>NC_088247.1:44865963-54865963 GCF_036013445.1 Caloenas nicobarica
TGCTATCTTTTGATTCCCACAGCTCCAAAAGTTCTGTCTTTATAAGAGTAATCAGTTCTTATTTTTCATTTCAGTTGTGTGTATTTGTACAAACAGCACCTGTAAGCCTGTAGTTTAAAGATTTTTTTGCACAGTGACTCCGTCTCCCCACTGTGGCAAAAAGTGCTGAACACCTATTAATTGTTTTGTGTGCATTGGTTTCACCTTTCTCCCCTGGTTTTCGTTAGGTTCTGAACTCATGCCCAAAGCCCTCTCCACCAGGATAGTGGGAGGCATTTGGTGGTTTTTCACACTTATCATCATTTCCTCGTACACTGCTAACCTAGCCGCCTTTCTGACAGTGGAACGTATGGAATCTCCTATTGATTCTGCTGATGATTTGGCCAAGCAGACAAAGATAGAGTATGGGGCAGTTGAAGATGGAGCAACCATGACTTTCTTCAAGGTAAGCTTTATATTCTATTTGAAAAGATCCTATATCCTGATTGTGGGGGAAAGTTTGTGCACCTTGCTGAGGAGCAACAGATAAGATTCCTACTGCTGTCAAAACCAACTGAAAGTCACTTATTTGAGGATTTGCAAGATAACAAAGGAAGCAAATGCAAAAATCTCTCATGGGAAATAGAAGCAAATTTCTTTGATGGTTTTCGCTTAGAAAAGTGAGTTTATAGCAGTGGAGTAGGCGAAGAAACATGAATACTTTGCTCAGACAGATCTCCTATAGCTGTGTACAAGAATGAGTTTTGTCAGATTAGGAGTTATAGTATCAGTTCAATAACATTACACTTAATTTTAGTCTTTGTTCAAGCAACTGGACTACACTAAGTATATTAGTGGCTTGAATGAGAATAACCTTTTGGGCTTCATATTTTTGAGAAACTTTCGGATGAAACTTGGTGTCCGTATAAAAAACCCTTAGATTCTTACAGTTTTTCTGTTCTTTTTAACCTGTTACTAAGATCATTCGATTTGAAATATAGTGAAATATGCTGCTGGATTAGAGATCAATCTTTCTTTTCTAGCTTCATCAAGCATTTAAGTGGTTTTAAATTAGTGAGAAGTATGCATGAAGGGAGAGAGGATGATTTGTTCTATAGCTCCTTGTGTTTGGTAGCAAAGAGGTGTCTCAGACCTTCCAAAGAGAGAGGTGTTTAACAGTTTTGATCTGATCTTTGGTACATTTTGAAGGCTTTCAGCTAGTATTTCCTAGTTTTATGAGTTGTTATGCTACCAACTAAAGCTTTGTGATGACTGTTACATTGGCATTTGAAATTAGGCAAACTGGGGTCCAAGGTAACTTGTAAACTGGTATAGAAATTGAAGAACGCATGCTCAGTTCCTCTCGTTGGGTTCAGGGAGTACAAAATTTGTCTAGATATCAAGGCTAAATAGTCAATGTTTAATCTTATGACCTTAGAGCCAATCAAAGTGTACACATAGTTTTAATTTAAAAAAAAAATAATTATAGGGCTTTCAGCTTCTTCTTGGAAATAAAAATCAATTCAACTTCACTCAGAATGTTGTTGGCTGTTTAACTTATAGCATAAATTGGGAAGGTTCTGAGTTTTTCCCCAGAATACTTGTTGGAAAAGGAGCTGATGAAGTTAATAGAAGTAACTATTCAATTAAAGGTCTCTTGAAGTCAGGACATGTGAAGCAGTTAAAAGAAACAACACTGAAAGTTTGAAGACAGGGTTTTAGAAGAGTGAAAATGATTTACGTCTCAGGACATAAAGAAATGACACAAGGTATTTATCGAGCTACCAGAAAACACTATAGGGCTTTAATTTCATTTTTGTCTGGCAGAAAACTTTGAACTTGTTCTAATTCAGATTTGAACTGTGGACTTTCAAATATTAGGAAGCTAGTTTAAATTAGCAGTGTCTTTCCTCCTGGTTGGCAGAAGCATTTTTCTCTGCATCTTCTTAACTTTTAGTTATCGTTCTCCATGCCCTTAATTTTCTCTCTTTCTCCTTTTTTGTATGTGCTTTATGTGGGCTTTATAAGTGCACACAGACTATTTCTCTGGATATTTTTCCCCTCTGTGTATTAATATACTGCTCCCTTTTCTGCATCTTAAGTGACAGAGATAACACTGGATGTAGATACTATAGAAAAACATAAACAGTATAGAAAAGACAGAAGAGTTGCGTATCTTTTCTGCATTGTGTGTAAAAAACCCCCAAAAAACCCAGGATAAACATTCACATTTTAAATTCCTTTCAGAATACTTTCTTTTTTATCAGTTTATGTTAAAGGAGGGTTTGAAATGGTATATATTTTATTCTCTGATATATAGGCAAGTGAATATCAAGTAGGAAATAACACTGCCTTCTTATATGGTATTAGAGAAACTGTTAATGAACCATTGTGTCCTGTTCTGGTGACCACACTTCAAAAATATGTTTAAAATTGGAAAGAGTTCATGAAAGGTGAAAGAATGACTATAGGTCTGGAAATAAGCATTGTAGTTAGCGGCTAACGAAGATCTGTCTGTTTAATCTGCTGAAGAGAAGGTTAAGAGGTGACTTGATCATGGTCTGTGAGTGCCTTAATGGGAATGAGACTTTGACAGCAGATGACTGTTTAATCTAGCAGAAAAGGGCATAATGAGATCCAATGTTTCAAAGCTGAAGTTAGGCAAATTCAGACTAGAAATAAGGTGAATATTTTTAAGAGTGAGAGTAATTAACCACTCGTACAGCTTATCTAGGAGTGGGCAAGATTCATCCATCACATGCAGCCTTTGTGAGAAAAATAGATACAGCATAGGCTAAACACGTTATACCCTTGATTTAGAGGCTACTCAATGAAATAGATAGCCTTCATTATACAGGAGGTCAGATTAGATTTTGGTAGTCCTCTTCTACTTCAAAAATCTGTGAGAGTATGACTTCTGGGGGAGGTTGCACAGAGACGATAGAGAGGATAAATTTATCATCTGTGTGTATGTTTTTCCTTAGCTGCTTTGTTGTGTTTTAATGAGAGTGGATTGAGTAAAACAATGGCATTATGTTACAACAAGAAATGAAGACACCAGATGGTTTCCTAATGTTAAATGAAATTATCATATCTTGGTAATAGTTATTAGTTCCAATCACGATGAGGCTCAGTAGCTGCCCAGAAGACTGACAGTAATTTCTGCATAAATTATCTAAATAGCAGTCCATTGAATTCTCTCTTAAAAAAGCCTTTGGAACCTGGCCAAAGCTGTATAGTACTAATACAAAAGAAGAGTGGTTTTTGAAGGAGAACCTAAATGGGAATCAAGCAAACTATATTAAAGCCTGCTAAAATTAAAATCTTGAAGAGCACAGAGGATATACGTTGAAAACACTGTTACCCTTGTGAGTCAAACATCCCTGTTAAATAGCTTTGATAAAAAAAGGAGAATGTTGTCTCCAGAGGTTTATTAGATCCTCCAGTTCACTGTATGCCACCTCATGGTCTGAGAGATATGACATTGCAACTCCTTTTGGAAGTCAGAAATTAGAGGAAATTTTCAATACTCACTTTTCTTAAGATCTACTTACCTAGTCTGAGTATGGAAAAGAAGTAGTTTTACAACTCTGGTATATGCCTGTGAGTCTGGTGGGCCATTTCATTGGGAAAAACAAAGAAAAATTTATTATTATCCAAGACTTAGAAGGAAAGAAATGTGAAAGTAAATTCTAAGGCATATCTGCTGCTAGGCTTGTAGTTTCTACTCCTGACACATGTTTTGGTGTTTCTCAAATTGTAGAGTTTTTCTTAGTTATGAACTTCTCTTCCTTTCTATTGGCTGCTTTTGTCATCCTTGAGCATTTTCAATTTTCAGAAGCCGGTCTTCCTTCCTTTTTTGAATAAAATATAAATAATCTATTATTTTAATTAAAGGTACTCATCTCACACTAGCTGTTCTTGGATGAAAAAAAGCTCAGATTGTTCATTGCCTCTGATTTCTGTGGTCTCTCAGCCTATGTTTCTCAAAACTCCAGTGTCTGTTTTCTTGCTGAATGACAGTTCTGAAATGGAAAAGAGCAATGTTAATTCCACCTTAGTTCTATTTGTACCACAGTTCTCCATTCTCACACACAAACTGCTACAGCACATATGTTTATATGTGGTCTACAATTTTAAGAATTTTTTTTGTGTGTATGAAGTTGCTATGTACTTTTGTTTTTCACAGTTTTTCATATCTGTACATTTCATTTTAATTTTTTTTCTTTCTATGATTTTTTACAGTACCATGCACAATGGGACTTTTCTCAGTTATGGTTACTAGGTATTTGCATACCACAGAGTAAAAAACAAAGTAATTTTTCATTCTCTAAAGCAGTAGATTAGTGTCATTACTTTTGTATCACAAATTAAAGGTCTTTTCAGCTCTCTGTGAGAGTCGTATATTTTACATCCTTGTTTTGCTGATAAGGAAGCTGAAGCACTAAAAGGGAATGCATGTTTTTCAAGATCACTTGGTGAAAGGCAGATAGAGGACTAATTCAGGAAAGGTGACTCACAGACCTTAGAATTATCTGATAGATTATTCTATTTGTCATTGACATTTGCCAGTTACTTTCCTTTTTTTCTTCAGGATCCGTTTTCATATGGCAGCTCTACTTTTTTACAATCTTCTCCATTTCTTCTTGCACTGCTTTTTTTCCACGAGGATCCATGTTAATGACCTTTTTCAGTTCTATGGCCCCTGTTTTTAACCCTAGCCACTTTATTACCACCTACCTCAGGAATTTGGGGGGGGGGCAACAATTCAATGCTTAGTATCTATTTTCCTCTTCTGAATTCTCAGCCTATTTTTAAAGGAGATAGAATTAAGCTCTAGCTACACATTGCCAAATCGCAGAAATAGTTTCTTAAGTATGGAAGAAGGAGTCGTAGGGGAATTTTCCCATTGCTTGCAACTGGAGTACAAGTGACAGATCCCCTGATATAAAACAAAGAATAGCAGCAAATATAAAGGTCTGAATGCCATTCATTTGTCATGAGTGATGCTGGCATTGGCACGCATAAAGCCAGTATAACTTCAGTGGGTTTTTCAAACCTGGATTTGAACATTGCAATAGGTAAATGACATTTATCTGTTTAATAAATAAATAAATGTACATATACAAGCACATGGGCATACATACACAGAGAACCTTTAGTTGAATGCTGCAAATAAAACAGCATGAAGTTTAGCAGTGTGTATCAATTATTTGGTGGAATTATTGCAAGTCAAAGATGAAAGAAGGACACAACTTCTAAGCTTCTCAAATATTCACTGACTGACAGTGACTAATGGAAAGCAATTTCTTGAGTCCCAGCCTCCATGTGCTGATCTGGATAATGCTTAAATATAATTGGTAGCAGATACCACAGATGCATGCTCAGTTTGCTTTCAAATTATTTCATTTTATAGATAAGTTGCATTTGAATGTAACAAATACAGACTTGTTTTTATGCATAAAAACATATATGTGGCACTTTTGACTAAAAAGGGAATTGAATATAAATACCATGTAATTTTTTTTTCTTCCTTTTGATCATCATGGCTTAGGCCTATCTTCTAGAAACACATACAGTTGAAAGGCATTCCCTTTTCCTGTGATTATGCCCTCTGCAGGAACACCTACTCAGTTAACCACTAGTTCTTCGAATGTACAAAAAAAAGCAGGCATAGTTGCAAACCTGTAAATCCAGGTCTGTGGTTGCTCCATATACTTCTAAGAACTGAATCTGCAGTGATAGAGTCTGTGATAATAAGATACTGGCTTTGTCCAGAGACCTCAAAACACCTCTGCCTCACTGAGTTCTACTTATCTTTTTAAAAGATCAAGGAAGCTAGGTAGAGGTAGGTAGGCTAGATGGTGCATTAACACAGACTATGATAAGTGCAGCAGTACACTTGAATTCTACATAGAAGAAATTCTGATAAATTTGGTACCATTAAGTTATTTGAGGTGAACTGTCTTGAATCTGAGGACAGAAAGCAGAACTAATTCCCATAAAGGGCCTCATTCCAACCAACTCTAGAGGTACTGGGACAAAGTGACTGAAATGGTTTAATGCTGTCTTGACCCTCCCCCCTTCTCTGACGTTGTCAGAGCCATTACTGTTCCTGTAGTAAACAGGAGCCTATGTTTGGCTGTCCGTTGCATCTCAGTGCTGAGGCATGAAACTAAAAATCGATGGAATGTGGTAGAAATCCACTACCATTCCACCCTTGCCTTTGTCCATGTCTTCTCCATTTCCTTTCCCCATTCCTCATACCATTTTCCCCTGTTCCTACATTATGGGCTAGAAAAGATGAACAAAAGGGCTAGTCAGCTTTTCATTTCTGCAAAGATTTATAATGCATTATGCCATATATCCACATAGTAAGGACTCTTTACAAGCTGTGGGATAACATGTGGTATTCATGAATAATTATGCTCCAAAATCGCAGGATTCATATTTATCATTTACACCTGTCACCAGCTACAGCTCTTAGAAACTGATGAAACATGTACAAATGCTTTTTGAGGTCCTTTCAAAGAAATATACATGTCCTTCCAGTGAAATCTAGATTATTCATTCGCAATGATTGAAATACTAAATAAAATCATTAACACATGAATTGGGGTCTCCATTAGTTATTTTTGAAAGGAAGTCAAAGAGAGACATCAAAGATGAAGTAAAAGTTGGCATTAGGAAGCATCTTCTCAGCATCTGTTTATGCCTTGCCCCAAATATTCATAGGAGAAAATGTTTTATGCTGATCTCCTCACAGAAATCTCAGGTGAGCTAAACTATGTAACCTGTGGTCCCATCTGGCTTTCCTGTTCGATAAGTATTTCTCAGTGTAAATAAAATGTAAATCTAAAGGGAACATACCAGCAAGAAGCTGACATTTGTGTTATTTTTGAAAATTCCATCTGACAACAATATGCATTAATTAGTGCATATGCAATAATGAGCCATACTGTAGGTACATGCTGAAGTTTGCCTGAATAGAGCTGGCTTGGGTAGAAATACAGGATACATGAAATCAGAGCCCAGAGGGGAAAAAAATTACAAATTAACTGTGCATTTGTCCATAGAAAGTCAAGCTTGATAGTATACAAATATTATCCAAACCACACTTTGAGTCCTAAATTGTGTCAGGAATTTTTAACAGCAAAAGACAGGAATTTCTACCAAATGTAGCTGGTTCAGATGAATTTATAATCTAGGTACCTGAAAAATAACTTTGTAGTTAAGAGAAGTCCATTGTCTTTTTTTTTTTTTTTTTTTTTTTTTTTTTTTTTTTTTTTTCAGAATAAATAGGGATGCCACTAAAGACAAGAAAAGTAGGGGCTTTTTCCTTTGAAGTCAGGTGGAGTTTAATCACTGCAAATTGCTTTTGGCCATATCTCTCAATAGCTTTATTGCTGTGTTGTTTTGGGATCAAATTAAACCAGTCTAACTGCAAGTAGTCCAACCACTTTTCTGGCCTTCAACCACAAGCTCTGTTGGCTCTACATATCATAGAGCTGTAGCAAGAATCAGTCCAGCTTTCTGATCCAACTGAAAATGAATCTTTTTTTGTTGTTGCATGTTTACTTTTCAGTTGTGAAGAAAGCTGCTCTGGCTGCTATTATAGCATGTGAGTACTGATGTGAGGGTAGCAGTGGGTGTCACTTTTCAAGGCAGGGTGATCTTGTATCACCCTGCTAGATGTGAAATCCACTGGGAATCCACACCCTTTGGGAAGTGATTTCTGTTGCCTAGACATTTGGAGGTGTGAGGGTGAGAAAATCAACAGCAATTGCTGATACTTCCAGAATGTGTGTTGTCCTTAAAACTATTGTAGGTTTTTTCTTAACATTTTGTTTACTTTCTCTCACCTTCATTTTCTGGCCTCCTCAGGGCCTGTAATGGCGCTGTTGGTAGGATCAGCTGTAAGAGAATGACTGAACTCTGGGTTCTGATCATAGGTTTGGTTACAAGGCTTTTTCCTCAGAAATGCATAACCTACTTGCTATCTAGTCTTATCACCTTTCTCTGCTGCTCCTGCTGCTTTCCCTTAGGAGGTAGGGCAACAACACTTTTTCCTTTTCTCGTCTCAGCTTTTTTTTCTCTTTATGTCTGTCCTTAGATCATGAGGAAGGTGAGAAACAGAACTGAACTGGATCATAGAGAATCCTTAAACTGCAAACAGCATTCTGTATGAAAGAGAGATTGCCGAGTTAGGGTTTGTTTAGGAAATTGAGAGTACATCTGAGAACATTTTTAACTATCAGAGTTTGAAAAAAAGATCACCTTATTCTTCAAAGCAAATAGATCGGTCACCAAGTAGACATGTAAAGTTTGTAGATTTGATCTATGACTCAACCTGGGAATGTGATTCAGAAACAATTCTCTAGAATGTTCTGTCTCTCGGTTTAGCCAGTTTTGTGTGAGAGCTTGCCATATGAGCAGCCTTCAGTGTTGAGTTCCTGCCCACTGAAGCAGCCTGAAAGCCTCAATTCATTAGCAGAGCTGAACTCTTGGTTCTGCCTTGTCAGCTTATATATGATACTACCGAGGTGTCGTCCAACTGCATTAGCATTACATTGTGTAGAGAAATATTTCCAGTGCCAGAATTGCCCTGGATGCCACCTAAAATCTTACTATGCTGATTAATTTCTTCTCCAGAGTTATTCATTGCTCCAAACAGAATGCTTGACGAAAATGGTTAAACCATCCTTTTTGCAATACATCTATGATAATAATTACATAAGCTTTATTGGATATGGATGCCTTTTAAGCATTTTTCAGTATCCATGCATTAATTGAACTTGTACTTGATGTATTCAAAATCCTTAGTCTACACAATATAAATTACTGATTTACACAGAAAACATACTAAACCATGTTTTGGAATCATAGGACCATGCTGTCATTCAGGTTGGAAAAGACCTTTAAGGTCATTGAGTCCAACCACCAACCTAACATTACAAAGCCCAGATAAGTTATTATTTGAATTTTGTTGTGAATGTGATTTGAGAGGAGTTTGGGAGCTTTTATTATATTAATACATGCTATTAGGAAACTAGGCATTGCGAAAATTAGCAAAGGATGTAGTATTGTTTACCTTAAAATATTTGTAGTTGAGTAGTTTATTTTGCATTTGAGAATTGAAATCAGCTCCCCCTAAACAATCTGTAAAATACAGCAAACGTCCTGGAGGCCTTTGAAGTCTCGAAGTTTTTGGTCTTTTACTTTTACTTTCTTATGCAACAGAAGGCCAGTGGACAGTGTTCTGTTCCTATTTCTTTTGCTCTTACTGTCTTTCTATTTCCCTGTCTTTCATATATTTTTTTTTATACAAGAGATATTTGCCTTCCTTGAATTACAAGGAATCTTCCAAAACTGTTAAGAAGCTTCTATGACATGCCTGATAGAAGTTTCATGTACTCTTTCATATGTTTCCACTTTCTGAAAAAGGAAGACACATCCTTAAAGGAACTTTCTGTGAAGAAGGAAGACCAAACATTTTCTGTGATTTCTTGGGAAGGCTGTTCTTTCAGCCTTTTACCTTGTCTAGTGAAGAAGCTCTGAGAATAGTTTCTTTCATGCTAGAACTTCTATCTAAGCCTATCTAGGTAGTTATTGTTCAAGTGTATTTTTATGCAGGTAAAATTGCTGAGGAATTTACTTGGATAGAACAAAAAACCCCCAGTTTAGTTCCTTAATTTATTTTATAACTACACCTAGTATTTCTCATGCAGCTTTTGTTCCTTGAAGTAGAGTTGCTGAGCATAGTTCATTATAGATGTACAATCCAACAATGGTATTCTAGTTAGTGGTTTGGCTACCCATAAAATCAGAAGAAGCAGCAGAGGAAACACTGAAATTTCAGTTATTGCTTCCTCTTCCAGTGACAGGTGTATTATGCAAGAAGTCTCTATTCTGAGATTAAGTGAGAATTTGGCTCTCTCAGATCAGATCTTCAAAGATGAAAGGGGGATTAAAGCAAAACTATAAGGCTCATCTCATCAGCAATATTGAGGCCATTATTTTTTACATTTTTATTCAGCCAATAGTGGATTTCTGGATTTATTTTCAAGTTGAGCTTCACTTCTAAGTAGTTCAAAGAAATTTTTTAACACTTCCAAAAAACATTAAGACTCTTAGTATAATCTTCAGGTCTTCAGTTTTCCCTTCAGAAATACAGAATCACTTTGATAAGTTGAATCTCTAAATTTTAGTGGAATAAATCTAACAGCAAACACTAGAACCTACAAATGTTGCAGTTGTAATACCATGTGATTTGAGATTTTTTATTTTTACATTTGTTGGCATTAATGATGGAGTAAAATCCATAAAAACCTCCTGTAACTATGTATTTGTCATTTAAATTTTTTATATTCTATTTTATTACATTATATTGCATTACACAAACCCTATCTTAATAATATTGTTAACTGTTAATGTAGCTTCATAGGTAGAATGTGTAGCAAAGGTAATTTATTATTCTTTTATAAATATAAGGATTGTAAAATGAAGCATGGCATCCTTAAAATGATAATGAGTAAAACCAGGAATAGGTCATATTCCTGAATTTTCTCAAAATGCATAGGACCATACTAGCAATAAATTGGTAAACTGGTGGACTGGTAAAGAAAGAATCTCAACTGTTGACTGAAAGCATTTAATAGGAAGGTATCATATGATCATGTGTTTTGGTATCAAAGCTGGAAAGCAGCCCCCCCAGATGATTTGTTTTACTGGGTAAGATACAGTTTTTGAAAGACGTAGGGCAGATATCTCCTCACACAAAAATGTAGATACCTGCTCTCCTCTCAAGTAGCCATCTAGTTGCCTTTTATTGGCACTGGAAAGAAACTGAAAGACACTAGAAACCAGTTCTTCCATACTGTCTTAGGTAACTCCCTTAGAAGGACAGCATTCTCTAGAGTTACCAAACTTTTCCCATTGACTATAGTCAATAAGCTTAGATTAGTACCTTGCTATAGATGCTTAATGTGCAAGCGGCTACAAGTATGTAAGATGCATCTTATCACATTTCTGGTCACTGTTTAAGCACTAGGCAAATTTCATATATGTATAAACTGCAGTATGAATGTAGGAAGTGTCTGTGATTAATTAATATTACAAGGAATAATACAAATAATTCTATTTCCATAATAAAATTGTGATCAATGGGGCGGAGTCTGGTTGGAGGCCTGTATCTAGTGGAGTGCCTCAAGGGTCAGTTCTGGGACCAATACTGTTCAATATATTCATCAATGACTTGGATGAGGGAATTGAGTGTACTATCAGCAAGTTTGCTGATGACACCAAGCTGGGAGGAGTGGCTGACACGCCAGAAGGCTGTGCTGCCATCCAGCGAGATCTGGACAGGCTAGAGAGTTGGGCGGGGAAAAATTTAATGAAATATAACAAGGGGAAATGTAGAGTCTTGCATCTGGGCAGGAACAACCCCAGGTTCCAGTACAGGTTGGGGAATGACCTATTAGAGAGCAGTGTAGGGGAAAGGGACCTGGGGGTCCTGGTGGACAGCAGGATGACCATGAGCCAGCACTGTGCCCTTGTGGCCAAGAAGGCCAATGGCATCCTGGGGTGTATTAGAAGGGGGGTGGTTAGTAGGTCCAGAGAGGTTCTCCTTCCCCTCTACTCTGCCCTGGTGAGACCTCATCTGGAATATTGTGTCCAGTTCTGGGCCCCTCAGTTCAAGAAGGACAGGGAACTGCTGGAGAGAGTCCAGCGCAGGGCCACAAAGATGATGAAGGGAGTGGAGCATCTCCCTTATGAGGAAAGGCTGAGGGAGCTGGGGCTCTTTAGCTTGGAGAAGAGAAGACTGAGGGGTGACCTCATCAATGTTTATAAATATATAAAGGGTGGGTGTCACGAGGATGGAGCCAGGCTCTTCTCGGTGACAACCAACAGTAAGACAAGGGGTAATGGGTTCAAGCTGGAACACAAGAGGTTCCACTTAAATGTGAGAAGAAACTTCTTCTCAGTGAGGGTGACAGAACACTGGAACAGGCTGCCCAGGGGGGTTGTGGATTCTCCTTCTCTGGAGACATTCAAAACCCGCCTGGACGCCTTCCTGTGTAACCTCACCTAGGTGTTCCTGCTCTGGCAGGGGGATTGGACTAGATGATCTTTTGAGGTCCCTTCCAATCCCTAACATTCTGTGATTCTGTGATTCTGTGAAAACCGACTTAACTAGCATTGTGGGGATATTTATTTTAGATAACTGGTTTAAAGGCCATGAAGAGTTTCTTTTTTTAAACGTTGGCACTGAAATAAACACACAACAACAACAACAAAGACAAAAATCTCTTCCAAATAATAGAAAAAGTTCACACTTTGGCTTAGGGTCTGAGTTAGACTGTGGCCAAATTTCTGGTCTGTGTTTGTAAACATCATATTTAAAAATATTAAACTGGTAACTTCCTAAACATAAGACAGTGATTGCAAAAGCCAGTCTTTCAAAAAGAAAAGTAAAAATAACAAACGAGAAACACAATCCACCATTTTGCTTTGCTCATGTGACTCCATATGCTTGATCATATTAGAGGCTTAATACATTTATCCTCCACCAGGAGAGCAGATGTTGCTGTGTCATCTGCTGTATAGCTTGTCATTTCTTCATTTATGGTCTAATTAGAGTGACAGATGCAGGCTTTTGGTCTGTGGACCAGTAATGAGTTTGCATTTTTTGCATATTTCCTTGGAACATGTGGTAATCTTGACATATTCTATGTCAGAATTTTTGTAGAAACTTTAAATTGAAGGGTACAGTTCAGCAAGTTGGGTTAACTGAATTCTTAGACCTCAGGAGGTGTTAATCAAGAAGTGATGAAAAATCTGAGGATGTATACAGATTATAATTTTAAAAATCACTTCAAGCTCCAAACATGTTTGTCATCCTCTAAGATAGTATTTGGATTTCTGAAATTGTGATTTGGTTTAATTTATAGCTGTTAGAGCAACTCTTAAAGCATTTAGAGGAGAGGGGCCATTTGTTTGTTTGTTCTTCCTGTATTAAAAAAGAATATTAAGAACAAGCAAGCAAAAGCATTGGCATAGTAAATTTTGATAATATGTCATCACATTTAAGCCTGAAGATGACAACACTGCAGTTATTGTTTCCTGTTTCTTTAATTGTAGAGTCCAGTTCTATTCACATGTTTGCGCTTCTGCATGCATATGGAGATTAGTAGGCTGGCATAGCAAAACTAATGAACTTGTTTATAGAAAAAATAAAATTTGCCCACATCCAGGACAAACTACACCCTCTTACAGATTCTGAATTGTTAATTCTCTTTTGAAAATTCTATTTTTCTGTACTTTTGGGCTTTTTGGTTAGAAGTTGAAACAGGGGGAAAATGAATAGAATGGAATGGAATGCATTTCAAAAAGATGGACCCAATTAAGAGGTGTTTGTGGTGAATTCAACTATCATTACGATGTTGTCCATATAGCACGTAGAAGGAATATAGAGCATTTATAAAAAAGGTTACTAAAACTCATTAAAAACTCATTAAACTGTTTGTATATTTTTGTGTAATTGTAACATCTTGCCATTGTGAAACTAGGTCCATATTTTTGAAACATCCTGTAGAAATGAATAGAATAGATTTCAGTCAGAAGGGACTTACAATGATCATCTAGTCCAACTACCTCACCACTTCAGGGCTGACAAAAAGTTAAAGGAAATTATTAAGGGCATTGCCCAAATGTCTTACTTTTGAAGTAAGAATTTTGAAGTAAATTATTTAGACATTAAAGTAAAATGTATGAAGAAATATTTATTACAGAGTAATATAAATATATATATGGAAATCTTTATATAGTATTACAATTATATTGTTTGAAATGTGTTATATGTTACTGTCTTGTACACTTTAAGGATATATTTTTATTTTTAGTACCAAATAAAACCAGCTGGGACTATTTTTAAAATCAAGGTCACTGGGCTAAACTCAGTTTTTCTGTGAAAATTAGGTGACCATACACAAGCAGCCTGTTAGGAACAGTGTTTGGCATGTACTTGACATCTCCTGAGCTATTATCTTCGGGTGGAGCCCAGATATAATTTGGGAGGTTATTCCATAAGACAGGCCAAAACTGTTCCAGGCCCCATGCTAACAGATGTTATGGACAATTATGGACCTCTGTCCTGACCCTGTTTTATTAAATGTAACAGGTGAATCATAGTCTTGATTTAGATATGTTAGTGAAAATCTTCAGCAGTTTTGCTAAAATATTGTCAGTAGAATAAATTATGTCTGATTCTACTCTTTAGAAGAAAAATTTCGGTGAAGAGATGAACACTTCTTTCTTTTCTGTCCTGCTTCCAAATAATTTTGTTGTTGTTGTTGTTGTACTGGTTCAACTTAAAGCAAATGAATTATTGTGGGAGTAATCTGTTAAAATATTTGTGCAACCTGAAAATCCTAAGTTGGAACTATATCCTTATTTCTTATTTCTTCTTTCCGTGCTCTTTTCATAAATAAGCTCCCGTTGATTTCAGCAGGTATTAGGTGTTTCAATGCCTTTGTGAATCTAGGCTTAAAGACATACAAAAAAAAAAAAAAAAGAAAAAAGAAGAGCTACTTCTAAGTAAGACTGTATAAAGAATGAATTGTGGTCATTACTGCTTAAGGAATATGAAGTTTAAAAAAAAAAATCCAAACTGTTATATTTGATCTTTAATTTAAACATGCAGTGCTTTTCTTTTTGTCATGCTGGTGTTTCCCACAGCACTATAAATGAGGACTATTAGATAATTGACATTACTCACTGTTTTAATTTAAAATGAAATATTTCATTAGTGTAATATGTGTCAAGAAGAAATTATTTCATTTTACTTGAAAAAAGAATCTTTGATGTCTTTTTATTCAAGGACAGCAAAACAAACACACTCTTTGTTCTGATATTCTCTAATGTACATTACTGATCTGTAAATATATGTTTGGATCATATTTTAAGTGATGACTAATTTCAAGCCTATTTGCATAGTGAACACCATGTATTTTGAGATGGATTTTTTAAGTGGAACCCAGAATGACTCCTCATTTGCTTAAAAAATTCAAAACAGATCTACTTTGCATAATTTTACATAGGCAATTGTTCAGTATAAAAGGAACAAACACTCTTCTTCGCCACATACACACATATAAATGATGACTACACGTTTGTCTGCGTAACTTGCACACAGCATTTCCCCTGAAGGTATAGGAAGTACACTGCTATTTTACTGCACTCCTTTTGTTGAAGAGGAAGTGGTGTCATTGAATAGAATCGCCTCATCAGACACTCTACAAAAGTGCCAAGTTGTAGCGATCAATAGGGAACTAGCAGATGTGAAAGTTAGTTGGCATCAAAAAACATGAGTGGAAGGCTTTCCTATGGGAAAAAAGTGCTTCCTTACACTTTATCTATACTAAGAATACTGGTTTATCAAGCTTTCAGAAAATTAAAATATTATGGCTTTCATGGCTTCAGCTCTGAAAGAGTCACTTTAACAACAGCTAGAAAGTTAGACAGATATCCATATGGGGAATTGCACGAGGTGATCAGATTTTATTAGTTTTAAACCAGAGTGTTGCGATTTCTTCTCTCACTGAAGAAAACAGATCCAGTGCAAGGAGTCTGGTAGAAGAATTGGCTCCCTGGGTGATCACTGTACTGTAGACGAGTGTAAATGCTGCTTTTGGAGCATGTCCATAGGAAACAAACAACATGTTCTCATTTCTCTAGAGCATAAATATTTAAAGACTTTGGTTCAGAAAATTCCTTCGTCTGAAGCTAGCTTGGATATTTGTTTCTTTTTCTAAATAGTATAAGCAACTTTTCAATGCTTGTCCACCCAGGAACTGCTACAGAAAAAATGAGTTTCAGTACATCAATCAAGTGGGTGCTCTTTAGAGAGATTGTCCTACAGGGAATGGCAAAACTGAAGAGTCAGTAAACAGAGTGATGTTGAGCTGGCAAGTCAGTGGATCATAGTATTTGTCAGTATGAGAGCTTACAGTTGCTGATAGCAGTTGAATGCTTTTCTGAGCAAGCTGTAAATAGGAGCAGGTGTCAGTGAGGATAGAATACATTGAGGGAAATATTCACTGACGGATTATTTCATTCATTCACTTTGCGAACTTGTGATCTACTTTATTTTCAGGAAGGTGAATTGGAGATTTTGTGTGCTAGAGACTGAACATGTTGGGGTTTTATTTGTTTGGTTGGTTGCTTTATTTTTTTTCTTTAAAAAACCCCCAACTTCTTAATCATCTATCTTTGTCTAACAATTTTTCTAGTTGCAGGGATAGATACAAGTTTCTTATAAAACACTGAGGCAATTTTCTCAGCTCACCAATCTTTAAATGAAAATATTGTTTATTGGAATTTCTGCCCCTAGTCTGCTCAGTTAATACTTAGAGCCAATTATACTTATTGGCAATGTGGAGGAGTCAGTATTAATTATCTAAAAGCACCTTTCTCACTGAAATCCAGAATGGTTGGAAAATGAATTGTCCCTGGTCTGTTCACACTAACAACCAAATAAATGCACTAGGGCACACACTAAATCAAAGGTTGCACTGACAGTTTAGATATTTAGTGCCAGAATGAATTTGATTTGCAGAACTAAGGGCTTTGACATTAAGAATTTAAATGAACATCACGTGGTATCTGTCGAGATTGCTCTTTCGTCTTAGAATGCTGTGTAATGATATTTACAAGCAAGTTGCTTCTGCCTTCAGTGCTTACAGAGACATTTGGTGACAAGAAAATTATTTTGCCTTTGGCTTTAAAGTGAAGCTGTGGAATTCCTGCCATACAGTAGCCCAAGAACAAATATTTTATACCTCAATAAAAATAGCCAAAAGCATTATAAAAATCTGTTAAATTATGTATTATCTTTTTACATTTTTGTTGCTTTCAAACAACGGTTTATCAAAGGAAGAAAACAGAGAGCAATAAAATTTAGAGCTGTATATAGCATATAAAGTCATCTACAACTTGGACTTTATTAGGTTTTTATTTAGGTAGTAATTCCATATTAGTAAGAGAGAAAATAACCTTATTTAATTACACTGAAGAAACTAAATGTCAGCTTTTCGAAGTTATGAAAAACTTTAAACACAGGAAGCTGAAATCTTAAGCCTTCTTATTCTAATATGAGTGGGCACAGACAAATCTCTTTTTCTATTGCTGTACTACAATGCTTCTGTACTTGCTGAGAAGGAATGACACACCCTTTCAGTCAACCATATCTCCTGTGTGCACTGAGATTCAGGGTCAAGTTTACCTGTGAGATGACCTGTGAGTACTCTGACAGCTATTCAGCTGCCTAAAATCTGTTTCTTTAATCAAGAGTGCTTTAGAAGTGTAATGACCGCCCCCTTGTATATTCTGTAAGAAACACTGAGTACTGTGGTTTTCAGAGTGGGAAAATATGGTGTGAATACATGTAATATGGAGCATATTCTCTGTGTTTGCATAAATCCCATTAAAATCAGCATTTTGCAAGCTATCATAAAAAAAAGGAAAACAGGAAAATCCCTATAGACCAAGATCAGTGACAATATTTGATTGTCCCTACAGGTAGGTGTCTCGTTTATTAAATATTTCAATTTAGCTAATTAGACTATACAAACTGCATTATTTTTCACTGTAGGTCTCCTGACAGTTTTCTGAATACAATGAGCATTTTAATTGATTATCAAAACAATAAAATAAAAAGAATTAAGTTAAACTTATTTTCCTCAGGAACTACATTGTAGCAACACAGTAGACGATTAGGAATAGAGTTTCTTCAAAGCTCAGCTTCAGGAAACTTAACACATGGATATAGCCAGGTGCCATGAAGAAAAATGATTCTGTAGTTAGTGTAGTGTAAGTCTTTATCATAATCCTAAAGGTAATAAAATTTTTTCATAATCCCATGCATTATCACAAGAATTGTATTAGGTGAACTTTTGTACACTTTACAAGGCCAGTGGTTTTATTGCTGAATTTTTTTAACACCCTGAACTTTGTATCCCTGTGTAACTAAGTCCCAGTGAATTGTGCTGAAAGTTTCCAGATTAATAGATGGGTATTAGATAATTAATTTGCAATTGTAGTCTTCTATGTACAGATACCAAAAGCTTTTTTATCTAAATTTTTACTTAAACTAATCCATTCAGAGATCCACTTTGCCAGAATATTTTCTGCTAAATTGGTCAACAGAAAATACATGAAAATTTGCTGCAGGATGTTCACAGATTATTGATGCAGAAATATACAGAAAGAACACAGCAGTGCTGTTGCTGGTGCTGTGAAATGCATGCCACTAATAAGTTTGGGGTATTATTAAATTCATTGTATTTTACTGAAGCAAGGACCTAACAATAACTGGGATTTGAAAGATGTCAAGGAACATATAGGTTCTTTTATATGTCAATTTATACTTAGGAGGCAAAGAATAACGCTAGAATGTCTGCTGGGCTAATTTCCTTCTCCTAGCTCTTTTGTGGCAACTACTGAACTATACGAATCCTTTTGCATTGATAACTTTCACCTCTGTCTTCTGGTTGTCTTTATGGTCTTGATGGTTCAAGATCAGTTTGGTCTCTTGGGACATTCTGAAAAAAGAATTCTTAGAGTTACTGCTTGTGTGTAATTGTGCTTTAAATTCTACCTATAGAGAAAACTATTTTATTTCTACCATACTGCCAAAAATAATGCATCATACATCACTGCACTTCCTCATGAAAATAATATCTTGTTCTCTCATCTATTTACAAGACTATTATACCATGTTCAGTCCTATGTTAACTTTAGAGACTGGCAACTCAGCTACCAATTAACTATTGTGTTAGTGATAATGACTCCTGTTGTATTGGTTTTGTTTGATTGATTTTTACTGTCTTACATTTGTTTGTCTACAATATCCTAGGCACTGTATTAGTGTGGATGTACATTAAAGCCATACACGTTAGTTAATTCAAGTAGTTAATTCAAATAGTTAAAATCTGAGTGAAATTATCTATGTACTGCAATTCATAAAAGGCACAAAACCCTGAATGTAATCCCTGCCATTCACATGATGAAATGAGAAGAGGCATTAGATGCTCTGAAGCATCAGTGATTTAATTTTCATGTGGTGACAAGACTTTCCCTTTGCAGTAGAATCCCACATGTTAATGTGATGATCTGGCTACCATTTTTTGCAGTAAACAAAGTTATTGAACTTTCACATGTCCAAACAACTTCCTATCACGGAAGGATTTTTTTCCTGCATGGTCCATCCAGGGTCTGAACAGCTTTCTTGCCTCTAGCTCTTCTGGTTACTTCCTCAGCTTTGTATTAATTCAGTGAAGTTTGTACATGCTTAGTATACACAATGTATAAAGCTGTTTTATTAAAGAGACACTTGTAGAGACACAAACAGCTGTAAAAAAACAGATAACAACTAAAAACAACAAAAAAGAAAACGTCAAAAAACTGAAAAGCCACAAAACTGTCAGCAAACTCAAACCAGAAAAAAAAAAAAAAGAAGAAGAAAAAAAATGAAGTAAATTAAGATGAACACTTAATTGTCATGTGGCACCCTGGCACCTGTTACAGTCTAATCAGTATCTTAATTAAATCAAACTGTGACATGGAACTAGTCTCTTGGATCTAACTTAAACATGTACATTTATGTTCACGAAGTCTATTTTCTGTCTTAAAACACCACAAAAACCAAAGAAACCAGACAGTAGCATTTTCTAATTATTGCAGTTCGCTAAAATAACAAAAAATAAAAATCCAACTTAGAAAAAGAAATGGCATTCTGCCAGAGGACATCTCTTTTGTTTAACAAATCTATCTTTCTCTTCCCATTGCCTTTTTGTTTTGATTTTTTTAGGTATTATTTTGAGGCAAAATTTATTTCTGAGCAAAAACTATTCTTCCATGCTGACTGTAATTCACAGAAATAATTCTCTGAAATAAGCTATGATCAATGTTGTAAAGCTTTGAGTCTTACTCATTCAGGTAGATTTGCTGTTTAAATTTTTATCCTTGCTAATTAGGTTAAATTACCCGAAGATTTGAAATTTCTTGATAACCTTCTTCAGTCATATGTATAATATATATCTTAGCTTTTATTTTAAGATACGCTAATGTGAAGGGATGGCCTGTCCCCACTGAAGTTTAATGGATTTCACATTAAGGGAGTCATTTCCCTGCATTTATGAGGTTGCAGAGCTGATTTAAAACTTTCCTCTAAAAGGGGAGGATAAGATTAATGAAAAACAATTGTATTTTTAATAATATGATCTTTGAGGCAAGATTTCCTGTTATGCATTGTAGTAAAAATAGATGATTCAGTTTTCTGTCTGCTTTTCTTTTCTAATGCCATATTCATAACAGTATAATTTTATTTTATAGACTGTAGTGGTTCTTTTAAAACATTTATAGAATCATAGAATCATTCATGGAAAAGACCTTTAAGATCATTAAGTCCAACTGTTATCTAGAACTGCTAAATCTGCCACAAAGCCATGTCCCCAAATGCCACATCTACATGTCTTTTGAATAACTCCAAACATGGTGACTCGACTGTTTCCCTGAGCAGCCTGTTCCAATGCTTGACAAACCTTTCAGTGAAGAAATTTTTCCTAATATCCAATCTAAACCTCCCCTGGTGCAACTAGAGCCATTCCCTCTTGTCCTATCACTTGCTACTTGGGAGAAAAGACCAACAGTCTCCATGCTACAACCTCCTCTCAGGTAGTTGTAGACAGCGAAAAGGTCTCCCCTCAGCCTCCTTTTCTCCAGGCTAAACAGCCCCAGTTTCCTCAGCCACTTCTTATAAGACTTATTCTCTAGACCCTTCAACAGCTTCATTGCTCTTCTTTGGACACACTTTAGCACCTCAATGTCTTTCTTGTAGTAAGGGACATTTCATTATGCAAATGTAAATGTTTCTTCTTGTGGTTTTATACTCTAAAGGTAAAGGGGAAACAAAATCTATTCAATTTGTTTTAAAAGACATGTTAAGACTTCAGTGTCTCAGCTGATTTCTTTACTTTTTATTCATGAAAACCAAATGTGATTAGACTATACTAGAACCTGGTTTTTTGAAAATTTCTCTTGAAACCAGGACAATTGAGTTGTAGGAACACACACAAGCTATAGTACAATATATTCTATGTGTGTTCTATTTTGTTGTGCTTCTTAAACTTAAAAATTGATTTGTTAGGCTCATAATTTCCAGACAATAAAGAATAAAATTATCAGATTCAGATATGCAGCATTTAAGTTTATCAGATTTCTGCCTACAAAACAGTTTTATGGAGGAGTTACACTTATCAGAAATTTAAAATAAGCTGGATATTTAAATATAAATAATAGTGCAGGTTTTGAAGTTCTCTCAGACAATTTGACATAAACAAAATTATTATTACTTTCTTAACATCTTTATCATTTAATATTTCCTCAGTTTTTTTTAGAGCATGGCTACAGCTGATGATATAAGCTTGTAAAAAAATAAGCCTATCACTTTTATATCGCAGCAGGTGGAACTACCTCAATAGGTCTTTAATTTTGATTCCTCCCTGACAGCAGGACTCCTCTGACATTGGACGTTATTGTAAAGATGTGACATCTATGTTATACCTTTCCATCTGCTTGGCATTGATATTTATCACAGATAGCAGACAAGTCAGTGCTTATTAGAAGACCCTAGATCAGAACAGTACAATCCCTTTTAAAGTTCAGAAAGGGAGAACACATATTTGTGATTACTAAGTTTCAGGCCTGAGGTGTAGGAAGAGGATTTTATTCCTCAGAAAGTTTCTCCTTGAATTTGGTAATATGAAATTACATGCAATGTTTTTTTTCCTCATTGTATTTCTATTCTCTGTGATCCCTTTGTGTCATTTCTGCACAATAACAAGATTGCTAAATGCAACTAGACGTAACCCTAAGACCTTTAGTCACTTAGGCTGAGTCCTCTGACATTAGTCTTCTGGTCATTTTGTGTTAAGTTCTTTCATTATGGTTTAAAGCCATTAAAGCCACTGTTTAAAGCTATTATTGAAATTAATTTTATGAAATGAATTTTATGAGACATTGATGCTTAGCTTGACATGCAGTCTAACTTCCCAACAACTCTCTCATATCCTAATCTGGTCCTTCCTTTGCTTTGAAACCACAGAATGGCTTGTTATTCTCCTTTAGGTCCTAATTTAGTAGGAATTATCCAAGACAAGTAACATATGTCTCGATATCCTACAACACGCCATCTTTTAGCTCTCAAGTGACTTCATTTCATTCTAGCCCTTGGGGATGGCTGACAATAGGTAAAATAGGTAAAATTCATATTTATACAACAACAAAAAGGCTGCCTTAAACTAAGATTAAAAATAAATTACATTTATTTTTACATTTATTTTTATTCTCTCCTTTTTTGGTATAGAGGATGGGGGGTGAGGGGGAAGGTGGCAGAGGGCCCCATAAAAAACTGTTCAGGCCAAATGATGTATTTTCCTGCAGGATAAAATTGAGAAGAATCTTCCACAATATCAGGGAGAAGCAGAAGGTGGGAGCCTTTCCTATCGCCACTTCTCTCTTTATTTCCTGAGCCCATATGAAGTCTCTGCAATTTTGTAGGTGTATGGACAGTGAGAGTGCTCAAAGTCCCTAATTTTCTCATCATCCTGCTCCAGTCCTGCTGTCTAGTATCTTGTCCTTGCAACAGAAAGTTCTCCTAGAAATTTTTCATGTATATAGAAAAGCAGTTTCAAACAGACAAAAAACATTTCAGTGGATAAATCTTATCAGTTTAGTAGGCATTGTTATCAGATTCCTCTGGATGAATTCATCTGAAATCACTCATCTTTCTGTCCTTACCCATGTCATTCATATTGCCTAGCTTCAGAGGGCAGAAGTTAGTCATCCAACCTGACCAAGTCTTTCAGTTCACTTCTATAGTTAGTGTGGGATTGGGATAGCTGGCAGAATTGTTTTCTGGATATAACCTCTTTTTCCTTTTCTGTTGAATATAAAGTGAGTCTCTATGAATAGCTTAGCTTAGAATAGGAAAGGACTAAAGCAAGCACCATGATTTTCTCCTTAAATATATTTTTATTTTGTTTTCAGTGACATTTTCGTTCTAGCATTGTGTGCACACTTTTTGAAGTTTGGAAAATTTATAAACGCTCCTTTACCCCTTTGAGGTATATGTCAGTTGGATACCTCACCCATGTTCTTTAAAAATTTGTATACTCTGCTCCATGTCCTCTTTCTTTTGCTCTTTTCTATTTGACCAAAACTGTATTTTTAGTTTTGCTGGTTACCAACTCAGTCTACTAGAATTGTTAAAAAATTATCATGCCATATTAATCTCTTTTTTAAAAAATACCGTCCAAGTACTAATCAGAACCAAATGTGTTTTTCTTATAATAAAAAGTGCTGAAGGAAGTAATCCTGAATTTATTACACAGTATTTTTATTTTAAGATAAAATCTAGTGCTGATATATTGATTACAGAGTATTAGTATTGCATTATTTTATAATGGTACTCTTTCCAAATCTACCTGTCTAAAATTACTCAGAGGAAATTATGTATCCATCATTTCTAAGATGCCATCTGTTCCACAGATAACTTAGGTAACCAATTGCTGCTTTGGTAAAAGTGCAGAATTTAAATCCTCTATTGGCACCTGTCTCTGCAGTCAGCAATTTCCTTAGTTTCCTAAGAAAGTTTGCTTCTGATGTTACACAGAAATGACTAAGCCTGGCTATTCTGAACAGCTAAGTGCCTACGTCTGGGTCCCTTTGGGGCCTACCATTCCTCCAGGGACTGGTCTGGAAGCAGAATGACTGAATCTTCCCTTACTCCTACAGTGACAAGAGTGCTGTTATAGCTTAGTCTTAGCTATAGCTCAGTTTGTAGAAAATACATTAGAAGGAATATTTGAATTTTTTAACATTGACCTATTCAGAGAGGAGAACTCTCTGCGAAGAGGGACCTGGGGGTTCTGCTTGATGGCAAGTTGAACATGAGCCAACAGTGTCTCCTGGCAGCCAAGAGGGCCAACCGTGTCCCAGGGTGCCCCCAGCACAGCATTGCCAGCCGGGCGAGGGAGGTGATTGTCCCGCTCTGCTCTGCATTGGTGCAGCCTCACCTGGAGCACTGTGTGCAGTTCTGGGTGCCACAGGATAAAAAGGTTATAAAGCTACTGGAGAGTGTCCAGAAGAGGGCTACAAAGTTGGTGAAGGGTTTAGAGTGGAAGCCAATGGGATATATTCAGGATGGAAAAACATTTTATAGCACTTATTTCTGCATCCTATTCATAATATGTGAACATAAGTTTTGTTTCTAGCTAGTCCGTTTTAATTTAGTCTGTTTAGCAACTTGAGTATACCTCCTCTCCTTGGCTTGATGCCAAAGGCACAAAGAGGCAGAAAACTGAGACCATTCTACTTAGAACAATGAACATGAATGTGTTTTTGTTTGTCTATTTGTTTTGTTAAAAAAGAAAGCAAAATGAACAAGAAAAATAAAAAGTCAAAATTGCCACTTCAGAGAAAGCTATGAATTTCAGACACACTACAGTAGCTTTAATTTGTACTCTGCCTACTTGAATAAGGTATTTAACATAGTAATTACTTGCGTATTCATGTTCAATAATTGCTATAGCACATATGCAAAGAGTCTAATTCTCCTGCCTTAATAACTGTATAATATACAGTATATTTTTTGATCATAATTTTTAATCTTTTATTTAGTAAAAGTAAACATGTCAACCAAAAAACAAAGGTCTAACAAAAGGTGATTTAAAATGTATATATTAAAATACAAACCAGTAATTTTTCTTATTACTGTGACTTACTACATTTTGCATATTATGGTGATGATGCTGAAGTGCTCATATCACCATGTAGTAGAAGTACCCAGTTAAAACAAACAAACAAACAAAATAATTAAGAAGTCTCCCAGCTGGAGCTGATTATTGCCTCCATTGAGTGTGTCCCTAAAAAGAAGTGAAGTGAGGGAAAATATACTGTTGGTAGAAAGGAACTTGACCTGTCCTGGAGAGGTTTTTTTCTGGACCTTTGTTTTCTCAGGGAGTATTTTCCTGAACAATCCAATCAATTCATAACTTAGGTTAAGATCTCAAGGAAGCCCTTTCTTAGGTCTTAACATTTAGTTTCACAATATATCTAAAAAATTTTTGCTTAACTCCTGTAATGAAGCAATCCTACTCAAGCAGCTGTCACTTCCATGGTGAGTGGCTTGTGAACACATTTTGATGCTAGTAACAAAACAATGCTTCTCTAAGGTTTGTTTGGAGCTATTGTCTCTTTCTTCAATATAGCACGTATATAGCACATATCGCGCTTGCATTCTTGGTTGCATCTTTCTTGGCTTGCCATTTACACTTCAGAGATGAAGAATTCTTTTTACACCCCGAAGCTTGATCTTACACTTTGCATATGTGATATTATAAGACATCAACAGTCCTTATGACTACACCTGACTTGTTACCTCTCTGTTGATGTTCCATTTGTTCAGACATCCAGGATGCTAAGAGATAGTGTTAATAAGTAGAGTGTGTTTTCTGAGCACCAGATTGTTAGTTGTCTTTTCCTTATGGTTGCAGTATTTCTCACTGCCATTCATTAGCTTTCTCATGAATATGATCCCAGAAAGATAAACTGAATAATCTATCAGTGACATTTAATGACAAAATTGAAATGCCAATAAAAATTGTAGGAATAGCTCATAATAAAACCAGACAAACCAATCATTAGAATTACAGGCTATACTACTTCCTTTCCACTATTACAAAGTAAATGATTATCAAGTAACTGCCTGTTCTGTCAAGAATCTTAAATTTATGTTTTTAAAGTTGTTTCCTGTAACATAGTATGGTATGTCCATAAAGAATATTTTGAAGATGAAGATCATTCACTAAAAAAGACAAACTGTCAGATAATAATAAATACACATTTAAAAGGCTATAAATTAAGATAGATGATATAATTAAAAACTAATTATGAGGGGAATGCTTTAAGGGAAAAGAGCTTATCTTTCCCCAGATCTTAATGTAGAGAAACATATAATGTTTAGTACAGACTCTTTCTCCCTGCTTGAGGTTATCATCATGACATATGGGAGATTATTAGTAGTTATATGCCTTTTCAGATAAACCGTTAGATGTCTGTACATTCTTTGGGATGTCTCCAAAATCTGTATCTCAGTAGGTGTGGTAACCTTGTTCAGATTCCTTTATTGTGCAGAATGAACTAACCAAGTGAAGGAGCATTTTGCCTCTCTGTGGAAAGCACACAAATTAGCAAGTATTTGCAATGGTCACAGGTAAACCCCAGAGCAGAACAGATTTTTAATCTCTATGTGGCTGACAACACAGCTGAGTTACAAGGATGAGTAAAACCAATTAGAAGTTGGGGTACTGTCAAAAGCAAATAGTGTTTAAGAGAAAAAAAAAAAGAAAAGGAAAAAAATGTATAAAACCCCCAAACAAAGTACGTGTATTTCCCTCAGTGTAATTTATACGTGCAGCTTTTTAAGCCTCTGAGGCCTTGGAACTTACCTGGTACCCTTGTGATTTTGAGAAAACTGTGATTTTTAGTAACTATGATGTGTCACCATAAAGATCAATTGAACTACTCTGTAAGGAAAAAAATATGCAAAAGATAGGCATGTTGAAGTATTTTTTTTTTCTTAAATGTTTTATAAAAATCAACTAATTCCAATGAGCTTGTGAGACACTGGTTTTAATGTATGTATGGGCTTCTCTTTCGTGGTTGTTTCTGGCAGAGATGAGTTCTGTAGGCCCACGACAAAGTTACACAAAGGAACAACAATGGCTTTCTGTCCCTGGGGCTGATCCTGTGCCAAACACAGTCTAAATTATGACAGCTGGTTGGTTATGGCTCCCAACAGTGCTTTGTTAGCAAGAAATCGCCCGAGCACTCCAGTACTCCAGCCATGCCGAGTAACCATATGGAAGTTAAGAATTTGGCTTGTGCTTTCTATTGCCATTATGGTATGCCAATTGTGAATTCATTCTCCAACACTTTGGATCCACATTAATGCCTTCACATTTTTTGGACACATTATAAGTTTCTTTCTGTTTACGGCGATATGGTTTCTTAGGAGAACATGTACTGAAGTTAGTTTAGGATTATTTCTAGCTAAATGAAATCCAGCAGATTCTAATTGTATTGGCTCTTTAGAATTGGTTTATAAAATATATAAGCCTTACACCTTTGTCTTAGAAAGGCATTAAAATGTCTGTCTGCTGAGCGGAAATAATATAAAGCTAGGAATATGTATATGCTTTTGTAGTTGTGACATTAGAACAAGCAAAATTGGTCCCGCATGGACACGTCTAATTTAAATAAATCACAGCAAGTAGCTAAAATATAAGAATATAAGCATGGCCACCACTAAATCATTCAACTCAGTATCTTGTTTATGACAGTAGTCGGTCTAGAGTGAAATATGAGAACATGACATGCACAGAGTGATACTTGTCTGAACTGTCAGTGATTTGTAGCTCATATCCATCTTGAGATAATAGTAGCATCATCATGTTTAGTAACTACACTGCCAAAATAAGAGGAATCAGAAAGCAGAGACAGGAAGAAACTATAAGGGTAGTGATAAATAAGAAATCAGACCAGATTAAGTCTTCAGATTCAGTCGGATTGGAGAAATATTTTATGTTACACTCAGAAATATTTTTTTCTGGTTGGAAGATTGCTGCTTTATAGCAACATATTTGTCCTCCATACTGCCTGCAAATCACCTGAGTCCACTTGTTGTTTTGTAGTAGAAATGCTTATCAGTGTAGTCACTGTTCTTGCTGATGTTTCAGGAATAGTAGAAACAGGCTTGTGAAAGACTTGACAGGATGCAGGTTCATTTTCAGATGCAAAAAACCAGGAAAATTCGATAGCGGAGTAAAAGCTGCAAGGCTAACTCTCAGTGAAGGTAAGGTCTGGAAGAATTATGAAGGGTCAGACAGATTGTGCCTCCAGAGAGGACTTGGCAAAGGGAATAGGATCACTCCTGACATGGAAGGGAGCTGGACTGTTTGGCAGTCAAGGTCAAGCTTTGTACATCGCTCACCTGCTGCATTTTTTCTGGAAATGGTGCACAGAATGTCTCCCAGACATTATTTTGCAACCAGCTCTGACTGTGGCCTTTTGAAGGGTTCTAGGAATGCAGTCTTGTCTCATCCCTGCTGTCAGCTTGCTCCAACTGTTCACACATCCTGTCAAACAGACCATCTCATGCTAATTTTGTGATGCTAGAGGTTACGTCTGCCTTTTCCCCCATGTCTTGTTTGGAAAGTTTTAGTTCTAACAAAAGGGTTTTGCCCATATGTACTGTTAAATGATGTATTGAGTTAAAGACCATGTTGAATAAAAGAGCAATGTACATTGCAACAGAAGTACATACGTGTGAAGCTTAAAGTGAAAAGCACCACCATATACTGTAGATTTAAATGTATCTTTACCTTTCAGCCCACAATCACAGCTTTAAATATGTAAGCTGTTTATTATGTACTTCATTAAGTATTCTGTTATGAAGTTATTTGTGGATTGCAGTGAGAAAAAATATCTGTATAGAGATAGATTTTTTAAAAAGTCCTGCAACTTTTATACACATGCAGCTGGTGGTATGCTTGGTTTTGGGCTTACCTTATGGTAAGAGTATATAAAAGATTTAGACTCTCTTGGCTTCTGTGCACACTTCCTGCCTTCTGAGAAGTGAGAAAAGAACGGTGAATGGGACTCATACTGTAGCTACCAGTCATTACCTGATTCCCAATCTAGCTCTTTACTAACATGTGAAAAGTGTTGCTCAGGAGAAGATGGCTTTATTCTGAAAGGGAAAGACCCATGACTGTGAGTTAGCATGTGTATAGTTACTGCATTATTAGCAGTCAGTTATTTGTTTTTGCTGCCTAGGTGGGTTCTGCTCATGATGTGAAAACTGTGTTAGCCATTACAGTAGCTTACCCTGATTTTCTTCTACTTATTAGACCTATCACACTTTCAGGCCTGAGTCCAAGGCTGGAGTCCAAAACTGTTGATATAAAACTCTGTTTATCAAGAGACTTTATTACAAATTCAGGCTGCTTAATACTGCTTTTTACTTCAGTTTCTGTATTAAGAGAAAGGAGATGATATTAATTACTTCAGTGGATGATGTTAGGAATGGTTCATAGTTGCTTAGTGCTTTGAAAACAGAAGGTTTAAATTTCCGGCTCTTCTCAGCAAAGACTAGAGAGGGGTTTTTTTGTGTTTTCTTCTCTGCCCTCTTTTTCCCACGTTTTTCCTTCTAAACAAAGGGTCAGTATCTCTTTTCCTGAATTATCTGTGAAGGCTACCCTGTAAGAAAGCAATGTCTTGTACTAAAGAGGCATGAGCTGGACATGAACTCTTTTCCCTACATGTGTAAGATGAGAAGAGGCTGAAGGATGCAAGGAAGCTTTCACTGAAGGATTCTAAATCAGGAATTTTCTCCAGTTCTCACAGCCACTATGAAATAAAAATATGCATCTCCCCTTGAGGCTGAGAGGCTAGTACTTTGTGCTCTGTCATACCTAGAAATTCTAGGAACAAAACATGTCACTTCTTCCCCCTGACTACTCTTTGTAAAGTGGGGAGAATGTGAGGGGTCATTTAATTTTCCGGTTTGGAAGCAGGTGGATTAAAAAAATAACTTTTTAAAAAAAGATAATGTGAAATAATAGCAATATTTTTAAAAGCAAGAACTATAGACATGTTATTGTGTTTCACACTTAATTTCTATTGTTAAGAGAACAGTTCACAATACTTTTATTTTCTGTATCACTTTAATAGAAATAACATGAGACTAATTTACAGGAAAGAGGGGGTAAAAAAAAAGCATGAAAGTACTTATGGAAATGTATTATTTTGGACTACTATAAAATTACGTTAGCCAGTTAAAATGGAATCCTTCTGCAGCAGAAACACATCTTAACAAATCCCTGAAATGTTATCATAAAAAGATTGCTATGCTGATATCATAGCTTATCTTCTCACCTATGTCTCCACAAGAATTTTATATTCCTCAGAGCTGTGTAAGGTCTTTCACATTAAAATCTATTACCTCTACAATCTCCTAATTTTGAGGATTGCTATGGAAACTAAAAATGGTACAGGATTATGTGATAGAGAAAAAAATAAATTACATGGTAGATTGCCATCAGAACTCCAATTCTTGCAGAGATTAAAAAGTTGTTTTAAGATTGTTCATGAGAGCATTTATTGCTGCTGAGGTCCTGGAATTTACCTGACTCTCAAGTTAGTGGTGTATGCTATTTGTCTCCTGTCAAGATTTTTTCCCCAGTTTTACTGGGGAGAAAAAAGAAAATAATATATGTGTGTATATATAGTGTATATATAGTGTGTGTATATATATGTGTGTGTATATATATATATGTATAAAACATGTGATGCTCCTTAGGAACTTATTATATTGAAGTAGTAAATTTAGCATGAATGAGAGTGTGAAAACCCCATCAGATCATTCTCTTAAAATAATTCTGTAAAATAATACAGGTGTTTAGTGGAAAGGGAGTGTTCAGTAAGGAGTATGAATAAATGTGTATTTCATTACGCATTTTCATTTGTCATAATAGGGAATTAGAACACGGCAAAGAGAAATCTTCTGATTTTTATATTTTGGAACCCTTTTTTTAAATGCTGTTTATATACAAAAATATAGACTGAAGAGTAGTACAGATCTGTTAGACCCTCATTCATCAACTACCAGGTAAGTATCCTCATAGTATCGTTTAATTCTGATCAACTGTTAGGTGCTCACCCCCATCTCATTTTTTCCCTTAGAAAATTGCTCACTTTCAGCTTATTATCTCTCTACACTCTGTATCTCATACCATTAAAGCAGTCTGGCAGTGTCTGACAGAAGGAAGCTGGAAAATGGGTAGCCTGCAGAGCATGTCTTCACTCTGAAGCTTTCTTGCTGCTCCAGCCTCTAGAGCTGCTCTTCACAAAATAGGGAGAAGTCTTGATGATAAAGTCTTCTGTCAGCAGTGTTTGACCTATCATTATCTAATTGATATCTTATTAGATGAAGTTTCTCTCTCTCTAAATTGGTTGCGAATAGTTGTTTTTAATACATGAGCTTTGTTTTCTTGTTGCTGTGGGGTTCATTTACTTTGATTATGTATGTTATTTGTGGTTGGCCATGTAATACAAATTACAATGGCTTTTACAGGCTTTTTGGTAGATGCGTGCATTTAGCATTGCAAGCATATTTCTTATACTTGTCTCTCTCTCTTCCTGCCCTCCCACCCCCAATCAGCCTCTAATAAATGCTAAATCAGGAGTAATAGGAGAATTATTGTCTGATAGCTATAGAGAAGTAAGCAGGAAAATCCTCAGAATGCCCTGCACAATGGTCTTGATTTCACCATGCAAGAGCTGATACAAGAGTCTGGACTATGCGAGGCTCATAGCTGTCTTTAAAGAGGAGTTAGTATCAAAAAGAAACAGAGGTTAGGATTGTTTACTCTGTTTATTTTAGAATGAAAAGCAAGGATGGTGAATTCCTCAGAAGTTTGAGATTCTGTTATACCTGTTTTCTCTGAAGGACTAAAGGGTATTATTTTTGCAGGTTGGAAGTGTGGCGTCTTTCACAGCATGCACAATTATAGAAATAATATCATATCAAAGATTAATTCAAGCCATGCAGTGACAGAAAATGTGCAGTCATAAAACCCCTTGCTTGAGTGCGTTAAGTTCATGGGTAAAAGAATGAGGGCTGAAAGTTTATTAAATTAATATATTTCATCTCTATTTCCTTTTTAAATCTTTGAGACAGAGTAAGAGAAGAGAAAAGAGAGTGATAGAGTCAATAATAATAAAAAAAACACAAACACACACATTTATGCACTCAATTTATTTTCTGCTGACTTTTCTGAGGTTTTTAATTAATCTTTCCCTGTGGAAAATAAGATTTTCATTGATATGTTACTTTTTGCTAGTGTTGCAAAGGTAGTGGCAACAACATCATGGAAGTAAGTTCTCTGGGCTCACACAAGATTACGCGAAAATATGATAGAAATGTGATATAAAAATTAAGCACTTCGAAAAGGGTCACATTTGAATTAGGCTAATTCTGTTCTTCTTTTAAGAATTTTTAGTTGTAGGCTTTGTGTACCAGCGTCCAAGTTTTTGTCTGTCCCCTTTAAACATTAAGACAACTATTTATTAAAACAATAAAAACTAGATGTTTATTTTCCATGTTAGATCCCTTGTCCTAGAATGGAATTGATCCAACCTAAACTCTGATTTCCTGTTTGTTCTTCCCACTACATGTTAAAACTTGCTGTTCTTCTGATTGGATTTAGCATAACATAACAATCTTAACAGAGTCTCCTGCTACCTTGATTTCGATAGGCAGCCATTAATAATAAAATAAATACATCCTGTGTGTTATAGGATGTGTCCAACATTCTCTTATAAACAAATTAGGAAGAGATATGCACATTAATGCAATAGCTACCTATGAAAATACCTAAGTATCTGAGAGCTTCTGTATGTATTACTCAGATACAAAAAATTTGGTCTTCTGCACTTTCTGCAAACTGTTACCTCCATGTTCAAACCATCTTGAGGTGACAAAAGTGTTGCCTACTATACTTTAATATTTTTGAACATAAAAAAGAGACGTAATAAATTCTCATGGAAATATGTTGTTGAGTAATCGAAGAGTTGCTCACTTGCTTTTGCCTTCGCTTTTTTCTTTTCTTTTGTGCATTGTCTTTAGTCCTACAACAGCAGGATGTTCCACCCCTCCATGTTGAGTTTGCACAGATATACCCTGAAAGTTTAAAATGCATCTTAACAATAATAACAAAACAAAATATCTGTTACCCGAAACAAACAGAGAGGTGTAAAACTTATGTAATAAACAGTTGTTAAAGACTAATCTTTAACAAAAATCTGAATTAGTCAAAGGTAACATTGGCATTAAACAGATAAATTTCATCTTTGTGAGGTGAGAAAAGTCCCTTGGCTTATTTGAGTAATTTTATGATATGCTCAAATACGCAATCTGATTTTTTCTTCATGAACATGAAATGAAGATGAAATTTTAGGAGAATTTTCAGAGTAATACTGCACCATTTCTTCTGATTCAGCTTCTTTTTTTTCCATAGATCCTTGCCCTTATTATTATCTAACGACCTTTAACTGACTTTTACCACTGCATTACCTCATACACTGGCAAGAGTTCAGGGAGCCAGATTCCATCAGGTTGTGAAGTATATTGATGGTACAGTCAGTCTTATGCCATGTCTCTTTAAAGGGTCGAATTTGGTTTTGTGGAGCAAAGATTTTCCTGTTGTTTGGAACAAATATCCTGGGATACTGTAACAAGCATCTTTCGTCTTGCCTGGCTAAACTACCTTTGAGACGGATTTCTTTTTTTTTTCAGGACACAGAAAAGAGAATCCATCTTATTCTTTGGGTACTAGATCTAGGCAAAAACACAGGTTTCATTGCTTTTTTTCCGCACCCTGCATTTTTCTAGTAATTTATTAATCATAGAGCTCATTGGAGATGATTTGTGTCATTGTTTGCAAGTGCAGTTAGCAACAGCATTTGTTGTGAATTCGGAAGTCTCCAGAAGGAGATTCAGATTTCAGAACTGATTTCATCTCCTTTTCCTTTTCTTCTACTTTTTCCCCTAAATTCTGCTAAATGTAGAGAACTGTCACTCTTGAAAATTCAAATTTTTAAATGACCAACGAACAAATATTTCAAGTTTCTTTTAGTTTCATAAACATGTATGCACACATTATGTTCATGTTGATAACACTCATGTACACAAAATCCTCCTTAAATTGAGTCTTTTGAGTCATCTCTGCATTTGTCATTTTGAGAAGTTTGTAAAATCTGGTTTGGCTCAAAGTTGCTTGTATATACATGACAATTTAACTGGTTGCTTTTTGTCTTTCTTTTTTACTACCTTTGGGAAAAATCGTTTTGCTGTAACGTCAAAGGTACTTGGGCTGAAGTAGGTGTGGGCCCATAACCAGCAAGCTTTATTTCAGGCAAATCATAGGGGAAAGGTTAATGCAGTCTTTGGAAAGGCATGTTTTTAAGTAAAAGACCAATAAAAATATTCATAATTTAGGGGAATATCTCTTTGATGAATTCATAGCCCAGATGAAATGTAATTTTCTAGGTTGACATCCTGTATCAACTATGCTGTACTCCTGATCTCTTGCGCTTAAAACAATATTTGATAACCTAACTGGAAAGTGTGTGTGTGTGCATGTATATATGTGTACATGTATATGAATTGGATGTGCACACACATGCACATCCAATTTACTTATAAAGTCATATAATTTTGATTCAAGACTTCTCTTTTAGACAATTTCATTATTTCTTTGTCAATGTTTTTCAGAACATTGCAAATATAATATTACTTTCAAACTAAAGTGCCCTGGTAAACTAGAGGCTTTTGAGTATATAGGATCTCTGCATACTCACAGTTTTATTGCTTTTTAGACAGTTTTAAAATCCACTCTGTTGCATTAGAGCCTTGTACTAGGAACTGCTGTCACCATATGTGACAGCTACAGCCTCTTTTTGGCTACAGCTAAGAATGGTTATAGCAGTCATATTGACAGTACATAAATAATTGGAAAGTATATGCAGACTCATAGATTGTTATTATCTGTGACTATGCAGAAATTAAAATATATTCTTAAAATATAACATTTTAGAAGTCCTAATAAGATATACATTACTATATAAACCGAGTTCATCTCCTACATGTCACTGACTGGGACACAGAAACAATTCTCTTGCACTCGATAAAGTCTCTGCCTCTTTCAGAATGATTCAAGTCTCAAGGGACCTTTAAGTTTATCTACTCCAATCCCCCTGCAATGAGCAGGGACATCTTCAACTGGATCAGGTTGCTCAGAGCCCTGTCCAGTCTGGCCTTGAATGTCTCCAGGGATGGGGCATCTACCACTTCCCTGGGCAACCTGTGCCAGTGTTTCACCACCCTCATTGTAAAAATTTCTTCCTCATGTCTAGCCTGAATCTTGCCTCTATTAGTTTAAAACCGTTACCCCTTGCTCTGTCATAACAGTCCCTGCTAAAGAGTCTGTCCCCATCTTTCTTCTAGGCCACTTTAAGTACTGAAAGACCGCAATAAGGTCTCCCTGGAGCCTTCTCTTCTCCAGGCTGAACAACCCCAGCTGTTCCTCAGATTTGCCTGTTACTGGAAGATTATAAACCAAGATTCAAAGTCCAAACTTGTACTTGTGGCTTTTTGCATTGTCATGAACAGGGCCTGGATACTGACAGAATGTGCTGCAGAGGTTTTGGTTTGTTCATTCAGAATTCTCTAAGGCTCTGGTAATGTACATCCATACTGCACTGCACTAGCTAGCATCAGATGTTAATCCACAGACTACCGAGGATAAACTGCATGCATATGATACAGTTGCTTATTTGTCTGCATTCAGTCTGTAGAGGATAGGGTCTGATGTATTTGTCTGACATGTTAGTTTTATGACTATTTATTCCAGCCATTCATCTTTGAAGGTGTCTGTCTTCTTATGTCATTCAGGCTAGTAACTCCCAGACAGGGTACAAACCCGTCTGAGAATTGTATCTAAATATTCCTGTATGAGTGTTATATACAAAAGTTGTTCTTTAACCCATTATCCCCTTAAGATAAATTACTAGAAATATCACTTTTCTATAAGTAATAATTGTAATTTTAAAATGTTGAAAAGCAACATTAGTTTTTAAACAAATCACACTATCAGTGCTATTTGGGTACCAGCCATTTGAGAAAGGCATTTTTGAATATGTTTAATAACAATTGCTATTCTAAATATTCAAATGTTCTTTATATTAAAGCCTACAGTAGCATCCAATCATCTTGTGGTCAAAATCTATTAGGTACTAATTATAACTATATTAAAGAAAATCTGAAATTTTGCAGAAATATTTCTTCTCAATTTACTGATACTTAACCAGGGCAAAGTTTAAGCAACGAATATTAACAAATACTATGATAATAAATAACAGACGTATCTGTGAAAAAGTAGTTTTTAATGTGAAACCATATACTATCTTTTACCCAGATGCATGTATTCAAAGTGAAAGCATTTGTTTTTCTGAAACCACTAATATAGAGTGATTTTTTTTTAATCCAATTCTCTTGCTAATATTTTTCTTTAAACATTATTTTTCATATTCCTTTGTTCAACCATCATTTAATTATTTATTTTGCATTGATTGTCTTCTGTCTCAGAGTTGGAAACCTGTTTGTACCCATATTTATAGATTCCAGCCTCAGACCTAGTTACCTTGGAAACTGTTTAAAGTGCATCTTCTTGACTATCTGTTCTATCAAATCACTGAACTGCCTTCTTTCCTCTTTCATCTATTGCTCCACAAAGCTTGGTACTAGCAAACAGACATGCTCAGCTTATTTCTTACTGTAACTCACTTTCTTACCTACTCAAAGTGACACTGTACAGCAGGTGTCTGCTCATTTTCACATAATCATTAAATGTCTACCATATGTACTTTTTTGTTAAGAACAAATTTCTGCTAGCAGCTACTGTTGAAAGCAGCAAAATTGCACAGCAATAATAATAACTGTAATAAGGGATTCTCTTCAGAGAACAGCAATAGTTCCTGCTTTCCTTTCTCATGCACTCCACTTCACTGTGACATGGAAACCACAAAAGTGAGCACCGTGAAGAAAATTATTTACTTAGTGACAATAATTATTTTGAGAATGACAGTCTTAGAGTAGTATAAATAAAGTCATTTGACATTTATCAAGAATCAGAATTCTAGTACAGGGTTGTAGGTTTTTATCAACATCTGGTCTTAAATGAAATAGCTCTGTTGAAATTATTAGTATCTCAAGATTTGTGCTTTGGTTCCGTCCTGATGACTCTCTTGTTTTCTATCATATTCAAGCTGTCACAAAAATCCTGATAAAAATAGCGATACTGATATTTTACATTGAGAGTGGCAGGAAACTGGAAAAATGTTTATGAACACAGTCAGATAAGCAAAGATAATTTATTTTTTGTTAGAGTAAGACTCAAACTGAATATGCAAGCACAAGTTTCGCCTGTGTACCCTTACTTTTATAACCAAATGAATTTTATTACATTCTTTGAATGTTTATAAGCATTGACACATGCACTTAAGCAATAAAGAATGTAAGAAATGTCAAGGTTAAAGCCCTGTGAGCTCTTGCACCTTTCTGAGTTTCAAAATCCCATGAAATTTAGAGTTCATGAAGGCAAAAAATTACATGAATCCCATCTCAGCTTAGCATAGCAGTCCAAAAGTTCTGCATCTGATTGAAACTATGTATTGATGTTCCTTTTATAATTAATGGAGAGAGAGAAGAACATCAAAAGGGACTAAAGTCATAAAAGATACAAAGATCAATGCTAAAGACAGGGAAAGTTAATGACTTTCATGGATGCGGTTCTTGTACTTTCTTCATTAACAATATAAGGAACCTCAAAACCAGGTTTAGCTGAGATTCCTGACTTTTAAACAGCTAACATGAGATGAGTTGAAGCTAGTCCTTCAGTCTGAAACTTGGGAATGAAAGGCTTTGGCATTGCAGATCATTTTTTTCTAACAATGCCAGTTTGTCAGAAGCAAAAGCCTTCATGGAAAGAATTGTTTCAGTCAAACTTTTGTCAGAAGGAGTAGTCAAACCCAGGAATGCCTTTGTCTCCAACAAGTTGTTCATTTGTTTGACATTTTTGTCAAAAATGTCCTCAATATTTGTGTAAACATATATACACAGACATACATGAACACACAGAGTGGAGATTTTAAAGCGATTTCCTTCCATCAGGTGTGGTGAGTAGATCTCTCATAGAGATTCCTCTTTAATGGGAATACATTGGTCATGAGTGCTTGCTGCTGTCATGGCTCACCATATTTCTTTCTGGCTCTCCCCATCCACCACTTACCTCGTGATATTAAATTAGAACAAAGAGAGAAGTTCTAATTTTCTGCCTTTATCTGAACAACAAATTGTGCTATGTCAGTATCTTTTCTCAGAACAGATTATACCTTGATCTATTCAGATCATCTCTAGCTTTATAGCCACAGGTCATGTACTTGAAAGTATAATAAGTAGTTTACTTCCAAAGAGTTTTCAAAGGAGATAGTTTCAACCCCCCCAGATGACCTCCCTTTTGCAGATCATCGCAGATGGGTAAGGAGACACTAATTTCTGGATACCTTTGGGAAGAAATGGACAGAAATGTAAACAGACACAAAGAAGGTGATTTAGCTAATTAGATATAGTAGACACCACATATTTCTGAAAACCATTGAATTTCAGTTCCATTATTGTACAGATTCACTGTAGTTAGTATCCAGAAAATCTTAAGAATTGTATTGCAGGACTGCAATATCTTCTACTGCAAGTTTTATGATATTCTTCTAGATCCAAAATGCCTAACTCCTTCCTGTTCTCTTCGAGAAGATATAGGAGGCTCAAGAGAAGCCGCTATGTAGAAAGAGTTATATCTGCCAAACCTGATTATTTAGTAATCTTAAATTCAGTTTTTAATCTAGGATCTGCAAGAAACATGTTATAAAAACAAAACCACATGTGGATACATACATATGTATGTACACACACATACAAACAGAGAGAGGGATGTATCTATAACTGTATATAAATATTTATGGAGACACGTACTGTTCCTTAGGACTATGGATTGGCTGATTTGGGGATTTGAATTATTAGAGTATTGCAACGAAGAAAAGAATGAAGCCATAAAGAAAAAAGCTTAAAGATAATCTCCATATTCAACAAGTTCAGTTATGTTTTCCTGGTTTATTTAAAACTGTTTCTAGAGTTTACCTCTAATGAGTCGAAACAGTAGTTCTAAACATCAAGGACCACTTTACATGAATGTCACTAGTGGCTTTAAAGTGGTAGTGTTGGCAGGAAGGAATAAAGAAAGGGAAAATGAAGATTTTCATTTACTAACAATTGATTTTCTGAAAAAAAAGTAATGTCTTGAAGAAAAGAAAAAGGCTTTGTCCTGGATCATTAGAAAGGATTTTAGGAGCTGTATGACAGCAGTATATTGATTGTCATTTTACTCTGATTTTCTTGACCTGAAGAAATATTTTTAGATACCAAAACACTTTCCTCACCCTGGATTTCTGACAGACACAAAATCTTAATTGTTGTGGATAGGCTATTTGGGAGAAAATGCAAAGCAAACAAAATGCCCCATTCAGTTTAATTGGAATATTGCAGAGAGACAGCTTCATAACATTGTTTATTTTTATTTTTAGCTTTAGTTTAAATAATTTATTAAAACAAATAAATTCTTGAGCTACATATTACCTTCAAAACCAAACAAAATATATAAAAAAAACAATAGGACATTTTTAGAAGGCTAATAGGTTTTTGTTTCAGACTTTTTGGAACAGAAAGGTTGACCAGGCTGATTTTTCTCGAAGAATCAAAATCTTCGAGAAATCAAAAACTTTTCAGGAAAGATTAAAAAAAAGATTCTGTTAAGTCCTAACCAGGCTCAAGGTTTCAACTTGATCATTTAGAAAATGTTCTTCTTTTGGGGTCATGAACACTAAGGATGCTTCAGAGAAAATTTGGTAGTTGATTCTTTAAGAAAAACTGGTGTCTTCCAAATCTAGACATACCTGGGCAGACAGATACTTCAGAATAGTCTCTTCTAAGATTGTCAAGATCACACAATTTTTTTATATTGCTTAGAAAAGGGTATGAGTGAATAAAGAATGTTCACAAACTCATGTTTCCGTAAACATAATTATTTTCTAGGACTTCTAAGACTTCTTTCAACTTCTTTCACTTTCTGAGTGCATGAATCTGTGTCTTGTTTCTAGTGACATCTTTTCAGACATAGTACATGAAAGACATGGATCTTTTAGAGTGGGTTCAGAGAAGGGCCACAAAAATGGTCAGAGAGCTGGAACACCTCTCCTCTGAAGAAAGGCTGAGAGAGCTGGGGTTGTTTAGCCTGGAGAAGAGAAGGTTCTGCGAAGACCTTAGTGAGGCCTTGCAATAGGTAAACGGGGCTTATAAGAAAAACAAAGAGATACTTTTTACCAGGGCCTTTTTATGTTGAACACAAGGAAGATATTTTTTATTATGATGGTGGTGAGATAGTTTTCCCAGAGAAGCTGTGGATGCTCCATCATTGGAAGTGTTGAAGGCCAGGTTGGATGGGGCTTTGAGCAAACTGATCTAGTGAAAGATGTCCCTGCCCTGGCAGGGAGGTAAAACTAGATGTTCTTAGAAGGTGCCTTCCAACCCAAAACATTCTATGATTCTCTGAGTGAATTAAAGCTGTTTTATCAATCCACTATAATGTTTTAGCCAATTTTCATCCCAGGGTCAAGAACTGAAGGCATGGACTGCTGGTTATATGGACATGACTTGTTACTACCCATGATTTTCTTTATTGTAAAAGTACTTTAATGAATTATCGAAACATTTAGCATAAAACAGAAATATAGTCAAAGCTGTTTAATTAAGCGCCCTAAGGATAATCCAGAAAGGCTAGCAGAAGTTTTGTCTGTGAGGGTATCATATCAGAAGGCTCATAATAGTTATGTTTTAGGGCTCACAAAAAAAAATGACTTATTTCTCACTGATGATTATGTGTGACCATTGTTTGCTCTTCATTCCAAACTAGCTAGCTTAGGCTGGATTTCTGTTAAGGATCTCTGACAGAGATGTAAGTTTTTTATATTCTGCACTTGGAAAATAATACTGTCCTCCACATACAAGTCCTCACAGATTTAGAATACCTATAGAAGTTTCCTTTTTGAAACATGAATATCTATACCAATTTTATATAATGGATGCAATATATACACAATGTTTGAAATACATAACATATAGGTGTTCCATCTGTTTTCAATGGTTATTTTAAAGGGAAAAGTTTTCCTGCAAATGTCTGAAATTTTAATTTTCTCTCAGAAAATGAAGGTCCTGAGACTTCAAAAACAAGTCTAAATTAATTTATTTAGACACAAGTATTAAAAGAACAATAGCTTTAGTATCAATTTCTGAGTGATTATTAGAATTGAGAGAACTAAATAAAAATGAATTACAGCTTACCAGGCTATTTAAGGAACAATTTTTTAGAAATAAGATCGTTTAAGCATGTTGGTGTATTTTATATCTATTGATTAGTGTGATTTGTTAGCTTTCTTATGTCTTTCTCAGCATTGCATATTTGTATTAATGGATGATAAAAACAAAGCAGACTAACTTACAACCTGTAAATTGGTCTAGGACAGCTGTGTAGACAGTGAGAAATAACTTAATCATTGCCTTCAAGGAGGTCAAAAAGTTGATCCCAAAGACAAGTAAATTTATGCATGAACTCATATTAGTCCCTTCTCCATCATTTGATACTTCAAGTAAATGGGTTGCCCTGCAATCCAGAAGAAAAGGTACTGCAATGCGGCTATGGTATTTGGTGTTGCTTGGATAAAGCCTGTTTAGAGGGGGAGAAAATAAAATTGCCATAAGCCTCTTGTCAGTTTCCAGTCTGAAGTAAATTGATACATATCAAAAAAGGCTCAAAGAAAATCATAATTAAAAAAAAAAGTGGAAAAATATACTGGTCAAAACAAACACTCAACATATCTCTACTTGAGGCATTAATCATACTACATGTGAGTGAAGGTCAAAACAGTTAAGGTGAACAGGGAATATTTTGGTTCAGGGAAATGCAAAAAAATATTTTAAAACCTCCAAACAACAACTAAGCCAGTGATTTAAAACAGATTGAAGTTTTTAAAGCAAGACATAAAGGTCACAAAATCAGATCCAGATTGCTAAGGCAGAGTTGGCAAGCTTTAATGAATTTTCAGTAAGGCAAACACTCAAGACTGGAGTATCGAGATAAGCATATTTTTTTTTCCTAATCATAGGAAGAGAGCTAAGGAAAATTCTAGAGAAATATCAAACAGAATTATGAAAACTTAGTTTTGAACAAAGAAACTGAGATTCCTAAGACTGATTTTAGTAGCTTTTCTACTTTTTTCTAAAAACAAGTTTTTCAATGACTGACTTTTACTCATATGTTGGAGGCAGCAGGGATACTGTTCTGTTTTCTCAAAATATTAGCAATCTAACATCTGTAAACAGTAGAGAAGGTGGAATTAAAATAAGAAGGAATAAAGTCTCAAACCAAGTCATTATACCTAGCAAGCAAAACAGTGCAGTGATAGAGATAAATGGAGGTGGTTTACTTTTTGTACTTGATGATGTAGGCAAAATGGCTATATAAACTAGATGTCTTTTCAGTTTAGCAGAAATCGATTTTGTCTCCAAAGCATGAAGGTAAGTATTACATAGAGAATTTTTCCCGTAGGATATTTTAAATGCCTTTACCAGACCTTAGAGGAGAGATCAACACAAGGAAAGGAAAATAAATTGTTCTTCTATATCCTTGGTGAAGGGTGTCTTTCTATCTAGAATGGAACAGATAAATGGAGAGTGAGGTGGACTGAAAACTGGTTAAACTGCCAGGTTCAAAGGGTTGTTATGAACAGCCTGAAGTCCAACTGGAGATCAGTCACACATAGTATGCACCCAGGGTCAATATTGGGTCCCATACAGATTCATTTGTGACCTGGATGGTAGGACAGAGTGGACCCTCAGCTAGTTCACAGATGATACAAAACTGGGAATAGTTGATAGACCAGATGGTTATGCTGCCATTCAGAGGAACCTCAAAAGGCTGGTGAAATGGCTAGGCAGGAAGCTCATGCAGATCAACAAAAGAAAATGCCAAAAACCTGTACCTGGAAGGCATAACCCCATGTACTAGTACAGGTTGGAAGGCTGACCAGCTGGGCTGTGTTAGGCAGAACATTGCTGACAATTATAATTCAAAGAAAATGTTATGATTGTGGGACTGTAGCTTGTATATATACATTTTTTTTTGTTTGCTGTTTCTTTAGACTTAACAGTTTCTGAGGGTTACCATCATATCTGGTTGTTATTCTTGTAGGATTAAGTTAGCTCTAGAATATGTTCACCAGAAAAAAAAAATCCTAGAATTATGGCAAATATTGCCATGATCTGAATGGACAGAGTGTGCTACTTGATGAATGCTATCACATTTGTCATAATGAGCATGAATATACTCTTCCCAGCGATCTTCAGTAAATTGGGACCTTCCTCGAAGGTTCAGTGTAACTTTTCAGATAAAAATAAACCATAATTAAATTATAATAATATAAATGCAAATTAATAAGATTATATTACTTGTCCTCATTTGAGGGATAACATTGAAGGCACAGTGTTGATGCACACTACTGAAGTATTGCTAAGATGAAACAATAATCATTGATTATGGTCTTATGACTAAAGTTAAAAGGTATTTATGGACGTATGCACCTTAAAGCAGGTTATTTTTTTTTATTAATTTTATTGCTGACAGATAGTGTTTATCACCTATCTGTAGCTGACAATTTTAAAGAGAGCTGGAGATCTATCAGTTCAACTACTGACCCAGGTCCTCAATAGAAAAAATTATTATGTTAATTGGCACCATTTTAAGCAACCTCAGCAGATGAACAATATTCAAAAGAGATATGAAACTATTCTCTTACTTCCCCCAAAAGTTTCACTCACTTTGTCATGTTGGAAGCTGCTCATACTGTCACTACTTTGGTTACTTTTCTTCTTGGAATAAACAGGTTTGTAGTGTTGCTACAACACATTTCCCAACACAATGGCTTTCAAACTTAGACGTGATCCTGCAATCCTAACTATGAGTAGTGAAGGGTCACCTGAAACAATGCAAACACAATAACACGTTGAGAGTGGCACAGTAACATTTGCCAAAAAACAGTCACAAGCAGTGCAACTGTTTATTTTTGTCAAACTACATGGAAACTGTTTCGGTGGAAATTGCATTTCCCATTAGGTTTTTACTGGATGAGAAACAGAATTGCTTTTTGTTGCTTTGTCAACTTACTGACAGCTTGACAAGGGAAATGCAGAATGTGCAGTTATGATGCACAGCTACACCCAGGAGTTTAATGGAGGAAATGTCTAGAATCCTCAGCAGTTCTTTCAGTGCCATGCAATCATTAATATAATAAATTTTCTAGGAGTTATGACATCACATATCAGCTCATATAGCATTTCTCTGATGACATATCGTAGAGCATGTCAGTATATAATGTCAAATATCTGTTCCTCCTCTTAACTGTATTTAAGAACTCAGATGTCACATGTCATAGATTAATTATTTCAAGTCATGTTTGAAGCATTTCAGTGTTGCTATAAAATTCTGTGCAGTCTCCAAATTTCATACATAATAAAGTGTAATTGCTTTTACCATGTGTAACTATAAAAATGTAAATGTAAATGAATATTTTAATCAATAATAAAAGTCTTCTACTGTGGGAATTAGTAGAAATTTTTAAGTCAGAAAGCTTCAAATATCCTAAGGCATCTCAGGAACTCACATGGTGTGATCTTGCTGAGTACCACATAAAATTTTTGGGCCTGCTCAGAAATTCTCTATTAAAAAATCATTTTTTGCAAAATAAAAATTTTCCATGGTTAAAGTTTGATTTTTACTATTGTCTTCATTTTTCTGCCAAGAAAAATCAATAGGAAATTTTGCTTTCTCCTGTTTTTTTCCCTGACATTCTGTCTATGTTCCTAATATGTTATTATGTAATGCTTTCTTGAAACTTGATTTCACAGTACATTATTCTGCTCTTCATTGCAATTAAGTGTGTTCACAATTGCTGAAATACCAACGTTTTCTGTAAGACAGAAATGAGATTTTTTTTTGTTTATCTCAAGTATATAGTAGGCTTTGAAGAACTTTCATCTTTCGAGGGAAGTAATGCAAGTACTCATCACTTATATCCTTCTCTTCCTCTTCTCTAATTTCTACAATATATGTGTAAATAATAAACATCAGAGTAGTGTACTAGCTTTTTAATGGAAGTTTGACTTGTAGAAATTTGATCTGTGTACTACTGTGAGACTTAAATTATCCCTTAGTTCACTGTGTTTAGTATATCACCATTATCTCTCAAGTAGGACACACACCTGTAGTATTTGCTCATGTAGCAAAAAAAAAAAAAAGAAAAAAGAAAAATAAGGACTGAGGGCAGGTCACATCATCTATCTTCTTATTTTCTTGTTCTAGCTGATGTAACTTGATGTTAGTATTATTTTAACTTTGAATTCTGTCATTGAAGATGGTGTTTAATAAGACTACAATTAGACTCATTTTTGCATCATAAGTCCATAGAGAAAATGGTGGAAATGGGAAGAAATAATAGGCTACAGTACTTCTCACCTTGATCTTTCCAAGAATTCAAGGCAACTAGCAAAAATAGAACAACCATAATTTTAAGGCTGCAATGCTCACGCCATACCATGTGATGAACACATCCTAGTACAGATCTGATCGACCAGTTCACTCTTATCCCAGGAATAAGTATATCTTCCTACAGCCGATGTCAAATGTGCTCAAATTAAACTTACTTTTGCAATTTAAAGTTCAATCTAATCTGTTCCTAAAGAAGACATAGTAGCCAAGGTTCTAGTGAAACTGCAAACTGTATGTTTTTGTAGGTAGATTTCAAACTGCACAAGTTTCTGCAGTTGATATAAGGTAGTGAAAATATAGTGCAGTAATTTCTCATTGATTTTTCTTTTGCTTTTCCTCTGCAAAAATATGTAAAATATTGGAATTTCAGTTTTTGTAGTTTCAGAAGACCACACAATAATTCTACTCGAAATGCTCTTTTCCTTTTTACTTTTATCTTTTTTCTTCTTTTTTTTTTTTTTTTTCATTTTCCAAAAACGGGTCTGTACAGTTCAGTCATCTATTAAGAGCTTAGTGATGAGCAACAATAGAATAAGCAGTTGGCATAGTTGGCACAGAATTAGGCTGAGAAATCTCAGAATAGTCTTTGGCTAAGTTTTGGTGTATTGTTTAACAGAAAAGACTAAAGTCACTGATTGTAAATCACTGAATGATCAAACTGATGAACTGGTGATGAACTTTCCATTCCTTTTTGTTTCCTTGGAAATACCCAGTTATTTTATTCCCACTAATTTTCAGCACTTCCCTTGGACAAAACTGGAATACACCAGCTAATAATGCTGGAAAGAGAATACTTTGCCCTCTGTTCTGCTATACACTTGCTATTCTGGCTGTTCCAGAGCATTCGGAGAACTTCCTTAGTCTTCAGAAGCTATAAAACATCCCTTTCTCTGTTAAACTACATTACCTGTTGTGTTTACATTGCCTGTACTCACCTATTACAGATGTCCATGTTGTAGTATGCAAATTAACGCATGAATTGTATCTCACCTTTTGACACGTTATACAATTTTGTCAGTACTGCAGTTTTCCCCATCAACTTCTGAAAAGTTGGGCAGGGACTCTATGCATCAGTGCTAAAAAAATAGTGAAACCTACATCTTCTATGTCTGCTTTTGCTCATATTATCTGTATAGATCGCTAGTTGAATACACATAAATTCATCTATGCATGTAGATGAATTCTTCATGGCATATTCTTCAGCAACCAGTTTGGCTGAAAAGTTCCTGTGTCTTTTACTGTAGCATTTCATCCCAGATATTTTTTTTTTGTTTCTTTTTTTCTTCTTTTAACCTCTTCACTGTTGGAGGAAATCAGATTCTTGAGTGTTATGTTGCTTATCTTCTCAGGTATGTTGTTTAGGAGACTACAGGTGTTTCAAGATAAAACTGCCAGAATTATTCCAAGACCTGACAGATTTGCTAACAAACAAACAGTTCTGATCAGTATCTTACCACTCCTCTATACCTTAGATATGAACCACGTATGGCATCAATCCTGTTTGCCCAAATTAACTCAAATTTTCTAGTGACCAAGGTCAGACAAGTACAGAGAAAGACTCAGCTGTTCTTAACTAGCACATATGGTCCAGTGTTGTTGGTAATTTACTTACTATAATAAAAAAATACTGAATGCTAAATCCAAATCCTACTGCATAATACCTCAGTGGTGGCTTATGCTAATTTGTAGCTGGCAAATATTTTGCATGAGGTATTTTATCAAGAAATGCTTGAAGTTTTGTTAGGTCTGGCAACAGAACTGATGGGGGAATTTATTGGGGGAAAAAAACACCAGTCCATGCCACTAAACTGGTTTTGATGACTATCATTACAGGCAGTAACCAATGCTAATGCTGCTGCTTGACAGGTGACAAAATTAAAAAAAAAAAAAGAAAACAAACAAAAAAAGGTAATGGAACTTCCATTAAGTTTTTGAAATCTGTGAAGATAATGAAACAACACTTATTCCTAACTCTTTGGGGCAAATAAATAACAAATAATTGTGGCTTTATATCACTTCTCATTCAAAGAGATTCTAAATGACATGAGTTTGATTTCTAATGCTGCCTGACGAGTTTCTTTCAAATCACAACTACAGAGTGTTTTGGGCACAGTATTAATTTTGCTTTGAACATTGCACAAACATCTTCCATTCCAGTGTAGATGCAGTGAGAATACAATTGTTGAAATCACAGTGTTGTAACAAAGTCTTACTGTACTAGAGGTAAATATTTAAAGTATTATTTGTGAACTTCATGCTCAGTTCCAATGTTGAAAATATGCACTCACTGCTTTTGGAAAAGGAGATTGCTTCTAGATACAGTAAGAATGAAGTGTGGAGTTTTGTACTGCAGTTTGTATCCCGAAACAGGCAGAGTAAGCAGAAGTGAATTTATCTTCACAGAACAGGCAGAATATAGGATCTACTTTAAAATCAGATTAAATTTGCTTAATGCCTTATTCCTACTTATAAAGGAAGAAACCTACAGAAGTGTGAGAAATATCACACTTGTCATCTTCTGCAGCATTTTATGAAAAGAAACATTGTGACATTAGTTATAATTCAGTAGAGGACTATAAATCATTCTGGTATAAAAGGCAAGGAAGTTTTCTGAAATCCATTAATGATTTTGGAGATATAAAATCCTTACTTATTTCCCGGTCAAAGCTGATAGTGAAAACTTATTTCAATAGCAGTAGGGTTTGGGTTTTTTTAACCATAAATTATTTTAAATATTTAACATTTGTTAAAAATCTTTGATTTTTAAAACAAGTCAGCACAATTGGGTCAAGAGTAAAAATGTTTTTCTGTAAGCACTGCATTTTTCATTCCTTGTAGCTCTATTCTTGGTAGAAACACCTTTCCTACTTTTTTTCATTTGTGCTCTATGGACCATGAAAACTGCCATTATGGAGAACAGTGTATGCATTGGTTTTATTGTTTTTATGCTGACACAACAAAATTTAAATCAGGCGGTTGACTTAGGGCTTTTCTGGCCTCAGCAGTTCTGAAAATGTAGGGGAAAAAAAAAAAAAAAAGAGGGGGAAAAAAAGGAAGAAAATAAATGCCCTGAGGTCAGAGAGTCAAAGTCAATGAGACCAGTCTGATAAAAGAGAGAGTGACTTTTTCACTGACTGAGAAAAAGCCAGTCTCATAGTTCCAGAAGACAACAAAGAAAATACAGTACTGCAAAGGTAATTTTTTTAATTAGCTGCTAATCTGGTTAGAAAATCAGATGATACTCACAAGTTCACTTGAAATAACACAGTCTGTCTGTTGGGTAATAGAGGAGAGCTAAGCTCATTTAAGTCTGGTCTGCTGTCCAGCATAGGTGGAGGAGTGTATCATATTTTCGCTATACTTAAGATGCTAGTGATAGCATGGTGCTCTTTAAAAGCTATGCCTTAGCCTATAGCAATGATTCAAAACCGTGGACTGCACATATGTGAATGCAGGTTTTAGAATGTCTATGGCCTCATATTATGTTATGGAGGCATCAGGTGCAGATATGCAATTAAGACCAAATTGCGTTTTACACATAATGTCTTCAGCTATGTCAAAATTCGTATGTATACTGCTTCTGCTGCCTCAAAAACTAGCGCTTATTTTTGGAGTGTAGAATTAGCTAAGGCTTACTGGAAACAAGAAATTGTTTCAGTCATTAAAACAAATATAAGTGGATTATTTAAAAAAAAATTCTGGAAACAGGACAGGTAGTGATACTGTGTAAAACTAAAAAAATAATAAGATCTGATATCTTCCATTCTGATTCCTGTAGCTGATTCTGACATATATCATTATTTGCATATATTCCTGTTCACCTCAAAAGTAATGGATCAGGATCCCATCGTTGTCCACTTCAGAAACATTGAGCAGTTTGGAGAAAACTGTACCTATTTCAAAGAATTCAGATTCATATTAAGAACTGGGAGAGGCAGACCAGTGTACACAGACATAAATTACAGAAACAAGGAAGTACTAAAAATGCACAATGGAACAAACACATTGTAGGTCATTGATAGATATTTGATCAGCAGCAATCAGCCTTTACAAATTTCCATTTGTTGACAATTCAGGAAAGCAAGAAGGCTATTTATGCTTATTTACAATTTATTTTCATTTATGCAAGTGTTTGAATTTCCCTGTATTTATAATGCTTGAGGACAATTACAGAATTCCTAAAACGTTCTTTACCTTAGGCTATTGGCATGTTCTCTCAGCTTTAAGCTTGTCATACTGTAATTTGAAATGCATTCAAATAATTAACTTTGTTTATCTCTGTATTAATGGTGCTAATCCTCTGTGGCCTAAAATACTGGAGACATTTCACAAGTGTGTTAGAACAGCTATGGGCCATAACAGGATTGTCTGTAATGTTTGCTTCTCCTAAATTTGACATCCAGCCTTCTTATGTTTAGAAAAAAAAAAATCTTGAGATATGTTAGTGGTTTTGCTGTTATTAAGAATATCAGAAAGGCATTTTCTAGCTTATTTCACAGCTATGTAGATTTAGAGCACTTGTCAAAACAAAATGTCAAACTTACAAAAATAAATAAGGAATGTATAAAATAAATGTTTTATATGAACAGTTCAGCTTGGATTTCCATACTGATGTTCAAGATTTCCAAGAGGTCATGTATGAAACAATTGGGATGTCTACTTGAGTTTCCTCTCTCTTTTTGGAGATCTACTTTTCTAATTGAAAGCAAGGCCTTAGCTTAGTTTCTTCAGGCCCTTATTGAGCTGTTTCTAGCATTTCCAGTGGGCTGACTCCACTAATTCTCTCGGCTACCTGTTCCAATGTTTAGTTGTTATTGTGGTGAAGAATTTTTTTCTTATATCCACACAGAATTTCCCTTCAACAGCTTGGGCCATTGCCTCTTGTCCTGTCATCATGCACCTCAACTTCTCTCTAACCTTCTCTTTAGCTAGTGGAAAAATGTAATTAGATTCTATGTAAGCTTTTCAGTCTAGGTTGAACAACACTATTTCCATGAATCATTCTTTCTAAGTTAAGATCTCCAGTCCTCTGATCACCTTGGTGGACACTCTCCAATTTTAATATCTCTCTTGAACTTGAAGGACCAAAACTAAACAGAGCATTTCTAGTGTGGCTTGACAAGTGCAAAGTATCGTACTTAATCACATCCCTTGTTCTGTTGGCTATAGTCTTGTTGATACAGCCTGCAGTTTGCTTTCTTGCTGTAAGGACGGACTGCTTACTTATGTTCAGCTTGTTGTCCTCTTGGATCCATAAGTCCTTTTTAGCCAAGATACACTTCGGCCAGTCAATTCCCAGCCAGTGTGTATTCTTGGGATTACTTTCTTCCAGACAGACTTTGCATTTAACTTTGTTAAAAGTCATGCAATTCCTGTTATACTAGTTTTTCATTCTCTTAAGGTCTCTCTGCATGGTAGCTCTTTCTTCTAGTGTATCTACCTCTTCTTCCTCTTTGGTGTCATCCACAAACTTTCTGAGGGTGCTTTCAATGCATTTTCCAAACCGTTTATAAATATTGAGGTCTACAACTGACCCTTGAGGCACTCTACCCAGGACATTACGGAAATCTGGCCTTGAGCTATTAATTACCACCTTTCAAGATCAACATCTCAGCCAGTTTTCTACCTGTAGGTGCTCCATCTGTCCAGTCCATAGCTTGCCAGTTTGTCATCAAGAATGTTGTGAGAGACCATGTTGAGCATCTTGCAAAGGCTCATATAGATCGGTCTTTACGAATGCATTTTTCGTATGTCATTATTTTTGTCAGTGCAAACACACAAGTGATGAGCTTGATGAAGTAATTCAGAAGTGACATTTCATAGTCTGTTTTACAGAAGGTCAGAAAAAAATGTGAATAATTGTGCCTTTGACCTTAAAAAAATCCATGAGCAACTTTAAGAAAAGTGGCCTATGTCCACTAAGAATGCAATGCTTAGGAAAACAAGTCACATAGCTCTTATAGGCAGTGTCATAAATGGAGAACAGTGTAGTAAGTTTGGAAATCTGTGGGGGAGGTTTAATTCTTATGTGGTGGAGAGTGGTTTCATAAAATATATAAGAACTGGGTTTCTGCCTTTTTTTTTCTCAAAATTTCATCTTAACTACCTTTAACCTTTCCTTTGTTACTACAGTCTCTTTTGAGTTTAAATATTGCATGAGTGAAAGCAAAGCCATACCCAAATGCTTTCAGAAGCCAGGAAAGAAGCTGGATGCTATAATTGAAATAAAAATCTCCATTAATGGATCTGTAATTTTTCCTTTGTAGAAAAATGTCAGAAATTGCCTGGCACATTTTTGCTGTGCATTTATCCAGTCTTCTGTTGTATCATGAGGTCTGCTTCCCTGGCCTTTGGACCTTGTTTATTCTGGCATTCGTTCAGCACCCTGATATTTTTCCAACCTTGTGGTCCAGAATCTCACTGCTCAGATATTTGTCTTTCCTTGACAGTGCTTCAGGATAGAGAATTAACACTTTACTAGCACAATTAACACATTCCTTCTGTTTCCAACCTCACATTTGTACATAGTATTAGACTAACTTTGCCATGCTTCCTTTTGTGATCCCTGACGTGCATAGTTGTCTTCCAATCATCTTTAATTTATGAGTACTGAGTATGTCACCGACAGTATTTTCTAAATGTCTTTGTGAGAGATACTATTTTATGCACCAGGTAGATGAGTTTCTTGATTTGCTTAACCTTTTCATTTCTATCTTTCTGTTAGTTAATTGTCTTTTTTTATTCCAGTGAAATTCAAATATTGTAAAGCACAGGTACCTTTCTTACTACTCTGCATTGTCTTCAGCATTACTGAGGGAACAGAAGCATGATAAATCATGTCACCACAAGTTATACAAATATCATTTCTGGTTGATTTCAAGTTAGATTGGACTTCCAGACAGTGGCTTCCAGTTAGATGAAAAAATACTGTGAACTAACCCAGATAAAATAATACAGTTAATGAACTGTATGGAATAAGTTGATTAACCAGATTGATTTGCACGCAGTGAAAGAAGATGGAAATATCATGCAAACTGCAGCATCTGCTTCTATCCGTATGAATGACACAGTCATAACCACAAGAAGAAATATGTACATATTGGAGAGTCATTCTCTTTAGTTCAATGTCAAATGGGCTCCTTACACTTTTGGTTGTTCTGGCTCCTTGATGTTAGTCATGTGTCTGCTGAGTAGTTTGCTAAACACAGAAGAAAACCATTTGTGGTTGCATTTTCCTCAATAAAATTTGTTTGTTTGTTTGTTTTATTTTTGTTTTGTTTTTATTTTCAGATAAAGCATTCTCTGTTGTAAAACAAATCCCATAACCTTTACCATACTCTTTTTTTTTTTCTTTTTGGTAAGAATTTCTAAAAGCTAGTTAAAATTTAAGGGTCAAAGGTAGATGCGCTGTTTTCATTAGCATAATTTCAGTTCTGACTTTTAGCCTTTAAGGGTTGAAGAAAGCAGTGCAAAGACATTGTAGTTTTCTGCTTGTGTGAGAAAACTGAGAGATCACTGTGCACTTTTGATCACCCTTGTTAGTTTCACAGTAGCGAGCCATGTGGACTGATATTCTAGGTTTTGTGTTATCTTCTGTAGTCTCACCAGTTGTGCGTAAACACTCGTTTCTTTATTTGTTTGTTTTAATAATTCCAGTAAGCAAGCTATCCTACAAAGGAGCTTTCTCTGAATTTGTTAGCGACATTTGTTCTTTGTTTTTCAATAGTATCTATGGCTTCATCCTAGCTGATTAAATCAGCCATTGTAATATAAGCACTCTGTCTGTTAGAGGATATTGTACTTTTTTGCACTCTGTCTATTAGAGGATATTGTAATTTTTTCACATGCTCCAGTGCTTCCGTAGAGAGCAACCATTCCTTCTGCTAATGTGTTTTCATTCTGTTTTGGTTTTTTTTTCAACAGAAATATAGAAATATATATGTATTTCAGTTCATTCTTGCTTTATTTTCTGTTGTAGCTCATTTGGCTTTCTCTTTTATTTTTTCCTCAACATGTGTCAGCAACATGTATCTAATGTTTTACTAAAATTGTTTTATCCGCCAATTTTTTATATTACTTATATTTTTTATATTCCTTGTATTATCATATAGCGGATAAACTGTGTGATTGTTTTTATTGTTGTTGTTTTTCCATGTGTGTACTGGGGTAAAGATAGTATGTCAAAAGAATTAAATACAAGTTCCTCGTAAAATTTTACAAATATTGAAAAAATGTTCATTTTCCATCCTTTCTGTATTATATAATAATGTGGATTCCTACAGAGCCGATGTGCACTGCTTATAGTATGTTATACTACAGTGCAATATTAAATGCTTTCAAGAATTATTTGATTTTCAGAAGAAAACCTATAAGGATAGACCATATCCATTTGGTCTTCTCTATTCTATGAGTTAACGGTATATTCTGAACAAAAATGATTTTCTCTTCCATTGTTACTAAAATCTTTTGCAATCAGCTCCAGACTATATTCAGTACAGTAACAATGTGTTCATGGAGAGTCCTAAAAGTCTTCAGTTTTGTTAGCACTGACACTAGAGTCAGTTCAAATACTTGATTTGCTAAGTCCCCAGGCAGAGTGAAATAACTCTTGCATTATATCTCAGCAGGGGAATGAAGTAATCTTTTTTTCTAAATAAATGCTCTTTTTTCCCACATGCACTGCTAATTCTCCTCTGGGGCAGAATTTATGGCTGTCAATCAGCTGAACTTCAGAAAGGTTTGCAAGTGTCAATCTTTGTTTAGTATTTCGACCAGAGCTGGTGGCAGAGTTATGTTAAAGGCTGACATTTTAAGATGAAAGACTTTATAAGTCTGATTATACTAGTTCTCATGCTGTATTTCTGTGTTTTATTTACTAGGTAAGATTTAGCATTTTTGAAAATTTTCTGACACATCTTGAGTTTGAAACATTATTAAATAGATGAGGAAAATGTAATATGAAATGTTCAGTAGTTCTAACACCTTCAATTTATCTAGTGGTTATGATCTCTTAAACATTGTGTTTTATGAAGATAAGAGAAGGTAGTATCTTTTTCTAAAGAAACTGAGGTGAAAGAAAGGAAGCAACTCCTCTATAGTTGTCCAAACTACTGTCTCTCTCTTCCTACCGCAACAGTTATTTACATTCTGGGAATATCAAAGCAGAAAAGACATATTCATTTTTAGGACATTTAGTAGTCAGTTTCTGAATGGCAAGCTAGTATTCTCTAAGTATTTTTGCAGTGTCCCATTAATAAAGTATTTGTTGCCCTCTCCATCACATCTATTTTCTCCATATACCGCCACCTGTACGTGCTTTGATTACTTCAGGTTGTGGTGCTGTGCACTAGGTTTTCACAATTGTTCGGGAGCAGCAGTGTTATTCAAATAAGAGTGAAAATTTCAAATGCGACAGAATCCACAAATTCTCCTGTAACACTTGCCAACATTCTTGATGAACTTGACTACAGTAAAGTACTTAATAGTTTTCCACTGACTTCAAATACTTGCAGGTCTTCTCCTACATAAAACCATACAAACAATAAAAACCAGATAAGTAACAAATGTTGAGCATTTTCTTGAGAATCTGTCCAGCTGTTTTACACAGACAAGTTGAGAGGTACAGGTGAGATGAAAGGTACAGGCATCCTTAGAAGAATGCCTTGGTAAAATCTGATGTAGTAAAATACAATGAGAGAGCAATGTGGAAACTAAGAATTTGCTTTCACTCTTATAAGCATATTATTCATGTTGCATCTAATATTTGTCTTCTAGAAATCAAAAATCTCCACTTACGACAAGATGTGGGCCTTCATGAGTAGCAGGAGGCAATCAGTACTTGTCAAAAGTAATGAAGAAGGTATCCAGCGTGTGCTTACCTCTGATTATGCATTTTTAATGGAGTCGACAACCATTGAGTTTGTCACACAGCGGAACTGTAACCTAACACAAATTGGAGGCCTGATAGACTCAAAAGGTTACGGCGTTGGAACTCCCATGGGTAGGTGATACGTCAACTATTTGTTCTCTGTTCATTAATCTTAGTTACTGCAGTAGCATATAAAAGCTCCAATACACTGTTGATTTCTTTACATTGCTAACATTTTTTCTCATTCTCTTTTTCCCATCTGGGGAAAATATTACATCTTATCAATATTTATGGATTTTATTGAATTCTCTAAACAGAAAAAAAAAGTTACTTTATAAAAAAATGGACATTTGCATATGATATTTTTCTCCTACATGGTGCCTTCCATATGTTCAAGAAAGAGTACTTTTCACAGGACCCTATTTTATAAAAAACAATGGTTTTTAATTTTTGATCTCTCTCTTTAGAGAATGAGGTACTAGTAGTACAAGGCTTGCATTAGCAAATGATGATAATATTTCTATACTGAGAGAACTAATCACTGAAATTCTTGAAAGCGGAGGAAAGAGTCTATAACATGCCATGTATAATCCACAGGTATAAGAAATACTGAGTTAACCTTGTGGTATATGGTTTTGCAGAGGAATTCTAATCCTGTAAATATTTTCCAGGTCAGGTGTTCTTGACTAGGCACAAAACTTTAGATGCAGAATGAGAATCCAACTAGTGGCATTAGTTTGGCTGCTAGAATCCACAGGATGAGATTCAGAAAGCACGGAGTTTCTGACTTTCCATTGACTGCAGTGATTTTTGAAGGGCATGACCTGAGGATCTGGCTTTAGATTTCAGAATACATGAAAATAGAAAATGGTGTGACACGAAGACTCAGTCAGTACTGCACAACGATCCTACTTAATATTGTAAGATCGTTCTACTGACTTCTTTGCAAGGCCAATATTTATTTTAACTTTATTTTTAAGAAGAATTTATCATTTAGTGATTGATGTGAATATGTTTTTCTCAAATAGGCTTTATATTTGGACTGGTTTTTTACCTGTGTTAATAGCATATACTATATCATTGTATGGGGAAAGTTGTGTCTAGTACTTTAAATCAAGCACATGGTTAGGAAGGTCAAAAAATAAACTTTCTTTGAATATCTTGGTTAAAGATGTGTCTACTATTATAAAATATAGATTTCATTGTATGTGGTAAATATTTACTGCAACTTCAATAACATCTTTAAAATTTTCGTTATTTCAGTAATTTGCTATGAAATAGACATCTTCTGGAGGAATTACGATTCTGTTCATTCTGTCTTTGAAAAGGTACTTGTTAGGAATCTCATCTTAATCCATCTACCAATTTTTCCACCCTGTTCTGTTCTGACTTCTTATATTGCTAAATATATTCTGTAGAAGTGTAAGTGCCAGAAAGGACTGGACTTCAATCCTGCTGCTCTTTTTGGCATCTTGTATTTTTGATATATAAACCTTTTATCATGGAATCATAGAATCATTTCATTTGGAAGAGACCCTCAAGATCGAGTCCAGCCATAACCTAAATCTGGCACCAATCCTTGTCCATAAGAACATTATTATTTTGAGGGTGAAAGCCACCTTCCATTCAGGTTTAAAATGGGGAAAATTGAATCTTAGTGATAGTTTAAAAACCTTGAATAAGCAGCATACAAACATGTGAAGCACCTGAAGTATACCCCAGAAATCTAAGTGCCCATAGAAGTGCCAAAGTGATAGGAATCAGATCAGGCTATTTCACAAATGATTTTGATCACGTGTAAATCAGAGAAGAAGCATAAACACCAGAGAAAAGAGATGAAAAGCAATGATAAAGCTGGAAACAGACTTCTAGAGTTAAAGTTCAGAAGAAAAAGTATTGGATGTAAAGAGGTAAGAAAAAAAGAAAGTAAACTTTCTTTTCAGCTTTGTCCCCTAACTTATCTGGGGAGAACAGGCACTATGAACGCACTATTTCTTCACTAACTTTGAATTGTATAAACCACATTATTTATAGAATAGAAACACAAAATCATTTAGGATGGAAAAGACCTTTAACATCAAGTCCAACCACTACCTAGTGTTGCCAAGTCTGCCACTAAACCATGTCCCTAAGAACCACATCTACAGATTTTTTAAATGCCTCCAGAGATTGTGATTCAGCGACTTCCCCAGACAGCCTGTTCCAATGTTTGACAACCATTTCCACGAAGAAATTTTTCTTAAAATCCAGTCTAATCCTACTCTGGTGCAACTTGAGGTCATTTCCTCTCATCCTATCACTTGCTACTTGAGAGAAGAGGTGGATAGCCAACTTGCTACAACCTCCTTTCAAGTAGATGTAGAGAATGATAAGGTCTTGTCTCAGTCTCCAGACCTGAACAACCAAAGTTCCCTCAGCTGCTCTTCGTAAGACTTGTGCTCTGGAACCTTCACCAGCTTTGTTGCCCTTCTCTGAACTCTCCCCAGCACCTCAATGTCTTTCTTGTAGTGAGGGGCCCAAAACTGAGCACAGTATTCAAGGTGTGGCCTCACCAGCAACAAGTACAGGGGAACAGTCTCTTTCCTAGTCCTGCTGGCCACACTGTTTCTGATACAAGCCAGGATGCTGTTGGCCTTCTTGGCCACCTTGGCACACTGCAAACTCATATTCAGCTGCCTATCAACCAACAGCCACAGGTCCTTTTCTGTCAGGCAGCTTTCTAGCTCTTTGTCCCCGAGACTGTAGCATTACATGGGCTTGTTCTGACCCAAGTGCAGGACCCAGCACTTGGTCTAGTTCAGCCTCATTCAACTGGCCTCAGCCCATTGATCCTGCTGGTCTGGATCCCTCTGTAGAGCCTTCTTACCATGAAGTAGATCAATACTCTCACGCAACTTAGTGTCATCTGCAGGCTCATTGAGGTCGCACTTGATCCCCTTGTCCAGATCATTGATAAAGAGATTAAACAGAACTGGCCCAAATACTGAGCCCTGGGGAACACAGCTTGTGACTGGCCACCAACTGGATTTGGCTCCATTCATTACAACTCTTTGGGCCTGGACATCCAGCCAGTTTATCCAGTGAAGTGTACAGCTGTCCAAGCCATGAGCAGCCAGTTTCTCCACGAGAATGCTGTGGGAAACAGTATCAAAAGCTTTACTAAAGTTTAGGTACTCAACATCCGCAGATTTTCCCTCACCCACTAGGTGGGTCACCTTGTCACAAAAGGAAATCAGGTTAGTCAAGCAGGACTTGCCTTTCGTAATCCCATGCTGACTGGGCCTGATGGCTTGCTTGCCCTATACCTGCTGCATAATGGCACTCAAGATTATATGCTCCTCGTCCGAGCAAAACAATACAGAGCTATTTGTATTAGAGGCATAGTATCTAAAAGATATGGATGTCATTTCCCTACATTTACAAAAATATCCACTTTATCTCTTGGAACAGTGGCTTGAAGATGCCAAAGTGTTTGCAAATAAGATTAAATTGGTAGAATACAGTTGTTACAGGTCTTATATTGCGTACAGTAGAATGTATATGGTTACTTTGGGAGAACAGCCTCAAAGGAAGTGGGTGCAATATATCTTGTTCCTTTTGAAAGCTAATAGAAAAGTAGTTAGTGAGAACATAATTTGTGTCTAAGTAGCTACAAGCAAAAGAGCTAAAAGCTTTCCTAACAGAGAAATATGCTATTAGAGTAGTTTATGATAGGATAATCACTTGGAAAATGCAACCACCCAAATATAGCACCAGTTTAGAGTACTTCAGTAAAAGCTCTCTGCTCACAATGTGAAAGTTTTAAATTCGGAGAAAGTAAGTTAGCTTTATTTAATATGACACCCACAGCACTGAAAAATAAACTAGAGACAATGAATTCGGTAAGTCATACATACAATGGATGATTCTTTGATACATGTTTAGAAATTCAGGTAACAGTCTTTTATATACTTGGAATCATTTTCAGTCAGCCACCTCTGGTGCTAGGCTGGATAAACCTCATTTATAATGGAAAGAGAATGGAAGAACAGATCTGGGATGAGACCTTTGACAGCAACTAGCACTTTGGAGCAGATAAGAGAGAACCTATTTGTAACTTAGGTTGTGTTTATTTTGTTTCATTTTCCATTTTTGCAGCTTTGTTTATAGCTTTGTAACAATGAGTGTAACACTTGCTTTGCTAGAGCATTTTTTTTTCTTCCAGTTTGAAGCTCCGTATGCCAGGTTTCTTTATTGGTTTTATTCTGGCATGTCCTATTAGGAGGCACTGTTTTGCCAGTCCTGTACTCTTCATCAATGAATCTGGTAGACAGGAAAACTTTTGCTAATATTCATAAAGCCTGAAGTATGCTATGTAGTTTATTTCTAATAGTAAATATATGAATATGCATTATGTGCGTTTATCAATTAGAAATACATATATATTTGTTTTGTGGTTAGAATTTGTCTTTGTGTGGGCATACATCTCATAATCCAAGGCTGATATTCAAGGGAGGAAGGAGAAGACAAAGGGAGGGAGGAAGGAGATGAGAAAGAGAGGGAGGGAAGGAGAGAGAGAGGGTGGGAAGAAAGAGAGAGAAAAGACATGGAAAGAAAATGAATGAAGTAGGGCAGGGGGGAAGAGAGAACAGACCCTTTGGGTATGTAGAATAAGTTTGGCTTTTAACAACAGATCCTCTAAAGTGTTATTTATTAACTCCAGCAGTTCTAAATGTCCCATTTCTTCATCATGCATGATAAAGGTGTTTAAATTGCATTTGTTCTTGAATAAACCCCAGTTGGGATAAATTTACCATTGCAAAGTATTCCTAAATATTTATGATAATTCCACATGTTTATGATCTTCTATTCAAAAATAAATTGTAAATTTTTTTGGAAGAAAACCTAGTCTATCCAGCAATATACATTTCATGCCCTACTGAAACACAATTAATATGACTTTCCTACGGTCATTGTACTGTAAAGCACAGTAATATTATGTGACAAATGCTATTTTCCATAATAAGTATTTATCAACATCATTGTTAATGTGAAGTGAACAACATGAAATTTAGCTCTAAAAGCTATTTTCCACTTTTTTTTTTTTTTTTTTCCACTTTTTACTCTCCAGTTAGAAGAAACAAATTTGAAACAGTCTCTTGGCAAAAAGCAAATCTTCTCTCTGGGGTGATTTCAAGTTCTTATTTATTTTCCAAAGTCCTGTTTCTCTTCAGCATCTTAGACAGCAGGCTAGTTTCAGTCTGGTTTGGGCAGATCCTCTGTTGAATTGGCATTTGCTTCTATGTTGAACCTGGAGTACATAAATGGCCGACAAGTGTATATGTCAAACCCGTTTCATATGAGATCTGCTGAGCATGCACCTTTCTTATGTAGCAACTCAGGACTATCCTGACTGTGCCGGACAGACTTTATATGTGTGGAGATACTTGCAAAGTAATGCCTTTGACATTTTGAAAATGAAATGGGTAGGTGTAAGTAATCCTGAAAATTTGCATATATTTCTTCTAACTCTTAAGAAATACAAAATAGAAAGTGGTGTTTGAGAGATATGGTGCATATAAGAAATTAGAACTAGTCATTTCTCTGCTGTTTCTCTGTGATTGTTAGGCTGTGAAAAGTTACAGAATTAGATTAAGAAGAGGCTTTATTTATACAGGAGTGAAATTCCTATAATATCTGATAATTATGAGGTAAAAAACAGTTTGAGAAAAAGGTGAAATACACATTTTTTTATCCTTTCTTCCAGTGCAGTTATTACAAGAAAATAAATTTGCTATTAATATTAATAATATCTCAGTTACAAAACATAGTAAGCCGAATCACTTACACGACTGTTTTACTAGTTTTATACTTACTTTTCTATTTCTGTGATCAAACTATATCTTTTCCTACTACAGCATATCACTGTTTGTATCCCTTCTCTTTTCCATACTGATAGACTATCAAGAAGCCCTGAAAAATGCTGGAAACAAATTATACCTCTCATGTCAAAAAGAAAAATCTATGAATAAAATAAGCAGCCTTCCAGCAGAAGTGCATTGGCTGAAGGCCCCAACTATCAGTATAATCACTTAAGTTCAAAAGCCAAAAAAAACCTTCAAGGCCCTCATGTTCTAATTGTTTCAGAGGTGCCATTTTTAGTGAAATTCTCTTTTCTGTAAATTCAAATGTAACATCAAAACCAGCCTTTTTTTACAAACATTTTTTTCTCTTAGAGAATTTTTTTTTTCAGTGTACATCGTTCTTCAAGATTCTCAAAATTTTTCCCACTTACCTATGACTTCCTAAAAGTCTATTTGGCCAACAAATGTGATATGCAGATCACTTGCACATAGAAATTTATTTATATACTTTTGCACAACATAGTTCATCTTAACATTTTTTTACTTAGACATTCAAATCTTTTAGTTTTAGAAAATCAGAGCCAAGAGTGGGATTTGTTTTACTTTTTTTTTTTTTAATTCTATCAGCTGTATAGCATGTAATTAAAATGTTGTTTAGAGTAACCACATTTTGAAGACAGTATTATTCATATAATTTCATCAGACATGGAATCTAGAAAGAGTATTTCACACTCCACTCACTTAAATTAAAGATCTCACTGAGGAAAAAAAGGGTTTCAGGCAATAATTTATGATCTGCTATTTCATATCTTCTCTAGAAATATGACTTCATGAATTATTTATATTTATCTAAGCCATTAATAAATGCAATACAATAGTGTTCTTCCTACCCCAGTAATAGGCTGCTGGATTGAAACAGAATTTAAACAAAAAGTCAGCAAATGTATAACACTTAATTATCATTTTCTATCCAGTAACATTGTATAGGCTCAGCTGATTTATATTACTTATTCTATCTCTAGAGAGTGACCTAGGAAAATATTCAAAGTAAAAGTTTTTATTTTATAATGTTGAATTTTTTTAACTGACCTAGTCATGTTCTTAATGTGAATATTTTACAAAAGATTTTGTTACCTGCCATTTTTATTTAATTGCATGTCTCCAAATATAGAAAACTTTAAATGAAGACACGGTGGGGAATATAAATTACTTAAGAACAAAAGCTTTTTAGAGATGCTTATAATTTCAAAGATTAAAACTTAATGTAGTAAAAATATGAACAAATAAATGACTCTTATTTCCTAAATAAGCAATGCAAAGTAAAGAAAAAAAAAGTATTATAAAGGTGGTCTTAAAATAGTGTCAACTCTCCTCTTAAAATTCATTCAGGCCTCCTCCCTTGCTGCATTTATCATTCCGGAGATTTGCAGCCTTGTTTTGTAATCATCTAAAAATTAGTTCACTTTTGGAGCTTGCCTGTAAAATAAAAAGTAGATACAATTGGAGTAAACACCTCGTAAGTGTAAGAATAACACTTCATCAGCCTACAGATCTGTAGGATGTTGTTTCGTATGTTTTGCCTAGCTTTTAAAAGATTGAAGCTTTGAATTCCACAACCATGTCTGAATTAACTTTTTTTATTAACCAGTTTCTACACATATGAACTACATCCCAATTAATATGTTAAAGAAATGCCCTGATTGTTTTCTAGTTAAGAAATACAATATGTTATTACATATTTGGAAATTAGTGGTGCTAGAAATTTTTCTTGCTCTAGGTGCTACCTATATCTGTGGTAAAATGAAGCCCAGTTTAACAGAGATTAAAGTTTGAATAGAAAACCTTCTGTTTTCCACAAAGAACATAAAAATGCATCTCAGAATTGAACGTACAGTTTTCCATAGTCAGACATTATAGCCACCACGAAAGTAGGGGGCAGTCTATTCTTTAAGCTCTGATAGAATAAGAATGTATAGTATGGTTATCTTGCAGTTGTATATTCTGAAGGAAGTAGGATTATGATACAGATGAGTATCATAATGATAACGAGTTCTGGCCTCCACAATTTAAGAAGGATGTGAGGGTACTTGGACCATCAGCTGATGAAAGAGCTGGAAGGAATGTCCTGTGACAAGCAACTGAGGACACTGAGATTGTCTAGTTAGGAGAAAAGGAGGCTGAGTGGTGACCTCATTGCTCTGTACAGCTTCATGAGGAGGGGATGTGACGAGGGAGAGGCTGAGCTCTTCTCCCTGGTGTCCGTGAGGGAATGGCTCAAAACTGCATCAGGGGAGGTTTAGACTGGACATTAGGAAGCATTTATTTTCTTTTTTTTTTTCTCTTTTTTTCTTTTTCTTTTTCTTTTTCTTTTCCTTTTCCTTTTTCTTTTTCTTTTTCCTTTTTCCTTTCTCTTTTTCTTCTTCTTTTCTTCTTCTTTTCCTTTTCTTCTTCTTCTTTTCCTATTCCCTTCCCCTTACTGATCTGATTCTGGGAACCAGACTACTTATTTTAAAAAAAAAACCAACAACAACACAAAAAAAACCCTCCAGGCACAACATCTCTAGCTATAACATACCTGAAGAAGAATCACAGAATCACAGAATGTTAGGGATTGGAAGGGACCTCAAAAGATCATCTAGTCCAATCAAGAAAGTAAGGCTGAAGTTTCACTGTCATTTCACACTGGCATAGATCTGTTGCTTTTGCAAAAACCAACAGCTACACGAGCTGATTTAGTGACCTAAACAGGCAGAATACTGTTCATCTTTTTCATGAGATTAATTTATTTCATGTTTAACTATGTATCTGCTAATGAGATTGGGTGAGCACTAGTCATAGTGTGGAGGAAGCAGTGACAGCAAAGAAAGTGGGCTGTGGAAGACGAAATGGGATTTCTGCACAGCCAGCTGTTAGACTGAGTCTGAAGATGATCCTGAGAACCTTCCTTGTTTTGTGTTAGCTGCAGAAACCTGCAATGTTTCTCTCAGTGGCAGAAAAAAAACCATTTTAATTTAACAGAAGTGCGTAGTTGCCAGTTGAGGGGGAGCTGTCAAAGTGAGTTTTTCATAATTTAATTTTTTTTTTCCATGGCTTGCATTCACTCTATCTCAAACTTTACAGAACTTGAGCAGTACAGTTTTCATTCCCCTTCAGACTGGTGCTTCTTGGTTTGTTTGGTTTGTTTGTTTGTTTTGTTTGTTTGGGGGTTTTTTGGTTTTGTTTTTGGTTTGGTTTTGGTTTGTTTTTGGTTTTTTGTGTCTTGTGTCCTGCAGATCTAGGCTAAGAATCAAAAACCATTATGGTAGCAAGAGAGCCACAAGAAATGAAAACACTGGCTTGTATTAAATACCTCTTAAAAAAATCCATAGGATAATTTCAAAATTAATATATCAACATTCCTTACTCTCTGAAGTTAAGGAGTTACTGTAGCTAAGGCTGCTTTTTGTGTTCTAACACCGTTCTCTTCACACTTTCACCAAACTGAAAACGTGACGTGTTTTGAAGAGGGATATTTTTACATTTTTCCTTAAATCTCAAGGAAGACTAGAAAACAATGACACTTAAAACAATAACTGGCACTGAGCAAGACTGACACATTCCTTTCAAATTATTTGTACATTTGGCACTCAGTGATCAATGTAAATAATAATTTTAGACAGGGCAGGTTTTTTGTTTGTTTGTATTGTTTTTGTTGTTGTTGGCTTTTTATGTTTCTATTATTTTCTTAAATATTATACAGTTTTCTAAAATCAGAATTCTATGTTGCTTTAGTTGAAGAATACAAGAAAAACAAAGAGAACATCCTAGGCTTCACAGATACAGCTACTGAGCTCTTGCTTTGTTTCTACTCAGGTGTGTCTGATACTGACTGGTAAACAGGTCTATACATTTTATACATCTGTGTTTAAATATAGTTATGTAAAAACAACAAAGCCACAGGTATGTATGATGTGGGAACCTTTCAAAAAGCAGGCAGTTCCAAAATGGAAAAGAATAACAGGTAAAGGATATATTACTTTATTTACCAGAATTGTTAACAATACATTTGGTTAACATAATTGAAACCAAATTCTACATATCTGAAAATACTGAACAGTTCAAAAGTTTAAAATTCACATTGATGAAAATATATTCCTGGATTTCCTCTTTAACATACTAAACACAACAGTCAACACTTGCTTTCAATTGAATCGTTGAGATTTCAGACTTTGCAGCTATTTCCTATTTATTTTGTGTGGAACACTGAGGATATCTGAGCTATCCTTGTCTATTACCTGATGTAAAATACTGCTCCTGGAGAAAAATTTCCATCTTACAGCCCAGCACTCTGTCTAATTAGAAAATGTGCGTATGTGTTTATGTATATATATTATACATCCTTAGGTAATTCCAAATAATAAGTGTAATGAATGTTGTGCAATTTTTGCACTCTGAATTTCAATACTAAAACAGGAATATTGTCCCCTGCTGGTAGTTTTCAAAATCTAAAGCACTACAAAATAATAATAATAATAATAATAATAATAATAATAATAATAATAATAATAATAATAATAATAATAATAATAATTCTAAGCAATCTTCTGGTTTTATTCTTAAGACACCCTAGTTCTGTTGATGCTACTTATTAACTTCAGAACATATAAATTATATAATAGAGCATTTTTACCCGTCCTTGGAGATGACACATATCAACAGATCTGTTTCTATAGGAATAAATAGGAAACCATGTACCAACACAGGAGGCCTTTTTTTTTTCTGCTTGCTTGCACTGAATCTGTAATCCTTCATATAATTTGAACTGTAATATTCATCACTTACACATGCATGGAAGTGCCGAGCTTCAGTTACTCTGTAAAACAAATTAATACATTTGTCTTCATTAGTTGAACATAATGCACAAAAATACATGCAAATAATTTATTTTTACACAAGCCAAACCATGTATTGAAACTAATCTGAGAATTTCAACTGCTTAATTTATTGTCACGAAAATGTAAGAATGTGTAGCTAACATATTTGATGAAAGAACTGTTTTTTATAGTTACCTCAGAAGTATAGACATATCAAAGCACTATCTGAGAGGCATGCTAGACTCTGAGCCTTATATCAATAAAGCATTGCCAAAACACTTGATGTCTGATAGCTGTTGTGAGGAGACTCAGAGAAGTAGTTTCTAGTAGGAATTTATGAAACACATGTAATTGGAACAAAGACATTATTAAGACTTCAGTGTTGATATTGTAGTGCCTGGGACCATATGCATGTATTGCATTGTCCAAGTCTCATCTACGAGTGTAAGATGTCTCTGTCCTGATATGTTGCCCCTAATTAGAAACAAACCAGTGTGTTGCATCCCAGCACATGGCGTTTGCATGGTGTTAGGCATTCTTGATCTGAAAAAGCTGTAGCATCAGCTGTTTATTTTGCCTGTCTTGCATTTCCTGGCTAAGTATTCCTTTTTCACTGCCTATTAGAAGTGGGATCTCATTTTTCAGCAACCCAGGCTCACTCGATAACTACCACCCACTACCCAATGTCCTCTAGTTTAATTACAATGCTTTAAGGTTCATCTGAGGGACATGTAATAACTAAAATCAAACTGACCACAGCCTTTCTGAAGGTTACAGAAGACATCGACAGGACTAGGACTGTTCAACCTGAAAAAGAGAAGGGAGCTCAGGGAGGATCTGATCAATGCGTATAAGTACCTGATGATGGAAAATAATGAAGACTCAGATTTTTTCAACTGACACCCAACAACCAGACAAGAGGCATAGCACGCAAAGTGAAATAAAACAAATTCCATTTAAATGTGAGAAGAAAAAAACACATACACAAAAAACGCACTTTATAGTAAGGGTGATCAAACACTATAACAAGTTGCCCAGAGATGTTGTGGAGTCTCCATACGCAGAGATATTCAGATCCCAACTGGATGAAGTGCCCTGAGTAACATGCTGTAACTTGAGCAGGCGGGGTAGACTAGACCATCTCCAGAGGATGCTTCCAAAGTTCTGCCTTTTGCAGTACTGAAATGCAACAGTTTATTGATGAAAGTACTTCAGACTTTTTAACTACAGAATCCAGACCCTTCTCTTTGAACAGTGACTTGAATTTGCATCTGAAAGGGGTAAATAGAAGCTGTCTTTTGGTTTGAGCCTGTCTAGTTTCATTTCCTGCACCCAAATGAATCATTTGTAATGGAAAGGAAATTTAAAATTCTGAAAGCTCTTCATAAATCTGAATTCTCGCTATCTCTTTCAGTCTCACTGTTGAGGACAGAATTTTTAGTTGTCTAGTATAAATGAGAAGACTAGCACCATGGCTTTGAATCTGTCTTGGAGCTTCATAGACAAACAGCACAAAAACACCACTGAAAGCCAATGTTTTTAAGCACTCTTTGTATAGTTGAGGCTCCTTATTCTCACTGTATATATGATGCACACAGTTAGCTGATGCCTCTTTTTCCCAAAGATCAACAAAGAACTAACTTCCTTTGCCTTCATAATCACTTTAACCTTGTAAATCAAATTAGGGAAAAAAAATTTGCATGGAAAACCTCAAAGAGTCAGTCTCTCTTATTCATCAAAGGGATTAGAAATACATGGCACATAATTTAATAGAACTGTAGCACCTGAAACTTCTTATCATCACCTATAAATGCAATGTGAGACCTTTTAGGAATTTTGACAGCTCCAAAGGTCTAAATTTTTATATATATTTTTTAATAACTTAAACAAAGATTGCCCAGATTTAAGAGTGCATTGCAGATAGATACACCCAAGGCCACTTTATACCTCAACTATGATGAAACAGCTAATGGCAAAACACTGACGCTGACTGTTTTCAGAATTTCCCTTATAGCTTGGCAGTGCATTGGGGTGTTCTGCAATAGCATGAATGGGGTTTTCAGGTCTGGCCACTTTTGTTATGACCTTACACTTTTGTCTTTCAACATACTCTTGTCTTCCTGTCTGAAATCTTCATGTATAGCAGAACTACATGTAGCATTGGAATAATCTCCCCAGGCAAATGGTGGATTGCCCAACGTTGGACACTATTAAGATTCATCTGGACAGGGTGCTGGGCCATCTTGTCCAGACTGTGCTTTTGCCAAGAAAGGTTAGACCAGATGATCCTTTAAGTCCCTTCCAACCTGTTTTTCTACAATCTGATGATTTGTTTGAATTCAGTGTTTAACCCATCTAAGAGCTGTGCTTTAAAGCTATTTACAATGATAGTTTGAGGAAAGACTGAGAAAAAGAAACTGTGTTAATAAAAGAAAAAAGAAAACAAAAGAAAAAATAGAACAGAATATGCATGTCTAACATAAAAATATAATAATGATATAATAGTATTTAAAATAGGAAAAAAAAGTAAGATCTTAATTCTTTTCAGGTTATCTTGGTACTACAGAAAGAAATAGAGAAAAATGGTGCATATTAAGTATTAATCCTGTTATCATCATATCTTATTTACATTATATATTATAGGTGACCATTATACATGTGGGTTGTTTTTTTTTTTTTTGTAATTTTCTCACCATGGAAGATAAATATGTTTTAAACCAGTTACAAATTAATATATTCAGGGATTCCCAGACATAAAACCATAAGTACAGGAATTGATGAATGGCATTAGATCCCTAAATCTCCTATGTATTTGTCTAATTTTGGTATCAATTATGTTGCATACTTATAGGTGGAAACGAGAAATTCAGCATGAAATAAATCTCAGTTACATGGCCACTCTTGGTTACGTGTCAGCTTCATAAACCTACATGAACTATTTATGAGAGTTCTATAAAGAAACAACCAGAAGTTAGCATGATTTAGGAACGCTTATGACTCGGCAGAAGTGAAAACAACTAGTGAACACATCATTTGTGAAAGGGTATTGATTACATTTGGCAGAAAATACTGATTTAAAATGTTTCCTGCCCCTTACCAGAAACATACCTAAACTGATCCGAGTCATACATGTAGCTCTAAGGTGAATATATATATATATATATATATATATATATATATATATAAAGGAATAGTGAACAGCTTTGTTTTGGATTTTGTTTTGAACATTTGCAGTGTTAATTAGATATGGAGTGGCTTAGACTGCTGTAAACATCTACTTAGGATTTTCCATTGTAGTAAATGCAACTTAATGAATATTTAATGTTTACAATATGTCTAATCTTACAATATGATAATCTTAATATAGCATGCAGTGTTGAGGTTAACAATCACAATCAGAAAACAGTGATTTTTTTTTTCATCAGAAACATTAACCCATTCTGATAAATGTTTTATCCTGATACGTCATTTGTAAAAATCAGTAAACATTTGAAGTTATGTATTTAATCAGAAAGACAAGAGTGGGAGATCTAATGTATGTATAACACATCTAAATAAAAGTTGTAAGTATTTCTTATATTATACCTGCAGCTTTATAATTTATTCCCAATACTGTCCACAACATGCGGAGAATTTAAAGAACTTTGAAAAAGGCTTCTTCATGCCCATAAGTCTAACAGTCCATGAGCTAGAAGTCCAATTGTTACTTCTTATGAAGTGGCTGATTTTGCAACTGAGAACATCTTTTCATCAGCAGCTTTTGTTTTTTAAATCATTTTAAAAAAATTACTATTTTTTAGTTGGTGACCCTTGTGCATTTACTTGCAATTAAACTAGGTCCAAATTTTGGGATAAAGGAGCATCTTCTCTTGTGTCAAGTTTGCAGGAACTGTTGTCCGGTCTTTTGATTTATTGGTCTTCTCTTCATTATGGGGTGTTAGTCTGTGATTCTTGATGGGGCTAAGCTATAGGATAAGTACAGAGAAATATCAATATGCCAAGATTTAAATGATTCCACCTGTCCCCAGTAGTATGAATGGTGTTAGCCAGCATTCTTATGGAAATGTCAGATATACTTACACTGGAGTGAGACGGTGACTGAAGTTTATGTATATGTACCCAAGCTATCTTTAGGATAGGAAGATCAATCTGGTGTAACCACAATGGGAATAGGCTCATGCTGACAAAAAAACCCAACCAACCAACCAAAAACCAACCTCAAAACAGAAAAAAGCCCATAACATTCCCAGGCTGAGTTTAGTGCTTCCTTTCAACTGCCAAAACTAGAACTTGAACTGGTTGCTTTGTTCAATGTAAACTATTCACATACAACTTCAACACCTATATATTAAATTAATCTCTTTCCTGTAATATATTGCTTTCTCCTTCCAATAAATACTTCAGTACTAGAATAAATTCTGGATGATCTAAGTTTTGTACCTAGTTTTTGAATGTGATGGTGTATTCCTAACTACCTGTACTTTGGTTAAGCCCAGTACACAGAGTATGAAATAATGTTGCAAGATAAGTAGAATAGTCTTGGGTTTTTTAATAACAAAGGAAAAAAGTGACAGGAAGAAAAGATGAGATACTATCAGTGGTGTAGGAGTGTTCAGAATGGATTTTTATTGCTATCAAATCAAAAGTAACATGTAACTGTCCCATAGGCAACAACTTTCAAAATTTGTAGTGATTTCTTTTGGTAAAATGCACCTGGAATTATGAAACAAAAAGTTCCTGGTTCACCATTTTCTTAAGGAAGGAGTTAGCAGAATGCTGCTATTCCTTTTTATTTACTTAGGGTCAAATTGAGTTCTACAGGTTGCAGTATGCTCCAACTCCTTTTGTATTTGATGGAATGAATAAAACACACTAATAGTAACCAGGCAGGAGATTTTTACTAAATTATAGTCTAGTAGGAAGCATTTTCAAGACCGGACAGATTGGCATGATTTCAACATACTAATCTGTATACAGTGAAGTTTCAATATAAAAAGCTTATGTGTTCATAATTTATGATTAAACATATCATTATGTGCATAAATCTTTATACACTGTGTCTTCAGAACAGAAAACTTATCTTCATATAACTTCAGAATTTCTGAGACTTTGTTATCTCAGTTTTGTACAGATGCTTCAGAGAATAGAATTTTATGCAAATTTTAATTTTTATTTTAAATTTTCATAAACAGGTAACTGCAAATAGAAATTGTTGCATCCCTTATTGAGTTTGTGGATCATAAGAAACCACTAAAGTGTCTATAATATGTAATGGAAGGTCTTAAAATTCTTCTGGCAGAAATTCTCATTCCTGCAAACAGCACCTAGGGAGGGATCAGTAAATAATGTGCAGATTATGTTGTGTAGGCCCTTCAGTCCCAGTTTGTCATGGGAATAGCTCATCAGTTGATAGAGGGTATTTCTGCACTGGATTTCTCTTATTCATACTGTGTTTATTTTGCAAATGTATTCATATACATTGTCTGGGAGTTTAAAAATTTCTACTTAATTTTATTTTTTCTCTTGAACAGTAAATTCTCTTAAATGATACACTTCTGATTCTAAAAAAATGTAAAAGCAGGACATGACCTTTTATAACAACTCATGGAAGGGCTTGATTCATATTTCAGTCATGGTAGGAGTGATAGGGAAAATTACCAGTAAATGTTAAAAATCTTTTACATTTACTTGCTTAAATTTTTCATTTCGGCAAGGAAAACAGTTTTAACATCCAGACTGTAGTCTGGATGCCTTGTCCATATTTTCTATTTATTTTCTCTTCTTTTTGTATGCTAACTTTGTCATCCACAGACCAGACCATGACACTTTTAGCCACTTGAAATGGTTCTGGGTGGATTTTCCACTGCTGGAACTTGCAAACCAGCTTGTGTCAAAAAAAAATCTAAGAGTAAATAAAACCTTAGGAAATAATATCTTTGCTATGCTTCTTTTGTTCTCTTAATAAGTACTCAAATCAGCATAAAGAGCTTTAAAAATGACTTTTTTTTTCAAATATCAGATTATTGGGTGTACTCATTAGTCTTTGCAAAATGTGGATCAATGAATTTAGAATATTGTAAGTCATTCAGAAATATAGCATTGAATGCTAGATTTTTCATGGGTTTATAATTTTAAGTGCTTGATTTAACTGCAGCAGCATGCAATACTGATCATCCCACATTGATTCTTACTTGCAAGATTACCACTTTTAAGACAAGTTAATAAGTGATAAAAAATACTCATATTGCAGTAGAAACACCAAAGGCCCTGTACTCTGTCCACTCCACAATTTTTTGTGTAAAATTTTGCAAATCACCAACAGTAACTGATATAAATACTATTGAACTGAATCACTATTAACTGTGTGCTTCTAATGCAATCCTCATAAACTATAATTGTAGCTAGGAATAGTCTGTGTTTAATGGTTTCTGTCTATGAATTCCTCAGTTATTTCATTTTTAAGCGCTTCAAATGGACTAGAACTCTATGTGTACAAATCTGGCCCCTAGAATATATAAATAATACATGAAGAACAGTCGGTGCTGTCTATATTTAGACCAACAGAAAGTGTGGAAATGAAATGCAAATCAGTTTAATTAAAAGTAACCTGTCAGATCAGAAGATGGCTAAAACTGGATCCAAGTTTATTTCTCAGAATCTAAGTTGTTGTTGTTAAATATTTATAGGCAGTGTAATGCTGAAAATATCCCCAAAAGTTTATAGGATGCACTTACACTTCCCCAGGCTCTGTGGACTAATCACTTTCCTTCCATCTGACTGAAGAAATGTGTCAAGTACAGGGTTTTGCAGAGTTTCAGCATAATTGGGATGGTCTGAAATGGTGTAATGTAGGCCCCTGCATGCACAAGAGAACAGAAAAGAGTTTGTTTTCCTTTATCTCTGCTTCCTGTGTTATCCTATGTAAACACAGTTTAGCTCCTAGTACAGAACATCATTCTTTTCTGAGCATAGATGATAAAAGCACAAGCTCTTGCAACTTAAATACCAGCTTTTCCCACCTTTTCTTCTGAAATAAAGGAAAAGCCCAGAGTGTTTTGCAATTAATAGTCCTTTCTATGTTTTACTTCCATGCTGGCACAGCAATCCTTTGCTATTAGCTTTATTCTCATTATAAGCTCTAGATATGTAAGAAGAAAATGAAGAAATAAATAGTAAGTTGTTGAAAGAAATTCCAAAACAAAATATCTTTTCCAAGAGTAGAATAATTTTTTGTTTCTCTTTTTCAAAGGAGGAGAAGAAAAATGACGGCTTTGTTCTCTCCTTAAACATTACACAAATTGTAACATAGAAAGCACTTCTAACTGATGTGATTTACTTACTAACATTCAGAAAAGAAAAGCTTCCTCCATTGGCATTATTCATTAATTAATGTAGATTTTTAAATACTCATTGGAAAGTCCTTATGAACTATATAAAGAAAAAGAGAGCAGATGACATACAAAGATATGACACTACCCTTTGAACTGCCTCTTGAAATATTAAAATGTTTAAAAGCTGCCAAATTTTAAAATACTGAATTATGAGAAAGAAATACATTAAAATATGAAAATTTACATCCCTGTTATCCACACACACTTAACCTTATCTTTTTGAATGCATTGCTAGCTAGTACTGTTACTAAGTAAATACATGTTTGGAAGGTATCTCAGGTGCCTGACATTTTGTCAAATTAAGACTTTTGTGGTTGCTCCTGAAGCATAAATTTTTATTTCTTCTTTTAATAAAGTAATAGTATGAAATGTTAATTACGTATTAGACCTTAGATTACCTTTAGGGTAACAAGCTATGAAGCAACAGCTTGTAGATTTATGTCTATTAGATTAAATAATTAAAAGCCTGATGGAAATTGAAAAATGAATACTATTTAGCTGGATATAATAGCAAGGCATGCAGATGTTTGCATGACCATGGTCGTAAGTGTTACAGGACTTGTTGCATCAAGTTTTCTGGCTTACAGATGACACTAGCTGGATCAAGTTTTGTGCATATATATTTATATGTATATGTCCGTTTGGGTTTGTATTTATATGACGAGTGAGACTGTGATGAGATATAAATGGCTTTTCGATTAATGTTATGCTCATAGAGGATATAGCTTTTCCTGTGACATTATATTACATTTTATTCCTAGCAGGAATAACTAACTTTCCTTAAAATATACCCCATGCAATACACGTTCCCTTTGGTCTCTTTAGGTTCCCCATATAGAGACAAGATCACTATAGCAATTCTTCAGCTTCAAGAGGAGGGCAAGCTCCACATGATGAAAGAGAAATGGTGGAGAGGCAATGGCTGCCCAGAGGAGGAAAGTAAAGAGGCCAGTGCTTTGGGAGTTCAAAATATTGGAGGAATCTTCATTGTGCTGGCAGCAGGACTGGTGCTTTCTGTCTTTGTGGCAGTGGGGGAGTTTTTGTACAAATCAAAAAAAAATGCCCAGTTGGAAAAGGTAAATATTGTCTTTTCCTATTTTATTTTATTTTATGTTTATGGTCTGTTTAAGTAGTACTTAAAGCATTTGTTAATGAAATGTAGGTGATGCATAGTGACTGTTTATTGGATATTACAGTAGTTGTATAACAAAGGATCACAGAAAAGTACCCAAAGTTTTACATTTCCAGCTTTTAATTTGTCTTCAATGTGTTTAATTGTAGCCAGATTTCAGGACAAGTGACTATTTCTCCTCTTATTCAAGCCTGAGAAAAGACAGCTTTTTACTCCTGGAAGTTCACTGCAGTTAATTTTATGGATGAAGAAGAAATCCGAAACTGTAATGGGAAACAAATTAATCTTCTACAGATAATTCTGGTTTTCAAAAGACAAACTGACTGTAGTTTAAAGTCAAAATTTAAAATCTCTCTATAGAAATGTTTTTGACAAAACTTTATACCTGCTAAGTTGTCCTGGTAGCATCTGGAAAGGATCACACCAACATGATTTTTTTGGTGGGTTTACTACTGATATGATGTCATGTAATTTCAAATTGATCCAGTTTTGAAAATTCTAGGATTAACTTGTTCTATACTTGCAAGTTATACAACAACAATACTGTAATTGTGCCAACACTAGTAATATCTTGTGAAATTCTTAGTTGGAATTATAATTTTTGCCTAATAAATAAATCTTTATAAATATATGTGCCCATGTTTAAATCTGAACTTGAACTGCACATTTTATTGCCATGACAAATTTTCATTTGAGATAAACTGCTGGACTTTACTAGGTCTTTTTCTTTTTTTCTTCTTCTTCTTTAGAGGAACTTGTGACCTATGACAATTTCTTTATCTCTATTTAGAAATTTAATTTAATAAAATCAGTAGTAAATCCAACAGCTATATTTATATTAGTATTTTTCCAGGTGCTACTGGTGAGTTTTTGTAACTTGAATTATTACACGGAAAATTTACAATTTGTTTTCACTTCTTTTGAGGCAACCTTTTGGTATGCAAATGTCCTGTTATAAATGTATTGTTAAAGAAGTATTTTTATAATACACACAAAGGCAGTATGAGGTTACAAGGTCTCAAACATAGTTTGAACATGGGTACATTTTATTAAATTGTTAAAGGACCAGTTAGATCCTCATCTTTATGATACTACAGGCTGATTCCTTTCTGCTAACATACTTATTAGAGTGTTATGTTTCTGAAATGAATTTGTGTGGAAAAAGACACCAGTTACTAAAGTAACGCATGTAAGTCTCAATAATTTATATCCATTCCTAAGGTGGATATGGATTTAATATAGACATTGGTATAATTTGCTTTAGTTTTTCTAGATTTTTAACAAGCACTCACTTAGAAAAATAGGATGGTTTTGATGATATTCTTGTAACATGAGTTCAGCGTTTTGCAGGGTGTGAATGCATATCTTATGTGATAATAACAGCACATTAGAAGTTGTGTGAGGAAACAAACAGAAACTTCTTAATGAAGGGCTTGTTTCTCTAAACCCTATGGTTTTGTGTGTGTGGTTTTTTCTTTCTTTTAAATCATTATTTATTTATTTTTTTTTTAATTTGCTTTTTAAAAATTTTGTTTATTGATGATGGATAAAGATAGCAATGACTGGAAATATCTGACCTTTTAACAGTTCTTGTACCAGAAATGTCTTGTCATCAACTATTTAGACACTCTAAAAAGTTAGGAGTGAATCTGAAGCAGTTGAAAGAGTCAGGTCTCTCTCCTCTCTTTCCTCCTTATCTCCAATCTCTTCCATTCCCTCCCCTCGCCACTACAACCACATAGCCTGATATCAGACCAGTAAAATTTCAGTAGAACTTTACTTATGGAATTAATTTAACAGAAAAATGATGCCAGCATCCCTACACATGGCCTACCTCAGCATCTCCTTACCCACCCTTCACCCAGCACCCACAAACCTTCAGTGAACATCTTCTTCCATCCTCTCCAAATGTAGCCCATCCCCTTTGCCTAGGAGAGGAAGTAGCAGCAGCCAAAGGGAAGATAAGCAGTACTGTCATCTGTCTCCAGTCTCTACACCTCCTCTGCTGGGATGAGTAAACCATGCAAGTAATGCTGCCTTGACTGTCTCACAGGGAGAGAGGAGGCATCTATTTTGGTAAAACTTAGCGTTTCATCCCTTTAGAATCAGAGCATCATTCCGGCATTTGTATAATGCTTGTCAATATTTGGAAACAGGGAAAATCAAAGGTGATATTAACAACCAAGGAAACAAAAGATATCAGATAACCTCAGCTGCTGAATATATGTAGTATCCTGGGCTATAAATGGGCATATTAACATGTGTGTCTGCTTTTTAATGTATATGAAATATATAGTTTCACTTCCAGTGGCGAGGAAATGCCAATTTGAAGTGTATAATCTAAATATGCTTTTTTAGCATTTTTGATGTCACCCCATTCCTGGATTGTGCAAATAAACAGACACATTAGCTGGTGTGAACCTAGTTAGAGAAGTGAAATCTTGAGAGGAATTGGTCTCAGAAAAGCAGCAGGCAAAATTGTGTTATTTGCAAAACAACTGTTGCATCTTGTAACCAAGGTGTTTCAGAAAATCCATGCTCCTGATGTGCTCAGAAATTCAAAGGAAACATGTGATACTAGCTGTACTCTTTCTGGGAAACAGATGAATTCATGCCACCACATCACTTTTCAGACACAGAGAAATTCCTCTTTTATTGACACCTTTCAAAAGCAAAGATAAGCCGAGATGTCATCATAGACTGTCAGTCACTGACACTTACTATGGCTTATTGGCTTGAAAAATTAGTGTCCTTATTTACTAAGTATCTTCTAGGTGGTCCAGATCTGATGAACGTGAAAAGAACAATACATAGATTCAATTCTATATAGCCATTCAAAACTCATTGGGCCATCAGCAGGTCAGAACTAAGTCTGCCTCTGAAAAAATAGCAGATGTAGGTTTTATTAATTTTGAACTAAGTACTTCAAATAATGTGAAATGAGGCACATGTCAGCATAGCATAACTGCTTGTTTCACTAGAGGATATCTGTTCATACACTTCCTATAACACAAAATACTAGATTAAATCTTAGAGCATACTGAAACACTAACACCAACAAGTATTTATGGAGTTATATGATTAAATAATAACCTAAACATCAGTTAAATTAGCCTCTCTGAGATAGTTATTAATTTATAATTTATTACAAAAGCAATGAAAGCAGTAACTAAATGGATACCGGTTTATATTTTACATACATTTCCAAAGGAAGACAAAAACAATTGGGCTTTCTATGGTAAATAATTCACCTCCCAGCTATACAATTGAGTTGAGACAGATCAGTCTGGATAGTTTATCTTACAAAGTACAATGAATGAGCAGTTAGTAGGACTGGACTTAAACATCTGTAGGTATAAATACATGTACATATGTGTTACATACAAAACAGTTTTTACTTACAACTGCAGATTCTATTGAACGAGAAATTCTGAATGCTGAAGTGTGACCTGTACATGAGGCTAACTATGTCTTTGAAGATGGCACAGACTTAACTGTTTGACTCTTACCCAAAATAAATTGTGCACAAAAATTTCAAACACCTTCTGCAAAACGCACAGACCATGTTTTCGGGTTTGATAATGTAAGGATATTAGGAACAGAAGTTTCTCATCTTAGCTGGCTCAAAAATTCACGCAACTGTGCTGAGCTGCAGAGATTTTAGGTTATGGTAATATCTTAAACTTATTAGAAATTAAGTGTACTTTTGCTACAATTACCAATAATTCTGAATTTGCTGTCTAGCTCAAACACACATATGAGTAATGTGATTATCTGGGATGTATTTTGAGCTAAATAACCCCTATCCTCCTATCTAGTACATAGTCTCACTGATTTTTTTCCAGAGGAAGTAGTGCGAATGACAAAGAGTTGTCCTTGTCTATGGCAGAATTTTGTCATTCTAGTTGACACAGCAGGAAGGGTCAGGAGGAGATGACAGGCTGGAGGCTGTCCTGACTGTGTTCCTGCAGAGTAAACACAAGATGGTGTCTTCTAATATCTCAGAGGGAAATTTAATTGTTGCTTTTTAATAGAATTTATGTCACAATGCTCACCTATTTTTTAATTGCAGATATTCTAAAAAATGCTAAAGGTTGTATTCTTTCCTATTGTTTATAATACAAACATGTAATTATGTCATCTGCTAGGAAACATGTCATGGAGCAGTCCTTTTTTCTCTGGCCAATCTTGACAATAAATGCTCAGTCATTTGCATTTTATAATTGCTTTTGCTGGTGAATGACCTGCTCCCTGATTTTAACAGGCACTCAGAGGGCAGTGAATAAGCAATGCTAGAAACAAAAGCCATTTAAAACAATTATTATGTCCTTTTTTTATAATTGATATGCTTCAATGTGTTATGGGTTTATGTCCATTTCAGACATTTAGTTTTACATAGCTCATGTTATTATTATAAAGGCCGGGGAAAACATTGACCTTGAAGACCATTAATATTTAGCATAATATATTGATGATTCCCAGTTTGAGAATTTATTGACCTTTCCTTCTTTTTTTTTTTTTTAAAGTCTTCACTGAGAGGTTATTTCCATTTTGATACTACCTTCACAAGTGATTGGATATTACCATAAGTGTCAGCTGTGTGGTAGAAACTACATGCGCACCACTGAAAACTTTAGGATGAAATTCACAGTATCGCTGAAGGCAGTGTCAAGAATATATAGAACATTGCTTGCTGTCACCTTTGCAAATGGTTGGCCTTGTATCTATCCTGTTAATGGTTTCATTGGAGAAAGTGGCGTTGGCTTGAGAAGTTATCTTGAATCTTGGTTTTATTCATGTAATGGACCCAAGTCCTTTCCAAGAGACAAGAAGGGGCCAAGGGCTGCTTGACTGAAAAAGCCGTTGTGCAGTAACCATACACTGTTGACACCACATCCTGGTTGTGCTTCTCTCAAATACAGTTTAACTGTTCTTGATTTGTTTATATGAAGTTAGTGTAAAGGCTAACATGAGTTTATTTGCCAAGGTCCTTCTACAATCTGCAAGACAATAAACATTATGTCTTAGAATGCTTCTTTTTAGAATTGAGGTGAGCAAAGTACATACATGTAAATTGTCCTATGTGGAATGGCCTTACAGGAAGAAGTTAATCAGTATTGAAATATTGTGGATGCTTCTTTATGAGCAGGATATGTAGAAAGTCAATATTTGCATCTTTGTTTAAATTGTTATCTTAACAACCATGTGAAACAAAATTACTACAATAATTTCATATGAAAAATGAAAGTATTTTTAGAATCCCTTCCTTACCAGATTATTTTATGGTTTGTTTTTGTTTTGTTTTATTTTTGCTTGGCTTGCTTTTTGTTGTTGTTGTTGTTTTGTTTTTCCCAAGTTTTACTAAATTAATTCTTATTAAAGTATTTTTCATCGCTTTCTCGAAAAAAGTAGTAATGTCAGCGTTATTGGAGTTCAGAGCATATTCCTAATAGTTTATATCAGAACTATTTGATATTTGGGACAGTAATTTGTAATAGTTTTGGAACAACCCCAAAGTAAATCCCAGCCTGCAGATTTTTTTTTCCTTTCCAGAGGGAGACAAGTTCAAAAGATTTTAAAGTTAACAAGCTTGTTCCTCAGGCTACAATAAACAAAAGAATGTGGGCATTCTTAGTGAACTGAAGTAAAAGCTTTGGGGTTTATATCCCAAGAAACTTTTATACAACATACAGTCAGTGATGTAGTCTGTATTGTCATGTCACATTTTGCAATGGAGTAACCTCAGAATTTTTAATGTTGGCTGGGAAAAGCAGCAGCAGCTGTGACAGCTCATAAAAGGAAAATTTTTTCCAACTCCAGCACATTGCATTCTGCAAAAAGACAGTTGGAAAACTCGGAGCTTCTATCATCCTGTACTCCCTTGAGCACCGTATCTCAATGTGTAGAATTGTATGGCTAATTTGTGTGTGTGTAAGTGTACAGATTACTTGAAGTTGAGGTATTAATTATAATTAAATGCCCTCTTGGAAACCACCAAAGTACATATTAGAGGATATTTTCTGATGGAAGGAACAGTTACAAAAAAACAACAAAACAAAACAAAAACCCCCAAATCCCAAAACAAACCCACAAAATCCTCTACCTTTCACAGAAAAAAAAAAAAAAGGTATGAAAAGACAAAAATGGAAAAAGCAATTCAACTAACTGTGGAATTTTAAAGGCCATTTGCAAACAATAAAACATTAAAAACAAGATCTCTATTTTGACTTTTGATTGCAGCTCAACCAATACCTGTTTGGTAGCGGACCTTGCTTCTGAGGTATTTTTAATATCTTAATTTGTATCATTCAAGAAATAAAGAACAGAAAGATTAGAAATGTACATATAGCTGATCATTGCACAAAAACAAATGTAGGAAGATCATTTCAGGAGGCTCACTATCAGTTGAAGATCAGGGCTTAAATTACAGGTCTGAGTTATGGAATATTTTAAGTTTGACAAGAGCTTAAAGTTGTATAAAAATGTTGGAAAACCCTACATGTTGTTTATTTTATAGCAAGTACAGCTCACTTTCACTCACTAGTAGAGAGAAGAAACATTTACATTATGTAATTGTCATTTCCTCTTAAAAAAAAATTTTACTTTGTTCTCAAGGAAAGAAATGTCAGATTATAAAACATTCATGTCTTTATAATATTTTTTCATTGTCTTCCCCTAAGTATTACTTTAACATGTCATGTATATAAATATTTTAATATATAAATACTAATGTTTACATTTGGAATTAATCAGTTATACTATAGCAAAGTGTAGTAGCAAACAATTTAGTTCATGTGATTTAGATTACTTTGACTTTTGTATAAGCCAGCAAAGTAACAACAAGCACTTCCAGCTGCCTTTTAGATTGAAAAAATATCCTAGACTGCCAGATGAAACCATGTAATTATAGAGATATGAATGCTAACCATTCTGATATTATGTAGTGCCATATGACTGTAATAGTTAGTGTTTCCGAAACAGTAGAAACCATTGACATTAAATTAATACCAATAGTCTCTCTCTGTTCAATATGATTTGAGGCCTTGCCAAATTTTATATTAAGTTTATACTCTCACACTGCACTATAAAACTAGCATAAATTTTTACAGTGAATATTGTACCATGGATTTTAGCTCAGCAAACTTTTTAAAAAGCTGTTTAGATACAGCTCAACTCAGATAAGAAAGGTTGGATTTATTTTCTTAAATAACACTGTAAAACAGACTATTTATTTTCAAATTAAACTATATGGTGCTATATATAGTATTTTAATCCAGATACATTGATACTCCAAAGGAGTAATTACCTGTCACCATCACTTCCTTTCACCATGCCTGAAACTCAACAAACCCGACCTTCCTTGGATGAACAGAAAATGAGTTTAGATTTAGAATAAAAAATGATTTAACAACTGAATGAACTTTCACATCCAGTGGCTGAGAGTGAAAGATCTCAGGTGACTGATTTCAGTGCAATCAGGGTCATCTCTGCTAAAAGGCAAAGAAATACCTCGCACAGCTGTGATCGCAACATACAGAACCTATAAAATGCCGCATTGTATATAATTCTAAATCAGATAGATGGTACCATATATTCTGTTACTTCTTTGCTCAGCAGCAGCTACATGGCTGAAGTGCTATGAATTGCTATCAGCACTCATTAACACCTGGCAATCATTTGCAGCCCTTGTCCAGAGACACCAGACTGCAGTAACATGTTCTGGAAGACCTGCACTGGTGTGGCAAACTTCACACTAGTAGAAATTATTGCCACTGACTGAAACATAAGTGACAAATAGTACTTATCACCACTGATCCAATTTGAAAATCCAGAACGAAACTTAGGAAACTGGAGAAATCTGATACTGTAAGCCTCTTTCACAAGAGGTTGAACTGAATATTAAGGGTAGGTGATATCTTCTGAGTGTTTCCAGTTACTTGTGAACATAGCACCTGTCTCCCTGGGATTAAGCATCATGCCCCTATTTCAGCCAGATACTGGAAGTGCAAAATGATTGCACCATCCTGATCTGACAAGAGAGTAGGACTGTGTATCATCTGCCTGCTGATGACACCACAGCCCAAATTATTTCATTATCTCCTCAGTGGCCTCATATACATGTTGAAAGGAGAGATGACAGGATGAAACCTTGTGGAATCCTGCATGACAGAAAGCCCTCAGGGCTGATGAGCAATTGCCCTATGTCATCCTCTGGGATTTCTCTGAGAGGAAAGAGTGGAACCACACAAGTGCAATCCCATCTGCCCCAGCCTAGGTCCACAGGTGAGTCAGAAAAACATCATGGTCAGTGCAATGGCCAGAAAGGCTGCTGGCAGAGCTAAACAAAATGACCTTTGAAAAAGCCTTCTGCATTGATAGGAGTTCCCCGTCAGCCACAGGAGCTAGTGTAGCTGTCAAGATGCAATCAGACTGGAAACCAAGTTAAATACTTTCAGAAGACTTTAAGTGAACTGGGAGTTTCTTTACCAGAAGACTCTGTCAACCACCAAAGTGCATTTTATTTTGTCAGGAGATAAATTTTAGAATTTGGGAGTGGCCGAATTGCTTTTTCAGACACTAATTCATAATTTATTTAAGGCAAGCTGAAATCTTTTGTCCCACTGGGAGACACTAACAATATATGCTAGAAGTGACCTGCAATAGGATCCTGTGTGTCATCTAAGTTCATCATATAACTCTAAAACTCAGTGAGCACTTCAGCCTGCAGAAGATTATTTCACTGTTATTTTGTTACAAGAAGGGTCAGTCCCATCAGATTCTTGTTAATCATCTCCATAAAATAGCTAGAAAAGTCTCCAAAACAATCAGCATTCAATTCAGTTAGAGGGTGAAGCACCTCATGCCTCACCAAGCTGTCTGGAACAACTGTACTGGTCTTGACATTGTAGATACTACGGAGGAAGCAAAGCTAAATTTAAGGAATTACAATTTTCATTTTGCTTATAATTATTGTCTTTATTTGAGTAGGCAATAAGATCCCCCATACATTTTGGCCTGCAAATAACTTCCTAAAATGGCTGCTCATTCTGCTTCTGCCAAAAAACCCAATAATTGCTAAATCTGAACTTGGGAATATATTTGGGATGTGAATTTAGTCTGCAGTGTACTTTTGCATTATACTTGATATAGATTGAAAAAGTACTGCATCAGAAAATCCTGTGGCAAAATATTTTCAGTGTAACCATTATCATATATATATAGATATATATGCATATATATGTGTACAACCTTTGATCAACCATGATGTCTAAGACTAGGTATAAAACTAAGCAATCTAAAAATCTGACCATTGCAAGTACAGTTTAACTTCTTTTGAAATGGCAATGCTTCAACTACAATGAGATACGATTTATCTTTTTCTGAAGTGATTTTCATTCCATTAATTGTTCATGTCCTTGTTATCCTAATTCAACATTGTGCTAGGATTTATGTTTCTGTGTATGGGCTTTAAGATTGTGAGACTTTCCATATACACATTCAAAATCCCTGGAGTAGTGGCATATGGAAGCAGAAACTGATTAGGAAGGAGGGTCAGGGTAGGGTTGTACATTTGTTCTCAGCTAACTTCAAGAAGACAAAAACCAGTTTGATTTCTATATCTTAGTAGATGCTAGAACAACTGACCCATAACATAACAAAATGATGCAGGATTAGTGCTGTTACTCCTTCAAGAAAATTTAAAAAGGCCTCAAATAATATCTGACACAAAAGACTAGAAGTAATGAACTTCTGAATAAATCTTTTAGTTTTTTATTGAATGTTGACAGTCAAATTTATTTTTAACTGCTGCAAAGGGGAAAAATATAAAACAACAAACAATTGGAAATTTTTATATTTAAAACACATTGAATATTTTACCCTTAAATCAGAAGGTTAAGAGAGGTGCAAGCATGCCATTCCTGTCTTTCTGTTACTCTTTTTACGCTGTTAAAAACAAAATCTATGGTGATAGTCTCATAATTCTGTGTCTAACAAATGCTAATATGATTTCTTATTACCTTTCCAAATCCTATAAAGCAATATAGTGAAAACGGTTTGAATATTGCCTGCCTTTCATATTAATAGATACATCTAAAAATAGCTTTTTTTTCTCAGGCAGTAAAGCCATGCACAAACTGTTTAAATATATTCTAAACAGTGGTAATATCTTGCAAAATTATCATCTTGATTTGACATGATTTATGAGCTGTCAGCTGTGGCAAAGAATGAAAGATGTATCGGTTACTTCTTTACTTTTCTTAAGGAGATGAGATTTTTCAAAATTGCTTTGTGTTAAAGTGCTGAAAACTACAGTTCTGACTAAAATTTTATTTTGTAAACTTCGACTCCCAGTTAGAAATGCAGCTATTTTTTCTAATATTTTATAGTGATTTGCTGCAACAAAAAAAGTTGCACTTAACTGTGCTGATGTTTAGAGAACTGTATGCCTTCCTTGAGCTCTTCTACTATTTAATTGTATCTAAGATGACTTGGAGGCAGCATTTATTTTCTGGAACATTTAAGAGGACAGTTTAGGATTTTGTAAGGTTTGGTGAAAAATCAATAATAACTGATATTCTTGTAACATGCCTGCAGAGTGGAAGGTAATTCAGGCAAAAAGGTTATTTTCTTTGAATTAAGTGGAAAGTCTTATAATATATACTAAAAGTGCTCAATTTTGTGATGGACAGCAGCTTTGAAGTATAGCCTATAATTTCAGTAAACGTATTTCTGTTTTTCCTGAACAATCTGAGTGGTCAATTGAGTTCAGAATCAAGATATTGGGTTTTATTTTCTAAAATCACATCTGAAAATGTCATTGATCTGTCACCTAAAAAAAAAAAAAAAAATCTACACCTGGTTTGTTTTTCTTTTGTTTTGAGTTTTTTTCCTGGTTAGTTTTTCCAAAAGTTGTGTTCTAATAGTGAAATAACACAAAGTTTAACACAGAAAATTGAGACTGTGCACAGATTGGAACTGAAACAACACAATAATTTCTCTTTTTAAAAAAGTCAAACGAAGTAATCCTTTGTAAACCTTTTTGAACATTATTTTGCAATATGTGGGAAAATTCTTCCTTATATTTCTCAGATAGAACCCAAAGAAGAATAATGGTCCAGGTCGTGAACTTTTACATAACCTTTAATTAATTAAAAAAAAAAAATAAATTATTATTTCAGTGAATGAAATTTGAAATTTAAAAAAAAAAAGAGATGTAATATTTTTGTTATGCAGTGCTCAGAGTGCTCAGTTACCAAAACAATGGTACTGTCTGGGAGCTAATACTGTTTATTGTTTTCAGGCATTCATTATTTTAAAATACATAGCATACATAAAAAACTTAGTAAATGAAGTAATTAAATCATATTTTTAAACACAATATATGCGGGTAAATGTCCATGAAATTAATTTATACGAAATAATTTGAAAATACAGAATGGAAGAATTTTCTAGATAAAACAGCTGTCTCAAAATTGTGTTAACTGACATTTAAAGTCTATCAGTCTAGCCAACATTTCTCATCTAATAAGTTTTCAGATCCAGGTAAAACTCTCAGATAAAATGTGTTGGCAATTTTCTTGAGATCTCATTTTCAGGATATTTCAGAATGTTGGCATCAAGTGCATGTGTCTTCTTACCTCTTGGCTATTGATTGTAATCCTGTTCCTACTGATATTACCTAAAAGTGTATATCTTTCGGTAAGTGTTTGCAGATGTTTGCGAAAGGTTTTGGTGGATTGATGCATCTTGAAAAGAATTCACTCTGTTTTGGCACTCCTGTTAGATATCTTGGCAAAAAAGGCAAGGGATACAATCTTGAAAGTGCTAAGTGATAATGCATCATTTTTAAATTTAGAAGGATTTGTTCCTCAGGTCTTTGATTCCAGAGGTGAGAGCCATGGAGGTGGCTTAACACCAAGAGTTGCAGCGTTTACATCTTAATGGATCATACCTGCAAAATTCCTGAGTTATGTGCTAGGCTCCCCACATAGTGAAAATGCCAAGATCTGCAAGCCTTACCAATTTAGCCTGTTAGCCATTAGGGAATATTAAATTAAATTTGCCCTTTCAAAAGATTTCAGCGTTAATTTCAGATTCATAATCATAACTGCAGTTCTGATATTAAGCAACAGTACTTTCTTAAAAAAGGAGAAAGTCTAAGAGAATGGAATATTTTCTTTCAAAATACAGGTGGATAAAAAGTAGGTACAGTTTCCTGCTAAGCAAAGTTACCTTATGCATGAAGATCTGACATATTACAGCTCAGAGCATTCAGTTAGAAATTTTAGCCACCTCATTCACACAATGAAAGCCGTAAGTTCTGTCTTGGATGTCAACTCAGTGCACTGGAACATTTTTAAAAGAGATTGCTAATGAGTGCCTATTGCAGAAGTCACTCCAGCCAGAAATGTCAGCCAGAAATGACAAATTTTGTCTAGAACTTTGGCCTTTGAAGGACTCGTCCTTGACTCTGCACCAGAAAGATGTATCTTCCTCTCCTTTGGAGTCACAATTTAAACTTAGTTGTAGGTGGCTAAACTCTTTTTATCATAAGTTGAGTAGCTGTCATTCCTTTATTTAAGCTCAGCAGGAGAAAGGAAGGTTGGAAAGAAAGAGTATAACAGCCAGAGTAAGATTACACTTTCCTTCCCACCTAACTATTCTCACATTCATGCAAAGGATTTGGGAAGAGGGTGTTTGTTCAGGATTTGGGGGATTCAGGTTCAGTTCTAAGCCATGACTGAGATAACTCATGTTTGCACTCTTTTGCACTAAGCAGAATTTTACATAAATGTATCAAAGTCATCACTGAAAAAGGAACCGCCACTGGAGCCTTTCCTTTGTCACTCTATGCTCTAATCCCTAATCTTCAGAACAACTCACATTGTCCACCTCTGCCTTTCTCCCTCTCTGCCTCTGTTAACTGCTTCTATGCAAAGTGGAACAGGATCAGTAGGTAGAAACTGCAAGTGTTTTTACCTTGAAATGGTCTAATGCCTGTAGGTTACAGCCCTTTCCTGAGACATTGAAGCTTAAATCCCCTCTGGCAGAAGATGCTGTTGAATTGACACTCCCAAATTTGTCTGACATTCAGCTCTAATGCTCCAGCTGATGAATGGCCACACAGAAGGATGTTGTAATGTCTGCCATGTGCCCTTCTTTAGTCGTTGCTACTTTTTTAAATGAACTTGATTTATTATGTGCTTTCAGAGCACACCCACTGTGTTTAGTAAAATTTCTACTGACTATTGCCAAATGACAAACCTGTAAAGTTTAATGTGGAAAACTGAGTGCCTTACTGCTCAGAGTGTCTTCAGCCCTGGAGGTTGGAAGCTGAATGCACATTTTGATAAGCACAGTTTCAATTTAGGCTCCCAAAGAACTAGGTAGGGTGAGGTGAACAGTATTTTTTGGATCTAATCTCCAAACTCCAGTTTTTTATGAATAATTGAGATGTAACAGTTAACAAATATAGCAGCATTCTTGATTTGGGAGATAAATTAGACAATTATATGTTGACCGATGATCTACCACTAACCACACAAGATCAAACAATGATATTTAGAGTAATTCTAGGTGGTCTGTCTTTTTTTTTTTTTTTCCTTTTTCCAGATCATCTCCCTGGACTGGAGATTAGTTATCAAGAAGGCAAAATGCAAAGGGATAGATTATACCTCAGATTTGCTTTGGGTGAGAGCAATTGTCAGAGGCTTGTCATAACATCTCAGGAGCTGTGGTGTGTTATTCAGTTAATACATTTCTCCCTTAGCTAGAAAACATTTCAGTAAAACATGTGGTAAAAGTGGTTAATTAACACGCTTTAAAACTGAGACTCTTCTTCCTTACTTCCATAATTCATCTATATTCCAATTCTCACACGGAGGAGAGGCTAATTGCTCAGCATAGTATTAGCAGTTGAGAATTCAGTCACCCTGAGAGAATAAGGAAGCTTTTCTTTTACTTTTCAAATTTCTTGCACTGTAAAATGGGAAAAGGGCTTTGAGGATCTAGCTTTTGATGAAAACATGTTAATAAATGGTTTTTCTGGTAATATGCTCTTCATAAAGATCGATGAAACTGAATATTTTTTGCAAATACATAACCCACAAATGATAGTTAGTAGTGGCAGAAGTGTTAAGATACAGATCTCAAAAATAATGGGGTAGATTTCTTTTTTTTGAGTAATGGACCTGTATTTTAACAGGATTTAAACATTAAGTAAAATTCCTACAGTGAGGCTTGTTGTTTTGTTGAGAGGCAGCTATTTCTGAAATGAAATTATTATTTTGAAATATGGTCAAGGATACTTTACTGAATACCTAATATATATGTTACACCCAGATGCTACCCTGTAAGGCTAATCTATATTAACAGAACATCTGTTTGAAATATTTTTATGTATCATATGCATCCATTGTCAGTAGCTGCCAGATAAATAATTGTGGAGACAAGGTGAATTTTTCACCGAGTCATAACACCTTGATAAGTCATTTTAATAATTACGTGATGCATATTTAAGAGATAGCAATTTGTTATGAGCTCCAGGTTGAGATAAAACAAACTTTCGGGACTGACAAGGCTGTGCCAATAGAGTGAATCTGCTTCTAGATCTTGCAGCTAAACATTTCTGACAGTTTTTTTTTCTTCTTCTTCCTCTGTGTCCCTCTGTAGAGGTCCTTCTGTAGTGCCATGGTAGAGGAGCTAAGGATGTCTCTGAAGTGTCAGCGTCGACTAAAACACAAGCCACAGGCCCCTGTTATTGTGAAAACAGAAGAAGTTATCAACATGCACACGTTTAACGACAGAAGGTTGCCGGGTAAAGAAACCATGGCATAGAGCTGGGAAGCCAAATACCCCAAGCACAAACTGTCGTCTTTTTTCCAAACAACCTTGCGAGAATGTTTCCTGTGGAAATATGCAACCTGTGCAAAATAAAATGAGTTACCTCATGCCGCTGTGTCTATGAACTAGAGACTCTGTGATTTCAGCAGTTGCAATGGCCAGACTCGAATCACAAGCATCATGGATCAACCAAGTTATGCGGGGTTACACTGTTCGTCATGGGTTTCCACCATTCTGAATGAATGAATGTTCCATGTGAGTTTTGTGGCTGGTTTCAAATGCAGTCTCAGTGAGAAATTACAGGTTCCTTTTGAAGTTCAACGGTTGCCAGGAGATGGAGAATAAATGTCCAAGACAATACTAACCATGGAAGGAGTCTAGTAAAAGTAATATCTCAGAACTGTAGTGGAATAAGAAACCATATGTTCTTTTGAACTTCCAAGTATAGAAGAGTTGATAACTGCTGGTAAACTGAAACTACCATCTGGACAGGCGATATGAGCTTCCTGGATGGGACAAATGTTAAAGTGAAGAAACATGAATGCCATGAATAGAGGGATAAATATGAGGATGCTCATCTGCTTTTTGGACTGTCTATGTCACTGAACTAAGTAAATAAATAACAATTAAAAAAGAAAAAAGATCAGTAACTTAAATTTACCTGGGCTGGAACTTTGATCTAAAAAAACCAACAAAAATATCCATAATTTTGACCCAATTTTTAGATGAATGAAAGTTTCGTTAGTACAAAGGAATGTACCTTACAACCTTTAGATATAAGCAATTACTTTTTTTAAATTTTAATTGTGAAAAGAGGGAGGCGGGTGGGAAGCAGCGCATTTCACACATAGAGGGCTTGCATTTTAGCCTGAAAGGGTTTTGAAACCCTTGTTCCTGCTACTAATTGAACTCAATGGAGCCTGTGCAATTCTCGCTAATATTGGCAGTGGGATGGGTCACCTAGAAGATGTGAATGTGGAGAACTTTAAGGAGGACTGCATTTTTCAATACAGTCATAGTACTAAATGAACAAAATTCTTGAGCAGTTTTTTTTTTTTTCCAAAAAAAAAAAAAAAATGTTCAGGTTTATTTGTGGAAATGCAAGATTTCTATGAAAATAGTTTTTGTATGGAAATTTTTGTAATACTTTTTATCAACAAAATAAGAACATGTGTTTCTGTCAGGGGTGTGATGCCAAGCATGAATGGTAGTGCGTGTGCACCACCAACGTTTGGTGAAAACTATTTTTATCAAGAAAAAGGAATCTTAGAAGAGACATATTTTCAAGTTAGAGAATATAAAAAATAGGTGCACTACCACCACTGCTTACCATGCTACACCCCTGTTTTCCACTAGAGTGATAACATGCTGTCATGAACAATTGTGTGTAAATGGTAAAAGACACAGACCTCTTGACCACATTGTGATAACAGTTAAAGTGCACTCAGTTTGCTGTTTGAATTTAATGCACAAAATTAAAAGAAAAAAAAAGAATTAAAATGATGTCAGTTTTAGTTGTTTTGTTTTTGCTGTGTGATTCAAGCAACATATGTACAGTACTTCGTTTCAGTACTGGTACTTAACCTCAGGTTAGTGCCCTATCCTGCTGATTTTTGCCACTAAACATGTGGCCAGAGAGTTCGCTAGGATTTCTGAGAGCAGCTAGTATAGCACATTGTGATAAGTTTTTTTCAGGATCTGCCTCTTAGCTGCTTCAAAGCTATTTCCGTGTCCTGCCTGTGGTGAGTTCCTGGACATAACGTTTTGAAATACTGCCCTACAGATGCTGAGTCTTGCAACTCCATCTACTCTAAATTTATTTGTATCTCAACAAAAAAATATATAGGTTGGGCTATGTAGGATTGTTGTGTCAAGGAAAAAAGACTATGAAGATGGCCTTTACATGGAAAATAATTCATTTGACTAATTTTTTAAATAAAAAACCCTTTAAAATTATCATATATAATTCATTGGTGAGTAATGACGTCTTGTGTTTACTGGGACTTAATTTAATCCTATCACCATCTTTGTAGCAGAGGAGTGTCTGTATGTCATTCAAATTGTAGAAATTATATCATGAAATTTGGGGGGAAGGAGGAGGTTTGTGTCTACTACCCAGTTCTCATAAATCTTCATAGAGACTGAGCTGGCCATTTCCATTGTGAACAGGGACAGAGAAAGCAAATTCTCTTATATTGGTGAGAGTTACATCCCCATTTGCGTGATAACAAAGAACAGGCTATCTTTGTCTGAAATATAAACAAGATAAAAACACCTTCAGCAAAGATTCTGAAAATGAGTATACATATGTAATACGTATTTAAGTTGATTCTTTAAAATACAAAGGAGAAGAAAGTAGCTGTCATAAAACGCAATGAAAACTCCTAATTATGATGGTTTGGAATTGGAAAAAAAATTGGATATTGCATTTGATTGATGATTTACAATAAAATTTGTAAAATCATGTAATAAAATGCTGTATTATATTCAAACAAACCTTTCTTTTCTGCATTAAGGGTGTTGAAATAAGCAAGATTCCATTCTCACCTTGATGGCCGTGACTAATTCTCATTAAGCTTTATGTGAGCCAAAGTAAATGTGAATGCAGAATATGTCCCAAATGCTTTATTGGGTCAAAGTCCCCCAAGGAACTGGAGTCCTAACACAGAAGCAGTGTGGCTTAATTAAGATTTCAGTGAGAATTTCAGCCTTCCATTATTAGGGGAAATATCCAAAGTAACTGGAGATCTGTATTTAAGATCCAGACTAGAAATGCATGGCTCCACAGATTCATAGCAGAGTGATGGCTTTTTTAAGAATCAGACACAAATTCATACTGTTACTTCGTTGTGTATTAGTATTTTTTTCTGTATTTTTCACAGAAAATTAAGACATTTAAGGAAAAATTACTAACAAAGAGTTGACCCCCAAAGCAGCAGAAAATACTACTGGTAGTTTTGTACTCCAAAAAGCTCAATGGTTCATTTTCCCTTACTGTTGTGAAGGAAATCCTCAATTCTGAAGAAAATTTCCTCATTTTTAAAGGCCTCTGAATGGCTAACCCCAAATTCCAAAATTCTCATGTAATATAAATTTCTATAGTGTCATTAAAATCAATGGAACTACGATAGATAAAATCAAGTGAGTATCTGTCCCATGAAGATTCAGGATCTGTACATAACTGCTTCATGTGGTGTCATATAGTAGCTCAATTAGTCTGTTGATTTCCCAGGACAGAATGATGGGTACTTCTCTGTGTGACTTTGACTGTGACTCTAGAGAAGACTTTAAAAGCAGTTATGATGCTATGTTATATGCTATCAGTTATATAGTGCTACCTGGTGGATGACAATTGGAGGAAAAAACTGAACAGGACCTTTTTTCCTTCTTTTTTTTTTTGTACTGTATTTTTTTCAAGGAAGGTAGATGTCTATAATCTTTAAGGATTCTCAAGACACACAATTATGACATACAAGCACAGTTATATAGTGATAGATAACTTTGTGGATATTACGGGATGAATGACAAAAACCCCTTTAGCTTATTGATAAATGTCATTTGTGAAGGACTAGTAGTGAAAATTATGAGCAAAATAGTTGGATGAAATCAGGAGATATGTGATGCTTTATAGCAGGGGTGTCAAACCCATTTTCATGGGAGGCCACATCAGCCTCGCAGTTGCCTTCAAAGGGCCGAATGTAATTTTAGGACTATATAAATGTAACTACTCCTACATTTACGCAGTCCTAAAATTACAGCGAGGCTGATGTGGCCCCCCGTGAAAATGAGTTTGACACCCCTGCTTTATAGTAAATGAGGATTTGGTTGATTATAGACATCAGCAGACCATTTTGTACTACTCTCTTATCACATAAACACAAATATAAACATATTGAGGAAGTATCTGGCAGGTTTTGTATGAGATACTACTTTCTGAAGATTCTATCTCAATTTCCAGTTGAAGGATTCAGTATAGGTTTGAAAGAACCTTTTATTTCTTATTTATAATACTTGAGGCTCTGTGCATTAATCCTTCCTTGGTTTCATCCAGAGTGTCTTCAAAAAAAACCAAACCCCAAATAACACTGTTTAGCTCTACTACATGAAATAGTTAATATTACAGAATGGAAATGATATAATTTATGAAGAAAAACACCTCATCAAAATCCAAAGCCTCATATAGATGGAGGAGAAATGCCATGATATTCTACAAAATCAAAATGTTTTAAGGGAAAGGGGGTCATAAGCAGAGATGATGGCATACAATGAGGTAAAAGATAATGCCATAAAATAATTTTTGAATTGTTATTATATTAAGGATATTAGAAGAACATGTAAAGTACTTTAGACATAACTTCACTTAATCTCCAAATACATTAGATTCTCCTAGTACATCAACAATTACAAAATATCATGATTGAAATACTGACTACGTTGAAAGCAGTGTCAAAATCCCTACTTCAGAGGAATCAAGGTGTTATCCAATACATCCCCAAATGTGTACTCATACAAATTAAAGGCTTTAGCCAAGTGTGTACTGATAGAATATTAAAGTCAAAATAAGAACCAGCCTGTGTTTAGGCATACAGAAACTATTGTTCTTTTTTGTCATATTTTCAAGGGTGTGTAGGAAAAGAAAGGATCATTGAGACTGACTCATCTGACAACCAAGATCATTGCTTTCCAACCTCAAATATGTTAGTGTCCTGTTTTCTTCCAGTCTTGTTTCTCTGCCTTCCTACAAGCACCTCTGACACTTTCAAATTTATTTTCAACCCCTTTTTCTTCTGGCTTTCCTATAAAATGTAGTTCTAATTAAAAATAAAGTTATTCAAGAACCTCATCTCCCCAGTTTGTAACTACCAAGATAAACACTAGTTTTTCATGTGACTGTAATCTAATTGTCATTCTTTTCATTTAGCACCCCTCTCCGTCTCCTGCCTGTGTTATCTCCTCCTGTTGTTCTTGTACTTGCCTAGACTGTAAGCTCTTAGGGGGCAGGGAATCTGTCTTTGATTTGTTCTATGTAGCACCATGAACTATGGAGCTATATAAATAATAATAAAAAAAAAAAGTAGATCTTCTTAAATGATGTTTGAAGTGATAGTGATCTGATTGACTGCCAGTCTAGTAATATATAATTTTAGCCCATTGCCTGGAGTCCTAATCACAACAGCAATAAAAATAATAAAACCAACCCAAAGGAGCTATCACACTGACTCATCTTACTGGAAATTTCCTTACATGGTTGTGGTATAGGAATATAGAGCATCATGTTCATGTAGCTTCTATAAAGGTTTTAATATGAAATCAGCTACATTAAAAATCAAAAAAGTTGGTTACACATAAAAAGAAGGTCTATATGCAGGATGAGCTTTATGAAAGAGAACTTTTAACTCGTTTAAGCTCGGAAAAGCTATGATTAAGCAATTTGTTAGGTTGAACACCAGGCACCTTGCCTTCCTTTATTGTATCTGCTCACTTAGATCTACAAGCTTCTAGTTGTCAAAATCTCTGCCAATCCTATTCTATTAATTATTTTATGGACATCATCAGAAAATGTACTATGAAAACTAATTCTAATTAAAATTAAAGAAATACTTCCTTTTGTTGTTATCCAAAATTACTAGCTTTCTGTGACTGCTGGAATGACAAAATTGTGGGAATTTGAGAAAAATCCTAGCTGCAGATAAATGACAGGAAACAAGTGATGCATCTGATCTTGAGGATAAACATATCAGCTTTCTCATTTACCTTTTTCTTCTTCAAAGAATGCCACTCTGTAATGAAGAACTTTATTTTTCTGAATGTTGAAGTGTACAGTGGAAATTATACATAGATAAGTCTTTCAGAAATTCTCACAGCTAAGAGAATGCCTTTCTTTCCTTGTCATACAATGTATGCATAGTTTTTCCAGCTACTTAAGAAATCCAGCATGAGCTTAAAGTAATGTAAAACTCTTAGAGTTCCTTCTTTGCCACAACTGTAGGAGTTTTGATGTAAGAAACAAGATACTTAATCCTACCTTAAAATTACATGAAAAAATGTATGAAAACATTGAAGATCTGTAAAGGTTTGAACTGTTTTTAATGTTCCTTGTGCTACATCATTCACCACAGTCCTAATTCACAGAAATTTGGTTTTAAAGGTAAAAGTTCAAACCTTTATGGTGGATTTATGCCAAAGGTTGCCTCTTGCCAGGCTCCCACTGGTAGACTGCTGCCTGTTAAGACCACAGTGTGGAAAGCAACCTAAGGCAGTGACGGTAACCATATTATTCCCTTTATGCTTTAACCAAGCTAACTGGCTAGGACATTTAGATTCAGGTAGGTCAATAGAAAATGCTCGTATGCACGTCTGCTAAGTCATTCTATGCATTCATGTCTATGTTAAAAATGCTTATTTGTGATAAGTAACAATTACTTGTGATCTTACCATAGAGCCATCTCTTATAGAATCAAAGACTTAAAAAATCACAGGATCATTAAGATTGTGAATTGCTGAGTCCAATGACTTCTTCAAGTGGAATGGCCTTCTGGAGACTGTCAAGTCCAATGCGCCTATTCAAAGCAGGGTCAACTACAGGAAACTGTCCAGGATGTTGTCCAGTCAGGTTTTGTGTATTTCCAAGTATGGAAACTCCAGAACCTCTCTGTTTCCAGTGTTCAATTACACCTTTAGTGAAAAAGAGGTCATATTTATGATATGATAAGAGGGTAGTGAAGCACTGGAACAGGCTCCCCAGGGAGGTAGTCATGGCCCCAAGCCTGTCAGTATTCAAGAAGAGACTAGACAATGCCCTCAGACACATGGTGTGAACTGTCACATGCAGGGACAGGAGGCAGACTTTATGATCCTTGTAGGTCCCTTCCAACTCAGGGCATTCTATGATTCTATGATTTTCTGAAGGCCAGTTTACCCATAAAGACCCAAACTGAAGAAGATATTGAGTACTTGGCCTTCTCTATGGCTGTTGTCACCAGACCTCCATCCTTATTCTCCAGCTGTTCCCATGATTTCCTTAGTCTTCCTTTTGCTGTTCATCTTTGCTGTAGAAACTCTTCTTGTTGCCTTTCACAATGCTTGCTGGATTCAATCCAGGTGGGATGGATTCAAGTCCCCATGAGTACTTGAAAGGTTTGTGAACATGAGGCTTCTTCCAGTTGTCTGAAGACATAATCTACTTTTAATTTGAAACATGCAAGAAAAATCATGAACTTTTCATCAGGCCATAAATACCCTTTAATCTTCATAAGCAATATTCTTTCATCTTCATTCACTTGAAACTCTTATTAAATAATGTAACAGAATCCTGGTCTCTGCTTAGAAAATAACATTATGGGAATCCCTAGTCTAATGTCATATTCCAGAAATTATCTATAAAGCACAGGGATAATTTTAGTTTCTACAGGACGGTAAACCAACTCATATTCCACTTGTGAACCTGTGACACCTTCTGTTAACAGGCTGAGTTTCATCACAAGTCCTCCATGTTTCCTGTGATATTTCATTGCCTTTTTTCTATCTTTTTCTTTTGTCCTGGTAACTGGATTTCTTTTTTTAATTTTTTATTTGTTTTTGGTTTTAACCTTCGTGTTCATGTAGAGTGCCTTCAAACATGGAATGCTAACAAAATGCAAGCATGATGTAATACCAATAAGGAAAAAAAAAAGGCAAATGGTTCCTGAGAATGGTATCTATCTTACCTCTAAGATACTCTGGTCCAAGAAGTTTATGTGATGACATCATATTAACTCAAGTTAAGGACCCGCTTCCAGGATACCAGTTGTCCAGCTCTTCTTAATGTGTTTAGGCCTTCTCTAATATCAAAAATCTCTACTACTATCTCTACTACTAGCATTGTTTTAACAAGACCAAGATCAATCATGTTGTTTATCAGCAGTAAGTCTGTTATGTCTTTTGCTGTTTACAGAACAAAATTAATGTGATGTGACTACGGAGATACTGAGACTTCAGTTTATCTATACACTTAGCCTATAGGCCTACCAGGATTTTTTTGGAAGCTGATAAAATACAAAACCAACGTAATAAATCAATTAGCTGTTCTTAAGCTGTTGCTCAAAAAAAAACACTACAAGGTGCCACTATATTTTAATTGGAAGATACAGTGAAGTATGGTACTTGCAACAAGCTATGCATGGATGAATACATGCTAGATGAACTACAAGGAGTCTGGCAAGGAGTCTGGTTGTAGGATATAATTGAATGACCCAATTTTCCATCTGCTTATTAGGAAGTTGGGCTCTAATACATTATAATGAATATCGACATCTTTGACACTAAAAATTGAACAGTGTGAGCTTTACTTGAATGTCCTAAATTCTAAAGACTTTGATTTTAACCAGGTTATGTCTCTCACTTGTTAGGAAAAGGTTATGAGAACTAGATAATCGATCCTGAGTCCAGTGAGTTCAGCACCCCATTGGTGGCACAGATTAATTTTTAAAACAGATGCTGTCCCTGGTCAGCCATTTTCCATAGCAACTCATTATGAAGGTGAGTGAGTATGCTATAATCATGCCACTTATCTAGCACCTTGCCCAGCATAAATGAAATTAATGGGAATTTTTACAGAATATTTGGACTGGTTAGTTACAGGAATTAATATGTATAATTCCACACCTGTCTATGTTCCTCAAGGCTTACTCATATATGAGATAGTGTGGGGTTTTTTTATGAACTATATATTTTGATGCATGCATTGCTACTTGAAGTTTACTTTCTTGTCCTCCTAGGCAGATCCATTTAACAATTTTGTTGTCTCCTTTTAAAGTGACAAATGGCTTTGTGAAGGTAGCTTAAGTTATTTATTTTAAAACATGTTAGGAGATGGATCTAAAAATTACAAATATGGCATGAAAATGTAAATATTGATTAATCTGTTGAAGAGTCAGTATTAAGGCATTCATTAAAATCCAGTGTATAAAAAGACAGCTAATATAGCCTATTCTTGAGTTAAACTTTTTTTTTTAGCTTCTCATTAGCAATCTTTAATCCTATTTCTAAACTTGTATTAATGTCTCTTTAAACGTGTTAGATAACCAGAAAGTGGCTGATGAGAGATTTCATCATTTAATTATCTTAAATTTTCTTTTCAATAATCTAGATGATTCGTAATTACAATTGACTCTGCTTTTGTCTGCTAGCTTAATTATGAAATCCTTGAAGTATGTCAGTTTCTTTAAAGACTTTCAGATAACTAAATTATGTGAAATTTTTGTAATAATTCTGAAATAATTGTTTAAAACTATGGATTTTTTTAAAGTTTTCAAAGATTTAATCAATGACTTTTTTTTTTTTTTTTTCCTTTTCATACTGGAGACTGCTAAAACAGCTTGTGGATTAAATTTACTCATATATTTATATCTCCATTTGTTGGAGATGCTGATATTTTATATTTCGTTTGTGTTCCTCAATGCCTCTGAACAATTTTTTGGTTTAACTTTCCTTGTAATAGTTTCACTTATCATATATTTCCAGCAGAGATTTTCCTTACAATGTCTGATTTCTTAACAGGTGTTAATACTTACATCTTCATAAAGACCTCAAAGAGTATTGCTTCACAATTTACAGAATGGAAGAAGTGAGACATTCAAAAGTGAGTTGCCTAAACTTAGATAGAAAGTATCTGCAGTATTCTGAATCCTTACTTAATGTGGGTGGATTTTGTTTGATGAATGAGAAGGCTTTCTGATCCTGAAGAAAACTAACCGAGAATTTCTGAAAAGGGAGGAGGGAAAACAAGTTTCCAGCTCACGAGAAGCCTTAAGTGGGCTATGTATTATCACAACCAACTGCTGTAGGCAATAATAGCAATCTAGTTTCCCCTTATGTAAAAATCCTTTTTCTCTCCAAGTTGAGAGAGAAATGCTACAAAAGCACATTTCTGTACTTGAAGGCAACTGGAAAATGATGCTGGTTTGTGACAGTCCTAGCACAACTTAGTAACAAGAGGCCTGGCACTGGCATCACAGGCTGGGGTGACTGTTAGAACTGGACGCAGTCCAGCCCTCCTATGCACAGATGTTTTGGGAAGGGGTATCCTGCAGCAGGTGACTCCCCCAGCACCCCTACTAATGAGCATCCAGAGCTATTCTGCACGCCTTCCCTGCCTGGATGGATATCAGGTGTTCAAGCCAGCCAAGTCCTAGTTTTCAGCTCTGTTCAATGTGAGAACTCATTTCTCTGACTTGTTTGCAGCTGGAGCACTGCAAATGGAGTGAGGAGACTGCAGCAGAGCACAGGGAAACCCACCATATATGCTAGGGGACATAAAAAGGCACTGAAAGTGTCACCAGTTTGGAATAGCTTTGAATCAGAATTTTCCTTCTATGAACCATCCTAAACATAATGCTATTTTCCAAAGCAATCATCAGGTATTAGTAATTTCATTCCTATTTTGTGTAGTGGAATGTCGATATCTACAAGTGCAAATAAAAAACATTGCTGGGGAAAAGAAAAAAGAAAGTCTCTACAGTGTCCAGAAAAGTGTCTTGTTAAATTTCTTGGAGGCACAGTTTTTCAGACCATGGTTTTTCCTTTTTTTATTGTTGTAATTTTATCTCTCCTTTTCCCCTAGTGTTTATTCTTTCTGCTTACTTTATCATGGTAAGAGAGAACAACAGACTGTGGAAAACTCACTTTTATGGAATATCTGTTCTTCCTTGGTATCTTCAGATTCTGCTATCCAGACTCTCTCTGGGACAGAAATGTAGCGATATTTATTTTTCTTCAATACAGACCAGATGCCTCTTTTGAGTTCATACTGCTTCACCTGCTATTAGTCTCCAATCTTGAAGTACATTTCTGTATGTTAATACCATAATGTTAGTTATTCAGAAGCTGTATCTCAGTTAATGCATAAAAATACTACATTTTTCAGATAGAAATAAAAATCCATACCTCATTTTTATAAAAAACAAGAAACACAAATTGAAAATCATTTTGCAGTTGTCCTTATGAGAAGGTAGGACTGCTAATCTGCAGTTCAGTTTCTGTGCACAGAAAAAATTGAACCAGTGATAGTCAGTTTTAAACTCTGGTAACAAGTGGCTCAGTTCAGTGACATGGAGAAATCTCCAGAAAACACATAATCAGCCAGACCAATTACTCTTGCACTGTAGATGTGTCAGCCCCTGACCAAATTGTGTTCACCCAAATCTGCCTGATCAAATCATGTAGTTTTCTGTTGCAGAAATTGTGATGTTGATTCAGCTTACGCTGAAGTCTGATTTAATCCCTTATGGTCTCGAGGCTCCTGTTTCATAAATCAAGCTTTGGGCTAAACACAGTTTGTCTGTAATCAAGATTCAAGAACATGATCCCTTTTTATTCAAACAGTGGCTGAGCATCCCCATTTCCCAAAAGGATATCAGTTCTGTTTCAGCCCTGGTGTAGGTACTCTGGAGTGGAAAAGAGAACCCTGTTGCCCCTTTTTACAGAGGTCTAGGTAAGCTCTGCATTTAGGAAATGAGCCAAAGGTGTCTGTTGTGGCTGTCGGAGCATGGGACATCTCCACTGCAGAAGCAGACAGAGCCTCTACCCAACGGTGAGCTTGTAAGGGAAGGACCTGAAGGTGCATGTGGATCTTCATGTTGTTCCTTATTACTTGTCTTGTTAGGAAACATAGAGGAGTTTCACCTTAGGATGGAAACAAAGGGAAAGACAGAGATTAAGGAGATTATGTGTATGACCTATAGAAATTATATGCAGTGAAGGCTGACCAGCCTTGAGCCCTTCCTCATCTGTCTTTCTTATCTTCCTCCTTATTTATTTATTTGTTTGTTTGTTTGTTTATTTTTAATTTTAAACAGGAGAATCAGTGATGCCAGTATAATTCCATGTGGCATACTGTTCTGTCTGTCTTGATATCTGTTTGCAAGCTGTGTTGTGTCATTTGTAGCTTTTCTTCTTTGGCCTGAGCTCCTTGTGCTTCCTCTACTGTGAAGAACATTACATTCATGGAACATTTATTTGGTACTGTGAAGAGACATTTGCATAGCTGCTGTGCAGGGAGGGAGTTAGAAAATGAGAGCAAAAAGAAGAATCAGTGTCTAATAATCTGTCATTTTGGTAACTCATTTCTGTGTAAGCATTGTTGGGGGAAGGTAGTAAGTGAGAAAACATGCCATCACGGGATTTCCTTCAGGAGGTGTTATTATGTGATCAAAGGCCCATTAGTGAATAGAACTGGCTGGGTGCTATTTTCATACTTACTATCTAAAACTCTGCCTGTGTTAGTGGCAGGGCAATCAAAGCACTGAACTGCATCTGGTATTTTTAGAGGAGTCTGACTCACGCTTAAACATTAAAATGTATAGCCACATATTTTCATTCAGCTCAGCAAGAGAGGAACAGATATGATGGATCCTCTTATAAGAATTTCAGCTGCTGAATACCTGGTCTTCCTAATCAATGATCCTGAGGAACTTTTCAGATGTCAACTGAAGGGTTGATCTCAAACAGCAGAGGAAGCTAATGTTGGGTACATGATTGCAACATGGGGAGTTCTAGTTTGGCTTGGATTATAGTGGATAGCACTGCTCTTTGTGAAAGAATTACTGCAGGAAAACATACTGAATACATTTAAACCCTGACTTGAAGGATTTGTACAGCAGTTAATAATTTATTCTCAAGCCTTGCTCCCCAAATGTAAAACAGCAAAGATCAAGAAGGCTCTTTTCTACAGGTTAACCAAAATGGAGAGTATTTCTCAAGGAAGTTTTTAACCTTCTGTGGTTTTAACACAGTTAAATTAAGACAATTTTAAGGATGAGCCTTAAGGCTGAAAACTTCTTTCGTTTTTAACCTTTAACAACATAATCTGCACACTGGTATGAAGACAATATTTTGGATATTATACTGTTGGCATTTTGTAAGCACAAATCATCCACGGTTGACCTTGTCCTTGAAATTTTTAGTTCTCTGAAATGTTTCTGGTACATTCCTTATAAAAAGGCATAGTTGGCAATTGTGTCTGTGATGCTTATTCTAAGACATTGTTCTATGAAACTTGTGTAGTTCCAAAGAGACATGCAAAGGCTAATGAAAATGTGCCATTGAATATGCAGAACAGATACCTTTTCTTGGGGAATGATGCTGTACCACAATGCAGACAGCTGCAAACTGTAGCAAAATTGCAGTGAACACCTTAGTAGCATAAAGAAATTCAGCATCCAGATCTATAAGAACATAGGAAAGAAATAAAAAGGAACAAAATAAAATTAGATTAGCACTGTCTCTGCTAATTGACTTTCTGTTGGTATGGAAGGTTCCAGAATAAACACTGTATAGTCGTGGCTGTATCCCATGAACACATGGCTGACTAAATTCTGGACATAATCTCACCCTTCTTACCTCTTCTTTCAGACTGGGGAGAATTATCTCACTCTTATATGGAACAGTTTATTTCTGCCTCTGCAAGCCAGCTATTGTAAGCAGCACACAGAAGTCTTCTGTTCCACCATTCACTAGGGGTTTTTTGCTTCATTGCAGAATGCAATGGTAAAATAAATTGTCTTCTTTGCTCTCCTAAGTGATTCTGACTTTCCCCTTGGTCTTTTGTTCATCTAAGACAGGACAGTGACAGTCTAACCTTAATCATCTCCCTGACAAATGTAACTTAACAGAAGCAGAGTAAGTACGACAAAAATGAATTGTGTTCACATTAAGAGCTGGAGCAAAACACTTATTTTCCTAATTTTATAAGTCCTAAATGTTCTTCTACTCAAATGCAAGAGAACAAATGGCTTAACTTTTCCAGTCTTTTAGTCTACTTGTAATTTGCAAGTTAAGCTTTGTAAAAAGGTTGGGAGGGTCCCTCAGAAAGGGGTCTCTTAGAAGTGAAGAACCTGTGCTCTGTCTTTAGCTGAGAAACTGGATTTACAGGGTCTGATATAAAGGATTGCAGTTATAGTACTGAATCAACCTACAGGTAATTTAAATGGAAAAGATGAGGGAATATGAGCTTGGTGAGTTTTTGAGATAATTAGAGCTTAAAAAATATCCTTTAGACTATGGAATCCTTGTCAACATTCCAGTAAACCTAAATATAAACTTTGCTGGTGATGGTGTAAATTGAAAATGAAATTGGCAATAATTATTTAAAGAGCTTTTGGTTTAATTATTCATGTTGTTTACAGAACCCAAACTGCTGCTAGGTCTTTTGGAGAATATATAAGACATGACATTTTTCTTTACTGCATCCTCACTTCCATTTTCCTTGCCTACCATTGTCACCAAAGCCTTAGACAAGGAAGATGTGACAGAACTTGCCGAATTCTTTATGTCTAGCTTGATATTCCAGTGTGTATTCCAGCATATGTAAAGGTATTATTGAAAGAATAATTAAACAGTCAGAGCAAGAGACCAGTTTGCTAAAAGGTTTTATTTACCTTTGTGTGCAGCATATAAACTCAAGTGTGTTTAGACTTTAGGTATTTGCAGGGGCCATTTTCTAATTATTCCATTTACATTCAATTATGCTTTTTGTGGACTTCACTGAAACCATTTCCATAACCCTGAGAACAGCCATGTAGGTAGCTACACAAAAAGCATGTTATTATCCACTGTTAACAGAGGCAAGCTGAGAAAACTGCAACAAAAATAACAGCAACCTGCTCTTGTGACTTTGTGGAGGTACGGTTTAAAGGCTCCCTTGTGTGAAGATTTTTTGCTGACAAAATTCCAGATCATCAGGAAAGTAATGGAATAAATGACACAGCTAAGGGTTGAACTTGGATATTCTGGAAAATTAGACAGACATACACGCAAAATAAGCTGGATGGTCCCATGAGGAAGGCTGGAGTCTTGTGATGTTTTGCTTCCTTGATACCATGAACCAGTCAGTGACTTTACACGACATACGCACCCCACTGAACCCAATAAACTGTAAACATTTAGCATGGTTAATTACAGGTTTAAAGCTGCAATGTGTTAAACAAGAAAGTGCAAGGACGTGACACATAATGTGAAATTTTCTTTGCTCTGATTTTTCCACACTTTGAAATAAAGTGTGGAAATAAAAGCAGACAGACTGTTGGAATAGCATATAACACAATAAGTGTGGTAGTCTAGGCTGTTCTAATATACATCCTCTGTGAAGATGAATAATAAGTGCTGATGTTTACAGATTGTTGACAGTCACTATGCCATAAAGCCCTACCTTTTTCTGCTTCTGCTTGTGCAGCTTGTCTGTACAGGCTTGCAGCACTCACCTAACATCCCCTCTGACTTTTGATATATTTTTCATAATATAAATGCAGCAAGATAATATAAAAATGTTATACTTGAACATTTGATGTGTTGTAAGAAACAGTGAAAACTGTTGTTATCTGTAGCAAAGAGTGAAATATCTAGTTCTTGGGAGCTGCACATTTTCTCTCTCAGGATCAAACGTTGTGTCCAATGACCAATTGGGAATGTTGCATTTTGCTTCAGTGCCTGTAACTTTCAATGAGACAGCAGAGAAATGTAAACATAAAGGATATATTTTAGCTCTTGCTGTAGCAGGACCAAGGCACAGAAGCAGTTCTGTCTATTGGTTAGCTAGCTATTGTAGAAAGACAGTTTCCTGTAAAAGCTGAAATACAGCTGCTTTCAGTAAGGCCTCACTAAACAACAGAAATATTTTTATGGATTTTTTTTTCTAGAGAAAATGTTTTTCTTCTGAAGCATAAACCAGAGTGAAAGGTGGAATCTTAATAGTTTTCTTCATAACTGTGTTTGTGCAGCTAATCATGTTGGCTTATACTAGAAATCACCAGCAGATAGTATAAACCCTCCTAGATTATTCCAGTTGGTGGTCACACCACCTATCCCCCGCACAGAGCGAGTCCCTCCCAAAGCCACGCGTTCCTGAGGTGCTGGCCAGATAGAGAAGGCCTCTGTTTCCACAGTAACTCCAACTCTGTGCTGTGACACAAGATTAAGTAAGGTAATCCTGTTATGTATAAATACTGCTCAGGACTATTTGAGCTCTGTGAGATTTCTGATGGTGGACATGGGACAATCCCCGTCTGTGGTCAGCCTGTGACCTTGATTCTCATCCATCACTGCTCTCCAGTTAGAGGAGAAGCAACAGTCAGGTCTAGCAGGAGACGAGGAAAAGGAATGTCTATTTGCAAAATTTTCCCTTTACCTATGGTCAAAGTTACATTAATTTTGTATAGGTAATTTACTTACTTCAAGCTCTGTCTTGAAGATGAAGAGAAAATAAATTACCATCTCTATTTCATGTACTTTCACCCATGCTTTGATATATTCTGAAAAATCTCTGAATCACAAACCAAAAAAACCCTCTAAATCTTAGTATCGGAATTTAGCCTGTGACACATTTTGGGAGATTCTACACATTTTTCCAGTAAGAAAAACTCACATCCGAGCACTGTTACATGTTAATTTGTGTTACTGCTGGAACAAAGAACTTGTCATATTTAGAAACTTAATATATAATTTTGACACAATCAACATTAGCTGTCAACTATGTGAGAGTTTTTCCCTGTGTATGTAACACTATTGAACGTGTACAAGCATCAGAAACATCGGCTGAATATAGTCTTTCTAATTTGACATTAAATATAATGCCATTACTTTTCTATTAGCTATGAGAAAAGAGAAAATCAAACAAAATAAGGCTAATAATAAGGTATAATGAGACACAATATTGAAATATTCCAAAATATAAGCTGTGACATATGAAGTTGAAGAAAAAAATAACTGAATTGAGACCTAAGGACACTGAATTTCAGCAGAACAAACTTTGCAAATATGCAGGAAATGACGGGTGAAATTGAATGATTTTGAGTAATGGAAAGAAATTTAAAAAGTTTAGAGATAAATTTCTTAGGCACAGAGATTATGCATGACACTTAGCAATAAATATAGTGAGTGGTGGGTATTATTCTTTGTTTTTTCATTTGTTTGTTTTATATAGCCACTGTAGATGAACAGGGAAATGAATAAATGACCAGTATCAAGAAAGATGCATACAGTATGTTGAAGAAAGTACAGGAAACTGTTCAAACGCCAGCAAATTGCTTCAGAAAAGAATATTATATAGGGCAGACATTGAACCAAAATTGAGAGTTTTGAACATTTGATTTGCCTTAGATAGCATTCCCATGATTTTATCTGAATATGAACACTCCAGTGAATAAATGTTGGAAAAAACATCTGAGTAGCCTGTGTTATGATTCTGAGAACTCCCAGGCATTCAAATCAGGATTTCACTCAGCTGGTAAAAAGCTGATTTCAGTGTTTTCAAGACTGAAAAGCAATATCATTTTAAATCAGGAACCTCCCCAAGAGATGATACAAGTCCTGAAATTCTCAACACCCAGACAGCAGACTGCATAATCATACTTTCTCTTTCATTTGACTGAAGAATCTTGATTTTTTTTTCTTTCCCTGTAGAGCTTCAGTTAAGTGACAAGGTGATGAGGCAGAAGAGGCTGAAGGGTGTTTGGCCTCAAGTTGCACTATTTCTGCTCTCTGGACCATCCCATATTTGGGGATTAATAGTTCTTCCTCTCTCTTAGATCTCTAAATCAGAGATTTAGAAACAGAATTCAGTAAGTTAAAGAGCGTGTGAAATTCAAGGTTTTCCTATGAGACATTCACTTTAAGTGCCAAGTATCTGTTTTACTTGTATCCCTTAGGGCATGGTGGGCTCATGATCTCTTAGGCTCCTCCTCTAGGATTAAAGTATTTTCTTCTCTGTCCTACTACATTTAGATTCTTTCTATTTCCTTTTTTTTTTCCTATTCATTTTTATGTTGATATATGTGTAGTTTTTGCTTGCTCATTGGAACATGATTTGATTTACGTGGGAAGGACGTTATCGTGGTTCAACAGTGAAACTTTGCTGATGAAGTATTATCTCACAAGATCAGCAGTGTTACTGATGCAATATATTTTGTTAGGAGAGGTTCATTTTCAACTAACATTACATGACAGTACTATTGATAGCCACTCTTGAACTAGTCATCCTATACTCTTCTGAAATCAATTTTTCTGCAGAAGTACTAGGGCTTTAAAGAGAGACTAGGTTTACTAGTTCACACAAAGCTGTCTACACTACAAACAACAACAGCTGATCAACAAGTGCCTCTCATACTTAGTGATCCTTCACTTTGCTCAATGATCTATGATGAGAGCATATGATATCTCATAGCACCCATGTGCCATGCTGTTCAACAGAGAGCAAGAGGTAAAAAGCAAAAATCTATTCTCAAGTTAATTGAACAGATATAGTAAATAACAGAGTAGGCAAATGCAATACATGAAGAAAGCAGAAGGACAAGATGATACTTAGCACTTGAAAAAAAGGAGTGCAGTTCAATTAAAAAGTTAATTTATCCAGCTTCATGTGAAAAAGTTCTTGTTTTTTTCTTTTTTAAATGTGTTCAGTATTCCTGAAGAATTGTACTGAGATGATATATTGTATTATCTTGGAACTATTCTAAATTGCATTTTCTATGGAGTTCTGAAAGATAACAATGTGTTAAAAAACAAAACAAAACAAACACCCCCAAATAAATAAAGTGTACTGATACATTCATCAGACTACATGGATGTCTTGCTCAATATGTGTTTTTTCTCTTGTGGAAAACAATACTTTAAGATATTAATAATGTAACATTATGAGATCAAACAACTCATATCAAGGCATTACATCTCAGTTTACATGAAAGGTGGCTCTGCCATGAGCTGTCAAATTTCATCTGAGTGAACTAATTTAACTGAATTCTGGACTGAAATATCTTTTGCAAACTTTTTACACCACTGAGTTAGTTATATCTTCATATTTCACCTAAATGTTTGAGTCTTTTACATAAAAGACTATTCCAGATTTTAAGGAGTTCTGTATTGTTCACAGTCTTTTGAATACGTATGATATCATCGGCTACAGGAAGAACACTGAAGAAGAACATTAGAAATTCTGGTACTGGAGAAGAGTTTAACACAACATTTCAACACCTATCATTAGATGTTTTTGATACTTTCTATATCAAATAGGTGTTCAATACTTTTTTAAGAAGCCTGATAGATACTTTGTTGACTGAAATCTCCAGACCTAAGAATTACTCTTCTATTCAATACACGGGGGAAGAAAAAAAAAAAAGGCATCTTGATTAAAAAAACTAAGACCAACTCTTTACAGTTTTTTATTCCTTTGTTAGCAGAGTCTACTGTAGGCTTTATGGTTAAAGATTTTGTTTCCATATTTCAAAGCTAGTCCTGTTAAAATTAAACCCTTCAGCTGTAAGTAAAGCAGGCAATTTCTGGACACATTAGGGTATGAAGCTACCTGTCTACTAGCACTGTTTCAGGTGGGCTTTTAATACGCTTCCCTGATAAATCCTGGTCTTGGCTCAGGACTGAAAGGAGGTCCTGGTACAAGGTGGTTTGGATAGGCTATCTTGCTTTAATGGGGAAGAGCTTTCTGTGATGGTTGGCCTTAGTGCTATCACGTCTCATCACATGTTTAATTTACCGGTATATAAAGAGCCTTGGAGACTAATTAGATTAATTAAGCTGGTGTGCAGTTTTGTATTGTACAATGCCACTCACTGTGGTGTGGCCATGCAAGTTAGTGCTGTAGTACAGTCATGTAAAACTTCAAACACTGACAGGCTCTCAGTAAAATCTGCAAAACTATGGATACTCCTAGCTCACATCCATTGCAGCTTGTTCTTTTAGTCATGGTCTTAACATAGGTATTCTTAAACAGAAAGAAAAACCACAGACCGCCTAGTCAATTCCCTTCCATGCTTTTCCCTCATTCAAAGAAGCGATGCAGGATGTGGAAGGCTTAAGTTCACATGCCCCTTCTCACTGAGGATTTGAGTTGTCCTGGAAGTTGTCGATGAGGTTACTGGTATCTTGGGTATAGGGTTCTCTCAGACTATTGTGTTTAAATCTTTCAGTTCAAGCCACCTAAGAATAATAACTAGAACCATAATGAATGCCCTCCTTACCATGTCCCCCTACAAAATGCTAGTCGTCTGACGAAGCATAAAGGGAGAAATATTCCTTTAGTCCTATAGGGTACTGTTCAAAAAACAAGTCCTCCACATTCCATGTTGAGGCCCTAATGAAGTGGTACTTTTCCTGGATAATATGTCTCAGAAGAAAATGAGGCAGGTTTGCACAAATAGTTTTAAAAATACTTATCAAATATCTAGCCCTATAAACAAAACGCTATTAATTCCAAGTTTTATAGTGTTGTTTTGGTTCAAGATATGAGAAAGCAAGAGTATGAACATATGTAGTGATGTATATTTACAAAGAATTAAGGTAAATCTGAACAATAAGACTTGTGTAGCTGTTGGATTTGTCTGTCTAGGTGTCTAAGTACTTTTACTAATGTAACTCTTAGTAGATGAAGCTTCACTAAATGTCACTGGGAAAACTTCACTGTCACAGGCAAAAATTTTTTAAACAATTTAGGGTCACAAAAATTTTAACACAAAGTCAGACATCAGAACAAAGAGGAACATTGTAGCCAAGCTTAAGATGTTAATTGAAATGTTTATGCTGTTTTATAGTTATGTTGGAGATAGATTTTATTATGGGATACTCTAACATGCAATGCTCTCAAGACATGATGTGGTGTCCTTTTATTATTCTTCACAATATCTAGATGCCTTAATACAGTTCTAAAGGCTAAAAGAAAAGCAGTAACAATTCAGATTTTACTATGACTTTATTTTTCTATTATTAAGGAAGAAATATTCTTCGAATAGAAAAGACAAATTAGTTGTTCACTATTTCCAATGTTATTACAAGTGTTATTTTGCATAACATGTACAGGTATTATTTTATCTAATATTACAAATTATTTTGATTTGTGTAATAACAGTCATTAACTTAGATGAATTTCAGATTAGTAGTATTAGTGTTAGTACTAGTATTATAGTGTTAGTATTAGTGGTATTATTAGTACTGATGATGATACTGATACTGTTATTAGTATCATTTTACTTTGAATGATTCTAAGAATTCTTACTGTGCTTAATATTATATCCTACATTACTTCTCTAGATCATCTGTTGAAACTCATACTGAGACAAGCATCCTTCCCATGACTGTATTTCGATGTACTCACAATGGCATGTATTTGCAATTCTTGTAAAATTTGCTTTTCTTGTGCAAATTTTCTTGTAAGTTTTCACAGTTCCTGCATAAGACTACTGTGTATTTTCCATACGTGAGAATGTCTTTGTAGCTATGAAATAAATATAGGTACATCCTGGTTTTGGCTGGATCAGAGTTAATTTTCTTCCTAGTAACTGGTATAGTGCTGTGTTTTGGATTTAGTATGAGAATAATTTGGATAGCACACGGATGTATTAGTTGTTGCTAAGCAGTCAAGGACTTTTTAGCTTCTCATACTGGCCTGGCAACAAGAAGGCAAGGAGTGCACAAAAAATTGGGAAGAGGCACAGCCAGGACACTGACCCAAACTGGCCAAAGCGATATTCCTTACCATACATATGACATATTCAGTATGTGAGCCTGGGGGAAGAAGAAGGAAAGGGTGGACATTTAGAGTTATGATGTTTGTCTTCCTAATGAACCATTACGCATTGATGGAGCCCAGATTTCCTAGAGATGACTGAACACCGGACTGCCCATGGGAGGCAGCGAATGAATTCCTTGTTTTGCTTTGCTTATGTGCATGGCTTTTGCTTTCCTTATTAAACTGCCTTTATCTCAGCTCATGAGTTTTCATACTTCTACCCTTCTGAATGTCTCCCCAGTCCCACCTGGGGGCAGGGAGTGAGCCGCTGTGTGGTGCTTAGTTGCCGGCTGGGATTAAACCACAACAATGTACTATATCTTTTCATTGGGTGTTCTTATAGACTTTGATTATGGAAGAGATGGAAAGAAGCAAGTATTATTTCAGAATCCTCTGATCTTGAATGTCTATGAATCTAGCGTTTTTTGGCTACCTATGGCTGGATATAAATGCAATAACCTTTTCAAGAGGACAAATAATACTGCAGTAGCAGTGTAATGATGTGACATCCTAAGGCTATATAAAGGCAGGGAAGTTACCTTTTGTTAGGTCCTGAACAAACATTTGCATTTTTAACAATATTTCTGGTTTTAAAAGCTATATTCCTACTTGGTGTAGAAATGAAAACATGCACAAGATCCATGTAGTATTTTATAGGTAGCTAGGATGTAACAGAAATGTTTTGTTTTGACACTTCCATGAAAACGTTACAGCTTTTTGGTGACTGGTGTTTATTGAACATGAAAGTCCCAATTTTAAAAGAGTATACCTTTTTCTCTTTACAAACATACAGTTATCATCTTTATCTCCTTTGGCCTTTAGGAGCTTCCTGACTGTTGTTCCTGTTTGTTTTTAAATATGCATAGCCTGGTAAAAAAATTGTGTCTCTTGAGTCAGAAAAAAACCCACAAAAACCCCAACAACAACAAAAAAAAACCCCATGGGAACAAATCATTAAATATATACATTCAAAGCTTTGTGAAAATAAATATTTAGAAGCTCTGAAATTCAGTGACTAGTGACAGGTTTGCATAAAATCACTAGGAGTAAAAAATGCGTAAGGTCCTCTTAGTTCACTTCTTAGTTCACCTTCTAATCCAGATGTGAATCAAGCAGACTCAGAGATGTTTATTCCAGAAGTTATGTACCATGTTCACACATACACACACAAATCAGGTCTAGACAGTTCACAGCTTTTCTATGTCACCTATTCCATTATTAAATGTTACTCCCTACTAGAAAATTTCTGTAGGTACATTTGGATCTAAACCGTATGCTGTGTTCTGAGTTAGGCTTGTTACTGTCCACCCCACAAAGAATGGAGAATTTTATTGTATTTTGATACAAAAAATTATCAAGATTGTTCATTTATAAATATCCTGTGTTTTGAATAATCAGCATGCCTAAACATGTTTTAGGTCAAAGAAAAGCACTCTACCTGGTTTGTATACACCATTTGCATCAAAAGCTCCAACTTAATACAAATCAGATCTAGTATTCACATAATTTTGAAACTCCAGTCTTTCTGGCACTTAATGTCTTTTAGTTCGACATACAACAAAGTACTTTAAGTTCATTTCTGACTGAAAGAATAGCAGAAACAACAACAAAACAAGTTCTAAAAGAACAGTAAAACCACCAAAATATTTACCCACTTTTTCTGTAAGTTTTATCTAAGTATAAACACAAGGACTGTGTGACAAGTGTAAAGAATGGCAAGCTCAAATGTTACAGAGTATAAAAAGCCAGATTATTAGAACTCTTAGTAAAACTTTCTTCTTTTAAGACCAAAAATTCTGCAAATAATTTTACCAGCACCAAATATTATTTCTCAAGAGAAACAAAGTGGATAAGACATTCGTGTTCTGGAACTACTGAAGGTTAGAAAAAGTTAGATTATGAATTAGAAGACTGGGAAATAGGAAGATAGTCTCTGCAGTCTTCTTGAGAAGGTTGCTCATCCATACAGTTCTGGAAGTTTAAACATACACTTTCTCTGAATGTCCTGTTACACTGAAAAAGGAAAACTTTTGAGAAAGCAGAGAAAAAGCAAGATAGAATCTTTTTTTATACAAACAAATTAAACAATACCTAATAGAAAACAGGCTCCAGATGAAATCTTCCAATGAGTTTACAATCAATCATTTAAAAAAAAAAAAAAAAGAAGACAGAGAGAGAGAGAAGGAAATTTAATTAAATGCCTATGTCACTTCAATTGACTTCGTCACTTCAATTGACTTCATCTCTTCAGAAAAATTCTCTGGAATTTGGGAGCTGAACAGAGACCCTCTGAAGTAAATGAAAGCATTCACTTGGCCCTAAATATGCTTTGGTTTCTAAATGCATAATCTCAAGAGATACGTATAAAAATGATCCTCATCACAGAAATGTCAAAGAGAAATATTTTAGCCTTGGGGATAAAGAACTTGAAAGATTATTCTATAAACACATATACATGCCTTTAATTCTATACATATGACTAATTCTATTTTTAACATTAAATATGTCAGTAAATATTTGAAGAAACAAAATTATATTTATACTGTCTACATATGGCTTTGTAAGCATTAATATATGAAGATTGTATCAGGGAAGTAGATCAATAGCATCAAAATCATTGTATGAAATAAAAGAAATAGTTTCAGAAATAGCTATTCCTTCATAACTTTCTCAGTGTAATCTAAGCTGTATCGAGGGCAGCAAGAAGCACAGTTTGGGGCAAAATTTTATACCTCCTCGACACCGCATGAAAGAATGAAGTTATAATAGTGATAAAGTATTCAATATTTATGTTGTGTCCACAGGAGCTCTCATGTTATAAAGCATTTAAAAGTGTAGTCATGCTCTTATATGTACTTGTTGAACTGGTTGTCACAGAAAAGATAAGAGGATTTTGGATTTCAAAATGAGCAGATATTGCCTATAGAGAGAGAGAGCCTCAGAAGCACATGGGCTTTTAGCTACCCTTTCACCCCACATAACATTTTGCTGTTATTTTTGTTGGTTTTATTTTTTTTTTTTTTTAAGGTTTAGCCACCCGTACATATACACATGTCCCTGTATAAACAATTGAATGATATATTCCCTAAATTACAAAAGTTCTTTCTCTTGCTGTTGTTATTGTAGCCTTAATAACTTGGAATATTACTCAGAATACCTGGTGAAAATGTAGAAATAGCTCAGCATATGTCTACAGTTCAGGACTTTTCACACTTTATATATGGAGTTCCATAAATATTTGGTGGTGAAAGCATCTAGGCGGCAAAATGCTTAGTGCTAGCTGATTTGTTTCTGTTCACCTCAGAGAAAAACATAGACACATACAATATTGCTCTTCCGTGTAAGAAACCAAAATCTCAACAGAATATACCATTTGTTTATTAGTAGTTGATTTTTAGTAATATGCCATGTTAAAAAAAATAAAAATATGAAAAGTATTTTTGTGGTAAAGTTAAATACTGGAGGACAGTGTTACCCATTTAAATTAGGACATGACATACAAAACCAAATACATTAATTATTGACATAAAAAGAATGGGTTGGATTCTGCTAGACTTAGGATTCGTTGCATATCTCACTAAGTTTAATGAGAATACTTGTCAGTTTGAGAGAGAACTGGATGGAATTGTTACATTAATTGGGTCAGTGTATCCAGTGCTATTATTATACATTGAGTCCAGAATTACATGTACCCTGACAAAATAAAATGTGAGATCTTCATAACCTTTTAGGGAATGACATACTTAAACAATCATGTTTTTGCCATTTCATTAAATTTACTGAAAAGATTTAAAAAACTTAAATAAAAAAAAAATTGTAAAGCAAGTGTCAATCTGGCATTATATTGTTAAAGGCCAAATAATTCCTGAGTTAAATTTCCCTCAACATGGAAAGTTCAATAACAGCGATTTTTTTATTTAATAAATGTTTATGTAGACTCTGAAGTCATACTGAATTAATTATTTTGAAAATAATAAATTATCAGATACCGGACCACCCTGAAACTGCACTGTATTACACATACTATGTACCTATAATGACAGACAACTAATGGAGGAGACCAGTGCAGTGACTGTAAAGGGAATATTTTGCTTTTGCTTCAGTTAGCCATACAAGTGAACAACCAGAGAAAATGACTGAATATGCAACATAATTCTGACTGAGATTAATGAGCCTGTAAAATATACACTAGTGGTAAATCAGAAGCAAGCAGTGATATTTTGAAATTAGAATTTTTTATTTCTCTAGCTAGCATTATACTGATGGCCATGACTCAAGTTTTAGAACAAATGTTTACAAAACAGTTCCTCCTTGATAAACATTTAGCCGCCTTAGAACTGGGTCTACATCATAGCTACTAGGGAATTCTAGATCATCACAGCAATCACAGCTCATCACTTTTGAAGAAACAAGCCAGCTATATTTGAAGTAGCAATCTGTATTTTTAGATACCAGTGGTTTTTTTTTTCCTTTTGAGTGGTTTTGAGTTCTTAAAGTTATCTGACCAAACCTGGGTAAAACATCCTCTAAATCATCACAGAAGTCATTGACCTATTAAAAGAGAACAAAGATAGTTTCAGTACTAACTGATCACACTGAATTTTAAAGACCAGATTCTATGACTTTTGTGAAAACTTAGCTTTTCAGGTAGATTATCACATGTATCATCCAAGAATGAAATACTATTTAGCAGGTATCCAAACTCTTAAATACTCATTAATTAATAATAAAATAGAAGCTAAACCTCTAATAACAGTAAACAAGAAGACCAAGATCCCAGTTGGAAGAATATCACTATAACAAAATATACTCCTAGATTGTTTCTCAATTGGTATGTATTATCCCTTTTTGTTAGAGGTTATTTTCAGAGTGCCCTGTGGTACTTCACACCTGCCAAGGTTCTGACAGATGTGACAATTTTTTGGATGAGTTTGAAACATATATATATATATATATATATATGTATATATAAAATATTTGTCTTGTAATTTAATTGCTAATTTGAAAAGCTACACCATCATAGATTATTTCTTTAAGTAAAATTTCCAGTGACCTACTGACTATGGATTGATTGGTTTCAGGAATTGATTAAATGGCTCATTTTAAAGTAAAAAACTTTTTTAACTAAAACAGGATTCAGCATTTTGAGATATTTCAGCTTAGTACATGAAAAAACCCTAATAATAAGGTAGATTTATAGTGAAACAATGCAGAAGAATAAACTTTATAATAATATTGAGTAAAAGTGTCAATGATTGCTGAAACATTTATGATTAGGCATTTTTTATGTTTTATAACTTTTGTCTGAATGTTATAGGTTTAGGCTTGTATAGCCAGTCAGTCAAGTGTGCTCTTTTTATTTGATTGAGTTCTATTTTGCTACATCTGCAAAAAAGAAGCAAATCTTTTCTTATGATGAGAAAATGGCATACATACTCATTTTCTACTTAATAAATACAAAAAGTCAGATTCTATATGTAAAGACACACTTTGCAAAGATCCGCATGAGAATCCTTACTCAGCAACCTACTTAATGATTAAACCATTTTGTTTTTTCGAATCCTGTGTAAGTACAAAGGAAGTCAATCTGACTTCTTCAGTAAATATACAGGTTCTTTCATGAATGAATTCAAATATGTGATTAAAATTAAACAATATTTCATTGAAGATGAGCTTCTGCATTGGAAATTGAGAACATCCTTAGAATTCACTCTATGTTGTGAAGCAGGAAGTTTTTGAAGGAACAAACAGCATGAAAATAGAATTCCTTGAACATTTTCCTGCATCAAACAATATAGTACATTTGGGTGGTATTTTTCTCATTTTTTGTATTGTCCATTTCCACTACTCTTTCCTTTCGCTAATGATACCAAACATATTAAGACCTCTATTTTTATATATTCAGTAGAGGTAATAACATAATTTGCCTTTCATCATCTGTGTCTGAATACAGGACAAAATAGTTCTTTTTGAAATGACAATAAAATAAAATCTGACAGTGTGCTTGTTAGTATCTAAATCAAAGTATGTTTTGAATAGCCAGATAAATTCTAGTGTCAAACACAAGATGGTTTATAATACTGAAAACATTTTAGGTGTGACTGTCTATAGAATAGCTCTGTCATGGACAGTAAAATACTCATGGAAATACATAATTTGGAAAATAATAGAAGTTTCCAAAATGAAGGCTTCAGACAAAGAGATGTGAACTCTATGCACAATATGCATTAAGGTTTGAATAGATGTGTCTCTGTAGCTAGAAACACTCCTGTAGCATTCCAGTGTCTGTGCTTTAGGGACAGCTGTAGCATCAAGAAACCACAAAGAACGTCTGATCCAACCAAGTGTTGTGTATTGATCATGGCCAAAACCGTTGCGGCAAAACTATTTCCTCCAGCCCCAGGATTCGGGAGGTGACACATTCAGTATAGGAGGAACTGCGATTTACATATCAATGACAAGCTAACGAGCCACAGCCCAGGCTGGCCGATACCGATACCGGAGGTGAGGGATGTGCTGAAGGGCACATAGCTCCATCTTCTGATATGCCCAGTTTGGCACACAAAGGGGAAAAGCTGAGACCCTTCAACGTGGCCCGGGACTTGTCCAGACTTGTCAATCTTTCGCAATCACCCCTTCCCCCCAGACTTTCCTTTACTTGAAGACCTATACAAAAGCTCACCTTAGACAGCACTGCGAGGGAACCCACCACCCTGAGGACTCTCTGCGCACCAGTCTTGCCGCAGGAACCGGACCAGACACCTGAGGATGCTGCGCTCCTGAACTACAAACCCCAGCATCCTCGCCGCGGGACACCGGAGGCCACACATCATCATACAAGTCTTGTCATCCACGCTGTGGAGTCGTAAGAGTGGTTGGATCCCTCACCCTTTTCTTTTCTTTCTTTCTCTCTGCTCTTTCCTTCTCTCGTTTTTTCTATATCCCTATTTCTTTGTCTCTCCTTCTGTGAGTGGTGATGTATTACTCTCTTTCCCTATCTCTTATACCTCAGTTTTCCTTCCCTCTCTACCACTCTCTCTCTTTTTCCTTTCAAACATATGAAAGTAACATCATCTTAAGCTCTGCTGTTGGATTCTTGTTAAGTTTTGTATTATAGCTAATAATGATTGCCAATATATTGCTCGTAAAAGGACTTTTGCTGTTAATGTGTTGATGAGTTCTGTGATATCATAAAATACTTTTGCCAAGCCACTATTCGTTGTAACTAGTATTCCAACACGTACTTTTAGTAAAACTCATAATTGAATTGGACCTCCGGAGCGATTGTCTGTCATTCACTTCACATAACCGTGCAGAATTAACCCAGAGTTAAACTCGCACCTGATCTCGTCTGTTGAGTCAGGGTGTTTGTCACGTTCAGAGTTAACTCATCCCTCATCCCATCTGTCGGGACGGGACACCAAGCCAAGAGCAAAATCTAATGGCTTAAAAGTTCTTTCAAAAGATTAGTTTTCCTAGATTTTGGTGGGGTGCTACTATAATTTTAATTAAGTACTCTCGTATTTTGTATGTGTGTGCTGTAATGCGCAGACTTCTTGAAAGATACCAATAAGATTGAAAGAAATGGTTAGACCGAAATCAGAAATTCTGAGTTTTTCCCCTTGGCTTTCATAGAACTTGTTGTTTTCCTTAGGACTGCAAAGAAATATGGACCATGCATGTAGTAATGTCTTCCTCACTGTACTGACAGATCTGTCCATTGTCTCTGCTGTTGTTCATGGCTTTCCTAGTTTGCAGATGGTTAAAAGCTGGTTAGTTTTATCTATAGTTTGTCAGAGTGATCAAAAACAACAGATCGAATTATGTTTCATTTCTTTTTTACTGATGGTGCTCAGAACCTAACCATCAATGTAAAACATCAAAATTCTCACAGGGTGTTGTACTTTCCTTCAACCTTATTATGCTTTTTGTGACAAGTCTTTCCCAAATATGAAACAGAAGTAACATTTCCAAGTCTATTTTTTTTTGTTGGGAAAAAACAAATTGTTTTAAGTCAGCTTGTGACTTCAAGGGTTATGCAAGGGAGCAGAGAAGGTAAGAACTGTTTTTTTCATTTGTAGCAAGAACTTCAAAAGACAGACGCAGAGGGAATGCATTCAATTTTTTTTTTTTTACATGCTTGTATTATAACTGCCCTATTCAGCTGGAAAATATTGTTGAACAGTGTGGCTTTGGTACAAATTTAGGGTAGAAGGCTTGAGGTTTGAGGCACCTGACATAATCTAGGATTTCAGGTACCGAAGTCTTGCAAAGCAATATTAGCTGCTTACCCGCAAACATCGTCTATCTTAAATAGGCTTGCAAAACCAACAGAAAACAGTATGCTTCACAGTTCCATTTTCTGTATTTCTTTCACCTTTTTTGCTGGTCTTGTTTGAATACAGTGACTGAATAGTACACCAGTAAAGAAGCACGTGTTCTCCAGATACTTAATGACAAATAGAGATTCCATCATAATGTAAAGATTTTTAGGGAGAGGAAGGCAAATGTGAGAAGAAAGAAGACTCAGCATACATAAAAAAGGGAGCACATAGTGCAAGGTAAGGTGATGATAACAGAGTGCAAGGTATAGAAAGAGGGGAAGGGACCATGCAGAAGACAGAGCAGAGGTTAGAGTTATGGAAGCAAACAAGCAAATCTAATATGCCAGAAGCCACTATTTTCTTGCAGTGGGGAAAATTCAATGATTTTCAACTTGGCTAGTAATTCTGTTACATTTAAGTAGCTGCTGTATGCCTTTATAACTTCGTGATTAGTTTCACCAATTACAATACAACCATTTGCCTTTTACCAGTTGAACGAAAGGTCCAGCTTGTCTCTAAGTTTAATGGAATCATATTTATACCCTACAATGCTCAAGAACCCAACCCAATTGTGCTATTTGCTCCACAATAGCAGAACAAAACCCAGGTTTTTGGAACTGGCTGTTTAACTAGGGACATACGGAGCACAAAGGACAATAAAACTACAGAATGTGTTATGAAGTGAATTTTGAACATAATCATATATTTTAAATTTATTCTCTGAATGATCATAGTTTGTTGGCCAAAACATATTTCTTTTTCTTTTGTAGCCAAATCTCAGATGTTACTTCTAGTTATTTCTTGAAGTGAACCACCTTTAAAAATAAAATCTTTTTTTTCTTTTTTTTTGTCTTTTAATAGTCATGGCTTCCCTCAGCAAACTGCAGAAGAGCAGAACATGACTGTTTAACAACCATTGGACAACAAATGCAGAATGTTTCGCTATATGTCAGAGCAACATTTTCTGTTCACTTGCAGGATACACAAGACAATGAAGACAGTGCGAAGTGAAAATAAAAGCTGGAAGAACTCCTCTTGATTCCAGTGGACTGTTGTGTTTTGTCAATTTGAAAAGCAAAACTTAAAACCAAGTTCTTTACAGATGGTACCAAAGGTGGGAATATCCACCTGAACAGAATATAACTGAGGATTAAGACTTACTGGAATTTTTCTGTGTTGCATCAATTATCTTTCTAACAGTAAGAACACTGCAGGTTGTATTGCTGTCAAAGACACATATGTGAAGTGTGTGCATACAAAAGACATATATAATGTGTAAAATTATCTTACCTCCTAGTATCATCAAAATTTTTTCACCTGCTTAAACACACACACAAATAAATAAATAACTAACTAAATAAATAAAAGAGCCGGGATGTCAGGACAGTGCTTACTAATCTTACTGTTCATACAGAACTTTTCAGGCTTTGGGGAGAGAAACAAACCATTATGAGTATTTCTGGAAATTTTACTCTTTTTGTTTCCTTTTTATCCGGAAGAACTTGACTAACAACTCAATACCCTGCAACAGATCTGTGGTGGACTTTGAAATTTGTTTCAGTCAGAAATCATCATTCTAGATTGTCTATAGTAAGCCACAGTTTCACTCTTGTAATAACCTGCCTGTATGAAAACCCAACGTAGAGATTCTGCAAATTATTATTTTATAATTACCTCCAACTATTCACTTTAGTAATTATTTCTGTTTAACATCTTTCTTGTGTAGTTTCAGTGAACAGTGACTTTGGTTGTTTTTAAATCAAAATACATTTTTAGCTTCTGAGCTTCTCCCTGAGGAGGTTTTCAATTCATTATCCAAATAATTACACACTGGATCAAAATGTACCTTTGGGTCATCTTTATTATTTATTTGTATTTCAGAAGTAGCTTCAGTCCCTGCTGAACTGATATCTTTCCAACTAGGAAAGCTTCATAAATTTTCATCACAGTTTCCCTGCTGCTGTTAATTTGGTTTCCCTTACAGGAAATGCTTTTATAAATCCCTTTCCACAATTCATTCCATTTACATGGGATCTCTTAATGACAATTTCTTGTATATGCATAGGTTGATGTGGAGAACTAACACTGAAGATGCATTTTGGGAGCTAAGAAGAGGATTTGTGATGGGTTTTTTTGAACTCAAGTTGTGCTGGCTTTATCTCTGAAGGAATTCTTACTCTCTCCCAGTCCTCTTAGATCATAGCAATTAGGAGTGGATATTTTAGCATGAATCATCCTCTTTGTTCCAAGCTAATTTTATAGATATATTTAGCAGAGAAAAAGCAAAATATCTGTAGCAGCAGCCCAAAGGTGAGACAGTAGTATGAGAAATACCTTGTATTGATGCTCAATACCTGGTGAACTACTCTGTACATTAACAAATTATTTATAACTATTAGTTTTCTGTTACCAGTTGTATATTTTATAATCTGATAGAACTTTAACAAACTGCTTTTATGACTAAGCCTTTCTGAAACTGTTTGTTATATTAATTATATTAGCTTTGAGAATATTTTCTTTAGGTAGAGTCTGTGACAAGGCAAAACTACACTTTTTTTTTTTTTTAGTGACAACTGATATGAGTGCTCTGTAGTCTGTCAGCAAAGAAGGTAAAATTTAGTTGCTCATAAGAACCAAAGATTTCTAGCTGGACTTAGTTACAGCTCACACTTGCTATTTACCATTGGAATACCACAGACTGGAGTCAGGAATTAATTGTGTTAGATTAAATGTACAGGCAGTATTTTCAATGGATTTCAATTCTCTAAAGTAGTCTAGAGATATGGTGAAAGAGATATGATTATTTTAAAACTGCAATAATATAGAAAATAAATTTATTCTTTTTTGCCTTTTTGTTTTGTTTTGTTTTGACATTTTATACTATCATGGGAATTGCTCCTTATATATAAACCAAAGAACAACTTTGGAGGTAGTGGAATCTGTCAAACAGAGGAAACAGAAAGACTGTTTTGTCCTTGTTTCTTTCTTCTCATTTTCATGAAAAATAGCTGAAAGATGTGAATACATTTTTATTTTGATTCAGGTAAAACCAAGTAAAAGCTAGATTCTGGAAGTAACTTGTTGCTGAGTTTGCACTTCCAGCCTCAAGCCTCCAATAGGCATACTAATAATTTATTAGACCACTTTTAAGCAAGATTTTCTTTCCAGTTGGGAAGGCAGACAAACAGCTGTCTCTGTAGCTGATGTTATTTCTTCTCCTGCACTGGACAGGCTTTTATCTGAGATAGTTGGCTCAGTCACCTTTTCAGTTGAGTGCATCTTTTCAATCATGCTCAGACTTTCTGCCAGCTCAGATGTTTCATCATTTAAGTGTTCCCCAAACACAGCCTTCCTCCTCCCCCCATCCTTTTTTTTTCTTTTTTCTTTCTTTTTTCTTTTTTTTTTCTTTTTTGTGAATGATATTTGTATTTTGTCCGTACACTAATTTTATAGCTTACAGCTTTGTAAAAAATCCTAGAATCATAGAATTATAGAATGACTCAGATTGGAAGGGACCTCAAAAGATCATCTGGTCCAACTTTTATAAAATGAAAACCACAAAAAACTCAGTTTAAGCTCTGACTATTTGACTACAATATTGCTATATTACAATAAGGCATCTATGAAAGTTGGACAGTAACTATTCTGTAGACAAACTTATTCCGCGAGGAGGTATCAGGTCTCAACATTTCAGCTCTCATTGAGTACTGTGTCTTTTTCAGATAAATGTAACTATTGTAGTATTTGAAAAAGATTACAGTATTAAAATTACATAAATGCATGAAATGAAAACAGAGGCAACAAGAGACAGTATAAATGTTCCATGAATTTGGTTGGCTTTCTTGGATTTTTTCAAATGTGCATAAACATTTAAAATTAAATAATGCCATTTGTATACACACTGGTGTTTAGCGCTTGATATCATGAATTCAGGAATCTTTGATGGAGTCCACTTTAATGTCACTGATGACTTTGCATGCACATTCAGTGTGGGAAGTACTTTTTCCTGCTGGTGAAGGACTGAGGAACAGACAGAATTATTATACAATACAAGAGTCTTCAGGATTCAACAGTTTGAACAAATATTTTGAAGTAACATTTTAAAAAAAAGTTGAATTCATATCAATATTTTTCTCTTTAAAATTATCCTGGACATATGAATGTGAAATAAAGCAAAACAAACAAAAATAGATCTTACCCAGATTAGTTTGATGGGAACATTTTACCCAGGGATGAGTAAGTAAAGTGACAGGTTTAGGTTTTCCAATGGCAATACATTTCTAAGGTGGTTCTTCAGGTTCTTCATGGGTTAGATATTTGAGTTACTGTATAACCACTTTACTGATTCTGCCTTAAATTATAATGTTGGAAAGCTAAAATATAATACAAGTTACAACTCCAGGGAATATTTTAATACCTGACATGTTCTAGTATCACTGAAAGTAAATTTGGTGCTGAAAAATAAGATTACTTATTCTTTGCCTTAGGCTTAGTCTACATCATGAAGGTAGTGCACCAAAAAATTTTTGGTTATTGCAAAATGTAATTGTTTCAGTTCCATTTTTTTCTCTCCTGATCCTTAAAACAAAGAGCTGGTAGGCACAATAATCTTCTTTTTGCAGCTGAATAACCTTCAGTTCTATGAAAACAGGCTTTTGGGCATTTTAACAAAAATATTACTAACTCTTGGAAATGCCTGATCCACTGATTTTAATACCAAAGTTGTTAACCTAAACTTACGTTTAACAACTAGACTTCTAGTTGTGAGAACCACGACAGTTTCACTTTGTACTGTCAGTTAACACTTTCTTTGTATACCATAATAACACCAAATTCCAGTTCCCTGGCTTTTATTAAAGACCTTTAAGGCAATTTTCTGCAACAGGTCCTCAGCAATCTCATGACATGGTTCTTCAGGAACCAAAAGCAATGAAAATGTTGTCAAGATGGAAAACTTCTAGATTAACTAACAAAGCTTGTCTTCCCAGCACCATCAATAGCCACTCTGAGACCTCACATATTACAAATGTATACAAACAGTGAGATCAAACTTGAAGAGGTCAGAGATTTATACACTTCCTTGAGTCATTACATTACTGAGGTTACTCCAGATAGTCTATAAGTAGTCTAGGCTCTGGGAGAGTACACATTTAGCCATGAAAAAGTCATTTACGTCAACCTTGTATTGCTTCTGACTAGAAACAGAAATTATTAGAACAGAAAGTACCTCTGATGGTAGTGTAACAGCAGTTAGTAAATGCTGATTTAAATGGTTGCTACTGTATGTTGACATTGTTACATTTAAAAGATGTCTCTATTTGAACACTGTCTTCTGGAAAACTTTCATTTTTAAATACTTTAAGAAGAAATGTTTGAGACTTCTGAAACAAAACTATTTAAATTAAGTTTTTTTAACAGATTTTTTATATTTATTAAGATTCTTTTTTCATTTCAAAGAGTATTTTGATAAATACAAATTTTTGCAAGCTTTGCAAAAGTTTTATTTGTTTAAATAGAAATATTTGCAAATTGAGCATAATCATTTTTTAATATTCTATAAAGCATTTTTGCTATGTTATCTTTTTTGTGTAAAACCTGCACATATTAAACATCCATGTGAAATCTGAGGATTCTAGATTAAAAACCCAGTATTCCCAGAAGATCAGTTTTCACATGATACTAATTTTTTTGTTATTCAGGTACACTATACGTTTTCTTGTAACACATCTGTGTTGCTAATCTTGTATACTTTTTGAAAGAAATCATTAAAAAGACAGTTGCTACTTTTTCTAGCTCACTCTTCATAATTCAGTGCATCAAGAACTCCATTGTTGTGTAGCTGAGCAGACTGAAAATATGCAGCACAATCAGTGGTAAGCCTTTCTTATCTCAAAAAATGGTGCTAAAGCTTTCTTTCCAACATTGAAGAGTCTTGAAGTTCTAAATTAAGTTATTAAAAAAGTCTTTCAAATCACTAAAACATCATCACAAACAGTCAAAGTAATAAAAAAGACCCAACCCATACCTCATTGGCTGTTGAGAAGACATATGTAAGACATAAGTTACTTAATATTTGTAATTTCTACTAACAGGCTTCTTTGGAAAAAAAAAAAAAGAAGACCAATTCTGAAAAATATGTATTCAGGCTTTCTCAGTTTAAATATCCCATCCACATTGACAATATAGTAGGTTGTTACACTGAACTATTTTAGAATTTCAAGTGTCTGTAAAGCTGAGTCCTTAGCAGCAGTTCATTATTCAGTTGGATATTTTCCATTTGTTATTTGATACTTGATTTGTGTTTAGAGTAACTTTTCTCTCTTTTGGACATGTGTGTTTTACCTCTGCATACAATGTCCTAATAATTTAATGTACATTTGATGCAAAAGAACTAATACAATTTAGTGAGGTAAGATATATTCACTTTCAAAAGAGGTAGAAATTCTGATTTCTCCATTGAGTGTCTGTACTTATTCAAGTGACATTTTCTGGGCACTTTGAAAGAGAAAGGCCTTAATTTTGATCCTCCTTATACATGTAAATGACTTCAGTAAATTGAAAGTGTAAAATAGGTATGAAATTTGGGTTTCGATTCAGTGAATTAGAAATTTGTCTATTCTGCAGCCAGGTTGACTGATTCATGGTGTACTACTTAGCAAGTGACTTGAAAATAACAGCATGTATTTCATAATGTTGCTTTTCACTAATTTATACAGACCAAACTATTGGAACTCGCAGAATGGTGATTACAGAGAACAAAATAATACATTGGTAGTGGAAACTTTGGAAAAAGTTGACAGTTGTTGAAAGTATTGGAAAAAGCTGCTTTGAAAAAAAAAATAGGCTTCTCTTTTTGATAGCAGCAGGTAGTCCAAACCTTTGGACTTCATTAATAAAAATAGCTCCTGGCACTACTGACTTTATTAAAAAGAAAAAAATAAGAATAAAGCAATATCTGTAATAACACTTTCCTTTTTCTCTTGTTTGCTTTTGACAGGTGCCCTTTAATTCATTATTTCAAACCTTCAAAGGAATTTGAATTAAAGGGTATTTGAAAATTGGGACCTTGACTCCTGGAGCTTTTTCCAAAAGTCGCTTGTATTAGTGGCAGATCTCATGTTAACTGCTTTGCAAAATTCAAGATATATTTTATTATTTTCAGTCAATGTGGTCATCTTTATTCCAGTTCCATTAATGTTTTCAGCTTAGAAAGGATCTCCAACTTAATCCCATGTCTGCCTTAACTCAATGTCTCCTCATATACAAGTCATATATAAGTATTTTTTTAATTGTTTTTTTTCTTAATGTTTTTAAGAACTTACCTTTCCTGTTCAGACACAAAGCCACTGCTCTATTCCAGGATCTCATTAGCTCAACTTCCCTACTTTATAGACAGGAAAATGACAAACAGGGTGATAAATGACTTGCCAAGAGCTGCCTGGGCAGGCACCAAGCTACACAGTAATGAAGGTAGATAAAAAATCTGGTGGTGTGTGAAGGGGTCCCTATGCTTTCCCATGCAGTGTTGCCTGTGAACTGGTCTGTATTCTCCCATTTATGCCATTATTCCTAAACTCTTGAATCATAATTACATTATCTGTTTGTCAAGACAAATATTCTTTTGCTAGGATTCAAAGCTTTTTTTTTTCCTTTTTTTTTCTCTTTCCCCTCAGAAGAGCATTATGGTTCTCTGTCACAATGAGAATGAAAACTTCCTCCTTACCTTTTAAATGGGTTGTCTAAATATAGGCTATACTGCAGTGAAGTTTTACAATGAACACATGCTATTCTGTTTCCAAATGACATATCCCTCACTCCATAATGATTTAAACCTCAAGGAATAGCCTTCATTACTTCTGCTGCATTCATTACTTTAGCTCCCCATCCGGATCTCTTCTTTATACAGTAAATAGATACCTAGAATAATTTGTTTCATACCTATTTTTTAATAGATCAAATACTTAAAAATGAAATTAACAATTAACTTTTATTTGTTGTTCCTTTGCCAGCGGGTTAACTGATATAAGTGAGGAACATCATCCTTTTCTGTAAGAATGTTATAAAGTTCTGAATGTAGAAGTAGCAAGGAAAATATTGAACTATGAAAGAACTTTCGCTGTAAATTAAAATCCATAAAGTTTACTCAGCTTTTTGTTCAGTGAACAGGGATTGTGACAAATAGAAATAATCCATATTCTTGCTATGCGCAGCAAAAACCCTGACAGGAGCTTGTCTTTTCTATGGAGCAGAGTGCAGCTCAATGGAGGGCTGAGCTCCTCTGTATTTCCCTAAACCAGCAAGCTGGACAACGGGGAGGACCAAAAGTCTTACACTTTTGAAGACACACAGGGGACAGTACATAGTGAGAAGTCAGTTTTGTCTCCTTCCTACAATATGTCAATCATTTCAAGTGAATATGTGAATAAAAATCTTTTTCACAGAAGAAAGTGATAGAGATTATATCTGCCCTGAAGTTAAATAGTGATCAGATGGCAAACTACAAGAATATCAGGGTTCAACCTTTAGTACTTTCGTGGAGCAGCAGAATGATTTTATGTTTTCAAACACGGTTTTCTTTTTCATAGTTAGTTGATTTCACCTCATTTTGTATGTAAGGTTTTCTCTTTAGTGGTTTGTCCAGGAGAGTTGACATATATATAAGTAAACAGATCGATGTACTTTTATACACTGTAATAGCAAGAAATATAAGCCAGAGAGACAGCTTGAGAGAAAAGCACTTAAATGGGTAACCCCCTTTCTTTCAGTAATCTTAACATTCTACTCAGCACAGTGAAGAAAAATAAAATTTTATAAAAAATTAAAAGAAAATCAATTTTCTTAAAGCAGAATAAAACCTTTTAAAATATTCTGGCCAAGTAAACTCTTATAGATAAGATGTGAAGAACCTTATCAACTTTCTGAGTTGAAACATATTAATACATGATACATAGACTTCTAAAGCTGAAGTTGATTAAGGCCATTTCATCCATTAAATCATTTTCTCATATTAATAGGATTTTTTTTTAATGAGTAGTTAAATTATGTGCTTTTGTCATTATTGGTAATTATAGTACTGAGGAGTTATTCATTTAATAATATTGAGATAAAATAGTTCATTAATCCACATAAAATTAGCATCTAATAATATGTCCCAATGAGCAATCCTCAGTTTTCACCCTTATAAAGTCTCTTTCTAGGGAAAACTGTTGGATTTATTCTTTTAAAAATTTCAGTCTATTTCAGTTATTGTGCTTTAAGCTCAGTATTTAGAATCAAATCTGTTCTAAAAGAAGACACAAAAATCCAGTTTTACAGTGAATGATTTAAATTTTTGCTCATTTCTTTATAAATACTTTAAATAACTCTTCGCCTCTCTGTCTTTTATTAGTTCTCTGAAAGATCATGAAATTGATAATACGGAAATCATAAAACATTGTGCTTATTTCCTTATTGAACTTGCAACACTGATAATTCTACCACATTCTGCTTCTCATTCTCAATTGTCCTGTTCCAGACCCACTTTGTTCAACATCTAGAGGGAAACTACTGGTGAAGCTTGTTTTTAAATACAGCACAGGCAATTTATGACTTTGTCTACTCTCTGGAGACCAAGCTAATTCAAAATTTTACCCCTGTCTGCTCATCCAGTAACAGCCAAACAGCACATACAATTTTAAATACATCCCAGGTGGGTGACTCTTCACGTGCCCTTCTGAGTGTAAACCCATGGTAATAAGAATACTTCAGATTTTAGTTTTGAACAGAGAATGGCTTTTGAATATTATCAGTTTTGGTAGAAATATCAGACATTGCCATTTCAAGCTTTGGGCAGTTCAAATTGGTTAAATCTTGATAGTGTTCTAATCTTCCTAAATAAAGTTTATCAAAGACTGTTTTACTGCCTGTTTTGAGGATTTTCACTCATGAATGTTCAATTTAAAATTTTGCTTGCTTCAACTGTCATTGTTGACAAAGACAAATGATTTTAGAAAAATGTGGAAAGGGGAAACATTTTTTCTAAGAATTATAGTTTTATACCTTATCAGAGCTTGAAGCCATTGATATTCTGTATTTTGTTTTTCTTGGTACCCTACTGAAAACAACCAACTGAACTATTATAAAATCATTAATTATATCTTAAAAGAGAACTGTGAATTAGAAATGCTTCCCGTGCTGCTGACAAATTGCCACAACTGACAAAGAGAAGCCCTGGGAGGCTGTTTATTTCTGTAAAGACTCTTTCAGCACAGTTGCTAATATATTTTTTGGTTTTACCTCAGCTCTGTGGCATGTCTCACTTTCTATTTACATTTTTCTAGAAAGAGATTTTCTAAGTGGCATCCAATCAAAATGTTATAATAGCCAGAATATGTCACTGAGGAGATACAATAGTTTTATAGGTTGCTAGGCTGACTGGTCAAAGACTTCTTTTATTTACTGCTGTTCATAAATAACATGGGTATAAAAGTATATTAATATCTTTAAAAAGGTATTATTCTTCACTTGCAGAAGAAACAGGCAACTGAAAAGTAAGTTTCATGAGAATATCTCATTCTTTTTTTTTCTATCAAAATTATCAAAAGCTGATATTATCCACCCTGAGGTGTATGTTCATTACTTAATTTCATTTTTAAAATGTGTGTTAGGTTTAAAGATGTGAAGTTCTGAGACAGCTGCTTCCTCTTTTAGATGCTGCTAATATCACATGAGGAAAGATCCTTTCAGAAATTTTAGTAGCTACTAAATCACTTAAACATTTTATGATGCGTGATGAATATACATGCTGTAGGCTTAAAAGAATTTAGACCTGAAGCTGTTTTAGTAATTACCTGGAACTCTTTTGCTGTTTTTTCAGTTGATATATAGGAGTGGATAAGTGGTCCATCAATACATGACAAGCCTACAGTTTGGAGACTCACTAGTGGTAAAAAAGGTAGTGTGTTTCACTGTGATGCAGCTGTTATTTCGATGACTGCTATGAGAAGCACATTTTTGCATTCAAAAATCACCAACTGCACAGAAAAAAAAAAAAAAAAAAAAAAGAGGGGGATACTCTTTGTGACAGCATCCCAGCATGGCTCATGGTTAGTAAGCATATGCCTAGGATGAGGGTGCTGGTAGATTTGTAGATTGGTAAATTTTGTAAGGTGGTGTACAAGTCTCATGTTCCTCCAGAGGGAAAAGTAGTTCTGCCTGTTCCCATATTAATCTTCTCAGGATGCAGTCATGGTCATGACAGAGCCTTCATTTTAGTTTTTTTATTTTTTGTTTTTCCTAGAAGATAGCTGGACATCTGCTGGAATGCAGTATTTAAATTAGTAGTTCAATGCTTTGCTTAAATAAATGTGAAGAAGTCCTATATGACTAATCATGCTTACTACAACTGTCCGCCCCTACAAAAAAAAAAAGAAAAATAAGAAGAAGTACCCACCAATATACAAGGCTTACCGACGGGCTAACTTCCTATCATCTTAAGCCTGACCAGATATTCTGAAATTATTTGTGTTGGCTGAGAAATACTGTTTCTAAGAATTTATTTTTGTGCTCTTGTTACTGAAAATGGGCTGTAAAGCATAGCATATTTTTTGATGTCTCATGTTTCTTACTGACTTCATTAAATCTATTGGCTGCAGAAGATAAGCGTCATTCCATTCCAAAGCTAGTTTGTTATTTTGTGTATCTTCAGTATATGCCTTGGCATTAACTGTGGTCCATGACACTACATGACAAAGAGGACTAGTAGCCCTAACACGCAATTAGCTGGTAAGGATGTTGGCCATTTACTGTGTCATAACATTGCCTCCTCGGTGACAATCCCCTTTGCATCAACAGGAGGGCATGAGAGAGTTCAGAGTACTGGAAAGGAACACATAGAATAACTCTGCCTACTTTATGACATGCTCGTTCACTTAATTATAAAGTTGTAAAAAACAGCTGATATATTTCTTACTTGTTTCTTTGAATTTCTCATTCATAACTGTGACAGCTAACCTTTTTCTTTTTCCAGGAAACTTCCACATTGAAGAAGTATGACCTCTTCACAGTTCAGACATACTGAAAGTAATTCTTATACTGTTACACTGTATGCCATATGTCAAATGTTGTGCAACATAGAGGGAAGTTATACATCTGCACTGTGACATCTCCATCTTGTCCAATTTGTTTTTCAGTCCCTTTATAGTCCAGGCTTATATCCATGGCTGTTGCGAATCATGATTGCCTACAGGTAAAAAAAAAAAGTATTGACCAAACCATGTTATTGTGACCTAACCAATACCATCTTCACTGAAGGGGTTGGAACAGGCTGCCCAGGGAAGTGGTAGCACCGTCCCTGCTCCCTGGAGGTGTTTAAAATATGTGTAGATGAGGTTCTTAGGGAAATAGTTTAGAGGTGGACTTGGCAGTGTTAGGTTAACGGTTGGACTTGGTGACCTTGAATGTCTTTTCCAACCAAAATGATTCAGTGATTCCATAGATAATGCTGAGATAGACTCTAGATCTCCTAGCAGGAATACAAATGATGTCTAAATGATTAGAAATGAAAAAAAAAAAAAAAAAGGAAAGAAAGATTCTTAGGATCTATTTCTTATTCTGCAACTGACAAGACTTTGGACAAAACTTTTTAAGAGTGGTTATGAATCTGAAATATAGACTAAGAAAACGAAATAACCCAATTGCAGTATCGCATCCTCTCATGTCTAAGGCCTGATAAAGATACAGACTTGTAGGGTGAGGATGGGAAATGAATATTAATCTTGTCACTCCTTAATGTCACTCTGTGTGTTTCTGTGCATGTGTGTCTTTGTAAAACAGATCTGAATATGACAGTGTGTATAGTATAAAGATCTGGTTTTGTTTCTGAATGTAAAACATATTTAACTGACTCTCACAAGAATTAATATTAAAAAAGCAGTCATTTCAAATTTATGTTAAATATGGGAAGGTTAGGAATTTGCTAAAATAAGTATCTTATCATTTCATCAGCTTCTTGGAATTTGCTAAATGCAATATGAAACATTTTAAAATAAATCAAAATAAAATATTGAATTTACACCACAGATTATTCTCCTGGATGTAAAAGGCAAAAAGGACTATTATGATTACTTTTCTGATCTGTGCTATATAACCAGAGAATAACTTCAGTTCTTGCCCCATAACTAGTTTATAAATAGAAGAATACTTGTGAAAAAGACATTGGTCTTCATTCAAGCTTTCTGGTTCCACCTTATGCAGAGATTACGTTCAGAATTAGGGAATATGGTAACATCAAGGCAACAGCTGATTAAAACTTATGCTGTGACTGCACAGAGATAGACAAGACATACATCAAATACAAGCAAGGAGACATTCATTATAGTGTAACTCGTCATGTTCTTCAATCTGGCTTTCTTGCTCCATGTTCAATCCATTCCTGTAACTGACTTTACCCCTCAGCAAGAGGGAAGGATGGCAGCTGTCATTAGATTTATGGTTTGAGATAATTTTTCCAGATGGTGCACAGTAAGTGGAAAAAAAAATTCCTACAGGACAGCTGGATAGCTGAATGGGAGAACCATACAGACATGCTGAGGTGGCTCCAAAGGAGCAAGTTTCAGAACTACTACAGCCAGAGTGATAATCATGATAAATTAGCTGCATATGAGTTTAGCTATTCCTTCTTCTAGGACCAATTATGTCATGTTACAGTTCGGGACAAAGAACACCCCACTGACATAAGAAAAATTACAGAAATTAAGAAGATATTAAAAAGTATCAAAATTTTCTTTGATACTTTTCAATTTTAGTCCATGACTATTACATTTTTGGTTTTGTACTTTTAAGATATGCTTTTGTTTTGTAGTTTGCTTGGTTTCTTTACTTGTTTAGCTCTCAAAAATAATTTGGAATTGTAGATATTCTACAATGCTAGAATTAACTTGAGTATTTTCTTTGGCTTTCTCACAGATAATTAGAATTTACTATTTCTTTGTTGTCTGAAGTAAATCAGGTAAATTTATAAATATGTATGCCCTTTCTCTTTGGGTTACTTAGCATTTTATTTTGTTTGTTCATTTAAAGCCTGAGAAAACCTAGTAGCTTCAGTCTGAGGTACATACATGTGTGTTTTAGACTAGTATGATGCAAAAAATAACCTTTCAAGTGAAATTTCCCACATTCTTCACCTCTTGTCATTTTAAAGACACTGTGCTGAATATTCAAATTGTTCAGCAGGCATCATTGCATGCAGAAATAGCTGGCAGTGCAGTCAAAATATATAAAGGAAAAATGAGACAAAACACCTATCCTACTTCCCTGAGCAGACCAAAGAAGGAAACAGCAAGCAGACAGAATCTTTCAGAGAGATGATAATTCAGAAAGCTGGGAATTGCTTTAGTTAAATAGATTGTCAAAGTTCTGTATAGAAAGGAATAGAAATGGAATGAGGGGAATAGAGATTCCAGGTATTCCTGGTGATCTGATCAGTCTGGCTGCTAAGGAAATGTTTTGTTAATGGGGCAAAATTTGCATTTTGAAAGCTATTTAGATTTTCGAGAGTAAGCAAAATGTGGTGATGATCTATACTGCGGAAAAAATTCAGACTAATTCATCTCACAGGTATTTTCCCAGTGATCATTCTCAGGAATTACTCACTTCGTTAATTTTATAATCAATGGCTACTAAAAAAAAAAAAAAAAAGTACTCAAATAGTTAATTTTGAATGGCTCAGTTCACCTGGAAAATAATGATTGCCTTTCTTCTCCATCTTATTTCTTTAGATTTTTTAAAAGCTTTATTTTTTCAGGTTGGTATGTTTTTTGTAGTTAAGAATGTTCTTTTTAATTGAAGACAAACAAACAAACCAACCCAGGAAAACCCAAATAAACAGCCAAAGATAATAGCCTTCACCACTGAATTCAGTGTACAAGATGAAGTACTATGTAGATGTTCCACTTTAAAACAAGAAAGAAAAAAAGTAATTTCCTTTTTTACTCAGCCCACCTTTTGAGTTTGATGGTTGGGTAATTTCTCAATTGTTCAAATACTACTCCAGTTATCACCAAATGGTAATAGGTAATGAATATGTCATTCCTTGGTGAGGATGATACCTTTTATTTCATGATACTGTTGACTACACTTTCAGAAGTTGAGATACTGAGAGTTAAATAGGAAAAAAACAGGTACAAGTGGTAATCCTGAAATCAAAATCACATATTAGCCAACTGATCTGAGAAAATCCATAATAAATTCATTTAGGCACATTTTCTACAGTAATAAGCTTTAACTAGTCTGAGTCTTAAAAATTAGAAAAAATATACCAAAATTCCTTCAACTCTCCAAGATCTCTTCTATTAACATTTCCACTATGACAGTAAGAATCTTTATATTAAGTATTATCAAATATATAGTGAGAGTTAATTCTTGCTCAAAAAAAAATCATAACTGAAACAAGTATCTGAAAAAGAAGCTAAATATATTTAACTCCTTATTGACAAGACACAGGTAATTCACTCATATTTTACTAACTCCTATAGGTGAGCTTTACTAAAGATGAGTATTAAATCCATCTCTGTGCACCTCCTTCTATATCCTTACCAGCTTCTGAGTTGTAGTTGCTCTCTTTGAAATTATCTATATTTACTCCAAGATGTAGAAAATATGGATTTGCTGTGTTTTCAAGTCAGATATCACATGTTTTTCATAGCAATTTTCAGTTTCAAAGGAATAAATAAATTCTGGGGTTTTTTAAGACAGCACATATCAAAGGTACAAGTAATGAAAGAATGTTTTTGGTGTGATAACCATGATCTCAGGACATAAGAAAATAGACAAATAAAGCCATTTTTAGATCACAAGATCACAGAATGACTGAGGTTGGAAGGCACCTCTGGAGGTCATCTTGTCCAACTCCTGATGAAGCAGAGTCACCTAGAGTCAGTGGCCCAGGGTCATGCCCAGGCAGCTTCCTGAATAGGTCCAAGGACAGAGACTCCAGAAAATCTCTGGGCAACCCAAGCTAGTGCTTAGTCATCCTCACAGTAAAAAAAGTGTTTCCTGATGTTCAGACAGAACCTCTTGTGTTTCAGTTTTGCCCATTGCTTCTTGTCCTGTCACTGACCTCTGAAAAGAACCTGGCTCCATCTTCTTTGCACCCTCCTTTCAGGTTTTCGTATGCATCTATAAGACCCCCACTAAGCCATCTCTTCTCTAGGCTGAACAGTCCAAACTCTGTCAGCCTTTCCTCATAGGGTAGATACTCCAGTCCCTTCATCATCTTCATGGCCCTTTGCTGGAGTCTTTGCACTATGCCCGTATCTCTCTTTTACTTGAGAATCAAGAACTAAACACAGAATTCCAGACATGGCCCTGCAATTGCTGAGTAGAAGGGGAGGCTGAGATTCCTCAACCTGCTGTCAACACTGCAAATGACACAGCCCAGGATAACAATTCCTGTCTTTGCTGCACATTGCACACTGTTTAACTTGCTGTCCACCAGGATCCCCAGATCCTTTTCTGCAAAGCTGCTCTCCAGCAAGGCAGATATTAGAATATACTGGTGCATGGGGTTGTTCCTCCCCAGGTGTAGGGCTTTGCACTTCCCTTTTACGAATTTCAGGAGGTATATGCTATCCCATTTGGCTGACAATACTAAATCAAGTACATAGACCAAGACAAGCTATGAAATCAGAAAAAGGCCTTGCATGTTCAGAAGCCTGTCAGTTTTTTCCAACTATTCTACAAATACACTAACAGTATCCAAACTGGGGTGGTTTTCCAGATGCCTTGGAAACTACTTTCATGCTAAAATCATTCTAATACCTCCTCGTTAAAATTTTGTTTTAACCTTTTCTATTTTCTGTTATTTTTCTCCCCTAAACCAAGGTTATGGGTTTTGTTCGTATGGTCTCAGCTAGTCTTTCCATGCCATCTTGTTCTCCATATGACCCTTCACAGAACAGCTCTTGACCTTGACAAGCTGTGTTTGAATGTATGGCTGTTTAAATAATACATGTCTCCCAGTTTAGTTCAAAAACACAAGCCTTATTTCACTTGGAATTTTCTGCTGAATTTTGATCCTAAACTCAAATGTGTAATTCCAGCACTTTATTGCTAGCATTTCAGCACTTCCTGTCAGAATAAATGTATCTAATGGAGCAAGCCATGTAGAAAATAACTTCTAGCATTTTTTTATTATTGAAACAAATATAAATCATTCCAGTGCTCAGCCCCAAGCGGAGATGATATCTGCCTTTAAAAATAGCTACTTCAAAGAAGTTCAAAACACATTTGCATAAACCAGTTGTCAGATTGTTTATGTTTAGTCAAGGAGATGAAAATTAGTTGTAAAATGCCATGTGGGGAATTTGTTCATATGGTGTCCATAGGGATGAACAACTTCATAACTTGGATTTTACATAGAATGGTTCAAAGGACAAATTTTAAAATAACATTCTCCCTCCCATTAGGGTTAAGTACTTAGGCACATTGCTTTTGTTTGCTTAAATTCTGCTAATAGAACCTCTCCAGAAGGGATGCATATTTAATGTAATTAGATACTTGGTTCCTGTGGTGGTAAATGGAACACATAGCAGAGAAAAAGGCTGTGTTTCACAGTATTGAATTAGAGACAGATATCAGATATGCATACAGTGTGATCCACTGAAAATAAATATAATTATTTCTTCTATTTTTCAATCTTACCAGAGAAAAACAAAAGGAAGCAGGGAGGAATGGTGGGACGGGGAGACGTTGCTGCTGGGGACCTATCCTTACCATGTGAATATCACACATTTCTGTGAGCATGGCAAACCAACTAGCTATTAGGCTTGTTGAACAGAGAAGTTAAGTATGTTGGACTGAAAGAAGACACCAGAAAGTGAACGCTGCTTACAAAGATTTTCTGTAAGGGAACCAAATCCACGATGGCTGAAGTGGTGACAACCCAACAGTACTAGACTGCTACATTTAGTGCTATTTTTAGCAGGAGGTTGTAGAAATGGGAGCATATTTGAGCAAGGACTAAGTATCCTGAAGTAAATAATTTAAAAAATAATTAAATTAATTACAAATTAAAAATTAATCTTTTGTGACTTTTAGCCTTGCTCTGTTTCCTGGGAAGGGAGGCAGAAATATAATTTAAATGGGAAACGCAAAATTCCAGACACTTCTTTGCTTATACCTATAAAAATCAGAGAAGATTAGGGTGGCCTTTTGGCTAAAATATTGTATTAGGTAGAATGGACCATAGGTTTGTCACTGTTCTGGTGTCTCATAGGCTATAATTTACTCTAAGACATCAAAGAAATGTCATATGCTTCCATGAATAAATGAAATTACTCTGGAAAATGTTTATGTTGCAGCTTACAACAGAGACTACCATACATTTTATCACTGAACAGAACATCAAGAATTCAGAGAAAAATGCACATGAATAAGTCTATTGTTTTAGTTTTTCTCCAAACTCTCCAGTACTCAGGAATGTAGGTATATGCTTTCTGTCTTTTAAAAAATGACACATATCAGTTTCATTTCTTCAGAATACTCTTTTTATCTGGAATGGAAATGAAGATGAAAGAAAATATTATTTTCTTGAAAGGATTAAATAATTGTTTTAACAGAGGAAATAGGATTATGTGTTTCAACTAATGAAGTATATATCAATAGTGAAGAAAAGGATAGCTGTCAATGAAATAATTTTAAAACTCATCAGATGATCTCCAGAGATAAGGAGTGTGGAGATGCATAAGGAAACTGAAGCCTTTTTGTTTACCTAAAAACACTCTGATCTTTTTTTCACAAATAAGGCTTTGTACTATACTTTAAACAGCTGTATTTTAAATAAAATTAAATTCCACAATGTCAATATTTATGAGTTCACAAACTATTTTGATTGGACCTGTTATGATTGTAAGATGTATCCTTTTTATAAACATTTTGCCTAAAACTAAATGGAATTATTTCAACTTCCTTTATTAAGACAATAAGTACAAATTAGAAATTTCACCTCTTAACAGCTACAAACCCACTGTTTTGGTTGATGAACTGAATGTACTGGAGCTTTATTCAAATTTCAGAATCAGTTTTGTGAATTGTACAGCACCTGATGTGTATCAGAATGTCTGTTCACATAATGAAACTCTTATCATGAGCACGATAACAAAATTCCAGTCTATTGAACAGAATCACTGTATTTACTGTTTTCCATAGACCTGTATAATCATCGTCCCTGCATCATTTATAATATAAAAATATTTTTTGGCTTGGGTCAATAAGATATTAACCTTGAAGTTGCAACATCATTAATATTTTTAGGATTTTTGCTGCTGTGCCTTTTCTGCACTGGATATCTTTTCTAGTCCTGTTACTGCTCACAGTCTGTAGATCTTACACTCAAGTAAATGACTAGAGGCACAGTTCATCTACTAGTGTAGCAAAGCTGAAAGACTTTTGAAATTCTCTGGTTTGTACCTTGCAGAAAAGATCAGGGCAACATGATAGACACTATGAGACATGGTAACTGTCTTCCTGGGGAAAAAATATGGAAGATGGCCCTTAATAAATGTGAAAGGAAAAGTATCCATGATAGTTTCATAGCTAGACAAAAAGAACTAATAGAGGATGAAACATAAAATACAAATGTAGGAGAAAGCATATGACAAAGAAAGGATTCATATCAGTATTATTTAAAAAGATCAACCAATAATGATCAGAGAACAAACAGCCAAACTCAAATGTGTTTACTTGCCAGCCAAAATTAGACTGTAGCTATAACCCAGGGCAACATTACATTTCTGTGTAATTCTGCCAACATCCAGTTGAATCTTTACTTTGCAGCTGTCTGCGATGCCCTACAGTGATAAATGAATACTGGTGTGTTAAACTGGAAGTGCAGAAAAATGCATAGTTTAAAACAAAATTAATAGATAAGGATAGCCTTAAAAATTGTCCTTTGTATAAGATCTGTAGCTTGGAGCTGCAATGATAAACCTCCATTTTTTTTCAATAATTGTAGAATGAAAGCATAACAACTAAATATTAACACTGTTTGGTTTGGCAAATCACATATTTTCCTTCCCCTAATTTGTCATCTAATGCTAACTTCCAGATAGGTCCTCAAATTTAGCAGTTTTTTCCTACTGTATAAAAAGCGTCACTGGCCTGCTTGGAATAAAGGGAATCTTTACACCTCAGAATTGTGTGCTACCCAAGACCATGAAAGTCTGCCATGTGATGTGCTAATGGCTTTTCTTGGAGGCAGATCCACTTCTGCATCATTGTGAAGAGTATCCTTAGGACTGGATGCATTTTGTCCGCTGTCAAGCTCAAAATCATAGCATTACTTGCATATTGATATGAAGGGCCAAAGGTAAAGCTTGGGTGTTAATTTTATTTGCTCTAATAAGACTGTGCAAGGCAGGATTGCTGAGATATGTCTGATCATTACTTTTCTGTTCCTACTTGTCAAAGGATACTAGCTTCTCTGAATGACTTCAGTGGTTACAGTGTTTCCATAAAACCATGATGTCAATACTTAATTCTTGGCTCAGTGACATTACTGAGAATTGATATATAAGTAGTAATTCCTGATTTAACTAAGCATTTAATTTAGTCTGAAACATTTAATCTGAGATCACATCTGGATCACTGTATCTGGTTTGGGGCTCCTGGTACAAGTGAGACATGGACATACTGAAGTAAGCCCAACATAACGACAAATAAGGGCTTAGAGTGTCTGTCATACAGCAAATGTAAAATAGAATAACAAATATCAAACTAAGTAGAATTTTATGTCAGTTCCCAGGAGCAAAGGACACAGAACTGATGTTCTTCCAATTTCCACATCTTACACCCTAGAGGTACATTGTCATTTATATGTCTTCCCAAGATTTCATGTGGTACTTCTAAAACTTTTGAAAGAGATATGTTTTGTACTAAGATTTTCTTAGCCCTTCCTGCTGAAGATGTTTGTGATTTTTTGTTTTGTTGTTGTTTTGGGGGTTTTTTTTGGCTGTGGTTTTGTTTTTGCTTTGTTTTGGGTCTTTTGTTTGTTTGTTTTGTTTTTGTTGGTTTTGGTTTTGGGTTTTTTTTGGTAGAATAATTTCATGATCAGTGGTCTTAAAACAAACTAAGAATGACAATATATAATCAGCATCTATAGAATGTGTCCCATTTAGGGCTCCAAGAGCAGAAGAATCTGGATTCCATTCCTTATCTATGAAGTAAATAGTGGTCCAGCTCATCTCTTTTAGTTGCTCAGTTTCACATGGTGCTGTGATGATTTAGATATGTGATGCTTAGAGGTCTTAGCTGAAAACCATTTTTTAAAGGAGTGTCACTTTGTTAAACGGTACTGTCTTTCTGAAAGTTATATTCGACTTAGTCAAATAATGCAGTTTCATTTATGTTCCCACCTGAAAGACATCTGCAGTCACTGAGATTCTAAATTAATTGTGTAACGTGACTCTTCAAAAACAAAGTCCTGCACAGGACCTCTTGCTTCCAAAAATAAGTCTAACCCCTGAAATTATTAAAGCAAACAAACAAAAATCTTCCAGGAGAGTCTACAGGGTTTCACTTCATATAATTTTACATGTTTACAATATAGTTGTCTCCCGTGACAATGAAGGAAAATAAGACATTTCTAAGGTATTAATCGGTAAGGCTTTAAATATTTACTCTATGATAGCACTAATCACAGCTTGAAACTAGCACTTTCTCTCCTGTGGTCATAAAAGCAGCTTAATTTTTTTTGCTTACTGGTAGACATGTAGAAAGTCATACTTGGTCAGATGAATTTGACCTAAAACTGGGAACAGTTTCCATTATAAAAACTAATATAGTAAAAAGAGCTTGCTCATTTTGGGGAAATGGCATAGAGTTTTCTGATTCTTATTTTATTTTCAATTCACTTGTCTAGTCTACTATGCAATATTTGAATGTGTAGATGGACAGGAAGAGCCTATAAATCTTAACATCATTTTTTTCTGTCTTGGAAATTTCTGGAGAAATCTCTAGCGCACTGTGCAATTGCTGAGTATTTTCTTTAGAACCTGAGTTTCAGTACTGATGCTTATGGACTGAAGGAAGTTTTATTTTGTACATATAATAGACATACAAACAAATCATGTTATTAAATAATTATTTTAAAACAAACAAACAAACAAACAAAACCAGTTAAGGGCTGTGAAGTCATCCTAAACCAAATTTGTCACTGCACACAAAATATAGTATTTAATTTATTTCAATGTGAAATTATTCATGAGTGATGTTCATTTGACAGGAATGGATATTGATTTGGTACATTCAGCAAACCCTGAAAATCCCTGGTGAATCAGTGAGTTTTGACATCATCTGCTTTGATAAGGACAGAGGATTTGGACAGTTTTATTTAAATACACTGTTGAAAAGGGCGTTAGCCCTTGAGAGGAACACTCTTGAGTTCTGAGATTCAGAAAGCATCCTAATTTCAGAGTAAAGGAAGTGTGGAACTGACTGCAAAGAATCAGAAAATTTATAGACTAAGGAGGAGGAACTTCACTCTTTTTTTAAAAAAAAAAATCTAATGAAACATTAAGCCATTACACTTTTTTGCTTTTTTTTTTTTTCTTCCTCTAGAGAAAAAAAAGCTAATCAGTTTAGAGACCTTCAATTTCTGTAGAAACAAGAACTCATCTTCTAGGACCTGGACTAGTAGACTAATCAAGAACAGGAGGGCAGACAGGAAAAGTAAATATTAATTTAACACAGAATTGCCAAGAACTGAATTAATTGAATAACCATGAGATGTGCAAAACAAAAGGTTGCTGGAGTTGTTTGAGGTTTCTTTTGTAAATTTCTTATTCTCCACTGGTAGAGGTCTTGCTAAGAAATGAGAAGAGTTGGAATTGCCATCACCATTTATGGTATTGCCTCCTGCCTCCCCAGTCACATTTTTCTTGATTATCTCAGCTTAAAGGCTACTGAATCAGCCATGATCTGGTAATGCGTGAGCAAACAGTATGTATTCCATTGTAAAATAGGAAGTAATGTCACACGTTATGAACAGAGGATATAGGCCCTATCTGTAGAACAAGACATTCTGTGTTCTGAAGCAAATTTTGAAAAAGTTGTGACAGACAATGTGGTTAACATGAATGTCCAGTGTAATTTTATAGCAGGCAAAGATAATTTATTCCTTCTACCATTTTCTTCCTTTTATATATAAGTGGGAATATTTAACAGCAACAACAAAAAAAGTGGCTAGTGTAATTTTCTGATTTATTGGAATACTATATATAATTCAGATGTTGACACTGCAAGAAGGATATTGAAACAGTTAAAGAGGTTTCAGAGAAGAGCAGTGAAAGTGATTAAAAAATCAGGAACTGTGCCTGTGTCAAAAATCAGTTTTATTGCTGAATAAGTCATCACTAGAAGAATTTGATCACATTACTTAAAGCACCTTTATGGATGTGGAAATCTGAATAAACTGCAGTTGACTATAGATTTAAACACTTGTATTGTTTCTACTGTATTTTTGTCTCAAATACTATGTACTAAACAAAAGAATACAAAACTTTATTTCTCTGGATGAGGTAGTCATTAAAAAAAAATAATAAATTACTGAGTATATCTTTTTAAAGAGAACAGGAGAACGACGTTGACAGTAGTGAAGAATTTTTCCCGGAAACTTTCACGAGACCTTGATTTGCAGCTGAGGTATTTATTCAGCCATGTAAAAACTGAAAGAAAGAGAAAAGAGGAGCTATTTATTACTTGACAAGTTGAATCAGAGATCATATAATAATTTTTCATCTGGGAAAAATAAACTAAGCCAAAAAAAACCAAGAAAACCCATAACACAGGAAAGGAATCTGAAATCCTGAAAAGGGAGTACCCCAGGTGAGCTGCTGTGCCAGTGGAATTAGAGACAGCTGTTGGACCCAAATCTGTCACCACAACAGCTTAGGAAGCAAGTGTGAAAATTCAATCAAAGTACCTTGTGTTTGAAAAGTAATGCTTAACCAGGCAGATAGTATAAAGATTAGGGAATGATTTTATCCCTATTTGTGAAGAAAACAGAAGTCTGGCTTGTCCATAAAATAAAAAATATAATAGTTTTCAAAGGCTGGAAATTAAAGATAAACATAAAGGGCTACTGATAACATGTTCTAGCAAGGGTGACAAGTAATCATTGAAATATTTCTCAATAGTTACAGAATATTCTTGATGACTCTAAATTTTACACAGGGAATCATGTTTCTCTGAAAATTAGGATTTTTAAACTCATTTCAAGAAATCATACACTCTTGTTGTTGTTGTTATTGTAGGCCAGATAACATAATAACAATGACCTACTTTGGTTTTAAATAGAAAAACATTAATCGTATGTTACTCTTCTGCTTCTTTTCTGCTGATACTGCAATCCATTAGGAGCCAAATCACTCAACCTGTCTAGTCCAATTTGTGAAAATGCTGATAGAAAGCCTAGCATTTACATTTGAACTTTTAAGTGAAAATGTGGCTCAATTATCTTGTCAAGAGAGAATATTCTCAGAACAATATTTGGACAACAATACTGAACATTCGAGCAACTAGTTATTGATAGATATTGTTATCATTTCCTGTACTTTCATAAAATAATCAGTCTATCACTGCAACTGGAGTGTGGCCTGTACTTCATCCTCCTTGGACCAAATTTCAGTACGGAAAAGAATGTTTAGATATACTGTAGATGCTTGCATGAAGAATAAAGTTTATTTGCATTTGAAGTATGTTATAATTGGATAGTGACCTCTAGCACTGGTGGAATGATCTCTGGGTATTACTTTTTTACTTTTTTTTTTTTTTAAATTATTATTACTTACAAAGTTTAAAATACTGATATTGTTGCTATTCTAGCAAATTTAGCAATACAATTGATCTGATGTATGTTATTAATGCTCACACTCACCAAATAAAACTGTTATTTTTATAACACGTATTTGCTTGTAAGAGTACAACTATAGTGTAAGCATGAACTTTTCATAAGTTTTTGACACCAAAAATGTAAATAGATTGCTCAGTGTGATCCCATAATATTTCTATTTGCCTTATTTTCTTTGTTACATCCTAGCATATAGTCAGCCTTGGCCAGTGGTCCTACTGTTGTTTTCACAAGGATATTCAATACCTATATCCCTGAGTGTGGGAACAGTTCCGTTCTGCAGCTTTTGTGCAGTACCACTGATATTCACTCAAGATCAGAATCTGATCTCATGCATTGAAAAAGAATAAATGCTCCATACATAAATACATAAATACATCTTTCTTTGTATTTCAGTTGTCACGTATGAAGCAGAAATTGGTTCCAGGACTGCAAGGGCTGCATTACCCCAGTTTGCAGCTAAGCCACAACCAGCCATTCACTTACTCCCCAGACTGGAATGAGGAAGAGAATCAAAAGGGTAAAAGTGAGAAAACTCATGGGTTAAGATAAAGACAGTATAGTAAGGAAAGCAAAAGCCACGCATGCACAAGCAAAGAAAACAAGGAACTCATTTACTCCTTCCCATCAGCAGGATGGCGTTCAGCCATCCCCGGGAAAGCCAGGTTCCATCATGTGTAACAGTCACTTGAGAAGACAAACATCATCACTCTGAACCGCCCTCCTTCCCCCCCCACCCCAGTTTTTATTGCTGAGCATGATGTCATCATAGAATCATAGAATCATTTTGGTTGGAAGAGACCTTCAGCATCATTGAGTCCAACCATAACCTAACTCTAGCACTAAACCATGTCTGTAAGAACCTTGTCTGAACACTTTTTAAACACCTCCAGAGATGGTGAGTCCACCACTTCCCTGGGCAGCCTGTTCCAATGCCTGACAACCCTTCCCATGAAGATTTTTTTCCTAATATCCAATCTAAACCTCCCCTTCAACACTTCTGGGAATCTGGAGTGGTCTCAGATGCCTGGAAGCTGGCAAATGTTGTCGTAATCTACAGGAAGGGCAACAGGGATGACCCTGGCAACTACAGGCCTGTCAGCCTCACTTCTGTTCCTGACAAAATCATGGAGATGACTGTTCTGGGACTTATTGAAAAACATCTGAATGACAACACAGTCGTTGGTCCCAGCCAGGGAAAAGTCTTGCTTAACAAACTTAATTTCGTTCTATGACAAGGTTACCCAGCTAGTTGACCAAGGGAAGCCTGTTGATGTGATCTTTTGGATTTCAGCTGTCTCTCACAGTATTCTCCTGGACAAGATGTCCAGCATACAACTGGATAAACACACAGTGCAATGGGTGAGTAATTGGCTGCTGGACCAGGATCAAAGGGTTATAGTAAAGGGGGTTATGTCAGGCTGGCGACCAGTCACTAGCGGGGTTCTGCAGGGATCCATCTTGGGGCCAGCACTCTTCATTGTCCTTATAAATGACTTAGACTCAGGACTTGAAAGATTACTTAGTAAGTTTGCCAATGACACAAAATTGGGAGGAGCTGTCGACACTCCTGAGGGCAGAGAGACCCTGCAGAGGGATCTGGACAAATTGGAGAACTGGGCACTCACCATCCACATGAAATTCAACAAGGCTAAGTGCCAGATTTTGCACCTGGGACATGGCAACCCTGGCTGTACATATGATCTGGGGGATGAAATGCTGGAAAGCAGCTCTGCAGAGAAGGATCTGGGGGTTCTGGTCAATGGCAAGTTGAACATGAGCCAACAGTGCGCCCTGGCAGCCAAGAGGGCCCAACTGTGTCCTGGGGTGCATCAAGCACAGCATTCCCAGCCGGGCAGGGAGGTGATTGTCCCGCTCTGCTCTGCACTGGTGCGGCCTCATCTGGAGTACTGTGTGCAGTTCTGGGTGCCACAGCATAAAAAACATATAAAGCTACTGGAGAGTGTCCAGAAGAGGGCTATGAAGTTGCTGAAGGGTTTGGAGAGGAAGTCGTATGAGGAGCAGCTAAAGTCACTTGGTTTGTTCAGCCTGGAGAAGAGGAGATTGAGGGAAGACCTCTTCACAGTCTACAGCTTCCTCACAAGGGGAGGAGGAAGAGCGGGCACCAGTCTCTTCTCTTGGGTGACCAATGACAGAACCCGAGGGAATGGCAGGAAGCTGTGCCAGGAGAGGTTTAGGTTAGACATTAGGAAAAGGTTCTTCACCCAGAGGGTAGTGGAGCACTGGAACAAGCTCCCCAAGGAGGTAGTCACGGCCTCAAGCCTGACAGTGTTCAAGAAGAGACTGGACAATGCCCTCAGACACATGGTGTGAACTGTGGGGTTATCCTGTGCAGGGACAGGAGTTGGACTCGATGATCCTTGTGGGTCCCTTCCAGCTCGGGACATTCTATGATTCTATGATTCTTTCTGCTCTGCAGCTGAACAATATTGTGTTGCTCCTGATATTTGGGGTAGAGGAGTAATACTACAGTTGAGAACAGTTGATGAAGGTAAAGGTCTTTAAACTGCAACAGAATTATGCTACCAACTCTTTTCCCTTCTGTTTCCTTATGCTTACAAATTTTGGTCTTAATACCATTTATTTTTGCTAGTGTTGTCAAAAAAGGTTTCATTAATTTGCATCAACTAAAGATTCCCCTTTGAGAATCCTCTTTGAAGCTAATAGGACTTGATTGCTCACACTTCTACATGCAAGTTAATATGATCCAACAGGCATTGCTTCTGCACATAAACAAACAGTGTGAAATTATAATTACAACAAGTAAGTGGAACAAGAGCAGCAAATTCATCTAATTTTCATGCAAGTTTTATGTCTACTTTTTTTTTCTTTTCATTTCATTTAAAACACACAATTCTTTCTGCTCTGGCTGTACCAGCAAGCATGAGGGAGCAGTGAATAACACTGAATATGATTTAGAATACAGCAATGTTCCACACATTAATGCTGGCAGATCCACTTCAAAGGCTTGTTTGTCAGGGTCTCAGTGGAAAACTTTGGTGCCAATACTCTACATTTAGAGACAATTTATTTATTCATATCCACTCCAAAAATTAAATAAAGTTTAAGCTATTTCCTGAACTAAGGCCTAACAATTCATTGAATACATGTGTAAAAACATTCTATAAGTCACTATACCATTCCTTAGCACTGTAGAAAGCTATGATAGATTGATTTTAAATTGACTAATTAAGTTTTCCAGATTAAAAAAATTATCTTAGTCCACAAACTATTTAAATTACAGGAAACAAACAGCTGTATTAGAATAAATAGATCTTTCTTTTCAGCCTAAGTGTCATCCAAAGAATGATTGTGAAACTCTTCTGCAATGTTTTTCTGGATAATTTTTCTCAATGATGACAGAATAATAAAGTGATTTGTTCAGTGGTGGTGGTTCATTCATTTATAGAAGTAATTTGATTGAAGATGATCAAAGTGACCAGCTAAACAGACTCTGAAATATTGTGACTTTGAACACTCATTTCCAGAAAAAGCTAACTTTAAAAAATGAGCTCTTCATATGACACGTGTACACTCTTTGGCTCCCAATTCCTCAAGTTTTTATTTGCCTCTTAAGGGGACTGTTAAAGGGAGCAACAATTAAGACAGCTGTCATTCCTAATATTCTTGAATGTAGAGAGGAAGACAGAGGAAAGTAGAGAGTTTTACTGGCCAATTACAGGAATTTGCATTGTGTGTCCAGATCTCAGTGAACAAAAATAGATATGCACGGGACATTGGAAGTTCAGAAGTTCAGAACAAAGAACAGTCTCAGTCAGGGGAAGAAAAAAAAAAGAAAAAGAGTTTGCTCAGAACTGGAATCAGAGACTCAGAGAGTACAGGGAGTATTGCTGAAGTCTCTTCTCTTGAAGGGAGATTGTTATCCTGTGATGTAGCAATGATAAGAATTTGAGAAAGAAAGGGAGCTCTGCTTCACAAAGAGCAGATTTGCTGTGAGTGGTGGATTGCAGGGTAGTGACAAAATAATGGAAGCAAAATCCTGCCCTGCTTGTGGAGTAAAAATTAAAAAAAAAAAAAAGGAAAGAAAACTATGACAGCATTTTACCATTTCACCTTTAATTCTTGACCTTGGTTATCTTTAATTGCACAAGGAAAAAAGCAGAGGAAAGGGGAATTTGAAGGAGATGGTGAATGTTATGTGGTGATAGTAGTTTAATCAATTGTACTAACTTCAAAATGGCAGCATGTAGCCTCCAGTATATTGAATGCTGTGAATCAATGGAAAAGAGCTCCACGGATGTCAGCACAGGATTCAATTTACACAAGGAAAATGGGGAAAAAATCTTTTATGAAAATGATATTCTGCCACATTCCTGCAGCAATATGGTAGTGGGTGTCAGTCATATCTGAAGAGAAGATCTGCAGAAGGAAGCTAATTAAAGATGTCACAGTTTTATTGAACTTGACAGAATAAAAATATTTTTTGAGGTTGTTTTTTTTAATATTTATTGTTCTGTGCAGACCTATGGAGTAGCATGGAGATTATTACTGCCCAAATACTGTGATTTCATTGTTTAAAAGGTCTGTGCAAGACTTTTTTAGCTGAAACAGCTCCAAGTTTTCATTACAAGGTTGGGGTAGACATTTTAATAGACTTTTTTGTAGATATAGAACAAAGGTAATGATTTTAAACTAAAATAGGGTACTTTAAACCAGATATGAGGTAGAAATTTTTTATGATGAGAGTGATGAAACACTGCAACAGGTTGCTCAGAGAGGTGGCAAGTGCCATATCCCTGGAAACATTCAAGGCCAGGGTGGACGGGGCTCTGAGCAACCTAATCTAGTTGAAGATGCCCCTGTTCATTGCAGGGGGGTTGGACTACGTCACCTTTAAAGGTCTCTTCCAACTCAAACCACTGTATGATTCTATGAGTCTATAGAAGCACTTAAAAGATTTTCAAAGACAGCATGGGAACCCATTGTCCATGAAGATAATAAAATGAAAGAAATAATGTATGTAATGTACGTAAATTATGGATTAGAAAATACAAAGACAAAATATGAGGTTTTAAAAAGTGAAAGTATAGGAAGATAGAACAAAAAGAAACAAGGCAATACTTTAAAGTACTTTTCAAAACAGTGGAAATACAGGGTAGACCAGTTAATATTGCTGGACTGATTTATAAGACATTTAGTAAAAGCTTATGAATAAGATTGGTGTTATCAGCTGTGTAAATACTCAAGTAATTCTGAACCTTCAAAGGCTTCTGAATATATATAATTTATACTAAGAGTGCTTGAAACTTGAAAACAGCGAATAATAATAATTGGTCCCTTGTTAATATTCTTTCTATTTGCTTAGTCATTTCCAAAATAGTAATTTTTCATCTAACTACACATCTGTCTATATGTTTGGTAACCATGTTGAAACAAAAGCCTTATATGTACCACACTGAGAATTTTTTAGAGGGGCTTGATATAGCAAAAGAAAGGAAACCTAATTTCTTGTTTACAAAAATTGCTGAGGTTTAAGATGCTGACAGCCACTTTAAAGAGAAAAAGAAATATAACAGACTGAGTCTGATAAAATATGCATCTTAGGGATCAGAACTACATTAGATGGAAGAATATACCTAATATGTTTTGAATGGAGTTATTTCCCTTCTGACTCCAGTGAAACTCTGAAAAGGAATTAATTTTAAAGTCAACTGCATCCAATGTTAGTCACATTATTTGTGGTGGGTATTTCCATTGACTGTGTAAACAGAAACTAAATGTATGTGTAACTTAGTGTATTTGCCTCCTGGGAAATCCCAAGGAAGAATACGTTGTTCTCAAGTGTCTTTTCCAGTTTACAGCAAAAAACAACATGATTGTCATTCTAAGCAGGATGGAGGAGAAGCAGAGGAAACAACTAGCTTAAGAGAATGTGTATGCCCTGGGTTTCAGATGTTGGCCTTGATACTGTAAAGACTCGCACCAGAGCTTAACTTTATGCTCTGTAAGCAGTCCTGGTGAATTTAGCTGAAATGTTCAGAGGGCATAAAGTGAATAGGAAAAGTCCTACAGAACAATGAGTTTGGTTGCATTTTCATTTTTCTCCTAGGAAGTTGCAGCAGATCATTAGAGGGGATGTCTGAGAGGACAATGGACCTAATTTAAAGCATAGCTTTGTTTTGGGTTTGGTTGGTTGGTTTGGGGGTTTTGTTTGTTCGTGGGTTTTGTTTGGTTGGGTTTTTTGTTTGTTTTGTGGGGTTTTTTTGGGTTTTTTGTTGTTTTGTTTTTGGGTTTTTTTCACTTTACCTCTTATTAGTTACAGACACTATTTCTATGGGTTTGAAAGCAGATTTTTTTATTGTTTAGACTCTGTCAGCATTTATTGCTTTGGGTTTGTTTGGTTTTTTTGGAGGTTTTTTAAAATTTTTTTGCAAGCAAGGTTTCAGAGGAATTAAGAGCATAATTTAATAATTTTAGAGTATTTAAAATTATTTAAATATTAACCAAAAGTGGTGTTAATCACTTTTTCTAAATATTTTTCTCAATTATGATGCCAAAGATAATCACAGAATCATAGAATAATTTTGGTTGGAAGAGAGCCTCAGGATCATCGAGCCCAACTGTTAACCTAACACTGGCACTAAACCATTTCCCTAAGACTCTCATCTAAGCATCTTTAAAACACCTCCAGGGATGGTGACTCAAGTACTTTGCTGAGAAGCGTGTTCTAATGCTAGATAACGCTTTTCAGTGAAGAACTTTTTCTTAATATCAACTCTAAACCTCCCCCAGCACAACTTGAGGCCATTTCCTCCTGTCTTATCACTCACTACATTAGAGGAAACCGACATTCCCCTCGTTACAACCTTCTTTCAGGTAAGTGTAGACAGCAATAAGGTCTCCCCTCAGCCTCTCCTTCTCCACGCTAAGCAACCCCAGTTCCACCAGCCTCTCCTCATAAGACTTGCACTCTGAACCCTTTGCCAGCTTTGTTGCCCTTCTCTGACCATGTTCCAGCACCTCAATGTGTTTCTTGTAGTGAACACAGTATTCAATGTGTGGCCTCGCCAGTGCCAAGTACAGGGGGATGATCACTTCTCTAGTCCTGCTGGCCACACTGTTTCTGGTACAAGCCAGGATGCTGTTGGACTTCTTGGCCACCTGGGCACACTGCTAGCTCATATTCAGCCTGCTGTCAACCAAGACTCACATGTTCTTTTCCAGCAGACAGCTTTCTAGCCACTCTTCCCTCAGCCTGTAGCACTGCCTGGGGTTGTTGCGACCCAAGTACAGGACCCAGCACTTTTTGAACCTCATCCAATTGGCCTCAGACCATCAATCCGTCTCATCCAGATCCCTCTGTAGAGCCTTCCTACCCTTCAGCAGATCAACACTCTCACCCAACTTAGTGTCATCTGCAAATTCACTGGGGTTACATTTGATCCCCTTGTCCAGACCAGAACTGGCCTCAATACTGAACCCTGGAGAATGCCACTTGTGACCAGCCACCAACTGGATCTAGCTGCATTCACAACTCTTTGGACCCAGCCATCCAGTCAGTTTTTTACCCAGGGAAGAGTTAGCCCTTGCAAACCATGAACGGCCAGTATCCCCAGAAGAATGCTGTGGAAAATGCTGTCAAAAGCTTTACTGAAGTTCAGGTAAACAACATCTACAGCCTTTCCCTCATCCTCTATGCAGGTCACCTTGTCACAGAAGGAGATCAGGTTAGTCAAGTAGGATTTGCCTTACATAAACCCATGCTGACTGGGCCTGATCATCTGGTTGTCCTGTACGTGCTGCATGATGGCACTCAAGATCATGTGCTCCATAGCCTCCCTGGGCACCAACGTCAGACTGACAGATGTGTGGTTCCCTGGATCTTCCTTCTGGGTCTTCTTGTAGGTGGACATCTTATTTCCTAACCACCAGTCAACAGGGACCTCCCTGGTTATCCAGGACTGCTGATAAATAATTGAAAGTGTCTTGGTGAGTACCTCTGCCAGCTCTTACAGTACTCTTGGGTGGATCCCATCTGGCTTCATAGACTTGTCTAAGTGGTGTAGCAGGTTGCTAACCATTTCCCCTTAGATCATGGGGGCTTCATTCTGCTACCTGTCCCTGTCTTCCATCTCAGGGGACTGGGTACCTGGTGCACAACTGGTCTTACTAATAAAGACTGAGACAAAGAAGGCATTAAATACCTCAGCCTTTTCCTTGTCCTCTGTCACTATGTTTCACTTTGCATCCACCAGAGGGTGGAGATTCGACTTTGCCTTTCTTTTTTTGCTAATGTGTTTATAGAAACATTTTCATTGTCTTTTACAACAGTAGCCAGAAAAAGCTCTAGTTGGGCTTTGGCCCTTCTAATTTTCTCCCTTTATAACCTCATGACATCCTTGTAGTCCTCCTGAGTAGCCTACCCCTTCTTCCAAAGATCATGAACTCTCCTTTTTTTCCTGAGTTCCAGACAAAGATCTCTATTCAGCCATGCCAGTCTTCTTCCCCGCCAGTTTGTCTTTCAGCACACAGGGACAGTCTATTCCTGTGCCTTTAAGACTTCCTTCTTGGAGAATGTCTAGCCTTCCTGCAATCCTTTGCCCTCCAGGACTGCCTCCCAAGAGATTATGTCCCTAAACATGCTGAAGTGTCTCCCCAGGAAGTCCAAGGCAGCAGTTCTGTTGACCCCCTTCCTTACTTTGACAATAGAAAACTATCATTTCATGATCACTGTGCCCAAGATAGCCTCCAACTGACATGTTTCCCACAAGTCCTTTTCTGTTCGTAAACAACAGACAAAAAAAGTAGGCTGAAGAAAGAATGAGGGAAAGAACAGTAGAATTCTGGCAGGTGATGAATAGATTTCCCAAGCGTAAGTTAAAAGAGGAGGTGAATCCTGAAACCAAGAAGAAAACAAAGTGAAGGAAAATTTTAAAGAAAGGAGAATTAAATATAATACGTAAAGAAAGACAAAACTCTGTGTCTGTATGCGTGTGTTTGCATAACACTTGTATGTTGTATGTATAAAAGGAAAATTATTGTAAATTGCTTTATCCTCCCTCTGAAAAACTCTAAATGGCTTAGCAATAGGGCACATGAAATTTAAAAAGATGTGTGTGTGCAAGATCTTTCAAAACTGCAGAAAATGAAACAAACAAACAAACAAACCAACCTCCTCAAAAAAACACTCACCGTAAAAAGAAGCTCGCACTGTAGAATTACTTCGACCATAATCAGGTCAGCATATACTTTTCAGAAAAGGAGTCCAACTCCAAGTTATATACTGTATACTGAAAAAGAAGTCCTTTCCACTTCAATATATTTTGCTATCTCTGTGTGAATGGAAAAGGCTCCTTACCTGAACTGTGGGCTAGGGTGTTTTTTCAGAGAAGAATGTAGTGATATTGCTGAAGGCAAACACTTCCTCTTGTTGTCAAGCCCTTTGGCATAATGTGCTCACCATGGCATTTTCTACATTGTGCTAGGACACTTTTTACTCTCTAAAGAGTTTTAGACAGTTTATGTTCAACTGTAAGGCCAAGATTGCCCAAGCATATGTTTGGGAGGAAAGCAGTTTTTCTGTCAGCCTCAATTTTGATACAATGATTGATGAGTTGTACTCTGAGGAATGTAAGTGATAGCCTTGTTTCACTATGACAGTAAAGTTGACTTTGGTTGAGTAAATCTAAATAACACAAATAGTTAGAGAACAATATCTGAAAAGCTCTAGGGTAATAATATTTTATGTTCTTTTCCCTTTCTTTGTCAAGCATAGAATATCTCTGTTCTTAAATTTTTTTATTTTTTGCACATAGTCACAAAACACTTCATATGGTACAGAATTTTAGAACAGGTTTGCAGTAGTATGACAAGCATAATGGTGCCAGTTAGCATTTCAGAACTGAGAGATGACTGGCCATCTGGGAAAAGGGGTAATTCAAGGTCAACACGTGAATATGAATAAAAGCTGAGACACACTTTTTTTTTTTCATCTGCAGCAGCTATGCTGTCAAAAAATTGATATTAAATTGCAAAAATCAAGTATTGTATGTTCCAGCAATAATTCATTCATAAGTTCCCATAGATCTGCCACATTACTTTTGATCCAAGCACATGGCTCTAGCAGAATTAAAGGCCCCTCTCAAGCCAATATCATCTAATTCAAAGATGGATGGTATTTAAAACATAATTTGGTTTAAGTTGCAGTTCCCAATGAACAACAGAAAATGAAGCTGATAGTGTGATAGAAAATTAATCTTATTAGTAACAGCTTAAAATTGTGCAAATTGTCTGCTGCCCAGAGGAAAGAAAAAATCTTATCCATACAATTTTTCCTAAGCCTGACTAACTTCATCACTCCAGTGTGGATATCACTCTCAGTATTGTTATATACATATTTAGTTCTTTGTGACATTAAAATATACTGGAAATTAGGCAGCTCTCCTTATCAAGGAAATTCACACTCAGTGCACACAGCAGTAGATGTGCAAAAATAAAATAGGTGTAAAAGTATTTTTCTGTTATTTCTAATCATAAATCATAAATATTGTCTTGATCTGGTTCTTCTATGCTTATGTAAGTGATCATTTTTATTTAATTTGTTTCATGGAATCAAGTCAAATAATGTATTTCAAAATATATTTGTGCTTCATATACAATTGACAATGAAGTAGGAGCCTTTCCCATCAAAGTCATTATGTCAACCTAGACGAAAATAATTTTTTAAATCAGTTTAAAACAAAAGAGAAGGGTACTCCAGTTCAGTTCCTCCAAATTAAGTGTCCATGATTCCTACAGAGAGAAAACTTGAGAGAAAAAGAGAGAAAGAGAAAGAAGGAGAGAAAACTCTGAGGGAAATGAAGAAAGACTTCAAGGCCTTGGGACGAATGGTGAAAGAGTCTGGGGCTCAAGTTATCTTCTCTTCCCTCTTTCCATTTTTGGGTGATGATGTGGGATGGAATAGAAAAATTAAGTCCGTAAATGATTGGCTTCGGGACTGGTGCTACAGGCAGGGCTTTGGGTTCTTTGATAACGGCTGGTTTTACAAGACACCAATCCGGTCAGTGATATGTGGGAAAGGTTTATCCCACAGGGGTCAAAGGATGCTGGGACAGGAATTAGCAGGGCTCATTTGGAGGGCTTTAAACTAGATTTGAAGGGGGATGGGGTTGTAGCTGGGCTTGCATCAGTGGGGCAGCATGCTGGAATCCATAAAGACCGGGAGGCCCCCCAGGCCCCTAGGGTGAAATCGGTGTATTCAGCTCGCTCCCTGAAATGCCTGTACACCAATGCGCGCAGCATGGGGAATAAGCAGGAGGAGTTAGAAACCTGCGTTCGGTCAGGAGATTATGATCTGGTGGCATTAACAGAGACATGGTGGGACAGCTCACATGACTGGAATGTGGTCATGGATGGCTATGTCCTTTTCAGGAAAGACAGGCCAGCCAAGCATGGTGGTGGAGTTGCTCTTTACGTGAGAGAGCAACTACAATGTATAGAGTACTGTCCAGGTGCGGTTGAGGAGCAAGGTGAGAGTCTGTGGGTGAGAATTAAGAGGCAGGCTGGCAGGGGTGACACTGTTGTGGGTGTCTATTACAGGCCACCAGATCAGAGTAAGGATGTTGATGAGGCCTTCTACGGGCAGCTGAGCGTGGCCTCACAGTCACAGGCTCTGGTTGTTATGGGGGATTTTAACTACCCTGATGTTTGCTGGAAGGAAGCCAGCCAGCCTCAGTCTAGGAGGTTCCTCCAGTGCACTGACGATAACTTTCTGATGCAAATGGTGGAGGAGCCGACAAGGAGAGGTGCGCTGCTGGATCTCATCCTCGCTAACAAGGAGGGTCTGGTTGAAGCAGTAAAGGTGGAGGGCTGCCTTGGTTGCAGCGACCATGAGATGGTGGAGTTCAGAATCTCCTGTGGTGGGAGCAGAATACCGAGCAGAATTGCAACCCTGGACTTCAGCAGGGCCAACTTCGGCCTGTTCAAACAATTGCTGGAGGAAATCCCGTGGGCAAGGCTGCTTGAAGGTAAAGGGGCCCAAGATAGTTGGTTAACTTTCAGGGACTGCTTCTACCAAGCTCAAGATCAGTGCATCCCAATGCGCAGGAAGTCAAGGAAGGGAGCCAGGAGACCTGCGTGGTTAAACAGGGAACTGCTGGGCAAACTCAAGTGGAAGAGGAGGGTTTACAAATCATGGAAGGAGGGGCTGGCCACTTGGGAAGAATATAAGGCTATTGTCAGAGGATGTAGGGAGGCAACTAGGAAAGCTAAGGCCTCCTTAGAGTTAAACCTGGCAAGAGGGGTCAAGGACAACAGAAAGAGCTTCTTCAAATACATGGCAGATAAAACTAACACCAGAGGCAATGTAGGCCCACTGATGAATGGGGTGGGTGCCCTGGTGACAGAAGATACAGAGAAGGCAGAATTACTGAATGCCTTCTTTGTCTCTGTCTCCTCTGCCGGAGGCTGTCCTGAGGAGCCCCATACGCCTGAGGCCCCAGAGGAAGGCAGGGCAATGGAGGAGTTTGTCTTAGTTGATGAGGACTGGGTTAGGGACCAGTTGAGCAATCTGGACATCCATAAATCCATGGGTCCAGATGGGATGCACCCACGGGTGCTGAGGGAGCTGGCTGAAGTCATTGCTGGACCACTCTCCATCATCTTTGCCAAGTCTTGGGAAACGGGAGAGGTGCCGGAGGACTGGAGGAAAGCAAATGTCACTCCGGTCTTCAAAAAGGGCAAGAAGGAGGACCCGGGCAACTATAGACCGGTCAGCTTCACCTCCATCCCTGGGAAAGTGATGGAAGACCTTATCCTTGGTGCCATCGTAAGACATATCAAGGATAAGAGGGTCATCAGGGACAGTCAACATGGCTTCACCAAGGGAAAGTCACGCTTGACCAACCTCATAGCCTTTTATAAAGACATAACAAGGTGGACTGATGATGGCAGAGCAGTGGATGTGGTCTACCTTGACTTCAGCAAAGCATTTGACACCATCTCCCACAGCATCCTCATGGCAAAACTGAGGAAGTGTGGACTGGATGATCGGGTAGTGAGGTGGACTGCAAACTGGCTGAAGTACAGAAGCCAGAGAGTTGTGGTCAATGGGGCGGAGTCTGGTTGGAGGCCTGTATCTAGTGGAGTGCCTCAAGGGTCAGTTCTGGGACCAATACTATTCAATATATTCATCAATGACTTGGATGAGGGAATTGAGTGTACTATCAGCAAGTTTGCTGATGACACCAAGCTGGGAGGAGTGGCTGACATGCCAGAAGGCTGTGCTGCCATCCAGTGAGATCTGGACAGGCTAGAGAGTTGGGCGGGGAAAAATTTAATGAAATATAACAAGGGAAAATGTAGAGTCTTGCATCTGGGCAGGAACAACCCCAGGTTCCAGTATAGGTTGGGGAATGACCTATTAGAGAGCAGTGTAGGGGAAAGGGACCTGGGGGTCCTGGTGGACAGCAGGATGACCATGAGCCAGCACTGTGCCCTTGTGGCCAAGAAGGCCAATGGCATCCTGGGGTGTATTAGAAGGGGGGTGGTTAGTAGGTCAAGAGAGGTTCTCCTTCCCCTCTACTCTGCCCTGGTGAGACCTCATCTGGAATATTGTGTCCAGTTCTGGGCCCCTCAGTTCAAGAAGGATAGGGAACTGCTGGAGAGAGTCCAGTGCAGGGCCACAAAGATGATCAAGGGAGTGGAGCATCTCCCTTATGAGGAAAGGCTGACGGAGCTGGGTCTCTTTAGCTTGGAGAAGAGGAGACTGAGGGGTGACCTCATCAAAGTTTATAAATATCTAAAGGGTGGGTGTCACGAGGATGGAGCCAGGCTCTTCTCGGTGACAACCAACAGTAAGACAAGGGGTAATGGGTTCAAGCTGGAACACAAGAGGTTCCACTTAAATTTGAGAAGAAACTTCTTCTCAGTGAGGGTGACGGAACACTGGAACAGGCTGCCCAGGGGGGTTGTGGATTCTCCTTCTCTGGAGACATTCAAAACCCGCCTGGACGCCTTCCTGTGTAACCTCACCTAGGTGTTCCTGCTCTGGCAGGGGGATTGGACTAGATGATCTTTCGAGGTCCCTTCCAATCCCTAACATTCTGTGATTCTGTGAAACTTTGTCTAATATGTCATTTCTTAAATTCTGGGAAATAATTCCCCAGTTTAATAGACACATATACAAGTTCACAGTCATCTTTATACATACTCCTTATATTATGAAAAGTTGAGTTAATGCTCAAAAGAGATCCCAAGGAATGACTAAAGCCAGAGTTTCTTCATAGGTCTTCTTTAATAGCCTAATGCAAACAACAAAGTTTGACCTGGAGAGAGGTAAAACATTTCTCTCAACTATTCCTCACAGATTTTTCACTTCTGACATCTAAAGAGAAAAATCAGTGTAAATATAGATTTCGTTTTTAGGAACAGAGCAAATGATGCAATTTTAATCTTAATGCAGCTAATGCTAGTCTGCTAATGGCACCTAAACTATTATGAAGCTAGCTTCAATTTCCAGACCGTAGAAAAAGCTTATACAAGTTAGCAAGTCACAAAAAAGCCAAAAGAGGATATGACTTTTAAAATAAAATCACCTAGGTATTGAACAAATAGGAAAAAAGTACCATTAAATTTGAAAGGTAAGGTTGACATGAGAAGAAATGTTTGTCAACTCACCAAGAATTTAGTCTGGGAATTAGAAAAATCTGTTTCCAGAACATGAAAGTTCTAGAACCTTTTTTCAGTAGTATATGAAAACCCAGTTGCAGATGGTTCTGGAGGGCGGAGTCAAAACAGTCCATGAGCAGATTATATGTCACTCAGGGTAAGGAGATTCTCTTCATTTTCATATTCCTATGACTCCATGTAGCAGTTGCACATCCCCTAATGACGTCCAGAGCTTTCAATAGGACATTTGATGGCTTTTTAGCACCTTTTGGTGTGCCTGTCCTCACCTATGCACCTATGCACCTTGGTTGGTCCCAACAGCCACATCCTCCCCCAGCCTGGAGCACAGTGACTCCTTACTGTGACTCCTCACGTTCACCTCCCCACACTGGGGGAGCAGGAAGGGTGGGACTCCTGGTCAATAGACCAGGTCCTCAGCCAAAGAGGTGCCCAGGCTCAGAGAAGCTGAGAAACTTCTGGACCATGCTCATAATTACCACAGCCAGATCCAATCAGGCTACAAAATGAGACCCCTGATGAAGTCCCACTTTAAGTGTTCTTCTCAGAGCAGTGGGTCTGTGAACAGAGCCTTCCCCTTAGATGAGGGTCATTGTCTAAGGAGGCTTCTGGGATTAAGTGCCCTCACCTTAACTTTGGCGAGTGATTTTCTTCTGGATATATCCCTGAGTGAGCCCTTGACCACTCTGGTCAAGCGATTATTTCTTCTGGGTACCCCTGTGTGAAAGAGGCCTCTTGTTTTGCAAGTGTCTGCACAGTGTGCATCTCATTATTGTTATGTGGCCATATAGTAATAACATCCTCAACTGGTATCCGAACATGTATTTTACAATGTTGTTGGAGTACCGAATAATTTTGGATAAAATGAGTTTCTAGTTAGTTTTCTTTGCTAAACAGTTCTGGCTAGAATAAACTCTGTTTGGAGCTTGTTGCCTGCCTAAATTGACTTTTGGAGTCCCTCTGTGACACTCCACGGTGATAGTTTCATTATAGTGTTTTACTCTTTCTGTGTATATTCATTATGTCATATTCATTATTTCAGTATGAGATTTATTCTTGTGTTTCTATATTTCAACAATAATAATTATATGTTGAATGTGATTCTTATGAAAACAATGACAGGGAAGATATACCGCGTAAGACATTTCAGAATGTTTGTGCGTTATTTCCTTTAGAGTCTTTCTGTAAGATGTTGTTGTGGTTTAACCCAAGCTAGCAATATAACCATGATAGCTATTCACTTACTCCACCTCCCACCCCGCCATAGGGGAGAGGATCAAAAGGGAATAGAGAAATTTGGATTGAGATAAACACAGTTTAATAAAATAACAAAATATTAATACACCACTAGTCAAAATACATATATATAACAGAAATAGAATATAAAATTAAAGATAATGAAATTCCTCACTAACTCCTTCCACACAGAACAGCCAGTCACAGGAAACAGCACCTGGTCCCAAACAGTCAACCCCAGAGAGAGAAAAGAGGAAAATGCAGAAAAACCCAGAGGCCTCTGCAGAATGGCAGGATTGCAAAAGGCCGAACCAAAGAAAGTCCTGAACAGAATTCCCCCGGCTCCAACAAAGAGAGTAAAGAAAACAAAGAAGTGAAGAGAGCAACCAGAAGATCCCGACTCTCCTTAAACATGAAGCATGATGCTAATGGGATAGAATACCCTTATTGATCAGTCTGGATGTCAGTCAAGGTGTGCCTCATCTAAGCTTCCCCTCACACCTATGGGCAGAGTGCTCCAAACATCCTTGGCTTTCAGACCAAAGCAATTAAAAATATTAACTGTGTTCTAGGGTGTTATCTCTTGTTCTCAAACAAAATTCAAACAACAAACTTGCTAGCAACAAAAAAGAAAGGTTTCTATCTGCATGACGAAAATTAACTCATTTTCAGTCAAACCAGAACAGATACCATCAACATTTAAAAGTCTTGCAGTGGTGTTCATTATTCTGTTGTAGGAATTAAAGTAACATGCACGCATAAAACTGCTTACAGAGTGCTATTTTTGTGAGATTATTTTGGAGTACTCTGTTACCTGCCTGTTTAATTATTTCATTCACCTCTTGTATCTTGCCTTTTATACAGAAACAGCACCTGTCTTTTCCTATACATATGGAATTAAAACATAAGTATGTCTGTTCTTTGAACTTGTTGATGACTGTCATATATTCAGAAGTCATAACACAATCCTGACATAAAAAAATTTGGTACAGCTGCTTCTAAGTCTTTTCTTCCTGTGAAACACATTTCACCTTTAAGAAAGATGCCTGAAAGAGAAAATACTCTTCCTCAACAAAAACATAACTATTTTCCAACTTTGCTGTAAGAAATGGTTTGAAGTTTAGATCAGCCAAAGAATGCTGAAAAGGTCTTATAGCACATCAGAATAGTCATCTCTCCAGAGTACCTGACAAAGTCTATAGAAACACTTCACTGGGACCCAAGTTCTGAGAAGGACTTACAGCCTGCATTTGATGAGACTTTTCAATACACAGCTAATTTAGCTCTTATTCATGTGCAGTGAATCCATTCTCAGTTGGGCACTTTATGAGCTTAACAAAAAGGCTACCATGTATTTTCAGTCCATAGTTTTCAAAGGCTTATCATTCTGTCAAATCAAAACAGATTTCCTATAGGACAATAAAAGGCACCACTCCTCACTGAAGATTATTTTCTAAAGCTTTATCTTTCAAATGAACTTCAGTTTTTTTGGCTGGAAAATAAATGGCTATGAGACTTATTTATTTTTAATGTAACAATTTAAAAAAATCCTTTTTCCTATTCATTTCATGTTCAAATGGCAAACTAATTACCACAGGGAAAAAAAAAATAGGCAAAATCAGCACTGGACAGATAATTCTAGTCTTTATGGAGAGTGCTTCTGATAGTTGGGCATGAGCGAATAATAGGATTAGCACAGAAATTTCTTTTTTATTGTAGTGGTAGGTGGCATGTCTAATTAAAAAAAAAAAAAAAATTTCCATATTTATAAAAAATCCCCAACCCCTGAAGGTTGAAGGTTCCTAAAGTATAGTCTTATGCTATATACTGTGGTTTCTGGTGCACATGTGAGGAAACTTTTTGTTTTCTTGCAGGATGCTTTCAGACAGCTGTGACACGGTGTTCTATCTTGTAACTTTTGGAGTGTGCTTTTTTTCTTTCAGTGCTGGAGAATGTTGCTTCTCTCCAACAAGTCACTGTCTAATTATACAAATGGAAACTAGAATGGAGTGAAATGATGATTTTAGAACAAATGGCTATACGACAATGAGGAATATTTGGTTTTAAAAAAGTCTGCTGATAAGGAAAAAACTAACAATTGGATATACAATATTCTGCAAAATCAGAAATAAAGCACTGAAAATATTAGAAGCAGCAAAACATAAGCAAATGCTTATTAGTTAGACATCAGTTTTTTGAACAGAATGAGACAGAAATCACTGGGAAAAATAGCTTATATTAATGGAATTACATGGAATTGTAATCATGTGATCACACATTTAACAATGTTACAGTTCCATATATAACATTCCATATATGTAGGGTTACCTACACACATTTAATCTTACAATTTCTCTTTAGGACTTTAATAATGTTTAACTTCAATAATGGTGTGCTGAAAGTGTAATTTCCTAGGGTTTTGACAAGGTAAACAGAAAATGTTAATTCCATAGAAGTCAGTAGAAACTGCAGATAAATGATGCTGACATTTAGAGACAGTAGGTAACTTTGCCCCTTGAGCTTGAGTGAGCAAATGATGATATTAATAGATTATCAGAATCTGTGGAACAAGGTTAAGGAGAGAATAGCGCTGGAAGATGATTTCCTTGTAGAGGCTTGCCAAGAACCTCTTTCTTCCTTGGTTTCACAAATTTTTCTAACATCATATTGAGGACTCAAGTATTTCATCCTTTGGATGGAGTGTTTTTAAATAGTCACATTGTCGTATGCTTTCTCTGTCTCCTGTCACATTTTATGCACAGTATGAATCTATATGGAGATAAACATGGATCACATTTTCTGTTCTTATGTATTGGTCCATCTCTTTTCCGCTCTCTCCGCATCAGAATGTGATGATTCCCACACTTTTAACTTGACTGTGTTCTGTTCCTAGTTTGAAGAGATTTTCAAGAGATTTTCTGATGTCACTTCACTGATTCCGTGTGTGTCTCTGTGCCCCTTGGGAACTGGTATGCAGAGCAATGATGGTACCAGATCTTACTTGCAGTGCTTGGAACTACTTCTCCCCATGAACTCTGAATAAGTACTTGCATAGTAAAGATCAAACAAACAAATAAACAATGAAACAACTTTTGAGAATATAACCACCAGTTTTTCATATCCCTCTATAGGACCTCTTTTGCTGAAACTCTCAAAAAATTCTGGATCCATCAGCTTGCAAAATTTCAGACTGACAAGTCACATACTATTATATCAGTCAAAGGAAGGAAAAAAAATGGCTAATCTTAAGTATTAATGGTCCTAAAATAAATTCTCTTCTTTCTCTTCCAAAGTATTTTTATTTACTTTAGAGTTATTTTCTGAATAGTCCAGTAACATTTGTTTCACACTTCCATCTTTCTTCCTTAGTTATATATCATTTTTTGGGGCTGTTTTGTTGTGTTTTTCTTTTTTTTCCTTGGTTCATATTTCTTCCCACCCACTGTGTCTTACACAGAAAATGTCATCTCAGCATTTGATTATGAGTTAAAATTCTGCACTTGGGCTGTTCAAGGGAATTACGAATTAGTCAAATGTGACGAAATATCTTCATTGATCTTCAAGCTAAACTAGAAAGAAAGAAAGCGAGATCAGTTTTTCACAGTCTCCCTCTGCTGAAAAGACTTAGCACTGACAGAGGTGAATGAAGATGATGCTTTTATGGATAGGACTTTGTGCTAATTTATATTAAGACAAAATGTTACATACTGGATAAACAGAAAGAGAAATTACTTTCTTACTGTCAGAGTCTGCCATACTACTTTGTATCCACTCAGAGACAAGGGGGAACAGAGGACTAAAGAAAGCTTTTTCTCCTCATGAGTCACCACAAAATGGCACGGTAAGGATTTTTAGCTTTTTCTGAGCTGAAACCTTCTCACAGACATGCTGCAGTAGTCCAGTTTATGTGCTGTATGCAGGATCAGTGCTTGTCTACTGAATTAAGTGATCTGATGTGAATTGTTATGAATAGCTATGAACTATTTCAGAAGCAAGTGGCTAAAGAACACTCAGGGAAATATTGGAACTTTATTTCCTAGGTTTTCAGAGATAACTAGTCACTTTGAATGTCTCTCTTTCTCTGTACTGAAATGGAGCAGCACTGAGTGGGAGGATCTCAAAATGTTCTGAAAATCATAGCTTTAAACCATCCCAAAATAGAGAAAATTAATATTTTTAAGAAAATGGAGATATGAATATATAGAAAAAAAATGAATTTGTAATGGCAAAAATAGGATCTCAAATGATTGCTAAACACACACAAAAATCTATGCTATAGGCGGCATGCATTTGGTGGCTTTACTTCTATTTCTGATATATCCCGCACTGATTAGTGTGGAGCGTTCTAGACATGAATGGTTGTTAGCATATTCTACCATTCTAATACTTGTTGCTATTAATACATACATGTTTTCAATTGATAAATTCTTTTATAAAGTAAAACTACAAAGTGAAAATAAAAGAGTCAAAAAAACGTCTAAAATGATTCTTGTCGGTGCATCGAGATGGTCACAGCAGCCTGAATAACATTGTTTGATCTATTCAAGCCATGAAAGAATGGTCCCAGTGTACACACAGAAGGAAGAAGTATTTAATTTGAATTTAGAAACACTGGAGGCACATAAGCAACATCCTTTACTGCTAAGTGGAAGTCTTGCATGCCAACCAGCACAACAGAAGTAATATTCTAACACACTCCCTAGTGCTAAACGGTATAATTTTAGATGTGCCCTTTTGAAGGCTTTAAATTCTGTTCTCCTTTCCACTTCCAAAAAATGTGATTGAATTCTCCCTTATTAAACAAGATGTTTTGCAAATAACAGCTCTTTTTACATTTTCTTTTGCTTATTGTGTGCATGACACAAATTGTCAATATGCCTTAGAATAAAAATAGAAAAAAAAGATGCTTAGGCCAAGAGTTAGCATTGAGTTGACACTAAACTTTTCAAACTAATGCCCTGATATTTATGGCCTTACGCTTCTCATAAAAAGGTAACTACATGACCTAAATATAATGGACTACTCCTTTAGATTTTATAATAAAATAAAAGCCAAATCCTTCTTCTTGATTTTGGCTTTCATTGTTATAAATTATATTCAGCATGGGGAAAATAATGGACACTAAATATAGTCCTTCCAAAATAGAGAATGTGTAAATATTCTCTAAGCTACCATTAATAATGAATACAAACTTTATACAAAACAGCAAAGCCATGAAAGACAGAGATAATTTTTACATTGGATTCCGGTCCTCTCACCCAGGGAAAGAAGTCGAAAAGCTTCTGTGAACAATCTTTACCTGAAGAGTAGATTCCAACCTTACTAAGTAGGAGGAGGACAGGCAGGAGCCTAAGGCCATGTTCTCTCTTAGAAACAGGCTACTTGCAGAATTCTTTTTCTTTTCTTTTTTTTTTTTTTTTTGGTAAGAATCTGCATATTGAAGTAGCTATTGAATGCTGCAAATAAATTATTTAATGACATGTTACAGAGCCTGGATTCAGACTCCTCCTACACATGTCATAGAACAGTGGAGTAAACCCTACTTAAGTACTAGTTCCTCATAGGCCCTTTCACTGCACTCAGCCTGCCCCACTGTGCAATCTGATTGTAATGCAAAGGGGCCACAGAAGCATCCGAGAAAACTAGAGACTCTGGAGCTGGAGTTTTTGTGTAACCATATGGGCATGACAACACAGAACTCATCACATTAAAAAGCACACTTTAAACTCTGTTAAACTGAACCTGGCACCCAAATTAACTTATTTCAAGCCAGACTTCACTACTGTCACCATTGTGATTTTACACACAGTTAATTGCATTATTCCTGTGGACAGCATAAGTGGCTTCTTTAGTCACGTTAGTAAAGAAAATTATTTGCCTATCTCAAGAGTTTCTTTGTTGATTCACAAAAATGCTAGTTTTTTGCTGGTATCAAAACAATTACAAAATCAAAATGACTGATCAAACTTATTTCCCATTTATGAAACTAGATTTAAAGTGTGACTTAATTTGGCTTACATATGATTCGTTCTGCCTTTAAGCAAAGAGATAGAACTAAGGACCTCTTCCAGCAACATCCAGCACCAATTCATAATGTTTTACAACATGGCAGCCCAGAAAAGATTATCCTTGAAGGTATGGGAGTCTTCTGCCATCAAATGACATGGTATTCCAATGAGGTGAATGCAGCATTGTAATGTGCAAGAGTTTTATTGTTGGGCCTATTGAAACAGTGCTTGAGATAGTAACATCATTGTTCAACAGTGATGGTTTCTTGGCTCAGAGTGGCATTTCTCTGTTTAACCTACACATTTACTCTGTGTTCCAAAAGCTTTATTTCTATTCTCATTGCCCGCTTTGCATATTTTTTCTTTGAATTCTCTAAAATCACAGAATATAAAAGTTATAAAATATTATCTATCATGATGATGATCTCATTTTGGCTTTTGTATTTTTCTCAGCTCACTGTAATTGGTTTAGTTAATTGTAGGTCCTTTTGTGTAATTAAAAATTTAATTAATAAAAAATGTTGGATTAGTTTTATCATCATGTTCTTGCACATTGATACTTTAATGTCCCTAGAGATCTCTCCGGGGAAGGGCAGCTGTACTAATGGCACAGCTATGGGAAAAGTAACATCCAAATACGTGACCGGGCATCAAAATGTTACTGCTTCAAATGCAACTAGAGATTCTTCTCCTTTCTGATCACAGAGGGAACCCAGTGCTGTAAGCATGTCACTTTTGATATCTAAAAAGCTGTCTCAGCAGCCTTTGCTTTTGGTGTCATTACACACTTCTGTGTGATGACCATTAGTATTTTCACAGATTAAGAAGAATAAAACATAACTGGATCATTAAATCACAGACTGCTTCCGCTGAGGAGCTGTTCCAGTTGGTCTCAGATACTTAAACCTTCGAGATGAATTCTATGAAACAGGCAGCATCTACTACAAATGAATTATGGCCACAGTGTACTAGGAAAACAAACAGGAGAAAACTCCTAAATAGACTGTAGGAAATTCCTGTGTCTGTCCAAGAAAAATACAGTTCAGAAAGAAATCAGATATCTATTAACAAGACGTTACAACTCAAGAGAGTGTACCTGATGCTCATTCACCTACAACACTGGCTCTTTCGTGAATATTTCATACATCAAATGTCAGTTCTGAAAATTCTTGCACCGGTAAACTGGAGCTGATAATACCCCTGTAAAAACACCCTAGATTCCAGAAGGCAGTATAGTATGTGAGAATGAAAATGCAGTTCACCAGAGTCCAAATGTATGTCTCTGATTGCTGTTCAGGGACTTATCCTTTTTCATGAACTTAAACTGATGAGGGTAATTTCAATTTCTTTATAAGGCTAAGCTAGTGGATTCAGTTTGTATCTGGTCAGATCACTGTGCATTTCTTTCAAGATTCAGTCAGTTCTCAGATATTTCTCTCTAACCCCATCTCCTATTTCCCCTCCAAAAAGAAATGTGAGATAATATTCAGAAATCCCTGCATAGTGGTGAAGAAACTATTAATAATTTGAGTATACATTTAACCATTTTAACTTTCAAATTACGGTGTTATTTTATTGTCACATTTCCTCTCTCCCACCATCACTGAAAAAAAAAGCAATTCTGGAACTGCTTAATTATTTTTCTCTTGTCTATATAGATTTTTCCCTACATGTATTTCTACCTGGTACTAATAAATTACTCTTTTATATATATAGAAAAAATCAATATTGTTGCTTTAACATTTTAATAATTTCAAAATACCTTGAGGACATTATTCCTCTGAAGCACGTGTATGACTTTCAGTAACCCCTAATGAGTTACTCTTGCTCATCAAGGTGAAAATATGCCCTGTAGGATGCATCTAATTTTCTTTTTCCTTCTTTGTCCTTTTCGTTAGCCAGCTGCTTAGTAATGAGATGTTAATCAGGATATGACAGAATATTTATAATAAAAAAAAATCAGAAATGGAGGTAGCTTAACACTTAAATCAGTCTTTGAATATCATAACACAGAAAGGCAAGACAACACAATTACAGCAACATTTAGTGTAATTTAAAAACTCTTCATCTGTCCTATTCACCATAGGAAGAAAATTATTTCTTCAGTCCAGAATGGATCAGAGTGATCCCAGTATTGGCTATGCTGCCTTTAAAAGGAACACTTGACTTCCATTTTGACAATGTGAAATCTTTAACCTGGGAAATGTCAAACTGATTGTTTCTTTCCCAGATATTACCCAGGTGAGGTTTTCCCAGTTCACTTCTAACCTTGCTGTCAGCTCACTTTAATGGAATCTTATCAAACAATCTTCATGCTCTTCTGCCCAGCATGTGATCTTCCTTCAGCTGCTCTGAAATGAAAATAGTGAAATCCTCTGTGTTGTTTGGTTGGCACCTGTCTCCTGAACTGACATGAGATCAAAACCAGCTATTACTATCACCACTGGGACAAGAATTTATGGAAGGAAAGTTTAGTGAGCAAAGTATAGAAGCTATTAACTTTCTGATACTTTTTTTATGTTAGATTTATTGGCTCCAACTTCAGATCTGAAGCTAAAGTTTTATGTAGTTGTTGATATGTAGGCTCATTCTCTTTTAGATTTTGCAATCTGTTACTGCAGGTCAGACCTGTCTGAACTTTTCTTTCACAAGTCCAGATGAGATCAGCTAAGACATTTGTGTATTTTCATGGTCCCATCTTAGTGCACATGACACTATGACATACAGATAGGATACTAATAGCATGTATGATCACATATATTAGTCTACAGATTACTTTCACACTTATATCTGAAGCACTTTCAGTAGTGTGGATATTTTCACTCAGATAGTACCAGTTCAGGGTCGCTAATTCACTTCATGTCATAATTTGTTAATATCTCATTTATCAAACTCATCTAAGATAAGGAAAAAATTATTCTGCAGACCTAAACTACCTTTGCTAATCATAAGGTTCCTCTTTTCTCCTCACTCCTCCCCCCATCATTATTTTTAAATTGGAAAGAAATAATTTTCATGATGTCCTCTCTATAAGCAAGAAATTGCATACAAGTTCAGATTTTTTTTTAATTATGCCTAGCTATCTTTTCATTCTGTTTAACATAAATTAGAGAATAGAGTTGCCTGGCAAGATGGGAGAGATAGGTGATCAAAAAGCCACAGAATAAATCCTTTAAAATTTGGTTTCAGATTTGACTGCAAAAATTAAATAGTCTGAGGTGAAAAAAAAAGTAATCAAAATTATTTTAAAAGTAGAGAATGGATCTCTCAAACTCATGCAGCTGAGAACAGTGAAAGCAAATGCTTATTATTCCAGAATTATTTTTTACTTCTAGACTCATAGAATCATTTAGTTTGGATAAGACCTTTAAGACCATCGAGTCCAATCACAAACCTATCACTGCCAAGTTGACTGCTAAACCTTGTACCTAAGCACCACATCAACATGTCTTTTAAACACCTCCAGGGACGGTGACTCAACCACTTCTCTGGGAAGCCCGTTCCAATACCTGACAACACTTCCCGTGAAGAAATTTCTCCTAATATCAACTCTAAACCTCTCATTGTTACTTAAGAGAAGAGACCAATACACACTTCACTACAACCTCCTTTCAAGTAGTTATAGACAGCAACAAGGTCTCCCCTCTGCCCCTCCAGTCTAAACAGCTCCAGTTGCCTCAGCTGCTCCTCATCAGACTTGTGCTCCAGGCCCTTGACCGGCTTCATTGCCCTCCTCTGAACTCTCCCCAGCACCTCAATGTCTTTCTTATGATGAGGGGCCCAAAACGGAACACAGTATTGAAAGTGTGGCCTCACCAGTGCCCAGTACAGGGGGATGATCTCTTCCCTAGTCCTGCTGGCCACACTATTGCTGATAAAAGCCAGGATGTTGTTGGCCTTTTTGGCCACCTGGGCACATTGCTGGCTCAGATTCAGCCATCTCTCAACCAAGACCCCCACATCTTTTTCTGCCAGGCAGCTTTCCAGCCACTTTTCCCCAAGCCTGTAGCGTTGCATGGCATTGTTGTGAACCAAGTGTAGGACCTAGTACTTAACCTTGTTGAACCTCATACAGTTGGCCTTCAGCCCATCGATCCAGCTTGTACAGATCCCTCTGTAGTACCTTCTTACACTTAAGCAGATTTATATCATTACTTTTCTTAAAAATAAAGGACTCCTTCACACTGCAGCGTGTATATTGTCATATAGGACAGACTACTTGGTGGCTTTTACTACATTCATTAAGTGCTTCCCTAAACATGACATTTTGTGGAGATTTTACTTTTAATGGTTTCTTGTGCTTTGATCCCTGGAACTGATTTGATTCTTGGAGTTAAATTCAAACACATATACATACGCATTTTTTTAAGCACATACATGTGTGCATATATTTGTGTGTGCGTATATATGTATATACATGTACATAAGTATTCCTATGTAAACATATATATACATATAGCATTCCATAAAAGAAGAATTTCTGAAGTGCTACATCTGAGCTTAGACACTAGATAAAATTACTAGAGGAACTGACAAGTAGCATTGTTGAGCAGCTCTTGAGCAATGTGTCTTCAGGATGCCCCATCGTGCAGATCAGCTTAAAAGGCAGAACAGAGAAGCCTATAAGGGCTTTTAGGTTCTGACTTTGTTGCACAGAGCTTGCAGTCTTTGAGAGGTCACCTGACCCCCTCAGAGCTTCACTGCGTCGTGGCTCCCAGACTCTCAGACTAGAGGCTTTCGTAAGACCGTGAGCCCCACCGTGTAGACTCTTAAGCTGCAGAATCTTGGTAACTTGTCAGTTACCAGACAATTCATCCTGGAACTGTGAACAACATAGCCAACCATGTCCAGAGTCAATGGCTCTAGTGCAGATCCACCATGTAGACTGACCCAGAACAAATCAGTTACATGAACCCACCCCAGCCTTTGACAAGCAAAGCTCTCGGGTTTCCTGTTCTGGAAGCACTCTGGTTGATCTGTCCCAGACCTGCCAAACTTGGCAGGAGTAAATTGATTGCTCGGAAGCAGTCTGGCAGGACTGGAAGATTTGCCTTTGATTTGGCAAATTGTAGTCAAACCTGAGATGAGGCAAACAAAGCATTCGGGCTCAGTGAAATGTTTTTTAATGAAAATATTTCCTTGGGAAATATGTGACCATCTGTACTCAAGTTAATAGAGCCAGTTCTCACTAAGGTAATAAATATTAATTAAATGCATGTTTCCATTAGTATACTCCAATCACAGTGTTTTTTTATAAATGTTAAGTCAAGGTTTTTACAAAGCACGTATAATAGTATTTCCATTTTTGACCAGCAGCTTTCAGCAGTCTTCGTACTACGTTTTGTTTTTTCATATATGTTCTGTGTGTATGTTCCCTAAACGGAGCATGTACTGTGCAGCTGTTTAGAATACTGTCAATATAACTTTTTTCCACAGTATTCAATTCTTCCTTTTCCTTGGTTATGCCCGGAGAGCATAGCTGCCATACAAACCAGAGTACTTCAGGTTACAAGACAACCAGAGACAGTCCAGTTTGTGACTTTTATTATTTATTTCTGTGACTCTCTCTGATGGTTACTAGACAGCCCAGGTACACTGTGATGTCAGAGCACAAGATGTATGCACATTCCTCCATCTACTCGGAGGCATTCATACATCAGAAGGAATCATCAGATATGATTGAAGTGCAGATCACACTGAAATACAGAAGATGAACCTTGCTATACTAATCTGAAGTTATGGAATATATTAAATATTAAATTATGATCCCTGGAAAAGATATTAGCTCAAAACTGTGATCCTGAAAACTTTGTCTGCTATACTGATCTTCCTCTTTTGCATACAGTCAAAAATCCAACGGTTTTAACTGGATAGTTTAATCTGCTTCTCTTGTGCGTGCCTCATTAGGATTTATAAACTAAGTATTTCTCAGTTTATTTCTCTTCAAGGTTTTTACTCAAACCTCCTTTGACATTTCCCTCTTGTATTAGACTGTTTATCTAAGATATGAGAAAGCTGGATTGTTTGGGGTTTGTCTGTTTGTTTGTTTCCTTCTCTAGAGAAAAATCAACCCTTTCCGCCCATACGCCCCTAATTCTACAGGAATAAACTTGCCAGCCTAGGGTAAAAATAAGAGGCAACTCTTATTCCTAGTTGTGTAATAGAAATTCTGTTCCTGGTAAATCAGGAGTTATTGTGTTTTCATCCTAGCCCATAAAGATGATACTTTTACTATTAAACTAAGTGGCCAGGGCATGGAGTTGAGTTCATGATGACTGTCTAATCGTTAACATACACCTTGAAAATTTTGGTTCATGACAACCTATACCTTCTCAGGCTGGAAGAAGCAGTCTGGAGAAGAGCAAAGTACAAAGTTTTGAAGAAGAGCTAAGGGTATTCCTGCCAAGATGTATGGATGAAGTCTCCTATCTGAGGGATGGATGGAAGTTTAGTCATAGCAGAGTTGGTCCTAGTCCATTCTGTTTACCAGCATAAACACAACCAAGGTATCTGTATGCCAAATGAATGCACAAATGAAATATTGAGGTAAACCTTGGAAAATATAAAATAGCTTTCAGACTTTCTCACACCTTTCTTGAAGGCTCTTGTCACAAGATTAAAATCTTACAGATTACTTCTTCTGGTTGAGTGATTTTTGTTACTCTATGTAAGTGTGAACGTTTTCCATATGTGTTTGATACGTTCAACCTGGTATCCAGAACAAGGGAGATAGAACAGTCTTGCTGGGACATGAAAAGTGAGAGTCATAGACTGTATCTTCTCAAAGCAAAGAAGAAGGAATTAAATGTAGTGTACATAGATCCCTCTTTAGCATGCACATTTTTGTGGATCTTACTTTAAGATGCTTAACTTCTTTAATTAGTCATATAGGGAGCTTAATGTTATGATTCCATTCTTGGAACCAGTGATTAAAAATTATGTATTGGAATGGTTTTGCTCCTAAATTTCCTTTGAATCTAAGCCAATGAGAGTTAGTGTTTTTAAATAATAAATAATAGTGTGATAGGAGGAGAAAATTGAGTTTTAGTCAGTCTGCCTAAGAATAAATCATAACCCTGAGGATATATTCTTATAATGCCTCTAACGGGAATTCATTGTGACTTTGATGAGGAAGGGAAAGACAGAGAAGTAGAATGCATCAAAGTATTTGAGAAACCTCAAAGGAAACAAATAGAACTGGAATTACACAGTGTGATTATACACATCCCAAAACCGTCTAAACATAGACTGGTCTTCAAGCACACATTATGGCCCAGTGGGATAACTTGGAAGAAAACTAAGCATCAATAGTCACACTGCACATATAAAATTTGCATTTAAATACTGTTAATGACTTAAGTGTCAAAGTCATAAAAAGAATTTTTAAAATCCCTCTTGGTCAAAAAAAGTAAGTTACATTTTTGAAATAGCGTATAGAAATACCTGACGAGGTAAAATACTTGAACTTACAGATATAGAATTTCTCTGAGAAAAATGTTGAATTTACCTCTTCACTGGACCCTCTCATCTATTTGCAATTCCAGTTCTGCTGTAAGCTGGATGTTCCTGTTATACCACATTCTTGTTTCAGGGGAACAGAGTTTCATAACCATTTTTTTAAACGCACAAAATACTATCCTTAAACATTTGTCACTGAATTTCTTTGAGTAAGTCTGAACTTTTGTGAAAGGGACCCTCCCTTCTGCAGGAAAGAAGACTTTTTTTAATTCTCAGGATTGTACCAGTCAAGCACAAATTGTTTACTCTGATCATCTGTTTTGTGGAACAGCATTCCATAAACCCTTAGCAAACATCTCTTCTTCATCCTAAGCACACTCCTTTTCCCTTTGAGAAATCCTCTTGTTCCTATTTCCGGAAAGCTTTCTTAGCCACGGACATGTTTGCTGTTGAGCACTCTCTTCCTTCCAGCTATCCTTAGCTCAGGAAGGTGAATAAACAGGCATTCCCTTTATTTTTTAATCTTTGAAAGTCTGTCAACCAGTTAGGGTTGGTTTCTACATTTGTTTGATTGGCTATATGCACTTTGATGCACTGTTATCCTGAAATTCTGTTTATATAAGGGAGATCTGGGCTCTGTCATGACTGGAATATGTTTCTTGGTTGTTGGTTAGTAACACATATCCAGGGCAATACTTCAATAATATTTTGTCACTCTCAAGAGATGTCCTCTGGTCCATGTTATTTCCTCGCTGGACAATTTCAGTTCTAAAAACCAGCTATTGTGAAAAACTATCTTGTGAGTTATCTGTATGAAGACTGTAGCATCAACTTCTCTAAAGTGTGTGTTGTTAAGGTGATAGTAAAACAAAGATGCACTAAAATTAGTGTTATATTTTACTAACATTCTTCTTTTGAGGCACAACTGAATGCTTAAAAATGTGTAGTAGCTTCCTCTTAGTTCAGCCCTTATCATAGGGATGTTATTAGAGATCAGTTCAAAGAAAATAAAGTAGCTCTGACACCATGGAGATTTTATATAGAATTTGTTTCAGAGAAGAAAAGGTAAGTGGTAGGGCATTTCTGTAATGTTCCATTTCAGTGTTTCCTGAATTAAATATTTCAGGTTTCCCTTCAAAACAGCTTATCACTATACAATGTAAAATATAAAATACGAAGGCCGAAAAAGAAATATTTAAATTGAGACATTTAAAATAATGAAGTGGTGTTTATCAGTCTTTCTGTAGCCCATGAAACACTTAAACCAAAATTCAAAAGAATTGCCTAGCAGTTTTGGGGGAAAATAAAAAAAAACCAGCAAACCCCACCCTCCATGCACACCCCCCCCACCAAATCTGGATTTGTGCCATCATGCACAGTATAGCCTCAGTGGTGTTCATTTTCACTTTTCTTAAAAGTCTGAATTTTGTGAGTTCACAGCAGTAAGCTGTTATCACCCTTTTCCATTCTGTATGTTTCTTTCCATGTGACAGGGTCAAGTATATGTTTAAAAACACATATATATTGGAATGGTTTCAAATGCTGCTTCCATGGAACACAGGCTGAGAAAAATTATCATAGTGTGTTTTGAAGTATATTGTTTCAGTCTCAACTGGAGAACAAAAACGAATGTTGAAAATGTGTATAAAATACACTCTTTCTCTTTAGCCTGTCTGTAAGTGATTTCAAAATGTATTCTGAGGATTCTGGCTGAAAATATAATTTTTACCATACTGATTATGTCACTTGTCTGAGAAGAAATGTCTTTGTGTATTAGATCTATTTTACTATCCATACATATCCATGAGCACATAGTGACACTATATAATTATTTTTCTACACATTACATCCAGAGAACAGCTATTTTATTAATTGCAGCAAGCTGCATTTATCTCTGCAAGGTTGAGCTAATGAGCAGCACAGATGCCCTTTGGCAACAAGAATGATAAGTGGCTTGTATGGTCCCTCCAGTACAGATCAAACTGACAAAAAGCAAAAGGTGGAAAACATAATGAATCTAGCCTATGTATGTGTTAGATTTGACGTGCTTGTCTGTACATCAATCAATACAAGAGACTGTACCTCAGAGGAGGAGAAAACGAACAGCCGTCAGGGATGCTGCTCTAGGACAGTGTAGATATCATGCTGCATTCTTTCCTTATATCTGCATAATCAGCTGCAAGGCAAAAAGGGGAAAGATAACAGCTAACAAGGAGAACATTTTTCAGTTCTATTGAAATTCTGATTTAGTATATCAAATACGAAAAAATCCATCACATTTTTTTATCCATCTTCAAGAGATGAGTTTGCAAAAACAAATTAATGCTCTGATGACAAACAATTACTTAGGTTGCTAAATGCTTTCTTGATACGTAGTATGTCTGTTAACCCAGTTTTACTTCTGTAGGTACAGTCCTCTAAGGGTAAAGACAAGGCATATTGCAGATTGACTGTAAAGGCAGAGATTTCCTGTAAAAGAGTAGGATTTGGAGCTAGATATTCAGAATCAGGATCACGCAATTCATTGCTTTTGTGGCAAGTCTGTGAAATGATCAGAGGTCATCATATTGGAGGTTAAGATTAACACCTAATAAAATGGCTGTTTTACAAACCATAGAGGAAAGACATATCGCAAAACCTTCCATTTAAACATTGATTACTAGTTAGGTAACCATGTATCTTCCTCAACCAAGATGGGTATTGCTGAATTGGTTGACTTGTGTTTAATTATAAAAAAAAAATAATAGGAAAATTAAAATGCACCCAAAACAAAAACCAGAACACATAGCCTCCCCACTTTTTCCTTAAATCCCTAAATAATTTCAGACATCTAAGGCATTTTAGCTGGTTTGTTAAACAAACAACACATTTCTATGTCAGTATACATATCATAATATTTGGAAAATTAGTAGTACTGTGCATTAGTTTAAAATTATATGCTGCATCTGAAGCATTAAACTTTGACAGGACTATACTGGGTAAGTTAACAAGAAAGCACTCCACAGAGAAGATACTAAAACAGTCTATTAGCTGTGCAAGTAATTATCCGCATATGTACTTGTGATGTTTTAAAACAGCAGAAAATTTTATTTTACGCATACAGATCTGAAATACAGTTGATTAAAAGACCGACCAATAAGTATGAAATTATGTGCTGTCACTCTAAACCTTTATACCCAGGCTCTGAGAAAACAAATAATATTCAACACTCCAGCTGAAGGCATTAGTAAAGCCTAGGTAAGTTTTGGCATAAAACTGGTTAAAGTACTCTAATAACATTTATGTTATATAAAAAGCAACGCAGCCAAGATGTCTATTAGAGAGGAACTGAAAAAGCTGCATTCATTAAAAGAAGACAAAAAGTGGTGTTTTTAGTCAGTCCATTGATCGTTCAAGAAGTCTTTAACCTGAACCATCTGAAGCTTTAAAACACTACTTGTGGTTTTTCTAACAATGCTGCCTTCTTAGCTAAGTTGTACTGCTTCCTTTTTTTGGTTTCACTTTTCTCTGTCAATATAGAGACTTCAAAGAAGTTGAATACAGCTTATTGTTAAAATCCTCTCCTGCTGGCATGTCTGTTTGCGTGATGATGTGCGGTAGTCACCTCTTGACTGGCTCTGACTCATCTAGAAACTCTCCCTTCTAATGTAATCTTCTGTGAATGTTAGGAATAATTACCTGTATTTTCCCAAACATATGCTGTGGTGATATTTACAGCAGATGTTCATTGTGGGGTTTTTTTTGTTTGTTTGTGTTGTTTTTAAATTTGCATGAATTTTGAGACTAGTATTATTAGGAATAATAAGTGTGGCACCATCCATTTCATGTGTATTCATATGCATAGTAAACCACACAGCTGTTCTGCTAGGATAGCATTACTACTTATAATGCATGAATTAATTCATGTGTCTATGTTCTTCAATTTAGTCTCCATCTCAAATGCTACATTAATAAGTGATCGCTCTGTCTATGGAGATTCAACTGCTGAGAGACTCTATGAAGCAAAGTGTGGGAAGTAATTGTAGCTTGCTTTCAACTCTATGGCTTTGTTTCTGCTTATCTGAAAGTACTGTTAGGTCTATTTTTAAAAGTGCTGATAGCTAGAACTGATATTCTGTGTCCGTGAAGATTCATACATATGCTTATATTTCCTTCTTTGTGAGATCCTAAATTTGTTACTAAACAGGAAAAAAGATACCAACAGTCAGCAAACACTTCAAAACTCACATCCTTCAGTAAATGGCAAACCGTTCTTTAGGAAAAAAAAAAGTATATGCAAAGAATTAGGGCAACTTATAATTACCTTCATTAATCAATTTTTAAAATTAGTAACAATATCTATTTCTTGGCCATTCATCCATTCATAATTACTCAGACAAAGGAAAAAAAAAAAAAGAAAGAGAAAATATACTTTTATCACTGTCTGAAACAGGAAATTCCTCCTGAAGGCCAAAAGACTTCCAGTTTTCTTTATATATGCATGTTTCTTCTTACTACAACTGTAGAGAGGCTCTGCTGAGTCTTGCAATGAAAGTTGTGTTCTGAACGCATTAAAAGCCTTCCTTGATTGTTTCCGTAGGGACCTCTTGTGAGTGCTAATAAATATTTCTTTATTCTGAGCATAAAGACCCACATGACACGGTGCATACTGTGCTGCTGTTAAACCTTTAGGCTCACCCTTGAAAAAAATGCAATGCTCTTTTCATAGCCATGCATTTAGCAACCAGATGTTACATTAAAAGAGTTCTAGGATTTCTGGTTTCAGAAATCACAGTTTGAGTTACATGGAAGACATTCATATTGGCTGGGGAAAAAATTGTCTGTCATTTTTTTAATGCTGTATAACCACAATGAACAATAACTGTTGTTTTTTCATGTTCACTATCTTTCACTCCATGGAGTAAGTACCATGTCTACTGCCATTGGAAAGTCAACATTTGCCAGTGGTTACCAACTTTTAGCAACAGTTACAGTAGCTGAAATTATGTGATACATCCTTTGCTACTAAAGACCAACATCTTCACCAGTGTTTGTTTTCCTAAGTGTATACCAATTACAAGAAATAATAAAATTGATAGTAAGATGGGACATTACAAATAAAAAAATATGGCAGAGGTTGTTCTGAGGTATAGTATAGTGTGTAGAGAGTTAAATACTCTGAAAAACAGCAGAGCAATATTCTGTTGTGGGAATGAGTGACTATTCTAAATCTAGAGATGCCGAAGTGATGAGTGAAATGCCAACAAACTTCTCAGGTATAGATGGAAGTTGTTTATTGAAACCTGAAATTTTACTGTAGATTTTCTACTGAATCAAAAAAATATTTCTGCTGATTCAATAAAGATGTATGATCCCAGTTAAATTGAAAATGGAAATGTGGAACAAATAGATGTTTTGACCTTAAGGATGTCTTCACGGTTTGAAACACATAGTAACAGGGAGTTATAACCAAAAGTTGAGAGAAGATTATAATAACAGCAGAAGAATTGTCAACAGGGAAAAATAAAATATCTGATATTAAAGTCTGGTCATATTAATGAGTTTCTTTTTCATTAACACACCAAAATATCAATAGACGTTTGCCTACAATTGTGTTTGTTAGCATAACCATATTTGAATTTACAGAAAACCTTTCAGCAGAAATATCTCCTGCAGTATATGCTTTGTATTTATATTACTAGTGGAACATATTCTGCTACGGCTGAGTAGAACAAAGTAAAACAAATAGCTACTTATTGCAGAAAGCTGTATTAAAGATGCTACATCATTTCCATACTGTATATTATTTTCCATTTTGGAATTTTACTATATAAATTGGACCATAAGCTGTCTGTTAAATAATGGATCTTCCTTTCTTTCTCTATGTTTTTTTCTGCTTTATTATGAATGAAATTTGAAGAAAAAGAAAAATTCTTGCTCTGCTATGCTGTATTGTACATTTTAAATTGCTTACAACTTCTGATAGCTGGTACTAACATAAAGTATGTTAGGGAGAAAGGAAAAAGAAGCAATAAAAATAGTCACATTGGCAGAAAAAAGGTATATTTTTATTATTAAAACTGAATCATCTGCCACTGTTGCTTCAATGCTCCCAGGCACCAACTACTTACCTAGTTTCTCTCTCAAGTAGTAACTAAGTGTGGAATTTGTCATTATCACAAAATTTGTTCCTATAATGCCTTTAAAAATATTTTCAATATTTAGCTTGTGTGTGTGTGTTATTATAACAAAATTATTTAATACATTCTCTGCTTCTGTAAAACACTGGGCAGCTGGAACCTTGCTTCAGTTTGCTAGTATGACATGTATGTTATCTCTTGTATGTAGCAAAACAGTCACGTTCTTAATTTGACTATTTGTCACTCCAAAGAGTTGGCAAATGACTTTTCTTGATTTTTTATTTTTACAAACTGAGTATGATGTATTTTTAATATTGTATTTCTGTTAAATAGAATGCAGAGAGTGAAAAAATAACATATGCAGCTGTGATTTAATGAGCAGACAAATATTTAAGTTAATGAATATACATAGAATTTACAATCTGTGCTTTACAGGATCAGATAGCAGTGTTTTGGATGCTTTCAAGAATATCAGTTTAGTAAATGAAACACTTTATGTTATTGATACCACAAGCAGATCAGTTCTTACAGATTAATATATACATTTTTATGCAATTTGATTTTTTTTATTCTCTCCATCAAGTGACTGCATTTAAAATATTCATGTAGGTTAGCATACGTATATATAAGCTTCTGTATCTTCTCTGTGTGTATAGCCTTTTTTTTTTTCTGAAATAGATTGGTCTTTTTCAAATGATCACAGCTAATAGACTACTAGGGCTATAGATTAAAATGATAAAATTTGGTAGAATTTTTTTTGCAATCACTTTTTTATGATTTAAGACCATTCTTTGATCTGACTGAGCTGGAAACAAATATCAGAAAGGAGCAATGGTAGCTTAGTTTCTGCTAATTACTCAAGTCTTTCATCTGAGTCATTTAACATACCATTATGTTGTTTTTTATTTTTGCCTTGCACATTCCGAAAACTCTTACCAGGAACAGGAAAAAAAGTAATGCTTTTATCTTTCTGGTTACCAATGAAGTAATGATATAAAAATGGAATTTCGTTTGAACACTTAAAATTTTTCATTCTTCTTTATTAGATAAACATGAAAACAAAAATTATTTGGATTAAACTAAGTGCCTTGAAACATGCCATATATTTTTAAATTATTTTATCTACATTCATCATTTTTTAAAAAGAGGTAATATTAAAAAATACTAAAACAAAAGTATTAGAAGGATTTGGTTTTAATTCTAAAAAAAGAGATTTTTGGAAATAAATAGTTAAAAAGTATAAAAATAAAAATCAAATTACTTTTTATTACCTGAATTTGACATGAACTAATTAATAACATTTATCTCTCTGTAATATATTTGTAATTTGTTTACTAATATTTGGTAACAAACAGGCAGACAAATTACATATGTTTTGTCTTTAGTAAAACAAATTCAGACTCCCATTAATGACAGCTGTGGTATTCCACACGAGAGATTCATCTTAGCAAATTACAGAACTCTACATATCTTTCTAGGATTTTCTAGAAGGATTAAGACAGGGAACGAGGCCTAGAAGAAGGATAGAGGAGATGAGTAGTAGTATTGTGAATGTCAGGTAGCAGCTGCAGAGATTGCAGAATTTGGGACTGGATGCCCTTCAACAATGGGCATAAAGCTTGTTAGGAAAATAAGCAAACTGAATTGTGGCTAAAAGGGACCTGGAGTAAAAAACATGAAAGGGCTGGATCAATTTAGATAGAAGATGTATTTAGATATTGGGACTGGACCTAAAAATGTAACACTGTAAAAAGGTATTTTTGACAATATGGGAGAATTGTGGTGGAGAATAATGACTAATTAGCAGTTAACACAGAAACAGGCAAAATGGAAGGTTAATCTTCAGAAAAACAATATATCAAGACAGACATAGGGCAGTCCAGAAAAGGATCCAAAAGGAGAAAATGTACTTAGTTTTGTAGTTCATACACAACAGTTGAAGAGATCTGGTAGGAATAATGGTGTTGTGCTTAGAGGGTTAGGAAAGGTGGTCACAGAAAGATTTTGAATTTGAAGATAGAAACAAAAGCTGAATATTTATACTCACTGCTCAAGGAAATTTGGAATAGGATTTGAAGGTAAGGGAGTGAGAAAAATAAAACAAGACTTGGAATTAGATTAGAGAGATTTGACAACTGATCCTGATTTATAGTAAGTGAAATATGGAGAAATTTCTATTCATCTTTCATGCACTAGAAGATTTTTGAGTTTCGTGACTTCTATCGGCAATAGGTGAGAAACGGAGTGGCAAAATGCGTAAATGCTACTCATGTAGTAGATAACCATATATTACTGCTGTTAAACTGTTCGCTTGGCAACAGTGATTGGAACAGACAGATGTCTTTATAAAAACTTTTTTATTAAAAGAAATAAAACCAAAATTAGAGACCACATTAAAAGAACGTAATAACACACTGCAAAGTCAAACTTTGAGAAATGTCAGATTATATGGTACCTTGGATGTTAATACAATGTTAAAACTTATTTGCGAGTGGAATAATTTTTGTGCATTTACTTTATTGCCTAGGACAGATGTAGATACAGCAATAAAGATTGTGTAGTGATGAAGGTTGTCAGTGTGATATTACTTGCTTCAGAATCTGGGAAGTATGCAATAACTAAAGTAGAGTACTCATCAGATAGAAGGATACTCTACTGATTTAGTATTCTCAAAGCCAGTTGGGACAAGTTCTCATTTTATTTGCTTGAGACTTCACGAGATGTGAAGCTAGCAACCTAACAAAAGTCTTTGAAAAAGGTCACTTGTCACTAATTTTTAACAAATGTCAAATCTGAGATGTTTCAAAACAATTTGCTGAAGTGCTGTATATTCACAATAGTAATGAAAAACAAAGGGACATGTGCCTTGAACATATCAAGTGCTACATAATGAAAATTACTTAGGCATAAGAGGTTACAGCTGCCTCCTGCCCAAAATATAGCAGTCTTTCAATCTCAATCTTCCTCTACTTTGGCTCTCTAGCTATGAAATCAAATTATTCTCCTTCCTCACCTCTCTAATATATTTTTAAAAAATCAGGTACTATACTTCTTAGAATAGTCCAGAACAGCCTAGGAGATAATTGATAATCTGTAATCAGAACAGTATTTAAATAATGTCCTCTAAAAAGATCTGAAGGCTATACTTAGAACAATAAGGTTAAAACAAAAACAAAATATAAAATATTAATTATCTGGTGGAAGTAAACAATGTTGTTTACTTTTCTACCAAATGAAGCAAGACAGCAAGAAAAATATGACATCAAAAAACATATGTAGAAGGGCTTTGAAATAAGGTTATAAAAGCAATTTTAATTTTCAGATTAATTTTTTCTTTACTTGACTTTTCAACTTCCAGAATGTTCTTTTACATAGGCATAACAATTGCAAACAGTTGAATGGAATATATGGACCATTTACAGCAGCTACTTCACCAAATTAACTCTGTGATCGTGATTACTTGCAACTGTGAGAAACCTAATGATACTAAATAAGTAGGATAATGTGCCAGGAAAATATGATACATTATTTTAAAATGCACACTACATTTCTACTTACTTGACCTAATCATCTCATTGCATCTCAGGCTTTTTTTTTTTTTTGACTCTTGAAAAAGGATTCTGTTCTGATTCCTAGCATTAGTACTCCCAGACTGACTGCAGAAACATCGAGACAGAACAGCTCACTCAGGCAATTTCCATAATGAAATTTTCCTTTTCCCAAGAGAATGTTAACTTCAAACAGAGGCTGACTGATGACCATGCCCACATATGTAGTGCAGTGGAATCGCACATCAAAGAAACCATACAGAAAGATATTGTTTAGTTTATTTTAACTACACATCTGGCTTTGGCTCCAGTGTTACCATAGCTTTTTCATAGCTAAACAATGAACAGAAACCATAAATAAATGTGATGAAAATAAAATCTAGAAAAATGTAAACTCAAAGACTTGTAACTTCTGTGAAAAGCAAGTAATAGTTAACATAGAATTTCCAGGTTTTTTTGAAAAGGACTCTGGTTTACGTTCATCTGAGAACATTTTGCTAAGGAAGATAATCTGCTGAGACAGAAGAAGGGGAAATGTCTGTCTTGAAACTGAATATGCAGTCTCCAGGACAAAAACTGAATCTAAATGTCTAGGGACTGTTATTTGATGTAGTTAATTCATATGCTTCTTATAACTGTGTTATTTTACAGGTAGATTCTCTATGGGCTTACCTGAGACTGAACTCAGTGATTTGTGTTGTTAACTTTTCTGACTGAGATAAACGCTAAACTGGACGTCACTGTGAATTAGATTGTGGTTTGGGACTGACTTTACTTGATCATTCAGATATATACTGTCAGGCTAGTTAAACAGGATCTTCTTTGTTGCTGTGATAGAGAATCCATTTTAATCTCATAGTATAAGAAATCTTACAGGAAGGCCCAAAGTTTGGAGCAGGAAACTGCAACTGTGAACCGTGAATATGTTTATTTACATATATATGTGCACAGTATCAGGCTAATAATACACAAACACTACGGGGTTTCCAAAGTCACACTAGACAAATAGCAGGACAATTCACTTTAGCAAATAGGATGGACAAGACAAGAGGGATGAAAGTGGGGGAAACAGGCAGAAGAGATTTATGGCTTTGCTAGGTTTGACTTTTTCCTATGTGTAGGTACAGTGCCTAGACCTTGGTCCATGATTCATGCTTTTGACTTGGTAGACATACCAAATAAGCCACACATACAGAAGTTTTAAGTTTTCAATAGAGAAAATTTTGAATCAATAGCGTAAAATTAGTCACTGATTTCCCAGGTAAAACCAAAAATACATTCTCTATATACATAAGCAAAATAAATAAGTAAAACTTAAGGTAGCAGCAAGTAAAATAATAATATGGCTTTAAAAAGCCAAAAATCACAGCACAAGCAATAGAGCTGCCCATTCTGTCATGACAGCTAGCACAACGTAACAAATAGTCATCTCATCATAAAACAAGTTGATACCACAGCAGAATAGATAATTTGAGAATACATGTAAAATCAAGCTAAAACATGTTTGAGACCAAACAAGTCCCAACAAAGCTTGGCAAATCCTGAGACACAATATGTTTAATTATTGTTTTTAAAGCCTGAGGCTTGTTACTAACACTTCGCAACATTAAATTGTCTTGGCCAAGGGATTTACTAACTTCAAATTACTTATACATCTATTCCCTGTTTTAGGGACCTCTCTAATACCTTGTGATACTCTTTTTCTCACTATTAGAATTGCTATACTTCCATTGCCTTTCACTTTTGTTGATTGCAAACCATTCCATCATTATTTACACTAGTTTTACAGCCTAAATCTTATAACGGTGGGGGCTTATTGTGGCTAATTAAATCACGCACATTTTTAACATTTCTCAGACAAATGCAATAAGAATCTCATCTCAAGCATTAGAAGGTATATTTATTCTTTCACATAAGTAAATTATGTTAGTGAAGAAAAAAAGCAAAGAGGTATTGCTTATATCTACCTTCACCTTTTTCTTTTTTAATAAGCCTGATGATTATAAATTGCTTTCTTGTGCTGATTCCATTTTGTTTGCCTGAAAGTTTGCCTGATCAGCTGGTATTTGCAATACTTTTTTCTTTAGATACTTTCCAGAATGGCTACAATAGAAGTATGTTTACATGAACTAACTATAAGTGACTTGTAAGTCATAACGCTTACTTAACGGACATACTTTATCTTATTGATTAATCATACATGCAGATGAAAAATTCCCTAAGAGAGCCGTTAGTTTCTTAATTAGTGTGGAAAGAACCACCAGGAGTTGCTTACTTATTTCCCTTGCCCTTCTCCTCTCCTCTAATAAATCTCCACAGAGATGGAGTGGAAGTCTCTGCAAAGTGTTCCTTATTTTTCCATTTCTTAATGTTTTACAATGTATAACTCATTGTGAACTCCTTTCATTTAAATTGCATGCACAATAGTATCGAGAAAAACATCTGGTTTTCCTATAGTGCTTTTCATTAACAAATTTCGAAGTGTTTTCCAAAGAAAGTCAAAAGCTTTATTACTTTAAAAATAAACTACATGCAAATTGTGTTTTAAACAGGAAAATACATTAATATGTTAAAAAATAATCCTACAACAAGGCACTTTCAATTTAAGATGATATTAAATGTGTAGAGAAGAACTTTCCCTAAAGTATTCACTTGTGTGCTTGGCAATTTATACATTCATTAGTTACTGAAGAGAGACACATTCTATAATTTCTTTCCCTGTTAGACTTCAGATTAAGCAATGCAAATACTTGTACATTTTTTCTAGCTACTGCTGAAACAGCTAACCCAGTGAGATGTACCTCTTGAAAAAAAAAAAAATCCTGCTGTTCTAGACAGGGTAGGTTTCGTTCCTAATTTCTGTTCAGGAAGAGACTTGAGATCCTTTTTTTTTTTTACTTGGAAGGAAATCTGGCCAGGGATGTCAAAGACAATAAGAAGGGCTTCTTCGAGTATATCAGCAACAAAAGGAAGGTTAGGGAAAATGTAGGTCTGTTGCTGAATGAGGAGGATGCCCTGGTAACAGATGATACAGAGAAGGCACAGTTACTGAATGCCTTCTTCGCTTCTGTCTTTACTTCTAAAACTGGCCCTCAGGTATCCCAGATCCTAGAGACAGAAGAGAAAGTAGAGCAAAAGGAAGACTTTCCCTTGGCTGGGGAGAATCAGGTTAGAGATTGTTTAACTGGACATCCACAAATCCATGGGCCCTGATGGGATGCACCCATGAGTGCTGAAAGAGTTGGCAGATGTTATTACTAAGCCACTCTCCATTGTCTTTGAAAGGTCTTGGAGTACAGGAGAGATGCCTGACGACTGGAAGAAAGCTGACATGACTCCAGTCTTCAGAAAGGGCAAGAAGGATGACCCAGGAAACTACAGGCCAGTCAGCCTCACCTCCATTCCTGGAAAGGTGATGGAACGACTTATTCTGGATGTCATCTCCAAGCATGTGGAGGAAAAGATGGTTATCAGGAGTAGTCAGCATGGATTCACCAAAGGGAAATAATGTTTGACCAACCTGATAGCCTTCTATGATGGTAGACAAGGGGAGAGCAGTGGATGTTGTCTACCTTGACTTCAGCAAGGCTTTTTACACCGTCTCTAACAACATCCTCATGGACAAGCTCAGGAAGTGTGGGCTGGATGAATACACCAATTACAAATTTGATGATCTGACTGAGCTGTATTTTCACCAGAGGCATAAAAAAGTAGTTTTCTGCTGTCTTTTTGCTTCTGATAAGTTAAGGTATTAATTTGACTCCTCCCTAAGTAAAATGAAAGGGATTTCATTTGCAGCTAACACTCTCAAGAGGCAGTTATTTTTATTGATCTTCCATTTTTATTGATCACATTGTTCAGGAAATGGGGAATTAAAGTTGTTTATGTAACTGCTGCACAAGACTTTTCTCTGTAGTGAGCTTTTGATTCTATCAGGTTTTAAGTGTTTTTTTTCCTCACATCTTTTTTTCCAGTGATGGAAAAATATTTTTCTTTGACTTTTTAATGCATCAAAAGCAAAATTGCTTTTCACTGTCATATTTCATGTAGTCAAACCATTTACAAATTTCAATGTGGTATGTGTCCTATAATTGTTATACCTGTCTGAGCTCCTGAGTATCAGGCAAAGGTGCTAACATTTGTTATAATATCTGAGTGCCTTCCAGAAAATGTCACTATGTGATAAATTTGGTTTAGAACTTTGGCTACATTATAGAAATGGGAGACAAAACTGACCCCAAACCATGTAGTTCTGAGAAAGCTCTGGATATCGTATCTTACTTACATATCTTGAACTATTTCAGTTCATATGAAGAAAGGAGTAGTGAAATACTTTGAGACTAAGCTTGCTAGAAGAAATACAGAAAATTAATATAGTGAGTGTAATTTTATGCACTTTGTTTTTTCTCATTTTAAGGTACCACCTGTACAGGTGGGTATCTAGTTTAAAACAGTGTCCTTTTTTTGGTTGTTTTTTTTTTTCTTTTTTTTTTTTTTTTGGTGTGTGTGTTTGGTTTTGTTTTTGGGTTTTTTTTAAGTCTTCCCATTATTTCATGTTTTCTGGAATATTTAGAGAGGAGTAGGCTATTAAACTTAAGTCATAAACCCATACTGTACAGCACAAATTCCCAAGATTCATCTCTTATGTATTAGCAATCCAATTTTTTCAGAGTTCAGCTCTCTGGTTACTTTTTCTACCATGAACCATGAACTTAACAGCTTTGCAGTTGGTCTCTCTGCCTTGGTCATCTGTGTAAATCAGCAGTAATATGTAACCTGATTCTACTATTTATCTCTCTAGAGCCATGGAACATTTCCTCTGACTGGGAGTTTTAAATCCTGCTGCTAGTTGACAGCATTTTGGTTAGCCCAGAAATATAGCTTACCAGTGTCAAAATTCATGTAATGCTTCTGGTACCTTTATCCTTTCCATATTTTGTCTCGCAATGAATAATGCATATTTATGCATTCAATGTGTTTATTTTTAGTAGTTTGCCTTTTAGCTTTACCTTTACTTATTATTTATGATTGTTATTTTTCTATGTCCTTTTCCATCTTTTATAGCAGGTGTGACTGTTCTGATACAAGTAATTTGCTCATCAGTCAGCTCTGAATCGATGAATAGACAACCAGATAATATAAAAATAATTCTAAGTAACCACTCTAAATTTCTTAACTGAAGACTAAAATAGTAACAAGAACTTGTTCTTTTACAATCCATGTTAAACATTTTATTATTTTTTTTTTATTATTACTTTATTTGCACTGCTTAGTAAGGTTATAAAATGGGACAAGAGTCATGTTTATTTACTGTCACTGTTACTAGTGGTTTCTAACAGGAGGTCCCTGTACTAAGGAAAGACTGTAGTCTGCATTTGTTGTCTTTTCAAGTTTTTTGATGCAGTAAGGGGCTGGGGGGCTTCTTAAGGTACTCAAGGGCCCATCCTCTATAATCCTCCTAACTTTAGTTTTAGTTTTATTTAGTTTTAGCATTCAGTGAATTCCACAATTCAAGCTTATGCCATTTAGAAGTAGTATTAATTTCTCTAAAATGTAAAAGACTTTTCTCATAGTTCTGTAGACTTCCTGCCCTTAAGCAAAAATAAATCTTTGAGTTTCTTTACTTACCATGCTCCAAAAAATAACTTTCTAGATATTACATATCTGAAGAATTTTTATTTCCTTCATAACTTTCCTTCCACAACTGTTAATATCTTTATTTCTTACTTTTTGCAGGGGAAGATCGTTTCAGAATCATCATAACTAACTAATCATTATAAAAATCCTGAAGATTTCACTATTTTGAATATATCAGATGTTTATTTGTTCTTTTATACCTTCCTAAACTAGCCATCAGCTTAAAGATAGCAAAAAAAGATGAAAAAAAATATCAAACAGAACAACAGAAAGAAACCCATGTATAAGAAGTATGTTAAGAGAAAGCATAGTTTAAGTAAAAATATCTTGACAATACAGCGTACCATAAATTTGAAACAAGACGATCCTTAATTGGTAGTTGTCATGGAGGCATCCCAAATATAAGTTTAGGCAGACTAGCACTCCGATAACATAAGATAAAGGTTCGGATATTAGGTTAGGAAATTATTTGGGGTGCAGCGAAATAAGAATGAGGATCCACAGCGTGCATATACATACTCACAAGAAAAACAAACCAGAGCCCTCTCTGCCCCGTTTTGCCTATAATAGATAAACACTGGCCTACTGCGGCCAGGAATTTACACTCGTCTGCCCTAGACGAGGAAGGTACACTTGCCTACCAGGCAAGGACTTATTGAAGCATATATTCAGTAATTTATCACTCCCCCACATGCAGAGGTGAGGCGCTCCCAATCCCGGGAGGTTACCTTAGACGGTTTCTCCATCTAAGGGGAGGGACTCTGGCAGCATGGCAGACCCGCAGCTCCAAGGAGACCACACAAAGGGCAGTCACCGGCAGGAACCCCATTTATAGTCTGATCAGATCTGGCTGTGGGCATTCCAGAAGCTTCTCAGCTTCTCTACACCCCACCCTCTCAAGTGTGGGCCTTCGAGAAGCTTCTCGGTTTCTCTGGGCTGTGGGCGCTCTTGGCCCCTCCTCTGCTGACGACCCTGCCCACCGACTCTGGGCCTACACAAAGAGCCATTAGCTGCCCATTGAAGGCCCCAGTTCTGAGAGGGGATTGTGCAACTGCCAACACAGTAGTAAAGCATAAAAAAGTATACTGTATTTGTCAATGTTAACTTGTGGAGAACTGTAGTAATTTTCTGTGTTACCTTGTCAATATTATTTCTTCAAAGAAAAAGTATCCCTGACCTTCATTCTGAGTACTTAGTCCTAGTTACCAGTTCATATTCCACGGCTGACTAGTGGGCTAAGTCTTTACTCTTTCAGAGATAAAAAGAAGGTACAAAGTCTGGCATTTAGCTATTTTTCAAATATGTATAAATGATTGTCACATGCTTGTAACCTTGTCTCTTATTTTTTAGGTTATAAATTAATCTTGCTTGTCATATAGCACTTCATCTTCTAGCTCTGTGCACTCTTGCATTCATGCCTTATTGATTTAGAAGTTATTCTAATTTTCTAATATTAATAGCTGTGAGACAGTTTTACACAGATTCTCAGCCAGATTTCTATTTTCAGACCATTTTTAATCTGCTTGTTATTTCTGTGGTTTAGGATATAGATATAACTTTTCTTCTCCTTTACTTATTTTGAAGATATGTAGTTGTTTTTCTGAACAATTTCTAGTAGAAGTCTCTTTTATTTTGACTATTGCTATCCAGCGTGTCCTAGACTGTTTGTTGATCCTTGACTTCATCATTTTTCTTACCCACTTTTCCATTTTGTAAGGATTTTTTCTTGACTTAAGCCATAAGAGCATATCCTAGAATACTTCTAATTGCCTGGTAATCTTGGATAATTAGTTTTCTAGCAAACACCTTTCTCAGAAGCTGGGATATAACAGCACTGATGATAAATCAACCCAACTAAAATGATTATGCCTGCAGGCCCCTACTTTTAAGCAAGTTTTCTAGGTTATGTTTTCAAAGCACTTACAAAATGGAATCTTCTACATCTCCCCAGGAAAACACACATTTTTCAAAGTTGCTCCTATTAAATTATTCTCTGAATGCTTTAGTTTAAATTTGCATGACCATAGAATACTGTTTCCTAGTAATTTTCAGAAGTGAAAATCTCTGCATTTTAATCCATTGTTAATTGGATCCGCCAATGTCTGTTTGTAGTGATATTAAATGTTCTCTAGCCTGTCTCACTGTCAGTTTAGCTATAGATTACTCATGCTTCTAAAAGTGGCAAGTGTCATGATCTTTAAAATTCTGGGGAATACTTCCAATTAAAGCGTAGTATGAAGGGAATAGACCTTTCATCTCAATGCTACAAATTCCATTTTGAAATGATGATTAGTTTTTAATATCAAGTTAATCCGAACTTTCCTGAACTTCAGAACAAAAAGCTGTTCTTAAAATGCCACGTCCTTGACATAAAAATCACTTTTGTTAAGAAATCCAGTGGGATGTTTTTTATAAACAAAATGTAATACTCCTGCCTTCTTCCTACCAAAATCAAGTAAACTCATATATATGCAGAAATAAAAGTAACTATAAAATTTTTGTCTGGTGGCCCCTGGCAGGCCTCATCATCTGGAAAATGAAAGTCATCTTATGCATCTTCATAACTATGGTTTCTTACAGGCTCAATAGGACACAACAAAATGAACATCTGTTCCTGTATGTTTAGATTAAAACTTTTTAAATGCTAATTAATTAGTTAAAGTTTCTGGGTTCTCTGGAAACAGCACCACTTAGAATTCTCATCAATGTTACAGCAAATGTTGCAACTAATTTGGAAATTGAGGTTCAAAGATTCAAAAGAATTTTAGATTGTTTGGAATATTACAGTGATCTTTACAATTCACCCATGGTGTCAGTTCAAACTCATCTGTAATTAATAATTTCTATGCATACTGATGCTTTTGGAATCATTATGGAAAAATTGAAGTTGAATGTAATTTAAGTAAAACATATCAGTAAGATTTTAATGGAGAAATTGTCAAACATGTTATGTTTTATTTGCCATACTGACTAAAGCCTTTATTTTGAAGAGATGTTACCTCAATCACAGGTTTTATTATGTATAATGTACTTACAGGCAAGTTCAGGGTAGCAGAATAACATATCCAGAAGTTCTTAAAGATTTTTATACCTTCAAGTTTCCCTTCACAGTTAAAACCAGAGTGTTATAGAAAAAATTAATTACATTTAAGTACATAAATATATACATTGTATGACGAAAGAATTCTTCCCATTTCATTAGCATAGACGTTGATTCACTCTATGATAATATGAGCAACTGAGTTCATGTATTATCTGAAGCACATGGTATAAAACAGACAGAAGAAAGCAACTTATAAAGGCTTTTTAGCTAAATGTTTTTAGTGTTCATATCATCAAAACCAAAATTTGTCAAAAACTCATATGGAAAAAATCCATAATTCTCAGTGTATATCTTGTTCTTTTTTGAAAGCAGATTTAACCTATGACTTGGTCTCTTGTAGTTCACTCTATCACATTTGCTTTAAAATGCTCTTTAAATAATATTGCCATAATAAAAGCAATACTGAAAAAAATATTATTAAAACTAAGTAAAAGTTATAGGGCAGTCTTCCCAACACATAAATATTTACACCTGCTTTGAATAGTCAGAAAAATGGGAAAGATTTAACAGATTAAATTAATTGCGCTTTAATTTTCTTTCAAAATGTAAAAGAATTTTTTTTATTTTTCCCAATTAGTTTTAGGGGAAGAAGGGAATAAAAACCTTCTGCTTATTTTACTGAAATGTAGTGATCAGTATTTTAGCAGTTCAAATATGACTCCGTTTGAAGATTCTCATTCATAATGAAGTAGATATAAAGACGGGATTAAAATAAGCCTTCCCATTTCATTATTGGGTCTTTTTCCTGTTCGTATAGCAAAAGTTGTGTGTTGTGTGGGGTTTTTGTATATTTGTTTGGTTTTGTTTTTGTTGTTGGCTTTTATTATTATTATTGTTATTATTATTATTGTTGTTGTTGTTATTATTGTTATTGTTTGTTTTGTTTTTTGGTTTAGTTTGGTGTGGTTTTGTGTTTGTTTTCTTCTTAAATTACTTCTTTCAAATATTACCTAGAACAATAGGAGTCCAGTTTTAAGTATGTATTGAGTTGCTGATGGTAAAAGAATTATGAACTAATAGATTAAAAAAATGACAGTGGTAGGACTCTGAAAAGAGGACTAATCTTAAGGTTCAAAACGTATCTGAACTCCAGAAAACAAACAGCCTTGGACACTCATTTGAAGGATTGCTTAAGGAAATGATTAATTTACTTTCTGTAGTTTCACAAAATCGGAATAATGCAATCATGAAATGTTCACAGTATTTTTACCTCGTTTTTTATTTCTATAATTTTGAAAGAGCAGAATATTTAAAAGAACCATTTTTGACCATCTATCCCCTTTCATAAATTCATTGTGATCATAAATATATCATTCATGCTTCATCACAGATGTAAAATCTTTCACACTTCTTGAAAGTATATATAATATGCCTTCCACCTATGCTAGAGAGACCTTCAAGACTCAACACACTCAGAAGTTTAAATACAAATATAAATGTCCTAAAAGTCTGTAATACTAGATCTGGAGTTCATGTGAGTAGTTTCCTCAGATTTATTTTGAAAGTATTTATATTTTCTTTCCTTTTTTTTTTTTTTTCCCCTAAATGAGACTATTATTTTTTTATATGAACAGTAGGTCATTGTTCCAGTGTCAAAGGTAAAAAATCATACACTGAAAAGAGTAAACTAATCATAGTTAAGACAATTAATATTTCTGTCTTTGCTGACAAATTATCATATAGCTTTTTCTTCCCACATAGAGGTACTGAGAGGTATAAGGTATTATAATTTCTAGTTCTTTGAGACTCTTTGATTAAAAGAGCTTATAGAATGAAGTTTGTTTCATACCTTTTATTGTTTGTTATTATATTATCTTGCCCTGTTGTTCTTCAGAGACTCCACATTCTTACTATCAATCTCTCCAGTACAGAACTCTGCAACATAAAAATCCTTAGAAGATTTATGTTGAGATGATGAGACACAAGAAATGTTTGTATTTCTTCTTGTGTTTGTGTGTAATGGGTGAGTATCATTGGTATAGGCACTAGTGTAGTGGACATCAAAATTACCAGTTTTTCATAGCCTGAAACATTTTTGGTGATTTGTACCTTATTTGTTTCTGTTAACACTTATGGTAATTAACTGCCATTTTGTTATCTCTACATGTAAGAAAACTGAAATAACAATGCCTATTAATTCATTATTGTGAGATGCATTCCTAAGAAATAGAGTTACTTCATGCTTAACCTGAAATGTGTGTTTCAGTTTGAGAAGCTAAAATCACCATTATTCATGTGAACTACTGATTATCCAAATAATAGTGGTCAGTCAGTCTAAAGGTGAATTGCCATCTGTCACTTTTGACAGGAACGAAAATAACTTAGGATGTATCTTTTGTACATCAGAGGTTCTAAATCCATGATCTTATTGCATGCGTTTTTTGGTTTGTTGGACTTTATTTTCAGAAGGAACCTAAAGTAAAGCTCTGCTTTTCTAAAACCATCTTAGATTTCAAATGTGTTGTCCATATATTGGCTGTCAAGTAGCAAGAAAGGGAAGGGGAGCCAGGAGCCGAGGGTAACAGAAGAGCTGGCAGAGTAAGACAAGGTTGCCATTCGATGGCACACTAACAAGGGAAGAAGAACATGTCCAGTGATGGTAACTGGGGTCAGTAGCAGTCCAAAGGTGGCCAGAAACATCTGTATTGGTGAGGCAGATCTGAGGTCAAGCCAGGAAACCAAGTGAGCAGGTAAGGGTCAGAAAGGTACCAGGCAAAGCACACATATATTTTTTGCACAGGGATATGTGGATCAGGCAAGTTTCAAGACTAAGTGCCTGAGACTCAACATGGTGAAGCTCACAGCAGTCTGATGCAAGAACTATGTTAAACTTGAATTTCAGGACATCTGAGAACTAGCTAAACACCTAGAGTGCAGAGTAGGGACAGTGAGGGGGGTTGCAGAGCCTTTTGGTGCATGCAGGGCCCTGACAGCAGCTTCAAAAAATCAGGGTTGTTTGATTTTAAACTATTGACATAGCAGCCTGAAAACTATATAGGATTTGTTTTAAAAATCTGGGTACACCAACATGGCCTGTGGAAACAGAAAAAATTAAGCTAAAGAATAGGTAAGTGAACAAAAATAGAACTCTTCAACAATCACTTTAAAATTTTATTTTCAGTTTCTTTTCTTTAATTCTACTATATCATTTGGATAATGTCTCTGGGCAGCAAGTTTGAACGGGTGAGGCTGCTAGGGAAGGAGCTACAGGGAGGTGATTAGAAATTAAAATATTACTGAATCTTTTTTTTTTTTTATAATACCGGCAAGATGCTGAGAAAAGGATATTAAACACAAATACACCTTGAATCTTTAGATGTGTTGCTGTCTCTGATCTGGTCCTGAATGCTTAATTTTTCTTAATTTTGCACCTGTGAGTAGACTGTTTCCGTGATAGGAATAGCTAGAATCATAGATTTTCTGAAGTATAGCTGCAGTCTAATTCTGTATCAACCTGCTATGATTTCCACTAAGAGAAGAACTACAATGCACAATAGGACTTTGTAAGCCAAACCTGTTCTTGTGTTCATAAGGAAATTATCAAAAGCAAATGGTTTTGTTCTGCTACACAATTGATTTTGGCAGTTTACCTATGTCTCCCCCAAAACACATTAACAAGTATCATCCTGGTTTATATCATAATAACTAAGGCCTACTGCATCTGAAGTAGAGATATTTGTACACAAAAACTGGAAGTTGCTAGTGGCATTAGCTCACAGGAGTAAGACTTTACTCCCCAGCAGCATGTAATACCAGGTATGACCACATCTTCACTTAATAACAAACTTGAAGATAATAAACTTTAATTTTTTTAGTTAAGATTTGATCATATATCTTAATTTCTCTTAACATATGAACATATGAATGCTAAAGAAAAAAGTTTGAAGCGTAAAGTGCATTTGTCCCTAAAAGTAACAGATATGTGACAGAATCAGCAGCCGTGCATTCCCAATATAAAACATGTAATTTATTCTATGGAAGGTGTTTATTGGAGTGTTAAATTAATGTAGAACTATCATGAATGGGCTATGTGGGACTCAAGCATGCATAGAATGATCAGAGAGCAGCATACTTGCTTTTTAGAAGTACTGATCAAAAAATGGAAATAAACTACCTCTATTCTGAGCTGCATTGAGGAACATTAATGTGTAGCTGGGATGTACCAATAAGCCTCATGTGCCAGGTCCAGCTGTGGGCAAAACTTACATGACTCCCTGCACTTGACACAGGTAGATATGCTCAAACTTCCCTTAGTGTGTGAAGTCCTGATCTAGTGGCTCATGCAGTAAATTGAAAGAAAAAGCATACTAATGGATTTTGCAACATTTTAAGTATTCTCTTGTAATTATAGGTATATTTATGATTTTTCTTCTTTTTTTAACAAGAAGAGTGTTGCATGCGTTTTTCTCTGGGCTAGCAAATACTGTTCTTTTAGAAGACTAGTTTGCATAAAAAATCCAGTCACGATAAAGCAGAAACTCAGAGAATTCAAGCTTATCTCCAAAACATTTTTTTTAGTTGTGTTTACCTTAATTACTGTGGAACTGTATCTGCATCCAACAGAGCCTGAAGTAAGACTCAGATCCTGGTGCTGTTATATCTTTAGATAATGACTACATGACTTGGAATGAGAGAGGCAGACAAGACTCAGGAAGGACTATAATGATATGGAGTGAATTTCCAGTAAGTATGCTAGGTGTTTCCAATGGATGTGTGGCCTCTCTGTGCTTACCAGGGTTTCTGGAGGACAAATGATCTGCATGATCAGAATGAATATGTGTTCTGCTTGCCTTCTCATTCCTTACTTGTCCCCTTCTGTTTCACTGTTTGCCTTACGGCTTTTTCATCACTGAGCTCCCTGAATATCAAATAATAGCTAAATCTTCAGCTAATGTAAATATGTTCTTTTGTCTCCTGTGGAACCATGCTAATTTCTGGCGGCTGAAAATGTACTTCTTTGTATCACCTGATTTATTTTATAACCCTATTTCATATTTGCTAAGAATTCCTCAACTAATATTTTTTATTATTATTATGGAAAAAAATCCACTTCTACAGCAAGGGTATCATTTCCCCATGGTTCTTTTACAGTGGTTACAAGGCAATAGTGAGAACCATGATTATGCCATGCTGGAACACACATTCCAATGAGCACAGACATGCTGGTGCATTTTGTACAAGGCATGGGAGTGTTTGTTTTTTTCTTTTCTGGAGTTCTCTTTCTATTTTGGTAAAACGATGTGAGAAGGAGAATTTTTAGAACATTCACTTTTTTAATAAAAATTTGGCTAATACAGTCATAAAATACTGTTTTATCAGGATATGTTTGAATATACTGCTTAATTTCAAGAAAATATGCATTTAGCCATTATTTGGTTTTTGGAGGAAGGTGGGTACCTTTTTGTCATCAAAAAATATGTATGAGTTATGTGTAGTTATGGAGTATTGCCCTCTGTCAGAATGCTATCTAATAGTTCAATCTTTTAATGAGATGGCTGGTGAAAAAGAAGAAAAATAATATTTTAAAGACTTTTAATTCTATGATTTTAAATATATAAATATATATATATTATCACTCATCCAAATCATAGTATTCATGAAGTTCGGATTGTTTTTTTTCTCTTAATTTGCCCTAAATGCTGACGCTCTGTGGCTTGTTTGGTTTGTTGTTGTTTTTGTTTTCTTGGTTTTGTTTTTGGTGGTTTTTTTTAAATCAGATGCCCATTTTTATACAACGGCATAGTGATTGTGGGGTTCACCTAGGAAGTGGGAGACCCAAGACCCATTCACTCTTCTGGAAAAGTGTTCAAATCCCATATCTTCCATATTCCAAAACACCTGGGCAAAGAGGAAGAAAATATCCCTGCCTTGAATCCATTCGAGAGTTAATGAGGGCAGAAGAAGAAAGTCATGCTCTTTATCACACTTTCTGATGGAGTCCTTGCTTTCAGACATTATCATGGGGACAGCTGACATTTTATCTGTCATGGGACTACTGCTTACATTAGAAAACAATGTTTTAAAATAATAATTTCTTAGGAAGCATCAAGCCTTGGAAAAAAAAAAATTACAATCATTTAGCTTTACCAAAAAAAACCAAAACCTAAAACTTAGGCACATTTGGGCACCGTTCTGGACTCGGACTCTGGATTAGGCAAATGATACACAGCACCTAATATTTTGGGGTCTACGTCCATTTTTTGGATCTAACCTTAATCTACCAGACTGAATTTTATACTGTTGCTGAGAGGGTGTAAGATGATAATTTATTTTCTCCTCCAAAGCAAAACCAGTTTTCTACCTTGTCTGAACTGCTAATGAAGATATGAGACCATTTGTAGAGGTCAGTGTAATGAAAACAAATGACTTGTTTAAAACACCTTGTTCCATTCCATGGCGGACTTCCAGTGTGATCGGTGATCCCTGGCATTTGGCAGGTTGGGAAATGCTAAGGACAGACAGAAGTTATTTATGTATTACCTGGTGCATCTAAGGTAGAAGTCCGATGCTTTGTACGCTAGGGAAATTGAGACAATCACTAATCAACCTTACTGAGGACAGGCAAGGAGAAAGTATGTGTCACACCAAGCTGTCAGCAGGTCCATACAGTCTCACTGACTGCCTCCAAATGATAAAGAGTTTACTTCTTATTATGCTCACGTTTCTGCAGTATGTGCAGACTGATCTGCTCTCAAACCGAATGCACTCTGAACAGAGGAAAAATAGTCTCTTCCTGTGATAATGAGTAATCATACTCTAAACTGACGATTTTTAAAAAGTTCTTTTTGGTTCATTAGCAAGCTCAGACACAATTTAGAGTTGTTTAATCATAAATGTTCCCTTCATTTAGTGTCAGCTGTCTTCTTATATTCTACTTTACTGAAATCTGACTCAGCTTAAAGAAGATAAAGGTTTCGGTATCAAAATACTCAACAAAGTTCAGCAGTTGCTTGTGTTTTCTTTCTAAAGTTTTATATTGAAACGAGATATTATTTCACTCTATTTAGTGAGCCACCAATATAATGAAATAATAACCAGAATATATATATCTTTTTCCCCTCTGAATTAGCTATGTTTTCAGAGTAGGCCTGAGTTTATACATTGTTCTGTTCTGCGAGAACTTAATTTCTTTGTTTAGACATAGGCCTTTTTTTCTCTAATTTTTCTTCTTTTATTTTTTTTTCTTTTCTCACATGTCTAAATTAAATAACTTACAAAATCCAGGTATTATTGTATGGCTTTCTTTGGAAACTATCAAACTTGCTGTATAATCTACTGTAACTAGTTTATTTTGTGCAATGTTAGACCACAATGTGGTCACCACTAAGAGAATTTACGAAGAGTATTAGTCTGCTCCCAGTCATAGCTGCAACCAGTAAAATCCACTACTTCTGCCCTGAAGAATGTCCATTTCAAAGACAGTGAATTTATTATTAAAAAAATTTTTTTTAATATACTATGAGAACAAAAACATTATTTTTACAATGGGGACCATTTAAAAGTGCCTTTCAAAGCAATAACTACATTTTGTTTCTTCTGTCTCAAATTTTCTTTTTCCTAACATCTCCAGGCACAGGAAATTAATTTTCTTGAAAAGTCCTGTACTGGTTACACCTGAAGAAAATACATAGGATGTTTTTAAAGTTTTTATGAATTTGCTTGGGACTAGACTAAGGTCTAGCTAAGTGGGTGCAGTCTTCCACTGTGTATAGTAGGCACTGGGAAACAGATATTTGCTTCAGTAGTACACAACCCCATGCAGATGGCTGTGACTCCAAAGACCTGGTATAAAGGCTAGATCCCAGGAAATCTGTATGTCAGCCAGACATTATTTTTTTTAAAAAAAGAAAATAACTGGCTTTTATTCCGGTTACTCTATGGACTTTTTCTAATTTGGGTAATGATCAAATAGTTTTCAGAATCAGTAGCAAACCTGTATTGTGCAAATTACCATTTTCTGTATAGAGCTTTTAATATTCCAGCAGGGATTAATCAAACAATGATAAAAATTTTATGTTTATCCTATCAAGGGCAAAAACTTCTGTGATCTCATAAAGATAATGCAGAGCTACTGATGGGGAAAACTGACACAGAGGAAAATATTATTGTCATGTGAAAGGTTTGTAGGGTAGAGAAGGGTAAGAGCTTTCCACAGAAAGGTTTAGGGGATGATTGCATGGAACCCTGCACATTTATTTTCTGTGAGCGATACCCTCTTAACACTTCTTGGAACAGTTTAGTAGATGTATGAAAAATGTTTATTCAAATTGAAGATAGGCCAGAAGATTTGAATCAAGGAAAAGAGACCACTGAGTTCCAGCATTACTTGTTGACCCCTTCTAAAGACACTTGATAAAGTGATGAAAAGTGCTTTAAAAGATATAGAGAAAAAATCCCCCATAAAAAAGTTCTTCTGTTGCTGAAGAATACATTCGGCTGTCACTCTTATTCTTTGGATAAAACCATACCTTCACATTCATCAGCTCCCTTAGGGCTTCTCCTAGATGATGGCTAAAAGCAAATGGGAAGAAACCTGTAGGTCCCTGACTGAGGCTATCCTGTTAGGGTTATGGACTGTATTTTATAGAATCATGGAATCATAGAATCATTTCAGTTGAAAGAGACCCTCAGGATCATCGAGTCCAACCATAACCTAACTAAACCATGTCCCTAAGAACCTTGTCTAAATGCCTCTTAAACACCTCCAGAGATGGTGAGTCCACTACTTCCCTGGGTAGCCTGTTCCAACGCCTGACAACCCTTCCTGTGTGGAATTTTTTCCTGATATCCAATCTAAACTTCCCCTGGCACAACTTGAGGCCATTTCCTCTTGTTCTATCACTTGCTACTTTCTGTTCATGATACTTTGTGTGCAGCAATTTGTATTGCCTAACAAAACATCCACTACTAATACTTGGAAGATTTACATTTATATCCAAAAATAGAAATGCAGGAGAGCTTTTGACTCTGTTCATACTGGCAGTCTATAAAATGCAGTATAATAATGCAGAACCTATATTTCTAGTTAATCCCTTTCAGAATACTGTAAAAATGACAAAAAAAATTTAGGACAGCAATACTTCAGTTCACTAATTAAAACAAACTCTACCTTACAATTTATAGGATACAAAATTATCTGATTAGGAGCTAGTCCTCTCCCCTTTTCTTAATCTCTTAACATAGATCAAATTTCACTAGTGCTTTCAACAGCCACCATAAAGTTAAAGACACAAAATATATTTGCAGTTTGTTTGTTTGCATTCAGGCTGGAAACAGTAAAAACTACCTATCAGTTGTTGTATTAATGTAAGGCATATTAATAAGATTTAGTCAGTTGTAAAACATTTTATTGTTTGTTGTTATATTGACTGTGTGCATATAAATGATCAGCACTGAATTATTCCCAGACGTTTTTTAGAAGAATAGGTCAGCAAAGTAAGGGCTAGTAATCTTTTGAACCTTTTAATACAGTATGTCCTGGGTTTGCTAGGGAGAGAAAGAAGCACACTCCTCATCAGTGAGTTGTATCTCTTTAAAAAGCTCCAGTAACCTTGAGTATTTGTTTGGCTTTTTCTTTAGTCCTGAGAACAAATGGTTACCTTAAACTTCTAACCTTTCCTATAAAAATGAAACAAACCACGAAGTGTTTGGAGTGTTGCTTTTTATTAGTTCTAGTTAGTTATAAGCTAATTAGGAGGCTTGTCAAAAATATGGCCTAGAGCTGTAAAATCTCAACACTGGTGAATATATAAGGGCAAAATTTACTAAACTAAGCTGTTCTTTAACAATATTTGTCATTGAATACATAATACTTATTTGAAGACAGTTTTCTAAGTCTTTCCCTGCTTTCATTCAAAAGCCTCTTAGAAGTTAATTTTAACCTAAAATGTATAGCCTGAAAAAAACTGAATTAATATAGTAATTAGTGCATATACTGCCCCCAAAGAAATAATAAAACTTTGTTGTTTTTACATTTAGAATTAAGAATTGCTGTACCGAATTATACCACTGGTCAATCTGCTGAAAAGAAGGAGCAATATAGTGAAAAATTGTAGTGAAAACCTTTTGATGGAGAAAATGCCTTGCAAATCTTGAGGGATTAGAGACTGCCTAAAGAGACGATGTATTATCTTCATGGATTATTTTCTTCATTGTTGTATTTCTATGATTGCATTGAGTTTTTTTTTCATTGCTCAATCTCTCTTTTTTTAAATTTTTCTGTGAAGTAACTTTTGGTATCATCTTAAATTTGGTTGGGTTACATATTATGCTTCTGATCTTTATTTGTGAGACAAGCAATACGGTCTTGTACAAGTCAGCCGATAATTATGGTCATAGTTGTTTGCATTAGAAAGAAAGATTCCCTATTTTTTTAGCTAATATGAAGAAAAATTCATAATTGTATAGACAAGTGACTTAATTACAGTTGATAAAGAGTATGAGACCTTTGCTATCATTGCATTAATGTTATTCGGATATTCATGGTACATTAGCAACACTCATGTTATTGTACAAATCTACTATAATTTCTAATGTATATGTACAGTTTGAAGTTTGTTAATCACATAATAAAAATATTTCCTAATAATGCTTGACAGAACTGTATTATTAACGTCTGTTTATATTAACTACACCAACACAATGAAAGGCAGGTGCAAGATCTCTATACAACACAAAAAAGTGTAGGCAGATAGCATAGCATTGATGCAATGTTTCTATTCAAGTGAAACAAGTACTGATTTTGATTAAAATATCATAGAGCCTTTAAATCATTGATCCAAAACATTTTTAGCCATTCTATTTCTGTCCCAGGGACATTAAGAATTTTTTACTTACAAGACAATTGTGTCTCAGTGAGGCTGAAAGGTAGTTCTAAATCAGATGGGATGTTTGTGGCAGAGTTGGAAATAGAATATAGGTACCTTAGGTATAAGGAATCACTTTCCTTAGGTACAAGCCAAATTTTATTCAGCAATATGGATATAATTTCCTATATCATTAGATTATATACAACATACAAAGGAGCAAAGAAATCAGCAGCCATTAATACAGAAGTTTATCTGTGTTTAGCTTTAGTGCTTGGGTCAATGTCACTGCTTCCATTGGAACGGAGTCATTATATTCAGCTGTTAGCTTTCTCTCTAATTAGTCCAGTGATAAGTCACTTCTATGTTCAAAGGTAAATTTCTGAAAATAATACAATCCTGTAGTAAAATGGCATAGTATGCCCCGGGAGGGAATCTGAACTAGTGTTTATGGTTTAATTGAGGTTTAGCGTATCCAGATTTTATCTACAGCTCTGCTGTCGACTTTGACTTTCAGCATGTCACCTCAACTTTTTTATGCTGTATTCAACCTACATTTAAAATAACACTAGTGATGATTACCCTCTTAACCGTTCTGAACTCTGAGGAAGGAAAACTGCTATTTGATATGCTAATTAATTATTGATATGCTAATTAATTCATGATAGGGTTACCACAGACACAGCTTAATTAAATATCTGATTCTGTGAAGACCCTAAATGTAACCTAAGATCCCAAGTAGGTAGCATAGAAAACATGCGACCACCTCACATAAAAGGGGAAATACGAAATTCTTATGATATTCCAAAATGAGTTTAATTTGGTCAGTTCCAGCTCCCAGCTGATTATATCCTTGATACAGTATTTCAAGACTATACTTTTTAATCCCGCTCTTATTTGTTAATTCCATTTTCACTAAAAATGTAAGAAAACAACAAAAAAGTTAACCTGGCTTTAAAAAACAAGCAGTAGACATGAAGAGTAAGTAATTAGAAAGTAGTATTACTGTGTCTTATAGCAGAACAGGGCATATGTTATTTGTAAATCCATATATTATAAAGTGACAAGAATATAATTCCGTAGAATTCTGTTACTGTCATCTAACTGGCTTAAAACTATGTTTTTAATTATAGTGATTGCTAATGCATCCTTCATATTGTGTATCAGACTCTGATTTGTATTTACTTCTTTTTCAAAATCTTTTTTTATTTCCTATATTTTATTTGCATTAGTTAAATTAATATTTTTATTTTACTTCTTTTTTTCCACCTGGTCTCATCCGTTTGTACTGACTGCAATGTTTTCCTGAGATATCAAAGCTGTAACCAATATTCAGTCACATCTGAAATAGAGTCAACTTTTCTTAGGAATACTATTCCCTAGAATTCATAGCTAATATAATATTTATTTATTCTCTGTTTCTTATCCTGAATTACACATGCGTTTGCTATATTCCTCTTTCCAAAGATTTGTCATTGTTTGGCTGCGTGGACTGAGCTATAGAATCTTTGTATAGCCTTTGAAATATCAAATTTTGCTCTTTCTATATCTATAATCTGATTACATTTTCTTCAAATGATTTTGGGATAATTCTCTCTGCCATCCACGTCTAACAAGCTCCACTTTGCCCTTTACTTCTTTATTTTCTTTCATTTTACAGACCAAGTATCCTTATGGGTTTTTTGCTGTCATTCTTCTAGAATGTGCACATATTCTTGTCATTTTGCAATTATTTGGCCAAAAAAGGACTCAGGAATAAAATGCTGATCAGTATAGTTCAGGTAGAGGTAACATTACTTATTTTTTTGCATGTAAGATGCAACCTGATCAGTTGCTTACTGTCTCTAGTCAATTAAATAGTATATACACTAAGATATACAATAGTAAAAACACTGTCATATTTAAAGGTTTAGATTCACTTTGAAAGTGCATAACCACATGCATAATTAAAATACATGCCATATGATATGGATGCTTTCAATTTGCAAGGAAAATAATATTTAATTTTCTTTCTAACAACACTGGCACTGCGGTTTGTGCTCTGATAGCATAACTGTCTTCTTTTGTCATTTCTCACTTTTCCACTATTAATGAAGCTTCCAAAACTGCCCATTTGATGTCACTCTTCTCTGTTGTCTTCAAATCTTGACCTCTGTAAAAAATTTTGGCCCACTACCAGAAAAATTATGGGCAATGACATGATCTCATTTCACTTTGCGTAAGAACAAGGGTAGATCATTATCATGCATTTGGGAAACATAACCACATGGTTGAGGATCAGATCATCTCATATTGCTTGTATTGCACTGGCTTTGATCCAGTGAGACCTATGAAAAACAGCATAGATTTTTTTTTAGCTCCTCCTTTGCCTTTCATTTCCCCTCAGGGCAGGGAAGACAGCTTTGGAGACTGGCCCTCGCCCCTGGACTGCTCGCAGGCTGTCTCAGCCTTCCTCAGGGCTGGCCTGCTTGATTGTTAGCAAATGTGGTGCTCTTCGTCTGTGGTCTGGGCTGCCCAGTGTTAAACAGAAATCATATCATTATCCTAGGCTTCGGAACTGAAGACATGGCTCTTAATCAAAGCTCCTGATTGCTTTTCTAAATATAGCCATGTAGATATACCCTTTTGAGTTTTGCTTTGTCAGGCTAATAAAAAAGGAACTGCTTCAGAAGGTGTACAAAACATGAACAGAATATTTCTTGTGTGGCAATCAGAGTTTGCCTAGAGAGACGAGGACAATGTTCCAATCCTTTTACTGTTTATATGCTTTAATCTAAGCAATTGGATTAAAAGTACTGAATCATGAGTACAGAAAGAACTGCCCTAACTGCTCAGCTACTAGATCTTTTTCTCTTTTCCTCCTCTCCCTGACCTCTCCATCTAGTATGTCTGTTTGTAGAGGAAGAGTGTACTTCAGTCCTCTCTCTCTTTACACAGTCTCTTTGGATGTGCAAGATATGGCTTTAAAGCCTGGGCATAGCACGTGGCTCATGACTTCCACTTTCTGAATGACTCTGGTGTGTGATAACGTCATTGCCTGTGACAGATGAGACAGGAAAAATAAAGTGCCCACTGAAAAGAAAGTATGTTATTGTAGGGAGCAATCTTGTCAGCATGTCTGAACCTTTCTGAGACCTTCCTTGTGGATACCAACAGACTATAAGCAGGAGCTAGGCTTTCAGGTGATTAATCAGCATTGGGCATGCAGAAATATGTTTTTGCAGACATCAGGCAGATCTTTGTTTTGACCTTAAGCAGTAACTGAGCAGTGGGTTTGTGTTTTTGTTTTTTTTGGTTTTTTTTTTGAATAACAGTTCTGGACAAAGCATTTACAATTTACCCAAATTCTTTTGGGTGCCAAAGACCAGAAGCAGAAGAAAACACTTAACTGAGCACTGACCCACACATTTAATCTCAGTGTAAGGCAGTGTTATCATTCAAATCTGTGTGCTTGAGCACCTCCTGTTGGCTAAGTGCATCACCATGCTTCCTGTAGTACCATTCAGAGACATTTAATTCTTCTGTTGTACTCTATGGAGAGCCTGAACACCTAGTTCTGTGGCTGATTTTCTTCTGTTGGGCCTAATAGCTGTTATCTTTTTCACAGGGGTATGTCATAGGGTTACTTTTTTTCATGGGCATGACACTCCACTATTAGGTCTAGTCTGAGGTTCCAAAAAGTTTTAGAAACTAAGTTCTAGAAACATGACTTCTAGGAATGAGTGAGGAACTTGATTGACTAAATCACTTAGGAAAGTCTAAGTCCATGACAGAATATGTATTCAGGAAGCATTAAAAGTCCCTTTTAAGCCAATGGATGTTTCCAGTTAATCACCTTGCAGCAATTTTATTTTGGGTAAAATGTTCCAGGCATAGATGCATAGGAATTTTATATGATATGGCTGTCAGAAAGAAATGTCTAAAGCCTATATTTGAGTATAACAGAATTTTATTTTCCATAACATTATTTGATTTTCTTGGAACATTTTCTTTTGTCCAAACCTTACTTTTTGTTCTCTGTGAAGTGACATCTCCCTGATTTATTTTATTATCACATTTTCAAGAGCTATCAAGCAGTTCAATGGTTACATTAATTTTTCATAACCCCACTTTCACTTTCAAATGTATTGCTTATCCACGTAATTACTTTTTATAATCAAATGAAAATATTTACAGGTACTTTAAGAATCACCTGTATCTCAACCTAATTTACTTTTTAAAATTTCAATCTAATCACAAATTGCATTTCAGAAATTGTAGATGTCACATTTTTATTTATTTAAGTGACAGAATTTAATGTAAGTTTATTAGAGGTAGCACACTTTAAACCAATGCAAGTAATGCTCAAATTGGAAATAAAAAGAACAAACGAGTGTTCAGAATTTTAATTAGCAAAAATATAAAGATAAATAATACTAATTTTTAGATACTCAATGCAAAGAAAAAATTGAATTTTCTCTAAAATCCAAGGGGAGAGTTTTTAAAGAGCATAAAGTAAAGGTTATTCCACGTGGTAAAACAATCAGGTTCCAATTAACTTTCCTAATTCAAATAACTTTGCAAATAGGGTGTGGATGGCCGTGGTGGATTGACCTTATCTGTCTGCCAGGTGCCCATGAAGCTGCTCTATCCTTCTCTTATCTTGTGGTTTGAGATGAGGACTGGAAGCAATTAATGTCAAAGACAAAACAGACTCAACTTTGGAAAAACTTAATTTATTGCCACTTAATAACAGACTACTATAGTGAGAAACAAAACCAAAGCTAAAACTACCTTCCCTCAAACTCTCCTCTTCTTCCCAGGCTCTACTTCACTCCTGATTCTTTGACCTCATTGAACAGCACAAAAGAGAGGAGGAACGGGGGTTGTGATTAGTCCATAACACTTCTCCTTTGTGCTCATGCTGTTCCTCTGCTCCTGTGTAGGGTCTCTCCCACGGGACACAGCGCTTCATGAACTTCTCCAAAATGGACCATTTCCATGGGCTGCAGTTCTTCAAGAACTGCTCCAGCATGAGTCCTTTCTTTGTGTACAGTCCTTCAGGAACAGTATTCCAGTGAGGGTTCCCCATGGGCCACAGGTCTTTCCAGAAAACTTGCTCTTACAAGGGCTCCTCTCCATGGTCTGCGGTTCTTGTCAGCAGCCTTCTCCACCATGGGTTCCTTCATGGGCTACAGGTGGATATCTGCTTCAGCATGGTCCTGCACAGGCTGCAGAGGAACATCCCCTGTCACCACTGTCTTCTCCACAGGCCATAAAGGAATCTCTGCCCTGGTACCTGGAGCACCTCTTCCCCTTCCTCTTTCACTGACATTGGTGTCTGCAGGGCTGTTTCTCTCACTTTTTCCCGCTTCTTTCTTTCACCTTTTACCAGGGCCTGCAGTGACAGGACAAGGGGGTAATGGTTTTAAACTGGAAGAGTGTAGATTGAGGTTGGACATAAGGAAGACATTCTTGACAATGAGAGTGGTGAGAGACCAAAACAGTTTGGATGGGCCTTTGAGCAACCTGGTTTAATGAAAGAAGTTCTTTCCCATGGCAGGGGATTGGACCTGATGATCTTTAAAGGTTCTTCCCTTCCCAATCCATTTTATGATTTCTTGTTTCTATGCTTGTCATAGATGTGCTGCCCTCCTTACTGATGGGCTCAGCTTTAGCTAGTGTTCTTAGAACCAGCTTCAACTGGCTCTATGTGACATATAGGCAGCTCCTGGTGTCTTCTCATGGAAGCCATCCCTGTGGTCTTCCTCACTACCAAAACCTTGCCACTTAAACCCGATACAATGACCCAGTTCCTGATTATCATTTAGATGCAGTTCTCCAAAACTGTACCTTGAACCGTGATTGCCATAGGATCATGAAACTCTCTGGAAAAAAGATAGTATACATCATGATTTTTAACTGCCTTTTCTTTCTTTTTTTTCTTTCTACAGCCTCTTGATTCCTGTGCATTTGCAGGACACAACATTTTGAAATATTTATTTTACAAATGTTGATGGTGACTCTTCATGGATCAGAGCTGTACAGCTCTTCAAGAGATGCTACTTATGTGATATTAATATAAGAAGTATGAAATCAACTTATTAGAACTGCATTGTTGATAGTAGGAAATATAAATGTCAATGGATACTTTAAAAAATTTATTTATTTTCTGACTCCCTTACCTTAAATTGGGAAACTCTTGAAGTTGTCATGAATGAATCTCTAAAAGGAAGAATTTTATCACCTATCTTATTTTGGATATGGAAGTAGCCGTGACACGGAGAAAGGAAAGATTCCAGGACTCCTCTGCAAAACTCACTAGACAGAAGGAGTCTGGGAACACTAAGAAACCCAACTAAACCTTTATAGTTCTTTTACTGTGCAGAGATATTGTCACTACTAAAAAAATAGGTAGAAGTTGCAAAAGCGTTAAGTGGAAAAACCCAAATACTCTCTACTCTGACTAATACACTGGGTATAGCAGCTTCTGAATGTGGAGGCAGTTCTAACATAGCATCTTAGTTGAAGTGGTACTAGACTGGTAGAATTCAAGCTATGACCAAACAGACAAGACACTAAAAAGAGCTTATGTTTTTTCAATAATAACAGAAGTGTGCCTAGTAAGGTAGCAACTTGGCGTAGGCACTTCCAGTCAAGCATGAAAAATGAAACGAAAAAGAGCAGCTTATCAGAGGAGTAGAAAAAGGAGAAAAGCAAAACAAGAAAAATACATGAACAGAGGCAAGTATGTTTCAGTTCACATGTTTGTTTCTTTGCACACTGAAATTTGCTTTAGCATTGTCTCTGAGTGCCTAATTAGTTAGATCTATAAGCATGCAGTGCTCTGAAATTCATAGGAGTTACTGGAAGAAGTACTGCTGCATTAGTCATATATTTTCTCTTTTTGTTCATGTAGCATTGGAAGGATAAATACAGAGGAAGAGCATACACATTAAAAATTTTAAGGAAATAACTGACCAGGTTTTTCAAGGTAATTAAGCACTGAAGGGTACAGAAAGTACCGACTGCATTTTTCACAAGCTCATAGATGCCAGTGATATCTGTGGACATCTGACCAACTTTTTAAAATCTGACTCTAAGACTGTAGATATTCTATACATGTTTGGGTATTACTGGAAAAACTGGACCTCTAACAAATGTAAAATTTGTGGTAATATGTTCTGCATTTTCCTTAACAGAACATTTTAAACCATAGCCTTTTTGGACCTTGATTTTTGCTCTGCAAACACATAAGCATAAAAAAGGAGATTTGGAGACTTTGAGGAGATATTGTTTTGTTGGTGTTTTTTTGGTTGGATTTTTGGTTTTTTGTTCTAGTTGTTTGTTTGTTTGTGTTTTGTGGTTTTTTGTTTTTGTTTTGTTTTTGCTAACTTTCCATGTAGAAAAGAAGGCTATTTGATATCACAAGAAAGAGATCATCGTTGTTATACAGTACTCAACAGTTAAAAAAAAAAAAAGGACTGACAATGAAAATTACGCTGCTTTAGAAAGTGACACAAACTTCACAATGAAATCTAATCTGGATACTAATCAAACCTCAGTAATGATTGAAAGAGGCTATAATCTGTTTGGGAATCTGTATAAATTTCATTTGAAGGTCTCTGACTGGTCTGAGATTGCCAAGAAATTTATTCCTGACACAAAAATTGCCTTAAGGGTTTCTGACAGTACATTGATGTCACTTTTATATTGACCGGTGCCTTCTGCTTCGGATCACTGCCATCTTAGAAACACATGTATCATCTCACTGAAGTTTCTGTAACATTTCAAGACATAAGGAAAAGGAGTTTATTATATTAAATTGCAAAACTAAGAAATAACTTGATAATTTTGAAATAGATGGTTAAATCTGGAGACACAGCAAGCTGGTTCTCCCCCTCTTACAAGCTGTTCTTTTTCATTTTGTTTTTCATGCTTGACCACAAACGCCTCTTTACATTGCTGCCATACTCTTCATATGGAAAAAAAGGCAAAACGAATTGTCTTGTAATGAAGTTGAGCAAATAAGAAAGAGGATGTGTTTGCTGAGCACTGAATTATGCTATCAGGTGTACCAGAAGTAAATATGGCCATATGCAATAGTATCCTCCTTCCCATTATAGACTCCATTTCCTTATGATGTAGGTGTACTGTCATCTATGAAGTCACTGTCAGCTAGGACTTGCTCACTGGGGAATGGGAGAACTTGTGATTTTACTGCCTTTAAAAGCACTCATCTACAAATATCACTACTACAGAAAAAAAAAAAAAAGGTTTTGTATGCAGTTATTGGGGGAAAAAATAGTGCTCTTTTTAGTGCCCTTTATGATTTTATCTTAGTTTTTAGCATTCTAGTATCGCTTCTACTAAGATACTGTGTTAGAACTGTTTCCATCTTCAGAAGCTACTACATCCAGAATATTAGTCACAGTAGAAAGCATTTGGGTTTGCTCACTCTGAAAACAGAGAAAAAGGAAATGTAATTTACCTTATAAATATATCTGACTATGGTTTGGCTTCAGGCTTTCTTCTGTGTACTCTTCTGTTATCAGATTGCCAAATCAGTTAAGGTCTTGTAGAAATTCACACAACTTCCCTGAATTTGTGTCCTTGTCATGTCCTATCCTCCAGCTGCTTAGTATGAATACTACTTGGACTCAGGATTCCTCTGAAATTAACTTCAGTGCAATCTGCATATTTAATAATTGATGTACCTAGGCTATTAACAGAAATCTTAATTTCTGTGTACTGTGCCACCTGAGTTCTTTTTTCCAACACACTTTTCAGATAAATATGTTATTGAATGGTTTTCCCAGCTGAGTGGATTAGGCTTGCCACCTGAAAGACAGCCATGAAGAAATTTATTCATAAAATGCAGACACAAAGGCTATTTGTATCACTCTAGAAATCCATGGGTTAGGTGTATGAAGCTTTAGAATCATTAATTATACAAATTCGTGGACAACGTAAATGAAAGCATTCTTCTGTCTTGCTGGAGATTAGATACAAAGGTCATTGAAAATCTTTGGTAAGAACAGTGTGTATGAAGAGAGTGATTAGAAATATACTTGCATGGTATGGTGGCACCCTTACAGGCTCCTTACAGAATGGAGCAAATGGTAATAAGTGGTAGTAAATGCCACTCTGTTCTGCACCTAAATATTGAGACTATTTCTTCAAATAAATCAGTAAGCCCAGATATTCTAAGGCATTTAATCGTCTTCCACTGATTCAATTAAAATTATTAGAGAATCCAGGCTTGAGTACAAAGCATAAAGATTAAAAAAAAAAAAGTGTAGCAAAATTAGAAAGATATGCAATGTCCTTGCACTCTGGAGGTACATTACCATGCCTTCCTCATAATTAATTAATGATATTTAATTATTTGCAAGGATTCCTTTATTTTCTGTCTCCCCAGCAGAATACTACTGGGAATATATAGAAAATTCCCATATGAGTGACTTACTGCATATAAAACCCTTTTTTTTTTTTTTTCTGTAGTAGTGATATTTGTAGATGAGTGCTTTTAAAGGCAGTAAAATCACAAGTTCTCCCATTCCTCAGTGAGCAAGTCCTAGCTGACAGTGACTTCATAGTCATACACCTACATCATAAGGAAATGGAGTCTATAATGGGAAGGAGGCTGCTATTGCATAAGGCCATATTTACTTCTGGTACAACCGATAGTGTAATTCAGTGCTCAGCAAACACATCCTCTTTCTCATTTGCTCAACTTCATTACAAGACAATTGGTTTTGCCTTTTTTTCCTTATGTATAGAGTACTATTCAGCACATAAGGAGTCCTGAAAATGTCACTAGTTTGAGGTCTTTTCTCTAATCCGTGCATTTGCAGAGCACTTTTGTAAGGAGTATTAAGACATCTCCCTCTAGTGAAAAAAGGTAGCAATTGCACTTTTTACTCTTTAGTGTAGCTTTTTACATTAGGATGCTACTCTTCTGATTTTTTTCTAAGGCTTCCTCTTGTTCAGCTTCTTCATTTATCTGGAACCTTCATGAACTTTCTTTTACACTGTAAGTGGTATAACTAATTATCATACTCTAGAATCCATCTCAGCTTTGAATGTTAATGTATGTCATGTGTGAACCATTTGTGACTAATGGTTCACTCCATTATTTCTTGTGAACATACATTTTTTGTTTGTTGTACAGTATGGGCAGAATACTGACTTTTTCTTTGTTCTTGATTCATTATATGTGCTGCCATTTTTTTCCCATGGAGACAGTATTTCTATACAGCTGTTTAAGAATTAAAGTTCAACACATGTACAATGGGATGATGAAGGCAAAATGACTGTTAGTAGAAAGCCGAAATTAAAAAAAAAACTTTGTAGACTTAGAGAGCTATACTATAACAGAGCCAGTTTCTATCAATTTCCTTTAATATTTCTAAATAAATAAAGTCTATGTCTGTCTTAGTTACTGAAGGTTTTCGAACACCCACAGTGTTTCAGAGATGTGGCTATCCTATTCCACAGTTTATGACTGAGAAGTTTAATACCTTTTTACTTAGCAATAAAAGTGCATAATACTTTCACCAGGTAAGGCTAGTATAGTAGTATGGTTTATAATATTGTTTGTAGCATGATCTGGAAGCTTGTGACTGTATTTACATCTGGGTTTTCATTTAGTAACATCATTTTGAAGCAAATCCCTCAATCCTTCTGCTTACTGCAAATTGGTTTGGTTTACAGAATGGTTTCAGAGATTGCAAACAAGATACCGTACAGAAGAAACTGAACCAGAATGTCTCCTTCAGATGGACAACAAATGTGCTCCCACCCAAATAAAACATGTTTAGTCCTCTGGACAGCTTCAGATCAGACACATGGAGAGGACCGTTGGTCCATGAGGGCAGGATTAATCTTGTGTGAGATAGAACACTGAACCAATGTATTGTGTAGATATAGGGGCTTCAGCACTAACCAAACTATTGACTCTACTGCCCTGAATTACTTTTTTATACATTATGGTACTGTATAGCACAGCTCTTCAGAGCAAATACTAATTGTTCTTGAACATCAGGCCTTGAAAGAGCTCAGGATTCGCAAGAAGCAAGTGATAACTTAATAATGAAAAACGATAATCATAAAAGATTATTTGAATAAAGAATTCTGAGATTATCCATTTTGTGCTTACAAAATTGGAGGTAATTTGTACAACCTCTTGGTTGATGAGGTGAGGGACTAATTATAATGATTATGTAATCAGGAATAAGTGCAATCCTCTCCCATATGTTACACAAGTGAACACAGGAAATAAATATATGGGGGACTAATGAAGAAGATGAATGTAAGTATTCTGGTGATGCTAGGCACTTGTGGAGACGTGGAAACATGCAGATGTTGCCTCCCTTATGTTCATCCTATTTTATCATATTTCTAGAACATATTCTACCAAACTATCTGCTATACCGGCAAAAGAAATAGCTAGAAATATCCAAACATTCTCACTTTAGAAGTAAGCAGGTGCTGAAGTCCTTTCTCAAATGTACATAGATAAATCTTTGCCTTAAGTAACAGTTTTGGATACGTCAGGGAGCTGGTCCCAAACATTGCCTTGTGTGCTCAAGATTGATCAAAACTCCAGGTTAAGCTCTAATATGCTTCTCAGATTATTTGTATTAGAACTTTAAAGAATCTGGATAATTTTGTTGTTTGATCACTGAAGTTCAACAACCGCTTTACAATCAGATCAAGGAGGAAATTCTACAGCTGTTCTGGCAATGCAAATGAAATGTAACTTATGGTTTAACATAGATTAGGTGAACAAAAATAATTAACAGAATCACAGAATCACAGAATGCTAGGGATTGGAAGGGGCCTCGAAAGATTGTCTAGTCCAATCCCCCATTCATTGATTGTCATTACAAAATTGGAGAAGGAACCAAATTAAATCATAAGCCAATAAATTGAAATGTAACTGTGGAGATCATTGCCCTAGATAACTCAGACATTCAAGAGAGCTAATATGTGTTCAAAAAATAAATAAATCTTTCCTCAAGAACCGATAAATAATTTTGAAAATATAATCAGTAGTCTTTCAGCATTATTTCTGTTTGAAAGAAAATGACCCAAACTTGGAATTCTATTAGGTGGAATATACTCATGCCAAGTGGTGGCAAAATCTATAGCTTTGGTTTGTTTCACAGAGATTTTCTGTCTTCTGAGAGACAGATTGATCACCCAACAGACTCAGGATTAAATGTTTACTTGTTTATTTACTACCGAAAGAATAAAATTTTTGTAGGTTCCAAATTTTATCAAATGAACAAACCCACACAATTAGAAGGAAGAATTACACATAATTAATCAGTGTTGCTGAAGAGGTATCTTAGCTGCTTTTTATCTCTGGGCAGAAATCCAGCATCTCCACAGTAATTCACTTCAGGCTAATAGACAGTGTCTCTTTAAACATACTTAACCTTGCCCTCACTAATATAGCATGCAAGCCTAATGTTGATTTGTCCTTTGAAATACAAGAAACAGAGTTTATTTATTTTCTACCAAAAAGCAGCAGAAGGAATACCACAGTGCCAAGAAGTAGAAACCATAAAATAAACATACGAGTACAGCATCAGACTTTTTTTCCAGTAAATAAGGTGGACCTTCAGGAGACCTTCTCGTCCAGACTTCGCAGCAGGTAAGAAGTGTTCCTTTAAGTATCTGTTAGATATCTCTTGAAAGGAATAGGTAGATATTATTTTAATAACACACATTATTTGGTTGACAGGAACTTGAATTTTACTTCCTGAATATTGCAAAAATGTTCTCATAACTATTTTCATTTAGTGTACTTTGTTCTTTTGCTTTACTGCTACCAGAAGTTTAATTTTCCATGTTTTTGTTCTTACTACTTTGCTTTTTCTTTACAGGTCGAAAGTTTAAACACACACACACACACACAGATGCACATACACACAAAAAAGCTTCAGCTATTGTGAAAAGAGAAAGCAAAGTAAGCACAGAACTTCTAGGGACAACTTTGTCTTTCTGAAGAGCTTCAGTTCCTGAAAGGACGAGCTGTGATAAGCTTGGGAGCCTAGAAAACATGTGTGCGTGCCACATTAACATGATTGAGGGAGTGAGGCAGCCTGCAACAGCTGCAGCAGATATGCTACCACACTATCTGAAATACACTTTAAGGTCCCTTAGTCCCTGTATGTTTCCTTCTCTCTTTCATTCCTTGCTAAATCTGTGCTTGGACAGACAAGCTGGAAGACTTTAAATGTGAACAGTGATTCAGGCAAGAGCAAGTTACTGAAATTATAAGGCCAGAGCTTCTAGGGAAAAAAGATTGCCCACTGCTTACTGTACTAACCCTCCATGATGGCAACTTGGATTAAATTTTGTTTTCTGTTATAGACTCCCTCAGATTTTAAACTACCAGTTTAACGTTTCTGTCTTTGTTCCTGTTCTGTAGAGTGGAACTAATAATGCTAATATGTTTCTAATAGAGACTGTCACTGTGACATACACAGGTAGCAAGCTGGAGGAGCACTTATATGTGTCTCGAATTGGAGATGATGACTCTTTGTTTTCTAATGTAACCGCATTTCTAAATGTAGTATATCTTGGATATCTGACTCATGCTTACAGAAGAAATGAATGTCTAAAAAAGCTTATGTACCTCTTGTCCTAACAGTCTTTGCTGCTTCCTAAAATACAGAGGCTCAGAGCTGGGTTTGCAAAGACTGTATTTTATGTCTTGTATCATATGGGTTATTATATTTTTCATTCACAATTTTTTCTAGTGAAAATATAATATTTTTGACATATTTTAAAGATGAGTTTCATTCCATAATAAAATCGTAGAATCACAGAATATCAGGTTGGTAGGGACCACAAGGATCATCTGGTCCAACCTTTCTTGGCAAAAGCACAATCTAGACAAGATGGCCCAGCATCCTGTGCAGCTGAAGCTTAAAATGTCCAACGTCAGAGAATCCACCACTTCTCTGGGGAGATTATTCCAATGGCTAATTGTTCTCATAATGAAAAATTTCCCTCTTGTGTCCAATTGGAATCACCGCAGGAATAACTTGTGCCCATTTCCCCTCTTCCATGTAACTCCTGTGAAAAGGAGTTCTTGATCTTGTTTGTAGCCACCCTTTAAATACTGGAACATGGTGATGAGGTCTCCTCTAGGCCTTCTTTTCTCAAGGCTGAACAAGCTCAGTTCTCTCAACCTTTCCTCATATGGCAGCTTCCCAGTCCTTTGATCATCCTTGTGGCCCTTCTCTGGACCCTCTCCAGCCTGCCTACATCTTTTTTGTATTGCAGGGACAAAAACTGGACACAGTATTCTAGGTGTGGCCTGACGAGAGCTGAATAGAATGGGATAATGACTTCTTTGTCTCTGCTGGTGATGCCCTTGCTAATGCAGCCCAGCATAGTTCTCCTAACATTTTAAATTAAAATTATTTAAATAAATAAATAAATAAATAAAACCATTTTAAATTAAAAATTATAAGAAATCATCCAACTCAGAAAAAAATCACCTCAAAAAGGTCTGCTGTTTTTCAAATATGACTGATTTAAATCTGTTCAGCTTAACATATTTAGTATTTGCAAAACATGATCGGGATAACATTGACAAACTCAAATATATGTATGCAGAAAAATTCTCAATAAGTTGTGTGTACTTCCTAAATCATTCTATCAGTTGCAAAACAAACTGTGGACTGTTAGTTTCATTCTGAATAACAAGTCAGGGATGGATCCAAAAACCACTGGCTGATTCCCTTTGATTTCAATATTTCAAAGATCTTTCTTGTTAAAGTGTTGTCAACATCAACCTTTTTCCTAGTCTCACAAATTATGATTTATTGGTTTGTTTTAAATTCCTTTATTACATGTAAGTAGTGTGTGTGTTTCATTTGAGGTTATTCTACAAAACTTTCCTGATAAACAGAAAAGAGAGATTTCAATTATTTATGTAGATTATGAACCATGTGTTTTAGGTGGATTAGTACTCTTCCATTACACATGTAGTAATAAACACTAGTAATACATTTGGCATCTGAAAAAATGTTAATAAGCAAACCTTTTTGATTGCATTTGAAATAGAGAGAAAACCTGGAGCTTTTATAAGACCGAGGTGCAAAGACAGCCAAGCAACGAAATTATTAGAATTCCAAAGTCATCTACTTTTTCTCTTGACTATTCTCAACCTTCCAGTTTGTATTGAGCTGCTCAGACTAATGTTAAAAAGATGTAGATACGGTAACTTTTCCTTAATAGTGTCCTTTCCCATAATAATTTTACATTATTAGGATATTTTCCTCTCCTGGGAAGCTTTTCATTTGATTTAACACACACACAAAAACCATTTTATGAATAATGTATTTAGAGCTAGATCCCCAAACACAGTTAAGAAAGGAAGTAATAAAGAGAGAGTCTGTTTCTGGAAGCATGCAAACGGGCTCCCTAAAATCATGTCTCCTCTGTTGCTGTGAATATGCTCCCAGCTGGCCACCTCCATCCAAAGAATAGGTGGAATAAGGTTTCTGCTACTGTTAAGCAGTAGCCAACAGAGCTGCTAAGTAAAAACCTTGAAGGGGCATGACAGATTGCTCGGTTCTCCATGTAGAGAATAATGCAGTCTGCTGTGAGACATTTTACACAATGCTTCCCGCTGCTCCATCTGGGCTGCTGAGCACTGATGGTGCACTCGATTGCATACAAGTCAAATATGAAGGCAATTCCTGACAACAGGATCCTTTTATGAAAAAATGGACACTGAGGTATGCAAGAAGCACTATGTTTCAGTTCCTAATTATTCATTAAAATATGAAGCTGAACTTACTTTTGAACTCATGAGACAGTTAAGAGCCTTCAGTGCTCTCTGAACTTGCAGCAAAAAATGATATGGGGAAAATGGCAATGGTAAGTTAGTTTAAGATGTATTTTTAGATGTATTTATTGGCCAAAGAGGTTTATGCACAAATTATAGTTTTCTGGTTAGATAAATCTTTCTGAACATCAGTATGAAGAATAACATAATATAACCAAAAGCAATCTTCTATAGTCCCTTGCATACTGTAGGTTTTATTTTGTCTACCTGTGACCTATCATAATTACTAATGAAGGACAGATGACTGAGTTGTTAGTTCAGTAAGACTCAATACTAAGCAATATTTTTTATAGGTAGGTTTGTAAAACATGGGTGTTCTGGTAGTATATGAATTATCAAGAAGAAAGTGGGAGGGAAAATAGAGAACTGAGATATTTTTAGTCAAGCTTTACTTTCATTTCCAAATGATTCATGTCAAGAAAAATCTACTTAATAAAACTGAAATGTATAATAACATTAAATCACACTGAAATAAAGTAGTCTATGTGAATAGCTGGGGGGGGTGGCTTGGGGGGAAGGGAAGACCAACTAAACACAGACAAAAAACAACCAAACCAACCAACCTCACCAACATTAGAAAATATCACAGACTTGCAGGAAGAAAACTTATTGACAGAAGTTCTGGCCTCCCTTGCATCTGGAGACTTAGAAGTTCAAATGAAACAGTTCAAGGCAGAAGACCTATGTGTCCAGAATGATATCACCTGCCTCTTGTCATCAGATCTGTGGCTGAAAAATAATGCTCATGGACTGGTGAGATACGTCACACTCAGATTACATCTGCTGCTCCAAACTCAGTATGAGTTTAATGATTAGATGACAAACTCTCATGTGACAATGGCTGGAGAAAGAAAATGCATATCATGGGATGTATCAGAAGGGATTTTTATCAGAGGTAAGCACTAGTTTTATTATACAGAACAGTCTTGACTATTAATTTAAAAAAAACTGAGAAGACTTTGAGTAGTTATGGAGAAGGACAGTTGGGTTTATGAAGGGAACAGAGATTCTCAAAAGCAAAAACCAGTAAAAATCTTAGTAAAACAAAGGGTGAGAGGTGATTTTTATATTTGTAGAGAGCATAAATGCCAGAGAAGGAAATGAGATATTGCAGCTAAGGAGCACAGTTTGCACAGTGATAGATCAAAATAAACTGGTTGGAAATTACAAGATGATTCTTGTTTATCAAAACAGAGATTTTCTGATTCCATTCTAATGGAACTAACGAGGGATCTCAACACATTTAAGAAAGGGACATGGCACAATTAGTACTTCTAACACTGGAAGTCTAAACTCTGTGACCCAGGAGACTCTTTCTAGTAGGATCTCGTCTTTCATCTGGGCATATGTTACTTGGGCCAACTATTTGCAGAAGCAGACTATATAGGATTCAATACTAAAAGATGACAAGCCACATTAATAAAAGTATAATTATTATTCCAATTTACTGCACATTTTGAAGAAATAACAGCTCATTAGCCCTATGGGGAAGAAGGCAGATCTCTCTTTGTACAAGCAGTACTTTAAGAGCATTTAAGAGAGAAAGCATAAACATTTGTACTTCTGGACTATGGTCTTTATTTATGCAGAAATACAAAAAAGCTAACTTTTAGCTAGAATGATTTACAACAGTCAATGCAAGAAACATTCAGTCACTTTCATATTGGAATACCATTCTTTCCAGTAAACTAGTGAAGCACCGATGATAAGCATCTCAAAATATGTCTAGAAAGAAATGCTGTGTTGAAAGCTACTCTAAAAATGTCTTCAGATAGAGTTTACAGTAAAAAGACATGCAGAAAATACGTTAGTTTCTAGTCAGTGAGAGAGGTGAAGACAGCCCAAGGATATCTCATAAAACTTCTACTGTAACTTCCCAACAAAACTTTTCATCATCTTTCTGCCTCATTGTGCAAGGAAATGAGGTGTCCATAAAATACACCTGAATTCTCTAAAAAGGACTTCCTTACCAATGACAGTTCTCTTGGAGAAGACTCATTAGTGAAATAAGAAGTCTTTTCAAGGAAAAGAAAAGATACAACCTAGGTTATTTTTTCTTGATTACCTGTCATCAGTGTGACGGTAACTGTGCAAGCTGTATTTCAATGGATGTATGACTAGTGTAGTCAAATATATACCTGTTTCTAAATCTGTACATACATATATGGATTTTTATGTCCCTATATCCATCTTTGCATTCAAGAAGAAAAAATTATTGCTTGGAGCAGAGAAAAGAACAGGGCACAAGTTGACTCTCAGTCTTTTTCATTTTTACTGTACTTCTGATCCAGTTCTATATACTGCATGGAGCAGACCAAACAATTACAGTCCAAATTATATAGATTAAAACTCATCAAAGCCTATTTTAATCAATGGTAAAGTTTTCTTTGGTTTCTGAAGTAGATGGGAAATGATTTTTTTTTTTACATGTAGTTTTTAAAGCTTTGGAAATTATTCACAGGAACTGCATCTTGTCAGCTCTCTGCTTTTCAGGTTTCCATCAGCTCTTCTTTATTGTCCTGTCACAATTTTGCACGAATCTCATACTCATCTATTGATGATTTGATGTATGCTATTGAACTACAAATAATAAATAACATTGTGGTCTCAGCTCTGAGTAAAAAGAACCATAATAGGAATTCCATGATCACTTTTCCGCTTAATGTATGACAACTTTCAGGCACAGAGCTAGAGTAGAACAAAATCTTAGTGACCAAAATAATGACTACCTTGTAATATAGATGAGTAGAAACACTTCCATCTTCATCTTCGCAAAGACATTAAATAAAAAAACACAACAAAAAACCAAGTAAACAACAACAACAAAAAACAACAACAAAAAAAACCCCAACAAACAAACAAAACCAAATCTATTGGAAAAGCCCAGAACTTGTCAAAACTGCTACAAATGAAAAAAAAAAAATTATATTTACTAAGTTTTGGAACTGGCCCTCAAGTTTTATTGTGTACCCCCTGTATTTATTTTCGGTTGCTGAAAATAACTCCATATAAACTACTACTAGAATTGCTCCTCGTATCTTTTTAAAGAAGACTCATTATTACCTTGACATCTCAAGAGGTGAGTGTTATTTCAAGAAGATTGTTAAAACAAGAGAAACATAATTTGGTATAAAATTCTATAAGCTCTGAATTACGTTTTATTTGGCAAATATTCAAATGCTTGCACAGGGAAAAGAAACTTCTGTAGAACTTGAAAGTAGCATAATACCTGGTGAGCTAAGAATGGGTTTGAAATGTGGTGCTCACAGCTGGATGCTTGGATTTCACCTGTGTATTGGCAGTTGCACTTCCCCCCCACATGCCCTGAGAGCTGGTGTGGCAGTTGCACATCCCCCTCTGTCATGGTTTGATTGCGGAGTGACAATAAAACCATGGCAGATGTATTGTTAACCTCCTCTCCCCCCCTTTTTCCCCTTCAGCCTCTCCCTCTCCCTCCTTCCCACAAAGGACAGGCGATTGGGAGGGAAAGAAGGACAGAGAGAAGAGAGTTGGAAAAAATTAAAAATGTTTTACTAACGCTACTAATACAAACAGAGAAAATAATACAAAATATACAAAACCAATCTTGAAAGTCCCGGCAACTGCTCCAGCAGATGTAGGGCCGGCATCCGAAGTCCTGGACTGGACTCTGCAGCCAACCGGAACTGGATTCAGTCTGTCACTAGGCCTCAGTTTGCAGGGACAACTTGCAAGGTCCTCTCCCAATGTCAGCCATAAGGAAAAGGGCGAGATCCTCGTGATCTCCCACTTCTATATGAAGTATGACGTGAATGGGATGGAATACTTTAGTTGGTCGATTTTTCAGTTCACCTCCTGCCTGCACATCTCGCGGGATGCATCATTATCAATGACCTTGCATTCCATTACTATGTCTACCAAAATATGTACCTAACTTTCAGGAAAACTGCAGTTAGTAAGACTTTAGCTGACAGGGAAAATTCACTAAAAGAGAAACCTGTTTTTAACAAAACCAGGACCCCCTCTCAGAACCGGGGCCTTCAATGGGGCAGCTAATGGCTCTTTGTGGAGACCCAGAGTCGGTGGGCAGGGTCGTCAGCAGAGGAGGGGCCAAGTGTGCCCACAGCCCAGAGAAGCCGAGAAGCTTCTGGAATGCCCACAGTTGGCGGAGGGGCATGGAAAAGCTGAGAAGCTTCTGGAATGCCCACAGCCAGATCTGAACAGACTATAAATGGGGTTCCCGCTGGAGACCCTCTTGGTGTGGTCTTCTCAGAGCTGCGGGTCTGCCATGCTGCCGGAGTCCCTCCCCTTAGATGGAGAAGACGTCTAAGGTAACTTCCAGGGATGGGGAGCACCTCACCTCTGCGTATGGGTGAGTGATAAATTACTGAATATATGCTTTAATAAGTCCTTGCCTGGTAGGCGAGTGTAAATTCCTTGTCTAGCAGGCAAGCGTAAGTCCTGGCCACAATAGGCTAGTGTTTTTCTCTTATGAGCAAAACAGAGCAGAGAGGGCTCTGGTTTTGTTTTCTTGTGAGTGCGCGTATGCACGCTGTGGATCCTCATTATTCTTATTTTGCTGCACCCCAAATAATGTCCTAACTTAATATCCGAACCTGTATCTTATGTTATTAGAGCGCTAACTAATTGTATAAACCCCGTTTCTAATTGGTTCTAATTGGTACTTTTCCGGCCAGAATAAAGTTTGGTTTGGACCTTGTTGTCCGTCTAAACTTATTTTGGGGTGCCTCCATGACAACCTGTCATCTTATAGTGACTGACTAAGGGGAAATGAAAACACCTCTGCATAGACTAAGGGAATTCTCTCTTTTTAAGTGATGGATGATGAAACACCAGGGTAAAATTAAAGTCGTCAGAGAGTAAGAAGTCTATACTGCATGAAGATCAGGTACATTATACATAGCCTGAAGTTCTGAAATAACAGTGTTGTCTTATTTTAGAAATGTCAACAACCAATATAACTCCCCAAAAAAGGGAATAACTTTTCTTTGGCACTGTAATAGAATTAAAAAAAAAAAAATGGGAGTGATTCCTAAATTAAATATAAAGTGATACAATGTAAAAGTCTTCATGTGAGGTGTGTGTCTGTACTTCATTTTAGCCTATTTGTTTGTTTGTGTGTGTGGTTTCTGGCAGAGGATGGATTTCTTGTTTCATAAGCTCTGTTCTTTGGGTTGTACCTTGCAGACGTGTGCAAGCATCTTGGGTATCCCAGAGACTCTCAACTAGCACTGGCGGCCAATACTTAGATAACTAAATCACATTCCAGGTGTTGTAATTGTCAGGAGCAATTTCTTAAACTACTGTGGGAAACTAAAGAGAAAGAAGGCATCTTAACAATGCACTGGACATAAGCATGCAGATACTGCCTCCAAATAAGCAGACATATGTGAAGACGTAATGACAGCTCCTCCTACTAATTTCTACAGTCTAGTCAAGAAAAACTATTTGCATTTTGGAAAAATGGAAGTTGGCCATTAGATGTTTGGAAAATTAGTATTTCAAATCATCTGTAGAACTTAATTTGAGTTCAGAGAGTTATTTATCTTTTCCTTTCAGTTACAGCAGTATACACCCACTTCTGCAAGGAAGTTATTTCTGACTTACATGGGTGTAACTGATGTTAAATTTTCAAAATGAGAAGGAAAACTAGTGAAGTGTCAAAACATGGGTGTGGGATGAAGTCATTTCTAAATGGGGTCAGCCTGACCCTCATCTAGTCCAGGCAAAGGAATCCTAGTCAGGGATCACTTCTATTCCAGACACATATATTCAGTTCACCCTGAAGGTAAGTTTAGTAATAGCTAGTATTTTTGTGCCTCTTAAGTTCTATGTGATCAACTTCTAGTCAGCTGACTCCATTGATTAAAAAGAGAATTTAGAAAAATAGCTCACAGGTAGAGGCTTACATTGTGACACTTCAATTTTAAGACCAAATATTTCTTTTACATTTAGTTTCTTCTAGGTCCTATGCCATTGCTGTCAACATGGAGCAGATGTCTTGGATATCCTTCTGCATTTTAATGGGACTAGATAAGCATACAACAGAATTGACCTCTAGTTTTGTACATCAGAATTAATTATTCTGGACTCTTCTTTTTGTAAATGAAAAGAAATAGAGACTTCTGAAGTGCAAGTCAACTGATCTATTTTGGATATGTGTCTTAAGGTGACAAGAATTGCACACTATTAGGCAAGTTACCTATTTCTTTCATTAACTAAAAGGGTACTTACAATAACCTGCCTAGATGATTGTACACTATAAACTCAGCCATGTCATTTTTATATACTTTCTAAAATCTATTTTAACTCACACTTTCTGGAATCCATTATCTTTATAGAATAAAGTTACCTGCAAATTATGCTAACCTGAACTAAATTAAGACATTGCCCAATTTATCCAAGTTTTCTCTTTATGCTCTCCCAAAATAAATGCAGGGGAAAAGTTGTTCACATGCATATATGCGAAACCTACCTAAAGAATAAAATATATAGGGGTCAATGACTTTGTCTAATCTGCTTGTCTAATCAGTCTGCAGACTTAGGCAGTGTGCCTGCTACTTCTGCCTATTATCACCTAAAAAAAGCAGTCACTGTTTGGGCCCACAGAAAATGACCTATCTTTGTGGCTAGAGAGAAGTGGCGCGGGCAGGAGAAGAACAGGGAATTGCCATTATGATTAAAGAAGTCTTTTTTCTCTTAGAACTTTTTGTTCTGGCTTTAATGATTTTTTTTTCTCCATCTGCTTGTTCATGATGTCTCTTGCTACATTTTCATATTTCTCACTCACATAAAAATCTCTGCATTGGTTCCTTTGTCCCAGTATAAGAACACATCTAAACCCTGTATTTTAAATTTGACCTTAAAACGTTAATCTCTGTGAAAAAAAAGACTTCTTTGGGAAGGCAGCATAAGGGAGCCAATATGCATTTTATAAACATTAGAACAACACATACACTAAAATGTGCAACCACATTATGATTATAATCCTTCTTACTATTCTCATCCTTATTGACTATTTGTCATGCTGTGTCTTGGTGCAGCAGAAAACATTTGGCTAGTAAATTCTTTTAAAATTGAATCAAGCAAGGTGCTGATCAGTTGGAGCTCCAGACAGAAAAGCCACTACAGAGGCTGAAATTAAATATGCCTAAGTGCATTTCTGGTTATGAGCCAGATTGCTCAGAACCTTGCTCAGTTGTGCTAATAGAGATCTATGCTTTTAAAATAGGTTTATATTTTTTGGCTTTTTGTAGAATAGTAATACTAGATACTCTACAAATTAGTTTGTTCTTTTGTAACATCAACTAAGGCTCTGAAAACTGTTCCAATAAGTAAGTGAAAGCATATTAAAACTGTTCTAATCAGTTGGTTTTAAAATTGTTTAAAACAAAACTCTTAATTCTCTGCAGTGGAAGAAGCTACATTAGTTGAAGTAGTCAGAACCAGATATAATACTTTTAAAAGTAACATGATACAACTCAATCATGGCATATGGCAATTGAAACAGAAATAACTGGATAAATAATATTTGTGGTCAAATACACCTGAAGAGATCATATTGTGTTAAAGTCCACAAATGACATTCGTATTTATGTGACAAGTAGAGATAACATAACTGTAACTGTATGAACTGAGTCTATATGTATAAAATATTATGAAGCATCAATTAGTTTATTTTAGGAGCCATAATGAAATACAAGTACCTTGATCACAGGGATGAAAATGCAACCTAACTTTGTGGAAGATTCCTTAAAGTATCTGGAAAAAGTAAGGCATTTCTGAAGACTTGCAAAATTTGAACTGGTCTACCTCTCTCTAGTACTTATAACCGGTTCAGCACATGACTAGAGACTAGGGTCTCTAACTTGTGTTTAACTTTATCCAGAGAGTTCTGTGAAATTTTTGGTGAGATTTAGCCAACTGGATCCTGCTTAGTGTCTTCAGTATTAACTTACTTATTCTCTGCTATTTTTCCATAGCCATACCATAATTCTTTCTGGAAATTTTAAATATAAGAAAATGAAAAGTGCTAAAACTGCTTATTGTTAGCAAACAAGAGGAAAACTACTTTGCATGGGGTTTTTTTCAGAACATCCGATGTCAGGTACCACTATGAGGAATAAAAACCTGACACAAGGAAAAAAAAAAATGAAAACACCTTTGCATAGAAGATTCACTTCTCTTTGGTCTCTTATCAAAATCCTACTTCCTTAATAATTTCCATTAACTAGTTGCTGGAATCAGTTTAACCTGTATTTTATCACTAAACCAGTGTTTTTCCAAAAGGAATTGTCTGAAGGAATAGTTGATAGGAAAAACAAAAAATTCTTCTGGATTTATCTTGTTAGTTTTCTTTCAACTGCCTTGTTTTGTGGTGGTTTTTTTTGTTTTGTTTTTCCACATTCTACCAGTTTCTTCTCTGTGTTTAATAAAATTCTTAAAAAGCCCCTGTCACAGAGAAGCCTCATGACATACTCCAGAAATTTTTCAAGATCTAATGTTAAGGATAAAACTTCTAAAAAGTGTTTTTGTATATCACAAGAAAAACATTTTCTGCTTAACATGTGACAGATAGATGGAACTGGTCTTTTCATTTATGTGTTGTAAGCTTCTGTAAAAATTAGAGGTGAAATTCAGCTTTAAGGGAAATCCAGGCAAGATGAATTTCTCTTAGCTGCTTGGCAGCTGGTTTAGCAGTCATGTTGTGTTTGTACACAGGTTTTTTAACTGAAGTGGTGTTTGGGGACTTCCTCACAGAGATTTCTCTGCAGTTAACACTGTTGCTAAGACTGTTGGAAATGCTGTTAACATTATCAGAGCCATTGCAAATATTTGAGGGGTAGAGAGGTCAGAACTTCTTATTGAAGGAATATTTTTCATTGAACCATAAAAATTTTTCAACTCATGTCATTGGTATCCTGCTGAACAATGAAACTGGATGAGCTCTTTCTTTCCTTAAGCCAAACAGATACATTTTGACCTCATACTTTGTCAATAAGGAGATGTTGGAAAATAATTTTGTTTTTATTTCCCCACTAGAAAATACAATCTAGGAAACCACAAGTTTCAGATAGGAAATTTAGCAAAAGACTCCAGCTTTCCCAAATTTGCAAAATTTGTCTACAAAGCCCACAAGCACAGATTCCCTTGTAGAACTGAACATGTTAAAATATTACTAAAATAACATTTTTTCACATTATATATTTTCTTGAATAATATTCAAATAAATGGATGTGACTGAGAACAAGAAAGAAAGAACCAAACATTTGATCATCAAAAATTCTTAGGGTTTATTTTTGTCTGGTTTTGTTTGTTTGTTTGTTTTTACTGAAGATGACAGGACACTCATTTTATGAAAGCCAATTATCCATTCACTATGCACTCCATTTCAGTTTTAAGTGAATAAAAAGGAGAAAAAAGCTCCTGGATTTGAGTATCTGTCCAGATCTCTTTAAATAACTTGCATCTCTTTGGAAAAGACTGCAGCGTCCATAAACACATAAATGATACATTTGAGGAACCTTTTCAATCAAAATAAAGACTAAATTTGTACTGTCTCTTGCCATAAGCAGTTGACTCACAGATGAACCAACAAATTTACAGCTGCTATTGTGTCATGAAACAACTCCATTTTCAGGCTAATACAATGTCACTAAGCCAATCCTTGGCTATACTGAATGTAAAACCTGCAGATAGTTAGTCTTCAGCAAAAAAGTTGCTTTTTGTAATAGAATCAAAACTTTGGAAAGCAGAAAGCTGGTTAATATGTGAATAACCTACTGCATACCAAAAAGAGAAGGAAAGTTAAATTCAGACATATTTAAAAATATATCCTTTTTGTCTGAACTTTAAAATGATGAAATATTGTGAATAGCTGTTTATGGCTGAGTTATATAGATTATTTCTTTTTCAAAATTCTGTAAAAACAAAAGAAGCAAGCAAAAATTAGAGACTTTGTGGCTGATTCTGGTCTTTCCTTTACCATGTATAATGTTTCCTCCCTGTACAGACTAGTAGAAGAGATAAATGAGGATATAAAAGATTATGTTCTTAATAGATCACACTTTGAAGATGTGCACATTACTCCAAAAGGTGGAAGATAATGGAATAAGACCTTGTATACTTAATTTCTCCCTTAATTTACATACAGACTATATTTGGATTTGCCTACAGGGAGGATATAGGAAGTTGCCACTAGTCTGTAAGGACATAACAAGGCCAGTCTTTCACTTGGAAGAATATATTTCTCATTTTTCTTTCTCTACAGACCACGTTTGAGTACTTATGATGAATTATGGAAATGGCAGGTTAGTTATAATCATGGTCAATATCATTGTGAGCTAGTTTTGCTTTCTTGGCAGTAGACTTTTAGAAAGATGGGGTTTTAGTTTGATTCAGCATTGTGCAAATAGACGCTTCCTCCTTCAGGATCCAAGCCAGTGCCATGAAGCTTGATAGATTTATCAGCCTGGCTTCTCACTAGCTGGATCTCTGTGATCTGTTACATCCACACTTTAATCTCTTCCAGACTAAATTGTATGTATTGTGGTAGTGGTACTTATATCAGAGTGCTTAACCTGAACTTCTTTACCTAGAAAATAAAAACTTTCCTCTACTAGCTGTATTAGAACAACAAAAAGTACACACAATACAAACTACTATGGAACTCTGCCTTTCTCACACACATAATATGTGACCCTAGAAATACCTGTAAATGTCCAGAAATACAAGTCTCAAGACAGGGATTCCAATGCATTTCCATTATCACTACTGAAGGAAGTAGTGATCACCCTTTTAACACGTACATGGGTGCTATGTCTGAGCATAATCTCCTCATACGTAACAGCATAGCTTATTTGTGCCTGGGTGCATATACATTATAAAATGTAGCCTTAATCAGGAGTGAAGCAGTCTCTATAAAGTACTGGGATATGTAACATAGCTCAGGAACCCCTTTACAAGGGGACAGTGTGCCGTATATGTATTTCAAGCCATTTTATGTGAGGTCAAGGATTCAGGGAGTTGGTGGCTTCTGACACTCATGTTGACAGATGTCAAACTTTTTTTTTTTCCTCTTATGAGTCAATATTAGACCTTCACTACATAGTAAATGCTGCAACATGAAAAGGCTTATTGGTTGTGTGGGTAAAATCTTATACCTGCCTGCTTAATTGATGTGCTAATAGTGGGTCTGGTCAGATTTCTTGCAACAAAAATAAGAGAGTATGATGTGAACCAAAGAGCCCTCTAACTCCCAAGGATGATCTGCAAAATATAACACAATGATAGATCCAACATTTGCCCTCATAGACTGACAGAATCAATACAAACATGAAGGATGCAAGGTCATACTTTGTCTCAATGAAGGATGGAAGAGTTGCCACATGACAAAAAGTGACTTGTCTTCTTGGTGCAACACAAAATATCAGCTTTTACTTCACCTCACATTGTTCTCACAGAGCTTTCACAGCTGATGGAGCAGAATACCAGCCCTCATTGGACTTCCACCATTCTGCAAACTGCAAGCCCATTCAGCAAAAATCTGTCCATCCTGTCCAGAGGCTGCCATCTGCACTCCGGCGAGCCAGAACTTAATCCCTGAGCTCCTGAGCACAAAGCAACTCCGTAACTGCTTCTAGAAAGAAAGCATGGATGAAGCACAACCTTCCTCTTGATAACAAAGCACAGGGTGTGACCAGTATGCACATGTTTGTTTGTTTGATTTGGGATTTTTATTTGTTTGGTTTGGGTTGGTTGGTAGGTTGGGGTTTTTTTGTGTGTTTTTTGTTTGTTTGTTTTTTCTGTTTAGTTGGTTGGTTGGTTTTGGTTTTGGATTTTTTTCATTTTATGGAAAATCATGGAGTTACGCTTTAACAGCCTTCAGACTGCCTGCTAGACATCTGAGTTACACTTAGGTGCAATGGAAAAGATGGGGTTTCAAAAGCAATTCCTAAAGCATGTTCCTTTCACTGTCTTGCCCTGCAAGCACTTACACCATGGAAAACAAAGAGATCTATGAAAGGGAGATGTTGAAACTCAGCCTGATTCCCAGAGGGACCCCAAATGTCAAAGGTTCTTTGAGGATGTCTAACAAACATAGACGGCATTGATTTACATATAAAGCACAGTGGACATGTCCACCTTCATTCAAAACCACTTTCTCCTCCAGATTATTTCTGCTTTTTTTCCAATGACTCTGTACAATGCATAAGCAGTGTTGTAAGCAGAACTAAGTTCTGCTTTGCTCAGCAGAAGGGAGCCCTGAGACTAGAAACGGCCAGTTTTTAGCCTTCTCCTCACCTTCGCTTCCAGCTTTCCTAGACCTATGGCACTTGCATTCCTCATTGCAGAATATCAGCTTCAAGACATGGGAGGAGGAGAAAAAATATGGAGAAGTATGCACCCCCACATCTACCTTTTGTGCCATGCCTGCTGCTTGAACAAGTAATGCTCAAATACTTGCAAATTGGAGATGAAGTTCAATATTGAGGAACTTGACTGTCTTCTGTGTTTTGTGCAGTCAATTAGGCTTTTGCACAGAAGAGGACTGCTCTCTCAAACTGAATTAGTCAAGAATATGGCAATCTACAGCAATCTGTGCAGGCTGGCTCATGTTCTTTACCTCCAGGACTGTGCTCTGGGACTCAGCATATCCCCCCCAAGCAGGCAGATGCCTGGTTGAGCTCTCCTGTCAAAGAGTTCAGGCTCTGTGTTCAGTCAATTGAAAGTCCAGGCAACTCAGCTATTACAAATTGTTTCTTACAGGAACTTGATGTGTTGCCATTGACTAAAGAGATAGGCCAGGTAATTAAAGAAGGTAGTCTCTAATGCCCAGAAAGAGCTAGATGCTTGATTTTTAGGTGTTGCAATGCCAAAGATATTTGCCTGAAGCATATAGTCTGTGTCTTGCTGTTAAGCTCTGTTGACTTTCAAAATCTGCAATGTTTATTCTAAAGCACATTTCTGCACAGTGAGTGTTGTGATCACTGACAGACATACCTACCTATCCGCAGGCATCTTGGCATTCTAACTGTGAACAGAGAAGGCAGTCCTACTGTTTGTAGAGCTCTATAATTGAATTAGTGAACCTTATTTTGTAAGATAGAAGTGTTCCCACTGAAACATTAAAACATAAACAGCTCACACATAAACTATTAACTCGTACCCAAAGCTACAAAGCCAAAGGTACTATTTCCTGGACATCTAAATGATGTAGAATATGTCTTCAGAGAAGTGCTGTGGAAAGTAATCCAAGCTGTCCCTGGTAAAGACTTCTTCAGCAAATACCATAGTTGCATTAATATTCTAGCTAATAAGAATTGTTTTCAAACATTGTATGGATGCTACAGTTCCATCCATATGAATTTCATACCTAAGCTAGAATTGTTGTGTGACATGGCACTGTATCATGTGGAAATGACAGCCTTAGTCAGTCTTAGCTTAAAGATCAATGTGTTGCATCCCATCATAAATGCAGGCTTAGACATATTTACTTAAGTTCTCTTCAGTAGCTAAATCCTCAGAAGAAGAGGCATCTAGGCATGGTTTGATTTAATCTGTTGTTACCTGAGACTACCAAAGCTTCTGTGCCTCATTTCCTCAAAGCTCTAGCTGTTTTTCAGTATATCCTATAAACTGAAAAAGATGCGTTCTGTCTTTGTAGATTGTAACCAGAGAGACATTCCCCAATAGTGATTATTGATGAGACCAAACATAAATCTGGCTCAGCAATTCAGTTACTGAAGATTGCCCCAGTTATGGAAAGCTCTGTTTCTACTGCCTCTGCAAAACTTTTACAGATACCTTAAACCTAGCCAGTACATGTGCCTAGAAGTTTTGCAACCATTATGCTTGTATCTTGGAATACTGAAAATCTGTTCTCAGTATTGGGACCCTCTTGGACTAGACTCTGGCCACATCCAGTTAAACTCAAAACTTGAATGGTGATATTCTATATCATGAAACTGCAGTGTTTAAAATATTTCACAGAAAAGTCTATATTTTAGGTCTTCATCAACCTAAGTACTCCAGAAAGAGGACAGACAATGTGTGTCTGACCATTATGCCTAGATATATGCCTTGGCTAGGAAGTTCTGCAAATCCACTTCCTGATACCAAGGTAACGAGTATTGTTTTTATTATCCAACGATAACTTAGTTTCTTATTTTTCTATTATCTTATTGACTGAATGATAAACAAAATATGAGTTATTTTCCTTTAATATTTAGTTTACTGATAAGGTAACTATGATGTTATGCTTCATCAGCTTCTACTATAATAATTATGACCTGACTTTCCAAAATTTTAAATTTAGAAAGAGGTTCTTTCATGTCATAATGAAAGTGGAGATAGTCAGCTGATGTCTGAATAAACCGTCTCAAGTATAGCAGACTATGTACCCCGGGTCAAATGGCATTGTAGGTAAAGGGGCCCAAGATAGTTGATTAGCATTCAGGGACTGCTTCTTCCAAACTCAGGATCAGAGCATCCCGACACGTAGGAAGTCAAGGAAGGGAGCCAGGAGACCTGCTTTGTTTAACAGGGAACTGCTGGGCAAACTCAGGTGGAAGAGGAGCGTTTACAGATCATGGAAGGAGGGGCTGGCCACTTGGGAAGAATGTAAGGCTGTTGTCAGAGGATGTAGGGAGGCAACTAGGAATGCTAAGGCCTCCTTAGAATTAAACCTTGTGAGGGGGGTCAAGGACAACAGAAAGAGCTTTTTCAAATACATGGCAGATAAAACTAACACTAGAGGCAATGTAGGCCCACTGATGAATGAGGTGGGTGCCCTGGTGATGGAAGATACGGAGAAGGCAGAGTTACTGAATGCCTACTTTCTCTCTGTCTACTCTGTCGGAGGCTGTCCTGAGGAACCCCGTGCCCCTGAGGCCCCAGAGGAGGTCAGGACAATGGAGGAGTTTGCCTCAGTTGATGAGGGCTGGGTTAAGGACCAATTAAGCAATCTGGACATCCATAAATCCATGGGTCCAGATGGGATGCACCCATGGGTGCTGAGGTAGCTGGCTGAAGTCATTGCTAGGCCACTCTCCATCATCTTTGCTAAGTTGTGTGAAACAGGAGAGGTGCCTGAGGCTCAGAGGGAAGCAAATGTCACTCCAGTCTTCAAAAAGGGCAAGAAGGAGGACCCAGGTAACTATAGACCAGTCAGCCTCACCTCCATCCCTGGAAAGGTGATGGAACAACTTATCCTTGGCACCATGTCAAGGCATGTCAAGGGTAAGAGGGTGATTAGGGGAAGTCAACATGGCTTTACCAAGGGGAAGTCATGCTTCACCCACCTCATAGCCTTTTATGAGGACATAACCAGGTGGATAGATGAAGCAGTGGATGTGGTCTATCTTGATTTCAGTAAAGCATTTGACACAGTCTCCCACACCATCCTCGCAGCTAAACTGACGAAGTGTGGTCTGGGCAATCGGGTGGTGAGGTGGACTGTGAACTGGCTGAAGGGAAGAAGCCAGAGAGTTGTGATCAATGAGACAGAGACTAGTTGGAGGCCTGTATCTAGTGGAGTGCATCGAGGTTTGATACTGGGACAAGTACTATTTAATGTATTCATCAATGACTTGGATGAGGGACTAGAGTGCACTGTCAGCAAGTTTGCTGATGACACCAAGCTGGGAGGAGTGACTGACACTCCAGAAGGCTGTGCTGCCATCCACTGAGACCTGGACAGGCTGGAGAGTTGGGTGGGGAAAAATTTAATGAAATATAACAAGGGCAAGTGTAGAGTCTTGCATCTGCACAAGAACAACCCCAGGTACCAATATAAGTTGTGGAACGACCTGTTGGAAAGCAGTGTAGGGGAAAGGGACCTGGGAATCCTGATGGACAGCAGGATGACCATGAGCCAGCACTGTGCCCTTGTGGGCAAGAAGGCCAATGGCATCCTGGGGTGGATTAGAAGGGGTGTGGTTAGTAGGTTGAGAGAGGTTCTCCTCCCCCTCTACCCTGCCCTGGTGAGACCACATCTGGAATATTGTGTCCAGTTCTGGGCCCCTCAGTTCAAGGACAGGAAACTGCTGGAGAGAGTCCAGCACAGAGCCATGAAGATGATTAAGGGAGTGGAGCATCTCCCTTATGAGGAAAGGCTGAGGGAGCTGGGTCTCTTTAGCTTGGAGGAGACTGAGGGGTAACCTCATTCATGTTTATGAATATGTAAAGGGTGAGTGTCATGAGGATGGAGTCAGGCTCTTCTCATTGACAACCAACAGTAAGACAAGGGATAATGGGTGCAAACTGGAACATAGGAGGTTCCACTTAAATATGATAAGAAGCTTCTTCACAGTGAAGGTGACAGAACACTGGAACAGGCTGCCCAGGGAGGGTGTGGAGTCTCCTTCTCTGGAGACATTCAAACCCTGCCTGGATGCCTTCCTCTGTAACTTCATCTAGATGTTCCTGCTCCGGTGGGAGGATTGGACTAGATGATCTTTTGAGGTCCCTTCCAATCCCTAACATTCTGAGATTCTGTCATTCTGTCATTCTGTATGTGGCCTACCTAGTCTTGCTGAGAAGTTGCTTCTGCCTTTTTCTCAAAAAACTTACACTTATTTGGTTCGCTAGTGTAAACTGAATAGTATTTGTTTGGAATTGGTCACGAAACCTTCTCTTCAAAAACTAAGCCAATAAATTCTTGAGGAGTACAAATCCTCATCACATTCTGAGGACAAAAACATCACTTTGAAAAATATGGCTTTTTAACTCCTATCTTTTCAGAAATTCTGTTTTAGAATATCCTGAAATAAACAGTGTTACAAGGTGACTGGAGACTGACATATAAGAGAGGTTCCACCAAATAGATTTAACTTAAAAAAATCTTTATACATATGGATTCTCAAAAATTTATGAAGTCTCCATATATCTGAATCAAGTGCCCTCAACAGATATGTTCTGCCTGTCATAAATCCCAGTGACCTTTCATTTTATTCTAAAAGTTTTCTCCAAGATGACAAAGGTGGTTCAATATGCCCCAACAGAGAAGACATTGCTACTCTAAGCATGCAAACGTGAAATCTATTCCCTTGTGGTTTTTTTCCCCTATTTGTCTTCTACGCATTTTTGAGAAAAATGAAATTATAATTTTGTTGTATTTTCTGATGTTTAGATATTTATGAGTTGTTCTTTTTCTCACAACTAAAATAACGAACTAGAATTTCAAACCCATGAAGTAGAAATTCCAAAATATTTATTTGATGATATTTGACTCTACATTTTTGACAATGTCAAATAATGTCATTTCAATAGTCATTTTTATAATAATTCCGAAACACTACGCTTAATATAGATCTCGTATGTATCCACATTACTTAATGTCAAATATAATCTGAAATAAACATTTAAACTAAATAGACATGAAATAAAGTCTGTTCATCTTATTGAAGAAAATTTATTCAACAATGAGATGAAACAAAAGTGAAAATAATATATTTTGACACTTTTCCATGAAAAAAATAGACTTTCATAAGCTTTTCTGTTTTAATGAATTGCATTCTCCAAGGAAAACATTATCTGGGAAAAAAAAAAAAATCAGTCAGCTTTACTTTCAGTCATCTTTTCTCCAAGCACTAGTCCTGTCAGTTAACACTCCCTTTCAATTTGGTTTTTGTTATTTGTGGTTCAGGTGGCTCAGTATGAGTTGGTTGATTGTAAACCTATGAACTGCTGGCCTAACCTATAAAATGCATGTCTCATGACATGGGCTTTCCATATTTTTTATATGTAGTCAGGCACTGCAGCCTAGTTTCTGAATGCAGTTGCCAAGCTCGTCACCCACAGGAAGGTTAGGGAGAAGGCAATGTTTTACTCTTAATGGTCCTGAACTTACAGTGACCTTGCAGGAAAACTCACTTCACAGCTGCATATTGACAATTATTCCTTGCCAAAAGTTGCCTTATATAACAAAGATAATCAACTCAATGTGCTTATGCCATACTGAAGCCTGACTCATGGAGCTAGATGTAAATTAATATGCTCCTCGGTTAGATCAGAGATTTAATTAAAACAACAACAAGAGTTTTGCAGTGTCTTAAGATCTGACAATGCAAACAACCCTGATGCTGCAAGGTGATACAGTAGGAAATCTGTCAGGACCTTTGTTACTGAGCATCATCGTCTTGCTATATTCTTGCAATGAAATGAACAAGTAATTCTCAAACTTTAAAATACTGCATCCTGTTTCTTGTCAGGTTTCTCACTGTTTTAGAGATGTCTTATTCTTTTGCTCAGTACTAATTTTGAATTGTATTTCTTTTTGTCTGCTTTTTTTCCTTTGCCTTCAAAACTGTTAAGGGCTTTCAAAATTACATGTCTGGTACAAATTCATGTCTTCACTGCTCTCTGTAAACTTTACTTTGAGAATATTGAGGGACAGCAAAAAAAAGAGTCTTCAAATTACCTCTCAAAAATCTGTGGATCAATTTATGGCCTTGAATAGACTTATTTTTTTGTCCGTGTTCAATGTTTTCTTACTTTGATCAGACAGCTCAACCACCTGTTCTTGTAGAATGGTTTTCCAGATTGTTAGATTTAATTGTTCACTTCAGAATAATTATGATAGAGAACAATTCTGAAAGCACATACATTCCCTGTAGCTTGAAATTCTGTGTATGCATTCCCATCTACAATTAGTGCCACTGATAGTAATTTGAAATTTAAATGAAGACAAAGGCATCTTCTAGGTCTTTCACGGGCACATAGCAGAGGATTTTGCTTACTCAGTGGAAACCTAGACAGATGGGATACAGGTTGTCAAATTGTCTTAAGGTAGAGAGGATTGAAAAATGCTGTATGCCAAAAGGTACATTATATATTTTTTTTAAATCCTTATTTTAAAAGTTATATTTATATTCAATGGTAAGTGTCACTGAACCCTTCTCAAAAACTCCTTAGTGTTTTAAAGAGAGTCATTTTAAAAAAATAGTAAATGGAATATATCCAAATCTCTGTAGGATTATAGAAGGTTAAGATGACACTTTACACTTATAAATGCAGGGTAAGGAGATCTGCAACTTGAAAGACATAAAAGAGTTTCATTACATACTCAAAGTTTCTATTTAACCATTCAATAGGGGCTACGTCTTCTCTATTGATGTCAAAGTGATAAAAGATTTATATTACAAAGTGTGTATATAAAGCATAGTCCCTATTGAGATGCAAAAGCAAAATGATTTATTCCTTCGTATAATTTTAAATGTCATCAGTTAAGTTTAAGGGACACGTTTGCCAACAGATATTAATTCCTACAGTCTTATCAACAACAAAATATTAAACTATTTGGGTGACATTTGGAGGCAAAAAGTACAAATAAATGTAACTCTTTCAAAGGAAATCCAGGTTATTGAAAAAACCTGTGGAAGTCTCCTTTATACTGTTATAGTCCTAACTTAAAATATAGATGATGTTGACTAACATACACTTTTGAAATAGGAAAAGACATTCATTCCCAAATGGCTTCGGTAGGGATTTAAGATGCTTTAAACTTTTAACATCCTATGTCAGCTTCTGTTAAGATTAATCTAAATACATATTTGAATAATAGCAGTTGTGCTTTCCTTTGAATCATTCTATTCCTACAATAACTGCTCAGAATAGATCACGTATAGCAGTTAATGGAAATGTTCCATAATAATTGCTCGGGCTATTGGGCCCTCTTTCTCCCCATTTTTTTCATGCTGAATGCTTTACGATGTCAATACAAGACTTTTTCTGCCTTTTGTACTATGACTGTAACAAGAAAACTGTGACATATTTTTATACAGTTTATATGTAGTTTTGAGCAGAAAGAAAAGCCATGTGTTTGATTTAAAGCTTGAGTAGCAACGAGTTTTGAGATACTAATTACTGTGACAAAGTTTTCCTTGTTTATCATTCTTTTAAATGCATTTAATTTTATTGTTCTGAATTAAAGACCGCATCACTTGTTGTATCCCTAAAAAGTGATACAATCTTGAAACCTTATTCTGCAGTATGAGTAGCCATTTATATCTTTTCTAGAGTGTGATCACTAGTAAAACTGAACATTTGCCATTTGATTGCACTGCAACTCTAGTGCACACATTATCTCAGTGTAAACCAGAGCAAGAGAAAACATATTTCCTGCTTTCTTAATAATATTTCCCTGAATAATTTGATTTACATAATTCTGTTTGCTTACATATGTACATCTACAGGTGTAAACTGATTATTTATTAGTGTTTGTTCTTGATATTGTTTTCTTTATTGTTAGCACATACACAATTTTTTATAAAACAAAATTACTTTTTCTCCCTAGGGGCACTTGCTTACACCATATCACAGTATTGATGATTCTCACTTTTTAAACATGTAGTTATATTTTTCCTAACTGTCCAGTAGATACTTTACTAAAGAGCCACTTTTTTAAACTTGGCTTCAAGAACAGAATGCATATTTTCCTGTGGTCTTCTTTGTGGTACTTATTTGTACAGTCTGAGTGTTCAAAACGCACTTTGAATTATAGTCACAAACCCCATGTCAACTGTGTTAAATAACAACTAATTTTGAGTGTGTACACAGAGAGGTGTAACATTCTTTATGTTGAGATTATTATTCTCACTGATCATGTGGGAATTATCTTATTCCAAAGATAATATAAAAATACATATACACACAGGAACCAAAATTTGATCTCTAAACCCAGTTTAAAATAAAAAGGTGGGTACGTTTTTTAAAGTAAGGGAAATTGCAAGTATATATGCCCTTAAAGTGAATGAAAGATTTTCAAAGTTATTTAAATTTCTGTAGATAATACAACTGTCTGCCTATACAGAACACTTACAAAGTGAACCAGACAACTTGAAACTTACCAGGTATTTTCATGTCTTCCTAGAGGTATAAAATATCAGATGCCTAGTGTCAATAACACACCTGGTCCTGCCGAACTCCTCCAGCTGCATTTTTCCAACAGATGATCTAAAGACATTAGAAAATGCATATTTTATAGAATATTTGGGATGTATCAGGTAATTATTAAGTTTTTCTTGTGCTAATGAGATTCTTTAACTAAGTTCTTTGTTGTTTAACCTCACATTAGACTGGATACAACATTAACTGAGAAAAAAATGAATATTTTCTTAAAACTCTAACATTTATTCGCACAAAATTTACATCTTTTACAGATTCAAATTAGTTAGATAAAGACTTGAATTTATATCTGCATTTTTATTAAGCTAAATAAGTATTTTTAAAACTACTTAATATTTAATTAAAGTAGAAGCTCCATTATTAATTCTTAATTGAATGTTTGTATGAACTTTATTTAGAGTCCTGTTTAATTTCAATTTATAGTATCTGGAACTTCCTTTTCTTACTTAAGTAAAACGATGCACCTATCTATATCTTTCAATGAATGTTAAATTCTAGTTTTCATTACCCAGATTCTAGCTCTAGATTTCCAAAGAACAGCTTTGCTATCATTTTATTTCTAGTTATTTACAAGAAATCATTGTCCACTAGGAGATGGCTCTCCCAGTCTTCTTGGACAATTTTTCAGGCAATAGTGAAAATTTTGACCTCGGTATTTATTTATTGCGGAAAAAAAAAGACAGAAATAATATGCTACCCAGATCTCATATTCCAGCTGATTTTACCAGTAATCATTATTTTTATTTGCTGTCTTCAGCGTATAAATTGCCTTTTTAGAAGTGATTTGATGCAGTCCAAGTTGATAAAATGAACTTGGGTCATCCAAAGGAAAAATGTGTTTGGAATATACTTAAGTGAGATTCTGGGTGAAAAATTATTTTAAATTGACAAGAAGAATGAATGTCTGCAGGGTGACAATTCAAGGTCTCTACTGTAGGTGTCAGATATCTCATCTGTATGTAGTCGCCACATTAAAAAATTGAATCTCTTCCACTAAATTGCTTCAAAAATGCCATGAAATTCATTGGGTTGCATAAGATATACACTAGACACTGAGTACATTAAAAGAGCAAATATACCAGTCATGAAGGGAATGGTGATAAAAATGTAATTGAGGTGTAAATGAACTGCTTGGGTCCTTCATCTAAAGGCATTCTGTAGTAAAATTCTCACTTCAGAAGCACAAAAGAAAAGTTTCTGTTAACTTATGGCAGTATGAACAGATTCGAAGTCACCTGTAATCTATTTAGCTGACATCAAGGCCAAAGGGATATGTGAAAATGAAAAACAGTTACATGTTTGTGTCATGTGTGGAATTTAATTATCTTGTCTGTGTAAAACCATTCCTATCAGCAAGGAATTATACACTCGTTAAGTTTTGCAATTAATAAAAATGGTTTCATTATAGACTTCTGCCATTAACAATGGGGGTTACAGTGGTTATATGCCCTGCAGGATTTAAACAACTTGTCAGACACAGTCAAGAAGATCTCTTTTTTAAAGACCACTGAGGCATTACCTTTTAAAGTAACTATTTAACATTTTTTTTTCAAGTCCAAAATGCACCAAAGACTTTCAGTTTGTTTAAAATCACTTAAAATAGAAATTCAATGGCCATCAAACATAATAGAAACTTACAGAACATCTCAGAAGGTCAAAAGACGAGTGAAAACCTAAAATTCTGTTTTCCAAAATATTTCTGTGACTTTCGTGGCATAAAAACAAAAGCAGTATGTCTACCCAACTAGAGGAACAAAGCCCCAACAATTCTGTTACTTGTATACACACAGATTTCCTATCTGTAAGGTAAGGACAATAAGCTTATTTCATGAGCTAAGTATGTTACAGAAATCTATACTGAGAAAATTAAAAGATTAATGCAGCTGATATTGAAAATGGCTGAGACTTAAAAGAAGCATGTTGCTTTTTGCTAGCCATTCCAAGAGGATAATATAAAATGGTACTATATTAAGCAAGCAACTGCTCTCTGATAGCATCTTGGTTTTGGAAGGCAACACTCAAAAGAACTTTCCATGCAGCGCTTTTATTAGTCTCTTTCCTAAGTTCCCTTTTTTTGGGAAGCAACTGGGCAGCTGAAAAAGTATCCCCAAAATAACTTCAAAAGAATCATCTATCTATTTCAGACTCATCTTATCACTGTGAAATGACATTTTTTAAGCACCAATAATATAAAAGAGGTTTCATATTTTATTTTTATACAATGACTTCATGGATATTAATTTTTAAATGATTTTTTAAAATATTTTCCTGCATAATTAGATTTTGTATTCCTGGAGAGGAGGATTGAGTAAACACAGAGAGATGAGAGTGATATTTACTTAGGAATTTACAGTTCTCAAGATTAATTGCATGCCTTAAGATAGGTTCTTGCATATCCATTTGAAATATCCAAGTAAAATGTTTCCTTGAGTTTTGTTTGATTTAGTAGAACACTCATTTTGATCAGAAACTCTTCCCTGATCTCCAATAAATTTAAAAAATGTCACTATGTCCTCCATAAAATTCCTTTACAAAACTATGAGATATTGAGACACAATTGCATACAGATTTTATAATAATATATTTAGTTTTAACTTACCTGGAGAAGAAAGCCCGCATCAAGGAAGATTTACACTTACAATGAGACGGCTCCTAGAAACCTTCTATGGAGAGTGATACAGAAGCCAAGTGTAACTGAAATTAGAGATGCAAGGTATTTGGTTTCTTTTATCATAGTTCTTTATAGGTAAAGTAACCATAATTATTTGTTACAATTATTTTGATGTCTATCTTTTGATATCTATTGATATCTGGCAAAGAACCTCATATGGCAAAAGCTCATAGGTGGGATTCCCTCCTGAAGCAGATGGAAGCAGAGTGATATATTTCGGATGCCTCAAAGGTAACCTAAACTCTATTTTTTGTGAGATTGAGTCCTGGAAGTCTGGTCAAAGCAAAAAATAGTGAATAGAGCTATTCAGCTTACCATTCTTCGCTTTAGGAAGAGAGACTTTTTTTTTTTTTTTTTTTTAAACTACTATCAAATAGACATGATTTATGAGGCAGATTGTGGTCTAAGGGGAGCCAAAAGTATCTGTTCCAGCAATTCCTGTAATTACCAGGTTACAAGTAGTTCAGAGAAGCTTTCTTACTCTTTTTTGTTGAACTTATCCTCCTTTGTATGAAATAAATTAAAGGTAATCCAACCAAGCGAGAGTAGATAAGAAAAACATTAGTTCTTATGGTTAGGAGTGGCCCAGGATTTATGGAGCTCACCTAGGGGGTAGCAAGACCTGGCATCCGTGCCTCATTCCTGTCATTAGATGAACATTTCATCTCATGACTGCTAAATATATGATATACGAACTGAGCCGTGAACAGCTGCAATGTAAATCAGGAGAGTTGTGGGGAGCTGCCATTGTGTAACTTCACCCAGAGCTTATATGTGACTCCAAACAGTAGGAAAGATCACAACCCTTTGTATTCCCAAAAGGAAATCTTTATGTGGCAAATTTACTGCATAAAAGACAGGAAACCTGATTTTCTCTTCTTACTAGATGTTTATTCACATTTTATCTCTTTCCGTCTCCCTGACATACTTTTCCTACCTCATGCAAATGTGTACTGAATGTTTCACATGATTTACAGAAGTTGAACAGGGGAAGATAATATAATTGCCTCTTTCATTTGCATTTCAGTTTATGTCTTTAATGTGTTCACGTAATGTGTTCATACTGTTTACTTTTAGCATGATCTTGAAAATGCGTATAAGTTTGAATGTTCAATTCTTATACTTACACCTAAACTTCCAACCTATGTTTATAATTAATCACAAGCTATTACTGAGCATTTCTCACTCTGTATACTTGTAATTTAAAATCCTTTAATGATCTCTTTACAGAAACAGAGCAATTTATACTGCACAAGTATATAAAGGAAACCAGAAATGCTTTCAAAAGTATTCGTTTAAAGTAGTGGGTGAACAATTTTTCATCCAAAAAGCTGATATATTTATAAAATATTTTTTGCCATAAACTGTTTATCTAGCTCCTGAAACATAATATAACCTCATCCAGCCTTCCATTTTTCAAAGTATTAGAGTGAATATCTACTCAGTTGTTCTAATACAAATAGTTTTCAAGATGTCTTGTAATTTGCATTCCTGAATACATTCAAAAATTCAAATGAAGGTTTGGGGTAAAATGGGTAAAACAGAGTAATGTGATGGGAAAAAACAGTCTGCCTAGTTCAGTCTCATTTCATCACATTTTTTTCACTATTAAGGAACTCGGACACCTGCTCTGCTCATTGGATTTTTCTGAACAAAATCATGGGTATTTTCAAGTGAATAATTGCCAAAGCCATTAGTCAATAATGGTTACTCGTAGTTAGCACTCAAATGCTGAACAAACATTAGAGAAAAAAGTATATTTTGAAGGCTCTGCAGTGGTATAATTCTACCACTATGGCTTTATAAAACAAATCTACTGTTTAACTGTTCTTCGTAATAAAACATGCAGCATAAAACCCCATAATATTGCAGATGTACTGTAATATATATAATAAATTGTACATTTTTACTACTGTTGCTAAAAAAATATTTTCAGATCTGTTTTTAGAATCAGCTCTGTTGTTCTGGTATCTAAAACATTCTCATGAAAAATCCCACATATTAAATTCTTCCTGAAGTTAAAGCTGGTAAGAAGTATACTGTAACTTAACAATTTCTGTGAAAAAATATCCACTGCAAATGACAGATGTGGTTGCCAAAAGAAAGAGATATTATTGGTTGTGAAGATATGTAATTAGCAGTTTAGAAGGAATAATTTATTAAAAATAAAGCATTGGGAGTGGGACCAAGGGAAAAATAAAATCCTACTGAGAGGTTTCATTCCACTTTCCTTTTTGGAAAATCTATGCTGAAGATGACAAGAAATTTCCCAGGGAAAATATTTTATTTAAAACTGTTTCCCTAACTTATAGACTTTCATTGAAATCTGAGAGAACATTCCAGGCTAGAATCCCTCAGAATAAGCTCAAGCTTCTTCCTCAAAGCCATGTTTGGGAAAAGTAATACTTCCGGTTACTATCAATAGTCCTGGGGAGAAATAATTTCCTCTAGTTCTGATCAAAGGCTGCACATTGTCTCATATTCTCTCTTCAGACATAATTGTTTCTGTCAACAGTTTAGAGTCTTGGCATAAACTTAATGTCAGTTTTTAAAGTGCCATTAGTTGGATAGGTAAACCAATAAACTGTTTTATTTTGTATTTTCTTACAACTAAGGGTACTAAGAATCAAAGTATCAGCCATATCAGTATGTATGACATTGAACAGAAATAAAGGTATAGAAGTAATATCTGGTAACAAATCCAGTGTAGATATTATGTGGTCTATCTGTTTTAGGCACATATGACTTTTTCTTCCTCCACATTTGATAAAAAATATTTCCACTGTTAAATTAACCTTCTTATTGGATTTTCCCTCTTTCCCATATCCTATCTCATATTGTCCCCCTTTTGTTTTTGGAAACAAAAAAGTAATTTCTTTTCTGATTATTTCAATCTCAGCTTTTCTGGATAGCAAGCCCACATGTACATTTGTTGTTTGTTTACAGATACAGTGTGTTATGATAGATTTTCAAACTCAGCTTGAATTCTGCCATTTCTCACGTTATAAGTACATTCACTGACCTCTGAAACATAGCTCTTCTTGCTGAGTAAGCCATTCTTCAAATTGTAGCAGACCTTGTGCTTATTCCTCAGATATTTTCTAAAGCAGCAGTTGATCTATTTATGCTGGAGATCTTACCAGAATCATAGAAAACAGGATTGAAGGAGACCTTCAGATAGCACCCCATTGCCACAGGATCAGAATCAGCCATGTGTATGCTGTTCCTGGTAGACGATTGTCTGTCTCCTTCTGTCAAAAAAAAAAGCTTCAGTGCAAAATTTTATTTTCCTCCTTTCCTGAATACAAATTTCAATTATAATCAAGAATCACATACAAGAAGTGCTGCCCCACTCCTCCCTCCCAGGTAAAAAGAATTACATCTCAGCTGCACAGAATTCAGAAAGTAGATCCTGGACTACCAAAGCCACCTGCCATGAAATTACATGGTTTGCCAGAAATAAATCTTGATTCATATCATAAAGTCAAAAGCAGAAAAAGCTGGTAAAATGGCAAACTTCGAAATGAACACTATTCTGAAACCTCTCTCTTCATTTAAAAATCATTTTGTTTCATTTGAATAGTGAACCTGACGCAGAAGTTGGATGCCACAAGGGACTCTCTCCATTTCTGTGGTACAGTGACAGAAGGGATTTGTCCCTCCCAGGAATTATTTAAATTCTAGCCAGCACACTGTTTTCCAGGTAAAAAAGCCCAGACCTGCTTCACCTGATACAATAGTGTTAAGAAGCCTTTCAAAAATTCTCTCCTAAGTATTCCTTGATCTTTACAATGGTATCGACATTATTCAATGTTTTTATTACTTACTGATTACTGTCCTTTGAAATAAAGGCAATGTTAACATATCTTCAACAGATTTTTCTAAACAATCTTCACTCTTGAAGAAAGTTATTATTTCTCCCATGGTTTTAATCAATATCATAACTAAGAAGTGTGGGGGAGGTTTGCTTGTTATTTTTTTGTGAACATATTTTTTTTGTTTGTTAGTCTTGGTGTTGGTTTGTTGGTTAATTTTTGTTTTTTACTTCTGCAATTATTTTCTGAAGGGTTTTTATCTCAGAATTTTCCTCTACTTGGAGCTGTCAGTACAGCAAATCTTTCTTCCTGTAGTTTTCAATCATTACCAGCTTAGCACACATTATACTAATAAGTTCTCAGATGTTTATTAGCAATTTATTAGTTCTGGATTTGCATCAGAAGGTTAATCCTCATACAATTAGATCACTATAGTACAAAATGATGCTAAGATTACACATGAAACATGTCAACATTCTAACCCTGAAACTGTTCACTCTTCATACATGTTTCTGGAAGACTGCTGACCCAAGCAATGCCCTGAATCCTATCTTGTGTACAACTCACCATGTGGTTACCTGTTCCCCTAGATCATACCCATTGGAATTAGGGCAATTGTCACTAGCTCTTAGATATATATGGTGGTTCAAGTGTATTAAAATATCCAATTCAAACATACTTATTTCCCAAGAAGTTACCTTAATATTCATAAACCTCTCAGAAGCTTAGAAAAGTATTATCAGATAGTTTGCAAAACCTCATATCCTGAGGGATTTCTCCTTATCTTAAGTGGCAGTTAGGTGCTTCTTCACAATCATGATGTCCTTGAAAAGTAACAGTATTACTTTATTTTGTCGTTTAATTCTCTTATTTTAAAATAGAATTGCCTATCTATGAAAAGCTGGATGTGGTTAAGACAAGTGGTAGATTTTGATTTTTAATACTACCCCTCCCTGCTCCTCTACTTTTTCTTCACTTTACTTTTTTGCTTTGTTTGTAATTCTGCTTTGCATTGTCATCCTCCACTTTTCTTTCCTTGCTCTCCCATGCTTTCCTTTCTCATATACAATTTCATAGTTTTCTGGTCTGCAGATAAAGAACAGACTATTGTTAAATACACCCCAATTTGCTTACTTCTTTTTTGATTTGTTTTGCTAGGATGCAAAGATTATTAATTTCATTTTTAATTTTTCTTCCAACAGTATTTTTTTCTGATTTCAAGAACTAGCTAGAACGGAATTTCTCTGGATAGTGCAATCTGTATCTGAGCATGATGTTTTGAAGTGGATACTTCCAATCCTAAAAAGAAAACCTGAAAGCAAATTTCTCCTACTTCACAGAAAATTATATTATAATACCATTATTACTTACCTATTTCAGATCTCCTTTATTTCTATGGCTACCACTCATCCTTCAAATAAGCAGCTGCTAAGTGAGATTTAAAAAAAAATGTTGCAAATGAGGTGAAAATTATACCCTTTCATGATATTATCCTCTTTCCCCATCTGACACCAAGTTCTTCTTGGGTATGCATGTACATAAAAAGGTGGATTAGCAAGCAAACATAGTTCAAAAGACTGTTTCATGTTGTAACCATCATGACTTCCATGTTGAAACTTGCATTAAAAAGAAACAAGATTCCGACAACTGACAAAATGCTAAAGCTTCCCTTTTTTTTTTTTTCAAGGGAGGAAGTTAGTGTAGGTCAATACCTGCTTGATTATCAGGAAAATATTTTCTTTTCTTTTCTTTTTTTTTAATTTAAAAACAGGTGTTTTCAGAATTGAATTATCCCTAGCATCATCATTTTCTGTTGCTGTGACTGAGACTCTGCCAAAGATTCAATCTTAAAAATATCTCCATGAAGAACAGAACTACCTGTTTGAAAATTTTTTTTTTTTACTTACAGCTGAGCTTTGATGCAACCTTTGGGCAGCGTAAAACCAATTTTTGCTTTTTTCCCTGTGAGGTTTCCAGTTTCCTCAATGCAACTTCAAAATAAAAAGCTGTGACCATGCCAAAGATTTCCCTGAGCAAAAAAAGCTTGTTTGGCTTAGAGGTTTGATTGAAATCAGCAAATTCAGTAATCAGTTTTATTGGTTTTATCATATTATCAATACTGAAACATTTCATATTTTATTAACATAAATTTATATATTTTGTGAATACATTTTTGAGAACATGAGATTTGTGACTTGATGGTTCTGGAGATTTTAGTCAATATGAATATTAAACGTTCAAATAAATTTATAAAACCACAAAGCCATTATAAAAATATTTGTATTTCTGTTAAAAAAAAATCATCCTTGTTATATGAGGAGAGCATATCTTTCAGACTGCAAAGGGTAAAATTGATTGATGTGATCCAGAAGGTAACTGACTTCAGTTAGAGAATCTTTGATTCACAGGATTACAGAATCATTTCATTAAGAAGCAACATCTTGAGATCATATCCAGTTAACCAGCTCAAGCAGGGTCACCTGAAACAAGTTGCCCAGGACCATGTTAAGTCAGGTTTTTAGTATCTTTGAGGATGAAGATTCCACACCTCTATCGGCTACCTGTGCCAGTAGTAGACCACCGTCAGAGTAAAAATCTGTTTTCTTATGTTCAGATGGAACCTCATTGTTTTAATTTGTGTCCATTGCCTCTGGTCCTGCCAGTATAGAGAAGATTCTGCCTCCTTCATTGTCATTGTCACCTGTCAGTTGCTTATACATTGTAACAAGATCCTCCCTGACCCTTCTCCAGACTGAAGAGTCACAGCTCTCTCAGCATTTCTGCATATTAAGGATGCTCCAATTCCTTAATCATTTAATGACCCTGTGCTGGACTTGCTTCAGTAAGTCTACATTTTTCTTTTACTGGGGATCCCAGAACTAGACGCAGTACACCAGCTGATTTCATGTGTCTAACTTAAAGAAGACAATAAATTTGTTATTTCAAATAGAGATGTTAAAATAAGTATTTTAGATAGATAAAATATGTCATTATAAAATTAGCATATTTGTTACACTGGATTGTATTTTTTAACATAGTTTTAAATATTAAATCAATAATTCTAATTTTCTGTAATAGCAGAATGCTAAGATCAGCACTGTTAAAAGTAAAGCAGTTCTTTTAAAATTCTCCCTTAGTTCCAAGTTTCACAGGTCACTGAGTTACTTTACCTCCAGAAGTTTGTCTCTGAGATTACATCAAAGATCTTATAGCTTTTGACCTACAATGCCCATTTAGGCATGTCATAAAGGAAAAGATTATCAGATTTTATAAACAATTGCAATATTGGAAGGCACTTTTCTTTATCGGGTTGGGATTGTGTTACTTAGCTTTATTAGCTGAAAATTATGATACTTTTAAGTATCTAATTTACTAGCAATAATTAAAAGAAAAAAAAAGTATGGAGTCAATGAAGTAGATACTTATAAACCATTATAGTCAGTTTATCTGCCAGCAGTTAAAGAGGAGTAATAGTTAGCATCCATTTAAAAATAAAACCAGTTTTCCTACTATTTATTCATAGAAGAAGAAAAAAAAGACAAAAGTATTACATTTAATGAAACTGCATGAGAACAAAGGTGTAAAAGTGAGTGATTCAATGGACAGCCTGTCAAATTTATGTCCTCCTTGGTACTGCAGAAGTGGATCCTCCCTCTTTCCAACACTCCTACATATCTCCTAATATATTTATGAAGTTAAATCCTAGCAAAATGTATATTAAGTCTGTGATACAGCCATCATACTCTCTGGGAAGCATTGCAAAAGTCATGGGAACAGCACGTTGTCTGTTTTCTGTGACTAATGTTTTTAACCACCTTTTCTAATAGAGACTGTACATATGCTTTTATTTTACAAATCAAACAAATTGTACTAACAGCAAAATACCATTATTCCTGCATTGCTAGTAATAATAGCAGTAATAATACCCCCCCACCCCGATTTTAATTATTAATATATTTCTGAAGGAGATCGAGATCAACACATTTCAAATAGAAAAATATGGATTTACAGTTAAAGAATTGTCTCGGTTCAGTCTCATACTCTCCAAATGAGGCTTGAGATGTCAGCACTGTTCATGAAATATGTCTGGGGGCTCTAAAACCTTCGAGTTTGTGAGGATCCCCAGGAAGGACCCCTCATTGGGCAGGCACAGTGCACTGCCTGGTGTGTCTAGGCCTAGTAAATATATGGTCCATAGTCAGCATAGAAAGAAAAGAGATACGCAAAATTGTACAGAGTTATAAAGTCCTGGAGGGAATTGGCTCCACTGTCTCCAAAATAAGATCTGCCCTTGTATATGAACAGTATTCTTTCCTTTTGATTTTCTTGAGGCATTGGAATAGAAGATCTCACAGAAATCAGCTATAACATAAAGAAGAGCATTTATGATTTACAGGGGAAAAAGACAGAAAAAACCTCTTTCAAAAGCAAAACCTAGTCATTTTATTGCTTTCATATTCATTCTTTGTTTATTTGTCTCTTTTCTCCAACAATTGAACCATTTTTCCCCCCATGAATACAGTTACATTCCCTGATCTCGCTTCAAGTTTGAATTGTCCTCTATTGTTAAAATCTCAATCTCAGTCCAAATCTTAACTTTTACATTTTTTATACTTCAAATAAAATGTTTTTTTCTTTGTTATCTAAGTAGAACAATTAAACTGGAAAGTCATTGAAGATAAACGGTATGATTACATAAGCCAGGGGTGTCAAACTCATTTTCACCGGGGGCCACATCAGCCTCGCGATTGCCTTCAGAGAGCCAGATGTAACTACTCCTACATTTATGCAGTCCTAAAATTACATTCGGCTCTCTGAAGGCAATCGCGAGGCTGATGTGGCCCCCAGTGAAAATGAGTTTGACACCACTGGCTTAAGCCTATAGCAAAATAAAGCAAAGAAAAGCAAAATCTTATAAGAAATTTAAAGAAAATCCATTAACTTAAAGTAGTGTACATATTTTTGGAATTGAAATGCTCTTCTTATTCAATGTCTAAATGATAGAATTCTGGCATTTTCAATATTCCCTTAACTGCAGGAAATCCTTGTAAAACACCTGCCTACAGATACTCACTTGCTTGAAATACTTAAATTTCCCACAAATCATTATAACTGCATCTGCTCCCACAGTACTCTTGTTAAAAGTTTTGACAGTTTGGAAATCACTTGTCAAATCACCCCACAGCAATTCGAGGTATGAAGGAGCTATGAAAGTCTTTCTCTGAAACATAACTTCATAAAAGAGTGGTGTTACAGCTGCTAATATGCTACCCGAGGAAAGACTTGTTCTTAGTTGTTTTCTTCCAAAAAAAAGTTCAAGTTCAAACTTGAACTCATATGAAGTTTTTCTCCCAGAAATATTTGGATCCAGCCTCAAAGACTTCTTGTGTATCTCTAGTGTAGTTTTTTTTCCCCTCCTTGATGTAAAATTTGTTGTGCTGTGAACAGTCAGAGCAGTCAGTGGGAGGTGTATGTCAGTTTTAAAATTGAGTAAATATGTTGCAGAGATAAGAATTTAAGGGAAAGACACAGTTGTTGAATGTTTTTAAGTGCCATGATGTGTGTCCTTATGAAATAGTTAAATCCAGAATGATCCTACATGGTTGTATTTCAGCACAAGATTACCTAGAAATTAATATTATGTATTGGGTTTATGTGGCAAGGTTTTAGTTTCGGGGCAAGGGCTGCAGGGATGGCTTCTGTGAGAAGACCCCAGAAGTTGCCTCCATGTCCAGGAGGCTTCAACATGGACCCTCCACTCGCCAAAGCAGAGCCCATCAACAATGTCGGTAGTGCCTCAATTCATGAACTTTTTCATCTTTTTTTCTCCTCCTGTTGAGGAGGGGGACTGACAGCAGACTGGTGGGCACCTAGTGGCCAAGGTCAACCCACCTTATCTTCTTACAGCAGGGAGTGTGAGGCAAAGACTTGCTTCCACCAGGGAAACTCTAAAGAACTATTAAAGTCAGACAGGTCAAAAATGCGGTAGTCGAAGGCCATGTAATCCAAATAGTTGTTTCCCATCTTGTGAATGGCAGAACTGAGGAGCTAGAAAAAGGGATCATGAATAAATTTATCTTTCAAAAAGGAGTTAACAATTATGCAAACCACATTTAATTTTAGATGTCAAACATATGCAGAAGTACTTTTGAGATCTGAAGCAATGAAGGCAAAATCTTTTGAAATAACACAAGCAAGACTGTGTTAAACTGTTCTTGGTTTTGGAATTTGTCTATAATATGTCATTTCCAAAGTGAGAGAAAAAAAAAAAGAAGAAAAAATGGAAGGAAATGAAGAGTTAATGGTGAAGAAGCCATCTGTATTATTATTATTATTATTATTATTATTATTATTATTATGCTCATTACAACTTCTGAACTGTCATGTTTTGTATCCATAAAAATGTATTAGGACAAGTATTAGAATAGACTTAAATGTATGGCTTAAATTTGTGTTTGCATGTGGAGTCTTTAAACCAAACTATATTGTCTAATACCTTTGACAGAATTAATACCTCACTTTGGTTAATTTACAATGAATTTACCGACTGAGTAATTTTCTATAGCAATACACTGAATTCACTTCTTGATGAAAAACAGTGGAAATTAATATGTATAAAATTTATGGCTAACTTAAAGAAAGAATGGCAGATAGGAGTGCAGGTTCCTTTTATCAGATCAATTTCATTAGCTTCATTCATAGATACTCGCAGTCTGCCTGGCTCAAAGCTGACACTGGTGACAGATGAGAATGAGCACATCACAAATAAAACTCTTAGCATATACATGCATTTCAGAACCTCTGTAAAATATGTTGTTTCATTAGTTGCATGTCCAGGGGATTAAGTCCTCAAGTTTACATCTAGCAACACAGAATCATTCTCTTTTGACTAAAAAGTTAGCTGATGGTACAACACCTGTGTATGTAAGAAAAGAATCAAAGGTCGGATTGGATGCAAAGTATCTTGATAGGCACAGTGGCTTGATCCTTTCACATAGAAGCAATGCTCCTAACAATAATTCTGATGTGCCCCAAATTTTGTTACGAAGACTATGACTTTTTCTGAATAATAAAAATGAAGAAAAAAAGATCAGCAAGTCAGATTTCCATCTTACATTTGGTTCAGCATTGAAAAAAGTAATATCTAGGGAAACACTTTTGAACAGATAGGCTTTCATTGTGCTGGAATTTGTGGCTACGCATTGCCTTTTTGAAACAGAAACTGAGCAAGTTGTTATTAAAGCCTTTTACCACATTGTGTTCTTATGTGTTCCAGGGAATAGGTATTCTGGGAAAATGCTAGTGATTGCACTTTATGATGCTTTGTCTACTGGCATAGCTAATAAATTAAGCTTGTTTCATAATATCCACAAGCAAAAAGCCTGTGGAGTTCCATTAGTATAAAACTAGAATAACACAATAGTAAATTATGTCTACAATTTCCTTTCCTTATTTCTCTTAATAGCTTGATAGATCAGCTTTGATGCTAACATATTTTCATGTGATTTATATTTTGGACAAAAAGATTTCTGAGGTTATAAAGCCCACTGCCACTGTCGATTTGTCAATTAATTTATTATTTTCAGTTGGAACAGCTTATTTATGATCATATACATTGTATTTAATCATGGAGTGTGAAAAAAAGAGGACTTTTTTCTACATTTGCTAACTCAAGCCTTCAGCTGTGTTACCCCCAAAAAATAATATCTTGTGATTTGATTCTCATTCACTTTTGGAAACTTACATGAAAAAAAGAAAATGTGAACTTAGAGAAGAACCAAAGAAATTGAAAAACAGACAAAGAAGAAATTGTGGAGAAACCTGAGTATTCAGATAAAAGTAACAGAGCCCTGACTATCTTCCAGTTTCTTTCAGAGAAAACTCAGACCCGTCACCCAGGAAAAGCACAGTCATATAACATTTCATTGCCTTGCCATTTTCTAACACTTTTTCTTTTCTTTTCTTTTCTTTTCTTTTCTTTTCTTTTCTTTTCTTTTCTTTTCTTTTCTTTTCTTTTCTTTTCTTTTCTTTTCTTTTCTTTCCTTTTCTTTCCTTTTCTTTCCTTTTCTTTCCTTTTCTTTCCTTTTCTTTCCTTTTCTTTCCTTTTCTTTTCTTTTCTTTTTTTTTTTTTAAGCCTCTTTATTTTCTGTTACCATGTTCTGAATTATTTTCCATATAACAACAAGGCCCAGATTTGGTTCAGAAAACTAAGCCCACTACTATGTCAGATACTTTATCATGAAGTGAAAACTTTCCCATACTGTAGGTGTACTCAAAGTGTAAATTATGAGTACAATCATATTCTTCAATATCCATAGTTTATCATTAAGTTTATTGCATTTCAGGGCATATAATAGATCTTAAAATCAATGATGCTATATGAAATTAAGCAGTCCAGCATCTCTGCAAGAATTTATTTGCCATTTCAATAAGATTTATAATGGTTTTAAAAAGAAAAAAAAAGTATCTAAAAATATGTATCTTGGAGCAACAGAAATTTAAGTCTTTCCTTCCTGACATTTCTAGAGCAACTGATTAGTTCAGACACAGAGATACGGTTCTGTAATTGGTTCACTACGTTAAAAAATTAATCCCTAGTTGGAGCAGCATGCTTAGCTTGAAGTACTATTGCAGGCATGGCACGGCTGTCCTATGTGATGCAGTGAGTCTGTACCTCAAGTTCTCTGTAAAATGTACTTTATAGCATTTTCTTCTAATATTGTGATAAATGCAAAGATGATTTGAGATATTCAGAAGTGTCGAAGAAAGCACAGAATCATGCAATCATAGAATCATAAAATCATTTTGGTTGGAAGGGACACTCAGGATCATCGAGTCCAACCATAACATAACTCTAGCACTAAACCATGTCCCTAAGAACCTCGTCCAAACACCTTTTTAATGCCTCCAGGGACGGTAACTCAACCAATTCCCTGGGCAGTCTGTTCCAATGCCTGACAACCCTTTCTGGGAACAATTTTTTTCCTAATATCCAATCTAAAACTCTGCTGGCACTACTTGAGGTCAATTCCTCTTGTCCTATCACTTGCTATTTGGCAGAAGAGACCAACACCCTCCATGCTACAACCTCCTTTCAGGTAGTTGTAGACAGCAATAAGGTCTCCCCACAGCCTCCTTTTCTCAAAGCTAAACAGACCCAGTTTCCTCAACCACTCCTCGTAAGACTTGTGCTCCAGGCACCTCACCAGCTTAGTCATCCTCCTCTGCACTCTCTCCAGCACCTCAATATCTTTCTTATGATGAGGGGCCCATAACTGAACACAGGATTCAAGGTGGGGCCTCACCAGCATTGAGTATGGTGGCACAATCACTTCCCTGGTCCTGCTGGCCACACTATTCCTGATACAAGCCAGGATGCTGTTGGCCTTCTTGGCCACCTGGGCACACTGCTGGCTCATATTCAGATGGCTGTCAATCAACACCCCCAGATCCTTTTCTGCCAGGCAGCTTTCCAGCCACTCTTCCCCGAACCTGTAGCACTGCCTGGGGTTGTTGTGACCCAAGTGCAGGAGCCAGCACTTGGTCTTGTTGAACCTTATGCAATTGGCCTCACCCCAACAATCCAGCAGGCTCAGATCCCTCTGTATGGCCTTCCTACCCTTCAGCAGATCAACACTCCCACTCAGTTTGGTGTTGTCTGCAAACTTATTAAGGGTGCACTCAATCCCCTTATCCAGATCATTGATAAAAAGATTAAACAGAACTGGCCCCAATACTGAGCCCTGGGAAACACCACCTGTGACTGGCTGCCAACTGGATTTGACTCCATTCATCACAACCCTCTGGGCCCAGCCATCTAGCCAGTCCTTTATCCATCACAGAGTACACATATCCAGGCCAAGAGCTACCAGCTTCTCCAGGAGAATGCTGTGGGAAATGGTGTCAAAGGCTTTACTGAAGTCTAAGTACACAACATCCACAGCCTTTCCCTCATCTACTAGGCAGGTCACCTTGTTGTAGAAGGAGATCAGGTTGGTCAAACAGGACCTGCCTTTCATAAACCCATATTGACTGGGCCTGATCGCATGGTTTTCTTGTATGTGCCGTGTTATGTTACTCAGGATGATATGCTCCATGACCTTCCCCGGCACCAAGGTTAGGCTGACAGGTTTGTAGTTCCCTGGATCCTCCTCTGGCCCTTGTTGTAGATGGGCATCATGTTTGCCAGCTTCCAGTCAACACATCAATAACCCTTGTGTTTCTCTTACTACATGGCTTTCCATCCCTTACCTCCACTCGGATGGCAGACCGAAGGGCCTCACTAGCACTTCCCTCACATGCATGTTGCCCTTGTGTATATCTCTGCCACACCTGGTTTCCTCCCCTTCCCTCTTCAAATCTAGTTTAAAGCCCTCTCAATGAGTCCTCCTAACTCCTGCCCCAGGATCCTTTTCCCCTTTTGAGAGAGGTGTGTCGTATTTGTTGCTAGCAGACCAGGTGCCATGTAAGCCAACCCATGATCAAAAAATCCAAAATTCTGCGGGTGATACCACTCTCTCAGCCAGGTATTGCTCTGGTGGGTCTTCCTGCATCTTTCCTTGTCATACTCTGCAACTGTGGGCTCAGAGGAGAGCACTACTTGTGCTCATGATCCCTTGACCATGCATCCCAAGGCCCTGAAGTTTCTCTTGATTGTCTCTAGTTTTCCCTTTTCAGTTTCATCACTGCCTACCTGAAAAATTATTAGGGGATATGACCATGAGCCGGCACTGTGCCCTTGTGGGCAAGAAGGCCAATGGCATCCTGGGGTGTATTAGAAGGGGGGTGGTTAGTAGGTCCAGAGAGGTTCTCCTTCCCCTCTACTCCGCCCTGGTGAGACCTCATCTGGAATATTGTGTCCAGTTCTGGGCCCCTCAGTTCAAGAAGGACAGGGAACTGCTGGAGAGAGTCCAGCGCAGGGCCACAAAGATGATGAAGGGAGTGGAGCATCTCCCTTATGAGGAAAGGCTGAGGGAGCTGGGTCTCTTTAGCTTGGAGAAGAGGAGACTGAGGGGTGACCTCATCAATGTTTATAAATATATAAAGGGTGGGTCTCACGAGGATGGAGCCAGGCTCTTCTCGGTGACAACCAACAGTAAGACAAGGGGTAATGGGTTCAAGCTGGAACACAAGAGGTTCCACTTAAATGTGAGAAGAAACTTCTTCTCAGTGAGGGTGACAGAACACTGGAACAGGCTGCCCAGGGGGGTTGTGGATTCTCCTTCTCTGGAGACATTCAAAACCCGCCTGGACGCCTTCCTGTGTAACCTCACCTAGGGATTCCTGCTCTGGCAGGGGGATTGGACTAGATGATCTTTCGAGGTCCCTTCCAATCCCTAACATTCTGTGATTCTGTGATTCTGTGATAATAGTCTGAGGGTCTAACCATGGCAGGAAGTTTTATTTTTATGTCTTTAACCCTGGCCCCAGGGAAGCAGCAGACTTCCCTAAGAAGTGGGTCTGGCCTGCATATAGGGCCTTCTGTTCCCTTTAGAAGGGAGTCTCCTATGACCACAACTCGCCTTTTTTTTTTTGTGGGAGAAGTTTTGATGGAGGGTGCAGGGTGATTTATTCTCTGTGGCACCTCCAACTTAGTGGAACCACCTCCCTCAATGTTGTTGTTTGGTTCCACTTGCAAGGCCTCATACCTGTTTTGCAAGGAAACTCAGGGAGAGTGGGGTGGTCACAGCAGGAACCCTCCTCCTTCTACGCTGGGCAAGAACTTGCTGCCATTTCCCCCCACTTCTCAAGTTGCTGCATTCCACATCCAGACTCTCATGCCTGTTGGACAGAGGCACCTGGGAAGGTAGGGTTGGTAAGGAGGTGTTTCTCCTGCCACCCTGAGTGTGGACTATCATCCATTCATCCCTTTCCCTTGACCTGCCTTCTTCAGTCAGGCAAGGGGAAGATACAGGAATCCCTTGGTCTTCATTTCTTGCTGGTCTTACCTGCCCCTGGGAGGCCAGAGCTTGATCCCACCAGTCGATTTCCTTTTCCAGCTCCCTAATACTTCTCAACCTTTCCACCTCCTCTCTCAGCTCTACTACCAGGCTGAGCAGGTCATCCACCTGCTCACACCTCACACAACTGTTTTCTCTGTTGCTACTCCATACCAGTGAAAGGGTCTGGTATGCTCTGCAGCCTGAGGTCTGGGTGGCTGCATGTTCCCGTGGCAGCTCTGAGTTGCCACCTCCTTCCTCTTGAGGGCAGTGTACTTACCTTTTGCCTAGAGTGGATACCATAGTTGGCTCCTTCTGCGAGGGTGATGACAACCAAGCGAAGTTAATCACTTGAGCTTGCTGAGCTTCCTTGCCCTGCCTGCTTGACCTGCCTGCCTGCACCAACTGCTGTGCTAACGTCTTCACCCCTGTTTGCTGGCCCTGGTCACTGCTCTCCTGGTCATGTGCGCTCCCTATGAGGGTGTTTAAATCTCCCCCAGTTGCTCCTGGCAACACCCCTTCCATGTCAGCCCTTCTCGTGAGATTAGCCACTTTCACGGCAATTCTCTCGGCAGGACTGCAGCTCCAGGATTTCCTCCTCATCTCCTCAAACCATGCCCAGCCTCAGCTCTTACCGTAGCCACTGCTGTGCATGTCGGTTCACTGCGTTTTAATGTCCTGCGGTTGCTCTGTAGCCGCTGCTGTGCTTGTGGCAGTAGGAAAAAACACTCTCCCTCTTACTCATAATCTAAAGCAACAATTTCTTCTTTCTAAAACTGTTTTAGTACTGCAGTTAAGTCAATAATAAAGTATAATACTATTTAGTCTGTTAACTTTTTAATTTGAAAAATGTGTAATTCTTGAACTTGGTTACATTTCTTATTGTGATAAATTTTAACTACTGCCAAATTGATCCAGTTATTGCTTCATTGCAAACTACTTCTTTGTAGTCATTTTGACTCTTTGACTTATTAAAAGATTCCAGACTGCATCTAGATATTCAATGTTTACTTGTTAAAAAAGTTAACACTGAAATGTCTGCCTTGTTTTTTTTTTTTTAATAAAAATATTTTTCTTTATGGAACTGAAATACAATAAAACAATTTTATGTAGTGAAAATAATTAATGATTTGCAATAGCATCATCTGAAAATGCAACCTAATTCTGTGGTAGAATATAAATTTGAAAACAGAGGTAGACCAAAATAAAAATACTTGCCACCAATAAGTAATTCTATAATATTCAGAGGCACTGCTACAGTTATCTCGCACTATTTGCAGAGAAGACAGTGAGGAGAAGAAGTAACATTTATGCCAAGAAACCCCTTAGGAAAGAAACAGATGAATGAAATGGGAAAGTGTGCCAGCCTTTAGCTTGAGAAGCCTGATGTCTTGAAAAACTGTCACCATTCAGACTGAACTTGAAGGCTGAACTTAAAAGATAATGTTGACATATTCCTACTCTTGAACATCTTGTCATTATTTGTATAAATATTCATTGTTTTAAACTGTTTTCTTGCTGATTTTCTATATACCATAAGCTGTTGTTTTATATCAACTGTCTGTGCGAGAGACCTTGTGAGGATTGTTTTGCATTGGAGATAGTAACCATGCCATTTTCTGCTTTCAGAAGCAAGTTGAACAATATTTATCTCTCCTGTAGTACAAATCTTCAGATTTGTACAGTACACCACAGTCTGCTGGATGGAGCGATCACCATGCTTTTGCCATGAATCTTCACACCCAAGGGAGCACTAGGAAAACAGGTTCTGCACATAAGCCAAGCATTAGACCCATGCATACATGCAGCTGTTATGCACAAATGCAAACAAGGAGCACAATTTGAATAAATAAAAATATAATATTTATTTAAAATAATGAATCCACATGCATTTTTTACTCTGGAGTACAGAAAAATGGAGACAGAATCACAGATGCTGCTTAGACTGCTAACTATATCACTAGAAGGCATTTAGATATCATGGTGGCATAAAAAAGAGAAGACCTACTGTGTTCCTAGAAATGCTTGTCCTTTAGAAGCCTTCATAACTGGCCACAATCATTCTTCTTTTATATCCGAATTTATGTCCAGTCCTCTGTCTTTAAACCTTCCCAAGCCAATAAGAATCGCAAACCTTTATTTGATTCTAACTTGACCTTGTTGCTTTAAGGTGGCACAGTCTTTTCTGCTTCACCCTGAAATAGCCTCCCTATGCCATGGAAATCAATCCTCATGCATGTTTTGAAATATATGTTCAAATTTGGCCCTTGTTCCATATATAAAGTATGAACGTCTAGGTTCTGCTGTATGTAAAATCATACCTGGCCAATATATTATTTTCCTGGCTGGAGCTTTCATTCTGTAAGTACTGGGATGTGTCCTCTGAAAATTACATAACATTGCGTACCTATTTCTGTTAGAAATCATCTTGTAACATTGTAATGAAATGCTGTCTTTCAAAATCCAAGCTGTTACACTGTTGCTATAGTTCGCATAGTCATCCATGTTTTCTTCCCCGCCATATCTGGTTGACACCTGAATTTTGGAAGCAGCTTTTGAGAAGTTGAGAGAAAATGTCCCTGAGCAACTTGTGATCCATGTCTGCTTAGAATTAACTAATAACAACTTTTCCTGTTATGAGAGCAGTGATCAGTAGTTTCTTTATAATCTTTGAAACATTTTTTTCTTTTTATATGAGAACTCGTTTATGGAGGAGAGCTAATATTTGTGTCTGTTATATTGATAAACATCTGGAAATACAGCATATCTGCTTGAATTGCAACTGGGTTGATGGGATCACAGAAGCAGAGTAATGGAGTGTCACAAGAGCACTCTACTGATTCAGGATTTTGTCTTGTTCATCTAATATTTGTGTAACTACATTCTCCTGTAGAAATTTTCATATAGCTGATGTACTCCATAATTAATATGGGTTCAACAGCCTCAGTATCCTCTGTGTTTGCATGTGATGCCTAAAATATCCTTTAGTTGGTAGTTCAAACATTTTTGTCCACTGTTTTTTTCTTTAATGTGGGTGCCTTCTTTTTATACATGTTTTCTTTACTGTAAATTGGATAAATAGAATTGAAAGTGGTATTTTCTTTGCAATAACTTTGTTAGTATCTCATGGTATTCTGCTTAAATTGACATTGGTATTAGCATGTCTTTAGCTATTATATGGACACCCTCGATACCTCCAAAAGTTTCATTGATATATTTTTATTTTTTAAATGCATCACAAGTTTCAAGTCTTCACTTATTTCAAAAAGGCATATGAGAAAACATATATCTGCCCCAGGGCATAGTGAAGAGTACAGTTCAGGTGATTCCTCATCTGATCTGAGTTGCCAATATCTGTTTTTCAAATTTAGAACAGTAAAATATATTTTACAAGCTTGTCAGCCCTGAATATCTGGTAGAGAAGACAGAGCAAACTATCTTAATACAGTCCTGCTAAAATCTGTGTGATGCAGTCAAATCCCAATCGCCACTGTCCCTCTTTTCAGCTGCAGGCAGATAACCCACAGAAAGCAGCAATTAAGACTTCCTTTCCTAGTTATAGAAAATCACCCCTGAATCCACCTGACACTGTAAAAAGACACATCAGAGCTATATGGAAGACTCATATATATCAAAGGTAACTGATATATTAATAGTGATGTGCAATATTTCCCCTGAAACTCTTTTATCCTCATAGTTGTATAACTGCAGAAAGCAACAATTTAGGGAGTCTTGATTTGCCATATGTTCATTTCATTTACTAAGTTAAGTTTAGATGCCAGGTAATCACCCTGTAGGGTGAAGAACCATAACTTACTCTTCTTTCACAAAGTAAGAACAAGATGGCTGTTAAGAGTTTGGTTTTGTTTGTTTCTTTTAATGTACCTCTGATTTTTCCTTGTGGATGTGGAAGTGTTATTCAGATTTTGGCCTCAGACTTCTTTTTCTATATATTTCTGAGCCAGGAACAATTCTCGCCAGTGACACAGCTGCCTCCTGTAACACTGACAAGGACCACACAGTACAATGGTGTTAACAGGAAACCATAGCCTACCTCATCTCTCTAAGAAACTTGAACCTGGAGCCTTTGAAAGTGTCAGATAATGACAATGTCATTTTGACTCATGAGGTTCTCATTTTTTCCAAGTGTCCTCTTGTGGTATATTGTGAAATGTATTGTGTCCCATAAGCAGTGGAACATGGACTGTAGGCCATTCAGAAATGAATATCTGTTACATGGGTGCATGCTCTTACAAGTTGTTGACTGAGGATGTCTTTTGTAGTTGTTTGTTTCTATATGTAGGATGCATCCTCTAAATGTAAGCATCATTTCTTTTATTAATAAGCTATGCATTCTGATTTTCCTCTTATCTTGGAAAACTCGCTATATTATGGTGATTTTGTCTCAGGGTTCATACAACTTTTCTCTTGTTGATCATGAGGGATGTGAAACCACACATTGTACTTTTGAAAAGCGTTAACAATCTACCCCTCAGTGGCACTGAATATGACACTACTTTTCAGCAAGTCAGTCTCAATATTTCAAAAGTTCCTTCAGCTTTATTTTTTTTCTACACTGTTGTTATATACTTGTTGATTTTCTTTTTCTCTTAATAAGATGACCAAAATAGTAGTTCAAGTACAAAAATCTCATGTATGATTATTTTGAAAGCTTGTCTAAGAAATAATCCAAAGTGGAAAGAAATTTGAGTGGATTCCTCTAATAAGGTGCTAAAATATTAAATGTTTCTTCTCATGCTCTTTTCAGCAGAGAGGACCATATCCAGTTACCATCTCTTTTAATTGGATCCATTTGTGAATTTAGATGTTATAATATTTCAGTTGTCCACAAGATGAGGGGAAATAATTATTGTTTGACAAGCCCTTCACATTTTGATTCTATAAAAAACAAAGAAAACATAAACTCTTGCTCTTGTATTCATGTATTTACTGTGCCTCTAATAGAACTTTTTGCTCACTAACAAAAAAGTGGCTGACCACTTTAAACATAATATTGTGCTATTTTTTGCTGTGCCTCATGCAATACTTGATCTCAGATGGAAGTCTTAAGAAGACCTGTCTTTATTTGGCTGCATTAATTAGAGAAATCTAATGTTTATATGTACTAGCCTTGCACAATCATTCTCTTTGAATCTCAGCAGATATCTTTATCTCATTCGACATGCATAATTCTAAGGATTTGATGTTAAAAAATATGTAAATCAATTTATTTCTTGTTATTCTTCAAATAATTTCATAAATAAATAATCAATTGGCAAATAATTTTATAATTAATTTCCTATTTTAGTCAGAAAAGATATGTGAAGAACAATTTTGTTTCATTTTATTTCATTTCATTTTATTTCTGTAAACCATTTGTCTTTTAAAAAGTCTAATTTTACAGTGATTGGTTGACCAAGTGGGATCACTTCCCAAATGAATAAAATAATTTTTCTAAGGAGAAAAGGAGGTTGTGAACTTTTGCCATAATGTATGCTGGTTAAGATTCTTCAATATAAAAGCAAATATGAGTCCATTATAGAGTTTTGAGAGGTAAACATAAATATATTTATGTATTGACCTCTTAGAATTGTTTCTCTCTCTGTATATATTTTAGCATAGAGCATTATGCAAAGAAAATAAAGACAGTTCAAAACATATCCTTGGGAACAGGACGTATTCTCATTAACATCACTCTGGGAATACCGAACTATGGAATATACTAGTTATATATATATATTTAGTTTCCATTGTAACAATGAATATATATTTAAATTTTTATCTTTATTAACCTAGGAATAAAGAACTCCAAGAAATAGTAGAGATACAGGTTAATAGAGAAAAGAATAAGCATCAAGTAGGAAGGTATGTAGCCGCATAGATTTGTAGAGAGCAGATCATTCATTTATTCCTAGAAAAGGTGAACTAAGTCTCAACAGGTATCTCAACTGTTTTTACAAAGTGCCCCTGTGCTGGAGAACTCACAACCTTAAGGGCAAATCAAGTATAGCATTAACAAATAATTTTAAGAAAGACTAAGAATAAGCTAATCTGGGTGAAAAAAAGTTTATAAGAAACTTAGCAACATACTTTTGGAAATTTTGAAAAGAAATTTAACTTTCAGAAAGACTTTTCCCTCCATATTAGACTGCATTTTGCTAGGCTCCGCATGTATTGCCCATGAATGTAAATTGCCCAGTAAACATGCCCCATACAGAATCTATCCACTTGTTCAATTTTACCTTGGCTTGAGTTGGGTTTAGTTTGTTTTAGCTGTGATAACACCCGTCTGGCGGTCCAGTGGTTATTGTCAAACCTGCTTTAGCTTAAGTTCTGTGAGTAATATGGTAAAGGTAAAATATATGGTAAAGTTCTGACAAACCTAGATATTTGTTGTGTAACAAAACCCAGCCTATTATGTTACTTGAGGCTATCTAGAAATCCATGGGAAGAAAGAAAATTGTGTAAAGGAAACAAAAAATAACCCACAGTGGACCTCAAGGCTGAAGAAGAAGAAATTTCTGCCATCAGCATTGAACTCCTAGAAAATACTATTTTATAATACCTAGAGGTACTGATGGCATAAAGACAGATCAGATATATACACAGGAATATCAAAACATTGAACTGTCCTTTCCTAACCGGAAAGGGTAGCTGGGAACAGAAGTGCGGACATTACTGACCATGGGATGGAAAAGAAAGAAAAACAGGAAAAACATGATTCAGCTTTGAAGAAAGACCTTATATCCATAATCAATACATCAAGTTAGATGGGAAAGTATCAGTACCTTTATACAACACATTGGTAAAGTCACTGTGGAATATTACATAAGATCCTGGAAGAACATGATCAAGAAACATAAATTAAAATTAAGCAAATCTGAAGTCAGGCTTTTAAGATTAATAGACAAAAGTAATAAAAGCTCTCAGCTCAATTACTGAAAAAACCCCCCAAAACAAACAAAAAAACAAACAAATAAACAACAAAAAACAAACCAAACCAACCAAGCAAAAAAACAAAACCAACAACAAAACAAAAAAAAATCCCAACAAAATCAAAACCACCAAAAACAAAAAGTCTGGGAAGGAATATAGTTGTTCCCTTTAAATACATGAGGAGAAACAAGAGAAAAAAATGAACATTTAAACTAAAAGGCTAAAGTTGGGAGTTGGGATAAGGAAAAAATCATACAAAATGGGAAGAAGTATTTTTGGCTGAAATTAAAAGAAAATTTCTACTATTAGATCAGTGAAATCTTCTAACATAGATTTCCTAAACTTGGCAATCCATGAGAACTTTTCTTCAATTCCTCATGAATTTTCTCTCTCTCCTGCTGTTTTCTGTTTGTTTGTGGTTTGTTTGTTTGTTTGTTTCCTTTCTCTGTTTTTTTTTTTCTGTGTATTTTTTCAAAGAGAAGTGGTAACTAAGTATTTATGGGTTTAAGAGGAAATGTTTTTGATAACAAATGTGAAACTAGACTATCGGCATTCAAAAACAGATGGAAAACAGATCTAAATCTATCCAGGAGGCTAGAAATCCTGAAGAAGTAATGCCCCAAACATCTCAATTAATATCAAATTCTAAATATTACCTTAACAATTTATTTGTAATATATTAATTATATTTGTTTTGCACCATAAAAATTAATAAATGAACCCCCAGATTTTCCTATTGTCATTTATCATTGTCCTTAGTTATTTAGCTTTTAGTTTGGCTTCTAATTTTAGTTTTATTTAACATTTCATTTGCTTTAATATTTTTGTACATATTTTGCAGAATGGTGTACCTTGAATTTCTTCAGCAGATACCATTTTCTCTAATCTCAAATCATGATACATAAAGCCTGATCTCTACATGAGTCTGCACAGGTAAAATCCTTAAAAACAGTGGCTCTTCACCATTAAGTCTGAGGGGAACTGATGACTGAACTGGAGCTCTGGCAGGAATCAAACTTACGCTTAGTTACTACGTAATACTCTCCTGGGTTATTATTTTATCTTTCAAATTGTGTTGATAATGATATTGACACACTGTTAGGAACATGTGTTAACAGTTTATGATCCAGTAAAGACAATATTTGCCAAAAAAATAGATGTTGAAGTCTTCTCGAAGAATAAAATGACTGGAGTAATCAAGGTTGGTGTGGTTCAAATGATTTTTAGACAAATTAATGGCCAATGCAATTAATATAAAAAAATAAAAGTTATCTATGTCTATCAATTTGACCTTACATAAGAGAAGTCTTGGAACACAAATTTCAGATGGTTACATGTCAGGAGTAGAAACTCAACTGGCTAGGGTAGCTGACCACATGTAAATTTGCTCAGACTACTTCAAGGTCATTAACCCAGTACACCATAAAATTATACATATTAAATTAAATACCCAAATGTGTATTAAAAGGATTAAGAATACAGTAATTTGGAACTCTTCAGAAAGCCAGAGCCAACAGGAATGGCTGATGAGTTAATATTTTTCTTGCTAGGTTTGACAGAGAAACTATTCAACATTTTCACTAGTGCAGTGAATATGAAAATGCAACTTGCAAAACTTGTGTATGGTTCATAGTCAACGCAGATGGTGTCAGAGGAATCCTGATTGCTTTGTAGTCTCTATCCAGCAGGCAAATTATTCAACATGTATATATGTACAACAAGAAGGGAGGACATATTTTCAGAACGGGAAGCAAAAGAAAGGAAGTAGTAACTACTGTGAGATATGGGTTTGGAGCTCCAGTGTAGCAAGGGAGAGCTCTGCAGGCAGGAGCCTGCTGTTGCACTTTCCTCTTTGTAGATTTGAATGCTGCCGATGTTGGATAAATCTTCTAGTGGCAATATGAGCAATGAAGCTCTGTCCTGTCTTCCAAGCAGTCATTCACTGAGTTCTCAATCAGCTAAATTACCTCAATTTTGCAGTTGGCTATGCTACCAAACATTCAGTTGAAGTGTGCAATGACCTAGTACAAGCGAGCCAGCAGTAATGGCCCGATGACATGCTCATGCATGTGAGGACCTGGTTTGCAGACCTCCAGAGCAGAAGCATTCTTAGAAGTGTTAACTACATCAGTCATTCCAATAGCGTGTTGATTCTAAAGGAAAATAATAGCAAATTTTCAACAGTTTTTAACTGATATATGGTTTAACATTTGATCCAGGACAGCAAATTCCTGGGTTTTGAAGAATTCTTATTATGATGTCTGTTGCAGTGAAGAATTCAATTAAGAATGAAAAATGCAAATTTCCCATTAGAAGACCTGAATAAAATTGTTCTACTTCCATCAAAAATAGAAAGACATACAGAAACTTATCCTCTCAACACGTTGAAATGCCTCTGCAAGTGTTCAGGATGGAGGACTTGTATCTTCCTAATGACTAAATGTCACAGTTTAACCCAAGCTAGCAATCACAACCACGATAGCCTCTCGCTCACTCCCCTCTCCACACCCCCAAATATGGGAGAGTATTGAAAGGGAAGTGAGAAACTTGTGGATTCAGATAAACACAGTTTAATAAAATAACAAAATATTACTAATATACCACTAGTGCTACTAATATACATAAAATGGAAAACAGAATATAAAATAAAAGACACTCAATGTAATTCCTCACAAACTCCATCCACATTGAGCAGCCAGTCCAAGAAAGCAACACCATGGTCCCGAACAGCTGACCTCAGAGAGAGAAGAGAGAAAAAGGTAGAAAGGCCCAGAGGCCTCTGCAAACAGCGGGATGGCAAAAGGATAAACTAAAAGAAGTCCTGGATGGAATTTCACTGAAATGGAGCAGAACTGGAACAGGTCTCTGTCTCTCTAGCCAGAAAATCTCAGCTCTCCTTAAACATGAAGTATGACATTAGTGACATGGAATATTCTTATTGATAAGTCTAGATGTCTGTCAAGCTCTACCCCATCCATGCTCCTCTTCCTAGCTGCCTCACACCTGGAGCCAGAAAGCTCAGAAAGACCTTGGCTCACAGACAACAACTAAGATAACAACCCATTCTTACATTCTCTTTGTTCCAACTCAAAACCAGGGGAAAGTCACTTGAAGAAAGACATTAATTCTGTCCCAGAGTTGTTGTCTCAAACTAAATCCATACAATGACCATGTTAGCTGTGAAAAAGAAAAGTTTCTAACTGCACAGAGAAAATTTACTTGCTTTCAGTCAAACTAGCACACTGAAGAAGCATGAAATGTTTCAGAGAGTTACTGTATGGGAATGTAGCAGCAGATTTGGCAAGGAGGTTAGTTAAATGTAAATACGCTCAAAGTGACTTGCACCTGTCTGTAGAAAAAGCACATACATCACACTAATTGTTTTACTGACCTTGTGTGCTTGATGAGTAGAACCTCTGTGTTAGATAACATAGGCCTGTGAGAAACTCTAGGCACTAACTTATCACTATGTCTGAGATTCCTGCTTTGTTGTGAGAAAGAGCGGGAGGCTACGCCTGCCTGAAGCCTTGAAATCCAGGCGAGCTCAGCAGGCCCAGTGATCTTCCAGCAGGGCTGAACTTACCAGCACCTGCGTCCCCGCTTGTGTCACCTCTGCCTGGGAGCTTAGGTGCGACTTCGGAGATCCCCCAGTAGAGAGGTAACTAAAATAAAACTTGCTCTTTGCAATGCATTCGTGGCCTCTGGCTCTTCTTGCGATGTGCCTGCGTATGTGTACACAGTTACCTAGGTTTTTTTAATATCTTAAAAGCTCAAATGAAGTTACAGGGAGGAAACAATTTAGAAGAGAGAGAGTGCTACAAAGCTGTTTCTGCAGCAGCTGCATGTACTATCAAGGCATTTCACAACACATGGGCTTTCATTCCGCACTACCAGATAGCTACAGTTTATGGACATCCAATAATGGATTTTTATAAGCTAGATTTACAGACCATCATTTATGTTAAGCCAAAGATCCAGGCACTGATATTATCTAACAAAGAAAAATATTGCACATATAATAACATACGTTTTAATCTGATATATAAACAGATTTCAGGCAGCATTAGTTGACACCATTAAACTCCTTTCATGTACTTGTCATTGCAGTTTCCATAGAAACTAGTATTGCAAAAGAAAATGGAGAAACAGGATTGAGAAACATGGTGGGGGGAAATACGTACATATATATATATATATATATATATATATATAAAACTAGAAAAATATTTCACTAAAATCAGCAAATGGTAGTTTACCAACATTAAAGCCTCAACCCAGTGAGCACTCTGTGTATAGAAATCCTGTCAAAGTTAATGGCAGTTGTGACACAAACAGCTGCATCAACTTCTTTGTTGTGAGCAGCATTGGATTATTTAGGGTACTCCAGTCAATTCAAATGTTGTATTAGTACAGTGTCTTAAAAGAGGGGGGTTTTTGCTTGTTTGTTTGTTGTCTTTGGGAAGGAAGCGGAGAGATTATATCCTAGAGCACAGAAAATATCTTGGAATTTTATACTGTCGGTGTCTCTCTATTTCTGAATGAACTGACTTCACATGGAAATGTCATTCTGATTTGCCTTCTCATTTAATCTTCTGTATACTTAATCCCTATGATACACTTCATTTAAAACATTTTCTTGTTGCTTCACTTCATTTATTTGGCATAATAGAAATAAAAGTTCTATTTAGTACATGGTACAATGATGAAATATTTCCCAGTTTTACAATAAAACCAGAAGTATTTTTTATGAAATGGTAGCTCTTTGTACCGCTGGAACATGCACTAAAAATGTCATTGGTTTATTTATTAGAATATGATATTATCAGCCCCATATTACTTACAAACTGAAAATACTTCCTTAGTGTATTACCAGAGCCTCAACCAGTTACAATTAGAAATGTATGTTAGAATAATATAGAGTTGTTGGGAATGATGATTTTATTTTCAGATGGTTTCACTGCACGTGTTTAAATTCTGTACATCTTACATCTACAGTACACAAGAGACCTTCATTTGTCTGTGATCTGTAATAAAAATAAGTCTTGATTTTAAAACTGCAAAAAGAAACACAAAATACTTTAAAAAAATCAAGTGTTACACTTTCTCTTAGTAAAAATAGGGTCTGATATACAAGAATCTCACTGCAAACATTAATTCTTCCATTTTCCCTGGAAATGGAACATGACTTTTGGTTTTCAGATGGAAAAAAAATGTATTTACATCCCAGGTGATTTATTCAAAGATGTGCAGCGTCTTAACTACAAAAAATCTTGAATGCAAGTCATGAAGACATTAGACCATAGTGTTCCTCACACTATCCATAACTTAAAATTGTAACCAAGTAATATGGACCTCCCTCTCTTTTTCTTTTTTTTGCCTTCCTAGCTCTCCTCTCCTCTCCTCTCCTCTCCTCTCCTCTCCTCTCCTCTCCTCTCCTCTCCTCTCCTCTCCTCTCCTCTCCTCTCCTTCCGTTTTCCTTCCTCCCTCTCCCTTTCCATCTTCCCTCTTCCTCTCCCTCTCCTTTCCTTTTTCCTCTTTCTCTCCTTCACTTTGCATCTCTTTGCTTCTTTCTTTCCCCTCCAGCCCCCATCAGGGTTTTAATGCATGATGACTGTCAGTCAATCGATACTTTCCTCCTGATTAACAAAGGTCACAGATAGCATATTTCCTGATATTTTAAAGTGTTTGTAATATTTTTAAGTGTAACTGCCTTTACAAATTACAGCCTGAGAAAAACTCAATTAGGCACAATCAGTTTTTTGATTTTACAATAGTAGCACATAAAATTACTATGTCATATTTCAACTCACCAAACAGATGAAATAGCAGATATGTGGAAAGAAAGTATTTAGTATAAAAATCTCACTCTGATAAGTATTCTATATGTGTATATTTTTATTATCCTGCAAACCAACTTTTAAATGTTTTAAATGTTTAAATATAATTAGGTTCTAGTCTGCATTCCGAGGTTCAATATACAGAGAAGATTCTATTCATGAAAATATCTCCTTTAGGTAAGAAATAACTGCTGACCTGTCACTATAGTAGTATTCTATGTAGATTCGTAATAGAATTAACCTATAAATCTAAAATTGGTGGCCAGGGAATAATGTTGAGTTAGCCATTTCAGGTCAACTTTAGTTAAAAACCAAACAACCAACCAAACATAAACACAAACAAAAAACCCCAAAAAACCTCAAACAAACAAACAAACAAAAAACCCACAACAAACCAAACCACCACCACTATATAAATAATATGTTTTGGATTTTTTTCTCCCTTTTTTATATCTACCACTTTAATTACACTTAGAGTACATAGAGTATTTGAATAAAGAGTACAAAAATCTGAAACTTGTGATGGAAACAGTGGGAAACCACAGGTTTTCCGAAAACGGTCCTAACTTTCCAGAAATACCAAGAAATTGGGAGTTGGAAAAACTTTTACAAAGGTGGGAGACGAAACATTGTTGCAGGGGAAAATGGCCTTCAAAAATAGTTTTGGCCAAACGGTGAAAAGATATGCAAGGAATGTTTACTGTATTGGGTTGCAGCACTGCTGTCACTGATCTGATGTCTGCTTTTGGTCTGACATGCCCAACCCACATTAATATCAAATACTGAGGAATTTTATTATATTTAGTGTTGCAACTTCATAGCTCTCAGATGTTTCTATTTGTTTTTTTTTGAAGACTCCACTGAGAGTCACTAACTTCTTCTGAAATTCTTCAAAGCACAGCAAAGCCTGACAGTTTCACACCCTGGTTCTTCAGGATGGTACAAATGTAAAAGTGAAAAGAATTTGGTAACTTTGATAATTACTATTTTTGGAACACTATTACTATATTTTTCTGTGTTTTATTCATTCTGAAAGTGGAACTTCTGTATTGTTGTTACTTCAAGAGTTTATGTCAAGAAGAATGGCCAGAGCTCATCTGCTTATTGGAAAACGAGCAATGAGTCTAGAGGAAAAAATAGTGAAGACAGGTTAATTCAATAATTGAGAAATTATCTGTTCTTGTCATAAAGCCTGAAAGAGCTCTTGAGCTAGTAAGTAAGGAAAAAATAAACAAACCAAAACACACAACCCAAAGAGAAATAACACCATGTGCTAGTTATTTGCTGTTCCCTGAGGCTGACAACCTTTGTGAAGTTTTGGTTGTCTATTACAGAAAAAACAATAACTGTATAGAAAAGAAACTACCTGACTTTTAATTCTAAATTAGCAGCCAAGATTTTACAAACCACTTGAGGCAAAATGCAAGTAATCAAAATGAAAGGTGGTCAGGGTTCAATGTCACTTAAGGCAGTCTAGTGACTTCAATTTGTTTGTTTTCCTGTAAATAAAGATTTCATTTTTTAAAAAAAATCAAATTTAAGATTTTGATGAAAAAATCATTGAAGTGTTGTAAGATCTCATTATTATGATATCTAATATGAAAAATTCAATTTCCTGCTTTAAAATAATGTTTAGGACTTCATAGGAAAGGATCATAGAACCACAGGATAATTCAGGTTGGAAGATACCTCAGGAGGTCTGTAATTCAATCTCCTACTCAAAGCAGGGTTAACTCTCAGATCAGACCAGGTTCGTTCAGGGCTTTATCTCATCAGGTCTTAAAAGCTTTCAGGGATGAAGACTAAACAACCTCTCTGGGCAGCCTCTTCCAAAACAACTGAAAAAAACTTAAAAGGTCAAAACTGAAATTTCAAGGCAATTGAAGTAAAATTATTTATACCCTGATATGACTGGAAGCCTTTTGAGAGAATCGACTTGCTGATATTTCTAGATGGGGGGGTTGTGTGTTTATTTGTGGTTATTAGTATTTATTATTATTATTATTTCTGGAGAAAGAACACACAGGAAAAAATCTATATTCATATCTATATTTATAAAAACATTGTGGCACTTTTTATAAAAACATTGTGGCACTTACTTATTTTAACTGCATTGGTTTCTGTTTATCTTTGCTATTATCTCATGAAAAAAATATAGCCAAAAATCTTATAATCTACTTCGCGGGATTACATAGTCACATGATTCAGTTCATTCAAAATCTTCCTTTAAAAGTTAGATCATTTACCAGTTACGTAAAATATTATTATTCTGTTGATATACTATAACTTTTAACCTCTTTACCAAAGCTCACATTTGAAAGAAAGACATATTGAGTGACACTATAGAATGAGCCATGACTTCATTTCTTTTCTGAATGTGCCACTTTTTACATGATTCCAAACTGAGATCAAATGAAGTATTAAAGCTGAAAGGTAGTCATGACATAGGTCTATTTATGCATACTCATTCTTTTCGTCCCAGGAAGTAGTTAACACAGGTGCCACTGGCCAGTAATGAGCTATTTTGTAGCGTTCTAAATGGTATTAGATTTGTGTAAGGTTTCAACCTCAGACCCAGAGACACACACATTATAGATTCGTAATTCTACCTTTCATTTTCACATCAAGAGATACTGTAATCATACATTTTCTATCTTATTCTAACTAATTAATGAATGTGAGAAAATAAATTTCTTTGTTGTATGTGTGAGAAGAAAGTTTCAGTGGAGAAAAAAGTTGAGAGACCCCGTAGAAATCTTTATGTTATATAAGGCTAATGATTTGAATATTATCTGTCATAAATAATTGATTGAACAAAGTAATATCCTTTTTTTTTTTCCATATAACATAGTAATAACATTGGTTCCAATTTTTCAGGTAAAAAACATCTTCATTATTGTAGCCCAGTGTATTAATCAATGTAGATTATTAGTAAATCATCAACCACTTGATTTCAGAAGGAACTTTGAAAAAACATTAATTTATAATGAGTCATTAGGAGGGGTTTTCTTACTAGATACTGTAACAATATTTTAATTTAATATTATTAGTATAGTTTATAGTTGCAACTGTGTCACTGGCTGAGAAAGGAACATTTAGTCATGTTTAATGCAGAGAATTGTATAAAGTAGTGGAGAAATATGGCTTTGATGACAGTTTCATTAATTGAAGGTTGCCATAACAACTGGAGGTCTGCATTGAAAGCCCCACAGTTACAAAAAAACCCTAAACTGTTGTCCTCCATCACCCTTATACAATTTTTTTTACACTCGCACATGCACAGCATGCTTAAGCTGTGTGAACTTATACTGAGAAACTGTGAAAGTGAAAAGGACATGACATAATTATAACTAATGGTAACTACTATGACGTATCTGCATGCTTCTCAAGTGGGCAGTCTAGTACTAGGTATAGAAAACTGTAGTTTCAGCATCAAATTGAGTTGCATAAAGATGCAACAGGATATCTTTGCCTGCACAGTACATGTGCAGGAAAAAAAATATGAAGGACAAAACTTAGTTACTGATGCTGTGCCAGAGATCCACTTGTGCAGAAGATTTAATCTTTTGGTTCCAGTTTTGTTTGTGCTATAATTATTAGAATTAATAGTGCTTTTTTTTTAAGCAATGAATGATATGCTGAATATGTCTAGTCAAATATTAACTTCATTAAAAGTTCTCTGAAAGATTACTAATTTTCAAGAAAGAACATATATCAGAGGATGGGATTTTTGGAAAAGCTTTGTGAGCATAATATTTTGCTCAAAGAAAAAATCATCATTTAAACAGGAACTTTATTAAATAACTGAATTCAATGAGAGACGTTTGCATGGCAAAATGATGTTTGTGATGATCAGTAGGAGAAATATTAAGGAAGCTGTTGTGCAGGAATCAAAGATCAAAACAGCAGATTGGTGGCAATGGGTAGGCTAAATGAATTTGCTGTAAGAAGGGAACAAGAAAAAAATATAATTTGCAGTGCCTTATTTCTTGATCATACTTATTATCAAGTATAATGAACCTATAGAATAATGGGTATGTTCCTCACAGTCACTTCCAATTTCAGGTGTTTAAGAACTTAAATAGTATGAAGAACTAAAAAGCAAATATCAGAATATGTATGAATAAATAAATAGATAAATTAATCCATGTGCATCCATATGCAATTGCTTACATGTGTACACACACATCTTATTAGAAAAGGATGTGTAGGACTTCTATAAACTCACACACCCATGATGCTTTATTACTGCAAAGATATAATTCAAGTGCTTTTGTCAAACAACAAATGTTTGTTGAATATATTTTTTTCCTAGTAACACATCTGGAATTTATTTCTCCATATTTATGAAGAAAAAAATGTGTAAAGTAGTAGAGAGGGAAATAAAAATGATTCCCAGTACTCACATGTAAACAGAATCAGTTTTTAGACAACATCTTCAAAAAACAGAGTTTTTCCAAACCACTGTTTCATACATTTTTGCATGTTTGGATTCCAATGCTGAAATAGCAGGGCAAAGCTATGAATTAATGTGCAAACATTCCTAGGGAAATGATGCAAATTCAAGGAGAAAAGATTTAGTCATGATAATTTAGTCAATCAGTTATAATAATTCAAACCCCCAAAAAGGTAAAAATCTCACCCAGAAACAGAATGGCAATTAATAAGAGTTTAACAGGAATATAGAATCCCAACTGCTATTTCATACATCAAAAAATGAATCAAGCTGCCTTAATGTTCCTCAACTGTTATTTTTCCATTTTTTGTACCAAATATTTCTCTATTCCCCCTTTTCACCTAACAAGAGTGCTCCTTGAGCGTCTAGTTTTTACTCTGTGCTATCAAGTAGATTAGACATCAGTTACTCAGGAACCCAAGAGTATTAAAACTTTCCCACTCCTAAAATTTGCCACTGCTGTTTCAAAATGTCAATGGGAATCTGTCCAGGTCTGATACAAAGTGCTATTCAGTCTTGAAAAATCAGAATTTGCTGTTCTCTCGGGTATAATCTTAGAAAGATCTGGAGCTTACAGCTACTCTGATAAAATGTCTATATGGCTTTGCTCCTTTCCATCTGCTTGACTGCTCCCCACTCTCCAGTTCTGAAACCCGGGTTTGTTTGGTTGTTTGTTGTTTGTCTTCTGTTTGTTAGTTTTCTCCTATGGTTTAATCTTTTAAGAAAATATATAATCTTTTCCTACCATTTTACTTTCTCAGCTGTTATTACCTACATCTTGTTTTCATTCCACTTTATGGTCTCTCTTTTCTACAAGATTTTCTGACTCTTCTGAGACTGTATCCTCACTCTTTCTCAGTCCCATTCAAAGGAAATTGTGATCTCCTTTGATGTTACGTTCAATACACGGGTAACATTTTTCCTTCTTTCTAAATCTAGCTAGCCCATTATGCTTACTTATTCTATAAACTGTGTACAGGAACTTCCTGGAGAACTACAGATATTACTTGCTTTTCCAAATAAGAAGTACAGAAAATTCAGAAAAAAAACAGATATAATAAAATTAAACCTGACACTTTTAAAGTAAATTTGTCTTAATTATGCCTGACAATACAAAGATATTATTACCAGTTGGGAAAAATAGTTGTAGCAAGCAGAGAACAGAAAAGACAAAGAAAAATGTGAGATCACAATTTCTTTTAAAGAATAATGCTAATACAACATCCCCATTTCAAAGAAGCATCACTAGTTAGGAATTCACTGGGAGAAGGGAATAATGTTCAAAATGTCAACGCTTGAAAGAAAAAGCATACTCATTTAAAATAATTTTGGTGGCCATGACCACTCTATTAAAAAAAAAAAAGGAAAAAAAGAGCCACGCACCCAAAACCAAACAACTCAAAATCTTATAAATCTTATAGAAAAGTTGCTCTTTACAAAGAACTAAGACAAAAAGTAGTAATGGTAGGCCATCTGTATTGCACTGTAAGTGAATAAATAAATTTCCTGAAGGAAGAGGAGATACTTCTGGAAACACACAATAGCCACAAGAGCCTCATGGATATTGTAATAGCTTCTCAATACGGAAAAAAAAATAAACAAACCCTTGGTCTTGTCATTTCTCCCTCAACTACATCAAAGTAGATCTGTAAAACTTACCTTTGCAAAAAATGTTTTTGTAGAGATTTCAGACCGGGAAAAATAAATTTGTAAAAAGGATCTTTCTTTAATCAATATGATTCCCTCACTTTCACATTGACTACTAAAAGTGAATGAAATATCCCAGGATTGCATCTAATTTAAAATAGTTTATTTTTTAATAAAATAAAATTAGGAGTGAAAAAATGATTACGTTTTCCTTTTGAAGTCAGAATAACTATCAGGGTGCTGCATGAGCCTGGGGGCCAGGCTTTCTGAGGGGCTGCAGCTCCCTGAGCAAAGCACTGGGGATCCATTAGGGTGGGGCCTGGCAGCCAAGACCCATCCCATCACCTCAGCCTGGAGCAGGGCAGCTGGAGGGCACCAGGGCAAGACTGAGCCCTGGGCATTGAACACCTTCCTCTGGATGGGGATAGGCTGAGAATGGGCTCAGCTTGGCAAGGCCCGTGGCTAGGCAAGACTACAATCAAACTTATCAGGATGCAAACAATAACCACTCCCAAAACAATCAAGAAAAATTACACTAGGGGCTCAAACAGACACTTATTTAAAGGATGAGAATGACTAAAAGAGTAATCGCAGTATTAATCCATTAAAACATAGAATTTCCCAAATTAAAGCTTTTCTCAGCAACCTTATAGAGTTCCAACTTTTAGTTTACACACCTTCCACTAGATCAGGTGGCTCTCAGTGATGGGAAGTTCACAACTTCCCTAGGAAATCTGTTCCTGTGTCTCACCATCCTCATAGTAAAGAATTTTTTTCTTACATTTAATCTAAATCTATCTCTTTTACTTTAAAACAATTACTTCTTGTTCTATGACTACAGGCCCTGATAAAAAGTCTCTCTCCATCTTTCCTATAAACTCCTGTTGTATTTTGAAAGGCTACAATAATGTGTCCCTGAAGCATTCTCTTCCCCAAGCTTAACAACTCCAGCTGTCTCAGCCTTTCCTCATAGGAGAGGTGTTACAGCACTTTCACTCTTTTTGTGGCCCTCCTCTGGACCCTCTCTAACAGGTTCATGTCCTTCCAGTACTGGGAATGCTAGAGCTGGATGTAGTACTCCATGCAGGGTCTCCTAATAGCCGAGTAGAGGGGAAGACCCACTTCACTCAACCTGCTGGCCAAGCTTCCTTTTTATGCAGCCCAGGATACTATTGGCTTTCAGGGCTGCAAGTGCACACTGCGAACTCATGTCTAATATTTAATCTGCCAATATCTCCAAATCCCCCATACAGCTGATCTCAATCCCTTCATCCCCCTGCCTGTATTGATACTGGGGTTTGCCCTAACCCAGCTGTAGGACCTTGCATTTGCCCTCCTTGAATTTCATGAGGTTTGCATGGGTCCATTTCTCAAACCTGTCAAGGTCCCTCTGGATGGCATGACTTCCCTCAAGCATACCAGCTGCACTCCTCAGCTTGGTGTCATCCACAAATTTACTGAGAGTGCACTCAATCCCACTGTCTATGCCATTAATAAAGATATTCAACAGTACTTGTCTCAATACGAACCCCTGAAGGATACCACTTGTTACTGATCTACATTTGGACATTGTATGTAGCCATTTAACCAATTCTTTATTCATAGAATAGTCCAGTGTGGGACCATGTCAAAGGCCTATGATACACAAGAGCTCAAGATTGACTCCCCGTTGGCCTTAAAATCCATCAGTCTGTTAATTCAGTGGTGCTTGTCTGCTGATCACCAACTTCCCTCTGAGTAGGGCACGAATCTTATTTTGATAATGTAATACAGAATCGCTGGCATTTGTGCACATTACTTCCTTAAACATCACAGTTTTGAGCTTTTCTCCAGCCTAGATGAAGCATAAGGGGAGGGGAGGAAAAGACACTATACATTTGGAAGTTCATTTGTCATTTGTTGCTAACAGCTGAAGAACAGAGTGGGCATGCCTGGGATCTCAAGTAATCAGCTTTAGCTGCCTCTGTATTTAATCATGAAGCAGAAAACTAAGTGTGAGGAAGGGTCACTTTGCCATATCTTAGACTAGATCAGCCTTCTCTCTCAGTTTTTATTATCTTAGGCTTCAGAAAGAACTTTAGATTTATAGTATAATATCGTATATATGTTTGAAAAGAGAGTTTGGACACTAGACAATCTTTCTTTGTGAAGTCTGTATGTTACCCTATTAAGTCCATGTTTTCAATCAGGTCATTCACAAAAGGAATGAGGTGTTAAAATATCCTGCAATAGGTCACTATAAGTCCCTGTGCAATTCACAGGAAGAAGTGAATGCCTCAGTCCTGGATTCACAAGTGCTGGGCTAATTGGAGAGCTACCTGAATTAGCTGATAAGAAGTGCTGAGGGTATGACTGGATACCCTCTCCGCTAAGTCTGACAGTTTTGGTCAACTCTAGTGACTTGATCTTCACTGACTTAACATACATATTGACCTCTGATTGTATACACATAGATGTAAATATTTTAATATTTAACTGAATCCTACCCAGTGAGTCTTCAGTCTCAACTTTGTCCAAGATTTTGGCATATTTAAATGTTTAGCTTAACTTGGAAGTAATCTCTTTTCACTTCCACGATCCTTTTTTTTTTTAATCAAATGTCATGAAGATACAACTGCTCTTATTTTTTTTTAATCAAAGATCAGCTAGTAGTTTTGATATAATCAGTATGTTACAGCATTTGCCATAGCATAATGATCTGAATCTAGTTTTCTTCTCTGCCTTATAGTACTCAAGCCTCCTTGTTCCACCCTATACAAAGCCTCGGCAGACTTTTAATTATTATGCAGGGAACATAATAAATGACTCCTGCTGAAACTTTTCTATTCTGTCAAATAGTAGCCATATTGCATTTGGAAGAAAGTGGAACACAATGAACACAATGTTCATAACTAGAGTTGCTACCTGGGCAAAGATACCCCAAGTTTCAGTCTTTTTCTCAAGGACATATTAGGCTAAGAACCATTGGTTCTTATGACCAAATTCAAGTTTTATTCATCATGACTTATGTACTCACTCACAGTTTTGGAAAAAGGGTGTGGGGGGGAGGCTTCAACAAGATCTAATTTTTTCAACATTTTTGTGTCATTGAAATTTGTGAAATGACTGGCTATTGAATCAAAAATATAGTTAACCGGCCAAGATTTTCTAGTCAGAGAGAATTTTATCTCTCTGTGAAAGGACAGAGAGTGTTCAGTTCAGCTAGGCACAGAACCAAAGTATACTTAAATTATATTACATTATTAAACCCTAATTTCCTGAGGTTTGTGTGCTGTAAGTATTGTCAGTGGTAAAACTTACACTGAAGTTCTGCCTTCACTTGAAACTCTCATATAAGCTAGCCACTCAGTCCATTGCCTTTAAAAGTATCCTCTCCTGAAGCTGTATCAAAATCTTTAAAATAAAGTTTTATGATATATGGCCATAAATTCCCTCTGGATTATTTTGCAAACATGGTTTTGTTAACAAAAAGCAGATGTGTCACAACAAATCCACCTGCCAAATACTGGAACCATTCATCATTGCTTAAAATAACTTTTCAGTTCCTGAGCAATTTGGTGCATGCATCCTGCTGTGCTCTCTTGAATTTTCACTTTAAATTGTCTTGTTTCTGACCATATGTAATGTGCTCACTCCTTTCTGCTCAGTGTGCTGGCATGCTGCTGTGACTTCTCATAGTAAAAGCTTTGGGAGCTGCAGGACACATTTAAGCTCTTGAATGAATTTTTCAGTAATGACATACGGATGTCAGCATTTTCTCCTGCCCTTTTTAATAAGCAGTCTCTTGTTTGGATTCACTACTGATTTTGCTTTTAGCTGTGGACTCCCTGATGAGCATGGGTCAACATCCTGTTCTTAGTATTGTCTCTCTCCACAGACATGCTTTCTGTAGATTCACAGCAGTAATGGTTTTGCCTTTTTTCTTGGTCTTAGTGTAAAGTTCATTCTAAATGAATTATGACATTCAAATATGGGGCTTTCTGAGGATTGATAAGTGAACTTCCTAGAGTATTCATCATATATTTAATTCTAGCAGAACTCAATGAGAAAAAAAATGAAGTCTTGTGTCCTTCAACCTGTTGCATTCACAAAGAAAATTTCAGACCTCTGGGAAGAAGACAGGAGAGAACCAGGTATCTTTTACTGGTTTGATAAATCAAACATAAAAAACTTGCAGTTGTTTTAACATGGTGACAGACATCCATTAAATCTGAATTGCCTACAGGAAGTTTACTTCTCCTGTGGTTTACTTCCCTGTTATTACTTTTCTTGCCAAAGAAATTCTGGTTTACATTTGCTGTGGGATACTCCTCTGCATAGTCCTGGTATACCAGACCATGGCTACTTAGTGGAAGAATCCTCCTCTGACTCATGAGCACTCCTAAACCCACACAAGTGGCACTTCAGTAGTGTAGCTTCATGGGCTCCCAGAACAGAGAGAATACAGTATCACTTGCATCAAGCAGATGCTTCTTAGTTATTAGAAGAGATCTGTAAATAAAAATGGTTATTTTATTTTATTAAACTAGAGGTAATGTTTGTTTGATTTAATAGAAAAAGACCTCAAAGCATAAGACATCCCTGTTCTTGGTTACATTTTTAGGTTTTCCTTTTCTGTTTCAGTTGCTCCACTAAGTTACCAGCCTGAAATTTTAGAATATTTTTATACAACTAAATAAAAAAGGGCCAGAAACTGTTTTCTGGCACTGAGGCAAAATGGCCCTGACTAGTTCACATCTAGACTGCATAGGTGTAGTTTGCTCTTTAGAGTTTTGTTTTAGAGAGAGGTAGGTGCAGAAATCCCAGGGGCAACTAGGGTAATTTAACAAGGACTGAGGTTGACAGCCAATCCACTGCTCTTGCTAAACCTGTTATTTAACTGTTCATGCATTTTGTGTGCTGACAGGTTTAGGCATTACTGAGATCTTCATAAAAATAATTTATAATGGATAAAATAATTTTATTTTCTCTTACTCAGAAAGCTAGAGAGATCCTCTCTGTTCATGGTGACTTGGTACTTGGACATCAGATGATAAGCAAAACGTGCAGTCACTTCCTCCTCTCTTCCTTAATCAAATTTCTACCACTTTACTTTCCATATTGCTTATTTTAAAGGTTAATCTTTATATAAACATCTTCTTAGAATTATAGGACTTAGCAAGCTGTAAAATTTCTTATTAAGCTCAGGCATGATATACCAGATGGTGAAATGAAGATATGGAATGCCTAGAATAAGTAACACAGCTCCTGTATGCACTGCGAGCTTTAGGAAGCCTTTTTTGGATTATCTTGTTAAAGGTAGTTGTCATGCTACACAGGCAGTATAATTTTTTAAAACAGGATGGAAGGTCTAATGGCATAATTTAGTTCTTCAGCTGTGTAATGACATTTAATCAGCAGTGCTTCCCATAATAGTGCCATAGAACTACAGATCTTAAATGCAATTACTAGTCTAAAATGCCCTACCTATCTAAAATATACAGGGTAGTTTAATTAGTTGATGTTCTGTGACCACAGATATCTTGCAGTTTCCTGAGGCTAGTATTACCTCTGTTTTGTAGTTCATCTTTGCATTCATCAGATTCATGCTTGGATTCTGAAATTGTTATAAATAGTTATATAGGAACTGAAATGGGTATAATGTAAAACAGATATTTTCTGTTGTCTTATTCTGAATGACATCTGAATGACTTTCACTTTGAAACATAGGTATGAGAAGATAGGTAGAAGTTAGTGGATGGATGAGGCTTGAAATTCACATAATAATTTTATTTTCTTTAAAAATATCTGCATTTATCTTAATATCCTAGGTTAAACATGGTAATTATAGTAGTTGGTGAGAAAATACATGATCATGGAGCTCTTCTGAATAACTACATGCATGGTTTTACCTTCAGCTGTGAGGTAAAATGTATTAGCTTAAACCTTTCATGGCAATTTTGTTGCAAGCTGAAGCTATGCTTAAATAATGATTTCAACACCACAAGTTCAATTCCCAGAGACAAGGCACAGACCTCCATTCAAATGCCAATTGAGTGCTAGAAAATGAAATAGATTTAGAAAGGCAGTTGTGAATTTTTTTCTTTTTTGCTTCATTTGTGACAGGTTACCATTTACCTGTCATATAGCCATCTTCTTTGTTTCACCTAGGTCAGATATAAAGTAGCAGAGGCATAAAAGATTATTTGAAACCAGCAGATATCACGGAACAAAACTTTCTGAGCACTTTGCCTATATTGAGTGTCTGTGGCAAGATTTTGGTGTTAGGGGTAGAGAGTGTGAGTTGGGGTATATTTAGGGATAGCTTGTGTGAAAAAAAGGCCAAATCTTGCCCTTTGCCAGCTCCTTAGTGGACCCACCTCACACAAGACCTCAGCCCATCAGCAAAGCTTGTAGCACCTTTGTGAAAGTATATTTGAAAAAGGGCAGAAACCACCACAGATAGAGAGAAAGATGGAACAAGAGTGAGAGATAGCAGTGGGAATACCAAGGTCAGAAGGGGAGGAGGAGAAGGAGGAGGAGAAGGAGGAGAAGGAGGGCCCATGTCAGAGCATAGGAGAAGTATGAAACAAAAGGAGTGACAGAGACAAACTGTTCTGTGCTTACTATAACTCCTCCATCCTCCCTGTGTTGCTGGGGGAAGGGTAGAGCAGTCTGGAACGAAGAACTGAAGAGAGTTTGGGATAAGGGGAAGGAAATATATTATTTTAGTGTTTGTCTTTGTTTCTCAGTACTAGCATGAATTTGCTTTAAATGCTAATATAGTAATTTTTCCCAAGTGGAGGGTTTTTTTGCCCATGATAGTAAATGATAACCAACCTCCCTGTCTTTATCTTGAACCGGAAGCTTTCTCATCCTATTTTCTTCTGTTCTGGTAAGGAGCAGGGGTAGGTGAGCAGCTGGTTGGGAATTTCGACTCTTTGCCAAGGCTAACCCCCACCCAGCTATTGAAAGGAAGGCAAAAAACCCTATTTTTCTCCATTGTCCTAATGTCTGAAAATGTGTTATGTTTCTTGCTATAAATTCTGTTTCAATATTTTTAATGTGTAGTTTATGTCTTGGTTTTATGATCTCAAATGTCTTTAAGAATTACCCCAAAAACTTGAATGCATGGGTAGGTACTGACACTGAAGACAAGGAATAGCGTCATGGAAACAAGCAAACAAATAAGCAAAAAATCTCCTCAATATATTAAAAAACATAATAACAATCCATTATCCACTGTGCTTTGAACTTGATTAAACTCCACTCAGCAATGTCAGAGGCTGAAGAATTTGGAAACCTGGTAGAGGTGAGGCTGCCACAGCTCCATGTTCCCAGATCCATCCAGTAGCCAGACTCAGCATGTATTCCCAGTAGATACACATGAGCACATAATTTCTAAATAAATATTTCCATTGCCAGCCATGCAAATTAACAGACAGAAGCATTCACACAAACACAGATGGCACAAATGGCCGAATCCTGTCCCCCTCTCTGATAGGACTGGATGAAGGTTCATTAGTGGGAAATATATGAATATATAAAATGTAAATCCCTCCAGTACTTAGCTTTAGACAAGTGATCCCCTATCTTATCCTGGATCTCTGCCCCATATCCAAGAAAATAGTTAAAAATGGAATTTTACAAGACAGGAGAGGCCATGTTGATTAGGTGCAGGGCAAGGTCAGACAGGAGAACTGAGGTCAGACGACCCCTTTTTACATGCAGCTAACCCCTTTAATCTCCTTATGCTTTCCCATGTTTGTTCCTCCACAAACCTCTATCACTCCTCCTTTTCCCCATCTTTTGTTCCTCCACTAAACATCCCATAATAAGTCTTGAATGGTCCCAAAATGCTCTTTCTCTATATTCCACACCAGGTCTCATACCCCAATGCAGCGACCTCCTCAGTGTGTAAGGCAGCCTGAAGAACTGCTCCTGCTGGCTCACTGTGATGAGAAATTCCAATCATGTATTTCTAGAAACATTATGATATTTTTCTGTCAATTTGTTATTTATATAGGCAAGCTCATGCTAACCTTAGCCTAAGAGGAACTTCTTTAAAAATGGCCAACACAATGAAAATATTAACTTCTTGTTTAACTTTACTAGCTTGCAATCTGTTCTTATTCAGTGAAGATCTGTGAAACGGATTTAGTAAAAAAAGTAGTGTCTTAAAAGGTCACTTATCCCTAATAAGTGTACTGATAAGGTACAGTCACATGTAGAGGAATATTATTTCAAAGGCTTCCAGAAAACCAGGGGAAATTTTGTTTAAATACAAACCCAGTTCAAGATCTACAGCGGTTATTTCTGCGTTATTAACATGCAGATGTGTATCTGCTTGCAGAGTAGGTTTGTAAGTGTTGTTTGCTTTGGTGTTTTTTGTTGTTGTTTTTTTATTATTTTTATTTTCGTTTTTTGTTATTATTCTATATTGATAAAAAGAAGACAATCACTTTCTAATGCCAAGTATCATCTTATAGGATTAGGCAGGAAAAGAAATCTGATTTGCTATACATGGCAAAATCCGTGATTAAACACTCTAGGAGGGAGAGGAATATATTGCTGTTGCTTAACGGAATAGTGCTAGCTCTAGCAGTAAGGATTGTTCTGAGGAAAGATTATTTTTTTTTAATATTTGTTTGAACCACTCATAACAAAATCTAAGTTTGTCCACGTAGATTTTGACTCAGCATTCAAACATCTTTACATACCTCAGTACTCTATAGTGCCTTATGCAGGGGAATAATTCTGAGTCATTTCACACTTTACATAATTGAAGTATTCAAACTTCTGCTTTGATTGGAAATGATCAGTTATCTGTGGTGAAATATTCTGAGTGTAAGAAAATGGGAAAGTGCTCCTGTCTGGTTTTATTTGGAAGGTAAATGAAATTCTCATTTTCCATAAAAAGTGTTCTGTAACTATTGGTTAGTTTGATTATTATTGCATTGAATAGTGTTTGTAAATCTGAGGCTTTCAAAGCAATGTATCTTCTACTAAAATTTACGTAAGCTTTATATGCTTTCTATAAATGTCACAGTTCTGATATGCAAAAGAAGAGGAGGCTGTAACTAAAAAATTCAACCCTTGTCACTCCAACTGGTTGATCGCTCCATGTATTGTTTCAAAAAAGAGTCAATAACAAAAAATACAATCAGTTTCTTTATATGTTTGAAGCAAGTATGAACGGTAAATATTTATTTAGCATGTGAAGTCTAGTTAAAGATATTCTTTATGGGAGCAGACCAAACAGTCCTTAAGGGAAGAAGGAGAATTTTTCGACTTACTGCAGTAAAAATTTGTTTACTAGATAGGTAAACACAGAAAATGCCTCTTAACTGAGCAGCTATGGTGCCATCCACAGAGGAAAACAACCATTATTCTAATTAAGCAGGTGACATGAATGTCTCATACTTAAGAAGAAAACAGAGCACATTTCCAAGCTAAAGATTAAAGTGATCTGGACTGTCCAGGTGCCTTAGAAAGGGCAGTTTGACCATAATAGTTGACATATTATGTCACAAAAAGGTCATCAAAAGGTCTGAAATGTTGACTTCTCTCTTCTGAGAAAAGAAACAGTCAGCTAAATGATGGAAAGAGAGCTTTCAGCTGTATCCTTAACGGAAGTAGGTTAGGATTAGTTTTTATTTTCTTGCTAGCTATATATTTATTTTGGGTGTCAGAAATAACAGTTTCTTTTCCACTTTACTAAACAGGACATATGTAAAGTATGATTTTTTTTATCCATTCAGTAGTCTACTGAACATTTATATGTTCTCAATAAAAGAAGCATCAGACCTTTCCACTTGTGCACTATTCAGTTTTACAAGCAGGGCTGTGAAAGCTAAAACAGATAAAAGGTTGTGGGCTTTTTGTTGTTTTGTTTGGGAGATGCATTTCATGGATTGTTAATTATGCAATGCAATTTGAAGAACTGATGCAGTGAGAATGGGTAGAACTCCTTTTCTGCAAAAATCTAAACACCCTTGGGGTGTTCCGTGGAATTAATTTCAAATTGAATCTTGTAAATGAGATAAGTTCCCTAGTTCTCTAGGTTATCAGAAAACTATTAATGAACTTTAGTTTTGCTAAAAGAAATAATAATGAAGCACCATTTTCAAAACATTAATTTTTCAAGTCTGGTTATATAATCAAATTATAAGAGCATGTAGACTTTCTTCACTTATCCTCATTCCGAACACCTCCCACTGTTACACTTAAAAAAAAATACATGTGAGAATAAGCTTTTATAATGCTGTGATTGGATGAGGAATTAGAAATTAATCATCCAAGTTTCGTTTTTAAAGTCAGTGAAGTTGATCTATAGCAAATACGAATTGGCATAGATCAACTGAGCACTGGGGACACATGCTGCAACAACAGATCTAACTCTGAAGACAGAAAACAAAATGAAATAAAATACAATGACCACAAAACAGTTTGGAAAACTGGCATCTAGCTTTGTAAACTACATGATTGCTGATAAAGGCAGCTACCTGTTTTCCCAACCTGTCTTCTAAACTAATAATTTTCACTAAATTAGACACTTTCTTGTTTCCAGCATTCATTTTCTTAATCAGTCTCCATAATTTCAATTTGAACCTTGTAGGAAGATGAGAGAAGTTCCCTACTTTTCTATGCTACAGAATGGGAATACCACTAAGATTTGGAATATGGTCTGAGTTACACTGGTATGGAAACTAAGTATTAGTTTTACTAGTAGTATCCTTAAGAATTATTCTGATGTCCATGCTATTTTTTATTTGCATATTTTTTAGATGTGAAAGCTCTTCTAAATTTGTATGACATTGTGAGCTGTCCTCAGTCACCACTTGTATCGGGTGGCACAGAAGTAGTGGAAAAGAGCAGAACCAGCATCCACCTATGCCTGTTGAAAGCTTGCATGTTCTTCACTGATATTCCATGGAACAGGTTTGGTCAGGAGCAACAACAGGGTTTGATGGGAAGGCAAGTCTTTACATCCAGGTAAACATACTGAAGTCAGTTTTTAATGTGATTTTTCCCAATACTTTGGCCAGATCTTGTTCAAAAAGAATAAAGCTAAAATAGGTGTGACTGGTTATCAAGAAATTACAGTTTTGATTAAATGATCTAGTTGAAAAATGCAACAGAATTAATGCCTTCAAAGTATTATAGTTGGATCTGGTTGTATTATTCGCTGTAAGTAATTTTGGAAATAAATTATAATTTTTTGGTGAGTGAATTATATGTTAATGTTTTCCCATTCTCTGACTAGCTCTATTGTTAATCATATTTTACTCAGAGATACTCTTGCTTTATTTACCTTCTTGTAAATTCTGTTGTCATCAGTTTAAATTATTTGCAAACCATTTTGTCACCATCTGACAATTGACGCTGTAGAGACACATGCATACTACCTTTCTACTATTTTTCAAGCATAATTTACAAAAAAAGGAAACACATGACTTACAATAGCCAATGAATTTGACTATATCTGAAATCTTTGAAGGACCTGTCTTTCCTGTAATATCTAAGGTCAGATTCTTTTGCATATATATTTCTACATTTACTAACTTCAGAGAATAGAAAAAAAAGAAAAAAAACCAACCTCAAGCATGTTTCAAATTCATGAGGCTGATTACTGTAATACAGATTTAGGTTAGACTAGGTTAATTCCTGCAATGTTAAATAGTATATTATTTGAGAATTCTAAATATTTTCTTTTAAAATTAAACACGTAAAATTTCCAGGCATCATTAGACACATCTAAGTTATGAAATAATAGATCTGATAATCCAACATTCACAGGTCCAGTTGCTGCCTCTGGTACATGTAAGCAAACCTTTCAGTAAAATGAACCCTTCCTGCCCAGCAGGATGAGATTATTGCAGCTGGGAGAAAGAAACCATCCAGGCATCATGTCTGTGACTCTTATTAATTTATGTAATGTTTCCATTTAAATATGAAAGAAGAAGAACTCTGGCACTTGTGAAATTTTGTATACGAATTTCCTCTTAGAACAGTTCATCCTTGTCTCCAACATTTTAATATAATGTATCAACAATAGTAGTCTGAGCTGCATACTCTTCACAGCTTCAACAAAAGTATCAACTAGATTGTTTATTATATAAATATGGACTGTCTAGGTAAATTAAACTAAGAATTCATAGCATAATGAAGTGCTAGAAGAGATTTCCTGAATGATCTAACTTTGCCTTTAAAAATATGGAATAAACACCTGAAATATGTTCAGACTTTTTTTTCCTTGTACCAACAAATCTCATGTTTATCCTGTCAAGTATCACTGCTGGTGAACTCAGTAGAACAGCTACATCTGAAAGAAATATGGCAGAGTTAATATATATTAGTCTTATTCCCTAAAATCTAGTGTTACAAAAATCTTGCAGCTTTTCAAAGATGTTTTTCGTATGTAAACATTAATTTATCATACTGACTGTTCTTTATTAATAAGAAATAATAAAAGGACTTTAGAATTTGTGAACTTTTAAAAAAATGTCCTGAAATTTTGGTGCAATGAAGCCAGAAATGAGACAGATGAAGCAGGTGACAACTATTGAGTGCTTGCTCCTGGTGAAGTCTGGAACTTACAATGATTGGCCCTCTGTAACCTAAATATGAAGTAGTAGGGAAAAAAAAAAAAAAAGAAGAAAAAAAAGCTTGAGATATGAAAACTTCTAGTTGTATATGTACAGAGCTACACCATGCATTTTGAAGCAAGTGTAGTAGCATGCACTACACATCTTCTAAGTGTGAGCACATATTTCGTAACTATGGCAGAAGAGAGAAAACCAACAGGGTTTTAATTAAAGACCTCGTTGTTCGTGAAAACACGTGAGCTTTTTTCCTGTCTTTTTTTTTTTCCGTTACTGTGCTGCTGATGCTTGCAGCACCGTTTCCACTGCCAACAAAGAAGTTACAGAATCATCATTCTCCTTGGCAGAATCCACGTTCTTTTGATTTAATGACATCAAGATAAAGGCAGAAAAAAATTGAAAAATATGTCTAGATCTGGTTTTTTTTTCTTTTTAAGATGGAATCTGATCCACCCCCCAGGAGGTGCTGAGTACCTTAACTTCTGCAGATTGGGTCAGAGCTGAAAATGTTCAGCATCTTCTTGAAGGCATTCAAGACAGAAACTGAATAAACTAACTTTAGATGTCTATAATGCAGACATCTGTGCTTGTAACCGTAGGCTCCTCTCCTGTTGATGGAGACTTTCAAAGAGCAATTAATCTGATCTATCATGGATCTCCACTTCAGGGTGAAATGAATTATGCCCCAAGATGCTTATTTGTCTCTGTTGACTACAAAAGGAATGTTCAATGACTAGTTCAGAAAAATTTCATCAGCTTAATCCTGTATCTAGTATCTAAATGAAGAAAAGTGAGAAAGGCACAAAAGGGCAAGGGTGATAAATTGTAGTAAAATTTTGGCACTTTAAAACGGTTGGATTTTTGACACATTAGTCTCAGTAATGTACTATGGATAGGTGCTGCACGTTTTTAAACACTGCTATGTTACAGAATTATAGAATCATAGAACAGTTTGGATTCGAAGGGATCTTCAAAGGTGATCTAGTCTAACCCCCCTGGAATGAGCAGGGACATCTTCAACTAGAGCAGTTTGCTCAGAGCCTCATCCAGCCTATTATATCCAAATCTATGCACATTTACAATCCTGTGCATGTCCAAATGAATAAAAAAGCTTTTGTGACATACGATTGCACACAGCTCAGTCTCTGTTATTTAGTAGAGTATAATGTGAAATCAGTGGAGCACTGTGGACAGGAATATATTTATTTCTGACATGGCTCTGTCCCCAATGGCTAAACTTCAGTCAGTTCAGAAGAACTCGAGATGCTCATTCTGAACAATATTTGTTTGAGTCAATTACATTTGTTCAACCAATCAATGACTTAGATTTCTATTACAGCACATTAGGGACATAGGAAATAAACAAGCTTGATGGACAAGTACCACTTTAAAGTATCGATGATTTCCATGTAAATTAAAATTATATGGCTGAAAGGGAAATAACTACTCTGGAGAAATATTTGGCAGTCTGCCTGCTTATTTCAGCTATTCAGACACCAAACAAGGGTGTCAAGGCTATTTAGAACTACATCTGCAACTTTTCTTTGATGCTCTGTGTTTGGGAATTAGTAAATACTGCTTAAGGGTTGGTCTTGGGACTTTGGGATGATGCTGAAAGCGATGAAGCTTGGTAGTGCTACAGATAGGAAGGTGGAAAAGCTTCAACTTTCCAATTTAGTTCTACAAAGACTGATAGCATTTGTTTCACAGCAATTTTTTAGCTGATTCATTACACATTTACATGGCTCTCAAGAGTAGTTACTTTGCTTATCCCACTAGTCAGACTAAGAAAAACATAACTTTAACTGTTTTGATGACAGTAGAAGCAAGGGACTAGAATGGTAAATTCCAATTATTGTGACTTTTAAAATCAGCAAAGAAAAAGTAACTCTTTGTTGTAAGAAAAGTGAGAAGAGAAAGTTAATATTAAGTTAATTAACTGTAAGAAGAATATCATCTTTTGAACAAAGAGACTAGTTCAGATAGGTAAAGAATTTTATTTTAAAAGTAATACCGTGTGAAGGGTAACCATTAAGATGTTCTAATTATAATGTTCTATTTACTTTCCCTTTTTTATTACTATCACAGACAGTGTAGAACTTATAAGAATTAAAAAAAAAATGGAGAAATAAAAATGTGATGGCACCCAAAACAGTCACAGACTGAATTTGATCTGTGTGTAACTTTTAAAAGTGAGCAGGCTAGACAGAACAAACACAAAAATTTTCAAAACTGTTATAGTCTTTCGGTCTTTCCTCTGGGACTGATTAATCCATGAACTTTCAATGACTTGCTTGGTTGTAGCAAACTCTTTTCAGGCCTTTCCAGGTTCCTAGGAAAGTCTTTTTCCATAACTTCTGAAGCTATACTTTCTCACAAGTCTCTCAAACTTCCCTGTACTTTATGATGCTTAGTACATCATTGTCTCCCATTTTTGTTTTCCCACCTAATATTCACCATAAATTCTTTATCCAGATGAACATACTCATCTGCCTTCAGGTCAGAAATGCTTTCCCCTCCGTCTGCTCCATGCAGAGTGCAGGAGCCAGGACAAGGCAAACAGCACAGCACACCCTTGATCTGGATGCTCAGCTGTGCTCTTTTAACAAAAGGGAATAGAGAGTTCACGAAAAACTGCAGAGGAACTAGCAGGTACCACTTAATAATCCCCAAAGTAAAGGAAAGCTGGATACCTCTAGACTGTGACTGACAAAAGCTAGTACCCACATTTTCAGGTCAAGGTAAAAAACTGACATGCCGATACCTCTTGAAATTTATATTTAGAGATTAGTATAAGACTGAAAGAATGAAGTCTGAAGTGTTTTCCAAAAAGTGATTTAACCTTTACTGTTGTCATTCCATTTACCACAGGCATCCATATATAATGCAATCTCTTTTTTCCAACTTAGTGAATTTGTGGCATTAGAAGTATTCTTCACTTCTGCAATACAATTATTTCTGAGATAGTAAAGTGGTTCCTTGCATCTGTCTGGAAGTAATTTAATTTCATTAATTGTTCCTTTTTTATGTGGTATTAAAGAGGAAGATTCTCAAAGGGAAAGTAGAATCCCTAGCTACTTTTTCTGCAGCACTTATTATTTTATATGTGCATCATACGCCTTTCTTGAATTTCCTTACTAAGAAAAATACCACTCTTTTCTATGTTCCTTATAAGAACATCTTAATATACCAATGTTTTTGCCTTCCATCTCTGATTCTGCACTATTTATTTTCACATTTGTTTATTTATTTATTTATTTCCCTAAATCGAAATGTACAGACAATAAGAAAGGTTTTCTTGCACCAAAATCCCCTAGCTCTGTTAATCACAAGAGTGTCATTAGAATGACATGTAATTACATAATCTTATCCTGAATGTTTTTTAATGTTTATTTTAACTCTTCTTCTGCTAAGTCCTTAATCAATCATTTCAAGAAGCTGGAAGCTAAACCTACTGAAGACTAGCAAGACCTTCATGAACTATTGTGAAATCTACAACAAGTCAGAAGCTGATTTTTAAAAACACCCACACGATCTATAAAGAAGCAAAGTGAGATGTCATAGGTAGTGCCATAAATAATACAGTGAATATAAATTGAATGGCAGATGGTGAGGCACAATTTTATTGTCATGTTTTGAAGGTGTGCTGCTTCATGCAACAACATTCATTGTAATGAGTGACATGTCATTCACAGTTGACAAAGTGATGAAAAGGTGTAGTCAAAAAGCATAACAGTGAAAAATGCAGTTTGAGTAAGAATGGTCAAATATTTTGTAAAAATATTTCATAGGAGATATCTAATCAGTTATGAGAAAAAGACAAACAATATTACAAAAATAAGGCTTTATTAATATTTAGATTGACCAATGTTTGTTTACAGATGCTTCAAAACAGCAGTTATGATAATCATGGCCCATGAGTCTATTCCCACTGATGTAAAAGGTAAAACCATTGAATTCAAAAAGTAGTTATTGTCCCTGGATTGCAAGTATTTCTTTTTACATTGGACCACTTCGGTGGCAGAACATGTGAAATAGAAGTTGAGATGGAAAACTGACAGAAATATTTTAGATTGAGGAGCCCTCTTGGACACTACTTCCATCTTAAAACTTTGGACTGAAAAATGAATAACAGGGGTGCAAAATCCACACTTTTTTGGTTTCCCCTTAATTTTCTGTCATTGTATGTCCATGTCCATTGTGTGTCCACGTGTGTTTTCTTTTTCAGCTGTTGCACTTTCTGATTTATCTTTGAGCTTGACTTTTTAATTTTCTCTTCCTTTTCCTCCCTGTTGTATTTGAAAAAACAAACAAACAAACAAAAGAACAAACCAGAAAATGAACCAACATGTTTAGAATCAGAATGTCCCAGTTTCCTTGTTATTGCTTAGTCTTCTGGAATCTCTTTCCATGTCACTTTCGCTAAGATTGTTCTTTGCATATTTAAAGCTTTTTGGTACAATACATTATGGCCACAAATTTTCCATTGAAACTGATGTACATTTACTCTTGCATACACAACCTAATTTTATGGACAGTTAGTGATCATTCAAGGGTAATTATTGTTCTTGTTCTTGCAGTTTTCTGAAAAAAACCCCTCAAACATCCAGCGAACTACCCTTCTTTTTCCAATTTTTCATGTAAATGATCACAAGATAGCAATCATGCCTTCACAGATTTTCACCCTATATTTGAGAAAGTCCCATTCTCAGGATCAACAAAAGATTCTTTTGCGGTTTTTATCATCTTTATTGTCACAATTATGCTTCTCATCTCCCTGGAATTTTGCGGGGTGTTTGATGTGTACCAGTTAGAAGAATTTTTGAATGAGCTAGTGCAGAAAGAGCCAGAAGAGAAACATCAAAATTTCCTATTCAAAAGTTTATTCCTTATTTCTTTGTCATTTTACTCAAACTGAGGAAAAAAAAATATCGTGATTGTAAATCCCGACTGAAGGCCAACACTTGCAAGGAGTTCAGAAACAAGCGTTAACTCTTTTTGAGCTGAGGAAGAGACTTGTCTAAATCCCACTCTAAGCAACATATGTATTCACTGTACTCTTGGAGTACATTGAAAGGCTGGGTTTCTGCCAGGAGCTTTATCATGATTATTCAAATGCCTAAGTTCTTTAGCGATCCAACATACCATATTCACTTTTAATGTCGAATGTTTGAAAGAAGTGTAAATACAGTCTCTTCCCTTCCATGCTACATCTCACATTATTATTACAAAACATTCAATCCTTCTCTTTAATTCTCTGACCCAAATTAAGACAACACTTTACTATATAAAAAGTGGATATGGAAAGTGTGGGTGAGATATTAATAGCTGAAAGAACAAAAAAAGGAAGGAAAAGCAAAGTGTAAAGTAGTCAGCTCTTGTCACAGAATACATTTTTGAGAGCAGTGATTGTCCTGGTAGATTGAAACATTTATTATGTATATGGTAAATTACTTAAATACAAAACATTTTTCACACATTAAATAAACCAGTCCTTTTTCTCAAATGGTTTTTACAATACTCGCATCACCTACAGCCATCTGTACAGAGAGAGTGTGCCATTTTCTTTTATACTGTGCTTTAAATATGCTACTCCTTCCCTCAACAAAAGATTTTTTAAAAATAATAAAAAAATGGGTCTGACTTTATCTGCATCCTGAAATTCTGCTGACAGGAAATGTTGTTTTTGGACAGATGAAAGAAAAGCATTTTCTGAAGAAGTGTCAAAATCTATGCATCAGCATGATCACATTAATAAGTCTAATGTGAAATTGTAAAATAGAATTAAAGGCACAAAGACCAGTTTCAGGTTGTGTCTGATTCTTTTTCAAACATGATTCTGTCACTGAGGTAGTATCTCACATAATTTTCTGAACATTGACATGACTGCAAAACTAAGATCAGATGTGTTTAAACTTCTGCATAAAATCTGTTCTGCACCAAACTTGAAGTGAATGCAAATCGTTTGAAATGCTGTACACTTTGTACATTGTTATAAACAGTATTTCAAACAATGTTAATCCTTCTTATGCTGCTGTTTGCTGTGCTGGGTTTTATCAATATCCCAACAATGCAACTGGAATTAGGAAGTATGTGTAACATGGGAAGTTCTCAGACAAAGGCTCCATTTTGGATCAACATTAAGTAATTTTTATATCATAGAGACATAAGAGGATGTAGGACATCGCCGCTTTGACCAGCCAATAGGTGCTGTTGATCTCTATTTTTCAGTAATTAGTGGCGATTTTTCACACCAATTTTTATTTCTCCAGACTATTTTCCTATTCTTACGGTTAGAATATCCAATGGTAGCTACTCTTACTTTCTCTTCCCAGACTATTTTTCACCTTTTCAGATGGTAAGTTGCCATTACAGTTCCTTGTTTTTCCACTTATCGATAGTATCTCAGGATATCTCCAGTTTCTAGGTACCCAGCTGTATTTCAATGATGCCAGTTGCACTTCTCAAGGGTGCTTCTGCTTCACAGGCTGAGTTCCCAGGCTCACAGTTCTCAGACTGGCAGGTATTTTCTCTCTCAGTAAGAGACAGCTTTTTTTTTTTTTTTCCAGCTGACATTTTCTTATGTTCAGTAATTTTCCACTTCAGACCACACTGCCTTTATGACTGCCCACATCAAGCTGCAGACAACTAAGCACAAGGACCTTCTACAAGAAAAAAAAAGAGCACAACATAAGATTGAACTGTGTCCTTTTGTATATTGCTTGGAAATCATATAGATTTCTTCACTAATAAGAGATTTTAATAAGAGTCATTCCATAAAAACAAAAGAAAGCATGTAATAGGTGTGTCAGATATCCACATATGAGCTATTTCAGTTCCTCCTGTAAGAGGAACTGCTTTCTTATCTCTCTACTGTGTACCATAGACAGTACCAGCCCTTATGCTATTGTGTCCTGTATTCATTGAGAAGGAAATCTGATTAGTTTTCCAGGAAGCAGTGGCTCAGACGACATTCCTGTTTGGTACAGAGCATTTCACTTTAAGTAACACCATGAAGCACCTGACAATGCACCTGAAATATGCTTAGCACTGATACATTTTTAGATATTGCAGAAGAAGATGAAAAGTAAAAATTAGACTGTAAAAATGTAAAGAAGTGTATCTTGAAATGTGATCATAATCAGGCAACGATTGCTGCATGCTAGAATAATATACATAGGAAATAATAATGAAGGTTATAAATATATGTATGCTATTAAAAATCCACTTACATTTCTTTTGATAAAGACAGAGAAAGAGGCTTCAAGATTTCTTTTATTTTGTGGTAATAAATAACTTTAAGTATATGCCAGACAAAAAAGGTATTAAATTTCTCCTGTGGGCAGCATTGTTCAATAATCATCTGCTAAGGAGTATCTTTTACTATCTTAGTCTCTGTCAAAGTTAAGATATTTGGCTAGATAAACTACTGGTCTGATCTATTATTGCAGTTCCTATGTTCTTATGGCTTTTTATTTCCTCAGTAGCAATTACTTTGAACTGGATAATACAATTTAATGCCTACTTCTCTTGTTATTTGGAATGAATAATACTCAGTATAATAGGCAAGTCTTAAAAAGAGCTTTTACTTCTGAGTAGTGAAATGATGCACTGACATTTTCAGTAGTGAATAGATTTCACGACTGACACATTAATAGTCTTTAAATGGAGAAAGGTCTGGTCGTACATCTTAAAAAAGCTTCTGAATATAAGTCTTAAATTTATGAATTAGACACAGATTTTGTTGTGGTTGTTTTCATTGTTGTTGTTGTTTTGGTTTGGTTTTGGTTTGTTTGGGTTTTATTTTAATTTCAAAATTCTGTGTCAAATTTTACGTTTATGCATATAAACAGGTTGATATTTTGAAAGTTCTGGACATCTAAGGCTATCATTAAAATTTCCAAATCTTAGCTGTCTCACAAGGCATATGTTTTGTGGGTTTTGCAAGCATATTAGTGCATAACATGCAAGATCTTATGGAGAACATTTTGGCCATGATCCTCTCTGTTTCCAAAAGGCACTAATTAGTGCTCATCCACTAAATGGTAACATCACAGTATTTCTGAACCATGAAACACAGTATCCTATGTTATGAGCATGTTAGTCCTAGAAATTCAAAAGTCCACATTCAAATACTTTTTATCCTGCAGACTTCATGTGGGATCTTGGACTAATAATTTTGGGGACTAAGCATAGATACAGTAAAGAAGACAAAAAAATTATTATTTTCTCCCTAATTAGTCTTTGTCTCAACAGTGGATAAATGGATACATATAAAACTTCAACCTCACCTATGTTAGAAGATAGAGTTTCTGTAAAGCCAACAAAGAATGGCAGAAACACTGAGATAAGACAGTGTAGATGTCTTCTTAAGTCTTTTGCTGTTAATACTTGATCTCTTAATGCAAGTTTCATGCCTAGGTTTCAAAAATTCCTTTTAGATACTGCATGTCTCAATTCTCCACCAGTAATGTATATGAGTTCTTAGGTAATGTGTGTTGTAAGAATCAATTAATTTAAAAATTCTGAAACAATTGATTGCCACAGGGAGCTCTATCAGTATCTTTATTAGAGATTATAATTTGTATTTCAGACAGGTCATCAAGTAAATTCAAGCATTAACTTTCATCTGTCTGTAATATGAGACACATTTAAATTCAGAAATGTAGAAGGTATAGCTAATACTAATCCCCTAATCTACTCAGTATCACTGTATTAAGACTTTTCAGAAGCAAAATAATTAAATCGAAACCCTTATGTCATGCCATTGTAGCATAACTTGTTACTTAACAGAGTATCTTTGATAAGATATTTGGGAATTTATTAAAAATAAAATCAGTAAAAATAGATAATGGATATTATTATCCATGCAAGTAAAGCATGACTGGTTACCTTTATAAAAGCAACTGTAGTGGAATGAATAAATCTGCAGTCCAGCTGTAATACAAGCAGTAACTCATACCAATATCAGGAAGAATATGTAGAGAAATACACATTATGATATCTATTGACTGAACCTCACGAAACAGGAATGTGTTTTAATTTTACTTACAGACTCCTTTATAACAAGGACCAAAATCCATATACTTCTAAATGTATGACTATTAGCCATTAAAAGTAGATATGTTACACATGCTTGCATAGATATAAAATTATTCAAGGCAGTAATTTTGTAAAATTAACACAAAACATGGGGTTGTCGTCCCAAGTGTTCATTCACTTATAATTTGTATGAATCACTTAGCTCAAGGTATTAGGGACAGTCTTTGATGCCAGACAGATCTGGCTGAAATGTTAACATTACTTGAATCATTATTTGTGTCAGAGAGGACTACTATTTGAGGTAATGAAAATCAAAACATTACTTTTTTTTTGCTTTATATTGTTTCAAAGAAGTGTTATTCTGTTAAATATATTTAAATGTATGCAAATGAAAAGACTGTAAAATTAAATTACGTTACTAGAGGGACCTTTAATAATACCATCAGTGTGAAATGCAATTTGGTTTATAACACTCCTTATGTTCCAAACTGTTCTTTCATGCATGACCAGATCTGTTCAATAGAGTTACGATGTTGATTTTAATAAAAATCTGGGCATACAGATATTTCTGTTACTTTTGATCTAAAAATGAATAAGCTCTTAATATTGCTATTAGAGAAAAAAAAATCAAGTACAGGTTTTTTTAATGATTAACAAAAGAAGAAAAAGGCCTTTAAAATCTCTTGATACCACCATCTAAATTATTCCTCATATTTGCTACCTTTTCCTCCTGATCTAGAGAACAAACTGTTTTCTACTGAAAAATTATGCAAAGATTGCTCAGATACTTTCTTATTAATATTACAATCAAACAGCAGCCCAGACATAATGTATGCCACTTCCCTTGTCCTTTTTTAGTAGATTAATTAATAGGTTGCGTGAATGTCTGAATCTTATCTCAATGTCTGCTTCTTTTCTGAATCCTCTCAGAAGAACAGTACAAACACAATGCTAAGTGAAAACTTCTTTTGTTCTAGAGATCAGGTTTTATTAATTCAGAAAGCAAAGCCAAAGTTAAACAATCTAAGTCATCTCTACTTCCTAAGACTGACTCTTTCCAAATTTGTCAGAAATGCTTTAGGGAAAAATGTTTCTGGCTAATTGAAATATTTCATTTTGACTTTAGAGATCATATTCATATCTCTATCTTCAATTACTATGTTGCTTTCTATATTCCTAGTTTTAAAATGTTCCACTATTTCACATGCTTCAGTGTTTCTTTTTTATTTTTTCCAATTTATATTATTTGTATTTTGAAAAGAGCAGCTGGATTTTAAACCAAAAAAATATTTTTACGCTTACTCTCAAAGTGTTTGCAATCAAATATTCAGTTTCACTGAAATAACCATGATTTTGGAAAATATAGAAACAAACAAACAAACTGCCCCCAAAACTGACTGGAATATAATAAAGTGCTAAGACCATGTAAAAATTACTTTGCCTAACTATTTTTTTTCCTATAGAAGCATGATATATCAAATAACATTCAGGTAATTAGATGCAAGATATGCTTGTTCTTGTGCTTGTTACTCAATCATTTTAACCTCTCTGTCCCTTTTTTTTATCTTTGACCCAACTAGTGTAGAGACATAACAAAATGTGATAATATTCTCAAGACAAAATGATTTACTAAACAGATTCTGGGAGCAGTATACAACAAGAAAATACATTTTGTGTGAAAATGCTGATCTGTTGTAGAAAAGGAAAGTATTACATGGGCAAGGTAATCAGAACAACAGAGAGGAGTGCTTTTTCAGTATTGTTTTACAAGAAAAAAGGTAAAAAAAATACATTAATCCATGCAATGCTACGATAGCTTTGCATATGCCATGCAGATGGCACTGGGGAAGGGAAGGGAAGGGAAGGGAAGTGAAGGGAAGGGAAGGGAAGGGAAAAGAGGAACTTTAAATATACTTAAACTTTACATTGACTTTATTTTAATTACAAGACATTACTTCTACTTTAAATTTAGATATTTTCTTAGTCATAGTCCTCATCAATGGCAATGCTTAAGTGTCATTAAGTGAGGACTTGTCTCTTCATGGCATTGTAGCTACACTCCTAAGTAGAGATAGATGACATTTTCAACAGTGCACATCACAGAAAAAAAATATATATAGCATCTTTTTCAAGGCTGGATCTGAATATACAGATAACTCATTTTCCACAATGGGATGAACCATTTTTCAAGCAAATATTTCTATATGTTTCTAATATAATGATACACTAATATCCTTAAATGTTATTCTTGGAAGTGTATGGTAGGTAGGCTCCAGCACAGAGGTTTTCATATTGTGTATCTTGCTTCTCTTTCTATTAATATGCCAATAAAAAGGTGTATATTACCCCTCAGCTAAATATAACATTCTTACTGAATAGAAGGGAAAATACTAATAAACTATTTTTTTTCCTGGACCTTAAGATACATTTTCAAGCAATATTGAAATACATCAGAAGACAAAGAACAAAACAATTGTTCTCTAAATATTAAGCAATATATCTGTGACATTTTTGTAGATAGCATTCATGTGTTCTTGAACTTTTCTAGCTGATATTCCTTGAATCAAGTTTTAAGAAGCAATTTTAATAAGTATTTGATCCAAATAAAAAAAGAAAAAACGTGAAAGAAACTAAAGAGTAAAAAATGGTACTGACAAAAATTATGACACTGACAAAATTAAGGTCCAGATATAGCAAATTACTAAGTGCAACTTCAGCTGGAGTTGATGTGACATGATACAACATGACCCTCATTGATGTTAAAATAGCAAATAGCTCATTAACCTTTCCTTAGTCCCGGAGCGACACCACTGAACAGCTGCTAGTTTTCTAGTCCTAGTGTATGGTGTATGCTAATAAGGAAAAGTGGGTTTACTTCATGGGGATACCCTGAAAATGATCCCTATCTGTTGTTTTAGAATTGTTATGAATTTAATGCAGTTGCTACTTTCAGACGCCATAAAATTATCAAAATTGAAAAAGACATGAACAATTCTGGCAATTATCTCCTTAGGCCAGAAGTAGTCTTTTTGTCATATTCTTCTGCTGTTCCTACTATTACAGACCATAACTTGTTGTCCTATTTGCCCCACAAGATAGGTAATAAACATAATAATTATAATAACAATACTGAAATCCTACTCGTGTCCTGTTATTAACAAGAGCAAAATTATTTGATTTTTTGGAAATCTTTTAAGACAAAAAAGGATACTATGTTAATCTATATAATAAAGACTGTTCAGTTTCTCAGTCAACTTCTACACCAAGGTAAATGACTTGAAATGTCAAGGCCTGTTATTTAGAGGTCAGGCTAGAAGACTGAGAATTCCCTCTAGCTTAAAATCTGCCCATTTATAACCTTGTGATGAACTCATGCAGAGCTTTGATAAAGGGAAAACAAAACTACAAAAGACTTAATTATGAGAAAGTTTACCATCAGCTTCTCCATGAAGAGCAGAATTCGCAGATAACATCTGAGATTTATTCACTGGACAAACAGTTCATGTTGCATTATCTATCCTCTTAAGTAACCACATAGTTGTTACTTTTATTATAAACTTGAGAGATGAGAATGGGGGAAAAGGATTACGTGTCTAATCCTTTGATTAGCTGCAAGGAAGTACTTAAGGAATGTGTAAGTGTAACTACTTCTACATGTATATGGTCCTAAAATTATATTCAGCCCTTTAAAGGCAAGTGCAAGGCTGATGTGGCCCCTGGTGAAAATGAGTTTGACACCCCTACTTTAGATCATAAGGCATTCTTAGCTTCCTAAAAGAGCATGAGCATGAACAAATCAACACACAGAGTCAATAAATAAATTTCCAAAAAGAAAAAAGTAAAAAGACTGTTTCAAGTATTTGGACAAATTTTCCTAAGCTCCAAAATATATGTTGAAAATTTTTGTAAATATATGTTGTTAAGATTTTATTTTCTTTGGGATCTATAACTATTCTCTCCCTAATCCACTAAGATCCTGAACTTTTTTCTCATATTTTAAGAAAGCAGCCTGATTGATCAAACCTCTGAATGTAAACAGAGCAGTGATGTTTTGTATTCTTTCCATTAATTTCGTTGTCAATTCTAGTAATTATAGATATTAAAATCTGAATGTAGTCAATTACTATGGATGGTATATTCGACTTTTACTCACTAGTTTTCCAATCAAGACCTTTGCAAATGCCAGTCACTTCTTTGATTTAATAAAACATTTTTATCATGGGGATTATCCTAAGCATTAATTAGACTACCAAGATAAAAAAAAAAAATGATAAGATTTAAGTTTAAAAATGAACTATAAGAACAAAACATAGTGTCTCTGAAAGCTGCCTGCTTTTAAAGAACAGTTAAGATCTTGTCCATACCCCTTGAAGTATGTGTGCTGTGTAACATATTGAGAGTGTGTAGAATTAAACTTTTAAAGTAGTCTTTGTTACTTGTTACTATCAAAATCTCTATTTTGTGTCAGGCTTGTGTATCTGATTAATGCTGCCTGTATGAGGTTGTAGGCAGCCTGAATTGAAGTCAGAGACAACGAAAGACAAAGGATAAAAATGTTCCTTGGCTCTGCAACTGAGTGTTTTTTTCTAATGTTTGGTTTTCTGCCTCCCAAAATACAAAAAAAATAGGTTATATTTTTAAAATATACTTTTGAGCAAATACTCACCCCATCTCACACAGACAACATTAATTAATTTAGCCTGTACAGCAACACAGTACTCAGTGACAATTCCATACTCAAGTAATGCTATAGCTAGAGCATCTTTGGAAAGCAAATGGTCTAATCAGAAAAAGTTATTTTTATGACAAACTAGATTGTTTATTTTGAAAGTATTCATAGTTGCCCTTGAAGATACAGAGAACTATCTTGCCTTCCATACAGAAACCGAAAATAAATAGACATTTATATCTTTTTCTCAGGCAGAAAAATTACCCAAAGAATACAGGACTTCATATAAAAACACACACACAAAGACACAGGCACACACACACAAAACAGCAATATAATACAGATTTTAGCATTAGATTTGGAAAAGCTCCAGGACTGAAATGGAAATTCAGAGAGATTAAACATCTAGAACTTAAGTAAGGGATCCCTGGTGTAATTCAGCAACACATATTTACAAAACCACATGCACCAGAGTTCCTCAGCTATGCAAGCAAATAAAATGAGCTTAAGGGATTTATAGCTTTCTAATGTCCTTATCAAAATTCCTTAATCAAAAGCCCTTAAGTAATTTATTTCTATCTTTGGTGCTGGGCATCTTAGACACACACTTGAAAAGTGAATTAATGAAAAGGCATTGATTGGTTTTGATTTCTGACATATATTTATTCAAAGTTCTCTCCTAAAAACACTCTTCTGTATTAGGACAAAACAAAAAAACAAACAAAAATAACCCTTATCCTAGGATGCTTCAAAGCCAAAACATGAGTGCTACAAGTAAGTGCTTTACTAATCCAAATCCCTCATACCTCCCAAATCTGTTGTACTGTTTGCATGTAAGATTGTGACTTACTAAGAAGATCTGGATGTGAAATTTGAGTCAAAGAAAACTAAAATATTTTAACATTTAGTTTTAAATTCTTTTTTTTAAATAAAGCAAAAGGACAAAACAAAACAACTCTCTTACTGTGATATTTAAGGGAGAGTGTTCATCTATAACGTAAATGGGAGTAAGTTTGTCAAGCATTTAGTAAGAGGTTTTCCTCTGTTTTCCTGGCAATTTTAGAAATAGCTACCAATCTTAGAATTGTATATAGGATATTTTTCCCAGCATTGCTCTTAACTGCTATTTTGAAATGCTACATGCTTAAAATGCTTCACGTGTGTGCTTTGTCAGAAATGTAATATCCTGCAACAAGAAGTCCCTGACAGACTTGGGACATAATGAAAGTGTTTTGGTTAGCACGTGAAGATGGAAGATCATAAAGCTGCAGGGGGGGTCTGTTTGTTTGCTTTGGTTTTGCTTTGTTTTGGTTTAGGTTTGGTTTTGTTTTGCTGGGAGGGAGTGGGTTTCTTGGTTGTTGTTATTGACGTGCAGAGTTATTTGTGATCAAAGCATCATAAAACCTTTGAGAGTGAGACCATAGCATTTAGCCGTCTTTTCTCTCTTCTTCCTTCCTTCTTTCCTCCCTTCCTCCCTTCCTTACCTCTTTTCTCTCTTTTACAGTTAATGCCATATCACAATTCACAGTGCACAGTTGAGTACTTAGGGTTGCTGTACACGGAACAAACACTTATAAGCAGTTGGACTCCTGAAACAGCTAGCAACAAATGCCAAAGAGTAGTGCTTGCCTGAATTTCTATTTCTTGTCTACCCCTTCAAACTCAGAGAAGCTATTACAAAGTTCACCAGTTGTTGAAGTGTTTTGCAATTTACATCTGAATATTTTTCAGAGTAAATTTTAATCTGATAGGGAATCACCTTCTTGCAGAATTTAAATGGATGAGATATGGGAAGGTAACATTTCTGTCTTTTTCTTAGTTTAAAGGAAATTCTAAAGAAAGAACTCAGCTGGATTTAATAAAACGTGTGCAATAAGAGGTTAGAGTTTTAGTGAATTTATCGGAGTTCTGTGTCGTACTCCCTCATGGCTGAACAGAACACGAATTGTAATCATCATCAGTTTGAGTCATCTAAAGGGAGAAAAATCTAAAAGTCTAACAGCCTAGCAGTCAGTTTAACTAAGTGAACAGACTGGTTAGCAGCCAGAAACAGGTTTTCTATTGAGTTGCTCTGGAAATACACATTGAAAAAATGTATTAAAAATAATGTTTTAAGGTTGTGCACAAATGCCTTATAAATCAAGAAATTATTTTCTTATGTGCATATATTCACTAGACACATCTTTTAATTATGTTATTAGCTATTATTGCTTTCTAGAAGAACCCAGCTCAGTTATTCTTTGGGGAAGATATTTGCACACTTTGATCTGAAATACAAGACTGGAAAAAATAGCTGAGGTATGACTCAGAGATTATAATTTCTGACATCTAGGAAGTCTCTCCTGAATGGATATATTTATTGGAATTTTCCAAGTGATTACTTATTTGCCTAATCTGTGTACATTTGCAGGACAACAAAGGTGATATTATTGAAAGGAAGCTACACAGAAGTTAAGAAGTCAGAAACTATACCTAAATAGAAACAATGCTGACTTTCTTTTATTCCCATGCACACAAGATGATGTAATTTCTTTTTTCTCTATTCTAGAAAAAAGCAAACCATTTTTACCACAGTTTGTCGAAAGTATTAAACCAGATATCAAGTATAGATTAATTTTTCCCAAATGCTTAAATATTTTCAAAATTATGATCAGTAGAAACCTGAGTCTTATAATAAGAAATGTTTCTTAAGTTTGAAATTAGGCTGGGCCAACTGACATGTGACTTCTACTGGAACTGGTTTAGAATAATCACATAAAAACTATTAAGACAATAATGGGATTATTCCAGGAGAAATCAAGAGGTAAAGCTAATGTTCTTTCGTCATTAGAATCAAAGTGATTGAATTTCATAAACTACTCATTTTTTACCTCATGATTCCTTTAATATGACTGGAATCCAAGCTATAATAAATAACTGTTCAGGGAAATAATCACAAAGATCAGTCTCACAGAAACTACTTGTTTTGTCCATATTATTTTTTCTGCCTATTTTCTGACTCATTTGCTTAAGACCCTTGGAAAGGTGTCTTATTCCCTACTGCAATTTACAACTTTTAGAATTAATGGAAAAATTTCATTAGCACACGTTGTAATTTTCTATCGAATAGAAAATTTATCGTATAGGTAGCTAATTTTTAGGATAGAAAATTACATTATATTACTATTATGTTATCCTTATATATGATTAATAATGAAAATAAACTTGCAATAAAAATGACTTAATTTTGGAAAAATGTCATGGTTAATTTTTTCTTTCTGATTGACAAGTAATGGTAACTAAGTATGTCTGATTTAGAGGAAAAAAAGTTCTATGTATGAAACCCACAATTAAATTCTTATATCCTAAACAAAATTTTAAGGCTTCATTGTTTCATTTCTTTCAAAGCCCATGAGAATTTCTTAACCTTATTCTACTCTTGAGCTTCAAACACAAGTCAAAAAAAAGGAAGAAATGGTGTTTGGGCATTTTTTTTTTTAATAAAATGACTACATTTACCATAGGTCAGGGTGCCTTTCTGCTCAGCTTTGAAGTTGTGGAACTTTGAGCATATAACTGGCAACTTCCAACTGTAGCTAGATTCCTACAGAGGTCATTGGCTAAATATCATTTTCTGTCTTCTACTCCTAATGTAGAACCTGCCTCCATTGCAGATGGTACACACTGAGACTTGTACTCTGCTTACACCTTTTTTACCCCAGAATTACGAAGCATATTATCTTTTCATCACTGCCAGCAATAAGTAAGTTGCATATCTTGGTTAAATTACAAGGAGAGACACAACGATGAATTAGACTTTTGTTATCAAGAGGAAAGAGATATTATCTTGTTAGTTTTCTCTTATTGCTGCAACATAATTTTGGCAGTCACTAGAGGCAGTTTTCCCGTGCGGAAAACTTTTTTTAATTTTGAAAATATTCTGGTTGTAAATATTTCATGTTTATACTTGGAATAAATTAATGAATGTTTACCATTTTGCCTGCCTCACCTTGAAAAGCTGAGTCCAACAGATAACAATGAAGAGTGTATGGCCCAGAAAGGGTCATCTCTGCTTGAAAATGTATCGTGATAAAAAGTTCCTACTAAGTTTTGCAGAGTTTTGTTTAAACTCACAGATTCCATATTATACGTCTCAAATAAAGTTGAATGGAAAAACAAAACCAAATCAAACAAACAAAAAACCCCCACCAAACCAAACAAAAAACCCCAACTATAAACAGATCCTTTTCATCACATTAATACAGCCACATGCAATTGTGCCGTTTGATGGTGGTTCCCTAGTGCAAAACTCCAGACACTTAGGAGAAACCCCTGTCAGAATGATTGTCTACCCTCATCATCAATGAAAGGACAGAGAAATTATAGCAACTAAAATCTGGATTTCAAAGACTGAAAAAAGAATAGTGCAGAGTTTGAAATATTATTTAGTAGTAGCATGTGGATACCTTGGATACCTTAACCTTTTTGTTCACCAGTGTTGTATTATCTGAAAGACCAAATTAAGTATGTTCCTTTTTTGCTTTTCTTACTTTTAACACTGACTTCTTTATGCTGAGTAGTGCTTTTCATTCATCTGGTTGAAGTGTGTGGGCATAAATCCAATTTTCTCTTTTGGGTGACTACATGACTTGTACAGCTTTTCAATCAATGGAATTCCAGTTTGTTTCACCTTGGAATAATTGAGAATTACTGTGCAAATGATTAAAAAATAACAAATGTTGCTGCTATATTCTTGTCCATACAATGCATGGGCACTGTGTGTGGCTGAAGATGTAACAAGAAGTATGAACAGATATGCATTACTTATCAATATTTTGATTAATACATTGTATTAGAATTGCCTTTGAGCAGTAACAGTTCATCTTGATACCCATTTACACCCTCACCAAAGCAAGGAAAAGACTGAGAATTACTCTTTTTTATAATTTCTACTTGTATGCACATCCATACCATAATTAGTGTTAATTTTCAATATATAAAGTATTGAATTAAAAAAGGAAAATTAAAACCCATTTATTTAGGTCTAACAGCTCAAATTGAATGTGCTATTGCAATACTATCGTGTAGTGATTGAAGTTAGCCAATGAAGATCTGTCCACACATGCTGTAGTTAAATACTGGAAATGAGATAGAAAAAGCCTTTATCAAGAAAGTCTTTAAAAAGTAAGGATAAAGAACTGAAAACAAACCATCTTCTGAATCTGTAGAACTAAAGTACTCAGTATGTGATCATGTTATCTAAGTCATTTATTTAAGATGATAGCTTTGTCTTTTTACATTTTCAGCATACCTTCAAATATTGGACAGTGGAGCCATAACAAGATTGACTGCATAATCTGTTTTTTCAAATGTTAGGAAAAATTACATTTATCTTCTAAATACCAACGGCTAATTTCCTAGCTGAGGTTAGCGCAGTATGTGCTCTTTTGATGTGTCAAAATTCTTGAATATTGAAGAAAGTATTTCTGAAAATGCTGATTAAATGAGAAAAGCTCAAAAAAGGAGTGGATTATATATGCAATGTGTTAAAATGGAAGTTTATTCAACACTTACCTTATTTATTTAAAAATGAGGAAATAAATATTTATCTATGATGAATGATAAACTTTGTCAGAACTCTAGTGATACATGTTCATACTTGTATTTGTAAAAAAATATTGATTAGCAAGAAATAGATAAGTTTCATTACCATTTTAAAAGTGACCTATGACACAATAATGTATGTGAAGTTATAATCTCAAGTACTGCTGCTTAGAGGTTATAACCTCTTCAATGCAAAAATTCTGTTAGGTCATCCTAGTATATCTGACAATTCAACAAAAAAAAATTGTCAATATATTTCTACCTTTTATTTGCTTCTCATGAAACTAATCCACAAAGGAATTTTCAAATAACTGTTTTAAAGCTATAACGCTATTCAAAAGATGATTTTTTCATAAAAAGGTGCCAAATTGACAGGATAATTGAATTTTTATCTGAATGATCTGTCTATCCACAAAAACACACATAACATATATCCTCAGAAAAGCCTTCTCATTGAGTTTCATTTAAAAATATTTTAGATACCTCTTCCTAACATTGAGTTGTTTCACAGAGACTTCCATTGTACATGTATTAGGTTCCATGCAGCAATGGCTGCTGCAAACAGAGCTCACTACACTGTTAGTCCAACAACAGTCACTCCCATAGGAATGAAAAACGGCAAGCAAGCGGTTGCATTTCTAATATTAGTTTATTGCAACATTATTAAAATACTCTTCCAATATTCCCTCCAAAGCATGTTATCAGGTTACTGGCTGTTCTAACACTAGTCTACCTAGGTATGCTATATTCCATGCAGATTCTTCCCTCTGTGTCTCAGTATATTGTAATATATCTGGCCTTGCCTCTCAGGGATTTTGAGCTTTGCATTATTTCTCTGCCTTCTGGACCTTATGGAAGAAAACAAGATCGCATCTCCTCCAGGCAGTAATAGCATTTCTTCTATATTTTTGTGATTACTTTAGTCTGAAGTATGTGGGTTGCAGCAGCATTTGTGTAAAGGCAATTCTTATCCTGGCTACAGATAATGCAAGGCAGTGCTTCATGCATGCCAAGAGATAAGTTACTCTGATCCTAGAGAACTAGTTTGATATCTCCACTTCATATAGCTATTTTGTAGAAAATTGGTTTTGTTTTTGAAATGGTTCTTTCAGTTACCTAGTCATTGCATCAAATTGTTCAGAGCTGCAGTTCCCAAGATCTCAAGAAATTACTCCATTTTTCTTCTTTCAGAAGGATATGGTTATTCTATGACTAGGAATGACATTTCTCTCATTTAGGAATGGAAAATGTGCTGGATTGCCTGCCAGAATAAATAATTTTTTTAAAAAATAGGGAAAAGTATGTGATATCCTGAAATAGTAAATACTAGAATTTGCTGGAGTGAAACCACAACAACTGTACCACCTTCCCCTCCCCCTTGTAACAGCTGTAGCTCACTCATGATAAAGTATTTCAGGAATCTCACGAAACTAACAGACCTTAACAATCCTTTTAGCCCTTGTAAGATTCTGTTCCTACACTGAATAGCACCTAGCAGTTATTACACCGTAATAACACCTTCCTGGTTTTAGTTGTCTGACTGCATGAACATGACTCATATGGACATTTAGGCATTTACTAGTTTGTATTGCCCAGCAGCAAAGTCTATTTTTATGAATAAGGTTTTTCACAACTTAAAATGCCTGCAGACAGGGGTTTGCTTCCCTCCTCTCCAACATCCTCACAGCCAATCCTCTCAAACAATTTTGTGTAAAGACCTGAAACACAGAATTTCTCTCATCTTTTCTGTGAGTTTAACAAAGTGTTACTATGTGTAAAGATCAACTGCATTACTAATTTTTCATCAATGATTGATTTTTGCATTCAACAATTTGCTCCAACAGGTCTGTAAAATATGCCAGCATTTCTTTATTAGTGATATATATGATACCATAATCATGTTCCTGTAATTGAGATACTATAACTTAGCAGAAAGTTTTGCAAGATGTTTGAGAAATACTACCCTTTGTGCTTTATCATCTAACACTTTCACGTGAGCAGATTCTTTTTACCCTTTTTATTTTTTAACTTTTGTGAAAAACATAATGGCCTATAGTTATTTCTCAATTTTGTTTTATTCTTATTTGCTTTCTTGTGTCATTGTCAGAGTTCATATATTTGAACCCAAGATTGTATCTGTAGGAGACAAAGTCCTAGGCCACCTGCTTGATTGGCAGATGGTTCACTGGAAAAGAATCTAAATAGTCATTATTTCTCCCTTTTTAAAGTGTCCTATCATGCTCCAGTGGTTATTGGTGTGTTACAGTTTTACGTAGTTGCTGTCAGAAGTGTCTAGATAAAAATGTACCACCTTCGTTTATGCATGAAGAAAACATTCATCTGGCTGGAAAGCAGCTTTGCAGGAAAAGACCTGGGAGTTATAGCGTGAGCTAGAAATGGGATATCTAAGACATCAGACAGGAATTGTTTCCACAAATTGAAGACTCTGAGACAATGTATATACGCTATGACAGAATCTACTTACCTACAAGAAATGAAATAAGCAATTGGAAAAAAATAAAGTGTGGCTAAACCAAAAGAAAGTGTTGGTCCTTGGAATAACAACTTTTTATACATAATGTATTCCAGCAATGTAAAAGTGTAACAGGGGGATTCCTGATGTAGGTACAACGGAACTGACCAGGTAACCTCTGGTGGCAAGGTTTTTGCTGGCCAGTTTCCAGGATGAGCCTGGAAGCACTGAAGAGTTTTTATTTTACCTAATGCCACTTCACAAGGGTGACATATAACCCTCTTCTTAAGGTCTGATAAATTTTCCTTTTCATTGCAGTGAACTTTGCATATGCAGTGGCAGCTCTGTAAGGAGTATGCAACATACTAATATCCTGATTGTCTTGCTACTCGTGACTTTGTAAGGTAAAAGTCAAAGCTGAATTAAAGTCCTGTTGCTGGAAATCTTAAACCAACATTGAAGCCTCAAAGATAATAAAATATACCATTTAAAAGGAGGATAGTGAAACATACTAATTCAGTCTGATTGTGGAAAAGAAAAATATCATTAAAATTAGTAAACACACACATAATCTACAGCTAAATCACAGTGATTTTTTTTAAAAAAAAAGAAACCTCAGGATGTAAATTCTAAACTTCTGAAAGCCAGAAAATTAAAGGTAAAATAGAGCTTTTGGTTTTTCTTCATTTATTTCCATATTTTTCTGTCCCTTTGGGAACTTCGATATAAATCATTATTTTAGCACATATTTTTGTTATGGTTGTATATAGTAGCTATTTCTTTCTTAGCTATTTTAAAGTATATGCTGTTAATGTTGTAGGACTAAATGATTTAATACACATCTCATAGATAAATATAGTAAATTTAATACTATTTGTAGCCATAACCTGAATCACTGCTTTTGGAGAGTTAAACAAAGTTTGGCAAGTAAAATAATTTTTTTAAAAAGTAAATTAAATTAAGTTTTTGCATTTCTGTTGGGGTGAATATATCAGTATCATATGCAACACAGGGATTTTTGAAAACATATTCAGTTCAATACACTGGTTGGTTGTTCTTGTTTGCTCATTTTTTTTTTTTTTTTCCCCAAAATGATGATAAAACAAAAACCAACTAAACAAACAAAAAAAACCCCCAACATTTTGCTGAGTGTGACACTTTCTGGAAGAACTCACTGCAATTTTAGTATACAGACATGAATTTAAAAAGCAAAATACTTTCAAATTTTATATGAAAGGTCCAAATTATCTGTGAAAAAAATCTATCTGCATTTAATTGAAAAAAACAATTAGCAGAAAACATTGGTTTTTTTCAATATTTTCCACTGAGCTAGTAAAACTAAGTGATCTAAATGTCACTCTCAGTTTCACAGTTTCATTAAGACGTTGACAAAAATTTGTATTTCATCTTATACAGGTAGGGTAGCTGGGTTATTCTGGTGACTAATGAAAGTTCTGACTCAGATAATGTTATATTACTTAGCCATGCTAGCTTTTCTTATTTCCTTATCCTATGCTTACTTTCTTGTTTTAATCTTGTGTCTCACAGTCATCCCTGTTTCATTGCCTCAGACATGTCAGTAGAGTTACTCTGGTTACTTTTGTTTCCTGTTGATCTTAATAGTATGTTGTTGAAAGATTGTGAAGAATGACTGATTTTTAGACACACAGATTTACAGACTCTAAAGTATGTTCTAACGTGTTTGTGATTTCTGCCCTAACACAATACCTTTGCTAAACATAATCATATCTGAATTTCATATTTTTTATGTCAGGCAAAAAAGAAACCTGAAAGCATTTAAGTGATATTTCTTTGTAAAAAATTCCAAAAATGGACAAGTAGTGATTTAACTGCAACCGAATCATGACTTGGAACATAAGAAGTAGTTGAAGGATGTTGATGATATTTGTGACTTTCAGCTGATTGCAGCTGCTTTGAAATTACAGGAGACATCCAGAACTTTTAATGAGTTTCTATATTAAGGTTAACATTTTGACTTAATGTTGGAATGAAAAGGCAAATGACCACAAATAATGGTGACCATGTCATAAGTCATTGTTTGCCCTAACAAGTAAGAAGCATACAATCACTGCATGAATTTTTCAAGAAATCTTCAAATGCCATTATGTGTTACAGTAATTCAAACACATGGACAATACCAAGACAAGAGTTGCATCTATAACTAGTTATTTCAGCAGAGACTAAAAATGCCAGTACGTTTACATATGGCTTCCAAACACAGTTAGTAGACACTTAATTAGCACAGTTAGCATGCTTAATTCAAGATAGCACTTCTCTCATCTGATGTGAAATACCTGTATTTTCCTTGACAGACTACTACTTAGACATAGTGTGAAAAGATTATGTTAGATAGAAGTATATTCATATAATATGGACAGAATGCTTCCAGAAATCAATTGCCAAGAATTATTGACCAGAGCTGAAACTGGGTTTGTATGTGCTGTGACTGATGAACCCATGGGTGTTTCTGACTCTTCAGAGAGTTTGTATGGATATAGCTACTAAACTTTTTTTTATTTTTTGGGGTTTTTTTAAGGCTGCTGTGGGATAGCACAGGCAGGATTGATTTATCTCAGTTATTGCTACATGACAGTGACATCTGTTCATGTAACAATGAAAGCACAAGACATGTTCAATAGTACTTAAGCCTATGGGTTATTTTAGGGTTGTTTTGGTTGACACCCATGTATTACAATAAACAGGTTCTTCACATTCAGAAGGCATTAGGATCCTATTTGAAAAATCCAATGAAGAGGTTAAACATAACTCAGATCTTCAGTGAAAGTAAGTCTTTAGCATAAAACAAAACAAATCTGAACAGTTTGGAATCTACTGATCACAAAATTAAGGCAGGAACAATAAATGTTTCCGGAATCAGGTGTAACATGTCATAGACACTAAATAATCCTAAATTACAACTATACTCTGAGAAAAGCCAGGAAGAAATATTTTCCTCTGTGTAGACCCAATCCAATAACAAATCAGTAACATTTACAATTCATAGTTGCAACAATAAAATTTCTGTTGTAAGAGCAATGTTGTCTTTTTTTCCTTTCCTCTTTTAAAAATGACTGGCGAGTCCCAACAGTGTTTCCCCATACTTCTTTCTGGAAACCACTCTTACCATCTTATCCTTAGATGTTCCAGATTCTTCAAAACATTCTGTTGAATAAATGAGAAAAACATGCAATATTTTTTTTCTTCTTTGAAACACACAATGTATTCCTCAAATTTCTAAGACTTATCAAAGCCTGTTAAAAATGTCAGTATACTAGGCAACATGTATTACAAACTTTTGTTCTATGCTAGACATATTTGATACACACCTATGCCCAAACCTAGCTAATGGTTAGCACTATGAATTATGAAATTACATAGGAATACATAGTGATACCAAGTTCAGTGGAATTATTTTACAAAATTTTGTGTTCTGTAAGATTTTTTCAGACTTTATTTACCTGTCTTCTGTCTCTGAAACAATCAAAAGGTTATAGTGTGCTGAAAATTGATATTCAGTACATAGGATTTATCTGATCCTGATACAGCTTTGTAGGCAAGCGCCTGCTCAAGTTTAAATTTACAAGATTTCTCACAAATGTGTTTTAGCAGCTTTTGTGAAAGGAAACCAGAGCCATGCACTGAAAATTATTTTCAATAAAACTCTCCAAATATTTTTTTCCATATTTCAGTATATTTTCAAGGTGTGTATCAATATATCATCTCACATGAACTGGTGTGAAATACCATATTAGCAAGGACATGCCTGTGGTAAAATCATTACTTAAATTTGAAATTAAAGTAAAAGCAGATACACCATGACACCATTTGATAACTAACAACATCAATTTAGCATATGTAACCATTTAAATTGTCTTCTCATTTTCTTTCTGTTTCTTTGTACTCTGGAGAGTTCAAGCTTGTTACTGAAAATATATTTGCCTTGCATATGTTTTCTACTTATATAAAATCACAGTATATACTATATTTTAAAATAAGCATGGAGACTTATGTAGTCACCTATACAAATGTCCATCTAGACTTGAGCTTAAATGGCTTGAGCTACCTTGATTTACACCAGCTGTGAATCTGCTTCAGAAAATGATTTATAAAGTTACATTTTAAATAGATTGCTTTTCCATCAGGGGATTTTAATAGGAACTGATGGATGCAGCAACAAAAGCTTAGTGAGCAGTAGTGTGTATACATCACTAAATCATATTTCATTTCTATGATCCCATATTCCTCATATTATGTTAGTTTTACTCCTGGAAAAAGATTAAGTTGTTGGAAAACTGGGAGCCAGTGGGACAAACAGGAGTGAGTTCTGAGTCTATTTATGTTTCTCTGTCAGGTAAAGCATTGTTTTCAGAAACAGAATTGGAAAATTATGTTAACCCTGAAGTGTTTGGGGAAGGGTAGGCAAGTAATGAACATAATGTGTGGCCTCAGAAGAAGGAAACTGTGGGAAAATACATGTATCCAGAGTAGCACATAAAGGTGTCAGCATTTAATCAAATGGAAAGCTGGAAAGTTGCCTGGCGGACAAGAACATGTGGGTCTTGGTTGACAGCCAGCTGAATATGAGCCAGCAGTACACCCAGGTGGCCAAGAAGGCCAACAGCATCCTGGCTTGTATTAAAACTAGCATGGCCAGCAGGACCAGAGAAGTGATCGTCCCCCTGTACTTGGCACTGGTGAGGCTGCACCTCAAATACTGTGTTAGTTTTAGGCCCCTCACTACAGGAAAGACATTGAGGTGCCAGACAGACTGCAGAGAAGGGCAAAAAAGCTGTTGAAGAGTCTGGAGAACAAGTCTTATGAAGAGCAGCTGAGGGAACTGGGGTTGTTTATTCTGGAGAAAAGAAGGCTGACAGGGGACCTTATCGCTCTCTACAACTACCTGAAAGGAGATTGTAGCAAGGTGGCTATCAATCTCTTCTCCCAAGTAGCAAGCGAATGGCCTTCAGTTGCACCAGGGGAGGCTTATATTGGACGTTAGGAAAAATTTATTCACTGAAACGGTTGTCAGGCTTTGGAACAGGTTGGCCAGGGAAGTGGTTGAGACACCATCCATGGAGGTGTTAGAAAGACATGTAAGATGATGTTGTTAGGGACATGTTTTAGAGGTGGACTTCGCAGTGCTATGTTAATGGATGGACCTGAGGATTTTAAAGGTCTTTTCCAACAAAAATGACCGTACAATTCTATGATCTTCCTGAATATGGGGATGAACCTTTTGTACACTTGAATGATGCTGTCCTGAAAGACCTGCCATCTTTCTTAAGTTCCTTTACTGGCTCTCACCCAGCCTGTCATACACCCCACACAACAGCTCACTGTGCCTGAGCTGGTACTTCACATAGAGGGAACACCCCTGAAGTTTTTGAAGAGCCCTGAAGAAGTCAAGCAGTTGGATTAAATTATCATTGTCTATTCTGTCTGTTTCCCAGGTTACATGAGCTTATGTACACACACCTGGGCTGGGACTCCTTTCAACCTCTTCCATAGTTTTATTGTTTCTACAATACATTTACAACTTGAATGGGTAAAGAAATTAAGTACCTTACAGAGTACAGCACCCCCACTGATTGTGAAGAAGTATTCTTCCAGGTCTCAGGCTACAAATATATTGTTTCAGATAGAATAAAAGAATCATCCTCCATGATACTATACCAAACCAAAAATTTGTTGCAGCATTTAGTACTCCTTTAACACTCTGCATATATAAATATCTAAATGTGCACAGAGGTCAGAAAATGCTACCAATTTATTGTGCTGGACACTAAAGTCCAAGGGGCAATGTTTTGCTAAAAATACTCATCCAGGTGAATCAATTAAATACACAAAAACTTAATTCAGATCTCATTGTTCTTTGAAGGATACCTGTTCCATGCACTGTACTGTCATCTTTCTAAAATACAAACATAAAGTCATTTTTTCATTATGTCAAGTGGATGGAAATAGAAAAAAAGTCTAATCAACCATAATTATTTAACATTTTCATTCTAAAAAGTGTGTTTCTCTTTATTTTACCCTTATAAGCAATGGAAAGAAGTGGAAAGGTGGGAGAAAATGGTAAGTTATATTATCTAAATGCAATTTTCTCCAGCTATGCTCTCAAGGACATTAGCAATTTATCTACTCATTTACTTTTAGTTAGAAAGTATTACACAGCTTTATCCGAAAACACATGAAAAGATCAATTACAGGACCATGAATTCTACATGGTCAAATGATTTATTGCTTGATCATCCAGCAGGAGTTAATAATAGCTGTAATAAGGAAGACTTTGAAATAAGTAAGATATTAAATTGTTTCACCATATGCTCATAATCATAATTTTCTTGCTGAGGGTAACTGTATGGCTACCCTTAAAAGAATGACACAAGCAGCATAGACTTCTCTGTTAATTGGTGTTCTGTAAGTAGAGAGCAATTGGCACAAAATATGTTGAAACTTGTATTATAGCTGGCCAAGGCATTATAATGCTTGAGTTTCCTGGGTGATGAAATACTTTTTAAAGAAGCAACAACAACTAGATACAGATGGCAAAAAAGTAAATAAACTAAGGGTAAAAAGGTGGAGAAGATAAATCAACAAACAAGGGAAGACAAAGAAATGAAGAAAATAAGCATTCTAAAGAATATTAAGATTGGGAAAAAAAGTTTATTAATAATTTTTTGAAAAGTTTTCAACTTAATCTTTTATGCTACTATCTAATATTCCCTTTAAAAATCTGAAGTAGCAATTTGTGTTTCCAAATGTCTTATAAATGCCCTGGCTTCATATTTTCTTATGGAACTCATTAGCTAAGAACAAAGCAGTTAGCACCCAAAGTAAATGAAAGAAATTCTGAGTAAAAATAACACATTTATGAATCAAAAATAAAATAAGGAAATTTTAAAGAAAACAAACAATACATAAAATAAATGTCCTGATTCTAAGACAACAGAGATGTTGTTATCCTAAACTGCTTCTACTTTTAGCCAACTTAGTTCTTAGTTGTTCTTAGAGTTCTTAGGTTGCACTGAGTGTAAACATAGTACTGAAAATACTATTTTTCTGGCGTTTATTACTTAAGCAATCTTTAGTCATTAGCTCTGGTGCTTCTGGTCTTTGATGACTCTCTAGAGATTTAAGAATGTTAAATTCAAAGAAATGATAGACTTCATATTTTGTGTTTACTGCTGTGATAAGTATTTCTTCAACAGATGCACTTCTTGATTGACAATTTAGCCTTTGAAAAGTTAAAATGCAAATGTCAGGTATCACTGCTCTGTATTATGCGACAATATCAGTAGCACTAGAAAGTGGTAAGACAGGTAGATCCCTGATGCAACTATGCTTTATATTTCCTTGACTGACACACAATTAATCTGAAAAGTACCTTCTGTTGTACATATTTGTATCTGTGATCTCTAAGTATAGTAAACACTCAGTATTTGAGTTGCTGAACAGAATTCTGGAATTTGCTATATACCAGGGAATAAATGAGCAAGTTGTAGTCCAGGTTTTTGCCATTTATTGTCTGGCAGATACGGAGTGGGAGCAAATCAAGGATCCTTCAGAGTAAAACGAAGTGGTGGTCTAAAGCTTTGTGTTCCTTTGCATCCTGACCATTTCATTGTTTGCCACTGTCTGTTTTATGGGCAAAATATAAATTATGTCAGACTATGTTAAGTCACAGAGCTGAAAACACTCCAAACCTGTATGCTTGTAAAACTGTTGGTAACAGCACAAGACTTTGTCTTGTTCAAACATGAAGAACAGTGTCAGACTGATACTCTGGAAAACAACTTGAACATGAAACAGTGCAGCTCAGAGAGACTGAAACATATTTTGACCTCTTCAGCTTTGCATGGTTCTCTATATGAGCTCAGTTTATTAGTTTCTCATTTAGAAAAAGTTAGAGTTCATAGCTTTGCCTCTCTTTGTATGAAATCCACTATAGTTGTGTTTCAGAATGAGACTATTCTTAATGTCTAGATGATTAACAAAAATGAGAAGAAAAAAATATATAATGGTTCACATCTTAGTGAACAAGAAATTTGCAATTTTCTGTCATAAATGTTTTAGTAATAACTGAGTTTGTACTGCTAGTAATATTGCTAAACCACCATATCCTATCATAATTTCTTACTTTACGCATTAACCTTATTTCTTGAAAAAGTTTGAAAAAATTTTGACAATTAAAAGTTAAACGCAAAGTGGCAGTCATTTTATGTGAAGTTTCATAAAGATGTGAAGCAGACTGAAGAGAAGAAAAATCAAAAATCAATGCTCACATCTTCCCATGCTAGTGCACTGATTATGTTTGGCTTGTTTGTTTTTTTTTTTCCCCTGAGAACAAAGAGGAACCTGAGATCAGTAATTGAAAGCCTCAGCCTTGAATTGACAGTATTCTCTCTTAGGAAGGGAAGCTGCCTTATACACTAATTCTCAGAAAAAGACACAACTTACTGAATGCTGCTTGCAATACAGGGGAAATGATTGCACTGAAAGTGATCTGTTTAGTCCCTTTGACCAATGGAGAAAGGAACAAGCACCCATACTGGGTCTGGCAGGGATGAGGTTAATTTTCTTCATAGCAGCTGGCATGATGCCACATTTTAGATTTATGACCAAAATAGCATCGGTAGCACGTCAGAGTTTTAGTTATTGTTAAACAGTGCTTGTACAGCAATGAGGTCTTTTCTGTTTCTCATTCTTTGCCCCCACCACAGTAAGTAGACTGCGGATGGGCAAGAAGATGGGAGAAGACAAAGCCGGGACAGCTGACCTGATCTGACCAAAGGAATATTCCACCTTATAAGTCACTGTACTCACCAATAAAAACAAAGTAAAAAGAGAAATTAATTCACTGCTTCCTATCAGCAGGCAGGTGCCCTGGGAAGCCAGGCCTCAGTATGCCTAACTGTTGATTGGGAAGACAGAATCTATAACCACAAAAGTCCCCCACCTTTGCTCCTCCTTTCCCTGAGAGTTTATTGCTGACAAGGACTCATTGACTTCTGCTTCCCATGTTTCCTTTGGTAAAAGGAATTCTTGTCCTTGGGGGTTGGCTCCCTGTCTCAGCCACAGTCTCTTCAGAAGGAGAGACCTTGCTTTCACTCTGCTCTGACAGTGATTTCACTCTTTTCTTAAATGTGTTTTCTCAGAGGCCCTATGATTTTGACTGCTGGGCTCAGCTGTGCCTTGCAGTGGGTCAGTTGGAGCCATCTAGAACCAGCTGTGTCTGGCATGGAGCAGCCCTGGCCACTCCTCACAGATGCCATCCTGCAGCCCCCCACTGCCAATAACCTGGACATGGACACCCCATACAGCACCAGGCATTTAGCACAGTTGTAATAAGTGAACATATTGTTTTATGCAGTGAGGTAATCACAAGGTCTCCTTGTCCACTCCTGTCCTGGGTCATTGGGGGCAGCAACGAGAGGAGGTGGTCTGAGTCAGGTGACCACGGATTGACCAATTGGAGTAGTCCATCCCATTCACGACTTCCTGGATATAAAAGGTGGACCCGAAGGACTCTTTCTCTCTTCCGCTGGGTCTCCTGCTGCTTTGCTTCGTCTGTGCTTCTTTCCTGCCGTCCCTGCAAGCTGAAGCCTCATGGCTGTCCCTGCAAGCTGAGGCCTCGTGGCAGACTGAATCTAGTTCTGGTTGGCTGCAGGGTCCTGCCGGACTAGCTGCTGGGAATTGCAAGACTGGTTCTATAATATTTGTTTTGCTTTATTTTTTTTCTATGTTTATTTAGTAGTGTTAGTAAAACATTTTCAAATTTTCCAGCTTTCTTCTCTCTGTCCTTCTTTTCCTTTCCTCTCAAAATCACCTGTCCTTAGTGAAAAAGGGGAAGGAGAGGGGGGTGGAAAATGGGAGGGGGGAAGAGGGTTAAGGAAAACACATCTGCCTCAGTTTTTGATTGTCTCCCCGCGATCAAATCACGACAACCCCGTTACTCTGCAAGGCCTGGGTCTCCTTGTTGTCTCTATTACACTGCAGGGCACCAAAGTGGACAACGTTTCTTACTGTAGTTTTTGGGCGGTTTGTGTCAATTAAGAGATAGAGCAGAAGAACCAGAGTGGCTCCAAATACAAGGCAGCACTGCACATGGTGGCTCAGGATCTGCTCAGCAGTCTTTCTGGGCTGACTACTGAATAAAATGGCTTGTAAAAAAGGAAATAAATATTCTTTTCTTCAGCGATTTGTACCTTTGGAAAACAAGAGTTTGGATGTTCTTTGTAAATAAATTCTTCCTAGGAAGGCTGGCTAGCAAACTTTGGTTAATAATTTATGTCAAAAAATACTAATAATTTTATGGTCTGTATCAGTAGGAGGACATTTCTCTAGTCTTTAAAAAGAACTTAAAATAACCAATGAGAAATCTACCTTTGTGATAGAGATCTCTATTATCACTATATTCAAATGCACACTCTGAGTCAGCTAGAGCCGATATCAAAAGATGCTCTACAAATAATCACACAAAAAATTAGGTAATGCTTGCCTACATTCCTGTGTCTTCTGGATTACATTTCCAAATGTCCAGAGACATATCTGTAGTGTCTTGAGTGGCTCTTTCATTTTTATTGCAGCTGAAGTCATCAGACGAGATGATACCATTCGGAATATCAAATAAGAGTGAATTCACCTAAATAAACATTAATGCTGCCTACATACCTGAGAGCGCAGCAGAACATCAGCCATAGTGACAAAGGACATAACCAATAATCTTTCTTCTCCTGCTAATGGAAATACCAATGCAGAAAACAAAACCATACTGTCTATAACCAGCAGTAGATTTTCTTGGTTGTTTGTGTGGAAACTGTTCTAATTATTTTTTTTTACTGAAGGAAAATCTACACTCAAAAGTTTTAGAATCAACTGCAAGATTTCTCTAGTATTTCCTTTTCATTCTTTTTTTTCCCTCTATTGGATGATAATACATGCAATAATATAATTTCATTTGTTTATATAGCAACTTTCATTCTAGTGGAAACTGATATATTTACAAAGTGAAAGGCTTGGGGTCAGTCAGACTGAATTCCTTCATCCTTTGTGATGCAAGGGAGCAGTAGAATTACAAGTGTAAGAATTGTAAGATGAAAACTTAATTTAAGAAACCAACAGCCACTTTCTTCCCTTTTTCTCTTCAGGTGTCAAGAGCTTCTGTGACAGCCTTGAAACATCAAAGAAATTTTTTTTGTTTCTCTTGTGTTTTGCAGCCTTATCTCAAAATCACCACTGTTCTTACAGCAGGTCCTTGTTGATTGTACATCACCAATACTCATAGAATCATAGAATGTCCTGAGTTGGAAGGAACCCACAAAGATCATTGAGTCCAACTCCTGTCTCTGCATATGACAACCCCACAGTTCACACCATGTGCCTGTGGGCACCGTCTAGTCTTTTCTTCAATACCGACAGGCTTGGGACCATGACCACCTCCCTGGGTTGCCAGTGCTCCACTATCCTCTGGGTGAAGAACCATTTCCTAACATCTAACCTAAACCTTCCTGGTACATCTTCCTGCCATTCCCTTGGGTCCTATCATTGGTTGCCAGAGAGAAAAGATCACCGCCCACCCCTCCTCCTCCCCTTGTGAGGAAGCTGTAGACCGTGATGAGGTCTCCTCTCAGTCTCCTGCAGGCTGAACAAACCAAGTGATTTTAGCTGCTCCTCCTATGGCTTCCGCTCTAAACCCTTTACCTACATTGTGGCCCTCCTCTGAACAATCTCCAGTAGTTTTATATCCTTTTTATCCTGTGGCACCCAGAACTGCACACAGTACTCCAGGTGAGGCCGCACCAGTTCAGAGCAGAGCGGGACAATCACCTCCCTTGCCCGGCTGACAATGCTGTGCTTGATACACCCCAGGACACGGTTGGCCCTCTTGGCTGCCAGGGACACTGTTCAACTTGCCGTCAACCAGAACACGCAGATCCCTCTCCATGAAGCTGTTCTCCAGCATCTTGTTCCTCAGTCTGTGTGTACAGGCAGGGTTGCTGTGTCCCAGCTGCAAAACCTGACACTTATCCTTGTTAAACTTCATACAGTTGAACTGAAGGATTAGAGGCTGAGTCAGCCATATGCTGGTCACAAGTTTTTTTAACATTTACTGTTTGAAACTCAGTCTTGTTTGATACACCCTTGGCTCTACAATAAAAAAGACAATAAATCTCAGCCTATGGGTGCTAGTGGTATCCCAGGATAACAAAAAAAAAAACAACAAAGCTATGCATCTGGTGTGTAAAACTGGATAATGGATAATTCCAATGGAAGCATTGGACTTAAATCAGCATCACATTATCTGCCATAAAGAATGACTCGTTCTCCCTTCGTTTCCAAGACAAATTAAATTAAATGAACTAAAAAAAACCCCAAAAATCAACCAACCAAAAAAACCCAAAAACAGAAAGACAAAAAAACACACAGAAAGGCAAGATATCAATGAACAATTCCACTGCAAAATCTTTTTTTCTTTTTTCCTTTTCTTCTCTTCCCATTATGCAGAAAAATCAGCAAGAGCAATTATAGAGGACAGGTGATCAGCAAGAGTTTCATAGAAGGTGAGTTCTCATACCCCTTTGGCCCCAATTAAAATGTTAATTGGTTGTACACAATGCACAGAACCAGCTTTTTTTCTTCCATTACTCGGTGTAAATCTGGAGTAAGTATATTGACTTCAGCAACATTATTCTGAATTTACAGTCATTCGAATGAACTAGAATTTGTACTTGCCTGTTTAAAGAATACTTGCTATTCCTTCTAAATATGTCTTGAAGTTCACCTTTGTAATTTCTTCTTGCTCTATTTTTTTTTCACTATCATTAAAGCTTCTAAAACTCCTTGAAATGTTTTGTGGTTTCTTTCTCTCTTATGCATTTCTCAGTCACAGAGGGACTTAAACCTCCTGGTTTGACCATGTTGTTTTTGCTGCTCTTTTAAACTTTATGCATTTATTTATGCTTACATGGCTCTTTTTTTTTTTTGTGATGTGACCTACCAAGAATAGATTCTCCCTTTTCCACTCTTGATTTTTCATGAATTATTGAATTTCAGACATTTTTATTCAACTTGTTTCACATTTCCTCCAAGTCAGCTTTTCTCACAGTGCAATATTGTTGTGTTTGCTGACCTCTCTACAGAACCCCATCAGCATTTTAAACTTAATGATATTATAATAACAGTATCCTATGTGCTTTCCAACTTCAACCTTGTTTATCTTACAACAGTAGACTCATTTTCAATTATTTGGCCATTTTGACCTCATTTGTTGCTTGTTCAACTTACTGTGTAAGAAAGAAATGCTTTCAGAACTCTTTTTGTAGCTTTCTTATTTCAGTGTCACTACCTGTGATTTTCTTTCAGCAAAGAAAATTGCAAGTTAGTACTATATTGCTAGATAATTATCTTTTGCATATAAAACTTTATGTATCATTTCCTTATATGGTTTAGACCTGTCTATAGCAATACAAAATGTTTTCAACAAGAAATCATGTTTACCTTTTCAGTACTTTAACTAAGTCTTTATTATTTTGTCATATCAGTCGAAAACATTTTAAGCAATTAGAAGAATCTCTCCTACTGTTATTTCTGGCTCCACATATGCTGTCATATGCTAGTCTGGCAATGAAGTTTAACTTAACTGGCTACTTGGGAGCTGTTCCTTCAAGAATAGAGGCAGAAGACAGACATCACTATCAAACCTTCATTATCCGTACCAGAGCTAGGTAGTAGTTGCAATTTTGGAAATCTCAAAAAAAAAGGACTGCATAGGATCTAAAAAAAAATATTAAGTCTACCTGCATTACCAAATACAGTCCATGTTATTTTTGGCAGACGTTATCTCATCCGGTTTTTGTTAATCCCTTGTTCTGCAGATTCTACCATTTCCCCAGCTGTCTGTTCCAGTATTATATTATTCACATGACTGCAAGTTTTCCTTCTTGTCTAATATAATGCTATTCAATTTAAATTCTATACTTGTCCAATCCACCTCTCCATGTTGAAAGTTTATTCTCCTTTTCTTAGTCTCTTGTGTTTGCAGATACTATCTATTGTAATTTTCTCCTCTTCTATAGAGGAAACAGTTCAAATAATTTCAATCTTTACTTGTAGGTTGTTTTCTCTCATAATGCTAATTTCTGTCTTTTGGAATTTCTTCTTGAATTTAGTACCAAATAAAGGTCATGCAAACACCAAACAGAGTAAAGGAATTGTTTCATGGCTGAAGATAGGCACAAAGAAAAACATAGTGTCTAAAATGTAGTCATCTGAATCCAAGCTGATTTGCTTATATGCCCTTTGTAGAAACGAAAAAGCAGCAAGTATCTGCAGAGATTTGTTGTCTTGGACATTCTCTGAAGAAGCCTACAATGACTAAAGGAGTCTAGGATTACTTTTACAGAAGTAGATGTCATTATAGACACTTAAGAATAAGTGAACTGAATTTGACTTTCAGAGTTTAGACGATGTTGCAATCTGATAACATATTTACTATTTCTGCAACATGGCACACATCATCTATATTCAGAAATATAACATCAATATCCTGTTCTAAAACGTTGATAGCTAGCAATACTACATACTCTAACATGCAGAGGTACAATTTCTTATTCCTTTCTAGGTATTTTCCACACTTGACTTCTTAATTTTAACATGCTTTTCTTAAGTCAATTCTCCAAAAGAGAATTCTTCACAATATTACATCTCCCCTCCTATCCTACTTGCATTGACAAATGCAACAACTGAACCTAAAGATCATTAGTGAAAATATTAAATCCTGTTTGAGTCAGACAGGCATTTAAGGTACCCAATGAAAAAGTGCATGCCCAAAAGTGGAGCACTGGTAGTTATTCTCTGGATTCTGTTTTACACCCAGGTTTGTACCACCAGCTTGTAATTCTATGCAGTACCCATTTCTTTTCCTTGATTTCAAAAATATCACAAGGCATATAGTTGACAGAGTTAATTATATGTTTTTCTCATTTCCTTGCTTTTATTTGAATACTCACTGGTACTTTAAATATATTTTTTCAATAATTTTCCAGGAAATGAGGATAAATTTACTATTTTATCATCTGTCTTCTCTTTTGTTCCTCTTTGTAGATAATGACTGTTTGTTTTCCTACAGTCTTGATAACTATTTTCTTTAATTTTCCAAAGATAATCATGCACTGTTCTGATATTGTCTGATCTAAGTACTTGAGTCCCTTGGGATGTTCATAATTTGATCTGAAAATGTCTTAATTCTATTCTGAAAATAGCTGAAATAACTTCATTGCAGACATGAAACCCTCAAAGTATAAAGCTGTGAAACATTAAATAAATGTTTACAATCCACCTTCTTGTACAATTCTGGCACAAAAAGACTAGTCAAAGATAAGGCTTTCTATGTCAGTAATTTTATGGATTAATTTAAGGTTCCTAAGTCCCATTGGTAGACCTTAGTACAGAGCACTTAAGAACAGAGTGTTTAAATACAGAGTACTTAAGGGAAGAAAAACACATGATGCTTGGAAGATGTGTCTGTAAAGAGAAAGGGACAGAGATTATGAATGCAGCAGTCAGAAAATCATTCTGTTGTGTCTCTGCTAATATATATACTGAAAATGTATTTGTAGATTTAAAAAGTAACTTGTCCAGCTGAGGAACAATAGGGTCATTTCATGTTCCTGCCTATGTTTTAAGACCCAAAAGGTGTCTTCCTTTTTCTGTATCCTTTCTTCAGTTTGGTCACATTCTTTTAATGTGTATTTTTTACCTCTCTCTTCAGAAAACCATTTAATAAGGTTCTTGACTTGCATGATTCCAGCTGATTTCTCATTCTAACAAGACAGACTTCTAAGATACTGAGTGCATCATGTATGTAAAGTATCCTACATACTCTGAAGTATGTTACATTCCTGTTTAAGTCTATGAAAACCTACCATGATATTAAGACCGGAATGTGTCCAATTATTTTAAGAAAAGCCTTTGCAACCAAATATGTCTTTTTTATTATAATGCTGATCTTTACAAAATATTTCATACACTGTGAAATTTTTGTTAAGACAGAGTGATTCACTTAAAAACTGTCTCTAATTGAATTTTGATTCAACTTTTTTAAGGAGAAAAGTGTTGGATGCAATAGCAAGTTACTTTTATTTTCAAATTGATTCAGAGTGATAATTTTTTGTGGAATCATTTCTCTAACAATATATATTACAAAGACAGGGAAATATTTTTTTCCATGCTCAGCCCAAAATGTAGACAGACTTCACATCTGATTTTCCTTATAAATTACAAAAACTGCTACTTAGCTAATTTCTGATACATGCCTATGTTGATACACATTGATGTAAAAAACACACTATACATGTGCAATATTTTTCTTTTTTTTTTTTTAAAGGAAGGAAATAAGGTAGCAATAAAGCAGCAAAAATAGAAAATTTGAGCATTAAGCACTTAAATGAAAGAGCTTCCTGCCAGGTCAGATTGCTAGTGAGCATACTGTGAAAAGGTTTATTCATTTTAGGAATAAAACTAATCTTAATGAACAGAACAGGAGAGTGCAGTCACTGCTGGCAGGCGTGTACCATACAGTGCAAAATCTGAGTTTAAAAGCATTAGACAATTGTCTTCAACTAGCAGACTTAGAGAGAATGACAGCCACAACAGGCATACAATCCAGGATTTCAAGCAACAGCTTTCAAAATGCATTTTACGTTCTTCAAGTTGATATATTCCTCTGTGACATATTATGTCAAACTGTGTAAACTGAACCGTTTAGTAGAAGGGGTTTCTTAAAAATCACATTCAAGGAAACTATTAATAGAGGAGAAAGAAGAGCTTATAAGGTATACCGCCTGCACACACAGAAAAAGTTTTGACACAGATTTGCGAGGATAATTAGTGCCATACACTGTTGCTTTCCACCTACAGATATGGGCATCTAACATTCTACAGTAGTAAAACTGTTTGACTTAGGAGTAAGGTTATCAAATAAATAATGACTTCGGTTTGGTTTTAAGCAAATGACAACTTATATAGTTCAGTGCAAAAGTTTCAGCTGAGAGCTGTTAAGAATTGCTTTCCAAAAGCAAAGCTGATGTGTTCTATTTCAAATCTTTGCTTCAGGTACATTGTGTCATATTGATTTTAATCATTTTGATTAATAAATTACCAGTACTAGAGAATCCAGTGAAAAGTTAGGGTGCAGAGCATGACAGTCAGCATCCAAATATGCATTTTAGTCTATAAAGCACAAGACCTGAGTGCAGCTGGATCTGTTCCAAGTTACAGGTTAGCTTGTATTAGAGTGAAGCATGAAATATCTTCTACCACCTATGGGTTATAGAAAATTCTTAATACCAGCGTAGTTAAACATAAATAATTAGAAGAGATATGCATAAACATAACATAAAAGGCAAATTTAATGCTCAGAATTTTTATATTTATAGAACAGAAAAATATTACCAGCTTTATTGGGGGGGGGGGAAAGTTTCCCACTCCGTTCCAACGGTGAAGAAGACCAAATTTAGGGAGACAATGTCTTGATTTTCTTGATTTCACCAGCCTCAGTGGAAAAAACAAACAAAACAAAAACCCACAATACTGAAGAGTTCCTCTAATTAACACTACAGAAGGCAATACCTATACCAATAGAAGTGTATATTTTTGGATAAGAATTTTAACTATGCACTTTCCTTTTTTCCAGGTAAATGACTTCTAACAGCTGATACAATTTCTACTGTAGTTGTGAATGAAGGAGTACTCATTTTAAGTAAGTTGGAACCAATTGTTATTAAAGACTTGTTTTATTTGATATTCATCAGCATGAACTGAACAGAGAATTAAGAAGAAATCTGTCAGGTTTGTTGATGTTAAGGGATGGCTGAACAAGATGAAGGTTACCAATAGCTCTGTCATTATGCAAGCAAAGTATTACCATGTTCAGAGCAATTCCTTGGTGGTCAGTATTTCTGACCAAATATAAACACCTCTGCCCTTCCTATGAGTTTCAAACACATTAGATTCCCATAGGCAATAAAATATGAGCATTTATGAATGGTACTAAGTTTACAGACAGGGACAAACATAAAATTCCAGAATTAAGACACCTTTAGTAGATTATAACTTTGGTTAACATGATAATTTTAAAAAGTTAGTCTACATGTACTCTTTCCAAGCAAAAGTCTTTGGAAAGAAAGACCAGTATTTGTGGGAAAAATATAATTTGGGTAACTTTCAGGTATTTGCATTGAGTCTAATTTTTCTTCTGGACATTCCCTACCAGTATTCTAATGCTATTCCTACTAAGAAACCTGTAACTGTATAAGGAGGGAGGTTATATGTCAGACTCCATGCACACATGTATGAAAGAACACATGTATGTACACTGTTGCTCTGCACACAATTCATTTCTATAGAATTTATACTTGTATGTACAATTAGATATGTGCATGTATCTACATATGTGCATATCTACAAAATGCATATCTGTCTGCAAAAACTATATACAGAATTTACACACATCTACAATAACATCTATAGGCAGACTTTTAACTTCTATTATACCATTTGGACTTAACAGACAGAATTAGAAAGGAAAAATTCTCTCCCCATTTTTTGCCAGAATTTTGTGGAATATTCTGGAAATACATATTATTAAATAGTGCTTTACCATGAAGGCTAAAGGGGAAGAAGAAGGAAGAGGATAGCATCCATTAAAAGTTAATAACATTCCAAATTCAATTCACTGGAATTCTACCAGTTCAATGTTGGAAACATCTGACATTTTTGTAACTCAAAACTTAGCCAAGATTTACTAATGAAATATTTGGGAAATATTTGTTGTAAACTTCAAACTGAATATATTATGTTTGTTTCCATAGACAATAATACAGGTAATAAAGTTCTCAGGAGGACAGATTGGTAATCACAAAATGCCAACTAATCTACTACATCGACTCAGGTGACACTATTCTTTTATCATCTCTTATAAGCTTAATTAGAACAGCAGCAATTAAAACCAAAATAAAAACAACAACAACAACAAAACCACCAAAAAACAACCACCCAACACAGAACACAATGACTAGTTTAACAAAACTGAAAATAGAAACAAATCTTGATTATTTGCATTTCTCAGGGATATATAATTTCTTGTAAGCAAATCAGAGAACTCCACATCACAGAATGTACAAACTATTAATTTACACCACAACTGAGCTCAGACTGCATGCTTTTAATCACAAGATCACAATAAGTCTTGATGTATAGTATTTACAAACCTAATTTTTTTAGAGCTGATATAAACTGACAATTATTATTTGTATGGGGAAACCACTACTGAATGTAATTAGTCTTCAGAAACAATATCGAATCAATTAATCAAATAGCAGCTCAATTTAATTTTGTGGTTCTATGGAAGATAGGAAAATAGTTCTAAACTACTTGTTCATAAGAAACCTTTATATATTTATATAAAATTGGTATCATTGATTTTCAGAAATGGAAAGAGAAGTGGAACATTCTGCGTTTTAGCATGTATGCTGAGTGTACAGCAGAGAAACTCCCTAAAGAGTTCAGTATTAAATGATTAGACAGCCTCTATATTAGTTTCCAAATATAAACAAATTGTGTGAAGTAAATGGTAGTAGTTTTAGAGGATCCATGCATGGATTTAGTGATGATGCAAATATTCTGAGCTTGTAGGAATAATTGTATAAGGAAGAACCTACATAACCCTCACTGATACCTAATGCAGACTAAATAATGTAAAAACCATATGGCAAAAAAAATAATAATTGCATCATTAAACTACATATTGTCAGTGTTTATATAAAAGGGTGTTGAATGAATGCCTTGGAGACCTTTAAGTGCTTTACTTTAAAACCTTCAGAAAGAAAGCTGTGGGCTTCCTATCTTCTTTACATTCATGGATCATCAAGATAGCTAGATGCACTGCAGAGGTCTGTACTACATGAGCTAGTAGAAGAAATCATAGATGTAGCTATTGACTCAAGGGAGTGAAGCTGGAGAGGGAGGATTAACTGTGAAAACCTTGCCACCTTTCCAACTTTGCCAACTTTATCCTGAGAGCTGAAGAATGGATTTCAGTGACCCTTTTTTACCACAGACTGGCAAGTTTTGTTGCTGGTAACAAACTTGCTTGTTTCTCATTTGTCCTTACCCTTAACTCCAGTTTTGATCTTTTCTGAACTATAACTGTCCCAGATTTATCTCCTTTAAATCAGAGGTTCCTTCAACCTTTTGTTTCCTATCTCATGCCAGTTTCCTCTCTTCAGAGTTCTAATTCTTGCCTCAGCTTACCTTTTTTAGGCAGCTATATTTTTCCTCTCCTGGATTCTAACTGATGTACCTCTTGTTTACTTCTTCTAACCATACTAACTCTTTCAGGTCCTGTGTCTTTCTTCCAGCCAGCTGAGCCTGCTATTGTTTCTAGCTCAAGGTCTAGAATTTTGTGGTAACCTGATATTGGCTGGAAGGTAAGACCACACCTAGTCCCTCCCCACCCAGTAGGATGAGGGAAAGAACTGGAAGGGCAAAAGCAAGAAACAAACAAACAAACAATGACAGGTTGAGACTAAGAGGGTTTAATAATTAGAAGGAAAACAAAACAAAACCAAAAACAAACAAAAATAATAAAGTGCTTCAAAAACAATAACTCACCCTGAGCAGACTGATTCCCAGCCAGTCTCTAAACAATGGTTACTTTGAAAAAAAAATCACACAGTTTTATTGCTGAACACGATATTACATGGTATGGAACATCACTTCAGTCATTCTGGGTCAGCTGTCTCACCTGCATCCCCTCCTAACCTCTTCTTGCCCACCCGCAGCACACTTACTGGTGCAGCTGACTGATAAACAGAGAAAACCTTGATGCCCTGTAAGCACTGTTTAGCAGTAGCCAAGACACTGGTGTGTTACCAATACTGTTTTGGTTACAAATCTGAAACACAGAAACAAATTATTTCTACTGCAGCCATATATGAATATTTGCTACTTCTGAGTTAGAGAGCACAGGTTTCTCAGTATTAAGGACATCAGCATGGCATGCACTGGGAGCACAGGGGACATCCTGCCCCTTCTCTCTCCTCCAGCTCAGTTCCAATATTTCAATATTGGAGAAAAGTCTTACTCCTACTCCAGCCTTGTTTGTGACACATTCAATACAGACATGTCAAAGAATTTAGAAGAAAAATACTTACAGGCAAGCAATCATGTGTGCATGTGACTGAGACTATGTTAACTGTTGTGGGAAATAATGGAAAGGAGAATGATGACAAGAAAGAAGCTTGTGCTAAAATACAGCCCTGTTTTGTATTGCATTCAACTTTTTGTTATGGGCAAAAAGGGAAGCACGTCTCATGTGTGAAGCCAGGAATTCATTGTCATTTTAGTTGAAATATTTGACACTTTAATCAAAATACAAGGAATTGTTATTATTCTTTCATTTACAATGATACTATCTCAGCATATCAATATATAAACTTATAAATATGGGTATATATTAATATATCTATGATTATAAAATTATGGGTTGCGAATGCATCAACAGGCTTTAATTTCCCTGATTTGTTTCAGCTGGGACCTTCACTGACACCTTCTGTCCATATAGCACAAAGTCTGTTTAAGTTCATTCCCGCTATACGTGTGTTGTCCTCTGCTCATCTAGACATTGTCACTGGGCTTTCTGGAGGGATCCTGGACTTGACCTTGCTTTATTCAGTTGTCACTAGATGGTTGAGAGAACCTGTTATGATCACTGCCCCTGTATGGCTGGTGCAGTCACTGTGCTCTGATCACCTTGGTTCCTGGTTTCTCTTCCCTTGTGGAGCAGCCTTATAGTATAGTTGAACAAATGGGGTATAAGAAAATATGCAAGGAACAAAATTGTGAGAAGTTAAGCAAATCAAAAAGAGTTTGGTGATAGACACCTACTCATTAGATAACTGCTGTTCTCACTAAACAAGTTAGAAAAAATGTCCATGCAACCTCAAATCTGTGAAAAGTTAGTGTAAAGCCTGTTGCCTGTCCCCAGCAATGGAAATACTGTATTTAATAGATGAATACACTTATTAACCAGACTAGCTTTGCCTCACTTCTTCAAATCCCACCATGCATGTTTAGAGCTGTAGTTACCTTAAATTTCTGCTCTGTAGTGTAAGTTGCAGATATCTTTCAGCAGCTTTCTCGCAGGGTGCTGTTCAATGAGAAGGATCAATATTTTGCATGAGTGTGTATTGACAGAGGATTTAAGAGGAATGGTTCTTTTTCTAAAACTGCAGGATCAGGAAACTGACATTATTGTGAAAGATGATTGAATTATTCTCAGCTATAGTAGAAACATACAGGCCTTTTTCTGTCGATGGCTCATTTGAAAACAGATAATGATTTTGAAAAATATATTCATCTTACTAAATTACACAGATGTATTATGCATTATAGTCTCATCATATAGCCTGACAGCAAATTATTCAGTATTGCTTGAAGTATTGAGTATTTTGAATTTGCTCATGTAAAGCCTCATTGACCCTGGTTCTTAGGTCTAATAATATGAAACACTCATTTGATAGAAAGCAGAAATTTGCTTTATGATGACTTAGCAGTTCTGTAGTATGATGACGATTCATTCTTTTCAATGATTCATTCTTTTTGACTTCACAGAATTGTCAGCCGTGCTCTTTCATCTGCCTACATGGGGGGGGGGTGCGGGGGGTGTAATGGCTACCAGAATTACTTCCCAAAACATAAAAATCAATTGAACACACTGTATTTATCCTGGAACATGCCTTTTGACAAGTCGTACAGGAGATGGGATTATCTGCACCCCAAGAGATGCAGATGGGAGAAAATTCCTGTATATCAGCTGTTTTATATTCTCCCCCATAGTTTCACACCATCCAGGCTACTGCTGAAATCTCAACTTCTTATCAAATACGTAGCTTTGACTGCTTTGATAAGAAAGGCTGTCCCAAAACTATAGGACAGAGTGGTTCAATTTCTATTGTGCATGTCAACCAACCAAGACCTTTATGTGCCAGGGATGCTATCCTAGGCACTATTTTTTACTATGTATTCATGAAAAACAAACGTGGAGCACTCATGAAAACAAACAAAAAATAATGAACTAACCTTCCCTCTCTCCAAACATGATTTTTCTTTTGAGATACTTCATATGTCATTCTGTAGACTCACCTTCCTACTTTTTTTCCTTAGAATGCAAATTATGAATATGTATGAGTGCAGGGGAAAAAAAAAAATCATGCACATCTGAGCCTCGTGTAATACAGAATAAGCAAGAAAGATGTAAATAAGTTACTCCTCAAACACACCCAGCTCCTTTTCTACTGTGCAGCTTTCCAGTCACTCTTCCCCAAGCCTGTAGCGTTGCATGTGGTTGTTATGAGCCAACTGCAGGAGCCAGCACTTAGCCTTCTTGAATTTCATATCATAATAATAATACTCAACAATATTCAGTTTCTGGTTTTCTTTTTGCTTTAAATAAAAATATAAATGCAAATTTATTATGGAAAAACTTAGTCTTACTGGGATAAATATGTGCCTTGGCTTTATAGCTATTGATACTTAAGAAGATTGCAAGTTTACTTATAACACGTCTCCACATTATATACATACTAAAAAGGGATAATTTCTCTGTTTCACTTGAGTTGACTCTGGCTTTTTGTACGGCTAGGTTATTCCACAAAGCATAAGATAAGATAGTGTAGTTAGAAGGTACCTTGATAAGGTAACTTGATAATCCAATTATTAAAAAATTGAGAGGCCGTCTGTCTTCTGGGGTGATCAATACTTGGAGTAAATGACATTAGTCACCCAGTTCTCATGCACATTTTGTTACATTGTGTCTGGCAAATGGTATAGCAAAACTTGTAAATGGGATGACATGTAGAGACGCATTTTGAGGACTGGACAGGGTCTGGCTCACCTGGCTTTGTCTCCTAGCTTGTACAGACCTTTTAGGTTGTCTCATAAACCTGTCACCCTACATCATCACCATCTTGCCCTTTCCATAGATAGAGACGAGTGCCCTTGCAAACCTTCCTCTGGAGCCTACATAAATGCATAAGCTTCCAAAGGCACTTCTTTCCATTGACTTTGTATGAAAATCAGATACTCTGAGAGAACCAAGTCAGCACACTGGCAGAAATGTAAAAACACATTGGCAGGTTGTTATCAGATGATAAAATTAGATACAATCCAAATGAACAGCTGATACACAAGCCGACTTATTTTATGAATGGCTCTGGAAGAAATGATTTAAAGATACAATATTCACTATTTTTACTCTCCGGACCTTCTGTTAACTTGAACTATATCATTTCATAGACTATATAGTTGCATACACTTACAGTAATGATAAAAGGCACAGGTATATTTAAAAGCTGAAAGGAAGTTGTAGGAAAAGATATGTAAAAATTTAAAAACCTTAACAGTCTTAATGAAGATCATTGCAGTCCCTCACTCTTCATTATGACTGCAAAATAATAACATCTGGTTTAGCGTTTTATGGATGAGCAAAGTAAAACATACATTAAGAAACCCAGTTATTATATGTCTGTCTTGCCAAAAATACTGACTACAAAATCTGCTGTGTAAAAGCTCAAGATAAAAGGGGAACTAAGTAAGTAAACATCAAATAAAGGATTATCCTTGTTTGTAAAGAGTCTGTTCTAGTAGGACTTATAAACAGAGACCTTGACATTAAAGTGACAAGATAGATTCCTAGGAAGTTAAAAGTAAATCATCTAGTACTAGTATCTTAACAGCTTTAAGTAAGGGATTTAGCTGGACTAATAATTAAGATTAACCATAAACAAGAAGAAATTACAATATTCTCAGCTTGCCACACTTAAGCAGTAAACAAGCTTCAAAACTGTTATTTAATAACAGATGTTTTCTAATGGGCACAGTTATCTGCTATTCTCTGATTTCCTTTTGAGAAGTCACTTTAAAGCTGAGATTTACAAGCAATAGTAAATACTGAAATTATTTTAATTCAGAGAAGCTTTTAACTTTTAGGTGTTTACTCAGGCTGAAATCTACTCTGAAATAGGACAATTTGCAAAACATGACCACCACCTCTTAAATTCTTAGCTTTACCAAAAGACGTTTGCTGCAGACTGCATCCCATTCTCATGCTCATCAGTACAACAGGGATACTGTATCTTGGTTGTGTCTCCAGTAGCTGAGAAATAAGGACAATTTCCCTCTAAATTTCCTAATGATTCAAAAAGAAAGGATCATGTGCCTTCTTGGAAACCAGCAGTGTCATACAATTTTCTGAAATATTTACTCACTTCTACTTAATTAGATTAGACCCCTAAAGGAAGTGGGCAGAAGATTGACTTTCTTAATGTTTACATTAAAGCCTTAGACTTTTTTTTAAGTTGATACATTTCTCTTTCTGCAATGAATCTTCCAAAACTGTATTTCATAAGCCACTTTTACTTACTTTTGGCTGTTCCTTATTTCAAATTCCTCATGTGACTTAATTTGGTTTTAATACTTTGATTCTAATACTTAAATGTTTCACTTTTTAATGCAAGACAGATCTTTGTTACTCTACATTTGACTTCAAGTCTAATTTCTAATTAAAATGAAGTGTTTCAGTTTAAAATACTACAACATACAGAAATTTTTATCCCCTCAGCCAATGGAGTGCCTACATATGAGTAGTTCTGAGATCTAGTGAAAGTGCAGTCTTGCTCTGGGTTATCTTTCATCCAGAAAAATGGACCCAGCTGTGGTACCTCTAAGGGTTGGGGATGTATGGTCTTAAACAACCTGAAAATTAAAGATACTAACCAGCATAATGCTATGAATGTAATAAGTGTGGTAACCACTTCTGGATCCATTTATTTGGAAATGTAAAGTGTATTCTTAGAAAGTGTTGTTTTCAGAGAGAAACAGTATGAAAATTTGTGTGCAATCTCCTTTCTATAGGTCAGAATGGATTCACTAAAGAATGACTGGCTTTCAGTTTAGGACAAGGTTGATTTAAAGTTACTGTTTTCATCTTGGCTTCCTGCTGTTTGGAACAGTAATTCTGAAAAAAATGCTAGGTAGCTATTTTTAATTGCAATATTGAAGTGGAATGTCTATTGGACTGAATTGTTTGTGTTTTCCCATCTCTGATGCTTCATCACAAAGACTCAGCATGGAAGTCATTGAGCCATGACAAAAATGTAATATTTCTAACTATTTACAGATGAACTTCATGTGCACCTGGAAAATGTGAATCTCAAACTAAAGTGTGTGAGGAGTTAAGAGGGGGCTGTAGTTAAGATACAACAGAGTAAAGGTTTAGAAGGTTGCAATTTTGGAAATATATATCTAAAATTCACCTTAATCCCAGTTATGCTTAACAGCAACAGCTTTCTTGAGCCTTGTTCCTCCCACTAAGATTAATTTGAGTACTCGTGGAAGTAACAGCTTTAAGACTCTTCAGGGGAGACCACATAGCAAAGTAGCAAGCCGAAAAGTAATTCAGATAAATTACTTCCAAGATGCTTCTGCTCCCATGATTGGTTGTTCAGCAAACCAGCTTTATTTTAAAACATTTTATTGTATTTTATGACCAACTTCCACAATTTTTTTTAATGAATGAAATAAACAGATCAAGATTAATTGTATTGTTATTTGTGTTTTTCTATGGATAGCTAATTTGTGCCTTTGATTTAAAGAGATTACTACAGTGAGCCAAACCACTATCAAGAAAGAATTGTTACATTTGAGAGTCCAAGTTCTTTAACTATAAAGACTTGTAAAATCTGTGATTGATCTGGGCTTTTGATATTCCTAAAAGACTCTGCTAACTACTTTCTATATGAAATTCACATATGCAGGTATCATTTTTTTAACAGGAGGTAAACAAAGTAATCTTCTGTAAGAATAAGTGAAGTTGCATCCTGCTGTTAGAAACTCTCAGGTTTCACGGTTCATTATATGGAATATTCATGCTGCTGTTTTACAAGCAGTATAAGACAATAAGATGTCATTGATAGTGGATGTCGCTTCTAGATCAGTCTGAAGATATCCAGGCTTAGGTGTTGTATGTGGGTATCTGCATTCTCCTGTGGAGAAATTCAGTTAAATTAAGCTATCTACAGCTCATCTGCTAGGTTGGACTCAAATGATCACTATCATATAGGATCTTTCAAGTTATCTGCCCAAGCCTCCAGCTCCTGCTTTAGCATTTTACTGGCCTCCCACTGGCCCAGTGTCCCATGTTTTAGATATCCTAAGAAAGATCAGATGGCACAAGACACCTATCTGGGGGCAACTGATTTAAGACCGTCACTTCAGTCAGTGGACGACGGAGAAGTATTTGGATGCCTGAACTCTATTGGGGCATTCACTCGACAAAAGATTTCTAATATAGTAGAGGCACACATGAAAACCCCACCTGGCCTTCAGCTGCCACTCCAATAGGCTGCAGATATTGTGTAAGTCCTGTGCTACATCTGCTGTCCCTGTGCAAATACGCATACAAGTAAATTAAGAGATTTCAAATGGTATTAGGTACCTGTGGGTAAGCCACTTAATTCTTTCTCTCTGTTTTATGACATTCCAAATTTTCTTTAGTCTCCACTGACTTCCTTGACTGCCATGGATTTTGGGAATGTTCTGTCCCCACAAACATGTAAATGGAGGTCTTAAACTGCTGATTGAATCTTACTCTTCCCTATCAGTGGGGTGAAAATGCTGTATTCCTGTCCCTCTGGTCTTCAGCATTGCTTTTCAAGATGGCATTGTATTTAGTCTTTTGGTTGCAGTCAATTCTTTGGAACAGACTTGGAGAAAACAAAAAGATTAAAAAGTTTCTGTATTTCTGTACCCCACTTCAGTCAATATAGAAGGGTCTCTGTGTTCATGAGAATGACTATACTAGGATTAGTCTGGTCTGGTCAAATATATGTGAAGTAGCTCCCATATATAAGGTAGTTAATTGCCAAATTGGTTTAATTACTCTCCATAAAAAAAGAACATTGCCCACTTAATTACCCAAGAAGTCAGCATGAAAAGAATAACCTTTCCCTTTAAATATTATTATTGTTATTATCAATGTTATTATTTTATTACCAAAAAGCCCTAAGTCATTTTTTGCCATCTTTAACAATAAAATTGTCTCATTAATAGTTGAGACAGCTACATCCTTGCAGAATATAATCTAACTCTAACTGAAATAACAACATCATTTTTAGCCGGTGTATGAAATCTATCACCAATCTGTTTGGAAATCAATGGTTTGTGAGGAATATCTGTATGCTAATAAAGGCAAGGATGCAGTCAAAGTCAGAATATAGACACTGAACTTACTTCATCTGGCTTGTATAGTTGTCCAATTGTATATTTAGGTGATGCATTCTGGTTTTCTGTTCCCATGTAAGATTCCTTCAAGTAGTGTTGAATTCTAATTATAAAGGGTAAGGATCCTCAGGATCTTAATGAATTTGACCCTGTGTATCTCTTATTAAGAAAACGAAAAGAATCGGCAACACAGGAAATTTCTTCATCTCTGCATTAGAAAAAGTAGATGACAGCACCGTGGTGGCACTTGACAGAGATCAGTGACTTCCAGTAAGACACCATAAAAGTGAAGCAAACTGTGTACACAAAATTTTATCTTGTCAGTTGTGTTTGCTGGATATAGTCTATTGATCTCAAGCAGATTGAGTCTTCAGAGTTTTCTGTCCAGAGTGAGGCTGCAACCTTAATTGAGAAGTATAAGCTGTGGCAAGTATAAAATCTATCAACAGATCAACATTCTACAAGCCAAATGGAAGTACTATTCTTTCTTCCACAGCTGGTATCTCTTGACAATACTTCCCCCCTCCCCCCCCGCAAAGAAAACACAAAAAACAAACAAATAAAAACAATAACAAAACCACACAAAATTCCTGTATGCTCATAAATAAAACAGAACCATTGATATGCCGAAAATATCAGTTGGTAATCAGATTCAACTCCCATCAATAATATAAGATCGGAGGGTTGCCAGTCCCCAGCAAGATTACAAACAGATCAATGTTAGAATTATTTGAGTTTCATCCTCAGTAATTCATCTGCAAGTTTTCCTGAATGGTAGAAGTATTATACAGCTTGGACCCAGCACAAGTAAACAATCAGCTACTCTGAAGGGTTATTTTGCCCATCTCAACCCATATTGATCAAAGTTGCTTACTGAGGAAAATGTAACTCTGGAAGAGGACTTTAGGAGTGTCATTCCTAAACACAAACCTCAAAAATCCTAACGTGTTTTTAAAAAATTCATTAGAGAAAATGATATTGTATTAGGCTGCAAAAATTAATTCAATAATCAGTTACCTTATTAAATTAAACTATATTGGCGTTAATTTCCAGGTGTTATTCTCCAAATTTTTTATAATGATATGTTATAATCCTTACATTTACTGCAGTGTCAAAATATACATATATCACACACAGGATACTTAGCATGTTTTATATCTACAGTCTACATTATCTTGCTTGTATTCATAACAATTTCTATTGTTAACCTGGAAATCTAACAATTCTACTTACAACATAGGAAGTTCATAAAGTGTTTAAACCACTTCTTAATAAACTAGATTAGATGTCCATCACAACACTGAAATTCTTTCTCCGTAATCATTCTAATGATTCCACGTTAAACCCCTTGCAATAAATTTAAGTATTTCAGTTATTCTCTTTTTTTCAGTGAACTCTGAAAATGGTTACTGCATTATGGCAGTATGAATAGTAGAATGCAGCAAAGGATTAATTGCTGGAAATCAAGCACTGTTACCAGTGCGGACTACAGAGGTAATACAAAGTCCATATTTATTTCTTTTTTGTTCAAGCTTTGCTTAGCCTTTCTGACCGCAAGATAGAAGCAGAGTCTTATCTTTAGTAAATTAATGACCACAGTTACCAAGCTCTTCAGGACAAAGTAGTAAGTAAGGGATGAGCGCCCTATACTTTTAAGTATGTCTTTCTTTTTAGAATATGACCTTATATTTGTCTTTATGAAAAGATGGGCTCCCTGGTGCAACTCAGTTTACTAAGAATTCTATTACTTCAGGTAAAAGTGTTTTTTTCTTTTTACAGGTTATTGGTAACATACTTTAGGAATAAATAGTGGATTTTGTCAGTGAAAGTTTCAGAAAACGGAACTGCTTGATGAAAAATCCCCGTTAACAATACAATACACATTTTAATTTTGTATTGTTTTAATTTCTTCGGCCGAGTTTGATTTGAAAATAGGACTCAGTAATGATAATGCTAACATGACTGATATTAGTTGCATCTCTTTCTTTGCAATATATTGACATTAAGTCCCTGTTTCATGGCATTTGTTCATCACCAACAAGATCACGATGAATATTTTCCTCTGGTATATACCTTTACTGCTCCTGGTAACAGTAAGAAGGAAAGAAGTGGGTTTACCTTCCACTGAAATAATTGCCAATAATCATGGATAGAGGTAAGCCAGGAAGGGGACATCATTGGTGCACCTTACTAATGGAATTAAATTGGCTGTCAAATTTGGGGCTTAGGAAGTAATATTATCTTATTGGCAAATAATATTTTTGTTTGTTTTCCATCTTTCCTTTATGGTACAGTGAATTTTCAAGGAATTTCAATTAGAAATTGCTTTTAAAGGTAGGAACTTAGGACATTGGTGATGCTCCTGTCCTCTCAGCTTGAAATTGCTGTAATTTTGAACAATTTTTTTAAAATACAGATCTTGTTACTGAGAGGTGGTAAATATCTTATGACTTTCCCTGTGATGGTATGTGAAGCAGATGCTTTGTGCAGTTTTCTGAACAAAGTATCTTCAAAGTATTTATAAAGACAGTACTGCTGGAAATAATGTCAATATGTGAATGTTACTGCACCATTATATTTCACAAATAGTGAGAAAACCCTGATATTTCTGACTGTCTTTCCTGGAAACTTAAATTAACACCAAGGTCATATTTATTGTTTGTTGCTTCTATCAAACAGAAATACTCCAAAAAGGTAACAGAACCATTTATTGAAGCAATTTAGTCAGAAGAACTTGAAAGCAGAGAGGGGCCAAAACTTACATCACTCACAGTTATCAAAATGTTCATGTTGTTTCCTAAGGGAATACGTAAGTACTTGTTCTGAAGTAGCTTGTAAAAAAAGACTGTAAATCTCACAGGAATAAATAACCAGTAAATTGATATTACTCAGAAATCCCACAAACAGTGGAAGAATTGCTGATTGTCAAAGAAAAATTTCTTAGTCATTCGTAAAAAATATAAATTGAGTTAAACTTTACAGAGTAAATTTAAATAAACAAAAGATCAGAAGTTCTTTGATACAAAAGAAAACAAAAGTTGACATGTGGATAGAGATTATACCTAGCAAATGAACTAGAAGAAAATTAATATTTTGCTGCATCTCTCAGTAAGAATGAAGCAAAATCAAAGCAGATAGTAGGAATAAATTTGCAGGAAAAAAGCAAACCAAACAACTCAGAAGAATTAGATCTGGAGCCTAACAGTTTAATTTAGAATTTCTATGTCACCTCCCTCTCAGAACTTCGAATCAGCTTGTATATGATGTCATCAACACAGTGACAAAGGTTTATAATTAAAAATATCAGTTCATGGTGCATTCTATGTAACTGGGAAAGCAGCAAATATTGTGCTTATGTGAAGAAGAGTAGTAAAAATTATTAACTAGACCTAGATACCATACAACACCAATTTTAAAGAAAACAGCAATTAAAGATAGAGGGACATGATAAATAAATTTAAGTGATTTTGCAAAGGTAGTTTCTACCACAGTAATCTGATAACTTTCTTCAGTCAAGAGAATTGTGATATATCTAATCTATCTAGATTTTAGTAAAACATTTCAGTTTAGTACCACGTGCAAAATTACTAATGAAGCTGAAGAAGATGAAATGTAGAGCTTTAAATTGTGTAACTGGCTAAAGGAGAGATGGTAACAAAATTGCTCTGAAAGAGGATGATAAGACTTGCTGGAATTTATGGAGTTCCTTCAGAATTTGTCTTTGACCATTTTAAGTTGACTGACATTAGTGAGTGGCTCAAAAAAAAAGTAAGAGTTTGCTAATGAAATATTCTAATTATATGATGATTTAAGATGCTATTAATGCTGAAGACTAAAATATCATATTGAAATATTTGGAAGACCTTGAAAGGTTGACTGATAGATTGACTTTAAAAGGTGTATGTGCAAGTTCATATAAAGGGTGATTTGTAGCTTTTATATGACTACCGTAAACCACTCTTCTGTAGATTTAGTCACTCCTGTATGGTATGAAGCTGTCTGTGAAAATTGGAGCCCACTGTATGACAACTGACTGACAAACTTGGTCAGTTTACCAATTGGGAAGTTGGTGAAGGGTTTGGAGGGGAAGCTGTATGAGGAGCTGCTAAAGTCACTTGGTTTGTTCAGCCCGGAGAAGAGGAAGCTGAGGAGAGACCTCATTATGGCCTATAGCTTCCTCACAAGGGGAGAAGGAAGGGCAGGCACTGATCTCTCTGGCAACCTATGATAGAATCCAAGGAAATGGCAGGAAGATGTGCCAGGAGAGGTTTAGGTTGGAGATGAGGAAAAGGGTCTTCACCCAGAGGGTAGTGGAGTGCTGGAACAGGCTCACCAGGGAGGTGGTCATGGCCCCAAGCCAGTCAGTATTCAAGAAGATACTAGACAACACCCTCAGACATCTGATCTGGATTTTGGGGTTGTCATATGCAGGGACAGGAGTTGGACTCCATGATCCTTGTCAGTCCCTTCCAACTCAGGACATTCTACGATTCTATTAATTGAGTGACACCTTTGGAAAGATATCAGTTTTATATGCCCTACCAAACAATAATTCAAAACCAAAAGAAGAAAAATCCCAAGTCAAAACTTATTAAATACACAGGATAAAATTCATAGCAAAATAAAATTATTAAAAAGGTATAAATATAAAAACATAGTGCTTTCTGGGAAGAAATAAGATAAATAGATTTAGTATTATTGTAGGTTAACCTTTTAGGAGAAAAGAGCAAAAACTTCCATTACTTTAGAGATGGCTCCTTCTCTGTTTCTGGAAGTCACATTTGAAAAATGAGTTGATGAATGATTTCAGCAGCAAAGGATGTGCCTTCCAATCCTTTGTTTCTAAAATGTCTTGTCACATGAAATAGAAAACTTGCGTACATCTAAGAACTGTAGAGCTTTGACATATATCAGTCATATAATCCGATGAAAAAGTGTAGAAATCTGATAGCTTCTGTTTGAAATGACTCAGTATTGATTTACATTTTCCACATTATCTGTTCTGAATCCTTTAGTCTTTGATTCCTGCATGCATTGCATTCCTGGGATCAAAGCTAGGTTATGGACATATAATTACATGGCTCATCCTGCTTGCCTTTTTGAAGTATTGACCCATTATCTTTCTTCCAGTCCTCTGGATCTTCCCTGGTATTCCAAGACTTACAGAAAAAATACATGTCAATTGTCTAGAGAGCTGTCCAACCAGCTCTTTATTATTGAATGCAAGACTGATTTAAAAATATCTAGGTTTAGTAGTTGCCGCTTAACAACCTCCAGAGTTATTGTGGGAGTGGGAGGTATTCCGTCACCATCGTCCAACATGACTATACCATCTTGATTTTTTCTAAATACAAATAGAGATCATGAGTATATTTCTACATCTTCTACATTAGCATAGTTATATGATTTTCTTATTAATATCAGTGCTAGGATTTCTTTTGCAGCTGCTGTTTTATTGTGGTGAGTTCCCAGTTTCTGATTTATACTAATTGCTATCAAATTCAATTTTATCTGAATCTTAGTAATTAAAGTACTTGTGTAGGAAATTCTATAAATTTCTTCTTCCTCAGGGAAGGAACTTCTCTAAATTTGTACCGTTCAGCAAAAAAATACAGAGCAACTTGTCTTAACATCAGTGCTGTTGTTTTAGAATATTGTAGAAAAAATATTTCCTTACATTTGTTTTAGCTTTGTGTTCAGGGAATAATATCTTCACAACCCAAGTCTTACGAAAATATTCCTTCCCCTTTTGTGTATGTTTTAGTCAGGTAAGTTTTGCATCCCTAAGATATTCCTTTAGATTCAGCATTTCTCAGTTCTCTTTCCTGTACCTAAGAAAAGTTTCTCTTTCTTCCTCCCCAACAGATCTCCACGTTGGGCAAGTATCCCCTTTTCAGAAGTTCATATAGTCTTCTTAATTCTTTAGGATAATTTTAATAGTGTCCACCAGTTTCCTGAGACAGCTGCTACAGAAGAATTATTATTAATATTTAGAATTATCTTACTCATGGATTTGTAAGGGAATGTTACTATACTTTTTTTTTCCCCACAGGCACTCTATGAAAGATTAATTTGAATAAGTCTTCATTATTGATGTCCATTTAGAAGCTGATTCATCTCATCCTAAAGCAAACATTTAAAATAGTTCAGATGGCTCATGCCTGGAGAGCGTTCATTTCTTTCTACTACCTCTGAGAGTAGCTTCAGATGGACACTTACGTAGATAAAACAGCTGAAACTTACCCTGTTTCCTGACCAGTTTCCTCACTGGCAGTGTTGCGCTGGTATAGCTTTTCAAGAGTAATTTTTTAAGTTCTGCTCTAACATTGCCCCATTTTAGTCAAAAATTCTCTCATCATAATGTATTTTCCATTGCCAACATGCCTTATGCCTTGTTAATAGTTTAGGTCTTGACTATTGCAGATGCTTTATCCAATGCTCTGCCAATACCATGCATGTCTAAAGCAGTTTTTATGAGCCACACAGTTCTCTTGAGTTGTTGGCATACCAAATTTCTAACGTGTTGCATGCTTTGAATATTTTGATTTTAGCTTCTGCAGTGCTATCTGAGATGAGGCTGTTATTTTGGTTAAACAAATGCCTTCAGGAAAGTACTTCACAGAAAACACATAAATTCGTATCTGCTGACATGTGCAATGACATTCAGATTAATTTCTGAATTTTTGGTTGACTGATACCTGGAAAACCATATCTGAGACATATGATTATGGAACCGAGCCCACTTTAGCTATATTTCCATCTCCAGTACATTGTGAAGATATTTTATAGAATTTGTTTCCTCTAATTTCTTTCTAATCCTTAGAGTTTTCTTCTTCCAGATTTAGACCACTGGTATTCTGACAGGCACCATAGTCTCAGTTCTTCCTTCTTGTATTATTTGAAGCTCTACTTTTCCTCTACCTGAATCTTCTTAATATTTAAACTTACATTCAGACCATCTCCTTCTGCAATGGCTTGTAAATACTGTGAAGTTGTGGCAGTAGGGTCATGTGCAGCCATAAGGTAAATAAATCAAACTACACAATCATATAGACATTGACTCTTAATGAGCAGAAGACATCTCAAAATAGATATACTGTCTCTCAGCTCATAACCTTATTCCAGGGACCTGGAGAGAAAGAGATGTCTTCAGAGAGTCATCTCATCTTTCCAAGGCAACTGTTTTGCCTTGAAGATGATAATCCATCCTGCTTAAGTTTAAGAATGTCAAACTCAAATAGCTACATGCAAATTAATTGCCCTGAACTACCTTCACAGTCTTAGGAGAAACAGTTATGGCATGTTTCTGTTGGCTATTTCAGATCATAGAATCACTTATGTTGGAAAAGACCTTTAAGATCATTGAGTCCAACCATTAACCTAACACTGCCAAGTCCACCACTAAACCATGTACCACATCTACACAGCTTTCAATTACCTCTAGGGATGGCGACTCTGGAATAATTACTGGAGGGGCAAATTATTGAAACTAATTATGGAAGGCATATTTATTGAGAGTAAAGCTATACCCACATTCTGGGCATATAAGGTGTATGCTCAGCATGCAAGGAATCTGCTCTGCAATGGTTGCCCCCTGCACCTGGCCTGCATACTTAGATGTTCACACACTAAGGAAGCTCGGTGTGCTAAGCACTTCCCTGGGCAGCCTGTTTCAATGACTGACAATCCTTGCAGTGAAGAATTTTTTCCTAATACCCGATCTAAACCTCCCTTGGAGAAACTTGAGGCCATTTCTTCTTGTCCTATCACTTGTTACTTGGGAAAAGAGACCAACATCCACCTTGTTACAACCTCTTTTCAGGTAGTTGTAGAGAGCAATAAGGCCTCCCCTCAGCTTCCTTTTCTCCAGAAATAAACAACCCCAGTTCACTCAGCTGCCTCTCATAAGACTTGATCTCTAGACTCTTCACCAGCTGATGTGTATTTTAAAATGACACGATGTCAGAGAAACACCCCAAAAAAGCAATTTAGGCAGGTGATAAACTCCAGACAGACTTTATTCTAAACAGAATAGTTTAGCCAAGAATCACCTAGAAATGGGGTTCATCCAAAATCATTCAGCACTCCAACATTATGAAACACAGATTTGGATACAAGTCAGGAGTTCAGTTACTACACAGCCAATTCAGACTCAAGGGATTCTGAACCTTTAGCATGATGACTCAAAACATGCACCTATCTGCTCATAAAAAGTAGGGACCCACAAGGGTTCTCAGAAGATATAATCACTCACCAATGAGGCAAAGTGTCTCAATCCTCAAGGAAATTTCATTAGACAGTATCCTGGATCTAAGAAGGAGAGTGTTCAACCACTGCTCCAATGAAGACCAACTCAAAAGAAATCTCCAGCAAGCTCCATTTATACTCCAAGTTGAATCTGAGGTCTGGTCATTTATGGTAGTGGTACCTGTCACAGTCAAAACACATTGTAAAGGCCTATTTCTTTTCAGTGACTATTGTTATAACCTACACTGACAAGATCTATGAGTTGTGTTGTTCATTAATGTGTTGCAGACATGGGTCAGAGAAATCCTATCTAAGATGATTCTTTGTGTCTTGAAGAGCCAGGTGGCTAATTTGGGCTCAAACCCTGGCATTTCAGATGGTTCAGTAAACTGAAATGAACTCCACTGAGTGTGGATATCTGCTGTTTGGACTGTTACTAATGAGGGAGCTACAGACCTCACATTCTCTTGGCTAATATGTATGTAAACACTATGGTGGAGATGGAGCTTAATTAATTCCTGGCTGGCACTGACATTCTGTTTACATTTTGTCTCTGATCCTGTTTACCTCCACTTTTATAAAACTGTTCTTCTGGAATACTAGCACACTATTTCTTTATTCTGTTTGCATATAAAAAATGTAGTTCTGTTGTGGTCAATCACATATAGCTTTTGATACTGAAGTCAACCCATTTTCATCCTTCAAAGTTATGTCCAATAAGAAACTTTTTTCAGTTGAATACAAGATTCTGAGTTAGGCAATTTTAACATACAGTATGCCAAACACATTTGAGTACTGACAGCTCAAAACTGGCACATATGCCACTTAGGCACCTTGATAATGCAGTTTCCTGGGGGTAGATTTTTCTACTTGACTGTTTTTGTTATTGTTTGTTTGTTTTGTTTTGGTGGGGTTTGGTTTTCTTGTGTGTGTGTTTGTTTGTTTGTTTTTAACCTGGGGCTATTTTCTTTTCCAAGCCAATTAAGAAAATCCGTCTTTTGTTTTTTAATTTTTTATTTGTCTTCCCAAAAATCCTGAGGACGTATAGGTTTTATCAAGTTTTTTACAGCATATATCTGCAAATCGAACTAGCTATAAGACAACATTTCCAAAGTAAGCTGTGATAAACCAATAAGTTATTTAGATTTGCTCAAATTTATCACAGAACAAACTCAAAAGTTCCCAAAATTATTTTTGAGTTGAGGAATCTCAAGAGTAAGGAAAAAACTCTGAATTAATTATTGATTTAGATTCATAATTTTATTAGATTGTCCATGAATAGCTCATGATTTCTTCTTTCCCCCTCTAGAAAAATCTTACTTAAAAAATTAAAACTCACTCAATGACTAAAGCAAAATCATTAAGCAATACTAATATGCTTAGAAAGTGTATATATATATATGATTAGAAATTATATATATGTGATTAGAAAGATGCTCTCTTTTAGTATTCTCACTAGTATTTTTTTCTTAACTATTACGTATTAAAAGAATTATGTTAGGAAATCTTCTAAACAGACGTAAGTCAGACATCCCTCCTTTTTTTCAGAAGAATTTTAAAAGTTTTATTTTAAAGACTTATATAATAACACAACCATCTGCGTCATTATTTTCACTATTTCATTGGAATAATCAATTAATTTCACTTTGAATAATTTCTATCTTAAGAGCATTAAATTCATAGTAACTTTAAAACCATTGTATCAAAATCCTTTATGTCAGAAGAACTTAGATTAGCCTCTGCACTAACTGTTTGCATCCCATAAACCAGGACATTTTAAGGCTTCATATAGCTTTGTTTGACAATTAATAAAAGAAAATACTTTCAGCTTTCAAAATCTAGCACTATCTTTGCTATGCCAACCAAAAATGTCCATCATTAACAAGGCCCAAGAATCTTTCTCATTTCTACTTGCAGTATCATAGCTGCAAGTAATTGGTCAATAGTAAAATTATTATTTGATATGTGTTTATCAGAAAATATGAAATAAGAACTATTGTTTTTGGCAAGAGCAATTGTTTTTTGTTTTTTTTTTTCCTTGGACTACTGACTGCTTCCCAAGCCAGATTATAATGAATCATATAAAAAAGACTTATCTTGCACACCTGGCCGTCAGATTCTAACAACAAAAGTTATCATGAATTAATCTGTATTCTCCCTTCTGCAAGTACTCTTGAAGTTCTTTTCAATACATTCATATTCTGAGGAAACATCTATTAGGATACCCAAAACACCAAGAAAACCCACATTTTTAGATATTATGTTGGCTTTCTTCCTGCAGCAAGGGTTTCTGTTGCACATTCTTGGAGACAAAATTCAACAGACTTTTTTGTCTGCATAAAACCAAAACTCAAATCTTACTCCTGGTTTTACTCCAAGAATTCTAATTTATCTCATTATGACAGCATTCTTTAAAATATTTTCAGTTTCCATAGTAAAGCAAAATCATTATGGCTATGAGACTACTTCATCCTAAGGCAATGCCTTCACTAAGTAGGCACCAATATGAATGAACTGAATGTCTGGACATTATGGACACCTAAATCTTGTAAATCTGAGGCACACTTCCTGATAATGATTTTATTAAGAACATTGCCAGAGCAGCTATAAGATCAAATACAAATATATGTGTATTTCTTCTACTGAAATTGTTTGGAGTCTCTTCCTCTTAAGCTCACATCAATAGAGGATTTTACTTTTCCTCAAATAATCATTCAATATAGAGAGTTAGGAGGGCAGAAGATTATGGATTCAACCTATATTTAGGAGAGATTTAAATCACAAAAACATTGTTCTAAGGTAAGAAACTTTGAGATCAGTGAAAAAAATATCCATGCAATGCCTCAAAAGGTAAGCTGATCTCACTGCTCATTATATTGATGGCCATCATTAGGCCAGAAACCTTTCTCCTGGTCTTAATCTGTTCTTAATTTTTCTTCTCTGAAATAAATATCTCCTACTTTTGTTGCCTTTGTCATTATGTCCCAAGTAAGGAATTTTGTAAATTGCCCCAATTATGTCACTATGTAGACAATAAAATATTCTTATCAGTATGGTGGTAGCTGAAATCAAATGTATTTGCCCTGTCAGATGAATCTTCAAAGAAATTACAAGATATATTTTCATCTCTTCTAAAGAAGGCTGTGTCCAAGTAGACTGGTTATATCGCTAATCATAAAGGTCACGCTGAAGCTTATATTGAACCGGGCCATTCAGAGACTATATTTCTTAACTTGGTGTAAGCACTTCAAATAGGTGAATATTGCACTGATGATGAACAACTCTAATTCTGTTGTTCATGAGCCATACTTATAGAACTGGTGAATTAGTACTGAACATTTAAAATGTTTCATTATGTCTTGTGTTGCTTTTTCTCTTAATGTGGGGATTTTATACCCCTTTTTAGTCCTTTGACAAGGGTGCATGATTGCTGCTAATTTCAGACTCTTTCAATCAGTTAAGGAACCTGATACTATTTTGTGATTTTAAAATATTGGTAGCATTACTGTACATAGTTTCATCACCTATGATATATTCATTATGAACACTGTTTCCAGTAATTAGAATGTTAAAAATTTATTCCATTTTTTGGTGACTACTTACATCCATTCCACTGACCTTTGCTGAACATTGTTTTGATTCTTTTTAGTATGACTTCGCCTAGAATGGTGATTTATCTTTCTTAGCTTAGTGGTTACATTTTTATGTCACATTAAATGGTATGGATTCTTTATCTCATCTTACCATTGCAGCTCAAGGAACTTTTTTTTTCTGAATTTGTGACTCTGATTTTCAGATCTCATCTCAATACTGTTTAGTGTGTCTTATACTTCACAGCGTCACATTCCAATCCCTATTTTTTTCAGACAGAAGAATTAGTCATTTTTTATTTAATACAAAGAAACTGTCTTAATTACAATAATGAAATCATTTGTATCATGTTTCTTTCAGGTCTTAATGACTGCTGTCTTACTGGTCATCGCAGCATTTATAATTATGTCTGGAGAGAAGGTTTCTCTTGTTAATTTCAAAATTACCTTGTTTGGTCTTCCTGATCTATAACACAGAAGTTGCTGAGATGTGTACACAACTGATGTGTGCTTTAAGCTCTGAACAAACAGAAAGACATTAACCATTCACCAACATCAAACAGTAGAGCAGATCATAATCACGGAATATACAGAAACCAAAATAAACAGGTCTGTCTGCTCTGATTTCACCAGCTCAGCTAGGTGACCAGCAAGAGAATGAATGAACCATGACACTCACTGGTTGGATTATTCCAGATATGAGATCTATTGAAATTCATTCAAAATCATTGTTGCCCATTCATTTAATATCTTTTGTTGAAAATTATGATGCATTATTTCCTTTACTTACTAGTTTTATCCAAAGTCTTTTAATTAATTACTTGAATTGGCTGGAAAAAATAAAACATGGCTGTGGTCTCATCATTTTTGTTCTAGATTCAGACCCAGCATTGTTTCGTTTGTTTGGTTTTTCTCCTTCTCAAGTAAATCAGGAATAAAAGTACAACACTTATAACCTACCTTATTTGATTAAAAAAAAATCAAGGCTCAACTCACATATATTCATTGCATTGTGATGGATGCACTCAACCCCCCTGTTAACCAAACCATCAGCAGTTTGGGACAGGCTCTAAAGGAGGTGAAGACCTGAGCTGTAGCTGGGCCAAGAACTCCTTTTAGGAAACCCACAAAGTAGCAAAACGACACAGTGAGCACCAGTAACTTGTGTACACAGAGTCTCGTGCATACCTTTCCCTCTGTATGCAATTTGACTACAAGTGAACCACTTTATTCCATAGATACAACAGCCTGGGTGAGTCTACTTTGAGCTCTCTCTGCTTGACAAACATGGCTGAATTACAGATAACTGAATGAGCCCAATTTAAGTTTTATATTAATTGTTTAGCTTGTATAAATACATTCTAAATAGAATTAATTATTTAGATTTACTAGGTTGTGTGATTTTTAATATACTGTCTGCTTTGTATTTTTAGTAGATAAATTTGCTGAAATTTTAATCTGTATTGTTGTAAAGTTCCTTTCATATTTACTAAACTTGAAACTATGTAATGAAAACAAAGCAGCTACAAACCATCAAGACCACCTGCAAGATACGGCCTGGTTTGCATCTTATTGAGCAAAACAGGATCCTCTCGGATGAAATAATGCCTTCAAAGCCAGCATGAAGTAGCTATGGACTATCAACGACATCTGCAGCCAAACAAAATAAGGATCTGTCTGAAGACAGCGAAAGAATCCAATGAGAAGCAAGAAGACCACAGACTCCGATCTTACTATTGGACTGAACCATGATGTGAGGGACAGGTAAATACTCTTTTAAGGGTATAACGGCCCAGGAACTTCTATGGTGAGCATGTCGTCTCTGTGAAGGCACCCAGCTCGAGCTGAACCTGCCGCTGTACTACTCGATTAAATTATTTATTTCTACAAACTTTGATGCTTGCTTCAGGAGTCCTAAAATTTCATCTTCATTGCCAATTAACTTTGATGCCTGAGAGTTTGCTTTGAGAGACCTAGGATCCAGACTTCAGAGTGACCTGGCACCAGGCCTTTAGAGGGGAAGTAAGCAGATTAACATGCAGAATGATGAAACACAGAAATCCTAGCCAAATGACATAAAGAATCAGGTATACACATATAATCCTTTGGCCATAAACATATATAAACCCTTACCTGTTTTCCCTTATGCCCTGTGTCTCTTAGACATAAACCATTGAGCAAGACTGGGACCTAAACCCCTTTCTGAGAAGGAGTTTAGAAAGCAAGGGAGTCCATTCTGAATTTCATGACTCAGCAACAGGGGGGCCTCCCTCTACCCTTTTGCATCTTCTGTCCCTGTATAAATCATTCTAAACTAACTCTCAACCGATTCTCCTTGGCACGTTTCCTCCATGCAGTAAGTGAGTGAATCTTGCCATTGAACTCTGTGAAGTCTCAGTTTTCTTTAAGTGATCTAAACACTGCTCTGTGGCAAGCAGGACCCTAAATTGCTCATCTGTGACATCCACACATATTTTCTGAATCACTAGGCTTTTTTTTTTCTTTTGCCTACCTCTGCTCTGCCCTAGCCTCCAGTCTCAACAAAGTGCAAGCCATGTCAAATCAAATAAAAAACAAACAAAAAAACCCCACAACTAAATAAATTTTATCAAAACAGATACATTTCAGAAAGTACGCTTTGTTGCAATGAACTGGCATTTTTTACTTAAAATAGTTAAATGAAAAAAATCAAAACAAAAGCTGGTAAACACATCTGTGATTAATATAATTTAGTGAAGATACTTGTTATACTATGGCTTGACAGTAGAGACCAATTGATTAGAAATAGTCTACAGAGAAGTGGAAATATTCACTACTATTACTAACTATGTATGTCTAACACATTGCAAAATTTTGAAATCAAACAAATGGATTTAGTATTTAAATTTTTAAAGAAAAAGAAAGACAGGAGAAAACATTGACCCTCTCTTTTTAAATGTCAAGGTAACTCTTGTGACCATTCAGAAGAGAACTTCGAAAGGAGTTTAAAAAAATCTTTCCCTTTCTTTGTGTTTCTTGAAAAAAAAAGTGTTTAATTAAAACGAAAATTTTAAATAATAGTTTTAGATGCCACTGTTTTGTTGTACATATTTTCTTTGTTTCCTAAAATTAAAATTTAATGGTACTACTAACATTAAACAAGCAAACAAACAGCACCAGAAATAAAGTCTCTTTTTTCAAGTAAGGATCTGTAAACAGAAACCTTTGTGACTGTCATGAAGGCACCCTAAAGTCAGTTTTAGATGGACGATAAGTTCCAAACCAGACTTTATTCTAGCCAGAAAAGTGTAGCCAGTAAACCAACTAGAAGCAGGGTTTATACAATTATTTAGCACTCAAACAACATGAAATAAATGTTCATATATCAGTTGAGGAGAGTTTTGGGGAATGACAACATAAGAATAATGGGGATTCACAATGTGCACTCATACACTCAAGAAACAAAACCCAGAGGCCTCTCACTCGTGAGTACCCACAAGAAATAATCAGTCACCTGGGTTAGGCAAGGACTCACACTTGCTTGGGTTAGGCAAGGACTCACTCAAGGATATATCCAGTAAATAACCACTCGCCACAGGAGGAGGTGAGGCACTCTCAATCCCGGGAAGTCTCCTTAGACAGTGTCCCAGTCTAAGGGAAGGGCTCCAGTTCACAGACCCGCTGTTCTGAGACCACCACTCAAAAGGGGTCTTTGGCTGGGACCCTACTTTATAGCCTGGTCAGGTCTGGCTGTGGGCATTACAACATAATCCAGAAGCTTCTCAGCTTCTCTGGGCACCTCCTTTATTGAGGACCCTGTCAATCAACTGAGGGTCCCACTCCTCCTGCACCCCCAGCTGGGGGAGGTGAAGTCACCTTGCCCCAGGGTAGTGGAGGATGTGACTGTCAGCATCTTGGCCCACCCAAGATGTGTTCCTTGGGACAGGAACAATGGGGCACAAAAGGTGCTAAGGAGACATGAACTGCCCTATTGAAAGCCCCAGTTCTTGGGGGATGTGCAACAGCCACAGTAATCCTATGGAAAACATTTACCTAATCAAATACATACTTATTGCTCTGAACTTCAATAGTGGACAGATAATAAAAACTCTTTTGTGGAGAGAAAAAAAGAAAAAAAACAAAACAGCAACAAAATGGAGTGAAACAGAGTAGAAAGCCAGCTGGGAAATGAATGTTGTTGTCAAGCTTCAAACACATGTTAGAAAAGATGGAAAGTTGAAAACAAAAATGAGCCATTCCACTATGGCAAACCAAGCTGAACGTTCAACTTGCTTGGTTTGATAAAGGCCTATTGCAGCCAAATAAACTGGAAGATCTAGGCCTACGAAACATAAAGAGACTTGTCATCCTCCACTTATTGCCATTGTCTCCTGATCTTTGAGAAGGGTCCAGATTAAGATTTACCAAAATCTTTCCTTTTTTGCCAGGCTGGTTACTTAGTTTCTCATTCTGCACTCTGTATAAATCCTTAGTATGGGGACTTCCATGCATTTTGCACTGAATCGGAATAAACATTAGAAACGCAAATTTTCAACATGTTTGAACACTGTATCTATCTCCTAAGTGTTGTCTTTCAAATCAGAAGCTGAATAATGTTTAACCAACTTCATGTAATTACATTGGGTATTAATTTTTTGACAGAAAGCATTTACAAGAGTAAGTCTTGACACTAAAAAGTGAATACTTGTGGGTAGTCTACAAATGACTTCTAGAGCTTTCTTTTAAAGATCATTACTGCAAATTATATTACGTTTGTTAATATTAATTCTTTGTAGTGACTGGTGAACATTAGGTTCCTCTTGAAGTGGAGTACAAGTAACTATTTTAAGTCCAAAATATTTGCAAGAAACCATTAGGTGTATTGTCAAGAGTGTTGCGAGAGAACTCTGTGGGCATTTCTGAAGAAATGACACCCCTATTTCCAAAGAAATGCAGTAATTTATTTATCATCCATTTTTGTTAAATATGAAAGAAAAACAAAAAAATCTATTCTAATAGAATACACGTGATAAGGGGAACATTAAATTCTATTTAAATAAATAGCACTCTAGATACGATCATAGCTGACTATACCTCCAATTGATAATTTGCATTTTACAATATTTTGCCTGTTATACCAAAGACTCCGTTTAGTTGCTGGCTGGGGTCAATTGGCCACAATGTCCAATAAGTAAAGTTCTGCTACCTTATATCCTGTAATATGCATACATGTTTCACAAAAAAAAAAAAAAAAGCCTCTACACTGGGGTTATTGCTAAGGCAAAATTTTCAAACTGATTTCATAGATACAACTCATGTTCAACAAAAATAAACAGCAGGGTAAATAAATTGTATTGTACAGCATATCATTTTATGAGGAGTGCAACACTCTCATCTAAAAGTGCAAAACTCACAAGAAACTTGTTATATTTCCACATGAGAATACATAAGAAGTAGATGCAAAGTTTAACTTCCGGAGTAGAGATGATGTGATTTTATGAGGTTACAGTTCCAAATTTATTATGTGATCTTGGTCGATCAAGTAGTTGGTGTTTACTCAGGTAAAAGACATTTTCTCAACTGTCTAATGAGGATTACAATGTATCTCATGATGTCGTCAGGTTATGAAATTACAAAATAATTAGTAATATTTTACCAAATCAATTCCCTGAATAGGGGTTCCAAGGGAATTAATTTAGTCCTGTAACCTCAATTAACCAATGCACTTAAGCATATACTTCCTTTTAAGTCTCAGTAACTTGAATGTTATTAGCTGTTTAAGTATTCTGACTGACTAGAATGTGACAAAGTATATGCATAAAGGGTTTGGTAAACCAATATCTTTCCAAGAACATGTGTTAATTGCTGTTCCCTCCCAGCAACTGTATTAGAAATACAGGTTGATGTTTCTGTCTCTTTTGATAAAGTTTTAAGACAAAATTTCAAGGAATGTATTCTAAATTATTACCAGCAATATGATTCAGTCTTGCTATTTTCCGTTCTTCCAGAAACAATTTCATACTTAAAATGGAAAGTTCAGAATTTCTCTGAGAACTACACACATACTGTCCACACTGTAAAGAAAAAGTAATTACAAAACAGCATGTGTCTTTGTCTAGAACAAGCCTTCCTCTGTCTTTACTGGAGGGTAGTTTTGGTTTTTTTTCTTAAATGTATTTCACTGTGTTTAAAGGACATAACATACTAGGATTACCATAAATTAATTCTATTAGTTAGAATGTATTTGTTACCAACTGCCTATGACCACTATAAACAATTCCTTGTAAAATGTCTTCTTGCCATTTCCCCTCCTCCTCCTTTTTCCACGGCTCCAAATATTTGTGTTATGTTTGTTCGTGGATCTTTTCTATTAATTTTACTCCTGTTTTTATTGCCCTGTGGTTCAAGATGAATCTGCTCAGTCTCGTTTTCTTCTGATCCCTTTTCTGATGTCCTACACTGTTTTTCTCACTAACTTTTCTCCAGCTTCTTCAGGATCAGTTATGGAGACCTTTACAGGTAGGTGCACTAATCCAGCCACTGAGTGATTTATTCTACTGCTCTCCAAGGAAAATGGCTGATGTTGAAGAAAAAGGATTAGACTGACTGCCACACAGAGGAAAAATGGGCTTCCGACTCAAGGATTTTGACAGAGATCATAAGAGAGAGATCATGAGAAAGAGGGTTCACGGAGGGGGAAAGAGACAGATTAATGCTGAATAGTCTTGCAATTCTCTACTTGGAATTTTTTTTTTTTTTCTGGCCAAACTCCATCTAATCTCTGGCTTATCTTGTATCTGTCTTTAACGTGGTTTTGGTATCTGAGTGCACCAGAGACTAGGAAGTCCCAAAATGGGTCTAGTACTTCCATTTGTCACATGTTTTTAATCATTCTTCTTATCTACACAAACTCTGTCTCTCTGATCTAATTTCATGTTACTTTAGGTTTTAGCTTTCTTTAAAAAAAAAAAAAACAAAACACACAAAAAAAAAACCCACACAAAACTTGACTGATACATTCTGAAGACTGTAAATTCTAAAGTCAGAAACATGATGGGAGATAAACTAATCTGGATGTGGCAAGTTTTCCAACTGACAGGAGGTGTGTTTTGCACATCCCATTTATTTGTAATATTTATAAAAAAAATTCTTACTGTTTTGGTGGTGGATAAAGTGACTCAAAACCAGAAGCTAAACAATTTATAATAAATAAATGACCATGCTAGCTAACAACTCTATCTTGGTGTTTATCAATATCTTCTTAAGAGTTTAGCGTAAGATTTTGATAGAATTCCATAAGTCAAAAATAAATTTGAAAAGGCACAGTGTATCTGGGGGCCTATATATGCATAAGTATATAATACATTGCATTATTTGGACAAATACTAAGTTTTGGCAGTTCCACTAAAATTAAATTATTATTTACTTCAGCCAGCATTTCTATAATGTTAAGACATCTATTTGAATCTTAGTAACATTTTATATTTACATTAATTTTATTTTAATTGATTAATGGATCAATGAAACAAACAATATTGATTAATATAGAAGATTATAATTATACTTTGTAGCCTAACAATGTTAAAACCCTGGTCAGCAGACCACTGAAAGTTTGGGAATTTGGTAACACTTTTCTGGGGACTGTAAAAGGAGATATTATTAAGTTTATAAATATTATATAATAATTTATTACTGTAATATTTCTAAAGGCATCTCAGCTCTGACAGAAATGTTTGTTCATAGTTTAAAATTCAGTAAACAATTCTGCTGTTGCAAAGCAAAACTAATTCAAATCATGAAACATAGAAATCAGAATACATTCTCATAAACTATTCTGACTTCATGATTGATGAATCTACTACTGAATGCACTAGTTGAATGAAACAAGGTAATATCTTTGCTGAGTTTTCTCTATAGTGTTAACTGGAGAACTCCAGACACCATGTAACAACTCATTTTTTTAAAAAAATTAATTTAATTTAATACATAACACTAAGAGCTGACTTGCTGAAATAGCTTATGCACTTGGAACACTATCTTTAGAAACTAATATGAATCCCTTATAATGTTTTCTGTATACAGAAAGGACCTACTTCTTCAGTGAGTTCAGTACAAAGTTTGATTGAAACATGAACCAATTGTCAACAAATCATTAAAATACTACAGAAGGTGCAAAGCAAATGTGTTCAGAAATTTAAACTGAATATTTTATATCATAATTCATAATATCATCATAATATCATAAACATGAATATCATGATCATATATGTGATCATAGATGAGAAAAAAAAATCAAAGAATCATAGAATAATTTTTGTTGGAAGAGACCCTTAAGATCATGGAGTCCAACCATAACCTAAATCTAGCACTAAACCATGTCCCTAAGAACCTCATCTATATGTCTTTTAAACATCTCCAGGGATGATGTCTCAACCACTTCTCTGTGCAGCCTGTTCCAATGCTTTACAACCCTTTCCCGGAAGAATTTTTTCCTAATATCCAATCTAAACCTCTCCTCATGCAACTTGAAGTCATTTCCTCTCATCCTGTCACTTGCTGCTCAGGAAAAGAGACTAGTGACCTTGCTACAAGCTCCTTTCAGGTAGTTGTAGCCAGCAATAAGCTCTCCCTTCAGCATCCTTTTCTCCAGGCTAGACCCCTCCCAGTTCCCTCAACTGCTCCTCATAAGACTTGTGCTTCAGACTCCTCACCAGCCCTGTTGCCCTTCTCTGCAGTCTCTCCAGCACCTTAATGTCTTTCTTGTATTGAGGGGCCCAAAACTGAACACAGGATTCAAGGCGTGGCCTCACCAGTACCAAGTACAGGGGAACATCTTTTCCCTAGTCCTGCTGGCTACAGTATTCTTGATACAAGCCAGGATATTGTTGGCCTTCTTGGCCACCTGGACACACTGCTGGCTCATGTTCAGCTGGCTGTTGATCAACACCCCCAGATCCTTTTCTATCAGGCAGCTTTCCAACCACTCTTCCCTAAGCCTGTAGCATTGCCTGGGGTTGTTGTGATCCAATGCCCAATTTGACGTTGTTGAACCTCATACATCCCTCGATCCAGACAGTCCAGATCCCTCCTACCCTCAGGCAGATCAACGCTTCCACCTAACTTGAGAGTGTACTTGATCCCCTCATCCAGATCATTGAAAAAGATATTAAACAGAACTGGACCCAATACTGATCCCTGGCGAACACTACCCATGACCAGCCGCCAACTGGATTTGACTCCATCCACCACAACCCTTTGGGCCCGGTCATCCAGCCATTTCTTTACCCAGCAGAAAGATAAAGGGCTTTTCTGTGCCTTTTAATATTTAGGAGTTGTATTTGGTTATTTCTCACTACCTAAGAAACCTGCATTGGGAACTGGGAGAAAAGGATGAGGAAACAGAGGTAGCTGTAATGGATCATATGGCAATTCCAATTAGATCAGAACTCCGTCAAAGGTCATTGCTCGCTGCTTCAGAGGAAGCAGGAAATATAGAAATCAAACAATGATAAGTACTCCTGTGATCAGAAGCTGGGAAATAAGATGTTCTTCCCAGTCCAAATCATTAAGAAGCTGATGTGCATATTGAAGAATGAAAGTGCATATCACCTGCAAAAAAAGTCTTTGAAATATTTCTTATAAAAATATTATAGAAATATCTCCTCTCTTTTATGATCTTAATCATTATAAATGTTACAATAAATTCTGCACCCTCATTTGTGCTGTGAGAAATTTTAAGTTATAGTTGTTAATGAGTAGGACTCAATTCAGTATTATAACACAGAATCAGACTTTTTCCCCACCATTATCTTCTTCACTGCAACAACTTTGTCTTCCACTGGACTATTTGCTGAGCTGCTTCTGTATATGAAGTTAGTGGAAATCTTCATACTTCCTTTGTCTTACTAAGCTCTTTATCCAACTCAGAATGGCATAAAAAACCCCCTTGAAATACCTTAAGGAAGAAGCAAGGAAAAGCAAGAGCATATTCAAAGCAGACAGGAAAAGGACACTGAAGGCAGTGAGAAAGCTGGACCAAGACTGACAGCAATCAGATTTGTTTCGGATATTTTGGAAGCACAATCTGAATGAAGACATTGAGGTGTTAAGACACACATTTTAATTTCAAAATTAGGCCTAATTTCTTTCCCCACAGGGTAGGAAAGAAACATGATAGCTTTATTTGTAATAGTAAGACCGTTGCTTTAATGAGTTATGGTTATATAGGCACTATCACCATGAAACTGGATAGAGTATAGAAGAATACATGTGTTAAAACTGAGGAAAGGGGTCTCCAAAGTGAAGTTTTTTTAAGTAAAGAGAGGATAGAGCTAGGGAATTTGAGCATATGTAAATAATAATACTGGATGCTAAATGTTTTATAAGTAAAGCTTGCTTATACTCTTTTTCTTTCTAAACTGTATCTATTTTATGATAGGAATCAAGAGAATAAAAATTACAAAGGGAGTTATGAACAAGATTTTTCCTCCATCCAGCATCAACACTTGCTGAAGAAAAGGATGGAATTTCAGCTAAGAGGCATATTGTCGAAATACTTATTATTTGTCTGAGTTTGATATAATGTTCAGCAGTTCTAAAACCATGCTGTGATCTATTCCAGGGAAACACTGCCATGCCAGAATTTGATGAGCATTCTCCTGTGTTTCTTTTCTGACAAGTCTTTGCTGTGTTAGTAAGGTAAGTTAAACCACAGGTAAAGCTTAAGTTGTACAGCATCACACTTGTGTTAGAAAAGGACAAAGTTTTTCCTAGAGATTAGCAACCTGAGTCACTTCACTGAGAGCTTCAACTGGAAATAAATGAGCTTTAATGGACAAGTTTCTTTTCCATCAACAGTAAACTCCTTCTCCATTCCTCTTTGCCTCTTATATTTTGGTTTGGCCTCTACTTCCTTTTGTTCCTTCTCCTTTCTTCTTTCTACTCCTATTATTGTGCCTGTGAGAATCCTTTTCTGCAAATATTATTTTTATGTTTTCTTCTTTCATCTTTAGTGTCATCTCTATGGAGGAGCAAATTCATTATGTGTAAGATGCACTCTCAGGAGTATCAGTCTCACAAATGTAATATTCCAACTTAATCACCTTTCTTCTGCTCAGCAAGAAATATCAGCTGAGTATAACAGCTTACCCTGGAATAGACCACAGCATTCAGACTGACATCCTGTATCAGATCATGTATTTGTGTATATTAAGTATGTACCTGTATCTGTGTATTATGTGTATAGAAACATAAGAGTTACATTAGATTTTTCTAGAACCACACTATACTAGTAAATATTTTTTTTCCACTTTTTCCTAAAACCATTTCTGAGTTATCGCTTTTGGCTGTTCCTTATTTATTGTTAAGAAATTGTGAATGTCAACCCTTCGTGTCCCAAATATCTCCCTTATTTTTCTGAAAATACTCTGTTGTATTAAGATTCCAAACCACCACACAACTTAAAGCATATCAGCATAGCATATTTTTGTCACATTCCCTCAGCTCCTAGAGCACTTAATCATTTACCGTTTCTTCCAGTGCATATGAATTATGAGTTCTGTGTTACTACCCTCAAAATAGAAATGCCTCATCCTATGAGTAAGATCAGAAATAATATTGTTGGAATATTGTTGGTTTTAAGTGTTTATTTTTATGGGGAATTAAGAAGATGCAAAAAGGGCAAAGCAACATCTATATATCTATATCCCACTCATCAGAAATATCTGGCTTGGACCTCAATAAACATTTTGGATGATATTTTGATTCTCTAGGGAGATAAAGACCCTCTTCAATCCTCCAGCCCAAAACAAGTGGAAATATCTTTTAAAAAATATAGTAAACTGATCAGAAATTAATTTATTAACTTGTTTTCACTGCTTATTAAGGTCATCATTAAGCATAACTATTCACCTTTTTAGGGAACATTTTTGTAGATATAGTTTCTGTAGTACTTATTAATTAAAACTGGGGCAGATTTAAGTCTAATGAGGAGGAAGCAGATTGTATAGAGACTTTTTATATGGTGGTTAGTAGCTGCCAGAGTAATTTATATACATTTTAATAAAATGTGTTGTAAAGCCATCTGGCAAATGTTGTTTGTAGTTTCATAGGGCCACAAAGACCTTCTAGCTTTTACTCTCAGTTATCTCATTTACAAACTGTTAGATAATCCTTCCATAAGGGCAAAGCTCTCTCTCTCCCTTGCTCTTTCTTTTTTACCTTTTACTAGATGTTGAGGTTGGAATATTATTCTTACGAGGTATATGTGGAGTGTTGGGTTTTTTTGGGTTTTTTTGTTTTTTACAATACTACAAGAAGACATAGGTTGTAATTAAATTTCTGTTGTTATTTGATCTCTTTGCAGTTTTAGTTAAAAGCTGTATTTCATTCTGAAAGTGTCTGAAACAAATATGAACATAATAAAAAGGAAAAGGACTAGTGCCAGAATTCACAAATACCTGCTTGACAGTTAGAAAAATGGTAAAAATGAACCTAGCTGTTGTGTTTCAAATAGACTTAGTGGAAGCATTGAGGATGTTAGGGACAACAGAGGGGAAGATAATATAATAAGGGTAGAAAAGTTAAAGATTTTCTTAAGAGTTTTTGATGTTTGTAGGAATATAATAGAATTCACATTTCAAAACAGACAATAGACTTAAATGAGCTATAAAGATAGAATACATATTTCCTTTATCTGCTAAGTTTCCAGTTTCTTACTGTTCATTGAATTGCAAGATCTCTGCAAGGGGAATCTGAAGGATTATTAATCTGAAGGATTATTCCAGTTGGAAGAGACCCAAGGATGTCTCTTGTCAAATTCTCGAAGCACTTGTTTAAATTGAATTCAGACCATGTCACTCAATGTTTTGTCCAGTTGGGTGTTGAAAACCTCCGAGGAGGAAGACTCAACAACCTCATTGGGTATCCTGTTTCAGTGTTTAATTATCCCATCAGTGATTTTTACTTTTTTTCTCCTTATATCTAGTTGGAAACTCCCATTTCAATTTATGATGTGTTGATGATTATGCCTTCTTTGCATACTGTACAACTTCAGGAAAAAGTCTGGTTGTGCCTTCTTGTGGCAAACTCCTCCTAGGTACTGGAAGTTTGCTAATTCTCCCCCACAAAGCTTTGTCATCTCTACACTAATAATCCAAGTTCCCTCAGTTTCTCCTCACACAGATTGTGTGCTCCATCCTATGACAGTCTTGGTGGCAATTTGTGGAACTCATTCAAGTTTATCAGCATCATCACCCAGAGGTGGTCACAGTATTCCAGATACCATCTAATGAGGGTAGAATAGTGGGAAGTAGATCCTCTCTTAATTTGTTGCCTGTGCTCCAGTCAGTCCCTAGGCTGTGCTGACGCAGTTAGTCTGCTCCTCTTGTAGTACTTTGCCTCTGTTGAATTATGTGAGGTTCCTGTTGAACCATTTCTGTAACAAGTTTAGGATTCTCTGAAAGGCCCTCTGTCCTCCAACATGTCAAGCGCACCCCTGTTCCTGCCCAGTCTGACATAATCTGCAACCTTGATGGGGATACGTTGCATCTCCACCTCTAGCTCACTGAGAAACAGGATATGTTATAGGATAGGCCCTCGCTACCCTGCAGGATAGAGGAACTGCGCTTGTAACCAAATTTCATGTGGAGTATGAAAAATTAACCACTATTCTTTGAATCTGACAATCCAGCCAGTTTCATTCCATTTAGTAATCCATCTACCCCTTTCCCGTCTAGTGTCATCTCAATTGTAATTTCAAAATTCAGATACAAGGATGCTGTGGGAGACTGTGACAAATGTTCTGCTGTAGGCAAGGTAGATGGCATCTGCTGCTCTTGGTAAATTCAAGCCGGTGACTCCCAATCACTTTCTTCTTTTTCACAGGACTAGGAATGCTTAGCAAGAAGATTTGTGCCATGTGTTTCCCAGGGGTTGAAGTGAACTAGACTTGGTTGTAACTCCCTGAATTGTCCTTCTTGCCCTTTTTAAAAATGGCTGCAACATCTGCCACACATCTTTCAGTAGTGGTAATTAAAGACATGAGCAAACAGACAGGAGTTGCTGTTCATATACTAAGTAAAATTAGGTTGGCATAGCAATTTAATATTCCTAATTTCTTATTAGGTCAACCAACAGAGCTTGTATGATTATATGAGTGGATCAGAAGTTATTACTTCTTCGTGTAAAAATGACCTAGAAAGAATACCAAAATTTTAGAAAATAACAAAAAAGTTCTGTGCACCAGATATAATGCATTTTTATAAATTCAATGGTTTGTTTCAATGATTGCATATGTGAAATGAAAGTATGCAACTGAATTTAAGTACACACTAAAATACCTGTTCTTGTTTTATTTTTTGAAAATTATTTCAATTTGAAATGTTGTTCCTACTAGATTTTATGCATACAGAAAGTTGGCAGCACTGCAATATAAACTTTGTCTCATCAATAAGGTATGAATAACATGAAAATACAAACTTGAACTACATTCTCAAACCAATTTAAAATTTTTACATTTGTCAGTGATAAAGTTATTCCTATTATCTACTCTGAAACTGTGAAATCTTATCCTCAACTATATCTGTCATTAGCAGAATACAACAATGAGCTTTTTCTAGTGACATCAGCAAATAAAATATTCTGAATGCTTTTTGCTATACCCACTCACTTATGTAAACAAGTAAAGCCTACTCATTTAACAGACAGTTTCACATATCTTAGACATTTGAGATTAATTAATTAGTTCTGTTCAGGGATAAGTATCTGAATTCTACCCACCTCAATTTCATATGACATAATTGCAATTTAAATGACTCAGATCCTTTGTAAATAAATCAATCTGCAATGTCTACGACTCTAACAGACTCTATGGTACGATGTTTTTTTCCTCTTGTAAGAAAAATACATCATTATCTTGCTGTTTCTGCTGAAGAGAGTAAAAGAACAATAAATAAAAAAGTAAAAACTGTAAGTTAGAAACATCTAAAATAAAGAAAAAAAATCTGTGATGCTAGAAGTCCTGAAACCAGCAAAACGAAGCTTGTGATTTGGACTCTGCTAACATACATTATCATGTGCCTGGCTAGCAAGATGACTACCAAAGTGACACATGTGTGTAGTCTCCTTGGAGAGAGGAGTGTGGTAGACCCTGTGAATATCACAGAACATATGGTAAAGGTTCTTTTTTGTATATGTGATTGAAAGATGATCAAAATACTCTCAGAAGTAGCTAGCTGGGAGTTAGATATTTCCTTCAAATAACGATCTGTAGATATTGAATTATATATCTGCCCTAGATATCCTGGAGAAGTTCTGAATAAATAAAGGTAACTTCCTCCGTCACAGTATAACCCTCCAACTGTAGCCTTTAGCCCCTTCATTGAGCTTTCCTGCCCTCACAAAGGCTCTAGTGGTCCATATACTGAGGATCCAGGCCCAGTGCTGACACAGGTCAGCTGTGTAACCTTACTCAGGCTGCTGGAAAAGAACTCTGAGAGAAGTCTACAGAGGTAAGAAAGGTAAAACTACAGACGTGGGTTGTTTTTGAGCCAAGGTTGTTAGTCATTCAGGAAGTCAAGAGAAAAAAACCAAAACAAAGCAATAAAGATAGGTATAAGATCCTACAGGAAAAATAAAAACAATTTAAAAATGGTGACATTTTTTGAGCTGGTCAGTGTGGTGCAGAGATCATCTGGAGACATTGACTGAGCATCAGCCATAGGTGTCAATGGAGCTGGCAGCAAATGCAGCTCTGCAGGGTGAAGGGTGCAGAGACTGACCCTGACTCTGCTGACCCACCTCGTCTGCCCAACCATGACTCTCTGGGTGCTGCCTCAGGGCTGATGAGTGCACAGGCTCCTAGCTTGACCACTAAACCCCAGCTGCCTTTTGTCTGCCTGAGCCAAGAAACTATTGCTTTATACTTCGAAGGTGCATGAATACTGTTTGCAGACTCTCTATATGACCAGTTAAAGATTTCTGAAGAAGCAGACCCAGAAAAAGGTCAGTATCAGCACCTGGCTGCTGCTAAGTAATTCTTATCTAATTATACCAAATTCGTCAACTGAACAGACATTAAAAGAAGGAGTTCATTCCAAAGGACAGGAAAGAGAAGAAATCCACATATCGTGATGGTATCTGGTACAAAAACAAGTTAAGGACATTGACTCACTTAACACTTAGCTAAGAAAGTTTCAGTACTGAATATAATCCAGAACTGTTCTTATTCACTTATTTTTCTCCTAAGGTTTGCAATCAAGTACTTTACTCTCTGTTCTAAAAAAAAAATTGCAATAACTTTCTTGGTATTAACTGGTATTAAATATGCATTTTGAAGAAGCAGAAAACTTGAGGTTTGTGCTTTGTATGTGGCCATATTCTGGCAATCCAATTGCATTGCAGAGGCTATTCAAATACATAAGACCTGTATGTGACATCTCTAACCCTCAAAACTTTAAAAATATCACATCTGTAAGAGTAATATCTCAAATAATATCTCAGAAAACTTCTTCTGGACTGGTATGTATTAAAAAAGATACCAAATAGGTGTGTTTTCATCAGTACTTTAAAATTCAATTAAAACTGGATCTATGGTCTGCAGTCATCCTCAGACATTATATTCAGGTCTTCTGAACAACTGCTCACAAAACTTGGAAGAAATTCCTTACATCCTCACTCTATCTACATACTGAGCAGCCCAGAGCTTTGAATTCTGCTGTGATGCCCAAGAGCCTAATCTTTGGACTTGGTATATGCTGATTTAGCATTAGGGAATTTATCAGTTTTGCACAAGAGCTCTAAGGCAGAGGGAAGAATCTATACCAGTTTCTCAAATTCCAGTTTGGCTTCCCTCTGTAACATTTGCCTTCTCACCTATTACACAATGCCTAATTCAAGCAGGCACATTCCCTCTAAATATGGAATTAAGAAGCATAGATGTTATTCAGAGGTTCTCTGCACCATGATTAACTTTATCTAATTTAATTCATATTTTGTTTATTATGTAATCAGAAGTAAAATTGGCATCTCTCATATAACAGAAGGTGTAGCATAGTATAAACAGCTTGCTCCAAGAACTGAAAGCATTTTTCTTTGACTTGGAAAAGCAGTAAAATTGTTGTCAATGATACCTGTTTCCTGTGCACTGTCATTTCAATAATGCATGAAAACATTCATACTTTGAAATACTGAAATAGAGGCAGCTGCAAGCATTCTTACATGTCAGAGGAAGATTATAGCTTGCTGCCTACATATGCAATAGTTACTGAATTCAAAATCTATACTAAAATATTTGCTGTCCATTTGAGTACTTTTAATGTCTTTTCTGATTGTATATGCATAAACAAAACAAAAATAACTTTGTGTCATAACTCCCCTAAAAGTACATGTTAGTTTTAAATATTGCTTCATTCTGGAAGCTAATTCGCCAGCAGTATCCAAGGAAACTTTCATGCTGCCACTTTTTTTTTTTTTTTCATATGAAATCACTGTGATTTCACTTGATTGGAATTCTCAAATGTTTTTAGAGATAATTTTAAATGTATAAATTTTGCCCTTTTAAGCTGTCAGGCAATGCGGTTTTTTTCTATCTCTTTAAAGTTCTTCTGGGAAATAATTCTACAGTAATAAAATTCCATCTTTTCCCCAGACCTTGTAAATGATGAGTACACAAGCATGACACCAGGTTTGAAGTCAGACATCACAATATTTGATTCATCTCTTGTTCAGTTCCTTAGTCTGGAATGATGCTGATGTTTTCTTCCCTTTCAGAAATCTGGTATGTGCTGTCATACTCACTTGCAATTAATACATGTCTGTTACAGTCCAATGGCTTTAACAATTGCAAACCTTCAAATATTTCTTCAGGTTCTCCTTACCAGGTGTTGCCATGGTATCCAGTCTGGCAGGAAAAAATAGCATAGTCTGCTCTTGACAATTGTGTTGAAGGTATTAGTGCTTTGTCTTATAGCTCTAATAAATATACTGTTGTTGCTAAAAATTGTGTGAGAAATTTGATCATTCCATTAAGGTTAAAAGTCTGCATGTAACTTGCCCATAATCCTGTAAGTAATTTTACAGCTCTGTACCCCTGGTTCATATTTTAAAACAGAGTGCTGGCATTCATGGACAGGATGAATTTTAACTATACATTAACCTAAAGTGTCTGATATTCCATTTAATTTTTAAAGGCAAACAGTAAACGAACATGAAAATTCATTAAAACAGCATGGCATCACCTCAGGGTTGAAATTCTAAATGGACATGAATGAAAGTAAGGTTTCTCCTAATTAATCTAGCCAGATTTTTTTCTGAATGGAAGCTTAGGAGAGAGATACTTCCTGGGACTTTTTTTTTTTTAATTACATTCCAATTAATTACACCCATATTCTCATGGCAGCTCACACGCAAGGGAAAAACTTCAAACTTTTTGTCACATTGCACAGATTCTCAAAGTAATAAGCTTCCTACTAGCCTCCCAAAAAGAACCACTGAAACACTTTTCAGTGGAAGGTACCAATAATTAGCCTGAGACAACACTATACATGAGGTAGCTACTTTTCCCTGAATATCATTAGATTATTTGGCAATGAAATGCAAAAGTGAATAGAAAAACTTAACTAGGGTATGGAAGATTAAATCATGGAAATGTCAGATTAAGCCTACTTCTCTAATGTATTTTAAAAATGTTCTTAGCAGATATTAGTCAATATTATTTCAAATATTAAAGTATAAAGATAATATTTACTGTTCTGCCAAGTAAAATTTTGCTAGGAAAGAAAAGGTTTTGCCCTGAGTGTAGAAAATTTTGTATCTAATTTTACTAATAGAGGAAACAAAAGTGCACATCTTTATACCCTCTAGTCTAAGTCACCTAGAGAAGAAAAGACACCGACTGTGACTGTAAGGTGGATTCTCTTTACTAATAGAACAAAAAAGAAAGAAACAGAAGGGATGGAAAATTAAAATAAGATATTATCTGAATTTTCAATGGAGCCCTAATCTACATTATCCCACCTGTGATTATCAGGCCATTTTGATATATATACAAGAGGCTTTAATTACTGGTATGCATTTAGGATGTCGCATGACAAATGTGCTGCTTGACAAATACAGACATAGTTGTTAAGCACGTGGAAAATTTGTATCTGAAAAATAAACTGTTACCTTTAGATCCTGTTGTGAGAAAACAAAAGCTTTGAAAATTACATACAAAAAGATGAAGATATTTATTTTTGTGTATTTAGAAGAGGGGCACATTTGAAAATTATCTCTGAGTAAATATGAAATTCTCTTCCAAATTACTGTCTTATATGACTTCAGTTGAATGAGTCAGGGCTACTGGGTGACTTAAGTTAAATCTGCAACATTAGTCGCATACCTTTAAACTATAAATTATCATCTGATACAAACACTACCACCTAATTTATCTTAATGTATTAATTGACATAATTATTCAGACATATTACAGAATTTTTACCTCTTTATTGCTCATCTGATGAATAATTTGTCACTTTCAGTCATGCTTATATAATTTTTCAGAATGTATTTTTCTTTACATTTATTGTTCATCATTTCTATTACTGGTGTAATAATTACATCATTTGAGCTTTGTTGGAGAGGTGTAAGCAGAAATTTAAGTCTAATGTTTAGTGGAGAATATTTAAGAAGGGATTGAATTTTATGCATTAACTAAAATAGCGCTACTGATAACATTTAAAACTCAGGACTTCCAGATTTGCTGTTGAGAGAGATGTACAGCCATAAAGGTTCATACCTAGAGACAAAGAAAATGCCATATAATATGGAGAAAAACTAAATTAATAAAAGCTGAACATCCTTGAAAAAAATTCTTAGGTTGAAAAGTTGTTATAATCTGAAAATTACAAATACTTAAGAAGGGTCATTTTCAAAGAAATATTAGGAACCTAATACAAAATTTAAGTATACATTAAGAGTCCAACTTCAACACTATAATTCCCCTTGGTCTACTTTTCTTCCCCTTTGGAGCAATCAAGTCTCACTAAATATTTTCAACAGAATTTCATTATAAATTTTAAGTCTTTCAACACTCACCATTCAGCCTGAACAGTTGTTAATTTAATTTCCTCTGTAGTTAGATAGTGACTGATCAAGGAAAGGAGGAGTGGAGGAGAACAGAGGTGGAGGATAAGCTTAAAAATGGAAAGATTTGGAAATGAGTGTCTAAAGTCAGCCTGAATTTCATTCCAGTGTAAATTTTTGAGTGCTCATGAATGTTTACATAAGTTATTATAAGCTTTTCCTTGGAATCCCGATCAGTTATTTTGACAGTTGTCCTTGGATTTAAGAATATATCTTTACGGAACAAGATAGAAGAGTTTAAGTTTTATTAAGAAAATAGTGATAATGTAATATATTCAGTTATGAAAGCCAGGACATGAATTTTCCTCCATGTATATAACTGGTAAGAAAGTAATTTTAGAAATAAAATATTACTTAAAGAAAATACTCATTTAGAGGGCTTAAGTCATCAGACTTCTTTTTGGGGGTCACATTTAAAACACAAAAGAAAGTCACGGGAATACCGAAAAACATCAAAAGTATATACTAGTGATTTAAACGTTCTCATAATTAACCCTTATTTTGATCTAGCTTCTGCTTTTGTCTAGAAAGCTGCCAAAATCTTTAAGTCAGGGCTCTGCATCATTGCTATCACTCTTCTGAGAGTTTCTTTAGACTTATGATATTACTGTAGCTGAAACTAAAACTTTATCCTAACCATCATAAAATTCCCTCCTGTGCCAGAGGTTCAGTACCAAATGAGAAAGGTCACAGAATTCTCTGTACTGACCATTTTTAAATTTATTTTTTTCTGTGACGGAAGTAGAAAAAGGATGTCGCTGATTCTAAATTATTGGTATACAGAATAAAGCAAAGAAATCTCTCTGGACTTCAATGATTTGAAATTGTGTGAGTTGATATAAAAGGTTTTTGGAACAAATAGGATTATTGTCTCTTCCAGTCAATAGCTGATGAGAAGTTAATATTTCTTTGCTATTGAAAATGTATATTGTACCTTGCTGGGGTTTGAATACTCTAATCCAATTTTTTTTTTTTTTTTAATTTTGGTACCGCAAGAATTTCTGTAGATTTTGGGTGACATAAAGATTCGTAAAGTACTTAAGCTAGCTATTAATGAGGAAAATCTTCCTTTTTTATGACTTCATTTGATTTTCCTAATCTCACTTGTGAGATGACTGTTTAGAAAGGCTGTACTGAAAAGAAGATGACTTGTTATACTGGACCAGAGGGCATCCTGATCCAACTATCTGTCTGCATTAATCAATTAAATGGACAGGAGGCTGAGGGGATCTCATAATTACCAAAATAAAATAATGCCTCGAACAAGAACAATTCATTTGAACTGGCTATCAGTTAGTGGAAGATGTGTGTGAACTAAGTCCTTTTTAAATAATTATCTCAATAGCATTGTGGGGTTAGCTGATTTTGGGTTGTTTCCTGTGCATTACCGAGTGCCAACACTTTGTGAGAGTACATCAATACACGTGAATGAAGTATGCAGCAAAGGAAATAAGATGCAAACAGAAGTCTCTCAAATAAGAGATACTTGCCGAAGGTAAGTATTAGGTGACCGAATGATAATGAGTGGTTGGTCATTTCCACTGAGTGGAAAAGGTAGCTGGTGACAGAAGTGTACTAACAGTAGGTTGTCCGTTTTGCTGTGGGCTGATCTTTGTAAAAGGGTAGCTGGAACTGACTCATCTAATGCCCATTCCTTCCTTCCTCGAGAACCTAAAGAAACAATAACTTTAGTATCATGGGAAATGCTGATATGAAAAGGGCATATTTTTCTAAGTTTTCAAATACTGCATATCCTGGGTTTGTTAGTATGATGTATTTCCTTTGTCTGGAAAAGAAGGAGGGAACAGTACCTGTCCTGCATAATTCATTTCTGGTTGCTGGAGGGATATACTATCTGCATGTCCTCCACATTTCATGCTGAAGATAGGAGAAATGGAATAGTGACTTATGCATTAATGTTCAACCAGGGTACAACAAATTTAAATTCTATTTCTGAACTATTACAAATTTAAAGTTCCACTCCACACATCAAAACAGTTCAATTTCTTCTTAGTAATATTTTTTCTTCAGTATTGTATTCACTATTGTTTTAGGTGCTGAAGTCCTTGACACAAAAACTTGTTTTTGTATAGAGGGCCATCAGAGGCCTGAAAGTGTCTTTATATGAGCAGTAAATAATATTAGCCATTCTTCCGTTAAGTTCCAGTCCAGCATGACTCTATTTTCATGGCCTGCTCCAATTCATTCATATACAACAGCACAATAATCACAATTCACAATGTCATTCACAAGCACATGCACATCCATAACTCCATAATTTTCTTTCAGTGATACGTGAGTTACAGAACTGTTGAATAAGAATACAAATAAAACTACAGAATAAAATAACAGTTAAATAGGAGAAAAAGCTTTATGTTTTGAATGATGATTTGAATGTTATAGCCGTCTGATTAATAAGATAAATAACTACAAGTGCAGAAGTACAGCAAAGGATATTTGAACCTTTTCTATCAGCTAAATTAGATGATGAACCTGTGAAAATGAAGAGTTTTGCAACATGTACATGAAGTACCGAACCTGGTCAGGCCTTAGGAGTACAATTTTTCTTCTGCATTTTTTAGCAAGGTTGGAATTTTTAATGATTCTAAATTGCAGAGAGCAAACCAGAACTTTCTTCATTTTAGAAATATTCACAGCTCCAGGAACTCTTTAGGTTTATCCTTCATCTAAGGTGAGATTTTAAAAAAACTAGCAAATAACAGTTTTCATTCATTAAATGAGAAAATAGTTCAACTTAGTTTTAAAAAGGGCCCAAGTGCAATAGGTTTTGAAAAGGAGCTTATCCTTCATCTTCTGTTGTGAGTCAGGGAGAAAAACAATTTTTTAAAGGCTTACGTTGTGTCAGTAGCAGGATTTCTTGGCTTAGAAGAATTTTTCAGTTAAGATTTTGCTCTGCCTCATGTAAAGCTGTTCTTGAATCTTCATGCAGCAAGTTTACACACTGAATTTTCTAATCTATTGACTCACGGTCTAATAAGATGAACCGAATATATATATGTTTAAACAATGTTATTTTTTTCCTAATGAGATATAAGTAAAATTTAATGAAGGAATGCACACCCCATATTTTCTTTTGCTCAAAATTGAGACTGGAATAACTGAAAGCTTTATTCAATTAATAATATTCAGTCTTGGTATTATTCAATTCAATCAATACTACTGCTGTTTCCCATGTTTTCCACACCTGGAAGTCTGGAGGATACAAATTTGGGAGATACAATTACCATTTTATTTTAAAATTATGAAGACCTGGTTTACTCTCTTGACAGACAAGAGGCCTTGCAGAAGGATCAGAATGGATTGGAGCATTGGGCTATGAGTAATGGAATGAAATTTAACAAATCCAAATACCAGATCGTGCACATGGGATAGAGTAACGTCAGGGACAGGTATAAATTGGGAGAGGGGTGGCTGGAGAGCAGCCCTACAGAAAGGAACCTGGGAGTGCTGGTTGGCAGCACACTCAGTACGAGTCAGCACTTTTTCACTGTGAGGGTGACTGAGCACTGGCACAGGTCACCCAGGAAGGTTTTGGAGTCTTCATCCTTGGAAATATTCAAAAGCCCTCTCGACATGGTCCTGGTCAACCAGCTTCAGGTGGTCCTATTTGATCAGGGGATTGGATCAGATGACCTCCAAAGGTCCCTTCCAATGTCAACCATTCTGTGATTCTGTGATTTTGTGATTCTGTGATTCTATGAAAGGAATTTATAAAAAGAAAGAAAAGACTGTGCTGATCAAGCACAAGGCACGGCCAGATAAGCATAATGACAAGCAAAGTCTTTACATGTGACCAGCTGTTTTTATCCCCTTATCCTTCTACTTTCCTGCTCTGTTCTTTCAGGAATCACCTAAATCACTTTCTTTCCCTGGTTTTGGTTCTTCTAAACATCCCATAATAAATCTCATGCAATCCTCAAATGCTCCTCCTCTGTACCCCAAAATGTGTCCCATATCCCTAGTCAGCAATCTCCCTCAAGCCAAAAGGTGCTACAGTATTAATACATCTTGATGTGCTTCACATCTGGACAATGGGGCTGAGGCTCTCCTTGGACGTTCCTGGGAGGGGTCCAGATAGGCTGTCCCTTCCTCTGAATCATCGATTTAGGTTTTCCTCCTTTCTATTTGCTCCTGTGTTGTTCTGGGTTTGTGGAGTTAAGTCTTAAATGGGCTGATAGCTCCTGTGATAAGCCTGAAATTAGCCAGGGCTCCCTCATCTGTCATTATCTCTCTGTGTTCTTTTGTGGATGGGCTTTTGTCACATAACCTAACATAAAAATATCTTACTTTATTGTATTTTGACTAGACATACACTATTTTTTTGCAGAATTTCAAAGATAGGCAGTCAGATACACAAATTCTTTGTAGACAGGGTGACTGCACATGTCCGGTTTTCAGAAAGATAGATAGCAGCTTGAATCTGAATTTAGAACAAAACAGAGTATTGCTGGAGAAATTTATATCACTGCTTAAGTGCTACTGAATCTGAAAATTTAACAGGACTTCCATTGCTGAGATAAATGAGCATTCCTGTGTTTTTCTTTCTTCAAAGTCCTGCTTCTAGAAATGATGATGACAGATACATAAACCAGCAATGAATAAAAAAGGAGAAAGAAAAATCATGGGTAAAAAGAGATTACAAGAAAATTGAACAAAATAATTAAAAACAACTGAGAAGACAATAAAAGGGAAAATAGTAGTGAAAATAGAGATGGAACAGGTCTCATGGCTATCCAGACAGAGACAACATTGCTGGTCTTTAGGCCTTATGGACTCACTTCCCAAAGGTGACAGTCTCCTGTTTGTGTTTCTTAGAGGAGGGCTTCAATCACAGCCCACTAGGTACCATACTGTCAGAGTTTCCTTATAAGAAACAAGACTGAAATAATTCAAGAGCAAATTCACTAAAACTAAGTAATGTTTATTGATTCTTTCACTTTTTTTTTTTTGACAAAATACAGTTGGAAAGAGATTCTACTTGCACAGAACCTTACCTAGTCTCCATATTTCTGTTAATAACCAAGATCAGTCAGACCTCTGTTCCCCTCTGTGAGCTGAGACAGCCTATATTTTCTGTTGTCTGCTGACTGGAGTCCATCTCAGTCTAACTTCAAATCCAGATTTACTTTCCCCACATACTAGTCTCTAGCAGTTATTTCTAGCAGTTACAGGACACAGAAATACCAAAATGTTCTTTCAATTTGAAACTTTGTTTGGTTTTAACTATTTACTGGTTTGTATTAAACCAGAAAACAAAACCTTTAAATTTGTGCTTCATTTTCAGGGGAAGGGAAGTTTGAATAGATACTGACATCATGTCTTGTAATTTTTCCTTCACTAATTTGCGGCCACTTCTTTTCATATCTTGTGGGGAAAAAAAAAAAGAAATCAGCTGAACAGCAACAGATCTCCACTAAAAAACAAAATTAAAAGGGACAACAGTGCAAATGGTTGATATATGAAAGCAGACCAGCTATTTCAGCTTATTAACAGATCAAATGTCACTTTCTTTTGGACCTGTGTATCAAAGAGTAGTTCATGTCTAAACCATTGGTAATTAAAACAGATTAATAGAGAGAATCAAATTCTAAAAAAAAAGTGAGTCTTGTAGAGCGGAGCAAAAAAAAAAACTCAAACCAAACCAAACGCAATCTTTATTTGCAAAATGATATTTTTATCAAGACAAAAAAGCCTGTTCTAAATTTCACTGAAGCCAATAGAAAATTTTCTTCTTTTAAAGATTCTTAACAATACCATAAATTTGTGACAAGTAAAAATTAACTTATCATTATAAAAATGAAAATATTGAATATATCACCTAACAATGATAGATGAGAATTTTTTCCTTTTTTGCTTACTTTTTTTGTTCTATTCAGACATCACTATAAGGATAGGAACAGATGTAAATTCTAATGTATCCTGAGCAAATAAATAAATGCTGATCTTTATCTTAAAGATGAGATGTGAGAGCAGTTTTAACTTTTTTTTCCCCATTCCAATTGAAAAGAGTCATTCTTCTGCTCTCGTTGTTATTGAAAACAATAAATCAGACCAGACTGTTTGACTTCACTGATGTTGAGAATATAATTATATCAGCCTAACTTCCTGTTAATGGCAGTAAACAAAACAGGGAAATCTAACCTGAACCACAAAGCAAAGACAAAAATTAGATCAAGGAACAAACTTGTTACAGATACATAACTACTGATAGAAAACAATACTGTAAATTATTTGATAAAATTGTATATATTTATAACAGAATTATGAATTGTGCTATAGATCAAATAAAAAAAAACTAGTCTTCAGTTAAGTCTACAAAAAGTCTGTATTTCAGGCAAAAGAAGAATGACCATAAATGAACTGCTAACCCCTAACTCCTGTCCACTCATCATCACTTGGTGTCTCCATGATTATTCCCTCTTTTAGTAGTAGCAGCAGTCAATAGTAGCAGCCAAGTATGTATTAATATTTTAATATTACAAATTACTAGAAGACAACCGTCAGTAAAGCAGCAAATATGATTAACTCTGAGCAACCTGATCTAGTTTAAGATGTCCCTGCTCATTGCGGGGGGGATTGGACTAGATGACCTTTAAAGGTCCCTTTCAAACCAAATTATTCTATGATTCTATAAGGGGCTGTTGCAGTTTCTTGTGCTTCCTCTTAACTATGGTATCTCAGGATTTCTCTGGTTTTTAGGTACCCAGATGCACTTCAAAAGTAGTGACTGCACATCTTAAGGATTCTTGTAGTTCACAGTCCAGGTTCCTAGGCTAGCAGTTCCCAGGCTGGCAGGCATCTTCTTCTGCCAGTGTTTTAGCAGACATTTTCTGACAGTATTTTTCCTATTATAACCAGGTCGCCTTTATAGCTGCTTCTATCAAGAAGACCTTCCAATTGTGTTAGGGACAGAATTACACCTAAGGTGACAACCAATCGGAAAAGTGATCATAGATGGATACCTAGGGAAGACTCTGATCTTCAAGATCTTTGAGCACATACTTACCCATAAAGTTAGGAATTCCCGAGAACAGCTACCTGTAGTGTGAAGTATTTGGTTTTTTTGTTTCATAAACTAGGCTCCTACTACCTTCAACTTAACACTTCTTGTTCCTGTACTTGTAGAAACAGTGAAGATTTAATCCCTATCTATTCTTTTAATACCATGTCTGATTTTATAGACCTCTGTCATAATCTTCCTCTGTTTTCTTTTTTCCAGACTGAAGACTACTTTATGGTAAGAATATTACACAGCTGTTTCTTAAATGGAAGTGTTTTCAGACCTTGACCATCATAATTACATTTATCTGAATTTCTCCCAGTTCTCCTATAATTTTTTTTTATATGCAGAGCCAGAACTACAGGCCATATTCAAGATGTAAATAAAACAAAGTATGCTAAACTGCATCATAATATTTTCTATTTTTTCCCAGTTTTCCTTTGCTAATAATCTTGAAAATTCGCTTTCTTTTTTGACCACTATTGTATTCTGAGTTGGCAGTTTCATACCACTGAGTTTTCAGTTCTCAGCAATAGCAGTTACTTCAGAGCTCATCATATTATTTTTTTTAGTTAAGATTATTTTGTGAAAATGTCATTTTATATTTGTCTAGATGTAATTCTGTCTGCCAGCCACTTAGTCCTTAGTCCTTCTGCAGTTGTTCAAAATCAGCTCTCATCCCTACTTGTCATCAGTAATCTTTTCACTTCATGTTTCATATGATTTACACGTTGAATGGTACAGATTGCAGCTCACTTTGCTTCAGAACTTGACTGGTAATCTCCTTCCACTGCAAAAAACTGACCTTTTACTGAAATCCTGCTTTTTTAATCACTGTTTAAGCAACCAATTACCATTATTCTTATGCCTCGGCTGCATTTTTAAAAGCCCTTGGTGAGAAACATTGCCAAAATCTGCTTGCAAACCAAGAAAGGATATATTAAACAGATTATCCTTATTCACATACTTAGTGTCCCATTCTAGAAAGCCTGAGACTTGCAAGGAGGGACTTCCCTTAGTAAAAGCCATGTTCTTTTCCCCAATTACGTTTTATTTATACAGCCATCTAGAATTTTTTTCTTTATATTTTATTGCAAATAAATGACACCAAACCACAAGGCAGTGATACAGTTATTTCAGATTTGTAGAAATAAACCATTTTCATTGGATGTCTCACTACACGCTCTCAAAAAAACCCTCAAAACAATATTATTAAGGTTGATCTAGAGATAAACTTGAAAATAAGTTGCTTTGTTAAGTCCAGAGATAGGATGTAACTTACATATATACAGAGATATATACATATTTTGGAGAGTGCTTGCTCTTCCTCGTAAAGGTTAATGAACATCTCTGATGACTTTTAAGTGCTAGCATAGTGATATCAGCTACCACTTATTTGATGGGGGGATGTTTGCTTTCATGAAAGCCTTTGCCTCGGTATATTCTACTCTTAAAACCCCGTCTAGACTTTGCCACAATGAACTTTGCTTCTCAAAAAGGCACAGGGCGTGATAAAACAATGACTTGCACAGAAATGTGCATCTGAAGCCCACACTGATACGATGCATAGTTTTGATTTTAAGTGTTGGGTGCTACATTGCTCCAATCTTATATCCTTACAGTGACAACAAACAAGCAAACAAACATACTGGCTTATGACAACTTATTAGAGAACACTACCAAAATAAAATAAAATCAGAAAATCAATCATTAATGTATGTGTTTTCACAACATTCTAATGTGGTAAATATTTCTATTATAAGTTGAGAGACAGAACAATGACAGCTACAATGCAGTAAGTAGAAACTTAAGTCAAACATGTGTCAGACCCTTTAATCATGCACAAAGTTTGTAAAGGTTGTTTCATGGCCAGTTGCCAGCTGCCTTAGTCAGTTTTATTGTTGGATTTGTATTTGTCATAAGAGATACTCTGTGCATGTGCACTTTTTTCCTTTTTTTTTTTTTCCCAGGTGTGGCTGGAAAGCACACTTCAAAGTATGACCTTATGGTCATCCTTGTAATATACAATCATATATTTGTGTGCCGTTTTCGGTTAGATTACTTGGTCTTGGAGCCCCTGGTAGAAACATCTTCCCATGAAGCATCATCAGACAGAGTCTGTATGCAATTGTATTCATTCATCTTCATAGAACTTGCTGCCCAAGTCATAGATACCCTACAGATGTTATCACACATTTATGAAGTTTAGTCAGAGAACACACTTGACTTTCCTGTCTACTGTTCCAAGCTTTTAAACACAGTGTAGATACTGCTTCAATGCCTTTGCTTTGGCAATAACTTAGGCAGCAGCAAAGGCAAAATCATAAACCACATATTATTTTGTGTTTTGTAATAGTACTTCTGTCAACCCAGTCTTCTACATTATGTTATTGTTCCTGCAATAATTTATTGTCCTCCATAGTATTGGTTATGTCTAGCAATTTTTTATTATCCTCCAACCTCAAATCTCACCTAGTTTATTCTCTTAAGACACTGATAAATACAATTAATAGTTGAGCAGCATTGCCTGAACAACAGTGAACCCCAGGGATCACAATCAAATGTTGGGGATGTCTACATTTGACAATATCCCCTTTTGTAATAGAAAACAAAGAAGCCTTACTTGAATCACCTATCTTAAAAAGTAACATTTCTGAACCATCACCACTCTCACCAATAGGAAGTATCAAGTTTTGTTGTATTTAATCCTGCCTTCTCAGTGTTTATCTGTAGTATAATACTTCTTTAACAAAAATAATGTGTCTTCCTAGAAAATCCAGTTCTAGAGGAGGTATGTTTTGCCACTCTGACTGTTTTATAATTTACTTAATTAGTGCTCAATTTTTACTCCATTCTGACTAAATTTGTCCCCTAGTGTTCTCGTGTTCAGTGACCTTACCTTCACAGTGTGTTGATGGGCTGCCTGTATTCTTCATGGTACAAATATTTTGACAGCCCTGGTGATATTAATTGGTCTCTCAGGAGCTTCCTGTAATAAATCTGTCTCACTGGCAGTCAGAAGTACATGTGAACTCTCTGCCTTCCTTATTTTCATTGTTCAGCAGAACCATACAGAAGAGAAGGATGTGAGGCAACATGGCAAATGTGGTATCAATTTTTCTTCCTTTACACTTTACTATTCAGAATGTAGGAAAACAACATTAACGATCTGAGAGGGTTGTATAACCTCTGCACGTCCCTTGCAACCTCTGGAAAAGAACCATAGCCAAACACTACTAAATAATGTGGACCTAGTACCAAAGCATATGAGGCAACTTGTCATATTCTATACTTAAAGTTGGGAATTATCACTTCTGAGATCATCAGTTTCTCTGAAACCACTCAGAGATAGTGTTAGTTAAAGGCAGGGGAAAATATTGGGATCTTAGTATAGGCTAACACTCACACAGGGAATTAAATCTCACTTAAAGGATAGCCAGTAGTCATTTGGTGGTGATGGGAATCTATTGCAAGGGTCTTTCCAATGGCATCTTCAGTTGAATCAACAGAGATTGAGTCACTGTTTTGCTTGAATCACTATTTTTGTTTAGTTTTTGTAATCCAACAAGCCACGGTCCTACATGTCCACCTCAGCAAATGCATCATTCATTGGTATTGGTTCCAGTTACATATATGTGAAAAATCTTTCAAATATCCTAACTACATGTAAAAGACTCTTATGTGACCTTTGTTGCAGGAACAGCTTCAATTAACCATTTAAAAATGTCTTATCTGTGCATAAACTGATCACCTCTGCAGCAAGGACACTTTAGGACATGCTACCCAAGACATCAGTCAACAAACTAAGAAATATCAGCTGGACTACACATATCAAGAGTTACCTTGTAGGAAATTTCTAGAACAATTACAAATTCCCACCTGTAATAATCAGTCAAATACTTAATTGTGAAGGTCTAGATAGTCACTCAGTTTCATTCTGGTCCATTGTCTCAAGCCAGTCCATTAGCTCATATGTGCAAATTACTGGCTGGAAATTCCTGGGCAATCCAAGGAATTGATGGTAAGCACTGAGTCTGTGCACACGCTACAGCTAAATTGCAATTAAAGAACAAAAATGATTTTCATATTAGTGACTCACTTATGATTTAAGTCTCATAGGTCTTGCCACAAATAAAAGAGAATTTTCGTACAATTAAACTTTAACAATTTTAAAATTACAAAAAGTGCTTGCATTTTATTTATCCATATTTAACTACATTCTACACAATATCTTTTTATGCTGATAAAAAATTCATTGGCAGATTTGGGTTCAAGGGTTATTTTCACAGTTTGGAGTGAAGTATGTTTTTCTTTATGAACAATTTCTGAATGATTTGTTGTGAATATTATTATTGCTGGGTTGAAGGTGTCATACTTATTGAAGCTATGATCACAGGCCTGAGACATGGGCCCGTGCAAACCTCATGAAGTTCAACAAGGCCAAGTGCAAAGTCCTGCACATGGGTTGGGCAATCCCAAACACAAATGAAGGCTGGGCAGAGAATGGATTGGGAGCAGCACTGAAGAGAAGGACTTGTGGGTGCTGGTTGATGAGAAGCTTAACATGAGCTGGCAATGTACGCTTGCAGCCCAGAAAGTCACACGTATCCTGGGCTGCATCACAAGAAGCGTAGCCAGCAGGTCAAGGGAGGTGATTTTCTCCCTCTACTCTGCCCTAGTGACACCCCACCTGGAGTACTGCGTCCAGCTCTGGGACTCCAAAAGAAGAAGGAGCAAGTCCAGAGGAAGGCCATGAAGATGATCAGAGGTCTGGAGTACCTCTCCTATGAAGACAGGCCAAGAGAGTTGGGGTTGTTCAGCCTGGAGAAGAGAGGATCCTGGGAAGACCTTATAGCAGCCTTCCAGCACCTAAAAGGGACCTACGATAAAGCTGGAGAGGAACTCTTTACAGGGGCATGTAGTAACAGGACAAGGAGTAATGGCTTTAAACTGAAAGAGGGTAGATTTAGATTAGATACGAGGAAGACATTCTTCACCATGAGGGTGGTGAGGCATTAGACCAGGCTGCCCATAGAGGCTGGGGACTCTCCATCCCTGGAAGTGTTCAAGGTCGGGTTGGAAGGGGCTTTGGGCAACCTGATCCAGTGGAAGGTGTCCCTGCCCATAGCAAAGGGAGTGGAACTGGGTGATCTTTAAGGTCCCTTCCAACTCAAACCATTCTAAGAACCATGATTCTATGATATCTTACTTCTCTTTCTATATTATATATAGTTGAGCAAACAGTGTTAAAATTTTGGCTCTTTTATGATGCAGTGAAATTTCAAAGCATTCATTTTAAATTGCAAATATTACAAGCATAGAATCTGACTCTTGGCGAATATAATGACTTCAAGCTTCTACTTAACTTTGGCTGGACTAACTTGCACGTTCTGAAGGATGACACAAGTTTGTGCAAGGAGATCACTTACACAGTGAAATCAACTCCAGTCTATTATAAAAGCTGCAAAAGCAGAAAAATAAAACCCTGGTGTTTTTCCCTTCAGAATCTTAAAAAAGACATATTTTGGATTAAGAAAAGCAAGAACTATGAATACTGGTAGTGAATGAGTTGTCAGTGTTTAACCAAGTTCACAGAAAACTACTTAATGCTTACTAATATAGAAGGATATTATTCATTACTACTTTAGTGTATAATTGTCTTTAATAACTTATATATGTATATCTTGTATAATAGGTGGATTCATAATGAAGAAATTATTAAAAAGATCAACTGAAAGAGAACAGACTATAACAACGACTGTGGAATTTTTATAGTCCATCTTATCAAAGCTTACTTTAAACATTTATGATTATATATCAGTGATCAAACTTGCAATAATTATGAAATAATAATGCTCTATATCCTATCATCTTCTGGCACAATATAAAGGCTATGTATGTGCAGTAAGCACATACTTTTCAAACAATCCTAAGAGAATTTTCAAACTTCTTGGGAAAACCCAGTAATGCTGTAGTGCTTCACTTGTCTCTTAAAGAAAAATAAAGAATCAGATATTGTAGGTAACTAACTTGGATTATTAAAATGCAAGGACTTAGACCTCTCTGTCTCTCTTTTTCAATTTTTATGTGATCAGTCCTTATTGAAGGGAGTAGGTTCACGTGTTTCTTTCTGGTTTCTAAATTAATATCCTGAGGAATCATTTTACAGAGATTTAGTGGAAAAAGGGAAGATAAAACCCCAATTTTTACCTGATAATTCTATGTTCAAGAACACATTTTGGGGTAAAAGCTTAGTTTTCAGGGCGGTAAAAAGATTAATGAATGTCACAACACTGGGGGTAGTACCTTCGGATTAAAAAAAAAATAATAATGTTAATAGTCACAGCTGTGTGGATATAAATATAATAACTATTTGTAAATTTCTGACTGCAGGTTATAAAATAAGCTCAGGAAGACTGATTATCCTGAATAAAAATTAACTTGTGTGAACATTCCTCTAATTTCTTAATGGCACAGAATATCACAGGAAGTGATGCTAATGTGTTAGGACTGATGTCTGAGACCATCAATGTCTCTAGTGGGTAGAGTGACACTAGAGATACTTTCCAGAAGTGTTCATGTGTTTGTGAAAGAATAGGCATATGCTCAGAAGACAATAAACAAGTTAGTGTGATCGGCAACTGTGTTTCTGTCTATTTAAACAAACAAACAAACAAACAAACATTTTGTTTAGCTACATAAAGCTGTATTTTAATAAGATGTCCTCTGTATTTACAGCCATTTCCACAATTGCAAACATGTAATAACAGAAATATTTTCTCCTGAAATTGCATTTCCACATTTCTAAAGTGACATTGTCAATAATGACTGCTATATGAGAAATCTAAGTTCTATCAAATTCAAGACTAGCTTTATCATTTACTTCATTGACAGTTGAATTTTATCATATAGAAAGGTATTTTGAGAGGAATGGGATTGTTATCCTTTTTTTTTCCTGTAACATCGTGTGATATGGTTACGCATGCTTAAATATTTTATGTATTCCACCAGATGGTTGTATGTATTGCAGTCAGGAATACAGGGTTTTGGTTTGTACCTATCTGTATTTTAAACATTGAACATCTGCACTACAGCAAGAATGAGGCAGGGTACATCTGAAAAAACACTGAAAACTGTGTAGCTCAAATATTTTTGTTGCTGTTGCATTAAAATCTGTTTTAATTTGGGCACAGCTTAAATAATTTTTTAAAATGTAGAACAAGTATGGTTCTTTCAGGAATTTAAAACCAATGCAGTTGCTAGCTGGTAAGCTGTTTAAACAGAAACAAAATTAGAAATTACCAGTTTCAAATTATCCTCTGTACTCCTGTAACTCAAAGATGGCATTTAAAATATGAGTCTTTAGTAGAAAAGTACATAAGCCGTCTTGTTAAGAAGAGCATCTACTGCATATGAATGGGGATATTATTCAACATAAAATCACAAGGCCTTTCAGCACATGAATTTAATGTGCACGTGCAGCAATCTTTCTGACACTATGAAGCTTCAAAGGAACCATTACTGTCTTCGAGTTTACAATCTGTGCACTAACAGGTTTCATGATAGACAGAGCTATTACACACTCTATTGTGCCAATGTTATTACTTCAGAGAGAGAGAAATTAAACAAAAGATGTGAAATGAAAAAAGGTATTAACATATAACAAAGTTGTTTAAAATATTACAATACATTTAGTAAAATATTATATAACACAAGACAGTGACTCTGTCATTTGAATAAAGAATCAAACCAAAATAATAGTTTAGAATCAGTTCTTTACAATTGTGATTGAAATCATTGCTGCTGTAAATTAGCTTGAGGGATAGCATTGCTGAAGCACAGTCTTGGAAAGCAAAAAAATAACTTCTCAAAAACCATGTTTTTGGAGATATTTCTGAGGGCTAAGGAAGATTTTTCATACCTTTTCCATATCAGTGGCTTCTGATACCTGGCTTACACCTGCCACAGCAAGATGGGCTTCTCTTCCATGTCCCATGTCATATCTTTCAGGACCATGAAGCCCCATCATGTTCCAGAGTCTATGAAACAGCTGCAAACACCAATGTTTTAGCAAGTGTGCATACAAAAGAAAACACTCCTAACGACAACAGCTAGACAAATTCTTCATAAATGGGGCTAGAAGTTAAGAGTTACTGTATGAATTGGTAATTTTCCAGTTTATAAAGGCCAAATGTGCAATTCCATGTAACTGACTCTGTGGACTAAACCCATTGCAGCTTTTTCACTATTCCCAGACTGTGGTAAGAGAAAGTTTCTTTTTTTTTTTTTTCTTTTTCCTTCTTCCCATAGTCTCTAAAGTTAGTTCAGTATATATCTGAATAAAGCAGGATTCATTCGAAGAGTGTAAATTAGCATGTGCAGTCTACCATGTTTGTCTGCCTTCTACAGAGCAATAATCTCCTGTAACAAATTATTATGGTACTTTGTAGCACAAAGTACACTTCAAGTGATCAATTTCAGTACTTGCAGATGTGGATCAGCTTACACATTTCCAAACTGAGCTACACTGTCCATCCCTTTGGTGTATTTTAAAAGACTTATATATTTACCAAAAGAAGAAAATCTTTTCATATTTTGATCCTTTAATCACTTTCAGAAGCGAGAAGCTGGCAAAATATCAGGACTGGCATGATTTTATGAATTTTGCACAGATGTTCATAAAATTAATGTAATCTTTTTAACTGCACTTATCATTTGGACATTCACAGAAGGATATTGACTTTAATTACAAAACTAATCTGAATACTAATGAAGGTGTCTTTATTACTGTGTGAGTACAATCTATATCTTCTTGAATATTCTCACATTTCACAGTATGATAAAATCCTGTAATGTTACACAGTGAGTTTGGGGAAGCAATAATATCATTTTTAGAGCAAACAAAACATTTATGCAAGAGAAGCTTTAATCTCCTTGCATCTTGACAAAACATCTAGTTCAGTCCAGCTCCGTAACAACAGATTTTTGGTCGGCTGCCAGCTGAATGACTGACATGCACAGGCCAAGCATGACATTTGTTAATGACAATTCCCTCAAACATCAAAATACTTAAAAGTGTCATCCCATTTAATTGAAAGCAGCATATATTTCCTTGTTTTGTTCTTTAAGAAAGGAGCCCAAATTTTAAGCATTTGGAACAATAAAGTCCCCATTTCCTTCCTCCCTCCCTTCCTTCCTTCCTTCCTTCCTTCCTTCCTTCCTTCCTTCCTTCCTCCCTTCCTCCCTTCCTCCCTTCCTCCCTTCCTCCCTTCCTCCCTTCTTCCCTCCCTTTCCTCCTTTCCTTTATCTTTCCTTTCCTCTCTCCCTTTTCCCCTCACTTCTTTGGTTCCTCTCTTATTTCTTTCCTCCTTCCTTCATCCCTCTCTTCTACCCCTCTTGTCTCTGTTGCTGAGGATATTTGTGGTGAATCACCCATAGCTCCAAATGTCTGTCAGTCCATTTACCTCTTTCAGATTAAACGGCTGTTATTGCTTTGCTCCTGATCTGTTATTGGAGGGTGACAAATTAAGTTTAGAATAATTATGACCTGTGGATTATACATCAATTTTCTGACAATTTTTAAACATTCCCTGAAGCACAGCTTTTTCAAACTTGCAGTTGCACGATTAAAACTAAGATCTCACCTTTTTGGCCATGGAAATATTTTTTGAGCTGATGGGTAGAGGATAAACAGTACTGAGTAACCAGGAGCCATTAAGACCTACAACAGTTAAGATACACTCCAATGACTGGCTGGAGCATATAATAAACACAGCTTGCTTTCATCCTTGGAGCTCAATGTAAGAGATAAATCACTGTGATAACACAACAGAAAAAGCAGGTAACTTAGAAAGTCCAATGTGGTTGGTAATTACTATAATTATGCAAAGTCTTTGTTTCTGGAAATGCGACTTTTCGTCTTATATATTAGATCACATTTAATTATATATCCTGATCATACACCCTAGATAGCTTATAAGAAAAAACACATTCATTTCTTCTATTCTGCAAGTATTTGGTTGCATTATTCTCTTTTATCTTTTGAGAATGTTTTAAGAAGCTCACACATGTAGGTTGGAAACTTCCCATGATGCTTTGATTATATAAAAACTGTTTTAGTTCCCATTGTAATGAGTAGGAGGTATGTTTTAATACTTCAAGGGAGTATTAACTGCTCACTTTCCTTATCTCTGGCACATTTCTAATTCAAGAACACAGTATAAAAGGAAATTCTCCCCCCTGTTTTCATCAAAACCTGAATGTTTTATTTTATCTTTGTGTTAATGATGATGTCTCATGGCTCATTTGTTCACGGTAATAGAGTTTTACTCTTCATTGGTAAGGAATTCAGAAGCATTTAGTTCAGTAAGGAATTCAGAAGCATTTCTCTACTTAAAAACAAAAAAGCTTCTTACTTTGAATACATATTTTATTATTTGTCTTACTGTTATAGTCGCAGAAGGAATCCATGTACAGTGATCAGCTTTCAAACTGCAAGCATAAATAGCTTCCTTCATGACATTTTTGAACTGATTCACCTTCTGTCTGGTCTAACTTGTTGAGTAATAGTCCAATAAGAAAAAAATCCAACAACGAATTACGGTAACATTTTGCCTTTACAAAAGGATCTCCTTGTTATCAGTATTTACACTGTACTTTGATTTTGCCAGTAGAATTAAAAAGTAGAAAAATATTGGTTTTGTTTCTTTTGTTCAAAATTATATCATCAGGAAATATAACAACTAATGTGATTCAATGTGTCAGAGGCAGGAACGAACATATGAAAAAATACTTATGGACAGATTTTTTTTTTAAAACCACCTTATTTATTAAAGTGGGATGGGATATTTCTCTGTGTATATGTGTTTTTTGTATCCATAAGCTGGAAATTAAATGCTAAATTTCCAGTTTCACTTTGTAAACTCCAAACTAACACCTGGTTTTACCAGACCAAGTTATCATGAATTAATGTTATATGATAGTGAAAAAATTTTTTTTTATGATTATGTATAAAAAACTCCAGTTATTTGGGGGAAAAAAGAACAAAAAAAAACAAACAAAAAAACACTAGAGTGGTATTTCAGAATTGTGTAATATGATTCTTCTGCTAACTATGCCTAGGTTATTAAAAAGTTCAGAAGTGTGAGGCAAATCCAGATAGGGACTGTTAGTCTTCTTACCGTAAAACAGGTAGACTAAGAGCAACTTCTGTAGACGACTGAGGCACACTTGTTTGGGTAGAATTTTGCATGGATTCTTATGACAGTGGGGGTTTTTTTGTGCTTGGCTCGGTTTCCATGCCTAGCATTCTCCTGAAGATAAGATCATAAACAGCTGGAACAACTCTCAGGTTTACATTTTAATACATTTTGGAACTGCTTCCAGCATAAGCTTGACATCTTCCAGGGACACTAGTTTTACTTTTATGTCCTGATGAAGGTGGGCTCCTTCTCTTTAAGTGTGTTTCATGCTATTCAGGTGCACTTGCTGCTCTTTTGAGCATCTATACTGGCACCAATAATCCATCTTAATCACTGGTTTAAACATGGTTGTAAACTTACAAGAAATGTAGTGAATTTACTTTGTCTATAGTATTATGTATGGCTTATTAATCCAAAATATAGGAAATGTATTGTGAAAATTTAGTAAAAAGTAGAATTTGTCAATGAAGTACACACACACACACACTGTATTATATCAGTTTTGAAGGAAACCAAAGGACCACATTATTTATTTCTTCAACAATTTTATATTATCTCATGGATTCTTTTCCTCTGATTCCAGGACTACTTTCATTTTGCTGGCAGAAGTGTTCTGTCTGTGATTTTGCTTCCTCTTTATACGTCTGTTAATTTGCCTGAAAACTGTCAGATTTGCTCACTTTCAGGTTACACACTGTATACACATTCAAGTCAACACTTTATTTCTTGTTTACTGTTCTGAGATCTTCCATTATGTCTTTGGCTTTGTTTCAGTCCTAAATCTCACAGCTCAAAGATAAGGGACTTCATATAGACTTTGATATTAAGCTCAGAAAATGCTTTTAGCTTTTGATCTTTCTTTGTTTTAGTCTTTGCAGAGAGCTCAATTTCTTCCTCAATCCTCTATAAGTTCCTACTGCATCAGGCATTTTCCCTGTGAAACAATATTTAGAAGAATAGATTGAGTTTCTGCCTTAATTACTAAAAAAATTTTTATATATATATATATTTTTTTTACAGACACGAACAACTTTCCATATGAATAAACAAATGTTTGTGGAATTAAACATTTCTTTCATGGAAGTTGGTCAATAAATGGCTCTGCAGCCTCTGTCAGAAAAACAACAAACAACAACAAAACATTAAATACACAAATACATAAATAAAAACCTCAAGGAAATGAAAGACAATGCAGATAAGATAAAAGTGCAGCACATACTGAAAGAGTGGAAAGTGAAGGAGAAACCATCTGCTTTTATCCAGGCTTCTCTCAGGACTAATTTCGAGAATATTTGTCCCAAAGGAAAAGAGATTTTGGGGGGATTTTCAACCTTTTATATTTGAGCTTGTCCTTTCCTAGGTGATTTGATAGTCACAACTATATTAGTCTGCTTATGTAAGGGAGGAGAATCTTACCTTTCCAAGATAATATAATTTGATATCTTGGATAATATAGGATGCTCTAGGTAACATCTGATTTTGGTAAGAATTTTGCATTGTATAGAGATAACCACTTTAATGCTAAGAGAAGTTTCTGAGATCATATGCTTACAATTTGATATCTTTTCCTGGATAACTATAGTTTTTCCTACTGCAATGTCCTATATTCTAAATTTGTTACGCAATGTAACTCATACAATCATTATATATCATATGAAAATAAGAACAGGTCCAGCAAACTGTAGTATATCTTCTGAAAGTCTTACCATGGATGGCAGTCATAAAAGGAAATTCAGATCTTTTCAAAAAGCTTTATTTCCTATATCTCATCTTTTTTTTTTTCTCTTTTTCTTCTCTGCAGCTGTTTCTTCCCCATTAGAATTTTTTACATGTTACATAAAGTGAAAACATTGATGCCTTTGCGGCTGAAGAAAACTATATATGCTCTAATTAGTCATTTCAAAAGCCATTTTAAATGAACAGTGAAATTTCAAATGTTATTTTTTAATGTTCCTCAGATAAAAATATATTTTGTTCAATGCTTTTAAGTAGCTTTGGGGTCAGTGTGTGCAAATTTACCCTGTCATCATTCTGTTCTGGGGAAAAAAAAATGATTGCACAATCTGCGGAGAAAGCAAGAAAAGACAATTATTTTATGTTCCAGTCAGTTACTTTCAAGTGACAGTCCTAATGGAAGTGGGGAATGTATTTGGTGCAAGTTTGACTAACAGTGTTGAGCTGGCTCCAAAGTCACTGTTTTACTTACATGAAGTTAGAACTAAGTCAGCAGTTTGTTGGGCTCAAGGTAAGGAGGATTCACATAGGTCAATCATTTGGAGTGTAATAAACAGCAGATACAGTAATTCTGCTTGGCAGTTACACTGCAGGCATGGAGAGCTGCAACCACAAATCAGCAGTGCTTACTCAAATGTTCCATGACTCTTCTTATCACTTTTTCAAAAGTATGTCATTATTCAATGAAATGAACATGCTGTCACTGTTAAAAATATAGAACTAAGTTATAGCTGTAAAAAGTTGAAAGCCATTTGAACTTATATCATTACCCACTCCACTAAGCCAAACCACTTTCACATTATATTTTAATGTTTTCATGTAAAATCTTTCTAGATTTACTTACTGGTCATCTTATTCATTGAGGACTACACCTAGAAAAAGACATGAAACCCACCTCAAAGTGAGGGGAAAAAACAAAAAAGGAGGGAATTTTTTTTTTTTTTAGAGTTCGCAGAAGTTAAAACATGCCAAGTTTGATTCTTATTTAAATACTTGCATTTTATTCAGCTCTTTAGCCTGAGCTTTAGAAACTTCGAAGTATCTTATATGTTGTCAGTAAAACGTATAGGAAGCCTTGTAAGTGAGGATTAAGCACTATATATCTTTTTATCAGCTCTTTAATTGAGGAAAGAAAACTCAAATTCCATGAAAGAATGATTGAAAGGCTGATTCGCATGTGAGAGTTTGCCGTGTTTTTTGGGGGGAAACTGTAGGTATTATATATGTAAAAAATTTTAGCTTCTCAGATGTCATTTCAATTTCAGTTGCAACTCCAAATCTAACAGAGCAATAATACAGCCCTAATCACTGAAAGTTATGAAGGGTTGTGTACTCACCATCCCAGTCTACAAACTTGCTCCTATTAAAAAAAGAGGTTGGGAAAGAAAAAAGCATCAGGGTTGTATGAGGCATGAGAAAGAAAAGGCTTTGGCAATAAAATCACCAGGCAAAGGTATGTGATCCTGAGATGTGAACAATTATCAGGCAGAAGCAGTGGGATGCTATAAAGAGTTGTAGCTCAAGCTGATGGAGAGAAAGGGGAGAAAGAAGAGCCCAGAACCATGACAAGATAGACGAAAAGCCTCTTATTCTGAATACAAGCACTTGTCCTTCTACAAAGATACTGTTATGGGAAAGAGAGGCTGGAGAAATGCACACTGAATTGAGAAATATGTTTTTAATGGTCTGTAAATTCTTGGGGTTTGTTCCTTAATTGGAAATATCAGTGTATTTAAAAAACTCTATGCCAAGCTTGCAACTTACATCTATTGTATTCTTTTAAGAAGTAAGCTATGGTAGAAGACTAAACAAATCGCCTAACACTGTGGAAGATAGCATTTAAAGTACATGTAGCCTGTGGGATAAGGGCTAGACTTGAGGGAAAGGCTTTTAGAACAAGTTGGTAGACCTAAGTCCTAGAGGGTGAATAAGTCCTGTAGGACTTAGGTCAATCAACCGTCCTAACAGTAATCTAGTGATCTCACAGCTTGTACTGGGTCTGGTTGGAATAGAGTTAATTTTCCTCATAGAATGGTTTGAGTTGGAAAGAACTTCCATGTTTTCTGAAGACCAAATGATTCCCTAAATATCTAGAGAAGCTTTACCAAATTTCTCAGTTATCAAGAAAAATCCAGCTTTAAACATAAACTGATTACAAAAAGAGTATTGTGATGATTTTTATAAACCCCAAATATTTGTTGATAGCTTGTATAACTACCCACTTTTTCCAAATCTGGTACCATCACTTCATTGATTTGTATCATCCAAGTATGAGTATTTCAGCATTAAATTATGCAAGACTTTAGCTCAACAGAGCTGCAACAGTGATGTTTAATATTGAACATATTCCAACCACGCAAATAATTAAAGTTTAAATGATAAATGATTAAATGTAAATAGTGTTCAGTTTTAAGCAGCATAGCTTAATGTTGCTAAAACTGTTATGATATTTCATTTCCTGAGCATCTTGCTGTTTAATTCACCACAGTATAACCCCAAAAGTCTTCATTCTCATGACTTGCTTAAGGGTGGGCTTTTTTGGTAGCTGTTACTTAGAGTATTCTACTCTAGAGCAAATTATTACAGACTCTTCACAATAACTTTAGGAAGGTACTAATTTGTGATGTCATACAAAATATCTTGCAATGTAGATATGTATTCTTTTTATCAAGAAAAATACGCTTGCATTTTAAATTCTGTTGCAATAAAACCTATAAAGTTTCAGGACTGCAAAGAGATGGAAAAAGAAAGAAAATATATAAACATTGGAAAACAGATACAGTGAGTATTTACTTTGAAAACAACTGGATCTTCTGATCAAGTTAAAAACCAGAAACTTTAATAAAGCTATTTTCAGGTCTGTTTCTTATTTAACAAGATTCCATACTTAGCAATTTAGTTAGTCCACTCTCTATTCCTTAGAGATGCTATTTACATTTCTATGCTATTGTGTCAGCCTTCTTGCATTTCATAAATGTTCCTTTCTGCCATGGGTTAAAAAAACCCAGAATTCTCCAAATGGTCTTAAATTACATTATTCTGTCCATTCACAAAATAAAATGTGCTAATGGGTTTTGCCATCATGTACCCGGACTACAAAAAGAGAAGGTCTTCTCAACAGTGACTGACAAGCAGAAAGGCTTCTGCTGATGGTGATTAGGCTTTCCTACACTTAATGGAAGTACGATACAAAGGTGAAAGTCTTGAATAACACACACATTAGAAGCTGTAGGGAGTCATCCTTAATTTTGTATGGAAAATAGACCAAATTTGATGCCTCACTGGAAAAAACAAAAACAAACAAAAAAGCCAAAAAACCACACACAAACAAAACCACAAAAAACCACAAAACAAACAAACAAACAAAAACAACAACAGACCACAACAACCCCGAACCTCAGCCAACTCTGGCATTTTTTGATATATAGTAAGAGGTATAAAAGAAGTTTGACAAGTTTACTAGAGAAAATATTTTATGGTAAATGAATTTAATAGAGTAAGAATGATGGCACTGGTAAATTAAGTCATGTTTTTATTCCTGTTAAAAGATATAGCTCTGACTGCCCTGTTCAAACATTTATTAGAATCATGTCAGGTCTTGTTAAAAGGAATACATCTAAATACTTTTAGATCAACTTTAACCAGAATCCTGGAATTTAGCATTTTCAAATGTGTAGCAAAATCAGAAAAGACGTCTCTCCTCTCAGAGCCAGTGCAATAGCCTTTCTGCTGTGTATGGTCATTGCCCCCAAGTGCTGAGGGAGGTGGTGTATGTCATTGCAAGGCCATTCTCAATTAAATGCAATGAGGGAGGTTCCTGAAGACTGGAAGAAACCAAAAATCACTTTTATCTTCAAGAAGGTCAAGAAGGAGGATCCAGAGAACTACAATCTGATCAGCCATACTTCAGTCTCTGGGAAGGTGACAGAGCAAATAATCTTGGAAACCATTTAAACCTGAAAACATATTAAGGACAAGAAGGTAACACAAAATAGCAGGAATCTCTGAAGGGGAACTCAAACTTGGCTGATCTGATGGTGTCTGTGAAGGTAGATAAGAGAAGAGCAGTGGATGCTTTTTATCTTGGCTTTAGTAAGGTTTTTAGTACTGTCTCTTGTAACATCTTCATAGACAAACTGATTAAATATGGACTGGAGCATCTGGTGTACAAAGAAAGGCTGAGAGAGCAGGGATTGTTCAGCCTGGAAAAGAGAAGGCTCAGGGGCATCTGATCAATGCATATAGATATCTGATGGTGGGGAGTAAAGCAGAAGGAGCAGACTCCTTTCAGTGGTGCTTAGTGAGAGGACAAGAGGCAAAGGACACAAACTGGTACACTAGGAATTAGATTTAAACATAAGAAAACACATTTTACTGTAAGGGTGGTCAAAAACGGAAGAGGTTACCCAGACAGGCTGTGAAGTCTCTATCCTTGGAGATATTCGAAACCCAAGAGGATATGGCCTTGAGCAACCAGACCTAGGTGCCCCTGCTTTGAGCAGAGGTAGCTGGACTGGATGATCACCAGAGATCCCTTCCAACTTGAATTATTCTGTTATTCTGTTTCTGCCTACTCTGTTTCCTGGAGCTATTTTGTCATTAGTTATGGGGTGATGCAGTGTCACTGATATTATGAACTACAGTCAGAAGCAAGTTTTTTGGGTTTTTTTAAATTAGTTTTAAAGTAAATGATAATTCCATAAAAGGGCCAAAATCACTTCAAAGTCTATCCCAAGGATTGTGCTCTTGTGTAATACTACATACCTTCAGAATTTTACAAATTGTTGTAGAATTCTCTTTACAGCACTTTATTGCCTGAAACAGGAAACGCAAATTAAGAGATGGAAAATTTGTGGCTCTCTTTTGATTTAGAAACCTATTTGAAATGTACGATTTGTTTCAATTGACCACAACTGGAATTACTATGCCTGATATTTCTTTGGTATGCAAAAAGGACTTTTTCATAGTGAAACTCCAATAGATCTTTTTTTTTTAGAAACATGTTACATGACAGCAAATATTCCAGTCTAGATATTTGGAGAAAGGAATAGAAGTTATGAAAATCATTGGACCTTAATATTATGAAAAAAGGAGACTAATGTTATTTTAGAAGAATCTTTTTAAAACTGCAGAGATTTGGATTTTAGATCCATTGACCAAATAATGATTTTGTTCTATTAAGAACAAAAAAAAAAGCTTACACTGTGATGAACCATTTAATATTTTGTGATTCTACTTTGCCTTCACAGAAATTGGTATAATATATTCCTAAATCCCCAGCTGATTTTAAAATTGTTATAATTTCTCAGGAATATGTACCTGAAATCTCGCACATACCAATAGATCAATTTTGTCAGGTTTGTATATAATCTGAAAAAAAAGTCTTTAGGGGAAGCAAACACAATGATCTTTTATAGGCTTCATGACCACCCTTCAAACATCCCCTAAGGATAATCTAATTCTCTGAATCTATTTCATTTTCCCAAACAAAGCAACAGAGAAGAGGTCTTGCTGTTCAGAGCATCAAGTTTCCTGTCTAAATGGCAGCATCAAAAATCTGTGTTTGCTTAAAGATAAGTGCCTTTCATGAATAAATATATCCCAGGAATGATGGCATAAATCCTAGAGCAGAAGACTGGCATATGCCCTTTTGTATGGATCAAGAATGGCACGAAGATCTTGATTTTTCCTGTGATACCATGATTTTCTATTATTTAAACTTGTTTTGTGTTCTAATCAGGTGTTAGTCATTATTACACACAGTGAAACAGTTTTTAAGTTAGAGAAGAATAATCATCAGAATGGGATATAGTCTGAATATTACCACTGACATTTTCAAGGTTAGTAGGAGTATGCTACACAAGTCTTGCTATCGAAACTACTGCTGGGACCCTAAGTCCACCAATAGCTCTGCAACCACTTCCTTCACAGTGTTTTAACTCCCTGTATTCAAAATCCATTCTGTTCCATCACAGTTTTGTAAGCATGGACCAGACTGCTGCGGCAACAACGAGCTTGTGAAAAAGAGCTCTGAAGAGCCTCATTAGGAGTCTCCCTCCTTAACTGGAGAGCTGCTGTTTGAACTCCATCCTCTAGCCCTCACCTGAGCAGTGCTGGCCTCCTGCCCTGCAGGGACTCACCTTCCCTGGCTGGCCAGACTTCCAAGCTTGTCACTAGGGATTTTTCTTCCTACTGGCAATTATTCTTGGCTGAGTAGCACATAGTCTATGAAATGTATATATATTGACCCTGTTTATTATGCTTAGATTTGAAGCAATTGTCCAAGTTTAAGCTAACAAAAAACAATGAGGCTTCAAATGCCTCTAAGGTACCTTTTTACTTTTTGATTAAAATTCAGAATAAGTTATTAGAATATGGAGGATTTTAGAATGTCCTCTTTTAAGAGGTTGTTAGAATATCCTTGATAATGTATATATATTTTAAACTGATATTTTTCAGAAATTCTTTCATACTCTGAAATATTTTCCTTTAGAAAGTTAATTTACCAATAACAGCCTGTTAAAAGCTTGAAAACTATAATTCATTTAACCTTACTACCTGCAGCCTTTCCTACTGGAAACACCTCCTCTTCCCATCCATTTTCTTCCCTTGATACTGTGCTTATTGGCATAGTCTGAAAATCGCTGTACAAGTGATATTTTGACTGTTGTGACTGCAGGGTTCTCAAAATCTGGTTGTTTTGTTTGGTTTTTGTTTGTTTATTTGAATATAGGTTCACAGCAGGTTTTGCATCCACATGCTAGCTATTAAACTGTTTTTCTATTGTTTGCTTCACAGGAGAATGAAGAGTAGTTTAGGCAAGGACACTAAGACTGAAAGACTGAAGTTTGGTGTGATCAATTCCTCACTGGTTCCCAAGGAATGAAAAAAGCATCTGAATCCATGAAGCTGGAAGTCCAGCATAACCCCCTCTGGACAAGCAACAAGTATCGTTTTGATGAATAACAGAAAGTTTAAGATGTTGCCCATTCTTGAGGTTCTGCATGTCTTCCTCTGAAACATCCCGTGTTGGTACACACTGCTGTAAAAAAAAACCCAGCCAACCAAACAAAAAAACCACACCAAAAACCAGCAGTGAATAGAGGCTACAACAGAGCTGTACTCTGTCTAAATGAACAGGTTTTAGTGACTGAATCTGCAACAATTTAAAGAGTTCAGAATAGGAATGGAAAGTAGCTCTAATGTGAATCAAGGTTATATACCAGCCACTATTAGAGAGCTGATAACCCTTGAAACCACAGCATGAAGAGGTGTGAAGGTAATAGGGACTCATAATGAATGTGTTTAATTCTTACTAACAATTATTAGAACACTGTGCTAGTATTTGGTACTGTCTCATTGCTGGTACTTAAAAAGAATTTGAAGGGTTAATTTTGATTATATTATCAAAGACAAAAGCTGAACACAGGGATCTTCTTCAAAGCAGTTTGACTAAAGCATCAGTAAAGCTATAATTACACTGGTTCATTTAAGCCCTACATAGTTTGAATATTAGCTTCCAAAACTATTTTGGCTTCATTTTATTTTATTAAATAGAAACAAACAAACAAACTCACACACACACACACAAAGCAAAGAAACAAACAAAAAACAACCACCACGACAACTCGAGGAAAGGAAAATATTTTTCCCTACTCAATGGAAAAGAAAAAAGTCATTCTAGGTCTGAATAGAGAGAAACTATCATTTCTTTTATTCTACAAAGCCTGAGCCTAAAAGTGTTGTAGTGAAGCCCTGTGACACATTTTATGTCATAGATAACAATCCATTTTAATTAACCATGTCTCAATATCTGTTTACAGAACTTGACAGTAAAATGGCTATTTATTTTAGTAATGAAAAATTGTACCTTAAATTGTTTGAAATTAAAGTATTTTTAATGGAATTTATGAGCCTGTTCCAAATTTTTCATGTAGCTCTTGTAAAAATAATATCTGTCTGTAGGATCATAGTTTTGCAAGTGTGCATCCATGTGAGCATGATCTGAACTAACCACCGAACTGAGGTCAGTATTGTCCCTTATTCTAGATGATTCAAAAATTTTCAGCTGTGTTGCTGACTCTAGGACTTTTCTACTTTCTGTAGTTGGAAATTTGCAGGCAATCTGTTTAAAGATACATCACAAGATCACTATCACTTGCGAACACCAGCAATGCCAAGTAAGATTTCTTTGAAGGTAAATCACAAATTGCTATGAAAACACTCTTTTCTCCTTGATGTCATATTAAAGGCTCCTTTGTTAAAAAGTACAGACCTAATCTTAGCTGAACCATGGCTTTGATCTGGGACTTGTTTTTGTCCGAGTGAGTTTATGAAGTCCAGAAAGTTATTTACTCAGTCTGCTAGAAAACCCAGAAAAAACAACAAAACTTTTTACCCCCAAATACAAAGATTGTTCTTTTAAGTGACCCGCATACTAGATAGCTTCCTGACCATATGTCTATGATGATTTCAGGTCTAAAGAAAGACTTTAGAGGAACAGCAGTAGAATCCTGTTTCTGTGGTGGAAAAGGCTTATGATCTAAGTAAGACAACTACATGTGACCCTTTCTAATTGAAGTAACTTTAATGCATCCTCTGTAAAGAAGTTATGCACTAATTTGAAATTCCGGAAAGTAAATTTGCACCACTTCATTTATAGAATAATGTTGATAGCATTTAATTTTTGGTTTTTTTAGGTTTTTTTCAGCCATATTTAACTAAAAAAAAGAAAAAATCAGCATACATAATATTGTGGCAGATATACCAATTTACCTTACATATTATGCAAATTGATGAAGATCACAACTGAGCTAAAGGAAGATCTAGAAAAGCATTTCAGTCTTCATGATCACTCATTCCTATTTCTTCCTACTGTGAATTTCTTCTGTAATTATTATGTTCTCTTAATTTTAATAGAAACTAGACCAACATTTACATATCAGATCATATTATTTATAATTTTTCTCCTGTGCTTCGACCTCTATCACTGTTCACACACAGGGTAAAGGATTGAGAGGAGTGTTATTGAAAGACACTCTAGCATGACTGCTCCAGGTAATCTGTGAAGCATTTGTTTGTTTTTATTTGACAATGATCCTATTTCTTTGTGCATTTCAATTACTGCAGCTTCTTAGTCAGTCTTTTCTAAATAGCAGATAACCACAAACTAGTATAATTTCATTAAAATCAGTAAAAGTACTCCTAATACACATTTCTTGAGATCAAATCTAATTGTCATTGATGCTGAGAGTAACGCTTTGCATTTGTATATTGCTCTTTACTTGCAGATCTCAAACTGCTTACAAATGAGATAATAATCTTCATAATCCTTATTTTGCAGAGAAAGTAATTGAAACACAAGAGGTGAAGTGACTTGCTCAGCATCTTTTAAGTCCTGCATGTGTATTCTTTAGACCACATTACCTAATTATAACCTCTCCACTAGCACATTGATAAATCAAGCACCACATTTAATATATCATCTTTCACCAGGTATTTCAAAATCCTTTCAGCCACAAGTCACAGAGTGGTGTTTTGGTGGGTTTTTTTGTTTTTGTTTTGTTTTGTTTGGGGGGGGGAGTGTTTGTAGTTTATGTCAGTATTAGTAGTATTTATTAATTAAAAATATACTTTTGATACTTTAACTGTTATTTTACTTCCAATAAAATACTGAGAATGCTTTATTTAGTTTAATTATTAAAGCCAAAATTAAGCAGCAGATAATTTGTATAAATTTAACTTTTAAAAATTCAGTTATGAATTCATCAACTAAAACTGAAGATGAAGCTCAGATGAGTTAATCTTCAGAGATTTGGATTGTGAAGTTATCATTATTGACAGTATTTTCTTTTAAAGTATCTAATTCTATTATTTTTTATATACATTCTGTGGAGTTTGAAAGTCGACTATAGTCTTGGAAGTCCAATGATAGATGAGGAAAAATATTGATATGAATATGTTTTTGTGTAATGTCGGAACCATTCCAATCTTGGAGAGCAGAGAATGCAATAAAAATAGTATAGGAGTAGCACAGAAACATTTACTTATTTCTTTTTAGTGCACAAGAATAAATGCCCTTCCATATTCTGGAATAACAAAGAAAATATTGTTTCACATTATGAATAGTTAGCTTGTGCAAGTCATTTGTACAGTGTATAACTAAAGAATATAATTTATTTGGATTCTAAACCAGAATTAACAGCTATATATAAAACAATAATTAGAACTAGGAATCATTTAAACAACAATCAAGAGGGCTGGAAAGGATAAATACCAACCAAATGAGATTACAAAGAAATTTTACTTAGGTGAAGAAGACATCATTAGTTCATCATGCCCTTTTCTTCTCAATGTGGTATGAAGACCATCTCATGGGTATCTAAATAAAACAAATATAGTAATTTATCCTGCTGATTGTCCTTCTCCAGACCAACACATAAAAACAAGCTCTGAGCATCAGAGCTGACAAAACAGGCTTTCCTTGAATGCTAAACAAGTTGTTCAGAGTAGTCTTGAATCTTCAGAGCAGATGTCTTAAGGGATTTTTCCCACTAAATTTTACACTCACTATATGCCATGTCTGTGTAGGTACTTAGGTAACCTGCATCTTCAAGCACCCAGATTCACAATTTTTGTACCAATAACATTTTGCAAAGCTACCATTCTGTTTGTGCCAATCAGCTACAATGCTAAATCTGCATGACACATGTAGAGGCCCACAAACTACATTCTCACACTAAGTATCATGTGTGGTACTTCTTTTACGAACATTTTCAAGTCTTTGTGCACCCAAATGCATGCACATAAAGTACCCAATTCAGAAATAAATGCATGTTAAGGAGCGTTAAACACACCAGCAGTTCTCTACAGCTGAGGAAATACGCACATTAAAATCTATTCACTTCCAACAGGAATGTAAACACTGTTTTCACAGTAAATCTATTACCCTTAAAGAAAATTTTGTACATGATTATGAAGGTCGAATTTCTGCATTGTTTTCTCTATCTTGTATTTGAACTCGCTCCAGAAATTTCATTAATCTGGTCTCGCTATAGAGTCAAGATAGGTGACTAGCAATTACAGCCCTTCCAACCACTCTAGTTTACTTTTTCAGGCAACCTAATAGCAGCCAATTCCATCACTTGGACTGCTCAGAGGGCTTTAATAATTGATCTAATTGGAGTCTATGCTACCACAAAAGCATCATATTGTTCCAATAAGAGGGAAGTTCTTAACATGCTAAAAAAAAAAACAGCAAAAATTGCAGAGAGAGGACCTGTTCCTTCGCCATTCCTCTTACTTCCTTAATCTGATATTGGCTCAGCAATCTCTTCAGCAGAATTCCCAGGCAACTCCAGTTTGTCAAGTAATTTACTTGTGTCTGAGACCACAGTACCAGAAACCAGCTGCAACTCATTTTGCATCATCATGATTTTGCTCTTTCATAAAATTTTGAGAACTCACCATTGGTGCCTGAAATCTGCTTGAGCAGAACCAAGAGAAAATTCACATGGAGCATACAAATGATTCTCTAGAAAGAAGTCTCAGTAGGGTATCAGATCAACATTTTGCTTAGGGTAAGAATACATAGTTTTTTCCTACCTTTTCTTGTAGTTATTGCTCACAAATTCCCAAAATGCAGTGTGTTGCTAGCTTGATGTAGAAGGATTTGACTGCTCTAATGAGTCTGATAGATTCATTTTATCATTGCCCTTGCAGGTATTTTACTCAAATTGCTACTATGAAGAAGGTGCCATACAGATAGAGATTATTTTTCTCCCACTCAAGAAAGCAATAACACACTTCAGCAGGCAAACTGAAACATAGAATCATAGAATCATTTTGCATGAATATAAAGATCTCACAGTTGATTGAAGGTACCTGAACTTTGATCTCTTGGATTGTATACAAAGATATACACTTTCCTTGTAGCTTCTTACTTTTTTAATACATATTATCTCTAAATTGTTGATAATAATACAGCATTAGTATGTAAACAATATAATTGTCTTATCTTTGGTATTAATTGACCAGACTTGTTTCACAAATTTGGTCTTGTTTACTCAACATGATTTTTGGTTCCTACAATTCCTGAGCAACCTTTCATGAAAGACACACAATTTTGAAAGTATTGGGAAGCTGAAATGTTTCTCATAGCTTCTTAAAGGACTTAAATATTGAGGTGTAATTCCTAGCAGATGCCTGTGACCTTTCAATTTTGAGCTGATTGTAACCCAAAGGGTCTGAGTGTCAGAGTCCTGCATACCTTAATGGCCCTGACCAGCCTCACCTGAGGCTTCTTCTTCCTTTCACAGGCCTAGGCATTCCATCTAATGTCAGCTGGGGATCTTTGGTCCTAGCATGGATTATGTGGTTGTTGTGCTGGTCTGAAGTCCTTGCTTTTGAATAGACCTGGAGTCCATCTGGACACAAGTCCTGTCTCCTTTTACTTATGCTTACACCTAAATCCTTGTACGAAAGGATTTTGGATCTAATTTGTTTCTTTGCCTTTTCTGGTGCTGTTGATGTACGCCTTTGCCAACCCCTAGTTCTGCCCACTGTTGTCATTCCCATGGGGTTGCATCTGCCCAGAAGGACATGGCCTGTGCTGGGATCCCCCTCAGCTCCTGGTTTGTTCCCCTCACAGGGCAGTTTGGCTACTTCTTGACATTCAGACACAGGTGATTTATTAATGCTGTACAGTCAGAGCCCATATCCCTATCTGAATTACACTGTTGATTAATTTAGTGTGTCAGTGTGAAATAAGAACATTTTTCACGTGGGTCAATCAAATTATCAGATTGCTGTTCTTGCTAGTGCTGGAAGGCCAGTGGCATGGCTTACTCTTTTGCAAACAAATTGAAAAATTCTTCCTTTGAGTAATTTGTTAGCCCAGTAGCATTTCGACTTCAAGAGTCCCCAGAAGCCATAGCTATCTTGTTAAGAATAACATTATTATCCTAAAATTAACTTCTGAGTTCACACTGGAATCAAAAGTTAAATGTATAATTCAGAAACATTTTGTGTACTTATATTTTCTCTTCATGATACCAAGCAGTAAGGTACTTTTCCATCTGTTCTGTGTTAAAAAGCAGAATTTGCATGGAGCATTTACTGAAGAAATAATAAGACCTTGTGAGACCTATGAGATCTATGACTATTCATCTTTCTTTATTATAATCTTGAATAGATTTGCCATACAGTTAACCAGCAATGTGGAAAGTTGGCATACAGCAATTATCTTGCCATTCAAGTGGTATGCTGTGTACTTTTTACCCCTTTCTCCTAGTCCATCAAAGTGCACTAATGAGGTGTTTTCCTGTTTCCCACTTCTCAGTACAGTGTATATCTCACAATAGCGAACTTATTGAATAAAAATGGGATACCTCTTCTAATTCTTCAAAAGACAGAGAATGCTAAAGGTTTTAGGAAGTGAAAACTTTGTTTTCAGTGCAGTGAATATTTCTTTTAATGAAAACTCCTATATTAATTCAGAGGAGGGTAGCAGAAATGGACTTTCATAAGCATTTTTTTGCCCCTGTTTTTATTGTTGGAGTTACCATTGCTTCTGAAAGTGAGAATAACAGTTTCTTGCCATGTACAGAGGAGCTACCTGACTGGTTATAAAGAGACAAGTGGGCTTGTGGAATGCTTTGGCCCACAGGAGTTTTCAGATTTGAGATATGGAAGACAGCTCAGAGGGTGACTCTTCTAGAGTCTGAGAAGTCATAGGTGTCACAGTTAAGAGCTTTATTTGAGAATAAGGGGTTTTTCTGGACTAGGTCATCTAAAGAATGAAGACAGACATTGGAACCACTTCAGGGAATGTTACAACTAGCTGCTGTAATCCTCTGTTCCCCACTTTTCTTCCCTGTGATTTGTGAAAGAATGATGCCACAGGTTGCAAGCTACAGGCCTTTGACAGATTGTGTTGCTACTGCCCTAGTTTCCTTGTCCTTCCTATTCACTTGAGGAGGAGCTGTCAGCAGCCTGGAGTCCCTGTTTTCTTCTTTGGCCATGGTGTCAGTTCCTTTTGTTATGTGAAATGTGACAATTCCTTGCACATGAAACAGGTGTGCTTCATAGGATGTGATGTATGTGATATTGTGTCTTTAATGCAATAAGCCTTCTGAAAGCAAGTTAATCATCCTGTTCACTTTTCACTAAATTCCTTTTCATGTCTCCTTCTTCTGTTAGTTGGAAAGGACATCGTGTGATGAACTACCTCTTTGTGAGCTCCCCCAAAAGTTTTTGTGGACTAAGTCACTGATCTACATACTCCAGTACTGTAAACAAAAATCTGTTGTTGCAAGACTAGTAAAACAAAATATAATTTTACACAGTTAAAATATAGCTCTATTTAAAAAAGGGGAAACAAAATGTTTAAAGTGTGCCTTCAGTAGTAACCTCTGAAATGAAGTATTAGCTTGAAATCGCATTTTTTTAATGCTTTCTTTGGTGTCTTATAGTAGAGCTGCTGAATTAACCCTTAGCTCTGAAAATATTAATTATTCTATTCATTCAGTAGAACTACCTGACAGATATTAGCTGGTGCAGCAAAAGATGACGAAAAGCCACTAACATAAGGAAATGATAATATTTCTTCTGTTCCATTGCTTCCACTGCTATGAACCTTAAATCAGAGTGGAAAGCAGAACATTCCCTGCTATATCGGTATTATTTTAAAAGTATTTCATCTCCACACTGAGAAGAAAGCACTTGACATTACCTTTTATAGCAGAAATTTTATGCAGAATACCTTGGGTTCAAGGCCTGAAGTGTCTCATTTTCTAGCCCAGATTCAGTGCAGTTTCTGTTGTCTTTTAATTACATACTTCAAAAGCCTTGGTCCCTGACTCTGGATTCCAGGAATTAGAAGCTGCTGGAACTTTTTCTATGCCAAATAATTAGTATGACACCAAGGAGTTATCTTCTGTTCATATCATACTTGAAATAGGCTTATCAATTAGTTTCAGGGATATTCCTGAAGGAGGCAAAAAATTAGCAGTACAGACTCTATAGTGTATTCCAGGTTCTTTAGTCAGTCTCCAAGATAACACTCCACTTGCTGTTCCATCCATAGTTCCAACCACATTGTCCCTAGCCTAATTCTGCTACAATTTTGGCTAGCATAAGGTCTTTAACCCCTTCAGACATTTGCTTTACAGTGACTAGTGTATTTGCTTGGCAGTCCCAGCCTGAATGACTGAATTTCAGTGCTTGTCTCCCTTTTAAGCCACTCCTCTGTCCTGATACTAGTCACCTAATTTGTTTTTTCCTTCCAAATTATACATTCCAGATTATTCACTTTTTTAGATAAGTTTCCTCTGTATTTCTAAGATCAAACAGCAGTGACAGGATGGAGATAATTTCTTGTTCCTTCTATGATTTTTTTGTATCCAGAAGAACAATTGACACAAACATTAAAAAGAAAGGAAGTAGTCTAAGATGGAGGGCAGATAATATTTTTTAGAAAGTGAATTGTCAGGTACTTTAGGGACCAGGAAGGTCTCTGCTTGACATCTCCACATGCAAATTTTGCAAAGGCATACAACTTAGCCAGGTTCTTGCATATTTTCACTGAAATGGTGAATGTCAGTCACAGAGTAACTCACTGAATAAGTTAAGACTCTGATCCAAAGTAGTGAAGTGGGATAAGATTTCATTAAGAAACAAATAATTGGGTATTTTCAATGAGAACCAAGCAATACATTGCCCTGGTTTTCTAAGGGAAGTAACTAATTCACATAAGCTGACATTAAGAAGAAAAATTTACCAAAGCATCAAGAAACACTCTGAGTGAAGCGGAAGCCTAAACCAGACACTTCTCTTGGAGCATTTCAGCCAAAGTTATTGTATTTTATCAATATAAAACCAACTAAAATAAAATTTTGCTATGAGAACTGTGCCTTTACTATGTACAGTATCTCTTAAAGGAATACTATAAATCTGTGCAATAAGGAATAAGTTTTGCAAGTACTGTATTTTAATTGCTATCAGACTTTTCTGTAAATATGAGTCAAAATGTTTCACATCTTTAGCAGAGGGACAAGAAATGTTTCAGTGGCAATCTGAATGAGATAAAAAGAAGAATATGTGAAGTGAAAGAAAATTAAAAAGCACCAACGAAACTTAAAAGCAAAGATCCAAGAGAAATTTTTTATATAGAAGCTTCCTGTACCATAACCAAATTCTTTTTGAAATGTCATCACAAAGTATATACTTCTGTAATAATCTCGGGTCACTTCTGTTTTACATTCAGAGCACAGTCCTGTTCAGCTTAAATATATTCAACCATCTTGAATAGCAATTTCAGAAGTATTTAAGCAAATCTAATACTTAGAATAAGAAGGTTAAAAAAGCCTGACTTTCAGCACTTTTTTCATGCAAATTATTTTATTTGAATAATGATGAGACAGTTAGTTTTATTTAAAGTGTTCTGTAGCTTACTCAAGTGCATAATTCAGTAAAGACTCCTGAAAGCAGACACCTAGAGACTAGAAAAATGTAAGCAAAACAGTCTATATGGGACTTCTTTTTTGAGAACAAGATACCGAACTCCTCTGGACAATCTATTTTTGTGCTCCTATGTGTTTTGAATGACATAATTTTTAGTACTTCAGGTCTGTATTTTGCTTTCTTTTTGTGCCTTATGGGAACCATATGGTGTTTATAGAACAAAAGCTTTGTGCCTCAGTGTAAAATGTTTGGAGAGAGGCAGAATTTTTTTTTCTCATTAAAAATAAACAAACAAACAAAAACAACCCAGGTAAAAGAGAATTTTCTGAAATAGCAGAATCATGACAGTATAGCAAGTGTGTGAACCCTTGGAAAAAAAAAAGAAAGGAAATAGAAAGAATAGAACAGAAAATAGAAAGAAAAGGTATGGATTAGCCATGTACACTAGTGTTATTAATACTATTTCTGATAAGGACTACAGTGAAATTCATTTGGGTCAAAACCAGTTTGGGAAAAAAAATAATATAAACTGGTATAACACTGGAGATTTACCATAAAATCAAAGGGATAATTTAGATATTGTCAGATTCATATCTGTTAACAACAACAAAACCTACAAAACCAACAAACAACAACAAACGAACAAACAAACAAAAACTGTTATAGAGGTAAATGCTACTGTAACCGTGTTACAATGAAAGTCTGGGCATTCTTAGCTATCGATTAGAAAGCAAATGGTAGTAATAACTGTATTCCAGATATTACTGAAAAAAACTTATTTTAGGAAGTAGTGACAATTTTAGATGAGGTGTTGTAGACTTTGTGGAAGAGCTAGTCACAGAGAAAAATTTTGGACTGATTAGTCATTGGATGATTGCATTCAAATAGAGTCTCTGAAGCTTGGAACTCAAAAAACAAAAGCATTGGTCAAGAAAGAGACTTCATTAATCAGTTCAACAGACTGTGGAAATGGGCAGTAAAATGATATGTTTTTCTGGACTTCTTTTTCTATAAAATTAAAGACGATATACCTACCTATACCTGAAGCAATCATAAAAATCTTGACTGGAGTGCTACATCTCCAGCTGAATGAACAAACATTGCAAAAAAGGATATTAAGAGTTAGCAAAGATTCTACAAGTACAATAAAAATGAGTTATCTTTCGATTGAGGCTAGACACTTGTAATGGTATCCTTCTTCTCTACCCAGTTGAAACTGCGCTGCAGCCATACCTCCTATTTCCACTTTCCTTTTCAATTTGGATAGCTGAGGAGTATTTTGTTATTGTGTATATGCCCTATTGCTAATAAAAAGGTATAAATCTGTGAAACCTCTTGCTCATAGTATTTAGAAAGCATGTGCATGTTCTCCTGACAGAGCTGTTGCAGAAGAGGGCTACAAGAATGATTAAGGGAATGGTGAGACAATCTTATGAGACAAGTCAGAAAGAGCTTGTGATGCTCAGTCTGCAGCTGCTGATGACTGCTGCCTTTACCACCAAATGAATAAAGAGGGAGCTAGGGAGAAAGGAAAACTCAGAGAGCAATTTAAGAGAGAAAATTTTCTCTCTTTAGAGAGACAATTTAATTACAAAATGTGAAGATAAGGAAGAGTGGAAGTGGATAGGTAGGTTAAGCTAATAAGCATATAAGTTTTAATGAAATATATGGGCTTAAGGCTATCAAAATCAAGCCTAATTCTGTTCTAGTTTTCAATGTAGGTAGAATATAGCTTTCATTTGAGACACTTTCTTGTGAGCATAAATAGATAGAAATTTTCTGTGAGAAAATTAAACCTACTTCACTTTTGGTGATTTTTGTTCTTCTCTGATTAGAATACAGAGACAGAAACTTTCTTATTATAGATATTTTTGGGAGATTAGCCTGTATATTTGTCATGGGGAAGTAATTTAGGGTTCTGCTTGATGCAGAACAATGTTTAGATTTCTTAGAGAGAAGTGCAACTTAAAAAGAGTTCCGTGGGGGGTTCACTCTATTATTTACTGCATAGGGGAAATATGCCAAGCCAAATGCTGCTTACCTTCTCTCCAGGTGCTTGTACTTGTTCATGAAGCAAACCTTCAGGCATCTTCCCTCCCTGATAACCATTCGCTCCAGGGGCTGTGTCTTGGAGCTCTGGAGGCAAACTCTCACGTGAGGCCCTTAACCACATGCAAAACAGACTTTCAGGTAACAAAATTCTCAGAAAATAAAAAATTTAATGGAGTAGAATAACAGAAGGGCTGGGTGCCTCCACTGAGGTCCACCCAAGCATAGAAAACTACAAACTTTTATATCTTTACAGACCTTTCACACCAAGATCCAGTCCAATTGGACCCTTTTTCCCTGACTCCACATGGGCCTTTGTTTTGTTCAGTTGTAGACATTGGTTTTGGCCCATATCCTTGAAGGTGCCGTTTTGTCTGGATAAATCCTTTCTTCTCAGCGAAGTGCAAAACAGGCCCCGCTTTGCAGATATCTGTAATGTCTCTGCGTTAGTCTTGGATCATTTTTTTCCCAGTCAGTTCCATTTTTCCCAACAAAATGCAAGCTAGACTTTATCTTGCAAGCGTTTAGTGTAGTCTGCAGTTGCTTTTGGTAAATATGAGCAGGATCTTAGAGCTTAAAATTTTAGCAAATCTTGTCTACCAAGTAACATGAATCAAAGAGTATATTAAAAATCATACAACCTTATATCTCTATATAATCCATTACATTTGATGTGCATCTACTTAAGCTAAATGATTAATAGTGAACTTGATTTGGGCTCATCCACTGACCTTTGAGTGGTAAAACCATTGCCATACACCTCACTTATTTAGCAGGGAGAGCTCAAAGTGGGCTCATCCGGGCTGTCGTATTTATAGAATGAAGTGGTTGACTTGTAGTCAAATTGCATACAGTAGGAAAAGTATGCACGAGACTCCCTGCGCCCACACGCCACCAGCGTTCAGTTGCTGTTCTGCTTCCCTGTGGGTCGCCTGGAAGGAGTTCTTGGCCTGGCTGAGGCTCAGGCCCTCACCTCCTCTGGAGCCTGGACCAAACGGCTGCTGGTTTGGCTGGGGGGTGGTGTTGAGTGCATCTGCCACAGTATTGCCTTTGTCTAGGTCTTCTTTAAGTACTCCTTAAAACATAAATAATTTTGCTGTCCAAAATACTGATTCTGTTGCGCTCGATGTTTCAAGCCTTCTTCTGTCCTGCTGCTATGATTAATATTCACACTTCTAAGAATGGAAGTAAGAACAGAACTATCACAAACTTAAACCAGATAACATCAACAGAATATGTCTCGTAGATAAGTTCGAGTTCCCGTAAATAAGTGTTAACTGCAGTGAAATCACTGGCCAAAATGAGAGAAATCTTTTGCATTTTCCTATACTATCTGTTGAACTCAAATTCCTCATGGCACAGGCTTTTATTTTATATTAAATGTATACAAAGTTATTCTTTCATGAGTGGTGAGAAGCAGTGTGTGAAAGAAGAAATACAATAACATGCTAAAGGGGTTAGTTAATAAAATAGCCACACTCCAGAGCACTTAAACTAGAATTTACAAAGTTAAACAGTCCAGTGATTTTATTTAATCTCTATGACACTAACGCAGAGGTCAAAGGGACTGTTATTTTCAGGGAACAGCCATGTTAGTAAAAAAAACAGGCTAGAGAAGTGTCCAGTAAGAAAAAGAGTCAATAAGAAAACAAAAAAACCAGAGGCAGAAAAATATTACAGTAAAAAAAAAGGAAAATAATTTTGAGGGAAAAGAAACGGAAGGAAACAAAGTAGTTCTAGCACCTAAGAGGAAATATTCACTGGCAACCCTTCTTACAGTCCAGCCTCTCTAGTTAAGTGTTTATGTGTACAAGAACATAACAATGGAAAGCAGGATGGGATTCCTCTGCATTGACATCCCTTGGCATAAATCCTGTGGAGAACCACAATGAAAACAGGGCAGCATTATCCAGTGCAAATTCATTGGACTTTGCAGGTCATTTTACTGTACTGTTTGGTATACACCACATGTGTTTATAGATAAACATATGCCATAAACCAGTGCCAAATCACTTCCCTGCAGATAAATTGTAATTTGTATGCTGATGTGGTAGAGGAACTGTAGAAGAAAAAGCAGCCAAAGCCGTAACCCTTTCTTTACCCTATTTATATATAGTGAGCAGAGTATTCAGTCACACCTACCTGAATTACCTCAGACCACCTATACTCCCAGGTAAATTATACCATCAAATAACCTGAAAAAAATAACTGAAGCTCAAGAATGGTGGAACAGAGGAAGAAAATACGTAGAATTAGTAATGCAGAATGGAGAAGAAACAGTAAAATTAAGATCTTAGGTAAATTTTTCCTCATACCACCAGTAGTAACTGTAGTATAACCATCAATAATACTGATGTAAATTGTATTTAACAGATAACCTGTGGATAGTATGCCTGAAAACATTACAACAATGTATTACTGACCTAACAGTGGAAAATGTTATTAGATGCTTAAAATCTAAATTAGTTTGTCTTTTGAATCATTATCATTTAGATGAAAAATTGTCCTGCAGCAAGACTTTTTTCTTGCCTCAAATCATGATACAAAATGTATGATCCACAAATTGCACCTGCATTGTGGAGTCTTGTTCAGGTGACCCGATTTACGTCAGAATTTTTCCTCACCCTGATGACTGAAATACACCCATGTCTGTAGAGCTATTTTGGCTGAAATCTAATTTTCAGTCTTGTAAATTATAAGAAAGACATAAGTGCAGTGTGTCTTGGTTTGTCTCTTTGTAACCAATAAAGATGTGAGTAGGCAATCAGTTTCTGAAATGCTTATTCAGTCTTCTGTCCAAGGACATATTCAATTGGAGGGCATAGGGAAAAGGCATAGAGTGTAGTATCGGAGATTCCGAATTCATTCAAGTTTAGAGGTTCTGATTGTTGGCTAGTTGTGGTGTTGGTTTTTTGGTTGGTTGGTTTGGTTAAGGTTTTGTTTGTTTGGTTGGTTCATTTGGTTTTTTTGAGTACAATTGAATTCTGGCAAACAGAATACTTTGTATTGTGGAGGGGAACACTATCCTACAATGGCTGAGGAAATTCCTGCAGTACAAACAGTTGGAGGCAAGGGAAAGTGTCATATCTATTTTCTTGGAGATCCCTGGGAGTTCAAGTTATCCATAAAGCTTTGCTTCTATGGATTTCCAAAAATGTTCTAAACTGGAACACAATCTCTCAGGACTCTCTAAGGGAATCTACTTAACATTATATTATACTGAAGTCTCTATATTGATCACTACATCCCCTTAAAAACTGCAAACATTCTGTGCTAACCTCTTTCTTTTAAAAACACACTTGACACAGATGGTGAAAGTGTTGCCGATGTCACCTCTTTATGTAATATTACAGTGATTAGTCTTTTAACTGAGAAAATGAATCGAGAGGTTTATTGATCTCTGATTGACGCAGACAAGTCACATTTACAGACCTACAAAGAGTTAATTCAGACTCCAAGCACTTCAAGATAGCTGCATATTTTCATAATAGACTAGCATGTAAATTCTTGTTTGGAACAAGATTTCGGTAATGTCCATGTGCTGTGCTTTCGTATTTGGCAAAACTGTAACCAGAATGCTGCTTTTTTATTTTTCCTTTTTTTAAAAAAATTTCTGTTTTCCCCTCCATCATTTCTTGTCCACACTTGTACTCAGAGATATTGTTTTCCACAGGAACCTAAAAACTAGATATGGGAGCAGCCAGGGGAGTTCATTTGAGTTTTTTACTATTATTTTATTTTCACTCTCTTTTTGTGGTTATTTATGAGAAAATCACAGTAAGCTCACACAACTTGAATGGAGTGTTCAAAAAGTTTGGGTGAAAGCAGATATGCCCAAAAGAGAATGTCTTTGATATTTACATTGATCTTTCAATTGTAATTCCCCACATCTAGTTACAAAATTTTGGCACAAAAAACCCCCAACAAAACTGTATATTTATATTTCTTGCTCTCTGAATGATTTCCTTAGGTCAGCAATGACTGAGCAAAACAAATCCTCATAGAGGAGGTGAGAATCTTACATGGATTGCAAACAACTACTTTAATGGTTGCACTATAACACTATGCTGCGGTAGAGCTTCACAGAATACACTTACTGGCACTCTGGGGGATACAGCATTCTGATGTGTTTGAAGTCACTGTATTTTTATTGTGAATGGAAATATCCTGTACTATCCACAACTTTATAGTACATGACCCCCTTCCCCTCCTAAAATGCTGATTGTGAGAGGAAGTTGTTAAAACCAGGTGTCTGCTGGCGCAAACAGACCAACACTCTATAGAGCTGTGACGAGGAATAAAGCTGAGCTCTTTGTTACAAGGCAAATGTAGAAAGAATTTTTAAGCATCTGAATTCACCTGTAAGCTTGTTTTTCTAACATTTGCCATTAGCTTTTATTGGAGGGAGCAATAAACCACAATATTGCTAATCAAAATAGGACTTGATGGGATAAACTTTAACAATTTTAAAATAATCTGAAAGGACCCTGTATAAATATATGCACATACAAGTAAAGTCAAGGACTTCTCAGAGTGTATTTTGCTTAAGCGCCATGCCCTGAGGAAGAGGTTTGCATCCATGTATATTTCCTCCTTTATATCTTTTTCTTTCTTATCAGAGAGAAAAATAACTCTATAACAGTGTTGATTTTTATGCTTAAAAAGCTGTTCAGATAATGAAAATTTTGGTTTTAAATAATTTATCACCTATTCTTTCTGCAAAAAGATTCAGAGCTACAGTTTATCCTAGTAGAAATAAACCAATATCAAATAATGAAAATTTCTTAAATGATGGGAATTTTGATTTCCCAGAACGATTACTATGAAAAATTGTTTGTTTTTTTTTTTTTTTTTTTTCTGATCACAGCTCCAGGAAAGAGGAGGAATGCTGAGATGAATTTTTAATTATGTCTTTTTAATTTTATGACCACCTATTTTTTTTTTCTTTTCTTAATAGAGTTAATGCCCATGTTATTTTCTTATGGAGATATGGTTGTGTTAGAATAAAAGATTAATATATATTGAGTGAATATTAGAATGGTAGCTACAGATGGCTTTCTAAAAACATAAATATTGTTATTAATAATTTGAAAGCTGGATAATTGTAGACTACTCAGGCAAGAATAGTTACATCAGTTTGATGTATGAGAGCAAATAAAAACACATTCATCTTACTGCTCCTGTGAGAAATTTTGAATTAAGAAAAGCTAAACAGTTAATGGCAAACACATTTTGTTTCTTTAAAAAGAAGTGGTTTCATATTATAAAACCTCAGAATGCTGTTGAAGTTACTAAGAACTATAATATAACCAAAATCAGTGTTTAGAATTTGGCTTACGATTATAAACATATATCGTACACGCAGTCTAGCAAATATTCATCTCTTCTTAAATGCAAATTAAGACTTTAAACTAGTACACACATTCACACCTGAATACTATTACTCCTGCTACTACTAACAATAATGACAAACTTTTGAATCCAAGTTAGCCATATTTTCATATAATCATATATATTTTCATAAATTGTAGAATAGACCAGGTTGGAAGGGATCTTGAAAGATCATCTGATCCAACCTTTTGTGGGAAGGGTCTAGGTGAGATTAACTAAAACTCTGTCCAATCATGTCTTGAAAACCTTCAGTGAGGGGAACTCCACCACATCCCTGGAGATGTTGAATGACTGAATGATAGTTCTCCCTGTAAAAAAAATGTCTTTCTTATATAAAGACGAAACTTCTCCCTGTGCAACTTGTACCCATTGCCCTTTGTCTTCTCTGTGTGAAGAGAAAGCCTACATCCTCTTCGTAGTCACCTTTTAAGTACTGGAAAACTGTGAGGAGGTCCCTCACTGAGCCTTCTCCATGGAAAATAACCCTAGCTCCTTCAGTCTTTCCTCATAGAATATGTTCTTCAATCCTTTGGCCATCTTTGTGGGTCTTCTTTGGATGCTCTTCAGTGTGTCAATGTCCTTTTTGAATCGTGGGGACTGTAACTGGACAGAGTACTTCAGGCACGACCTGACAAGTGCTGACTATACTGGGATGATCACATTTCTATCTCTGTCAGTAATTCTCCTTTGGATGCAGCCCAAGATCCTGTTTCCAGAATATGGAAGCCACACATGGAAGCCACCTGTTGTGGGGAGTTTCAAGGGAGTTTTGTTTACCATTTTTCTAGGTATGAGAAAAGACACAGGTTCAGGGTTAGATGTTATATCCCTGACTCTGAAAAGTGATTGACAATGAGACCATCTTTCCTGTGTGATGCATGATTTTTTGCTACCTTTTCCCAGCTGCATAGTTTGACAAATAATGACACAGAATCTCTTTCTTCTCCCTAGGAGATTTGAGCTAGTTAATAAAAAAAATGTGAATCAGCTTGATTTTTTTGGAGGGTTTGGAAGAAACATTGGGCAGTAGGTTCAAACTGAAAACAATGTGTATAAAAGAACTGCAAAGATAAGATTGAGAGCATCACTTTCAGTATTTCCTATTTTAAAGCAGGAGCGAGAGTACACAGATAATATTTGTTAGAGTTTTCTGGTGGTTGTGGTTTAGGCCCTCATATTATAAATAACTTTTCTCATTTGAATATTGTTTATATGAAAAAGGCCTACTACTTTAGTATGTACTACCTCACTTGTAAGTGGGAGAGGCATCTGCTGTATGTATTTAGGAACAACCAGCTTTTCTTTTCCCCTTATAATTAATACAGCTAGAGTCCTGGAGATTATTCTATAACGTACTGACATGAGCTAACATATAAGCTGCTACAGTTCAGAGTAGCCAATTATACCTGCTGACTGTCTGCTGGTAGCCATGGTACCTGCAGGCTTTACTGGTTGTTCTCACAGCAATCTCAGAGCTTAAATAGGCTCAGACACTGGCTCAGCTAGTTCAAAATTCAAACTGCTCTGGCGTTTGCAGAGGGATCACACTGCCACTCATTAGGGACTGAAGTGTAAGGCTGCGGAGCCCAGAGGGCTTTGTGCTATGCCAAGTATCCTTCACAGAAACAGGAAGGATGGATTTTTCTTAGGCTCATGCAAATGTTTCAGCAAAATTTAGCAGAATTCCAAAGCTTCTATTTATGCATCTATTCTTCATTTAGATTTGTTTTTATGCTTTGATTATTTTGTGAAAACTGTCTGCAAACAATCTATGCTGAATTTAAAAGATACTGCTTTTTCTTTATGCTGCGGGTCTAATTTCATTTGGGAAAGCACTCCCCATCATGTTCCTATTCTTGTTTCATGTATTTGTAACTTGACAAAGACACCTTTGGGAGGAAGGTGACTCTATGCTCAGTCTCAGTTAAAATGTGAAAATGTCTTATTTATGAAATCTGATGGAAAAGCAGTTGGGTTTGAGTTTTTAAAAGGATTTGAATTATTGAATATTAATACATGCAAAATTTGGGCCAAGAATCCCCCCTCATTGCAAGGAATTAAAATTCAAAGGAACAAACTTATTGTGCAAAAATAAGAAAAAATTAACTCTGGCAAACTACCTCTTAGTTCTAAACACTGTCACTGTCCCATACGAAGAATGCTGATATATTTCCAGGATAGCAGGTGTACTTTGCACTGCTCTGCAATCTGTTTCTACTGGACAACCTTTGCAGAAGTGCAACTGAGAAGCATTAGTGCTTGTTCCATAGGTTAATCTTTCTGCCAAAAGGAGTTTCATTCAAGTGTTGGCCATGATTGTTCAGTTATGTCACTTCTGAAGAGAAAGATCTGTCTCTTTCTGAACTGCAGTTTTCTCTTACCTCTACTGACTGAAATTCCTGTTAAGATTAAAGGTGGGCTAACTGGGGTCTCTTTTTTTTTTTTTTTTTCTCTAGGTCTCAAAAGGTCCACATGTTCTAGTATCTGAGCTGTATACAGGCTTCATTACATAATGTTAAATATCTACCCTGAGAACCACAACAATGAGCATAGCTTATTTTTACTGAGTTTTATTTGCTCCTAAATACAGTTTTTGAAAAAGCACTCTCTGAGCACTCTTCTTTATCTAAAAAATATTTTTTTTTTCAGAGGGTCATATTTCACCCCTCAAAAGCCTATCCAAACTCCATAATTTTGAGCTCTTTTTTCCGAAGAAATTACAATCAATTGGCCTCGTGGCATATCCTTGAGTATAATTCTTCCTCTACCAATTCAGTTAGTGTTTACTGTGCTGTATTAACTGAAACATAAAATAATAATGTGACTTTATAGTGGGATAGTTAAATATTGAGATAGAAAAATTCAAAGCACATGTGTACACATAAGCAGGCACATCGCAAGAAGAGCCAGAGGCCACGAAATGCATTGCAAAGAGCAAGTTTTATTTTAGTTACCTCTCTACTGGGGGATCTCCGAAGTCGCACCTAAGCTCCCAGGCAGAGGTGACACAAGCGGGGACGCAGGCGCTGGTAAGTTCAGCCCTGCTGGAAGATCACTGGGTCTGCTGAGCTCACCTGGATTTCAAGGCTTCAGGCAGGCGCAGCCTCCCGCTCTTTCTCACAACAAAGCAGGAATCTCAGACATAGTGATAAGGTGCCTAGAGTTTCTCATAGGCCTATGTTATCTAGCACAGAGGTTCTACTCATCAAGCACACAAGGTCAGTAAAACAATTAGTGTGATGTATGTGCTTTTTCTACAGACAGGTGCAAGTCACTTTGAGCGTGTTTACATTTAACTAACCTCCTCGCCAAATCTTCCGTTATGTTCCCATACAGCATAGTATCTTTCTTCATCACAGACATAAGTTGCTCCAATGTTACATTTTTTAAATTTCTACCCTCTGCTGGTTTCCCCACTTGTGACATTCTATCAAAATTTTATTCAGTTCTGAGATGTTAGGTGTTTTCATTAAAAACTTATTCCCCTGTAATCAGATAAAGATGTTAGAGCTTCAGTTTGTCTTTAGAGAGTGAGAGCAGGTTTATGGATAATTAAACTTAAAAATGAGAAGACAACAAAATGTTTTCCCATTTTGTAATGTTACTTTCAAGGCTTTGTTGATTGACATGACATTAGTAGACCTATGCAACATACAACACATTTTCTTTATTACTTCATGTGACTACTTGAACTTTCTAAATGCCCATTGGGATTGAGGACAGCTGACATCGCACCAAATCAAGCCTGTCACAGCAATGCTACATAGAAGTCCAGTAATGTTTCTTAATTCAAAGTGAAAAAATAAAACCTACATGTGATCATGTGTAACCAACTTTTCTCCAAATCAAATGTTGTGAAGCAGGTATATCTTGACTATCACAATCTGTCACTCATTCTGTTTCCCATAATATTACAGTTTCATTTCACACAGTCCTTAGATAGTATAGTCCTTCCCCACCAGAACCTTAAAGTCCTCATAAAATATTACTGAGTCTTATTTTCCTACCATGCTAAGCACATGCTAGTACCAAGCCCAGCACTGTAACATACTGAAAGAGGAATTATACTGCACCTACATCCTGAGATCCTCTCTGGCATTATACCCTTCATAGATCCCACAACAGTGGAAAATTATGTGATATTTTCTGCAGGGAAAACACACACAGTAATGGATAAAGATGCTTTATGTGTGTGGGGAAAAAAATTGGGGGAGAAGAAAAGAGTAAATATCTGTGGAATCAATGACTTTGAAATGATATGCTTTTAGTTGGAAAATTTCTCCTGAAAGGCAAATTCATGAAAGTAAGAGAATTGCTGAAGGTGGATTCTCTGTCTATTCTCATTGTTGGAGGTGACAACAGTGAAACCTTTGATACATAATACATTCCACATCCTTTCTTATCCTGACTCTAAAATAAATGCATACTTAAACATAGACACGCTTATATACTGAAATGTAAGACTTTGCAATATGCAATTGATCCTTCACCTCCAACACAGTGTTGAGCTTCAAGAACCAGTACTTAGATGTAGTACTGATAAATCCAGTCATCTAGGAAGGATCATATCTTCCCTGCACAGAATAATAACATTTCCAAGGAAATATAAATAGCTTCCTGTAAATCAACTCTTTAAAATAAAAAGGCCAGTGTTTGTCGCTATTAATAAATGATAAAAAGAGAGTCACTGCCTCCCACCAAAGGCTTCTCTGAAAATCAACCATCTTCCACTTCGTTTGTTTCACAAGTTTTAAATGCAGTCATATAATCTAGAAGCTTATATCTGATCATCTCGTAAACCAGTGACGTTATATCCCTGAATAGTACCAAAGACAGCTACATTTAGATTCGTTTGTTAACAAAGAGTGGAATCTTATACTTTCAGGATCAAGCAGGCATGAAAGTGTTTTCCATGGAACATAGCCTGATCATGTCAGTTCAATGAAATTGAAAATTTGTATATTTTAAATGTGTTTAATTTTATGGCAAATAAAATTAATTCTACAGCCTTATTTGGGAGTCAATGTGTACTCTTGATTAAAAAAAAAAAAAGCTATTATAGGAATAGTAATTAAATGTGTTGGAAAAACACATCATGTCCTAGGTGTAATAAAAATGCAGCTATAGAAAAACAATGATACAATGCTCTACTGTTCCTCAGAGGACTAAAGATAAAAGAAAACACAGAGAACTTAATTAGCTAAAACACCAGAAGAGTTTACCTAGATGTACTGCAAAAGAAGTTGGTTTCACTGCACCATTTGGAGGATGACGGGATGACACGGCAAAAAAATGTCTTCTATAACTTATTAATAGACCGTCTTGTATGCAGTGTGTTAGATCTATTTATGTACTACAATATGTTCTTGCTGTGTCACCGGAGGACTTCATTGGTCATTCACAGATACATGGACATGGTCGTGTCTTTGGAGCAGTGAGCTACTGATAGATGGTAGATTCCCCATCCCTGGAAACATTCAAGGCCAAGCTGGATGGGGCTCTGAGCAACCTGATCTAGTTGAAGATGCTCTGCTCATTGCAGGGGGGTTGGACCAGATGACCCTTCCAGTCCGAACTATTCTATAATTCTGTGATTCTGATAGGCTGACACATCCCTGAGCACAGAGAGCGCTGCTGTGGATATTCCCTATGCGGGTTTTTGTCTGCTTGTGTAACTAGGTAAAGGGCAACCAGGACTTGCTGATGAAAACCAAAGCCAGCTTCAAAAAAATTTTTGATGAAAACACTGATTTGCTTAAAAGGCAATTCCATACATTGATATTATGGCTCCCAGAAACATAACAAACATTTGAGAAATATTTAGTCATATATTGTGTGGGGGGTTTTATTTCTTGGGTAAATATTAAGATCTTTCAGACATTGTCATACTGTGACAGTTAACTGCAGCCCAGGATGGTATGCAACATAGATCCGCACAGCCCAAAGGAGAGCAGCTGTAGTGTTCTTCAGAGCTTTTCAATTACTGAGTTTATTTGATTAAATGATTTAATCTTGCTTTGCTCTGTATTTGCTCTACAACCTCTGATTATACCTATTTTGTTATGAATTAATAATAACAAAACATAATATGAATGTAAATAAGAACACTAATAATAATAGTAGACACCAGTGCCGTAAACAATTAACCAGATAATTTCAAGCTAAAATGAAAATTTCCAGGATCATCACTAAGTCTTCTTAGAAGAAAGAGACTATAGAGGCTTTGCTTTTATTGACCTACCATTTGTAGTTATCACTAACCAGACATACAATAAAATAGTAACCTTCCCTGAAAACTAGGGCACTGCATTGAACCATCAGTATGGCTACTGTAAGAACATCTCTATAGTACCTAATGATCTTTCCACCAACATTTCAAATATGTAACAAGTCTTACTGCTTCAAAATGACTTTTTTGTTGTTGTTACAATGGTTGTTTTTTTCCACCCACACCATTAAAGTTAATAATGCATTGCATTGTGGTTAATAGGTGTTATTCATAAATTTAAGTAGAACAAATGCCTTTCTACAATTTAATTCTTGAAACACCGGGAATTTTTATTAAATTGGCTCTCTACATATTAATTCATCTTGGCAGACAATTTATGCTATTATTATTCTTATGATAATGCCACATCAGAAGATGAAAACAGAATCTATCCATGTCTGCTCTGGTCTTATCACCTCCCTTACTGTTTATAATAATATTAAGTGAAGCTCTTGTGATGTAAATCACGTATTATTTATTCTTAATATTTCAGGAGCTCATTGCCCTTTTGTAGCTAATAAAGACTCTTTTTTAACTTTAAATAATGCTAATAACTCTGTTAGCTTTCGGGAAACAACACACTTTATTAAAGATAAGTTTATTTTAGCTTTGACTTCTCTTTTCTGATGCTAAATAAACTACACCAAGATTACTTATTCTCTTTGTGCTCAATATTCAGATCACATAAATAGGGTAAGTCTACTAAAGAAATTACACTAATTTTACTGTTCAAAGAACAAATGGCATAATCAATACAACGTAGATCTGTTTCATGGCTCGCATTAGCTTTTTCCTACTTATCTTTTTCAGACGTTAGAGTCAATTCCTCAAAAGTATTTGGTAACTGGAATAGCCTATCATGAGGTATAATATTGCCTCTTCAGTGTATTTTTATTCTGAAGATACACCACAGCAGATCTTTCCCACAAATTTCTTGAAGTAAGAAAGCAAACCCAGGTTTGCTATAATAATGTCACGATGTATTTTGAACTTTCGTTTCCTAATTAATTTGTCCAATGTATTTATTTGTGCTGATTTGGGTTGGGATAAAGTTAATTTTCTTCATAATAACTGGGATGGGGCTACATTTTTGATTTGTGCTGAAAATAGTGTTCATAACACACTTATATTTTAATTATTGCTGAGCAGTGCTCACACAACGTAAAGACCTTTTTTACTTCTCACACCACTCCACCAACAAGTAGTCTGGAGATGAACAAGAAGCTGGGAGGGGACACAGCTAGGACAAGTGACCCCAACTCGTCAAAGAGATATTCCATACTGTATGGTGTCATGCTCAAAATATAAAGCTGGGAGAAGAAAAAGTAAGGATGGGGTGTTTGGAATTATGGCATTTGTCTTCCCATGTCGCCGTTACATGTGATGGAGCCTAGCTTTCCTGGAGACGTCTAAACATCTACCTGCTGATGGTATGTAGTGAATGAATCCCTTACTTTGCTTTGCTTGTGTGTGCAGCTTTTCCTTTACCTGTTAAACTACATTTATCTCAACACATGACTTTTCTCACTTTTACTCTTCTGATTCTCTCCTGCATCCCTCCAGGGCAAAGTGAGTGAGCAGTGGGTGGTGTGGTGCTTAGTTGCCAGCTGGGGTTAAAGCATGACACCACCTTGTATGACTCTTTTAAGACTCTTTAAAAAAAATCTTATTCAATAAATAGTGGGTTCTTCATTGTTACAGCAAATTAAACATCTATATTATTAGAAATAATCCACCTACATGCTGGATTATTGTGGTGGTTGTATCCACGGGCAGTGCCTCAGGAACGTGGTTGCATGTTGAGTGAAAGGGGAGAAAGTGGAATAATTTTTATGGCACTGATGTGATTAATTAATGGATCGATGACTGGCTGTTAGTTTGTGGAGTTGTCATTGTCTATTCTGGTCTAATGAAACAGTTGGCTTGAGGTAAGTACATTGTGTAATTACTGTGTTACTATATTTACTATACTATATTTAATATTTTCTTTACTTAAAGTCTTGCTAGATTCCTAAAACTCTTTTTCTCTTTTTTTTTCCTTTCTTTTTCTTTTTATTTTTTTTCCCCTTTAACACCATTGATTCGTTTCTGGACACTGCATTGTAGTAATGCATACACATTGTCTGTTTCTCATACAACGCACTATTTTTTCCTATTTTTTTAATAGGAGGAGAAATTTTAATCACAAAGAGAAAAGGCCCAATGAATAACACATCACCTTTTTTCTCTCTTCCCTCACTCCTGTTTTGTAAAACAGTAGGCATTGAAACCTTACCTGCTTAAGGAGCTCAATGAGAATGCATTTAATGAAAGGGTATTTTTTTTTTTAAGTATTACAGGTTGTCATGCAATGGAAGTAAACTCTTTCCCCCCTCCTTAAAAAGCAAAGGCTTCTGGAAAGCCTCAGGTTGCGAAGAGGTTAGTTTCATTTTTATTTTTCATTAAGTAGTTCAGTGGTCAAAGTGATCATGGATTTCAGATGTTTTGAAAATAGAAAAGAAAGAGCTCCATTATATATTGGAAAGTATTTTTCCCTTCACTGAAATTTTAAGTAATGGGAATGCATTATTAACCTGCTAACCTTACCCTGTTTTAATGGTATCTGAAATAATGTTAAGAAAATAAGCAGGGTTAAGTAGTCCAACTGTGTTCTGAGTGCAACATTGTGTCTTAAATATTTTCTTTTTCACAGTGAAACAGTGTTGAGAGCAGTTTGTTTTATTTAAATCTCCTGATAATATAATAATAGCAAGAGTAAATAGCAATTAAAAACCTAATATTAAAAAATCTTCCAAAGAAATAAGCTATTGGTTGTATTGAAAGCAAAACTCATTTCATTGTGAAAGGGACAAGGACTAACATTAATTGGATTAAACACCCACTGGACACTAAATAGGGCTATCTCTAAGTAATTTCTTTTATGAATATTTACAAAAGACGAATTAATATGCCACAATGAAGAAGACTGAAAATTGTCTTTAATCAATCCTTAGCATTATCTGAAAGCTGCTGTGGTCAGAATCATTTGGCATATTTCAGAAAAAAAGGATGTCCTTTTATATACAACACATGAAGAAGAGATCAAGAAAATGAAACACTTGGGCAATTTCACGTAACATGCAAAACACTTTTCTTCTTGATCAATCTATCTTTAAACGTGATTTGTTTTCCAGAATAATATTTCTGACAGAACTTTAAGATATTCACTATTCTTTGTAGTATTAAAATTCATGAAACAGATCATAATTAGCAAGACCTTGTGGACAGAAACTAACATGAGACATTTTCTGCTTTGACAAGTAGCTCTATGCTATTCAATACTGAATGATGTGTGAGAATGCTGCTGTCAGACTTGCTAGCAATATGCATCACTCTCCTTTGTAATCAATATCTTCCATGGCTGATGACTAGCAGGGGACCAGAAGTGTGAGAGCATTTAGGTGCTTGTCTTGCCATGCATTATCATTTAACTTCATCTTAAAAGCTGCCTTCAGATGTCATTGAACAAAAGAGGATACAGACAAGTACCTTGAAAATAATTTCTTTTTCCTGTTGGTATTATTTTTATCTTGATGCAAGTCAACTCATATTGTTAGTAGAAATGAAAAACAGTTCAATACCCACGTCACTAATCCTTTAAGAGTTCTCTTTTGTTTTCATCAATATATATGTATTTGTAGTTATACGCCGTTTATTTTGTTATCATATAAAGAGGAATATATAACACTAATATTTTTCATGTATCTGCTAAAAAACTTTAGGGAACTTCAGTTTATCATATGCATAATATTTTAAGAAAATACTTCTCCTAAAAGTTTGTTTAAATACTGCTGATCCACTGATAATATTCCTTTCACTCTTTGTAAAACAGATTGTACCTAAAAAACTTAATTCCTCAAAACCACAAAGGTATGAAGTTCTGTTGTCATTTAAAATGTTATTTTCCCTCAGGTTTGCAAGGTATATTACTGATGCTTCGGGAGATGATACCACTTTCCATGATATTATTTTTTTAGCGTGAGTGATGTTACTTTCCTAGCTTGCATAATACTTTGTTAAGGAAGTTTCTTTACCTTACATTTTCTGGGCATGGTTTCTCAGGCATGGTTTCCAGAAATTCTTCTAAAATAAATAAATTGCTTGGAAAGTACAGCATAGAGCAGCTCAAGCTGAGTGCCTCCTGAAGAGGGATGCTCAGCAGAAAAAAAACTTGGACAATTACACCCCCACCATCCAATCCTGCATGTCATTCCAGGCCAACTACAAAATTAGAGTTTGGGCTCTCCCTGTTCTTCATTGGATCTATTCATTTTCATCAAGTTGGCCTTCAATCCAAGTTCTGACCTTCCGTTGCAATTTTGCATGTGCAGCTGGAGAAAAATAAGTTCTTAGCAAAACAAAACATTCTTCTGTTTCATCTTCTGTTAGACACCATTCTATTCCTTTACTTATCTCCAGGGACACAGCTCCCCTTATCTCCTAGCTCAAAGACTCTGAGGAGTTTTTTTACTTAACAAAGCAGAAAGTTCAAAAGCTCACAGCTTGCAGAAGTTACGTTAAGCAAGCTTTCTTGCTAAGCGAATTCTATATAAGCAGTTTCTAAACAAGTTCTACAAGAAGCTGTATATACAATATTCAATGAGCTAAGGCAGTCTATTCCCTAACAAATTTGTTTATACTTGGCCAATTATTATATTAGATCTTTTTTACAATAATATTGCACTGATTACATTGCTTTAGTCATCCGCTTCTCTTTTTCCCTCTTTAAAAGACATCATCTCTATCTTATTTATCTGACTCTTTTTCCCAGGTACGTAAATATTTTTTTTTACCTTCATTAAAATGCTGTTTGCTTAGATTGACTCAATTTCTTACATACAACTGCTGAGTCCTTTCTTCACAGTCTTAGTGTTATCCGGAAATCATGAACAGTGAAGTTACATTAACTTTCTCATCACTTATGAAACTATGAATGGTACAAGTGTCCCTAGACCATATAGCGTTTTCAAAGTTATTATAATTCAGTGAAGATTTCATATTGTCAACTTTTGTCTTTTGCAATACATTTTTAGATACTTACTGTATATTCTTAGAGAAGACTTGTATCAGGTTTTCCATTTTACATAAATTACATCGATAATAATTTATTCTATACCAGTCTTTTAAAATTACATTGACATTAATCTATTGTATACTATTCTTTATTTTTGAACAAGCCAGATATTAATATTTCTTCGCAGTTAATAGAAACATAAAATAGCTGTCACTACCTGAGTCATCTTGTTTGCCCCTCCTGAATGTTTTATACATTTGCTCTATGCCTGTTTAACGAAATTTCAGTAGGATATCAACATTCATTTAAAATAGATTTCAGCAAGCCACATATTTTCTCATTCATCTCTTTTTTAAGTCTCACCTGCAAGTTATCGAGAACTGATGATTTAAAATTGTGTATCCCGTATAGATCCCCCTTGGAATATTACATCACTTTACTAATGGAAAATGAAGTGTTTTATCATTTTTATATGATATATTCCCGTTTCTTTCCACATAAATAAATAATTTATGGAAAATTTTTAGCTGTTCTATCAGTACTTTCCTGATCATTGTGAAAAATGTAACCCTATCTCACTTAGTATAAGACCATGTTATTTCTAAGATTTTTTCTGCTCCTAAAATAATTTGAAAACATCTTTTTTTTTACTCATCCCAACATTGCGTTTTCACTGAAGTCTTCAGACCTCCTTGATAATTATCTCTGTACAGTAACCTGGCTGACGTTTATTTACCCGTTTCTGTTATTCAAATTATACTTCTAGTTCCTAACGTTCTTGCTTACAGTATACAACGAAGCATGTTACAGGCCATACAGATAAAATAATTGTGTTAGATATCTTGGACCATGTTAAAGATCAATAATTTATCACAATTAACCTCTGGTTAGGCAAGCTGTACTTAAGAATGGAAGTTACTTTTATATAAGTGCACGTTTAGCTGTTCATTTCTGTAGATAGACAAGATATAATGTTTAGAGATCATGAACACTTTTCATTCTATATTTTAATTGTCGGAAGAGACTATGAAAACAAGCATATATAATTCTGAAGTGAGATCAAATGCATATTTGACGCATTTGCAGCTCATGATGTATTTGCTGCATGGTAAATGAAGTTCATGTTTATTTCACTTTCTTCTTTTTCTTTTACATTTCTATTAATTTTCCTTTTGAGTTCTTTTGTTTTCTTTATCTGTATCAATGTATCTGTCACCCTAAGCAACAAAAGGTGTAATTTTTAGCATTCTCTTCTACTCACATTTTCTGTATCCATCCTTAATTTTTAGATCCTTCTATTGTAATTTAAAATCAATGAAACATACATTTCTTAAAAATTAAAGACTCTGAAATGGAATACTAACTGAAAAGAAAATTATAGAACTGAGAAAACAAACCAAAACAGTAAGTGAAATTGTAATGTATTCCGAGAGAAAATAGAGGCTGAAAGAAGTGGAAATAAATGTGATATCATATATACAGATTATTAATTAATTGTTCATGTTTTTCTTTAATTGCAGGCTTAATAATAATTTTTAAATTGCATAGGAGCCAGAAGTTTTCTTTGAGGCTCTGATGTTTTCCTGTAAAAATATATCTACGTGCTTATCTGATTAATACTGTTCATGTCACTGAAAACAAACAAACAAACCCAAAACTAACAAAAAACCAGAATTTTCACTGATACATATGTACATGCAAAACCCTGCACATTAACCTTACCTGTCTGAATGAGTTCTTTTCATTACTGTGTTTTCCAAAACTGGACTAGCAAAATCCATTACCCAGTTTTTCATCTAAATCCTTCCATATACAATAAAATATATTACCTCAACATACAGTTTAATTAACAGCAGTATCCATTATGGACCAAGTTCAAGGTCATTTGCTTAATTAAGCCTTTATTTCTCATTCTATAACCCAAACACAACCTTTAAATTGATTAAAGCTGTGTATAACCTTTTTTTTCCTGATTTCTTGATTTGCCTGATTCTAACATATTTCAATAAAATTTGAAGAGCATGGCAATTATTCAACATGGTATAATTTGTTCCTGAAACCTATTTTCTTCCAAAGATCAAGGAATAACTAGTCGAAATTTTCTGCAAGATGATGTATTAGATAAAATTAAACTGTAAATGGAAACTTTAAATATAACTTCTTTTTAAAAAGGATAAAACAAATGGTCTTTTCTCAGTGCTACAAACAAGTTTTCTGTTTGTTCATGCACATATGAAGATATGTTTTCTCAGGTATGTCTGTGATAGCTAAAAATTAAAAAAACTACCATACAAAGTCTGCATGTCATCATGTGGATTTTCTAAAGGTCTAATTTAGCAAATGTATTGGAATTGGCTGCGACTAAGTTACCTTCCTTCACAGCAGCCTACAGGGTGCTGTGCTTTGTTTTTGTTGCTAATCTGGAGTTGATGAGATGGCAGTGTTTTGGATTTTGCTGAACTGTCTTGTACAGCATCAAGACTTTTACTTCTTCTCTCCTTCCTGCCCCAAAGTCAGTAGTCTGGAGGTGTGAATTTGTCCCTAACTGACCCAAGACACATTTCATGCCACACAATCTCGTGCTTTGCAATGGTAGTTCAGGGGGAGGAAGAGGAAGTGGTGATGTTTTTGGTTATGGTATTTGTTTTTCCAAGCAACCATCATGTGCACTGAAGCCCTGCTTTCCAGAAAATGCCCTACTGATGGAAAGTAGTGAATGAATTCCTATTGTTCTTTGCTTGTACATGTGGCTTTTTGTTTTCCTCTTACACTTTCATTGCCTTGATCTGTGAATCTTCTTCCCTTCTTTTTACTTTCTCCCTATCCCACAGGATAGGGGAATGAGAGAAGCTGGATGGATGTTTGGCTGTGAGTCAGGGTCAATTCAACACAGCAACAAAGTCCCTGAGGTCAAGTTTAATATAGTGTACACTCTTAATTGTTTAACTTTTGTCCCTGTTCTTAAAATGGGGACATACCAATTTGATATTGCAAAATATGGTATCTAGTGCTCTACTGGCTCTGCAAAATATAGATATTCACCTATTAATAGGAAGAATAAGTGAGCATAAAAAATTAATTTTGTCATATCCTTGTAACAGTTTACTCCTGTAAGGAACAGATTTATCAGGGCTATCACAAGTTAATCTCTATCTGTTTCTTGCCTTGATGATGAAATCACTCATTTTCTTTGGCTCCACAAAAAACTCTTCAGTCAATCAATAATTTTTGAGAAACACAGAGAAGATGTTGTGAGGTGCCAGAGATGGATATGAAGCCAGTACGGTGGCAGGGGAGCAGAGAACAAAGGGAACTGAAGATTCAAAGCTGTAGGTCATAAGACTCTTCACCACATGGCTTACACAGTGAGAAAGGAAAAGGATTTACTCTGCCCGTTTAGTTTGTTACTGTCCATGTTTATTGGCTGTGCCAATTAGCTAGGAAGGGACCAAGGACTTAGTATTTGACATTAATAATCAAGGTTCTTAATTATTTATTTTTCTTTACAGATACTGTATTTTCACTGGCGAGATGGGTTTAAATACGAGGTGCTTCCAAATTCTGCTATGAACGATGTGTTTAGTCATGGGAACTATTTCCATTTGCAGGCTGGATGGCAAAATCTTTATGACTCTGTGCTGCACCATGCAAAAACGTGAATATCAGTTTACAGATGAAAACCTCTATTGGCATCTACTGGAAAGGCAGTAGGCTCACTGCAAGGATAGTTGTTGGTAACAACTCACTATCTGGCCTGAGTATCTCAGATAAACTTAGATTAGATCACTCCTGCTTCCTCTACTTCATTTAGCTGCAAAGTAAAACAGAAATATATGCTAACTGGAAACTTTAAAAGGAGAAATCAGTTGGAGAAACTCAGTCCAATTAGCTATCTTATTTTTAAGGCTCTCCAACCTGTAGCTACATTTTCTCGTGCCAAAAAAAGTTAACACACTGAATTATGGCTCAGTTAAAAACCAGTCTGAAACGTATTTAAAATGACCTTGCACAGTTTTAAACAAAACTTAAAGAAATGTTTACACATCTAATCTTTGACTGGTAACAAGCACAGCTATGCATTAAGAGCTGATTAACACAAATAAGAGGCTCCAGGAGTGTGTAAGCTTTATCCATCATTTAGAACATTTTAATTATGACCACAATGAAATTCTGTCACATATTATTACTTTGCATTCCAGATTATAGTTAACACATTGCTGAAATCTCTGGGGAAGAAAAAAAACATCCCACCAACCACACACAACCCAAAACATTAATTCTCTCTTCTCTGAAAGAGTGGAATCAATAAAATAAAATCACTTACATTAGTTTCCAAAAAAAGAGATTCAGAAAGCTAAGGACCAAAACCAGTAAGCTACAAAATCAAGTAGTTTGTATCACAGCTGTGGGAAATAGAAAATAAGTAGTTTAAAGAAGCAGCAAATAATTCACAACAGTTAGTTGAAGTTGACAGAAGTCTTAAAAATGCATTTTGTATACTGCATAAGTTAAAGGAAATCTGTCTGTTTGGTAGTCTCCTGCACAGCTGAGTTTGTGGATTCAGCAATGTATATTCTTTGTATTATACACATTTGTTAAAACACCAAAAACATTTCAGCTCTAGGCCTATAACTTTAAAGTTACCTATTGTTACTACAGGAACTATAAACAATGAAGATAATATCCCGGCTACATTTTTAGATAAGATAGCTTCCTCAAGAAAATTAGATAACTCTAAAGTGAAGATTTTTTCTTCTATTACATGTTGATGTGTTCAATTACTTTTATTTCTTGTCTCATATATTACAACAAAAGTTGCCAGAGCTGTCTCATGAGTCACAGAAAGCACTTAGACAGAAAGCATTACTTTCTTTTAGGTGGAAGAACTTACGTCACATCCAGAGGTCAAATTCTATCCCCATAAGATTTAGCCTTGCATTCTTAGTTGTTTGTGAATCTTTTGCATTCTTAAAAACATATGAATGGATCTTATTTTTTCTTAGATAGAAAGACCTCCATGTAGGAGATGTGTGCTCTACAGCATACACGGCTTAATGCAGTCACTGAAACACTGTCAGATAAAAGTCTCTTTCCGAGGCCATCCATGGAAGGGTGTTTGTGTGAAAGACAGGAAGAAGAATGGAGTACTCTACTCCAGATACAGACACAGTGAGATTTGTTTAAGATTATCACTTCTAGGTGTTTACAGTATAGAGTTTATGGTTCAACTTACATTTTTACATTCATGTGCCTGAATATTTTATAGGCAGTGGACTTTCACTATGCATTTAAAGGAAGCAAGAGACTGATTCAGCTAATTTGATTACTTCCCCACACATGGGCATCTAGCTGCCGCTATGACTCTCTAAGAAACCCAAGTCATATATAAAAATATTAAAAATATCAGATTTAAGTGATATCTGAAACTTTCTTCGGCAGGAGATTGGGACAAATACAGCAATACAAATAACACTAAATGCCTATTTTCTGGCATCTGAATCTCTCACTAGAGGAATTCAGTGGCCTGTGCACAGGGTGAATCTGAATTTGGCCTCTAGCTGCCAGTCCACGAATTGATGATCTGCTGTTTATCTTTTGCAATACCAGCTGGTGGACATCTTAGAGTAACTCAAATGGCACTAGGTTCCTGTGTATAGGAAACTGGTATTTTCTACTGGTTACCTAATTTAAGGAGAGCAAAATTGTTTTGTAGGCTCCACCAATGATATCTACTAAATCTTTATTAAGTATAATAGGAACTTAGACACACATCTTATTTGTAGACACTTATTTTATAAATAACTACTTGGTTATCTGAATCTGCAGCCGCATCTTGCTGGAAGTCTCTTAGAAAAGATCACCATATAAATGCTTGCAAGAGTGTCTAGTCAGCTTTGAGGACTACAGGATATCCAGTACAGATTCCTGTAAAAATGAAAAGGCTCACAGGATTCATAAATCTGAGGGCTTTTTTCAAGCACAAAGCATTTTAAAAACAGAATGATGCAAAAATAGAATTGTACAGCATCTTGGTTTGCTTGAGCAGTCTGGTTATGTTGATGCCTATGAATTAAATTATATTTTAACAGTTTAACGGTATAGATAATAATCTACCAGTGAATAAGAACTGTTTAATATGGCCTTATATATATAGCCACTGTGTTTCACTTAGATATTCAGTCACCTTGCAGCTTGGATCATTAAAATAAGTTGTCTATTCTAGATAGCTTATCGGGAAGAGGTTAAGACAAGTAGTATCAGAATTTTGGACTGGTAAATTACAGCTAGTATGACTGCAACTTGCAGTGTGCCTTAAGTAAACATACTACTTCCTCCAGGCAAAATATAGAAAATAAACTATATCTGTAGTAAAATATAAAATGGTGTTTTACAAAAGAGAAAATAAAAAATGTAATAAATTAATATCTATAATCCATAGGGAAAACCACATATGTTTATCATAGGTTTTTTATGGCATTTTTTCTGTTTTCCCAGTGAATTTAAAAGTTATATAGCAGAGTATTTACTGAAAAACAGCTATGCAATACAATTTTATTTAAACTCTTTCAAAAGAACTAATATACTAGCTTGTGTCAAGAGCTTGACTTTTCAAGGTTCTGTTCTTTCAGATAACAATGGCAAGACCACAGTCTGCAAAATTCTATGGCTCCTGGTCTTGCAATCTACCTGTTTCTGAGTTATTAGAGCACTTGAACCTACTGTGGCATTTGTCTTCTCTAATTAGAACATCTGCAAAGTTGCCAGCTCCTCTTACATGTAGAACAAGCTAGCCTCAGTCCCAAGAGTAGAAGAAAATTCATTCATGGCAAAAACTATAGACAAGTTGCATCTGGCTGGCAGCAATTTAAGAAAAAGACATTATATGTGAAGTCAAAATTTGAGTTTCTCATATTAATATTGAGAAAAGTTTTAGAAGACAATTTTCTATTGTATCATAACAAATTATTTTCTTGTCTCTGTAGATACTTTCAAATAGCTTGCAGCACTTGAGTTACTGACATTACAGGTTTTGCCACTGCTACGAAAAAACCCTCTTATTTTCAACCTTCAGCCTTTCAACATATGTATATAAGTGCAATAGAGAATTTTTTTAAAGTGCAAATTGTTTGAAGTATATAATATCCTGTAAAGCTTTTCATAGCTTAGATGGTGTCAAGAATTGGCTTACAATCAATCTGGAGCTTAATTGGCTAAACTCAATGCCTGTCTAATAGAACATATGACAACTTATTGTTCATTCATTTTCTTAAAAGTAGGAGGCCATGTTCTGTGTTTTTTATATTCATGTAATTGAGCAAATGCTTTTCAATATAGCTTTGTATCTAGAATTTCTTATTTCATTATAATTTCAACTTTTAGTGTTTATCAATAAACAGTTATATATTTAATTTTAACAATATAATTTTATTTAAGTTATGTTTCTGAAATATATGATTTCTGAAGGTAATTTACATTAAAAATTACTCAGTCATCACTGTACAGTTAAAAATAAAAGGCATTAAGGAGACTTAATTTTATCTCTATAGAGCTAATCTTAATATCTGTGGCACTCTTCTTAGTACCTTTGACATTCAGACCCTGCAGGAGGGAAGAAGTGGGAAAAATCCAGTTATTGCTGTAAATCAATCCTTTTCTGTACCAGAAATACTTCATAAAGGATTACACCATGCTGTTAGATTGCACGGGAAATGATCCATACAGTGAAGTGCCAGGAACTCTCACACAGACAAGCTTGGTGTGCAGCTTGGGGTGCCAGCAAAATGTCAAATCTCAAGTTGGTGTCAGGAAACTGTCTGAATAGAGCCTTAAAGAGAATATTTTTTTTAGTTTTAAACTAGATGAGCTTAGTCTGTTGGTTATCCAACAAATGTGAATGAAGAAATATTCCCTACAATAATCTGGAATTAATTGTAAATTCTGTGTTTGATGTGTTGCCTAGCAGTAGGAATGCTGACCATATAGGTAAAGTAAATGTTCACTAATATGATATGTCTTTAAATTGATGGAGAATTAATAAAATGAGAACCCCTACATGTCAATTTCATTGACATCTTAATGTCATTATTTCTATTAAACTTTCTAACTTCTAAAAGCAGGAATGAGTGGTTATGGATAGAGATAGGGATAAAGATAGGGATATACATTTGCCTGTATAAAATAAGAAAGGATGTATGTAAATTTTCTAAAAGTCAAGGAAAAAATGAGTTTTGGTATCTTAATTAAAAATTCTTCATCCTGTGTTCCCAATCTCTCTTTACTTGAATATAACAAAACAAGTAAGTATGATGGGCTAGCTTTCTTCATTCCCATGGATCATAGAAAGTAAATTAAATAAACAAAACAAACCAAAACAAAACTAGAGCCCCAAATGAAAGTAATCCATAGAATCTAAATTGGTTTACATTTGGAACTTAACAGGCCAGCTTGGTGTATGTTGGTATATGAGGCATCCCAAAATGACTCCTAGCAAATGATAGGTTTAAACCATCTTTGATTTCGAACCAAATCTGAATCCAAATCGACAGACCAAAAAGCAAATGACAGAAACCAATGAGAAGTAGGGGGGTAATCCAAAATCGGTCAGCAGTCCAAGAACATTTAGCAAACTGCAGTTTGCTAAATAGATACACCAGTTGGGGATATTATTACTATACGACCACACAAGAATGGGATCCAAAGTGCGCATGCACTCACTCAAAAGAAACCTCTCTCACTCAAGGGTACCCAGAAGAAATAATTGCTTTTCTGGGAAGGAGAGCAAGGCCTCACTCAAGTATATATCCAGAAGAAAATAATCACTCACCAAGGAGAAAGTGGGGCTTCGCAGTCCCAGGAATTCTCCTTAAATGGCATCCCTTTTTAAGGGGAGGATTCTGTTCACAGACCCTCTGCTCCAAGAAGACCTCTCAAAGGCTGGGTACCCATTTTATATCCTGATCAGATCCAAGGTCTGGTCATTACAAGCAAGCTCGAGAAGCTTCTGTGGACCTGGGGCACCTCGTTGGCTGAGGACTCTGTTGACCAAGGGTTTCACCTCTCCTATTCCCCCAGCTGTGGAGATCTACATGATTAGAGTCACCGTGCCATGACTGGGGAGGGACGTGATGGTCAGCATCTGACCAAGGTGCATACCTGACGACAGCCAGTGTGCGGCACAAAATGTGCAAAAGAGCTAGCAACTGCCCTGTTGAAAGCTCTGGACCTTATCAGTGTGTGTGCAACTGACACACAGTGTACTTTCACTAAATTTTCATTTCATAAGTGTGAACTTCAGTTAAATTCATGCTAATTGCATTTTACAAATCAAGTGAACCATTTGTAAGAAAGCAACTGGATTTCTCCCTTCCCCTCCAGTAAAGCTAAATCTTAAGAAGAAAGAAAGATTTATGAGGCTGCAGAGTAAAATGAATAAAAACTATTTACTTCCTGACGAACCAAGCAAAAATTTAAGGTTTTTGGAGAGAATGAAACTGGATGCAACTTGAGGTGTCAGAGAAAGCTTTATAGTCATTGCTTGAAATGAACTGTGCTACATAACTTGAAGAGAGTTTGAGTCAGAGTGAAGGAGTCAGATCTCTGCAATTGGCTACTTTAAGTTCTTTTAAAATAAGAGGAATCAGGAAATTTAATCCCATTCTCAAAATAGATATTAAACAGTGTCTTGATGAACAGACAAAACAGAACAGAATAGATGAAAAGAAAATGAGGCAACATCGTGAGAACACCAACTCATACACAAACTTTTAACCTGCATATTTTAAAATTGAAGAGGAGGCTGGAATTTCGTTTTGTGAATTTTACACTTCTTTTTCAGCATTTTCCTCTAAAAGTCAAAACGCTACAGATCTGGAAAAAATATGTTAATAATCCAAGTGTCTTTTCAGTGTGCATCCCTGAAATTAGTATATACAGCAAGGACATTAAGTGGCTAAGTTGTATGGACTTTTGAGCAGAGAGACTTTTCAAATCTGTGTATGAATGGTTTATAAACTCTGAAAAAGTTGTTCTGCTCCGATTAACTGAAACTTATCATCTGGAGTATTCAAATATTGGCTGTCATTTTAGGTTATGTGGTTCAGGTATCAAGTAGGATCAGAAATCAGATTCTCAGAGAAAAACTACAAAAGAAGAGTTAAATTTTCCACGTATGTGTTGCATAAGCTGAAATGGGACAGCGGGAATGAAAACTGGCTGTCTATTAACCTAGTGTGAAACTGGACTTTGTCACAGGTAAATATTAAGAAACAACGTCTATAGCTAAGTTTCAATGTCAAAGGTTTTCGTGGGCCTGGAAAAGTCTCTTAGTTCCTCTTGCCCCATACTTTCATCTCCACACAGCTTTACCCTCAAAGATTTTTCACAACACATACTTTACACTTAAGCAAAGATATCTTGCTGCAGTTAAACAATAAAGCTTTCTTTGGCATAACATAACAGAGAATGAAGTCTCCATAGAATCCAGGTTTCCCATGTACACACTCATTTTACTACAGAAAGCAGAAAAGCTCCTAAACCCTACATCTTTTTGCAGCAGCTTTAGATGCTTCATTCAGAGGAGGTTTGACTGACACTCAGGAAGGTATGAAAGTGCAGTAGTCACATCTCACTTTAAAAATCTATGTAGGTGCAAGGGTCACTGAAGTAGTCAAAGAGAGGATTAATATCTTTAATTTACATTACTTTCACTTGCAGGTTAGAGAACATGTGAATTTAGGTCAGTGATCTTACTGTAGTTCTCAGTGGAAGGTTGGGTAGCTCAAAACTCATCACACAACTCAACACAAATCTGACAGCCTTGGCACAAGGAAAATGTAGAAAACCAGTACTACAGCATCAGAGGTTTTGTATGTCAGGAGTGGAGTGCATTTTGTAGAGATGTATAGAGATGTTAATGCACAGCACCTGTCAGCACTGTGCCTTGAACCAGACTGCACTATAAATCTCTCATTTTCATGAAGAGTAAAATCCCCTAAACTTATAAAAAAATATAAATACAGTAAAAAATGTATTCTCTAGCCCAAATACAGTTTATTCTTTATGAATATACATGTGCTTTTTTGTAGTACACTTTTAAACCAGAGACCTGTCAAGATTTGAGTAAATGGTAGCTAGAATAAATGCAAGGTCTTTTTTGGAAAAAAAAAAAAAAAAAAAAGAGACTGAAGTACAAACACAAACCATTTTCTGAGGCTTCTGCTGGTTCTGAAAATCTTCGAAGTCCCCTTGAGCATCTCCACTATAAAGTTGTGGGTAAATTTGCTTTACCACCCTCAGGAGCATATTTTTTTAAAGATTCTCTGCTAATAAAAATAATATATAAATAGCACATATGAGGGAAGAAAAATATATGGTTTGATATGAGTTCAAAATCAGTAAGATTTCAGAACCGGGTAGATTAAAAACTTCATAAATATCACATCATAAATAGTTTTGCTCAATTTTTTTTTCACAAAAGATATTTAAAAGAAAAATTATGTGTATTATTTTTCATGTTTATCAGTTTAGATTTTTTCTTAAATGTTTTGGTCCTGTTTTGTATTCATAATATACAAATATTAATCTCATTGTGTAAATTCAAGGATTTATCAGATCAGAAATAAGCATTAATTTAGTTTTAAAGCAACAACACTGAAAATGTTACATCATAACTGAAGTACATTTTCTTAGCATTTCTGCTTGCTTATTTGCTTCTTACACTATTTTATAATAGTGAATTAAAAGTAATTTCTTCATATTTGAAGTTCTTATTTATAATGATTTCTGTGCATGAGTTTAGGAAAATCAGTGAACCATCTTGTAACTAGGGCATGAAATGTTAATATGGCACGGGTCTTCTACATGCTCCTGTAAGACATTAAGATTCTCTTCCTGCATATAGCTTATAATATCTCAAAATGCATATCATTATATTGTTCATATCCACACTCTTGAAATGGGCTTTATAGATAAGGCTAAGTAAGACAAAAGAGAAGATTTGTTTGTGTGAAGATTGTGTTAAATTTGCTGGAAGCAGCAGTGAAATCTCAGAAGAAATAAAAAGCAAACAGGAAATCTGCGTGCCTCTCATCTCCCTGAAGTTCCTAGAGGTTACACATAAGAAGATTAGGAAACAATACACAGAAACAATTGAAAAGCTTCCTAATGAAAACAAATTTGCCATGTTTGATTGCTTATATATATAACCGTTTTTTGACAGCAACACAATGTGGAAAGACAATTTAATGCAATAAGAAGATTTCACTTTCTGGGCAGATTGTTTGGGATAGTTCTCTTACAAAGAAACAAGAATTGAAATAACATTGGAATAACCCAGTTCCGATACTCCTAAGAGGCAGATGGGCATTGATGGAAGTGATGTTATTCTTTCAATGGTTATTTAATTTTCTCAGTGAAATTTCAGAAAACAAAGTAGCTTGAATGGATTGGTCAACATATGATATCTATGGGGACTGTCATGACACCCTTATTTAGGCAAAACTGACTAGCACACACATCAGACATTTGAGAAAGCAAGCTAAAGAAGCCATATACAATACATCCCTCTGCCAAAGCAGCCTTTACTGGCTTAAATTGTAGAAAAATAATCATGCTGTGTTGAACTTGCTTATGTTCAGCTTTATAGTACTTCTCAAAAAAACTTTACAGATCCTCTCTTTTAAAGTGTTAATATGCTAGATACTTGCCCTGCCCTCTGTGATCTTTACACGTGAGGATTCACATATTCAGTATCCCTTAAAGTGAACATCTTTCCTTGACCTTGTAATCCCTTCCTTCCCTTTTACCAGTGCTCACCTTATAGTGGTTAAATTTGAATTCCCTGTGATATTGTGAAGCCATTTGCTTAATTTATTGCTCATTTAACTTGTCTGCCAAATAGCTTTCATATCCTTTTAGGCTAAAATTCACACCACTTCCACTGAGCAATCTGCTCTAGGTGTACCTGCTTTAGCAGGTGGGTTAGACTAGATGATCTCCACAGGTCCCTTCCAACCCCAACCATGCTGTGATTCTGTGACTTCTATTGAAGTTCCACAAAAATTCTACTGCGATATTACAGTTTATCCAGGTATATACATACTCCAGCAGAACCACTGAAAGTAGATATGCATCTGTTAGTGACATTGTACCAGCACTGTTTGTGTCACGTGTAGAGAATAAATGAATTCTAATGACTAGGAGGGCATGAGCTACACTCATATATTTGAGACACTTAATAGTACAGTTCAACTGTATAGTTAGATTTTTAATAAAAATTCAAAATATTTTAAGAATAAACAATATGAATACGGTACATAATGGAAAAAAAAATCTGAAGTTTGGGCTGAATTAGTTAAACAAATCTGCAAAACAGGAATAAAATGTGTAATACTTGTAAAGAGATGGTCCTGGTTGGGTGGTCACTCATCCTGCTGTCGTGTTTTGGAGGGAGTTAGGGTGCACTATTGACTAGACACAGGTGACTTATTTCACTGGAGCTACTATTTTATGCATGAGCCCAAAACTTTCAGCTGAGTCTATGCTGATGATGACAGTCAGTTCAGTGTATTCTCTTCTCTGCTTCATTGCAAAACCAGGTAGAAGCGGCTGCTGAGCAGCCTACCTTTAATGAGCAATGGGAGTGCTTATTCAGTTAGATGAGAACCTTTAGGAGCATGAAGGCCGTAACAAACTTGGGATGCACAATCTACTGGACACAAGCATGCCAGAGGGTTATAAGAAATGTCGTACTCTCCCCCCTCACACATCCCACACAATATTTGGTAGTACCTGCTTGTAGCAAATGAGATTCACTGCTCTCTACTCTAACACCACGAAAGGTAGAAGTTATCTCCTCCAAAGATATCTGCCGAAGTAGCAGTGCCCTGCAAACAAAACAAATTCTTAGAGCTAAATGACGAAGTTCAGCCACTACCGTTGCTGGCAAGAACAGAGGCTGAGGACCTTTGACTCTTGACCAAGGTCTACCTCCTGTCACAAGACAATGTCTCTCAGAGCCAACATCCACCTCCTGTGACTACAAGAGACTTTTAGATCCATTCTAGAATAAGAGATGGAAACAAAGACAACAGGTGACACTGTCTACTTTGCTATCCTTCCATTTCAATGAGCAAGCAATGACATGGTAGCAGTTCTCCTTTCCTCCTAAATCATGATCATCAATAATGTAAGAAGGGTAATGACTTCTCTCTGGCCTTTTAATATAAATTCTTCTTCTCCCCATCAGACTGTAAAATTCCCTCTCCTTTCTTTTTACACTTCCATAATTTCCCTTTCTCTTTTGTCAGCTTTTTTAGCTTGTCTTAATTTGGGGGTGAAGTGGGGGAGAATTATTTATTAAACCATTGTCACATATTACTAGAAGTTTCATCTGACTAAAAGGTCATCTGACTTCTGGCAGGTGAACATTAACCATACCAGATTCCTCTGCAGAACATGAACTCAGTGAACCAGGTTCTCGTGAGGTATCCTCTCCCCACATCTTTTTTCAAAATGGGAATCCTGGAAGGACAAAACCTTTACAGTCTCAGCCCTCTTCATGGGTATAGAAGCCTTTTCCTCCTCTCCAATACCTTAGACTTTCTTTTCTTAAGTGTGTGTAGTTTCCATCCCACAGGTTTTCCTTCAGCATGATGAGAGTCTCCTTGTTGCCTGGTGTCCGGAGATTGAATGATGTCCTAAGCAGTTGGTCAAGTGTAGTTTCCTCTCCGGTCCTTTATTTGGAGCTGTTGCCCTTAGGACAGCTTTTTAATTAGAACAAGAATCTGAACACAAACATCAGCTAACTGTCCTAATCACAGTGCTTGTAGACAGTTGCTAATTAGGACCTTTGTCTAAAGTTAATAACCGTGTGATATATTTAAAATAATTAAATGCAAACAAGTAAAAATAAATTGTTGAGGAAAGAACTTTTGAGGATAAGACAGAGATATTCATGGCTCTCTCAGGGGTCTCAAAGACTCAGGGACAGTGAATGGTTTGAACTATACCAGTCTCAGTAAATGGTCTTTCAGTTCAAACTTTACAAGCCTTACAAACTACCTGTGCATTTAGAACATTAAATGACTAATAAAGTTTTAAACTAGTTTCAAATAAATCTGCTAAAAAGGAAAGAAGACAAAAACCAAAGTAATTTCAACTGAGTTGTCTAAGGTTTCAAGGAAGTGAAGGGAATGGGGAAAGAACATCCATTTTCTTGTTGTAGATGACAGACAGAACCCTCTTCTGAATACAGAACTTTGGTTTTATTTAAAGTGAAACAAATTTCCTTTCTCCCAAGTGATCTAAAAGCTGTCTGTCTGAAAATCTTCTCTCTGAACACACACTTTTGTTCATTGAGCTGAAAAATCAGTTATTCCAATAATCATGTGCCAGCAAAACACTCCTAACTATAAACATATTTTCAGAAAAGTCATTCTATATTAGAACAAACGACTGGCGGTACTGAATAAAAAGATCCTTGTTTATTTGGCAAAGGCAGAATTCTAAGGACAAGAAATTATTTCTTGTGTAAATAATTTTTCTTTATTCTCCTTTTACACGTGCTTCTTTAACTACATCGTCACATCTCCCATTCAATTTTCAAGAAAAAAATATTTTAATTGTACATTAGGCAACATAAACATAAGTGTTTTATCTAGCTCCCAGTATAATACATAATTTTGCTGTGTGCTTTCAGACAGACAGACTTGCATATGAACTCTTCAGAGAGCTTTTTCCTGCTTGGCCTAGGCTTAGTTTCTCCATTTAGCTTGATTTGAAAATGAATCCCAGATGTCCTTGTACGTGTCACAGCCTTTTGGTACGTCTGTGCAAACAGGGCACAGATGTATTTGAAGTTGCCCTTCCAGACCCCATAAAAGCAAAATAGCAAGCCCATGTCCTCTTTGTAGGTCCCCACATAGGAAAGTGCATGGAGCAAAAAGGTATGCACATGTAGGAGGGATCTTAAAATGTCTCATTCTTCTTACTCCTGTGGTAAGAGAGCACATCCCTAAGATATTTTGGCTTCCTCTCCATACTTTTCTGTTTCTTCAGTCAGCAAACACAGTTTAGCACTTATTACAAACTTTATTTTGAATCTCTGTATATTAATTGATACAAGAAAAATGCTCCATTCCCTTTTCCTCACTATACAATTGATGAAGACTAGCAAAGCTGATTTGACAAAAGACCTGACACTCAAGAGCTGACAGGTGCAGAGTGGGACAACAAGAAACTATAGGAATAAGTTGGAAAAAGGTAGTTTCAGGCTGCAATTAAGGAAAAATCTTTACATCATGAGGAGAAACTAACATGGGAACAGATTTCCCAGAGATGCTGTACAGTCTCTGTCCTTGGTGCTTAGCAAGGTTTGACTGGACACAGCCTTGAGCAGCCTGGTTTGATATCAGAGCTGACTCTAATTTGAGTAGGGAGTTGGACTAGAGATGTCCTGAGGTCCCTTTGTCCCTGAATTATCATGAAGCAACATCTTTTTTATGTCCCAGTCTTGTTGCTTTTCAACAATTTAACAGTAACTTGAATTTGGACTAATTCTCCATATTATTTTAAAATATTATTAACATTAGAAATAATTTTATATAAAAGTCTCTTTTAAGTTTGTGTCATCATTTATTTTCATGCTATCTTTCTAAATGTTTACAATAGGCTATTGGCTTAAGCATGTACATAAGTTTAATTAATATGCTGCTCCTGTTTTTTCTAGATCATTAATAAAGATGTTAAAAATTGACTTAATACATTGCTTCACTTATTCTCAACAAAGTAATGAAAAATTATCTCTTTTGTAAGAGTAACCCAGTGTGCTAATTCCTTACAATAATTGGCACCAATGTTGCTATAGCTCATAATTAGCTGAATATCAATTAGCTTGAAATATGAATGAGAAATTTATATTAATGTTAACCTAATGCTTCATTTACATTTACAGCTGGTTTTAATTATTTGAACAATCACCAAAAAATTAAAACCTGCAATCAGTGAGGTTTCCCCTTCACAGCTGATTTTCTTGAAATTTAGTAAAAAAAGCAGACATAAATATGAATAATTATTCCTAGCACTTTGCCTTTGCAATTACCTGTGAACTGCTTTTATTACAGCAATTTAACATTGTATATACGTCTATTAATCTCTAATTAAAAATCCACAAAAAAACCCAACCCAAACCAACCAAACAAAAAAACACCTCAAAACCCCAAACCCCTTGTTTCACTCCTCTTTTTTTTGTGTCTCAGTAGTGTGTCTGGACAATGACACCGGTTTATCTTTCTTAATGTGATAAGTTGTTAAAAATGTGAAGACATGCAAGCTTTATTCTCTATTCATGTTTTACAATACCATGAAGGTGTTTATAATATCTTTGTAGAGAGAGGTATTCCTCTTCAGCCTATTAAGCTTTTCCTTCAGCCACAGTGGAAGTAATTTGTGAAAAGTATTTTTAACATCTTTATCGGAACTATTTTCTCAAAGAGCAAGCAGGAAGATAAACAGTCTTCTCACTGGTACTTTATTGAGACTTCTCATTTTGGACACAAATATATGAGCTGGAATTTTCTAAAAATGTATTGGAGAACTATATTCCCCCAAACATTTGAAAAATGTGATCTGAGTGTCCTACTCCCTTATTGTCTTTCAAAATCTAGTCCATAAATCCAAAACATAGCACCATACAAGCTACTATAAAGAAATTTAACTCTATTCCAGTCAAAATCGGTACATCCCCAAAGAAAGAATTGCTGAAGAATTTTCTGTAATTCCTGGCTATATTTAACTGTTCACAAAATCACAGAACTGTTTAGTTTGAAAGGGACATCTTGAGATCTTCTAGTCCAATGTTCCTGCTCAAGCAGGGTCAGCTAGAGCTGGTTGTCCAGGATTGTGTCCGGAGAGGTTTTCAATGTTTTCATATTAATCTGGATAAGAATGATTAGAAGAGTCTTTCATATGATTATAATGTATTTCTACAAACAGTAAAATAATATTCTAATTTGTCAGGCAGCAGTTGGAAGGTTTCATTTTTTTTAATAAAGACAATTATTTCAAAAGTTCTTAATGAGTTTTTGAATCAAAGTCAACAAAAAAAGTGGGAAGTGTTGCCATTTAACTACTCTCAGTTGACAGATTTGCGTTTACTTTGTGGTGGAAATGCTAAGTGAGGATTTTACCTGCATAACTACAGCAGCTATACTGGATAATGCCTTGTTACATTTAGTGCTGAACATCAGGTTGTGGAGAATTGCTGTTCCTTTGCTTTGTTCTTTCAACACCTTTCTGGAGGGTATAAGGTGTTATTTTTATAGGTTCTCTGCAGAAAAGGAAGAAAGGATTATAGCATATGTAAATTGCCATACTGTCCTTGTGAAGTCCATAAAAACATTTCTCAACACCTATCCACTTCTAAAACTGTAATAATATTGTGTGTAGTTTTCTAACCGTTTTGCCTTATTCTGAATCTGTAATTCCAGTCAAAGCAAAAAAACTTGCAAACATCTTGCACACATCACAACCACTAAGACGATGTCCTCCTTCCTACGGAAAAATTGATGTACTATTTAAAATATTCTTTATCTGGAGGATAAGCATGGTCTTTTCCCCCTAAACAATTTATCTGGTGAATTAACAATATAGATTATCATCACAGATGCCAGTGAATAAATGTTTCTAGGCAAATCTAATACTCAGAATATAATTGTGTCCGGAGAGGTTTTCAATGTTTTCATATTAATCTGGATAAGAATGATTAGAAGAGTCTTTTTTAGAAGATATTTTACTAGTAACGAAATATGATACCAGTTAATACCAATAGAAAAAAAATATTTGGGATTACATCTGTTTTGAATCATTCAGTCTCTTTCACTGGTGAGCTTTAAAAACTCTGTGTTCCACAGCTAAATTTTAAACAACCTTTGCAGACTTACTTAATTCTATGTTGTGACTTCCTTTGCATTTCTTCCCTTAAACGTGAAGTTGCTCTTGTGAGAAACAAGATTTAGGGTGTTTTGGAGAGGGGAGATAATTTATTCTTTTTTTCTTCCCTGTCACTTCATGCACACATTCAGATTTTCTACCTGTGCCCTTATACTGTGAGAATGCAGAAAATTTCTCATGTATGAGAAACAGAACACACTTGTGTTTAAGTGCACCATCTAATTAATATTGTTGTACACCATAGTCCCTTGTTAGCCATGCTACATAACTGTGGTGAGCCTTGAAACCAAGGCAGAATAGAAGGGCCTTGGAATACTTGGCCTTGTTCCCAGCTCTCGCACATAAGTTTATGGAGTCTTGTGTGAATTTAACAGAGCCTAAAACAGGCTCAAATGGTTTAGAGTCTCAGCCATTAGGTTTAGATGCTTACCCTTTAGATAACCATATTTAGGTGAGATTGCCATTTTCCATTCAGTTTTGTAAATATTTTTTAATATCTGGACCTTTTTTAATCAATCCCGAAATTTCAGACCTATAAAACTGGGCAATATTTTTTTTTTTTTTCTCCACCTTGTATGGTACACATGGCAGATGCAAGTGAAGGAATCATGATCTGGGCTAGAGAACAAAATAAAAATTAAAAAAATATAATCATGAGTGCTTTATAAAGAAGGTTATGTACACCATCCTTTGTATTCAAATATATTAACTATTATCTAATTTCTTAAAATCCTATATTGATCATCTTGGAAATTTGCCTTATTTCCTGATAGATTCTTGGCTCTTCTCTAAGCATTAACAATGCATTTTATAAACAAGTGGGGGTAAAAAACAACCAATCAACCCCCAAATCTTCTGACAGTTAATGTTGCACACATGTCTACATTTTATCAAGGTATCAAAAAAAAGAGCTGCCTCCAATGTCTTCTCTGAATAAGGAAAAAAAAAGTTTTTTTCCAGTATCTAATTCCCAGATCATATCTTCCAATCCTTATATTTCTAACATTGAAAACTGATTTGAGTGGAATTCAAATCCTGTTTAATACTTGAAATTTGCAGTCAGTCACTGTAACACCGCAGGATCAAATGTGTTTCTGTTCATTTCCTCAGATGTTGGATGACCATATGAAATAATTTGAAAAGTCAGTTAAAGCTCCTCTATTAAGAACAAATAAACTCAATGTGAAAAAAAAAAAAAAAGCTGCTGTAATTGTTTCTATATTCTTAACCGTATTCAATATCTACATAGTATTTTCCTATGCATGATACAATGTAATGTAGGTATTTTTAAAACTGATATTGGAAGAAAAAAGGTTTCTAAAAAAGCTCTATGAAGTTCTGGAGCTAAAGATTATGCATGTGACATAGTAAGTAGATAAAAATAAGGCTGTATTATTTTGAACAAAAGATTAATTTGTATTTGCCTAATTATTGTCTGAATAAAATTTTGACTTTGAGAAAAAATATAAAACAGGTATTTAATTCTATACAATCAATTAATTGGACCACAGACAAGCTCTCTTGTCCTTTACATCAATATAAACCTAGATAAACCCCTTGGCTTCATTAGTGCTATTTGTGATGCATAACTGTGACACTGGAAGGAAGGTAGGATCTAGAATTTTTCAGTATATGTACTGAACAAAAGTTAGAAAAAGAATAAGTCACTTACATATAGGGCACAAAAGAATTAAGAGTTGGAAGCAAAAAATGCAGTCATCTAGTATTCACACCTTGCCTAAAGGTAGTGATCTTTTTTTGGCAAAGAAAAATCGATACTATCTCTCAGGTCTCTGAAACATGACTTTAATGGCTGGAGACTGAGAGTTTCAAGTCAAAAAAAAAAAAAAAAAAGCAGCCTCAAAGAAGTAGAATGCCTTGAAGTATAATTGAAGTTTTGCTCATTAAGGGCAAACCTGTGAAGACTTGACACTTCATCAAATTTACAGCTAGAGTTCCTAAGAAAATATGCTTGAAAAAGTTGTACAGAGGACTGAGATTTCTTTTGCAGTGTTACCTTTTGACATTAATCTTGGAGTCACTCTCTCTGTTTTCAAGAAGCCACTAGCAAAATTGGGAACTTTTTAGCCACATGTTGACCAAGAAGAACATAAGTTAAGGGAAGTTGCGCTGTCATAATCATTAGAAACAGATGCTAGGCATTGTCATTGTTCTAAGTACTTCAAGGATTTCCCTCTCTAGACAGGCTGTGATTCTTCAGTACAGCTCTACAGAGGATTAAAAGTTGAGGCAAACTAATCCAAAATAGACTGAATCTGTAAGAAAGAAAACATGTGAGACCCACCAGTATAATCGTTGTTGAGAAACATCATGTTTTCTGTGTTTGTATACACTGCATTTCTGTAAAGACAGTAAAGCCATCTCTGTTCAATTGTTTCAGACCATAAATGACTGTGGAAATTTACCCTGAATCTTCAGTCCTAGATAATTTAGATACTTTTTTTTTTTCCCCTTCTCCCTTGGTAATGTCCCTTTCCCAAAACCATTAGTTATTAACTTTATTTGATCTTTATCCTTTCTATATACAGATATACAGCAGCTCACATTTGCCCTGCTTTGAAAGGCATGTCATAAACTGTGTGTTTAAGGTCTGACATTAGAAATGTTGGACCCATTTAATATCTTCAGGTGGTCTGCAAAAGCCCAGCAAACCTAGAGCTAGGCTTTCTGTATGTGTTTAAAACATCTATATGTTACATACATGTATAGCATAAAGTCTCTGATTATATGCCTAAACAGGTGCATGCTTGGACCCACTAGCGCTTTCAGGAAAGCCCCATGACACTTTCTAAGCCAATCCTTTGCTCTGACAGGGGAAAAACTGCTTCAATCAGTATGTAACTTTTAGATTTCTCTTTATCTAGGTTCAAGATTCCCATTTAGCTGTGTTCCAGATGGCTCTTTTCATGGTCTGGCAAAACTGTGACTGAAATATAGGCATATACATTAAGTCAAAGCAAAGGCATGCAAGAATACAGCTTTTCTGCACTGGGTATCTCACTTCCACTCTATATGCACAGGTATAATAAGGAAAAATAAATCAGAATCACTCTCATCATAGAGCAAGAAGGAGACAGATTGAAAACCACTAACCATTTGGGCAGTTATATCTAGAATTCACTATTTTGATTTGAACTATCCCTAGCTTTATATCTATTCTTTGGCACCGTAATATTATTTCTGTCTGTATAGTTTTGTTTCTTTTGCTAAAGTACTCCTTTTGTATTCAAAAGGCACGTCCTCCTAGACACTTTTATGGGGGCTGATCAGCTTACTCAGACTGACTATCAGAAGTGCTTGCTGCTCTTCTAAGACTAACCCTCCAGTAATATGAAAGCATATCCAGAATGCTGGAAAGATTAAAAAAATATATATTTTCTGAACAAATCCAGAAAATGTGAAACATCTTGTTCACATCTTTCTGTATTGAATTATAGGATTATTTGCAAGAAGTTTCACAGAACATTAGCTAAATTATGTGTAATATTCGAGAAAACATTCAGTGCTCCTCAAGTAAATAATTTCCCTTGAAATAACACTTTATAGGCCACATAATATATTTTAAAGAGAGTATAACAAAAGGCAAAATATTTTAAAGGAAAACCTATATCCCACAATATGAAAATGAGACTGTGGAAGCCTCTCACCTGTTTTTATTTGACTGTTTATATTTTCTAAGACACTAATACAGGGTTAATTACTCATTATTCATCATCTCAAGACTGATTTTCTGTGTTTACCTTTTAAACAGTGTAGAATCTCAAATTTTTAAAGGTATTCTTCTGCACTCCTACTGTGTAATAATACTGTGTATTCTGAGTGTGCCAGCTAAATCATTTGGGCAGCAAAACCAATCTAGTACTGAGCACCCTACTGATAGATCTGGGTCATTTGAAGCTTGTAATATCAGAACCTAAACCCCTTAGTCCTGCAATCAGATGTTTGTGCTTGGACGCTTACAGTTGTGCAGAGCCTGATAGGCTTCTACTAGTCACCAGGTCTAGCTCTCTGGATTTTTTTGTATAGATGAACCCGAGGAGAAGTAAGACCACCTGCAGAACAAGATGGAATACAATGACAAGATAACCAATGTTATTGTTTAATATGTTTCAAAATATCACTTGTCTCTCTACCAGTTTGAAAGTAACTGTCATCAAATTCTGCAAAATGTTGAAAGTATATAAAATAAACAAACGGAAAGCAGGGGACAATCTTCTTTCCCTTACACCCTTCACTTACAGCTATACATTTTTTACAATAATGATAGAAACAGTGTAGGTACTGTTTAGTGGGTACTAAATGTCAGTTAGAAATACATTTTTAACTTTTCAATATTCCTGCAGTAGAACATATTTTTTTTTTACAGTTTTGCGTAGTAATAGATATATTTTTCTACAACAAATGCTGTATATACTTGATTTTTTTTCATTAAACCAAAGTTGGGTTTATTAGTTTTCCAATAGCTGTTGAACAAACACATTTAACAGATTCAGAAATAAATAGGATAAGTATTTAGCTATTGTAAATCTGTGATCTGTGTATAAGCTAAACTACCTTATAATACTTGAAGTCTCAAGTATTAAATTGTAATTTATTTACAGCTGATTTAAAGAGGAAGAAATAGGTGCAAAGCAAGAGAAGAGTAAATATTGGTTAGACATTGAAGGAGCCACTGAAAGATGAAGTTCTTCCAGCAAGCCCCACCTTATGAAAACATACCTGGCTTCATTTGTTTAGTATATATATTGCTTAAGTGTGCATATTTACACACTCACTTGGGTGAGGCCTGGAGTTGAGAGGGCATCTGGTATCACCTGTTTTATTTGTGTGTGGGTGAGAGAGAACTAAAACTGCTTGTTAGAGAGGGAGCATCTGGCATCATCTGCAAAGAGGCGAGCTCAAGCTGTTGAAACCATCTGTGAAGAGGAGAAAGACAGAGAGAGACAGAAATACAAGCTTCAGACACCCGCATAAAGTTCCAAAACTGAAAAGCTACATTCCAAATATGTTCTTAACTATAGGCACTTTTTGGATGCTGATAGAAACAGTGAAGTTCCCCTGGTGACAGAGCTGTCTCTGCTGCATGGGCAAGATACATTAGACCTCAGCACTCTCCACACAGCCTGTGCATGGTAGACATTCTAAGTCCACAGAAGTCCATATGCTATGACAGGAAAAAGCCTTTTGACTTTGAATTTTGAGAGGAAAAGGCAGACATGCCAATCCTTGAAAACATCCATTCCTGAGTCCCACTCAAACTCCCGACCCCCACTACTGAAACCAGTGCTGTCAAGATGTTTGTGTATCCCCCTGAGGGGAGAAATTTTACCTCCTCTTAATCATATTTAGATTTGTCACATTTAAACCAATCTAAGATATTTCTAGGCAGATTTGTACAAATCATTGTGTTGTTCATTGCTTCAAGTGTAGCTAACACAAACCCTCCTTACTGGAGCCTCTTTTTATTTTGTTTATTTATTTATTTTGGTAACTTATCGTCACTTTTAAAGCACTTCAAGGTTAATGCCCATCTCATCTGCAGTTGTATATATACATCCAGGATGCAGATACTCACTGCTGTGCTGGCTGGAATCCTGGCTTCTGATTGCCTTGTTTGTTGCATTTTTCACACAAACAATATCATTTTCTCATTTTCCCATTTCTGTATGGAAACAACTCTAAAAAATCCTTGCTACAACTCTTAAAAAATCCTCACTTCCACTTTAAATACTTCCTTCAAGCTTGTCTGTGTGGCAATGATAGAAACCACTTGTCAGTGATTAGCCAGCTGGTGTGACCACTGCTCATTGCACTGGTTACAGCTGTCTTACTGCTATTTTTTTTGTTTCCTCTCCATCTGTCTTATCCACCTGCTGTCTCTCATTTCAAACTTAAATTTAAGCTCCCTGGACAAAAAAATTTCAATTTGTTATGCTTGTAGAGTGCCTAGTACAGTGTGTCCTTAGCTACATGTTCTCCTTCAATACAAACTAATATGTGCTAAGCTGGCTGAGAAAGAGGGACAGTGCAGATTCTGCATCTCAGGGCAGATTTACACCATCTGTTCACTGATACGGAAGTCCGAGCAAGTTTAAACACTACTGAGTGTCTCATTAAATGACCTGAGAAGTAGGATGAAATAGAACATTTTGAGTTCCAGGTTATCGTGACTAGACCATAGCAAAGGCTAAACGAGGGTGTCTTTACACAGGAGTGAAAAAGGTAAACTCAATAATATACCTGTTGGAGAAAGAACAAAATCTATAGATACTAAAATACACAAACATATATTTATACAAGTTACATGATATTGAGCACAATATTGTACACAATATAAAAATGCATACACAATGTTTGTACTGTAATGCCATTTACTTTTCACCTAGCCACAGAACAGGCTGAGTAATAGCCACAGAATCTCAAAGAATAGAAAGTGGAAATTGTGGAATTGTGTTTTAGCTTCACAACTCCCATTTTCTTCCAATATTCTGTGTTAGTGCCGGACTTTAGAGGTACTTTAGGGATTTAATTTCATTACAGACTTTAAAAAATAATGTATTATTATTATTACTAAAATTAAGATTATATCTCTCTTTCTAAGAAGGCTTTCCTAAATATTCCCACGTCAAATTCAAGCGTTATGCAACACTGTATCACTATCACAGTTCAAATATGGTACAATAATTTCAATTTATTGTAGCATCACACTGGTAACTCTGTACATATGGTTGATTGGACACTTTGATGATAAACTTTTTTCTTAGACTCATTGCCTAAAGGCAAATTTGCATGCATAAATTTATAAAAAATTCCATTTATTTGCTCATAAATTTTCAGCTATGTAAGAATGGAGATATCATGCTTTAAAGCATTATTCAAGTGCTTTATACTTGTTTTGGACATCAACAGCTTGCATATAGAAATAGCAGGCAGAAATAAAATGGGACTATGAATCTGAGGTACAAAAACTAAACTGCAGCTATCTGTACAGGTTATCTTGCCCTGTTCTGTGGATATCTGCCAATAGCTAAGGTTTATTTATTTTATATTGAAAATTCCCCAGATCCTGTCCTTGGTAGTTCACTTCTTAGATAAACTTCAGATGCATGTAATAAAACAATGACAGATCTAGCAGAGATATTATGAATAAGTGGAAACATTAACATAATTATTAAGATTTAGGATGTCATTAATATTGTATGTGCTTTTATTACTGATTTCTGTGTTGTATTTCCTGAACTGATAACTTTATTTACATGCTGCTAGAAAAACAGATTAAGTAAGAATCCAGTCCCAAAGTTTGCATAAATATCAGTAAAAAACAATTAGATGTATATACAATTAGAGTATATACAAAAAGCGTTGAACAACTGAAAAAACAACCTCTCAACCAAACAATCAATCAACCTCCCCCCCAAAAAACGAAACAAAACAAAACACCCAGGACAAAAGCTTCACAAGTTCTTAGATTTTGACTATGAGCATTTCTTGACCTCTGCTCCCAGGAGCACTTTCCAAGTAGGAACGCATCCTAGCAGCATCCAGATTCCTTCCCTTGTTTTCCTTCTCCTTCTCCCCCCTCAAGCCACCCCCACACCTTGGCTTCTATGCAAAGAAATCACAGACATCACAACCTGAAGGGAAACAGTGAAGTGGTCTGAGATCCTTTGATCTGGGTGATTAGGAAACTGCAACCCTCAGGCATTATGCAGGTTGCCCGGGTAGGTAATAATAAATTGGTACACTGGGGATTAAGTCTTTTAGACTTAAATGGAGAAAGGTAAAACAAGAACCACAGGCAGGAAACTGATTTGCAAATTCACAGGAGAATTAAATATTTTACTGCAGCTTTCTTTTTACTTTTTAAATGCTGAGGGATTTGCTATTAGAATAAACTGCTAAGCAAAGTAATAAAGTGTTTTAGTTGACCCTACCTGCTTTTACCATTCATATATTTTGGTCAGCTGGAAGGCATTGTGATAAATGCAAGATTATTTTGACTAAATCACTTAGTATAGTATAATATAAAATTGAGTATATCTTCTGGTGTTTGATTTGTGTTAGATGCATGGCTAGAAGGCCAGGAGAGGTGATTCTCCTCCTCTACTACTCTCTCTTGGGACCCCACCTGGATTACTGTGTTCAGCTCTGTAGCCTCCAGCATAAGAAAGACATGGACCTGCTCAAGTGGGTCCAGAGGAGACCACAAAAATGATTAAGGGGATGGAACACCTTTCCTATGAGGACAGGCTGAGAAATTTGGGGTTATTTAGCCTAGAAAATAGGAAGTTGCAGGGAGACCTTACAGCTGCCTTCCAGTACTTAAAGGGAGCCTACAGAAAAGATGAGGAGGGACTCTTTATCAGGAACTGTAGTGATAGAAGAGGGGTAACAGTTTTAAACTGAAATAAGGTAGAGTTAGATTAGATATGAGGAAGAAATTTTTCACTATGAGGGTGGTGAGGCACTGGAACAGATTGTCCAGAGAAAGCTGTGAGTGCCTCATCCCTGGAAGTGTTCAAGGCCAGGTTGGATGAGACTTCGAGCAACATGGTCTAGTGGAAAGTGTCCCTGCCCATGGCAGGGGGGTTGGAGCTATGCAATCTTTAAGATCCCTTCCAGACCAAACCATTCTATTCTATTTGCAGATTTGACTATTAAAGGTTTAGTCCATTGCTTGCCAAAGCAAGTTTTTGGGGTTTGGGTTTTAGGCTTTATTCTTTGTTTGTTTGAGGTTTCCTAATATTGATTACTTTCCTGGTGAATAATTTGCTGGTCTTTGCTATTTTCAGTTCAGAAAGTTCAACAAATCCGAGCATGTACACCCAAGTGATGTTTCTTCCTGTCTCCTTAGCTCTTGCCCTTCAAGAAAGTATGCATACCTTTCTGACATTTAAGGATACAGGCACAGAAAATTAGTTTCACTAAATTAGCAGAAATTTGCACCAGCAGTATAATTACATAAATTAAATTTTCATAAAACTTCTCAAAAATAAAACATACTATTTATCCATCAACATAAACACAAGGTCTTAACACCTGAAATTGTGAGGTCCTCAGTATTTCACCTAACAGCATTTGCAAGTGAGGGCACAGTTAATCTCCAATATTCAAGTTTGAAGTTAGCAAATCACCATTACTAACATGTATGAAAACTACCTTTACTCAGGCAGTGGTCAAGACTCTGTGATAACAACCACCGTCACCCAGAATGTGAAAGCATAGTTTAAGGTGACAGGCAGTGATAGGCAGCTACAGTTACAATTATTTCTGTAATGGTTCATATTTATACTCTTGCAGTAGCACAGTCTCCTTTTTTTGAACGTCTTTAATAAGAAAGTTTATTAAAAATCCTGTCACTGTCACACTTCTTCATTACTTTCCACCACTGTATGTTCTGCATCAACACAATTTCTTTCTTTTTTTTTTTAATGGTTACCAAAACAAACAAACAAACAAGCAAAAAAATCCCACCACCAAAAAACCCCACCAACAATTTAGCAATGTCTCTGAGTGCTTTTTATTTCTGATTTGAGGCTATTTCAAAGTCATTAGTTTGCTAAATTAATGTAGATAGAAAGCACTAATTGTATTTTTTTCAGTCTTCTTGTCATCCACTGTTATGATAGTAAACTTATTGTGTGGCACATTAATTAGATATAGGCTAAATTGATCCAGGAGATTTTAGTGCTCAGGAATATAATGTTTGAAAGAAGAAGTCTGGCAGCGGGTTTCCCATGTGGTAACTGGTTCTATGTGTGGATACAGTCATTTGCTTCAGTAAACAGCACAGGTTTGAAGAGGTTAACATAATTCAGAAAAACTGTTCTACCTTTAGCAACAAAAACAGGAACCAGATCACAGCACTAGATGAACTTTCCTTCCTATATATGGTTCTTCTGATAGTATCTTCATCCAAGATCTCTCACTTAATACTATTACAAAAGACTATTTAAACAGTTTTGAGACAGAGTTTAATAAGCAGCTCAGCCTATGTTTCAGCATGTAGTTCATTATACAAATTGATCATAGAGTAATAAGAAAATATATTGATCAAAAAGGCTGTGCATTCCTCTCCAAGGACCTTTCAGCTATGAAATGAAGAATGATGGATAAAACAGTCCACTTCATTACCTAGTTTCACTGCTAATTCTCTTTGTAGGTACATACTGGTTAAAGAAATTGTGTGTTTCTGTAATTTTTTTATTTTGGACTAATATGACCTGACTTTTCTGTTACCTCCAACTCCAGCCATTTTTGTTTCTCTTTTAATTGGGGTACCTCCTGTGAATTTTGGTGACCTATTTCTTGTTGGTGTACTGCCCCCTCCCCAAGAAACAAATAAACAAACAAAAAGATCACAAAAAACCCCAACGAAACCAAATAAAACCAAAATAAAACAAAACCCACAAACAAACACAAAACAAATAAACAAAAAACAACAACAAAACAAAGTTGAAGAACACTAAGGAAATTAACTGAAGAACTCCAGAGTTAGGAAATGGAATTCCTTCTGAAACTGGGCTACTTCACATTTCATTTATATCCTTAACTCATCACAATCACTGCCTTTTTGGTTACTGCATATGATGTACCTTGTTTATCACGGAGGACACAGCTGGGACAGTTGACCCCAACTGACCAAAATCATATCCCTTGCCATACGACATCATGCTCAGCAATAAAAGCTGAGGGAAGAAGGCGGCAAGGGGGATGTATGGAATGATGGAGTTTATCTTCCCAAGAAACCATTATGTATGATGGAGTCCTGCTTTCCTGGAAATGGATGAACATCTGCCTGTCCATGGGAAGCAGTGAATAAAATCCTTATTTTCCTTTGCTTGTTTGTGCAGCTTTTTCTTCACCTGTTAAACTGTCTTTGTCTCAACCCATGAGTTTTCTCAATTTGCCCCTTTGATTCTCTTCCCATCCCATCAGGTGGAGTGAGAAAGGGCTGTGTGGGACTTATTTGGTGACTGGGATTAAACCATGACACAATGTGAAACCAGTGGGATGATATCTTCTCATGTTTGATCGAGACATGTAATGTGAGAAATAAATCCCTGGCTGAAGAAGGAAGTCCACTAAGAAAAAAAAGGAAAAATTAGTTTGCCACAACAAAAAAAATATTCAAGAATGGCTTCTATGGATCAGTCATATTTCAAAGAAAAATGTTTGCAAGGTGCTACCTTCTACCTCAAATATTACTCAAAGAAAGTTATTTGTTTGGTTTGTATTCAGAAATATACGGATAACAAAAAGTAAAACATTCAGAAGGTACAGCACATATGCTAAAATTTTTATTTTGCTTTGAACTATATTTGATAATCTTCATTGTTAACAAGAATTTTATATCCACTCCATCATTAAAACTCTTATTTCAGAGGTTTCTGTTTGTCTGTATAGTTAGTATAGCAAGGTCAACAAATAATTACTACTGTTCATTCTTCTATATACTTTCTGACTTTTGTTTGCCTCAAATGCCATCATATGTATGAAATAATAATTTAGTGATGGCTAGGATCAAGATATATTTTCAGATTTTTTTTTCCATCTCTTTACTTGTATTTCTTTTCTGTGGGAAGAAAGGAGAACCATCTTAGAGAAAATAAGACACTTGTGGTTTGAAAGGCCTCTTTACAAACAATATGAACTGTTGCCTCTGTACTTGTTTAAGGAGGAGAAAAATATAGCAAGGTCTGGAAGGAATCAAACATTTTGTGGTATTATAAATTGCTCCTTGTTTGAAAAAAAAAAAAAAGAGCTTTCATGCTGTTTAAAGATATATGTTATTAACGGAACATATCGCTTAGACTACACCTACAAAGTACACCTACAGAGGGATCTTCTGCCTGAATGCAAAGTTGCTTCAGCTTCTGATGTAAAGTAAAATTAAAATTACATTCAGAAAGAATGCAGATGGCCAGATGCAGAAGTAAAGACAGCCCAGACCTATCATTTTTCCGCACACTGTTCCTGGCTTTGAGAAGTTTTTAATGTGCAATATCACTGAATGACAAATGCTACATTTCCTATTCAAACCACATTTTGAGATCAGAGTGGCTATCCCTTTCCAGCGTATAACCTTAACTTGACACATCAGCTAGTAACCCTGCTACTGTACAATACTTTGTACTTCGATAAACACGAGTTGGTCTCACCATCCTTTGATTTTAGCTCACTCTCTCCAGTGTAGGGAGATCTGTGTTACAATCGATAATGACACCGGTCAGTGTTATTCCTGGCTTTAACAAAAGCAAGATAAATTCTGAAGTATTTTAGGGCAAGGCAGCTCATATACAGAAGAGTAATGGAGTGGCTGAAGAAGGAAGGTAGAGGCATACACACTCCTGGGCAACATCCTTATAAACAGAAAAGAAACTTGAAAATATTGGTAGGTAGGCCTTTTCTGACTAGATACAGTAGCAGACAAATCTCAGTTCCTTAAATTAAGAAGGAGAAAACATTTATTTGTGCTTAATGTAGTAATATCTGTCTGATATTAAAAAAAAAAAAAGTGAAATACAGTCTTTGCTCTACTATAAAGACAAGTTCATGCTTTCTCAGCTACCTGATGTGTTCTGGATATTGACACATAGTTTGAAGTTTTCATGGTAAGGAACAAGATAAGGATCAAAACTGAAATGTAAAGAAAATATTTTTGTAGCTTTTTGTGAAACAAGTGCATATGTCTGAATTAATTTAGTCAGTAAGATCTTCACATCTCAGGATTCATGAAGTCAGCTTAGGGAGACTGTGAAAAAATGGAATTGAAAAGATCCTAAGACTGCCGTTAATGAAACATAGTTTTAGGAACCTAGGTCTAGAAATCTGTTGAGAAGAAGACACAGTGAATGAAGAATGCAGGGAGCTATAGAACCTTGGAGGTTTTTATATATATATGTATATATATACACGGTAGAATAGTAGCTCTTGTGACAAGTCACCTATGTAAGAATTGAAGTCAAGTATCAGCCATATAAAAAAAGGAATCCTCTGTTAGGATAAAAATGAAAGCCAATGCAGCATAGAAGTGTGAAAAGAAGACAGACCTGTCTAAATCAGCATCCTGGATCCCTTTCTCCGTACCATCTCTTCACTGACAGTAACTTTTTTTTTAAGTACATTATCACATATGATTCCAAGCACAGAGGGTGAATGGGACGAGAAATGCTTCATTTGGTGGCTATTATGCCTCGTTCAAAACACACAACTTCAAGAAGGAGAAGGCTGAGTTTCCTTTTTTTTAGGGAATGCAGAAGTGGAAGAGTGAGAGTAAAGCAGAAAACTTTTAATGTCTGTGAAATCTTCAAACTGTGTCATGACCAGGTTAAATGCTATATACTGCAAATTGCTCTTGGCTGGAAATGAGAGCATTTTAGTCAAATGATTCACAGAAAGTGTTTCTTACCTTTGTACCCATAATGGTACAAAGGAGCATATTGGTACCAAGGGAGAATAAACACAGAGAGAATTCACAGATCATTTGTTGTCATCAATTAGCCTAATCTTACACCACTTGTGAAGTAACCTTAGCGTTGCTCATCTTTCATGTTTGCATGCATAACCATAGTTAACAGAGAAGGAAAAGAAAAAAAGTGAGCTGAAGAGATGATTTTTTACCTTCTATTATAATCCTCAGTGGTCTCCACAGTCAGAAACATATTTGTGTTTTTAACTGGTGGAATTGTTATTTCTGGAAATGTTCCATTTTATTGCTATTATCATCTTCCCAAATGTATTTTTCTGACATCACTGTAGTAGCAGAAAAATAAGTCTACCAAAAGTGAGTATGGAGAAAATAAAAAGGAGGTGGGGTGGTGACGGTGGAAATCATTAATTTAAAGGGTTAATTTTATTATTTCCCAGTAGCTAATTAAATCTGAAAGTTTTATATAGGTTATTCTTTAAAATAGGAGTTTAGATAAAACTAGCTTTTTTTTTTTCTTATTTCAACAGGAATCTGATGATTGTTTGATATTAGGAATAAATTTCAACTGCTAAAATGAGGGCTATGTCATGACACCTTTATACCATACCTGTCTTATGTTGAAATTCTTAAAATGAAACGTACATCAATATCCATTTCTTGGAATAATGTCACCAATCAAACATTAAAAAACAAACGAATGGATAAAACACAACGAACACCAGCTAATCAAATTTTATAATAAGTAAATGAGGCTAAAGGTCTTTTATATCACTTTGACTTTCAACTATCTTCATAATATGATATTAAGGTTTCAACTTTTGCTGTAGGGAATGCTTTCTCTTTTATTTTCCAGTTAAGGTTCACTTTCTCCAATTTAGATTAGGCAAAAGAAAAGACAGAGATATAAAAGTATAATTGAGTTAATTTAGTTTAATTAACTGCAAGAGAATGGAGACAATTAGTTCATGCATCTTAATGAATTGAATTATGAAATGCGTTGCTCCCAATGCGAGCAAATGATCCCTGTAATGGGAAAAGTGGGTACGGAATAAAAAAATAAAACAGCAAATTACCTTTTCTCCATATTGGGGTGGCCAATCCAAAGCAACTAGAATATTGAAAATACATCACATACTCTGTAGTAGCATTCAACATCTTGCACATGAACCCTACTCAGTGAGTTCCAGGGGAAGTCAACACCCTAACTTACCCAAGAGGGACAAATTCATTTCTGGAAATAATTGTCACTCTTTATTCAGCTCTCAAGGTGTCAACACTTGTGAAGGTGTGGGTTTCAGAACCTAACTGAAATAAAGAAATAAAATTTAAAAAGTAAGAATTTAAAAAAAAAAAAAAACACAAAACAAAACAAAACTCATCCAACTACCTTTTAGGGTTACTAAACACTATGAAAAACAAGTCAATTTGGAGAACACAATAATAGAATAGAAGTTCCCACATTAGATGCATTAGTCCTGACTATTAATCCATGCTATCTAAAATTCAGATCTTCATCAAAATTAGCAACTATAATATCTGAACTAGTGACCACTTATGAAGTAGCATAATTCTGATTTTCTACTTTTTTTTAAGAGAAGTTGGATGAAAAGTTTTAGGCACTATTGAATACAATAAAGTCTACTTTAAGTAACTGAAAAATTCTTACCTTTTTAAGCGTGTACATAATTTTGTTGGGTAAAATCTACTAAATTTTGGAAATGCCTTATACTTAAATTTTGTCTTTTTTCAGAATTATACTTTGCTGTGTAATCATGGTGAACAGGAGCAGAATATCTGGTTACATTAGTATAGTATTATCAATTTATTTTCTTCTAATATTTAATGGATTTTATTATTTTAATGCAACAGAAAGAACAGATAATTACACAGCGTTCCTTTACTAATGCGGTGCCAAGCGATTCCTGGAAAATTACAAATCCTGCATCAACTCCGTTGTAAATATTAAATCTAATTGTTACTGCTAGCTAATAGCATTCATTTTGCCACAATTGTCATTTTTCTCTAGCAGGGGGTTTATGATTTGAAAATTTGCATCTTATTGAAACTTTAAGGATTTATCAGTAAGCAGCTTGGGTCGCCTAATGCTCAGGTTTCCTGCATTTTCCACATGAAATTTGTATTATGCCCATGACACTATGCAAATTAAATGGTGCAACTATTCAAGTGCTCCAGTTGCATATTGTTTGATGGCAGAGGTGCACAAAATGAAAATATTAGGAGCATATATAGTGATTTATTACCTTGGGAGCAGAAAATCATTGCAGATCCCTGATATATAGGGTCAAACTAGAATCTTGTAGGAACTTCTTGGCACTGTAAAGATCACATTTGTATAGTGAGAATGAAAGGAAAGGAAGGAAAGGAAAGGAAAGGAAAGGAAAGGAAAGGAAAGGAAAGGAAAGGAAAGGAAAGGAAAGGAAAGGAAAGGAAAGGAAAGGAAAGGAAAGGAAAGGAAAGGAAAGGAAAGGAAAGGAAAGGAAAGGAAAGGAAAGGAAAGGAAAGGAAAGGAAGGAATAATGCAGTTATCCTTGAAGAAGGCACGCTTGCTAGTCTACTCACCACTTGAAAAGAGAAGAGTTTCTTTCCTCTTGCTTGTGTTTTTTGTTACAGGACATAGCAAGTAATTTTAATACATTTCTCTGGCATATCACAGGTAGAAACAAAAAAATGCAAAATTAATAATAAAATATTTTCAGCTTTGTTTCCACATCTTTCTAAGTTCCATGGTTTTCTTTGAAAAAAATTATCATACTGCATAACTATCAGAATAAAACTATAAACCCATTTCATGTTGAAGTGACTGTGTCATTGGTATCAACTGAAAAGAGTCATGGCAGTCTGCATAGCCAGTGCTGCAGGGGCTGCATTGCAGCACCCACCACAGAGTACCCATGCCACAGTATAAAATCTGTGTGATCCTCTTACAAAAGTTTGCCCTTCCAAACAGCCTTCTGCCTGCTACCAAAGTACATTTTATTACATGTAAAATGAGACTACAGCCATGTCAGAGAAAGTTTTCTGCCTTCACACATGAGATAAATTTCATATGGAGGGCTGAAAACAATCAATGTGTGAGATGTGTAGAAATGGACTCAAAACATTTCCAAAAAGAATTACAAAAGTTTGGTGAAGTATGTTACAGCTAGATGGTGCTAAAAGCTACTTATGTGTTGCTTAAGCTAACGTGACCAGAGGCAAGAGTATTTTAGGTGAGAGGTGTTTGATATTTGGGGTTGGAGGGAGTAGAATAGTTTAAGTAAAACAAAATATTTTCATTGTTCAAAATAGTGGAAAAACACAGCACTAAGAGAATCAGTGCTTTGCATAGACGTTGTCAGCTGAGCAGTGAAAGAGCTGAACATCTCTTGAGATTTCAGAGATGTCTAAAATGATAGCTAGGAGATAACTACTTTCACTGTGTCGATTATACAAATCTAATTTTGGTACTTAAGCATATAAGATCATAATCGATTTCCTATCAAAAAAGGATGTACAGAGAATAACCAAATTATTAAAACAAATCCTCCTGACAGTCAAAGCCAGTGTGTCTTGTATGAGATTAACATGTGTGTCATAAACCAGGAATATATTTTTTTTGAAGTTTGGTTGTATAATGTATCTTCAGGTCAAATAAAAGTAGATGGATGAAACAAATCAAAGGAAAACTAGAAAAACTAACTATTTCCTTTAATGAACAAAAAGGAAGATCCTATTTATCTTCTAGTAGGATGGCACACAGCTGCCATATTATAGCCACATGTATGTGTATGTGCATGTCAACAGTGATAAGAAACAAGCCTATTGACATGGGAACATATTTTGAATAACGAGTACTGAAATCTGTTGTGATATAATCTCACCCCAGTTGGTGTCTTCCTTTTTAAAGAGAAGAGTGTGCCTCAGCTACATGTCCTTTTGCAGAATTCTGTTTCTATCTGGCAGTAGCCTCCTCTATTACTGGGAACAGCAGCAATCAGTAAATAATGCACTGGCATTATCACTCAAATGTTCTGCTCAAGATACTTTAGTGTTAAGCTAGTCAGACTTCCCAAGCAGAACAGAGTAAAAATCAATCAGTAGTACACTAAGTAGTGTACTGCAGGTGGAACTGGTTTGGAATTTTCTGTCATAATATGTCTTTTAGGAGAAAAAAAAAAAAAATTATCGTAGGGAAAATTGTCCATGAAATCTATCTGATAGAAGAAACTGGGAGTATTAATGACATACCCCTTGGGAAAAAGTGGAACATCTTAGACAGAGATAATTCATTTCTGGCCTCTTTTCCCTCTCAGAAAAGAGTAATGATTTGGTTCAACAACTCAAATTATTCACTCAGCATGCTTCTTATTATAGAAGGGGTTTGTATTAGATCTACTCTAAACCCTTTGCTCACAGGAGGTGTAACAAAATCTCCCACATGCACTTACAGACTAAAGCTGTTGCTGCTGGGAGAAGAAGTAGAAGACAGTGGGGCAGACATGGGGGAGCTTTATTAGTAGCTATATTTTCCCTACCTAATCAAGGGATGGATAGAAGAGTTCCTTTCTTCTGAATGTTTATGTTTCTGGAAAAGCAGATGTATCAGGCTTCTTCTCCCCATGCACCACTAACCAAGAATAGACAACTATTTAGCAGCAAGAGTATTTGATTGTAGAGTTATACTCTCAAGAGAAAAAGTGTATTTTCAACCAGTAAAGTTCTGGAGCCGGAGCCAGATGCTCTTCATTACACTGATCAGTCAGAATTATACTGGACCATTCATTTACAGAATCACAGAATCACAGAATGTTAGGGACTGGAAGGGACCTTGAAAGATCATCTAGTCCAATCCTCCTGCCGAAGCAGGAACACCCAGGTGAGGTTACACAGGAAGGCGTCCAGGTGGGTTTTGAATGTCTGCAGAGAAGGGGACTCCACAAACTCCCTGGGCAGCCTGTTCCAGTGTTCTGTCACCCTCACTGTGAAGAAGTTTCTTCTCAAATTTAAGTGGAACCTCTTGTGTTCTAGCTTGAACTCATTGCCCCTTGTCTTATCATTGGTTGTCACCGAGAAGAGCCTGGCTCCATCCTCATGACACTCACCCTTTACATATCTATAAACATTAATGAAGCCACTCCTCAGTCTCCTCCAAGCTAAAGAGACCCAGCTCCTTCAGCCTCTCCTCATAAGGGAGATGCTCCACTCCCTTAATCATCTTTGTGGCCCTGCGCTGGACTCTCTCCAGCAGTTCCCTGTCCTTCTTGAACTGAGGGGCCCAGAACTGGACACAATATTCCAGATGAGGTCTCACCAGGGCAGAGTAGAGGGGGAGGAGAACCTCTCTCGACCTACTAACCTCATCCCTTCTAATCCACCCCAGAATGCCATTGGCCTTCTTGGCCACAAGGGCACAGTGCTGGCTCATGGTCATCCTGCTGTCCACCAGGACCCCCAGGTCCCTTCCCCCTACACTGCTCTCCAACAGGTCGTTCCTCAACTTATACTGGAACCTGGGGTTGTTCTTGCCTAGATGCAAGAGACTACACTCGCCCTTGTTACATTTAATTAATCTTTTCCCCACCCAACTGTCCAGCCTGTCCAGGTCTTGCTGGATGGCAGCACAGCCTTCTGGCGTGTCAGCCACTCCTCCCAGCTTGGTGTCATCAGCAAACTTGCTGACAGTGCACTCTAGTCCCTTATCCAAGTCATTGATGAATATGTGGAATAGTACCAGTCCCGGTACTGACCCTTGAGGGACTCCACTAGATACAGCCCTCCAACTAGACTCTGCCCCATTCACCACAACTCTCTGGCTTCTTTCCTTCAGCCAGTTCACAGTCCACCTCACTACCTGATCATCCAGATCACACTTCCTCAGTTTAGCTGCGAGGATGGTGTGGGAGACGGTGTCAAATGCTTTACTGAAACCAAGATAGACCACATCCACTGCTTTACGACCATCAAGCCACCTGGTTATGCCCTCATAAAAGTCTATGAGTTTGGTCAAGCATGACTTCCCCTTGGTGAAGCCATGTTGACTGTCCCTAACGACCCTCTTATCCTTGACACGCCTTGAGATGGCACCAAGGGTAAGTTGTTCCATCGCCTTTCCAGGGACGGAGGTGAGGCTGACTGGTCTATAGTTACACAGGTCCTCCTTCTTGCCCTTTCTGAAGATTGGAGTGACATTTGCTTCCCTCTGATCCTCAGGCACCTCTCCCTTTTCCCTCAACTTCAGCAGAAGGGGTGAAAAATTGCTATGTCAGGAACAAAAGGGAAAAGGAATGACTGTATTGTAGAGATGAAGAGGATAATGTTTGTGCTGTGGAGTTAATTGGATGGTAATTACAGATTAAGTAGAAGTAAGAAAATTACGAAGACCAAAGCTATAAAATGGGGTTCTGTTGTGATGGTTTTTTTCAAAGTATATTTCTCATCAGGTAATTTCTAAGCTTCCTCAATATCAGCTCTTCTCCATTTCTAGCTGAATGAATGGTATTTAACTGTTTAGTTCAGTGAGTAGGTTTAGTTCAGTGAGTAGGTTCAGTGAGTCTAGTGATGCTAATGTATTTCAGCAGTGTCCTGGTTTTGTTTAAAACAAGACCAGTTCTCTCTCAGTGAATTTTCCTTTCAGCTAAGTTCTTCTAAGTAACTGCGTTTTTCTGAAGTTGGCTGCATGTTTTTGGACAGTGTCAGCCCCGGAGCTGGTAACAGTGGCAATGGTATGTAGAAGAGCCCCAGGTTTATGCTTATCGCTACGGCAGCCAAGGCTGCTGATAAGTTTTGCATGTCCTACAAGTGAGAGGGGCATAGTTGCAGGGAGAGGTGGCCAGAACAGGTGATCAAAATTGACTAACTAGGTATTCCATGCCACCTACATCATTCACCATATAAAACTGGGAGATCACGAGGGTCTTGGTCTCTTCATCCATGGCCAGCATCTGAAGAGGACCCTGCCTGTTCTGCCTGTGATCCTAGGCCTAATTCCAGGCCATGAATCCCCGAATCCAGTTCCTGTTTACTGTGGAGTCCAGTCCAGGACTTGTGGGTACCTGCCCTGCAGCCTCTGGTGCGACTCTGGGAAATTCAGTATTGGTTTTGTATATTTTGCATTATTTTTCTCTCATTATTAGTATTATTAGTAAAATATTTTTAACCTTCCAACTTATAAGACTCTCTCTTTTCCTCCTATTGCCTTTCCTTAGTGAGGAGGGCAGGGGGTTAACAGAGAGCGTCTGCCATGGTTTATTGTTGCCCTGCAACAAACTGTGACACAGAGGTAGTGTATTTCTCTAGTGGGCTGTGAAACTTGTTCTGCTCATGAAATTAGACTGCTACCTATGCCTGGGAGAACTCATTTAAAGTTTGTTTGATTATGTCTAGACTGAACTATAGTCAGTGAAGCATAAAATTATTTTAGAGAAAGTTTTGACATAATAGCTGCCTGGTAAATATTTTTTCACAGTCAAGTTACTTGGCCATGAAGCACTTGCTGTACTAAGAAGGAGACTTTATCCAAGTCACATCAGGATTGTGAACCCTAGCAAATTAATCTGGAACCTGTATGCCTGAATATGTATCAATAGGATGAAACAGGAGCAAACACTTTTTAAGGTGAAGTAAACCTTAGACAGCTGGAAGGAAAAAAAAAAACGGTGAGGATTCTGTTTTTTACCTCTATGGTGGGAGGTTTGGAGGCATAAGAATGGTGTCTCTATTTGGGAAAGAAGGACATGCGGCACCAGAATAAGAGATAGATCATGTCTCTGGGGTCAACAGCTCAGTTTCTGAAGTCAGCTGATGCAGGTGTGAGAACTGCTACTATGTTTGCTATGGATTTTCTAGACAGAAGTGTAGGGATACACAGTCAAAACGTATTCAGCAAATATTAGCTTCATTGCACATTAATCATTTGTGCAAATGAAAATAAAACTAATTGTACCTTCAGGAAACAAACAAAACTACAAAAACCAAACCAAACAAACACCAAAAAAAATGAAAACAAAACATAAAACACCACCCATAAAAAACCCTGAAACTTCCAGGGAGCATTAGTCTTACTTACCCTAAGCATTCAAGATGATTTGCACATTTGCTTCAAAAATAGGCAGCCTTTTTGAATTTATGGCAATCTGTTACTACTACATAGTAGCTCAAACCATGATGCCAGATGTCTGGGTCACCAAGCACAAGCCTTATAAAACAGCTTTATAGATGTTTCTGGTGGTGAAAACTAGAATGTGGCCATTAAAATTTAGCTATATGCACACCCTGTGGGTGTGGTCAAGGAACTAGAAACTTCTGTTCTTACAACAGGTTTTGCACCAGACACCACTGCTGTTCATAGAGTTCACCAAGTTTAGAAATTCCTGTACTGAAATAAAGCACATTTTCCACGACACGATTCTTGAGAGAGGAGGTTCACTCTTTCAGTCACTGAGGTGTTATGTAAAGAAAATTTCACTTTTATCTCAGCAGGGGAATGAAAAGTCATCAGCAATTTGATAGTTTCCATGGATGCACAATTTTTCTTGTCAGAAAAGAAGGTTCCTAAATACAGGAGACTCCTTTTGGTAACTTTTCAGGTTTCGAGAATCATCTGTTTCTTTCCACAAGAATTAGGCCTCATAGTTTTATGTATCTGTATTAAAAACAAAACCAAAACAAAAAAAAAAACCAAACCCAAACCCAAACTGAAAAACCAAAACCAAACAAACAGACAAAAAGAACACACCAAAAAAACAACAACAACAACAACAACACAACAACAGCAAAGCACTAAAGTATGTCTGATGACTGGGCAAGACTCAGGATTTCGATTACAATGTGTTAGGTTTTTTTTAAAACCCCTAACTGAGAGAACAAAGGAAGAAAATGACCAGTTTCTTTTTATCACGAAATGCATTGCAGTTTAGGCTGATGAGAACATTTCACTCTGTGCATCAGGAATGTGACTGTCTTGCAAAGTTTGTTCAATTCCAAATTTCTGCAGATGCTGATGGGAAAAAGAAATAAAAATCTCCTATGCTTTGCACAAAATGTCAGGAAGTACCTTAAATTCCTCATCTTGGAAGAAAGATTTTGCTAATACTTTTAAATAATGATTTTTACCTGCTGGGGAGCCACGTATTTATTATTCTCTCAATGTCAGAGATACATATGGGCAAATCTCAATAAGCTTTTAAAACTAAAACCAAACCAAACCAAACCAAAACAAAACAAAACAAAGCATTATATTTGTTTACAGTTTCTGTGGTTGATCTGTTTATGCTGTTCATCACACCTGTCTTTGTCCTCATTTTTTCAAAATAAAACATTTTGACACATGGAGAATATCTTCGAGATATTCCTAAATCCTAGAATTAGTTACGGGCTAGTAGGTATATACCTGTTAGATCTGTTCTTAGGGTCTCAGATAATATGGTGGAACAAGCATGTACTCAACATCTGATTGCTAGGTGATTTTGAGATCATTCCTTTCTGAAGAAACATCTCTACGGTCAAACTGTTTAAACACACAAGGAACAAGTGTGAAAGGAACATGCAGAACAGAAGATGAAGATCGGCTCTTATTTGTCGTTATGGTTATACGCATTGAAGTTTCCTTTTGCACTAAAGGTGTCTGATAAAGGAACGTTACACAGTCAAACATGACAAAGCATTGCTAAAAAATTAATTCATACACTGTATCATTATTTTGACAAAAGAGAACACTTATGGGGATGATGTCAAGGCCCCAAGTACACTGACAGGCTGTATTGGCCCTGACAACTTTCTCATTGGACCCCCTCCCTCTCCACATGACCCAAGAGTCTCATTTCAGCTCGATTCAATTCCTTCAGTCCTGATATGAATTGTACTGTAGTTACACCTGCACTCAGATGTATTGCCTGCTCATACTGAGATGATTCAGATGACATGGACCTGCCTTTTTATCTTGCCTAGGCTGATGGTTTCTGGACTGTCAATGGTGCCTCTTGCTATTACCAGGTCAGTTCCACTCACTCTGCTCATGCAGTGATTGCTGTGTATTGCTTGTTAAAACACCAAACTGACAAAAATAACATTATCATAATTTAAAACTAGTTAATTTCAGGGATTCCACCTGAGATTATTGCTAAATTGGTTGGGTTTACTTTTGGATTTTTTTCTTCTTAATATTTAAAGAATAGCATAGCATAGCATAGCACAGTATAGCATAGCATAGCATAGCATAGCATACTAGACTAGACTAGACTAGATTAGACTAGACTGCTTCCTGCTTCTGGTTTAGTTTTGAGGTCTTCTGAAAGGTTACGGTGGATGTATTGTTGCTGAAATAATTCAATTATCACTGTCTTACATACCTCTTAGAGTTCCTCATATTGTGCTGAAAAACATACTGCATTCACTATGTTCCAAGGACACATAATGAAAAGAGTTGGACTATGATATGACCATAGTCCCAAATGTATTAGAAAGCATTAGCTTTTACACAGGTACCTTATTATGTCAGGTGTAGACAATGCAAGAAATCTGTTGAAACAGAAACTAACTATGGTCTCAACTTAGAAGTGAAAGAGCTACTCAAAGACCAGTTAACAGACATCATATAATATATTTACTTACGAATTTCTGCTTATAGATAGGTCTGAAAGAAGTTTCTCCTATCCAGTGAAATTATCTACGATATACTGTTTGGAATTTCTCTGGAGTAACTTCCCTGTTTCCCATAAGACAATTTTGAAATATTATTATTCCAAAATAATCAGCATACTCAAACTGTTCAGTAATTACTGTGGAGTTAATACATCTTATTCAAAAGAGTTCCACCACTATTTAGCTCTAGGTTTTTACAGCTATTATCTCTCTCTTAGCAGACAGAATAAGCTGCCTTTTTCTCACTCTACCAAATGAGAACTTCCTAAAGGGCCCTGGCTCCTTCTCTAATAGTTTTTGTGCATAGGCAATCACCACTTTGACCAAAAACTCACTTCCTATGTCTTCATGTTGCATCTGTGTAGAACAGCACCTGAAGAAGGGAATTTTTTTTCCTTTTTACTTTGGCCCCTACTCTGAGAGACATGCTGATGTTCTTATAAAATCCAAATTTGTCTCCTTCCCAGCCCTTACAATATTATTCCTTTATAATGTATTCAGGAGTCCATCTTGACCTTTTTACTTTGATTTATTAATTGCCACCACCTTTGTGGAAATTACAGTATGTCTCTGATAGATCATGTGAAGTCATTCCCTTCGCTGACATTATGTGGAATCTTGTTAATGGCTATTAACTCATTAGAACAATTTTCCATTTAGTAAATCAATTTGCAATCTTCATCGTATAACCTTGTATTTTTTTTATAAACCCCAAATAACTAGCAAAAATTTAATCCATTTATAAATTTGTGAAGTATGCATCAGATCAGTAATGCCACTGACTAGTGACAGACAATTTATTTTGGAAAAAATGAGCTTGAAGTGACCTCTATCCCTCTGTTTTTAGAGGATTTTTTTAATATCTTTCTTCCTAACCTTTGTCTTCTCAAGTAATTTGGGCAACAGAATCAGAGCTAGAGGAAAATAAAATTGGAAGGCATTTCATATAAAAGAATTTTTTTAAAATGCTTCTACTATCTTCTGAGTCCCATATATTGAACAAAAGTGTCTGTGTGCATCATAGCACTAGTGAAAACATTTTGGTACAAATCAATATCTAAATGTGAAACACAGGCATTGAGGAGACTAAAAGATAAGACGGAGCTTTCATATTTGAGTATTATTTATTCTACTTCTTTATAATGTCAGCCTTAAAATTATTTTCCTTTACTCTTCTTGACACTCTGTAGTTATAAAAATATACTAAGTGATTTCCTGTGACTAACGTGTTTAGAACTTAAAGGAAGAGCAAGTCTTCTCCAAGAGCCTCTGAAGCAAACAGAAGGGAAATCTAATGAAAAGCTCTTTATTCTTGTAGTGACAAGTATTCTCATTTGGTGATTCACTTTGTAAAACCTAGACTGAGTGGACTCTTTAAAAATCTGTGAAATAACATCTCAGTCAGCTCAGAAAAACTACAGAAAGCTTTGGAAACACAAACAGAAGCAAGAATACTTCATTTGCTTTCATTCTATCTGCTACTCAGGAAAGCAATGAGTACTCCTGGGATTTTGGGAACAGATTATGGAATTTCTATAGGCTAAATTCTATCATCCATATTCCTTTTGAATCCCCTACTGAATGATAAGTCATACACACTGTATCTTAACATAAGAAATGTTAGAATGCAAGACTTAAATATATATATTTATGACACATCTTTTAAGATTTTATTATACTATATTGTAATCCAAAACTCCAGACCCTCATCCTGCATCTTAAGTACAATACATTTAAGTCAATATTTAACCTTTATTTAAATCTAAACAGTCTTTAAATACTTAGGTTCAATATTAGCAGAATTCTCTGAACACCCCTAGTCTCCTGTTTAAAGGTGTGACCAGAAAAGCAACTATACTTCTTTTGAAGAGATTTGATAACTTTTCATTCCTCTTCTGAAGATCAAAGCCACCCATAGATAAGGTACTATGTTGTCAACAAGCTATATTAATTGCTTTACAATGGACTGGAAACATAAATATGATCAAAGTGTAATATATTTCTTCATTAACTGCAACTGTTGAAATGAGTAAGGTGCATAATTATCTTTAAGAACAGTAACATATCATCCTTTTCTAACAGGAACTTGCACTCATCAGGTATCAAACACAAAATGCCATAGAAGCATCTTCTGAAATGCGTAGTCCTACCAGCCTGCTTGTTCACTTGTTAGGGAAGTTTAGATAGGGAATCCTTTGGTTCAAAACATGGAACCCCAGACTGAGGAATACAAATCTCTTCTGTACCTATGTGCCTTAATTGGCCAGCTACAATGCATTTTAATGCAAAACCATCTTGATGTATAGAAAAGAATTAAAGTTTCTTAGAACTAGAAGAGACAGGAAAGATGTGGCTCTACAGAAAAATGTTGGATACTGAGTGGGAAAAAAGTTCCATTCTGGCTCCTCTTGTCACCATTTTTTCTCTTTGTATTCCCTAACAATTTCAAATGAACCATATGTATATCTGAGGTCCTCTCAATCCATTCTTAGTAAACTACAACATTATGAAGTCTCGTGTGATATCTCAAAGAATCTTGGTTCTTTGTGGCACAATAATTTCAGCAGGACAGAACTACATGGAAGGTCATCAGGAGCAGCAGAATTTATTGATACTGCTTAGATTTGGAATATGAATTCTTCAAATGTCTGTGTTCATATAATTTCCATTAAGTATGAACAACAGAGCATTAAGAAATAGCAGAAAACAATATTTAGAGCATCCAGTTCCTTAAGGTTTATAGGAAAGTGAGATTCATTGGGAGATAACAGTACCATACAATACTTTCTTCAAAACAAAATCTGAATCTTTTTGCTTATTATTCTAATTTTTAGCCAATCTCTACAATCAAAAAACTATGTGTGAAGCTAGATGTTTTAGTACCAGTAAGCCTTGCTTTTATTATTATTTTTTTTTCCCTTGGGACCAATTTTTAACATGAATTTTGAAATTGTGCCAGAAGTTTACTTAGTATTGTCTCTTTTACTGAAAGTATATGCATATGTACATAAGCATACACCCCACAGAGAATCTGTGAATTTATAATGCTGAGGGACAGGCACAGAAGTCAGTGGCCATACTTTTCATGGGTTCTGAAGATAATGACATATAAAGTCCATGGCTATAGTCCTGGCTACTTTTTAAAACATGACTTGACAGATTCATACTTCCAGTTGCACATGATTATCATGAAAAGGATAGGATCAAGTTCTGTCTTAACCTCACCCTTCGTAGGACCAAGTTCTGTTCTTAACTTCATCAGTTTAGTATTTATTCATTAAAATTGATTTAAATCTTAAGCACCGTTTTCTGTACAATAAAAATCCTATGAATGTCATCAGACTGTTGACTATTTACAGTGTAAATAAAAAGAATTTTATATCTACTCAGAGAGAACCAGTGATCTTTATTTCTATGTCAAAATATTTTTTGATATTTTTAAAGATTAATTTTTGTTAAGGACATTTCTCATATCATTTTTTAGCTTATGGAAACCTTGAGTGTATTGATTTCATTTTTATATTAAATTAAATGATTCCTGGTGTTTATGTCAACTTCCACTGTCTGACTTACCAAAACTAATCTGGTTTTTAATGGTGTCTTATTTAAGTTGCTGCTTGGGTTTTTAAATAAGGGCACTAATTATCCCTCCATGAGAAGCAACGTGTTAATTTCTGTTTTCAAAAGAGACTAAATATAATTCTGAAATTATGTATCCTATTGGTAAATTATGCTGACAATATCCCTTGAGGAACAGCTGACAGGTGCCAGTCAGATTTGCAAAATGTGTTTTTTGTTTAGTTGCTCAGCATTCTATCACTTGTGAATTCACAACCACAGATAACTTTAACTATGATATATCAAATGTCTAGTTTTTCTCTGCATTATAACAAATGACTTTTTTAAAAGCAAAACACAATGTAAAAATGACTGAACTATACATATGAACTATAATACTTTTCAAAGGTGCATACTTCTATTATTTTTTATACAGAAGCCAAAGGGCCTAACAGCCCCCTGAAATTCTCCCCGAAAAGCATAATGTTGATAGCTGAACTTGTTAGCTCTAAAATATACTGTGTGGTAACATGGTTTCCTGAAACAACTTAAACTTTTCAGTGTCAGTGATTATGGGTATTGATCAAAAGACAATTACTTTTTGATGGCTGGCAGCTTGTAGACATATTCTTATACTATATTTGATTTTCCTTGCCCGAAAAAAATAGATGGTTCCTTCAGATTTAAGGTAGCCTGAGTCAAAATTTAGGAGTTAATAAGAGGACTCGATGCTTCATTTGATATCAATAAGTTTGAATTCAGCAGAGCTGTTGGAGATTCTATCTCAATACAGGATATAACAGAATATGTAAAAGTGGTAGACTTAGTCAGGTGTTAGGCAATTACTGTAAATTATATATTAATAGGTATAAAGTTCTGCTCAGTGTCTGCCTTGTGCCACAAAACAAGCAAGGAGACCCTTCCAAGCTGGAGAGGAATACAAAGCTTTCTTTGCAAACCAATGTAATGCCTTAGCTATGCCATGGGCCCTGTGAGCTACTTGCCAACCCTGTAAAGGAGGTGAAGAATGCTCAAAACACTTGTGATCATCAAAGCCAAATACAATGATAGTTGAGTTATCCTCTCCTGCATCCTACAGTCATATTAAACTGGCTGTAAATGAAAAGACATGCACTTTACCACCTCAGAATGAATGAATCTTTTTCCTTTGGCCATACACCAACAACACTTGAGGTCTTTATGAATGTGATGAATCTTGATATCGTTTCTTAAATCAGTTGAAGGCCACAGCCAGAGTTTAAAAGGATGAAAAAGTCAAAACAAATAAAGCCAGCATGCTAATAAAACCCAAATAAATTGGCCTGGATTTTCCTATACAACTGATTTAGGTCATAGACTTAATAAAGAAAACCTATTAGCAAAGTCAAAGGCATTAACCTTTCCGTCTTACCTTGACAGACGAAAATACTTATCAAGAATGACTGTCCTCTAATCCTTCATACCTGATGCTCTTGCAATATACACTTCTTCATTAAACTTTACATCTTTTAGCCATACAGCTCTTTCATGAACTTCAACAAATCCTTGACATAAAGCATCCAAAGGATGACACTGTCTGCATTTGCATCAAAGTCTTTGAAGAAGCTCTTTAACAAGGGGACTTTGACTCACTTTTCAAGCTTTATTCTGGAATGCTTTATGAAAATGCATAAAGACTTTCACAATGAGGTAAGTGAAATGAATAAAATGCTATTATGACCGTTTGTACCAGGACTGAAATGGCTTGATATTTTATAAAAGAATGTACCTTTTAAAAATGTATCAACATACCTTCTATACAAACCCTAGAGGAATCTCTGAACAAGTAGCAATGTTACATATAGATTCCACAGAAAACCAACACTGGATATTAACCAATGAGATATTCAGTACAGTATATTAAAAACCAAAAAAACCAAAAACCAAAAATCAAAAACCACACACATACAGAAAACCAAGCACCAAAACAAACCAACCAACCAACCAAGAATAAATGCTTGAATTAGAGCTGTGTCTAAATTCATGAGAAATTATCATGTAGCTATAACTGCAACAGTGATATGGCAATGAAACTGACCATCACATGATTTTTGCAAGTATAAAGTCCAACTGCAAGCATACTGACTTAAAGGACTGTCTGCTTAAGCCTCATGTCTAAGCACATGAGCAGAGCATTTTGTGGGTGAGGAGTGAAAAAGACAACAAAACCCCCCCAAAACTACCAAAAAACTAGGAAAAACATACAACAGAATTTCTTACGGTTTTACTCCTAGCGTGATAAACTAACAACAATTTAAACTTGAAGGAGCATCACAGAATCACAGTAAAAAACAATAATGGTTGGGGTTGCAAGGAACCTCTGGGGATCATCTAGTCCAACTCACCTGCTGAAGCAGATTCACTGAGAGCAGATCACACAGGAATGTGTCCAGACGGGTCTTGAATGTCTCCAGAGAAGGAGACTCCACAACTTCTCTGGGCAGTCTGTCCCAGTGCTCTATCAGCCTCAAAGTAAAAGTTTCTCCTCATATTCAGATGGAACCTTCTATGCTTTAGCCTGTGCCCATTGCCCCTCATCATATCATTGGACACCACTGAAAGAAGTCTGGTTCCATCCTCTTGACACCCACCCTTCAGATATTTATAAACATTGATGAGACCCCCTTTCAGCCTTCTCTTCTCCAGGCTGAACAGACCCAGCTCTCTCAGTCTCTCTTCATAGGAAAGGAGGTCTAGGCCCCTAATCATCTTTGTACCTCTCTGCTGTTTTGTAAACTGTTAAAATGGAAGACCTTAGTCTCCATATTGGTTCATAAATCATGAAATGCACTCTTGGTCTTCATCAAACATTGACTTATTAATACATTTTTTAATAGTAAAAGGGAAAAAATACTTCATGTATTTGTTAATTCCTTACCACATAGAAACTGTAGCATATTAACACTAACATGGCACTTTTTTACCAGTTTGTACATTAAATATATGTTGAAGCCAGAATTATAGATGCAAACTTTAATTTGAAAAACACAGCTTCTTTAAGTTGGAGGAAAAAACAGTAGTTAAGGATTTCTATTTTTTTTTGTCATACTACTTTTCTAGGTTTAATCATAAGGTTTTGCTTATTTTTTTAAAGTCAAGAAAGTAAAATGCCAATACTCATTAAAATCTCAAAAACTACATGTATAATCTTTTTGATATTAGAGTAAGAAATGTTTTACAAATTTGATGTTATGTAAAACTTTACATGAATTCCCTAACTCTTAAGAACAACGGTATCCAGAACATTATACGAGTTACTTACATTTGTCATTCATGTTTCTTATAAATTTATGATCTCATGTTATCTGTAACATTTGACATCCATGTCATTTTACTTTAGTCTATAATTTCATCCATGAGTTTTATTACATTTATTCTGTATCAAATATAGACATTTATAATGACATAAGACATGGATATATATGTATCCTTTGTTCATGGGAGACAATGTAAATATTAAGGGGCATTTTACAGATAATTAATTTTGGACCATAGAAGTGCTCATGGAATATAGTGTTTGGATGCCTTTACCTTTTTAAGCTTTGTCTTTCCTTGGTGCTCGATATACAGATGTTCGATGTATCATATTGTGGCATCCAAAGACAATATAAATGAAATCTCTACAGAAGGAGTTTATTTTGGATGTAAGATAGATAGTTCAAGATTGGAATATAAAGTAGAATTATGAATGGGTAGAATTTTGAGTTTTGAAAAAATCAACACATTTGCGGAAAAAAAGATACATCCTTCTCTCAATACGACAGAAAACGCTCCAGAGAGATGTACTTTCCTAAAAAGGCTTCTAGGTGTTTTCCCTAGAATGGCTTCAAAAATCGTAATGTTTCTTCCAATGACCGTGAGTTGAACTACATGCAACGAAACCAAAACAAACCCCTGAAATGGATCAGCTGACACTCAAAACAGTCCCTTGGATTCTTAGGGGAAATGAAGCATATGTTTGTCCTAAGGAAAATCAACCCATGTTCTGCATATACCATACGTACAGCATTTTCCTCTCTTTGATCCTAGTTAATCTAATAAAGGTGTGTTGTTAACCTGCCATGTGGGACAGGATGACTGGATTTAGTGAAGTGGCTACTTGAGAGTGAGAAAAACAGCATATATATCAGTGAGTCAAACAATTTAAGTCATATATAGGAAAATCAAGGTTATATATATTAAAAAAAAAGACTTCTGTAGTTCAGAAACATGGATATTCACAGGGCACATTAAATTGTTATACAGTTGTCCCTTGGGGATGGAAGTGACTCAGATATAAAAGTGCCTATTTTTTTAATCTCAGGACAGACACACAGATTGTTCTGTTATGTGGGATCACACAAGGAGTAGTCTTTTGCAACATGGTATCATTCCAGAACCGAATTTCTTTTCCTGGCAAGAAAATGAGGAGTGCATTGAAATACTGGTCTCCAGAAAGAGTAAGTTTCTTCCAGAGCTCTCTTGCAAACACCTCTGTTCCTCTACTCACATAAATTAAATAGAAACATAAACCTTTTTAAAGTTCGTAATAGCTCACAAACAACAGGATAGTATAAAATGGCTTCAATTAGCTTTCCTCAGCTCATAAGGCAAATTCTGGTTCTCAGGAACCAGTAATTACATTACTATTTATAATCATCTCAGCTTTGTCTCTACATATTTTTTTTTTGTTCTTTAATTTATTAATGACTTTTTCTGTTTTACTTTAGAGGACTTTTAAGGGCTTTTCTGTTTTGCAAATCTAAGAACTGATCCAACTTCTTAAAACGTGTATTTTTATAAATGTTTTAAATGAAACAAACATTATTTGTATATTCAGTAAGTGACACCTAGAAGTTTACTTAGCAAGAAGCAGATATGTTTTGGATATCTTCAGAAAATAACAATGTATACAATAAATATAAAATGATAGAAAAAAGCAATTGTTCGTATGTTCCTATCATAGGCATTTCAGTGTATTTAATTAAAAAAAAAATGAAAAATACTGTAGCAGAATAATATTACTGCAGTTCTGTGAATGGCCCAGTAAGTTTGCAGGCAGATTTAATGGAATAAAACTTCTCCATGTCAAATATTTATCTCTAGCTGAAGTCTCTGCTTTGAAAGAAAATTATGGAAAGCCTTCTAAAATATCATCCATTCACCACAGCAGAGTAACTCATAACAGGGACAAGGAAAATGATGCTATATTATATACTTGCCATCACAGAAACATGGTGCGATGACTTGCACAACTGGAGTGCTGCATTGGGTGGCTACAAACTCTTCAGAAGAGATAGGCAAGGAATAAGAGGCAGTTGAGTAGTCCTGTATGTTATGGGGTGTTTTGACTGTCTAGAGTTTAATCAGGGTGATGATAGGGTTAAGTGTTTACAGGTAGGAATCAGGGGGAAGGTCAACAAGGCAGATAACCTGGTTGGAGTCTGTTACAGACCACCCAAACAGGTTGAAGAGGCAGATGAAATATTCTATAAGCAGCTGGGAGAAGTCTCACAGTCCCTAGCCCTTGTTCTCATGAGGGACTTCCACTTACCAGATGTTTGCTGGAAATACAACACAGCAGAGACGAAACAGACTAGAGGGTTCCTGGAATTTGTGGAAGACAACTTCCTGGCACAGCTGGTGGGGGAGCCAACTAGAGAAGGCACCCCAGTGGACATGTTACTTGAGAACAGAGAAGGACTTATGGGTGATAAGCTGGTTGGAGGTTGTTCTGGGCACGGCGGCCACAAAATTATAGAGTTTTCAATTCTTGGAGAAGTAAGGAGTGGGGTCAGCAGAACTGCTACCTTGGACTTCCCAAGGGCGGACTTTGGCCTGTTTAGGAGGCAGGTTGACAGAGTCCCTTGGGAGACAGTCCTTAAGGGCAAAGGAGTCCAGAAAGGCTGGATATTCTTCAAGAAGATGATCTTAAAGATGCAGGAGCAGGCCATCCCCATGTGCAGCAAGACAACCCAGTGAGGAAGAAGATTGGCTTGGCTGAACAGAGACCTTTGCTTTGTAACGGATTTTAATTCTTAAAGCCTCAAGCTATGAATTAACCTTTAATTTACAAAATCAGGAAGCTTCCCCTGCAAGCATGTTTCTTCATAATTGCGTCTTTTTTGGTAAATATTTTCTTCCTAGTTATCTGTGCCTGTTTTAATGGTAAACTGCTTATTAGATTAAATATGTGACTAATTCAGTCCTAAATGATGGCTCTAAGGTTTTAATGAGCTGCTCATCAGCCACTTTAATCTGGTGAAATATGGATGTCACCATTCCATTCAACACAGGAAGTAAAAAATCTCACACATTTAGCTTGCTAATTGTTCATATATAGTTCAGTCTTTTGTTGTTTTCTCTCCAAATGAATACTTACACATCAAAGATACCAGTAAAGCACAAAGATATAATTTTTATAAGAAACATTCTTCAGAAGTCTCAAGTTAATTGTCAAGAGAGAAAACCTGTGTGAGGTTGACTTACATAGGTTACTGGAAAAGTATTATATTTACTTTTGTTGTATTTCAGTTTCCAGGGTTTATTTTTTACTTAGTTTCCAACAGAGAAAAGCAAATTTTATTTTTGAAAGTCACAGTGTGAAACTCAGTTAAGTTTTGGTAACAGACATTTCTCCATTGTGTTGAGACAAAGTTCATTTCTGAAAACCGAATGAGCCCAGGGAATTCATAGCATGAACAGTAAGCATCTAACAAAGGAAAGTGGTCTGTTTTCCAAGGCAGCGCTCCCCAGGTAAGACCTCCCACATCAGCAACAGTCACCTTTGGGCCATGGCTTGAGAGAGAAGGAAAGGTAATTAAAATCCATCATTGCAGTATAATCAGGTGTGTACTTACACTTGAGCGGAGGAAAGAGCTTCAAATATTGAAGTCTGACAGCAGGTGCAGGGGATAAAATTCTTTTAAAAATGAGATACTGAAAGGGTACAAGATAGAAGAAAAGTCAGGGTAGGGAATAGAATTAGAACAGAGAAAGGAAGCCAGGCTGGCTTATACATAATGGAGATAAAAAGGTTAAAAGTTGCCAAATCTTTCTTGCTCTCTGTACATGTATAATTCTTCAAATCTCTCCAAAATACTTCTCTCTGCCTGATTCTAATCATCATAGTGCTGACAGTTCTTGTTTTCATCCATCTTCAGTAAGTCAACAATATCCTCAAATAATGTCAGCCTTATCTCACACAACTGCAACTGCTTTACTAAAACAGAATTGAAGTTTTTTGCATTTTGATTAAGTAAAGTCATTCTTACTTTACAGTGGCCCAGTTTTCCTCTGTAAGCATACTCAATAGATGATGGAAACTATGTTATCTGCCTAAGTCCAATTTAAAGTCAGGTCACCAGCTGTCAGGAAACAGTATTAATGGACATTAAAATCAAAATGAGTAAACTTTGTTTAGTTTCTGTTTTCTCATTCTAAAATATGCACTTAGAGTATTATTATTTCTAGCTTACTGCATGTGTTTTTTCAGATTTTTGTATATAAAAGTGAACTACAGGTAAGCTTACTCCAATTTATTTACATTTATTTGCATTACACAGCAAAAACAAAATTTACAGTTTTGAAAATATTTAATGAATAAGAATTTCCCTAATATTGAAACTCTTGTTGTCCTTTACACCACAAAAACAATCAGTTTCTAAAATAGGTAGCTGAGATGTCTTTCTCCTGACTACAATTTTATCTTGATTGGTTCTATGCCTCTCATTCTACTTGTCTGCATGCAAGACACGTCAGTTGAATAATGACCAGTGTTTTACTGTATACCAATCAATAAAATTTTTAGAATTGTCTTTCTAAATTTTTCCTGTGAAAGGCCCTTGTCCTCATTAAAATATTTGGCTAAACAAAAAAAATAACGTTTTGCTTTTAGACTGTGTCAGAATTAGGCTCTTATATCCCTATTCAGATGCCTAAGGAAGTAATCTTATTTTTGTACATGCTGAGTACTAATTAAATAGGAATAGACAGAATCTCATGGTAGCTCAGCATGTTGGAAACATTAAAACACTAGTTAGGAATGTTTACAGTCATTTAAGTTTACTTTTGTCATTCAGCTTTACCTAAGAAAAAAAATCACATAGAATACTGTTCTAAGGAGAGAATAAATGGTCTTGTTTAAGAGTTCTATGTTGATGACTAGGTAAATATTTTTTTTCCATCAATATAGTAATTGTAAAATTGATCCAGAATCGGTGTTTGTGTTTCATTCCAGGAATATTATCAACATGACAGCTACATAATATTCACACTCTTGTGCTTGAAGATTTCCAGATGCCTATTGTTTCAGCATTTAAAGTACCTCATTGGGCTATGGAACTCAAAAAGAATAGAAGCTGAGTTTTGATGCTGAGGTAAAATCAAAACTACTAGTTTCTTTGAAAATTAGGGAACAGATATCAATCTATCCTGCACCACTGGAATGTATAAAGTCAAGTAAGCATAACTGTATCCTGACTGTTGAATAACATATTCTTGGCTATGGGATGAAAAAGATCATGATTTTTCAAATACAAAACTGAGACTCAGGAAAAAATGAGCCTTTTACTTAAGGTAAACAATTCAGCCTTAGGAGTCAGCCTTACATCCAGTTGTTTGGATTTCCTTTATTTACTGCGCACTGAAAAAATCCCACAGACTTCTTTAATAAACAAGAATATTTAACCAGCTTGATTATACTTCAAAAACCTGTGACAGTGTATTTCCAAGTTGTATCACTGGTATATAACCTGGAACTTTGAAAATATTTTTGTTGTTCAGGAAACATTATTCTGCAGAGAATAAGTGATAAGAAGTACAAACTAGTATGTAGTACAGAAATTTTTCTGGATGATTCCTGGAGTTATTAAATATCCCTAGCAGTTCTCTTTTAAACACAAATATGTAGAGATATTCAAGGCAGAATTTTTCTGTTGGAAAATAATAAAAATCATAACTTCAGTTCAGAATGTATCTGTCTCAATGACAGGAGAAAGTCAAAGTAACTTGTTTTGTTAGCCCACTTGTCCTCCCCTATTTGACGCAACTACTTTATTTGGTTTTACAGTTAAACTACTGTTAAATTTATTCTGTATTTTACAAGGAATCATTAGCTATGAAGGCTAAGAAGAGGGATGCACTGTGACTAGGACTTTCATCTGGGATACAGTTAGTTGTTCTTGTGCAAACAGTCTAAAATTTGTTTAATTTAAATAAATTAACTACTTTTGCAGCTGAAACTGTATAAAAATTGCTATTCTATCACAGGACAGTGTCCTGGAACATTAATTTTTTAAAAAATCATGCACACACCCCTAAACATCCCCCATGCTTTCTCTGCTGTTCAGCACCAGTTTCAAGTATCTATGAAACGGGAATAGTTTCAAGAAATGTTAAGAATATCACAGAATCACAGAATGTTATGGATTGGAAGGGACCTCGAAAGGTCATCTAGTCCAATCCCCCTTCCATAGGAGGAACACCTAGATGAGGTTACACAGGAATGTGTCCAGGTGGGTTTTGAATGTCTCCAGAGAAGGAGACTCCACAACCTCCCTGGGCAGCTTGTTCCAGTGTTCTGTCACCCTCACTGTAAAGAAGTTTCTTCTCGTATTTAAGTGGAACCTCGTGTGTTCCAGTTGGCACCCATTGCCCCTTGTCTTTTCATTGGTTGTCACTGAGAAGAGTCTCGCTCCATCCTCGTGACACTCACCCTTTACAAATTTATAAACGTTAAGGAGGTCACCCCTCAGTCTCCTCTTCTTCAAGCTAAAGAGACCCAGCTCCTTCGGCCTTTCCTCCCTTAATCATCTTTGTGGCCCTGCGCTGGACTCTCTCCAGCAGTTCCCTGTCCTTCTTGAACTGAGGGGCCCAGAACTGGACACAATATTCCAGATGAGGTCTCACCAGGGCAGAGTAGAGGGGGAGGAGAACCTCTCTCGACCTACTAACCTCATCCCTTCTAATCCACCCCAGAATGCCATTGGCCTTCTTGGCCACAAGGGCACAGTGCTGGCTCATGGTCATCCTGCTGTCCACCAGGACCCCCAGGTCCCTTCCCCCTACACTGCTCTCCAACAGGTCGTTCCTCAACTTATACTGGAACCTGGGGTTGTTCTTGCCTAGATGCAAGAGACTACACTCGCCCTTGTTACATTTCATTAATTTTTTCCCCACCCAACTCTCCAGCCTGTCCAGGTCTTGCTGGATGGCAGCACAGCCTTCTGGAGTGTCAGCCACTCCTCCCAGCTTGGTGTCATCAGCAAACTTGCTGACAGTGCACTCTAGTCCCTTATCCAAGTCATTGATGAATATGTGGAATAGTACCAGTCCCGGTACTGACCCTTGAGGGACCCCACTAGATACAGCCCTCCAACTAGACTCTGCCCCATTCACCACAACTCTCTGGCTTCTTTCCTTCAGCCAGTTCACAGTCCACCTCACTACCTGATCATCCAGGTCACACTTCCTCAGTTTAGCTGCGAGGATGGTGTGGGAGACGGTGTCAAATGCTTTACTGAAACCAAGATAGACCACATCCACTGCTTTACGACCATCAAGCCACCTGGTTATGCCCTCATAAAAGTCTATGAGTTTGGTCAAGCATGACTTCCCCTTGGTGAAGCCATGTTGACTGTCCCTAACGACCCTCTTATCCTTGACACGCCTTGAGATGGCACCAAGGGTAAGTTGTTCCATCGCCTTTCCAGGGACGGAGGTGAGGCTGACTGGTCTATAGTTACACAGGTCCTCCTTCTTGCCCTTTCTGAAGACTGGAGTGACCTTTGCTTCCCTCTGATCCTCAGGCACCTCTCCCGTTTCCCTCAACTTCAGCAGAAGGGGTGAAAAATTGCTATGTCAGGAACAAAAGGGAAAAGGAATGACTGTCAGGAATCAAGCGGTCAATTCTTTGAACAAAGCACCATTTAAAAAAAAGTCTATGTTTGATATTTGATATTTCCTCTCCTGCAATGATCTCATTACTCAGCTCAGGTGTTTGCATTTCTTAGACCTCCTTAGATAGCTTGTGTGAAGGATGTTTCCAGAGGTGCTGGAACCCACTGACATCCAGGTCCATGCTTCCTCCTGTCCAGTCACTGAAGCCCAGCCCTGCGACCTGGGAATCTCTGTATATTGGAAATAATAGCCCTAGATTTGCTAAGCTTTGGTTGAAGTATTGTAGGGATGAAGAGAATAATGTTTGTGCTGTGGAGTTAATTGGACAGTAATTACAGATTAAGTAGAAGTAAGAAAATTAGGAAGACCAAAGCTATAAAGTGGGGTGGAAGTGGGAAAATTAAATACACAACGTATATACAGCTGGACACTTATTATGTATTTTTCATATTTTTCTTCTTGTTTACCTTCTCAGTTTAGACTGTAAACCATCAAGCATGAAGGACTTCTATAGCGCTTGGTTTCCCATGTACTTACATAGACATACTTTGTGTCTATCTAGCTGAAAGCATGCACTGAAAATGTAAAATAATGTAAATAAAAAATACAAAGAACTGATTTTTTTTTCTCCCTGTTCCTTAGGGGATGTCAGACAGGTTTCTCTATGGATATGGCAAGAAATAATTCATGGAAGAGTGTGAAAAATAAAAAGATTTCTTACATGTAAATTTCTTTGCTTTTTCTGTAATGCTTCTCAAATGTTAAATGCTGAATTAATATTTAGAAGCTAGAATTTCCCTTTCAGAAAGCTTATTTTTTTCTCATTTTCTATCTGTTGCAGGTACATATTTGACATGTATAAACAAGCCTAAAAAAGCAGCAATTGTAAGAAAAATTTTGTAGTCATTCATCAATCAGATTTGTGTTTAGTTTTTACTCATGGGGATTCCACAATGTAAATATCTGGCACTGGGAGAAAAGTTAAATGAGAAACCTTTTCAAGGAATCCACATGTTGTTTATTCCCATTGGATGAACACTACTGGTGTCAAACTTTCCCCCACCCCCTTAAGAATTTTCCAATATTTTAATGTCTATACATGATTTTTAAACATATCAAGTAGAAATTTTAGTCAGCATTATACACCAATTGTTCCAAAAGCTTTACTTTTCATCAGTAAACAGAAGATTGTCTGATCACTGCTACTGTTTGAACAGTTTCAGAATTTACTGAATGCAGGTATTACTATGTATGTGATTTATTCTGCCTCCTATAAATTCACCTCTCTTGAACGTTGGACTGCTCCAGTTTCAGTAGTGAAGCCCAAATTACAGTTTGTCTCTGATACCCATGTTTATTGCAGTTTATTATCACTAAAGAGTGACATTTTACCACTTGTTTTACTATTGGAGAAATTCCAAATATAAAGAATACAAAACCAGCTGGGTGTGTTGTCTTTATAAAAGTTCGGTTCTCAAAAGAATTTCTGCTGTAATGAATGGCTTTAATCCATTAATCAAGCTTTAAAACAATACACAACTCAATCTGACTAGCTTTACTCACATGGGACTTGGTAAAGCTATTTCTGTAAATAAAGCAGTCAAAATACATTTCCAGATAGTCTGTTTTGGATTTCTGTCACATATGTTACCTTAGCTTTTTCAGATTTTACTTCAGTGTCTTTCAATATGGAAATTATGGACTTTAATGTGGTACTTCAGAAAGGCAGACAGGAAAAACTCAGAATCAAGATGTATTCGTACATTAAGCACAAGTATGTACAAGTATATATACAAGTACGTTACATTGTAGATACATTAAAATGTACAGGGTGCTGAATTACCCTGAAATATACATTCACCATATTTGTTGTGCTGTTTGTTAGAAATGTTTTTATTAATAGGCTGATAACAAAGTTGATTTGAAACAAGATGATAACTTTGGTAAGATATCACAAAATTAAATATTTGGCAGCAGATTTTGTTTATAATATAATTTTGATTGAAATGAATACATAGAGAGTAACAAACATTAATTAGGATTAGTTTAATTTCAATTTAATCTCATGATCAGGAAGAGAATTCAAGTTACAAGAAAAAGACCTGAGGAAAGAGGGAGATGTAGGAAAATGAAAATCAAACAGCTAGGAGTGAGAGGACTTTAAATTCAAACGAAGGGTTTGGCAGTCTTCTCATTTATGTGTGTATATACCATGGCAGCTATGTGAAGGCAGCAGAGTGTGTTTGTAAAACCTACAAGGATCAGAGCAGAATCAGAACAACATGTTTTTATGAATATCAATTCTTAAATTGTCTCTCAGAACTATTTCAGCTTTCAGACCAGCATGAAACTTTTCCTCTATTTATGCTTTTTGAAAGTCATTTATTCTTGCAGCATTCACCATTGTTCTAAATAATATGAAAGAAGTGCTACTAGTGTCCTTACTGGGGGAAACATTACTGATATACATTCTCATTTAATTTATTTTGAAAAATTACATTTGTTTAGAAGATCTTTTTCGCACATTACTAAGTCCACATTATCATAAATATTGTTGTGGGGATTTATTTGTTTGTTGGGTTGTTTTTTTGTTTGTTTCTTTATTTTTAAATCCACCACTTGTGAAAAAGCTTAGCAAGTACTTATTCTGAGCCAAATCCAGCTGGCAACCAGTCACGAGTGGTGTTTCCCAGGGCTCAGTATTGGGGCCAGTTCTGTTTAATCTCTTTATCAACGATCTGGATTGAAGGGATTGAGTGCACCCTTACTAAGTTGGCAGATGACACCAAATTGGGTGGGAGTGAGTATTGATCTACTGGAGAGTAGGAAGGCTCTACAGAGGGATCTGGACCGGCTGGATAGTTGGGCCAATTGTATGAGGTTTAACAAGGCCAAGTGCTGGGTCCTGCACTCGTGTCATAACAACCCCAGGCAGTGCTACAGGCTCAGTGAAGAGTGGCTGGAAAGCTGCCTAGCAGAAAGGGATCTGGGGGTGTTGATTGATAGCTGGCTGAACATGAGCCAGCAGTGTGCCCAGGTGGCCAAGAAGTCCAACAGCATCCTGGCTTGTATCAGGAATAGTGAGGCCAGCAGGACTAAAGGAGTGATTGTGCCACTGTACTCAGCACTGGTGAGGCCCCACCTTGAATACTGTGTTCAGTTTTGGGCCCCTCATCATAAGAAAGACATTGAGGTACTAGAGAGAGTGCAGAGGAGGGCAACGAAGCTGGTGAGGTGCCTGGAGCACAAGTTTTATGAGGAGCGGTTGAGGGAGCTGGGGCTGTTTAGCCTGGAGAAAAGGAGGCTGAGTGGAGACCTTATTGCTGTCTACAATTCCCTGAAAGGAGGTTGTAGCATGGAGAGTGTTGGTCTCTTCTCCTGAGTAGCAAGTAATAGGACAAGAGGAAATGACCTCAAGTTGCACCAGGGGAGGTTTAGATTGGATATTAGGAAAAAATTAGTCACAGAAAGGGTTGTTGGACATTGGAACACACTGTCCAGGGAAGTGGTGGAGTCACCATCCCTGGAGGTGTTTAAAAGGCATTTAGACAAGGTTCTTGGGGACATGGTTTAGCACTAGAGTTAGGTTATGGTTGGACTTGATGATCCTGAGAGTCTTTTCCAACTGAAATGATTCTATGAATCTATTCTTCTAGGTACATAGATGTAGGAATATACAAACATACATTTACACATAGCTGCTAATGCATAAAAGACATATTTACACTAAATTAATATTACAAATATTCTTCATGTAGAAGCTTCAGTGATTTCAGAAAGAGCTGAAATGGTTTAAGAGAGGCTGCCTTCTGTGTGGTACAACTGAAAATTCTCTATCACTGTTAAATGCTTCCGGAATGTTTTTAATTGATTTTCTTTAACTGTAGACACAGAAATATGGGTCAGGCAGTCATCTGTTTTTCTAAATATCTTAATCTTTGATAGAAACTTTATTTGTTCCATTCTTTTTGTTGCAAATAGATGTATCTAATATAAGTCTGGGAGTGGCATGTCAGTGTTTGCAGGACAGTGTGCTAATGAGGTCCTTCGGTCTGCCATCTAAGTGGAGGTAGGGGATGGAGATCCATGCAACAGCAATGTTATTGATGTGTTAGAAACCACTGAAATGCCTGAGAATGATCGGGGTTTCTCTCCCAAAAAGGTGGCAGGATCAATATCCCAGGTGAAGTGCACCTACATGAATTCACAAAGAATGGGCTACAAACAAGAGTTAGAAGCCATTGTGCAGTGGTAAAACTATGATATAGTAGCAATCACAGAAACATGGTGCGATGACTTGCACAACTGGAGTGTTGCATTGGGTGGCTACAAACTCTTCAGAAGAGATAGGCAAGGAATAAGAGGCAGTTGAGTAGTCCTGTATGTTATGGGGTGTTTTGACTGTCTAGAGTTTAATCAGGGTGATGATAGGGTTAAGTGTTTACGGGTAGGAATCAGGGGGAAGGTCAACAAGGCAGATAACCTGGTTGGAGTCTGTTACAGACCACCCAAACAGGTTGAAGAGGCAGATGAAATATTCTATAAGCAGCTGGGAGAAGTCTCACAGTCCCTAGCCCTTGTTCTCATGAGGGACTTCCACTTACCAGATGTTTGCTGGAAATACAACACAGCAGAGACGAAACAGACTAGAGGGTTCCTGGAATTTGTGGAAGACAACTTCCTGGCACAGCTGGTGGGGGAGCCAACTAGAGAAGGCACCCCAGTGGACATGTTACTTGAGAACAGAGAAGGACTTATGGGTGATAAGCTGGTTGGAGGTTGTTCTGGGCACGGCGGCCACAAAATTATAGAGTTTTCAATTCTTGGAGAAGTAAGGAGTGGGGTCAGCAGAACTGCTACCTTGGACTTCCCAAGGGCAGACTTTGGCCTGTTTAGGAGGCAGGTTGACAGAGTCCCTTGGGAGACAGTCCTTAAGGGCAAAGGAGTCCAGAAAGGCTGGATATTCTTCAAGAAGATGATCTTAAAGATGCAGGAGCAGGCTGTCCCCATGTGAAGAAATATAAGCTGGTATGAAGAAGACTAACCTAGCTAAACAGAGAGCTTTGCTGTATCTTAGGGACAAAATGGACTTTGGAAGAAGGGGCAGGCAACTCAGGAGGACTACAAGGATGCCATGAAGTTATGCAGGGAGAAAGTTAGAAGGCCCAAAGCCCAACTAGAAATTAATATGGCTAGTGCCATAAAAGACAATTAAAAGTCTTTCTATAATGATCTTCAAGATCTTTTCCAAATTAAATTATCCTATGATTCTGTGGTATTAGTATTATGATTTTAAGTGATCAGCGAATACATAAGATTCCCCACAAAATCAGCAGTTGGAACTGTGGCTAATACCGTATTTTGCTCCACCTCTAGGACATACTCTGAACATGCTGAACAGTGGTGCTGCCTCCTGTCAATGGAGGAATGCTTGAGAAGAAGAAAACCAAGCATCTGCACTAGCAGGTAGAGCCCAAACACATCTAGCCTGAGATGGTCTTCTTGTGACTGCCATTGACTAGTGGAGGTAGAGGTGTGCTCCTAATCACGCCATTCTCCATGCAGTGCCAATTGAGGTAGAGAGATATAAAAGTAAGTACACTCTGCAAACAGCAGAAAAAATGTCATTCCTAGTGGGAATGAGGAGAAACACTTCTAGTTGTTCTGTACTGAAAGCCCTACAAGGTCAGCTAATGTCATTTCAAAGATACAAACTTGACCATCCAGAAAGCTGTAACCTATGGCTCAGTTTTATAAGGCTCATTTGTCTTTTACCCAAGTCCCAATTTTATGAAGAGCAATTGTGTGATTATGGAGGAGCAATTAAGACTAATACTTCTTTACCTTGTGGTGGACAACCACTGGACAGCAAAAATTATCAGGTCTGAGTATATTAAGTCCTAGCCTGTTAGTCTGGCTGCTCCCAATCATTTACCATACCTGCTAGGTAATAAACAATTCTGTGCTCATTAGTTGTATACAAAGAAAGCATTGCAAGACTGCTCATCATCCACAAAATCCGACTACCCTGGCCCTCAACATTCACTGAAAAACTGGTTTGTATTGCATAATTCTATCTTGGGGTCATTAAAACAATCATCAGTTTCCATACTCCTATATGCCCCATTCACTTGTACCTCATATGACGCACAAATCCCCCTAAACTATTTCTATGGTCATGGGAAAGAAAGATTCATCTCACATAACTTCAGGCATAAAAGCGTTTTGAAATAGCCACCCTAGGTTACTTTTATAGTAGTAGAGGGAAAAAAGACTCTCGCGAAAGGTAAATCAACTCATTATAAAGCACGCTTCTGAAAAAGGTTTGTATGATTTACTGTCTCGAGAAGCCTTCTCCATTGATTAAAAAAGACACTAGAAGGCAAAATTAGAAGGTTAGAAGTCTAAATGACAGCCATCTAAAATGAGGCAAGATGAACTAATACCTTGGGGGCACTAGAAATGTGGATGAATCACAGAATTAGCAAGTTTGGCATCAGGCATGAATTTTAACCTAAGCTGCTCTGACAGTGTAAATGCTGTTCTTGTCCTTCAATGACTGTGGGAGACCATGAGAGCATTTGGCTGTTGGTGGGAATACTGTTAGACCATGAAAATCTTCAGCTGCACGTTCCTCGAAACTGGGATTATAATTATGTTCTCAAAGTTCTCACTACCTCATGCTCTAATAAATTCTTCAGTAATAAATAAAATTGCAGATAAATAGATGTGTATATATAATGTCCCTCTTTCAAAATCTCATGAACACACACAGCTAAATGTAATTAAAATTAAAATTCTCACTTCCTCTGAGTTTTAGCAAAATTAAACAATAGTTCGCCAGGAGTCCCTAACAATAACACATAAATATAAAAAATGTCTCTTTAGAAAGCAGTGTATCATATACTCAGTTCACATTTCTGTAACAGCTAATCAAATATAATTTAATAGCTTATCTGAATGAAGATATTATTTTTTAAATTCTAATGAAGTTGCATGATTTTATTTTCTAACCAGACAGAGTTGCAGCCCATAAAAAGGAGTTACCATTAGGAGAAAGTAATTATCAAAATTATTATAGCAATATTGAGAAGTATAACAGACTGTTCAAAACACAACCCCATACCAGCTACTATGCAGAAAATTAACTCTGTTCCCATCAAAACCATCCTAACTCTTCTATGGAAAGAATGCTTATTTAAACTTAAGATTTATATTTAAGATTTATTAACACTTAGTCTTCACAAAATATTTTCTTTCTTAGACAGCCTTTGTCTTGAAATATTGGTACATTCTAGGACTAGAAAATATTCTAAAAATTGCTTAAAAAACCTATTTATGTTTTTTCAACTGATATCCTAAGATAGTTTCCTCTTTGGCATGTTGAAGAGTCTCTTCAGTACTATAGCGAAAAGCTAAGGATTCCATCAGCTGAAAAAGCAGTTTTATGAAGTGAAATATTTTTGAAGGTATTTCTGAATATAAATATCAGGTTTTTTATTTCCTAACATCATTTGGCTTTATGATGGATTTGAATTAATAAGTAAAGATACATATGTACCCAGGTATTTGATCACCTCAAGATCTCAAATATTCTTTGAATTAAACACAACAGCAGTTGTTTTTTTCTAGGATAATTTTGCAGATATGTATGTGTCATACCTGCAACTTCTATTTAAAACCAACTTTTGAATATTCTTGGTTTTAATTTGTTGACAGGTTGATCATAAGATAACAAGCTGCTTGGTCTCAAAATGTATGTAGCATACTATGCTTATTTTGCTTCACGAACAGTGTAGTTCTTATCTGAGTATCATCTATAAATACTTTAACATTTACAATCCATTAACATGATTCTGCAGTGTGACTCTTTCTTTCTGTAGGAGCTATATATTTCCATGCACTGGATCACATTTTCTGTTGGTTAGATTAAAGAATAAAGTGATTCTAAATTTATCACACATACTTAAAACTAATAAGGACTTGGACTTTAGTCACATTTAGTATTGTTGCGCAAGCAGGAATTTATCACTATTGTAATTTTTAATACTGTGGGGTTTTTTTTGAGTACAGTTTATGTCTCTAGTAACTTTTTTCAAGTCTAAAGCAAATTATTTCATAATTACTATTTGTTATCCCTATTTCTCAGATAAGCCCCTATTCAAACCATTATTAAATCTTTTTTACGTTCTGCATATCAAGAATTATGCATCTTAGAGGTTAAAGCTTTGGACATGGAAATGTTGCCAAATGCCTCCTTATAACATTCACTAGTTTATGAAGTGTATTTTTTCCATCTTTATGTCTTGATAGCAGTGTGCATTAGTAAGAAATAACTTCTCAGTTAGGAAAATGTCTCAGCTTTGTTTTATCAAGATATAGTTTTCAAAATGTCCACCTATTGAATCTTTAAAATAATATATATTACATCTCCCATACCTGAAGTTAAACTAACGAAACTGTAATTTAGCCTGTCCTTAGACTTTTGTTTAAATAATGGTGTTACACTGGCCACCTTCCTGTCTTTCAAGATGTCACATGTACTAAATGAGCACGCTAAAGTGTCATTAAAAATCCACTCAGTATTCCTTTAGATAGTCAGAATTTTCATTTGTGCTATTTGTTCATATTACCACACAAAACATCACAAAATGTTACATTTACCTTAAGAGTTCCTGTTTTGATTTCTGAAATCTGCTATTTTATTTTCCTGTCAAGCACCCCTGCCAAATTATCTCTCCCCTCCCAGTGTTATGGATCTGCTCAAACTGCTGAGATCTTACAAAATGAAGCTCAAAAACTCTTCAATTAGGACTCAGTTTAGTTTCGTATAAAATGTGCCATCTATGGCAATAACTCCTGTCCAGTGTTTCTCAGTGATTTGATATGCTGCTGCAATGCTGAATTCCCCAACACTGAACACTTTTAAGTTTCAGCTGGACAGGGTGCAGGGCCATCTTGTCTAGACTGTGGTTTTGCTGAGGAAGGTTGGACCACGTGATCCTTGTGGTCCCTTCCAACCTGGTATCCTATGATTCTATGATTAGATACAAAGTAATGTCCCCCAGAAATTCTTTATGGTAGAATCTATCAAACTTGAAACATATGCTTTATCCTGACCCAAACTGATCAACATTTTTTAATCATTGGGAAAACAGATTTTGTGAAATGAAAATATACAGGTGGGCTGTAATATGTTTATAACATCAGTAATACTTGCTACTACAAGCACCATTATGAAACTACTTATTTTAAGAAAATGAAATAATCAAAACAACAACCATTACACATTAATCAATATAAGACTAATTTGTTCTACTCTATTTACACTATTTTAAAGTTTTCTGTCACAGGTATCTAGGCATAAGTATAAAGATAAAATGGACCTTTCATTATCAACAAAGAACAGAGCAATTGACACGAGGAGAGAAAGGAGCTCACACTACCTTGTTTTTTCACTATCTCACCTCCTGCTCAATAGCTGTGCTCACAGAGAAAAATTTTTAAACACATCTAGATTATTAAACTTAACACTTCTGGGGCCTGTTCTCTAGTTCCAAACATAGCTGACATGGACTAACTGTGGCTATACTCTTAAAGTGCTTTAGCATCCATAACAGTGTCCACGTGAAAACTATTGGTATGGAAGGATGCATGTCCCATGCCTGGCTCCCACACTCTGCATGGAACAATGTTAGTTGTCTTGGCCCAGAAACTGAAGATTAAGATGCAGTGTTACACAGGGTTTGATTACTCCTATCTGTGCTCCTCAGATGTCTGAAGCCAGGGGAATGCTCTCCCTCCTTTAGGTGCTCACAGAGTTCCTTCATAGTGCTGTGGGTTTTGCCATTGTACAGCTTGAGCGGAGATAGGGAACTTTCTTCCTTCCCCCAGTCTCACCTTCCCTAATTTTCTCATTGTTCATGACTCCATTTCAGTGTGTAAATCTCCATTAAAGAACAGTCCTTGTTCTAAGACGTCTGTAAAGTTATAAGAGAAAAAAAAATATGCACTTAATTGTAAGGTTATACTTTTAGAATTTGGAACCTCCCAACGGTTAAGAGTGAAATTCAGGGGAGTCACAAGTTTGGCTTAGGGAGCCATCCTTCTGCTAATATCCTCTGGTATTTTACATTCACATTATCCTTTTAGTATACAAACTAATAAATTATTTATAGTGTTTTATTTTTCTATAGAAGACAGATAGATCTATATATTGAAAAAAAAAGCCTAATGTGATTATGAGAGGGTAAATTTTATTCTGAGTTAAACTTTCCAAAACTCAGTTCAAAGTTGGATTTATCAATACCAAACATAACTGGCATGTTGTAAACATCTCTCCATTAACCAAGAACATTCTCTTTGTGTGATTAAGAGAATATATGAATGGAGTTCTCCTTTGAATTTATATTTCAAGTTTCTTATTAACTTGAGAATTTTAAAATCAAGGTTAGATTTAGAACTCTCATGTATGACTGAAGCAGCATTTATGCAGTAGCTTATGATTTCAAGAGCCCTTTACTTCTAAAACCGTGTTAATTTCCTGTTACATTGTTGTATTTCCGGATCTGAGATTTGTCTGATCTCATTTTTATTGGACAGTGGAGAACAGAAAATATTCTTTACTGCTTTCCTAGTTTAGATGATGTTAATGACTCCTGAAGATGGCAGCTGCCTCATAGTTTACCTGGAAATGGGGTCCAAGGAGAATAATCAATCAAAGGGAAAGAGACAGAGTAGGAAAATGATTTACAAAATTGTTCAGTAGTTAGTTTGTTTCAGTGTCTTTAGTTCTGGACCCTGGAAGAGCAATTATGTTCAGTTAATTAGGCACTGAATATAATTCCTGGAAAATACAGTTGAAATACAACGCATGTTAAGAAAATACATAATTATTTTCTTTCTTAAGCCAGTGCAGGGACATATTTCCATAACTTAATCTGTGTGTTATTCCCTTCCGAAAGTGTAAGCAAAATTTGAAAAATGGCAAGAGGAAGGGGGAAAAAAAAGAGCTTATAAGAAAGAAGACTCAGATATAACTATCTAATAAACAATCTGATTTTAGTATTTCTTTCTGTAGTATTAACTGATGCATGTACCAGATTGATCTATATTTGGAAAGACCAAACATTTCTAATCCCCAGCACCAGTAGTGAATCATAGTTTACACTATCATCAATAACAACTAAGATGATCGAATTACTTCAGCTGATGATTAGCAAATCCTGTGAGCAGTCAATATTAGCAGTGACATATCACTGAAGCTATGAAGTTGTACAGTAACAGCTTTGGTTTTGCTTCGATTGGTGTTTTTTGTTTAATTTGTTCAAGTCTTTTTTGTAAATACAAGATACCTTGGCATAAAAGATAAATACCTTATCCAGTTTGGCTTTCTGAGGTAACAAGTAGGTCCATGTCTCCCTACTATCTTAGGCAAGTTGGAAATATCATGTTTTTTGAAATGTACTTGTGCAGGTACTTTGGGTTTTGACCAATTAGTTCCTTGCTGTACAATCTTTAATTTTTATGGTAATTACAGCTTCTGTTTATATACATTACCTAAAACACAGGGGAAAAAAAAAAAGATAAAAGAATGCAGAGGAAGACAGAATATAAATGTACGGAGTTTATGAATATCTTGTGTTTATCTCTGATTTTGGTTTTGAAGCTTGTTCTTGAGTGGAAAAAAATTGAATACTCAGGGACTTACTTTAATTAGCATAATTTCTCAAATAATGCTCTCATTTACTCAAAATATAAGCAAATATCTTATTTGGGAAGCATCACAAATCCGAAAGAGGTTGAAAGTGCCTCTTAAATTCTTATTGCTGCCAACAAGGTTGTGTTAACATAATATTAAAATGTTGTTAATAATATTTTATTTGAAAATACTGATATTTATCTCTTTCATCACCATGCCTGACTAAATATAATGCCTAGTCTGTGCAGACAGACGTGAATTTGTTGTGGTATGAGCTGAGTGTTAAAATCAGCTCAGGCCAAAATATTTACAACTACAACTAAGATTTTGGGATATTGCTGCTGGATTTTTTTTCTAAGAGCCAAGCTAAGAAGTCTGCATGTCACTCCACTGTGTTTAAAAAATAAACCATCTCTTCTGGAGCTAACATGGAAATATCTAACATAAAAGCAATCATGTGGTTGATTTTCTCTGGCCATGGACATGATGAAACTGCAGGTTCACTTCTTTTTCAAAAACAATTTTTTCTTTGTGGTCAACATGCTTCATAAGGCAAATTATTGCTGTTCTGTATGTGCTGGATGAGAGGCTGGCACTGATGTTTGTGCTTGAAGAAAATTAAACTGTTACCATTCCATGAAGTCCTCTTTATCTTCCTTCTTAAATTGTAAGACATTTTTTTTAGTTTTAAAAGCCAGTGTTCTCTAAAAAACAAACAAACAAAACCAATCAAACAAACAAAACAGCACCCACAACCTTTAATTCTCAAAGAATTAAGAGTCTTTTAGATGGATCAGAATTTTTTTAAAAAAACAGGCTATTAATAGGACTAAAGTGCCTTCAGTTAACCAAAGAAATAATAACAAAATAATGCCAGATTTAAATGAAATAATTAGAGCCTTGTTGGGTTTAGGAGAAGATGCTCTCAAACTCACGTGTAGAAGCTTCTTGAGACAAAATGATATTTTATCCTTAGTTTACTGTTGTCAAGATATACTCCATTCAAGTAACAGTTTCTCAGCATATCTTGGAAAGCATGCATTGTGAAAATTGTGTAGTAAATTTATAAAACTACTTGATTAGAATTACTGCAAAGACCTGTAATTTACTAGATTTTAGCTGCTTAAATTGATTTGTAGCTTGTCTAAAACATCTGTATTACAATACAAAAAAAGTGAGACATAATAATGAGGTGGCATTATCCAAATAAAGCTGAATGTTGCAATAATGTCCAATTAATTTGTCCGTAGTACTAAGACCTGAATTGTGTATGAAAACCCAGTTTTTAAACTAAAAGCCTAAGAAGGACTGGAAGCATTAAAGACAGCAAATCTACTACTATTGCCATTTAAAATTTCAAGGATGCCTATTAAACTAGACATGCAATTTGAAGCATTCTGTAATCTCATAATCTGAATCCTGCACAGATAACTGCCATATCATCCAGCATATGGGATTACTATGGCAGTCCGTATGCTTTTTAACAGTTGGTGTTCAAATGAAAATTTGCAAAGTCTAATAAGAAGGTGTCCCAAGCAACAAAGCCTAATTACTATCAGCTACAACAAGCTGCCAGCTCCAACTCAAAATGTTTTCCTGTCAGTTTGGTTTTTTAAACTGAATTGTATTAACCTGTTTTAAGATTCAAAAATATACTGAATACATGGATTGTATTTGTACAATAAACTTAAGACCCAATAAACTTGACTTGATATGCTACAGATGATTTGAAGGCAGATATTTATCCTGTTTTGTTTATCTGAGCCATGCTTTGCAAAGTATCTGCAGTATAGGCTTGTTAGTACACCTTCATGTGATCAAAAATATTACAGTTCTGGAGAAGCATTAGCCCCATTCTAAACTAAAAGCTTGCTGATGTTGCATGTTACAACATGCCTCAAGCACAAAAGATCTGATTCGTTTCCATCTCAAGTCACTCAATTTCAGCCTTTTTTCTGACACTTTTCTTCTTCTGTTTGCTGTATGTTTCTAAAAAGCTGCCCTGGAATCCTTCTGAAAGACCTTCTTGATCATTTAAAGCTATGTACCTTCTTCTTTATACTTGAATCACTGCTAAACTTTTGAAGTCGATCTCTTGATCACCCCTGCTTCCTGCACTTGGGTTTGCATCATACAGTCTTCTCTAAATACATCCACCATAAAAATTCAGTGTGCATTATTTTGTTGGTTGATTGGTTTGGTTTTTTGTTGATTGATTTTAGGGGTGGTTGTCTTTTATTAGGGAGGAGTAGTTTTGTTTTGTTTGTACTGGAAGTTTACCTTGCATTTTAGTGTCTTACAGTGTGCCCTAGAGCACACCTCAGATGTTTTCTTCCTGGTGGAAGTAAAAGCATCATATAGAGTAATATAATGTGGACACATTAGCTCTGTCCTCCAGTTAGCTCTCTGTGCATGTGTCTAAGACAGGCAATTTCTGTGAACTTGATTTTAACAGGCATAATGTGAAGCACAGTCCTAGAACTGTAATAAATCACAATAAAGGGAACTTCAGTCTGTCTATATTTGCACTGCAGCAGTCAGTAATGTGGAAGTTTGCTCCGAACATGCAAATTGGAGTCTCTTCTGTGCAAGGTAACCTGGAAGATGGTCTTCAGGAGAAGTATTCCAACAGCTAACGGGTGTCTGACTAGGGAACCAGGCAAGACTCCAAACCAAAATCCTCTCAGTGAATTGAGGCATATCCAACTGTTTGCTAAGACAAATATTGCACTCTCCCAGATCTCCACCTACACCATTGGCACTCTAGGGCACAAATTAATCCCTGCTATCTCAGTCAGCCAATGTAGTTCTCTAATTTAAGAGTTACTCTCAATTTCCTTTACAATTGATAAAGAGAGGATAATTAGGTGCCTGCCTCTACTGAAAGTAAAGAGAGATTTAGTTAAATATGTTCCCAAATAATCCACTTTGGTTAAATGCCCAAAGTAAGCTGGAATGAACCCAAAATAATTAAGGCTTGTTTCAGGAAAATATGGTAGACAAACAAGAAACAGTTTAAAGGAAGGATTTTTCTTTAGGTGAAGAAACTCTCAAACAATTAAAAACAGGCTTAAGAAGAGCTTTTAAAGTGTTGCAGAGTTGTCAAAGTCCCTCTTCTGAGTCTCTTTTATACACTGCCATTTCTTTTACCTGTAATGATAATAACGTTTCTACACATGACAGTGTCTAACCTTGTGTAAAGCCTCTTTACCACATGAGATGTTTGTCTCTCTGGCTCTTGAGAGGACAACAAAATAAGCAGCAAAAAGCTCAAAGTAAACAAGCAAAGAAACAAAAAATATTTCTAGTAGTTGAACCAATAATCAGAAGACAATGAAGGTAGATAATCCAGCTTGCAGCACCTACAACTTCTAACCAACAGCTCTTCCATGAGGTGTCAGCCACATTCTTAGATACAGGAACTATTGATGATGCATCATAAGATATAGCCCTCAGGAAAGTGTCCATATACTCAGGATAAATATGTGCTTGAGAGTTCAAAACCTAACATAGACTTATCCTAATGCCACACTTGTATGCATCAATAAATCAATCCATTACTATTTCAAATAAACTTTGCTGTTCTTGCTACCAAAAATGAACGTTTTCACCACCACTTCTACTAGAATTGGTATGAGGTCACTAATCCCTAGAAAGGATCAAGTTCTTCCACTAGAAGAAAAAATATTATAATAATTGGAAACCGGTGTGTAAGTATTGCACAATCATGGAGCAATATTTTTGGTTTTAACTACAAATCCGGCATTTATTGGTAGGAATCTTCCAGGAGTCTTCCATGGATTATCTAAGAGTCTTGTTTTCTAACATATAGGGTTAGGATTCTGGGAATACCGTTGGGTTAAAGAGCTAAAATAACATAGGCATAAATTACATCGGCTCACCCCAAAGTCATTGCTCCAGAGAAGCGATTAGCAAAGTTTATCAAACAGACTGTGAGCTGAGCTTACAGTAACAGACTCTAACTTGAAGAATATAGCAACCATACTTAGGGATTAAAATACGAAAAACACATAGCCTACCAGTATCTGGAATGTCTACACCTGAAATGGGGATGGAGCAGTAGGGATTGGGAGATTCCATAGTAATTCTTTTTAAACAAATATCTCAAACTTCGTAAGTGACAGACCAGTGGTGGTAGAAGAATGTGTCCTAGGGATGTATAAATAACTTCACATCTCAATTTCAGTAAGCCTGTGTAGATTTTAGTGTATATTTTGCAGATTTTAGTGCATATGACAGCACAAGGTAGTCAGAGTAATGTCAGCAGTTTTCTGGCAAAAATAAAACACGCAACAAGTACCTCCCCTCTGTGATTGTTTGCTGGAAGTCAAAAATGTCAAATTGCAGAGGTAGAAGACAAAGCTCTAAACACTATCAAAATATTTGGTTGGTTTTTGTGTTTGTTTGTTTGTTTCATATGTTCTCTAAAGAAGCATGGAAGCAACAATAGGAAAAAAAAACTAATGCTCTCATTCTTTTAGGGGATATAAATTCTGATACTGCAGCCCACATGTTTGAAAAATATCTCTATTTTTGTCTCATACCAAGGATAGCACTGGGCATTTGCCATTATTTGTTTAAAGATCATAATCTAAGTCTTTGCAGAAAAGCATCTCTATCAGTTTATTTTTCCATTCATTTGTAATAAATGGCATTCAAGTAGATTCCAAAATAATGGGAATTTTACATTTTAAAATATTGGTTTTAAGGTGTTATTAGAGATCTCTTATGCCATCTAGAATATGAAGTGGAAAAGTCTTACATTTCTTACTACAGACACTGAATAAAACTTATTGCTAAACTTTGGTACTGCTCTGCAATAAGGTTTCTCTTTGATGAAAATAAGACTAATGTTTCTGGTTTTTGTTGCACGCACTATTGAACCTGATCTTCATTAAGACATTTATTTATGATAAAATACTTACTTACAAACTTTTCACATTTTTCAAAGACTTTGTATTTCTTATGAAAATATAATTTCTAGATAAATACTCAAGATTTCTGTTTCTTTTAGCTATGCTCTTATCATCTTGATTATCTCTCTCCGCCTTTGATGAGCATAACTAGCCTATGAAGAGATAACTAGTGAAAATTTTGCTTACTCCTCCCCCTCAAAAAGACATAAAAAGCTCTATTCCTTTTTCCTAATCTATTCCAGTTGTCTGAGACACCTTCTCACTCCTGGCATTTATCCTGTAAACAGTGGCATTTATATCAATAAGTAATATATATTTATGTTTTAATTGTTTTGTCTCAAACCATTACATGTTATACAAGTTTTTCAAGACAGATTATTTCTGTTTCACACTGCACATCTGAAGTCCAAACTCTCAGCCAGATTTAAATGCACCAAATCCATCTTTGGTTTCACAGGATGTTGTAAATCGCATCTCTCCACCAGTCTGCCTTCCCTTTGCTTCAAAAAAATTCACCATTAGAATTTCACTGAAGTTGAATAAAACTTTAATGTCTTTTATCATATATAAGAGGTTCAATCAAAACACTCCAGCAGTTGTCCTTTTTTGGCCTTATCTGTTGCCTATGACCAAGCTACTGTATTCTCTAAGAAAATTCACACATTTGCCACTTGTTCCCTGTCGTTCCTCATCTGTGGTGACGAACTACATAAGGTTGCCTTATCAGAAGATGGGGGAAAAAATCACATCTGAATTCATCTTTATCTCTGTGAGATTTTCATTGTATATGAATAAATTTGTACTTAATCTAAGTTTATAAATCTTGTTATTTTGTGGTGAACATCTGATTTCAGATTTTTAATATTAAATAGCACAAGGGCTATTAATTCTCACACTTTAGGGCATAAACTCAACTAACTGTAATTAGGAAGAAGCAAATCCTCCTAGTAGCTCTTCACCGTTGATCTACAAGGCACACAGTTTAGGTGAGCTTTGTTTTCCTTCACAGTAATGACTTGTTTTATCTAAGATGCCTAAACCCAGTGAGAGCTCTACATATTTAGAGGAAGATACAGGTTCCTGAAATAATTTATTGTGCAGAGAAAAAGGAAAATAAAATGGATGATGTTAGCATGAAATAAGGGAACCAAGTGGTCATACTGGAACTTGATAAGTGTCTTGGGACCAAAACTGTTTTTAAAAAAAGGGCTGCTAGACACATCATGGATCTGGAATTTCAACTTCTGAAATACTGAATCATTTCAGTGTGAGATTATGGTACTACCTCGGAAAAAATGAAAATAAACTCTATATGTCAGAAAAGACTAACAAAATTTTTGTTTGAGGAAGTTTGAGATTATCTTCTATATGCCTTTATTGTTGTAATGCATCCTGGAAACATGGCTCACGGTCCTCATTTTCAAGAAGTGGCAAGAGTGGTTTGGTCCTGTTGGGAAGACAAGCTGGGAGCCAATGGTGACAGCAAGGCAAAAAAAGGCATTAGCCTCACCAGCAAAAGCTGCAGTCCCATAGTATCCAAGTAGGAAGAACTGAGCAAGTCCAAGGTCAAACCAAAAAGACAAGTCAGCAAGACAAGATCAGGATCATCAACGTGCAAAGCCATGAACAGGCATATCTGCCATGTAGCTCAAGCAAAGGATCAAGACCCAGGGCCCAAGCTTCAGGCCATCTCCTGAGCCAAGGAAGAGAAGCCCCAGGAAGGTGGCATTTCACCATTTGTTGTTTTCAGAGAAGACTGATGTAAGCTTTTGGAGCTGCACTGTGTCAGGGCTGATCTTGAGCACAAGCAGCTTGTGTTCAAGCTCAGCCCTGATACAGTGCAGCTGGTGTACCCAGGAACCCAATATTCATTCGCATCTCACCTCTCTTCACAGTTTTCACTCCTGGAGTGGATAAAGTAAATAGGTCTACAGTTTAGAGATGATCAGATAGTAAGTACTAGTGAAAGAAATCTTTATGAAATGGCCAGAGAAGGAGAGGAAAAAGGAAGACCGTCACCTAGGCAAGGTGGTGGAATTGCTCTTTATGTGAGAGAGCAACTACAATGTCTTGAGTACTGTCCAGAGGCAGATGAGGGGCGAGTTGAGAGTCTGTGGGTGAGAATTAAGGGGCAGGCTGGCAGGGGTGATACTGTTGTTGGAGTCTATTACAGGCCACCAGATCAGGGTGAGGAAGTTGATGAGGCCTTCTGCGGGCAGCTGAGCGTGGCCTCACAGTCACAGGCTCTGGTTGTTATGGGGAATTTTAACTACCCTGATGTTTGCTGGAAGGACTACTCAGCCAGCCATCCACAGTCCAGGAGGTTCCTCCAGTGCATCGATGATAATTTCCTGATGCAAATGGTGAATGAGTCAAATAGGAGAGGAGCGCTGCTGGATCTCATCTTCACTAACAAGGAGAGTCTGGTTGAAGCAGTAACGGTTGAGGGCTGCCTTGGCTGCAGTGACCATGAGATGGTGGAGTTCAGGATCTCATGTGGCAGGAACAGAATACCAAGCAGGACACAACCCTAGACTTCAATAGGACAAACTTTGGCCTTTTCGAGCAACTGCTAGGGGAAATCCCGTGGGCAAGACTGCTTGAAGGTAAAAGGGCCCAAGACAGTTGGTTAGCATTCAGGGACTCCTTCTTCTAAGCTCAAGATCAGAGCATCCTGACACGTAGGAAGTCAAGGAAGGGACCCAGGAAACCTGCGTGGTTAAACAAGGAACTGCTGGGTAAGCTCAAGTGGAAGAGGAGAGTTTACAAATCATGGAAGGAAGGGCTGGCCACTTGGAAAGAATATAAGGCTGTTGTCAGAGGATGTAGGGAGGCAACTAGGAAAGCTAAGGTCTCCTTAGAATTAAACCTTGCAAGACAGGTCAAGGACAACAGAAAGAGTTTCCTCAAATACATGGCAGATAAAACTAACACTAGAGGCAATGTAGGCCCACTGAGGAATGAGATGGGTTCCCTGGTGACAGAAGATACAGAGAAGGCAGAGTTCCTGAATGACTTCTTTGTTTCTGTCTATGCTGCTGGAGGCTGTCCTGAGGAGACCTGTACCCCTGAGGCCACAGAGGAGGGCAGGACAATGGAGGAGTTTGCCTTAGTTGATGAGGACTGGGTTAGGGACCAGTTGAGCAATCTGGACATCCATAAATCCATGGGTCCAGACAGGATGCATGCATGGGTGCTGAGGGAGCTGGCTGAAGTCATTGCTAGGCCACTCTCTATCATCTCTGCTAAGTCTTGGCAAATGGGAGAGGTACCTGAGGACTGGAGGAAAGCGAATGTCACTCCAGCCTTCAAAAAGGGCAAGAAGGAGGACCCGGGTACTATAGACCAGTCAGTCTCACCTCCATCCCTAGGAAGGTGATGGAACAACTTATCCTTGGTGCTGTCTCAAAGCATATCAAGGATAAGAGGGTCATTAAAGACAGTCAACATGGCTTTGCCAAGGGGAAGTCATGCTTGACCAACCTCATAGACTTTTATGAGGGCATAACCAGGTGGCTTGATGATGGTAAAGCTGTGGATGTGGTCTATCTTGATTTCAGTAAAGCATTTGACACAGTCTTCCACAGCATCCTTGCTACTAAATTGAGGAAGTATGGACTGGATGATCGGGTAGTGAGGTGGACTGTGAACTGGCTGAAGGAAAGAAGCCAGAGAGTTGTGGTCAATGGGGAAGAATCTATTTGGAGGCCTTCGGTTGAAGGAGTGGAGTGGAGTCCCTTCAGTTGAAATGAGTGCTGATAATGTTTTCATTAAAAACTATAAAATATCCTCATCCTTTCTAATTTTTTCTTCTACTAAATTTGAACCAAGTATACAGTAATCAGTAGTGCACCAGTTCATTATAATAAATGGTTGTCAGGTATTAGTGTGACTGTTTCCTGAGCCTAACATCCCTCTTTTTCAGGCCACACTTTCCCGTAACTAAGCTTTGGATCCATACCCTTCATCACATGGATCTGTTGCTTTGTGTAATCTATCATTGTCCTAAAGATTTTGTGTTAGAGAGATCAGTTATTAACAATGACTAGATTTATGGTTTGTGGGGTTTTTTGTCTGCCTGTCATTTTATTGCTGATGCTTTGATGAATAAGAAAGTACACTCTGTTGGAAATTTGTTATTTTTTAAGCTTTTTTTATATCTGCTGTGTCTTACTCTCTAGGGTAATTTTTTTTTTTTTTTTGATGGAATGCCAGGTAGGATATCTGAAGCATTTGGTGCATCTGTTCCAGTCCATCATAGAGTTTTGGCCTATATTAGACAATTGAGCCTACCAAAATTTGTGATTTATCATCTATGTCGAGTCTCATGTGGGACAGTCATGGACCTAAAGAGACCTTAAAAACAGCAAGATCCTTGTAACAGCAAATAATTGAACATGGCTGGTGAACTATAGGTTGCAGTGTTTGTGCTCATCCAGTTCAGATTTTTAGGCAGGCAGGCCTGTAGATTGAATCCTGCAGATAATTGACTAGGAAAGGACTACAGAGCTTTGCCAAACTGTTGGCAGCAGCAAGAAGTGTATAAAAAGAGTAATCTTTGCAGAAAATGTTAGCTTAGGTATACATTTGATATGTCGTGAGTGTTATTTTGGAGAAGTAAAGCTATTATAAACTAGAGGTATTAGAAACCTTTTGGTCAAGTGTATTCTTGGATGTCCAGAATGGCTTGTTGGCTCCTAAGCTTATGAAACAATTCACAATAATTTATTTTATTGCATTTCCTGTTTGGATTTTTTTCCCACTTGTCTCCTAAACTCTGTTTTCTCATTAAGAGTTTACAATGCACCTTGATGTTTAGCATATTCTTTCTCACATTGCTTTCTGCTGATATTTTTGTTTCTATTGTGTCTGACTATGTTAAGTCAGTGATTTTTAATTGTCAGCTTGATGCTTCAGCTGGCGAATGTGTCAAAATGGTTTGTTTGGATTTCAAGCTTTCCATTTTCAGCTCTTGTTTACCTTGCCATATATTCACAGCTTCCTCCCACTTCAGCTGCCAAAATTTCAGAGCATATCCTGGAAATGCTGCAGCCTGCTAGCTCAAAACTTATCTTTCTGAGTGTTCTTGACCCCTACCAAATATCAAAAAAATCTTATTTCTCATGGTTTCCATTAGTTCACTTAGTGCATAATCTTTTCTACTAGTCTTGGCTGGTTCTATATTTTTCGTCTTTCATCTCCCTCAGTACCTGGGAGCAGAAATGTGGAAGGAGAAATAAATAAATACCATGGAATGTCTCAATAATAACTGCAGACTTTGGAATTATAACAATTGTAAAGCTTCACCAAACAGGCATATATGTACTGTCTCTTAAACAAATGAAGAATGAAACTTTCAGGTAGTCGAGTTTATCTTCAAAAACCTTTTTTTTTTCATGTTACTGACCTTAATCCTTGCTTTATAGAATGAGAAATTGCCCTTTGTTCACCATGTTGCCACCTTCCTGATACTTTGAGTAGTTTTTGGACAGTTCTTATGGTATGAAGTCTTAACTGTGAAAGACACAGTACGGCTTTTGCCCATGATCTCCATTCCTGTCTATAAAACACTCCATATAATGTTCTGGTATAGTTTTTGTGATTGATCTATAATATTTCTTCTATTTTTCTTCTAAGTAAGGATTGAAATCTTGGGTCTTAAATCATCAAGTAGTGCTTCTTCTCCCTTCTTAAATTTCACTAAAGCAATATGTTAGTTAATTATTTAAATTATCTTATTGCTTTACATCTCAAGTGATTTTCACACTTTTTTATTTCATTTACTTTTATACTGTAAAAATCTAAATACATATAAAGGAAGAGAAAAGGAAGAAGACTTGGAACTAGAAATGCTAGACATGAATCACCAGATGTTCATGCAATTAATTATCAAAAAAAGTGCTCCATAAAAGCAAAGGCTTCATTCTTCATGAAACTGATACTGAACACAAAAGAAATTAACTACTTTTAGATTTATTTTCTTTTTTAAGGAGAAACACTGATTCAACAAGCAGAATGCTAACATAGTTTCCAAGCTTAAGTATGTTACTTACTCAAATTCACTGCATTGAATCAATGTGCAGAACAACTTAAGTTTCAAGTGACTCTTAGCTATGCAATATAAGCATGAAATATTTGATAGAAAAATCTTCAAATGTGACCAAGATAATTTTAGATATTGATGCTAAATGTTAATTAAGGGCAAGGAAGGATACTAATAAATTTGAATAAATGAATGGTTTGAGTTGATTCTAGTAATCAGATTTTTGATCCATGCCACGTTGTTTGGATTTAATAGGGCTAAAATCTAGACAGATGCAGAAGAGAAGAGACAGATGAGAAGGCAGAAAAGAAGGAACTGAAGAAGCAGATGAGAGAAGGTACAGTAAGCAAAAAAATATTTTTAAGAGAATACAAAGGAATGAACCTGAGCTAAAGAAATAGACTCAACATGGTTAAATAGTTAATACACTCCTTAGCACTATTTTTGCTTGTGCTGAATAGGACTCTCCAAAATTAATTTCCAAGCATAGTTAGTGAATTAGAACAGGCCAGAAACACTTACTTCCCAGGAGATACTGGACATATGAGTCAATCCATGCCAGTTGTCTTTGGTGTCACAGATTTGTCTTGAGCAGATCTTAATTTTCTAGTAACAGACATAACCACACTACAATAATGCAGCAGGGATGATCTAGGAGATAATATCTTGTGTCCAAAAGTAAGTTTGAGTATGGGAAGGTATCTAAAGACCAATGACTTGATCTTTAAACAGAAAGATTTTATGGTTTTGTTATCTGAGAACCAAGTCAAGAGGAAATCAATCTAGTGAGTGTCTCATAACATACAAACAATATGGAAAGTTTGCAAAGCCAAGAAAAGAAAACGTATTCAAATAGAATAAAATGTCTTCTCCTTGAGTTCTGCTACTGATAAACACTTTGAAATGCAGTTTATAATGTGCTAATACATATTTTAAACAGAATTTGTTTTTATATCATCTTAGAACCTAAAGTGTTAGGACTCGTCTGGTGAAGCTGATTTCATTGTGAAGACCTTATTCAAGATTTAAAAAATATTGTGCTGATAATAGATAAATTAGAAAAAGGAATGATGTGTTGAAAATCTAGTGCACAATAGAAAATATAGAGGGTCTACTAGAAAGGATTTACTCATGATAAGGAAAGAATGAGATACCCATTCTTAACTACATGAGATAGGACCACTATGGTTGATAGAGAGTTAATTATACTAATGCAGTTAGAAAATGTGACTTCTTGTGTGCATGTAAACTAATTTGTTTATGGCATGTGAGTTTTAATTGGGAATGATAAACTACAGTTATTTTTGAATTTTGGAGTCTTTTGTTTTCTGTTACTGCTTAATTTAAGTACATCAATAAAATGGAGACTTGTGTTTATGATTTTGCACATTAATTTTTGAAAGTAGTATATGTGATCAGCATACCTATACCAAGCAAGATGGATATAGGAAAAAAAAATGCTTTTCACATTCACTAGCATTCAAAGACAGAAAATTGCTTTATCCTGTAGTACTTTTGACATTAATGTATAATGGTTGACATGATGAATAGTATGCACGCAAGCACTGCACATGGAACTTTGTAACTATCATAAACAGTCTATCTCTTTCATTAAATGCAGGACTATCAGAAATTTAAAACTGGGCTGCCACAGGCTTATCAACCATCTGGTGTCTGAGGTTATTTCTAGTGGTGTTGTGGGCTGACCCTCGCGAGCATCTAAACCCCAACCCAGCTGCTTGCTTACCCTGTGCAACATGGCGGGTAAGGGAATTGAAAGGGCAAAAGCAAGAAAACTTGTGGGTCAGGATAAAGATAATTTAATAAGTGAAGCAAAGCAGCATGTGCAAGCAAAGCAAAAAAGGAGTTCATTCACTTCTTCCCATCTGCAGGAACATGTTTAGCCATTTCCTGGGAAGAAGAGCTGCATCATGCATACCAATTACTTGGAAAGGCAAACACCATAAACATGAACTTTCCTCCTTCCTCTTACTCTCCTTGAATTTTATTGCTGATCATGATACCATATGGTATGGAATATCCTCTTGTCCTATTTGTGTGTCCTCCCAATTTCTCGTACATCTCCAACCCGCTTGCTGTGAGGGGCAAAGTGGGGAAGAGAAGGTCTTGAAGCACTAACAGTCTTCAGCAATTACTAAAACACTGGTGTGTTATCAACACTGTTTCAGTCACAAATCCAACCCACAGTACCATACAAGCTGCTATGAAGAAAATTAACTCCATCCTGGCCAGAACCAGTACAATTTCCACCCCTTATTCCACACTATTTGTCTCATGTTCAGGTGATACACTATCCAGTATGTCCTCATTAACCACCACCTTCCCATTACCATCCTTTGACATATACACCAATATCCTTCCCTTAGTCTACATGCCACCCCTGTAAGTGTATATCACAGTCCACAATTGTATATCACAGACAGGTACAGAATGCTTATGGACATGGGGCTACACACATCCCTGTTCAACAGCAGTTCCATGTCCCACTTCATGCAGAATAATTCCACTTTCACCTTATAAAATCTACATTTGTAAGGGCCTTCTTTCAGGTCATCCTTATCTTCCCTTGTACTACCCATAATTCTACAAATTTTCACAGAATCACACAGAATCACAGAATGTTAGGGTTTGGAAGAGACCTCAAAAGATCATCTAGTCCAATCCCCCTGCCGGAGCAGGAACACCCAGATGAGGTTACACAGGAAGGCGTCCAGGTGGGTTTTGAATGTCTCCAGAGAAGGAGACTCCACAACCTCCCTGGGCAGCCTGTTCCAGTGTTCTGTCACCCTCACTGTGAAGAAGTTTCTTCTCAAATTTAAATGGAACCTCCTGTGTTCCAGTTTATACCCATTACCCCTTGTCTTACTATTGGTTGTCACTGAGAAGAGCCTGGCTCCATCCTCGTGACACTCACTCTTTACATATTTATAAACATTAAGGAGATGACCTCTCAGTCTCCTCTTCTCCAAGCTAAAGACACTCAGCTCCCTCAGACTTTCCTCATAAGGGAGATGCTCCACTCCCTTGATCATATTTGTGGCTCATTGTATTACTTTAACTACCCTTCTCTGTAACTACTACTATTTTTCATGTGAAAACATAAGTTCAGTGTCCCCTTTTCCAATCAATATCTACACTCTAGCATTCAGAAAGTTATATTCAGACAGATATACAGGCAAACAATTCCTTATAACTTGAAGTATGGTCCTTAAGAGAGAAGAGCTAGATACCGTACAAGTGACACAGAACAAATATGCTCATAAAGTTTACATTACCAAAACAGGAACTTTACATGCAGTATCACTTCCTTTAAATATATAACAAAACAAAATGTAACAATTTAAGTTCAGGACAGAATAAAAAAAAGGCTGGTAAAATGAGTGCAGCACCTAATTCAGTATCCTTGCTGCAGGGGTTTGGCTTCCTGCACTCAAGGCCAGCTCTGATGTAGTGTAGCTCTGTAACCTTGGATCCTGCTGCTGTGAAAAGAACTAGTTGTGAGAAAAGGCCATGATAAGCCTTGTTAGAGCCTCCTTGCTTTAGCTCAGGAGCTGCAGAGAATCGCAGGTGCTTCACCTTGTTCCTCACCTGAGCAACAACACAGGTATACCTGTGCCTGGCTTTGCACTTTGCTGATCCTGGCCTTGCCTTGTTCACTTGACATTCTGGCTTGACCTACAGACTTCATCACCACAGACTTGTCTGGCAAACACCAGACACTTGGCTGTCCTTGGTTATCATCACCAAACCTGCTCTGCTCACCTTGTTAAGTCACCGTGGAACTGTGCCCTTGTCGGTGATGTCCCTACTGTCCCTGTTCTGCCAGGCCTGCCATCACTCCGTGGACTTCCTATCACTTGCAGGAAACCACCCATCATTGCCCCCTGAAAGTGACAGTTTCTGTCTTTGATGACAGACAGAAAGCCAGGACTGGCCAGTTTTCACTGTTGATGAGTACATTAATGTTTCCTGCAATTCACCTCCTGTTTTCTTAGAAAGCCAAAAAATGCTAACCTCTGCATTGCAAATTAACCACATATGGTTACATAGTACCTGCTGTCTCCCTCCAGCCTGGATCTTTTGGTCTTGAGACTAAGGAACAAAACAGAATAAAGCTCCCCTGGTAAAAGCACGTTCTTTACTATAACGTGTGTTTTCCATTCGCAGTTAAAAATCCATAATTTATAGTCAGAGTTGAATGTGTAAATAGGAGATAGCCCAATTAAGTTCTGAGAATCTAAGCTAGACCAAACTTCAAAAACAATTTTTAACAGTCATCTTCTACATCCAGAGCTCACAAGACTTCCATTAGGAAAAAGTTGCATGTCTAAATTATTCGGTACTTTAGACTTATTAAATTTAGTGGGTTAATGAGAAAACTGGAGCTAAAATGTCAGTATCATACAGACAATTCTGAGCTCTGTTTTTCTTCAAGGTTGAGTAAACAAGAAGACAATCTTGGTTTCACTCCACACATTGTCAAAATCTGTAGCTTTAGCTGGACAAACTTGAATCCAAAGCAAGCCAACATTTGCCTGATAAGAACTTCAGTACTTGAGCTTCAAGGCCTTGTTTCTTTTCTAGTGCTTCCAAATTCTGGAGACACTGCTGTCAAAGAACTAGATTCTCTCAGCTGTCCAAGAATCCTTCATGGTTAACATCACTCCCTACATGCTGATTACAACTCTTAGCCTCAGGATTACATCCTCTTTGATAGATTATCTGCCCAGTCTTGCCTATAATTCTCTTCCAAATTCAATTAGTGTTACATAAAGAGATACTATCAATTACTATAAAATAGTGGGGATTAGAGCCATTGAGTGAGCTATCCTATCTCTGTACCTACTCCAGAAATTTGCAAGAAAAATTTCGAATATTTTTGCACTATTGTATTAATCATTATACCCACATTATTTTTCCACCTAGTTTTTAGCTGATAGTGAATTACTTAAATGTCTATGTAAGAGGTGTCAGAATCCCTTCCGAATATTATGACCAGGCATCATTTTAAAAAGTCCAAATCCCATTTTGGGCCAGATCTTCCTCAACTAGAGTCTAAATACCCAGCTGATGCTCCTGCTTTTCTGTGTCAATCAGAAAACCAACAGAAACAATAAGTGTGAAACTTCAGTGATATCACAGATATGCAGTTATAGATTCTGACAGTTTTTGCCTTAAAACTTCTGGATTTTCTGCCAAATATGTAATCCCAGGAAATAGCACAATTGGCCACAAAATGTACACATGCCAATTGTATTACCATATGAAAAGTACATTATTTGTTTACTTATTTCTTCCTTAGTAAAGCTAAGTTATGAACTCAAGATCTGTAGCATAACAGCTCTGATAAGGCAAATAAATTATGTACTATGTATAATCTCAGGAATTTGATTTAGGCAGATGATGACCTCAGTTTAATCCAATAATACTTATAAACCATGCAACCAATCAACAACAAAACAACAACAAAGTCTTAATTTCTTTAAAAGGGAAAGTTTTTCTACACCCCTTTCTTGACCTGTTTTCTTAAAATCTTTCCTACTTAACAAGGGACACTTATCTTGATGAGACATCATCATTTATCAGAATTTATTGCTAAAGTACACAGCAGAACTCCTTTTTCCCAAGATGTAGTTTCACAGTCTGTTTAGTCTTGTCTGCATACAAGCTGCAACCAGGATGGGCAGTCCCAGTTCCTCCTACCCTCTGCCACGTGTTCATAATACTTCCAGTGGATACGGAAATGGTAAGACTACTGGCTGAACTAGGGGAACTAGCTGATGGAAAATCCATCTTATTTTTTTGTTTTTCTTCTCCCTCCCATCCCCCCATTTACATGATTTGCCCTGCAACCACAAAGTTTTAAAATTTGACAGGAGGAAAATGATGGAAATGTTTGCTTTTAGGAGAAAATGTTGCTTTCAGCTGATTTCTTACCAATGAAAGTAAAAATACATAAATGTGTCTCCATCTACCAGAGATAAAGAAGTTACATTACCTAAGAGTAGTTTCATACTACTATTAACCATATGTAAATATCGACTATTGACTTGACGTCACGATTTGAGTGATTATTGTCAACATCTGTCCGAATTAATACATCAAGCCATATGACTCAAATTTAATAGCTAGATGAATAAAAAGTAATAGCAATCTGCAAGAGAGGAAAAGTGATCCTGTAGAGGCAGATTACTCCATAAAACCCAAACCCCATTCTTTCTACCTCTCCTAAAGATAAGAGATAAAAAACTGGGGTATTTTACCTGCCCTCCCATCTTGTTCTTGAGTGTTGCTTATTTACCTCTGATGAGTCTCCAACAAAAATATCATGATCTTTCTGCTTCTTTCTAATGGAAATCTTCCCACCTTTCTGTTTGCCTCTTGTTCCTCTTAGGTATGTGTCTTATATCACCAGTTCTTACAATGTAAACTTTGCAAAAAATGAAATTTTTTTATGCCCTAAGAACTGATGCTTGGGATATTTTGCATCTGTCATTTTTAACATAGGTGAAATTATGGCCAATGTAGTAAATGTCAGAGTGACCTAGTGATTCCTGTTGCTAGTTAAATGAGATGGCAGATGGCTCATGTTATTGATAAGGATGTTCTAAGTCTGTTTGAGGAAACCAGATGTACTGAAACACAGGAACAGGAACAGATAAATCGTGGACTGAAGAACAAGAAGATGACCAAATGGGGGAGACATTAGAAATGTCAGCAAAAGCCAGAAGGACAGTGATTTTTTCTACAAGGACCCCCAAGTTCAGATAAAGGACAAACTGAGGAAGAGGACAGCCTTCATCCTGACGACCACCAGAGGGGGAGAGAAGACCCTAACACCAAGACAAAGCATGCATATCTATTAGTATGAATATGTATTAGTAGGTGGGATAATTCCCAAAAATAGAGAATTGTAATCACAAAGTGGGGGTATATAATGACCACTAAAAACTTTGTCAAGTGTGCGTTTGGTGGAACGCAGATTCCCCCGCGCACCTAGCGCTGCTTTGCTTATCTCTACTACAATAAACTTCTCTTGAGCATAGACTCTGTCTGTGTCGAGTAAGTTTATCTATCACAGCCAGCAAATCACTATATCAATGGAAATTTTGCACACAAATCAAATACAGTAGATTGTACTGAGTGTCACAAAGGCACCCCAAAAGTCAATTCTAGGCAGACAACAAGTTCCAAACCAGCCTTTATTCTAGCCAGAAAAGTGTAGCCAATAAACTGAGTAGGAGCACGGCTTATACAATTATTTAGTACTCTGACAACATAAAATACAGGTTTGGATATCAGTTGAGGAAATTACTGGGGATTGACAACATAAGAATAATGGGGATCCACAACGTGCACTCATTCACTCACAAGAAACAAAAAATGGAGGCCTCTCATTCCAGGGTACCCACAAGAAATAATCACTTGCCCGGGTTAGGTGAGGGCTCATGCTTGCTTGAGTTAGACAAGGACTCATTCAAGGATATATCCGGTAAATAACCACTCACCACAGCAGGAGGTGAGGGGTTCTGCATCCCGGGAAGTCTCCTTAAACGGTGTCACCTTCTAAGGGGAGAGCTCCCGTTCATAGACCCGCTGCTCCCAGAAGACCACTCAAAGCGGGGTTATGGCCGGGACCCTGTTTTATAGCCTGGTCGGATCTGACTGTGGGCATTACAACACAGTCCAGAAGCTTCTCAGCTTCTCTGGGCACCTCTTTTGTTGAGGACCCTGTCAATCGACTGAGGGTCACACCCCTCCTGCCCCCCCCGCTGGGTGGAGGTGAAGTCACCTTGCCCTGGGGCAGGGGAGGATGTGACCATCAGCACCTTGGCACCACCCAAGATGTGTACCTTGGGACAGGCACAGTGGGGCACAAAAGGCGCTAAGGAGCCATCAACTGCCCTATTGAAGGCTCTGGATCTCAGGGGGATGTGCAACTGCCACGTTGAGGAACATGATTCTAGGTGAATTAAAAAAAAAAAAAGTAATAATTTAGGTAGTTTTATTGAGTCAAAACTGTCACCTGTTTCTAAAATCATGATCGTTTCTGTCTAAAAAAGAGCTTCTTTTGTATTACAGTATATGACACAAAGAGTGCTTATATGTATATACTTATTTGTTTTATTCTGAACACTTGTGCAAAATGACTCCAGTCAGATTACCTCCACAGTTTGATCCTGTTAATGGTAGACTTTTGGCTTGTAATATTATTTGTAAAAAATGTTTTTGGTTGATCAAATTCAGATTTTCTGTTGTTCAGAAAAGAAGGATTAATAGTGTGAAGAAAGACAGAAAAGACAAACAGTTGACAAAGCAATCTATTTTAATAAAGAATTGTACTGCTTTTGCTAATTTACTTATAACGAGTTAATTTATTTATAATAAGTTAATGCAGTTGTAAGTAAAATTTTGATCTCTGTTGTCTCACCACACTATTTCAGCTGGTAAAGACCTGTTCCAGAGAAGCAAAAAAAGTCTTTCCAAGTTGATAAAAAGTCAATAGCATCTTGAATTTAAAGCAGGTAGTCAACATCCCATCATTAAGCTATTCTATTCATTTTATTGAATGATTTAAAAGATCAGGGCCTCATTCCAAGGTTTTATCATGACACTTATCTCAAATGCTAGAAGGAATGCAGGCACATACATAGGTTTTGATCTGTTTCCTTGGAGACATACAGCATTAATGCAGGGCTAGTTACAGGAATAGTTGTCCATTTGATGAATCCCTTCTTATCACAACATTGCTAGGTCTGTTCTTCTAGCCTAAATTTCTCTGCTCCCTGTTCCTGTGTAACCAGGGAAGGGCAGGATGAAAGGCAATTATCCTTCAGCAATAAATGCCTGATTAGCAACCCAGTATGTAAAAGAAACAGCACAACTGATTTAATTCTTATAACTCTGACCAATGTTGGTCTGTTAGTTGTTCCCAGAGCTATGACATCATTGATATTAGTGAGACTTGGTGGAAAAAGTCCCACGGCTGGAGTGCTAGGATGGAGGGCTATAGGATGTTCAGGAGGGGTAGACAGGGCAAGTGAGGTAGAAGAGTTGCACTGTATATAAGGGAGAGGATGGAAAACAAATCAGATGTTCTTGTAGGTGTACACTATTGCTCAATCAGCCAGGATGATAGCACTGGTAAGTTATTCTGCAGACAATTAGGAGAAATGTCTATATTGGTAGCCCTTGTTTCATTAGGCATTGTAAAAAATGTATAGGCTGTACCATATTGTTATGCTTCTTATGAAGCACCTATTTACAGAAACTTGTTCTTCCTTTGGAGGCACTTACATATACAGTTGTGGACTTTATATCCCACCCACTGTGCTCATGCTGGTTAGTATCTTCTATGCTTAAAGATTGCTGGACTTGAGCTATGAGTGTTTCCTTTTTTCCCCCTGTTAATCATGAAATATGTATAAGGCCTCAGCTCTGGCATCTTTCCTCCTTACAGATAGCAGGTTATAACTAAGATTTAAACTTCAATGAGAAGATCACTATCAGAAAACACTATTTCCACATTCAAACTTTAAATAAAACTTCATCTCCCTGAGCTGTGTCAGTGTCTTCAAAAGACACTCAAAATAAGGTGTTTCCTTCTGAATATACTGATAAAAATTTGTACATTGAAGTGCATCTAATCACTGAGGTGCTTAAGCACATGTGAAATCAAGAATGTTATTTATGTATTAGGCTGCATTAGCTTCCCAGTGACAAAGAGGTAATATAACATCTCAGACAGCCTGTAACATTCAATAATATTTGGGGAACATGCCTGCTGTAGAAACACAGCTATGTCTTGCATTTGCTATTCATTTCATGTCTTCACCAGTTAGCTATACTATGAAGTGCTCTGGAGTGATTACATTACAGTTACCATAAGAAATGAAGCAATTGCCCGACTGATTCAGCTTATCTTTACTAGACAAATCAGTATGTGTTAATGGTACTGCTGTCAGGCTGAAATCCTGCCAGACTGTTAAGGGGGTCAATTCATTTTACATACCTGAGTAACTTGATAACTCGAACTATCATTGTATTCTTACATAGTCAAATTGTTTCCTATTTGCTAGCAATTAATACTGGATGTTAAAAAAAAAAAAAAATAGGGTCAAATTTATGTATTACCTGATAAAAGCAAGGGAGGATTTTCAGCACAGAGGACCTCTCATCTACTTACAATCTTGTCAGTTTTTCAGGACTGGGCAGAGGAATAAGAGTAATAAAGGGGCTTGGAATTAAATATGTATTATAAACTACACTAAATAGATACATATATGTGTCACAGGAGAGTATAAAGAGAGTTTTATTTTTCTGTCCTGAGTACTTACATGTACTTGAAATGTGTAAATGAGACTTCTTAAAAATCGTCATTCTTCATAATGAGATGGAACGATATCTCAGTTTCTCATTAGTATTAGCACTATTCACCTCAAATTCTGAAGGAAAAAAAAAAAAGTGGACAAGAAGATTACAGGAAGTTTAACAAAGTAATTTTTGGGAAACTAACATGCTCATTATCTTTAAGAAGTTGTTCTTTATTGCTAATACTCTCAAATATAACTTTAAATTTGCAGATAGAACACACAGTGAACAAGAAAAAAACTCATGAAAGGATAGAAGGTGGGTCAAAAATAATCAGAATATAAACGGAATGTTTACTCAGAAAAATAATTTACATATCCCAAGAGCTCTTACCTTTTTTCAAGCTCATCTGGAAACAAGTAAGCATTAGAAGTCATGCAACTGTGCTGGTTTTGGCTAGGATTTTCTTCACAGTAGCTCATATGGTGCTATTTTTTTTGGATTTGTGAGCAAAATGGTGTTGATAACATCCCAGTGTTTTAGTTATTACTGAGCAGTGCTTGCACAGTGTTAAGGCCTTTTCCACTTCTCACCTCACTCCAGCAGCGAGCAGGCTGGGGCTACACAAGAAGTTGGGAGGGGACACAGCTGGGACAGCTGACCCCAACAGACCAAAGAGATATTCCATACCATGCGACATCATGCTCAGCAATAAAAGCAGAAGAAAGAAGGAGGAAGGACAGGACGTTCAGAGAGATGGTGTTTGTCTTCTCCAGTAACCATAATGTGTGGTGGAGCCCTGCTTTCCTGGAGATGGCTGAACACCTGCCTGCTGATGGGAACTAGTGAATGAATTCTTTGTTTTGCTTTGCTTGTTTGTGCAGCTTTTTCTTCACCTATTAAGCTGTCTTTGTCTCATCCTATGAGCTTTTTCACTTTTACCCTTCTTATTCTGTCCCCCAGTCCCACTGTGAGGGAAGAGAACTGAATTTTTTTGAACTGAACATTAATGTGTATTCAAAGTTGATTTGAGAAAAAGTGAAGACCCTAAAGAATAGACAAGTACAAGATATTCACATTCATAAATCTTCTACACATATATTTCCCCTAAGTGAAGACTTTGACACGATTCACCCTGCTGAGCATAAGGGTGGGATTTGTCTCTCTTAGCTTAGACCTGTCAGTGTAAATGCGCATATCCTATCTAGTGACCGCACGCTCTCTTCATAACCAAAAGAGAAAAAAAAAAGATATTTTCAGAGACCTATTCATCTTATCCCAACCCAGGTTACTAAATAGATCAGACAAACTGAACTGTAGAATTCCCTCCTTCTCACTGTCAGCTACAAAAAATTTCCTCTGTGACTATCTCAGACATGCAAACATCCACATTTAGCTAAGGTAGATCGCACGTGAGGAGACGGAAGCAAGGGGCATTTTTTTTTCCATGTCTCTCACCAATTCCGAAAACAAATTGGAAAGACACATTAGCAGTGGTTTGTGTATAGTGTCAGTCTAAATAATTTTTATTATCACTTTGTAAAGTAGTCAAAATGGAGCCAATGGTGTATATTGTGGAAAAACAATGATGCTCTGCATATGAATATTATCATAATCTCTTGATTTATCTCAGGAAATTTCTCTGCTGCCCACCACAGTAACATACTGTCTATCCCAAAAGCAGCTGTCTCAATCCCCTTTAATAAGTGTTTTCATTCATGTGTCCTACAGATAATCAATTAGAAAATATACGAACTGTGACTCAAAAAAAAAAAAATGCAGGTTACACACAAAGGCAAGTTACTCTAGAAATCTCCCTTTCCTGGAAATCTACACCTTTGCCATCCTCTGTAGTTTCATGTCCCTCTGCCTTCTAAGATTATTTTACTTTGCATACTGTGTTTTCTATTGCTAGTCTTACCTCAGAATTGTTGATTTTATGAAAATTTCTCATGTCAGGATGAAGAAAAAGCCAGGTTTTATTAGGCAAGATTTGTGAGAGGATATACTGTAACAAAGCAGATGTCATAACGAAGTTTGAGTTATATGCAGGAAAATGTTTGTTTTAGGATGCCTGGAAGATGAACTATCAAAACAACAACTAAAAAAAAGAAAAGCTAAGAACTGATTAGTTATGTAGATTTATTAAAAACACACTTAGGTCAAATGCCAAAGGTAGTAACAGTAGAACCACCTAAATGTATTGGCTACACAATCTGGTAAGCAGAATTCATGTTGTAGGGAGTGAAACATTATAATTTTTCCAAGAGTAAAAGTGGCTTTCCCGTGTTCACCAATTCAGAAGAGCAGTGGATGCTCCAGTTTCTAGTCTCAGTGTTTATAAATCTAATTCATATTAAAAGATCACATTAGTAAAAATGATTCCTTAAGAATAAAAAAATGGCTCAAATAGAAGCATATAAGAGAATAGAAAAGACACAAATATATAAAGTACTCCCAAGTAAGGATATGCATTCATTTCCTAGAAGAAGAAACATCTTTGCTACGTATTTCTTTTTCTGATGTATCCTTTATTCATTTTTCATATGAATGTGTTCCATGTGAAAAAAAAAAAGGACAATAGGAAAATCCTTAGATGACTGCATGATGTCATAAATTATAAGAGCACGTTATCATTGGTAAAAGATCTTTGGTGCGTCTGGCAGTTTCAGCGTTGCAGTCTTGCGGCCTTATTCTTCCCCCAACAGGCAGAGCTCACCCATTTTATGTCTGTATAGATATCAATAATCTGCTTAATAAGTACAGATGTTCCCTTTGTTTGTTAAGCAAGAGTGATATACATACATTTTCTAAAAGTTCCTCATTGTTAAGTATATAGCATTATGTACTACATATGTTGTTATACTTTAACTTTACCCACATCGTTTCTATGGTTGGGTTTCCAATATTAACAGTGGATGATTAATTAAGCCAAAAAAACTTGCTTCCTCTTTTTACAGTGCTAGATATATATCACAAATAAAGTCACTCAGAGGACTGTGTTCTGTTTACACAAAGTGGGAGTCTTTGATTTAATTTAATAGTAGAAAACCTATAAAAATAGAATATTTCTGATTTTTTTTTCATTCTTTATGGGGCTTTATATTCTAAAGATGTTTAACTCAAACAGACAGAACCCTATACTACATGTTGATAGATTTATATATAATATACATAAAAATATAAGTAGAAAAGTTTTATTCTGTACTATTATACAGTACATTAGAAACATCATACTATGTTACAAGAAAATTTCTGATGTGCTGTTCCTTTATTATGAGGAATCTTATGGAAGATAAAATGGCTTTTGCCACCAGTCTTAGAAATATTTGCAAGTATTTGGTTTTTGTTAAGAAAGCCTAACATTTTAAGATGTGTTTTCTCAAATAATTTTCACTAATTTTCTTCAAGAATTTACTGGTTAGAAGTTTCATTACAAAAGATTTTTTAAAAGACTTGGAATAAAAGCCAATATTCTAGCAGACAAGAAAAACTTTCCAGTAAAAAAACTTTGCTAGGCAGTGGAAGAAAATCATTTAACCAGAATTACTGCATAACTAAATGTCACCATGTAGCAAAAACACAAGCGCATTATCACAGTTAGACTTCTCAGTCATTTATTGTCTTTTTAAAATATGTTAAGTGTTTAGTTTTTATGCATTTTTGATGCCAATTATTTTCATTATGGAAATAGATGTAGGAAGATAACTAAATCCATAATGCCTATATAAAGTTAAGTAAATGTATGTGAAGGTGTTACTTCTACAACTCAAGCAGAGACTAAATGATAATCTGATTTTTCCTGCTTATAGCATGTGCTGAATTGATATTCCACAAGTAAGTAAATCTGCAATTTGGAGTACTGTGTTTTGTTGTTTTAAAGGGAAAAAATATTTTTTAAAAAAAAGGAAGAAAAAAAAAGATAAATGTAAGTAGATCTTTCTAAATATCCACACCAGAATTCTGAACAAGGTCTCATTATAACATATTAGTATCTGGGAGGTTAGGAGGAGCAGTTTTGAGGAAGGACATTTTTTAGCTCTTCAATAACCTTTCCATTGTTATGTATCTCTTGGAACACAATTTTCCTCAAGAATGCAAATAAAACCATATTGTCAAAATGGGAAAATCATGCTCCCATGAATTGTGAAAGGACAATATGTCACAAAGGCATCGGGAACTCTACTATAGTCATAATATTAGTGCAGCTAATATTCTATGGGGGGAAAATGACAACAGAAAACCCACAATAAACAAACAAAAAAAACCCCAGGGCATGTTCATACCCATAAGGCTGCAATGGTGGGAGACAGCTCATTTACACAGCAGCAAGATATTCTTTCCAGGCTTATTCTAACATATTGTGACTAGCTCTAGCATGTTTTATATAGGTCACTGACAGAAGGCAATATTCTGATTCCCATATATTTTATAAACCTTTTAGACAGAACTCTCACATAAAGACATATACTTACAACAAAAAATAAATAAACCCTCTAGTTTACTAGGGGGTGGATAGCATGATATCAGACTATTTTTATCAGGGATCTAACAGCCCTTTAATACTTCCCCTTCCATTAACACTAACAAGGCTATTGAGTATACCTTGCAACACAGGTCCAGCTGCTTGCAACTTTTTACAGATCAGCTGTGGACCAGTTCCCCGTTGCTGAAGATGAAAAAGTTCCTCCCTACTGTAATGATAACGACTGATCACCGGTAGTGATCTCTCACTACTGGGGCATCAAAAAAACTTCTGTTTATTCCCTATCCTTAAATGGGCATTTATACTGAGCATAGATATTATAGATCTTTTCATTAGGTTTGTGAAATTCCTTCCACTTTTCTCTTTCTGTATTACACACTAGTGAGCCTTGAAGGACATTCCCTGAACATCTAACATTATTTTTCTCTTTCAAAATGCTTAGCAAATTTGATATATTGAAGTGAAAAGTACCCCCGAAAAGAGATTACTCTGAAACCATTCATTTCCTGCATTTTAGTTCTTAGAGGCATATCTCCAAGAAGCAACTTTCTACACTATTTATCAGGTATCCTAAATACACTCAAAATTTAATCATTTCAGTTATGACTTCTTGGAGGAAAATATGAGTTCATGTATAATACTTCATTACAATATTGATTTGCAGCAACTTCACTTGACCATAGAGAGAGAACGTAATCTGATCTGCTCTTATCTGTTTACTGCCTCAGGAAGCATGCGTAAAAGAACTGTATTCCCAGACTACTTTGGTGATACCCTTAAAGGCAAAAAAGGCTTAAAAATAATATTTTGCTTTCTCCAAAGAATTTCAAATGGACAGGAAATCCTTTCTTAAAATAGATATTCTGTTGAATAGTATATTTTTAAGCATTTCTACCAATACTGAATAGCAATTTAGAGAGGAACATGTAGAATTTGGACACAGGCAATACACTTAGGAATTATCCAGAACATAGCTCAAGACTGAGATCCAAATGGTACCTTGATTCAATAGCATGAAACTTTTAAAGACCAGCATCTTCTCATCCAAGCGGATTGTCATAATTTCAAAAAGCAGAGGTCATCATTGTTTTCCACCAAGATTGTTACAGCAAAAGACAAGATAACTTCACAACTGATATTTCACAGAATCACAGAATCACAGAATGTTAGGGATTGGAAGGGACCTCAAAAGATCATCTAGTCCAATCCCCCTGCCAGAGCAGGAAAACTTAGGTGAGGTTACACAGGAAGGCGTCCAGGTGGGTTTTGAATGTCTCCAGAGAAGGAGAATCCACAACCCCCCTGGGCAGCCTGTTCCAGTGTTCTGTCACCCTCACTGAGAAGAAGTTTCTTCTCACATTTAAGTGGAACCTCTTGTGTTCCAGCTTGAACCCATTACCCCTTGTCTTACTGTTGGTTGTCACCGAGAAGAGCCTAGCTCCATCCTCGTGACACCCACCCTTTATATATTTATAAACATTAATGAGGTCACCCCTCAGTCTCCTCTTCTCCAAGCTAAAGAGCCCCAGCTCCCTCAGCCTTTCCTCATAAGGGAGATGCTCCACTCCCTTAATCATCTTTGTGGCCCTGCGCTGGACTCTCTCCAGAAGTTCCCTGTCCTTCTTGAACTGAGGGGCCCAGAACTGGACACAATATTCCAGATGAGGTCTCATCAGGGCAGAGTAGAGGGGAAGGAGAAGCTCTCTGGACCTACTAACCACCCCCCTTCTAATACACCCCAGGATGCCATTGGCCTTCTTGGCCACAAGGGCACAGTGCTGGCTCATGGTCATCCTGCTGTCCACCAGGACCCCCAGGTCTCTTTCCCCTACACTGCTCTCTAATAGGTCACTCCCCAACCTGTACTGGAACCTGGGGTTGTTCCTGCCCAGATGCAAGACTCTACATTTCCCCTTGTTATATTTCATTAAATTTTTCCCCGCCCAACTCTCTAACCTGTCCAGATCTCGCTGGATGGCAGCACAGCCTTCTGGCGTGTCAGCCACTCCTCCCAGCTTGGTGTCATCAGCAAACTTGCTGATAGTACACTCAATTCCCTCATCCAAGTCATTGATGAATATATTGAACAGTATTGGTCCCAGAACTGACCCTTGAGGCACTCCACTAGATACAGACCTCCAACCAGACCCCGCCCCATTGATCACAACTCTCTGGCTTCTCTCCTTCAGCCAGTTTGCGGTCCACCTCACTACCCGATCATCCAGTCCACACTTCCTCAGTTTTGCCGTGAGGATGCTGTGGGAGACGGTGTCAAATGCTTTGCTGAAGTCAAGGTAGACCACATCCACTGCTCTGCCATCGTCAATCCACCTTGTTACGTCTTCATAAAAGGCTATGAGGTTGGTCAAACACGACTTCCCCTTGGTGAAGCCATGTTGACTGTCCCTGATGACCCTCTTATCCTTGATATGTCTTAAGATGGCACCAAGGATAAGGTGTTCCATCACTTTCCCAGGGATGGAGGTGAGGCTGACCGGTCTATAGTTGCCCGGGTCCTCCTTCTTGCCCTTTTTGAAGACCGGAGTGACATTTGCTTTCCTCCAGTCCTCAGGCACCTCTCCCGTTTCCCAAGACTTGGCAAAGATGATGGAGAGCGGTCCAGCAATGACTTCAGCCAGCTCCCTCAGCACCCGCGGGTGCATCCCATCTGGACCCATGGATTTATGGATGTCCAGATTGCTTAATTGCTCCCTAACCCAGTCCTCATCAACTGAGGCAGACTCCTCCATTGCCCTGCCTTCCTCTGGGGCCTCAGGGGTACGGGGCTCCTCAGGACAGCCTCCGGCAGAGTAGACAGAGACAAAGAAGGCATTCAGTAATTCTGCCTTCTCTGTATCTTCTGTCACCAGGGCACCCACCCCGTTCATCAGTGGGCCTACATTGCCTCTGGTGTTAGTTTTATCTGCCATGTATTTGAAGAACCTCTTCCTGTTGTCCTTGACCCCTCTCGCCAGGTTTAACTCTAAGGAGGCCTTAGCTTTCCTAGTTGCCTCCCTACATCCTCTGACAACAGCCTTATATTCTTCCCAAGTGGCCAGCCCCTCCTTCCATGATTTGTAAACCCTCCTCTTCCACTTGAGTTTGCCCAGCAGTTCCCTGTTTAACCACGCAGGTCTCCTGGCTCCCTTCCTTGACTTCCTGCGCGTCGGGATGCACTGATCTTGAGCTTGGTAGAAGCAGTCCCTGAATGTTAACCAACTATCTTGGGCACCTTTACCTTCAAGCAGCCTTGCCCACGGGATTTCCTCCAGCAACTGTTTGAAAAGGCCAAAGTCGGCCCTGCTGAAGTCCAGGGTTGCAATTCTGCTCGGTATTCTGCTCCCACCACAGGAGATCCTGAACTCCACCATCTCATGGTCACTGCAACCAAGGCAGCCCCCCACCTTTACTGCTTCGACCAGACCCTCCTTGTTAGCGAGGACGAGATCCAGCAGCGCACCTCTTCTAGTTGGCTCCTCCACCATTTGCATCAGAAAGTTATCATCAATGCACTGGAGGAACCTCCTAGACTGAGGCTGGCTGGCTGAGTAGTCCTTCCAGCAAACATCAGGGTAGTTAAAATCCCCCATAACAACCAGAGCCTGTGACTGTGAGGCCACGCTCAGCTGCCCATAGAAGGCCTCATCAACTTCCTCACCCTGATCTGGTGGCCTGTAATAGACTCCCACAACAGTGTCACCCCTGCCAGCCTGCCCCTTGATTCTCACCCACAGACTCTCAACTCGCTCCTCAACCGCACCTGGACAGTACTCTATACATTGCAGTTGCTCTCTCACATAAAGAGCAACTCCACCACCTCGCCTGGCTGGCCTGTCTTTCCTGAAAAGGGCATAGCCATCCACGACCACATTCCAGTCATGTGAGCTGTCCCACCATGTCTCTGTAATTGCCACCAGATCATAATCTCCTGACCGAACGCAGGTTTCTAACTCCTCCTGCTTATTCCCCATGCTGCGCGCATTGGTGTACAGGCACTTCAGGGAGCGAGCCGAGCACATCGATTTCACCCTAGGGGCCTGGGGGGCCTCCCGGTCTTTATTGATTCCAGCGTGCTGCCCCACTGATGCAAGCCCAGCTACAACCCCATCCCCCTTCAAATCTAGTTTAAAGCCCTGCAAATGAGCCCTGCTAATTCCTGTCCCAGCATCTTTTTACCCCTGTGGGATAAACCTTTCCCACATATCACTGACCGGACCGGTGTCTTATAAAACCAGCCGTTATCAAAGAACCCAAAGCCCTGCCTGTAGCACCAGTCCCGAAGCCAATCATTTACGGACTCAATTTTTCTATTCCGTCCCACATCATCATCCGAAAATGGAAGGAGAGAAGAGAAGATAACTTGAGCCCCAGACTCTTTCACCATTTGTCCCAAGGCCTTGAAGTCTCTCTTCATTCCCCTCAGACTACAGGATGCCGCTTCCTCCCCATCTGTCTGAAAGATCAGTAGGGGGTAATAGTCCGTTGGGCGCACCAGTTTGGGGAGCGCCCTGGCGATGTCCCTGATCCGAGCTCCAGGTAGGCTACAAACTTCCCGATGCTGAGGGTCAGCTCTGCATATCGGGCCCTCTGTCCCTCTCAGAAGGGAATTGCCTACCACAATTACCCTTCTTTCTTTTTTATCGGAGGCAGTCTTGAGGCGTGGAGTCGATCGCCTCTTCCTATGTGACTTCGTAGGTGGCCCTTGCACCACATCCCCACCTACATCTTCTTCAATATCCAGGGCCTCAAACCTATTACGGAGGGGCACCTGGGGAAGCAAAGCAGGTAGGGAGGGGGGTTGCCCGCGACGCCTAACTGGAACTCGCTTCCAACCCTCCTCAGCTGTTTGGCCCCCTACTTCTGCCCGACAGTGACAGGGCAGGGGCTCTCTCAAATCCTCCCTCTCTGCCCGACAGGGCAGGGGGTCCATCACCTTTTGGGGGGTTCCCCCTTGGGGCCTTTCTGCCTGGCACGCCAGGGAGTTACTCCACCAGTCAATCTCCCTTTCACACTCCCTGATGGACCTCAGTGTCTCAATCTCCTCCTTAAGCTTTGCAACCATGACGAGCAGATCTTGCACCTGCTCACACCTCACACAGGCTGAATGCTCATCTCCCTCCCCCGGCAGCAGCAGGCTCTGGCACTCCCTGCAGCCGGACACCTGGACAGCCACGGTTCGAGGCAGTAGCTCCGTCTGAGTCGACACAGTCTTCTTTAAGCAAGCTCTCTTCCTGGAGGAGACCATGTTTGGCAACAGTCAGGGACACTGGCAGTAGGTAAGAAGGTCTAACAAGCGAGGAGTGATAGTCTCTGCGCCCTACTGCACGAGCTGCTCCACCTGCCGCTGCAGCACAGTGTGGGTGATACTCACCGCGTCACAAGCTGGTTGCCTCTCCCAGCGCCTGGTGGGCAGCGACGCGTCGCTGCCCTCCCTGAGGCTTTTTCAAGGCGAGGGGCAGGGGTGTGATCGCCGTCCCCGTGGTAACGCCCACGCCACGTCAGCCGCTCTCGCAAGGGCTGCCGGGGGCTGCCGGGTCCCGAAACCGAAACCCACCCCCACGCTTCTCCTTACCTCGAGATCGCTCTGAACGGCTCCGGCCGAGCTGGTCCCGATCAGCTGATCTCGACGACATATTTTGCAGTGTTTAGGTGTCTGCCACCCAAAAATTCTTCTTAATATTTCTTTTTCCTCCAATCATAGTACAAGTCTATACACACAACTGAGATTGAGAAATTAGTATTGGTCTCTGTCCTCACAGGATTCATAGAATGCTAGAATGGTTTGGATGGGAGGAGACCTTGGAAATCATCTAGTTCTAACCCCCATCATAGTCAGGGGCACTTTACACTATACCAAGTTTCTCAAAGCCCTGTCCAACCTGGCCTTGAACACTTCCAGGGATGGGGCATCCACAGCTTCTCTGGGCAGCCTGTGTCAGTGCCTCACAGCCCTTACAGTGACAAATTTCTTCCTTATACCTCATCTAATTCTACCCTCTTTCATTTTAAAGCCATTACCTCCTGTCCTATCACTACATGCCCTTGTAAAAAGTACCTTTTCAGCTTTCTTGTAGGTCAGCTTTAGGTGCAAGAAGGCTGCTGTTAGTATACGGTCTCCCCAGAACCCTCTCTTCTCCATGCTGAACAACACCAGCTCTCTCAGACTGTCTTCACAGGAGAGGTGCTCCAGCTCTCGGATCATCTTTGTGACCTTCCTCTGGACACATTCCAAGATGTCCATCTTATGTTGGGGCTCCAGAGCTGGACACAGTACTCCAGGTCAGGTCTCATGAGGGCAGAGTAGAGGGGGAGAATCGCCTCCCTCGACATGCTGTTCATGCTTCTTTTGATGTAGCCCAGGATATGGCTGGATTTCTCGACTGCAAGTGCACATTGTTCGTGCATGTTGAGCTTCTCATCAACCAACATCCCCAAGCCCTTCTCCTCAGACCTGCTCTCAATCCATTCTCTGCCCAGGCTGTATTTGTGCTTGGCGTTGCCCCAACCTAATATTCTAATATCTAATATAAGATAAGAACTAATAGTCCTATCTAATGTTAGATAAGAACTAACCGTCAGCCGGGAGAGTGTTGTTAAAGAGTTAAGTTATAAAAGTTTTCTTTTACAGTATAAAACTCTCTTGATTTCAAAGTCTTCTGAACTTTCTTATCCCAATGATCTCCAGTTGTCTGATACATACACATGTATTCCATTGCAAAATTAAGATAATGCCTTCATGCAGGTGTCTACCTGTTAGTTTCCACATCTGCATTAGGTGTCTAAATGCCAACGATAACATTTAGTCAGTGGAGTATCACCACTAAGTTAAATGACTCCTTCCTCCATTGATTGTATTGATTAGTTGCCTACTGATTACATTGACACTTTTTTTTGACTCTTAGTGAGCCTGTAGTTATTTACATGTACCTGTCTGATTGGACTCTATTACAGTTTTGGCTTTGGTTGTCCAAATATAGGCAACTAGTGCCATTTTAAAGATACTAGAAGATGCAAGACATATGAAGCAGGCAAGTAGGACCCACAACTTGTGTGACAGTCATATGTCTTTGAAGTTGAAGCTAAGGGTCAGGTGCAATACCCTAAGCCATCTCAAAGGATAGTACAGGACTGTGTTTAGGCTATCATCTTATTGCTATAGTCTTATTTTGTTTACTATGAAGTCTTTATCTGGCTTATGTTTCAATCATTCATCGAATCTTTCTAGAAAGTAAATGTCTTTGCCAGTGTATCCTGTAATATATCAAGGCCTTTAAAAACAGATGTGAGCCAGGGACAAAGCTTTTCCAATTAAGAGAAGAAGATATGATTGGGACATGATCTCCTGTAGCAGGTCAGATGAATCCAAAACTAAATGTTTACGGAATTTATCTGAAATCATCTTTCTTTAAAGATTTTCTGATTCCTGCTGGCATAGATTTTTTTACCAAAGATAATGTGTTCTTATAATTTATGACATCATGCAGTCATCTAAGGATTTTCCTATTGTCCTTTTTTTTTTCACATGGAACACATTCATATGAAAAATGAATAAATGATACATCAGAAAAAGAAATACGTAGCAAAGATGTTTCTTCTTCCAGGAAATGAATGCATATCCTTACTTGGGAGTACTTTATACATTTGTGTCTTTTCTATTCTCTTATATGCTTCTATTTGAGCCATTTTTTTATTCTTAAGGAATCATTTTTACTAATGTGATCTTTTAATATGAATTAGATTTATAAACACTGAGACTAGAAACTGGAGCATCCACTGCTCTTCTGAATTGGTGAACATGGGAAAGCCACTTTTACTCTTGGAAAAATTATGTTTCACTCTCTATGACATTAATTATACATTACAGGATGTAAGGTATGTTAGATGATGTCAAAGTAGATAGTTTGACATGCATAGAAATGTGTACCAGCTTAACATTTAGATTAAGTTTATTCTTACTGTAGGAACAGTCCAATAGATGGTGAAAATAATATTCCTCATGTTAAAGTACCTCTCTCACATAAGATTGTTTTTCATTCAGACTGTTGAAAGCACTCTACCATTTTGTTTGGTACTTCATATAAACCATGCTTTCCCAAAAACCTCTACTTTGTTATATCTTCCATTGGATATAATATTTTTTCCCTTTTTTTAAAGAGAGGCATCAGATGAGAACATGGGAAAAATGAAAAAAAAAAAGAAAACAACAACAACAAAATGATGCAGGTAAAAATCTTATAGTTAAATGTTCTGGGCCAGAGTATACTTAATAAAAAGCAGAGTACTTAATGATGATGCATGTGTGTTGGAAATAGGTGATTATCTGACAAACTTTCCTCAGCTGACCCAAGCTGTGGGCACTTCATCAGTCCATGCTGTCATATAGAAAATGAGAGCTAAATCTTTCCCTGAAAATGCCATAGATAGTATTGCTAGGATATGCACTAAAGTTTCTCCATTCTTGAATACAAAGCTGATTCTAGTTGGATTGTATGACTACTCTCATGAATGGTGATGGTAGAGTGGAGGATGTGTAAAGTGCCTTCTAACAGTACTGTTTTAAAAACAAGGAAACCATCTTTTTAAAAACTACTTTTGCTGGCTGTATGCAGGAAAATCTGTACTGAAATATAATAGAGAGCATTCTTGTCAGCCTGTTGAAAAAACTTTATGTATGCAAATTGTTGCAGTTAGCTTTCTCTGGGGTGATATAATGAATCCACTTTTAGAAAGAAAAGTTCACAGACCAACTTAGAGATCACTCACTTTGAGTTTAACTTATTTTTTCTTGATTATATTAGAACTGTCATCAGGCAGTAGAATAAAGTATAAATAAAGTATAAATAAAGTATAAATAAAGTGACTATGGTCAGGATTGTGCTGCTCTCTCTGGATTAAACTGTTTTATCAACCAACATTACATCTCTGATCTCATTTTAGCTGTTTCTGTCCTCATCATTTCCTTTATCTATTTCTGATACTTTTCTGAACTTATTTACCCTACCTTTACATAGGAAAACTCTTGACATGGTCCCAAACAAATTCTGTAACTTTTCTTCCCTGTAAGGGAAAGGTCAAAAAAACCCTGAATGATCCTCCTCATCTTTCTAAAAGATGTAGAGAAACCTAGTAGATATAGGATCTGGTCACTAGGCTTTTTTTCATATGAATTTATTTTGAATACTATTCTTATAACTTTCTATTTTTTACAATCCCAGACATTTCTCTTGAGTCTCCCCAATCTCTCACACCAGTCTGATATTCAAAGCATTTAAATGATGATAAAAAATCCATTAGGTAAACCTGTTAGCATGACACTCTCCAGATGGAAGACACAGTTTATGTTCATATTATGAGGTTTGAATAACTAATGGAATGAAAACATCTAAGAAAAGCTACCCACATATATTCCACAGATTCTGTCATGCATACCTTTCCTTATCATTAGAGTTGTGGCTTTTGAAATGTGCTATAAAGTCAAAGGAATAAAAATGCACTCGTATTCCTCAGAGGAAATATTTCCTCACCAGAAAATAAATGTATAATGTAGCTTGTAGGACTTCCATGACTTCATTTGCAAGAGCCTGTGGACACATACTGTTTTATGTGCTTATTGCAACTGCATAACACTGATCTATGTATTAGAGTGTGGATCACGAGAATTGTTTACCTTCCGCAAGAAACTAGTTGTTTGCCCACCAGTGCCTGCAGGTGAGGGAACATGAGAAATAGTAGAATTTCTTTTTAGTGATGTATGCATAGATAAATGAGATTGCAATCATTAATTGTGAAATGGCTTTCTTGCTGTATAGAGAAATGGAAAATAGTAAGGCAGTTTGCAAGCAGACTAACCAAAGTGTTAAGTCCTCTCTGAGAAGTTGATATTGTCATGCTGTTTGAAAGTGCTCAGTTGTATGGCTATTTCAATTCATTTATCTTTCCAAAACCACTTTTTTTCTACAACGTGCCTGAAAAAAGTTGTAATCTGTGGAAGCTGCAATCAACAGAAAGGGATCCATTTTTTTCTGATGAGCCTTTACTGAGCCTGCCCATCCCTTAAAACAACAGCACTTTTATATTCTATACTATCTTGACACCCATATATCAGATTAATGAACCATATAATGTTGGGGAAGCAGTGTATCATTTTATAATCAGTGGAGGAAAAAGTAAAGGGGAGGAGAAGACACTAACAGCATATTTGAAGAATTTATGGTGCAGGGCAATGAACTAGAAAAAAAGAAATAACACCTAGCCAAAGATGAGGTGTGACTCGCCTGAGTAGAATTTAGTAGTTCTATCCATGAATAGCATGTCACTGTAACACATTACAGGCACCTAGTGATTATTTTTTCTCATTACATTATTTCTACAATGTATTTTACTAACAGGAGAAATAAGATATTTTTCATATGTTAGTGACTTGAAAATATATAATCAGTTTCTCTGTAAAATTCCTGCTTTATTATGGCAAAGAGAAGGAAAAAAAAATACAAAAACCAAACCAAACCAAACCAACCAACCAACCAAAGAAATAAACAAACAGCTCTTCCTTAAACAACTGTTAGCATGTCTGGTGAGAAGAGAGAAGATAAGAGAAGATAAGAGAAGAGAAGAGAAGAGAAGAAAGGAGAAGAGAAGAGAAGAGAAGAGAAGAAGAGAATAAGTGTTTTGCACAGCACAACAGCTCAGATCAGCTTCAGAGATTAAATGCATCATGAGGTTAACAAAAATGAAAGGCAGAAAACCAAACTCGAATCAAATCAATTCAGATATTGACAAATCCCAGGAACCATGTTAACACTGCATCTGGCAGACAAGGAGACCAAGAAGCAAAGCAATAGACTGTAATTGATGGAGTGATAAATAATTCTAGAAAGTAGTGAGACAATGAGATATATTTTTCACTTAAGTTTTTAAATAATGATAAAAGGAAAATGCATGGGGAGAAAGGATGAGACTTGCCAAAGATTTCAGTAAACATGCTGAGCTTTTCAAGTTTTCAATGCCTTGACCTTGAGATATTGCGTGATCTCTTTTCCAGCAGTACCTGTTATGAGGCATGTCCATTATGTTCTTAGCATCCTTTGTGTTGCATTCTAAATTAGCACTTTTTTTTTTCTTCTTGTATATCTTGTTCTTTCCTTCTAAAATAAAATCTACCTCAGTTGTTCAAGACAGCTATGGCTATAACTGCAGAAAAAGTAGTTACTTCTCTTTTCTTCTTGGACACAAACATATAGCTTTACCAATAAGACAATGCAGTATGGACTCACTGGGAATGCTAAAAAGCTTGCATCTTTCTGTTTGCAACTGCTATTTTCCAATGAGTTTGTAAGAGGCAATTGCATTTTCTAGACTTGCTATGCTTTTGTCTTTCTTTTAACTACTCTATTTTATCTGTATTCTCTTATTTTCAAAGAAAGAGCAGTTCACTTCAACAAAATGAACAATAAAAATGAAGATCCACCCATTTCGGCTCACCATCTTTCCTTCAAAAAAGAATACATTTAATGAAACTTTATGGCATCTAAGTGACTGTGAAACAATATATTCTTCTTTAAGAAAAAGAAAAAAATAAGTAGAACTGTGTCTGTCTTGAAAGACAGAATAAGTGTTGTTGTTAAAGACTCATTTAATACTGTCTAGGTATTTTTTAACTGACTATTTCTTTACCTTCCTCGTATATTTATTTTATTTTATTTTATTTTAGTCTTTAACTAAATAAGTTTAAACAATTTTAACAATGATCACTTGTCACACAACTAAATTGGTCAATGTGTTCTTACACAGGCCATCCAAACTACCAGAGTATTTCAATGTTGAAAGTGACAAACATGCTTTAACTGTGTGGGCCTTCTTATTCCTCAGTATCAATGCAAGAACAACAAGAAGTCCCATAGTGATGCGATCCTTGAAGACATCTATTTCAGCTACTGTTTCAGTAAGTGACACATCGTAATGATGCTGAAATAAGTGCCATTCATTTAGTGACAAGGTTTTTTAAAGAGCTCTCTTAGAAGCTACTGTGTCTGTGTGTCTCATATGTGTGAAGAGGTTTATTGTGCTTTATATACGTTAAGCACGGAGAAATGAGAGGATGGAGACAAAGGAAACCATTCCTGGCACTATCACATTTGCACATTTTGGTTCTTAAGTATTCACAGAGAAATCTGTCATTATTGCATTTACAGTGACAGCCCAGTTTACTAACTTCTTAAGATTTATGTAGCTGTATCTTGAATGTATCCAACAGATGTATACACAATTAGTTATTGTTGAAAATATGTTCACTTAATTAGATTGATACAATAACATTTACAAGGTTAATAATTGTATTTAACACGACCATGTTTGACTACTTCCAAAATAAAAGGGTACATGTGCCTATATTTACACCCGAAAAAAAGGTTTATAAATTATACAGTTAAATAAACTTGCAGGTCAGGGGAGAAGGGAGAGGTTTCAAAGTTTTTTTAAAAGTCTAAATTAAGGTGTTTTCACACTTCCACATTACTGCCATGAAAGATTGTTTCTAAACGCCAAATTGGCATAGCTCATAGGCTGTTAAGTTTGACAAATACCACGTGTTACAACTTGCTTTCTTACTTCAATATCCTGCAGATACATGACTAACTCATAAAAGCAGTCAACTCACATCCTTCAGTGTGAAGAAACAAACATAATAGGTTCTGTTATTTTTGTGTTACATGGTCTGAAGCCTGTTGAGGTAAAGGAGAAATTACTACTGACTGTGGACCAGATTCTTATGTTTATTACTCTGAATGTTAGCTTGGTATTATTACTTGTAAAGGAGTCACTGTATAAAAGAATGAGAGATGCATTTTGACAGTAAAATTTCAATATAATTACAGACACTTGAAATTTTACAGTGGCAAATGAAGTCAGGCTTTTGTTGTTATTCTATCTACAACAAAATGATTTTATGGATGAATCAAAAGAAACAGACTCTGTATTCCTAGAAATGCCAGAAATCTGCCTGATGTTAGTAAAAATCTTGCCTGTGTATGAAATACTTGGCCACATCCTTTCTTTGTATATTTTCCTTGTGGATTACTGTCTAAATCAATACACAACACTGAAGCAAAATAACTACACAGTATGAATGCATAAGGTTCTACATTTTTATGCATGGACTCATATTATTTTGGATTATTATCACTTAAAACATTAAAAAGTAAAAGGATAATTCACCTTGAAGGATGAAACATGTATTTTTTAACAAAGTGTTATCTTGATTCAAAGAAATCTAAAATTGGAATAATTAATTCTCCAATGAATCTTATAGTACTGAGCTGCACAATGTTCAGGAATGTGATTTTAGTGTCTAAGTACAAGCATATCATCTTCTCTTCTTTCTCTTGTTCCTCTTTCTCCTTCTTTAATGTATTTTAATTTTTTTTCCTGTCAGCTACAAAATGACTATGAACAACGTCTTTAGATCATGAAACACAGGCACTTAGAAACATTTGTACTGCTACTGGATTAGGTGCTGAGATAATTTTGATGACCGAGATCAAAGTTTATTGGCACTTAATGCCCAAAGCCCTGTAGAAGATTGTAACTTTATCTATGTTCAACCTTTAAATTAGAAGGTTTAATTGTAATTGTTTAACACTTACAGTGACTGTTAAAAATTTGTGAGAAAATAATAATGTATTGGACAATGATCAGCGTGGTAGCCTGACATTTTCTCGTGTCCATTTCTTGTTCTGTGTTTTGAACTTCACAGTACAAAAAAGACATGGATATATTGGGTAGAGTCTAGTGGAGCGACACAAAGATAAACACAGAGTTGAGGCATATAATTTAAGAAAGGAGACGCTGTGAGAGTTGCATCTGTTCAGCCTTAAAAAAAAAATAGATTCGGAGCTATTTCTCAGAGGTGTACATTAGAAAAGCAAGAGGCAGAAGACACAAGTTGGAACACAGAAAATTCTGACTTCATCTGAAAGTGATCAAACACTGAAATAGGTTGTCCAGAGACACTCTGAAATTCCTTTCTTTGGAGACACTCAGGGATCGACTAGGCACAGCCCTGAGCAATCTGTTCTAAATGGACCTGCTTTTGGCAGGATGTGGGACTAGATGATCTCTGGACATCCCTTCCAACCTATATGATTCTGTGACTATATGATTCTGCTCATCATCCCAAAATTAATTTAATCCTACTCATTCAAATCTCAACCTTAGTAACACTGTTTATATAAATTTAACAGTAGTTAGACCACTCCCCTCAACTCAGTGTTATACAAACATGACTGAAAGAACAATGACATGAGACACAGATGAATTATTTTTTTCTTTCTTACTTCTGCTAAGTGTAGAATTATCATCACTCTTTTCTGGACAGAGGATTGAGGTTAAGCGACTGGACTAAATTAATGAAAAAATTTTGTGAGATGTTGTCCTGTGCCAACAGATGAGATGAGGAATGGGTTAACTCTGAATGTGACATGCACCCTGACTCAACAGATGACATCAGGTGTGAGTTAACTCTGGGTATTTCTGCGTGGTAATGCAAAGTAAATGACAGACAATCACTCGGGGGGTCCAATTCAGTTATGAATTTACTAAAAGCACTTCGTGGAATACAAATTACAGTGATTAGTGACTTGGTAAAAGTGTATTATAATATCACAAAACTTATCAATATATTGACAGCAAAAACCCTTTCAAAAATGGTGGATTGACAACAATTAGTATCTATAATGCAAAACTTAACAAGACTTTACCAGCAGAACTTACAATGATTTTACCTTTATATGTTCAAGGAAAAGAGAAAGAGAGAGGGAAAACTAAGGAATCAGAGAGAGAGAGAGAGAAAGAGGGAGAGTAAGATATCACCACTCCACAGGTACATCAGTCCCGTGATGACCTCTGGAGGGGAGGGGTGTGTTGAAGATTTACACACCACCACCTCATGTCATGCATGAGGTTGTTTTATAACCCAGTTCATTTACATGCGAGATAGGAAAAGGCAGTTCAGCTCCTTCCTCTCATCATGCTAATTAGGAAGACTCTTCTGGAAATGAGTATGGGGTCTTCAAACTAGGGGAAAATTCACAGTACTGACCAGAAGTGAGTTGTTTTGCCCATCAGAGGTAGCTGTTGGTTCATGGTTTCTTCTGGTAGTCAGTTGTCCACCATCTCTATCATCCAAATTAGACCATGAGGCCTTTCATGGCAACACTGTTAGTTGCCTTTATCTTCTGCCTCCATGGCCATCTATCTTTTCCTCCCAAAGCAAAAAAACCCAGATGTTTAAGGCAGAAAATAGCCCTTTGTTCTGCTAAGGATGGTGGAAGAACTTCAAGGTTGTCACAGATGTATGACTTTTAATAGGTAAATTACTACGTGATTAAAATGTTTTATTCTCTTTCCTGGAGAAGTCTGTTACTTCACAATGAAACAACAACAGAAGAAATAGTAGGTCGAAGAAGTAAATGAGTTTAACACTCAAACTGGTCTCAGGACAATATTCTTCATTAACACTTGATAAAGGTTTTTAAAGTGAATAACTCATTATTATATATTTTATATATATATAATATATATATAAAATATATATATTATTATATAACAGATTTAAACATTTATGTTTTTATATAGTCTTACAGTTACCTCCACTAACATTAATTAAATTATCCCCAAGTCAAAAAATGTTGGATATTTAGTAAGAGAACAGAGTGGCGGCCAGATGACATTTTTTGCATTCTTTGAATTTTTATCCCTAAGCATTTCACACCAAGATTCAAACAACAGTCACACAGACTTTTCCTGTTTCTGCTGCTTTAGGGGTAAGTATGCTATATGAAATGCAAATATGTTGGTTTAGTCTAAAAAATACTTAATAAACATTGATTTATACTCATTATCAATTTGATTCCCCATATTATACCTATCTTTAGGAAAGCATTTATATGGACATATCTTTTGGTATTGCTACAGTGGTGTTTGAATGAGAGTATTTTGGAAGAATTTGTAGGTAGGAATTTTTGAAAAAAAGAACAAGTTGGTGAAAAATGAAACAAAAATTACAAATCTGCATTGATTTTGACAAGTATAATAGAGACTTGACTATATCAATGAGACATTCTTCATAGATCTTATTTTGCATGTTAATTCAGAGACGATCTTCATTTGAGGTAAACTCTAAACGTAAATGTTTAAGTAACAGACAAGCCAAAGAAGTACACACATGAGTTTACATCTTTTTTTCCCCATTATCTTCTGTCAAGAGAAGGAGAAAGGGCAATTTGACAGGAGCTCATAAAACTCTTTTCAACTTCAGAGATTTTCTACCTATTCCTACTCTTCATCTCTCTTTGGCTCTTGTCAACTGCTCTCTCTTGAAAATACAGGCGTCTGCAAGATGGAAAAGTTCACACACACACACTAATTAAAAATAGCTATTGGACCTCTGCACATTTCAAAGATTGGGTCCGCAAGTTCATAAATGAAAAGAAGATTCTTTTGATGAAAATGAACACTGATCAGAAGATCCTTAGTGAAACTTTGTAGTGTTTTTTGAAGTGAAAACATGATATTTTGCTTTGACAATTAAAATATCTTTCTGAGTGCTGCAATTCCCCTCAGTGATTATAGTTCACTGCCTCTTTGCCTATGGTTGTGTTTGTACAAGTAAATAAAGTAGGCTAAGGTCTACTATCTGACCATGAATTACAGCAGCTTGCACCAATTTAGCAAACTCTCTTCACCTCATAAATATCTTTCTCTGTACTGTCTGTGAGGTTAAGTTCTTGGCTCACAATATCTGTGACTATATTTGACTGTTGTCTAAGAGACTATTACTTGGCATTGGCCAAAAGAATTATGAAGAGCATATTCACACTTAAATGTGCTAGAGAATTGTACAACAGAATTTCACTTGAGTATTAGAGCTATTTAGGTAATTAATTTTGGCTTATGGATCAGGCTGCTTGGCCAGACAAGTATCCTGCAATGTCTTGCAATGAACAGGGAGAGAAGATGCAGTAATGTGTGGTGAGAGACATAGCTTGCTCAGACCATCTGATACAAGAAGAAATAGGAAAAAAAAATGAAGTTTGAAAATTCAGTATTCATTTGGTTTATCCAAGAGCTTATGACATCCTTCATCATACATTAAAACATATAGGAGTTTTCTATCTCTTATACTGGCTATTGTAGAAACCATTTAACACAAGTGATGGGTCTGTGTCATTTTAAGACTGCCAGTTCTCTGGCGTTCAGTTTAGGAGAACAAATGGATGTGGTATTGAAAGAACAATTTAATAAAACCATTTCTTAAAAAATCAGCTCTGATGATGAAAGAGGAGTCTGACATATTAAAAGGATATTGTTATTAGCAAAATTTCTTTCTTACTCTTTGTCTTAAGCTGGGAAAGGCCCTGGAGAACATTCACTGTTTATGGGTATTGCACTGGACAAAAGGTACCAAATTGTCAAGCTGGTGGCAGGGTAACATTTATCTAAACCACAACGTACTTCAGTGTTACGTGATTAAACAACATAATAATGAACATTTCTCCTGGCAGAGTGTATTCCTCTCTATTTACACTGATCAGATGCACCAGCATGAAAAAGACAATGAGGATGACCAGGCAAAACAAGAATGGTAAGCTCCAAAGTGTGTAGGCATTTCATACCAAGAATCAAAGTGTATTGTATCATTATTACCAGGAGGGTTTACAGCTCAGAACAAGGATGTAGCCTGGATTCCTTGAAAAAAAATCATCATGTCACTGTCTGCTACTAAGTGAAATAATTCCTAATTGGTAAACAAAGCACACACTAATCCAGCATTTGACTATGACTAAAGAAGTACAAGAAAATGAAAACATAACTCCTGGATAGGATCAGTAGTCATCTGTCTAAGGTAGGGGATAAAGTTCTCTGGTGTTGGGATATGCATGAGGCTCCTGCAGGACCCCCAGACAGGATGCAGGGCAGGCTGGGGGGTACCGGGGGTGCCCCAGTCTCCCATCCTTGGGTGTCAAGCACCTGGCTGGGAACAGGGCAGTGCTGGGCTGTGATGTGGGCCTGTAGCTGGGCCTGGGTCAGCAGGACCCATGACTGAGCAGGGCAGGGCAGGGCTGTGAGGATACCAGTCCTGCTGTGGCATCCCTGGGGCAGGGGCTGACAGCCTCAGTGGCCTGAAACTAGGTCCTGAGCTGTAAGCAGGATGGGGGTAGTCCCGGGGGATGTGGGGAGGGACAGTAAGGGTTGATGGTGCCCTCAGTGTTTTGACACTACTTTCATGATAAATTACTCATCCATCATGTTACATTTCTTAAAGATGAGAAAAGACCCGAAGAGTTCACGATTGAGAGGGAAGAGGATATTTCCCCTTTAGGGAACTTATCCTGATAAAGCTTTTCATAGCAATACATTTATGTAGTTTAAGATTTTTACAGAGAACAGTTAAAGACATTTTGGAATAGAAATGAAAGAAAAAAGTAACTTCAAAGAATTTGAATTATTGTTTTGTAACTGTCAATAAAACCTGTTCCTTAGAGTTCAGAAGGTGCTCCTGTTGGAAAGAGTGAGATCTCTATTTATGATGTTCTCCATAATTAGCAACTCTAATGGCAAGACTGTGGTCTCAACAGGGGCCTTGGAGAAAAGAGACACCTAAAGCTGATTTAATTGAATCTCCTTTTTGATTCAGTGTCAGAATCTTATAGTGGAGCTCAGAAATGCCCTCTGAGAGGGCCTGCCTTTCCAGTGGCTATAGATTAGCTTCATAACTCAGACCCTGACACTATGTCTATGCTGAAAAACTAAATAAGGCCAGGACAGAGGCATGAGCACTGGTCAGCGATGACCCACACTGCTCTACTGTTAGTTAGCACCCTCATTGGCATGGCTCGGACCTTTGCCAGCTATTACATTCAGGACACAGCTAGGAGTTAGTATCGACCAGATATATTTCCAAAAGGCAGTCTGGAGTTGACCATCCTGCTACACAGGCCAAAGCTGTTTAACATTGCCAACATGTCTGTGACAGCTGGTGTCTGGGTTGAAGAGACAGGGCAAGAACTGTGTATTTCACTGGGAAGTGGCCAAGGTGACCACTGGATTAGTTTTGCATTAAATTTTAAGAATATGAATCAGATTTCACTCAATGAAATAAGGGAAGACTCACTCGCAGCAGTAAAACATTGTTTTCAAGTCTTTAAGAAGCCTGGGCATGTTGAAAATACCCAGGTTCCCCTCTGCTCCAGTGTTATGACCTGTACTCAGATGAACATGTACAGTTGGTGCCCAACTGATTGTATCTTTGTATCTGAGACACAAGAAATAAGTTTTAAGTGAGCAAGAAGAGCTTTTTAGAATAGCCTGTTCTTATATAGTCTTAAACAATTAAAGTGTGTTCGTCAAAATGGGAGTTGCAAGTAACCTCTCTAAGCAATTTAATACCAATGAAACAGATGCATCATGTGGTTTTTCTCTCCCTGTCCTGTCCTATTGTTTGTCTGTTTAGTTCTAATGTTTTTAGATTATTTATGGTATAATTAGCTTGAACTTTTACAAATTTCTTTAATGTACAACTCAGACATTTGACAAATATAACAATGAAAATGTTCAGATTTTGCTTTTAAAACCACTTTTTCTCTCAAGTCCAGAACAGATTAAAAAGTTGCATACAATGTGTAACATCGTAAGAGATTTAAGCATCTTATCAGCTGAAGTAATGTGCAAGGTCTAACCCAATGTATAGACTTATTAGGAGTTCCAGACAAATTAATCTCAACTACATTGGGATTAATTGACCTTAATATTAGGTGCTTAATAGTTCATTGTCTAAGCCAAAAATAGTAATTCTAAGCTTCTTTTATAGTTAATGGAGAGAAATAGGCACCTTCAAAGGGTTCATGTTGTCCTAAAATAGATGTCCAAGGGGGATGAAGCACTCTCTCAAGGTTTCTATTTCCTGCTATTAAGTATACGAGGAAGCCAAAATGATTTGATTTGACTTGGATAACCAAATTTTAGACATGTAATATTAAGTCAAAGATATTCCAAAGAATACTAGAATTTACTGGTTTAAAATACTTTTTATAAACTTGACACTGGAGCAGTGAAAAGTAGTAGGTTACTAATATTCATGCTTTAATTTGGAAACAGAATGAACACTGAATCCAGATCTGAGTATCATTTCAATCCTTTCTATGATTACTATAAATGCTTCTCTGTGTATTATAGATAATAAAAATGTTGTGCAGCACCCTATGTCTTTTAAAAAAATGGACAGTATGTACCTATCCTAAAAGTGTACATTTGGAACCTATGTAGAAACGTACCCCTTTTCCCTTGGTTTAATCCATGTACAAATTGCACGAAAACATGTGAAGTAATTTGATAAGTCATCTGTGAAGGCCAAGGACTAATGCATAAACAGATTCTTCAATATTTTCTCCAAATAGAGGTAAAGCACCCAGAACTGATTACTAGCAAAAAGTGAAGTATGAACTCCGCTAGCATACAACTCCCAGGTCAATGCTGCTTTCACTTAAATGAAAACTTCTCTTAGCTGCTTAAGCATGTTTTTCATTTGTACTAGGGCTTATTCCTACCCTGCTGCCTTAAATATTTTGGAATTCCTTTTATCAAGAGAACTTAAAAATGCAATAGCTGCTTTAGGCAAGCCAAATAAAGTCAACACCACAATTATGGAATTACAATTGCACCAGTCACAAAAGTAATCTTCTTTAGCTAAAAACTAAAAAAACAAACCCAGTGCATGAACTGTCTTAAGCCATTGCATGAGCTGGGGACTCTGAGGGTTGGCAGCTTGGGGTGGTGGGGTAGATATGACCTGTCCCACTGCCCCAGCCAGGAGCAGGGCAGCTGGGGCAGCACGAAGTGTCACCCCAGCCTTGGGCATCTGACGCTTCCCTGGGGTCAGGCCAGTGCTGGGCTGGGATGTGGGTGGCACCCGCGGCTGGACAGGCAGGGACAGTGATATTTGGCCTAGGGGCTGGTATGGGGTCCTGGGCTGTGGCCAAGTTGGGGGGAGCCCCAGGAGAGGCTGGGAAGGAGAAGCAATGCCTCTTATTGACCTCAGGCCCCTGATATCTTGTACTTCATGTAGAACTGCAAGAGATCTAAGAAATCACTAAAGTTTCAGGCAACCCCACTCTACCAAGATGCAGCTGGACAGACAGTACAGAGAGGACAATTGGAATATTTTATTTTAACAGGGAGAAAAAACAAGCAGGAAAAACAAACGGTTTGTTGTTTGTTTGTTAAGGACAAAGCATATCTCATAAACAGAGTTTCATCTTTAGTCTCAAAATTGACTTTGTGAAAACAATCCGTTGCCTGTTATTTGTTTATAATCTAACATGTCAACAGTCGTATCGTAAAATCAGAAATTAATTCTAAGTAGACAGAAGAAATACAAATCCGAGAGTGTGTACTGCATAATTTTCTGGCCTGAACATAGTCAATGTAATTGTTAACTAAAAGTTCTAGTTTCAATTCCACTATTTTTGGTGTTCTGCCTTCAGTTACTTCTATGCAACTTAAATGAATGTAATGGTGTTGCACAGGTGAATCTGAAGGAATACTTGAGCTGCAAAAAACTTTATTATTGGTGATCCATGAGTAAGATAGAAGATAAATAAGCTTCCAGCTACCAGTCCTTATTTAAAGGGCTGGCAGTCAGAAAAGCCATTTCAATTGTAGACTGAATGAATTTGATTGAGAAATTACGGGGGTGGGAAAACTATTGAATGTGACAATACTATTTTTGTACAGAATTTTCAGAATAGCCTTGCGCTTTAAGAATTAATCACATCCTGCCGTTTATTCCCTACTTGAAGGCAAAATGTTCCATTTTGATATTACAATTGGTTGTCATAGAAATGATAATCAGGTCAAAAAAAAGGATTATGATTTCAGCTGAGGCACAAGCTGCAGGAACCCTTGACAAACAAAGAGCTTGCTTTCTTCTATATATCAGTCATAACAGATGTAAAGAACAGAAATGTTATAAATATTTTTACATATGCACATGCACAGACATACACATACATATAAATGAAGTTAAATACCATATTTTTCATTTCAGAAAACACAGCTCCATTTGGTTGCAAAAAAAGAGTGATGGGGTATCACATTGCTGTTTAAGACCCTAGCCATGCAAAAGCAAATTATAAAGGAGGCCTTAAAAGTTAACACACAGATACAAAAAAACAACCAGTCCAAGCACAGTGTCTCCAAACAAACAAATCAAAGCAAAACCAATCCAAACTAAACCAACTAAATCAAACAAACAATAAATAAATAAATAAAATCAAACCCAAATCCCTATAGATCTGTTTACCAGATGGGATCTACAGGTTATCGAGATTTTTTTTCTGTTCTTCATGTCTTTTACTTAAAAATACGAAAATGTAGTTAAGATTTTTCACATAATTAGATATTACATTTTCTGGCTTTTAATAAGTGCTGTGAAGGAAAGAACCTGGAGTGCATCAGAATTATTTACATGTTCAAAAAAAAAAAAGGTCATATTTCTAAAAGGTGCCTTTAACTACTGCCGTATTTAGACTAGTGATTCTTATTTGGGTGCCCCACCAGGACAATGTAAACAGCCTATGGCATGCAGTTATTTGGCTTCTCAGGATGTGACTGCAAGCTACCTTACTGTTTCCTGCCTTCTCTAATAAGTCCAGACCAGTTCTTTCCCTCCCTACAGGTATATGTCTAGTCACATGATAATGGAGAGGAAAAGAACACCCTTGAAAAAAACTGGGCTGGTACTGCTACACTGCTGCTAGAAAAATGAGTCTAACCCACAGCCAGCTACTGAGAGTACTTTGGGAAATAAATTGTACAGGTACAGGCTATCGAAACTGTTCTTAGAGCAAACACATCCTCAACCACCCTCTTTCTAGAGGCAACTCAAGAGTAGACACAAATTTACTCAGGTGTCTATGCAGCAGGTCTAGCCCTTTAGTCCTATTGCAAACTGCCAAGTTAATTGCACTAGATGTGGTCAGTTGGTACAATGGTGTGATGGAAGAATGTTTGCATAGTTTCCCTCTGTGAGTGGAGGCTATCCCACTGCAATGAGTGGACACTAAGGTCCCAGTCAACAGCTTTCTTAAATTACAAAAGCAAAACACATGTGCTGCTAGTGTGGCTTTTAAACATTTTCGTTCTGTGATCTCACACTATAACTGAAGAAAAACGGAATTGATAATGAATTCCAAACAGAAAACATTACTTACATTAATCCAGTTACAAATAAAAAAAATATAGGTAACCCTATTAAAAAGAGGAGATAATATCCCCACTCAATTTTGCAAACCATTCAAATTTATAGACCAATGAATGGCCTAAGAAATCACAACACAATACACACAAAGTCCCTCTAAAAACAAGCATGAGGCAATGATCTCCTGTAAAATATTTTAATTTGTATTTCTTAAGAGACTTGCCCTCACATTTCTAATCTTTTATTGAGGAATCCCTGAGAGCACTTATTGTGAGAGTCTGGAAGAAAGAGAGAAAACAACAGTGTTGCTTTTTTCTGTCTCTTTTTTTTTTTAATTAGTTCTTCCTCTCGAAATGACATGTCCTTTTGACATGAGAAAGCTGCAGAAAAGCTGTGGAAAACACACAGAACTATGTTCCTTCTGAAATGCTATAGAACACTCTAATCCAGAAAAGAAGTTGGAATTTTCCTTCTTTTCATTTCCTAAAAAAACTCTCACTGTTTCAGCTGAATGCTGGCAGAGCTGCTGCAGTGCCTGATAGGAAAAGTTATGGTGCTGCATAAAGAGGTGTATCTAAAAGGGGTCTTCATGGACTTCCCATTTAACGTTTGCTATCACAGCACCAGTAAAGTATGACTTGGGGTTTGCTAATGAAGACGCTAATGCATGCAGTATGGGAATAAACATGATGAGTTATATATCTGTGTGTAGTTGAGGGGCTATGATCTTGCTTGAATCATGGAGACATGGTGGGATGGCACCTGTGACTAGAGTGTTGCACTGGAGTAATATAGGCTCATTAGGAAAGACAGGATGGAAAAAATGAGGAGGGGGATGTTCCTTTTATGTGAGAGAGCAGCTGAAGTGCACAGAGGTCTGGCTGGGGATGGATGAGGAGCCAATTGAGAGTTTATGAGTTAGGATTAGAGAGTCTTTACCTAGCCTAATGAAGAGGATATTTCCAGAGGTGAAGCTCATCCTCCGGGTCTTCCAAATGAGGCATGTATTCCTTTCTCCAATATCCTGGATAATAATGCTCATTGTTGATATTTTTTGACACACATTTCTTTCTCTTACTTATTCTGTTCAGTGCTCTGACAATTCTTATTTCACCTTTTTATTATCCACCTTGAAATAATCTCCCTTTATTTGACTATTATAATGATTTCTTCCCTGGGCTACTGACATTTTCTTTGTAGTTTCCTAAGATGACAATGACAAGCATCTGCAAAGCATATTTGTGATGATTCAATTTTTCACCCCTATTTTCACACTCTCATTAGAGGCTAATACTGAAAGTTGTGTCACTGTTCTATTAATTTATTTATTTGCCAAACCTGTCACTTGTGGATTTGTCATGCAGTAGTCATATTTTCATTAATAATTTTGCAGCTGATATCAGAAAGTTAAACATGTCAGAGAATGGATTCATTATACAGGGAAAAAAATACAATTGTCCTCTGAGTTAGTGAACAACAAACTACACTGTGTAAAAATGTCTCATTATCAGCTGTCAGAATCAGGACTGGTGATTCACTCCATAAATTCACAAAAACCTAAATGATGTTGATGGATACAGGTTATTACACAAGTACGATAGCCAGACAGCCTCTTCAAACAGTATATTAGATGTGTAGGATATGTTCAGACATAATTTGGTGGTGGAGCTTTCCTCCAGTGAGTAAATAAAATTGGTATAAATTAGGCAAAGACTTTCACTCCAGGATTTTTTTTCTCCTTTTTTAAGTGGCATACATGAAGTGTGTTTACTAAGGAAGAGAATACTGATGTCAGATGGAGAATGAGCACCGCTGGAGTCCTTAGGAATATTTCAGGACAGTTAACATTTCTAATCTGTCAAAGTCACAACTAAATTCTGGATCTCACTTTCCTAACAGGAAGAAAAATTATTCTATTTCATTCGTGATCACAGCAGACATCTCCAAAAAACACATTAAGCAAACCTGGATTTTTCTAAATCTGCATTGGATTTAATGAATATTTTATTTCTTCTTTTCTCCTATTAAAACTTTAGTTGCAAGACTATTCATACTTCATTGTCCAACACGATGACAGAGTAGAAGACCTGTGTCAGATTTATTAAATTTGTACAGATGCACTGTCTGCTTTGTACTTACTAGTTCAAACTAAACAGGCAAACCAGTTTATTTTCAGTTTTTAAATTATCATAGAACTGTAGAATCATTTAGGTTGGAAAAGATCCTTAAGATCATCAAGTCCAACTGCAAACACTGCCAAGTCCACCAATGAACTATGTCCCTAAATGACACATCTACAAGCCCTTTCAATATCTCCAGTGATGCTGACTCAGCCAGTTCCCTGGGCAGCCTGTTCCAATAAGAAATTTTTCCTAATATCGAAGCTAAACCTCCCTGGTGCAACTTGAGGCCATTTCCTCTCATCCTATCACTTGTTACTTGAGAGAAGAGACCAACACACACATAACTACAACCCCCTTTCTGGTAGCTGTAGAGAGCAATAAGGTCTCCCCTCAGCCTCCTTTTCTCCAGGCTGAACAGCCCCAGGTCCCTCAGTTGCTCCTCATAAGACATGTGCTCCAGACCCTTCACACCAGCTTTGTAGCCCTTCTCTGCGGTCTCTCCAGCACCTCAGTGTCTTTCCTGTAGTGAGGGGCCCAAAGCTGAATACAGTATTAGAGGTGCAGCCTCACCAGTGCCAAGTACAGGGGGACAATCACTTGCCTAGTCCTGCTGGCCACACTATTCTTGATACAAGCTAGGATGCTGTTGGCCTTCTTGGCCACCTGGGCACACTACAAGGTCACATGGAGTCGGCTGTCAACTAACACCCCCAGGTCCTTTTCCAATAGGAAGCTTTCCAGCCACTCTTCCCCAAGCCTGAAGGACTGCCTGGGGTTGTTGTGACACAAGTGCAGGACCTGGCACTTGGCCTTGTAGAATGATAGACCTCGGCCTATCGATCCAGCCTGTTCAGATCCCTCTCTAGAGCCTTACTATCCTCAAGTAGATCAACACTCCTACCCAGCTTGGTGTCATCTGGAAACTTACTGATGTGCACGTGATCTCCTTGTCCATATCATTGATGAAGATCTTAAACAGAACTGGCCCAAATACTGAGTCCTGGGGAACACCGCTTGTGACTGTCCGTCAAATGGATCTCACTCCATTCACCACAACTCTTTGGGTCTGGCCATCCAGCCAGTTTTTACTCAGTGAATACTATACCCATCCAAACTATGAGCAGGCAGTTTCTCCATGAATGCTGTTGGAATAAGGTTACATTATAGCAGGTTAATTCTTAGGGATCAATGCTCAAACAGGCTTAAGGGTCCTCAAGAGCAGTTTGGGTTAAATAGACGTTCATTAATTGGAAAAAAATGGCCATCTTTTTTGTTGTCTTAAATGTATGGCCTGGGCAGACTTTGTTCTCCTTCATGATATGGTACACAGCTGTCACAACTAAAGATATGAAATACTCACTTAAATACTTCTGTCAATAAACCTTTTCTTTCCATCACCAAAAGCCTCTTGCTCATAACAGGTGGTGATAAACAAGAAGGTAATCTGCCATTTGATATTCCAAATAAGGAATGCAGCATAGGAATAGAACAGTGAATAAACTCAACCTTGATGAAAATTTAAGTAGATAAACTGTCTTTACTTGAGTCTAGTTTCAAGAAAAATGGTGCTTATAAATACTTGTAGAATAATGATTTCTAAAAATTATAGTGCAAATATTAAACATTTAAGAGTCTAGAAAAGTGTATAACTTACTCGTTATGTTAGATGATGTAAGACATGGATAATATGATAAAATATATTTCTTTCACATTAAGAATAACTTCTTTATTACAGTAATGTTCTACCTTTATTAATGTTTATCACTAAAATAACTAAACCCTGTGCTTTTATTTGAAGAACATTTAAACAAGACCTAGCAGTTTAAGTTCTTTTTGACATCCTGTTTTTTTTACTTTAATTTCCCCCTATTTTTCGTGTGACAGCATAAGCATTTGGCCTAAATTACAGACAAGACATCTACCTGACAAGAACTTGGAAAAAGAACTCTATCAGACAAATCAATGTCTCAATTCACCATCGAGCTGCAAAAAGCTCTGTGGAAGGCTATATAAGTACAGGAGAGTTTGAAGAGAGAATTCAATCTTTGGCAGCAATGTTACCTTTCATATATCTCAAACTAATGCATCCTTACCAAGTCAGTCACAGTTTGCCTTTTTGATCTACCTAAATTTCCTTTCACCTATTGATTAAACTCACAGCTAGACCTTTGCCCGGTATAAAGATGCCCAGCTAAATGAATTTTGTTGGAGCTGAGCTGATTTAAGTAAAATTCACAGATTTAGAAGATTCACAGAATGCAATTTTTTCCATGTTTTCCGTATGAAAAGTGTAGGCCCAAGTATTAATGAGATTTGTTTTGTTTTGTGGTGACATTTTGTTTGGTGTTTGTTTGTTTTAATTTTAAACTGTTTTATTTGTCAGTCATTGTCCTCTGTCCAACAACCATCAAGAATCACTATTGTAATACTCCTAAAGAAACTCCCACACTTTGTAGAGTGAACTAAATCACTCGGAAAACAAAGATTACTTCAACACATTATTTGATATGGACTAATTCAGCTGCTCTTAAGTTCTTCTCCATACTCTAAAAAATTCTGCTTGAAGTCCTAAACATTCTACATTAAATCTATAGGGCTTCTATAAGGGTTGTGTCTGTAGATGTAATCTATAAAACATTAAAGTTTTCTACCTGAACTTTTACATTTTAATCATGTACTTGTAAGACTGATTTTAACACTCTGCAATTTGCCTTTCATTTTGAACTATAAATTGAACCTTTTGTATTACTGTTCTGTATCCGAACACTACGTTCTGTGGGCCTCTATTAGTTTTGATGGGTTACCATGGAAACTGAAGAGAGAAAGAGTAGAATACGTTTATATGCTTAACCACAGTGAGTTATATCCTTTTCCATATTTCTGTGAAAGGAATCAGTGACTGAATGTAGAGACAAAAACTTATTTTTAGACATAGGCCATAGTACATCATGTATTTTTGGCAAGATGGAAAGTATTCATCATTTATGCTGGATTTGCATTAAAGGCTTCTGTTTATACTATGAGCATGAATGTCATGGCCAATGGGAGTTCGAGCTGTCTGAAATCTTTATCAGCCTACATACACAGACCAAATGGGGCATGAGAGTGAAAGATAAACGTACCAAATTGTGCTGCTTGGTGAGACATCAGAAAACTGCCTGTTCTGAACAGAACAAGAAATTCTTCTGGAGCCTATTGAAATGCTCTTTGCTCATAGTGACTTTTTGCCCTGGTCAACATGGGTTAAAATTCAAATAATGATGTGAGGATTTTTGTAAGATCTGAATTTACAAGGGTATTCAACACCTAAGTGTGGGGGGAAAAAAACCAAACCAAACCAAAACAAACAAAAAACCCCCAAACAAACCAACAAAAAAAACCCCAAAAAACCAGTAATGAAAAAGAAGATTTTTCTGGATTCTAAATACACTCTGAGAAACAAAAAATTAAGGGTATAGTTTTTTACGATAACAAGTATTAAAAAAACCCCAATTTTTTACAAATGAACATGAGCAGAAATTTGGCAGTGGTGTTATATATTACTTGTTATTGCTTGAACTGGAGAAACTGGGTGATAATTTTCAAAGTATTCCATGTAGGGAAAACACAACTCTTAAGTAGGTGAATCCTCAACCATTTATATATGTTGTATATTTACACAGTATATTTAGATAGACACCTTGCCTTTATCTTGAGCTGACTGTACATATTTATTGTGAAAAATTAAGCTATTTTATATCGCAGATGTTTATACTCTGACTTAGTGAGACCTTTTGGTCTTCACAATAGACCTGGCAAGCAGACCTACAGATAAATTTCTGATTTGATTTGATTTGATTATTTTCCTACAGATAAGTAGGAATTCAGTTATTCTTATAAAAGAAAAAGGAAAACGAAATAAATCATCTATCACATTCACAATCCTTCCATTTAAGTTTAACATATTATCATGTGATTAGAAATACTCAAACACTAACTGAAGGTTCAGATCATCTTCCTTCTGCTAAAAGATTGAACTTCTATTCAAGATCCATTCAACAACAGCAGTGTTGAGGTGCTGTATATAGTGGCTTGCCTACAACCAGAAATGTGTATATGGCTGTGATATATGGAGTGAAAACAAACAACCATAAAAGGGCACTTGAATACTGCATATGTGCAAATTTAATAGAGTAGCTGAGTGTTTTGGCTTTGGCTTTGACTTCTACGAGGCTACTGTGGCACTGGGAATTCAGACATTTCAAGAAAACACAGCACAGTGTCTTCCCCATTCTTCCTTGTCTCATATAGAGGGAAACAGAAAAACTGTAGAGGTAAATAGTATAGAATTAGCAAATACATGTGCGTTCTTTGTTTTGTTTTGTTTTGTTTTCTGATGGAAGTGCTGTACTGTCATGCCCTTCATTATGTGATCTGACAGCAAAAGCATGCAAGGTTCATGCCTCTGACATGAGAACCATACTCCTTTCATATGCATAATACAGATGAGAAAGGAATCTCTTATTTTAAAAGGCAAAGTTTTAATTAAGTCCTTATAGTTCCTTTTGTCTTAGATGGAGTCCCGTATAAGGTGATGAATTCCCCAGATTCTTTTCTGACAAATTAAACAGTCTTGTACTGGGACTGAAAACTCTCTAGAAACTCTGGATTTGTTTAGAAATCAAAGTGTACAGGGGCAAACACTGAAATTATCTGTCTGAAATATCTACTTCTTGTCAGGTGCATGTATATGTGTTTATAAGTTACAGGTTTCACAGAATCACAGAATCACAGAATGTTAGGGATTGGAAGGGACCTCAAAAGGTCACCTAGTCCAATCCCCCTGCCAGAGCAGGAACACCTAGATGAGGTTACACAGGAAGGCGTCCAGGTGGGTTTTGAATGTCTCCAGAGAAGGAGACTCCACAACCTCCCTGGGCAGCCTGTTCCAGTGTTCCGTCACCCTCACTGTGAAGAAGTTTCTTCTCAAATTTAAGTGGAACCTCTTGTGTTCCAGCTTGAACCCATTACCCCTTTGGTTGTCACTGAGAAGAGCCTGGCTCCATCCTTGTGACACCCACCCTTTACATATTTATAAACATTAATGAGGTCACACCTCAGTCTCCTCTTCTCCAAGCTAAAGAGACCCAGCTCCCTCAGCCTTTCCTCATAAGGGAGATGCTCCACTCCCTTCATCATCTTCATGGCTCTGCGCTGGACTCTCTCCAGCAGTTTCCTGTCCTTGAACTGAGGGGCCAAGAACTGGACACAATATTCCAGATGCAGTCTCACCAGGGCAGAGTAGAGGGGAAGGAGAACCTCTCTCGACCTACTAAGCACACCCCTTCTAATACACCCCAGGATGCCATTGGCCTTCTTGGCCACAAGGGCACAGTGCCGGCTCATGGTCCTCCTGCTGTCCACCAGGACCCCCAGGTCCCTTTCCCCTACACTGCTCTCTAATAGGTCATTCCCCAACCGACACTGGAACCTGGGGTTGTTCCTGCCCAGATGTAAGACTCTACACTTTCTCTTGTTATATTTCATTAAATTTATCCCTGCCCAACTCTCTAGCCTGTCCAGGTCTCGCTGGATGGCAGCACAGTCTTCTGGCGTTTCAGCCACTCCTCCCAGCTTGGTGTCATCAGCAAACTTGCTGATAGTACACTCAATTCCCTCATCCAAGTCGTTGATGAATATGTTGAATAAGACTGGCCCCAGAACTGACCCTTGAGGCACTCCACTAGATACAGGCCTCCACCCAGACTCCACCCCATTGACCACTACTTTCTGGCTTCTTTCCTTTCAGCCAGTTTGCGGTCCACCTCACTACCCGATCGTCCAGTCCACACTTCCTCAGTTTAGCCGTGAGGATGCTGTGGGAGACGGTGTCAAATGCTTTACTGAAGTCAAGTTAGACCACATCCACCGTGCTGCCATCATCAGTCCACCTTGTTATGTCTTCATAAAAGGCTATGAGGTTGGTCAAGCACAACTTCCCCTTGGTGAAGCCATGTTGACTGCCCCTGATGACCCTCTTATCCTTGATAAGTCTTAAGATGGCACCAAGAATAAGGTTTGAGTGGAGATCTGCAGTATAATTTTTACTGTACTTAATCAAGCCTTGGGTGATGGAGCTTCACCAAATCAAAGAAGCCCTGACTCCATTAAGATCACCTCTAAGACTTTCATTGCCTCAACAGGAAGAGCTCTTTATATGTAAGTATAAAAACACACCTTCAAAGTGTTTATCAGAGAGAGCTTGCCAGTCAATTATTTGCAATGTTTAATTACTTTTAAATTACCATACTAGCAGGATAAATTTAAATATTCATGCTGAGAGTGTGGGTTGATATTTGCAATGAAACAAAACGGAAAGTAAATAATCTCTATTTACCTCAGTTATAATTCTGTGGGGGAAAGTATGCTAGACTGGGTATGAAAAAGTTTCAGTGGAACAGAAGATAAACTAAGATACTAAAAAAATATCCTCTGAAAAAAAAGACATTGACTGCTTTGGCACATATTAAAGTGACAAGAACCTTGAAGTTATACTTAATAATAAAAGTATTCTGCATATTTCCATTGGTTATATGTATTATCTATCAATGCTTTCACATAGGGAGCATGCATCAGTAAGAAACATTTTAATTTAAAATGATATAAAGTGGTCCAAGTGCAAACAGAGACATTGAAAAAATGATTAAGCTATTGAAAACTGTCCAAGTACTGAATTTTAAGACGACAAAGTATATAAAAATCATTATGCAATGATGACAGCTGTGCAAGATTGAGTCTAGTGCCCAGTGCAGTTACTGTCATTATCTTCAACTTTTGCATAAAGACAGAAATCTTACAATTCTCAGTTATTCAGGTAAATTACTTCGAGATTCAAATATACCTTTTGGATAACTTTTTTTTTTTCTCCATTTGGAAGGCAAACAATTTTTCCCAATTCATATAAATCACTCTAACATCACTGAGCTGATGTCAATTTCCATTACCAAGGAACAATACAGAAACATTCAGACCATTTTGAGATTATACAAGGGCTTTATTGCCTTCACCATACTGATCAGGAGACAATACTGTTCTGATTAGATGGTATTTGTGTGTCAAAATTTTTTGCAGAGTTTTAGTGTCCTGAAGCACTGAAATGAAATACTCCTGAATAAAAATTATAGTTTGAAGAGGTTTTTAATGAAGAAAAGGATCTCATCATTCCATAAAAGTCATGCTGGAAGTAAATAGTATGTTACATTACATAAGTTCTCATTAAACTATTCTGAAAAAGAATTGAGGAATTTCAGTGAAAGAAAGGTCCACACATAGGTATCATCTTTCCTATGCAATTCGACTTTCTTGAAGATGAGCATAGAAGCTATTCCATTTTCACAAAGGTATTATAGTATTGCATACACTAAGGATTTCCCATATCTTTAGTAATACCATCACAATCATTCTCAGATGCAACATGAGTGCTTTAGACTGCAGGTTTTAGTTGTGAGAGTAAAAAGACAGATCAGGCAATTTGGTCTTAGAAGAGGACAAATTTAGGTGCTTTCAAGTGTGACATTTTAAATAAAATGTATTATATAATGTAGGCATTTACAGACTGAAAAGCTTCCATTTAGAAGCCATTATTTTAGCTTACATTTCTTTTATACAGTGCTTTATGATTTATTGCACATGCAGTCAAGAGGATAGTCAAAGTAAATAAACAGGAAAAAACCTACCTACAATATTTTTTTCCACAGTAATTTATTGAGAAATATGCCTTTTATCCCTTCCTGCTTCCGAGACTTCATGTTTTAAATACTTTATCCTTAAGGCTTGTAAATCCATTAGTAAGAACTGATGGCCCACAATATTCACTAGTGTGTTTCTATTCTTTATAGAGGAAGCAGGTACTGGTGGTTATATTCACATTTTTTCAAAATTGCAACTTCACAACTTTCAGATTTGTTTTTTAAAAATTCACTAACAAGATAAAAGTAGTATTTCATTTAGGTTTATAGTAATATTCAAATATATCATATCAGATGAATTTGCTTTATGACAACATATTTTTATTTTTACTAGGTCAAATTTTCATTGATGGGGAAATAATGCCTACTTTACATGGTTCTATTCATAATTTTTAAAACAAACTCATATTCACTACATTTACATTTTCTTCCACATTTTTTGCTAAAAAAGAGGGCTTAGGTAAAGAATTTATGACTATTTTTGTCTCTTATTGAGAAATAGATGTATTTCAATGCACTAAAATCTATCTACAGCTGATGCTAAGATTTTCCTCATGAAAAATGAGAGTTACTGCCTTTTATATTTCATGGAAAAGATCTCACAAAATAAGTTTAATGTTAGTGTTCTTTCTGTAAAATTTAGCAATTTTTGTACCACTCAGGTTGTTTTGGGACAACCTTCTTTCCAACCATTTTTTTCCTCAGACAGGGCACTAGATGAGACACAAAGTTTCCAAATTTTATCATTTTCCAGGATAACAGTCACAGAAATATCATCAAACTTGTTGCATACTTGCAGAAAGTATAAACAATAAACCTGTGTTCTGCAGTTTGATTAATTCCTACTTCTACTCTCCATCAATGATGCCAGCAAGTTGAGGGAGGTGATCCTTCCCTTCTACTCAGCACCCATGAGGCTGCACCTGGAGTACTGTGTCCAGTTCTGGGCCCCTCTGTACAAAAGGGACATGAACATAATGGAGAGAATCCAGTGAATGGCTACAAAAATGATGAAGGAACTGGAGTGTCTCTCATTTGAGGAAAGGCTGAGAGAATTGGGACTGTGGAGAGAGAGGAGAGGAGAGGAGAGGAGAGGAGAGGAGAGGAGAAGAGAGGAGAGGAGAGGAGAGGAGAAGAAGGTGGCTCAGGGGGATCTCATCAATGCATAGACATATCTGAAGGGAAAGTGTAAAGAAGACAGGGCCTCAGGTTGCTCTAGGGGAGGTTTGACTGGATATTAGGAAAAATGCCTTTGCCAAAAGGACTGTTCAACACTGGGCCAACTTACCCAGGGAAGTGGTTGAGTCACCATTCCTTGAGGTGTTTAAAAGACACATAGAAGTGGCGCTTAGGGACATGGTTTAGTGGTGGACTCGGCAGTGTCAGGTTAATGGTTGGACTCAATGATTTTAAGGGTGTTTTCCAACCTAAAATATTCTATGATTCTGCTGACCCTGATGACAAGATTTCATCTTACCAACAATCTTGGTAGTTCTGCAATATTGTTCGTGTCTGTTGGAGTCATGTAATTCTTCTGAAACACAACTAAAAGTAAATTACCTTACTTCAATGAAAAAGATTTTGATACAGAATTGTATCTTTAGGGTAAAATCAGAAAAGAGAGAGTCAATCACAACAGGATTTTATCCATGCAGTTCAGAAAAAAACAATTACATAGTTCTCTACATTCAATATCGAAGTTTTGAGAATAAAACCTCTTTCAGGAAGAAAAGGTTGATTTTTTTTTTAATGAAGGGTTTACTTTTTACTAACCTCATGAAGACATATATCTGAAATGTTATGACATCCTTGGCAGTGGGTGAAATCTGTATATTACATACAATTTCAGCAAATGAATTAGATGTATTTTAAACTTGTATTCTTGTTGTTGTCTTTGAATGTATTTTTAATACAGGTGAATTTTGTAATATAAATGTACATAAATTATTTCAAACACACAACTAAAAAAAAAATGAAAATCCACCATTATCTTGGGTTTTCTTTCCAAGAACATACAAAATACATTATGTGGCTTCTAATCCAAGTAAATTAAGCATAAAATTTACATTTAAAACTGATATTAACTGCTGGACTCAGATCTGATTTGTATACTTTTTTAGGGTCAAGTGATCATGCTTTTTTCCTCCTTGTAACCTTTTTCAAACTTTCAAAGATTTAAGAGCTTAAGATTCCACAGTAATACCCTGACTTGCCTCATAGAATCCAGAAGTTCCCTCCCAGTGATGGGATCTATGTAGTAATGATTCCACAATTACAGGTGAAGTTTAGATTTATTACAGCCTTCCTTAAGATGTGTTATCCTAAGGACAATCAAAGGTTGCAAGGAAGTCTTTATCTGCGTGCATGTGTTCATTTACCATTTACCAAAAGTACCCCACAACATGCATAAATACAATCAGTCCAGGACTGGGCATAATGGCATGAGCAGCTTGTTGAGAACTGACCTTTCTGGGCTCAGAAGGGGTTTAAAATAGGCTGAGGAAAATGCCTTTTTTCTACTTATATTGCTTTTCCTTATTCTATGACCACTAATTTCCCTTTGTGCATATACAGTCTGAGTCTTAATTGAGTCCTCTTCTTATAAGTGAAGAGAGACCTTCATGCATGCCATTCAACACCCTATGAGCATTTGTTCATATAGGAACTTGCAATATACACAACTTATTTTCCCCAGAAGAACAATTAAAGAACAATTTTCAGCAACAGAATTCTAGGAAACAATAGATAAAAACCACATACACTTGTTTATGTATGTCTAGGCTCCCCAGCATATAAATGTAAGTTTTGGTATGAAGAACAGGCAATTGCTCAGAAAAAAAAGTACAGTCATAAAAAAATACAGTGATAAACACTTTTTCAAATATGCAGGAAGGAATCTGAATGCAACTGAGACAATTATTTCTTCAGAACTCCAATAGATATTTGAAATGTTATTTTCTCATTGATGTCCTGAATATTTTCCCCTAAATTATTCATTTTAACACAGTCCAGGTCTGTGGAAAGTTGTTAAACCAGAAGTTTTTGCAATTCATCTAGCGCCTGGTCTCTGAATAGAACTGATGAGCCATCCCTTTCCTGTGGGACACTTCATATTGTGCAAAATCATGCTTTAATTTGATACAAATCAGGCCCTAACTGATAGCCTAAGCAAAGGATCCACAACAGATCAGTCTTTTAAGTGGCACTTCCAGGGAAAATCTCTAAAATCCAACAGCATGGCAAGCTTTTACACATGCTGTAGTTCTTCTGTGTATAGATAGTTTCAATCTCCAAGTAAAAAATATGTGTGACATAATCGTGCATAAAAGCCTTGAGTGCTGACTCCCATTCAAATCTGCTTACAAATCCCTGATACTTTTAACAGGTATTTAAAAATGGCTTTAAAATAAAATATCTTATTATCTATCAGATCCAAGACTCCCATAAAACATCATTAATGCCGATAGATTTTTTTTTACCTTAGTGTTGTCAGCATTCATTAATATTTTAGGTAAGGGGCAAACACTATTATTGCTTAAAAGAAAAATTACTAGACTGTATTTTCTCCTCTGCAGTGCAATGTTCAGATAAGGATGACTGAGTTATTTGACTTACTGTAAAATACAGAACAAAGCTCCTAGAGTACCGGCAAAAGCTAAGACACAACTAAAATACATTTGCAAGGGAAAAAGTAAGGTGCTTTTTTGTTTGTGTGGTTTTGTTTTCTTTTTCAGATAGTGATTAGACTGGAAAATTAGCCACTTTGGGATTTTTCAGCCAGTGGTAACAGATGGCTAAGTTAGTGATGAACCACTGAAGAGGCTGGAGAGTTGATTAGGGAGACTGACTGAAAGCATGTATCCTCAAATTGGCAGAATGCCCAGTAAAAGCAGTGACCCATCACTTTACAGTAAGTCTTTAAAATATTAAGTGGACAGATATATTCAAGGGAAAGGGAGGAGAAAGGGGAAAGCTTGTCCTGCTAATTTTTTTTACAGAAAGTTTTGAGGTAGAAATAATTTCTCAATTCTTGCTCATGTTTCTTTCTGGCCTAGCTTCTTTAACTACTCCTGTCTATTTAAAGTGGGCTATAGCACCATGAAAAGGAGTGAATTTTATTTCAATAGTCATCGGGTTTTTTTGAAAAACACAACCAAATAAAACCTCCTCCTTTGAAAAACAATGTTTCTGTGGTTATAGTATACGCTTACTTCGATCACCTGAAAGGAAGGAGATTGTCATTGCTTGTTTTCAGTATTGATTTTGGTGGAGCGTTTGAAAGAAATGTTTGCCTGTGGAAAGTGTTTTCAATTTTAAGCTAAAGTTCTAAAAGTAGTTGAAGGAGGTTAATATTCTATTGTAGGTTCAATGCTATAGACCACAAGATTTCTAAATTATGAACTATATTGCTCTTTCTCTGATACTAGATACTTCCATCATTACTCACGTTTGCTACTTTCTGTAGGCATTAATTTCCCTTCACAAATATGACTTCATATGAAGATGGTAGAAATTAGTATTTTGAAAATTAGATCATTTATTTCACTTAGAAAATGTATAATTCTAGAGGAAAATGCGGCCAAGCCTTCGACTAATGAAAATTCTTGTTACTCAGTTTGAACCTTGTCTCTGCTCTCTGGATAACAGCAGTACAAATGATTGTTTATATATGGTTTAAAACTGTTTAATAGCAGCAGTAATAGTATGCAGTTCAATTTTGCACTTGTCATGAGCCTCCATATAGGCAAAACTGGTTCTATCATAGTGTTGTTCTAAGTTCTGCACAATATTAAACACATCATGAAAACTACTGGAACTAAAGACAAAAGAAATATAACTTGAGAAAATGCTTTAGGTATTTGCTTTACGTTTTCTTATTTCCCACAACACTATGTAGATATTTAGATAAATAATTTTCCCTCTTAGAACATGTCTATGTGACATAATGTTATGTCCTGCCCATATGTTATATCAACTCTGGTAATGGAATGAACAAAGACACCTTCTGTCTATCATTTGTCTTGCAGAAAAATAATGCCTATTTAGAAATGCTAATTAATCTAAGCAAAGTACTATTCTAATATAGCTATATTTCTCTGTTATTTGATCTGGCTATTAAGTTCAGTTTAAAGACACCCCTTATGCACATACAGGTGTTCCAACACGCACTGTCTATGCCTGATTCAAACTCACTGGCTTTACAAAGCAAAGAAGTAATTACCACCTGGGGTCAATGTAGTTGGTATATCTTGGACACAGGTGAAACAGACCTTCTGGAAGTTCAATATTATCTCTTTTGATCAGTTTATTGCATAAATGCATTAAAGTTCCATATCTCCCAGATCTCCACTCTTTTTTTTTTTTTTCAGTCTAGCTACTTGACTACTTGGTAAGGTGCTTCATGTTCTCCTAGCGTTTGCTATAATTTGATATTCTGCTACTGCTGCTTCTGTATGAATATGCTATTATTATGTTAGCATCTATGAATATTACTATGCTAGTAAGCAGGGATGACATCAAAATAATTTTTTCAAGGTATCACTTTTCTTCCGTCATTCTACAGAGGACTCCACCTGTCTAAGTGCATACAAAACATCTAGAATAAGAAAATAACTTTCAACTATGGAAACCTCATACCTCTAAAATAAATGTCTTTTTAATATAAGTGGCTCTTTGAAATGGCTTGATTTTAGACACAGACATCCTTTCGTCTTTCTATCCAGTAAATAATGAAAAGAAAACATTTTCAGGAGCTGTTCTTGCAGGAAGATACTCACTGGAGCCTGCTGGTATTTGTTTTTAACCTTTTACCCAAACTGTCCTTGAACTCTACTAACAGCTATACAAATAACTGCACTGAATAGAAGCACCCAGTATAAGTACCTATAAAAATCATCAGTGTTAAGTGCCTTCAGCTAATAAAGTCTATGCAGACAGACATGCACTGTCTCAGAACACAGTAATTCCAGGAACTGATGTTAGAAAAGAAATAGTTCACACCTACTCTAGCACTCTAGAATCACATCATATTTTCCATAATGTATTATAGTTAAAAATATGTTCCCTTTGGTTATTTGTTGGTATAATCAGTGTATTGGGTTTACGTGGCATCTTTTGGTATCAGGGGAGCTGCAGGAGTGGCTCCTCTGAGAAGGCACCAGAAACTGCTCCCATGTCAGACAGAGACTGTTCCTGATGGCTCAAGGCAGACCTACTGCTGGCCAAAGCTGAGCCCACCAGGGACAATTAGTAGTGCCTTTGTGATAACATGTTTAAGAAAAGATTAAAAATGGTGCACAACAGCAGCTGGGAGAGAGAAGGTAGAAAATATGAGAGAAACAGCACTGCAGACACCAAGGTCAGTGAAGAAGGAGGGGCAGGAACAAGGTTGCTCAACAAGATAACAAGAAAAAGATATCTAGTCTTTTAGCTCATTTCTTCATGGCTTCTGTGTCTCCCTATATGTTCGGCAGCAAAGAGTACAGGAGTTTGATCCACACCCTCATAAATTGAGTTTGAACTTACTTAGCATAAACTGAGTATTTATTTTCCATATAGATGTGCAATGTATTTACATTTTGGTGTACAATAATTTCCTGCCTGCTGCAGACCTGAGGTATGAAGTTCTTTAGCACGAATATCTCCCATTTCTGGACAGGGTAAGGGACACTATTGCAGCTCGCTACTCTAGTTCACCATTCTTTCTTTTTAGAGTATTGTCATAATTATTCCAGGGAGTTACAGACAGAAATAAACTTTTAGACAAGGACTGGTAGGAATTACATATCTAGTACTTGTGTTTGTTCCAGTATTTTGGTGCTTGTGCTTTGTCTGATACCCCATACTTTTGGTTCGATTGTGATTTGCATGTACAAAAATGCTACAAAAATGATTGTTTAGAAATCTGCATAGGATTTCTTTACAAGCACCCATAGAAAGCTAGACATAGGATCAAAAAGAGCCATCACACTGAGCAGAGGATCCATACAGAGTTAGCCTAAAGCACAGCTATGAGCCTCCACAGGCAACGAGAATATGCTAACAGGAGATATCTTTACCTACTCTCGACCTCTAGTCTGCAGGGGTTAGATATTTATTACTACTACTATTACTGCTAATTATTATTATTACTATTATAACTATTATTATTATTATTATTACTATGTCCTTTCAAAAACTCTAAGGTAACTTTTGAACATGACTGAACAGAAAGTGTCTTTTCTGTGAAACCCTAAGTTATGATCAGAGCATTTGGTCTTGAGTGACTGAGCTCCTGTCAGCCTGGAGGGAGTCTTAATCAGGCAGCAATACCTTTGGTTTTAGTATAGTCCAGTTTATCCCCTGATGTGAATCTATGCCACCGTTCAAAGAAGAACTGAAAATCAACTTATCTGAGCAAGTGCTAGGCATCCTTTTGTTTTCCCTTTTTTTCTCTGGCCTTCTCTAAAAGGAATGATTTGAAAATATCCTCCCAGTATTATAAACCACAGAAAAAGTGGCAGCAGCTTGGTGCAGAGTCCAGTTTTGTCTGTGTATCAGACTATGAGAATGAAAATGACCATTGGGCCTTGAGAATGACCATTCAAATGGAAGATCTGAGGGTCTGGCTGCGGAGTGTCCACCTTACCACCTCAGGGATTCTTAGGAAGGAAATAAAAGCTTAGTCACTAAGGACATGTGAAATCAATATAATCTACCCCAGATTTAGGTGGTTCATACAAAGGAATATTTAGGACAGTATTTTGGGGTATAGACAGCTAAATATTACTTCTTAATTACTTCTCTCACCACTTGAAATGGTGCTAAAAAAGTACAAAATGCAATTGAACTGAAAGCGTGATTTTCCTAGTTTCTTCTTTTCTCTAGATCTAAAATATACTGTTTCATTTTCTGCTCATCTTACCTCCTACTTAGAGACCTATTTCTGAGGCTTTTACCCTGGAAGAAATCCCATTTTTACTCAGTGAGAGCTCTGTACCTCACTTGAGAACAAGATTAAAAACAATTCCACATTTATAACACAGGATATCTAGTCTTTGGGCCATATTTTTATTTTATTCTGATATATGTGGGTCTTGCACTTGACCTCTAAACCTGTGAGACAGATCGGATATGGAAAGAGAAGAATCAAGTAGGAAATTTGGAGAGATATTAAAAAAAATTCACTGTATTATAGATAGCTTGCAGTAGTAAATGTAACACTTTCAGCAATTATAACAAGTACTTAAACTTTTCAAGCAAATCATTCAAATTAATTTGCTTTTTGTGTAAGTATTCATCTACACAGTTTAAGCACCATTTAGTAATCTTTCATGACCCTTTGCTTTTGAGTAGTGAACCTGAAACTATTCAATATAATTCAGGAAATTCACTGGAGGCTTTAGGATATTATAATAGAGTTGAATGGGTATTTTTACATTAGACATAAACTTAATGAAGAAATTACACCTTTTGGGTTGATTAGTGGGAAAATTAATGAATAACTACTGTTCTTCTAACAAAAAAATTATGTCTGTCAGCAGGAAAGTTAATGTTTCCATTCCATTTTTTGTTTCCAACTGCTTTTCCTCAGTGTAAGATATAGGTCGACTACTAACAAAGAGGAAATATGATTTCATATTACCCACAATATATTGCTTATTAATAACAATTCAAAATAGCATGTGTCACAGAAATGAGACAGTTTGACCACTTGACTTCTAAATTATGCAGAACATTTATTATTTGTATTCAGATACGCAGATAGCATACAATTAATTAATCAAACTACTCAAAGGCTATTAGAAACAGTAAACAAAGTAAAGATTATTTGATTTCTAAATATTATTTGATTCATCATAATGACCAAAATTTTAAGTATTAGTAACAAGGTGTTTTTCTTTGTTTTGCTTTATGTAATCAAAAGGAACATTCAATGAAGAAAATAAACTTTCGGCAGAAATTCAGACCAGGTAAAAGTCTGGGGGTCCAATAGCTAGAAAAATGATATTATCCATGGCCATGTAGATTTGTATAGATAAGTAAATATACATATATATATATATGGGAGGGGGTGTATGTGTATAAACCTTTTCCTTTCTCAGAAATAATACAATTTAAAAAATTTTGTTTCTCATTTTATATCAAATTTCTCTTGCAGTAAATACCTTAGAATGGAAGGATTTTAACATTAGGCTTTAATGTTTGCAATATTGCTTATCACAAGAGCAGATTTTTTATCATTTAGTTTGGATTAACTGAGGAAAATACTAATGAGAAAAACATGATGTACGACATGTTTGTCAAAACCATCTTTAGACATTGTTCAACACTGCAAGAGTAGTATAATATCTGAGTCTTTGTATTGGTAACTACAACTATAACTTTGTTTGAAAAGTGATACTGTTATCTCTGTTTTAAAGACAGAGAGCTGAAACACAAATGGTAATATTAACCTGTCCAGTGATGAAATCTGTACTTTAGATTGGGTAGGCAGTGGTGTTAAGTAAACAGTTCCATAACATAAGTGTCTACAAAAGAAAATGGAAGAAAAACCCACAGAAAAAACCCTATGTCTCAGCACTTGGACCTGTGCCATGCATTTTAATTTATTCTTAGTGTGCAGGTATAAAATATATTTTTAGCTATTGTGAGGATCCTTTAGGACATATATATGCAATGTTATTTTCCCTTGGGCAACTATGAACAATTCTGTCAAATACTGGCTTTGGAGCTTGCATCAAATTTTAAAGTGTGAATTTCTTCCTGAATGTTATGTAAATTCTGATTTGACTCAGCAGTATCAAGAGCATTTGATAGGAATTTTATACATAAAAAATATTATACAGCAATGCATATTCAAGTTATTCTATCAAATGACAGGTTAATAACTTGAAAAGTATTTATTAAAAAAAATAATAAAAATATTAACTGTGCAAGGAGCAATTTGAGATTGAGATGTTCTGCATACGATTTGTCATTGCTGCTTCCACCACCAGAAAAGATGTGCCAGTTCCCTACTATTAACATGTACTTCCACTTCACTGATGTTGTAGAAAGATAAATATTTGTATTTTTCCTACAAACTACTTACAGTTTATCCAGTGGCTCTAAATTCAAAGAACATCAACTGCATGCACGAGAACTAGTATCACTGATACTCAGTAAAAATCATTGCTCTTCATGTATAAAGACCAAAAAGGACTACCTTAGTGTACAGGTAGTGAGCGTCCTTGGAGGATGAGATGAAGGATCTTGTTTCTGTAATTTAATAGCGGAAATAATGTTAATACCAATTGAACATACATTCACTGTAGAAATCAGTCAATTTGTAACACAACAATTTTCAGTGACTACTTCCATCTACTCCCTGACAGAGAAACGAGTACTTGTATTTGGGGATTTTAAAGCGAACATCTGACGTAGACATTGGAAATTTATCTGGTTTTTTAATCCAGTTTCTGCTATACCGAACAGCACATGAAGCTTAAGTGATATATCTGAACCAGTGCAAATGGTGCTTCATCACACGTGGGGATGGCAGTGTAATGCTTCCAGGAATCCATAGGAAGGCATTTTCTTCCAGTTCCACAGCTCTCACCAGTTACGCACATTTTCCTGTTTGAAGTAGGGGGTTCAAGCATGTTTTTGGAAAGGTTATTAATTTTGCCTGAAACACAGAAATGGCTAGACAATCTATCTTTGCCCTTTGGGTTCTTTGGGGAGGACACTTAGAGGGCTGTAGCTTCATCCCAGTGAATCTTCATATACTATACCACAGTGGATGACACTTCACACAATTCATGTGACTTTGCTGCACTGGTTTTCTAATTCTGGGTCTGCCTGTCCATCAATGATGCTACTAGGTCTGCATGTTTTGCCTTTGTGATTAATCATTCTCATTGTTCAAATGTGCTCATTGTTGCGAATTTAAATGTGTCCAACTGCAACTTCCAGAATTTTGCTTAGATGATGTTTTCCTGGGTTAGAGAGTACATTTCTCATCATATACTGTAATTGAGATGTCTCAGAGTTTTTTTGAACTTTACGAATTATTTCAGAATCCATTATAAAAACAGCAACAAAAAATACTTAATAGAAGCATGTGTGTATACCAGTTTGTCTATATGTGTACAAGGACAGACGGAAATAATTTTGTCAGTCTCAGAAATGTGTCTGCTTCTGGAGTCATCAAAAAAGAAAAATTAATAGTTACTGGGAATAATCAGACTCAGAAACAAAGAACATGTTGAATTTCTTTGTAGCTAATAAATCTAAATATGAAAAGAAAATGACTGACATCTACCTTTAGTGTTCTCAGACACCAGGACAATACAGAATCACAGAATCACAGAATGTGAGGGATTGGAAGGGACCTCAAAAGGTCATCTAGTCCAATCCCCCTGCCAGAGCAGGAACACATAGATGCGGTTACACAGGAAGGCGTCCAGGCGGGTTTTGAATGTCTCCAGAGAAGGAGACTCCACAACCTCCCTGGGCAGCCTGTTCCAGTGTTCCGTCACCCTCACTGAGAAGAAGTTTCTTCTCAAATTTAAGTGGAACCTCTTGTGTTCCAGCTTGAACCCATTACCCCTTTGGTTGTCACTGAGAAGAGCCTGGCTCCATCCTTGTGACACCCACCCTTTACATATTTATAAACATTAATGAGGTCACCCCCTCAGTCTCCTCTTCTCCAAGCTAAAGAGACCCAGCTCCGTCAACCTTTCCTCATAAGGGAGATGCTCCACTCCCTTCATCATCTTCGTTGCCCTGTGCTGGACTCTCTCCAGCAGTTCCCTGTCCTTCTTGAACTGAGGGGCCCAGAACTGGACACAATATTCCAGATGAGGTCTCACCAGGGCAGAGTAGAGGGGAAGGAGAACCTCTCTCGACCTACTAAGCACACTCCTTCTAATACACCCCAGGATGCCATTGGCCTTCTTGGCCACAAGGGCACAGTGCCGGCTCATGGTCCTCCTGCTGTCCACCAGGACCCCCAGGTCCCTTTCCCCTACACTGCTCTCTAATAGGTCATTCCCCAACCGACACTGGAACCTGGGGTTGTTCCTGCCCAGATGTAAGACTCTACACTTTCTCTTGTTATATTTCATTGAATTTTTCCCTGCCCAACTCTCCAGCCTATCCAGGTCTCGCTGGATGGCAGCACAGCCTTCTGGCGTGTCAGCCACTCCTCCCAGCTTGGTGTCATCAGCAAATTTGCTGATAGTACACTCAATTCCCTCATCCAAGTCGTTGATGAATATGTTGAATAAGACTGGCCCCAGAACTGACCCTTGAGGCACTCCACTAGATACAGGCCTCCACCCAGACTCCACCCCATTGACCACGACTCCCTGGCTTCTTTCCGTTCAGCCAGTTTGCAGTCCACCTCACTACCCGATCGTCCAGTCCACACTTCCTCAGTTTTGCCGTGAGGATGCTGTGGGAGACGGTGTCAAATGCTTTACTGAAGTCAAGGTAGACCACATCCACCGTTCTGCCATCATCAGTCCACCTTGTTATGTCTTCATAAAAGGCTATGAGGTTGGTCAAGCACAACTTCCCCTTGGTGAAGCCATGTTGACTGACCCAATGACCCTCTTATCCTTGATAAGTCTTAAGATGGCACCAAGGATAAGGTGTTCCATCACTTTCCCAGGGATGGACGTTAGTCTGACCGGTCTACAGTTACCCGGGTCCTCCTTCTTGCCCTTTTTGAAGACCGGAGCGACATTTGCTTTCCTCCAGTCCTCCGGCACCTCTCCCGTTTCCCAAGACTTGGCAAAGATGATGGAGAGTGGTCCAGCAATGACTTCAGCCAGCTCCCCCAGCACTCGCGGGTGCATCCCATCTGGACCCATGGATTTATGGATGTCCAGATTACTTAAATGCTCCCTAACCCAGTCCTCATCAACCAAGGCAAACTCCTCCATTGCCCTGCCTTCCTCTGGGGCCTCAGGGGTACGGGGCTCCACAGGACAGCCTCCAGCAGAGTAGACAGAGACAAAGAAGGCGTTCAGTAACTCTGCCTTCTCTGTATCTTCTGTCACCAGGGCACCCATCCCATTCATCAGTGGGCCTACATTGCCTCTGGTGTTAGTTTTATCTGCCATGTATTTGAAGAAGCTCTTTCTGTTGTCCTTGACCGCTCTTGCCAGGTTTAATTCTAAGGAGGCCTTAGCTTTCCTAGTTGCCTCCCTACATCCTCTAACAACAGCCTTACATTCTTCCCAAGTGGCCAGCCCCTCCTTCCATGATTTGTAAACTCTCCTCTTCCACTTGAGCTTACCCAGCAGTTCCCTGTTTAACCACGCAGGTCTCCTGGCTCCCTTCCTTGACTTCCTACGTGTCGGGATGCTCTGATCTTGAGCTTGGTAGAAGCAGTCCCTGAGTGTTAACCATCTTGGGCCCCTTTACCTTCAAGCAGCCTTGCCCACGGGATTCCCCCCAGCAATTGTTTGAAAAGGCCAAAGTTGGCCCTGCTGAAGTCCAGGGTTGCAATTCTGCTTGCTATTCTGCTCCCGCCACGTGAGATCCTGAACTCCACCATTTCATGGTCGCTGCAGCCAAGGCAGCCCTCCACCTTTACTGCTTCAAGGAAGTGCTTTGAAGGAAGTGAAATGTAAGTATTAAAGGCTTCAGAAAGAAAAGATTTTTGTCTTTTTAAATGACTACAGCTAGAAAAGTGACTCCAGCAAAAATAGGACACATTCACTGCATTACCTATATTCTCTGTCATGCTCTGTGTAATTAAGGGCAACACTTTGTGAGGAACCTGTGCCATCAAAACCATGCAGTGTTCTTCTTGTTACTGTGTAATTACTCGGAGAAAGGCTATCCAATTAGATCAAAGTTCATTGTTATGAGTATTAGAAATCGTTTAGTCTGCTGAGAATAAGAAAGGAAACATTAGTGACACATGCAGGCAGAGCACTATTGCCTGCCATATGAGACCAACACCATTATTATTTAATTTCTATCATAAAATCAAAGAATGGTGGAGGTTTCTCAAGCAGAGACACTAGAGCAAACTGCTGGGGACCATGTCCAGATGCCTTTTGAATATTTCCGTGGATGGAGACTCCACAACCTCTCTGGACAATCTGTTCCTGTGCTCAGTCTCTTGACTTGTTATTCTTATTATATACATATGGTCATATTATTTTTTTTTTTGAAGTATGTTCTTTCATTTGGTTGAAGGTGAAAAGTAGAAAGATGAAATAAGAAAAGGTCAAACATAAAAAAATAAGAAGTTCAAGATAATTAATAATCAGGAAATACTGGATTAAATTTGTTTTGTTTATTTTTTCTTAATATTCAATCTGAAAGTGGCGTTTCTCTTTCCTAATGTCCAGAATATGAAAGTTACCTAATAATGAAAAGGAATGAGTACAAATATATCTGCATTTTAAAAGAGAGAAAGATGAGCTGGGTACGTCCATGTAGTTAAGCTGCTTTGTGTCACTTCAGTGCTTTAGAAGTACTACAAAATGCTATACCTAGTTGGTTAAATCAAATGTCTATCTATCTGCTTTGTACTGCAACACTATGGGGGGAAACCAGACAGGCAGGGTTATATGCACCATATATTTTTACAGCTTGTAATTCTAGAAAAAAACATGTTAGGCAAAATACATTTTGGGCCACTAAAAAGACAGGAAAATATATTCACTTATGTAGATTAGGAGTCTGCGAAGGATTGAAAAAATGTTCATAGGTTCACTTTAAAATAAAAATGGAACTTTCTCACCCAATCTAATGACAGGATGTCTGTGCAGCTTATCTTATATAATAGTACATTTACCTTAGGCTACAGATTCAACATGTCCAATTTATCCTGTACCTTTCTCAATAGCAATATAGGAGGTCAATTTTCAGCTTGCATGTGAATGATATTATTATATAAGACTACATAAATAAAACTAATGTTTTCTTGATTTCCATATAGGTCACTAAATTTCGATTGGCTTCCATGCTCAGAATTTTCAAGTTGTTTGCTGAAACAATGCCTACAGAGAAGAGAGAAAAAATAGAGACCAAAAGAAAAAGCAGTAGAGATGGTCATGTTCCACAACTTCTGGCTTCTGTCACCATCTTTCTGCCTCCATATTATGACAGGAAACAAGCACAGAGCTGTGTCCATATTCATCCTCTTCACCGGAGGGGAATCTTGGGCACCCAGACTAGGTCAAGTAGACAACAACCTCTGTACCTGAGTATGCACCTTCCACATGACTTAGAACTAGACCAGGAGAGACTTCAGATTCAGTTTATATGAGGGATGATTTAACTTCACTGTTGTAACTGAATCCTGTTTTGCAGCAGTCAAAGATTTTGGGCAGGAAAATTACTATTTTTAAGAGGTCAAAGGAGAGTATTCTGTGTGGTCTGAGAAATTCATATGGTCAGTTACGGCCAATGCTGCTGTAAGATCCCAAATCAAAAACAATTATGGTCAACAGTAAGTAAAGTGAAAGCTAGATTGCTGTCAATTTTAGCCTTCACCATTTCAGCTTTGTGAAAGTTAGCATCTAAATTGCAGTCTTTGAAACTCGTTGTCAATGGGATGAGCTTAAAATTGGAAAGCAATAATTCATTTCTAATTGTTTTTATTTGGATTAAATATATAGATATATATGAAGGCAACAGATTACTTTTCCTTCAGCAGAGCTACTAAGCATGCTCTTCAAACTGAACAGGTATGTCCCATAGGATATCATGAAAATGTAATTACTATACAAAGGCATTATTAGATGTCAATGTTAATTGACTCTGCAATGAATTACTAATGATCTGCTGTGTATATGGCAGTAATAGGTCTAGGTGGATGGTAATTTAAATTCAGTGACAGCTGAATATGGTAGGTAAAATAAACTTATATAGCTCTACATCTAGAAGTGAAGGCAATAGTGCTGGTTTTTTGTTCTTCAGATGGAGTGAGTAAGCAGTACAATAAGGGTCAAAGGAATAGGCTAAAATACCACTGTGATGAGCAAAAATACGTAAATAAATAAATCTTATAAATATATGTTGTATAGGGTACCAAGAATCAACTTTTTATATGCATGTTAAGCAATGAGAGAGAAAAAAGAGAACAGCTCCAGAATATTTTGCCATTTCATGCTAATACTGAATCCTTTGATTACTCTAAGTCATCAGCATTCAGGACTGAGTGTCCTGCCGAAATCCAAGGGGATTTTGTGCCTAGAAGAATAAAGCATTGTATTATCACTCAAAATGTATGGAGTACTTTCGATTCTGTTTTGGTCCATACTATTATATATCTCATGTGTATCTGTCTGTTAAGACAACCTGAAAACTTTAGAAAGCCAAATTCATCCCAGTTTCTTCAAGATGAACATTTGACCTTTCAGTCTGAATGATTAATTTCTACAGAGATGTACTTTAACACATTTTCTTTGGATTTGATTTTAATTTCTGTTGATCTTTGTGAGAGTGTTTGCCAAGGGAAACTTCACAAATGAACAGACAAAGGACATAAGAATGATGCAATTGTCAATATCATGACTGGGATATAAAAACTGAGAGCAATTGTTTATTTAGAGTCAGGGCAATAAGCACCATTTATTATTCACTTTTTCTGATACTGTGATCACCTATAATTTCAGCAGTCTGTCTGGCCGGGTTAAAAATTTTGAATGTCAACTGTCTGCCTCAATCTAAATAATTTCTGAAATTTCTGTAATAATTTCTGCATTTCTGAAACTGTGGCAAGTAATATTTATGCTTAAAAAAAAAAAAAATGCAGTTACTTGAATATCAACAAGTACCCAGCCACATGAGACTGAAGCATGGACTTGAATTCAGAGACAAGGCCTCTTGCCAAGCCTTTTGTCTTTGAAAGATATCATTACACAGAAAGGCACATGTAAAGCAGATTAGCTGGAACACAGGTGTCAAACTCCCGGCCCGCGGGCCGGATTCCGCCTGCCACCTTGTGTTATCCGGCCCAGCACTTTGTTTGCACCCGGTGGCAGCGCGGAGCTCCTTGTCACAGGCTCCTGCCAGCGCTGCCACTGTGCAGCGTGTGTGACACGCGTTGCGCGGTGGGAGCAGAACGGTGGGAGCTGCAGCCGTAGCTCTGGGAGCGCGGGTGATGCCGTGTAAGAGTAATAGGTGAGACTGATGAGGGACACTGGTGACCGCCTCGGGGCACTGAAAGACAAGACAGACAAGAATTATGCGGGCGGGGGGGTGGGCGGGGAGGAGGAGGGGGACACACACGCGCTTAAAGGGGTACTCTCAACTGGGCAAACATTTCGTTTAATTTTTTGTAATAAATTAACCAGAAAAATGAACTTTAGCAATTACACATTATTTTTAAAAAGTACCTCTGAAAAGATATTTTGTGACCAGCAGCCAGAGTCCCACTCATGAATTCTACATTGTTTTCCATGGAGAGGGGGGTTTGAAAGAAAGGTAAGCCTGTGTGAGAGGACCTGAGTATTATTTAAGCTGGTCCTAAAGGACACCTTGGTCTTGCTTAGGTGATGCACCATACCACCTTTGGTGGAACAATTTGAATCCCAAAATGTCCAGTAAGAGAAAGACTGATGCAGAAGGAGGGCAATTTAATAATAGATGGGAAAGCAAATACATGTTTGTGTTTCAAGGAGAAAAAACAGTGTGCCTTTTGTGTTATGAGACAGTGTCGGTGATAAAGGAGTACAATGCACATAACTGAGTAGCAAACACAAGGCCCACAGGCAGAATCCTAAAATTACATTTGGCCCTTTGAAGGCAACCAGGAGGCTGATGTGGCCCCTGGTGAAAATGAGTTTGGCACCCCTGAGCTAGAACACAAAGATTTTCTTCTTTGCTTGACTTCACTTGCTAATATACAACAGACCTCTGTAAATATGTCTGAACATGTGCCTTCCTAAGGCAGCACTCTTCACCTCTTAGTAGTTCCCGCATGTTTCTTCAAAAAGGAATGTAGTGGTTAATAAGGACATATCAGGAAAATTTGTGGGTTAAGCAAAATAATTGAATTTAGAGATTTTTATTCCCCTTTCTTTCAAACCTCTCAAATTCATATTCATCATTCTCTACATTTTCTAAAAGTCAAAAGAAAAGAATGTAGGACTGATCTTCAGAGAGAAACAACCTACCTGAACGGAGGTAAAACCGGCAGCAAGAATAACTACCAGTAATCTAATGAGAGATGCAAGATTATGGATTCTGAAACATTTTACTCTTCGGGAAGAACTCAAGACTCCAGAATCTGACCTTTCCTTTGCTGTTATCAATTGTGACAGGTCCTATTGTCAATGTATGATCTGTTTATTCTGCTGAAGCCAATGGCAGAAATCTCTGCAATAGATGGAAAGACTCCAGAGTAGTCACATCCTGCTTGGTTCTCACATAACACTAGTGTTTCTTCAAAATTTGCGTTACTTCCATCAATACCCTATAATCATCTTCTCTGTAAAACCAAATGCTCACCAAGGAGGTCACTAGTGGAACTTAGTGTAGTCAGAGGTATGGAATCACAGAACAGCTGAGGATGGCAGGGACCTCTGGGGATTACCCAAGCAACCACCGCTGCTCAAAGCACAGTCACTTGCAGCAGGTTGCTCAGGATGATCTCCAATTGAGCTTTGTATATCTAGGGGCTGGAGACTCTACAACATCTCTGAGCAACCTGCTGTAGTTACACTGCTTGGCTGTAGTTACATCATGCAGTATTATATGTGCTTTACGTTCTTTCCTCTAGCAGGAGATTTGACAGTGTTTTTTCCCTAGAATGAGAACAAAGTTGTGACAGACACATATATCTATTTCAAGCCATATTTGCTAATAGCTCACTGCACTGTTGCCTTTGCATTCTTCTCCTTTTTTTTTTTTTTTTTTCTTTCAAAGATTTCAATCTACACAGAATGGTAATATGCCGGTAGAATACATTTCTTAGTGTTGATTTAATTTTACACTTAAAAGTGAATATTTCTTGACAGATTCCTATTCACCTAAATATTTGGCACCTGTAGAAATTTAGGATTAAGCCTGTAAGTGTACTCATTTTGAAATATACTCCTTTGGTGTCATCACAGGAAACTTAAATACAAATAATCAAATATCTAAATTAATTTCTAAAGAGGGCATAGTTTTCATTTACAATAATCACTGAATGTTTGTACCTCAAATGCATTTTGTAATATTTGCATTTTTCACATTTGAAGCCCAAATCAAACACATACTGGAACATACAATGGTTATGCAAGTCATGAATATCGCAGCCCTTAACAAATGGACTACTGAAAGTTGCTTTGACAATATTGTCAAACGTAAAATAATACCAGACTTTTGCTGTTCAATCAAAAACCTATTGAGTGGAAAGTACCTATCATTCCTCTATTTAGTTTATAATCATACGCATCTTAGTTTTCTATCTTGGAAATTACTTTGCATTTGACTTCATCTGACACAGAGATGGCTCCTTTGAGATAGAAAAGTACTCTGAAAGATAAAGCCATTTGCCTAAATTTGTCACCACTTTAGAATTTACTTCTATTCTGTCCCTATTTTATGACACAGATTATAGCATTTTTCCCCTAGACATCAGAGAAAATGTATATCTTTTCCAATAAAATACCTGTCTTTGGATTTTGTAGGTTTAGGTATTAAAGCTATATTTCTATGAAGATTCTGAAGGCAAATATAACCCATTTAGGAAGTCTTGAGGTCATTCCTTGATTGTTCTCTTGCTACCCTAAGAGGTGGATTTGATTTCTACTTAGAAGAAGGGGTCAACAACTTTGAGCATCATGCAAGATGCATCATGCAAGATTCTGAGTGAATGAAGAATTCCTGTTTGTGATTTGTTAGGAGTGTTTTTATGTGTTCACTGTTGAAAAATGTAACCCTAAGTATGAAAAATAATCCATATTTAGAAGGAAGCAAAACAGGCAGTGAACATGCATCCCCTCCCCCCCACCCCGCCATGAAGCCAATTAAGGGATGCACATCCCATTGTGTTAGCAACCTGGATTTTCTAGCTATGCTCCTGGGAGGAGATAGCAAAGTTTTAAACAATGAGAATGATCACAATTAATAGTTAGTCTATTTTCTTGTGAGCGAAAGCAACAAAATATAAAAATAAATAGTAATTTCTTTTTTTTTTGTCTTTCTTTTTTTCCCCCCCTGTACTCTTCACTATTGAGATCTCCAGTAAAAACTCTGTTGTTAAAGTCATTCTTCCCTTGGAAAACACTGTATACTTTATTTCTCAGAATAATAACAATTCCTGTAAGTCTATAATATAAGCAGATTATCACATAACCATAGAAGAATATAATTAAATCCTTTAATTAATACTACATACAGTCATCTAAAAGATAAAGTGATCAGTCAGCACTAATTATCTAGACTCTTCTGTCAAATATCCTCAAAGTTGTATTATCTTATCTCTCTCTAGTGTCTATAAGGAGCCTGCATAATCTTAGATACCTAGCTTCATGAAATTTTGGCATGCATTCATCTGGACTAAGTCCTAGACATCTGGAGAGAAAATGTCTGCTTCTGAGGTGTCGGTCTGGGTCCTCACTAGAATCAGTGGAGATACAGGCAATACAGTCAGTCTGGCCAAGGACTGATTCACTTCATCCTGAAGTCAGCATGTAAACAGAAGAGACACTGATTGAACAAATCTAGAGTGGAAACTCTGTCCAAGATATTTATATTGTATCTCACTTGTAGAAGGTGAGGCGAATCCAACCTCTAGCACTCAGTAGAATTAACTCTGCTTTAATGTAAAGGCATACGAAGTTAAGTTAGGTGAATCCTACCATAAAGGCTAATTTATCCATTTTAGCATATTATGGGTAAGAGGGAGTAAATAAATGCATATCAAGAAAGAATGAAAAATTTTTTTTTTCTTCGTATTTTGGTGAGTTTAGTTCATGTTCTTTTTTCTATAATAGAAAAAAAAGCAGATTCTCACCAGATGCTGTTAATATCCTCAGTGACAATATTATTTTAATACCACCATTAAAATATTTTCAATAAAAATTACTTTAAATCTACTCCCTGTGTTACAGCTTCATCTAATAACGACATATTTAATCTATGTGCAGTTGTGAACTGGAAAGTTGCTTCCTCTTGATCCTGTTGAAGAAGCTTAATTTGTTTTCTATTGTATTTGTTGCCTGACTTTCTCTTGGTTTATTTAAGTAAAGAGTGCTGTTAAACAAAGGGCTGGAGGACAAAGAAACACCAAATGTCTTATTCAATTTAAGGAGATGTTCTAGTGTTCTTTTCTATTAGTTCATGGAGAACACAAACATCCTTCTTTCATTCATGGTTTCATTCAAAATTAGCTTTTATGATCCCTTCATTAGCTCAGGGTCATAACTAGTCTTTTTTTATAAGGAGAAGTTATATTTAGCTTATTCTAATTATCTTTTTCTATGTGGAAAATTCCTAAATAATCTTTAAAGTAGGATGTTGACTTTTTTTTAATTTTTCAAGCTATTATTTATTTTCTCTAGTTTTTCCTTCATCTAAAAATATATTAATTTTTCTTTTAAATAAATGGAAACATTTTACTTTTCATGTACAAAGTGTTTCAGCCTCAAAATATTTTTAACTTAAACTACTAATCTGTTAATTTTATGATAAACTTAATCTAAGAGAGTCTTAAGGAAGGCATTAAAGAATACACTGTCCTTTTTGACAACTTTTAGAGAGCTCTCTGTCTTTCTCACTTCATTAAAAAGTTTCTTAAGGATGACTAGATAAATATTTCCCAGTAAATATGAATATTTTGAATTCAAATTCTTTCATCAGCAAAGGTCACATCAAATAACCATACTTCAGTTTTCACACAGTCTCACTCTTTCTAAGTGAAACTCCATGTTAATAACTCCTCAGCCATACAATTACACTGTTAGCAGACTTATTATATGTCCTTGATATTTTTTATACTGTAAAACTCACTTTAGCACCTAAAACTCTTCAAATGATGCATTTAAACGGGGATTTTAAATACACCTTTCCCCCCCCTTTTTTTTTTTTCCTAATGATCTATGACCCCTTCATTTAGTTCTAACCTCTTAACTCATGTTTGGTGGTTTTTTAACTCATGGAGAAAAAATGTCTTGCTGTATCCATGCTAAGGTAGTGTCTGATAAGAACTAATTTTCTTCTGATGTGTACATCTGCCTTTATTAATGTTAGTAAAAACAATACATAGATTCTGTCAATGAAAGAACAGACATGATAATTAGTGTTTTATATAAAATGTCTGAATAAATTTTTTGGTTACCGATTGCATGGAACACTGAAATGGCTTTTTCTCTGTACTGTAATGCATAATATATCTACATCAAGAACTTAACATCATGATTTTATGAGTAAATACTATAAAGAAGAGATAATTAATTCCAAAAGTTTTTGTTTGTCACATAGATTTGCCTTGTGGTTTTCTTTAACGTTACTACATTTTTTTTCTAACAAACATTTTTTATACCATTCAACTAATTGATTTTCTTTCTCCCTTTTTCCATTTTCCCACCTTTTTCTCCTTTCCTGACCTTTTTCCCCATTTTCACCACCTTTCTTCCATCCCCCCATCCCCTTTTTCCCTGCCTTGCTATGTCCTACTCTTTCCTATTTCGTTTAACATCCATACAAACAATATGTTCTGGGGAATAGGTATTTTGCTTCTTTTTAGACCATCTTCTCCTATGCAGTTTTCCAATGAATAGCTTTTATTTTCCCTTTCAATTCAAGATGAGGACTGTATGTTTACATAAATTCTCCTCCCCGGTCTTATTTACTGTTTTGGGTTTTATCCTCTCTTTACCTATTTTGGTCTGCCAGTACCACTGTCTGAGCACCTTCCAGAGACAGAGCAACCTAATCTGCAGTTGCCATAAACCATTCATTCTCCACTCCTGGCACTAGGTAGGATTGGTGTATAGGTGTGTCAGTGAGGGAACTGGGATCAATATAATTTTGGGGTTAACTTAAAGGTGTTTCCTCCTTAAAGGTGCTTTGGTGTTTCTTTTTATCCTAGACTGAATATCTTTGTCTCCATCTCAGATCTAACTACCTTAGATTTCTTTACACTGCAAAAACATGTATCCTTTTCCTTGTCTTCAAAGACAAAAATATATTACCTTGGACTAGAGGACCCACGTCTTGAGGGAGTACAATTAGTACTACCCTTTTCTTGAGTTGACCATTATTGCCAAAAAACACAGGCAGTTGACATCCTAGGGAGTACACTTTCTGGAATCCAAGATGTCAGCCATTCAGACATCTGTAATAAGGCCTGAGACAATAAGCCTTAGGTGAACAGTTTCGTAGGCAAGCATGGAAATCTGGAAAATACAAGGAGAAATTATCACAGAATTAAAGAGAATTTCAAGAGTTTTGAAATAAAATTTTAAAAATATGAAAATTGAAATTTTATGGAGGAAAAATACACTGAAATCGGTATTTTTTAAGGAAAATTAAAACGGTAGCTCACCCACACGTTTATGAGGAAGGATCTTGTTGGTTTTCTTTACTTTTAGTAGAGAGAAAGTAAGATTTAAAAGAACATTCCAGGATGGCAGCCAGAGAACTAAACCTGACTTTGGGAACTGAGGGGGTAGGAAGCTGAGCAGACACAGGGAAAACCAGAAGGTAAAATATCTGTTGAAAAAACTGACATAAAGCTTAAAGTTAGATAGTTTGTAAATAAAAAAATCTATACCTTTGGTTTCCCTAAGTCTTTTATTACTAGAGTCCCTTTCCTCAAGAAATTAACTTTTCTGCTTTTGATATGGATTTGTTTTAAAAACACAGTAGATTTCATGAGAAAACACTTATCTTTTTTCTTTTAGATCTGCTTTTCTCACAGCCAGCTTTGCTTTGCTCAGTTTTTATCTATGTCCCTGTACTCTGATTCACTGTAGTACTATTTAGATATGATTCTTAGGAAAACTGCTAAACAAATTATTATGACCTAGATGGGTTTCCAAGACACAACCAAAGAGCAAATTTGCCTGTTCTTAGAATACTGATTAAGTCTACATAGTAAATAATATAGAACATCTCTCTTCAAGGCTGTTTCAGGAAAGAGTCTGTGATGTGAAAATTGACAAGACTTCAAAGCCACAACTATGATGGAAGAATTTTGTTCTGTCAAATTTGCTTCCCAGAGCAACTGAATTTCTGATTTCCGCAGAAAAGCAAAACATTTTGGAAACATCCATCTTACATCAGGTAAGAGTCCCTAGCTACACCAAATTAGAGGTACTTACACTGCACCTACATTCTCCATGGGTTTTGTACAGCACCATAAAACTTTCTACTGGAAAGGAAAAGAGGTGTATTTCACAATCTAGTGTTCACAAAGCCAACTGATCTATTTTGGGTAATAAGACTAGAAACTGGCTTTCACTACAGCTTCTTCAATAGCAAAGGATTTTAAAATCCTCCGGGAGAGGAAAGCAGTCTTTGCATTAGGAAAATCCTCTATGTAGAAAATCTGAAAGCAAGTAATTTTCTTTTGAAATACATTTGTAGTTTTAGGACCATATTTTCAGCAGAATTCCTGATCATTTGTTCTCTGATTTGAAATTTGATCCACTTCATGATACTTCAAAATGGGAGTTTAAGTGTGTACTAGAGGATGAAGACTTGATTGTCTTTCAGGAGAGAAAGAAAAATAGCAATGTTAACCTTAGAAATCACCTTGCTGAGAAATTATGCAGTTTGGTTTTGAGACTTTGTAAAGAAATCCTGACACAGAGGAATAATTTATATATATCTAGGTTATATTTTTCATGCTTCTCTCTCAATTTGAAATAATGTGATCATTAGCTAATACAGGGAGGAAAAAAGAAATTAGAAGTGAATACGATTTTCAGGATGTATGGATTCAGGATGCATGCCTCAGGGAAACCACGTAGTCAGTTCAACAAAACTCATTGTAATTGTATAGCAGCCTTATATCCTCAAGCATAAGACATATCTTACTCTATGAAACTCTTTAAGTCAAAGACAATATGTAAAATATAGTATCAGATCAAATACATATTTAAAATGAAGAGAAAAAAAGGAATAAAAGTTAGAAAGCTTTTCTATTGACAAAATAGAGCCAAGCTGAAAAGATAAAATTTAGCTTTACATGAATCAAGAAAGCCGTATGAACAAGTCAGCCTTCAGTAAACATAATACCTCACAGGCCTTGGTTCTTTCAGCAGGGCAAATGAAGAAATGGTACTAGTTGCATACTGCATATATGTGTTATACAAGGTATCTTTGCTCATGTGACCAACTGCTTTTCAGCTTTTGGGTACATATGAATTTTACTTAAATATGCATCTCATATTTCTTTCATGTGCTAACCTTATATAATAAAAAATAATCATAGATTCATAGAATCATTTTGGTTGGAAAAGACCCTCAAGATGATCAAGTCCAACCATAACCTAACACTGGCACTAAAACATGTCCCTAAGAATCTCATCTACACATCTTTTAAACACCTTCAGGGATGGTGACTCAACCACTTCCCTGAGGAGCCTGTCGTAATGCCTGACAACACTTTCAGTGAAGAAATTCTCCTAATATTGAATCTAAAACTCTCCTGGTGCAACTTGAGGCCATTTCCTCTCATCCTATCACTTGTTACTTGGGAGAAGATAACACCACCCTCCATGCTATGACCTCCTTTCAGGTAGTTATAGAGACTGATAAGGTCTCCCCTCAGCCTCCTTTTCTTGAGTTCCCTCAGCCACTCCTCATAAAACTTACTCTCTAAACCCTTTCCCAGCTTCGTTGCCCTCCTCTGAACTCTCTCCAGCACCTCAACGTGAGGGGCCTAAAACTAAACACGGTAATCGAGATGCAGCCTCGCCAGTGCCAAGTACAGGGGAACAGTCACTTGCCTTGTCCTACTGGCTGCACTATTCCTGATCAGCCACCAACTGGGTTTGATTCCATTCACCACAACTCTTTGGGTCTGGCCATCCAGCCAGTTTTTACCCAGTGAAGAGTATGCCTGTCCAAGCCATGAGCTGCCGGTTTCTCCAGGAGAATGTTAATATATAGATAAATAATATCTCTGTAAAAGTATAAGATATAATAAAAATCTAATAACATTAAAATACATTGCAACAACAGAGTTTGTTAATACTTAGGCTAATATTTAGAAGTTGCACCTATTCTCAACATGTTTACATACATTAAGCCTATAAAGGGCACACAATAATAGGGTCTAAGTGGATGGAATTGTATCAGAAAAGCAATAAGAAACAATATCCGACACCTTTGTGTAGGACCTTTCATTTTTTTTAGGACAAACAAAAGTACACTTAGATGCTCACGGTCATTGTTCATCAGTGACTGTAAATAACAATGGGGAGAGGGTAGGTTCAGAAGGTGTCTTCTGGTGTAATTCATACGTATGGTGTTCCACATCCATTCAGTGAAACACTAAATTGGTTTAATCTCTGTTTAACAGCAACTTAAGATTTTGAATTTGCTGTGAACTGAACTGGGAGCTCTGATAGTCATAAATCGCATCTGAGTTAGACATCTTCCAGTGTAAGAACTCTTCTAAGTGCTTCCCTGCCCCTCAGGTTTGACATGTGGAACAAATCAAAAATAAGGTCAAATAATATAGTACCGCAGAAATACAGAGGCAACATTTTGCTCAGAAGTAGCCCATTGATTATTTTCCAGGATGAAACTATACTATTTACTCAGATCTACGAAAGACGAGAAACATCTTGAATAATTAACCTTTTTTTTTTCCCTTTCATTATGAGTTTCATATTGAACTTTTTTAAAGTGTGATACAAATAAGTTTTTAAGCTGTATAACAGATTCCCTTCTTCTTTGGGAAAATTCAGAATCATACTCATCAAAAGTATAACAGCCCACTATAAAACATTTTGTTTACATATAGAATAAAAACCTGTCAAAAATGTTAAATCCATGATAGTAATCTATTTTCATTGACTTGCTTAAAAATTAAGGTTTTAAACTTCATATCTTAAAATGTCAAAACTTAAGGTAATACACTTCAATAACGTAAAATCTTACACAAATAACATTTTTAATTGTTCTGATTATTTGAACAAGGACTGGATTGTAGTTATGCTTCTGAGAAGTTGAAACATTCAAAGAAGAATTAGGAATTATGTTTTCTTTTTCTTTTGTAACATAAATGTTATGATATATTTCTTTTTTATTGAATGGACCATTTGCATCCTTAACCTCTGTACCTCTGTACAAGAGTCTAACTTGTTTTCAACCAAAATATAGTGCAGTATGATACTGATAAGATCCAGCCAGTAGAAAAATAATTTCTGTGTTTTTATCTTTTCACCGATTATTTTTTATGTCAGTTTAATTGATCCTTGCCTTCAAAAGAATCAAAATATCTACCTGAAGCTACTGTGAGTTGCTAAAGCAATTATGATTATCCAGTATGAAAAAATTGATCCAAGATGAAATTTCCTAGAGCTGAAGATAAAGTGTTTCATTAGTGCATTTTTACCTTTTTTTTTCTCTTTCAAATTCTCCAATAAACCCTGTCTTCATTGATAAGTGGAGAATATCTTGAAACATTTACCAGAGGAACAGGGTAATATGAGTTTTCTCCTCAGGAAGTGTACACAGGTTTGCTTTTTGGAGAATAAAGTTGAAAATAAATCACTGAAATGTCTCTGTATATGCCAAGGTGTAGAGTTTATGAAGTATAACAGTTGTCATGTTAAACTTTCACATTATGACTTATGATTATTTGTATTTTAAGTTGTGTGCAGTAGCAAAATACTCACATCCTTGCAATAAAATCTAAATTTAAAAGTGTTTTGTGAAAATGATGGATGAGTGGAAAATAATAAACCATTCATCAAACAGTAGCTAAATAGCAACTCAGAGTTCACCACCACTGTGCTTAATGCTTTAGTGATAATGTCTACAACATTATAAAAAAATCTGGAGGCATATGAAAGCCATAACTTTCGTACTTCCCCTGGTTTGTACTACCTTGTCAAAGTTAATCTATTTATTTATTCATTTATCTATCTATTTATTTATTTTTGCTAATACACATCAAATAATTGCTATGTATGAATCCGGTTACTGCTGAAAAACAAAAATACACAGGAAGTATAACATAATTGCTAATTCCTACATTAATTTAACTCAGCTTTATTCACCTGAATGACAATTCTCCAAGTTCACTTAATAGTTAGTGCAAGATACAGACACTCCAAAAGGCTTCATTTTTGGAGTTCAAGAAGGGATGATCTCTTTATCCGTTCTGCTCTTCTGCCTTTTTGACCATGCAGGATCATTCAGATGTCTTCCAGCATCATTCGATATTTAGATGTACCTTTGACATACCTAAACATAATTTACAGCCATCTGAAAAATGGAGCACCTTTTGTTTGAAGTTGGTTTTTCTCAGGAAGCTGATAACATGCAATGTGGTGTAAGAACACAGCAGATGTGTCTAGGAAATTGGGTGCTGAGTATGTCTACAAGTGTGTCACTCAACGATGCAGTCTGCCTAACTGGTGGCTAACACCCTGATTAGAATGCGGTTGCTGGCCTCCAGTGTGGAGCCATGAAGCGTGTGATTAGCATTGTGTAGAACAGAGAGTTAGGAATGGGGATGAAGAGGAATATGGTTTAACTATATCTAAGAAAATAAATTTTACAGGAGTTTTGTGAGAACAAATCCACAATCTGATTTTGTACTTGTCATTATTTTTATGCAGAAAAGGCTGTTGCAATAACTGAGAAAAATCATGACAGAAAAGAGTTGGTAACTCCTAGCTATGAAATTGGCCAGGAAAGAGGTTTATGCAAATAAATTTCGTGAGATTAAGTTTATAATCTGGTGTCTAAATTGAATTTTCTGCCCAGATGTCAAATCTGACTGTCACTGCTCCAGTGAGTGATATAAAGGGGTCATAAGGTGTAAAAATGTAAGATTGAGAGTCCTGTTTTAGTGTGAACTTATGTCTGTATGTCAGAAAGTGGTATCAAGCTTTATTTATTTTAATGTTTTAGTGAGAACTCCATTTAATTTTAAAGCTAGAGACTGTTGTATAACAGCTACATAATGGCCGTAAGTTCCCCAGACTTGCAAATGCCAGCCATTTCCACTCTCCTGCTTCAGCCTGCCTCTGATCAGAAAAGGCTAGTATAATTCAGATATAAGCCAAATTTGATGTTAAAATGGAGGCTGAATTTATTACACAGCTTTGACTTAAAATGTGAAGACAACAGAAACATCTCTAAAGTAATACTGTCAATGTTGACTTGCATCTATTTAGGGAGACGAATCAGTCCTTAAAATAATGCTGTTGTGTCATAAATTACTGTCTACAAAAAAAGGTGAAAAATGATGGTGCAGAAATTTCTTCTACTCCTAAAAAACAAGGAAAAAATATTTATAAGAAAAATGCTTCTCTTGGAACATCAGTTATGATTCACCTGTTCAAGTTTACTGAGGTTGTGTAATAGCCTTAATCTGAAAGTATATGAAGAGCTGTACAACAATTTACGAATTGATACTAGATCTCTGATGATCAGGTAAAGTTCTCATTCCTGACAGCAGCATTTGGTATACACAGGTGAAGTCTTGATAAATAAACATCTTTAACAACTTTAAATTACATGTTTTCACCTTAACATTGAAACAGTTTACTGCAACACTGGTGCAAAAACGAGGAAATAATGGCTAATAACATGTCTATTATCATATCAATTATCTTGAAAATCCAGACTGTTAGAGTTTTAGACAACCTACTTTTTACTCGATTCATCGAAAAATTTGACAAAATATTGTGCATTGGCAGGAGATTAAAGGAAAGTTATTTGGTGGGAACCCATACTAACCTTTGCTAATTGGTTTTCCTGACCTCCAAGACATTTATACCAAGTCTAAAAGCAACAGCATATGAAGTAGAATGTATTTTTCCACTTAGCTAGTATCACAACCATTTTCTTTCTTCTTTTTCTAAAAATGTTCTAAATACACTGTACTTAGATCTGTATTAATGCTTGCTGAAGTAATTAGATGCAATATGAAACATAAGATTCCTCATGCATAAGACATACACGAGGAAATAAATATGACTTTGAAAACATGAAAAATCTTATACAATTATAAATATTTTCTATAGGAATAGGATAAACCCATCAAACATAAAATCAATATGTGGAAAATAAATGTTCCACTAGAAGAGGCTTTGAAGGCCTTTCACAGAGATTATGGCAGACATGATGACCCTGTATTGCTGTTGTCACCAGGTCTTGCTGAATCCCTCATATAAATAAAGAGAAACAGAGAGAGAAATTTTTTTGGGGACTGCTTGACCCCAAAGTGTTGTGTGTTGGCAGTAAGTTTTTTAACAGCAATGCCTTTTAAACTGGAAAATCTTGTCTCCTGACAGGAATCTCTGATTTTATTTATTTGTTTGTTTGTTTATTCACAGCTGGGCTCTTTCCGCCAGTCAATAGCCAGATGAGGTACATAACACAAATATTTTTGTGATCACAATGCAGTAGAAAATGCAAACAATACCAACATCTATTCATTCCCTCAGTGAAAAACTTGGGCTAATAAGAACTTTGATTTTGCCAGCCTCATGGATGTTGCAAAGCTGTCCTCCTGATCCACTAAAGTGCTAAGTCTGAAATGCTCAGCAGACACACAGTTGATTTAATGCAAATCTAATGGAAAATCCTCTGCTAGTGCAAACAACTCAATTTGTTTCTTCCTAATGTCCAAAGTAAAGGAACATAAAACATACCATCATCCTGCACACAGCTCTACAGAGACCCATTACATGGTATGCTTTAAAGAAAGGTTTTTTACTGTTATTCAAGAAAATGAAATGCATAAAGACGTAACCAGGACAGTGTTACCCTATCTAGTTAATGTATGATCAGACAAAACACTAAGCAAGAAAAATTGCTTGTATTCTTATCCTGCATGTAGAATGTCACGGAGGCACCCCAAAATAAGTTTAGGCAGACAACAAGGTCCAAAACAAACTTTATTCTGGCCGGAAAAGTACCGCCAATAAACCAATTAGAAACAGGGTTTATACAATTAGTTAGCACTCCGATAACATAAGATACAGGTTCGGATATTAGGTTAGGAGAGTATTTGGGGTGCAGCGAAATAAGAAAAATGAGGATCCACAGTGTGCATACACATACTCACAAGAAAACAAACCAGAGCCCTCTCTGCCCCGTTTTGCCCATAAGAGATAAACACCAGCCTACTGCGGCCAGGACTTACACTCGTCTGCCACAGACGAGGAATTTACACTTGCCTACCAGGCAAGGAAGTTACACTGGGTTGTCCCAGACAAGGAATTTACACTCATCTGTCCCAGATGAGGAATTTACACTCGCCTACCAGGGGAGGACTTATTAAAGCATATATTCAGTAATTTATCACTCACCCACACACGGAGGTGAGGTGCTCCCCATCCTGGGAGGTTACCTCAGACGGCTTCTCCATCTAAGGGGAGGGACTCCGGCAGCATGGCAGACCCGCAGCTCCAAGAAGACCACACAAAGGGGGTCTCCGGCAAGAACCCCATTTATAGTCTGTTCAGATCTGGCTGTGGGCATTCCAGAAGCTTCTTGGCTTCTCTGCGCCCCTCCCCTGACTGTTGGCATTCCAGAAGCTTCTCGGCTTCTCTGGGCTGTGGGCACTCTTGGCCCCTCCTCTGCTGACGACCCTGCCCACCGACTCTGGGTCTCCACAAAGAGCCATTAGCTGCCCCATTGAAGGCTCCAGTTCTGAGAGGGGGATGTGCAACTGCCACACCAGTTCTCACGGTGTGGCGGGGGGAAAGTGCAACTGCCAACATGTAGAAAGTCTTCAATCTTGCTAATCCCCAGACTACCAGAGATTCAGCTATTCAGCTAACAAACATGCTTTAAATGAGGCATTTTAAAGCTAAAATCTAATATGAGCTAAAAAGACGTCATGAGTTGTGCAGATATTTCCTTTGAGGTCTCTATACATTGGTTATACCTGAATCAGCACCTTCATCTTCTCCAAGATAATTAGGCAATATTTGTTTTCAGCATTCATCACTGAATATGATTTTGTTAGTTCTGAAGGCCAGGATATCATTATGTATATAAGGTAACTAGGAAACACAATCCAAATGAACTAGGTTTGAAACATTGTTCTTGAAAACACACAATTTTATAAAGCCAGGATCTGTGGTATGCAAAAGCTACAGAATAGATATAAATTTCACAAACTTGCAAATCCAAGCAGGTTTGCATAGGTTCTGCTACACTAAAGATCTGCAGTGTGGAAGGTGAAAAATGGATATTTTCAGTAAATAAGAAACCAGCTCTAAAGCAGGAAATTACCCAAGTAGCACCAGTATTAACATTGTGGATGGGGCTCATTGCAATTTTAATTAACATTAAGTAAAAGTGTTGTTTAATATTTTTCATTGTAATTAAACAATGTTTAGTACATAGTGAAGAATATTTTTTGAGACATTTGAGGCTGATCCAATCAGCCTTACTACTCATGTGTGATAAACTCTTTTCTGATGTATACTTCATGCAAAAGCCATCCTGTTTCTGGACACCTTGAAGCCTACTCAGTTAGATATCTAAAAGTTCCAGGAACTGTTGTATAGAGCAGTGAGTGATGTCATAATGTGTACCACTAGTATAAAAAATCAAAGTGACTATAGAGAGTCAATATGAACACACAGAAGCAGCAGCTTAATAACACCGGAGTGTGTTGGATTTGCTTAACATGTACAGGTCAGCTTGACAGCCCATGAGTAAAAGGTTCTGTGTGAGAACTTTTATGTCTATGATTCTTTATATATGAGTCATGCACATTTGAATTTCCAGTGTTGCCACGACAGCTTTTCTGTTCCCACAATTCTCTGCCTCATTCATTATTGACTTTCTAATTTCGGCAGCAATAAGTAGGCAAAGATGAAAGTGATTGTAAAAAGTAACCTCATTTACTATACAACCTTGAACAATTGCCAGGACAGCACGTCTCTTGAGTGCACAAAGAGGTATAGTTCTGTGACTCCTTTACACTTATTCCTAATCTAGATCTCAGGCTAAAATAAATATTTTTAAAAAATTTCTCTGTGGTTCTTGAAACCCTGAAGAAAAAAGTCATTCTGAGGGAGAAGTGAATCTGTAAACTGGTACAAGGCAGAGTCAGTGCAGGTGAATACAGAAAATTAGGAAAACTAGAAAAAAAATATTTATTGAATGTATGTAAAAAGAGATTTTTTTTTTAAGTGCTAAGAACAGTTTGGAAGTAGCAGAACTTATCTATGTCAGGGAATCCCAGAATGAGCATTCATGCTGCTGCCCCATCAGATACTGTATGTCTACAAATCTTGATAATTATTTTCATTAAATATGCTCTGTAATTGCTTGCCAGACTTGTTGCAGCTGTCAGCAAGGGAGCAATAAGAGAATACACCTACTAGACTGAAGACACAAAGCATCACATGGTCCATAAACATACCATCTCAGAAACTAAACAACAGAATTGAAAACAAAAAATTAATTGGAAATATCAGACTCATAGTAAGCATGTTTAGCAGGAGATGGATATTGACAAATGCATAAATCAGCTGACTTGGCAATATTCACATTCTATCTGAATAAGATTTGACAGACAAAAGACAGTACGTGATTTAGGCTATTCTAATGATAGAGGTGCAACAATTCTACACAAGCCATGGAAAACCTGTGCATTTTTTGAAAATGTGATGTGAGTCTGCAAGTATTACCCTGAACAACGGGTTGTGTAACATGCCTGCCTTAGGAAAAAAATGTTGTCGAAAATAATGACAAGAATGCCTACTATGACATGAGAAATTATAAAGCTAAGATGACATTCATAGAATGGTTTAGGTTGGAAAGGACATTTAAAGATCATCTAGTCCAATCCTCTTCCATGGGTAGGGACATCTTTCACTAGATCAGGTTGCTCCAAGCCCCATCCAACCTGGCCTTGAACACTTTCAATGATGGGGCATCCATGACTTCTCTGGGAAACGTGTTCCATTATCTCACCACCCTCATAGTAAAGAATGTCTTCCTTATGTCTAATCTAAATCTACATCTTTTAGTTTAAAAACTTGTCCTGTTACAACAGACCTTTGTAAAAATTCTCTATCCATCTTTCTTATAAGTACTGAAAGACCACAATAAGGCTTCCCTGAAGCCTTCTCTTCTTACAGCCCCAACTCTCTCAGCCTTTCTTAATAGGAGAGGTGTTCCAGCCTCTGATCATTTTTGTGGCTCTCCTCTACACCTACTCTAACAGGTTCATGTCTTTCTCGTACTGTGGATCCTCAAGCTGGATGCAATACCCCAAGCAGGGTCTCACGGGAGCAAAGTAGAGGGGAAGATACACCTGTTTTGACCTGCTGGCAACACTTCCTTTTATGCAGCCCAGGATACGAGTAGCTTTTAAGTCTGCATGCACATATTGTTGTCTCATTTATAATTTTTCATCTATCAATATCTGGAGGCCTTGCCCGTGGCTAATCTCAATTATTTCATCCCCCAGTCTGCATGGACATTGGGGATTGCCCCAAGCAAGGTGCAAGACCTTGCATCTGGCCTTTTTGAATTTCATGAGATTTACAGGTGCCCACTTCTCAAGCCTGTTGAGGCTCCTCTGGTTCCTTAGAAGAGGACATCGGGTAAGGTAAATTTGTGGCTGTCATGCTCACTGACATAGATATGATATTGCTGTGAAAAAAATGAGGTATTTTCAGTAAAAATAAAGCATATTATTGCCACAGTAGTATGTATAGTAATAAGCTTATCCACATAAGTAATTGTTATATATAAGTATAACTATATTTACATAAAAAGAGGTGTGTCAAAATTCTACTGAGGTGTTTTTTGGTTTGGTTTGGTTTTTTTTCAGTAGATGAAATAAAAGCCAATTTTCAGTTTAATCCAGATGTTTAGAAGAAATAACTGTGTTGTTCAAGTGTTCATTTTCTTCCATCTTAAATAGAGTCTGAGAGTTTTCCTCTCTTTAAAAAAAAAGGCGTACATTTCAAACAATTTAGATTGGATTAGTCAAGACTAATTACTTTGTAGCAAGTAATAATTCATGATTTAAATATATTTGTAAATGTAATTTTGCTTTACAACTTTAATGAATTGAAATATATATTAGCCTATACAAATAAGAAAATAAGTACAAAGCAGATCATTATTCTTATTAATTTCTCATTTAAAATTTGTCCATTTGTAGATTCTACATTTTACAATTTGTTACCTTTCTGGTATTCCAGTTCAAGGAATGTGTAGTATCTAAGAATAAAAAAATGAGACGAAAACCAAAAATTCATGACAGGAGGGGCATGCAACTTCAAAACTTTTCCACCAAAGTGTTCTAAACTTGCCGTCCTACTTTTTCTAAATGTTCAATTTCAGATTAACTTCTTTGTTCCATTCACATTTTTAGGGACTTTCAGGATCATTTTACTCACCTTTCTGAGTTCTAAAAATTCAATGAAACAAAGTTCCTGCAATGGACTTAACATAAAAATCCACAATTTCCAGCACCACTTTGATTTATACAGAATTCTTACATATAGTGACTCACACTTGTCCTGTCTTTCTCGCTCTATTTTTCTGTTTCTATCTGCTCATATAAGAGCTTAATATATCTAAAAATATTTTTTTCTCTGCTATCCAAATTGTTTATTTTCTTGCTGTATTGTGAATATTTCCCAGTCATCCACATTTATTACATGATCAGCCATTTGCCCTGCCATGACCTTGGCAGAACACTGAACAGACAGACTTTGTGTTTCAAAGTTGAACTATTTGTACCCATGAAACGTTCCTTACATTATGAAACATCTCGATTTCACTGAGGGGGTAAATTCAGCCAGCATCTGATTTAATGATTATCTTGATATTTTTCCTCTTTCATACATTTGTTTACTAGAGGGAATAAAAATAGAACTGGATTTTTTTGAGTAAATAAGCAAAAAAAAAAAAAAAAAGTGATACAATGTATTTTAAGTGAGCTCTGTGTCAAAGAACTCATTATGTCAACTAGTCTTGAATCAAATCAATGAAGTTAACAAGCATCCTGAGATATCTGACATACCCCTAATTTATTTGTCTAGCAGTAGGGCCATCAAAAGCGAAGAAGGACCTGGGAGTTCTGGTCAATAACAGACTGACAATGAGTCAGCAATGTGCCCTTGTGTCCAAGAAGGCCAACGGTATCCTGGAGTGCTTTAGGAAAAGTGTGACCAGCAGGTTGAAGGAGATTATCCTCTCCCTCTACTCTGCCCTGGTGAGGCCACATCTGGAGTACTGCTTCCAGTTCTGGGCTCCCCAGTTTAAGAAGGTCAAGGAATTACTGGAGGGAGTCCAGTGGCAGGCTACAAAGGTGATTAGGGGTCTGGAGCATCTTATGAGGAGAGACTGAGAGAGCTGGGTCTGTTCAGCTTGGAGAAGGCTGAGACAGAATCTTATCAATGTTTATAAATATCTCAAGGGTGCATGTCAAAAGGATGGGACCAGACTCCTTTCAGTGGTGCCCAAGGATGGGATGATGGGCAACAGGCATTGACTGAAGCATAGGAAGTTCCATTTAAACATGAGAAACTTCTTTACTTTGAGGGTGACAGAGCACTGGAACAGGCTGCCCAGAGAGGTTGTGGAGTCTCCTTCTCTGGAGACATTCAAAACACGCCTGGGTGCATTCCTGTGCAATCTACTCTAGGTGAACCTGCTTTAGTAGATGGGTTGACTAGGTGGTCTCCAGAGGTCCCTTCCAAACTTAACCATTGTCTGATTCTGTGAAATTCCAATAATAAAACCAACAAAAAAACAAACAGAAAACAAACACACACATACACAAAACCAACAGCCCCCCCAACACCACCCCACAAAACAAACCCAAAAAATAAACAAACCCCCGGAATTCTTATGCAGCTAAGCAGACTGTCCAAATTAAAGTATCTCCTTTATTATATAGACAAGCTAGGCACAACACATAAGACAGTTCAGAGGTGAACTTGTGTTGTTTGACGTGTCATATTTTCCTCTGACACAGACATATTCATGAACACATGGACACACAGAAATGCACACACACATCTACATGCATTTAAATACACGAATCACAATTCAGATTAGCCTCTTCTTTCCTTTGCAAATCACAATCATTTCTGCACTTGATGCCAATTAAGCTTGTGTTAGTCTGGTCTCCTGATGTGTTTCAAGTGCTGCTAAATGTGTTCCACAGATTATGATTTTGGTACCATTATGTAAAATGACAGAGCTCTTTGCAAGCTATCTACCACCTATGCTGCGACTCTTTATTGCAGTTCCAGACTGCTCAAACAAAGGTTACATAATTTTCTGTCTACTATAACCCCAAGGACCTTATCAGCAGATTTACTCCTTCCAAAGGTATGTATAGTTTTTTTATTCACCACATATTTCTTAGCAAATTTCAAGTAAAGGAAAAGTAATGATCATTGTATTTTTCCTCACAACTCATTTTTTTTTCACCAGGAGAACTCAGTCGTCTTGATTTATGCAGTTTTCTTCCTACGCATATTCAACAGAAAAAATTCAAATGGTACTGAGATTGCACAAGGAAGTTCAGAACCAATTTGCTCCGTGTTGTGCCAACAATTTCATTCCTAAGTGAAGCAAGAAGGGAGAGACAGAAAAAGGGGGTAGATTTTTCATTTTATACTAAAAGAAGTAAACTAAGTTCTCCTTAGGAAAAGTCACCAAGTTTCTACAATAAATATATTTATCATACATACATAAACTACTCTTTTGGTATTTGGGTAGATATTTCTGAAACTATCGACTAGAATAATTCTTCCTTTTCTGATATTATGGTTGTGCTGCATGTTGACAAGAAGTTTTATCTTTGTTTATTTGTTCCAGCTATAAGATTTTAGCCAGTTGGGGGTTTTTTTCATAATTGCAGATTTTTTTTTTTTATTTTAAATATACGCACTATACTTCTGTCTTTTCTTTAGTCTAGCCCCAGGTTCTCCATTTATTTCAGAGTTCTATAACAATAGTCAAATAATTTATCTTGCTTTTTATGATTTCCATCTGGTTCTGAAAACATCAGGATGGAGAACTCATGCACAGTTTCATTTTATTTCTCCGTATAGACTCAAATTAAAGCCTACTACTTTGGGGAAATCAATTCTGCCTAAAGATCAATTAATACTTTTTCTTCTTTCACCCACATCTACGCCAGAGGTGACATTGTGTATGTCATTTGCATATACAGCTGAGAAAATACAAAATAAAGTGATTAAAAGTAAATTAAGTAAACAGTCCACTCTGGACTCCTGGGTAATTAGGAAACATTGTTTTTCATAGTTATATATTATGCTCGTGCATGTACTGAATTTAAATGTCAATTATAATTTGTTTAGTATTTAAATTTTACTTTATGTTGCTTATGTATTTATTTTAAGATAAAGAAATACACATTGTTGAGCAAAAAGTGCTCATCTATACTTTTGAAGAAAAGAGAAAAAAAGGAAAGGAAAGAAAAAAAATAGATTTCTTGGTATATATACCTGTCTGATCTTTGTTATACATATAATTCTTTCCAGACTGCTTACATTGCTGTAGTGTTTGTAAGAGTACCACAGGACTCTGTTATTTCCACACACAGTCTGCCAGCAAGCAAACAATCAAAGAAAATATTCTGTGAGGTCAGTTCTTCAAGTGTCTTTTGGAAGTTCTTAAAGCTTCATATCACTCCTGAATCTACTGATCTGGTTTTCCAATGTCATTTCTGGAAATAAATATATGACTAAGTAACTGTTAATCAACTAGTAAGATTAAATTCAGTAGCTGTTCTATCAAATACATAAAAAACATTTAATCCCCTGCTTTAGTTCACAATAACAATAAAAACAAATAAAATAAAATAAAATAAAAGTTAAAAAAGAGATTACTCCAGAAATGCCTCTTTTGCTTAAAGAAGCATTTCTTTTCCAGAATAATTTTACTTTGGATGGTAAAAATAAGTCTGACATTAATATGGATTATCTTCAGTACCTGAGCTGTCATGTTCTTTCCAGAACAGCCTGCCTTACATTACACTTCTTCCCCAGCATTCCCTGTCTTTCAGCAAATCATAGGATCTTTGATGTGTGAAGTCTGTGATAGGTAGAAAGTTAGAACTGTAAAAACATTGATGCAAATCTTCTGAAGTTTTCATAAACAATTAATTTTATATAGGCTGATGCGCTGTTCTGTTAGAAGTGGGTCACCTGAAACAAAATTAAAATATCTGAATAGGAGTTCAACTGCATGCTTTAAATGTCAGGTCTTATTTAGACTTCCTTTAATGGAAATAAACTGAAGTTTTCAGAGAGCAGTTGATTTCATGGTAAGACAGATGTCTAACATCTTTGGGGTAAATCAATGTTTTTTCTCTTTGTTTGTGATACAGATAGCTCAGATGAGTAGCTCAGACTATTTGCTTAGCTTCTTTGGAAGTCAACCTGGGTGGTATGAACCCTAGCCTTTATATCTAACATCACAGATGGATATATATCAGTTGTAAGTGAATACAGGTACACAGTTTACCTAACCAATAAATCATACAGTTGTCTAGTTATTATACAGTGATCAAAATGTTTTTATATGAGAAGAAAGTCTTTAATATTCCTTTTTTGTGCCTAAATATGGATTTTCTTAAATCTCGGTGATGATAAGGGTTCTTTAATTTGTTCATATTCTGAACACCTATAATTAACATTGACAAGTGATCACAACTAATGTAGCACAAAACGCATCTCAAATGAGTACAGTGAAATATGGTACAATACATTAAGAACAACTAAAAATTCTGCAATTAATAAATTCAAGTCATAAATAAAAGCCTATAAGACAAACCAGAAACATGAGTTCAGCAGTGAATTATTCACTTGAAATTTTCTCCTCATTGCTCCCCAAAAGTCATTTATTGACAACATTTTTGGGAAGCAAGCTCAGTTTTTAACCTTTTTTTTTTTTTTAGTTGTGTGGCTTCTCCTCTCTCCTCTTCTGCCCCCAGACAGCTCTTAGATACCTGTGGGGAGATGTCATTAACAGATTCTCCTCTGCCTATGCAAACCGCCAGCAGCTTAACAGGCTTCCCATACCTTCATGATATGAAACAGATTGATTAGTGATGCCTCTCCTCTCATCTGCCTTTAGGTGCAGGCAGTAAAGTCTAGAAATACAGCATAGCATTTGCTGAGAGACCAAGTGCAGTACCATGCCTGTAGCAAAAGCAACACAACACAGCATGAGTCTGGAAGAAACAGGTAAGCACTGATAGGTCTGGGAATATCCCAAACAGGGAAATAAGAAAAAATGGTGACGAATATGTGAAGGAAAAAGACAGTAGTCCTGTGTTCTGTGAAGATAAAAAAGAAGCAAATGTAGGAAAAAAAGAAGCAAACGTAGGAAAAAAAGTATGTGCATTGTGGGAAATTCTTATGAAAATTCCCAGGAGAGGTTGTCTATAAGACAAATATAGTACTATCGCCAGTCCTTCATTCACATTTCCTCAAGGGTGTGTAGCTAGACAGTAGACAGGACAATGATGTTCTAAATGAAGCATAGCCAAATGATTGCCAAATTATCAAAATTTTTGTTATAAAATGGAGAAAGGAGATCTTTAGAAGAAGAAAATAAAAATATAAGGATAAGACATAAGTAAAAAGTGATCAGTTAGTAAATAGGCAAAAGACATGGAGAAATTATAATGATTATATAAACAGTGCAAAAAAAGTTGTATGATTAAAAATATTTTGTGTCCTTAGTTCTTTCTACTGAGTGCCTTAGTAGGAAGTGTCATAAAATAACTGCTGGGAAGATTCAAATCTAGAGAAGGAAAGCAACATCAAAGTTGGACATGAACTCAAGGGATGTGTTGCAATGTTAGCCTAAGAACAGCAAAATAAAATAACAAAAAAAGAATAAAAACGATAATAACAAAAATAATTATATTTTTTAAAATGTAGAATAAGATTTAATCTCTCCACTAACTGTCTCAAATAATTTTAGTGTACTTTTTAGAAGATCCGTCCATTCATCTTATGCATGAATTGTGTATGACATTTTTCTACATGCTGTCATACACACTGAGTGGTTAAGATGTCAAGAAATGAGCTCAAAGGTCTTTGGTAAGGCTGACAAGGTCTTCCTGTTCCCTCCCAAACTACATAAATTATCCTTAAGGATGAAAGTTGCACATCTGTGGCAAACTTTCATTAGCAATGGAAATCTTAAGAATGCTGACTGGCAGGAATTGAATTCATCTTGTGCCTGCTGGGCAGCAAAATTATATTCCCCTTGCTCTAGTCTCTGGTCTGTGTGGTCAGACTCTGGCTCTTCCACATTATCATAATGTGTCTGACTGTTCAATTTCAGTGTCTCACAGACATTCAAAGTTGTTTTTTTTTTTCTCAGATTGAAGTAATCATTATTTATGGTTAAAATAAAACTATATTAATGTACTGAACTCAAAATGCAATGTGTAGCTTGGACAAAAAAAGGATTTTTAGAGATAAAGACAGAATTTGGATTTTAAAAGTATAGAGCAATGCAACTGGAAAGAGTTTTCTTCTTAATTATGTGACACCACAGAATGTCTCTTTTGCATGTTCAGGCTAGTTCACCTTGCAGTGGAAGTATTTATTTTCTGAAACGCAGTTCATGTTCCTCCCATTTTCTTTATATTCTTTTTACCTAAGGATAGAACAGTGAACAACAAAGAGTGAGATTTCTTGTCTAAAGCTGATATCATTTGGAGAAAGGCACAAATAGAAAAAGTCTTGCTGAAATATGCAACGTGACTTGCTTTTAAGCACCTTCTACACTGTACCCATCTGCTAGATGCCTTAGTTTCAGCATTTATTGTTCCATGTATTCAACAGAAAGATTGCTAATAAAAGTCTGATATGTGACTATTTCTTATTGAAAACAATGCCCTCATGTCTTGTAATATTTCACATAAAATAGTATCATATTTCTGTAAAAAGCAGTGCAAATTTCCGAACTTATGTTGTGTATATTTTTCAATTTTTTGTTTCCAATTTTTCAGTTTGTATTTTACAATACTTCAGATTCCTCTTCTGAATGTTATTTACTTAAACCACAAGGGCATAACACTGAAGGGAAAAAGGCACAGGCACAACTAGAGAGAGGAAAGAAAGAACACACAAGGAAATGAGATTGAATTAGAGCCTGAAAACTGATACTTATTACCACCTTGTTAATCAGTATTTGATATAGCTGTGGATATTCTTGCTGTTAACAAACAGTGCATACACTGTGCAACCAGGAATTCAAGTGTCCCTTTAGAAAACAGAGTCTAGTTCCCCTGTTTTTTTCAATGCATAAATGCCTGGTTTCATGGTCCAGCTCCTGGGAACCTATTGACTGAGCCCTGGCAGAAAGAGAAGAGCATTCCTTGCAGTCCAGCGGCTGGTGTGCACTGAAGGTCTTTGAAGGGTGTGGAAGCCAAGTTCCCTGTGACAAGGACATTCTGGAATCCAGCTTCAGCTGACTTTGTGCAGAAATCTTCTGAACTGTAAAAAACAGGGAATATGCTTACTGCTTTTTATAAAAGAGATGTTCGTGATTCAGACAAGGCTACCATCAGTAGCTAAATTTGAAATAAATAAAAAAACTCAGACTGGGTTTGATGAAGTTAGGCAACTTGGCATTTACTTGATTCCCTATATGTCATGGGAGTAGCTGCTTAATTAATTTAGAATGAATCATCTTTGTTTTGTTTGGTGTGTTGTTTGTTGTTGTTTTTGTCCTTAGAGGTGTATGCTTGTCTCTAGTTATTTTAATTAAGTGCTCATTTCAGGAGAAATGGATTTCCCCTCATTTTCCTCTCTATTAGAGCAAGGTTTTTAAAACTAAGGTAAGGCATAACACCAAAAGATATACATGATTACCTATTTAGTGTGAAAACAAAAAATCTCCTTAATCCATTCTACAGGGGAGTTAGTAGACTTTGAAGCCAATATGGACTCAATTAATTTTATTGTCTGCACACTGATGAATTAAGATTCTTGATTTAATTCTTTATAGTGAAACATCTATTCTATCTGTACCATCTGCCCCCCTATATATTTTATCTCTGCTCCTTTCAAGGGAAATTCTTATAAACATCTGAGGGCTAAGAGCAGAGCATGTCACAATCTCTCACTAGAAAGTGAGCGAAATTTTACAATATTATCCTCTGAAGAAAAGAAGAATGAGTCTTATATAGAACTGAACTGAAATCCTAAGTAAATGGAAATAGCAGGCTTGGTAGTGATTAGATCCCATGACTAATGCTACATAGTAGTATAAATGCCACTCATACTAATATCCCACTACCATGACTAATGTGACACAGCTTTAATCTGCTCATAGTGAACTAGGTTGGAAAGAGCAAAGAGAAGCTTTTCCATGTCCTTTACTATTCAAAATTCTTTCTTGAAGTGAGATGGAGACAGAGAGTGAGAGATGCCAGAATTCATTATGCTTTAATCTGGACATTGTCTTTGCTTGAAACATGAGCAATCCCGTGTAAGCTAGTGAGTGCACATGAATGCACCTTCTACCTAAATAGTAAATGCCAGTTGGGAGGTTGTCCTGTGCGCCTGCTAAAATAATTAAAGAAGCATAGTGTGTAACACATCCTGTATCCCCAAATAAGGTGTCCTCCTTTATATTTTTCATGCCTTGCTATGAAACATTGTTTGTTGACGGAAAACTCTGCCCCTGACACATGTATCACATTTCCCACTTTCACTGTCTGACCCTAAGGGCTCTTAATCAAAGTTACGGATTCACTCAAGTTACTTCATATGGTGTTTATTATGAAAAATAAACAAGCAGTGACTTCATTTGTTTAGCCTGAGATTTTTTTCACCTTTGGTATCTTAATCCACAAGCCCATTATTCTGAATGGCTGACTGGGATTTTCTGCCTGATTTTGACTTTTGTAGCAAAAGGAAAATCCCACTTCTCTCCTATTATAAGTATTTTGATGTAGTCTTAAAAATATATTTCCAGAGAATCACCAGCAGCATTTTCAGCATCATGGAATAAATGGCACAGAGTGAAAACAAGAACACATTACTTTTTGTATATTAAACAGTAAAACAAAACTCAAGATCTCAATTTTTGTTGTGGAGTAAGAAATATTTGTTATTAAAAAAAAAGTCTGTTTTTCTTAAAATGGTGTTTGGGAATAGCTAACAGTTTTGGAGTACACAGCAGTAAAGGAGACTCTTCATTTTAATAATAATTATTATTTCTTCTCTCTTCGAAGGGAGACGTGACAGTCTGCACTGTGATCCTTCCATTAGCTTCTGTTGTTACTGCTATTGCTGCTGTTCTCATTCCTGAAAACAAAAAAATAATATGTATAGGAATTAAGAGGACACACAGGTAAAAGAGAATGTACTGTTTCTGGTGCTACCTCTCATGGAATCTCTCTGCTGGAATGGCAACATTCACTGTAAGACCTGGCTAATGTGCAGCATCAGCCTTGTTAAGCCATTTTAGTTATCTCACAGCTGTGTCACAAAGAAAACAGACTTATCTGGCAAAGACATTATTTTTTGGGTTTTGGTGTGGTGGTTTTGTTTTGTTTGGTTTGAGTAGTGAAAGATGAAGATGGAAAGAATAAATAGTTTGGAAGAAGTTGTGGCAAAAGAGATGGCAGATGGTGGAAGACAGGAAGACTAGAGGGATGAATGTAGCGATAGAGCAGTTGAAGAATCAAGTTTTATGTTGTGATCTGTTGAAATTAAGTGAAAGTTTGACTGTATGCATATAGACATCTTCAGGACTAGTGCCTTAAAGAACTAAAAAGAAACAGCTGAAAGGAAAAGAATACAAAGACAGAAAAAAAAAGATTGAATTCTTCTTTATTTTTTTAAAATTTCATATTACTTCTGAAAGAATTAGGCATATTCCAGAAAACAGAACACGAAGGGGAAGAAGGAATCAGCAAATATCAAATATAAGCTGAAAGGTGGTATTATTTTAACCAAATTAACGTAAAAATAATAATATCTGTTATAGATATGTAATCTTCTATTTTTTCAAATGGAGAATGGCACACAAACACATATCTAATTCTAAAGAAATCACTACATGTTATACGAGCAAGTTATAACTCACATTTTATAAGAGGGGCAGATGGTTCAAGTAGGTAGGGTACCAAGCTGGACCGTGAAAATTCATGTACTGTCTAAAACCTGAATATTTTCCGATTTTGAAAAAGTGGAAACATCTGAGCTTCTGTGTCTTCTGTCAGTTCTTTGGCTGTTTAGTTGGACTATGTGGTGATGGAAGGTGTCGTGAATTAAGTTCATGAAGAACTAAGTTATATATAATATAAAATAATGACAATCATATATTATACTATATTATATACACTATTGGATAATATACTTTATGTTATTATATATTATAGAATATATTTCAGATTGTAATATTATATGGTAAATATAGTAATTATATATTATCATACATAATATGTCATTATAATTATAAAGTTATATAATGATCTTAAGTCACAGCTATAATACAAACAAAATAATGAATAAAAAAATAGTCAGAAAACATTACAAAATGAAACTGGAAGGGAAAAAGGCAGGATAAGGGAATAAACACTTAAACTAAGATTATAACTCCAGGTGGCCTAATCTTAGCAAATATTTCTTAGGAAATAATGATAGAAATTTTTGTAGGACCTCTACTGATAAACATGTCATGACAAATTCTATGGAATAGTAATATTTCTGTCAGCAATCAATTTCACCATCTTTCTTAGTTCTTAATTTTTATTACAGTTACGCATTTGAGGAATGAAATACCTATTTTTTTGACAGCGAATCAATCTTTAGCTGCTTATTATATCATATTAGTTTACACTGCCTTCGTCTTTTCCAAAACCCTGTTTCCTAATGCCTATGGTTCCATTTTAGTTCTTATTCCTCTGAGTCTGGACATCTTCCACTGGGATATTTTCAGCAGAAGGATGAAAATCACTCTGTCATGAGTCAACTAAGAACATTTCTCATAACTGTAACAACTGGCCTTCCTTCTGTGCCTTACTACTGTTTTACAGTTCCTTTTTTATAGAAGTCTGATGTGTATTTTTTAGAACTTGCATTTGCCTACTAGCCAAAACAGTTCTATTAACTCTGGTCTCATCTTTGACAATGTCTGCTCATGACTGGTTTTGCACAGCCTAATTTAAACTGAACTGAGAAAAAAAGTGTCACATTACTTACAGGCTCTCATTATTTATGCTGAAGGTATGTCAGTTGTTCTCTGAAGGAAGTATTAATAGGCCCCTATTTTTCATATTTTTTGAGATATCCTGACAGCGTTTACAGATTAGTCCTATGTCTCATTCAGTTTCAAAACTAATTAATTGTAGTGAACAATAAAGACTGCAACAGATTATTCCCCAGATCTATCAGAGGGTTACAACTAACATTCATATTTTTCAACAGACTGGGGGTGGACAAGCCTTCTCAAAGAAAACAAACAATACGCCTCCAAAGGCACGCATGATTTATATGTAGGTGAGCAACTATATGTAAGCAACTATCCTTTAACAAGCTCTGCAGTGCCAAGTTACAGTGGATCACCTCTGGGTGCTGCTGTCTGGAGCTCCTATCAAGAGCTGCCATTACACACATATCCACATCCTGGTATCTTTTATCCTGTTTAAGTCTGCTAGGGTAAGTAAGGTGTCCAGGAGTGGCACGATGGTAGTGTGTAGATAGAAACAGATGGGACTCAAGATCTGAACAGATACAATTCTTGACTAAAGAAACTAAATTTCTTCGGGTCATGGGCTGGCTCTTACAAAAATGTGTGACAGCATGCCCACCAGCAGTGCCAGATTTCTAACTAGCCAACAAACAGTTTGAAAAAAATGCACTTGTATCACTGACAGGAAAATCAGGTGGCATTCCAGAGTTACTCTTTTAAACTAAAAAAAAAAAAAATAAAATCTGCAACTGTGAAGAAATGTGCTGCAGAATAGTATTTGTTTGCAAAAGTTAATGACTGGCAACCTATTATACTGAAAATACACAAAATCAATACAAACATAATACTCAAAAGCTGGCTGTCTCAAAAGGCTCTGATCAGTCTGAAATAATAAGATTATTTAGTATTGTTATATGTATGCCACTGTCCCAAAAACACCCAACTAAGTACTGAACACGAACTTATTGATATTGAAATGTCTCAGAACTCCAGGCAAGAAACTATGAGGGACAGAAAAGTATGCATGCCAAGTCCAAATATAGCTGATGATGGAGGTGAAAAACTTGACAGCTATCTCATTTACACTTTTTATGACTGAAATCCTGTGGAATTCAGAAAACATAATCAAAGCATAAACCTAATATAAATAAGTATGAACAATAGGACAGACAAATCCAGAATGCTAAAATAACTCTTTTAAACTAAGGGTGATTATATGTCAAAAAAGCAGGTGGAGTGGTAGTGAAAAGATACTGACAAGAACAAAAGCAAAACAAACCAAACCAAAACAAACAACAAGAACTAAAACAAACAAACAACACAAAAACACACACACACACACAAAAAAAAAAAAAAAAAACAAAAAAAATCCAAACCAAAACCAAACCAAACAAACAAAAAAAGAAAAAAACAAACAAAAAACAAACCAAACCACCAAGCCTCGACACCATTAAGCTTAAATTGATTCCCAGAAAACTAGTGAGAATGGATGCTGGGTTGTAGCTACTGAACTGAAGGTAGTGGTGCCCTCAAATGAGTTTCTGCTCATAGCGTTGATTCTTCCATTCAATGAGAAAATAACTAGAAATTATTTTTTATGCCAAATAAGCTACTCTGAATTTCATCACAAGCAGGAAAGAGAGCTCACATCTGCCACTGAATGGTACAGAGAAAACAATGAAATTACAAGTATTGTAAATCACATTTTCTCACATACAATGATGAACTGGTTTTGAAGTAAAATCAAACTCTTAGAGACATAATACTCAATAGATTTTTTTTTTAAAGAGAGTTAGCAGCAGGATGTTTTAGAAAATATTGCAAATAAAAATAATGAGACAGTTTCTGGCAACATGTATTTTCTGTGGAGGAACATAATAATTTTGATTAAATTTGCCATTGAAAAAAAATCTTTACTCTCAAACAAAATCAAATGAATATAGCAAAATATGAAGAGTTACTCTTCTATTTTTCTGACCTTTACACATTCCTGGACATCTACATAACTTTCAGGTAATGATCCTCCCTATTGAAGACCTGAGCAGAAAGTTGAATGTGCATTTTCCTCTTAACTATCCAGTTAACTAGTCTATGAGTTACTTCTGTATTATGCATACTTGCTTTTCCGAAAAAAAAATCATAAGATTATTTTATAAATTAGAACATTTTTCACATGTCAAAAATATTAGTGCATAGAAAACATATATACCAAATCTACATATAATCATAAATTAATATGGTTTATCGAAAATAATTTAACTCAAGTTGTCCAATGTGCTGGACATTCTGACTGGATGCTTTCAGTTATTGGTCTTTTCACCCTTGCTGCGATGGGCAATAGACTTACCCTTTAAATTTTCTGTTATTTGCAGACACCAAATATGAACACATATGAAAAGTAAGTGCTCTACAGCCTTGATGAAGATGTTGGGAAAATGCAATGATTTCACAAGCTCAGCACAAAGGAGTCATCAGTAGCCACTGATGTGTTGTCATTATCACTTAAAAGAATGAATCCTGTCTGCAATTACTAACATAAAGATATGTAAATCCTTTCAGGTTTAGGTCAGTCTGACAAAGGTGCCTTGCAAAACACCTAATCAGGAACTACTGACTTTGAGCTTTAGACATTTTGGAGCCTGCACAATTGTGAGTGGGGCAATCACTTCCCTCGCCTGGCTGGCAATGCTGTGCTTGATGCACCCCAAGACATAGTTGGCCCTCTTGGCTGACAGGGCACACTGTTGGCTCATGTTCATCTTGCCATTGACCAGAACCCTCAGGTCCCTCTCCACAGAGCTGCTTTCCAGCATCTCATCCCCCAGTCTCTATGTACAGCCAGGGTTGCCATGTCCCAGATGCAAAATCCAGCACTTGCCCTTGTTGAACTTCATGTGGTTTGTGATTGCCCAGTTCTCCAATTTGTCGAGATCCCTCTGCAGGCTCTCTCTGTGTCAACAACTCTTCCCAATTTTGTGTCATCAGTGAACTTACTAAGTATTTCCTCAAGTCCTATGTCTAAGTCATTTATAATGACATTGAAGAGGATTGGCCCTAAATGGATCCCTGTGGAACCCGACTAGTGACTGGTCACCAGCCTGACATAACCCCACTCTTTGAGCCCAGCCTGTCAGGCAATTGCTCACCCACAGGATTGTGTGTTTATCCAGCTGTATGCTGGTCATCTTGTCCAGGAGAATACTGTGAGGGACAGTATTAAAGGTTTTACTGAAATCCAAAAAGATCACATCAACAGGCTCCCTTGGTCAACTAAGTGGGTAACCTTGTTGTAGAACGAAATTAAGTTTGTTAAGCAAGACTTTCCCCTCATGAACCTGCGCTGGCTGGGACCAATGACTGCATTGTCATTCAGATGTTTTTTCAATAACTCCCAGAACAATCTTCTCCATGATTTTGCCAGGCACAGAAGTGAGACTGACAGGCCTGTAGTTTCCAGGGTCATTCCTGTTACCCTTCTTGTAGAACTATATAAATGGCATAATGTGCCAATGAAAACTATTTAAAAAACAAGTAGACAATAACTAAACCTTTTTTTGCTGGAGTCAATATAATTCCCTTTTCCTTTAATACTTCTGTAAGATTATTGTTTTCTAGTAAACCACTGCACTGCACACATCTCTGTTACTGTTTCTCATGTAGTCATTTATAGTCATTAATGAAAATGTTTGGTTTCTGTTTTTTTTTTTTTTTCAGACATTACAGCTATGTTTCAGCATTATGACATTTAATATACTGCCCAATTAGTCTTTCCCTGCTTTGGTTTAGTTAAACTAGATAATATATGTAAATGCTGTAGTAGACATTGATTTAACAGAGGAAAGGAGGAGAGGAATCTCCGTTGTTTGCTCTGGTGGTTGTAACATACTGTCTCCCGCACCAAGTGACTCAGTGACAGCTCTGTATCAGGACTGTATCTGGATCTCATGTGTAGTTACAGCGAATTCTACTTAAAGAATTATATTATGTTAATTCTTTTCCTGCCAGACTGATCTGTTATAACAAATATTGACCTTTAATTTGTCCTCTCTAAGCCATGCAGTCTGCAGAAATGCAGATGATATATATAAGCCCTTTTCAAGCAGAGCTATGCATACAGCTCTTGAAAAACTGAAACTTTTTGACCAAAAAAAAAAATTCAGTGACACAGTCAGGAAATTCTTACTCACAAGGAGAAAGATCCTCTGGGGATAAAAGTGTCAGTGTCTTTATGCTTTGAACTAATCATGCTTCATGTCTGCTTCTTCAGGACAATATCTTCTACAGATACTGGAACTGAGGTGTTTTTCAGTTTGTTTGTTTGGGGTTTTTTAGGGGTTTTTGTGGGGTTTTCAAAAAACTTTTTTTTTACAGTAAACCTTGGGACCTTTTCGTGTCACTGCTCTACTCAGAGACTTACTTCTTTTTATCTGTCTGATACTTTCAGCTTAATTTTTCCCGTAAGAACAAAGGATTAAGACATCCTATTAAGCTCAATACTGAACCAACTGCATTTTCTATTCTTGTCTTTTGTGTTATGCTGAAGGGTACTTCAAGCTGTCTGAAACTAACAGTGTGTTTTTGCAATTGGAGCATCTGATGGCACAAAGTACAAACTGTTCCTATACCTCTTTTATTATTTTCTCATATCTACACAGCAGATTTTAGATTGCACGTTCCTTTCGTATTTGAAACTACTGAAATCTTGGTTTAGATATTGAAGATGTTAAGGAATGCTCAGCTGTTTTTCTTCCATTTTATCTAGCAGGTATAAATAATGAACAAAAAGAATTTCAGATGTTTTTTGAGTCTGCCACGTAGTCTAGTCTCCAGCCCGTGAACAGGGTTAGCTTAACCTCTCTTTATATTCAAGTGAGAGATGAGACATCTTTTGAGGTTGAATCAGTGCACACCACAGCTGAGTCAAGGGCCACAGCAGTCGAGCCACCTGGGAAAGGGGAAAGGCTGCAGAGTCTGCTGGTATATTGAGGGTTCTGTTAATATCAAAGGAAATGTACTACAATATGGCTTTACCATGTACCATACCAGAATAAAATTCAGGGGACTGGGGAAAATTAATCTAAATGAAACACCAGCCTGCTTCTTGGGATAGCTTGAAATTTGGGAGGAAAACAGAAAAAAATTATACTTTGAGTCTAAGAAGTGAAATAATCATGAAGGGGTTTTGCTAGTTAGTTTACTTAAAATACTCCTTATACTCACTTTCCAAAAAGAAAACCAATCAACCAAAAAAACCTAGAAAACAGGACCACTAAAAATCATGAAACCCAGATCCAAAGAAAACAAAATGATTGCTGTTTATATTGTAACAATTTATGTCAAATTGTGTTCTATTCACAATTTATTTTCTGTGTTGCAGCTCTGATTACAGTCTCAGGACACTGAAATGCTCAGTGATCTACACTGAAATTTAGTGTTCAGTGTATCAGAAATCAGCACAATAAAAACAAGATAAAAATAACAGATTTGTCTACACAGCACTGATATGAACGTCGTGAATGGAATGTGTTCTATTGTTATTTACGTATAGGCAGATTTGAAGTAAAAGCAGTGGTAAATAAAGTTTGCTGTACTAAGCCACTGATACAAACATTGTCAGAAGATGAATGTCAACTGGCTGAAGACTGGCATTCCATCTGTTCTTAAGAGAGTGCTAAGTTTAGCATTTACATTGGCAAAAAAATAATCATGAGTTACTTCCTTTCCAGAAATTCGTTGTTGGATATTACACAGATAATGAGCACACAGTACATCAAATCAAAGATATTTCACATTAATGTTGAAATATTAATCTTCAATATTTTGAAAGAAAAAATAAAAAAATATTTTAAAAAACCTGTTTAATTAAAGGCTCTTAAAACTGAAACAGAGAAAAGAAATGAAGAGTGATGTAAATACGAGATGTGATCAGTCAATGCAGTTTCAAACAAACAAAATGGTAACTCTGTATGCAAGTGACTGGAACCTTTACAAGAGTAACTTGGATAGAGTTCCACAATAGAGACCACAGGCAGCGTTCAAGTAAAGATTAAGGACCCCTCTTATCTCCAGGACCATGTCTAATGGAATTCATTGAAGCAGTCTCCTATGATACTATTTTTTACCTTCTTCTTTCCTTTCAGGATTCTGAACTCCATCTCATGGTCACTGCAGCTAGGACTGCCCCCAGCCTTCACATCCCCAACCAGTGCAATGAGGTCTAGCAGAACAGTATCAAGACAATGAACACAAATATAATTGCTAGAACAATTTTAGGCTAACCTGGAACTAGACACTTGGTGTCAGCTGGATTGAGTACGTATACTGATCTAGAACAGAATGTTTCTCTCAAGGATTTGTTAGTTACTGGGTCTTTTAATTTCATTTGATTCTTCAGAAGGTATTGATTTTGTCTACAGGAAGACCATTTTTTGAAATGACTAAAATATTTTCAGCTATAGAAGGGATTATGTTGACAAGAAATTATGGCCAGAACTCTACTTCCTACCTCTTATTTTGTAGTTAACAGATCACAATCTATGATTGCTCTCTAGGATGTTATATGCCAGAATACACTTTAAAAATAAATTTAATATAGAAATGGAACTTCTATTTTTTCAACACAAGTGGCACGTTTGTGAGGAAAGATAGGTAGAAAGCAATACATTTTATTCTCTCTTTAGGTACTCTTCTTTTGAGAGAAAAAGCAGAACAACAAAGGATTTCAAAAAAGTAGAGTATAATCTAGATCTGTATTCATTATAATGAATGGAAGGTAAGTGTATAGGAATAGAAATTGCAGTGCATTTAAGCTACAGCAGCAGTGATGTATGCCAGAACAACCCAGGTAGATGACATTGCTTAGTTTAGTCTTTCAGATACTGTGGATATGCAGTGGAGAACTGGAAGAAAAAAGCTAACAATTAAGCTCAACTTCTGCAATGAGTTCCCTGAACCTGAGAAGTAGACGTGATCTATTTAGTTTGCAATATGTACATAAATCTTCATTCCCAGCATCAATGAATGTGTTTACATAACTTTACTGGGATCAAAGGATAAACCAGAGCTGAGCATTCTGCAGTCTTTTTTACCACTAAACTTTGTGAAGCAATATTATCACTTCTGAAAAACCACTTTTTTTTGCCTTAAAGAGCTCTTACCTGCCAAATACTTCCGATGCAGCATTTCTGTTTTTATGTATCATAATATCAGATATCAAAAATAATCACATTATCCAGAGCTGCTAGCATATTTTCAAAAATACCTGATAAGTCTTCAGGTAGAAAGATATGAATTACAAGTGATGTACTCTGGAGTCCTTTTAATTTATTTTCCTTCCAAGTGTTTTATGTTAGGACTTGAAAAAAGAGTGTTTTCTGGTTTTAATATAAGTGATGTCTTAGTTCCCTATTTTACCTCATTCTGTTAATCTAGTAGGAAACAAAGAGTAGCAAAGAAACGTTTATTATTGTGTATAATATTATTTCTTTCCAGTTTTCAAGTTGCTGATGAAAAGTCTGTATTTCTTGGATTATATGTGCCTGGGGAGCTATGTTATCATACAAAAATCCCACTACTTCAACTATATAGATTACAGAGAACATAAATAATTTTGAGGAAAGGTTTCAATGGCATCCTTTACTGATAGCACTAAGAGATAAAGGGCAATTAAAAATGAAAAAGTGTAGGAATTAGGTAGATATTAGCTCAAGAGGGAACTTTTAAGGTTCAAGGCTAAAATAAGGTATGAATGATGCTTACTTGCACAAGGGTAAAGGAATATATAATTTAACTTTAGAAGAACTATTTCAAATAGCATCTTATTCTACGAAATGTATTCAGTTTTCTTGGAGACTGCTGATGTGCTAGGCATACCCATAATGTGGGTTTTCACTGATGGACCAGCTCGGAAGGACAGTTTGGATCAGTTAAAGCAATTACAGATGTGTGGTATTGTTTAGAATCATGAAGAGACTGAGGAAAAAGGATGAAGAAACATTGTTGCTTTTCTCTTGATAATGTATTCCTCCTGACCCCTAGAAAGTGTATGTATAACATTGCATTTGAACTCAGATCTCTAATTTTCAACAGCATAGCCATCACTAACTGCATTTCAAATAAATGTAACATTTCTGTTTGTTAGATTGAAATTGTATATTTAAATGCCTTCAGAAGAAAAGTGAAGTAAAGTAAGAATGCCTTGAGGAGGCAAGTTGTGCTTACTCAAGATCAGCAGCACCTTCTTCTCAGAATAATTTGGTTTCAAGACTGAAATAAATTATTTGTGTCTTGAAGACACTGAAGTAATTAAATCTGTATTTGCTTATCATTTATGTTTATTTTTACATAATAGCTACACTAGTTTTCAGATTGCAGCTTTTTTCTATGTTAACAGTCCTTACCTCAAGGAAAGGTATGTATAGGAGAAATAATGTTTTTAAGTGAAATTATATGTTTACTTGTTTGCTATTCCTTTCATTCATTTTTTGCTTGCCCACTGCAGACCACCAAAGTTGATCATTCACAAAAGGAGACATGAAGAACTGCAACAACTAGATCTTTTACAACATTCATCTTCTTAATCTCAGTCTTTGCCTTCAGCCATAAAACTTTTCTCCACTGGGGTACCAAAAGATCAAAGTTAAAAATGAACATTTAAAAATGTGTATTTTAACAATTAAATTATCTAAATTTTATTGAACACAAAGAAATAATATTTTAGGGATCTAGAGCCATATCTAGTGTTCTACCTCTCTTGTGCTTACCTCTATGGAATTGTGTCCGTCACATAAAATTGTGTAATTATTTTTGCTCCAACACAGCCCTTCCTGTCCAAGAATATTCTCATGTTATCATGACATCAGTTTTCTAGGGACAACAGCAGACAAATATTTTTTCATTGTGCTGGTTCAGAATATTCAAAAGATTTAATTCAACTACAAAAAATATTTCTTATGACAGTGGCCAAACACAAACATTCTGAGACATAATTACAAAGTATAGTCAAGGTAACAATACCACATGATGCTTGCTCACCTATGGATGTCTACTGATAGCATAGAAAGTAAAAATTCTATAATAACTGAAACTACTTACTAGCTCAAATTCCCACATGATTTTCTCCAATATGATAAATCTTATAGGGAAAAAAAAAATTACACTTCCAAGCCAGACAAGTTAAGATCGCAGGAATCACAGGAGTGCAATTCTTCTCATTGAAACTCTTTTTTTTGGTCAGAAAATCATACAAACAAGTTTCATAGACAATGGAAATAGATATAACTAGAACATGTATAATCTCAACCTAATTTAGCTGTCTAAAATATAATAAGTCAAATGCATCACAACAAAAAAGTTTCCATAGCTACCTGTTATACTGCAACTATTGAAAGAGTTTAGACAATTAGCTCAAATGTAAATTTTTACATTGCTGATACAAATGTCAATAAGCTAGATTAGGTGAGCTCCTTAGAGTCATCTTCATATTTCAGGAAAGAGTTGAAAACAACACCAATGTGTCCTTTTGTGATATTGTTAAAAGAACCAGATTGGAAATATCAAGCAGGATTCTCTATACTGTTTTCCAATTAGTAATTTAATAATGAATGCTCAGGCCACAGAATAAAAAAGGTAGAACTGCAGGACTGTCATCTCTCAGTTGAATGCTCTCACCAGCACTCTAGAGTCAGAATTCCCTTTCTGGAACAGTTCATAGGCTGGCAAATAGAGCACTTTCCTGGGAAAAGGGCAGCATGAAGCTCTTCAGGTTGCAATTTTGAGCTGAGAAGCTTAAATGTAACTGAAGTCTTCTAATTGATTTAGCCCAGAGGAAACTGTGCACTGCTGACGAAGCAAACATGGTTCTTTTTTGGGAAAAGCAATTGACGCTTTCTTGTCTGTCTGGAATATTGCAGGCAGATGTCGGCTCACTCTGCATCAACTAAAAGCCAGACAGAAGCCAGAGTTTATTAGTTTGGTGAGAAACTGTTTTCAGCTGGCTCTGAGAATGTGCAGAGAGAGCTTTATATACACTCCTTGTTGTCCCACTCTAACTGTCATGGAAAACACATGCTTAATTAGAGTCAAGACTATACCCTTGTGTTCATCCAGGAGTAAAACTAATTCATAATTATGACAGAGATTACACAATACTTCTCTTTTTAGCAACTGTTAAGCACTGTCATCTTGAAATTTTCTGTATCCCACAACCACTGATAAAACAAAAATCAGGCCATGACACTTTTGCCTCATATCAAAGTACCAGAAAGTTTTTATGACCATCTCTTCATTTACCCACATCTGAGCTGGTCAACAGTTGCAGAAATTAGTCTTCTAGAATTGGAAAACATACTGATAGACATCTGCTTTACAAGGCAAATGAAAATTATGGTACACAGTAACAGAATATTGTCAAGTAAATTTCTTAGATAGCTGCACAAATATTTATGTGGGGTTTTTTTTCAGTGGAAAGTAATGTTTTGCATTAATTTGCATTTCAAATGTGATTAATTTGGTAGTATCCATCTGTACAAAAGTTATTTCGAACATAATACTATTGTTTCATATTCTTCCTTTCTTTTTGGCATCAGAAACTAGTTAAATTTAAAACCTTAAAAGTATTCTCTTCCTTTCAATTTGTTTAATATACCTTGCTTTATGTGCATGTGACAGATTAAGAAAAATAAAAAAAGAAAACCACATTTACTTTCAATGACAGCAATTCCATCGTATATTTCACAATGATCATAAATTAAGGAAGCCTGACTAATTAAAGTATAGTATAAAGGGGTATGTAATGTATGTAGGAGGTTATCTTTTATAATAAATAGGGGAAATTAAAACAAAGAAACAAAAACTTCTTCCATCAACAACAAGAAAGAATTTATTCCTCTAAATGTATAGAGTATATAATCTAAAAGAGAGGATAAAATAAAGGATAAAGTCAGAGACTGTATTTTTTTGTTTTAATATTTTGAATATTACAATTTAGAATTGTTTTGGAGATTTCAAAAGAATAAAAGGAGAAAGCAGAAAAAATATTACAAACTATGCATCTCAAAGACAATTTATTAAATTCATTTTTATTATTAAAGATTCATTTATGCATAGTACTGTTATTATAAAATGTATGGAGAAACACACATTATAATTAGTTTTATTTGACCTATGTACCCTATTTTTTCAGTGTAGTTTAGATTGTCATACAAAGTAACATTGAAGTGAAAGTGATCACTAATGTAATAATGGTTTCCAGCATGTGTTTTATATGATTGAAATAAAATCCTTAAGACCCAAGTTTTTAAAAAACTTACTGTACCTCAATTCCCTCCATGTACATATGTATTGTGATAATTGTGACATAATTATAGAGAAATAATAATCAAAATTATCCACCAAATGCAGGTGTGAAGTTGAGATATCTTGTCTCTTGGTACTTGGTTTTTAATATGAATTGACATTTACTGGGTTTAAAATTATTAAATACTACCTGGGAGTTCATGTGTTCCAAGTGGCTTCCAGTGATTTCACTTGTAGTTGAAAAATTTCAAAACTAACATGACAAGAATCTGGGTTCTATTTTGAGTTAATCATCTGGGAAAAAACTGAATGCCCACATTTGGTGATCACATATGAAAAATATGTTTTGGAAACTGAAGTCAGAGAAAAACCTTATGTATCGAAATTACCTCTGCTAGTGCATATGCCTTGAACATATATATGTGCGATATACTAATGTTTCTTCTTTAAGACACTTTAATTCTGGTTTTAGTTGGCCTATCTTCATCCAAATTCTGACACAGATCACTGCATTCAAAGGCCAGCCTCAGGGTAAACTGTGACGGAATTGTCAAACCTGAAATATTTTCGGATATTTTTATTATGAGAAACAGTCTAAATGAAATATTTTCTCAAATACCAAATGATAGGCATACCCTTAAATGCAATGAAGAAGCATAGTGTCCATGCTACTGTTATTACCATACATGAGCAATAATCCAACTGTAATACCAAATCTCTTCGTCCCTTTTCTCTTTGGCTGATATGATGTAAAAATCTGAACTTAGATCTCCTTGCAAATGTTATCCTACAATGAGTGGCTTATTAGCCTCTTTAGTAGAAAATATTCCAGTGTGCCTAGTTCCATTCATGTATTTCTGCACATTAACTGGAGATCTCTCTTGAGACTAAGACACTTAAGAGCACTGCACAGAGAAATTTGAAGTTGTTCTGGGTGGTTGTACGCTGTATCTGCTATAAATTATATTGAGCATGAGCTAGTAATCTGGGCTTGATTTGAACTGATTCTGTGAGTTAAATAAACTCCTTTGCATAGCTCTGTAACTGAGGTCATAAGCATAACTAGACTTGCAGAGACCTGCACAGAGATAATTTGTTTACGCTTATTTCTAATCCTTGGTCTACCTGCAAACTGGGTAAATTTCAGCAATGGTTTAGATAAACAGTAGGCCAGCTAAATTCTTGCTATGTAAATAGCAAATGGTGCTTCACACCTTAAAATAGCCTTTACCTTATCTGCAGGGATGCATTGTCATCCAGATAGTGTTGAAGGCTCCTAAACAAAAACCAAAAACAACAACAACAACAACAAAGGGAGAACTGGTGAAGAAATGATCCTTTTATAAGAAGAGCGTTACTCCTCTCAAACATAATATAATGAAAATGCAAGCTACAAGAAGTTCTGAAAACTATCACACTTAGGAAGAAACACAAAGTGGGAGCCTACTGTTAATGGTGGGTGTGTCAAATCTTCTGACCAGACAGAAATTAGTTTTACATAGCAAAACTCTTCAGGAGTGTCTGATGGGATAGAAGGACATAGAAAAAACAGTGGAAATGTTCATAGCCTAATATTACCAAGGAATAGCAATGGGACTTGAGAAACAGCAGGAGAAAACAAATTCCCCTGAAGCTATGTGTGAAATCTCATTAATCCTTTCTTGACTGTAGCTTTCTTATATGTTGTAGTAACGGAAATAATTTGATCTATACCACAGCTGTCAGCAATAAAGTTACACTTCAAATGATGTAACATGTCACTGTATCACAGAATGGTTGAGGTTGGAAAAGTTCTCTGGACGTCATCCACTCTAACCCCACCTAGAGCTGGTTGCCCAGGACCATGTCCAGACAGCTTTTGAATATCACCAAGGTGAGACTCCACAATCTGGGCAACCTCTTCCAGTGCTCAGTCACCCTCACAGTAAATAATACTTTCTGCTGTTAAAGGGGACCCTCCTGTGTTGCAGTCTGTGCCTATTGCCTCTTGTCCTGTCACTGAGTACCTCTGAAAGGAGTTTGGTTCTTTCCTCTTTGTGCGCCTGCCCAGGTGTTTACATACATTCATGAAATCCCCCTTAGCCTTGTCCTCTCTAAGCTAAGCAGTCTTGGCTATCGCAGCCTTTCCTCCTATGAGAAATATTCTGATCCCTTAATGATCTCAGTGGCCCTTCCCTGGGCTCTCTACAGTGTGTCCATATCTCTCTTATACTGGGGAGTCCAGAACTGGACACGATACTCCAGATGTAGCCTCAGCAGGGCTGAGTAGAAAGGAAGGGTCACCTACCTCTACGTATTGGCAATACTCGGCGCAATGCAGCAAGGGCACACTGCTGACTCATGTTCAACCTAGTGCCTACCAGGACCCCCAGGTCTGTTTCTGTCAACCTGATTTCCAGCTTGTCAGCCTCCAGCATATATTAATTTATATACATATACATACCATATATTCAGTTTATTTCTCCTCCAGCCTGTTGAGGTCTCTCTGGATGGCAGCACAATGCTCTGATGTACCAGTCACTCCTCTCAGTTTGGTAACATCTGGAAACTTGCTGATGGTACACTCTGCCCCATCATCCTGATCACTAAAGATGTTAAACAGGACTGGATGCACTATTGGGCCCTGGGTACACCACTGTTTACTGGCTTCCAACTATACTTTGCACTGCTGATCACCACCCTCTGGGCCTGGCCATTCAGCCACTTTTCAATCCACCTCACCGTCTTTTCAGCCAGCCCATACTTCAGCATCTTCTCTGCTGAATTTTATGGGAGAGTCAAAAGTTTTGCTGAAGTCCAGGTAGACAACATCCACTTCTCTCCCTCATCCACCAAGCCAGTTATTTCATTGTAGAAGGTTATCAGGTTGGACAAGCATGACTCTCCCTTGGTCAGTCCATGCTGACTGCTCCTGGTGACTTCCTTGTCTTTCATGTCCCTGGAAATGACTTCCAGGATTATCTGCTACATCACATTCCCAGTGACTGAGGAGAGGCTGACCAGCCTGGAGTTCCCTGGGTCTTCCTTCTTGCCTTTCCTGAGGATGGGAATGATGTGTTTTCTTCCAGTCTTCGGGTACTTCTCCCACTTTCCGTGATTGATCAAAGATTATTGAGAGTAGTCTTGCAATGACATCAGCCAGCTCCCTCAGTACTTCTGGATGCATCCCATCAGGGTCCACGGACTTATGTCTGTCCCATTTCCTGACTTGATCATCTTTTATCAATAGTAGATCTTCCTTGTTCCTGTCTTTCCCCTTGGTCTCCAGGGCCTGGTTTTCCTGAGGGACGGTTGTTGTAGTAAAGACTGAGGCAAAGATGGCATTCAGTACCTCAAACTTTTCCATGTCCTTGGGAACCAGGTCTCCCGCCTCATTCAGCAGCAGGCTTTCATTTTCCCTAGTCTTCTTTTTATCACTTATGCACTTATAGAAGTCCTTCTTGTTGTCTTTGATATCCCCAGTCAGACTCAATTTCGTTCGGACTTCGGCTTTCCCAGTCTCATCCCCAGATGCTCAGACAGTGACTGTATTCCTCCTGGGTTACCCATCTTTTCTTCTACCCACTGTATGCTTCTTTTTTGTTCCTGAGCTTTGTCAGGACATCCTTGTTTATCCATGCAGGCCTCCTGGCACTTTTGTGTCACTTTATATTCGTTTGGATGAAACTCTTGAACTTGGAAGAGGTGAGCCTTGAATATTAACCAGCTTTCTTGGGCTTCCGTTCCCTGCAGGGCTTTGTCGCATGGGACTCTTGGAAGCAGATCTTTCAAGAAGCCAATGTCTGTTCTCCTGTATTTGGATTTTGAAATTTAATCATAAATGAGAATAATTACTCATCATTACTGCAGGGATTTCCTTGACTGCTTCCTGGGAACCAGCTCATGAGCAAACTGGAAGAATTCCTCCAACTGGTGGGCCCATTTGCTGGCAGTGGTGGGCAACAATAAGATGTATCTAAATACTCACACATAAACATTACTGTACTGGACCTGTGTGTTTGGCCATTTCAAATCTAGGTTTCATGAGCACTTTCTTAATTAGTCAAGAAATTGGCACATATAACAAGCAAAACCAAATGCTTTCTGTGTTAAAGATAAACTTATTTATATGCCACTCTTTTCTGTATCAAACAGCCATGTTTCTAACTTCCCAAGCCTTTAAAATATTGTTTTCAAAGAATTTTAGTAAATTTCTACAACTTGTATATACAAGCTATGTCTTTCATAAATAAAATAAATTGTCTTAAAGAGTCTTCATAAGCATGTTTGTGGAAATGGACGGATTTTACATCATATTTATCACTGTATGGCAACTTATAGCAAAGCTAGGCTGTCTAGACCCATGACACAACACTACCACATGAGATAATGACTCAGAGGTATAATAAAGGGTTCAGCAAGAAATGCTGAAAGAATAACAGCTGTGAAATCTATTCTCACTGTAAAGTCTGGATTACACCTGAGTCTGTGTGAAACAAGATGCTTCAGCCAGATTAACTTTTTCCTGCATATTCAGCCCTATCATGTTTGACTCATTCCTTTAAACCTAGTTTAACCATGTTTCTGCTTCATATCTGCCTCATTTTCTAGTACTGTACTTATCTAGACTATTTTTATTTTTCTATCTCAGACCTTTTTATCCAGCCAGCTCTTGCTATTTTTATACCTTTTGACAATCTTCATATCCAGCTCCCACTTTAACCCTCTTCACTTACCCACATCCTACCTGCTGATTTGGTTTCTCTCCTTCTCCTCCCCTGCTGGGTTATTGCCCTTTATCCAAACTTAATGCACTCTTTCAAACCTCTCCAGCTCCCAATCTCAATTTTTCCTCTTTTCCCTGTCCTAGATCCTGTATGTGTATCATTCTATTTTGACACATGCAATCACTTAATGGATTTTGTTCTTATTCCATTATATAGTCATAGTTTCCTGCCTTTGTAGCTTTAGTCTTCCTACAGGTACTGACGTTCCACACACACATGGAGGTATGCACATTCTGAAGTCTTCCCTAAAATGTCACTTTCCTCCTCTCATTACTGTCTTACTTCCTCTTGCTCCGAATTCAGATGGTCTAAATTAATTCCAGACTGATTCTGTTCTAAAATACTTTTCTTCAAAATGAGACACCAAACTGGTATTCAAAGTAATCCTTCTTTAGCTCTGCATAACTTTAATATACAGAGATCTGTGCTAATGATTTATTTTTAACAGGATCTTTGTACTCTCTACAAGCAGCTTATATATTCCATAGAAAACAGATTAATAACTTATTCCTCAGGACACTCTGTCTAGCTTTTCTTCATTTATTTAAAAATACTCAGGTAAAATATAACATGAAAGAAAATGCATTTCAGTTGAAGATATTTCTGAGATATTTCTAAGTGACTATGTATTTTAAACTGCAAAATTCATGTTTATATACTTCAGCTGCGATGTGAAGAGAAAATAAAGTGTCTTTAGAAAAACAGGGAGATATGAAATGGCTGGGCAGCACACCATGTAGAGTCAAATTGAATGGTTATAGTTTCATATATTTTCAATAACATTTTTGTATGGGTGAATGGTTTTTGCATCCTTTTTCTATGCAAATTATTCATTTATTTCCAATCACTGGGTCAGCACAAAAGTGTGTAGGAAAGTGAATTATTTTTTCTCCATTTGGTGCTAATATCTATCTTGAATGTCCTAAGAATACTTGCACACCATTAAAAATTCAAGAAAAAAGATCCTTTTAAAAATAAATGCTTGAGTCACAGAAGACTATTTGAGAAATTTTTTTTATCATTTGCATTATTTTGCAGGAAAAAAAATGAATACACCTTTTTTGCTAGTTCATTATTTCAAAGACAATGAGATATTCTGTTCTTCACTATTTCAGTGGAAGTTCATTGGAAGTAAGTGTATGTTGATGAATACAAGAAAATGCATTCCGTGAAGCTATCAGGAAATTTACAGGTATTTCTAACTGGATTTCAATGAAGTTGCCAATAATTCCTTCTAATCCAAAGGAAGATGGCTTTTTAGAGGGTTTTTAGTATTGACTGAGAATCTTTTTGGTATCCTAAGATGGGAATATGATTTGAAGACCATCTTACTAACTTGTTTTCATGTTTCCTGAGCCCAGAACAGAATATAGCTGAATTGTAACAGTTTTTCTAATAGTAAGGGCAGACTTCTTCTAATAGAAAACTCTACTGTTAGTAAAAACTTGAAAGATTGCCAGAATCAGAATTTTGTTTTAGTTCAGGCAGACTTTCTCAGCCTTGCTTTCTTTAAGTGATTGTGATAGATAGTGTATTTGTTTCACTGAATTTTATTAATGTCAGCTTAGAATGTTGCCTACTGTTCAAACTTAAACATTTTACCCAACAGCCAACTGAAGAAAAAACAACAAAAAAATCTATCCGTCAGAAAGTAATCTTGCAAAAACTATGTATCACTATTAAAAATTACTGTCAGCTATTTCTGTGTCTTAAGCAGTGACATCATTTTAATGTAGCTTTTGTCATATGATTTATGCATTTAAAAAAGACATCACTGTAAACAAATATATCACAAGGAAGAGATTGGTTTCCTGTTTCCCCCCTGTAAGATACATTACTGTACACCCAGTACTCCTACTAAGAATTATCTACTAAAGCAGATGATATGGAGAAGAAATTACTCTGTCTATCCCTCATTAATAGAATATTTGATGAGGCTTGGAAACCACTCCCTACATAAATACAGTTCTAGAGTTATTTAGCACTCCAGTGGCAAGCAAAAAGTTATCTAAGTCATTTAGAGAATAGTGCATGAAAATCTTGTTGTAAGTGCCAATACAAATTCCTTTGAAGATACACATAGTTGAGGACAAAGTAAGTTTGTTCTTGAATTAATGCAAAAAAGTATCTAACAGAAAAATCTATTCTATGATTATGTTATTTATAGATATTAATTTAATTTCTCTTTCCTCCAGATATTTTTCAGTCCTTCACTTTTTCTTTGCTACTTTGCCTAATTCTCTGCTCAAGTAATTGTCTTCTGTCCATATCTGTTGATTCCTAATTCAGCCTTGTCTTCTCAGAACTCAGATGTCCTCATGTTGTCATTATACCAAGTGTATAATAGTTTTGCTTTCTGATTTAACCTTCACCAAGGTCATTCCTTTAACATCTGTTCTAAGCATACTTCTCCCACTCAACCTTTTTCACAATAAGTTTCTGCAGCTTACATTCCTTTTTCTCCCCATCTGTTTTCTTTCCTTAGGTAATATTGTTCTTTGTAATGATGAAATTTGTCTGCTCCTTCCTGGTCTCTACTCCTTCACTTCTCTTCTTCTTTCTAATGTTGTTGTTTTCCTTGGCATCTAGTTAAGTGTAAGATAGCCTAACTGAACAAATACAATGAAAATTTGCTCTATTCTTCTCTATCCACTCCCTTTTTATTCTGATGGACAAACTCCTTTCTTGTTTACTATAGGAACATTGGGTTTGAATCTATAATTCCCTTTGCGTGTCTCCAATCAGAAACAGAAACAGTAAGCAGCCACTGTTTTTAGGAAATACAGGTCAAATACTGATCTGGTGTCACACCAAACTATTCAGCTTGAAACCTGATCTTCTTGATCCAAGCATGTTTATCATAATATATGAAAGAATTTTGCAACATTATTCTTCTCAGTCCCTTAGTCCGCACATCCAAGTCTTAAAGGTTATCTCTACATAATTAAAACTCTCTGTTCCATACCAAAAGTACAAAGTGCTTTTTTTAATTCCTGTGACATTATTTCATCCATCTCATCTAATCATCCACAAAAAAACCCAAACCCGACCAAACAAAAAAAAATCCCTAATGACGGCAATATTCTCGTTCCTTTTTCTGTAACACTTTCCCTGAAACTCCTCATCTCTGCATAAAATCTCATAATTTTTTTTCTTAGTTTAAATATTTTTTCATAAATCTTTCCTCTTTATTCACCTACTGGTACAGTTTACAAGATTACCTGCAGTTGTCATTCTTTTCATATGGGATAGCAAGATCCATTTCCCTAGCACTTCTGTGTGCACTTGTCTGCTTCATCCACTAAAGCTCTTATATACTATCCTTCATTTACACAATACTGTCTTCTAACAGTTTTAGGAAAAGTCACTCTCCATGGACTCTGGAGTATGCTTTCTGTTATGGTATCTTCAGAAAATCAACATGTGGTTCTGAATAAATAAGTAGTCAACAGGGAGAATTATTTATAATGAATAATCTGTGATCATGTGTAAATGTCAAGTTTCAGACAGACAGCCCGAGTAATAACATACTTACTGATGTTCCACACCTTCCATCCTTTTGTTATTCATTATAGATATTGACTTAAGGTTTGAAATTGAATGTCCTCTTAAGTGTTTGTATAATATTGATTTAATCTGTAGTTTTAAGGCAGAATTATGACACTAAGGTAGTTTTTATTATAATTTTATAGTCCCTTTCTGATGTTTCATTGGAGTAGAGCAAATACAATTCTTTCAAAGGCATTTAAAACAGACCACCAATCCAAACCAAACCAAACTGAATCAAAATATGACAGATTTATTTCCTGTATTTCCATGAAATTTAAATTTTGACTACTAAGAACAGCTCTTCTCCTCTGTAAGAAGTACTCAAAAACTCTGCTTGTATCTACGTATCTAGCAAATTCCTATTGCTTTCTAACGCAGCCTGAGCAGAATCACAGAATGGTTGGGGTTGGCAGTGACCTCTAGAGATCATCTAGTCCAATTCACCTGCTAAAGCAGATACACCTAGACCAGATCACACAGGAATGTGTCCAGGTGGGTTTTGAATGTCTCTGGAGAAGGAGACTCCACAACCTGTCTGGGCAGCCTGTTCCAGTGCTCTGGCACCCTCAAAGTAAGGAAGTTCCTCCTCATGTTTAGATGGAACCTCCTATGCTTCATTCTGTGCCCGTTGCCCCTCATGCTATCGTTGGACATCACTGAAAAGAGTCTGGTCCCCTCCTCTTGACATCCACCCTTCAGATATTTATAACATTGGTAAGATCCCCTCTCAGCCTTCTCTTCTCCAAGCTGAATAGACCCAGCTCTCTCAGTCTTTCCTCATAAGAAAGATACTCCAGACTCCTAACTATATTTGTAGCTCTCTGCTGGACTCTCTCCAGTAGCAGGCTAGTCACACAACAGCTGAGGTTTATGTTATGGAACTAAGAGTTAAAACTGATATTGCTTAGTTCAACATTTTCTAGTAATAAGCTAGAAAATATTTGAGTACTGCAAACAGTAAGATATAAATAATAATATTTTTAAATATTTAATAATATTATTTTACCTTTTAGATCAGTAACATAAAAACATGACCTATCAAACACAAGTAAGGAAATAGACATTGCTGATACAGAAATTAAGATAACTTGAATCTATAAGTTTCGGAAAAAAGGATTAGTTCTGTTCTGATCCTGGAGATTCAAAAAATAAGAATGCTTATCAAAGTTAGCAGGTTTCATCAACAGAACATCTCTTCTTTTAGAAGGAGCTTGATGTGTAAGTTAGGAAGGAAACTACAACTCTTTCATGAGAAGTGTATCAGGAAGACTTGCAAGGCAAATATAGTGTTCCTGACTGTAAGACCTTTGTACATCAAGAAGCCTCTGCTGTGCTGCATGTCCAGCGCAGCCGTCAGGCTGTATTGTGCTGCTCAAATCCCTTGGACGCAGGTACAAGTGATTATGCCACCTGCACATCCTCACATTTAACTAGAAGTGCAGAAAGGAATGCTTATTCAAGCAACATTTCTGTTTGACTGTAGAAATTATGGATAGAGCAAAAATCCTGTAACAGCTTGAATGACTGAAATTGGAGAATTTCTTCTATGGATGTGTTCTACCCAACATGCTTCACGTGGTCTACTTGGTGCTATGTGCTATGGTTCCCAGGTTTCCAAATATCTAAAAGAATGTGAGATTATCTATGGTATTCTCTCCTTACAGTGTTAGCTCTAAAAAAAAAAAAAAAAGAAGTAAAAAAAGCATTTTAAAAGATACCTTACAGAGTGCCTTTCTTGCTGGCATCAGAATAGACCAGCACTTTCTTGTGCAAAACAAGTAATCAAGGAACAAAGGGGAAACACAGAGAGTCAAAAAAACCACTTGCCAGATGCAATCTTGGATTAAGCAGTTGTACATTTTTTTTTGTTATTTTTCTTTCTTCATCCATGTCTTTTCTACCACTCTCTTTGTTGCCTGATATAACTGATGCAAATAGAATTTTATATTTGCATTTATCATACCTTGATTTAGGCTAAGGATATTTTCAAAATGAATGTGTTTTCTTCCTCTGAGGTTATAGTAAATTTATGAAGCGTAGAACTAGGACCCTTTTGAGGGTTCTTTAGCTCTCCAAGGCATTCTCTAGAAAATCCAGCAAAGTGTCAGCCCACAGATAGTATTGCCAGTTTTAAAAACCAGTAAAATCAGGCATCAGGGGAGGAAGAAATGTCATCCAGTGCAATCTTTGGCTGAATTCATGATAGTGAGGAGCTCACCAGAATCACAGAATCACAGAATGTTAGGGATTGGAAGGGACCTCGAAAGATCATCTAGTCCAGTCTCCCTGCCAGGGCAGGAACACCTAGGTGAGGTTACACAGGAAGGCGTCCAGGCGGGTTTTGAATGTCTCCAGAGAAGGAGAATCCACAACCTCCCTGGGCAGCCTGTTCCAGTGTTCCGTCACCCTCACTGAGAAGAAGTTTCTTCTCAAATTTAAGTGGAACCTCTTGTGTTCCAGCTTGAACCCATTTCCCCTTGTCTTACTGTTGGTTGTCACCGAGAAGAGCCTGGCTCCATCCTCGTGACACCCACCCTTCATATATTTATAAACATTGATGAAGTCACCCCTCAGTCTCCTCTTCTCCAAGCTAAAGAGACCCAGCTCCCTCAGCCTTTCAGAACTTCATGCATAGCCAAGGTGTTTGTCACACCTGCTTTGGAGATCCTGGCTAACAAGCTTGACAAACAGGAGTCTGAAAGCATACAAAAAGAGTAGAGTACAGGGTATGACCTTGTACTGGGAAATGGACCTGAGGACTTTGTAAAGCCCCTTCCAGCCATAGGATGGATTCTGTGAAGGATACTCTCATGTATCTTATTTAAAGCATAAGTAGAAAAAAAAAACACAGTATTTTTTAATCTATTTTTGTACAGTGTATCTATAATTAAGTGTATTACCTGTTACTGCATTCTCATAGACGCATTCTTGAACTCTAGATGTTCTCTGATGTTAAGAGTAAGTAGTTCAGAGTGATAGCTGAAAAGCAATGTGTGCTATTCTTCTGACAATATAGATTCTGATTAATTAAGAGCAATCTCAGGACTAACAACTAACGTGAAATAATTTTCATGGGTGCCTGAAGATTAGCAGGGTGTTTCTCTATCAAACTGCATAAAAAACACAATTTTATGATTCTCACTATAGGGTCAGTGATGGAAAGATACCTTCTAATGACTAACACTAACAATAAATACTTGATAAAACAGAAAAATACGAGGTGAAAACCTTGAGAAGTTTCTCCTGTTCTGTTTGGGGATTTTTGTTTGTTTGCTTGCTTGGGGTTGTTTGTTTTGATTTGTTTTGTGATTTGTTTTGTTTTGGTTTGGTTTTTTCATGTACTATAAATATTAATTGCAAAATATATCTAAATGTTCAGGAAAATGGTGTTTTCCTTTTTTAACCACTCCCATATATAAAGCTGTCAAGTTTTAAAAAGCGAAAATCAAAAAACCTGAAAACCCCCACAAATCTAATGTCATTAGTATGAGAAAGAAACTGGTTTTATTTTCTTAGCTGTGTTTGGTTTATATGAGGAATTCTCATTTCTCTTTTGCAAAATGTTGTTTTTCCCTTCCCATGGGAAATCTAATGGAATGTAGTTAAAAAGTTATTTTCCCTTTGGATGTTCTCAATTTGTTTTCAATGGAGCAGGAAGAGAATGGAATTTTCCCTGTTGCTATATGTTAACAAGAATTTGCTTCTTTACATATACTGACATTGTTATAATTTTGCCTTTAAAGTGACTGCTGTTTGAAGAGCATTTACACTGTGCAGAACTCCTCGCATCTGCTAAGCACAAATATAAAAAGCTTTTGTAACCATGTTCTTCCTTCTGTCCTTTCTAAGCCTTCTGTTTCTGTAGTAGATCTTACTGATAATGTACCAAGGGGAGCTGCCTCTTGATTCTTTAGTATGCCTTAAAGTGATACATATTTTTATATTACAAAATTGTAGAGAGCTGACTGTGGAAGTACAGTTTCCACCTTAAAGAATTTCTATTGTGTTAATGCCAGTTTCTGCTAAAGCTTCCAGGAAGACAGATCTTTTTTTTCTCCAGTATAATTTCAAAATTTGAGGTGTTTGTTTCATGACTTGCCTGTATACTGCAATATCACGCTTCATTTGTAGCTTCTCTCTTTTATGTCTTATATATCTAATTTTATTCCCTTTGATCCTTCTTTCTTCCTCTTTGCTGATATTTTCTTTGTTCTTTTGCTTCCCCCATCCCTGTGCTTTGCTCTTCTAATGCTCATTCACCTTCATTTTCATTTAATCCCTGTGTATGCCGCTGCCTATATCTTTGTTGTCATATTTCTGATGTCTCTCTACTGGTTATCTTTTTATCTGGCTATCTGATTTTGTTTAGCTTTCAGTCTTTTAAATTCTCTCCATTGCTTGAGTCTCTTTTAATCTTCCCTTAGTATTGCTTGTTATAGCTCTTGATCTTTCAGAGAGTAGTGACAAAGCTGACAGGGACCATCACTTATTAAAGCTAAATTTAAAACAAAAATAAATAATCACTTTTTTACTGCTGAGATATGTAAAATATGTGACCAGAATTAAAGATGTGCAGCACAGCAGAGCCTTGTTTCTGCACCTGAGGCATTCAAAGATTGCAATGGAGCCTTGTGGCTACTCAGAAACAGTGAGGGATACATTTTTGACCGTATGTGACCTCATTTCTGCTTGCCAATTAATCTGAGGGGTTTTATGCATATTTGAGCTATTCATACATTTCTGATGGAGGATTTATTTTGAGTGCAGGGGTGCTAGCCTAGATTAGGTTCCTTCCTGATGTAGGGATACAGAAGGTTTTACACCAAAAATCTCGTCTGCTCAATTATTCTCTACATTTTCATGTGTGTATGTGTATGACTATAAGCATAAAATCACATTTATTTTTCCATAGTGTAATTAGGACCATAAAACCATTTGTACACACAGAAATGCTGAGATAGGTATACACCCTTGTATTTGTTTAAATTGAAGTTCCTCTTTAAATTTTCCTTTGAAATTCCAAAAGGAAAAGAAAGAGAACTTATTCAGCAGATTGATTAAGGTCAAATTACTCTTGGCAAGGTATGATTTCTCATCCTTTTTTTCAGACAATATCCACATCTATCCAAGTAATTTCTGAAGTTAAATCACAAATGCATTTTATAGTTTGCAAGTTCAAGAGTTTGCAGGTACATGGAACTAATGTGCAAGTACATGGAACTAATGTGCAAGTACATGAAATTAGCAGATAGATGGAAAAAAGGCATGTAGTTTTAGCTTCAGTTTTCCTTAAAACAGGAATTTTCTTTTACTTGTTTTTAAGCAATGGCATTTTGAGAAAATTTCTGGCAGTACTATATTTGCTAACGAAATTTTGTGTCAATACTGATACTGATATTTGGCGTCTCTCTGTTCTTTACCACCCATATTCCTCAGAAAACAAAGTTTAAAAGTTACCTCAAAGACTACCATTTACAAGGCATTTGATGTGTGACCCATCTTCTCTAGAAGTAAAAAAGGCTTATATGATATCATTGTGGCATTTGACAGGTATCATTTTGACAGTTTGCTCACTTACACAGCAGAAGGACTTCATTAGCTAAGGAAATAGGAAGAACATTACACTGTCTACCATTCTTTGTATAATATATGTGGAAGATAATTTTCTTCAATCTCAGGATAAATTCTCAAATTTAGAGGTTAATTTTCAGTAAAAGTTTAGTGTGGGGGTTTTTGTTTTACCTTGTTTTGCAGAGTTCTGTTTGGTTTTGTTGGTTTATTTGTTTTCCTTTTGTATTTTTAGAACATATTTAATCCTAATAAAGGAAAGCGACCACGCTTGGAGATCAACAAATAACATGTCAGTCCATATATTTCATACACCTGAACTCTGTTCCACCCATTTAGAAAGTGTATTAGGCACAATATCTGGCAAGTGTCTAGACATCAACTGTTTGGCACAAGCACAAATCAAGCCTGGAAGTGTGATAATAATAATTTACTACACCAGCGCTCCAGATCATTCTCTGCCCCCATTTCATTCATTTAAAGACTGTAGGTTTTAAAAATCAACAACCGGTCAGCCTTTGACAAGCACTTGTTCTCAAATATTCTATGCTTTGCCTAGTACTGCCATTTGGATGAAAGATTTCCATATAAACATCCCACAGTTCTCTCTCAGAGATTAAAAAAAAAAAATCCTTAGGAATGCTGCAGAAATAAAATAAATTTAAAATATCAATATATAGATGTGGGAACTCCTGCTATATAAATATGTGTGTTTTATTAACATATACAAATATATATATATATATATATATACTATGAACATATATAAACTTACAGTTCAAACGGATATCTGTTCCTCCAAGTGGACTTCATGGGATGCCTTCCTATTTTAATGTTATATCATATTTTCAAGCATCCCAGACATAAACTCATCCCACAAAACAAACATGTGCCAGTCTTCAGTCTTTTCTAAAGGGTGTAATTTATAAACAGAAATCTCTGAACTCAGAAAATGGCGTAATGTGGAATAAGAAACCTCTCTTCACTACAGGTGTTAGCTATACCTAGCCTTTCTCCAAAGTCCTCATGGACCACCACTCACAAACCATTTCATTACTTCATGGCTCCATTCTGAGTGATTAAGAAAATAAATATGTTTAAAAACTGAACATAACTTTAACTCTTCCTCCGCCTTTATTGTTGCTATCTGAGTAGTTGAAGAACATCTTAAAACTTTTTCCAGTATCTTTTTCCAGTTGGCTCTTCCTTGCTTGAAAGAGACCAGCTATAATTATTTCTGAAAGATAAATGTGAAACCTCAAACTTCCTTAAAAAAAAAAAATAATCTACATATGGCATTCCTCCTGAGAAGCTTTTATAAATTCTGATTAAATCCAGCTAGTCACAGTTATCAACAATCTGCTTCTATTCCTGGGAACTTCCTCTCTCGTTCTCAGTCTTTCTTCACGGGGATCAGGAGCCAATGTAGTCTGTTTAATTGTTGTTGCTCTGCACCCATAAGGATAGCACTGCAGGAAAACAGTGGGTGGACAGCTCAGCATTGACTTAGTGAACGTGATGGCATAATGGATTAAAGCATTACTGCATTTGGCACCCTGACAGACAGAAAGAGAGAAATGAGTGTGAGAAAAGTCCTCATCTACTTCATTGTATTCTGAAATCTGCCTTGTATGAAGAGTGGGTAGGTATATGACCTCCGCTCCCAGCTTTTTCTGGCATTTATAAAGTTTGTAGAAATTAAACTTGTTTTGAAAGTATAACCTCTAATTCACAAGCAAGTGTAGTTCTGAGGAAACCTGAAACATTAAACATTTAAGTTGAAACTCTAATTGCTTTTCTCATATTAATAAATAATCTAGTGGGGTTTAACTTGTCATTCAAGTAATAATATATTCTCCTCACCTAAATATTTCAAGTCATCTGACTTACACCTAATCAAATAAAAAGCTGTGGTTTTTTAGACTGAAACATCGGTTTGCATCTTGCTTCATTTTTACTTGTATAGGAACTCCTCCATTTGCAGCTACAGCTGTGCTGTCAGAAACTAGACCAAAAGTATTCATAGGCACTTCAGACAGTTATTAAAAAGCTCAAGAAGTTGATATCTCCAAAAAAAAGTATTTAAACACTAGTTGTATAAAATGAAACAATGGGAAAAGAGTCAAAGGAAGAAAAAATTATGTGACCAGGGTGTCTGAGACAAAAGAGCATCGACATGCTTCTGATTTTCTATCATTGAGTTACCCTATGAAGCCAGAAACTTCGCCTATGCTAAGCCATGGTTGCATTAGTCTTAGCACAGCAGATATTGCAAGGAGACATCAGGCTGTGACTCAGTTAGTACTTGGGAAATGAGGTAACACAAAGGTGGGTGAGTTTAAGAGTTCAAAAAAGATCAGAAAACTCTCAGTTTTCAAAGTATGCTGCATAGTACTATTTCTCTGTCATACAGGCAGATGAGATAAAAGAAGAGAAAGAGAACAGCTCCTCAGAAGATATCAACACCATTGTCGTTTGGGATAAATTCACAAGGTCACCTGTAGTATCCATTTGGCCAGAAAACATGGAAGGGCAGACCCATGGTGGTCAGTAAGAAGTATCCTTCCAGAGCATGAAGGACCCCAGTTGCCAAAGTAAACCTGGTTTAGCACCTCACTACTATGGCACCCAGTGACTTGACACCCTCTCAGTCCATCTGCAGACATTTTTTTTCCATCAGTCTGATGTTTATGTAGGCTAATTGTGTGGCCTCCATGGAGGCAGTGGATCTGGCAGGTAGACCACTTAAAAGAAGTGCAAGTGCAGTTGAAGTAACTTATTCCTAAACACCTACTACGAATATCAAGAGCATAAAAACCCTCACTATTTTGTGGACTTGGAACTGACTTCAGTCAGCTCATAAATTTAGTATTTCTTTGCTGATTTCAGCAAGTTGTTCATGCTGTAGGTGTTATTATAATTTCATGTTCTAAAAACTAAAGCCTTATTCACAACATCTTTGCAGGCAAACTAATTGTTATATGTTTTAATGACTGGGATAATTATGATGAATCTATAGATAGCATGTCTTTTTCTTCCCATTCTTGCAAAACAGTAATTAGGATAGTTGAAAATTCTACCTACTTTTTAAAAGAATAAACCACAAATGTAATATACTTGACAGCAAGGATATCTCAGAGATAAAGATAGTAAATCTTGATATCTTAATCATATTCAAAATTTAAAAAACCTTTAAAATATGTAACACATGGAATGGGAAAGAGCAGCTGATATTCTCATTAGTGACTGTTGAAAAGGAACAATTTACTACTTGACAGAATTTCCTTGAGGAGATTCTTACATGAGGAAAGCATGTTTAATTGAAGCTGCCAAAATTGATACAGGGAAAAAACAACAGTCATGTTCTTTGAGTTGAAATACATCTAGAGAACAAACTTAAAAATGCAGGCCTAAGCTCTTTATAACAAAAATAGCACAACAGAACAAGAATGTTGTACTCCAGAAGTTATAGGGGAAGCTTGGTCAGAATACTAAGCATGGTAACACAGTATATATCAGATTTTTCATTTCTCAGTAGACAGAGTAGAAGGAGATCTACAAGGGAATGTATGGATTAATTATTTTTACAAGAAATATACATGTACTATATTTAGTAAAAAGATGCAAAAATTATTTTATTTTTCTATTAAGTCCTTGTAAGGACAAAACATATCAACAAATTTAAGAAAAAAATAGTTCAAGGACAGTGATCCAGTCCCTAAACAACATAAAATAATTTCAGGGTACTTATGTCAATAGATGCCACCTGAATAACAGATGTTTTAGGTTTAAATTGAAGTTGCATAAGTGTGGATGAAGAAGAATCCGCACTCTGTCCTCACTAAATTGTTATTCTTAGTTATATAAAATGTTGCTAGACCCACCTTAGGGGTTATTTGGATATTGAGTTATGAGACCCATAACCTTGAACCTGTTCCTGGCAAATATTTCCCAGGAATGTCTCTGTGGCAATCTCTGTAGTAGCACCCTAGGATCCACGTGCTGAGTAGCAAAGCTGAGCTGAGAACTGCTGAAACACCAGTTCACCACCTTAGATCAGTTTGACAGGTTTATTCTAGAAGCATCCAAAATCAGTCTGTCGAACATTGTTCTGCCCTAGGGTGAACCACAGAGTAGGCTGCTATTCTGCTGATAACACTAACTTTTTCAGGTTTTGCTTGCCTGCCGGAAGCAGCCACATGAGAAGCTTTTGCCCTTGATGCTCAAAACCTGAAAGCATGACGGGCTCTGTGGTCAGTTCAGCAGGGCTTGCACTGCAGGAGTCTAGCAGGAAACCTTTGAATCCTGAGAAATGACTTCTGAAGAGTCATCCACATGGCTGGGGCAACACGAAACTGTTCAAGCTAATATGAGAGACCCTTTGTCACCTAAGCATCACAGATTCATAGCCCTGGCTGTAGGGAACGGTGACGTCAGCATGTCAGTGAAACCTCAAGAACGTTATATCTCTACTTATAGGCAAAGTTGAGACCAGTTTCAGAAGATATGAGTGCTAAAAGGCTAAGAACAAACCCAGTGCATCTGATTCTTGTCCACTCCTGCAAATAGAGATGTGTGTACTCTTTTGTCCCAGACGTCACGTTTGAATGTAACCCAGCATGAAGAAAAGCTGAATATGGAGTAAATTTAGAGTTTAAAAGAAGTCTATCTGAAAAATGCATTGTCAGCACTGAGAGACTGGGAGCACTAATGTTGTAAGCCACTGGCAAATGCAGATCTTGAGCGCCTTCTGCCATAGTGATATGATCTGTGACATTCCCAGGAATCAGTTCCACAGAGCTTTCCTGACCCCAGAAAGATAATATCTCCTCTGCCAAATTAGTGTTTCTGTTGTATAGCACTCCCTCACTATGTGATTATGTGTATGTTTTAAAACATTTTTCTATTAAAAAGTTTCATCCTAATTCATGTATTTTAAAGACATACTGTGACACTGTAATAACTTTTCAGCCCAGTCTCAATGTGAAATTAATATTTTCCTCACCATTTCTCTTTCCAGCAAAGCCAAATTCATGGACGAATAAAAGTGTAACAATAATAATATTTATGCAACTCACACTTGCTATTAGCCAATTATATCAAGCATCTAATCAAGGTTTAAAAGCCTGACACAAAAGAACAGTCACAGAAAGGCCAGCACTGCAAATACTCTGTAAAATTTAGGTTTCTGAGTTCACTTCAAAACAGAAATTCAGATCTCAGATATTATAATGCTATTTCTGCTATTTGAAAGAAAGAAAATAATGCACAATACTGTAAACCAATTCTATTTTATGCCATACATTTAAGTTTCACAATAGTGGAAACAATATTTCAAGCCTTTGAGTTTGTTCTAGTGGTGATTACACAAAGGATAACCCAAACTAACACTCCTCCAGCCATCTGGCAAGCTGACATAGAAAGTATTGTAAGCTGCAATATTGCAACTGTCTGCATGAAGGAAAGGCAATAGCTGTAAAGCTGGCTCTGCTCTAGTTTTCAGTGTCAGACCCACTCATCCTTTTATTCTAAACAAAAAAATTTATTAAAGACATTGCAAGAAAAGTGTTATCTCTTATTGTTCACAGACAAAAACACATGGTCCAAACGAATGCAAATTCAATGGCTGTGGAAACACCATGCCCTCATTAAATCTTCCCTGTTCAGTAGTCCAGCTTGTGTCTCATGACAGCAGTATTTACGTGGCCGTGCAATCTTTCAACTTGGGCATCATCTTATAGCATTGGTACTAGTAACTTTTATTTTAAAACTAGTATAAAAAATATTGCAAGTAGTCAAGAGTACAAGTGTTTCAAAAGCAGAAAATCCAGAATTCAGGTTAAGCGTAATAGAAAACAACACATTAACATAGATAAGTATACAATAGGGCCATATAGATCTTCAGATTTTCTTTTAATGCTTCTTTGTTATAACAACCATACAAATATACTTACTGCATAAAACTGTGTGTAGGTCTGGATTGGATTAAAGTTATTTTAAGAGCATGTTGAAGTTTTTTGGTTTTGATTTTCTTCTTGTTGGGAATATTTTTGTTGTTGTTTGGTTGATTGGGTTTTATTTGTTTGTTTGTCTATTCCTCTGCAACATCCTTGGAAACATTCAAGGCCAGGCTGAATGGGGCTCTGAGCAACCTGATCTAGTTGAAGATGTTCCTGCTCATTGCAGTGGGGTTGAACTAGATGACCTTTGAAGGTCCCTTCCAACTCAAACTATTCTATGAGCCTGTGATTCTGTAATGTTTTAAGAGAGTGGAATTAAAGATAAAGTTAATTAATTAATTTCATGACACCGTTATACTTTAGGAAAATAATATTTTCAGAGAAAAATGGGAATCAGTGTAGTTCGAGCTTGCACTATTCATATAAAACGCAAAATCAATGTTGTCATCAGCTATAGTAATCAAGGCTCTTGTGGAACTTCTAAAAATCACAGAGTGATTAATTCTGGTGTCTTCGTTAAATTATATTTTGGGTAAATCAGTTTACTCTCCAATTCTGGTTAGACAGTTGCAGTCTTCATCACTACTTCTACATTGCCATAAATAAGCACATTCTAAGTGGTTACACTTCAGAAGAAGGGATTAAATTTCCATGTGTTTGACCTGCAAGTTGCTTTAGGATTCTCTGGAATAATAGTAGTAAAAATTGTGAAGTCAAAGAATAAAATTCTACCATAGGGTAAAATTTGTTCATTGAGCTAAAATAATTATATATTTTTTAATATCAGGAAATAATTTAGCTAATGTTGAGTGGAATTTTTATGTCTCAAATATGTTTCAAATAAAAGGATTTGGATTATTAATCCCAGGGAAAATATTATCCTGCCCCAAACTCTTTGCCTTCCTCACTACAAATCATTAGGTATGGGGCTATTTTGTGAAAAATATGATTCAAACTCCCTCAGCTCTCACGAATTAACTTTGACTTCTCAGTCTGAAAAATAATGAAGGTGAAGTGTACCTTATCACTTCATGGTGTGACAGGATGTGTCAAATTAAAAATAATATTAAAAAAAAAAAAAGATTTGGACTTGTCAGTACCTTCTTTAGTGATGTTCATTCAAATTATTTTTAACAATTTGGTCCAGCTCTAATTAACTCTATGCTTGAATAAAAATAATGGCAAAATCATAGATGTCCAGTGCAAGAAATAATTATATGTGGACTCTGGAATTAAAACAGAATTATTTCCTTGTTCAGCAGAAGCAAAAAGAAACATGGAAGAACCATGAAGAACATGATTATACTGTCATTAATTGTGTTATAATAGGCCATTAAATCTAAGCAAAAAAAAAAAAAAAAAGGAATTTGTTCCCTACACCACATCTGAATGTATAACATCTGTTATTTTCTTAAGGAAGTAAAATGCCTTTCTTTTTTTTTTCTTTTTTTTTTCCTTTTCTGGTAGGTATCCAGTAAGTAATAATGTTGCATATTTATTTGTCAAGGAAAGTGAGATTTTTTTTGGTTTTAACTAGACAATAAAGGTTGTATTCTGAAAATATCTACATAGTATTTCAGCTTTGGTTTATTTATTAGTTTTGTATTACTAACTGTTCAACTATTTTTAAATCGCAACCTTATCAGAGTCAGAGCACAAAAAGTCCCCACATCCCAACAAACAGTCAGGCAAAAAACCCCTATAATTTAATTCTTTCCCTTATCCCTTTAGATGATTTAAAAATCTTTTGTGGTCCTCTGATTCAGAGCTGTTTCAGATTTAAAGAAACTTATAATTTAGAAAAACAGGGTGCCTGGCTCTCTGTGTTGCCTTATAGGTGCCCAGATATTTTTCCCTTTTTTAGATAATGAACTATTTACTAGCATTTCCATATTTTTGTGCATCCCAAATGAATCCTGTGTAATGGAACATTTCATCTCTCACAAATGAGAATTTGCAGGTGAAGGCTCTTCAATAAAAAGTTCCAAAGAGCTTTCATTTAGAGCCACTCATTTAGAATGCCACTAAAATACATTAATCAGGATACCTTTCCGGTGAGGGTATATATATTACAGTGCTTTATATTACAGCATAATCACAGGCTTTAACAGAAGCCCCAGAATTTCAAAATCAGCAACTTTTTTAATGTCTGGGCTTTTTCCTTGATCTTCTGAGGTGTCTTCAGCAGAATAAATAAGGGAAAGGACTAGCCATCATCATCACTATGGCTGCACCTGAAGATCTTTTTGAAACGTGAACATAAGTTTTCTGCTCTTTCCTCCCCTCTGTGTTGATTTCTATTGCTCTTTTTCCTCTCACCTGTCTTGAGTCTTTTTCATTTTACTTTCCATCTATTAAGAACCTGACTTAGCCAAGCAGCTAGTGGAACATAGCTGGGGCAAATTTGGCACATTAAAAGCAGTACTATGTACAGTGTTCTTTCTAGCAACTTAACTGTAGAAAAGTGAGAAAGTGACTTCTTTATTTTAGTATTTTTTTTATTTGTTTGCCAATGTATTTATAGTTTCTGACTATTAATGTTAGTTTGCTGCATCCCAAAAGAAACTGACTAAACCAGACCTAAGATCTTGGAAATGCCTGAAACTAATTTTATTACACTCTTTCACAACATTGTCAATAAAATTATCTGTTAAAACTTAGAAATAATATTGTTTTGTTTTCTGTTGTTTGGGTTTTGTTTTGTTTTGTTTTTCTCTCTTATTCAGAGAGAGACTTTAAAATTACAAGGCAATTATTTAAAACAACATATTTTCAGGTGTTCAGTTTCAGTTGTTTTTTACATGGATATTTGCTGTTTTCTCTTATTTCACTGTATGTGTAATTAATGTTAAGAGTAAATTCTTGCTTGGTAATGTACAAATAATGTAAAAATATCCTATAGCAGAAACTGAATCTGAAATTACTGTTAATAATGGAGGCAGGGGAAACAGGTCAAATAACCTTAAAATCTGTCTAATTTATCCAAATACATCCCTAATATTCTACCAGTTCTATTCTCTAGCAGCAAGGAAAATTTTCTCCCTTTTTCACATCCCTAGTAATACATATGTCAGTTTTCACATAATTGAACTATTCCAGTTACCTCATCCAACATATGATATCACCCACTTCTTTGCCAGAAGGTGGTGGATCTGGATACAGGAGTCAAGTGAGAACAAACTACAAAAACTAGTCGATCATCCTGGGAAAAAAAGCTGAGATTCGTTGATTAGAAGTATAGGTCTCATTCTTGTATATCTGTGCTCTATGCAAGGTAAACAACAATAAAAAAGACATTTTCAGATCAACACCAACAAATCAATTTTGGAATCATTCAGATTTTAAGTGGAGTCTTAATAAATTACTTAAGGCAGTTACATTTATGATATATTCTTACATTCATACTGCATTATAAACTACCACTTATGAGGAACACTTAGATATTTTTTTTTCTGGAAAGATGCAAATCTTATTCAATATAATGGGTTAGAGGCCTTAAAACAATATTCATTCACTACTGAAGAGATAAGTAAATTCTGTACTTCTGAACAGCTAGTAACCTAAATGAAATGCAAGAAAACAAATTGACTTAGAAATGTACTCACATAAGCTATCTATCTATCTTTACTATCAGTTTGAATACCGAGTAAAGGTGGTGCCCAGTCTCTGAAAGGCAAAATGCTATTCTGAGGAAGAAGAGATAATACCTTTTGTCTTTACATGCATTGTTCCTAGCTCATTGGCATCATGGCCAACCATAAGGTTACTTGGCCCTTGAAATGCTGAATTCTGCCATTAATTTTATGTGCTTAGAAAGAATGGGGTAGAGTGAAACCTGCACCTATTTATGAAGGATTAAGGTAAATAAATATTTTTGATTGTACTTTTCTGTGGTGCTTGTACAACAGCATTCTGACACTTGACTGTGAAATGAGAACAAATGTATAAAATGACAACATTAATAATTAGCAGATACTTTGTTTTTTTCTAAACTATACTCTTTTAGCCAAGCCTTTTTTTCATCTTTAAAGACAGATTTTTCTGTTGTTTTTTTTCTTTTTTCTATGTTATTGGGCAGTAAAGTAGCTATTTGAACCCACTGATCATATAGTCACTGTTCAGAACTTTTTTAAAGGCATGGCTTGAGGATGACATTGAGTACAATCTCTAAAGCATTAAGTTGTCTCTGCTAGAGGTTTTATTGCTAAATAAGAGAGATTACACCCAGATGCTCTGTGTTTTTCTTCATTCTTCATCCTGGTTTAGTCCTGCTGCTGAAGGCAGAGATCATAATTTTTTGGTGTGAGTCACTAAGCTTTGCATAATAATTTGAGCTTTTATGGTTAAGGTCATAATTTACTTGCAAAACCAAATCAAACCAAAACAAACAGAAAAACATACACCCACTCCTACTCCCCTAACCCCAAAACATATCTTCAACCCTTAGAATTAAAATTTAGTCAAGTAATTCCCATGAAATGTTCCTACATCTTAATTTGACTACTAGCAAGCCTCTGGTATTCAATACCCAGAGTGTATGAGGAAGGGTGTTCATGAAAATTCTGACTTATGGAGGAAGTCAAGACAAATTTCATTGCATTTGACAACACCTCATTGCCCCACCTATATTTCAGCAGTGTTTTAGTTGTGGATGATAAGGCTTAAATTTAACCCAAGTTTTGCCAAATAAAAGGGTACAGACCACAGAATAAAAGCAAGCAGACTAATCAAATAATGCTTAGAGATTTCTCTATGTGGATTAGATTTTTTTTTCTTGTGAAGCTTTCTTTCCAACAGAAGAGAAACTGAAGAGTCAATGCATAGAATAAAACAAAAGGAAACTGTGAATATATGTATTGGACAGGAAACAAAAACCTCTAATACATGAATAGAATCTATACAGAATTAGCCATAGAAGGGATAGAAGTGAAATCAGAGGGCAAAAATATTGCTTAGATGATCAAAAGATGTATTTTTAAACAGGGAGTGATTAAAATGAAGAAACCAGAGAGAATTAGAATAAAGGTGATAATTAGAACAGGCTGTTCATTTTTTCTTTAGCTTACATACCAGAGCTGTTCCGATTTGCAAGTTTATGAATTTCTAGACTTTTAACCCAGATTCTTCATAGCCAATTTGCTCTCATTTCATCTAGAAGCCATTAGTAGACTCCACAGGTAGAAGTGCTTTGTACCTGCTATATGATATTGCTTTTATATGTTTGAAAAGGATCCAGCTTTTCATCATTTTTGGTTCATGACATCATCGAGTTATACACATAACACAATGGTACATTTATCGAAATAATGAAAGGCTGAATTCCTGCTGACAATGAAATTAGTATTCATTTATTGTAGCTGAAATAGCTATGATAGGTTTCCCTGGTGAAAACAAATAAAGGATTTGTTGAAGAAATCGTTTTCACTCTGTTGTATTGCAAACCAATGTGGCTCTATATAATACTTTAATGGGGAATTAGGGGTGCTAATGTAGTAACAGGACTACTTAATCTAGATTAAGAGTTGTGGAAAGAAATGCATATTCATATTGATGCACTATGTGCTAAATAGGTTAGATCAATAGTTTCAGGGATGGAGGGGACAAGAGGAAGGAAGAGAAACAGGCATATATTTCACTATTAATCCTCTAAAAATGTTGTCATTTATTTCAACAGTCATCCTTTTCTAAAGCTGTTAAAAAACTCAAGTGACTGTCTGGACAAAAAAGTAAACAAAGCAACAAATAAAACCCAATCAGCATTTCTTTTTAATTTTGGCTCCTCTGGTTACCAAACAAATCAATAATTAACACAATCCTGAATATGTGAACTGTTAAGGAGGTTATAAAGGAATATTAGGTTGTGTCCTCCAGGTTTCCCTGTCCAGCCTAGAAAGAGAACTGCAAGTATCCCCTCACCAGTGCCAGGGAGGTCACACCAGGTCCTTCCTGATGACAGCAACATCAGACAAAGCAGAAAAAAGTCCAAATTACAGTGGTCAAGCACAGAACTACTCTACAAGTACCCCTGAACCACACTGACTACATCCTTTGCTTCACTGTATGCCTCCATTTCTCCTGCTTTTCCCTCCCAGGTTCTCCGGTTCTGGTTCTTTGCCCCTCTCAAATAAAAAATCTGCTTCTGCTTGCTCTTAAACCATTAGCCCCAGTCTGCTGTCATGATACCCCTCTTTTGGTATTTATTATAGTATTATGGTAAAGCCTCTTCAGTCAGCAATCCACAAAGTCACCATTCTGGTTTTGTTATCTACAAGGTATTTTTTCCACCATTGTGTTGGTCATCATCAGCTTCCATTTCCAAACATATACCTTACCTCTTGCAACAGAAAAGGCCTTCTGTATTGGTCCTTTCCAAGGTACCAGATTAATTACATTAATTTCACTAATTTGAAAGTTGAGCACAAGCTTGATCATTCGATCTACTATAGTGAAAGTAGAGTTGCATGGAATAACTTATGCAAATAAAATGGGAAAAAATAGCCTTACTCTTTTGACCTCAGTGAACCTGAACCCACTTAGTTCACAGAACCAGAGCATGTATGTGTGTACATTTGTGTGTGTGTCTGTGTAAGCCTCAATTTTACTCATCCATCCATCATGCTTGTAGGACCAATTCTTAGATTTAAAATCTTTGAAACCTTAACAATATTTTAAGAACTTGTGAAGATAATTCTACAAGCTGCTACTAACAGAAGACATCCTTGTTAAACCTCCAGCAAGGAGCCAGTGGAAAGCCGTAGGTAAAAGGATCTTTTTCTCCACAGCGCACCACTACTTCAGCTCTGTCTAAATTAAAACATAACTGCAAGACTATAAGAAGTTCTTCCTTGGAGAAAATTTGGTTTTGTAACTAGATGTAGTTCAATCAGATAAATATAGTTAGTTATAATACAGAATACTTTCACAAGGAAGCAATAAAGCATACTGAAAACTACAAAACTTTTTTGCAGTTTTTGTGGGGGTTTTTTTGTTTTGGTTTCAGTTTCTTTTTTTTGTTTTTGTGGGTTTGTTTTGGTTTGGTTTGGTTTTTTTTTTTACAAAATATCATTTTTGTCCTAATAAATGTTTACTTTCTTGCACTATGCAATATTTTTTCTTCTTCTTCAGTTCTGGGGTTTTTTTCCCCCACTATTTTTTCTTTTTATATTTAATAATTATTTTTTCCTTAGATTTCTCTCTTTTTCAAATTTCTTTTTCTTTATATTTTTCCCATTTAATTTCTCATTTCTCGGAGAATGGATTCTTTTATTTATACTTCTTAAAGAGATAGTAATATTTTATCTAGTTATTTTTTTCCATAGAAACAAATAGATTTTTTAACAAAACTACAAAAAAGTCTAAACTTATTCCATTTCTCTATATTGCCGACATGCTACCCAAGAAGCCAACAATAACATTTATGGAAAATAAAAAAAGTATTTACCTACTTGAAGGGTTTCCCCATTTGTCTGTAAATGAGCACAACACAGAAGTAAAGAATTAATGGAAGTTGTGTGTAATGATTTCAGAAAACCTGTTCCTATACATATTCCATGATCTAACCTATATATGAAATCCGTTTGAATCATGCAGTATGAAATTAGTAGAAGGGAAGAGGAGGGGAAAAGATTTCATAAACTTCTAATAAGCACACACTCATCAAAATCTTCTAAATTCACTATTATTTCATGTTTTTTTCAATGTAATATGATGATTCTCAAAGGCATATTTTCTAGACACCAAAAATCCACTGTGCTGGAAACAGCACCTGCACACAGTGTCTCCCATGGCTTTGTGAAGCTACTGTGAAAGAATGAAAAGGTAGCTTGTAATTAAAATCCAGGTTTGTTCCAGTATGCAATCAGTAAATTACAAGGGGATGTAATAAAAAAAAAAAAAAGACTACTTAGGGTGTAAACCTTTTAGGCAAACCTTAAAGGGAAAACCTTTTCAAGTTCTTTAGCCTGAGAAAACTGTCTTCTTCCTAGTGTAAAAAAAAAAAAAAAAAGATCCTGGAAATATTTTGATTTTTCTTTCCAAATAGTATATATATATTTTTTTCCCAGGCTTAATATTTCAGAATGAACTTTCTTGTGAGTTCCTGTTTGTTCCAAAAGGAAAACTGTTTACCCTTGAATCTAATATTCTAGGGCTTTACCCTGTATTCAAAATGTAAAACTGCAAATATATTCCAATATTGGAATGTGTTGAAAATGTACTTGTGCAAGAAGGAACATTCTAACAGATGCTTATTCCCTGAGCATATGTGATTGGCACCTACAGAGAGGCATGTTCATGTCAATACCTCTCAGTCCCAAAATGACTGGACTTCTTTGCCAGCATTGGAGGAAAAAACTTGTACACTCTGCTTGCCTTCTTTTACAAGACAAGCCACAGAAAACAGGTTTTTTCTTGCTTTTATCACAGTGAGCTGCCAGATGTCAGTCACTATGGGAGCTATGTCATTCACCTCCTTAATGTGGGAATCATGCTGGTTATTGCACTCCTGGTCAAGGAACTGATAAACAGTTCATACCTTATCTTCAGCTGACAAAATGTTTTGCCCTTCGTGCTCATAGAGAAGAGTACTGCAGTAACTACACTAGCCATCATGCATGAGACAACTTTATCTAGCTATAACTGTCTAAAATCAGGTGAATAATCCATATCATCATCTAGTATCTCTCTCGGCACTTAAAGAAGGTGATTCACTCTATCCAATACATGTCCAAGGTAGCAAGGATGAATTGTCAGTTGGAGTGCCTTTATCTCTCCACTGACACTCATGGAAGCCTGATTTCCCTAAAAGATGTAACTAATTTTAGATGGAGCTAATAAAGCAAGACAAATCCACTCCCACAGCAGAAAATATGAACATATGCCTATGAATATAATTAATGTTTCCTGAAATTCTTGGAGTATTGATTTTGGACTAACTAATTTATTACATATAATGTATTTTATTTTCTGTTCATTTTTTTTAACAAGTCAGCTCTGATACTCACAAGTCACACTGGTGAGTGCAGCCATTTACAAACAGTGTTATTGAGCTGGCAAACCTATGGATTCTAGCATTATGTCAAATAATTCCTTGAGGCCGAAGAAGCTGAGGTTTACAGAAATACAAAAGCAGAAACTTAGAAAAAAACCTACCAAACTCAGTTGTCATAGAAATCTGACTTTAAAATGTGAATGACTGGAACAGAATTGTACCACCTGGGCTAATGTCCTGTCTTCATGTTTTTTTATTTTAATTATAATAGGTACCCATTCAACTATTAAATGTTATCTCAATATGAAGCCATACCAACAAAACATAAACTGCCCAAATAGTAGAAAAAAAACTCTCATAGACCTTCTTTATATGCCTGGAAGTCAAAAAGATGACTGTAGAATATGAAGAAAAAAAAATATAGACTACGGAAGACAAGCAGAATACAAGAAAAGCACTGTAAAAGAGGGACAAATATCAAAAGTTTGCATGTCCACTGACAAGACTGAATCAGAAAGTTTCAAGTAAGTATATTGCCAGAATATTAACTGATTAATTGTGGTGTAAAAAAATTAAAAGAGTGACTGAAAGAAATAGGTTACTGACAGACCTGAAGGCTAATCTTTCTACTGAAGAAAACCTCAGGAAAATTTCTCTTTCGCAGGGTACAAAAGTCAAATATACCATATAAACCTTCCAGTTTAGCAGTGTATTTCTGACATTCTGCGCTAGAAAGTTGACTCCATGTCTAGATGACTCTCTTTCAGAATGGTCAAAAAGTATTAGTTTAAATTTAATTTAATAGATTGCCACACAAATAACTTTACATAGCCCAGGTTTTCCATAATACAAAACTTTAGAACGTTGGTCACTCAACTCATAGTGTGTGAATTCTCTGTCATTTCAGAGAAAAAACAGTGAGATTTTGATGTATTTAGCCTCTCTGATTTTACTTCTATTAAATTTCACTGTTCTTAGCTTTCCACATCTTTTTTTCCTTAGATTTGATATGAGCTAGCTGTAAATTTATTAAAATTATTATTAAAATAATATTTGTTTAGTTTTCTAGATAGAAAAGCAATGAATGTTGCAAATATTTGTTATTTTCTCAGCTAGCTACTTGATGGCATACAGATATTGCAGTAATTGATAAGATATAAACAAAAACCAGAATATCTATCCAGACTGTTTCTGACTCAGGTCAATTACAATGATTAGTTCTTGTGTTATTTTAAGTAATAACAACTGTTTCTCCTTTTAGGTCATATTATCTTATTCATAAATAAAACATCTACATTTTCTTGAAACACTGACAGTGATTACATGTATGTCAATAATATTGTACATACCTCTTGGAACTACTGGAAGTGTGGGACAATGATGACAATAATGTGAAAAGAAGTGAAAAGTAGGCTAGCAATATTATTAATGCAAGGTATGGTCTCCAGCGTAACTTTAACTTCAGGTAAACTCACCTTTGCTCCAAAATTCATTACTTTGGAAATAGTTCTGAAGAGTCATAAAAGTTCCCAGAAAACAGAAAGCAGATTCAGTCTAGGACTGTAAAACTGCTGGAATACGTTTCCTCTGGTAACTCTAACTGCTTTATTTTTCAGGTAAGTGCATTCAGCAGTGCTTTATAGCCCATGTACCCTGCAGCCTACCACCAGTGGAAATCAGGTGCGCACCATGGTCTTTTTTTGACATGAGCCAACATGCAGCAAAATGTATACTGAATATCATCTAAGTGCATAAAGCTGAAATTAAACACAGCCACTAGGACTGAAGTTCAAAAAATGGCAAACATATGCCTGAGAAGAGACTCTGTCAGTCTGAAATCCTTCTGAACAGGGACTGGAATCATACCAGCTGGTAACTAACCTGGTTTTCTTTAAATTCTCCAAAAGAGGTGTTGAACTCTTCAGGGTCCATACCTCACACTCCATTCATACACATAAGGAAATGCATCCTGTTCTAGAATCCTCCAATCAGGAATTGTTCGCTAAAAAATTCTATCTGTAGTGAACCCAAAGGCATCCAGAGTATCTAGCAGTTCTGAGTTTTATTTTGTCAAACAGCATCACAAACTGACCTGGTGTGAGCCACAGGCAAAAGCTTTTGTTGGCTCAGTAAACCCAAGCCCACCAAATACAGGCTTTATATAAATACGCCTGTAAAGGACACAGATAATTCATAACAAAGCCATGGATAGGGTTTTGGAGAGCAGAAATAGCTAGTGTGGGCTGAACACAAATTACAGTGCAAGACTAGGATCATATAGCTTTGTGAAACTGTGGAAAAAGAGTTAATCTGAAGTCATCTGGACTGTTAGGTTCTTTATTAGATTTTTTAAGATATTTTCAGAGTAACACGTGTTCAGCTCTAAGAAGCCAGAGCTAGACCTGGTTCTGTGTCATCACTTTAACTAATATCTGTTTTTACAGATATTTTATGTGATATATGCAAATACCACACTTCCATTATTCCTTTATTTATGTAGTTGAAAGAGTGGGCTTTTTTGTAACCTTGAGAATTTTTCAACAATGTGTTTTAAGTGATTTTGTTAATATTAGCTGCACTTGACTATTGCTCTCATTTCATTTTGACTTTTAATTGATATTGTAATTACTAAAGTAAGAACTGTATCTGTCAATTAAAGACAATGTTCCCTAAAGGAAATTATTTTTGTCTTTATATCTTGCTATATTTAAATGGGGAAATTTATGTTGTTTTATAAATATACAGATATATGCAGCATGAAATGATAAGCAAGTAAGGACAAGCCCTCTCTTCCAATCTACTGAAGTTTATGTGTTTGTGTAATTCCAGGCTCCACATTCCTGGAAACCTTGGAGTTAAAGTTGCAGAATATTTTTTAACTTTGTCATTACAGCAGTGGGCAAAAAATATGACCATCATATACTCTATTGTTATCAGAAAAAAATAGGTCTTACAAATGAAGCAGAAAGACGTGTCAGAAGAATAGTATTTAACATGTTGTCATGGTGTAGCCCCGATAGGCAGCTCAGCCCCACACAGCTGCTCGCTCACTCCCCCCACTGTGGTTTTCGGGGAGAAAATTGAAAGGTAAAAGTAAGAAAACTCGTGGGTTGAGACAGAGACAGTTTAATAGGTAAACCAAAAGCTGTGTGCACAAACAAAGCAAAATGAGGATTTCCACTGCCAGTTCCGTGCTAACATAGGACAAAATTAGTCTTTAAATCTGGTACATCATTAGGTGCTATAACATCACTTCTCTGATTTTTCAAGTCTCTGCAGGCTGAAATCTCAACTTTATTTTTCATCCTCTGAAGGTTTTTTTTTCTGAGTAACAATAAATTTGCTGATTATCATTAGCAACATTATGCTGATTGAAAGCATCTACCTATTTAGGCAAACAAGCAAACACATTTTCAACGTATAAAATCTGAGCAAGATAATAAGATTACAAATTATGACTATACCAGAAAATCAGTGTCAATATTTTCACATGTTGCATGTGATCAGTTTTGGGCACATGTGAGTCAAGAACTGTACGGCTTTATTACAGCTGAGTCTACAAATTTTACGGGGCTAACAACTGTTAATAAACAGAAAAGCAAAGAACATAGCAAACAAAATGTTTTTCTTTTTGGAAAAAGATATTTTTTTTTCTTAAGGAAAAAATATTATACAATATTCAAAAGAGCAAGGTTTCTTTTGCATCCATTAGGGACAGAACAGACATGAAAATATGACACAGAAGGACTTCAATACATACCAAAGTTAAGGAGCAAATTCTTGGCTTTGAAGCTTCACAGTGAAGGAAGATATGCATTCCATTGACCTTAATATTAGTTAAATTACATTTATTTTGAATAGGTTTTTATTCATATTGTTTAAGAACAATGTCAACAATATACTTTTGTGGCAAGCTCTATAGACGAACACTTCACATGGAGTTCAGCAAGATTGACCACCTTTATCTTCTCAAGTTTGTTAAGAAAGTTTCCCTGTTTCTCAAAGAATTATCAACATATGCAAAGTATTGAATTTGTAAGACTTTTCAGATTAAGTACTCACCTGAGTGTTTCTGTAATAGTACATTTTAAAGAACAGTTTTGGAGCACATTTAATTTCCTTTCTCCTACTTTAGGGAGATGATATTTCAAACTGTATAAATTAAGGTGAACTAAAATAAAAAGTCAATTTGTTGTGCTTCTTGATCCTAATCTGTTCCATCTTTTGTGTGGTAAATCTTAATGTTCAATGTTGAATAAATTCACATTAGCATATTACCGGAAGTATTACTATGCTGCAGATGTCAAATTATCAGTGACATTAGTCAACAGTGCATGACACAAAACCACATTGTAAAGAAGATGTTGCTGTTTAACTCAATAAGTTCATTTAAGAATCTTACTCAAGGAAGGAAAGTACAACAGGAGATGAATCATCATAGCTGAACACCTTTTCTGTAGAAGAATTTATTTTCACTCATGTAACTTCTGTGCTTGATGGAGTTTTGTTACCACAACAGATAGAAAAATGACTGTCTTCTTGAACTTTTAATGTAATTAATTCTTGACAAAACTTGATAATTTCACAGGAGAGCATAAGGGAGTCACAATAAGGAAGAATTTTGAAAGTTTCAGAAAGAAAGAAGATAAATTGAAAGTACATTCGTGCTTTACATTACAGTTGTAGCCAGTTCCACAGCTATTGGCCGCTGACTCCATCCATGATTACTTGATCACAAAATAAATCAGGCACCAAGACTGAAGGCTTTCTTCTGCTGTCATGCAGGAACAGTCCTTATTTTTGACATGTACTGTTATAATATGATAAAAAGAGAATTGACTATAAAGTTTGAGGAAGGACAAAGTATACAATGCCAGTATTTAAAATTCTTTGGCAGTAAGAAAATCAGTAAAATGTAAATACAATGCCACCTTCTGAAGCTAGCAGATTAAGGATAGGCTATAGAAATGAAATTAAAATTACCCTCCCCCCCAACAACAACAAAAAACAAAAAAAACCAAACCAACAACAAACAAACAAAAAAAAAACCCCAAACAAACAAACAAACCCAACAACACTTTTAGAAGCTGTAAAATAATTTTCATCACTCTTTTGGGGAAATATTTTTTATTATTATACTAATGAATTATTTTATTTATGTCTGAATAGGGCTATGAAGAAAATAGTTTAGGGCTGACAAAACTACCTCTTCCCTCTTAATTGGGACAGATTCCAGCTTTTAGCTTACCCATCAACCTAGGCAAGTCTCTCCCCAAACATCCAGAATTAACTTCTAATCGTACCTGTCTTGTCTGTGGCACCAAATATGTGTGACTCCACATATATCCAAAACTATTATAGCTTATTCATCTTTTGTTTTAAAGAATACGTCTGGAAAGCCACACTGCCAGCTCTGAAGCCTAATAAAATAAGAATCCCCAACCAGTACTTGCAGTGACATTTGAATCTAGTTTTATATTGTGTGTGGACCAGGTCCAGGCAGACATTATGAATTGGAGAATCATACTGAGAGACTAATGGTAAAAAGCTCACAAATGCAAAGCAAACTTCATTATTAAGAAAGAGACCATTCATTTGGCTGTTTCCAATCACTGATCGTGTTAATTAGTGGAATGAGGCACGAAACAGCAATAAGCTAGAGATCTTGTCAGTGCGTTTTTTTTCTATGCATGGGTGTATGTAAGGCTGGGTAGAAGCCTTTTTAAGATTTTTATCAGATCATTCTGCTGTACTGCCTCTTGATGAAATGGGAGTCCTGGATTGGGAAGCGAAGAGAGACATGCAGGTTTCTACTGCTTTCTAGCACCTTTTATCTCAGTTCCTGAAGAGTATATTATGCCAAATTACATGTGATTAGATACACAATCTTGAAGCCATTGACCCTCTAAGAAATGTCTTACCACCAGGCTGTGGAGTGATTTGAGTTGTGGTCTTTGTACAGTTGACAATATACCGTATAGACAGCAATCATTTGGCAATGAACCAAAGAAAGAATAATCCACTGGGAAGAATTCTGGTCTATTGTTCTTGTGCAGTTACAGACTTCTCTTTAGATTGTAATGACAAGGCAGGTCCTAACCTGCAATTCTTTGTGTAGGCAACTGTTCATAGGACTCTAGAGTCCACCCAATGGACTCTAAAGAGTCCTAGTGAGTTTCTTAATTTCCCTTTTGGAAGAAAAGTGTTGACTAAAAATTAGGTTTTGTAATACTGCCTTTTAAAACTCTGTTTGAATCTATCACGAACTTCTTTGGTCCTCAGCGTGAGCAAGGACAGCAGCCTTATTTTCCTGTCTGCTGTTGAGCTGTAACAAAAATAAACATAGAAAGGCATAGGGAAAGCTCCTAAATCTACTATCACTTTTCCCTACTTTGAGCAAACCACACAGCAACACGTTATTTTAATGTTTACGTGTCAGGTAACTTGGGTTAATATTTTGGTGTACTCATTTAACTGTTCTCTGATACAGTCTGTGAAAAGTGGCAGTGTAGGAAACTGGATAAAACTAACATCACATGGTTCTCTCTCCAGTTCCCTAGAGAAGGCTCTAGCCTTCTAGATTAGAAGTTCTCAGGCAGAAAGTATTTTCTTGCTGTAAAGGCAAGCTAGCTAAACACAGGTCACCAGAGAGACCTTTTAGTTCATCTGTTACTATCACTCTGTACTACAATGAAGTGTTTAGGTACCAAAAGGAAGCTTGAAATGAAAAGAAACTCTGGTATATTTTTTAAGATTTAAAATGCTCAGAGTTGATCACTCTTTGTAAGACAATTAAATATGTCAGAACTGTAAAGCTGTATTTTGAAAGCACTGTCCGGGGCTTTGACTCTGATTCCATGGCTTCAGTGACAAATGTGAGCAAAAGTCCATTTAAAGACAACCCTCTGGGTTCACTACAAAAAACCTGACGATGGTTTCAACATTGTTGCCAGACCACAGCATTCATGTTTTTCAGGGTGGGTGCATTCTGGAACTTGCTGTCACTACAATGGTGTAGCAGCTGCTTTCTGTTGATGAGCCTGTGAGTCATGAGAATTAAGATCTATTCTCAACTGCCATTGTAGAATATCTCATTAAAAACACAGTGAATTTTTAATTCCTTGCATTGGGAGTGAGGTCTTTACAAAAAACAACTTGGTCACTTTCAGTGTCACTGTTCTCCAGATTAAAATGGGAAAACCGAATGAGACATTTATAAAGTTGAGTATTCAAAGGTGCTACCTATTTAATTCATTTTTCCATCTCCATTTAGCAATAATAGCACTCAGTATTAGTATTTTTGGGGGAAGGATGAAAAAGGATAGCCTTACTTTGGAACCAGAAAATTATTTTGTGTATATAAGAAAACAATTTAGAAGGAACATTGAAGGCAATTTGCAATATTTCATTCTTGAACAATAAATGCCAATCTGTCTCTAGAAAGAGCTGCTGCAGATATTATCTAGGTCAACAGTAACCAAACTTTTCAAAATAATAATTTTTTGTCTGGGGAATAGTATATTCCTTTACCACATGATTTTTAACTGAAGATGTACCAGAAACAATGTGATTTCACAGTCAAGACTACTCATCATAGCTTTGTTATTAGATCAGCCTTGTGCCAATATCGTGTCTTAAACAGTAGAGCCATGTAAGTCAGGGATTTTCTAACAAAATACATATTCACAGAATTCACAGGACCTGATTTAGAGTCATAAGGTCTAGGAGAATTTGTATGCAAGGTATTTCTACTTCAGCATTGTCTTCCTAGGAAACCACATGATAGTGTTTCAAAATACGTTCTATTGGAAAATTATATCCTTGAGCATTGTTAATATTCTGGTGGCAGGAGAGAAAAGTGTAAAAATTACACACACAGCAGACTACAAACACTAGAAAAATATATTTATGAATTCTTGTATTGAGAAATAGAAACCTTAATCACAAAAATTGATGTTACTAGTCATTGTGCCAAAACTGTAATTACACATGAATGGCTTGGTACTTTTTCAATTAAATAAAACTAGAAGTTGATTCTGCAATAATTTTTTAGTTTTAAATTGGGACAGTCATTAACTCTTCTGAAGGCAATTTAACAATTTACTGTAAGAGTATTTCATTTCAATATTTCCAAAAGTTGCTTTCAGACATGCTGTTAGAAACAAAAAAAAGTCTGAATGTAAGCTCTTTATTTTTAATCATTTTTCTTCACATTTTAAAAATGATTTTTTTTTTTGCAATGTATTTTTTTAAGTATTCAGGCTGAAATATTCCCTTTCATGTTCAAAAGTAAAATCAGGGACACTTCAGGACACAGAGACTGAACCTTCATGCTGGGGCTTTGCTGTTTTAACTTGACAGTTAAGTAGAACCAAACCATTACTATCACCTACACTTTCCTAACCAAAAAACACACGCAGTGGCTTTTGAATGCTTCAGAATGTTCAATACTATTAATCAAGCATATTACTGGAGTTAATAGATTTCTTTTCCCATTGAATTCATAGGAAAAATCTGACTTTTTGTCTTTTCAGAGAACAGATAGATACATAGAATGTTTTTGGTATTTTTTAGAAGTTTTAGAGGAATAAAGTGATATTTCAAATGTTTCGAGTTTCTCACTTAAGCTACCACCAAAGTAAATAAAGTTATTAAATTCTGTAGTCACTTCAATATCTACTGCTGGGAATACACCATTTTCAATTAGCCAGTACTCAATTAGTACATGCAACTACGCCAGGACTGTTAAAAATATACAAGATTGCAAGGTTAAAGGTAGATCTAGAAATACAACTACGGTCTGATAAAACAGTAAAGAGGAAATATATCCTGAAGAAGTAGCTTTAGCTAGCTCCTCACCCCCTATGCCCATTCCTGTAATATCTTCTTAAACCTTCAGTGTTTTCTCATGGTCTGTATAGGAAATGTGAGTGCCTAACTGGGACCTGTAGAGCATCAGGGAGTCTAAGAGTTTTACACTTACTACAAAACTAAACCATACTTGGATACATCTGAGCTGACAAATCTGGAAGTTCTCCTCAGGACCTAGACTCAGATCTGCAGCTCTGGCTTTGTCCTCGTTCGATATCAAGCAAAACTGAATGTCCCTCAGGGCTTTTTCTCCACCCTGCTCTCCTTCCACCTTCTGTAAACTGGGCACATGGACCAGAAATAAGCTGGAATGTTCTTCTACCAGGTCCCAAATTCGGTTGTGATGTGAAGCCAAGCTACTACTTAAAGTAGAGTGGATCCCTTAAAGCTTGATCCTCTATCCCCGAAGCCAGTAGATACATTTAATTACTTTCATTAGTGCGTAATGAGAAATCCAGTGAGTTGTATACATTAGATATGGATGTCTCCCTCTTTGGAACTGGAAATACCGTCAAGTTGGCTTTTTAGTATATCTCAGAATAAAAGGTCTGAGTATTCCTTTGATACATATGGTTTTCTGCCCAGCAAGTAAAATGCATATTTTATCACACACTATGCTATTCTGTAGCAGCAGAAGCATGAAATCACTGCATGCATAATGAACAAAATTCATCTAAAGTTTTATCCATGACTAAGGTTAACAAATGAGGCATTAATAAAGATTATGAAGTGCCTTCTGTGAAAAAACTCACAGGCCATCATCTGCCAGAATACTTACATATTTTAATCCCACTCTATTTTATTGCAGTCTGTTTGACAGAGGGAGTTTAGACAGACCTAACATACAAAGCTGCTATAATAACTTGTGCTGCTCTGTTTTAAACTCAAAGGAAGCAATGTTCCTACTACTGCTAATCAGAACGAACTTGCTCCTATGCAATTATAACATCCTGACCTTTTAAAACTGTTTATTACGTATTTGAAAGCATGTAGCACTAGCGAGTGTTGTGGGGTATTTTTTGCCATTAATCATATGCACTCACATGAATACAAATTGCCTGTCACAAACAACTCCAGGAAAATTCGTTTAATATTTTTCCCCTCAGTCTTTGGGTGAAATAATGTTTTCCTATGTCAGACTTTCTGAATTAGTATTTACAGAAGTATGCCTCTATTTAGAGTTCATGTGTGTGTGCACACATATGTAGGTATACATGTTTTTGTATTTATGAGTATATATATAAAATAATATATAGCAGTCACCACTGAATATGGGAATACCCACATACATATATATGCACAGGCACACACAAACCTTTCATATGTTTGAGAAAGGTACTTTTCTCACAGAAGTCTTTATGTTGTATATGAACTTCAGCAGCTTCAACACTCATTAACAGCATCGTGAGAGATAGGTGCTGCCTAACAGACACTCTCACAGCTCACACAGAAAGGAAAGTAGATAGAATTTTCAAGTATATGCATCTCAGAGTAGTTCCAAGATTTATAGTTTACTATGTCTAGTTGTAAACAATTGCATTAGGAAATTTGAGATGAAAGACACTATTTTCCAGTATATTTAGGCACATAAAGCTGAGATGAGATGATGCAAGCTATAAGTCTTTGTCAGTGAATTTCCCAGTCTAGTGTAGCAGTCCACAGTTATCAGCAATTTAAAGGAATTTATTTACTTGCCAGACAGAACTTCTACTCTGTTTACTATACCTACAGATGAAGTGCACACTGGTTATTTGGATTGATGGTATCATCTCTGCCCCAGCAGGACTAAAGCCGCTACATTAGTCTCTAGAATTGGGCTTAGTTCGGATTCCTAAAATAGCCAAATATACAGCAGCCCTGGAACGAATGCTCTGTCCTCTAACTCTTTCTTGGTGGCATTTACAAAAGCACCTAATATAGATACATTAAGGTGGTTTAAAAGAAATTAAAATTCCTAAATCACCATGACTGCTTTGAAAATTACTGTTGACAGCAACTGGATTTTTTGGTGCCCCAACACTTTCAAAAATCTGACTTCAGGAGGCTTCTCGAGAACACTAAGGTGAGAAATCAGACTGGAACACAGCAATTCTTGAGTTTCTGTACTGTGCTTATAACATTTGTACCTTTTTGATCTTGTATTTATTTAAAATAAAGACATTCATGGTAGAATAAACTCAATAGAAAATGTACATCTGAATTCTAATAACTTTTTTGCAGGGGTCAGCATGGAAAGGTGTCCTTAATAAAGAAATTTTAATGTTAGCTTTTAAGCAACCTTTAAAAATGCAGTGCTGAAACAAAACAAATATTTTAAGTTTAAGTCATTCAGGCTTTCCAGATTTCTTTTTTTTTTTATGGACCAAATAAAGGTCAAAAAAATTAAAGTCATTGTCACAGCTGAGAAGTTTCCTGTGTTCGGCGTAAGTAATATAAAAAGGTCAATTTAAAAAATACGACTGGTGTGGAGCATATGATTCAAGACATTGCTCATTTATTCTAACGTACGAGTAACAGATCAGTTCAATATGTGAGCTAAAACACATTTCTCCAACATTTTTTTAATTCTTATTCTGAGTCTAGCACTTCACAGAATCCTGACAAGAATTTTTGGTCAGTTTTCCATCTGCGAAAACTAGTTGATATAATATCTCAAGTTGTTACTCAAAAACTGTTTGTGGTTTTGAGCCAGTAATTGACCAAGAATGACATTTAAGTAATATATTTGGGAGCTGGCTGAAGTCATTGCTGGTCCACTCTCCATCATCTTTGCCAAGTCTTGGGAAACGGGAGAGGTGCCGGAGGACTGGAGGAAAGCAAATGTCACTCAGGTCTTTAAAAAGGGCAAGAAGGAGGACCCGGGTAACTGTAGACCGGTCGGTCTCACCTCCATCCCTGGAAAGTGATGGAACACCTTATCCTTGGTGCCATCTTAAGGCATATCAAGGATAAGAGGGTCATCAGGGGCAGTCAACATGGCTTCACCAAGGGGAAGTCGTGCTTGATCAACCTCATATCCTTTTATGAAGACGTAACATGGTGGACTGATGATGGCAGAACGGTGGATGTGGTCTACCTTGACTTCAGTAAAGCATTTGACACCGTCTCCCACAGCATCCTCACGGCAAAACTGAGGAAGTGTGGACTGGACGATCAGGTAGTGAGGTGGACTGCAAACTGGCTGAAAGGAAAGAAGCCAGGGAGTCGTGGTCAATGGGGCGGAATCTAGTTGGAGGCCTGTATCTAGTGGAGTGCCTCAAGGGTCAGTACTGGGACCAGTATTATTCAATATATTCGTCAATGACTTGGATGAGGGAATTGAGTGTACTATCAGCAAGTTTGCTGATGACACCAAGCTGGGAGGAGTGGCTGACACGCCAGAAGGCTGTGCTGCCATCCAGCGAGGTCTGGACAGGTTGGAGAACTGCGTGGGGAAAAAATTATTGAAATATAACAAGGGAATGTGTAGAGTCTTACATCTGGGCAGGAGCAACCCCAGGTTCCAGTGTCGGTTGGGGAATGACCTATTAGAGAGCAGTGTAGGGGAAAGGGACCTGGGGGTCCTGGTGGACAGCAGGATGACCATGAGCCAGCACTGTGCCCTTGTGGCCAAGAAGGCCAGTGGCATCCTGGGGTGGATTAGAAGGTTAGTAGGTCGAGAGAGGTTCTCCTTCCCCTCTATTCTGCCCTGGTGAGACCACATCTGGAATATTGTGTCCAGCTCTGGGCCCCTCAGTTCAAGAAGGACAGGGAACTGCTGGAGAGAGTCCAGCGCAGGGCAACAAAGATGATGAAGGGAGTGGAGCATCTCCCTTATGAGGAAAGGCTGAGGGAGCTGGGTCTCTTTAGCTTGGAGAAGAGGAGACTGAGGGGTGACCTCATTAATGTTTATAAATATATAAAGGGTGGGTGTCACGAGGATGGAGCCAGGCTCTTCTCAGTGACAACCAACAGTAAGACAAGGGGTAATGGGTTCAAGCTGGAACACAAGAGGTTCCACTTAAATTTGAGAAGAAACTTCTCAGTGAGGGTGACGGAACACTGGAACAGGCTGCCCAGGGAGGTTGTGGAGTCTTCTTCTCTGGAGATATTCAAAATCCGCCTGGACGCCTTCCTGTGTAACCTCATCTAGGTGTTCCTGCTCCGGCAGGGGGATTGGACTAGATGATCTTTTGAGGTCCCTTTCAATCCCTAACATTCTGTGATTCTGTGATTCTGTGATATTTATGATCTGAGAGACATGCAGAAGAAACAAATATAATAGACATGAAAAAACAACATTGTCTAAAAGCCAGGAAAATCAGATGCTGTGCTTTAACTAATATACTTTGTGACCTAAGATGGTCTTTTATCTTTGCCATGAGATTTCTCCCTCTAGTTAAATAAACAAACACTAGCTAGGTCTGGTAGATCTCTTGCAAGGGAACACTTCTCAAAATTCTCTGCATTTTTCTCTATGCATGTTTCCCGTGCCTTTAAGTCCTTTTTGGTCTTTAGACCTTGTTTATAATTTGTGTCCTTCACCCTCTGGCTCATGTACTGTTCTTCTGTATGTTTGGGTGAGATCATTCTTTCCTGGAGCTGTAGCTCTGTGTTTTGAATTTGCACCTCAGTTCAAACTATAGTGAAAAAAAGACGCATGCTGACCTAGTCACAATTGTAGAAGTTGATCTCTTTCTAAGTAAGGTAGTGAACACACCAACCTATGCTCAAAAAACGAAATACACAGCCCCAAACAGATTTAGATGAGAGCAAAACCAAAAGGTGTATGTTTTAGTGAACTGAATGCTCATTAGCAGTTACAGTACTTTACATGTGTTCCTGGAGTGCATCTTCCAGCTTAGTTTAATCAGAAAGAAATTGCTTACACTCTCAGGGATGGATTGGCAGCATGAACCAAATTGTTGCACATAGGGACAATTAGAAAGTCCACTTAAGAAGTGTGCACCTGATCCATACATAATTACCAATAAATACATAACTGTAGAGACAGCCACAGCAGTGTAAAATATATTGGTTTTATGTTTTTCTCTCGTAGAACATTTAATGTTCACTTATGTCTTCTGAAGCTAATCTTACAATTACGAAATTTTGGGGAAATCAAGTCATTTTAGCACTACACATATCAAGATTTCCAATGAGTTTTCTGCAAAAACTTTAAAGGACAGTACTTGTATTTTTCTCAATGTTATTTGTTTTTCCTTTCTTTTTTTTTTTTCCCTGATGCTATGTCTCCTGCTTCAAACATCGAGAATGTTAGCTTTACCTTGTCATCACATTCATTGTGTTAAAATCGTAGTTTTCCCCTCATCCCTCATATAGAACCCATAAGGTACAGTCTTTACAACATACAGCTGAACCTATGGACTTGATGGTTTACAGAAGAAAGAAACTTAGTAGTCTTAATGAAAATTCATTGGCTGTAGAAATATAGATCTCCCCAACTCTTTCACCTAAAATAGTGTTGGTTTCTCTCTTATTTCGAAACCAGCTGAATTCTTCTGCTGTGGCAAGCAAATGTTAGTGACTTTGTCAAGTGCATGAACAGAAATCAACAAGACCAGGAGACAGGCATGAGTAGACAAGAATAGTTATGTGTGTTCTCAGTTGGATGCTTAGCCATGTAGTAATATATGGGGAGGGTGGAAGTCAGAAACTGTCAGGAAATTTGGCTGTAGTATGAAGGAGGAGCTAGAGAACATGAAGATAACATTGGGGAAGACAACTAGAGAGACTGCTGAGGTAATGGCAGTACATTAGTACTTGGCACTGAGACAGAAAGGACTAAATAGCAGGGGAAACAGTGCCTGGCCGGTAAGAATCACAGGAATTGCTGAAGAATCACAGGCATCACCAAATTATTTTACACAAAGCTAGCAAATAAGTGTAACATGACTAACAACAGTTGGTCTTTACAGCTGAAAGCCAGGTTTCTTTGTACAAATAATCTGCATGGTTTTTACTTTTATGAGTATGAGACTTTTAATGTGATGTGTTATGATGTGCCTATGCATTACTGGAAATTATGTTATTGCCAGTTAATGGATTTACTGGATTATTCCTTGCATGGCTTTATATGTTTAATTTGTGTATTTTATTTTACTTCCAAAGAAATGAAATATCCTCATAGGCAATACAGATAATTGAATTTTTCTTCTGGAATCACTATAAGCTTTAAGTTTTCAATCATCATTCCTCAAATAGCACAGATTGTTTAATTGTTTCCTGAATCAGACAGCGTCGCAGAATACCTCCTCTGATTTTAGTCGGCTAAGCAGATAAACAAATACAAATATCTAATGTTCTTCCAAAAACTAGAAGAAAATAAACCAATATCAATTCCTCTTAAAAAAAAAAAAACAACAAAATTTCTTTTCACTTCACCATAATCTGCTGTATTCTCTGCTACTAATATTAACCCAGCAACATTGCTCAGTGAATTTAATTAAGGATCCTAGCTTTACTGAAAGATAGTGACAAGTATCGCCTAGTCAGCTAATAATTTAATGAGACAGAATTTGGAATGTCAAGAGAGAATTGTATTTTATGCCATTCACAATTTATTTAGTTGTCCCTGTGCAAAGCTTTTCCCACAGAATAGGTGAAAGAAATTCACTTCATTGTCATGGATCAGTCTGACAGCATCCTAGACAGGTGACTGTTGATCTGATTGAATGTGGAAGTTAACAAGAAGATAGCAATGGCAAATAACAGAGTGAGTAACAACCCATAGAGAATGACACTCAAAAATGAGTAAATCTAGAAATCTTGCAGAGAAAACAAGCACAAAAATAGATCAAAGTCGTAGATCAAATAAGAGCACTTCTTTTGCTTTCTACACAGAAAGCCAAAGTGTCTTTGGCAAAAACTTAGTGCTAATGTACACAACTGTGTTTTTTCAACTGCTGCATGCAGATGACTAAGAGTGAATCGTAGAGTTCAATAGGTTTTATATTTATTACACTCAACTTTTTTAGTTAAATGTCAAAATTCCTTTTTGATTAAAAGATTTCTCTAAAATCGATGAAATTTTCAAAGTGTGTCTCAAATTCTGCATTCTAGAGTACATGCTAAACATTCTAGGTTTATCAACTCTTGAGAAAGGATTTCCCAGTGCATCATGTTCTTAAAAAAACCCTCCAAACAATAGCAACAAAACCCACCAAAAAGAAAAGCCAAACACTGCAAAGACAGTTTATCTCAGATTACCATATTGTTTTCATACTTCAGCATATATCCAGGGTTCAAAATACATCCAGCCGTTCCTCAAACTGTCTAGAATTGCCTGACTTTTGTTTTCAGTTAATGATAGGCACATACCAACACAAAACCAAACTCTGCAAGTTTTAATCTCAATAAATGCCTGTAGAAGAGTAGAAAGCAGTCTGTCCAATGACCCTAACTTCTAAGACACAAGTTTCAAAAGTCACATGAAGTCTATTGTCTATCAGATAAATATTAGTAGTTCTCTTCATTTTCAAAAATAATTAAAAATATTCTTCAGTTCAGAATTCCTACAGCTTTCCCTTCTGAAATATTTAATTAAACCATATGTAATAGCTAAAAGCAATTTCTAGACAGAGAAGACGGATGAAAAAGTATATGGCAGTAGATATTATCAAAAAGCCTAGGCAGATAAAGACTTTAACTGCTAAATTATGCACACAGACAGTTAATTTTACTTTCCATCTGTCCATTGACATCACATAGTAACAACAAATGTCACAGTGAAAAGACTTTTTAAAAATCAGTTCACTTACATGACCTAATAACCATATTAGAGACTTGAAAGAATATTTTTAAAGTACCAGGCAAGGCATTACAGAAGGCAATTTTCAATGAAACTGTTCAGGTATATGAAAAATCAAACCCAAATTAAATAAAACACATAGTCAATATGTGAATTGGAACAGGGAGAAACCCTTACTAACTTTAGGAGAAGACATGATGTGTAACGGTTTACCTGAATACTTTTCAAACATATTGAAAACATATTGAAAAGAAGATTATCAATGGCAAGAAAATTATAAGAAGCTAGACTTCTTTAGATAAGTCTCACAAAATTAGTACATGATGTAACATTGCTCTTTCACATTCTTTATTCACAGTCCTATTACTTTACATAGCATACAGTACTGTATTTTTAACAGAGCATCCCACTAAAATTTTCCTTTCCTTCTCACCTCTTCTTGTTGCTATAAAAGTTAGTATTCTTTTTATTTTCACAGTCTAAGAATTTTTCAACATCAGGCATACGAATGCTGAAATTTTAGGTGCATATAAGTATGGGATACACATTTAGCAACATTTCGTAATTGTATTTAGCTCTAACTTTGCCCCCCCCCAAATTTTCCTCTCTCTTTTTCTTCTTTTTCTTCTTAGTATAATAAATCATCTTAATTTTGTCTTGTGGTGTTCTAGTTGTAGCCTCTGATAACCCTTAAGATAAGGGGTTAGTAAGATATTAATTTTAATACCGTTTTAAACTGTTTTCCTCTTTTATGTTATTAATACATTGGCTTTCATTTTAGAATCATAAATCTGTGAAAAAAATGTATATAATAATCAGCAGTGAGCTAATGAGTACACATGGCAGGTTTTCCTATCCTCTGAACTATTAGTAAAGAATACAATGCATCAATGAGCAAACAGCTGTGAAGAATATTTCTGCCTTTTGGGTGGATTTCATCTTACAAAATGTTGATGTCTATAACACAGAGCAAGTCACTCTAAAGCAGGAATGTCAAACTCATTTTCATGGAGGGGCACATCAGCCTCATGGTTGCCTTCAAAGGGCCAAATGGAATTTTAGGACTGTATAAATGTAGGAGTAGTGAAGATGAGTCTGACACCCCTGCAAAGGTTCCCTTTAAAAGTAAGGAACATTTCTAGGTTGTAGGTCTTCTCATCCTAAATCAGACATCTGAAACTGAACAGCTGTCTCTTCAAAGAGTCTGTTTTTCTCTGTTACTTCTAAAGAAACCTTAAGTAGGATCTCACTCTTGAACCCTGAAAAATAACAATTATGATCCTTCAAAAAAACACAGCAAGACTGCACAGGAAGTTATCACCCTGTTAGTTAGAGCTGCCTGACAGAGAATTCAGTATCTTTTCTTACAGAAGGCCGTAACTTTAATTTTGTCTTAATTATATGTTTTTCAAGGTGGTGGCTTGGATGGTGACTTTGAAGAAAAGGAGAGAAGTTGCTGCTTCAAGACTGTGATTCAATAAATAACCAACTAGTAAATTTCTAAAAGTGGAAAGCTAGATTTCACTAACTAAGAAAAACAGCACGGTCCTTCTGAAATAATTTTTTGAACTGTCCTTTGGGTTTCCAGAAACTGCAAGCACCGATACTGAGCAGGACAGAAGATGGCGCTTTTTTTTTTTTTTTTCTTTTTCATTGTGGAGAATCTGTTCATATCACTGTAAATTCACTGAGTTCATTTTACTCCCCCCTTACACAAAACGGTGTTTCTGGAAACAATGGAATTATAATAAAATGAGGTAATTAAAATGCAAAGAAAGAATGTCACTTTTTCAGTTTCTTTTTGATGAATTGTAGTATTAATCTGCTCAAGAGACAAAGTACAATAATCATCATTTGGATTCTGAGTTGCTGCTAGTACTAACAGAGTTTCTTTTTAGCCTAAACTTTTTTTGCTTTGGGTGTCACAAATATAAGCCATCTGGTATGCCAGCTGCCTATGTTTCTTTTCACATGTACAGCAAGAGTGGGTGGAAAGGCTCCAAAATTGCAGACATTATCCTTTTTCTGCTTATCATCATCATCATCATCATTATAATCCTCTCAGCATTTTAATATACAACTTTGCTTCTTTGTGGCCTTTGAGATCTGTCAGCATGCTGTAGAATGGAGTTTTGGTTTGTTTCCAGTGAGTACTCTCTGTGATTTAAGAGGGGCAGAAATCTGGAATATATCTTATTATGGCTGTGCAGTTTGCCAGTTGCAATAATTGTATTCCACATGTTAATTTAATTTTGATTACTATATTTATCCACCTGTCTGTTTTTAGAACAGTTGAATTTCTCAATGCAAAACAATTTTAAATACGGTTGAAGAATATATTAAGTATAACCTAAGGTTGAGTTTTGTTCTCCACATTTCATTTCACTTACAGAGCTTTGCCAGAGCTTCTCAGAGTTGTGCCTTCTGCTGAAGTTCTAACAGAGTAAAAATTTAATTACACCTTAGCTACATTATGTCATCCACCTGAGAAAAGCAGAAAATGTAATCAGAAGTACAAAGGGATTATCTTGCTCATATAAGCAAGTTGTTGCTTTGATGAACAGTTCCAATCAGTTTAAAGGGAATCCCAGGATTCTGGTCCATCATTCTAAATAATAGTCCAGACTGTTTGTTATTCAAAGATTTTTCCAGGAAATTCTTGAGAAGTCAGCTTTTCTCTGTATAGCATAAAGCTATTATATTCAACATAATTTCTTATGAACATGTTAGAATCATTCCTCTGGATAGATACAGCCCTTGTCTAAATATTCTGTGAATTTGGAGGGGGAACAGAGACTGAAAATTCAGAGATTTTCTGGTGGTCACAGCAACTCAGTAAGATTCTGTGCATCATAAAGATGCAATATATATATAACTGAAGCCAATAATTTCTGTTCCCTAGCTTCTCTCTAAGAAAGGAGTTTCTGACATTTTAGGTATCAGTATAGGATGATAAGAGATGAAATGTTTGGCAGAAAAAAAATGCCTTGATTTTTCTTCCCTATCAGTACTCTTTAATTTTTCTACCAGCATATTAACACCAGCCTTAAATTTATATTATAGTCTCTCTTAAGAAGAAACAGCAGGATTGGACAGGTGTAGGAATTTGAGAAAAGTGTGACTGACTGATGATGCTCACAGAAAGTGATAGGTAAAACATTCTGAAATGTTATCATGAAGAATTGCACATATTATACAAAAAAAAAAGAAAAAGAAAAAAGTGTCATTTGTAACATGCAACACATAAAACTTCATAGACGTGATGATGCATTATTTTGCAGTGTCCAGCTTGATCTTTCAATTTAGCTGTGCGTTACAAGTGAAGTAGTGTGAACTTGTCATACTTATCTGTGCAAACATGTAAGTAACCTGTTTGGTAATGGAAAGAATATAGTTGGACTTCTGCATGAAAATAATTGTTTAATAAATGTCATATGTTTTTGCATAAACTCCACCATACAAACATGTGCCTTTAATGACAACATGCAGAGCTTATCTTTTGGAGGTTCAACCCACAATGCTATTTTTTCCCTTCTGTGAACAAAATACCACTTGCCAGAGCCTGGTTAGATAAACTAGATTCTTGCAAGTGAGAGGTGAAAGGGATGAATGCAGATGGTGACAATGTTTGCATACTTCTAGCTTAGTCTATGACTCACTGTTGAATATTGCTCCCATGCTGTTATTAATGTAGACATTTGGGACCTAGATTATGAAGCTGATAGCTTGTTATACCAAGAAGTGTTCTAAGGAGATAATTAGTAGTGATAAGATGCTAGCAGTTCTGACTGGGGGAGAAAAAGTATCTGGCTAGCTCATGAGTCATATGTTTTATACTATATCTGTATGCTAACCTGCCTTGGGAGACTCTAAAACGTTTTCTGTTTTGGTTTGGTTTGGTTTTTTGATTTTTTATTTTCTTTTTTACTTTTCTCCTTTTTTCTTTTCCTTTTTTTTTCTTTTTTCTTTATTTCTTTTTTCTATGAGAGTGGGTTTGTTCGAGAATTAATGACAGCAATTTGCACAATGGCTGCAGTACCCTGAAGACAAGAGGTAAAAGTGCAGCAATGAAGTGGAAAAAAAGGAAAGGTTTGCTAAAATAAGAACTTTCTCCTCATCTCTACTGACAGGAACTGCTAGAATTTGGTTTCCAGTACTTCTACTCTGTCACATCAATATTAAGTTATTTTTAATGAAAGACCAGAGCTACACCATAATAGATTTCAATTTTCTTTAAATGGATGCCCAAAAGCTTTTAGATTCTCAAATCAATTTATCACTAGAATGGGACAATGTTCCACACACCTGTGCCCCAGAAAAAGGGGTAGAGTTTTTGTTTTAAGTCTGATAAAAGATGAGCCTTAAAGAACAGTGCAGGATAGTTTGATGGAAAACTTGACAAAACCTGACAAAAATGACAACATTATAAATGCTAAAACATTTAATAATTCTGCAGTAGCCCACACTTACCCTTGTGGTGAAATATTGTTTCTTTTAGTCATTTACCATAGGCAGAGCTGAGTACCATCTATACAGTTTTTTAACACCTGAACATCCTTATGTAAAACATTTCTTCCCATTTCCTATGGTTGTAACAAAGATTTCAGTGATTTTCATTATGAAATTGGAGAAAAATATTTGATTAACTATGCTAATGATTATGACAGCCTACTTGCTTCCCAGTATCGGTGGAAATATTTTACTTTTGATATTTTGAATACTAATCTGTATGTGTAAAATAAAGATAATACTATCTCCATGCCACAGAAAGGAACTGCAAAAAAATTACCCATAGCTGTGAACTGCTAAGGCGCTTCAGTTTTATGTTCCACAGAAAATTATGTGATGAAACATTTGCTCTGTCTAGAAGACACTTATTTATTTTTTATTTTGTCCATGTTGGTCACTGGTTGAAAGCAAGAATCACAAATATCAGCATGGGATGGTGTAATTACACAACTTAATAGAATCATAGAATGTCTTGAGCTGGAAGGGACCTGCAAGGATCATCAAGTCCAACTCCTGTCCCTGCATATGACAACCCCACAGTTTGCACCATGTGTCTGAGGGTGTTGTCCAGCCTCTTCTTGAACATTGTCAGGCTTGGGGCTGTGACACCTCTCTGAGGAGACTGTTCGAGTGCTCCACCACCCTCTGGGTGAAGAATTTTTTCTTAATGTCCAACCTAAAGCTCCCCTGGCACATCTTCTTGCTATTCCCTCAGGTTCTGCCATTGATCACCAGAGAGAAGAGATTGGCACCTGCCCCTCTTCCTCCCTTTTTGAGGAGGCTGTAGCTATGATGAGGTCTCGTCTTGTTCTCCTCTAGGCCGTACAAACGAAGTGACTTTAGCCACTCCTCATACAGCTTCCTCTCCAAACCCTTCACCAACCTCGTAGCCCTCTGCTGGACACTCTCCAGTAGCTTAATATCTTTTTTATACTGTGGTGCCCAGAACTGCACACAGTGCTGCAGGTGAGGCCGCACCAGTGCAGAAGAGAGCAGGACAATCATGTCCCTCACCCGGCTGGAAATGCTGTGCTTGATGCACCCCAGGACACGGTTGGCCCTCTTGGCTTCCAAGGCACACTGTTGACTCATGTTCAACTTGCGTCAACCAGAACCCCCAGATCCTTCTTTGCAGAGCTGCTTTCCAGCATCTCGTCCCCTAGGCTGTATGTACAGCTAGGGTTGCCGTGTCCCAGGAGCAAAATCCGGCACTTGCCCTTGTTGAACTTCATGCGGTTGGTGATTGCCCAGTTCTCCAATTTGTCCAGATCCCTCTGCAGGGCCTCTCTGCCCTTGAGAGTGTGAACTGCACCTCCCAATTTTGTGTCATCAGTGAACTTGCTTCGTATTCCTTCAAGTCCTGTGTCTAAGTCATTTATGAAGACATTGAAGAGCGCTGGACCTAAGATGGATCCCTGCAGAACCCCACTAGTGACTTGTTGCCAGCCTGACAGAACCCCTTTACTATAACCTTTTGAGCCCGACCTGTCAGCCAATTGCTCACCCACTGCACTGTGTGTTTACCCAGCTGTATGCTGGACATCTTGTTCATGAGAATATCATGAGAGACAATATCAAAGGTTTTACTGAAATCCAAAAGTATCACATCGACAGGCTTCCCTTGGTCAACTAAGTAGGTAACCTTGTCATAGAAAGAAATTAAGTTTGTTAAGCAGTTTGCTAATTAAGTTCATTCACCAGTGACAAAATAAATTGCTTAGATTAATATCTTAAACTAATTCTGCCATTTCTTGTCTTTCAAGAACTTGGAGGCTTCATTATTCAGCATATTTTCCCTTGTCTATATGTTTTATCTTTTCATAGTTATTTTAAATAGATTGTTCTTTGAATTTAATGAAAGATTTCCTAGTATTCTTGAAATTTGGTTCTTCTTCCTTATACAAATTTAAATTAATGCCTTCTTAAATGTTTATAATCTAAATATTTACATATCCTGTTCTAACTGATGAATGCTTGTCTCTGTAGCCAAAAGATGAAAAGAATATATTATAAGAATATTGCAGGTTATGATCTTATTTCAGTCATGCTGTAGACTGGTTCTTGTGCAAGTAAACACCTAGTCATTTCAATATTCTTCCATTGACAAGCATAGCTTTACCAAAGATTTAAATTTCAAAGCATTTGACAACTCTTCAAGTTCTTGATGCTTTTCTTTTTGCCCTAGTTATATGCATGCTTCATCTCCCTTTACAGAAAATGAAAGAAAGTCACCAACTCAATATGGAAAAAATATTGAAGAAAGAGAAGACATCACAGTAACTTTGATGGCTTGTTTGATGGGTAAATGTAACTTTAGTGGGGCCTGCCTTTGCTAGAGAAATGCTAGTTTCAGAACATCTGAACTCGTATATTTTACATAATCACAATGGGAAAAATCAATGCTTTTTTCTCTATACTCTCCCCCTTTGGATCCTCATGTTCAAAACTTGAAAATGTAGCAATTAAAACATAATGCATAAAACTGTTTCTGCTTGATTTTAACACAAAAGGAGTAAAAGCCAGACACTTTTTTCTTCATATTTATACCTTGAAAATAACTTTTTCTCACGCTATTTCATGTGTTAGGCCTTGAGTTGATATGCTATTTGTAAGTTCTGAGAAACTAAGGAAAGAAGTAGAGCTCATAGCTAAAAGGGAGAGAGGAAAACCTTTTTATTAATTGACAGATTCCATCTTAACTGCAGAAATATTTCATTATGGTAGAAGAAGTTTCCCAGGTAGGCAGTAAAGCACTTATCACTGGTATCCTCGCTTCACCCACCTGTTAGATAACTCATTTGACAGAACTGTCTTCCTGGAATACAGAAAGATAGAGACTTTACATTATTAGCATTGTTAATACTCAGGTTCTGATGATCCCCAGAAGTAAGAAAGATAGAGGGAAAACCCATTAAATAAAACAACTTAAACCATATCTTGAAGCACAGCAGCAAATGACCCTGAGACAAAAGTCATCCTGACCAAAAAAATATTCATTTGATAATAATTCAGTCCCTTGCAGGAAATCACCACTGAAAGACAAAAATGGGGGGGTTGAGCTCGTATAACTGTGTTCTTCTTAACGGCTTTTGCTGTCATTCCTATTAGCTGCATTAAAGGGAATTTTTTGACTAAGGAATGAGAACCAATAAAAACTTGTTTGTAAAATAAGTGAATAGGAATGAGGAAATAAATATCTGCCCCAAAATGGTTTGGATATGTAATTGAGATAGACATTTTCATTTCTTTCATATCATATTTGTGAATCTTGGGACCACAACTTGGAGGTGGTCCAGGAAGGATGTTAGAGGTTTCGGAGAAAAACAAGGTGTGCATGGGATATAAAAATCAAAAAGCTGTGAGAAAAAGGCCAGTAATGAAAGGTGAGGCAAATCGGTCCTTCCCTTTGTGCAGCTCCTCCCTTTGTGTCCAGTTCTGGGCCCCTCAGTTCAAGAAGGACAGGGAACTGCTGGAGAGAGTCCAGCGCAGGACAACAAAAATGATTAAGGGAGTGGAGCATCTCCCTTACGAGGAAAGGCTGAGGGAGCTGGGGCTCTTTAGCTTGGAGAAGAGAAGACTGAGAGGTGACCTCATTAATGTTTATAAATATATAAAGGGTGAGTGTCACGAGGATGGAGCCAGGCTCTTCTCAGTGAAACCAATGATAAGACAAGGGGTAATGGGTTCAAGCTGGAACACAAGAGGTTCCACTTAAATTTGAGAAGAAACTTCTTCTCAGTGAGGGTGACGGAACACTGGAAAAGGCTGCCCAGGGAGGTTGTTGAGTCGTCTTCTCTGGAGACATTCAAAACCCGCCTGGACGCCTTCCTGTGTAACCTCACCTGGGTGTTCCTGCTCTGACAGGGGGATTGGACTAGATGATCTTTTGAGGTCCCTTTCAATCCCTAACATTCTGTGATTCTGTGATTCTGTGAACTGCATATATCTGCAATAGGAGAGGGGGGTGCCTAACTTTATCCTTCTCAGTTTTGATTCCGAATTAGAAAACTTGTCATCATATTACAATGTGAATGAGAGAGAAACTCTGATTTGTCTGCTGGAAGAGCATGGTTTCACATACCACAATGCTGATCCAGCTTCCAGCTGCTTTGCTTCATTTATGTGCTCTCCCAGCTTTCTTTGTGTTGGCATTGACATTTGTCTGCTGCTCCATGAGCTGGGTCAGAGCAGAGGACTCATTCAACAAACAAGTAAGTAGTTTTACAGTGATTTAGCTCCTGAACAAGAACACTGATGAGGGTCAGACAAATGTCAGTGCTGACACAGGGAAAGACAAGCAAGAGAGCAAAAAAACTCCTTTTGCTAGATTTAATGAAGTTAACTATATCCTCAAGTTTCACTGACAGATTCTGGCTCTACGTCAATCTTTCATGGATTTTTTATTCTCTTTTATTTTGTCTTTCTATTTTCTAGCTAAACCAGAAGAGCACTATGGAAATGGACATCCTAGTTTAAGTATCTATTTTTAGGCCTAAAATTAGACAACATAACATGCACACATAAAACTACATCTATTTTGTGGTTTAATAGGTTTAACATTTCAGACACAGTTTTTGCAGTGATGAACTTGCTATCTTGTACTTAGCTGCAATGGTCCCATGTCACCCTGTTTCAATTCACCTGCTAAGTTCAATCAGCCATTAAGTAATAAATCTTTAAAGCAGAAATCAAATTATTTATTAACAACATACCTCAGCAAAATGTCTGTGCAGACTGAAGACCTCCTGCACACCACTTTAAAAATAATCTCCCTGGAGCCCAACCCAAAGAAATTGATTGAGTGCACTAATGTATTCTCATGTATTCCTCTTGATGCTGAATTTATCTCATGCATGAAAGACATTGCAGGGCATTATGCAAGTTCTTTATTCCTTGCTCGTGAAGGTGTTAAGCTAAGAGTTTCCAAGTATACCTAAGAGAGGGCAAAAAGCTACTCTTCAAATTTTTCTGAAAAAAACTTATAATGTCAGGAGCGAATCTTTGCCATTGTTCTGTATTTGCCTGAATAAGTCAGAACTAATGAGGTTTTTTGTGAAAGAACTAATTATACCATGGTACACAGTACCTGAGGTGAAGAAAAAAGTGAGGCCTGTACATGACTGCCAAAAAAATCTTTTATCTCATTTCATATTAACACACCTCCCAGTCTAGTTTGCCATTTCGATCTCATTTCTAGTGATTTCCCTGGATTTCCCTCATTTATTTCTGGATCCGTTATCTTGTTCTTCTTTCCATTTTGACTACTTGTCTCCAGTCTCTCATTTGCTGTAGTATCTTCCCTTTTTGTCTCTTTTGACAATGAAATGACAGATGCAGAGTCTGGTTTTGAGTTAAGAAAAAATGTTCCAAATTGAATCTGAACAAGAACTCCATGACTGGGTAGTAGCTTCATTTAGCCAAATAACAGGCTTTTAAGAGTTGTGTGTCTTTATGGTATATGTATCTACAATGTATGTTTATGTAAGCATTAATATAGCTTGGTAGCATGTTAGAGGAATGAGTAGGTATAGATAATGTATGTTAAAATTTTCCCAAACATTGCCAAACAAGCAAGAGCTGATGCAAGAATTAATTAGGCAGCTTCTGAAATTTTCAGCTTTGCCAAAAACTTTGAATTTCACTAGGCAAGACATATGGTAAATGACATTTTGTCTGTCCTAATATAACAAATGTGATTCAATTTTCATGTAAACCTATTCTGAAAATTTCGTTATGTGATTTACATCATTTTGCATTAAACTAGTTACCCTGAAGTAAATGCTGTGGATTGTACACTATAATTCTATTAGTAAGGGGAACACAAAGATCATAAAACTTATCTGTTTCATGCTTATATTAGAATGCCCCTGTAAGTGTAACTTTTAGAGACCAGTTAAAGTCTTGTTCACATTATAAACTTTATGGTAGTGGATTTTTTTTAACTTCTCTATAATATAATTGCAGCACAGTTAAGATAAATGAATGCCACTTTGTAATTAAACACTCTTTGATTTTAGTCTGTAAATAACTATGAGAATCCTTGTTTGTTCCTGTGCAGTGAATATTTTTAATATATTTGTTTCCACATTGAAAGGATCAATATTGATAAGACAGAACAATGAAATAATAATGGATATGAGGTATTTACAGGAAATAACATAATTTCTATAACACACATTTTAGATCCCTGTAATTGTTTATCTATGATCTGGGAGGATTGTTGGTTCACAGCAGAAATTATGAAGTTGGTTAAAATCACAATTGCTGGATAAGCTAGCAAGATTTATAAGAAATAAATGTTACAAAGTGAAACTCTTCTATCAAATTTATTTCAATAAAATGTAGTAGAAAATTTTTGCCTTTTTTGCCTTTGTGGAGTTGGAATAATACAATAAAAAAAGGCTATGCATTTTTTCATAAGTAGTAATATGTTTGAGGACAGTAGGGTTCTCCTCGGGGACAGTATACTCCAGTTTCCCACTCTCCACCAGTCTCATTTCTTTTGTTTCCTTTTCTCATTCTAGTTTAACAAAATTTCTTCTTAATATTTCAGTCAAACAACTAGTCAAACCCTCAAAGCTCAGCTGGCTTTTCAATTTTCCTATAACATTGAGAAGCTTTTTTTAAGGAAAAGTAGAAAATCCTTATAGTATGGGTCTGCTGCACACAGCTTCCTCCTGTGGAATCCGTAAAAGTATTTGCATAATCCCTTAAAGGAAGCAGGAGCCTAGGGTGAGGGAACTTCCTCCCTCTGCAGAGATCCTGATCAGCAGAAAACCTTTTGTAGTGTCCAAGTTTAGCTCCAGCATCTGGATTTCGTCATGATATACATGTAATTCCACTTCCCATCTTTCACATTTAAGAAAGATTGATTTCTAATTCTTTTTGGTTCATAATAAATTAAATCCTAGGCATTAATGCACTTGTATAAGTGTTGACTGCATAATTCTTACAGTTTGACTTCATGGTTCTTTCAATGTTTTCAGCACTTTAAAACAGAATCTGTACCAATATTTGTAAAACTTAGCATGTCCATTTGCAGAAATACAGATCACGAATGCTTTGTAAAATTTAAAAAAAAAACCCAAAAACCAAAAACTCAAAACCCCCAATAATTTAATAACTGAATAGTTGTAAAAGAGTGCACTCCAAAATGCTTTCATTTTTCAGATCACATTTGGCAAGAAGTATTCGTATTAAAGGTTTACTAAAAATCTGCTGAAGGAAATCAGTATGTCTTGGATCATAACCTAGGAAACTGTTTCAGCAGAATGCTGAGGAACTTTATCAAGTATGTGCTTAAGTCCCTGTGACATTTCTGGAACTTTGATGACTAAATTTTTTCAAATATTTTTCTGTGCACAGTTTCAACAATACTTGTTGGTTGGATACAAATAGAGCTTTCTACCCCATTCTTTTGTGGTTTTTTATTGAAGTGGGAAGGAGAGTAGTTTTGCTACATTCTCTCAGTGTTGCAAGAAGTGTTGCAAGAAGTGTTGCAAGAAGTGTTGCAAGAAGCGTTGCAACAGTGTTTAGAACATAGCTTCACTCATAATTTATTGCATTTAAAAAAAAAAACCTATTTATTTTAAGAAAGTAGCTTACGTCTTTGCCACTGGTCACTTACTACGAATGGGAAGAGTTGGATTTCTGAGATAATTATTAGAAACTCAAACTTTGAATAATTTAATTTCTTAGAATTACTTTTTTTAAAAATTATAGCTATTAAATGGATAAAATAAAGTTGATAGATGCTGTTTTACTACAGACATCTCAAGATAGGTGATGCTCAGAAGACAGATTTTTTCCTATATCTTTACTAAGCTCTACTATGCAGACAAGAAGAGGTTTAAAGATCATCATAGCTCTGTTAACATCAAACCAGAATATGAAGTGGTCAACAAAATGGTTTCTTGGATTGTATGAACAGCCTATGTCTTCAATATGAGTTTCTGTGTAACTGTAGAAATTCAGAAATCAGACAGAAGTAGTATACCTTATCAGATTGAAAAGCTTTACTCTAGTCAGCAGTCAGAATATTCTGGAATTGCACTTCCAACTTAAACTCAGGGGTTTGTGCCACTATTATGTTGCTAAAACATACATGCTGTGGCTTTTGTAGGCTGGAGCATGTAGAAGCTCCAACAGGCTTGGAATAATTAACATAAATCCTATCAGCTACTGTGTATATGTATATATATGTATGTCTATGCATACATATACATGTATATTTCTATACATATGCATATACATACATACATTCTAGGTTATGTGTAAGAATAAAATAATCAGGTATTCTTGTTTCATATATGTCGTAAAACTATAGAAAAGTTTCTGCAACTTCAGACAAGGCACTTACTTTGCCAGAAGAAATCAAACATTTAAATGAGAATTAAATCTTAAGGAAACCTGGAAGTGCAGTCCTGTCCATTGTCTACAACAGAGACACGTTCACTTTTGGAATAATAAGAAATATTCACCTTACTAATACACGGGTTATGGCACTTTCTAGTATCCCATATGAGAGACTATCTTCTTTCTACAGGTACTAATACCACTGAATGTTCCCCCCTTGGGCAATCTTACAAAGAAAAAAGAGTAATTCTGATGTATGGCAGTATTCACGGTCTATTCAGTCTTGTTTTCCTGTTTTATTTTTTATCTTTTTCTTTTTTTTTTCTGTTGAGAAAGTATTTTTATTTCTAGAATGTGGATGAAATGTGAATTATTTTCTATTTTTCTTATTCAGAAGGAAAAAAGCTTTTATGTACAGCTGTCTTCTTGAGTAGACTCAATTATAATCAAACAAAAATCTTAAGACAAAAACATTAGGATGGCTGATTTAGTATTGTTTCAAGCTCCTAAGGCCTCTTGTCTTACCCTAACACATTTCAGATATGACAATGAAATAAATCTTTATGAATATAATTTGTTTTGAGGGAAGTTCTAAGATAATTGTTTCCTGTCTTCTAACTGATTTTTTAAACTATTAGTTTAATCCTAAATCAATCATTCTTTGCTCGATTTATGATACAATAGAATAATTATGCTCAGAAGAATAATCCAACTTTCAGATTTGATTGCTTTTGCATCACTTAGCTTTATTCTGCAGAACAGCAATTCACAATTATCTACTTACCAATATTTTTTAAAATGACTGTGCTATGCATTTCCCTAACTTTTAGGAAAACTAGAAGTCTTAGTTGTTTCCCTCTCTTCAACATTTTTGAAGTGTTCCATATTTTATTCTCTGAATCAGTTAGAAAACAAAAGGATCTTGATCCCCAACATACAAGCATATATTTTGATATCGAAAGAACCTTTCTGATGTAGGGTAGAACTAGATTCCTTTCATTTTGTTTGGGCCATCTTCCCATTATAATAGCAGTCCTGAGCTCATTGGAAACTCAATATGATATTAATACTATTGTCATCTTGGGTTCAAAGACCTGAAAGTTGTTGGCTAAGGACTAAACGGTCTTTAGCCCCAACTGACGGAGACTTTGTACCCTGTTTCTCAGCCTGCCGTCTGTGACTACATCTGACCTAGTGCACTGAATAGTGTCAGGACTTGTTCTTTATCTCTGCAGTAAACCGACAATGTTGAGCCACATCCATACTAGTGAACTCACTCAGTTGCTCACATAGGTGAGCCACATACATGGTAACCTGCTGAAATTGTTCTTGCTGCTCCTAACTATGTCCAGGAATTGTGTGGGGAGAGGAGAGAGCACCAAAAGAATATCACAGCTGTATCCTGACACTAAGTTGATAATATTGTCTTTTATTTTTTGTGTGCAACAGCAACTTAATAAGCAAAAGTAACCTCATGTGAGAAAATACAGAGGGATTATAGATATGATTGGCTGATTTGGCCATGTCTGAAGGTAGTTCTATACAACCTTAATTATTTGTTATGTATGAAAATTTTTGAAAGCTTCCCTGTATAATTCTTCTATGAGAGTATCAGCGGGTTTTTGACCCTTAATTGTAATTTATTTCTTGACACTAAATTTATCTTACAATGACTTGCTGTGTCTTAATGATTCCAAATGCCAGTATGAGCCTGTCATAAGAACATAAAGCACTCTATTGTTAAAGGTTCTTTTCTTTTTTCCTTGTTTTAAATACCTTTCAGCTATAATTGATTTTTGGTTTTGAAACACATTTATTTTATCACTATGAATAATATGTATCAAGTCAGAAATTGAAATAATTTGCGTAAAGACATACAGAAAAAGATACAGAGAGGCTGACTAGAGCATGAGCTCCTGCTGGAGCACGGCAAGCAATTTGAAAACTTACTTCCTCCTATAGATGGAGTGCAAATCATTACAGTTATGTCTACTTAAACAGTTATACTTATTTCATTATATTTTACAGCAAAACTGAGGTGGGTACCTAGTGTAAAGCAAGAACATAAACATTTCTGAAATATTCCAAACTACACATCAGATAGATAGATTATTTGAAGTACGCAGTGGCTGAAAATACTTGAAGAGAAAGATATTGCACTTGCAGCACTTATCTACAGCCATGAGCTTCTAAAGAGGAGTGGGTGTGAAGCTGTGAAGAAAAGCAATTCCACTCTCAGTAGGCTACCACAGTACATTTTCAAAAGTTTCTAATTGAAGATATGCTTCATTTGCCTTAGCTATAAAAGAAGTCACATTTACTCATGATTATGTCTGTAAATGACCTCATAAAAAGCAGTCTTGGAAAAAAAATACCAACAAAACAAGACCCAAACAAAAGTAATGTTTGGAAAGTATTTTTAATCATGTGAAACTGTACATTTATTTTTTTGCATTATATATCCAACATCAAGAGAGTTAAACTCCACGAAGCTCAACAATTTAGAACTATTTTGATTGTAGGTATATTATCTGTATTAGGAATATACTTCATTTTACAATGAAAATGTCATGTATTAAGGCTCTCAAAAACCATATATAAAACCAATGATAATTCTGTGACTAATATATTATGCATAATCAATACACAGAGGGAATCCTTCAGGATGTTGTGATAAAAGTTTTTAATAAGCTAACACATGAAATATGCAAGCAAAACCAAGAATTATGATACATAATATATATTGATTTCACAGGCAATTAATTCTACTTGAATATGAAGACTAGAGTGCTTTAAATGCCTTAGCCTACATGTGCTTAAACTCGTATTTAAGACTGTCAGCTATACTTGACCATACAGGACACAGGGATTTATGGTTCGTTCTGTTAAATGTATAATACTTAAAGTTACAGGCCTTCAGATTGCTTAGATGTTTTTGTTTGTTTGTTTGTTTGTTTGTTTGTTATTTGTTTGGATTTCTGGGATTTCTGTTTTGTGGTGGATTTTTGTTGTTGTTTTTTGGGGTTTTTTTTTGTTTGGTTTGGTTTGGTTTTCCTAAGTAGACTAGGAGAAAATAGTAATCAATACATATTAAACAGAAGTTTTACATCCTAGAAAAAAATCAAGAGGTATGAAAAATCTTGTGACTAGTTTGCATAATTTAACTTCTAGGAAAGTATGGGAAAATTAAGTGTACTGGTAAAATAATTAATACAAGTTTGTTTTCATTTTTTTCATGAATATGGCATAACTGGAAGGTCCTTCTACTCGGAACTCTAGACCAGCTACTCTGAGAGTGAGAATGATCTTGTCTAATTTTATATTTCTATCAGGGGAATTCAGTTGTCAATGGTGAAAAATACTTGTTTCTGAGATGTTGTTTAGGGCATTTAAAGGTAGATGTAAAGAAATATACACATGTATTTTTTACTAAAATATGTGCTTCTTTCTGCTGATTATAAAGTCTGCTTTAAGGACAAGCAGATATGTAAATATGGGCAAGAAGAATACTCTTTCTTATTTGCGCACTCAGTTCCTTGGCCAAGCACTGCTGGAAAAGCCTTCAGTGAGAGTATAACTCACCTGGAAGTTCACACCTTTGACTTCTATGTAGGGTTCTCAGTCAATCCAACCAGAATAAAACACTGCAACACCTGTATGGATGCTTGGCCTGCTACAAGGTAATGTACCAGGGCAACTGTGAATTTTGTAACATTTCGTTCATAATTTTTTTTATATTTCATGATGGGAAAAGGGTAACTGTTTCCTGACTTGGAACAAAAATAAAGAAATATCAGCAAATTGAATACCAATCCCAGTCACATTCAATTATCTTTTCTTTCAAGCTTGTAATTTTTAATTTCTCCTAGGAAAGTCTCCAGGAATGTAGATACTGTGCTGTAAAAATTTATCAGAACTCAAATTTGCTGAATATAAAGCAGCGGAGTTCAGGGCTGATGGCTTTGTCCTTCGTACCACCAGCCCTCATCTGTTTCAGTGTCCCAAATGGATCACTATTACCTATTGAACTTCAGCAAATATTATGTATATTTCTGCAAAACTAAATACTTGTCTGCAACTGTGAGTTAGAGGTAATTTTATGATCTTTTGTTTGAGCTCAGAAAAGGAAGGAAAACACACATGGGTTCCAATATTTTCTCTGTTCTTTCTAGAATAAAACCTGTTATATCATATATTGTATTATGGAACTGCTCATTTGACACCACTATAGGATGTTTTTGCTACAGAATTTAAATTCACATTTGTTTTCTTTTGAATTTTATCTGAACAAACTTGATATTTCACAAAATAAACTCTTGAAATACATATAGAAGTAAATTCATAAATTACTAATTAGTCCATTTTCATGGTTAGATCACTTTTTTTCTACTGAGGAAATTTACCTTCTCTCTTTTCAACAGTTTGTTGAAATCACTCTGATAGTTTCCAGTTCATATATTTGAAGAAGGAAGGTTATTTAGCTAAAGGGAGCTTGTATACATATTATATGTAGTGTGCATGTATGAAACTACATATAGTTATATTGTTATACTGCATTTCAACATAGCTTTTCAGTTTTTGAGCTGGTTGAACTGAGACAAAAAAAAAGTTAAAGATGCAAAGAACTATAGTCTGCTGGTTTATTTCCCTGACAGTTTCATTAAGTTAGTCAGTTCATGAAGTTTATGGGCACTTTTCCTTATTTATCTAATTATGGGTGCCCAACAGGCCAACATATGCAATTTAATGGTGCAATTTGTAGAAGTTAGAAGAAGCAGGATCCCTGCTGAAAATTTAAAGAGAGTGTGTACCTATTTTCTGCTTCTATTACTTCATATAATGCCTTCCCAGATGATACAGAATAGCAAGCAAACAAAATGTTGATGATGCTTGACTTACACCAACTGCTTGTGAATTGAAAGCAGATGTGTACAGTGGGAGGTTAGTCATTTCTAAATATGATACAAGTAACTGAAAAAAAAAAAGCAAGGTCTACTAGTGGTTTTTGAAGAAAGTATCTCAGTTAAAATCTGTCTCCTTTCAAGCAGGCAGTCAGAATGACAGTCACAACAATAACAAAAAGGAAACTGTTATCAAACATATGATGTAATTAAATATAAATTATAAATGCAATGCAAATAAATAAAGCACAGTGGCATCACTATGATCATGTATGTTGCTATGTATCTATCAGATTTATTAGGATTTTCAACTTTACAATAAAAACACTGGTAGTATTCCAACCTGAACACTTGCAAGTGTCACTGCCATTGCACTGTAATAAATCTACTGCTTTGTACAGAAATAATCTTTGTTAAAGAGGGGGTACACGATGCACACACATTACTTTTAAGTATACTCTTGAATATTACATGCTCCGGTAAAACAGATCGAATTCCACCAGCATGGATTCCTGAGTAGGTACAGTACTCACTACCTGCATTTTCATTACAAATTTTTCCATTCTCAACTATTCCTTATCATAGTACCCTGATTAACTGTAATTCTTTACCTTCCCAGGTGCACTGTACTTCTCTCTCATAGACAGTTCCACAAATAAACTTTATTTACTGGTCTTTGGGGTTCTAACACAGCAAAACTTTATCTAAAAGCAAGATATTCTAAGGGATACGCATATCTTTTATTTCACCAATTCTTTTTGGTATCTAAACAAAATAACCTCTTTCCTACCCTCAATTTACTGGACTTCTTTATTAAAGATCAATGTTAAATATCTCTAATTAATGTCAAAGCTCTTGGTGTTTTCAGGCTGTACCAAATTCAAGATTATATTCAGCATACTGCAGTGAAGGTTACTGGTCTTCTGAGACTATTTTACTAGAGACATGTTAAATCACTTTCTACACACTGTGACAATATTTAACTTTCTCAACTCATTATTTTTCCAGTTCTCAATAAGTTTTTGGATACACTACTAACAGTTGCCTTTTTTTTTCCCCCCCCCCTGCTTTCTTCAGATTAAAGCTCCATTTGGTTTGGGCATCTTAGCAACTTTCAGAGGGTGAGATCATTCATCCTGGTTTGATCCTCATTTTAGTTCCATATTTTTTCTTTCTTCCCGTGAAATGTATGTCTTTTTCTGGAATACAGAACTTTTCTTCCTTTCATTACACTACAGTGAAAATCTTATATGACATTTTTACATCAGCTGATCCACATTTCAATAAATTACTAACTTCATTTTTTAGAAGCAGTACAAGTCTAACCACTAACTTATGCTCTTTAAAAGTCTTGGGATAAAAAAATCTATTTGCTTCTGTTAATCTTCAGAGCCATTTTCTGTGCACCCAGTATCTCTACTGGTTTTCTTAACTGTTAAAGTCACATTTACACTATGACTTTTCTGCTCCTCTAAACAGGTTTCATCTCTCATTTTGCTTTTCCTTAAACTTTGAAGAAGATTGCCAGAAACTGAAAGAAGATTTGACAGAAATCCCGTTTCTCCACTACGGACGGCAGTCAGTCACGTTGACCCACACGGCCTGGCTTCAAGGACTCATTGACCACAAACAATTTTACAAAGAAGGAATGGGCTGAATGGGTAGTCACAATGCCCTCCACAGCAAGGGCATCTATCCTTGGTCCAAAATATTTGACCAGGTATCAAAACTACAAGATGACCCACAGTATGACTGAAACTGGTAAACCTATTACCTTTGTCTTTACTACTGTTCGATTTATTTACTTGAACAAAAATCACAAGAAGGAACATTAAGACATCAAGATTTTGTATATTTTTATATTTATTTGTATACTTTTATATATTTTTTATCTCCACTATGCATACTGAATTGTAAATATTAATATAAATATATATTTTTTCAACACAAGAGTACAGGGCAAAAAGTTCAAGATGTTTTGGCATGAGAGAGATCTGTAACCTCTCTCTTGGGTTATTATGCCCCTTCTCAGCAGTCTTGATGATTCAGGTGACACTTTATCTGTAATCTGTGTTAGATCACAGCCCCAAAAAAGTCTGGTTTTAGAGAACTGGAATTTTTTAAAATTAATCCAGTAACAGTATTTTAGAATAAAACCTTAATTTATGTACAGTATACATGAAAAATAATTTACAAAAACATGTTTTACATGTGAGATATGTATTTAGAAAAAATATCATTGCATGTTGTTGGCAAATTAACTTAACCTTTCTGATTACTTTATCCTTTAAGATTTTAAGACTGGAATACATCGTTATTGCACTCTTAGTCTGTATGCAGAACCTACAAATTGCTTTCTTTCTCTTTCATTCCTAACTGGTTTCTCAAGTTTTAGCAAACTAGTCATTGAATTGATCTACTTAGATAGCTTAGAATAAATAAAATGTTCTCTCTGCATCTGCAGAAGGAACAGATGCTGTCAGAAGTGGTTCAGCACTTCAGCAGACTGCTTCTGTCTGCGCAGCCCGTGACTTTTGCTAGTTTAGTAGTCTGATTTCCTTAAAGCTTTAGCAGCAAATATGTTCCACTTCATACTTTTGCCTTTTAAATGAAATGTAATATACCCTGATAAGTTTAGGCCTGACTGCCATAGTAATTGTCTCTAATTTAAGGCTTTTAATGTATGAAATAAGTACAACCAGTAACATACAACCAGTAATTTAAATAAACAATTCTGGATCTATTTTGGTACATCATTGTATTTAAAAAAAATTCCACAATTGGTCTATGGTTTGTTTGAGACTCCTTAGGAGCATTTTTTTTCCTTCAGACAATGAGCTATGTGCCACGCAGTGGATCTTCCTGTGTTGATCAAGGTCTTTCTTGTCCTTACTTGGCTTCCAAGCAAAGTATCATTTTTAATCCCTTCTCAGCGAGGTAGGGCACATCCTAGGGCACATGACGGATGAATGAAAGGATGAGCAGTCAGGACTCAGTCTTTTCCCAGAAGAGGCAGGGCTGTCCAGTCTCCCAAAATGTATTGCTCCACATTTCTTCATTGATTATTTTTGCTCTTTTCAAAGTTTGTCCGTCTTCACCCTACAGAGTGCAGGGAGGACTTGTTGATATCTATTCAGTGCCATGATAGTTCAGCTAGATGAGCCAACATATCTGCCTAGTACTGTGTCTTGTAACTCAAATCTTTGCACCATATTCCCTTGCTCAGAGTAGACATGATCTGCATCCTTACAACATATCACAGAACGTGCTTAGATATCTAATCCTTATTAGTCTCACTAAGATTTATGTCTTAAGGCCTCAACTGCATGCAGAGATTTCCAACCCCTGATCCTGCAGCAACAAGGTTAAGAAGTTCTTCGTCAATGAGTTAACTGAGAGTAGAATTGGATATGAAAAATGACTGTAATTAATTGGTAAGAAAACATTTATTGTAGGTTTACCATAACATACTTATGCAAGGTGTCAGAAAATGGTAAATTTGCACCTACTCATCTTAGTTCCAATATTCAAACTAATAAATTTTTCAGCGTTTTTCTCTGAGTTACTGCATAACATGGATACATTAATTATCTTGTAAATTCAGAGTAATTAACAGTCCTAATTTTTGCTCATGTTATGAAAATAAATGTATTAATCAAAGTGGCACTGTTTAAATAAGGGTAAGTATTGTGTAGTAGAGAACTGCCCATCACTTGTGAAATAAGATCTTCTATTTGAAAAGTTCTTCAGAATTTAGTTAAGTTACAAATGGAATAAAGCTTGTGGTTATTTTCCTGCTCTTTTATCTAATTATGCTTTATCTTTCAGCAAACTACTTCTCAATACCTTTTTCTTTTTTTTACTGAAAAAAGCCCTCCAGAAATCAAAGCAGCTTATCTCCATCACTGTGGCTTATGTACTTCTCTTCATCTTACAGAAATGTGCTCCCTGTCCCATTGGTGCCTCTGTGAATGATAATTGGTGTTTGTATTTCCAGTCCATAACCGATGGATTAAATGTATCTAAATCTTCTGCTGTTTATGGTATTTGAGATGTGTACAGTAATAAATGAGACCATAATAACTTATATAAATGTTAATTGTTGACACAGTAATACACTATTTATATTCATAAGTATTGACCACACTTACTAGCTTAGTTTCTTACTATCTTTCAGTTAAAACTCTTTAAAATGCCCTAAATATGCACTTGAATATTTACACTCCATCTAATGAAGTCAATATAATCTATGCAAATTCATCCATTTTTAGATTTTGCTTACTTATCCTTGTAGGAATGAAGGTATAATCTTGAGTATGCATACTGTTGATTTACAAATGGATGATACATGTGGTTAGCCTGACTTTGTTCTATGATATGATGTGTAAGAACCAACTTTGAAGCAGTCATCCTGAAAAAAATTGCGTTTCTATACTGCATGAGATTTTATAGAAGTTAATATATCATGAAATAATCTTTTAAACTTAATCCGTGCAGTGGACTGTGATATATCTATCTAAATCTGTATTTCAGATGCAGAAGTAATTCCTATTTTTCATTTGCTTTTACAAGTGAAATTGTGGTCACACAAAGACACTGATTTTTGGTTTTTGATAAAGGCTTTTTTTCTTTTCTTTTTTTTTTTTTTTTTCTTACAATTTAAGCAGAAGAATGTGGGGGAGCACAGAACAGTTCCTACTACACTTGCAGGAAGATTTCCCTGTCCCAAATATTACTGCTGAGAATCTATTAAAAAAAGTATAATTTCAAAACCATAGTTAATAGTTAATAGTGTATTTTGTATTGCAGGTGTAATTGAGATAGCCGAATAACAATGCGTACTACAACTCAGTGAAAATGTCTTTTATAAACCGCATAAATAATGTAAGAACTAATATTGCAGTTTTAAAGGAGAGTGGATTTTTGACTGGCATAGGTAGTGTGTGTGGGTATGCGGTGCATTATATACTGTTTCAAAGAAGCTTATTAATATGTAATGTCTTCAGAAAGACATTTTAAAATATCTTTTTTTTTTCTCGTCTGCATTCAACTGGTAAGATGGTACACTGAGGTGACTTGAAGGATTTTTCAAATAAATTATATTTATTTGGCAAAAAGAAAATATATGTATAAAGCTTTACACTTAATTCCATCCCATAATGATGTTCTCTCAGATACCTGAATGAGGTGACACTCTGAGGAACAACTAATAACAAACTAGACCTTTCTTTTTCCTTTTCTCCTGCACCCCACCTGCCTTCCCACCGTTACCTACAAACAAAAACCTGAAAATAGATGTGTATTAAGGCACTGTTTTTCTATCCTGGATACAGATTTAAATTATATGAGAAGACATTTCTGGTTTCCATTTTCTACTTGTAAAGAGCTGCAGTTACATTGCCACGAGTTCATGGGTAATTCTCAATGAATCATTTCGCAACATTACATTAATTTTAAATGAGAACGCCTGGGTAGTGGTAGGTTCCTTGGAAAGCTGGGAAATATGCTGGGTTTTTTAACGTGATCATAGTTTCTATGAGACTTCAGAGGTTTTGCTAGGTTTGTTTGTTTGTTGGTTGGTTTGGTTTTGTTTGTTTGTTGGGGGAAGGGGGGAAGTAATTACTGTTGACATGCATGCCACTGCTGATAATAATGCCATAATGTACATGATGGCTCCTAGACTAGTAAAATTTTGAAACAAAGTTCACTGATGAATTTTGCTGTTGTTTTGTTCCAGATTTTTTGTTTAGGTTTGGGTTTCTTTTGTTTGGCTGGAGCATTTTTGGGTTTTGTTTGTTTGTTTTGTAGTGGAAAGAACAAAGTAAAAATGCTATTGGATATTTTATTATAATTTTCTGTGCAAATTTCATTTTTGAAATCAAAACTACAGAGGACATTAAGTTATTCCTTTAAGAAGATTTTTTTGCTTTATACTGCAGAAATCCTCATGCATATGGAAAATGATTGTAAACATATTACTAGAATACAATTGACTCAGTATATGAATTTATATCAATGTGAACAAATGATTAGTTCAAAAGGTTCAATAGATACTGCATTTCAAGACATCATTACAAATAATTAAAAAAGAGATATTGTGCAATTTTATTGGTACTGTCAAAGAATTAAATTATTATTTTATTTTAATATTGGATATTTGGTATAATTTCATGTGTTGGAAGAGGTGCACAAAATAGTCCAGAAATTTTAATATCCCTGAGTTTCAGATACCTTAATCTAAGATTTTTTTTGCCTTTCTTATTAAGGTCTCGCATTCCCATAGAAATATATATACATAACACTATATATCAACAATGCTCTAAGACCCAGTTTTGTAGATTACTGATCAGCAGGAACAAATCAAAAGGACGTATCTTAATTTAGAAAGGAAAGTAAACACTGGGTATTGCATACTGAAAAAAGAAATAATTTGGAATAAAATCATAGACATTGAAAATCCAAGTTCTTAATATTTAACTCAAATAGTCCTGATAAGGTTTAAAGCTTGCGCACAATTATCTTTAATGCTGCAGCATCTAGAGCTCTTCCTGCACTGGAAGTAGAGATAGAGTACGTAGTTCCTGCCTCTTTCTCTTAAAGACGCTGTTTCACTAAGTTGGATGTGATAACCTTCTGATTAAAAACCTACATAAAATGCTAATCCTGACATATCTTCAACATAGCTGGTCTCTTTCCAGGTAATATGTTATTTTATTACATGTACTTTGAGCCACTAGGGAAAGCAACATAATTAGATATACAGTACTCTATACTCTGACTTACTTTTTTTCTGGAAAACTTACAAAGGCAATACCTTTTCCTTTACGTAATAAGAGCTCCATGCTTCATAGATTAAGACTGTGAGACCTCGTGCTTTTTTCTACTCAAATCCCAGGCTCAGAGCCTCTGCATCCCTACTCTGCCAGCTTCACAAGAAAAGGACAAATTGTATTTTCCCACTCACAAGTCTATAACTTCCTCTGTTTCCTCATTTGCAACCTACAACTGTATTGTCCACCCCAAATATTACAAAGCCATTACATAATTTTCCTAAGGTGATTTACAGGTACCTTCTGTTAAAGTGCTAGCCTTCAGGTAGTGATGCAGAATATCCTTCAATCTCATCTGGAGGCAATCTGGGTCTTCCTCACAGAGCAGAATAATTAATTGTTCTCCTTAATTGTGGAAAAAAACAGTCAGACCACTCCAAAATGCTGATCACAGCATAGAAAGAGTAGCTCCCCACAGGACCATGAGCTGAGATACTGGAGGAAGCTTACTGCTCCAAAGTAGCAGCTTTCTGTTAGAATAACTGGCAATTTGTATTTCTTGGAGCTATTTTGCCAATTGCATATAGACTGAGACAGATTTTATTTTAAATGGTTTCTGCACATCAACACAAAATAACAGGAAATACCATTTCAATGAAAGCAGTATAGCTTAAGTGGGAAATGGTTTTCAAACAACATTAAAGTGAGATTTCAAATTTTCTCATGTGTCGTGGTTTGATCGCGGGGAGACAATCAAAAACTGTGGCAGATGTATTTTCCTTAATCCTCTTCCCCCTTTCCCCTTCCCCCCCGCCTCCCCCTTTTCACTGGGGACAGGCAATTTTGAGAGGAAAAAGGAAAAGAAGGACAGAGAGAAAAGAGTTGGAAAATTTGAAAACGTTTTACTAATGCTACTAAATAAACATAGAGAAAAATAACACAGAAAAAAATATTATACAACCAGTCTTGCAATTCCCAGCAACTAGTCCGGCAGGATCCTGCAGCCAACTGGAACTAGATTCAGTCTGTCATGAGGCTTCAGCTTGCAGGGAGGGCAGAAAAGAAACAGAGACAAAACAAAGCAGCACAAGACCCAGCAGAAGAGAGAGAGAGTCCTTCTGGTCTCCACCTTTTATATCCAGGAAGTCGTGAATGGAAAGGAATACCCCAATTGGTCAGTTCGTGGTCACCTGACTCAGACCACTTTCTCTCGTTGCTCCCCGCAATGACCCAGGACATCATGTTTTAGAATGAGTGAGAAAAAACTTTTATTTTGGTCAGAAACTGTGTAACAAAAAAAGAAAAGGTCAAAATTACAAGTATCACATAGATAAGTGTGTCATCAGAATGTGAGTGGCCCAGACTTGTAGATTTAAAGTAAATGGAGCTGGAAGTTATATCTCAACCTTGTTTAATTCCTTTCCTCTAAACAATGTTAAACTATACCTTGCTCATAGGGAAACTGACAAAATTTTTGTCTAAATTGTTTTAAAGCATTGACACCTCTATAGATCCCTTAAAGTGCTTAAATAGTGTTGTCATTATTTTTTTTTCATGAAATGGATCTTAAATTATTGTTTTCTGCAGTATATATTCTTGTCCTATGATATGAAGAATAACTATTTCCACTTCCTTTGCATTAACTTCATATGTATTTCATTATTTTGTTTTCCCCCAAACTTTCCTCTGTATCATATTTTCTAGACTTATGGTGATTCTTGAGGTACTTTCATAGTAATCTTCATTTTTAACATTAACACTTTGTTTTGCCTGGCCCAGGAAAGGACAAACACTGATATTATGACCATTCTGAGGCAGGCCTTTCTAATCTCTCTCAATCTTTCTTGGTCTCAGGAAATAATCATCGAAAACGCAGTTGAATATGACTTCTTAGATCTCAGGCTGAATACTCAAAAATACACACGACAACATTTATGAACATTTTCCTCCAGGTTTCCCAAAGATTTCTGTATTAGTGGGGAGCTTTGAGTCTGCACATGAATTTGTTTTCTTTGTTGATTTTCCATTTCGTTGACAAATGCCAACCAGTCCATATATTTTTTTTTTAATACAGTAACTTGCACACAGTGGTCTCTGTCACACTATTATTTAAAGTAAAAATATCACGTGAATCTGATTTCCAGGTATTGGGATTAAATGTAATGCCTAGCAAACAAGATGATTAATAATAAACAAAAACTCTTTCACTACTTTTTTAAAAAGTGGTTTTCATTACATTTCTTGAACTATCAATTACACAAGGCTTTCGAAATAGAGTCCTGAAATTATTTCCTATTTTTATTTTTTTACATTTTTACATAAGAAGAGTTTTAGTACATTTAAACATCTAGCTGTCATTCACATCTGTCATAGTTAGTTTTTAAGCAGAGAGGTAGAGAATAGCATTTACTATTTTGGGGTAATGATTAATCTAAAAGACACCTGAAGTTATTCAAGTCAACAAGCCATGCCATTTCTCTAAGCAAAGATGAATACACTGCATGATATACTATGTGCAAGAAGGTATAATGACTGTCACTTAGCAAGATGGCCAGAGAGTATATTTCCCGATTTTCACACTTGCTTCCCCCAGAGACAAAAATCTTTATTGTTCTTTATCACCACTAGTCTTTAATAAAGGGAAAGAGATACATAAATATTTTTAACATTAAATTAACTAGTACATGAGTATTTCAATGTTTCATCTCAACTTTTAATTTGCTAAAAGTTCACATAAGGTCATATTATAAATTAAATATCTATAATCATTTTTGCATAACAGTTCTTTATTGGTAGTTTTCTGGGCTTCCAGCAGTCATCAATAGACTAGATCTTGATGATTAGCTTAAGTGACAGCACACCACAGAAATACGAACAATAACCCATTTCTGTGAGTCATTTGGCCTACCTTAACATGGTGCGATAACCTAGCATTTCTTGTTACTGTCTTGCACTATCTGCTACCTGCCACTCTTTGTGTCCTTCAGAAAAAATACTAGAAAATGAGATTAAAAATCTAGCAGTATTGCTATGGTAATTTAATAAGCAAAAATTAGTATTAATACAGACTGTATACATACTGAAGGATGACTGAGGGGACTGAGGAGACTGAGGGGTGACCTGCTTAATGTTTATAAATATGTGAAGGGTGGGTGTCACGAGGATGGAGCCAGGCTCTTCTCGGTGACAACCAGCAATAAGACAAGGGGCAATGGCTACCAGCTGGAACACAAGAGTGTGGGAACAGCAGGATGTGCAGTTCCAGCTAAAGAGCCTTGGACAGATTATACAGAAGTATGTTTTTTATGAGTGTAAGAAGTGATAGCCTAGGCCAGTGAGAATGATATCTCTGATCAGAAAACCACCCCCATATGTATGATGTGTGAATGTTGAGCCTGAGCATGTGAATGAGTGGGTTAGAACGCCGCCCACGAGATATGCATGGGAACTTGACTGAAAACAGTCACAACATGAGTGTGGTGTGTTTAGAATAGCATTTTTTGAAAAAACTGTCTAACCTCTTGGTCCAGCCCTGTATCTGTAAACATATAAGTTGAGAACTGTTAATAAAAGAGAGCTCAGCTCTGCCTGGCTCTGCTCTCGCTGCTAACAAGAACTCTGTGCCTGTGCATCTCTGTCTGCATCTGTATGAATCGTTCTTGTTGCCGCACAAGAGGTTCCACTTAAATATGAGAGGAAACTTCTTCACAGTGAGGGTGACAGAACACTGGAACAGGCTGCCCAGGGAGGTTGTGGAGTCTCCTTCTCTGGAGACATTCAAAACCCGCCTGGACACATTCCTGTGTAGCCTTATCTAGGTGTTCCTGCTCCAGTGGGGGGATTGGACTAGATGATCTTTTGAGGTCCCTTCCAATCCCTATCATTCTGTGATTCTGTGATCATAGCAAGAAGGATCACGGGCATGCTGAAGCAGTTGCAATCCATCCATCCATCCACTACACTCCAGAAAGTGAATTCACTCTAAGAAACAATCGTTCCAGCTCTGTTTTCAGTGTAGTTTGAGGAAAAAATTATTCCCATTTTGTAAGAAAATATTTTTTTCTATTCTGTTTATCTTGTCTTGCATATCCACACACAAATGCATACACATGCAAACAATAGTGTGCTAATGAATACATTCAAAATTATACTGTAAGAATGAAAGATTTAATATGCAGAAAAAATTACCCTCTTTAGAGTTTTCAGAGTTTAATTTATAGAAGAAAGAAGAAAAAAACCCATAGTATAAAGATCTTGCCACATATTAGTCATTCAGTGTTTATAAGTCTCAAGGACAAAGATGAAAAAATGAAGAAAGTTAGGGAGGGGTCGTTCTAAAAAGACAGCACTGATAAGTTAGCATAGCAGTAAAAAATAGTTGTACAAAATTTGCATTGCATTCCTTTAAAAAGTAAATTTTCTATTTATTTGAACAATTTACATTTATTTTAATGACTTCTCATTTCTTTTAAAAGTCCAGCCAAATTACAAAATGGTTAATGATATTTATAACTCAAGAACTTTTAAAAAACCTTTGAGCTTTCCTGACAGCGTTATCAAAAACGCAGCTTCCATTGCAAATACACATAGTTTGGATTACAAATAAAGCTAGAAAATTAATTACATTTCCAGCATATAAAAACCCAGCAACAAAAAAAAAAAGTGATCACACATAGCCGCTGACTTCACAGATAAAACTATGGTCATCTTCAGGAAAAAAGTGCTCATCCTACACATATGTATGTTCTTAATCTGATATAAAGAGATGAAATCTTTTGATCCGTCAGGGAAAACAGTTCAGCTAATTAAGAACTGTCCAGGTAGAAAACCTTTTACCTGAAAATCTTTTGTTATTCAACAGGCTTACAAAACTACCAAAATCAACAAACATCAGCATTAAGAGTTTACATCATTCATCACTGAAAATATAATCTCCTTTGCTGGAACGCAACAATTTAGGACATGCTTTATCCTCAGTTGTCACCTCTGTATTTTCCTTTTCCTCTACATCTATTCCTAACCTATTTCTTTCACAACACCAACCAGACTCTCATGCTCCTCAAGGGTTTTGTCTACATTTCCACTTTGGTCAATATTATAAACCAAACAAGTATGAAAGTCAGGTGCAGGGGAATCAATGGACTCACTAGTACATTTCAGCAGGGAGGGCTGCTTTAGACTACCTCTGTTCTGATCCTGTGTTCTGACCACCCATCTTCTGTTGGGGCACGTTGAATGTGCTCCTGGAGCACATCCTCTCATTCAGCTGCATGCATACACTCATCTTTGTCTTTACAAAGACTGCTCCCTTTTTCAATGTTCAGTTCCCTTTATTGTTTATGCTGCAGTTTCTTTTAGTGACAGTTAAATATATTATTTCTGTCTATATATTTATGTAACCTAACAAAAGTTAAGTGTGACAAGTGTTTAACAAAAGTTAAGTAAAGTTAAGAATGACAAGAAAATGTCAGTTTCCTTGATATTTATAAAGGCTAAGGTAGAAAAAAAAATGTTATTTTTTTTCCCGGAAATAAAAGTTGAATATTCCTGAAAATTCATTCACCAAACACTTTCCAAAACAGCTACCTTGATAATGGTGAAAATACAAATGTAGGTAAATCTGACTGATTAATCTTTGGAGTAAAGCAAAGAAATATTATATTCTATCTATAATTCTCCAGTCTGATACAGGGGCATTCAGGAAGAATGTGTTCATTGCGTTTGATAACTCTGTGAGCATTGGAAGGCTTTTAATAGCCTTCCTTACAGATAGATCAATATATGTCAGCAGTCTGTTGGCATCAGCAATCCAGACCCTTCTGAAAAGAGTAGACTTGACCTCAGGAGGAACATATCACAGCAAAACTAACATTTGAATGTGAGCGTACAGCAGCTCCAGGGAGAAAAATCCTCAGAAAGATTTGCTCTGAAGAAGACTTCAGAGGCTTTACTGTATCCTGAAAATGAATAATCAGAAGAGAAAGTTCTAAATTACAACAGTGTTTCCCCTGGAGTATTTTTAGCAAAAAGTTGCTGTATCTGCCAATCTTTCTTGTTCAGTGACACTTATTTTGTGAGTGTGTTAATATCCAGTATATAACAATTATGTCTTCTTGGATTTTATCTCAATATAGAGCTTACATTATAATGAGTTGCTTCTCCCTGTTCTTTTTTTTTTCTTTGCTACTACTGAATTATTTATTTTTCAATATCTATTCTAAAGAAAAAAAAGCATTCCAAGTTTGGGTTCTATTTGCAGCAATAAGAGCTGGTTTGTGGCTTTAGTTTCTAACATTCTCAGCTTGAAAAGAAGCTCTTCAGTCTTGATAACATTGATGGACATTGTTTGCTCCTTAGAATTTTCAGTTATTATTTTTGGAGGTTGACTGCTTTTATGAGAATTGTTCTATGGCAGTAGCATGCTGTCAAATGTTCAAAATTTGTCACCGTGTCCTTGATTCAGTTGTTTTAACTGCAAGAGCTAAATTCTGGTTCAGAATCTGCAATTGTGAAAGCATTCAAAGAAATGTCTGCATAAGTTTGCATGAATGAAAAATGTAACCTTATCTATCTTTTAGAAGTACGATGTTGTGATCAAAACTTTAATCATGACTGATCCCTAGTCAAAGCAGAGTGAACATGACTCAGACTTGCCTGGTTATGTCTTTTTGCTCTTTGATCTATATTCATCTCAACTAAACTAGACATTGAAATTCTCCTTTGAAAGCAGTTTGACTTCTAGCTACCCTTTTTATTTATTTATTTATACAATCACTTGTTGCAACCCAGAGCATAAATATTCATAGAATTGGCAAAAATTAAACCAATTTAAATGAATGCAAAAGTAAATTATATATCCATATCCATATCTAAATATTCTACACATACCACTTTCTCAATTCAGTAAAATGCTGTAAAATACCTAGAAAGATCAGTGTTTTTTTCACATTATTGTTATTGAGAGTAATCTTTTTAACTGTTTTCACCACAATAACATTTCCAGAGCATACTTAAACAACAACATTTTAGTTGACATTTTGATGCTTTTTTTCTTAACAGATAATCTATTTTATACTTTTCAACTCATATTATAAAAGGAATATATTTTTGCTACTGACATATGTATGACTATTGAGGATTTTCAAATATGCCATTACCTGTTTTTCATCATCTGCCATAATAAAAGTTTAATTTCTTCAGTTTCAGAAAGAACTGAGTGAACACTTACTATTAAAAAAAAAAAAATCTGGTTTGAACGTTACTTTCTAGTTTGATTCCTGAATATCTTTGATCACAAGGTTTATATACTTTTCCTTGGAAAAAGGTCAAACTGACTGCTTTGGCAGTCCGAAATATTACACAGCCACTATGATTCTATTCTGTGTGACAAACACTTATTCTCAGGTTTGAGTGGAGCTGTCATGCTTCATAATTCTAATCTTTGTTAAATATTTATACTTCTGCTTTTGCAAAATTATTGTTTCAGCTATAGTTATATTTCTTCAAAGTTTTCTGAAACAATTGTCTGTAAGGCAATTTATTCCATTATTGCCCATCTCCAAAGCCAGAATACTGTTCTGCTGCTATTTTGTGAAAATGTGTCTCTTCATATCAATACCTTTGCACCTGTCCTAACTTCCCATCCAATTTAATGATAGAAGGAACAAAGGATTTGTGTAGGTCTAAGGTAGAATTTTTCTGTTGTCTGTCTGTAATGAGTCTTCACTATAGTCAGGTCTTCAGTGTACCTCTGTTATTCATTAGGTTCTGAGGATCATTTCGTTTTTTTAAATTTCAAGAGTTAAATACTTAGGCTATATAAGAGACCTCAGTGAGGCAGCATTATGAATCATAGTACTATTATGACAAAGGACTCCAGGTTATTTCATATTTTGTTAGCAGAAAAGAGGATGGAAATAGTATCTATTCTTACGTGGGCAATGATAAGGTCTGATTCATACAGAATCTCCTCAAAATCATTTATAATAAGAATTCTTATTCCTCATAAATCTGTTCTTACATATTCCAGACCTGTTTATATTCATCTGGCTGGTTAATATGTTCTGCTACACCATCTGGGAACTTGTCATTTCAGATCACGACTTGTTCTTTAAATGCTGCATATACAAACTACAAATAATATCATATAATGCCTTTAATTATTTCTAAAATATTCTAGTATTCTAACATAGATGTTAAGACAGTGATTCACAATTCATAGTGGTTTTTTTAATTGTTTCTCACTCCATTTTACTCTACTGTATGTTACAGAAATATGCTTGCGAGAATTCAGTCTTTACTCACTGATACTTTCTATGTGGCCATACTAGAAAATCATACAATCATATTATAGAATGCTTTGAGTTGGAAGGGACTTAAAGATCATCTAGTTCTAATGCTCACTGCCTTGGGTAGGGTCACCTTCCACTAGACCAGGTTGCCCAAAGCCCCATCCAACTTGGCCTTGACCACTTCCAGGGATGGGGAATCCACAAGCTCTCTGCACAACCTGTTCCAGTGCCTTACCACTCTCATAGTGAAGAATTTCTTCCTTATATCTAGTCTAAATCTACCTGCTTTCAGTTTAAAGCCATTACCATCTGTCCTATCATTACATGCCCTTGTAAATAGTACCTCTCCAGCTTTCTTGTAGGGCCCCTTTAGGTACTGGAAGGCTGCTACAAGGTCTCCCTGCAGCCTTCTCTTCAACAGGCTGAACAATTCAGAAACGAAGTAATTTTTTTAATACCATGTCCTAAGAAAAAGACTGAGCTTAACCTTAAAATACAATCTTTTTACACGCCATATAAATTTTATCAGAATAAACTTTATAAACAACTTGACTTATAACCAACTTTGGTGAAAAACTAGAACCTGTCTTTAAGCTTTTAGAAGTAGTATTGCCAGTAGCAAATGCAAATCATAGGCTTCATTTTTTTTAATATATATCTGGTATGTGAAATCACTGATAATGATATGTCACCGATGAAGATCTTTTTCCTGACACACAGTATTATAAATTTCCACATATGAAGCCATTCTCAATTAATGATGTATCAATTACCTATTAGAATTCTATGCTTTGTGTATTTTCATCTCTATCTTTTCAACAGTTTTGAAAGATTGAAGAGCTATGAGCCAGCAATGCTGCAGAAGTTTAATTTTCCTCTTTATCTTGCTAAACAAAAAAATAAATATACCAATCCATCCTTCAAAATATATACAGATGATTGAAAACCAATGAAAATAAGAAATGTGATATTCACACCACATAATTCTTGCTCTTTGACAGATCAGATTTATCTGTTTGATGGTCAAAAGTAATGCTGTGAAGAGTGTGATAAGTAAGGTTTGCAGTAAATACACTCTGAAGAAGCTGTGAAAGAAAAATTATCTGCCAAAATTAAAGTGGGTTCTTTATTCAGTGCTGAAAACCTTATTCTATTTTGCTTTGTTTTATTTTTCAGTTTAGCTACTTGTTTAAAGTTTAACATGTTGACTAATTTAGAAAGGGAAAGAAAATGTGTGTCTAGGATCAGTAAAGCTAAAAGGCTGTTTTGGTATCATATCGTGTCAAATTCTGAGAAAAGCAAATAGGTTTTATTGATAGTTAAAACTATGCACTTTCCATGTTTAGATACTCTAACTTGTAATCTGTACTTGCAGCTGGATGGTCTCATAGCATCAAGGGTGCAAACACTAATTAGGCTGTTCTGTGGTTTGAACATCTCTAATGATGCTATGTTATGTGGACTTTCTGGTATTCAACGTTGTTTGAAATAATGCTTAGCCTTTATTTCTGTGAATATGGTAAAAAGGTCACTCTGCTCTACTTAGGCAATATTTTCACAATATCTTCCAAAAATTACACATTTTTACATGTCCATCTTTCTGACAAATCTGATCAAAATTTACCATGTTCGAAATCTATTAGAAGAAATAAAATATAAGTTTATTTTCTTATCAAAACACCCGAAAATACAAGCAGTAACAAACTAAGAGGGACAGGGGACAGGAGGAATGAGAAAAGAGAGAGAGAGATTTTATTGCAATCATATGGTATAATAAGGAGGAAGTATGAATGGATTGGTTAAGTCACCCTTCAGGTACTAAAATTTAAAGACAAGTTTTTCGTCATTTTATTACCATTTTTTAGTTACTTCTTTTTTTCTCTGAATTTTGGAGCCTTCAACACATAAAACAAAAAATGCCTTGAATTAAATTATCAGCTTGTGTTTGGATGCAATACAATATTTTAAATGCAGTCTTATTTTGCAATAATATACAAATATTATTGCCCATTGTGCAAAAAAGGGCTTCTTCCTTGATAAGAGAGTAGCTGATGAAAATACAATTACTTCTCCAGAAAATATTTTAACTATTTTTAAAACACTGCCTAGTGGAATAAAAATCCAGGCAACTAAAAAAAAAAAAAAAAAAATCCAATACAAACATTGGAAGTATACACCATTTCCCAGGAAAGGTCATGTGTCAGTCATATACTACTATTCTTTATTGTAGCTCCTGATGTTTTACATTCCACTATGACTTAAAACATATGAATTATGGCTTATCATTAAATATAAAACAAAATAATTTTTCTTTCTACCAGCATCAGTTGGTGTAAGTAATTTAAAGTTAAGGTGGCAACTAGTGTGAAATCAAAACAATGTTTCAGAAACAAAGCCATCTTAAGGGAAAGAAAATAGTTTATTCAGTCAAGCTACAGATTCAGAACTTTTAAAATCAATACTGACATTTTGCCATGAGTGTTTCAACACCAGAGTATCTGAACTTTTTTGCATGACTCCTCTTATAATTCCTAGTAGAATACAGCAAAAGAATCTTGGTAGTATTCTGGGACAATTTTTTGGCTTTTTCTCTTGCTATGAGAACTTGCTGTTAGATTATTTTTTAATTAGTGCTGCAAGTTTAGGCATTTCTTTGTCAAACTTAGCCATTTCTTACCTTTGTTTGAAATACTTGGGTTTTCACAGAATCTCACAGAAACACATAATCACAGAATGGCTGAGATTGGAAGGGATCTCTAGAGGTCATCTGATCCAACGCCCCTAATCATGCAGGGCCACCTACAGCCAGTTGCCCAGGACCATGTCCAGCCAGGTTTTGAATATTTTCATGGATCAAGGCTCCATAAACTCCCTGGGCAACCTGTGCTGCTTCTGTCACTCACAGCAAAAGGGTATTTCCTGATATTTAGACAGAACCTCCTGTGTTTCAGTTTGTGCTTGTTGCCTCTTGTACTGTCACTGAGCCCCACTTAAAAGAGCCTGACCTCTTCCCTTCAGGTATTTATATACATTGATGAGATCCCATCTAAGCCTTCTCTCAGCTAACCAGTCCCAGATCAAGGTGATATCTTCCTTTCACACTGGGCAACCTGAACACTTCAGACATCAGATCCTCAAGACCTGAACTGAAGTCTGCCTGTGATTGGCTGGCTGTAGTGATTACATCTTTAATATCATCAGCATTATTAACTTTCCACAAGTAATACAAAGAGACTTAAATTCACATGAAAGTGCCACTATACACAGTTTTGATTCAAGACAAGGAGAATTTTTCATCACCTTTCAACAAAATGACCTCATTTCATGTACTGAGCAGTATTTGCATATAAAAGTTGCCAAAATCAATAAGTGGAATGTAACATAATCCTACATCTATTTAAAATAAATGGAGATCTGATAAGAGCTTTGCATTTAAGACAAGCTGGTTTGTGCAGCTGATTTTTTTTTTCTAATCTGTATTTAATTCTTATCGGTAGAGAGAAATCATTCAAAAAAAAGGGGGGGTGTCAAATTTTGAATTACTTCTTTTACAAAAGAAGTAAAGGATGCAGTGCTTCCTTTTTGCTTCTCTTTGGGGATGTAAGAAAATTAGTCTTTGTGATGAAATCTAAATACATCTTACCTTCCGGAAGAGTGTTCTCACTACGGTAAATTTGTAGATAAAGACAATACATTTTCATCAGACATATTGGTATGCTTGGGTAAATAGACAGACTTCGGGAATGAAGTAGAAGTAGCAGACTCTGAAACAGGTAGGTCAAATACTGTACCTTATCACCTTTTTCTGTCTTTCCCCCTACTGACATCTAGTCTAGTTCTCGGTATCAGCTGTGTTTCCTTTCAGAGATGGCCTGGTACATAACTAAACATGCTGTAACCATTTTTTTGAGACTTATAAAAGTTTGAAGCCTGCTGCTTCTATTTCACATATGAAGAGCTGTTTGGGAGTCTGAAAGTGTGGTTAATATTCTTGTACACATCAGCTGGTGAAAACTTTTATCTCTAGACACAAATCCTGTACTGTCAAAAATTTTAGACCACCAAAACCACATCAATGCACTAGAATTGTTTTACAATGACAATCATTCCCTGCTACCTGCACAACCACAAAAATCTTGTGTTGGCGTTTTAACACTTTAGGTGAAGTACTAAGCTCCTGAGCTTTTCACTGAGGCAACAAGAAGCAGCTTCACATATAAAATGTAACTCCGAGGAATTTTACCCCTCACATGATGTTTCACCTTTTCCTCATTTTACCCTTCCCTCTTCTTCAGGCAAGCAGAAGTATTTTCAAGGTTGTTTTTACTAAAAGTACAGGGAGGAAGAATATGATTTTTTGTAAGGCTATGTACTGGTTTTGGCTGGGATAGCATTAATTTTCTTCATAGTAGCTCATATGGTGCAATGGTTTGGAGTTGTGAAGAGAAGAGTGTTGGTAATGTGCTGATGTTTTAGTAATTGCTGAGGCATTTTCTGCTTCTCATGCTGTCCCATCAGTGAGTTGGATGGGGTGCACAAGATTTTGAGAGGGGATATAGCTGGGACATCTGACCTCAGCTGACCAAAGGGATGTTCCAGACCATATGACATAATGCTCAGCCTTAAAAGCTGGAGGAAGAGGGAGAAAGGGAGAATGTGTTCAGGGTGATGGTGTTTGTTTTCTCAAATAACCATTATGTGTGATGGAGCACTGCTTTCCTGGACATGTCTAAACATCTGCCTTCCGAAGGGAAATAGTGAATGAATTCGTTATTTTGCTTTGCTTGTGTGCTCAGCTTTTGCATTACCTATTTAATTGTCTTTATCTCAATCCACAATCTTCTCACTTTTAGCTTACTGATCCTCTTCCCCATCCTGCTATGGGGGAATGAGCAAGGGGTTGTGTAGGGTTGAGCTGCCTACCATGGTTAAAGCACAGCAGGCTATTACAACTACAGGGATAACAAACCAGAATTTTAGCAAGTGGCCTAAAAACCCAAGGAAAATTTGTACCTTCTGAACTTCAAGTGACTAGTAAAGTCAAAACACCTGTTTCATCCTGACTGGACACTCAAATTATAGCAAATTTTTTTATCTTCAAGTACTCCGATAAGATTTTGACCTTTGGTATTGTGTGAGATAGCACATTACCCACTGCAATTCCAAGTTTAAAATTGCCTTTCAGATTTACCATCTTCACAGCATAAGAAGTAAAGGCTTTATATGATATTATATAAATGAGTACATTTATATTGTACACATCTTTGGGAAATGGTGTTTATACGAAGATATTGGATGGATTAATAAATCCTGATCTGTTTGAAATAAAAATCATTGGGTTGCTAGCCAATATGCTAGAGTTTATAAAACAGCTGAAATAAATGGCAAAAAAGACCTACATAGTCACCTAGAATAGTCTGTTCTCTCACTGAAATGAGCTCTCTGTAGTCTCATTTCAGTGAGGGTTAAATGATGGTCATGGTATTTCTCTTGGGTGGCTTTTTCACACTCAAATAATACAATCATTCAGAGTCTGTGCATGAATATTTCACCCATAAGCATTTTCTCCCCTGTGTTTTATCTTGGTTTTAGTTAGAAATTACCATACTTCTGGTTGGTTGATTCAATATTTATTTTAGATAATTTTAATAGTTCACTTCGTTGTTTCTAAGCATACATTTTTTGAATGTCATCCAAAAAGCCCAAAGCAAACCAAGAAACAAAACACTGCTGTTTGTTTGCTTGTTTTGTTTTTGATTTTCTATTTCCATGCAGGACAAACTCTTATTTTCATATATAATCATATGATCAGCTAAGAAAAATACTCTTTGGTTACTGGTCATCCATTAGTTTGACTTCAACAGGAACTGAAGCACTTACAGGCTGATTTGTAATTTGTTTTCTATTCTTTGAGGTGCAACTAAGCACCTTCTAGCTTTGATGTTATCATTTTCTTTTAAAATTTCCACAGACATCCTTTCGTGAACATACTAACACCTGGTGGTGTCTCATTACCTTTGAAAATACTTGAAAAGATTAATTTTGAAGCAGCTTTGGTGACCTTATCACAAGTAATCGATTCTCACTATTTTCCTAAGGTCATTCTCTTTATTGACATTTTTGAAAAAAACATTATTCAAATTAATTTGAGAGAGAAAGTTGTAAAGATTTTTAAAATGTATCTTGAAAATATTTTTAGTTGAGACTTTCACAAAGTTCAAAGTATTATGTCGTGTATGAGGAATAGGTTAGTGACATTAAATTATTTGGTTTCTTTATCCAAAATGCAAGGAAAAAAAGCAACCAAATCAACAACACTAATAGATGGAAATAAATGACACAATAACATTATTTTTTTTTTTCCCTTTTAAAATTATTTAAACAAATGTAGTGCTATGTCCCAGGCATTTTGGTCCATTTTTTTCTGCTTTCAAATCTAAACAAGGTTTATGTTGGAAAGCTTTATTGAGCTTTGTTTTTCATTTCATAGTATTTTTATCTTACTGCCTAGAGTACGATTAGGTCATTTTTTTTTAATCAGTGTATCATTAGGAAGTAAAAGACAGAAGGACAATATGATGCTGATAAAATCTTGTAAGGCTGTATGATCTAGACATCTATTCATATGCTCCAGTCTGTCTGTTCCCCATCCTTTACAAGCGAGTTATGCAGAGGAACAGACTTGGAAGTTCAAGAATAGTTTAGCTATTCGGCTAGCTGAGATTATAACTTGAAGTTTTGAACTTGAGGTTCAATCAATTTTATTGTCAAATATTGACAATATTTTGCAATGAACAAATTTCATTTCCTGGGAAGTACATCAGATTAAAAAAAAAAAAAAAAGGATTGTATTTCTCTGAAATGTAATACTTATTCTAGTTTTATGTACCTAGAACTCCTTTTAATTTTTCTTTAGTGTTCTAGTCTTCTATTACACTATGAGTAGAAGCCAAAATTGAGATGGAGAGGTGTCATCTTTGAAATCCAGAATTCCATCTGATCTGGTATTTAGAAAGAAAAATATAATAACACCTTTTTAATTCAATATTAGTTCAGACATCTTTAAACTTCCTCCTTTGTTTCGTTATGCTCTTTCCTACCTTGTAAAGATACACTTTTACATTCATCAGCACAAAACTTAAAAATTACAACCAAAGTTGTTAACCATTCAACAAAATCTCAAAGCACCTAGTATAGAAGACTATCAGAGCATTTCATAAAAATTCATAGAACAAATGCAAGATTAGTGGTCACTTGGTCTGAATTTGAGAAAACTTAACCAAGATGCATTTTACATCTCTGGTTTTGAAATTTTTATTACTATAGTGAAATGAAGAGACAGTTTAGATTAAAATTTGGAATTATTTTAAAAAGAAAATTGAGAATAAATATGTTTTAAGCAAAATCTAACTTATTTACAGACTCAGCGATTCTCCAGGAAAAATTAGATTTGAGACTAATAGTGCTCTTGCTCTAGTTCTTTCAAGAATTTTATTCCAATGATGCTTTGGTTTCCTTCATCAGAGTATTTGTGGGTACCATAAATGAGAGAACACAAATCATAGGGTTGTTATTAGACTTTTTAACCATTATCCAAAGCCAGAATTTAAGATGCATCTCTCCTCTCTTTTCTACTTATAGTTCTATATGGTTTTATAAGATGATTCTTTGTGCTCTAGGTTGCAATTTTTCTTCTGTACAACATGTTGAAATACATTTCAGGTTAAATCTAGATATACGTCAGGTTAAAAGCAAATCTGCTGAGATCCAGAAACTCCAATCCCCAAGGGACTACTCCAAAAATCTTGCTTTGAGAGTAAAAGAGAATTTGGTCAGGAAGCTATGTTATCAAACAGATTGTACGGACTCCAAAGTGTTAAATTTTACTTAAGTAATCCTGTTATAGACAGCAGGAATCCTAAATAGTATTGAGATAGACAGTGTCCAAGAGGGATCCTGGCTCTATCTTGGTAATCAAAAATTTCACATAATAGCAGGAAATTTAGTATTCTAGCCTTTACTTAGGTCTGTTTATATATTTTACATGAAACACCATTGAACAAAAATTGAATTAATGTTGTGAGTAGGAAGCTGTGTTTACAATGCACTACTAAAGACATTAGAATAGAGAAATGTACAACTGAGTTAAGTGTCCATGTTGTTTACTAGGAGCATAACCTATAACATCTTGATTACGCTTCTGCACTTCTATATACATTATTGAAATAACTTCATCAGAGGTGTTTCAGAGGTTACTGTAATATCAAATTTCTTTAGTGTTTTACCCTTTTTTATTTTTTTCTCATGTGCAGAAGCTATATGTATAGTTCAGTGTTCTCATGTGATCTCCAGAGATCCCTTCCAACCCCAACCACTCTGTGATTCTGTGATAGAATCATAGAATGGTTTTGCTTGGATGGGATGTTCAAAGATCACCTAGTCCAACCCTTCTGGCATAGGCAGGGATGTCTTTCACTAGAGTACATTGCTCAAAGCTACATCTAACCTGACATTGAACACTTCCAATGATGAGACATCCACAACTTCCCTGGGAAACCTGTTTCAGTGTGTCACCACTCTCATCATAAAAAAATGTCTTTCTTATGTCCGATCTAAATCTACCCTCTTTCAGTTAAAACCATTGCTCCTTCTTCCATCACTACAGGCCTTGGTATAAAGTATCTCTTGATCATTCTTATAAGCTTCCTTTATATATTGAAATTCCACAATAAGGTCTTCACGGAGCCTTCCCTTTACAGAGGTAGCTACTACAAGTTAGTATGGTACTCCTGGTCCTCTCTCAATTTATCTTGTAACATATTTCTGTGGCTGTTTTGAACAATGCCATAGAGGAATTGTCTTTACCGTAGGACCAGTTATAAAAACAGTTTCTCAGTAGAAAAGTGGGTTTTCCAGTTGAATGAAATATTGATTACTATACTAGGAAAAGAACTGAACAATAATTTTATTTCTATAGAATAGTCATCTGTCTGTATTGCTAGTTGCTGTGGGTAGGGTTAGGGTTTGAATCTCCATGCATCTATTCTGCCTTTCTAGACTATAAACTTAATATCCTGAGGCTGATATCATTTAGGGCCTCTCCACACATACTGGGGGTGTCATGACACACAAAGAAGCTGTCACATGATTTGTTATCATGGTTCATGTAAGAAAATGGGAAAAATATCCAGAAGAATACCACTCTGTCATTGGCTCTCCATTTCTCTCTTCCTCTCTTAAGGATTTGATTTTGCTACTCCTATCAGTATGTCAGCAATGGCAACTACCTTTTTTTCTTTTGTCATCTGTTTTGTGCAGACAGAAAGACAATTATTTATTTTTCTAGATACAATTTAACTCAGTGCATGGTAACCTTTGAATTATTTGGGCCTGTTGTTCTCAATAATATGGTTTTTTGACAGACACATTAAGTAGGAGCCCTCTGACCAAAAATATATCCACACTGCTTTCATATACGTCTGAATTAGTCATCATAGCTTATTTTTTTTAATTAATGGAAGGAAATAGGCATTTCTCACATATGAATCACCTCATGTAACTGTCTAAAACAGGTCAGATGAATCATGTCCTAAAAATATCTATCTATCCATTGTCTGGCTAGCATTGCTAGTTCAGATGTAGATGACTAAGTTAAATTAGATGAATGTTCTCTAAGGAATCTTTGAAATAAAAGCTTTAATTGAGTGTGACTACTTGCTTCTATATCTACCTTTCATCCGTGATTACAGATGAAAATGTCAATTCCCCGAAGTTTAGGCTTGCATATCAGAAATCTCTTTCTTATACCATTGACTCATGTGACACTTCACCCTTCATCATTACTTGTTCTGAACTGGTGATTCAGAAGAAAAATCAACTGGCAGTAGAGGCAAGGAAACAAGTTTAATACCATTGTATTTAGAATACAGAAGTATATGGAAGTATTTCATATATGGATGTATTGTAACATAAGTACCATTTACTATGTACTACTGCATTAAAGTCAGGATACTCCCCACAATTGCTTTAGGATTAACTTATTGTGTTGTGTTTTATGCAGATGGAAAGCTATTTACTAAAATGAAGTCAAATGTGCATCCAAAGAATGTTACTTATCATAAAACATACATATTTTTAAAGCATAGGTATATGCTTTTCCATTGCCATCCCATATGTCACATTAAAACTTTCCACTTTCATCCTTGTGGCTTAACCTCAACTGACAACTAAGCACCACACAATTGCAAATGTTTGTTATATGCACAGTTGAAAATGAGTAAATAGAATGTTCTGTATGTCTTTCCCTGCCTGCCCCCTCAAAGAATCTGCCTTATGTACATGATTGTGATATGTAGCAGAAAGGAATTAACTGAACATCTACAAAGAGGTGAACTTCACTCCTACAGACTTGGAGAAAATTGCTTCAAAAGGGGCTTCTAGCAGAGAGCACCATGCTGCCAGTCATTAAAAATGAACTTCAAGGGACTCATAGGTGCTGTATATAAATGAACATTACTCTGTAGAATTATTTGATCCATATTCCATCGAGGATGAATACAGGACATGAATAAAGTCATTGCCAATCTTAACATTTCACTTCACTGCATTCATAGCTGTAATCCACCTGATCCTTTTCTACTTATGCATCATTTATGTGTTATTTATTTCAGTCACTTTGGTGAATTACAGCTTTATTACTGCATTCTTATTCTACCTCTGAGAAATATGATGTACTTTAATTTGAGAAAAAGCCTTTTAGTATATAGTTTTTATTTTGTGCTCCATACCTTTGTTAGTCACGGTAAGGAATTATTCACTGAAGCAGAAAACTAAAGCAATCTGGATTTGTTTTATAATAAATTGTACCAGATTATGCCCACAGGCCTGAGTAGAAAGAGTTTGTTCAATAATAAGGTCAGTTCATTAAACATTAGAGTATTGTGTTGTCGCCCAGTGTTGCATGTTGATTTCATACAGAGTAGTAGTGTTTGCTTCTGTAAATACATGTTCCTATAAAGCATTGAATTAGCATTTTATATACCACCATCAATACTCAAATGAGGGAGGGAAAAAATACCATTTCCTTAAAAAATGAATCTGCGCAACTGTGAGTACCTGTGAATTACTAAATGACAAATTCTGAATTCAAGAAGAGGAAAGGAAAGGGGAAAAGTATTAATGCTGTTTATATCTGTCTTGTGACAGAGCATCAGCTAATACATACAATTAGCAGAATTTACATCATCATTTTTATTACCTTTTCAGGTTGCATAGCTTAAAAGTGTGAAGGCAAACAGTTCACTGATTTTGAAACCAGGCTTCAGTTGGACATTTTCATACCTCTTTACTGTTTACAGTTCATTTTTTTTTTCATGCACTTTGAAGTAATTTATGGTCACTGCATATGCATAGATAATTAGCAGCACATTCAGCTCCCTAAAATTAATCTGAGCCATCCAAGAGCTATTTTCATCTGTATCTGAGAAGTGCCAGGCCTTACACATAGGCTGTCCTTAGAAGCTGTTGAAATCCAGCGTTCTGTTCTCAGGTCACTGCTGATTAGCTCCAAAAATCAAATGTTCTCAACCTTTACTGAACAGCATTTCACATGAGTTTCAGCTTCTTCTGCTGGTCTGCCACATACTAGTCTGACAGTTTTTTCTATGAAGGACTGTTTTCATGATGTTTTTTGGAAAGTGCTTTGGAAGAAGCATATGGTACATTTTAAATGTTAAATTTGCTGGATAGTAGTTGCCATATACATCACAACAACAATTTAGAATGACTGTACTAGATGTATGAGGCTCACAACCACTAGCTTTATTTGTTATAGTATTTAGAAAAGAAAAATATGCTAACACATATTTACTTGATGGTGATTAAGGACAGTCAAACTTCTAAAGCAATGGAACTGTTATCTACAAACTTCGTTAGAATTCAAATTTTTTTTTAAAAGTCTGAAAAATTGTCTTTCAGAAATGCTGCTACATATGCTGTTTCAAAATCAAAATATATAACCCATATAAGGCAACCTAGAGCATTTTCTGTCTCCTTTCTCTGCAATAATGAGCCAGAAGCCCTTACCTCATGGACTGAGCTCAGATTCTGAAGCATTTTGGGCTCAGGGCAGCAGAAACAAAACCAAAGTTTCAGGTACAGACAGTCTGACTATTCTGGCTGTCATGTAATCATGACTTACTCCAACAGTCATATAGACTGTGACAATAAGTATGGACAGATTATTTACATGATGAAAATGAGTCTTAAACTCTTATTTTGTTATTATTTTCTTTCTTTCCTTTTTCCCATTTTGTTCTTCCTGATTGAAGAACAAGTCAGATCTGTTTTGACGCTGTATACACATAACTCTTGTGGATAGTTAAGTCATACAGAATTTGTGGGTAGTCGCGAATATCAGCCTGATGCCATAGAAACAGAGAGGAAAAAAAGGACAGATGGAGAGTTAGTCAAAACTCCAGACAGACACTCATTATTGATTCTTATATCAATCTACATTTCCTTTCCAACTTCCTTTAGCTGTTCTTTATCACCTGGCTGAACTTTGAAAACTAAAGCCATAATTTGTTTTCACACTCTTCTGTTGTATACTACCATAATATCAAAAAAAAAAAAAAAAAAGGACTGCAATAGCAAACGTGTATGGAACAATTATTGGACATCAGTAATTCAAATTGTAATTACCCTAGAGTAACAGCAAGAAGACTAGGAGACTCTGAGAAAGTTTTCATGACTGTACTATCCTTGAGTATAACTATCACAGAGGTCCAGACCATCCTACCAGATAAAATGGTGACAGTACAGTGGCAAAAATCTTGCTGAAGGGAAGATACAATCATTGCTCTCACCTCATTTACTGAACTAGTTCTTTAATTGTAGGAGTCTGAGGTTGGTCAGGCTTGATTTCCTCTTCATAAATGCAGGCTGACTATTCCAGACCACCTTCTTATCCTTTTTATGTTTGGAAAAAGCCTCTAGAATTATTTATTCCATCACCTTCCCGGGAATTGAGGTGAGGCTTACCAGCCTGTAGGTTCCCCAGAGCGACTTTCTTACTCTGCTTGAAGACAGAACTGACATTTACTTTCTTCTAGTCCTCAGTCATCATTCCATGGGATTCTTAGAAGAAGGTCCCTGAACAGGACAAGGTTTTCTCTTCTGAAGTCCAGGGCTATGATTGTGCTGTTTGCCTTCTGCCTTCCCTCCAGGATCCTGAACTCCACCACTTCAGTCATGGTAGCAAAGGCTGCCCCTGACCTCCACATCCCAGACTACTTGGATTAAAAGGAAGCTTAGACATTACCTTTAAAGTTGAGCAATATTTCAGGTTATCGTGCATCCAGATGATAATTCAGTGTATCTCAAATAAAGCTTTTATTCTGCAGTTTTAAAACAAATATATGTACAATGCCCACAGCTACACTTGTAAATAAATACATGTTCACAGTGTCTAAGAAAGCTCAAAATAGATTCTTGTTAGAAAACCACACAATATGCCTTTATTGTTCTAAGGAAGTAGGATATCAATGTTAAGAAATGTATATACATGGGGAAAAAAAGTATTAATGGATTGGAATACTAGTCTATGTTGCCTTTAACACAGTTTTGATACCTTTTGTGTTCAGTCTTACAAAAAAAACTTTGGAAAAGTAATTATTAAATTTTGTGCATGATCACCGAGGTAGCATTAAACTGAAAGAATGTGAGTTATGCTTTATAAAAGTAAGTACTGTATTTATATTTCTTACAAATAACAGGCCAAAAGTTGTTGTGTGTTTTATGTGATGAGAATCTTTGACTTAGACTAGGCCATTACTTTATATTCCAGACATTCAATACCATATATCAGAATAATGACCCTGTTCTGTGTCCCTTCAAGTCCTAGATTGAAGCATAAATTTATTTTGATTGAATATGCTTTCTCTGGATAACATGTGCTACCCCTGCAGAACGTATTGTCAGAATTTAGTATAACCTTTAATGTAATTCTAGAACAATTGGAGAGACAGCCATAGACTACTGCATTAAAATAAAATCTAATGAAGCCACAGTGGTTGCATTATTATGACTAATTGCTAAAGAAATAGGAAAAGACTGCTGGTTTTTTGAATACTACCAATAATATTTTCCTCTTAGCATTTCCAGAATGGAAGAGGCCACAGCCTTTGTAAAACATATCCAGTTTGATTTTGTTTAAAAATAAACAAAGACTAGAAGAACAAAAATCTGCTACTGATATTGTCAAGAAATATGTTGTCTGTGCTTTTTTATATACCTAACAACTTTGTAGATTTTTTGGCCATTGTGGCATACTATTGTCTCTTTTTGTGATATCTTTATTAATAAAGTGTCTATTCTCATTCAGTGAGCACACCTTTGTAGTCAAAGCCTTCTTAGTGACGACGGTGTCAAAAAGAACATTCCGGCAGATGCACTTATCACTTATGTCAAGTCAATTCAAGAGGTTTTTCATCCCTTATCTCTGTCATGACTTAAACTGCCCTTGCCCATAGCAGAAATAAGGCTGTCAAACTGAATTTTCAAATTTATCAGTTTAAAGCCTCTTTTTAGTGCACTCAAAGTTATCTGTATTGAATTAATTACACAAACACATAGATCTATGCTTTATCTACAGTCTGAACAGACTGGGACCAGGTGCATGAAGTGGCTTTCTGACCTGTCTTGGTATATTCGCTGCAGCATTCTTAGGAAATAATTGACTTCTTTATTTTTTTTTTTTCCCTTTCTTCTCCAATCATTATGTACTTGGCTGTAAAACTATCAGTTGTATTTCAACTCACCATTAAGACTGACAAGGAAAAAAAAAAAAGAGATTAGTGAACATTTCAAGCAAGGGAAAACATAGTTTTACTTTGAGAGGCGTTCTTTAAGAGGAAAAGAAGAAAGAATGGTTTTCATTTCAGTTCAGATTTACTAGACTTACTTGAGTAATGCAAAACAAAGTCTGATTTTTTTTTCCTTTAGTTTTTATATAAATTAAGGCATATTTAAGAACAATATATTTTAATATTCCAGCTCCACTGTAAGTGGTCCATGGAAGTTAGAGATGGTTAACTCCCACCTTGTATTTCAGTCCATCAAGAAATTCAGTCATTCATCCTCCATGTGGATCAGTTCTCTTGAAAACAGTGTCTCTGCAACAAGATATTGAAAGGTAGCTTTTAAAATGAACATTACAGAATTTCACACTTCACCAGCTATAGTGATAACATGACAGAGGATTTGGCATTTTCCCTGTAGGTATTTCAACTTTTATTAATTAATTTTCTTGATCTTTATTGGTGCAACGCCCAATGATAAAAACGTATCACAGACAGACAAAATGTCCAAAAAAATACAGAGTGCATTGCTCTAGTACTGAATACAATGCCCACAAGCAAGAGTGTTGTCTGCATTCTGCTTTAATTTCTGAGGTATAGCACTAGAAATTAGCAATAAGATAACATCACAAGAACAAGGAGAAAGGAATAATTTAATAACCATTTCCTATTTTCATTCCTGCCCTTGCTATGGGTGTGAATACATTTTGTTCCCAGTTCTGCTCTAATATAGTATAGCCTTACAATTGTCATGAGAATAGATTAACTCTCTGCCATTTTGCTTTTCATTTTAAAGGGTGATCATTTATTAAAGAAATGAAATAAAACATTGTGGAAGTAAATTACGTGTTACAGTTGACTGTGGAAAAGATTTTAACATATATAGAAAAGCAGGAAATATTGATTCATCCAACACAAAAATGTTAAGACCATAAGAACACCTAGTGGTCTTGATCCATTAGGCATGAAGGAAATTTAGCACAAGTGAAATGGTGATGAGGTAGCACCCTTTCCAGCAGACAGATGCCTACCCTACCCCTCTGTCACTCCTCCTCAACAGGACAAGAGAGGATAGAAAAGCTTGTGGACAAAGATAAAACCAGAGATTAATTATGAATTACCATCACAGACAAAATAGAACTGACTTGGGGAAAAATAGTTTAATTTATTGCCAATTAAAATAAAGTATGGTGGCAAGAATCAAAGACAAAAACTAAAACACATTCCCCATACAACCCCACTTCCAAGGCTCAACTTACCTTCTTTCTTCCCAGCTCCTCTTCCTCCCTGCTCAGCTCCAACTGGTGCAGGGGTGGTTGAGCTTTAGAAGTTGCAGTCAGTCCATAACAGTTCTTCTCTGCAGCTCCTTCCTTCTCAAACTCTTCCCTTGCCCTGATATGAGGTCCCATGAGCTGCAGGGAAACACCTGCTCCACCATGATCTCTTGCAAAACTTCCTCTTTGCTCCAGCACCTGGAGCACCTGCTACCAAAACCTCGCCACCTGCACCCAGTGCAGGTGCAAACAGCATTCATTTGATTGACCATTGCTGTAATGTCTCTGGGCAGTTTTCTCAGAACTCATGTGATTTCATACTGACACCCTGGTTTTGCACCATTCCCAGTGTGTATCCAATGATATACACTTGTGCATTTTAAATCAGAATGAGGAAAAGGAGCCAGATGCTTTGCCCATAATTAGGACAATATTGAACATAATTCGTAACATGTTTACTTCTTATTTTTTCTTTCTTTTACTGACAAAATCTAGTCTCGTTACATTGGCTACACTGGTTGAGTATGACTTATGAAAACATAAACTCTTTAGGCTGAAAATGACAGCATTATCTCATAACTGAGGGAGTTAGACATTGTTTACACATCACCAGTTTCAGAAGAGCAAGGATAGAACTTTGGATGACTGCATGCTTTCAGTAATAAAACTAGTTTTCTGTGTGATATTGAACTTAGACATACACACAGCTAAGGGCTTACCTTGAGAAGCAAGAAGGATCCAGTGTTCAGAAGCCTCAAAAAGCAAGTAACTCTGAATTAATTTGATGCACAGATGTAGCTGGACTGAGCGGACAGTTTCGCTGGTTTGTTTCCCTGGCATGACAAACACTTACTGCCCTGTTTTGCCAGAAAGGGTGGATTTCATAGTGATTACATGACCATCACTGAAGAAGTTAGCCACAGAGCATAACACAAAAACAAAAGCTCATTAGCTGCCAATTAATGCTATGACTTTGGATTGTCCTAAGTATAGAAGCACCATAGAAATCAGAATAACACATTTAACTTGATGCTGTGTTCTGAGGTAAGAAAAATAAAAATACCTGTTTACTTCTATATCGTGTACCCCATAATAAGGATAATTTGTGAAATATTCATTAAAATGATTGAATATGTGAATGTTTTGGCACACTAGCCCAAGACAAACTAGCCAGTTTTGAGATATTTTCCACTTAGTGGTAGTTGTGAACTTTCACATGTGTTTTTGCATGTCAGAAACATTCCTGTATTAAAAGGTCTTAATTTTGAGCTGTAACAACACCAAAAATAAAATGGCAAGCATTCAATGATGGAATTCTTCAGCATTTCCAGAAGTTTTGCAGAGGTTGCTACAAAGGCAAATCTCTCAGATGAGCATTTGTCTGAATATCTTTTTAAGCGTTCCTTTGACATTGAGATTTATGCCTTAAAGATAATAAAGTAAAATATTTGACACTAGAATTACATAAATACTTCCTTATGACAATTGATAATAAAAGGCAATGATTCAAAAGCAGAGGTGGCTTATAGAGGATATGAATATCTTTTTTTTTCTTTTACATTTCATTTTGATACTTAAAAAAAAAATATTTCTTCCAAAGTCTAAATTAAACGCAGCTTCATTTTCTAGGTACTCCTGCATGAATTTCACCAGATACAACTGATCTGAAATCATCCAAGAACTTTCTAAAAACTGCCATTTGCCCTTTCTACCACTTTGGTACTGCTAGCCAGCTAATCACTGCTGATTCATTTTGTGAAGACTGAATTAAAAAGACATTAAACATGCTGTCTTCTTAGCACCAACTTTCCTTCTCTGCTGAACAGCAGACTGACTTGTCTACCATTTCTAGAGATATTTGTAAAGAAGCCATTTCTATATTGCCAAGTCATTGTGTTTTTAAAATATACTTGCTCATCATTCGTTACATGACTTTAAAAAGTTTATGCAATTTTTTTACACTTATTCATGTCTCCAGCTTAAACTTTCAGTACTTTTCCAGTTTACAGGTTTTCACGACATGGCCCAGCTGATCTATCATGACTGTCCTAGCTTTATGCTGCTTGAAATACTTTGTGCTTGTGCCCTTGATACTGTTTAAAGAACTCCCTACTGTCCTAAGGTCTTTTTTTTTCCCATGTATTTTCCATGGAAACCTCCACTGGTTATCTTAATGAATTTTCCTCTTGTGAAGTCTTTTTTTTTTCCTCTTTCCCCTTCTTCTGCTGCAAGAATTGTAGACTCTATATCATCATTACCATCTAAGTTGTGTTCTGTTTCACATTCTCACAAACATAATAATGCCAGAAAGGAAACATTTCTGAGACTGGGTCCACACATTGACTTCAAAGGAACTATCCTCAGTGAATAGCTCTTTCAGAGCCAGGATCCAAGGTCTCTTACTGTAGCCAGAATACCAGTCTAGAGGGATCCTTCTGACATTTATGTATAGGTTTTGGTCATGGAAGCATACTGTATGTACCTCCACTAAAGAAAAGGAATTTAATTTGGAGTTTCAAATTCACCCACTTCTCTAGGCTTTTCTTCATAATTCTATAAAGGTCAAATTTTCTTTTACATTTTACAGGAAACTTTTCTAGCAAAACCAGAAGTATCTGCTACTAAGTGAGACTAGTTTTTTGGTTTTAGTTTTTGTATTTGTTTTTGGGTTTTTTTCCCTGGAAATTGAACTACTACAACTATGAATATTTTTGTAAGCTTAAAATGCTAATGTTTTTGTATTTGAAATTATCTCACAAGCAGAAATTATATTTGCAACATGTATTAAGTTTTTAACATGGAAATAGTCTAATGGAAAAGGGGTTGCATATTCTTGAAAGTTGAGTTTCTGATAAAATTACAGGACAAAATTTTCTCCATCATTTCACATTCCTGATTGTATTGCAAAAGTGTTCACCAGAGGCAAATATTACAAATGAAAATCATAAAGAACATCTCTTTATCTGAGAAGAAAAATAAGTTCTTTCACCTTGTTTTACTGCAGCATTTTTTTCCCCCCTTTTATGTCTACCCCTACTTTCCCCAAAACAATGAATAATCCTAGGGAATACTTTTTCTCACAGCTCAATCACACAAAGCACCTCCTTCACAATGTTTTCAGAAACAAGTTGAATTTTTATCTGAGTGAAAAAACTCATCCCAGTCAAGGCACAGGAATTTCTATCAACTATGTCCAAATTTAGAAGATGAGCACAAGGTAGATACTGACAGCAAAGATCACCCTTGAGGATATTTAGAAGAAAATCTATTATCTGTGAAACTGAAAAGATAACAGCCATTAGCTACCAGGGATGTATTCCTTGTCAATTTTCTAAAAGAGAAAATGCATTTACTAAAAAGATAAACTATGACTGTCAGGCTGAAGAAAAAAAAAAAAAAAAAAAAACAAAAACCAAACCAACAATACCTAAAGCAAAACAAACCACAAAGACATTTTTATCATTGACAAGCTTAGCAACTAGGAAGACTAGCGCAGTGGGACAGTTTGCAAGGCTATTGTGTACTATGGTCTAACCATCTGTTTATGAAAGGGGCTACCTTTCTCTTTTCTACAGAAAAAAAATTAGACACATTTAAAGTCAGAAAGCTCTTGTAAAAAAATATTTTCTATATATCTCCAATACTTAATATAATAATCAAGACATTTCAAACTTCTTGTTTTCACAGATTCGTATATTTCGTTGTATAACAAAAGTTCTCAGGGAATGGAAACATTCTCATTTTTGTTAATTGGTACCTTATTCTGCTGACAAATAATATATTTAAGAAAGTTGCATGATGGAAGCTACATATATACAGTGAACTCCCATTTAATGTTAATATCTGTATTAATTTTCTCTATTCTAATATGGTATTCAGAGACAGCATAATACATATATTTGTGTATATATTTACACAATGTAAATATAAGGAAATAATCATAGAATCATAGAATCATTTTTGTTGGAAGACGCCCTCAGGATTACTGAGTCCAACTATAACCTAACTCTAGTACTAAACTGTGTCCCTAAGAATCTTGTCTAAATGCCTTTTAAACACCTCCAGGAATGGTGACTCTGCCATTACCCTGGGCAGCTTGTTCCAATGCCTGACTACCATTCCTGTGAAGCACTCTTCCCTAATATCCAATTTAAACCTCCCCTGGTGCAACTTGAGGCCATTTCCTCTTGTCCTATCACTTGCTACTTGGGAGAAGAGACCAACACCCTCCATGCTACAACCTCCTTTCAGGTAGTTGTAGGCAGTGATAAGGTCTCCCCTCAGCCTCCTTTTCTCCAGGCTAAACAGCCCCAGCTCCCTTATCCATTCATCATCAGACTTGTGCTCCAGGTCCCTCGTCAGCTTCATTGTCCTCCTCTGCATTCTTTCTAGTACCTCAACACCTTTTTTATGATGAGGGGCCCAAAACTGAAAACAATATTCAAGGTGGGGCCTCAGCAGCACTGAGTGCAGTGGCACAATGACTTCTCTAGTCCTCCTGGCCACACTATTCTTGATACAAGCCGGGATGCTGTTGGTATTCTTGGCCACCTGGGCACACTGCAGGCTCATATTCAGCCAGCTGTCAATCAACACCCCCAGATCCCTCTCTGCCTTGCAGCTTTCCAGCCACTCTTCCCCGAGCCTGTAGCACTGCCTGGGGTTGTTATGACCCAAGTGCAGGACCCAGCACTTGGCCTTGTTAAACCTCATACAATTCAGTTCTGTGTAGCATTGAATATTATTTCTTTATTTATGCCTGAACTTTTATTTAAATTGTGTAAGGCAGAAAGTCCAACCCACTCCATGAAACATTACAAAGAAAAAAACCTGTTGTCCTTTTCCCAATTTGCTTATAGTCCACAAATAATAACAGGCAGGTGCTTCAAATATCTTGAAGCATAAGACAGGTAGGAGATATTTACAGTTATTGTGATAAGTGGTAGTCACAGTGCATCAGCTGGATTGTTTGAAACCTGGATTGATTGACCGAAACTAAGAAAGCTCCAGGGACTGTGAGATTCCTAAACGATAACTACATAGAGACAGTTTTTTGCACAAAAAACTAGAGATAGGAATGGAAATTAGTTTTCCGCATAAGAGATACTCCTTTGGGGAAGCAGAGGAGGGAAGTCCTATGTTAGTGCCTGTATTAGATCTCAAAAAAACACATTTAACTTCCTCTCACTGAAAACTAACTGAAGCAAAACATTCCTCAAAGCCCATTTTTGGCTAGAAAAGAGTAAGGTGAAGATCTCAAGAGACTTTCAATGAGGCTGATGTGAAAATGACAGACATGAGTGTGGCAAGGCTTCATTGCTTCAAAAGGTTTTGACAAGTGTTGGGCAAAGGGAAGACCGGAACACCTCAGGTAAATGGGGGAGAGAGAAAGTTCTACAAAACTGAGTCAGGATATGTTACCAAACTGAAAACAAGAAGGTATCATGGTCAGTGACGGCTCCTTTATCTTTATTAGCTAGTGGGAGTCGCAACAGAAAACAGTGCAGCAAATGAGCACCTACACAAGTGTGTAGGTGGGTGCGTGTGCACTTTAATAATGAAAGAGACTTTAAAGAAAAAATAGCAAACAAAAGGAGTATAGGTTGCTCATTACTAAGATAACAATGGTAAGATGAGAATATTTAGTCATTATATGTTACAAAAATGTAAAAAAAAAAAAAGTCTATTAACTTGTAAGGAGCCTTGTAAGAATCTTGTGCAAGCACATGCCCATCTTGCTACATACCCATTTCTACAAGCTTGGAAAAAGCCAGGAAAATCGCTACAGAGAACTATGACACAGGTGCACAAATGCAAAAAAGGTCTGTATTGCATTTGAACACCTGTTTAAAATAAAAACTCTGCGGAAACTTGGTGCATGTCATTAGTTGTATGTTCTTTTATATCTCCTCTGCACTATGTAGAAAAACAAATAAACATTTATTCTAGTTAGGTTTATAAATTTACAGTGTGACTGGATCCCACTATCAACAAGTATGAGCCATCCCTGAATATGACTAACAAGTCCAGTGCAGTCTTTCATGTCTATAAAAAGAGCTACCCATTAAGCTAAATTTCCTGAGCCTCCGGGAGAAAAATCAGCGAGGGCAAGTAATGTGTTGGCTGAAAATGCTTTTGACAGTTATTCTGGCAATTGGCTGTGTTTTTAACGTTTGGCTGTACCAAACTGGCCCAACCTATTGCCAGCATAGCTCAACATGCTGATTGCTACAGTAGTGTAGAATACAAATGAGTTTCACAGGATAAAAAGAAAGGCACATTAGAGAAAACTCAAACAACTGTTCATATGTGATACAAAAAAAATGATATATTAAACTTTGGACCAAAAAGTGTCTTTTACATGCATTGATAATCAGCTTGAAAGCAGTCCGGGATGGAAAATATGTTTATAAACCTTGCTGATATCAAGGAACTTATAAATCCAACTGTTCTGGAGTTTATCTCCTCAGCTGAAACACTGAGAGTCATGGAAGTTATAGGCTCCATTAGAACAGCACTCAATTCCTATAGTATACTGTATTATGCTTTAGTAAATTGTACATTTTGTTTCCATAAGTCCATTTGAATGAAGAGTTCAGGAAGAAACTCTATGGTTAGTTCTTCTTCTTCTTTTTTTTTTTTTTTTTAATTTTGCAGTCAGTGCCTCCAAACATCTCCATATACAAGGCCAATTAGAGTTCTTTGAAACAGCATTATTCTTAGTGAGACAATAACTGAACAGTTATCATAATTCTTTCCAGCTGGATCTGACAATTACGAAACCTCAAATATGGTATGTTTAACTTTAGGCATGACTGCTAATGTGGAACATGGTATTGGTTCTGCTGATCTAAAGACTGTAATTTAACATAATAAACACATGTCAAATGCCAATCACTCCTTACCTCCTTCTTCAAAACAAATTATAGAATACTTAGGGTTGTTTAAGACTCACACAAATGCTCCACCAACATGGATTTAATATATTTTTTTAACTAATTACTAAATTAAATGTCAAGGTCAATATGTTGAAAGAAAAAGTAGATAATGAAATTAATTCCCTTGAATATTGAAATAAAATTCTAATCATTTGCATATTTTCAAGTTTTCAATATGCCATGGTTTACTTATCCTAATTAGAGCTATGCGAATAACAGGGCAAAAAATACATGCTGTCTGTTGCCAAAACATATCCTTCATTAATCTGCATCACTTGATTATTTATTTGGAAGGAAATCTAGCAAGTTAAAATACCGATTTTTCATTTTTAATTATTTTTAATCAGTCCAAAAAAACCACATTGCTCAAATCTGAAGCTAAGCAACTTGTTTAATGCACTGGAATTTCAGCTTTTTGTAATTGCCTACAGAGACAAAGACTGTTATTTACACAGTTCAACAAATCTTTGGATAAGATTTTATCAGAAAGTTTATCTCAAGGTATAGCATTACAAAAGCAACATCATACGCTATGGTTAAAGCTCTTACTCTTATAGAAACTTATGGCATGGTGTTTGTTTGTTTGCTTGTTTTTCCTGAGAATATAACTTTAAAGTAGAACTACAGGCTTCACATTCTTTTAAAAGTCTGTAGATCTATAGATTATGAGAACATCATCATTTCATCTGGTAATTTTATTTAGATATCATTCCTAATAAAATTTATCATGTTATGATAAAATACCTTCTGGGATTTGAGGAATGTATTCTTACAGTGTATTAGTTCAGAGGCTTCATATGGACATATCTGAAGGTTAAAATTACCTAAGATTTTATATTTAATTTCTTATGCTAAATGTTATCATTTCAGTCATAAATATTACTTGCAAAGAAAAAGAAAAAAAAATACCATTTTACTTGTTAGCTACCGTGTGGTTATGGAAGCATGGAGAAAAAGTTCTCATTTTATTGTACGATATTTAATACTTAATTGTACTAACTGTTTTTTTACAGTAGCATTTCAGAAAATAACTTCATGAGGTTTACAGGTGTTACCATTTCTTTGTATTTCTGAGTTGACTATCATAAGTAAGATAGTTGCTTGCTTTTCCATTTTGCAGGGGAAAGGGAATATTTTTTTGAGTTAAAGCTGCAAGGTAAGGGCTCACATGGTCGTCTATGTAGCTAACTGTTTAAAAAGAAGGTTTTTTTTTCTCTTAAACACATGCTTAAATGAAAGACACAGTGCTAAAAATGACTAATTTACATTAATGATCCATCTATATTGGCACACAGCAAAAGGGGGGAGAAAAAAGTATAAGAAGTTAGAAGAGAAAAATGCAGTAGTATTAAAGTTTTAAAAAATCAAATAAGAAACAGGAAATCAACGCATCTCGATGATTTAACTGAAACAAAGAAAATGCTTAGACATGTTTCTTGCCTCAGCTGATTTTGGATAGAATACAATCTCTCTTCTGAAAAAGAGTAGATGGCAGCCTGCCGAAGTTTCTGAAGTAGTGCCTTGTGATTCATGCTCTCACAGCAACCTGTCCTAAGCTGCGATCCCTTTCACATGGTACTTTACCCAGTGCAGCATCATCAGCTTGGGCTATACCTGTGGCTATGTCTTGAGCAGCGCAGTGCCATCAGTGGTGGTGGGCCGTGGACACTGCTGCTCAGCTGGCTGTACCACAAAACTCTTCTTGCAGGTGTATCAATGGAAACCTGGCAGGCTTTTAGGCAGTGCCAGCTGACACACTCCCAGACAAGTCATGGGCAAGTATGGGCATTAGTGCAGGTCAGGGATCATTCCTAAAAGTTTGAAAGAAGTTGTCTCACTTCAGGGGCTGGGACAGCTTAATCCTATGGTTGTGACCAGACTCTGCCAGTTGGCATAAGCACCAGAGAGGAAGTTCTTTTCGATATATTTTACTAATATAAATATAATATTATTTCATTGTATTTAGCACTACAGGTTCTGGAAAGCACTGAAGAATAATTTGGTTTGTTCATAATATTTCCAATTCTGAAGTTTTAACAAGCTCACCCTGAGTTTTCTCTCTGCTTAGGGGAAAAGTAACTGTCTCACAGAGTATCATAAACATGATATATAATTCATGCAGACTACATGTTTCCTTAAGAACTAAGTTAACTGGGACTGTATTCCTAGTTTTAGCATTTATTCTCCAAAATAAAAATCATAATTTAGCTACAGGGAGGTTATTAAACGAGAAGTATAAAATTAAACTGATATGGAACTACCATCTTTTATTTCACTGATAATCAAAAAGAGATAAAAATAATAATTCCAAAAAAGCCCCAAGTAAACAAAGTGGAGAATTTCAGCATTTCCATATCAGCAATTGATTATTCTAAAGAATGTGCAAATCAGGAACTATTCACTAAAGGCATCAATGAATAATTTTAAACAGTAAATAATTCCAAAGAATCTCCCAATATTTTAAAGTATTCTAGAAGAAAGGAAATATATCTTCTATAAAGCTGTTTTAATTAACAAAGAATGACTCTGAAATTTCTTTCTAGATGCCTTCCAACTTAATTGACAAAACACTAAAAACTGCCTGCTACTATTGTAGATCAACTCTTCTAGAAGAGTCCTTATGCTGTGAATTTAGAGTACCTTTCACAACTCAGTGGTAATCCAGGATGAGTGCCTTTTAGAGATACAGAAAAGATTAGGACATCATGGACATCCAGTGAAAATTAGGTTCTTTCTCCACATTATAACTTATACATATACCGCTATTTTCTTCATTTTGAAGTATATTAGTAAGCTTCCATGTACTTTTTCCTCATTGTATTTCTGTTTTATTATTATCCCTGTGTAATTTTTATGTTTGTGTATATGTTCATATATATATGTACTCTCTAACACTGTAAAAATAAAAAAATTCAATTGCAGAAAAATACGAAACATCATTTTTCACTTGTAATGCTATATTTAAGGTGTGACATATAACTTTACAAGTTGCTCATAAATGTAGCTACAATTTTATAGTAAGATGTATAAAGAATGTGTGTCATGAACAGATTTGACTCAAAGAATGTTAAATGCCTCCTGACTTTGCTGAAGTTTAAAGAAAAAAAGATAATAAATCTTTGCTGAGATAACACACATTTTTTACAGACAACAAAAATCTTTTGGTTTAGAAGACAACAAGGGAAGTTATTTTATTTGAACTCCAGCTAATTTGTTACAGCAGAAAAAATATTATGCGTTGAGACTTTTCTATCCAAATAATGACTTGAATTATCACTGTGGAAATGAGGTGACATTCAAAGTCGATATATGGCAAACCCACATCTGTCATTCTTTATTTGAATGTCAATAATACACATTATTCCAATGAGAGGAGACCTTGCCCAAGGAAGGAAAATTCTAAGCCTGTCAGAAGAAAAATTCTTTTGCAGTGAATGGAGAATCATTTACCCATATTTAAGATTTTCTACCTGTGGTGTTTCAGGTATAACAGCTGGGTTTAGCAGAATGCTTTCTTATTTTCTTTTCCTAATGGAGTACAGAAATAGTAAGGAATAAATCAGGCAAAAGGAAAGGGAAATGAAGAGGTAAGGAATCATAACTGCAGTAGTTCATTGTAACTGTAGTAGTTCATATCAGTTCACTTGCAACAGAAACTAATTTAAAAAACCCCACACAAGGAAGAGAAAGATTTCACAAGAAATCTAAGTATGCTGAACTTAACTATAACCCTAAATGTCAAGCAATTTGCATGTAAGGTTTGTAATTTTGTGCTTTTTATCTAAAAGCCTAAAAAATATCCCCTCCTTAGACCTAGATATTCCTGAAACAGTTCACGTTCATGGCTAAGCTGAACTGTTGAGTAAAACATCATGTCTCCCTGCCATCTTTTGCAAAATAGAATTATTTCAGACACTCAGTGTCGTGGATGGATCCAAGAAAGACTGAGGTCAGAGCTGAGGTATTCAGAGTCCCACTGGCCATGCAGTATGTTATGAAAACAAATCAGTTTTGTCTTCCTTTCTTCTTTACCTTTATTCTATTGAACAACATAGACTTTTGTTCTTGTAGGTATAGTATAGCAAGTATGTTTCTAAGAGACTATAGCTCCCATTAGGCTCTCCACTTTTCGTATTGGGAAAGGTATTTTATTAATCAAATAGCAGAGACTGAGCAAGACTTACACTTTTCTCATAGAAATAGAGTCAGTTTGAATAAACTTCCTACTTTTAAGCCAACATCTGTGGAGCAAATCACCACAAGTGCTATGCTTGCCAAGACGGGAAGGATTCCAAAGGCAAATTTTATGCTACTCCAGTTATTGTTATAAATATTATAATTATTATTATTATTATTCATGTCTTTAACAGTATTTTATAAGAAGCAGGCATTCCACTTGTACTTTTTGGCTTCCAGCTTCTCTACTTGGTCATATTATTGAACATATGGTCACATTAAATACATATTTTAGAATGTACCTTTTCCCACAAAAATGCTGGATAAAAGATCATTTGTACTCCCCTCTCCTAGATACAAGAAATTCATTCTGTGAAGTTGTTGCATGACCAGATGCAGTCAAGAAGTTGTGAAACAAAAGACTTGAAATTTAGGTTTTAGAACAATCTTATCCAAACTGTCTTTTGTTTTCTTTGGTTTGGTTTGGTTTGGTTTAGTTTTCCCCTCAGTTGGAAAACCTTCTCCTATCCTGCCCTCTCTTTTTGGAAGGAAAGAAGACAATCTTCCATAACCAAAATTTGTCTTCATCACTTATTCCTAATTCCACAGGGGACTTTCGTAGCAAAGACACTACAAAAAATCTGAACTGAGCAGAAGTGAACTGTAGTTGCAGTGCTAGGTATGCAATGTATAAAATATACAAATGTGACAGGCTAAGTCAGGAAGAAAAGTATCTTCAACTAAGACTGTACAGTTTATGAACACAGTTTTCCAAATAAGATAGAAGACAACAGGGTATTGGTATTTATGAGTCTTCGAGAAATACCACAAATAGATGGCTACAAGTGATAGAGAGATACGGCTCCATTGGATGGAGTTCCATTCAATGTATAGCTTGCACTACTTGTTTAAAAACAAGCATCTTCCTTTGAGATCTTTAAATAGTTTGTGATATTTGAGAAGATTACAGTTCAACAAAATGCATACAGAAAGGAACATTTCCACCATAAGCTGGTACAGAAAGGAATTAGTTTAAGTAAGATGTGGAAAACTGTTGCCTTATATAAGGTTTGAATACATTCATTAATTTACAGCTGCCTCAGAAAAGTATACATGACTGCTGAATATATATATATTGTAACCTCTTGGCCAGTATGTATTTAGTTTACAAGGACCGTGTAACTGTGTTGTACTTAAAGAGACAAAATGTAAAACAATAATTTTATATTCTTATAGATAATTTGTTTCTTGATCGGAAAAAATATCACTCTATGACAGTCTTAATGCTATAATCTTTCTATTTGTTTTCTCTCCAATCATTTCTGGAGTAGACGTGACTGGGAACAGTTATGTGACTGCTATTTTGTACCCGAATTCTGACCCCAGAAAGAAGTCTGTCCCCTCTCCATAGAAGTGGAATGCTCTACAAAGTTGCAAGAATCTCATAGATGAAGTGCTGAACATTTCAACAGCTTGAAATCTCATTAGAAAGTTCTCTCACAAAATACAAAATCAATATTTTTTTCTAAAGACATCCAAGTAACGAAATGCAATAAACAATTTTAGTTACAAGATAGCTATCTTCCCTGTTTCAGACTTGTTTTTCAGGGATGGAATGGATTAGTATTAAATAGAATATAGGAATTTTCTTTCCAAAGACTTGTAAAGCAAACTTTGCTATAATAGATAAGGGACTTTACAACAGCTCTTCTTGGTGTCAGTAGAATATGATCTGGGTTAGTTCTCAGGGATCATTCCCCAAGGATTCTCAGCACACAATTTTGTCTTTTACTGACACCATTTTTCTGTACATTGGACATTCCTCACTAAGTGAGGACTCCATTGGATATATCTCTATGACAGTTTTATTAACCATAGAAAAGCATTTTAATATGGAAATTGTTAAGAGGTTCATTAGTTCCAACAGGGCAAAGTGATTCTGTGTATGCAAAACAGATAGTGTATTTCAAAAACATTAAAACCTTGAATGAAAAGCATATTGATTGTTTTAGGTATGTAAAAGTTTACACTGACAGGTTTATGGTGCAATACGCAATATACACACGTATAACAAATGCATTTGTGTCTATGCTGTGTTGAAAAAATCAGAGTTACAGTAATTAATTATCTGTTTCAATTCAATTTGCTTTCTATTGAGAACATCTCATGCTGTTTTATTGTACTTAATAAAATCTAATCCATTAGACAATGTGATAGAATTTTATAACATATACTGACTGCAAGCCCCCTCTGGTTCTAAAACCAATTTATATGTAGATGATACCCATTTTAAATTTCCTGCAAAATAATTTCATTTACAGTTTCAAATAGTACAAACTAAGTAGTTATTGACAGCCAACATCAAGTACACAAACTCTTTTCATTGTGCTGCTCATGTAAAAAAAGAAAATTAAGCTCAAAAAATATTAGTTTTTTCAAGGTACAAGCTAAAACCAAAACAAAACAAAACACCCACAAAGTTCATTATTTAAAAATGATACAAGAAATGAGACAACTATGATGTAATTCTGGGACTTGTTCTGAAAGTTCATTACTAGCATATGTGGAAATACAAAATCATAAATAGAGGAGTTAGGAAAGATTCTGGAAAATAAAACAGAAAAAGTGCTTTGTTTTCCTCACCAAGGATGGATTTGTCTAAACCAGAATTGATTGTAAAAAGGATTTTTTGCTTTAAAAATAAATTTGATATCACTAAAACTTTGTTCCATCACCCTTTTTACCCAAATGTTTGAATGGTACATGTGCTTCTTTTTTTTTTTTTTTGCTTTGACAGTGTAAGTATAGTAAAATAAGAAAATTAAGATAAACTGAAATATAAAAGAACATCTTTCTAAATAAATAGTATTTATATTGGTAAGAAAGGCAGGTGACAGGTAAACTAGAGATTTATATATCATCCTGACTCAGAAGGAAAAACAAAACAAAATAAAACTGAATCTTAATAATTGCAGGACATAAAAACCACTTCACACACAATGGCATGAGAAAATCACACACCACTTTGATTAATATGAACTTTACTTATGAAAACAGAAAATGCTAAAAAGAATAAATCCTATACCTTTTAAATCTTTTAAATCTTTTAAATCCTATATCTTTTATTATTCTCTTTACAAGTGAGTAACTTGCTGCTGTCTTCTAACTTCTAAAAATAAACAATATTCTAGGGATCTTATATGAACAATCACTACATATCGCAATTTTCACGGCTAATGGCTCTTGCCGTTGAATCCATTACCAGAAAAAAAAGGACAGAAATCACAATCCCCTATCTAACACAAAGGAGCTCTTTAAAATGTTCTATAGCCACCTACATTTACCAAAGGAGGTTTTGCATGCTGCATTATTCACATCGTCCCCAGAAGTCCTTTTTTATGACCAGTCTAAAACAGGAAAAAAAGAGGAGTTTGGTCCTGCAAACTGAGAGATGAAACTTAGGAGCTACTCATCTGTGTTTGTAAATAGTCAGAAGACAGTAGAAGAAAGGAAATAATTTTGACCTCTATTTCCAATTTTACACACAAAATGCTTCTAGAAATTAGAAGTTGGGATAAATTAGTCAACACAATTGAAACTGGAAAATTATTTTGTGTACTAATTAATTATTTATACCTGAAGTGTAATTATCATGCAGCTGTACTAAAATATTCCTGAACCCAAGAATATTGTTCTCAGGAGGAAATGTTTTGTTAGGCACACATCTAACACTATGCTGTACTCTTGGGGGCGTTACTTGTACATAATTATATAGGAATCACACTGGCAACATTTTAAAAAATACATTCAAAACTTAAGAGTCCCATACTGTGGCCCAAGTGTCAGGAGACATTCATGCTATTGGCTGAGTTCTTTCTGAGGGATTCATCTCATGTTTCAACATTTCAAAATTTGACAGCTGAGCTTATTTTAGTTATCTTGAGCTTCTTTGTAGCCAAGGAGAGACAGAAGCCTGCATTTAGAATAAGAACTTTGCTATAAAGATGGAATTTCTGGAATAAAAACATAACAAGCCTGTCTGCTACCAAGCAAATCTTCTCTTGACTGGAAAGCAAAGCATATGCTTATCTCACACTTCATGATGTCAATATAAGTGATAGAGGACAAAAAACAAAGAGGGAAGAGCTAGGTGTGTTTCTCGATACTGATGATAAGATAGGTTTTTCTCTGTTCATTTCCCTGAATACATTTTTATATTCCTAAAACTTTTTTTTTTTTTAACTTTTAGTTCTTTATTGGACTTTTTCACGTACAACAGTTACTCCAAAAGCCATTCTAAATGATATGCCTGTGAAGTGAAATAGAAGAAAGTCCAAAAAGATTTCTCAGTGCTTATTTATGAATAGAAATAGCCAGATTACTGCTTAATGGAATAAATATTCAATTACTTTTGCCATGGCCTTTCAGTTGAGTAAACTCTCCACAGCCTCTCTAAGTGTCAGAAGAATGGAATTGAAACCAGATATTTTTAACTACAAGTTAAAGTCCATATATATTTTTTCCATTCCTATTTAAAAATGAGAATACAGAATTTTCAGTTTTGTGAAATAGTTATAATGTAGGTTACCTACAAGCTTGTTTTATGAACTGCAGTGTATTTCAGGTGCTTTTCTCCACAGAGGAATAGTTACAGTACCATCTACAGATACCACTATCTCGTGGAAACTACAGATTACTGTGCATTACCTTCTTCATGTTGTTAAATCTTTTAAAACACATAGAAATGCCCACTTATATTCTCACTATTACTTTTAAATAGCAAAATTACATGAAATATTTAAATGGGGAAGTACTTTATTAATTTCTAAACAAATATTTTAATTCCCTGTATATGATACTTTCACTATTGTTACAAAAAAAATTATTTTGGTCTAGTCCTGTGTTTGCCACATATATTTAAATTTTCCAGAGTTTTTGAATAATTATAATTTCTCAGAAGATTATGAGAAGAATGCAAAAAAGCCATGAACAATTTATGTTCATGAAGCTGATTCATCTTCATGCCGGTGGCATTCATACAGGTGGCAGTAATCATATGAGGACAGATTGTTAGCTTCTTCTAAGTATTACAATAGCTTAGCTCATGACAGTGAGTATGTGATCCAAGTTCCACAGCTAGGACTCTAGGTCTCATATAAGGTGTTTAGAAAATAACTGTGACATCGATGTAACTTTGCCTTCTTGTCTGCTTCCTTTGTTGTAAAAAGCCACCTATTTGGTCTAATAATTCTACCGTGGCAGCTTCATTGACTTCTGTTGTGAGCTCAAGTGATTTTAGTTCTGTTGATTATAACAGAGCTACTTGCATGGATAAAAGAAGGAACGTCATCTCAGTCCTTACATATAGCTGTCTAAAATTGATTTTTAACAACCATTTAGCCTACATATGTATAGACACACACATACAAGTTTAATATCATATAGACTTCTTTAGCTGTAATGAATGATTCAGAAGTGGCGTAGCTTCATCATTGTAACTATGCATTTTGTTACACATTGCAAAACCATTACAATTGATAGTTCAGGCTAAGGGCCCAGATGTTGGTCTAGGCCAGATTCCTGTCTCAAAGCCTCAAATATTGGCCAAAGGCTGGATTTGAGAGGACTGGAAGAACTTGGCCCTGAACAGTGAGTTCACTGACTACTTTCCCATTCCCTGAGTATTTCCAGCTCACAGGATCTTCTCAGCTGTCTCAGTTCACCCATTTGATAATCATCAGCGGTCTTCTCTTTCTCTTCCAGGTTCCCCTAGTACAGTTTCCACCTAAAAAAAAAAAAAAACAGAAAAAAGTGCCTTTAGCTCTACAGTTCTACTACCCCTGTATGTGAAGCTATCTTCTTTTGTTTCTTTTTAACCTGACTGCTTGCAACTATTGTTAATATTGCCTGGTTCGTATACTAGAAGATAAACAGTCAACCACTATTCACTCTGCATCACTCAGGATTTTGTTGACTAGTGTCATATTCACCCTCTCCCTCAAAAAATACCTTTGCCATGAAGTAATATTTTGATACATATTGATAAGTATAGTAAGTATACTGTAGATGCATAGATCTTGTCCATAAAATACGCTGAACTGTTCTTCTCATGTCAATACCAATGAAAAGATAAATAATTTAGGGAGACAACCCTTTAAAAATACCTTTCCATAAGGGTTAAAAAAAAAGGCAGAAAAATAACTTCAAAGCCACTGAAAAATCTTCATATTAAATATCTCTACTTATTCTATTGAAATACATGTCTCTCAGGTATTTTTAAGTCGAGCATTCTAATCAAGTGATTGTGCAGCTGTGATTCACTTAACTTAAACTTAACCATCTAAAAATTAAGCATCTATTCAGTACTAGTTTTGTAGTCATACTCTTTAGTCCAAAAGGTGGAAATCATCCCATCCTATCTGTTCTCTGCTTTCACTTTTGGATTAGAACAGAAGTTTACTAACATGACCATCCAGCTCTATTTTTGCAGGTTAAATAGAACAACTGAAGATGTACATGGCATCCAAATGCACAGGCAAAATGGAAATAAGTTTGGAAAACTGGAAGAAAGTGTGAGGTCATAACGTTAAGAGACACCAAACTTGGCAGACTTTAAAACCCAGTGGATTTCTGCTTTCCACTCTGATACCTGGAGGCTGCTGTTGTTGTACAGTATGAATACCAAAGGTGCAAATACACACAAACAAAGCACACATGACAAGCCATATGAGTCAGGACAGATAGAACAACAATGCCTTTACTAATACTCATTTCAACTTCAACAGCATTCAAATAAAAAAGAACAACCCCGTTGACCAGTCACGCTTCTCCTCGCCAGCTGATCATGACTGAAGTTCACTGGTGGAGCATACATGCACTCTCACTCTTACAAGCAGACTCACATCAATAGGTTTCTTAAAGCCTGGAATAGTTATTAACTCAGTATGATATAAATATATCGGACGTGTTACCCAGCCATTGGCTCTGATCCTGGCTTTTTTTCTCCTGGGCGATGTCCTCTCACTCCCTGGATAGTTCAGTTCCAGGTTGGCTAGCAGAACTTACACATAAACAAACACACAAACAGGAAGCATAAAGAAGACATTCAGATGGGTGAAAAAGTATAATAAGAACACAGCTATTACACAAAGTTGGCCATATAATCATGCTGACCAGCAAGCTGTTTATACATGACAAGATCCTTTTGTTCTCCATGTCCACACACTAATTTCCCTTAACTCTCATGCTTTTTCCTTGATCCTTCACTTTCTTTTCCTTAATCATCCTGTAATAAGTTTCACTGATTCACACAATTTCCTTGAAACATTCCACAGGAAGTTTTAAACAGTCTCACCAAAAAAAAAAAATCCCATAGAAAGTTTGTTATTTCCCATAGGCCCCAGAATAATTTTGATTCCTTCCCTTTATCATTTACACTATTCTGGTTGAAGCTCTTCAAGGCTGTTCCTTCAATGACCCATCAGTCAGAGACCTGAGGACCTGAGAGACCTGAGGACTCTAGTGATGCATACATGCTTTAGGATTAAAAAGTCTAGTTTAGCAGCCAAAAACTTTATTGAGAAGCCTAAGCAAGCAGAAGTAGCAGCTGCTCTGGACTTGCCCTGTTCACACAGAAGTAGTTGTAAGGCACTCAGTTGTTGGGGGATGATGGAGCTCCCACAACTTCACCGTAGCAACAGCCCCTCACTGTCGGAACACTTTTCCTTGCCAAATGCAATATATGAAATTAAATCTAACACTGTTTTTGCCAATTCTGTTTAGACCTAAGCTCTACCCACGAAAAATCAGCTGCAGAGGAGTCCTTTAATAAACTTCTCAAATCTCTGACATTTCTTTATTTTCAAGACAGAATTTCTGGTTGGAGGGCATGGGCTTTTGTTGTTTATTAAAATTGTATTTTTTGAAGGTTGATTTGTTCGGTTTTAATTCAATGGGATTTATTGGATAAAAGTTGACATTTTGTGAATGTCATGACCACCTCAGAGTAGAACTATTGAGATGGCATTACACCAACTAGCATTGGTCCTGTGACCATGGTAGCCATGGAAACATGGAACTTCCCATGATCCACTGAAATTGCTTAGGTGGCTGGCCTGCACAGAGCTTCTGTGAGCAGGACCTGAGGTAGCTCATGAAACTCTGACTGATCTATATCTACTTAGGTTTTGATGAATGCAGCACAGAACACAGCCAACCATAACCCTTCAGAGGACTGCACATCTGAAAGATTTTCCATTTACAAGTGGACCATGAAATAATATGATGTTTATAGCATGTTTCAGTGGAACTGTTGCTCTCAGAAACATGAAATGTAAGAGAGACTTCAGCCATATTTAACGAGGCTGGATGACAAATACTTTTTGAACTGTATAGTGTGTGGTCTACATTTTTATTTGCAGCTTACACCACCTTTCTTATTTACTTACAAAATACAAAAAACTCAGAACTTTCAATGGTCATAAAAAATTACTACCAGAATGGATCAAAAGAGGTTATCTGATATGGGTAGGTTTTGTACCATTGCCCCTTTTTCACATGCAGAGTCTGATCTCAGAAGCAGTTGAAGGTAACTTCTATTTAGAAAAAGAGCACTCAGCAACTTTGCTTTCTGAGAGTCGGTAGAGATATAAACAACTAAATGTGATATAAACTATTCTTGCTTTATTCCAAAAAGCAGTATTTATGTGAGGGGGAAAAAGATAGTTTCATCTTCACATCGCTCTGATTGGAGCTGATATTTTCATTTAGATCCTAGATAATGAAGTCTCTAAGCTATGAAACCACAAATGTAAACTTTGAGGTGATTAAAGCCTTAGGCCTATTACTGTAGAAAACGACCTTATTTAGGAAATAAGAACAATTTGATGCTAATGGATTTGGAAAAAGAATAGACAAAAGAGCTTTCTTAATGTTTATTTACTTTTCCCTGTGGAAACAAGAGTTTGTTTACAAGTATTGTTCTCATTACATATTCTAAATAGTAATGGGTGCATTTAATTTAATTACATTTAATTGAATTGCATTACATTTAATTACAGTTAATTACAATACTAGTTAGCTATGTGTTCCTACATAGTTCTAATCTGATGCTCAGGCCATGAACTATGAAAGGACTGAAATGCACAAATTCTGATCTAGTCCTGTTTTAGAGTAGTCCTCTAGAGTACATTTTTCAAAAGCTCAGTGTGAATGTTGGGTACTTAAAATCTATAGAAGCTTCAGTGTTTGTTATAGACTAGACTAATTCCATTGGAAGGGACCAACAACAATCAGCTAGTTCAACTGCCTGACCAATTCATGGCTGACCAAAAGTTAAAGCATGTTGTTTAGCACATTGTCCAAATACCTCTTAAACACTGACAGGCTTGGGGCATTGGCCGCCTCTCCAGGAAGCCTGTTCCAGTGTTTGGCAATCCTCTCAGTAAAGAAATGCTTCCTAATGTCCAGTCTAAACCTCCCCAGGCACAGCTTTGAACCGTTCCCACATGTCCTGTCACTGGATAAGAGGGAGAAGAGCTCAGCACCTCCCTTCCCACATCCCCTCCTCAGGAAGCTGCAGAGAGTCATGAGGTCACCTCTCAGTCTCCTTCTCTCCAAACTAAACAAGCCCAAAGTCTTTAGCTGCTCCTCGTAGGACTTTCCTTCCAGCCCTTTCACTAGCTTTGTTGCTCTCCTCTGGACATATTCAACAACCTTCATGTCCTTGTTAAATTGTGGGGCCCAGAACTACACACAGTGCTCAAGTTGAAGCTGCACCAACACTGGATACAGATGAATAATCACCTCTTTTGACTAGCTGTGTTTGATGTACTCCAAGATGTGGTTTGCCCTCTTGGCTGCCAGGGCATACACGGCTGACTCATATTTAGCCTACTTTCTACCAGCACCCTCAGATCCCTTTCTGCAGGTCTGCTCTCAAGCCACTCTTCTCCCAATTTATACTCGTGCCCAGCATTACTCCATCCTAGGTGCAGAATTTGACATTTTGACTAGTTAGATTTCATCTTATTAATCATAGGCCAATGTTCCAAGCTATCTAGATCCCTCTGGAAGGTCTTTTGTCCCTCAGGAGAGTCAATGGGACCTTCCAGTTTGGTATCGTTAGCTAATGATGCATTCAACTCCTGCATCTAGATTGTTGATAAATATATTGAACGGAACTGGCTGTAGAGTTGAACCCTGAGGAACATCACTGGTGGCCTGTTGCCAGCCAGAGGTAACCCCATTCACTACAGCACTTTGACCCCTGCTGTTCAGCCAGTTCTTCACCCAGTGCACTGTGAACCCTCTCATCCCACAAGTTGATAACTTGTCCAAAAGGAAACTGTGAAGAATAGTATCAAAATCTGCAAGAAAAAGGGAATGAAAATTCATCAGAATTAATTTTAACTTTTCCATATGTTACATCTAGAGCTTTTGAAATATTCGTGAACAATCAGAACTGTAGTGCCAGACAGTGCACAACTGTGAAACTATCTTATCTAAAAATATTATAGCTTGTTCCTATCAGATGAGCATGAATCCATAATTAACTTTCCAGCTAATGTTTTTTGCTTTTCTCTTCAGTTGTCTGATTTGTTTTGTTTTTGAAGGACAGTCTCTAAAGATAGAATCATTGCTTTATTTTTCAAAAAAAATTTCCTCGGTAGAATGCATTAGTTTAATTTGTTCATTTAATGCTCTTCTTTTGGAGGTTTCCCAAAAACATCTAAAAATATGGATCTGTTTATTCTGCGTTTGTTGCTTTTTATCACTTTGAAATAGAAATGCGGGGAATTTTGAGTCAATTAAGGACACTTTCAAGATGAAACTGAAACCCTTGGCACAAGATTTCAGCTGTCTGGGATCCAAGGCCAGCTTGGTGCAACACAGCTGTGTGATGTTAATTCAATTTTGTTGAGAAAATCATTGTGTAGGTGTGAAAAATTGTATGAGACAGAAGAATTAGAGATAAGAAATTTAAAAACACAAAAGTGGTTTAATCATTAAGGCAGCAATTATTAGGATCTCAAACACACAGAAGGAATAATACTAGCTGAAACCTATAAAATCTTAAGGAAATAAACAAATAGCTGGAAGATGGTAACTTGAAAAACAAAATAGCCAGCCTTCTTCAAGGAATAGTAGACCATTCCCTGTTGGTAATGACTACCCAACCAGCATAAATTCTCTAGATGTCTTGTTTGGCCTGGTGAGCATGTTAACGTGTAGCCCAGTCTTGTTAGTGACTAGGTATCTATTATATACAACAGAAAATAAATAATTGCACTGTACACTGCAGAGCTGTACAAATCTTGCCTGAAGTCTCTTTGTGTGCCACAGAAGCTACCCATAGAAAGAGACCCAGAGAAGAACGAAAAAAATTTTCACAAAACAGTGCTGGAGTAATATGATTTCTCAAACAGGAAAGCACCATTTCCTTTGCAATGGCCATCAGTAGAGTAAGGTCTGACATTTACTGCTTAGCCACTCACAGGAAATGTCACTCTTCTTTCAAGCAAGCCAACTCATGGGGAGAAGCCTATGTAAAATATTCACAGTAGTCCTAATCCCGAAGAGTTTATGGAAAAAAAACAACACCACAAAAACCTTTGGTAAAGGCAGACAAAGTAAACAAAATGTTGGCTCATCTACTAGATTGGACACGCTTTATAGTACAAAACAATCAAGCTATATATATTTCTAATATATATGTTTACTGTCATTAACTTCGCAAGAGTGTTAACTTTTGCTGAAGTGACTCTTTCAAATTCTCCTTAAAATGGTCTTAATAAGAGAGATCTGAATAATATTGCCTTTTTCAGACAGAAGTCCCACTATAAGAAAAACCCACTCCAGGAGGAGACTAAGGGACAGATTCTGATCTGCCCTAAATGTTACTTCTGTTACATCAGCTTTAGTAAGAGACCTTCAACCCTATCTGTCTCAGAATTCTTTTGATTTGAAATAAATAAGTTTTAAAGGACTTCAAGTTGCCTAGCAAGCTCTGCACAAGTAGTATTTAAGACACATTTGTCAACACAACAGGATATAAATGTAGCATGTGTTCTGAAGTGTGCAAAAGGTCTGAAGGAGACTGGCTTTTTTTCACAGAAGTTACAAGTTACACAATCCTGAGATTTCACCAGCTTCATGAGAACTGGATGAGGGCAATATACAGCATAAAGACACTTTTCCCTGTTTTCTTTGAATCCTGTAATAATTAATGTAACCAAGTGAAATCTGATGATCATAGTGCTTATGTGCTCCTAAGAACAGAGAACGGAAAAGCAAATAATTTCTAGTATGAATTTAGCAAGTAAAATAGGTCTGTCTGAAGCTTTTCTACCAAAATCTTTTGTGAAAGAAAACCAGATTTTCGGTAAAGTTATCCATATCACCTAACATCAACATCCCCCAGAGCACCTAAAGACAGCTTTCTGTGAAAAAGGGAAAATTTGGGGGATGAGGGCAGGCGGGAGGAGGTATGTAAGTGGAAAGGTTGATTTTTATTTTTTTTTATTTAACAATATTAATTTGAAGGAAATGTTTTGACAAAACCTCTAAAAATTTAGGTTTTCTTTTTTAAACAAAAGAATTCCTTCCCATCTCCAGTTGCCTCTTGCTTAAGAACACCTGGTTGTCACAGTTGGTCTTTTTAACATCAAAGGACAGAGCAGAAACAATGCCATGCTACTTAGTGGATTTACCACACAATTAGTACAGTTGCAAAGTAACAAGAGCTTCTTTGTGAAACTGACAATGTATTAATAAAACAAAAGTCACAGAAATACTACAGTTCAGAAGAAGAACATTCCCAAGAAGTCAAATCGAATTTAACTGAATGTTGGAAAAAAAAAAAAAAGGAATGAAAAATTAACAAATAAGATATCTAGTGGCAAAAGGCCACATAAGCAATTAAGCTTTTTAAAATCCAAGGTAAATACGTAGAATGATGACAATCAAGTCTTATCTGAATCTTTTTCACTTCCCAAGTTCACATTTTAAAGACTGAAATATCAACTCCGTTCTTGAGAATGATGTACCTACAGTAGGCCCTTGTCTCTGCTCACAGTAAGAGTTGTTCTAGATATCAGCTACTGCACAAAACAAGTGCAGTTGGCCAACCTTATTAGCAATATTTGTTCAGAATTTGACTTTAACTTTCATTGAGTTTAAACATTTGATAGAATAATATTTTTGAAGGGAGTTTTTGCTGGAAGACTGACTGTAAAAATATTTGAAAAAATAGCAAATATTTGTTGGTGTAAGTCTGCACACAGGAACACAATTCTTGGAGTTATTCATCCAATTTGTAAAGAAATACAGTGTGCATTCTTGTATAATTTAGCAGCAGTCTGCATGCATCTAAATGTGTGAGCATCTAGCAGTTAACAGAAAAAAATATTGGTTGGTGCCATATAGCTGGCTTATCTGGCTTATCTCCAGCTATCACTGGAGAAGACAGAACAAATCACAGACTGATAGTGAATTATCCATGTATGCAAAACAAACCATTCAGCAAGCTTTTCATAAGTCAAATTTTCACTGAGTCAACTAGAAGTATTGCCTGTACAAGGATTCCTGCAACAAGTCTACAATACATATTATTGTGCATATAAAGAAACAAAATTGCACAATTCAAGTAATTTTTCTATTTAAATGTGCTATTTAAAATTTGTCCAATTTGCAGCTGCAGATTTAAAGCATATGACCTGGTTTTTCCAGAGGTTGTTCAGAGCTTTAATTCATTCCCTTTGTGAAAAGTTTCTCTTTAATTATGTTCACTGTCAAAAATAGTCAATTTCTTTTTCTGATTAGCTCATTATTTCTTCCCATTGCCTGATTACTGTTTTGGAATATGCTGTTATCTGTTTGTTTGCATATATTTAATTTTTAGTTTTCAATGATCTTTCTGACACTTAGTTCTTCATCTTCCTCTTTCTTGCTTGGAATTGTTTGGAATATTTTTAGTCAGCTTTTCTAAGTGTTCACTTACAGAGATTTACTTTTTGTGTCTGCTTTACTGTGCTGCCTTGATAATTCCTAATAGAAATGTTATTTAAGTAACCTAGCAATTCGTCATTCTGAGATTTTGAAGTGCTTTATAATAACTTTGAGTATCAAGGCTGCAAAGAGCAGTCTGTTTGACACAGTCTACTCATTCTTCTTCATGTTTCTGAAAGGTGAGTATTACAATTTTCATCCTTTGCAACAACGTTTTGATGCAGTGAATGCTCAGTTTTTTGCTGGTCTGTGTCTGATGGGACATTTTCGTTGTTAACCTTTTGCTTTTTACTTTTATTTATGGCAATACAGCTTTATCTTGTGTAACAGCTTCCTTATACACTATACTCAATATGTAGAACAGAATCATAGGAACACAAAAACATACAAGGCAGAAAACAGAATAACTGCACTTCAATTAGAGTCTTTCACTTTCAAAGCTGATGAGAGCAAGAAATTAGAGGACAAATGGCAGGGGAGAGGGGGCGGAGAGGGAAGGAAAATATTTACTACTAAAAGTGAAAAGTTAAGAAGTATACAGGCATATGTGAAATAATGGAATACTACAGAAAGTAAAGTCTTAACTCTATAAATATTAAGACAGAAAAAATAAGTAAATGATAATAGAATCATTAAGTGCTAAAGTTAGAAATATTTGGCACATAAATTAAGGAGCTTCATGATGTATTGCACTTGATGTTAAAACAGTTGTGAACTACGTGGGATTGATTTAATAATGATTTTTGATGATTCAAGAGCATGACAGATGCAAGAGTTGAGTCATAAAAGCTAGAATTCTAAAACTTAACTGAAATGATGTTGCCATAGTGGAAAATATAAATGAGCATTTGAAACACAAACCACCAATTTGAGACCAAGCTCACAAGTCTATTGCTTAGCAGCATCCCATATTAATAATTTTTGGTATATTTCACCATTAAGAAAATATTTCATTCATGGAATTTCAGGTGTAGATGCCAAGAAAGAACACTAAATTTTACTACTGTAGAGTACTAGCAGAAGATTCCTATTAAAATAAGCATAAGAGTGAGAATTCCACCAACCATCTTAAGTAAGATATTAAGTGTTAGATATTCTTTCTACGGATAAAAGATGAAAAATTTTGTTTCTACCCTTTTTTCTAACCATAAATCAGAATAAATAATATGGACACTATATATGTAGATGCTGCTATGTATGAAAGAAGTAGAGATTGAAGAAATATCAGCTTTTACATGTATTTGAAGTGAAACGCATTAAACTTATATGTTTGAATATTAGACAGTTTATCCTACCAATGAGCATTTTATCACAAAAAATAGAGTTAGTGATCATGGAGCTTATCTTGAAGCTTTAGATAATCCTTTAAACATCTTTTGCCAGGGTCCAACCATTTTAAGACAAGCCCTTCCTTTCAGAGTTGACAAGGAATATGGAAACGTGGAACAGAGAAAAAAATCTTTATTTTCTAAGAAGATATAATGTTCAGTTGTGTATTGACTTAGGTATATTTGTTGCTGATAGATTCATTGCAATGTGATAAAGGTATATATTACTGACATGACAACACCAGTCTTAAGCAAACATACAATTTTTTCAAGGACCACTGAAGATATTAGAAAGGGTTCCTTAAATAAGCATGAAAGAATGAATCTAGCTGCTTTTTTCACATAATTAAGTGATCACTACTGAATGAATTTTAAAGCAGAATAAACTCCACTTTGGCTGTGACCTTTCCTGAGATTCTTTCCTTGGCATAAGCAAAGGGATTTGGCTTGAGCATGTTCAATGATAATTTGATGTCAATCACACACTAACTCATATAGGATCTGACTATAAGAAGTTACTTATGAAGAAAGAGGAAATCCTCAATAATGAATATATAATAGATGTAGTAATATTATGACTATAAATATAAACATATTTTCATTTGCAAAGGAATGATGATGTGACTGATGTCATGATGGTTTGTGAGGAGTAAAGTGTTATAGTTAAAAGCAAGATTCAGGTTTTGAGATGAAATAATATCAGATGCATAAGCACAGCTTGGAATAGAGAATAAAATATCCTCATACTTGTAACAAGGATAGAATGAGAAAAAGAGTTACTATATCTTACCCCAAGAGGAAATATTCTGCAGAAGGAAAGCGACTGTTCTTGTACAAGACTGAATGTCTTCAGAAACTAAAAAGTGGGAAACCATTTAACTCTGGAGAAAGAATCCATGCAGAATGGAAATTAATTTAAAGGTGCTAGGGTCAAGAGAGATCTTGGACAGAATGAGGAAAAGAAAAATACTTTTGCCAACAATGGCATTAAGATTACAGTCAAGTGGAAGAAATTAGTGAAAGGATTGAAGGAGACAACTGTGGAGAGGAACTTGAAAGATGATTTTACTATACACAGATTTTAAAGGAATATTTTTAAAAGAAAGACAGGTAGAGCTAGTATTTTCACAGTTAGGCGGTTGTGTGCTTTTTCATTCTGGCAGTGGCATTTTCTGAAAGTATGAATCACAGAGTATTGTAAAAGAATACTTTTGCCTGTTACATATTTGAAAAACTGTTATAACACTTGTTAAATATCATGTACCTAGCAGGAATTACATTAATTTACATAAATTTTGTGGTAATGAGTGCAACAGCCATCTAACTCGACCAAGGTAACTGAGTTCCCGTTGACTATAAGAATAAACATTAAATTCAGAGGTGCCCTAGTAGATTAAATCACCTTTTTTAATACATGTTCTGTCACTTGGATGATGTATTTGAAGGCTAATATTTTCTCTTTTCTGTGAGAGTTTGGAGTATGCTGTTATTTTGACCTTTTCCAACTTATGTAATAAAAATTAGCAGCCATTTTCATTTTTCTCAAGTACCGCACGTCTATCCTATGATGAACAGCAAATATATCATGAACTAAAAAATGAGATTTCATTGTTTTCTCTCTTTACATGAAACATTCTGTGTTCTCTTTCATTTTGCTACATTAAACATTCAGATATAAATTATTTATTTCCTGCTATAATTTCATTTTCACTGTTCATTCTTTTTCATCTCTCATAGTAATATATTAGAATAAGAGAATAGTGAAATATAAGAATTTTCCAATGACATTAATAACCCACGAATGGGCAAGTCCACAGGCAGTATAATAGTGGCTTATATATTCTAAGGCACAATGGCATTCTTCAATTTAATTGGTTGAAATATTACTGTCCAGCCTTTGATTGCATTTGCACAGATGTTGCCAGATACCAAGGGCACTTAATTGACTTAGTCAATAAGCAATTTAGACAGCTGGGAGATTTTTCTTTTTTAAGTACAAAACATGCCCTGTGCATTTCACTGCACTGAGAAGTGGCATCTGCATCCATATTGTCTGTTACATCAAAACATGTGGGTGAGAAATTACAATCCATAGTTAATGAGGAAACAGTGGATGCAGATAGAAAGCAAAGAGTGAGGATATCTGAACAAGAGACCTCAGAATTATCAAAAAGGTTGAAAGGAGTCCTGCATGTAAACATTTGTATGTAAATGCTTGCAGCCTGAGAAACACACAGGAGGAACAAGAACTCCTCATGAGGTCACAGACCTGTGAAAGCACCAGTACAGCAAAAGGATCTCTTAATGTGTACCTCAATTACTCTACCTTCATTCACTTGGAAACTGTTTATGGAATGGTGTGTAGATAAGAACAGATTTACATAGTGAATCTTATCGTGAATCTTACTAGCTGACATTTTCTGCTGTATCAAAGCATGCTTAGGGGATGGCATGGAAGATACTGCAAGTGTAATGCTTCTTTGACCCATTTTGTAACAGAATGTGAATCTCAGATGAGATATCCTATCATATATTGTATTAGCAAAAACATTTTTCTGAGAGGCCCACGTCTCCATAAAGAAAAGACAGTGGATTAGAATTTACTTTAACCTTCTTTCTTTTGACTTCACACTAGAGTTTTTATTGGGAAAACTTGACATTAGCTAAATGTGGAATAAAATTATGATATATGGACTACAGAGATTTATTCTAAGACTGTATATCAATTTTCCATACTGCTTTTCTAATCTTTATCTTGATTTTTGCAGGTTTATGTAAGAAAAGGTTTTAGAACAGTCATTTTCATGTACAAGTTACACTGCTGTTTATCAAAGCCATTCTCTCCCTATCTTCTTCTTTAAAAGTGCAAGTTAATCTGAATCATTGTCATCATGTAAAATCCCAAATCTAAAAAGTGAGTCAAGAAATTTAAGTACATTTCAGCTCAGTGCTGATTAAACAACTACATAATACACATGATATGTGAGATGCTGAAGTCAGTAGAACTAGTCATATAACAAGCTGAGAAGACTTGGTTCACTTTATTATAACAAGTATCTCTAACTGTTAAAATTCTCTACAGGTGAAGGAAATCCTGAAATGTGTGAAGCAATCATTTTGAAGTATATTTCCCTTTTTTAAAGATATGGATAAAGTTCAAGAAAGGATGTAGAATGGATGTGCTATAAACTCTCAAAAGAATTTCCCAAAAGAATCATTGAAGGTCTTTCTTTCTTTGTTCTAGGTTAAAATTTATGTACTATCAGCAGTACTTTGGGTGTTCTATGAGGTTTTTTTTAGAAACTTCTGAAATAACATTACAGAAGAACAGTTCAGGACAGTAAATACAAGCATAAAACATAAATATCTACTGCTTCTTTCCTTTTAAACCAGCTCATCAGCAGCTCTATAGCAGAGCTGAAGACCTGAACCAATTTACCTTTCTGAAGTTCTCAGGGAGAGGCGATGAAAACCATACCCCACACACTCCAGGTATTAGGAATGATTTTAAGGAGTGTTAAACTTTCCTTGTTTTATAACCACACGGTAACTTTGAAATGTTTTTCCCTCTAGGGACCCTGATTGAAATATAGATTTCTCTGAAAGTCATGCATGAGTTAATTAATATATTAACCTTCAATAGCTTGCAAAATAGGTACACAGAGTTCTGAATCAACCTAGCTTCCACAGCATAAAGAAGATAATTTTGTTTCTCTTTGAGTTAGTCTAGCCAATGGTCTTGCTATCACTCTCTCCTTATTTCAAATATATCAAAGAAAGGTATAAGTACACTAAGACCATCAAGCATTTTTAAAATCTGTTTCCATTAAAGAAATTCCTGGTATGCAGTCAGTAATTTTATAACTACAACGAAGAGGCGAGGTGAAGCAGGGAGTGGAGGGGAGGGGAGAGGGAGAGGGAGAGGTAGAGGGAGAGGGAGAGGGAAAGTAGAGGACAGGACAGAACAGGACAGGACAGGAGACAGAATACTCCAATTTCTATGGGGCTTTGCCACAACATTGACTCTCCTATCAAAAGAGAAAAGGTAGACTCTCGATAGAAAAGTAAGAAACAGATACATTTTTCTACTAATCCAGTCTGATTCTATATTTTGTGATCAGTACTAGACTGAAAAATACTCCCTGTATTATCATTTGCACATTTCTCATGGTGTTTTCTTCACGGGAGCAAGACCTCTTTCAGTAGTCTGTATAAATAATGTGCAATTAAGTGGCAGTTGTTCAGATTTCACATTGTCCTTATATTAAGTGTACAGCTTCGCCTTCTATACAGCAAAAATATCCTCTTCTGAAGTCACAGACTCTTTTATATTGTTCTCCACTGCTGTATTTGAGAAATTCAGTTATTAATGAGCGTGAGGAGTTTTTAATTGTATTCATATTCTGCTTAGAGAATGAAACTGCTCTATATCATCATCTATATTCAGATCACAGTTATAATTTATTTCAGTTTTATCTTTGAATGCTGAATATTTACATCAGGGCATAGTCAGACACTTTAGGTACAGGCTCTTAAAGGCATTGCCTCCTTGGTTTCACTGCTCTAGATTCACTGCCTTCATTCCCCAAGCAATTCCACGTGCCTCTGCCTGCCTGACTTGTATAACTGTGAGACAATCAGGAAAGAGTGTCTGTGTGTGAATGTCTGTGTATCTGAACATGTGTGTGTGTTTGTATTTCCATGTAAATGTGTGTGCATACATACTGAGAGGGAGGGAAAGGAAAAGTCTAGCTTAAGAGTCCTGCCCGGCATTTCATAGGAAATTCATGGCAGTTGGAGTCCTGTTCTCCACTACAACATCCAGTTTCTACTGCAGAGGTGTCTTATATATAAGAACTTCCTTCATTTGCTTCATCATTGTTGAAAGAGCATGCTGTATATCATGGTTCTACTGTATAAAAGAGGAAAAAATGATTACTGTAGTTGTATTCCGTACAAGGTAGCTAAATGAGGATTCAGTAACGTTGGCATGCCATGAAAAATGATGACTGTTTACACTTTTAACACAGATTATTTGTCTGTGATTTTTCTGACCTTTTAAAGAACAAACTGTAAACCCCAAGATTTTATATGCATGGCACACAGTGCATCAATGTTAATGTTTGCATGGATCACAGAAAAGATTTAAGACTGTAGACTCATAATACATACCTGTCACATTTGAGCTAATGAACTATTGATATCACTAATGTTTTGTCCATTTTGGTTTTGGTTTGGTTTGGTTTGGTTGTGGGCTTTTTGTGGTTGTTTGTTGTGTGTTTTGTGTTTTGTTTTTGTTTTCCCTACATTAGAAAAGACACACATTATTAGCCTATATGCTGACTGTAGAGGAACACTGCATTTCATGAGGCCAGAGCTGTATTCCTTACTGAAATTTCATATTAGAAGTAAAATCCTTTTTCTTGCTTCAAATCTGGCTCACACATTATCTTCAGCTCCCACTGAATCACACCTCACCTCTCTCTGAGGTCTCTGGTTCCATGTATTTTTTTTCTCCATATACCAAAACCTTTATTTTGTTACATCTGCATTACAATTTTAGTACTGATGGGCTGCAGGTGAATGTTTAAAACTGCAGATCCAAAGTTTTAATTTTCCTATCTGATAACCTATAACCAAAACAATAATAACAGCAGTTTTGAGAAAACTCCCATCCAGCTACTACATCTGTCATCTGGAATATGTAGAATGCAAAAAAAAAAAATCCTTGATTTTCCTCTGAAAGTCAATAAGTCTCTACTGAGGAATTGCAAGCTGTTGCTTTCTTGAACAGAATGTAATTATATCAATCAGGTAGATTATTCAGAATAAGCGAAAAGAAGAAATGTAAATTGCTAGGAAGTTTTCAACTATTTTTCCCAAAGTATTTGGAACATTATTCTCTTTTTGAGCACAAGTTATATCTTTAAAAATCTAACCTGGTTCACAGGTCCAAACTTTATTTTTCTGAAAATTTGAATGGAGGCAGCATCTATGAATAGTATGAATGGGATTCAGTTCTCCAGGTCTGAAAATTTGAACAGAGGCACCAAAAAAGTCAGAAGCAGACAAAAACATCTTGGAATGGGGGATTCCATATCCTAAGCCCACAGTGCAAATAATAATTAAAAAAGTATCTCTACACATAAATTGAGGTTAATATAAATGTCAACGTTTTAACTGAAAACCTATAGTGCAAATTTAAAAGCTACATCTAAGAATCATAGAATCATAGAATAGTTTGGGTTGGAAGGGACCTTCAAAGCTCATCTAGTCCAACCCCCCTGCAATGAGCAGGGACATCTCCAACTAGATCAGGTTGCTCAGAGCCCCATCCAGCCTGGCCTTGAATGACTCCAGGGATGGGGCATCTACCGCCTCTCAGGGAAACCTGTTCCAGTATTTTACCACCCTCATTGTAAAATAATTCTTCCTCATGTCTAGCCTGTTTTGTTTGTAGTGGGAGTTAAACATCTCACAAACACACACCACAAAAGCACGCCATCTGATATATCTCATATCCATGGAAGCCATAGTAGCAGTTAGCTGTTTTCACATATTTTTTTCCATGTTCCTTCTGCTCACCCACACAGTCCCTGCTTCCTCCAGTTCTGCTGAGCTCTCTGGAGCTGCTCTGATTCAATGGGACATTTCCAGCCCAATGGTGCTTCTGCAGCTTATTCAGCAAAGGCACTCCTTGGGAAGGATTCCCACACCCTGACTCTGCTTTACCATGTCTGCTGTATTGGGGATAGTTGGCAGTAGGCCTAAATTGGGAATGATTCCGGCACAGAAGCAACATCAAGCTCAGTGAGCCACAGTTGTGTCTTTCGGTGCAGCATTGAGCTATTCTCATGTCAAATATTGCTCATTCAGAGGCAATTCAGCTGCAACTGAATTCAGCAGGAGTGTTCCATGGATTTCAGTAATCTTCGTATAGAGCCAGGAGAAAACAAAACCTTCTTTCTTCTTTATGTGAGCAAAATAATAAAAATGGACACTGTAATGATTGATTATGTAGGTCATTGTCAGTTCTGTGAGCTATGTGTTATATATAATGTATTAGACTAACCCTAAGGAAAAGTAGTTTGTGATGGGGAGTAGACATGACTAATTCTAGGTCCTGGGGTGCTTGTTTTGATCATCTTTATGTGAATAGCTCTTGTGTTTCACTGGGTCTTGGTAGGACTAAGACAAACTTAGAAGCAAATTTTGCCTTAGATCTACACTCACAGTGTCTATTGACTTAAATGAAAATTGATCTGACTTAGCTAGGGCAGAATTTTGTCTTTACACTTATGAATTTTAGTAGAATATATATCTACGTCCTAAGGTGCTACATTCACTTTTCCAATGTCTTTACTTTCTAGTCATTATTTTTAATGCTTTTAAAATAAATATGCACTCCCAGAAGCAAAATAAATAAAAAATGCATCTTTTCACTGTTTTCTTTTTTTTTCCTTTAAGTGCCCTATATACCCTATTGTGCATGCTTATGTGGGAAAGGTTTGATTACTAGAACTTGTGGGTCTTGAAGTCATTAAGAATATGGCCCTAAAGAACAGCTTAAAAGTGCACCTCAAATGAATTTCAGAGCATTAGGCATAAGCCACACAGAAATATAGATGCAATAGATACAATAATCAAAATAAACACAACAGAAGTGTAATCTGCAAGAGCCTGAAGGTACTGTAGAGTTTAATTATCAAGTTGGTTTTGGTTTTTTTGTAAAATACATTGCTGGCAGTGAGAAGAAGTAAGGCAGAGGGAGTTAAAAATCCTTCCAAGCACTTAGGAAAACCTATGTTCTCTCCAGAGGTGCTTGATCTATTTGTGGTAGTACAATAAGCTGTTCCTTTGGCAAAAGAAGGTATGCTAGGTGGTTCACATTGCACAATTTATTTACAAGACTTCTTGCAACACCCGCAGCTCCATTCTTTTGCTGGAAGATAGAGGGAATGCATCCAAGTGTAACATAAATATCCAAGTCAGATGTGCCTCTGTCAGATACCATCCTCAAAGACATTTTGCTTGGAATGAGTAGAGTTGAAATATCCAGATATTACTTCACATCAAGAAAATTCAATGATTAAAACAGTGCATTTAAAGAAAAGATACTTTATTTATTTATGTATTTATCCTAGGATGCAACAGGTTATTATGTTAAAGGATCTTTTAAAGCACATAAGTAAAAATCTATCTTGAACTTCTATTTCCTCACCGAAGAACATAGCCTTTCTGTTTTGCATGGCACCAGCTATGCACCCAATAAAATATTTTTAGTGAAAGGCAAATTGTAAATGACTGTCATTATTGAACATTTGTTTCATTTTTATAGTAATTGATTATCAAATACGTGTTCACTAACACTATGCTGAATATTGGATTACCAATGGATCATTAGAAGTTCTTGCACGTTAAGCTGTCTTGGCTAGTCATATTCAGATAAAATATGGCATATAAGAGGTATCTCACAAGAGATACACAAGTAGTAGCACAGCTTTATAACACTTTAGTCAATCCCAGCTTAGAGCTAGACACAGGAAATTGCTTTGATTCCATTCAATGCTCTGTTCCCCAAATAAAGATTTTTCAAGATAAAGGATTTGGCAGGATTATCACCCATTATGCAATTGCCAACATAACCAAGGCCATGAAATACTCCTTTTCAGAGAAGTAATAGGACGGGCTCAGCTGTGCAGCCTCAGATTTCCCCCTTGACTTTTGCGTTGGCCAGAAGGGTTCTGCAGTAGGGGCGTTTCCAGCATTTCTCTTTCCTCACATATGGCAGCCAATTTAGGAATCATCTTCACAGTAAAGCAAGACTTAAGTTAAACAACTGGTGGGTGAGAGTTCTGGCTGGAAATGTAATGAATATGACATTAATTGAATTGGATTAATTTTATCTATATTTTGACTTGCTCAGTTAATGGAAAGGAGTAAATGTGACAATGAGATTGTGAGGAGTTCTGAGAAGTATTTCAAAATCTTATTTCTTTTGTTGTTCATCATCTTAAATAGCTTTTTTTTACATTAGTATGTGTCTAATGAATTTATTTTAATGAGTCCAGGTCCTTTCCAGCTAAAAGATGACAAATACAGTACTTTGGTAACATACTATAGGATTTAAATATATTCAAAGTGTATTTTAACATAATACTATTTTTTTGCTATTATTTATATGTGTATATATGTATGTATGTATATTTATATGCATGCATGAGTAGAAATCTAGGGAAAGGTGCACTAGAAAAGATTACATGAATTTAGGTTGTCTAGTTTAGAGAAGATTCTGGAGATACAGTGTGACAGTTTTCAAATATATTAAAAACCACTGCAAAGAGGAAGGCAGCAGTCTGGTTTCTGTATAGATGGATTATACAAGAAGCAATAGGCTTAGATTGCAGCAGAATAATCCAAGGGAATCTTTCCAAGCATAAGGACAACTGTATTTTATTATATTTAATAATAAAATTATTAACCTTTGCTTGTAGCTCATCTAATAAACAGTTTTAATGATCAGTCAGCACAAAAAGCTAAATTTCTTTAACTGGATGCATAAATCACATCAAAAGACTCTGTTACTTGACCACATAATAAAAAATCAGATACGTGATGTAAATATTAATTTTAATCAATTAAAAATTAGGTTTCTATAAATATTCACTAGAATTCTTTTAAACTGGTACTATCTGGGAGAATATTCCTCTTGAAACTTTATTACATATTCATGTAATTCCAGTTCAGTGTAAAAAAAACATAATCAACTAAAAATTGAAACAAATATTTGAAGAAAACATCTGGCAGCATTTTTGCAGCTCCAGTTATGTGTGGTGATAATTGAACAGAGCATCAGTGAGTTGATAAATGGAATATCCACAAAAGAGTGGGAAAGATTCAGCAGAAGAAAGACAAGAGAAAGTATGTCTGACTTTTATATTCTAATTGCTTAATAATTCTGCTTGTTAATTTTACATGCTGTTAAAAAATGGTCAAGAGCTTCTGTTGATATTTATCCATGTTACATTATTTTTCCTTATGTAAACTGAGTGTAGACATAGCTAGTTCAGTTTAGAAAAGATTATTCATTTTTTCTACTTGGTTATTTGGAATCTATGTTATTCAGCATCACTTTTACATCAACACATCATCGTCCACGTGTATCTATGTAAGTAAAGAAAACATAGTATTTAAATACCAGAAAAAATACCAAACCAAACCAAACCAAACCAAACAAACGAACAAACCCAAATACCTCCTCCCCCAAAAAACAAACAAAGAAGTTAGGTGTTATTGCAATATGTAAACAAATAGTATAGTAACACAATTTAGGTACATATTTTGTTTTTTTCTCAAAGACCCAGGGGTGTGGGCAGATGCATTTCATGTAACTATTGAAATATCAGTTAAAAATACTTTCACAGATTTTGAAATTCAGAAAATAATAAATACGGGAAATAACCTTATTCATTTTTCAGACAAGATACTTGTTTTCTTTCTAGGTTATTTGTGTATCATTTGCTACTGTGGTATCAGAACACCTGATTATTTTAATATGAATGTCCCTGTGGATTTTTACACACGAAAAATTGAGACAAAATTGAATTAATTACTTGAGTTGTATATACCTTGCATGAATTCATAGATCATTTGCATGAATTAAGTGTTCATAGATCAGATTCACCAAGACTATCCATCCAAGTTGCGTGGTGTTTGTCAGTCAACAATAAATACCACAGACAAAGTTATCAAAATCACACTTCTCATAAAGTGAAGAATTTCACTGCATCTATCAAGGAAACATAAACATTAAAGCGGTTTCTTACTTTCTGTGAGATGTCTTACTGAGGGCTGTCTCAGATTGGTTTATTTGAGTAAATTATGGAAAGTAAGTAGTTTGTAACATCCAGAAAGAAGGGATCCTGGTTTCCAGAGCTTCCTTTACCAGGAAAGGCTTGATGCTAGTTATCTGAAAAGTAGGTATCAAGTTTAGTGAGAAAATTAACCCTCACAGGCTTCACCTGTGACACTTGTGTATATAAATATCTTTCCAGTAAGCCATGCCTGACTTGTGCAAGAATTAAACATTCTTCTGGTGCTGAGGGACACTTCCCTAGCACTTTTCTTGTTACTTTGGAGCCACAAATTGATAATATAGCAATGAAAATCCCTAGCTAGCAAACAAAGTTGCACATTTCCATTATGGGGAAACAACAGGGTTATGATACAGTTCCATTTAATGCATATTTTCAACATTTCTTGGAAACTATTTGCAGCTACAACTTCGCTTCGGGTGGAAGAAAGTACATATGTATACGAGTACTCACATACAGCTATACACATATATCAAAATAATTTAAAATATATTTTGCATCTATGTGAACAACAGAACAAAGCAATTACTTTTTATGGCAAATGGTCTGCCTCAGACATGAAACTGTAAGGAACAAAAAAATCCTGCACCTGTTAAATACTTTGGCTTAAAAGGAAATATTTTGACAGAAAGTTTATTTCTGTCAGAGACCAAAAGGCTGGAGAGCTGATAGGTGTATAACTGCACTATCTGCTTAGTCTTTGTGTCAAAGTTTAGTAAAAGAAAGAATGATTCATGATTAAATATTTGGAAATTGTTCTAAATGGAAGAATGTTCAATAATAAAAGCAGAATTGTCGTGGTTGAGACAGACAAACAACATAGACCAAGTTCTTCCAGGATGAAAGTAGTAGATGCCATTTATTGCCACAAGTGCATTTTTATACAGTTTTATCAATTCATGTGTCTCTTCACTATTGGTTACAAGTTACAGCAGTAACATCTCATTGGCTAATTTTGCTATCATCAATGTTACTCTTCTACTCCCTTTTCTCTCACAGGTACACCCCTTCTCTCTCATGGGTATACCTTTACTCCCATCTTTCTCACGGGTAAGTCTTAATATCTTCAAGGCTGATCTCTGTTCCCATGCTCTCTGTCAGAGAATCCAAGGACCCACCGTAGTCCCCTACACAGAATTAACTCCTGATAAGACTGAGTTTGTTAAAAGAACGTAGATGTATCAGTTCAGAGAACAATTAATGTCTCATAAATGTTCCATAGATACTGAAAATAATACTGGTAATTTAAAAGTCAGGTGCCACTGCATTTGATTTCAGAAGCTTTATTCAGGTATTATAAAGCTAGATAAGTAAGTAAATATCTGTGTTATTGTTGCTAAAGTCTGATAAGACCAAGTTTCTAATTATCTATGATCTCCTCTGCCTTTTTCAAATTTGTGTAGCATTTTTTAGAGTTTTTCTTCCATGCTGAACACCCACATAAGTACCAAATAAACTATCATACTAAATAGACTCCTACCCACTAGAATCCATATACAAAGTAAATAATGTGCAAACTGAGTAATCATCTATTTTTCTTCTTTTTCTTTAATCAACAGTTTATAACTATGCACAAATATTTAATTGAATGTGAATATTTTGGTAAGAGTGCCAAATAAAATATCAATTCACTTATCAGAAGACATATTAGAAAACAAAAAAGATAATTAATTATTCAATAGTACACAAATGCCAGATATTTAGTATAAAAGGACAGCTGAAACTGCCAGGAAACTGTTCCAGAAATGCAATTTAGGGAAAACAAACAAACAAACAAAACATATTGGTAAAGTCATAGTAATTATGGACCTACTTGAAATTATTCCGAAGTTACTGAGATGCCAATAATGAGTTATAGAGTGACAAGTACACTCAGAGGGCAAACTAGCTCACCTAAACAAAATTTTCAAGTTTTCCATATGTTGACTGCAACAAGAAAGTTAACAGAAGTAGTCTCCAAACTTGCTTACTACAAAAGGTGCTGTTGGATGCATCTGAACCGTAAAACTTTCTATTTCGTAACATAGATGTTGTAACAAAATACCAAAAACCCCAACAAAGTAAGGAAACAAGATAGAAACAACAAAAGGTATATTTTTATGTATGTCTTTGTCTGATTCCCATAACCTTAGTAGTCAAGAAAAAGACACAATATATATAGGAATAAGAGAAATATAATATTGCATCTAACCCAGCAAGGGAATGTTTAAAAGCAGTATTTTTCTGTTTATTTTATCTTGTTGCATTCATAGATATTTAAAGAAGATAAATATTTAAGATGGGAGAGTTATTGATTCATGTGTGGTAAATGTGTAGTAACTTTGTAACTTTTTTTTTTTTTTTTAATGCAGGATTTAAATGACCAGAGTATAATCATTTGGCAGATTGGAGCAGAGAGTTTTCCTGATAGGATCTGATCCTACCTCACAAATGTAGAAGTGCAACATAACTCTTGTGTCAGTGTGGTATTATAAAAAGAAATTAAATTAAAATTCTCAGAATAAGAAATTAACCCTATTTATTTGTTCCAGAAACCAGATCCTGGGATGATTCCATGTGGCCTAAAATGTAAAAGAATTTTAAAGGGTTTTATTAAATTTTTTATTTCTTTATCATCTCCCTTGGGTCCTCTCTACATCTTCGATCCAATTTAAGAGCTGTGCTTTTTAAACCTATCAAAATAAAATGAATCCCTATGATTTCAGGACCATATATCATACTAGAAAACTGAACGCTGAGCATGATAAACTCAAATAGAACAGCCTTTTTGACCAATTTACAAATATTTTTCTCAGGTTTTTACATCAAAATGAAAAATATTTTCACTATTAGAATCTAGTAAAAAAATAAACATTATTTTAGTTAAACAAATAATGTGCTGGGGTTTAGTCTGCCTGATGTAGCAATAATAAGCAAATACAGACATGAATTTCAAATTTGAGTGTTAGAGCTGTGAACTGGTTCTGATTTCACTTGTTTATACAGTGAAATATCTTTATGGACTTCACTTACTTACCCAAACCCAAATCCAAATAAACTTTAAATTCAGTCCATACATACCAATAACAAGCTTTGGCATAACCTGATATTGTAATGGCAGTAGTCAAAAAATGATCTGATTAGGTTTTTTTTCCTTCTTCCTCTTCTCATGTGCAAATATTCTGTATCGGAAAACTTCAAACTGATTCTAGTTTTGTTTGATTGTGTATAGTGTATCAAGAAAATGCAGAAGCCCTTGAAAAGATGAATATTTGAACAGTTTTAGTGTTCTGCTTTCTGCCTTAGCTCAAGATATAACACATACAGTTTGTACAGATGTCCAGTTTTTCGTCAAAATCCCTCACCAAAGGTTTTAAATGAGCAAGGCACTCATGGAATAAGAAGAAAGCATTTGGCATAGCCATTTGAAAGACTTACACTATCTTAGGAATATATGGCATAATGGCTGGTCTTGCAATGGCAGCAGATCAACAGCGGAGTTCTGGGAAGATCTGGGCTACAATCTTGGTGCTAACACACTCCTTAAGCAACCTGTAAAAAAAAAAAAAAAGAAAGCAATGTGGGGACCAAAGTTTGCTGATACTAACAAAGTTATTCAAAGTAATAAGGCAAGAGCAAACTGAAGAATTTCAGAAGAAACTTAGCAATACTTGACAAGAAATTTGGCGATTGAGATGCCAAATGAAATTGAATTAGGTAAATGTAATCTTCTAAATAGAGAAAAAAATCTTTGGCATTATTAATAAATTTAATCATTTACCTTTGTGATGAGGTCAGAAAAGGAGAAAAGGAAAGAAGCAGAGAACCAAATAGAACCAAATAGAAACAATTATGGCAAATTCATGGTTCACTCATTTTGTGAGCACTGTATGCAGTTCTGGTTCTCTCATCAAAAAAAAAAAAATATATATATATATATATGTAAACTTGAAAGTAAATTCAGAGAAAGACAAGAAGAATCATCAAAGATATGTATTGGTCTCTGTGTGAAGAATGGTTGAGTATGGTGAGATGCAGCCTGGAAAATAAATGGAAAGGGCAGAAATGATAGAGGTTTGTAAAACCGTCAGTGACCTGGAGAAGACAGACTGGGACTAACTGTTCACTGTCTTTCTAAACAGAACTAGTGTCCAAAACATAAACTTACAGCTTAATTTTATCTTCAAGTTCAAAACAAACTCTATGGTTCTTCACTCAACAGCTAACAAAATTGAGGAATTCCTTGACAAAGAATTTTGTGGATGCAAGAAGTTTATACAAGTTTGATGGGAGACATACTTGGAAGAAAAATCAACTGATGTTTAGCAGATAAATCTCAGAGGCTCAGGAAATAACCTGAACTGAAAAACAAGACTTCAGAAAACTTGCCTAGAGGAAATACTATATAGCCTTATCCTGTTCTTCCTCTACTTTTGACCAGTGCTTGAGACAACATACTAGGTTATAGGCTAGGTGAAAACTTGTTCTGAACCATCGAAGCTGATTTTATGTCCATATGTTAAATTAGATTATCCCTTTGGAAAGTAGACCAATTTTACCTAAAAATATATATGTGTGCATAGTTTAATCTGTCATGTATGCATCTGGGAGGTATAAAAAGAGAACATAGCTAAGTATAGTCTAACAATTTTCTCCTTTCTTTCAAATCCATCTGTCAAAGCCACAATGTCTGCTACTTTTTCTCAGAGAGGTATATACAGCATCTTTTTAAAATCACCAATATCTTGATTTGAAGTAAATTCTCTTGGAAATCCAGAAGAAAATTTCACGGTGAATATGTCCTTAGGCTAAACAAGTCCTCCCAATCTATATTAGAAATTCACAACAAAGTTCTTTCTTGCCATAAAACAAATTAGCTAATTGAAAATTCAAAAAGTATTAAATATCTGTGACTGTTTTTATTTCTATTTGTTTCTATTTCTAGGTCAAGAATTTCTATTTCAAGAATTTGGATACTGTAGTGAAAATACAAAATGGAACACTGTTTATTGCATACTCTGGTTTTCTAACAAGATGCAGAAAGCTTATGGCCTGAAGTAACAATATTCTAAGGCAGTAGTGCTCAAATTATAGCTCTTAAAGGGCTTGACTATGGCTCTCATGAAACCCATGTGTCTCATTTGTGTTCCTTTTGTTGTATTTTAGTCCTGGGCAGACAGGAGAACAGTAATAGTAGCAACAACACCTGTGAAAAAACATAGCTGTATGGGAACACTTCATCAGTACAGAACCACCTTGCAGCCTTTTTAATTAAGTGCAGGGTGGGGGAAAAGCATAAGGTAGTTACTTCTCTGAATAAAAATGCATATGTGAGTAAGGAAAAATAATGCTTATTTTCTGCACTTAAATCTCTCCTTGACCCATGACTAGTTATAGATGTTGAGTCAGGCTGGTAGACAGTCAAAATAAATCCAATTTTGTTGTTTCAAAACTCATGTTCTACTTGTAAAGGACCTTCTGTTTGTACAATTGCAACCCAACCTAAGATTCCACAGAATCACAGAATGTTAGGGATTGGAAGGGACCTCAAAAGATAATCTAGTCCAATCCTCCTGCTGGAGCAGGAACACCCAGATGAGGCTACACAGGAAGGCGTCCAGGCGGATTTTGAATGTCTCCAGAGAAGGAGACATTCCATTTCTATCTTGATATTTTCTTCATTTATTTAGGATAGAATGACAGCGATGTTCCCCTGCATGAATGCATTTGGCTCATTTTTAGTCCTGTCTTGCAGGCTTAGAATTCTATGATCTAAGAACCTTCAGTACAGATTGAAAAGGAAGACATTAAATAAAAGAAGGTTGGACATAGAAAGAATCTTTGAATACTTTATTAAACCATATTTTATTCCACAGGCTGAAAGATACTTTCAGTGAGGCTCATGTAGGTTTATTCTGAAGTCTCTGTTACACTCCTTCTCCCATGTCATTGTTGACATTTCCAGATCCTTATGCACATAAACTTTCTAATAATTCAATTTTAAAACGCAACTGGAAGTATTCTCTAATACCTCCTATGTGCTCCCAAGAGAGATGAATAATAATTTTTAAAACCCTACATATGTTTGCTTTATTAACTTTCCATATATTTTTGTCTTTTGTGTTTTCCAAATGTTTTAGCACATATTTTTAACTGCTCATAATATTTGTTGAAACAGATGTTTTGACCTTTAGTGTTTTATCGGAAAGAATATTGCGCATAAAATACTGTATAGCCACATATCATATCACAGATCAGCAGGATCATACCTATGGACAACGAAAAATCTTTTTAATGAATTGTTCTTGCTTATCTGTTTTGACAGTTTGAAGTGAGGTCCAGTCCAACAGAATACTGTGTGCTTCAGTTCGATGTTACATACAAAGGATGTCAGCAGTTGCTTAGAGCTAAGCACTTTGCCCCCGATGCAGTGAGGCAGATAAGCATGTGCTTAGCTTAAAGTACAAGCGCAGCTAAACAGGGACACATGGCAAGGTTTGAGCATTTGACTCATTTCCTGGAGAACAGCACAAGAGGAGATATTTAATGATCTTAAGGTCAGTATACCTGGTGCTGCAAATACACTGGCTTCAGAAAGATAAAAATCATAGACACATTTTTATCCTTTATTGCTACACGCAGGAGATATGAATCTTCTAAAAAAACTAAACAGATGAAAAACAGGAAGACCATTAGAAAAAGTATTATCTTTTAATCTTGTCTACACTGCCGGAGGCTGTCCTGAGGAGCCCTGTACACCTGAGGCCCCAGAGGAAGACAGGACAATGGAGAAGTCTGCCTTGGTTGATGAGGACTGGGTTAGGGAGCCATTAAGCAATCTGGACATCCATAAACCCATGGGTCCTGATGGGATGCACCCACCGGTGCTGAGGGAGGTGGCTGAAGTCATTGCTAGGCCACTTTCCATCATCTTTGCTTGTGGGAAATGGGAGACGTGCCTGAGGACTGGAGGAAAGCAAACGTCACTCCAGTCTTCAAAAAGGGCAAGAAAGAGGACCCGGATAACTATAGACCGGTCAGCCTCACCTCCATCCCTGGAAAGGTGACAGAACAACTTCTCATTGGTGCCATCTCAAGGCATATCAAGGATAAGAGAGTCCTTAGGGGCAGTCAACATGGCTTCACCAAGGGGAAGTCATGCTTGACCAACCTCATAGCCTTTTATGAGGACATAACAAGGTGGATAGATGATGGCAGAGCAGTGGATGTGGTCTACCTTGACTTCAGTAAAGCATTTGACACAGTAGCATCCTCACTGCTAAACTGAGAAAGTGTGGTCTGGATGATTGGGTAGTGAGGTGGACTGTGAACTGGCTGAAAGAAAGAAGCCAGAGAGTTGTGGTCATTGGAGCAGAGTCTAGTTGAAGGCCTGTATCTAGTGGAGTGCCTCAAGGGTCAGTACTGGGACCAGTAGTATTCAATATATTCATCAATGACTTGGATGAGGGACTAGAGTGCACTGTGAGCAAGTTTGCTGATGACACCAAACTGGGAGGCATGGCTGACACACCAGAAGGCTGTGCTGCCATCCAGCAAGACCTGGACAGCTGGAGAGTTGGGTGGGGAAAAATTTAATGAAATATAACAAGAGAAAGTGTAGCATCTTGCATCTGGGCAGGAACAACCCCAGGTTCCAGTATAAGTTGAGGAACAGTCAGTTAGAGAGCAGTGTAGGGGAAAGGGACCTGGGGGTCCTGGTGGACAGCAGGATGACCATGAGCCAGCACTGTGCCCTTGTGGCCAAGAAGGCCAATGGCATCCTGGGGTGTATTAGAAGGGGGGTGGTTAGTAGGTCGAGAGAGGTTCTCCTCCCCCTCTACTCTGCCCTGGTGAGACCTCATCTGGAATATTGTGTCCAGTTCTGGGCCCCTCAGTTCAAGAAGGACAGGGAACTGCTGGAGAGAGTCCAGCGCAGGGCAACAAAAATGATTAAGGGAGTGGAGCATCTCCCTTATGAGGAAAGGCTGAGGGAGCTGGGTCTCTTTAGCTTGGAGGAGACTGAGGAGTGACCTCCTTAATGTTTATAAATATGTAAAGAGTGAGTGTCACGAGGATGGAGCCAGCCTCTTCTCAGTGACAACCAATGATAAGACAAGGGGCAATGGGTACAAACTGGAACATAAGAGGTTCCACTTAAATATAAGGAGAAACTTCTTCTCAGTGAGGGTGACAGAACACTGGAACAGGCTGCCCAGGGAGGCTGTGGAGTCGTCTTCTCTGGAGACATTCAAAACCCACCTGGATGCCTTCCTGTGTAACATCATCTAGATGTTCCTGCTCCAGCAGGGGGATTGGACTAGATGATCATTTGAGGTCCCTTCCAATCTCTAACGTTCTGTGATTCTGTGATATTGGCAATATTGGGCATGACTAATCACACCAGGCTGGCTACACTCCATGGACTGTTTGCAGGCAAGTTATAACCTAGAAGTTATTTGAAAACCTTCAAATGTTTTTGGCTGGTGCATATCCTTTAAGAGGCTAGCTCTTTTTCTACTACGGTTCTAATATTAGCTAGCACTGGAAATGGCCTATTGAGCTAAGTTTGACTTGGGATAACTGATCTTGTGTTTGAGGAACAGCTTATAACCATTTTTGTTCATAAAATGTATGAAGATAATGTTTTCAGAAATACAATTCAGATTATTTGTCACTGAAATCAAAACATGTTAAAATCATACAGGGAATGAAAAAAAAAATATAAGAGTCTTTGGAGGAGATTTACTCAGTGCCTGCTGCATATATAGAGTATCTAGACTCCTAATAGTCTTGTTATTACATGTGGGTGTTGCAAAAGGATGAAACAATATGTTATTATGTACAATTTATCATTTCCATATGTAAAGGCTATAAGGATCCTTGCTCTTCATGAGAGATCATTAGCCAAAAGTTGTAGTTAGGCTTTAGACTCACCAAAATCACACACAGCCAAGCTGGAGCTCCTGATGTACACATGGCTCCTATGATAATGCAAGGCTGTGTAAGTGATGCTGAAGCCATGTGTCCTCTCCTTCCTGTGAAAGCAAGACCAATAACAGGGACAGTAAGGTTATACTTGGAAATTTTTATTATTATCCCAGTGATAATGGAGCTACAATGGACCAAAGAAGCCCTTAATAGAGCCAAAGTGTCTCCTATATATGACGAGCTTGTAAAGTTCCCCCTTGACAACGGCTTTCTGAGATAGAAAGAGTAAACCTTGTGGCTGTCAGCCATACATAAATGTCAATTTGTGATGATTAGAAGATGGGGAAGATTGATGACCAGAATATTTACTGTGTTTCTTTCATATTAGAGTATGGTGAAAAATTCAAGTCGTCCTGTGTGCACAGCAGAAAGGAGTTGAGTTCTTAACTGGGGATGCTGTTCCCTCACTGCTAACTTTATTATGTAATATGTTTAACAGGAAATCAGCGCTGATGACCATTTAGTCCCTTTCAGTCATTAAAATCTACAAACAGCAAAAGTTATATTTTTCTTAGATCAGATCTTTACAGAATCTACATACCAGACAAAAGAAAGAAACTTTTCAAGTCCAAAAGAAAAAAGCTGATAGTAGCAGCAACAACAGTAGTTTGAAATATGGTGTCCAGCCCTTCAGCCATCTCCAAGATCTAATGGGAAAAAAAAAAAAAAAGAATTCATTTTAGAGATTAAAATGTCTCAGTTGTCCCATTTGCATATTTACCTTGGTTTTAAATTCTGACAGAAACATTTATGTTCCACTTAATCATGTAAATAAGGATTTCACACACATACACATATACCCCCTCCAATCATGTCTGGATACCTAATGCGGTAATTTGAATGGAATTCAGAAATTCAGATTTTTCTGTGCTGGAAATCTTGGTAACGCTTTAAAATTCTAATTTTCTCTAAGACACAGCTTTGTCCTTGAAGAGGGTACTTAACATACAAATTTGATAGACAGTTCAGAGAATGTCACGTTTTGGGAATGAGGAGAAGAATTTGTTCTTGCTAACGAATAGTAGGCTCCAGGGCCTAAGTGCTCCACTCTGCCCACACCAAACACCCACTGAAAACACATTTTGGCCTACAGTGGCTGTGCCTGCTTGATCATATGCAAGATATGTAGGAAGAAAAATGTTATTTTTGCTCTGTGGAAATAATTTCATTTTATTCATTCCTTTGAAAGTTCATTTCTGGCTGGATAAATAACTGTTCTGTGAAGGAAACTAAAATCTTCTGTGATGATTACACTAACAGACTCTACATATGTTCTGAATTTTCCTGTCACTGCCTTACACTATAAAATGACTGTGATGCAAGGTAGCTTAGTGTTTTATTTCCTCAGCAGCATGAGAAAAAGAAAGCTATTGAGCTTCCATGAAATAATTCCATATTACAATATGCAGAGGAAGGCAGTTTAGCAGTCATCTCAGTGTCAGATACTTAAATTGAGATATAAGCATTTATACATGCCTCCAACTGCATCGTCAGCATTGCTTGTCATTTTATAGGTAGACCATTCTTTAATGTTTTTGTTTTAATTTATGATTAAGTATGATGTTTATGATACATTGCAATGCTGATATCTTCATTATAATGCACTGATTTATATGCTTTAGAAAATGTCACTAAAATGTCTTGTAGCTGTACTGTGTCACCTTGACAATATTTGTCATCGTTGCTGCTGTTCCTGTTCTTTTAAACTGTGGTAGTTTTTACAATTTTATCAACAGCTCATTAGTATTTTCAGAACTCTCTCATCAACTTAAGTATGCAGAAATAAGCAAATAAACCCCCCCAAAAAAACAAACAATGAAAGTTTAATACATTATTTTGCAAAAAGCTCTGCAAAGCAGTGTATTAAGACTAAAACTGAAGGATATGAACTGTGATACCATTTATATGTAATTATCTTCAGCTACTCAGTCAAAATATTTTGTCAAAGACCCACCGCTGTAAGAGTGAAAGATAACATATTCTCCAGCTTTCAGGTCACATGATTAAATAGGGTTGATCCAGATGTCTCGATAAATGAAAAATATTACCCTTTACTTAGAGTCATATCATTTAAAGCTCTGACCAGACTAGATCCTCTCCACAGGATAATAAAGAAGATAATTTATCCCCATTGCTTTTTAAATATCTTTCTACCAAAACTGTGCAGGGTGGGGGAAAGGACATGTCCTTGTATTGTACCTTTAATTCCACTGTTTTCATGACAGAAAAAGTAGAACCGATCTGTATTATTGGTTAATTAAAAACTAAATTTATTTTACTCACAATATAGCTTGCCACTTAAAAATTAATTATGGACAATAACAAATAGCAAAGTGTTCTTTTCCAGAATAAGTTCCCCATTGGGATGCAGTGAAAATGTTAATAATTAATCAGATACTTTAACTCAGTGTTGGTTTTGCTACGTCACACATATGCAAAACCCCACTGATGTTGTTTGACTTTTTGGTTTCATAAATATTTATATATAATTGCATTTTCCTTGTAAATTGCATTTTTTCTGCCCAAAGGGAGGAAAAAACCAAATTGTGTGTTAATTTTATCTCACTGGGTTTGTTCAGCTTCAGCAGTTCTGGATATAAAATAAGAGATTAGATAAAAAGAAATGCACACTGCTTGTGTTTGTTAATGTAAAGAATAATAATTAGGGAACGATGCTGATTTTGTAGCAATTCAGGTTCGTTGCTACCTACCTACACACAGTGAAAACCAGGCAAATCAGTGTTTCTGTTTGCCCTACCTCCCAACTTTAATATTTATTTTATTTAGATTCTGCTGCCCCCTACAGAAGAGTTGAAAATCACAGAATCACAGAATCACAGAATGTTAGGGATTGGAAGGGACCTCAAAAGACCATCTAGTCCAATCCCCCTGCCAGAGCAGGAACACCTAGGTGAGGTTACACAGGAAGGCGTCCAGGCGGGTTTTGAATGTCTCCAGAGAAGAAGAATCCACAACCCCCCTGGGCAGCCTGTTCCAGTGTTCCGTCACCCTCACTGAGAAGAAGTTTCTTCTCACATTTAAGTGGAACCTCTTGTGTTCCAGCTTGAACCCATTACCCCTTGTCTTACTGTTGGTTGTCACCGAGAAGAGCCTGGCTCCATCCTCGTGACACCCACCCTTTATATATTTATAAACATTGATGAGTCTTGATATGCCTTAAGATGGCACCACGGATAAGGTGTTCCATCACTTTCCCAGGGATGGAGGTGAGGCTGACCGGTCTATAGTTGCCCGGGTCCTCCTTCTTGCCCTTTTTGAAGACCGGAGTGACATTTGCTTTCCTCCAGTCCTCCGGCACCTCTCCCGTTTCCCAAGACTTGGCAAAGATGATGGAGAGTGGTCCAGCAATGACTTCAGCCAGCTCCCTCAGCACCCGCGGGTGCATCCCATCTGGACCCATGGATTTATGGATGTCCAAATTGCTTAATTGCTCCCTAACCAAGTCCTCATCAACTGAGGCAGACTCCTCCATTGCCCTGCCTTCCTCTGGGGCCTCAGGGGTATGGAGCTCCTCAGGACAGCCTCCGGCAGAGTAGACAGAGACAAAGAAGGCATTCAGTAATTCTGTCTTCTCTGTATCTTCTGTCACCAGGGCACCCACCCCGTTCATCAGTGGGCCTACATTGCCTCTGGTGTTAGTTTTATCTGCCATGTATTTGAAGAACCTCTTCCTGTTGTCCTTGACCCCTCTCGCCAGGTTTAACTCTAAGGAGGCCTTAGCTTTCCTAGTTGCCTCCCTACATCCTCTGACAACAGCCTTATATTCTTCCCAAGTGGCCAGCCCCTCCTTCCATGATTTGTAAACCCTCCTCTTCCACTTGAGTTTGCCCAGCAGTTCCCTGTTTAACCACGCAGGTCTCCTGGCTCCCTTCCTTGACTTCCTGCGCGTCGGGATGCACTGATCTTGAGCTTGGTAGAAGCAGTCCCTGAAAGTTAACCAACTATCTTGGGCGCCTTTACCTTCAAGCAGCCTTGCCCATGGGATTTCCTCCAGCAATTGTTTGAAAAGGCCAAAGTCGGCCCTGCTGAAGTCCAGGGTTGCAATTCTGCTCGGTATTCTGCTCCCACCACAGGAGATTCTGAACTCCACCATCTCATGGTCACTGCAACCAAGGCAGCCCCCCACCTTTACTGCTTCGACCAGACCCTCCTTGTTAGCGAGGACGAGATCCAGCAGCGCACCTCTCCTAGTCGGCTCCTCCACCATTTGCATCAGAAAGTTATCGTCAATGCACTGGAGGAACCTCCTAGACTGAGGCTGACTGGCTGAGTAGTCCTTCCAGCAAACATCAGGGTAGTTAAAATCCCCCATAACAACCAGAGCCTGTGACTGTGAGGCCACGCTCAGCTGCCCGTAGAAGGCCAATATTTAGGATTTTACAAACCAAAGGATTACTGTCCATAATTATTACCTGGGAAAATAAATACATAGCTTTTACAGCCTTCTAGGGACATAGAGCTTTATATGTTGTCATTGTACTGGTTTTGATACTTTCTGCATGACCTGTAACTTGAAAAATATTACCACTTTGTGATATATTGATAAAGAAAAATAGATATGATAGGCACAATTATTGAACCACTGAAATAAGATGAAACATATTTTACATCCTTCAAGAGAAAAGAAGGCAAATTTACTAACCTTTGAGTCTCAGGAAGTAAGCTAATTACATACTTTATCAGCTTCTACCTGTATACTACTTTTCTTTCCAGGCTCTACAATCTGTAACAAACAGCAGCAGTTAAATGCAATGATGCACCTTAAGACTCTAACAGAAAACAGACTGTCAATAGGACAGGGGGAATGAAAAAGTCTCTAAATGTAAACTATATACTTCCAATTGCAGTTCAGAAATATAACTTGCTCTTTGAAATCAAAGAAAAAGTAGAATTTGTACTTATTGATATTCCTAAAAACTAGCTAACTGAATATAATCCAAGACCTGGATTATACTTCCTGCAGATAACCTCAAAAGTGAATAGAAAAGTCTGTTCTCCATACAGCCTGAATTAGCTCCCTTTGTACTGCTCTGTTGAGTTATAAACTGTGTTACCTAGAAACCAGGCATTAGGGGGAAGAGAACCATCATAGAAGTGCTTGAATTTCTCTTAACTGAATACTTCCCAAAACTGCCATAGCACAGAAACTCACACGTCCTTGGTTTACTGAGATTAGCAAGAAGTTAGGACACAATTCTGATGATATCTCTCAAACATCTTCAGTTTTCCTGAGTGTTCCCTCAAATGCTCAGAGAAGATACACAGGTCCAGGTTACATCCTCCATGGCATATGGTGAATGCATCATTGAGCACAAAGGCTAATTTTGCTTACAAAATAACTTTGTAGACATGTCAGCAAAACCAAGAAAACTTACAGGCATTTTGATGCCTCAGCTCCTTCATATCTTGGAAACAAGTTTTAATCAATAGCTCCTACATGTCCATGACCTTTCTCCTTCTCCTTCTCCTCTGGTGTAAGGCTTCTCTACAACAGCCTTTCTGCCAGTCCTATGCTACCCTATTAATACCCTTTTTCTTTGGTCTTGAGTCTCCTGATATTTTAATTGAATTCCTTGTCTCTAAATACTTGATTTTCTCTTACTATGGCTCAAAACTTTCTGTGGGACCAGAATTAGTATTAGCATTCTTTGTTCTCCTTGTTCTACTCCAAATTCACTAAATAAGGTTAATAATATATATCAATAGAAACCGATGGAGAGAAAATTCAGTCAGAAACTTACTTTAGTTGTTCTGAATGTGCTTCTGGAGGACAGTTTCTGCCCCTTCTTTCTCTTTTCATTATGTGTAGGAGAATCCTTGAGAAATAAATTTGAGTTAACATTATCCTTTGTAAACACAAAAACGCATCTCAGATGTTCCTTAGATACTGGCCAAAGTTGTAGAATCGTAGAATCGTAGAATCGTAGAATCATTTTGGTCGAAGAGACCCTCAGGATCACCCAGTCCAACCATAACCTAGCTCTAGCATGGAACCAGGTTCCTACAACTTCGTCTAAATGCCTTTTAAACATTCCTGTCCCCCATCCAGGGATGGTGACTCCAGCACTCCTCTGGGCAGCCTGTTCCAATGCCTGACAACCCTTTCTATGAAGAATTTTTTTCATAACATCCAATCTAAACATTCCCTGGTGCAAACTTTTCCTCTTGTCCTATCACTTGCTACTTGGGAGAAGAGATCAACACGTGTCATCAGATCCTTTTCTTGTGAGCTGCCTAGTCAGACTGTATGTCAAGATTTACAGTACTTTGAATGCCTTCAGTACTTCAGATACAAATTCATGTCACAACTAAGCTGATCTGACAGCTAGACCTACTGCTGAAATTGGCTGGCTATTTCTCACTCTTGGACACAAACTCTTGTTACCGTCCTTATGCAAGATCCAGTGATCTTCTGACCATTTGATGAAGACATGATGCATGAAAAAAGGAATAATGATCTCCTCATTTAGCTCCTTAAGTCTCCTCACCATGCTATAACACGATCAGTACACCAAGTGCAAAGGAGACATGCCATTTGGAGTGGATAGAGTCATGATGTCTAGTTTAGGTGTTACCAAAAACTTCAGCCTCAGATTATAGACCATTGCACAGCAGTTTTTATCTCATTCTCACTCTTAGATGAGGTCTGGATCCTTCGAAGATTTTGGTTGTGCCCATAAACCATCCCCCTCAGCCTAAGGGAAGTAAATGCTTGGTTGAATCCAGTGTGCTTAATGTTTTGGATAATTGTTATTAATGTCTTCTGAGGAGGCATTTCTTTTGGATTAACTGTATTCTAAATCCTGATTTTTAGTGGAGTCTTTGTGTATTATTTATTTCACAAATAAATGACAAACAAGAATTATCTATAAATAGCTAAAAGATCCATGATGATAGACTCAAAGGCACTGATGGGGAGTACTGCTTAAATAAGCATAGTACAAATGTCCTCCAGAAGAGAAGTGTATTTTTCTGATCATAGCATTTGCTGTGTCAACTTCTGCAACACTAAATGCAACAAAGTCAACACTACATGTTTATAGAATATCTTACTCAGAGAAACTTGCTGGACAGGATTCTTTTCAAATAACAAACTATGTGCTTTTGGAATGTATTTCAATATTTTCTCACCTGTATGTTTAAAAGATGAATGTTTCTCCCAAAGATAGGAAAAGGGAACAGAAAGATGAAAATGAGGCTTCAGAAAAAGCAGGGTTTACTTTTTGAAGACTTAGGCTTTTATTTGTGTGGGTTTTTGTTTGTTTTTTGTTTGTTTGGTTTGATTTTTGGTTTTGTTTGGTTTGGTTTTGGCTTTTGTTTTTGTTTTTCCCCCAGAAAGAACAGAGACATTAAAAGTAGAGGGGGAAGCTCCCTGCAAAAGTATGTGTTAAATATATTCTCCAACTTCCATCCCTGCTCTTACTCTAAGAATGTGCCATTCAGTCAAGTAGTGCATTTATTCCCCATGCACATTAGAAGCATACATGTTCGCCACTGCACAAAAAACTGTAACAGCACTAGACTATTAAAGCTAAAAGCTTTAAGCATAAATCGCAAACCTGACACTTTTCTGTGGTTTTAACTTGACTAGGTTAGGAGGAGGAACTGAATAACAAAACAGCTTTGGAAGCTACATCTAATACTTCAAATAGACTAAGTGCAGATTTTGTAGATTTAAATATTCACATTAATATTGATTTGCAGGAGTATCAGGGAAGAAAAACACCGCCATTAAAAAGATGGAGACATAATTCCAATTATAGTTGTTGATAATGGAACTGCCGCATTACTGAAAGTTACAGTCTTAGATTAGAGAGGCACAGTAGTGATTCAAGCCTGTTGAGAAGATAAAAGGGACAAGAAACATGTCATTGCTGCAAAGCCAGAACCAATAAAGAAAGTAAGCATTTAAACAGTAAGACATTATTCCTCCCAATAAAACTGAGCCACTCAAAGAAGAACTCAAAGGTTTATCAAGCAAAGGGCTGAAGACCTGTAGACAATGAACGAATCCTGCTTTCCTGTTCAGACTTTCAAGACTGTCGCTGCATTTTACATGTTTGCTCTTTAATTTAAGTAATAAAGAAGTTGTTGTTCTTAGGAGCAGGGTAAATCTCCCTATGAGTTCTTTAACTACTAGTGTAGAGTGATGCTTGTGCTCCTTTCCGCCATTCTCCCTTACTTTTTCCCACGTGACCAGCCTTGATCTGAGTCTTTTCTGTAACCACAGAAGCTGAAGAGTGCTACCTCACCCAGTTGACATTATAGTCTGGTCAGAGAAAGAATTTTAACTGAACACTGGTCAGGAAACCCCTTAGAATATACATTCCAGTAGGTTTTAGGCATGAATAATGTGCTGGTTTGGCCTGGGGTGGAGTTAATTTTCTTCATAGTAGCTAGTAGGGGACTGTGTTTTGCATTTGTGCTGGAAACAGTGTTGATAATTCAGGGATGTCTTAGTTACTCCTGAGCAGTGCTTAGACAGTGTCAAGGCCTTTTCTTCTTCACACCCCACCCCACCAGCAAGTAGGCTGGGTGTGCACAAAAAGCTGGGAGGAGACACAACCAGGACAGCTGACCCCAACTGACAAAAGGGATATCTAATACCATATGCTCAGCATATAAAGCCGAGGGAAGAGGAAAGAAGGGGGGATGTTTGGAGTGATGGCACTTGTCTTCCCAAGTAACCATTGTGTGTGATGAATCCCTGCTTTCCTGGAAATGGCTGAGTACCCACCTGCTTTTGGGAAGTGGCGAATGAATTCTTTATTTTGTTTTGCTTTTGTGTGCGGCTTTTGCTTTACCTATTAAACTGTCTTTATCCCAGCCCATGAGTTTTCTCATTTTTACTGTCCCAATTCTCTCATCTCACTGGGGTAGAATGAGTGAGTGGCTGTGTGGGTCTTAGTTGCCAGCTGGGGTTGACCCACAACAGCCTTAGAATATTCCAGTAGTTTTTAGGCATTAATAGTATGGTCTTTCAAATCAGATGATCTCATGGCTGGTATGATCTGTTAGAAGAAAGGAGATGGAGGAGTATGGGTGGAAGTCATTTTAGGGGTAGAGATATGAATTTTCTGCAAAGACAAATTTTCTTTATTAAAGTGTATATTTCCTCTTCTATTTCTGACAAGTAGCCTGTTTCATTGTTTTGAAGGCACACCGTGTTTATGTCAAGTCCCATCTATACTCTGTGCAACACAGTGCTATGACAATTTCCTTGGTGTAATCCAGAATTTTAGTTTTTCACTGAGAGACATGTAAACAGAATTTTAGGAAGTGATTTTTCTCTCTAGCTGATGAAGTGTTGCAGAATTTTAGAACTTCCTGTGTCCTTCCCACTGAATGCAGTGGGATCATTTTCAGACAACTTCAAAACTGTCCTTGAGATCACCATGTACAAAATAATATAGAATTTATACAGTTTTTTTCTAAAACTCAGGATTATTCGAACTGATAGTCTTAATCACATCAGAGAGTGATATATGCTTCCTTTAACTAGAATGACCATAACTGTAGCCTTGAAAGATCTTTCAAATGTTGGTAACATTTTGTTTTCAAAGCCCTGGCAGGCACTTGGTTTGTATAAAGATCAGATCTGCCATTATGTCAAGTGTCTATTCAGGATTAGAAATAAAGATATGCAGAAGAAAATTCCACACACTTTCAGCTCTTGACTTCTTTCCTCCTTCTACAATCACTATGAATGCAAAATAAGAATGAGGTTTTGACAGATTAGGAGCAGGCACAAAAATAACTGCAGATCTGGCTTTCTGTATGCAAGATTATGTCTTTCTTTATAATTTTTAGCTTGCATTTTTTGAAGCAGTTTAATTTTGTGAATTTTATTTATTTTGCTGCCTTTTTCATTATCATCTTGCCATAAGTATTTTTTTTCAATGATGTGGTTGATTAGCATGGCATTAGTAGTTCCAAGTATGCAAATTTTAAATCTAACCTAAATATTTTAATGATGCTTATGTTTTCTTCTCAACTTCCTTTTACATTGTGCAGCATTATCTTTTGTTAGACCAGTTATTTCAATGGTAGGATTGGATTCTTTTCTGGCGAGACATTTATGGACATATTTGTACACAATAAAAGTGTTTCTCTTTCTAATTCGTCTTTTCATATGTTAAAATGTATCATAAACAGCAAATTTAGAATATGCAGCTAAGTATCAGAGCATATTCTAATTTAAGCTACAACTCTCTATGTCAGCCTAACATATTTAGTTACTTTTTATACTGATACGGAATTCCATTTATTATATGGAGTTATATGCAATTGAAGTAATAGTGTATAAGAAACAAGGCCAACACCATAAGAGTAGTAAACAATTTATGCACAAAATTCTGACTGCTTAACATGAATTAACTGAAAACCTGTTCCTTTCCTTTTACAATTCTGGTTTATGAAGTGAAACTCTAGGTTTTGGTGTGAGAGCAATAGAAGTAGAGATAAGCTTTGCTTAAGAGAAAAGATTCTCTATGGCTCAGTGCCTCAGTCAGAAATATCGTTCTCTTTGTAAGGACAAGAGGTCTTCTATTCCCTTAATGCATCCCATTGTGGTTCATAATTTTAGTCAATCACTGCTCCACCATATTATTTCTCCCATTTAGTTCTGCAGTTTGACAGACAAGGTCACCTTGATATGCAAAAAAAAATGTTTCTCTATTGAATTCAAATACAACATAGAACACTGGGAGACTGCATTATCTCATTCAGTGTATGGCAGTCCCCAGAATTTCCTGTCTTGTCAAGATACTGGCCCAGTAATCTTTTTACAAAAAAAAATCAGCAATAACCAGAAAAAAGTATTAACCAATTAAGGGTGCAAGCATCCATTCCTGTTGGAAACACAGATTTTTAGGTGTTCCCTGGACACACAAGAGAAAGTAACACTCCTTTGTTGTTCAGTTTTAATATGAGAATGGGACGAGCCCTGGGTGTTGTTACTTCTTACATGCTCTTTCAGCTTGTAGTGTAAGCCCTCCCTGAACTACAGATTGTGTCTGTATGGCTGTGCTTTAATAGTCCTCCATAATTTCATTGATTTACTATAGTGATGTCTTGAATTCTTTATTTTTGTCATAAAAGACGTCCTGCCACCATGAGATACAGAATGCGACTGTGCACTATGTGAAAAATATATTAATTTTTGTTTCATTTATTTTAAATTTTTAAGAAATAAGTGTTCTCTTCATCTTGTAACATAAGAAATAGTAATCAACTTTTCCTTATCCATTTTTTTCAATATAATTAATTACTTTGTCTACCTCTCTTCTATCCCTCCTATCTTTCTGTTTACCATGCTGAAAAGTCCTAGTCTAAGATAAATGTTCCTGTGCATACTGTATAAGCTGCATTGGCTTTTTATCATTATATCATATATATACAAGTGTATAGTGATGTTATTTTTCAAAATAGTTTGCTTAGTAAAAATCTTTCTTTGATCATCTTCATTGCCTTTCCCTTCATTCTTTCTTCTGCTATATTTTTTGTTGGACAGTCTGACTATAATTACATATCAATATTCAGGACATGAGTGGTTTTTGATTTCTACTCATTTTCTAGTAAATTTTAAGATTCAGTTTACATCTTAGACCATTGCTAAATGATGTTTCACAAGGACTTGATGTCATGGGCATGGAGTACCTGCAAAGTAGTTGCTAATTTTGAGTCTGCTGCACTATATATCTCCAGCTAGGATTATATTTCTTCTTGTAAATTTGCTTTTCTTTACGAAAATTACATTTATAAGATTTTAAAATTTATTTCATAGTCAGTCAGACTCATTATATGGTCCAAACAGCTTTTGAATATCCACAAGGAAGGAGACTCCACAACTACTCTGGGCAACCTGTGCCAGTGCTCAGTCACTCTCACAGTAAAAAAAGTGTTTTCTGATGTTCAGAGCAAACCTCCTGTGTTTCAGTTTGCACCCCTTGCCTCTGGTCCTGTCACTAAACAGCTCTGAAAAGTGGTGCTCTGTCATTTTTTCACCCTTCTTTCAGGTATTTTTTCACATTGTACACATTGTATGCATCACCCCAGAGCTTTCTCTTCTCTAGGCTAAACATTTCCAGCTCTCTCAATAATTCATAATATTAGATGACATAGCACTCAAATTTCAAATAAACTAATTTGAACATGTCCATAAAAACACAAAATCTTTTTGTATATTTGGCTTATATGGAAAAGTTTTGATAGGGGCAGAGGCTGCAGGGGTGGCTCTGTGAAAAAACATGACAAGCTGCCCCCATGTCTGACAGAACCAGTTTCACTAGACTCCAAGACAGACCTGCCAGTAGTCAAAGATGAGCCAATCAGTGATGTTGGTAGTGCCTCTATGATAACATAGCTAAGGAAGGGCAAAAAATTCTGTACCATAACAGCTGGGAGAGAGGAGTGAGAATAAGTGAGAGAAACTACCATGCAGGCACCAAGGTCAGTGAAGAAAAAGGGGGAGGAGGTGCTTCGGATGCCAGAGTAGAGATTCTCCTGCAGCCCATGGAGAAGACCGTGGTGATGCACATTATCCCTCTGCAGCCCATGGAGAACCATGCTGGAACACACATCCACATTGCAGCCTGTGGAGAACCACGTTAGAGGTGGCTTCTGGCAGGAACTACAGGCTGTGGAGAGGAGTGAACACAGGAGCAGTTGTTCTGGCAGGACCTGTGACCTTGCAGGGGACCCACTCTGGAGAAGTCCAATTATGAAGGACTGCACTTTGTGGAAAGGACCCACATTGGAGCAGTTCATGAAGAACAGCAGCCTGTGGAAAGGATTCACTTTGGAGAAGTTAATGGACTCTATCCTATGGGCGGGACCCCATGCTGGATTAGGGGAATAGTATGAGAAGGAAGGAGCAGCAGACACAATGTGGCGTGAACTGACCACAAACTCCATTCCTTGATTCCCTGTACCATTTGAGGAGAGGAGTTGAAAGAGTCATGTGTGAAGTTGACCCTGAGAAGAAGGAAGAGGTGGAGGAAAGGTGCTTTTAGTTTTGTTCTTATATGTCATTATTCTACTCTGTTATTAATTGGCAATAAATTAAATTAATTTCCCTAAGACAAGTCTATATTTCCCATGATGGTAACTATCAAGTGATCTCCCTGTCCTTATGTTGACTCATGAGCTTTTATTCATATTTTCTCCTCCCTGTCTTGTTGAGGAGAGGGAGGGCTAGAACAGCTTGATGGGCACCTGGCAACTGGTCAGGGTCAACCCCCTACATTTAGATACCGAAAACAAAGCCAGACAAAAACACATCCAAATTTCACTTAACTGGTCCTGTTTCTGATCTTATCCACGCTGATTATTCTGTCTTGCAACTCCATTTATGTAAAGGAGTTACCCATGGTTACACTATTTCCAACAATGCACTTCATGTAGTTACGTTTATTGTACTTTTAGTTAAGTAATTTGTGATGTCTCCATGCTGTTACCCCAGTCATGTTCTCTGCAGTACAGGCTGCAGAAGAGCTGTAGAAGTTTCCTCTTGGAATCTTCATGTGTCCTCTTCTAAATCTAGAAATGTTCCTTTGCTTTTGGAAAATAACATATTTGGCATGGGTAATATAAGATCACAAGTGTGATTTATAACCTCACATGAGTTTTCTTCATATCATATAGTCTGATTTCTATATAAGTAGAGGCTGTAAAATATCACTTCTGCCCCTGTAATGTAAACAATACTGCAATGTAGTTAGAACGTATCTCTAGGAGAAGCATCATATACATATTTGTTAAGAAATACATTCAATTGACTGTAACTCTGTAATAATTTGGAGAAACTTGGGAGGGCGGTATGTGTTTATTTTTAGTGTTCGTATTGTACCCTATACAGCAGAAATAACCCTGTTCTATTTTCTCTTCAATAAAACAGAGAGAGATAGCAGCATCTACATAGCTTATATTGCCCTTGAAATAACATATGAAATATCATAAACACTGAAACAGCATAGAACATTGAAATAATATCTGTCAAACCACTAATTTTGGCTCTTTTTCCTAATGACTCTCACTGCTGCTGAAAAGTGAAGTTATACCTGGTAGCTGTGGCTGGGCAGTGGTTGCCTGTACCTCATCATAATTTAAAAATCAGGTGTTCATCTACTTGAATGAAGGGGAAATTCAAATTGTAACTGCTGAGCAGTGGTAATTCGTGACCAAGGAATTATCTGGCATGGAAGGCAAGAAGGCCAAACTGCAGAAGGAGTTAAAGTGACTGGAAGCAGGAATGCCAGAAAGAGAAGGACTGCCTGTAAGGGAGTGAAGTTTCCCTTGGTGATGAGAAACAGTTGCAGCTGGTCTTGTAGCCATCCTAGATGTGTGTGCTCAGGGACCACCTTTGGGCAGCAGAGCTGGGTCTGGGGATGCACCCAAGGCTGTGCTGAGGTGTCTCATGGAACAGTTCACAGGCTTCGTGCTGGTGCAATGTGTAGAAAAAATTGGTTCATGCCACATCTTTGTAGACTCCATATAGAACCACTTCTGGCAGGAGGACTCTGCCAAACACACTGTTCATTATTTTATTGTATTTTGTTGTATTTTATTGTATTTTATTGTATTTTATTCTATATTTAAGCACAAACGTGTGTTTACCCTCAAGAGGTACCATAACATTTCGCCAGTATGGATAGCCTGTGCTATTCCGTGCCTATTAGATCTGGCTCCACACGCATCACAGCAAAGCCTGGACTTCCTAAAGAAGCACCAGTGGAAGAGTATTTTCCTCAGATTACTTACCACCTTGGTTTTGAAGTCTTACTCGGAACAAAAGAGGCTTCCATGGAAAATTCACTCCTCCCATGTAAGTGTCCTGTTCCATGCAAGGAACATTACCGCTGTGCAACCACAGCAGCTTCTACCCAGTGTGAGATAGAAAGCCCTTACCTTTATGTACTTTCAGGAAAGCTTTTCAGACTTGGATTTCCAAGGGGAAGGGAACACTTACCATCATGACTGAAAAAAAAGTTATTTTTAAGTCAAAAAGACATACAATTATGATGTACATGTGGACACAGGATTTGCCTTTGTCACATTCATTTTCTCATATGGTTGGGTAGCTATAAATTATTTTAATATTTGCTTGGGTCTACATTAAAATGTTTTCACGTATGTTCAAACAATGAAGACAAATAGCTTTACTTTATGCCTGGGGTCTGTTTAAGTGGTGTCTCTAAACTTGGATTGAGAATACAATTCCTTAAATATTATGCAGTCATAAACTTCTCAAATGGTGGCATCTGGCTGATATATATAAAATGAGACACAATCATATGTGGCAGGCAGATTTGCACAAAAATGGACATGCATGACAACAGACATATCTATCGGCTTAGTCTTCCTTGATTAATAAACTGTAGTAGATACAGTTGTGTAACATGACAGGTCTGAAATGCAGTTACTACTACTTATCCTTAAGCACTTGTACAACTATGACTGTGACCTCTCTTTCTTTGAGTAGGTCTGCTGGACAGTTACAGTAACCATGTGCACCAATGTGAGAAACTAGAGACTTCTTCCTTTAACCCCTCAGGTCCTTCTTCTTTCTTTTTTTTTTTTTTTTCCCATACAGAATTAAAATAAACTAGAATGACCTCCTCCCCAGGGTTTTGGAACAGTCACATTCAAAATTATTATGGCTTTTATCATATGTAAAGTTGGTGCACCAGCAAAACTGTTCTGCTGTCCTCTCAGTAAATGTGATAATAATATGTCCTCAAAGGACCTTATTTGCTTTTGAAATAACCAGAGGTTCAGTTGCAACAGTCATTCTTCTGGGAACAGGGCAAACTGCTCTTCACTGTTTTCATACCCATCAGAAAATAACTCCAGACTAGATCACTAACCTTATCTAAATATAACCTAAAATCTGACATTTAAGAGCTTAAATCTCATTAAAAGTTACAGGAAGGTAATAAAAATTGAAATTATACAGTAATGCCAGCACTCTACATCTTTGCAAGAAAGTAATCTCAAGGCTGAGTAACCATGGAGTGAGTATGCCAGAAAAAAACCCTTATGTGGCCTTGGGAATACAAAAAAAATCAGAAAATATCAGGACATTATTTTCCACTGTTGCACATTTACAGTGTAGTTGTTTACTATTGCCAAATTCCAAGCATAGAATTGAGTACCCACATTATCCAGCTACAGACAACCATGCAGGTTTTTGGTTAAAAGAGAATCAGACATGTAAACTTCATGCCTTTAAAATCAGTGAAAAAAATCCCATTACATTCAGTATTTCACAGTCAAGTTTTAAGATTCCTCAACAACGGATTTTAAAAAAAAAAACAACAACAAACTCAACAGGAACCAATGCCTTTCATCAAATAAGAATATTGTTGAAAATTAAGGTTCTCATATTTAACCATTTGATACTCAGACTTATTCCCTAGTGGCCATAGATGCTGTGTGGACTTCATGTCAGGTAATTAGATCTTTACTGTGTAGGTATCTGCATCTAGACTAGTCACCTTAAGTCCAGTTTATAGTCAATAAGGAAAAACAAACAATTCCCAGCCATGAGTCTTTTTTAGACATTTATGTTAGAACAAGACAAATCAAGCCATCAAAGTGCCCACTGACTTTCCTGACTCCCTGAAAAGAGAGAGCAAATGAACCCTCACATTTTGTTGATGAATCCTGCCCTCTGATAGTTTTGTATGAGAGGACAGATATCTTACTGTTGCATGCATGGCTTCATAGTTAAACAACAGACCTAGAAAAAAAACTGTTCAAAGGCAGTATGTGTGTGACAAGGGAAACTATAATTGCAGCTAATACAGAAAATCTGTACCTTTGGATGAGGGAAAGTCAGAAAAAGAACAGAAGATGTCATAGTTATCATAAAAAAGTGAACTGATGCATATGGCAGAGAGTAGCAATCAGCCCCCACATCTGTGATCACACTTAGGTATTGTAAGTACATACAGACTGCTTTGTTCTTGTTAATGTTGTATAATCACCAACCACCAGAAGTGTCAACTTATGAAAGTAGAATGACTAAAATATACAAATGACATATATCAAAATGGAAGGCAGAGGCTCATGTCAGCCTGTAGCGACAAGAACAGTGAATACTATCTTCTCTTTGTCCTGCCACTGAAAGAAATTGTATTCCTCTCTATATTTGGCAGGCAGAAAATTTCTGGAGTCCATATCATTTATGCTACCTTCTTCACTGGGCTGCTGAAATCCCTCACTTAGACCACTGGTCACTAGAATATGTTGGAACAGAAAAACAGAATGCAATGCAAATTAGAGGAAATGATGAAAATAACTTACATCCTGAATATGTTTCAGGGAAATAAAGAATGCAGATCATTGTAGACATTAACTGAAAACATCTGTTCCATAGAAACTAAAAACAACTAAGATTTTTAACTTTATTAAAAAGAAACAGAAATCATTGAGAGTCTGACATGGAGAAATAGCTCCTGCAACTGGACTGCAACTATTACATTTATTATAATTTTCACAGCAAGGTTAAAGTTACATTACTATTAACTTACTGAGTTAAGAAGTATTTCTAAAAGAAGTTTTCTATCTGCAGAATTTCTGATGTCTTAATGAACTCAGTAAATAATCTTACTCAGTATATGATGGTTCGAGTATCAGAATTATGGTTGGTTGGCTGCCTTGATAATGAGATATTTTTGTTACAAATGTCAAATGTCCATATTCTGCCTTTTCACCACATTTATCTGTAAGTGCCATACACCTTGGGTTTCACAAATAGTCAGGCATATTTATTGTGGGAAGGTAGCTTTCTGCCTTCAGTTCCATTTCCATTTAGAATTGCTGATTAGTTACCTCACAGTTTAAGATGATATGCCATAGATTGCAAGTTATTTCAGGATAGTTATAAGCTAGATGAAGAGAAGCTGAAAAACAGGTGTCTGCCTTTTGATTGAATGCAGTGTTAGAATAGAAGAGAAAATGATTGCTGAAGAAGAAAGCTGGATACAAATCTTTACTTCAACATATAAGTGCACCCAGTGTGCTTGATATTTTATCAAAAAACAACAAACACCACCTCTTTTTAGAGATTTTAATGGCAAAACTAGAACAAAAAGTTCAGCACACACACAAGGATCTGTATTGAAAAGCGTACACAAGATGTCCTTTATAGCGTTTAAAATTTGGGCACTGCGGAGGAAGCAAAGGTCTGAATTACATAGTCAAATTGTGCCCCAGTCTTGAAGAGGAACTATGTCTAAATGGTGTTTTAAATTAATTATGCTATGCCTTTCTTGGGCTTCCATGTGAAGTTTTAAGCAGTTAAAAGCATGGTATGCTTAACAGTATGAATTAAAGCTCTTCCCTCTAGGACAAACTATACTTTTCTCCAAGTCACAAAAAACCTTAAACTTTTGATATGCAAAGCCATTTGGCATCCACTAATTTCACTAAGAATTAGCTCTTTTTAAAGTATATAAGGCCAGAGAAAATTTGCCAGTTTTTGAATGTTACCCCTTTAGCTGCAATAACTCCCAAAAGACTTGTTGGGAAACTTTCCTGAAGTCAGACTATCAGGCTATATCATGCACAAGTTCAAAGACAAGGTCTCTCTGAAAACAGAATAAGCAAGAACTTTTAACCTCCCTTGAACCTTTTTAGGCAACTCTGAAGTTAGCCAGCATCATTTTCAAAAGCATAAACAACATTTCTCTCTTGTCAATTATGACTCACTGAAATTTCACAGAAAAAAAAAAACATAGTATTTGGAACCTTCTGCCATTTCCCAGTTTTTGTGGGTGGAGAGCACAGAATAGCAGTTTCTGCAGTCTATTGCTGCCCTTTCTGTTCTTACAGACATTGCTAAGGAGAGAGGGAGCCTGGAAAGCACACAAGGCTGGAAGCTTAGCTGAAATTGGGCTGCTCTGAAAGTCACAGGAGCCCTGGCTTGAAAAGTACATTTCCATGACATTCATGTCATTTGAACATTATCCGTAGTATTCCAGACACTTGGGCTGTGTGACTCACACTGCCTCACAAATCAATTGTTTCCAAACCCAGAAAGAGGCAGAAAAATCTCTGGGTCTGATGCAATATTGCTGATACAATTGTTAGTCCTGAAATGTTGTTGCATCCCACCACTACTAGCAACAAATTCAACTGAATTGTTGGATTACTTTAATTGCTATTACATAGCATATGTCCTACAAGTGAAATTTTGATTATTAATAAACATTTCATAATTAAATGCTGAGGATCTTCAGTATTGAATTCTTGAGTTTGACCTTTCTGAATAAGAATGTTATTGTTCTACAATACGAATAAACAACAACAACAAACCAATCAAACAAACAAAAACCAGAAAAAAATCAATTTCCTGATTGCTTCTTGCAAAACACATTTAGAACTGTGTGTCAGAGAAAAGTGGTCTTAGTGACAACTTTTACAACAACCCATTCTAGCATGGATGGAAATTGATAGAGTTAAGCTTATTCACTAACAAGAAAATTTTGCAGCACAATTTAGAAAGCAAGTCCATGAATTCTAGCCATTCTAAAGAACTGAATAGGAAGTTACAATTATTTCCTAATACGTGCAAGGATTATTAAAAGTATCTATGGAAAACATATTTTTTTCAGCTTGGACCTATAACTTTACAGAGTCAGTTTTTCTTCTTAAGAAATAAAATTGTTGTGGGAGAGCTCTTGACAGGGCATGAGGACAGTCATTAGTACAAGATAATGCAATAAGGTGAGCCTTTTCCTCTCTGCTGGAAGAACTGGAGCTTTGCTAGACCAAAGAAATATCAGTTTACATTTTACACACTTTGGCACATAATATGATACACATCTAATTCAACTTCAAGCTTTAGTACTTGGAATAGGATAACATTTGAGATTATGACATCTAGATGGAGATATCTTCATGTTGACATCTTTATGTCCTGTAGATGTCCTTGCAATAGAGATATAGGACTTGATTCAGTTTCCTAAACGAAGTTTCCTGGGGTCATTTTAGGTGCCCTACAGTATCTCACCCAACCTCTAGCTGCCACTCCAGAATGTTGTGCATGTCCTGTAGATCTTCTGCCAGGCACATAGAAAGGTCTCAGAAAACTTTATATACCTTTTATGTGGCTGAATTTGAAGCCACAAGGGGGTCTAATGTGAACAGCTAGAGCACAGGTCTGCATTCCTCAAAGGAACACATAGTAAAGGACATATAGAAAACACACACAATTTTTAAGTGGCAACTGAAGACCTAGAAAAATATCTTAGAATATCATCAATAATATGTGTGGACATCTGAATAAATCCTATCTATGCTTAGGTAAGCTAATGATTTATGCAAGATACAGCAGCAACATTTACAAATTCATTCTTCTTAAAGATGAATTAATTGTCTAAAGATATGTGCTTAACATGAACAGTCCTCTCTTTAGTATCCTGATGAATATATGCTGATTTTGTTTATTTTTCACCAAATCTGAAACATAATTTTCTGAAAACATATAGGAATTCTAGTTTAACACAGGAGGGAAAAGGATGAATATTTGAGTGATATTAGCAGCTTTCACATAAATATCACATATTATCAGTCTATTTTAAGCTATAGTCACAGTTTCATAGAGTTTGAGGACATTGTTTTCAATTAAAGTAGCCATTGGTGAGTAAACAGCAAGGCATTCGTTGAAGCTTGTTCAGTTTTTATAGCATATTAAATTACTTGCCTGAGGACTGGAGGAAAGCAAATGTCACTCCGGTCTTCAAAAAGGGCAAGAAGGAGGACCCGGGCAACTATAGACCGGTCAGCCTCACCTCCATCCCTGGGAAAGTGATGGAACACCTTATCCTTGGTGCCATCTTAAGACATATCAAGGATAAGAGGGTCATCAGGGACAGTCAACATGGCTTCACCAAGGGGAAGTCGTGTTTGACCAACCTCATAGCCTTTTATGAAGACGTAACAAGGTGGATTGACGATGGCAGAGCAGTGGATGTGGTCTACCTTGACTTCAGCAAAGCATTTGACACCGTCTCCCACAGCATCCTCACGGCAAAACTGAGGAAGTGTGGACTGGATGATCGGGTAGTGAGGTGGACTGCAAACTGGCTGAAGGAGAGAAGCCAGAGAGTTGTGATCAATGGGGCGGAGTCTGGTTGGAGGCCTGTATCTAGTGGAGTGCCTCAAGGGTCAGTTCTGGGACCAATACTGTTCAATATATTCATCAATGACTTGGATGAGGGAATTGAGTGTACCATCAGCAAGTTTGCTGATGACACCAAGCTGGGAGGAGTGGCTGACACGCCAGAAGGCTGTGCTGCCATCCAGCGAGATCTGGACAGGCTAGAGAGTTGGGCGGGGAAAAATTTAATGAAATATAACAAGGGGAAATGTAGAGTCTTGCATCTGGGCAGGAACAACCCCAGGTTCCAGTACAGGTTGGGGAATGACCTATTAGAGAGCAGTGTAGGGGAAAGAGACCTGGGGGTCCTGGTGGACAGCAGGATGACCATGAGCCAGCACTGTGCCCTTGTGGCCAAGAAGGCCAATGGCATCCTGGGGTGTATTAGAAGGGGGGTGGTTAGTAGGTCCAGAGAGGTTCTCCTTCCCCTCTACTCTGCCCTGGTGAGACCTCATCTGGAATATTGTGTCCAGTTCTGGGCCCCTCAGTTCAAGAAGGACAGGGAACTGCTGGAGAGAGTCCAGCGCAGGGCCACAAAGATGATTAAGGGAGTGGAGCATCTCCCTTATGAGGAAAGGCTGACGGAGCTGGGTCTCTTTAGCTTGGAGAAGAGGAGACTGAGGGGTGACCTCATTAATGTTTATAAATATATAAAGGGTGGGTGTCACGAGGATGGAGCTAGGCTCTTCTCGGTGACAACCAACAGTAAGACAAGGGGTAATGGGTTCAAGCTGGAACACAAGAGGTTCCACTTAAATGTGAGAAGAAACTTCTTCTCAGTGAGGGTGACAGAACACTGGAACAGGCTGCCCAGGGGGGTTGTGGATTCTCCTTCTCTGGAGACATTCAAAACCCGCCTGGACGCCTTCCTGTGTAACCTCACCTAAGTTTTCCTGCTCTGGCAGGGGGATTGGACTAGATGATCTTTTGAGGTCCCTTCCAATCCCTAACATTCTGTGATTCTGTGATTCTGTGATACTTTGGCCCAGCAAAACAAGATTGCAGTACAACTTTTGCCTTCATCATAACACTTTTTTGAGCAACAAATAATCATGCTCACCCATCATTAGAACTGCTTCAAGAATTATTACTAAGCATATATTATAACTGTTGGAAGTTCTCTTAATTTATTGATAGACTACTTTCTTTTTTCCCATTTGTTCTCTCAATGACTGAAAAACTCTCAAAGAGGCAGTCAACAAGATTTCTAGATAAATTAATATTCACAAACTGGGTAATGCAGTCTCAGTAGGAACTGATCTGGCAGAAGTAATCCTCCTGTATGGCATAGTTGTCTCTATCAGATCCATGCTTTGCTTACTCAATAATTTATTTGAAAAACTCATGATTAAAATAGAAAGACTTCTCAATGGCTTCTGAAGAGATGGATTGGGGAACAGAGGAAGAGAGCAAATGGAACATATCATTGTTCAAAATCATTGTATATTGTTGCTCAAAATTAGAAAGAACTCACAATGGAAAAGACAATTAAAGACAATTATTCAGCTAGATTACAAGTTGCTTCCCAGAATATCATTATATCTACAGTTTCATCTTTTTTTTTTTTTTTTTTTTTCCCTCCTCTCTATTCTTTCCATCTGCTGATTGGTCACATTAGAAACAACATATAATAGTAAATAATTGCTGGGTTTCAATTGGCCAAAATTTTTATTTTCCATAGTATTAATTTAGTGAACATTTACTATTTCTGTGTGGTATTAACAGTGGAATGATTATTGCAATATGGCACAACCCAAGGGATTTTTTTATAGTGTCTTTAAAGTGATTTATATACCATTATTATTTAAGTCTTAAATAAATTTGCTAATTAAAAAAAGTTAAAGGAGTCAGAAGTTACATTTTTTGGTAGCTTTTATTTCTTTTGATATAGCTGTGAGCCCTACTGAAAGATGGGAAGAAAGCAACCATGAAGTGAATACTATAATTATTTTTCCCAGTAAATAATAGAATGAGGATTGAGACCAAATTGTATATCCTTGTTCCACTCCTCAGAGAATACTATGCCATCCCCAGATGGAAGACAAGAAATTAAGAAAAATTATATGAGTTGTTAATTGCAATTTATCCACATAATATGGATGTATATACATTAAATTGATCAAATTTTCCTAGAATTTGGGTATTAAGAATAGTTTTGAAGCAAGTTGCAAGATTAGTTTCAATGTTCAGAGCAGCATACATGTTCTCTAAAATTAAAATAAGAATACAGATGTTTTTCTAAATTATCAAAGTGTGTGCAAAACACAATGGAACGTAATTTGTAGAATAAGGAGATTATAATCAGTGGACTCTCAAAATTAGGGGTGGAGAGGAAGCTTCAGCAAGACAATGACTAGATAAGAGATAGCATTTCTGCAATGCATGTTGACTGGAACAGCAGGGAAGATTTAGCAAGAAAGAATGTTTATAAATATGAAGGCTAAATGGGGATAACAGGAGCATTGTAGTAAACTCTAAAAAGTTATGTAATCAAATGATCACTGATATAACTCATGTATATGCTGACACTGAATAATGTGCCATTACTCAGTGACAACTTATTGCAGCTAATCCTCTCAAAAAAAAAGCTTTTATTCGCATGTCCACAATTAAGTGTGAGCTATGATTTTCATCTCCTGGCAGTTATCACATCTGGGCAAAATAGCCTCTGGTGCCTTTTTATTGCCAATATATGTATGATTTCAGATCTGGCTTCTTGCAAACTTAAGCATATAACCTTGAAGAACTTCTTGAAGGCCACATTCCAGAGCAACTGTTGTCTTTGAAGGATTATTATCCTGTTTTTTATGCTTTGCTATTTATGACCATGCTCCAGAATTGTATTAGAGTAGTGGTATTCACCGAAGATCTCGGTGAAACTGGATTGTTGGCTTTAACACCACAGAAAATCGCTATTACACAATGAGTGGGGGAAGTCCAACACCTAAAAGAAAATGAGAGTCTATCTGACAAAGTAGATGTTACATGGACTACTAAAACAAATGAACACATGAGCAGACTGACACAAATGGAGCTATGATGAATGGAAATGGGAAAAAAAATAGAGATTAATGATAAAAGACAGTACCAGAAAGCCAAAAAGAACCTACAAGATTTACTGCATTTTTGATGTTGCTTCTTGCAGTAAAGTATTTCCTTGCTACTATGTTTCAGATTTTGACACTAGATCTCTTTAAAAAAACACATCTGAAATTTTACTGTAAGTTGTATAATATTTATAGAAACAAACTGTCTAGCTTTTATTACAATAGCAGCTAACTTCGCTTTCTTTCTTTTATTTATTTTTTTCCTTTTTATTTTTCCTGTCAACATAAACAACTTTTTCTGGAGAGCTTGAGAAGACAGATGATGGCAAATCTGAAGAAATGTAGCCTGACATCTAACTAAATTGACTAGTGCAACGAAATACTGTTGCCAGTCTGTATTTGTCAGAACTGGCTATGAGAATGAGGCCTAAAATACATTTGTGAGAAAGACAAGAAGTTGGTCAAAACAAGTGGAAGACTTCACAAGCAAAATTACATGTAAGCTTTGAGGATTCCTGGAAACAGGACATGCTCCTTAGAGGAATATGAGAAACTTTTTGTGCTTGACAATAATGATGGCTTGCAAAAACATAAGTTCATTTGTTTCACAAGTTTCCTTAAAAATGGCATTTTGTTTTGCAAAGAATAACCTTGAATAGCAAAAAATATGTTACTAAGAAAATTACTCAGGCAAATACTGATAATCTCAAGCATTTTAAGAAAAATAGTATCTCATCTGAAAAATCATGAGCAGTTCCAGGAACACTGGGGCTGCAAAAGGAATGCCAAGAGAAGCACAGCACTGCACCAACATTGTTCTCTCCACGCCTTTCTCATTCGGGTCACCCATGCATGTGGGGAATAAGCAGGAGGAGTTAGAAACCTGCGTTCGGTCAGGAGATTATGATCTGGTGGCAATTACAGAGACATGGTGGGACAGCTCACATGACTGGAATGTGGTCATGGATGGCTATGCCCTTTTCAGGAAAGACAGGCCAGCCAGGCGAGGTGGTGGAGTTGCTCTTTACGTGAGAGAGCAACTACAATGTATAGAGTACTGTCCAGGTGCGGTTGAGGAGCGAGTTGAGAGTCTGTGGGTGAGAATTAAGGGGCAGGCTGGCAGGGGTGACACTGTTGTGGGAGTGTATTACAGGCCACCAGATCAGAGTGAGGATGTTGATGAGGCCTTCTACGGGCAGCTGAGCGTGGCCTCACAGTCACAGGCTCTGGTTGTTATGGGGGATTTTAACTACCCTGATGTTTGCTGGAAGGACTACTCAGCCAGCCAGCCTCAGTCTAGGAGGTTCCTCCAGTGCATTGACGATAACTTTCTGATGCAAATGGTGGAGGAGCCGACTAGAAGAGGTGCGCTGCTGGATCTCGTCCTCGCTAACAAGGAGGGTCTGGTCGAAGCAGTAAAGGTGGGGGGCTGCCTTGGTTGCAGTGACCATGAGATGGTGGAGTTCAGAATCTCCTGTGGTGGGAGCAGAATACTGAGCAGAATTGCAACCCTGGACTTCAGCAGGGCCGACTTTGGCCTTTTCAAACAGTTGCTGGAGGAAATCCTGTGGGCAAGGCTGCTTGAAGGTAAAGGCGCCCAAGATAGTTGGTTAACTTTCAGGGACTGCTTCTACCAAGCTCAAGATCAGTGCATCCCAATGCGCAGGAAGTCAAGGAAGGGAGCCAGGAGACCTGCGTGGTTAAACAGGGAACTGCTGGGCAAACTCAAGTGGAAGAGGAGGGTTTACAAATCATGGAAGGAGGGGCTGGCCACTTGGGAAGAATATAAGGCTGTTGTCAGAGGATGTAGGGAGGCAACTAGGAAAGCTAAGGCCTCCTTAGAGTTAAACCTGGCGAGAGGGGTCAAGGACAACAGGAAGAGATTCTTCAAATACATGGCAGATAAAACTAACACCAGAGGCAATGTAGGCCCATTGATGAACGGGGTGGGTGCCCTGGTGACAGAAGATACAGAGAAGGCAGAATTACTGAATGCCTTCTTTGTCTCTGTCTACTCTGCCAGAGGCTGTCCTGAGGAGCCCCGTACCCCTGAGGCCCCAGAGGAAGGCAGGGCAATGGAGGAGTCTGCCTCAGTTGATGAGGACTGGGTTAGGGAGCAATTGAGCAATCTGGACATCCATAAATCCATGGGTCCAGATGGGATGCACCCGTGGGTGCTGAGGGAGCTGGCTGAAGTCATTGCTGGACCGCTCTCCATCATCTTTGCCAAGTCTTGGGAAACGGGAGAGGTGCCGGAGGACTGGAGGAAAGCAAATGTCACTCCGGTCTTCAAAAAGGGCAAGAAGGAGGACCCGGGCAACTATAGACCGGTCAGCCTCACCTCCATCCCTGGGAAAGTGATGGAACACCTTATCCTTGGTGCCATCTTAAGACATATCAAGGATAAGAGGGTCATCAGGGACAGTCAACATGGCTTCACCAAGGGGAAGTCGTGTTTGACCAACCTCATAGCCTTTTATGAAGACGTAACAAGGTGGATTGACGATGGCAGAGCAGTGGATGTGGTCTACCTTGACTTCAGCAAAGCATTTGACACCGTCTCCCACAGCATCCTCACGGCAAAACTGAGGAAGTGTGGACTGGATGATCGGGTAGTGAGGTGGACTGCAAACTGGCTGAAGGAGAGAAGCCAGAGAGTTGTGATCAATGGGGCGGAGTCTGGTTGGAGGCCTGTATCTAGTGGAGTGCCTCAAGGGTCAGTTCTGGGACCAATACTATTCAATATATTCATCAATGACTTGGATGAGGGAATTGAGTGTACTATCAGCAAGTTTGCTGATGACACCAAGCTGGGAGGAGTGGCTGACACGCCAGAAGGCTGTGCTGCCATCCAGCGAGATCTGGACAGGCTAGAGAGTTGGGCGGGGAAAAATTTAATGAAATATAACAAGGGGAAATGTAGAGTCTTGCATCTGGGCAGGAACAACCCCAGGTTCCAGTACAGGTTGGGGAATGACCTATTAGAGAGCAGTGTAGGGGAAAGGGACCTGGGGGTCCTGGTGGACAGCAGGATGACCATGAGCCAGCACTGTGCCCTTGTGGCCAAGAAGGCCAATGGCATCCTGGGGTGTATTAGAAGGGGTGTGCTTAGTAGGTCCAGAGAGGTTCTCCTTCCCCTCTACTCTGCCCTGGTGAGACCTCATCTGGAATATTGTGTCCAGTTCTGGGCCCCTCAGTTCAAGAAGGACAGGGAACTGCTGGAGACAGTCCAGCGCAGGGCCACAAAGATGATGCAGGGAGTGGAGCATCTCCCTTATGAGGAAAGGCTGAGGGAGCTGGGTCTCTTTAGCTTGGAGAAGAGGAGACTGAGGGGTGACCTCATCAATGTTTATAAATATATAAAGGGTGGGTGTCACGAGGATGGAGCCAGGCTCTTCTCGGTGACAACCAACAGTAAGACAAGGGGTAATGGGTTCAAGCTGGAATACAAGAGGTTCCACTTAAATGTGAGAAGAAACTTCTTCTCAGTGAGGGTGACAGAACACTGGAACAGGCTGCCCAGGGGGGTTGTGGATTCTCCTTCTCTGGAGACATTCAAAACCCGCCTGGACGCCTTCCTGTGTAACCTCACCCAGGTGTTCCTGCTCTGGCAGGGGGATTGGACTAGATGATCTTTTGAGGTCCCTTCCAATCCCTAACATTCTGTGATTCTGTGATTCTGTGACCCAAGTCCAATGACCAAGCTGCCATTAGGATTATGGTTATGGTTAGGGTTCCAAGACTCACAAAGCCATTTTACTTAGACTCTTCTCAGTTTTCAGGAACATTCCATTGTACTTACCATTTTTTTCCTCAGTACAATGTAGTTTGCTCTGGTCTGGTATTTTTTCATTCTAAATCACTGTAAAGATTTTCTCTTGCCATTGAATATCCTCTGAATTTGGATTTTTAAAGAAATATTGAATATAATAACATTGAAAGTACAAAACCAATAAGTTTTGTTGTAACGTGTAACATTTCTTTTACAATTTCAAAATAATCTGAAATAAACAAATAGTAACAAAAATTACATCCAGTGATGAATCCAATAGTATTTAAAATAAAGCAACACAAAAGGACAAGTTTCTTCCTCCCAGAAAGACAAGGCCTTGACTTCCTGTATTCACAGTATCACCAACTGTGAATGGCAGAATTGCTATCACCATGAAATATTGCATCCTTTAAGTTACTTCCTTAGTTTTAAGGAGTGTAAAAAATCCCCTTTTAATAATGTAGTTTCTGTAACTCCTTTTATTTATCAATTTCAATGAAAGGCTCTATAGAAAAAAATATAAAAGTTTAGCAAAATTACAGTAAGACAATTCTGCTATTAATTTCCAGTTTAGATGCATGTTTTGTTCAGCTTATGTAATGTTCTGCCTTAGTTCTGATATTTGACGTCTCTTCTTTTACTTTCTGGATACTTTCTCTCATTTCAGAGGGCACAAGCATATGAATGTCCGAGTTTTTTCCAACCGCTATCAATTTAGTTACTGGATTTTACATTGGAAATTGTGGAAATCTAGCAGTCCAGTATTACTGGAGAAGGAAATTGTGGAAGGAAGGAGAAGGGATGGAAAAGATATTTCTGGTAATCATATGATTTTTCAAAAAGTCCTATATTCTCTGGAAACTCTTGTCATCATTTTATTGTGAGTAACTCAGAAGTATTTTGAAGTATGTTGTCCACTGTTTCAGATAAAAAAGACTGAATCTGCAGTCCACTTTATAGAGTAAGTGAATGCAACTAAAGTTTTGAAGGGATTTTTTTTTTCTAATTTATATACATCTGAAAAAAAGTATGAAAAATTCCAAAAATCATATTTTTAATTATGTCAGATATTTTGATTGGCGATGACAGAATCTTCAGGAATTTAGTTCTGTTCAAGTAAGCATCCCAAAGTCTGAAGCTTATGTGTAAAAATCAGAAAACATACAAAATAACAAAACAATAGATATATTGTTTGGAAACATGCATCCCTTGAAAATCTAATGTGTGTTGTCTTCACTCTTACCAAGTAATTCTGTAATTTTGGATGCACAAGCAGTTTTCATGAAAATGGAAAATGTTGCAACTGAAACAACCAGAAAACCACATTTTATGGTTAACTTTATCGTCTCATGTACTTTTCCAAATAAATTTTACATTTCAATGCATTATTGAAAATTCTTTACAATTTCTCATTGAATTAACTCTTTTTAGTCTAAGGCAATAGTACAGGTAACAGGATTTCTTTTCCTAGAAATTTTGGCATTTGTCCAACAGGTTGTCTCTTAAATGGGACATATTTTCAGTAGATTTTGTAATTATGATTATTTATAAAATATCTGTTGACAAATCTGTTAAAGCTAGTGTCATCACTACTTTTGAATACACCTGTCCATTAATGTTTGAAATACCTATTCATGACATGTCATTTCTGTATTGAATTCAAGAACATTATTAATGCAGTTAAATTTTCACAGTTTTCCTTGAAAAACTGAGGCTATAATTTAGCAATCTGTGTCATTCTACTAAGATTGATTTACCTGTACTAGTTTTGTTGTTGGGTGTTTTACTGAAGAGTTTCTTCCCTGTATTTTGAAGGAATATGTCAATATATATATATAAACATGAAAAAAACATTAAAAGCTAGCTGAGTCATTTTTCCCCTGCAGACACCTGTTAAAGTACTGATGAACATGGAAGGACAAGCCTTAAAAAGGCCTCATTATAGTGAGGGGAAAGGATGGAGTAGGTGGGCAAGCGTACAACAATTCAAGATATTGTAAATGGAATTAGCAGAAACTTTTGAAAACATGAGATGAAAGCTAATGAAGTCCAATATATATTTCAGGCTTTATCTGAACCTTTATACAACTCAAGGGTTTACAGAGTTCTCTAAATGATGTACATTAACACAGAAGTATAGCAGAAAGAAGACCAGAAGAGACATGTTCCTGTCATCCAAAAGCACAGTAATTCACTTCTGGATAATTAAAGTCTTTCCAAGACAGAAATTACAAGAAATATAAAGACTATAACAGCAGAATCTCCCACTTCCAGATCAGTTTTATTTGCAAACTAAAACATCAGCTGAAAGTGTAGTAGACAACAGATCTATTTCAGCATGGGCCAGTCAGTCTTCCTCTCTTGTACTGCCATTCGGCCCAGTTTCCACGATGCTGCAAGACAGAAAAAAATAACAACCAAAAAAAATTTGTTTCATTACCCAGGCAATTCTAAGATAAGCCTTCTGCATTCTACATTATTTTTAGTTTCCTGACATTATATGTGACACCTGGAGGGTCTAGTTGATTGATTATCCTGTTGCTATGGAGTAGGGCAAGTAAATTTCTCTTAGTTCAGGACAATCCATTACGGGTCCTGAATAAAAGTGTAAGTTTTGTACATTCATCCTGTGGGGAAGATGTGGTGGTTTAGTTATTGTTGGTGGTGGTGTTGGGTTTTTATGGGGTTTTTTTTTGTTTGTTTGTTTGATTGGTTGGTTAGGGGTTTTTTTAAAGAAAAAAGAAGTGACTTTTAAAACTGCAGTCTTTACCCCAAATAAAGTATGGCTTTCCAGGAGTCTGTGTATTATTAGTTTGGTGCAATAGTAATTGTGGTTTTGGACTGTGACTTCTTACATGGGATGGCTTCACCAGGATTGAGAAATCTGTAGTGGATCAGACCGGCAGCAGACCACCAAAGAGTGAACATGACCTTTTTTTATGCAAGTTTGGCTTTGGGAAGTGCTTTGGAGATTCTTCTTGGTCCAATCACTGCGCTGGTCATTGCTGGTTGTTGTACAAAATCCACTTTTTGTCGCATGGCACAATCCGATCAATTGCTCAGTTCATGAGGCACCCACTTACTGAGCTTTTTCACCTTTCCAATTAGCTTTAAATGCTGAACAACCATAAAATAGTCAATGAGTTCTTCAGCAACTTCTCGTGTAGTTGTAAGAGGATCAGCTTCAATGATTGCTCTCAGTTGGTCATTGACAACAACTGATAGCCGGCCACTACGCTCCCCATTTCCTTTGTGAAACTTCTTGAACCACCACTGCACTGTATATTCGTTAGCAGTTCCTGGGCCAAATGCGTTGTTGATGTTACAAGTTGTCTCTACTGCTTTACGACGCATTTTGAACTCAAATAAGAAAATTGCTCTCACTTGTTATTTGTCTAACATAATTTCCATAGTCGAAAGTAAATATAAAATAAATATAAAAATATAAATGTAAAATAAACAGCAAGTAATAAGTCAGTAACCAAAAAAAAAAAAAAAGAGAAAAGCACATTAAAATTATGCTTAACATAACCATGTTTGTTTAGGAATGTATTCCAATATCAAACAGCAAATTTCAACAATGGAAAAACCTCAATTCCTTTTGCACCAGCCTAATAATAGATACATGTGTACTCCTATAAAAAAGCTTTATCTTACATTAATGCTTTGGTGGAAGACATATATTAGTGTGGGGAACAGTGTTATGGTTTTTTCTAATGAAAATCCTCCTTTTGCTATATATGGAGGTTGAGCAAAATAGCAATAGATGAAATATTATCTAGACTTTTTAGGATAGAAGACAATCAATTTGTTATTTATAAATATTTTCAACCACTTTAATAGGTGGGTCACCGCTTTTGACATGCAAGAACTAAGCCAGGTTTTGAAATAAACTGTCAGTCTTCCCCCCTCCTTAATGACAATATTTAAGATCTTTAGAGAACAGCACCAGGTATAATAAATATCAGTATCAAAAAATTTGGTGCTCTTCTTCCTACATTTTATTAGATCTGGATACTGTTCGCTTATAAGCTTTTGTGCTGATATCTGATTTCATTTTTATAGGCTAATGAAACTAAACATGACAGGATTTACTTCTAAGGTCTCAAAAATCCAAGGGCATTTAAACCTGCAAAATAGATCAGATACAATACACTTATTGTTATATGTTGCTAAATAAAATTTTATTGACATGGCTGATTACCCTTCTTCCAAAACAGCATACAGCTTTGTTTAATGTTTGGGAGTCATACATCCCAAAATTTAGTGATGTTGACTTGGCTGTAGAATTACTATATAAATAATAGAGATGTTTTGCAGATATAGAAAAAGCATCAACTTCTAAGATCACTTTATAGTCATAAATACTGTTAGGAAAGGTTCCATAAACTCTGTCTGTTTAAACATTGATCTGACTCGCATTTTAATATTTCCAGCGTTTCTCATTCCTGGCTTATTTATTTTATCTATTTGTCTCTCACTTTTATGAGACTGACTGTTTTTTCAGTGGTCAAAATCAAACAGGAGAAAATCAATCATTGATCAATGTATATGATGGCTTGGGCATAACATCATCCTATAGGGAATACTTTACAGATTTAACCCACAGTTGTTTGTACTTTATTTGCAGGAGGAATTAATTTCCTGATCATAGGTACTTATTTACTGATTTTAGTTTCCATAAAAAAGTATTTATTATATAAAAAGTTCAAACCCCACAGTCATATATGAAAACCCTAACAGAAGTACACTGGCTTCCCTTACATGCAGAAAGAAAAGAAAATATAAAGAAAGCATCCATCTCTCTGTGCATATATCCTTGTCCCCAGGATAGTTTGGGTTGCACATACACAAGTTTAGCACATTCTGGGTGTTTTGGACTGAAGGACAGAAAGAATTCTAGAGTTTAGGGATTGTCCTACCAAAAACCTCAAACACTTATCTTTTGTGATCACTGCTACTCTTGGTCCCAGAGTCATCTAGATGACTGAATATCCATAAGCTGATGTAGTGACCTATTTGCTGACTGAAAGAGAAGCCCTGTGAAGTTTCCATCTTTAAATAATCACTAGAGTCCATATCTTCTGGTTAACACCGAGAAACCTCAATATGACATTGTGGCAGTTGCACTTCCCCCCACCCCACAGGCCCTGACAACTGGTGTGGCAGTTGCACTGGTAGCTGCCCATCCCCCTCTCAGAACTGGGGCCTTCAATGGGCAGCTAATGGCTCTTTGTGTAGGCCCAGAGTCGGTGGGCAGGGTCGTCAGCAGAGGAGGGGCCAAGAGCGCCCAGAGAAGCCGAGAAGCTTCTCGAAGGCCCACACTCGAGGGGGCGGGGTGTAGAGAAGCTGAGATGCTTCTGGAATGCCCACAGCCAGATTTGAGCAGACTATAAATGGGGTCCCCGCCGGCGACTCCCTTTGTGTGGTCTCCTCGGAGCTGCGGGTCTGCCATGCTGCCAGAGTCCCTCTCTTTAGATGGAGAAACCATCTAAGGTAACCTCCCGGGATTGGGAGCGCCTCACCTCTGCATGTGGGTGAGTGATAAATTACTGAATATATGCTTTAATAAGTCCTTGCCTGGTAGGCAAGTGTACCTTCCTCGCCTGGGGCAGACGAGTGTGAAGTCCTGGCCACAGTAGGCTAGTGTTTATCTATTATGGGCAAAATGGGGCAGAGAGGGCTCTGGTTTGTTTTCTTGTGAGTACGTATATGCACACTGTGGATCCTCATTCTTATTTCGCTGCATCCCAAATAGTTTCCTAACCTAATATCCGAATCTTTATCTTATGTTATCGGAGTGCTAGTCCACCTAAACTTATATTTGGGATGCCTCCGTGACAGACATAAACAAGAGGAAATAGTGCTGGATGCCTGGAGAATCAATTGTACAACCTCTCTAAGACCTTTGTTGTACAGCCTTGAATAAGCTTTAAAAACAGGTCCACCTTCTCAAAAGGCTTGTAAAAAAAAAGCAATCAAAATAAGTCTTCTTCTTGGCACATTGAAGAGTTTTCACAGATAGAGTTGAGGAAATGACGAGTAAATGTTACCAGTGCTCTGATATTCAGCTTTCAAGAACAGTGTAACAAGTAAAAAATTAGCTAAGCAATACCCTTGCCCTTGTCCTATAATCCTTATAATAGTTAAACAATATATCTGGAGAAATCACCAATCATTATCAGCATTCCCACTGTTATATCCAGGAGATTAACAATTTCAGGTACTCACACTGGGACTTTCTAGTGGAGTAGGATTGTCAGAGACCATCTACCTAATAGATACGAATTGATTCAATCCGCAGAATATGCAGTACTGTGCTGTAGGACGGAAGAAGTAATCTTTTTATCGACGGGGCTTATTCAAAAAATACTAATTACGTGTTAAAATAGCCGAACCTTTGCATGTCATCAATGATTTTCAAGAACTTGCATTTCTCAACCTACGTTTCTTCTCCAAGTCCTTACCCACATCTGCCATGACAACTTTATGTTGGAAGACAGCGAAGGAGGCAGAAACATGCTTTGAAAATCTTTATAGTTCTTCGAACAGTAATTCCCAGCTCAGAGAAATTAGCAGACATGGTATTCCCTTTGTACCAAAGCATAAATACAGAGGAAAAAAGAAATGATCCAGATAAACTTGACAAGCAGTTCAAGTTTGTGTGAAAGATGTATTGATTTTGGATGAATATCACAGCCACACTACTCCTCCTGTCATCTTCTCTGTTGCTCGTAATCCAAGGCACACCTGAAGCCATCTCTGCTAATATAACTCTGATGTATTCACGAACCAGGTTTCTCTAATTTATTCAGAATAATGAGACATGATGATTATAAAAATCTGATACTATATTGTTTAATAAAAGCCAAAAATTCCCAATGAATATTTTTTCTTTAGAACAGAAGTGAAAGTATCTCAGTGGTTTAGGACAAAGGACAGATGGCTGAGATTGTGGAAAATAATTATAAATAAATAATAAACTTGATATGTCACTACTTGTGGTAGTCTGTGTCAGTGAGTTATATAGTTTAGCAACCTTAAATCAAAGTTAATGAAGGTTTTTGTGTGAGGATTTTTGTAAAAAATGTATACCAGCCAACGGTAAAATGTAACATAATAGAAGCAGGATATTAAATTGATTTACCATATCCAAGATGAATTTGGTAACTGTATTAGATTTAAGGCTAGCCAGTTAGTTTGCACAGTGCTGTAATATAATTGTCTCTTCAGAAATGCATTAATTTTCTACTGTGTCATGACAGTTTTTTGATCATGAATAAAATTCCTTTATTCTTATGCTTTTCCTTCTTCAGATGTCAGCCTCTAGCATTCAGTTATCAGGAATAGTCAGCATGAAGTATTCTAATTAATTTATAAATATGATGCACACATACATAATTATATATATGGTGTCATTGCCCTAGAGGACAATAGCCAATAAACATGATAAATATAATACTTCTAAAAGAAACAGCAATTAAGATTTAAAGACCAAGAAAAGTAATTCCTGTATAAATAAAACTAATTCTATATATTCCAATTATCTGTTCCAGTCTCTATAATTAACCAAAAGTTCACCAAATTAACTACAATAGTTTAGAGATTATGAAGTTATTATATTTTGTCATCATCTCCAGTTCCCCTGAATACAATTTGTCGGGAATTGACTTCTCAGATCAATTCAGATTTTAAATAGATTCTGTTTTCTTTATTGTATGTATACCAGCTGATTATTTAAATAATGTGAAAGCTATTGAAGGTAAATTAAAAGTTGAGTTAAAATTAAACTGCAATGAAAGAAAACCCCATAACAGGGCCCATGAGGTGATATTCACATTAATACCAAATGAACAATTTTACTGGAATAAATAGCAGATGAATTTAATTGCTAGGGCTATTAATTAATATTTTAGTAAGAAGTCTATGAATCTGGCATATTTTCAGTTTAATATCACTAAGATAAGCAGGCAGAAGACCAGGCCCTGACCTGAGGTTTAGATAAGTGAGCAGACCATGAGAAACTACTGACTACAACAGGAAAAACTGCTGGACATAACAAACAACCAGCAGGTGTTGGAATAACTGTCACTGCTGAGCCAGATGCTTTGACCCAGATGGAACTTCAGCTGCTGAGTGCAGACCTGCAAGTCCCAGGCTGCTGGGAGTGCCTGGGACCTCTCCTTAATGCCAGGAGAGTTGGCCCCTCATCCTGCAGGAGGTGTGCTGCGTTTGGAAGCTGCGCTGTTAAGTGGAGGAGTTACGGCAGGAAGTGAGCAGGCTGTACAGCATCATCAGAGAACATGAAAGAGAAATAAACAGGATCTTCTCAGAGACACGACAGCTTCAGGAGCCCTGGACCGCAGCTACAGTGGAGACACAGGCACTGTCCATCCCTGGTATGACAGTAATGCAAGGTGTGGGGAAAGTGAAGAATGGAAGCTGCTGACTTCTGGCATCAAATGGTCTCTTGCTTCACCTAAAGGCTTACAACTGTGAGACTGGTTCACCTCACTCAAAGCTGAAGAGGAGACAGATGTGTTTTTAAGCCAGGCATCTGGGCCACCTCACCCTAAACCATGCAAGGCCACTGGGAGGAAGCAGGTTACCGATAGTACCATGAGGGTGGCTGAATTTCACTAATTGTTAAAGGGGAGTTATGTGAGACACAGCCGGAGTCCCCAGACAGTGGAGGCCACTACTGGTTCTTTTCAAGAGCAGAGTCTTGCAAGGCCAGCAGTGCCTTGGTGACCATATCGCTAATATTATTTAAGGATGAGGTAGTACAAAACCTAGGTAACAGTATTAGAAGTACCAAATGTAGGTGCAGAGAGAGAAAATTCTGGGACTGACAGGAAGAAATTCTACTTATGGTTTAAATAAAAAATAAAAATTCAATTAAAATGCAAAATGTGTTTTTAAATGCATTATGTAAATAAAAATACCTTACATGTTCTTTGTTGTACAAGAATAAAAATATATATTTTCTTAAAACATATATCCAACTGAGGACTAAATTTTCACAAAGGAACAGAGTGGGATTCAGCACCTGAAGCACAGGTGTCTAATGCTATCCTAGGAAACAAGTGTCTGAAGAAAACTTCCAAGTACCACATCCAAGCTTTAAACATTAAAATTTATTATAAACTTGGAAGTACCCAGTCCTGTCTGTCTAACTCATCTGCCTTGAGGGCTGAGCAGAACTGCGGAAACATTTGCCTGTGTATGAAAAGGAAGACTGGGAAAGATCCATAAGCTAGTTTCTGTCCATGGCAGAGAGGCTTTTTCTTGAATAACGTTCTGCGATTGACTTTTGGAGATAGTGGCCCACATCATGAGGACATTTCTGATGACTGAGGAATAAAAAATTGGTTAATGTGTATCACAGTTAGACCTCAGTATGCCTGAAATTTGGAAAGGTGTGATTAGTGCATGTAGCTGTGTCTGTCTTACGTAGAGCAGCTAGGCTAATTCTCTAAAAAGTCAGATTCAAACTTGTTTTTCATCCCTCTGGATAGATATTAACCTAGATTTCTTACTTTTGAGAATCTAAATTGAAATAGTCTTTGAGTTCCTTCATTTAGACATTTTTAGTTTGCTAAACATGCTTTCTCATTAGGTTAGACAGGAATATGTTGCCATATTTGTTTTCTAAAATAATTCATGTGGGATGTGAATGATTCAATCTTCAATCCCTTCTCTATGTCTAAATTTAAAAATCTCAAGTTCATTTGAAAATGGTACTCTCTATGGAAAATAGTGATTTATATTCAATGTAGAATTTGAGTCTCTATCACATTAAAAGTTTGGTTTCTGAGATTCAAGCAAAGTTCCACATTTTCTGTTGCTATTAAGAACTCCTCCATGGTTGCTCACAAAAGTCTGTTTAGTCAGCTGTCTGTCTGAAAATTGTTTCGTTATTTTCTTTAAACCAAAACCATTCCCTCTAAAAGAGAATCAAAACCTTAGGATATAACTACCCACAGCTCACACACATACTATACTGCTTTCTGAGAGTGGGGGGAAAAAAAAAAAAAAAAGGAAAAAACAAAGATTAATCTTGGAATTCCTCACTTTTGAAAAAGATAACTTACGTGCATCTTGGAGCTTAGAGTCAAACTTCTCACAGCTTGTTGTACTCTGACAGTGACTAATCTAGACAGTCATCTAGCTGTCCTTAAAGCAGACTTGGTTTAGAAGTATGAGGTCAACTCAAAATGGCAAGTTTTCTTTTCATCTATCAATGCCATATCTGCTAAACAGTGCTGAAAAGAATCACAACCTAGCTCACTGATATCTATGTACAGTGAGAAGCAGTAGATCAGTTCTCTACCTGCCATTTTATATAAAAATGCATAAGCATATACATATCTACCAAGAAGGAAAAGAATTATTTAACTCTACACAGCAACAGGTTCTGACATTCTAAATGACCTATTTACATAATTTCCTGTATATGTTTTACATTTAGTTAAACCTCATTTTCCAACGCAATTTGAAAGGATTAAAGCACATCTATAAGCATGTATTTGTGTATGGGACTATTTAGCTTCTGTGTGTAGAATTTCTGCATTGGCTCTGTTGTTTCAGTGCTAGGTGGAGTCTTCCACAAATAGTATCAAAATGAAATGACTAGACTTTGTGTACCATGAGCTACCCATTATCAGAATCTGAACTGTTATGTTTTAGTCAATTGTTTTTCTATGGAAGGTTGTTTTAATGACAGAAGGTGAGAATATTTTTGTCTTTTATCTTGACTATGATTTCATCCTTAGCTAGACAACGGCAAATTATTTGATGAAAATTAATGATTATCTGTTCTTTTTTTACAAGTTATTTAATTAAAGTTTTATAAATAATAGATTAGTAATTCAGTACATAACAAGCTGTTGAAGTTAGACCATTAGTGTACCTTCTGTTATGGCTATAGGACCCTGCCATACATAGCAATTTGACTTACAGAAATATATTCTGTGTTGCAGCGACACTCACCAGAACGGTGATGATTGAGCTGAAGTCCATTTAGCATTTTCATTATAAACCATATTTTTCAGCTTCTAATTTCTCAGCTGTTTCATAGACTATATAGATCCAACTTGGTACAAAAATTTAACACTTAGTCCCTTCACCTTCTGCCTTTCTCTTGAAACAGCCAAAATAGACAAAACGTAGAGTTTTTAAAAAATTGTTGCTCTTTAGGTATTTTCTTTGCAATGCTCTTGAGGAAGAGTTAGCTGAGTATGAAATGAGTATGTATATATATACCTACCTGAGGCTAATGTAGCCATTTAGGTGATATGAAATAAAGAAACTTATTAATCACTACAGTATGTAATTTAAAACTTTGCTACCAGACATGTACAGTTGCATTTTTACATCTCATTATCAAAAGTCCAATCTTCACTATGATACCTTTTTTAGAAATTGAAACTTTACTTATATTGAAATCTTACTGTCATAGAATAGTTTGGGTTGGAAGGGACCTTCAAAGCTCATCCAACCCCTCTACAACGAGCAGGGACATCTTCAACTAGATCAGGTTGCTCAGAGCCACATCCAGCCTGGCCTTGAATGTTTCCAGGGATGGAGCATCTACCACCTCTCTGGGCAACTTGTTCCAGTGTTTAACCACCCCAATTGCAAAAAGTTTCTTTCTGCGTTCCATGGGATTTCACGTTAGCTAATTAGAGATGATTCTGCAGTTGCAGTTTTATGTCTGTCACAGAAAGGATTCAACAAAGGAAACATAGTCCTTTCGGAAGGACATTTTCTATGGCTTACTAAAAAAAAAAAAAAAAAAAAAAAAAAAAGGATGCCAGGAAATTGAAAAGAAAAAAAATGTTATTACTCTCAGATAAAACTGAAAGTGGATGTAAAGGAACACTGAGATATATTAGTACATTACTACATACACTTATTTAAATGACTGTCTGGTTTTGCCCAGAATTTTGGAAGCAGGTTGTCTGAGAAATGGCTCAGGAAAACACTTCTGCTTTCAAGTATATGTAAATAAATTTACTACCTGGTCCAGTGCAAAGGCACTAAAGGTATCGTTTTCAACTCCAGTATTTACAGGGCCAGATATCATTATGCTTGTCAATCATGATTCCTGATTCTGCTTGAATTATCCTAATATTTTCAAGTATCTGTTAGAACTGAAGACATATACTTTCTAGGGGCAAATTTGAATTTTTAGCTGTCTGTCCTGGCTTTGGCTGGGATAGAGTTAATTTCTTCATAGTAGCTGATACAGTGCTGTGTTTCGTATTTAGGAAGAGAATAATGTTGATAACACACTAATGTTTCAGTTGTTGCTGAGCAGTGCTTACACTAAGTTAGGGACTTTTCATCTTCTCATACTGCCCTGCCAGCAAGTAGGCTGGGAGTGCAGAAGAAGCTGGGAGAGAACACAGCTGGTACAGCTGGCCCCAGCTGACCAAAGGGATATTCCATACCATATGACATCATGCTCAGTATATAAACTAGGGGGAAAGGTAACTGGAGGGCTGCTGCTTGGGGACTGGCTGAGCGGAGCATCAGTCAGTGAGTGGTGAGCAGTTACATTGTACATCACTTGTATTATTATTATTGTTGTTGTTGTTGTTATTTTCCAATTCTCTCCCCCATCTCGCTGCGGGAGAGTGAGTGAATGGCTGTGTAGTGTTTGGCTGCCTGCTGAGTTAAAACACAACACTATCCAACAAATACAGTTGAGATTGTTAATTAATTACAACCTTCTAACTCAAAGTCAATTTGGATTACCGTTAGTTACACGAATAAACAGAGGTTCTTTCAATTTATGAGTTATTGTTCACGTCAAATCAAGGAGACTTAATCCACTGTCATTTAGGAAACCATCTGTAACAACTTTTTTTTTTTCCCTCCTTCAGAAAGATTTTTATTTACTTTGAAAGTTTTCTACAATAATCTGAGCCACAGATGAAGCAGAAATGTGGGGAATTTAAATGTGGAAAATTGCTCATTTTGTGGGAAGAGAAGCATGCTGTATTATTTTCACCACAGTAAAACTCCTGTATCTCCTTAAATTCTGCTTAGTTTGAGAATGTATAAAAGAGCTTGAAGAAGCAGAACAGACAGGCAGGTGCATTATCTTATTTCTCTCAATATAAAGCAAGTCGGTGTCAGAAGTTTAATTCACTGAAACTGGATTAAGAAATTTATGGGCCTTAGATACAACACATTATTTTTTCAAAGTATGAGAAGATGTGATTCAAACTTTAGGTATATACTGACAAAGAAATAAGATTAAAAATATAAGCATAAATATCTTCCTTACTTTTTTGTAAGCATCTAAAGCTGATGAGAAACCAACATTGTGTAAGGATGCAGTCTTAAAGTTCCTACATAGACTATCATTCCTTACAAAAATCCAGTCATATTGGAGAAAAATTAACGAAGAGCACAGAACACAGTTCAGAGACAGTCCACTGAAAAATAAGGTACAGCATTTAAAAGCCATATTTATGCTTTTTCCATTTTCCAGAAGGTATTTTATATACCACCCTTTAAAAAAAAAAAAAAAAAAAAAAAAAAAAATTCTTTAGTAAGTATGCTTGTGGTTTTTTAGGGTTTTTGCTGTGGGTTTTTTTTTAAATGAATATTGTCTATTCTCTCAGATACATAATTAACCATTCATAAAATCAAAGTAAATATATATTATTACCCACAAGGAGAGAGAGGGACTATATTCAACAATTATGAGAATTGCTTTCAAATAACTGAAACTTCTAGCTGCAATTTTATATTTATTGACAACTAAATTTCTCTAAGAATGTTCTGTATTTGACTTGTCATGAGATCAGTGGATTATGACTAATGGTTTAGTCATAAAGCATGTAATACTAACTGCTACATACACGTGGCCACAGACTTACATCTATACTATAATTTTCACATGTGATCTGATCCATACCTTGACTATATTGAATTTAACTAATTTTGAAGGAATTGGAGTTACTACAAAAAAAATTAGTTGTACTGTGAAAATTGCAAACTGTTGGTCTATTTATTCCTATTTTTATTCAGACAAGTTTGGTAAATTCATCAGGATTACTTCTCATGCTTTATGAATGTTATTTTGATGACCAAATACAGGCAAAAATCTCCGATACCTGCTGTTTCAGATACAGTCACTCACCTGAGAGCAAGTGAGTGGCGAATTCATTTTTGATAATTACTAATCAAGTCAATTGACCAAGCTAAGTCCATTGACAAATCAATAAAACTGATCAAAACTCAAAAACCTTCTCAGATACTTGAGGTGGCAAGTGCCTCTAGTACCCAAATACCTCATATAGCACATGTTCCGATACTTGCCCTTGGATAGATTTGATGACAAAAAACATGTATATGAACAAAAATGGGAAACACTTTGTGTTCATAGCTCTCCCTTCCTTTGGACGGACAATTGGATGATAAATTTTGCATGCAATTCATTGGTGCATGTTGACCAAATCAATATGACTAGAAGGCATAATTCTACTTCCATATCATTTTGTTTCAAGTACATTTTTAGCTGTCCTGCGAACTATGAATCCCAAAGACAAAGTCTTCAGAGATGTTCTGAAGAGAAGTGCTTCATCCCCAATGCAACTTTGCATAAGCATCTTGAATGGGAATTAAATGCTTGCATTAATCAGTATTCAGCTTTGCAATTTTTCATACATGACAAGAGCATTTATCACAAGTGAATCTGTAGGCACTCTCTTGACTGCAGTAATGCAACCAACCTGACAATGCTTGGGAGGCTAGGAAGTGGATTGCCACCTCTTATGCCAGTAAACATTGTTTTGGAGATTTACTTAAAAATTGAAAGTGCCTTCCAGATGCTTGGATTGTTTAAATGCCACAAGTTCTCCTGGAACTAGAGAGTATTTTAGGGTTCTTCATGAAAGTTAGAGGAAAGCTAACTAGGGAATATCTAAATATTGCTTACCTGTTTTCTCATCTAGGTTTTAATTCACATCAGAATATCTGGATGTTGAAAGAATCCAGAACTGAGTCACTGGCAGTTGTGTCACATGCAATTTCTCAGGTGCAACCTGCAATTAATTTGGTAGAATGACTCAAGTCAGAAAAAGATTATTCCACACAGGAGGACTTAATGAAGGCAGGACTCTCCCTTACAAATCTGTCACTCTGTGCAACGTCACAGTGAATTCAAAACAAGCCAAGCAAACAAATACTTCATACACAATCCCAGACATGCTTGTAATTGAGCTTTTTGAGAACAAGAAACTGAAAGCTGTTTTCTGACACCAGTTTTCAAAACTTCCTCATACTAAAACCAATGTGATAATATTTCCTAAATTATCTTTTTAGTCAATGAATTCCTTAAAGATTAAATATTAGTATATTTTCCTATATTTTCACTGAATTTTCATGCATTACTCAGTATCAGCTAATTTTCAAAAACTGATTTTCCATTTCTTCTGTATCTGAAGTGCTGAGAAAATTGCTAAATGCAACTAAAATTTGAGATATACTGCACAATTTTACAAATTTTACAACTGGCAGTAGTTTCGGCTATTAAACCCTTACAAGAGCCTTTGAAATGAAGGATTCACCCTTGTCAAGAACTCTCTATTGACACAACTTTTGCAAAGCACTATTGTGAAATTCACCTTCAACAGAAGACAGAAAAATCAATTCACACTTTACACTTCAGTTAACAAATTCAGAGCTTTACCTCTCTTGAAATGTCAAGGAATAAAAATTAAATTTAATGTAATAACATACATGGATAAAGGAAATATGAATATCTCCTGAGAGTAAGTTTTCTGACTCTTACAGGCATTCCTTTTATGATGTGAGCAAGAACTAAGGCACATACAAACCTATATGTGTTGGTAGGGTAAATAATGCATCTTTTGGAGAGCTAGTGAGATAAACAACTTTTTTCTTAGTAGTGCTGCCACAACTATCCTAAGGAATCCTCCTGTGTCCAAAAATATTAGGTGAAACTAGTTGAATTAGGATAACTGTGCTACAACTGATATTCACCCGCATCAACTTTTTCTGTAGGACTTTTATTTTTCCTTTCCTTTACATTTTTTTTTGGGGGGGTGTTTGTTGGTTTGGCTTTTGTTGGTTTTGGTTTTGTGTTTTTGCTGTTGGTTTTTTTTGGCAGGGGTGTGTGATTGCTTTTGAGTTTGGGGTTTGGGTTATCTTCCATTTGTTTTGAGAGGGGCTTTTTTTCAGTTTATAAGAAAGTATTTGCTTAAGTGGAAATGTTTTTTGAAGAGAAGTAAAATCTATAACAATAAAGATGATCTAGTCCATCTAATTTATGCAGCTCCCACTTTCCATTTGATGTCTTGAGACTCTGCTGTAAGTTATTAATAAATAAGTTCATATACACTCAGCTGTGCAACTACTTTCATTAATTAGTTTAATTATTTATACTATATCACTAATCCTTGTATTATGTAACAGATTTATGATAATTTGAATTTAATTACAGTTTTACATTAGTATCTCTGTAGTTTATATAGCTCACTTGAGCATTTTCATGGTGTTTTATTTTCTTGGGAAAGAATTCTATTATGTAAATGTCTTCTTATCCAAATTAATAACCCATTCTTTTTTGATGTGGAGGGCAATTATATGGTGTTACATTAATTTTAGTAAAATCAAATATCAATTTTCCTCGCATCCATCTGTATATCTACCTAATTAAAATATCATGTAATATTTCTGGAGGATAAAGAAGAAATAGCCTATTTCACTGGCATTTTAAGTAAATATTTATATCAGATGATGCATTAAATAACATTATGATTATCATCTTCCATACTGTGTTACAGAAAGTCTTTCAGTAAAAGCTTAAGGAATAGAGTTCTTCTGAAAGGGGTATGGAAAACTGTAATCTGTTCCAAGGCTCTTTACCATTAATTCTTTCATAAAGTTTAATTCATGACCTTATTTGTGATTATTGGGGGATTTAAACGTGTTCCTTGCCTCCTTCTAGCTACCTCTTCATGCTTTACTGCTCCTAAATAGGAAGAAAAGCAAACTCAGTCCTTCTAATGAATATTGAACATGAGACTGACTCAGAACCTTTCTTCTCTTGACATTTCTAAGAGTTATATATTATGAAAGTAATCTATCTTTAGCATTTTCCTGTTTAGAAGCATTTAAATCTTCTATGCAGGGAAGGGGATGCGAATAGACAGCAAACATCAACGGATAAAAATTATAGCAAAATACTTTGGCTTTGTACAAGTTGTGTATTATATTTAATTTCACAACAGCTTACTTAACAAGCTGAGATATAAGACTCAAAAGTAAAAAAATAATTTTGGATTGGGATATTAAATTGTGTCATTCTGAAAAGAAAATTACTTCATATTTATATAATAACATATAAAGTTTCCTTCTTTTCCTTGCAACCTCATGAAAGCAGAAAGTCAAGTTCACTTATGATGTAATTCTAGTGATTTCCACAATTCTGTCCTATTAAAAGAGAAACAAGTTTCCTCTGAAGACCTTTCCAGAAGGTAACAAAATAAATGGATATAGAGAAATTGGGGGTTTGGGGAGTTTGTTTGGTTGTTTTTTTAATGCAACAATAAATTAATTATGTGATGTAAAATTGGCTTACAGGCAGGTTTTCAGTTTTAAGACTGAAAGTAAAGTAATTGCCCTGGTAGCTGTTCCTAATCCAGAAAAGGCATACCTTATGTCAAGCCTAACATTTTGAAAATCAAATTGCCTAATTTTCAGCTGATTTCTGATTCAATTAAATTCTGCTTCAATTCAAGGAACAGTTTTTCAGTTAACAAAATGCCATTAAACAGGATAATCAAGCTAATGAACTCTACTTAGTAATGTTTGCATTAATATATCAGGCTACAGACAGTACTAATGATGCGACTGTAAACAAAATAAGGACTACAGAATGGTTCAAAGTGAAGTTAATAACCATGGGATGTAAAACCTTTGGGCTTATTTTCTTTTGTTTTGAACAACGTTATTTGCATCTCTGCAAAACAAAAACAATAGGCATGTATCAGCTGAGAAACGCACCAGTTTTAACAGCAGTTTTCCATAACTGTGTATGATCTCAAAAGATGAAAAATTAGAATAAAGGTAATGGAATGAAAAATTCTAAAGTATTTCTAATGTGCTATTTCTGTATTTTTGTCCTAATTTTGTGTTTCCTCTCAAACAAAAAGAAAATTAGATGAAAAAGCTGGCTGCAAAATGAAATCTTTCTATCTTGATTATCGACAGAGGCTTTACTAAGAAGTCAAACACAAAGTAAAGTATTATTACTTTTTTAAAAGTTCTAAAAGTCTACTAAGCTGTGGTAATATGGGAACAAATCATGTGCAGTCTTAACCTTGAGTAAATATGATATAAAATGTTTATATTAAGGTATCTAAAAGCGCATGTAAATTTACCGAAGTTAAGGCTCAGTTACCTAATGAAAGAGCTGACAAAAAGAGAAGCATAATTAATGAGTTTATGTGGTTTACTTCTTTAGTGTAATCTTTATGCATATTAGATACAAATCAAAATTCATATATGCAAGATTAGAAGATTTAATAGAGAAATTTTCTGTATTTGACACCTTTCATGACATGGCCCACCAAATTTTATGCAAAAGTACTGAGTTCATAAAGATTTGCTGAACTAGTATTTTGATAGTATGTTTACCAAAATTAGCTCTAAAGTCACAGAATCACAGAATGTTAGGGATTGGAAGGGACCTCGAAAGATCATCTAGTCCAATCCCCCTGCTGGAGCAGGAACACCTAGATGAGGTTACACAGGAATGTGTCCAGGTGGGTTTTGAATGTCTCCAGAGAAGGAGACTCCACAACCTCCCTGGGCAGCTTATTCCAGTGCTCTGACTTGAACATCATAGCTTTCACTTTTCTCATCAGTGTGGGCAGCAATGTTGGGAATCTGGCCCTGACTGGCAACCTGAAAATTATACATAAGTATTCTTAATAAATGTAAAAGGATGTAGCTTTCTCCTAGGCCTGCTTCCCTTCCTCCTTTTGGCATCAGTAATTTGAAAGGAGTGTGAGGAAAAAGGGCTACCACCTATTTTATACCAGTTTTCAAAAATTATGAAGAAAAACTTGTTCTCAAAGTGATAAATGAAAAAAACAAATCTCTTTAGACTGCTTTTACAGATGAGAAATTTTAAATGTTAGAAAAGTAAAGTGATTTATTTGAGCTTATCAAGTATCTAAGTTGCAGAACCTGAAATAAAAACCTAAACCATTCACTTGACACTCCAGTACACTAACTTCAAGGCTTCACAAAAGCATTAGCAACACGTCAAGAACAGCCCCTAAGCTCTAATGCATCACAAGAACTATAGAAGTCTCATTATTCCCTGATGCCTACTATGGTACAAGAAAGCATTTGAGCCTATAGTTAATCTTCAGAGTGTTTAAGCTTAACAGTATAGTATAGTATTAATTATATCCTTAATTGCTCTGGCTGTCTAGCATTTGTACTGCATGTTCTTTTCATATTTTTACATACTTTAATTATAGAGTCGGGGATTCAGGAGATTTTCAAGAGTAAAGATTCTTATTCTTAAAGATAACATATATACGTGGATATATATCTGCAGTGAAACCCAGGTTTCAGCAATTTTTAGAAGTCTGTTTCAGATACAGAGAGAAAGAGTATCCTGTCTTCTTTTCTTGCAAGATATCTCTAAGGAAATCACTAAAGGAAGTTTAAACAAGCGTGTTATTTCTCTACTTCTTTGGATGTAAACGTGTTCGGGTTTTTTTTCCTACAGTTCAGAAAGAAGACATTACAGTACATTTTACTGATTAATGGGCATGCAGTTGTCTGCAAGAACTTTGTACAATTTCAGTAGTATGAGTTCTTGCAGCTGATATTTAGTGGAAGTATTTTCATAAGATATGTCATGGCTTAAGAATCTAATTTACAATGAGTTGGAACTTGGCATACAAAATGTCTAGCAACAAAAGGTATTTCAAAGCAAGGATGTTATTCTGAATTGTAATTTTGGGGCAAGATCTAAAAAATTAAAGCTGCAGTGGATCATTAACCATACTGATTTGTTAAATTATATTTCAAAAAGTCAGATTGATTATCTTTCTGCATTTATATTGGACTTGCAGAAATTGTCTTTTGTTTTTAATACACACTGTATTTCTGCCTTTCCACTTCTTTAGGCACAGTATGGATGACACTTAACTGTTAAGGTTGACACTGTATTCCAGCTTCTTAGATTAGGGGTATCTCCCACACCCAAAATCCATTCTGACAGGAAGGAAGCGAAGAAGGAAGGAAGGAAAACAAGAGAAAAGGGAGTGAGGGAGACATCTTTAAAAGTCAGTAAATGAAAAATTGTTCTTCTCCAAGCTGATATGCTTTCTCCTGTTGAAAATTTCTTTTAGGTGTTAATATAGAGGTGACTATTTTCATACTGCAAATAAATACAATAATTTATTTTCTGCAATGTGTTGCTATGAAACTTATCTGCTGACTTCATTAGCAACAACACCTCAGGCATATGGGGGTGCAAACACTACACACTTTATGTGGAATATTTTTCAAAATTTCTGATAACAATAACAAACAATAACAATAACAATAATACTAATACTACTACTACTACTAATAATAATAATTGTTGTTTTAAAGAATCTCATATAATCAAAGAATCATTGAATGATTTGGTTTGCAAAGGACCTTTCAAGACGATCTTGTCCAACACCCCTGCCATGGACAGAGACATCTTTCTCTAAAACAGGTTGCGTAACACCCCGTCCAACCGGACTTTGAACAGTTCAAGTGAAGGGACATCCACAACTTCTCCAGGTAACCTGTCCCAGTGTCTCACCACCTTCATTGTAAAAAATGTCTTCCTTATGGTCAATATAAAGCTACCCTCTTTCAGTTTAAAACCATTGCCCCTTGTCCTGTGACTGCAGGCTCTGGTAAAGAGTTTTTCTCTGTCTTTATTATAAGCCCCACTTATATATTGAAAAGCTACAATAGAGTCTCCTCAAGGCATTCTCTTCTCCACACTGAACAACCCGAACTCTCAGCCTTTCTTCATAGGAGAGGTGTTTCAGTCCCCTGGTTTTTTTCATAGTCCTCCTCTGGAACTGCTCTATGATGTCCATGCCTTTCTTGTGCTGGAACCCCACAGATGGATGCAGTACTCCAGGTGGGGTCTCAAAAGAGAGGAGTACAGGGCAAGAATCACCTCCCTTGAACTGCTGGTCATACTTCTTTTGATGCAGCCTAGGATATGATTGGCTTTCTGGGCTGCAAGCACACATTGCCATCTCATATCAAATTTTTCACATACCTATATCTGCAAGTCCTTCTCACAGGGCTGCTCTCAATACAGCAAGTATTGTTGTAGTTCTATAATACTGCAAAACCCTTTGAACTTAGATACCATTGGACATAAATGCTAGAACCATATATTACTATGTTTGGCTCATCATTTGTTATTTGTGTGTTTATTTCAATAGCAACTATATTAATCTAATTAATCGATCTATAACTATATAACCAATTAACCAATCACATTAAAACATTAAAGAATATATGCAATTATAATTAACAAAAATACCTGAGCACCAACTCTCATCTTACATTTTAATAATGCAGGTCTAATTTTTCCTTTTCTGTAGCTTAATATTGTTTGTTTTCAAGGACAAAAGCTTCATTCTGCTTGTCAGAAGTTATTTCAGTTCCATTAAATAGAACAAGCTATACAGGTGAACATCAGAATTTTGTTATTGTTATGTTGATTGTATCTATCTTTTTTCTACTTGTTTCCCCCAAGTGTCTTAAAACCATCAAGCAGAATTAACACTTGCATCCTGGTGTATGACATTCAGCCAGTATGAAAGAAGAGATGACACATTTTATTTGCAACATCAAATAGCATCATTGTGATGCTGTTAATCTGTAGGATCAATTATAAGGTGGATTATACCAGAAAAAATTATCAGCAGAAATTTCCTTAAAATGTTTTAAAACTTTACAGACTGATAGCCCTTTGAGTACTCAGCAGTTTCACTTTTACAAAGATGTTTGATCATAGCAATCTGTCTCTTCGGGAAATGAAGCCTGGAAATTACTCTTTCTGAGGCCTGCAAGCACTATCCTCCATATCAGCTAGAAAGGGCAGCATAATTCCTCTAAGGGTTAAAACACACATATTAAGCAATGATCAAATACTCCAAGACCAAGACTGAACAACCAAGCTACTTTAGTTCCCATTAGAATGCTCGAAATAGTGTATAGACTTATCTACTTTAAGTTAAATCTAAAGAGCATTAAACCTTTTGTATAAGGAGCATGAATTCTTTAGTCTAGCTTTTTGGGGACCAGAATAAATTTTGTACAAATTTTGAGACAGTATATTAACAAGAATGAGACACAATAGCCTACTTAACTAGTGCAAGTTTTACAGAGTTATGAACAATGGAGGTTTTTTGCGGATAGCATTTTATGGGCAATAACTTATTTCCACTGAGGGCTTTCAAGTGAAAATATAATTGAAAGTAAAATCTCCCAATGGAAGACAAAATCTGAAAGAAAATGAGGGATACATAATCTAAAGCATGACTCAATAAATAAAAACAAGGCATCTATAGTGTTTCTGCAACAAGCCAAATCTACTGGGAGCTTTGAATAACTTTTATACTTTTGACCAGAGAGCTCCAGACTAAATAAAATTCTAACTACTAGCCAGATAACACAAAGTTAACAGTTTACTTCACAAAATCATAGACCATGTCATTAACAGCATCTTGGCAGGCAGGTCTAACCTTTCTTTAGTAGATAATGAGCCTGAGTTTCAGGATATATGACAAGAAATCAGGTCCCCATGCTGGCTCCAGGACACCTTCAGGATGAGTCATTCTTCCTAATCTTTCCTCTTAGTTGAGTGTCAGAAAGGTAGGACAATTTCTCAGCTAAGAGCTGACCTCCAGGTTTTTTTTTTTACTGGCCTTAATCTTAACCTTACACCTTCTACAGTTTAACCTTGACCTTCCACAGACAGGTGACTGTATGAAATGGGGTGAGTACACCACAAGTTTCAAAGCTTTTACTTCAACCCTGCAAACAACTATACCACTTCATTTACCTACCTGCAGTAGGCAAAACTTAGATCTTGTGAAAGGAAGTACACTTAGGTAGTATCATTTTATACTGCATCTGCAGGGATTAGGGAATCTCTGAGTAGTGATAACTGACTAAGGAATATAGCAGCTACTGATGTTTAATGGGTTGTATAGATCAACTCAGTGTATTTGAAAATCCCATTTCATATACTTGCTTCTTTGTCTGTCTTAGGAAATATTTTATCATGGAGACTACCACAACATTGCTGGGAGAATGCATTTACATTCCAACAGTGTCTTCAAAACATTAAGTGTTTTAAGTACTTGAATATTTATTCAAATTCAAATAGGTTTCTGAAACAAATTAATTGAGAGAGGAGAAAGTTTATTGAGTGGTTTTGACAACACCACTAAAACGAACTCTTCCTACTGATCGTACCTCTTGACATTTCTTCTTTAGCTTGCAGTGCTGAATCTTCAATACTCTGGGAATGAATGCTGAAGTATGGATGAAACTCAAACTGGGTGAAATTCAACATAATTTCAAGCAGCTAAGGATGCGTGTATTGCACAGTGTGCTGAAGATTCATACCAAGATGAGAGAGTACTCTAAGAGCTCTCAGTATTACACTTGTGTGGCAAACCACCACATTTTACACATAGTCTTCCTAAATTTTTCTTCACAGTGATTAAGTATGATTTTTAGTCTTGAAAAAATCTCTATATTGCTAAATGTGTGTGAAAGGTTCTTGTAATATTGAGATACTTAAAGCAGGTGATACTTAGAGAAGACCTGAACTTAGTGCCATATGTTGCTCTTCTGTGGGGATTTCAGGATTCTCAGATTTGCTGATTCTTGTTCAAGCACCGTGCTGGTATCAGAAGAGAGCACTGAGTTCAGGAGAAGATGATATAATTCTCTTATGAATAGCATAGCACATGGATATTTACATTTTTGAAGACTGTAGTGCAGAGTTATTACAGTAATTTTAGCTCTTAGCTAAATCTTTAATTTCCCAATTATTTGGAGCTCAGCAGCTAATTAATGGTTTGAGATCTCATCATAATAATAATAAGGAACTTTTAGTTTGTTTTTAAATGCTAATACTAGAGATTTGTAAGTTTCCAAACAATTTCACCAAAATATTAGAGCCCTGAACAGTAGGTCCTTCTCTGTGTTTCAAAAGACAAGGTCAAAAGAGAAAAGATATTATTTTCTACACATTAATATGGCTTTTTCATGGATGCCAATAGAAAATTCTTCATTGGTTTCATTATCAATAGCTATATTTTAGTGGAAAAAGAATATTTTTATCTCCAAATAATCTATTCGTGAATGGACTAGAGTCAGATGCAATGGACAGACACTAAGAACAAAATGTCTGTGCTGGAAAACTAATATTAAGAGTTTGCATGCTAATTGCTCATGCCTTGATTATCACAGAATCCTAGTATCATTTAGGTTGTAAAAGACCTTCGATGATCATCTCATCCAACACCCCTGGCATGGACAGAGACATCTTTCACTACAACAGATTGCTTAAAATCTCATCCAACCAGACTTTCAACCCTTCCAAGAACGGGGTATTTACAACTTGTCTAAGCAATCTCTTCTAGTGTCTCACCACCCTCATCATAAAAAATTTCTTCCTTGTGTACAATCCAAACTTCCCCTCCATCATTGTCCCTTAGACTATCATTACAATACTTAGCAAAAAGTCTCTTCATCTTTCTTTTAAGCCTTCTTTACATATTGAAATGACACTATAAGGTCTCCATGGAGCTCTTTCTGCTCCAGGCTGACCAACCTCAACTCTCCCAGCCCTTCTTCATAGGAGACGGGTTCCAGCACTCTGCTTTTGTTTTGTGGCCCCTCTCTGGACCTGCTCTAAGAGGTCCATGTCTTTCTTGTTCTGGGGACCCCAGAGTTGGGTGCAGTACTCTAGGTGGAGTCTCAGAACTCGTTGAGGAGTAGAGGGGGAAAATCGCTTCCATAGACGTGCTGGTCATACTTCTAATGCAATGCAAGATGCAGTTGGTTTTCTGGTCTGCAAGCACACATTGTCATCTCATATCAAATTTTTCATCTACCTATATCCGCAAGTCCTTCTCCATAGCGCTGTTCTCAATCTATTCATCCCCCAGACTGTACTGATACTGGTGCTTGCCCTGAACAAGGTGCAAGACCTTATGCTAGGCCTTATTGAACTTCATGAGGTTCTCACATGGTCACTCCTTGAGACTGTCAAGGACCATCTGGATGGCATCCATTCCCTCAAGTGAATCAACTGCACCACACAACTTGGTGTCATCCACAGACTTGCTGAGGGTGAAGTCAATCCCACTGTCTATGTTGATGGTGGTGATATTAAATAATACTTGTCCCAGTAAGAACTCTTGAGAAACACCACTTGTTACTGGCTTCTGCTTGTACGTTGAGCCACTGACTGCAACGCTGTGGACATAGCACTCCAGTTCATTCCTTATCCATCTAACAGTCTGGCCGTCAAACCCATATCTCTCCAATTTAGTCACAAGGATGTTCTGTCGGACTGTGTCAAAGGTCTTATAGAAGTCAGGGTAAATGACAACAGTTGCTCTTCTCTTGTTCACCTGTCATGGGGGAGTAATTTAGGGTTCTACTTGCTGCAGAACAATGTTTAGATTTCTTAAAGAGAAGCACGACATTAAAGAATTTGGTGGCGGGTTTGCTGTATTATTTACTGCATGGGGGAGATATACCAAGCCAAATGCTGCTTAGCTTCTCTCCAAGTGCCTGTATCCGTTCACAAAGCAAACTTTCAGGCATCTTCTTTCCCTGATAAACATTCACTCCAGCGGCTGTGTTTTGAAGGTCTGGAGGCAAACTTTAAGGCGAGGCTTATGTCCGTCATGATGCAAATGTCTGGGATTCTTCTTCCCCTGATAACTGTTCGCTCTGGAGCCTGTACTTAGAGCTCCAAAGGCAAACTTTCAGGGGACACCTGTAACAGCATGCAAACCAGACTTTCAGGAAACAAAATTCTCAGAAAAAAAAAAATTTAATGGAGTAGAATAGCAGAAAGGCTGGCTCAAGCTGGGTACCTGTGCAGAGGTCCGCACGAGTATAGAAAACTACAAACTTTTATATCTTTACAGATGATTCACAGCAAAATCCAGTCCAATAGCAATATTTCACCACCAGGTCCTTTTGCTCCCCGTTGGACCCTTTTTCCCTGACTCCACATGGGCCTTTGTTTTGTTCAGTTGTAGACATTGGTTTTGGTCCATATCCTTGAAGGTGCCATTTTGTCTGGATAAATCCTTTCTTCTCAGCGAAGTGCAAAAATAGGCCTCGCTCTGCAGATTTCTGTGATATCTCTGCGTTAGCCTTGGATCATTGTTTTCCCAGTCAGTTCCATTTTTCCCAACAAAATTCAGGCTAGACTTTATCTTGCAGGTGTTTAGTCTAGTCTGCAGCTGCTTTTGGTAAATACAAGCTTAAAATTTTAGCAAATCTAGTCTACTAAATAACATGAATCAAAGAGTATATTAAAAATCATACAACCTTATATCTCTAAATAATCCATTACATTTGGTGTGCATCTACTTAAGCTAAATGATTAATATTGAACTTGAATTGGGCTCATCCACTGACCTCTAAGTAGTAAAATCATTGCCATACAACTCATTTAGCAAGGAGAGCTCAAAGCAGGCTCATCCAGGCTGTCGTATTTATAGAATGAAGTAGTTGACTCGTAGTCAAATTGCATACAGTAGGAAAAGTATGCACTAGATTCCCTGCGCCCACACACCACCGGCATTCAGTGTGCCATTCTGCTTCCCTGTGGGTCTCCTAGAAGGAGTTCTTGGCCTGGCTGAGGCTCAGGCCCTCACCTCCTCTGGAGCCTGGACCAAACAGCTGCTGGTTTGGCTGGGGGGGGTTGAGTGCATCCGCCACACTACCAAAGCAGTCACACTAACATAGAAAGCCACTAGATTAGTAAGGCATGGACGTGAGGCTGACTGGTAGTTGCCATGGTCTTCCTTTTAACCCTTGTTAAAAATGTACGTGATGTTTCCCTTTTTCGAGTCACTGGGGACTTTGTCTGACTGCCACAACTTTTCAAACATGATTGAGAGTAGCTTGCATCTACATCAGCGAGTTATCTCAGGAACTCTGGAATGTATCGCATCATATCCAGGGACTTGCACATGTTCAGGTTTCTCAGCTGATCTTGGATGTGATCTTCTCTTGCAACAGGGGGAGATTCATTTCCCCAGTCCCTGTCTTGAGATTCAGAGACTCAAAAGATTTGGGAAGAACAATTACCATTGGAAACTGAGGCAAAAAAATATGTAATTATGTAGTGTAATGGTAGAATACATGCAAGTTAAAGTAGTGGTTTATGAGAATAGTTATGGTTATGTTTTATAGACATTATGTCACATCATTAACTTTTGTGGTTTTAACTGTGGTTGGTGATTCCCCACTCTTTGTCACCCTTTGACATGAAATTATGTTCTAGAGTCCAATCTAAACAAGCACTTCATAAAACAAGATTTTTCCTCTAGCGACTTTGAAATGAGACTATAGTTATCAGCTTGATTTGAGTGAAGAACAGTGATGATTTTTTTTTCTTTTTTACCTCATTCATTTCTGGAAGCTTGCATAGAAAATGTACTCTTAGGGCTATGCAAGTAATAGTATTCTCACTTTAATATGACCACTAGTAGGCAAAGATAATATTCAGTGAGAAAAAGTGAATCAATATATCTCCTTTAGAACTCAGCTTATCTTGGAAGCATTTACTTTCTCAAATCCTGCATCTTCAGGGTGTTTGTTCAATATATTTGAAATAGGTGTGTTGAGAGCTACATGTATTTTAAGAATGGCTAACATTTACTTTATTGAACTACCACACTGACTATATGAGCAAATATAACAATTTTTATTTCAGTCTCTATAATCTCTAAAAATTCTATCATTGCAAAATTGTTAATAATGGCATATTTTCACAGAAATGTATCAAATAAAGAATTACGCCATAGATGTATCTTACTGTCTGCATTTCAGTTCCTCTGAACATAGACTAACAGAACACATATTCAGGGAAAATAAGCTTTCCATGTTTTTTACACCAGAATAAAATCTTTATAATAACATTTTATTATATAAAACTTCTTTATTCCAACATATGACTTTATTTAAGACATCTTTTATCATAGTAGGGTGATATTTGTTTATATGAAAACTAGCTTTCCCTCTTTTTATAGTTACCTAATAATACAATTATGATAAACAACTTTTAAAGTACAGGAAAATTATAAAGATTCTGTGTGAAATCTAAAAAGTGTTTTTACTTGTGTCACATCTCAGTACATCAAAATATCTCTAGTCTGAAACAGTTTGCTACTGAAGAAAATTAGGGATTGACAGCTACCAAATAATGTGAATTCTTCCAAAGTACCCTAATTACAGAAAAGAACTGTTACAAAAAGATCTTTGTTCTGAGTTATTGGGAAAATTTCTGGCATTCAACAGCCTTGAAAATTTCTTATTGCTTACCTGTCATGAGGTGACTTAGTGGCTGCACATTGAGATACTGTTTCCAGACCTCTGTAAAGACAATTATAGAAATAGTGAACTGCATCTATCCTTTTATATTCATTAACACCTCTATTTTTTTTTCCAGTCTTCTAATTAGCATGTTAAGAACATTGCAGTTTAAGCTGTGTCATATTTAAAGCTGTGGTCTAGAAACTGGTTGGAATTTGGAAAATTTAAATATAAATTTTGCTTGTAGTAAATCTCTTTGGCTGGATTTCAGTGTCCCATTATAAGCCCTTGCACCTTCAATAATATCTGGCAGATATTTGAGGACATCATGAAAAGGGAAACTTCCAGACTATCTTGTAGTATGTTTTCCCAAGCAGTCAAGAAAATTAGAAGCCAGCAGCACCTGTTCTTAGAAAGTCCTGTGACTGCAAACAAGGCTCAGACCTGCAAGGCTGACTATCAAACCCTTTTTATGTCCTTACTCTGTATAATACAGTGCTGGATCCTGGTTATTGGGAATTGTCCCCAGCCTGAGCTACACAAAGGAATTGCTGGGAGGATGGTAAGGATGTTTAACAGTAGAGATGATGCTGTTACTGTACTCAGGACCATTTCCACTCACTATTTCATTTACTAATATAGACAACAGGAAGATCTACCCCTCCATGTAATTGTGCCAACAATACTGTGCCTGACAAACAGCACTTTTCTTGTACAAGACAGAAATTAATGCCTTGCCATATTTTTCATGAAAAGATATCAGCTAAGCTTCCAGCACTGGAGATGGAAAACGCCTTAGCTCTGCGAGGATCAGAAAATAAATGAGGTCTTGGAATGTCAGCCACAGCATCACCACGTGCTGCTGGCATTCATCTTTCCCAGACAGCCCATTGCACCTTGTTTACGTGTGAGATGTTTCACTGCTAGACAAGATATTGGTCAGCCTAAGCTATGTTCACACAAGACAAAAACCACTGGAGCCATCCGGGTTATTCCTGGGAGGTATGCTTACAGCAGGGACACAGACAATTAAATACTTATCTCCTTGTTCTTTGCTACTGCTGTGCCTTAGTCATATAATAGGTTCTATCTCTGTTACAAGTTGAGCCACTTAAGCATTGGCTGTCTCCACATAGTGTTTCTCCCATTTGATACATAATTGCTCAGGAAAAAATCTAACAACTCAGTTGACTTCTTCTTGTGAGGATACTTGATGGAGAAACAAGGCACAAGTGATATCTGGAAATCTGCACCAGCCAAGGAAGAGACAGTTTTGGTACTAATCACATGATAAAAAGAATTCTAGTCACTCAGAATCAACAAGTCATAGCTTGGGCTATTTTAAGTTTTGCTTCTAGTTTTCTCATTAAATAGCTGAGCTGGGAGAAGAATGTTTTTAAAATATTGGTAATTAGTTGTTCAGATAACCTGAAAAGAATTCACCAAGCCATTTCTAAAGCACAGACCTGTCCTTTTGAGGACCTCATAATATATGAAGGGAGATGGGTTTTAATCAAACAAAAGTTCTTACAGTGACCCTGCTGAAGTCATCATATGATAAGGTGAAGTCTGGAGCAGGATGAAGCATGAAAGTCTTTCCAGAGATAGCACAAAAACTCATCAGGTAAGTAAGATATTAGAAGATGTCACATTCTGCTGAACTGTGAATTCCAGCAGGGTACTTCAAATGTATTTCCCTTGTGCTGTTTCAGGAAGTTCAGAAAAAAACGTACCAAGCTTTTTTTCAAAATCCTATTAGTTTAATATGCAAAGAAGGCAGGGTATATCTGAGGTTAAGTTTCAAACTTCGCATCCCTCACTAAAAAACCTTCCTAACTTTATATTTTAGGAACAGAGAAAATAAAAAAAATAAGTGTGTATTTTTTCTCCCTTTGCCCACTAAAGAACAAGTTCTAGAAAGGTATTATTAGTATAATAGACTCCACTTCTCTACTCTGACCTTAAGAAATGCAAATTTAATTGTTTATGGCCATCCAGAATGCCAAAGTTTGTTTTCTTCATCCCTTCCTTTGGTCATGTCAGTGCAGGTTGCTACAAGTGATAAATTGCTGATTTTTTGGGGGGAAGAGGGGACAGCTGACTCTAAGGATATTTTATATATATATATATAAATATATATATAAAAGACAATGTTTTGCTATGATTTATTTGTGTTTCGGCTGGGGTTTTGGGGTTGGGGGGAGGACTTTGTTGTTGGTTGGTTGGTTTTATGTGTCATTGTATATACATATGTGAATGAGATAAAAATAAATAAAAGGATGATGTGATTAAGTTTTCTCAACTCCTTTCTCCCTCTTATTTTTAAACGTACAGCAGGGAGAAGTCATGTTACAGTAATTTTATTAGAGAAAGGTAAAGACTGTCTTCAAAATCATGTTACCTAATAAAGTGTATACAATCCCCAGGCTGAGGATTGAGATATAATAAAAAGCGAGTAGAGACTTTACATCCAATTATAACTAAGAACTGCAAACAAAATGTAACGACTGAGGAGGGAATCATCATTTGAAGGACCTGTATATTCTACAGAGTCACAGCAGACTCTAAAAAAGAATAATTCATACCGCACCAACTGTAATAAGCGTAAGACTTAACACTTCAGGTTTCTTAATTCTAGTAAAAGGATATGTAGTCTAACTGTTGGACAGTCTGGTGAGGGGGTTCATGCTTTGACAATCCCAAATCACCTTCTCCTAGGAATGTGCAAGCCCTTAGCAGACACAGTGAAAGCTGCCTGATAAAACCCCTTACAAAGCACCCAGCTTGTGTTCCTCACCTGTTCCTGCTACAGACCCCAGAGGTGCCCAGAGGCTTTGCAGGGACAGTTCTTTTCTGCACTGCTAGTGCTGTTATTCAGGGCACGAGGTGCTCCAGTGGCTATATGGTATCCATGGTGAAAGTGTTCTTTACAATTTCATACCTCCTTTTTTCTCTAAATTGGTTTCTGAAGATTATACCTGATACTGAACTTATGAAAGCACACAAAAGACTCCTAAATATATTAGCAGGTTTATGTCTTTTATATATCAGAGATTATTATTGAGGTCTCTAATCAGATTCTGTAGTCCACCACTACAGTTTATTATCGTAATCTGTAATACATAATGGAAAAATATGTTTTATTCTCAGATATGGTTAAATAATGCCCTACTGCAACATCTTGGTCAGTCCAACTCATATATGCTGAGCTGAATAGTTGACAGAATGTGTCTGAAAAACTTTGGTAAACAGCTGAATCATGGTATTGGAAGAAAAACAGTATTCAGGAATGGTATTCCTACAGAGTAATGCAGGAAAACCTCAGCCATTGAAATGCGAAATCAGAAGTATTCTAAGATCTTTTGTGGCCATGGATTTACACCATTTAAGCAGACCACAAAAGAGAAATGGCTAACAAAGGAAATAGAACGGGGAGTTTGCAGTATACAGAAACTGTAACAAAACAGAGCAACGTACTGGGTAAGGATAATCTCAATATATGAAATGTATATATACTCTGCAAATATGAAGTGCCAAAAAGCAAGAGTTATTAAGAATAATCCACATAGGGCAAATGAAAGAACATGAAGGATAGCTCCACAGTGCCAGAGTGTAAGGATACATTTTTGGGTACTTCTGTCTTATTTTGAATACGTTTCTGGATTTATAGGAGGCAATATCTTCTGACTTCATCTTTCCCTTTGGAAACCCACACAAAAATACTTTTGTTTGTTTTACTTGGGTTTTTTTTGTTTGGAGTTTTATTGTTGTGTTTTGTTGTTGGTGGTTGTTTGGGTTTTTTGTTGTTTTTCTTTTTGTTTGTGGTGTTTTGCTGTTATTTGGTTGGGTTTTGGTTTGGGGTTTTCTTTGTCTTGTGTTTTTTTTTTTCTTTGCTTTTTCTATTTTTTTTTTCCTACAATGCAGAGTAAAGCAAATGAAAGCAATGGGGCAAATGTACTTATCTCATAAGCTCCTGAGCAGATATTCAATAACATTCACAACTGACACTGGAATATAAGCTAAAAAAAGCATTTTTGAGAACAGATATAGGAACAAATTTAGACCACGTCATGATATAAAAATTGTTTGCATGGGCAAGTGTAGCTATAAGATTGATCTATATTGTAACATATTCTAGGAGCAAAATTCCAGGACTGAAAAAAATTAAAATCAGTGTACTCAGTAAAAATCCTGGACAAGATTTTCATGTATGTAAATCTCAGTGCAAAAGATACTGATATTTAATTTACCTAATTTGGGTGTCTGAACATCAGTTATATAAATCTCAGCTCACCACTCGAAAGTCTTTTTAAATCAAGCAAGTGATGTCGGTGATTCACTTCACCTTAAAGTTGATGTCAAATATTGGACAAATAAACTAGTCTTTGATAGTTTTTCTAACTATGTTCATCTTAGTCAATCAATTTTTGATTTGTAATACTCAGTGAGATGAATCTTATTGAAGATTGCTTACAAGATATTGATGTGAAACAAGTTTTCTACAGAAGCGCTATTATCTGTAAGGCAAAAAACAAAGACAAGATTCCAGTATGTGGCATAAATAACTGAAATGGAAAAGATGGAAGAACCTTCAAAATAAATTAATTTGATGATTGCAGGAGAAGATAATTGATTTGGATATGCAGATCGCTAAATGGAAAACACAAAATATAGTAGTGATGGAAAAATAGTTCGATCTTTTCACAGAAGATGCATCACCTAAAAATCTCCTTGGCAAATTTATTCAATTTATTACATTTTCTCTCCAACTACAGACAGATCAAATAGATGAGAACAAACAAGCTAATACCTTAAGTGCAGTACAGAAGAATCATGCTTCATGATTCTTTCTAGAGGAAAAATCACTCTAGTAAATACTTTTCATAAGAAAAATATGTTCTAGGAAAAAGCTAAACTATATATTGAAAGACCTGATTGGGACTAAAGTCAGTGTCTTTTTTTTTTATTATTTTTTTTTAATATGTAGCTGCAACAAAGAGGAACACAATGGAAAAATATGTAAAAAGAATAGAGAAATTCAGAGAGTAGAATCCTGTCATGTCCCACTCAGAGGTATGGGTGGAGGGAGGGGTGACTCAGGTTCATGGTTCCCCTTGGTTGGAAAACAGTATACACAATACTTAAGGACCGTAAACAAAGGCTTTTATTTTGCAGCTTGGCCCAATTGGCAAATGATTTGGTTGCAGAAGAATTTACATGATTTAAGTTGAGTTGGTAAACATAAAAAGTTTGAGGCACATGTGGGGCTGTAAATCTTACATTACTATGTTAGTTATGAAAAGGAAAGCAAAAGAATAGAAGTATAGGAAAGAAAGAAAAGAGAGAGAGAGATTTCACCATGCTTATGGCTCCGCTTTGTGTATGATGGGGTTCGTAGTCTTGGATCCAGCGATGTGCAGCATCCTCTGGTGGCTTGTTCAGTTCCTGCAGTAAGGCTGGTGGGTGGAGTGGTCCTCAGGATGGTCAGTGCACCCCACAATGTGCTTGTGCAGGAGAGCTTCTTATAGTCCTCTGGACTGCCTGCTTGCATAATCTTTGGTCTGTTGCTCATGCATCATTGGGGGTGATTGCAAAAGATGGAAAAGTCCTGAAGGGTGTCGGCAGTCTTTTCCCTTAGTGTCATGCTAGGCCTATCAGAAGATGGGGTTACGTGCACTTCAACACTTCCCCCACCTCCTGTATCAGCCAGCCGGCCTTTGTCTGTGGCTCATTAGCTTGTCGTTGATATGTAAATTGCAATTCACCTTATCCTGAATGTCTCATCTCCTGCATCTGGATGAACTGGTTTTGCTACCATATTTGAGCCATTATCCTTTTCAGGACCTGACAAACCCCAAACCAGATCTCAGCAAAATGCCAGTCGAGTTTGAAAGAATTAATTGTTATAGCCACTTGTTTGAAAAAGGAGACATCAAATTTGATCTTAACAAACCTAAGGTGCTAAAAGGAGTTCATAGCACAAATCTCTAAAGGAGAGCTGGGCACTACATTGTGCAAAACCCTTGGTAGAGCTTGTGACATTCATGTAATTTAGATATACCATCTATAAATAAAGGTCTCGTGGAGGAGATTCAAGTGCCACATCTTGGCAGATAGCACTTACTTGATGCAATCTTGAATGATGTGGACATCTGTTAACAGCTATGGTCCATATGTTCCCTTCAGCTGGGCCCGGCTGTTCTCCTGCAGGATCTCACAGGAGATATTCAGCCAGCTGGCTGCTCGGCTGTGAACATGCACAGGCAGGCTCGACACTAGAATCTCAGTGCCATGAGTGCCATGTCTGCCCCATGTGCCTCATACAGCTTGAACAAAGAACGGTGACCTGCTCCAGCAGGAGCAGCCACAGCCAAATCAGGTCCTCCAATGCCTTGGTGTCCAGCGTAGCCATCCTGACCCCATAGGGCTTCCTGACAGAGAAGCATGTGAGACCATCTGCGCCTGTCTGCCTTGAGGCCAGCTCCATTAGAGCAGAAAGCACTATGGCTCACTTGCTTTTATGGTAAAAGCAGCTAAAAATAAATCCGGTTTTTCTCTCTCCTTCTCCTTTGCTGATCAGCCATACATATCCTCATCCTCCCACCCTCCTCTCACTGTCCCTGTGTCTGATAGCTCTGTCTTGCTGCATGGTGCAGTGACAGCCACAGCCCCTCTCTCTTCCTAAGAGCTGCAGCTTCAGGGCTTGTTTTCAGCTACCTTTCTTTGCCTTGCTCTTTTTCAGTTTTCTCTTTGTTCGTTCCTTCTCCATGCCTTACACAGGCATAAATTCTCACAAAATGCTTTTCATTCCCCTGTCACAGTCAGACCACACTTAGGGGTTTGTCACTACTAGTCTTATTGGTTATTCTTTCGCAATACTGCACTGTCCTCTGTACTCATGGCGTCTACCCAGACACTTAAATATCCGTTAGTCAACAGGTAACAACATTAGCAGACAACATAAACCTATGACAAAGGTTGCTGCATGAAACTTTGGTGTTCAGAAGATGTATTTAACAGGAAAGAAAAGTAGTTACAAAAGCAGAGGGAAAGGCACAGGGCAGGAAATCTAAGTAAATAAATAGGTGATATGGTTCTTCCCAAGTCCCTGCTATCACAGGTGTTACGGATGCAATGTAACCTGTGGAGCCCCACATGACAGTCTCACCCTAAGAGAACATTAGGATTCAAGTACATTAAACAGTCAATAAGACCTGAATGTCCTCCCTGTTCCTCTGTTACCTGAGCCACTCTCTTATTTGGGTGAGGTCAATAGCGCTCTGCGAGAAGGCCAGCTCAGGGTTGCAGTGGGTCAGTCTATGGTTCTAAATAAAAGGACTTCAAACCTGTATTGATGAATGCCCTCATGCCGGGAAACCTCTGTGCTTCCCTAGATACTTACTAGACCTTATCATTAGATGTCTCTATGAAGTCCTTCCCAGCAGCTGGGAATACACGGCACAGTGCACAGTCTCCCAAAGGATCGTTCCTATAACTACATTTATCAGAAGGCCAGGTCCACAGCCATGTTTGAAAAGGTCCAAGTTGGACCAGTTGCAGAAGATGGTGAAAAAACAGGGGAGAGTTCCCCATAAGATGTCCCTAATAATCTGGTGACTATGATCAAAGTGGTGGGATGGCAGTGTCCTGGACTCAAGTGTAACAACTAGAACATCTGAATAGCAGCAGGAGGCAGTTGTGGTCAAGGGTAAGTGGCATGGATTTGGGTCATGTTTCCTGTGAAATGTATTCTGTACACATTGGACTTCCTTGGTGTCTCTTTGAAGGCAGAGAAAGTTACATGGCTTAGCATGTCTTTTGAGTGTGCCAGGACTGAGTTGGGGTCATGGGAGATGGAGATGCAAGAAAAGAGAAATGGTTGCAAGTTCCTCCAGATAACGCCTCATGAATGAAAAGACATTTTGTAATCAAAGCTGCATTTACTGCTTCAAGAATGTGGGAGACATGCATTTTTTTGGGACAAGCAGTGTGTTCAGTGACATTTTTGTGTGTAGCATGGCTTCTTTTTCCCCATGCAGAGGACATAAACAATCAGAGACAATCACACACCTGGCCACATGTGGAATCCTGACAGAATCTGCCTCGTTCAGGACATGTGAGTATGTGACTATTTCTGCTGTTATCACACTACATACGCTTTGGAGTGGAACACTACTTTGAGGCATAGCTGGTTACTATGCAGACCTAAGCTGTCAGCTGGTTATTTTTTCTTTCTTTTCCACTGAGTTGCCATGGGAGTCTGTCAAGCTGCAGCAATAGCAGTTTCACCCTTGCCCAGGCACCTTTCCTCTCTGTACATGCTATGCTTAATGTCACTAAGCTTGAGATTCCCATTCTCCCCTCCCTTGCCAAGAGCACAAATACAATTTACACTCACAGAGCTCTCCTCTGTTTTTCCCTCTGCCCCGGGACTTGACAGTGATGAGGACAGCCACTTGACAGTGGCAGGACAGCATAGGTATGTGTCTGCCCTTGGCACAGACTTAAGAAAGAAGTTCTGCCACAGAGTACTGGGCTACTCCTTTGACACTGCAGCTGCAAACCTGAAATGCCTGCCTAGCATGGAAAAGCAGCAATCTGGCATCTAAATGCTCTCTGCAGTGTGGAATAGTATGACAATATATGGGGAGCTACATGGTGAGAAGTCCCCAGCCCACATGCGGGAGAATATTTTCGTTTACCATTGCATTGCCAAGCACCACGCTCTGCTGCAGGCCATCTTGCCACCTGAGCCTAGGCCAAACAGAAGATTATCACAGGCAAAGCAGTCTTGACTAAGTGATTTTTTTAATAATTTAGTTTATGGCCATTTAGCACAAACTTATGATTACTGATTTGTGTATTGAGAAAAAAGGGAACATAAACAATTAATTAAGCATTTAAGGAAAGACCTTTCCTCTCCCTTCCCCAGGCTCAGCATCGGCAAAACATTTTCTCTCCACTTCTCAGTCCTGACTTTCTTTGGTTTTGCTGCAGATTATGCTCAGCCAATCCAGTTCCTTCGGGGAGGGGATGGACAGTGCAGGAGGCTGGGGTTGATACATAATGGTTTCTCTCTGCCGTTCTTTGTTTCTTACTCATTTTCCTCCAATGTTGCTGGCTTCTTCCTTGTTTTCCCTCTGCCCCAGCATGGGTCACTTGCAACCACAGTCCATCTTGGCTGTCTCTACTCTGACACAGAATACCTGTGTCCCCGACATCTCCTTCTACATCTTGTATAATCATAGAACAATTTGGGTTGAAAGAGACCATTAAAGATCATCTAGTCCAACCCCTCCACTATAGGCAGGGACATCTTTCACTAGATCAGGTTGCTCAAAGCTGTTACAGAAGGAAGCCAAGGTAGATGACATCAGTTTTTCTTCCTTTGCCCACCAACACAGTCATAGAAATCATAGAAAGGCACTAGATCAGTCAGGCATGATTTGCCCTTGGTGAAACCATATTGGCTGTCTCAAATCACCTCCCTGTCTTCTATATGCCTTGACACAGCTTCCAGGAGGAGCTGTTCCATGATCTTAACAAGCACAGAGGTGAGGTTGATTGATTGGTAGTTGCCAGGGTCTTTTTTTAACCCTTTTTAAAATGGATGTGATGTTTCCCTTTTTCCTGTCACTGGGGACTTTGTGTGACTGCCACAACTTTTCAAATATGATTAAGAGTAGCTTTCAACTACATCAGCAAATTCTGTCAGGACCCTGGAATATATCTCATTGTGTCCCATGCACTTATGCACATTCAGGTTCCTCAGATGGTCTTGAACCTGACCTCCTCTTGAGATGGGAGGGACACCAATTCCCCTAGCCCCTGCCTTGAGGTTCAGGAGCTTGATAAATGTGGGAAGAGAGATTACCATTAAAATATGACAAAAAATATTGTTGAATATCTCATTCTTCGCTATGCTGGTTGTCACCAGTTCCGCTGCCTTATTTATTGTGGGGATACATTCTATTTAGTCTTCCTTTTCTGAACAACATACCTATAGATGCCATTTGTATAATTATTTTTAGCATCCATGGCTAAACAAAGCTCCAACTGTGCCTTAGGTTTTCTGATGCCATCCTTACACATCTGGGCAGCATCTCTATATTCTTCCCAGGAAACGTCACTGGTTCCACTGGCTGTGCATTTCCTTCTTACACTTTAGTTTGGCAAAGAGGTCCTTACTAAAACATGCCAGTCCCATGCCTTTCTTACCCTTTTTCTTACACATAGGAAACAAGAGCTCTTCCTTTCAAAGAAAAATGTCTTTAAAGAGCTGCCAGTTCTGTTCAGCTCCTTTGACCTTGAGTCCAGTTTCCTAGGGAGTCCCATCCATCAATTACTTAAACAACTGAAAGTTTACTTTCCTAAAATTCAGCATCCTGACTCTAGTCTTCACCTGGCCCATATCCCTCAAGATTGCAAACCAGGGCATGATCAGTGCCTCCCAGGCTGCCACAAATCACTGCCACCAATCTCGACATTTCTAATTAGTTCATCCATGTTGGTATGCAACAAGTCAGTAACACTTCTCTTCTAGTCAGGCTGTCTTTCACCTGGATTAAGAAGTTATCCTTGTCACTCACCAAGAATCTCCTGAACTGCTCACAGCTTGCTGTGCTACTATTGCAACAGATGTCAGGGTGATTGAATTCGCCCAACAGGATCAGAGCCTGCAAGCATGATGTTTCCTGTCGTTAAGTAAGAACACTTCATCAACACACTTCTCTTGATCACACAGCCTGTAGTAAACAGAAACCATGAGGTTTCTTTTGTCGGTGTGGCCCCTAATTTTTTACCCATAAGCTATCTGCTGTTTTTCAATCACCGCTCTGTGCAGTCAATACACGATTTTACACAGAGTAAAACCCTCCACCCCTCCTTCCTTGTTTGTCCTTCTGAACAGTTTATAGCCATCAATTGCAGTGCTCTAGTTATGCAGTTCATCCCACCAAGTTTCAATAATAGCTATTAGAGCACAGCTTTCCAGCTGCACGGTGGTTTCTATCTCCTCCTGTTTGGAACCCATGCTGTACGCATTAGTATAGATGCACCTCAGATGGGCTATTGACCTTTTCACCTTTTTGGAAGAACATACCCTAATTCCTTTGAGGCATTTCACAGGTGTTTCCCTCTTGGTTCCTAATGCATCAGCAGCCCCCAGCTCTTCTCTGTTCTTCAAAATTACAGTTTAAAGATGTCTGTATAAGTCTGACCAGCTTGTTGGTGAAGACTCTCTTGCCCCACTTGGTCAGGTGAATCCCATCAGCTCCCAACAGAACAGGTTTCTCAAAGGGAGATCCATGATCGCAGAAGCCAGATCCTTGAGTATGGCACCAGCCATGCAGTCATACATTCACCTGTTCTATTCATCTACTCTGATTGGGAGGAAAGAGGAGAAGCTACTCATGCTCTAGATCCTTTTAGTGTTGCTTCAAGGGAGGTATAGTCTCTCTTGATGGTTCCGAGTTGCCTCATCACAGTATTGTTAGACCCTATATGGAATAGTAGGAGTAGATGACAATCTTCAGCATCACCAGGCTCAGTAGCCTCCCAGTGGTGTTGTGAATGCAAGTTCATGGTAGACAGCTCCTCCATTTCTTCTCCGACAGTGACTGACAGTCTCTTCACAGCCCAAGCAGAGGCACTGTGGGATACCCCAGCTGTGGTAGTTTTGGGGTGCCATGTGCTGTTTGTATTGGTGTCAGGTCTGACTAGAACCAGCTGCGCTCAGCATAGAGCAGGTCATAGCCACCCCCCACACAGGGCATCCTAGAAGCCCCCTGCCAGCCCAAACCTGCCAGTTATGTCTCATACAAGAATTCAAATAAATCCCTTTGACTTCTGGTTCCTCTTCCTTGCAAACAGTTACCCCGTTGGGACCCTGCGTCACTTCACTATTTCCCCAGCTGTAGGTTAATGAGAGGGTTGAAAAGCAGCACTTTAGAGGGGGATGTGGCTCTGGGGCAGTTCAGGCACAGCAAGGAGAGCACAAAGGGACAGACATGTAGCCTCCCAGCATATTGCTGGAGAACTGGGACTGAGTGACACTGCTAGGGTGATACGGCCTCATCCATGACATGTAACTGCATTCCAGGGCCAGTGACAACTGACAGGCAATGATTTGCACTGACACAGTGCCAGCTGGTTTGGACCAGAACAGTGAAAGAGACAAACCTAACAACCTAGCAATGCAGATGACTGCAACCCCACACTGACAAACTTATTTAGTGATCAGGATTATAGGACAGAGTTCACCCTCAGCAAGTTTCCAAATGACATGAAATTGGTACGAGGATCTGATAGAACAGATGGTTGCGTTGCTGTTCAGAGGCACCTCAACAGGATGAAGCAGTTGGCCAACAGGACCTTCATGCATTTCAACAAAGGGAAATGCCAAGTTCTGCACCCGAGGAGGAATAACTCCATTATCAGTACATACTGGGGGCCAGCTGGCTGAAGGACCAAAGCAGTTTTGTAAAAAAGGACCTGAGTATCCTCGTGGACAACAAACTGAACATGAGCCAGCACTGTGTCTCTGCAGCTGAGTAGGGTGATAGCACCATGAGGGACATTAGGCAGAGAGCATTGCCAACATCGAGGAAAGTGATCCTTCCCCTCTGCTCATCCCTGGTGAGACATATCTGGAGTGCTGGGTCAGGTTCTGAGTTTCCCAGTTGGCGTGGTTTAACTCCAGCCAGCAACTAAGCACCGCACAGCCACTCGCACACTCCACCCCTGCAGCAGGATAGGGGAAGAGAATTGGATGAGTAAAAGTAAGAAGACTTGTGGGTTGAAATAAGAACAGTTTAAAAATCGAAATAAAATAAAATAAAATAAAATAAAATAAAATAAAATAAAATAAAATAAAATAAAATAAAAGTAACTAGTTACAATGAAAAGGAAAATAACAAACAGGGAGAAATAAAACCCAAGAAAGACACCACCACCCGACCAAAATCCAGCCAGTCCTCAGGCAGTGGCTGCCCCAGCCAACCTTCCCCCTGGTTTATTCCTGAGCATGATGTCATATGGTATGGAACATCTCTTTGGTTAACTGAAGCCAACTGAACCGGCTGCATCTCCTCCTAACTTTTCATTCACCCACAACCTACTCACTGGTGGGTGGTATGAGGGAGTAGAAAAGGCCATGACTGTGTAAGCACTGCTCAGCAACAACTAAAACATCCTTGAATTATTAACGCTGTTTCCAGCACAAATCCAGAACACTGCCCCATACTAGCTACTTATGAAGAAAATCAACTCTATCCCAGCTGAAACCATTGCACCAGTACAAGAAGCAAGGAAATATTGAAGCAAGTCCAGTGAAGGCCCATGAAGATGATAAAGGGACTGAAGCATCTGAAATACAAACACCTGGGATCATTTTCCGCAGAGAAGAGTAGGCTCAAGAAGAACTCATCGATGTGTATGAACACTTGATGAGGAGAGAAAAGAAGGTGGAGACAGTTTTTCCTCAGTGGCGCCCAGTGAAAACACAAGAGGCAAAGGGCACAAAGTGAAATACAGGAATTTCCTTTTAAACATACGAAAAATCTCTTTACTATGACGGTGGTGAAACACTAGAACAGAGGCTGTGAAGTCTCCATCCTTGAAGATATTCAAAACTCAATTGGATATGGCCCTGAGCAACCTGCTTTAGCTGAACCTGCTTTGAGCAAGGTCATCTCCAGAATTTCTTTCCAACATTAACTATTTTGTGCTTCTTTGATTCTGTGATTTTCTGCTTTGCTTAATTTACTGCTGTAGATGTAGCCGTAGAGAACTAAAGTCCCAGTCACAGCATGTCATCTGCCATACAGTCAAGATGAAGCCACACTTGCAAAGTATAAAATACAGAACCAGAATTACAAATAATGTAAGTACTGATGCCTTTGCAATTGTTAACTTAGGATTGCTTACTTATACATAGACAAAACTACAATGATTTTGGATTGTTCCTCTTGAAAACCCTCAAGAAAAGGAATACCCCAGGTGTATCAAGTCTGGCAGCTGTAGAAATGGAAGATTCACTCATGGTGCTCTGAATCAGAATCAGTCTGGATATGGCTGCATATACACAATAATAGCACTGTCCTTGAGTTTAGAAGTCTAGCATCCTTTTAGGACTTACAGTGTCAGACAATCATATTTGGGCACACTGCACGCACACTTGATCTGGCTCAGGCTAGGCACCTCAGAATATGTTTTGTTCTTCATAAGTACACTTAGACGCACTGTAAGACCAAGACATATGCTTTCAATGGTAAGCACAGTACCTTTAGGCAAGTATTTAAGAAAAATACTATTTAATTTCACTATATTTCTCCACTGATGAGAATGTTGTACATCATGCAATACTCCAGAAGATAGTAATAGAGGACAGGAATGAAGGAGAGATCTGAACACTAGTAAGCTTTGAAAGATCTTCAAAGATAAGAATGATTTTTTTATAGAGCCTATGAGGAAAGGCTCTCTGTTTGAACAGAGCAATAAAGAAATGAGTTAAATCTTGTCCAAACATGATTCTATTGAAAAAATCCCAGAATGCGTGATCATCTTTAGACTTCACAGTAGCAGACATTAAAAAGTAAAGAAAAAATGAACTGTGTTTATATTATATAACTTTTTTTTTCTTGAAATTAGATGTATTTAATGAAGGAATACTATTATAATGTATAAAGTAGTGAGAAGCCCATATGACTTGAGCTCACACCTGGCTTACTTCAATTATTGGGAAATACATTGTCTTACTTCCTTGACTGCTATAAAGAAGTAGTTTAATGACAGAATAATATACCACGAATAAATATGACATTGTGAGGGCCTACATTTTCATATTTTATAACAGTTAATCTACGTACTCTGCTTCACTGTACTTTATATTTTTCTTGGTTTTAATAATCTAGTGCTAAACTATTCATACAACTCCCACTGAGATTCTATTCTTTCATTAGAAATGCCATATATAAAGTGGCAAGGAATCTGTCCAAAAATTAATAAGTGTAAGCCAAACATAATCTGTTCCATATCTACTCTATACTTCAAAGAACTTTGCTAGTTCATGCAACAGTACTATTACGGTGCCTCAAGACAGAAAGGCCAAAGACATACAGAAGTATCTCCCTCATTGTTACAGTTAAAAATATAATTTCAAGGGTTGATTTGTATAAGAAGGCTTGGGGAAGGAAGTTTAATTATCACAAACGTCTAAAACAAGCATGACTCCTTAATTAGTGTTTTCTGTGCAAATTAGGGGGAAAGTAGCCATCAGTTTGAAAGTTCTGATCTGAAAGAGGTAAGTACAAAAAAACCATTTACAATACAAATTAACAACATGTATCATTTGAGAAATAACTAGAAATGCCAGTGAAAGCTTTTGTTCAGATTTTTAACTTCCTAACCTACAATTTAGTGTAAAGTAGAACATTGTGAGATGTAGCAATAAGCTCCACGATCCCCTCGATTTTCACAACGACAACACAAAAAGAATTTCCAATGTTTTTCCTATACCCTTAAAACAATGCTTGTATTAATGTAAGCCTTAGCACAGTATGATATGTGAAATTTATATATTTCTCAAAGTAATTTTTTAACAGTAGTATGCCTAATCGTAAGGACATATCATCAAAGGGAGAGAGTTTTTAATATTATGATGTCATGTAAAAGCCAGTGCTATAGACTAGTTTTGTTTTTGCCAGATGCCAGATAAACATTCAGTCCACATATCAAAAATCCATGATTTAAGGGGATCACAAAAGGAATTTTCCTATTCCACCATTACTGGTTTTGAAACTCCAAAATTTCTCTCATTTTGTATTGGGATGAAAGTAAGTGTTAAGTGATATAGGAGAGCATGGCCACTTCCTCTGGCTGCTCCAACCCAGGACCTCTCCAGCTTGGCTGTTGGAGCCCAGTTCAGTGCCCCAGTGACCTGTGGTCTCTACTCAGGCTGAGGAATGTGACTGGCACTTTCCTGGTTGCAGTCTCAACCAGTAGAGAAGCTGAGCATGTGTCCCAGAGACATAGACACACGCAGGGTTATATACAGAGACACATGCACACAGACACACACAAGAGATTTATACAGCCAGTCCCACAGACAAGGTGGTGCCTTCAACTGCACTCATGTATAGGTCTCACATAAAACATAAATATAGGCATCCGAGTGCCCTTCCTCCTCTTCAGCTGGTGAAGACAGAAGTTTGCTAGTGAAGGCAACACACAAGACACTCTGTAGGTTCATAGCACACATTTGCAGATCCCTCAAGGGCCAGTACATTCCTCTGTCCACTTAGCATCCCTGCCCAGATACTGGGCCCCTTTACTGCCTTCACAGGTCCCCTAATTGCCAGCTAGTCAAGTTTGATGCTCGCTAGAAAACACACACCACTCACACATTCTTTCTTCACACACTCCACATTAGCAAATCCCCTGAGCATACCAGCACAGATCCCCTGCCTGCCTCATACCCTAGCCTGAAATCAAGCCCCCCCCTATACTCACTATCTAGTCCATCTTAAAGTTTGCTAATGAACACACATGAACAACCCATACAAACCAGGACTGGGGAATATACAGATACCCCCTCAGCAGCCAGCACAAGGCTTATGGGCTGTCACCTGTGGTCTTGCTCCAGCTGCTGGTGCAGAGCCCTTCACTTGCCTCAGTCATGCCAGTCCCTCCAGTGGCTGTTTTTTTGAGACACAGACACAGTTCACATTCCAGTGGCTGGACATTGAAGACATTTACTCACTCCACTACCTGGTACCACAAAACAGGAGTGCCCACACACTGGTCTGACTTCAGTAACTTGCACCAATTTTTACTCACATCAGTACTGGTTTCACCAGTGACTGGCACTTTGTCCTTGCAGCACACACACACAGATTGGGCAGTAAGTGCGATTATGCAGAGAGACAGTTCAGAATTTATTTAATAAGAAGATATAAGATGATAGGACAGGCTGCAGTGATCAGACACAGGGCTCAGCCAGACAAGCATACTGACTGGCCCTGTTTTACACAGGACCAGCCCCTTTATACCCTTTTCTGCCTACCACCCTTTGCTTCTCCTTGCTTCCTCTTCCCCTTCAGGTCCTCTATGTTTTCGTACAGCTCTATGATACCTGCATGTCTCCCAGTCCAGGATCTCTTCCGGTTTACAACCTAACCAGTGGCAAAGTCCATGTTGATCTTCCTGGAAGCGGCACCTGTGGTTTCTCAATAGTCCATCAATTAGCGTGAGCGGTGAGGCTTGTTTCTTGTAATTGTCTCCATGTCTGCTTTGTCAGGTCTTGGTATATTTTGATTCTGGCATCCCCTTTTCCCCTTCATTTTCCAAGAGACAAAATCCTCAGTCAGATAACCTTGCTAGAATAAACATTCTCGCACTCTCACATGCCCTCATCAGTTAGTGTGAATGACAGGGTCTGGTTCTTATCACTGCCTTGGTTATCCTTTGTTGGTCAAATTTGTGTATAGTCTTGTTTATGGCTTTCTTCTGTTGTGGTTTAACTCCTCTGGGCAGTTCAGGCCCACACAGCCCCTTGCTGTGCAATGGGGGAGAGAATCAGAAGCATTAAAGTGAGAAAACTCATGGCTTTAGATAAAGGCAGTTTAAAAGGTAAAGCAAAAGCCACACATGCAAGTAAAGCAAAATAAGGAATTAATTGACTTCTTGCTATCAGAAGGCAGGTTTTCAACCATCTCTAGGAAAACAAGGCTTCATCATATGTGATGGTTACTTGGGAAGACAAACGCCATCACTCCAAATGTCTCCTCTCCCTCCTTGTTCCCCCTTCACTTTTATTGCTGAGCATGATATCAAATGGTATAGAATATCCCTTTGGTCAGTTTGGGTCAGCTCTCCCAGCTGTGTCACCTCCAAGCTCCTTGTGCACCCCCAGCCTACGTGCTGGTGTGGTAGGGTGAGAAGCAGAAATGGCTTTGACACTGTTGAAGAACTGCCCAGTAATAGCTAGAAATTTGGTGTGTTATCAACACTGTTTTCATCACAAATTTAAAACATAGCATCATACAAGCTACTGTGAAAAAAATTAACTCTATTCCAGCCAAAACCAGTGTATCTTATTATCTTGTTGCATTGAAAAATGTTTCTGACCAGATACCCTTAAAGTAGCAGACACTCGCCTTCCACATAACCTTACATAAGGTCTTCCAAAACTTTATGTCAAAAAGTCAAATGAGATATTAATTCAATATCTAGGGAACTACTCTGAAACATGGTAAAGCATTCTTGAAATGTTTTTTAAAAAGTGCAAGAGTGAAGAGATTCAACCCAGAATGAATAACTAATTACAACACTTGCCTGACGCATGGGAAATTGTTTCCTTTGAGCTGAGCACAGCAAGGAACCTGGATTATCAGTCTGAAGTATCAATACTCCAGATGAGTTCCCTGAAACCTAAAACATTGGCACTCTGTGGTAAGAGCTTTCAACCTTTATTTTTGATTTCTTCATTTTGTATTTCCCTCTCTCTCTGAAAGGCTTACTTTTTCTACTCCACCCCATGAAAATTTTCAGATTCCATGAGCTGACACATCCTGACACAAAATTCACCTGTTTTTTACAAAAGCCCTGAAGTAGTTTTCTTCTAGAAGAAAATGATTCCTTATTCAATTTAAATTCAGTGATACTGTTATGCAATAAAGAATTCTGTGTATCTGCAATGTCACTGGTATATTTCTGGTTTTAGTGTGGTTTTTTTCCATTGAATTGCAATGGAAGGAATTGAAATACCAATACAATTTGGGCTTTGCACATGATGGAGATTTTTTAGCTATTAAAAGTTGCTATCTGCAAATGTTTTTAGAGCTATAGTCAAATTTCCTAACAGTTATTATTTACCTTTACCAAAACTCCTCTCTTTAGTGGTAGAAAAAAGAGGCTCTGGCACTGTGTGGACAGTTTATTTCTCTATGGTCTCAGTGTTACAGCAGGACTTTAAGAACTATCTTATGGAATAGTTCCACCTAGCTGTGATGACACCTTTTACCATCAGCTTTCCAGTGCACATGAAGGCATTGGCTATCCTGTTTCTTTTTAAGTTCTAATAATTATTGATATACTATTTAAAATTCTCCATCTCACTAAATGATTAGTATTTCTCTTGTCTGTTATGGAACTCAGCATAACAGGAGATACTTTTCCATACCCTTCTAAAGTGATAACTTCAGAAGAAAATTAGAAGTATGAAAGCACACAAGTGCCTTCTCAATGAAACTTGTGAAAGACAGAAAACAAAAAAAAGCAGTGAATGAACTCAGGATAAAAAAAAGTTCTTGGAGGAAAACAGGTAGAAACAGCAGGTGCAGTTTAGATGACTGAGAAAAGGTAGGAAAGGTTCAGAAAAGGAAGGACTAAGAGTCTAAAGGACAACTAGCACTAAATATAATAGAATTTTATTGGTATATTCTCAGTGTTTGAGGACAAGAGAAAACCAGTAGCTGAAAAATAAACTTAACAAACAACCCCTCCCTTCAGAGCTAGCTTGAACTGACAGGAGCTGGATTCCTGACTCTTTAAACAAGACAGATTTTGAGAGAAGGAAGGAAGGAAGGAAGGAAGGAAGGAAGGAAGGAAGGAAGGAAGGAAGGAAGGAAGGAAGGAAGGAAGGAAGGAAGGAAGGAAGGAAGGAAGGACCACAAAAATCTAAGAGTAAGCATTTTTTTAGGACCCAAAATTAAGATATGAAGTAAAAGGACTTGTAGTTCAGTTACTTCAGAGGGAGGGAAACAAATCTGATGAGGTGAATAAAGACTGATTATTTCAGCTGTTGAGGTGAAAGCTCAGAGAGTGACAAAAAATTGTATTTTCTGTATATGTATTATATTTTCTATATTATTAACTAAATCTTCATCTTAATAATGCAGAATGATGGCTAAAACTTCTTGTTGATAAATATTTGATAATGTGTGTTCCTTTGATTTTATTTCAAATTAGAAATTTTATCAAATATTTAGTATAACAAACACAAAGAAGGAAAAAGGACTATAGACACATACATATGTCTATAGTCATGGCAGACAGAAACCTACACAGACATTTCTGTGTAAGTCCAGAAATCCACCCAGAATCCAGTCATCGCTAAATGTAATTATATATAATCACTATAATGTGTATAGTGTGAACTCTCCACAAACCTTTTCATGACTGTAAATGCTGATAGTCACTGCTTTAGTGCTGGATTTTTCTAGTTATAATTAAAAGGAAAAGTAAATGCCAAGTTTGTAAAGCTACAGATTCCTGATAAAACAGGAAGTTCTTGAGTATATTACAACCAGAAACAAAAATAACCTACTTACAAATGAATTCTCTCAATCAATAGCAATTGAATGTTTCAGCACTCTCTGAGTCTCAGCCCTTTCTGTGAAGTTTGCTACATGTACTACTATTTACTCTTTAGTTTTTTTAACATAAGTAAAGAATTCTTACTGTTACTTATAGAACAGAAAAAAGCCCCAAAACTCAGCTGATAGTCATCTCATATTTTATCCAGATCTGTTTTATTTTGAAAGGAGAAGTGTTCCTATTGCAAAATTATCTTCTTCTTCCTCTTCCTCTTCTTCTTCTTCTTCTTCTTCTTCTTCTTCTTCTTCTTCTTCAGAGAGCAATATTTATGATTTTCCATGCAATAATACTCAGTTTGATTTTCTACTGAGGTCTAATGACACTTAATGCACTAAAGTGTAGTCCTGCATTTGCACTGCCACGTCATGCTAAAAATTACCCTTGCATTATAGTGCCTCAGACTTACCATAAATAAAGCCTAAATAATATATTTCTATGTCTATGCTACACAAGAGTAGGGAGAAAAAATGTGAATAAATACAGGGAAAAGTTGCTTCAGCAAAATATTTCCCCATACATGCAGAAAAATCTCTCTGGCTTGTGAGCAGTATTGTGCACTCATTCTTTCAATGCAACAAGAAGTGCAGGGGTACGGACAGCTGGGAAGAGCAGCAGAACATAAATCCCGACAGAGCCACCTTGTGACGTTTCCTTACACTGATAGGGACCAACAGCCAGGTCAAGAAGAAACTGTAGTTGCATGTCTAATGAAAAATAAAATTAGAAGTTCAGCTCTCATAGCAGTGGATACCTCCTTTATATGGGACTGAACCGAATATATTCACAATAGTGGGCACATATTTTCTACCTAGTCCTAGTCCTGTTCCAATAATTTGTAATCTCTGACTGGAAGTCATAAATATTTCTTGTAGAAAGGAAAAGCATTCAAGACCTGCCTGTACCTGAGTAACACTACAAAATCACTACTATTGCCTTGTTTTTCTCTTCTTTGGCTGCTAAACCCTTTTATTCCCATTTAACACAGAAATCAAAGAACTTTAAAAGATGAATTGTCTACCGTAAAGTTCTGAAGCAGAATGTATAGAGCTATCTACTTGCTACTCTTCCCTATTAAACTGTGGTTTTGACCGCATAAAGAAATTTGCATTTCCTAGTGAATAAACTAGAACATCTTCCCAATCATCTAATGGGGTTTAATTTTCTTTCTGAAATGGCTGTTACTCCTTATACAGCCCACAGACAGTATGAGCAGTGAATGCTAAATTTGGTTGGACCAAAAATGTCAAAGGCTAAGGCATTACAAATTTAATGTCAGTGAGGTATTATTATTTACATTTTGAAGTTGTTGTTACCTTAGCACCAAATTCTGCAGTCTCAGCCACACAAGAAGTGAAATACATTCTAAGTGCACATATGCAGACTTAAAAAGGAAATTCCTTTTTTAACATGGATGAAACTTGTATAAAGTATGATAAAGCTCTTCCATTTTGATAAATGCCCTTTATCTGAAGTAGTGTTGGAAAGGAAGTGTATTTTTATATCGCATGAAGGAAAATCCATTGTTTTCAACAGTAAAAAACAATATGTAAAGGGAAACATTTAAGTTGGAGAATTGCATAGCCCAGATGATTGGTAATGAGACTTGGCTACTTTTTTGGTCTGAATTACATGAAGTGAATATAGGCAGTACGTTCACATCTGTAGTTTCATCCAGAGAGATCATGGACATGTTGAAGGAAGACAGGAGAGAAACCTGAAATATTCTGTACCTTCTAGGCAATGTTCACCCAGCACTACCTTCTAAATCCTTAAGAGACTATACTATGGTAGGAGAACCTATTAACCCACATAAAAGTATAATTCTTGTCTGTCTGTTTACACAATTAGTAATCAGGGCTCTGCATAAATACCCAGATAGGTGAAGAAAACATACCCCTCTGCTGAAAGGCAAGACACTTGAAAGAACTACAAAAAGCACTAGGTGCTTCCAGAGTTGCAAGAATCCTTGACTGAGATACATGTACTGATGACTCACTAGTATGGCTGAATTCCTGAAAATAATCTGTTTAACCTTACAAGCCTGCAAATATGTGTTTGGATACAGATGGCCATGGCACCTGCTCACACAGCTACTCAGGAATAATTTTCTCCATCCTTGGTAGATATATGTATAGCATTTCTACTGTGGCCCACAGTAACAGATACATCTGAGAAATTTAAATGACATGAATATAAACACTTCTTTCCAGCCTCTTCCCCACAAATCAGTACAAAGTTAGTAATTACTAAAAATAATATCCCTTCATCTTGTAATTACTGTGTTCAGTTTACTTCTAGGAAGTTCTGTATGTTGTATAATTTAAGTTACATCATAAGCAAACTAAGATACAAATGACAAATGTTGGATTTATGCAGTTCATAACTTCAAGCTTTAATGTTCTTGTATGATTTACTGAGGAGGTTTTATTAGTCATCTGTAATGTCACTGGCTATGTGATACTTAATCAATGAAATATTTACAAGTTAAAGCCAAGTGTAAATTTCATGTTACAAACCCCACATTTGTGCTAAAATTTATTGTCCATGTAGCACAGAAGTTAAGGTGTCTTTTAAGCAAAGAATTTACCAAAGCTAACATCTAGATGTTTTAGCAAGAAGCTATTTGTCTTAATTTAAACTGTTCTGATTTTTTGCCCATTTGGGGCAGGATTATTTTAATTTAATTTTTGTTAGAAGATCATCAACTTTGAAAAATATCATTTTTAGTGATGGTAACTGACAAATTACCATATGTGCTCCAAATACAAGTCATATAGCCATTTTTTTCTGTATTTAATGCAGTAAAAATGCAATCATGATAGAGAGCTGTTTGTCATTGTTGTGGATAGACTCAGCACACAGCTGTGGAACATACTGATGTTGATTTATCAGGCAGCACAAGTGCTGCTGTAAGCACCTGTTTCTGAGGGCCATGGGATTAGTTGGAGAAGTTAGGTTCACATGACATTCCAAAGTGGAATCACACAGAACTTGAACGTATCAGTAATAAGTGAAACTGATTTTCTAGGCTATGAGTTAAAAGGCAATGGCTTTTTGATCCAAACTTAGGTTTAGCAAACCCAGAGACTTTGAATTTTGTTGACAATTGCTGTATGATCCTGGGGGAGGAATACCTACCTGAAATTTCCCTCGCATTGATTGACACTTTTAGTTATTTATGTAGCATTCTGGACTTAAACACTCTGTCACATAATGCAATGGGACTTTAATTCAGTTGAAACCTCTAGCAGATAGTGGTACTCAGGAGCTTCTCTTTCAGATAACACTAACCAACCTCAAAATAAGAATCCCTGATATTGTGTTTTCCTATCACTTTGCTGGCAAGAAGAAAAATCATTTTTACCAACCTGGAAGAAATGTTCTCAGTCCAGCTTTTCCGTGTTACAGTCTTAAATCATGACTAACAACTATTGAGAAAAAGTTTATTGAAAATAAAATGATAACAAAATAAAAAAATACTCTGAAAGACTAATGTAAATGGCAAATATCATTGGTGAAAAATGTCTAATTTCTGCCTCCCTCCCAAGAAGCATTGTTTTTTTACCCTACTCTATCACAGATTCATCTCCTTTGGTTAATCCTGTGCTTCTCCAGATATTTATAGCAAAGTCTGACATATATCTGAACTAGAATGCAGCAGACATATGGTCATCAGCAGCTTGTGGGGGTCAGAAATACCAGCACCATATTTTTAACAATTATTTAGAATTGTCTTCTCCATATTTTGTTCTTTAGACTCCGCACCTGGATTTCACATGCTCACAAAAGACGGGTCATATATGTGTACTTTGGTTTTTTTTAAATGATATGATATGATATTATAATTTTATAATATTATGTAGTTCTATATAACTATTATCTACATAGCTATCTGTGTGTCTCATATACATCTATAATATATATTGCATGGTGAAAGCGTTCCAAACACAAAATAGGAAAAAGGCTGAGAGTACAATGGAAAAACACAGAGAGGTCCACCCACCAAACAGAAATCCAGACTCCCTTATAATTAAACCAAATCCAGAATCTACTAAGGAGGATTTTTTTTAAAATGTTTACATAAACAGTTGCGTTTGTAGACAAAACTCTTAGTCATTGTACAAAGACAACATTAATGCAGCAGCTGTGACTGTAAATAATAAAATTCTGGGTTTTTTTAAAGAAATATGAGTATTTTTTTACTCTAAGGCACATTTGTCAGTCTCTCTACTTAGAGCACATTCCCAACCAGCAAAACCAATGGTGTATCTTTTCTTTCTGCTTTTTGTTTGTTTTGCCTTGGAGCAGCTAGTTTGTAATTTATGTATATATTTGCAGGTGGTCTGATTTAATCTGTTTCCAATATTGTTGTAGGTGTGCAGGTGTTCATATCTGTACGGCTTTACTTCAAGTATATTTTTTATACTCTGTTATTTAGTAAAATAGAATATGATAGTAGTAGGAAATATTGTAAAAGACACCACAACCAACTGCAACGTTAATCTGATCCCCCAGAGCCTTGCGAAGGCTAAACAATCCTAGCTCTCAGCTCCTCTCCATATTACAATTTCTCCAATTCCAATGTATGCAATATGTGAAACTGTCTTCATTTGACCCAAGACCATATCTTTTCTGTAAGTTTGCATCACAATGTATGTACACTGTCTTCACTCCCATAGGTAGGTGAACCATCCAGAGCTCATCGTTGCTGCCTTCTGGCCTCTGTTCTGTGTGTCAGGGTTTCACCCTGTAGGAAACCAAGAAAGAAGGATGGGGAAGATGCCTCATCTGGACATGGAGATGGGACACAGCTAGAGCCAAGGACCAAAAGGCACTCTCAGATCCTGCAGTTTAGTAGCACTCTATGAAAAGGATTTACCACAACATAAGGAATAACATAATTGCCTAGCAGTGTTTCACTGTAGCTTTATGTAAGTCCTCCCAGATTCCTCCCTAGTCCTATAGTTTTAATTCAACAACGTGTACTTTTTTTAGCTTGTCAAGCTCTTACAACCTATGCACTGTCCAACAAATTTAATGTCTTGTAAACCAGAGGGTTTTCTGCTCCCAGTTTTCACTTCTTACGGTTTGTTGTTGTCTGCAAGGAAGGACTCATATCAAATCTTTTACAGGAAGTTTTTTCACACAATTTTTCTTTTTAATTTCTGTTAATAATAAGAGGTAAATTGCACTGGTTTATAGAAGCATCAAAGATGAACACTTTCTAGCTACTCTACTCTTGGGTATACTTGTGCTTTTAAACATCAAAGCAAACTTTTAATTACAGGAAAAGAAATGAAAGCACACAGAATTTTGATTTACAGCAAATGCATGGTATTTCTGAAGTTTAGGAAAGTTATTACCCTAGAGGATTTCAAGCAGTTCACTGACAGTTCTTATTTTCTAACAAAAATAATAATAAATACTGGCATTTACTAGATTTTTAAAAACACTTTATTCTCTCTCATTTCTCTCAGCTGGCCTGAGCAGAGCTTTTGTCCCAATAAGAAATGGGGTCTCGGTTCAGTTCAAGATCTTACTATAGCTACAGAGTAAGATTTACATCCTCTGGTGCATGGGGAGAATGGAGGCAGTCTGACCGTGAAAAACCAACTGTTCTCCAGGAGGCATTCACGGCTGCAGCAGTCTGCTCCCACACCTGCATGCAGAGACAGATACATGCTAGAGCTGCACTTTTGTCAGGGAAAGTGTGGACTGAAACACCAAAATACCCCTGGTTCCCTTTAGATCTCTATTCGGCCTTTCAGCTGTCAGTGGTAGTGTTTGTTCTAAAAGGCCAGGCACTATTTGACTGGCCCTCCTTTCCCCCAGTGCTGTTATATGTGGAATAGTTACTCTTATGGGTATATACTATAACATTTTAAGCTACTACTGTCGTCTTAATACGAGTTTATAAAACAATTTGGTTAGAACCATCTCTACTAATAAAATGTTTATATGAAGAATCAATACCTACTCCTCCAAGTTCACTCTCTTTCTATGAGTTTTAATTTCCCCTGTGTGTAAAAGTACAGATATGTCTAGAGGTGCTGGAAGTGTTCTGGCCTGCAGGACTCAAGTTAAGCAACATTACTAAGTGTTGACTGGGTTTGGATTAAATGTGCACTTAAATACTGGCCAAAATATGTATAATTTTGCCTGTACTTCAGATTTGTCTTCTGCTACTACATTGTTGTCTTTCTTACAGCTTCTGGCAATTTTTATGTCTGCTGCTCTGTTGGAAAAAAATCTTACAAACATAAAAACACATTTACGACAAAGAAGATTCATAAATTAATTTTTTTTTTTTGATGTAAAGGTTAATAGAAGGAGCACTAGGATTTGGGGGGTGGGGGGGAAAGGTTGTCTTTAACTCCCTGTTCTCATACAAATGTTTTCTGTGCCATTAATCAAGTCATTTAGCTTTTTTGTGCCTCACTTCACCCTTTATGACATGGAGATAACAGCATGGTCATATCCTCCTAAAGACAAACTGTGTGTTGGGAGAATATACACATTAAACTATTATAGTAATTATGATAATAAAGCTCAATTATTAAGATAATTAAGCTATAACCTCAGGCAGAGAAAATACAGATCTAAATAAGGTTTCTGGTTTATAACTTATTTCAGTCAAAATATTACATTCTTGAACACTGGAGTTATATCTAAGCACTTTACCAAGAAATTTTACAAAAAAAAAAAAAGAGAAAACATGTTTTCAAGAGTTTTTGTGCCCCAGAAGAAAGGTACCAAAAATAAATTAATCCTTCTTTTCAGTAGTGAGGATTCTGTTGAATGAATGGGAAGGATTAGTATGAAACAATCCAAAGTAGTTGCCTGCTCATAGTTTCTTTATATTATTCACATCTGTGTAAACTGGAGTACAGACCTTCTAGGAAATATATGGAAAAAATAAGGACTAACTACAGATTTTGGCATCTCTTTATTCATGTCTTTGTATTATTGTAAAAAAACCTTATGTTTCTTTCCACAAATATCAAGACAACTTCAATTTTTTTAATATTCTTTAGATCAGAGAATTTTCTCAGCGTTTGGATCACCTTGGGAGATAAGTCTTTGCATCCAGATGCCACTAAATAGCTGCCTGCAAAATAGCCACTTGAGAAACCACTCTGAAACTGAGGTGTATGGAGCACTAGTGATAGGTGAGTAACTTCAAAAAGAAGCATGGTCTACCACGGAGCTGGGAGCAGGCATTGACTATGAGAACAAGTGGTCACACTTGAGTAATCCAAAAATCAATCTAGCACCATATCTGGTCTCCTACAATAGCCAAAGCAGACAATTAGTTAGAAATATCAGAACAGGACACATGTACATAGTACCTGCACAATGCAAGAACAAGGATTCCTGACATTTCTGCCTAGCCAGAACATACATACAGACAGACATATGCATATAGATGCATATAAACTACATAAAATATAGAAATTATATAGGTATAGGTGTAGATTTTTTAAAATATGTTTTCACATAGTAGCTGAACATGATTAATAAGTTAGGTTTTTCTTTCCACAGAAAGAATCTTTCCACAGCTGCACTGCTGAGACGTGTCGTGGTTTAACCCCAGCCAGCAACCAAGCACCACACAGGTGCTCACTTACTTCGTGGCCACCCCCCGGCCACCGCCCCCTCCCACCCCCCCACCCAATGGGATAGGGGAGGGAATTCAAAGAGTGAAGGTGACAAAACTCGTGGTTTGAGATAAAGGCAGTTAAATAAATAAAGCAAAAGCCACGCACACAAGAGAAGCAAAACAAGCAATTAATTCACTAATTCCTATCAGCAGGCAGGTATTCAGCCATCTCCAGGAAAGCTGGGCTCCATCACATTTTACAGTTAGTTCGGAAGGCAAAAGCCATCACTCTGAACATCCCCCTCTTCCTTCTTCTTCCCCTGGCTTTTATACTGAGAATGATGCCATACGGTACGGAATATCCCTTTGGTCAGGTTGCGTCAGCTGTCCTGGCTGTGCCCCCTCCCAGCTGCCTGTGCACTTGGCACAGCATGTGAAGTTGAAAAGGCCTTGACTACTTAGCAACCACTATAATGTCAGTGTGTTTACTATATTATTGTCATTCTAAATCCAAAACAGCTATTAGGAAGAAAATTAACTCTATCCCAGTCAAAACCAGGACAGGAGGCTTGGGTTTACCTGTAAGTTTTGTTTTTTCTCCTTAATTACTGTAAGTCAAAGGGAATAAGGCTGGAGTTGACTAGCCAGGCACATGTGAAAAAGTTTCAGCTAAACAGGGGGATGCCCAGGAATTTTATAATTTTTCATGACGGGGTAGCCATTTAGTAAATTTAAGTTACTTTTAATCTCAGTTCCAGAATATTTTACATTCTTTTTTTTTGTACTAATCTTCTCCAGAGAAAACTTATGTCTTTTTTAGACCTCTAATATTAAGATGGCCTGTTAAATACAGATAAGTTATGGAGAAGAATCTGAAGCCCTGAACTCTCCTGTGCTTAGCCCACCTGGCACAGATTTCCAGCATCTCTCTGAAGTGTCTCTTCTTTCAAATTAATTGAATCCACTTGTTTAATAATATCTCAGAATAGTCTAACTCCCTTACTAGTGCACATCCCAGACCTCTTCTGTCTTCCAGGGTACAAAGAAACTCTTCCTGAACCTGTCAATTGAAAGCAAAGGTGGAAGGAGGAGGAAAAAAAAAAAGTTCCCTTAAGTAAAGAAATGGTTGATAAGCTTTGTGGTTTCAGTTATTTGGTTTACGGACTGGGGGAGGGAGTTAGTGGTGGTGGTTTCTTTGTTTTCACTCAACACAGGAATCAAAACATGCACCTGATAAATACTAACTTCATTTCTCCTTCTAACAGCATGAATTTGCTGCCTTGGAAACATATAGCATAAAAAGCAAGAAAATCTTCAATTTTATTCCTTTAAATAGAGTTTGAATTTATTAGATTATTTCTTCTACAATACAGTATACTTCATAAGTTCCAGGTACTCTCTGTTTTCAATATTTCCACACAATATTGAAGCAAATTATGATAAATATCTTGTTTGTCGAACTTCAGTTTAACTGTCCAGGCTACATCTTTCGTTCATTTGAATCTTCAAGTAAAAAACATCATGATTTATTTTCTGACACTAATTAACTGAACTTAATAAAAAATTGTAGGAATTTAAATATTTTAATTTTGTACTTAATCACCTCAGTACTCTGCAAAATTGTAACTAACTCATTAATCTTGAACCATATCATAAAATGATATTTACAACATTTAAATTTGCATATCCACATGTTCTTATCATTCAGTTGCTCCTTTTGTGCCCCAAAGAAGTTTCTAATTATTTTAAATTCACTCATTTTCTCATCCCATTTGTTTGAACATTTTCCACTCCTAGCACACTATCATCTTTTAGACCAAGTAAATATAGCATTTTACTTGTTCAATATACTATACAGATTTTAATAAATGATTACACACACATTCATGCATGAGAGTTGGGTGAATAATTCATAATGAATCTTTCTTGTTCTTCAATTTACATGAATAATTACTAAGCTGTAGACTGTTCACAAATAGTTTATTCTGAGTATTCACTATTTAAAATCCCAAATCTGTACTGGTTTATTGATGCGTAGGTTATATGCAGGATGTAGAATATCACATTTTGCTTCCCTGAAGACTGAAATTCTTAACTTCAACATGAAATAATGGAAGAGTTAGTATGATATTCAATTCAGTTAGTATGATATTCAATGGGAGAAGGTTTTATGGAAAATATTGTTAGTAATTGAGGGCTACGACTGGTGCCATGATCAGAATGTAGTAACAATTTTCAGTGCTCCAAACTATTGTTTCCATTGTGGCAACCAGGCTGCAATTATGGAACTTGAGGAGGAGAGGGAGAGGGAGAGGGAGAGGGAGAGGGAGAGGGAGAGGGAGAGGGAGAGGGAGAGGGAGAGGGAGAGGGAGAGGGGGCTCAGGGGGATCTTATCAACGCATAGACATATCTGAAGGGAAAGTGTAAAGAAGACAGGGCCACGATCTTTTCAGTAGTGCCCAGTGGTAGGCCAAGAGACTATGGGCACAAAATGAAACACAAAAGGCTCTGCCTGACCAGCAGGAAACACTTTTTTTACTGTGAACGTGATGAAACAGTGGCACACGTTGCCCAGAGAGGCTGTGGAGTTTCCATCCCTGCAGATATTTAAAAGCCATCTGGACACAGTACTAGGCAACTGTCTCAAGGTGTCCCTGATTGAGCAGGGAAGTTGGACAAAATGATCTTTAGAAGTTCATTCCAACCTCAACCTTGCTGTGATACTGTGATTCTTTCAGGTTACTGGTAGATTTAATAAGAGCCACTATCAGGAATTACAAGCAAGTAGCAGTGTTTCTACTTGAGGTCCATCAGGATTAACCTTATGTTTTTCAACATTTTAGCAGTGATCCAGAGAAAGAACATAAATGCAGTGTTGATTAAATTTACAGAGGAAAAGATTGACAGAAAAACAAAAACAAATGGTCAAGAAGGCAATTATTCATAGAAATATGGACTGCTTAGTAAATTAAGCATAATCGTACAAAACATTTTAATATAACCAACTGCACAGCTAAGAGAGGGAAAAATTGAACCTAATTATTCTGAAAAATCTAGGACTTTCTAAAAACAACATTTAATCATACTAACCGTTATAGCTGTGACAGAAAATAGCTGTTCTTCAATTGAAAAAAATAAAAACCCTTACAGTAAGTGAGAATAGAAAATAATTTTATTTGCGCTTTTAGCATGTACAAACTGAATTTTTAATTTAGAGTGATGGTTGTATGTATACACTTAAATATGTCTATTGACAAATTGAAGCACAAATACAGAAAACAAAAGCAGGACTGAAAAACTAGAATACTAAATATAGCTGAGAAGCTTCAAGAGATCTATTTCTTTAGTTTAGCACAAAATGTACTGAGACATAGTTCATTGACTAGCCAAAAGTATCAAACAAACTCTAATTTAAGATAAATTAAAACTTTATCCTTGACAGTGAAGAGTGTAGACTATTCTGATTTGTTTTTTTTCCAAATACATGTTTCTTTGTGGAAACCCTGAGCTATCTATATGACATGAAGTGTTCTTCAGTTCCTGAATGGCATTTCTACCATAGGCAACATGGATTGCTGCACATACAGGGCAACATTGGTGATATAAGAATTTCAGTTTCTAGTCTGGCTGTGACAAAAAACTTGAATCATGAGAGCCCTTGCAGGTGGGGTCTTTCATACTTTGATTCTACCTATATTTTTAGAGATTTTGGAAGATCTGAATTTCATTGTATAATAGCATTAAAACAAACTTCATAGTTTCTGGATTTTTGCAAAGTTGCATTTTTTTATTCTTTCTAACTCACTTTAAGATATAACTATTGAAATAATTACTAGAAGAAATAAAAAGTCTTTTTAATATTGCATTGTAAAAATGTAAAAAAAACCAATACTGCTCATTGGGCTGTAAAGAATTTTGCCAGGCATAAATTATTGCACTTCACACCAAGACAAATGAGTGAAATACTTTAATTGGAGTCACACAAGAGGCTTGTTTCATGATCAGATGCCAGTCTTTTTAACATATGGTTATTCAGAATAAAAAACAAAAAAAATTAACAAAAAAATTAAAAAGCCCTTACAATGAAAAACTCTTCCCAAAGCAGTGGGTAATTTGGGGAAACAGAATTAATTGTGTCTCTGTTTTGGAATGTTCCATTTTGGAAAGATTTGTAACTAAAGCTACCCCACCCCTGAAACAAAACAAACGGAGGAGAGCTGTAACCCTATAGCACAGTCTCTGACTGTTTCTTTACCCAATAACCTCATGACTAGGGCATTCATCCAAAGTCCATGACAGGATTCCTTTGCTTTCCTTCAGGGATCTCAGTCAAACTATACAATGAGAATACTCTACTATCCTACACTACGCCTTGAGAAAGGATGCTGTCTGTCTCTCCTGGGGACCCTGTTCCACCTTTACTAAATATTTCATACTCATTATAGTCCGATTTGAAAGCTAGATATAGATATAGACAACTGAACTACAGACCTAAGCTTTTTCTTGATATTTTAAAGAACACTTAAATATTTAATGTAGAAAAGAACAGTATCGACAGCAGAGACTAGGGTTTATCTTAAAATGCATGGTGTTGGCTATGGCAGAAAAACCTGAAATCTTCTCTCTCTACTACAAGATAAAAAAAAATTAAAAATCAGATTAAATCCACAAAGATGGATTCTAGATCTTGTTTAAGTTTTCTGACTACAGTCATACTGTATAGTATAAGAAATAATTCCACTATCCATTGTAGTTTCTAAATTCACTCTTTCATTAACTTTACTTTTATAACTATTGGAACATTTCAAAAACTCAAAACCATATTTGAACCTTTGTATTTTAATATCCACAAGTGTTTTCCATTACTCACATTTGCACACAACTGCCAAAAGACAAAAAAAAAAAGTAATTTGGGCATGACTGAATCTGAGTTGATCCTCCAGAAAGCAAAACAATCAAATATTGATATGATTCTGACCAGGATAACCTGTCATAAAATTAGGACATCCTGTAAGGAACCAATATTTCCCTTTTTAAATAAATATTTGAAGTAAAATTATTTTTATGTTATTTGACTTTCTTCCATGTATTTTCTTATTTTTTCAGTTTAGTCACAAATGCTTACTAGTTTAGTTTATATCTCATTGCTTTTAAGTTGATCAGAAAAACTGCATGCTACTGGAATTGCTAAAATTAGTTTGTCTTTATTATAGAGCTGTCAATATACATTTACATTCATGTGAGTATCCTCTGTGTATGTTATATTTATCACAGGAAGCCAGATAAACTCACTCTGTGTGTGATGCTAATTACTAGGTTGCCAGCATAGCAGCAGTAAATTATGTTTTACTAAGGCAGATCCAGAAAGACTGGAAACTTGGCATTCACAGTCCATGGAAAAGACCCATCTGTACTAAAAGCCCAAAACCAACTCTTTCCCATAACAATGACATATGAATCTTACCACATCCCAGAATATTTTCCTGCAGTCACTGAACATCTTCTGGTTTTATAGTTAACTGGAAAAGTGCCTATGCCTACGAAACCTTAGGCAGTGAGTGCTAGAATATCAGCACCATATGAATAGTGTACCTACAGTGATGGACTACGAACTGTCTGGTGCCCGTAGCATCTACCACACTGTTTTTTCCGCTACATGTTAAACTTGTTAGGCTTATATTTAAGTTGAAAATCATCTAATAGCTGTAATCAGTGAGGATCCTAGAGGGATCGGCTTTTGATGTAGCAGCAGTGTTGCTGGCTGCCTTTTGATAGCCTACTGTATGAAGATGTCAAGCAACTTAGCAATATGTTTTTGGAACAAGGAGAGAGCAGTTCACTTTTGCATTTCAACCCCTCCAAATTTTTAATCGTGAGACCCCTGCTGATAAATGAGTTAAACTGATTATACTGTGTACTTGAATAATAGCGAGAACTTCATAATTAGAAAGCCATGCTATTGATCTTGTTATGAACTGTTTTAATTAGAAATGTCTAGAAATTACCATTCCCCTGAAAATACTTCACAAAAACAGAGACATGCTTAATTAATTCTAATGCAAGGACAAACTCAGTCATTTGTTTTAAAATCAGAAACAAACTCCAAATTGTCTCAGCTTCTTTTTTTAAATTTATTTTAGTGATGCAGAACAAAAGCTGAGCAATAAAATAAACAAGAAATATCAAAAACAAATTTATGAAAATATAGCTTCTACATATTACCATTCAAATAAATTAATCCATAGGGAGAAGTTATTTCTCTCCATATAAGCATGAGAATTACAGCCAAAGTCTTCTGTGGCCTTTGTCTCATACGGCAGCTACAGAAAACTATAATTAAATATAATTAATATAAGTATAATTAAAAAAAAAAAAAGTTTTAAAGTAAATATATTGACCCTTCCCTCTTCTTTCTTTTCTTCTTGACTACAAAGCAGAATGTAATGAAGCAGGCTAATTTTAGCTTTTACCATGAGAAGGTCGTAGTGTGACTTCTTTCTCTTCTATTTTCCTTTACTCTTGTGGAGCGAAGCCTAATTGAGAGATATTAATACTACAAATACCCACATTTAAGTATCCGGTTGCGTAGGACAGAACTTCCTAATGTCCATAATCTTTGCACAAATGTGAATATTTCAGCTTTAATTTTGAGACAGCTCAAGGAGAAAAGGTGGAAAAAGGTAGTAGCAAAAATCAATTATATGCACTTTCTAACTATAGGTTTCAGGAGGACAGTCTCAGAATATCAAGCAATGAATGACTCCGCTCATTTCTTGATACACTGGTATCCTAATGCATAACTTGCCAAATGTTAAGAACTGCAGATGACTTCTGAAGAGGTTCTTGAAGATCCTCCTCATCCTCTGTAGCCACCCAGACAGCTGCGGCCAAGCTATTTTTACAATCTCTTTTATAGTCAGAGGAGTTTCACACACTGTTAGGATAATATTAGTCTCATTTTAATGTACACTTAAGAAATTCAGAAAAATGACCCATTTCTTTCTTTGAATTATAAAGGAAGTCAAATGCTCTTTGTAGACATTAGCAGAGATAGTGACTCCTAGTGTTGCTGTTCAGGCTGAGGTAAATTTTGGTAGCTAACAGAGTGTATCAGTGAAAACTGGCCAAGGCTGCACTAAATCAGCAAAGAGCAGCAGAAGAGGGGTTTGAATGTCCCCATCAAGAAAAATGCAGTCCCAGCCCATAAAATCCCACTGGGCCAGGCTGGGGTTCGAGGGTGGCAGTTTCCAAGGAGGAGGTGCCTTGGCAGCCCCAGAGACTGCAATGCAGCTCGAGACCCCAAAGCTGTGGTAGGGAAAAGCCCAAGCCTTCCTGCAGGATGGGTCCCACTGCACACACTGTATCACAACTATGCAACACTGCCTGGACAACAGCATCCTAAGAGGACCCTCTGGCATGACCAGCTGAGCACCCAAGACCCATATGTGTCTGATTTTATGTGGTTCTGAGTGTATTTCTCTGAATTGGCCACTTCTTTTCGGGCAACACCAGCATCATCCTAGAGAATACACACTGACTGAAAAGCACTCAAAATAATCTCATGTGTCTTTGCAGATACTCTCAATTTCCAAAGGGGAGGGGTGGGGAGAGAGAGAATATATAGAATTAAGTTAATAGAGAATTGGCAACTCTGTCCAAGGAGCTTTACATTACTGAATATCTTCAAACTCAATAAATTCAATGCAAATAGAGGACTTCAAGCAATAAGGTGCTGTGGTAAAAAAGTAGTTACACCATCTCAAAAGAACACCTGTGGCTACAAAAATATTAGTAAACTGAACAGTGGTGGAGCATAATCCTGGATGCTGGGAATCAGTTGTCTCTATTGTTGAATTGCAAGAATGGTCCATGACAGGTTTCAGCCTAGGCCAAATAGCTCTCCTGCCCCAATTCAAGTCATGGCCGAAGTGACCATTCCCAGCAGGCGATTTGTGTGCTCTGCATTGTGCTCTCAGATATAAGGAAGTTTATTATTTATGATGGGTCATTATGTGACTCACTTACCGGGTCCGATTAATTCATTAGTATGGATACAGCTGCTGATTATGCATGTCCTAAATATAAACTGTCACCCTTACTAGCAGTGCCTGTCTGAGAGATTACTGTCTCTGGTTATCACTATTACTGTGCATGATTAGCCAGCATGATTACAATTACACTGGTCCTTTTCTTTAACAAAGCCTAACATCAGGTTTGTTCACACTGCTTGTGTAATATTAGCTGCACAAACCCACTTTTAAACTATTTTGATAAAACGCACTTTTTCTCTTCCCCAACGTGTAACAGGTTATATAAGCAGTAAAAACAATAACATTTTAGAAACCTCAAACATCTCTGGTAGTGGCAAAGTAAGCTAGATCTAGCAGCAATTGGTCAGACATTGCCGTAAGGCACTGTTTTGCATTTGAGTCAGTGCATGAAATACTAAACTTTCAAGAAACTGCTGAAAAAGTACATTGAGTCAGTCCCATTCCCCCTCCTGAACCCACCTCCTCCTCTGGGACTGTAGATACCATTTACTGGAGTCTTGCCCTTTTTCCTTTAGATATTGATAGGTACATAAGGAAAAGTAGGCTACCATCTTGCTAGGGATGTCTCTGCCCACTCCTGTTTCTTCCTCTGTGTCTTGTAGATGGCAGTAATCACTGTCAAAAGTTTTGATTCCTCATTTTTTATCAACTTTTGCAGTGTGTCAGGGATAGTCATACATCAGAGCAAAATGTTATCTCACAAACATTTTTTAATGTATTTACTCTGTATCTATCTCTGATAGATAAAATTCTAAAAACAGACAACTGAACAGGAAACCTTAAAAAAATTCAAAACCAAAACAAACCAAAAACAAACAAACAAAACCAAAACAAACAAAAACAACAACAAAAAAAACCAACCAACCAAACAAAAAATTCTAACTTTATAGTTATGATAGTTTTCCACCATGGAATGGTGATGGTATCCCCACAGTAAACCAATAACTGTTTCTGTCCAGAGTATAGATGTTAGTGCACAAGATTTAGGAACTTTACAGTGTGATATTTTAAGATTTCTTTTTTAGGAGAAAGGATATTTTTATTAAGATTTAAAATCATCATAACTACGAATATTCAAATCACATACTGCAAAAACTGAATTACTGTAAATGTCACTCCAGTTATTCACAAAGAAATGAGAAAGCAAGAAAAAAATCCCTGTGTCTTTCACACAAAATCAGTAGCAGTAGCAAGGCCCCTACCCTAAACTTCATGAGGTCTCTCATATATCTCCACCAAAGAGCAATAGAAATCTTTGGAATGTTGTTTTTAAGGTCCATCTGGGATGTCAACATAGCTCAATGCTGAAAAGATATCCAAAGTCATTCCTTGAGAGCAAGAAATACATGACAACCAATTGTTTCAGCTACTGTGATTATGATGCCCCATGTAACTCTGCCTGTCATTACACAGAACTGTGCATATATTTTCTCTCTTACATATGTAGAAATACTCACATTCAGGCATCCACATCTAATTTGCAATCAGCTTTGAACATAACAAATGACTGGATAAATAATGATCCCTTTACATTCCAAATGTCCTCTGATATTGCCAGTTTGTTCTTGTAGTAACACGTACAGATGGTGCTTTGCTATGTGGTATTCCCATTGTGCTATTTTTTATTATCTTATGCAAGCTGTCAAGTGAAGGAGCCTTAGATCTCCTTGGTTCTTCATTCAGATTACCAGGAAAGTTTGAAAGAAAGGTTTCAAAAACTGAATATCTTTCAAAGCCTGTAACACAAAGATAAACTACGGAGGTCAGTTAAAATATTGTTGTTTCTCTTAGCCTTAGACAATGCTGTCTCCAAATGTAAACTGCACACACGTTTAGTTATATTAATTTTACTGTGCACTGTGTCTGTGTCTCATAGGACAATCTTGACCAGCTGAGACTCAATAAGGAAGCAGATCAGTTAGCAGATCCTGAAAAAAATCTGAATGTAATGTAAGAAAAAAGAAGTTGACCTATTCATGACTGAAGAAGGAAGATTATTAACTAAGTCATACTGAATGTGCTGAAGCACTAGAACTGGCTGGACAGTGCAGCTGTGGGACCTTCATCTCTGGAGATTTTCAAAACTTGACTAGACCCTAGGCAACCTGATCTAGCCCTAATGATAACTTGCTTTGAGAAACAGGTTAGTATATATGATTTCCAAAAATCCATTCCAGCCTGAATTATGCTGTAAAGAGCAATAAACTGTTTGAAGGAAAGTAATTCCCATATTGCATCATCTTACCTTTTTTCCACATTTTATTTTCTCAGTAGTGCTCAAAGAAGTTTGATTTCAAAGAAGCTGAAGTCTGGTCATTGACTAATCCTTACTAAAAGTAATTTGGAAGATGAAAAATGCCCTCTCTTGAATATTTTGAAATTTATCTATAAACAGTAAGAGTTTCTGGGGAAAAAAAAATAATCCAAACCAAACAGTTTAAGTAGAAAATAAAATATAGCTTTGGCTGTCAATTTGTCTCACAGGATAAACTATGAACAAATTGTCAACTCTAAATTATCATTTCTGACAGATGATGACAATTCCCTTAAAACACAGAATATGTCTTTAAAGTTTATGACATTAGTTTTCCATACTTTCTTCCTGTCACAAGAGCATCAAATATGACACCAGTCACAAAAAAACTCATCCTGAGACCCAGGAAAGAATAGAAGTACCCAAGAATTTGACAGATTCATTAACATTAACACTTGATGTCAGCATATATATTTTTTTTAGAGCGTACAAGCAAAAAATTAATAGCAAAATATTGTAACTAAGTTTTGAATTTATAAAATACTCTATTTTTAAAGCTTAAATTTCTTACAATATCAAATAAACTAATTCATGATGCTCACCTGTGTTCACGTAATGACAGAAAATTTTATTTCATTTTTCTTGGAACAACTTAAATCATTTAATCTGAGCAGTAAAAAATGGGTTAGAATAAAGGAAACAATATGTAAAATCACTTCTGCATTGTAATTTATGAAGGGGGTTGTCAGTATGACAATGTATTTTTCATCCTGCACTGTTCAGTTTAAAGTTTGTTTTGTTATGTTAACATTTAGGTCACTGAGACTTTACATCCAGCTGAAATTAAACTAGAAATTGTGGGTACCTGCTCATAAGAAGTTGTTGATGTTACAATCAGGGAAGAGAAACCAACAGAAGCTGTTGAAGGTAACTGGCAGAAAAGATTATTTCTTGTCTGTGAAGCATTCGTTAAAATCTTTACTAAAATTATACTCTGAAGAATAAAAGTGAGCTCAGGAGTAGACTGAAGGCAGCCGTTTCAAGTACACCAGTCAGTCAGCATTTATAGCTTAATCCTAAATATCCCTGTGGAGTTTTTATCTCTCATGCATTTCTCCAGAGAACAGAAATACTTTCCTAAGGGATGGTGACAAAATCCAAACTGTAAACTGAAAATGTCTGGCAAAAAACATTAAATGAGCAAAACAGCTTTTCCCTGGGGTTTTCTCTTCCCAAGTATTCCCCAAAGTATTTCAAGCTGTGGTTTGATAATTGGTGGGTAAAGTTCAGATCAGAGAGTCTTCGTCACAAAGACCAACAGTATTTTCAACTTCTAGCTCCTCCTCAGTAATGCAGAAAAGATTTTGTATCTCCCCACCATTTCCAGCAGCATTTTCCCCCATTAAGGAGGCTAAAAAATAACTTGCAGATATTAAGTGTACCTCCTAGAGTACCTAATGATTTGGGAAGGAGGAAAGCATTATTCTTTCTCAGTGTTTCGTTTTTTCCTGGGCTCTCTATTACCAGAGAATGTGTTGATTCATGTTCACATTAGGGTATTCACTCAGGTCATGAACTTGTATTAAAGCTCAAACTATTGTTCACCCACACTGCCTACATTTTGACTCACATCTGATGTGAGTGAAAGGTGGGGTTTTTTTATTCAAAACTCAAATTCAGAATTTCACCTCTGGTGTCAAGGGCTATTGGGAATCATGCTGACAGCACTCTGGCCTTTTGCATTACATTATACAGCAGTAAAAAGGCAACTAGAAATTAATCCCTGAAAAGAAGTATCTTATCCTGAAGTTATGGGCATAAGAAAGTAAAATAGAAAAGCCAAATCTGTATTTAAAAAGTTTAGCTAACTCTCCCTGATGATGGGCTTCCACACCGCCTAACCTTGATCCAAAATCCCAACCTTCGTTTCAGAGCCCTATCAATTCTAGATTTTGAGCTACAAACAGATATTTTCTGCTTCTCTTCATAAGCAAAACAAAGGTGACCTAATTCCAAAATCCTCTTTTTGTGGACAGAGACAGATGGTCCCCGGTGACAACCAACACTTTTCATTCATTCATTGTTCTGGCATGTAAATTCAGAGCAAATATGCAGGAAAAAAAAAGGAAAAAAAAAAAAGACATTTTTTACTCCACAAACTTTCCACAGTTTCTAGTTCCCTGGAAATATTTCCATATAATGAATAGCACTGAAGCAAAAGTGTAATAAGACGTGAGAAGGATGGCTGAATTTATACAAATTTCAGCAAAAAGCTTACCTGAAACAGGTAGGAAAGCTAAGAGTAATAGTTCAGGTGACTTTTTCTCTGATTTTCAGCTCATATATCATGATTAGCTAGACTTAGCTAAGGTAGTCTGCATGTCAGCTGCATGCAAAATTGTTGCTAAAGATAGAAATCATCTGCTCACAACACAAACTGAAGGTATAACAGGCTGTAAAGTGTGGTCATTTGAAACTGGAAATTAATCCAAAAAACATATGGATGGTATATTAAGAAACAGATGCAGAAAAGGCTAATCTAACAGACTTTCTTCCTCAGTACTGAAGCCAAATAATATATTTTTCCTTAATTAATTTCATAATCCTGATCCTCCTGGTCCTCCTATATTCTGAATTTCTGAGATCATGTGATTTTGTGAAACGTTCCACGTGAATATACTTCAAGTGCAATTCAACTAATGGATAATATAGCTTTTCCTGATTTATTTTATTTGACCCAAACCTAGAATCTCATTTTACTTAAATGTAGCCTTTTCAGACAATACTGTTCACATTGTTTCTGTAATGGTCTGCATCCTAAAAAATCTTCAATAGATTAATAGACTGCTGTTACATGTATGCGTTGTCACTTGATTTTTTTTCCCCCCCCCCCACAGAAACCAATCTTGGGCCAAAATGTTGAAAATTTTACTGATATTTACTAGGTATATTCCACTATAACATTTTTTCCCCTTCCCTGTAGAACAACTCCTCCAAAAAGAAGTCCATGATATTTTCCATGGAGCCTTTTCACTGAATCCATGGAGACAAATTCGCTTACTGGTCAGAGTAGTCCAGTAGAACACTGTCACAGAGAGAAATTTAGTAGTATTTTGAAGGACCTTACCTTTTTTCCTCTGTTCATGTTATTCTCTTTGATTTCCATTATTTGATGCCACATTCTAATGTATCTTCTCCGTGGACAGCATGACAAACTCTTCAGCTGATATGTCAAACCTATCAGCTTACTGGTTCTTGGTTGACAAAGTGTAACTAAAGTCTTTTCAGAGGTCACTATTGTGGAGGCAGAATCAGCTTAGCAACTAGACAGAGGAAAAACAGGTTATTTGAAAGAAATGGGTATGGGAGGGGACATACTCAAACCCTCATTACTTCAAATAAGAAAATATAGATAGAACAGATCTTGGAGTTCAAAGAAAACAAAGTTAGTTTTCTGAACTGGTTACAGAAAGGTCACAAAAGAAATAGCTCAAATTTTTACTCTGTTGTTATTCTTACAACAAAGTGTTCTTAATACTCACTATTTAACAGGATCTTTGAAAAGCTACTTCTGATTCAGATAAACTTCGATAACATCCAATTTAAAAGTAGTCTATAAATTTTAACTTTGCGTAACAAAAATCTATGATATAGTATAATTAATTTTCAGAGTAGTAAGGCAAGGGTAATTGTCACAGAGGCACCCCAAAAGTCAATTTAGGTGGACAACAAGTTCCAAAATAGACTTTATTCCAGCTGTAAAAGTATAGCCAATAAACAGACTAGAAACAGAGTTTATACAAATTATTTAGCAGTCCAACAACAATAAAACACAGGTTCAAATATGACTTGAGGAGAATATTGGAGTATAACAACATAAGAATAATGAGGATCCACAGCATGCACACATTCACTCACAAGAAACAAAACTAGAGGCCTTTCACTGAAAGGTACCCAGAAGAAATAATCACTTGCCTGGGTTAGGCAAGGACTCACTCAAGATATATCAGGAAGAGAAAAACAACCATTCACCAAATAAGAAGGTGAGGCACGTTCAGTCCCTCGAAGTCTCCTTAGATGGAGTCCCAGTCTAAGGGGGGGGCTCCAGTTCACAGGCCCGCTGCTCCCAGAAGACCACTCAAAGGGGGTCTTCAGTGAGGACCCTGTTTTATAGCCTGGTTGGATTTGGCTGTGGGGATTACAATATGGTTCAGAAGCTTCTCAGTTTCTCTGGGCAACGCCTTCATTGAGGACCCTGTCAATTGACTGAGGGTCCCACCCCTCATGCCCCGCCCCTGCCGGGTGGAGGTGAAGTCACCCTGACCCCAGCTGGGGGCTGACGTGACTGTCAGCACCACCCTAGGTGTGTATGTGGGCACAGGCACAGTGGGGCACGAACGGTTCTAAAGAGCCATCAGCTTCCCTATTGAAGGCTCTGGATCTCTGTGGCAGTTGCACTTTCCCCCCACCATGCCCTGAGAACTGGTGTGGCAGTTGCACATCCCCCTCTCAGAACTGGGGCCTTCAATGGGGCAGCTAATGGCTCTTTGTGTAGGCCCAGAGTCGGTGGGCAGGGTCGTCAGCAGACGAGGGGCCAAGAGTGCCCACAGCCCAGAGAAGCTGAGAAGCTTCTCGAAGGCCCACACTCAGGAGGCGGGGTGGAAAGAATCCAAGAAGCTTCTGGAATGCCCACAGCCAGGTCTGATCAGACTATAAATGGGGTTCCCGCCGGAGACTCCCTTTGTGTGGTCTTCTTGGAGCTGCAGGTCTGCCATGCTGCCGGAGTCCCTCCCCTTAGATGGAGAAGCTGTCTAAGGTAACCCCCTGGGATTGGGAGCGCCTCACCTCCACGTGTGGGGGAGTGATAAATTACTGAATATATGCTTTAATAAGTTCCTCGTCTGGGACAGATGAGTGTAGCTTCCTTGCCTGGTAGGCAAGTGTAAATTCCTAGTCTGGGACAGACGAGTGTAAAGTCCTGGCTGCAGTAGGCTAGTATTTATCTCTTATGGGCAAAAAGGGGCAGAGAGGCCTCTGGTTTGTTTTCTTGTGAGTATGTGTATGCACGCTGTGGATCCTCATTATTCTTATTTCGCTGCACCCCAAATACTCTCCTAACCTAATATCCGAACCTGCATCTTACGTTATCGGAGTGCTAACTAATTGTATAAACCCCGTTTCTAGTTGGTTTATTGGCAGTACTTTTCTGGCCAGAATAATGTTTGGTTTGGACCTTGCTGTCCGCCTAAACTTATTTTGGGGTGCCTCCGTGACAATCTCATTAAGGGATGTGCCACTGCCTCAGTAATAAAAAGAGTTTTTCGTGTTGAAAGCAACCAATCATCAGTGGTGTTTCTTAGAATGTGAGATACTGATTAAATCTCTGCTCTGTTGGCAGTTTAATGACTTTGAACCATCTGCATATTGAAACCGGTAGCCATTTCCAGGTGAGTTGCTGTCCTAGGGTGAACAGGATTCATTTCAAGCCTTGATATCTTTTACTTAAAGAATTTGTGTTTCTTACTCATCTTCAGTGTGGCTCTTCTCCTTCTTTTATTGATTTATTTTCTCAAGATCTGTTCTAGTAATCCCCATGCACCCCAATCCTGCTGCTATTGAATCACTACCACTTCTCATATATTGCTCTCTAATGAAGTCAGCTGTGTGCTTAAGGTTTTCTCTTAATGTGATGTTTTATTGTCTGCTAAAGCCTGCCTTCACTGAACCTCAATGAGAAGGCTAGGAATTTAAATCTCTGATGCGTTCTCATGTATTTTCATGATTTTAACCATAAATCTCTCATTATATGAGGTTTCAATGAAGTCTGAATTTCTGGTATTATGGTATTATTTATTTTATTACTAAAATAATTACAGATTTCAGATAGCTTAGCCTAAGAAGTAACCTGCATCTACACTGTGAATGTCTAATGAAACTGTCTTCTAAAGAAAAGGATTCAGTGCCTCCATATTGTCTATTTGCCAAATTGTCCAGAAACATCTATATGACCCCGAAGTCTCTCAGGACCTATTCACTCAAGTAGATAAGACTTCAGCCTGAAGACCTCCAAAGATCTTTATCTCTCTCCATCAACTGTACCAGAAATTAGGTCCCAGTACAAAAAGGTGGATTTAATTAGGTAACTAAAATTTCAAGACTTCCCAGAACCAGAATTGTATATGACTTTTACAGCACCTGCATCATGTCTGCCAGTTGTTTGAAGATGTCTCTGCTTACCTAAGCTGTCCTAAATGGTTCTAGATACCTATATTAACGCAACTGACTCCTGCTCTGGATGTGGTGATTTCAAGCCAAGTCCCACTCAAGATTCCACCCTAATATTTTTACATTTCTCAATTAGAAAAGACAGAAATTATGCCAAGATTATATCTTAAAGGTTAACACTCAAAAACCAAATGTAAAAAATGAAAATATATTATTGATTCTTTTTGTCTAGCTTGGATTTGATACTTTAGCATTTATTATATTCTTCTTGCTGATTTATGAAAATCATGATGAATCAAGCTAAGAAATCAATGAGTAGTTTTATACCATAAAAATACAAGAAATTGAAAGGAGTCTTTTAAAGGTAATATAGAAATGAATATGTTTCTTAACAGAGTAATAAGTATGTAGTTTTAGTAAATTCCTGGCAGTGTCAGATGCATTTGGAAGTGCTAAAGTGATAAAGAATTTGAAAGACCTAAAGGGGAAAACTGATAGGTTAGGGTAGATGATAGGGTAGGTGGATGAGCCTACAAGGTTAATAGGATATAGGATCTTTATGTCATTACTACAGATCTGGAAATCATTAACGGTCATAGCCAAAGGAAAGGTTATTTGTTGCCTCCTTCAAAGTGAAATGGAAATTTATTGGGTAAATTAGGATGTGGACTGACCATTAGAGAAGAGCATCACTTTAAAGAAAGTCATACTTCATATGGAAGTGTAGAAATCTATTCCAGAATTGTATTGTATTTTGGATCCACCAGCACAGGTAAGGACTTCCAAGGAGATTAAGAAGAAAGTTCCCCCATGATAATACCATCTAGCAAAATATTTATTTATGCAGCACATGTTGGATGTAGCCACACGGCTGCATAACCGCTTACTCAGATCATAGCTGCATCTGATGAAGTGTCTTACCCTTGTGAAAAACATACCTTAGCAAGAAAACAGCAGGAGGTTAGAGAGGGTCAAAGGGAAAAAGTATTCTGATGTGAAACATTTGTGGCTGCTTATTATTTCTCAAATCAATGTATCCCTTCTTATTTTACACATCTGAGAAAGCTGGCTGCAAGCACACAAGTTTTCAAAGGCAAAAACAAAAGATACCCACTAAGAACAAAACCAAACAGGCAATTAGTGTCTGAAGCTTTAAAACTTCCACCTCTCTGTTAATACGTTTGCCCATAATTATCTCATTCAAATTCAGCAGTTACTTCCTCATGTGGAAAAGCCTTATTAATGCAGACAAATCATAGTGTGGCATGCTTTCACTTTTTAACAGAATTATTTCTGAGTACTTTATAGGCTGTATTGTGCTAAGATTTCAGGGGAAAAAGTAAAAGACTTGTGACAGAAAATGAGTAACGTACACCTATGGAGGACATATAAGGGGTCTATATAAGCCCAATGTATAGAAAACATGTATTAGAGGATCCTCATAATAATAATAAAACCAAAAAATTAAAAAGTAAGACTTTAAATATTGGACCAACCTGAAGCCCTTACTACAAAAATGGTCAGCTCAAAAATGCTCTGTTAATATTCTCTTAAAGGCCACTCTGTTGCTGAAAACCAGGCTGGAAAGGACTACGTTACAGGTCTTTATCCAGCCAAATCAGGTTATTTCTTATTAGCATTCAGGGCACTATGTCCACCAGCCCAAACTTTCCCACTCAGATCAAAATAAATATCACCAAATCATGACTCTTCTATATAATAAACACAGCTTGAATTCACCAGCATCTCCACAAATAAAAGCTTATCTGATCCCTGGCATTACTTACTAGCACATTACTGAAATTTTTGAGCCAAGGACTGTATCTCTGGGTTAACAACCAGAAGTTACCCATTACCTCTAACTGGTTGTTACCCATATCCTCTGACTTTACCTCATAACTGATGTGAGAACAAATATGCATCTCTTTCACTCCCAACTTTCTTCAATAAGGGCTCGCTTTATCCTTTCTTCACCATTTACCTGTCACCTGGCTACCTACCTATGAATTTTCTCCCTAAGAGGATTATATCCTGGTTTATGTTATTCAAGAGTTGGCCAAGGACCACATGCCATGGTGGAGGACAAAGTGGGGAGTACATTAGAGCTGAGACATTTACGGAGATAAGCATTTTCATAAACTCAATGAACTGTGGGAAAGAAGGACTGTCGGAGAACTGTTGTCCTTCACTAGGGCACCAAATCACAACACAAGATGTCATCAGATGTTTCCGATTCCTGACAAGAATGAAAAGCGGTGGTTTTGTCAAAGACAAAAACAATTGCCTCCCTAGTCAAACAGTCTATACAGTCTCTCATAGGCAGATTCCAAGAAACAGTAGTCCCAAAATCTCAGTACTTTGTAAGACCCAGAAGGCAAAACAGTAATAGAGGCCTGGGTTTCCTGATCCCCTCCAAAATTTAATAAATAAAGAGGAAATATGCCTAGACTTCCTTGTTCCTGTGAATCTCATGAAAGACTGGTGACATAAAACCTCTCTGTTGGTAATTCTTAGCTGATCTCTGAATTAATTATGGCCAAAAGCCAATAACATTTTATTCTTAACACTGAATCCCAAAAGCGAAAGCTACACATTTCTCTGCCCTTCTGAACAGGTTACAATTTATGAGTGAGAATTTTCTGTACAAGAAAATCAGCCAACTGAATATACTTGGTCAAAAAACACTACATCATCTCTCCTACAAACAGGAAAATTCAAAGAAGAAGCAACATATCCAGAATCTCTTAAAAACTTGTTTGTTTTATGGGATTTTTTTTTTCTGGTTTTCTGTACCCAGCTAGAACAATAACAAACAAAAGCAAAGAGACATTTTTAGTGACAAAGCTGCACAAGAAACCAGAGAAGAAGGTCTGGTGTTTGTTCTGCAGGACTATTACAATAGTTTGCTCCCAAACAGTAAATCCAGATTTGTTTAAGGCTTTCTCAAGCTTTCAGTTTTCTCTCCTGATTCTTCTGAGAGCTAGTGAGTAATCAGAATTAAAACTTTCTGGATTTTCATGAAATGACAAACACATCACAGAGAACAGAGTGGCACTAGAAACAAACACATGAACTCTATTTTCCAGTAATGACTGAACAGCAAGATCATCATTATCATTAAGGGATCTGAGTTTGTGTCCACAAAAATCAATTAATGCATTGCTGAGCTGCTGAACTGTAAAAACATTGAAGCATCTGTTTCAGCAGAAAGACTGAAGAAAAAAATAAAAAGGAAAAAGAAAACTTTGATCTGGATATGCCTGAAATGTTTCATTGCACTTAAGATGCACTTATTTCCTTTTAACTTTGACAAAACTAAAAATATATTTCAGCGTGAAAGAAACCAAATTAGTCATTTTTACTTTTTTTCCTCTTAATGTAGTCTTCTAAGCCAAAACATTTTTTCTGAATCTGACCTGATTTCATCTTTTTTTTTTTTCAATCCCACTTCTCTTCCAGAAACTACGTGTTTTTCCTATTTCATTATTTCACACAGTCCTGTTTAGTGAGGCATTATATCTGCAGGTTGAGTGATGTATCTTCGCAATAACTGTAGTTACAAGTGGACATCAGCAACAGACTGAGACACTTAGATGTTCCTACATGTATGAAGTTCTAACCTAATTATATATTCAGTTGATTAAAAGAGAAACTCACTTACTATAGTCTGCCAGGCCTCCAGCTATCAATGTGAGCACAGGTTATCCACAGATCTTATGTCATATACTCCAGATATTCATGTGAATTTCTCAAATGCCATAAGAAATTCCAAATGGCATTAGATGACTCCATGAGTCAGATGACTTGACCTTTAAGTGTCTTCTTCAGAATGAGTTGAACTGTAGTCTCTTGAACATGACTTCACTGACTGGTGTATCTAGGTCTCCACTGACAGGACCAGGGGCATTGACAGTTAGCATATGCGGACATCTACATTTAGACACACAAATGTAGATGCCAGACTGCAGGTGAAGCTTACTTTTACTTTTTGTTTGAAATTCCAGTCCAAAAAAGGACAGAAACAACCTTTGATTTCATTGGAAATTCTGTGATTTGAGAGTTGCCGTTATCAAGGAAGTTAAGAAATTTTTCTCTATTTTTTTCCTATAAAACAGTATTTTCATCCTGAGTTTGGCAGTCAGTTAAAACAAATTTAAATAAAATTATTCTTTTTAAACCTTTACAATTTTTGAAATTTTTTTCTGTTGTATTCTTGGTGGGTAGAAAGAATTTCTGCCAAAAAGTCATAATTTGTAAATGAAAGTGTTGATATAAGAACAACATATCACAAATAGGCAGTGAATAAATTGAAGCTGGATATTAAAGTAGATGAAATTCTGTATGACAAAATGAAATTCCGGAAAGAAATTCCAAGAGGAATTACTGTAGAGGCAATAACCTTCCCCATTTTTAAAGACAAACCTTGATCAAACGATGACCACAGTTGTATATAAGCTTGAAAATAAGTATAAAAGAAGATTTGTAGTGGAGGGGAGACAGACCATGTAGGAAAGCAGTATCCACAGTGACCCCCCTGCCTCTTCCTGGGCCTGGAGTGCAGTCTCCCGGTGGGGTGCCAGAACCAGCCCCCCTACCAGGAGAGAGCTGTGGGCCACTTGCAGGGAACGGAGGTGCAACCATTGTGGGGCTTACTCACTAGGGTGAGGAGCTGTGGATCTGGCATGAAGGCATGTAGGGCTGGACTACCCTCATCTTCCCCAGGAAGTGGAAGTGAGCACGGAACTTGCACTGGTGGTTGGTGGAGGTGAGGGGAGGCAAGACTGTGTGCATCCATGTGCACATTTGTGTAAACCACATGGCCTGTGGAGGGAGCAGTGGATGGGGAACTGTCCTTCTGGGGATTAGACATTTATATAGAGGTGTTTAGAACCTTGTAGTTGCAAATTAGCATTCTATGAGTCTGTACTGCTGTGGTTTATCTGTTGTATGGCTGATACTAATCCTGAACATACAGGTCACTGATTGCCAGTTAATTATGTGTCATTGATAAATCCATAAACCACTTCAATTCCAATTTGATTTAAACTATGTGAACTGAGCAGTTTTTTCCTATAAGTCTATAATAGCAAGAACTGGACTTGTTAAGCTGCAAGATTCTTTCCAGAAAAGCTGATTTAATTATTTTTTTATTTTCATTAAGAATGGCAACAACATCATTTGACACAGATAGCAAATGACTTTGCTATCTGAAGCCGTCATTCAAGGTCTACAGTAAACTTTCCACACTTTGAGAACATTGTATTGTTTTGGAAGTACCTCTTACTTTGGAAGATCTGGGAAAGATTCAGATTTGCCTCTGAAACAGAATCCTAAGTATATTCAGGGAAAGAAATACAAGACCATCTGCTATTTGAACATCCAAATTACACAAAAGAATAAACGATCAGGAACTTATTGTCTTGCAAATTAGCGAAAGCAGCTTATTCATGAAAAGGAAGGACAGTGGCACTTCTTTTCTGATTACAGGTAGACTATATAGGTAGGATACAGACAGAACCTAGACACTAGGTTTTTCAGTAGCGTAACATGAAACTTTTTTGTACTATTAAAACTTCCTATGTTCAGAGTTTAAAAAATATATGCAAGGGGTAATTCACTTTTTTTGCAGTATGTTTTTTACTTTCTGCAGTAGTACATCTGGCTACACTGTTTATTTAATAACGTGCCAATTAAAAGTGTCTTTATGCAGACATCTCTCTCCTACTTTCATATGGAAGGGAACAAATTCAACTGTGATTATTATCTTCACTAAATTTACATGATCTTGCTGTTGTAGGATCACTATTGTGATATACTGAAATCCATTTTTCTGCAGTATTGAGATTTGTGGGCTAAAAAGTAGGAAATGAAGGCATTTGTTGACTCCAGCAGGTCTCCATCATAGATCTGAAGTCTGGCAAGTCACTACAATCAAGCTTGTGTTCACTATGTTCCTGTTATAAATAAATGACGTTTCAGAGATTTTCAAAACTTTGAAGTTCAGATTTCAAGACAAGGTGTTATACAATATCAGACAGAACAAGATTTTATTTTATCTTTTAATTGAGGTTAAAAAAGGTTTCATTGTTTCTTCCTATAGGCTACAGTCTCTCCAGAATATTTTCTTGGGAAATAGAAGCATGAAGTCATTGGCACATTGGGAAACAGGACCCCTGTATCACTTGTTTTAAACATTACATGGATTCAGTTTCTTTTATCGCATGGTTATTCCAACTGTATTCCTCAGTTCCTGAATAGCAGATGTTCTATCATATGAGTATCTGTTTTGGATGCAATTTTCCTTTAGCTACCACCTGCTGCCTCATGATATTTGGTAGCATGTTACATCTAGTTTGATGTAGAACAAATGATCACATAGAACTCTGCCTCTGTCAAGAATCTGAAAGTAAAAAAATCTGTGTCAGAAAAAATTACATTCCAAAGTGCTCCTTTAAAGCACTTCAGTTTTGAAGCAAAGTTGAAAAACATATGGGTACAAATCCTGTGTTAATTTTTGCCTACTTTGAAGTGTGAATGACTTCTGATGTTTAACCCAGCTTTCTCACTCTAATTTGAGATGCATTCTACTGATTTTTCTAGTGACATTTGGTGAATTCATAGTATTGCCTTGCTTCTGCCTAGATTTCTGTAACAATCAGAATAATGGTAGAGAATCTCTCTTCTCAAAAAGGACATTCTTTAACATGGTGGGTCCTATCAAAAAATAAAAACTCAAAGGGTCAAGTCTATATCATAGTGATATCTGATTACTAAATCTGGGTAAATCAAGTCTACTTCATGGTAAATGTGATTTTCTCCCCCCTCCAGGGAATCAGATGAAGTACGTGGTTATTCTACCATATTAGATTCAGGAAAATTTAACTGTGTTTTCTCCACACTGCAGCTCCAAATAAGTAAACTACAGTGGTGTCAACATCCCACAGTTCTGAGTCTGGCCAAGTAACATAATAAATGACAGATAGTAAGAGGTTTCTTCCACTATTAATCATGTGGTTTGGTTTTGTATTATATAAACAGGCTGATTCTCAAATTCTTAAGTATAGATGGTAGAATATCTTCAGTGAAGTGCCCCAGATTGTGCAACAGATTTATTAAGATCTTTAAAGTCAGCCTTGATTAGGCTGAGAACTAGGACAGACAGATCTTTTAATCTTCCAGTTTTATTCAGTTTGAAAAAGAAAAGAAAGGTGGGGGGGGAAGTAAAAAGCAAATATACAAAAAGATGGAAGAGAAAGACAAGAAGTCAGTGCAGATCCAGTATTATTTTCAGTTGTTCTGGTAGTTTTAACAATAGAAGTACTTGAGCATGATACTGCTCTTACAGACCTTTTTTCCTCAGACTTGTCCACACCAGTGTATTCTCTGATGGATACCCTCACAATGGTACCCAAACAATCTTTACTGTGGTCTAGGAGTTCACAAGGATAAAAGTAGCTTGGAAACTGCCAAGTGACGTAAATATTGCAATCACAATTGTATTTTTCCCAAGACTACCTTAAAATTCTGTAATGAACTGGTTAAAGTTTACACTACTTTATGTGAAACTCTTTTTCCAATAGCTGATCTCTCACTTTCTCTTCCTCTTCAGATGCCCAGGGATTATTCTGTATACAAGTATTTCTAGTCCCCTGCATACTACATTTAGTAGCCCTAGGTTTAGAAACAAAGGGCAGACAGTATCATTGTTTTGGGTAAAGGCAAGATCTCCTTCTGAAAATAACACTCTCTCTGAGCTCTTTCTTTCCTCTTATATCAGAAATCAGATATCTTATATTTTAAGATTGTAATATATATCCCAGGGTCTGCAACTTTCTCATGGTCCAGAAATGTTGGGATATTTTCATATTTATACAGTCCTAACACAAGTAACTGTAAGGTTTGTTGGTTCAGGGTTTCTCTCCTATTCCTATGACCTGTGAGATTTCCACTTCTCCCACCCCCCCCTTTCTCCTCCTTGTTCATACACTTACACTTAAGAGTGCCGAGGACATCCAAGTGCATACCCACACTGCTCTGACCGATAGCTAGAGGGAGCGAGCCTTGGGCAACACTCAAATGATATTTGTTTCCCTTCTCATATTGCCCCAAAATGCTGACACATTCTCTTGGTCCAGCTCAAGAGGTATGAGGATCTCTGTTGAAATAGTTTGCATTGTGGTGCTGTGCATGCATATTTGCTTTTTTTATTTATACCCTTTTGAATACTGTGAGAGTCCACTTTACATTCACTACAGACTCCAAAAACATTGAACAAGGCAATCTTTCACTGTTGCTATTTATTAGTCTAGCTTCCAAAGAAGATGAAGCTTATTCAGCTCAGTAACTGCATCTATGTATGTATATGAGAAAGAAAAAGTGTTTCTTTAATAACTTCTGAACACCTTGTCTGATGTCAGCCAGATGTGACAGAAGAGGTGAAATATAAGGACAATTTAAAGTATATAAGGTCTTTGTGAAAAATAAGCAGCTGTTGTTGGAAAGACCTTGTGATTCTCGACAGTTGTCACAAAATGCTTCCTACAGAGAAAGACTAAAATTAGACACCAGAGGTTATGTGACAAAGACCTTATTGGTGTTCCAATCACAGGTATAGCTTCCACTGAAGCACACAATTAACTGAGAGTTATAAATCCATAATAAAACAGACTTGGATAGATCAATGCTCCCAGAACTAGCAGTTTGCACTGCAAAAGCAGTCAAAACCTCAGTCTTGGGTCAGATTCCCATTTTCCTAATCAGTGTACAAATAAGAAGTAAACAGTCCATTCCTAAAGAGGTTTTCTACATACACATCTCCTCATTATGACTGACCCTTTAACCTGTTTAGTCTTTTTTACCCACAGCAAGGGCAGCTGTTTCAGTGAATCTGCACAAAATTGTCCAGACTAACAAGTTTCTTACTAAACCATAAGCAGCTGTAATCTTATAAAATTTTGAGATAGTTGAGGCCATAGGTTAAATTTTGTCTTCCTTTCAGACTGTTCACAAAGCTTTAATAGCTTTCATTGTTTCAAAACTTAAAGCCAAGGGGTTGATTATACCATCTAGTCTGACCTCCTTCATAACAGGGACTTTGTTTCATCATACAATCTATTAAGGGATAAGAAGTGCTTTTCTAAAGATCACCTTTCAAAAGATTATAGAGTCCTGTGCTGTGCTAACCTTGACTAAGAGCCAAATGCCCACCCAACTGCTCACTCACTCTCCCTTTTCAGGGGGACAAAACAAGAAGAGAAAGCTCATGGGTTGAGATAAAAATTGGGAGCCACTAGCTTTTATATAGCAATCCTGTTCCACCTCAGCTCTTTCCCATACAACTGAGAAGGAAAAAGAAAAAAAGGTCCTTGTTACTATTCTAGTCTCTAATGCTCACAGTTTCTCCTTGGGAGCTTGTGTTCAGCTGCACGTCTACAGCAGAAATCTTTGTCAGAATGGTTACTTTGAAAATGCATTCCTCCATTGTACAAGATACTTCCTCCAAAAGGAAAAATTAAAGGCATCTCAGACTCTAAATACCTTTTTTACTTTTCTTTGCATATGAACCACTCCTCCTTTGAAGGCAATATGATATGTTGGCACAGGTTTTCTCATAGTCTTGTGCATTTTCTTATTTCTGACAGTTACAAAACCATAAGCTACTGAGGCTTGTCCAGGACTAGCCAACTAATCTGTGTTACAGCAGACCTACTTATTTTGGAAAAAAGTTCAGTCCTAATTGAACAGGATTTAGAGCCAGTATGGAATCACAGCAAAACAGTAAAACCTGGAAATCTTTCCCACAAAAAGCCTTCTGTTTAGCAAGTATTAACAAGGTTGTTCCTCTTCATTCACCATCTACAACACCTGACTCCAGGTTTAAGAAGGCCATTAAGTTGGACAGGGCTTCTTGCACTCCCCTGGAAGAGTAGTTTGAGGATGTTAAGCACCAGCAGCTCTTACTTTCACAAGTGCACTTGATTCATGTTTTCTGTTATTCAGGGCCCCCTACTCACACACCCTCAAAGACTGAGAATAAAAGTGGGATAAGAAAAGAATTTTCTATAAAATTGTGTCAGGCCAGCTGCATTTAATGATCCTTACCGTAACACAGTGCTCATTGCTGCCTTTGTGTGATTTACACATAGCATCGCATTTACCCTTGCAACATTTCTACAAAAAAAGAAAATGTTGCTTCTCCTTTTATACAAATGGAGAACTGATAAGGAGAGAAAGCAAGTGACTTGAACCCCTATCTCCAGAGTTCTTGTTATGTTCTTAGGTGCAATCATCCATCACATTTTTCACCTGCTGGCAAGTAGAAAATAACAACTCTCTCTACTCCTCAACCAGAATTGTTCATCCTTCAGAAAAAAAACACAGCAGGCTCAACCACACAAACCCTTACCGACATAGAGAGCCGGTTGCTGGTTTTCCTTTCTAATAAATTTCTCTTCACTCAAACACAGAAACAGTGTTAAAGACCATATTTCTAAAGCAGGTGAGAACAGAGTAAGAGCAACAGAAACAGAAGTGTTAATCACTATCTACATACTTAGGATAACTAGCAATTAAGATGCATAATATTGTTTCTTATAGCCAAGATCATGTTGGTACCATATTTTAAGATAAATATAAAGATAACTCACATTTATATTTGTGTTTGTGGTGCAATGTAAGGACATAATTCCTTATGTTTTATGCCAAGGAAGGGTTGATAGATGAGCAGATGGAGAAAATACTCTACTGTGTCTCCTGTCAGCTGTATGTCATTATCAGAATGACACTGCATAATGGAATAAACAGATTAATATGTTTTTTGTTGTCATTATGTTGTAAATGGTAAATTTTCTGACCAACTGTGGAACAAAACTGAACGTGCTTTTCTGTGTACCACACATTTCAGAGGCATTGTTCTTATATCTTAAATCCTCATTGAAATGTATGCAGAATTAACATTACTGGAGACTGTAACCATGTACTACACACACTGGGAAGTGAATGATATATGGACATTACAAATAATGTCAAAGTAGTTTGGTCATCCTGAGCTGTTTTATGAATGCCTGCCAGGCAATTATTCAGCTATGTTCAGGCTTTCCGATAAGAAGCTGGCGTTGAATGACTTAATTAACATAATTATTGATATGAATTTTAAAAATATCACTGCAATCAAGAAGAAGGTGCACAGTCTGTAATTTTGGTATTCATGTAGTCTTGGAAATTGTTGATTAAACAACATGAATTTATATCTGCATTTATAAAGGAAGGAGGTTAAACTTCAGGTTACCCCACAGAGATAGCACTTGGATAGAAGTGTTGAGTAGTTCTACGACAATAATGAACATTTTTAATAAACATAATTTCAGCACATATGTGCAGAGGAAGAACAAACAAGTGGTTAGAGCACTAGATTAGGTCATGCATGCTTCAGCTCCCATCCACAGTGTTCTCAAATAACCTTAGGCAGATCACTTATGGCTAGATGCACAAATCATTTTCATTTCCCATGTTTCCTGGGTATCCACCCAGCTGCCAGAAAATCAGAGCATTAAAACTCCAGTCCTTCCAATTAGTACCCCTCAAAGGTAGGATAGAATACACTCTGAGGGAAAGCAGAATATGCAGAGAAAACACATCTGAATTCTGTCCCTCTCTTCCTTCTTTGCTGCTACTTTCACCTGCTCACGCCCATCTGTAAATGTTCATTCTGGTAACCATATGAAGACTTTAGCAGTTACTGAGTTAACAGGATGAGATACAAATAAACCTGAAGGTATACGATTTGTGGCAAAGGCAGGATGATGCAGAAAGAAACAACAATTGGACTTCAGGTACTCTTTCACAATGACAGGTCTCTTGTCTAACCTATGACATTTGTCATGTGCTCAAGCAGTTGCTTCACATGCCAGTGTAGGGACTGGAGCCAGAGAGCAGCCTGACATGTCACTAGGGAAGCACAGACAGCTTTGCAGGCAGTTGCCAGTAAGTCAAGACTGGGACTCAAGGTGAAAAAAGTGACTTCACAGAGTCTGGAAATATCAACTCTGTACATACACCATACAGGAGAATGGTGACAGTGCAAAAGAATACTTCAGAATTTTGTCAGGAAAGAAACAAACTACCAATCTTGAAGCAAGGGAAATAGTTATCCTTTTCAAAATGGACGAAGTACATGATCCAAAGCAATGAAAGAAAAGATGATACTAGAGAAACTTTCAGGCAGAATTCTCTGAACATGCACCTTTCACTGTTCTTATCTACACAAAAGAGTAAGTAAATTATATGAAGATTTTAGAAAAAATGCATTTTCTTTGGAAATAGTACTTATAATACACTGAGTATCGTCAAGCCATTAAAGGAAAAACAACTGAATGTTGAATTTGAGAATATTTCTCAAGCATCAGAGAACTCTCAGGAGAGTACAGACAGGTGACAAAGAGCTAAGTAGATGTATCCCTTGCTGTGAGAATCACAGAACAAATAGAAGATTCACATTGCATATGCTTTCTAGTCACCATTGAGGAGAGAAAAAATAACACATTGCCCTGCCTAAAGCAAGAGAAATTTTACTTAATGTACAGAACAAAAATAATTAAGTAAAAAATCTTACAGTTTTACAATCTGAAATAATTAACATCCTAATAGAAGTTTGAGATGGGATTTGTCTCACTTAATTTTGATGTCTGTATCTGAACCAATAGTCATCTGGGCTCCTTTATGCTCAGCAGAGCACAGTAAAGTAATTCATCTCATCTTAAGGTAGACATGTAATACAAGTCAAATAAGTCCATTCTCACAAAGTACGCTTCTCTCTTGACTGACCATAAAAGAGCCTACACAACTGCTTTTGGGATTAGAGCAGTACCTCTACCTTGCAATTTAGATACATGTGGCTGAAATTTAACATCACAAGGAGTATTCTAATACAGACCAGGTATTGTAGGAATGAGTTAGTGTTAGCAGACTGACTGACAAGAAGAAACACAGACTTTTTCCATCTCTTACAGAGGCAATTTCCACTAAGATTTCATGATCAATCTGTTTTTACATTAAAGCTTGATCAAAGTTTTAAAATCCAGCTCAGAATTCACAATTTACAAACAAAAAGACATGGTGTTTCACAGGCAAATATATTAGATATTTAATAATATAAAAAAATACTAAAATTACATAGCTCATATTTTCATTTGATGAAAAGCTGCAGAAAAGAGTCACATCATCTGTCTTGAAGTTAAATAAACAATACAAATAACATATCTGACAAAAGTTGAACACTGGATACATATATGTCTGAAGCCATCTGCATATGAGAAATAAAGATAATGAATCCTTAAAATGCAGACATTTTTAGGGAAATATGCAAGCAATCTAGATGCTCAAATCAGCAATTTGAGAATGCTACTGTAAAATTATGTCTAGTAGATACGGGATGCAAGCATCAATTAATAATTGAGCAACCTAAAAGACTTTGGTAATACAGCCCTACTCTTGAACTATTTTGACAGGAAATCACGGCTTAATTTGTACACTGGTGATTCCAAAGAGGAGATGTTGTATCATGGCTAAGAAACAATTATCAAAACAGTTGACAAGTAGCTTATGTATTTTGAGCATTAAAAGAAAAGTAAATGAAAACACCTTTAATAAAAAGGAATTTCAATTTTATTCAAAGACTCAGATGAAACAACATGATTAACTGTAACAGACAGCTTACCCTTTATTGACAATACTATCATATCAGATTCACAAACTGAATACTATCACGTGAGATGTGCTGATCCCAGATATTCTATTGAACATACTACTTTGAAGTCTACTTCAGTCAAAGCCCAGATTTTGAAATTGTGTATAAAAATTTAGTGACAATAAATGAAAAACTCTGCCTGGTGTTCAAAAAAAACCTGTTGACAGAATGGTAAAATCTACTTCCGAAGATAAGATCTCAGTCAGGGTACAGTCAAGTAATAGTTAGCTCCAGTTAACAGGTATTTCCTTCTTAGATGAGATTTAAAAGAACAGGGATAAGAATGATAGTTTGTTGCAGTAAAATATATTTTGACGGAAAGAATAAAAAATATTTGAGGAATGATAATCTGCAGAAAGTTCAACCCTCTGCCCCCATTACCTTTCTATCAGCCCTGAAGTTCCTGTCACCATACTGCAGATCAGCTCAGCTCATTAGTTTTTCTGAAAATTAGTTTGCAGGAAAATAAATTCTTTTTGAGTCAGATAGGTGAGGTGACCTGACTGACAATGCAGCTATGCAAGCTCCAGGGAGCTGTTCAGGGGACCCTACAGGATCGTACAGGAGAGGGGATAAAGAGAGGAGGAGCAGAGTCAATCATCCAATGGCAGCAGCATCAGTCAAGAAAGGACTCCTTGAATTCCTTCCCAGAGCTGTGTGTCAGTCAATGGAGGAAATATAGTATGACCATGTTGTATGCCATTATTATGAAAATAAGGGATTAACACTTGGGAAAAAAGGTTAAAATGTTGTAGTCAAGTCAGTCCCAAAGTTAATTTAGCTCAGTATTGTGTCTGATGGAAATCAGTAAAAATACTTAAAGGAAGGTAAGAAGAAACAGGAAAGGATAAAGTGACCCTCCCTTGCAACAGTTTTATTTTCTGCAGTTTGGGGTTGCAGCTGGATCACAATCTTTAATAGTGTCAAGACGACAAAACCATTAATTTCTCTTGAACTTCTCCTCTTCAATGCAATTTATATTTTTGATATTCAAAATATATTGCAGCAATGCATTCCATTATTCAATTGTGTCTTGTATGAAAAAGCATTAATTTGTTCCTTTAAAACCCATTGCAGGCTGATTTAATTGGATGTCTTAGTTCTTCTGTTATTAGAAATAGTGAATAATCATTCCCACTTCCCCTTCTGCATGCCATTCTTGGACTAAATTAGGTTCCCTGGGTAAGAACTAGTTAGCTTCAACAATGTTAATTTATTTTCATTTTAAACAATTAATTGTTATGCTTTAATTTTAAATGATTAACCTTTTTCTCCGCCAGTTAATCCCATAAGGTATTCCCCAGAAAACCACTATATGAAACAAAATACCTGTATTAATGTGTCACCTGTGTTGCTCTGCGAAGACTAATATGGTTTTCATTAGCCTCAGCCTACAGCATCAAAGCCTTTTAAGTAATGGCTTCCATGCTGTCTAAATACTTTTCATGAAAGATTTATTTTAATGAAACAAGGGCAGACCACACAACCCAAGAACACGGGTGGTTTGCAGTTACATAACCTGCTGCATTTGACAATCTCTTGTGAGCGAGCTGTGGCTGAAGGGACAACCCAAAGGACTGAAATACAGAGGAACTCAGAAGTTGTCCTGACTCATTTAGTCTTGCAGAATGGACTGTGAAGACCTTCCTAGGAAATAATCCCATTGACTGATGTCAACCATGTAACATTATTGCAAGGCATTAGACGGTCTAAGGTGACAAACTTACTCAGGCAGGCACAGTGTTGTGTAAGGCCTTTTCACATGTGGATATGCTATTAATATTCTCTAGGTTAATATAGGAGTTGAGCAAATCAATATGGTAGTTAAGCAATATATAGGTATCACCTGGTCAGTTTCATTAACTTTACTATGGATTTCCCCTTATGGAACCCATGCAAAAGCAATATGGGCATATTCAGCAGACTGTATCTGAGATGTCCACAGTTTCATTGTACTTTGGAAGTGACAAACCTGCTCATATGGTCACAAGAACTCCTGTAATGAGTTATACTGGAAATGAATTTAATGATCCAACATGGTTTTCTGCCTTTGACAGTGGTTGACAACAAATACCTCAGGTCTCCCGTGCCCTGCAGCACCAAATTCCAGCCCCAGTCTGGTAGAAGCATTTCCTCCTGCTGTTGCCTTCTTAGTATCTGCTCCTGTCTCTCAGACAAGATTTGGCATCCAGGTCTTTCACTGGACAATGAGGTTATGCTGTTAAATTCCCAGAAAGAGCTCACAGCTCTGTTTTCTAACAGATGAGGGAATTCTCTGGCAAAGGAGAACTTATCATTCTCTAGCCAGCTGGCTTCTTAAAAGCTTTGTGCTAGCCTTTTCACTCTTGCCCAGCATAAATCTTCAGTCATGAGTAACTTCGAAATCTTTCCTTACACAAAGACGAAGAGGTGATGATGAATGAGCCTTGGAGCAGGGGACTCCACTTTGTTACAGCCAAAAGGCAGCTGAGGATGTGGGTTTACATGCTATGTTAATACAAATTTTGGCATTGAATGTGCACTAAACCCACATTTTCCAGGTTCAGACAATGATACTTCCTTACCATGCTGCTTGTTGTGTGTGGGTTTTTTGGTTTTGTCCTCTGAAATAAGCTGTATTTCCTTCAATGCCCTCTTATTTTCAACATAATTTACCGCACATTATGACTTAGTAAACCAAACTGGAAGTCTGTAGTGTAGCAAACTATGATCTTGTTTGTATATTAATTTAACAGCTATTAACATGACATAAGGCTATTAAAGAATAAAGAAGGCAGTCCAACTGAATTAGATCGATTTTCCTTCTCTTTTTTTTTTCTGTCTTTTTTTGGTCATAGTCACTTCTTGTCCATTGCTGTTTAAAAAACAAAAACAAAAAATAAAAACAAACAAACAAACCCCACAAAAATCCCAAACAAATTAGATATAGAATGTTCAGTACAATGGCTTCCTGAACTTTATGCTGCCCAAAAGACTTATTAAACAGAGTAAAAACAAACAGCATTTTGAAAAAGGTACTGTTTTTCAAGTATATCATTTTATTATGTCAATTACCCTCACTGGGAAAAGAAATATCACTGACTCCTACCTATACTTTTTTTTCTCTTAGGACCGTCATCACCAGAATTAATATGAATGAAAATTAAAAAATCGTCTTTTTAAAAATAAATGAATCTTTTAAACTTTTTTTTTCTTCTCAGAAGAAAACATCCTTATTTCACTGCTGATTCATGACGTTGCTAATTTGACAGAAAACAGCATTTGCTTATTTTAGTAGATGCCTGGACAAAAGGCTGCTTTGATGCACTCTAGCCTGTAAGCCTGGTGAAGGTATAGGCACAGTATTGGCTGCCTCCACACCCAAGAAATTGCTCATTAATACTTGGAATCATGTTGGTGTTTCTATATCCAGGATAGCATGCCTAGAGTAATAAAACAAATTGAGTGAGAGTACCTTAAGGTAAATAATTATACTTCACTCCTTGCTTTGTCTTTCATATGTAATATCTAGAGTGGTTTGGAATGTAAGAGACAGGTGGAAAATGCTCATGAAGGAAAACTCTTGAATGTCAGCAGAATACACATGAAGGCAGATCCACATATCAAGAATCTGAAAATTGAATAAGACCTTGAACATCATTAATTTCAAGCCTCAATTTCCGTAAAGTGATGAGAGATTGGTGTTAAAGTCACAATGTTATCCAGCATCGAGGGTGTCTTGGAGACCTGCTGTTTCTAACGTTTTCAGGTTTCTGACAACTGTGTGTAAGAGCATTTACTAAACTCATTATTTTTACTACATGTTTTTATCAAATTTAATGCCCAGTTATTTTTAAAGTGCAGCTCTTAGAGTGACCTTTGACCTCTCATGGGAAATTAGAAAACGGATAAGTTATTCAAGGAGGAGATCCAACAAAATTACAATCACGACAAGCTTGAATTACACCATGTAACTGAATCTATTCAGAAGCCAAAAATCAATGCAGTCAGCCAGAAGTATACCAAATGTGACATTCATTTTTTCTACTTTATCAAGCTTAATTGATGTCTTAGGAACTAAATAAGAGTAGTAGGCAGCCTTATGGTAGAAACCTCAAGAGAAATTTCAAGTGGCTATTCATAAAGGCTGCAAATAATTTATAGATTTCACTGTCAGTTGATGTGGTAATAGAACTACGTTGCTTTTAAATACCACATGCGCTGGCATTAATTTCTCCCCCATCCCTCCAGACTTCCTACTGAGAGAGGTAACAGGCAAAAATTCATCTAGCTGGCACATCCTGAGTTAGAGAAGCTCTTGATTTGTCAGTTTGGTTTTGGACAGAAAGTTAGCATACCATGGCTAACAAGCTAACACTAGTGATATTTCTTGGCAATTCCAAACACAGTTTGTCATAATGCATATGCATACATGAAATACAAGAACATATTCCAGAATCCAATAAAGGGGAATACTTGCTTGAACTTAATAACACGTGGAATGCTTCAGATAATGCCCCAAGCCCCTGCCTCCTTGTTCATATCTAAAAGGATTCAGTAGGGTCTAAGCCATAGTGATACAAGTGACACTAAGATGGTTACCATGCAATGTCAATGATTCTGAAATTTACCAAAAAACCTGGCCAACAGAGAATGATATTGAGAGTAGCTCTGCTGGTGTCCTGAAAAGTGTACTGGAAAGTAGCCACCTACTTTTTTACTGATTAAGAGCAAAATAAGAAAATGCCTTAAAAAAAACCCCAGACACAGCTACCTACTAAAAAGCAAGATCTGTCCAAACTTTTTAGTAATCAAAATCATGACTAACATATGTTAAAAGCTATGTGAGCTATAAATTATGTTTTACTAGAAAAGTCCAAAATCACAATATCCTGATTTTTATAATTAACTATTTTTCTCAATTCAATTATTATAATTAACAGTGCTGAAGAAAGTAGATATGATGAAGAAGTTATATTCCAAGACAGTGTTGCTGGTTTAGCTATTTGGTCCAAGAGTTTGAAAAGATATAAGGAAACAAAATACCTAAATTTCATCTTCTCTTTCTTACAAAACTTGCTGTCGTTTCCTGAAACCACTGATCTCCCCTTGCCTAAGCAGAAGCAGATTTCACACAGAATTTAATAGCAAGGGTGATGACGTAAGTAACGATGTAAAACTTTCTACATTAACACACATCTTGATATTTATGTTAGAGGGAAATATATATTTGTCTTTCTTCAGACATTTATAAGGCTCCATCTGTGTGACAAAGAAGAGAAGTCAGACAAGTTCAGCTGTTTCTGATGTTATTTAAAGTAGTCTCTAATTTCAGCATATTTACTATCAGCATCATTTTAGTATATGGAAGACAAAGGCTATCTGAAAATGACTCAACTAGCAGTATAGCCAAATTACTGGGCAATCGAAACGTCTATTTTGGTCAAGACTTCTTTAGATTTGAACAGGCTACACCTCTACACATACACTTTAGAAGAGACAGTCGTGTCAAAACATACAGCACAAATAACTTGACTTTCCATATCTTCCCCTGTCCTTTGGATGAAAGGATATGTAAGATACTTGCTAACAAAAACAGTTTGGAGGACTCAGAGTTACGTTTCTGGATAAGTCTTTAATAGTAAAAAACAATAGGTGCAGTTCTGTTCCAGCGCAAATTGTACTGAAATGATCAAGGATAACAAGAAGCATAGGTAATCTAAAATCACTGGACCAGACAGGGCAGGCTCAGTACAACAAGCCCAATTCCAAGCATAGCATGGAACAGAGACACATATGTTGCCAAGCTTTAGATTTAAAAACAAACAAAAAACCAAAACCACCACAACCAACAAAAAACCACATATTTCTAAAATACATTTTTGTTATAGCTTGGCATGCTAATAGGTTCTAATCTAAATGTTTTTCTTTAAGAAATATTCCTAGTTGCTCATATGTGTGGGCTCCCGAGCTAGAAATAAGACAAAAGAATTTGTGGATTCTAACACTGTAAAGTTTTAATCATATTACTCAGTCACTGAACCCATTTTAAAAAGTAACCCACCTATGTTTGTGTTCTTTTACACAAGTTTGTGTTTTGGTAAGAAAAAAACCTGTAGTTGCATAAATTCATTTAAGCAAATATTTTATTCGTGAAAAAATGGTTAGCTCAGTCTTTGAGAGCTACCTGGGTTTAGATTTAAAATCTAACAATTGCCAAGAGCACCTGTTTATAACTCCTCTCCTGCAGCATAATCTTATCTTCTGTGAAATATGTTACTGCACTTCTCTTTAGGCATGATATAGATAAGATTTGCCAGCCTTGGAAGAAACCCTACTTTCAAATTCCAGTTAGCCCCAGATAGTTGCTATTTCTGTAATTTCCACTGCATGACAATCAGCTAAAATATCATCCACCATCTCTATCAACTTTACAGCAAGGCAGCTGAATGTTAATTAGGCATAACTTTTCCTGCAGGGAAGAGGGGCTGATGAATCAAACCTCAAGCTATCAACATTTAAACACATAAAATCTGTTAAATAAATTAATATTGCAAAATGTTACAAAGAAACAAATTAAAAGCAAAGTACAGCACCTTCTAAGAAGCCTTTAATTCTGTGTCCCTTCTTTTGTTTTGCGTGTGCAAAGCAGCATGGAAGTTCTTGATTACACTTTTAAGTACACCTATACAGTTCAACGGAAATCAGTATAGGAATGCGCCCCACCTGCCTCAGCACCCTGATTCAGTGAAGATTTCACTAGTACCAAAATGGAAATAATCAGCTGCACAGCTCTGCATTGAAGCTAATTAGCCTGTTGGAGAAGTACACCCTTTTACCTTGGCCTGGCACTGTGCTATCTTGCCTCAATCACCCCCAGCATCTGAACTGAGCTTTCCAGTTGCTGCACAACTCTGTGAACATACCAGTTCTAGCCTGTACAAGCTACATGGGCATTCTGTATTCACACTGCGCGTTGTAAGAGAATTTTGGTTGGGATCAAGACCTGGAACTGCTTAACATCTAAGGCAGGGTGTCAAACGAATGTAACTACACTTATACAGTCCTAAAATTACATTCGGCCCTTTGAAGGCAACCGTGAGGCTGATGTGGCCCCCAGTGAAAATGAGTTTGACACCCCTGATCTGGAATGAATTCCCACTTCTGAAACTAAATATCAGTTGTCTCATAAATGTGACCTTTGGAGGTGCCTGGAGCAGTTTCTATAGCTGAGGAAATAATTTCAAGGGACTTTGTACTGGTGGAAGACTGAAGCCCCACTCGGCCTTGTTACATCTCTTCCTTCTTCTAATGTGCCCTAGTCTCCATGATGCCTTGCTGTTATGAGAGTGGCAAGGACAAAGCACGTATAAAGAGGAATTATCATGCCACAGTCCCTGCAAGCAGCAGACAGGCCTTCACCAATCTTCCTCACTTTTCCTTTTCAAAAAAGATCTGTGATTGCAAACACTTTATTGTACATATAACAGCACATTTCAGCTCCTTTCCTGGCTTCTGGAGAAGAAGAAAAAAAAACCAGAAGCAACCCACACAAAAGAGACTCTCTCATTGTAAATCAGATACGAGTCCAAGCTATTTTAAAATGTAAAATTCATTTTCTATTCTTTCTTTTTTCCCTCCCTCCAATTAGCAGCTAATCTCATCCATATAGCTGCAGGCTCCAAACTGGCAAATGTTGTGATTCACTAAGAAGTAGTTGGGCACTTTTTTTCTTATAATTACAAGATATAATTGCTTTCGAGCTTTCTTAGACTCTTCTATGATTAGCAAAGCTTTTGGAAATTGTAGACATAGCATTTATGTTTTTAATAAGCAAAAAAATTTTATGTTCAAATTAAAAAATTAAACTCACAAAACCCAAACAATTTAGGGCTTAAAAGCGCCTAGAGTACATTTGAGAGACACAAAAGCAGAACATTGGGGCCATCAACTTCTTTACATTGAAAATAGGCAATGATATTGTGGTTATGAGCATCAAATTGCATTACATACATGCAGGAAAGAAATATCTTGCCCAGGGAAAGAAAAAAAACCCAACCAAACAAACAACAACAAACAAAAAAAAGAGAGACTCAAAAGGTTGGTTAAACCTTTGTATGATGCCTTATCTCGAAATCAAAGAGAAAAATAAATATCCCTTTCCTCCCCAGCAAGGAGCTGAGGAGTAGCAGCAGGCTGAGGGTAAAGGAGGCCAGGCTGGAGGGCAGTCTGTGCTCTAAGGGTACAAATATAATAGGGATAGGAAACATTTCCGGGCACAGAAGCTCAGCTCTCTACATTAGTAGCTTATTAGAATTGCCCCTGGCATGCTTTTGGGCAGTAGCTTATTAGAATTGCACCTAGCATGCTTTTGGGCAGTGACAAACAGCAGTCCAAAACAACTTGTGAATACAGTTCAGCAGTTAGCACAGGTCAAGACCAGTTCCCAAGCAGAAACGTGCCTGCAGCAGCCCTGTTTTGTAGGGCAAGAGTCCTTTCATATCGATGCAAACAGTTGTTTTGTAGCTTCCCTTACTGTCAGCTAGTGGTCCCAGCAAAACTCCGTTTACTAGGACAGAGACAGTCCTAATGCTGAGCACAGCAGCTGTGCAGGAATAATAACACTGTGCAACATCTGCACTGTGTCTCAGCATACTCTGAAGAGATCTCCAAATCAATGCTGACCTGATCCTAAAAGTCAATCAAAGTAACACGCAGATGCAAAAGATGAAAACAAACTTCCTCTATTTGACACTATAACTGATTTAGTTAATTATTCCACTTGGACCTTCACCTAAGCTCAAAAATGCATCAACAAAGCCACATTACTTCAGGACTTGAGCTAGCTCAGGAGGAGAGAAGGTAAAATGCAGATCTGCAACAGATTTGGGCATTGGGAGTCCAGAGCTAGGTGCTTCAGACAAAATCTTCTTGACCTTTAATTCGACCAGAAGGTCTTGACTCAGCCATGCAAGCCTCTTACCTTCCTTACCCGATTTCTTACTCCTGGGGATCATGAGCTCTTGTGCTCTATGGAAAGTGTCCCTAAAGTTCTGCCAGCTCTGTTCTACTCCCTCATCCCTGAGGGCAGCTTTCCAGGGTGGCCTATTGGTCTGCTGGCTCACAAGGAAACTCAATCATGGCAACAAGACCCAGACTTCTAATTCCTGTAGGGTTTGGGAGTTAAGATGTCAGTTCTTTATTTTCTGCTTGGAATAAAGAGGAAGCAGAGGACAGATTTGAATCATCCACAGTCCGCATCTAGATTTCATGCCACTATCTGAAGCATGCTGCAGTAGGATTTGGCAGCTGCCAATAGCTAACTTTTCATTTAATTAGTAACCAGAGTAATACTTCCTGTTAACACAGATCTCATTTCAGTGGAGGCAAATGACAGTTTTATTATTGAATCATATGAGATCAGGATCCCTCAACGTAATCAACTGGACAAAATCAAACTATTGCGTGATTGCCTTTGTATGAGTTAGTTTGTCCATGGTTATGTATCTCCTCTGTAAAACTAGGTGACATCCCAAACCTGATAAATAAAAGTGGTAAACTGTAGGTTTTAGTGTGTTTTGAAAAATTCAGAAAGCAAGATAATTGACTCTGAAGGCAATAAAAACAACACCACAAAAAGCCTGAAAAGTCATTTTTGCAATTAGTTTCTCAGAAGATATGGAATAGAAAGATCAGGAGAAAACACATAGATATATGAGCTGGATTGTCTAGAAAAGCATGTTAATGGTCTACATTTGCATAAGACATTTGCAGAGAAATGAACATAGATGAATAAAACAAGAATTTATTACTGTGTTTTTGATTCTTTTCTCCATCTTGACACAACAGGGAACTGAATTCTTATAAAATGTTCTACCTTCTTTCTCTCCACCTTTTTGGATAACTGTTCTTGGCAAATGTTTCTGTAAGTTTTATGCATGACAAAGGTCAAGTGTGTTTGAAATTGATAAAGGTTCTATAGTAAAGTATATTTGCAAGACAGGTTGTCTGTGAATATATTTTAATGCAAATCTTATCAACAAAATGTCAGTGGTGTCCTGGTGTTATTCCATACAGTCACAGCATATTCACTGCAGAGCCAGAAAGTTACTCACTAGGGATTCAAATTTTAAGCAGAGACACAAAAAAGGAAATATGAACATGATACAGCATCAGATAAATAAAGTTACTTCCCTGGACATTGTAGTTTTAAATAAAATGTGAGACTGAAGTTTTCACTTAGATACTGTCAGGCAAAGATCAAAAAAATAAATAATAATAATCATATTATTTTAAAAATCTTCAGCTTGCTTACATAATTCGAGTTGAAAATTACATATGTTTTCTTACCAACGAAATAAAATACATTCTTACTTCTGCCTTATTTTGGATGTGTCCTCTTTGCTTGCAAAAAAATTGTCTTATGAGACGAATATGTATTTCTGCAGGTAACTGGGAAAAGGTAACAATCTGCTACTAATAAGAACAGAATAGAATACTGTCTCCTAATTTTAAATCATTCTGCATTATTTCTGTGAGAGGAGGCTAGGTTAGAATGCAGCTAAGAGTAACATCTATGCTGTAGGAGGAAAAAATATGAGGACCATCATTATTTTTAGCTAATATATAACATATCAATCAATCACTAGCCTGTTACTTGGGGCGATGTTAGCTCTAGACTTGTCTACTTATCCACTGAGTTTTACTTTAATATTGTTTTAAGTCTAAGAGAAAGAATCATTACAGAAATGAACATATTTTGCAGCTTCTACTGTGTCTCCCTGAATGCTCTTAGCCAGTAAAAGAGTCCTGTTGACATGTTTCATGGGCATCTTTTGGAGTGTGGCATAATATGGCAAAGGATAGAAGGACTTTTATCTCAAGATCACCACATCTGTACATCGGTACATCTGAAATTACCTGAAACAAAATATTTATATTCTTGCACGTCTGCATCAATGGCAAATGACATGACAAATCCATTTTCTGGTTAACTGGAGGTTCTAGACTTATTATAAACATGACAATTAGGAGCTTTTTGAGTCTCACTCAAACACGAGGAGATACTGAAGCTTGGAGGATCAATGGAAAAAATAAAATAAAGGAGACTTAAGAGGAAAAGAAAACTAACATCCACAGATGTCTGAGACACACTAGTGTTTTGAACAGTAACTTCTCAAAATATCTGAACAAGGACTACATTGAGTATGGCCTTTGCTAAGCTGAATACTGTGTATCTGTCTCCTCAAGATCTGTCTTCTTCCAACATCTGTAAAACAGGCATTCCTCTACTAATCTCTGCTGAAAATCTCTACTGAGCCAGTTTGCTCAGGCTTCACAAAACACACAAAGTTTACTCTAAACTGTTACTTCTAATGGCTTGTTTGTTAGAACATCTGCTCCAGGAGACCCATTTTGAGACACCCCCTCAACAAAAGATGAGGAAGTTTAGGATTGGAGCTGATGTGTCATAATAGACTGTGCTAATCACAGAGCTATGGGAAGCAACTGTCTTTTAGGCTTTTTGTGGATAACTGTGGCACTGTGAGCAAGAAATTCAAAAGCCACATGGGTCAAAGGAGAGCAGATGTTAGCAGTTCAGCTGGTCCAGTGGGAAAGATGCTGTCTTGAGTGGCTGCTCTCAGAATTATTCTTGGTTTGGTTTTGTTCCTTTATCCAACAAGTAGCATATACAAACTCCATCAGCATCCCAGGACACAGAACAACACTTACTGGGCAAGTGCTTTTATAAGGCAAATGTGCAAAAACCAGAACTCTGGCTTCTAGCTCTGGGGAGCACAGTCCCTGCAGGAGCTGGCATTTCAGAAATGCTCTGCTCTTCCACATTTCCTATTGATTGGTTTGGGCATCCCAGCATTTAGTGTACTGGCAGCTGTCAATCTCACCTTGCTCCAAATTGAAATTAGCTTTGCAAATTCTGCTCTTAGAGACAGGTTTTGAGCTTGGATGTGTTGTATGCCACATGTCATGAAACTGAAGTTCTTTCATTTGAGCAAGACTTAAATTGTACTCTTCTTAGTTCACCATTTTTCTCAAACCCCCACACACAACCTCAAGAGATAGCCAGAAAGCTCATTTCATGTTCTGTTTTTAAAGGTTTTTTCATCAACCGAAGTCCTGTCCTAAAGAAACTACGAGTCAGTTAAAAATATACAGCTGTACATATGTAAAACAAAGCTCTTTATCTTGACTGAGTTATTTAAAATATTAATACAATAAACACAGAACATTAAAAATGAAGCCATCATCATTTGGGGCTATCTTTGCATATTTTATAGCTAGATACATATTTCTCTGAGGCAAGACTGTTTAAAATTCATTAAAATACTCATTTCCTCACAGAAACTGTGTCGCTCTTATGACAGCATATAAACAAAGAAAAACACCCACACCGGATTATTCAACACACCATAGAAATGTCTCTCCCAGCATTAAATGTTTCTCATCTGAGTTACCATATGCCTCCTACTCCTTAGTCCATTTTTCCAACTCCTCTAGCATAAACATTTCCATCTATTAACAACGTTTCAAATTCTTTACACTTCAAATACTGTATAGCAACATATGTAAATAGAAATCTATGTTACTCTTGTTGCACTCCTTGTACAAATTCACAGCAGCTGACAGCAGAATCTCAGCTCAGTGTAGGAAATGCATACCTGCCCAGTTGCAAAATTTTGTGTGCAATAAATCCTGTCAAATGCTATATAAACCTCCATATTAAGGCAGTAATATTATGCTAGAGCATTTCCTCTGATTTCTCTTTCTAATCTCCTTCAAAGTGTCACTGATATTAAAAAAAATTAAAAGAAAAAAAAAATCATGTTTAGGAAGAAACTGTATTAACAACCTACTATATTAAAGGCAAAACAGAGCAGCTGAAGAATATTCCTGGGCTATGAGTTTGACTGATTGGAACATAGCCAATAAAAGGAGCGAAGTGCCATTAAAGTCAATGTGCCTGATTCCTTCCCAGTACCTAAACAGGAAACAGGCAAACTGCTGTTTCAGAAGCCCGTTAAGAAGGCATTAAAAACATTAATCTGTCTCACAGTACAGAATTTATAGTCAAGTGTATAGTAAGGACAGTAAGTTCTCACAAGAACTTTTATTTTGCTAAAAAATATTTTTGTATTCCTTTTCTAAGAAATTAAATGCAACGCACTACAAACCCTAGACTTTCACTTCTGATTTGTTGAAGTCTAATCACAGTGCAACTTCTGTGTCAGTTCACTATTAAGTAGCATTTCTTTTGCCACTGACAATAAAGTCAGTGTAAGCTGTGGGGTGGAACCCTAGAGAACTGGCTCGCCTTTGTGGATTTCTGAAGATGATGCTACTTGGTTCATGTCAAATGAGCCACAATGCAAAAATACGTCTACATAGAGAAGAGGAGCCTTAAAGTTAGCACTCCTCACCAGGAAGAGAAGCTTAATATTGTATCAGCTGGGTAGTTTTACAAGAAACCAAAACCTGTTTACCTTTCGGGAATGCAAAATATTTTAATATTTTCAAGTTAAGAACAGTCCTGACATTTAAAATCTTTTCTTGTGTGTGAAACCTTTCATTGTTTGGTGGTGGTGGTGGTTTTAGTTGTTGTTTTTGTTTTTAACACAATAACCTTACATGCAAAAAATAGAATGAACAAAAATAAATTTATTTTTAATGCAACTTTTCTGCAGGCTTGTAGCTCAGAACTAACTCTAAGATATTTAGAAATGTGTCATCTCACAAGGCCTAGTATTACGAACATGCAAATGTTGTGAAATCAACTTCAAAAATTACTATTGTAATGCTAAATATAAATTTTGGACTACATCTCTACATTAGTCACTAAAAGATCTGCATAAGGCTTGGCATTCATATTTAAATGTGCTATATAAAGCTCTGCATGTTTCTATTGACCTAGTTGATAATGCTGATGAATAACTAATTTAAAAAATTTAAAATTTAAAACAAACAAACAAAACAATCCACAAAACAAAACCAAACCAACAACAAAAAACCTTATTCTTCTAGAAAGAAAAAAAATTGAATTTCTGTACTAAATGGGTAATTGAGAGAAGATGAATATTTATTGTAAAACTTCTGATTTCCTGCTTTATAAATGGATATCATTAAATTTAAAATCCAGACTATAAACAAGAATTGGATCTGTAAACGTATGATTTTCATTAAATTATCATTCACATTTCTTTCAAATAATTTCATCATGATTTAAGGACTCATTTCATTTTTAGTTTCCACAATTCTCCAGTGAATTTCTACCAACTATCCTAACAAATTCTCACAACAATACAACTATAAAATACTGTAAGAAGAAATACTCACTTGCTCTAAGATCAAAAAGTAGTAGACATATAAAATAGTATACCGCCTGTTTCAGATGTAAGCCACTATCTAAGAAACTGAGATCTAAAATGAAAATCAGTTACCCCATATTTTCTAGTTCTGAACTTATTTCATATTATTTTCAAGCACCAGATACTCTTCACTGCCTAAAATACTGAATATTTCAATTCCTGTTTCCAGCAGGATTTCTCAGATTTGAACAGGTTTTGTATTGAAGTCACAGTTGTCTGCTCCTATGTTAAATACAGGAGCACAAAGCAGTGGTGCATTGAGAGCGTTCCTTTTATCTTGTGCCTCCAGTATAAGCAGAAACACTGACACAAAACTCAAAACTGATCTCTATAAAGTGTCATAAAATAGTTATTGAAAATTTGGGATAAGAAAGAGAAGTTAAGAGGTAAAGTGATGCATAGGGGAGCCATGTGTCATTGCAAACGGCACTGAAGACCTGCACCCTGGTATCACCTCCACCATGGCTGCTAAGCCCCTTAGCCAGTCACAGACAGCAGGGAAGATGGTAGGCAATAAGAACTGGTCTATAAATAAAGATGATTTGGGTCCTCTTCACAACACCTGAATTAGTGTGAGTCATCTTTATTGTGATTATAATTAAAGGAGTTTTCAGTAGTTGCTGAGTTCTGGCACTCCCTAAATCATGCTGGGAGCATCTCATGATAACTATTCATAGGATTTCCCTGTGTGAAATATGTGTGCAAATGATGTCTATGTGTCATACCTACAGGACACGTGCTGCACAGAGGATCTATACCTGCACAGTGGACTCTGCATGTCCTAGATGAATTGCCTCAGAGGACATATGCTATATATTTAATTTGCCTGGATCACCCTTTGTCCAGGATTTTCAGGCTATGTGGAACATATCAGATTTGAGTAGTCTTTTTACTGCCTAGGCAAAATGTCATGCATCATATTTTATTGATATGATATGAATATATGGTGTAAAAATACAATCCCACATGAGATTTCTATTTTTATCTTCTAAGACATACAATAACAGAAAAGAAGCCATAATTGACAATTTATATCTTACATTGTTTTAAATATCTGTAAATATGTGTTTATTTATTTATTAACTATTTTGTGTACTTAAAACTGTTTACAGGTTTATCGCTTTTAAATTTTGAAAACTAATGGAAGTGTGCTACACACTGATTTAACTAAATGCTATGTTTCTGCTCCCATACTGCTCTCATTCACTCTGGCATAGTTGAAGGTTAAAAATTAACACAATCACCCTTAATTGAAAACCAGTATGAAATCAGAATAAATGCCCCTGTTTATAAACATAGAAATAAACAGTGCTCTTAATTCACTGTCACAACTTTTCTCTCATGAGAAAGAAAGAATAATCTTTTTCTTAAATATGATTTTAAGCAGAATTAAAAAACATCCATGGTTAAATAAATCTTCTGAATTGGATGTAATTGGTTATTTAAATGAAAATGCAGACTTTTAATTATCTTTCTCAAGTTAGTGCTATATTATAGAACTTATCAGCTAATTAAAGACAAACCTTCCCCTTAAAATAGCATAAGGCTTGCAAACCTTATCTTAAGCCATAAGTGAATATAGTACTTTTTTTTAAGCTACAAAAACTGGTAGCCATTCTTCAAGTCTTAACTTGTCATTCAATTACACATTAATGAACTCTGTGTGGAATTATAGTTTATCATTTAATGTTTATAATTTCTTTTCTCACAATTGTAAAGATATATTACTGAAATTACTGTTGTAAAAGTAGCAAGTGGACATTAGTGGTGATACCTGGTCATCTTTCTGTAAAACATTATGTAAATAAGCATATCTCTTTCTTAAATTTTCAAATCAAGCAATATTTCAATTGAGTTTTAGTCATGCCGTTCAGTTAATTATGTCCTTTATAGTGCTAATGTTAATGTGTACAATTTCACTCTAGTTATACAGGCTCAAATTTTCTTCTGTAGTTCAACTGAATTTATTTTTTAATTCTGCCATGTATGAAACAACTACCATTTACAGGAATGAAATATGAGTGTTCACAAGGGCTGTAAAGGATGTGTACTGTAGTACTGTGTCACTGGAAAAAAAGACAATATATTTAGTAATTTAAACAAGTCCATCCTAAATCCATCCATGTAAGTCCATGATCAAATTTAACTACATTATGGCAGAGTACGCCTAATCTCTTCCACAGAAAAAAACCAAAAAGGACAATTCCATAGTCAAGCATTCACTCCAATAAGACACTTCTGGTTATTTTAACAGTCCTGATTCAGCTCGACTTGAAGTATTATATAAAATTATTCTGATTCCTTGGTTTAATTCCAAGTCTAGTTCAAGACTTTCTGTACTTTGAAATACAATTATACCTGAATATCCTGAAAATAAGTTTCTAGTAGTAATTCATGAGACTAGGGAACAATTTTGGACAAAGACATGAAAGTCTTTATTTTTTTTCTCCAAAAATCTTACACAAAATTTCAGACTTTAACTTGTTCTTGAAACTAGCAATTAGGTGCATTTTGTTTTACTTGGTAAGTGGATAATTTAAAACAGTCATTATTCAGTATACCATATGCTACCTACTTATATGACATATGTAGTTCTAAACTGTTACTTAGACTAAGTTTTTAAACCCTTATATCAGCAAATATATTGAATTTCTGAGCCCCATAATAGGTCTACATTAACATTGTAAATGCCGCAATAGATTATTTTAGCAGTTCAGTGGAAATAATCTTGTGAATTGAGAGCATCTCATAAATTTATCAGATTATTTACATTTTCTTGTTTTCATTATTTTTATGAACAGTAGAAGATACGACTGAAGTTCTTAATGTTCTAAGTAAAAAGGATCTTAGCACTTAAACTGCTCTAACCATGAGTTTCATTACAGCAGTAGAGAATCATTACGCTTTTCTAGTTAATCTTATGTATTACGAAATCTCTTACTTTGTCACTGCATCTTACAGTATTTAAAATCAATGGTTCTCTTGCAGAAGGTCAAGATGCAGTTCAAGTTCAAGATATGTAAATATGTATATTTATAAGTGTAGTATTTTCCTATTCTAGGTCTATTCCTTCTGAAGTAAACAGCTAGTGGCAGGTCAGTGGAATTGCCCTCTGAGTTTCATGGATTGTATGGACTAGTCAGCATCTAGTTTAAACACCTATTGAACCTACAGACAACTAGAATATCATTCTTAAACTACAAATATGCCTAAAAATACATGTCCAGTGCCACCTGAGATGCCCTTGAATATCTGAGACATCATAATGGAGTTGGCAGATATGGCACAGGATCGATAGGAGAGCTATATCCTCCTGAAGAGGCACCTAGAGTCTTTCTGGGATACATGAGAGTGCCTCAAAAGTTGGAAGAGGTTGTGTTTAAGTAACTGAATCATACTCCTACAATATAGGCTACCCCAAACCAAATGTCTTGGTTTCAGCCTGAATCCCACTGTAAGTTTTTGGCTACAAGCACGTCAAATCTATGACTAAATTTTAAGAAATGAGTTTGCTACACAGATGGATGGTAAGACAATATGGTTGGTTTAAAAAGACAAGGTCTCCTTTCTGTGCTTATGTGTACATGTCTCAGTGCAAGTTCACATTTGCTTCAGTTGTTTCGAATGACCGAGACTTCAACTGTTCCATCTAAAGGCTTATGCTTAATTAGCAATCCTAAACATGCAAAAGTAAATCTTCTTAGATCCACTACCCAAAGTCTGTGCAAAAATTTTAAACTTTTGTGAGTTACTTTTCCAATGGAGGAAGACTAAAATCTATCCTGCTCACCATGTATAAAATAAGACAGATGCATAGGTTAAGCCAGAGACAAGCCACTTGGAGTAACAGGTCTGTTCATGGGGGGAAAAAAAAAAAAAAAAAATCCTATTTAGGTATCTATACTCCTCATCAAGAAACTGAGGTTGCAGCTCTGGACCCAGATTTTGTAAGGATGTCTTTGTAGAGAAGGATCTAGAAATAAAAGGATAAACTTGGATATTACTAACTCTCTAAATTAGGGCTGTAAACATAGAATAACATCTCAATACCTCTGAAAAGATTCTAGTTCAAAGTAGTATTTCATACAGTATTTCTTGTAACGAATGTAACTAGAGATAAGTGACATATCCAGGTAAGTAGAAGAGCTATCTCAGTCATTGTATATTCCATAATAAGAACTCTCATTGAGGAATGAAATTAACTGATATTTTAAATTTTTCTTTCCTTGACACAAGTGTTCCCAGGATTTGACAGGATAGACAAAATACTATATTTTGAGCAAACATACTTCAAAGATGACTCTTCTGTGATATTTCTGTTCTGACTAAAAATATTCCAAATCTTGGTGAAGAAAACAGAAAAATTAATGACTAATCCATTCCAAAGTTTCTCTCTTTCAAATTTTAAGCGAATACCAATAATGCTCCACATATTAATGGTATAATTTTAAAACCATTTTTTAGTTGTCCATTCTAATCATCTATGCCCTATTCAGTGGATAATAGGGCTCATATTTCAGGCAACAGGAAGAGGTTTAGGAGAAGAGAGTTAAAAGTCCATAGGCAAGATAAATCACCTTCTGGAGGGATACCTCTCTTGATAACAGAAACAACCAGCTTAGAAGATGCTTAACTGTTAGCCAGCTAAAATACAGATTCAGGTCTTACTATTTATCCAGCTCAACCAAGGGAGAGGAGTTGAGCTTTCAGTAGTAGTAATATCTAGTTACCCTACAAATTTGAGTCTTTTCTTCCTAGAATTTCACAGATCTGAAGTTTGAATTAGATATTTAAATGGCTAAAGTATATAAATCATAGAATGAATCATAGAATGATTCGGTTTGGAAGACACCTTTAGATGTCATCTAGTCCAACACCCCTGCAATGAGCAGGAATATCTTCAACTAGGTCAGGTTGCTCAGAGACACATTCAGCCTGGCCTTGAATGTTTCCAGGGATGGGGCATCTACCACCTCTCTGGGCAACCTCTTCCAGTGTTTCACCACCCTCATCATTAAAAATTTCTTCTTCGTTTCTAGCCTGAATCTCCCCTCATTTGGTTTAAAACCTTTACTCCTGGTCCTAGAAACAGAACCTGCTAAAAAGTCTGTCGCCATCTTTCTTATAGGACCCTTTTAAGTATTGAAAGGCTGCAGTACTGTCTCCCCTGAACCCTCTCTTCTCCACCATTCTATTGAGCATGAGAGAAAAAAATATTAAATTATTTGAATAATTCTTAAATTACTTTGATTTTGTAAATTCTGTGTAAATTATTTTATTTTCACTTATACAACCTTATGCCTAAATCCAGGACATTTACTGTAATTTTGCCTGTGGAAACAGGCAAAATCTGTTTAATGTCTGACAATGTCCTATTTTCTCTCTGAGTGAGATTTTGAACCAAGAGTAAAAGTTGCTTGCTGAAACTATCTACCTGCATTTGGAGAAAGTCTTTCAGAGACTAATATCTTGTCACAAAAAGCTCCTTCTGATAACACTGATCTATAAAATCACATGTTCCTACATGTGAGCACAATTCATGCTCAAAATTAAAATATATATGCACACTTGACAGTTCCATTAGTTATATATCCAGAGATGGGTTGTTTTAGGTGGTTTTAATGAAAGTGCGATAACTGTAGTCAGTTTGTCTTTAGGAGTTTGGTCTAACCTAGGCAGACAGGCTTCTCCAGAGAACACTACATATCTTCCTTTCAGATATTTATCATAGGATAAGTTGAACTGTCCCTTGGGATCTTTCTGAATTGATTTCAGAGAAAGCCTAAACAACTAATTTAGGCTAAGATATTTACATTTTAGAAGCCTAAAGTAATACTGGACTAATCTCACTCTATTTGACAATCTTGGCATGAAAATCAACACAGTCATCAAGTACTACTGCAAATTAAATTTTTATCTAACAAGGTCATTGACCTTAGAACTGTTGGGTTTTCTTCTGAAGAAAGCATCATTTACAAGTTATAGAAAATTGTACCAACTTAGCTCTCTCCATTCCAAGTAACATTGACACACATTTTTTACACAACTATTGACCTGATTTTAACTTTTTAAAAATGCATAAATGGTATTATTCAACAGTTGATTTTGATCTCTCTATACAAAGGTAAACATAAATAAATTTGTCAAGTTCCTAATTTAAAAAGAAGGGGTTTTTTCTTTATTAGAAAAAAAGAACATCTGGTGAACTAGGAATTCAGAATAGGCAGTTGAACCATTGATTTCGACAGGGCCAGTATGTTTCCCAGAAATGTCTTTAATAGCTACAGCTAATGTATGGTAACAGAAAGTCATTCTGTAGCTTTGGAGTCTTTTAATTGTGATAAAAAGCTGTATTATCTGAAAGGATCAAAAAAATACTCTCTAACATGCTTTTGACATTTGAATTCTGATAAGTTCATCTCTGACATCAACATGTGTTGCCTTGCATCAGCAATCAGTCTGGTTCATTAACTAAAGCCATGACTTAGTCATTACTTTCTGCAGAATATATCTTAATGAAAAAAGTCAGAGAGGTTTCTGAAAACTTTTAATAGTCTGTATTGTACAGAAAATTGTTGGAAAATGTTGCCGCCTACTTTCCATCTACTCATAAAACAGTGGCTTCCAAAATTAGTTTTAGTCTTTGTGTAACTGCAGATTCTTTCTGCAGAGCACATGTCACATGGAATTGGACTTGGTTTACTATAACTAAGGCATACAGCCTACTGCAGACTACATCTTGCACTTCTTCACTTTTCTGTACACAGTGTACAGTACTTTTAATTATATCCTCAGAGAGGTGGCCAAAGAGCTTGGGGCTGGAAATGTGCTAGTTACTGCAGGTTCAGCTGAAGCTTAGAAGGAGCTCAAGGTAGGATTTGCGGTACTTGGTTTGTTAGTGCTCCCTTAAAAACTCTCCCTTCAGAGTAATAAGATGAACATCAAATTCTGCCTCATGCTTGACAGGCATGTAAAAAGTCTCCCTCAGGCTGGAAAACATAATGAAAAAGAGCCAAAAAAATGGCAATACAACAAACATCATTGCAATCCCTGAATCATCCTGACCATATCTGCAAAACAGCATGAAAATAGAATAAACTATGATAAAAAATTAATTTATATTTAATGCTTTCTTTGATTTGATGAAGCTTGTCAGTTCCATGTAGGTAGTGTTACTGAAGTTCCACAGCTTTTATGCATACATTTCTTCTTTCTCCTCTACTGGATCATGGCCACAGAGAATGAATTAAAAACCAAATACCTACAAAATAGTTGTATGTCTGCAGAGTGTCTATATGAAAGGGAATCTCTAGTAAATTATGAACACCATGCTGTCTCAAGACATTTGACTACCCTATACAATATCTAACGGCATCTACGGCAAAATTTATATGATTTAGTAACAGTTATTATTCATGGCTCTGGAGAAGAAGCAATGTTTCTGAACCTAAACACAAAGACAAATCTAAAAAGATGGCCTGCTTTTGAAGAATTCACAGGAATACTTGTGCCTTAATACAGATTAAATATCCAGCCTCAGTATTGAAAAATGTGAATTTAGAACATTAGGGACATTGGCTCATAAGAAATCACAATAAAGTATCACCTTGTAATTTACAGATATTTGATTAGCACAGAAACACAATGCATGTGATATACAAACCACTCTGAAGATATTGAGTCAATGATGGTAGAATGAGCAACCATGACTAACATCTTTAAACAAGATGATTATATCTACCAAAGTCATTTTACAAAGGAGAAATAAAGAGATTTCGATAGAGCTCTTCCTCAGTATGATTGTCTTCTGCTTTGAAAGGAAACACATTATGATTGCGTAGCATCTGAAGTCCATTATGTTTTAAATATGTTTTATACAACTGAAGCTTCCCCTTAACAAATGCGCCTGAGAGATCACTATCTCTTATTTATTCTGCATTGATCATTTCAGGTTTTGCTCTTTACATTTACAGACCAAACTAAACAATACTAGTAAAAAAGGAGGGAAAAATTGGTGATGAAAAATCTCTGAGACTCAATTTAACATTATGATTACATTATCTATTATTTGCTGAAAGAAAATCTGCAGAAACATACTAAACAGCAAAGTCATTTGGAAGCTACCAGAAAGAAGGCTCAAAAGTCTGCAGGCAAACATATAGCCATGGTGAAGACAGAAAGTACATTGTAGAATTTCTGTTAACCATTGCAAAAAACTACCAAAGGAAGTGATGCACTGTCATTTCTTTAAGTTTTCTTTTTTTTTTTTTCCCTGACTATCTTGGAATAAAAACATCAAAGCATCATTCAGCCTAACTGCTCTAAAAGTCGCCATTGGTAAAAGTAAGGGGGGCAGGGACATGGGGAGGAAAGAACTTAGAACATTTTTATAAAAGCAAGTATTCCTGAAAGACCTACATTTACCAGCATAAAAGGAATAATCATCAGTCAATTAAAACCTAGATTTACAATGTAGCTTCCTACAATCTTTAACCACAGCATAGCTGATTTCGCTGTACTCTTGTGATCTACTCTCTGTTTTAACAGCATAAGGCTTCAAGAATCTCCTTGAACCCAGCACTGAGGTTTAGATATTTCCATCTGAGAATGTAATCTGAAAGGTCTACAGTGTTCTCCAACTTTGGAGGAACTCACTGAGTTTTTCTTGATCTAAATGGAAGTCTCCTGGATGCACACTGGTCTAGAAAGGCAAGCTCCTCTGCCTGGTCTAAAACTACATTGCAACTTGGGTGCTTTTCCACCATATGTCTCCACTTATGTGATGCACAATTTCTAAAATATATTAACAGAACTTGCCTTCCCTAGCATCCATGGCAGTGCTGAGAGGCTCTGTTCCCTCCTCCTTGCAGTATTTTTAGGTTGATAGTCACTGGATACAAAACTGGGGGGAAAAAAAGATTCAGCAACAGGAAAACAGATTTTTCTTCCCCAACCAGTTAGTTACATTGTCAGACTCCCTTTCTATTGATATCTTCTCCCAGATGGATGTTCCATAACCAGATGGGAATTGGGAGCTCTGATTTGAAACCTTCATCCCAAGTGCAAAAATGGAAAAGGGTTCCAACTTCTTAGCAATGAGGTCAATCCTTAGCCTACCTGGTGGTGATATCATACCATCTGTCTTAAAAAGAAGTGTACTACACAAGGAGAAAGGAGGAAGTTGCAGCTCTTTCCTGGTCGTTTCATTCCTTTATACATAGATTTAGGCAGAGTGTCCTCAGCACATTGCTTTTCTGGACTGACCCTTCAATAGCACTGATCTCACAATCACAGAGACCATAGAGGGAGTCCAAGGATTAGGATGTTTGGTCTTAAACACTTATTATGTTCCCTGTATTATTACTACAGCTCACTCAAAAAAAGAGTCACAATGCATGGGGAAAGTGGAATAACAAGACTAATAAAGGTAATTTGTAAAATACTTAGGAATATTTTATTTATTTATTTATGAAAAAGGAAAGTTCTGAACTATGCTTGATCTATCTATTCAAGCTTCATCAAAAACATTCACTGCTTTCAAAGTGAAAAGAGGAGCCAGAGCTGCCTATAAGCAAAGAACATGTTCCACCTAACCCTAGACCATACAAGCTTACTAGGAAGAAACAGTGAGTCACTGTGACTCCTTTCTGTGGGAGACAGAGGCACCAAGAGAGGTGTGTTGCCTACAGGGGACCAGCAGAGGGACTGCCATAGCTCATCTGGCCCTCTATTACTCTCTACTCTTATTTGGTGTGGATATAAATGATACTGCCACCGAAAACTTGGACAGTATCAAAAGTGACTACAGAGTTCTGGGAGCAGTACTCAAGGGTATGAGGGCCCGGGTGGTGTCTTCCTCAATTCTGCCATCTAGGGGAAAGGGTGTGAGGAGAAGGACACTAATAGGACAAGTCAATAGGACTGGTCCTGGGCTGCATTAGAAGTGTTGCCAGCAGGTCAAGGGAGGTGATCCTTCCCTTCCCCTCCCACTGAGGAGGCCACACCTGGAGTAATGCCAGTTCCAGCCTCAGCAGTACAAGAAAGACACAGACATACTGGAGACAATTCAACGAAGGGCCACGAAGATGATGAAGGGACTGGAGCGTCTCTCCTATGGTGAAAATCAGAGAGAGAGGGGACCGTTCAGCTTGGAGAAGAGAAGGCTAAGGGGGAATCTCATCAATGTATATAGATACCTGAAGGGAGGGTGCAAAGAGGGTGAGGCCAGGCTCTTTCAGTGGTGCCCAGTAAAGGGACAAGAGGCAAAGGGCATACACTGAAACACAGGAGGTTCAGCCAAAAAAAGGAAACTTTTTACTGTGAAGGTGACAGAGTACTGGCACAGGCTGTTCAGAGGTGTTGTGGAGTCTCCACACTTGCAGTTATTCAAAAACCATATGGGAAAAGGCCTGGGCAACTGGCTCTAGGTGGCCCTGTTTGAGCAAGGAGTTGGACCAGATGACCTCCAGAGGTACCTTCCAACCTCAAACATTCTGTGATTCTGTGATGTATGGAACAGCCTTCTCTCTTGGTTTGAACAGGCAGAGAAAAAAGAATCACTTAATATTTATCACTACAAACAGAACCCTATTTTCATTGTTCCATCCTTGTCCTAAAGATTTTTTCAATATTTCTTTCTTCAACAGAGATAACCTAAGGAATGAACCCAGAAAGCAAAGAAAGAAAAGCCCTGTCCTCTCCTTCTTTTCCAGACTTTTACGTGTAATTAAATGCCATATGAAGAAACATTTTTATTTTAATTTTAGACAAGCCAACTTTGAACATGAAATACAATGTAAAAAAAAATAAGTGACTATATATTTGTATTTTAATGGCAGAAAAAGCCTACTTAAGGACTAGGATTAAAAGTTCTGAACATTAAAAATTAGTAATCTGCTCAGGTACTTTTTCTAATGATAATCTCTGAGTAAGCACATACTCAAAATGGCAGGGAGAGGTTGTAGCTTCCCCTGTTTCTCCTACAATATGTTTTGAGAAAATATCACTTACTTTGCATTCTCAGTTCCACATGCTCAGGTGGTCTGCATGCAGATGATAGATTGAGACCTTTGTGTAGTTAATCATATGACAGGGGAGAAAAAAATCCTCCTAGAGACTAAATTGAATATGTAAATATAGAAAAACATCATTTGCTTTGCATGAAAGATAAAACTTTTTGCTTTAAAGAAATCTCCCAGGAAAATATTAAGATTTCAGCAAGTATCCCTCAAGTTATGTACATTTTCTTTAATGTAAAGGAAAGCACTACAGTGTCACAACATTCACAGTGTTTCAGCTTACTTTAGTCCAGAGTCAATTCTTTGAATTCCTGCAAGTTGCCACATAATGCACACAAAAAACCATGCTGATGAATCAATAGCCTGAGTATTCATGGCTGTCAATAAATTTCCAATTCATTTGCCAATTCCTTTTTAACTATATTTACAGTTTATTATAAAATTAAAGATATAATTTATAAACATATAAAGATTTAAATAGTGAAATGGAATTGTGAAAAGTGCAGAAAAAACACAAAAAATTCTTAGACTGGAGTGTATTTAGTACCGGTTTCATATGAAGCCTCAATTCGATAGTAAGAGATTGGTATTTATCAGACTAGAAAATATATTTAGGTTACAGGAAAAGTGGAATATAAAATAGTTCCTTCATTTCTGTATGCAACGAGTAAGTCATAAGAATTTCCTAAGTCAAAGCAATACTTACTACTGCCTGATGAGCCTAACTCTTAAAAGATCACAAGTCCAGAAGGTATTAATTAGCAACCAAAACCAATGATTTTTACTCAGTTATAGGAATTTAGCTATGTTACATTCGTGAATACACAAAAAATGTGCATTCATAAGTTCTTACAGACTAGTTCTAACACCTAATCTAATCAGGAAAATGATGTTTAAAATGAATTTTAGGATTACAAGAATTATCCACATGTACTCCATTTTGTTTTGTATAGTTTATCCCTTAAAACTATTTAAATCTACCATGAATATTTAATTCTGGACAAACAAATACAATGTAATAATTTCCCTTTTGACTAAGTACCAAAGATAAGAGAAAATGTAAGCCCAGTGGTCCTTTATGCTGAGCACTATAGTTTAATAGTAAGACAAATTAGTGTACAGACACGTAATCAGACATTCCACATTGATATTGATGCCTTTTAATATCCTCTCACATGGCTACAAGTGCTAATTCATGCAACTTTTCTGCTTTCAACACCACTACTACTGCATCAACATGTCACCTAAATAACTGTAATTAAGCATTCTCCTTAGCTGCTGATTACAGTATGCTGATGAACATTCCCACCGGATTTAGCAGCCTCTTTCATAACAACGACAATAATCATCTCATATTATAATGTCTGTGCTTCTGAAGACTTCTTAAATAATCTAAAATTTAAATTGTACAGACTGTTGATTATTGCAATCTAAAGTTCAACAGGAGCTTAATCAAAAAGGTTCAAGTATCACATCACTGACATCTATTAAGCAATATGGTAATATACATCTTGGAAAATAACTACTTAAGCTACTTGGTCTTTTAACCAAAGTAAACTTTTTACAAAGGTCCGTTACCCTCTTGAAAACAGCAGTGGCACTTCTTACATCACTTTTTGTTGCAAGGAACAAACCAAATTTTTCTTTCTTTTCAGTGAGGATTTTTTCATTTTGTTAAGGTCCTTGTCATTTTTCATTGAGAATAATGACATTCAAAAAGCCAAGTGCAGAAGGATGTCTCTTATTAAGACGTTTTGTTATTATCTTTTTTGAAAGCTAATGGATCACATTTCTTTGAACTGAAACCATGCAAATACAATTGTGCAGCAGTCACCTGGACCAGCATATTGTCTATGATGATCTCTAAACTTATTGCAAACAGTAGTACTTATATTATGTTTTCTTACTGTTATTCCTGTATAGAAAACATATGCCACGCAAGGAGTGGGAACCACTTTGGTTAATCCCATCACAGACGACTTAAGAGGCTACATTCCTTTGAATATATGTACATCAGCAAAAAGAAGCATTTTAATTTGCTTTCCTAATTCTGATCCATGATAAACACAGCCAAATCTTTTGTTAAAACACATATGAAAAAGCAAGGGTATGACAGCTTTCTCTAAAATCACTGAGGAACATACCTAGTAACATGAGGTTCATATGTCAGGAAAGACTAATACAGAACCTGTACTACCAATTTCTGGTAATTTTTAGAAACAAGTAATCATGCCCCACCCTCAAGTGCTGCAGGACATGACATATCTAAGCCTAACAGACTTCTAAATGTTCTTCCTTCTCATTCTCGATCAAAATGTTAGACATATATACAGTATTATTTTGTTAGCTTATTTTAAAAAAATCTTTTTATGTCTCTATGAAAGCCATTTCTCTGATCCCTTTATTCCTCCATATACCACATCCCTTGTTCAGAATTTTCTTAATGCTCATCTTCATCAATAGAAGAAAGACAAATATACTTCGGACAGAATTATCTACTGAACCATCCCAGAAATGCTCCTGGAGTAAAAAGGCATAATTGCATTTAAATCACTAAAGTTTTGTTGAGTCTGTGAGGGTCTGGGTTGAGAAATCTTCTCTGAGTATTCATTTTGACTGCATTGTTTCTTGGAGAACAAAGGACACTGAAGAAATGAACATTTAAGACTCATATTCACGTGAAATACATATTTTTATTGGTTTGTATCTTTTATGCTGTGAAAGACAGTCGTCTTCCTCATTGCAGTTTCTTGATATAGCATCAACAAAGCCATTTATAGCTTCTTAAAATCTTTCTCCAAGAAAAGTATCTCTCCGACATCACAATAAACCACCTGAGATGTACATATACATGTGTGTGCATATGTGTATTTATATATGTGTGTGTTCATTTTTCAGCTGTATTAACATCTTATGGTCAGATATTTGAAATTATAGGCATGGAAATGAAGCAATTCTTATGCTTGGATCATTTGCAGGATATGTCTAATGTTATTTCCAAAGTGACTCTGTCACACCTTCCCATCCAATTCACAATGCATTAGCAAAAGGGCAATGTTCTTTCAATAGGGGAACACACCTCCAGTGTATAAATGTAATATTCAAATCACACACTGACAAAAGTGATTGAAATGGACAGATGGAAACAATGTTAGGAAAACGAACACATTTAATCCTAAAGTAAGAAATATTAATGATTCTTTAAATAAAACTGTTTTCAGCAACAAAATTTTGATATGTAAATACACAGGAATGAAATCTAGAGAAAAGACACAGAGGCAAAAGGCTCAGAATATCCCTTCATACCCATTCTTCCACTTTCTGCATTACTTTTGTTCCTCAGTCTTAGGATATTCTGGCCTTCTCTAACTGTTACCATTCAAAGCTTTTTTTAGAGATTCTGTTGACCTTTAAGCTCCAGGCAGCAGTTAAGTTTACCTACTGTAGCATATCCATGTGAATGGTCGGGGAAAAAAACCAGGTCATTTTTGCCCTTTAATTCCCCATAATACAAGAGAAAAGAGTAAGGGTGGAAGGAAATCAATCGTAACTTATCCCTTGACGAATATCAGCAAACACTGTGCGACAAAACCAGTGTGAAGAAATGGAGTATGGATTTTCTGCTGACATTTGTAAAGTGTTTGTGTCAAAGTATTTTTCTAATATAGCAAAGGTTACAGTTTAACAAATTAAAGCACATGTTTCTTTTGAACTGACATGCTGATCATTTGGGTTAATTTAAATGGCTTATGTTTTTCTAATAAACTCTTAACCTAACCTACTGTGATTATGGCCACTCTTTGCATTAATCTGCCATAAGTAATTGCTTTTTCATCAAAATGAGCTGAATAACAACAGTGTGATAGTCCATGACTTTATCTAATACAATTTGGAGAAAATAGTATATGGCACTTAAAATGTGCCCAGAAGTGAATTTGCATTGCAAAAAACTAAGCAATGATTCAGTTTTAATATCTATAATTTCGGATGACTCAAGTGCTCTTTGATATTACAGGAATGCTTGAACAGGGTAACTATTTTCCTGTGAGTTATAGCTTCTGTCATTAAATTTCCAAACAAAGACAAAACCTGCCTTTGTTTTCCTAGTTTCCAAGGCTGAATTTACTTCAAACTAGTTTATATAAATATTTAGTACCTTTGAATTACAGTGTGACAACTTAGAAGGAAGACAGCATAAATGCAAAGTCGTCATTGGACTGTCATGCATTGCCTCAGTAGTGATCATCCTAGGAAATTAATTCCAGTTTAAATAATAATTGAACACCAAATATAATTTTGCAATTTATTCTTTATGCTCTACTTCCAGTGGTTTTTTTGTCACATATGCAAGTCTTTTAGGAAAATCCTTTATAAATGTAGTATCACCATAAAGAATTCCATAAAGGTGTGATTCAGGAAGATATGCTGACTTCCTAGCAGACACAGACTGTTCAGTACTAATGATAATCCATTTCTTTGTATATATAAAAAACCAAAACAAATACCATTTTATTTTGTGTATTGCATAAGAAACATTTTAGAAGACATATATTTTCCAAATAATTGAGATCATTTTGATATCAAAGACATGGAGAAGATTCTTCTTTTAAATTCTTAAGATTTCAGTGAGATTACAAAAACTAGGAAATTTACTACCAAGGTGTGGTCCAACAGGTCCCTTCATAAGAATGGTTTCACTCATATTATGTGTGAACTGGTATCTCCACAACTTTAAGTGAACATCTTTAAACTATTTACAGTGTTACATATGAACACAACGGTGGTTTTTTTTTTAGTTTTCCATCACCATTAGTGCCTGGAGCACAATGATTAAATATGTGAGAGCTTCTCAAGCTTTCAACATAAAGCTTTCTGTGAATGGTTTACAAAAGATTTTTCAAGAAAATGAACTGTGCTGGAAAGGATAAAGAAAATCTTTCTAGTTCTGAGGTTAGACTCTCTCATAAAGAGATGGGACCATGTGTTCTCTGAATTTCTTCATAGATGAAGAGTGTAGCAGAAGCCTGCTTCATTCAGTGTTTTACTTACGTCATCAACACTTGTGCAATGTGTCTCTGCATAATGCAACAAATGGAATGTCTTTTCAAATAATAGTTTCCACATTTTCCTCTGCTGAATATAATAGTGAGAATCAATCATTACAATAATCATTATGTAACTCCAAAACCTAAGAATGGGCAAAGAATCAACCTATTGTGTAACAAACATCAATCAACTACAAAACAGTCTGTGCTAATATGAACTTGTGGGTGTCCTTGACACAATTATTGCTTAAAAGCAATAAATTGTTATACATGGTTGTGTCATTTCCTGGGGCTTAACCATATCAAGGCTTTAGAACAAAAGGCAAAACCTCTGAGGTTACATTCACTTACATTTATCTGCTGTTAAACACTGTTTTATTTTTAATAAAACAATTTTCATCCACCTTTAAAATGTAATATAACTTTATTTTCAAATGAATTAATCTGTTTCAATAAGGACCCTATTATGTGTAGTCAACAGAAGTTAAAACAAAAAAATCACCAGTTCACACCCAAGATTGATATTGCAATGATCTGTACTGGAAGATAAACTATTACTGCAAATATGAAGTGTTCCAAAGTGCAAGTAAATAGGATAAGACAGGTCAAGCTCCAGCTAACACACACATAACTTGCTGACTGTCTTGATGTAAACTGTCCAGATAGAATATAATTTCCATTTTATTTAACTTATAAAATGTGAACATATTACTTCTTCAAAACTCAGACTCAGGTTCTCATAAAGTGGATGCAACGGTATGTTCATATTTAGTTTAATTTACTTAATCCCTTCCATATAGCATTCTCCAATGACAGGTCCATTTTTTTTTTCCATGTAGCTCTGAAGTAATGACTTTATGAGGTATAGATAATTTTCAACAAAAAGTTTTTCATTTCAGAAATACAGTGTTGTCAAAATTCAAATGCTTTTTACTCACAAACTTGATCAGCAGCAAATTTTGTTTTTTAAACTTATTTCTTAAGTTCAGGAAACACTTCTGACTGATTCTTCAAATAAAGGACTAAGGGAATAAGCAGGGCATGAATATGAGATGTAGAATAGCAAGGTGCAACCTTTCATTCTCCCACAGCTGGTTAGCCTCCTGGTCATGGGCTTTGATCTTGCAGGGAAATAATTTTTGATGGCTTGGGTTTTTCCTCTATAAAAGCAAACCACCAAAATGCTTCAGAAACTCTTCAATTTCATTTCAGTTTTGAACAGGAATTCAGAAGTTTTGCAGGCATGGACAAAAAATTACCTTCCTCACTTATTTCTGTCCTCTGAATTGTCAGGGTTATTTCCCTATTACACTGTTTAGTGAATGCTGGTCCTTTCAAATCTTCCATTCTGTCACAGTCATTGCCATGTTATCTCCTACAGAATATGAATTAATTATTAAAAAAAAAAAAAAAGTGACACTCAGAATGCTGCAGGATCAAATGCAAAACAGAATCTCACATAAACAGAGAGTTGGTGTGACTCTCAATTATTTTCTCTTGCTCTTGCTAGAGAAGCCAGGATCTGAATAGAAGTGAAACAACTGTGGTACTGCAGGGTGGTCCTGGATCAATGCACATGGCGGGTACCACACACTAATAAACTTGTACATGATGACAATGCTAATGCTAAAAAAATGCTAATGTGCAGCACACTCCGAACTCCTTTCATGAGCACAGTTCCCAGAAAGAAACTAATAAAGCATAAAGGACATCTGTTTGTGGGAACCTGGAAAAGAAGCAGGGTCAAAATTACCTGTATTCTATACCACTCAAAGAATTAGCATGAGAATTTCAATTTACTTAGTATCAGAAAAGGCAAAGAGAACTGACAATGTCAGTACACTACAAAAAATAAGGGGAAATGAATAAGCATAAAATCCTGACTGTTGGCTGTGGCTTGTCTGAGCAAACTGAGCTTTTAACTCTAGCAAAATATGGCAAAACTTTGGTTCAGTATCAGAATCCCTTCCACTTGGTTGTGTCTAGCATCTTCATTTCTCCCCAGACACAGGCAAAATGGCCCTAGGTCACTGATCTTGAGAGAGTGAGTGATGAAATGTGTTTAGTGAGCTGATAGAAACAGGAAAAATGCCAAAGGTAGACAGATAAGATCACAATTCTGCCTTTGGTCATTGGAGTTTGATTCAGGACAATAACAGAGGAAAAGGTATTATTTTACTATATCTCTGAGTCATATCAAGGAGTGCCAAGACTAAAAAGGATGGATGCTTCTTTTCATGGAGAATATGTGTGACTGAAATAGTTTTGTGCTGCCAATTAAAGCACTGAACAGTAATGTTCATCTCACGATAGAAGAATGCCCCCTTTTTTCATTGCAGCTGCTCAAATACAAAATAAAAAACTTACCTTTCTCAATGTATTAAAAGATTATCACAGAAATTTCCAAACTCAAAGTTTACTCTGGAGTATAATCAGGACAAATTACTAATCCAAAATTTGTCTTCAATGCAGGTCTTTGAACAACAGTTTATTATTTCTCTTAAAAGCATCACTTAGAAGATATGTTGGGTTAGGTACTATAGAAACATAAAGAAACAGACAGGCCTTTCTCAGAAGACCTCTACATCTAAACAGAAAAGGCAGATCAAAAGAAAATGGCATTACTGATATAGAAATTGTAACAGTTTTCCTTGATTTACTAGTTTTAACTTTTTTAAAAAGAACCCTTCATTCTTGTCTGTCTTGGTCCAAATCAAACTAATTCCCAGTGGTCTGTCTTCCTTCCACCTTTTGATGAAAGAGAAAGAAACACTGTGACTTTTCCCTCAATACTATTACAGGTGATTATTTTTGGCTCATGATGCTGAACGAAGCATGCTGCCAATTGACTTGCAATCATCTCTTTGCATTTTCTGCATTTAAATATGAATTGAGTTAACTAATTTGGATATCATTTACTTCTGGTTGATGTGGGAAGCTATCACTTCTCATACTGCAGGGTTTTGAAACATAAGTCATATGGGCCTGCTTTTAATGAAGGACCTCCAGTGAGAATGTTCTTACATGACTGTGATACCCTTCTTCTCAAAAAACATGAAATATTTGCTATGTATCTAGTTCACCTACATCAGATAAGACCATCCTTTCTGCCCTGAAGAATTCCCTTTTCATCTCCTTACCTGATCTGTCACAACTTTTGACATAACCCGAATTTTAATGCACTTTAACCTACATCACAATCATCTGCTCCTATAAAAAGCATAAAACTGTAAAATTGGATTAGCACCATAGAGTGCAATGTGTAATTTTAAATCAGTAAAAAATAGGGTTGTAGACCAGGATTTAGGAAGTTCCGACTCTGATTAGATTTGACAGGGAAAGAAAAGGTTAAAAAAAACACCAACAGTGCTTGGATTCAGAGGAATGATCTTGCTGATACTTTTAGCTCTAGGCTGTGATTATTAAGCATTTAAATATTTTGCTGTGGTAGATCTTTGACGCCTAACTAGGAAAGTAAGCTCTCTAATAAATATGCAAAAATGGTTTGAAAAAGGGGAGGGAAGTTCACAAAATTAATAGACTTAGAGATTTTATTTAATATATTTATTAAATTTATATTTATATATATTTAATATTTAATATATTTTATTTAATATATTTTGAATAACTTTGGGTGTCTAGTCTAGAATACCTTAAGTGCATATAATGTTAAAATGAAATCTGTGTATGGTTTCTTTAATTACAGTGATTGCTTTGGAAAATTTTGTCCAGCATAGACACAAGTCTGTAATCTGTGAGGAAGAAAATATACTCCTTCCTTTTCACCATTGTAGATAATCCCAGTCCATATTCTCAGAATTTATTCACAGCTTTTCAGAACAGAGACGTTCATTACTAGAATGCTAATGTTTTTGCCACAGATTTAAGAGATTTTAAAATGTATGAAAAAAAAAAGGTTGCCTATCTACTCGTGGATGGATCTGTCATAAAAAATCATAATAGTTAGCCTTTTCACTTAGAAATGTACTAGACCTTAATCAGAGGCAAATGTTCTCTCACAGAACAGTCTAAAAGAAAATAGGGCAGACCTATCCATCCTTGTCTCAATGAGCAGTTCCCAGCCCACAAGTAGAGTCATTACCTCTGTCATTATTTGGGACTATTTGCATATCTGATAGTTGATCACATAATTTCAAAGATACAGGATCAAAACTACTATTATGCATAACTTATTTTTTCTCTTCACATGCAAAGAAATCTTAAATGAGAACACAGCAATGGTAAGCTTTATCTCAACAGATGTCTAAATGTAAGTCATCAATCACCTTAGATTTCTTCTAAAGCCAATGGTGAGAAATGACACCTTCACAGACCAATTCATCTTTAGATACATATTTTAGGAGGAGTTGAAACACCCTCTGCAGAGGTCTATTTTTCCCTAAAGGTGATGAGTCTAATGTTTAGACACATAAGCAGAATGGGAAGAAAAGCCGTCTTGGAAAACTACATATGTACCTCTTGAGGAAAGCTCTCACAGTTAAAAACCTCAAGAGCAGTAACAATAATTGCAGGGCAGGTGATGCAGTTAATCAGTCTCAGTAAGTTCTGACCTGTTCATTGTCTGCTTCAATTAGAGTTCTCACCAATACACACAAAGAAGCCCTTCAGAGGTTCCAATTCTGTCAAATAATTAAATTCCAGCCACCCTGCTCTCTCCTAAATAATTTGAACCTTCGCCTGTAAGGAACTTGCTGCCTCTGCAACATGCAGTATATATTTACCATTTAAACTGTCGAGTTATTTCTAGCTTTGACTTCTTGTCCTTTAAGTAGCTGAGAATACTTGCCCTTATAAGAAACTGTATTCCTATCCTCCTTTCTCCTTACTATTTTATATTCTTTAGAATCATATTGACATGAAAAAGTGGTTAAGAATGGCTACTGAAGTATTCTATCATATTCAATTTGTTAATTTGTTCATCATTTACCAACAGACTATGAAGATGTTTCAAAGACAAGCCTTTTGGGAAGATATATGTATAATTGACCCAATTCCTTCGGTTAAGAGCAACAGAAGTTATTTGTAACATTCACTAGTGTCAGATAGGTGCAAAATAATAGTAAAGAGTAAGTCGCCATATGTTATGGCCTGGCTGCCAAATATTCGGACATGGGTTGAACAGACTTACCGGGAGGGCTTTAGCCTTCCCATTAAACATAGGCTCTTTCAGCATTGCTAAACTGTTATACTCAAGGCAAAGCACTATGAGTTTTTATGCCTTTTGTATATGGCAAACCTAGAATATTTGGATCACAAATACTCTTTAAAGCAGCCTGAGCATGTCTGCTGCACCATAAAAGAAGCAGTATTTTCTGTGACCCAAGGCTGGATTGCAAAACACCATGTAGAATTAATAATTTCTATGTATCCTATGCCACAATCATAGGTGCACTGCTTTCCAATCATGCTGTGCCCACTTTATCTGCCTCTCATCTATATTAATCTTAGGACAGCTTCAGCTGTAGATTCAAATCCCCATTCTCAAATTGTGTAAAATGCCCTGCTTCATATACTTATTTGCATCAGGTGAAAGACCTAAGCGCTTGTTCTCTGCATTCAAAGATTCTCTACAATCCCCTGTCAATGGAACAACTGGTCTGCCATTCGGACAAATTATGTTTTCATCTGCTCTCACGGTGTTACACTTCTTTACTGCACAAGGGATTTGGGAGTCTGTATATATTTGAAGAACATCTCTCTCGGATTGTAGTCACCTCAGCAACAAAAGAGAGTGTTGTTAAATCATGATACAGAACCCAGCAGCACATGCTAATGACAACACTGTTTTTTGTGTAGAGTTAGCCATTCTAGAAACCAAATATTCCAGGTACCATATAAATTTTCTACCTTGTACTAAGTATATTTGAATCTATACTATCTCTGGGATGGAGTTAATTGTAGACAGCAAAGGCTGTGACATCCATTTTATGAACTCACCTTTACATGTAACTGCTTGTTCAAACCAAGTACCATCCAGGCTTGGAAAAATGCTACTAGCTCAGATCCACAAGAGAAAGAAGCAAAGTTTCCAGTTGCACTATGCCTAAGAAAAGCATCAGAGTCCTCCTAGGACTGATGGTAGGAAATGGATCAGTCTGCACCACAGGAGGCGCCCTAAACCACTCTTATAATTGCCGTTTGATGAGCCTTACAGAGTTGCAGCCAACCGTATCCATATTCATACACCAGCGCCTCCAGCACTCTTCCATGTCCTTGGTCTCAGTAGTACCTCACAGCTGCAAAACACTAAGATTTTCCTTTTTATAACAAATGGGGTAATATAATTTTCTGATGCTTATGTTTTATTGCACAGAAAAAAAAAAAAAGTTTTGTTGGTTTGAATACTGGTGAAGTTTGCAAACAAATTCAGGATCTCCAAGACCACTGTGCTTCAAACAAGTGCTGCCTCTAGCCATTAATTTGTTTACTATGACTGCAATGTGTTTTCAACAAGAACAACTATCTTCAGGCCCCAATCTAGACATAAGCATTACTTTTTTTTTTGTTTATTATTATTTTTAATTCAGTCTGGAGAGCCACAGTAAAAAGGTTGCCAAAAATAATGACTAGAATTGAGCATTTAGAAGTAAATTACTAAGTATAATGAGAAGATGTGGACTTAATTTGCATTTACCATAAAAAAAGAACTGGACATCAGCCAATGCTCAGATTTATTAACACTCAGAAATGCTGTCACAGCTCATGTGTACATGGGACATTAGTCATGCGTTTTGTTAATCTAACATAATATGTAAAATAATTTATCAGGACATCAAAATAATAGCTTTTACTCCATTTCCCAAACTATATGAGGATATGCACAATAGACTCTGAAGCTATACATGCACTCTATTAGAGCTAATTGAAACTAGATGATACAATTAACCTGCTTCTTAGTACAAACATTAACACTTAATGTAAAATTCTAATCACAATGAAAGAGAGTAACACTGGAAGGAAATGTGGTGTATAAACACAAATCATCCTTTTTAATTTCTTGAAAAATAAAATAGAAAAATAGTTACCAATAAAGGAAAAAAAAAAATATCAAAAACATCAGCTGGACTAACTACTGTCTCCAGCTTTGCCTTTTGTATTCTAGTTTTCCATGGAAATGTGACATTTCAGTCACTTCCAGAAGTGATGAGTACACTAACTGCTGGTATTTAGATGCAACAGAAGAACACTGAACAGGTGGTCATGGTATGAATGAGTTGAAAAGATAATCTATTTACATTATACACTGCAGTGTTATAAAAGTTGAAGTTTAAACTTTCTATTAAGGAAAGCATCCCAATAATGTAATGAACCTGTCTATTTTTTTTCTGTTTATTATGATTAATGTTAATGCAAAAAACTAGCAAAACTTCCAGGACTGTAATTAACAACTTTTACTAAAAAATTGAAAAAAATCTCATGTAACACTTTCTTCATCAGCATATTCACTGGTCTTTTATTTTACTTCTTCAGTTTTCTTTTCTGTACATACAAAGAAGAACAATGGGAAATGTAAAATCAAGATATTTGGAAATGACAGTGTATTATATGAATGTTTATGACTAAAAGTCTTTAAAAATGTAATACACCATAAAGAATGCAACACTATGGAGTAATACAGATGAAATCTATCATCACAAGTGCATTATATCGTACAAATATATGGTCACAAATACACATTAACAGATTTGGGACTGATTAGCAAGCAATATTAATAGTATTTTTAAACTAATATTACAGTTTGTGATATTTTCTAGAGTGTAGCCTTGGAGAATGAAATGATCTGGCTGACTGCAGAACAAAAGGCCAACAGACATCAGAACGTCAATAGTGTGTAATTTAAATGAAAAGTAAAAACCTTTTTTTTTTCTTTTCCTTTCTAGGATTCTAAAGGTCTTCAGGAAAGCTCTTTACCTGGAACTTGGATTGGCTGTGTACTTCTCAAAAGCATGAGAAAAATCAAATTTACCCACTCCAAGAGTGTTATGTTAAGGTTGTTCCTTGCTATAAGAAATTTGGGGAGAGAATTGGGTTAAATAGCTGATATTAGGTTGAATAGATTGATAATGTTTGGAGGGAAGGGGAGGGGAAGTTGAAGACAGGGCTTAAAGACCTAATTTGATCATCCTGTTGGGACTGTACGGGGAGGCAAGGGAATTAGCAGCTGCTGCTTAGTGACTACTGCCCTGAATTTTTGCTTGCTCTCCTCACCAAAGCTTTTAAAAGGAAATGTAGGTACTAAAGCTGTGGCTGCCCCAGGCAAATGCCTACTTACCTGCATCTAGGTTATTCAGAAAGTTTGGGGTGGACGCCATGAAGAAATAAAAAGGAAAAATAAAGGAACATGGCCACTTTTGGGCACTACTGGAAGTTATATCTGAGCTGTATTTGCATAGCTACTTTCATCGGAAGCTATTATAGGGAAAAACCCCACAAGGCATTCGTATCCAGTTTTTGTTTGTCTGCATTCTGCTTTTCTCTCAGATTTATACATTAAGGTTCCTGAAATCCCTTCAAAAGTCTATCTGTACACACAGCCACATTCAGTTTGACCCTTTCTCACTGTTTGGTTGTTCATGAGCTTTGACACAGGTATGAGGACAAAGAAGGTTTGCCAGACTTTTCTGTGTAAAAGGAACAGAAATATGTCTTAATCCTGTTTTAACTCAGCCAAATACCCCCCCAGAGACACTGCAACTGGTCAGATGGAGCAACCAAAAAGCTTCTTCCATTTCCTTTCCTAAGGAAGCAAAAATACAGGCTGCCCTTGATTTTTCCCCCTGAAATGCAAAAATCTTTGAAACGGGAAGAGCTGAAAGGAACTTCTGTACCTTTGCTCTGTGCCATGGGAGTACAGGTCACTGTGCGGTTTACGTTACTCAGAAATCTTTGCTTTCTGTTGTACCAGTGACCTCTCAATGTACAACATGTAATGCCTGCACCAGCAGGCTTCAGAGAGACACACTGCCTTCCTCAAACTAAGCAAGGCCAAGGGAATTAGTGAGTAACCTCTTCTTTCCACCCTCTTGGCCAGAGCAGACCCACAGCTGTAGTTGCAGAACTTCCTGAGTGAGCGGTTCGTCCCATGTCGTGAATGGCTATGGCACGTCACCCCAAGCTTTGCGGTCCATCAGCCCAAGGAAAACACCAAAATGCATCAGATGGACAGAGGATTTAAATCCCCTTTTTATAGGTCTGAAACAAAGATAAGGAAAAAGTATGGAAATAGCTGAGAACAAAAGAGAAGTTACAGATTACAAGTGCATTCGCTGGGGAAAACACACAAGGATTTTATTGAAAACAGATGTTCCAGCTTGGAACATTAAGTCTATTTTAGAAAGAGGCAGGAGAAAAAGCATGTAAAATCAAATGCATTTTCAGAAGATAACCCAATCATTTATAATCTCGGCATCATTCATAATTAAGTCACATTATTAGTCTAAAAACAGCATGGAAGTGCCATATAAGTACTTCTGTGAAAGCAGCAGTAGTATACTTAATGTTTACTAGAAGTTTTTAAAAATTACGTAGAAGAAAGATCACTTAAAAGAAAGGAGAGCAATTCCATGCTGCATTTCAGAAAGGAGTTGAATTTACTGCTAGCATAAAATTACTGTTGTAATACAAAATTGCACAAAATTGCAGGAAGGGTTTTTAAAATGTAAATAATATGAAATTACTAGATGTGCATTTAAATGCAGTGAAAGTAACAATCTGCTATCACTTCAAAAAATACAGTTTTGGGTTTTTGTGGGTTTTTTTGTTTGGTTTTGGTTTGTTTTTTTTCATGGCACTTTGATTAAAAACAAATCACATTAAGGTTTTGTGATTTCATCTTCTCCATTAATAATGTCAAAGACCACTTGAACAATCGGAACAACTGGGAAGTGCTATTTTAAGCATTCCAGATTTCCAAATAACAAGAATACATAGTAAATGAGTAATTAGCCAGGCAAGGGATAAGGTTTAAGTAAAGTGAATGATATCTGTTTTAATATTTTAGAACAACAGGTTTCCAGATGATGTTTCTGGAGGAGGAAGTGGAATTCAGATACTATAAAATGCAAAACCAAGCTTTTTTCTCTCATAAAAGGATGAACGGGTAAAATACAGTGAGCATTTTCTCCATCAGTTCTTTGACCAAATTTCTCCTCAATTTGCCATAAAACCTGCCAGTTTGGAGCTCCTAGAGCTCTACCCTGTCCTCGCTCATATGACTAAGAATAGAGCCGGATTTTTATTAGTCAGAGCTCTCCTACTGACCTGTTCTGCTGAGAAAACTATGAGGATTGAAGGGAAATTATACAAAAGTAGCTCTTTCTGAAGTTATAAAGAAGAGGCAAGGAGTTGACTGAGCAAAACTGAGAAATTTTTCAATCGAGCAATTCTTCCCGAGGGTTGGGAAGAATGCTTGCCCAAGGACTCTCAGGTATTATTTTACTGCGTAAAACAAATACCAGGAGTGCATTTGGCAAAAGGAGAAAGGATGTAATGAATGGCATGGTCTAGTAGGAGGGAAAAAAAGGCTAAGTAACAAACACCAGAATAACATTCTTCTATTGGAGAATGCTTTATTCATAAGTTAGTCAACTGACATATTTTTGTACAATGACCATGTACATTTTTCTTATAGTTTCATCCATCTTTAAACACCATCGTTTTATGCACAAAGTGCTTCTTAATTGCAAGTTTTGCCTACACAGCTGCCTGGGAAAGTCACACAGTGAGATCAGAAATTTGTACAAGCTTAAGTTAAAGCTGTTTCTTAGTCTCAAGAGGGACCAATAGTTATTTGAATATGGCCTGTAAAAAGAAATCACAAAAAGTTAATTTTTCTGAGTGTCAAATGTGGTTTGTATTTCCAGCTTTCTTTTTCGTAAGCTTTCTCTGAGTTTTTGGCTTATTTAAGTTGTTGTACTTGGTGAGCCATTAAATTGGTTTAGGAATGAAGAAAATTGAATTTGAATGACAGTGGAGCTTTTATGAAACAAGAGCTCCCATGCATTCACCAAAAGGTATGAGGAAATTACTAGTGAGCAACAGAAGGGAGTTCATACTTGTTTTATCAGTGAAGGTCATATTCAGAAACGAATTGGGGTGTTACTGAGCACAGCTTTAGTTATCACAACACCTGGTGGACTTCATAAGTTTGAGCAGTGTATGTACGTTCTCTCAGACATGGGGAGAGTTATGGAGCCTAGGAATGAAATTCACCATAGTTAATTCATAGCTTTTGGAATTGATGGAAAAATCTGAAGGACAAACTATTCTAACACTTCTGGAGTGTATCTGATTGTGTCTCTGAGATGGACACCACATGGACATCACTTTTCCCAGCCTGAAAACTTCTTTTGGAGATAGGACTGGGTTCTACATTAGACTACAGATTAAACTAAAAAACAGGACTGAATGTGTCCTTTCAAGTTAAAGTGCCTGGAGTAGTGACTGTAAGATTCATAGGACCAGTGAGAGAATGAACATTTGGGTAGTTAGGATTGTGGCTTAGTGGGGTATGCCCCAGAAAAGGAGTTATCTAGTGTTTTATTCACTGTTCCATATATCAGGCTCTACATTAAAGCACGTAAGTATCATGCTAAAGTGTAATAAAAATAAATAAATGAAACCAACAAAAAAGTAAATATATAGAATAAAAAACTTAAATATAAGAAGCAGAATTATTTAATTTCCAAACTAAATGACACAGCATTGAAATTCATTTCTTCCCCACATTTATAAGTGATCTGAAAAAGAGGTCGAATTGAGAGGTATTCAAAGTAAAGAGGAGGCTAGGAGTTAAGATAATAAATGTGAGGATCAAGAAGCATTGAAAAAGAACTCTGATAGTGACTGGGCAATAAAAGCAGTAAATAAAATAAAATTCAGTAGAATTTTAATATAAAATTAAAAACATGAGAATACAAAGCTCTGATGTTACCTGTACAGAGATCGACTCCTGAATCGATTATTAGCTCTTAAAGAACAGGGAGAAGATAATATTGAGATTATAAAGATAGCTTTATAAAAATATCAGCTCTGTGCTGAGTGGTAGTCAGAAAAGCAAAAAGAACCTGTAAATTATTAGAAATGGAATCGAGGACAAAATTGCAAAGCATCAGTACATAATGTTACAAATGCGTCAATTACCACAGTAGTACTGTAAAATATTCAGAAAAGGGTAAAAAGGGTGATCAAATAGATAGAATAACTTCAAAACATTTTTGACCTAAGTAGACTAGGACTCATCAGCCCGCAAAAAAAAATGACCAAGATGGAATATGATAAAAGACTACAGAATCATGGGTGGCAATGAGAAGATGAATAGTGATTGACTGTTCACTGTCTTTTCCAGTGTAAAACCAAAGGGACATTAAGTGAAACTGGAAGGTGGCTGATGAAGATGAGCAAAACAAGATGTCCTTTCACCCAGTTTATAATCACTGTGCTTTGCAGAAACTGTAAGATTATCCATGTCCAATGGGACAAACTAATGGAGAAAAAATCCTTTGAAACACATAAGAATGATTTTAGATTCCATGAAACAGGTACTTGGAAACTAGGACAATGTCTGGGGAAATATCACAGCATGGTCATTGAGTTTTTACATTTTTATATACATTGTCCAATATAAAGGTATCATTGGTCTGATTTGGTACAGTCATATCAATGTGAGCGTGGGTTCAAAATCCAAATCCGCAGCAGAATGTTCCCATCAATGATCTCTAGAAATCGTTTTCCCTGTCTTGTGCCATAAGGTCTTTCCCTTAGAAACAGGAGTGTAATTTTGAAAACTCATAGGCTTTCCTGGGAACTGAATCCAGTCTCTTGGAACTGATGTGTAATCCTCAGGGATTGCTATTTTAAATGAAAGTGCTTTCTGCTGCTGACACCATCAATATGTGAACTTTCAAAGCGCGCCTAGAAAATAGAAAATGCAACACTCACAACTTTATGTGCAGGGACACTTGCTTGGTTCATCAAAGATTTTCTAGGTGTTCTCTACCAACCATTGACACTTCTGGGTACCAGCAAACAGCCAACCTTTATGAAACTAAATACAAGGATTTCAATCACCAGACCCTTGTTCTCCTGTTGTAGACCTATGAAAAAAAAAAAAAGTGTTGTGGATGAAAATTGTGGACTAGTGTCCCAAATACATGGGAACAGCTCCTCTGTTACAAGGCCGTCCATCTTCTCATTTCTGGGATCTGAACAGCAACAAGTTACTAAGGTGCACTTAGTCTTTCAGATTTCCAGTCAAAATTCAATGACCAGTTTGTAGCTCTTTATTGTTGTGACAATACTATCTTCTTAGTTTAAGTAGTCTCCTCTTTCCCTGGTGTTTAGTCATCTGATGCATGTGATCTGAACAATCACAACCCCCTCTGCCTTGAATTTTAATTATATGCAATCAAGTCGCAGCTTCTGAGTGCACATACCATTTGAAGTAGCGAGATTATAATGGGAAATCTGTAGATACATGGATTATAAATTTAGGGGCAATTATGTTTTTTTATTAGGTTCTGTTCCCAATGCACAGTGTTACATTAAGAGCATTTCTGTAGAGATTTGACAAGGGTGCACTCTTTTTCTCTTTAGGTTGACTTCCAGGGGATGTTTTCTAGATTGCCTGTTTGTAGCTGTTGCTGGGTTTTGTGTCATTTTGCAATTTTAGTCTTCCTAAGTACCTAAGACAATAAATGCAAGAAAGAAATCTTTGTGGATGTATACAGTGCAAACCTTGCCCCTTCTCCTGTCATAGGCATGTTTTATTTCTTCAAGGTCATAGAGTTACAACTACTATTACCAGAGAAACAGATAAATATTGCAATGTTGGCAATAAAGTTGATGATATCTCATTTACTAAGTGGATATGCCTATTTAAAGGATATTAATATTTTGATAGAAGATCTTGCATGGTATTAATCAAACAAAATGCTCATCTCTGCCTGGTGCACTCTGAAATGAAATAGCTACATAATAGACTCTCTGTATCTCACTGGTATGCAGCACATTCAGAGTTGTTTAAAGCCTCCTTTTTCTGGGAGACTATCTATTGTTTGGGAAAATCACATGTAATTGTTAAAAAAATACTAAAAGTTTATAGAGCATAACATAATAATAATAAAATCAATACTATAAAAATGTTCTGAGATAGTAGAGAGACATTAGTCCTAACAGCCGTAGAAAATGCTGTTATAGAATCAGCTAGAATACTTAAAGGTTATGGACTATTGTTCTATTTCCCTGCTTAACAAGGCTTTACTTCAGTGGCACATGAATTTGATTTAATTTTCAGACACATCTTTCTGTTGTGAGATGAAATTTGCAGTACCACTGGTCAATAAGCAAATCCAAATGTCAAAAGACACCAGGAAACTGAGTTAACAAGTTAAAATTAGAGGAATCAAGGGATGTGTTTATCCACCTTTACGTGAGTTTTAAGCCAGTGTCACTCTTTGTGTACCAAAGTGAACTGGGTCTAATGCATGTTAATTATGACAAAAAAATAACCAAGGCAATCCCTTTATAAAACTAAACATTGATTCATGCATACCATCTGTTTCTTTTAATCAAAAGAAAATATTTTTTTCAGTCATGAGTTCTCTTGATTTTTATATGTCATTTGGAGGTCAATTTCTTCGGAAGATAGTGACGATAGCTCTCTAAAACCTTACATGGGCATTCACCAGCAATCCCTCTATTTTAGTTAGCAGTTCCTAGTGAATCTCACATTTTTTAAAATAAATGTTCATTGGAGGAGAAAATGGTATCTCACTTCCTCTCTAGAAAAAACTCCAGGCTGGTGATTAGCACTTGCATCTTGTCAGAAAGAGAAGTAAGTTTGGCTTCTCAACAGAGAGAGTCGAGAATTGAACCCAACCACTTTACATGCAAAGTGACTGTTATTCATTTGGCATAGGGATAAAAGCACCACATCATTCTATGTTTTTATAAAGGGCATGCTTCAGTTTCATAGTGTTAGAAATCAACTAAATTACACATGGAGATAATCCTTTAAAACATCAACTCTCTATGCAAAAAAAACCAATGACTACAACCAACCAGTATCACTTCTCTTCTTGCCCCGGAATCATGCGAACAGTCAATACTGATCAGCCCCAGATTTGCTGTGGGTGCTGTTGCTAATAGAGAGATCTCAGCTAACATGCCCAGTCCACACTTGTTTAATTACTTGGGTCACTTGCAAGTTTCCTTGACTTCATCATGACTTCAAAATGATTTTTGATATCTGTCTGACCAGAAGACAATCCCAGATGTAATAGTCCTCCAAGGACTAGGAAGGGAGCTTTGGGGGACTAGCTCAAACACAGAAGTCTCCCAACAGCTAAATGGATCCTGACATAATTGTGATATCCTTGTGGCTTTTCCAAACCAGAACGTAAAGCTCACAAAACCTTTGGAATGCCATGGTGCTGGATGTACAGTGGCCAGAAGAATACTACATCTCAGATGAGTCCATTTTTCAATGAGTACCAATACTATAATTATTCATGCATTAGAAAAATCCCAAGACCACTCTTCTATTTTTTTCAGGCCAGTACAGCACCCTTGAAGTTTTAGTTCACAATATTTTTAAGAATTTGCCCCTAGAGTTTCATAGCTCCCTTAATTTTTTATTGGCAGCCAGAACCACAGCATCCATTTATGCTTAATTTGAAATTCTCTTGTTCCAAAAACTATTCCGAAGAAAATATTCCTAGACCAATAGGTTCCTTCCTAAAGTGTACACTGTGGTACTCTTCTGAATTTTGCTTTGCAATTAATTCTTTATCTCCTTAGGAAAAAAGAGTTAGCACTTATGTCAAGGTGGCTGATCACTGCAATTATTTGACAGTGGTGTTACTTCTAATTATCTTCCCTTTCATTTGCTAAGTGGGATGGTAGGTTGTTTGTTTGGTTGGTTTTTTTTAATTTTGGTGCACCATTCTCCCTTACTGTTTCTGTCCTGCCATTTGTTCAGCTCCATTTAAGGAAAAAAACAAATGAACAAACCAGACACACACACACACACACAAAACAAACAAACGAACAAACAAAAACAAACCACGATACAAAACCAAAAACAAACAAAAAACCCCCCAAACCTACACAAACCCAGAACACAAAACCAACCACCAGCTTTGTTAAATCCTGATAAACAAATGGGGGACATATCTGTAAAGAATAACCCCTTGTTCACTGTGCAAGAGACCACAGCATATGGTGGATGGTGGACTTTATGTTACTCTATGTTACCTTACACATATGCAATCTTTTCAGACTCGCATGTAACTTTATTTCCCAAGAGATTTGTGCATATTTCTTTCAGTGCATAGGCAGAATGAAGTCTTGGCCCTTATCTTTGCAGAATAAAGCAAACGGCAGAACTCCATTGTTCTGCATAAGGCCATAATGTTACTTTGAATATTTGCAACCTCTTTTCCAGACAGTGGATCTTAATTCATACGAAGAAATGTTTCCTTTTAAAAGCAGCTGCCACTTGTGTTGTTTCATGTAACCAAGGGAATTGCCTTCAGCCCCGGCAGAAGGGCCTGCCAGTAGTTACCATGCAGGAATACCCTCACTGCACTATTTGGAAACCAAATGTTTGTGCCATTACAGTATTTGAGGTAAAGAGTTTGGTTTTTCCTCCTTCATGTAATTAGTTTTTCTCTTCTGCATTCTTAGTACAGTGATTTCTTCATCAAGGTTTCCTGCCTCCCTGTTAATGAGCTCTCTAAAATACCAGTTGTTCTTCATCATCATTGGACAGTTTTAAATATATTATGAAGGTAATTTTCAGTTTCTGAGGCTCTTGATATGCTCACTTCTTTTTATTACCTCTGCTCAAGCTTACAATGTTCTTAATTTTTTTAAAAAAACAAGTCACTCCAGGGCTGGGATTGAAACTCTAATACTTTTAAAAATCTAAAATATAATTTTATTTTGGATTACAGACTACATTAAGAAGAGTTAAATCTAATTTTGGAATAGAGCTTTTGAAAAAACAGTTGTCTAACAGAGTGAAAATATAAGGGAAATATATAGCCAGAGAACACCCATAATGGATGTTCTTCATATGACCACATTTTAATTTGTACAGGACTCTGATCAGAGTCTGAATGCATTACAGGAAAAAAAATTAAATGGAAACTGTGCATCGTATCTTGGACTGCAAGTGGTATCTCAAAGCAGGCTCAATAAATATATATTTTTCACAGTATTTCTCCACAGACTCTGACTTTAATTTTAAGGGAATCCAGTGTCTGACTATATTATGAATATTTTCTACAGTAATTCATATTACAGTTACTCTTTCATTTTCTTCTTTCAAAGGGAACACAGTTATAAACCAGTGACAATAAATTTTATTGAGGCATGCTGAATCCTTTCACTCCAGCCCATGACATTTTAACCACTAAGATTCATGAGAAGAAAAACTAGACAGGAAGTGTTTTTTAAACTGATTTAAGGTCCTTAATTTAAGTGTGGAAAACTCAGGTTAAAATTAAATATTGTTGTGTGAAGTTGTACATGTGACGTATCACATAACAGAATGGTTTAAGATTCCCAGATAAAATATGTGACAGCAACGGGTAAAGTTTACGAAGTGCATCGTCCCTCTTTTCTTCAGAAATGGTACAAGCTGAAGAAAATACTTAAAATTGGATACTTACCTTGCTATCTTGTTGAATAAATACTTCTTTGTATTTCCTGGGACTGTTTACCCTCTTGAGATTCAGTTCACTGTATAGATTTGGTATTCAAAAGAATACCTGCAAACAGCAAGGCAGGTTATGTTACTTAGTACTCATTCCCTCATTTCCAATAACAACACTCTTCAAAGCAAAGGACAAGGACACTACGGCTGATATTCTGTGTATGACCAAGCACTTTTAAAAGTAAATAAAGTCTCCACTGATGACAGATAGCACCTTTTCTGACTATGACAGATAGATAGCCCTTCAGTGAATTTTCTATATATCCACTGCACAAATTCTATTTTGTCAGCCTGATAAGGGAAAGTGATAGCAGATAGAAATCTGTGTCAACACAAAGTAAATTAAAAATGGAGGTCTTTCATCTGATAGTATCTTTTATATAATGTAATTTCTTTAGCTAATGTTCTGTGTTTTACTTCAAAAGGCTGTAGAAATAGTATGGCTGATGGATTATAAAGGTAATAGGAAAAGCTGCACAGAAGGGCATAACATCAAGTGTAACAAAAAGTGGTTTTTCTAGTATGTATTATAAAACCCTATTTGTTGTCACTATGTAAAAGCCATACATTCCCTCTTGCTCTAGAAAAAAATAGATATTAAGGAGACAAAATACATTCAGATTTATGAGGGCCGATGTTCCCTATTTCCTGTAAAGTACAATGGCCAAATGACAATAATATTTGCATACTTCATGCTCTTCGAACTTTCTTTCATGCTTGTTTTAGATGTGATTTGATTCACTCCATGTATTTTAAATTTCAAGGAACACAGGAGAGCAAAATGGGAAGTTTTAAACAGTGAGTAGAAAATTACATGTAAAATTCCTATAAACAGTTGTAGGATAAGTTTATTTAATTTTCCATGGTTTATATTGAAAATTCACTGAAAAACTCTTACAATGGAGCTTCTGTAGAATACTGATTCATTCTAAAAGATTCTCAGGGACATCTGGTATTTCACACACACACACAAAAGTGAGAATTGGGCTATTGAATATTTCAAAGGAGATAGAAACCTACTGATATGTCGCAAATAGTAATGCCCATCACTGTTTGTCACCAAGAGAGTGATGTACATGATACACATTCTATTTGTCTATTTGTAAAATCAAGTGTTCTACAGTAATCACCGTTGTCTTTAACCTTGAATCAACTGTCAAAATATGATTATAAATACATGTTCTCTCTCAGAATAAGAGGCAACATAAGTAAACAACATACAAGAATACATCAAAATTACTCTTAAAAAATAGATTCCATTATAATACTTTAATGATCAACAACTAGTTCAGCCATCATTTGTACACTATGTTTTTTTACTGAACAAAACCATTCACAAATAGCCAGACTGCAAAATCTAGTACCTATAATTTATAAAATAAGTATTTATGAAAGGAAGGGAATTCAACAATGCAACTCACTGCATCATACTGTGATTGTTTTGCACAGCAGGAAGTATTAAAGGCCATTAGTGTGTCATCTCTTTATTATTCATTTAGTGGTTTCGAAAAATATGAGACTGTTAATTCTGAAAAGGTCTTTTTTTTAACCTAGTGTTAAGATTGATCCACAATAGTTCATTCCTGTGATTTCCAGGTTTTCCTAATAGTTCTAGCTATGACATGATATTTTCATTCAACTCTTGACCCAAAAAATGGCCCTAAAACATGAAAAAATAAAGTAAGCTTTACATTGCTAATTCAGGAAAGCACTCAAGGACATATTTAAGCATAACTATGTATTTGATTCCTACTGACTTTACTACAGTTAGCTGTGTATGAGTAGTTTCCTGCACTACTAACAAATTTTCGCAAGCCATGTTTCTGATCCACAGTTTAATGAATTCAGAGAGAACCTCTGTGCAAAGCAGAGATGAAACAGGCCATGGCCAACATTATCAAAGTACTTTTATAGAAATGTGCTATTGAATGAAAGGGGTACTGTAGATATTGGATCCATCAAATGACTGACAAAAAACCCCTATAGATTATAATAGAAGACCATATCAATGCCAGTAAAGTCTCTACAGAAAATTTATAAAATATTCATTTATTTGGTGGGTTTTATAATAGTAATTTTTAAGAGACAAGTAAGATCTAATTTTAAAAAGAAACAGTAAGAAATACAAACTACTAAGATATGAAAAGGCATATCCTACTTGCAAAATTGCAAAGACAAGGAATAAAGCAAGTGAAAATCAGAGCTGAATTTTTTATTATTTATGAAAGTAGGCAACAAAACATCCAGTCTTTTTTATTTTTTATTCAGAATAAAGCCCATAAATACAAGACAGAATATAATAATAAAATTGCATGCACATGAGTTTGGGGAGATAGGAGTATCAAGAGCAGAATATTTCAGCACCTTTGAATGCCTGTCATGTCTTAGAAATTCAAAATGATTCTTGAATCTCCTTACACTAAATATTTCTCTTATAAAAATCCTTTAGAATTATATAAAAACTGTAACTGTTATACAATTTTTTATTTGATTTGAACTTGGATGAGAGCAATATTATGTACTGAACTGCTCATGGAATAACAACTAATTACCATCAACAGAATGAAATTAGATTATTATATACGCTTATAGTAAGCTTGTTCTGAATTTATTTGCCTAGTTTCTGAAAGCCGCCTGATAGTGGAAGTGATACTATGAGGTAGACAATCTACCTGTACAGAATTTTCCTTACAGAATGATTCAGCCTTGATAAATTATCCTGTATGCACACAAAATAGTTTGAATTGAAGCACAGGATATGAAAAATACATCTCTTTTACTGACATAATGACAATGTCATTTTTTCCTTGGACTCTAAAGTTTTTTCTTACTGATGTCATTTTAAATTCCATTAAACAGATCATGCACAGAAGAAACCACATAAAGTGATTAAGTGTTTTAGAAGCCAAATTTTTCTTGTTTGTTTTCTTTGGAAATTGCTGGATATAGAAATCGCTGCGAGCGCTGTCCATTGTTAGTAAACAGAAGACCATTATTCTGATGGTCCCTTTTATACTGTAAAATTTTGCATACAGATGAAAAAGGTGTTTCACAAAAGCTTTCATTTCTCGTTCTTGTTGACCTTGGTTTTCATCCTCTCCACAGTGTTAGTAACTGTGATGATGTCACTTTTACTTACAAGCAAAAGATGTCACAGAAATGTAGATAGGTTTACCTAGAATAGGGGTGTCAAACTCATTTTCACTGGGCCCCATATCAGCCTCGCAGTTGCCTTCAAAGGGTCAAATGCAATTTTAGAACTGTAGAAATGTAGGAGTAGTTACATTTACACAGTTCTAAAGTTATGTTCAGCCCTTTGAAGGCAACCGTGAGGCTGATGTGGCCCCCGGTGAAAATCAGTTTGACACTCGTGACCTGGAATTTACCACAAAATACTTGTCTCATTTTTAAGCAATATTTAAGAATTTAATATGAAATTCCAGATATTTGTAGATTAAGAAACCTATTATGAATCTTATAGCATATTTTATGTTTTCTGTAAGAGTTTACTCATATAAATTTATTCCCTATAATTACATTTCTCCTATTTGCATTTTTCATAATGTCTTAACATTCAAAGCTTTGCAAGGACTCTTAGCTATAAATGACAGAGGGAAAATGTAGGAAAAACTATATTAATTAATGTAGTCAGCTTAAAAACCTGTAGAATTGAAAGATCTTGGTTGTTGTAGCGTGCCATGGTGTATCTGACTTTGCTTTGCAATCTAGCTAATTTTGCCAAATTATTTTACAAAATACACGCAGAGCAGTATATTGTATAAATTGTATAAATTGTATAAATCTGTATAAATTGTATAAATCTGCAGTTTGGATCCTTCCTTCAGATACTGTATTTCTTTAAAAGCCCACATAAATGGAGCATTATAGCACTTGTAATCGCTTAGATTGGCTGATGAATACCAGTTCATCTTAGTATTCATCTTAGTATTAGTTGTCATAATATAAATATAGCAGGACTCATAAAGCAGATATTTGTGAACCTGGAGGGTTGTTTTCAAAATAAATCCACAGAAACAGGTTTGAAGCTTTTGTTACTAGTCCATCCCTACATACAACCTCTAACACTCCTCACTTGAAAAGCTGAAAAGCTGAAAATGTCAATACAGTCCACCCACGTCTGAGGCCACTAATTGGCAGGAGAGGGCAAAGAGAAGGTGTTTGATCCATTCGGTACTTCCATCCAGCAATTAAATTGTTTCCCTTTGTTTTGTATTGTTGGTGCCTTTTGTTTTGTTTTTTAGTAGTCCAAAGCCTGCTAAAATATTTAACTCTCCTTAAAAAGAAGAGAAAAGGGAGCTTATCAGCTAATTGCTAAATAGCATAGACCAGAAAAGGGCTGACCTTTCTCATTGTTCTGTCTGGAAAGCTTTTCTGCTCTATTACTTTTCCTACTCGTGGATGTTTGGGTGCATGCAAGCAAGTGTAGCACAGCCGAGAAAAGCACAAGAAAAATGGTAATTTGATACTTCATAGCCACTATTTGGGGGAAAATATCCAAGTAGCTTCAATCAATACCTTTTACTTTTACATTGCAGAAAATTTGCTGCTGTGGTTTTTTACCTTTCTATATTAGGGATGATACTGATTGCTACATACATACCAACAAAGAGATATTGATCAGGAACATTCAGGAGACAAAGATAAAATTGCCTTGTAGTTCAATAAGTCTTGTTCTTAGTAAGAAAGAAGAAGAAAAAAAAATGTACATGGTTTAGTCAAAAGCATTTCTGATGTAATTTTGTCATGTTAATTCACGTTCATTCTTTGTCATTTTCAGGAAAGCTTACGTCTTTTGGTTGGCTGAGGTTCAACCTTACAATGTCACCAGGGAAAGCTAAAGAAAGGCTTACACCCTGCCATTTAAGTATCAGGACTGTGTCCTTTGTGAGACAAACTCTCAACGGTGTTAGAGCACCAGTACTTCCCGACTTGGTTTGTGAGCACTGACAATGCAGGCAAGGAGGAGAAGCCATACAAGTCAGTATGGATTAGAAAAGTAAAAGATAATGAATAAAGGGGAAAGCAAATGTGATTACTACCTGTTACTGACTTACTTTTCTCTCTTTGCTGAAGTCTCCTCTCCTTTTGATGAGAACAAAATCCCAGGATAAGGAACCATAGAGACTATATATATTTAATATTTTATTCTTTCTTCACACTTAAGAGTTTTTCTCACATGCATTCAAATAATGTCCCCACTCCCTTTCTACAGATTTGGCCGGCCCAGTATTTTACAGAGTTTTAAAGAGGCAAGCATATTTTCTGAATAAAAGCAATCCCTTCGAAGAGAGTGGGACCACAAACATACAAAATTAAGAATTAGACAGCAAACAGCTGCATTGTCAGTTTAGCAAATCTTTATGTTACCCATCCTGCTTTCCATTCTCTCTCACAACAATTCCTTTATAAGTGCACACAGAGAGTTTCCCTGGCACTGAAGAAGAGCTTTCCCCCATGTTGCTCTTTACAGTATTTCATATATAGTTAGCTGGACTACAAGAATAATGAAAAGGGTTTTCCTTGCAAGATGGCTTTTTGAGGCAGGGAAAGCAAGCACAGCCCCTGACAGACTGGAACTAGAAGTGCAAATTTGTGTTCACAGCTTAGCAAAATACTCAAAAATTGGGGGTTTTAATACTTTTTAAATTTTTTTTAATTGATTATCTGCTCTTACCTTTTAGAAAATGCTGGTATGCTGCTACAGTACTTAATGGCACCTCTAGTACGTGGTAATTATATTAATATGCATTTCACTGAACACTGATGTAAAACATTTCAGAAAAGAAAAATGCTGTAATTTTTGCATATCTTTTGTGAGTGCCATGAACATCATATTGCACATGGGGGTTGAGGGAGGAAGGGAGAATAAAAAGAGGCAGATGACCAACTGACCAGAAAATAAGAGCTTTTAGGTCAATGTCAGTGCCACTGGACACTCACTTAGCATCTCTATGTTTTCCACTCTCCGAAAAGGGTATGAAAGCAGTTAGAATAAATTTTATGCCACACTGAAAAAAATATCAAGTACTTTTGTTATTCAGACTAAAAATCTACTACATATTTTATATCCTTTTATACAAAAAAATATGATTGGATTTTTTCCCCCATAAGTATTCTGCTCATTTGCTCTGCTTTTCTACAGACAGAGGTCTTTTGCAGCTTAATGTGGGAAGAACAGAAAAGTAAATGTCATAAAATTGAGGACATACCTAGCTGTATTTCCGAGGTGAGAGGGACACTTTTACTACCATATTTTTTGAAAATTACAACCAATTAAATTTGTCACTAAAGTAAAAATAGAATTGATGCTTGAGAAATTAAATAATTATTTCAGTTGTACACCTGATGGAAGCCACCAAGAGGCGACCAGGTAAACATCCTGATAAAGAAGCATATATGCTTAGCTGGAGTCCCAAGACATCTCATAAGCTCACCCAAAACCTGGTGGGAAGTAGCTGGCAGGACAAAGAAACCTTTATGGGTACAGGACAAAGAAACCGTGATAACAAACTGACCTTCCAGGAAAATAGGACCCAACAACTATTCCTGGAACTGACGTTCTACACCCACTTATGTATATACACTTAAAAGGCACAAAATGTAATTTGGTATCTACCCAAAGAGAGCTTCTCTGCACATTTTTCCCATGCATGGCCTGCACAAGATCTCCTGGACAGACCTGGGGATGTCTGGCTGACTCCACACTCCATGGCATGGATCATCTTTGAAGTGAGATTTCATCAACTGGAGCAGTTTAGTGAGTGTTGTAACAGTAACACCTTGTAGAATATATTTATAGGCATACACATAGGTAAAGGTTCATATGTTTGCTTCGGTAGCTGGAATCCAGTAATAACTTATAATAACTTATACAAATATTCCCTTTACTCTCATAATGTACTTGCCCTCCTAGTGGTAATTTTGCAGTGACTTGTACACATATACTATATATTTGTTTTTACTAATAGTAGCTTCATAGTTATTTTTAATAAAGACATTCTCAGAAACCCAGACGTCCATGTCCTCATGTATTGTGGAACACTGAGAACTCCACAGTCACAATCTTTGCACACCTGCCAGTCAGGGAACCCTCATAGGTCATGGCCGTGATCACTGTAACACCACAGAAAAATGAAATGTTAAGTGACTATAACAGCTAATGGAGAAGAGCCTCCCAGCATAATGGCAGAATGCTTAACATGTTTGATAAGGTCAATTTCCACATATTTGATAAGGTCATTCTCTGCTGACCACTTCTACATAGGGATTTTTTGTTGTTATATACTGTTTCATGTTTCATCAGACTAATACCTACCCAGGAGAAAAAACAGGACATTTCTTCATTTCATTTATGATAAAGAGAATATTATTATTTACAATCATAAAAAATATTTTTTGGAATATCAACAACCTTTTAAGTACGAGGTTCTATACTAACCTCCTAGTAATATTTTATGGACTCTCAGTGAGACAGAACCACTGCTTCAGCTAAATGTTTACATATAATTCAAAATTTTAATTTTAGTTCATGCTTAAGATTCTGGCACAATGTTTAATAGAATCAAGTTGTCTCCAATAAAAGATAGGGAAAACAGTGCTCCTCAGCTTGTAAGGTTCTGCCACACATTGCTGAAGTCAGGAGGAGTTACATCACTTACCTGAGTGGGGTCAATGTTAGGATTTACCATAGAGGTAGGACTGAGATTGCTAGAGAATCTTTAACCCACATAGTTTTAAGTGCCCAAAATATATCGTAGAGGGCCTTGAACCATTTTAAAACAGAGTCCTCATTCCGATATCGACCTGAATCTGACTTATATTTGAATTGCTAGATCTTCAGTATAAATTGGAAAAAATAAGGGGAGGAATAGCTTTTATAGATCTCCATAGAGTAAGAAATACATTGTGTTACAGTAAACATCCCAAATATGTATTAAAACCAATAAATAAAGATAACAGCACAGATGAGAACAGTGATATATTCATAAATTTTGATCTGTTTCCACTTTGTGTATGACCCCATTTAATCTCTGCATGTTTTTAAGGTTGTCATAACAATGTCTTCTATTTTTTATTATTAAATAATGCTTTATAGAACAGTTCCATAATCTTGTCAATAGCCATTTTGCTGAACACTTTAATAAATGAGACTTATTAGTCAACCATGGCTACCTCTTGGTAAGATAAATATTCTAGAAGTTGGATAAACACGACAAATAAGAATCCTCTATTAGAAATATGCTTCCCTATCTCCAGTGATGAATGACCACCTCTGCCATTCATACTGCATTCATACTGCAGGACGTATTTGCCACTTGCTCTGCCCCAGCCCACCGTATATCTCTTCACTGACTGCACACTTGCCCCTCTAAAGGCAGATAACGTATGTGAAGAGAAAAACACCCCTTATTATTTCAAGACACTTTGCATCCTGTCACATTTCTGCATCATATTGTGCTGCATTCTCACAAGTAAAATAGCCAACTTAGACTGTATGCAATGATAAAAATGTAAATAAACTACTTTTTAAATTGTAGCTATTATCCCACACTTATAGCAAGTCACTGGAACTGCTCATGATCTAGCATGGCATTAAGCATTATGTGAAATTATGATTTACGTTGATCATATCTACTGTGCAATTAGCGTTTACTTCGATAGTCTGGAAAATGAATAGAATAGGTCAGAGAATAATATTTTTTTCTGTTATTTTTAATTTTCTTTCTGAATTTACCGAATTTATTCTAAAGTCTGTGCTATTTTTTTATTACACAAACCATACACTCAACTGTCTGTTATCATGCCACATGCTTTTTTGCTTTATTTCTTGTTCAGTGGCTGAACAAGCATAAAGATATGTCACACATAAGTGGCCAGAATCCACAACCATGGCATGAAACAGGACTATGAACAGCAGCAGAAATCCAACTTCTTTCATGTCTCAAAACTACTAGTTTCCCCTCTTCAACTCCCACCTTTCACATATGTAACTTTCTCGTAAGACAGCTTCTGCAAGTACTTGGCACCACATCATCCTGCCTTGTGTCAGCTAACTGCTAGATGCGTTGCTACCAAAGTGGAATCCATGATCCCATGACAGATACTCAAGGTCAGTGTACCACATATGGAGATGATCACTTCAACACTGGGCTTGCCATAGGAAGCATGCTGAAAAACAAGCTATCTGAACTTACTAATAAAACAAATGCAAAGGAGAGTGTATCTGAAACTCTGTCTTATTCCACAGCAGAAGCACTTAATTCAAGGTTGAGTGGAAGCAGCTGGCACATCCAGCTAGGATTTACAGTTGGAAACGCTCCCAGAACTTGGAGAATAACTTGTCTACAAGACAGCAAAGAGGGAACAGCCTATCCTTAATGACATAGCAAGAAGAAAATCCTGAGGTGGGGAAATAACCTGTTGTCCTTCCCCTAACACTTGTAATGTGGCCCAGGAGTAGCGCTAATACACATTCGCTTTTGTTTGTCCTTGGAAGGAATTGGAAGTCCCTCCAGGTTTAACCCACAGCTACTGCCACCACAGAAGCAAACACACTGCTGATCCTCAGTTTATTGTGGACTATCTAATATTTTCCAATACTGAATTCATTTTCCAGTTCCTCTCTATTTCACCTACTGAAGCTTCTAGTCCTCTGGTCCTTAAACCTCTTTGCTCATCTCCTTTCCTCCACTACTTACCATCAGCAGTTTGCACCTAGTAGCAGAGGCTCCATTCAGCAATGTCCCATTCTTCCTGAATCATATTTTGCCTTCAACTAGCAGTGAGAGTTGCCACATTGGCTCTGGATGAAGGTTACCTTTCTCTTGATAATCAGTTACTTATAACAATAAGCATGAGAAGCAGATAAACAGATGACCCTTAATATTAATTGTGTTTTCTTTTGTGAGTGCTCAGCTTCAGGAAGGCAGGATCAGACTTTTAACAAGAGCTACAAGAGAAGTTCCAGAGTCTCTTCCCTAACTTTTTTTCCTCTTTTTCTCTCAAATGAACAGTTTTTACTGCTTTTAATACTGTTGAAAAGATGGCCAACGAGGGTTTTCCCCTCTATTAAAGCTTTTTGCGCTAGAGAAAAAAGCAATTGAGAAAGCAATATAAAGTCCTGCTGCAATCCCTTCATTCTGAGTATACTGTATTTCTTGGTGCAGATGAGCCATCCACTAATAAGTTTTTCAAATTATCCAAACAAACTCTGAACTTCCTGCTGGTTCATTTCTCTGTATACTTCTCTTTTCTCTTGTTGTCAGCGGCATGGTTCCTTCCATGCTGTTAGACCACCTGTTCAAAAGAATAATAATAGCAATACCCCTTACTGTTAAAAATATAGCATTTCTCCCAAGTTAACAAATTTCCCATTACACTACTTTAAAATTATCTTGGCTCAATTAACATATCCTGATTGATCCCATTGGAAGTATCCAGGCACTATAATGCAACTAGTTAGTCTCCACAGGAAGAGTCAGTCAAATCACCTGCTCACGCTCATGATGGGGTCTAAATTGAATTCCACAGGCACAAGTTCTGGCAGAAGTCACAGGAGTAAGCTGTGCTGCTATAGAAGTAGCTGCCACATTCCCTGTATCACAGTCAGTGTAAACAAAAAAGCTCAGTTTAGTGGCTATGCCACAATACAGTATAGCTGTACCCTGCAACTGGAGTCCCTACAGCAACAGTTACCTCCAACAGAGATGGTTCCAAAATTAAATTGCCTTCCCTCAAATATCAAATCTGATAGCTTTTATTTCTCTAATTACTCTCACTCCCAAGTATCCCTTCCTAGCTCTGGTAACAAGTTGAGTAAGGAAGTGTCTTGCCCATCCTCAGACATGGCAATAAGATTATTTACCTTCCCCCTCAATACCTGCATAGTTTAACAATGCCCTGGAGTTTAATTTATTAGGATAATTATGATTTCCCTCTATTCTAGTGCAATTTTCCTCATAGTATAGCTTTGGGTCTATATCAGCCTTTCTACAGCAGAGAGAACAGCAATAATCTCCAATGGTGGAGTGGAGTCAGGTACAGATTTGAATTCAGTTATGAAAAATACAAATACATTATGCATACCCACAGATTACTGAGTCACCATCTCGCCAACGATACATGTGCAAGTGTAGAATACAGTCAATCACAGGATTTATTTTTTTACTGTGAGAATGATGGCTTTGTTTTGTATTTAAAAACAAAACCAAACAATAACAACAGCAAACAACCACACATAGATATTCCAAATACAAACGAAGAAAGAAGCAATTATTTCCCCAAATAATTGCAATCTAATTACATGATGTAGTATCACTACTTGTACAGATCAGAGGATGACCAATAGTTTGTATACTCAAAATTTTTGCAGAAGGTTATGACAGAAATACCAGAAGTGACAGAGGGAGGAAATGAAGATAAAATGTCTCAAATTCAATCTGCAATCTTAATCAAGCTCATCCTTTCCTTCCTCATAGGGTCCTGATTAACTGCTCAAAATGACTGATTCCAAGCTACATCTTATTTTGAAGTTACTAATGATATAGGCTGAGGCCACTCCTGTGAATTCTGATGAGCAAAAATGACATCCAAGGTCATAAAACCAAGCAAGCAACCAACCAACCAAAAACCAAACAAAAATGGAATTGCTTGCATATACCCACATCATTATCCTGTGAAACAGTTCATTATATCCCACGGATTTCTAGGACGATCAAATGGCTTCCTAAATAATTCATTTGCATTGCTGAAAAATGTTCCTCTAGACTTTATTGGGAATGCCCATGATATAACTCCAGAAAATGAAAGAAGCATTCCTTGCCCATCTAGACTTCTGAATTCATGATATAGCCACCATTAAGCATGGTTAGAAATTACCGGTGTCCATCTTATTAAAAACCTACCTTTTGGCATGATTTACACTTACCTGACATGCTCACAAAAATGGTGTCCTGCACTTTAGAAGGAATTTGAAGTATTTTACCTTTAACAGCAGAATATCCAAGGAATACTTTTCCATATCAAAAGAAAATTCTCAATACAGTCAGCTCTGTTCTTTAAAGGTCAGCATTGAAAGTTACATATGTAAAACAAACCTTGATCTTTTTTCATTTTTGTAGGTTTTATAGAAATGTTAATTATAACATTAGACTTTGCTAACGTTATTCTGTTTGTGGGTTTTGGTTTTGTTTGTTTTGGTTTTGTTTAAATAAGTAAAAAGCAAGGAGAGTTTGTTTTTCACTGTTGTTTTGGTTTTGTTTCTAAGTCAGAGATGTTTTCAAGTTTTGTTAGGAACAAATTCCCACATGTGATGGGTCTGAGAGGAACATGGAACAAAAGGTCAAATTTCACTTGCTGCTGCATGTTTCTGTGTGGAAGCCATACCCACAATGGGAGAAGGGTGCAGCCTGAGAATGACTTGTGTGGGCATGGAAAAGCCTTAGAAAAATACAATTTAAACACAGTCGCGAAAACAAAACAAGCACACAGAAAAACAACAAACAAAACCAAACAAACCTGCCTAGGAGTGCTATATTTTTGATGCTGCTGTTGTAGTTGTGGGGGTTTTTTTGGTGGGTTTTGTTTGTTTGATTTTTAGATTCTAATACTAATGATTGCCTACATAGAGAAAACATATCCAAGGTAGTATGTTTTCCCTGAACACTCATAGTTCCATCCTACTGGCAGAAACTCAGCTTCTATTGTTTTTCACTACTATCTTAGATACATTTACTATCTTTTGTATGAACTACTTCTCCCAGAACCACCTATTTACTTCACATTTCTTATCTTGTAGATTACATTCCCTGTGTTGTGGGGAATTTAGTTTCACAGAAGTAAGAAAATCTTTCCCTATTAATGTTATCATCCTGAGTCATGGTTCTGAAGTTTTTCGTTACCTAAAAATCTTCTCCATTCAAATGGGGATAATTGGAAGCTCCTTAATTTTTCATCAAAACTTAGACTCTTGAGACTCAATAACACTTCCGCTGCATCTCTTGAAAGACATTAATATCCACTCTATAGATCAGTGAGTAATTGTTCACAAAGTTTTCTACCACAGGACTCCAAAGTGTGTGATATGGTAACAGTATAATCATCAGCTTAGAATTCTCTCTTTCTGCTGCTACTGATTCAGATTTTGTTTGTGCTTCTAAAGGATGCTCTGCATGGAGTAATCAGTTTCAGTGATTTTTTTTTTTTCTTTACAGAGTAACCTCTTTTCCTAATAACTGTGTTGAAAGCTTCCTGTATTTCAGATTAGTTTTGAAAACATAAGCAATAGATTTCTGTGAGTGACTTTTTGTTGGGAGAAAATTTGCTCTTACAGACAAGGAGTTTTTTTGTTTAGATCACCAAATCATTAATCAATGAAATGAACATCAAAATCAACACTTCTTAAATATGCTAACAAAAATACAGATATCCATCTATTCAATTATATGCAAACAAAGCTGGCAGGACTTGAATTTCAGGCTTATTAATACAAAAAGTCTAATCCCTTAGAAAGAAAATAGAAGAGACAATAGAAAATAAGAGCTTGATATATAAATGGAGGAGAGAAGAAAGAGGAAGGATTAAGCTCTTCCTTGTACAGCACACAATCCATGTGACAAGGAATAGATTACAGCCCTGTATATATGGACTTCCATGTATATACATCAGCTCTGTTAAACTGACAACGCAATTGAGCCATAAAGGGTTTCATCATAGGCAAAATTGCATTAATCTATCAACAATATTTTTTTTCAATTTTCTTCTGACTTTAAGAGTTGATGGAAAAGTGTTCTTTTGTTTCCTTCCCTAGGTATTCTTTCCTGTAATCTGATATCTGCTTCTATCAAAACCAGGTATCTATCATTGCTTTAAATGAAGTTAAAAGTTATGAGTCCATAAGCCCCCACACAAGGCTTTTTCATATACATACTGAGGGATAATTTCTGTGGAATTTTAACGTGAGTGATGTGTACAGAAAATAAATTTGAGATCTTAATTTTGTGTTGTCTTGAGTGTTAACCATAAATAAAGAGGGCTCTTGTTAAACTTGCAGAATAAATCCGTTCTACTGTTTCTGCAGTAGTTGATCGAAACAAGCCATTCCACTTGGCTCTGTTTGGTTGTAAAACTTGGATGGCTCTGTCAGTCATTAAAGCGAAAACATGACAAGAAGATCAGCTGCAGATATCTCCTGCTAATCTCTAAAGTAACTAGATTTGTGCCATTTCAGACTTATCAAACTCATTCTTGGAACTGAATCTGGAAATTAACTGTAAACCACCACAATCTACACATTACATAGGCAATAAGCTCCCAAGGGAGAAGGATATAGACAGGTAGGCTTCGGCTGTTACCACCATGCTTTGCAGAAGAACTTCTGACAGATTCTGGATGTAACTAGGGACATTTCCAGTCGTGGCTTATTCAGCTTTATCTTCCCTTCAAAGGGGCAGAATCAATAAGCAATGAAAGAAATCTTCATTCATGTAAGAATGGGAAGCTGAATACTAATCTGTATTTCCCTGTCCTAATTTTTCTTTTAGCTGTGATGCAAATGTCCCAAAACCAAGAGTGAAGTATCTGGCTAAGTGGTTTTTTACTGTGACTATTTGGCAAAGGAGTTTAAATGTTTCACTGTAGAACAGAAATGATTGAAGTCAAATGTAGGATTCAGCTGAGTAAACAAATTATATAACAAAATAATTTAACCGTGTTTTTTTATTTATTAGTTTTATTGTATTAATTTTATTTTTTGGCAGTTTAAATTACACAACAGTAGTTTAATGATTCACTGGGATTGTGAACCACAGAGTAAATATGTTGCTGAGCTTCTTCTGGATATTGCTCTTTACAGGCAAGTGATGCTATGTGCTTCCTTCCTCTGTTTCAAATGCTTTGACATCAGGCATAAGACACACAGAGGGGGATTCATCTGATTCAATACAGATGTTAGGCCTAGCTAATCCCTCTTCCATCCACGGAAAGAATGGGCATTTCCAGGGCACAATTCTTGTCATCTGCAAGGACACATCTAAAACAGCTCAAACGACTCATGCCTCTAATTGTTTATTTCTCCTCACTGAGAGTAAAGGACATTTGAGAAAATAACTCTGATGTAGGTATTTTTGGTATAGACACCTAGAGTTCAGTGAAAAAAATCAACCTTCACAGCCAGGTCTGGCACCTAAAATTGTCTTTATTTGTACATACTTCAAAGTATATAATAAAAATAGTATAGTAACCACTTTGTATACCATAACAATGCTTTTTCTCTAGTACTTGCAATTCAAAGAAAAAAAAAAAGACAGTGATGGATATACCACAGAAGACAAGTAAAAGAAAGAATGGATCTTCATATTACTATCCAATAATGCATTGACCACTCCATAAAGAGATGCAACTGATGTACCTTTGATGGAGGGGCACAACCTCCAATCAAATGGCAAAGCTGTATTTTTTATTCTTCTCTGCTCAACTTTTTATTTACCAGAGATCTCCAAGCACATTGTAAACTAAAGAACTCTCATGATTTTAATTATATAGAGACACAAACTGAAGTGCAGAGAAAGGAAGATATCTAACAAAGGTTGCTTATTAAACTAATGATAGAGCTGGAGTGAAATTTTCCTTAGCTCATTTCAAGTCACATTGGACTTCTATAGTGTTTCAGTTCTGTAAAGTCTTTCACATATAAAAGGAAAGGAAAACACTGGAGGTCAGCTTTGTGTGTATAACCTTCTTGAAGAAAAAGCAGTAACAAATTTTGTTGCTCACAATGCTGATGAACTAGTTGCTATGACATTATCAGAAGCAGATTTTATCCAAAATGTGTTCTTCCTTTACAGATAAAACAGAAAAGATTCACAGAGTTACTAATATTTTTTGGTTTGGTCTTTTTTTTGGAGGGGTGGTGTCTTCTGGAATCCCTATTCGATCTGTAGAATCTCCATTGCTAAATGTAATTTAAAACTGCAGTGATTTGATCATGTATACTGGAATGTTTGCATGAATGGTCTTCTTCCACATTTACAACAAATGACTACTGGCAGAGCTGTGTATACATACTCTCATGTGATTATCAAACAGATTCTGAAGCAGGCCTTTTCTTTCTTCTTGTATTAACATGCCTTTAAAATCTCCCTTTTTTTGAAGAACAGAAATCAAAATCAGGTCGAGTAATAGTCAGTGTAATACAACTAATCCAGTACTTCAGAGATAAAACAGCATCTCTGATCGGGAAAAGAGCCCCATCACATCTGTAAATAAGCCTTTTAAAAATATATCACTGTAATGAGGAACTCTTTCTTCAAGGTGTTGAAACTTTGATTTTTTGTGAACTCTCATATGAGGGTGAATAAAAACTAAAAAAATGTACATGTGTATAAAAATTAAGAAGTTATGTGGTATAGAAGTTAATTGTTAATTGATAAGGTAAAAAGTAATTCTTCAAACTGTGTTATGTGAAAATTTTCAGCCCAGGCTGCCACTTGAAATACAGCATTAGTTACATTAGCAGGGGACTGATGAATTGAGCTATGCCTAGATGATCCTAGCAGGCAACCCATACCCCATGTGGCAAAGAAGGCAAAATGTGCGCAGGTCCCTGTCACACTAAAGCAGGAGGAAATACTTTCCTGAACCCACATACCATGATTGTTTTGTCCTGAGCACACCACTAGGCACCAAAAATGGAGTATACCATGCAACAATAACAGTAACAGCAGAAAGAAAATAAGCAAAAAAGCAAATGATGCGTCAAGATAATTTTACATCAGGAAAAAAGTGTTTCCTCATCCTCCAAAGCAAGTAACTGAAGGCCTTTGTAATTTTAATCATCATTTTCCTACAGCTGCAACTGCTCTGAGCCTGCTGAAGGCATCCCAGGCAATCCTGTCACCCGCTCTATTCATTAAAGAAGCAGACAGGCAGACAGCTTATGGATTCATAAATTCCAATTCCATAAGGTAACACTGGGGCTATTCAGCTAACAAACACATGGGAAGACTGCAGGAAGCAAGAGGAGGAAGTTGGTCATGTTTAGTGATTTTCTGTGAGTCACGGAAAATGCATAACTTTGAGGAAAGAACGGGGACATTTTTTCTGCTAAAGGACATATGAAAGCTATTTACAATAAGATTTTTTTAAATTCCTGCAATAATACCCAACTAAGTTGTTCTTTGTAAATGTCACCACGCAGTATATACAATATCTGTACATCTATAGCGCCCAGATTGTCTGTTTAAAAATAATAATAATTTTTAAATTATGAGAAAAGAATGATTCTGCAACACTGTAGGTTACATGAGCAACAGCTACATAAAGGAAAATGTACTCTTTCAGTCTTTTTATAAACTTAGGTTAATTTCCATACCCCTAGCTTCTACTTGAAATCTCTTCTAACTTGCATTCTCCTGCCTCTGATTTTGTTTCAAAGGTCCAGATTTTATAAGGATGAATGTTATCTATGGGTTAAGTTTCAAGTATAGATATTTTTAAGGAGATGCAATTAATATGAGATTCAAATTATTATATATAACATTTTCTTGATTTAATAACAATATAATCAAGAATCTATTGAGTATTTTTGCACCGTATTGTGCAGTGCATTTTACTTTGCATGTTTATACATCATGCACGCTCTACAGCAAGCTACAATTCACCTAGGAAAACTACAACAGCTAAAAAATTACTGGGACAACATAAGAAGAATAGACCTGTCTATTTTCAGAGTTTAATATTCTAAAACACTCATAATTATTACATGCTTTACTGAATATACTATCATTAATGGAGAACCAAGTGAAAATTTAGGCGTTATTGGACCCCTATTAATCAAAGATTATTAATTAATACATAGAGCTGAATAAAAAATTATTTTGTTTAACAGTGCCTGCTCTCTTTAGGGCTACATATCAGATTGTTTCAAAAAGTGATGAAAAACACAGCATTCTGTTAATTAAATGTAAACCAAAAAATAGATTAAATTTTTCAGGATATTTTTTTAACATAGGGACAACTTCTAATTTCTCAAAAAAGTAAATAACATAAAAAGCCTGCTTAAAGGTCCCATGCCAAGAATTGGTATGCCTATCATGAGAGTTGTTTTTCAAGACAAGTAGGGAAGACCCTACAGTTTTGCAGAAGTGCTGGTCATCTAGATCAATGATATGCTGCAGTGGGATTCTGATCAGCATTGGATCAGGTCAGACACAGCTTTGTCTAATTGTTAATCTCCAGGCAGGGCCTTCCTGTGTAACTTCACAGGATTTCTGTTGACCGGTTTGAGAGTTTGTCACGGTCCCTCTGTTTGAAGCTACTACCTCTACTCATCTGCAAATTTGTTAATCATGCCTTGTGGGTCACCATTCACATTTCTGATGAAGAGGTTGAAAAATAGGGACTCTGGTATATATCCTTCAAGCCTAGCAGTCCAGGCAGTCTTCAGTCTAGTTACATTGTAGCCACCAAACACTTAAAATCCACTTAAACAGTAATTTCATCACAGAAAGCAATCATGTTGATTACGTGCGTGATCTGATTACCTTTTTACCCATCAAGTAACTGCAATTAGCTTTGAGGAAGACATACTCCATAAGCTCTCCAGGGACTGAGTAGGGGACAACTGGCTCTAGTTCTAGTATCTGTCTTACTCAAAGACAGATATTAGCTCACTAACATATCCCCACAGTTGCAAAATTCACATGACAAGGCACCCTTCTTGGATGCATCTCTCCCATGCTCCCTGGTAATGTGGCTGCCTCTGCCCATGTGAGAGGGTGTGCTCTATTAGAGTCAACTTAGTGTTAGGTGCAGGAGTTGCAACAAGCATCAAGCAAGATTCTCTGCATCAGGGAAAATCAAAAGTGAAACAGGCCCTCTGCAGAGACTGCAGTGACTATGCAGCAGCAAGATCTTTAAACTCCTTGAAGATGAGAGGTGTAGTATGGCCAGGGCAAAACATGAACAACATAAACTCCCAAGAGTGAAGAGAGGTTAGAAGCTTGGGAGCGTGTGACTTCTGGCCACAGGACAAAGGCTCCACCTCCACGAGCAGCTCTTTCCCAAGAATACAGGTCTAGAGCCTAACACTGGAGGTAGAGGAACAAGTTTCCAGGGAGGTTTTGGGCTGAGCATATCACATCTTCATACTGAGAACAGAACTATCAAAAGGAAGTGGTGTTAGTGGTTGACAACTCCTGCCTATATGGGGCAAAAGAATTCCTCTGCTGATAGAGCTATTTTTCCCAAGAGTTTTTCTGTTCTCTCAGATGAAAATTATTTGATGTTGCACAGAGTCTGGCATGACTCATCTGATCTTCTGGCTACTGATCAATACAGGCACCATGCCAATGTAAAACCTTGAGTGTATCAAGGGGTAACCATAAAGCTCTAGGGACAAAGGTGAAGGGGATAAGACTGTGGGTGATGCTCTCCTCAGTTCTTCCAGCTGGAAAAGGAGACATTCAGCAGATGTTTCTGGGAAATCGATGTGTGGCTTTACAGATGGTAGTGTCAGCAACAACTTCCTTTATCATGGTCTTTCATCTGAGGATAACGGACTCTGGGAATGAGACGTGACCCACCTGACTAGAAGAAAAAGTGTGTTTTTAATCAGGCTTCCTAACACGGTGAAAGAGCTTTAAACTAATTTCACTGGTTCACGGGGAACAAAGGCCAAATGTAAGAGAGGGAGAGATACAAACAGAGGAGGTATGCAGAGAAGAAATAGACCATGGACTTTCACATTCTTACTCAGAAGAGAGGGTATACAAAAGCTTTCCTCAGGTGGCTAAATACTAATGTGCATAGCTGAGGCAGTGAACAAGAAGAATGTGATGTTTGTGCACAGTCATGTGGCTATGACGTGACAGGAGTCATAGGAACTAGATGGGATAGCATGAAGGACTGGGTCACTGTCACAGACTGTTGTAGGCTGTATAAGAGTCTCTATAGGGAAGAAGAGTCCTGTGGTAAGTTTCTCTTTGGATTCCCACAGCTATAACATCCAAGAACTGCTTGTTGAGAGTATGTGGGACAAGAGCAAACACCAGAGGGGAACGTAAATATCAGGGATATTGTGGGAAACCTGTTACAGATCAGTTAGCCAAGAGGAGGCAACATATGATGCTTATCCCAGGTAACTAGTGAAGTCTTACACTCATAGGTCTTTCTGGAAACTGCAGCTTCTGCTTTAAGATCAACATGGCATTATACAAACACTACAGGAGGTTCCTAGGCTGTGGTGAATTCCTGAGACAAATGATAAAGGCAACCACCAGGAGTAGTTGAAGGAAACTTTTGATGAGCCATAGCTGTAGAAAATCGCATGAATCTCACTCTCAATGAATAATTTGACAAGTGCCATGACATTAAGCTGCAGCAACACAGTCAGGATAGTACAGATATATACTGGCAAAAAAAGTTGGATGACACATAACGTCAGTGAGATTCTAAGCAGGGTATAATTCATAAATGTTCCACCATTTACATTGGAATAGAAATTAAGTTGTAATATTAGTCTAATGCCATAAACTAATTTCAGCATAGAGATGAAAATCAGGCTTTGAATTTATGGAAGTCTGACCAGAAAATTCTTCTGAAGATCACCAGATTTTACTTCACATCAGTGACTCAGCTACCAAAATACTTTATAGAGACATTATGCAGAGAAATGAAGTTACACAAAATAATGTACAGGTTGTTCATAACACAAGCTGACTAATGGCAATATAAAATCATTAACATGCGCTCATATGGTGCCCAGTGACAGGACAAGATGCAATGGGAACAAACTGAAACATCAGGAAACACTTTTTTACTGTGAGAGTGACTGAGCATTGGCACAGGTTGACCAGGGAGGTTGTGGAATATTCATACTTGGGGATATTAAAAAAACATCTAGATATGTTCCTCAACAACCATCTCTAGGTGGCCCAGCTTGAGAAGGGGGATTGGAAAAGGTAACCTCCAGAAGTCCCTTCCAATCTCAACCATTCTAAGGTTCTGTGATTCTGCAGCAGATCTTGTATTTTGTAGTTCAGAAAATGGAGGAAGGAGGCAAGAAAGGAAAGAGGAAACAGAATGTTATGTCACTTAAAAAAAAAATTAAAAAAAAGACGAGATAAAAAGCTTTCATAACAGAACGCTCATGTTATGGTTATATTAAATCTACTTTTTTTTATGCTGTTTGTAAATAACTGTGAGCAATTTAAGATCCAACATTTTAAGGTAATTACTAAAATTCCATCACAATGAAATACTTCACTGAAATAATAGCTTCCAATCAAATGTAAAATACTTTGTACATATTCGTGCTATTTTTCATTTATTTAGTTTATTAAATAAAACATGTTTACTTAATGTTTATGCTACTTTTAATTAAGCTGATTTCTAAACATTTTTATATTAAGGCAGTATATAAATGTGGTCCCCTATTCAAAGTGTCATATCCAGAGATAACATGGGCAAATTGGTGCATTATAGAATTTCAGCACATCATTTATACATGTCGAAGTGTAATAGCATGGGATGCATCACCATAAATCATTTCTCTATTATTTAAAGCATCGGAAAGGTCACCTCCAGACTTAGGACAATACTGGCCATATTGGTTTTATTAAGTGAGTGATCAAACTAATAATTGAAAGAGTGCTATTTACACTTTGCAAGAGCAGTCTGTTCATTCCTTTTTATTTTTGTCAAGGATGACTTCCTCGCTGTGAAAAGAAAACAAGGAACAGAAAGGAAGAGATTCTGAGTTAAATAAGTCTATTAAATAGGATGTTGATTGCACTTCTTCTAGATAAGGAGTGGCAGGATGCTATAAATTAAATGCCAGCTACACCTGAGAGGGTGCCTACAGAATTCCAAAGTCTCAAGGAACTGATTTATCAATTGCACAGATGTATTGGTTCATGCAAGACCAGCACACAAACAGTCAAATCAAAGGATGTAAAATGTGCTGGAAACAAAGAATATATTTCTGTATGCATTGTGAGAGTTTGTTTTGTATTCACAACATCAGTCATTTGGACCAGCACTATTTGCAATGACCATGGAATATTAAACTGGTAAAAAAGGTATTTTAAGAGGATAATATCCCTGGATAATCTGCAAGGTTTCTTATTACTCCTCTCTGCAGTTTCTTATTACTGCTCTCTCAGAAAAAAAAGCTGATATTGAACATGCTTTGAGCCTTTTTTTAGTACTCGGCTAGTGTCTAATAAAACTTTTTTTTCTCCCTCTAGAATATTCATACCAGCCTAAACTTGTGACTACATGGAAGAATATTGCAAGATTTACATAATGCATTTTTGTTTCAGTGAGAGCATAACACTACAACATTTTTTTTCCAGCCTCCTATAGGAAGCTGAGTTTCACCAGACAGGAATTGTTTCTCTTATCAAGACTCTCTGCTGATATTCCTGTCGCAGCAGCACATACTGGGCATAAAGTTGCTGTCCAGTTCAGAAAAGTCTTACTTGAACAAAACCTTTTACGGAATGTACTTTCTCAAGGGCAGCTCATTCTGTTTATGACTCCAAATTCTGTACCACATGGAGCTTTTCTGTGTGAAACCAAAATTAAAACACTATTCTTGGTTGTCTGGAGCACTTCCTATTTGAGTTTTTCCTTGATATTACATATCAGAGACACAGCTGACATAGCCTTAACTGGTCATCTATTTGATCAATGGGAAGGGGGTTCAATCTTAAAATGCTTGTACAAGACAATGAAATCAGTCTTCTGCAGCTGGCTCTTCCTTCCTACTGATTCAAAAATAAATCTCAAAAATCAGCTTAGATTTAGATAATTAAATGTCTAAAGGTGAATTTTGGTTTCCATCTTCAATCTAGATTCTGCCCTTTGCACTTTTTGCAAAATACCTTTATTGATAAGCTCATTTCAACCAAATATTAGAACCAACACACTGCCCTCTATCATCCTGACCTGTCTGGTTTTGCTTTTGGACTAAATGTTTTCTTTAATTTACTCCTCCTTTGTCTTCGGTAATTCCATCTATCCTGGCTGTCCTCTAGCTCTACAAGATCTGCCAGCATCTCCCTCAGGTGATTCTCATCCCCTTTGCAATGTTTCTATAGATTTGTTGCAAGGCTCTGGGATCTTTTTCCTTTCCAGGTTATCTTTGGTAACTTCAGCCATAAGCACAAACTCATCTATCATATTTATGATAAAGTAACTCTGATGATTCTGTGAATCTCCTTCTCTTCCCTTCAGGTCTGCCTCTTTCTGTCTCACTACCTGAAATCTCATATGGAATGTCCTGCCGTCAACTTAGAACTTTCTCTTTTCCTTTCCAAGTCCACCCAGCTTGATTACTGTGAATGTCACCTCATTACTACCCCACCATATCACTCCTTGAGAGTGTTTTTCTTTTCTCAGACTTCTGCCCAGGATCCTATGTCTGCATATCATTCACAGGATTTTTGCTTCATTTATTCCAAAAGCATATTTTCACACAAGTTCTTTTTATCTCCTGTCCTGATGATACATCCCATTGCCCAGCCTGAACCTCTATTTTCAATGTACATTCACTGAGATAATTACATAATGCTTCAAATCAGTCATCAGCTCCTACCATTCTAATAAATGCTGTCATGCTCTTCTCATACTTCCTTGCTTGCTTCTAACCACAGGATTTTGTTACCTAAATATACATCTGTTGTCATTTGAGATTCTTTACAGCATTTGTGAGAGGCTCATACTCTTTCCAGTCAGCATATGGAGACAGAGAAGGTCTAAATAGGCATATAAAATTATGCCTATGTTCCGGTAACACAGTTCCACTCTTCCCATTCTATACTTAACTTTTTGATGGGCCACTGGTATTGCTTCTTCTTCACAATGCCTGCTAATACCAAGTTCAAGGTCACATCTGGAGCTATCAGATGCAATCATGCAACTAAAATTACAGTCAGTAAGGTGGTTTCAACTCCTGTTCCTTCTCTTTTTTTCTTGGACATGTGTAGTAGAGAAAAGCAGATAATCATTGGTTCAACTTTTGCAACTAGCATGATTTAGACACGCCTCCTCGGGTTCTGCACTTTTCAGACTGCATTAATCTGTATATCAAGAACTGGTTCATGCTGTTGTAAGTTGATCAAAGTACTGTTCACACTCCTCTTTAAAAGTATCAGGTTCAAACTTGGAAAAGCTTGAATCCAGCCCTTTGCTTGATGTATGAGTTTGTCAAAATGCCTGTCCCCGTCACATTTAGCAAACAAAACAGAACAAAAATTATGTTTGCCCGTCACAAAGACAGCAAAACAAGTAAAACAGGAGAAGGTTGTGTTGGAGGAATTTTCTCTTCATAGTAGATGTATAATGAACAAGCATTCTTGTTTCATGTGGAAAAACAATCAAGGGAACAATTCCACTAATATAGTCAGTAAAATAAGGATATTTCTATCTTGGTAGCAATTTATCTGCCTCATCAACAACTTGAGTTGTACATGGGTCTGTTATTTTAATCAGAAAAAAAGCTGCATAAATTTGTTTTATTTTAAACGCTGAAAATAAGTGAGAGCCCCCTCCAGTTTTCACAGTATAGGGTATGAAAGCTGCAGATCTTTCATGATATTTTCATCCAGCACACAGCAGTGTAAATTGTCTTGATATGAGAATATGAGGCTCAAATGGCTTTGGCAAGTGATTAAAATCCAAGCAGAACTGGTGATCATGTGAAACACTATTTGTACTTAGTAGGTGGCAATGCTGTGTATTTGCAGCAAAATAAAGAAAGACAAAGACACAAAAACAACAACAAAAAAACAGTTTTTTAAAGGTTGGTGGGGAGAGAAAAAATGGAAAATCAAAAGAGCGCATAGTCTTTGAACACGCACTGATGTTCTTCAAGTAGCTGCCTGCATCAGATACCTGCCTTTGGGATTTCTTTTAGTAACTTAACTTCAACAAATTCTCCAAATCCTGGATAATTTCAACTGTAACTATCAGATAATATATAATCCATTCAATATACTTTAGCGTTTCCTGAATTAATTCTTCAGCCACAGGCACTGAAAAACCAACAAAGAATGGAGCCTGTCAAGTACAACTTTCTCCTGGTTTGCCACTTGGGTTCCTCTTCTGAGCTGTGTTTGGCCTGGGATTTACCCCAGTGACACTAACTTGCAGGAGCACCTTCACAACCTTTTAAATTTTCATTCACAGCTCCACCATAGGAGCCAAAACAGGATTTCCCCACCCACAGTATTTATACCCTGTCCCTTGCCTCTCCTCTCACTCAGAACGGGTTCTTATATTTGTTTTGCTCTGGCTTTTCTCAAGAAAGGATCCTCCAAGTCCCAGATGAATGGCTTTTATACAAAGACGTGCTGCCAAACTATAATAATAATATCTAGGCAGCAGGAGAAAGGAGAAATTGGCAGGGAGGGACAGGGACATACACCCGTAATTTTCAGCAGGTGGGCGGTGAACATGAATTTTACAAAGGACCAACAGAAAGAGGGAGACGGATTTTAATCAAACCCAAACTGCTTCAGAGAGCTACAGTTTGAAAGACTGAAATTAACAAAGCTGTACTAAGACTCCTCTGGTTAAAAGTGCATCTGGTTACAGAGAAGGGCTGAAAGGAATCTCCCTCCAATTTTGCATAGCCTGGTTTCAGCAAATGTGACTTTTGGGCTGAGAAAGTCAATGTCATGGTGACAATGGGAAGCTGTTTCAGGCACTAACTATTAAACTGTGTCAAACAAATGCTTTCAACAGAAAAGCCTCAGATCAGGCACAAAAATGCTTCAATGGAAGGAAAGCTTCCAGCAGCAAGAATTTCCAAGGAAAACAAGAAGACAGACTGGGCAACTGTCTGTGTCCCAGCATTCGCGTGGCCCAGCTGCTTTGCTGGGCTGTAGGATGGCTGACGGGATCTTGACCGTCTCTATAATTTTAAGTTTAGAAAAATGTAGGTTTGTTTAAAAAAAATGAAGTAAATTTCAAATGGTAGGATATAATTAGATAAAGTTATATGTATATTCAGACTTCTCAGTGTCGATTATTCCTACATAGAAGCAAGAACAAGTGATAATAAATATTGTTTACTTTTAAAAAGTGCTGTGTATCCTTTATATATCAAAAATGATTACAGTATTTTCAGAAGGTTTATATACTTCATAAACGATTACAGTATATTTGGAAGGTTTACTTAAATTTTATTTAATAAAAGTCAATCAATATTTTAGTGAATTTTCAAGGGAATAAAAATTAGAACCTGTATGAAATAATAGAATGAAACCATTCCTGATTTTATTTAATTTTGTGACTGGTTCTAATACATGCAGCATAATTTAGGAAGACATTCACTCTTGATTTAATGACTCTGAAGCATAGAATATTTATTGTACCCCAAAGTGAATCATTAAAATTACCTTTAGAAAGTACTTTATTTATGTTACAGAATTGGTAGCTTCACATTCTGGTTAAGATCCTGTTATACCTTCATGTTTAAGATTTCAAGTATTTTACCCAGGAAAATGCAAGCAGTTATTCACATTATGAGAAGCTCCTGTCCAGATGGTGGGAAGCAGTCCTAGGAAGGGTCTTTCAACTCAGATAATTCATTGTCCATAACACCACATTGGAAAGATGTTAATTATTACTACTGCTGCCTAAAATTCCTTGCTAACTAAATGCTAAAATTGACTCTTTTCATGGTCTCAAAAATCAGTTCATCTCATTTAGACTCCTAAAACACCAGTATAAAGTATTATTTTCTTCTATAATTCTCACGATTAAAAATGTTGTTGATTATTTATACCAGTGACTCAGAAAACCTCTCAATATTTTTAAAACTCTTGAACAGAACTGAAGTATTCATGTAGCTGGAAAAATGTTTAACTCAAGAGAATATTATTACACTTCCAACTAATTAATGTTGGCAAAGAAAATATTATACGCTGCCATCTAACCCAGAAAAGAGATATTTACTAAACACTGCTTCCTCTCAATCAAAGAAACAAGGATAGTAAAACAAAGCCTTCTGCCTCTGAAGTTTCCATTGACTCACCTGACAAGGTCTCCAGACTGGTCCTGTTTCTGCAATCTGGCCTATGTATGGACATGTAAAGGTTCTGGGCAGCATTCATGGGCTTCCACAAGTAATAAACCAGACTGGTGAAAAAGGGGGAATTACGGAAGCTAATAATAAACAGTATTTAGCAATGAAACATGGGGGTGGATGGGGGGAATGAAAGCATTTAGTCTTGTCCTTTGGTATTTTGAAAAGGAATATTTGGGGGCTTTACTAAAACTAACAGGACAAAGATGGAACTTCATTTCCATCGTCTTCTTCCTGATCCTCTTTCAAAGTTAACAGATGTTAACTTTGTTTTTAGAATGCACAAAACCCCAGTGATTTGTTCTGATTCATGAAAAATATTAATATTAATATATTTTCTTTTCAGGTTGACCCTTTTTATTATTAATACCTACTTGAGAAATAAAAGTAATAATTGTTCTAATGGATGTAAGGTCCAGAATGGTCTTTTGTTTTTTAGGAGATTAAAACAAAGTCCTGTCATATAATCCCTAAAGAATATTGTATTCCTATGTAGTGTAGTCTATGATTCTGTGATCCCCTAAAAGAATTCTCATGTATTATACTAGATGACTACTGTGACCCCCTACTAGTGTCATGGCTTATGGAAAGGTTAATCATAATTGCTATACCAATACAGATGTAACTTCACGGTTTATCTGGACAGGGTATACACAGAAAGAAATGTGTCTCGTCTAAACCAGAAATGGCTGCTGGTTTTTGATGGGTGTCTGTTGCACGGGATTATTTTTAAAGTGGAATTTTCATGTAGGAAGTCACCAGCTGGGAAATGAAGATCGGGGACATCTCAATATATCTCAGGATCAGATATGGTGGATGAGATGGAGTCTAGAGGCCAAAGGAATAAAAGGACCAGTAGGAGTCCATGAATTCACAGAGGAAATAGTTTTGCTAATGAATTTTCAACTGAATTACGAAAACAGATGTTATCTGTAAGACCTGAGGACACTGGAAACTGATTGTGCTCATATGGCATACAGAGCAAGTACCTACTCTAAATGAGTTTCTTCTTTACCTACTTCTGTGTTAGAGTTTATAGTTGATGAGATGGTCTGCAAGCGAAATGATATGCAATTGCCATGATCAGCTCTTAAACAGTAATTACACTGTTTTAATTATTAGGGACTCTAGGAGATGATCATTCTAGTTTGTGAAGTTTGCTTTTTTCACATGGATAAGATGCAAAGAAGCTTGCATGTCATTGCTTCACACACTCTATTCTTTGCTTTGTAATCCTCTTTGTCCTAAAAAAAATGTTATGACAGCCCACTATCCAAAAGTTCAGAGAACTACAAACCTTCACTAAGTGCTAGTTCCCTCAGTTGGAAAATATTTAAACATAAAATTACTTTAATTTCAGTTCATGTAAAATCTAACTTGAGAGTGTACAAAGCATGAAAATGCTCACTACTAGAAATGTGCGGTCTGTCATTCACCAGCTGTGTATCTGGCTCTGATTTATGATTATCAGACATTTCTCATCATGCATTTCTTACTCATTATTTGCACTGTAGGCACCACTTGTAAAAGCTTGCAAAAGACACTTTGCTCCATTCCTTTAGAATAGACTCTGACATGTCTTTGTTTCCCTCCTTCTGTTGCCACTGTTTTGGAAACAGCGAATTATGAAAGAACAGCCTAAATAAAAAGGGAAGTTCATGTAGATTATGAGGAGAAGAACGTAAAATGGAATATCAGATTCTCAAAACAGGTCATGGAAATGCCATTTATACAATACCTAATCCTAAACAAGGCAAACGCCAGTCAAGATTATTGGTAGTGATTCATAACTAGCACAATAACAATCACAGGTAAGGATCCTGCTGTGTTAGAGACTGCAGAGAAAAGGGACAGAAAAATCACCTTGTTCAAAGTGCTCGATGCTTAAGTGTAAGCAATGATGAAGTGAGTGTAAGAAAAAAACGAGAGAATTCTACGAAGTGTCCTAAATTCTGGCTCCAGCACACTACCTGCTTAATTATTTTCACTCTTAGTTTGGACTTTCTGTTAAAGGTTACTGTCAGGAAGGATATTACAGGGAGATTTCACAGTTACAGAGGTGGTTTTGCAAGTATTGATAGGTAACTCTTTTTAGATAATAAAGGCTTCCTTTTCTTTTTCTTGTTGTTACATTAAAACTGTGGGTTTGGCTGGTTTAGGGTTTGTTTTGTTTTGTTTCATGTTTTTTATTCCTTTAATTCTTTTGGTAGGAACAATGATAAAGTGCCAAAAATTAATTACATTGTACTGTATCTCATTCATCATTTTTAATTTGTTAGATCTTATACTAACAGCCATGGAGACACTTGCAGTGATGGATAATTGAAGGCCTTCACAAGTTCCTGCTGTTTATTGTCCCAGCTCCATTTCACTTGTGGTTCTTATTTGGCTTTCACTGTGGCAGCTCTGGAGTGTCCCATTCTATTATCTTTTCTTATCTTGTCTCGTGTCCTGTTCCATTCCAATGTATTCTGTTATGTTCCCTAGATTCCATGGTTATGTATAAATAATTAATAAAATTATTTTAAGGAGTCTTCACACACAATGCTTATTTCCCGGCCCACCCTGAACTCTTACTGTAAAATTATCACTTCCTGCTACTAAGATATGCCATTCTTGTTGATCTCATTAGCAGCTATTATTCTACATGCTAATTCTAAGAGTTAACCTGAATCCAGTTCACCATCTACCATCCCAAGTTTGAAGTAAATGGATTTAAATTTCTTCTAATGTTCTCAGCATTAATTCTAGCATTGTAAGTTAGGAACTGACACTTTAATTCTAATTTGTCAGAGTGAAAGAGATTAAATTAATTACATGGTTTGAGAAAAGTCTGACTCCTCTTTTTTTTTAACATAACTCTCCAAACAACCCTGAAAACCAAAGCTAAACAAATTATGGATCCAAATTATATGCTATCAGACACTCTGGCATGATAGATCACTTATTAATGTGAGTTAAAAGATCCTGTATACATATAAAGAAGAATTCTTTTGTCAAGTAAGGTTTAAAAAGCCAAAAACATACTAGAGATAACTTCAAGATACAGTTATTTTCTAAAAAGCCAAAAAGGTCAAAATAGTGATGTGTGTTTATTACAGGTGCATCATAGCAACTCACTAATATAGCATGTGTAAAGCAAAAGAATGACAGATATTCCAAAAATCCAGAAAATTTCACCAAAAAATATGACAGGGCATGTCCCCAGAGTATAAAAGCCATGAAAGTCAGAATCGAGGTGATCCATAATAGCCCACTTAAATTTTCTGCATTTTTTCAAGGTTTTCCATTAATTTTACATTTAATAGTCTCCTCTCCATATACTTCCAATTTTAAAAAAGCATTATTTCAGATTTATGAAATCTATATTTATATTCTTTCTTATGTTAAATAATTACCAATTTACTTATTTTCAGAGTTTCATGATTTGTATTCTTTCCATGTTATATACCCATTTCCAAAAAAAAAAGGTTTCATAATCCAGAAATAATAAACTATATGCCACACTGATGGTTCTAAAAGTGAAAATCAAATGTGCTCAAAACTTCAAAACATGTTTCTTAGGTTTCCCAGTTTGAGATATGGTACTACATAACTTATTTTTACAAATAATTGCTTTTCTATATGTAAGTCTAGTTTGCTTTCCCATTAGAATGTTCAGAAACAAGTCTACTGAGCTCTTATAAACAGATAAATTCATTTGTTCTGTCTGTTACATTGTATGAGAACCAAAAGTGTAATAAAGAAAAATAAATTAGCTTTGCATTACATTTTTTCTGCTCATTTTTCAATATTTCTTTACATATCAAATTTTCAGCATTTAAGGGTATTTGCAAATACAGTAGATTCTGTTCTGCATAGAAATTATTCTGATCAAATCCCATAAAGAAAAGGATGTATTAGACATTTTAATCTGAATCATGTAATTCGTAGACAGATTTCTGAACCAGACTATGAGTCAAATAAAAATAGAAGATATATCACACAATTAAATAAATATTTTTGAAAGCAAAAGGAGGAGCTTTTTTAAGTCGAGAAGGTCTCAGTGTAAAATATATCAGTACATAGATGAAGGTAAAAATTCCCATTTGAGTTAGCAGGAGAAATGTCAAAAGTTTTGCCCTACTGATTAATAGGAAAAAAATAGGTAATTCCCAGGGTAAAATCACAAGTTTATGCTTCTATTTGATTCTCCCCGAACAACAACTAATTACAACCACCACAACAGAGCACTTGGAAACTGTGATGATCTGACTTTTCATCCAGACTTTTAACTACTGCTGGTAGGTCCTACCTGTGCAGCTTATTAGCATATCTTAGCTTCTTTGAACACACTGTCTAAATTGCCATTAACATAATTTGAAAACTCAGCTGAAAACTTCGGAAAACTTCAGATTAAGTATGCCATGTTTTAGGACATTTGTGATAAAAATAATTCAAACAAAGTTGTTTGGGTTTTTTTTATCCCAACATTAAACATCAAGAAAATTCTAAATAGTGCTGCTTGTTCTAGTATTGCTTAGGGCACCACCCTGCTGAGATCTGTACCACACAGTTGATCTAATTTTCCTCATAGTTCAGATGGAAAAATGCCAGAAAGTGACTTTGCCAAACACCATATGCCAAATGGGGACTCTCCCACCAGGATTTTTCAGAACACATTAAGATATTCATCTGATTCTCTGTAGGGGAACAGCTTTCATCCAAAAGGGGGTAAGGAAAAAGAATTGAACAAACCAACATGGTAAGTTGTCTAAAACACTTACATGTACATCAGTGTAGAAATGTTAGAAGAGTGGAAAAAACTATTCAAAAGTGCCCAAGAAGACATTCAGTTCCTCCTGATTTTCCACGGGATTTTGATTTCTGTGTTCATTTGCTTCTTATAAAATCTGGCATCAAGCATTATGAACAAGAAATGCACAAAGTACAGCTAGCATTAAGCTATGTTATTCTCAAAATATTGTATTTATTTTCATCAAACAGGAAGGCAAGAAGCACAGTTTCATGTAGTTAATGAGAAGTTATAACCCGACATTTGTACTTCAGCAGCGCTACCTTTTGCCATAAGCTGAGAGTCTAGTCTTTAATTTTGCTCTGTCTACACTATTATACAAGTAAGAATAGAGTGGAAAACAGTTGCAGAAAGCTGTTATCTCAGACAGATAAAGAAAACTATCTAAGAAGCCTCTCTAATCTAAAGAGATAGGACAGCAGAGTTTTCAAGGACAGTTGCCTCAAAGCAGCACTTATTGCAGCCACCTTTTGTTTGCTCCACTGCAATTCTTATTCTGCTCCCCTGCACAGTGGAGTCCGGACAGCCTTGTAGTCCACTAAGTACTTCTGAACTGTAACAGTCCAGTGTTTTTTTGGAAGGCAAGGGAACTATTTGTAGGTTAATGGTCTTCAACTTGTGGTGTGCAAATTCAGGGGAAGAGTGATCTGTGAGTTGTGTTTGAGTCTTAAGAAAAGAACCTAAATAAGCAAGTGTAAATTCTGTGCACAGAGGTTCACTTTATATGCTGAGGAGTTTGTGGTGAAAAAAGATCTTGTTCCCTTAGCTTTGGTGTTGCTGATCATGAATATCAAAACCATTTTAAATGCTTGCAGCTAAGCATGTAAATGTAGTACCAAAAATACATTCAGACCTTGTTATTGCTATTTTTTACTATTTCCGGTCTAATGAGTGGGATGGAAAATCATGTCAGTAAAGTGGTACTGTTGAGTCCTATTGCATAACAAAAACAAAATCACTGTGGTGCTGAGATCTTGGGAGAGCTGGGCAGCACTTCTTAGAGACCGATTATTGTCAGTTGATTTAGTCAAGAGACTGACAATCAGCATTCAATACTTTGCACAATGTTGACAGTGTTTGTTAATTGTAACTATCATCTGTCTGTTTAACAAGAAAAAAGCAACACAAAACTTTGAAGTTTGGCATGAGTAGGTGGTTGCATTAGGCAGAGGTCCACAATGCCTATAGTTAAAATGCTAATACTGAATCAGACAGACCACTTCATAACCCTGCAATTACAGAACACCACACTCTAGACCCTTATGCTAGAAGACAGGCAATCAGGTTCCTCTTTCCTGTTGCAGCTACTACATACAGCTATGCATTAGGGATTGTTAAACCTGATGCAGCGATTACACAACCTTAAAAAAAAAAATCCTTGTGCCCTTGATAACAAGAAATAATGTTTTACCATTCCAGTGTTTCAGTCCAGCAGATCACGTCTCATAGATTCATTTCTCTGCTCTTGTCTACTGTGCCTGACAAAAGAGTCCCACTGTCTCCTACACATGCGTCTTCCCTGCAGGAGGACTTGCCACTAGTTAACTGCATAGCACACAGGAGGTTTTAATCTTCTTTCTGACCAGTGTGGTGAAATGGCTCAGTGTAGTCCAGAATTACTAACATTCAGTACACTATTACAAAGATATTACTTCTGTACAATAGTCTTTTTTTTTTTTTTCTCAAGGGCATATATAGCTTTTGAAGTTCCTTTCCATTTCATCTCAATGAAAATAAAACAAAATAAATACAATAAAATAAATTAAACAAAAGAGTTTTCCTCTTATTGATTTGGCAGCAGCGGACTCCTTAAATCAGAGGTGTCAAACTCATTTTCACCAGGGGCCACATCAGCCTCACCGTTGCCTTCAAAGAGCCGAATGCAATTTTAGGCCTGTATAAATGTAACTACTCCTACGTTATACAGTCCTAAAATTACATTCGTCTCTTTGAAGGCAACCGTGAGGTTGATGTGGCCCCTGGTGAAAATGAGTTTGACACCCCTGCCTTGAATTGTCTGACAGAACATGGTCTGAGTTAGCCAGGGCAGATTGTATTCTTCATCTGGTTTAGGTAGAAATATCATTACAAAACATACCTTGGATCACTCTAACAACCAAGTGCCAGGTGCTGGGGTTTTTTTCTCTTTCATTTGAACATTGTGCATTTTCAAAAGGTGTGGGGAAATATCAGAAGTGTTCTTCAGTTAGCAAATTCATGCTTGTTAGAACATGGATTGAAGCCAAGCATGTGCAAGCTCTGTTTTAAACATAAAAGCTTTGATTTAAACATTTAGATTAAAACTTTTTGATGTAAAATTTGGTTTGTATTCAAAGGCAACAAATCTCTTGGTCATATGAAAACGCATCTAACTGCATGAAGAAAATCAACTCACTTTCAGTCAAACCAGCACACCTTGCATGGTCTGGAAGGTGTATGTAGCATTGGACTGGGAACTGTGAGTAGATGTATAAGCAGTGAGGGTCTGTGCCGAGGCATTGGGCTCCCAGCTTGGAAGAGCTGTGATCTACCATGAACAGACTGAACAGTGCAGCTGGATATAAACAGCAGGTCTGACGCACCAGGTTTCCTAAGCACGTGCAGAAGACTGTGACTAACATCCTGTCTCGCCATTCAGCTGATACAAGACTTGTTCTCAACTATGCAATGCCTGAACTCAAAGAGTACAGAAGACCCCTTGAGAAGAGTCCACTAGTTGCCTGCTTCTACCTTGCTTCACTAAGAGCCACAGTTTCTGTAGCCAAAGTACATTTGCATCCTCACTGGCTCTAGGTGATGACAGCCAATAACTAATCAGTGTCTGAAAAGTATCTGTGAGGCATTTTTAAATATCTGATGAAGTTTCTGGTGATTATTTCAAGGTCTGCGGTTCCTTTGCATGGTGAAATGGGAACCAACTCTTTTATTGATCACATCTGTCAAATTCTCAACTCTTTGGTTCTCTGACCTTCCTGAGTGCTTCAATCAATAATAGATACTGATTTATTATTTTTTCCTAGCTTGCTTCTGATGCAGCAAATGTAAGAATTTTCACGCATTGCTTGGATTTCAGTGATATTAGAAGGAGCTTTTTATTTCTAATGTACAGAATTAATATGTCCGCTAAAACATCACCCAATGTATCAGCAGTACAGGATTGTGAACTCATCAGTAGCCATTTTTAGCAGTAGAAGACTGTAGCTATTTCTGATAAGGACACTAACGGTGGCTGATGATTCTACTATTCTCAAAACAGAAGAACTCTCGTCCTAAGGTATCGACATTTGCCAAGGAGGCGCTGCAAAAGCTTCAAAGCTTTCATTCCTATCCTGACTGTGTACAGACTTAACTGATGCTACCTTCAAACAGCTTTCCTTTGTTTTGTAGCTGTCCTCTACCCATTTTCTTTCTCCTGCCTAAAAAAAAAAAAACAAAAAAACCAAAAAACCCCCATTTATTCTCCCAACAGACTAACATTTTAAGAGGAATACTATAATTGCCTTTATGTTCCAAACAAAAGAGCAGCACCATAGGAAGATGTTTATCCTAAACCGGATACAATCCAGCAATTGCCTTATTGGGCTCACTTGTACAGCAGGGGTTTTTGTACAAAAGAACAAATAAAATCTGGGCTTGGTTAGGCACGAAAAAAAAATTCTTAAAATTGCTAGAACTACACCCACATGTACAACAATAAGGAAAATGGTATGAAAGAAAAAGCTAAGGCATGCATTACTGGGTAATTCTGAGAAAAGAAAGAAGCCAGTGAAGTGCATTTTAGTTACTATGAAATGAAATGAGCAACACACAACTTTCTTTCTTGAATCCCACTTAGGATTATGAAAAGAATGTGAATGAGAATGGTATGAACTTTTAACATTTCAAAATAGGAACTCCAAAAGTGATCTGCACAATAGATACATTTTCAGTAGAGTAAAAAATAAGCTCTTCCTTGGGATGTAACAGACAGCATGGTCTCTGCCCCAAAGTCCTTCTAATCTAATTTTAAAACACAATAAAAGAGAGTGACAGGAGGAAGGAATGATGGCAAGAATTCTAAGGAGTGGATTACAAGGTCACTTATATGTCAGGCACAAACTTGTGGTTATCCATAATCAACTCCGTATTATTGAATTCAGTTTGCCTTGGCACCTCAGTCATGGAATGTGCCACTGACAGACACTGCAGTGGACATTAATATATCCCCTCAGAGCTACAAACCTTCAATATATAAATTACAAGCAAGCCAAGAATTCCAATTTTATGCTTAAGAATAAAGATATTTTAATGTGCTGAATCTCAGAGCTACAATCAAAAATAAAAAATCCCCTAAGAATACAGACACTAGTATTTCTTGCAACACTACTCTCTGGATATTATTGCTTCCCTAAAGATGACTTTAACTTCTATAAATAACTTCACAGAACTCCTGATAAATATCTGTTGCTCTCTTTTGGTCCATGAATTTGGTCAGTTGTGCTACCCTTTTGTTTATGTCATCTGAAGAGCACTACACTTTCATTATGTGAAATGCATAAAATGTAGCTAAAGATACTCAGGAGTCAATAGCAAGGTCATAATTTACTATCAGGATTCTGCTGACATTTACAGACCATTTAAATTTTGTTCTTCTGTTTTATAACATCAGCATCAGCACAATCCTTGAAGTGCATCACTGCCTGCAGTGTGGCTGTAATGCAACTCATATGAATAACTAGCAAAGAATTAGAATTCCTGTTTACGATTTATCTATGCACCAACTGTAAACTTTCTAGTAAGAAACACTTCATTGTAGAACAGCTAAATGAAAATGAACATTGAGCCACATCTTTTTAAAAAAAAAGCTTTCTGTGAACCATAAGGTTACAAAATTACTTGAATTCTTCACAAATCAATCAAGAATTACAGGGGTACATTTTCTCCAGTGAGAAGAAAGAATTCTGTTTTCTCCCAACACTGGGTAACTAAAAATATGCTTTTAAACAATTATTAGAGGAAAGAACAATATTGTAGATGTTGTAGAACAGTTTAAATATGCAAACTGGAATTATTGTGCTCAACTAAGACATTAACAAAGCCACTGAATGATTTTTATGTTTGTATTACTGTTGTTCTTAAAAAGTGCCCTACTTAGACAGAATTTAATACACCTGAACCATCTGTTATTGGAAGGCAGCCTATCAAAAATGCTGAGAATATCTATTGCCATGGAAAAAATACTAAAAATGCATAAAAACGTCTAAATATTTAAATATACATAAATACATAAATTTTTCTATAAACACATGAAATTAAGTATAAGTATATAGAAGGTATATAACAGTTATACTGCATGGTTTTGTATTGAATGTATAAAGGCTTCCACAGTTAAAGAGATTCCTTCAAATTTTTTTTCCTCTTGCTGCTGGATTGATGGATGTTCCTCTTATGTATTTTGTGAAAGCAATCTGAGCCAGAGGTTGTATCCTGAAGTGAGGGAAGGAACTGCTAAGGCCAGAGTCAAAAGAACAGGAGAACAACAGGAGTGGAAGCGCTGGAGCAAAAAAAAAGAGATCAGGAATGATGATGAAACAGGAGAGTCAGAAAGACTCCTGGTTTTAAAACAGAGTTAGAAGAGGTGAACACTGAACAGAGAAGTCAGGTTTTTAAAGAAATTCTTAATTAATTGAGAAGATAATAAAAATAAGTCTCAGAGCATGAATACCCTCTTGTTTAATTGTCTCGTACTAATAAGCTATCACAAAAGAGACTGAGGTACTCTTCTCATTTAATTGGCACGATAAGCTGATGTACACTACATTTTTTATGAGCAAAATGGTACTTTTAGTAATCTGATCTGGACTTAACACTTTTAATAGCAGGTCATATATCCACTTCAATATAACTTTGAGGTTGGAGACAGTTCACAATCAACTGGCTTGGAGTACAGCTAGAGTATGTTCACATCTACCTGCAAAATATTTTATAGAAATATTCCTACGCTGCTACACCTGCATATCCACTAGACACTAGATTTATTGGCTATATATTCATTCTCTATTACCCTCTGGTACCTGTGTTAGTGTTTCTAACAACTTGATCGAGATCAAAATCAATGAAGGAAGGAAGAAAGGCAAGGAAGCTCATCCAGTAGTACCTCCCAAAGCCAACCAACTTCTAAGCTCAGTTGTAAAGTCAGAATCAGGTCATGCCTGCATCAGGTTTCCATTTGTTTTATTTAGAGCTGATAGATTTGGTTCTCTGGTGAAAGCAGACATCTGCTTGTATAAGAAGAATCCAAACAAAATAACTTTCTCTGCTAGGTAACATATTCGTTGTCCTGTTGCATCTTGATGCAGCACCCTTTCAGGCTTTTTCAGTCTTTTTTCTTTGAATTGAAAGGAAAATAGCTCTTTCTAGTCAAGAACTTTAGTTCAGTGGCTTCCTCACCTTTCATGGGTATGGCAATGAGAAATGTCAGTTCACTCCAGACAACAGAAATAGCATTTCACACCAGCATTTTCCTCTCACTACTAGATTTCTTCTAGTACTTCTTGCAGTCCCTCATGTTTGGATCGGAACAAATTGTTCTCCTCTGTGTGCCTTTCCTTTTCAGATGGACTTCTTGTTACTGACCTTGGTGGTTCATTTATTGAGTTCATTTGACCCAAAGTCCTACTCCAGGTTCTCCCTCATCCCAGATCTCAGTTTTAAGCAGAAAATCTATTTCTTTTATGTTCCTGGTCCACTTTATTTCTAACCTCCAGATGCATACTGTAGCATGCAGTAGGCTTGTCCATTTATGGCCTTGCTATAAAGCACAGTTGAAGCTTCTTCTTACATGAAAAGCACACTCTAGTATCTTTCGAGAGAAAAAAAACTCTGGTCATCTTCACCAGTCATGGAATAGCCATGATTACTAATGGCTCTAGGTCATGTCATGCAGTATCAACAGTTATGCTAGCTCTTTAACTTTTATGAGCCAAATTTAAAAAAAAATCCATTATTACATAATTTATTATTTTTAGTAAGTTCATGTAAATGAGAATGCACAATGCGAGAAGTGTCACCATTTCTAAATGCTATATTAAGGCTTCCAGTTTGATTATTTGGCATTTCAGTCTCTCATATGCTTGATATGATTGAGTTCAGCTTTCTAAGTAACCTTGTAACTGCAGCAGTGTGATAACTGTGACTATAATAAGGCCTCATTTGCTTGGAGTACTGATGGTCATTCAGATTAGTCCAATTGACTGGTTAATATCATACCCTTATTATGCTTTCTGAAATGCTTTGAGCTGTGGGTAGTTGCTTCTGGTTCTGGAAAAGAATGAAAGCTTCTTTCACAACTTACTGGGTTGGTGGTAGAGGCTGTATTCTATTTAAATTTATATGGGGGTGTCTAACAAATACATCAAAAGGACACAGAATGGTGCTGCTGCTGTTTTAGTCATGTTTTTTAAGGATTTATTACAACTGCAATAGGAACATCTGTCAGTTAGGGCTATTTCCATGGGCCAAACCAAAACTGGTGGGTTTGGAAAACATATAAAAGAAAATAGCGTTTTATTCCACAAGCACAAAAGTAAAAACATCTGCTAAATTCTCTCTCAGAGAAAGGCCTTAGGAGAATTCCACTTAGCAGCTTTACTCTTATTTTTTTTCCTTGCATGTCTTGTATTCACTGATTATTGTTGTCAAAACAACTGTTTCGGTAGAAATTGAGGGGGAGGAGATAAAGGAAATCACAATACATACGATGCCTTTCACAAATTACTTTTTTTTTTATTTACTCCCAAACAATTCAAAAGAATAATACATACGCACACACATTTATGTATGTATATTTACTGCCATATCCTTAGCTAATAACTTTCTCAAAGTAACAGATGCAACATAGCATGTATACAGGTAATAACAGCAAGACTTGCATATACAAACTTAGCAACCTGTTTCAGCACTGAGTACCCACATTGCTCAGAATTAAAATAACTGAAGGTTTTATATCCCAAATTACAAGAAGCACCCCACAAGCTGGCCCAGACCATTTATTTCCTTTCCAGTCAACCTGACCCAGCAGTACATCCAACCTTCCCTGCTTTGTTCTCTTCGGTGTTGTATGAATTAATTTCACCTGACTCCCAAGGTTGCACTCCTTTAAGCACTAGTAACTGACCACTAGTGGGTCACTTTAAAGCCTGTGGTCCTTGGGTATCAACTGCCAAGTCCTCTACAACCATCCCTCTCTGTACTCCTGTATGTTACATTTTTACTTTAGGGCAGGGGTGTCAAACTCATTTTCACCAGAGGCCACATCAGCCTCGCTGTTGCCTTCAAAGTGCCAAATGTAATTTTAGGACCCTATAAATGCACATTTACAGTGATGATCAAGCACACATAGTTTATATTCTTGAAAGTCAAGTATATTTGCAGTGCAATAGTGATCAACACCAGCTGCACTTTAATTTGCATTATTCCACCCAGCAGATTTGAAGAATGTCTCACTTTACAACTAAAGGAATTTCTTCATAACTGAGAAGTGAAATACATGTAGGTGTTTTAAGTTCGATACATCTCTGACTTATCTTAATATTATCTCTTATGTTTCCCCTATCACAATAGGGTTATACTATGCCTTCTAAATATTCATAAGCAAATTCATGGCAGGATATCAGGGTAGCAGTATAACTTCTGGCTACTAATGCATTTATAAGGGCAGGCAGTACCCTGGGGATGACCTGTGAACTTTCACTAAGAGAATGACATCTAGTTGTAATAGGTTTTTATACCCAGCTGATTTAAACCTGTCATTACAAAAAGGATTTGGCAGTTGTTAGAAATTTGTTAACATATTCGTGAAATATAATGAATGAATTATTATTCCTTTTAAACAACAAAAAGGTTACCCTAATCCCACATGATGCCTCAGTCCTTCTGATATTGTATAAAATACAGTTGCCTGTTTAGTCTAGAAAGTTTAGAATTAGTTTAGAAACCAATTTAACAGGTAAGGGGGTAAGGGACTACAAGGCTTTTCTAATAAAATTTTTTTTTTTTTTTTTTTCAAACTTCCATTTCTCCTATGTGTCCTGAGATCAAGGACTAATAGTGAAGGATTTCTGATGCTGTAGGGCTCTTTGGTAATCAATAGTCTCCCACAAAGATAGGTGGCTAAGGTGTCTCTTCATGGCAACTTGCACAGTGTACAACTGCACTAAAAACCTCTCAGAGCCCCAGCACAACCAGATGAATGAACTGACAATTATTGCATTCAACCTTCATTCACTTACCTGATCACTTAGCCATCCAGATCAGTCTCAATGCTTAATGTGTAGTTTGTGGTGACTTCATTTTTTCTTAGGAAGAAGGGAACAAAAGGTAAGGGCTTTGCTTTTTTTCAGTTATGGTCAGTTACATAAAAACCGCCTCTGGGGTTTTTTCGTATAACTTTTGTATGTTAAGTATGTAAATATTTAAATATACTTCTTTTGTAGGAACTATGCTATCACCAAATTGCTTTGCTACGGAAAATTTCTATAAATACATATAATTAAGTTACCAACCATGAACAATAAAGCATTAATGACTGTTAAATAAAGATGACCTATTTAACAAATTGTTTTCTTTATACCTGTTTCGTAAAGGCTCACGTTTGGTGTCTGATCCCCAGTCTGCAGAATGGGAAGGACACAGAAAAAATTAAGAAAATCTTTATTGCTGTCAGAGTAACAGGCTCTTCGAATCTAGTACTTATCATAAAATATGACACAATCCACATGGAGAGATTGGTAGTTTCTCAAATTAGGATAAATATTGAAAACAAGTAACATGAAAATATTCACAACTTTTGTTTTAAAATCACAGAACTCTGAGAGGAGAAAAGGACAGGCTGATTCTTCAGTTATATAGTTATGCTAATTACATCAGTGATCTTTCAGGAGTTTTTGTCTTCAGAATTGATGGATAAATGAATGAGGCTGTACAAAGACTGTAGTGAAGTCAGAAAAAGTCTATCTGCAGAAGCAACTGAAACAATTTTATAAGTAAAGTCTTATGAGATTGGTATCTTCTTTGCAATTATTACAATGTATGGCAGAAGAGAATACAGGAAATTGCTGGATGCATCTGTTTCTATTTGCTAAATCCAGCTCTCACAGAGAATGCTTGTTGCATTTGAAACTACATGGTCAGCAAAGGTAATCAAAAAAGGTGGGAGGGAGAAGAGAAGGAGGAAGAGGCACAGTTCAAATATTCACCTAGAGGGAGAGACAAATGGATCTGGATGATTTATAACACATGGAAACATGCTCCCCTAAGCTATAAGGTTTCTTCTAGCAGAGTCAGATTTTGATATCCCAACATCGTGACAACCAACACCAGGATCCTAGAGCAGGAGACAAAACAGTAAGTCATAGATGCCCAACATGCAAACTGAAGCAAGTGTAAGAGCTGACATTCGTGATGTTACTTGTCCTGCGTGGAGGAAGCAGTCTCTTCTTGTGGGTTGGACTAGATGATCTCCAGAGGTCCCTTCCAACCCTAACCATTCTGTGATTCTCCCTAGCTGGCTGGTAGAAACTCGGCTGCTATGAAGCCAAGAATACAAGAAAGACTGCAAGGAGAACTGAAAAGAGACACAGTAATTTTTTGGAGGAAAGAAAATTGCTGGACAGGAAAGCACACATGAAGAGAAGCACCAGGGTCAGATCTCAGCATTTCTTTTCCCTCATTCACTCAGGCTGTAACACCAGGCTCCCCAAGGTCTCTCTCTTACCCGTCCCAAGACTCATGTATTCTTTTGCCTTTATGGTGGTATGACAGGGAGAGAGCAGGGAATGAAATGTGTCTCTCCGCTGTGATTTCCATCCCAGGACATCAAAAGCAGTCTGCAGTCTAAAGGTTAAAGAGCTGGTGGGGTGGAGGCGGCAGAGATGAATCTTTGCAGGCTACAGAGATGAAGTTGAAACTAAGACTTTCTATGTCATCAGCAAAAGGTCTGATGTTGGCTATTATACAGCATATGAATATTCCCACCTCCACACATAGTGTCAGATAACTGCTCCCAAGTCCACAACTCATGCAACTAAACTACTCATTATTCCCGGGTTCATGTTTTCATCCTGTGAGGACCCTGGTGTGCGCCACATGCATCAGATTTGTCCTAATGACTAAAATGTTTTACTGCAAACAGAGCAATTCTCTGCCTGAAAATTAACTGCTATCTTCCCAGAATTTCTAGAAATTACATACCATGCCTCAGTTCCATTTTTGGGTTTTTTTGTTGTTTTTTGGGGGTTTTTTTAGCATTCATTTCTTAGAAACAATTTGAAGATTTTTCAACTAATTATCAATATAGAGCAGAATTAGATTTTCTTTCTTAGATTCTTTCACACCTTATCTTGACATTTAGTTCAGATATATGTCATAACACCTAAAATAGGACACTGAGGTGAGAATACGTGAACTATTTCAAAGCTCCCCAGATCTCTAATTGATGGGTAACTTGGTTAATGTGTGTGCCTCCACTTTCCGTTAATGTAGATATAATTTATAAGCTTAACTGTATTGTGAAACTGCTATGTGTGAAGACTTCCAATACCTGATTATAAATTGCTTTCTGAGAGCCTCATAAAATGGGTAGAACTTACAGCTAGCGCCAGGAATTATTATTATCATTAATAACAATGAGATGTGCTATGCTGTTAAAGCAGTCATTTTCTTCCCCCTTGTTGGATTAAGAAACCTTTCTGTAGCCTTTGTGTAATCAGAGATATGGAAAGCATTTAGCGATTCTTCAGGATGAAAGGGACAAATAAGAAATGTGACACTAATCATCACAATGTTAATCATAGCATTAAATATTCAGTAACTGAGCATCTATAATTGAGTGGGGGGAAAAAAAAATTACTTTGTGCTACACTCCAAGCTGAGATTCACTGCATGTTGTGAACAGGGCACAACAAGCTGAGCAGGCAAAGCCAGCAGAGGTATTCTAAGAGCTCTGGCTTTCTCTTCATTGATTGCTGTCTCTGACTTAATGTCACCAGGCGCTTGGTGATTTGCAAGATACTAGTAATAAAACAGAGGTACATGAGCAGTGAGATAGCGAGATTTTTCTTCCCTGTTCATCCCTACAGTTCATTCCTTGGTTAAGGCAACACCATGGTGACAACCAGCATGCAGAATGTAATGAAAGTGAAGAACTGAAGGGAGACTATGCTGACAGAAAGATGCCTTCTTTCATTGCAGTGTAAGTGATAGTCTGTCAAACAAACACGAGGCAATGTTTTTGAGCTCTGTCTAACAACACAAACAATCTAGTCCAAAGGCCTGAAAAGCTCTGATGTTCAACTGAGGGAAAGTTGCAATGGAATCATAATAAGAGACGATATATTTCTACAGCTATGCTGAAGACGAGAGACTTATTTATTCCATAAAGTTATTCTGTAAGCTGAAAATCCCAATGGTCAGTATGCAACATTATTGAACCAGAATTCACAGTTGTTGTTCTTGCTTGTTTGTTTGCTGTAGAGACTAGAAATTTAAAAGGTTTTTTGAGAACACCTAAAATCTTCCATAGTTGCAAAAACATTGACAATATATTTTCTATTAGTTTTCTTCACCAAACTGGGACATTCACTAATTATTGTGGTAACAACGTAAGTGTGTAAGACGTGCATACTTATAATTAAAATCTAAAAGGGCATGCAAGCAGAAAATTTGTTTTTAATTACAGGAGCACAATCTTCAGAAAGCATATAAAAGGGAACAAAAAGAGTGGTGTGTGCCCAGCACAGACAGAATTCAGCAAAAGTAAAATACACATTTTAAACTATGCCATGTACTCAATAAATCCTAAAAGAAAGAAAATGAAAAATACATAGTGATACACACAGTACCACACATTAGTAATGTGAAAATGTGGAACCACAGGAAGAGATAGCCTATTGCCTAGACTTATTGAACCATTCAGGTAAACTTAGAATTGAGATCTTCCTTTAAGATAAATTATAAAATAAACTTATACAGTGTCTCTATTAGTGATCATACTAGAATCTATGCAGTTCAAGTACCAGTAGTTTGGGGACTTGCCAAAATTTACCCAATATATTCTTGTATTTTAATCAGGAAGGTCAGAACAGAACTGTTAGAAAGCAGAGCTTCTTCAAGTGAGGAAGATTAGTAATTTATTATTTTGATTGTTTTCCCTACTTTATACTTTCTCTCTATTTTTTTAATCTATATTAACAAACATAAAGTATTTATCTCTTGTGATTTAAAACCAAATCAAAAGGTTTTACCCTATTTATTTTAATTTTATTTTATTTGCCTGAAAATCAAGGCAAAGAAAGGCAAGGCAAGGAAAACAGACTCATTTCCTAAACCCACAGACCAAAAAAAAAAGCAATTTTAAAGGTTTTTCACATACAGGCACAGTCTTACAGTCATCATATTTTGATCTGGGTCTGACTAAGATTCCTGAGATTTGCTGCTTAGTCTAGAAATGACAACATTTTTGCATTTAGCAGGAGGATTAATTGTTACAGACTCAAACCAAAACCCTCCAGAAAGAATGATGCTTCGGCGTGATGGAGTATCAGCTACATCCCCAAAAATCTCATTCAGGAAAAAAAATAATAGCCAGATTCATAAACTCAACTCTTAAAATTTCTTGGAACAAATAGCTGTGGAGTTCAACTTGAATTAAAAGACCTTCTTTACTCATTAAAAATAGATTTCATTTTTATTCTTATGATGAAGTTTGTATGTCTTAATGCTTGGTATGAGTAACATTTTTTTACTTGTAGACAGCATAAGACAGATGATGTCCTTAACTATTCAAAGTTTTGCTTTCAACTGCTATTGTGAATGCTGTAATATGGATACCTCAGCAGGCTACAATTTGCAAATAGATGCAAGAGAGAACCACCTGTACACCAGCACAGTTGAATTAGAGCCAGCTATAATGTGGAAACTGCATAGCTATTGCTAGTGTTACATTGATTCTGCACTATTAAAGCCCTTCTGGAAAACGATGTGTATTGGCTTGCTGTGGATACAAAAACTTGGGGCTTTAAGGTGGTTTGCATTCAGGTTTCTCAGTGGAAGCTTCAGGGAGGGACAGGATTAGCTTATGTTTTCTGGCAAAATACCGTGTAGATAAGCATGAGGCAGCCAGTGTCTTCTTACCTCACAAATTCAAGTGGCTTGAAAAATTAGTGCTTAAATTTCCTTAGGCGCCTCTTTTGAGGCATTCCTTTGAAGATCGGGTTACTGTTGAAAACTTAACTCCCAGAGCAAGCCAGCACAGCAGTATTTTGGTGTATGCTTCTTGTTCATCCCACTTTTGAAATTCAATCATACAGGTCAGTCCACTGCATATAGATAGTGAAAATCTAAAATCAAGGTTAAATCCTTTGGTCATAGAATCATAGAATGTCCTAAGTTGGAAGGGACCTACAAGAATCATTGAGTCCTTGAGGACTCCTGTCCCTGCATATGAAAACTTCACAGTTCACACCATGTGTCTGAGGGCATTGTCCAGTGCTCCACCATCCTCTGAGTGAAGAACCTTTTCCTAATGACCAACCTAAACCTCTCCTGGCACATCTTCCTGCCATTCCCTCGGGTTCTGTCATTGGTCACCAAAGAAAAGAGTTCAGTGCCTATGGCCATTCCTCTATTTGGGATTATTTTCTCTCAAATTCTGCCAGGTGATGTGAATGTGAATTCACAATAATTATTATTAGAGGCTGGACTCTTAAGTTACATCCATGCTAGCATATAAAATGTTTGAGGGACCATTCTCCAACACAGTAGACAGGTAGCACAGCATAGCTTGTCCCCACAAAGTTAAACTTCCTTATCTCTAAACCACTGTGGCCCCACTCTGTTCACTGGAAGTGGTCCTTGGCCCAAGCTAATTAACGCCTATGTGCTGCCCGGCATCGTTGTAAGAGACCAGATTTGACAGTGTGGATGACAAGACACTAACACACACATGTCCTGGCCTTCTAGTTTACTAGCTAGTAAATACCTTTCATTAAAAGTGTTGGTTTTAGCTAAGTTCAGAATCACTGCATGCAACTCTGCTACAGCAATCCTTCACATCACCTGCAGAATGTCTACTGATAAGCTCGCTATGTAGCAAATTCCGCAGCCATTGTCTGCAGATTTCATTGTTAATGTCACAATGCTTATGTGATTGCACAGGAAACAGAAAGAAACTAAGTAATCAGTGTCTCTAGCAAAATAATGACTAATCATTTGGTCTTCTAAAAGGGCTATTTGATACATTCATGGAAACTAACGCAAATTTATTGTGTTGCAGTTTTTATAATATTTATAACCTATTGTTCTTGCTTTCCCAAAAAAATTCTTCTGTTTTGCCCATACCAGATCCCCATCTGTCCTAACTATAAGCACGTGAATGTTCACTAGTGTGCAGTGGAAAACAATCTGATATATTGTTTACTGAATGTAAGGTTTCACTTTAATGCTATGTGGGTTTTGAATAGTTAATAATTGAAAATGGTTAAGTGATAAAACTGTATAAAAATTATGCTTACGAATGTCAAGGGAAACTAACCCAAAGTAATTTATATTACCTTTGCCAAAGCCTGAGGTTCTCAAAGTGTTCAGAAATCATCATCATTTTTAAAAGATATATGACTAACTATAGGTTTAATTAGTAAGTCATTGTCTAGGTTTTTGTTCCAAGAGTAGCTGCAGTTTTATCTGTGCATTCCAGACTCCACAGGATTTTATATGGAATGTATGCAAAACTAAATATATCAATTGGAATCCTTATAAATAAAACCCTAAAGCATAACCACACCATACTGCAGCATATTTACTCATAAAATTTCAGTACCCTTAATAATTTTTTTCTCAGAAGTGTCATGACCAAAAAAGCTACAATGGTTACTATATTCCCTACAGAGAATTAATAGTTGCAAATCCATCTTTATCTAAAACAAGATAACAATTATATTAACACATTATTTGTCTCATGAATACTCACATCAAAGAAACGAAAAAAAAGTGGTTTTTAACAAAAAATAGAACATTCAAGATACATAGGCAGTAAGAAAAATAGAGAGAGAGGAAATAAGCTGAAAGTTTTGTCTGTGGATGATCAAAAACAAATGCTATTTTCCATAGTAATAAAAAAGTCTGCATTAGGCAATACTCTAGCCCAATTCCTTTTCACTTCTCATCTAGGATCTGCCTCAAACATTTTTAATCACTGAACATCCTCTTTTTAATGCTGCAAAAATAGGAACTAATATCCTAATTTGCATTACCAGACATCCAGCTACAGATACACAGCAAAAAGAAATAGAAAAACCAGGAATAAGGCATTTGGAATTGCATTATTTCACTGTTCCCTCCTGCTGGGATTGAAAGTAAGATACCCACTGGCAAAGAGCCATATTTCATACTCACTCTCCCACTTCACTTTTTAGTGAAAAAATCTTTCAGGTCTCTTGAACTTGTCATTAGTGTGAGTAAAAATATATAATTGGATATTGATTCAGGAAATTACATCCTCTCACAAGGCATCTACAATTAGCTAAACACCATGTATTTGCAGTAGTACTGCATTTTCTAAATACACAATTCTATTGTTCCCTGCACTAGGAATGCAAAAAGAAGTGCAACATTTGTACTTGTATTTTGCCTCTTTTTTTTCTGAATTTATAAAAATGGAGACTGTTTTTCTCATTTGGACTAATTCTTGCAGTGTTCTACATTGAAATATTCTCTGCAGTTGCAACTGTCAGTTGTGTTATGTCTGCAAGCTAGCCAACAGAAGTCTGTTACTCTAATAATGATTTGAAGCTTCCTGCCAAAAGACATGCCTGTGATCAAGTCCCCAGAAACCTGTATGGCCCCTCTTGTTGTAGGGATTAGGCAGGAACTGGAGGGATGCTCAGGTTATAACTTCACAGTGCTGCGATTTCACTCTGCCTGATTACAATTCCCATATATATGCACTCATAAAAGATAAGAAGAACTGACTTTTGGTCAAGAGATTTAAGAAATAGAATGTGACTTATATGCACACATCATATCTTCAACAAAAATATAATAAAAACATTGGCTTTTTCTGTATTCAATACTAGTTGAAAGCTATCTTGGCCACATACAATTATTGTATTGTACAGCCAGTATATTTTTAAAATGTATTACTGCATTACTTTATATAAAACAGTACTGTATACATGTTATCTTGTAGGCTGACATAACAGACAACCTGCAGATAAAGCAATTCTGACGAATTGGCAGAACCTGGATATGTAAGGGAAGACTGACACATAGAATATTCTCAAAATAAGCAAGAACATGCTAGATTTGAAAATAACCTTGGAAATACAGGCCATATTAACACATCAGACAGACCTCATTCTGTTCAAGGTAGCAATTGTATCATAAGGTTTTCATTACATTTTTTTCCACTCTTTTTGGAGGGGAAGTGGAGAAAGAAGAGACTGATATTTTAGTTAAAACAAATAAATATATATAACTAAAGAATGGTAGGAATAGTGTAGAAATCATGCTGGTTTGGGCATATGCGAGCCCATGTTTGCAGTAAGAGGCGACAGCATATTAGGACACCTGACATTGTATCACAAACATTGAGAATGGGAAAACTGTGCCACAGGTCGACATGGTTCTTTTGCAGGATTTTAGAGAGTATGACATAAAAATGCCACGAAAACAGTTTCAGATTATCTAAATGTCTTTGACAGGGGAAGGAAAAGGAAATCATTACAGTGATTTGGATATTCACATAGTACCTCCTGGAGTCAATAGGATTTGATATTCAGCAGACCCAGACTTATTGAATAAAGAACAATACTGCCTGACACTCCTATACCCAAATGGTGGTTTAGGTTTAATACCTTCTTTAACAGTGTGTATGACAGAACAGCAGAATAGCATTTATAACACGGGGACTAATCTTTCAGAGGACACTCACAAAAACTTTTTCCTCTTCTTTCCCATATTCCTCACACTTCTGCACTAGGAGGCACTAAATTCACAGAATCACAGAATCACAGAATGTTAGGGATTGGAAGGGACCTCAAAAGATCATCTAGTCCAATCCCCCTGCCAGAGCAGGAAAACTTAGGTGAGGTTACACAGGAAGGCGTCCAGGCGGGTTTTGAATGTCTCCAGAGAAGGAGAATCCACAACCCCCCTGGGCAGCCTGTTCCAGTGTTCTGTCACCCTCACTGTGAAGAAGTTTCTTCTCACATTTAAGTGGAACCTCTTGTGTTCCAGCTTGAACCCATTACCCCTTGTCTTACTGTTGGTTGTCACTGAGAAGAGCCTAGCTCCATCCTCGTGACACCCACCCTTTATATATTTATAAACATTAATGAGGTCACCCCTCAGTCTCCTCTTCTCCAAGCTAAAGAGACCCAGCTCCCTCAGCCTTTCCTCATAAGGGAGATGCTCCACTCCCTTAATCATCTTTGTGGCCCTGCGCTGGACTCTCTCCAGCAGTTCCCTGTCCTTCTTGAACTGAGGGGCCCAGAACTGGACACAATATTCCAGATGAGGTCTCACCAGGGCAGAGTAGAGGGGAAGGAGAACCTCTCTGGACCTACTAACCACCCCGCTTCTAATACACCCCAGGATGCCATTGGCCTTCTTGGCCACAAGGGCACAGTGCTGGCTCATGGTCATCCTGCTGTCCACCAGGACCCCCAGGTCCCTTTCCCCTACACTGCTCTCTAATAGGTCATTCCCCAACCTGTACTGGAACCTGGGGTTGTTCCTGCCCAGATGCAAGACTCTACATTTCCCCTTGTTATATTTCATTAAATTTTTCCCCGCCCAACTCTCTAGCCTGTCCAGATCTCGCTGGATGGCAGCACAGCCTTCTGGCGTGTCAGCCACTCCTCCCAGCTTGGTGTCATCAGCAAACTTGCTGATAGTACACTCAATTCCCTCATCCAAGTCATTGATGAATATATTGAACAGTATTGGTCCCAGAACTGACCCTTGAGGCACTCCACTAGATACAGGCCTCCAACCAGACTCCGCCCCATTGATCACAACTCTCTGGCTTCTCTCCTTCAGCCAGTTTGCAGTCCACCTCACTACCCGACCATCCAGTCCACACTTCCTCAGTTTTGCCGTGAGGATGCTGTGGGAGACGGTGTCAAATGCTTTGCTGAAGTCAAGGTAGACCACATCCACTGCTCTGCCATCGTCAATCCACCTTGTTACGTCTTCATAAAAGGCTATGAGGTTGGTCAAACACGACTTCCCCTTGGTGAAGCCATGTTGACTGTCCCTGATGACCCTCTTATCCTTGATATGTCTTAAGATGGCACCAAGGATAAGGTGTTCCATCACTTTCCCAGGGATGGAGGTGAGGCTGACCGGTCTATAGTTGCCCGGGTCCTCCTTCTTGCCCTTTTTGAAGACCGGAGTGACATTTGCTTTCCTCCAGGCCTCAGGCACCTCTCCCGTTTCCCAAGACTTGGCAAAGATGATGGAGAGCGGTCCAGCAATGACTTCAGCCAGCTCCCTCAGCACCCACGGGTGCCTCCCATCTGGACCCATGGATTTATGGATGTCCAGATTGCTTAATTGCTCCCTAACCCAGTCCTCATCAACTGAGGCAGACTCCTCCATTGCCCTGCCTTCCTCTGGGGCCTCAGGGGTACGGGGCTCCTCAGGACAGCCTCCGGCAGAGTAGACAGAGACAAAGAAGGCATTCAGTAATTCTGCCTTCTCTGTATCTTCTGTCACCAGGGCACCCACCCCGTTCATCAGTGGGCCTACTTTGCCTCTGGTGTTAGTTTTATCTGCCATGTATTTGAAGAACCTCTTCCTGTTGTCCTTGACCCCTCTCGCCAGGTTTAACTCTAAGGAGGCCTTAGCTTTCCTAGTTGCCTCCCTACATCCTCTGACAACAGCCTTATATTCTTCCCAAGTGGCCAGCCCCTCCTTCCATGATTTGTAAACCCTCCTCTTCCACTTGAGTTTGCCCAGCAGTTCCCTGTTTAACCAAAATCAAATCTCTGTTCCTCACAGTCTTTGGAGAAACAGTCTCAAACTGTCTGGGAAAATCTTTTGTACACTAACTATTCATTAGCATATTTACAAAAAGCCACCTTTTGCTGCAAGTAATGTTAAAAGCACTTGTTTCCATGAAACTCGCCTAGAGATCAAGACACAAGAGTTTTCAAAAAATGTTAATTACTTATTTTGTTCCATCCACTAAGCACTGGGTGCAAAAAAAGATTATGGTCATGTCCCATAAGGCTGCCCTCCCTTTCATAAGTACCTTCATGAAAGCAGGCAGCAGTATTTACAATTATTGGTACCAATAACAGTTTTATTAGCTGGTAGGAACCAGTTCTTGTAAGGAACATTAAAAGCATGCTTTGCCACATTGCATCCTTACAAGAATTAAGGCACTTCCCTGAACGAAAAAGATTTTAACGAACATGTGATTAATTTCCCTGAAGTCCAGAAACTGTTTTTCTCTGTAGTCTCAACATGAAGGTACTCCAAAAATATAAGCAGAAACACTTTATTTGGCATCTAAATAGCAGATTAAACTTCCTGCAGTGGTTATCTGCTGTGTTTGAATGCTGTACACTACCACCATCTTATAATTACACAGAAAGCAAAATTTCTCTTGATTTTTCCAAAGTCCTCCGAAATTGGAATTAAGGCTTCCACTGACTACAGTGGAACTTGGCATGGACAGGATACAACTATGTACAGGGGGTTTATTTAACTTAAATGTTACTGTTCAGCAGTTCTGCCAACATGATAGCAGCTATTTATAATTGGTTTATTTCTTGTTTCCTTTTTTCCTACATCATGTCCTCAGTCAATTTTTCATTTTTTCGAAGACTCCAACCAGGTAGACATGTCACTAATCTCAAATATGGAACTTTGTCAGAAGCACTTTCTAAAGGATAGATAGCTTTGTCATTTTATTAGAAAATTTGCATTAGGGTTCAGAAGCAGTTTTATCTGAATCATCTTTTAATCATCAAGCTTGCACGGTCTCCTATCATAACCTCTGATTTCTGGGTTGAGGTCAAAATAATTTCCTTTGCAGGAAATCCTTACACCTGAAGTCCTTGTCATGACATTAATTTACTTACTGAACTCTTACGATGAATTTGTAGGAGAAGTTTTTTTCAAAAAAAAGTGTGGGTTTTTTTTCTAGAAGAATATTCACAGTACATTTACATATTTCTCATGAAATATATTGCTCCGAACCTTGTTCCTTAAGGATTTTAAATAACAAGTAACATTTCCTTCTTTTTTTTTCATATTTCAGCTCCTCTTGATTGGTATCTAACTCTTCCAAGGTAATAAGGTCATTCAAACAGTGAAACATCTTTCTTCCTTTTTGTTTCCAAGGTTCTACCCTTCCCCTAATGGGTCATTTCTTCCCTAAAAGGATTCTTTCTCTGGTGGATATGTTTACACTGAAAGTTTCTTAGGAATCCTTCAGAGTTAAGTGGGAAAATTAGACTTTACCATACAGTTATGTTATTTATATTTAATTAACTTAGCTATTATAATAAGGTATAGAAAAAACTTCAAATATTTCAATTAAATTATTTGTGAAAGGTAGTCTTTCTATTGCTCAAATATCAGCAAACCATTAAACGTAGACATGGCTAATCATCACTAGAACAGTGTCTCCAAAACTGCAATTGCTAACTTTTGCATTTGTAATTGTAACTGTTAGCTCAGACACCACAAAGAGCAACATAAATACACCAAAAAATACCTCAAAAAACATCAACAACAATAAAAACAAAAATAAATGTGGAACAATTAAACAAAAAATATCACTATTTTATTTTCCTTTCTTGGGATTTCTCACAATAAATCTCTTTCTTGGAACTGAGAAATATGTTTTGAGAAAAAGCAAATGCATTCTATGAAGTGTAGATGAAGGCTGGTCTGTGTGTTTCTATGTGTGCGTATATGTGTTCACTAACTGAAGAACAATAGAAGGTTAGAGATTATCCAGAAACCAGATTACAACATTTTGTTTGCAGCAAATTAAATTAAACTAATAAATATGCAAATAAGACCATTATTATGCAAATTATACTGTTTCAGTATTCTGTTTGGTGGAGAACCATCTCAACACTTTCAGTTAAAAATTACTGTTGCCTAAGTATAGATTTTAAGAAGGAATTTCTTGACAGCATAGGAAATGTTAAGAAAATATTTTTCTTTATCACATTCCATCCTACAACCACCTTACCAACAGATCCAATCACAACCTAAATGCTATTAAAAGGAGAAGCTCCACAAGACAATTACATTTCCTTTAGCTTCATTCATTATGGAAAATATCCGATGAAATGAATCTGCAAAAAGACAAACTTTGTCACTTTCCTTCCAGTTAATCCTCCTTCAAGACAAATTCTTCTCCTCTTTTTCTCTGTCACACACACAGAAACAAATACACATGGTCTATTTTTCACATTTCCACTTGAATGAGAAATGGAGACACTAATAATGGAGAAGATGTTTTAACGGGTTCTCTTTATTCTATTGAAATCAGGCTTACCTAATCACGGTGTCTCTTTAAACATTTTCATAACAAAAGTATTAATAGCAAGTCTTCATAACCCCATTGAGAGCATTTCATCTAGGTATTGTCATTAAATTTTTCATATGGAAGAATTTAGCATTGCCAGCTTGTGCTAGGATAATAAAGGACAAACTTCATTCACTGCAAGAATAGTTATAAGCAACATCCATGTGAAGTTGCAATATCGGTATTATTCACCTTGAGAACTAAGCAATTGCACTTTGAATGTGACAGACCTTCCATATTAAGTTGTTACATAGATGGAGCTGGCCTTTCTCCTTTTCAGCAATGTTCCAGGCAAAACCTATTAGCAAATTTCATGTTGCTAATCACTTCGGGAGATCAACAGATCAATGCTTACTGGCCTTTTGATGACACTTACTGTGTTAATTAGTAACATGAAACAGGAAAACAAAGGGAATGTTGCTGTCTTCTACCCAAAAGCAATGCTTAGAAGAATCCTTACTGGAAGTAAAATCATACATGCACAAATTCTCAGATTCTACAGGAACAAGACTGCATTGCTTCCAAATTCACTTATTTTAACTCAGTCTTGTCTAGGAATGATAAGTGCTCATCTTTCTCCTTTTTCATGATGGACAGTTCGAACAAAAGTACTGAAGCATTGGGATGATGTGATAGTGTTAAGATGGGAAATAGAATATTTCTGAGTCCAAGCAGGACCTCTAGGACCTTTTCTGTATCCTGATAGGAAAATCTTTAAAAAGGAGAAGAAGGGGAAGAAAACATTCCATATTACACTCTATACATCAGAAATCTCTGCAGAATGTCCTGATGTGCTGCCCTGCAGAGCACAAACTCATCCTGCGCACAGCTGATGAGCTCACACTGAAGAAGCTTATGGTGCAGTTGGTGGCAGCCAGTAACATATTATGTTGAAGAAAAAATGAGGAGGGCTGCAGCAACAAAAAGCCATTCATAATTCTCTTTCTCTAGTCTGATATACCCTATATGGAATCTGCCCAGATTCTGCACCCTGGAATGGTGTGTAGAAAGCGTACATGTTCAGCCTCTAAGGCTACACCTTCTCCTGCCTGCCCTTACAGCAATGGTGGCAAGCATATGGCTTAGACACAAATAAACAGATATTCCTGACAACAGGAATCTGTACCATGTAACTGTTCCTATTTTTAATTTAAAAATATTCCAAAATATTACATAGACGCTATGCTCCTTTGCATACTACTTAACCTTAAATCGGATATGTAACAGGAAATTTGGAATGGGGTCTGAATTACTTCATTCATATTTTCTCCTGGAGGACAGCAAAATTAACATAGTGTCCCTCACAGAGAAGAATATGTAAACTGTGGCAGTAGATGACTTGGTTTAAAAATTCTCTCAATAGTGGGAATGGAATGTCTTATGAAGTTTTGTATTGTCCAGAGTACTAAAGCTTTATTTTACAAGGAAAAACAATGGCATTTCAGTGACAATGCCAATTAAAAGTATGAATTTACTGTGTAAAGTGCAACTTATCAAACTGCCTGCAGGGCACTTATTGTAGAAGTTGAGGTCACCAAGGGCATTGTGAGCTTTGGCTGATGGACAAATGTGGTTATTGAAGGTGGATTTGTATTTGCATAATTAAGCAACAAAAGCAAAAAATAAAAGTAAGCAAAAGGGGTTTGAAATTTTTTGTTGATAAATCACTCCTTTAATTAACTAGTCTGAGTAATAGAAGTGTTGACTGGTCACTGCACTCCTCTGACACATAAGGTAGAGATTTTATTAGCAAGTGGGTGAAGATTGCTATCAATAGCTTTAATAGGAAATGTTGTTTGCCCATATGTTATTCATATAAAGGTTCTGGCACTATTTCTAGAAAGAATAATGAATATTAAGATCCAGAGAGCCTCTGTCGCCATTAATGCCTTTAACTAACAGCTGAGGCCCAAGGGTCATTTGAGTTTTCAGGGAGAAATGCAGGACGGACCAGAGCAATCAGAGAGGTAGAAGTGTAATCAGTATATGACTGAGATTAATGTGGGAAAGATAATCAGCAGTTTCTGTCTCTCAGGAAAACTGTTAACCTGCACAGCAGGGATTAGATTTTACTCAAGAAGCAGAAAGGAAAACAGAAAAGAGTAGTGACTACTTAGAGATGGGGTAGGGGGAAGTAATCCTAAACAACTTAATGTAAAAGAAGCATAGCTCTAGAAGGGCAAAATAAGGGTCATAAAATATTAGTAAAAAAGACCACCTGAATTTTAATGTAAAATATAAAAATATAGAAATAACAGGGAAAATGTGTAAATTAGTCTTTCACTTGTGTGTTGAACTGGAAGGCAATGTGACCCAGCAAATGTATGTGATCTATAAATAACGAGGAAAGCAAGAGATAATGTCAGACTTCAACATTATATATTCAGCCAAAATTCTCATTTAAGTTTCAGACACCTAAAGGAAGGAGCACTGGTTTTAGTTCTCCGCATACACTTCCTGCATATCTTCTCAGGTCACTAGAAGTAAGATTTTCAAAGGTGCCTTAAGACCCTAAATACCGTTGCCCTGCAATGAAATGTAAATCTCTGTTACCTACTTTCATTCTGAATATGAAAAATTTTTCCAAGTGTTTTGGGAAACTTTACTTTCATTCTTTCCTTTTCTTAGCTTTCCAGGTGGTGACACTGACGACACAGAGGTATTATAAAAGAATGTATTAAAATAGAGATACTCTGAAATAGTGTGATCAAAATCAGTGAAAAATATGGATAGCTGGATGGAACACTTGAGCTGACAAACAGAAGTAATTTTCTCTGATTCATAAATGACACATCCCAGACTAAAAAATACCTAGAGGTAAACACCTGTGGAAGAGAAATTTTCTTTTCTCATTGCAATGTTTTTTTCATAATTGAAAAACTGAGAACGAAAAACTGTAGTATGGGAAATCTCCCCTGCATTATAGAAAGAAAATTCTCTTTAAGAAACAGAGCTCTAATAGAAGAGGACTGTGGGCAGAATGACTGCCTCTGCATACAGTTTCAGTTCCAAGTGTGGCTGGTAAAATCCACTTAGTTTTGGAAACAATTTAAAATATTACATAATATTTTATGAGGCAGTTAAATTTCTCAGCCTGTGCAAACTCAGACAAGTCTCAGGCTTCCCAGTGTTGGGAATCCCATCTACCAACATCCTTAATGATGTAATAGACGGTGGGGCTTTTAATGACGCTACCACACAACTATGGGTTGCACACAGACATATTTTCTTTTAAATTACCATAACCCTTGCTTTTTAAAACAATACTAGAGTGACTAGCTGAAATTTTGTACCTTCTTATTCTGAAGAGATACAAAAGAGTTGCCGACTCTTTTGCATTCCTTTGAGTATCCCAGTCACTTTTTAGGCTATAGGGTAGACATACATGTGTACATGCATGCTTGTTCAGCCTCCCCACACTGCAAAGATAATTCACTGTGCAGCAGATTCAAGCTTCACAGAGACAGAAAGGAAAAGCTAGTGAGCGTCCCTGCGTAATACAGGGTTTAAACTCTTCTCTGGGTTGTTTGTCCATCCTGATCTATGCTTCTAGGCCCTTACCCAGATCTTTGCCTATTTGTTAACTGTTGTGAATTTTCCATACAATGCAGCAAGAAGCAAAATTTTAATAATTTTAAATAGGATGCCTTGCTTTAAGAATACTAATTGATTAACAAGTACCATATTAGAGCAGTTGTCTACTCAATTTCAAAAGCTCTGGCTTTAAAATTTAGTCAAGAAATGATATCTACAAACACCAAGCATTAATTATCACCAGTGTGAAATAATTTCATCTTGAATTAGTATAAGCATAAAATTATGTGTGCATATCTACTCTTAGGTGGGATGAGTTCTACACTGCAGGATATTAAGATATCCAAGGCAGCTCTGAGAAACAGGATACTCAGAGTTAAAATAAGAAACAAGAAAGAAGGCACCAAATTGGAAATAATATGCCTGAGTTTTGGTTGCCGTTGTCACTCAAAACATGATTGAATTGCAATGAAACATAAATCCCTTTAAAGCCGCTGCTTCTGCCACCCAGATAAGGTGAAATAGATAACTTTTCAAAAGGACTGCCACTGTGACATATAATCATCATCTAGACCTCTTCTTAAATGGCTGGAAATATAAGACAATGGAAGGTCAGGAAGAGATGTTAAGAGACATTTCAGGTATTGGACTTTGTAATTTATTAAGCGCCTTAAAATCAATATGATGCTTCGAAGATGTCTGTGACAAGACTACAGGTCTTACAAGTCAAGTATGAAAAAAATCAACTTCATCTGCCAGAAAAATGTGGCCAACATTCATGGGAAGACATTACAAATGCTTATACACCATATCTAACCTAGAAATGCAAACCATTTTAATTTCATTAAGATATGTGGCATCCAAAATTATATATACTAGAGGTCATTACCTAGGATAAGAGACTGCAGTGTGAGCATCAAAAGGAAGTGTAAAATAGATTTGGCTATCATTTACCTAACCAAGGACATGATGTCAAACTGATGAGAAATACATCCTAAGTGTAGAATCTAAGTATTAAAAATTCAGAAGACTTGCAAAAGCTCTTTGAGATGTGCCAAAGCTTAAACTGTATTAGATGGATGTAGCTTACTCCAGATAGAGGCAAATGAGTCAAACCAGACTCTGAGTGTACCAGTAAGCCCTGCTGTGAATTGAGTTTTGGAAAATTCCAGCATCAAATACTGACAAAAGAGACAATAATAGCTAAATGCTGTTACATATTTGGAAAAATATCAGCAAATTCCTAAAATCAAAATTACTTCTGTTTTTCATTTGAAGTAATGAAGTCTTGGATATGAGGGGAAGACATTGTAAAAAAGCGCTCATCTTCATCAGGAGAACATTAGTCTTTCAGCACAAATATGAACACACTGGATGCTTCCACTTCCTCTCATCAGCCAGAGTTTACTTTATTGACACTTCCAGTTTCGGAAACAAAACTTTTGTGATAATGTACAAATGGGAATACTGAGGCAGATATATTTGACATGGCTGATCTCCTTGGGTAGCAGGCAACACATCACAGAGCCACACAATCATTTTTATCATTTAGCATGAGAGGCATATGACTAAAAGTTGATAGAATCATAGTATCACAGAATAGTTTGGATTGGAAGGGACCTTTAAAGGTCATCTAGTCTAACCCCTAGATTTAATTGCCTAGGTATCTGTTAAATTTCTTCTAGGAGTACTTCTAAAAAGTGGTTTACTGAAGCTGTTTAGCCTGGAGAAAAAGAGGCTGAGGGGAGATCTTATCACCCTCTACATCTACTTGGGGTTGTAGCATGGAGGGTGTTGGCCTCTTCTCCCAAGTATAGGGAGAAGAGATAGGATGAGAGGAAATGGCCTCAAGTTGCACCAGAAGAGGTTTAGATTGGATATTAGGAAAAATATTCTTCATAGAAAGGGTTGTCAGGCATTGGAACAGGCTGCCCAGGGAAGGGGTGGAGTCACCATTCCTGGAGGTGTTTAAAAGATGCATAGATGAGGTTCTTAGGGGTATGGTATAGTGACAGTCTTAGGCTAATGGTTGGACTCAATGATCTTGAATGTCTCTTCCAACCAAAATGATTCTATAATTAAGTGAAGGCCTGATAATACATTTATTATTGGAATTGTAGACATGCCTTTCTCTGCACTGACTGTAAGGGGAGTTAACAATTTAAGATGCACACATCTGAAGATGGATGAGGTGAATCCTGTCTACCCTGATGCCTATATTGGTGCATACAATGCACAGTGTTGAGATAACCAGTCTAGCTCTGGAAAACTGCATCGTCAGCATTACAGTAGAGTATGGAAAGAAGGACATCATCAAAATGAAAACAATAAAGCCTGAGTGCTGTCAGCTGCTATTGATACACAGCCAAGAGAAACAGCAGATCCCTGGCAGCAGCTAGGAAGAGTGCCTAAAGAGCTAGAAGAATTTCATTGAGGGAATGATATGAGGGTTCGAACGGACTTCACGACACGACCAATATGTTCACCATAAGCCAAATTTATTGTTAGTTACACAGAAGTATTTATACCTTCTCAACACAATTATGTACTATATCTATGTCACAACTTACAGGATTATGTATTACATCTATGTTTCTATTTGAACAATGATTGTCTATTATACAGACAATGACTTTCTATTACATAGAGAAAGAAGAGCATTGATCAGTTATTATTATCTATCACGAAAAAGCAGAATCTTATCCTTTTGGCAAAAGCAAGCAGTAAGGGTCTTATCCAGTTGGCAGAAGCAAATGGTTCAGGATGCGACTTGCAGTTACACAGTTGCAGTTATATAGAACTGGGTGGTTTCCTCCCTGCACCTGCATCTGGGAGTTTCTCCCCTCCTATTTCTACATGCCTGGCTTACAATACACAATGACTATCTTTGAAACACTGGGTTGTTCACATTCAGATGACCAAAGTCCTGTAAAAACTCATCAACAAGGGAAGGGAAGAAAGAATGAGTGAGGTGCAACTTCCCTTATTACCAAGCACCTTCCTACCGCTCTGAGTACAGCAGAAGCAGTACATTAACATAGTTCTGCCCAGACCAATATACTGTGCTTCCTATCATGAGTCACAGCAATTTTAACTTGTATGAAAGGGCTACTGTAGCACACAGTGATTTAATCTTTTCACACTGAGCTCTCCCAGTAACAAGCAACCTCAGATCACTGCAGCAAATGTGTTTCAGATGAGGTTATGAATCATTCTGAGGGAACAAAAGTAGCCAATTTAAGTCTAACTGCTGCTGAGTACATGTACTGAGTACATGTTTCAGAATCCTTCATGGAAAAAATTCTCTCACCACCTGCATCCAGCCAGACCTGTTGTTAGTATTTTGCATTTAATAGGATTTCTATAACCAGGTAAAAACACCTCATTATCTGAAGTAGTCTCAAATAATACATACGCAATGCCCTATGTATTAGGTAATGTTCTCTAAGATTTCAAGACATGTCCCAGATTTTAAGACCTGCAACCTCATCATTTAGACTAAAAATTTTGAAGTGGTTTTTAAGTAATAATTATTTAAGCCTCGCAACACCCTTTTGACAAAGTAAATGAACATTATCAAGGTGATTTCTGCTAATGTCACACAGTTTTAGGGATGAAAAGCTGCTCAGGATCCAGGCATTAGAAGGCCCAGCTGAAAAGAACTGCAAGTACATTTGTGTAGAAAGCCAAGAAGTACAGAAATTGACCCAGAAGTCAGCTTAATTGTTTCCTATTAACATTCAAACTGAATGGCTTTATACACATTTCTTCCCTGAAAATGAACAAGCCACATTTGTAGAGAAAGGTCCTTTCATCAAAAGGTATTTTTCAATTAAGAGGGAAAGACTGAAATGGAACAAGGAAGCTACTACAGTGACCTATTCTTCATCTTCTTTGTAGTGAAGAGAATCAGAGATACTAATGTAGATGCATGCTGGCATGGATTGAAAATAAGGATCTCAAATCCCCAGCTTTTTATTCATCTCTCTGCTTTAAATTGATATAGGGGTAAGTTTTAAAGTAGAGTATATGGTATAGATGGCATGTATAGCTATATCAACCATCTAAGTTGAGGAAAGGTGTACACATGAGAAGAAAGACATATACAACAACCACGAAGAAGAACCTTTGACTACTTAGTGTGCTCTACACTTACACACTTGCGTACTGTATTTGTATCTGTTTCACTTATTCCTATGATAAAAGGATAAAAATAACTTTAAACAAGGGTTATTTTTCCATTAAAAATTTAGTTTAAAATGTTCAACTACAAGTTTTGCTATGGTCCTCACTGCTGATATAGTTCAAAAAGGTATATTCTGCTTGGAATTAAAGACAGTAAAGAGGACTAGGCTTCACTCCTTTATAAGTCACAGGTAGTATTTCATACATAAAAGACAAGGTGAAGATACAGCTAATAAGTTACCAGCTTTCATTTGGAAAACAGCAGGAAGCAAAAAGTGACAATTCTAATTCTCAAAATGTAACTTTGTTTGGTTAGGAGCCATAATTACCAAGAAAAGCAAGTTAAATTTGAGAACAGGAAAGTACAGTATTTGCTCATTAGTTACAGTATTTGTTGCTATTCTTCATGAATCATAAGAAAATAGTGGTTTTCTTTCACAAGGAAACTGCGGTCTTTCATAAGATGTTATCCCTCTGTTCAATTAAATTAAACCTTCTCGGAGCCACCAGCCATACAATGAAAAATCTGTGCCCACAATAAAGTGTAATGACAAAGGACAACAGTCACACTGTTATTCAGTATCAATAATAAATAATTAAACAGTGAATGAACCTGACAGGAGAGCTTTAAGATGTTGCCAAACTCTATATGAATAAACTGAACATTTGCAACACGTCTAATGATTTCATCAGTCTTAATTGTAACTGTGACTGGGTGCAAAGCTCCCATGCTTTAAAAGTAATGAAGAATGTATTAAATGTTTGAACAGAAACAATTAACTTCTGCCCAAACATTTATTGTTTTGCAAATAATCAGAAACTGGGGAAAATGATGGTAGTTGCAAGAGAAAGTCTATTGGCTTCACAAAAGAATTTTCCTTACACAGCAACATTGAGTAGTAAACTGTTTGAGTACGTTTCATATTGAAAGTTTCCTTCCCCCCACTGTAGAAATATTTCCTAAATACCTTGCATTTTAAATAGAAAAAGAATTGCTTAATATTGACAAGCTCACATAACATATGCCATTATTACTGACACATAAGCAATATATTCAGCATTCAAGGTCATGTTGGATGGGGCTTTGAGCAACCTGATCTAGTGAAAGATTTCCCTGCCCATGACAGGGGCCTGGACTAGATGATCTTCAAAGTTACCTTCTGACCCAAACAATTGTACATTTCTATGATTCTATTGGTTGTACTCTTGATTCCTCTGTATAAAATAGGATTATTCCCTCTGCCCTAAAGGGAAGCAACATAGTAACACTGAGCTGAATAATGTAGCTGTTGAATTGAAGACATAAATTAACAAAAAAATATGTATCTTCAAAAATGTGTGAGCAAATCTATATTTGTCAATATTTCTGCATTTCGCTTCAGGAAGGCAAAGTAAACGGGAACAGGAAAGTATGTAAATGACAGACCACAGTTATTAGCTATAACAGTAAAGCCAGCAAAAAACACACATATGTATATGATGGTGAAAGTATCTAAAAACATGTTATGACCTGATGTGATACTGTGATTATAAAAGATTTGTATCAGGTTGAATTCCTGAGTGTCAATGGCTATATTACTTACCTCCACTAAATCTAATACTAATACTTAAGACAGGACACCTGAACAGAAGAAAAATAGTAAGGGTTAGTTCATTATATATGCTGAAGAACCAACTGCAAGTTGTCCATGGAAGAAAAAATGCTTCAGGAATGAAGAGGAGTGTCTATTAGCAGACTATTAGAAAACTGAATGTCTCTGATTCAAAACTCAGTCCACAAATCCAGGGTCAAGAGCAGGATGAAAAGGGACAATTTTAGAGTTCATGAAAACACAAAATCTTTATGAAAAGCACTTCCAGAAACATTCTGAACTGTTCTTTACAATTGTGAAGAGTACAGTTTCAAAGTAATCAGAAGAACACGCTCTTTACTGGATGGCTCATGACTTCACAGATCAGAAAAAGGAATGAGGCAGACTTCAATTTTAATGTTTAATGTATAAAAAAGGATGGATGTTTTTGACCATTTCTTTTAAAAGGTCTTTAACATATTAAAATTTTTATCTTGCTAAATAGATTCTGAATGGTACTTTTTTAATAGAAAAAAAGTCATAATACAACAGTCTACAAAGTTTTGAAGACCAAATCAATCAGAAAATTGCCTTCAAAGCTTTAATCAGAAAAAAAACGCACTCTTGCTCAATGCTTCAAGTTGAAATGAACATGTATTATGGCTGTAAATCCAAGGTAGTCACATGGATCCCAAGATTAGTCTGGCCAGTATTAAGTCCATGTAATTTTTTTAACTAGGAATGGCAAAGAAAGAAGACGGCTGCCCTCAGTCAAATGAGGAAGATGTGGCCCAGGTTAGACAGCGAAAAGTGCTGGAGCATGTGGATGACACAGGCTTTGTAATCAACAAAAGAGCTAAGGGGGACCCATCCTGATGTTAGGAAAGCCAAATCCATTTGGAGTTTAATCTGGTGAGGGATGCGAACAACAAGAGGGGCTTATACCGGCAGCAAAAGGAAGATGAGGGAAAATATGGGTCTGCTGGTGAATGGAGCGGCGACCTGGTGACAAAGACCAAGAAGAAGGCCTAGACACTCTATGCATTCTCCACCTTGGTCTCTACTGGTAAGATTTGCCCTCAGTAATGTCAGGTCTCTGAGACCAATGGGAAATTCCGTAGCAAAGAAAACTTCTCCTTAGTAGAGGAGGATCAGACTAGGGAACATGTAAAAAAACTGGACATACACAAGTCCATGGGACCTGATGCAATGGACCCACAGGTGCTGAGGGAAATCACCAATGTTACCATGAGGATGCTGTTACCTTTGAAAGGTCATGGTGATCAAAGGAGGTTCCTGAAGGCTGGAAGAAAGCGGATATCACTTCTACAAGAATGACAAGAAGAAGGAGCCAGGGAACTCCATATTGGTCTGCCTAATTTTGAATCCTGATAGGGTGGTGGAGAAAATCCTCCAGAAAATTATTTCCAAACAAGTTAAGGATAAAAGAAGATGTAACTCTAGAGGTCAATACAGGGGCCAGTACTATTTAATATTTTCATTCATGACCTGGTTGATGGGACAGAGTGCACCCTCATCAGGTTTGCTAATAATACAAAACTGGGATGAGTGCTTGACACATCAATTAATTGTGTAATTCAGAGAGACCTAGACAGACTGCAGAAATGGGTTGACGAGGATCTCAGGAAGTTTTAAAAAGGGAATGGTAATATTTTGCATCTGGGAAGGGAGAACCTCATGCACCTGGGTATACTGGGGGTTGAAGGCTTGAAAGCAGCTTGGTAGAGAGGGATCTGGGAGGTCCTAGGGGACACTAAGTTGCACATGGGCCACCAATGTGCCCTTGTAGCTAAGAAGGCCAACAGATCCTTCCCCTTTGGTCAGCACTAGTGAGACACACCTGCAGTGCTGTGTCCAGTACTGAGCTCCCCAGTCCAAGACAGGGACATACTGGGGTGAATCCAGAGAATGGTCATGAAGATGATTAAGAAATTGGAGAACCTGACATACAACAGGAGGCCAACAGACCTGGGATTTATCAACCTCAAGCAGAAAAGGTTCAGGAAGATTTGATCAATGTTTATATTCATATCTGAAGCACGTGTATTGGGTTTATGTGCCAAGGTTTTGGTAGCAAGAGGGGCTGCAGGGCTGGTTTCTGTGAGAAAGTGCCAGAAACTGCTCCATGTTGGACAGAGCCAGTTCCAGCTGGCTCCAAGACGGACCCACCACTGGCCAAAGCTGAGCCAGTCAATGACAGTGGTAGCACCTCTGTGATAACATTTTTAAGAAAAGGCAAAAAAATGCTGTGCAACAGCAGTTGGGAGAGAGCAGAGAGGATATGTGAAAGAAATAACTATGCGGACACCAAGGTCAGTGAAAAAGGAGGGGGAGGGGGCGCTCCAGGTGCCTGAGCAGAAATTCTCCAGCAGCCTGTGGAAAAGACCATGGTGATGAAGGTTGTCCCCTGCAGCTGATGGAGGTCCATGGTGGAGTAAATATCCTCCCTAAAACATGTGGAGGACCCCACAGCAGAGCAGGTAGATATACCTTGAAGGAAGCTGTGACCCTTTGGAAAACCCATGCCAGATCAGGTTTTCTGGTAGGACCTGTGAATCTGTGGGGAACCCACGCTGGAGCAGTCTGTTCCCAAATGATGGCACCCTGTGTAAAGGACCCACACTAGAGCAGTTTGTGAAGAACTGCAGCCTGTGGGAAGGACTCACATTAGTGAAGGACTCACATTAGTGAAGTTCATGAAGGGCTGTATCCTGTGTAAGGGATTACACACTGGAACAAGGAAAGAAAGTGAGGAGGAAGAAGTGGCAGAGACAAAGTGTTACAGGTTTACCGCAACACCCATTTCCCATCCCCCTGTGCCATTCGGAGGAGGTACAGAAGTCGGGAGTGAAGATGAGTCCAGGAAGAAGGGAGGGGTGGGGGGAAGCTGTTTTTAGATTTGTTCTTATATCTCACTACCCTACTCTGATTTGATTGGTAATAAATGAAATTCATTTCCTCAAGTCTGTTTTGTGTGGGACAGTAATTGCTGAGTGATCACCCTGTCCTTATCTTGACTCACGAGTTCTTTCATCTTATTTTCTCCTTCTGTCTTGTTGAGTAGGGGGACTGATAGAATAGCTTCTTGGGCACCTGGCAGCCAGTCAAGGTCAACCCACCACAGCAGGAAGTAAAGGAGATGGAGCCAGACTCTTCTCACTGGTACCCAGTGCTAGAACAAGAGGCAATAAGCACTAACTGAAATACAGGAAATCATATTAAAACATTAAAAGAAAGCCTATTTATTGCGAGGGTGGCTGAACTGAAACAGGTTGCACAGAGAGGTCGTGGAGTCTCCATCCTTGGAGATATTCAAAGCTCAACTGGGCATGACCTGAAGCAACCTGCTTTAGCTAACTCTGTTTTGTATGAAGGGGATTGGATTAGACAGTCTTCAGAGGCTCCTTCCAGCCTCAACTATTCTGTGATTCTGTGAAATGTTAAGCTTTCTGAAGTCAAGTGTAAGTCGAACTTATGTTGCACAGGAATCACATTGTTCCTCTGCAGAAAGGCAAATTTCACTGCTCAGTGTTCAGCTATGAACACAAGCCTGCAGGTTGAGAATATCATTTAAGATCTTCAAACACAGCTTAGGAAAGTTAGGAAAAATAAGTGACTTCTTCTAGAGCTGAGAACAGTGCATTGTAAATATTTATGTAGCAACATACCCATGTATATTTACTTCATTGCAATGCAGAAAACAGTTAAAACCTTGCAGAAAAGTGTCTTATGATATTAATATTCAGAAGTTCTTATTAAGTTCAAGATCATGTCTCGGCCTGCTTTGTTTATTTTTAAATAGAGAATATTTTCTTAGCCCTGAGAACATTGCTTGAAAGAACAAAATATTTCTACAGGCAAACATGGTGAAAATTAAATTCTGGCTTATGTATACAGAGGTAGGAAATACTAATGCCTTAAAATAACTAAAGCATATGGTAATGACGGACATGAAGAGCAAATTGTAAAATAATAATTAAAAGACTGTAGAATAAATGCCCACAACCAGCAGATATCTCTAGAGTACTCTTAACTGTCTGATCACAATGAATTATTAATATTTCCTGGTTTTGTTCTTTTCCCCTTGGAACACTGATCACTGACCTGCCTAGCACGTGCTGCATGCACTTGCCCAAGGACAATCTCATCACAGAAAATACGGAGGCAGCATGTGTTAAATCCCAACCTTAATCAAGGCTAAAGGGGAAAGGCCACAATTTCTACCATATTTGAAAAATTTAGAGCACTTATCAGCCCTCTGCAGGAGAGGACTCCAATGGCTCTGCATTTGAAAGAGAATAATCATGTGGTTTTCAGCTCTCCTGGTACAGGCTGTGATCATTTTTAAATGTGAAAGTAAAAGGCTACAAGCAAACATAAGAGTGCATATTAGAAGCAAATCACATTAAGTAAACTACTCAAGATGTACTCTGGGGTAAAGGCTTGTAGCCTATATTCATTTAATTCACAAAATAGCGTAATAAATACAGGCATTGCAGATCAAGCTGTGGTTCACTATGATGAGTTATTTGTTAAAAGCAGATAGACATCTGAGAAAATGAACACAAAACAGATACTATAAAGGCTTTTACCACTAGCCATAATGCCTAAGAATTTCCCATGTGTGTCCTGTGAAAGACTTCCAGTTTCCCATTTTAAAAAGTAGTTATAACTACTTCTGACTACTAACTCTAAGCAAAGCAGAAAGGACAGCTTTAAATCAGTCTTTTCCTCTTCAGATTCTTAGCTGCTATGGGACCACAGTAATCCTTCAGGGTACCAGAAAAGTCACCTGAGGCCACAAAGTTTTTTCAAAATTTATCTAGAACTGGTAATTCAAGTGATAGCGGAAGGCATAGCTTCTTATAAGGAGTCAGGTATACTCATTTCTTCATGAAGTGGTGGAGGGGCAGGAGTCAGCTCCAGCAGCAGGAGGCTGCTGCCTGTGGTTGTCTGCACAGCTAAAATTTACTCCAAAGCCTACGCAATGTCTCCGCTGTGGTCTGGGCTCCTTCTGTAGCATTTGAGAGGACAGGTGGATGATAACTTCCGGCAGTGGCATATAAATGCCCTAGCTGGAGGCATGTTCACTCCCACATCTGAGAATCTGTTTTAATATAAAGGCAGTTAAAAAGCTTGTCAATTTGGGGAGGGGTTTTTGATATGAAAATGATTACACTTGGATAGGATTATGATGGGCAGAGCCATGTGTGAGCTGCATATATTCATTCCTTTATTAAAAACCCCTAAAGGAGAAACATTACAACTATTCACAAATAAAAATACTTCTCTTGTCATTAATTTAAACTGTACATGCTATTGTCAGGGTGTTTGGCAGTGGGGCCATGCTGTAAGTGGAACAGTGAAGGTAAGACAGAATAGCAAAATATTTTTCTTTTGCTCAACTCCTGAGCAAATGAATGCTCTCATAGCCCACTATACATTTAGATTTTACCACATATGAAAGGGTGAGGAAAGACTAAAAGCAGGGTTGCACACAGCCACTCCCAAAGTAGATTAGGGCATGATGCATAGGCTAAACCATTAAGCATTCCTAAGACATTCTGATAAAACAATCTGGCTCCCTTATGTCTTACTGACATATAAATCTGGTGGATAAATGCAGGACATTTTCATAGCGATGTAGAATCAAATATTTCTTGTCTTTTTTCTCATTGGCATACTCTTGCCAACATTATCAATACTAGCTCTTCAAAGCATTCCAATACCATGACTGAAGTCTTCTAAGATGTTGGAGTGTTGTAAAAATAACATATTTAGTGTTACTTTATTTGCATTCTGGGTTTAGATTGTAGGGAGTACTTTTTTTCTAGAATAATAGTTTAGCTTTCTCCTTGACATTACAGGCTATTCTGAAAAAGGAATAGCATCTTTACCAAGTAAATTATCACTGCATGGCAACAAATCCAGGATTCCTTCAGCCTGAATGAGAGCAAGCAGGAAGGAGCATACGTATAGCTCAGTGACATGGGTATTAGCAACTGAGAGACCAGTATTCCACTCCTGCATCAAATACTTGTTTGTAGTAGGAAGATGTTACTTCCTTTGGAAGGGGGACCAAAAATAACATTCCCCTCTCCTTAGTGAGTACCCTGAACATTGGGCTCAAGAAAAAAATACCATTGCACCTCTTTTGAGGAGGTCCCACCCATAGCTGTGAGCTATGTGCTCTGCAGCAGAGCGAAGTGGGAAAGGATGAAAATCCAGTTGGGAATAGCATGAGGCAAGTGACAAACCACTCAGTTGTGTCGTGGCTGTTCAGGAGGCTGTTCTGGACACACACAGAGGCAGAGCTGCGTGTTCCCGAGGCACATACCAGACACAAGTCTGGTGTCTCTGGGCCTTACATTCTTTCGAAGTGAAGGAAGAAAATTTTTAAGGTCAATCTGTCCCATACTAATCTGAATCTCAGAATAAAACAAGTAAATAATCAGTTCATGCTGTGGCACCAAGACCCTTAAAGTCCTGTTCACAAAATCCAAATGATATTTCAGTACTTTGGAGACTCTGAAATGGCCTCAGTATTTTCTTAAAGTGAGGAAATCAAACATGGCATTTAGCAGCAGCATTCACAGCATGACAAACAAAGCATTCGTATGAATTTTAAAAAGTTTTAGAAGAACAAGAGGCCTTTTTTTCCTCTTCAATAAGATTGCCTAATCTTCCAATACCTGTATGGGAACAGTTTGAATTTTTGTTTTTAATATTTCTTAGAAATCTTAAACATTTTAAGACACACAAAGTACATTCTGAGAATAACTGTTATGAAATGGAAGCAAGTTCAAGAAGTCTTTTTTCTAGAGTTTCTTAGCACTAGATCTGAATGTACACATACCGTCCATCCCTCTCTCCCCAGATTATGCCAGTTTTAAGGTAAATCATAAATCTTAGCTTACTAACTGTATTAAAAATGCATTTTCTTTTACAAATACTTCAGTCTTAAAATACAACATGGTTTTTCACTTGGCTTTAAAGACCAATTATTCTGAACATTTTAATAAAACCTAATAAAAATTGAACAATCTAATGAAGTACTGCAGTAATTTGGAGTGGTGGTTAAAACTATAACCATGGCAACAAAGAATAAGAAAAACAAAAGGTACTTTCCATCCCTGTGTTGTCATGATAACAGAGCTATAATGGAAAATATAAAGGTTTATTTAATGAAATGTTTAAAAATGCAGTAATTGCTCAGATCCTACCAATCTTTGCTTCATTTTAAATAAGAATATACACACATGTATTGAACAGCTTGGCTAGTACAGCTTAACAAAAAGGTGACTGAAAGAGGACATTACTGTCTTCATCAGCAAAAGAGAAGGCATATGTAAGCAATATTAGAACATCAACAAATGGAAATCAATTGATCATGACAGCATCCAGTCATAAAATTGGGGGAAGGAAACTTTAACAATCAGAGCAGAAATGTTCTGGAAGAGGAACAAAAATAGTTCAGGAAAAATTAAAATCCAAGCTATGGTACTTCTAAGATGTCATAGAACAAGGAATACAGTGTCATGATGCTTACAGATAGACCTACATTAACAAGTAACCTAGCTGAAATTAGGAGTAGACATGTGGATCAATGGAGTTGATGCTGAATAGTCAACATCCACAACATAAACATTTCAGGGGGGGTTATTTTTGACTGTCCCTAGGACTCAATGTCCATTAGCCATTACATGCAATGTACCCTTTGCATATATTTTCCAGATTAATATCAACTCAAAATAATCCAGTTTGTGGTCTCTGATGCACCTTCATGTTGAAAACCAAATGTGAGAATGGAAACATTTGGAAGAATTGCTTGAAAATCACTCTGCAATTCAAACTAAAAAGCTGATGTAGATGCAGTCGTCTCATAGCGAAACAAGAATTCACTAAATTTTGAGAGGGACGTTGCATATAGCTGTTTATATTTATTTTTGAATAAATTCTTCTATAGCACCAAAGATGTTTTAGAATGTGTGTTCATATGTAAAAAGAGAGAATATCAGGATCAGTATATTAACTCATTTGGCAGAAAGCAGTAATAAAAGATATGCAAGACATAGTGATGTTTCAAAGTCGAAACATATTTTGTGGAAACTGATGGATCTCAGGGTCTTTCACCTCTTAATGTTGCATAATGGCATTTTTAATTCTTGTAATCTTAAAAATAAACAAATGTAAAAATAAACAAATGTAAAAATACAACTTTGGATTCATTAATGGCTAAAAACATTCATCTTTCTGCCTCTGCCTGAGATGTTAGCAAATGCATTGGCAACGATCACAGCTAATCAGCAATGTTCACTTTCATAGGCGTGAAGCACTGCACACCTATTTCATATTCTGAGCTGTACAGATATAAAATGTATAGGTTTTGTCCTGCTGATTTTGTACTCTGTTGTTCTGCTAGCATGCAGTTTTATTTTAACTGCTTCATAATTTATTAATACAACGTTTCTCTAATCCTTCTTCAGCAAACACAGCAGGGTAGCCTTCATTCAAGCAAAAGTCACAGTATTCCAGGATTTCTGTTAAACCCTACACCTACACAAAAATAAGTTTTAAAAACTCGAAGCAGAATTAGATGCAGACTTGAGGAGTTGGGGCTCATTATTCAATACTTATGGGGGTAGAAGTATGATTTTAAACCAAAATAAACTCTGGGAATCTAATAATTACCTTACTGCTGCTACAACTGTGGAAAGCTATTACACACCAGCCTATTATACTTCTTTGTTACACCACTCTGCGCTTACTGAAAGTCATGTGCTTTTTTGTGCAGAGAAAAACTCTTAAGCAGATGCGTTGAAAAAGAACAGATGTGTTCACAGAACAAATTTTCCATGCTCCATTTTCCACTATGTATGTTTGTTTGTTTATGGAAGGAGGAGGCGTAATTCAGGCAACGGATGGTAAAGGACCTGACTATCCATACAAATCGTATCTCTTTAAACATTGACTGGAAAGGACAATTCATTTTAAGGGATTTTCTTGGGTCTATTTCTGTGTCTAGAATTTCTGTAACCTTCTTCAAAAATCAATAGGCTTTACACCCTCCAGTCACCTTTATGGGGTGAAACTTGCAGTTGGTCTGAGGAAGCTCAGTCCTGTACACCTGCTACTATCGAAGGGCAAGAGGCAACCTTCCCTATGGGTGCTGCCTAGGGAAAGTTTTCATACAGAGAGACGGACCTAGGTGATCCTATCATACTATTAATGAAGGCTTTTGTTACCTTAAAAATGAATTTTTTTTTTTTTTTTTTTAATATGCACAGGAAGTCAATAACTAGAGCTTTAGAGTGAAACTTAGCTGAATGTTAGCTTTTTTTCAAAACTGTTTCACCAGAGCCTGGTATTTGTTCGCAGGAAGAGAAAAGATGTATTGTTTTCTTTATTTTTAGTGGTTATGTCCTTCATAGAGAAAGTGTGCAAAAATAATATCTGTCAGAAACTCCAAAGAAAACCTTCCACTCTGCCATTTATTGAGAAATTCTATCTTCTGCATTCATTTTAGAATATCATTAGTTAAAAAGATTAAGTTTAGTTTAATATCCCTTACAGTTTCCTGCAGTCACACAGTAATTCATTACCCTCTGAAATGTTTTGTGATTGATACTGTAGGGCACAATAGGCTGGATTAATCAAAGAAATAACAAGTAGATTTTCACCTCTTAAATATTAATGAATAACTGGAGCTCCTATTCATTGACATTAAAAAACAGATAAAGAACCAGCAGGAAATCTGTAGTAAAGGACAACTGGCAGCCGATTTCTGCCTTTAAATTAAAACTAGCAAAAAACTTCTCTACATAACAGCAGAGTTAAATAGTTATGAAGTGCAGTTTATTTAATAACAACCTATATCAACAATATACTAAACCAGCAATTAACAGTATAATTTTCTACTTGTTTTCATATTCTAATAACTAGGAACATCATTTATACAACAGTGGCCAGTTTGCAACTGATAAGCACTGCCTTGGTACCACGCTTCCTACAACTTCTGTGTTGGCACAGAAGTCAGCACAGCTTTATCTCTTTTTCAAGCAAGAGCTTAGAAGATACTCAAATGGCCTCTCATCTTGGGTAAACCAAGAAATCAATAAGTAAAATATACACAAATTAAATAAGATATCCAAATACCTAATTTGGGCATGCACATTTTGAATCCACAACAAAAATCACAACATATGTTTAAGAACTTCCCTCTATTCTCATTATGACTGATGTCAACCTGGCCTCCCCTCAGCCCTATAAATGTTTACATTTCTGCTAGTGCTTATACACAAAATATCCCAAGCTCTCAGTTCTCACATAATTTCCCTTGTCTGCTGCACTCCATTCAAAGTCATTCTCAGCCTGTGCAAGAGACTTTGTGCTGCACAAAGGTCTGTTCTGGCTGGATTGGGCACCTGCATCCCACCAGTTGGAAAGCGATTTGGCTATAACTGTATCTAAACGAGTTCCAGGGAACATCCCCGAGCACTGCAAGTCATTTGTCAACACTTGCATTTTTTAGAACGGCCTTTAGACAAAATTGTCCCAAAGTCAGCACAGCCCAGGCTGTAATCCTAACAGGTGAAAACTACCCTCAGAGACACAGAACAATCATGACCATGGTCAGTTTCTTAGTATGGATACAGTCATACAGGCCAGGAACATGCACCTTATTCTCCTTAATTCCAGGAGAAATCTTTAAGCACCTGGCTATTACAAATGCCAAGCAGAATGCATCTGAAGTTCTCTTTTTACTTTCTTTAACCTTATCAATATTTAATCACGTAGCTAGTATAGAAACTCCGTGGGAGAAGAATGCAATGTGAGAATCCACTGATCTGATGGTTTGGTTATGTGAAAAAAATGCGATTATATCTTCCCTGTACAGCCAGGCAGGTCAGGGTTTTGAAAATATCCTTTTGGAGTGTAAACTGTGCATGCTGTCATTAGGCTGTTAGTTATTCCTGTCCTAGGTATTTCATACTGGGTTATTTTGACAATGTCTATACAGAGAAGTATCTCAGAAGTATCTCAGGCTCTCACAGAGCACTGATACCTGTTTGCATTCCACACTGTATATCAACTATTAGATATCTCTCACCTTGAGGCAGTCACTTTCTATGAACCCCAGTTCTCAGGTAATGACTTCTGTTACAAACCGTGTAAGAACAAGCGCACCTGACTCTGGGAAACTGTTTCTATAACACAACAGGGAGTCCCTAAGTTAGGCTCTGCAATGAGGAGTGCGATGAAGCAAATTCTTCACAGTTGTTTTAAGCAAATCTATCAATGATTCAGCTTTCAAAGATGCTGACTATATGCAAATCCCAATGTAAGCAGATTAAGAATGAAAACAAAAACCAGAGTTTGTCAGCCCCCCTGTAAAACAGCAACTGTATTTCACACAGTTGAAATGCATACCTCCTGATGTGAAGAATTAAACGCCTTGCATCCAAAATTTCAGTCACGGGAAGGAGTGGTCTACAAAAAACCAACACACATAAGTGAAAAATAGGTATTTGTGCATGGTGACAGAAAATTAGCTACATGAAAGTTACAAAAATACTTCTGACATATTTTGCAAGTATGGTTATGATATGTGTCTTTGAAAATTAATCATTTAAAAATCATGTTTTGACTGAATCAGTTTACACATTAGACATTTTTAGTGTCTAATATAACAAGCAAACAGTAACACTGCAAAAAAAAGCTGGTTTTACAATAACCAAATATTTTCAGTAATTAAAACACGTCAGAGCAGAAATACACCCATCTTTTCAAAATGAGCAGTTACCGTCAGTTCATTTTCTGGTTTTGCTTAAGAATCCCGTCTTAGCCTGTGTTAGGAAAAGTGCTTCCAAAATACTTGCTGTGATAAAAATGAGTGCCCTTCAGCAATCACTTCATATGCTCTTTTTTGTAAGTTATTAATATATTTTAATGTGTTAATTTATTTTACACAGTTCTGTTTAAGTTGCCTGTTTGTTGCTTTGCAGTCTGTTAAAAGCTTTAGAAATATTCCATGCTGGACATATTTGGCAGATCTCTTCACGTTCTTATTTCCAAATATTAGGAATAACAACTAGTCAGATACTTAAAACTATTTCTATGATGAAGTTAGAAAAAATGTGCGAGAATATAGCTTAAAATACATTTTTTTTAGGCTGGGACTGTCTGGAACCTCTTGGAATATTCTGCATTTGGCTTGTATTTTCATCACTTTCAATGGTAAAATGCAAGAAATGTGCTCTGAAATAGCATTATCACAAGATATTCAGAAAGGACTAAAAATTTAGTAAGATTAGCATCTGAGATGAAAAAGACCTGATAGCGTGGAGAGTCATCAGTGAATTATTAAACACTATTTGACATTAAAGATACAAGTAAATGTGATAGATGAAGAGAACATGCTGATGACCAAGAAGTAATGAAGAAAACTTTTCCACCTTCAGCAGTCCAATAAAGGTTTTTCAAAGACTTAACAATGTGGTAAATATTTTTGAACTTTTAAATAATATTTTTAAAAATTCAAGTGTCCATTCCGTGTCAATTTTCCAAAGCTCACATATCATATGTGAATTTTCTTTCACTCTCCAATGAGTTTTGACTGGCCCAAGGAATCATCTCTCATTTTACTTATACATGTCTACTGATAGTAGATTTAATATTTTAAAATTTTTTATGAAGAAAATTGAAAAGAAACCTTTCACTTTAATCTGAATCAGAATACCTAATTTCAAACTGAAAGCAGTTTCTGCTATATCACTTTGTTGTTGTAGAATTTTTGAGGAGTATTATGTTTCATAGACATGCTATCACCATTTCCCACTGAATACATAGTGCCTCAGAATGTTAAGCGTAATAAATCAACAATGCACCATGGGAAATACCATTTAGTTTGTAGTATGAAACATTAAGGACCCAGAATTAAAATCAGGCATGTGAACAGCTCTGGCAAATGCAACTTCCAAGCATATAAGTAAGTCTTAAAACGTTTTTTTTCCATACAGTGTTACTCTGTTTCAACTTTTGCCTTAAATTTTGGTAAAAATATACATGGAAATACCATAATTTAATGCCACACACAAGTATGCATTGTTTGAGCGAATCTCGCACTTTATTTTCCCTTCTTCTGTACACTGATATGACCATATCTGTTTACTAATCTGGAGCTGACATGTATGAGCTGTTCCTCCTTTATTCAATTTCATTTTTCTGAACATTTTCCCTCCCTATTGAGATAAACCCTGCACCTATTTATATATTGTTTCCCTTTTTCTTTCCTCTGTCTTTCCAAAAACCTCATTTTGGTGATTTTTTTTTCTCCTTGGCATTTCCACTTCTGTTATAACTTTTCCCACGTCTATGTCTCTGCTGTGTCATTCCCTACAGTTTTGTTGTTCTTTACCAGCTCCAAATCCTGATGTCCATTTTCCAACTGGTTCAAGTTGAAAAGTTGATTGATCAACATCCATAATTTGATATAAAGCTACTGGAATATGACAGTATATTTCCAGAGGAGACACTAACAAAGACCACGTGGGCATCCAGAATTCAAGTACGGCTAATTTTTTCGAAGACATGTCTTGATTCTTTAAACAGTATATCAACAATCTGCAGAATCAATCATTAATCTGTACAATATGCTCTTGAGTGCTTCAGATTTAATGAATGTTCATTTTACAAACAGAAAACTACGAAGAGTATATGGAACTGAATTATTGAGGCTCATATCATAAGAATGCTAATGACTCTTAGTTACTTCACAGTAAAGAAAGATACCTTCAACAGAATTCAACATAAGACTTCTTACATTCATAATAGCTATCTTACAAATCTTGTATAGTAGTTCAAAAATTGGCTGTTAGTTTAGATCTGAAAGATGCTTATCATAAAGGCCATTTTTCTTTAAGAAAACTGAAACTTTGTATAGTGTTACACTACAAAATAAAATAAATGTCAGGTACTAAAGCACCCAAATAGTAAAATCTTGAGAGTACTCTCACTAAATGGCAACTTCACAAGGATAATAAGCTTCTCGTCATATTTCTTGATGAAAGAGTATGAAAATGTGCTGTTCAATAAATGAACATCTCAAGCCCTTTCATTTTTTTAATTTTGAGAAGTGCTGGTGGCAGAATCCACAAACCTACAGGAACATTTGGGGCAGAAACCACACAAGGTGGTCCAAAAATCAGTCTTGAAGTAAATGGGCATGTCTCTGTTGGCATATAGGGAACATATTTATTCTTCTAAGTGCAGAATTTTATCTTACATCTTCGTAACACCAAAGGATACCCCCTAAGGAACTGCATATTAATTTTTCACCTGCGTGAATATTTACTGTTTTCCTGGAAGCCACATTGACAAGATATGATTCCATAAGTCATTATTTCCAATGGGTCCATTTTCAGTTGCACCACTGATATACTAACAAAAGCAATTAGTATAAGAAGAATTAAGACAGTGGAAGAGACTGAAATAGCCTTTTACAGTCAACACATTTACTTAAACCTGTCGCGGTTGAGATGGACGAACGACATAGATGAAGTTCCTTTTATGTACAAACAGCAGTCTCCATTTATTGCCACAAATGCCTTTTTATATAGTCTTTACCAGCTCATGTGTCTTTTTGCTATTCGTTACAGGCTGCAATAGTAACATATCATTGGCTAATTTTGCTATCATCAATGTTACTCTTCTACTCCCTTTTTTCTCACAGGTACACCTTAATATGTCCAGATACTCCTTTATTCCCATCTTTCTCACGGGTAGGCCTTAATATCTTCAAGACTAATTTCTGTTCCCATAGCCCCCGCCGTAGTTTCCCACATAAACCCAATACAGGATCTGAGTATTCTTAAAGTTTGTTAACTCTAAAAAGCATTTCAGATATTGTCTCAGTTTCTGATCCTTCACATGCCTTCCCAGGATAACACTCAGCAAGCAACTCGTTATGGCTAATGACTTAATTACATTCTGTAAGTGAAATTCTTGATTTCAGAGAAAAGCAAAAGACTTCAGGAGTAGGAGGTCTCAGTTTTCTTCAAGATTGAAGACCCAGAAATTCAAGAATAAAAATAACTTAAGAGAAGAAAAATCATTTGAAGAAGAGCTTCATAGCAAAGTGAATAAATAACCTTTAAAAGAAATGAGATACATACAGGGGACTAACAAAAACCAAAACAGAATCCAAACTGGTTATCAAAGAAATTCCTACACTCCTTTTGTTCAAGAAATGTAGAAATAAACTGAGACTGTGCAAAATAAGACTGAGGCAGAAACAACAATGTAAACAAAAGCAAATGGCAAGTTTGTTCTCCTGCATTGAGAAAGGGAGTACAAAGAAAGAAGAAAAATGGAGGGAAAAGGGAAAAATTCTAGATAGTGCTCAAAAATTTTATTTTTTTCTTGCTCACTTACATCTGTTGTGTTTCAACTTGGAGGAATCACCAAAATGTCAATTTTTTTTTCCAGAATATCCTCAATTTTTCTTGAAGGACAAGATTTTTCATTTGCTGCTGATTCATGTGATCAGTTTAAAAGCCCCATTTAGAAATAAGTGGGAGGTTGTAAAGATGCAGTGAAACACATTAGTATGAGGTACACATACATTTAAGTGTTTGTTCAGCAAAATCAAAACACAAAAGGTCTTCAAAATACCAAAAAGTTTAATTAGAGTGCCCAGAAAACATGACTCCTCAAGGAGCATTTTACTGGTGATGGTTGATCAAATAGAAGAAAGAAATTAAGCTCAAGAAAGAGTGGCCATGGGCAAAGGAATGAGGAAGATATGTGTTTAGTAAAGGACTTGTAATGCTGCTATATGGCCTTTCTCTTCCAAGTCATTAATATGAAAGGAGGATGTTTGAGGTTAAACATCACATGGGTATATTTTGGAAACATCCATGTTCACAAGCAGAAAGGGAAGAAGCTGGTGCAACAGTACTTTTACCTCTGTAGAAGAAAGAAGAAGGGACAATAACAAACAAAATTTTTGCCTGCTCATTGGGAAGGAAGGTACTTTATTTCCCTGACATACTTAGTGCGAGACTATTTTCATTATGACTTACTGGGATTTAGTTCTATATTTGGTGCAAGAAGAAATTCATATAATATAAAGGGTTTTTTTCTTCAGGAAAATAATTTATATTAAAGAAATTTTTGCTCTTTTTTCTTTACAAAATTTAGAGGTGACCAAGTAGAAATGCTGTTTACTATATGTAATTATATTATTCCTTTGCAAAAGTGACCTTAAAATGAAATACTGACTGATGATTAAGGGTTCTGCTTACTTACATTGTTCTATTTATTCTACATTTCTTACTTGCATTATTCTTAGGAAAATTACTCTTATTTCTGCTGCTGGACCACCATGGACTTCCCCCGACTTCAGTAATGTTGCCAATAGGAACAGCTATTTCTGCAAGGGGGTTAGGGCACTCTATGGCTATGAGAAACTCCTGACCTGATTAAGGGCATCGTTAATGTTACTTGAATAAAAACAACAACAAACTCAAATCAGACTACAGTGAATCAGCTTGAAAGACCGACAGAAGTTGCAAAATATTTAATTGTTCATAATATGGCCCAAGTGTATGTCTTAGCACCAGAAAAATAAGTCTTTATATGCTCCTTTTAGCACAGAACATTTTGGGGTATGCTGTCTGAAGTAATTTAATTAACAAGGACTGATACCTGTCCAAACACAAGTATATCCTTTGGGGCAGAAATGACACCTCATGCCTTTTATCACATGCTGAGGGGACAGAGTGGGTGAGGTAGCAGGGAAATATATGAGGAGTAAAGGGAGGTATTCCACATCATTTCATAGGACAGAAATGCAAGTGACCAGTAAACACAGGAGTCAATGCCTCTGCATCTTCTCCTGAAAGCCATCCCTATGTATATGCTGCAGGAATGCGATGCAATGACTATACCATTTTAGTGTAAAATATATGAGTCAATAATTTTTTCTGACTAGTTTATAGCTACAGGAATACACAAAGTAAGAATGACTGCTGTCACTTGGGCAGTGCTGTGAAGGTTCCCTCTTTCAGTAAAACACACTATATGAGGCCTCTGTGTGTAGGAGTGGGGTAGTTTTGCTTGTTTGGGGCACAGAGGTTTTGGCTCTGTGTGAAATGTTTTCCACAGAACTTAGAATCATAGAATCATTTTGGTTGGAAGAGACACTCAAGATTATCGAGTCCAGCCATTAATATAACACACTCACTAAACCACGTCCCTAAGAATCTCATCTACATATCTTTTAAACAGCTCCAGGGATGGTGACTCCACCACTTCCCTGGGCAGCCTGTTCCAAGGCCTGACAACCCCTTCCGTTAAAAAAATTTTCCTAATATCCAATCTAATCCTCCCCTGGTGCAACCTGAGGCCGTTTTCTCTCCCCGCTATCACTTGCTACTCGGCAGAAGAGACCAACACCCTCCATGCCACAACCTCCTTTCAGGTGGTTGTAGACAGCGATAAGGTCTCCCCTCAGCCTCCTGTTCTCCCGGCTGAACAGCACCACAAGTTGCTGCCCTTTAAGGAGAGGCCCTTGGCACTTGATTTGGAACAGCAGATCTTGCAACTGAACTTCAATTTTTTGTAGAATATCTGAAATTATTTTAAGCGATATCAGGCAGAGGACAATTAGAGCAAATGCATTCCTGGCGGTGCCTGTCTGCAGTCAGTGCGACTGCTGTGCCGATGTCTCTGGCAGCTGGTAATGGTGCTCCCAGAATTCGTGCTCACAGCCTCAGATATGCTTCTTGCTTCGACATGATAAACACTCAGAAATGAAATGCATCTCTCTCCTTTTTTTTTATCTCTCTCTCATTTATCTCCATTTTAAGAGCCAATAATGAGACAAATTAAGTGGTGATGCCCTTTCATTTTTCCTCATTAGGGTTGCTGGCTATTTCAGCCTTACGTCTGCTGAAGAATTACTTCAGGGATGCAGCCATCTTGCAATTCTTCTTCATTAAACTGGATGAAGTAAAAGTATGTAAAAATCACATTGTCCCTGTTGTGTCAGCAGTGTGGATGAAGAATTTAATGGTTATAAATGGGCTGTCTCTTGTAAAAATATCTCATGTGTGCAAAGGTAAACATAACTTTATAACATCGTATAAGCTTTGCTTTTGTTCACCTCTGAGAATGCTGCCTAAAACTTGAGGGTTTGTCCAGAATTTCTGTAACTGATGAAAACTTGTTTTCTCAATTTTAAAATGTGAAGAGGGGTTATACTCGTTCACCACAAGGAAGAATGAGAAACCCAAATGGATCTCTCCTTTTCTCACATTTGAATTCCATTTCTGTTTCTAGCACTTTTTTTTTTTCCACAGACAGCGCAGGAACAGCCATCTGAGTCACTCCTAGCTCTGCTTTGTTCCTGCTGACACTACAGTTACACACAAGTATTGAAAGTGGAGTTTTCTCCCGTCACAAAGATAGTGTTTCATCAAAATAGATATTTTGGGAATAATGTCTATTTGGAGAACATTTTTCGACAAGTCAGTTGAAAAATAACATTTCAGTTTTTCAAAACAAGATTTTCAAATTCAAACCCATTGTTTAATTCAATATTTCCTATATTATTTTGACTGGTTTGCAGTAAAAAATTTAAAAATACTAAAAGTTAATGTTGTTATAAACAAATGGCATCAAAACATAAACTTTTAACAGTTGTTCAGATTTTATATTCTCCAGTTTCCTATGGAAATTCGAGACCACATTGATTAATGAAAATTATTTTGAAATACCTGGAACAAAGGATTTTATGAGAAAACTGAAAACTTTGTATATTCTTATCACACTCAGGAGTAGCACAGTCATGTATCATGCTCCACTGGGAAAAAATACATCTGATTTTTAATATGAGCTTTAAACCATAGCGTCTTATCATGCTCCCAACATGAAAAAAAATTATGTTTGATATCCTTGCTCATACAAAATTATTTTGGTATTGTTGTTCTGTCATAATGGGAAAGGAATAATTTCTGCAACTCTATTAATTCTTAGGTCTTTAAATAAAAGTACAAAATAAAGAAAAATATAATAGAATCTAACACCCTTCATAATTAACCCAGTTGAATGACATTGCATTTATTTGTATTCAAAGTGTCTTTGTGTCTTCTCCTGTGTTTTTTGCAAACGAAAACAAGGCAGAGAGGGGGAAAAGATAAAAATAAGAACAATAAAAGGTCCTTCCTACCTCCCTCTGCATAGGTACCATGATCTTGTTCCCTGTATGAGTTGTAACAGTAACTCGAGTGCAGAGCTGGCAGGGAGAACAGCTTTGGTGGTCTTTCCTTGCAATGCCAATTGGGCAGGGGAGTCGTGGTCTCAGGCTACCTTGAACAGGATCGATTTTCTTATCATAACACACCCTGTCTCCTTTGTGCCTCAGTAACTGCTATCTGTGACAAGATGCAGAGCCAACCATTCACAGCCTAATAGGTCATGGTATCTCTTTATTATTCTACACAAAGAAGAGACTTTTCTGTTCATTAGAGTTGCTTTGGGAGAAGACAAGAAGATTCTCTTGCTGTCATTACGAGGGCAGAGCTGAGCAACACTGCAGTCCTGCACACAAATGGATGCCAAAGTCGCACAAAGCTTATGGCACTAAACCCTGCCATATTCACCTAAACTCGAGTCAGTGACAATGTCTAGAAGTGAACGCAGAAAAAAACAAAAAAAATCCAAAAACACCACAACACCACTTTCCTGAGAAACAGTATTCTGGCTACACACCCTGTCATTTTTAGGAGTTACTGCTGACCCTATCCTCACTCTCCACAATGCCTAATGGAAGTCCCTCAAAGGTACCTTATTTTAAAATAATGTGTTTGTGAAACACTGTTCATTTTTATTACCTCGGGTTTGATACACATTATCCTACCTTCCAGTATCTAACAGGAGCAAGAGAGATTAGAAAACTAGTTCCACTGCAAAGGAAGAAAAATATATCCAACCATTATTACTTTTCATTAATCTATACCATTATTATAAATTATAGGACTGTTAAATACAGTGTGTCACTATAATCTGTTATTTCATACCAAACATTATTTGCATATTTTGATTTCTCATTTATAACCACCTGTGCTCATTCTTCACTTTTATTTGAAGTGTAATTCATTTAAAAGTCTATACATGGATAAGAATCTAGTTTGAAATATAGACATACTTAAGCTTTATAAATTGGGACTAAAGCAATAAAAAGAAACATCCAGCATTTTCTTCTTTGCAAGAAATGGATACAGAAAACATGCAAAGAATTCACATACATTAGAGCAATACGCATAATTATTTTTTCTGAAACTAAACTATTGGAAGCAGCATTGCAAGGCAAGTAACATTGACAGCCATTTCACAAATGACTGGCTTCTTTGGGTTTCTTTTTTTCTGGTGCTAAATCTAGGCAGCAATATTAGTCACAAGCATTGGTCACAACCACAAAGAAACATAGACCCACAATTTCCTAAGTCTAAATTAAGAAAACTAAATGCAAACTCTGTCTCTTCAGAACTAAAATGCAGCAGCTGTTAAACCCAGGATGCATAAAAATCCTCAGGCATCTGTGTTTCCACCAGTAAAACAAACAAACCAACCTACTTAAACTTCAATAGTTATAATCAGTGACAACTATGTGAGTCCTGACAATACTGGGCTCTTCATTTCTTAAAATGTAACTAAATATGTGAAGCATTTCCTTGCTTATCTTGCCTGCAAAACCACTTTCAGCTCACGCACTTCAAAACAAGGGCTGCACAAAATATGTAGAGGTGGGTAACACTCATAACTCACTTCCCAGATGGTTGTCCCATGGTGTGTTACAGGTGATCATACTCTCTACTTCCTGACAGATTTGAGTGGAAGATATGACCCTGACATGTCGTGTTTCACTGGGATAGTACTTTACCTCGTTCAAATACAGGATTAAAAACAAATGAGAGAAATTAATTTGCCAAGGCACCTATTCTCTTCTATTATAAAGGAAAGCAGGCTGACTATCTTAAATCAAGATTATTCAAGTTTAGGTCTTAAAATAGGTGAAAAAATGAGCCATTGATGGTTTGATTTCAGACTTCTGCTACGCACTGCAATGCTTCATTATAAAGTGGTAGCTGGCAGCACTGATAAATATGTATGATCAAAGCAAGTACAAGCCGCAGTTCGAAATACCAGGCTGCACCAGTCCTGGTGACTATATCTGCTTCAACTGCATTTAACATACACTGTTTCAGAACATCCTTGAAGAAACCTATCTGTGGGTGAAAACCTTCACAAATGTTCCCACAGTTGCTTTTTCCTGTTAACAACACCTGTCATCACCTTCAGAGCAGCAAGGAATTCGCACAGCAAAATACATGTGAAGTATAATTCATAGATATTTAAAGTTATCATTTAGATATTCCACTATTTCTGTGCTGTTACACTCCTTTCTGAAAGGCTTGCAATTCGCTGGAATAGGTTTGCAATTGTAAATAAATGTGTCTTTCAATGCAGAATTCAGGCCCATCATCCAGAAAGTTTAGCCACTGGTATTTTACTGTATCCTATCAGAGAAAATAGCATAGAAGAGTATTCATTCACAGGCAATAAATACTTCTGAAAGGGTTTTTATGTATGATAAAAGGATACCTCACATCCCGTTTAAAGTCATTATGATTATGATTTAATATTGGATATAATATTTTGAGTGCAGTGCTTGCTAGGATGAGCAAGCCATTAAAAGAACTGGCTTTGCAAATTAAAATTCCATTTTAAAGGCTGCAGGTTGCTGATTGAAGTCAAAAGTAATGTTCAGATTATTATAGCATGTTTATTTAATTTCTTGACCAGGTGCGGTGCTTATGTTTTTACCATTCATCTTTCTTCAGGCAAAGCACCTGCTTAGGAAATGAAATAAATACAGAATTTTCAGTAACATAGAAGAGGCAAGCCTTTACTTCTTTGGACTTTAACCAACATGAAAATAATTAAAATTTAAAGGATTCTTACTACTTTACACAGGTTTTTCGACACCACAATGACATCCCCCCATCCCACAACTGATGCTGATGTAGGAAATCATGTATTCAGGTTTCTTCTGGACAGGTGGTAACAAATTTAGGGTGAAGTCCTAGAAGTAGTGAACAGCCTGGGTCGTGACAGGAAGGGTAGAAAACAACCATTCCCTGAAAAAGAAGGCCAAGGTTTCTGAGGCTAGATCATGCTAAACATTTCTCTTCCCACACATCATGGCCAGCTTCCCTGATGCAGTGAAAATCAGGAGAGGGGACAATCCCAGTAAACCCATAGTTCATTTTGCTTAGGAAAATGTTGACACATTGAGATCTCCTCCTTCATCTCCACTGAGGATATGCTGTGTACCACTGCAGAAAGTCTGTCTCAAAGATTAGCTTGAGTATACTCTAATCCACACCAAACCAAAATTTCTGCCTATCTGCCCCTTCTAGATCTGTTCAGAGCGAAGGTGACAGTCTGGACCATAAAGCACTGTAACGGTGCTTGAGGTGCTCCAAACTATTCTCTGAGTCTACTGCCAGTTAGCATGGGAGAAAGCACATCGACATGGTAACACTCTCCTCTCCTCCTAAAGAGTGAACAGTGTCTAGGCTGCTTCATTCGCTGGTATAAACATGACCTACATAATGTGAAGGTATGTCCATAGTCCTCAAAATCAGTTCAATTTAGGGTGCCCAAATTCTCATAAAGCACCATGTGAAACTTTTGCAATATTTTCTAAAGATCAGAAGAAAGTAGGCACTGCATCAGGCACAAATGGTAGGGTTTGGTTGGCGGAGGGGAGTGGCTTCTGGGCTGACCTGTGTGGGAGGGTGTCTATGACCTGCTTGTGTGGGGCACAGCTGGTTCTAGCCAGAGATGACACGGATGCAAACTGTCCACCACTCTACAGAACTGCTGCAGCTGGAGAGCCTGTGGCACCTCTGCTCAGGCAGGGATGAGCACTGCAGAAGGAGCTGGTGCGTTAGGCTGAGGAGGAAAGAGGAGGAAAAGCGCTTCCACAAATGTTTGCTTTCTTCTTTGTGGTTTTGGGGGTAGGGAGGTGGTTTTGGTTTGTTTGTTTGTTTTTCTCTCTCAACACACATATCAGTAATCCAAACTTTCTGTTAATTGGCAACAGATCAAATTAAGAAAAGTTCCCCAAAGTCAAGCCTGTTTTTCCCAGACTGGCATGACTTTTACCCATGGGGGCAATGTAGGCAACTATTTAAGCTCATACAGGAGTCAGCTGGCCTCCCTTTGTAGCAGTTGTGGCACTTCTTCAGAGGGCGGGCAGTTAAAACATGTTAAAAGCGGTTCTTCCTCCCTCATGACTGCATAAGGGAGTCTAGGTCAAATGCAGATACCTGCTTTGTTAAAGCCATCTGTTAGCTGAGATCATTGCATTCCCTAAGCAAAATACTGTTTCGGGCATAAATATTTTCTTTGTTTGATTTTTGTCACTGCTAATAGTGATTTTATGGGGTTGTTTTTCAGATTCTTAACTTAGCTATAGAAACACATAAGATTTTTAAAAAGTTGTGTGTCGTAGTTCATGATGTCAAGGCTGAATATCAAATTGTGTCAACCTAAACAGTTTGTAAAACAAGAAAAAAAATCATCAGACAGTATCCCACACAAAGTCTATCTAAAAATACTTCAGATAAAAATCTATCACACTGTTTATGCAGTCAAAAAGCTGGAGTTGTAAATTACCCATTAATCTAGCTGGTCCTAAATGTAACATGAGAATTAAAACCATTTTGTAATGGCCCCATTCTGTCTGGTTTTGACATAGTTAAATTAAAAGCATGCAGTGAACAGCTGGTATAAACACCAACTATTCTTCTCACTAAATAATATGAAGCAAGGAAGCAGCTTTTCAGCTTGTTTTCTAAAGCATAATTGTTCAGCTCATGTTGACAAATTAAGAAGCAAACAGAACCTAATCACATTCAAATAACATGTTACCAAGATGCAAATGTCAAACACTTCCTTATGAAGTATACTTCAGCTAGCAACTGCATATGTCAATTCTCATATGTTTTGACTGGAATGTAATAGGAGACATTCAGCAGCTCCCTACACAATTCTTCCCCATTAGATGAACGATTCAGAAATATATTTATTTTCTTATGTCATTTAGGGTGCAGTCATTCAGTCCTTGACAGCCAGTGTTCAGCATAAGAACTATTAAAAGTAAACCACATTAATTATGTAAATGTAATTATCAATGGAATTATAAGAACTAAGCATTTCAAGAAGACTCTAGAGAGGCAGGGCCCATTTATTTAAGTTCATTGTTATATAATAGTTAACATAAACAAGATCAGAACTTAAGAGGAGTCTCTGGGTATTGACTTAACATAACTATTAATACTAATTTAACAAAATTCTCAAGCATGTATGAAGTACAATTAGTACGATTTGAATTTAATAAAGTATCCCAAGAGTTTTACCCTTGCCTTTGTCAGGACGAGAGACAAAAATGTAAATCAAGGTAGATGGGTGGATTATACACATATAATCTCTGGACCACAGTAGCTTTTCAAAGCATGCACCATTATAATTAAACTTTTCAAGTAACAATGAAAAAAGTGACACAGATCCGTAGACCAACATACAAACCACTTGCCGTGATCTTAATAGTAAATGGGCCTACTACTTTAGCCTATGTAGCCTGTCTTCAAATGTTACGTGGAGTTCATTCTTCATTCACAGCAATGAGAATACTGAAACTGTGTAAAAAGATGCAAGTTAATCTCTTTACATAGTAATTATAAAAGTTTGAAACAACTGACTGTAACAATTCTCTTTGAATTCAATCTTCACACCTAAATATACATAATATTTAGGCCAAAGCATATAATTCTGTTTGAATTCCATGGTTACCATACTTGAACTGCATACTTGGCTACTGAGATGCAAGCAAACTAGAAACAGAAGTATATGATCAAAAGAAACAATACTGCTTATAATTTATGTTATATTCATTAAAAAAAAAAGCCAAAACACTTCACCCTTGCCAATAAATGCTATGAGAACCAAACATTCCTTATATGAGGACAGCAGCAATCCACACATTTAGCAACATTCATAAGTTGATGTTATCAAAACAGTAAAGATGTTAAAAATATTTATCTTATTCATTGAGGTACGAGTAAGAAACTTGCATATGCATTTTGTATTCCCAAATCTATCTGAAAAGCATGACCACAACAGGAATGAATGGCACAATGCTCAAGATATGATATATACACACAGTATTAAAATTTACTTGTAATTTCTCCAGGAACAAGGCAATAATCACAGCCTTTAAATCTTGTGCAGTATACGGCATTAATAAAGTATTCACAGAGTTGTCTGACTGGTACTATTAGGAAGTAAAACACAGCAAAAGCAGGTCTTTCTGTTTAAGTCAAAAAGAAAAAAAAATGCAGATAAAGAGATACTGGCCTTCTGAGTCTGCTATGGTGGTTCCTCGATGTTAGCACCTTCTTAACACATCACTACAGGAAACAGTAACAACCGTTTTGCAATTGATAATAGAAAAAGCTAAGAATTTAGAAATTTAGATGCCTAATACTAGGTGAGCTGAACCCAGCTTCAGACAAATACACAAATGTAAGGCAAGGAACAACTGTCTAGACTGTAACAAGAATGATTTAGGGTTATACTAAATGACAACCTGATCATTAGCAAACAATATCGTATGGTTGCAACATCATCTATGAGACCTAACAGTAGCCTTCAACACACGTCATTCCTGAGCTAGAAAACTGGACAAGTTTACACAGAATTTAAGGAAAGATGGAAAACAGCTGGAGAAACACCAGCATGTAGCAACAGGAAAGATCTTGAAAATTTTGCCTGTTAGGAATGACTGAAAGAGTGGTGCTTAATTTAGAGAAGGAAAAACTGAAGTACGATGTGATTATAGTAGGTAGGTAATGTGATTATAGTAGGTAGGTAAATAGACAGATAGATAGATAGATTAGATAAATAGATAATGAACCTAAGCTGCAGCCAGACAGATTCACTTTAGATGGAAGGAAGACTTCTGTAAGAGTTAGGATGGTAAAATACTAGAATGCGCTGCCCAGGGAGCTTGTAGACTCATTAGAAAGATTTCACAAACAAATAAATAGACAACCATAAGCTATGACTAAGTAGATAACCCCTTCAAACCCTTTTCATCCTAGTTTTATGGGTTTTGATAGTACTACATGTAAGTTTAGCACTGTTTCACAAGCTGGGTTCTTGGCAATGTTTTTCTTTCAGGGAAAACCTTGTACAAAAATGGTAATATTTCTAGACTGTAGATCACCTGATTTCTTTCTGAACTTCTAGCGGTCTCTGTCTTAGTAAATAAAATGAGGTAGGCACCTAATTTGCAGACTCTGAGGACAAATGGCATGTATGATCAGCAGGTGTTTGTACAGCTAAATTCTCTGACTTACCCGAGCAGGTCTCTGTACACACAAAGTTTGCTAGCCCTCAGGACCCTCTAACCATGTGCTTCTGGAGAAAGCTCTAGCTAGTACTGGTCAGCACTGTGTCAGGGACATGCCAACAATGAGTACATGGAACAACAGTTCAGTGCTCAAGCTGTAGCGTGGCCTTAGTTTACACATCTAAAAAGCTCTAAGTCCATCTATCACGGAGGCACCTCAAAAATCAATTTTAGGCGGACAACAAATTCCAAAACAGACTTTATTCTAGCCAGAAAAGTGTAGCTAATAAACTGGCTAGAAACAGGGTTTATACAATTATTTAGCACTCCAAAAATATAAAATACAGATTTGGATATCAGTTGAGGTGATTATTGGGGAACGACAACATAAGAATAATGAGGATCCATGATGTGCATGCATTCACTCACAAGAAACAGAACTAGAGGCCTCTCACTCATGGGTACCCAGAAGAAATAATCACTCACCTGGGTTAGGCAAGGGCTCACACTTGCCTGGGTTAGGCAACGACTCATTCAAGGATATATCTAGTAAATAACCACACAACACAGGAGGAGGTGAGGCACTCTCAATCCCGGGAAGTCTCCTTAGACGGTGTCCCAGTCTAAGGGGAGGGTTCCAGTTCACAGACCCGCTGCTCCGAGGAGACCACTCCAAGGGGGTCTTTGACGGGGACCCTGTTTTATAGCCTGGTCATATTTGGCTGTGGTCATTACAATATGGTCCAGAAGCTTCTCAGCTTCTCTGGGCACCTCCTTTGTTGAGGACCCTGTCAATCTACTGAGGGTCCCACCCCTCCTGCCCCGCCAACTGGGGGGAGGTGAAGTCACCTTGCCCCAGGGTAGAGGAGGATGTGACTGTCAGCACCTTGGCACCATCCTAGATGTGTACATTGGGACAGGCACAATGGGGCACAAAAGGTGCTAAGGAGCCATCAGCTGCCCTATCGAAGGCTCCAGATCTCAGGAGTATGTGCAACTGCCACACCATCTAATTTAAAACTTGGAACTTTGTAAATATTCCCAATTCCTGGAGATACTCTCTTCTCTGGAGGAAATCTCAAATGCTGTAGTTAAGTGTATCAAGTGCAGAACCTCAAAAGGTCTCCTTAAACTATATAATACAGTTTTGACCATATTAGATTAGATGTTGTGATGAGAAATGGTCTAATCTTCAGCAGTTTAAAAGACTGGAGAAATGCAAAAACACTGTTTAAAGCTATGTTTTTCTCCCCCATCAGCCAGTCTTTCCTGACTGAAGTTGGAGATTGCAGAGGCTGAACTGACATGTGGAGTTCCTGCTTTTCACTATTATATTTGTGCATCATGCATACAATATATGGTGCTACAATAATAAAGGATGCAATGGTTTCTGAAGTTTGTTTCAATTTATTCAAAGGATCCTGCCCATTTTTTTCCAAACCTCATATGAACCTTAAAAACAAAACCAAAATACACTTTTCTTTTTTTTCTTTTTTCTTTTTTTTTTTTAACCTCAAAGCTACGTCCTTGCAGTGAATGCCACAGATACTGTTTCTTCATACATTCAGATTATTCAGTCAGGTGTTCACTGCTATGTTCATTTTTGTCTTTAAAATACTCCAAGGTTTCAGTGACTCAATATTTCTGATAATTTGAAAGTAATTTTCTTTACTGTGTAAAAGGAAAACCACAATTTTAGTAATAAAGAACAAAATTGATTTTAAAATTGTACATTTAAAGTGTATACAAATCTGTTTATAGAAGATGGAAATTAAACTCCAGGAAATTAAACTCCATCTGTTACTGTAAAAGTCAAAATCAACTACATTTTCATGAAGGAAAATTTTAAGGATTACATACTTGTTTTCTGTCAATGTTTTCTGTTTTCAACAGTGGAACATTTTGGTCATTGCCACTAAAAGACACCTTCTGACAGGCTATAATAAGAAGCTAAGCTATATTGAAATCCATTAGTATTTTAGAAAAAGTTTATGACTAAGAAACACTGAAAAGATCTGTTAATGTGGTAACTAGAGTTATCAAAGAGTAGGTTCAGTTTATCAGTCACAGTACTATTCTCATAATCAGAGCTTAGGAGACTTCATTCCATTACATATTTTTAAATGGAAGTGTCACTCATTAGTGGCCGAATCAGCATGCTGACTTGATTAAAAAAAATAATAGAAAATGTAATTATTCCAGTTCTGCTTAAGAAAGTCCTTTTATTTCCAAACAAAGTTGTGCTCTTGGTCTCCAGATTCTTTTATTTTTGCTAAGAAATATATTTTCAACCAAATATTGCTAAAGCCACCAATTTACACTTTGCGATGAAAGTAGGCCAGCACACACAGCTGCAACAGAAGGGTTTATTTTTTTAAATAAACAGATCTGAGCTAAGGCAGCCAATTCCCAACATCATTGAACCAGCAATGGTTCTTTGCTTCCCTGAACAGGCATACATGCCCTAAAAAAATGGTATCAACATAAAAGCTGTAAAATGTCTTGCTAAAAGCCTCAGAAGCAATTTTGGGGTGAGTTTTTGCTTGAAAATCAAAATAAGACAAATGTTGCAGACAAAGATTATTGGAATTATAGTTGCTTTGCAAATTCTTTATTTGGTGGGCTAAACTGGACCCAGATTCTCAGAGATGTCTGAAGGTATCCCACATTCTCCAGGAGGAGAAAAAAAATAGTTTGTTATTATAAATAAAGACCTGTTTGTTCATGGAGTTCCTTAAGACACAGCAACTTCCTCAGGAATCTCACTCTTCAAAAAGCAGCTGACAATGTTTGATTACCTGGCTATGTTAGAGTAGGTATCCAAGCTACATGGTAACAGCAGGACCTCAGACCACTCATATCAGGAGGACATTTTTGGCATTTACAAGCTCCAAACACTTTCAGACTAACTGAATTCACCCAGCAGCATAATTTGGTTGAAAGTAAATGCCTGCCTCTTACAAAATAGATAATAAAAATACTTAGCTCCGTATTTACAGAAATATATAGTAAATTAATTATATATAGTAAATTAACTTCTATAATTTGTATCATTCAAGAAGTTAATAAAGAAGAAAATCATATTGTATTAAATCTGTGAATACAAGATAAGCAGATTAATAGAAACTCTTCATCTGATTAAAGATTTGATAAACTGTAAAATGAAATATTTTACATGGAATACTTTAAAAAAATGAAAATATTGGATTTCCTGGTGATTTTGGAGCTTAAAGTATAACAGTTCTTTTATATTGGAACAGTCTTCCAATACAGAACTTCTGCTTCTGGTGAGTGTAAACAAATGGAGAGATATCCAGGTGTCCAGGGAAAAAAATCTGAGTTTATGGGCATAAAGTAGTAAGGTGATGAGCATCTTCCACTCTCCAAAACATATATTCATTTCTGTTTGGCAAGTGCTTAGCAAAGTGTAAGCAAAAAGTTCAGCAAAGGAAGGTCAGCAGGAAACTTGCTTGGGAACTCAGCACTTCATAGAAACAAACCTTAGGGCTTTTTGCTATTAACCTGTTTCAGAGACCACAGTAAAATGTTTGGTTTGGTTTTCAACAGGGAGCCTTAAACAGAAATAAATAGAAGCATAAAAGTTCTTTAAATCATTTTAATGTTATAATTGGGGATTTGTATGTCGGAAGATAAATGCTTAATAATTCAGAGAAAAAGTACCAGTGAAAGGACGAGTGTATAGCAAATTGTAGTATGTGCAAACAGGAAACAATTTATTGGTTCAAGGAGAGAAGTAAATTAGTATTCCAATTATTATGTTTGCAGAATTCCTTGGTGAGTAGTTCTTCTCATTGTTATACAACCCAAAATGATTCAGTTTTGCGGAGTAAATTTTCCAAGTAACTTGTGGGAATTTAACCATAAGACTAAACAAGGCTGATGGGAACCTTATAACTGATCTTTGTTCACCAATATGATAAAGGTATTTGCCTCTGAGATAGTTTTTAGAGGTGTTTAGACCTTGGTCTTCAGAGTGATTAGATTCTACAATAAGGAGAACAGCCTACCCTTGGCAAATATTTGCACATGACAGAGAATTGTGATTTATTTATTCAAGTGTTTTTTCTCAGCTACGGTCAAATGGAAAGTCTGCCTTAACTTATTTGGATAATAAATATATATTTTTTTATTATACTTCCAGCTTTAGCAAAATTTTTAAAAAGCAAATGACCTTCTTTATATGTTGTGTTACTTAGGCAAAGAACTTCAGAAGATTTGAACTTCCAAAAGAGTCTTCAGCATGTCAGCAGTGATAACAAAACTGTTATGAGGAGGATTTTAATGCAAAAAAAAAAATAGAATATGTCTCCCATAGACACACAACTCCCAGACTGCTTTATTCATGAGTATAAAGCCACTTCAGCTGTAAAATGCTTTTTTCCCCTTTAAAATATTAAGAACTTTACCATCAGGAAAGATTATATCTGCCATGATTAAAACAAAACAAAGCAACAAAAAGAAAAAACACCACAAACACACACAGGGAGACAAATTTGTTTTAGAGAAAACAAAAACACACAAAACCACATCAGAACTCCTCAAGCTTAGAAGAAATAGGATTTTATGTTTCCAATGCGTTTTCAATATTTAGAGCACAGAGATAAAGCAAGCAACTTCATAAAGTCGTCATTCTTCAGCATTGTAGGGAGCCTTGAAAATGAAAGGGATATGATCACTTTCTATTGTTGCACAGTAGATAAGGTCATTCTTCTTATCCTCTTTCATTAAAGTGACTCTAAGCTTGTCTCCCAGGTCCTATCAACTACATTGTTCAGATAGGAAAGAGAGAAAGCAGCAACATACATCCTAGGACAGTTCAGAAGTAACCAGCGGGAAGAAAAAAAAAAAAAGACACCCATCCAAAACGTAAATAATGAAATGATAAAGCCAACAAAAGCCAACAAGCAAAACACAAATATTCATATCACTGGCTGTCCTATTCTTCATATGACTATCTGCCCTGAATATTTCTGCTTGCAAAAGCAAGCCTCAGAGCAAGTTGCACTTTAGGCTCCATATGTCCATCCTGAATGCACCCCTCAAGTAACAGGCTTTGCTGGCTTTCTTCACTTTTTTTTCCAGTAGGCCCACGTCGTTCTCCCTCTGAGGGGCACATGTAAATCTGCTTTCTCCCTGAGAACATGTCCAAAACCAGCCTTTTCCAAACAGGTTTGTCAAAAATGATGTATCACAGAGAGCTAAAGGAAGCTGCAACAAAGGCCCAACATGTACATTTCCCTTCCTTACCCTTAGCTCTTTGGCAATTTTCAGCAGTTACATCCAGTTCACTTGAACCTGTTTTTGCTGGAAGAGACAGGCTGTGCTGTGTTGCTTTCTGTAAGTGGATCTCTCCCTCTAATAGCTCATAATCCATTCACCCCTAACCATTCCTGCGTAGCTAGCATTTCTTAGCATATACATACTGGCAGAAGCTAGTATAGCTTAAAACAAACAAACAAACAAACAAAACCATTTTCTTCTTGATAGGATATGGAGACTACACAAGGATTATACCCAGATGCAAGTATCGGCTTCTTTAAAGTTTTCTTCCCATAAAACCCTTGAGAATTCTTTGACACCACCATTATGGTTCATTCATCCCTTCTCTCTCTATTCTCTCTCTCTTGTACAAAGGCACATGCACAGAGAGCCTGGTTTGTGTGATCTTAGTGCATGGAAGAAAGAAAAAGGTAAATGGAGGAGAGAGCACATGATACCTGTAAGCAAACAGCACGCATAACACTTACCCATTCTCCTCAGTAATGGATATTTACAACAACCCAAGGATGACAGCTTTACCAACAATTTAAGATGCTCATACTGTAAGCTAATGTTTTATCTTCTAATGTAATATATCGGAATTATAAAATTTCTGAAGTGCTTTCAGCAATGATTTTCAGAGAGACTGAGATTCATGTTTATAACCAAGCAGTATTACAGGAGACTCCTGACTGAATGGAATAAGGTGATAGCATGTGTCTTGCACCCAACAAACCATTTACTTTTCATTGTATTTGTGCTTTTCTAACTACAAAGCAATGAACTAAGAGAGAGGTATAATTACTCGTATCACAGAGAAAAGCAGAAAAGATGAGGGGTAGAGTATGCACAAATCAATACTCCCACAGGCAAACAATTGCTGTAGAGTTGCACATTGTATTAATGAAGAGTAAATATTGATTTAGTTAATAGCAGTGTTCCAGTAAACTTTCAGAAGCATCAGTAACCCTGGTTTGTGAACTCTTCCATGAAGGTAGATCCCGTTATCTGTATGGATTCTTGTTCATTTGCAGAGGGCTTCTTCCATGAAAAGTAGTTTAAAGGACTAAGGATGACTAACAGCAGAGCAGTTTTGAATAGTTATAATGTAAACTTTTAGCAGGCCATTAAGCTTTACTTCTTCCTACAGTTCCTAGGAATCTACAAATCTCACCCTACTCAAAGTCCAGTCCTGAACTTGCAAAGATGTACAGGTAAAGAGACTTGGTTGTTTTTGTTTGAATATTTTTGAATTTTTTTTCCCTCTAAAATGAAACTGCAGAGTAAAAGTCCATTAAACATTTCTGCAAATATACTGAGAAAGAAAAGAAAGGCTGCAGTATTGATGTCTTTACAAATATTGGTAAAATACAGCTGTTTGTTTTCTAAAATATAGCTAATAATGTCCATGAAGCCTTTTAAATAAAACTAGCTATACGCAAATGTCTTAAATATAGATTTCAGCACTGTAATCCAACTATACTTTCATGAAGGCCTGTTACACTTCTAATTTTTAACAAGTAGAAAAAAAATATCATTCCTGTTGACTTTAGCTAATATAAAGTTTTTTACAGTATAAATGCAAAAGCATATTTAGTGTTTTGGATCTTTTAAAAATCTTGCTGTAGTACCAATCCCACCCTTTCTTTCCAAGTGTTCCTTTGTAATAAAAAAATGGTATGCCTTTGTTTCTATTCAAGCAGGACAGGTGGACTGAGGATTGTTTGCCCTAGCTGTCTGTCAACAAAATATCTACCAGTACACTAATGTTGCTCTTTATTAGCTTACACGGAATTATTTTAGCTTTTTACCAGTAAAAGGGATTGGATTCAGCTTTCAGTTAGAGATATAGGTGACTACAGGTGAGATAGGTGTCTAAGCTTTCATTATAGTCAAAGGCAACCTAGTCAATATAATCAGTGATGAGCGATTCAGAGGACCAGCCACTTGGGTAGAATTGCACTAAGTAAATATAAGCAAGGGCATGTCCTTGTATCTGAGATGCTTAAGGGTATATGAGACACAGAAATCAGCAGATAAAACACAGGATCAAAGGGTGACCTGGGCTGGCAGCAACCAGGGTACTGCAAGGCATCTATCTCCATTGTCACCAGACAACTCCGATTAGGCCAAGGAATCAATGCCCCTTGCATCTGCAGTCCAGAGGGGTAGATCACTCTCCAGGTACTATTTACTAAGTCGATATGCATTGGCTCAACTGATATAATTCTTCAGAACTATAACTCACTCCTGTAAATCCCAGAATCCATTGAATGTGCATAATCTAGTCCTGCGTCCTGCACAGTCACTGGTGGATAATTAAAAGGCCAAACCACTGCTAGTACTACCCCTGTTTCAGCTGAGATCAGCACAGGACTTGCCAGGTTCACACTCTGGGACACAAAGAAATTCCCCTGAATCAGAGCACTGTCAGCAGGATCAGGGCACTTTTCTTCCCCCAGGAATCCAGGAATCTCTCTCCATTATGGTACAGGGGTACCAAAGGGAAACTTGCAGGAGAAGTGGTGCTCCACTGAAAGCATGGCTGGATATGTAGGAATAAAATGTCTCACCCTAGTTTTGGATTCAGATAAACCTTGGGTCCTTCTGTAATTCATCTGAAAGTGACAGGCACTTCCAAAAATACCCCAAAACTGAGTGCATTTAAGATGTGATTCTGTCTCTAAAAGATGGCTGTCTTTCTTCAGTGACTCCAAAGTTTTGGCAGATTCCAGTCCTCATTTATTTCCATCAGCTAGGTAGGATAAATTCAGTCCTTCTGGCTAGAAAATAGTCAAAGGTAATATATGGCAATTAAGTTTTCTTATTTCTCCCCTCCAAGCCTGCTGGAATTTTATTTTGGAGATGCCCGTTAGCATATTTTGATTGAGACTAAGTTTCTGAAAGACACCTGTCTAGTTTTGAGACAGCCTCTTCATCTTTGTAGTTCAATGAAAGCTAAGTAGGCTGCCACATAATAGCTTGTCAGTCTCTTGACAAAGTATATTTTATGTATAAGCCTCAAAAGACATTTCTGGTGATTCTTCTTAGAGAATTTCAGTACTACAGCACATAAATATTTTTTGTCATAAAAATCATAATTGTTTTGGTGTTTTGTCTTATCCCAGGAAAAATCCTCCAATCTAACATGCCATTAAGTCATTTTACTCATAAAATTTATTTATAATATGACAATATCTACTATGACTTCAAATATGGAAGTTTCTACAATTCTTTTTCAGAGACTACTCTATGGTCTAATAGTGCTTACCCAAATGATGAATACTAGTCCATATATAAATACAGGAAAGTAGGTATTAAACTGTTCTTTATACAGTACCCCAAAGCCGTTAGTTAAAACCAACATTTTTGAAGGTATTTTGATGCTGTGAGTCTATTAATACATAGCAAAACTCATTCTTAATATTTCTAGTGTGGAATTTAGTGTAATTGTCTCAGCAATAAGTTGTCTATTTTTGGTGAAGCAAATTAGACAAGTGAAGAGGGAAACTGGTGTGTTTTTCTTTACTTTTGAAATGTTATGTAATTAACAGCTCAATAACTGTGCACACCCTTGACCTTTCTATTTTTTGTGAAATAAAGTTATTGTTTCACATTTCACTTCCATAATGCTAATATAGTCAAGAAAAATATTATCCAGTCTACTGGATTTATAGAAATCAGGGAAATATCTCCCTGACTAATTTAATGTTATTTAGAAGAAATCATTTTATATCAAGCAAGTACAAAGTGCTATTTTAGGTGACTTTTATATATTTCTGAAAATCTAAGTACTGTCATCACTAAAGGATTGGATTCTCCAACCAAAACAGGTCTTTATATAGAAGCATCCTATTGGCATTTACAAAAATGCCTGTATTAGTGCATGTGACTTTCTTAAGCATTTTAAAGAATACTATTCCTAATATCTAGATTTTATTAAAGAAAAAAATAAACAGGGAAATGCCAAGTACCCTGAAGAAAAATTAACAGGATCATCCTCTTTATGGAAGCAAGAAAACAAATACTACAAGAATTGTTATCTCGTATGGTGATTTAGCAAGTCTATTGTCTGTCAGCGAGATATATTATTTAAGACACTAAAGAAAATTAGTCAACATATCAAACTTGAGAAGGCACAAATCTTTCTAACAGCATTGTACTAACTAAAAAGCCAACATTTTTGTCACATTTGGAATACTCTACTCCTCAAATCACTCCTAAAATTTGCTTATAAGAACACTATTTAAAAGGCCTAAAGGAGCTCCAGCAGGAAAAGCAATGGACCAAGCAGATAGCACAAGGGAGACTCTGCAAGACTAGAACTAAGCCATTATTTCCTCTGTCATCAGTACAGAATGAGGAACAGAAGGAAGATTCTTCAGGCATTAAAATATATTTACACCCCTATGTATATGTGACTTCTGAGCTTCCCATATATAAGTTGCTACAGTGCTAGTAATGGGAAACACAAGTAGCTCCAGCACAATACATGAAATTATTGTCTCCGAGAGGAAAGCTGATCATATCTTCCTCAAGAAGACATACACTCGTACCTTTAGTAAACTCATGAATTTGCACTATGTATCTGATGTTCAGTGACCAAACTACTGTAGTCTTTCAAAGTGTATCATTTTAGGAAGTATTAGAGAAGCCTTATATACATTTTTAATAACTCACGATAGTTATTACCTATAGGCCAGACAGGAATTAGAGCATACCTTACTGAACACTAAACATGGCATGCACTTCTGGCTTCAAATAGTTGATAATCTAAAAACCACATGACAGAAAGGTGAAAGAAGTACAGCACACAAGCAGTGCAATGTCCACAACCATTAAGTTAGCTCCTTGCTTATTAGTACCTGAGAAAGTATCCAGGCCCAGGAGGAAGAAGTAGGGCTGGCATAAACAAGACAGTAATAATGTAGAAAAATCTGTTCTATAGCATCGAATGTCCCTGCTTCAGCTGTTTCTGTTCTGTTTCTCCCAGATGGGGAGTGAATAGAAGGGAAATTACCCCAAGTCTCCTCTTCGACCTTTTACATACCAGACTCCATTTAACTTATTTTTGCTTCTTTCCAGTATATTTCCTTGTTGCATGAATCATACCTGAATGCATGATACCTCATGAATTATGATTAGAGCTATCATTACAAGCATGATTGAACACTTACTGCCAAGTAGACTTGACTAGACTTGCAAATTATTTTACAGAGGGGGAAAAAAAATATAAAAAAAGAAATGAAAAAAATAAGAAAAAAATGAACAAAACCAAATCAAACCAAACCAACCAATCAAACAAACAAACAAAAAACCACCAAAACAAAAAAAAACAGGACTAGCTGCAATTTAGGAAATAACAGAAATAAGCCTGATTCTACTATATGCTTTTATTTAGCATGGCCTTCCTTTTATTTAGCCAAGACTGTTCTCTTATTGTTTCAAAAAATGTCCCTGGCCCCCAACAGATTTATCATTGGATGGATTTCATGAATAACAGTTCTGCATTCACTTTATCACTCTTCACCATGAGAGTGGTGAGGCACTGGAACAGGTTGCCCAGAGAACTTGTGGATGCCCCACTACTGGACATGTTTAAGGCCAGGTTGGATGGAGCTTTGAGCAACATGTACTAGTGAAAGAATGTCCCTGCCCATGGCGTGGGGGGGTTGGAACTAGATGATCTTTAAGATCCCTTCCAACCCAAACCATTTCACGATTCTGTGATCCATAATTTTCAGGAAAATAAAAAATATTATGCCTACTGGATATCCTCTCTCCCCGTGTTTACAGACACCTTCACCGCCCTCCAGCAGGTCAGTGTGGCAGGATTTCTCTTTCCAGAACCTGTACTGAGCAACTATTTCCAGTAGACTGCCCTTATTCTCTTCTGCACTATGGATTCTACCATGTTGCCACAGAAGGAATCTGAATTTGCAAAAGGTTTCCCCTGGGAAAACAGAATGGATGAAAGTTAATTGGGATCACTCACGCTCAAAAAATTATATTTACACATATGCAAATCTGGTCAGTTTAAGCTGCCATGGAAATTCTTTGTGAAAGACACAGGCAATTATAGACAGAGATGTTGCACTAGTCCAAAAAGAAGTTTTCCTTATTTTTTTCAACAAGCATGTTTCAATCACATCTAAAAAAATAAGATAAATGGGCACAGAGATTACCAAATTCTCTTAGTCCTGTTTAAAGTCCTGTTTAAAACAAAAACTAACAAAATAACCCTAGGGAAATAAAAACAGAATGGAAATATTCCCTTAAAACACTTTCCTGGAGATCTTAATTTATAGTTATACCGGACGACAACTGACCCTAAAGAAGCTTTATTATCACAGCAACTATGACTGCTATCTCTTCAAATCCATTCTGACAGCATAACCCTACTATTGTTCTAGTTCTTAGAGATGAACTAACAAAAAAATTTTGAAACCCAAACAAAAAAAGAAAGGCAGGGAGAAAATTATCCAGATAACTTTACCTATTTACAAGTGTCAACTAGGTGGAATTAAACTAATTTCCTTCTCTTACCTTCCCTTCTTGATGTTTTTCCTTTTTCAGCAATTATCTGACTTAGACATCCAAAACTACGTATTCTCCACCACTGCTGTGAGATTGTGATGAGAGAGGCAGCTGAAAACATCTTTAACAGGCTCATTCTGAGTTTGATTTTGCCAGCATGGTGAAGAACAGGATGTGAAGTTGTAAATGTGCAGCAGGAAAGCTGCAAGTATCATTCGATGCCAGGGAGACAGAAGCATAATTTTCTGCCTGGACTTTTTTTCCCTCTCTCTTTTGTGTACCTTCCTATCGGTGTCTTTAATAAAAAAAGACTCCACTAAGAACAGCAATAGTAACACATTCAGTCCACTGCAACTTTTTCTTGTGCAAAGAAAGGAATGAAAAAAGCTCTGTCTGCAATAACATCTCAAAGACTATCATAATAGGTTTCCCTGATAAACAATATTGCTATTGTAAAGAGCCAATACAGCTAAACCAATGAGAATTAGGAATGTTGTTGAAAGGATAGTCTTATTTTACCCTCTACAGTTCAAAGCAAGAGATTTAAATATGGAACTAAACCTAAGTTGCAATAGGAATAAGTAGAGGAAGTTGTACCTGCTGAGTTAGACTAGCTACCACAAGCTGGATTAACTGTTTAATGACAATTTTAGCAAGAGAGACTACTAGAAACTTTAACTTCCTCTTTTTATTCTATTGACAGTAACGGAATAAAGTCAATTTCAGCTAGCTTCTGTAGGCATTATAACTCACAGATTCATCACCATCTTTCAGTACCTTATCAGAAAGAACTCTGTGGCTGGAACCCACAAAAATTATTAACATTGCTCATCTGAAATTTCCACTGGGACAAACTCACCTCCAGCAACCATTTGAAAAACACACTTCAGCTTCGTCTGATCTAAAGCTACATAAGCAGTCTATAAATATTGCTTATTCCTGGCTGCATCCTGAGGAACACTGTCTGTGATTTTACTGCCTTGCCTTTCTCTTCAAGTTCAAACACAGAGCTATGCCTAATGGGCATTATCTCTGGAACAGCTACCTTCAAATAGTACCTTTTCATCAGTTGCTTTCAGATAAGCCCCATACAGCTCAAATTTACACTCATCAATTGTTGTAGACCATTAAGATCTTTGGTCATTAACTTGTTGCCTCCAGAGATCCTATTGAACTGTTTTTCAAGTGCTGGAACTTACCCTTCAGGCCTGTAAAACTAGAAGCCCCTACTGAGATAGAATACTGTCAGACAGTGACGGTTTCAGCTGTTTAACTTACAGCTTCAGCAGACAGTGTTTGCCACTAGGCATTCTGATTAGGTCAAGTAACTAAGAAATCGCAGCAAAATCATCCAACTCTCAAGAATGAAACTTTTTTTTTTTTTTTTCAGAGAAGCTGTATCCAAATGTTCTCTCTGAGCCCTGTGATAATAGAGCCCCTCAGTTATTTTTGGCTGATACTTGCTCATTTCATTAACGAGTACTTACTCTTTAGCATGAAAGGCAAGCTTTTGGACTCAAGAGTGCCTTGGTGTTCATCAGATCTGAAAAGTGAGAAAAGCAGGGTAACTAGAAGATAGATAAAACTGCTCCAAGTAAAATGATATTATGTTAATCAATTAGCCTATTTGAGAGAATAAGTTAGTTAGCATCCAGTGAGTAAAATCAGAAAGGTGAGAGGCTGTTAGCTCATGTGGAGTAGAGGCAGAAAAAGGGTTCTAGGATTAGTATTACAGGAACAGGTTAGCTGGAAAACTGGATAGTCCATTAAATCAATATCTTTCTTGAGCCCTTTATTTTCAGTAGCAAGTAGAGTTATGAATTCTAGTCTGCAGGTTCATCTTGTGAACGAACTGTGTAGGACTTCTTAGAGGATTAGGACTGAGCAGTCAGAAACAGAGTGAAAAATGTCCTGCTGTTAAGTGGCATTTCTATCCTTTACAAATTGCCTGAGCTACCTGATTCTAGCACACAGCACTCGTTTAATTGTACCCATACTGCATTCACAAGGGGATTTGTCCATTGAATGAAGTACACCACAGATTGGGCTGAACATGTGTAGGACCTATAGATTTTAATGGTTTGGTTTGGGGGAGTATTATCTGTAGTAACTGTGGAGAATGTTGGCATTCCTCTGGCAGTCTAGTTCCATTTGTTTTTCTTGCTATGCGTGATTTTATTTTGGAGTATGTGACTGGTAAGGCAGGGGATGGTTTCAAAATTATAAAAGGACTCATTATCTGAATCTATGTAAGGCAGAATCTGCAAACAGCATTTTCAGATTTTTACTTAATTGCTCTGTAGATCTCAGCCTGGGGTGGGATGTTGTTCTCAAGGGTACATAGTTAACAGGGGTTTCTTGCACTTAGGTAGATAAAACTCACTTTGGCAAACAAATGCCTTGTACTTAATGCATCTTTTAAAGTCAAATTAGAAGATGTTACTTTGGAATTATAAATTATTTACTCATAGTAGAGAATTATCCTGAGTAATTTAGGGAATTATTAAATAATTAATTCTTTTGACAAATGCTAATAAGGAATTTTAAGAGCAATGAAACCTCGGGTTTTTTTAGTAATTGAAATTGAAGCTCTTGCTGGTGGGAAGATTCTATAGAAAACACTATAAGCTAACCCTAGTTTCTAATAGTTTCTATTAGTAGAGAAGCCTAGTTTCTAGTTGACAAAGTAGAGTTGTTAGCAGGCTAATGAAAAACTATAACAGAGTCTGTACTCCCCACCAGATTACAATAGTTTCCCAAATCTTCCCTGCGCATTAACATTTAACAGGAAGAAACAAATTATCTTGGTAAACTGGGAGCATTGGAGAGAAATTATTATTGATGCATGATGTTGATCATGACACGTGCTCAGTTTAGGTTAACTATGAGTAAGAACTGCAATATTGAAAGGTAGGAAAATTTTAAGAAAATTGGTAAACAGATTTTTGTATATGCTCCATTTTCCAGTGTATCCAAATCAATGTATCCTACAATGAATATTTACAATTATGTGGGTTTTATGCTTAAGCAGTCAACGAAGTCCAAAAATAATGATTAAATCTGCCTTATTGAGTTTAATGACATGATATAAATGGGATGGTAGAGAACCAAATTTCTTCACGGTAGTTCATGTGGTATTATGTTTTGGAATTGTGATGAAAACAGTGTTGGTAGCACAGTGGTGTTTTAGTTATTGCTGAGCAGTGCTTACAAAGCATCAAGGACTTTCCTGCTCCTCACACCACCCCACCAGCGAGGAGGCTGTGGAGTGCATGAGGAGCTGGAAGGGGACACAGCCAGGACAGCCGACTCCAACTGACTGAAGGGATATCCCACACCATATTATGTCATGCTCAGCAATAAATCCTGATGTTTGGATGTTACAGTGTCTACCTTCCCAAGTAGTCATCGGGCATGATGAAGCCCTGCTTTGCTGGAGATGGCTGAACACCTGCCTGGTGATGGGAAGCAGTGAATGAATTCATTGTTTAGTTTGCCTGTACACGCAGCTTTTTCTTTACCTATTAAGCTGCCTTTGTTTCAATCCATGAGTTTTCTCCCTTTTAGCCTTCTGATTCCCTTCCTCATCCTGCTGGAGGAGTGAGTGAGCAGAGAAGGACAAAAGGGATCTCTCTTAGTGGTTAGAAAACACATTCAGATGGCAGGGTAATGGAAGCAATGACCTAAAACCTCAAACCTCAAACTGGGTATTTAGGTTATATAGTCAATGCAAAGACAGACAGACAGACAGAAAAAGAAGCCAGAAAGAGCATTCAGAGCAACTCAGAGCAGGGAGTTGCTTGAGGGAAATGTTACAGAGGTGTTTCTAAATAGGTCTGAGCTATGCTCTGTGCTGCTTTGTGTCCTGTTTCCTCAGAGCACAGAGTGTGTTTGTATTCTTCCATGCATTCCTTTTCAAAAGAAAGCTAGAACATGTATTCCTTTCAGTCAAACTTTCAGAATTTTTGTCATCCACCCAAGACAGGGAGATAAGTTAGGTCACCTCTCTTTGAATTCAATTTAATCTTCCTGCAGAGAACGTTGACATGTACAGCACAGGAGAACACCAAACTAGAAAGAGGTGCTTCAGCCAGCAAGCACATTGGAGGATGGCATTAAAATTCAAAATTATGGTGACAAATTGGAGAAGTGGCTTAAAAATGTAAGGTACAATCTAATAAAGACAAGTGGTAGATTTTACTGTTAAGAAGAAATAATCAACTTCAGAAATGTTGCATGAAGAATGACTGAAAAAAAAAGCAATGGCAGCTTTTCAGAAAACTGTCTAAGCCTTATAATAAATAGATCACATGCTGAGCATGAATCAACACTGTCATGCTGTAGAGAAAAAGGTAAATGCCAAGCAGGCATGCAAATAGAATCATCATTTAGAAAACCCAAGCTTAATTCTTCTGCTGTACTAAGTGAATCATTAAGGCCCCAGCTGAATACTGCCTCCAGTTGTGGACATCATACTTCAAAAATAATGTCAACCAACAATAGAAGTTTCTCTGCAATCAATGAAAGCTATTATAGGTATAAAAATAATCTTCGAAGAGACATTGAAAGCATTAACAAGTATTCACTTAGTTCAGAAAAAAAAATATGCATGGCATAGTGAAAGTCAGAAAACATTCAGAAAATAATCAGAAAATCTTGATCTTAGCAAAAAGAAAGGCTACCCATGTCCACTGCAATCAGGACAATAAAGAGTGAGCTTGAAGGGTTTTAGTTCAGACATAGAGAAAACCTTTCTGAATCTAGGGCTCATCAAGCCCTGGAGCAGGTTGTTGCCTGAACAAGTTTGTAATCTTCATTGTTAGAGGTTCAACAGACACCAGTTGGGGAAGGTTTAGGTCTGTCAGATTTTGCTTTAGGGTGTCAACCTCTAATGGAAAGATCATGATGGACTGAATAACTTCCTGTTGCCCCTTCTATTTGCTTTTCAGTGAGCCTATGATAAGAACAGCAATGGCTTGGATCACACTCCAGCACTCTCTTTGCTATCCTTTTTAGAGCTGATATAAAAAAATAGACTGAAGTATATAAGGGGAAGGTAAGGTGAGAAAGAGATAAGGGGAAAAGCAACAAGTAATGGGAGAGAAAAAAAGATGGTAAAAGAGGGAGAACTTTTCATTGGGCCCTAGCGCAATAATGAATGTTGAGTCTGCAGCTTTGTACATGCAAATCACAAATTAATTTGTTCTGGGACATATTCAGGCCTGACTGGGTAAAAACCAGAGCAACCTGATCTGAACTTACAGATCACCCTGCTTTGAGCAGGAGTTTGGACTAGATTATCTCCTAAGGTCCCTTCCCACTTAAATTATCCTGTGTTCCTACTGTTGCTACTCCACTTTGGCTCTGTACTTATGATGACCTTTCCAAATGCATATCTTATTTTAGATACATATTTGTAATTTAGACATAGGCAAGCCCTTTTGTAAAACCTTTTCTGTTTAGAAAAATCTAGGGTGAAGACCAAGAATACTATTATTTCTAGAAAAATTAGATAAAACCTTGCAGATCTTAAATTCCCAGCAATTAATATGGAATACCTTTAAAAATTCCTGATTTGTTGTTGTTTAAATCTGTGGAATCTGTATCATTAATTATCAGTGGGTGACAAGCTACTGTAGCTCTAGATAAAATGTAATCTTTGCTGGTATTCTGGATTCAAAAGCAGCTTTAAAGCTCCCTGGCTGAAATATTTAACCTGATTTATGGGTTGTGCTCTGAGAGTACTAAGGCTAAATCTCACTAAAATCACTTTAAATGACTTTTAAAATTAAGTAAGGAACCAAATGTAACTACTAATCTAAACATACTGTGAAATATTAATTATGCATTTTAAGTGAAGGGAATAAACAAGAAATAATTTAATCTGTGACATATAATAAATCCCAAAATGTGTCCTTGCTGAAGGCATTTTCTAAATAAACACTTGTTTTTAAGCCCCAAAGGAACTGAAGTTGAAACCATTAGTTACTGAGTCAGAAGCTGTTTATTAAAACATTTTTTGCAGTCACCTGTTAAAAATACATAAAAGTTTCTAAAGGGTGAATACATTGAGAGAAAAGTAAAGTAGCCTAACGTGAAAGGGAATGAAAGATCTTTATGTTATGCCTGGCAATGTCTGTTAATGAGATAAAACTACTTCAGATCAATCACAACCACCGAGCCAATGTAAAATATATTTTAAGTTCACACAAAGTTCTGATATTTCAGTCAACATATTGCACAAATGCAAAAATTGAGAGCTAAACAAAAAATCATACTTCCATAGACAAATTGTTCGTGACCCCTAGGTACACATTCCTCGTGTTCTTTCATGCAGAAACTCCCCTGTGCAAAGTACGCTCTGCGCACTGCAGAACCTAAATATCATGTATACTTTCTAAATGGAACATGCAGAAAAAGAGCCTGACCTCTTTTCACTGGACAATCTCATCAGTACTAAAACAAAATAGGTCAGGAAAACCTTCCTGGAGTGTAAATTTTACTCCTTCTTCAGGAAGTAACCCTTCCAGTTCTTCTTCTGTACAATGTGAGTACCACAGGGCCATGTATCAGTTTACTACTGAAAAGATAAGGTGGTTTTGTTTTGTTTTGTTTTTCTAGTGAGCTATGCAGATATCAGATATATAGAGTCCACAGAGACACTATTAAACTTAGAAGCATTGTGAGTGAAATCCTACTGCCCTCCAAAATACATAAGGAAAAGAAAAGAAAACAAGAACAAAAACACTGACCTGTGGAGTTTTCCCCTCATGACCTTTCTTTAATCTGAGTAACAGTGCTATCTCACAGAACACTTACCTGGGGAATCTGGAGATGTGCATGTACAGGTGTGAATATTTAATAAAAGAAACATTGGTAACAGTCAGGGTGAGAATACTTCAAACATTCTGTCTAGTATTGTTTGCATGCAGTCTTTTTCTTTGGCAGAGAAACTTAAAGGAAAGGCAAGAAGATAACTGCACTGAAGTCTGGGCTCAGAAGACGCATTTTCCCCCTCAAAGTTACTACCTTTACATCTTTCCCACTCAGAGTTGCTACCTTTCCATTTTGAGCCAGACAGCCCAGCAATTACAGATCTGTGTCTGGACTGGTGTAAAACTTGTATTTCAAGTGCTCGGTACAAAAATTTTCACAGGACCCTGTGCCATGGACTTTCAGAAAGTCCCATCAGAGTAAGACTAGAGACCATGGCCAAATGGCAGTCAGCGTCTTTTGCTGAGTGCTATGCATCTCCCTAGCAGCCCTTCATTTCTTCTTCTTACAGTCTCAATAAATATATACACTTGTGCTGCTGAAAATCCTTCCTGTTCCTAGCTTGACTTCCTACCTTATCTTCTGAATATGTTGATGGTGTACCATCTCCTTTTCAATAATCCCACCACATACACTGATTGTCATGTAAATATGTTTATGTTATGTATCTCTACAGATTGTTTTTTCTCAGTTTCAGAACTTTATACAATATTATCAATCTGGTAATGCCCTTAAGGCTCAGCTACTTGTGGTGGGTTGACCCTGGCTAAACACCAGGTGCCCACAAAGCCTCTCTGCCACTCCTGCTCCTCAGCTGGACAGAAGAAGAGAAAAAAACACACTGAAAGGCATGTGGGTCGAAATAAAGACAGAAGGAGATCACTCACCAATCACCATCACAGACAAAACAGACTCAACTTGGGGAAATTAATATAATTGCCAACCAAATCAGAGCAGTGTAATAGGAACTAAAATCCAAATCTTAAAACACCTCCCAGCCACCCCTCCCTTCTTCCCAGGCTCAACTTCATTCCCAATTTTCTCTACCTCCTCCCCTCCACTGGCGCAGGGGGATGGGGAATAGGGGTTGCAGGGAGTTTATCACATGCTGTCTCTACCACTCCTTCTTCCTCAGGGGGACGACTCCTCACAGTCTTCCCCTGTTCCAGCATGGGGTCCCTCCTATGGGAGACAGTTCTTCACAAACTTCTCAAATATGAGTCCTTTCCACACACTGCAGCTCCTCACAAACTGCTCCAGTGAGGGTCCCCGACCTGGCCACAAGTTCTGCCAGCAAACCTGCTCCAGCTTGGGCTTACTCTCTCCATAGGTCCACAATTCCTGCCAGGAGCCTGCTGACTGTGTGGCCTCTCCAAGGAGTCATACCTCCTTCAGAAGTATCCACCTGCTCCAGTGTGGGGTCCTCCCCAGACTGAAGGCGGAGATCTGCTCCATCATTAACCTCCGTGGACTGCAGAGGGACAGCCTGCCTCACCATGGTCTTCACCACGGGCAGCAGGAGAATCTCTGTTCTGGTGCCTGGAGCACCTCTTCCTCCTCCTTCACTGACCTTGGTGTCTACAGAGTTGTTTCTCTCACATATTCTCACTCACTCTGCCAGCTGCTGTTGCACAGCAGTTTCTTCCCCTTCTTAACTATGCTATCACAGAGGTGCTACCACTGTCACTCATGGGCTTGGCCTTGGCTAGTGGTGTGTCCATCTTCGAGCCAGTTGGAACTGGCTCTATCAGACATAGGGGAAGCTTCTCACAGAAGCCACCCCTTTAGTCCCACCACTGCCAGAACCTTGCCACACAAATCCAATACACTACTATACAAATATGCTGTGCTTACAAACATGAGAAGTGAACATTTCCAAAACACTCCCTCTTTGTTTGAATATGGAGTGGTCTGACTCTCAGTGACTTCAGAGGTTATATTTTCACACTCACATAAACATTCTATTTTTTCTGTCACAACTCCAATGTGTACTTACACTGGCCTTGTGTTGTTAGTCAGGCCTGATTATTGACTCTTGCTCCTTAAGCCATTAACCACTGAAATCCCTGCAATTCTCAAGTGTAAAACACATGAGCTCAGCAACAAATGGACTCAGTCTCTACAGCATTTTAACAAAAGAAGACTTGCATGCCAGCAGGAAGAAGGATGGTTCCTGTGTATCTATATATTTCTATGTACACCATAGTGTGCGCTGTGCTGAAGTACTCCAGAAACAGACTATATCAAGTAATATCAAGTCCTTGAAGAGGACACATGCCACAGAAGTTTACTGCAGCTTCTTTACGATATGACCTTTTATGACCTTAACAGTGAATGTTGGGGTTTTCTTTTGTTTTAGCCAAGTTTTTGGTATTGTCTCTCACAGTATCCTCTGGACAAAATGACCAGCATACAGCTAGACATGTACACAAGATGATGAATGAACAACAGGCTGAAGGGTTGGGCTCACAGAGTTGTAGTAAATGAGCTAACATCTGCCTGACAGTCAGTCCCTAGTGGTATTCCCCAGGGCTCAATTTTATGGTCAGTTCGCTTAAATGTTTTTATCAGTGACCTGGACACAGGAGTTGAGTGCACACTAAGTTGGTTTGCCAATGATACTAAATTAAGAGAAGCTGTTGATTCCCTCAAGTATAGAGAGGTCTAACAGAGACACCTTGATAGATGTCACTGACTATATGAAATTTAATGAGGACAAATGCCAGATTCTGCACCTGGGACAGTGTAATCCTGGATGTATGTATAGACTGGGGGACAAGAAGCAGGAGTGCAGCCCTGCAAAAAGAGTTCTGGGGGTTTTGGTTGATGGTAAGCTCAATATAAATCAACAATGGATCCTGGCAGTCAAAAGGGCCAACTGTATCCTGGGGTGCATTAACTACAGTATAGTTAACCAGTCAAATATAAAGTTACTGTCCTGTTATAGTCAACACCAGTGCAGCCACACCTTGAGTACTGTGTGGAGTTCTGGGCTCTGCAATATAAGAAGGATATCAAAATATTAGAATGTGTCCAAAGGAGAGCAAAAAAGATGGTGTAAGGACTAGAAGGCATAAATTCTGAAGAGCAGCTGAGGACAATAGTTTTTTACAGCTTAGAGAAGAGGATACTGAGGGGTGACCTCATTGTTGTCTACAACTTCCTCATGAGGGAAAGTGGAGAGGGAGGTCTTCTCCCTGGTGTCTGGTGATAGGACATGAGGGGATGGCTTAAAACTGTGTCAGGAGAAGTTCAGATTGGATATTAGGAAAAAGTTCTTCACTGAGAGGGTGGTTAAGCACTGGAACAAGCTCCCCAGAGAAGTGGCCATTGTCCCAAGCCTGTCAGTGTTCAAGAAGCATTTGGATAACACTCTTAGAGGTATGGTTTAACTTTTAGGTTGCTCTGTGTGGAGTCAGGAGTTGGATTCAATGATCCTCATGGGTCTCTTCCAACTCAGTATATTCCATGATCCTGTGATTCTGTCCTCCTCAGGCAACCATTGATACAGGTTTGATAAAGAGAGGTTAAGGTTATTTGCTGTCATTACCATCTGTCCTCATTCCAAGTGTGGCAACACAAGGGTTGGAAGAGGTTCTACTGGTAGTAGAGAGATGATGTTGTTGTACCCCTAAACTTGGCATATCAAGAGGGGATAACTTCACTACATTTATAGTAAATAATGCACCTCAGAAGGTACAGATGTGGAGGTGTAATGTCTATTGAACTGGAGACTCTGTACCCCCCTGAAATGGCCATATCTGCTTCTCCCAATTGCTTCTAGGCTTCCCTGATGATACCACTTAGCACCCATCAAAAGACAGTAGACAGAGAGGTGTTACACCATAATTTAACAGTCGTTAGCTAAAACATGTAACTCTTTATAGCCTCCAAGCTATGCCAATGTGTGGCAGGAGTTAGAGAAGGGGAATTGGTCCATGAACCATAACGAGCCACAAAGCGACCAGGCATTCAGTAGAGTCTGGGTCTTGACAACTAGTAACAATTATGGATATTTAAAAACACAAACAGAAAGACACACACATGCACATGTATTTATATATAAATATGTGTGATTGCATTTGATATATGACAATAATAAAAAAGCTTTTCCCAACATCCAGTAATGAAATTTAATTGGCAAAGTCATGCTAATGACCATATCTGTATGCTGTTGTAACCTAAAGCATTTTAGCCAGTTTGTGAACTTGTATCCTGTCAAGCTACAAGCAGGCAGACACTCAAATAGAGGGATTTAATTATTTAGATTTTTATAAAAGCCTTTGTTCACTGAGTTACTAACATGCTGTGTGGTGATGAATATCATCTACATTTCCTGAAACAGAAAAAGAAAAATCCTGTCAATTGAAAGAATGGACTTGGTCAATTTACAACAGGCAGTTTGAACTCTGAAGGATGGGAAATCCTTCTAGGCATGCATTTGCCTTCAAAAATGTTTGCAATTTGTATTTAAGTTGTGACAAGTGATGCATGGATGAAAGAGCAAAACACCCCTTTCATGCTCAGTGATACATGGGAAGATCATATATTCCACAAAAGATATTGCACATCTGTGCTCTTAAAGCTTGGCTTTCAAACCCTCCTAGGACACAAACCTGTCTTCAGAGAAGAAAGGGGAAAAAAGTCACTTGCATTGCTTTATTTTTCTCCTGTGACTGTAAAATGTTTCTCTCTGCAGAACTGCAGCTGGGCACTGTTACAAAGATTAAGGATACATTATCCAAGAAATAAAAGCATTAAATCCAATGATTCTGAAGTTTAATCCATGCACAGTTTGCAACACTCAAGTCTTCTATCACACACAATGCATACACCTACAGTCACACACACCCATCAGCAATGGATAATCCTTTCAAACAGCCCACGCTGCAGCACAATCACCGAGAAAATGATCCAATGCACTCAGGAGCACAGTAGGATTCCCACTCAGAGCTGGTTGACCTTCACCCAGGTTCCACTGATATGCTTTTGATCGTGTGATTTTTAAAGGTCAATTTGTCATCGTAAGGAAGACCACACTGCTGACAGTAAAATTATGAGCTTAGAAATACACTTCTGCTCATGCTTGAATCATTTAAAAGCAGCTTGTATTAAGAATTTTAGTTCTTTTGCTATCACACCTTAGTTTGGATTATTCTTCTCTGTCAGAAAAACATGCTACCAGTGAAATTAAACAGCTGCGTAAAGTGAAAAATAGCTCATGATCTATATAGAGGAATCTGCTGCTTCCATCTGACTTTCCTTACAGCCCTTGCTTTCAGAGGTAGGCTGATCCATGTGCATCGTCGAAGATTCAAAATCATGTTTACCAACTGTAGAGGGCTTAAAATCTCATGCATAAGGTTGCACTAAAATGAGGCTTTGGGTTTTTTTTTTTTGTTATCACAATCCCAGGACAATTCAGTAAGCAAAACAATCCAACTGGTTGCATTATTGTGTGCAAAATGCTAGCATGTATTTTATTGCTTGTTTTGAAGAATGGCAAATCGTGATATTTGGAGGATTATCTCATTGTAGTATCTGATCTCTATTAAAAATGTGGTATTGTCATAAATATGCCACCTGTCAGCTGGTTCAAGGTCATGCAGTGGTGTTTTACATATGACTGCATAAAACTATGGCACAACATTTCATAAGAGTATGTGAAAACAGGCACAGGAATGCAGAGAAAATGTAGCCAAAACTTAATGAACAATTTGCTTGAAACTACACTGACTGGCAATATCATCACTTACCAACTCTGCAGTGAATGTGCAGATGGGTAACAACTCACAAGGTATTTTATTTTCACAGCTACTGAAAAGACTGTGTTGTTTCTCAGAGGCTTTTGCTGTTTCCCCTTTTGAAGAGCTTGATGCATCTCAATATATATATTTCTTATGTAATAGTTTCCTGATCCCTAAGGAGGTTAAATGGTCTGATGGACTGAGCATGAGGCCAAAAGCCAAGAACTCCCAAGCTGTAATATTTGGCTCTGACACCAACTTGCTATGTGGTTTGGGTTTAACAGGTGCCATTTTTCCCTAAATAAGAGTAGTATTATTTAAGAACCACAAAGAGCACAGCAAAAGATTATTATTATTTTACTGTGTTTTGAAAAGACAAAGTAACAAAACTATCCACCAAGATAGGCACGATTCGCGGAGTTTTTCAGAGTTTACTTCGGTAGTAATGAGAGGAGACAGATTTCACTGGAGACCATGCCATCAGCAGAAGGAAAACCAGTCGTTAAGGGAAGATGCATGTGGGAACTGTGAGATGATGCCCAAACCAAGGAAAGCTGTTTCATTTTCTAATCAGAGCAGAGAGAACTGGTAACTGCAGCAGTCTGAGGGGAGAGCTGCTGAGGAAGCTGTGCCTGACCCCCATCTCACTCAATACTCATCGCCAACTGGCAGCTGAGAGCTGCCCAGGGACAGCAGGCGGACCTGGACCCAGCAGGGAGGCCAGGATGGAGCAGGAGCCAGGAGGGAGCCTGTACGAGCTGGAGGCTGCAGCTGAGTGACCTCCACTGAAGCACAGAGCATCCGCTATAAATGCTGCCATGGGGCAGCCTGGCATCAGTCTGGCCAGGAGCAGCTTGAGGCAGCTTTGCCAGCTGCTTCACGGGCATCTGCTCCTCACTCCCACCAGCACCAGGAAGGCACTGCTCTGTATGAAAAGCTAGTTTATCAGCCCAAATTCCACAGATCATTTTGGACCTGCGTCAGGGCAGGGAGGGGGAGAGTCTTCAGCCAGCAGCACTCAGGCCAAATCTGAGCCCAGCCCCTTGGTTTGCTCCTGTCTTCTCACCAGGACGCTCAGCACTCAGCAAGCTTCCCCTTTTCTGGATAAATACGTCAGCCCCACACCATTTTTAAGCTCCTAGGCATGACGCATGCTGTTAATACTTTCTCCAAAGTGAGAGGTGACCAGGTAGGGGCAGAACACCTAGGTGCCAGCAGTTGAACTGCCATTAACCATGTGGTCTCCAGGTCTCCACTGCATGGCCGGGTGGGTAGACGTTTCAGGGGCAGGCGGGATACTCTTTCAGTCTCAAGTACAGCTTTATTTGAAAGTTATGTGGATCACAGCTGGTTTTCAAAGATTTCACAAATCAGTAAGTAGAAGAAACTGTAAAAACAGACTTTTCTGGACAAAGCTGTAACTGCTGCATCTTCTGAGCCCACTAACAAGATCCTAGGGCTTAATCCCTAGTCCACAGGACTGCTGACTTATGCTAGTCAGCTTTGTAGGAATGCTTTCCGGTGGCATTTCCAATTAAAAGGAATGAAAAAACAATACTGGATGTTCCTCTCCCTCCCCACAGTGTTTCCCAATCAGAAACACTCAAACTATTTCACTATCTGGGTATGTGTTAGGAAGCTGATACAGAAAAATACCAATCAAATGCATTGAAAAAATAGCAGCAGGCTACAGTATTAACTTTAAAAGCTATTAGAAATCAATCAGGACTTCAACAGTGCCTGAGGGGCAGACTGATGTAATGGAAGGCAGCCTATTAAGCATAAAAGTCAATTATACAAGAAGTTCAAAGCTCCTGTCCTTCAACACAAAAAATTAAGGAAAAAGAGATTATGTCAGCTTGGATCCTCTTTTTCTCACAGGCTCATAACCTGAGGGCTCATCTCTAACAACTATGGTCCCACAAATGGGTCCATGTAAAGGACAAACAGGCAGGCATTTGTAGGAACCTATATTCTGATAATAGTGAAGACAGCTACCATACAATCAGACATCCTGGTGTGGTGTTTGGGGATGGTGCCTCACTGTTATTTGGAGATCACTTTAAAAGCTCCTTTAAAGTGCATTGCGACTGATTATTAAAAAAAAAGAAAAAATTAAATCCCACAATCAACAACAAAAAGCCACGTTTACTGAGGCTAAAGGAAAGCTTAGGGAAAAATTACATCTCAAGCACTTCTTAAATATTACCTACATATTCCCTGCTCAGGGACATCACTTCTCATTGGCACTTAATAATATCCTACATATATATAAGGTCATAATAACTTGTTCCCTAAATCTCTACACTCATGCAAAAAGAACTGGCAGCTGACGGGAAAAAAATTCTTCCTCCATCCTGAGTCTGTCAGAAAAGCTTAATTCCAGCAGCCAGTTTAAGCAGAAAGAAATCCATATGACAAGAGGCAGAGGTCAAAGAAATAAGGGGGTTGTTTCTACTTGCAGTCCCCTGATAGCAGTACGAAACTTTTAGAAAGCTGGAATAGGTTTTGGAAATGTCATTCAATTCAAGACACAGAGCAATTAAAAACACAGGAAGTGCTGCTTAGTTTTCTTACATGTTCTAAGGCAAAAATCCTTTATTTAAGAAACTATATCACAAACATAAATGCTGCTCTCTCTCCCAAAATATTTTTCTTATTCACCTCTTTTCACCTTTTCTGCCACTTTTATTGCATTCATATATCTAGAAACAAGGTATATATCTGCACATACTAGCCCTTGGTCTCTGAAGAGGAGGGTTTAAATTGGCTTTAAAAATAATTCCAAAGCGAAATATATAAACCCACATAGTTTCTCACTCTTGTTTGATATTACCAGTGCTGGCAAGAGCCATTACTCAACAGAGCAGACTGAGTGCAGAATGAGAGAAAGGTGTTCCACGACCATAGGAAAGCCTGAATGTTGGGTTAGTTCAGACTAATCAGTGAGTAACTTTCTGGAGTAATGAAAGTCACCAATTTCATCCATATGTTAGAAATACACCAAATCCTGGAACAATGGAAAAAGCACATCATTGCATCACAACAGCCTACAGTTAGGGGAGCAGAGGAATCTAAAGTGCCCAAGAGGCACTGTAATGTAAATGCCAAGAGTGAACTGCAAAAATATTTACAGCTCACTATTGCCCTCTAGTGTATGTTGTGCAAGCATTTGTGGTCGTTTTACGTGATGAAGGCAAAAAGATTTTGAAGTACAGCTCTTTCTTTTAAACGGAAAGATAAAAGCCCTTTCCAGAGAACTGGAGTTTTCTATAATTTCTATAATTTCAAGTTACAATGTTCCCAGAATGTTTTATGTACTGGGAAGCAATACTGCTGTAAGTTAAACAAACGATTTTTTTTTTTTTTAGCATAGAAAAATATGTCTAAACAGATAAGAAAATTACTTATGCAATTTTCTGCAAAAAATCTTGTGATTACCACAGCTTAAAATGAGAGAATGAAAGAGAATGGAAATAATTACTACATTCAAGATAGAACGGAAAAATATACTCAGAAAAAAGACATTTCTCTTGCTAAGCATTTGATTGTGACCAGTCTCCATGTGATCCTGAATATAATCTGTGATGTAGTTGTGCCAATAAAAGAGGCTTCCAGATCCATTTCTGTGAATTACTGCTTGTTCCACCTGAAGCAAAGGTCTCAGTTTTCCTTGCCAACATTAATACTTTTCTTTTTCTACTCACCCCCTCCTCAGTTGTCCAGAGTGGGGAGTGGGATTCAGCTGTCCAACATGTGCAACATGGACATATACATTTTTATTTGCCCTCAAAGGTGAGTGTTGTCAGTAAAAACGTGTAAGTACTATAAGTGTGATTTACCTTACTTTTACAGAAAGCATAGAAAAATCAAACCCTGGAAAGGCCCCTGCCTGAGCCTAAGGGGATGACCCCACATGTCCACATAGAAGACCTCTAAAGTCAAGCAAGACGAGTCCATGAGCCTGGTCTCCAAATACCAAGAACATTTTGAAGATCCACCTTGCCTTCAGAGCAAATAAATTTGGGAAATAAGCTGCTCCCCTCTTTCCCCTGCTCTCCTGCACCAGTACGAAGTTCAAGCTTTCTTTTACTTCCAAATTCACTCATCTAAACTGCCTGCTTCAACACAGTTGCCCACAGCCAATTTCTGGAAGCTATTCAATCAGAGTCATTTAGCCACTGTGAAGATACTAAGCCTTCATTCTTTCAAGTATTCTATTGTTAGCATAAATCAAGAGCAAAAGAACATTTGAAACCCTGAGGACTGCATATTGACTGTCAGATCTGTGTGATTTGATGAACTGGGATGAAAAAAATCCCTCAAATGTTAGGGTTTATCATGGGGCAACTGACAAACTCTTAGCTTAAGCACTGCTGGCATGGCATTATCATAATGACATCAATTGCCATGGCAGATAAAGTATGTGAGTTTGACAAGTTCATTCTTTCGGAGAATCTGATTTTATAATAATTATTATTTTACAAGGACGTAGATGAGATTAAAAATTAAGCAGACATGCTTTGCTCTCTCATGCTCATCAGAGAGTATCCCAATGTACATTCAAGGATCATAGTGAATAGCATATGCAGACATTAATTTATTCATTACTTGAATCCAGGAAAAAAACAGTTTTATTCTGGATTTTATCTTGTTTGCTTGTTCTCCGAAAGTATGATATGGTTATATTTACAAAGAAGCTACATTATTCTGATTGCATACAACTCCACTTCCACTGAAATAAGTGTCTATGGAAATATGAGCTCCTCTGGTGCTCAGTGGAACAATGACAAGTCAGACTCGGCAGCTGTGTAACCACAGTTAAGGGATAGTTAAATCTGAAGAAGTTACCAAAAATAAAATTTTTTAAAAAATTTAAAAATAATTTTTAAAAGTTACTTTGTCTGAACTACACTGCAAAAAAATCACAGGAAATAAAAAAATCCTATATTTGAAAGAATCCTTAATCAAGGAGTGAACTTTACCTCTTCTAAGTAACTATACACTCCGTACCTGGATTTAGAGCCCAGTTTTCAGCACTACCCTTTTGTAATCCGATAGAAACATTCAAGGCACCAGCTGAGATGAGGAGTGTATTAGGTTATATTCATAGAAAAACAGATCATACTAGAACAGCTCTAATCTTAATAGAATGAAAGAAGAAAAAAAAAAAAAAAGAAGGTGACCACATTCAAATGGTATCAGAAGAATCTCTCCTAGGTCATTCTAACTTTTGAGTCTTGCCTGGGGATTGTCTGTGAAGTGCAGCTTACCAGCAGCTTACAGACATCGAGGACAGAGGGTCAGCACTGAGATATATCTTGCGCACAGACCTTGTGATAAAGCACTGTTAGAGAAGTCCCAGCAAACCCGTTTTTGTCAGACTGCCCCAGGACTGGTCCCAGGGAAATCAAGTTCCCTGTCTTTAGAGTTCAGACTCAGGCTGGATAGGGAATGGAGATGTGAAATTTGACTTGAAGAAAAAAAAAAAGAAAAAGAAAAAAGAAACAAAACAGTTTCATTCATTGCTAACCTCACTACTTTCCACATACCAAGAAAATTTGAAAACTACACATTTTATTTGCTTTTTTGGTGGGGTGAGAGGGAGGATTGCTCTCTGCAGTAAAACTAATTTTAACATTTCCAAAAACATCACAAATCAGAAATTCTGGCTTTCAATTGACTTTACTTACAACAAAGAAAAATGTTGAGCAATGAAATAGCTGCAGCAGGGAGCTCATTCAGAGGCAAACAAGATGCCATTACATGACCCAAGAACAGAATAGTACTCTGATTCTCAGTGAAAATAAGAAACTGAGAGAAAGAAGGAAATTTCAAGGTGATTCAGAGTCAAACATGGCTGGTATTCAATTAAATTTCAAAGCTAAAATCCCAGCCAATTTGTATTCCATCTACTGTGTGTTTTATGCCATGGTACCATATGTTACAGTTTGGAGTACTGTCTCCCTCAGTTGTCTTTTAATTGGCTTGACCTATGGGAAAGATGGCAGGAAACCAAGCTAATTATATCAATTCACCTCATGCTCTATAAAATCTGCTATAGAATGACATGTCAGGTGAAAAAAGCAAAAATGAAGCCATAGTAAAAATGCAATTACAGTTTCTTAAGGTATTCCTACATGCTGGACCTTGTTTGTTGCACTATCTGCTTATGGATTTCTAAGAATTTTATTTATAAAGTGAGTAGTTTCAGATCTCAGGCTACAAAGTAAAACTCTGGGAGAGGTAAAAAAAAAAAAAAACAACACAACAAAAAACCAAACCAAAACAACTCGTAACATTTGTTCTCCATAGAACTTTTTCTAAAGCCATTAACAGTACTTCCAAAATGAGCAAACTCCAATGCAGAATAATTGGCTCATTTCCAATTAAAACCAGATTCAGTATTTTTATACCTTCTACTCAGCATATATCAGTGTTACTCTCCAGTTACACTGCTTTAAATTGAAATATCATTTCTAAACTTCTGAGAAACTGGGAGCTGATGTCAAAAAAACTGTTAAGAGTGCAAGGCGACATGAGTTAGACAGTGAAGCAGATATCAGAGCTGTAAGAAAGTCTTATTCAAAGCCACAATTGCATGTCCCATATGTCAATAAAATAAGCATCTTATCCCAACTGGCATCATATCCACTTTACAGACTGATATTTGAAATGATGAACAATGGAAAGCTTGTGAAATGCTATCCCCAGTACACTTCATAGCTACTGTGGAGTGCATTAGACACAAATGGGTGGTATTTTAATGGCTACCTACACTGAAATGATGAAGTCTGTCTTACCTAATTTTGGCCACCTAAAAGTTAATGGTCTATTCTAGCTCCCCAGTCCTTGTTAGACTTGGAGCTCTCTCTGTGTCTTCATTGACACTGGAAGATATCTGGATGATTGACTTAACCATCAAATACTTGGTGAAATGAGCACCACTTTAAATCCCAAAGATTTAATCCTAGAGATTAAATCCTTGGAATACATTCCCGAGAGATTTAATCAATGTTTTTCAACAAACAGCATGCACACATAGTTGCTTATTTGTCACATCTCTCCCACATATCGGTTTACATGTACAAAAGTGAACCCTCAGTATGCATTCAAATACATGCCTACCATCTCCAGCAGTCTTTTAGAATACATTCCTATTTGTATCTTGTTTTTGTAGATAAGAGAACAGCCTACTAACAAACCCACTTGAAATAATTCACCGAATAACTATAGAGGCTTAATGAAACCACTGGGAAAGAATTAATTAACTACTTCCACTAAACAGTTCAGCTTAAATGCAGCAAAGTGCCTGGATATTTGTTTAATTTTGACAGGAAAAAGAAGCACTGTCTAAATAGTCAAAGAAAAGTCAAAAGAGTCTCAGCTATGCATAGAGTATGTCAATAGCAATGTTGTGCAGAAATTCTATTGCTCTCTTTCATGTAGTTTTCCTAAAGTCCTATTATTTTCATTTTCAGGGCATTTCTTAGAAATGCAGTACATCACCAGATTTCAACACTTAACAAGATTAGACACATAGGGCCCAATCTCAAACTGAGCTGATATGCCTATTTGGCTAGTTCAGTTTTAAACTCTCTGTCAAATTTCCATTTGGATACACTGCTTGCCAAAGTCAATATGAATCTCTTTGTAGGTTACGATAGCACTGTGTTAGCCTAGTCCTTATTCTGTTATAAATTCCAGAGTTTTGGCATGGATGCTGTCTGATAACTGGACAGAGATGATTCCTGCAAATCAGTTACAAAATGGTTCTGTTACTGTTACACTTTTGAGAGTAACGAGTTGTACAAAAATTGCCAGTGCCAATGAATCACAATAGCCTGATTTTTTTTTTTTTTTCATTTAGGCAGTAGTTTACTCCAAAAGCAATTACAGCAAATGGGCCTATCTTAAGGAGAAAAAAAAATCGAGTAAACAGATACATTCTGTGCAAAATATTCCTCTCACTTTTCACTCTGCAAGAACATCTAATGGGGTGCTCTGTAGAGATAGTCTCCGCTCTCTGCAGACAATCATGTGTAGGGCACTCACCTGAGGCATGCCATTTCTCTGAAAAAAAGAGAGCATTCTGCAGTGCCCTTTGAGAGCCCTGCACAGCAGAGCATTCTCACAGGTGAGCTTTCTTCACCTTCACTCCTCCAAAAGAAGATTCGACCACATAAACTATTTTTGTTTGAAAGTAATAGGACACAAGAAGCATTTTTGGAAGTTTTTAAAATCTCAGGCTCAGCTGTGACTGGCTGGGGCTTCAATCAACATCTATTTGCTATTCTCACAGCTCACCTAGAGTCGTAATCATGTTATGGAAAGATCACAGCAAACTGCCACCGAAGATGATTATGATACTAGAGATCTAATGCTGGTAGAGCCACAGAGAGTGAACTTCTAAAGAACAAACAATGAGTTTCCATGTAAGGACTTCCAGCAATTCAGCATGCTCCAGTAATTCAATCACAAGCTGTTATGTTATGTGCAACAGTCCCTGGGTGAAATTGTGTAGTTCGGGTTATGCAGGAGTTCAGCCAGGATGATCATAATTGCTCCCTGCAGCCTTTAGAAGTATTAAAAAATAAAATTAAAAAAAAAAGAAAAAAAGGTAAAGAAACAGCTGAAACTGCCATATGCAGAGAAGGCAGAATTGTTTCTAAATTTTCATCTTTCGTTTTGTTTTCCTCAAGTACTGTTCTTGCCTGAGATTACAAATTCTTTGACAGAGCTGATATGACCTGACCAATCAATCATAATGTTCTTTTCCAAAAAAAACCTCATAGTGATCCTATAATTTTTAAGGTGAATTTCAGGAAAATGAGATTGAAACAGCACGTAGTCTGAACTTGAATGTGAAATAAGAATTTTTATTTACATACATTCATACATAACAGCTCTTTAAATAATCACTGAAAATGACCATGGAGAGAGGCCTCCCACTGAAAGCTGCTGCACTGGCCTGCCAAAGTTTTAAGGCCTTTAAGACCAGTGTACCTATGAGAATACGAAGACAGTTTATTTTAGTAAAAAAATTGCTATTGCAGTTCTGCAATATAAAAAGCAGAAAGGAAGTGCATGATAGTTTGGGAGTTGAAACCTTCAACATACCCCAGCTTGCCAAATTTTAACCTCCAATATGAAATTATTCTCTCCTTTTAGTTTTTAATATAATCCACAGGCACAAGGCTCTTCAGCTACAAGTGAATGCTGAGTGCAAAACCAAGAACTGCAATAAAAATATAAGAAAATTCAGTAGATGTTTCAGAAAAAAATACATAAATAAACATCGACTAAACCACTTCTGATGCTTCCAGCAATATATTGTGGTGGTCATCTACTTAGCTTTAATTCTGAGAGAGAAAAGTGAAGAATATAGAAAATGCATATGGAGTGGTTTCCATGTGGGAAAGGCTATGTACTTATTGAAACAAGTGAGTCCCAGAGAGGCTGTGAAATCTCCTCTCTTGGAGATACAAAAAACTCAACTGGAAAAGTCTTATGGCAAACTGTCCCAACATTGAAATTACTTCTGATTTGAGTGGGATTTATATTAGTCCGCCAGTTCACAAATTCCTTTTGACTTATATTATTCTACAGTTCTAAACACGTGGAAATCCTCACTGATCAGAATCAACCTGAAAATCACCCTTCACACCCTTTCCCTGTATTCCATACCTTCTACTTAGGTCCCATGGAATTGTGCAGTAGTCAAAGTGCTTCAACACTGAGGCTTCCTCTTTTTTTCTATCTCCAGAGATGCACACACAAAATATCAGGACTCAGAGACAGAAATGCTTGCCTGGGGCTTGTTGCCTAACCCACCTACATCAAAATAAATCAGGGGTCACTCCTAAAATGAGCAAGTAGCGTGAAGTCTCCCAACTCAGCTTACCACACAGTGGCCCAGCTTCCACCCTTATGCACTCCTCACGTCCCCTCGAAGACGCCACTCTCTCCACCTTCTCCCAAAGTTGGAGAGATTTGAAACCTTCAGATATGCAGCAGTCTCAGTTCTCCCACTCATGGAAAACCAGTGTCACCACTGAGCAGTTACAAAAAGGAAACAACTGCAACACTCTCTTTTGAGTGACGCTTCCCACCCGCAAGTGATAGTTCTTCACAAACTTCACCAGCATGGGTCCTTTCCACAGAGGAATAGACTGCTCCAGTGTGGGTCCCCCAGAGGGTCACAGGTCCTGCCAGGAGCCTGCTCCCAGGGTGGGCTCTGCACAGGGTCACAGCTTCCTTCGGGGTACACCTACTTGCTCTGGCATGGGGTCCTCCACAGGTTGCAACGTGGATATCTGCTCTGCCATGGTCTTCCATGGGCTGCAGGACAACTTGCTTCACCATGGTCTTCTCCACAGGCTGCAGGGGAATCTCTGTTCTGGCACCCAGAGCACCTCCTCCCCTCCTTCTTCACTGACCTTGCTGTCTGCAGAGCTGTTTCACATTTTCTCACTCTTCTCTCACAGTTGCTCTTCTTTTTACCCCTTTCTAAATGTTATCACAAAGGTGCCACCAACAATGCTTACGGGCTCAGCTTTGGCCAGCAGCAGGTCCATTCTGGTGCCGGCTGGAACTGACTCTGACTGACATGGTGTTTTTTTTCGCAGAAGTCACCCCTGCAGCCTGCATCACCACCCCCACCACTACCAAAACCTTGCTGCATAAACTGAATACAAGCAAAAAACTAAGCTAAGAAGTGGCTTACACAAAGTCACAAACTACACTAATGTCTGAGCAAAAAAAATAAATCCAGATCTCCAAAATGCAAGTCTACCAGTGCACAAGCTCTTGCTAACCTGATTTTGCATTGCTGCATTGAGGATGATGATTTTTTTTATCGGTTTTGCTCATGTCAAACACACAGTGCAGGATAGTTCCTTGCTTCCTTAGTGTTAATTCTAAACGGAAAGAAAATTACAGTCAAATGAACTCTCTGAATTTGAATTTCTCCTTAACTTCCCAATATTATTTAAAAGACTGACTTTTTTTCTTACTGAAGAGGTCTCTAGCCCTGTACCTTCGAGCTGCCTTTTACAAAACAAGCTTTTAATTTATAGATATTAGAGATCTCTAGCTCATTTGAAAAAAAAAAAAAAAATGAAACCCAGCTTTACACAGAGGAAAAAAAATGTTTTCTGGGGGAGTGGAAAAAATTAAGTGCCAGCATGTGTGTATTAATGCACATTTGCAAATGCAGACACCAGAAAGCTTAAATTAAAATAATGCTAGAAAGAAATATCTTATCCTAGTGGATAGTAACCGTTGTTCACAGTGAGAGGAAAAAGATTAAATATTGGATAAGTCAGGAGATAATGCTGTGCAAAAGATCTACTACATTTGCACTGAACCGTAGTTTCTGATTCTGCTTTTATCCAATGGTGTGTATAATAAAAGATGGTTACCACTGAAATTTGATGTTTGACCAAGTATGAGGAAACATGGAATGTGATCTGGAGCATCATTTGTATTGGCAAAATTCTCAGCTAGAGTCCCACAAAACTACAAGATATTAAATAGATTTATTGCCTATCAGTTTTATACCAGAGGGAGAATATCTGCTTCTCACAGTGAAGAGATGCATTATAAAAAAAGTAACTGTGTGACTAAGAAATCATCATTCAGCCAAGCTAAAATAAATGATAAATTCCCTTTGTGGCTTATTTTTATTTGGCTGCACCTGACCACAAAAGTTTTCACAGGCAGATACTCATATATTTTAAAAGGAGAGTAACTATAAACAACATTTTGTGGCAGTTTAACCCTCTGCCTTCTCTTCCCCATTTTCCCAAGCTGTTGACCAGAGCAGAGAAAGCCCTTTATCAAATACAACTTGAGTCTATAGGGAACTCAAAAGATAAGTCAGACAAAACACAGAATATAAATTTTCATTACCATTTTACACCTTCAGCAAAGCAAAGGTAGGCATGGTCTCTGCTAGAATTTTCTGCCACTTTCTGGAGCTTCACAGTATAAAAGGATCCTGATGTCCTACAGCATATGAAAAATACAATTCTTCATCATACTTCTGCAAGTAACAGAAACTAAGGTAAAGACCCTCATATGTTCCATACTAACATAAAACCCAAGAAAAAAGCCCCCATAGATTTCTTGATTTTACAAGTGAACTATGAAGAACATCCTCTATTAAACAAACATTTACTGCATAGCAAAATTAACACATTATGTCATGATAAAACATTCAATAATTACACAGATTCACAGAATGGTTGGGCTTGTAAGGGACCTCTGGAGGTCAAAATCCATCCCATATTTGTTTTGCCAGGGTCTATAAATCAGGAACTATAGGAGATGGAAGCACACCAGTAGGCAGGTATAAACATCTTTTGTTGCATAGGTTAAATATGAACGTCACAAATCAACAGTAAATCTGAAGTATAATAGTAGTATCATCCTCAACATAAAAATGGTGTAAATGGCTTATTCTTACTTTTATACTTATTTTATTCTTACTTTTATTCTTATTTTATACATTTTTGTATCAGTGAAAATAACCAAAGAGCAGCAGAGTAGCAGGCATCACTTTACTATTCTGAACTTGTTGAGTATCTTACTTTTTTAATTCTGTACTCCACAAGATATGGTTTGTTTTTCACATGTGTCTCTTGGCTGCACATCTCTCTCCCTTCCTTACCTTTTGTACATTTTTTTCTTTTTTGTATATAGACATTTTCCTATTCCTAATGGATTTTTTGAGTGGGAGTACACTTCTCATATATATTCATTTGCTGATATTGAAATTCACATCCTTTGCCTTTCCTGAAATGTGTTTTTTTTCTGAGAGCTGAAATTCATTTTTACTGTGAGTACAAGGCTGTTGTTTATAAGGGATTGTTGCCCCCCACCATGGGAGCTATTTACTGTGACAGTGAGCATTAGGCTTTGAGCAATTGTACTATGGGTTCCAATGAAACTGTGCTCCAAATCTTACTCTAAAGTCCTCAGGGTAGGAAAATGTAGAGGCGCTTAGGTGTTCATCTAACAGACAGAATAGCTTGTAAATAATAAAAAGAACCTGTACCTTTCTGGTAAAGGTGCATAGCCAGAGTTCACATCCAAATTAAAGCACAATACATTTCACATGAAGGAGAATAGGGAAAGAGCTACATTTGAAATAGGGTGACTCCTTGGCCATATCTATGAGGATTCACCCTGAAGCTGAAGGGCAAATTCAGTATTCCCTGTGCATAGGTGACAGATTGAACATGAAGGGAACAGAAAGGTATATTTTTGTAAACACTAAATTAAACTCATTTCCCTCTTTCTTTCATATTTTCCTTTTGACTTGAATATGGTCAGTAATTTAATTGAGAAATTGATGTGTGTAAGGTTTGATAAACAGAATTATTTACCCTGCCAGTGGAAGGTCCCCCTACATTCACAAGTAATAAAGGTTACTGACATGATTAGACCCATTTTAATCTATGTTCTAGTTCAATTTGCTCTCTCATTTCTTCCTTCACTATTTTTTTTCTTTTTTTTTGACTAACTCTTCTGATACATATTCAACAGTTGAATTACTCTGGAACCATGCTACAGTGTGAGGGCACGGGAAGTTCTAAGGCCTCAGCCTTGCAATTCATTCTGTGCAGATAGAAAAAAACAGGTTTAATGATTAACACGGTCTCATATTTCGACTCAAACAAGAGGCCCAAAGACAGAAGATATGCTATTGTTCGTTCTTTATATTGAAACAAGTAGATATCCAGATTGACTCGATTTATCTCAGCCCAAAGAAGGAATTTCAATTTACAAGAAAACAAAACAAAAACCCAGTCCTAGACACATTATTATTGTTTCTAATTCATTAGTCTTGATTGGCTTTAATAGGTGAGAATTTGGTAAACTCTCCCATGGCTTCTGAATTTACACCAGAAAAATAACAGGATTATTTTTATTCTAGCTAGCTTTGAAAATAAATTTGGAGGCATCAAAATTTTAGGTAGCGCAGAAGGGCTTAGGACTGTACTCTAAAAATCCTCTATTTCTTTGTTGCTGCTTAGCTTAGGATGATACAGATGAGTAAACGAGTCTTGCAAACAGAACATACTCAAGACCATGTTCTGGCCCAGAGGTTGGCTGTCGCAGAAGAGCAGTGTCCATGGTCTGAAGCTCCCTGGGCCTCCAAAGCAGGGTGGTCACACATAAAACATCCACAGCAATGCTCCCCAGACCATGCTGAGCTCCCAAACAGCACTTGGGAATTAGTGGCATGGTGACAAATGTCCCAGGCCAGAGCTGTAGCAGGAACTCTTCCAACAGCAAGGATGAGCAAACACCAGTCTTCTGCGTCTGGCACTGCTCAAATTAGTAATATAGGCCTGGCTATAAAGTCTAAGTGCTCTGGTTGCTGTTTTGTGAATGGCAGAAGCAGCCACTCCTGCCAGCTGTGCTATTTGAGACCCGCTTCACACATCAGCACAACCAAGATCTATGAATCATGACTTTGCCATCTGTATACCGCAAGTTCAGTCCTGAGAGGTTTCTTAAAGAACAATTCATGCCTTGAAGGTGACTGTTGCTTCATTTTAAATCCTTCATCAAGGTGGTCTGAGGCTATAAGAACTGCTTTGACAGGGAGTGTGAATGTGTGTGTGTGCAGTGGGAGAGGAAGCTAATGAACGCTCCCTTTAGATTCAGGATGCCAGCTTCCAAACACCTGTAGAAACTGTGCACCTACATTTCCAGAGGGAGTTCACACATCCCTGCTAAGTCATCTGTAACGCAAAGGACATGCAACTGCTCAGCAGATCAGGACAGGTGGAAGCATTCAATTAGGAAGGAGAGCCTAGGGTTCCTGTCCCTCTGGAAATGTTTCTTTAAACATGTAAACTATCCTGGAGCAAACCTACAATAAGTGGTCTCCTGAAAGTGAGCCATCAGTTCTTCCTTACCCTTCTCTATCACCATCTGCCCAAAGCAACTTCAGTGCTTTTGTAAAGAGGAACAAAAGCAATTAAAAACATGACCCCAGAAAGGCCTCTTTGCAGTCTGGCAGTTGAGTCATTGCTCTGCAAGATGGCTGAAGTGAGGACAAATGACAACCACACTGCTCCTGCTGAATGGTGAGGCACAGCTTCCTGACAGGGCTCAGTAAGTCACCTCTGTCCTGGAGGGGGATGCACTTTGATATACATCTCTAGAAGCTCATGGCCAGCATGCAAGAGGACGCAGAGGCTCATGCACATGCACATTGTGGTGCTCTACTCTATGGTGCTTGCCTTATTCAGTGCGCTGTTTAGGAGACAGTAGTCAACTCCAAAACACAGTATTCATCTCTGGGCTGTGGACTTCAGTTCAATGCCATACATCCCAAAGTTAATGGTACCATTTGACCCTGCAGTAGCCAAGTTATTTTTGCAGCTCAGTCCCATTCTGACAATTTACATTTCTGACTTGCATTAGAGAATCTCTTTGGGAACCTGGTCATAAATCTAGATGGGAATTATGTGATGGGGAAGGAAAGAGAATATGTGTCCTTCAAGTCTTAGGTCAGGAGCTCGCCACTGAAATTCAAAGTCTCTGCAAATGTGAAAGCTCAGAGTAATGAATTTATCTCTCTCCTTCTCTCTGCCTGCTTTCGGAGTTAAGCAAACTATTTTCAAATGAAAGACAAAATTTCTCACAAGCAGATTTAGCATTTTTTTTTCCCAAGTGATTCCCTGTTTAAGTACGTTTAAATGAAAAGGGAGTCATAAATTCATGTCCATTTCCTGTCTTCACTAGGAAAACAGCTATTTCAAGTACTGTGGACAGACAACCATTTCCAGGTAAATATGAGTGAAACAAAAATCCAGAAACCAAAGGTCAGTGGTGAGATATTAGCATCATACAGTGGCAAAGCTATTGAACAGTTCATGTCCCCTTCTGCCTTATATATTCATGTCAGCTGAACATGAAATTTCCACATTTGGGACTGAAAGTTTTTCAGTATTATGACAATATTATAATTCTTGGTTTACAGCCTGGATTTACAGAACTAGTTCCTGGAACATTTTCAAACAGCAAAATGTCTCAACAGCACGTATTTCCAGGCTGTAGTTTCAGCAGATAGCAAAAATAGCTTTTACTGGATAGTGTCTGCTAGACTCCAGTCAGTGCATTCCCTGCCAAAACAGTCGATGCCATTTAAGTACATTCAGAGTGGAGGGAGGCCAGCGAACAGCATGTATCTGAAACAATATGCAAGGTAATAGAAAGATATAACTTTCCGCTTCTTTTCACTGTCAGTTTCAGACACCGGGGTTTTTGCATACTGACTGTCAGCTCAAATGCTGTCATTTGTCTGGCAGCTGCAAGGGGCCATGTATGAAGTGGTAGTCGCATTCTGGAAAGGTAAGTTTTTTCCAGTGTCTAGAGTGCTTCTGCACATTTTTGACCATTCATGCTCTTGAGCTGGTGTACCTGGCATATTAGTAAGTGCATTTATTAGTGCAGTTTCTCAAATCGTCAAAGCTTTCCTCCCTTAAGTACATAAAACATGACTTGTACAGCATTCCGGCATACTTTTCTTTTCCAGACTAGCAGGTAAGGTTTGTAATCCTTTTTTCCTCTTTTCAAGTGACAGGTTGAGGATTCTTCACCTGTCTCTAGGGTGGGACCCTCAGCTGCTCGGGCTTCCCGACTAGAGCTCCATCTGTTTTCAAGCTCTATGGAAGACAAGACAACCAGGGGAGCTGAGACTCTCCAGGAGCCATACTCTGGCTGATTAATGACTCAGAAAATGGGTTCTCCGGAACAGAATGTTATCTATTCACCTGCAGTGCGTAACACACACCACAAAGTGTCAGAACAACCAAGTGTTAAAATGGACATTTCCTTTAAGAATACAATAATATTTCCTTGGAAGATATGTGAGCTTCTCTCATCCTAGCCAGGCTAAGAGTACCAGGTTGATCTGCTTATAGTACTTACCCTGCATCTTTGTGTGAAACGATTTATCTGGATTTCAGTCTTATCTTCTGTAATTTAGTCCTATTAATTAGTACAGCATACCTAATTTAATACTACCTATAATTCTGTGTATTTGACATGGAAAGATGAGCTGTAGAGTTGTCAAGTAGAAAGTACTCCTACAATAGCTCCCCCACTGTTTTTCAGATACTTTCGAAGTGATTCTATCTTTAACTGCTTCTCTTTTTCTTCTTAAAGATCTTTTAATTTATCTGTGTATTTTCTGATAGGTTAATATCACACAGGTAATCAGACAGATCTGTGACATTTATTAAAACACTACAAAGAATTCCCTTATTCATCACATAAAATAATTCAATTCTCATTATGTGCTTATCAAACGAGTATTTGACTATTAAATGTTCAGTAAATGATACTTCATTTTGTCCCATTCTGGCCCTAAGCAACAAATATTGCTTGTGATCCCTTCCTCACCCACACCTTACTTATTCTGACCTAATGGTCACTCCTAGAATTGACTGAGGTTTCTTCATGGTGGTTACCTTCAACTTGTTACTTCTACAGATAAAAGCAAAATACAGGAAAATGCTAGGGTCATATTACGATGGTAAAATACGTCTAAATATTTGCTACCAAAGAGCTGCATTATGTGTCAGGTTCTGGTGAAAACCTTTTCATTCATATTCTATGGGCCTTACTGAAGTGCCTAAGAAAGGCAGTGAGACAGAAAGTCTCTGGGCATGATCAGCGAACAATGGAACTACAAAAGAGAGTAACAGGCTTTTGTAGATGAGTTAGTAATTCTCCTAGGGTAAAGGAGAAGGATCTGTTTGCTCTATTCTCCACATCTTTTAGGGGAGGGCTGGCTCAAGCCCAGTATTTAATGGGAGTCTTGGGAAACAGGAGAGGTGCCTGAGGACTGGAGGAAAGCAAATGTCACTCCAGTCTTCAAAAAGGGCAAGAAGGAGGACCTGGGCAACTATAGACTGGTCAGCCTCACCTCCATCCCTGGGAAAGTGATGGAACACCTTATCCTTGGTGCCATCTTAAGACATATCAAGGATAAGAGGGTCATCACGAACGGTCAACATGGCTTCACCAAGGGGAAGTCATGCTTGACCAACCTCATAGCCTTTTATAAGGACATAACAAGGTGGACTGATGATGGCAGAGCAGTGGATGTGGTCTACCTTGACTTCAGTAAAGCATTTGACACCGTCTCCCACAGCATCCTCACGGCAAAACTGAGGAAGTGTGGACTGGATGACTGATGAGTGAGGTGGACTGCAAACTGGCTGAAGGAGAGAAGCCAGAGAGTTGTGATCAATGGGGCAGAGTCTGGTTGGAGGCCTGTATCTAGTGGAGTGCCTCAAGGGTCAGTTCTGGGACCAATACTATTCAATATATTCATCAATGACTTGGATGAGGGAATTGAGTGTACTATCAGCAAGTTTGCTGATGACACCAAGCTGGGAGGAGTGGCTGACACGCCAGAGGGCTGTGCTGCCATCCAGCCAGATCTGGACAGGCTAGAGAGTTGGGCAGGGAAAAATTTAATGAAATATAACAAGGGAAAATGTAGAGTCTTGCATCTGGGTAGGAACAACCCCAGGTTCCAGTACAGGTTGGGGAATGACCTATTAGAGAGCAGTGTAGGGGAAAGGGACCTGGGGGTCCTGGTGGACAGCAGGATGACCATGAGCCAGCACTGTGCCCTTGTGGCCAAGAAGGCCAATGGCATCCTGGGGTGTATTAGAAGGGGGGTGGTTAGTAGGTTGAGAGAGGTTCTCCTTCCCCTCTACTCTGCCCTGTTGAGACCTCATCTGGAATATTGTGTCCAGTTCTGGGCCCCTCAGTTCAGGAAGGACAGGGAACTGCTGGAGAGAGTCCAGCGCAGGGCCACAAAGATGATGAAGGGAGTGGAGCATCTCCCTTATGAGGAAAGGCTGAGGGAGCTGGGGCTCTTTAGCTTGGAGAAGAGGAGACTGAGGGGTGACCTCATCAATGTTTATAAATATATAAAGGGTGGGTGTCACGAGGATGGAGCCAGGCTTTTCTCGGTGACAACCAACAGTAAGACAAGGGGTAATGGGTTCAAGCTGGAACACAAGAGGTTCCACTTAAATTTGAGAAGAAACTTCTTCACAGTGAGGGTGACAGAGCACTGGAACAGGCTGCCCAGGGGGGTTGTGGAGTCTCCTTCTCTGGAGACATTCAAAACCCGCCTGGACGCCTTCCTGTGTAACCTCACCTAGGTGTTCCTGCCCTGGCAGGGGGATTGGACTAGATGATCTTTTGAGGTCCCTTCCAATCCCTAACATTCTGTGTGATTCTGTGATTTAAAATAAATGAGGACATTCAAATGTGATACTTGACCCTAGGTATTCTCTTTTTTCCTAACCTGGCAGATTGTGTTTGAATCCATTTGGAATTATACTAACAGTAATACTAGCACAACAAAAGACACCTTTTCAAGGCTGTAACTAAAACAATAATTTCTCTTTTACCCACACTGCCTGCAGCCACACTGTGCTGGCATATGCCAGTGAGAACACGGGCTGCATCACCTCCCTCGTCTGCTCTTCCTGACTCTGCCCACCCACCCACACTGTGTCATATACACAGGCTCCTGTGAAACCCCAAGGAGCACCACGCACCATGAGAGTAATCCAGATGAAGCTTTCTTTTCCCTTGTTCTCTCCCAGAGTTTTAGTCTCAGTGTGGTTTCCTCATTGGCTTCCCCTCCGTCATTAGCAGGGGATTGAGGACAAGCCCCTGTTGTGGCTGAGACTGCTTCTTTAGTAGGAGTGCTGGCTTGTACCAGTTACATGTACACAATATCCTTAGTCTGTGGCAGGAAAGATTACCCAGATCAGCAGTATCACAATACCTTTAGCTCGTCAAGATAACAGGGCAGAAAAGATAAAGAAGTGAAAAGTGAAGAGCAGACAGTTGATGCCCTGAATATTTATGAATGGAAATCATGAGCAGAAGGTTTTATGAATTCCAGAAAAAACAGGATATTGCTTGAAATTTGCTATTAACACTGAAATATTCAATTTAATTTTCATTTGCAACATTTTTCCCTTTCACTATGATCTGGAAAATTTGTGTAAAATCTTTCAAATAAAGGATTAAAAAAATCACTTTTTTCTTAAGCCCAACTTCAAAGTAAATCAATTTCACTGTGGCTGCAGGTGAATACATTTAAGCTTCACATTTTATACATACATTGACGAGAAAGATTATTGTGCTTTCAGGGTCATTTGAAAACAAGTGGATGTGAAAGATAAAATTTGAGAGGGCTTTTAAACACACCATGTCCCATGAGCTGCAGCAAACAGTCTTATATTATTAAGTGACAATCTCAAGTATATACACATAGCTAAGTAACTCCTGTTGAATTCCTTGCCAGCTGAGTTAAGGTGCAGAGATTTAGGAAGCACAATGCTTTTTTTCATACTACAAGACACAGACACAGATTTATCCTAGTGACACACATTAACATCCTCATACCATAGATTTCAATTTCAAGTAGAATAGCTTCATCTGCCTTCTTTATCGATTCGTTCTTTGACAAAGAGGATTGAGGGAAGGAAATTTCATAGAAAAATCCAGCATGTAGCACTGAGGTTAAAACAACAGTTTAAGGTACCTAAATTAGTAAGTGTATCATTAAGTTTTTTAAATGCAGAAGTAAAACTAAATTTCACACTTAGCCATATGTAACTGGTACAGTTCATATCATGACAATTACTTCATTACTAATACAACAGAATACAGATCTGTCTGATTTATGTTAATACAGGTAGTCCTGTATTGTTATCCTTTACCGTATTTCTGTTGCAAAGAAAGCAAGAAGCTTCAGTGCTTCTGACAGCACAGTTGGTGACTCACTGACAAAGTTACAGTCGCCCTTGCACATCACATTCTGCTCTACACAGCATGGCAACTATGAGATTATGATGATGTGATAGAGTCATCCTGACTGCACGGTACTTGGATTTTATGTTTCGTTCCAGATGTTTGGTTCAAACCTGCACACCTCTTCAGTCTCAATGGCTTTAAAGTAAGTGTATGGATATTTATTTGTTTTAATGCTACCAAGAAAACCTATAGGAGAAAGTGGAACAGTTCTAAGGAACCAGAAGAGAAATGGCAAATTGTGCACAGTATCTACAGTCAGGGTTTTCATTGATGAGGTCTTCTTTGTAGCATTTTCTTCCTTCTTTCCAGTGAGAGTGATTGCTTTGGGGCTGAGGATCACCTTTGTGTTCTGTGCTTCAGCAGCTTGACATGGCTTAGGCAAAATAGAAATCAAAAGTAATTTTCATTGAGAAGAAAAAAAAACCATACAGTTTGTTCATTTGTTTGTTTGTTTGTTTTTTCCTCTGTAGCAGGGTTTTATCTTGGGAAATTTGAACCCATTTTTTAATTGTTTGCTTTCCTCTTCTTTTTTAGATGTAAGTCTCTCCAAATTGTTGCTGTTCTAATGTGTGCTTTCCTAACTGCTTTCCACAAAAGCAAAGTGGAGAAAGAAAACAAAAGGGAGTGGTAGAGAATGGGAATGGGAAAGAGAAAGAGGGAAATGGAAACCAAATGTGGAAGAATATAATCACAAAATGGAAACATGACCTTTCCACATAACACATTTCAAGAATCCAAAGTTTGGATTTCCCTTGTCCAAAAAATAAACATGAGCTCCATTTGACTGATTTATACTGTCCCCTTGCTGTTGTGCAACATACAGTTGGTTATACTTGTTGCATAATGAAAGAATATGCCTCAAGTCCTGAAAACCTCTGAGACACCTGTAAGAAGGTTGTCAGTGCTTTGAGTATTCCTGACCCGCTGCAGAAAAGCTTGGAAATACCTTGGACTTCTCTTTCATACACTTCAAGTGTGTGTTGCTGAAAACTAGGATCTTTAGGATTTGTTTCTTTGTTATGCGTTCATAAGGAGTAGGTTTTTTGCTATTTTAGTAAGAATGAACAAGTATAAGAAAGAAGCTTGAAGGTCAAAAGTAATGTAAAATAATTTAACAACACTGTAGATTCCTGTGTATTCAGTACAAATGGGGTCCAACTGGCTGAGTAGCTTAATATTTTCTTGTTGTGCATCCATCACAGTTGTCTGTGTACAGCAATCATTTTAAACAGATGCCTGCTTACTACATCTATGATGCCAGAATAAATCTAGCAGCCAGTGATAAATGAATGTTGCTTTTAATATCACCATCCAGAAAGTCTTATATAGAGCACCATAAATGTGCTAGTGACCTTATACTGTATTATATTATCTTATAGTAGTTCTTTCTACATTTTTATATGATAGAAAAATCCAATTCTATAATGCTTTGGCAAATTCCCACTGCACTGTATTAGTTTGATATTTCAATAGTAGTTATTCTTCCCTAATGTTAAGCAAAAGCCCTACTGTGTTAATATTTTTCTTCCAAAACTCTCCCAAAAGCTCTTATGCAAAGATAGCATTACATTTGTATAAGACTGAGTAGTTTTAAAGGTTTTGGAGGTAATCTGAGGATTAAACATCTGTAAAAGCAAACGTGAGAGGAAATACGTAAAATAATTCATTCTGACGATAGGTAAGTTCTTTTCCTTGGCTAGAACAGCTTACTTTTCACTCCCAGAATTTTTTGAAACACTGCATACTTTTCAATAACTACTTCTTCTCCATTCCCCCCCACGCTGTTCTTCTCACACAAAAAAGAAATTGCAGTATTCGATCTCATCGTATCACAACGCACACCCAGTCGGAGCAAACTAACAGATGTTTGCCTGCTAGACAGACCGAAGCAAACTGCCCATCTCCTTTCTCACTGCCTGTAAACCTTTCCTTTTCATTAAAGTCACCCCCTGGAGAAGGTTTACAGGCACTGTGCAGTCTTTGCCACAGACCATGCAGCTCCTGCTGTAACCAAGCCTACAGCTGGCCAGGTGGCCTCCCCAACAAGAGGTGCATTCCCTGCATAGGCCAACAGCTGCTTTCATGCAGGTTTAAATCCCCACTATAGCCACCTTAAATTAGCAATTTTCGGGTCTTCTACATGTGAAAATGGAGACAACAGATGACCGTTCTATCCCTTTCACCTATGGGATGTAGTGGGGTACCAGAAATTTTCTGCATGATTTTCCTTAGATATGGTGTTTTGGGGGCTTGTCTGGTCTGTCATTCCTCCTGACAGAGGCAATGGACTGGATGGAGACATTAAATGTAATAGGCCAGGTTATAATAATAATAGACCAGGCAGTCCTCAGGCTGCCATTTTGACCTTATAAGGTAATGCTCCATCATGAAGAGGTGCAGATGTGAAACAGCCTTTGGGTTTAGGGTCTATGATTTTACTTTCTGCTGATGAAGCCTCTAAGACCACTTTTGAGATCATGAATTTTTCCTGTCTACGATATGTTTGGGGCTTTTCAAATTTTCATAGGGAATTTGTGTGTGTTAAAAACGCATGACATCCCTAGGAAAAAATTTTTGGACACCTAACCATGAAATTCTGCTAATACAAGGCAGTATATACAGCGAAAGCAGAGTTCAGTATGTCATAACCTCTTACAGACTTTCTTTTGTATAGGAACAGTGAGTCTATCAAATTCCTTGGCCACAGAGAATTCACAGACTAACTGGCTACAGATGATTCTCACATCTGTTTCTTTAGAGTGCCTTTGCAAACACAGAGTTCAAATTGCTTTGGCACCAGAACAATAAGCAGAAATGGACGGACAAGCACAGCTATGACTCATACTACTTAACAGAAGCTTCCTATCCCAGAATTGCCAGCAGATCAAAATCAGACTGTTCCTTTCCTTTCCTCAGCTATTGCTACAACCTAAATTAGAAATGCCAACACGTTGCAAGGACATAAGAGGGAGCAGAACTACTCCGTATGGATCAAAAGCGGATCATCTCTGTGTTGATTAAGGAACAGGGAGTACTGAGTGTGAGCACCTATCAGAAACTGGTCTGAAGTAACTGAATTTCCCTGTAGTGGAAAAACACAGGTTCATTTAGCAAACTCAAGGCACATCCATTTTCAGCTTTGATGGACAGATTTCCCATATAGGTCAATGCAGATCAATCTTTGCCCGACATCCTCATGTATTGCACTCCATGTTCAGGGATTTAAGAGAGTGAGACCTACAGCATTTCCAGTGGGTGTTGTCTAGTTGCATTGACACCGGCTGCACATTGGGACTTAGTATCTGTCTTGCTTGCTAACCATGATTGTGTTGTTTGTAGATCTGCCGAGCCCACTGCTAACAATGTCTGCTTTGGTTATTCCATTCCTATATAGAAATGTGTATAAAGCATTAAGACAGCTTCTTCCTATCCAGTAAATATGCTCAAAATACAATCTATAAATCAGGGTTATAAGGAGGTTTAGGGAAGAGATCACTTAACATAAAAAACCAAAAAAAAACCACAAACCAAACCAAACAACAACAACAAAGAAAAAACAAACAAACAAACCCAAAACGAAACAACAAAACAAACAATGAACTCTGAAAAACAGATCATGGAACTCACAAATACATGGATAATTCTGGAAAGACTCCGGAAAATAATGCCAAGTACCATGCAAAATATTCCAGGATTCATGAACTTTTAAGGAAAGACCAGACATTAGGTTTTAGGGATGTAAATTCTACTTAAAGTATCTGCCTTCTTTAGGAGTTTTGATCATAGATTTTACCAAGGAAATCTGAACAGAGGGCCCAGGGCCTCCCACTTTACCCTATTAAGCGGAGACTCTCCAGGGGCGACCAACTTGATATTCCACCTCTTGAACCTTTCTGAAAGAGACATAACGTGCAGCGATGTACTGATGGGATTAAGCCAGTGCCACTACATCTGTGACACCAGCCTCAGTCTGCGAGAGCCCTCAATGGTTTATCTCAGTTACCTGAGTGTAGTCTCCCTCAAGTGTTACAACCTAACAGTGGTATAATTTAGCCTAAGCAAAATAAAATTATCAGCTTTCTTGACTGTAATCAACAGCTTAATACAGAATTTAATTTGCTGAAGTAAATGTTAGAAGAGTTTTGTTTTTCTCCAGAGTAGCATCACAGACTGGGATAACATTGATTCGCACCTCTAGTCACAAACAGAATCTGTTAAGATCTGAGTTGCCATTATCAGTTTCAGTTGTGGAAAGTGGGCATGGGATTTACTTTTCTGTAAAAGGACACTAATTATCTCTTGTTATCTAGAGTTTTAAAAGCATTTTCAAATATGATGCTAAATAATTACGTATGTTGACAGTCATACAGCAGATAACGTAAGAACTAAAATCCTCTATCTACCACCCGTCTATTTTGCTCACTGCAAAAGAGCTGTGTAACACTCAGCTCATAATTTGATAATCCTGACCCAGAGGAAAGGGAGGAAACAGGTGTTTTATGTCAGCATGAGAAATATTTTTTTCTCACCCATTATGTTATTAGTATAGATTCAAAGGCACAGAGATGATAATTCTGGCCTGGAAAATGAAATTCTTCTCCAGGGACCCTTTTCAAACTGATTTATTCAATCAGAGCTCTCTCCTGCTACCTGATCATGGCTATGGTGCTTTAGAGTGCTTAATCAAGAGATGATTACAGATGATGACATTAAGGAGGTTCAGGTTTAGTGCCATCATGGTGGCCAATCAATAATACGATTGTCCAACTCAGTACTCAGGGGATCTGTGTATAAATCTTGTTGTTTACTAATCCTTCATTTCCTTCTATGAAAGCAAAACTGATGTGCTTTTACAGTGTAAAAATGCTCACTCTAAGGATATTTTGTCTGGCATAGACATTAACACCTCTGAGACAATTCTTTCAGTCTCCTTTTGGCTTTATTATAATTACAAGTGTTTTCACACTTCCAGTGATTTGTCACTTTATCTGTGTTTCATATGTTCCAAAGCCAAAATTAAGGCTGGCTGTAGTTTTCTGGGTATACAGATCTCCAGTAAAAGATACCTTCACAACACTTGGAGTCCTTTGACACCAGTTTTGGAAAGGCAGTCTGATCAGTGAATTTCAAACTCTAAAAGTTATTCAAAAACACAAACTAAAAAACCTCGAAGCAAACAAAGAGCTTATTATGAAATAGCAACAGGTTCCCCTTCTTACACTGTAAGACTTAATAATTTTTTTTCTTGTGATTCAAAACTAATCAAATCACATCTTTGTTCATAACTTATTTTACCTGGAGAATGACAAGGTTCAACATCTACTAGTTTTCCTGTTTTCTGACTAGGCATTAGATGTTCTGCTTCAACTGCAGAGCAGCAGAACTCAAGAACTCTTTCAAAGCCCTTTTTGACAGAAGGAACTAATAAAAATTCACATTGCTTAATTAATAAAGATTCAGAGTCATCTAGCTTCATTTACTTTGCTGCACTGTACATTTTTACTTTTGAACAGAGTACAGAATTTTTATAACTTCCTCCAGGATTTATCTGTAAATAGTCACTCTGTCGTGCCTGAGTCCAATGATTTCTGTGTTTTGGCCAGAGTAACTGACATCTGGATCTGGCAGAAGATTTACCAAGTTTCCATTTAGTTAGTTTGATTTTTATTCTGCAGTGCCTCAGCAAAAAGCAAGGTAATACTGAGACTGTGTGAGAAAATATCTGTAGCTAACATTAATTTTCTTCAGAGGAATTAGTATGCAATTATGCTGTACCCTAGCCATTTCAGTGAGAATCCCCGTTTCTGAATTCACCAGGGCAGAATAAGATCACGTGGTGCTGTGAGTCAAAACGCTTTGAACAGAAGCACTCTTGGCACAATAATTTTATCATTCACTATTTAATGAAAGGAAAAAAAAAATATTGTTATTACCTTTGTCTTGGCATTGTGGACACAGCTTGCTGCCTGGTTCTATGCTTGTTGTTTCAAATTTGATCATCAGGTCAGATCAGGTACTTGTCGTTCATAGATGTTGCCAAAGGGTAGGTTTGTTGTTGGTTTTTTTTTCCATGAGGAGTCAGACTTGAGTATTTATTGGTATATAAGATCTATGTGAAAGCCAAAGAAGTTTAAGAAGGTGAAATTGGAAGTGAGAGTTGAAATGTAAAACTACCAGATTTAAGATACTTCAAAGATTTGAACCTGTTATATATAATGGTTTGCAGAAGTGCCTTTTGAAAGTAGTTTTCCCTAACACTTTTGGGCTGTGAGTGAAATATCTTCTGTTTATTATTTTCATGATGTTCAGACTCTCATCTGATATAGTGTAAAGGATTTGATCCTGAAAAAAAATCTGCAAAAAGTAAATAAATCAACCTACTGTGACCCAAGGTAGCTAACAGGAGCAAAAAACAAAGTAGTCAATACTTAAGTTCTACACTACAAACAGAGCATATTTAAGAACATAAATGAAAATGCAACACAGAGAGGAAAAAAAAATATTTTGAAATGAAAAGTGCACTTAAAATTAAGTACTTAAACCAGGTTTAAATACACTCCCCTAAAAATAACAAAGAACTCGGGCAACAAAAGTACAACTTGACACTTGTCAAATCAAACTAGAAAAAGAACAGAAGGAAAATGCATGAAATAAACAGTGCTTTAGAACTAGAGATAAATAAGTAGAAGCAAAATAAAAGGGATATACTGCTTGGTAAAACCAAAGATACTCAATTTGTTGTAAAATAACACTATACAGAAATAAAGCTATACAGACAACAAAGAGAACATTAAAGTTATCTGTATTTGAGACAAGGATGCAGGCCTCAGGTGTTTGCAGGAATGGCTGCAACAACATTTTAAACAGTTTTCAAACCACTAATAGTTTTATTTCCTTGCTTTACTTATTTTTACACGAGCACTTGCAAAGTGATAAACTACAGGATAAGCACAAAGTGATAATAGAATTCGATAAGACAGAACATGTTCAGTGCAGTACAATTCATGTCAGATGGCGAAACTAGCAGAAGTTATAAACAAATAAAAGATATTGTTCATTCAAGTTCAAAGCTGACCTCCCAGAATTCACAGGGGGAATGTCATATAAAAGGAAGAAAGCATCTTTGTCCCACAGCACAATTCAACAGGAGCTACAGTGCAAGAAAGTTCATGCCTAAGCTATTACCGGCCATACTTCCCCATACTTGGCCATATTTTGGCCCAACGCCAAGCCTACTCCATCTCTAGATCTCAATACAGTTGCTACATCCCCTAATTTGAAAGATATAATTGCCCTCTCTTCCAGCACTGCTTCACTCCTCTTGTTCATAGCAGGAGGCAATCCTGGTGCAGTCCCACTCCAAGATGTATTCCAGACCACTGCTAAGCCCTCAGGGGATGAAGAAGGGAGAAGCAGGAGGACAGCTAAACCATCAGAAGCAGAGACTCATTCACTCTTGCAGCTCACCAAGATCACCCAAGCCCTAGGCCTGATTTCTTAAAACACAAGGAATTCTATTGCTAAAGGGGAATTTTTATGATGCAGGCTCCTGCCAACAAATAAATACTTCAAGACTATTGATTAGCATCAGAGAGACCATCATCTGGTACAGTTTTGTCATTTCTAGTCTGAGCAAGCTTCAAACTAGCAGCCAAAAGAAGAGAATCTTTCTTATCGCATGTCAGCCACACACTTCCCTATAGGCAGGATAAGATTTGCCAATACTTCTGTAACACATTTCATGGGTGTAACAAGAAAGAGTATTGCTATTAACTGGCCACACCACTGGCTTCACACTTAAAAATTCCGCTGATCCCCTCTTCCTCTGCTCCTAATTAACACAGGATGCTTGTCTGTAGGCTTCAGGCTGGAAGCTGTCACTCTTGCACCCAGTCCGATGTGTGGCAGTAATTTCTGCATCTACCAGGCATCTTAAAGTCAGAGGTCCCTCCAGCCCCAGAGCCATGCTGCAGCTGTGCCTCTTCCTGTCAGCCTCAGTGCTGCAATGGGAGTTTAAGCCTGGCTTGGGTGACTGCTCTGCTTCCACGGATCTTTTGTAAAGAGTAAGGGCCTGACTCCCCATTGCCTTGGGCAGCATGCTGTCACTTACCCCTATGCAAAGTGGGTATAACATACTGTTGGAGAAGTGCACTAGATAGATGAAAACTACTAAGATCAAGGTAACAACATGAGATGGTTTCCTCTCAGCAAGAGACTTCAGTAAGACGCTTTCAATTTAAGTGTAAAATTCCCTGCATTTTTCTGTACTGTAAGTTCAGCAGAGGCTGATTCTTTCACAAGCAAGCCTCTGAGGTTTTTGTTTTGGTTTTTTTTTTTAGGCTTCTTGTTTTCCTCATAACCAAGCAAACACAATCAAGACTGCCACTGTAAAGCTATCTTACAAGGCTTACCTGATTCACACAGCAGGCTACAATGACAAAAACAAGAGATCTGCTATGTGGAAGCAGAATAATGCAGAGGAAAGGAATAGCAATCAAAGATAAAATTGTTAATGGAAGGGGGGAAAACATCTTTAAATAGCTATACAAGTGAGAAAGGCTGGTAAAGAACAATCAAAATGATAGCTTTAATTACTGAGGAACAAGTGGAAAAAAAAAAGAAGACTACTGTATCCCAAAGATGAAAGTGGCGCTCCCCCCGGTTCTTTAAATATTGTAAGAAAATTAGACATTAATGAAGGTGGTAGGATGAATTCAGCAAAACATGCAAGAAAAGGAGACAGGACTATCAAAGTAGTGAAAAGGAATGATGCAATGCAGTACATATTTATGACCTGTAGCCTTTAATGGCCCAGAAGAGAGACATATCTAATTCCTTACTTTTGGGTTTGTTTCATTTTCTGTGGTTACTAGTTCTCCAGTTTGGTTCATTTCCATTCTCTGTAATTTCACACAATAATCCTTTACTATGAATTTTATAACTGAGTGTTTTGGGGTTTTTTGTGTGGTCAGATGTAGCATCTTGTAGAAGGAAAACTACACAGCTTGAAAGAAATTGTGGCTATACAGCATCTTCCCCTCTATCTACAGGGGTAGTGGCTGTCATAACATACTGTTTGGAAACCCAACAGTGCCTAAGTAGTTCAAACATCAGCGAAGTTATGTATCCAAGCATGTGTGAATCGCAGTCAAAGGCAAAACCATACAAACTGGCTTTGAACCAGGCAGTTCGTGTGCCAACAGCAATGTATCTCAGCATCACCACAGTTCTTCCTGCTCTATTCCAAATGAATTTCTTAATGTGATCTATATAAAGAGAATTACAGAGCTCAGCACACCTGACTCTTCAGCCTGGGCAATATTATTACTAATAGCATCTCTTCTGTAGTAGACTTACAGTGATGTGTATGGGGAATATGCTACATAGAACAGACTTTTAAAATTAATCCTCATGTTTTTCAGGGGAAACACCATTTTTCCTTGTATAAGCATCAGAAAGATTGAGGACAAATCTAATCATTATATTTGATGAGTACTCTATCCTTCCATCTAACTCTAGACAAGAATATCTCACAGTATGTTGCATCTCCATCTCTCTCCATGGAATCCCAATATTTGCTGTTGAAGAAAACAGAGGCAGAGACCAATATCTGGGCAAACGGTTTAACTTAACTACATCCACACTACGCAGCACTTAGTATTCATCTTTCCCTGGGTTTTGGTCACCTTAAGTCATGCTTATCATCTTTATATATTTTCTTTTCAACTGGCATGTCTAGACTGCTGAGAAATCTGTGTTACAGTCTATCAGTGTTTCACTGCCTGAACCTGGAGGTGTTTTGGAGGTGCTGGGGTGTAGCCTGAGTATGGGCACACAGGAGTGCTTGAGGATGCCAGTATTTCTGGGATACTGTTGGAGGATTGTAACAAGGGAGAACTGTTGCACCACGTACCTTTTATAGTCAGTGATATGAGAGCTCCCTGACACATGCTATCCCCCAAATTTTACCCAGACATTGTCTCAGAAAATTCTAGTCGGTGCCAAAGCCACGACTGGGAGCATGACAGCAATTAAACAACATGCATGATGACAGAGCAAGTCCTGAAGGCCACTCCCTGAATCTGGTTTGTTTAGCAGTGTAGACACAGCTTATGATACATTCCTGACTCATTTTTCCACTCCTTTTTTCTTGATCTTTTATTAATACCCCAGGCAAAAAGGATAATACAATGCAATTGAGTCAGTGGAGTCTTTTAACAGGACCTAGCAGTCAGCAAAGAATAGAATCAGGAAGCAAGTATAAAGAAACGAAAACCTGATTACAGTGAGACATTACATGTAATTAATGATAACCCAAATCTAAGAAGTAAACAAAGGCTTAGATAGCCATGGCAGCAGTATTTCCACGCATGTGGTGACCTACTCAGACATGCAAACTGTTCTGTCCCTGATGTCACAGATTACTGTTACAGCAAAGCTACAAAAAATGTCTTAAGGTTTGGGGGCTTGTTTGCTTTTATTCCCCTCAAAGAAAAGGGGCAAGCTAAAAATTCAACTCTAGAAAGAGACAGTAAGAGCTCCCTTTTAGTGACAAACTGCTCTAGCAGTTTAGATGGGTTCCTTGCTGCTTTGCAATTAGCTAGGAATTTTTGAAGCCCTCCTCTCCTTGCAGAGAGCACACAATGGAGATGATGAGGGCTAATGGTGGTGTGTGAGCCAACACTCCCATTAGTGGGCTCTGATGCACTTGCAGCTCTGCTAACTACATCCGAGCACTGATCAGTCTCCAGCACAGAAAACCTAAAGTAAGAATAAATTTAGACTGTAATCACATTTCTAAAACAACTGACAAAGAAACTGAAACCTAACGAATATGTGCAAAAAGGATGTGTCCTGTTTTTCTAGGGACATTCACTTTACGACTTACCTTGATGCAGTTAGTCTTCAAGTAAATGAAGGCTAAATCATTATCTGCTGACCACTACAATTAAAGAAGCAATTACTTTAACAAGTAATTGGTAACAAAATGCCTAACCAGTAATCAGAAGCACAGGCCATATGTTTTTAAATATGACCAGATCATTTGCATAGTGTTTATGTTCAATAAATTAAAGCCAAATGAAAAATCTGCTGACAAGAAATAAGCAGCAATAAGGGTAGAGCGATACGTTAAATCCTTCATTCTGGATCATTTAGGTAATGTTCCATTCATTTTAGATTCATGAGTAGAAGCCTTTACAGATTGGGCATGCATACCATAAATCTCAGGTTATCCATTATTAGGTGGCATTCTGCTGTTTGCAATTGTACATGTTTACTTTGTGCATAATTAACTGCATAATAGCTGTCTATGTTCTGCACAGAATTTACACTCAGGCTCTCATCAAAACAAATGAATCTAGAAAGTAGTGCAGTTCCATTAAGCTCTCTGCAATATGCATTTTCTAATACTGGGTCACAGAAAATGGAGTTGGAGCTTTGATTTTCCAACTGCAATCTGAATAAAATCCAGTCTATCAAAGGTCCTTGTGTTTGTTTTTCAGGGTATTTTATTAAATCTCAGAGAAGTAGTTGGAACACCAAGGGGTGGAGACAGAGCGAAGCTGAGAATGCCTAACAGAAACGGGGTGGATACATTTCCATAAAAATAATAAGTATGGAGCAGATTTGGACAGGCAATTGATCATTGCACAGCTCCATGCTATGGATCAAAAACTTCTCCCTGCAGTTCTTCTATTTCAGTGCATGATTACCACTACTAGGTCAACTACATCGGCCATACAGTTTCTTTATACACTGCATGTCAGCAAAAGCTCCCAGATTTCTTTTTTCATAATGCAAAATTGGATGGAGAAGATAAAAAATAACATAAAATAAAATAAGGCTGAAAGGAAGGGAAGAAGCTGCTAATGAAATAAAGTCAGGCTCAAAGAAAGAGGGAAAAGCTGCTAATATGGAGGCTTACAGCTACAGAATAAAATGAGAGAAAATAGAAAGAAGGGGTGAATTTAACTTCTTCATGGAACAGCAAGGTGATGTCTCTATATTTTAAATGATCTAGGTGCTACATAAAGAATATTTAGTACAAATGCAGGTATGCAGTGAATATTATTTTACAGCTGATCTGCTGCATAAAGAAAGTATTTTATAACAGGAGTTTTTTGAAAAGTGATTTGTAAAAATGTGTGGGAAGAAATCTTATAACCTACCCTTATGTTTGAAAGAAGTATTGTGATTAAATGTGACTATCATGGTGCAGAATAATATAAATATTCATAACAAATAAAATCTCTCAGATTGGGCAGCTCTAAGCTAAAAAGCATGAAGAATATAAATGGCCCACTAATGCTAATGAGCTTCCATTTTTCCCCCTTGAAACAATGTAGGGCTATACTTGAGGGAAACAAATTAAATGTGAAATTAATTGCAAAGATAATAACATGCTTTTTATAGGAATTCCTTTGTTTCTGTTGTTTAACAGGTTACGATAATGTAAATTTACATTTTTTTCTTACAAACAATCATACTCTGAATTCACTGGAGGGGGGGAGATTTTTTTTCCTGGTTTTCCTTTTTGCTTTTAAAAGAAGCTGTGGTTTCTTACAGGGCAGCAGCAGGAGGGGCTCTTTTCTATTATTTTTCTAATTGCTTTTCTTGGAAGGGATCTCCCTCAGTCCACACCCTACATCCCCCAGAGAAGTTTGGTATATCTGATTCATGTAATGTCAGAATGCAGGATTTTTTCCAGAGGAAATTCTGAGAACTTGTGAAGTAAATGACAGTGCCTTTCCAAATGTATTAAAACTGATATATATTTCTACAGTTTGGCATGATTTCCTTTATTTTTTTTCAAACTCTTCACTATTGAAAAGTACGTATCAAAACATATCAAAACTGAAACCAAAACATGCCACGTTCTGCAAGCTGATGTCTAGATGCTATGTAAACAATCACTAGTACCCACACAGGTATGCACTGAATATTATTTTACATTTATCTACTGCATAAAGAGCTGTATAACAGGAACTGCACTCAGTCCTCAAACTGGTTAGTCCCACTGTATTTTTCTGCTCCCCCTTTTTTTTTTAATATATATATATATAAGGGATGAGCAGCTAGCAAACAAGCTTCTACTGCATGATTTTCCAGGCTGAGATTTATTCATTTCTTCTCAGTTCAGATGTTATAACACTGCTGCTTTATAGCCTACCTTTCAGCAAAACATCTCATTATTAAAGATTCCTTCTGTAGGCCATTGTTTTGTGTTCTTTTTATAGATGATATATTAACACATACAGATACCTAAATTTAATAAAAAGAGTCATTGAAGGCTAAAAGCACCAAATGGAAGTTGATAGATGTTTCTGCTTATTTCCCATTTATGCCTTTGGAATCCCTACTGTTACCCCTGTAAGCACCATTGTACAAGTTGAACCCCAAGCCTGCATTCATCAAACAGCTACTATGGTAGAGTCACCCTTTTCATTGAGGAGCCCTCATCATCTTTCTTACAACAAAGAAAAAAATAAAAGGAGAAAGAAAAAAAAAAAAGGAAGAAGAAAAGAGATGGAACTCTCAAAGAAGAGTAAAATAAAACTTTAGACATTAAATGCCATTGGGACCCATGCACATCCAAGGGGTACCTGTATAAAACCACGTACAGTTCAGAGTCTTAAGCAAACTCTGTCCATCTCAGCTATGATCAAATCCAATACTTCGCTTTGAACATTTCCTGCTGTAAAGCAGCACAGCCTGCTGGCTTTTGGGAGGCTTATTCATTTTCATTAATTGGTTCTTTTCAACTTGCATTTGCTCTTGTTATCATTAGAGAATATATACATATTATATATGTATAAATACGTATATGTGTATATCTTTGCTATGAAATTTTTGAACACAAATATTCATATACATGCAGAGCTGTGAAAGATTATTTCCAATATATTTTGTAACAAAAAATATACATAAAAGCAGGTTTGTTTCAACAAAACTGATCTATTAGTGATTTTAACACCCTCACGAGAATATTTTGTGCCATGAGAAAGGTAAAGGATTAAAAGGATGAGAAAAAGATACTTCAGTATTAACTTCATAATGCTGATGATGTATAGTATAGTGTTGCAAAGCATGCTTGGACAAGATGAGAGCATTTACTAATGAGGTTTTAAATGTGCATAGCAAAACCCAAGAAAATAACATTCTGTTTGGTAGGCTTCTTTTTAAATAACAGTTGATGTTCCCAGGGTCAAATCCTTTCCCCTTCTCTGTAATATAAGTGTATAAGTTGCTTCTCTGTAAGAGATCCAGAGGTCTGGAGGCAATTCTGCAGGAACAAAATTACCCAATCTGGCACTTTCTTCTACTTGGAATTAAGCAGTGAATCAGGGAATGCGAGGATGTGCATCTACACTTACAGTTAATCAAAAATTAGGTAGATGAATGCCAGAGAGGGGAAGGATAAGTCTAAGCAGCTTCAAAGAGCAATCTAAGACTTTGGTTATGGTTTGTTTTGTCTGCAGCTGCCCAGGACACAGAGGGAGTAAGGACTTCTCAGCTCTTCCTGGACCACCTGAGTTAGATTCCTCTCACCTACCTGACCACAGTCATTGACAATACAGGCATCTACATATGAACTGGTAATCCCTGGTTCCCCTCCTGGGCAACGGAGAGAACGAAGTGCTTCTGAGGTTCAGTGGCGTATTTTAGGTAGTTCCTTTGCTATGAGATAGTTATTACCCTAGAAAACCTCTTTCTCTGACAGGGAAGAGAACCTAGATACACATGTCGGCAATAAGCACCCACACTGCAGATGTCTATAATTTGATCAGATGAATCCAACCATTTTTTCTGCTCTAATTCTCAGGATCCATATTAGCGCTGTTCAAGACCTTGACTCTAAGTAATTGCTTTTCAGCTGTTGTAGCTCTCTGGTGCAAACGGTAACAAAGTCTTTATCTGTAAACCTGTGGAGACAGAAATCCAGAGCAGCAGGATTTAATCTGGTCTGGCCAGCTGAATCATTCTAGAAGAAAATCAGGATCAAAGCTCATAGTCTGCGTAACTGAGCAGGTAATATCTGACTCCTGGCTCCATTTTTTTTTCCGCCTAGAAAATGTCTATCAAATGTGATCTTTCCTTTCAAGGTCTTTCCATGTTGATGAAAGAGCTCCAACTTATTTTTCCACAGAAGTGCTTTGTGTTGGGAATGAGAACTGTCCTACTTTGCTTCACCTGGTAGTCTGTACTACTGGAACAGCCAAACGACAGGGAAAATAGGCTGCCCTACCTGAGCTGCTGGTGCTGACATGGCTGCATATTGTCCTGTAGGAGGTCTTATTGCAAAGAGTTCCAGCGGTTCATTCACCACAGCAAGCAGGCAACAAACTTTAGTCCTGTTATGAACGTATCCGGACAACCACATTCACTTTCAGGTTGTTCATAAAATCAGTAGAACAAATTCTACTATAAATTCCGGGTTCCAAAAAATCATTATGTCTTGCTTTATTGTTTTAGTTACTTTCATCTATGCAAATGTACATTTTGTAGGCAATAAGAATGAGACATGCATCTCTGTTTACTAGGTAAAAAGTCCTGCTCCCCTGTGAGCCAGCATATTTTTCAAGAACAAACAGAATCACGAATGTTTAACATATAAAGGCAGGAAAACACAGGAAATAATTGGATGTAAATTCATTTCATCCCATACATCCATTGTAACAGCAGACATTTTTAAAATGAACTGATTTTACATCCTGTATGTTTAAGCCATAGAGGTTCCAATTTCTCTCCACTGGCTACAAAGGAAGACCCCAGTGCTAAAATCAGGTGAAGATACCTAATCAAAAGCTAAGCAACATGAATACCAGCATTCCTGTTTTCTGATTATCATTCTTGCAATTTGTACATGTAAATTTAGAGCTCAAAGCCAGCTTCTCTGGTGAGCTGTAAATATTTAAAGTAATTACCTTGGTTATCATCCTGGGTCACTGCTACATTTACCCTGCTGATTTTTCTTACTCTAGGATTTTGATCACAGATTCTGTTGGGAAAAGTCATCCTCCACCCTATTAATGTTGCTTATTCAAGGTAACAGGAGTTTTTCTTCTGGTAAAATGTGTTCTTATCTCTAAACTGTGCTATGATCAGAGTAAAATCCTTCAGCTGGTTTTCTCAACAAGAATCCTAAACTGATATGTGTGAAAGTGATGACTGCTAAGACCTATATTCCAGAATGTATATATAGGTGCAAATAAAATAAGTTATATTTAAACTTCAGGTCACTGATTTCTCCTTTAATAGAAAGAGGAATTATAATGCCCTGGACACTTTTAAGTATTCTGCAAAGTATTAGGTTATGAATAAAAGCCACTAGCATTGACATTCAGAAGAACTATTTCGCAATGTGTCTTCCACAGTATTACACAGAATAAAGTTTGATGCATTTATATGGTTCCTCCATACTTTGTAAATTAATTTGCTTGCACAGTCATAGAAAATGAGCACTCTACAAGTTATTTGAAATAAAGAACCTGTGAAATTTGTGTAAGTATTAACTGGGGTCATCCATGCCTTTTTTTCACAGAGGCATCCTTGAATCCATGCTTAGAGTTCAGTTTAAGTTGCTTACAGAACATGGTAGCAGCTAACAGCACAAGAAGGTATTTGCAGCAGCAGGAACCATTACAAAGCTAACTTGAGCCCCTTCTTCAACTGCTGTTTACAAATATCAAATCAGGAAAATAAAGCAGTATATTCAGTTCCACTGTAAACACAAATGCTTCTCAAATGCATTTCCTCACAGTCAGGTTCACTGAGGTCGAGGCTGCTTTTCACGGCCATAATCCCTTAACTGTTGCACAATGAAAATACACTGATGTTCAACAAGCAATTTCTTGCACACTTGTAAAGTCAGCCTGAGCCAGACCCTATATTAATCACATCACTAATATTGACTGTTTCATTTTTTTTCCAATCTAAGTGTCTCAGACATACTTGAATGAAACACATGTCAGCCCATAATGCCTGGTTTCTATTCAGTAACAGGAACGATAAATGTATAGTCTGCAGCAATTAATGTCAAACCAGTGTCATGTTATTTTTAAACTGTATTGGGTAGGGAGATTGAAGTGTTGTGAATAGGGCTATCAGTCTCTCTACCACCTACAACATCTTTGGAGACAATTTTCATCACATTTGAATAATGTTTTGGCACAGGAACACTTTATCTTTAAGATCTGGAAGCAGCACTTAAACAGAGTTTTCTTACATTTATCATGTCTTACATATTCTGAAGGAGTTAGAAAGAAACATTTCTGTCTGTTGGTGTTTGTCATCAGTATGGCAAAGACCACCAGAAACAAAACTAGGCATTCTGCAATGATTTATCCAAACACACAAGTCAGAAAAAACACCACCTCTTCCCCAGGAAAGAGACTTCCATATTCTAACATTGGTGCCTGCTGTCTCCGTGTCATAGAAGAAAACTAACTTTACTGTCTCCTGCAGCCTACTACTAATGAATGATTGAAGAGCCACATATTCTATGCAAGAGAAGATGGAGTGCATCCTAAAAAGAACATAACATTGACAAAAAAGAGACACCTTCTATCAAAACCTAGTGAAGACATGAAAACCTAGTCAAGACATCTCCCTAAGGTTCGGTGAGACCTTTTTATACACAACAATGTGAATTACTGTGGTCTGCACAGCACTTGGGGTCTTATCTGCAAATAGTGGCAGATCACCATGGCAACTTACATCAGCCTGGATGTTTATGGTTTGGTTTTTTCTGGTAGAACTTTAAATTCTGTTCTTTCTCCAGTAATCATAACATGTGAAGACTGAACTAAGAGCCTATGTATGTATCTTTACATCCTGTCTAATACTATTATATGCCTTTTCTGATCGCTCTTATTTCAGCTTTCCTGTCTCTGTCATACTGTTAACTTGTATTAAGTTTCCACTAACAATAATGTGAGTTAGTCATTGCAAAAGGAACCATGAAAATGAGAATAAAGAAGTTGCCTTTAACCCAGAAACTTTTATAGGGGGCAATACTTCAATGAGACATTACTTTTAGGGAAAGAAAAAAAAAAAGAAAACGTGGTAAGTATACAGCTAGCATAAATTCGTTGTATAGTAATCAGAATCCATGTACTGGTTCTTTCTATTGAAACATTAACAAGCTATCAATTGCACCAGCCAAACAACAAAAACAACATGAAAACAAAACAAAAAAGCCTAACTATATACATTGCTTTAATTGTTGATTAGTTTCAGTTTCTCCTGTTGTTAATTGCTGCTATAAACAGACTATGTTTCTTTCAGTTTATGGTGGTTTTTTGGTTTGGTGGGTTTTTTTTCCTAATTCAGCAAAAGACCTCTTCTATTTTATTATTTAACATAGAACTCCATCTCTTAGAATTAGTGGGAAGTGCTTGGATCAAGGGAAATCAGTCTGCTAATCCCAAGATCCTACAGTGCATGCCATTCTCATCCCCTTACTAGAAATGGAATTACTGCTATTTTGAATGAGGAGGGCAATGCTTCTCCACATTAATCACCATTATTTAGCAGTCAGAAGAGTCTCTGTTTTGACACATCCCTGAAATCAACAGCTTTGAATTTTCAGTGTGCAAAATGGAAATTTACAATCGATAACATGAAAACGTTAAAGTAACACCCATTCAAACATGTTTGTTTCAACTGAAAACTGAAAGGAAAAAGGAAATATTTAAAGTCTCAGTACCACAATGATGTGCTGCCATACACAGGCTCATTTTAAACAGTATTTATGTGAAAGCTAATTATGAAAAGGAATCGAGAGCCAAAGGTCCACCTGGATCAGTATACTGGCCCTGACTGTAATCACGTGCTATGCCTTTTAAGAGTGAAAATGAAGCAAGCACGTTTAATGCTTTCTCCCATCTTCAACTATTTTCACTTCAGTTCCTGATTTAAAGAGATGCTTTTGTGTGATAAATACAGCTACTAAGTTATGACTATACATAAGGCTACAGTATTCTCTAGAGATAAAAAAATTGCCTATCAATAAGCCAGTTCAACTATCAAAAGTAATTTAGCCTATGCAGGAAGTTTTGCATAGGCTAATTTATCTTGATTATCACTGAATTGTCACATGTAGTTGGACCAGATTACTTCTGCTCTTGAAATTGTCTAATTTAAACCCAGCTCTACATTAACATGATGTCATTACACTGACTTCAGCATAAAACAATGTGTCTATTTGCAGAAATACTGCAAATTCAGTTTGATGCTCCACAGGTAGATTCACCAATGCTCAAACATATGTCTAAAAGAGACAAGAGTTTCTTGACTTTCTCCATTGACTAGGGAGGAACCCAAGCCTTACCCCTTGGACATTTCATGATTAAAGGCTGAAGTGACATATATCCCACCCTTGTCACCTCAATATCTATCGCTGTTTTCTAGTCTAGTTTTCTAGTCCCATTTTCTAGTATGTCTACTATTCTCTGTATCTCTTGGTATTTCGTGACAGGCAGAGTATGCTGGAGATCTAAATGTGGAAATTTTTGCAGCAGGGTGATCTTAACTGTATTCCTGAGGATGATGCTGTTTAATGCAAGGGCAAGCCTAACAGTTTACCATAAACTCAGGCAAAGATATTTAATAATGAAACACACTATTGCTAGCACATGCTCTCTGTGGTTTCACTTTAGATTTTGACGTATCAAGAATCTGGAAAAAAAGTATTGTTGTTATCATATATATTTATTGCCCTATTACTGCAGCTGTGCTAGCGATATAGACAAAGGTCACGTCTTTGATGGATTGAGACATTAACATTTCTAGTATTTAGCCTTTTCAAATCTATTTAAAAGAGATATAATTAGAAATCATCTCAACAGTCTTTTCTGGTTCATAGCCTGGACATCAGGCAAGTAATTACTGACTTAATTTTACTATGTTTTCTGAAGCCACTTATTTAAATGAACATAGAGAATCTCTTCTCTAAGGACACCAATTTTGTAGATATTACATGGCCAATCAAGTTCCCTAACTTGTTGCTGAAGGTACCAAATGATTTCTGAAGCCAAATCAGCAATTCACAAAGCATGGTCTTGGCAAGGTACTGCACTCTTAGAGTTGTTACCCTTTCAATGAGGTGTTACTGGGAAGACACATCTGCTTGGTTCTCTTGACAGATGGAATTCAAAAGACCCGTAGTAGTACTACAGTCATGCTAATCCTGGTGTCCTTGCTAACATTCTTTTATCTATCAGTCAAACATAAGCTTGAGTCATTGCTGAACATAATGCATATTGCAGTAGGCCACATTATCATTGCACAACCCTTTTCAAACATTATTTATCGAAATACTGTCAATACTATGCATGCAAAATTGCATTTGCAGAGACAGACCTTTGCCAAAAGCACATATCTGATCTTTTTGAATTTGAAAAGACTTTTGTTACCACTCTTTAGAAACAGCTTTCTCGGTCCAGTCTTTAGAAACAATTTTAATGTAAGTAATCTGGTGAAAATAATAATTTACTTGCTGCTTTGTAAAATGGGTGTGAAATCATAGGCAGACCCCCTGAATCTGTCCTTGCATTGTGTGGACGACCCAGGATCCAGTCTCCAGAGAGCTGAATCATTATCTGAATTGTATGACTCAAAACTGATTTTTAATGTAAGTCAGACGTGCTGTACCCCAGCATGTATAAAATGAGTAAAGGACTTTATTTATTCTTATCTCAAAGTGAAGCTTCAGCTCTTCACTCTTTTCGAAGATACATATAAATGACTTTAAGTCCTCTTTATGTTCCAGTCTTAAACTGATACTTGATTTATTTCTGCTGTGTGGTTTGTGCTCAAGGAAAAAAGAAAAAAAAGAAAAAAGAAAAAAAAAAGACAAATAAAGTAAAAAAAAGGAAACTTCATTAGATATTCACTTTGACATTCTGGCCCCAGAAGAAATAACATTAGTTTCATACTTATCCATCTGTTTTTCTGTTTCAGCTGGAAAATCTCTGCTTATAATTTTCTAGGGACATGTGGGCGACCTTCCAGTTGTGCCATTAAAATACATTACATCCTAACAACATGGTAATTAATGTTCTCTGATGGTTCTGCATGCAAAACTGCAGTGGAAAATGCATCCCAAAATGAGAAAGTTCAGAATTCAAAAGCAAAAGTCAAGTGATGTCTCTTACTTTCTTTGGCTGATATGAAACCTTAGTTTAACACATCTGTAATGACGTTTAAATAATAATTTGAATTTCAGAAAAGAATACATGTTTTTTAAAGTCAGCTCTCACAAGTAAAAAGCTGACCACTCATGTTGCTTAGCAACTCCATTTTGTTACAGGGAATCCAATATTGGGTAGTAATGATTTGGAGACTGCTAGTTAGAAGTAATATTTTGCATGAGAAAGATATTAATGCCTCTTCTAATTAGGAACTACACTTCTTTAATAAAATTGGTCAGCAGTAGTCCAGAACCAGCCATCTGCCTAGGTATGCTTTTGTTTGTATGAAATGGCAGGTGAACATCTTACTATCAGCAGCGTACTAATAGAACAGCAAAGTGATTCAGAAAATAACAGGGGAACAAAACAGAATCTGTCTTGGGCTTTCACACTGCTAGCATAGTATCATATTGCACATTTAATAATATATCACATCTGAGGATTTCAAAGACCTTTACCTGCATTCAAGTTAGAAATGGTAAGTTATCATATCAGCCCTCATGGCCAGGGCTTCCACGGATTGCTTCTAGCATTATTTTAATGTATTTTTCCTTTTACACAATTTTTATACTGGTTTAATTTTCCCCTACCCCTCAAATTGATTATTTACTTTTGCTGAATTCTGACATGTCCAAATTGTTAAGGTGAGTTCTATTCATGAAGCTTAGTGTTTCCATCTGTCTTTTTCTCTTGAGGAACTGTATTTATGGACCTTTTAAACTTCTCCCAGAGGAATTATTATACTCCACTATACTGTAAACTAACACCATCTCATAGGCTTTCAGCTCGTGTTTATGATGAATACAAGCACAGCAGAAATCAAGTCCATCCCGACTGTAAGAACCTGGTTTGGCTTCTTGAATCAGTGTTTTCTTTAACCGTTAAACACCAATTAATAAGCTTCATTTTAAGCTTGCAGTTAGCCTCACTGACATATGACTTCCCTTGAGCTCTACAGAGCTAATCTCTGACAGAGGCTGGAGAAAGACCCTCATGGTGTTTTCTCTCAGCTAATATCAGTCTATGGCTGAAGAACACACTGAGTGAATGGTTATACGTGTTCCTCCAAATTAAATAACCCTTTTAAAACTTCTCTTCCATTACTCAATCCATCTTACCACTTTCCACCTTCTCACTTATACTTGTAGCTTCTACAGCCACAATGGTAGCCCAGTCTTAAGTCTGTGTTCTGTAAAGTAGAAATCCTTTTTGTTTAAGTCTTCTACCTGTTAAGTTCCTCTGATATTTTCTGGTCTAAGAAATAGTCACAATTTCTTACCCATGTATCTTTTGCCTTTCACTTCAATATCTTAGGAAGAAGTAGTCTGTCACTGCAGACTAAGCAGAATAATTACATCTTACTTTACACAACATCTTACTTTACATTACTTTACACAACCTACCAGAAGATCACCTATTTCTTTCCCATGTTAAAGTACCCTTTATTTACTGTTTGTACAGAAATAATTCCATATTTTGATTGCATCTGACACCATTGTCTTTACCTCTTTTTGTTCTATCACCTCCTTCTATTTTTTCTTTTTTTTTCCCTCCAGTAGAACCTAAAGAGTGTGTATTTGATTAAAGTATGTGTAGATATACATATATGTGTCTATTATATGTGCATACATGCATATGCAGAAAATTTTAGGATTAGGGTTCTAGTATTTTGTCTTTTTGAGTACTTTGAATTGTTTATTTCATCATCCTGGGTCTCTGTGTTACCAAAGCAATCATTTCCTTTTCTCTGGCAAAAAACCTACAACAAAGACATACGTAAACATGTTTCAGCCTCTACATATGTCGTCATTAGGGTGGATCAACTTAAAGTAAGCAAGTATTAAATCAGCTGACTAGGACAGTGTACTGCTTCATCTGGCTGATCTACAAAGAGATTTCATAATGTTTTCTAAAAAAAATAACATTTTATTGTAGCTTATTTTTATTTCATAATATTAGATTTTCTGAAAGTTCACATTCCACCATATTCTCTACATACACCTTTCTCTTCAGAATTAGCAGCAAGTTCAGGACACAGTGCAGTTCAATACAAGTGTCTACCATCATTGAGTTTATGTGGACATCTAAATGCAAAATTTAGATGTCCTAGCTTATGATACAAATTTTGACATTCAGAAAACAATATCAGCATGTCTCACATTAAAACAGTTCTGTTTACTTCATCTCATTATTAAAGCAGTCACTGTAATAGACTGCACAGTGCATGTGCTCAGAGCTTTATTACATGTGGATTATAAAAAACAGCCCCTATACCTAGTAGCAAAGCTTATGTACAAAAGTGCTAGGCATTCCTAAATTTAAAATGCTGATGAGTAAGAGTACATTTAGCTTCATAAAGGTTTCTTTTTCATGCCAAAATTTTTAAATGCATTACTGGTGTGTCTTTCCAAACAGCTGTGGCGTTAGATGTTAAGAACCCAAAGAACATTAAATTACACAGATGAATGCACATTATCAGACTCATAATGATATTATGGATGGTTCCCAACTCTGTCAGTATACATTATTACTTCGACCTCAGCTTCCTCAAAGTGGAAGAGCCTCAGAATCCATTCTCTGAGGACAAGAAAACTTTTTAATTATATCAACCACTGTTTATATATTGCAATATTGAATTGTAAGAAAATATTGACTGGTCAATAAAGTCACAAAGATTATTGTGTTATGTCCTTTACATGTTGTTTTCACACTAAAGTGTGAAGCCCTGTACAGCTTTTTTTAGATATCTCACCAAAATCTTCTGTTTTGGCTTTGGTATTTCACATAGCCAATGTCAACATTTTTACAGTGGAATTTCTTTACAAAAAGCTTAGATGACTGGAATAAGGAGACATAACTAAGACAGATAGTAAACCTGTTATTCCAGAATGTCATGAAGTGAGTGTATTTGCTTAAGCAAAAGATTTTGTTAGGATTTTGTTAGTTTTGGACAGTTCAGAAATGTTAGCCAATTCAAATAAAGGTGAAAGATTCTCATTTACTTCAAAGGAGGGTCTAAGCAGCAACACAGACGTTCAGGGGATTGCCTATGGCCACCTCCAACCGAGGTGAAGTGAGAAACCAAAGACCACCCTTTTGCAATCAACAACAGCTCTTGAATCCTTTTCTGTTTCGATGCCTCAGCTTCTGTTGCTGCTTTGTTTTACTTTGAAATCATATTCCTATGTTCATGACAGAATAGGTTGTCTTGAAAACACTGAGGTTCAACAGCTATTTTTACAAACTTCCTGCAAATGCGGAATGAGGAAAAGCTCATATAGCATGCAAATATAGCTGATGTGAGCTAATACAGAGGGAAGAAAATGAAGTGCCTCTATTGTCACCTCTCATCACAGAAATAGATGCATAGTGTGACTTGCAGGGAACCTGTGGAAGGAATAAAGAGAGATCCTGGACTGCAATTAACCACTGCTCACTTCCCCAACTATGTAAACCATTGCATGGATCTTCAAACAGAGTAAGTAGATATATAGCAAGCAAATCACAGAAGTAATGATGCAGTCTCACTGCAAGTCCAGAGTCTGCCTGCAGTCCTGAAGTCACGCACTGCGATGGAAAGCTCTGTTATTCCCAAGCATGGCTCCTAGGAAGGTCTGTCCATCACAGCTGGGAAATGCAATGACTTATCTTCCAAAACAGGCTCCCATTCCCAGCAGCAAACTAAAGATGTTCTGCTTCATAATTCCCACACTAAGAGAAGCAATTGCTTTTCTTTGGAAAACTCCTCTGGAGCTCAGTTGTCTCTGCTTATAACAGTCTCTCCAGTGGACTGTAACATTAATTAAACATTTTCTATTTTGTATGCTTTAGTTTGATGCAGTTAATGTTTTCCCAGTGGACATAACTTCCTTCAGGATTAGACGAACTGAACAAAACCTGAGCTGATATCTTCCAAAAAGCAGAAAAAAATGCTTTTATGAGACACCTCTTGTGTTTTAGTCTTTCTGTGGGTAACTGCGTTTTTCCAGTACATTTTCTCGTTGCTGAGAAAATTGTATCTTTGCTTCAAAGATATGGAAAAAAGTTTCTCAGTGAGGCATGAGTCTGGGTCACTGACAAATAGTTCCCCAAACATTACAGTGCCAGTGTAAGCTCTACACTACAGTTACCAGCAAGTGTTGGCTCCTTTCTTATATGAATTCTGCAAAACATGTATGCCTCATTCTCAGAGCTCTAACATCTCTGCTCAACAGCAGGTATTTCTTATACTTTTCATGGTTATGGCTTCAGCTTGTGGAAGATTTGCTTTCATTTCAGTCTTTTTATTTTCTGACTACTGTGTGAAGATCTCCATCTTGTGTTCTGCCTTTTATTTCTCTCAATTAGTAATTATGTTTGGAATTTTCAGTCAAATGGAAACTAGATACTCAAATCGCATTAATGTTCAATTAGACAGACAGTTCTAATGGAGACCCAGAGAAAATCTCTATCATTATTTTTCACCTCGTTCTAGTCTATCACGATATGGCTCATTCTTCAGCCCTAAGCTAAACTTTTTTTCTTTTTTTTTCCTTTAATAAATATTGGCCCATTAAATCTTAACTAGACATGTATTTATGCTATGATATCAGCGATACTGTTGTGGTTTTTAAATATTTTATCCACTCTTTACAGACAAAAGCTGACTGTCAGGTAACACTGACATGATATTAGGCCTAATTAATCCATACAACTTTTTCCAAGTTCATTTCTTCACACTCATACTGAAGTTATTGCAAGAAAGTCAACATCTATTTCAGTGGAAATCACATGGCAGTGTTAACGTTTCCTCATTTCTTAGGGTAAAGAAGTCTTCAGTCCAGGCTGATGTCTTTGTGATGTTTGCCTTGAAGAACATAGAACAGGGAAGAGATGTATGAGGAAATTTAACAACTTGGATCAAAAGAAACATTCTTTCAAAACAGCTTTTTGTATGTATTTTATTTACTTTGCTTACTTATTCCCTAAATATTTCTTTACCTTACTGGCCAAAACATTGAAGTATCAAACTCTTGGTGGCTATTTCAGTCACTTGTTAACTTTTCTCAAATATATGTCAGTAATTATTGCCATATTGCAAGTCTAAAATCATGTAAAAATAGCAAATAGCTAACTAAAATTTATTCTAAAATTTCTTTAGCTAAACAGACTTGTCATTTCTTCATTTTTCTTTTCAAAGGAATTTTAAACATAACAGAAAATCATCACTATTTCCTCAATTCTCTTCATTTTAATTAAGAACTCATTTCAGCCCTATCTTTCCCAGCTTGCCAGAGGAAAAAAAGAAAAAAAAAAAGGGAGAAAGTCATTAAGGTCATAACAGGAAAGTTTCACATTGCCCTTATACATGACAAAGAATATTCTCTTTACCTCTCTGTCTCTTTAGGAGCAATTACTTTGTTTCACAATTATTTTGTGCCTTTTCTAGGCTGCAGCCTAAACTTGAACCTGTTCTCTAATCAGCCTGACTCCTGCTCCCATCACGTTATTCTTCATTACAGCTCCCCTTTTCTTTTGATATGTTTTTGACTGCTTCTGAAAAACATTTAGTGCATTTCTGTGCTGAAAATTTAAAATGTAATAAAAAAATACTCATTTATTTAGATGGTTCATTTAATCTGGAAAACCACTTAGTTGAATCTTCTTTCTGGAAAGAATTTATCAATATTCTAGTACAATTATACCTGGAAAACCTCCAGTGAAACTACTATTTATGATGAAAAACATAAATTTGTCAGTATCACTGATTTCCAAAACACAAGCTTTGCAAGCACTTTTCTTTAATGTAACTATATTCACCACACAGATTACATGGCTACATGTAGGATTTTTCTTTCCAGCCTTTTTGCTGACAAAGCAGTTTTTTTCATCATAAGCCACTAAGCCCTATCCCTCTAACCCAAGCACTGTTGTCCCTGTTTACTGTTGACACAGACGGCCAATTTCTGTTACACACAAATTTAATACAGTATGTCCCATTGCCTTTCTGATTCAGCAGCCCACACACAAAGCACTAGACAATGTGAAATACAATTAACCTGTTCCTTGTGAGAAGGGACAAATAGTGTGAGCATCTTTTACTTACTTGCTTCTTCATTAAGAAGTTTCAACAGCAGACTAATCAGGAGGTTTCTCTTAGTCAAAGAGGTTTGCTCTGGGTGTCCATGTCCAGGTGCTGGGAGCAGGTGGCCTGCAGGGGTGGCATCCATGAGGAGAGGCCAAGGACTGCCCCATGCCAGACTGAGCCAGCTCCAAAAGACCCACCATGGACACAGCTGAACCCTTCAGCCTGGTGATGCCTTGGGGAAAACATATTTAAGAAAGGGCAAAATATCACACAGCAGTGAGGAAAAACAACAACGCTGCGAACATCAAGGTCAGAGAAGATGGAGAAGAGGAACTGCTCCCAGAGCTGGAGCAGGTATTTCCCCATAGCAGTTGTGGAAGTGACCATGGTGAAGCAGGTATTCCCTGCAGCCCATGGAGAGGACCATGCCAGAGCAGGTGGATTTTTCCTGAAGGAACTGCAGTCTGTAGAGATGAGCCAAAGCTGGAGCAGGTTTATCCTGAAGGACTGCAGCCCATGAAGAGGACCCATGCTGGAGCAGGGGAAAAGTGTGAGGAGGATGGAGCAGCAGACAGGAGCTCAACTTCTCATGCCCCATCACTGTGTGCTGTTTGGTGTGGGTGGAGGAGGTAAAGGAGTCAGGAATGAAGGGGTGAAGTTGAGCCTGGGAAAAAGAAGGGTTGCGAGGAAGGCATTGCTTTAATTTGTCTTTGTTTCTCCCTCTCCAAACCTACTTTATTTGGCAACAAATTAATTTTCCCCAAGTCAAATCTGTTTTGCCTGTGACAGTAACTGGTAAGTGATCTCTTTGTCTTTATCTCAGCTCATGAGCTTTTCCATTTTATTTTTTCTTTCTGTCCTGTTGAGGAGAGGGAGTGAGAGAGCAGCTGGGTGGGTGTCTGGCAGCCAGCCAAGGTGAACCCACCACAAGTTTTTGCATGTCTTGGGTTCAAGGTACTTGCCAAAGTCACAATTCTAGTTTTAGGAGCAAGTTTGTAGATTTTTCCCAGATCAACAGATGGCTTATTCTTCAGGGGCCAGAACTTCTAGAGTAAGCTGCAGACTCTTTCTTGTTCTGGGTTGTTTTGGGATTTTTTTTAACAAGTTGGTTTTGGTTTGTTTAATTAAGGCTATTCTGAATTATACGATGTTCCTTTATTGCTGAGTAGGACTATGTAAGTACATGGCAAATATGATGCATTGTACAACAGTGATTAAGCATAGTGTGTTATAATAAACAGGTTCATTGTATTAGCAAAGGGTAATTTTGCACATGCTGATGTATCACCAATCTGCAGTATTTTGTGTGTCAAGAAATGAGATAGTTATGAGCTTCTCATTTTTACCACTTTATCAAAGTGCATCCACTGGAACAGTGCATACAAGTGGAAACCACTTCTACTAGAATGTGGCAGTATGAAATATTATTCACTAACCATTCCCATTACTCATGTTAGAAAGAAGCAGGATGGCATCAAAGGAATCTAACTGCAGAGATTCGAGTGGTGAATAAAACTAATTAGAGTCACATTTAATATCTTTATGTGGTTTATGTCAAACTAAGAGTACGTCTGTACTTCCCATGGCAAGTAATGGGTCTCTTAATTTTTTTCCACAATAAATCACTATAGTTCTCCATCTCAGATAATACTAGAATAATGTGAAATTACAAGTATGTTTTTAGAAAAGTATTTTAATCTTCTGTCTACCTTGCAAGAAGGAATGTTAATGTATAAAACCAGTATTATGGTTAATGATTCAATCTGAGGTATGAGATAATTTCTATTTTCAGCACCAATATAGACTACATAGATTACAAAATGAATAGAATAGTTACAAAAAACCCTCACTGGTAATTAGAGGGCTTTCTTCAGTTTTCTATTACATAGGACTTATCCTATGGAGATAGAAAAATAATTCATCAGAATCAATGGAGTAATTCTGGGTTTATACCAAGTCAGAGCAAAACTGATCATTGAGCATAACTACCAGAAAAGAAACCCTAGTATTTTTCCTCATGCAAATTCAGGTGATCTGATTTATTGACTTTTTGAGAAGGGTAGTTTTCTTATTTTTAAATTCCTACAAAAACAAAATCAGAAGGGAGTAAATATGCCATTCAGTTCCTCTCTGTAAAAATACATGATATATAAGAGATATGTGAAAGCTGATCCCAATTTACCTTTGAAAATGCAGACCTGTTAAATATTTTGAAGGGATTTTATCTACCTCAAATTAGGCACATTAATGTTAGTCATTCATATGAAAGACAGGAACCTCAAATGCATTTTAAAGATGATGGAGAGAAATAGGCACACTATATTTTTTCTAAAATACAACAGGTGCTAAAATAGGTAGAATGAAAACCCATGTCACTATTTTTTCCTTTCCTGATTTAAACAAAAGGCTGAGAAGGCTGATTTAGAATTAAGTAAGACCAGTTAAATCAGATGAGATCAATTCTGTCCTATGCTTTAAAAAAAACAGAGCCACGCTCACTTACTTTTCATTATTTTTTATGACTTGAGCACATATATAAACAGGAGATGTCTGGCAATGCCCACTTGGATGCGGATGGTGCAATTTTCTTTTCTTCCTACAAAGATGGGTCAAGAAAATGATGTTTGTCTTCAAGTGCAATTGTTATCAGCAATGATAGCAGAGCCTTCGAAACAGCTGGTTGAGTTTTACTCCAAAATAAGAAAATTACAAGTCAAATGAGTTCCCATTCATTTTAAAATGACAGAAGAAACACCTAAATGCAGATTTATGGCAACCAGAGCTGTTATAGATCTTTATTTAATAGTATTTCTAATTAGTAGTCCTATTTAGCACTAGTTAACATTAATTAGTATTAATATTTAGTACTAGGAAATATTAAATGTCTGCAACACACTCAATCAATAGAATAAAACCAACTCGCTCAAAATTCTCACCAAATCAGAAAACAATCTAGGTTTATATCTGAGAAAATTATGTTCCAGTTATAATTACATTGATTAATGTTGTGGATCAAATCTTCCTCATTTAGAGATGCATTATCATTGTTGGGAGGGAATTTTCTTCTGTTTCCTTGTGTTCACACACACACATGCAAATATGAGCTTTCAAAGTATTTACTCCTCATAAAACACTGCAGTTGTACATTTCATGAAGCACACGAACAGGGATCTAACACAGTCGCTAGGTATGTATGTGTTAAAGAACTCTTCCACTATTTTTAGCATCCTTCAACAAGCTCCTGCATAATGATTTCTATGTCAAAATGCCTTAGTTCCAAAATTTTAATAGAGTCATATATGTTCCCTAATGAAAGGTACTACAAGTGTTTTCCCAATATACAGAATTTTAAAAGTCATCATCTTCAAAATATCAGTTACGTTTTGCAAGACAACTATATATAGGCCATATAGGATTGACATTTTAAAATAATCATGAAAATTATTTGCAAGCAGCTGATTAAATACAGCTTTAATATATAATTAACACTTAGTAACGTACAATAAGAGGTTTCTGTGTAGTCAATCACTTTCTAACAATTATTTAACATCTTATTCTGTTTTATTGCTTACTCGTTACTTCTTTTTAAATGTGTGAGTCTAGCTTTAGGAAGGTCTGCATGTAAGATTGAGACACGTATGCAAGGTGTTTCAAAAAGATGGACCCAATTGGAAATCAAGCTGCTTTGAAATTGGGTCCATCTTTTTGAAACACCCTGTATTTCTGTCATCAGTGCTTGGAGTTGAAAAACCTTATCTTGTAAAACTAAGAATTTTTATTTATAAGTAATTAAATTGATATGATGACTTCTTGTTGGAAGGCAGTGAACAGCAAGTTAATTTAATCTTCCACAATTAAAGGTGAGACATGCACAAGTCTTTCAAAATATATTTGCTGCATTAAATGAACTTTTCAGGAAAAAAAACTAAGGAAGACAGTAATTATTCATAATGGGAAAAACTCTTGTATCCTTAAGAAGTAATCTTATTTCAGCTAATGCTATTAGCAGAACAAGCTTGGTCAAAAAGATATGTAAGTGCATTACTTCTGGATATGTTCTACAGCATTGTGGTACAAATGGAAGGCTTTTGAAAACATTCTTACTCAAACATTCAGCAGCAAGGCTTGAGATCTTGAGAACAAAAGTCACACATAAAAGTGTACTTACTGTCAAAAAACCCTATAAAACCACTATGCAAAGATACTGTTTTAAAAATCCCTTGAGTATGTAAAGTAAGAATACCATGTTTATTAACCACCACCTGGAAACTAGCTAGTTTTCTGTTCACTTGTTTGTTCTGACATTCACCCTACTGAAAGCTGCTTCAGAGCCTCATTGTGATCTGGAACAATTCAAGCATCCATTGTTCTAATTGTCTTGCTAATTATGCCTCTTAACAACAGAAACACATGTTGGTTTGATTTCTGTTCTGGCTAGAGATGTCTTCAAGCAAGTTGGCACATAATGATCTTTTTCAAAAACCAGGTGCCAAGTCATAAAGCCTACTGAAAGACTTTTGAAGTCTACAGAGGAAGTACGTCTAATTTCATTCCACTGTCCATGAGACTTGACATAAAACAGCCATGTGAAGAGCTCTGATATTAATCTTTGCTGATGAGTACTGCTCTATGCAAGCTTCTCCTAAGACATTGCTCCATAAAAGGATCAGCTTTCCAAAAGTAAAAACCCAATCTCCCACAAAACCCATAGGAACTCCCATTTGGGGCCCATTTTGTTTGAGTTTCATGCAATTATCAGATTTGGCTCTTTATTTCAGCTTCACTGTTGTGCTAAAAATATCAAACTGGGATTACAAATCTAGATTACGTTCTCACAGCTGCGCAAACTGTAGGCATGAGGACAACTGAAGAATTAATGGAGAAAAAGATGAAGAACTGTAAATGCTGGCCAGGTCCTTTAAGTACTGTATTTTGATTATTTCTTATCAGGCTATTTTTTTTCTTCCAGTACCAGGAATATGTGACTCATAACTGGGAGAAGAGAAGAAGCAATAGGAAAGAATAGGTAGTAAATAAATTGGTTTGCCACTTCAAGATGAAACGCACCACATCAGTGCAAAGGTTAACAAACCTTAGCACAATTTGTCTACTGGATGTGTATGCTTTTAAAATATTTGTTGCTTAATGGTATCACTGACAGCGGATTACAAAATTGCATTCTGTTACAGAAAATGTGCTTTGCAATATTTTCACTTGATGCCTATAACTTCGTTTGCTGACAGCTGTAATAAGCTACCATCTGCAGATGATTCACATTGTGACTCACCATAGCTTGTGCTAGGTGAACAGCAGCACATCAGAATTACTCTCTAATCAGTTAATTGAATCTCTATGAAGTAATATATTGACTTTGTGTTGCTCTTTTGACCTATGCATTTTTACTACATAGTACTGACCCTTCTTTTCATACTTAACCGGTCTGCTCTATGTCTGCCCTTTTTAAGTATTAGAGATAACTTAGGCATCCATTTTCTTGCCATTTATATCCTCATTAAATATGATTAATAGAAAGCAAGCACCCAGTTTAGAATGGAATTAAAGGTTTTCTCATCTTTTTGTGATTTTGCTTTTGGATGGGCGTCATGCACGCACATTGCCTTAAAGAAGCACCTCTTGAAATATCTGGAATTGATCTAGGCAAGATGTAGGAAAGGTAAATAGAAGTACTACTATCTCATTTTGCAAATAGGAAACCCAGAAGGATTAACTACTTTGCATGGGGTGTCATACCCCAGACTCATGAGATTCAGTTCTTTCATCACGAGACAAAGCCTCTTTGAAATTCTGGGTTTTCTGGCATTTGCTTCTTCACAATGTCAACTCCCATGAACCGAATCTTCAGGTGTAAGGGAAGTTAGTGAATTTTTTATTATTTTTGATGGGGAAGGGGTTGTGGGCTTTGGGCTTTTTTTACTGTTGTGTGCAGTGAATCATAACACCCTGACCACACTCTGGAGTAATATGAAACGAATGTTAATGTCATGAGCATCATCCTCATCGTCTAAAGTATTAATTGTGTTTAGGGTAGTGTTGGAGAATAAGACAGAACTGCTGGAGTCCAGCCCTGCTCCAACAAAATTTTTCACAGGATCAGACTCAAGCTTTGCCAAGTCAATTCATTTTCCTTTTCTCATCTTGTCAATATTGACATAAAAGTTTTTCATAAGGAATACGAGACAGACAAGACTAGCTAATTGGGAGGGGGGAAAGAGGTGTCTTTCATTATCAGCACAAGCTGTGCTGCCTCATAAACAGTGAGTGATCAAATTTAATAAAGATAAACCCTTGAATTCCTGCTGCTCTACTGCAGCAACACACTGTGAAGGCTTCAGGCACTGGTTTGGGGGAGACTGAATCCCAACATACAGAGGGACTGCCAAGAGACATGCAGGAGAAAAACAAGCTGAGCTCCTGCATCTCTATTTCCTGCTGCCTCTCTCCAGCCTTAGGCTGCAAAGCCATTTCAGATGCTGATTTTTAACAACACACAAACAATGAAAAAGCAGCCTTAAAAATCAGTCTTAGCATACAAAGAAATTCTCTTTAAAGAAGCCAGAAGAGTTTGGTATGGGATAAAATGGGACAGAGAACTTGAGGTAGAGACAAGCGTGAAGTGAGGATGATTAACTGCCTTTTCTCTACAGAAATTCCTAAATTTAGAGTTCAACTGCCGGAACTCCTGTACGTATCAAAAAAATCGTATTTCTTTAGATGAAATAACATTTCCCTGAGAAACAGGATATTTTTCTACCATTTCTGCAAGGCACAGACTGCATGATACCCTCCAAGGTATGACTGGGGGGACCTCATAACTAGTATTTTGAGAGCTAATATGTTTTCAAAATTTAATTTAACCAATTCTAAGTCTCTAACCATGGTTGATGGAAGGCAGTAAATAGGAAGGAATTTCAAAAAGATGAAAAGAAGGAGATAAGTCAGGATAACTGTATGGCCCCTGCAATTCCATCTGTATTTCAAAAGAAGTTGTAAAACTGGAAGCTGAATTATTAAAAAAATACAACACACAAACAGAAGGAGGGTGTTTGGGCATGGTCATATATCTAATTGCACCAAAATACAGGAAAACATTTAGAAAGACAAAAGTGTGATTCGAGCTGGATATCCCTATTCATAACGACGCACTGAAGTACAGGGTGTTTCAAAAAGATGGATGATGAATTCAGTTTGAAATCACTATATCTCCACAACCACGTACTATCAAATATCATCTCAATGTTATTCATACAGCAGGTGGAAGCAGCATAGAGCATTTATAAAAAGGTCACTAAAACATGATAACTCATTAAACCATTTGTAAATTTTTGTGGAATTTTAACAGTTGGGTCTATCTTTTTGAAACACCCAGGAGATTATTTATTAGGTTGGGGGTTCTCCATCATTGGAAAACTTCAAGTTCTGCAGAACAAACATCTGACTGTAATGATACAGGGATATTTAATCCTGCCTTCATAAAGATTATATGTTTCAAGGTTCATTCCACTCTGATTCACTAAGACACATTGTTTATTAAATGCACTCTTTTCAGAAAAAAACATGAACATATTTAGTGTTTTGCCATGATAAGAAATCTAGCTGCATAATGTGTTCAAGTGAGCATAGTTGCCTTCTCATTAACCTCACCAGAGAAAAGAAAAGCAAAATGCAGTTCTATTTTGACCTGTCTTTGTCTTCAGTTTTTCATGATCCATCAGCCTGTTCATGGTGTTACATGAGCAGCAGCAACACAGGTCACTCTTCAATTTTGTGAACCTAATAACTTAGTGTCTCAGTATGAAGAGATATACTTTTGTATAATGCAAGGATGGCTTCCCCACATGAAAAATTTCATGAAAGAAGTTAAAAACAATGAAATACCACTACTTCCAATATTGCAAGGCACTCACAAGTGTGTCTTTTAAAATATCTTTGGAAACAGTCACTTGCTGTTCTGTGTTATTGAATAAGAGTCTCACGGTTAGCAAAAACAACTTTTAAATGCAAAATCTGGGTTTTTTTCCATTACTGTGGGAAAAGAGCAAAGAGCAAAAAGCCTTTTCTTTTATTTTCTTTTTTTTTTTTTTTGTGGGGGAGTGGGAGGAGTGTTGTTCTTGCTTTTCCCCACAAAAACAGCAAAGTATTGCTATGTTCTCCTTTTAAGTTAGATATTAAGATTTTATTTCCAAGTCTAATAAAGCTCAATCTAATTTAAGGGTAAGCGGAATAAGGAAGGGACATTAGAAAAAAAAGCCAAACCCATGAATCTCAATCAAATTAAAATATCTATGTTAAACTGGCTTCTCTCATCCCTAAACAGTGGTATGTACTTATCAAGTCTCTTTCTACTAAATACATCAAAGAAACTGGAGTACTGACAAATCTAGACACACTAAAGCAGATATACTTGACTATACTGAGACAAGAGATAGTGGATTGTGTAGGGTTTTTGAAAGAGATTATATCCACTAATGCCACAAAAGAACATTGTGATTTACATTATTACAGAAGAGTGCCAAACGAATTAGTAATCATGGGACACTTATTCTAAAGTGTCACAAGAAACTCTTTAGCAATCACCTGCCAGAAAAGCACAAGTTCAAAAATTTGTCTTACGCAGAAACTGTCAAAGCACATAATGAAAAAGTGTAAGTTATCTGCAGTGTGGTTAACCCTGCGCTAACCCACCGCACTACAAACTTGAGTTCCACTCTACTCACTACCTGTGATGTCCTGGACACCAAAACATCCAACTAATGCAACACCTTGTATGATGTTGTTTGTTCAACAGTAACAAGAAAGGGTGTGGATTATGCCCGAGTAGAAATGCTGTCACCTTAGCAAACAAAAATAGATTCTCACCTGGCAGAAATATTGTTAATTCTGGGAATTGATGCCTCTTCTTACTATAGGCTGTTAGCAGTTTTGGATTGGATCACTTTTCATCTTCTGTGTTGGCACAGGATTGCAAGGAAAGAAAGACTCATTAAGGAAGCAGAAAGAATGAGAGCAAAGGCAAGATAAGGTAGCTCAGAAGTGACTGCTTTGCTGGGAGTCTGCCAGGGCCCTGAGGGTATCAATGGCTTTGCTGTCTCTGCCCAAGCCTGCTCAGGCTCCTCCAACCCTGCTCACAGTCCAGGACCCCATTTCAGCTCCCCAGCTCACCTACCTCTAGCTGGGACAGTGGGATGGGTCCTGGCTGCCATGCCCTGCCCTGACGAACCCCATGAGAAACCCCCACCATTCCAGATCCTCAGGGATTACCTGTCCCCTCACAGAGATGAGAAATATCAGGGTTTGGGTGCCGTTTGCCAAACCAGATTGAGATATCTTGTACAGTTACAGTTCACATGGTCAGGAAAAAAGATCAGAGACAAACATTTGCACACTTGACTGTGAGCCCCAGCCTCTACTTCACACAATTGTGCTGCCTTTTCCCTCTTTCTCTGTTTTCTTACCTTCAGTCTTCTGCTGCAGAGCAACAGTATCTATGAATTAAAGATGATCCCTTTCCTAAAGCCTACTGCACAATTTTCTGTATTTCCTTGCTTTCGCAATTTCTTGCAGACACTCTGTAGGAGGGATGCTCGCTGTTCTGGACCCTCACCTTCCCCACACACTGCACAGTGCACAGAGCATAGGATGCCACGTGCAGAGACGGCTTGCTGTTTCCTCTGTAAACACATTTTCTAACATGACAGTAATATGTCAGCCAATGTCTTGGTCAAAGCATGACCCAATATTCCACATATGCTTTATCAGGTCTAGCCTGAAAATTGTTGTTTCTCAGTAGAAGAACAAAGCACTGGGACCCAGATGTGCAGTTGGTGTTAGTGGTTTTAGGTCTGTTAAGGATAACACTATAAAGATCAAAGCAGGATAAAACTTTTGCCAGCCCTCTCAGCTTGTTTTAGCTATTATGTCTTCAGTGGCCTTATTTTAAAAGACAGCTGGGATTCTAGTGGAACTACAGCTTCTAACTGTATTCCCAATTTTAACTGAAGAAAGTGATCTGAAAGGAACAATTGAAAGTTATAATCCGCAACATTCTCACAACTGTATTTGCATATGAAGGAGTATATAGGGTACAGGGTCATTGACTCAGTTTGGGGATAAATATTTGGATCCACATAGGTTTCTTCTCTGAACAAAGTATTTATATCTAAAATGTTTTAACATTGCATTTAGTATTAATGTAAAACCTTGGACCTAAACACCACTGCTACTTGAATGCACAAATTCAAAAATACACAATCTGACTTAAACATGTTGTTAGATTTTCAACTCCGTCCTAAATTCACATTCAACTCTTTCTTGGTTAAAAATAATAGATTGCCAATAGACCTTTAAATTAATTCAATATGATATTATTAGCCTTGTATAAAGTTTAAAATAAGATAGTTGAAGGCATACGTATAAAGAACTTTACAGATTGTACTGCATCATTATGGTCAATGTCTTTTTAAGATGAGCCCCATTTCAGTCTGAAAACAAGCTTCCAAGTAACAGGTATTCACTGGATGTATTGCCTATTTTAAAAACACTGTCTAAAATCTCTCACTGAAGCCCATATACCACCCTTAGACTGTAGCACAGTGCCACGAGTTTTACAACTTCAAAACAGAATTTGACGCTGTGGCGGATGCACTCAACCACCCCCCGCCCCCCAGCCAAACCAGCAGTTTGGTACAGATTCCAGAGGAGGTAAAGGCCTGAGCTGCAGGCGGGCCAAAAACTCCTTTTAAGAAACCCACAAGGAATAAGAACAGCATATTGAACACTGATAAGTTGTGGGTGCAATGAGTCTCATGCATACCTTTCCCACTGTATGCAATTTGATTATGAGTCAACCACTCTATTCTATAAATGTGACCGCCTGAGTAAGACTACTTTGAGCTCTCTTTGCTCGACAAGCGTGGCTGTATGGTGATGAACTTTCACTACTCACAGATCAGTGGATGGGCCCCAATTTAATTTTCATATCAGTCATTTAGCTTAAGTAAATGTGTACTAAATAGAATGAACCACCTAGAATTATGAGGTTGTGTGATTTTTAATATACTCTCTGTTTCATGTTATTTAGTAAGCTGATTTGCTGAAATCTTAAGCTGTAAAGTTCTGCTTATATTTACCAAAAGTAGATGCAGACTATACTAAACATCTGCGAGATAACGTTTATGTTGCACTTTTCCAGGAAGAATGGAACTGACTGGGGAGAAAATGACTTGAAGGCTAACGTGAAAATATTATGGACATCTGCAAGATAGGCCCTGCTCTGCACTTTGCTGACAAGAAAAGGATTCATTCAGACAAAACAGCACTTCCAAGGCTATGGACTATAAATAATATCTACAACTAAAAAAAAAACAAAGGCCCATCTGACATCAGTGAAAAAGATCCAATGAGAAGCAAGAAGACCCCAGACTCAAATATTGCTATTGGATTGAATCATGGTATAAATGATCTGTAAAAAATATAAAAATCCATGGTTTTCTATGCTTGGCTAGGACCTCTGCATAGGCACCCACCTCAAGCCAGCCCTCCTGCTATTCTACTCCATTATATTATTTATTTCTGTGAACTCTGATGCCTGAGAGTTTGCTTCATGAGTCCTAGGATCCAGACTTCAGAGTGACCCAACACCAGGCCCCTGGAGGGAAGGTAAACAGGATTCAGCTTGGCATATTTCCTCCATGCAGTAAATAATAGAGTGAACCTCACCATTGAACTCACTTAAGTCGCACTTTTCTTTGAGTGATCTAAATATTGTCCTGCAACAAGCAGGAACCTAAATCACTCCCCCCACGACAGATGCAGCTGTTCCCAAAACTCACACTGAAGCGCCACAGAAAAAAATACCGAAGCACTAAGGTTGAGATTTAAGGAAAAACAATTTGTTTTTAGATCAGATACCTGCTGCTTCCAATTTAGATATTGGATAAACTATCTAAAATGAAAGCAGCAGACTAAAATCGAGTGTTTTTCTAACCTCCTCTAATTAGAATCAGCTAGTTCAGTGCATCTCTAACCAGAATCACCTCTTCTTCTTTGCCTGGCCTGGGTGACCTACCAAACGGGAGGTGTGAATGTTGTCAAGGAACATCACAGACTCCAGATAAGAAATGAAGGCTTTGAAAAAACTGTGAACACCCTCTGGGGAAGAAATTAGACTTGTGAACTTAGAGGGGGAAAAAGGTGTACAAATGGTTTAAACAAGAACTGAAGACAGAGGTCAACAGGGATGTTTCCAACTGGAAATCACCTGCTGGGGAAGAAATTAGTTTTGAACACCTAACACAAATCAATGGAGTAGATGGGAAACGTTTTAAATTATTCATCTTTGTCAGGAAATCCTGGTTTCTACCTTCCATGGCTTCCTTTACTCAAAGTGTGTCACTGTAAAGGTAAAACCCAAGATGAACTGCAGTCTAACAATAAGAACACAAACATAAGAGGAGAAAAGCAAACACTACACATCTAAGCAAAGGTCCCTGTAACCTGTATCCCATTTCTGAAAGAGGCCTGTACTAAATGTGTGGTGAGAGAGCTCAAGAACAGCAAAAGCAGAGATTGCTACTTTATCTCACTACTTTTCTAGTTTCCAGCAGTTTGCCATATAGAGATTTTTTTCAGTTAAAAGCTGCATCTGCATCCTGTTTGATAGCCCTTGATTGATTCTTCTTCAATGGATTTGTCTAAGAGTTTTTCAAACCCATTTACAAAGAGTGCCTCCACAGGAGCCTCTGGTGATGAGTTCCAGACTTTTCCTGCATGCTGTGTGAAAGAGCACTTCCTTTTCTTTGATTTATACCCGTAGCCTGACCATTTCGTCTGACACTCCACTGGACTGTTGTGGTGAGAAAAAGGGGGTAATTTTTCCTTGATACATTTCTCCGTTCTACTCTACCATATCCCCCTTCAGGTGTTTTCCAAACTGAAGAGTCCTCACTTCTTGAAACACTTTTCATACTGTATTGGGTCTTGATGGGATGGAGTTAACTTTCTTCGTAGCAGCCCATATGTTGCTGTGTTTTACATCTGTGACAAAAACAGGTGGCACTTGGACTAGAAGAGCATTGTAGATCCCTTCCAACTGAAATAGTCTAGTATTCTATTCTATTCTATTCTATTCTATTCTATTCTATTCTATTCTATTCTATTCTATTCTATTCTGTTCTATTCTATTCTATTATTAAAACAATGTTGATAACACAACAATGTTTTAGCCATTGGCAAACATTGTTTGCACAGTGCTAAGGCTTTCTCTGTTTCTCACTCTGCCCCCACAACAAGTAAACATACGTATGTACGTTCATTGAGTTAACTGTCAATTTTATATCATTGTACCTTTGCAAGCACTTTAGTTTAGATCTTGAGTGCTCTTTTGAAGGACATTTCTCCATACCTCCCATTTACTGAGCTTCAATTCATCACAGGGTGGAGTAAAAGGATCTCATAGTATCTGAATTACTTTCTCGTGAACCTAAACAAAATTATATATATTTCTGGAGATTTTCTGTTCTCCAGTTGCTATTGGGCATCCAGTCCACAGGATCAGATTAAAGTTAATGTGAATCAAACTCCATAGTGCCTAAATGCACATAGTGGGTGCATATATCCTCATCTCTCCCCAGGGCTACTCCTAATACACTCATTAATGCACATATAGCCTAGAAAGACAGCAACATGTAGAAATTCTTATTGTGAAAGGATTCTTTCAGATATATTGGTGAGATTTCCTTTCTGATTAAAGCTTTTTAGTCAACAGTTTTTCAGTTGTTCCTCACCCACAGTATTTACAAGGGTTCTTTCCTAAAACACACCTCCTTGATACATAAAGACACTGATATGTTCACTAGTGCCTATTAAGAGTTTGAAGCTGTTTATACAGTAGTTGTGTAGCATACCCTACAAATGCCTAATTTTTGGATGTGCTGCAGTCAGCCATGACTATTTCAAGTATGAAATATATGCCTGGTCTATACGGGCCCATAAGACCCATCTACAAATTGCAAAACCCTATGTCAACCTAAGTCCTTTAGTGTGAAATACCAAAAGTTGCAAAACTTAAGTCTGATGCAGTGATTGTTACCCTGTAAGAACCATATCGCCACTGACAGCAACATGCGAAAGGCCTTATGCTAACCTTTAAAGGCCCCAAACCTTGCCTCTAAGGCCTGTTGTCAACCTGTTATGAGAACTTCTATGTGACCATGAGGTTTGTACCTGGTGCCCTTTGCTACAATGTGGAGTTCAAGCATAAGATGACACCAAAAGGCTTGAAAATATGGGCACAGGCTGAAACATGACAATCTCCATGACTGCAAATTACTCACTGAGGGCAATTACTAGTCACTGAAGAATTGCAACCTTGAGAAAAGACTGTTTTGTGCATGACAACATAGCAGCAGCCAAGCAAAAAAAAACCCCAACATCTGAGTTTTCAGGATAGGGCACCTACCACCAGCATTGCACAGTATGTAGTCTGGAGAATGGAGAGTGAAGGAAAAAGGCTATAAGAACTGCTACAAACTCAAACATCTTCTAAAATACAGTTTGGAGAGGGAAGATGGGAATGGGAATTCCCACACGAGATCATCATGGGAGCTGTCTCATCCAAGCTGCATGTGCACTGCCTACTTTTCCTGCCTGCTCCAATCCTCCCTACTCCCATCCTCTACTCTCAAGACCCTTTTGACCTGCCAGCCAGTTACCCAGGACAAGATACAAGAGAGTGACTGTGGGTTTTTTGTGTGTGTGAACATGCATTTGCGTGTGAGAGAGAGTACATGTGCTGTAGGCTCACAGAATAGAGAATTTACTCAGACTAGCTTAGAAAGTACACTATGACCCAGGTTATGAGGAACGTAGAAATAATCTGTCCAAAACAAAGACCTAGTTCCTTCTTGACAAATCTGAGAATCAGTTTAACTAAGCACGAGTAAGACACTGGAACCAGGCAGTCATGGCAATTTCCCAAAATCTACTGAAACAGTTAAGCACCTGCAAAGCATCTCCTGTCCCAGTATGGCCATCTGTAATGCAACTGGAGAGCCTGGCAAAACACCAGGATGCCCAGACACAAAGGTGCTCATCCATGGGAGAGAAAGAATAAGGGACTCTACCAGCATTCTGCAGACACCCTGAAGCATGGAGAAGATTCAGATTTAACTGGTGTGATTAGTTAGGAGATAAAAGAGAGGAGACTTACCTTTTTCCATTGAAAGTAAAGGACTAAGTGCCCTCAATGGGTCATACATTGTCATAGAGCTCCACCAAATGTGTGGATCAGGATTTCAATTAACTAAAGCCATACTGAGTCTTTCCCAATATCTTGTACTTTTCCACGTGCTCAGTGGTTTTATCTTTTAGATATCCTTACCTTGCCATGGAGGAAATCAGACTCTCTGGGCTGTAGTTCTCAGGTTCCCTTCTGTGACTCACAGCCTTTTTTGAAATGGGAGTTACTCTTCTAGCACAGTAGCAGTTGCATTGCACTGTCTGCAATGAAACTTTACAAGGCTTTGTCTGATACTCTGCAGTTACTCCAAAGAATTTTGCCAAATATCATCCAGTTCTAGAGACCTGCCTAACTGGGTAGTGGGAATTAACGTCTTCAGCTGTAGACTAATATAAAAATCTGTTACACTTCTCTGCTATGTTTTGTTCATCCCTGAGTACCCCTGCTATGCCCTGGTCATAAAATTCACTGTTTGTCTTCCCACATCTGATGAAGTAAACAACTTTTTACTAGCAACCTGGGCATTCTCTGCAAGTTGCTCTTCAAATTCTGTTCTGTTCTTCAGACTTCTGTCTTTACACTCAAGCTCCTGTGTTTTATGGGCTTTCTTTTTCTTCTCATTTAGATGAGCTTTCAATTTCCTATAATGCTGACCTTTTCTTACAGTAGCCTCCTTAAATTTTCTATCAAGTCAGGCAAGTCCAGTAAGAACTGGACCTGTTTCACTTGGTGGGGTTCTTTTGTTTGTTTTTTTTGTTATTGTTTTGTTGTTGTTGTTGTTTTGTTCTGGTTTTTACTTTTGTTTCAGGTTGTACCTTTTATAAGACTATTACTAATAGCAGGCATTTATATAGTACATTTCCTCAGCAAATATCAAAATGCTTTATGAAGGAGATAAATAGCACTACCTCTGCTCTTGAGAAAGAGCTGTCACTAAGCCTTTCAACAGACCACTAGCAAACCAGGAATAAAATCCTTCTCAGTCCCAATAGCCATTACATAGCATGCACCAATAGAGTGGAATTCATATGCTTTTTTACACACTGTAGTGAGCATCCAGCCAGCCATTTAAGCTTTGCTATGCAAAAAGTTCTCTACAACTGTACATGGCTTAGTGGACACTAATGGCAATGCAGACAAACAGGAAACTATATCTAGGATAGGTTAACAAAAGCAGTCTTGACTTCTAAACAAATTAAAAAGGAAGAGTTGCTGCAAACTTCTGTCTGTACTAATTAACGATGAACTGTAATGGATAACCCGAGGTGTTATAAAAAAATGCATTTAAATTTCAGTACTGAGACAGGACAGTTTTCAGACTAGAACAGTTTAAGACTGGGACATGGTGAACTCAGATTTGCAGTGTTCCTTGGTCCATAAAGGAAACTTTGGAAATATCATTGAAAGTGCAACCTTGAATTAAAAATAACCAAAAGAGCAACCAAAAAAAGAAAGCATAGGACAGGGTTTTGTGCTAAATGAAAAGCATTGACAGCAGACTGACCACAGTACACTGAAATATTTCAGAATTCAATTTTAAAACAACTCATTGGACCTCTTTCTCTATTACACAAAGTCTACTTCACGCTGCTTGGCTGGAGAAACAGCCATAAGGTAAATAAGAATAAAACTTATTGGCACCAGGTAATCCTTGTCACTTTCACTTAGTCAAAGTGGTACAGGTAATCACTTCAGTGTGAGACCTATTATAGCTCAACTCCAGCTTGAATTTAAACAAGCAGCAGAGAACAAGGAGGTAAACTAAGAAGAAAGGAGAAAGCAATGCAGTAGGGAAGAAATTCACCTTTAATATTTAAAAGAAAAACTCCAACACATGTAACCTGGAAACAGAAAATGGAAAGACTACAGTAGTTCAAACTGATCTAAAAAACACTTTTTCATCTTACTTTCAGTGTGTTACTTGATATTGCTGTATAAAATTTCGTGCAATATACAAAGATTTTATTTTTATTTCCTGGAATTATATTCTGTAGAGTCTCAAGGTCAAACATTCAAGTAGAAAGTCAGAACGAAAGGGAAATTTCTTCCAACTTCTTGTTTAAGTTTTTTTGGTTCAATGCCAACTTAAAGAATTGCAATCATTAAAACTTGCCAGGCCATTTTTCTGTGCTAGGGGCTTCTGTAAAAGCTGTATTTCTAGGAGACTTTAGCTTGTATGCCTCCTGAGACCATCAAGATCACCAGTACACTACAGCTTTATTTTCACTGTTAAAAGGTGTATGTTCTGAAATCATACTCATTCATAAGCAATACATATTTTGAGCTTAAATTCTTTCAAAGAGAAGACACTTGCAGTTTTACTATCATTTACCACAAAAGACTGACATTATGAACTGCCTTGGGTGTTCTCAGGGCACCTGTAAACAGATCAGCTTCTCCCCTTCTATTTACATGCAGCTGCTCCTGCTTGAGTTGTTCCTAATGATGAAACAGCACATACAGTATTCCCAAAATGTTACAGACATTCCTGTGTCCTTTGTGTGTCTTTTTTGAGACTAGTTCTGGAGAGGAAAGTTGTTTTGTGATAGCCATGAATGCCATAGCCTCTGTAAACTGATCAAAGACGAGAACTAAATTTTATTCTTCCTGCATGAGTCATGTTGTCATAAACTAGAGCTGTAGTAACAGGTTTTACTCTTAGCTTAACAGTTTTACCCTGCTAAGAGTATGCACACGCAACATTTTTACTCCTTCCTAAAACTGTTTTTCTTTCCATAAGGCCATTTACAATGACCATTCTAAATTTCATTTCTTCTGTGAGCTCCCGTTCCTCACTGCAACAAGAAGTGATGAACTATAGCATGATTTTTAAAGGTTTGTATTTTAAACAAATAGTTGATATAAATAAAATCTTGGAGTTTAAATCCAATTCAGACTATGTATTATTGACTTTGTGACTTCATGGCAACAGGAATGCTTGGCTGATACATCACAAGAATTATTCCTTTCTGTTCTTGATCATGGCAGCTGTGCTGAGACGAAACACCATAGCTGATGGGGCCCATGAGAGAAAGTTGTTACGCTATTCTGTACTCATTACTGTGCCTAATTACTCTCAGATTACAATGCAAAATGCATCTGCTTTAAATGACACTCTAGTAATAGACATGCAGAGTGAACCAAATATCTCTTTCTAATGTCATACAAGCGATTTCCTCCTCAAGAGGGTGAATGGCATCGATATGCACATATATATTATTCACAACAATTTAACACTTTAATACTAATTATTCACTGCAGTTGAATGAGTTATCTTCATGTATCCAATAACAATTCAACATTGTAAGTGACATCTATATTACTGGATCCAGGAGCATATCCATGTTCTCAGGTCCAGACACTCCCACAACTATCCTCTTCCAACCCAGTCTAGAAGACTGGTGGTGGCCTGGACTCTCTTTTCACTCCATCTCTGCAGCTCCTGGTTTCCATACAAATAAAATACAAGCATGTAGGCTAGACAGAAGCAGCAGGGCCCTTCAATGAATTGCCAGATCAGGGTAATGAGGGAACTGTGTTTCTTGCACATGCCTGCATGAGTGCTGCAACAAGAGGAATGGATTCATCTGGAGAGTCTGAGAACTTAAAACAAATTAAACTATTTGCACTTAGCAAGGTTGCTTGTTTGCTTGGTTTGCTTTGTTGTTGTTTCGGTTTTTTTCACTTTTTCTTTACAATTGTTGTTCGGTTTGCCTAAAATAATAACTTTCAAATTCCATTTTAGAGGGAATTAGAATCTCTTCAGAATACCGAAGGGCCAGCTATTCTAATATTGCATCAGCTGAGACAGAAAACAGAGGTGACATTTTGGTTGTTGGTGTTTTTTGTTTGGTTGGTTTGGTTTGGTTATTTTGTTTGGTTGGGTTTTTGTTTGTTTGTTGTTTTTTATTAGAAGGAGTTTGTGTCTCAAAGAAGGATCAAGAACAAGCAGCAAACACTGCCCGTATCAGAATTTTTTGGTGTGGATCCTGTAATTTAATAAAAGCAATCCACTAGAAGAAATGTTTTCTGTGGAATAGAAGTTGCACGCTAAGTTTCAGCCTGCAGTGAATTTGTACCGATGAATTGTAAACCACTTAAAATCATAGTGTAAACAACTGTAATGGAAATCCTTATTTCAGAAGTTACTAGCATATGATGGAGGACCACTGTAATAAGGCCTTGTGATTTGCATAGTTCTTCAATACTGTATTAAAATATTTCAAACATGCCACTCTTAATAGTTATATATTGCATTTTCAGTTTTTTTCAGAAATAATTCTGCTTTACATAAAAATTACCTAGGTTATTTCGCCACAACTATATTAGAAATTGCACTTCATACTTCTCATAGGACCTTTTCACTGAAAATATTATTAATTGCTCTTTACTTTCTATAAAAAGTTATTGCAGACTTTCTGTGATTAACTGAGCACAAAACTTGGAAAGACTATTTTAGTTTGGGTAACTCTAGAATCTCTACATAATATCAGCACAGGAGATTCCTTCTTTGCCTTTTTTTGTCCTTGGTATCTGATCACTTCCTCTTTCCTCTACAATCCTAGATTCTAAAGATATGGGAATTCTTTAGTTCTTTCTAGTTGCTCAAATAAAAATGAGTAGTAAAATAGGAGAGGCAGAAAATTCTTTGTAAGACTTAAAAAGAGTGGAGAATGTTAAAATGTAAAAATAGTCAATATAAGAGCAATAGACTTCCACAGCATGCATTACTTTCAAAGGCAAATATAAGAGGTTACTCTCTTGTCATACCTTGGTAGTAACATGGGAATACCCAAATTAAAAGAATGTTACAAATTCCCAAGATAAAACTAAATTTAGAAAATAAAAATGGAAAATATTGAGACCAAATGCTTCTTCAGTTCAAATTTTACTGTCATTTAACATGTTTGGGAATGCTGAAAAATTATCCTCCAAGTACATATTTGGGTTACACGGGAGATAGACAGAAGCAGATGCTTCTGCAAAAGACTGAGTACTGAAAAGAACAGATAAATAATAGTTTCTTGCATTCACATCATTTATTATTATATTTTAGAGTTCTCTCAGAAAGAAAAAAAGGGGGGGACACATCTGAAATGGGATTTTGAGCATTACTACTTGGCAGTAGAAAGTAGACAGAAAGAGATCTGACCGACAATAAAACCTTCTCAGGCAGTACAATACAGGGGGAGAACTATATGGGGGTTTTCGGGTTTCACAACAGAGAGGACTGTGAAAGGCAGTTTGTGGCAGAACAGTTCTAGAGGAATATCCTTCTGAATGTGCTCAACATCTGACAGTGCAGAAAGGATGCTAATTCTGAAGATGGAGACAGCATGGAAGTTGGAGAAGCACACAGAGCATTAAGATGTTTTAGGGAATCTTTCATAGGAGAAAAAAACCCACTGACTTCCCTATATATAATTCATCATCCCACCTAGTTATTTACGGCTATCATAGATATCTGGTAATCAAAACAATCTGGATCGATTGTTGACTGTGAAGCATGATTACGTAGTGTAAAGTCACATATTGGTTCCTTGTTCCCCTGATTAAGAGCACTTGTTTGCTGAATATTTTTAAAGAATCCTCAAGTTAATGCAATTGAATGAAAGCTGTCAAAATTCTTTAGAGTGTTTAGCTCCAGCAAACTCATTTGAATCAGGGAAATGTATTTATGTCACTAAAATTTTTTCAGTATATTTTCAGGAGTATAGTTCAAGAAATTCTACATATCAAAACCACACATACGCAAAGACACCAAAACCCAAAAAAAAATCTGTGGGTGGAAAGGACACATGGAAGTGTAAGAGAATCTATTCTTTTCCATTCTTGCTCCAACCATATTCTCTCTCAAGTCATTCATAACAATTAAAGGTGATATGGTGATGTGTCGAGTTTGGCAGATACATGAGCTGATACATGCACATACACAATATAACAACAATGTGCTAATGGTGATGATAGCTCGTAATGAAGCATCATTATGGCATTTTAATGTGTCTTATCATTATTATTCCTATTGACTTGGAAGTAAACAGTGTATTCAAGAAACATAACCCAACTTGAGGTCTTGTGGTAGGCAGGCATTTACCGCCGTATAGAAAAAATTGTTGACAATACAGGTATTTCATTTCAGATTTACCAATAATTTTATAACAGTGAAACGATGTTTGAGCTTAAGGAGCAAAGTTTCTTGGTAAAAACAACGGAGCAGAACCATCAGTTGTACCACTACAAAGGGGCTTAGAAGTACTTCTATCTCTTCTTAGAGTCTAGTGCTTGCTGCAGTCTAAGCTTTCCTTACAGGATGCTCATAGGTTGGACTCCAAGGCCATATCTAGACACTCATTAAATTTGCAGATGACAGAATACAGACTTTGTCTGCACGCTAAAGGAGAAAAAAATGTTTCAGTATCCTTCACTTTCTCCTGTTTACAGAACAATAAGCCAAACCTCGGTCATGCTGAGTTAAACTCATGTCTTAGCCATTGACAGATGCTGAAAATTTGGTGAAGTGTTATAAACATGTAAAAGAACTCATATATTTGTAGATTGTGAAGTATGGACTGAAATAATAAGATTTCCTTTTTTTCAGTTTGCCTGCATTTAGTAATCAGATTGCTACTGTTAGAGTTTATGCCTAATCATATATTTAGCTAAATTAGGAAAAAAAAGCAGCAATTAGATAGTCAAAAGGAATCTCTGCATGCATCTAGCTATACAGTAGGAATTATTAGTAGAAGAACACATACTGAAATATTTGGATTAGCTTGAACTGCATGCAGTAAGGACCCTGAGAGAAAAGCACCTCACAATTCCTGCTCTACAAAGGAGTGAGAGGACATACACTGTAAGGAACTGCTGATTGACAGGTTAAATGTTTGAGTAATTTTGGTATTTGTTCCCCAGATTTCACACGTTCTGTTAAATAAATTTCTGCCTCACAGAAAGACTCAACTCGGTCTTCTCTTGAAGCTGAAAGGGTCATTTGAAAGGGGAAACATGAGGGAAGATAGAGGGCAGGTTGTTAGCACTGTATCTGATTGATATAAATAGGAAAAGACAGTTCACCAGGAAGAGTATTTATACTCTGCTCCTCTCTTGGTACAGGCTAGCAGTAACAAATATTCCTATTATGAATGAGAACTGAGATCATAGAGGAAATTATGAAATCTGTCCATCCTGCAACTGGTGTGTATCAAAACTTTTAGTTATATAGGTGTCAGAACGGTATAGCTTTTTTGTCCATTGCAAGGCTCACATGACACTAGAATTAGGCTTTATTATTTGCTTTTGGCATAGTTAAGCTGCTTCTCTGTCCACCAGACTCAAGTGGTATTTTTCACCCACAGCAAAGTGATTAGGACAGTGCATGTTTTTCCACTTTTCCTATGCCAGAGCAGTGAGCACATATGTGGAGCGAAGTATGTTCAAATTGTGACTGAAATCCAGTGCAGGTACTTTACCAGAAGAGAAGCCTGGTCCTCTAGTAAGCCAGAGATGAATACAAAGTTAGCAGAAGTCTCTTAAAGATCCACGATCACATCATACCAGCAAAGAGAAAATGTTCACCTTCAGCCCTCCTTTTGATATCTGTTCAAAGAGAGTTACAGAATACCACAGAATGTTAGAGATTGGAAGGGACCTCGAAAGATCGTCTAGCCAAATCCCCTCACCGGAGCAGGAACACCTAGGTGAGGTTACACAGGAAGGCATCCAGGTGGGTTTTGAATGTCTCCAGAGAAGGAGACTCCACAACCTCCCTGGGCAGCCTGTTCCAGTGTTCTGTCACCCTCACTGTGGAGAAGTTTCTTCTCATATTTAAGTGGAACCTCCTGTGTTCCAGTTTGTACCCATTGCCCATTATCATTGGTTGTCACCGAGAAGAGCTTGGCTCCATCCTCGTGACACTCACCCTTTATATATTTATAAACATGAATGAGGTCACCCCTCAGTCTCCTCTTCTCCAAGCTAAAGAGACCCAGCTCCCTCAGCCTTTCCTCATAAGGGAGATGCTCCACTCCCTTCATCATCTTTGTGGCCCTGCGCTGGACTCTCTCCAGCAGTTCCCTGTCCTTCTGGAACTGAGGGGCCCAGAACTGGACACAATATTCCAGATGAGGTCTCACCAAGGCAGAGTAGAGGGGAAGGAGAACCTCTCTTGACCTACTAACCACCCCCCTTCTAATACACCCCAGGATGCCATTGGCCTTCTCGGCCACAAGGGCACAGTGCTGGCTCATGGTCATCCTGCTGTCCACCAGGAACCCCAGGTCCCTTTCCCTTACACTGCTCTCTAATAGGTCATTCCCCAACCTGTACTGGAACCTGGGGTTGTTCCTGCCCAGATGCAAGATTCTACACTTTCTCTTGTTATATTTAATTAAATTTTTCCCCACCCAACTCTCCAGCCTATCCAGGTCTCGCTGGATGGCAGCACAGCCTTCTGGCGTGACAGCCACTCCTCCCAGCTTGGTGTCATCAGCAAACTTGCTGACAGTGCTCTCTGTTCCCTCATCCAAGTCGTTGATGAATATATTGAATAGTGCTGGTCCCAGTACTGACCCTTGAGGGAGTCCACTAGATACAGGCCTCCAACCAGACTCTGCCCTATTGTCAGTTCACTGACTGAGTCAGGGCTGTTCTCCTCCATTCCCCAAAACATTATAATAAGGCAAGAAAGATGGTACTCACGATATGGCTTTCTCTATGTGATTTTAATACAGTTATGTTCTAATTAAGCCACATTGCTCACATCTTGTCTCTTTTCCTGTGAGGCTGGGCCAGAGCTGATCTCAGCCTGAGGTGTTAGATGTAGATAAGACCTTAGTGAAAAGCACAGATTGCACACAAGGAAATAGGTCAAGCTAGCAACTGGTAGTGAGCTCCAAGGAGAAACTTGGCCATTGAGATTTCAGCACTACAGTGCCCAGAAGTTAGCCACCCAAATCTGAAGGGACTCTACTACCCTGTAGAGAAAATACAGTCAGCACCCTATACAGAGTCCTATACAGTCAGGTGCCTTGATTGGAGTTTTGAGATGATCAAACTATTGAATACTGGTAATGAGAGGTTCATCCACAACTCTGTTTCTCACTTTGTCTCATTGTCACTATGGGCGTAGAAGGTTTGACTTAGATGTCCAAATGATGCTTTTAAGTACCGAGATAAAAATTTGCTTTCTTTTAAATCACTCCTATGGCTAGTAACCACCTTTTGTATAATGAACCTGTTATCACAAGTGTACTTTGTTAGCACAGTAGCCTGTGAAAGGACTTGCTTTTACAGCTTTCCTGAAATGAAAGATTGCATCTATTCCTAAGATTTACTAAAATCCCTAAACCCTATCCTCATCATGTCAAATCGCTTAAGTTATTTTAATGTTTTATTCAGAAACTTTTCTGGCTGGATTTGCGCGGTTATGTTTTTATTTTCCTTATTTTCAGCTTTCTATTAGTTTTGTTATAAATCTTTTGTTGCAAATCAAAGAAAGCATGCTTCACAGAGAGCTAGCCTTGTATTGTCTTCTATAAAAAGAAGGGCCGAGGTAGATTTACCTGAGGTAGATTTCATGGCCCCTTGGACAATGTAACTTTTAAATAAGCAAAGGTTTTCAATAATGCCTCATAAAAACAGGCTTGATGAAATATTTAATATTTCTAGATTCTAAAGCCAATTCTGACCTCTTTCATCTTCATGTAACTTCCACAGTATTTTCATGAAATCTAAATAAAAAGAGACATCAAGAACCTTTACTGTGTTCTCTAAAACTTTGTTGATATATTTCTTTTGGAGTTACCAGAAAATCTTAGTAAAAGTAGCAAAACATGAGCATAAACTGTCCGAGCTTCCAATTATTGAGAAACATAAATACTTAAAAAATCTACTATTTCATCTGTTGGTAGTTTATACTAAAGGAAGCTATTCCACACTGAAGTGTAATTTCTCTTCAAACAGACTGTGTTCAAAAGAAATCCCATTTGACTCTGTATGCAACAGTAATGAGCTGATCCTGCCATGGGTAGGAACTGCTTTGCCTCCACGTTATCTCCCAAATCTGTTCAGTGCCCAAAGAAGAATGTACAAAGATGGCCAGCAGCCAGACCAAAACTGTGTAAAGAAAACAGCAGTCTGGAAACGGGTCCCAGCTACCAACTGGTGGCCAGGTCTTAACAAAACCAAAAAGCTGACCATTGTGCTTTATAGTATAGCGAATTGAACACCATCAGGTGTGAACATGGTTGGTTCAAAAACCCATTGTGGTTCCTGCAGGCGCTGCTGGTGCTGAACTGCAAGATCAGTGCTGATGCACAGCTTGGGATCAGCGCTGACTTGATGTGTTCTGCACTCTGAAGCCATACACAGTACAAGAGCCTACAGGAGGGACAGCATCTGTGGTAAAATCTAACATTTCAACTCTGCTATTTTATACATGCACACAAACATAAACACATTTATTACAAATATGCACTATGCTTATTTTCCACTCACTGACTTTTTTTTTTTAATTATGGCCTTGACTCTCAAATGCAAGTAATTCTTGTAAAATACTGCAGCGTTTTGAATACATAAGCGTATGTACAACAAATACCAACAATAATAATGTAATACTGTTCAGCCTAAGGTGGAGCAACTCTGTGTGTTCACTTGTCACCACAGCTGGGCTGCCCACCAGTTCCATTGGGGCTAGGAACAGTAACAGATCTCATGTCTCTTCTTTCTCGGTCCAAACTTTCTTTTACTCCATTTCATCTCTGTAACTTCAAGAACTTAACAGAAAAATGTCTTTACTAGAGCTATGAATGAGCCCCTAGAAAGCTACCTTGGATTTTTCTTCATTCGAGATTTAGGGCAGATCCTGGTATACGCTGGAAATGAACTTCATGAAAGTTGCTTTGAAAACCCTTCAAAAGGCTTTACCTTCCACAAGATCACACCTTCCATGCCCAAACTGTGGAAAGAAATGCCTTCTTTCTAAGGGTCTCCTGCATACCATTTTTATACTTTTTTTTTTTTTAATTACTATTTTTTATTAGCAATGAGCTATTTCCTACCTAGTGAAAGCTTTGAACTTTTCGCAGTACACACTTTACAGATCAGTTGCAGTTTTCCCTCCAGCTCAGCAAAGACATGATGTGTTGTTGGTAGCCACAGGTACAGCCCATGAGACAGATGGTGAATCAGAGCTCTGTGCCCTGTGCCCTGAACTGTGCAAAAGCCAGGGAGGGGGGACATTAAGCCAGGCTACTCGGGCCCTGATTTAGTTCTATACTTATACAGGTTTCATGCTATTAACTGATATGATAAAATGTTTATGCTTCAGTATTTATGTGCATTATGTCAGCTAAATTAAGAGTCCAAGGGTTCTAGCTTGAAATAGGTAAACGCAACACAGCATGATAAAGGGAAGTCCTGTTTTAAAGTGTCTGATGTCAGCTTCATAAATAATTATTCAATCCTTTGTTATATGAAATTTCTGACCTGTTACTTGAATGTACATACTTTACTTCTATACCTTTTGAAAGACATTATACCTTTACACTTCATAAAACATTCAAATGACACAGAAGAGCTTAAAGAAAAATGTTTTAAAAGGCTAAGGTCAAAAATATGATTGTAGTTCTACATGCTAAAAAATGTAATGGATATTAGCATTCTACTCTATTAGTATCTAAGGTATCTACATAGCGCAGGGAGAGCTGACACAGGACTTGGAGTATATCTGCCCCTTGCTAGATCAAGAACTGAATGCCAGACCATTACCTAGGGCAACAGTAGAAAGGTACATCTTTACTACAGTTAGGTGAAGTGAAACCTACTTCCTTTGTCTGCTCTGAATTTGTATTCTAGAGGCAACAAGCAGCAAGAACAAAGTAAAATAAAAACAACTAAACAAAGAAACAAACAACCTTCTTCCAGAGAGACCAAACACATGTATTAAAAACCAACTAACCAAACAAAACCACAAACAAAAAAAGTTTGAAGACTACATCTCAGTTTTAAAACTGGGATAAGAACCAGCTCATCCTGTTGCTGCCAAGGCAATATGCAAAACACAGAAGTACTTGCCCTGCATTTCCTGAGTTTCTGGAGGGGACTGCTGTGATTGCTGAGCCATTCAGAGAAGATGCATTTTAGATCAATTCCACTTATGTCCAATTTTTGAGCACTCTTAAATCTTTAGAATAAAGGACAATGAAGTAGAACATATGAATACCAAGATGCTGTATGGAATATTTGCATGGATATTATTGTGCACTAGAGAAAACAAGTGGTTTGAATATAGTAAGATTAGCAGGGAATTGTTACGTTTGTGCAAAAAGTTTTATTTACATTTCTTTAAGAAATTTAGGATCTGTTTCAATCAGTTTCTTCTCTTTAAAGTCGTATTAATTTATGGAGCAGAAACAGAGGGAAAGGGTTTTTTTCCTACGGAAAAAATGTAAAAATAATTTATCTATAGAATTACAGAACCAATCAAAGAACTGTTAAGGTTGGAAGGGTCCTCTCAGGATTGACTAGTCCAACTCCCTGCCCAAAGCAGGGTCAGCTAGAGCAGGTTGCTGGGCCATAACCAGTTGGGATTTGTATATCTCCAAGGATGGAGACTACACAGTCTCTCTGGGCAATGTCTTCAAGTGTTGGATCACCCTTGCATCTCATTAGGTTGAGATTATGAACACTCATTATGATTACTGTGATTATTTTTAAATTGAATTTACTGTATTACAATTTGTGCCCTTTGCCTCTTGTCATCTCACCATGCCTCTCACCAAGAAGAATCTGTCTCTTTTCGTTCCCTCCCATAAGGTATTTACACACATTGCTCAGATCTCCCTGAGCCTTCTCTTCTCCAGGCTGAGCAATCCCAGCTCTCTCAGCCTCTCCTTGTATGCTCCAATACCGTAATTATCTTTATGGCCCATCACTGGACTGGGTCCTGTAAACCTACATCATCCTTGCACTGGGAAGCCCAGAACTGGACCCAGCACACCAGATGAGTCTCACCAGGGCTGACTAGAGTAGAAGTATCACCAACTCCAACCTACTGACAACACTCAAAGTACCCCAGGATGGTGTTGGCAGTCAGTATTTAAATACTACTTTTATTTTCCAGGTACTTCTTGGTATTTTTGGCATATTGCTGTCTTTTAACTTTTCTGTTATGTTAATAAACTAATGGGCATAAAAGGGGAAGAAAAATGCCATTGTGAAAACAGACTCTATCCATAGGAGATGACCACAAATAATGGACTACATACATTCCTGAATTAAGCTATAGTAGAAATAGGCAGGATTTATATGGGCAAAACTAATTGTTGACAGGTATTATGAGAAAATGTTATGGACAAAGAGCATTACTAGCAAAGAGTAAGTGCAGTCATAAATTATAACTATATCTGATCTTGACGGTATAAATTGTAGTTTGACATCCCTATGCACTGCAAATTTTAAGTGCAGAATATAAATTTATCTTCTAGTCATATAATTGTGACATTATTATTTTTGAAGAAAGACTTCTTGGTTCTGACTTTTCTTTTGTGTTGTCTTTTTGTATTAAGAAAATATTAAGAGATGTAAGGAAAGTGTCTATCTTCCTGATTGCTTGAAAAACATTAAAGCAAATATCACATAATTCACTGTGAAAATGTACTCATATATTTATAACTCTATTTGGCTTACTCTGAACTTTAAGACATGGAACATGTTTCCTCTTAATCTTAAAAGATGAACAAATTGTAGTTATTACATCAAAGCATTAAGAACAATTGTTTTAGCATAGGATTTTTAGTTTGGGGTTCTTTTTCCTCTTATTTTGCTGCTTTTTTTTTTTTCCTTAATGGCTCTTCATCTTTAATTTTCCTATACTAGTGAGTAATTGTACCCACCTGTTTCATCAGGTAAGAGAAATAAATGGAAAGAAGGTCCTGAAAAGAAAGGAGGATACACATGGCAACAAACAAGAAGCTTCCACATCTTGAATCTTTCTGACTTGTCAGCAGCAGAGATAGAATCTGGATGTACTGTAAGGCATCATGGTAAAGAAATCTATAATAATCTTTCCCATTAGTCAGATTGCTGTCTTTCACCATAGTGCCAAGGGAACTGCTGCTCCCTGGAAGATGCTGAGAATCACTCTAGTCACTTGTTTTGTGCACCTCTTTTTTTTCCTATTGGGGCTGACCTGGCTAAGAAAAAGTACTGTGCTTTGCCACTTCCACAACCTCATAGAGATACAGGCAGGTTAAACAAGAGGTGGACCAAGACATTCGAACAATTCAAACAAGAAAATTACGGAAAGGTTCCACTGTCACAGTTTACAGCTGGTACATAGAGCAAATAAAAAACTAACTCTTGAAACTGAAAGATATGTGTCTCATACAAAAGGAACACCTAATATCTTTACAGACCAATGTCCTCCTAAAGTTCCTCTCCTCCCCTGATCTGTTTGTGAGGATCAGAATCAAAGAGATTAATTAGACTAAGGATTAGAGCACTGTCATGGAGGCACCCCAAAGTCAGTTTTAGATGGACAATAAGTTCCAGGAAAGTGTAGCCAATAAACTGATTAGGAACAGGGTTTATACAATTATTTAGCACTCTGACAACATAAAATACAGGTTTGGATATCAGTTGAGGAAATTATTGGGGAACGACAACATAAGAATAATGAGGATCCACAATGTGCACTCACAAGAAACAAAACCAGAGGCCTCTGGGTACCTCATGGGTACTCAGAAGAAATAATCACTTGCCCGCGTTAGGCAAGGACTTACACTTGCCTGGGTTGGGCAAGGACTCACTCAAGGATATATCCAGTAAATAACCACTCACCACAGGAGGAGGTGAGGCGCTCTCAATCCCAGGAAGTCTCCTTAGACGGTGTCCCAGTCTAAGGGGGGGGCTCCAGTTCACAGACCCGCTGCTCCCAGAAGACCACTCCAAGGGGGTCTTCGGGGGGACCCCATTTTATAGCCTGGTCAGATCTGGCCGTGGTCATTACAATATGGTCCAGAAGCTTCTCAGCTTCTCTGGGCACCTCCTTTGTTGAGGACCCTGTCAATCTACTGAGGGTCCCACTCCTCCTGCCCCACCAGCTGGGGGGAGGTGAAGTCACCTTGCCCCAGGGTAGAGGATGATGTGACTGTCAGCACCTTGGCACCATCCTAGATGTGTACATTGGGACAGGCACAATGGGGCACAAAAGGTGCTAAGTAGCCTTACTGAAGGCTACTGATCTCACGGGGATGTGCAACTGCCACAAGCACGCTGAACTATATGCTGTAGAACAAATAGCCTACAAGCTCTGCCTTTTTGTTTGAATGTAACTGTGGGTAAACCATGTGTGCTACCACCACCAAAAATGTCACACTACTTTCTACCTTACAACACAAGATTCTGCAGTATAATGTCTTTGTCTTGGTTCTCCCCCTTTACTTGTTTTTCCAGAGGGTTCTAATTCTCAGCCAATTAATACTGAATATAAGAATTAACCTAATAGCATGATAATTTGTAAAGTGCTTTGAAAGTCAGTGTAAAGCACTTAATAAGGCTAATGTTCTTTTCTCACAATAAAAGCATAAGATTCCCTCCAACTACTTTCCCTATGAGCAGTTCACTTTTTAAAGATTTTTTAATTATAGGTGTACAATGAAAAAAAAATTAGCAGGTATTTTTAGGGAAAAGTAGTTGTAATGCATACCTTATTAGTCTAAGTGACATTAGATATTCCCTAGTGTTGAAAACCTCTCATACAAGATTTCTGAATTTGGCATTATTTTATTACTGTTTTTACTGCTGTGAAAAGAATAGTTCTTTTTTTTTTTCTTTTCTGGTTTCCTTTCAGTCCTTTTTCTGGAAGTTATACTTCATGAGGTTATTTACTAACTATTGGAGAGAAATAAAACAAAGGAAAATTAAAAAAAAAAAAAAAACACCAACTTTTCCAAGACACTGTTAATGATTTCATAATCATTCTCTTTTTTTCTTCAGAAGAAAAAAATGATTCATTTAAAGTTGATCCCATATTATGGTTTCAGCCTCTTGGTGTACAGTGATACAAGTCAAACTGTAACTGAACATACACCTGCACATTTTTCCTGAAAAGCCGGCTCTGGATTTCACTCCATAAACTCTACACATCTGAGTGGTCTATGTTTCTTGCAGCAGTGCTAACTTTCCACATCAGTTCTGAGCCCCTTAGATACATTTTTTGCTTGGGAATCTCCCAGGGATTCCCAACTAAAACATAGTCCAGATTCAGAAAGTTATTGAAATATAAATCAAATTACATATTTAAATGCTGATTTGACTTGGCTTTAGTGACAATAAACTAATAACATTTCCTGATTATCTTTTCAACACGTGATCATGCATTTCTCTTTTTTATTATCAATTTTAAATAGCTTTCTGGCTTCTGCTTAAGCTGAAGCCTCTGTTAGCAGTTTATGCTTTCACTCTGAGAAGGTGGAAACAACAGTCAGTGAGCTCATCAGTCTGCAAAACTGGAGCAAGAGGGAACTCCAGCAGAGGAAAAAGGAGTGAACGGCTGAGGAGAGGACAGGAAAGCCTCTTGTTTCTGTTTTGCCTTCTGACTGCATGCAAGCAAGGTGCATTTTCCCAACAGAAACTGTGCACTTGCACAGCTATATGGCTCCTGGTACTCAGTCAGGCCTTGAACTCAAGTCTCCCATCACCTTTTCTGCCAGTGGACGGTAAATCTACCAGTGAACATTAAATCTAATCCTCTTTCAACGTGAGGAGGGAGATGGTGCTACGATGCATTTTAGCTAATAAACAATCTCAGTGGGAAGATCTGGTGAGCAGACGGAAATTCTGCCCAGAGTAGCCATGAATAATCATCACTCCTTACGAATGAATTTTTCAGGTGACAGTCAAGAGCAAACCTGGAGGAACCTGAAGAACACAGAACTTGGGAAGCTAATTTATTCTACAGTATTTTCTTTTTCCCATTGTTTCCGTTACAGAAGAATCTGGAGTCCTTATGCAGAGTCTTGATCTACCCGACTATGGAAAGAAGTAAAGCAATGACAATCTGCTGGTGGAATTGTGACAAGAAGCCAGCATGGACCTTCAAAACTCAGACCCAGTTTGTTCAGCTTCTCAGATGAGAAGATTCACTTGTGATCTCCAAAGAATTAGTAAACCATAGCTCCTACTTTTTCAGAGCATAGCTACTGAGCAATTTTAGCTGAACAGTCCTAACAAGATTGTTCAACAAGATGAATTCAGTAAGACTAGCAGAAAGTACTCAAGGAAGATAACAGCCACAACAGAACTGAATGCATCATTCCCAGTGGGGAAAAATCAGCCAGGCAGAAAATATTTTAAGGACATAAAAAGATCAGAGGCGTACTATAAATTCATAAGACTGTGCTATTGTAAAGACAGATCTCACTTCAAGATATGTATTAGGAGGACCTGCATAGGACAAGAGAGGTAGTTATTTTTGTCATGTCTACTGGTAGTATGGGGTCCCTAGCTGGAGGATTCAGGCTTATTTTGGATACCTTTCTCTTAAGAATGATGCTGGCAAGCTGCAGAATGCAGAGAGGAGAACTGGAGAAAACAGGGAGATGCAAAAGGGTTTAGAAAACATGACTTAGGAGAAAACGTAGAAGATATATTTAGTCCCCCCCCAAAAAATGGGCTGGCTAGTAGAAAACATAACCGTCTTCCATTACTTCAAAAGCAGTTATAAAAAGGGACATAAATATTTGTTCTTCACATACACAGGGGGAAGGACAAGAAGAAATCAGCAAAGACTTTAGGTTTAAAGCAGTAAAAATGTTCTAATGAAGAGTAATGAGGCACTTTATCAGGCTACCCAAGGATGTGATGAACCATCCTTCACTGGTTTTAAGAACAGATTAGAGAAGCATATGGTACTTTTACATGATCCAGCTTCAATGCAGTGGATTGAATGAAATGCCTTGAACTCTAGAGATTCTTTCTGATAATACACACCTATGATCCTTTCCACTTTTCGTGTTATGCTGAAATGTACTTGAAAATATCGCAATAACACTTGTTTGAAAAAGGATAGTAACAGTCAGTATACAATGCCAGGTTAATTTTGCAAATAACACAAACTATTCTCTTATGCTTCTGTAATACACTAAATGATTCCTTCATTTGCAATATACAGGGAAGGAGGGCTTTCAGTGCCATACATTCACCTAAGGCATATCTATGCTACAATGCCCTTTTTCTCCTCTTAACTGCAACAAGAAAGGATTTTAATCAAATATCCTTAAAAAGAGATCTGATGAATAAAATGAATATATTTCAATAGAGCAGAAGCAGGCGTGATTAAGTGCATAAAGAACTGAGGTTAAAAGTGGCTACAATAAAAGGTTGAGTAAAAATTAATTTTAGCATACACTTTGTATAATACTGCATAAGCTATTCCTTTGTTTCATTGCCTCTTTTTGGGGCCTTAATTTTCAGTTAGTCACTGGCTTACATCTTATCTCATACCATAATGGCAGAAATTAATGGGATAAAAGTACTCCATTGAAAGACAAATTATCGTTTCACTGATCTACTTCACTGAGTGCAAATTCCCTCTGCTCCCATTAAAAGCTTTAGAGCAGTTGAAAAATGCTAGTTAACTAAAATTGTGTTTCTTTTCTTAGACCATAAAATTTTCATTTATTCTGTCCGTAATACCCTTGTGTAAATACAGTAATTTTGAAGCCTTTCGGTATAGTGTGATACATATTTTGGCATTGTTGCGTATCTGGATTTCTTCCATGGTACTTTAATTTTGTGGTTCACTGAGCAAAACGAAGAGTTCTCCTGAAGGGCCTTGTGCTTAAAACAGTCAGGGGCGTGTTGCCTGCTGAAACAGTCAATCTTTCCCCTTGATGAGAGTGTCCAGCCACTGTTTGTATGAACTGCATCTTTGTTTAAATTTACATCAGTTCTTAGCAGCAACTCCTTTCAGGCAAATAACAAGCTGCAGTAGACAGCTAAACAAGGAAAAACATTTTCAGGATATGAAAGAAAAATGTGACATCTGTTGGAATATAAGTGTTTTCAGCACTGGGACAGGAAGTTACAAATCAAAAAAACTGAGAGATGTCATCAGCTGTGTGAGGTTGAAGAACCTCTGAAATGAGAAGAGAGATAATTTTTGTGTGTTGTTTAAGCTTAAAGATCAAGATTTGTTTTGAAGGAGCAGAAAATAGATTAACTGTAATTTCCCAAATCCAGGAATTACAATTCCTTCTACTGCTATAATAGAAGAAAAAAAAAAAAAGTTCCCCATTATGATTACAAGAGCAGAGTTCTTTGATAATCAAAAAATCAGAGAATCATTTAGGTTGGAAAAGACCTTTAAGATTGAGTCCAACCATTAACCTTGCACTGCCAAGTCCACCTCTACATCGCGTCCCTAAGAACCACATCTAAACGTTTTTTAAACACCTCCAGGGATGGTGACTCCACCACTTCCCTGGGCAGCCTGTTCCAGTGCCTGACAACCCTTTCCATGAAGAAATTTTTCCAAATACCCAATCTAAACCTCCCCTGGCACAACTTGAGGCAATTTCCTTTTGTCCTCACACATGTTACTTGGGAGAAGAGACAGACACGCACGTTGATCCTTCAGATCAATCCATGAAATAAAGTGTTACTTAATAAAGGTTTTACCATCTTACTATATTATCCTTGCTCTAGAGAGAGCTTAAAGTTATGCACACTCCTCATGCATGCGTGCACATGTAATAAGTACACACACGCACAAATGGCCATTCATATGATTGTGAATTCAATATCTGAAACACTATTCATTAAAAGTAGACTATAACTGTCAGTGTAACACAGAACTTTGACCACAACAGAATTTTTCTGTCTCTCATTAACTGTCCCAGAATATTCATTAACCAGGCCTACGGTATTCATCTGCCATTTGCAAGTGTTATAATGTACATCAGTAATCATAGCCTTCAAGGCAAAGCAAAATAAATCAACCAGAACACCAAAACAAGTAAGAACATCAACACTTCTTCCTCAAAAATCCAAACCATAATATTTGCTAAGATCATCATGAAATACATAATTTTAAGTTTTAAGAAAAACGTATGTACATTCATTCAACTAATTTTTATAAACAACTAATAGACAACTGATTTTCATCTGCTTGCAAGCTTCCTGGTAATTTTATTTATTTTTCTTTATACAACCCACCAAAATAATTATATTTCAAGACCTGGAATTTCAGTCCTAACTGGAAGAAACATTTAATCTAAATCTTACGAATGAAGCCCAGAATTACTCTCACTGCTTGAAGTTTGATTTGTTTCAGTAAACTTTTGCCTGAGTAAATCTGACATGACAATGAAGATAAGGCTTTAAGATTTTCTCTCCTATGTAGCTAGAGCAGTGGAGAATCTAGCACTGACCGAGGATGGCAAAACGAGGCACTAAAGCTTTACATTTTCTATGCAACTCATCTCACTTAAGAACCAAGATGCCAAAGTCACCCAGTGAATTGCTAGGTCAGTAAAGGCAAAGTCAGTTTTAACCCTGAGAAAAATCGGGATATTATTCAGTCATTCTTGGTGGCCCTGGAAATGTGACCATTATCATAAACAAGAGCTTCAGTTTAGGGAATACCATGGGAAATAAGAAAAACTAAAGATCCTGACACAGGCGGTGGGTGTCTCAGCTGTTGCAGGCCCAGCAACAAAACAACAAACCCACTGGACTAAGTCCAGTTGCAATGAAGTTATTTCATTCCATGCCTACAACTGGAATGAAGGCAAGTCTACCATTACCTTGATTTAATTATACAGCACCCCTGAATCTATAAACATAATCACATTATTTTTTGACGGCCAGACAGAGAAAGTAGAAACTTTTGCTGAATCCTCGAGGAACTTTTAAGGACACGGAACAGTTAATATGGGGGCAGGTAATAAAAGCACATTTCTATATGTGCAAGCAGAGAGAAATCCAGTCGTCCCTGTATAATGACCTTTCTACCTCCCTGGACTAGATGGAAGCAAATGAGAATTGATAGAACACTACATACCTGCCAAGGAAAGGCCTTCAGGCTGTTCTTCGCTGAACCAGTATTTCCAAAGAAGTAACGTAAAAGGATAATATAAACTGCATTTCCAAAAATAACAAAAATTCAGTCTTTATAAACTATTAATCAAGTCTGATTTAATGGGATCATTATATCTGGCATTCTGCATGTGCTAATAGCATCTAATGCACAGATGCTTTTTTTTGACTGTTGAATGAATAATGATCTGGGATTCAGGTTTTCTTAATGGCTCCTTAATATCAACCACTTTGGCTAGAGCTGCAAATAAAAATACATGACATTTATTTTATATTAGCAGCATGGAAAATGTGTATGTTTGTAATCAAGGTAAAATTTGCCAATGTAGACTTAATGACTTTAACTGAAGAGAGGATGATTACGAAGAGCACTGCTTCCAGCATATATATGGAGTGATGTCACATTAAAAAGTGATGGGAGAATACACAAAATATTGATAAGATAACACTAATTTACACAGGTTCTTTCTGATAGAATTCATTTTTTAGAAACTTAGCAAAACAAGGCAGGAAAGCAGCAAAGCCAAGTCAGAAACACTAATTTCATGTGTTTTCTGCCATGCAGCACAGTAGGTAGAGGGGGAAAAAACCAAAACAAACAACAACAAAACAAAAACCAAACAACAAAAACAACAACAACAAAAACAAACAAACAAAAAACTTCAGAGGCCTGTACAACATATGTGTAGCTATTCTGTTGCTACACAATTCCTATCTGTGATATTTGTATCTGTAATCTGTATAATACCTAACTTTTACAATCATTTGTTGGACTTTTTCTGCTATGGAGAAAAAGATGGAAAAGAAACCAAAAACCCTGAGTAAAGAAGAATACATCTATTCTGGAGTGCCATCAGAAATCTGACTTCAATATGCACAAGCATATAAATGAACTTGAATATAGCTAGGCAAGTATGAACGAGCCACCTGTGAATCAGTCAAGGCTTAATTCAGCTTGTGTATGTCTAGACCTAAAGCACAAGCCATGGAGAGTTTATTACTATCAGAAGTAACTAAGTGAAATATAATATGAGTATGATTACTTATAATACAACAAGTGTTGTCATACACAGGCATTGGTATTATCTTAGCAAATTTTCCTAATAGTTACACTGGTTTTATGTAGATGCGTGTATCATAATGAGGTAGGGTGATCCTGTACTGATGGGCAGACTAATTGCATTAAGTATTTGTCCAGCTCAGTCTTAATGGTGCAACTCTGGTGCTTTCAGCTGGCCTACCCATGCTAGTGTGTGTCAGTAACTCACTATAAGGAAGGAAATTTAACCTCCTTTGGAGATTATTTTACAGAGGAATTAACTCTGTATACTCACAAGTGAGGCTGTTCACACTATGAAATTACAGAGTCATTGAGATAGTAGGTGATAAGGCCATTCAATTCAAAAACTGCTCCATACATGGATTGAAGTTTTCTGGAGAGGGATGGGACTTGATATAGGATCTGTGTTTGAGTTACAGATTGATTTAGATTTGTAGTAAATACAAGACCTTGGTTATGATGCTGCTAGAGAGATAATCAGAATAAAAAGAATCATTAAAGAAAAACCTTAGTTTTGCCACTTAAATCAGTAGTTGTGACAGTCCATACAAGGAAAAGTCTTAAGTGTGAAGTGTGAATATTTTTATGTAATTGTGGTCGTTTGACCCTGGCTGGATACCAGGTGCCCACCAAAGCCACTTTATCATCCCATCCTCAGCTGTCCAGGGGAGAGAAAATACAACTAAAGGCTCATGGGTTGAGATAAAACAGGGAGAGATCATTCACCAGTTACCGTCACAGATGAAACAGACTTGACTTGGGGAAATTAGTTTAATTCATTACCAACCAAATCAGAATAACAGAATAAAAACAAATCTTAAAAACACTTTCCCCCCACCCCTCCCTTCTTCCCAGGCTTAACTGTACTCCCAATTTTCTCTACCTTCTCCCCACAAGCAGCACAGGGGGATGGGGAATGGGAGTTGCGGTCAGTTCATCACGCATTGTCTCTGCTGCTCCTTCCTCCTCAGGGGAGGACTCTTCACACTCTTGCCCTGCTCCAGCCTGGGGTCCCTTCCACAGGGGACAGTTCTCCACAAGCCGTGCAAGTGTGGGTCCCTCCCACGGGGTCCTTCAGAAACAGACTGCTTCAGCATGGGTCCCCGACATGGTCACAACTCCTGGCAGCAAACCTGCTCCAGCCTGGGCTGCTCTCTCTCCATGGGGCCACAGGTCCTGCCAGGAGCCTGCTCCACCATGGGCTTCCCATGGTGTCACAGACTCCTTTGAGCAGACTCCTACCTGCTCCAGCGTGGGGTCCTCCACAGGCTACGAGTGGACCTCTGCTCTGCCATGGACCTCCATGGACTGCAGGGGGACAGCCTGCTTTATCTTGGTCTGCACCATGGGCTGCAGGGGCATCTCTGTTCTGGTGCCTGGAGCACCTCCTGCCCATCCTTCTTCGCTGACCTTGATGTCTGCAGAGCTGTTTCTCTCACATATTCTCTCTTCTCTCCAGCTGCAATTGCTGTTGTGTGGGGACTTTTCTCCCTTCTTAACTGTATTATCACAGAGGTGCTATCATGTCACTGATGGGTTTGGTGTTGGCCAGTGGAGGATCTATCCTGGAGCCAGGTGTCATTGACTCTATCAGACATGGGGGATGCTTCTAGCAGCTTCTCACAGAAGCCACTCCTGTAGCCCCTCTGCTACCAAAACCTTGACACGCAAACTCAATACATTCCACCTCTCCAAAAAGGACTGTGGTGGACTTACCTTGGTTGGATGCCATGTACCCACGAAATCACTCTATCACTCCCCTCCTCAGCAGGACAGGGAGGGGAGAAAATAAGATGGAAAAAAGCTCATGGGTCAAGATAAAGGCAGCTTAACAAAGCAAAAGCAAAGGCTGCACACAGAAGCGGAGGAAAACAAAAGACTTATTTTCTACTTCCCATCAGCAGGCAATGTCCAGCCACTTCCCAGGAAGTAGGGCTTCAGTAGCAGCAGTTGTTCTGGAAGACAAATGCCGTAATAAGGAATGCCTCCCCTCCTCCTCCTTTCTCTTAGCTTTTATTGCTGAGCAGACATCATATGGTATGGAATATCCTTTTGGTCACTTTGGGTCACCTGCCCTGGCTGTGCCCCCTCCCAAGATCTTGCCCACCCCAGCCTACTGGTGAGGGGGGATGCTGGAGAGGCAGCCTTGATGCTGCGCTCAGCAGTAGCCAGAACGCTGGCGTGTCATCAGCACCTTTCTAGCTACCAATACAAAGCGCATCACTATGAGGGCTGTTATGGGGAAAATTAATTCCATCTCAGCCAGACACAATATAGTAATCAATATGATCAGTGACAGCTATACTTTGAAAAACAAAGTATGAATGAATGCAAATGAAAAATATCAAAAATATCAAATTTAGATTGTGAAAGCAGAAATAAGTCAGATTTGGAAGGTTAAAGTTGCAGTCTAAAAATGAACTTCTCAAAAAGTTAAGGAATGTTCTTATCTTGGGGCTTGATTTCTCACACATACATACTCATTGAGACAAATATCTCCAGAAAATGTGTTTTAATGTTAATTAATTTTGTCAGACTGCAAGATTGTTCAGTCTGGGTTCTGTTAAATTTATGGATCATTAGTCTCTTATCTTTTCATTATGGTCTCCTGAGATGAACCATCATAAAATTAAATGAACACAGTAGAAAATTATTACAATCCTCCTTTCCCTTTCACCCTACCTCCCTCACTGGAGGAGACAGGGTATCAATGCATTTATTCCATGCAACAAATGATAAATATATGTTTTAAAGTCTCTGAGGGTCTGATTTATTTTGTCATTTTATAATTGCTGTGATTAATGAGAAAGATGTAATATACAGGTTTTCCCCCAATACCAAAAGTACCAAGACCACACTAAAGCTTGGCTGCCAACAATTAAATAGAACACCAAAGAAGGCAAATGTTTGAAAGGAAAAAAAGTTAATGATTTGTTGCACTCCAATAAATGAAAATTAACACACACACACACCCCTACCCCAATTTCACAGATATTGCTAAAGATTTGTGCACATAAACAAAATGTTTGTGCCCATAAATTTATGTTCCACTCTTTAGCCCTGAGCTTATTTTCATGACTAACTGAAAGACCATTCAGTACTTCAGAGAAGTGTACAAGTATACCAGGAATAAAACAATCACAAAATTCATTTATGGTAAATCATACTGCCAGAAAGTAAACTCTAAGAAAGAGTAATCACTCGTAGACTAAAAAAAGCCCACAGCACTTCTTGTAAATGTTGCAATACAAAACTTCTATTCACCCCAGGAAAACAAGTAGCTTTTTAAAATGCAGAGCTCAGTTTTCTTTGGAATCACATTTTGACTTACTAGACTCTTCAGCTGTATTCATCAGAACTATGGTTTAGGGTTTTATTTGTTTGCTTATTTGCCCACTTGTTTCCATTTTTGTTTGCGTATCTTGCCTGCTTTAAAATATATTAAAGGTGTCTAAAATTAGAGGGACAGAAAAGAAAGTGTTTCATGCACAAGAGATTCGGTGTCCTGAATATTTGTGCCTCTGCACTTTATCTCCTGCAAACAGTTGCCTCCTTGGCATGAGGTATAATTCACTGAAATAAAAGGATACAAACTGCAGCTGTTAGTAATAAGGAGAAGAGAGCAATTAGTTGTTCACAAATGTAATTGGAAAGGTCTATGGTGCACAAAAGGGATTTATATTTAATACTGAACCAAACAGACATACTTGACTGTTGGATAAAACTTACTATTTTCCAGTCTTTGTGGTTTTTTTTCTGTTTATCAGGTGGGGTGGGAGAAAATTCCATTTCACTCATTGTCCCAGAGATTTCAACACTGAGATCAGCAAGAGTTATGAGGTACCTGGTAAGCTGGCCAACCATTTTCACATTCATTTTGTGCAGCTTATGGCAAGATACTGCAATCAGAAGTAATTTCTAAAAGAAAAACTCAGCAATGATTTTAATCAGATATTGGCAAAGTCAGCAGCAAGTGTGCTAAGTGGATATATTATTTCTGAAATCTGCCACTGTGATTTTAGTAGTGTTCTTGAAGGGAAACAACATGATACTATGTAAAATCAATAATGACAGAATCAAGTACTTCCTTGGATGGATGTCATACTTGATTGTATAAAGATGCTGGCTGTTGCTTATTCACCTATAGCTTTGGTTAATGACTCACATGATGTGCAGATGAAGTGAGTATCTGCTGACCTTAAGCTATAAAGAGAATGCACAATTTAAAAAACAGAATATGATTCTGATCTGTTGCTGTTTTCATGCCTACAGAGCCTTACTAATGTAATTTATTTCTGACTTCCTCTATATGACTGAAGACAGAGAGACCTTAGGCACATGGCAGTCTGCAGAAAAGCATGGAATAGTGCCTTCCTTCGCCATGCAGCAATTCTTTCCAGTTGTAGGAGTTATTTAATACTTCTCTTTTTTTTTAATATAAGCAAAGCAAAGATTTTCCAACTTCTTGAGAGAAGTAACCAGCAAAATTCTGTCTTGTGCCACAACTTAATCTTGAATTCCAGTTTACTTATGTAAGTAAGAGTTAAACTCTGAGGAATGTTGCTGCAGCAGCTTTGGATGACACTGTGCCTGTGATCAGGCCATTTGCTATCAGCAGATGCTGATGCTTATGTACTTACATACTTCAGTGCCTCAAGTCCAGTGTTCTAGTTTAAAATGCCTTCTAGTATAGTCCACACAAAGCTGCAAGACATGACCCTGAAATGGCAGAGCAACAGCCACACATCCAGACTGGCATTAATGGACAAACTAAACCAGCAATTAAATTAGATGAAATATAAAGTAAATAAATCTTGAGAAATATTTTGTTGACACTGGGTTGATTTAAGCCAGGAGCTACCTGAAGGGACCTTTACAGAGAAGAGATTCAGCTCTGCTAGTGATCTATTGGTTCTTCGTACCCCACTTCTTTACAGAATCACAGAATCACAGAATCACAGAATGTTAGGGATTGGAAGGGACCTCAAAAGATCATCTAGTCCAATCCCCCTGCCAGAGCAGGAAAACTTAGGTGAGGTTACACAGGAAGGCGTCCAGACGGGTTTTGAATGTCTCCAGAGAAGGAGAATCCACAACCCCCCTGGGCAGCCTGTTCCAGTGTTCTGTCACCCTCACTGAGAAGAAGTTTCTTCTCACATTTAAGTGGAACCTCTTGTGTTCCAGCTTGGACCCATTACCCCTTGTCTTACTGTTGGTTGTCACCGAGAAGAGCCTAGCTCCATCCTCGTGACACCCACCCTTTATATATTTATAAACATTAATGAGGTCACCCCTCAGTCTCCTCTTCTCCAAGCTAAAGAGACCCAGCTCCCTCAGCCTTTCCTCATAAGGGAGATGCTCCACTCCCTTAATCATCTTTGTGGCCCTGCGCTGGACTCTCTCCAGCAGTTCCCTGTCCTTCTTGAACTGAGGGGCCCAGAACTGGACACAATATTCCAGATGAGGTCTCACCAGGGCAGAGTAGAGGGGAAGGAGAACCTCTCTGGACCTACTAACCACCCCCCTTCTAATACACCCCAGGATGCCATTGGCCTTCTTGGCCACAAGGGCACAGTGCTGGCTCATGGTCATCCTGCTGTCCACCAGGACCCCCAGGTCTCTTTCCCCTACACTGCTCTCTAATAGGTCATTCCCCAACCTGTACTGGAACCTGGGGTTGTTCCTGCCCAGATGCAAGACTCTACATTTCCCCTTGTTATATTTCATTAAATTTTTCCCCGCCCAACTCTCTAGCCTGTCCAGGTCTCGCTGGATGGCAGCACAGCCCTCTGGCGTGTCAGCCACTCCTCCCAGCTTGGTGTCATCAGCAAACTTGCTGATAGTACACTCAATTCCCTCATCCAAGTCATTGATGAATATATTGAACAGTATTGGTCCCAGAACTGACCCTTGAGGCACTCCACTAGATACAGGCCTCCAACCAGACTCCGCCCCATTGATCACAACTCTCTGGCTTCTCTCCTTCAGCCAGTTTGCAGTCCACCTCACTACCCGATCATCCAGTCCACTCTTCCTCAGTTTTGCCGTGAGGATGCTGTGGGAGACGGTGTCAAATGCTTTGCTGAAGTCAAGGTAGACCACATCCACTGCTCTGCCATCGTCAATCCACCTTGTTACGTCTTCATAAAAGGCTATGAGGTTGGTCAAACACGACTTCCCCTTGGTGAAGCCATGTTGACTGTCCCTGATGACCCTCTTATCCTTGATATGTCTTAAGATGGCACCAAGGATAAGGTGTTCCATCACTTTCCCAGGGATGGAGGTGAGGCTGACCGGTCTATAGTTGCCCGGGTCCTCCTTCTTGCCCTTTTTGAAGACCGGAGTGATATTTGCTTTCCTCCAGTCCTCAGGCACCTCTCCCGTTTCCCAAGACTTGGCAAAGATGATGGAGAGCGGTCCAGCAATGACTTCAGCCAGCTCCCTCAGCACCCTCGGGTGCATCCCATCTGGACCCATGGATTTATGGATGTCCAGATTGCTTAATTGCTCCCTAACCCAGTCCTCATCAACTGAGGCAGACTCCTCCATTGCCCTGCCTTCCTCTGGGGCCTCAGGGGTACGGGGCTCCTCAGGACAGCCTCCGGCAGAGTAGACAGAGACAAAGAAGGCATTCAGTAATTCTGCCTTCTCTGTATCTTCTGTCACCAGGGCACCCACCCCGTTCATCAGTGGGCCTACATTGCCTCTGGTGTTAGTTTTATCTGCCATGTATTTGAAGAACCTCTTCCTGTTGTCCTTGACCCCTCTCGCCAGGTTTAACTCTAAGGAGGCCTTAGCTTTCCTAGTTGCCCCCCTACATCCTCTGAAAACAGCCTTATATTCTTCCCAAGTGGCCAGCCCCTCCTTCCATGATTTGTAAACCCAGTTTCACTTTTAGTTTCACTTTCACCCTTAACTCATTAGAGCTTGTAAGCATGGTGAAAAAATTCCAAAATATCGAAAGCGAACCTCTCACTGTATTTGAGTCTTTCACAAATCTACAAAGCAGCAAAGACTGTTGAGTTCAGGAAAGGAGAATATTCTCAAGATCCAGGAAATCTCTGTACATTTGAAAGTGATGTGGCTGGATCCTGTTACAATCCATCTGCTGCTCCAGCTGCAGAGACCTGAGAGACAGGAGAAGGTAGCATCCCTCTTCTTGTTAGCTGGTAGCTGGTTTCTTTAGTTTGTGTTCGCTTCACCTAACTTAGGTGCAGGACTGAGCCAAAAGCAAGGAAAAGTGTAAAGAGGCATAAATCATCTACTCCAAATGTCTATCTCTCTTCACTCCCCTAAGGCTCTTGCCAACTTTGTACAACTGAGCTCTTATTTTAGATACCTCAGGAAGATGATGAAAGATCCTAATATCTCTTTATTCCTCTGGCACAAAGACTGATGACATTTTTGTTTTGGAGATGTCAAGCAAGAAAATTAATTGAAAGAAATATACTTGGGTAGATTTCAAGCAGACCTCTAGCTAGTTCCCATTTTCGCAAAGGATATGCATTGGTCCAGGAGCACTTGCAATTGAAGATATGGTCAAAACTCAAATCATCTCTCCTAAAGAAGTAGCAAATTGGAAGGCACCTCTACATGCTCAATATATGCTTCTTTCATAAAGACTGAACAAGCTTTACTGCTCTATATTTAACTTTTAATTAATACAGAGATTTGAAATTTGCAAAAATGATATTATATTAAATGAAGATAACCCAAAAGACATGAGCAATCCTTAAATTGTTCTTCCTAAGTTTTTGTCTGCCAACTGTGTTTTTCAACAGTATTCCTCTTCAGCATCTTTTAATATTTGTTTAAGAAACTTTAATAAGTTGCAATAAAAATTACCGACAACTATTAAAATAAAAATTTAAACCTTGAGAATAGTCATCAATAGCTAGCTTTAGCAAAACGTATGGTTGGTGGATTTGTCATTTTGTTTTCAGCCATGAATCATACTTCTCCTCGTGCATGATCTCCTTTCTCTCAATATCTTTCTCATTCATTCTTGCTCCCTCTCTTTCCTGCTACATATTGAACGTATTTTTGTGTAAATGTATATTTAAAAGTATAATTATGGGATCTATTCCATATTTGAGCTAATCAGCATGGCAACACTGACACACAGATATTAGCAGAAAAATTATAAAAGTTGATGAAAACATCTCCAAAGACAGTAGACTTTCAAAAATTACTTAGTAAATCAATCATGAAATATAATGAACGCATAAAGAGTAAAGAAATGTAGATACATTGCAAATTCATGTACTACTGTGCTACGGAAACACATGCAAGTGATAAAAATGTGGGTAAAGAATGAAGTAAAACAAACAAAAAAAAGCGCAAAAATTTAGAAAGGCTTTTTAAGGCAGAAATCTTACCTAGCTTAGCTATGTTCAGTGACCAATCTTTAAGAAATAGCAAGATCTCTGCCTGAACAGAGATTCATGGGCAGAAAACCATAACTGCTATTTCAGTGTACTACTGTTTTTTAAAAAAATCTTAATACATTTCTTCATTGATCACCACATTACTGCTTAGCCTAACAAATCCTAAAATGACATGAACTACCTGTAACAGTTATGGATACATACTGAACTACTGCTCTGTTCCTACCCTATCAACTATATCATGTTGTCTATAACAGACTTATCCTGTATTATCTTATGCTGTTACTATATATACATCAGTGGAAGAATTTATGACAAAACGAGAAGCTTACATAAGGTTTGATTATCTTCTCATTTCAAAAAAACATTCTGCATGAGGTGTGTGGCACATCTCACCATTCACACCCCCTTCCAAACACGTACCGCCTGCACCTCCGGGCTGTAGCAAATGGAGCCCAGAGGGGCAGACTACAGGCTTGGACAAGCAGGATGTCCAGCTTAATATAGAATAAATATATTGCATCCCAGGGTGGGCTGGATTCCTCACAGCTGTTCCTGTGGAGTAGTACAATACCCCTCCAGCAATTCGACTGAAATACCATGTGTCAGCTTAGTCACACATGGAAGATGATTTAGCAATGCTTAAAAAAAATCACTATGCTCTGTGTAAGCTACTTGACCACTCCAGCATTGCCAGTAGTTCTACATTATACATTTTTTTAACAGCTCCCCCAGGCTTAGCAATGCCCAGAGGATTTACATTCAATCTTCCACAGAGAAAAATATTTACTCAACACAGTGTTACATATAGATGCAAATGCTCCAGAAGTCTCCTGATATTTCCCAAGCTATTTATCACAGAGCAATGTTCCTCTTTCCCCTTTGAATACATATAAGAAAGCTCAGAGGTAACAAATAAATCGTAAAAAGTATAGTTGAGCATTTGGCGATACTGGTTCAGACCAAAGGTACACCAAACCCAGCATTTTGTCTCCAAAGCCAGTCAGTAACAACTGCTTAGGGAAAGCACACAGAAACATGACAATAAAGGGAAATTTCCTGATCAGATCCTCTTTCTAGAAACCTCAGATGGTTACAAGACTTTACCAGCAAAGCAGATGACCCAACAGTCTCCTAGAATAACACATGGAGTTTGTTCAGCTAGAGCAGAGGCTGCTGTTATTTGGAACCAACGGGGTGCAAGGGCCTGACCGTGAGGGCCTCTTGCCATAGAAGACAGGTACCCTGGGAGCAGGGGCAGTCAGCCATCCTGCTCTGTACCAGCCACCAGAAGTGAAAGTTGTCCTTAGGTTGCGTTAACAGGGCAGCATTGACTAAGCTTATCCAGGAATCGCTATACAACCCAGGTGTTGATGATATTCTCTTCACAGTTAAACCTTTACAAAACTGCTACATTCATTGCTATTTATCAATGACTGTTGTATTTGGTGCGCGTGCCCAGGCACTGGCAGCAGGGGCTGCAGAGTCCTCTGTCTGCAGAGGCTGGAGTTGCCCCGTGCCAGACACAGATTGTCCCCACTGGCTCCAACCAACCCAGCGCAGGGCACGGCTGAGCCCAGCGGCCAGGATGGTGGCACCCTTGGGAAGGCGTATTTAAGAAAGGGCAAAAAACTTCCCACAGAGAGAGAAGCAGGTAACAAAAAGAGTGCGAAATAGCAGCAAGGTTAGAGTAGGAGGAGGAGGTACACCAGAAGCTGGAGCAGATATTCACACTGCAGCTCATGGAGGGTCCATGCTGGAGCAGGATAACAGTGCGAGAAGGAAGCAGCAGGAGCAAGGACGTGCTGTGGACAGACACTAACCAACCCCATCCTCCCTGTGCTGCTTGGGCTGGGGGTGGAGGAGTCTGAGTTCATCCGGGCAGAGGGCAAAGGAAAGGTTTTGGGTTATATTTGTCTTTTTTTTTTCTTTTTTTTTTTTCCCCTCAAACCCCACATCTATCTTAATTGCTAATAAATTTATTTTTCCTGAAGTCAAGCCTATTTTGCTCACGAAGGTAATTGGTAATCGATCCCCTCATTTTTATCTCAGTCCATGAGATTTTTCATCCCATTTGCTTCCGCTGTCCCACTGAAGAGGGGGAATGAGAGAGCAGCTGGGTGGGCATTGGGCTGCTAGACAGGGATAACTTGCCACAACAGAAGAGGTAGGAACTGGCAAAAAATAAATAATGCCCATCCAGTAGTCAGAAATATCTCACTGTGTGTCTCAGGACATGTTTTAGCTGCACTTCCTGACAGATATAAAACATTTCTATAGGCTTTGTACACTTGAAAAAGCATGGCAGTAGGTGTACACTCATATTTTACTTACTGTTGCTAGCACATCATCAGAAAGCAAGACAAAAACCCACTGAAATAACAAATTATTTGAAAAATTGACTTAATTTGAAAAGAGCAACACCCTATCTGCAAGTCTACAGCTGCAAAGCAACACTGAAATATAATGTTGTGAACCTGGTTGTACTGAAGTAACTCCTTGTACATATTGGAAGGTAATTGAATAGGGTCATCTACACCTATTGTTCAAGTGATAAATATTATGGGTGTGAAGAGCAGAAGGTATTAAACTTCCTTAGAGGACAAAGTGCAGTATTAGACAAAGGTTGTGAAATTATGATTACACAGAAATTATAGTGACAAGGGAAGGCCTAAGTCTGCTGAGCTGAGATTAGCAACAAAAAATTATATTAAATGTGTGTGTGTGTGTAAGTCTTCTAAAGTTTCTAGCATATTCCCTACAAATAGACTAGATTTTTCAGGGATAGATTCACAAAGATTTTAAGTCTAAAATGAATATAATTCACACCATTAATGCTTGACTAAAATTGGTTAGGCATATTTATAGAGAAAATGAAAGTTTCTATTATGAATCAAGTCTAAAGTTACATTAAGAGAGATGAGATGTTGCAACTGTATAGCCACGCTTTTCTTAGCCTACTGTGCATACCAGTGATATTAAGAATCTGTTTAATTTTAAAAAGGCATCAGAACAATATAAACCAATGCCAAACTCATTACAACACTGATATGTGGGATTTTAAACAATAGAATCATAAAATCATTTCAGTTGGAAGAGACCCTCAGGAGCATCAAGTCCAACCATAACCTAACCTAACTCTAGCACTAAACCATGTCCCTAAGAACGTTGCCTAAGCGCCTTCTAAACACCTCCAGGGATGGTGACTCCACCACTTCCCTGGGCAGCCTATAATACATTCAAAATAAATGCTACTAAATGTACGTTCAAATGAAAAGCTCTATCTAAATTTCTTTTAGAAGGTGACTACTCACATTACAAGGATTATAAATCAGCATACTATTATCAATGCAATGGGCACTTTCAGCTGACTGACAAGTTGTTCTACCCAGGGACAATGACGAAGAGCCATACAACAGTATGAGGCAGGAGGCAAAAATGGATCTTGTTCTAAGGAGACAAAACACCAACATTTGCTGCACAGTGAGACTGCATTTGTAGCTGAAGAAAGCTGTTGAATCAGTCTTCTGTTCTTGATAATTTTTATAATTAAAGAGAAAAATATTTGTGCCAGGAAAAAGAAGCAGGACTCCTGGAAGCAGAGAAGCTCATGTCAGTCATGCTTTTTCTGCTATTTGCCTGATTTTGATTTCAAGGAATCATAGAATGTCCTGAGTTGGAAGACACCCATAAAGATCACCGAGTTCAACTCCTGTCCGTGCATATGACAACCCCACAGTTCACACCACGTGTCTGAGGACATTGTCCAGTCTCTTCTTGAACACTGTCAGGCTTGGGGCCATGACACCTCCCTGGGGAGCCTGTTCCAGTGCTCCACCACCCTCTGGGGGAAGAACCTTTTCCTAATGTCCAACCTAAACCTCCCTTGGCACATCTTCCTGCCAATGATTTTTATATACTCATTTGTTTGCAAAGAATTGATTTAGAAAATGGACTTAGAAGCAACAAGGTCTGGAATAGCAACACAAGAGTCATCAGAAATACAAGTCTTCATTGCTTGGCAGATGTTTGTATCTTCAATAAATTTATTTAAAACTGTAAATTTCTAATAGGAAAATTACTGACTAACCTAAAATACATATGACCAGCTTTCAACATGTGCACACTATGTCTGTAGCCAAAAAAAACCATAAATAAAACTATACTCATCATATATTAAAGTATGACCTTAGAAACTCCAGATTAAGACCATTCATTGTTATAGACCAGCAAGGCTTCTTTTTCTTTTCTTTTTTTTTTTTAAATACAATTTTCTATAATCCTAGAAAGAATAATTACTTATCACATGCAGTTGTTTCTCCTTGATATTTTATTATTTTTATCTCATTTAACTTTAACTCTCTTCTCACTAGTTCTGCCAGTCACAAAGATTGCTGAAGCCATACCCTGTCTCCCAGAAATCACTAGCAACAAAACATCTGCCTTATTTCCATATTTTCTGTTTAAAGCACAAAAACATTGAATAAAGAAGGGAGCTTTTACAGAACAAATTGCAGCCTCGACACAATCCCTACAAAATCAAGTAAATTTTAAAACACAAATCATACCTTTGAAATTCTGGAGGAAAGCCATCAGTATTTTAAGTAGGGTTAGTGTTCACATATTCTGAGATAGTTATCCCCTTATATATTATTAAGCATGGTATAAATACTATAAAATTAAAAACAAAATGATCTTGTCATCTAAGAAAATCTGAGAACTGGGTAAAATTCTAGTTCTAATATTAAAAAAAAAAAAGCCTGATTAAAATTCATTATGTAGGATTTTTTTTTTCATTTTCCAGTTTTGTATTTTCTATCGAATATGTATCCTTCAGTTAATTATATCCTTTAAAATAGATTTCAGGATGGATCTTTTTACCATTCTTTTATCTCTCACAAGCATCATTATTACCAGCATTCACTTAAAGGACAGTTTTTATGAATTCTGCCTAGTTGAATACAGGAGTCCAAGTTTGGCTTTATGCTTTTGCCTACTGAAAATCCTCTATAAGTATTTTGAATCACTATAAAGGTGCTCTGTCATTTATGCTGTGAAAACCTCCTACCTCTCCTTTTTCCTTCAGATTATTAAGAGAGGCAATTTTTTTTCATCATCTCTGGCTGGAATGAAAATGCAGAGGTTTAGATTTCAAAAGGCCTCCTATTGTTGAATTTTTGAGATTCGGCCATTAGTATTTTCCTGTTATTCAGTGTGAAACAGTGGTAGGCACTAAATGGGTTCTTTTATATTGTGATTTAAGAGGAAGGTTACAAAAAAAAGAGAATAATGTAAGGATATATACAGCCTTGATATGAAGAAAAAGCAAAGAAAAAAAAAAAAAGGAGCTTTGGAAAAACAGAAGTGACAAGCTCCTATGTGTTTTTTTCCTTGAAGCCAAATGGGACATGCAGCAACCAAAGCTTAATAAAATTTCAGTGACTATGCTGATGAGTACGAGGATTTTTATTCACACTTCAGGCAGTGCCCATTCTCAGCTCCTTTTGCAAATTATGCATATACAATTAATTTTTGAAAAATATAATTTCATTCTGCACTACCAATTTTCTTTTTTGATGTTTTTCTTGTGCATGACAATAATCACTGGTAAGTCTGAAAGATGAGAGGAAAAAGAAACACATAAGACCTGTACGGCCAATCTTCTATGGCAGAAAACACAAGGCTGAGCTCCACATGTAAAACAGTGAGACTCATGCATACAAACCCGTATTTCCAAATTATTAGATTACTACTCCAGAGCAAATAACGCATGATTTGGCTGTATGAGTGAAATAGAGCAAAACTTCTACAGGGAAGTGAACCTGCCTCTACCATATATGGTTTGGTCACACTGAATCTCCACATAGACTGTTCCCCTCACCAGTATCTAACACCACCCAACCCAGCCTGCCTTGCCCCCTCTACAATTGTACATTATCAATTATATTTGTGACAGTCTTCCAATTATGTACCTATTCATTATGCATCAGTGAAAAACATAATGAATTTCGAACAATTTGGTGGCATTTACTGTGCATTCAACACATTTCTCTGTTTCTTCTCTGTAGCTTAGCTGGAACCATGTGAGAGGACCTGAGTCAATGAGAAAACAGCACAACAATAGTAAGATGTGCACTGATTTGATGTTTAGCTTGCTTTCTATTTTCATTGACATTTCCTACAAGGTACACACAAGACCTTTTAGAATAAATATGGGGTGACTGATTTGTTCTCCGTATATTTATCATACTAGATTTCCAAATGCATTGTTTTTTGTTTAATTTTCATTTTCAGGAGGACTAACAGATGATATAGGCTTCCATTAAAAATAGGCAAAGAAAAGGAAAAAAATAAATACATTGGAGATTCATACAGGTGGTACTAAAAACCAAAATGTGGTAATCTTGATTGTCTTGTCTTTTCTGAATGCCCTTTACTAAGGACTGTCTACATCTATATCTCAGTCACCAACCACCATCAATAAATCATCAAAACTTGTCAGAATAATAGAATCACAGAATATCTCCAGTTGGAAAAGACCCATAAGGATCATCAAGTCCAACTCCCTGCTCCTTGCAGGACTACTTAACACTAAACAATATGACTAAGAGCATTATCCAGAAGCTCCTTGAAATCTGACAGGCTTGATGCCATGATCACTTCCCTGGGGACCCCATTACTATGATCAACCACCCTCCTAGTGAAGAACCTTTTCCTAATGTTCAATCTGAACTTACCTTGATGCAGCTTCATTCCATTTTCTCATGTCCTATAGCTGGTCACCAGAGAGAGGAGATCAGCATCTCCTTGCTCTGTTTTAGGGTTGTCCTGTACAGAGACAGGAGTTGGACTCAATGATCCTTGTGGGTCCCTTCCAACTCAGGGCATTCTATGGTTCTATGATTGTCCCCCTTGAGGAAGTTGTAGACTGTGATGAGGTCACCCTTCAGCCTTCCCTCCTCCAAGCTGAACAAGCCAAGTGACCTCGGGCACTCCTCATAAGTCTTACCCTCAAGACCTTTCACCAACTTTCACATCTCCAGATGCTCTCCCCTGGACAGAGTGAAATAGTTTTATGTCCTTCTTGTACTGAGATGCCCAAAACTGCACACAGTATGGTGTGGGACAATCACCTCCTTTGACCAACTGGGCTATGCTGAATGTGGTACACCCCAGGACACAGTTGGCCCTCTCAGTTGCCAGGGCACACTTTTGACTCATATTCAAATTGCCATCAGCACAAACTCCCAGATGTCTTTCCACAGGACAAATTGACTCAATCCTGAACAACCTAGCCCAAAAGCACCAGGTTTAAAGTTAATCTGAGGCATTGACTTATGTCTTTCTCCCAAGTTCAGACAGCAGACATCCCACTCACTTAAAAGCCAGTGGTTTGTATGGATACCATCTCACCAATTCTTCCCAACTTCTTCCACCCAGAAAAGAGAAACAAATCTGCCAGCTACAGCCTGCTGTTTCATCCATCTGGGAAAGAGTGGCAGACACATGAGGGCTCTATGCAGCCCTTTTAACCTCATGCATGTGGGAGAGCACCTCATATGCAGCAGCGGTGGTGTGGGTTAAGAAAAAGGGCCTTGGGGGCTTGGAAGACAGAATTATGTAGTTTCACAGGCCTACGTATCTATCTATAAGAGTCTTCTCCATGATGTTTTCACACAGAGTTTGTTTTGTCACGCAACTTAGTCATAGTATCAGGTTTTGGGCTAAAGATTATTTTCATGTACCCTGAAGCAGTAACGGTTTTAAACTAAAGGAGGGGAGATTCAGGCTAGACATGAGGAATAATTTTTCTACAATGATGGCAGTGAAATACTGGCACAGGTTGCCCAGAGAAAAGTGGTAGATGCATCGTCCCTGGAAACATTCAAGGCCAGGCTAGACAGGGCTCTGAGCAACCTGATCTAGTTGAAGATGTTCTTGCTCATTGCAGGGGGATTGGACTAGATGACCTTTGAAGGTCCCTTCCAACCCAAACTATGCTATGATTCTATGAAATGGGACTATTTAATTGTACAGTTAAAACAGGAGCTACCAAATGACTAATGGAGCAAAAGAAATTAGCAGCTTAAGTGAAAGAAGGAGCAAGATCAATTGATTTCAGGGATGTTTAAGATTTTAACTTTAATGTTTTTCAGTCCATTACTAGATAATTATTATTACGGTAGGTCTTCCATTTAATTGACAGGCACAAGAAAGATTCAACACATACCAACCTCATTTGTAATTAAATTTGGAATTTAAAACAAATCCACTTGAAACACAGTAGATGTTGCACAAATCTCTTCACAGCACTAATGCAAATAGAAGTGTTTATACAATATAAAATGCTAATTTTGGACACAGGCAAAGCATCATACATGGCAAAATTAAAACCTTCATAATGAAAAACATTTATCCAAATTGGCTGTTTGCTTTGGGAAGAACTAGCATTTAAATCTCTCTTTCTAAAACATAATTTGTATTGCCTAATATATTTGGTATACTTTTTCCAGCTTGTGAGCCCAGGAAAATATTCAGATACTCATTATTCCTTAAGCATTTTTTATGATTAATGATACCTATAGAGAAATGCAGCTCCACAGAGCCATTAAAAAATGTGTGGGCCTTTGTAAAAGAAAAAAAAAAGTACCTGAAGAGGCATTCAGACCAGGCAGGTATGAATTTTTGCACTAGAGACTCTAATAAAAATAAATAAAAGTTTCCCTCATATTTTTAAATTCCCTGGAAAGTTGCGAAATTCTGCCTTACAGAAGACATTTCCCTGACTTCTCTGTTTCATGTTTGAGCATCAAAACTTGCAGTTAAAACAAAAAGGTAGACGAGAAAAAAAAAAAAAAAAAGAGGAAAAAAAGGCAGAAATACACACAGAGATAAGACTCTACAGATCAGAATATTAAGGAATAAACTTTCACTATTCTCCCAGAAAGGCTGTTACTTTGATGTCAGAGCACCTGCTGTGATGGAGGTCTTCTTTGAAATGCTTAAGGTGATGTGGTTTTATACAGCTCTGTAACAAGATCTTCTTGGAAAATGAGAGACATTGAAAGCTGCTGTTACAGGTAATTCAGTAGGTGACCAGCTGAATTGTGCATCCAGACACTTGTACTAAAAAGAAAGCAGCCACAGGAGACAAAAGGGCCACATGGCTTCTTTTGGCAACATATCAGCTGCCAATGGCTTCCAATACTGGAAGGTAAAACTTACTTTCTTCACACTGTTCAGTAAAGTAAAAGTGATCCTGGGTGTCAGTACTGACTGCCTTAATACTAGAAGTAGGGTGTTAGAAATAGGGTGTTAAACTTTTTAACAACTTAACTATTTTTTCTAATCAGTCATTAGACTATTCTCTGGCAAAAAAGACTTGGAGAACTATCTTCAAAGTTAAGCAAAGCACATGATTCATTGAGCATTTCACAAGAATAGTTGGGTGCTTAAAATTAAGTATGGCCTTTGTCAAACCAGGGCTTTACTGTAGGTCAATCAGTTATGCACAAGGACAAGCATATTTTCAGGACCACTCCTTAAAATACCACTGATTAAAAGACATTCATTGATGATAATCAAGAAAAAAAATCTTGTGGTACAGCAGAACACAAAAGAAAGGTATCACACTACAGAAGCATGGGGGGCAGGAGGGGGGAGTGGTATTCATGAAAGAAGGCTTTTGGATCAACTATGTATAAGACAAACTCGAGATCTACAAATAATAGTTTAAGAAGTTTAATCTTGGACACAAGATCATTACAATTACCTGCACCTAATATCTGAGGGTCTTCTAAATGAAAATACTAAATAATAAATGTGCTATTAGATTATTTTATATAGATAGTGCCTTTTATTTGCATATATCAAATACTTTCAGACTTTTATTTAGCTTCACAATAAAGCAAGGAGTAAGGCAGGGATTTATGAGCAAGAATGATATTCAGTGAGTATGTAAGGTAAATGTATGAGGTAATTCGGTTTTGCATAGTCCAAACTTGAATTAAAAAAATTTAAAGGGGATGTTCCCTAGAAACAATATTTTCATTTTCTGAGTAATTTATTTTTCAGTGGCTATATAACATTAGTAAAATGTGTTACTATTAATTATTGTAATATTTATGTTTGCTAATTGTTGGCATTTAAAAACATACAATAATATATTGTTGCTATACACACTTTTCATTTTCTCACAGTAAAGTGGTTTTGTATGCTATCTTGCATTATCTTTTGAAATCTTAATATAATAAACGCATCTTTTATCATTTAATCATGGCTATTCAAAACAAAACATTCTCAAGTATTTCAAAATCATATATACTGAATATTTCGAAGGCTATCAAAAGCAAGGTGTTGCAGAATACTTACAGGCCAATCACAGTTACACATGCAATTACAGCAAGTAAATGTTGATGCTTAGTTAAGTTTTGAATTTTGGTGAATACATATGTACTGCATTTGGATACTTCAAAGATTATGATATCTCTCAGATAATCTCTTTACTGTTTTTTTCCTGTTCACAATGCTTGTTTGAGTAATTCCATCTTCATTCATCTTTAATCTCTACAACTGTTTAAAATGGTGTAGAGTACAGACATCCCATGTTCCAAGAACTTCCATATTTTAGGAAAACAACTCCAAAACGTATTTTCATAGACACATCCATTTTTAAAATCAGATTCTTGCACTATGCTTAGCCAAATCTAATAGAGAAATATTTCATCCTTTCGCATGCCTGGACTGCATTGTAAATTTTGTATTAGTGTTGGAGGGAAGAAGATAACTGACTTATATTTTGCTATGAGTGTAAATGGGAAAAGATGCTTTGTCTTGCTGAGGATTTTATAGTTCTTACTTCTCTACATAAAGGTGGATTTGATCAAAGTTATTCATACAGTCTCCTTGGAAGAAGAGAAACAATGCTATACAACCTTGCTGAACTTCAAGCAACTACAAAGATACCCAATATTACCAGGCAGATTCCATTCTGCCTACTTCTTATTTATTTACTTGAAAAATGAATATTGAGAAACCAGAGCTGGTTCAGAGAATAAGCAATTTAAGGAGCTCAATAAATTCATTTTGTAAAAGAAACTGAAGCAGTGACAGAACTCCAAATGTAGGCAGAAAAATAACACTTCAAACTATAGAGGGAAAACACAGTACAATGACTATAATTAGAAGGAGGAAACCTTCTTAAAATAAAGCACAGTGATTTAAAAAATATATATTTTAAGGTAAATTCATTATTGATGCTTCTTGAGAAACATGGTAACTTACCTATCACTGAAATCTTTAAATCAAGACTAGAAAGTTTCTTTATAGTACGAGGAAGAAACCCTTCACCTCTCAAAATTATGTGGAAATGTAGCCACCATTGATGTAAAAGATCAATATTTAGTAAGTGTTGACCTCTATCTCAAAAAAGGCACAAGCCAGCTCTGAGCTGAACCAAGACAGAGAAAGGCCTGTGAAGAACAGCGAATGGCAGCACAAGGGCAAAAGGCCACGCCAACCTGAGCAGTGCTATTTTGTATCTTTCCTCTTTTGCCTCCCTGTCCTTGCCTCTTTGACTGTTGAATAATTGCATGCCTCCTAAAGGCTTGCTGTCCGTAGTCCATTAGAAGGCTGACTGAAGAATTCTGCTAACAAGTTCAATTGCATTTATCTTATGTTAAAGACTTACCCAGCAGCCCGTAGTTTAACCTGCAAAAATAATAACAAGAACTTTGCTCTCCCTGCACTTACTTTGGATTATAAACTGTGTCTCACCAATTAACAAAATTCTAAAGCTCAGAAAAAGAACAAGATGAAGAATGAGGGACCTGTCCCTGTGAGTTGACATGACTACCTCATAGGGTGGTCAGGAATTTCCAGCATCAGATTATTTTCCCAATCAGTAATGCATCAAGTGTATTTCTTTTGTCAGCCAAATATTGATGTTGTCGTATCTGACTTTAAAGATCTGCTCCTTCATACTTCACAGACTGAAATCACAGAATCTGTGTTGAAAAATCTTTCTTTTCTCCCATGGTCAAAAACAGATGGCTGAACTCCTGGTAAATCCATTAGTTGTAGTCCCTTAATTACAACAGGTCTTTATCTGTACATTTCCTTTTTGATGAATATATTAAGAGCTCAGATTAACTTCTAACTAAATAATATTAATGAGAATACCAACTTCCTAGAGAAACAATGGGAAAAGCAAGCTGGTTCATTCTGGTTCATTCGTGTTCACTGATGGTCTTGTTCACATCACAATTCATCTTTTCATTCTTCAGTGAAAGCATCAATAAAGTCTCGAGGTTATCCCTTATTGTATGGCCCTCACTACATGCACATCCAATCATGCACTTACTTGGAATTGTAAGAACACATTAGGAAGTTGAATTTGTATGAAAATATTTAGATGGAAAGAACCTAGTAAACTCATGCAGTGGAAATGTTAGAAAATTGTATATTTATATATACTATATAATTGTATATTTATATATACTATATAATTGTATATTTATATATACACTATAGCATCAAACTATTCAGAAATATATTTATGTTCTATAACTCATCTTGGGTCATCACATGCTAATTACATGTACGGATGTAATGAAGACGTTACTTTTCATACACCATGGCACTATTCTAATATGGATTTGCAAGGTGATTTACATAATTAAAATGTTTGGGCAACTATAAAATTAGCATGTCCTAATTATCAGGTACCTGAAGTAAAAAAAAAAAAAAAAAAAATCTTCCTGCAGGAAATTTACTAGATTCTTGGAGAAGGCAGTCAGGTCAGTTTTTTAGGTGGAAACAAAGACATTCTATTCTATTCCAGAGAAATAATTTGCTCACAGTACTTTCAGATTATTTGATTTTTATAACTTCTGCCCTGGAACTACAGTACTACAGAACTGATTTACAGGAGGAAAAGAGCCATTGATGAAAAATGGATTCATTAGATTTCTAAGAGTTAGGAGTTGTCCTGGGCCATATACAAGGCCAGGAAAGTAATTTAAAGAAAAAATGGTTCAGTGCAGTCTCTCTCAGGTCCATTTTTTTCTCACCAGAATGTAGGGGCCACACAGTACCATATAATTCACTGCAGCAGAGAAGGACTGCAGTTGTCAGAGATGTCTGCTGGATTCAGGAGGACCCATGGTGGGTTCCTTCCTTCAGAACTCTCTGATGCAGCACTTCTGAATTGTTCTGAATGTATTAAATGTAGCAATTGCTTTTGTGTAAAGAATATAAACGTTTGCGTGCTTAAGAATACGCCAAATCTGAAGTCCTTCTGGGGTACAGGTGTTCTTTGAAAAAGCAATAATGATGTTTTGGACAAGAAAATATTTTAGCTAAAGAAAAAATACTTGGAATTTAGAATTCTATTGAAATGTAATTTCTTCTATTTTCAATTTCTTGGACGAAACCTATTTTTTGACAGAGAAAAATCAGGTTAAAAACAGCCAATGAGCTCTACATAACTTTTAATTCAGTTCCTGTGAGAATTTTATTTTAAGAAATGCTGAGCTAAAATTTCAGAAAAAGTATGTGGAAGGAAGATTTGAATCCAGTACATGTCAGAAGCTTGGAAAAACAGAGCTCTCTCAAGGGATGTACTTCCTCTTTCCAGCACCAGCTTATCTTGCCTTTTTGAAGAATGACAAAATATCAGTTTCCACAGTATAAGTTTTGTGCTTAAATACATAAAATTACAGACTTATGTCTGAGACTTTAAATAAACTTAAATAAAACAAGACAATAGGTTCCCACAGCATTATTTTATCAAATGCTTATTACACTAGTCTATATCTGTGAGGGGCAAAAGTATTAATCTAGTGAAGTCCTGCTATATTCATTGTGACCAGAGCCACACTGTATCACAAAACAAGGCTAGAAAAATTAACCACAACCCTTAAACAGATCATAATTCCAAAATAACAATCATATAAGTTACTCAATAACCCAAAGCACTGGGCTACTATAAGAAGTAAATCTGAAGTGTATGAAGTTCAGATGATAAAAGAAATACAGTGTCTTTAATTTGTCCTCAAAGATGTTGCGGAAATTTATGACACATTCCACATTTCTAATTTTACTGCTTTTTTGCCCCCCCCACCCTTTTTTTTCCCCCAAGGAGCGATTTGATTTTAATCAAATCTCTACATGCAACCTTCGCTACACTGATAATATTAAATTTTACAGCTCAACACTACAACCAAATATGCCTTTGGGATACTCATCTGCAGGCTCTGCTGCCAGTTACTTGAAATCACAACAATTACAGAGGTTATAATGAAATGACTCTCTACACTCAAGCTGTTTCTTACGTAAATAAGACAAGACACCATGAGCAAATCACTGTCAGTTATACATTCTTGCATAAACTCTAGGTAGGTAATCTGATTCACAAAATGTTCTTCACCAGTTACTGAGAGAACATGTTATAATCTTTACATTGATTAACTTAAAATTCCCCAGCCATTTTCCATTTAATGAAATAAATAAATTTGCTTCATCAAAACCTAGGAGAAGCTTTGAAGATATTTGCATGTGCCACTTAATTGATGTTCAAAATGGAAACAAAACCTGAGCTTGCCAAAGCTACTTGATAACCACCCATGAAAGAAGAGCTTGGAACACTGGGAGTTCCCTAGGTTTATGCAGAAACTTCCTGAGACTTCAGCTGATTAGGCTGACAGTCACTACCTACGTAATTAACTGCTCTCAATAAAGTCTCCCAGACAAACTAAACAACAAACAGACCATTCCACACTCCCTACTCTTCTTTGTATATGACATGATATTTGCCTAAAAAACCCACAAACTTTAAAGATTAAGAGATATGTTCTGAAAAGCACAGATGTAATGACCATGGTTGGGTGAAACCAAAGAACAGAGCCAGTGGCTAGAAACAATTGTATAAATTCAAATTTCAAAAAAAGCTGTGTATATTTTCAGAAATGGAAGAAATTCACCACTAGAACAATCTGCCACAGGCAGTGATTTCTCCATCATTAGAAATCCTGAACTTAAGATCGGACATGCTCCTAAAACATGTGCTGTACTCAACACACTCCTTCAACTTGGAGAGAATACCAGGCAAAATTGTCTGGTGTCATATAAACTACAATGGCCATAACAGCTCCTTCTGGCCTTGAAATTTATTGCTTATGAATTACAGCATCTCAACTGAAAGCAACTTTTGTGTGGCCTCCCTGAAATACTAGCTCTTGAAACAGCCATATTCACTCCTCTGAGAAATACGTATCAAAAAGAGTTGAAATGTGTGTAGTAACATCATGTTCTCAGAAAGGCTTTGTCTGTTGGGCACAATCCTCCAGCGGCCAGTTGCACAAAGGGATTATGAAAGCACACTGGTGTTGAGGGCAGAAAAAACTGATCCCTCCAGTATCTCCATCTCTCTTTGGGGCTTCTACTTTGTCCTCAGTGTGAACTAAAAGGACCCATATCCTTTTCCATAAACTCAGTCTAGTCACTGTACCTGTAGATCTCTTAAGTAAAATTCATGAAGTACAGAGGAGCATGGTTTATTTCCCCAGAAATTGCAACATGAATTTTACTAAATAGACCCCTCAACAAAATTACCTCTAGGGGAATCAACATCTGTGAAAAGTGATACACAGGACAAAAAAAAACCTGGTTGAAAATAACAAAAATCTATGTCGTCAAAGCTTAACTGATGAAACTGAAGCAAAACCAGAACAGTAAATCATCAATAACGTTTGATATAATTGGAAGAATTTGCATGAAGGTAATAGCAATTGCACCTGCTTTACCAAATCTCATTTTCTTCAAATGCTTTTCATAGCTGACATGTTATTAATTATTTATTTTTCAGTGGTGCACCTAGAAGCCCCAGTGTTCATCACTGTGCCAGAAACTACACAAACTCAGGGAGGAATGATTGTCTTTAATATTCAAAGTGTTTCAAGTAGTTATTTACAAATCATCCTAAATACTATTTCTGAAAAAGGTAAATCTTCCATTTTATGAATCGAATATCACCTTTATCCACAAATCTTATGACAGTAATGCCATCAGTATTATGTAAAGCAAACAATTATTTTCTTAGCATTCAGTTTCCAATGAGTACCACAAACCCCAACTTCACAAAAACTGGAAAGAAATTCATGGAAAACATTATGGGAAATTTCTAGTCGACTTTCAGAGTCATCACTATTCCCACACTTTGTTATACCACAGATCTGACTTTATAAGCACACAATAAGCATGAAAGATAATTGTTTGCCCATAATTAACTACTTTCTACACTGTTCTAGTATTTACTTTCAACATAAATTCACTAAAAATAAATTCCAATGATGCAACGTTATATTGTTGAAGGTCTTATGCAGAAATAAAGATTCTTTTTTGTCTTAGATACAAAAAACATATCCCCAGCCACTATCCTTATTTGTAACATTTGTATCTCTTTATCGATGCAAGTGTAATAACCATTAAGATGGTCCCCAAACAATACTGCATCTTTGCATGTTGATTGGTATTCCTTATCAAGATGGGAAAAGCCCTTCAACATCTGAATATAGCCAAGCTTCATTTGCAATCGTTAACATTATTATTTCTATTTTGCTTGGCCTATTTTTTTTTTAACCTTAAGGCTTCATTCTTAATCAAGGCAGTAGATCAGAAACTTGCTAGAAAGCTCTTCAGACTTCTACGGATTAGATTAATTCTCCTGAAGAAGTGTTCCAAGAATGCTTTCTGATTTCACTATCTTTTTTCTAATCTTTAAGCATGGACTGATCATCGGAAGAGAAAAAAAAGAAGTTCTGATTAATATATTTAAGCAAACTTAACCTTTTTTCTACTAAAAAATGTCTACTGCCCAGATTCTGTACATTTACTTACATAATATCTTTTTTTTTCTTTAAGTCTGATATATCTAAAATTTCAAAGGAATTCCTCACTTGTAACTGGACACATATATTTTCAAGATTTTTTATTGTAACAGTTCATAATCATAAGTATATGCCAATTCATATATATTGAAATTCTGCTTCTGCAATATTTACAAAAACAATTCAGTTCAATCTCTTTCTTGTAAAAAGTGTACATAAAGGAGAATTTAGCATAGTCATACCAAAAGGGGTAATTGGAAAACAGCAGTTTCTTGCAGTATTTTCCCAGATATATTAAATAATAATTGTTATACTTCCCATATGGGAAATACACCTGTTTTTCACATAAATGTGGTCTCTTGTTAGCAGAGGAGCTTTTTACAAATATATTTACAATTTTAAGTGCTTGTTTTCTGTATAATTCATTTTTAGTTTTGAGATGGGATGTTTTTTGGTCTGAGTCAAATTACTTAGTTATTAATAATGGCACAAGAGGAAAAAAAAAGCCTTTTGTAACCAGAGGGAAGTATAACGATGATTTTCAAAGCTAAATGGAACGATATTGATAAGTGAGATATAAAAGCAATTTAAAAAGCATTCTAAAACGAAAGCTAGAACTATATAATCATGGAGTATATCAACATGCACTATGGTCCAGTTAACACCAGTTCAACTGGTAGTAAGTTCCTTAGGTATGTTTTCTAGGCTTTTAAGTAACTATTTCTGAACACAAATGCTTCAATAATGATTTTTCAATCCTATCATTTTCAACCATATGTTCATCAAAAATGTCATAAATTACATAATTTGTGCACACACACACACACACACAAAATATAAGGCTTATGAATGCAGCAAAGAGAGTTAAGTGTCCTATTTGGTAAGAATCTTTTCAATCTCACAGTCATGGGCCACAGATTTGGACACTACCAGTTTCAAAGGATTTCTGAGATTTGTGTTTTTTCTTAACTGGAGCTACCATTTAAGAAGTCTTAAGGCAATTTAAGGATTCTCACATTCATTAACACTTTCAGGTTCCCAAACTAGACTTCTGAAAAATTCATCGGAGTTTTACCCACTCACCCTTTTATGAAACAAAGCTGGAGGCAACCAGTGATGAGAGATCCTCCCTTATAAGATTAGTGCTGCTTTACCGAATTTTATGGTCTATAGCCACTTTATACTTCACTTGTAAATCCACAATAAAACAGTATCAGGTAGGAAAGGACTGGATAGTTGTTAAAATTCTGATTTTCTGTCTATAGGCCCATCTAAAATTAAAACCTTGACTTTTTCCAGAGTTACTCTGACTTCTAAAAAGAGATGTGGTAGGAAACCAAAATATTACTTTTACAGCAACTGTATCTCAATTAATTAATTATATCTGAAGTAATATATGTTAATATACCTGCATGGCCTCAGAGCACAAATATAACAAATAGTATGGCTGAAATTTTTGTATGGCAAATCAAAAGATTTCACATAGCACATTTATATCTGCACCTCCAGATCTGCAACACCACCAGAGACAACTTACAAGTGATTTACTACCTCTGAGCTAAGCCTCCCTTCACTCCTGCTTTTGTTCTTCTGTGTCCCGCTTAGAAATACATTTTACTGCCGTATGATGGATCACTGGACACTGAGTGTATATTTATCATTTCAAGCTGATTTTAAACAATAACTGAATGAAGTAAAAACACCATGTCTCCTTGAATTTCTTGATGTCTCCTTGAATTTCTTTGCTAGAGTAGGATACTATTTCATCCATCTGAAAGTGCATCTATAGAGAGAAATTTAAAGATAAATTTTCTAGGGCGAGCATAGCACCAGTTGTTCCCAGTGGTTCATCAGAGTGTTTTTTTTACTGGCTGGTCATTTTGATGAACCAAAAGAAGCTAACAGCAAGATCAGCACATATAACAGCAGTTGCATGGAAAGTGTTCAGTTACATAAAGAAAACAAACAAAAAAAACTCTAAAAGGAATTTTAGGGAATAAGGCTTATAGGTAACTAATTTGATTCTTTGGAAATCCTAGCTAGTCTCAAGAAGATGATTTCTAACAGTCACAAAGGGCAGGTTGTTTACCACTTTCCTAGTGTAAATGACAGAAATCTGCATGCTGAATACAACAACAGATTAGGCAGGACTAAATACTAAAGAATTCACTGTCGTTAATAATCGCATAGTATCAAGAAGACTTAAATGGTTTATTGAGTCTTTTGCTTCTCCAGCTTCTGCAGTTCACAATGTATTTTCTTCCTGTTGTCCTTGAATTTTTAAAGAATGCAACATCAATGTATTTCAGTCCTAAAGAGAAAGGGACAGTCCTGTGGCTGTAAAGGCTATGAAAACTTAAATATTGTGATATGGAGAGTGTAAGGATTCAGCTGAGACTTCCAGCACCATCATGTCTTATGCAGAAAGACAGCTTCGGACAGAAAATCCAGCACATACCTGGTCATTTTCCAGCTGAAAACCAGAAAAGACTTTTTAATGTGAAGATGACCAAACACTCATATAGGATGGCCAGGGAGGTTGTGGTGTCTCTATCACTGGAGATATTCAAAAGCCAGAATCTGAACACAGTCCTGGAAAACTGGCTCTAGCTTGTCCTGTTTGATCAGGGGGGTTGGGCTAAACAATCTTCAGAGGTCCCTTCCAACCTCAACCATTCTGTGGTTCTGTATTTCTGTTACATCTGTATTCAACTGACTTTGCACCAGGATTAGGTGCTGTAAGCCTTGTATCTGACAAACTGACCTTTTCTCCATTGATAAAGGAACAAAACTATATCAGGAATATATCCTCACTGTCACTTTTGTGTGACTTGCATATAGTCACTCTCTATATTTGTTATTTCATTTTAAATATGTAAACATGCCATGAATATTTCACAGCATAAACACAACCAGAACCCTGTTTCAACACCATTCGGTAGCAGAGTTCCCAAGTGTTCAGCTGCTTCCCAACCGCCTAAGCTCAGACACCTCTCTATGAGTTAGAGGCTGTTATGTCCCTCCTATCTAAATCTTGCTTCATAGAAGCACATTAGAAAAAACTGCTGGCACCTCAGGTATGCAGATGATGTTATATCAAGGTGACGGCTTTCTTATGTTTTCAAACTGCCAATGAAAATATTTACCACCACGGATAAATCTCATAATAAGCTACAGCGCTTAAAGACCTGCAACAGCCATTTACTTAAAATATCAAACCTTTCCTAGCAGGCTTAGTCAATTATTATTCTGCCCACTGATGTATCACTAGAAATACAATCTGATATTATTTTTTATAGAGAAGTGGTATTTAGCAAAAGTAGCATGCACATGAAATCAGATTTTATTTTTATGCACATCTAAATTATACTGCACAAAAACCCTACAGTTAACTATTATTACGATACCTGTTGGCTATCTTTTCCCTTTTATTGATGTGCACTAAGCACTTCTCAATGCTGTTTTATGGTTTGCGGAACATATCTGAACTTAGTTGAGAAATTATTTCAAAAGGAGACTTCCATTGGGAATGTCAATGAGGTAAGGACATTTTTGACATATTATCTGCATTACTGAGCTTTATTTGATTTGCAAGATTAAAAGAGATTGAGTTGAAAGAAGCAGTGAGCTGCACCTTACTGGAACAATAGCCTGACATCAAAGCTGTGTGTGATTTGAAAGACTGAGTGGCAGCTGCTACAAGGAGATTATAAAATCAGAATCCAGCCTTCAGTAGTCTACTCTGAGTCTTGGTGTGGAACACAAATCTGCAGTTCAGGAATAGTTTTAGAAGACCAAACATGTAATCTAGACTGCTTTCTCTCTTCCATCTTTTTCTCTAATTAGATAATAATCAACAGTTTACATGACTGTCTGAAATACCCATAGAGAATTATGTTTCTTTTCTACTTGTGACAGCTCTATTTTTAGCCTCTTCTTAAACTCACTGTCCTCATCATCTATGGAATGATTCACTGAGGTGAAGTCAAAAATGGCAATGCGGACATGTAATTTCATTTCCTCAGAAAGGAAAGCAAAGAGAAATTACTTGTGCCAATCACTCATTCCTATGCAGGTGATACATAGGAATTGGAACCTACAGCTCTCTGGCTGGTCTGGTTCCTGGGTATATGTATCAGTTAGGGGATTCTTTTCTAAGTAAATATATTCTTCTTCTCCTTTTTGTCTTATTTTTGAAAAAAAATTTCTGACCTGGTTTTGACACTGAGCTGTAGAATAGGTTTGGCTGCTATGAGCTTCTCTGATCAAGAGATATGCTCCTAAATGTTTGCATGACTGGGATAAGGCCATGCCTTAGCAGTTCAGCATTTTCCAGGGACCAGTTAACACTTGCTAACAACTGCCAGTTTCATTCTTAAGCTATGCAAGAACAGGGAAATCGCCAACCACATGAAGTTCAACAAAAGCAAGTGCCAGATTTTGTACCTGGGACACGGCAACCCTGGCTGTACATACAGACTGGGGGATGAGATGCTGGAAAGCAGCTCTGCAAAGAAGAATCTGGGGGTTCTGGTCGACGGCAAGTTGAACATGAGCCAACAGTGTGCCCTGGCAGCCAAGAGGGCCCAACCGTGTCCTGGGTGCATCCAGCCCAGCATTGCCAGCCGGGCAGGGAGGTGATTGTCCCGCTCTGCTCTGCACTGGTGCGGCCTCACCTGGAGCACTGTGTGCAGTTCTGGGTGCCACAGGATAAAAAGGATATAAAGCTAGTGGAGAGTGTCCAGCAGAGGGCTACAAAGTTGGCGAAGGGTTTGGAGAGGAAGCTGTATGAGGAGATGCTGCAGTCACTTGGTTTGTTCAGCCTGGAGGAGACTGAGAGGAGACCTCGTTGCAGCTACAGCTTCCTCACAAGGGGAGGAGGAGGGACAGGCACTGATCTTTTCTCTTTAGTGACCAACAACAGGACCTGAGTGAATGGCAGGAAGATGTGCCAGGGGAGGTTTAGTCTAAACATTAGGAAAAGGTTCTTCCCCCAGAGGGTGGTGGAGCACTGGAACAGGCTCCCCAGGGAGGTGTCACGGCCCCAAGCCTGACAGTGTTCAAGAAGAGACTGGACAATGTCCTCAGACACAGGGTGTGAACTGTGGGGTTGTCCTGTGCAGGGACAGGAGTTGGACTCGGTGATCCTTATGGGTGCCTTCCAACTCAGGACATTCTGTGATTCTATGATTCTATGCTTAGGTCCCTCTACATCATGTACAGAGAGCCCTGGCATTTAACTTGGGCTCATGAATTCAGCTGCATGGCAGGATGCCTAAAAAGAATTGAAATGTTCTGTCTTACAAACCCTTAGCAATGGCTTTTACCTCAGTAATGTAGAAGATATTCTGAAGCGGGTATAAAAGACTGAAGGTTGTAAAAACATTCTGAAGGGCATATCAGGATGCTTTCTTATTTGGGCTATGTTGTTTCTGGCAAGATAAGAGGCTTGAGGGAAGGGACTTGGCTATAGATTCTCACATTCACCTTCTCTGGCTGGTAGCTTATCCAGAGGGCTGTTTCCCTTTATAAATATGTCAGCTCATATTAAGAAGAAAATACATAATACAGAAGAATAAAAATAATCTTATATATGACAGGATGGAGAACTGGCACTTATGTTTCAGTTGGAATACTGGATCATCACAAGGATATTGTCATACAGGGACACAGGAAAATGGAAGCTGCTGATTGTGCCTTTAAGAGTTACTTGCACTCTCTCTGCCTCCCAGTTATATGCCTAATTCAAGCCAGATCTTTCAAGTACTCTGGAACTATGAAAGGAGTAGGTCAGTAAAACTGAAGTACCTACAAATGGCATTCTCATGGAGTGCAATTCTGCATCTTTAAAAATGACTACCTTTCGTACTGTTAAAAACATGGCTGTCCAGAGCCAAAATCAGTTTTGAAAATTTCAGTTATGTTTAGAGTGACCACTCAGAGGGCAAGAAGGTAGCAGACTTTAAAGCTTCTGAAATACTGTTTTCAGCACAAAACCCTGTGGACCAGCCTATTCTCATTTCATTTCTACTACAATTCAAATCTGTACTACAACACCCGTATAGTGAAGCAAGTCTGTCTGTGAAGACAAATTATTTCTAAATCTGAAACCTTTTGTCTTCATTCATGTTGTAAATACACATTGTAGGTCTGCATGATCAAACGGATGTGACAAGTGACACATTGTTATAAAGATGCCAGACAAAACCCGATGTAGGTGTCATCCCATTATAACTGTTCTGTACAGACCATTGGCATTACTGAGAACGCTAACTGCACTCAATAAAGAAAATTGCTTTCTTTCAAAGGAACAATTCCAAACACAGAGCTTTGGAAACAGTTAATTTATCATCAGTAAGAAAACAAAAACCTTGTCTCATATGCAAATAAAAATCAAGCCCCTGAAAATATTAAAAGCTCAGAAAATAAATCCAGAAGGTAACATAATGAAAAAAGGTAAATGTAATTTTTAGGGAAGGAAAATAAATTTTCACTTAATTACTATGCAAGTTTCCTTCCCTGTGGCCCAGTCAAACTATATTCCTAGACCCAGGTAGGAGCATCACACAGAGCTTAACTAATCAAACTGAGAACAGTAAATCATCTTGACTTGATGAGCTTAAAGTTATTCAATTCACTGTGGATTTGTGTACTATCAAATACTTCTCAGAGGCAACATGATATGTATGAGATAATAATCACTTCCTGAGCCAAGCAGGATAAATCACCAGGAAGGCTTGTGGTTTTCTTTTTTTTTTTTTTTAATGTGAATTTTATCATGAATACTATGTGATCAAAGGATTTAAAGACTAAGGAAAGTAGAGTAACCCACTATTTAGGAAGTGTTATAATAGTTATGCACTGCATAGAATAGTCCATGGTGTTTAAAATTCCAATAGATCTGGTCAAATCATGGCATTTTATAACCTGAACATTCAAAAATGTATTCTCAGTCCACCCTATGGACACTATTTTTTCTGAAATCAGCACTTCTGATATGAAGATGTTGAATAATTAATCTTTCATAATGCAATAATTATGTAGTAAAGTATGTCAGGCAGTGTCAAAATAAATATTTCAGGAGCAGTCAGAGACAATATTACTTGGAAGAAATCTCTTTTTGGAAAATATTTGCCAAAAAAAAAAAAGTAAAATATTAAATCCAACCTATAAATTCCTCTGTAATATTTTGCTTTTGACAAAATAATATTTTTATTTTAAAAGTGTAGCAGCAACCAAAATTAGAAATGAGCTTTCATGTTGCGATTACTGCATACATAGAACCTAAGGAAGTTGTAAAAAGGATAGTGAATATTACAACTATTATTGCTGACCTAGCATTTTTGCTACAAAGACTCCTGACCTTGCTCCAAATACTGAACATGGCTCCATCTGGAACATATAGTGATAATTACACTGCCATCACAGTGCTAGATCAATGGTCGTTCCCATTTGGCTACAGTCTAAAAAGTCTTTATCATTATGGGGCAATGTTACAAAGAATATTATAAGCTGCCTATCAAGTACCTAAGAGCATTTCTTTTTTGATATTTGTGGATAACTTTTTAGAAGAGAGAGGGCATAACGTATATGCGATGAACAATCCAGGGCTTGACATAACCACGGTTTAGGTTTGGGCTGCTGCTTGTTGTCCTCTACCGGCAGAAATGCGGAACTTAAACAGAGGCACAAGGAGGAGACATGGAACGTCACGGCGCATGGACAGCGGCTGGTCGCCAATAGCAGATGGGGGTGGGATGCGTGATCAGTGCATTGTAGCCAATCATTATCGTATGTTTAGCGCGTGCTTAGGAAAAAGTTTTATATATACTGTTGTTACGCATAATAAAGGAGAACGATTTAACCCATATTGGGATGCTGTCGTTACTCTGGCCGACTCTTTCCGTCCAACGAGGCTCGTCCAAAGGATCCACTCCGACAGATATTAGATAATACATCATCAAATCTCTCTGCCTATGTCCTGATTTAGTATAAATCCACTGAGTTTATCTTCATCCTAACCATTATTTAAAGCATTTTTCTAAGGCAGTTAATGTTGTGCTGTGCAATGTTATTCATTCCGCGAGTTACTTAGCATTTCATAAATTCTGTTCCCTGTGAATTTTGCAGTCTTTCAGATAAATATAAACTCATGTTATAATTCATTTAACTCTCATAAAGCAAACTTTTCTAGGATTACTTGCCAGTATTCCAAATAAAAATAGGACTCTCTGCTAACCCATGACTATAATGCTACCTCAAAAGTTGAAACTTGTATCAAACATAACATTTTTAACATGAGCGGCATCATGGTGTGATGGTCTCCTTTCATTGCCCATCAGAATATTCAACCCATCAAAAATTTCAACAAAATATTCTGCATTACTAGTTTTAGCTGAAGTAGAAATCAGTACATTCTCATCACTAAAGCCTTAATGTGGTACTCACTCCCAGAGCAGTGGTTGTTGTGTCATATAAGATTTGCTAAGTACTTACAGAACTTTGCAGTTTGCCCATGAGAGTACTCTCTTGTTTATCTATAAATATTGAGGATTCATATATTTAGGTCTAGAGCAATTAACTGAAGTCTTACAATGATAAGTATCAAAAGTTTTATTGTTTACACGTATTTTATCCACATGCTAATATAAAGAAAGATGATCCCCCCACAAAAGCTTTTGCTTTGCCAACCATGAAAAAACACACTTCTTCATATCAATATAAAAGCCCTGAAAAATACTCAAACACATCTTCTGCCCCAGCAAGAAAAAGACATGCAGGAAAACTGCAGCTGATGCATTCCATGTTATAAGATAAAACTGTCTATATGACTAATCAAGAATTTATGACATTTTTGTATCATTTATGTCACACAAAAACTATTTTTATTCATATATAGATAGGCATAAATCAATTTTAATAAACATTGTATTTCAGTATTTAACCAGGTGTTAATGACTTAAAAATTCAAATATTTCAACTCTTCGCCAATTATTTCAGTGGCCAAAGGATTAATATTACTTTCCTGTGTCCTGTATCCTTTTTTATTGTTAATATTTAAGTAACTACATAACCATAGAAAACCTAAGTTAATATGAATAAATTGAAATAGACCAAGGAATAAAACTTAAACTGGCATGGACAAGACTACCAATGGAAAGAATGAATTCTTACTTAAATTCCTTCTGATTAAAAAAAAACAACCAAACAAACAAAGCCTCACCACAATTTCACTAGGTAAATAATGGGCTTCCATGTCATAAATGGATGCATACATTTAATTTTTCGCACTAATCTAATCGTCTAGAGTTACTCCCCTTTGAAACACACATGGAAGTCTGGTGATATACATCATACATCTGCTTGGACCACAGCCTGCTTTCAGGTGCTTGGAAAGAATTTCTTTCTGATGATACCATGTTTTTTTCTCATAAGTTCTTCCAAAGGCTACAAAGGCACTGACACCTTAAAATCCTAGTATGTTTACATGATCGCAAATCGGTGCACATGTGGACAGTGAGAAATCCTGATCATGGATGTACAGGCTTAGTAAGCACGAGGCAAAACCACTGGCTTTTCCTGTAATCTCAGATGTACTATTGATGATATATATCTGGAATCATGCAGGTAAGCCTCTTCAATCAGCTTGTTTATTCACAACAGTACATAGCACTTGTTTTTTTTACTAATGAAAGTCAAAGGCAATTACCATATTAATTTCCCTGCTCATCGTGACTCATGAAAAAAGCACCAATAAACAGAAAGGTCATGTAAAGAGAAACACAACTGAAGAAGTAGGAAAAAAAGAAAAACAGGGACGATTTTACTCCAGAAACGACAAAAAGAAAAATGACAGAATGGAAGTAAATGAAATAAATAGCTCAGAGAAATTAGATGGGGTTCTGCTAAGTACCTTTTTCATGAAAGAAGAACACAAGGGGATTGTATAAAATGAAAGGCTGAAACATCAATCTGGTAACAGAAAAACCTTTTCACCTGACAGCAATTAAACTACAGATTTTCCTGCTGCAAGTTATTGCTGATGCTAATAGAACAGTCAGGTTCTAGAAAAGGATCAAACCTGTAAAAACAGTATAATAATTACATGGGTTATAGCAGAATAAAAACCTAACCAGGAATTTCGCTAGACATGTTCTCATATACCAAAGCACAAAATGGTCCAGCCTTTTATAGCTGTAGCTACAAGTTAAACTTCAGCTGCAGGATCTTCTCAAAGATCACAGGTTCCTTCTCATCTTTCAGCCCTCCTACATAAGCCTTCCACTGTCATCTGGATACAGTAGCCACAGCTCAGCCTCTATGAACCAGGCTGTTTTCTGGGATAGAAGGAAGTATTAGACTATTAGGGGAAAAATATTTCTGCCAGAAGCCCCTGTCATCTTTTGTTTTCTCTCATCTTTCTTTTAAACAGGTGGTACTGGCCACTGCCAGGAACAGGATCATAAACCTCCATTTCAAATCTGTGCAGTGAATCCTATGTCTGCATCTGTCAGTTTCTGGCAAACCTCCTTCTTCCTCTGTCTGGATATAAATAAATACAGGCAAGGTTTCTGTAAGGATGCTGAGGGCTTCCTACATTTTTTAACAGTTGTAAAGCTGCATTTTGGCAGCAGAAACAGAGCCATTGTGCCGATATACTTGATCCAGTTAATGTCAAAAACGTCAATATGAAAGCACAACAAGAGCCCTGTCATATAAATGCAAAAAAGTCAATGTTCTGTTGCTGTTTGTGATTTAAGTACTATTCATGTCTTGTGTCTGAAAAGAAGTGTCTAACAAGAGAAATTCACATGAGAAAACAAAAGCCTTTACCCAGAAGAGGAAAGACTCAATAATGGTGTAAAATCTTTTCTGTACATAGGATTTATTAATATTTTGCTGCTGGTAGCATTCATCTCTCTACTTTAGAGAGCTCATTAAACAATTGCTAAAGTGTTTAATAAATTAACTTACAATAATAAATTAACAGCTTACCCAAGATCAGAACCATTTTGACCACACAATTATCTCCAGTCCCCCAAGGCTCCTATCGTACCATAACCTTATACCTGGTAAACCAGGCAGTACTTGAATTATTTTTACTGATAATTATGTTAGATATATTGCATTTTTTTTCCTCTTTGAACATGATGCTGAAAGGTTATGGACTTCGTATAATGGCTTCGAGAAGCATTATTGATTCAACTATAAGCAATTAATAATATCATTATCATGCTCTGTAAAGGATGTCAGTCTGAGGTTATCCTGTTTTCAAACTACAAATGTTTATAGCAAATCAACCTTACTGAGAAATTTCCACAGATACAATAGCATGTTTCAGAGAAGCTACTCTGAAACCTGCACAATTAGCAGAAAATAATAAATTGTCAGTGTGCATTTGAGAAGATAAAAGTATCTTGTACAATCTTATAAATGTCTGAGGATATCCTTTCCACAAGTTTCTACAGTAGCTCAAGCATCAAAAATGTCTGTTGTCCTTTGAGTAACAGGTTCACATACACCTCCTTCGAGCAACCACTTCGCACACACCTACAATTCATCCTGCTGCACTACAGATGATTCAGAAATTAAAGATATCTAATTTTCATCTTTCATATTTGAATACAACCTTTATTGTGACAAGTCCTCTGTAAGATCCAAAACACATTTGTAGAAGAAAGGTCACCAGAACAGTGTTTATCATCTGGACTATATTATGTATATATTTTTCCATATTTGGTTTTTATTGGATCTCCCCAGTGAAAGGAGGAACAGTTTAAGAATTGTGACCTGCTTGCACATAATTTTACCAGTTTAATAACTGATTTGGGCCCTGAGTAACTTTTCCTGATCAGTGGAGAAATTTCTGTAAATGATCACTCTGGAGAGTTTGACTGAAGAAAAACCCTTTGCAACCACAAAGAGCCCTTGCAAATAAAGAGAGAGGAGTGGATGTCACTGTAGCAAGACACTGCCTCACAGAGTATTCACATAGTCCTGTTAGGACATCACAGTCTAGATGGATGGACAACCAGATGTGTCCTCTTTAACACCTTTATGAGCAATTTGGACCAGGCGATGGACTGTGGTCTCACCAAGTTTGCAGAGGACATTGAATCTGGGGAAATAGTCAATATGCCTGAAGGCAGGCTGCCATTCAGAGTGATCCAGACAGGCTGGAGGAACGGGCCAACAGGAACCTGACAAAATTCAACAAGGCCAAATGCCAAGTCCTGCAGCTGGGAAGGAAGGGCTCCTTGCAGCACTACAGGCTGGGAGCTGCCTGCCTGGCTGGGGAGCAGATCTGCAGAAATGCCCTGGGCGCAGCAGCAGACGGTGAGCTGGGCATGAGCCAGCAGCACGCTCAGCCAGCCAGGAAAACCAAGAGCATCCAGGGCAGTGTAACAGAGCAACAGCCTGCAGATTGAGGGAAAGGGTTATCCACCTGTACTCAGCACTAATGAGAATACACCTAAATACTGCATCCAGTTTTGGTCTCCCCAATGCCAGACAGACATTAATAAAATGGAGTGAGTTCACCAGAGGGCCACCTAGACTGTGGGGGCAGCTGGAGCACTTGCCTCATTAACAGAAGATGGGAAACAGGGTTTATTTAGCCTAGAGAAGACGTGACTTCAGGGGGACATTACGGCAGCCCACTAGCACCTATGAGGATGTCATCAAGAAGATCCTGATGAAGATACACCAACACCTTCCCAGTGGTGTGTGTTGAGTGGACAAGTAACAACATGTTGCTGAGTTTTACAGGACTTTGGTCATCTGAATGTGAACAACCCAGTGTTTCATAAATAGTAATTGTGTACTATAAGCCAGGAATGTAGAAAAACAGCAGGAGGAGAGAAACTCCCTCACGCAGATGCAGGGAGGAAAGCACCCAGGTCTGTGTGACCGCAATTACGTAACTGCAAGTTGCATCCTGAACCATTTGCTTTTGCCAAATGGATAAGACTTCTACTGCTTGCTTTTGCTAAATAGATAAGGTTCTGTTTTCTTGTAATTGATGATAATAATAATAATTGAGTAATGCTGTAATCTAAAAATAGTATGCTGTAGAAGTATAAATGCTGTAGTCTAAAAATAGTATGTTCAAGAAGTATAAAGGTTTCCGTGTGACTAACGATAAATGGCTCTCATGATGATCATATTGGTCGTGACGTGAAGTCCATGTCCTCGTGTCAACAACAGGCATAACTTAAGTATAAGAGAGGTTCTTGCTGGATATAAGGAAAAGCATTTTCTCCATGTAGACAGTGTAGCAGGTTGTGCCCAGAGAGGATGCATCACTGAAGGTTTTCAGGACATAGATGGATAAAGCTGTGAGCAACATGGTGTGATCCCATACCTGATGCTGCTTTGTGCGAGGGACTGCACCAGAGATCTCCTGAGGTTCTTTCCCACTTGAGTTATCCTATGATTATGCAAATAGCTATATAAACGGGTAATCTCGGTGTCCGTCAAATGTGGAAAATAAAAAGCCTGCTTATTTCAATTAAATACTTCGATAATTTTGAAGTATTATCTGAAACAACAGCTAAAATTTTCTCATCTATACCTATTTCAGTTAGTAAGTACTTATTCACAGAATTAAGTTCAAGGCGCTTTTGAAAAACCTGATGTCTACATTTCCAGATTTCTTTGCATCTTATCTTCTTTATATTTTTAAGATATATCTGCATACTGACAAACTTCTGTCCCTTCATCTCTCTTTCTTACCCAATTCTTATTTTGATGATTCACATCACATGTCAAAAGAACACAACATACATGTTTAGATGTATGACACTGAAATGAGACACTAAAATTAATTTTTTGAGTGCTACCATAGTATATTGCATACAGTCTTCTCAACAGAATTCTGCCTTCAAGATCATAGATCACATTTAAAGATTAAGAGATTAATTAGAACTTCCATAAACTGCCTAAGTATACTGTAAATAAATCCCTTTTTTGGGCACTCATCACAGAAATATTCTAAACACAACCCATAAAGCTCTCTCATAAAGCTTCCTTTATGATGCTATAATTAAACCTGTTGTTCATGCGTTTTATTTTCAGATTTACAGTCACTTTCTGTACTAATAAAACAGCAACATATGAACTATGTCCTGATTTCTCAAGGACCACTCTGATGAGAAAGCTGGCGATTTTTTGAGGGCAGCATGCCAGACTGCATTTTACTTTCTTCACTTAGACATCAAAGAGGTCCAAGAGTAATCCCAGTGGGGACCAGAAGATACTGCCTCTCAGAAACCTCAGGTGTCTTACCAGCAAATGTATCGGCCTTTCTGAGAGGCCCAGATAGTAGGAAATGTGGATCTCAGCAGGAGTGAGCTGTTGCTGCCTTTCACTGGTGCCTCCTCCTAGATGCTGTGGCTTTCCTAGCCCTTTTATCTGACATTCTAAACCAGCCTTTATACTGGGCCTTGCTTTTATTTAATAAGTTGCTGATCCCAAATCCAATATTATAAATGATTGCATTTGATGATAAGCTAGACATACTATAATAGGATCCGGTAATCTCAGTTTTGATCTTTTCCATGGAATGAATCAACCTTTAAAAGCTCTCCAATTTAAAAGGAAACCCTCTCTAGGATTTCATATGGATGAGACACATATTTTAAAAAATACAAAAACAGACTGAGTCAACCAAATCTGGATAACACAAATGCAAACACAAATACAACCTTCAATTAATAAGGAGTTGCTTGCAATAAGATGGATCTCGGTCATTTCCACTCAGGAAATGCTGAAACAGTAAAACAGCATGAAAACTTTATTGTATTACATTAACAATTTCCCATTACATATTATTAGGAGCTGTCATATTACCCTAGAGTCCAGCACAATCATGGATCTCCATTAACTTAGTGGAGGGGCTTTCTTCTCTCCCTGACATAACTGCTAAATTACACAATACTACTCTTTCCTTCTGTCAGAATACGGCTCCATCAGATTAACCATCTGGCCTGAAATACTTTCCTTTCCTGTTCAAAATCTGTTCCATATTCCACCCAGAAGAGTTTCTGAACACAAAAGGGCTATTCAGGCCGAGCCATTTATCTGGCAGAGCAGACTTCCATCCAACTGCAGATACACTCACAGCTGTGATGGTGTTCTGCAGAGACTAATTTTCTATCCACAAGTGCAACTGTTTAATAAAAAGAAGAACCTATTCTCTGATTCAGAAGAAGGCTATATCACACAAGCACAAAGGTGTACCATAAGTATGATTTTTTTTGCTATTTGTAAACCATCATCAGCTAATCTCAAGAAGTTGGGGCCAGATTAGTTTAAATAATTATATATAATATTCACAGTATTCTCTCTGAATTGAGAGTTGCTGTAACTCATGCACCAAGAAAGCTGAGGGTTAATCACAGAATGTCCGAAGTTGGAAGGGACCCACAAGGATCATCAAGTCTAACTCCAGTCCCTGCATATGACAACCCCAAAATTCACACCCTGTGTCTGAAGGTGTTGTCCAGTCTCTTCTTGAACACCGTCAGGCTTGGGGCCGTGACACCTCCCTGGGGAGCCTGTTCCAGTGCTCCACCACCCTCTGGGGGAAGAACCTTTTCCTAATGTTTAGACTAAACCTCCCCTGGCACATCTTCCTGCCATTCACTCAGGTCCTGTTGTTGGTCACTAAAGAGAAAAGATCAGTGCCTGTCCCTCCTCCTCCCCTTGTGAGGAAGCTGTAGCTGCAACGAGGTCTCCTCTCAGTCTCCTCCAGGCTGAACAAACCAAGTGACTGCAGCATCTCCTCATACAGCTTCCTCTCCAAACCCTTCGCCAACTTTGTAGCCCTCTGCTGGACACTCTCCACTAGCTTTATATCCTTTTTATCCTGTGGCACCCAGAACTGCACACAGTGATCCAGGTGAGGCTGCACCAGTGCAGAGCAGAGCAGGACAATCACCTCCCTGCCCGGCTGGCAATGCTGTGCTGGATGCACCCCAGGACATGGTTGGCCCTTTTGCCCACGGCTGGCTCATGTTCAGCTTGCCATCGACCAGAACCCACAGATCCGTCTCCATGAAGTTGCTCTCCAGCATCCCGTTCTGCTGAAGCACAGGCAGGTGGAGAGAACATATATGATACAGCAATGTACTCTACAGAAGTAATGACATAATAGCTGCATGGTACTTCAGTGAAGTGTATATCGACCTTTTCAATCTGTGTATCCTTTTCAAGGGACAGAAAAACGGTAGTTATGTCAAGCATTGTTAAGGAATAGACTGCCTTAGCTTAGTGAATTATTTGGTACACTGCTTCTTACAGAAATTGTTTAGAAATTGCTTATACAGAATTCGCTTGGCATAAGTTCACTTAGACTGCAAGTTGTGAGCTTTTGAACTTTGTCTTGTTAAGCAAAAAAGGCATCAGAGTGGTTCAAGTTACTAGATAACAGGAGATTTCGATAGTCAGTTAAGAACTGTGTCCCCAGAGATAAGTAAAGGAACAGAATAGCATCTAAAAGAAGACAAAACAGAAAAATGTTTTGGTTATTGCCGGGGACTTATTTTTCTCCACAGCTGCAGGAGCAAAATAACAACCAAAGGTCAGACACTTAACAAGCATTAATCTGTAATCTGAGCATTTTATTAAATGTAAAGCTACTAAAATAATAATCAATGCAAACTTTTCCTTTTTTCAGAAGTAGTATGGAAAGGCTTTCTACAATAGGGCACACTGAAGGTCATTTGCTGAAGGAGGGCTTAAACCTGGTACAGGTCGTGGCTGTCATAAGTGCCTCATCATCTGGGATCAAACCAAATCACCCACATTACTACTGATAGCATCTTCTGTGGCTGCACATAGGCCAGCACAGCTCCAGCTGCTTCCCATGCTCCCTGTTTCAGGTTCAGGATCTCATACTTTCCATTAGAAGGTATTATTTTTAGGTAGGCGATCAAATGTTCTTTGCTCTTGTTTTAAGGAAAGGTATTCAATAGAAACACTGGTGATCTGAAAACCAAGCTCAATTCTTAATACAGCATAAGCCTTCCATCACTTGTACCAGCTTAAATAGCATAGTTGTAAGAAAAAGTATCTGTTTGTTGTTAGGTTTTTTTTTTCTCCACCCTCACTGCAGACAGAAAAAAATTTGGAAAATAAACAACTTAGGAAGGTGACAATATGATTTATAAATTTAGAGAGCAATGGAAAAGCATTCAGAAAAATACACAGATTTTTCCAGTGGGTACAGAGTTTAAAAAGTGCCTGTGCCATATGGAACATAGATGATTTATAACCAGGGGACTTCAAGCTTGCAAAATGTATAAAACTATCCCAGAATATTTATTAAAAAGAAGAATAGTTTCCTTGTAGAACAGCATTTACTATGCTAATTTCTCCTGTTTAAATGGAGGAATAAAAAAAATTCCATAATTTAAAAGGCTGAACATTTATTGTTTCTTTGTTCTTAACAATGTGCTTTAACATAGCAATTTATCCTTATTTATTTATTTATCTTTTAGACTAGCCTGGAAGTCTGGAAGGTGTCAAGAAGTATTAGCGAAGAACTGAAGGTCATTGGCTGCCGCTGGTTACTCTGGTGTAAAGCTGACATTCTCAGTCAGCTGGGTGCAGCACACTGGGTTGCCAACATATGGAAGACACTATAGTGTGAAGTGAGAACCACTCTCCCAGCAGCACTGGGCACAGCTGCACTGCACGCAAAGAAAGTGTGCTACAAAGACGCAAAGGAAAAAGGACCGGCATACACCAAGCAGAAAGAGCTGTATGCCTGTTTTCTCAAGGTATGAATGTGTTGTGGCTTTAGCCTTGGTAGGCAGCTCAGCCCCACACAACCACTCGCTCATTGCCCTCAGCAGGATGGGGGGGAATCAGGAGGGTAACACTGAGAAATCTCATGGGTTGAGATAAAGACAGTTTAATAGGCAAAGAAAAAGCTGCATGCACAGGCAAAGCAAAATAAGGAACTTATCCGCTGCTTCCCATTGGCAGGCAGGTGTTCAGCCATCCCCAGGAAGAAAGGGCTTCATCACGCCTAATGGTTACTTGGGCAGACAAACATTGTAACTCTAAATGTCCCCCCTTCCTTCTTCTTTCCCCCAATGTTTATTGCTGAGCATGACATCATATGGTACGGAATATCCCTTTGACCAGTAGGGGTCACTTGTCCCGGCTGTGTCCCCTCCCAACTCCTTGTGCACCCCCAGCCTACTCACTGGTGGGGTGGGGTGAGGAGCAGAAAAGGCCTTGACACTGTGTAAGCACTGCTCAGCAATAACTAAAACATCCCTTTGTTATAATACTGTTTTCAGAACAAATCCAAAACATAGCCGCATATGAGCTACTATGAAGAAAATTTGTAGGATAATTTGTAGAAGAATTTGTAGGATAAAACAAGTTAAGCAGAATAAGTCATCTGAAAGGGAGAATAGGCTGGTCCTGACCCACTTCCTTCTTTTGCTAACGCACGTAATTTGAGCTTGGCCTTGTACAAGGGGAGAGCTGACATTCTGGACTAAAATGGCTTGTGAAACAAAAAATGGCTTCTTCATGGTGGGGAACCATGCTATTTTCAGACACTACCAGTACTATGGTCCTAAACATTATTGCCATTAAATATGCTGCAGGGTTATTGATACAGCAGCTATTAATGTTTTTTGCAATGACATGATTATTACTCTGCCAGGCATTTTGTATTTTTTATGCCTAGCAATATGAATATTATGAAACACTCCATGAATGACTGTTCAAAGCAGAGGAAGGAAAAATTGAGGAGAACGACTGAAGTTTAAGTCCAAATTAGGAATTAAGTGAGCACTAGTAACATCTCAAGAGCGTGTATTATTCTTGCATTTCAAGAATTGTTATTGGTTTGGTGAGCCTTGCTCGTTCTGTGGGCTACCATCACCCTGGAACTGCAGCCTAAATAACAGGAAACAATGAGGGCTCCAGTCTTCCAACAGTAAAAGCTGGTAGACATTTCCATTTTAATTTCAAACATAGTCTTTCTTAAGATTTAAAAATAGTGTACCTTATTTGGATTTCTTTCCTTTGTTCCTCCTCATCACAGGAAACACCACTGATTCTAGTTTCCCGGCTTATTTCAGATATCTAAGAGATTCTAATTGCTATGATTAAGTTCAGCTAAACAGTCAAACTAAATACTTTTAAAGCATAAATTAAGGGCATCATATTTAGACAAACTTACTCATTTATTTGAAAAAAAAACCCTATTAGATATCACTGTAGCAAGCACAGTTCCCCAATTAGTTAGGATCACTAATTTCTCTACAGAACCCCAGGATTCACAGTGAATCTCCTTTAACTCCTCTTTCAACTCCCTCTTTAAACTTTGTTACAAAAAAGAAACCTGAGAGAGGGTTACAGCCTCTATAAGGTATCTTTAAAACTTTGATATTCTGTCTTACACTTTCACTGAGTGCTTTTAATTCATTCTCTTTCCTGCATGATTGATGTACAGGATTTTATGTGCTGTTGAATGCCACCTGTTCTATAATCATTTTAACTATTGAATTGCGTCATTGTACCAGCACATAACACCTTCACCTTAATTTAAAATGACAGATCTATTTATGCCTCTGTATGATCTTTCATTGCATTATAATAATACGACTTCAGAGGCCCTTATTTAGGAACTGGATCAGGTCTTCTCTTTTTTATTTACTCTGAGGTGTGAAGCAGAAAATAGTCAGTTTACTTCAGGGTGATTTTGATTTTTAGGGTAACACATCTAAAAGTGAGGCTGGATGAAATTAGGCATGTTCAGGGTTTTTAAATCACTATTACTACTAAAATGTAGGGTCAGCTACAGAAGGAACTGTTTTGTTTTCTTTAAATGTGAGATCAAAGAAAGCCATAAACCTTGAGGAATCATTTCATACATTTCACTCCACAATATAAACTCATTTCTTAGATCGCACCAAACAGCTGTGCATTGAGTGTATATGCTTTTGGCTATGGCTGTGATAAAACCTTTGAAGAAAATCCCTCTGTAAGCACATCAGTTGAGGAACATGGAAAACAGAATGTATATCCCACACCATTAGTCTCGGTGCTTTTTCTTTAGTAGAACACTGTTTCATGTTTATCTACAAAAGCCTTTGTAAACATGTTTTTTTAAGAAGTCACTTATGGTCAGTCTAACAACTAGAATGTACAAAATAAGTACTGCTGAGGATATGCAATGAAGCCATTATCAATAAATCACAATATGAACATTACAGCTTTTAGACAAATTAACAAGTTTTGCAATAATTTCCATTTCCATTACTACATTTCCAGTGTAGTAACTTCGAGATTTAGCTGTTCATCTCTTAAGGTGAATCTCCCTTCACACCAACTTGAATATGATGGGCAAGTATACCTAACATTAAAAAATTGCACTAAGAATATAGGAAAGTATGGACCGTATTCCTCAGTGATATCTGCACATTAGTTTAATAAAAGTACTACAGGAATGAATGAATGAATGAATGAATGAATGAATGAATGAATGAATGAATGAATAAATGAATAAATACTCCATTGTCTCTATTTTTACAATGTTCTTAACAAATTTAGTTAGACTGAAGTCAGGCAGAAGCAAGGAATGCCCTGAATACTCCACATATATTGAAATGGAAAAGCTTCCCAGAAACTGAAATGAAAATCCTCTGCTCAGTCATCTGCTTTGTTGTTTCATATGATACCAGAACAAGCTGTAACTTCTTGATTTGCTCTTTTATTGTAGCAGAGATTCACAGCACCAGCCTTCATTTTATCTCTGAAGCTAAAATAATATATGCAGCTTTTACGTTGTGACTTTAAAATAGGCTTTCCTGTGACTGCTGCTGTTTTATAGCAAAATTTTATTTCCAGATGTAAAACTCTGGAAGTGACCTAAATCTACAGCATAAATCTATGAGTAAGACACAGGATAGCTAAGCTGAAACAAAAAGTAATTGAACAATAGAATGAAAGAGAATATTAATTTTATGTCCTCATCGAGATCTAAACTCAAATCCAGGCTTGGATCATAGAAGAAAATTAGTTTGATCTTGTCATTTTGGCATCCATTTGTGGAAATCAGAGTACCTCAATGGGGTTAACAGTCTTTGGTCAAGGGAAACATGAAACTGAAAGTGTCTGAGTGTTCAAAGCAGATGGAGGATGTTCTGGGATAAATTGCCTTCAGCCATTCCCTTCCTTGGGACCATACCTGACACAAGCCAGTGCAACTCGTCTTCATTTTAGAGAGTAATAGACCGGGTAAGTCTCAGGATGCTAATTGGCTAAAAAATTACTAGCAGAACGGACCTGGCATTGACCATGAAATGGCAACAGCTGCTCAAGAATATTTAAGAACTGAACACATATATTCTTCAACATAAATTTCAGTTCAGCATTTTTAAGGAAAAAAAATTCCAGTTGCTCTTAATTTGGAAAATGTCTTTAAACCTTGTGGAATTGCACAAATTAAATGGACCGAATTTTTTTATTTGTGAATTTTCTGAGGAGAGTAGGTTAACTCCATGTTATGCAGCTAAGTCCATTTAAATTTAATTAATAACATTTTCTTCAGTGTGGGCTTCCTTTGGGAATCAAGAAGATGTACACTACAATAACGAAAGCACAGAAGCCATTCTCACCGCTTCTAACCTCACTACCCAATTTTCTGGATACTGGGAATACTGACAAGTATATCTACAGATCTCACCTTCATATTTCAAATCACAGTATTTTTAGCCTCTTCGAGAAGTGGAATGGACCCCAAAAGACCCAGCCTCATTTAGTCCAGCACATCACTTCTACCTTTTGGGCCAGAGTGCATTGAACTCACTGAATCATTTCACTTGTGTGACAACAGGTAAAAAAATGTGGGCTTGGGAAAGGAAAAGGTTTCTAACTCCATAAATACCCAAGTTGTATTTCCCCATTACCATAACTGATATTCCTCCTCTCTTTTATTCACATACTATAGTGTATGATCCAGTACTGCAGTACCATCTACTGGGTCTTAAATGGTTTAGCAAAGTATCCATCCATTTTCAAACAGCAATCTGGGGAACCAATTATTTACACCTCTTATTCATGTCAAGTGGGGCTTTCAAGTTAAAATCCAGATCTTGGTACTTTGAAGATACAGGTGCAAACTCACTTGATATAACATAGTCCAATGTTATTTCCAATGATTTTTTATGAAGTGTATGCCAAATGATTTAGCACAATACCTTAAAAAAGAATGTAAAAATAGGCCTGAATTTAAAAATAAGTCTGTCAGAATAAAAAGAGAATCAAGAATTAGAAATAATCAACAAAATAGTATTTTAGACATTACATATAAAAATATTAAGCTGGAATATTATCAGTTTAAAAAATACAACGCAATAACGTCAAGTTTTTATTTTTTTTCTATTTTTTTTCCTTTAACTTTACAGGAGACTTGGAGCAGTAAGATGATCGTAGAATCATAGAATTTTTTAGGTTGGAAGGGACCTTTGAAGTCATATAGTCCCAACCCCCTGCAATGAGCAGGAACATCTTCGACTAGATCAGATTGCTCAGAGCCCTTTCCAGCCTAGCCTTGAATGTCTCCAAGGATGGGGCATCTTTGAATTAAAATCATTACCCCTTGTCTTACTGCAACAAGCCTTACTAAAAAGTCTGTCCGCACCTTTCTTACAGGCTCCTTTTAAGTACTGAAAGGCTGCAACAAGGTCTCCCCAGAGCCTTCTCTTCTCCAGGCTGAACAACCCCAACTCCCTCAACCTTTCCTCATAGGAGAGGTGTTCCATCCCTCTGATCATTTCTGTGGCCCACCTCTGGCCCCTCTCCAACAGGTCCATGTCTTTCCTATATTGAGGGCTCGAGCTGAATGCAGTACTCCAGATGGGGTCTCACCAGAGAGGAATAGAGGAGTAGAATCACCTCCTTCAACTTGCTGGACAGTTTTTTTTATGCAGCCCAGGATGCAGTTGGCTTTCTGGGCTGCAAGCACACGTTGCCAGTTCATGTTCAACTTTTCGTCCACTTGTACCTCCAAGTCCTTCTCATCATGGCTGGTCTCAATTCCTTTATCCTCCAGTTTGTACTGATAGCAGGGTTTGCCCTGGCCCATGTGCAGGACCTTGCACTTGGCTTTGTTGAACCTCATCAGATTCACATGGGCCCACTTCTCAAGCTTGTCCAGGTCCCTCTAAATGGCATCCCAGCCCTTGGGCATGTCAACCATACCACTCAGCTTGGTGTCATCTGCAAACTTGCTGAGGGTGCACTTGATCCCACTGTCTATGTCATTGATGAAGATATTATACTGTACTGGTCTTAATACAGACCCCTGAGGGACACCACTTATCAGTGAACTCCATCCAGATGTTGAGCCATTGACCATTAACCTCCGGATGCACTGACAGCATTTGACTCACTTTTTACAGTTTAACAGAAAACTAAATCATAAAAATACTGGAAGTGCTTCATATACTTAGAAAGGTCTTGTTGTTAAAGATTTGGCTAGAAAAAAAAAGAAAACAAGCTTGTCCATTCTCTCTTACACAAGCTATAGGTGCTAGTAACATTATTTTGTTCACCATTGCTGACAACTCCCAGGTGACGTGCACTTTCAGTCATAACAGTATATGCTCTCTATCATTATTTTTCAAGTATTCCAGTTCAGTCAATCACTGAGAGCCAATTTCTTTTCCCACAAGGCATGCTATAACAACATTTAAGCAAAGTTGCCAAATATTTTTCTTATTTTTAAAGAACAGTCCAAAACCAAGTATTTAGTCTAATAATAAATAATTCACTAATAAAGCCAGAAAAGTTGGCTCCACAGAAAGAATTATCACGAACTGTGGTCTCTGTTCAGCATCTACAATTAGCTAGTAACAAACAGGTTTTCTTTTTAAGTGCAACTCTTTTTTTGCAGGATAGATGAGAAGGAAAAGCATAGCATTTTTCACTGTGATCAACCGTTTAATTTTACTGTTTCTATTGAATATACATGGAAATGTATATTCCCTGAGTAACTCGCCTAGGTGTGTTGAGCTGGCAGGAGAGATACAGATTCAAACTAGACTCAGACATATCACTTACAGGTAAGCAAGTCACTATGCATTAACTGGTCCATGGCAACTGTTCATATACGTGCTCTTAGCTCACAGCAAGGGCCAGATAATTGAGATTAACCTAGCCCTCAGTAGGACAGTGTGTGTAGACAAATAGTGCACACTGATCAGTTAATGGGTGGTAACTTGTCCTCTACCATTAAATTGGTTGCCTGATTCAGGCCTATATGTGATGGTGCACCAAAGCTTTATATAGAGCATGACTTTGATATATACACTTTTCTCTGTGTTTGTGTAGTAAGTAGCTCAGTGCTCCCTAGTCTATGATGGGGCTCCTAAACTAGCTGCCATAAGGTACAACACAAATTACAAATACCAGAAGCAACTTTAAGCATAAAATTACAATATTTCGCTCATGGCTTTCCTGATTCCACCACAGTCCAACAGGTTTGCTTTAGAGTTAGCCTATGTTGGAGACACGCTGACTTTAAACAACCACTTTTCACATCGAGACTCTTAAATCTCAGTCTGAGTGCCATAATTATGACAGAAAGCCTTTATATCTTATTATATACATTAAGTATCATTAATAACCATCCTTGAGGGAATGTAAGAAACATTCCACAGTACAAAGGGTATTCTGATATCAACAAGATTAATCAAAGAGAAATGTGATGTCATTTCCAGATGAGACCATAAGCAGAATGCTTCTGAATTCCCTGTCTGATGTGATGGTGATTTTGAGAGATGTGGCCCAGAAATCAACTGGTCTGAGGGAAGTTCTCAGTGAAATACGTGGCTTACATTACGGACTTGAAGAGTAGAAGGAAGCAAATTCTGTGGTTGTTCTAGCAGACTCTGTTTAACAGGTCATTCAGATTCTGCTGGTTATTTCTCTCTGAGTCCCATAAGTTGTGTTTGACTTTCAGAAAGGACATCCAGCCGTGATTTGAAGACTGCAATACAATGATAATTCAAGCACTTCCTTTGTTCCAATGGTTAATCAATCTCACTTTTAAGAATATTGTGCCTCATTTTAATTTTAACTTGTCTGTCTGCAGCTCCCAGCCATTGGTTCAGTGTTCTGTATTTTTCCCCTGAAGATACTTATATGCTATAATCAAATTATCTCTCTGAGATTGTGCAGTCTCTGAAGGGCATTTTACAGTTCTTTTCTGTACCACCACTCCAACATCCTTTTAAAAAATGTTGATACCAGAGCAGTTCAAGATACTCCTGTACCAGGTTCACCACTGCCATGAGTAAAGATTAAAATCACTTTCCTGCTCCCATTTGTTTCCCCCCTGCCTATATACCAAAGAATCTGCCAGTTCCTTGCTGCATAACACAAGCACAAGTTTAGCTGCTTTTCCACTGTAACCCCAAATTGTCTTCCAGCACAGCTTTCCAAGATGCAGTACCCCATTCTGCTTTTTTTCCTGATTTCCTTCTTTCCTCTCTAGTACAAAGATACTTTGTTTAGTAAAGTACGTCTTAGATCAGAACATTAATGCTATGGCATCTGTAAGGACAGTATTACTCTCATTTGGAGGTAGTAAATTTAACTAATCACACTTGCCCTTTACAGACTGAAACTCTGGACATGACATGGGCATCTGTGGTTACATTACTATTAAAACATTAAGAGATACAGCTGTTACATAGATGCAAAGACAAATCAGTGAGATAAAGAAAAAACATATACATGTATGCATACATATATAAACACTCAAAGATTAACATGTCATAATATTCATTAATACTTACAGCTTTACTTAATTTTAATTTCAGTGGTTTGATAAGTTTAAATTAAAAATTCTTCTTTTTTTCATACATCTCAAATTTTATCATGCCATCTGCACTATACGAGTGCCTGCACGCGTCAATCTAATTGTGTTTTCTATGCAAAAAACATATATATTAAACTTTTATTATGTGTATAGCTACTAAAAGTTCTGGATCTGCAATCAGCAGCTCTCATTTAGGCAGGCCTATGCATTTCTACAGCTAATAGTGGTGCTTTTGATAGTTCAACTCCTGCAAAGGTGAATTATTGTGAAGATGTCAGTGGCAAGGAGAGCTTTCTTGTTCCTTCGGTTTGCAATATACTGTAGAAAATAAACAGCATCTTAGTATTAGAAAAATACGGAAATAAACCAGCACTATCAAGGTCCCAGAGTGCTTTATCAATTTTTTTTTCTCGTTTGGGTTTGGGTTTTTTTTTTAATAATAAGTTGAAGGGAGAGGAAATAATGTTTCATTTCTGTAATATTTGTTAGGCCTAAGAGTTTCCTTATATTCACTGGGTTGGCTTTATTCCAAACTAGGACAACCGTATCAGATGTCTAGGATAACATGCAGAGAGACATGAGTCTAAACCATGATTTTAAGACTTTTCTGCTCTATTATATACTGGCCCCAGTATAACGGTCGCAGAGATTTTAATTTGAACTCAGATTTGATCCATTCATTCTTTTCAAGTTCTCAAAGAACCAGAAGAAAGGAGTAGAAGAAACCAACAGAATCATCACGTAGCAAGGCGTAAGATAAAGCACAACCTGGACTCAGTCCTTGAAACTGCTGTTTCCCCTGTGCATGTTTAGATAAATTGCCAAATGATTCTGTAATACAGAGCTCACCACACTACACGGCAACAACCGAAAACATCCCTACTAATTTCACAGAGCAAAATTCCTTCTGGACTCCAAAGCTGCCAAGCCTGATAGAGCCATTTCATTACTCTCATATCCTGCTTCAGACAAAGAAACTAAGATTTATTTCATTTTTTGTAAGGAAGCCAACAGACCATCTTAATCAGATCAGCATGTTATTATAATGAACAAATGTATGAAGTTCTGATTTTTGGTCCAGTTGGAAAAACCCGACAAGTAAGTAAACATCACCATGAATGCTAGGGCTATGCCTCACACATCAGGAACACAGACATTTGAAATAGCCCTGTTTGTGCTGACACCCGAGGGAGGGTCTTTGGTGAGAAAAGCATATATCCAACCTCCAAGCCACTGCTGAGCTGTGAAAACTTATTGGTGAGCAGCTTCAACTGCTCAGGGACCTGTGCAGCATCTCCTCTCTAGGTTGCAGACTCACCCTCAGGTCATCATTGTTTTTCATCTGGGGAAAGGCTGTCATTTTTTAAAGTTTGCAATCTGAAATACATACCAAAATATAGAGTATAAAAATATAATACACAGAACACAGCTATCTGTACCTAACCGAATATATCAGAGTTTCTGTGTACATAAATATAATCCATTACGAACTAGTTCTGTCCTCTCACATTCTTCATGGCCAGTTATTTACCTCCACAGCTAATGCCCAACAGATCTTTCCCTTCAGGAAAACTGGAACTGTCTGAAAAGTGGAAAACATTTGGCAGAAATAACCATAATGAAAATAAGTTAACACTTGCGTGCTAAATGCTAGCTATGAGTGCTAAACTCAGTCCAGGACACGGGCTTACAAAATGCTATTTCCAGCTTGCAGTTGAGAAACTGTTTCAGACAACATAAAAAGCTGTATCTAACACTTTCTGACAGTACCATATTGGCTGGGACTAACAGAAAAAAGGAGGTGTACATGAAAAGGCAAGGATGATTTCACCTTCATTGCTACAAAAATTTCTAAGCTATCAAAATAATCAGAAAATCAGAAACCAAAATGCTGCAAGAAACCAGTCAGCTTGTCTTCCAGCAGCTTCAGATAGAAGATCAATGGGATCTTGATGGTATTGGTATCATCCACACTTTACTGCTATTCAGATGTTTGTATAAAGGGAATTAAAGACAGACGAGCTTTAAGAGCAAACAAAAATAGCAATAATAGAACAACTCAATCAAGAGAACAAAACCGTGCTATAGTCCACAGAGAATGCAGAACAGAAAGGTGTGCACTTACCATTGATCAGGACAAATAAAACCCAGTGAATAAAGGTTAAATAAAGCAATAAGAAAGGTACCAAAAGTCACTGAAAAATGACAAGAAAAAGGACAAGCTGTAAACTTACACAGACCTGTAAAAGAGGACTGCCCCAGCTTTGTGTAGCTGGTGTGTATATTGACAACAAGCAGAGAGTTAATCTGCATGTAACAGAGGGGAATTCAGCCTCTCTTCTTGCCTTTGTTGAAAAAAGGTCTTGATTTAAAATTGGTGTTGTGTGACATGAAAAAACAGCAAAACTATCTTCCCAATTCAGTGTCTCAAAGTCTGAATGCTTCTCTTTGCCTCCATCAATTTATTTCACAGCATTTTACTTCTACAATCCTCAGAAGCAAAACCTGCCTTCTGAGGCAGGCATCAAGAATCTGGATAAGGGGTCTGCAAGAGTTTGCAGGCACTCTTGCTCTTTTTCTGCAATTAATTCCTCATAAATGGATATAGGAGAGCCTTATTTTCCTTCCTACTACCAATGTCTATGGTATAGATTAAACTCAATTCAGTCACTTCAGCAATCTAAAAAGTATTGAAATTCATTTTTAAATAAGGGAAAATGATTTTAAAATAAATACAGCTTTTAAAAATTTATTTAGTCTTATGAAGTATACAAGATATTATTCACTTGGTTTTATTTTGTATACTTTCATGCAATGCAGGGCCATTCCATTGGATTTCAAGAAAAAGCTTCCAAAATAAGAAAAAGTTTTACACATGATGTCTGCTTGCAAAACAAAATCCTTATCTTCTAATGTTATATGGGATCCTGAACAACGGTATCTCAAGTAAGATAAAATGTCTTTTAAAGGGGTGTTAAAACCAGCACATGGACAGACTAGCTCCTTCCTCAGCTCAGCCCAAGGAGGCAGCAGGAACATCAGTGCTAGGAAGGCTGGCAAGGTTGCCCAGGCATGGTGCAAAAAATAGAGTGCTAGATTTATTCACTGGTGACATTTTTTGTGCAGACATAGAGCAGTGCAGACATACCCACAGCTCTTACTCTGAGAAATCCAATGAGAACAAGTAGTGTTAGGAGTTACATGCACCAGTTACAAAATTAGGACGATCAGATGAAAAATAAATAATATATTTGTTCACAGACTCTGATAGTTCTCATTCTTTAGCAGGACATTTGTCAACTGAAGGAGTATTTCAGTGCTTAAGCCAAAGGTGAGAGCAAAAGAATGGAGAAAGCTACAAAAAAGGAGAGCCTAGCTAGTGAAATATGCTTGGTGACATCCACAGAAAGAAGACTTCAAGTCAGTGTAACATCATTAGGTTTTGTAAGAATTAAAAAAAAAATAACACACACACACATAAACACCAAAACCCCACACCACACACAACTTTTCTCCTAAAAAGCAAACATTTTCATAAGAATTGTCTACTGCAATGGGTATCTGTCAGAGTCCAACAAATGTCATGTTGGACACTCTGATCTCCTGCTACTTACTTATTATGGTGACTTCCCTATGTTTTCAGATCCCTAGAAATTGAGTATCTTGGAAGTTGGCAGCACAAGAACTCATCCCATCTCCAAGCTCCAGTCCTTTCAGCTGGGGTTCAACTTTTCTTCCCTAAATATAAAAAAGAAGTATGTAGCTTCTTCGAAGTTAATTTCTTCAGAATATAGTCTTTGAATCTCTTAACAAGATAATCCTGCTTTTTTCTTTTTTTAAAAAACAAAAACAAAGACAACAACAACAAAACCACAAAAAACCCACACAAAAAACCCCAACAAACACCCACACCCCCCAAAAAAAAACCAAAACGACAACAACAAAAAAACCCACCACAAAACCAAAACAACATGGAGGCTCCAGGAAAGAGATTTTTAGGTTTAGCTTTTCACTCTTCAGAATTTTTATAGGAAGAATATCCCAAATTGTGTTCCTCTCTTAGCATTACTTTTATTTTGCTGCATGAAATGAAGTTATCTTTAATTCTATGTAATGCAATTTTATACAGGAAGTCATTTCATTATATAATTACAGATATTTAACACATCTTTTGGTATAAATATGTTAAATGTTTTGAGCTCACCACATTCGTAGAAGCTTTAGTCACAGCTGGTAATATTAATTGCTCTAATTTCTGCCTCCATTTCTCTTTCATCTTTTATTTTGTGCTTTCTCCTGGCTGGAGAAATGTTGCACTCAATGTAACTATTCAACAAGAAGGAACCATTGAAACCATATGGTTAAGACCTTCGATTTACCTAGTATCCACTGACATCAGAATGAAGCTGGTCTCCAGAGGGCTTTGCAAATGTATTGGCACCTGCAAATTATGACCTTTTTGCAGTTTGCACACCCTGGATCAGTAAACAGATGCATTAACGAACATCTGAAAAGGAAAATTCCTTTGGACATTGCTCATCTGTGACCACTTGAAACAACTGTTTTGTCTTGTGCTCTGGTTGTAAGGGATAATTTATGAGCTGTATCCTAGGAGCAGAGCTGTCACTTCTGTCTCTTTCATTGCCACAAACACATGAATCTGCTGGGACACAGGAACACCGTTGTGAGCAGAAGGAAGACAGCATCAACAGTGGAAATACATCATACATAAAAGTGACACGCACACAAAAGACCTATAAATCAGATAACAAATTAGCAACAAAAACAGGCAGCTTCCTTGCTGTCAATATCCATCATCGCAGGGGCTAGGGAGGCATTAGACAGGCAATATGTTGCTCTGATTCAGCAAACCTGCAAATCCCTGATAGCACTTGTTTGTGCACGTGTAGGTACGATGCTTCTCCTCAAAACACGCAAGTGGAATCTGAGGAGCCTGCTCCTGTGCACCAAGTTAATGTGCCGCACAGGGATTTTTTCCCTTTTGCAGAAAGGAGACTTGGAGCATTTATAAATGGGCTCATTCTATCTATCTGTTGTAACTAATTCCCCAGCATTTTATTACTTAAATTTCCAGGTAATAAAATTTATTGGTCTCTGAAGCTAGATAAAGAAACTGATGTGAGTGTATCCATGTACATATGTAAATGTATGCGAGGAGAAGAAAGAGACAGGATAAGAAAAAAGGCCAACAGATTTCATATTCTTTTTTCTTCTTCCTTAAAAGCATGTAATTTTAAATTATTTCTATAATTTTTACATGTAAAATTGTATAATTGTATGAGAAATTCTTTGTATTCATCAAAATTTAAAAATAAATGTAAATGCTACTTCAGAAAAAAATAGTGCCCCAAATAACTGTATTGTAATACATGATTACATTTAACACATTTTCTTCTTAAAATTCTAGACTATTTACATAGTCTTCTAGCCTGCCCTTAGCAATGTCATATCTCTCAAACCTTGAGACAAAATGAGAACATACTCCAGCATTTCAAGCAAGGAGCTTCCTTTGTAATATAACATTTATCAAATGCTTCAGTAGTCATTCTTGCTCTTGGATTTTATAGACTGAAAATGATGAAGTTATCTGTAGATTTGGAGACCAGCTTTTCTCATGGTCTAGTATGTTATAGAATAAAATAAACACTTGTTTACCAACTGGCTGAAACCTTGCTGTTCTATGTATGTTTTTCTCTTTTTGTACTCCTGTATTTTTTATCAGTTAGCTGTATCTCTAATAAGGGATTATTTTCATTCTTTCTGATTTCCTATATAGAATAACATAATTTACAACTTAAACATTTTATTTTGATGCAAACTCAAAAGTTATCTATGTCAGCCTATCCAAATACTAAACTGGAGTTTGCCAAGTAGTTTCGGACAAGGCATGTCTTCATATCTAAGAATATTCTAAAATTATTAGGGTCCAATCATCTCTAGCATAATTTAATTTACTAGGGGTGTTCACTGTGGTTTTAACTGCTTTAACTGCAGTAATGAAGAAGACAATGCAATACTTGTGATTTTCTCTTTTAGACAGGAACAAAGGAGGAAACCAGAAAGTGACACTGTGGTGTTGTAGAAACTCAACCATCTCACCATCTTAAAAAAAGAGGTAGCAGAACTGGAAAGTGCAGACAAGGTGACAAGAATGAAAAAAATTACTGAACTTCTGACAAGGACTGTTCAGAGTTTCAGTTGGGTCAGAAACACTTGCAGGGAGACGTGGGATAGGAGAGAGGCCTGTGACATAGTGATTTTCATGAAACTGAATGATCATTCCATTCTCATGAAGTTACAGGCACAAATAACTTTACTGTAAAGTCCGTACCTAAACTATAAGTTCATTGGTTTGATGTGGCGGAAACCATCATTTATATGTCCAGATTCATAGACTGGCAGAAGAAAGATCTATCAGTTATTATTAACCACGACACTATGGATACAACAGATTGATGAGACATGGAAAGGCTCGGGAACGGAAGTTTCAATACTCACTCTCTTTAGAAACTCCTTCCCTGTACTTGTGGTACCAGATTTTTCTCACACAGGAGACCCTTGGCTCAGCAGACTTTTAGTATAATCCAGTACAGCTGCAGCTTTAAAATGTATTAGATGTGGAATTTTGGCAGTGTATTTTAGTGAAACAGTCCTGGTTTTTAACTTTTTTTTTAATAGCGGTGTATGCAAAAGAGAAAATTTTACTTTCCTACATCAGCTCTTTGGGGCTGTTCTGTATGGTCTGTGGCTGTGTCTTCAGTCCTTATCTGCAACCAGCAATCACTGGTGGGAACGTTCTCTGAAGCCATCTACTGTTTATTTTAAGACCAAATACCCAGAAAACAGAACATCTGAGCTTGAGTCAGTTTTTACAAATCAGACCTTGTTTTCTGTTAAAAAGTTTCCCACAAGAATTCTTCAGCAGATGGTGGAAAAGTTGTATATTATTAATGCTATCCAATTCCATTAGAAAGAGTGAGTTTGCTATCTAGGACAAAGCGATAATTCATAATCTCCATCTGTATAGAATACTTGATTCTGAAGTTTTACATAAGCAATGAAAACAGGTAAGTCTTCTTGACAGTTAGTGCAGAATTTGAGTGCTGTATAACAGATATCTACTTTTAAACCGATTAAAAGTTGTTCCTTCTTAACCTTTAAACACCAAAAATGTAGGCAGGCAGTGGAACCTAATATATCAGGCTGAACTGAGTCTAAAATCATACCAGCATTTACAAAATGTTTTTTCTTCCATCAAGTTCAGAAACATGCCTAAGAAATCTGCTTGTTTTGTAACTGTGGAAAATGTCACAACCACAAAATAGAGGTCTCTTTCATCCAAGAGATGTGAATATTAATATTAAAACTGTCTGAGGCAAAACATTCTCATCTATATTTCATTTCACATTTAGATTCACACTCTCCTGTTTTACTGAACCAATCTGCATCTCTGTCTTTTTAAATCATTCAGTGGGCAGAATTCTGTGATTTATATCTTGATCAAGCCAAGTGGAACGAATACATGTGTTTTGGAGACCAGATACAGGTATTGAGTCTCTGATAAATGCTGAGAAGGTTCCCAGTTCCTATCATTTGTGTCATTGTACATATTTTGCCCTCTGCATTGCATCAACTTAAGAAGACGGGCTAATCAAGGCCCAAAAAAAAAAAAAAAAAAAAAAAAAGAGCTATTAGGATCGCAAAGTCTGGAAAAAAAAACCCAAAAACTTTATTTTCCAATGCTACATAAAAGAATCTTTTATCCAGTATGGATGCCAATTATTATTTTTTAAGGATAAAACTAATAAAAACAAATATAAATTAAGACTATCTTCTTACATTGTCTGTTGGTCAGGCACAACACTTGCCCAATCTATGAGTAGTTCTTGTTCTTTCCAATTCCAGAAAATCTAAAGGTAAAATATTCAAGCTACCTACCTAAATATATATGTAAACCTCCACCGAGACACCTAAATAACCAGCCTTTGGACTGCATAAAATTTCTCTCTTGCAATAAGACCACAATTCGACCAAGACTTTTCAAAGTCACTGCAGCGTCCACTAATGATAAGACCACCACCATTAAAGAGGGATTGCATTTTTGTTGGTCAGCCCCCACAGAGGCGTTCCTGCTTCCCACTTCCCAAACCACAACCACGTCAACACAGGAGCAGATGGTGCCCAGAACTCCCTGCGAGCAGCTCACCTAAGCAGATGCCCACATATCTCAGCAGTCTTCAAAGGCAAGCAGAAATGAGACCCAGCTACCTTTTGACCAACATCGTATATAATAGCACATAGTTTATCAAAACAGGGATTTTTCTACCACTCTTTGGAGGGTAGGTCACTCTCCCACTGCAGCAGTATGGTTGAAGTGTCTTGGAGATCTCAGCTTCCCTGGCTGAGGATGCTGGGCACAAAGAGCTGACTTACACTGTATAGTCTGTGGGGAACAAGTGTCTTTCTGTTTATGCCTGCATACTAATTTTCCTGTCCACAAGTAAAGTGCATAGATATATTGATAATAAAAATAATCACTAACAAAACAATAGCACTGCACTAAAATATGAAACCAGAACTCTGCTCAGGATTTTTACTTTGTTGCTATTGTATTGATATATTGGTGTACTGTACTACAATATTTACAGCCATATGTATTTAAATCATGCTTATTATGCCATACCCATTCTACTTAAGTGTCTTAGGAAATCTCTCTTGGGCTTTTCAGCACTAAATTGATTTCAATGAAAAACAATTCCTTTATTCTTTCTGAAAATAGATGATTTTGAGCGAAATAATGTCTCGGTATTTCAGCCCCTGCAAATTTGAAACTCACACAACATGTAGCATATGATGGTTCCTGGAAGTATACAGAATATAGATGGTTCCTGCTAACCATGAAAACATGAGACATACAAGAGGCTCTTGAGGGACAGTGATGGATCTTCTCTGTGAGTCCAAATTTGATGTAGCTGACCAGAAACAGAGGAAGCCTTTTGACTTCTCCAAATGTTGTATTGTGCCACTCACACCCAAATTAACTGGGCTGCTGATTCAGGGCTTGGATAGCTGGGCAGCACCTAAGACAGAGTACATTGTGTTTTCCACAGTATAGTTTTGAGTGTAGAGAAGCATTAGGATAGGCTTAGTCTGAGCACACCCCAGCTCTACAAAGACTACAGGATTGTGGAGCCTCTCATTTGTAAAGTACTACACAAGGCAAATGAAGTCAGCCAAAGCTGACCCTTATTTTCATTAGTATAAGTAAGCATGAGAGTTTGCTTTTGTTTGGTCTGAGAATATTGATTGAATTCACTGAAAATGTCAAGGGATCAGCTTCACAAAATTGCTATGCAGAATGCTCTGGGGGACTCCAGTTTTATACCTCTGAAGCAATGGAGACAGCTATAGGGAGAACACAGTTAATTTGTCCACTGTTTAAAAAGAAGTTATTACTGAGTTGAAGTGGAAAAAAAGAAAAGCGAGACACATACCTCCCCTGTGTTCACATTATGAACTATGCTTGCTAGTCAACAAAAGTATTAGTCTGATACACTGTCTGACCAGCTCACAGGGAAAATGAGTTGTGTACCTGAGAAATACAGATATATTTGACTTATTTGCAGTTAACAGTGAGCTAAGACTAAGAGATGACAATGAATATAACAGCAAAAAGAACAATCAACAAGAAATCAAATTTGACACAAAAAGAACACTCTGAAGTCCTGCCATCCCAAACAGAAGCTTTCCTTGCCCAGCTGAGAATGCTTGGCTCTGCATTATTGGCTATAATATTCAGAAATAAACACAATGTATTAAATATGATTAGGTGCTTTAATTTCATACCAGGTTATATTTAATTAACATTTTCAAGTTTAATCACTGAACTTACAGCAGGCCTTCAGGAAAAGACACTGCATTAAAACCACAAGAGCTGTCAACAAGTCTGATTCTGACAGAAGCTTTACCACTTTCTAACTTTAGCAGTGCTAATTAATGATTAGCAAGATTCTGCTTCACACAACAATCCTGTACTTTCCACACTTACTTCAACATTTTTGGGCACATATACTAGCAAGACATTGCATCTAGAAAAACACAAGTACAATATACAGAACATGGGGAATTATGAGACAAAAAATGAATCTGTGACCTTGAACAAGTTTGTTGCTCATTGTACTTTGACTTGCTTTTTTCTTTCCTAAGAAAACAGTTTGCATAAATACTGTTTCTCTTAGCATGTGGTAGCTGATAATTTACGGAGGATGATTATAGAGCTTTGTAGCTTAATAAAAGCTAGCAATTAAGAAAAAAGCATGCTAATATTAATAAATCATCTTTTCCGCATGTGTCAGAAGAAAACTTAAAAATTGCAGCCTTCACTCTGTAGCTAAGGTGAGTGAACCAAGAGTTAAATAAGCAGAAAAGGTTTTAAGAAACACCTGGTGTACTTCCCAGTATTCAAAACAATTTCCTGGCACAGCTGAGAAGTCATCTAGAGACTTCACGATGCCCAGGGGAAGAGGACAGTTCTGGGGAACTTTGTGTAACTTTAATACAAGTAACTATTTTTTCAAGGCCTCAGAAAAGTTAGCAGTGTTTCAGCTAAGCAGCCTCCAGTCACAAAAGCAGCCTTCTGCAAAAACTGCCTGCCTGCAGCAGTCACAGCGTTAGCTACGTTTTGGCCTCCAGCTTCACCTAATTCCGTCTATTCTGTCTTTATTCATTCAAGTTTGTGTACTTCATCATCATCACTTCTTTTGAGCATGTGTTAGTCCTCACTTGCCCCATTTACCAGCCCCTTAAGCATCCTGAGCCCCCTTCTACTGCATTCATCCCAGGTAATACATCATTTTTCTTCTTGCTGCTCTGGAAATTTGCAGCATCAAGGCAAGTGCATGGCAGAGGTTCCCAGTGGCAAAGGCAGCAAAAGTGCTTGGGACGGTCAGTCCCATGCCCGTTGAGTGTCTCCAATTCCTCAGCTTCTCCTTTAGGTCACTGAGGCCACAAAGAAATCACTTGTATTAACAGTACACAGACACGGCCAGGGCATCTGTTCCTGCAGCGACTGTATTTCTTGGAAATATTTAAACACAGCCAACAGTATGAGTGCCATTAGGTGGGTAAGAAGCACCTGTATTTTCCAAGGAAAACAGAAGCTTTGAGCAAACTACAAAAAGCTGGTATAGCTAGTGCACTGCAGTACAGATGTTCATTCTACTGATTTTCCTTAGTCCCCACAAAGAAACCCGCTCTCGAAACAGAAACCCCTAATAATGGATCCATGGTTCTAATGATCGCTTCCTAATTGATAGTTCTGTAGCTATTTTATATGTATTATCATCAAAATATGGAAAAGGATGAAACAGCATATGCAATTTCTTTTTATAAAATTTCTAAAATACTGAGATTTTCATGGCTTCATTGGGTCATACGAGGTTTGACATAACAGATAGATAAAGAGACTAATGCAATAATGATTAATTTTGGATAACCCATTATGTGTCTGTTTTCTGATGGTCTTACTTATCTCTTATGTTTTCCAGACTGCTCCAAAATACCACAGCATATCAGTTCACCCAGAAAGGACAGTGACTATTTTTAATGCACAAGAAAATAATGTATTCCTTAAAAAAAAAAAAAGTTATCTTTACTAATTGTAGGAAAAGGAAGGAAGAAATTGGAAGAAGCAGAGCATAAAATGTTACAAATTAAATGCTAGGAAAGTTATGTCTGCCATACAGTGAGGCACAGCAATGAATTAGTTAGAATTCATACTGATGTTTACCCCAACCATTAAATTGCCTGAGTAATTAAAAATTTAATGCTACATTCTAGCCTAACTTTTCTGCCAAATGTTTGGCATCAGCCAAAAGGGTCATGATCAAGAACTTAATCAATAATTTCCTCTTGACACAAACACAGACTCCTATCCAACATAAAAGAAAATCTTTTAAAATTCTCTTTAAGAGCCCTCTAGCAAGGGGAATGTTATCCATACTGGCAGGGTACTTAGTAGACTTGTGCAGTTCTCTGCTTGATCTGTGTTACCTTAGAACACAACACACAGCCATTCATGCAGCAATGTGTTCCTCATATAGGGTAAAGAAGAGCACTTTGAGGTGAGTTGTCATAGCCTGGGAAAAGCTCTTTTCCCCACAAGCTTTCTCTAAGACTTGCCATTTCACAGGAAGTCTGAAGGTCCTGTAGAGTTATATGAATAAACATCATCTTGCAAAATTTCTCAGTTGCACAATTTCAGTTGTTCCTAGGTTACAAACGGAAGTAAAGCTGCCTTCTCTATGGAAGTACATCTCTCCTTTTCTTTTTCACTAGCTTTTTGACATCGAAATTCTCATGGGTATGAAGGGTACCTAGACGTCATAAGGGATGGTGAATTGGAAGGGCAGGAACGTGGTTAACAGGCAAAAGCTTTTGGTCCAAATATATCAATTAACGGACAAACAACATAAGCTTTGCTTTACTCCATGAGCAAATCAGTATAACCAAACACTGATCTGAAACGGACGATTCTTTGAGTAAGCAATAAGAGGCAGGCACTATGCAACATTCTGCTTTCTCTTCTCCTATTTTTTTTTTCAGCTTTAAAATATAAAACTACTTACAATAACTGTCAGTGCTAAGTGGGAAACCTGAACAAAGGAACTACACTCAGCTGCCAGAGCAGCTTAATTACTGGAATATGAGCAGGTATCCTCCTCTCAACTCCCCAGCCCAATCTACAGGACACAGATTCCTTCTTGCTACAAGACAAAGTTCTGCATTCATAGGATGATGAAAGGAGAGGGAAGTGATGTGTTTATATGCCTTCAGATATTCCTATGTGATTCATAACATTGAAGCTTACTTACTGTACTCAGGGGAATCTCTTAATTAATACCACGTTTTTCAAATCGTATCTTAAAAAAAACTATACAAAAGTATACTGATACTGAATTTCTGTACAGCCAATTGGCAAAAAGCAACTCTTTGCTTCATCAGTTTGATAAAAAACAAGCAGAGCAAAGCAACTGCTGTTTCAAGAGAAATGCTGCTGAAGCTTTTAGATTGTTGTCATTGACTTTACATAGATGTTTATGCGTGTGCATGCATGACCAGGCAGGTAAGGTTGTCTTCTATCTCTGCCCAATAAATTAGACAGAATTGTTGTTGAGAAAGGAAAAAGCCTGATGGAGAAATTTCCATTTTGTTTTAAATTCCTAATAGGAGCTTTTGCAGATAGGAGTTCTACCTCATGTGCTTATTAATGGTTAAAAGATTCTATTAGGAAAAAAAACTATGACAATGGTATACCAAATTGGGAAAAAACGTTATTTCTAAGGTTATCATTTTTCTCTGTGAAGTGCATAATTCAGTTTATAATGGCATTTAGCAAAATATTTCTAGCAGCATCAGCTATTTTCACTCTCTTAAAACTGGAGGAATCCCTTCATCTGAGCCAGTGTCTACTTTTATAAACAGATGGACTTATTCTTTAAGGGGTAAATCTAATTTATATTAAAGAATTATAATCATAAAATATTTTCAAGTACTCCTCCTGCTTATCAAAACAGATAATTCCTTACATTAAGAACGCATCAATGAACAAGCAGTAGAAGTCATGCTGTTCACATTTTAGACCAGAAGGTATACAAACATTATATGCATAAACAGATAATCTGTAATCTTCTGAAGTGTAACTCCATACATGTGTTTTCTTGTATGATGATACGGATTTAATTATCACATCTTGTATTTACTCATTGTCAGTACACAAATAAACTTATTAAAGGGAGTACTCTTTCTTAAAAAAAAAAAAAAATCTACATTTCTTTACTGGATTTTTTTTGCAACAAAACCCCCCAATTAAGACAGAGACCTGGAGAAGGGTCACTTACATCACTTAATCAAGTCTTCATGTCACACAATCAGTGACAAGTTTAGAATTATTCCCCAAATTCCTACTCATGCCACAAAACTCTCAAACAATAATTTTTTGTTTGATAAATGATAAAATGATAAAAACAAATATACTAGTATGAAAATCCCAAAAGTCATAAGTAACAAGTTCCACAGAAAGAGCACAATGGGCATTACAAATTTCATAAATGACTACAATAGCAGGCAATTTACTAAATAATGTGGCAAGAGATTTCTTAAAATATCTCATCTCCTCTCCCAAAAACACCTATCTCATGTAAAATCTTTATGAATTTAAATCTGTAATAGTCTTAATTCTTATCATTTGAACAGGATTTACCAGCCAAGCACCTCAAATGTTGTTGTTGTTAGTCACATCCCTGCATCCCAGCCAGTGCACTGTCTACAGGTGCAACCTCTGGTGCACCAGAGGAAGAAGAGGAGGACAAAGAAAAAGCAAAGCTGTTTAAGTGTCAAACAGGAAAAGAATATCACTGTCCCCACTGATGTCCTGAAGCATGGGATTAATGCAATACAAATGAGTTACATCCCAACAGCTCTTCAATCTCCCTTCAACATCTCTAGAGAAAGCACTGCAATGAGTACCCAAGGATACTCTATGGGCTGAATTTTGTGTGGTGGAATGTTGCAATTTGTCACGTAAACTGTCACAGAGGCACCCCAAAAATCAGTTTAGGCAGGTGATAAGCTCCAAACGGACTTTATTCTAACCAGAACTATTTAGCAGAGAACCAACTAGAAATAGGGTTTGTCGAAAATTATTCCTCATTCTGACATTATAAAACACAGATTCAGATACTGGTTAGGAGCTTAGTCACTAGACAGCCAATTCACACTAGAATGATAATTCGAAATGCTCATCTTCTCACTCATAGAAAGTGAGGACTCTCAAGGGTACCCAAAAGACATAATGGCCTACCAATACAGCAAGGTGTCTCAGTTCTTGGGGAATTTTCCATGGATGGCATCCCAGCCTAAGACAAGTCTTCCCCTACACACTCGCTGCTCCAAGCCAACTCAAGGGAAGTCTCTAGCAGGCTCCATTTATAGCCTAGTTAGATCTGAGCTGTGGTCATTTATGGCAGTGGTCCAGAAACTTCTCTTAACTATGGCATCTCATTGGTCAAAGGCCCTGTCTGTCAACCAGGCGGCATGTGCATGACCATAGTGGTCCATTTGCCTAGAAGTTTCTGGTGCTTTCAGGTGGAGGAAGAGCATCTGCCACCTTAACCTTTCCTGAAGTTTACCAAGCTTCATTGTGGAACAGGTTTTGCTCATCACAGTGCTGTTTGGTTGTCTGATTACTGTTTTTCTTCAGTCTTGAGATAGCTGGGAACTTTCTATTACAGAGCAACCTGAGATATATTACTCTTCTAGGTGGAAGATTTCCTGGTCAGCAATTAATCAGGAGGCAGCAATTTATAATGAAATTGATGAAAAAATCAGTATCTCCACTAAAACATTGTTAATACTTGTATTGATAAAAATGAGCATAGGTTAGGGATTTCTTTCTCTATTCTTGGCAAAAACATGTCTTTTTCTTTCATGTGGCTCATAAGTGCAGTGGTACTACAAGTGACAAACCCTAGTACCAGGAAGCAAATAATTTGGTTCTATTTATAACAAGGAAAAAATCCCTAGAAAAAAGTTTACCATCATTCCCTTTGTTATTTAATGTAGTCTGAACACAAAAATGAAAGAGGTGATAGATGGCAAAATATAAAGTATTTTTTAATAGCTGATAGACCTGTCCGCATGTGCATGAGAATGTAAGAAACAAAGCAGTGGGTAAAACAGCAACGGCATATTCAGGCTCCTGAATGAAGTCTTTCAATTTCCTGCATCTCCATAGTGGAGGAACCCCATCTTCAAAAGCAGTGAGGGTTTCTGGATAAATGAAAACTCATTTCTCTGAGTGTCTTTTGCACCTAGATGCATCAAGAGCCCTTCATAAACTAGAAACTCCCTCAAGAGTAGGGGCTGTGGGCAGGAGTAGGGGTCCCGTGTGAGGCTGGGCAGGGCTTTAGAGCCTATTGGTGCCCTCGGGACACTGTCAGAGCTAGACAGCAAGAGGAAAGTCAATAGTCCTATAGTAAATGTGTACAAACATAATTATAGTTGGATAATATAAACTACAGTTTAAAGATATGTCTGTAACTGTAAGAATTCAGTTTGATTGCTATGCTTTTCCTATCCCAGTTACCCCAAAATTTTCTGAGAATAGAGTCCTCCAAAACATAAATGAAGCATTTTGGGCCTGTGGACTCAGAAGAGGCTAAACATTAAAGAAGAGCAAATATACATGGATGAATAAGTTGAGAAGTGGGTCCACTCTGCAACACCTATGACTTACATTCATTTAGAACACATTCACAAACAATCAATTTATTAATGTGCTTCACTAAACTTAAATTTCAATTTCAGTTTAAACACTTAAAAATTTAAATTTAAACAGAGAACCAATTCAGTTAATTTACAGAGAGAGAGCACTTGATCAGATATAAGCACTTGACAACTTTGATAGAGAATTCTTCTGAGAGTCAGAAGACTTCTCGTCTTCTTAGACAGTTTTCATATGCAAACCTATTTTTTTAGTCCCAGATGATTCATACCGAACATGGACTGCAACTTATGCTTACTACTGAAGTTCCTTGAAGAATAACTTCATCTGAAATAATTTCTAATAGATGAAAAGCAGAAATCAAATCAGAGTGGAATCACTTAAAGTAAACAAAACTAAAAAGGTAAATGTAAAAATGCCTATGACAATCACAGGTTTAAAATCAAGTATGTCACAAAAGAGTGAACCATGAACCTTCCTTATGGAACTGTAAGGACCAATCCAACACCCTACATAGCTCTCCAAAGCCATCCGTGTCTGGGAGGAAAGGTTGGTCTGATACCCTGGCCTCCCTGCCCCGTGCAAGCACTCAGAGTGTCTTCAGCCTCAGCACCTCAGCCTGCACAAATAGGTAGGAAGGAGAGAGCAAAATAGCACTGTCTGACCTCCACTTACCTTCTTCTCTAAAGAACAAGGAATGAACAGTGTGGTTCCATGCCAGGCTCAATTTCACAGTGTGTGCTTCTGGTTTAGATTTACATGATAGAAGCTGGACAGATCACAACCTGCCAGCTGCTTTCTGGATGGCAGATCCATGCAGACTTCGTCTTGAAAATTCTTGACATGGGAAGTAGGCTCTTCACAGTCCTGATAAAATATTCTCTTTCTGTTCCAAAACACATTATGGTACAAAAATTATTTAACTGCTTAATGAGATTCTACTCAGAGAAGTCATATCACAACTCTCCATTGTGCCTTGATGTAGCTCATTAAGTTCTAGAAATACTGTCTGAAAACCTTGTCATCCAAGTCTCTGTCCACTTGCAGTAAAACCCATGACCTTCTCAAAAAGAGTTTCTATTTGAAACTGTGCATTTGTATAATAGTGATGTTTAACTTTACAAATATTTTCTTTATTCCCCTCTAAGCCACAGAAAATGTTTACCCAGGCTAGTGAGATTTTCATTAAAAAATGTATTAATGTCATCTTTACATATATATGTATTAAAGATTGATTTTCAGAAACATTAAATGCACACAGGTCCATAAAGTAACTCCATAAAGTAGATAGATTCACTGACATGTTCAAGAATTGTGGGAATAGAATTCTGAGAAATAATATACCTGAAGTTCCTGGCAGTCACAAAATCACAGATTGAAGCAATGTCTCCAGGCAGTCCGGTCCACTACTTAACCAACTTCCCAGTTAAAAAAATAAATAAATTCCTTAATCTCTAATGAGAATTTCTCATGTTCCAATTTGTGTCCATTGTTCCTCGACCTGTTCTTGGGTGTTTCCAAGCAGAGTCTGGCTCTGTCTTCCGTATCCTCTGGTTAGGTGGTTGCAGACAGCAACAGGATTCTACCTGAACCTTCTCCAGGCTGAGCAAACCCCACTCTTTTAACCTTTGTCCATCACGTGCTTCAGGCCCCAACAGAACCTGCCACCCAGGTAAGGCTTCCCCCATCCAGTCCCTTCTCCCAAGACAACAAGCCCACCAGAAAGCTTTCTAACAACCATGTCCTGATATTGTGAACACTGTTGCCACAACATGCTCCTGCTGCCCATGCTGTCTTGGCATCCAGTAGCTACTAACCTTGCAGGAGAGTGCGTGGTAGTTTCTGAAACACTATAAGCAAAAAGGTGATTTTTTTTTCTCCATGTTAGAAATTTTAAGTAAGAAAAAATTGTAATATACATTATACTTACTTTGTATTTCTTCATATACAAAAATAAAGAGTAAATATTTTTTCTTGTTGACTTTTAGGATCATGTTTTAAGTCAGATATTAGTATGCTTATTCAAAAGAGGCATTTTTCCAGTTCTGTTGTGCTTAATAAATGTACAAGTATACAAATAGATCAATAAGTAACTTAAAGCATTTTTTCAAAGAAATATATATTAATAAATATGAAATGGGCAAGTTTGAAAGAATAAGCTGAAAGAAAAAAGTTGCCTGTGTTACTCTATACTGGAAATAAATGTGGATACATAGTGATGATTTCACAGACTTGAATATTCTTGGGATGTACATTCTCAAGGAGAAGACATTCTCTTATTGCTGTTTCTTTGAGTTCCTTCATACTTATGTGTAGGTTTTTATGCAAGCCTTTCAGCTAGGTGCAATTGAAGTACTTTAATTTGAAGAATACAGTGAAGTTGAGAGAAAACAGAAACACTGCATGAACAGTGGACACATGAGTTTCTACTCCACCTGTGCTTGCTGGTTCCTTTGTGTGGACTGTAGAAATGGGACTGTATGGGCTAAATCACTCAGTCTTGACACAACCAGCAGGTATTGCTCCCCCACACCCCATCCAAAACCCCTGTGTTATTCTAAAATAATTAAGGCAGTGTACATCCACATTATCCTTTTTACTGCATTATTATACTATAGTACTTCATAAACCAAACTTCATAAACCAATTTCTGCATGTCAGATTCAAGGAAACAGAAAACCAGGATGCAAGCATGTCTCTCAGTGTAGGATCAACGATCATGCTATCAAAACTCATAGTCTCAGTGTATTAATAAGAGTTAGACAGGAAGCCTCAGGAAGAGACAAACTAGGAAATCCTTCAACGTATGCAACCAAAACATCCACTTTTATTGGGTTTTAGTCTCTTTTTTATTACTGTGAGCTTAAAATTTAGGAAGTACATTTTAATTGGTCCTCAGACTGGCCATAGAGAAGAGCTGTTTAACTGTTTGCCATGGTAAAAACTTCGTAACCTTCAAAAGATATCTGTCCAGTTCTTCAAAGTTCTCTGCAGATAGAGAGGCTTTAATTTGTGGGTAACATAGCTCTGCTGCCTTTGATGAATTATTGCACATGTTTTTCTGGGCAAGGTCACATTTTATTATTGTTTATTTCTCCTAGTACTCACTGTGTGACTGGCTATACAAATATGAAAATGTGTGCAACCTGAAAAGCTTCTGTTTTAAGCAGTGAAAAGGCAAATAGGAAATAATTCTGAGACTAGAGAATTTAAAATTGAATCAATCCTTTGGTAATCAGCTGCATTTTGATTACACCAAATTACAATGGATCTCAGGTTTTGCTAATTTCTATGAAATCCTGTATTAATCTACCACAGTGTTACTAAAATTAAGTACCAATAAAGGTATCTGCCTTGGAAGGGAATTTAAAGGTGGTGCATGTAGAGATTTTACAGACCCTTTTCTACCACCAGGCAGCACAGGAGAGACAGATATCATAGCAAAGGAGCATCTTCAGATCTCTTTAGATACTTCGATTCATTACTGACAAAAACATACAGGCTTTGAGCATATAATGCTTTGTGCTAACAGAAAATATTGTGTATTCTGAGCCTTGCCTTCATTGCAGGTGGCCTATGTGCAAGGAAAAATTATAAGGAAAGCTATTAGAGAAATAGATACAGCTTAGTTGTGAAAGGTGGCATATTTGATTACCTTTTTACTTGTTCTAAGTGGTGGTTGTCTCCCACGATTTGACCAACAGCAAACCCCGTACTAAGGTACCCTCCCAGAAAAATGTATGTTTAAGCTTACTTGTGTTGGTATCACTGGTAGCTTGAAAGAGTACTGCTTTGGAAAGCAGGGTTATATAAACCCATATGAAGGCTCAGATGTATATTGGCTCCTATACAGTGTATTTCTGCACAGGTCAACCCACATGTATTGTATCATTGTTCTCCCTTGTGTTGGATAAGGGATTCTGTGGAGGGACAAGTTAAAGGTGTAAGATCAGGGTGTTCTTAACATACATTTCATAAAGACTTAATACAGAACAAGTTCCCTAAAAAATATGTTTTTCTTACTTAAAAATTCAGGTAACTCACTATTCCAATATTGAGCTTGGTATACAAAAATAGATAGACTTTAAAATACTGTAATATATATATATAAAAGATTATAACAAAATTTTACTATTGAGAACGTTATCAGACCTTAGTTCCGTTCTGTTAGATAGCAAGACCTCTTTTTTTTTATTTGTCTTCCTTTTTTTTTTTTTATGCTTCCCTCTGTAAAATGTGGTAAGGTTTACCCACACCTTCCCCTTGAACTTTAAGCATCCTACTGAAAGGCAGCCATTTTTATATTAGTAGATATGATCGGTGTATTTGAAATGAGAGAACTAAATTAAAGATACTGTGATGTACAAACATCGTGTTAGACTCTACTAAGAGTCTTTCCTATGATTCAGAGTGAATTTTGATGCCAGGAAATCTGAGGTTATAGTAGAAAACACAATTTCCTTACTCCATTTTCTGGCTTCAAAATGAGGTTCCCTGTATATATGCCCTTTTTCCTTCTAGTCACATCCATTTTCTTCCTGTTTTCCATAGAAAGAAAAAAGGTATACTGGCTGTACAGGAGATGTAACATATCCAGTATGTCCATGTTAGGCTGGCAGGCAAAAACTATGCAGCTGGCAAGGCCCTGCCCTGAGGTGAACCTGGTTCAACAGAATGTGGAAGTCTACTGGACATGAGATAAATTGTTGGACATGTCAGAGACCAATGTAAGAAGCTGACTAAAGTTACAGATAGTGCCAAGAGGGACATCTGGGTTTGGCAAATGTTTAAAGGGGAGTTATGTGATAGATGGTTGAACTTCACAGATAACGGAGGAGAGTATTAGGACTAGCAGATTCTTGCGAGGCCAGAAATGCCTAGATGATCATATCAATAATACCTTATAAGATCCAAATTATCTCAATTTCAGTATCTGAAATGCCATATTTGTGTACAAGTGTACCATAACTGGGACCAATATGAAAAAGTAACTAAGTACAGTTGTCCAGATTGTTTATTGCTATCCACTGTTTTGGTTCCAGATCTCGAGGAACCAGTTCATACTGTAAGTGATTGGATCATGTTAAGACCAAGAAAGCAGGTCTTCCCATCAGGAAATGGTTGCTTTTTGCTTAGGTTGAACAGAGATTACCCCTGCTCAAAAAGTCATTGGAAAGAAGAGTCAGCCACAGCAGAGTCTTTCCTTCCTCCAACCATCCCCTCCGTCTCACACGAATGGTCCACACTTCTGTCCCTCCTCTCTATACCATAGAATGAGCTGTACACTGGACATGGCAAATCTACCTCCATAACCTTTGTCTTATAAGTTCACACCATCTCCAAGGGCTTTTAGAAAACATAAAATTATTTCAGGTGATTGAGAAATTTAACCTTCAGACCAGATAAGGACCTCTGCATTTTAATGATGTCATCTGGATGGCTTGCCACAACCTGATGTTAGGCATTTCTGCCTACATTATGTACTGACTCATGAAAGCATAGTAACAGTAAATGAGATCAGTGATCTTCTCTAAGTATTTACAGAAAGCTCTTTCAATGTTTGTCTTTTAACGTTTTCCATAATTGATATGCAGTATTTTCCTATGGATAGTAAAGATTTATTGAGCTTTATGAAGAATGTCAGCCTTTTGAGTTTCCTCAAACCCTTTAAACTAGGGATCAGTATCAAAGGGTAGAGCTTGTTAGAGGGCACTTTGAACTGCAGAAATCTATCAGTCAAAACAGTGGCTTGATAATGCAGCTGAGGCAGTAAGTTATCTCAGAATGGGCAGTGCCTCGCCCAATTAACTTGATATCAGAGTGAAAGTCTGTCTGAACAGAAAAAAGAAAAAAGAAAAAAAGAGAGAAGCTGTTACTCCAGAGGTTTTCTTTTGTTGCAGCCTTTCCAAGCACAAGCGAGTGAAGATGATCAGTACAGCTACCTGTTGCAGAGCTCACTTGGTGGTTTGATAAGGTCAGAGTAAAGCCATTTTCCTTTATTTCAAAATATAAAGGTCTGTTAGGAGAAACTTTTTAGCCAGAGTGACACAGTCTAATTATGAAGACTGTAGCATCTTTGGCCAGAAACTTTTTAAAGTCCTGGTTTGCTATTTTGTTACAGTCCTAGAAATATCAACAACCTTTGCAAAAGTTTGGTAGAATAATTCTTCATATGAATATAGTGCCTCAACGAAGAAAGCCCTGTCATGTCTGAAAACCTAGTATTGCATATCTTCCCCTTCCTGTGCATCCACAAAAGCAAAAATCGAGCAACAGTTCCTATCAAATGAAATAATATTTGGCTGTTAATATTGGCAAGCTGAAGGCAAAAAACTGAGCAGCATGACATAATTGAAAATAAATTGCAGGTCCTATTGGTCACAGTGAGACAATTGTAAGCCTAAATCTCTTCAGCTGAATCAAAAGAGCAAACACACATCCACTATATTTACAGACCGCAGGATCCAATTAAACCTCAAGCAACGGATCCCTTCTAGAAAGCAGTTTAGACTGAAATTTACTTTGGGCAATGTCAGACTGCAAAAAGTTTTACATTTTCTAAATTAACAGCAACAAACTGCCAATAATACCCTCAATATTTAAACTGCAATTCAGCTGAATTTATCTGGGGATTCAAGTACTGTCCTTGCTACTACAAACTATCCCATGATTGCAGTAGGGTTCCTTTGAGCCAGTTGCACTTTGCAGAGAATAAATGTCATTTTATGACATGCAAGCCACTAATTCTACAAGGATTTCTTATTCAGTGCTATAAGGGACAGAGACTTAAATCACCCTATTCCTTCTCCCACACTTCTGAATAGCAATGAATGTGGTATTTTTACCATCAACTCATAGACATACAAGTCGCTGGAAGGAAGCCCAAGACATGAACCAGCTACATCAAGTGAAGCTGAATCAAGGAAAGACTAAGACAGCTGTTTACTTAAAATTCTTAAAGCCAGCCAGCAAGAAGACGTTCTTTATCTAGACTGTTTAATCGTTTACCATCCTAATAGCAACAGCTTCCTAGTACTGAGTTTAAATACTCCTTGATCCAAATTGAATTAACTCCATCTTGTCTTTGCTCAGCAGTCAGAGAGAACAATTGCTCACTATCTTTTTATAACAGCCTTTAAACACAAGAAGATCATTTCACGACTCAGCCTCCTCTTCCCTAGACTGAACAAATACTCTTATTTCAAGCTTTCCTCATAGATCATATCTTTTAAATTCCTATACTGTCTTTGGGCTCTCTCCTGGACTCTGATGGATTTTGCTCACGTCTTATTTTAAGATCATTAACCAAACAGTGGAAAAAGTATACTTTCTGAGGCCTTACCAGCCCTCACCAAGTTACTTATGGTCTCTCATACAATATTCCTAGTATTTCATAAAAAAATTACCAGGGTTTACATCTTTTTCAATAACATCTTAAAGCTTACTGTAACAAGTCCAAGGTGATGCCCATTCTCAGATCCTCATTCCATTTTTAGGGTGTTTTTCAGTAGGATCAGATGAACATCTTAGAAAGAACACTTTTTCCCACTCGCCAACTTGGATTACCAGCCTCCCAGCTTAGAAGGAGATACTTCACAGATTCCTAAGGACTCCTGAAACTACAAAGGGCTGGTAATCTTCTGAGAGTACTTAGTAAACCCTATGTTTTCTCCCTGTGGCATGAGAACCTGAACTGACTAGGAACAGTGTACACCTGTACATGAAACAACACCCAGAAATATTGCTGGATGCTTGGACACAACTGCTAGTACTGTTACACTACCATGCCAACTCCCTGGCACAGTCCCAGGGAGAATTTGGTCCTATACTACCTGCCGTTCTCCCATGCAGTTCCAGAGCATGGTTGGAGACAGTCCAGGCACCAATTCTTACTTTAGTTAGAGCTACACTGCTCTAGCATAAGGAAGTTTGGATGCACAAGTGCAAACCTCTGTGTCTAGAAATGGTCCAGGGTACATTAGGTGCACTGTGGTAGACACAGCCAATATTCACCAGTATTTATCCTGAAGTCATTTTTAGTGCCAAGAAAAGATTTGCAGGCAAAATATAAACAAGTGTATTCAAGTGAAAAGCACAGTTAGGATGTGATGGCAGAAACAAATTGATAGGCATGACAGGTCACCTTGTTACCCCTTTGATACATTGCCTTAACTTTGGGATTATCTCAATATTTCTTTCAGCTAGATGATCACAGCTTGAGAGAGATGACGTTTATTCAATAAGTAGGGAAGAATGTGTGAGACAAAGGTATCACTCTGAGTCCGTGACACCGACTTGTACGTAGTTTGTGAGAAACCCTTTGCTCCTATATATTGCCTTAGCCAGTCATTCCCTATTTGTGCATTTGATTTATCCTTGATGAAGTGTAACCCTTTCTACTCATCTTTTGCCAAGGAATAATTGAAACCTGAACCAGCCCTTGAATTAGGTGGTAATCCTCCCAGTTTGATGTCAGACATAACACATAATGTGCCATCTTTTCCACTATCTAAGTCATTAGTAAAAAAAGGAGAACAGAATTGGCCAAGGACAAAGCCAGCTGTGCACTCACCTGGTAATAATTTCTCCTCAGCTGCATCTCCTTTGGGCTTGGGAGAGTGGAGGCTGGAGGGAGTCATGGAAATGGGTTGTTTGACAGGACAATAGTGATATGTCTCACAAAGCCAAAGAACTACAGAAACTGTTGCACAAATGTGATTTAATTTAAAACAAGATTACAACAGGTCATACTATTATAGTAAGAAAAATATGAGAGAAGAAGACAGTAGAGGATTGTGTTTTCTAGTGTTCTGAGACATTTTTGAATAACTGCGTGTTCTTATACATGTGTACAGTTGTATGTCATCACACAACTAATATAAAAATCCACTAGCTTTTTTCTATGCAAGATCTTGTCTTGTTTGAATGCTGACATACAGAAATCCAGACTCCACCTTCTTAGCTGCTGCTTTAACTTCAATGAGAAGATGGTATTTTCACAGAATCACAGCATGGTTGGGGTTGGAAGGGACCTCTGGAGATCACCTAGTCCAACCTACCTGCAGGTTCACCTAGAGCAGATCACATAGGAATGTGTCCAGGCAGGTTTTGAATGTCTCCAGAGAAGGAGACCCCACGACCTCTCTGAGCAGCCTGTTCCAGTGCTTTGTTACCCTCCAGGTAAAAAGTTTCTCCTCACATTCAGATGGAACCTCCTGTGCTTCAATCTGTGTCTGTTGCCCCTCATCCCGTTGCTGGGCACCACTGAAGACAGTCTGGTCCCATTCTCTTGACACCCACCCTTGAGATATTTATAAGCCATAAGAGGCCCCTCTCAGCCTTCCCTTCTCCAGGCTGAACAAACCCAGCTGTCTCAGACTTTCTTCATCAGAAAGATGCTCCAGATCCATAATAATCTTTGTAGCCCTCTGCTGGACTTTCTCCAGTAGTTTCTTGTCCTTCTTAAACTGGGGACTCCAGAACTGGACGCAGTACTCCAGATGCAGCCTCAGCAGGCTGCGACCTGCTGGTAACACTTTTCCTATTGCACCCCAGGATATCATTGGCCTTCTTGTCCACAATGGCACATTGCTGGCTCATGGTCAAACTGTTGTCCACCAGGACTCCCAGGTCCTTCTCTGCAGTGCTGTTTTCCAGCAGGTCAAGCACCATTGCAGAGAATATATATTATCTCTTCACTCCTTCTCTCACATTAATGGGTAATGTTAAGGAAAAAAAATGTATGCTTCTATTAATGAATATTTAGTACAAAGATTAATTCCTGCTGTCTATGTATAGAACAGGCTTCAAGTAATACCAGTGGAAGTCCACCCTATACAAAGACTGATAATTTTTGCCCATAGGAACTGCTTTAGATTTCAAATGCACAAACTTTAGCCAGAAAAATCATAGAATAGTGTCCTATTGTACTTTAGCACAGATTGTAAAGATAGTTAAGTACATAACGATATAGATTTAGCAGCAAATCATTTACAATTACTTTATTCTCAGGTTGAACAGAATTGGAAAACAAAACAAAACAAAATGCACAACCAAACAAAAAAACCCTACAAAACAAAACAAACCCCCACAAAAACCTCCAATGAACTCTGAGGGTTTTGTGCTGAAATTTGGAAAATCTTACTAAGCAGCTACCTTTAAATATTTGGCTTTCACACTCTGTCATTTTTAACTACATGAAAGAATCATATCTGTAACTAGTTCACTGAAATGGGGTACAAGTTATGGGTTACAAGTTGTATATATGTATACACAGTAACAAAAAGAATAAAGTCTCAATAAGAAATAATAATAATAGCAACAGTTGTAGTAGCAGTGGAAACAATTATCATAATTATGCAAATGAATGCTTTCCCATTCAAGCATTAAAATTGCCAAGGGCTAAATGCTAAAATATATAATGGAAAAAAACTGGAGCCTAATTTTCTTGTGACTTATATTTATTGAATAGAAGTGGACATAGAGCAGCACAGAATGTGAAATTTTATTCACAAATGTAAAATTTCCAACCCTAAAACTTCTTATGCATTTGCTGATAATTATTCTCAGATCTAATCTTATTTAACAATATATCTAATCTTTATAGCCATAAGCAGAATTGGCATAGAAATTTTTCAGTAATGACATTGTTATTGATAAATACGTATAGCTATGCTTTTTGTTCAGAATTCCTTCACAGAATCACAGAATCACAGAATGTTAGGGATTGGAAGGGACCTCAAAAGATCATCTAGTCCAATCCCCCTGCCAGAGCAGGAAAACTTAGGTGAGGTTACACAGGAAGGCGTCCAGGCGGGTTTTGAATGTCTCCAGAGAAGGAGAATCCACAACCCCCCTGGGCAGCCTGTTCCAGTGCTCTGTCACCCTCACTGAGAAGAAGTTTCTTCTCACATTTAAGTGGAACCTCTTGTGTTCCAGCTTGAACCCATTACCCCTTGTCTTACTGTTGGTTGTCACCGAGAAGAGCCTAGCTCCATCCTCGTGACACCCACCCTTTATATATTTATAAACATTAATGAGGTCACCCCTCAGTCTCCTCTTCTCCAGACTAAAGAGACCCAGCTCCCTCAGCCTTTCCTCATAAGGGAGATGCTCCACTCCTGTCATCATCTTTGTGGCCCTGCGCTGGACTCTCTCCAGCAGTTCCCTGTCCTTCTTGAACTGAGGGGCCCAGAACTGGACACAATATTCCAGATGAGGTCTCACCAGGGCAGAGTAGAGGGGAAGGAGAACCTCTCTGGACCTACTAACCACCCCCCTTCTAATACACCCCAGGATGCCATTGGCCTTCTTGGCCACAAGGGCACAGTGCTGGCTCATGGTCATCCTGCTGTCCACCAGGACCCCCAGGTCTCTTTCCCCTACACTGCTCTCTAATAGGTCATTCCCCAACCTGTACTGGAACCTGGGGTTGTTCCTGCCCAGATGCAAGACTCTACATTTCCCCTTGTTATATTTCATTAAATTTTTCCCCGCCCAACTCTCTAGCCTGTCCAGATCTCGCTGGATGGCAGCACAGCCTTCTGGCGTGTCAGCCACTCCTCCCAGCTAGGTGTCATCAGCAAACTTGCTGATAGTACACTCAATTCCCTCATCCAAGTCATTGATGAATATATTGAACAGTATTGGTCCCAGAACTGACCCTTGAGGCACTCCACTAGATACAGGCCTCCAACCAGACTCCGCCCCATTGATCACAACTCTCTGGCTTCTCTCCTTCAGCCAGTTTGCAGTCCACCTCACTACCCGATCATCCAGTCCACACTTCCTCAGTTTTGCCGTGAGGATGCTGTGGGAGACGGTGTCAAATGCTTTGCTGAAGTCAAGGTAGACCACATCCACTGCTCTGCCATCGTCAATCCACCTTGTTACGTCTTCATAAAAGGCTATGAGGTTGGTCAAACACGACTTCCCCTTGGTGAAGCCATGTTGACTGTCCCTGATGACCCTCTTATCCTTGATATGTCTTAAGATGGCACCAAGGATAAGGTGTTCCATCACTTTCCCAGGGATGGAGGTGAGGCTGACCGGTCTATAGTTGCCCGGGTCCTCCTTCTTGCCCTTTTTGAAGACCGGAGTGACATTTGCTTTCCTCCAGTCCTCAGGCACCTCTCCCGTTTCCCAAGACTTGGCAAAGATGATGGAGAGCGGTCCAGCAATGACTTCAGCCAGCTCCCTCAGCACCCGCGGGTGCATCCCATCTGGACCCATGGATTTATGGATGTCCAGATTGCTTAATTGCTCCCTAACCCAGTCCTCATCAACTGAGGCAGACTCCTCCATTGCCCTGCCTTCCTCTGGGGCCTCAGGGGTACGGGGCTCCTCAGGACAGCCTCCGGCAGAGTAGACAGACACAAAGAAGGCATTCAGTAATTCTGCCTTCTCTGTATCTTCTGTCACCAGGGCACCCACCCCGTTCATCAGTGGGCCTACATTGCCTCTGGTGTTAGTTTTATCTGCCATGTATTTGAAGAACCTCTTCCTGTTGTCCTTGACCCCTCTCGCCAGGTTTAACTCTAAGGAGGCCTTAGCTTTCCTAGTTGCCTCCCTACATCCTCTGACAACAGCCTTATATTCTTCCCAAGTGGCCAGCCCCTCCTTCCATGATTTGTAAACCCTCCTCTTCCACTTGAGTTTGCCCAGCAGTTCCCTGTTTAACCACGCAGGTCTCCTGGCTCCCTTCCTTGACTTCCTGCGCATCGGGATGCACTGATCTTGAGCTTGGTAGAAGCAGTCCCTGAAAGTTAACCAACTATCTTAGGCCCCTTTACCTTCAAGCAGCCTTGCCCACGGGATTTCCTCCAGCAACTGTTTGAAAAGGCCAAAGTCGGCCCTGCTGAAGTCCAGGGTTGCAATTCTGCTCGGTATTCTGCTCCCACCACAGGAGATTCTGAACTCCACCATCTCATGGTCACTGCAACCAAGGCAGCCCCCCACCTTTACTGCTTCGACCAGACCCTCCTTGTTAGCGAGGACGAGATCCAGCAGCGCACCTCTTCTAGTCGGCTCCTCCACCATTTGCATCAGAAAGTTATCGTCAATGCACTGGAGGAACCTCCTAGACTGAAGAATTCCTTCTTCCTCATACAGGCACTGTGACTTTCAGTTTGCAAATAACCATTACTGCATAGGTAATATTAGTGCAGACTATTCCTGTGCTTCAAGTTATCCATAACTTCAGCAATCTTCTGAAGTGAAGAATTAAGAGGCCATTTTTCACATGATTTCATGTGTCTTGCAGCAAAGAGCCGATTAACCTTTCCATACACAAACAGTAAAATAAGGCACCTCCTTTTGGTTGGTGACACAGTCATGCCTTAAATCCTTTTGTAAAAAAAAATAAAATTTAAGAAAAAATAATAATAAAAACATGCATTTAGTCCTTAGAATAAAAATACTTCTCAATTTAAGATTAAAGATACATGTTCAGCTGTCATATGGCTCCGTGCTGGATCACTTGTTATCTGGGCATCCAAGTGTCATGCCATTTTGTGTCCTCTTTAAAGTTCTAAAAATACAGTTTGGTCCTTAATAATCAGTAGCAACTACCCACTATGGCTTTTTTGTTGTTGTGTTGTTACCTTGTCAACTAGATGTCCTATGGTTTTATGCAGCTACTTCTTAACGTTAAGCCTTTATTTGAAGTGTTTGATTTATAGATTATGAAAAAGACAGTGCTAAGACAGTGCTTTTCAAAATTAAAACTCAGAGAACCAGCCGGTGTAAAGCAATATCTCTAAAATGTAAGACGAAAGTAGCAGTATGTCACATGTTATCTTTTTTCTCTAATTAGAAACATTCTAAGAATATCCTCAAGGAAAGTTCTAGGGAGCTCAAGCAACGATTTTCTTTTGGTGATCCCAGCCATATCTCCTCAATTAATTATAAACATGCTGAGGAAAACTAGGACTGCTTAAGCAATTAGCATATTGGTTTGGACAGGAAGGTAAAGAAACCAGCAACAGCATAGTGACTGTCTGACCTAACCAAAGAGCAGTAACTTATTATAAGCAGCTACTCTCTAAATAAATTTTAACAAGGCAAGAAGTAGTGGTTTTAATTTGCAAGTACAGCAACTATTGTAATAAATTACTCTACATTCAATAAACTTGTGGTTTTAATAGCATTTTAAACATCTCACATTTCTAAGGAATGAATTTGTTTACAATCTACATTGTTCTGAAAATTGCCTTCCTCCCTCTACAATAACAGGCCTTCCATTTTTTCCTAGGTACAAAGGCCAGAATTTTCAAAGAAACTGCTTCCCATTATGCCTTAAATTTTAAGACTAGATGGCCTACTAAGCTGTTGTGGAAAGCCTAGCCAAAAAAGATGTCACGGTAGTTTACAGATTGCTCCTCTCTTCTCCACTAAGCCCTCCTACTTTCCTAATTGACTTCACTCAATTACCTTTTGTGCTCTGCAAAATGTTACAATCCATCACATTTATAGTGTGATCCTCTTAAGCAGATGACTCAGCCTTGATGTTCTTCAGCCTGCATATATCGCAAATACAAACCGCAATGAGCAGAAAGGATTATTTGCATAATAGTGCTGGAAAATGACTCAGAGGTGACTCTTAGGGAATTTGCGAGCTTTACTTTTAACAATGTTTACCACCAGTTTAATAGGAAAGGTCATATAATAAGAAAAGATGGGATTGCCTGTACTACTTCAATTTGCACTGTGTGCTGTGTCCTATTTGCAAGTAATGTTTCGAAAGGTGTCAGATCTCTTAAGTTGTTCCGCTTTTCTCTGTCTTATCCTGGTTTCGTTTATTTTCTTCTACTTTTGCAAAATGTTAAACTTCAGGAAGGCGACCAACTGAGTTAAAATTGGAAACTTAATTATTTGTTGTTCCTTTCATGTGAGAAAACAAGTTATTGAAGTGGTTTTCTGGATCAGTAAATCCTTCCCTGCAGTGAAGCATTGTCTTTTCCTTGCTTAGCAATTGTTATTTAACTAACTGTTTCTTAGGTTGTTAAGTATGCTCTAATATTTGTTCAGTGATTTTTTCCTTACTTTTCCTGTGTCAATTTTCTACAATGGGTAAGTAAAGCAAGATTGTTGAATTTCTATCCATGTTGAAGGAAAGAACAAGTCATGTCCCCAGTGAGTTTACCAAGGCAGGTAAGCACTGACACACTTATAAGAGTCTCCAGATTCTTACCAGGTGGATATTCACTACACACAGAAACTAATTTACCTTTGGGGGCTAAAATACCCAGTTTCTACAACCAGACCACATCCAGGAAAAAGCTACACAGCCACCTGGCTGGCCACAACAAGAATCATTTCTCACTACACTTTCTGTTAGCTACGGGTTCTGAGGAGTTAGAACTGAAATAGAGCATCATGCTTATAAGCCAAGTCTGTGATTAAATGCCACCATTTCTATGTTGACATTTTCTTTTTGCCAGCTGTGGATACGTGGGTAGACAGAGTTTAAGTTCATTTCTGGGCCACAGGTAGTATTATTACCACTTCAATGGTATTATACTTTTTATGAGATGGAATAATCTTCAAAATGTACAAAGCTATATCTTTTTACACACTTGGTTTTTGGCAGCAGCCCCAGTGAGCTCCTAGCAATACTACAGGTCTTATGCCTCTAAGGTGCATCTTGTACTGCTTAGATTCTGACCCTGTGTTCCTAAAGAGTTTGGTCAGTTGTCTAGAAGGCAGCTTGGCAGAGAAGGACCTGGGTGTCCTGGTGGACAAAAGTGATGAAGGGACTATCTGAAAAGATAATTCAGGGACTGGAGCATCTCTCCTATGAGAAAAGATTGAGAGATCTGGGACTGTTCAGCCTGGAGAAGGCTCAGAGGGAATCTTGTTAATGTAGATAAATATCTGAAGAGACAATGCAAAGAAGACAGAGCCAGGCTCTTTTCAGTGGTGCTCAGTGACAAGAGGCAATGGGCATAAACTGAAACACAGGAGGCTCCATCTGTACATAAGGAAATGCTTTCTTATTGTGAGAGTGACCAAGCTCTGGCACAGTTTGCCCAGGGAAGGTGTGGAGTCTCCATCCTTGGAGATATTCAAAAGTTGTCCTAGGAAACTGGTTCTAGGTGGCCCTGCTTCAGCGCTGACTTTGGACCAGATGACTTCCAGATGTCCCTTCCAACCTCACCCATTCCGTGAAGAAGTCCATAAAGAGAAACTAAAAAGAATAGTTAGGGATACACCTGCTAATACATTAATGGATGGAGGGACAGTAAAATGGGAACATCCAGAGCATGGCCAGGCTCACCTGCACCCTAAACATCATCTCCTTGCTGCCACTGTCACTGTGTATTAAACTGATTCAATAGGATAGTGCCAAGCCAGTCTCCATCATATCTGAAAAGCTATGGCAGTCAGGGGAAGGCCCCAGTGACTGGAAAAAGAGAAGCATCATGCGCATTTTATAAAAAGGTAAAAGGAGGACCCTGGAACTACCAGCCAGTCAGCCTCACCTCCATCCCCAGTAAGATCATAGAGCGGATCCTCCTTCCAGTCCAAACTATTCTGTGATTCTATGATATCTTGTGTTCTAAATTACAAATCAGTTTCAGTTTATTACTTCTGTTCTGGATAATTTATAACCAGATATTGAGGGAGAATGAATGACAGCATATGTATTTCATGTATGAATGTATTCATTTTATACATATATATATATAAGCATGCACTCATTTATATGTACAATAGTGTGTATCTATTCCTGTTGGTTTCTCAAGTAAGAGATTTTCCTAGCAGAGGGCTAGGTTTTTAATTTTTCATTACTGATCTTCCCATCATTAGTCAAAATTCATTAATATTGGAATATCTAACCTCCATGGTGTAGAAACATCATTAGAGAATTAGTGTTCTTACTACAGAACTGATTGGCTCAACCACACTCCCAGAAGTCTACCCTATTTCAATAAAAAGGAACTCTCCATTCCTCACAGCTGTTTCTATTAACCCTTTCAAAGGACCATTTCCTGATACACATAATTCATTGGTGTGTCTCTTTTGGGGGATATGCTGCCCTCTTCTTAGTTATTGTGTTGCCTTAGAAATCGCTGTCAGGAATGAGAAGCCAGTAAAATTTAATTAAATGTTTAGATTTTTTCCTAGACTTAGTCACTCCGCATTCCCTCAATAGACTTTTCACAGTGTATGCAATAATGACACCTCTAAATTAGAGTTTGAATTGAGAATGGTTTATTAAATCTACTACAGCTATTGAAAGATTTTTATGATTATCATTTGTAATGTAAAAGCACCTGAGAGCCCTAAGCATGTACAGATCATTGCACTAGATGCTGTACTAGCTGCGAACAAAAGGATGGTTCTTGCCCTAAAAAGACTTTCATTCTGTTTTTGAGGAACAATAAAATTAAATCTTGCGTCAGTCATTTTGAATTATTGCCGCATATCTCTCAATACAGAGTCTAACCACTAAAGAATTCAAGGTGTTCATTAAATGCCCACTTCATCTATTTACTATTTATGATGGATAACAAGTCATTAGGGTCACATGTACTCCATAGTTGTGAGGATTTAAATTTCTCTTTAAAGAAATAGAAAAAATAGGAAATATACCTATTTACAAAGAGGTGCATTTATTTAGATGGGAATAGTTATTGATATGCTAAAAAGCTGTTATGCTTCTAACAGTTGTACAAAGAAAAATACATTTGCTCAAATATTTCTGAAATGGAAATAAATAGGCATATCAACAAAGTGAACACATGAAAACCCACGAGATATTGGGTGGCTGCACTCTTGTCAACCTCTGAGAGCCTAATGATCAGAATATCCACATTTTCCATCCCAGGCTTTTCTTATTCCAAACTCTTTTTCAAATAGAATACCTTAAGCAATGTAATAATATCCATAGCCCAGGGAAAGCATTGGAATTGTAATGCCACTTTATTGGTACTCTGCACAAAGTGTCATTGAATTTCCTTCTTTAGACTGGTTGTTCTGAGCTCAGCTTGTACAACTTACAAGTGGGAAATTACTTTTGTTAGTGTCAAGAACTTCTTCAAAAATGTCAGACCCAGGTATACTCTCCATAAAAAATAGATTTAAAAAAAAAAAGTTATATTTTGAAATCACAATAAAATATCAGGATAATTCCATATTAGACAAACATGTGCAACTATCTTATGCAGAGCCTCATGCAAGTGTAGATGTGGTATAAGGAGAGGAGAGAGACTTTACAAGTTTGAATTTTGTAAGTTTGACTGATGCGGCAAGGCTTTGATGCCACTGTTTGATCTGGTAAACCCAAAAGATCTACAAAAGAAATGTAAAAATAATTTCAAAAGGCAGAAAATTCAAAACTAATCAAGTATTCTTCCTTTTTACTGTCACCAGTAGGAGGCCAACAGTCAGGCTTGAATTTACAGCCTAACTTTAAACTTGCCAGCTTTTGTCAGTAAACATCAATATATCTGCTCTGCCAGAGGCAGCAACCTCTTTTCATAGCACTGTCTATTTCCATGTATTTGAAGAGCTTTTCAGAGATTCGGGAAAATCACTTTTTGTCATACTGGAGGGTGGGAGAAGCGGGGGATGGCTTTGATTCTCAGCTGAGTGCCCAAGCTAAAGTTAAACGTAGGTTAGATTGCAGTCTGGATAAGGACTGAAGGCCACGGAGTTGGAAGTCAGATGAATAAACCCAGGCACCTAGCGCCATTTCAGAAGCCCTGCGGTGTCATCTTCTGACTGCCATACCAGAGACCCACAATTCTGTGGCATGTCTGTGAGCCAAATAAGAGTGAATCACTCTGCATCAGTAGTTTTAGAATTGAAATACTTGATGCTGGACTGTGCAATGTCTTAAAGATCAACAAAAAGCTGCCTCTACGATTAGGATTAGGAAATCAGGGGCTAAAGAACCTTGTTGGGTTCTTGCGCATGCAACATTCCTCAGACAAATAAGTGTTAAATACTAAAAAGGGAGAATGGTTATTATTTTTTTTCTAATACCTGGCAGGATCACTAGGTCTCTCAGTTAAACTGCAAGCTGTCATAAGCAAAAGATTTATAGACTGAAAGGTTATAATTTGGGTTCTTGCAAGCCCTTTTAATGGAAAACTTGTCCTGGTACTATAAAGAAAAATAGCCTACAATATATTCTGGTATGAAATTTTCTTATAGTTAGGGTTCTGCTTACTACTTAAAAGACTTGTAACTCTTTCTTTAGAAGACCACTTCTATTTGGGCACCTTCAACTGTGTAAAAGAAGTGGACTTGCAAATAGGATTATACTAAACTAATGAGTACAAAACAGTTAGCTTCTACACATGGAAAATACTGGAACTAATAGTAATGCTCATTGTCCTGCTGCAGGCAACCAGTGGCTCTCTGCTGGCCAGTGGTCATCGGCCAGCTGGGGAAGTATCAGGTTTAGTTACTTCCTTGAGAAGGATGATCCTTGATCTCACTAAATTGCCATTTTACTACTCTCTGTATTTTCTCTCAGAATTTTATATCTTTCCTTCAGGCCGATATTTTACTCCTGAGCTACTGCTATTATTGACTCAAGTGATTTTACTTCTGACTTGGTTTTTGCTTTTCTTACCTTGCAGAACTGACACAGTTTCTCAAAGTCAAATTTTTCAATAAAATTGAGCCAAGGTCACACAGCTGCATTTCTCAAAACTGGGACCCGGGTCACACATTATTAGCTAATATCATTAATAACTATGATTATTGGGGGATATTATGAGCTTGAAATTTGTGCTGTGGTTAAACACAGGGTTATGGAAAGTAGATTCTGCACAGTTAGTCTCAGTACTACATCACACAACGTCCAGACATGAACTAGACAAATGTTGAAATGTAGTAAATTTTCTGGTTTTATTTTCAGACTAGGTTGCTGTAAACTGAGAGTTGAGTGCAGAGGGAGATCAGGAAGAGGAGCAGCAGAGACAAGAGAGCTTCTTGCAGATCTCCATCAGGAAACCTGAACCAGTATAAGGACCAGCTACAGAAGGAGAAAATTACCATTTGCTCCACTCAACATGCATTTATTGAGTTACCACTAAGGCTAAAACCAAATTTGTACTTACAGTGAGGAGCATAGATTAAAATTCCAAGGACCTCTGTTTTTAAGAGCTGATGAACTTCAACTAAGGCTGGTTCACAATGAAAAGAATGGTCCATGGTTTAGATTAAAGGGATTGAAGAATTTGATGTACAGAAAAAGCCTCATAGCAGGCATGAAAACTTGGCTTTTTGGTATATCCAGACACTTCACTGACTTCCAACAAGGATGAGCTGAGAAAGGATTGGAATTATGGTTATGGTTACTGAGCACAGAGTATGAGGGGACAGCAAGAACAGGACTGCTCCCTAAGGGATGAGAAGCTGGGAGTGAACCCGGGGCAGTGAGTGCCCCAACAGGGCACAGTCCCGTGATATCTGAGCAGGGCAGGGGTGATAACAGGAACAGGCTCTGTTGACAGCCCAGCAATCATCAGACAAGGTGAAGTCCGGTCCATCCATGAGTGGAGCCAGCAAGCCAGGAACAGCAGAAGTCAGAAACAGAGCTGGTTCTACCTACAGCATGGCTCAGTCTAGGAGTACAGCCCAGCATCTCAGCTGCAATGGGGCTTCTGGCCTGTGGGTGGAGGGTGAGGGTGAAGGTCCCAGTTGAGGTGGTCAGGGCATGTAGTGCACTCAAGGCCATGACAGTAGGACTGTGTAGTTGTGTACTGTTGCACACCAAATATTTTGCTACAGTAGAAAATGGCTTAGTGACAGGGTAATGACTCTTCTGACTATAATCTGAATGACTTTTCCACCATAATTTGAACACTAGACTAAAATATCTGCTGTTGCTAAGTCTACGCTTGAGCCAGAGTGATGTTGTGAACTTCAGAAAAACAAGATATTCCTCTCTTCCATGGCTTTTGCTTTGCAGAAAGTTGAGTGTGAAACAAGGATATGGTTCATGTTTTGTTCCTACCCAGACATGATTCTCTGGGTTTTTCTTAAGACTGTGGAAGTTGTGGAGAACAGTAGCAAAAAGGCTATCCTCTGCCAAAGCTGCCTGGGTGCTTGTTCTGGAGTAGAATGAATCCTGGTAGCAGAAGAGTTTTTCTCAGTCCTGTCACTAATGGCAGTTCTTATATTAGTGTCCCAGAACTAGAATCCAGAGCTGTGGCTACTAGATGATGGAAACATAAGAGTTTATTTTCCCTGCTGTATCCTGCAAGAACTGTTCTACAACACTGGTTTTATAAATGAAGAATAATTTGTATGTTGTGACACCTGAATCTTTTATTAAGCCTAAATTAAGATTACAGAGAAGGTCTTAAGAAGTTCTGAATCTCACAAGGTTAATCAGTCATTGATTCTGGAAGGGAGGATGGTTTCTGTTTTGTTGTTTTGTTTTGGTTTTTTTCCTAATCTAATAACAACAGTGACTAAACATTAGTGTTAAAAACAGGATGAAGACTGTGTCAGAATTAGATAAATACATTGATTTATTACTGAATCCTTCAAAACTCCCTAACATCAGATATTAGAACAAATAATTCCAGAAATTACAATTGTAGAGCAAGTTTTGGAGTGTTTTGGTTAAGAAGAACAGTGTGTTAGGAGCTACAATTACTGCTGACTAAAGCCCCTGAATCAAGGCAAAGCATGGCAATTTACTTTGAGGTCTCTGGTTTACTGTTGAGCCCTGGTTTAAGTCTTAGGTAGGCTGAGGTTCACGGACAGCAGGAACCTGCTGATTCTAAAGGACTTCCTCAGAGGTGATAAAGAATGATTCAGGAAGAAGATAGTGACTTCCAGGATTTTTTTTGCCCTAATCTTGGCAGTGATGTAAAATAATAACAGGTGTCAGAGTGAGGAAGTAGCTCCTATTTAATTTTCTTCCTTGTATAGGGTCTCTGTATAACTAGTAAACCTATGGTAAAGGATGAGTCACGGTGAGTGATGTTTTGAAGATGGCTTCTTTTACTAAATTTATAGCTGGGGTTAGGATTAGAAAGGAGAAGGAATGAGATGCCTACTTTATTACCAGACCTTTCAAGGCTCAGGAACATAAAATATGATATAGTGCTACAAAAAGTGATTCCTATTTCATTCATCACCCAAGAGTGGAGTATCTTCACTCTTAAGCATAGAATAACACTTAAGTTTACTATTGTAGATAGAATATTGGTAAGAGGAATATGGCTGTTGGTGAATGGTTAATGTTAGAATTACAGAGAAGCACTGCTTCCCCACAGCATCCTGAAATCCTGTATCCTCAAGTCAGGGGGACAGAATACATCATATTTTTACTGAAGCCTGTTTTGAAGTCTCTAGGTTTTTTGCTTAGTTTAGGTTTGGATCTGAAGTTTGTTTTATGCTTACCAAAGCTTGTATGACAAAGGTTATTTCCCTGTTCTTCCACCTGTAATTGTGGCTTGCTCTAAAAGAGAAGAAAAAACAAACAAACAAAATGCAAACAAACAAACACCAACAACAGAAGCCTGTGGAATAAGGCTAAGCTTAGCAGTGGCCATATCATGAATTATAATAGCATCACATTACAACAGTATCTGAGAAATGTATTTTATCTTGGTTCCTGCCTGGCTGCTGGACTAAAATCCAACACAGGGTAATTTATATTTTACCTTAAGCTGTCTTGGAGGTTATGCAGTGTGTTTTTAAGCACAAGATAATGGAGTAAGAGATGAACTGCAGGTTTCTGGCAGAATTCCTGGTAGCCATTGCAAAGAGTGGCAGACATTTTCTTCTAGTCCAACAAGAAACTTCTTATGTGTTGTCAGTCATAGGGTTATGGTTCTGGTTAAGATGACAGACACTGTAACCAAGGACATCAGTTTTCCTAATGTCCTGTTATTCTCAGATGCAGACTATTGCTATAAGTGCACAGTTTACAAGGCTTCTGCGACCTAGGATAAGACACCATGACAGATATAAAGAATTGCTCGGTTTCTTGGAGCTCAAGTCTTGGGAATATTTTAAAAATCCAGCACTGGTAGGGTAGAAAAGAGAGTGAATGGGTCTTCACTGACCTATGATAAAAATCTGTGCCAGAAAATTGCCCTCTAGTGCTATAAATTTATATACTCCCTAACTATCCTTACAATTGTTTCCTCTTAAGATGAAGACCCAGTCTTTTTAGTTGATCCTGAAAGGTTCAGCCATCTATTTTGAGAAATGATTTCTATTCTGTTTTGCTGGAGTAGGTAGAGGCAAACCCTGCTGTGCTCTGCTGTTTGAGTTATGTTTGTTTCTGAGAGCAAAGCATGGAGAAAGAGTTTTACTGAGGGATCCTCCAATACCTGAATCATAAATCCATAGCCGATGTTTTGCTTTTCCTCACATATGGGTCTGACACAGTGAAGCACAAACTTAGGATGCTGACTCCACTGAGGTTTACAGAACACTGCACGGCAGTAGGTCTCAGGGAGCCTACCCAGAAGAAAGCTTCTTTTCATGTTGGAAGGTATTTTTGGTGGTGTTTTGTTCTGTTCTTGTAAACATGTCAAAGCTATTAGCATATGAGTAGAGCTGTGGTTCATGTTAACTTTCCTGGGAGCAAGGCCTGAAGCCATGAATATAAATTCATGTTTCTTTATCCTTCAAGACTCACTGAGACGTTTTGTTCCACTGTGGCAAAAAGAAGTAACTTAATCTTTCTTTGGTTTGTGGGGGCGGGGGTTGTTTGTTTCAGTTTTTGTTTTTTCCGTTCCCATCTCTCTATTCCATTTGTTGGAACCTAGGAATGGAGTCGTAGTTATGATTAAGGTTGTGGACTAGACAAGCCGAGGAGTTAAATGTATTTGAGATCCTGTAAAGATCATGACGGATCCTATGGACAGAGGTTTTCTCCTTAGTGATTTGGGAATTCTTAATACAAACAGGAGATCTCGAAGAGCTAGTTTCAGTATTTGGTCCTGCAGTATTTGGTCTAGAATGACTGTTTCAGGGATTTTTTTCTTTTTTTTTTTTTTAAAAAAAGGGTCCTTTTAAAATTTTCTAGTTTTGGATGCTGATTAGGGCTTACACCTTGGGCTGTGATAAGCTGAAATAAAAATTTCAGGTTTATGCATTCTGAAGGGCTCTGAGTGAGGAAGAAAACTTTTTTTCAAAAGGAAACAATTTATAGGAATCTAGTCCATAGAGGAGCATCTAGTTAAAATTATAATAAGCGTTTTGGAGTACAAGAACTTAACAACTCTGTTACTGAGACCTCCTCCCACTAGGCCCACCGTTAGGAGGAAGAAGGCTGGTTCAAGAAGACAAATACCTTTATTTTCTGTTGTCCAAGGAGCTGGTTCTCTGGGCCAAAATTTATGAGCAGTTAAGTCTTAAGTAAGAGTTTAGTCAAAGAAACCAGAAACTGCCGAACTATATAATCAACTGGGTGACAAAAGCCCTGTTAGTTTATGTTGAGAAATTGTGCTGAAGAGGAGAAAAGCAAATGTTTGAATTCTGTTTACCAGTTTTGTCTGGGCTAGGTTTGGTATCGCAAGTATGGTTTGGAAAGACAGCAGCTGAAGATTAGATTAGCACTGGATGACAATGTAAAATGAGGGGAGAGTTTCATTCTGTTCTAATATGGATAGGTCTTGGGAGGGCTGTTAGTTCACAATAAGAATTTGTTCCAGAAGGAAATAATAATTTGCATATTTTTCTGTTCTTTGTCAAGGTTTCTGGCTACAGTTAAGATTGGATTAGGGTAGGTATAGGATCAGGAAACTCACACAAAAAAAATCAATTTAATGCTTGAGGCTTCAGAGTTCCCTGGTCTGCAATGAGAACTGGTTTTAAGGCCAAAGTGATGTTCTCTCAACGGAAGACTCCACTGAGCATGGGCATAAAACTAAAGCTACAAGTGAGAGGGCCTGTTTAGGATGACAACTGGTGACAACAGTAAAACTGGCTTATACTTCTCTGGTGCAAATGGTGTCTGGCTTGGTTTTATGTTTCAGGCTGCCCATTGTATTTAAGATTAGGACTGCACACAGCAGGACCAAAGTTTAGGGTCACATTTTTTCATCTTGTAAGAATCCAGAGGATTCAATTACATACTAATGCCTATATCACTGTATGGGATCGTGAATTTTTGAACCCTTGTTAGATTTAGGACAAAGTCAGATGCACTTTTGACCACAGAAAATATGAATTAAAACTTGCCTAACCTTCTTTCTGAACATTATGAAGTTATTAAATCCAGGCCATTTGTTTGGTTTTGTGGTTTCTAATATTTTGCAGTTTCCAAGGTAAAAAGAATACTAATTCCTTAACTTCAGGCTCTTGAGAAGATTATCCTTTCAAGGTGAATTAGTAGCGTTGAAATGTCAGGTTAGATAAATAGATTAGAAGATTTTAGTAACTTATAGAACCGTAGAATCATCTTGGTTGGAAGAGACCTTCAAGATCAAGTCTAACCATTAACCTATCAAAAGCACTAAACTGTGTCCCTAAGAACCTCATCTACACATTTTTTAAACACCTTCAAGGATGGTGACTCTACCACTTCCCTGGTCAAACTTAATGACATTTGTGCTTTGAAATAAATTAATAAATAAATTATAGAAAAAGAAAAAATAGATATGTAATAGACATGTAATATCAAGGGGGTAACCCAAAAGAGAAATTTTAAATTATCTTTTTCTTTTCTATATTTTCTTTAGCAATACTACACAGCACTTGTTCCTTTCATATTAAAAAAAACCCCAAACTGAAAGACCCCATTTAAAACCAATTCCAACTCCAAACGATCCGTATTTATTACTGGTATGCTTTCATGAAACTCCTAAAATTGTCTCTTTAACATTATTCTTCCACATAAAAACTAAGTGTGCAGTACCCTTCAAATAATGATGGATCAACATTTGTGACTTTTTTATCTTGGAAAATTAAGCCTAATTTTCAAGAGCAATGCTATGAAGAAGTACATTTTAAAACTACAGTGCCATTTCAGACTTGCTTGTAAAGCGTACTGCTGCAGAATTTGAATCCTTAAAGTGCATTCAACAGAGAAGGCCAAACATCAACATGATACTCCTAAGCATTTTTAATAAATAAATCTCTGGCACTTGCTAAGACTTCTTATATCATCATTCATGGAGTGATCAAGTTAATCAGCAGTCCCACTTTTATTAATCTTACATGCATTCTGTCTGCTGGAGTACTGTCATTTGTAATTTGTCTTTTCTTGGCTATATTTCATACCAGGTCCTAAATACATTCAGACAGGACTTTGTTTTGTTTTGTGTTAGTCTCAACTCTTAATCATTGTAAGAAAAAGAATCAAAGCTATAAAAAGCAAACAGGCATTGAAAAAGCCACAGGGAGCCTGAGATTCAAAAATCTGCTCCTGTGGCTGTAGTCATTTAAATCACTCTAAATGCCAATGGAATGAAGCATGTACATGAAACGGTACAGGCAAATGTTACTGCTAAATAGGTACAGATTCAGGCTGATATGTAAAATTATATAAAGCTTTCAAAATGAATTAACTGCCTCTATGTTTCTCCTCTCACAGTCATCTGTATAGATTCATTGCTGCAGTAAGACATCACAGTACTGAAATATGGTATGTTCTAGCATAAGAGAAACGTAAATCTGGCAAAGGAGGAGGCATAAATCCTATTAACTAAAAAAGCCCAAAAGATTGCAAAGTATCCAGGTTAATACTTATTTGCTCACAACTTAATAGAATCAGCATTTTTGCCCTCTTCACTCTGTAGAAGTCCAAAAGCCAGAGCAGCTGCCTCTGTGAAGATCACTCTCTTGTTTAAGAAGACTGAAAGTAGTAAGCTCATGTAAAGGCTCCTGTACCACTCCTCTAGGCTTTCAGTATCCTGCAATTCTAAAGGTGAATAAAAAAAAAACCCCGCTGTCATATTTCAACTATAGCATAACTAGCATAAATATAAATTTCCCATTGTCAACAGAAGCACTCCCAGAGACAATGACAGTACGCTTTATGTTTCGCTCTTCAATATTGGGCAATCAAGCAGTAGTCCAATGGTCCAATCAAGCAGACTGCAGCACTGCAATATCTTTGATGCAGAAATGAGCTTAAATCAGAATGCAAGATCAAAGTTCTCAGCACGAGCCCTACCCTTACTGGATAAATCTGAGCTTGCATTTGGAAAACACTAGTCCTCCCAGTTGTTTACAAGTGGCTCTTTATTTGGCAAGGTTTCAGAAGTGTTACTTCCAACTAATTTGTAAAGTTCATTTCAGCTGAGATTTCTGTATAATTAAGGCTTTTTTGGCCAAGTTATTCACTAAAGCGACAATCCAAAAGGAAAATGCATATTGCCTTCTGTTACCTGACCTGTGTTTTCAGTCTAAATTTGAGACATCTCTAAATTACTCCTGACTTCTGTCATCTCCGTCAGAGAAACAAGGCCTGGGAGGTCCTATCCAGTATCCTGCTCTAAAAGAAAATTACTTTCCTTGTATCTGATTCCATCAACAACACATTTTCTATTCATATCAACTGCATTTCCACAATTTTTTCAACTGTTTTCTTCTTACACTGTTTTTTTTTTTCCACTTTTGATTAGATCCACAGTTTATGCCAACATATAAAAATACAGATTGGATTAATTTGAGGATAGCCATACACACAAACATTCTTGTCCTTACCTCTCTGTCTTTCAAATAGTAGTCAGAAGACATTTATCTTGGCCTACTTGTCCAATATAGAAGGAATACTTAGACTATTCCTCTTGGGCACTCATAGATTTTAGCTTTAGCCTGATGACCCGCAAATCATCATTTCACTGTCATTAAGCTCATAGTCTGCAACAGATTTAAAAAAAAAAAAGACTGAATCAGTATCTGCTTTACTTCTTTCTGCTGAGGTCATGCTTTCTTTTCCTTCTCCCTGTCCTGAAAAGAATTCTAACTCAGGTTTGTTACAGCACTAGCTGAGATTTCAGGGGACACTTGAACTTCCTTCAGGTTGGCCTGCTCACCTCTTGTATTATAAATCACCAATTATTTGTTTTCTTTGATGGACAACTTCTCCATCTTTCTCTTTTTTAATAAATATGAAGTGATTTACTAGAATTGGCAGAAAAAAGCGTTGACACTTAATAGCACCATGATAAATGGTAATGGTGTATTTAATGTTATGTGTTTCTCAAAACTGACACTATTTAAGTTTGCTTTGCTTGCTTTTTAAACTATTTCTCTCCTGCTTTTGACTAGACACACTATAAGCAGTGCTGGAAGCATAACCTGCTGTTAAAGCTGCTCAATATTTCCCAGTATACAACTCTGTTTTGAGATGCTCAGAACTTTGATCAAACCATTCTATTCTGACTGACATTCTTGTTCAGCCTAGGTCTAACTGAGCTGCTTCCAGGATGAATTTTTCTCTTAAGAAAAAAAAAAGTCCAAACTCATCATTCAGTTTTTCTTTGGTGGAAAAGTACAGAGAAAAAAAAATAAAAGACAAAAGAGTGGAAAATTAGGTGAGAGAATGGAATTATATTAGTTAGGGGTGTAAGAGTTCAAGTTTAAGACAAAAGAGTGGTCTCTATGGGGAAAAATTTATATTTGATCTTGTGATTAAAAAAAATGTGATTAAGCATATGGACAAAGCAGCTAAATTAAGGCTGAATATGCAACTGGACTGCTAGAATTCTTTACTTTATTGTTCCTTTCCATCCTGTGATTAACATATATTTTACAATACAGAAAACTATTTGCATTCCATTCTACCTTGTGTAGATTCAGTTTGACATCACTTCCATAAGAACCTTTCTGCCTTTTAGCTGTTTTCAGCTATTATCTATTTTCATTCATTGCACGTCCTTGTTGGCATTCAGTGAGATCAGTGGACTGTAATGCAACAGCTCTACCAGATACACATAGACAGTATGGGCCAGAATGCCTTCCTCCCAGTACAGACACAAACAGTTTAGACCCATATATACTATCTTAAGTAGAGGGAATAGGATGTTAAATACCCACCATAGGATGTTTGCCACCCACTTTTTAAATGCCATCAGCTTTAAAGACAGGAATGCTCAATTGGAGTATCAAGCTACTTGAAAGGTAACCTGTGAGGTAAGTGTAACACTTTCTATCCATTTATCATAATTCACTTTTGTGGAAGAAAAGTCCATTTTAGTGAAATCAGCATAGAATCATGGAATGGTTTGGATTGGAAGGGACTCTTCAGTTAGGAGAAAAGAAGGTATCTATTTCAAAAGTAATACACTGGACAATCAGAATGTTGTACATGCTGTGAGGTATTTGTCTCTTGAGAAATACATTTATATATTTATCTGTCAAAACCTTTCCATTTCTCTCAATTTTGTATTCTTGTATACATAAAAACACATAACTCTGAGCAGTTTACATTTACACATACACACACACACACACAGAGAAGTGACTACCTCGATTCCCAGGTATACGGTTTTGGTGAGCATAATATGTCCATTATGGCAGTAAATACTGAAATACAGTATTGAACGCAGCAGGCAGTAAGTAATACGGTTTCTGGCACAGAATTATAGAAAACACTAGGAGGCACACTGCAGCAACGATACACATTTACAGATGTCATTGCAGCAAGAGTCATGCTAAACTGCTGGAGGCCAAGATGCTTGCAGTGAAATTGGTTGTCCTTTAAATGGTTTCTTCTAAAACATAATTGCTTGGTTCTGGATAAGAAATAGAGAGGAGGGGGAGCATGTATCCTTTTTCCTTTTGCAACTGTGTGAGCCAGAAGAGTTACAGCCAAAATTCTGAGTCAATATAAATGATAAAGTCATTGTGCTTTTAACTGAAAGCCAAACAAATTTTCTTCTGCTAGTTTTTAGACAAGATTCATTTACTACAGTAATCTCTTTTACACCTAAATACTGCTGCGGTCACCATCTAAAAACTTTATAAATGATCCTTCAGGTTTGCAGTATAAGACAATTACCTAGGTTCAAATCAAAGCCTTCCAAAACTCCAAGATATACGGCAGGTTACTATTTTCTTTTAAAACCCACATTTGTAGCATATCCACATACATTGGGCATCCACCAACTAAAAAATTGGAACTGCAGATGTGCATTTTTCCCCTACTACAAAACTATAGAACATTTCAGGTTAAGTGTGCAGTTCTATCTTTTGAATAAGAAATTTGTGCACCAGTTTTAAATGCGTTATTCTATCAATCAGTAAGCTATACAAAGCATGTTTCTAGTCTGTGTAAATCCAAGTATATTTTTGAAATATGTAAGAGCTATGATTGAGCTAGTGCATAGTTTCGTGTCAAAATCACATCTAGTAATATTTGTGCCAGTAATCTGCTCAAAGGTAAATACAACCAAGTTATGAATGTATTTCTACATAAAGAGCTTTGCAGCTCTGCAGTATAGTGAACTAAGCTACTGGACTCTCAAGAGAAGAACAGGAGACAGATATAGTTAGAGATTAAAGCCCAAAGAGAAATGTGCATGATATACAGAGTTTGCAAGTGAAAAGAGGTGATAAAACAGAGAAAAGAGTACCTGAGATTCATGAGAAGAGTCGAATCTATGCAACTAGGGACTAATTATAAAGGGGAATTAATAAGTCTGTCACCAGTGCAGATCAAGAAACTGGAATAGAAAACTAACCACCAGAGTAAGGATGTGAAATGTGGTTCTGAAGTTGATGGAAGGCAGGGAAAATTCTATAATTATCCTTTATCTATAATTATCCTTAATTATCCTAATTAATCTTGATTGCCTTCCACGATGAAATGACTGGCTCTGCAGACAAAGGGAAAGCAGTATGCATCATTTACCTTACCTTTTGCAAGGCTTTGGACAGAGTGTCCCATAGCATTCTTGGAGGCATTCAGAATGGATACAGACAGGATGGATGAACTTCAAGGAGAAGGAAAAATTGGTCAGATCATTGCACTCAAAGGGTTGTGGTCAACAGCTCAGAGCCTAACAGGCATCCGGTTACAAGGAATAGGTTCATCTAGATCATGAACAACACCAAGCAGAGGGGAGAAGTTGATTCACTGGGTGGGGAGCAGAGGACTTTGGTAGATGGGAAAATAGCTGACCCATGAAGGTGGAGGAAAGCAGAGGCAAAGTCCTCTGCCTAGGCTTACATTAACCCAAGGTAACAAGGCTGGAGGTGACTGGTTAGAAATCAGCTCTGCAGAGAAGGGCATGGTGGACAGCAAGTTGAATATGAGGCAGCAGTGCACCCTTATGGCAGTGAAGGATAACAGCATACTGGACAGCAAAAGTGTACTCGGGAAGTATGAGAGAGTGGTTATTTCCTTTTGTTTTGCCCTTGTGAAGCTTCTTTCAAAATAGCATCTAGCCTTGGATGCTCCCAGTAGCAATTGATGACTAGGATGGTTAGGAGACTGCAGCCTATGACATACAAAGACCAAAAGACATTTATTTGTTTAGCCTGGAGAAAAGAAGGCTGAGGGAGGATCAAAATGCTGCCTTCAACTACCTAAAAGTGAGCTATAGAGAAGGCAGAGCCAGACTTTTATCAGAGCTGACAATCAAAAGCATGAGAGAGAATTGTCACAAGGAAAGGAAATTTGCCTGGACCAAGGGAAAACTATGTTCATAGTGAGAGCAATTAAGCACTGGAGCAGGTTCAAAGAGAAGTTTTGGGGTCTCCATCTTTGGAGATCTTCACACTTGGGGGAAAGGAGCATTTTCCTAGCGATTTGTTTATTTGTGATTAGTCATGAACTGGAATAGTCACGCTAACATCTAGATAACCAGAGGCTTTAAAAGTTCTACCCAAAGAGCATCAGTCTTTCTGAAAATTAATCAGCCCAGTTAACAATTTTCAACAGTTTATTCAGATGAAGATCTAAGGCAAGTTAGAGTCCGCAGGAATTCTTCAGATCTGAATTTGCATTCTGAAAGTCTGATTTTGAAGAGAAAGTTGGAGAGAATTGATGGCACATAAGGTAATATGAGCCCCCAAAATAAGGACTCTCTTCAGTGAATGTAATAAAATTGGAGAAAGATTTCATGTAATGATCCTTGTGTGTGCAAGTCCGTCTAACCATCTTGACAGTTTGTTTGATCAGTTTGTTTGGAGATGATCTAACATATAGATTTTCTTTTATATACGTGCTCCTTTCTCTAAACACAGTAACTGAGCTGTTAATATTTAGATTTTATAAATACTTACTTTATTGTATCTTAACATTTCTTGGCTATAGGGGTAACTGTGGGAAACTGGCAAGCGAGATATTTTGCACGTCCAATGATTATTAAAACCAGATGACTGCCTATTCCACCAAGGTAATGCTAGATACTTAAGAGATAGGGAAGATCTTTCAGAAACATTCACAGACCAGCTTAGGAAGTGTCAAAGCACTGAGCAACCTTGCCAGAGGCTTTTGGGCATGCAACATGATATGTTTAAGTCCCTGAAGGGCCTGAGCCCTAAACATCTATCACAGACTTTGCAACAGAAAAGGTGTCTCTGCACCTTCTCATCAGACAGATTTCTGCTAAATTCTTGGAGTACTGAGATTCTACAGTCAGTGTACACGGTCTTATGAGACAACACTGAGATTAACACTATTGTTGGGAGAGAATTCGTGTCTGTTTTCAGTACATGGAGAAAAGAAAAGCCAGGTAAACAAGACTGTAATAATGGATAAGGCACAGAAGGCAAGAAAATTAGTAATAAACCAAAACATCTCCCCACAAAATGAAACAAAAACAACAATAAAAGATAACTACAATATGAAAATAAACAAGAGTAGAAGTCAATACTGCTAATGAAAGTTACTGTCCTTAATTCACATAAGAAATTGGATGAGTTTTGAAGGAAACCATTTAAATATTCCTAGACTAACGCAAAAAGCTGAGACAACCAAGCAGAGAAGATGGAGCCACTAGTACAGGACATTAAACTGCTGTAAGAGCCATAAAAGAAAAATGGAGGAATAGCAATCCTGATGGAAAGTAGGCAGTGGCTTTCTTCAGAAAACCATAAATAAACATAAAGGCAGTGTAGTTGCACTGTGCATTAACAGTGTGACAGAGAGTAAAGAAAAAAAAAGTAATAGCACAGATAAAGTGGAACTGGTTTATATCAAAAATTCTTTTAAAGAAAGACCAATATCAGGGCATATTTTTTTAAAACCCCCAAATCAGATTTGCATTCAGAGGGAGACTTCATTTTATTACTATAGAGAACAAAAGATACCTGGAATTATGTCAAGAAACAAAAAGGCACAGATATTTCTGCATATTGTTCTTAGCAAGTTTCTTCGGCAACAAGCTTTGGAGTAAAAAATATTAGGTCGTCCCTGGGTTGGCAGTGTAGAGCTAATAATGTAAAATATTATTGAAAGAAGTTATCACAACTGTCTTAAATCACATTAAAATTGTACACAAAACATATATTTGTAACTGAAGTTTCCAATTTCAAAAGTTTGAACCAGAAGAACTTCTAGATGGTAGTAGATTAAGTCTGGTTGTCTGGAAGGCTCAAGGAAGTTTCCTCTAGGTTCATATCCTCTGAAAGCAGTAGTATAAAACTAAAATCTTTAACTTGTATCCCAAGCGGTGTGAAAATCTTGTGTGGAAACTTTCTGTTTAAATGGAGTAAATCGGTATCTCAAAAAGGTTATTAGAAGTCGAGAGCTACCAAGCAAAGGCAAAAACTGATGGTTCACTGAAGAATGATGTAAAGACCTTACCACCCTTCAGATCTCTCAGGACCTTCATTTCTGTAACTGAGTAAAAAAATCAATTAAAGAAGGTGAAATGGTTGTTGCCCTCAGTTCTTCCTTGATATCCTCAGTCCTGAGAAGGCTGCCTTGTACCCAGAAGAAGTTTCTACTGAAGAAAAACAAGGGCATTTGGTCCTGTTTAGTGAAGTCTGATGAGACAAGTGAGACCATTTGGAACATTTCCCCAGGTGGGGACTGTGGAGGTGCAGGGCAAGGGGAGGGATGTATTTTACCTATTACCCAGGTGCAAGCTGTCCCTGTGAGTACATCACATGGTTGTGACTGATTTCCCAGCCCTCCAAGATGGCAAAAAGAAGTCTTTGTTCTGTATATAAGAAAAGTACAATTAGGACTGATGCCATTTAGGTTTTCATACCTATAGTGTTTGCTCTGCAGACAGGATAACGCCTGGAGTATCAAAAGACATCCTGAAAAATCAAAGACTTTTTGGTCTTAAATATCCTTGGTTTGGGCATCTGTTGGTGTCTAAGTTAATTTTATTATTCTTTTGACTAAACAAACTAAGGCTTCTTAAATGACACTAGATAGAATACTTTCTGTAGGGAAAGTACTAATGTTGCTTCTCATCAAATCAGAGCTTTTCCCCTATAATTTAGAATTAAAAGCTCAATATATACAGGAGGATTAAAAATGTGTAAACTTTCCAAATGCATTTCTACTTCTTCCAATTCACCTGTGTTACAATAGCTAGGAGCTCAGGAATCTGACTGCATCAATTTTGTATATTAATCTGTGTTACTATTTATTTGTTTGCTTGCTATAACTTCTATATTTCAGGTTATGCTCAGAAAACCTTCATTCCCATCATGGAAAATGGTAAAACTGTTCTTTTTTATCCCTTCATCAATTTGGTTTATATTTTAAGAACCTATAGCCAATATTTTTGCAATGAGCATCAGTAGGAGCTTCTCCCTTCCATGTTCCTTCCACATCTCTGCAGCACATTAGGTTTTGTTCTTTCTTGCCTTTGGTAATCATTTTATGTGCGAGTGGACAAAACTAGTGAATCAGGTGCTGAGCAAGCAAAATGCCCTGAGCATCACAGTCCTCATGCAACACCTCTCAGACGTGAGTGTCCTTCACTGTGCAGGCCCTCTCTCTTTTCGTCCAATAAGAAATGGTTTCCTTTCTCTGGTGGACCTTAAGAGCATGAACTAAAAGCAAAAGTCACCTAAACTTTTGATTTATGGCATTTGCATGTGTTCTGCAAGAGTTTGTATGAAAGTGACCTACAACAGTCTTAAAACCGTGTGGGAAAGAGAGCTGTAATGGCATTTGCATTTTCAAATACTGAAGTGAGAAGTTTTTTTGCAACAGTTGTCTTGTTTCACCATCTGCACAACATTAATTTAAAAGGTACATACTGACATAGACATGCAAACTTTCCTCCTACTGATTATGTATTTACAACTTTAAGCAGTTTTGCATACAGTAAAATAACAAGCAAAATACATGTTTTTATAACAGCTACTTTAAAACCACACTATTTGTGACAAAAACAACCATGACAGCTCTTTGCACCATCAAAATCAACAACTGGGTTACATAACCTTATTCTTTGTGATATGCAAATTCCTTGGCTTGGGGAACAAGCATCACAAAAGAAATTGTGCTGGTATTAGCCTGGTCTGAATAGAAGGCTGGATAATAACAGAAAGATCAGCTCTGTTCTCTATATTCAGGTTTTGGGATCAGAGAAAATGGATGCAAGTCATTAATCACATAATTGTAGGGTTCTTCCATTGTTTCACAACGAAACGTGAAGCTGTATGGCTAGCAGACTTACCCTTTCTGTCAGTTAGAAAACGATAAAAGTATTTCTTAAAATAATCTTAGTCTAATACTGTGACTTTCACGCAAAATAAAAAATTGCCAGGCCTCTACCACACTTCAAAGAATATGATTAGCAATGAATGCACTCTTTTTCTTTTGCTCTCATTTTGCAGAGACACTTGAAAATGGTAAATCTACTCAATGCTAGTAGTACTTGGCTGGTTTTTTTTTCTTTGTGAGCTGTTAGAGTGTTTAATCATCTAGTTAAAGGCAGCAATCACTTGCCTAAACCAGGAAATAATTCAAGTAATGAGATATGCAAAACAGACACATACGCACGCAAAAAAAACTTCATTCCCATAAGTCTCGCTTTCTGAATTGGCAAAAAATAATGAATCTTTATGTCTGCAGTGATAAAGCAGGACTCCTCACTCTTCAGTATCTCCATCTTCAGTTAGATTGCTTGCAGATCCACTGAAATTAGATGTCAGTGTAAATTATGGTGTAGGCCGAGTTACTAGCCAAGGCTATGAAGGGTAGACACATAAAAACAAGGTGCTATTGAAGGTAATTGCTTCTGATCTTAAAGTTCTTAACTGACAAAATTGGTGCTGATGTAGCATTTGCATCAGAGGCTCCCTTTTAATTGACACTGACTAGATCAAGAACTCGCTTTTTTTTTTCCTTGAGGTTTTATTTTTTTCTTCTTAATTCTCAAAATCCACCTTGTAAAACACTGGCAGACTGTGGAACACAATTCAGCTGAGCAGGAAAAGGATATTTGCTTTTTTGCCAGGGTTCAGGGAGACCCCTGTCAAAAGCATGTGTGCATGTGCACACATACACATCCATGTACATGGTTCTGTCTGTATGCGTGTGTGCGTGTGTGTGTGTGTGTGTGTGTTCGTGTTTTATACAGAGAGGGGAAAAAAGCAATTTTAAGTTCATAAGCAAAAGAGTTGTGTATGAAGGATTAAATCTGAAAAAGCGATGGCTAGACTTAATACTGCAGTATCTGCCTCTCAGACAAGCCATTGTCTAGTGTAGTGCTCAGCTCGGTTTAGTTCCCCAGGCTCCGCATGTCATCGGTAAATAAAAACCCTAACAATTCATTGAAGCCATCAAGTCAAAGAAAGCACTACCTGAGCTAGCCAGGAGGAAATTATAGGAAATGGACAAAAGTTAAGCTTCATATATTTAATACTTTAAAGTGCTCTAAGTCAGAGAGATGGAGACACCAGGCTTTTCAGTTTTCCATCTAAACCTTTCTCAGAAGTGTTCTTCTAATGGAGCGATACTTTCAAAATGCAGAAGTCACATACCTACCGCTCACTGGGATTCCTTCAGCCAGTCCTCAAAAGACTTGCACGGTATCCTGGTGGTTTGCCTCACACATGCACAAGCCTTTGCTAATATAATTGATTCATTTGGCACTGAAGTAAGATTATGTCTTGGGAAGAAAAGAGTAGGGTAGAGAAATAGTGACAAACACTTCACATGGACCACTGCTTACTGGAGGTGACAGCTATCTCAGACTGGAGGCAAAACCTTTTGGTAACAATAGTTACTGGAATTGAGAAGGCCACTCTCTGAAATGTTTCCTCCAATGGAGAATGGATGCACAGCACTCTTTAGTTACACACCCATATCCCTGTCCATTACACAAACGCAAAAGCTACCTACAAACATTGGTTTATCGTTACTTTTATACTAACATGCAAAGCCAGATGACAAAGTAGTAGTGTTCACTTTCAGTGAGAGCATTCCCCAAAGGTAGGGTTTTCTAACTTTATACTGCCTACACAGTCCCTTTAGACTGAGAGAAACCATACAAGTCTGCACTGAATGACCCCCTGGAGAAGCCCACCTCCAGGCTAATTAGGAGGCTAACTTCACCCAGTGCTCTCCTGAAAGTGGCCGAGCCCAGGTCTGGCCCTTAAAAACTGGACCCATGAGCCTGGTTCATTGCTGCCACCACAGCCACGTCCCGCTAGGGACCACACCATCTCCTCAGCTCCACAGGCACTATAGCATCTTCTCTCTTCTCACATTCAAGCCAGCTCTTGCGAGAATCCTGCTCCCCAACAGGCAACTAGAGTTGCAGCCCCGGCCTTGTGTTGCCACCCTATAGCCAACAGATATTTAGCACAGTTCAACATTAGGCACCTGAGATAACTCTCTGACCGTACATGTCAGGCACCCCCAGAGCCTCTACCATCCCCGTACAGCTACCTGTTACACGAAAACTCTTAGCAGTGCCACTCACTGGGGAGCTGATGACAAAATGCATGTGCTGGTGAAGAAGAGGCAGTGCTGTCTGGGCAAAAAGAAAACTACAGCAAAGTTTAGTGAGGGACCTTTCTGAACCATTGTGAACATAAGCAACTGGCAAGACATCAAGAAACTGCTCCAGTGAGCACAGTTTCTCCTGATTCTGTATATATATTCTGGAGAAACGTTGTTAAATGACACCTATTTTTGGCATATTAACAAACTTGGTTTACCACACATTTTTTCCACAACTTCTTTTCCCTTCAAAGAAGCAAATGATAATACTTCTAAAGCATCCCATTTAGTAGCTTAAACTGAGGAACTGCCAACACCTACACAGTTTCTCTTAAGGCTCTGCTGAGAAAAAAAATGCGGTTATTTTTACTTTCACATCTTCTGTGGTCATCCATTTTCATTTATATGCTCACATAATAATTGACTAGCAGGAAATTTACAGGAAGCTGGCACCCGTGTGTGTTATAGAAAATCCATACTGAGAAGGGATGTTATGATCATGTAATTCAAGAACAGAAAGACAAAACTGACACCTCTGCATTTCAGTCAAAGAAACTAATACAACCCCCTTTTACTATGCATGCAAATTACTATGTTCATTGTTTAAAAACACACGAGGAAATAAAAAAAATCTAATTCCCCCTCAGACTGTGAATGCATGGATTGTTTTCTCAGATCTGCAATAGATGTATGGTTAATGTATGAACAGCAAAAGGATTCCATTTTCCTTTATGCCTTTTCAAGACTAAAGTAGTGGAATTTCCCTTAATATATTTGTGTACAGGTATTGGGTATAGCACCTATCCTTATGTCTGATCTTTAAAGATTCTATAAGTTTCCATCTTCCAGTTTTCCTTCCCCTGACCACCGTCCCCCACCCCATCAGGAGGTATTCAAGAGGTATAACAAGCACAATTGCATTTTAAAAAATGAAAACTAAGTGATATACGAAAGCACAGTGAAAAACTACTTCTACTGATTATACAAAGTCCTTTACAATAGCTAATCAGTTAGTGTTCAGACGCTGTTGCTTAGCACACTAAGTGTAGTGGCTTTCTTGATAGCTTCTCCTCCATCCCTCTCCTGCAATTGTTTGTTCTCTTTTACTGTTGTGCCTCGTCATATGTCAAGATTGTAAAGCTCTTCATAGCAGAGATGGTTTTATTATGCACATGTATGGTGCCTAGAATAATAGGGTCTTGAACCCTATTTGGGATCCTTAGATGTTACTGCAATAAAGAACAATTATTATTATAATAAAATGAATTGGGTTGAGAATGGTTGTCATAGTATAAATGCATGAAATGGAGGCAGTTAGAAAGAAAGACCCTTTGGCACTGTCAGAAGCAGAAGGTTTTTTCAGCCATTTTTTTTAATCGGAGCCTTGCTTCTTTCCCCTTTACAATATATAGATATAAGCTACTTACTTGTTTGTGTTCTGAAAACAAAGCTGCTGCTAGTTAAAGGTAGAAGGACCACATCTGGATGTGGCTAGCAGATAAGCCAGGAGAGTACACGGTTTCCCATATTAATTTTATTTTTATATCTTCTGTGTTGTTCTATTATGTCTTTGGATGGCAAAGAAAAACGCACTGTAGTCTTACATTTTCTCTCTTTCCATTTTACATTTAAATAATGTATTTCCTATAAGTGCCTTAGTTGTACTAGAAGCATGTCCTGATAAAACTATTAGGAAAAAAAAATACAAAAAAGCTGCAAAGTAACCTTCAAAGCCACCATAAAAATCACAACAAAGGAATTAGAATTTAAAACATCAAAGTATCTCAAGTACTTTAATCACTGAAATGGAGGCTACAGGGGAAGGAGGGAGGGGCTGCATTTCCTACATTGTTATATTTTTGCAACTTAAAGATCCATGTACAATAGCCCAAGAATAAAACAGCTGTATTTTAAAATACACAAAAAAATGTAAATAAGATATGTCATTTTTATTTCTTTCTGTCTTTCAGCCATTCTCTCCCTTAGCATGACATTCAATGTTCATCTAAAGTCAGAAGAGCCTGTGCACATCTCCATTCTTTCTGGGCTATTGTGATTTGCCTCTATTTTCTTGTTTAAAGTAGAACATGCAATTTGCTACCTAAGGTGATTCAAGTGCAGTGTGGAAGACAGAACACTCAGTGACCTTAGCTCAGTGCCCTCCCACTGCAACGAATAATGCAGTTCCTTCCAATTGTCACAAGAAGGCAATCACATTAAAACCTTAATCTTGCTCAGAAATTCTCCCTGGATAAAAGCATATAATTTGTATACTCCAATGTATCTAGCTGTCAGACATGGATTTATTCGCATCACCTAGGACCACTTTCCTATTCTGCTGTTTCTGTATCTTGCTTTAGTGATTAGAATTATTTTCATCGTCTGCTTCTATTTTCAGCTTCAAAACTCCTGTCTGACATTTATCTAAAAAGCAGAGTTCTAGCAAGGAACTGTAGCTGGAGCCAGAACTCCGTTTCCTTTGGGAACTCCACCTCCAAAACATGATTTTTTTCCCCCAGCCTACAGCATTTCAATTATATTAAACTCTCTAAAGCACTGCTGTAATGGCTGTAAAAGTATTTTCCTGGTGAAAAGGGATAAATAAACATGCATAGAAAAAAATCCATGTATTTCAGGCAGTGGGAAGTCTTAAAAATCTCAGCCTGTAGCAAAATTTAATTCTTACTGGAATGGCAGTTTCATGGCAGTATGTAACACACACTAGTGAGGAGTTCCTCTCCCCTGTATTTTGGACTTCTTTAGTTTTGTCAATACAAAGTGTACACAAACACAGGCCTGGCTTAAAATATCTCTCTCTCAGTTTGGACTTACTTTATTTGTTTTCGATTGGCCACAATTTGGAATTCATCTTTGTAATCACAGTAGTTAGAAACTTCAGTGTCAGCTACAGTTCTTGTTTCCAGAGTGTGATACTCCAAGCAAAGTATAAAATATCAAGAGCCATGCGATAAAATCTACAGTTTTAGACAAAAATAATCTAAAGGAAGTTCAGGGGGTCATCTAGCTTATCCTATGCCATGGTGGGATTGGCTTCGGTGATGTCCTATCTCACATATTTTTGTTTCATTGGTTCTGAAAGATTTCCAGCTCCGCAGATCCATATCCTCCCCAGAAAATCTATTGCAGTGCTTCACCCTTTCTACCATTAGAAAGGTTTTTCTAAAATCCAGCCTGAATTTTCCTTGGTACGAGCTTATTGCTCTTCTTTCATCCACCAAGATTATTCTTCCTCTCTTCACAGCAGCCTTGAACCTACTTCGCCGTGGCAGAGCTGCTTTTCTTTTATGGACTACCCATGAATCACTGCACGCAAGATTAAGCCTCATAGATTGAGGCTACTTTTGTGATGCTGAACTGTAGCATTTTCTGACGGCTACCTTGCCTTCCAATGACCCACTAAATCCTAGATTTCCACAGTAATGCATCTCTGCTAGGAAGACTTTGTACTAACATTAAACCAGCAACAGCATAAAACCAGTTCCCTTCCCTCGCACTTCATAAGTTACTCTTGGGGGTAGAGGGGAGATTTCTGCAGAAGGAATCCAAGCAAACAAATGTACCAGTAACATCCCATTTGTAGCCTAAACAGCACTGGTGGCTTTCAAGGCATGTTAAATTCAGAGGCAAATAATGCCACCAATTGTTATGAAAAATGTGTTTCCTGATCAGTTCTCAATTAATTTTAAAATAAAGCATTGAACCAAGATGGTAGGGATGGAAAATTTCCTCCCTGCACCCAAGGGGGATCTGTGCTTCCTCACTGTCTCCCTCAAAGAATGAGAGGAACCTCACAAAGTATGCTGGTACCAAGTACCCAGCAGGGCTGTGGGAGAGCAGGGTAGTGTGGTCATGCATGCCAGACCAGGGCAGACGAGCCAGAAAAGTTAGTTTTTCTCCCCAACAAACTTTCAATTTCCTGGAGCAGATCACAGACACTTGCAACTTGCTTTAACTGGAATTCAGAATACATTATCTGAGGAAAGGGACAGAGATCATAAGCACCGTTCTGTTCTCAGCCATGTGTTTGGGATGAGAATTTGCCATTCAAGTTCAAGCTGAAGTTCAATGACAAGACCCTTGTCTGACAGGTCAGGACACAGAGACAGGCTATTGCCACAAGAACCTTCTTTTTTAAAAAAGCAGTAAAGCTCATTTCCAGCCCAAATCTCCCTCTGCTCAAGCTGTACTATGCATACACCATGCTTACAACTGCATTTGTGTTTAGCTATAAGGTTGCCAGGAATTTTTTTTCCAGAACCAACTCAACATTCTTCAGCCAAATAAGCATACCTGAATTTTATTCTAAGACTACAGACAGAGGAAGTAATTTTGTTCATTTCACAGTGTGTGGAAGGAGCAGGGCAGCAAAATTTGATTTTGCAATGGAGATGGAGGTAGCACTGTGAGGGACAAGTCAGGTGGAGAGGTGAATGAGCAACATCTCTAGGACTAGGGGATGGAGACCAGGAAGGACCAAGAAGGACTCTGAGAGGTGACAGGTTTTGGGTACCATGAACATGGGCAGACATCTTTCTTTTCCCCATTGCTGTCCTGTATCTCACTAGCCAGGCTTACTTCAGGCTCTGGGATGCTCTTTCCTACCTTATAATTCTCTTGAGTGCCCCATCAGCCTAGGGTCTCCACTACCTTTTCTAGGAACCGGTGTTCACCTTGTACCACACAGCAGCCACCCTCCTTTGGTTCCACACAGTGTCCCCACTTCCCAGGCAACCTCCCACACCAGCTTCTCTTAAGAAAATAATACAATCTAGAAACGTGATATTCTGCAAGTGACAAAATGAGGTCTGCATGCCATGTTATTTCCTCCTCAGCATTTAGTATAGAGGTTGTGAAGGAGTTAGGTGAACCAGGCCTTGTGCTGACCCACTCTGCTGGCATATACATTTCCCACAGCACTGCTGAGACTGGCAATTTTTCATAAGTGCACTAATAGGTCACCTGCTGTGGCTTTGCCACTACTTGGTGAATGCAACTTGCGCACTCACTTCCATGGGGTGAAGACACAGCTGCCGTTGTGTATTTGGCACATTTTGATCTGAAAAATAATAAAAAACCCTCACAAGTGCACGCACAATTAAAAATCATGCTTTGGGACCACATGGGGCACCATCTGCAACCAGGGGAGACCTAGGACTGACTGCTGGGAAGGTGGACACAACAAGTCTATGGCATCTGGCTTAAAGACTGAGTTGTGTTTGCCAGTGTGGAAGGGGTTTTGGGCACAGAGCCAGGGGGAATAGTCAGCTGTGTGAGCAGAAATAAGTGTGACAAGTTTAAACGATGTAAGCCTGAACTTCAGTCTGGTCTTTGCCTTCTGTAATGCAGGCGCACACCATGAGGCTTCTCATTAATTCCAATCGTTTTCCATCAGGCCACAGCAGTCTTGAGTTACGTAATGTAACTTTTAACTGCTTTAAGGCTTGTTTTATAGTGCTGGCAATACTCAGCAGCATTAGTTGCCACAATTTGCTAGATTTTAATGTCTTGTTCTTCTTTTTGGTTTTTTTTGTCTAGCATTAGGCTGTTTAATTTTCTTTAACTGTCTATTGTTCGCAATAAGGGAGAGAGCTTTTGAAGTGGTGAGGAAATGTTCAGCTTTTCTAGAACTTCTCCCAAATGAGTGGAAACTGAAAGTTTGGTAAGCCTGAGGACTGTCAAGTCAGGAAAGGCTTTTACTACCTTACCTTAAATAGCAGCAGAGAAGCTGTTCTTTTCTAACAATATGTCTTTGAAGTTGACATAATATTATAAGCCATACTCTTCAGATAAGAAGAAAAAGTAGATTCTGGACCCATTGGTTTACCTGTGAAAAAGTGTCAGTCTGAGCAGTCTTATGGGGCACCTGTGTGCCACTTGCCTTGGGTCAGCACAGGGCCTGGTCCACTTAAGTCCAGCTTAACCTCTGTTTTACCTGCTTCAGAGGAACTGACATGTCCCTTGCAGGAAACCACATTTCTCAACTGGCTTGTATTAGTTCTGTCTCATGACCTCACTAATTTGAAACTTTTAATGGAAATTTGATTGCTCTCTTACCTCTGTTTTTTGTTTACTTGGTTTGGTTTCAAGCTCTTTAATTTACTGCAATTTCTTAAGTCTTGAATGCAAACTTTGTATTGCACACCAAGTGGTTAATGATACCCACTTAAGCAGTTTTCATCCATAAATACCATTTAGCAAAGTCTTCCTTTTCCTCACAGAAAACCCACATTTGTAACAATCCGTGGTACTCCTTCAGCAGCAAGAAAATTGGTACAAATGCATAGTACTCTCTGCAGTTCTACATTGGTTAGGCAAAAATGAGTAAAGACAACAGTAAGCAAATAATACAACTATGAAGTTCAGGAGTAATGGGACCGTTAATCTACTTTCCTTTTTTATTTTATTATATTAACATCTCTACGTAAATCTCCCAGGACAAGATATTATATTTTTTTAAGGGAGTTTTATCTCAAGGCTGAAAGGCATCAGAGCTTAATATACCTTACTTACCAGTGATAAGGATTATAAACAATACTGATGCTGCCTGTACCCTTCCACACCTCTCCATATACACAGAAATAGTAATGTATAAGTACTTTCTTTTCCTCTCAGAACTGAGGAAAAGATTGCTCATTAAAAAAGGTACAAAAACCAAGAGCTTTGTGAAAGATTCAAATTAATGATTTATTATAGCTTAAACCTAATCACCACTTGGACTGCCACAGTTCTTCACAGTGACATGTCACACTGGAATGTAAAATGACTGATGGAAAAAAATACAGAGAATTTGGGCATGGAAATCAGGCTAAATTCCAGTTATATTTTTGTTTCTGATAGACACTATTCTGAATGTTTTAAAAAGCATTTTATGCTTAAGTTAAAGGAAGTTTAAAAGCTTAGTTTTAGTGTGTTATTCTGTTCTCCCTGATAATGGAAAATGTATTGCTACGTCTCGCTGCATCAAGTTGATGAAAAAGCACAAGCACACATCTTCTTAGATGCATCTAAACTTGCATATGCCATAGCTGGAGAAATAAGCATGTGGTACATAGACTTCGCTATTCTTTTAGTTCAATAAATACTCTTTTAAAATGAAGTTGAATAGACTTACTCTATCATTTGAATATTCGATGCTATTGAATGCCAGTACTCATACTGCTTTCAGGAAAAGCACTGAACTCCTGAGAAGAGGTAGACATGCCCTGAGGTCGAAATAAGGAGCTGCATCAAAAAGAATCATGTGCCTAAAATCATTGTTAGTGGATCGGTATTTTGCACTGTGACTTTCTAGTATTTTTACTCATGTACATGTATTCCACCAGAAATTAACTTCTCCAGAGACATCTGAAAAAATTTTTTTGAGCTATGATTGCTTCATATCTTGTAGTCTTTGGTACTTTCGAAAATTCCAACATTTTCATCTTGTATCTGTGTAAAAAACTACCAAGGGATAGAGCAAGGAAGAGCAATATCTGCCACTTCACTGATTTCTTGAGAACCTCTTTAAAAATAATGGCTTCTGTGGGACACAGCATTTACTGTGTTTTGTTTGCTGCTTTGTTTTCCTCTCATTTCTGTAAATCCTAAGTACAAAATACAACAGGTGCCACTCAGGAGTTCTTATACCACCACAGGACTCAGAATAACATTCATAACATTTAGAGATGTTAAAGGTGCTAAAATAATAAAAACACACACAAATATATATCAGCAGCTTAATATTCTGAAATGTAGAAGTAATTCTGGTCTGGACTTCCCTGCCTATCTATTGACAGCTTAGTTATTTCAGACAAGCGAACAGATAATCCCAAATCAATTTTTGGAAACTCATCACATGAAAGAAAAGAGTACATATGAATCTACACCACAGGAAGAATAAAATCCTTCCCACCCATGAAGTTGTTGAAGGGTTTGGAGAGGAAGCTGTATGTGGAGCTGCTAAAGTCACTGGGTTTGTTCAGCCTGGAGAAGAGAAGACTGAGGGGAGACCTCATGGTGGCTACAGCTTCCTCACAAGGGGAGGAGGAGTGGCAAGCGCTGAGCTCTTCTCTCTAGTGACCGAAGACAGCACCCAAGGGAATGGCAGGAAGATGTTCAGGGAAGGTTTAGATTGGACATTAGGAAAAGGTTCTTCACGCAGAGGGTGGTGGAGCACTGGAACAGGCTCCCCAGGGAGGTGTCACAGCCCCAAGCCTGACAGTGTTCAAGAAGAGACTGGACAATGTCCTCAGACACATGGTGTGAACTGCGGGGTTGTCATATGCAGGGACAGGAATTGGACTCGATCCTTGTGGGTCCCTTCCAACTCAAGACATTCCATGATTCTATGATTCTAATTCTCTGTTAAGCTATCTCACAACTGCCTAGACAAAGCATGGGAAGCAGGTAGGGGAGGCTTCCCAGAATAGGGTAGAGAGATGCTGTTGTGTAGGAAGGTGTTGGATGTAGGACTACCACATTTATGAAATAAGATTACATCACAGTCATTGCCGGACCACACAGAAATTAGTTAGCACTGACATATGGTAAGGCCAAACAGCCAAATTATGCGAACCGTTTTGAAGCCTTCACAGGTCTACACAGGTATCTGCACCTGGACAAGCTATTTTAAAGCTACTTCAGGTGGGTTTACATGGTTTATTATTGGCTATAGTACAGATAATATTTTCAGATGTGTTTTGGAGACCATATTGAACTTTTAGGCCTTCAAAGAGGACATACATGGATATTGAGTATCCATGCATTAAAGAGCCATGATAGATCAATATTAAAATCTTATTCTTTCATTGATTTCTCCTGCCCTCCTCCTATCAGGTTCTTCTGAAAGTTTTATCAGGAGGGTCTCAAACAAATCTGGCACCTTTACTGCTGAGTTACTCATAGCAAAACTCCTTACCATCCCTTTCCTTGGCCTAGGACCATTTTGGCTGGAGATGCTGGCTGGTATCTCAATACTGCAGAACAAAAAGACCTCTGTCCTTTGGCAATGCCAAAATCCTTACTCCAGGCATTGCTCATCTCAGTACAAATCTCTGTGCTGCATTTAGGGCTTTAACTAAGTCTGCTTTTTCATGCATCAGCTTGGTAGGCTTTTCCAAAGCCCTTTTCAGACCTTTTCAATATGGCCACTTTCCAAGTATGCCTGAGAAACACGCTCAGACTTTATTTTCTTGAGGACTTCAGCTCCCGTTTCTTTCAGGAACATTCTATAATATGAAAAGAGATGCCTCCAATTATGTAAATACTGCTTAAATGAGAAAATGCCAGCAGATGGTGCTCAAGAATATGCAGCAATGTTCTTGTATACATTAAATGGCTTCTATCTTGCCATTTTATGCACAGCCTGCAGTCTCAAGAACCATACCCTCATGCTATTTTGACTTTGGGCTGATCCAGAAACAGACACATGCAGCATATGCTGTCTGAAAGTGCTCCTGCAGCCTCCAAATAGCCTGTGATCAGGCATGACAAAAGAATTCAGACTTTCCATTGGAATTTCTGAAAAATTATTAATCTGAAAACCTTTTGGGGTTGAATATTATCCTCTTTCTGCTGAGAGGGACACTGAGGTTCACGGAGTTTGAATGAAGCTAACATCGGCAGTTCCTATCTCTATGTCAGGGAGGCACTTCTGGCTTACTGCAGTCTCGCTATTGTGTTAAATATCATACCGAGCAGATGTAAATATGCTGAAGAGCATAATCTGACAAAGAGCAGATTTCCAATTATTCCTCATGACGCCCTTCACACACATAAACACCCGAGTATGTGGCTACATAGACTGTTTTCTTTGGAAACTAATAAAAGTCAGCTACTGAGAAAATGTACTAACATCCATCAAAGGCAGAGCTGTTCAAGATCTGTGAAGCTTACCATGAGCTGCTGTACACAATGAAGAAAAACTCACCCAGCAGAACTCATGAACCATATAATCTAGCATGTGAAAGCTACAAGTGCCAGATTTTGAACAAAATGGCATTTCACAGGGCAAGTCTGAGTTTGAACGGTCCTTAAAAAGGAAAAAAGAAAAAGTCACAGAAACTAATAGCATCAGTCAGGCTAAAAATCTGGGAAAGGCAAACATGTCATGCAGTAAATTATCTAACTTCTTTTTTCTATGCAGTGGCATTTAAAGGCAACATATTCCACAGATCTAGACCATCTTAGACACAAAAAACCCCCAGTGAAACAGTAGCACAGTGAAAAAACAAACCTGTGATGACTGGCTGGCATTAGTTATCACATTTGTTTACTGGATATTACCTTTGCACTATGCCTTAGGCATCAGTTAATGTCATATTTCCAAGCTGCAGAGCTCCTTGTGCATTCAGAAGCTGGAAATTATAGAAAAAAAGGACCAACACTGAATGACTTCATGGCAGTTTAAAAGAGCTTGGTTTTAAGTATCTGGGAAGAGAGCAGAAAAGCCAAGTCTCCTGCCTATTAATTTCCAGAATTTATAAGAAATTATTCCTTTGGATATCAGTGATAAGGCACAGCTGCTCTACAACAATCTTGAGAAACAAACAGATGGACACGTCCCTGTGGATGCCTGTCCCCCTATAGAGTACTGCAGGCTCATTTAACCCCTGCCAGTACCAATCTTACAGTAGCTCTCAGTCTTTAGTTCAGTCCTTTTTCCAGTTCTGACCACAATAGTAAAATAACGTGAAGATCTCAAACAGCATTTACATTTGATTAGATTTCCAATTGGGAAGTTGGTGGGGTCAGCAAGAGACAAGGAGTTGCTGATGTTCCTAAATTCTATCATCTACGGTAATGCAAATTCCAAGAGGAATTACTCTGGTGTTGTGTTTTATATAGCTATTTTTTACACTCTAAGCCAGAATGGTGAACCAGATCAAGCCATAAAAATAAGACTTTTGACTTGCATATGCCAAACTGTATAAATAATAGCCATGCTCTCAAGCACAAGCTAAAATACAGTCATTCTTTTTTGCATTAGCTGTTAACAGCCACAGAGAACATCCCAACAAATTCTCATAGTACCTGAAATCTGCAAAGATGCATCTTCACAAGTCTTTCCCTACAACCACCTGGGAAACCAAATAACATATTGCACAACATGTGTTTGCCTTTTTGACTCCCTTCTGTCCTGTGGTCTCCTGCACTCACAGACTGATGAAGTGCTTCGTACTCTGTAATTCATCATCGTTGATAAAGTCACAGTTCCATTTACAAAAAGGAAGTCTCAGTGGCCTTAACAGAAGAGCTTTCTGTTCCAGCCATTCCTTGCACCACAGAAACCAAATGGGCCACCACAGCCAAACAAATAATTCGGTCTACTGGATGAGCAAGTTCAAAGGAAAATCCACAGAATCAGCAGAATGTACAGTCCCAATAGTGCAGTTTCTCAGTATGAAGAAGAGCTTTACATTCAAAAAATGCAAATTTTGTATGCATTTGTAGAAATAAATGTATCCTTTTTTCCACATCAAAAATAGCTGTTAATCATTGTAATGGTATAGTTTACATGTTTCACAAGTATTCCATATATATACAGTTATAATCACTTAAGAACCACTGCTAGTATGCCAGCAAAAATATATTGTTCTGCTACCACATAACTATGATATAACACAGATAATAGCTACCCTTTCAGTTCTGCCACAAGCTGAAGTCTAGCAAAACCATTTGCCATCTCCTAAACACTTTCGTCTTTTGCACACACAGAGCTCAGATGCTCTGGATCTAGACAGGGATGTTAACATTTCACAGTGCCTTGTAGACTCATGAAAAACAAACCTAAACTACCTTCTGTTCTTTATGCACTAAAGCTGGACTCCAAGTGTATAAGAGGGACTGCACAAGTAAATGATCCTCAAGCTCTCCCTGCCTTAAAGGGTGATCTTGCCTTAGCTGCTTGTGTGCCAACCGTGGCGAACATATGGTCAGCAGAAGATGGCTGTAAGTGAAACCTTTCTGTGCTTTGTAGCCACTTAGCACTCCCTGGGCCACATTGTCTTGACTGTCTAGGTGCTTCCCACCACCATCTACAGAGCGTGAGGAAAATCTATCTTTGCATCCACCACATGCTACAGATGCTAAGCAGAGGCAACAAAGATAATAGTAAGCAAACAGAGAGTAGTAAAAAGATTTTCTATGTCTCCTATTGCCTCTGAGTGATAAGCCAGCCAAATTTCATTAAATGGATAAACCCCTATGAAAGAGCAAGAAATATTCCTGGGAGTAGATGGTCACAACATCAGTAATTGAGCAGTTTCTTCAAAATTTACTGATCTAAAAAACCCAAGAAATTATTCTTAAAAGTGTAGAACTAAAACTCTGAATTTAAATAAAAAGTCTTAATTTAAATAAAATCTGCCCTCCTGCTAAAGAGGAAATGAAACAGAAGCAAAGACAAAAGATTAGCAGGAAAGTTGAGAGCGAAGCAGAAAACCTGAAGGACACTGAAAGCACATACACATCCATCCAGTGCTGAAGAGGTCAGAAAGAGCATATGACTCCATTAACATCAAAGTCATTAGCATATGAGATAACAGTTTGTTATATTATCATAGAGAACAGCAGACAATGAGTTATTGTATTCCCATGTACTTCATTCCATGTACTTCTGATAAATCCAAATTAAATATACTCTAAATGCATTGCTGAGCAGAAATTAGTCTATTTAAAATTTAAAATTATAGACACTCCTATCTAATTTGATTTGTGATTTCCTTGCGCTTTTTGCTCTGAAAAACTGTGTTGGAATGTCTTTTGCCAACTGAGATGCTCCCTTTGAGAAGACAATCAGAGGTATGTGACCGACTCACTTTCTGTCTTCTGATGGCTGCACCATCTTTTCTTAATTTTTTACTAGGGTGCTGCAAAAATATTGCTTAAGTGCTGTTATAATTTACAAAACTGAGAAAGCATTACAATGGCCCAGTGAATATTCTCATATGGAATTGAAGAGTTGCAAACTAGAGCTCCTGATAAAGATCTTTAACATTCTGAACTCCTAACTTCATCCTCTAACACAAACGTACCTGTTTTTCTCTTAGATTAATGAATTTTTATAGCAGCAGTATGGTAACTCCAGGTGGTATGGTTATCATGAGATAATCACTCCCTTGGAGGATGCCTCTTAACACCCCAGAGGTGATGATAACCAGGCCCCCTCTCGTGCCTTATTGCTTATGTATATGCTGATGGCAGCAACTTGAAGGAATGGTTAAACATGAAGAGCACGCAGAATTAATCTGCACTGTCCATTTGTTAATTATGAAGGCAATGAACACTGCCAGTGAGCACCATTTACACTTTTACATTGTCATCATAATTAAAAAGTTTTAGTATGTGGTTTTGTGTTGCAACAACATCGATCAAAGTCCATTTTCTGACATGTGCAGCAAAAGCAATATGTTCCGCATAGGTTATTTCTGGAATTGTATTACTTACTGTAATAAAGCCCTGTCATGCTACCTATATTCCACCAAATATACCTGCCATGGCTGCAGTGGCTTATTCCATTTCCTGGTTCAGACCCTCTCAAGCATGCACCAAATGGAATTGTTGAAAAAAAAAAAAAAAAATATATATATATATATATATATATACACATAATATTCTGCAGAGGGATTTTTTTGTGAGTTTTTTATGCACTGCAAGATTGATTTTTGTCTCTGCCCTCTCCTTTGGATATCCACAAATATACTGCTAGGAATAGGGAAACACTTCTTACAGAAGTGGGCCAGAGAAGAGTCACTAACAAGGATTTAACACTAGTGGATACTCTGTGTAAATTAATACTCCAAGTACAAAGCTAAAGAGCAGAAGGGGTGAATGATGGCTTGAGGCACTCATGCTTGTAGTGCAAAGCAAGAGGCACCAGGTAAGGCCACTGTAAAACAGCCTACAGAATTTTCAGTTGTGGCTCTCTTGAGCCTTCAGCCACAGGGACCTTCCAGCCAGCACTAAGACATGAGCTGCCACATCTCTTTTTCATTCTCACCTTCAATACACTTTCTCAAGAAAGACAGCTCAGAAGATTTTTCACCGAAGTAGAAGGAAATTACAGAAACGTTGGCTTCCGAAGAGTTAACTATTTATAAAAAAAATGTCAGGCATGCAGAGGAACAAAATAATAAAAAATTCCTCTCTTACAAAACTACAATAGTAAGAAATGTTTGCAGAGAGAGGGAAAGCAATGGAAAGTTTAATATCCATTTTACATCAATGTTTCATTTGTTTTCTCTTTGTAAAAATGTAGATGAGATGTCTGCTCTTCGTGTTTTAGTGTCTAGCAAAAGATGCTTTTTGGCACCTTGTTGTTTATGAAAGAAAAAAAGAGAAAAGTTGAAAGCCGGCAGTGCCTTGATGATAACGCCTTTCTTGATTTTGATTTTCTACTCAGGTTCTATAAAGTAGGAAACAGATAATGGGTCATCTTTGAGGTTAGCAAAAAGAAAAAACAGTCTAGGCAAGGAACTTGACAGAAACATGATATTGTCCCTAAATGGCACTACGTATGTATTGCGGATGGAGCCCTGGTTTTTGGTGCTCATGTGAGAAAATCCCCCATAACATTTGCAGAATTTGATTTCCTTCCCAGAATTTAACTAACTGTACAGAATTAACACACAGCCCTGGTGCATTGCAGAAATCACAGTTACAGCCAAGTGCACAATGCTGTTTAGCAAAAGCATTTAAATGAAGCCAGTTTCAAAATATATAGCAGAATCTCTTTCTGGCCTGATATGTACCATGGGATAACCGTCAGAAATTAATATCCTCTCTTTATAAGTCTCCACTTTCTACGTATATCTGTGCATGTGCTGTCTTTCAGTTGTATAGTTGTGCTTTTGAATAGTGGGGACTAGAATATATATCCAGAATACAGAAACATATGGCATTCATGTAGAAACCAATCTACTGGTTGTCAATGAACAAAGATGCTGTCATGTTCATTAAAGGATATTACAAATGTGCAATGGAGGATGAAGAATTCATTATAGAGAGGAGGATGGAGGGGATATACTCATTTGGACTGTTGACAGCCAGGCTAGGCAGTTCAGAAGCACATGGGAACTGGATACAACCTCACCTGGAAAATCTGCTCCTGATAAAACACTGGTGTTTTTAAAGAACAGAACTGCTATTTTCAAAAAGTTAGTTAAAATACATAACTACATACTCCCAGTGAATGAGAAATACACTGACTTTGAACATCTGTGGACATGAAGTCACATAAGAATACCAGGGGTTTGTCTGGTTTCTCAGGCAAGTGGGATAATTGAACATGACCAAAACCAAGAGGCAAGCCAATGACAGGATTACTGAAATCTCAGGCTAGGTCACCTAATTAGTGTTGTGGCATTTTCCCAGGACCTGAGCCAAGCTAGCACAGTCACTGCTATACAGAGAAAAGACTCTCTCCACCTTCAAAACAGGATTGCGATTTCTGATTTGTAAGGCTTGTTTTCAAAACTGTGCCCCAGAAACACTGCCAGATGGCCTAGGGCAACTAAATTGTACAGAAGACTTAATTGAGCAAAAAGGCTGAATTCTTGCACCTGTCCCCATGTCTTAGAACCAACTAACTTCCTAGTGTGGAGTGAGCTATGGTGTCCTGTTAGAGCTTTTTGCTCCCTACTAGACTTCATCATCTCCTGAGATCTCAGATGTTCAGTCCCTAAAATTGGAACAAAGATATTTGCATATATGGGATGAAGGATTTCCAAACATTGTCTCTTTTCTAGTTTTGCTTATGGTAAGCATCTTTGTTGCATGCTCAAGTGACAGGTAGCACAGTGTCTCTCAAGCAGATCACATTCTGTGTATATGGTTCCTCAGTTTGTAACAGAAATAAGTATACCTGAGTGCTCTGTAGACTACCTGGTTTGGGCTAGGGAGCACGTGGCAGAGATGAAAGCTTCTCTTCCTTTTTTTGTTCATCTTTCCAAATCAAAAGATAGCAAAATAACAGTCCCTACATGCAGGAGATCTCAAAGATTTATCTTAGAATCCTCCTTTCTGCACAAATATCCCTGCAATCATCATAGCCTCATCTCCTCCATAGAAAAGCACATTTATAGACTATTTAAATAAGTGGGAGCTTTTCTACTTTCTGCAATGATGCTAAAGTACAATCTCATTTATTTAGCCAAGAGGTATCCCTATACAACAGTAAGAGCAGTGAACAGCACACCTACTGCTCACTGAGAAAATGGAGGGGTTTTGCACTTATGCCCGATCCATCTTGTAAAGAGAGAGAGGAAGGATTGAACGGATTGTTCACAAATTAGACAACCTTTTATTTTGAGGGCTCCAATTCACTGTGTTGCTATACATCTTTACATTGAAAATGTCACATTTTTATCCAAGACTTTTAGAAGTTTTGACCAAACTTAGGTGTTCATCGAAGCTTCATCTTTCTAGTAATTACACAAAAAAAGGCACTTGAAATTCATCTAATGTTTTTTACTGAGAAGTATCTCAGCTTAAAATTGCTTGAAACTTGCTTAAAATTAATTTAATAATATTCTCAAACCCCTCTTCATGTCTGCTTAAGATCTTAATTTTTTTTTCCTAGTCAATCCTCTTTGTTTTACTATAGCTCATTACCCTGATTTTAAAGTGATCAAATATTAGAGATTTGAACAAGAAGTTCTGCTGTCTTCCCATGTCAATAAACACCCTTTCCTTTCATCTAGCCTAAAAGTCAACACTGTTTGTACTGCCAAAATGCTGAAATAATATTTAGGATTTTATAACTACGTTTCAGTGGCATTTTGCTACACACAAAGGGGAAAAAATGCAAATCTGAAGTTTGACAAATTAAACTTAGAAACAGCAGAACCTGATCTGCTTTAAAACCTTCTTAGCTTTTAATTTTTGACTGCCATTTATCTCCTTGATAGGTTCATACTTCTCCCAGGGCACACAGTCCACCTGGGGTGTCAGATTTGTAAATACTCCATCTTAGGAGATGAGGCATTTTAGGAGGCAAGTATAGTCACATGCATAATGTGTTTCTAATGGTAATAGTGTGAAAGTTATATGATAAACCACAATCTACTGTCAGTAATGCTATGGCACGGCATCTGAAGCGTCTACAAATCTTTGTCTAAAGAGAAAGAGAGGAACAAAGTGAAAGAAAAGAGGAGATGGAGGGAGAAAGGGAGCAAGAAAGGGAGAGAGAAAGAGAAGTAGAAAGAGAAGGAGAAGGAGAAAGAGAAAGAGAGAGAGAGAAAGAGAGAAAGAGAGAGAGAAAGAGAAAGAGAAAGAGAGAGAGAGAGAAAGAGAGAGAGAAAGAGAAAGGGAAAGAGAAAGAGAAAGAGAAAGAGAAAGAGAAAGAGAAAGAGAAAGAGAAAGAGAAAGAAAAAGAGAGAGAAAGAGAAAGACAAGGAGGAAAAGAGTGAAAGGAAGAGGAAAAAAAAGGAAGAAAGAGGAAAAGGAAGGAAGAGGGAAAAAATAAAAGAAAGAGGAAAAGAAAGAAAGAAGATACTGCAGTTTCTGGAAGACAGTAGAAAGGCAACCTGGAAACATTACCATATTTCAATGGTAAGGAAAATTACTTGGAGGGAATGGATGGCTTAAAGGGCCAATAAAATACCACAGGGTTTATATCTGGATACTCAGGGAAATTGAAGCAGTTACTGACTGTAATTTAGTCTGACAACTTTTCAGAGTCATGTATGAAATTTCCTTTTGTAGCTCAGGGTGTCTATCCTCACAGGAGCTAACATCACCCTCATCAGTGAGATCTGTACAGAGAATCAGTAAATTGGTATTACACAGCTCTTGCCCCTCCTCATTACTTAGAGGAGCTGCTGCTGGGGAGCAGAGCTGTTAATTTTGCCTTCTAAGTACAAGCTATAATCAATTGGGGCTGAGGGAGAGAGAAAGTGAAGCAAAGAAATTCATTATCTTCCCTACATGAGGCTTTCAGACCCTCAGCTGGAGCAGAGCTATACAAACATTTGATTTTACTTTTGGGACAACAGAGGGGCATGAATGAACGGCTGCCTCCAGTGCAGATCTCCTGCTAAAGGCAAAAATGTCTATGATGTTGGTGGCAGTTCTGCTTTAGGAAGATTCTTCCCCACCTCCTGCTGCTCTTTCTCTCCATTTCTTCACTTTCTCTCCCTCTTCTTCATCCCAACAGAGGGTCTGACCCTTCAAAGCATTTGGAAGACTGCATCAATTCTTCATCTGGCTGCTCTCTGTTAATGCTAAAGAAATGAATCAATTATCACTCATGAAAGTGATAGGGAATCTGGTCAACTTTTACAAGTCCCACCAGCAACACATACTGGTGTTCGGCACAGACACCCTCCTCAGTCTCCTTTTTCCTATTGTCTTGCAAACTCCCTTCACTCCCCTCACAGTGCAAAGGATTTTGTTCAGGTGAACAAAGTGGTGTCTACCTCTCCTTAGGATCTTATTACACCGGCAAATCCTCCAAAAGAGGGTAAAAAAGTGCACTGTTCACATTTTTTTTAAACTTTTTCTCAAGGAAAATCCTGCCTTTTAGCTGGTATTAGAAAACACTTCAGAAGTGACTTCTCCAAGCTAGATGTCTTGGACAGGTTTCAGTTGCACAAACATAGCTGCCAAGAATCATTTTAGGCATTATAGAGGATCCTGCCTAGCTTCTAGCCAGGGTAACCTGGGTCTTCCTTAACTGCATGCTGTAGATAGCAGTCTCATGGGGATGCCTCAGAGAACCTGCAGTGTCTGGAGTTCACTCAGCTCTTACATCTATAGAATTAAGTGAGGCTTTTGCTGCGATACGAGTATAAATGAAACCAGAGCTAGAAAATGAATTCAGCAGATTAGCCGGGAAAGGAAGTCCCTCAAAAGTGACAAGAATAGGAGACAGTGAGACTGATTGTATTAGGTCAGGCCATGGAATCGCTGCAGTGTTCTGAAGGAAGAGAATCAAACAGCATATGTGTGCAAAGTGATAGGTGTCATGATCAGGCTGGCAAGGACACAGTAATTTGTATACAAGTAGGTGTATGTTGGAGGAACCTACTCATTACATGCATGCAGGTGCATGTGTGCATAAATATGCTTGATTTCAATGTTGTATCTTTAGTCATCTTAGGCTATGTCTAACAGAGAAACTCTGAAGTTCTGGCTCTCTTGTAAAAATGTGTCTGGATTTTCTCTTTCTTCTGGCTCATATATTCAGGTTTCTCTCCTGTGAAAAAGAGTTAATATCTGTTATATGTCTTGTCTTTATATGGGTTTGGGAGGTAAATCCAGAGCAGATGGAATTGTCACAGCAGCTTGCATTCTGGTCCGTACTCCAATTCTGTATTTGGTACAACCAGTACAGCTTATGTTCATCAAGTTACCAGACCAGAAAACTTTTCATGAGGGTCGGAGCTCCACCACTTTTGCAAAGATGCAGCCCAAAAATGTTCCACTCTTTTATAGCTGCCAAGAACATTGTCATGGTTATTTTCCTCAGTTCATAGGGAAAAAAAATAGTTCCCATCCTCTAAAGTTGAAGTCTGTGAATTAAAAGAACACTCATGATGGAAGTGAACTACTGAGATTTTAAGTAACTGTAGAATTATATGCTAGAAAAATACAACTTCTAAACTTTTTAGATTAAATATGTGGTAGCTTTGTACTCTGATTTCATTGCGATTTATTACAAAATCCCAGAACATAAATGTTTTTTATGCCTGACAATAGGGCATGATTGTACAGATCCACTGCATTTAGTGTATCAATTGTAAAACAAATATATATAAAATAGCAATTTATTTACATTCATTGTAGTTCTGAACCATAATGTGCCAAAGCCCTTTGGACTTGTGGCAGTGTAGCATTTAAACAAGTTTCCTCTTGTTCTGAAAAGACAATATATAAATCCTGTCTCTGTTGAAGCTATTTTTGTATTTTTGTTAATAGCTTCAAAAGTTTAGGACTAGTTCCTAGAATCAAATAATGTTTTGGGTGTGAAGGCACCTTTAAAGATCATCTAGTCCAACTCCTCTGCCATGGACAGGGACATCTTTCACTGTGGTTGTTCAGTATATATCAGTTATCAATAAGTTACATGAGAAATGACTTACTACATACCTGAAGACCGGTTGCAATATGCAAGGCACCTTTATCATTTCGGCTGGTTGGCCAAATAGTACATGTTGTCCAGCTGGGTGACCACCTCTCAGCACTGGTGCATTTAGTTAGCTGTAAGAGAAAAATAGAATCGTAGAGGTAAGAGATACAGATCCAGCTCAGATCCACCAGATTTTATCAACGCAAGTGCAACATTCTCCAAATATGATTTGCTGTTATTTGTGTTCAGAGTCATATTTATCCAATTTATCTTGAGTTTGGTGTTCCTCTTAAAGAAATAGCCCTCACAGAACATGGAGCACAAATCGAAAGCATTTTCTGCATTACCTTCCCCATTGCAGGAACGTATGGCCATAGCATGTGACTGGCTCCAGTCCACAAGGCTTATGAGATCTGATTCTATGCCCTGTTGTACTGCTTACCAGCACTTAACCTGAATTCACTCTGGAAAAAAGCCACTTCATTTGCATTAATCAACTTTGCCAACCCAGACCTGTATCAACATTTTGTCTCATCTTTCTTTTCCTGTCGTGTCTCTCCACATCAAGGTTTCCCAGCTTTCCTTTCTCTTCCCCATTTCTCCCACACCTATGCCACCCCCTTTACCTCCCCACTTTTCCTTTATGTTATCCTTAATCTGCCTTGGAAGTAGGCACAGCCAGGCACTCTTGCTCTTTCTGTGTTGTAGACATCAGAGTAGTTGTCACTATGCTGGAGAAAATAAACCATCAGATCAGGCATTTTGCCCTGTACTTCCCAGGAGACAGAGAGGTGAGAGGACCATTTGCATTATTTGCAGTGCTCCCCTCTCCTTCTTTTTCCTCAGTTTACCTTTAATCCTGTAAGAAAGCAGACTATGTAGCCACCCCATGGTACTGGTCCGGCCCCTGAACAAGTGACTGGTGAAAACCATAGCCCTATAAGAATAAATAGGATGGCATTTAGGATGGTGCAAGTGTCAGGTCTGTTACAGAGCAACAGACTGGTTGCCCTTTTCTTGCTAGGCATATCTTCCGCCCTTTCTAACATGCTCATATTGCTCCTAATGCTTCAGGTGGTAATCAATTTGCACAGCCCTGTAATTCAGCAAGCCTAATTCTATCCTCGCTCTCAGTAGTTATGCACTATCATAAATCCAATAGCTGCAGTTGGATTATTTTCATTAAAAGAGCACTAACAGTAGCCTCAAGACTCCAGAGAGAACATGTTAAAGCATTTTGCAACTTTCAAGAATTTTTCTAAATGCAATGTGTAAGGTTGTAATATCAGACCATTGATATTTCAAGAGATTCCCAATTGATCTCTCTAGGAAGGTGCTCTTAAAAAAAAAAAAGGAGGATGTAACATGACTTAAACTGGTTAGTTTGAGCTTGAGAATTCTTGACAATAATGCAGTAGATCTTAAAGATGACATTATATGATCTCTGCATTGCATTTTATTGCATGCGATCTACAGACTACATGTCCTCTGCATCTGTAATTGAGATGGTCTGGGGGACAGGCATGCAAGAAGTAAACAGTTTAAAAGAATTGCAGTTTCAGAGCGTAGAATCATATATGGTGTTGTTTCTCTTCACAGAGCTGATCTTAGTATCAAACACTTTCTGTTTTCTGTCTCAACACAAGGATTTCCAACTTCCAGGCCTTAATGGAACCCAGAAAACCTTGATATGAGCACCATTTTTCTGAAAGTATCTCTTGTCATTACGTTGCTACAAACAACCTTCCAGAAGTGCAAAATAGGTCAGAAGTTCCACATTAATGTGCAGCATTTTCCACCTGTCGGCCAGCAGATCAAATAAGAAAAGGTCATTGCAATTTAGACTTGTGGTTTCACTACCCGTTCAGATGCCGGCACTTTGTTCAGCTACAAGCTAGTGAGCATCAGGGGTGTCCTCGTTACTTAGTGGTGCTTTAAATCCAGTGTGTATTTACTATTCTAATGCGTAATCAGCAATGCAAAACGTAAAACAGTAGCAGTTCAGAGCCCTAGCCTCTGCCACAAATTCATGTTCACTAATTTCTTCACAAGAAAACAGTCACCAGCCAGATCTCCAAACAGTGGTTTATATAAAATGAACACATACTCCTTAGTGTGATGGAAGGTTATTTTTCTGGAGGATTTTTTATTATTCTTTGGAGGTATTTCATGTGCTACTCTACCTACACCCCATTTTTCTTAGTTTTCTTTACCCACCTCACCTCACCAATAAAAAATCCTTTACATAAACATTTTCAGTACTGTTTTATGTTTCAGAAACCAATGCAATTTCAAAATTAATTATGACAGTTGCTCTTTCAGGTTTGTCTTTTTTCCTTAAAAACTGATCTTATAAATCACTTGGCCATTACCCAAAAAATCTTCCAGCATTATGATTCTGTAGGTGTTTCACAAGCCTTTAAGTACATTTTTTAGATTTGCTATTAAGCTAATCTCTGAGTAAGAAGATGCGGAATATTAATGGCAGCATTTTGGAATTGTAAATAAACATGTTTGGAGCAATCTAGATGAAGAGCAGGACTATAAATATGGTCATAAAAATCTAATTAACATTTTAACTGTGAAAAGCTTGCTGCTTTGATACCACAAGAGAATAGTCTCAGACAGTAGATAAAATTAAATATTCCCATGTGGGTTTCCAGCAGATGAAACACTGCTATCAATATTTAATGGAATGTGTCAGATTTTACCATCATTTGAAAGAATGCAAATAGAGGTTACCATAGAAATCACCTTGACAGAATACTGCACAAATTGCAACACAAACTACCCCTGAAGCATCCTAGGAGGAGTTAGTAAGATTTTGCCTGATACCCTTTCATGTGATCTCTTGAAAGGAAGGAGAAAAGTCCTATGTGTGTGAATGTGTGTAAATATATATTATGATAAGTTATTAACTAGTAATGTTAAATAAGAGAAATAAGAAACAAAATATATTCCAAACACTTTCACATCACAGATACCTGGGCTCAGTTCAGTGCAGCAGACCAAATAATATCAGTGAATGGGTTGCTAAAATGTCTCCATATAGTTATGAAACACCTAATTGTGTAAGCCACATACCAAAATTCTCACATAGATATTGATATTAAACATTTGCAAACTTTTTCTCTCAAGAAAGAATTCCTCATTACCAACTTTCAGCTAATTTTTACACTGCCTAAGTACAAAATACAGAAATTTGTATAGTTATCAGGATAAATTTGGTAGGATTTGTGTTTTTCCTCTAAAAAAACAATCCATATCTCCCTAAATGTCTATTTCCATAAAAAGCTACTTATAATCAGCAGAATTTGGCAGTTCAAGAAGCAGCTATATGTCTAACTATCCAATCAATTTTATAATGTCTGTAGGATGTCTCAACGGCAGGATCCTTCTCAAATTATCACATTTGTCTTTTCAGAGTTTTGGCAGGTAACTTGAACTGGAGCTAATGAGCATCTTTAGAATATGTACAGTTACCTTAAGTTTCTTGGAAAGAGCAATATGTTTAAAGTAGTTAAGAAGTGCTCCTTGACTACTGAAGAACCTAAGTTGCTCCAAACTTCTTCATGGTCAAAAAAACCCCATATACATATAATTTCTTGTCTTTCAAGAGTGAGTGAGAGAGCCTGATGATAAAATCTGCCTTTTCTTTAAATTATTCTGAAATAGTTTAGAAAACGTCAGTATCAGATACAACTGGAATCTTATGTATCACACTGCAGAGCCTCATCTTCACAGAATCACAGAATCACAGAATGTGAGGGATTGGAAGGGACCTCAAAAGATCATCTAGTCCAATCCCACCGCTGGAGCAGTAACACCTAGATGAGGTTACACAGGAAGGCATCCAGGCAGATTTTGAATGTCTCCAGAGAAGGAGACTCCACAACCTCCCTGGGCAGCCTGTTCCAGTGTTCTGTTACCCTCACTGTGAAGAAGTTTCTTCTCATATTTAAGTGGAACCTCCTGTGTTCCAGTTTGTACCCATTGCCCCTTGTCCTATCACTGGTTGTCACTGAGAAGAGCCTGGCTCCATCCTTGTGACACCCACCCTTTATATATTTATAAACATTAATGAGGTCACCCCTCAGTCTCCTCTTCTCCAAGCTAAAGAGACCCAGCTCCCTCAGCCTTTCCTCATACGGGAGATGCTCCACTCCCTTCATCATCTTTGTGGCCCTGCACTGGACTCTCTCCAGCAGTTCCCTGTCCTTCTTGAACTGAGGGGCCCAGAACTGGACACAATATTCCAGATGAGGTCTCACCAGGGCAGAGTAGAGGGGAAGGAGAACCTACTCTCTCAACCTACTAACCACCCCCCTTCTAATACACCCCAGGATGCCATTGGCCTTCTTGGCCACAAGGGCACAGTGCTGGCCCATGGTCATCCTGCTGCCCACCAGGACCCCCAGGTCCCTTTCCCCTACACTGATCTCCAACAGGTCGTTCCCCAACTTATACTGGAATCTGGGGTTGTTCCTGCCCAGATGCAAAACTCTACACTTGCCCTTGTACTCTTGTTATTTATATTTGAAGTAAGCAGTGTATGTCCCTGCTTAGTAAAGAGAGATACACAGATTTTAGTAATGTGCAATATTTCTATGCTAAAAATGTTTGAAATCTGATGTTTTCTGCTTGCCTTTTGGAGGTTTCATGTCCATTCAAGTACTACAGTAAAGCACAGTGCATTATGTCATTTTTTTAAGAGTTTTTTAAAGATGTAACTGTAACCCATACGTAAAATGACATAATTTCTCCTCTATAAAAATGTCTACACCAGTAAGTTCTCCTTCTTTTTGTGATACCTCAGCCAAAGAAGAACGTGGTTCAAACCTTCATATTGATGCCTTGAAGGATGCCTTTACCACCAATCTACACACTTGACTAAAGCAATGACCGTTTCTCCTATGGGAATTGGACCATTATGAAGGAAGGTCTGGAAATGTATGAAGCTGAGATGAAAGGCAAGAAAAAGCCTGCATTTAAGAGGCAGGGAACATTGGGAAGAACCCCACTGTTTGAATCTCTAGTGTTTCTCCGAGGGAAAGACCATAATCACTTCAATTTCATCTGTGACAAGAGTGATGGAAATATCTAGGCAGAAGAATTTCCCATAAAAAAATTTCTGAAAATATTCAGAATTTGTCATTTCAAGACAAGACAGTGGATCATAGTGGAATCTAGTAGACTTTCTGCCTGGATGTATTTCAGTGTTTTCTCCCCATATTCAGCTTCATTGCATGTGACACACAACAACAGAAGCCAAACAACTACTTCTTGCTTTCCATCTGCAGGACCATACATGGTGTGACCTATAACAATATGTGGCAATAATGCCGTTAGATCCTGGATTGTCACACATCTGAGCTTATGTATCTTATTGCTACTTTTGTTCTTCATGTCTCTGCTCCATAGTATTTTGAAGGCAAAATGAATGTCTCCCTCTGACTTGACTGACTTACATTGCCCAGCCTTTCACTAATATTTTGCTATATAAACTCTTCAAAAATCCTTGTGACTGGTTAAGGAGCATCCTGTGACTACTACTGCAGACCACAGAGGTACTGGGTGATGCCACTGACACAGTGTTATCTGAAAACACTGATGTTCTTTCAGTCTCAGAAATATCAGTCTTTTATAAAATACCTCACCAGCATTAGGGGGTTGTGTAGCTCAGTTAAACAGAATTGTTTGAATCTTTACACAGTCATGAAACCAGAATCCCTTGTGAACTTCATAAAAGTTTCACATACTGCTCCTCTGGTCACACTTGATACTCAAACTGGCCCAAAGAGCAGAAGTGATGTGTAAAATAAAATACCTTTCTTGCAGTGTCATTGCCCTAAGCATGAAGTACCTGAAAATACACAGGAAAGGTTATTCGCAGGAGATCAGACCATTTTTGTACAATTAAGGGTGATTCAAAGGCATTTCTGAACCTTTTGTGTGGGTTTTTTCCCTGAACTCAGATTACAACAAGCAAATTTATCCTAGCACATAGTGGACTGAATGCTTTGTACTTCTAAGATACCAAATAGATGAAAAGGCATAGATGGAAACTCTTATATCTGCTCTGAACTGACATGCAGAATATATTGTCATAACAAGCTCTCTATACATTGTGAACAAAGAACATTTTATTATATATTTTGCAATATTTCACCCATTGTTCTCTTTGTCTTGCTTAGGTAGATACTGCCACTTAGTAGTATTTCTATGTTCTTTTAGCTGGAAGGAAGGGCAAAAGGCTCCAGGCTAGTTCTGTAATCAATGCTAATGCTGCTCTTTAGACAGCTTGAAATAAGACCACTCTGCTCCTCTGGAGTCAAAGATCCTGGAGTCATAACACTAACATCTCCCAGTACACATCACTCTGTTTTCTTAGCTAAACTTTTAGACATGTAGAAAAAAACTTCAGGGGTTTTGGATAAATGTTTTTATACTTTCAGATACAGTTACTTTCCAAGAAACACAATTCAATGGTAGCATGCCATGGAACAGGCTGCATGTGTAGAATACCAAGCAATTTACCTGGTGATTCAAGGAAGAAAACTTTTGCTTTGATTTTTGATCAAAATGAAAAAGAAAACCATCAGTAAGTCTAGATTTTGTCCCAGGTGTCTATTGCAGCTGAAGCAAAGCTGCAAAGTCATCTAAATGGACAATCTGAAAGACATCTGGGGAGGTGAGAATGCAGTGATTCTCTCCTCATGTTGTAAACCCCTTCAGCATGTGGAACTAATGCAGACTAAGGGCTAAATCCAAAGCATGTGGAAGTCAGAGTGCTCTTCAACAATCTTCTTGGGAATACATCGAAATTCCAGCATAGAGACTTACCATCTACAGACCAAAGAAACCTTTTCCATGACAAATGTGTAGCAAACACATGCAAATATAGTCACAGTAAATGTTCATTATGTTCCACAGGTAACCTGTACGCTTCTGGAGCAGAACCTAGACACCAGCAATGGTTCTCAGATGGGGATGGACACCTAAGTTTAGATAACTGAGTCAACTGGCTGTGACAGGTGGTCAGACACCTAACTCAAATGAGTAAACCCTCATTCTAATCACTTAAGTTTAGGTGTCTCGCTCTTTATCTGGGACTGACCCTCATGTCTATGTAGCATTTTTTCAAAGAGAAGCTTCCCTCCAACAGCAGGGAGTAGATGGCTTGTGCTGGAAATCCTGCCAGTTCCTTAAAAGACCAAAGGTCAGAGCAGAGCTGGTCCTTTCTTAATATTATTGTGTGGTGGAAGACTGGACTCCCATAAGGTGGGTAAGGTTTCTGTCCTGCTTGCTCTTTGTGCTTTCAAATTTGTACAATAATTCTTGTTGGAAAGGACCACTAGTCCCAACAGCAGTCCCAACACCATCTACTTCCAACCACAAGACCAACACCCTCATTAGAACAGGTTCCTCAGGACAATATCCAGTCAAGCTCTGAACACCTCCAAGGATGCAGATCTCAAAATCCCTCTGGGTAACCTGCTCCAGTGCTTGAGCATGCAAGCGGTGATTTTTTTTCTTCCATATATCTACTTGGAATTTCCCCTGCTGCAGCTTGTGACTGTTGCTTCTCACCCTTTTGCTGAAGGAAAGGATTCTGGCTCTGTGCTCTGGTCCACTTTAGGTGGTTGAAGGTAACAACCAGATCCTCCCTTAGCCTTCTCCATGTTAAACAAACCCAGCTGTCTCAGCCTCCCCTTAGAAAACAGATCTCATATTGTAGGAAACTTGTACTAAAACCTCCTCCCCTTCCTGAGTACCTTCTCCTCTGTGAGTGCTGCTGAACCTAAACAGGAATTGTACATGAACTATACATCAAAATGAGTGTGCAGTGACACATACAGGAAGTCAAAGAGGTAAATGTATGACTTCTTTCCCCAAATAACAACAATCAGGATTTTCTGAGAGTCTTCATATTTTGTGTTGCAAAGACAAAACTGTTCACTTCCATTTACTCAGAACAGCATTTTATAAGAATCAGTAAAACTAGTGTCTTCAAACTTCATAAAGCTTTGTATTTTAATAGTAAAAATTATCATTGCAAAAGCATTATTAAATGCATGCTTAGCAAAACAGCACTGTTATTTGTATGAAGTCAAGCCCAATAACAGAGCTTCCTATGTCTGCTGAAAGATTTATTTTCGGGCTCATTTACTCTTGGACTGATAGAAAAGCTTCACAGTATTCTCTACCTAAAAGAGCTTTGGAATACAAATGTAGACTCAAGGGAGTGAAGAAAGAAGAGCAAAACCAGGCATGAACTGAACCTTCACTTGGGTAGGAGCAGACACCCGAATTAATCTCCTGCTGCTAAGCAAGAATATAAACTAAACTAATCAAGGAAGGATAAAAAGGTTGGGTTTGAAGTTGAATCTTAAATTCAGATTTAATCCAAACACACTAAAGCCAAAGCAAAACTGATTGCTTGAAATTAAACATAGCGTTCTATCTGCACAAGTTATGAATTGCAGATGGAAACAGTTGAAATTGCCTCCAAAACAGCATGAGAGAAGGGGAAGAAGAGAAAAATCGTACTTGGGTATTAGTAGTAGCAAATGATCATATGCTGGGTCACCTTGCAATCAATGTCCCATGTCTGGCCAATATCATGAAGCAGAGTATTATATTTTTGTAAAAGTCTAGTCCAGTGATGAGTTTAATCTTCAGGCCCTGTCAAAGAGGGTTACATTTCTGTAATTTTGTAGAAAGTTGTAGTGATTTTGGTCATGATGATAATTGTACATCATTCTACCTTGCTATCTGAACAGCTTCTGCTTTATCAGTCCCATAGCCTAAACACAGAATACAGCTAAATAAAAGGAAATCTGAAAACTAGTCCATGTGGCAGCACGCATCCATATCTGGTTAAAGTTTAGAGATAGGAAGCTGCCCAGTTACCATTACTTTTGCAATGTGACTGACTTCTGGGTCACTGAATGGCACAGTACCTTCGCTGGAAGAACAGCTGTTTGATATCAACCACGATGCAGCTACTGGCTAGCTCATTTGTTTAAAAAGATGTATTAATATCTGTTTATGCAAAAACAAGTTTCTGTTTGACAAAAATAATGGAAGTGGATTAAGAAATCATTGTTCTGATCTCCCATTGACTATGTCTAGCATTAGCCTCCCACACACCTGTTTTTCATAATCTTTACTAAAACTCTACTTTGCTTGCTAAAAATTGACTAGCTGTTGGCATAGAAAAGGACATTGTCTACATACAAAGAGGCAACTCCTTGACCCTGCTACATGACTTCCCATGCCATTGTCCAACTAAGCAGGAGAGAGAATCCCCAGCATGTAGGAGTGGCTTGGGCAGCCGGTAGGACATCATGTTGCCCTAGTTTGACAAAAGGAGCAGGGCCTAACTGCACCTCCAGGCTCTTGAATGTCCAGCTGGCTGCATTAACTCCTTTGTGCCCATAATTACAGCACACCGGAAGCTGCCCAGTCCTCAGATGAGTCCCCTTAATGCAAATAAATAATAGTAACTTTTTCTCACCTGGAGTTCAGCAAAAGAGAGGTCCCACAGAGATTTTTCTCATGTGTTCTCTCCTCTAGGGTCTCTTTCTCTTATGCATTTTCAGACAGATGATATTAGCTTGTTTCACTTTATAGGAAAGTTTCAGAGTGACCCTGTCTGAAATATTATTCCTAGAACAGTAGGGAATCTATCTTCCCAAAAATACCGTGATGAAAACTGAATTTGGTTGTTTCTGTTTTCCTAGCCACCCATTATGACTGGAAACAAAACTGAATTTTCTAACGTGAGAAGAAAATTATATTGAGTGTCATATGACAATAACAATGCCATTATGACACTAAAACAGAAGACAAGAATGATGCGGAAGAAAATTACTCCTTTACTCAACATGCAACATGCTTCGTGCAAGTCCTTGTACCAGGTAGAGGACAGGGAAGCTGGCTTTGCCAGACAATGTTTGAAACCTTGGCTTTGCCCCTGCCTGGCATAAGCTGGTATCACCGGTGCCAGGACGGCGGAAACAAAAAATAACAGAAAAAATCAGAAAGTGGCATGTCACTGTGCTCCTCTTGCCCTTCGACCTGTCCTTTTCCTGTAACTGACCAAGTAATAACCACCAGTGGTGCCCATGACGGGTACATCCAGTCTTGAGGACTGCAACCAGCTCAAGGCTCAACATGGATTCAGAGGAGACAAAAAACAACACAGTAGTCGAGGGCTAATTTATGGCAATGTGCACACCTGGCCACAGTGCTGGTCCATGCCTCACTCAGGCCAAATTTGGAAGAAGCTGGCATCTGCAGTTGGCATGAAAATATGACTATGAGTCAATCATCTTACTCCATAAATAGTGGACAGCCTGGAGGGGCCATTGAGCTCTCCTGCATGGCAGCGGTATGTGTGCTGGGATCTCTCCTTGAGCAGGGATGCCTCGCAAGGTTATTTCTCAAGGTTGAGAGAATCCTTATCGTACGAGATACTCAGTAAGTGAATTGGGAGAAAGTGCACTGAAACTTTGTTATCTTAGCTAAGTGGTGTAAAGAATCGATTACACATATATAATCCTTTAGACATTAACTATTAACTATGTCTGAGGCTAAGTCTGGATCCAGCCACACCTAAATATTTCTCTGAGAAGGAGTTTAGAAATCAAGCAAGTCCTTTCTGAACGTTGTGACTCAGCAGAAGGGTCTCCCTGTCAGCCTTGTCTGACCCTGTCCCTTATGAAGTAAATAATACAGTGTACCTTGCCATCGAATCTTGTTAAATCACTGTCGCATTTACTATCAAACTTTGTTATCAAGAAACATGTTGCTGCTTCTTTCTTACAAGTGAAGTGCATCACTCCATCCGTGACCAGTGTTCATATCTGCAGTTACAATTCAGTGCCTGGCTCATCCTGTGATGCAACAGATATGCTACACTTCTTCTTAAGGGTTGTTGTCAAATAACCAGAAAGAGTGAAAGCTGGTTGGGCTTCAGAGGGATCAGGTTTGATATACAAACTAGAAAGGACCCCCAAAAAATCCAAGTGATTTGATCAGAAACTGTAAAGCTTCACCCAGCTTCCAAGCCTGGCTAAAATGGACCTCTTTCCTGTAATTCTATCTTTCTGCAGTACCACTGCATGCTTATAAAAATATTTTGTAGAACCACAGTCTACATCTCTGTTGGATTACACTTCGAGAGCTATGCTCTTCAAAACAGTAAATTCATGTGTTTTGACTGTTATTCGTGTACAAATATTTTGTAATGAGAACATCCACAGAACTTCCACATACTGTATTTTTCTAAAATAAGCTTGAGAGAACTGGTTAGCATCACTGTAAACAAATCTAGGATACAGAAACTATAATTCTGTCCCCCATCTCCTCTCAGAATCTGTGGAAACACCCATCAAGCTGACTCATGCATAAATAGTGCATGAAGGAGACTGGTCAACAACACCCACTTCAGATAGTTATTTCATTTTATAAGTTTGTGTGCTATACATTTGCTTAATTATTAACTGCATGATGACTTCCAGCTTTTGGCAGATAAAAGAATAAACAGCTCCAGCTTGTGAAGCCAATGTCCTTCTGCCAAAGTCCCAGTCCTGTTGATTTATGTGGTTTAATGAAGTTCAGGAAGAACTTCTGAAAACCTTTCCTTTCTAATTTTGAAGCTTGAGTTCTAATTTATAAAAATATTTAAATAAATAAATAAATACATAGAGTAGGTGAGTAGAAAGTCTCCTTTTCACTAGGCTAAGCTTTTTTTATAGTGGACTCAGATACAAGCTAATGGACAAAAAACATTCTGAAAATCCTGTTCTCAGGAATTTACCAAGATGAAGTATGTTTTCAGGATTCAGTTCTTACAATGTAAACTATTAGATGAATGCATTAAAAACCATATGAGTTGATTGAAACACTAAGTAATAAATGAAGAGTTTTGCTTTTCTGTTCAAACCAGTCTAGGAAGATTTAAACTCATTTCTCCTCTCTATACAGTCCCAAGAAAAGTATTTTTCTTTATAAATGTGTACATTGGGAAGACAGAAATTTTTGGTGGCGTTTTGTTTTGGTTTTTTGTTGTGTTGTTGTTGTTGTTTTGTTTGTTTGTTTGTTTATCCTTATTTGTTTAGGAAGGAATATGAAAGCTGCTTGGTGTGAAAAGCACAACTTTCCACTCAAAATATCAAGCATTTGTCTTAAGAAAGTTTTGAACTTTTCAAATTAACTAGCATCATGTAAGATGCCCACAAGTGTTGATATACCTGAAACATCACAATAACAAGCTCATTGAAGGCTCCATCCTGCTTTAGCTGCTCCCAGTTATGAACTTTTACCCCTCTGGAGATTAGTTTTCCATCCTTGGGTGGAATTGCTCCAGAAATCCTTTTAACATGAGTGCAGCTGAGTGAAAATCTGTGCATGGCAAGTGGCAATGCTGAGAGTAAACTATTTTCTGTAATTATTTTTCATGACAAAAATATGGCCTTTTAATGAAAAATATATTCAGTACTAACTGGAAAACCAAACCATTTCCTGACTTTTGTGGAAAGCTTCTAACAATATTCATTTTCCAGGATTCTTCTTTCTACTCAGTTCTGAAAGGAGAGGGAAAAGAAAAAAAAAGTTCAGTGAGTTCTGAGGACATTAATTTCATATCTGCCATCAAATTTCTACATACATTATGATGAGTTCTTGAAGGAGAATTATTTAATCCCACATGGAAAATTTTGTGCATAGCAATTTTATACCTGGCAAGAGAGCTGGGAAGTAGATATTGTACTAAATAAAAATGAAGCATTGTAGGGAAAAGAGTCAACAATGGTGACACCTTGTTTATTTTACAACAATTAATTAGTTTGTATATGAAGTTTTACACACTCCTGATCTGTTTCTACCCCAGCATAAAAACTAGCCTCGAGGTAGATCATCAGTTAATTTGATCTGTATTGAAAAACAGTTCAAACAAACTAAACATCAAAATTTAAGAATTGCTCAAGATTTAAGAATTTAATTTAATTTCTCACTTTTGAAGAGAATAGGTAAGTGTACAAAGCTACTGACTGAAAGAGCTTTGCCCTGTCACCTGGTTCACATGCAAGGGTCCTGCAGAGAAGTCACTCGGTACAGCTGGCAGCAGCAGTACTGAAAGGAAAGGTAATAATAAGTCCAGATGACTGACTGAAGCCACCCTTTTGGAGCACGGTGGATTCCCAGTTACATTGCCGCCAAGCGTTGACAGTGAATTATTATTCTCAATCGAAGAGGCCTGTATCACTCACAGTGTAAACTCTTAATTTCAGCAAGAATTAGTACAATAACATTGTCTGAGCATATTTGAAGAAGAATCAGAAAAAGGCAAATAAATGAAAGCGGATCTACTCTTGGAAATGATCTGAAATTAAAAACCATTAATGCAAAAGAAAAAGTCTAAGGTCATTTATAAGGAACAAAAGACCATTCTGGCTGTAGAAAACAGGTCTCAAGCCTCTGCATACATAACTCATTCTAAACGAAATTGTAGCTATGAATGTATGTCTGGTCTGCCAGTGAGGTATTAAGAAAATCCTTACTTCACTGGTTTTCTTCTATGCAAGAGAATACATATTTGGACTCTGAGTTCAATAAAATATCAAATTACTTTCAGAGAACCTTACACATTTCTGAAACAGTGGTGTTTAGCCAGATTTAAAAAGAAAAAATATTCCCTGACTGGAGAATTAATACTTCCAGAAAACAATAAAAGAAAGCCTACTGAAGTCAGTGGGTGTCTTTCTGGGTTATTACAATGGGCTTTGTATCTTGTCTCTGGTTCAAATATTCATATGGCAGAAAATCAGGATTGAGGCTGACGTGTTTTTAATTAATGTTCATTGCAGGCAAACTGGCTGCATGAGTATTCATAGACACTGAAGTCATGCAAGATTTACAAATATATTTATTCAAAAGCTCAAATGCATATGAAAACTTTTTAACTTTCTGGCCAGCTGCTGAAGAATAGAAAAACTTAGTTCTACAGTTTTAGAGAAAAAAGCAACTTTCCTTACTCAGTGCAGAGGATACCGTATGTTTGCACTGATATTCCTTACACTGAGGATAGATTAGATAAGCTCCAGAAGTTCTTTTCAACCCAAGCTTTTCTATGATTTTTAGATAAGTTCAGAATTCTTACCTCTGATAAATATGTGTAAATTTTTGACTTCCACAGACATGACTTTGGGTCTTTCACATGATGATACTGAAGCATCTAAAATTCATATCAGCAAGATCTAACACCCAGATAAGTAAGGATACATGCAATTATTTTTAAATATGTCTTAATTATAATTCAACAGATAAGAGAACATTACAGGCTGTTCTCAAATAAGTGATTATTAAGGACGAGCATAACTTAAATATTTATATAAGCTACTTACAGACTACCTAGAGATATTTTGTACAAAGGACACTAATGATTACTTCTTTACATCGATACTAAAAGTATGTCCCCTCAAGGAACTATAAAAACCATGCAGAGAGATTTCTGTCCAACTAGATCTACTAGAAATAGATGTATCTAAATTTGTAGAGCTTCTGTAGGCCTGTACTGTATTAAGACTTATCTCTTACTCCTTGTCTCAGATTTGTGCAATTGCTCCAACAGAGGTACAACATTTGGTGTCCTGAAAGGAGAAGTCTGTGGGCACAATGTTTTAGAGTGGGTCTTGCCAGATGCATTCCCTTTCAAAACTTCCAGCCAGTCAAAAAATTTCAAAGGAAGGGTGGCATTATGAGCATGCCCTCCCAAGTGGAGACTCCCTATTCAAGAGTAACTGCATTGTTTTTCATAAAGGGACAGGAGAATACATCTGGGATTCAGAGTGCTGTTAAATCAAATACATTTTGTCTAGTAAGCCGTTATAGAGAAGACAGCTAGCAGAAATTACTCTTGCGTGAAGTTATTGTTTTGGTGAATAAATCGATAACTTTTTGAACAACACTTGGAACTATCTTGGTGGCCTGATATATTCCATTTAGAAGGAAGAACCTAGCTGCTAGTTAATTGTTAAGTGCAGGAATCAATCTAACTCTGATGTCAGTTTCCATGTAACAATGACAGCTATTGAGCAGGACTGGTTAACAACATAAGACAGCAGAGCTCGGGATAGATTTTGATGATATTTGATATGACAACGTGTTGCCACAAATTCCAGACAAAAAATAATTATAGGAATATTTAGATTTTTAAAAAATAGAGACATGTAAGCTTTTTTTAAAAAAAAAGTCACTTGTGCTGCTTTAGTATCAAATATTTATTAGATGCAACTGGGACTGAGAAGTCAATAATTCATCAGAGAAAAAGTAAGAATAGAAATCTACTGGGACTTCAGATAGGACAACCAAGGCACTGTAATACATACATATTATTGATTACAATTTGCAGATTAGATATCTTTCTTTTCTGAAGAGTCACTAAGGAACTTGCAGCAAGGATGCACCAAATTGTCGTACTTACATATATTTCCCTTTTGAATACTTTATTACTAGACCATTTTTAGGAGAAATATAGAAATATTTTAAATTAAACTTCACAAAAATGTCTTTTCACTTAGGATGTACCATAAACGTGTCACAAAAAAATGCAAATCTCTCCACCTCCAATCTTCAGCTTCAACTGTTAAACCATAGCTCCCACAGTCAGTCCAGTTTCAGCACTGTGAGATCCCCAACAGTCACAAATAGTGTGTCCTATTATTTTCCAGACTTTTAAAGCTTATTTGTGAAGCCAAATAAGTAACATGTGCAAACTGCCCCAGCCTAGATAGAAAGAGCCAACATTAGCAATGTGCACAATCCTAATATAAATGGATCTGTTTGAGGATTGCATCAGCGTTCAGATTCATGGCTCTAAAGTCTCTTAGATTTAGTGCAGCAAGACTAGTCAAGGATTAAACAATGTGTTACCAAGGGAATAGCCAACATGTCCTGGAAGAACCATTGAGAATCAGTGCATTCAGCATGTGGAGGAACTGGAAAGATAAATGGAAAGACCTGAAGCATAAACTGTACACAGAAAAACTAAACGAATACTAAAAACACAAATGAAAAATATTCTGATGTTACTAAAATGCAAATTAAAGACTTGAACATATAAATATCTGCAATATGAGCTGCAATGTTCTGCTTTGTCCCAGAGCACTACTAAAAACTTGAGTTAATTCACTAAAACATAATACTAAGACAAAAGCTAGACTAGGAATCTTTTAAGGATAATCAACCTATTTAGAATAATAACAAACACAAGCTTTCTCTGAAAATTTTAAATACACAGAAGCAATTCAAATGTTGTGATGAATAAAACCTTCAGATTAATAACTTCTTTCACTCTTTTTTTCCCCCCTTTAACACAACCTTGTGCCAAAACAGTCTGGAAGCAGAAAAGCTGCAACAGCCACTGAGAAATTAGTACCATATTCCCAGGACCAGGAAGCCAACTAAGTTTCTAATAAGATGCCTTGGAAGTTTCAGATCTGTTCTGAAGTCCTGAGCACTAAAAACCTTAAATTATTTATCTTCTTCAAGAGAATAGCAGTAGGTCTTCATATTTTGGGCATTAGTTTTAAAAATCTCACTACTCTTTGCCCCCACTAAGTTAGCAGATGGCCAAAATGGTTCCAAAGGGAGTGCAAAAAAACCTTTAAATTGCCTGACAGCTACCAAGTGTCAGGTATATAAGTGACAGCTACCAAGCCAATCTGTCCAGGATCTAATAAAATGGACTGTGATCTTTTTTACTTCTTGTACCTTATGTGAAGGAGTGGATAGGAAGTAAATCAGCTTTATTGCCACAACTCGGAAATCCTCAGCTGTGCTCTACAGAGCAGCTTTACAGCCACTTCATACTGTAGGAAACATTTGAAGGCTTCCTGATTTCCGAATTGTTCACTGGCAAAAAATGTCAGAAATTTTATTTAAAAGGAAGTTATAGTGCTCGTACTGAAAACTCTGTTTACTTCAAAGGGCAGAGGAAAATGAGCATTACATTTCATGAGTAAGTGGAGGTATCTGGCATTGGTTTTAACAGAAAGAAATTAGTTCATCTGTAAGGGAAATGTAGGCAAGCCCACTTGGTACAGAGCAGTGGATGTGACATTCTGTGAGTAGATGGTCCTTGAGGACATTTTGTCTTGATTGGGTTTGTCATGATGCATTTATTGTTACAGCTGTTTACAATCCACTTACTGGCACATGCCTAGAACCTAGAAAAACACAGAAAGTATTGACAGCATCTCAAAGAGTACTCAATTCATAGATTTCAGGTTAAAATATATGTAACAAACCTTTAAAGATCACTCAAGTTTTTTATTTAAAAAGATTGAGTTTTGAGGGAATAGGCTCCAGGCTTTTGTTCTGTACAAAACTGAACAATATAATTTGGAGGAATAGACAAAAATGTAACAAAACATTGTTAAAAAATCTTTAGTTACCTGAGTTCTGGTCTTTAATCTGAATTTGCTGTAGGACATCTGAACCTGCATCGTCACTCTCACAGCTGAGATTTCAGAGATTTCAGAGACTGTATAAATTTCTTATCTCTGACTTCATTATGACTGTTTGAGAAAGAAATTAAGTTAGCTCCTCAGGGAAAATACTGTTTCCTTTCAGCCTAAATTAACTTGTTTGCAGTGATAGAAAATGCTGTAAATTTTTTACTTCAGATTCATCATGCTTTTCTCCCTTCTCTACATTCTTCTTGAGGCACTCTCCAGATTTAGCATTTCATGAGTGGTTCAGAAACTTTCCATACTCCCCTAATGTAAGGTAAATGGCCTCTTACCCAGCTCTACTTAATTGCTCTAAGGTCCATCCTGTGGACATCTCCATCTGCATCTGTATTTCTTGTCCCTAAAGCAGTTTCAGACTATCTTTGCCCACTCTGCAGAGTATGAACCCTCTTAGTTACTAACCAACATTAAAGCAGGACATAACTTGTGAGGTTGCAGCCAGGAGTTTCTGGTAATGTTTTGCCATGCTGCTGCAGGAGACAGTGTGTCAGTGGTCTTCCCAGACAGGCAACATAATTCAGGATCTACAACTTCCACAGCCAGCTCCCAGCATCAGCACCACCTACACCACCATCAAGACTGGCAAAAGCATATCCAGATATTGAAAGCCACCATGACTGACCTTGGGCCTACAGTAGCTCAACAGCTATGTTGCAAAAGGCCAATGATATCCTGGGGTGCATTAGGAAAAGTGTGACCAGCAGGTCAAGGGAGGTTGTCCTCCCCCTCTATTCTGCCCTGCTGAGGCTGCATCTGGAGTACTGCATCCAGTTCTGGGGTTCCCAGGTTAAGAAGGACAAGGAATTACTGGAGGGAGTCCAGTAGAGAGATACAAAGATGATTAGGGGTCTGGAGCATCTTCCTTATGAAGAAAGACTGAGACAGCTGGGTCTGTTCAGCCTGGAGAAGAGAAGGCTGAGAGGGGATCTTATCAATATTTATAAATATCTCAAGGGTGGATGTCAAGAGGATGAGACCAGGCTCTCTTCAGTGGCGCCCAATGACAGGATGAGGGGCAACAGGCACAGACTGAAGCATAGGAGGTTCCATCTAAACATGAGGAGAAACTTCTTTACTTCGAGGCTGACAGAGCATTGGAACAGGCTGCCGAGAGAGGTTGTGAAGTCTCCTTCTCTGGAGATATTCAAAACCCACCTGGACATATTCCTGTGTGACCTGCTCTGGGTGAACCCCGCAGATGGTTTGGACTAGATGATGTCCAGAGGTCCCTTCCAAACCTAACCATCCTGTGATTCTGTGATTCTGTGAAAACATAGTTTTGTCTATACTGCTGAGAAACCTTGAGCTAGGTTGTCCTTGCTGGTTTGCTGGAAACTTCTTTGTTTCTAAGTGGCTGGTGTTAGATCTAACCAACATTATTTTAAAGTAACAGGATTTTGCCTTTTTTTATCCAACAAAAGACCAACTTTTATAAGACATGAGACAAAAACACAGGAATTTCACCAAACCTACTCTAGAGGCATGCCTCTGACAGCAGTCAATACAAGTTTTTCCAGAGGATGATAGAAGAAACTTCACTAGGTTAGGGTGGGATGAGATGAGAAGTAAAATGAGGAAATTTATATTAAAAAAATTATCATAAATTTTTCACAGCTCTAAACATCTAGTGATAAATGGTTTGGGGGAGGTCAGAAGAAGAACAGGTTGAGATTCCATCAACATAGTGTTTCATTGCCTTCAAGCAAAAATTTATCAATAGTTTATGACTATCTAAAAAATCCTGTGTGCTACATTTGGCAGTCATAATTATTCTAGGATAAATGATAATATTCTGAAATTGAATTTAAGATTCCTATGGGATGGGAATCCTCAGCTTTTTTTGCTTTCAAGGGGTTAACCTAGTAGCTCAAGAAACCGAGCAAACACTGTGGTGCTAATGTTTACTGCCAAAGGTGGATCAAGAGGACAGCTGATTGCATATCCTCTTGAAAATCCCCTAAGCCAATATCTCTGAGGTCTAAAGTGGAAACTGTTTGTGTGCAGCTGATGGATTTAATTGCAATTTTTTCTTAGCATCCCTTTTCATGTGGATAGTAGGAAACTCATCAAACTCATTCGTTATCTGGATGAGACCTGTTTCTTCCTTTAGTTGAGAAAATTGAGATTGAAAGTTGCTTTATAAGAAACTACAAACATTTTTTTCTTTTTCTTTAATTTGAGAAGCTATTTCTACACATCAACACTTGACTAGAGTAATCTTTGACAAAGAAACTATTACAGATCCTAGTAAACTCTTGTACAGCAAGCAAATATATGAGGAAATTAAATTACCAACAAATGCAAAACCAAGGCAGAACCTTATTTTGTTTATTAGAGAAAAATATTGCAAAAAATATGATAAAAGCAAGCAATAGGTTTGAGTTGTCAGCACAGCAATCTGTAAAATGTTTTATGCAAAAGACTGAATTTTTGCATTTGATTACTATAGTCAGATAAGACAAATATTGAGCAACAATGTATTTTCCTCTTGTTCCACAGTTAGTTCTCAATGACTGTGCTTACTAACCTGTGCAGAGAAGTGAAATACCTTATCGTTTCAGTGCCAGGTCTGTATGGAGCTACTCTGCTGCTTACTGAAGAAGCAGCAAAGAGGATCTGAGTTCCAGCCCTGTGCTTGCTGGCTGGTGTTTCCTGAAGGCTGGACTGGTTGTTTTTAATTGGTAAAAAAGTAGTAATGAGGAAATTTTAATTCCTGATTTTTCACGCATGGTGAGCTGTCAGACACTGGAATAAGCATTCAGTGGTATCTTAGAGCAACTAACTGCTGTCCTTATGACCACAAAAACATTTCCCCACACCCTTGATGCCTACAAATTTCTAAAGAATTTTCTCAGCTTTGGGGTGGATCTTTTCAGTTTGTTTACTGCCTGTAGGCCAACATACTTTGAGTTTTAATACCTGAGCCATTGTTAAGAGGGAGGGGAAATAGTAATTTTTCCAACCTGCAAAGAAAAATTCTGCAGCAGTTTTTGTACAGGACTGTAAAGAACCACAGGTGCAGCTTCAATTTACTCAGGTTTTGTTTCATTTATGTTTCAATAGTATTTTTAAAGTTAAGAAGATGCTTCTGACCATGTATTCTTTTTGAAGGTGGTGATAATTTTTCTACAAAAAACAAAATTTAAAAGAAAGCAAAGCAAACCATCGGAGGTCGTGTGTTTCTTTGCGATGTGTGTTGCATTTACTTGACAAGGTTTTGATAGTGGAGAGATTGTAGAGGTGGGTTCTGTTAGACACGAGGAGCTGCCCCCATGTTGGGCAGAGCCAGTTTTAGCCAGTTCCAAAATGGAAATGCCACTGGCCAAAGCTGAGTCCATCCGTGGCTTTGGTGGCACCTCTGTGAAAACATTTAAGAAAGGGTAAAAAACGCTGTGCAGCAGCTGTGAGAGAGGAGTGAGAAACTGTGAGAGAAACAGCCCATTCTGGAGAAGTTCTTGAAGGCCTGCAGCTCATGGGAAGGAGAAGTTCATGAAGGACTGTCTCCCGTGTGAGGGACCCCATGCTGAAGCAGGGGCAGAACATGAGGAGGAAGGAGCAGCAGAGACAAAGTGTTACGGACTGACCACAACCCCCCTTCCCTGTTCCACTGTGCTGCTCAGCGTGAGAAGGTAGAAGAGTTGGGAGTGAAGTTGAGCCCAGGAAGAAGGGGAGAGGTAGGGGTAAGGTGGTTTTAGTTTAGCTTTTGTTTCTCACTGTCCTATTCCATTATTAATTGGCAATAGATTAAATTAATTTCCCCAAGCTGAATCTGTTTTGCCCATAACAGTAATAAGGAAGTGATCTCCCCATCCTTACCTCATACCATGAGGTTTTTTTCTGGTATTTTCTCCCCCTGTCCTGCTGAGTAAGGGCGGGTTATGAAGTGGCTTGGGGGGGCACCTAATGCATAGTCAGGGTTAACCCACCACACCATGATACAATCATAAAGTACTTCTTTTTGTACTCCTTTGACAATGCATTGCCTATACGTTGTGCCTTCCTTCAGAAAGATATGTAATTGTTACATCAGTACCACGTCAAGCAATATTAAATTACGGCATCATAACCCAGTTCAGATACTGAGTTAGAAGCTGAGAACCCCAGCTCCTATTTTGGGCTCCACTACTGAATCCTCATAAGATGCATTATTCCTCTGGATCCTCAATTTCATATCGTCAAAAAGGAGCTAATGGTACTTACTTCCTAGTAGTGCCCTGATGAGAAATCATGTAGAGGTGCCAAAATCTATTATTAAACATGCGGCATCGATACTGAATAAACTACTAATGTAAAGCAACATCCATGAAAATTTCTCACAACTTCACATTTATTAAATGATGTCATATTAGGAATGACACTGAGATAATGGAAATTGAATAGGCACAAACCATTGTCAGACCAAAGCTGATAATCTTTAAACTTTCTTACAAAAGGATTCAGAGAGACTGCCATGACACCAGTAATTACCAAATTTGGACTGGCTGAGGACACCACTTACTGAAGTTTGTCATTGTGTTCTGTCATTTATGATTTTGAAGAACCTCGTAAAAACTGCAATGAAGGTAAATTTATTTCTGATCTTTTTGCTAAGGCTTTGTGTTTCTGCTATCACTTACACCTGTGTAAGACTCTCACATGGTAAAAGTCAGCCCAAGGGTACATTCACCTGGGTAATAGCCACAATTACACACGCAGGTACAGAGAAGTTTCCCACTGCCACCTCTTTTCTTGCAAAATCATAGCCAGTGATTAATGTAAGAAAAAAAAGTCTCAACTGCTTATTACATTAAACTTCCTATTATAGTTATTTTTAAAGGACTTCAGAGATAAACAGTCATTAAGTTTTAGCCCAGACTGGTATCTGCCAATTTACCAGTTGGTAATTTGAGGTATTTAAGTTTATTCTAAACCCAGTGTCTGAATGACTGGATAGTATAATCTACCCCTTTGCTCCCAAGAAACAGCTGTATCCTTTAAAAACCACTTGGTATTTTGGCTGATAAAGGTTAAAAGCAAGTTAAAGCACAACAAACTCTGTGACCCACACACTTTTCATTCATCTCATGGGCTCAGTTGTAGCTATGGTTGAAAGCATTCATTAGGTGCTTTAAACACCTACTGGTGGCTCAAGATGCAGGATGGCCACCTCTAACAGATCTGCCTTGCCCAGACTGAGCAAGAGCTGAGAGCTGCGCTGATGGGCTGAGCACGCTTGGCTACCCCGTGCCTTGATGAGGAATTGGCTCTAATCTGCTTGTGGGTGTTTGTTTGCACATGATTACTGGGCCTGGCAGACACATTTGGGTTTGAGAGTGAATTCAGCTCTCCACAAATATAAGAGTGTACTCATATTTGTTGGCAACAACCCTGGTTCAAAAGATAATGTCACTTTTTGGAGTCCACAGTCATATGTTACTCAGGTAGTAAAACAAGTCTTGCACCATATTGGAGAATGGATCTAAGACACTTAAAATTTATCTTCCCTTCTGTCTTACAAGGATGAGTTGAGATTTTCTCAGCTGGAAGCTATTAACTTTTTCCTAGTGATGATCCCCACTGAATGAGTTACAATTATCTGTCTTGATAGATAATAAGTGACATACAAACTCAACAGAATTATCACTTAGCTGGCACGTTTGTCAAAAAAAAGAAAAAAAAATCCCCCACAATCAAACAAAAAACACACAAAACCCTCAAATACTCCTATAGAGGTTGCACCAAAATTTCTACAAGAATTTTCAGTATTTTATGTAAGTCTAAATAAATGTGGTTTTAATTAAGTTATGCAGTTTTCAGAAAATTGAGCTGCTATGTTATGCTATGGGGAGAAAATTCAGGGCAGGATTTGTCTTAGAATAATTTGTATAGATATAGTTGTACTATGAGCATAAAAACAACTCAGTTATGCACCGTTTAAGAAAGTTTCAGACTTCTCTTGGTTTAAGATTGGTGTAGGCAAAGAATGAGGAATTGTGGAGAGCATTTACTCTTCAACACAGCCAAGACTGGGTGGACCCAAATTCAGCTGGACATAGATCTACGCTCTGAGCATAGATGAGTTGGATGAGGTGGACTTTGTACCAAAGTATGAAGCAAAACACGATTTTAAAAACTGAACCTATCTCCATTCCTCCTTCAAGTCAGGACACTGTGCAGGCAAGAATGAGTGGGCAACAGGGGCAGAAGAGCAACCTGACACCTGATGGTTAGAGACTGCAGTTAAAACTGGAGACGCATGGACTTTGCCATGGTTCTCAAATTTCCCTCAGCAAATATCTCCAGTTCAGATGCCAGAGAAAAACTCTGTAACTGACGAACTTGTGCTTTTAAAGAAAACAAGAAGATGTAAACAATTTATTTTAAAATAGGAAAAAATATACCTAGGAACTGAGTAAAATCATCCTTTTTTCGTAAGAAAAAGTATAAAAATATGTCACAGAATATTGTTTGCAAAATAATCTGTGCAAGTAGATCGGGAAAATTAAATACTAACTGCATATGGTAACACCAATATTTTTGCAGTAACTGGAGAAACAAATAAGTAAAGAAACAAGACAGATTAATTATATAATTGATCTAATGCAACCTTCGAAAGAATAATTGATATGCTATCATTACCATAACAACTAATTCACATGACAAAACTGATACATGACACCTTCTTAGAAGTCAGTTTAAAATCATTACTAATCACATCATTCTGCATTGTGGCAAATGGGATGAATAAAAGCCTATTTGTAAAGCATTTAGTGTCATCATTTTTCATAGTTCTCTGAATGAAATATTAATGGTCATCACAGTTAAGAGTGAAATGTCTCTGGAAAGAAGAAAGAACTATACACTGCTAACATAATGAAATGTTCATAACTGTGAAAAACATGGGGTCTACAGATAAATCAGCATGATAGATTTTTTTTTCCAAACTGCAAAGGAATTCACAATATGCATTAAAACAAGATATTATACCAACAGGGCTGCCATGGCATGGACAGACATTAAGCAGTTTTAAATGGGCATTTGAATAATTCTGTTTTCAGTACTTTGCATTTTCATATTTTGAGGTGATTAAAAGCACAAAATTAATTACGTTACAATGACTTTAAGAGGGGCAAAATTATTACTCACTTCCCAGGAGGGAAGCTGCTTTAGCAATATTTTTTTTTCCTTTTCACAATCATACTGAGAAGCTCCTACAGCCATGGAAAGGGCAGTAGCTTTTAAGAAGTCAGGAGACGGAAAAATGGATTAGTTAGTTATCCTTAAGAGGGGGCAAAGAATGACATTTTAAAAGGTTAAATTCAGCAAATTAATTGGCAGCCCAGATGGAGAAATCAGTTCAACTGAAGAGAGAGCAACTTTTTCATTTAGATCCGATGCCTTTTGTATTATAACACTTTTCAGTTGGCCATGGTAGCTGCTCCCAGACTTAGAAACATCTCTTCTGTTAGGTGAGGAAAAAGAACACTTATTTATTCAAATTAAATGTGTCAAAGCTATACCAACTTCTTAGCATGTAGGAATGTCTGGAGGAACAAGGAGGAAGATAGCCAACTTTTTCTGAAGAGAAGTTATAAGACCTTTAGGATATTCAGAACAAAGTGTTGTGGGCTTTCATAAGATGACAGAAACAATTTTAAAATCTAATTTTGGCACAGCATGACTCAATGATATGCCTCCCGGGTTTTACACCATCATCTCCACTAAGCCCATTTTCTCTGCTTCTTATGTCATATTTTTTCAAGCAGTTTCCCAGTCTTCTTTTTCCCTGGATGAGAGGCAACAAAGGGTAAAATTCTTATCCTGATATGCCAGAATATACATATGTAATAGATTTAGTTTCTAAATAACTGTATTTGAGCCTGAGACTCTGAACATGTAAGAGTCACTTACTCTAGGGGAAAAGTTCTTACACTCATACTCTATGTTGTTTATGCAACTAGGACTCTGCTGACTTCAACGAAATTTGTCTAGGATAAGAATGCAAAGTCTGCCCTTAATGCTGAGAAGAAAGCATTTTTTCCCTTTTGAACAGTTTTATGTGACAGACATGGCGCGGGTGGGAGGGAGGAAGTTACCATGTGCTATGATTATTCATTTTCAGTATTAAGTGTTGTTTAATTCAACATTTCTCCAGAGAGAAGTAAAAAAAAAAGTACTTACAAATTTGCAATACTTTAAAGAATTTTGTAGTTTCCAGGCCAGATGTCAAGATCTGTCCTTCCTCAAAAGAAATTTCCTCAGCAAAGAATTAAATATGCTATCACCAAAATCATCTAGAAAAAAAGAAAAAAAGCAACTTTGAGGAAAACCTAGAAAGCTGCAGAAAACGTCTTTAGCAATTCAACCTTTCTCTGGGAGCCAACAGTTAGCCATCCCATGACCTGGTGCTTCTCAGAACTAGAGCCTTCCTGTCATAAGGATTATATGGCACAAAGAATTGCTTTGCTGCAATATTATGTGAGTAAAAGATGATGGCAGCCACTCACATGTGACAGCCCCGGCTAACTTGTACATAAGTGCCTGAAAGCATTCTCAGATGATTTTGGATAAGAAAGGTATATCAGCTGTTATGAGAGCTGTGTAGAGATTACAGCTAGGAAAGATGCTGATACCCACCCTTGGGAGACTTCGTTGCACTGAGTCCAGCCCTGCTACAGCTGATTGACAGGAAAACCCCTCCACCATGCCACAGTTCAAACGGGGTCAGTCACAGTCCAGCAAGTTTGATTTACACACATGGTAAATAATCAAAAATCTGCTTCAAATTTTTAAGTTGGCAAAGGGTTAGGGGAGGAAAAGTCAGCTTCATTGTCTGAAGTTTTCATACTGCCAAGTTTTAATACGCTAGCAGAAAGGTTCAGTCAAGACACAGAAGGAAAAATATCCAAGAAAAATAGTATGAGCTTTCAGAAAGAGGGTCCACAGACATGTCAAGAGGAAATACAGCAGAAGACTTCTTCTGGGGAACTCTGAAAGTTAACTACAGAAAACTGTACAAATGCATTCAGTGCACAGTCACCACATTTCCCATTTCTTTCTGTACTTCATTTCACTTATGGTAAATAACTTATGAAAACAAGTTTGATTATTGTAATTTTATTTCCAAACATTTTTATTGACGTGCTATTGTATTCAGTGTTAAATAACTTTGATGTATGATCCTAGAAGGAGGTAACACCCTGAAGTCTAACTATCTCCCCCTCCCTGCACTTTGTCTGCACACCAAAAATATGTGGTAAAACGTGTGTGGCTTTCATTTGTTTGCAATGAGCAGGAGACCCAGACAATGCAGAGCTACATGGAGGCAGAAGTGCTGTTTTGCTCACCTTGTGGAAGCTGGTAGAAAGGTAGGGCTGCCAACAACTCTGTGTACCAGGCTGCCTAGGCCCTATGAGAGCAATCTGGGAATCCAGTTGGTTTCTTTTCCACAATCCATTTCCAAAAGGAAAAATGCCTTCCCATCCAGCTTTTGCATGGCTAAGTGGGCCATGGGGAACTAACCAGAATTTTTACTTTAGTGGGAGCTGGATGACAATTCAGTGCAGCTTCAGCAAGCGGCTTTCTTTTTTTGGGTGTTTAGCAAAATGAACCACTGATTCACTCAGTAAAACCCCAAAGCAAAATCTAACCAACACCATGCTGGAACACCAAATTTCACAATTCCATGCACATCCAAGAGACACTATATGGCATCAGCAGGCAAATGGAGTTTGCAGGAGGATGAGGTATTGCAGCTCTGTATGAAATTACTCCAGTACTTTCAGACAGCTTCAGAGTTTGCTCAGACTGCTTTGTACATGACACAGTCTTTATTGGTATGTCTTAACAGATTTATATTCCTATATTGGACATAAAACTCACTTTGTTTTTCTTTTAAACTAAGAATGAGCAAAACCACATATTGCCAGTATTCAGAGTCAACCATGCCTTAAAGGGACTTTTCTAAATTTCAGCTTTAACCTAAAACAATATGGAGATTGACAGGTTCAGCTAATGCTCTGAGCTATCCAGAGGTTTCTAAATCTCCCTAGGATAAATATAGCAGTAGTGCCTATATCACTACACTCTACTGTATCATTATGTTCTAAGTGTAATTAGAATATGAATATATAGAAACACTGATTCGTTACTTAACTATAAACAGAGGAACCAAGGATTGCATAATCAAGCAACTAATTTACAGTAGTCTTCACTGTGTGCTCCTGTTAGCAGAGGTCTAATAGCAGAATGCTGTGGTAGCAATTCAGTTTAACCTGTTCTATTCCCTTTAAAACGTACATTGTCTTGGAATTAGCATTAAACTCTAAATACTTTCCAAAGCAAATAATCAGTGGAGATCACTGAGAGTGTTACAAAAAGACCAGTCAAAAAAGCAGCTGGGCAAAATCAAGGATAGTAAATTAAATGACCTTGTTTTCCATTTCCACCTCTGTGTCTTTGACCCGAAGTTCTTGGGCCCAGGTGTGAGCCAGCCAACATATGACCTAAGAAAAAAGACAAATCACTACATTGCCAAATGTTGCTTCTTCAAATTACAATGAAATCATATTTGTCAAAATAAAGCACATTATGCAGTGCTATTTAATGACCCCACAGTTGCTATTTGTCTCAGGAATTTCTTCACTCATTTGCTGATTCACAGAATCTGGTAACTTTGCCCCTCACAAATGGCATGATGAACTGACAACTTCCTGTCACGAGCAGACTAAAAGTAGAGATGCACCTTAGAAACAGAGTTTACAAAATCCTTTAAATGTCTTTGAGCCACTCAGTAACCATCCATACTCTGCAAGCGAGCCCGATGGTCAGAGGTGTAGGTATGCACACCGTAGGTAAGAGATGAGAAACTCTGGAAGCTATCAAACAGTGAATTTTCACAGCAGATCAGCACTGACATATTTAGAACAGGGGTTTCTGTCACCATGGAGTGTCAAAAGAAATTTGAGAATGTCCAACGGTTTTCCTGCCCTGTGGTTTTCTTGTGCTTCTTTCTTCCTCTTAGTTTCTCTTTACTGAATTCTGACATGCTGCATGGCATGAAAAGTACCCTTTTATTGTACTGTGAGGAATTATCTCAAAGGAATTGACCAAACAAAATTTTGCTGACCTTAGTCTTTTACTCCCATTGCCTTATAATGAAGTGATCCAGAATAGCAACACAAAAGTAGTAGTGAATAAAATTCCCATTTAGGTGGCTAAAGCCCCATGGAGCAATGTGTCAGACTATAACATATAAGGGGGTCATTGAACTATATCTTCAGCTGTATTCCTTGGAATGATAAATACTACAGGAAAGTAAAAATAAGAAAGCATAATTAAACAAAATGCCTCATAACCAGCTGTTTTCTGAAGAGTCAGTACATACATGGCATTAAAAGTTCAGCGTCAACCAAAAATTACAGCCCAGTGGTACATAACATATGGATGCAATTTATTTTCTGGGTTAAAAGAAAAGCTTAAAAACACCTGTGATAACAGGTAGTAAATGCTGGCTTTACTATGATATCCACTGTCATTCATTATCCATTTAAGTTCCCATCATTTCTTTCTCAGGGTTCAGTAATAGTTGTTTTGGATTCATTCCTATCAATATCAGCTATTGGGCAAGTCAATAATGTATCCAAAATACATTAAGTTTGGAACTGCTTTCATGTAACTTTTTTTATTATATAGAAGCAGATTAAACACTAAGATGTGCAAACACACATCTGCATAAGTCCCAGTCACCAAAAAAAAGTAAAATGTTGCATTTCTCTCTACAGGCATTGCATAAACCTATATCATTTAAACACCAAACTATAAGGTTTGGTCTTGCACCACTGATCTCAGTTGGAATACAGACAGGCAAATAGAAGGAAGGCTGAGAAGAACACTCATATACAATGCAAATGGTGGTACTCCATCAAAACCACTCTTAGAATGCTGCTAATTAAGCAAGAATTAAAAATGCTGGTTTGGAAAGTGAAAAGAAACACATTAATTCAAAAATATCAAATCTTGAGCTTATAAATTTCATTGCAATTATTTGACAGTGCTTTCATTTTTTAAAAAGAAGTATCACAAAGAGGTGCCTGTGATAAAGGCACATAGAGATAGTAGTCATGTCTTTTGTCCATATTAATATGAAAGAGCAGGGAAAATTAAAGACTTGAGCCTTTCTTGTCCAGTATTTGTCTAGTGCTGGATCTGGCTAGCTCTTGTTCATTTTGGAAGCTTTGCTTCTATTTTTGTTTTGTTTTCCCCATTTTGAAATTATTCATTGTGTTGTTCCTCACATGTTTAAAGCACGTCTAGTCTGTTCCCAAACTGGCATTTAATGAAAGCAGGTTATTCTGATTGAAGGACAGTAGCTGCTTCATACTGCGGTTTGGGGCTTGCCTATCTGACAGCTGTATTAAGGCATCTATTTTTGCCCTTTCATGAGGCCTTCGACATCATCTGGTATGGGACTGCGAATGACACTGGTGCTCACTTCTCCAGGGTAAGGAAAAGCAAAATGGCAATATCAGAAAAGCTGGAGCAGAGGTAGGAGGCATGATTTATTCCGCCTCAGTGTGAGACTACCACAAAAGAATGTATTTTTTATAATGTGTCACAAGTAGGTTTGTAACAACATAAACAAAATACACAGCAGCTGTGCCAGTGATCATAAATACATGTTTAGCATAGCAGCTATAATAACTTCCACATCATCATACAAGAACAAATTCTTGTCACACTCTTGTAGGTGGAAAAAAATATGCTCTCTAAAATGTTTCACATGAAAATTCAATGCTCCCATTACCAGAGAGTGCAGTTCTCACAGGACAAATAAGACTGCAGTCTGAAAACTATTTTAATAAATCAAAACTAAATACGCTGCTGCCTATATTGTCTTCAAAGGCTTATTTTGACTCTGGCTCAGGATTTTGTAGAGCAGACGTGGCAGTGAACATGTGCACACATTCTCTTTACTTTCTCTGCCTCTTTTTAAACCCAACAGACAGAAAACAAGTAGCACTTGCTCACAGCAGTCCCAAATCCCAGAGGATCCTCAAAACTCCTTCTAATCCATACTTTTGCTAATAATTTTAATATGAAGAATAACCAAGTGGAAAGCCCATCCTTTAAAACAAACAGTGGATATAATATGAACTAAGCTTTGTTCCCACTTCTGCCCCAATATTTTCTGGGACTATGAGCACAGAAGTCCTTTTGCCTCTCTTAGCCTTCACTTTCTTGTCTGTCTTCTATCTTATCTTCGCATTTTAGACTACAAGCTCTACAGCACAGTGATTTTGCACTATCAAGGTAATTTTAAGAAAGTCAAACTGATGGAATCATACCCATTCCAAATATTCGCCCTTTTACATCTTTGCATAAATCAGGTAGTTGTGCTTTCACCTTTGGTTTTCATTTCTGTATACCTACACCTCTTGTGCTTTAAACCACCCTTTCTCACTGTTTGCCTGACAGGAACTACCACATAAGAACAGTTATTTTAATTGCAGCCTCTGAATTTGGGACGCTCAAAAACGTACACCACTCAACCCTAGAAAAACTTGATCCAAAAATGACTGTTCTAATAGCCCATAAGCTTCATCATTTGATGACTTTTTGAGGTATTTATGGCAGAGCCCTGCCAGATCCACCATTGCTGCCCTTCAGGTTGGAGCCTTGAACTCAACCCTGCTGGGGAGAATGTAACTCTTATTCTCCATGTGAGTAGTTTCTCCTTTCTCCTTAGTATTCTTAATCAGTAACTGCCATGGAAAGTTCCTTAAGATCTTCCCAGCTATGTCTTTATTATTCCAGCATTACGTTCACATCTCCCTTCTATTTAATACATATCTTGCTTTTATAAAACTGCCTTTTAAGGAATTTTACACTTCTAACGTGGTTGGAATCAAGTAGGGAAATGTACAGCTCTTCTGTGTTTTCTTCTTCTATTAGTGCTTCAAATATTAAGCATTTATTCAAACTTATATTTCTGATTGTTCACTCCATCTATTTAGTTCTTCTTTTTTTTCTTGGTATCCAGGGAGTCAGGGCTACAGGCTTCTGAAGTCAGTTCAGATGGTTATCTGCAATTTCTCTTTGTAGTGCTCTTCGAGGTCAAATCCATTACAGCATGTGCTCAGACTGACTTTCCACACTTAACTCTGCTGGGCTTACCGTGACACACTCAGCAGTTCACTGCAGAATCCGTTATCCATAGATACAGCAGATGTTAAATTTGATATGGAAAAAGAACCTGTTTCCTGCCTCTTCTTCACCTTAAAAAGTCTTTTGAACAGAGTGACATTTTTGATGGAAAAGATAAATATTATACTAGAGGCTAATTAGTACCACCACATCCAAAATGAAATACACCCACAAACATTACATTCACATAACATACAGTACAGCCACAGTCAGGAAGTTTAATCACACAGGCCATCCCAAAGAGCTTAGAGATTGTGTTTTCTTTCTGTCATATCATATCAAGTGGGAAAGTAACGTACATCAGCAAATAAAGCTCCTTAAATATTTGCAGCTGACTTGTAATGGAAATTACAGAGCCAAGATAACATTCTTTTCTTATGCCTCACAGTCTTTGGTAAACTGGTGTATATAAGGCTTTTTTTGAAATACAGGAGTAGATTTAAAATCCATCATGGACATACTTGTGCTGAAACAGCCAGTCGCAGGTACCTGCAATTTACATTCCTGTTGTAGATTGATATATCAGCCTCTTGCATTTGGAGGCAGGGGATTCTTCTTCAATTTCCAGAGGGTTTTTTTCCTAATCTAATTAAGATGGAGACTATTATAGTCATTAGAACAAAGACACCAACAAGAAAAGAGCGAAGGAATATCACTCTTTCAAGTAAAGTTAATGTTCTAAATTTAGTTGGCATTTCCAGATTCCTCAGCCTAGCAGTGACCTCGATGGAAAGGAGACTGAGACAGCCCTTATAAGCAGAGACTGAAAATGGTTCATCCTCAGTTAAACTATTCCAATATTCATCTGTCCCAAAAAAATAAAAAAGTGAAAGTTGGTGGAGAAGAGCGGGAGGGGCTGATAAGGCTAATAAACTCCATATGAGGCAAAGGTTATCTTGCTATGACTGCGACATTTCTATTTTGGAAGGAGAAGTGGCTGCCTATGACTTCTAAGGGCACTCATAGGGTTGCTTATCCTAAAGACACCCTGTCTCTTACTGTTTCTCGTGCCAATGTTGTGGTCATCACCTGGAAGTGGTACAAATTTTTACATCCTCTGAGCATTCATCAGCTTTTTTTTCCACAGCCTGGTAATCCCTTGGGTCTTAAAGTGGAAATTCCCTACCATTATTCCAACAGATACTTTGCTAACAGTAAGGATGGATGAAAAATGGGAAAGTTAGGGTTTACGGATAAGCTTTAGTGTTTTTCAGTCATTTCACATTGCATGCTTATAATTCAGGGCTGAGGTGGTCAGAAGTGCCTCAGCTGGGCATGCTAAAAGTTTCTGTACTAACTCTGCAGTTACTTTGTCAAAAGCCAGGAGAAACACTCCAGAACATTTAGTAGCAACAGTAAAAAAGAAGAAAAAAAAAAAGAGCAAAAAGCAGCTCTAAATGTTAGAAAAGACAAAAAGAAAAATATGTGGTCATATCATCACACAACCATAAAATTCTTATCTTAACTATTCAGAAAAGTGCCTTTGATTTTGAGTAAAAGGTGCTTTGTATCTCAGAGGTACAGTACAGTAGCTTGATTACTATCTTGTAATGTGGCATTTGCTAAGATAATGACTTTTTTTGTAAATGGTTGACTCAATAAGCACATAAAATCCCTGTGTTTTGTCAGTGTCTGTGTTACTGCTGCCCTTCAGCTGAAGTAATTATACCTTTTTCCTTTTCAGAAAACTCACCCAGTGTTTTCTTTCTTTTTTTTATGACTGCTCTACTTATATTTAATTACTTGAGGTTGGGTGGTCTGCTTCTTCTTGTTTGCACTCCCGTGCTATGAAATGAGCTGCAATAGACTATGGGCAATAGACTAATGCGCTTGGTTAGAAACACTGTATCAGGTACAATTATCCAAATGAGTAGACCAGAAAAATAATACTTCACTTTTTCTTTGAAATTCAAAGATTATTATGCAACAATATGAATTTCAAAAGTATATAATACTCAAGTTTCTAAATAAATGTTAGGGCAGGAAGAAGACACATTCCCTGATCCCCAGTAGGTGAAGTATTAGCTAAGTCTAACTCTGCTGTCCCTTCCACTTAATCAAGTGTTAGCAGAAGTTCTAAAGGAGCAGATAGGAGGGCTGGAATTTCTATAGGATATACACCAGAGGATTAAAGTAGAGAGAGCAGGATCTGGAAGATGACAGATGCTCTCTGTTAATCCCCCCACCCTCTCCGCATAGGAAAAAGTGATAGAAGGATAAGGAAGAGAGACTTCAAGTTGGAACAGTTTTTAAAGGCTTTACTAATGCTAATAAATAGATAAAATGATGCAAAATATACAAAACCAATCTTGAATATCCTGGGGTAGCTAGCTTTGCCCTGTCCTCAGCGGAGTTGGCGTGGCTCCAGCAGCTGCAGGGCAGGCACCCAGAAGTCCTGGGCAGGACTTCACAGCAAATCGGAACTGGATTCAGGGATGCAGCGTCCGGAACCAGCCCTCGTATCACAGACACGACAGGCAGGGTTCTCTTCAGATGCCAGCCATGGTCGAAGAGAGTGACACCCTTGTGATCTCCCTCTTTTATAGGGTATATGACATGGAATACTCAGTCAGTTTTAGTCACCTGTTCTGTCCGCCCCTCCTTGCAAATATGCCCCTCTTGCAACGGAACGTGTGGAATTTTATCAGAATTCTTGGTTGTTATAGCAATAAATCAAAACATGAGCTTCTTCAGCATTCCATTGGTCACCCTTATCAGTTTCAGAGCGCAGTGTCTGAAAAACATGCAGTTACTTAGAAGGTACTTAGAAGAACTTAGCTGAAAGCAAAAATCACTAAAAGAGAACTGGTCTTGCTTTTAACAAAACCAGGACACTATGCTGTATACTGCTTGCGTGACCCTAAATAAACCATTGGGTCCTTAAGCCTCGGTTTCCCATACTGACAAACAGGGGTAGTATTAACCTAATACCATCCTTGGTTTCTCTGCTTACATTTTAAACTTTTCTAGGCTCTGCATTTGCAAATTGCATAAAGGTCACAATTCCAGAGTCTAAAAATGAATTTTAAAAATAATTTATTTCAGCTCATAATGTCCCAACTGAGCAAGCTACTGATACGTATATAACTGAAGTCAACGAGGTTGCTTCAAGTTAGGGATATTCTTAAAGACTTTACTGATTCAGGGCCTTAGCCTCTCAGGAAAACATTGATTCATAGCTTGAGGTAGTGGTTATTTTGCTCTCTCTTTCAGTGTATACTTATTTATAAAGATTTTCCTTCCTGAGCAGACCTTATGGCCTTTGCTGTGCTGGGTTTCTGCTCAGTAATCCAACCAGTTTATAAAGATTTCTAAACATGTAATTAAAAACTTTTACATCTGGCAATTGCACCTGTCAAGGGATTGAAATGGGAGAAATATACATCTTTTGGGTGAGAGCTTAATGGCCTGAAGTACAGCTGCAGTGTTTGGGAGAACCTGTTTGAGTGCCATTTATGAATCCCAATGTGGATGCGGGGAATGGTTGCCTTCATTCTGGTCTTTCGCTTCCACACTCAGACAAGAGCAGTAAAAAAGGGGGGAAGAAAAGGTTTCAGGTGGCATAGAAGGAACAGGAGCAGAAGGAACAGAACCTCTTTTAATGGAGCATCCCTGGGCAAGGGGACAGCTTAAGTAATCCAGTTTTTCAGCTCTGCTGTTCAAAATACTGAGGAACAAATCATCTGCTGTTATGTTCTAACAGTTCAGCAGACCTAATTAGACACTCACTTTACAAAGGGTTGTGATGCTCACATAAGATAGGAGTATCTCCATGGCTGTATTAAAGTGAGAAGAGACAAGGCCAGGAGCAGAAACAAGAAACATACTGCACTATATGGAGGGAGGAGACTTCTCAGTTGGAAGTGAAGATCAGAAATAGATGGGAGGAATCTAGTGCTGCACATACATGTGGGCTGTTTTATTGTTTCAGATAGATGTGCATTCTTCTTGCATGAGGCACAGCATATTTACAGCTCTCAACCTAATGCAGCCTACATGTTTCTTCTGTTCCTAACTACCACATTTGCTTCAAGAGGTGATCTGATGATCTGCAGTCCAGAATGCAGTTGGCTTTCTGGGCTGCGAGCACACATTGCCAGTTCATGTCGAACTTTGCATCCACCTGTACCCCCAAGTCCTTCTCATCATGGCTGGTCTCAGTTCCTTCATCCCTCAGTCTGTATAGATACCGGGTGTTGCCCTGACCCATGTGCAGGACCTTGCACTTGGCCTTGTTGAACTTCATGAGGTTCACACAGACCCACCACTGAAGCCTGTCCAGGTCCCTCTGGATGGCATCCCTTCCCTCCAGCCTGTCGAACACACCACACAGCTTGGTGTCATTGGCAAACTTGTTGAGGGTTCACTTAGTCCTACTGTCCATGTTGCCAACAAAGTTGTTAAACAGTCCTGGTCCCAATACATGCCACTCATCACTGATCTCCACGTGGGTATCAATTCATTGACCACAATTATTTTATTGTGATCATCCAATCAATTCCTTATACACTGAGTACTCCCTCCATTGAATCCTTACCTCTCCAATTTAGAGACAAGGATGACATGTGGGGTAGTGAAAAACGTCGTAAGAGAAGGGGAGAGTGCTGCAGCCTCCTCATGCAGAGAGGAGCATCTGGAGCAGCTGTGTTGGAACCCAAGCACAGGGACCCCAGGGTGCCCAGCCAGCAGGCAGCCAGCAGGCTGCTAAGGCTGCATGGCACAGATCCCTTGGCCCTCTTTTGCAAATGCCTAGCATTTTTTCGTGAGACAAGAACATTAAGACCTTTGCAATACTGATGACAAGGAGAATGGAAATGGACGCTGAGATACCTGTCGTTCTGGCTTCCATCTAATGAGAGTTGAGAAATATCCATGTGGGTGCTGTGAACATTTGCCAGTGCCCATACTGTGCAAATTCCACAGGTAAGTGAAGGACTCAAGTTTCCATTAGTCTCAAGCTGGCATCTTTTACAAGCATAAAAATCCTGTTTTAAAACAACATTCATTCACCTGCTTTCAAAGAGTGCCAAACTGGCACATTGCAGAGATGAGAGGCACTGCATGTCTTTCCAAATGCAACTCCTGCCATCTGGGAGCAGAGCAATGGCTTTCAGCTTAGCAGGCCAGCAGATTCATAAAGCAGCCCAAGTGTACGACAAGGCATTTCTATCTTCAGGAGCAACAGAATTTTGCTGGTCAGCTTCAAATGATCTGCTGCTGCTCTGTAGCACACCTGACAAGAGGTTTAGCTGATGCTATGTTTTCAGAGCACACTTGTATTGACTTTCCAAATAACCTTTCCCTACCAATCATGCACGAAAACTCACCAAACAGATGCTAAACTTCTTCCTAATAGCCATTCTGCTTCACTTCCTATATCCTATACATTGACGTTTGTTGCATATTTAGCACAAATCTTCATAGCTGCACAGCAGATTTTGATAAATCCCCACTGTCAGCATGAAATCCAAGTGAAAAAAGACCAAGTGTGGGTGTTGTCTGTGGGCTGAGGCACATGATAGCAGTCTGAGGCATCCATTTGTGTACACGCCTTTCACATGAGCGTATATAAGATGATGAGGATGAGATCAGCACAGCAATATTAAGAACTGCTCAGCAGACATGCAGCAGCTTGTAAAGCTGCCAAAGCATGATTTTGTTTCTGAGTCTGGCTGCATAACCTGTGCTAGGTTAATATCCAGAGGTTTTCCATTATCTGTCTGTCTATATGGGTGTAGGGTGTCATTGTCAGGTACTAACCATCAGTGAGCAGCACTAAGGATCTTTTTATAAATTCTTCATATTACAGCTGCAGGTAGGGGCTCCATCTGCAATGATTACTTTGTCATGTTAGACGTACAGAAATGCCCATGGTGGCAGAAGATAGTCCCCAGCTTCAGGGACAACAATTTTAAGAAAAGAGGCCGATGTGGCAGGTGTAATTGCCCCATCTAATTTAGACCATTTAAAAAACAGCCTGGAGCCTGAGCTAGTTACTTAGGCTCCCTTCAAAAAGAAAAAGCCAAGTACATAAAGGGAGCATTTTCCCCAGCTATCTTACTTACACACTTGTTTTACCTGAGGTAAATGTCTCCCCCGCAACCCCTATAAATATAGGAAGAGCCCAGATTGTTAGCTTGACAACCAGCCCTTGCAGGACTGGGAGCTGGGTAAAACACCTCTCCCAAGAACATGAAACAGGGACAACACACCCATGCAGCTGACGGAGAGCTGGGGCACAGGGATATCACCATCAGCCCAGGAGATATGTGCTAGTCCCAGACCTGAGCCCAGATCCTTTCAGCAACAAAGCTACAGGCCCTTCTTCTTGCCCTTGCTGGAAAAGGCGGCTCCGGAAAGCTGCAGGAGCCAGGGCTCCCTCTCACCCTGGTAGCTCATCTGCTGCTTAGTCCCAAAGTAGAGCCACCAGAGTCCCTGCTGTGCCTGCGGTTCTCCGTGAAGGAATTCCTATTTCACACATCAAATGCGTGGTTGGTTCCCCACGAAGCAGAATAATTCATTATGTTTAGTAAACCAGGAGCTCGGATGCACAATGCTAACCACTATTAACCATGGATCAGTTGCTAAAAAACAAGAGAGCTGATTTTAATGAAAGGGAAGAATAATGAGTGACTGCGACATTACCTATAATTAATTATTGTGATCGTCAGTTACAAACAATTTCAAGCCATTTTTTGGTTTTAATGCCACTGTTGATACTCACCTTCTGGCTAGCTGTGCTGGAATCTCCCCGAGCAGTGTGCTGTCTTATTCACTGCTTTGTGGGCTCACGTTCAGAGAGCCATTTGCCCTGCAAACTTGCTGGATTATCTGTAAACATAGTGAAAGGCGACAGTTATTGCATGAAACCCAGGGAGTGCACCTGCATGCTAATGACTTAAATGTCATGACAGAAACGCAAGACCAACACTCCATGCTGCCCTTTAGAAATAAACTGATTTGCTTCTATAACATTTCAAACAGAAAATTACAGTGTAACTTCTTGTGTTAATACATCATTTATTTTGTAATACATAAATAAATGCATATTTATTGCACCTCTGTTTTAATCTGCTGGTTTGCTTTTCACAGGTTCTCCCTGCCCTACAGGTACTGTTCAGATTGGTTATAATATTTTCTGTCTGTGGCTGCTGTACACTTTAAACTCTATTACAATGCAGGTATTCAGACCAAGAAACAGCTTTCATTCCCTTCCAAATGCCCCTGAGTTATTTATTTTGCTATTTTGGTTTTATTTACCTTAAACTGAAGGGTTTTCTAGTACCAATAAAGAACAAAGTGAAGAAAGCGATAAGTATAAAGCATATAGCTGGTTTGTGTTGGTTTTGTGGTTTTCAATCTGCATCGCAACTGTGATAAAAATCAACAATGCCAGTAAAGTCAGGGCTAAGGCTGCAGTCAGCCTTTGATGCTCCCACTGTAGTTAAGCCTTACAGCAGCACACAGCACACAGGACACACGTCAGTATAAATGGAGCCATGGAATACAGCATATGACAATGCAATGTATTTGCAAGCTGATTTCAGACTTCTGCAATGCAGATCCAAAGAAACAGAAGAGAAACTTTCTTTTTCTCCTGTGTTCTGAAGCTGATTCACTTTGGCAGTGATTGAGAGTTATCATAAGATGGCTGTTTGACCATCCATGTAAAATGAGATAGATTTACTTTATTTACGTGGTGGACCTATCCTTCTTCATAACTGATGAGTGCCTGAAGCACAGAGTAACTTCTCATGGATGATACAAACTGGTAGTGATGGGTGAATTTCTAAGTTCTGAATTTTAGTTCTTGAATTACTGTAAAAGAAAGGACTGTGCTTCTCTAGCTCTATTCATGCATAGCCTCAGAGAACTTTAGTTATGTCTCACCAGCACATACCATGGGTGCATTACTGTGCCTATGAGAGTAGTCTGTCCCACCAAGGCCACACACAAACCAGGGAGGGCAGAGCAGTGAAGAGAAACTATTTAATCTCCCATCCAGCTTTGTGCTTAAGCTACCAAGCCATTCTTCAAACACAAAAATAAATGTAAATTTTTACCGTAAATTATGCAGTTGAATTTCTAGTATTGAAAAAAAAAAAAACCAACAAAACAACTCCAGAATTAGCTGTTGCCAAAAAGAGTATCCCATTTTAATTTAAGTAATGTATTACATGTGCTTCATCCCTGTATGGTAGCTGTCTCCTAATGCAGGTTTCAGAAGGGCACATCCAAACCAGACCTCACGGAGGCAGCAGAATCAGGGGAGCTGACTGGGTTTGTCTGCCCGTCAAATATCTTATGCCTTCTTCAGTTCATCCTTTGTCCTCTAGGACCACACCAAGCTGTGGATCTTACACAGAAGTTCAGATTTGCTACATAGTTGAAGTGTCTTTATCCCACCCTGTCTGCTCATTTCACACAGGACAAGATACCCAGCGAGACCCCTTGCACCCCTGCAGAGGCAGGGACCCCAAAGTGCAGCCCAGGCAGACCCTCAGCAGAGCACACACCAGCCCCACACCAACCCCATTTCAGAGGGGGGCTCAGGGTTCTTGCAGCCCCCGTGGTCTGCCCAGCTCTGCCGCTGCTCTCCAGATGCTTGTGGGCAGAGGAGGCTCCTGACCGCTGGCCCCACACTGGCTGCTCCGGAAGGGGTAGAGCCCCCGAGACAGACCACTCTGCCTTTATTGTGCAGCCCCAGCTGTGCTGCTTCCCATTCCCTCCCCGCACAACAGGAGAAGGAATGGGGAATGGGGGACGGGGCGGGGGAGCACACGGGGGAAGTAATCTGAAAGTATTTTTCAGCAATCATTTCCCAGTACCTTCTATGTGACCAATCCATGGCACTCCCATCCACCCTATGCCTCTGTGCCATGTGGAGCACATCTCTTTTGGAAGGAGGAGGGGGAAAATTCTCCGATATTTCTGAGATGCAGAGACAGCACGTGGCAGCACATACTCTTTCTGCTGCATTCAGATTTCAGGGCATAAAGCATTTCCACTAAACAGGGAACCCAGTTTTGCTCCCACTGCTGTGAGGGGGAAACTGTTGAAAGGAGCAAAACTGCATTCCTGCTCATGCAGTAAACCTGAGAAGGTACTGACCTCCTCCTGGTGAGCAATGCAAGCTCTGGTGCATAAACACACACTGAAGGCTTTTAAGAGTGAATGTTATTGAACAACTGGGCTGACGACTCAAAGCAGCGAGAGTCTGTTGTGTAAATACGTGCACAGGGACTGTTACAGGTCCTCCTTCAGCACTCTCAGCATGCAAACAGAGTGCTTCAACGCCCAGCTTGAGATGATCATTTCTGATTCTTCCGTTTAGAGAATTCCCCAAAGGTGGCCCTGAACCATCTATTTTTTGGAACAATGTCAGCAATATGCACATTATGTCTGTAAAGAATGACGCTGTTACTGAATCACAGAAACAAGAAAGCCGTCTAACACACTCAGTCCAAAAGAAGACAAACCTATTTTTGCCAGCCAGAAATGAATCTCAAACATAGTAGCTTTATATGTCTACTGGAAATGCAGACATTGTCTTTGATATGTAATAGCTGTGCAGATGGAGAAGTGTCCTTGGTGGTTTTTACTGCTTCTCTGGAAAATGGGGCACGACTCTCCCTTGACTGGGTTTGCTGGCAGGCAGCGCTTGCCTCCCTTCTCTCCCTCCTTTTGCACACTGCAGTGGCTGACAGCAGTCTCTGGAGGCACATGTCCTGCTGCTCAGCTGCGTTACCTAAACAAATCCTGGTACAAAAGCCCTGCAAGGAGCCGAGAACCTCAATATACCTCTTTGCCTCTGTTAACCCCTCAAAAACAAGCGTGCCAATTAGACTTTGGGAAGCAGAATGACGCAAGCTGTCAGGACTGTGGCCCTAGACAGTTCCTGTGCTTCCTCACAGCCTAAATGGTTGGACTAATTAATTGCCTTTATTGAATCTTTTCCTGGGTGCAGGGTGTTGAGGCATCAGCTAATAAAAACAGAAGCAAAGCCAGCACTTACAGAAAATGACAATATCGGGAGTAGGCAGGGTGCTTTGTGTTATGTGTCACAGCTCATAACGGAGCGCAGTCGCTGACATCTTTATTAGCTCCTAACTTGGTGTATGGTCCTCTGTGCATGCAAGTCTGAGTGTCTGCCTGTGGCACAACGAAAAGAAAGAAAAAGCAAATGCGTGGAAGGTAACTTCAACACATTGATATGATACACAATATTTCTGTATACTATAGATTGAAAAAGTGTTGTAAAACAGATATGGACAATTTAAAAATATTTTACTATACATGGACAGCAGGGTGTAAAAGGCCTTAAAAATAATTACGTTTTAATACTGTTTTACGGAAGTTCTTTTAAAAATTACAGATTTGAAAGTGCTTGGCTTAAAAAAGTTTTTACAGATTCCGATGGTATAATGAGGTCAAGCTGCAATCATGCAGAGGAGTACAATATAAATGAACTACTGAAAACTAATTTCAACCATTTCCTGTAGAGCATAACTGGTACAATACATCACTTCCAAACACAAAAACAAAATGATCAGCAAAAACTTTATTAATTTAAGAGCCACCACAGAGCTAAAGACAAGGGTACATGCTGCTTTTTTAAAAATGTCAGAAATCCATTTCACAGTGTTAATGGTCTCTCAATGCCTACTTCATATTTAATCAGCAAGCTACTAACATTTTCTCAAAAAAATAACCTGTCTTTGATGTTGATCGTATCTGTATGTTGTTCAGTTGAGTGAATCAAGTATAAATGAGAAAATTTTGAAAAGCTAAACAACATGACTACTCAAAGCTAAGCATAGACGGAACTGTTCGGTGAGGCCAAACAAAACTGAATATTCACTCCAGGAAGTATGTAGCTGTGTCATCCATTCTGCTGCCATTTTACCCTGTTATCCTGCAAAAATCTTCTACACACATATCTCCTCCCATTCTGAATGACCTTACTAAGGACCTTGGTCCCAACCTTCACTGATTCCCAAAAGAGCAAATTCTCTACTTTTCAAAGGTTTTTCCTTCTCTTTCATTAATCTGTATTTTTCTGCAAGTGAAATACTGCAAGCCTAGACTAAAACCACACCTGCTTAGTAGACATTGTGAAAGCATCTTGTTACAGCTCTGCAGATTTATTTCCATATTGACCTAATTAGCATTTCTTTTATTTAACATCTAGAGTGCCCATAAACCAGGATGAAGTTAGCTAAATACCATGAAGCATCCATGGTATTTCAGCCAAGACCAGCAAACTCATTTAGCCACTGACCTCAAGCAGGCACGAGCCTCAGATTTTGGAATAGAAAGACTTAAGGAATTTATGTTCTGCTTTTCAAAGGACTTAAATTTACTTAACTGAAAGCACTTCAAGAATTAGATAAGACAGTCTTATAAAACCAAAGGTTTCTGATAAAATAGCATTCTTATTCATACTCTGTTCCCAGAAATGTAGTAGCTCTGATACTGTAAGTTTTAATATGATGCTCTTTTCCCTTTTTTTTCTTTTTTTTAAACCTGTTTCAAAATATTAAGATTGAATCTGTGAATTATTTTTAAAGGGAAATCTGGTGATTGATGCAAATATTAGATACTGCATGTTTCTAGAGCTCTTCTTTTGTTAGATGCTGTCTTAGAGCAACATCTAGTGGCATGCTAGCTCTGCATCCTCCCTCAAAATCGCTTTTGATGCAGAAGAGTTACGATGATAGCTAACTATGACAGCTTTACGCTCTCTCTCTCTCTCTCTCTCCCCCTGTAGGAAGCGTTATCCCTAGCCAGTCTGGGGAACCACTTACACACCTTTACAACATTTGCATTATATTCAGAGTGTAATTATAAAGAAGCCTGAACTAAGACATTCAAATTCATAAGAAAAACAGCTGGGTACCTTACCTTGGTTTTTTTTGCAGCTGCACCCATATTTAAAACTCTACTTTTTGTCTTAGTTAATCCAAAAGAATTGTATTTTCTGTATAAACTTCTGCATTCAAACAGGAAAAATATACATAAACATTCTTTCCTAAGGCAGCACCCAATTTCTCTATCTGTATGGCTAGGAACTGTTTGCACAAGATTTCGCACCCTAAGTCAAGCAGTTAATTCTTACTCTTTTCTGTAGCCTATTTGATTTCAATAGGAATCAATCCTACTCAATTGATTTCACATTAAATCAGTTTCAATTATACGCTTCAGGAGTTGCATTTGTACCTTAGACGATTGTGACAAAATCGCTTTGGTCTCTTTGAGCTGCTATTCAAACATCCTCAGCTAAAAACCTACCCTGTAAGTTATTCAGGTTTGGTTTATACTCTCTAAAGGAGAAAAAAAAAGAGAATTACTATGATTTTAGACACATTCAGTTACTACTCAGGAACTAAAATCTAAGAGAATGTTATTTAAATAAAAGTATTGAAATAGCTAAAAAAAATAATTTCAAAAGTTAAATTTGCAATAATGACTGTGGTTAGTCCTCTTAGAATGTTGTAATAATATTTTAATTAGTTTTTAATTACTTAAAAACAGCATGCAAGTAAAACATTTTTGTAATTAAGTTTTTATGATAGGTAAGACCAGCAAACTGATAGGGAGCATCAGATGAGATCATGCTTAAAACTCTGACTGAATTGTTAAGCTATTTTAGCAGCACTTTTTCAAGTGCTGAAATATTTTTGCCCCTTTGATTCTGGTTTAGCAGTTTTGTACGGTAGTTAATTCAAAGTATATAAACTGAGTGGGATTAACAGGTAATAGTTTGTCTTCTGCATCCAATCTACAAACAAAAGCCTTGAAAGACTGAAAGCTAATTATTTTAAAGTCTCGGGGGAATTTGTAACCACAATCACCTTGTTTAATTCACTGTCTACAATGAATACTTTCTCATTAATAAATCAGTTAGTCCAAACTACAAAATGTTTTAGTTTAAGAATATGTCACCAGTCTAAAGAGGTTGAATTTCACTTAGAAAAGGCTTTAAAAGATGCAATTTCTGCAATTAAATAGAACTCCAATTTAATAAAATTTCCATTTCCATCCACAGTAGTTTGACACAAAGAATAACTAAAAGTATCAGAAAATAAACAAGAAATGTCATTTGAAATTTTAATGATAAAATGTTAAATTAAGGAGTAGCAGTGTGTAGGTTTAATGTGTAGTTTACATTCAGTTGCAAATCAACATATCTCTATAATTAACAACAAATAACAATCAAGTATTTCTGAGAAAAATAATTTGAAAGTAAAACAACGATGCAAGTTTAAAACCAGTAATTAGTTCAATCAAGATTTCTTGCCTCATGGTAGAAATCATGGCTGAAAATGTTTGGTATATTAATTCTGGCATACAAATGCTATGTAGACCATTTTTTAAGCAACGATATTGCATTTTTGTTGCTTTTCAAGTTTCTTCAGCTGAAATTGAGCCCAACAGACAAATTCTTAACAGCATTTCCATGTGTTTGCTGCAAACTGAATGACCCGTAACAAACATCACAACAGCTCAATGACTGAGAAACACGAGACAATGTCAACTGGGGAAACAAAAGCAGGGGGAGGAGGGATGAAAAAGGTACCAAAGCTACAGAAATCCTCAAAATAAGAGAAGGTTGTATAAGTACTCCTCTACCACAGGATGCCAAGTGAGCAATGCAACCATAGGCGATATGATGAGGGAAGGAGAACTGAGCTCCTTAGCTTCACTGGCAAGCCCAGCTTTGATAAGCACTCCTCAATAAGACATATTTACTTTGTAAATGTATCAGAACAGCTAACTGAACAACATTTTTAAACTGCAATAAATTGTTGAATCTAGTATGGTCTAAATGCTAAGCTCTGTGAATGGATGACCAGTTCCACTTCATGCACATATTAGGACATACTTTTAAAGACTGATGATGTCTCTGCACTGTGGTGAAAAAGACTATTCATATCACTGATCTGTAGCCATCTAATTTAAACAACTCTTCTCTCTAGGTTCTTGCCAATAGCCAGTGGAGAGAGAAACAGGTTTTTCCCAGAGGTGATTCAGACCATGTAAATCAGAGCTCTTTGGAGAGCCTTATAATAGGAAGAGTTTGGGTAATAGGTTGATCATATCCGCTGCCTAAGACTGGATGATGTGAACACTTCCTTAAATCTTTTCAGATTGATTCAGCTGCTCATTATGAGCTATTGTACTTGAACAATTTGAAGTTTAAAACTTGGTTTGATTTGAAACATTTCCATTTCCTCCTCTCCGGACAAAAAAGTAGGATTTACTTCATATATTTAAATAGGATTAATTTATAAGCCAAAGGCAGCTGAAAGGATTCTGCTGAATCCAAATGCTCTTTCAAGCGAGAAAAGCTATGTCATAAAGGTGAATGCTACAGGAACTAATGAAAGTATAAAACCAGAATTTTATAACAGAAACTGATCTGAAACCTCCTGATGACCTCTCTGTAAAGCATTAGGTTGAAGCTCTTTTCAGATATACCTCTATTTAAACACGTACTGAGTGTAAGCATCTTTGGGAGTTGAATTATTGGGTCTCACAAATTTGTAGGAGATTATAAGCATATGGATAAAGACAACATGAGAATATGTAACTACTACAGCTAAGTGCATTCAGAAGTCTTTCTGCCAAGTATTGTATTACAATCCCTTCACCTTTTCAATAACTTACTGTAAGAGGAAACTATTTAATCATTTGCAGTGTTCAGTATCTGAGAGAATTTACTAAATTGCAACCTTAACAATACAAATTCAAGACAGCACCGTTCTTCTGAAGATCATTGTCACTATCTTGGTTTTGTCTGTGCTATTTTCTGTCCTTCTCACAGTGCCACAAGAAAGAGATCAAAAAAATCTGATGTCCACTAGACCCTGTGGAAGAATTGACTTCTCCTCTACCTTATCCCGTGTCACAAAGTTTAATGTTCCGACAATACTATTTTCCACATTTGAAGCATCAGCAATAGACATGGTTTGTTAACAAGTTTTAGTCAATCGAATAAGTAAACTGTAAAAACAATATATTATTTATTTTCAAAGTAGTGTTCTGATGGTTCACAGAAGAAATATATTACATCAAAACCAGAAGAAACAGCAGTCTGAATTTTGCCATTAGCAATAATCTAGGAATAGCATTATGTATTTAGTGACAATAATCATTTAGCAAAGCATTCTTGGAGACCAAAAATAGCCCTGATTTACTGAGCTGGTTAAGACCCAGTGCTAGTAGGTATTAAATTACTCCTGATAGGTGCCAGCTTCCCTATACACTATGAAAAATCACCTGTTAATAGTCTTGTAAATTCTACATAATGTGGCAAAACTCTATAATTCTGTCTGTTGGCTGTTAGTATTTAATATTTCTTCATAAAAACACAATAAAATTGTAAATTAAAAATAAACAACAACAACAAAATATCTAAACTAAACCATGACAAGACCAAACAGCTCCCATGACTTTGGTTGCAAGTCATTGTGAGATCAGCTAATATGAATTTCAGATGTCAATCATACATGGACAACAAGACGCCAAAAGTTCTTATTGACTGAAGGCCTAATGTAAAAAAAAAAAAAAAAAGAAACTTTATAGTACATGAGATACACTTTCTAATGGTAGAACTATTTGCAGAATGAAATTAAGCAGACCTCAAAGTCGTATGGAATTTATCATTCACTACATTCACTAATTTGAAAGCATTCTTTTTTGTAAAAATGAAAATCTGTATACTTTCACGTGTTTTCCTAAAACTAAAGCAATCACTATCTCAAAAAGGACTGTCGCTTTATTTGTGCTCTGCAGGAATACAAGGGAAAAGTCTCCTGGTTTTTCTCCCTCAATCCTTCTCAAAAGCATCTGAGACTTCAGAATACAGTCATTCAGCATGGCATTGCTCTCCTATGACTCTCAGAAATCAAAATCAACACATGTGCCAGTTGAAAGGACAGAAATAGGTACAGCGACAGGAGGGGGACACCTGACACCAGCCAGTAAAGAAAGAGAAGTGGAGAATAAGAAGCCATCCAAAAATACCAAAGCCAAATAATAAATCTCAGGTGCTTGGTCAGGATAAATGGAACAGATGAAGAACAGAGAAAAGGATCACTGATAGGGAGGTGTAGCTATTTTGTGCTGAAATTTTAATTCCCTCTAATTCAAAGTAACACAGACTCCCTTGATTATTTATTTCCTGATCATCTCAAACCCTACCTCCTGTTTGAATCCAGAATCACTTCAAATAAAATTAGGAAAGTTTAGAACTGCTTTTCCAAATGCACAGATCTTCTCAAGGAAATACTGCCACAGCTGAGGGTCTCAACTCTGCTGCTCATTGTACACTCAAAATATCCTCGGTCCACAGTATACAGTTTGGACAACTATATACAGACAGAGAACTGTGCAAAAAAACTTGGACTATGGTTTTCAGAAGTAACTAATGATGTACAGGGTGCTTTCAATGCACAACTTGGGATGGCTTGAAAATGTCTAATTTGCAGAAAATCTTATTTTTCTGCTTTGTTGGATGCATTGCAACTACGCACCTAAAAGTATGAAGTATTGATATCTTGTTCCACACAGACCCGCTCAAATAGGCTATCAGGAGACTGCATCACATCCTACATCTTGAAGCTTAAGCAAGCACTCACTGCAAAGTATGAAGTCCTCTTGAAACAAAACTTGACTCACCACTTTCTCAGGAGAGAGAGAGTCTCAGGGATCAGTATTGAAAGAATAACCCAGTTATGTTCTTTGCAAAACATGATCATAAGTTGCTCCACTAAGCACAGAGGCTTTAGTATTAATGACAGGAAGGTGATGAAATTCCCATTCACTAAGACAATGTTATAGATTTATGTTGCTATCTGATGCTATTATTTCAGAAAATCTAACAAAATAACATGGGTTGTAGTCATCTAATTGTAAATAACTATTGATCATGTGATCTCATTCAAAACTGCTCACTATATATGGTATACATGGTTATGCCTGGTAGCGTGTATATGTATATATATATATATAGTCACCTGATAGCTCTTAAATGCAAAGTGTGTTTGCCTGTAAAGGTATGCACAAAGAGGTGAGAGAGAGAAAGGCCAGAAAAAGTATGTCACACAGCCATATCATTATTAAAAGGATGTGTTACTATTTGGCTTGATCTGGTTATTTGTGTTCAACAGACTCAGATAGACTAGTATTCTGCATTTATAGAGATCCTAGTAAAGTACTGTAAAGCTACATTGAATAGGCCTGAAAGCCATCTACTCAGTTCATACTCTCATGGCAATGCTTTATAAAATGTTGAGTTTCATCAGATCCTGAATTGAAAAGATTGATTTGCTTGTCATGTTGAATAGAGTCTAAAAGAAGTTTAAGGAACAATTGATCCTGAGCAGAGCTGCAGCAAAGTCTTCTGGCCATCAAGCAAAAGGCAGCTCAAGATTTCCAAGATAACTCAAATTGCCTCAGTTATGAAAAACAGCAACATAGCTTGCTGTGGACTGAAAGGCTCAAGAGGATTTTCATAATTAAGATGAAGAGAAAAGCTTTTTTAAAAGCTGCATTTGCATAAAGAGTTAAATCTACACTTTTATACGCATGGCAGAAGAAAAAAAATCAATATAGATTTGGTTTTGCAGGATTTTCATTCTTATTTTCGCTTTCAAATACAGTTCTTCAAACTTAATCCACACTGGGATTCTCAGTGAATGAAAGAGAAGAAAAAATGAATCAGTGTTGGCATCTCAGGGTGAATGGGCATGGTGGCTGTGCATCCTTGCCAGCACTTAATCATGTGCAGTCGTGCATCTCAGGTTGCAACGCTGGTGGGGGTGGGAGCAGGGGGTCCGTGAAGAATGCAGTTAGAGCCTACGATATGCAGCATGATTAAGCTTCTGCTGTCCACTTGCACCTCTCTGCCCATGAACACCTGCAAATTGCATGTCTAGAACAGCTTCCTCCCAAAAATGAAAACCTTGGTTAAGTCAGTATCTGGACACACAGGAGGTTTAAAAGTCTGTTTCTACCCACCCGCTTTTCAGGCAGTTTCAAACTTTTTAATTCTTGAATGTACAGAGACCTTATCCTCTGTGTCTATGTTGTATACACACAGGTGTCACCCCAGATATTTCCAAAGTCTTTAAAAGCAATTAATGCTAGAAAGAAAAATCACAGCTCCCAGATAGCCCACATCCTCTGTGATGGTTTTATTTCAAGGATCCTGGCTAGGTCATTGTATCCTATCAAGTGACAGTGCTGGGCAATAAATTGCTGATAGACAGGCTTGGTCCCCACCAGCTGGAGCAATATCCTCTCTGGGGCAGGTAACCTGAATGAATACCTTACAAAAACTTTAACACATGACATAGCAAGAAGCATCTGCTCAGGACGGGCCTAAGACAAGAGCATGCAATTCTTTACATGAGCCTCTTGTAATTTTTATGTGTATAGCGTTGAAAATGAGCCCATGAGAAAAAAATACCAAGGGTACAATGTGATAGATGCAAAAACCTCACTGATGAGTTGAGGCACTGAATGAAGGATTACAATTGGATTTTTGTACAATTGGATTGGACTAGGCTGAAAAATATTTTTTCAGCTAGAAATACACAGCTAAACTGAAATTTTAAAATATATCCATTTCTCTGAGATTTTCTTCAAGAGTAGTCATACAAAGTCATGTTGGTAAAGCTGAAATATTTTGTTGTTTCAATAAATTCAGTCTTTTATACCATCTCAAAAAATTTCCAATATAAAAATTCTTTGCTAAAACAAACATAAACTGTTGCATTTAGATTCACTCATTATGTAACACTTGATATATAGCATGTATATATTAAAAATATAGATATATAAACAACCATATATATTCTGTTATTTTTATGTAGGTAATACACTTATGTAAATCGTGGGATTCTTTTTCATTTTAATAATTTCATAGTGTGATGTCATATCAACTTGTCAAAAGGAAATAGGTTGTTTAGGTCTTCTGTCTCAGTGAAAAAGAGCAAGCTGAGGAGCATTGCTTGATCTGTAAAAGGCAGCAGCTCCTGCAGGCCAGGCTCAGCTGCACATGGGTAACTAAGCAGTATGAAATGCCAGTTGCAGCTGTTGACTGACATTGTATTTGCCCATCACCACCTGCCTAAAACACTTTAACTGCTCATTAAGTCCATTAAACTCCAGAGGTGACAGGACGGTTATATGTACCCAGCACCAGTGTAAACACAACATGTAAGTCACATGCTTCTGTTTTCAGGCCATTACTTCAAATTTGGCTAATGAAGAAGGAGTACTTTTACACCAGTGCATTCCAAGGTTAAGCTGCTTTATAGCATGCAAACCCAATCACCTCAACTGGCTGTGTTCCCTCTGGCAAGGAGAAAAGCTGGCCATTAAATTGCTATATAAAGTGATAGTGAGACCGTTGGCAATGCTCAAGTTAAGGTTGTGTCAGCAATAGCCTTTCCATTACAAACGCCCATTTTTCAAGGGGTTTTATGCCTTGAGATAAAATCCAATTGTAATTCTTCATTCAGTGCCTCAACTCGGCGGTGGGGTTTTTGCATCCATCATGTTGCAGTCCTGGTATTTTTTTTCTCACTGATTCATTTTCAGTACTAAACACAAAATATTACAAAATAGGCATGTGTAAAGAATTGCAGCAAGCAGAATGAGTACTGCTTCTGCCATTTTTCTGTAAAAGAAAGGGGGAAAAGGCCTCAAACTCTCTGCCAGCAAAACTTCCCTTTTTACCTCAGGGTATCTACCATGTATCAGCTATTCTAAGCTAAAAACACAGTGGAGACAAAATCTGCACCCTTGTGCAAAGATACCTTCTGCATTGCCTTCACTTGTATTTTTACCTCAGGCTACCTGAAATCCATAGTACCCTGAGGTAAAATACAGCTTTTGTGGTAGTAAAGACAAGCCCTAACAAGAATCCTGATCCTGTGAACAGTTCGAAATAGGTTTATTCTCAAAGAGGCATTAACACCCCGACATCAGGAGCTATGTCTGCAAAAACAATCACAGTCCTTGTTAGGATGAATGGATGTACTGTAGTGTTTTTCCTTATACTCAACTTTAGAGACAGCTGAGGCTTCTTAGCATGCAGAGCAGCTGCCTGTAAAAAGCTGGCTGGTGCGAGGGGTCGCCTGGAAGAGCACAACTTTGTTTTCTTGTTTCAACTTAGATGATCCTTTATCTTGTCTGAGCAGAGGTTGTAATGTTCTTAGATGGTGGTTAATTAGAAGTCAATGCTGGAGTTGATAACTAAGATGTCATTTATATAAGAACAAGTAAACTGAAAAAAACCTTAGGTGAAAAGGGCTGATGAAGAGAGAGAAAAATCTGTCTCTCCCATTACCTGCCACTGCCTATCTGTCTAACGAGCTCAACTGCAGCACCCATGATGCTTCCAGGACTGCCACACTTCAGCACAAAGTTAAGAGGGCCAGATATGGTTATAAAAGCCACGAGAGTTTCCTTTGTCACCTTGCAACTATAGCTGAGCTAACCAGGCTGCTGTACCCCTGAAGAGAGTACTCCGAGCGCAGGCTGCTTGTGCAGCGATGCGAGGGCTCGGTGTGCGCGCCGTGCTCCCGATGCACCACAAACTCAAAAGGTTATGCAGGCAGGAAGGCAACAAAATCAGAGGCATCATTTCTGTGTCTGAATTTCTAGCCCTTTTTATAGTTTCTGGTTTGTATATTCAGACCACTTTATGGAAGTTACAGAGAGAACTGCTAAATAAATTTTCTGTGTTTTTTTAACGAGAAAATGTGGTCAGTGAATATTTCCTGTAAGTGATATTTTAAATTCGACAACACTCAGGTTAATTTTTTTTTTCCCGTCAAAACACCATATTTTGCTTTGGGTTGTAATAACTCCAATACTAACACTTCATTTCTGTTTTGAAACTGAGGCATGACATCTATATACAGCTTTATACAGCTAAGTTCTACCACAATGTGTATTCTGCTGTGGATCTCAGTTTCTTTTGTTAAAACCTTCTCATTTTCTATTTTTCCTATATTTTTATTTATTTTATTTATTTATTTATGTATTTATTTGTTTGTTTGTTTTATTTATTTTATTTATTTTATTTTTATATTTTCTATATTTCTGGAACAAAGACTTAAAAGTCTGGCCCAATGAGTGCAAAGAAATTATTCAGAGAGAAACAAGTCGAACAGACAAGAAAGAGACTGAATCTGTAGCTGAGAGGTTTGTGCTGAGAAGGAATTGAAAAGAAGAAAGCAGAGCCCCAGCAGATCAGTTCAACAGTTTTCTGCGCAGACTGTTGCTGAACTTTGACAGCACAGTTAACATTGCCCAGAGAAGAGAGACACTCACAAGTCACTTATAAATTAAAGACTTGACCTTTCCAGCGTATATTCTTGTATACTGTATACATCAGTTGCCTTAAGTCCTCCAGTGCTACAGCAGCACGCTTTACTGTTCTAAAGATGCTATGCAGTGCTGCTTCCCACTTTAATTATCTCAATTATTTAAGGGTAGCATCAGCAACATTCAAGACACATTTAAATAAGTCTCCTCATTGTGAACAGGACTAAGTATTTAATGAGAACACCATCAGCATGGCAAACAAATACGCTGACCTTGAAAATGTTCAAAGCCACTGGATACAAGACCGAATGCAAATATTTATTTAGATGAAAATTTACTGCACTTGGCTTTATCATTCCAAGTTACCCACATTTCAATTTTCCTAAATATGCTCAGAAACTGGTTTGTGACAGAAAGGAGAAGAGTGGATATTGTTGCCATGGAAACAAAAACATTTTTCTTCTGCTCCAAAAATGTTGTCTATTAGAGACCAGTGAGGGAAAAAAATAACGTGTATATAATTAATTTTACTCTCTGCCGTGTTTTTCAGATTTCAAAGGAATGTTTCTGTTAGAGTTTTCAGAAATAGAGATACTTAACCACAGTAGGAATCTTTACAGGCAATGGGGTGCACCTTTGCTAATGTAGTGAAGCGAAGGTGCATTTCTCCCTGCTATCCCCATGCTTCAGTGGGAATTCTGTTTCCTTGCTGTTGTATTGGATAGGACATTCAGAGAGGAGCTAGATCTGCATTTTGTATTTGGAACTTAGAGCTATTGTCTCTTGATGTATTGCTGTTAACCGGTCAAATAAAAATGAGAGAGATTTTTTATGAGCAGGCAGTTTGTTAAAATGCAGGTGATCATTGTTTATTCCCTAAAAGCTTTGCCAGCTTATTCTTCCTCAGACTGAGCTCCTTCCTTTGTTCTGCAGACAGATGACCCTGGACTTTAACTCCAGTGGTAAAGCTTTCATTTTCCTCAAAACTGCTCTGAGTTCTGGCATTCAATAAAATTAGTGTTTTGCCCTCAGTCAGGACAGAACTACAATCCCCCTTGTATACTTCTGCATACAAAAAGCATCTAAGTACCATCTCCACTTAGATGACATCTTAGTCAGCTTGATTTTTGTGCAAGAGAAGAATCAAAATGAATATATTTAATGAAATTTATTCTTATGAAATTTTCTACTTTGTCATCACACCCATGTAGAAGATGTACCTCATTGTTGATGGAGAAGCACACTGAAATATTCAAGTGTCTTCCACTGTTTTGGTTTCCTCTGTTTTGGAAGTAGTAGATACTTTGTGCTCCTCCTGTCTTTCAAGAGTGCATCATAGGCAATTACGTGATTTCTTATTAGCTTTTTGTTGATTTGAGCTTATTTGGTGCAGTCACTTGTGATTCTGCAACACATGCTACATCATCTCTTTGACCTTTTCTGAGTTAATTGAAGAGTCTGATCATCCACTTCCAACTAGTTTTTAAGTACCCTCAATTATTTTTTGTTTGGGAATTGATTTAGAGTTGAAATATGTCTCAACTAATTGCAAGACACAATACTACAAAACTGTATGAATTAACAAATATTAATGAATACTTAACATCTATCCTAGATACCAATATTTATACACATACACAGAGGATGCTGCTAGAGGCTGAAATTAGAAGAACAATGCAGTTTATCCAAAGTCTGTATTTCTCTAGTAAACTAAAATCGGCAGGAGAAATATATCCCATTCAGACCAGCTGTTCAGCATCTTCTGTAACAGGACTTTCTAGATGACCCTTATGCTAGCAGAGATTGTGCTTCTAGCTGGTATTGTTCAGTTAGCATTCAGTGTGAGGTATTTCTCCAAATGCTTTGACTGCTGTATCCATCTTAAAAAACAAAAAAAAAACCCCACCACCACTGCCACCAGAACAAAACAAAAAAAAGCACTTTTAATTTCTCTTGTTTGTCATTCAAATTATGTGCGATAAATTTGCCAAGTCATGCAAACCAGCACCAGCTCATATTCTAGGTATACCAAAATTTTCACAGGAGAAATGTGGTTAGAAACACTTTAGAGCTGTTCAAACAGTAAAAGTGGTGCTATTTTTCAGTATCTTCCATCCATAAAGTTTGGCTATATTGTAGTATCAAAAATCCAGCTGTACAGCCATCAAAACCAAGAAAAAAAATCAGGGGGGAACAAGGGGAGGGAAGAAATCCATATGTTACTGGGTTTAACTCCTACTCAGAAAATTGTACCTTCATCAATGACTACAAGTCGCCCCCTCGTAAAATGTATCAAACTCTCATTTTTATGTGAAGGGTTACTACCACACCAGAAATTCAACCACTCACTGAGAAAAAGGGTGATAATAAGAATGGGAAAACCACTCAGACAAGTAAAACCAATGCAAACACAAACCTTTCACCAATTCCGTGAAAAGAGATTGACAAGCTGAAGAAGCGTAAACACATGGGGCCTACATTTCCCAAAATAACAAGTGGTGGCAGATGCTCAGCTGGCACTGACACATCAGGTAGCCATCACTCTGGGAGGGCAGGTGCTTTCTGAAAACTGGGTGCTTTTAAAAAGATTGAATAAGAAAGCAGTCAAACATTGAGGTGTCCAAAAAGATTAATTTGTTTTGCAAATACTGATTTTGCCTCTTTCTACAAGTCTCTCATTCTTTCCCATTTGCATGTGTCTTTATTTCTTTATTCTGTCTGAAGCTAGAAAAAGGGGGAAAAAAACACTATGAGACTAGAATAGTGAGTATATATACACGTACTAATTGTATACATCCATATCAGTCAGCAGGCTAATTTTTAGATGCCATTTTGATTACATCTTTTATTTTTTGATTGGTTTTGGTTAAGGATATTCAGGAGGTTTTCAGTAGAGACACTGTGAGTGGAAAACACAACTTTGATTCTGCTCTATTTAAATTAGTCCTGGCTGTGTACCAAGAGGCTTCACTTTGGCCTGGTGAGAGAGAGACAAGAGTGAAACGGAGAGCAAACATGCTTTTCAATGGAGAAAGCCGTAAATCTATTTCTGGTACACATCTTTAAACATCAGATCTCTTTATTTTTTGACTCCAGGAAGGCTGAAGGAGGAAAGTGGGAGGCCTGAGAGCTCTGGGTCACTGGATGTCCGTTACCAATGGAGAAGATCATCCCAGATGAGTGAAAGAGAGGATTTCACATCATACCTTTTGCAGCTTTTGCCTTGCTCTGCCCTTTCCAGCAGCAGAGAGTGAGTCTTATGCAGACAGTTCATTGAAAAGCCTATGATGATTTGCTTTAACTGACATAGTTTCCAAAGGTTCAAACTGTAAATTAAACAAGAAGTAAGATGCAGTTAAGGTATCAAGAGCTTGTGTGGGCCTGTGTTGGAAGGCACATTAAAGCAGCTGGGTCCCACATAGCAGAAAGGGATCTTTGACATTTTCATACTCTAAAAAGGTGTGTCACTGAATCATCTGGAATAGCCTTTGTCCATTTTGCATCTGCTAGCACCAGAGGGTTGCTGGGCACCCAGGACTGGACTGATGAATCAGCCTGCTGCCTGACACAGCCAGGACTCTTACCCAGGGCAGTTACAACTGCCAGAAGGGTTGCTATCACCACAGCTTAGCTCTGTTTTGCAGAAATTTAAATTTTGGAGCATTATTTATTTTTCACAGAGACATTTTGCATAGGAACATGTAGCATCTTAGGCTTACTGCCTCTTAGCCCTGCCCATGCTGGTGTCCGGGAAGCTGTGAAAGCAGGGAAAGCTCTGCACTGGGCGAGCTGGTGATGCTAGCCACGTGCATGCTGTACTTCTGTGTACAGTTTAAGCACTTGCTAATCTTATTGTAGTGAAGAGCAGGGATTGCACATGGTTTTATTCACAGGGACAATATTATCAGTCTATGGGAATGCACTGCAGACTGAAAACTACAATAGGCTGTAGAGATTGCTGAGCTGACTTTAAACAAGCAGTTTGGGTATCAGAAGCAGCCTGGTGTGGCAGCCCAGAGCTCACTGCGGCCCAGTTTAATGCTTTTAATTGTGTTTGACTTTATCAGATATATCTAAATGCTTCTTAATAACCTGTGCTTTCATCAGTGTTTTCTCTACGCCTTGTTCTTTGTGAGCACTACTTAGCAGTTTATAGGCCTTCAGAGAGAGGGCTGACTGCAGCTGTGAAGTAATCATAGAGAGCAGTGACTCAGATTTCTTCCTTTTTAGATATTCAGACCCCAATGCCACACATTCATGACGGAAGTGACTTATACTCAGGTACTACATGGTGGTAAAAATCAGTCTAATTGCCATACCTTAAAGAATAAAAGGAGAAATGTCAAATGGCCTCCAACTTATCAAGATGCTAAAGACATGGAAGGCTGACTGGCTTGAGATAGTTATCACATCTGTACCCGTACCAGAGGCACCGTTCCAGCTCTGCCCCTTAGCACAGGCTCTGGAGCATCACTAAGTGTAGCAGACCCTGCACCCCACCGAGGGCTGTGCACCTGGGTGCCTATAGCTGGCCTGCTGCGTGTCCAATGGGATCATCACCTGCTAGAAACACAGTGCCCTGCACCTTTCCAAGGGCTCATTTGGGGCTGTGCATGCAAGTTCCCAGGGGGCACCACAGAGGAGCCAAGGTCAGAGAGAAGCCAGTGGCACACAGGGAAGAAACACTTCAGAGGAAGCAGAAGGTTCATTGTGTTTTCTGCATGAGCACATCTTTATACCTTTCTCTACTCCCTATGCAGCATCAACACAAAGTTAATAGAGCTTCGTCCTGCATTTAATTTGCCAGCCTCCATCCTCTGTCTAGAAGCTTCTCTTAAACTGAAGACAGAGGGGTATAGCTGGAACCAGCCAGCCCAGAAATTAAAAGTCAAATAAAATACACCTAAGAGAGAATGGGGAAGGAGACGATATCTTCTGCCGACATCCTCTGCTCAGCAGTCTCTGGAAAGAAGCATCAGATATTTTGCAGGATACAGAACAAATCTGGAAGAACTCATGGGTCTGATTTCTAAATCATAGATGTAAACATGTGAAAGAAAATGATAACTGTAATCAAAAAGGAAAAAATAATCAAAATAAAATAGAAAATTCTTAAATATATGTGTTAACCAAAGAAAACATGTGACCATGCACTGTGGAAAAGGGGACATGTGGACATCCATCAGAAAAATCCAGTTTTCATGGGATCTATTGGCGACGATGCTATAAAGGCAATAGCTGTGTTATACTCCCAGTCTGCACATCTGGAAACAGATCTGGGAAAATACTGAAATATGGACAAAAACAGCATAAAGCCTTCCTAACCCCCTTCCTAGTTCTTGCATTTGATCACATGATTACAACTTATCTTTCCTGCCAGAGTGCAACTTGATCTAGACACAGAAATCCCACTGACATTAGGGTAGAACATGGCCAGTCTTTTGCTGCTGCAAATTACAGAGTACTAATGGTTGAAGATACCATGTTATTCCATCTGTAATTACTATATAATTTGCAGCATTACAAGAAGATTGCAGTGTAGAAGACAGAAATGAGAGTCTTGTGGCTATTCTGTAATAATACAGAATTTACTGTATAAATTCTTGGTCAAATTTCAGCCTATAATTATACAGCATTTTACATAGTGGCTTGTCTGCACCCAGTAACATAAAGAAGAAACCAATAGCAAGGACTGATACAGGTATATCTGAAGCACAAGCTTCTTGAAAGCTCTTTTCTAATGCTTTCTGGTAAATTTCTAATACTTTTGAAACTATTTGTTACATTTTGCATATTTTAAAAATAATCACATAATGTCTGAATATTTAGAGCAGATTGACCTAGATGGGCTTCAGCTTCTTTCTGTTCTAAAGTTTCTTAAAAGGATAATAGTGCTATTTTGAGAGACGGAAAATGTATCGGTCTCATAGCCTGTGAAGAAAAATGCCTAAACTAAGTATCTTGTCTACTTTTATTTCCTTGTTTCTCAATACATCTTATCGGGAACACTGCTTCAAAACAGGCATTGTAAATTCTGTGAATGCCAAAATAAAATACTCTGGGTCCATAGTTCAGCCTCAGAAGATGAAAGAGCCCAGGGAATGGAGAGTCCACGCTGTGTTTTCAATAGGCACCTCAGGAACAAAAGCAGCTCCATTCTGAAATGTGCCAACCCTGCCCATGTGCTGCAGATTTATGGTTTTAGTTGCACAGTGGAATTTACTGACCATGAATATCTGAAGCCCTCAGCTCACCTTAAGGCACTCAGTGGACCCAAGTGCCACGAAGGCAGCACACAAAATTGCCAGGGAGGGCACCGGCATCAGGAGGAGTCAGAGGAGAGCTGGTGAAATGAAAGAAAACCATTCAGTGGGGAGCAGTTGTGGGACAACAATGACAAGGGGTTGGTCTTCATCCTTCACTGAATTTAATGGCATCACTTCCACTGGCTTTTTCCCACAACACGGGTCAGACCTTGGACTTGAAGGTAAAGCCTAAATGTCCCAGAGGACAGACGACATCTCTGTGGATGTCAAACTGCAGATGAGGGAACATGCTGCAGCCACAGCAGAAACCTCTACCGTTATGTCTTAATTACTTTACCGATAGAGGGGGGAGTTTAGTATAAACAATAAGCTGGAATTAGTGGTAGGAATCTAAAGACCTTCATGTGGTTTATAACCACGCTTAAAATGTTATTGCTCCTCCCATAAACCCTTGCAAAGATTTGCCTTAAAAAACAAGTGTTTGTAAAAAAAAAATCTTACTATAATTTTAGAGCAACGTAAAATAGTATTGATCTGCTATGAAGCGCTCTCCCAGTAGGTCACAATGCATCTTAAAAAGGAGATTAGTATCACTATTCCAGGTTTAAAGAAATAGTCTAATATTTTCCCCCATGCAGAAAGCTTAGAGAGAGAGAGAGAGAAATAGAGGAATCAACTGCCAACTGGTTGTTTTCCATTTTACTCAAAGATACTAAAGTCAGGTGAAATGAGACAAGGTTTTCCACTCCATTTTCTCCATCTCAGAAAAAAAAAAAAAAAAGTAGCCCAGCACTAAATTTGTCTTCTGACAGCCTGGTCGTCTGAAGGTAGGAGAATGCAAGAAGGAAGGATTCCCAGCCATGTGCTTCAGTCTCATGATTTCCCTTCATTGCCTGTTAGTGGTTTCTGTGACCAACAGACGGTGCTCGGATTCTCATGGTATTTATGGCATACTTCTTCCCCATCTGGGAGCTTAGAGGTGAGGTGTTACCTCCCAGAGAGACAGATACAGAGCCTCACAGAGCTGTGCACAGACTTTTTGCCACAATCAGGCCATAAGGGGCAGATGGAAGTGAATGATATAGCTGCAATCTTTCATCTCAGATTCTTTGCAGGTGAGGGGGGTAATGGAGTGAGCTACTTCTTTGCTGTTCCCAGCTAGATCCCCTGTTGTAGCAAATACACTGTGGTATCCATCTGGTATTTGGGGGTGTTGCCATGGTCAGAGGAAAGTGCAGGATACCTCAGCTCCCAGTACCTGCAGCTGTGCTGAGGTTTCAGAATAACTGTAACCTTTCCTCATATGCATCTGTTAATAGCCAAAGTCACCTTCCCATAGTGATGGTGGGAGAGGTATGATCTCATAGAATCTTCAGTTAAGACTTCTCTCTTCTTATAGCAGTAGGGACTTTTTGTCTCCACTATCCTTCTAGCTATTCAGACAAGATACTAAAGGTCAAGTGTTCAGTTCTGTAGCTGACACAAGATTATCTAGAAATATTATTTTCCTCGTGAAATGATATAGCTCTTATGAGTTACCAGAGTCATCTTAGGAATATGCTGCATCACACTGACGCAGGAAATCTGTATGAAAAGCATGAAAACAACGTGATCTGCAAAGCTTTCAGCTGCTTGCAAATTTGATTTGTTTTTCAAACAAGCGTATGAATGGTTTAAGGTTAAAATTAATGAGGAATCTCTTTTGGTATATGGGTATCCGAGGCCAATGAAGCAGAGAGCAACTGTACAGTCTTTGTTCTGGCAGGGAGGTGATCTGTCCTACTGCCGCACCTCACACAACATCCATCCCGTCTGAGAGCTGAGGCATGCAGTCATAGCCACTTGTATTAGCAGAGGAAGAGGAAGATCAGGTCCTGCTCGTTCACATTATGCCTGTGCTACCTCACCCTTGGTCTCTAGTTCCCTTGGCAAAGAAATCTAGATGAGGTTCAGGAGATGTTTTTTTCTAGGGACTAATTTCTATACAGGATGCATGCAACTGCACTTCAACTCTGTCTGACCATGGGTACAAACTTCGCCACTCTCTTTATACCACAGCTGAGGGTGCACAACATATGTCTGGGAAATCACACTACAGAAACACCACTCCGACATGCTGCAATACAGTCTTCTCACTACTTACTTACAACTTGAAACAACAACAAATAATAATTATTATTCTTTCTTAATTACTTATTAATTATAATTTACATTATTAATTGTAATTAATAATTACTCCTACAACATCGTAAAGCCCAAAGGGATGCATGACCAGAGTCCAAATGCTAGACAACATTGAGATGACCCATTCATTCATTTTAGAGAATAGCTTTGACCAAAGTGGACACGAGGCCCGCAGTACCACTTGGCCTGAGACTGGTCATCAGGATAGAAGCCATTAGCACAACTGCAAATTCAATGTAGATATTACCATAGTCTGCACTTTATGTCCCTCTAATTCTTTCCATGAATAAGCACCACTTCAGAGAGATGAACTAGCCTGACACTGCATGTAATCTCAATCAAAAAGTTATTCAGCTAAACAGGAGGTGGAACACCACCATATTACTTACCTACATATAGACTTACCAACATCATTTCCCACAGGAAATTCAGCCATGCAACTACATTACAGTTTGGACCCAGTCATAGTTTGGTTTTGGAATGAAAAGAACTAGCTAGCAACAGAAAGTTTAGAAGGCACTATGTCCTGAAGACAAATTTATGGCAACGCCATAAAGGGGAGGATCGAGGGAAAGAAGGGTAGCTGTCTCTTCAGGGACAGACACACAGCCAGCAGTCCTGTTTTCATGCTATGTAACCTTTGCAGTGTAGTTCTGCAGCTACAGTATTTGATGGGAAGAGCTGAAAGGAGTTCTTGAGAAAGACCAAATACACAAAAATAAATGCCATGTGTGCAAATAAAAGTAAAACTGGCTAAAGGCTCAAAGGGATAACCCAAGGTCAAATTAGCAAAATTTTGAAGGTCATTTAATTTCATTAACTCATATGAAGCAGCTTCAAGTAATTTTTAACCGTGTTTTGCCTATAAAATGTATGTTTTCATTAAATGCATCATTACTTTTATGGCCTCTGCAATCAATCTCCTTTTTCCTCCTTTTTAAACATGAGAAACCAATCAAACATAGACACAAACATTTATATTGATGAGTTTCTTTCTAAGTGTATGTGATAGCTTAGAGGCAAGAGAATGAGCTATCATTTCATGACATATGATAAAAGAGATTGTTTTAACTACCAGAGGAGGAACACACTTCAGAAAACATGGCCTGACACCAGAGAGGGGTAAAACATCCATGGATGATGGGAGGCTATAAGACTATTTTTTTTATTCATGTATTTCTTTTTCTTTTAGTATGTATTGCTCACTCAGTATAGGACTCAGTACCTACAAATACTGTTCTTTTTTTTTTATAGTGTTTACACAACATTTGCAGTCCTGTATACAATGCATAGGCCTGACATTTCAATTCCTCTCTTCTATTACTACCCAAAACCTTGAAACACACCATCATTTTATCTCCAACCGTGTCATCACCATTTCATCAAACTTCTTCAATCAGTGCCAGCAGTGACTCTTCCTAAGGAATTTTTTCAAAGAAATACAATCAGGAAAGTGCTCGGTATCAATATAAGATGCCATTTTCCCCTAACCTAACTCTGTGAAACAGAGAAATAATTTTCAGTCAACCTTTCAAAAAATTCAATCCATGAGACAGAAGCAGTAGGGAAATTTTCCACATAATAAGAAAACTATTTCCTATTCAGACCTGTAGCATACCCTACATTATCAGAGAGGACAGATGGTTGGGATATTCTGGGAAATGGAGGAAAATGTAGAAATTGTAAGTTCAAGGGAAGCTGTGAAGAACATAGTGCAACAGCAGCTCAGGGTCTCTCATGTCCAGCAGAATTTATTAGCAGCAACCCTGTTCCGGCTGATTTCTTCTTCTTATGCTGAAAGTCTCTGTAGTTTATATAGATAAAGAGTTTGCAGAGCTGTGAGGCAGGGGAATGATTCAGCAGCCTGTGTGCTATCCTGGGCAAGCTTGTTTGGCAGACACAGTCACTGGCTCGGCTGCCACCAGGGCCTGCTGTCACATCAGGAGCCTGTCAGCCGCCCATACCTGTGGCCCCAGCACAGCGACCCTCACTCTGCTGCTCCTCAGCCAGCTCTGGTCCTCAGGCTGCGCACAGCACAGCCACATTAGTGCGGCACCATGCACGAGTTTAAAATCAAAATCCCCAGGCTGCAGTTGGCTCCACGCACAGCTAGCCGGCATGTGGCCCTGTGTGTGACACTCGTTACTCCACAAACCAAGTAAATCTTGTATGGGTAATTGTGTTGACTAAATTTATATGGAAAAGCAGTAATCCACGGCTTGTAATGTAAACGTTTAACAAAAATTGCAGCCAATAAAAAAAAAACCCTATGCCAAACACAGTTATGTGAGGTTAGTACATACATGTACAATATTTGCCAAAGAATAAATGTTAACTTTACCATTACTGAGCTGCTTAGAAGCCAAACTGCAGTAACTATCTCTTATATGCTTGCAGTACCTGACAGATTGGGACTCTGCTCTCAGCCCAGGCATTATAAATAACTATAATTAAATGAATGGCTGAAATCACCGTCCCCATTACTGCATTCCTTTTTGCCCCTTTCTCATCCCTGTGCTAAAAACTGTATACCTCACCTCAAGCATAGAAATAAATGATTCAGAACCAGTTTATCACAAACACACACTTTCTCGTTGCTTACAGTGGAAATATTTGTTCATGCATTTTTGTCTAGACACCCTATACTTCAGGAATTCAGTGTGCCTTCTGGCCTCTAAGTGACTCATTACACAGCACATCTATACAGCATGAGCAACCAGAGGCAGGCAATAAAAATAATTAGCCAGTCCTGTGGTTCTAGAAAGCTCAAATAGTAATTAAAGTAGACAGCTCTGCAGAATAAATCATTTCTAAAAGAGCAAATTAGCAAGTACATTCCTGCTGGTTTGCAAAGTAAATGCAGTGGTTAGCGCAGTGGTGAATGCGTGGGCTGGATTGTTCCTTCTACCTAGAGGTAAAGAAGGGAGGGGAAACTTCGACCGTTCATGACCCGCCACAGTTGTCCACTGTGCCCACAAAAACTCTAAGGACACATACTCCTGCTCCTGGGAATAGTGGGCTGGGGTTAAGAGAAGGACCTGAGAGCGTTTCACACCTCAGCCAGACATTAAGCCCCCTAAATCCAAGCCTCTCCCTCACATCAGCTTGCTCAGTTTTTGAATTTGAGGTCTTTTCAATGGAATAAGAAAAACAATATTGAATTTATTTACAATGGACATTTTTCTGCTTCCATAACCCATAAAATCTCAAAATGTGTTTTCTTTGATGTAATGTATTTAAAATAGAGTGCTTCGGTCTTTAAGATTCCAGTTTTCAACACTTTCTCAATGCAAGTCTGCTACTTTCTGTTTGAAAGGGAATCAGAAACATGGAGATAATTGCTGAATTAAAGAAAAAGAGAGAGAGACCTGCAAGCTTACTCATTTTGCAATAGCGTCTTGCAATGCATATTTGAAAGTCAAACGATGTCTTGAAACACCAAAATTATGTCTATGGCCACCTCCAGTTCATCAGGGCATCACAACCAATCAAGGATTTAAGCTGACATTTTGGTAGTAAACAAGAATTGAGAGAGAGAGAAATGAGAAAGGATCTTGAAAATAAAGAGGAGTGACTAATGTTTGACTGAGAGAAAAGGGGTGACAGCTGAGGAACCCAAAGAGACAGTTGATTTCAAATTAATAGAAAAATGATCTTTTCAGCAATACTGTGAATGGATGTAAGCAAGGCAAGAAGGTGGATGTCAAAGGGGGAGACTCCAAGAGTAAAGATGTGAAGAGAACTTGCACTAGTAATGTATACGCATGGATGGACAGGAAAGGTTTTCAGTCTCAGAGGCTCTGTGTGGAACTAATCTCTAAGATGCAAACGTTAGTTAAAACTGAGGACATAAAGAAAAATCTCAGCAGGTTACAGAAAAAAAAAAAAAAAGAGTGACAGCTGCTGGTCAGCAAAAGCACCCAAAGGGTTGGGTAAGGATGTATTCTGTCCAGACACACAGCCCATGTATTTTCCTTTGCACAGTCACTGCCACTGACATGAGTTGGGTTTGTCTTCTCTGTTGCTTGCCACTCACAAGTTATTTGTGCCCGGATGGACAGCACCGTGTCACGCTTGGTACAACCTGTGTCAGACTTAGCAACTACTTCTTTAATAAACTAAGGAGACCTAAGCTGAAACTGATTAATATGAATACACATGGGCAATGTTTAAGTAAATTACACATAAACTGCAAATTAAGAAATCATTCCATGTGTGCTATGAAAGCCTAAGTCTTTCAGAAAACTTTTATCAAATCAAATGAAGCACACCTTAAAGTAGAATTATCTTTGCGTGAACAGAGCCCTGCTTGATATAAATATCTTCAGACAGTCATTAGATGGTCACTCTGCAAACCCAAGCGTGATACGAGAATTTGGACTTGTACTAATGCAGCTGCCTGTGAGGTGGGTGAGTTTGAAAGTCAGCTTAGTATTAAAAAAATAGTTGAAATAATTCATTAACATTCCTGCTTCAAGAAAATATTCCTTGCTGAACTTACGTGTCTAATAATTTGTTTTGTTTAATTGAGTTGATCTTTTTTTGCTGAAGATAAACTTCAATTCTCTGTGAAAATCTGCTTGAGAAATTAATACAGATTGGAGTTTTCCATGACAAATTTTAGCTTTTAACTTTCTGTCATTTCAGCTCAAGGGTGCCTGGAAGATGTTGTGAGCATATTACTTTTAATTAAAGTAGTGTGGTTGTTTTGATTCTCTTGCAGAACACTTTTTCTTCAAACTAGAAGAAATAATTCATCATGGGGATGAGACCAAAGCAAGAAAATTTTTACAGGCAAAATGAATTCCTTTTTACCTGAAAACAGCAACTACAGCAGGAACCATCATACAGTATAAGTTATAGCAGTAACCAAACAAGAGTGCTGGAATACTCAACACGTATTTGATTTTGCAGCTTTTACTGGGTTATCCATCAGCAACCAATCAGGCTGTATTTGAGAATCTACATAAATGTGAAGTTTCATAATAACCTTTTGCTATTGTTAACACAGTGAAACATCAACCGCAATACAATTTTATAATAAAATTATATTCAGGGTCTTTCTCCTTAACAAATCTGTGTGAATCAAATATTAATTTTATTTCAATATTTCTTTGTTAATTCAATGGAAATATGTGTTATATAGACTAGTGAAAATCTTGTCTAAAGGTAATCCATGGCACGCTTTTAGGGCAACTAAAGGAATAAAACCAGTATATATGCACACACTTTTAAGTTAGTATAAAATACTAAATGCAGGAATCGCATTTTACCAAGGCCAGTTCAAAACTATTTTTCAAAATCTGTGAATTTTGGTCTAACTCTAGGATTTCTCATTAGGGAAGGGACTCTTCAGCACAACTATTTCTGCCTGCAGAGCCTGTCATACAAGCTTATACAAAAGCAGCCCCCCAGCTGCTCTGTGGAAGGAGGCCACACATCCTCATCCCCACCAGTACCCAGCAACCTCAGCACCAGCTGCATCAGCTTTCCATGGCACACACCAGACAACCTGCATTAAACCATCCCGAAGAATAGCTTTTCAGTTATTAAAATAGTTCAGTGGAGGAAGAAAGCGTGAAAGATCTGAAACTTCACCCTGACAGTGTATGAGCTCAAAAAGAGCTAACCAATTTGCTGGAAGTGTTTGCTAGTAAATTAGCCCCTAGGGATTTTTCAAAGATGAGACGGAAACATCTCATAGCCTTGGTGAATAGCTCAGCAGAGCCTTGGTGCAAGCCAGAAATATCCCTGGCTTCTTCAACTCTACTTCTAGTATAATGGTACAGTTTTTATAGACCGTTTATCAAAACTGTTACAGGCAGGAGAACTCAGCAGAGTAGAGCAGATCAGCACTTTTCAAGCAGATACTCCTACAGCTCATCCGTGGCGTGCAGTGTTGCCTTAACACAAAATTATTCTTAGTCATCTGAATTTAGCTAAAAATAATATTCAGGAAAACAAAGGAGCTTCTCAAAATCCAGATCCCATTTCCCTATCACTAGCTACAAGAGCAAGACACTGTGAAGCCTGAAGTCACCTCTTTTCCCAGATCACACTGAGAGGGTGCTTACACCTGCACCCACTCAGACATACAGTCTGCTCTTATCCACATGTCAATACTTAGCATCTCCAATGGAGATTAAAGCAGAAAGACTCATATGCTCAAGCAAAGGAGACATTTTCCACCTGGCCCTTACCTATGACCAAAGAAGGATGGGTACCTGAAAAGAATGGAGGATTCCTGATTCATCACATTTCTCCATACTACTCTAAAACACATCCATGCCTAATATCTGCTTAACAAAATATCTGAGGCTCCTCACGAGAAATTAGAACATTTTTGTGCCCTCTAAAATCTCAGCAGACACTTATGCAAGGAAAAGCTTGCCACAAATCAAGTGTTTCTGGAACAAATCTAAACCTAATTGAAACAAACTGCGCGGTTTCGCTATGACATCAGAAATTTCCTCTAAGCAAGCCACAAACACCCGAAGTGTGACACAGATGACAGCATCTCTACAGTTTACACTCAGCCGTAACAAAATTTAGCCAAGAGCTCATCTACCTACTTCAGCTGTTGATGATCAAAAAAGAGAATTTTGGAGGTCAGCTAAGGACAAGAAAAATGCTATGTGTCCTTTTTATTCTCCACTCTCCATGGAGAAGGCAGTGAGCCACTGGAAAGAAGCACTAAGCAAGAGGAACAACAACAACAACAATAAACTAGTTTCTGAGCATTTTTCTGGGGCATTGTTTTGGTTTTAAGTGCCTCTGGCAAAGCAGAAAAATTCATGAGCAAGCTAGCCAAACATTTTATTGTTCACAGTGAATGCCGAACTCCCACTAAGATTTGCAAGGTGCAAATAGAGTTTACAAAACACATTAGTAGAGCCATCCAAGCCCTAATATCTGATTTTTAAAGTGTGAATATTAACTTACAATCAAGTTAACTTCTACTAAAAAACATCTAAAAGCCAAGCACAGAGGCAGAGCTGTTCCTCCTGCTGAGATCTGAGGCTCCTACCCCAGGTCCTGATTCAGCTAAGTGCTCACATGCCAACAAAAAGCCCCACATGCTCAGCTGGAGCTGTCAGCTGACTTCCCAGACTGTGATTCACTGTCCTGTTTGTATGACCCGCTATATGCCGGACCACAAGCTAAAGAAGAGAATTAAATTAGCCTACGTGAAGGAAGCCAGCTGAAGACTTCAGTCTCTGTTGTACTGCTTAGGTGAAGCTGATAGCAAAATAAGTGAGAAGAAAAATACTGAAGACTTAAGAAAACCCATTTTGATTTACAATGTGCCACTGCAGAGAAATGTTAATAACCTTTTCTCAAAAAAAAAAGCAGCACAGGTTGTCATCCCAGACCCCTGAAGGCTTCCTAGAGCAATTGTACTGCAGATGTAACTATCTGCTCAGAGAGCTCCCTACACAATATGGTAAAACTTGGATCCAGTGGTGATGTGAGAAGGGGTGGATCTTTCATGCTGTGGACTTTTGACGTCCACTTCACAATCCCTGAAGTGCAGTACCAGAGACAGGACAACCCTGAATGTGTTGGGGCATGAACAGAGCAGCTGCAAGCGCTGCAGAAACAAGGACAGGAGAGCTCTGTGATGATGGAGAAACAGAGGCTGGTCAATGCAAAGGAGAAGCCTAACTTGTAGCTTAATATTAAGGCAAAAATAACATGCCTTTCATGTCAACATAGGAAAGGAACTGCTCAAGCATGTAAGATAAAAATGAAATGCATATGCAATATAAGCTGTCATTAACTGTGATGGAGAGAAGCTGCTTTTGTTCACATTCATGTTACTACTGCAAAAAGGGGGAATTGCTTCTCTTCTTACCACTCCTTTGAAGAAAGAGAGGATATATATGCACAGTAGTTCATGAGCCTGATAAAACCATTTAAAATAAGTACCAAGAAGAAACAAAGTTCCTCCACATAAGAATCACCAAAAGAAAAACAAATTTTGTTGATATTCTCGAAGTATTTTAGGACTAGCAATGTGTTGTGGATGCAAATCAAGGTAACTACGTGAATCTTAAGCTGATATTGACTCCTAAACAATTAAAAAATCAGCCAGTCCTCCAGCAGATGATCCGATGAGCCTCTTAAATTTTGGAGAGATGCAAATTACTTTTGTCCATAGCAACAAAAACTTGATTTAAATAGATAGATAGATAGATAGATAGATAGATAGATAGATAGATAGATAGATAGATGATAGATAGATAAATGCCAACTAGTAATTCCTCCAGTCCAGGAAGCTACTGCAAAGTGTTCATAATGAATTAAAAGAGAAGGAATAGGCTTGCCTTGGGGACAGACAGACTTTAACTGAATACTCTCAGTTCTGGTGTCTGCAAGAATGTTTCTTCTCACAGTTACATTCCATTTTTCTCAATTGCCATCCCCATTCTGCGCAAATCTCTCATTTCTGCCTGATCTTCTGGTATCTTCTGATACCACTTGTTCCACATCCTTGCTCATTTTCCCCTAAATTCATACCCTATTTGTTTTCTTTTTCTCATCTCAGCTGCACATCTTTCCCTCTTGAAAAGATTTAGCCCAAATGCCTGTGATGAGGTCTAAGCTGTTCAGATCAGTATCTTCTAGCAGTATGTATTGAACAAAGTGAAGGGCTCATCTCGCCACCCGCTCTGTCTATAATAAATAGAAAGATATGTAAAAAACAGCAGGAGAGAAGCTAAAAGTCTATTTGCAAATAATAAGGCTCATTAGCCAGTTAATTTCCTAAAGACAGTTCAGTAACTTCGATCTTAAACGGAGCCATCTTGGTCAGATAGGAAAAGACTAGAGATGTTTGTGCATTTGGAGAAAACTAAAGGAAGTTTGAGGAGACTATAATGTGCTTTCTATAATTAACACACATTTTACAAGTATATGCACAGCCTTTCACAAGACCTTTAAGCTCTGGCGTTTTTATCTGGCACTGTTCTGAGAATGGCAGGAAGCTGATAAAACACTCAGTGGAATTTGCCATTCATTTATCTGTCCTTCTGTGGCCTTCAGAATTTATAATTTTTATTTTTGGGGGGCTCTCAACAGTATAATTATATATGAAAAGTCTTCCCATACCCTACAAGCTCACATTATGGCATTTTAGAATTAAATGAGAGGAAAAATCTTTTCATTATACAGTTTCCATTGTAATTCATTCATGCATTCATGTAACAATACTGACTCAGACATCTGTGTGTGTACTCTTAAACTTCAACAGTTTATCTTTTAGTGCTTCATCCACCAGCCAACGCTAATTAAAAAGGAAGAATAGTCCTTATTCCTGTTATTCTAAATAGCAATTGATGAACTTCAAAGGTTCTGATTTTTATCACAGCCCTCGCCAAACTTTCACATGCACTTTTAAAGCTTGTGCTCTCTGCAAGCCTGGAAAAGCAGCTTACTCTTAATATGAGGCCTGTTACTTTCAGAGAGGAATCATCCCAGTTTGATGTGTAAGATCATACATATTCTGTAAGTGGACTATAGGGCAATCGATTCTGCACAAGTGTTAAGAACTGAAAAATGTGCCTTACTGTGTCAAATTAAAATCCATTATAAGCACACATGGTATAGAGCCCTACGTGGTATCATCTAGATGACATGCAGAATCAATATTTTACAAGCTTATTCATACAGTCTGTGAGCACCAGTGAAGTGGAAGAGACTTATCCTGGTGTTCACCATAACTACCTTGAAGACTAGAAGCCAAATCTGTGGACCTTTGAACAAAATGGGACTTGTCTTTAATTTTGAACCAAAACAGAAAAGTATAGAAATTACATCTTGAAATTAATGAACACTGCAGCTGTTTAAAATTACGATAGAATTTGGGGGGTTATTTTCATCCTGACTCTGTATCTATATGGATATATATACATGTATTTACACCCATGCTGTTATTAGGCGTGGAAGTTTCTTAGTTCATTTGCAAGCTAGGGTTTTGAGAAAGCCAGAATTCACATCTCAGGTTCTGTAATACACATACAGGTCGAGGCTTCTCGGCTAATGCCTGCCTAACAAAAACATACATAGAAAGAAAAATCACCCAAAAGAAGTTTGGTGCCAAAAATATTATGGAATAAGGTGGAAAAGAGTTCTAGAGGATTGGACATCTTTCAGCAAAGCAATCCAGCCTCCAACAGTAGCCTTGCTTTGCAAAGATTTGTGGGTGTCCTTGTAACAATTTTCATTGATCATTTTATCTTACAATAGAAATTACTCTTACGTTTCTGATTTCCTGCTTCTTTTACAGATACTTCTGTTCACAGCACATTTTTCCAAAAAACATAGTGAAGAATGACTGCCTGTCAAAAATACAAGAACTTGCCAGATTTAGGAGAAGCTCAGTTATACAGTTATAAGTGGGAGAGAGACCTACATCAGTATCATTGTCCAGTAGCTCAACCAAGATATAAACAGCAGTAGGAATCAGGATAGAAACCTTATTTGCCAATAAACAAAGTAATCAGGGAAAATGCTGGGAAAAATAAACTTTGGCTCAAAGTAGCAGACACTGACATTGCTACCTGACCTATGTCTCCTGAACCCACTGGATGGGGAGGAAGCAGGAGGAGTTTAAGTTCTTACCGTAGTTGAGTGGATTGTCATCCAAGTTAAACTCCTGTGGAACATTTTGATCTTAAAACCCAGTAACATTATTAGCAAGGACATGATCTTATATATCTTTGTTGTGGATTATGTCAAGATCCCTTTTTACAGAAGACAAGGTTGATGCTGCTTATGACATTTTACTTTTTTAGATTTATCTACTGACCTTACATTATCTGAAAGGACAGCACAAAATGCCCTAGAAATTACAGATTTAACCTGATTATGCTGTGAGTTATTTCCTTTCTCCAGGGTATATATTACCCAGAGAAAGCAGAGGCCAGCACAGGTCTCCACTTACTGCAGTTTTTGCCTGTCTCTTTAAGAAGGGGTCATTTGAACAGTATGCTGTGTTGGAATTCAATTTAAGGGCAAGATGGTAGCTCAGATATGTTGATGAAATTTTGTAAGATTTTCTTTGCTTTCCCCCATTCTTCCAGCATCTCAGTACTAGAGATTGGACATCAAATTTATTGACGTGATCAGAAATTGAAGAAAGGAGGGCAGCTCTGGTTATTCTAACTGCTGCTCCAAGTTTTCTTTTTCTTTTTCAGTGGCTTGGTTGTGACCCTTGGTATTTTTCTTGGTCTTTCCCTTCAGAACTGTACACGGAGCTTTACTTGGACCATTTGCAATGACACTGTTCTTCACTGATCCCACTCTTATCTTCTTAAAAGAAATATTATTTATAATATTTGTTAGCCTGAATGACTTGCTTCAAATGTAAAATTCCCTCTTTATTATTAATTTACTATTATAGCAGATAAGTGGTCCTCTTGTGAATCCTCTCCCATCATGCTAGTTACTAAACAAGTATACACAAAGTCCTTCTCTTAGAGTTTACAGGCAATGCATAAAGGAAAATAGCATCCTCTGAGGCTAATTTTCACATAATTTATAATACTTTATCCAGTTAGTTTTGCAGGCTTCCTTTAAAGCCAGTATAGAGGTACAGACTCCTGCAGAAGGCAATTCAGAACAAGAGCTAATTTAGTCTGAGTCAACCTCTCACTGAATATCAAAGGACCACAGAAATATAAGCCAGATATGTCTGTTACTCACAGTTGGGTTATATTAATAAAGCCTTGGGTATTTACTACTGCAATCTTTTTCCCTTTTCTTACCATCCATCTTTTCTTTCTTAAAAACCACTTGTTTTTCCACACACATTTTTCAAAGACAAAAAGAAATCCAGTAGGACTAGGAAAACTAGGATGTTTCGTGTAAACACAGGGAGAGTTGCAGAACCATGAAAGTTAGAGGGACCTCCACAAGGCACCTGCTTCAACCTTTTACTCAGAGCGGACTGGATTGAGCAGGACTCTTGTATAACTGAGAGTTGCTTCTCCCTTGGCTTGTCTAACAGAGAAAGAAAGAGGTGAGCTAAAGTCGTCTGGTTCAGACTGTTGGCCTCATGCAGGTCTCAATGCCTTTCCTGTGGTTGCTAGAAAATAGCAAGCAGGGAGGGATGATGAAGGTCTGTAACAAAGATCTCCTTCACTACAAAATATTTTAAGATGATCGAATATTTTCAAAGGGGATATCAAAATAACAAAAATAAAGGAACTTTCAAATTATTATTAATTTTCAAATAATTAATTTCAGATACACCAAGTAAAAATAATATTTCATTCTTTTGCAGAGCCCGAGAGACACTCATGCAGTATATGACAACTTTTCTTATTAAAATTCTGATAAGTTATACTAAATATACTCTTTGAAAGCAAAAAGACTACCATAACTCTTGTGTGATTTAAAACCTGACTCAGCAATAGGATTACCCACACATTTGATGTGAGCTGCATGCCAAAGTCACTCGTGCTTACAGGACTATTTTACATTACTTCAGCTTAGAACACCTTCTTCAGTGACAGAATCTTTTATTTAGGTAGTCACGTTGTGTTTTCCCTGGGAACAAATTAATTTTAAAAGCACCTGACTCTCCTCTCCCTTCTTGTGTCCCCCCTCCTTTCCAGCCACTCCAAACCACCATCAAACAACAGTTCATAGCTGTGGCAGAGCAGCTACTCCTGGGGATCTTTTGTAAAAAGTATTATTTCCTGAGCCAGATTAAAAACAATCATAAAAAGAGCATTGGAAGACTTTTTAGTTTTGTTTCTGCTCGGACAGTGAATCAATTTAGAAATGGTTGTGTTAGCAAAACCAAAGAGTGCTCAGCCTGAAGGCAGGAGCATGGAGCAACAGCTGACAAAATTAAAGCAGCTTCAACACTGAAAACATGGAAGGCAACTTGAATTTAGGATCATAAATCACTTCCTGGTGGAAGAAAAGGAAAGAGTCAGTGACCCAAATGTTTAAATTATTCATATAGAATAATTAAATTCAAATATTTCCTTTCATGCTTTCTAACAGGTGATTTTATTCAAAATGTTCATGTTTCAGAATTTCATTCCTTATCATCATTTTTTATCATCATAAATTGATTGAGTTATACTTGAAATAGCTAATTTCAGATCAAACAGGATCAAAGGCTTTTTTGAAATAACCTCATTTTGGTTTTGTTTATTTCTGATTGACTTGAAATTAGATTATTGAATTCTGATAAGTCAATACAAAATTTAGAAAATATTGCTTACCAAACTCTGGTTAGGCTTTCTGGATGCTACATGATTATAAGTAGACAGGCATGCTCCTAGCACATTATGATCTACTTCTATGGGTATTCCTTTCCTGTTACCAGAAAATATGAATAGCAATATGATATTGAGAAATTAAAAGATAATTGGAGAGGAAGTGATAATACAGAAACATCATTGTTATCCAAAAAATTTAGTATGTGTAGAAGCTAGAGGAATTAGACACAACTTAATTTTTAATATAGTTTATTTCATAAATCTCCTATAATTTCAGGTATAAAAAATTGAAATAAGAAGAATTGTTTTTTAATTATAAATACGCTACTTAGTTATTGTAAGGCAATCATTTATCTTTCAGCACTCAGGTGAATTCTCCAGTGTATATGGACCCACTACGAACTCGTTTAGCTAAAGATATGCTTGTTGGGGAAAAAAAAAAAAAAAAGAAAAATCAGAACTTTTGTATAAATAAAAATCTGTACCTTTGCAAGATAAGCAGTGCATAATTGCCTCTGCTCAATTGCTAAAAGGGTATTTCCAACATTACAGCATTGCTCCCTTGTTCATGAGGCAGCAGAGTTCCTTCTATATTTCTAAAATTCTTCACTCTATCTCCTGGGCAGGTTTTGCCATGTCAAGAGCTGCAAAGACATAACATATCCACTTGCTCTGGAGAACACGTGAAAATCAAAACCAACCCTAGAAAATGATAGAGAGGAACATCAATAAACTGCACTAAGCATGCAAACTTCTTAAACAAGTGGGTAAACAAGCTCAGGGAATTAGCAAACTTGGCAACAGTGTTTGTTGTGTTGCTAGAACTATCCTGTAATGAATTACAATGATTAGTACCACCAAAGTGCTTCAGTTTCACAGAAAATTTTCCCAGCCTTCTGCCATTAATCTTACCTGGGTTTATTACTAGCACTGTCACTTGCCGCTTGGGTAGCTAAACTCCTTAATATGCAATCTGTGCTGGCAGCTTAGTGTTCATTTCCCATAGCAGAATGCATGGGCCAAGGCTGCCATGCATAGAATCATAGAATCATTTTGGTTTCTGTTCACTTTGCAGGCAGTACTCACTAGCTCCAAGGAAAGAGGGCATTTCTTTTCCACCAGCAGCCTCTGAGGAGGAGAGCAACATGCCTGATCGCTAGTGATAACTCTGAAAATAAATCACCGATTTCATAATATTAAGCCTCAGAAAGAACAGAGGTGAGCCCTGGAAGCGGCTCCTCTGCCCATGGGGCTGCTCACTCTCATCACCCTTGAGATTTACATTCAGCAAAGTGAGTCCTTTTTCTTCATCTCCCTGCCTCGGTTACAGGCACTGAGGTATAGAGACCACTGTGAAAATAACTAAGTGATCTCTTAGTCTGAAGGATTAGCGATAGGCCAGAAACTTGGTCTAAATCTACAAAAGCAATATCATCAATTTGTTAAAAGGTAAGACAGACAGAGATCTAGACAGAGATCGTATTTAAAACATAAATGCTATATGACAACACATAAAATATTCAAATTCAGGTTTTCTTTCAAAGCAGGCAGTAAAACCCATGACTTTGAAAGGGCTTTGGCTTATTTCGATTAATTCATGTTTGATCATCAACTATTGAGTTTTTTACTTAGGTAGTCTTTCATTATACTGAATTATAAATTGAACTTCCAAATGCAGTGAAATTTATGTGTTTTATTGTACATTACAATACAGGCAAAGAACTCTATGGTGAAGAATTTAATTAACAAGTTTTCTGTGATTAAGGTTGATTTGCCAGCCATGTTGAGGGACAGGTTCCCATGGGCCTGGACAGACAATGCTCACCTCCCTCATTTCTCTGCCTGAGGGACCAACTACAGAGGGCTCAGCTGGAGTCCTGCACTCACCTATGATGTCAGTAAATATAGAAAAAATGCTAATCTAGGGTCTGGGAATGTCATTATTCTTCCCTTCTCTCACTCACTTTGGACTTGCATATAGAAAATGTAAGTTGCACCCCTGTGTGCCACCATAGCATCAGGAATGGGCTGTTTCTCAGGAGACACAACAGGACTCATTCCCAATCTCATGCACAATAGCCCAGGTAGGTACCCCTCAGTTCATGGAGCACAACCAGCCAGCAAAGCCCCTCTCTCCTCCTTCCCCATTGTGTTTCATCCTTACCTTACCCTTCTCCTCCTGCTACCTTTGTTTCAGCATTCAGTTAAATTTCATCTGTAGGGTTAGTTAAGTCCTGTTTCTGAAAACATGACAACTGTTTGAAAAAGTCTGTGCCGGTCCCTAGCTCTAAAATGGTGACAATCATTGTCCACTCAACAAAGTGTTACAGGAAAGTTTTGTCTAGGCTATGCCATGTTATATTAAGTCTTGATATTTCTCTTTCCCCAAAATACAATACTACTGAACTAATATTCACCTTAATTCTCCCTGGAGGTCAGAAGAGGGACAATAACCAGAGGAAAGATTTATTCTTCAGCCTAAAAGCTTTCAAAGGTATCATTATCATTTGATTTCTACAGTAATAGCTTTTCATCGTATGACTTCACATCTTCTTCCTTCCACCATGATTGAATCCAAACATCTTACTAACCTTAAGTGAAGTTGGCAAGCTTTCTAGCTGCTCTCATCCTGCAGGCAGCAGATAAAGCACTGTTTTCTTACTTCTTAACCTTCTGCTTCTTATTTTTCACTCTTATTCAAAAAACAAACTAAATTCATTTAGATTTCAATGGCAAAGAAAAGACTTAGTACAGTGAGACATATCATGCAGGTGCTCAAGTGGTTTTGCTGCTTGTTTTCTTGTCCAGAGGTAACTGCAGCCCTGCTTATTACTATTTACAGTGGTATTATGCATATTCATAAATTATAAGTGTGGTGAGAGAGTTTGCTGTGATTATGAGGCTATGCAAAGCACTATGTACTATACACTAAAATGGCAGGTGAAATTCAACAAACACAAAGCTATGAATCTATGGAAAAATATGTCATAACTTCACACATGTAATGAAAGATTCTAGGATGCCTTCAGGAGTGAGATCTCCAGGCCGTGACAGCCAGTTCCATAAAAACACTGACGACATGCTCAGTAGTAGCACAAAAAGTGAGTTAAATATTAGGAATATCTAGAAAGATAATGAACAAAAGAGAAGCTAGACCACCTTATAAATCCATGGCTTGCCCACAGTTTGAGTACTGTGAGTTGTTCTGATCTCTTTATGTCAGAGAAGGTCCAGCTGAATTGAGAAGAGCTCTGAATTGGAAAAAGCTTAGAAGACAGCAAGAGCAATGAGAGACAGCCTTGTGGTAAGGAACAAGGAACTGATGCTTAGTGTAGGATTCTTCAGCATGGAACAGAGACAACCTGGCTTATGGCAGAGGTCTGCAGAGCCAGGAGTGAGGTGGAGAAAGCGAACAGGGATCAGCTGCTCAATGTCTCGCCTCGTACAAAACCAGGGGCCATCTCAGAGGAAGCTGGTAGGAACCAGGATTAGCCCAAACAAAAGGAAGGGCTACCTCCTGCACTGGATGGAAATACTTCCCAGGGGATATTGGGGATATGAGAAGGTGCTTTGGTAAAGAGACAAAACCCAGCACATTCAGAAAAATTTCTAAACAGAAAATAGTTGGAATATAGGAGACTATTAATGGGATATTTCGTGTATTCATGTATCCCTGTTCTTCTTTGTCCATAGGCCATTCTTGGAGACCAAATTCTGGACCTTTGGCCCAAACTGGTACAGTGACTTTTATATTCTGCACACATCCTTATTCACTGAGTAAATCATGTTACATAGCTCTACTTCCAGCCCACAGGACAACACGATTCAGCATTGGATGCACTAAGTCCATATAACTCAAAATGCTGTCTCCAGCCTGTGCTGGTCAACAGTGACTGGTGTGAACACTTCCCTCCAAAGGGGAGAGCATAACAAACACAGCATAAGAAGCACATCATCATTTTTACCCAAAATAGCAACTTGAAATTCAGTCTCTCCCCAATCACTGTTGGTATTTTTGTTTTTATTGGTTTATGTTGGGTTGTTCTTCCATTGATTTATTTGATCATTTAAAACAAACAAACCAACCAACCAACCTCTTGCCAACTGTTATTTCATTCTATTCTGAACATCTAAGACTTCTCAAGGAATAATGCACAGTTATCACCCAGCCAATTTAACACCATGTCTTCTATGCCTATACATATAAATAATACTCTTTCATAAAATGACTGTCTTCTATCCTTACAACCTTGTGGTAACAACTACAAGAACTCTAATACGTACAATAATTACTTGGAAAACTATTGATTTGCATTTGCTACTAAATTCCAAGGACTGCTTAACATAAAAATAGCCACAGTAAAAGAAATAAGCTTACTTACTGGGGTCCAATCCTTAAAAAAAAAATAAGCTGCTTAAAATCAAATTGCTTTTGGCAAAAATTACATTGTTTTACATGTAAGGAGAAACAAAACAAAAACAACAAAAAAGTTGTGCAAGTTTTTACATGTAATGATTTAACACAGAAGAAATGAACAATTTCTCTAATTTAAAAATATTAAGGAGCTAATTTAGTAGTTGGATGCCTCACATTGTAGAGGAACACAAATTATGTCTTCCTCCCAATATTTATAATGAAATGAGAAACCTGACAAAGTATATATGTAGAAGTTATCGCTGGGCACACTGGTAAAATAAAAATCAGTATGAACATTTTACTTTGCTCACGTGGAAAAAAAAAGACGGAATTTCTACGTTCCTTTGACATTTGCTTTAGTTCAATACTGGAACAATCGTGTTTTATTTCCACAGGCATTGGCAGAAAGCACATTTTACACGTGCTTTTGCAAGTGTTCACGCTGGCAAACCACAGGCTTCACAGTTCTTGTTCTTTCAGGTCCTTCTCTGCACCAAGCCAAGCAGGAAACAGAAATATCACCTCTCAATTTGTGACTAGTCACAAACACATGAGAGTATTTAGGAAGCTCGATTTTGTAAAATGTATTCCAGTCATAATGTAACAGAAACTAATGCTTACAAAGCAGCACACAGCAGCTTTGCCTAGCAGAAGCCAGCAGCTGCCTGACAGCTGCCTGTACACAGCAGTGGTGGCCAATTTTGTCACATGCATTATTCACTGTGAGCTACTACCAACTTATTTGTTTATGTCACCAGTGATTAAGTTCTACCACCAGACACACTATAAACAAGGTTCTCTTAGTAACACTTCCCTTTACAATTGGATTGGGAAGAATACGTGATAGATAGGAGTACAGTAGCTGTCACAACCAGTTAAGGTGGTGGCCCATCTGGGTCAGTGTCCTGACAGGAACTATTCCCCAGGGCAGAGATTTATCTCCATCATCATAAATTAGTCTGGTTTAAGTTATACAGTTTAAATGTCTAAGGCAGTAAGAGTTCTGGTTGCCTTAAAAGCATGAATCAGAATCTCTGCAGAGGTAAGTTGGTGAGCCTGTACACATGAATTTGCTAACATGAAGTCACCAGGAACTTCAAGCTTTAACAGTGCTTTTTCAGAGCAATATTATTAGCAATGCATCAGCTGCAGCAGATCTCAAATAGGGCTGGAATCTTATTGTCCTAACAGGGTACAAAATTTTTTAAAAGGCACTCTACAACCAAAAGATCTTATGCCATAAATTGGTTAGGAAGACAAGGGAGAGAGAGAGGGAGGGTGACAAATCCTTGTCTGAAAGCACTTAAGTTTTCACAAAAAAAAAAAAAAAAAAAAAATCATAGAATAGTTTGGGTTGAAAGGGACCTTCAAAGGTCATTTAGGTCAACCCTCTGCAATGAGCAGGGACATCTTCAGCTAGATCAGGTTGCTCAGAGCCCCGTCCAGCCTGGCCTTGAATGTCTGCAGGGATGAGGCATCTACCACCTCTCTAGGAAAGCTGTTCCAGTGTTTTACTACCCTCATTGTAAAAAATTTCTTCCTCATGTTTAGTCTGAATCTCCTCTCTTCTAGTTTAAAACCATTACCCCTTGTCCTGTCATAAAAAGTCTGTCCCCATCCTTCTTATAGGCCCCTTTTAACTACTGAAAGGCTGCAATAACATCTCCCCAGAGGCTTCTCCAGGCTGAATAACCCAAACTCTCTCAGCCTGTCCTCATAAGAGAGATGTTCCAGCCTTCTGATCATTTTTGTGGCTTCCTCTGGACCCTCTCCAAGTCCATGTCCTTCTTATGTTGGAGATCCCAGACCTGAACACAGGACTCCAGGTGGGGTCTCACAGAGCGGAGTAGAGGGGGAGAATCACCTCCCTCAACCTGCTGGCCACGCTTCTTTTGATGCAGCCCAGGATACATTTGGCTTTCTGCCCTGTAAGCACACATTGACAGCTAATATCCAATTTTTCATCCATCAGTATCCCCAAGTCCTTCTCCACATAACTTCTGGATGGCTAAAGTCAAAGTAGAAGCAATCCCGTCCTACTGAGCTCTTCTTAACAGTCCCTCAGTTATGGGCAAACATCCAGAGCCTGTGCTATTGCTACTGACCACCAGTGTCCTTTGGGCACATGCAAGTCACTCACATAATAAAATGCTGCATGGTATGGGAGTCTCATATGGAAATTTTGGGGTTCCAAGGAGACAGAAATAGCCCTGGATGCCATTTCCTTTGCATACTAATGTCATAGCGCAGAGACATGGAGGGACACACCCAGGCGAACACTCCATTTAATCTTTCTACATAGTACTGCGAATGTGGAAGGCAAGCTTATCATGCTCACTAGCCAAACAAGCACCTGTTTTCTGAGGGGCAACCCCAGGTGAGGTATGTGTACCCTTTTGTCAATGCTACTCATACCTGTAGATGCGTAGGTACTATAAACCCATCTCCCAGTCACTCCCCATGGGAAAGCAGCACAATCCACGTGAGAAGGAAATTACCAGTTTTGCCATGTGTGTCCAGGTTCACATTCTTTGTGCCTGTATGGTTAAAAAGGTCAGAAATTCAATACAGCTGGATGTAATTTTACTGTCATCCTTGTAATTTCACTTGGTCAATAAAGCATTCAGAATATGAGAGTGGCAGAATATAAATCATTATTTATTCAAAAAGCAGACTTCTAAGATGCATTCTCCCCGTAGTATACCTCTATGACAGTCCCAAACACTACATCAGCTATTAAACATTGCCTGCTCTTTGTTTGACTTTGGCAAAGAATGCCTATCCATTCATGCACTTTGTTACCAGCTTTTTTCAGGGACAGGTGGTAATATGGAAATCAGCTGAGGTACAAAGTAATTCAGGACATACCCTATGCCTCATCAAAACATGCTGCATGAGATTACAAGTTCATTGATAGTTAACTGTGAAGGAGTTTGCCTGCATATCCAAATGCTATTCCAATTTTTAAGATCACAAAAACAAGGAACAGGTGCTGAATATGTACAATAATGCAAGAAACCTAAAAATACAAAAAAAAAAGGATGTGGAAAAGAACTGCAGCAGCACAAAGCTAAAGAAAATTAAAGAGGCACCACCTACAGAAGGGCTCCTCTGACAAATCCTCTATACTACATGTTGTGCATAGGCACTGTCTTACCTCTTCTTGACACGGGCAACAGAAATAGAGTTGTGACATTTGCTGAATAAAGTCCACACCCTACTTGCTACTTTCTCTCCCTCCACCTGACCAAGGCAGTACTTTTTCAAACACTCAGACAGACACTCATGAGGTTTTGTCTTGATTTATTCAAATACATCTGGGTGTATGGCAGATGCTTAAATAAGCTGTGCACAATCAAATGATGCCACTGAAGATGGTACCCAGTTTTCTTAGTCTTTTTAACCTGCATTATGAAGTGATGAAAATAACTGAACCAGCTCAAAATGCTGGGGATAAAATGCTCAAAAATAAAGATTCAGTTCACACAGAAAAGCTACAATAGTTCCAGATTTGCCATTTCAAGAGAAAGAGTAAGATTTCCTTTGTTGCTTTGCCACAGCAAGACATTAGTGACATTTAGAAAAAATGATCATTCCTGAACAAGGCAGCTATGTTACAATACAGTTTACAACATTGAGATTTATTTTGGCTTGAGGCGAAGTTAAGATTAAAGAGATGGTGCCGCCAAGACTACAAAGGCTCATAAAACACTAAGCCATTATCATGACCTTAATATAGAACTTAGGATTCAAGACATCAGTGGTTATAATAGTCTTATATTCATTTAAAATTCAGCTACAGTTTGTCACAGGCCCCTTTTAGTTTTGATCTAAACTACCCTGAACTTTAGCTGCACCAAGTATTTATTATTTCTTTATTAGCTGCAAAATTCACAAGGTTCAAAGGTGGGAAGCATCAAGTCCCTGAGAAATCCAAGAAGCAACTGCAGTATTATCCAGGCTTTCCTTTTCTGCTGCCTTTTTATTGTAGAAGGTCAATTTACAACATAATAGAAAACAGAATTACTACAATTTCAGGCTTGCCGTGCAGGAATACATTTGCAGTGAGTTGATGGCTGAGACAAATTTTCACGCTACAACCTCGCAGTCATTAATAAAGGAGATTGTGGTCTCTGTCAATATGTGTTGCTCTCACAAAATATCAAATCAACTTTTCCTTGAGGATGGAGGGAGCAAAAGGTGTTTGCCCATAGAAGTTCTTGGTTTCAAATCTCTAAATAGCATTATGCTAGAAAACTTAAACTTTTGCACCTTCTGTTTGAAGGTCACCCTCAGTCTGGTAATTATTAAATTGTAATTATTTGAATGTTCCATTCAGAACCCTAGAATCACCTGTAATCCTGCAAAAGGAAGGATTGTTTTTATGGTGTGAAACTGCACAAGCGAAAAATAGGTCAGTCTGCTGAAAGAAAAAAAAATTCAAAGTTTCAGTAATGCCAATATAATCAACAACAAAAGCTTAGTGGAAAACAAACACTTGCTGTCCACCTGGCAATGACTCTGTTGGAGGGCAGGGACAGGAGTACATCAGCTGGAAAACCTGAGGCATCAGGACCAACAGATATTTACTCTTACTACTTTTCTTCTGGCAGGCAAACAGTGGAAACATTAACATATATCTGAAATGCAGACCATGGGTGGCAAGCAAGAAGACTATATGAGAACAACCATGCCATAAGATTTGGATCTCTCACCATAGTTACAGGTAATAGGAATCTTGTAAAAGGGTTTTTGCCTGTTCAAGAGAAATTATGAAAGCTACTAATAGAATCCCAGCCACTATAGAAATACACTCCTATTTATACGCTTAAGCTAATACGTACAAAGCAGGTGTTTCCAATAGGAATAGGAGACACTATAGTAAAGGTTTCCCAGAATCATGCTCCCGGAAAAAAAAAAAGGAGGCTCCTGAATCCAGTGTCACACAACAGTTTGTCTCTCTGGCTAGGATTTTCTGACAGCACTCCTCCCTTTCTCTGACCTTCTTCCTCATCAGAGTGCTAGCATGATTTTGGTTTGATGTGGCCTCGTAGTGTGCTCCCCCTCACAAATACTATCTTTCCAGGGTAATGCAGTGGATCTTCAACTTAAAGGGTTACCTCTCCACCCTAAAATCTAATTAGGTGGCCAAACCTTCTTAAAATATAGCCAGCACATGTCTGTGGGGTCCAGGAGCCAGGGACCCCTCCACAGCCACAGCTCCCATCTAACTCTCTGCGGGTTAGATCACAAGCAAACCTTGACATAGTTTGTACCAAAGGCGAGGGCAGGGGATTCAAGCAAGTGGAACTCTTCACTTACTGTTAAAGCAGCGTGTGACTTGGCCTCTGCTTGGCCTGAACAGAAGGTGGCTGGCACGAACATTAGCCTGCAAGCCACCCATGCAAGAAGTTTTATGATTTGCCAGTCTAGTAATATTGGCTATATAACCTTAAAGCTATATAACCTTAACCGAGGTGTGTAAAACAAAGGACAGGCAAGAGGTGGGACTGTGAGCAGAGGAAAAATCTTCTACCATTTCTAAAGAGAGAAACTGAACTTTCCCCAAGAGTCTGAAAGTACACAGGGCTTGTGTCTGTCTGAGTGTTACTCATCACCACCAGATCTTCAACTCCTAACGAAGTCAACCCTCAGACCCCTGGCTGTGATACGAATGGTACAATATGATTCAGAGCTCTATATTATGAGGAGTTGAGCAGGATTTTAATGATCTTACAATATCTCCTATTTTCATTATTGCCATATAAATATGAAATTGCAGCAGGAGGCGGGGGAAGGAAGGAGGGAATTGTGTTTACACCATCAGTATTCTGTCTCTTCCTCCCCTCCAAGCACTGATAGCTGGGAGGTAAAAGAAAGAAATTATTTGGTTTAGAAAGAGTTCTTAACCAGAGTAAATCACAGAGTTTATTTTTTCCCATTGAGAAATTCTCTATCCCAAGATAAGGTTTGCCAGTATTTCAGAAATTATGATATGGTTGCTCTGTGATTACAGTCACCAAGGGAACAGAATAAAGCAATGCAGTTCTGTGTCAGCTGTGAAATGGAAAATGTTAAACAAAGACTTTTGGAGTTTGAAGTTATCCCAGAAAAAGTGCTGCGTGCTATGAGAATCAATTTCTTTAAAAAGAAAGTACGAGGCCAGTCAAACTAAATCATTGCCAAATCCTGTGGAAATTCAGCCATTTAACCTATTCTTAAAAGGGAGGGGAAAAAAACGACAAATTTTTGAAAAATTTTAGAAAGGACTATGGAGGTTTTAATGACATAATCTTGGTCTTTCATCCAGCAGCAGTATCCAAAACATCTCCAAGAACACTTGTTCGCCAACCCTTGATTTTTCTAGAGAATAGGCCTCAAGCTTGTAAGCTGACTTTTTCAATCCTAATGAGGGGTTTGGTGTGTTCATTCATTATGTTTAGTTATTTTACAAGCAAGCAAGACAGCATCATTACTCTGAAGTTACAGTATGTAAGCTGTGTGCAGCTATGTAATTATAAGTAATGATTTTTCTGGAAACAATCATTTAATTGTTCAAGGGATCTAACTTCTAACTACACATCAGCAACTATGCACTGGAGGTGATTCCAATGTAACCTCAAGGAAAACACCACCTGAGAACAAGGCTGCATCATAGACATCCATAGCAACTTGTGTCATGATTTGAACCTAAAAGATCAAGCAGTGCAAGTCCTCGTTGTCTATATAGTTATGTCTGATGGAAAGAGGAAACTTTAGCAAGACAAGTCATAGAAGAGCTTTTGAAACTCTGCTCACTCTCAAAATTCACCATCATTTGGACTTCAGGCTCCTGATTTTTATGTATTCATATATCTCAAAAATATTGAGAAGCTTCACAGTTGATTGAATGCATTTGGTCTATTCAATCAATCACAAAAAGAGCCTTACACAACTGCAACTCTCAGTATACGAAATTTCTCAATGGATATGAATAATAAGAGTAAATAACGCAGTACTAAATGTGGTTCTAAACATATTATTATAAAACCTTGCAATCCAGCTATGAGACTTGCTGTAATTTCAAACTAATACCGAGCTTTCAGAAACAATATAATTCAGAAGGAATTGCAGCTCTACAAGTATGGTTGGCCAGGTGATAAATCAAGCCAGTAAAACCATCATTGAAACAATCCCTTGACTCTCTAACAGAGGAGCTTTATTCAAATCATATGTAAAAATAAGAAGCTTTGTAGTCCAAATTAACAAGATCTCGCCGATCTTTTAGACAGATATCTGGGGAGTCTCAGGAACCTGAAGATACTATACATAAGAAATCCATGCAGATTCAGCTTCTTTACATCCAAAATTATCACAGAGTCTTTGTTGTTGTCACTTTTTACAGTATCTAGATCTTTGAGTGTAGTAATACCTCCACTCACCTCAGAAGTTGCTTTTTCTACCTCAGCTGCAACACCCTTTCCATTATATTTCCAAGCACACTTTCCTTGGTCTCCTTTATCTCCTGCTGTTCCGCTTCGGGAGTTTTAAATCACATAGTGGCAGCTATTCTTCCCATTATTTTTTATGGTTCAGTTATTGGCTCCTCATGCAAATGTGCTGCCAGCAACGGACTATTTGGCCTAAAATCCTCTCTCTGATGGCCCTCTTAGGATAAAGGTGATTTGGCGATCATCCAAATCAAGGTCTGGCATGGAAAGTGCCTCCACCACTCAGCATTTCCAGGGACGTAGCCAGTAGCAGAACTAAAGTTCTTTCTGGTGTGTGCCCTTGATCAGCACAAGAAACACCTACACAGCCTCAGTTCTTTGGACAGGTCATCAGTTTGGCACTTTTTGTCACTCAGCCAGCAATGACACTGTAAGTCATTCGCATGGCATTTCCCACATTTGTATTAGCAATGCCACTACCCAGCTGGACATTTCGGAAGCAGGAATATTCCCTTGGAATTGCTGCTTATCTGGCACAACCTGCTGGAAATACACAACATAAAGTGCATTAAGAGACCTCAGCTAGCTGGATCATCTTAGAAGAAAGCCAGGAGCCTTTGGCAGATTTGATTAATTAATGCTTTAAGATCTTCTTGCTTCAAGACTACAGCTTTTTGGAATGAGCCCTTGGAATAACTTGTTCTGACAACATTCATCCCACTTCAGCCTATTCACTCAGTTATCCAAATTAAGAATCAATGCTTACTCCTTTTCATTCGTTCTCTTGAAGAACAAAAAATAAAATATTAGTAAGCATCACTCATGAAAATATGACACTACTGGAAATGGTCTGAGAGCAAATGTTGTTGTATAAGCACTACAGTCATTTTTATGTCTCCTAAACAATAGCTGACATGAACAATAAAAGCAAATGTTCCTATTGATTTCCTATCTGGATTTTTTTTCCACTCCCAAGGTATGTTATTCAAAATACTTCAGCACAGATTCTCTGTGAAGAAAGAGACAATGATTCACTCCAAATTGTTATAGCCACTAATAGAAAGACTCTAGTAAAAGAACAAGATTTAACCTTATGAAATCATGGCATCATGTTTTTCTTCATTCATTGCGTCTATATGGATAACTTTTCATTCTCTCCAAAAATCAACCAATATTTTTTATTATTGGCATATTGTGTCAGGTACTGAGCATTTCTTAGACAACTTAGGCACCTGCAAGGCCCTGCGTAAAACAAGAGTTAAAAGTCCCATTCAGTACCATAGACTTCTTTCTATCCATCAGAGAATAATTTTTCATTAAATACTCAATGAAAAACAGCTTTCCACTAAGCAAACAGCACGTTGCCTGCCTTTGCCATGCAACTCAAACTGTGTGCATTCGGTCACTGCTGTATCTTCTTTCTGCTGTCTCCTGCTGCCCATGGAGAGTGGCAGTGAAGCCCCAGAAGGGCGGACTGGAACCAGGAGCTCCTGAGGGTCTGTGGTCAGCACAGAAGTGGAATAGGACAACTGCAGGTCCAGTGCTGCCTTACATTTTTCTGAGTGACAATAAAAAGGTGAAAGGGGGCGAATATGAAATGAAATTTTAACTAATCTATCTGCAAACTGAAAGAATAAATGATAAAAGGCAAATGTCAATGACAGATGTCTGAAATTCAGCACCCAGATCTGTTTTCAAAGACATCCAAATAAAGTGCTCAGGTGTCATGAATGAGGCACAGTACACCAAAGATTGAGCATCTTCCTCTCACTCCTGAAATACACCATTTAACTCGGGAGGTTTCCCATTTCCTTTGGGACCACATTGGCTGCTTTCCAGATCCATAAGATTTTATGCTCCAAAATTAGAACAGCTGCTGTTCAGCTCCAGTGCACCAGCACCTCACTACTCTGTCTGTGCCTTCTTTCATTTCCTTGAGAATTACCTCAGTGCCAAACTGTGCAGTTCATACTAACCGCACGATTACCCTGTGCCTTTGGACAAGACTGGCACAACAGGCAGAGCAAGGAACTTAATGTTTCGCATTTGGGTGATTTTATATAATTAAAATGACTCTCGTACATGAAATCTAACTACTCTTCATGATTTCTGCTCTGTATCTGTAGAGCATCCTGTAAAAACCCTAAAGTCTTCCTCTCTCTCATTACCTTAGGTTAATTTTAGGCTTGTTCCCTTTATATAGAAGGTATTATAGTACTATCATTACAGGAAAATGAAATGTGCTTCCTATCATCATCACTACACAATTAACCTTAGAGCCATTTAAACCTAATTGCGGAATTTTGTTTGAACAGTTGCTTTCATACCAGTGTCATGGCACAGCACTTCTGGCTACCATAAAAATATCTTTTGACGGTACACCTCATTTCTTTCACAAAATTATTCCAGTTTTACATACAAAATAGAGCACTACAATGTTCTTGAGTCTTAAGAAAATATAATGGGCTCCAGGTTTTCCCAAACCACTTGCAAAAATTTGTGCCTGTATTCCTACCACCACCTCAAGTAAATGTTGACTCACTAGCAATCCAGTAGAAATGTCTAATTCTCTGTGCAAGAAAGTACATACTTTTAGGACCAGATCAATTATTCTAACTTTTGCATCTAACTGAAGGAGCACTGTCACTTAACTCTCTAACAAATGGATAAAAATAGGTAATTCCAGAAGAGGAGCCAGGCTTTAGATGGCTGGAATTAGACAGCTGACACCCACGAGGCTTCCTCTATAACACTGCCACTTTTAAAGAGATTGCGAAGGACTATACTTTTATGTTAAGTACTTCAGCTAAACACCTTGAAAAGCTAGGGTAAATTCAAGCCTTCATAGTGAACTGTAAAATGCTTGTGCCAATTGAAAATCATCTTACTCTGAAACCTTCTGAAATGAAATAGAGCCTTCAGCAGCAAAAGGACTATTAATGGAAGGAGCTAGCCCTGTGAGTAATTCTACCCACATGGACTCAACATTATTAATGTTTATTATATGTATTATTATTGATGACATCACAGGCTAAATAAAACTTAACATTGACTTGGTTAGCACACTCCAGTTCTTAATGCAGTGAAATGCCCATCTGCTCTCATGAGATCCCACCTGGAATACTGCATCGAGCTCTGGACCCCCAGCATAAGAAGGACATGGACCTGTCCTAGCAAGTCCAGAGGAGAGCCATGAAGGTGATCAGAGGGACGGAACACCTCTCTTATGAAGAAAGGTTGACAGAGTTGGGGTTGTTCAGCCTGGAGAAGAGAAGGCTCCAAGGAGACCTTATTGCAGCCTTTCAGCACTTAAAGGGTCCCATTACAAAGATGGGGACAGACTTTTTACTAGGTTCTGTTGCAATAGGACAAGGCATAATGGTTTTAGACTAAAAAAGGTTAGATTCAAACTAGATATGAGGAAGAAATTTTTTACAGTGATGGTGGTGAAACACTGGCACAGGTTGCCCAGAGAGGTGGTAGATGCCCCATCCCTGAAGACATCCAAGGCCAGTCTGGACAGGGCTCTGAGCAACATGATCTAGTTGAAGATGTCTCTGCTCATTGCAGGGGGTTGAACTAGATGACCTTTGAAGGTCCCTTCCAACACAAACTGTTCTATGACTCTATGAAAGAAATAACCTTATCGTTAGCCATCTAAGAATTAGAAGTACTACAGTGTGTTTCAAAAAGATGGACCAAATTTGAAATAAATATATCTTTGAAATTGGGTCCATCTATTTGAAATACCCTGTATTTTAAAATATTTGTATCACTTTAAAAAGGATTTTTAGGATAGTCTATTCACAAGGCTAATTTTACTTCACAACTACAATCACTACTAAATGCTAAAATTAATATCTTTAATACCTTATAACAAATTTTTATTTATAACTAGAATTCTATCTGACTGAAAAACTTTAAACAACTGTTAAAATTATGGTTGATTATGTTTAGATTAACATGACCTTCTTGCCACTGACATGAAAATTCTTCATCCAGAGAGGGCAAAAAGCTAAACCTCTTCCCTGAACACCTTTACCAACAAATCCACCCTTTTCTGCCAAGTCTTGACACCAAGAATAGAAAACTGGGTTAACTGAAACCTTGAAGCTCCTTTCAGACTCATAGTCTATCTAGCCCCAGAACCAGTGGTTCATTTCTGAGCCTCCATTTTCTGAAACCCTGATTTACATTTGAATAAAGGAGCTTCTCTTGTCTGCTTACTTCTTACTGTTATCAGTTAAATAAAACATATTATCTCTTCCTACAAATTCTGCCTTTTTTTCTGCCCTTCAACTATAACAGCTGTAACATTATCACAACCTTTTCCCTATCCTAGGGCACTCCAGCCTCTCAGTCTTGCAGTAGAGATGGCCAGATTTCAATCTGCCTGTATCAAGCATCCCAAGATCCCCAAGCTCATACAGTGGGTTTCATGCCAAGGAGACCTCTTTCATTGCCTAGTAATCATTAGATTGATGTGTGCTGCTCCTCCTACCAACATCAGGCCCCAGAACTGTATTTCTAAAGACCTGGATGCTGCTCCCGATTAAGCAGTGAGCTTGCACTCCAAGCTGACAAAGCATTTAAAAACTGCTTCATTTCCAGTGCATGCATATACATGTGGCATTCCTCTGCACTGACTGAATTTTAAAAAGCCCAGTTTCTGACAGATGGAGGTCTTAAGCAGCTACATTCTTGTTATTTATGTGCAAAGATCCTATGTGGAGATAGACAGAGATTCATTTGTTCTCCTGAAAAAAAAAAGTCTTCTATATAAGTAGTAGGAATACAATGCATACATTCAACATTTTTAAAGTTTATTTCATCTACTCATTATCTCAAAGATCTTCTCAAGCTGTTGACACAGAAAGCCACAGCACTTTAGTTTACTACCACTTCGTTTTCAAGAAGCATTATATGAATATTACCTGCATTTTGTAGAGTTCAGCCTGAACTCCCAAAAACACCCAAGTGATTTATAGTGCCTTCACTTTATATTTCCAAAAGCAAGCAACTGCAGGTTATTAGGGGCCCTTAACCTTAACAGCACCCATCTACTATTTTGTCATGTGTAGCAGAAGCCTGTCCACATCAACTTTCTTGTGTGGATGTTCATCACTTTGAACATCCTCTTTGGCTCCAGGTCAGGTACACAAAACCAGAGGATCCCATTTGTAAGTTACTTCATAAATGTGGACTCAGAGACTTGCTCAGGCACAGGCAGTGAGGTTCAAAGCAGGATGGACAATACAATTGGTGGAGTCCTTGTTTAAATCCATATGCCACGCAGCCAACACTCACTTTAGCCAAGCTCAGCTGAGGTCATGTTAACTCAGCACCAGCTGAGCTAAGAACTCATGGTTGCTGTGAATAAACAAAAGCAGATATCAATTGTGTCAGAAAACACGACAGTTTGTCTGGAGGTAAAGCTGAAATGTTAATGAATTTTCAAAGTGCCTCTTTAGTGAGAGGCTACTACTTCACCTATAAGGAACTGGGTTTTGGCTTGAGTAAGTTTAGTAATAAAATTTCCTTTCCTTTTTGTCATCTACCTTTCCATGAGCTATATCTTCTGCTTTTAAGCTTCATTGTTAGACATATTCTGAAGGCAATTTAAAAACTAGTAGAAATAGTTTTTCCCAGCCATAGTTGCTATGGTTACACATATACCAATATACATCTGGATAAAAGGAGGAAGAACATGTGACTGTTTGCCTTTTAAAAATGAGAGTATTGTGTTCCACAGCTAAAAGCACAACTGAAGATCATTTCACCTGCTCTGCTTTAAGTCAGTGGAAGCAGAACTATATGCCACCTTCTCTCCATCTCCCATGCACCACTGACCAGTGAGATAATTGACCACCTTGCAAAAGCATCATGGCTACCTCTGCATGAGCCATTGTGCCTGGCAGGGCAGGAAGGATGCTGCATTCACTAGGTACATGTGATGGACATCACACCTCAGAGTGGTGCTCTGCACCCTCATTCAAACCACCTCAACCATCATTCTCCTTTCTGCTCCCTATCACACTTCCACTGCATGGTCTTCTGGTCTAAGATGTATGCACTGTGTCACCTCCAGTTTTTCTTTATCTTGCAAATAAAGGGGCGGTTATTTACCCTCCTTTCTTCACACTTCACTACCTTTGGTAATTGAGACTTAACCTTATGATTATTGACTCAGACACGCTTCAATATTCAGTAAAAACAGGAGCCAGGTCTAGCAAACTATTGTTTAGTCCCAGGGTCACCAGTGGATAGCATTATGTGCCAAAATGGGGCCAGTCAGGTTGGCTGTAATTAGATTTTTTTTCCTTGCTTGTTTCAAAAGGTATTTTGTGGCATCGTTTCTTTACAGCTGTTGTAGTTTAAATCCAATAGGCAACTAAGGCCCATACAGCCACTTGCTCACTCCTCTACAGTGGGTTGGGGAAGAGAATCAAAAGAGCAAAAGGTATAAAACTTATGAATTGAGATAAAGGCAGTTTAATAAGGAAAATAGAGAAGAGAGGAGTGAGGAGAGAGGGAAAGAAAAGAAAGAAGAAGAGAGGAGGAGAGGAGGAGAGGAAGAGAGGAGGAGAGGAAGAGGGAGAGAAAAAGTGAGGCAAAAAAAATCAATTACCACCAGCTAACCAATGCCCAGCCACTCCCCACACAATGGCAGCCCTGACAAACATCTCCTTGAGATTTTCTTGCTGGGCATGATGTCAGAAGGCAGAGAATATCCCTTTGGTCAGTTGGGGTCAGCTGTCCCATCTGTGTCCCCTCCCAGCTACTTGTGCACCGCCAGCCCCCTTGCTGGTGGTGTGGTGTGAGAAGCAGATAAGGCCTTGACACTGTGCAAGCACTGCTCAGCAATGACTAAAACACCCTTGTGTTACCAATACTACTTTCTGCACAAATCCAGAAACCACACCAGCTGCTATGAAGAAAATTAACTCTGTCCCAGCCAAAACCAGTACAACAGTATTTTGCCACTTCCGTGTTCCCAAATATCACAGTGTTTCAGGTTGTTAGTCATTATTTGAAGATTCATATTTTTGTTACTGTAGAGGAAAAGTAGTTACTTCTCAGTTACATCTGATTTGCAAGATCAGATTCTGTAGCATTAGTGCAAGGCATTGATCCTGGCACAAAGAGCTTAAACTCATGTGAATTGGCTTCAAATCTCCCAAGACAGAAGGTGATTCCTCTGCTTGTCTTGCAAAATTATAGCACATTTTTTCTTAAATGAGCTTAGTTATTACTAGAGAACAAATCAATTGTGAGTATACTCTAACTAGAGTGGTTTCCAAGAAAAACCTTACAGTTCTTTGTCCATCAAAATGATTGAAGCTTCTCCCTGTTGCACACAAAAAATGTAGCCTTAGACAAGCCTCAGAGCAGAGAAGCTCCACAAATAAATATTTCTTCCCATGAGCGAGAACCAATGGCAAAGCATACAACAGAGCCTTATGAGCTGATCTGACCAGACCAAGCAAGAAAAATTCCTTCTTACTAACCGTTATAGGGACCATGTAAATTATGAATATGCATGTGCTACCTCTTTCTTTGCATCAACTGGAGTGAGAGGAACCAAATGGTGAAAATCCCTCTCCCTTGGGAAACCTCCACTCTACTCATGTTTATGTTCCATTCCAGTGCCATGAAAATTAATATTAAATTTACACTATATTAACACATTTGCACAAAGCCTGAACAAGGAGATAGTCATTACTGATATTAAACTAATGATATTTAAATAATGACTTTCCTTTATCAGCCTTATTATCAAATGATCTTGTTACAGCTAAAGAATTACCTATAATCACTTGCACAGAGAGGATTTTAAGCCTGATCAGAAAAGAATCATTAAACATTAATTAAAATACAGCATGTGCACTCTGTATTTGGCTTGACAGTTTGCAGGAGCAGCCTGTTAAACAATTCTTGCTAAGTGCAGAGATAAAACAAGGTGCATCTGTACTGAGTGCACAACTGGGAACTGGAAACATGACTTCAGTCCATTTATAAAGTTTTCTCATTAGGTTTCAATTCAGGAGCAATGCCACAATGGTATTTAAAGGATATTCAATCACACATGACAGAAAAGCTAGACTGACATTGCACAAATAGTGTTTGATTATTACCAATCTATCATGTCAGTTAGCAGGAGAAAAAGATACATTTCAATTGATCTCAGAAGACCACCATGACAAATGTGTTCCAGAAAGCTGAGCAGCAACAGATTTCGGATCCTGATTAATTTGGTATACACAAAACTGTATACCCTGGCCTTTTCTAAGCACAAAACACACTCTTCAACATAAAAGTTGGAACATTGGATTATTTTCTTTCTAATCTTTTATTCAATTCCTGTGGTTTTAGGCTCAAGATGACCAGCATGTTATTCTGTTCATCTCTCCAAGAGGTAGTGGTTACAACATTCACCAAAACTCTGGACTTCTACTCATTTGTTATACTGTCACCATAAGTAAGAAGTAAAATAGTCACTTTGAGAAAATGATGCAAAATATTTGGGGACCGTAAAAGTTGATTGTATTACATAGGAGAAAGTAACACAATCAGCTTGGCTATGCTCCAAACATGATGGAAAGGGAATGTTACCCATCGTCAACACATTGCACAATCTGCTACCTCCAGATGCTCTGAGGGGTGCAGGGTCTACTGAGGGGTCTCCCTCAATAACCAGACCTGTTTGTCAAAGAAACATCTCTACTGAGTTATATTTTCCTTCCTGTGAACACGGGTGAAACTTGGTGCATACTGTTCTCTAGAGACAACATGCAGGTTTTTGCATGTCTTCTGTGTTCCCAGTTTTGTTTTGCCAGGTAAACACAGAAGAGGTGTTGACCTGCCAAACAAAAAGGAAACCTGAAGTAAAAATAGTATGTTCAAATCCAACATTCCCCAAGCAGAGAGTACTTATGCAGTGGTTACCAGCATATGTGAAAGGGTCCAAAGGGTCCCCTTACAACAGGGAAAGACATGGAAGTAGGTTAGATTTATCTGTTAGATCACCTGGTGATTAAGACATCCTCACAGGAATTCCTTTTTCTTCCCATATGAGTAAGACAGCCAGATATTTTTCCAGGTCTTCTCCACTCAGGATACCACAGAGACACAGATCCCTTAGAAATACATTTTCAAGGGTGGAGAAAGGAGGAGACAAGGGAGAATTTCTTCTATACAGGCTATTGCATGTCTAGTTAGAACCATGTGTTTGGAGAGATGGCTTTGAATATTACTGTATATCAGTGCAAGAACTGTATTCAAGTGCAAGAACTCATAAAAAACACAAGCTCCTTCATCATGCTCCCTTCACATTAACTCTGATGGTCAGGGCAATCAACAGAAAGAGAAGAAGTGTTACCCCTTTTGATAATGTGACTAATGATTAACTAAGACTGTCTAACACCAAGGGAAATATTCCAACAATTAATGGGGAAAGTGTGAAACGCAATCTGCTGGCTGAGGAACTTGAAAAGAGAATTAAGTTTAACAGTAATTGATGTGGGCTGATGTAGTGAAAAAACAAAGTCTTTTTCTCTGATGCACCGGTGCAATCATAGAAAAACATCTTTTGCCTTCATACTGGAAAAATGAACCAGAATGCGAATCAATGTAAGACAGTCTATCATTGGAATGACTGTACATAGAGACCTTTTTTGGCACTTCCATCACCTTTCCTCCTCCTGGCAACTGGCAAGAAGGATAATACTGTTGGATGTCTCCCAGTAAACTGGTACATAACAAAGGATTTGGGAAACTCTCTGAATTCCAGACAAGGCTCATGAACTCTGTATTGTAAAGCAAAAAGGAAAGCAGGCAACCAGCTGCCCTCCGTGTATGCCCGTAGTTGCTGCTTTCTCACTGAGATTACAACTATGGCTAAATGTTTGAAAGCCTGAATTCAGGCTTTTCTTAAGGTTGGTTTCTCAGTACTGACATCTTTATTTCTAGCTGTAATGGCAACAACTTCCAAGAAAAAAAAAAAAAATATCCCCGGTTTGCCTCACAGTGACATTGAGCTACAAGCTTTAACCATGATTAGCTAACAGGATGCTGAACATAGTTTCTCCTGGTCTAGTAAGGCTGTAAAATCACAATCAGAAGCACAGCAGCCATGTATTCTTCAGAACAAATTTTTCATTTTGATAAAATTTTACTCATGTTGTCAGTGACACTGTTCATAAAATGAGGGACTGCTCATTGAGAGCAATGGAAGCAGAAATGAGATTGGCACGATCCTTGTAGTCACGTCAACCACAGAAAGGCATCTCTCTCCAGTCAGATCCTACAGGGTGTTCTGAGCACATGCAAAACCAAAACTGCTGAACTGATTATTTCACACTTCTCATAACAACAAAAAACAGATCTACCCTTGGGTCTGAAGTCTTGTGTGACAAGTTCCAGTCCATTTGCTAAAAGCCCTCAATATGCAGAATTCATAACCACTCTGATGGCCTTAGTTAAAAGTGTGCCACTATAATCTGTCACTCAACTTAACTATTACCCAAAAATGATGTCCCTGCATATTCACTTTGTGAAATGTGGGCAAGCAGGGAAAGAGGGAGGGAGCTGAGATAGGGCAGCATGGCACCTGAAGTAGGCTAAGCTGTCTCACACCGTTTGTTGAAAAATGCACTTTGAAGTTAATCACATTGCTTTCACCTCAATAACCAACGTAGACCCTGAATGTTTAATTATGCTGCTGGTTTTATACCTAATCAATCTTTTTCATTAAAATCCAATGAAGCAGACAACTGAGATAATTACTGAAGAATCATCTTAATTAAAAATTTTAGCTTCTAATTAAGAGTCATTGTTTACCTCATCAGAAAGTCATTAGGATTCGGGACAAGGTTGCCCTGTTCATTATGTTTTCACCTTTTTTTTAAAAAGAAAAAAAGCACTTTGGGCAAAGAGAGTGATACAAGTTTTTATGTTAGAAAATAAAAAGAATTTTTATAGTTGGCCCATGAAAAGGAACAATATGCACAAGCTAGTGCCACCATTTGTCAGAAGCCCTGTAGCATATTTACATCCAGAGTAATTGCAGAATATCTTTGCAAATAAATTGACCCTGCCTTGTTCCTTGAAGATAAAGCCATGTCTACACTTAAAATGGACACAATCTCCTAAATTATTTCTTTATTGCTTTCCAGCTGCAATGAAGATAATTTTGAAATCCCTCAACACTCCTATTTTGCAATCAGAAAATTCTCCCTGTTTTTCACTTTTCACAAATGTCTGATACCAACTGAGGTCTGCTTCAACTTCAAGGAAGTACAATCAGACATTTCAACTAGAGAAATAGAAATGCATAGCAGTTAAACGGCACCACGAAAGATGTGCAGTTTTACCATGCTCACACTCACTGCAAGGAATCAGCACCAGCTATACAGATGCAATGATGCTTCAGCTGACAGAATTAATCAGGGTAAATTATTACCCAGTCCTAACCCTTACAGGTTTCCCCATTCCATATATTCCAAGGCAGAAGGCAAAAAACAAAGACATCTTCATCTGGAAGTTTTTCCCCACCTTCAGCTCTAGAAAGCAAACTTTCAAAAATCATTATCATGTCAGACATTTGAATGTAAAGCTAAACATTTATAGCTAAAATGGCTGCTAATAAACACTGGCCATCTGCTACAGATGAAAAAAAAGCTATGTTAGGATTAGCAGTAAAACAAAACAAAACGTATTTTATAAAAACATCTTGTTCCATGTATTTATTTATTTACTTTTAGTGGCATCCTACAGAATATAATGCAAGGAGCATTACAAATCTTCAGTCACACTTCTCAGCTGACCAGTATTTTTGACACAAGGAGTTTACACTTTGGAAAACAACTGATCCACACTTCCCGTGAGGAACTGATAATATTAAGAGTATGGAGAATTTCTGTTTCCTGCAAGTTCTTTGTTACCATTTAAGTAAGTAAAGGTAGAATTAATAGCTGCCAGGGAATTCATGTAAGAGTTTCAGGTACCACCTAGGTGTTTTTAAGTAATGATTGCCTCTATCAGTAAGAATGACATTTGCCAATAACAGAAAGTAGCCAATTATGGTTCAGAAGAAAAGTATCAGATTATAGGTTCATTTTAAGAGAGAGAGAGACAGAGAAAAATAAGACATTTAAAAGAAGCTACACAGAAAAGTAAATAACTGCAGTTCCTAGTTGGTTTCAGACAAAGTTGTGATAGCTGGTGCCAGCATCCCTTAATCAGAGTTGCTCTAACCTTTTAATAAAACCTGATTGCAGGACCCTGAAACAGTTCTTATTCCACTCAAAATGTAATTTGAGCATGCACAATTGAGCGACAGGCAACCAGCTACAGTACAAGAAAGTAGCACACCAAGACAGTCTTTAGGGTTCTGAAATGCCAGTAAGCACGCATTTGCCTAGGACACTAACACAGAGGAAAAGCAAGATAAAAGGTTACATCTACAGATACACCTGGGTGACCTCATTGAAGTTTCAGATGACCTAGTCCAAAACTTAGATCTTCAAGCTATTGTCAGATGCTGACTGTACAATTTCCAACACACAAATATTTCTATTATACTGTCACTGAACTGATGAAAATTTCTTCTCCAGTAAGAGTCTCAAGCCCTCCTGGGAGGCCACATCCTGTAAACATGTTCAGATATCAGAGATCAAGTTTAAATCCTCACTCTCCCTGACTCAGATGAGTAAGCAGAGGAAGACCCACACCATAGGCTAGCCATTGGGGTCTTTAGACTTAACACACAATTCCACATTTCTGCTTCCAAGTAAATATGGGATCTCTTCACTGGGATCTTGGATGTAGAGAAATGACAATGAAAAGCAAGAACAAATCAATCCTTTTAAGAAACACTTTAATCCCCTGCCTTCCAAAAGAGATTACTGACTGTTCATCCAAAAGGAGAAACAGCCATTTCCAGTCAAGGGCTGGGTGCTTGCCTACCCATGCTAGAGAACAGAAAGATTTCAGTACTGTATCTGCAGCAACTTAGCCATCTCTTCACTCAACTTTCTTGGCTCTCAGTTGTCGGCACTTCTGCCTCCCTGTGCACTACAGGGGAGTCTGCATATTAATAGCCTGATTTACAACAGATACTTTCTAGTTACTAAGTTAACAAGACTAGACCTTGTAAAGCTAAGCCCTATCCACCATTAAAAATTTGGTTGTGAGTCACTTCTACTGGTCACTTTGAATTGTGGCTGTATAAAGCCTTTATTGTAGTCACTAATGAAAAACACATGCCAAACTGGTTACTTATTAAAGCTGCAGGAAAGCTAATGACATAAAACAGGCACAGTGCCTCACCACTGACCCCCTATAAAATTTCAGGCCTGCCATTTTAATTGGCAGAACTAAATTAATTTATCACTTAATTATGTGTCAATTTATGAAGAAAAGTGATTCTTTATTTGCTTGCAATCCCACCGATCAGGGCTACAGTGGCTAGAAAGTCAGAGATTTAAACACAAAAAAGTCCCACCTTTGCTGTACCCGCCCACTTTAAAAACTTCAAGAAAATAAATTATCTGTTTACCTGAGAATCCAAATTTCAGAGTTCTGAAATGCAATGGTTTTGAAGACCAGTTGTAAGGAGTCATGAGGTCAATGCAAAGATTTTCTAGGCTGGGAAAATGTATTTACCTTTAGGGTAGACAAGCAAACACCCTTCAGCTCGTCTTTCACTGTCTAGGAAACCCTAAGACAAACAACAGAACAGAAAAATTAGCATTTTAAGCATTGGAATTACTTGGGCATAAGTAGCTCCAGACCCTCATGTAATCCAAATTTACAGAGAGGTTTTATGAAATCTGAATAACATTTAACATCATATCCATGCAAGGCATGGGAACTGAAAACACCCATGCTTTCACTGTGCCTAGGACAGTTTTTCTTGATTAGTTGTAGGCTGTTGCATCTGGGCAGTGATAGCAATGCCCACTGCACAAATGGACGATTTTCCATATGGCAGCACAGGGTCTGGCAGAATAAGAAGAATCAGGAACTGCCAGCCAGCAGCAGGTTCTGCTGCTAATTAAATGAAATACTAGTAATAAAGAAGCATCTCCTCAAAGGAGACCTAGTAGAAGACAGCATACTCTCGTGACCATTGCGAGAGAGGTGTTCACTTGGGTTATTTTGAGGAAGGGGAAGAAGAAAGGGGCCTCTGTCTACAGAAAAGGGCTGTAGTTATCCTTTCTGTGGAAAGCTGATGGGCTTTCCATTCGAGAGGCGATAACACCTACCTAAAACACTGAAGGCAGCCTGGGGATGGGCAAAGTGCATCAAAACTGCTCTGTGCAGGCCCACACTTGCCTTCAAAGCTGAGTGGCTACGAAGCTATGAAACAGAGAAAGGAAAGACATAAGAAGGAGCTACAGCTAAGAGGCATCTTAATAGATCCAGGAAAGGTGCAACCAACCCTCGAAACTTCCTGAAATGCATTAGTAAACTGTATCCTGGAAAGAGAATGAAAGAAGAGACAAGTCAGCCTCTAGACCCATGAACTGTATGAATGCGAATGACAACAGCAGGACAGAGGAAGCATTTGCTACACATAGCAGGGAAATAGAGTGTTAAAGAAAAATTGTCAAATATCTAGATTTCATTCTGAGAAGCATGACAGGAAAAAAAATAGCAGGGGGACTGAAAGCTGCAAAAATCGTTAATCTTAGCAATATACAGTGGAATCCACATAAGGACAGCTCAAGGAAAATAAGAGATTTACTGACATATTGGAGAGTACGGGAAATCTGCGAAGACAATGAAGAACTCAAGCTATCACTGAATACAGTGTCAGTGGTGCATGCAGAGCAACACGCATCAGTAGCATTAAGGCCAATGTGGGAGAGTAGCTCCAGCATATGGCATAATTAGGTGTAATTGCAAAGGTGGAGGAATCCTAAGAATGGCTTCGCTTGATTGTTGCAAGTAATAAAAAAACAAACACGTGCTGAGCCAATCTGAATGCGCAAAGGCCCTTGGGACCCACACACAGCTAAAATAGGAAAAATTGTACCACAGCCACCTTCCCAGATGTAACCTGCAAGGATTCCAGAAAGGCTGGGTTCAGTACATATGAAGAGATACAGCCTAGTGTCATCTGCTGAGGGAAACAGAGGGGATGTTACTTCCATTACTGTGTTAGGAGGAAAGCAATTCTATACATTAGAAGCACTTCATATCTTAGAAAAGGCAATAAGATTAGGAGGGGGCAAGTGATCTGATCTAATCCTCAAAGGAGAAAACTTGCAAGACTTTAAAGCACCAGCCTCCACAAAATAACTGAACCACACTGAAGCTGTGGACTCCCTGTTAGTATTTACACAAAGATTAGGAAAAATGTCAGCATTTCCATGAGGTCCAAGGGGATAGAAGAGAGCAACTAGTAATGAAGGAGATGGACAAGAACATCCAAAATACAAAGGATGGCAATCATACTCAACTGACTAAAATGAATTAAAAGTCAAGGAAAAAAAAAAAAAGAGAGAGAGAGAAAATCCTGTAGCAGCTCTTCTCTCATACAGCAGAATGTCAGCACAAAAAAGAGAAGGGACAGATATTCAATCAAACCTATGATCTGCCAACAGAAGATGGAAAGGGAAGCACAGTGTGTAGATACCATTGATTTCTTTCAAATACAGCCAGTGAGGTCTGGATGTCAGGCACACAGCATGGCCATCAGAGATGTTTGGATTAAAAAGAAATTCAAGATCTGCATGTGGGATATGAACAAGTCCAAAAGTGCTTTAAAAATATCCCAGGGGATTCCTGAGAATCTTTCCTCCAGACATTTGGAAGAAAGTCTGTGAGGGATGCTAAGACGTGACACTGTGCAAAAGGCAAACAAGTGCACAGGAATTTTCCGGAAGGATTTCACAAGTAACATAAATTCTCATAGACTGTTTTATTTATGTAAAGTATCAGAAAAAAACAGCAGGGAAGCAGTGATAGTTCATGATGCATCTAATAGAGGCTTGGCAGCAATTGGTACCTGATTTATATTAACATAGGCAGAACCACTACCTGCTGATACTTGATTATTACAGTCGTTTTGTCAAAGTAAGTCAACTTAGAAACACATTATACAGCACTGCAATGAGTCAGACCACAGCAATATTCACCAGGCATAGTATTTACAGTAAACTAATTTGGAATAATGGCTTGCAATACATACTCAATGAATGCCAAAAATTTGCAAAGGACAGTATTTCGTACACACATGCAGCACTTTGTATAATATTAGCTGCAGTCCAACGGAATGGCTGAAAACACACATTTGAGTAACTGAGTGGACATTACTAAAGCAAATGAAGAGAGATGGAAATTCATACCTCAGTTTAGTACAAGTTGTGGAGCTTTGTCAGCACTGATGCTAAAAGTGCAAGAAAAGTGTGTAACATCCAGAGCTGCAAATCACTGAATACAATAGAGTGGTTGACAAAAGAAAATGGAAATTTCACTATAGAATGTCAGGCTGCTAAAACCTATAAAAAGAAACATCAATATCATGACATCACATCCAGGCAACAGTAACAGGAGAGTAAGGCTATTTCAGGTTCTTCTTTAATATAGAATATTGTAATATATAAAAATATATTTGCTACAACATGGAATACTACCTCATGTGCAGTAAATAGCAGCTTTTAGTCAGGTGCACCACGTGAAGAATCTACCAAACCCAATGACCTGGCTAATCAGTGAGAAGTTGTCACTCTTGCAAATGTACCTGTACCATTTCCTCGGGTTATATATTTCCCACTTGTAGCTGATCAGATCTGCTTTGCAAAGCCTGCTGATGTCCCCAGGCAACTACACCCTCAGATATAAAGATGGGATTCATAGAAAATGAAATATAAAATAACTCAGGAGTGAATATTAAGAGCAGTAAGTACATTAAGATTCAAGCACTCAGTAGTTAGAAAATACCAAGATAATGTTAATTCATGCATTCCTCATTCTGTCCCAGCAGGTATAAGGACCACGAAAAATTTAAGTGCTTCTTTTATTCCACACAAGAAAAGTGGCAAAACCAGTGCTGCAGAATGGGATTGGACCCAGAGGTGTTGTACAAACCATTCAATTGCAAAGCATGTCCCACTCTCAAGGCTTTAGAGTTTAAAGTTACCAAATGAACAATAACAGAAGGTAAAAGAAAGGCAGAAGAAACTTACTTGGGGTCATGCACCATGTAAATATTCAAACTGAGACCAACAACAGTCCTCCTGAACACTGGTTCAGAATTTATTCTTTAGATGTTGCATCATAAGAAAAATCAACTATTGGTCAATAACTTGGGCACACCATAGGATTCCACAAAGCCATCAATGTGGTTCCAAGTTTGACTGCAAGAACACCAGCATATTCATAGGTAACGAATCTTTCCTCCCACGGTCACAAGTCCTGTTGACTCAACGGTAATGCAAACTAGACTTGCTGGTAGTAAACACACCTTTAGTTCATAGCTATGTAACAGGAATTCAAATATTATTCTAATCTTTAAAATAATGAGGAATTTTTAAATATCTAAATAGTACAAAGAAGAAGACTAGAGGATGATGCCTCTCCCCAGACAGTTATGAGCAATGTCATATTTCCAGTAATACCTCAACAGTAGCCTGAATATGTAATAGATTAAAAGTATGCTGAAAGAGATGATTAACAGACAGTCCATTATGGGCTCCCTAAAGTAACATTTTCTGAAATATTAATATTTAATTATGGAGGTGGCAGGAGACTGCAGGGTTTCACTTCTTTCTTTTCAGTGTGTTCTCCTTATCTGTCCCTAAAATATTAGAGATAATGAGAAATCATGTACCTGTGTAAACTCTAATAGCAGTAATATGGCAAAACAGAACAAAAAAAGAGTAAAAAAGGATAGACCTCAAGCTGTTCATGGGGTCTCTGGTAATTGGAAGAGTCAATGGCTATATGATTCAAGAAAGTATCTTCCCTGGAGAAGGAAACTGATTGTCCCACATTTATACAGCAGCTAACCAACACTAAGCAGGCTTTCCTTTGCATATTATTGGTGCCAGCCCAATGAGGCAGAAAATTGCATCGTGTCATTTAATTTCCCAATCTTTGTTTTCATTGTATTAATCTTTTGGCTTTGCTTCATTTTATAATTTGAAGGCTCAGCAAGAAGCAAACCAAATGGAAATTCAGCTTACTTTCATGACTAGTTGAATGTTCATTGCAGTTTTGGAAAGCTTAATTCTGCGTAATCTCACCCATGAATAATAATCATCTGGTTTTGTATGCAGACATATTAGTGGTTATTAAAGACTGCCTTAAAAATTCCTGGGATCGTGCCCAAAAGTCAGTCACCAAAACATGATTAACAAATAGGTTACAGGAAGAGAGCAGATAGGGTTTTTTAAGCAGAATGATGTGCCCTGTTGTTAGAGGAGTAAAGAAGTTGGCAAACTTCCTGAACTTGACTAATTATTTTAAAGTTTACTATTCCAAAACTGGAAATTCAGATACTGAGGATGTTGAGATAGAGCGATTACCTTGGAAAAAGCACAGGAAATAAATATGGAGGTTTGCCTTAGATATGTGGAAGGAGAAGAAAAAAGAAAAAACACTGATTATCTCCTTATGCTCAGAGTGTGTTGGTTCACCAAGGGCTGTGTTGTTCTGGGTACTGCTCAGACAGCAGGACCCTACTGAGATCTGTTCGGAAGCAGGAATATATTAATAGGATCATCTCAGGGATAACTGCTTTGCCTCCACCTTGTCCACCATGCCAGGGCGAAGTGAGGAACAGACCCCAAGTCCAGGTCTCCAGTTCACTCTCTTCCCCCTAGAAAGACACTGACTCCTTGTAGAAGGCCTGAAGGTTCACTACTCAGTGACCCTTGAATGCCTTATGTGCATTACTCTTGTTTTCATTTATTGAACTATTGTGAACATGCACTTCAAATTTATGAAACGCATCTGATACATTTCATGCTGTGGTTATATGATTCCCAGTTCATCCAAATAGGATTCATGAGCCATATCCAATGAACAAAGCTATTTTTTAAATGAAATTTCTTTTTCACCATTCTGTCTCTGTTTTGACAAAAAAGGGGGTTTTCTTTCAACTGGAATCTCTTGTAACCATGGGGAAGAGTTTAAAGCTTCCCCTGCTCAGATGTCCAAAGACATCTTACCCAGAAAGGTCTAGGTTTTTGACTATTATCTTTCAATTGTGGGAAGTTTCCACACTTGCATGGACCTTATTCACATGAAAAGAACACAGCAAATATTGCCACTGTCTCAAGACCTAAACAATGAAGACCTAAAAAAATTAAGCTCAAGTTTAAAAAAAGAATAGAGGGTACCCTTTAAACATTCGTGACCTGGGAGAAAAATCTCCGACCTGCTGCTAGCTAACTGATGGTGAATGGAAGGACTCAAAATAAACCATTATCTGACACAATACCCATGAGATCCAAGTTTCATTACATATGTATAGCCAGCACATTTCATTTCTGTCAGGGTGAGCAGCCTTACCCAACCACTTCTCTGTTTCCCCCAAAAAGCTGTCCTCGTGGGACTCTTCAGGAAGCTGATTGCAATTAAAAGACTCCAAACGTGCTCTGCTGCTGTCACTTGTTCTACTTGTGTCCCTTGAATGCACAAATCAACTAGGGGTGCAATTGTTTATTGCTACTGGATCTTGTTGTAGGTTTCTACAATTAAAAATGTGTTGAAGTACCTGCTTATCATCATGAAGTAGATAAGGTGTTTTAATACCTCTTACGAGATGGTCATCATTCATGACATGACTTTTGGAGTTTAAAATTAGATTCTTAAGCTACAAATTTTGAAATAGACTGTTGAAAAGTTTAGGAAAACTTTGCTAGAGTCACTCACGCTCCAGAAGTTATTGGACTTGAGAATAAAATGTCAGGAAAGTCTGTATCTATAGTATTGTAGTTGCATAATCAGACAGTCATAATGTTCCCTGTAGCTCCTGAATTTCACAGGAAAAGATGAGCAGCAACTCAGAACTCTATTAGTCTTACTGAAATCCTAGAAATGCAGTCCTCTCTCATCTGAGTTAATCTAGCCTCAAGCAAACTCAAATCCTATAGGGCTGCTTGAGTTTGCATATGGAAATAATAATTCTTCTCCCATTGTAGATTCCATGTGAGCTCATTTAAAACAGACCAGAGGTACCCAAAATAGTTTCATAGACCTCAAAACTGCCAGACATAAATTCAAATACTCCACAGTTCAATGAAGTTTTCAGAGTTCATTAGCAGCAAAAATTTGATTTAATTCCACATATCTAGAATAAAACAAGTTCCAGTAACAAAAAGAATTTATTTTTTTAACATTCTGACTTAAAGTGACGAGAAATGCAACATGCACCAAACTGTAATTGAGGCAATAGATGGACAATTGTCAAATATTATGACATAGTATAGATTCAAAAGGTCTTCTTATATAAATGTTGATATGTCTCCAAAAGTTAATTACTAGTATTTTGTGCAAACTGTCAAGCAGTTTTCATAGCCAGGACCTGTCATTAACATATTGCTGATATTTAATTGCAGAACTGAGAGAAGGCAGCACATGTATCAAGACAACCAAATTACAAATGACAGTTACAAGTCCTGAAGTTTGTAATTTCTAATTTTCTTCTACACTTGATATCACTGTTAAGTGGACTTTCTGCTTTCTGTAAGAATGTTTTTTTGTTTAAATGGTTTTTTTCCAAACACTTGTTTTTCCTTGTTATCATTGTTTGATGTGGAAAGGATGAACCTTTTCTTTTGGAAATCTTGGCTACAGAAGTAGCATGGCTATTTGGGGGCTGAATTACTGAAGGAGGAGAAATAATGCACACCTTCTCTTCTACCCACCCTACTTGAGAAGACCCTAGGATGAACCCATCAATCTCCAAACACCTCTCTCATACACTTTTCATAAAATGTGAGTAAATTACCTCTTTTCAAATCCTTCCGCTAATCTACCCTGTTGACAAACCTATTGGGAAGCAAGGATTTTAAATACCAGCCTTTTGCAGCACCAGAGCATGCCTGGTGGATCTCCAAGCTGGGCACCAGCTGAGAACAAGACAGATGGGACTGAGCCTTGTTAGCAGCCAAGGAGATCAGGTACAGACCTAGGGCAGCAGGACAAGCATGTCTGGAGGATGAAAGAAGGATGTGGGATAACCCTGGTACAAAAGGTTTTCTGCTAATGCTTAGCCTAGAAGTTAGGGAGAAAAGTACAAAAAATGAAGTCTTAGCCTTCCACAAGAGTCTTTCCCAAAGACCTCACTTGACAGTTAATTTGTATCTTCATGAAGATCTGTATGTGTGTAGACACATTCATCAATAGCTTAAGGCAACCAGGAATACACAACTATAACTGGAATAATAATGAAGTAAACAGAAGTACAACATTAAGTAGGTTGTGGACATCTTCAGTAAAAGAATAAAAAGACTGTGCAAAACGTTAAATAAACTAAATACACTCACAGATAATGTTATGTTGTGCAATAGACTCACCTTCATGAGAAATTAAATGTAGTCGAATAGCTTAATAAGCACATTTATTATAATGGGGAAAAAGTAGTTATTGGCAAAATAATTTCGTAAGAAGTGTTGTTTACATTATATTAATAATTATGCAGGAGTTCTTCTTTTTCATCATGCCAGTTATTCTTACTATCCAGATTGCATTTAGTGAAAAAATGAAAGCAGAATTGGTCAGCTAGTCTTCTAACCTAAACAAATTTGTAAAGACTTCTCTGGTATCAGAATTAAGGCTCGCCATCTTTTTTTCCAAGCACAGTTCCTTGAAATGTTAGCAAATCATTTAACAGCCATTTAAGTCCTAAACAGTTAACAGGTGGTCTTAATGCACCACAAGTCACAGAATCTTGCTAACAAACTTAACAGCTCATACCACCAAAAAAATGAGGGGGGGAAAAACCCAAGCCATAAACTATAAGGTACCAAAGCAAGAAAAGAGTGCAGGCATCATCAGCTTTTTAGGTCCTCATAATAGCGGGACATTCATTAAGAGGTAAAATCCTATTCATCCTGGAAAATGAGCAAGCAACAAGAAAGTGTTCACACTGGCAGAGAAAGTTCAAAAGCAGTGATGTTAGGAAACTATTTACATATATAATTATGATAGCTTCCTTTAGTTTGCAGAGTTTAAATTTGGTCTCTAAGACTCACTGAGAGTATGTTTTAGCATACATAAACATATGCTTGTTCCTTGCCTATCTAGAGATAAAGGTTCAAAAGGGTTGTTATTAAAGAAACATCTCACCATTTCAGAAAACAGCTTTCAAAATCTTTGCAATGAAAATTACAGCACTGTTTCCAGAATTTGTATCTAATTGCTCTTCCGAAACAAAACTAACCTACTTTCCACATCTATCTTCTGGATGGACTATAATTTTCTTTTACAATTAAAAAGAAAGGGGGAAAGACTATAAGAGTTTTAATTTCTTGGGAGAGAAGGTGTACCTTCAGCGTGAGCCACAAGAAACAGGTTATAGCTTACAGCAGTGCAAATAGTATTTTGTTTTCTTGCATTTTCAGAGCTTTGTGTGGGGACATCAGGTACAATAGTCTGCTTCATTTTTTAAAAATTTCCACAGACTGTAGAATATTTTTGTACTTTCCTACCACTATTATATTCTGCCTTAAATAGTTAGAATGGTAAAATACCTTTAAGCTTTAAAATATTGAAGAAACTTGAAGAACAGTTTTTGATTTCTCAGTGCTATGCCCTTGAGACTGCTGTAGCCTTGTAGTGCCAATAGAAATGATCTTTTGACTTTTCTGGACTTTCAATCAGACCCTAAAAGTATAGTTTTTGTTCCAACTAATTGGCTCAGATGAAAGGAAATGGTGATAACCATTGCCCAAAGTGTCAGGCCCATATGCACTCCCATAAGATCTAGATATTAGGGCAGAAGCCCTGCACCTTCTGTGGTTCTGGCCCCTGACACCACTTTTCAGGAAGCCTGTCACATTCATCAGCAGTGATAAGCTCTAAACAATAAGGGATTTCCGATGGGAGTAAGGAGGAGAGACACTGAAGTTATGGCTACAGGCACTGCTATTTTATTACTCCATAAATACCTGAATTTTTGAGCCACAATCTAGAGCCGATCCCCTTCCAGAGAGTCTGTGCTTATTTGTACATCACTGATTGTAGGTGACTGCTGCTGTGTTTACGCTGGTGTGCGTTGCAGTCCTATCATGTCCCATGACCATCCTGGGACTTGTGGTTTCTTAGTTCTGCTCTATTTGGGAACAACACATCTCCTAAAATGTGAGAAAAGGCCAACAACAACAACAACAGAGAAGTTCTGCTAATAAGCATTATAGTCTTCATTTCACACATGGGCAAACAATGGCAGAGAGATTTGTTTGCCTGAAACCACAGAAGGAGTCTAAGTCAGAATTAGAAACGGGAACCAGGCTCTGTGCTTTGACTGTAACCAACCTCAGGCAGGTAAGCTCAGATCCTATGGGGTGCCTTCAGTCAATAACCAAGTTACCTCTGATACCAGGGAATCATAAGGAGCAGTGATGGTACCATATGAAAATCCTCAATCCAGCACTGTCAGGGTGGTTTTTCCTTCTACAGAAGATGTGGATCACCCCATGGCAGTGTTGGAGTGTGAACATTGAGACAACACACCCATCCTAATGTGAGGGGACCTGCGCAGGGAAGAAGAGGGGGGCACTTTCAGGGAAATGAGCAAGTGTGTTCGGAGGAGCAAGAGACAGCCCTGCCCTGCCAAATGTTCCACTGGAGAGCCACATCCCCCAGACAGGGAGGAAAGGAGGAGCAAGAGGTGGGAACCAGCTGGAGCTATAAGAATATCCATGGAAAAAGTGCAATTGGAAAACATAACCTCTCAGCTAGAAAGAATTTCGTAGCTGGGAAACAGGAAGAGATCCGCACTCAACACTTTATGCAAAGAACTTGGACAACCATTTGGAAGAAAGATTTCAAGTTTGCATTTAAAGTTAAATTGGGAGAGACAGCAAATAATAAGAAACAACGCAGACAGATAAAGAAGGTCTTAGAGTAGATATTTTAAATACCAACACAGCTAATAAATGCAAATGAAGTTCAGTACAGATAAGCACAGAATTATGAGACTGAAAGAAAAGAATAAAAAAGAGGAACTATCTGCTTAGCGGCAATCAGCTGCACTGTAATGACCAAGAATGAGATCTGGGGAATTATTCTGAAAGAAATCCCTAAAGCTTTCAGCCTGGTAAGGAAATGATTGAAATAAACAAGATGATAGGCTTTATTAAACCACCAGAGTATAACGTTCAGCCTCCACACCCTGCAAAGGGTAGGAGTGAAATGCACCAAAGCAAAAGGCTTAAAACTAGAAAAGCAGCACTAACCTCATAGACTAAGATGGATTTTTGCCCTTGGCTTTTGTCTGGAGTCTGAATCTTCTCGATTGCTCTGCTCCTTTTTTACTATAATGTCTTCTTTTATTATTTCTCTTCCTTTTATTATTTTTTAATCTGTCATATAAAAATTTATGAGAACTTAGCCAAGAAAGGACAACATCTCCTTCACAATCACTATAATCTATTGTTCAGGTCAGGCAGATTTTTAGAACAGAAATTCAAATTCTACATCAGATGTCTGCCTGGATTATCAGATGACCTCAGAATTATGTACAAGAAGAAAGTTAAAAGCAATATTACTGCAGTATAGCAACGTTCATAGGGGGTGTCAGTGGAGCCTGCGATGTGGCAAGGAAGAAGCAGGTTGGACAGAAGAAGAGAAGGCGAGAAGCCCTTGGACTAGCAAATGTCTGTCTTGAAGATAATACAAGATCTATATGCAAAGGGAACCTATAGCTCCATCAAGTCAGTTTGCCCAGCCACCTGTCACCACAGGACCTTCAGTACTGACTGGACAATGCCTGGCAGCTGTTGGCATCTTCTGGTACACCCTGACACCCTTTCATCCACAGACCTCATCCTCATTGCTGATGCTAAGAACATGGCAGAACATAAGAGTGGACATAGAGTGGCAGCCTGAAAGTTCATCTAGCTCAGAGCAAACACGTAGCAATACGTGGTTGTTGCTCTGTGGTTAAGCACAGAGCAAACACGTAGCAATACTTCCCTAGGATGCTGTTGTTCAAACAAGACACTATTTCCATTTAGCTTGTCAGGTTTTCTTTTAAACTCATGTAAACTTTTAGCATCCACACAATTTTGTGGCAAGAAATTCCATGGATCCACCCAAAATAAGACTATTATTCTAGCCAAGGCCTTTCACAGAATCACAGAATGTTAGGGATTGGAAGGGACCTCGAAAGATCATCTAGTCCAATCCCCCCGCTGGAGCAGGAACACCTAGTTTCTAGTGATAAACAGAATAGGGGATAAAGTTTTCCTGCTTTTTTTTCTTTTTGTTTGTTTGTTTTGTTAATGATTTCGTATCCTGCCTCAAGAACATTCAGCTCGTGTTCCACAACAGGCTTGTATTTTTTCAGGACTGGTTCCCAGCCAGTTGCCCTTAATCCTGGTTTTGGCAGCAGTAAACAACTGCATTGAGCGTGGAGCCTTTGCCATTATCTTTTTTGTGTTTAGACTGTTTCCGCATGCTGCCAACATGATTTAACCAGTCCTTCACATGGCTGCTCTCTCCTCCACATTTTGTTTCAACTTCAAATTTAATGGGATATTTCATATCCCTCAGGTAGGACATTGATGACAGCTTTGACTTGTACCTGAGCAACAGCAGACCCCTGCAGATACATTTCCATTCTGTCAGTGAAATGTTGTCTGAGTACTTTCCTGATGTATTGAGCATCTAACTTGCAGTAATTTCATCCAGCTCATATTTCCCAGTGTACTTCTAATAATGTCATAAAGACAGACTCAGAAGCCTCACAGACTTCAAGGGTTTTTTTCATTTTGTTTTGTGGTGTTTGAGGGTTTTTTTGTTTGATAGGGTTTTTATTTGTTTGGGGGATTTTTTGGCTTTGTTTTGTTTTTCCACTGAGTATTTGTATGTTGTTCTACTCCAGTATTTTCATACAGTTGAATTCAAGTTGACCAGCTCTCAGCAGTTCTTCCACCCATTTCTTCCTTCATGAAAAGAAACACTACCCGACCTCCTCCTAGAACCTCACTCACACTCCCTGAGCTTTCAGGAATAACTTTCTACAGCTCCAGGATCATTTCTGGCTCTAAATACCCCAGTGCTAAACTTCCTCCTGCTCAGCAGGAGCAGCAAATTCAAAAGCTTGTGACTTCAGATAACTGTCCTCCTGCTTCGCAAAGTTAATTAGGATGTACTTAAACCTGCAATGAAAATCAAAAAGTAAAAGGCTCTAGGCACTCTGTTTCAATGACATTTTTGGTCCCCAGCTTTCCTGCTCTGTTGAGCAACAAACCAACCCTTTCCTTGGGCATCATCTCCTCCAGCAAGTATGCCTGAAGAATGAATTCTTGCTGCTCCTTATGTCTCTTGCTAGTCAAGTCGATTCTTTTCACACAGAAGAGTAACGAGCAACTAAAATGACAGTGACACAGCACTGATGTGATCAGGGATCAAACTGCTGAGCTACAGGTGCTGCTCTCCCATTGCCTGGTGATATATTAAAAAAGCCTCCTCTGGTCTGTTCCTGCAGACAGCTGTTTTCAGATGGATTCCCACATAATTGCACTTTCCAGGGCATATTGCTTCTCATTCTGTTCTAATCCTTCTATTTTGGTCAGTCCAGTGTACGAAAGCTTAAATCGAATGTTTTCAGGCTGCCACAAAGGTTAAAAAACCTATTTACCACAAAATTAGACTCTCATTCACAGGAGATGCCAAGCTCCTCTGGACTCAGCAGGGCTCCAGTCTTTTTTAGGACCTCTGAAAACAGCCATGCTCTTAATCAGGAGCTCTCAAGGCTGGGTCTTTTTGTTCCAGCAAGACTACTTTGCGCTCCTCTGTTGGCAAAATGGAACCTAAAACCTGCAGTAAGTGCTACCTGGGCATTTCTAGAGGGCACAAAGCCTCCATAAACAATTATAGGACTTCGCCTGGGCATTCCCAACACAGCGGTATGAATTTGCTTTCTTTATCCCTTTGAGTCCTGGTGTGTTTAGAGGGAGCTCACGGAGGGCAGAGAGATGTCGTAATTTTTGCATCACCGCCAAACCACCCAAATGTCTGCAAAATGTGCCTAGCTCAGGGTCAGCTGTGGCTCAGCAGCCCCAAGGGGAGATGGCACGTCAGAGCAAATCCAGAGGTGCAGGGGGAGCGAGTGTTGGAAGGGGCAAATATCCCATCTTTAGGACCTCTCAAGCACAGCTCTACCTTTAGGTCATTGACTTTGTGACTTTCTTCACACAGAAAAAAAAAAAAAGCCACTAAAGAAGGACATGATGAAACATAAGCACTTGAAAAGTACACATTTAATAGCCTCTCCTGGGCAGAATCAGCTCGGATGCAAAACTGCTTTTTGCCAAACTGCATGAAAGCATCATAAGATCTCATTTTATCTCTGTTCTCTAGATTTATTGTAGCAATGCCCTCTCAGACTTCCACTCCAAAAAGCATTCCTATTTTAAACCTCCTCCCTTTTTCACAGATTTTAACTCATCTCCGTATATGCATGATGCTGTAGCTTGGCATACAAAGTCCTTAGTCTAGATGTGATTTTTTTTTAAAAAAAAGAGGCTAAAATGAGTTCTGCAGTTTTTGATTTACAGACACATAAAAACTATAAGATTTACACTTTAAAGAGCTAGGAAAAGTACCTGAAAAACAGAAATGATTGAAACCGAAAAAATGAACTGTCCCAGATTTTAATCCTGGAATCGTCTATTTGAAAGGCAAAATATTTTTTCTCAAACCTCATCTCCTGGTCATCTATCCTTTTTTAGATGTAGCAAAGGCTAAGTTAATTCCATCTACAATAAAGGTGCTGGGGGGTAATATAGTAGGAACAGAGAATTTTGCCTGTGATACGTGATATGAGGAAACAATTTTGGAGTTTGTAGTTATGACTCAAGGAGTTACAAGACATGACCAAAGGAAGGAACATCATGTCACGATACACAGACGACAGCAATGTGGTCTGCTAAGAAAGGTGGCACTGCATGCAAAAGGTAACAACTGCTGACAAGTAAAGAACCTGTTGGCTCATCCCTTAGAAATACAGCTACTAAGAAGCTGTCCATACAGCCACATTGGGCAGTTTTCTGTGGCTGATCTGATCCCAGTGTAGTGTTCCAAGTAGCCCAAATAAAGCCAACTCAGTTTTGCTGAAAAGAAAAATCTGCTACATGCCAGTACTCAAGACACTCCAAAGGGGGCTGTAGGTGCCACAAAGCAAAAAAGGGTCCACTTCTACTTTCTTACATTATTGCCTGAGTCCACCCCTAACTGTTTAAACAAGTAGGCATAAAAGTCTTGAAGAGTTAGTTTACAGCAAAAAGGAACAGGATGCAGCTGGTAAAGGACATAAAAATCAATGTTTCTGTGTTAGCTGTCAAAAAGGTCTTGCGTAATTTTATAACCCACACGGTGCTTTCTGTATTCAGCAAATGAAACCACCAGTGGCCGCATCTTTTATACCATTCTGCTGATAAGTTAGAGTGGATAACACAGGAGACCTAATCAGATGTTCAAGACCAGAACAGACCACTGGTCTCATTTACAGTCTCCCTCTTATACAGCTAAGCACAAAACGCTGCACTCTGCATCTCGTGCCCTCAGCTCAGCAGAAGCTAGCAAAGCCTAAAACTCTCCAGGGGGTTGAGTACATACTTCAGTTGTTGCCAGTGCCATCGCACCTCTGCTGCTGCAAACCAGCCTTCCTGCTGCTCTCCCTGTGCAGTAACCCAGGTTCTCCTTGGTCCCGCAGACGCACTGTTAGGAGAGTGAACCAACAGTTCAAAAGTTGCATTAGCTCCTTGGTAGATACACTGCTGGTCTTTCCAAGCAGAAAACCTAATCCACTAGTTTTTCTGCTGCCTTACAACGGAGGGAGCCCCTTTGCGTGTATGTAGGCTCCGTGTACTTTGAAAGACACCCCAAGCACTGAGATGCAAGGGAAAACTGAGGCTGTCTCACATCTTCTGAATACTTTTGGCTTTGCTTTTTTCCTCTCTCTTTCACCGTGACACGTGCATTGAAACAGTCTTTCAGCTATTTCAAGAGCCATGCCAAAAATTTGGTATTTTACTAAGGTTATGTGCTATAATATTGCTATCACAGACTTTGTCTCACGCTTGGAAGCAATCCAAAGAAGAGAGAGCAGGAACTTCACACTTAAATTAGACAAGTTCAGAAGTCAGATCACTGAAGGTATTTCAGTAGCAAATCAAAATGGATGAAGACACTGTTTATGGCCTTATTAATTGTTTCTTGTAAATTGAGTAATAGAAGAGGTAAAATAATGACTGTTTCATTGTGTTCCTTTCTGATACATTGCCTGAAAGACCCGACATATTTTAAAAGGATACTGTAATTGAACACTTTAGATTTCCCCTGGCATTATTTTACTATATATTCTAGAAAATATTTAGCTTATTGAGACATAAAAGAAGTGCACAAGGTGGTGGAAAAATGGAAGTGACATCACAATTTTCTTTTTAAGGTGATTCATAAACCAAAGTCCTGGTAATTGCTGACTGAGATATTTTGGTATGAACTTCAGAGTATTCAATATGGAACTTCCCCTATTTGTCCTGCAGCAAGCACAGAATGTGGGAACAGGATATTAATGAAGGTGCAGCTTTCTGACAACCCATGAAACCAATAACTTACACTGCAGTTTCAAATGAACTGCATTTGCCCTTGTGTTCTGGTTACTTTTTCTCTTTACATTTACATGTAAATGGCTTTTAGATGCAGTATTCTCACTACCTATCTCCTGCAGCTGTGAAAGTTTTGTTTTTTCTTACTTAATGGTGAATAAAATTACTCCTCAATATATACCTCAATGGTAGGACCTGAGATTTAAGTGGTTTTTGTTTAAGATAGTTCTAGAAAAGAAAGTGTCGTGGTATTTCAGTAAAAAAAAAAAAAAGTAGTCTTTGTTTTGCAGTTTCATTTTTCAAAACATAAAAATCAAACCACTTGAAAACAGAATTATTTAAAACTAAGTTAGGGAGCTCAGTATTTTTTGCTGTGCTTTGAGCAAGCTCAGTTGTGAGCAGGAACTTTTCCTCCAGAGCAATGAATCCTGCAATAACATACAAATGTAGAGCATTTACTTTCCCTCATAAATTGTCACAGTTTACAACATCAAAAAATGTTTCTATACTCTCTTTAATCAAAATCAGTTCTATAAAAGCAGAATACAGGTTTAAAGAAGGCCTCAAATAATACATTATCATGACGCTATAAAGCACAGTGTGCATGAGGTATGCTACACCAATGTTGCTACTGAGCTGGAGAGACCTGCAATGCAGTAAATGTTTGATAGGAAATGAAAGGCTAGGCAGGTTTTCGTTTTCCCCTATATGTACTCAAAGCATTTCATATTTCGACATACTTATATAAACATGCCATTGTTTCAGGCTTTTAGGAAGGAAAAAAAAAATAATGGCACGGTCTACTACTAAATGACTACTATCTGCAAGTGGCAATTCCAGCTAGCAGTCTGTAATTTGTCAGGGACAGATAACAGAACACTGTTCTACTGCACCTGGTTAATCCAGCCCAGTTTATCTTGTGTGCACATCTCCACAGCCCAGAGATGTAAGCAGTAACAAATCTCGTGGCATATGTGTGCATGCTGTTGCTTTCTTCATCAGATTTTATTGTATTTTTTTAAGCCCCATATAAAATGTTCTTCCAAGGTTTGCTGACTGTAGAACGTACCTTTGAACTCCGGGACAACTGAAACTTAATGGGAACCTCAACTCTCATTCAGCTGTTTTGAGAGAGGTAATGAGAGAAGGAGAAAGATTTTTCTAAACAAATGAGTTTTCATATTGGAAATGGTCTACTTTATGTTTTAATGCGTCATGGCGGAACATTAAAGTGTGCTGTGAAGGCTTTTAAAAGAGAGAATATTACCATTTGTGGTTAGTCACCATCCACAGCACATTATTTGAAAGAAAATATTATCCACTAATAGCAGCACATAGGAAATTGCTCCCTTGATAGAAATGGTTTACAGCAAGAAGGAAACAACTTTGGAATGGAGATCTGCTAATAGCTTTACCTTGTCTTTGCAACTTTTTATATTCTTCCTTGCCTTTACTGCAAAGCTCACTCCTTAATAGGATAGAGCCTTTATCGGAGAATATTAGTTATTCATGTAGCTTCTGTAAGCAGCAGAAATAAATCATTGCAACTTGAAAATGTTTCTCAAAGACCATGAAGAACACTTCTTTTAAGCTCCTCCACTAGGTACAATTATTTTATTTACTTCTGGCTTTAGATTTCTTAGTTAGTATCTTATTCACTTTTGCTACAGACAGGTTGTCATTTGTTTTATCAAAATCACCCAGCCCAGTTAAAAAAAAGTTAAATTTAATTGGGAAAACAACTGGTAATTACATATTAATCTTCAGTAAATATGAGATAAGTACAGAGTGGCCAGACTTTTACATTAGCAGGCAAACACTACACAGAATAGCATAGATCCAACATCGAATCTGGATGCTGCATCTTCCATTCCATCAGCAGACACTGCAAAATGTAGGCATTTCAGGAAAAGTATTTTTCAAAGATTTAACCGTGTAATCTTACACACTACAGAATGTGCATTAATACCTTTTTTCCATATTCTCTTCCATCTGAAAATCTCAAGTGGCTTGTGAGATATTAAAGAATAAACCAAAAATTGTTTATATACTACCAAATGAGGTTTTTTTTACTGTTCCTGATCTGTTTGAGTTTCTGTTCTCTTTATGGCCAGAATCCAAACATGGTTTAGTTTTGGGTTTTTTTTCCAAGACAGCCAAAGAAGTCTGTTCAAAGAAGTGTTCGCTCTGGCTCCTTTTGAACTGCTAACACACATAATGACTTTCATGATGTGTTGATATTTGCAAAGTGTGAAGCCCTTTCTGCTTTCCACCCCCAGTCCTTTTCCTCAGGAGTCTGGAGGGACTGGAGAACAACTTGCAGGTGAAAGTACTTGGTAGCTGATTATATTGTGAGCTTCTGTCTTATGTCTGTCAGAGAGCAAGTAGTCAGTGTAGGAAGTGGAGGTCAAGTGAGATGCCTGCTTACTCATAAAACTCACAGGAGCTGATGAGGGAATCTGAGCAAGTCACAAGCCTTTTGTACCTCTAGGTGCCCCAAGGAAAAAATAAGTCTTGTTATTCACCCACTAAGATTAACAAGATACTTAATTCACACTCAGTTCATGGTCATTTAGATGAGAACATCCAATAGTTTGGACAGATACTTATCATCCTCAGGATCCTGAGTTGCCAGCTTATGTTCCAGCCGAGTACCTTCCTGAGTATTCAGAAGAAAGATTTGCAGGTTCAAGCCTTACAAATATTAGACCATGGCTCTCTTCATGCTCATATAAACTGACACACATTCTGCCAACTCTCTGTACAGCTACCTCATGTGTTAGCCAACAGCACAAACAATAGCAGAGCTTGTTTCTTTTAGCTTATGATAACGAAAAAACAAGCTAATGCATTTAAGCATCCCTCCCGGTCAGAAGCACATGCAGGCACAACCCTTTCCTCACATCACAAGCCCATTTCTCCAGAAGGCAGTACTTTGTAGTCAGCTCAAGGCTGAACCCAAATGGATCAGCTCTGCAGGGGGAGGAACAGGCAAATAACCCATCAGTGACAGGAGAAGCAAGATGCTGACCCCTTCCAATAAATTCTCCCCACCTAGTAGGAACAGGCTGTTAGCTGTCTGCATAAGTTATCCTCACGATCTGTAAAATAAGGAGATTTTACCTGTCCAGCCTTCCCTCCCTGAATATATTGTAACAGCCGGTCATAACTCAGCTGCTGGAGATTAAAACTGTAATTCCAATGCTCAAGTACTTTATAGGTGGATTAAACCTGTGTTTGAATTTTGTCTATTAAGCATTTCAGCTGAAAGCGAATGAGAAAGTCGCATAACTTATTGTTTAATGTTTTCAATAGACCTCCCTATCATGCTCAAAAGCAACTAGTTTGCATGAGATGCATATGTAGACAGGAGTTATAAAAAGGCTGTGCCAAAAGGATTTATGGTGATGCAGATGCAATAAGAAGATTGCTCTATAAACGTGGTTTCTGTGTGGTAGCTCATTTAAAGACTGGAGAATTCTTTGTTTGTTATCACAAATGCATACAAGACAAATTCAAGTTTTTCTAATGACTATGGAGAGCATGCCTCAGGCTTCTAAATTTTGGTCCTACTCTTTCCTTACCTCTCAGTATGACATTTGCCTGTTTCCTAAGTAAAGGTTAATTTCTTTAATATTCCTCACAAAAGATAAACCAATACAACACACTCCTTTACGTTTTTCTTTGGAACATCACCATTGCAAGTTATCTGTCCTGTCAGTTCTCATTTTATGTTAGCTAGGTTGCTTACTAGCACTACACTGGGTTGCATCAGGGGCTGTGCAATATAGTAAAACCTCCTCAATTTTTCTTTTGAGATGACGTTTAAAAATACTAAAATCACAGCACCCAGCTACTGTCACTATGCAGAACATGAACAGCTATTTCAACCATTAAAAGTCAGGTATTAAACACCCATGTTGGAACCCAGTAGCTTTCTGCAGTGGTACAGGCAGCATTCGCTGCTCAGGATGTGATTACTGTCTCTCATACTGCCAAGACCTTTAAGGAGACAGAGCCCTTATAGGTGCCAGCTCAATGCACCGTGCTAATAGAAAAATCAAGCACACATTTGGCTTCACAATACCACGCAACAATAAAAGCACTTTTTTTCTGTTATTTGACCTAGACATTCTTAACTACAAAACACTCCAACCTGTAATCCAAGACCCTGAGAATGTCTCCGATTTCAGGGACAAAAGGCAGAAGCTGATATCATCACAGACGAGTTATTAGGTTGCTTTAACAGTTTCTCTTTCATCAGGCACTTAACTTTACACATCAGATGTTGCCAGCAGGCTGGTAGGACCCCAGCCTGCTCAATGTCTAGAGACAACAGCAATGACATGCCAGCTGTTTGAGAGAGAAAGGAAACCAACAATCCTAACCTCGAGGGCCCCGTTCTGTACAGGGGCATTGGACAACTGGGAAGCAGCAGGAAAGCAAATTCTGTAGACTCAAGTTCAATCGAGGGACCCTGTGGGATACCAGTGGTTTGTGACAGAAGTGATCATCAGATGGGATGGGGAAAATGCACAGATAATTGATTGAAGCAACATTTATGCCCAGATAACCCTTCAATTCTCAACCAATACTTTAAGGAGATGTCAAAGGAGCAATAGAACTACCAATAACTATTATATCACTTTTCATCCCTAAGATCTTTGGATGCTTTTCAGACTGCAGGATTGCTCATCCACTGCTGAATTACAGCTGGCTACAACAGCCATTTTGGAGCACTAGACAATAGCTATTAAGAAGGAAATGAAGAATAAACTACTTCTATTGATCCAGCAATGGGAATCTTCAATAGACAGAATGTAATTGCCCAAGCGAAAGTAGAGAAAGGTTGCAAAATGGCAGTAACAACGAGTATTAACAAAGCACAAACAAAGTTAGCAAAGTTAGCCTTGAAACAGTCAAGAAAATTTACAGAGGACACAGGGGCAATCAGCTGCAAGATTTAACATCACTTCAGGGAACAAGAAAGAAGGGAATCTCAGCTCTGCCCAATTATCTCACCCTCCTTCCCCCACAAAAATAGCATCCTTTCCAGCCAAAACCACCACTCCCTATGGTCTTGTCACAGGAATAAACAGTGACTGTATATGCAAATATAATTAACTTGGTCTGAAAAAACAGAGTGAGAAAGGAAGATAAGGCAGACATTTTTCCAAAACAGTCTCTCCCACACTGCCTGTGGGGAATTACACTACTTACAGCCTTTTTGGGTGGCAGTCCTCCCTCGTTCTCTGGGTCCAGCAGAAGCCCTGGCTTTGCTGGCAGACCAGAAAAGCATCCTGGGAACACCCAGGACTGGCATTGCACAGTGTATTCCCTGTTCCAAAACAAAGAATCCAAAGGTAGCACCTAGAGACTCTCACTCTACACTTTGAGAGCCCACAAAAACACAAGTATGGTACACCCAGCTATTTTTTGCTCAGATTCTGCAGTACACCTTTGTCACCTCTAGTTATTGGTTCCAGCAGATGACAGTTGCTTTCTTCTGGAATGAGGTTTTCATGTATTCCCACAAAATATGGCTGCTTCAGAGCCCTTAGGAAAAGGGGATCAGCAAATCTCATCATCCACACAAACAACATAATTTTCTGAATTTGCAGGTTACCATGAGAAATTACTGTTTTCTGTATCAAAGACTGCCTGATGCACATGGTGGAAGAGAGGATCAAGGGTGGATCTAAGGTTTAGCTGTAAAAGTAGTGAGCTCAATACTCTGTCTTCTTCTTTTCCCTAGATCACCTCAGATCTTCCTCTCCGTACTAATGTCTTCCTACTCTGTCACCAACCTACCCTTAGGACTGTTTCTCCAGCAATGTGTTGAATTTTTGCATTAATTCAGAACTTAAACACAAAGAACATGGGACCTGAAGGAGTTCATTGGTTTTGTTTTCATTTAATTTTAAGATTATCCAAAACATCTTCAGCGTCACACAGGTAAGGAATGTATCTTTTCACCCAACAGTCGTATGTCTGCAGGAGGAACAAAGACCACACAATACCGGCTCCTGGTAGTTAAAAACACACTTTGATTTGAGCCTTAGGCATCAGAAGGTAGCTTATTCATTAGAACTGCAAGATCTTGAGAAAGATGAAAAGAAATATGAAGTCATTACAAATGACAAACTCAGAAAATGAATAAAAATCACTCATTGACAAGTTGCAACAGTTTACAGACCATTCAGGGTTGGACAGCATCATGAATAGGAGGGTGCATACCATCATCCACTGGTGTGGAGGAGAAGGGCATGTTAGCCACTGGAGTCTTTTACCACTTTTCTCATTTATCTAGCAAAATCCACCAACCTTCAAAGAAAAAAAAAATCATGTAGAAAAGTCATTTTTGAAGAAGTTTTTTGGACTGCCTGTTCTAATGAATATTACCGCTTGGAAGTTAGATGGCATTTTCTACAGCTTTCAGCAAGTCAGATCAGTAGAGTAAATTTAAAAACAAACAAACAGAAAAAAGAGCTTCCATCTCCTACTTGTCAGGAAACTGGCTGTTTCTCAGGTACATTTAATCCATATTTTATAGGCTTTGTAATATTCTGAAAACATTCCACTAAATGTTAGTTGTCATGCTGTGGTATGATGCATTTAAACGACCTGATGACTTCATTGATTTAAATGGTGTTTGGATAAAAACCAGGCTTGCATCCTTGCCTAGTCTCATATTTGCCAAAACCCAATTTAAAAACCATTAAGGCCTGTGAGGAGGGTATTATCATTAAGAGTTTATTTTAATTCAATACCATTTAGGCTTAAAGGAATAGCAATAACAGCCGTCAATGCTTAAAAGAATGTCTATAGTACTCTGAAGATAGAAAGTGTTCTTTAGTATTTATATGAAAAAATAGAGCTGATTTTGAGCAAACGGTATCTCATTTTAGAGGAGGGAGAAGGAACAAAGCAAGCTACTATGTGTCAGTCTGTAAATAAACAGCTTTTGAGTTACTTGTGCTCAAACTGCTAATAAGATTGACATCTGAACTAGAAGATTTCAAGTGTTTTGGTGCTATTAGGTACTAATCTATTTCTCTGAACACTTTTATAAAAATGGCCATCTTCATCAGACAAGTAAAGTGGTAAAGATCAGGTCTCAGCAAGACAGCTTTTCAAGAGCTTACCAAATTACAGAAAAGGACACACAATTAATTATGCCTTTTATTTAATTAACTTGGGTAAGCTACAAAATAGCTGTTCTAGTCTCATTTTTTCTCATAATTATACTGAGAGTTACTGTGCTTCAGTGAACAAAGGTGGACGAATCTCACAGATGAACAGTTCCCCCATGCAAGAGTTAAAGTCATAAATGTGTTGATTCATTTCCACCCTGGAGAGTGGAGGTTGTTGGGAGCTCAGAAGAGTAAAGGCAAACCAGCCTGAGTTATGTATCACCAGTGTGAAGCTGCAGCACCTAAACCAAATGTTATTCCAGCATGTATTAACAAGGGTTTAATTTGCAAGATAGCAAACGGGTTTTTCAAGAAAGCTTGAGTCTGCTCTCTCAGTGAAGAAAACATCCAGGACCCTTGGTTCAGTGCTCTGCCTTCAACACTAAGAACAAGGTGGGGCAGCAAGCCCAGCATGCCCAGCTGTGTCCATAAGGAGAGAGATGACTTGGGTGAGCAATTCTCGTTTGGGATGTAGACCTTAGCACCTGTGGCTTTAGTGATGCTGGTGCTGAAATCTCCCAGGACAAGAAGTGGATAATCCATTAACATCACCAAGAAAACACTGAGTAGTTCTGCTGTGAACCTGGTCCTTTTGAGTGGTCTCTAATTGAGCATCAAATCTGTGATCAGCCCCAGTTTGACTTGCTGTTGTCAAGCATCATTGTAAAGTTGTCTTCCCTGAGGGTCTTCTTTTGGCTTTGCTATGTGGCAAGAACACAAATGCAGAGCTGCCTGCCTGTCGGGGTTAGAGGTGGGTGCGAGGCTGAGACAGGGCAAGGATGGTTCATGACTCGATGTGCCCAGACATTGTGGAGCAGTGGAAATGCTCCACTGCTTTTCATGCCCTGAGTTGTTCTCCAGCAGTACTACTACATTAAAAAACACAGACTGGAGATAATTCTGGTTAGCCTCAAATAGTTATCATCTTCCAGACTCAGCTATGCCAAAAAAAAAGGGCATATCTGCTGATGACCCTTCTCCTTTGTAGGAGGCTACTGTCCCTGCCAGCCTGCAAGTGGAGAAATCTAACCAAACACTCTCATGTTGTTTCAAGCCAAACCATATGAATTAGCTCACATAATACCACAGATCTTTTTTTCCTGAAGTGAATAAGAGCAAAATCTTGCACAAATGTCCCCATTGTGCTGATCAGCACAGCGAGCAACCTCTTCCACCAGCTCAGCTAAAAGCACAACCTACACAGCTTGTTTCTTACGTTAACAACTTATTGTTCCAATGGACAGATCCTCCAGATCTCAACTGCAGGATGCCAAAACACAGCTTGTACAAGCAGATTGCCTGCCTCCAGATAATCTGGCCAGTTCTCCTCAAGTTTCACTGTGCTTCAGGAATGCAGTAGAAAGCATCAGCTAAAGAAGAGCAAGAAGACTAGCATCAGCAAGATGACGCCTCTCTGACAGAGTCTTCCTGAAGCCAGCATGAATAGGCCAAGACAGAGAGACCTCAGGACATCAATAAACAGCCTCAGAAGTCAGATGCTGTTACAAAGCTCTCAGTTCTGCTGAGAAGTGTCTGTTGAGAGAAATGTTTGCTTCTTGGGAAGCAAAGAAAGAAAGGAGAACCTGCTTGGGAGCTGGGTAGGAAGGACTTCCCCTGTTCTGTGCACTATTGTGGTTCACATGAATCTCCTACAGATTCTGCTCTTCACTCCATGAATGCCTGGCTGCCTATGCTGAATGCTATCTGAAGGTGCGTTTGCTTTCATGTGTGTGTTTTCTCAGGGTGACTTTCAGCAGATAAGTGCTATGAAAAATCCTCTTACCTGTGCTAATAGCAAATGCCTTTCTGTATCATGAAATAAAATCAGGATGAGTAAAATGACATTGAAATTGCACAGAAAATGATAGTAATGAATCAACAGGAAGACAAACAGTACTTCTGTAATTACATGTGCTACACAGAAAGCTCTCTGTCAACAACCACTCTTCAAGTTGTCATGCATAATATCTGATTGTACGATTCACATCTATAGCACTGAAGGGAGACAGTTGTCAGGCATCATTTATGATTATCATTTCCATAGATTCAAATGCTCTTTGAAGTGATCAGAGATTAATAAATAGAAACAATTGGTCTGTTCCATCACTCTGCAAAGATTAACACAATTGTGTCCCTGGAGAAAACTTGCCATATGAAGGTGTCCTGGTTTTGGCTGGGATAGAGTTAATTTTCTGCCTGGTAGCTGGTACGGTGCTGTGGTTTTGATTTAGAATGAGAACATTGTCGATAACACACTGGTGTTCTAGTTGTTGCTAAGCAGTCATGGACTTTTCAGCTTCTCATGCCAGGTGCACAAGAAGCTGGAAGGGGGAACAGCCAGGGCAGCTGACCCACCCTGGCCAAGGGGATATTCCATACTATATGGCATCACGCTCAGCGTATATTTGGGGACAAGATGGCCAAAGGAACTGATGCTCAGGGGCGGGCCAAGCATCGATACCTGTGCATTGTGCATCACTCATTTTATATATTCTTTTAGTATCATCATCGTTATTATTACTATTTCCCTTTCTGTCCTATTAAACTGTCTTTATCTTAACTCCTGAGGCTTACCTTTTTTTTTTCCTGATTGTCTCCCCTTTCCCACAGAGGGTGTCTGAGTGAGCGAACAGTTGTGTGTGATGTTTAGCTGCCTGTCGGGTTAAACCACAACAGAAGGAAATATGAATGTGGCAGTAAGGGAGATGTTCAAAGGACTGTTCTAGACCTTGTGGCAATCTACAGCTGCATCATCCAGGTGTCAAAACAGGAGTACAAGATGAGGCCTTGTCCCAGAAAAGTTTAGTCTGTTTTAATAGATCTCAGGAAAGGATATGAAATCAGCTAAAAATGCCAGTGTATTTAGCAAAAATTAGAAGAAAAAACTGTAGAGCAGGCTCTAATTTTTGATACCTCCATGCTGTTATCACCAATCACCTCAAAGGCCATACCCACAACACTTCCATGAGCTGCAAAGTGAAGCTAAATAACATGTCCAAGCTTCTTTAGGAAGCCTGCTGCAGACCAAAAAAAAAAAAAGGAAAAAGTCAACCTGATCATTCAAATCCCAGGCTAGCCTCCCAAGCACTGGAACATCTTTCCTCTGCCAAGGATTTATCAGACCACTCCACGATTCATTGCCTTTCCAAATAGCTTTTCACTGAGGAACAGTGAGTTGCAAAAGGCTTTGTAGATTGAGCTAGAAAGGTCTTCAGAAGGTGAGCCAGGAATGATTTCAGATACAGAAAGCAAAACGGTGTCTTGAAAGAGGTCAGGGAAACAGATCCATATCACTTTAGTGACGCTGCAAAACTGATATGCTGAACATTTAGCATTAAATATGAACTGAGGAGGCTCCATCTCCCCTCCCTGCCCCTGAAGCCTGTTCCTTAGGTACCATTTGAGAATTTTTCAGCTCTTTCATCTCTTACAGCCTTTTCTCAGAGCTCTTCTACAGTCCCAGGGCAGACTCTGTTATAAAAATAGAATTATGCCCGTTGCAGATGTAACTTTTGATAAATCATCAGCATGACTCTTTATGTAGACACCAACTGCATCATGATAGTATTATATATGAACATTATTTCTTTTCCTCCCTATCAAATTAGACAACCAGCCTTACTGACCCTGTGAGAAGTCCAAAAGGCTCCTATGACAAAGAGTCATAAAAAGATTTCTTTTGTCAGAAAGACAAGGCAAAAAGAGGGGCCAGGTGAAAAGAAAGGCTGGGGGATAACAGCTGCTCAGATCCTAGGGGTCTATTGCAGTATGGGACTCAACAAAATATCCAGCTGTATCCAAGGGCTCCCCAGCAATGTTTAGCCAAACAGCATCTAGTGATGGGATCCTGAAGTGACACATTACCAGTGGCTCAGGAATCACAGGCTGACCCCATGGGAGTCATTGATACCAGTATCAGACACCTTCATAGTGGTATTCATGGGTTTGTCCTGGGTAAGGGGAAGGAGTTTGTGCCCCTACCATTATCCTGACACAGTTAGAGCAGAAAAACTTTCACACTCAGGCAAGATCTCATTTCACTTCCCTGAAAAACAAGCAAAAAAAGAAGAACCCAACCAAACCAATGTTCTAGGGCAAAATCTTCTCTAGTGGATTTTGACCAAAAAAAAAAAAAAAAACACACCACACCACTTACTTTCAACTCAGCCACTAAAGACAACCATGCTCTTTCTGTCAGAAGTTGTTCAGCTGTCCCCTGCTTGGCAGAACATTGACTCCAACACCATGCAGTTTGGGGGCTGCAGGGAGGAAGAAGGTGGATTTTAAACAATTTCAATCAATAATGTCTTACTGGATAAAGTGCAAGAGGTTATTAGACCCAGGACCTTTCAACAGGACTTTCAGTTTTCTTCTTCTGAAATCCTGCGAACTGAGTTTTCAGATTCACTGAATATTTTCCCCAGTCTGAACATATAAAATATAACTGAGGAATAAACAGAGACCTGGACACTTCACCTGAATACCTGTTTTCAAACAGCATATCCATTGGTGTTCAGAAGGCAATGCCACATGAAGTGCTCCTCCACATTTTGCTTCAAGCTCTCTGTAGCTTATCAGCATTTTTCAAAAACAAGACAGAGCATCTGTAAAAAGATAACAACTAAAAAGAGCTGCCAGTTCAGGGCCTTGAAGTCTAGTTACTGCTGTGCTAGAGGAAGAAGGGGTCTAGTACTAGCAGAAGAATAAGTAGGAATAACTACACAGGTGCTTTTTTATCCAGTGTGCTCACCTCAACTTGCCTTAGGGAGGGAAGGTGTCTGTGCAGGGGATGAGAAATTGTTCAGTCACGCCAAAAAGAAACTGCACAGAAAAAAAGTTTGAAGTTCTCCTAGTTTGGGGGAACTGTTACTGACCTCTTTCACTGAGCTGGTACAGGTTTTGGGTGTGAGGGTTTTTTTTTCTTTTAAACTCTGAGATGTCATAATCAAAACCCAACTGTCTGCCAGAAATCAGCTGCTACTTCTTCCTCACCTTACTGTCATCATTAGAAGCAGTTTGATTTTAAAAAACAATTGAGAGAAAGCTGCTTTTATTTACAATTCCAAAATATATTAGTTTATGTTTTTCTTCAAGGTGATCAGTTTTGAGCTCTTAAAAACAAAAGAATGAAACTTAAGATAATGAAGCATTTGGTTTCTATCTGCCATCAGCACAACACTTACCTGGATTGTGGTTTGGGTTTTTGAGATAGCTTAACTACCTTTAAAGCACATCAGGGTTAGAAAGGCATCAGATATACCCTGTGACTGTTATGAAATTGGCTGAAAGGTGAAACCAGTAGAAACGGGCTGCCAGTGAAGTGCGCAGTGTCACTTTCACACTCAGAAACAGGTCCTTTGCCATGTCCTCCGCAGCATACATGTGTTGAGAGCAGAGCTTCAGCTTTCTCTCAAGGGCATGGATTGATTTTACACAAATGGCAGAAAAGCATCTAAGCATCTGTGAAAACAACAAATGTATAGAAAATGTTTACTGTGAATATGCCTGGATATCAAATACTGAAAAGTTATATGCTGTTACAAAATATTAAAAAAATAAAAATTAAAAAAAAAGGATATAAAAGGCATTAACTTCAAAGTAAAACACCTCTTAAAACAATCTGTTAAAAGCTTGTGAGGTATTTATAGTTCATTTCTTGATAAGAATATCTATTTGGAAACTCTCAGCCACCATTAAGAGACATAATAGTGTGGTGGTGTTTTCTTCTAATCAGTATTTTTAGAGAGAGTTTCAGGGTTTGTGAATTTACTTGCACCATAATCCAGAGATCTTCCTCATATTTCTTCGCTTCTGTATCTCATGATTTGTTTTAGCAATTTATTCTGACAAAAACCAAATACATTCTTCCTAAGAGGTTAAATACAAACGCGCTCGCCCAAAGAATTTCAATCTTGTTTATCACAAATGCATCTCTCATTTCTGAATTTTCTATTCCACAGCAGTAACCAGATGAGCCTTTGCTTGTTCATTTGCATCCAATCCTGTCTCCCTTTCAAAAAGCTCACAAATATACTGCCAGGTAGGTACACTGTATTTAATTATTACCTGACAGTTCCTACACCTTTGGAGTTATATGGATAATGCTTTTGCTTTGCACCATTAGCAAGCAGTAAGGTTGGGCAGCTCGCTCTTCTGATCCCCACCCACCTATTCCATCTGGATCTCTAAGCACTTCTACAGTACAAGGTATCATTATTTGCAATAATCTTCTGCACCTTATTTGCATACACAGTATGCCTCGATGCTGAGCATCAAAGCAGCATTGCATTCTGTTGAGATCAGCAGTACACTATGTTCAGTGCCAAAGGACAGTGGAATATTTCCTATATAAAGCATTAAGGTAGAGTGTGTTAAATCAAAATTAAGAGAAGGGAAAAAAACCCCCACAAAACACAACAACACACACAACCACAATTTTTCCACTCAGTTGCATGGTCTGTTTTGTCTTACATTTTCCTTTCAGTTTGTCAAAAAAATGTCACTTGCTGGTGAAGACTGAGGCAAAAATGGTGTTGAGTGTCTCAGCCTTCTCCATACCCCAGGTAATCAGGTATCCTGTTTCTTTCTGGAGCAGGATCACATTTTCCCTAGTCTTCCTTTTGTCACAAATGTACCTATACAAGCTTTCCTTGTTGCCCTTGATGTCTCTGGTCAGAATTAATTCTACCACGGCTTTAGCTTTCGTAAACTGATCCCTAGCTGCTCAGACAATTTTTCTGTATTGCTCCCAGGCTACCTGTTCTTGCTTCCACCTTCTGCAGGCTTTCTTTTTGTGTTCGAGTTTGTCCAGGAGGTCCTTGTTCATCCATTCAGACCTCCTGACATTTTTACCTGACTTTCTCTTTGTTGGGATGCATTGCTCCAGAGCTGGAGGAGGTGATCCTTGAATATTAACCAGCTTTCCTGGGCCTCTCTTACTTCCAGGGCTTTATCCCATGGTACTCTACCAAGCAGATCCATGAAGAGGCCTCCTGAAGTCCAGGGTAGGGAGCTTGCTGTGCACCCTCCTCGCTGCCCTAACAATCTTGAATTCCACCATTTCATGGTCACTGCAGCCAAGGCTGTCCTTGAGCTTCACATTCCCCTGTAGACCCTCCATATTCACTCCTCTGTCACTTGGAGAAGGAAGTTATCATCAACACCTTCCAGAAACCTGCTGGATTGCTTATGCCCTGCTGTGCTGTCCCTCCAACAGATATTGTGGTGGTTGAAGTCCTCCATGAGAAACAGGGTTTGAGAATGTGAGGCTGCTCCTGTTTATCTATAGAGGGCTTCATCCGCTCGGTCCTCCTGGTCAGGTGGCCTGTAGGAGACCCCCCACTATAATGTCACCTATCCCTACCCTCCCTTTAATCTTGACCCATAAGCTCTCAGTTGGCTTCTCATCCATCCCCAGGCAGAGCTCCATGCACTCCAGTTGGTCATTGACATAGAGGGTGTCATTTTCCTAACTTGCAAGAAAAACAATTGCTGAGACAATCATCCCAAGATCCTTCTCATGGGACAGAAGGGTTAGACTTTTCCTAGAGTACTTGTATACATTTTGAGACATTTCTGTTATTAAATCCTCCATATGTTAGAACAACATAAGCAATTTATCAGCTTCTGCATGCCCATTCAATAACAGCATGGTCTGTTGGCCTACTGACAACAACTCTCTGATAAGGTCTTGACGTGGCAGAGCTGACAGCTAGGGCTGGCTTGTTTAACAGCATCTGAACATTAAAAAATATCTCATTGAATCTTACAGAAACACTACAACATCCTGCCACAAGCTCAGTGAACTGCAACACTGTCTGAGTTTCCCTGAATTGCTCTGAGAAAAAAAAAATCTGATTAAATATTAATCCAGAAGAGAATTAGAAACAAAATGAAGTAGCTTTTGGCAGGAAGCTGCTCTATGTTCTTTATCAGAAACGAGTCATGAGTGGCAGTCCACTGGGCAAATGTCAAAATAAGGGTGCCCAGCAAGAACTAAATTGTGTCTCCTTCATTTCCAGCCCCTGAAGTATATTTTAACCTGTATTTACCTCTTCGTTATAGAATTTGTTTAATCACTTGCTACAAAGTGTCATTTAAAACATGCTTTCTAACTTGCTGAGTTGTAGGGGTTCATTCCTAGAGGTCCATTTTTGCACTCATAGTGCCATAAATGATGGCCTTTATTTATGGCCTTATTATCTTTACCGTTTTAGTATCTCTCAAAGTGACATTTTGCTGGGTGCTCCGGTGCCTGAGATGGAGTAACAATACTCTGAAGTACTGAACCACATTTATTAGTGTCATCGTTTGACCCCAGCTGGCAACTAAACACCACCCAGCCGCTGACTCACTTCCCACTGGTGGGATGGGGGAGAGAGTCAGAAGAGTAAAAGTGGGATGAGATAAAGACAGTGTAATAGGTAAAGCAAAAGCCACACACGCACGCGAAGCAAAACAACGGATTCATTCCCTGCTTCCCATAGGCAGGCAGGTGTTCAGCCATCTCCCGGAAAGCCCGGCTCCATCACACGTAATGGTTATTTGGGAAGACAAGCATCATAACTCTGAACATCCCCCCCTTCCTTCTTCTTCCCCCACCTTATATACTGAGCATGATGTCAAGTGGTATGGAATATCCCTTTGGCCAGTTTGGGTCAGTTGTCCCAGCTGAGTCCCCTCCCAACCTCTTTTGCACTCCCTGCCTTCTTGTTGACAGGACAGCATGAGAACCTGAAAAGTCCTCAACTACTTGGCAACAACTGAAACATCCGTGTGTTACCAACATTATTCTCACACTAAATCCAAAACACAGCACTATACCAACTACTAGGAAGAAAAATAACCCTATCCCAGCCAAAACTAGGACAATTAGAGAAACGTGCCCTAGGTTATTGACTTATACTCTAACATGGTTCTCCTTTACGTTTTCCTTGCAAATTTTAGAAATAATTACTTTACAGGTGGTTTCAAAGCAGAACTGTACAGCTTCTCACATACTTTTCTTTCCTCTTGGAGGTATGCACTTGCATTAGCAAGTTACACTGATGTTTTACTGCTCATAGATTGGATTACGTTTATCACTCTGCAAGCAGAAACAGCATGACTGCCCTTCTACATGTGAAACACGCAATTCATCGATTTCTGGAGCTGTAACCACAGCTTTACATTTATCATATGTCAGTTCTGGTTTACTTAGCAGTCCCCTGTGCACAACAATGTAGTTTAAAACATTGCTATTAAAGAGAAAAAAAGAAAAAAGGAAAAAAACTCAAAACATTTCACATACGATGGTAACATTCATCAACTGTTCTTTGCAGAGTGATGTAGCACTATTTATCAACTACCAGTTTCCAATCTCTCTAGCAATAACTTTCTTACCCTTATAGATGTCTCAGGGATCTAAGTACAAAATGACAAAAAGAATAGTTCAAATACGACTCATGTAAACCTTCTACTTGTGCTGAGCTACAGCACCCTTTTTACAATAGGAAGAAGCAATTTTTGATCCCTGAACTTTTTGTCTAAAGGTTCAGAGCAGCTTCATGACCCTTAAGGAAATTACTTTGCCCTCAAAATTAAAAGCTTCACTCCCAATTCTGAATATCCCCATTTGAGTGAACAACTCTATATCGAGCTATCCTATTTCAGAAGCTTCTGAGTCCTCAAGTACTCCGCTTTGTGTAGGCAGCCCCTGTTCAAGGGGACTGTCTGCTGACCTCATGGATGTACCATGAACTCAAACAAACCTTGGCACCCGTAATTTGGTTTTCAGCTTAAATAAAAGTGAGTGTAAAAGAGGCAAAAACATCATCCCTGTCTCAACTACTTAAATTAATATCTGCAAATACATAATAGCTTCACAGTCCTGAAGTTCTTCCACCCACTTACCCCTTTTTAGTTTGTGACTGCAATCAGCACAAAGGCTCTGACAACTGGCTGAGTGTGCAGGGCAAGCGTGTCTGGTTCCTGGTCAAGCAAGCCTATTCTGTTGTCCAGGAAGGCAGGAGAAGGTTTTCTTCCCCTTCTCCTCCAGAGGTGTTGCACATCCCTTCTAAATGTCAGGATACTGGGAGAGAGGCTGCAGAAACACACCTGGGATTGTCCGCGAAACGTTCAGTTAGCAAAATTTCAACAACTTGGAGCTTGACACATCTCTCTAGACTTTAAGGAACTAAGTCTATTTCAGCAGGAGGAGCAACAAAGTGATGGTTTTCCTGGCTGCCAGACCTGGAGGCATAGCAGCTGCCTGCCTGATGCCACGTCAGATGCAGAAATGCAGTCACCCACTCACTCCTGCTCAAGAACCTTCTCTTAGAGAAAGACTGGCACTAGAAAAGAGAGTTCTTGCCAGAAGAATAGCTTGTCTTGGGGTAGAAAGAACATGGGGGGAAGAGGATGGCAACTGTCACCACACCTTTTTCCTCCAACTGAATACTTTTTCAGCTGACCGAGGGGAAAAGTAGAATTTGTTCTGTCAGATGATCACAGGGATGTGTCAACATGACTGCAGGGACCAGCAAACTTAGGCCTCTTATTGAAAATACATTCTCCACGGCAAATAAAAGCAGAATGGCTTAAACAAAGTGATGTTTTCTTACTACACTGAGCCTTGAAGATTGTTTTTCTATCAGAGGTACTTTAACACAGTTTACAACATAGCAAATATATATATATAAGATATATATATAGAGAGAGAGAGCAAAATCACAGACTCTTTAATCACAAAGCAGGTCTTATTTGTTCGTTGTTGTCTGTGTGTGAAAATTGCTTTTCTGGTTAGTGTCAAAGATGTCTGAAATGAAAGGTTACCTGAGTCAGACACTTTAAAACAGTTTGCTATCCTGACCCTTCAAGCTTCAGATTTTAACACTGATCTGGTACCCCACTATGATAGGTAGAACTTCACACCCACACTGTGGACATGGAGCAAGGTCCAGTCACTCCCGCCAAAGGGGCCTGGAAGCAGAGAGGTCTTTCCCCTTCCCTCTTCCCTAAGGTGACTCCCATGTCCTGTTCAAATCCCACAAATAGTTTTTAAACTGTTTGCAGCTAAATGCTAATCTTCTGCCCACAGATAGAGGCTTCTGTCTGCACGCTGCAGACACGCTCTTTCAGTTTTATGAAATGCAACTAATCACCTCAGCAAAATGTACATGCTTTCCCAGGCACTTTACTGTTAATTCTTACCTGTACCAAAGAAGCAGGATGCTCTTTGAGATACATAATGAAGGTACTCTTTAACCACTTGTCATGGCATACACAGTGCATACCAAATGCCACAGTTTGTGTATAGCTCTGCAGTGCAGCATTTGACAATGTACCTTTACATATTACCATATTGCAGGCAACAAATACAAGTTTAGTGTAAAAAGGTATTATTTTCACAGTCATTCAATATACATGTTACAAGGCCGACTCTGTAAACTCTTTTGTATAGACAACAGAGCAAAAATGTTTAAAAGAAAGTTTTAGAAATAAAACTCTGGATGCTACAATTCTAGGAGAAATAAAAACTAAAAGCTACAAAATCATGCAGACTTGATTTTGAACTAGTTGAACTTATAAGTGCAATAGCTTCAGACATTTTCCCAAGAGAATTGAAAGTCACTGGAGGAAAAAGCATTTGTATGTACGCATGCGTATCTTGTGCATACACACAGACACATACAATATATTTATGCCTGCACTTGGTGCCATTTCTTCTTACAATGAATAAAGCACATAGGATCCTAAGAACTACCAGTTAATTTGGTGGCTGGATCTTCAGATACAGAGCACATCTGCCAAATGACAAGAGAAGTGGATTGATGACCGCAGATATTTTTCTTTTCTTTTTTGATGCTGATGTAATTTATATCAGAAGCAGAGCTGGAATGCCATCCTGGACCAGCAGCTGGCTGCGGCCCCAGTGCGTTAGCTCCCAGTTTCCTCTGTTAGCCATGTACATCTGTAGATCTATGAGCCTGTCAGGCCCAACTTGTGAGCCACTTTAATGTGCTCCAAAGATAAACGCTCCTATATTCCAGAAAGGAAATTAGAGGCTTCTTTTGCTGATAAAAATATGATTTACAACAGGCATTGGGACAGAACGTTTCCAATTAAAAACACCACTTCAGCATTTTTTTGTCCTCGCTATCAATCAAATCAGAACTTCAGTGTAATTCTGTTTGTTAATTTGAGCTTGATTTACTGGGAATAATCCTCCTGAGCCAGCAGCTGACCTCCAAAGCATTCCAGCTTCCTGGGGGATAACAAGGAATAATAAGAAACATGCTACTGTAAAATAAGCCAGGCTGGTGTGAAGTTTGTTCCTCTGTTGTCAGATAGACAAGCCTATAGCAAGTACTCAGCAATGATCAAATAAATGTCCAGATACCTTTTTCTAACAGACAACTCAGCAACTTCAAACAGATTTCTTGAGCTAATTCACTCATGGTATGGGCTGATAAAGCAGTATTAATCTCCTACTTTAAATCAAGTTTCTGTCATAAGGCTCCATTAATCTCTCCCATGTTATCAAGTGTCTTAGTGGTAGGAAATTATATTTCTAAATTGAATTTTGTTCTCTTTCAGCATAGTAAGAAATATTTTCCAGACTTCTAATAGGAAGTGTAAAACCTATGACACAGACAATACATTTGAATAAATAAAAGTTATAAATTATGGCCACTTTCTTCCAAGCCCCAGTGTCAAGGCAAAATAATAATAATAATGATAATAATAAATGGTTACATAGAAAGAAGAACTTAAATACAAGATTTTAAATGAAAGTGAGGCAATAGATGGTTAACTTTTTATTTACCTTTTTATAGCACTTAGCTTAAAAAAAAAATGAAACTTAATAGTCAAATAATCTCCAGGCACTAATAAAACACTTACTGACTATTAGTGTATCTACTTACTCTTCAAGAAGTCCTAACCTGCAGCCTCTACTATTTTTAATGCAAACAGATACTCTTTACACAAGTCTGCAAAGTTAGTGCTCCTTTGTTTCACTGGAGACAAATTTACAGTAAATGTCTCTGCATTAAATTTAGTATGTTAAAGTTAAAATTAATAACCACAGGTGACAAAACAGCTTAATTTTATGGCCAGCAGTGGAGCTGCAAGGTGGTTAGGGGTGAGAAGCAGCAGAATCTACTGCAGCATTGACAAATTTTACAGCCTTTGCTCTTCAAGAAGAATACTGCAGTCTCAGTAATGTTTAGACAGACTTGTTTCACAGACTTCTTTGAATCTTATCTGCTACTGAGCATTGCCATCTCACTAAGTACAATAAACAACTCTGGTCAGGGGCTTAGATTAGAGATAGCACCTGCATGGTTGCACAGCTACAGAGAACTCATGTATTGATATATTTGGATTTGCATTAGACAGAGCATTCAAAGCTACGTGCCTGGGCACCATCACTCAATCCACATCAGCTTTGCGGACAAACCCAAATCCAGATTGTACGAAAATTAGGATGATTCCTTCCTTATCAGGCTTTGGATGAGTTAGATTGATTCCATTTCACTCAGACGCAATTTATATTTAAATTAAAAATTAAAAAGATGCAACCTGTAGAGCTATAAATTTACGCCCTTTCTATAGTAATTGGACTTCACTCACAAAGCAAAAGGCAGAACCCTCACCGCAAAACCTTTACTTTGGGGAGTTTAAGGGTAGTGTTTACTTTTAAGTTCAACTGAGAAATATGATGTAATGATTGAATACAATAAAGAGCATAGCAAGAATGGACTTGCCTTAAATATTTCTGGTTTTTCTCCTGTGAAAATGGTCTTGGAGAACTCCCTCTGCCATCACTGTGACCTTCATTGCTGCATTTTCTAATATGTCCCAGCCTTCAAAGTATCTAGCCTCATAATTAGAGATGATCACAAAAACATGAAATAGTTGTGAAAGTTTTATCGAAAAGGAAAATTTATTATACACATTTCCCAAGGCTAATATGGGCATGTGTATGATGTATTTGGAAGCAGAGCAGTTCATACACACACAACAACTAACAGCAGCGAGATGAGGAGGCTATGGTGAAGACTGTGTCTCAGACTAATAGCTACTTTTCGTGGCAGGACTAAATAAGACCTGAGGCAGAGCAAAAAGATAACTTCTGTGTTTCCACAAAACAGAGCTCTTCATTTTTGGCCAGCTTTCTTCCTGACAAAGAGAAGGATCATTCTCCCATCTAATATGAAAATAAGGGAGAAAAGAGAGAAGGTGGAAAGAGAGAGAGAAAAGAAAGAGCAACAGAGAATGAGAAAAGGGCAGGCACAGCCACTGCGGCTGAGGAGAAAGCGGGGGGACATCCAAGAACTGGCAAGCCTCAGGTCAGCATTGCAGCAACAGGACTGCAGTTTCTGCAAAAGATTAGTAATCAAGGGAACCTGTTCCTGTTGATGCATCCGAAGGGGCCTCAACAGTTTTTATAGTCCCTTTGTTTGCCCATCAGTCTACTCCCTCACGACATTAATTTTATCCTCTTTCAAGTAAAGCTGTTTTACTGCATGCTTTTGAGAGGCGTTTGCAGCCTCAGCTCCAAAGCAAATCGATGGCGCGTACTGCCCCATTCAGCTACCTGTGCACACCACATCTCTGCAGAGACTTCTTCCCCAGTTTGCACTAGGTACCCCTCTGATAAGTAGCAGAAGAAAAGTTTTCCCAAAACACTAATGTTTTCCTGGACACTGATGATCAGAGTCTTTTCCTACCATAACCAAGATCCAGCAATAAAGAGGAAATATTGTCTTAGGGCAACATAAGCAGAACCACATTCTCCTCTAAAATTCAGGATTTTAAGAACTCCTCAAGAGTACCTGTAAAAATATGTAGTGTAGGGCAGATGTTAACTCTCATATTTCAAGGTGCTCTTCTACATGGAGGAAAGAATCTAAAGAGAGTAAAAGGTAAGTGTCCTTATTCAAGTATCCTTTAAGATAAGTGTCCTTGATTATATTACCTGAATTCAGTAAATATTTAGATAAGTTTCTGCTCAGAACATAAATATAGAATATTGCCGATAAAAAGAAAGGCCAATAATCAAAACTGGAAAGAAATGACAAAGCAAGATACTCAAAGGTCAAACCCACATCTCTTATAGACAGCAGTCTCCTAAAAGAGGGCTAACATACAAACACTAAATCCATTAGTGGTTAGACTAATTGTCATATAATTCCGCTCATTAGAGGAATACTGTATGATCCAGTGATTTCTTATAGCAGTTTACAAGCAAAAGACCATTTTCTTAAACAAGCGGTTGATACAAATGACGTCTTTTCCCAAAAGCTAAAAGACAAGTACCTTTGGAAGTTCAGCAAGGATTTCTCAATAGAGACTTCCCTTTACCCGCTAAGTTACATGAGCCTGGTGTAAAGGATGGCCAATATTTAGTAGGGCCTTTGACAGATTTAAGGCCTGGTATCCTGCAAAGATAGAAATCAGAGCATTCTACCACTGGCAAGGGAGACTTAGCAGCAAATAATTCAAGATAATTACCCTTAAATGCATTCCCACTGCTTGATGATACTGATTCATTCTTTGCGTGAAGAGTGCAACAATACAAAATCAGATGTTTACTTTCTAATGTAACTTTATATGACAAAAAAAGTAGCTCATATCCCTGAAGAAATGATGTCTTAAAATATTTAATGGAATGATGATCGAGATGATCTCACTTATAAAGCTGGGTGCCACCAATATCTCAACTCTCCTGCAGTCAGAAAGAAAACACAAGCATCAGCAAAAGTGGGTGTTCTGCAAGTAGCCCCGTACACTTTGAGATCTGGTACTCTGAGACCATAATCTGAATTTCAAGTGCTCTAATGAGAGACAGAGAGGTTATGCCACCTACAGACATGGATCATATCTTTCATTATGAAATATTTCTAATGTATGATTTCTTGCTTCTGATGACGTTAGTCTTTGCATTACACCCAGGGAAATGCAAATGTCATAAAAATCTCAAATAATTAAGTTCCCTTACTTAAGCAGGTTCAGACATACTGAACTAGCACAGCTTTATGGTCCAGGATCAGGGTAGATAGTTATCCTAAGGCAGAAAAAGCAATTGAAATATTTTAGATAGATTTATGCTTGGCACTCCTTTTTTTATGGCCAGTAGAAGCTGATGTTTGGCATATATCACCACTTGGCTATATATCATCTTCAAAATTAAAGACCTTCAGACCTTGCAGATTCTTTGCTTGTTTACTGCTTTCTAACCTTGCCTTCATAAAGACATGCTCAGAAGCATTACTGATTCTGTGAAGTTTGATTTGTCTAAAGGGAAGGATGGCATGAAATTTAAAGATCTGATATTCCACAGTCACAAAAAGATGAGGTACATTTTTAAAAAGCAGCATCTCTATAGAGCTGCAGGATAGCACCCTGGACAAAGAGACTGGCGCTTTTTAGATTTAGCGTCAAAGTCTCTATATAATAGAAAAAAATGCAGAATTCTTGTGCTACTGAGAGCTTGTACATATAGAAAAAAAAGACAAAAGATGGACTGTGAGTTCATCTTTAGGTGGTTAGTCTTGGTGCAGAAGTTGCCAGGTGATGTTGAATGGCTATAGAAAAAGACCCAAACCAGAGGAGCATGACACTGACATCAAGGCCTCTGAAAATGAATTTCACTTCTGCTGTGAAGAGAAAGTAAGATTTCCCATAAGATAACCCCTACTGCTTAAAAGCAACTTTCCAACTTTGTCAGAAGTTGGAAAGCAACAACTAGCAACTTATCTGAAAGTTAAGGAATCAGCTTTAAACCATGGGGATTTCTCACCTTTTTCAAATGCACCTCTCCATTGAGGCCATCAGTTTCTGGACATAAAAGTCTCCAGCAACAAAGCGATGAAGGCTCTTCAGAAGGTGATACCTCTAGGTCAAGTTAAAGCACCCGAGTCACACTCTTGTGGAGCATCCCTACCAGTTCACTCGATCTTGAACATGACTGCTTTCCAGGCAGATCATAGGAATGAAACTGTTGTCCCACACTTTACAAAGCATATAGTCAAGGTGACAGGTGAGGACAAGACACTGAAGCAGAAGCATGCCTTGGAGACTCTTTGGCTGATTTGGAGTCCTTCTGGGTGACTTTATTACAGTTTTCAAAATTTGTGACTAGTGAGCACTGAACAGCACTTTCAAGGTAGAGTCCTAACTGCATGCTCGTGACAGCCGTCCACCCTGGTTTGCTCCAGTTGCTTAGCAGGATAGGAAGGTAGAGGAAGAGCAAGCAGGCTTCCAAGTCCCCCCTCAAAGGCTGTCTGCAAGGAGCGGTCACCAGAATTAAACCCTGGGTAAAAATACAGACACTACATCTGGACACTTCCTGATGTCCCTACCGAACTCATCTGTTCCATGAGGCATCACACGGATACACAAAGGGTATCTACTTCCCTCAGAAGTGTATAGACTAACTATAATAGCAGGGACCTACGTAGAGAGACACGAACTATTTTACTAAGGTTACAAAGGAGGTCAGTGCCAGAGGTAGATATCAAACATGAGTCTCGGCAGCCTCTGTGTAATCTGTCTGTCCATTGAACTTTGCTGGCTGTTAAACACAAAGATGTACAACACAGCAAAAGCCCCTAGTGAACTCACATCAAACCAGTCAAGACTGAGTAACAAAAAAGCTTGGTACTAGAGACAAGACAGACACAGGAACAGAAATAAACCCTACAGTCCAGCAGTGCAAGACATGGCCAAAGGTGTTTTTGTGTGAAAGACAATAAGGAAAACATTTTCTTCAGGCTTTTACACACACACACACACACAAAAATAAAGTACATCTAGCTATGGGATGTAACTAACACACTAGCCTCGTGAACCATTTTAATCAAATTGTTAATGCAATTTAGAAAAAGCATAGCTTTACATTAATGGTTATCACAGCTACTCTCAGTTCTCCATTATTTCAGTCCATTTCTCTGGTAGCGCTACCAGTGGAGACACAGGAAATCATCACCAAATACACAGAAAAAGTGTAATGAATAGCAGACTGTGTGTTTGTCTGGTCTTTCAAAGATCATTCTTAAATTGCCACAATCCAGTCAAGACTGGAGATGGAGATTCTAATTATGCTAAAACAAAAACAATTCCACAGAACATTGAACCTAAATAAAGCAAGCAATATCTATTTGAATTTAATCCAACTGGATTTTCCACCTTTATGTGTGAATTACTTCACAATAAAGTCAGGAGAACAGCCCTTTGCTGGGTAGGAAGGTAATATTTACATTTAGAATGTATTTTTGTTTTAAAACTACACACACACTATTTCCAAGACATACAGGCATCATAAATAAGGCACATTTGAAAAACATGTCAACAAGCTAAGGACCAAGAGCACAGATATTAATTCCCATGTGTCCTATTTACATTTGGAGTTTTCTTAAATTAGAGCCACATTTTAGCCAAGTTTTGCATGCTGTTCTGCTTAATGGGCAGCATCTTGCCTGTACAGAAGGGAGACCCTGCTCAAACACAGTGTGAAGTGGTGGCCTTTCAGCAGGAGCTTAACTTTCTTTAGCAAATACTGCCAAGAAAACCTACCTTAAGGCACAGGGGAAAAGAAAAAAATCATCAAAATTATGAGAGAGCAGAAGAGCCATCCTGAGCTAGCATCAATGATGAAAAAGAACATTCACCATCTCCACCAACCCTCGTCTAGAACTGCTGACCTCAAGCGGTCTTCCCAGTCTCTGTGGCAACAGACTGCGACCTTCAAACCCGGTGGGGAGGGAAAAAGGATCGCACGTCCAGGAGGCCCGGACACTTTTCCTACTCATCAGCTGAATGACATATTTGTCTGTTGTTATAAACATCCCTGTTATTCCATATTTACACTCAGGATACCACTCGCCTCTTCCCTGAAGATACTCCTCATTTTCAGGAGTGTGCTTCAAACATTTGTTTTCTCTTTTCTCTTGCTTAGGTCTTACAGCTAGAACATCAGTAATATGTGCCACAAATCAGGGGTAAAGCACAATAGTTCTTTCTGGGCCAGCTCACCAGGTCTAATCTATTATGGCATTTAGATTCCTTGTAGCATAATCCCTTCCTTTAGCTGACATACGTACACATAAAAGCCATGCTGCCGTAACATCCATTGGAGTCCAAATACTAATCAATAGCTGCATCACTTTATTTCCACAACAAAAGCAATTAGAAGAATTAATTTAAAACAATGCTTATACATAGACTCACCTAAAAACTTCAGAATAAACTTATTAGCACACACAAGCTGTGTAGTAGATACCTGTGAAATCTTTGCTCATATGTATGTAAACTAGTATCACTCTTCGAGTATTTGGTTTTCTTTCCAAATTCACATAATTTGTAGACCAAGGTGTTTTTATATACTGGACAGCACTGGAATTCAGCTTCCTTTTACCAGAGGTTATAAATTCGACTAGACAGTAACAATTACTTTTTAATCTAAGCAAACTGATCTGTCAGAGGCAATCAGTACAGTGAAGTTACCCCAAGAGAATCCTAATCATCCCGATGAATCACTCGGCCCTGTATGAAACTCAATAGTTGAACTCTTGGCACAGAATGTCACAAGCACTTAATGCAGCAAGTATATACAACTGCAAACAGCAGGCTCAGGGACGCACGTCTCCACAGCGCTTGCACTCCTGAGTTTCTACACCTTTCGGCATGAACCAGTTTCTAATCATATTAACATGACTTTTTGTTTGGTTGGTTGGTTGGGTTGGGTTTTTTTGTTTGGGGTTTCTTGTTTTGGTTCTTCTCGGGGGGAGAGTTTGGGTTTTGTTTGGGTTTTTTTAACATGGAAACTTTTTTTTTTCCTCATGTAAAAAAATTAACACACATTCAGGGATATTATTTACTATTCCTATCAAAATAACCCAGAAAAATCTGGGTGAGAAATTGGAAGGGTTCTGTTCTAAGAGAAAATTTAGCAGTGTACATTAGTCAATGACATGAGGAGACCAAAGTAAATGGAAGACACTGACTTCAGAGGAAGTAGTTCATTGGACCTTTGCAGCCCTTCTCATTGGTGTTTTCAGCCTATCTGTAACATTTCAAACATACTAAGTGAGCGTCTTAAAAATAATGTACACCAACTAAATTATATACCGTGTATGGACAGACATGCAATAATGCCATTTGTTTTAACCCAAACTGAAGGTGCATAGGAAACCTATTATAGTTTAATTCAAATTGTATTAATTTATTCTATTAGCTTGGATTACATGCAGATTTTTACAATTGCAGCTAGAAATACAGCTTTATATGCATAACTACAAATCTTTCAATCTACATAACTGCACAGAGCTATGTTCAAATGAAACTGAGTACAAGAGTAAGCCAGTCACCTTATCCTAGGTTTCCTTACGTGGTTTGATTCCTATTGCCTCTAAGCTACAGCTAGTCCCGTGGAAGTATATTAACTCTGCTCTTGTCCTTAGAGAGTAAAAAAATGTTGAACTGACAAGCATGTCTATTAAACATATATCACAGTCTCTAGTCTATCAGCTGTATGATTATCTATAGTCAGTCTGGGTATAAACAGATGTTTTGACTTGAAAAGCACTTATTTTCCAACTCAAGAATCCCTGAGGAAGTTTAATCTTGTGGATTTAAAGCTTTGATTCTTAGCATCAATTTAGTAGTTGACCAATTTTATTTCTTAACTGGAAAAATAGTCTTCTATGGACATGCTAAAAATTCTTACTAAGAACAGCTGCGTACAGAAAATACTGATTTGCCCATAATTTCAACAGCTTGATTGAAAACCCACCACTATTTCAAAACAAAGGTAAGGAAAACACAAACATACATCCAAACCCCTTAATTACAAGACTAAAATTGAAAGCGTACTTTATTTAATCTACACAAAAATCACCCAGTTTGTAGCATTAATAGAGGAAAACAAAATCTCTGCAGCCTAAAGTACTCTGGTATGTAGCATTTTACTGTAGTAGTACTAATAATGTCATACATATATTTAAAACATACTTAAAGTTCTTTGGGTTTATGTAATTGATTTATTTAATACGCATTGTCGCTTCATATTTATTTAAATATTTATTATTTTTAATATATGTATAATATAGCATAGAAACTATAAAGAAACCAGCCTTAAAAATCTGAAAAGCTGTCTAGGGAAAAAACCTTCTTATTCTCTATTCTTCAACATCTGCATCACTTTCCAAAAGGCTGTGGTGGAGGTACAAGGTGCTAAGCATAGATGACTATGCCTGCCTGGTAAGAATTAGGACAGGGTCATCCATTTCCTCTTACCACAGTTCATATTTATCAGTCTGTTAATTAATCAGCTGGTTTTCTTCAAGCATTCTTTCTAACATGCAAGGAAAAGTCCCCTTGAGATAGTATCATCTTTGTGTCCTGACTTCTGCAAAGGGAACTGGTTACCTGCAATAGCAGATAGCAGAGTGGCAGTCAATAAAGCAATATGTTCAATTTAACACTGCAGCTATCTGGCTTCCTAAAGTACCCACTCCAGACAGACTTTCCATAGAAAGAGAGGCTTCTAGAAAATAACCTTCTATCAGAAGTTGGGATTGACTATTTTGAAGGTCCCCAGGCAAACAGCCATTTTTGTGCATTATAGACTGACACCATCTCAGATTTCTTCTAAAAGCCATCCCGTCATCTTTCCTCCTCACATCTCTTTTGATTAATCAAGAGACTTGAGGTTGACCTCAATCATGAACCAACAACTTCTCTTTAATGCACATAAAAAGTATGTAACATGGGGAAAAAAAGAGAGAAAACAAACCTGGAAGTCCTGCTTTCCATTGTGGCCCGCCAGAGTTAGGCAAACATCTGATCTCATGGGAACTCCTTTCTTAAACCACCAGCATTACTGTATTTGATCTCACCTTTCTCCTCAGCTTCTCCCCTGACCAGGCCAGGCAGCACTCCCACTCTTCTACCTTTCCCACCAGGTGACAAGCACTTCCCAAAAGCCAAAATACAGACACAAAATGGCAACTTAGGAAGGGATAAGAGAATCACAGGAAAACATCCTTATTTTTTACAGATTATAAGTCATTTAAGGTAAAGATTGTCTCCACTCTGGAGACTGTGGTGATGTTACATCAGGAACACACTATTAAGAAAAGGCATTCCTTAATTCACTAGCTGTCTTTCTTCTTTATAAAAGGTGCTTAAAAAATATTTCCTTCATGAATTCACTGGACTTTTTAAAATCATCAACACAAAAGTTGTGTTATAAAGTGGGATATGCTAGAGTACTTTTTCAGTATCCTTTGGTGTTTTAAAAATTGCTTTAAACATGTATTTAATAGAATATTTTATAATAAACAGTTATTTACAAGGTTGTTAAAATGGTGACTGGGTGCTCTTAGTGAGACTTCTGATTATGATGGGCTTTTTTTTTAATTCTAGAAGATGAAAAATGTATCAATTGAGAAATTTACCTTTTGTCAAGATTTGCTGACACATAATCAGCAATGGTATACTACAAGGAATTCAAGGTTACTCTAAATAACAACCAAACATAACCAAACCCAGGGTCTTTACTGGACCAAGAATCCAGAACTGAGCAACTGTATTTGAATAATAACAAGAATAACTCACACAAAGTAGTAAAATAACATTATTACAAAAGCAGTTAATCCTGTTGGGAGCATTCAGCAGCTGTATTCTTTAGATTCAATCAATTTAAAAAAATTACGCCTTGATCATTGAGGGAACTCCGGATTCTGCTTTTCAGCCAGAGACGCCTGGCTGGCAGAGGGCACTGGGAGGAATGGAAGCAAAAGACTTCCACTGCCTGAGCAAAGGGCCTCTGGTGTCCAGGGGGCAGAACTGCAAAAAGAAGATTTCCTTCAGAGTGAAAGATCAATCCACTACGTGTACAAATGGAATGACAATCGCTTGGTTCAATTCCTACACGCAATTTCTGTGCAGCCTCATAGAACTCTTACTGGAAAATCCCCTACACGTCAAGACTTGGAGGAACACCTCTGGAGTATTGCTTGCTTGTGTATCATGAGGGACAAATAAGGGGTTTTTTATTTATTCAAAAGGTTTAGAAAAACAGTCTGAGCAATCTTGTCCCTCTTCCTTGCTCTACACCCCATATATCCAGGCAGACGTTAGGAAGAGCTTCTACCCCTGCTCAGGTCTGCAAGGGGAAGAGTGAGGCTTTTCTGAGGCACTACTAAGCTGTACTTACCAAGCTGCACCAGCTCATTAGACTTCAAGAACAGTCCAAATAAAACTACAAATTTGGGTTTATACTCCCAAATAAAGAGTTCACACGCCTCCAAAGCGGAGGTGGTCCCAGTATTTTTCCTGCTGTACCTGTGGAAGTCTCCAAGTCTCTGGAAAATTCAGGCCTACCACCTTCTCCCTCTCATTTCATTTTCAATCTTATTGACTACGGAACATACAGTAGAAGTCATTAAGCTACATTTCACAGTTTATGGTTTTAATGGTTTTGCAACATTAGATGCACAACATTTTCAAGCATCAAAAACTAGGCTTTGCTATCTAACATTTCATAAAGATAATAAAAGTTAATGAGCACTCCTGATCTATGATCTGACAAGACATCTGTTCTGTTCTTTCCGAGACAGAACACTCACCCTGCCTTGTTCTGGCACAGTGGGAGAGAACAAATATAAACTAATTAATCATTCTAAACTATAAAGCTATATTAAGTTATAGTTTCTCAACAGGCTTTTCATACCCCGTTGCTAATGGGGCACAAGTGTCCTAAAAACAGCCTTTCAATGCAATAATTAAATCCTGCTGTCTTCACGTGGTCAACCGCAGCAGACAGCACTGTTTAGCGTTTCAGCAGGCAAAAAATCTGTTCAAAACAAGCAATAACATGGTTGCTGTTATACCAAGAGCCCAGTATCAAGAGCTCTATTCTCATTTTCTATGTCTTTTCATCGTGCTTTTTTATTACAGGAGTATTTTAACAAAATTTCATTCTGACCTATCAAGGGAGTATTTGGTACAAATATTACAAGAAATACTACAAGATACTTCATATGGGACATGACTGACGTCAGTACAGGGGAGGAAGAATTGATCGGCTCCTGAACCATTCGTGAGGCTGCATCAGGGAGATCTCTCATAGGGAACCAGTGAGAACATTAGAACTCCGCACCATTACATTTCAAAACCAGTTGCCAAGCATTTCAGGAATACTGTTTGCGAGCAAATTCAGCTTGTTGATACCTATGTCACCTACAGCATAATACAAAAGTGCAAAAGAAAAATAATTTGATTCTTTTTTCTCCTTTCACTCAGCCTCATGTAATAACATGTTTTGGACAGTAAGCAAGGTTTCAATTTCCTGCAAACCACTGCATATTACAATGAAGGAGAACATGTGAAAGGAAAAACAAACAAACAAACAACAAAACAAAAGACAAACAAAAAACCTCCCACAGATTGCATCATTAACAAACAACAGTATTTACAGTAAAACCCTCAGATAAAGATAAAAATCCCAATTTATATAAAGAAAACAGAAATACATAATTCCCACCAAATACCTTGTCTTGCTCAAAACACTGTCCTGCCATCAATCTACCTTGCAGAGGCACACAAAGAAATAACCTCTATAGCCAGGGAACTGAGCACCACCCAACTGTGCAGAAAAGCAAAGTATTTTTGCTAACTGAAAGATCCAAGATAACTGAGATTTAACACTAAACACCCCTCCATGGCTTCACACATCTGACCTGTCTAAATAGTCTAAGCTTCCTAGAGCGTGCCAGAGACAAACAGCATCTCTCCACTGACTGGAGCTAACCAGCTCTCACCGGATTGCTCTGCTGGAAAAGTCTGCTCTTTCGGCTGACTAAAAGCAGTTTTCTCCTTAAGTTGCAGCCACAAATATTGCATAGGAATTTAAACCAGCATTTATGAGTACATACAGAACTGAAAGGGAATAAAGCTAATAAGTCTATGTGTAAAGCTTTGCTTAAAGAAAAACTACCGTGGCACCACTGAATCAGATGGTCCACCGATTTCTCCCTCACCCCCAGAGAGGTTATGTATGCTTTAGATTAAAATAAGTATAATCTGAAGGAAAAAAAAAAAGCACCAAGCAAGCAGCCTAGACAGATCAGCTGGTGAACACAGGCTACATATATATTAGCACTTGGTGTAGGAAAACACGAATAGATCAGTAGCAAACAGTTTGTACTGAGAACCTGAATCTTAAAATTATGTGTCTGGGCGGTTCCCTATGCCTGAACTCATTTACTAGCTCTTCAGATCGCCTCTTCAGGTCAGTCAGGTCTTGCAAACATAACCAGATGTTCATCCATTAGCATCTGGGACACTTTTGGATCATGTTTTTCTGTTTAGTTTCACCTGGCAAGAATCCAGTTTGCATTCTCTAAAACAAAAGCATGACAAGTAGGGATGACCAGATTAATTACAAAATACCCCAAACAAAACCAAAAACCCACGCCAGGCCTGAATCAAAACAATAATGCAGACCTACCCTCTGGTCCTTAAAAAGCACTTACGCAAGTGCATCAGCTACCCCAACACATGCAGCTACTTATCATCAAAAACAAATGCTGATGAGCCACTGCTGTGTCTTTCCATGTATTATTTAGTAAATTCTAATCTTATATAAATTTTGACATGAGATTCTAATTATTATAGTCTTGCCCATTAACCTCAATAAGCTTCCTTGTGCATTTGCTTATATCCATCCATACCCTTTTGCAATGCCTTCTCAAATGCTACTTCCATGACAATTTAAATTATAGGAAGACGAATAAAATCCTGGAGAAAAAAAGAATAAACCACCCACAAAGACACACAAACATGTCATATTCAGATTCTGGTAAAAATATTAAAATTTAATAATACCTTTTGAACATACCATTATGTCAAGGGAAGAGTAAAGGCATTCAAACATGTGGATATAGATCTTAAATAATATTTACAAATTCTAAACTGCAAGTTGACTATAAAGTCACAAATACTTTAAATATTTAGTAGAATATAGTGTAAATTCTAATATAAATTAGATATTAACTTCATCTGTTATTTTTCCAGTGATAACAGTCTAATCTTTACATACCATATACATTAAAATACTAAAAAGTTATAAAATTTTGTTTCTGTTACTATGCAAAGAAATGGAAAATACATCAGATCTGTCTTACTGTACAATATCCAAATTGAACTTTCTATAGTGTTCTCTGCAAAAATAAATGGCACTTTCACATGCAACAAGGCATAAAGTACAAGTCTGTCCATTAGTAGTATGCCAAGTGAGTGCAAAGTAAACTAAAACGCAAATGTCATTCAACCACATAGTTGAAAAAAATCAAAAAGTAAACCATGGAAAGAGGTTCTGACAAACTTTTTGATCCAGACTGAAGTAAAAATGAAAAGCATGTAAACTGATTTCCATACAGATCTGTCATTTTAAAAAATGAAAGTACAGCATACTGAGAGGTTTGTCATGACAGTATCAAAACTACTTTGACAACATATAATGGAGGAAAAGTTGATGATCCTGCACGAATTCTGAAGCCCAGCCCTGCCCATGGGCTACAGCATCTTGGCTGCTTTTCTATTGACAGTTTCCAAAATTACTTCTGCCACTCGGAATTGCATATCAACGGTCAGATGAGTTTTCCAGACCTCATTATGCCATTGTGTAACCATAGCTTCCACAGTGCAATGCCACAAGAAGCCTGTCCTTGAGGATTTCTTTACTTGGGTATTCAGGTAACTTGAGCATATTGATACTGAAAAGAAAAGAAGAAAACCACATCACGGTTCAGCAAGAAATCCAAGAGTAACGTTTTCTGATTGAAAACCCTGAAGATGTCACATTTATGAAAGAAAACAAACATGTGCCGCATTACAGTATCATCGAGCATTCAAATATATTGCAGGACATAAAGGGGTTTTTTCACTTCAGTAAATTGTAATACAACAATTTAACTTGAGTATTCCCTTATTGATCCCACTGCCTTTAGTTAAGCAAAATGAAGCAGTAAACAATGAGCAAACAATGTAACATAATCTTGGTTAAACTGCATCAATTCTATGCTGGATAGGGAAAATTCTACAAACCATCTAAACTTTTTTTGGCCTTTTAGTTAAACTGTTCAAAATAACTATACTTTTGACTGAGACTGACATGGAAAAGCCCCATTTTTAAGGTATCTCAATGAGACTAGTTAACATACCATGTGCTTGACGTTGGTAAAAGATTTGCAGTATACGGCACAGCAGCAATTGTAAAATTTTGCAATCCACTGCCACCCATTATGTGGGCAAAGCCACCATGAGGCACCCTGGAACTGAGAAAATTCACAGAAATTAGACCATTACAAGAATGTTATAAGCCAAAAAAATATAATCTTTACACTGCAAATACCTCTTATTGCTACATGTGACTTGTTACTAATAATTTCATCAAGCTTCCCCATTTCTTACCCATATTGAAGTTCTCTTTGTCTAAATGCTTTTAATTACAATATTGAATAACGCATTTGTCTATTTACACTAGGCATCAAATTGTCTGAATGACATTTAGGAGAATTCCGTTTGCAGAGAGGAACCATTTGTACAACTAGTTTTTATAACACATCATTACCTCAGAGTTCAGGCAAACATCTATGGTTATGTATATTTACAGTAATAAATACTGCATCATAAAACAGTTTATTCTCCAATTACTACCTGTGGGACAACTGACCAGTGCCCTTGACATGCCTTCTCATTTACTACTTCAGACCACGTATTTCAAGTAACTAATAAAAGCATTACATCAGTCACATTATCACCCGGTGACAACCTGTGGCAAAACCAGAACTCACGGGGGTTGGAGGGGCGGGGGGGCGGAAATCACTAGCATCTTCCGGAATGCATTCTCAATCATATTACTCAGGTTTTTTTCTTTTTACTTATATATTATCTAAGGATTATTCAGGGTGTAAATGGACAATAGCCATGGAGTCTTCACAGTCCCTTCCTATAATTTTAAACTAATAGAGGCAAACAGAATAAAATTCAGGTATTTGTATAACATCAACTTCAGTTGGTATGCATTACAAGGTAACATTAGCACAGCCCTCACACACACACAAAAAAAACCCCGCCAGCCCACACCACTATAACGAAAGGATAAGGACTAAAAGAAGTCGACTGTGAACCCGCAATGCATCCCTGTATCCAGCAGCCTTTTGGGCTGCATCAGGAATAATGTCACCAGCAGGTTGAGGGAGGTGATCCTTTCCCTGTACTCAGTGAGGAACACCTGGAGTGCAGCTCCAAGCTCCCCACTACAGGAGGGACAGGAACATCCTGCAGCAAGTTGAGCCAAGAGCCACAAAGATGGGAAGGGCCTGGAGCACCCAACACAGGAGGAGAGCGAGCTGGGACTGTTCAGCCTGGAGAAGACAAGGCTCAGGGGAATCTGATCAATGGACATAAATACCTGAAGGAAGGAATAAATAAGACAGAGCACAAGTCTCAAGATGGAGCACCCAGTGGTGCCCAGTGATAGAGCAGGAGGCAACAGGCACAAATTGAAATCCAGGAAATTCCATTTAAACATGAGGAAAAAAAAAAAAAACACACCACTTTTTTATTGCGAGGTGGTCAAACACTGGAACAAGTTGCCCAGAAAAGCTGAGGGGTCAGTGCCACTGGAAACAGTCAAAACCTGACTGGACAAGACCTTGAGCACTCAGCTCTAGTCGACCCTGCTCTGAGTATGCGGCTGGACCAGATAATTGCCAGAGGTCCCTTCCAACCTCAACTATTCTGCAATTTTGTAGCTAGCAAGGAAAGAATCTGATAAAACAAAATAACTGTTCCATAGAATATATAACAGCTGTTAGAATTTTGGATTACAGGTACTTATATTAAAAACAATACTTCCATATTCACAAAACCACAGTGACTGTAAAAACCAGGAGTAAGAATGGAAAAGATGAATGAAGTAATATTTCCACTCACAGTAAAACTACTTGGCAAAAATGCAAGAGAGCAAGGGTTGCTACTGCCACATGTTAAGGAGCTAGGACAGAGCTCGCAGTAATACTTTTTAAACATACTTTTAAGAGCTAGCTATAGTATCCAACACATAAATCTGTATCACCTAGCTTAATAACTGCAATGCTGGCCATATAGTTCTGGGCACTGGTATATAAGGCAACCGCTACGGGGGAAGGACTGATTATTTGCAGCACGCTATTTCTGACATACGAACAGAATTGTGCTCACAGCCACAGTTTGGAACAGTTGTAAAGATTTTACAGCCGGTACTCTTTTATATCGTGGGTTTGGCTCGCATTTCTAATACAGTGCTGCCTCCCCTACAGTGACTTTTTTTTTTTCTCCTTTGATGAAACAAGAGAATTCCGCATTCAAATCAGCAAGCCCACTATTAGATAAAAGTTTTTATAATTTAACTTATTACCATGTCTTTCATACAACAGGCCAAAATTATACAGTATGAAAGTAACAGCTGCCAACTTATGCCTCCAAGAATGAGTTTTCTTTCCAAGCAAAACACTGCCAATATAGTAAAGGAAGCCTTTCAAATATGTGCAAATAACGCCTCAAGATCTTACCTCTCTTACTGCATGTGCAAATAGCCTTCAGCAAGAGCAACAATACAATTTCATAGCTTTGGAAACTTCAACACTATTAAAATGTCTAAGTTTACATCTGAATCCTAGCTTTTCCACCTATTCTCCCACTTATAGATTTTGCATACATTTACTTAAAATGAAAACAAAGTAGAAGTGATACTTTAAGGCAGTTCTCTTTTTTTTTTACTTTTTAAAAGTAGTCATATATATCTAACACATTTATCAAATATGCTGAATTTCCCTTAAAACAGCAACAGAAACTACAGTCTCCTAAGACGTTAAATAGCAATCCTGATACCTGCAAAATACCAATAAAGTAGAATTTATCATAAACTGTCAACATATCCCTCCAACTGTTAACTAAAAACCTGATCAAAAGTTGCCAATGGATAATTAACAATAATTTAGCCAAATACTATTACAAACACCAAACAGATCAAGAGAGGGAAAAAAAGTAAAAGCATGTGGCACTGGCAATATGATCTCAAGCAGCTGTCAGCAGAGAAAAAGTAGGTGGTACATAAGTTAATTTTCAGATCCCCAACACAAGGTACAAGAATATTCAGGCTTTTTCTTGAATGTGCCAAGACCTCCAAGCACACAGAATCTGCTATTCAAACATTGCTCATGATGATTACTGTTAAAAGATGTCTCAAAATTGGCATTAATGATGAACGCAATGGTATCTCCACTGAAATTACCAAAGCAAGACTTCATTACATTGAAGACAAAAAGGGTAAGAATGGGGGAAGAAGACAAAAGTCAAAGTTTACAAACATTTAGAGATGTCAGCAAAACACTGAAGACATAATCATAAATATAATTCACTAAATATAATTTCACTAAATCAATTTTGTAGTCTTTGACTGGAAAGAAAGAATAGTACCACTTCACACCCACACACCCAAAAATCAAGTAAGAGAATATGCAGAAGAGATTAAAGGGATATGGAAATAACAATGAAAAATTTGAATGAGCCTGCCAACCAGCACATACAGAAACAAATTCTTCACTAAGGAAATGCAATCCCAGAAAAAGATCAGTTTGAAATCAGGTATTCATTTAGTGTACAAACTTACTTAATATACTGGCCTGTGCTAAACTAACTGGTGTTAGACAACTCAGACGACTCAGCATCTAAATCTTCCATGACCAGAAACTAGGAATGTCTGGGGATTTGTGTGCAAAAATGCCAACTGCATACCACTATTAGAGGTAACTTTCACAAGTTCAATTTTTATGGAAAAACATACCTGTTGTATTTCAATAACTGAAGAAAAAACAAAATGGGTTCCTACTAGCTGATACGGAAAAAATACGAAGCAATTTGGTTTTAAATTTCAGCCCAGAGTTCTTAAAAGAGATACCAAAAATTTCCTTCCTACTAACAAGAAATGGGTAAGAACAAGTCAGTGATTTGTGACCAAAATGAATGGTGCTCAAGCACGTATTCATCAGACAACATAATTGTTTACTTGATAGAAAGCGTCCCTTAGAATCCAGTAGATTAGCCCAAATGCCATCCAAATAGTGAATGCCACTTGAGTATCATTTGGAATGTTTTAAGAAGCATTTGAAACATGACCTTACATTCTAAAGACCCTTATTTGCCACCTAGATTTAGAAACAGACTAGTCCACTAAAAATGACAGACCAGCAGCTGGCATGCAACAGTTGTGCAGTTAGAACTGCAGGAATCATTTCTGCAGAGGACAAAAAGATTGATGTGCACAGAAACAGCTTCTTAAATTGTCTGTGATCCCTAAAAACAATGAAATTCATAATAAATCAAGTGAAACTACTAGAATTAGAAAACTGTGCCATTTCATGATACATCCGTGACTCTGAAATTCCTTGGTATAAAAGGTTTGATACTCTTAATCTGTATTTTACCATTGCTTAACCACAAAACTTCAAAAGGTCAACTACTGTACAAATCCTAGCCTATGAAAGGAGTATCAAATTAGAAGATGGTGCCACCTCTACCTGCCACCAGAAGAAAACATGAATTACACAGCTCAGGTGCCATATATATATGGATCCACTTTGCAAAATGTCTGTGTACACAAACTCAGCAACTCACCCAGTTCACAGGGGCATTTATTGCTCAAAACCTTCCCCCACTGCCCCCAAAACCATAAAAAAAAATAAAAGTGGCTTTCCCTGCAGAACAACTAGAATTTAGAACAGAAATCCTATATAAAGCAAACACAGTCTTGCATAAGGTTACATCTTCACTTGATCTTGACACACTGCACTAATGTTAAATTCAACTCAGCTTTAGGAGAAGGATGTTCTGTTTACACTGACTGAAGTGATACCTTGTTATCTCATATATTAAAGCCTATATTGATTACTGGAGAAGCCGGGAGCCACATAAATATGCAGCAGGAAGAACAACATAAAGAGCAGTTAAATTCACTATTGCCTTGTTAAAAATTGCCTGGGACAGCAACTTAACTATACAAAGGCCTCTTGCAAAGTAGTCAAGTATAATAACGAACCAATCAATCATTTTGCTGGCAATACAAGCAGCAAAAGTATTAACACACATTTTGTCTACTTTGATCAACATATGGAACACTGAAGTATGCAAAACAGTTTCTAGTTAGGTGATCTTGTATGGTAATCTGAAGTCTCTTGATGTATTTCAGAGCATCCAGACAATGTATTTGTTGCTACAGAAAAGTTTCTCACCTGCCAGTAACAAACTGTAACAGCAATATTCTCTCTTCCTGAGTTAGCTCTTCCACAACATCCCAGAACCACTAAATGAAAAATAAGTTAGTTTGTATTTTCTGTTAAATACTTGCAGTACTTGAAAATAAAATGGTAAAACAATAAATGGAATATTCGTGTTTCTTACTCAAATGATGGAAATTGTCACATGAAATTCATATATCATTAAGTCCCTTAATACAGGAACATAGTATAAAAAAACTCCACAAATTTCAGCCAAAATAGCTTCCATAAACACATAGAGAAAATGACAACAACAAAAAGTAGTATCTCTTTTTTCTGGATTAAAATGCAGCAGTCTACATTATCTAAAAAAAAAAAAAGTAATTTTACCTGTATAACTTGGTCTCCTCTCTCATAGCCACTGGTGTATTCTGTATTGTTTAACCAATCATTCACGTCAATTTCTGGCATACCAGACAGCAAAAGCTCCTTCAGAAGAAGTACACAGATTGTGACCATTAATTTCAAGTGTTTATGCTATTTTAAAAAGCAATGCTTTAAGAAACATTAAAATTGCAGTGGTTTTTTTTCTATTTAGTTGCAACCTTATGGAACCTACAACTAAATTTTAATAAAAGAAGATCCTTGAATTCAGGTAACTTCACATGATCAGTTTAAATTTAAGCATAGGGTATCAAGAGGTAGAAATTATTGCCAAAGAACCTAAGAAAAAAAAAAGCTCTAAGTTTTGGCACGACTGGAAGCAAAACTTGAGATGTCTCAGTTACAGAAGATCAGATCACTACAGAACTTACTGGAATTTGATTTTGTGACTCAGAAAAAGACAACAGACAGCATCTCCTTACTTTTAAAGAACTTCTGCACTCTCGAAGGAAAACATTACAACATTCAAAGGCCACAACATGCTGATCCCATTTTGAAACTACAGTTTAAGGCATGTATCACTGGTACACAAAGTTATCACGTTCCAAAATGTCATTCTAAGCAACTAGGATAAGCAAGAATACACATATTGAGATCCTCACTGATAGACGCCCGATAAGCAAAACTAAAGTGAAAGATACAAAATCATTATTTTGTTCATGCTGAGCTTTACTTCTATGTCACTACACTACTAACGAAGTATGCTGAACAAAGTATTTTTAAAAAGTATACGTATTTGTGCTTACCAGTTCGTATTCATCAAAAAGCTGGATCAAAGATGGTGGAATGAACATATGGAAGCCTTGTAAAAAGGCATTTATCTGAGGTTGAATGGCTCTTGTCATTCTAAGCTCTGTGACAAGCTGGACATACTCAGCCTGCAATGAAAACAACATTAAGATATATAATAGCAAAAATACATAGTGCTCGCTCACGCAAACTCACACACACACGCAGTCCTCAATACTTTACAAATCTCATCTACTGTAAGATATTAAGGAGTCCCTATGCACTTTTGACAATGGAACCAACCCAAAATAATTCAAAACCTCTCCGAGTTTAGAGCCCCTTCTGGTCTTCCCCCTTCCTTCCTTCCAAAGACAATTCCCAAACATAAGTGTTCTAATTCTAAGACAAATCAGTCAAAAAACAGGGACTTGGGCTAAAATAAAAGAAGTGAATAACACTTAGTTTGCCGTGCCTGCATCTAATACAACCACCATTGTGATCGTCTGAACACATGAACAAGGTATTGTCTGTAAAGAAAAATATTCTATTAAGCAAACTGACAAAACTAACTTACTCCTGCAAGCTTTGTTGTCATAATAACAATTACAACTCTTTTAAGAAAGTCTTGGAAATATTCTCAGTTTTTAAAAAAGAAAAAAAAAAAAAAAAAAAAAACACACACACCGCAAAAAAGCATTTCTACCATAACCATGTGAATGGATGATAACATAGTTTGCCTGCTTTAGAGATTTGGGGGCTCTGTCACCTTTAAAAAATGCCAGTTAAAAAAGGAATCCACCGGAACTTTGCTTTTGTTGAAAAGACAAAAGCCTAGGAGGCAGGTAATGAAGGAAGGTTTTCAGGATGAGACAGACATTGCCTACATTACAACTCTATAAAAATGTCTCATTTACCCTGACAAAACTATGCAAGTCTAATAAAGTTTCTTTACTCAGGAAAAGAGACTTCTACTTGAGAACAAAATTTATTCCTAGATTATTTAAGGTATTCAGTTTCAAAGTAATGCTTCACCTCTCTGATCATGATTTTTAATAAAACACAAAACAAATCATCCTAACTATCACCTTCCTTCAAGACAATAATCTTATAAAAATACTACTCTGATTTTTAATTTTAAAAAACATTAACCTAAATTTTTAGGTTCTGAACCTACACAAAAGCAGCCAAGCATTCTTTTTTTCCTCCCTTTCAGAAAAACAGAATGAAGTATGAAACATTTCAAACCAGAAGAATATTTTTCAAAGGCAATTCCTGACATTCACAGAAGTATAGAGGGGTTCTCATTTGCTTTGCATTGGAAGATATTTTTAAATGCATTACCACCATTTTATTAGAGTGAGAAGACAATTAATTTGTAAAGTGCTCTGAAGAAGAGAAACATTATACAATGATATCTTCAACTGCAGAATTGTTCCCAAAAATCAAGTTTCAATCTAGGAATCTCCCTAGGTTGCTTCTACTGTCAGTGGCACCGAGGACACCTCCCTTGTCTAAACAATTAGAGAGAAAGCCAAAGGAGATTAATCGCACTAGACAAAAGCAGGCTCTGTGAATACATATTAGGAGCTATAGGAAGAGAGCAGAAACTTTAGCAGTATGAGGACTACAAGTAGTGTTAACACTGCTCTTCAGTGATCGGAAATACTTTTTTTACATTTCTTTAGTTGCTGTTACATAAATTGGGCTATTCAGAAAACAGAGTTGTAGAAAGAAAAAAATCACAACCTTATTTTTTTAAAAAATCCATTAGAAAAAAATAGGACAAAAACTTATTTTCTGCATTTCAAAAATATTTACATTGAACACTTTCATTATGACAGAAAACAGTTGTTGTGCTTTAGATGTAACAAAAAAATGTCTTAAATAGCCTGGAACAGCCAAGCATTCTGACTATCAGCACTGGCACACACTGAAAGACCCGTATCACCGAATTCCCATAATGTACACCACTAAAAAAAAAAAATATAAAAGGTCAATTTGTTTTTCCCTCTGTTCACTTCATTTTCATTTACATTTTATTCCCTCTCAGAAGCCTTAGGAGTACATTACAAAATAGAAATATTTACATATGCATTCCTACATAGTGCATAAAAGGTATAATCCAGCCTTCTTTTAAGAGGGGACATTTGATTGAACACACATGAGACGAGCATCACAAATACGATGACAAAGTCTAGTTTGGATGAGGCGTTGTTTTTTTATTTTCCTTTGAGGTAAATCAAGCAGAGATCATGCTTCCCCGATTTCACAACCCATATACTGTGAGACAAGAATCAATATTCATCATGATGTTCAGATTCAGAGAGCAGCTCCATTCCAAAGCTGTTTGAAAAAAATACGTAATTTTTTACTGCCAAACAGCACAGCTCACAGACAAGTCCTGGGAGGGCAGAGAAAGCCATTGGACTGTGAAGATTTGCACCATTTTTAAAATAGCACATGGCCAAACTTCTACTAGCTCTAATTTTAATTTTTTCCTGAAAAGTAATAGAAAGATACAAAGATATACACAGCAAAGAACAAAGAAATGCATAGGACAGACACTGGGCAAAGCCTGACTTTTTCCTTTGAAGTCTCCCCGTTACCATGACAAAAGGCAGCTGAGCCACTACCATAGCTGATGCTTCAGTTGGAGCTACATGGAGGTTCCAACTAGAAGACTGGAACATTTGATTCATATGGTCTCACAACCATTGACCTACTATGCAGTTGATGTAAAAAAATAAAATTCCCTGGTTCAAAGAAAACAAATTTTTACAAACAGCTACTACTGCCGCTCTTCAATGGGGCACTTACTCTCTTTTATTTTGGTTTTCAGTAAGAGGGAGATGGATTGTTTGGGTGGTTTCTGTGGGTCTTGTTTTGGTTTTGGCATAGGAGGTTTTTTTGTGGGTTTGTTGGTTTTGTTTGGGTTTTGTTTTGTTTTCTTTTCTTTTGTTTGTTTTTTAAGGAATAAAGAATCACTCAATTTTACTTTTAAAAATGCTGTCCTTTGAACAGGTAATCTGCTGGTGCGCATACACGCCAAATTCCTTTAGAAGCTGAATCATCTTCTCCCTGAGGTACAGCAAATACAATGAGTTTTAAACGGTGATCTTTTATTCCTCTGGTAAAGGTAAAAGATAGATCTTTCTTGCAGTAAAAGAGGTGTTTTATGAAGTAGACACTTTCCTGTTTAACCTGTTAGAACTGCTAAGCTAAAACATACTGCAAAACCACGTCACATTAATTAGAAAAAATCCCCAAATGCCACTAAAACACAGATCTATAATTTTCAACAATTTGGTTCACCACTGTCAAAATCAGTGAAAAGGAAACAGTGCCATCTTACAGATGTTTGTTGACTTCACATTTTGCATCTTCAAATTCAGAAATCAATTAATATTAACAGTTTCAAAGCTACCACAACAGTCATCTGTTTCTTACCACCTTTCACATAAAAGCTACACAAACTCCCATCCCCTCGTGCCGCAGCTGAGGAAGGCTGATGCGCTAGAATGGATCCATCTGCTCTGCACACCTTCCAACACCCATTTTAGTCTGTGCCCCAAGTCAGAAGCTAACAGAACAAAGCAAGCTGCTAATGACTGAGGGTATCCTCACGTGTGCAAATTTCTAACTTCATGTTAACTGGTAACTGGTTTTAAATAGCTGTTATGAAACCACAATTTGTGGCAAGTACATCTATTTTATACACTGAGAAGCTAGGACTGCCCAGAAACAAGAATCAACATTCTTCTTTTCTCTGATAGGTAATAAAGAAATTAATCATCCACTGCCATCACAATTAGACTTGTTTTACCATCTGTATTTTGTCATGAATGACTATATTGTAGGAAACAGTGTAGAATCAGGCTAATAATATGTATTCCTGTTATTGGAATGACACTCTGCCTTCATGAAAACGAGGATTAAACATACAAGAATCCAGTGCCAATTCCCCCAAGACAAGCTAAAATTTTGTTAGAACAAATGCTGACACCAAGTGGCTATTTACCAATACAGCAGCTGTCTACACGATGCAGTGCTGAGTGAATACAGTGTACACAGAGTGGGTTAGCTCAGCACAAATGAAAACCAAAACACAAAGCAGACGTAAGGACAAAAAGGGTCAGTGGTACAAAAAATTGCAGGTCTACCCAGGACACTCCTGCAGTTACTCCAAACTATCTGTGGGTAACTGCAGAATTCAATTAGACTGATGCCTATCTAAATTTCTAGATGATTTTCAAAATCTGGCTGTGTTTTTCCATATTCATTTTTGAGCTAATGCTGCAGAGAACTCAGGGACTTTCCAAACTGTTACTATTAATGTAAATTAAAGAGGTAGATTACTGCCATACACACTGACTTGCAAATGGCTGAAAAAAAATCTTCCTGCAGTCTTTTACTCTGCCAGTTATCTGTATGTTACTGCAGAGCAATCTAGGGCCACCAAATGCCCTAGCAGGCAGCACATGTTGAAACATACCTACAATTTTACTTTCAGCAATTACTATTGTTTTACCTTCCTGATACATACACCCATGACTTAAAAGTTACAAATATTCCTGAAGTTAAAATAAACCCTTCCTTTAAAGTTGATCCTATTTCCCTTCCAAAAAGTTCTGTCAGAAAGAAGAACCTCAAACCTGAACACTTATAGAGATTTTAAATACTACTATTTCTATAACATGCTAAGCTAGAAAAAAGGGGAAGAGTGTTGACAACTTTTTTATTTTGTATATTTCCTTCAAAACAGATATACCTTTTATATTTCTAGTTATTTATAAAGTCAGTCCAACTGGTTTTCATATACTATCAACTTCTGAATAAACCTGTATACTCACCTTGTTTTCCTGTGTAACAAGAATACTTGCACCCCCCGGCTTCAATGGCACTTCTTCCATTGCTCCAAAGACATCAGTCTCAACAGAGAAGGTCAGCTCTAAACCCAGATCACTGATATCATTATCTAAAATCCACTGCAAGTTCTTTGCATACTCTGGATCAATAGATGCTACATCCTGATAATTTACAGGTATACCTAGAAAAACAACAAAGAGACAGAACACCTCAAATAAATAGGATAAAGCAAAAAGGGTTTTAACAATATATGGTAGAAGATTGCCCTCTAGAGAGAAATCAGAATAATGCAATAATAGGAAAAGGCAAAAAGGGATTCACCATTACTAACTACAGCACTACTGTACATAATTCATTTTAAAAGTATTAAAGCATCAAGTTTCCTCCTTATGTTTTTCTTCCCATTGAAGCAAATGGCATGCCACCTGAGCAACAATAATTTGCACAATTTTAGCTTGCTAATGGATTTCAGTAAAAGCATCTAACCATACAGAACACATGCTAAATTTGTTTCCTAAAAAATCTTTAAGATTTCTACATAGCATTTAGAAACCAAAATATCATATTTCTCTATATAATACCTTTTCCCCCAGAAAATCATTTAGAACTGGGGGAGGAGGATAACCTTTCTTTCTGTACTTAGAAAATTCTTTTGCTCTTCAGTTTTCTTCTTTTTAATAATGTTTTCCTATGAGACCTACTATACAGCTATATACCAGAATATTATATATATAATACATTATTTAATTATTTACTATTTTTAATTAATTATGTATAGGAACTTACATTTATAGGAACATTATATTATTATATATTTATAATATATTGTTTATAGGAACTTTATATTTTCAAATTGAACTTGCAAGTCATTTAGAAGCATTAAGAGGAGAGTTGCTAGAAGTTTGATTTTTATCCAAGTATAAAAACTGCCTATTTGCAGATACGGCACTCAGGCAAAGTTGAACAAACATGCCCAGAACAAGGTGATTCTGAGTTTGCACAAGAAAACGACCTTCTTCAGTACACAATAAAACAAACTCCAATTACTTTAGCTCTGTCACAATAGATACTTGAACTCTACCAAGTCAGATAAATATCTGGGGAAAAGGGGCAGGGGATGAGGGTGGTAGTAGGTTTAGAAAAAAAGCAAGTTGTTGGGAAGCAGTCTCTTTGCTTCACCATCTTCTGCGCATTGTGCAGTGTCACAAGGGTGCCCATGAGGAGAAGTTGCAGCACGCTGTGGACTGCAGAAGCAGCACCCCAGAGAGTTACGCAGATCTCAAAGGCTAGCAGCTGGTGTAAACACGTCAGTGCAAAAACTGTTATAGTATTTCCTTGAAAGAGCTGACTGACTAGTGTTGAAATGGTGTGTAAACAAGCTCTAAGGCGTTGTTTTTCTAATACAATCAAGCAATGCTCCAGTTTAAGAGTGGGATAGATAATTTACTAATGAATTTTCATGGTCATATCTCTCTCAAAAAAAAAATCTAACATCTGTGTAGTAGTTTCTAGAAGACTTTCGCTTTTGCCAACTAGTGAGCATGTGAGCATTTCATATATGAAATGTGGAAATAATGATGTCTCTGAGGGATATAAGCAAAATAGGTTGGAAAGGAGACTGAAAGGTAGGAATCAGGCTTTTACAGAAGGAACTGAACCGAGCATTACGATGAAACTATACTCACAGCCAGCATATTGTGAGACCAAAGCACTAAGCTCACTCATTTACTTGGGAGATATTTTACCAAGCAATAGACTCCAGCCAGGCAGTTAAGAAAGAAACTCCATCAGATTTATCATGACAAAATTTGAATCCCATGAAATACTATTTATCCTTCTCTTGCTATACTCTTAAGGCACCTGTAGTTTGAATAAGAGAAATCTATCTTAGCATAATTGTGATCAACAGGTACTTCTGTGTGATACAGAACTTCAAAGAGATGCTACAGGTAAGCTCTAAGACAAGTTAGTAAGTATTCGAAGATTTAAGGCCTCCAGCTCAAAATACACTGACCCAGAAATTAATTTTTGCTTTTGTTCATGCCATGTCAGGAACTATTTTCTATCATACTGTGAAAGAGGGAACTTAAGTCCAACAGCAGATAGCACAGTTCGGAATTTATATGCTATGTGCCTTTGCTGGTTGGAGGTAGAAGTTTCCATTCCAAAACAGAAAAGCAACTGGCTCCTTAGAAAAAATACAAAGTAACTGGACAAAAGCACTAGTGAAACTATCTTCTCCTCCTCTGTTAAAGCAGAAGGCAGACAGGCAGTTTAAGAAAAACCTAAGAGGCCTTATTAATTTCTGACTATATTTCTGCCTCAGCTCTACATCTGTAACAGAGTGCAGCCCTAATAAACCTGAAGACCTATGGAATAATGTTTGATTTCACAGCACACAAAAAAATCATGCAAGCTATATATCTAACATCTTACAAAGCACATTAGTTGTGTTTTAGCTGGGTCATCACTTAACTTGGTGATCTTTCCTTGTGTACCAGACACTGTTGCAGAAAGATCTCAGTTCAACACAGTGAAAAAAGGTGATGCACCTACCCGAGTCTCAGAAAAGTAGCCACATTTGTTCACACAGGTTTCAGCTTCTAATTAAGGCACTGCCAACATCATGTCTGTTGACTAAAGAGAATAGTTCATTTGAAAGGGATTCACACTGTTCCTCAGATACAGGAGGTCTTACCACGCAACTGGTGGATCCAGTGCCACCAACAGGAAAAGCTACAGAAAACAAGGATCTCAGTGCAAGGTGAGAAACCAAAGGAATGGAGATGGTCTTGGGCTTCAAAGGATTTATTACTCCATTACTTCAGGCCTGATGAGTTGCTGAAGGGAGTCTCTGTGTCTGTAACCTGGTAACTGGCATCTGGTATGAACAACAGTTAGCATAACCCATAGCTAAACCTGAAACAAAAATAAAACAAAGACTCCTCAGGAGCATCTGCTGCTGTGCAACTTGGTTTCGTTAAGCAAGAAGAGAGGAGATGCACAAAGCTGAGGGAAAAAGCTTTGGAAGGGTTTAAATAAACCACTGTGATTGCAGCAGAATAAGTAACTACTCTGTGTCTGATAAGTAACAAGTAGTGATAACCTGTGAACCTTTTGAACTTAAAGAAGCTGAATGTGCACAAACCTCTAGAGAGTCCCAGGATGCCTGTTCAACAGAATGACAAGACTTTACTAAGAGAGACTGGTGAGATCTTAACAGAGACTACTCATTACTGTTTGGTTTGCAATAGTAACTCTAGCAAAATGAAAAAAGAAAAACAAACAAAAAGTAAACAATAGTTCATCTTGTCAATTCAGAAACCAACAAATCCAGTATATAATCATGACTCAAACTAGAAAAGAACCCAAATTCATGAGTAGCCATTTGCAAAAGACATGATGAGAGCAACAATTGACTATTCTTCAGGTGTCACTGAACAGCAGAAAAATATGTTTTTATAATTTGTGAATACATCACATGTTGATTAGCCTGTGAGCACCATTCTTCTGCTCACACAGAGAAATCTCTTGATGTCAGAGGCCAATCCTTAAGTCAGTGTCAAATTGTGCCACACAAAGATATGTCCACTTTGGAACTGCTTTCCTCTGTGAATATCAATGATTAGGGAAGCTCAATGAGGCATTGCCAACATGGTGCTGCTTCGGATCGGTTGTTCTCCACTGTCTCCTGTCCACTGCACAATCACTCTCCCGCAGCAGAAAGCGGTACTGAGAGAGAAAAGTAAAATGCAACTTTTTGTCAAGATGTTGACGAAGATGACTGTGCCTGCAACAAACTGCAACAGTGTTTCCTTACACTTGCAGGGAAGAGAAACACTGAATCTGAAGTTGAGAGTTGATTTGTCCTGGACTCAGAAAACACTACAGGAAGATGGTAGGTAGACAGAATGAGAACACAGAAACAGAATGAGATGCAAACAATCCCTTGAAAATCTTGCTAGGTCTTAAAGTAAAGAGTGGTTCTCAAGGAAAAGTAAAACTTCCAAAACCAAGCAATCTTATACTTTCAAAGAATATTAAAGAATGGTGCTTAAACACCAAGGAAATTGTGCACGCAGCTGCAAAGGAATTTATGTACTTAGAGGAGTAACAGGAACGCAAAGGGAATTTACCTTTCCAGCACATCTTCATGCAAGAGGAAAATCTTTTCATGACAATGCAAAACAGGAGCATCATGTTCGACAAAATCAAGAGGCACAAAGGTTCTCAAAGAAGAGTAGAGAAGAGCCCTAGACCACAGATACCGCTACTTAACACTGGTCCTTCTCTATCAAAAAGTTACATTTTTATAAAGACTTCTGACCAATGCTCTTGAATGCTACAGTAAGTGTATGAATTAACTTTCCTCAGGAAGGAGACAGGATGAACCTGCGCTGGTTCTGAAACACTGTTTCAGGAAATAAGTAGTATTTGTTGGAGTGGGTAGACGAGGAGGTTCGCAACAGAATGCATTCATCTCGTTAAACATTACATGACTGAAAAACTGCAGGCATAATAAAGAATGTCCGACAAATTTTTGCCAGAGTTCCTAAACATTATCAACTTTGTAAGTCTGTCCTGAGTTAACTAAAGAATGATTATTTTCATTTCTCAAGAATGACATTACATGGCAGGACAGATAAATTTCACAACTGTGATGCAAAGAATTGCATGCACCATAAAAACAATTGCCTGCACTAGTCTGCCTTTCAGGCATTCCGAGTCAGCAACATTAAAGGCAACTAAATTATATGATTATGCTTTAGACAGATTAATTATGCCTTCCTTGTTTTTAATTTTAGATTCATATTCAAATATAAATTGAAAGATTAGCTATCTTATTAAAAGTTGCTAACTGCACGAAATTCCCACAGTTTTGCTAATATATTTCTATATTTTGCAACTATAACGGTTCCTAAGAGATGCTCAGGCTGGAATAGTCATTATTGCCGTATTATGTTGTGATGCTGTTGTACATAAAAGATGAGCAAGACATTCATTTCCAAGACTTTTTCACTTTTAACACACATACAAGTACAAAAGGAAAAGTTTTACTGCTCAGACAACTGTTACGACTAATAAACAGGATTTTAATGAAAACATACCAAGAATGTGTTTGTAGAATGACCTCGTGAAGTAGATGTTCACCAACTGCCTGTGATTCAGAGCTAGTCCCAGGATCTGGCCTGCGAAACGGAAGTAGTTCAAATGATCTGGATTTACAGAAGAGTTGCTGTTGGGCTGGAAAGTAGTTCCTATAAAATAAAAAGATTTTCATGTGACTTACTTGTTTGGGTTTTTTTTAAATGAAGTTCGCATTTATCAAATACACTAAGCATCTGAAACCACTGAAAGAGTTTTATTTTGGGGTTCTGGAAGATTGATTGAGGTTTTTTGTTTACACCAAAAAGATGTTAGAAAGAAATGTATCAGAATGTAATGACATCCTATTATTATTACAATGATACTGCTTAGCCACTCTCCAAGGCACCACTCTGAAATGATTATCATCAACATAAGGGTAATCATGATCTGCTAAATTGGGTCCTCCATGATCTGCTAAATTGGGTCCTCCATCTTGCTATATTGCTATGTGCATTTTTTGCTCACTATAATGGGCCATGATTCTATCAACTTGTGACCATGCTCAGCAGAAATATCAGTATCCATCTACTTCCTTCCACCTGGCTCCAGCCAGATGAAGACAGTCCAGTCTTGGTCTCCTTGGAAAAGACCACCTCAAACAGACATTCCTGAACTTTTAACTTTCAGGAACTCTTCTATGCCTCTACTGTTGTCTGAATTTCTTGCCACTTCACAAGACTTTGTAAGGTAGAAAGCAAAACATTTATCACTGATGATGATGTAAAATTTTTTATTCATAAAGATTTGCTTCATATGAAGCATCCAAAAGACAAAAAGTCAAATACAAGGTAGACCTGTGGAGATCAGCATCTGGTTTTACCACAAAATTAAGTGACTGAAATTCTGGATTTCTAAAAGAAAATAAAGGAATACCTCCACAGTTCTCTTGCAGATGCAGAAGAAAGGAAAACACTCTCTATATTGCTCTCAAAGTGTTAAGTCCTTCTACTACCAGGCAAAAATAGCATGGACTCCTTAAAACTAACAACTCACTCTCCTCTTCCAAAAGAGAGGCCAAAAATCAAGGAAACTTCAAATTATGAAAAATATTTCATCTGTAGTTATAAAAATGTACAAAAATCACTGTATATGAGATCTGTATATGAGATCAATTCTGTCAGTATTGCCTTTAAAGAGTAACAATCTTATATTCTGAAACCAGTAACTTTTTTCTTGAATTATAAAAATGCTTTTATAAAAGACAACACCCTAAAATTAGGAAAAAAAATGGCAGAAACATACCATCAGCTGACTGGGTAAATAAGGCATAATCTGGGTTAACTATTTCACTGGATAAGATATCAAACCACTCACGCACCACACCCTGTCCCTGGATGTCAAAAGAATAAAACACATTAGTACACAGAACTTTCACTGCACAAAGTTACGCTGGATAACCACACATTTTTTAATAAAGTATAAAAGTTATTTTAAATTAGGATTTAGTTCAAAACAATACTTGTGAAAGAGAATTAATATTCATATATAAATACCATAAAGGAAAACCATGCCGTTTTACCCACCATGCCTTCTTCTCCATGAAATCTCACAGCAATCCCTTGCTTTAGTTTTGCACAATTTGCTTTAGACACAACTTCACAGCTACTCCTAAAAATGGAATCTAAATACAAAGCAACAATTAATTTGTTATAATTCATTATATTTCAATGATATACTAATTCCATTTGTAACACAATACCTCTGTGAACCAAAAGGATGTCATTTTCATTTACAGGCCTGTGCACCATGTCCGAATCTGGCTGCCCAGCATGCAGATGTTCATAGAACCATTCACAGCGATCTTTAAATGGCTACAAAACAAGAGGTAAACCACATTATATAGATGCATTCAACTGAATAATTTGTGTCTCATAAGCATGACTGGAAAATAGTTACGCATACTTCTCAATTCACTTTTGAGATGGGCAAAGAGTTACTCAGTGCAACCTCAACAGGATATACGGTATTTTGGGAAAAGGAAAGAACTAGACATGCCCTTCAGTGCTTGCTGAAGTCTGGTATGCAGAAATGCTGGACCATCAGTCACGCAGAAATAGCTATTGGAGCTCATCACACAGGAGAAAAATACAACAAAAGTTCTTCCAGGGCAGGGAAGGAAGGAATCTAGACAAGAAGGCAGTCCCTGGCTTCTTTCACATTACTGATTATCAACCACAGCTGAGCACAGAAGCACAATACAAACTACTCATATCTGTACTAAAGTTCATTGGCAATAAAAAAAACAGCCCAAAGGAACCAGGAACCTTCCAGAGCAATTCCTAGGTGAGAAGGTCCTGGCTTGCTTGACTCAGTATTTAGACCGACATTTTGCAGTTCTGAGACAGATATGACACAAGTACAGCCTCTCTCATCTATCACGATTCACAGCACGTACGCGTGTTTGATCTAACAAACACGGTATCAGTTCTGAAGGTCTCTTCATTATTCATCGGTAATGAATTTCAAAAACACACATTTCAACCAAAGAATGATTTAACAATACACCTACACCATGTCCTAAAAATGAAATGGGATTACCAAAACCAATGTATATCTAAAAATAAAGATATAGTACTGTTCACAACGACAGAAAGAAAGCTTTTGGAACACACCCTACAACATTCTGGGGGTGGGAAGTGGTTGGTTAGAGGACTTTCACCTTTGTTTTCAGCAATTTCTGTCTTTGACCAAAATATTTTAATGGAAGGAACCTTTCTATTAGAGAACAAAGCAAAAGTATAACAGTGTGTGCTAAATGAAGGAGTTCCAGAAGAACGTATTATCGCCCAAAGATGATCCTCATTTGTAACAGAAAAAATAGACAGTTCCGCCTCTGAGCTGCATGTAGGCAACCAGAATTTTTTTTAACGGTCAGTGAAAATGCGGCAGATGCTTAACACTACAATGTTATGTAAAGCAGCAGACTTCCATACAGAGGTTTGCTCACTAATTTTCCCACTTAACTACATTAGTTTCCCTAGAATAACAATTACAGAATAACTGTTCAGTGAAATCGAAAAGTGAGTTTAGGGTATGGAAGACATCAGGATTTTACTAAAAAAAAAAAAAAAAAAACACCACAAAAAACAAAACACACAACAACCAACCACAAAAAAAAAAACAAAACAAACAAACAAACAAACAAAAAAAAAAAAAAAAACAAAAACACACACCCAAAAAAACATCACCACCACCACGGTAGGGAACAGTGCAAAGAGTAATAAGACAACTTGCTATGGCCAAAGCTATGGCCAAATCAACTAAAAGTGCTGTATTTATCCTCTGGTTTATCTCAAAATGTAAGCCAATTAAGGAAAAAGCACAGCATTTTAAAGGTTAATCTATCAGATGTGCACAAATAGATTTGATAATAGAAAGTTACGCCTGTTTAACTGAAAGTTGGACTTGTAAGATGTTTAACATAGGTCACCTCAAATGGACTTACACATAAATTTTGAAGACTTTAGAAGTACAGAAATCTGTCTGCAATGTCTGTTTAATCTTTTAACATCCCAGATTCAGAAACACTGGAGGCCACACTTAGTTCTTCTATCCTCCCCAAACGGATTTTTTTCTAATATTATTCTTTTTAAACAGAACACGCTCTTTATATTCATAGAAGTTGTAACTTAGCATCTCCTGACACTTACCTGAGCTTTTATGATGTGCATAAACCTGGACATTAGTTCAGGACACTCAAGAAGAAAATGAAAGTGATCAAAAATTATTTTGGGATTTCTGAAACAAATATAGGTCAGAAGCCCGTTAGTCAGAGATTTAAAATAATGCTTCATGATACAAGAAGTCTACATAAAGAGAAAATGCAATTAGTCATGCAGAAAAGCTCCAACAGTCTCTTCTATTTTGAAATGTTTTCCTAACTCTTGTTTCCAAACGACTTATACTACCTTATGCTCTGAACATGAAGGATTACAAGCAGCTCTCCAGACAGAAGCAAGGTTATAAACTGGGCAGTTCCAGAAAAACTGGAAACAGCTACGTGTACAAAGATGGTTCAGACTCCTTTAAGAAGTCACTAAGTATAACACATTGCAGGAAGAATGAAAATTTTTTTCTGCCTCAAATGGGAAGGCTTTATCTTGAACAAAGATGAGGAAAGAATTTGTTAAGAAAATTATTCCGTTGCTCTGTGAAAAATATTTTGTTCATGAAATCTCACAGGATCTTACAAAAGAATCACTTACACGCACAAAAGCTCATTTAAGCCTGAGCTCTTAATCATTAATATACATTCCCTTGAATTCTGCAGGACCATTGAAGTGCATATGGCACATATGTCACAACAATACCCTAAAAATACAACACAGTAAGAAGAAAAATATATGAGTTTAAATTATTTGGGGGAAAAAAAAATCTTGAAGCTTACCGGTTAACAAAACACTTAAGGACATCATCATGTTTACAAACAAATTCTATAAAGCGAGGTGATGTCATCCTGTTCAAAGAAAATCATAACATGCTTTTACATAAATTGTTGCATTTTATTTTTTTAATAAAATACTATGTGAATAGAAACTGATGGTTTTTAACTAGTCAATCATGAAATTAAATACTCAGCAGCATTAAGATTTCATAATAAAAATAACAGAAGAGGCAAAAATGCCAATAATCAAGACGGTCAAGCAACCTGACCACTGTTATTAACAATATGAATAAAAAAAGAGCTCAAACTAATAGAAATACACATTTTTCTGTTGAATCCTCCTAGCTTTCAATACAACAATGGAAGCACATATTTGGAAGGACTGATATTATATGCACAATGTACATGATATGCATATTGTTCTATATTTTTGTTCATTGCATAAAACTCCCACCATGTACCCTGTAAACTGTGGTAAGGAAAATGATCAGGAAGAAATAACATTACAAGAAAATAAAATCTTCCAAAGACCAAATATACACATTTTAAACACACTTCTGGTCTGACAGATGGTCTGGAAGTATTAAACAACTAAAAGAGAGCTCTCTGAAAGGAAATGAACTTTTTCTCCCTGTAGATTGCCACAGAAGCTTGTAAGATGCAGTATACAGAGAAGAAGAACAAAACTTAGAACACACTTGTCAGTTTTCATGCTGAAAACTTGGAACATTGTGTTTCAGTATATTAACAAAGAATACCTAAATTCAATAACAGCATTTGCAGAAGAAAAGCTATCATGGCAAGTAAAAAGAAAAAAACATCAGTATTTCAAATGTTAACTAGCTAATTTTTTATTTAGGCATGAAATGCCAGCTTTATTTTACGAATATTAGGAACAACAGAAAACAACGAGCTCTCTCTACTCTCCTCCATTAAACATATTCAAATCTAAAATTAAAGCTATTTTAATGTATTTTGTCTGAAAATGTAATTGGTTATAATTTCAAATGTTATTTGAAGATGGTAGCAGTACTGAGGTACACCATTGTGCCATTTACTCCTATTAATGTGAAAACTTCAGTAAAACAGAGTAAGTCTCAGATCTTTGTACTTCTCTACGTAGTTCTGAAAAGCCCTAAAGCAACACAGAACTCAGGTGTGCTCTGCCTTACTTTCCTGCATCCCAGGGAGTTCTCCCAGTTGTCACTGAAACAGTTCGTAGTCTCCCAATTTCTATGATCATAGAATCATAGAATGTCCTGAGTGGGAAGGGACCCACAAGGATCATCGAGTCCAACTCCTGTCCCTGCATATGACAACCCCACAGTTCACCCCATGTGTCCGAGGGTGTTGTCCAGTCTCTTCTTGAACACTGTCAGGCTTGGGGCCGTGACATCTCCCTGGGGAGCCTGTTCCAGTGCTCCACCACCCCCTGGGTGAAGAACCTTTTCCTAATGTCCAACCTAAACCTCCCCTGGCACATCTTCCTGCCATTCCCTCAGGTTCTGTCATTGGTCACTAAAGAGAAGAGTAATAACAAATGATAACAAATCCCAATTAAACTTACAAAGTATCCAAGGGGCCTCTCCCTAACCTGAAGTGTAGATTATGCAGAGGGACAGATCCATCAGGCAAGACCCATCAGTAAGCCCCCTAGACACATGGAGACAGTCACCTCGCCAATCGAATCTTGGTATAAAAAGATAAAAGTGCGGGGCAGGGGGAAATGTACTTAATCACATAGTCATGGCTCCAAGCATGACAGTGTTCAAGAAGAGACTAGACAACCCCCTCAGACACATAGTGTGAACTGTGGGGTTGTCATATGCAGGGACAGGAGTTGGACTCAATCCTTGTGGGTCCATTCCAACTCAGGACATTCCAGGATTCTATAATTCTATAATCTTTTCTGCTTTTTATCTGTCTGCTGTAAATAATACTTTTCTGGCATTTTATCTTAGTAAGGTTTGATGGAGATTTCAAGGGAATGTGAACGTACTGAGGTGCTTGTGGAATGTGCTGATCCTCAGATCATCTTCCAGAATATCCACAGAGGAGTGTGCCCCAGACAAATGGTACTCATCAACTTGAAAACTTTAATTCCACCAGGTTTGGCAGAGAAAGAAAAACCCTTCCAGTGGCTGGGAAGAACCAAGAGTCATCATGTACTGGCAACCTCGCTTCCAGACTCCTTGGTGAGCTTGTAATATCACCATACTTGCCTAATCCTCCACTCAAGAGGGTCAAATGATCCTTTCCTTGCAAGTTCACAAATATAATCTATAACAATCTTGGACAGACTAAGACCACAGTTACAGTGGACACACTTTTTTTCTTTTTAAACCAGACACTGATGGTATTAAATTTACCTAAGTTGTAGCGCCTGTTCCACATAAAACCATGTTTGTGCCAGCCAGGGACAGGATTCCAAGTGAGTGTTATGGTGAGATTCAGCTGTCCTTGTTATAAGCTTCTACAGTGTAGCCAAAGAAGTTTTACCCCAGCTGGCATTTTCATACAAAAAGATACTTCACTTTTTTTTCTGAGCTTATGGTTCTTGTTGGATAATCACGTTAATCACTCAGGGATAATTTCACATTAAGAACCAACAGCAATAACTGGTAAATTTCAGGAGGTTAAAGTTACATTACCTGCAAGTATCACATGTGATTACAAAGAGCCATTAGACATTCAATATGAAATCTGCCACAATGCAGCTATGGCCATAGGCAGCAGCACTACAGAAAATTTGCTGTGCTGTTTGGTGCCATTAAAGCTGGGGAAAAAAAAGCATTCAAATAATTGAACTAGTGAAAGCATTAAAAAAGTATACCCTTGCCTTTCACTAATATCTGGTCAGCACCAACATTCTTCCAAGAAAGTATATATGATGTTAAAATGGTAACAGTGTAGGTAACAAACATGATCCTTTCCTTACCCTTGAGGCATCTGACAGGAGCAGCACATATAAAATGCTTGAATGACAGCACTTAGCCTGTTTGCTGTCATGGAGATAACATCCTGGCAATCAGTACAAGCTTCCTGCTTCCCAGAAACATCATATGTTTTCGACTTGCCAGCATCAGTGGATAGTTCTGTTCTGCCCTCAGTTCCTGCAGTGGCAAAGGAAGGCATAGGAGTAGCATCCTGGTGATCTGGTCCTTTTTGCTTCAGTAAAATAGAAGTAATGTTGGCAGAGTCTCTTTTGTTTTTCATCAGCTCGGTGGCTATAAGAACGAGCCATTCATCTAGAGAATGCCAGAGCAGTTCCAGCGGCTGCAATAAACATATGCAAAAAACAGATAAAAAAGGAACATGTTGACATTAGATAATATTAATGATGTAATAATCCTCTTAAGGCAAATAAATATCATGCACATTTAAAAGCTTTAAATGATCCTTTAGAAGTTGTGAGACAAATACTCAAATTCTGTGCTTGTATCTATAGAGCACAAAGAGAAAATTTCATATAGAAGGAAAATAATCAAGCAGCAGATGGAATAAAGATAAAAAAATTTAGAAAGAGTGAAACACTGAACTATTTAACAGAGTTTGGCCACATGGTTGTTATGTCACTGCCTGACTGCTGCAGTCAAATAATACACACGTTGAATTTCCAGAATAAGAGTGTCAGTTCTTTTTTAAGGCCCTGGTCAAAGAAACTTCCTCTACCAGGTGGATGAAGTGAAACCCAGACAACACCACTGAGATTCAGACGCATGCATATACCTAGCAAGATGTGCTTTATGCACAGCGTGAGCTCATACGGCTCATTCTGATAGTACCCCAGATGTCTCAAAATAAGGGTCACTTATACCCAGCTTTATGAAATAAAACAAAGTATCAGCAGAATCACATATCAATTTTTGAAGAAATATGTTTTATTTTATTGTAACGAAGTCACTCCTCATTCACTACCACCAGCTTAAAACCAACATAATTGAAACCTGACACAATTCCAACATTGCACATTTGGTCTGAGGTGCAGGCCTTCTACAGAGGAGAGAAAAGGCTGAGAGACCTGTGTATTTCTCATGAGTATTTCAAAAACCATGAGGGCTGTGTTGTCCCTTAATGGTGCTTACAGGGACATTTCACAAGCATACAGAATCACAGAACAGTTGGGGTTGGAAGGGACCTCTGGAGATCATCTAGTCCAACCTACCTGCTAAAGCAGGTTCACCCAGAGCAGATCACACAGGAACATGTCCAGGTAGGTTTTGAATGTCTCCAGAGAAGGAGACTCCACAATCTCTCTGGGCAGCCTGTTCCAGTGCTCTGGCACCCTCAAAGTAAAGAAGCTTTTCCTTGTATTCAGATGGAACCTCCTGTGCTTTAGTCTGTGCCCGTTGCCCCTCATCCTATCGTTGGGCACCACTGAAAGGAGTCTGGTTGCATCCTCATGACATCCACCCTTGAGATATTTATAAACATTGAGATCCCCTCTCAGCTTTCTCTTCTCCAGGCTGAATAGGCCCAGCTCTCTCAGTCTCTCCTCATAAGAAAGATGCTCTAGGCCCATAATCATCTTCATAGCCTGCTGCTGGACTCCCTGCAGTAATTCCTTGTCCTTCATAAACTGGGGAGCCCAGAACTGGACACAGTACTCCAGATGTGGCCTCACCAGGGCAGAGTAGACGGGGAGAATAACCTCCCTTGACCTGCTGGTCACACTTTTTCTAATGCACCCCAGGATATCATTGGCCTTCTTGGCCACAAGGGCACATTGTTGACTCATGGTCAACCTGTTGTCAACCAGAACCCCCAAGTCCTTCTCTGCAGTGCTGCTTTCCAGCAGGTCCACCCCTAACCTGTACTGGTGCCTGTCCAGTGGGCACAGGGGTGCGCATCCTACAGGAAAGCAATTCTGACTCGAGTGTTTCGTATCATTCCTGAAGTAAGAGTGAATTTCTAAATACACTATTTTTTCCATATATTACTGTTGCGTCAACATTATTCACTAATTAAAGCATTCAAAGACTTAGCAGGTACTGAAAATTATGTTATCTTCTAAACTTGCCTCTGAAAATTAAGAGCTATTCACAGCACACTGTACCAGAAGTCTACACTACATGGAGCACTGTCAGTACACCTAACAGCAGCATGCATTTAATACACAATAAATTACTTCTCATAAAAGCTGTGTATTAAAAAATTCTGGGTTTGAAGTTTATTATTAAGAATTTACTGTTATGCTTCCATTTTTCCCAATAGAAATTTTGGGGAAAGCCAGCCTGATCTCTAAAATGGTAGGCTTTACTTGACAAATTGTATGACGCTCATTCAACCCTTGTACTCCTGGTGACCACAGATTTCTCCAGATGGTGATGTGAATTACCTCCAGCGGAGGTACCATTTTCTACAAAATGTCTCCCACACAGGATCAAGCTAGATTCTTTCCAGGGCCTGCCTGGCAGATCTTCACCACAAAAACAAAAATGCAGAATAGCTTTCTAATGGAAAATAGGGTTAATTGAATATATGGAAGAATTAAAATGCATCTGCGTTCTTAACATGTAACTTACAAGAAACTAGGTATTTACTAGAATACTAATATGTAGTTTTCTTCTCTCAAACTTTGCAATGCTTAGCCTGTCAGACACCGTTTTTCCACTGATATCTTGTGTTTTATCTTTTATTTCCCACAGACTTAGTGTGCCTTTCAGAACTCTTACAACTAATTTGTTTTTCCAAAGCTAGCTTTTCACAGATTCTGATCATAAACGCATTCAAAAGTGTAGTCAAGCATAGCAACTTCAACATTTCATTCTTTTTTTCTAGACTAACTGCAGGATATAAAGTACTTCTCTAAATATTGGCCACGACCTCCATATCCATGACTGTCCACATTTTATGTTAGCATCCATGATCAGACCTTTTGAAGTATAATACGGACATAATCAAATCATTAGTAACACTTTTTCAAAACTACAAGTCATCATTTTTCTGTCGATTCTTACCATGAACGATACTTCAAACACAAACCTCCAGTCAACCTTCAGTTTTCCCATCTCACATTTCAGAAAAGTTTCTTTGGAATTATAGAACTGAGTCTGACCAAGTACCAAGCTTTTACAGCTGCACCCTTCATCCCTCAAATGCAAGGATTTAGTTATGCAATGCCTCCCTCTTTACCCATCTACAAAGCAAGACACTAGAAATCAAACCCATATTGAAACTGCAACATTGGAGCAAAATATTTTGCCAGGCGACAGAGTCTTTTAAGACACAGGGAGCAGGTGAAGTGACTGTGTCACAGTAGAGAAGTCAGTTCAATTCTAGAAAAGAATAGTATGTGAAATAAGGGGGAAAATGCTATGGGCTTCCAAACTTTGTTCAACTAGACAAGGAGATTTTGCAGCAAGTTCCCCTAAAATGTGATCATACTGAACGGCAACTAGAAAAGCGATACATAAAGAAGTAATACGTGTAAACCTGGTTAAAATTACTATTCATAAAGTTTCTCACTGGTAGGATCTCATTTGAGCTAGCAGTAGCTTATTTCGAGATTGGGTATCAAAATTCAATGACTATTCTGTTTCTTCCAAGATCAGTACAATAACGTGCCTTACGAAGCATGTGTTTCCACTTTAGAGCATCTGGATAGGCGTGAACTGACCTAGTTGCATAGAGGGAACTTCCATAAAGCAAAGATAGTCCTGTGATTTTCTTGTCCTTGTGAAGCACTAACATTCCTCAGTAGCCTCAGGTTAAGATACATTCACACATTCAACCACTTCCAAGCTAGATTACAGTGACAACTCTTGAAAATATATTCAATCAGCATTAAGAGAAATTTCAGAAGAAAATTTTTCTTCATTTCTTATACTGGCTAAAGTATGTTTTGGCATCAGCTTTTGAAAAGGAGTTACAAAGTACATCTTTAAGTTCCATGTTGACTTTTTGAATATGGATTTAACTCCTGTTTTGGAGCAGCAATCTCTGTGGTTTCCTTAATACTCTGTACTAAACAGTTACACAACCTATATTCAAGAAATCTCAAATAAAGCAAAAACCAGAAAAGGAGTTCTTGTCACTGACCTGCATGTCCCACATGCAATTACTGGTGTCAATGAAGACATAACAATTGCCAGGTCTTCAACTAGCCTCCATACCATTGTAATAATCAAGAGATATAGTGGGATTTTTTTCCCTCCTCCCAAAAGGTGAAAGGGACCATCACAACCAGGTTTTCAAGAAAAGGACAAAAAAGAAAAAGGAAAGGAAAGGGAAGGCTGGAGTAAGAGAGAACAGGAGTCACCCAGTGGAGTCAGCACGATGTCTAATCTCCCACTACCCAGTTACTGTAAATTTGGGGAAGAACAGGCTAATCCAACCACAACTGGAGATTAACTGAGCGTTGCCAGACCTGTGTGCCACATTCCCAAACAAGAATAAGTTTTCATCAGCAGTTTCGTATTTTTGAGTTCGAAATTTAAATCAACCTTAAAAAAAAAAAAAAATCACAGAGACAACAGTGGCACTAATGCAGGTCTGCCTCAGTTTTAATACTTCCAAAATAAATAAATTAAAATAATAGCAATAATAATATTAAAATAATCCTGATTTTTTTAGTTTCTTAGCTAGTGCAACAGTAGTATATATTTCGCTCATTTATTAAAAACATAAACGTTGTTTTTACAGAATTAAGAATTACTGATATTTCCTGGGATAACTGTGACAGTTGCATAATGTAAGTCTACTGCACAAGACTTAACTCCATACTAAATTGAGAAACAATTCTTTCAGCATACAAAATAGTTTGGGCACACAGAGAAGTGATTCTGCTGAAATACAATTTCCTTTGTAAATCACAATTGAATGTTTTTGTTTGGTTTACAGTGAGTTCTGAAATGATCTGGAGTTGAAAAGCATGAAATCTTTTTTCCCCTTTTTGAAGAAAAAAAGGTAGCAGAATACCTACACAGAAAAGTAACGTAATATCTCACTGCAGATAGTTCCTGTTTTAAGCACATTTAGCATCTGCTTGTTATTTAATCTGGTATATTTAAACCAATTTTCATTAAAACTGTTAGAAAATGCTGTCTTTAATACAATTATTCTTTTCATTTGGGTAGGGCTTTGTTTTTTGAAAATGGAAATCTGGTTAACTCACAATATGCCAGTCTAGCTCAAGATCTTTTAGTGAACAGTTCTAAAGGACAATCATTACATTGCACACTGTACAATGCCTTATATTTTGCACACAGTACTTTTCATACTCAAGCACTAGTTCTATTTTCATTATATAAGTCAGTTCTTTATTAAAACTATTCTGCTATCAGAAAAACAAACATTTGTGCTTGTTTTCTAAATAGTCTAATGCTTTCATTCTTTCTAAGAGAAGAAATTTAAATAAAAACTTAGCTACTTAGTTAAGTATAGCTGGAATTACAGTATCATCTTTCATGACCTTATCAATAGAGCTGTCTTAAAAGTCATTAGCAGTAACCTGATAAACACATATCATCAAATAAGTGCAGTAATTTCAAAATATCACTTTCACAACACCCTGGAAGAAATGTATAGGTTAAGGAAAATTCTCATGTAATCACTGGCATCTAAATTGGGTGATATGAACTATGCCATGTACGGAGGAAGAAAAGGGTAAAAAGAGACTACCTTTCAGTTCTTGTTATTTAGATGCTCTGAACAGTATGTCAGTTATATACCCAAGGCAGATTGAGTGGCACGCAGGAAACCAGGACTGCTTTACAGAAAGGCAAGCTATGATTTCCTACAGAGGGATTCTTCAACCAACAAGTATAAAAAAAGCCTTCAGAAATTAAACATCTAAATGGCAAGCACCTAAATCAAGTGTTTGAAAACAGCTATAAATCAATAACCCTGTGAGGGTAGTAGTAAGAGCCGGTATATTTCAAAGCATGTAATAATGAAATAAAGAACAACTCGGGAAAGAACTTCATGGTCACAGTGAAAACAATGAACAGTAAGAATTCAATTATTTCCATTTATCTTGTGAAGCTAGATAAAACTGAATGATCAGAACTCCCAATGCACCTCCCAATATAATTTTGAAATTATATTAATACAATCTGTTATATTAATATCACCACATCTTGAGATAACTACACTCTTTCATAATAATAGAAATAAAAACAACTTTTACTAAAATCAACTGGGTAACTCAACCTTCAACATCTAACAAACAATATATTAAATAAGAAAAAAACAGAAATCATAAGATGAGATGTGCATCAGTGGTTAAATGAATCCAATGGAAAAAAATATAATTAAGGAGAAAGAAAGAGGTAGGCTTAACTTAAGAAGGGATAGGGACATCAACCAAACTTACTTCCTGTTCATGAGATGTCTGATTAATGAATGCATGCTTTGTGAAATTCATCTCTTTAACGTCTATCTTCCTAACAACATCATATACTTTTCTGACCTTGAACACCTGACTTCTTGGAGTTTTATTTCCATTGTAGCCCATGTCATTTCCATTACTGGGAGAGGATGGGCCAATGCGAAAGACATGGCAAAATATCCTCACGATCCTTAAGAGACTCTTCATTTGAGCTTCATAATTACTTGACAAGCTGGGGGAAAAAATGGAATATTTAAGTTTCTCTTCCTAGATAACAATTTCATATATTAAGGAGTAAGCAGTCTAATGGTAGGGTCTGACACACATGGTGAAAAAAACCCTAGGCTTTAAACCCTAGTGAGTTTTAACTTTCATTTCCTGCACCAGCCCCAAAAGTCAAATGTAAGCACTGTAACTTTACTAATGTGTACTCATAATTTTAACTAGAAGTGAAATAAGAACAGCAAATTCTAGATCTTGCAAAATACTTCATTTGTTTTTAGGCACATGTACCCTTCTTATGAACTGCTGTAAGAAATTCGACTTACTACAGGAAGGATCTCAACATATGAAACTAACCGGAATATCCAGATGAAAGTGTTTTTCAAACCAGAAAAGACAGCATCCAATGGTAAACGTGTACTGACAAATTACATATGCTGCCACAGCCCATCCTCACCTAACTATGATCCTAGATTCTCATTATCTCCCTCAATCAGACAAGGGATCAGGATGGTAAAGATGACACTATTTCTACTCAAGAGAAACATAATCTAAAAGATACTACATAAAAGCACTACTATGTTATTTATCCAATAAATTTATTAAAAGTTTTGTGTCGTCTTAAATGAACTGGCAAACATTGAACTCCGTACCAATACAGTGTAGAATACGAGATACTCCGGAATTCATGCACAAGCAGAACATTCTCCAAACTCAACTTGGTTTTCCTTCCTTAAACCCTAACTATAAGAGATCTTCTGTCTTGAAAACATAACAAAAACTGAAAGAAATTAAAACTTTTTCTGCTGAACTCTACTCACTTATAAACGCTATGTAAGTGAGCACATATTCAACTCTATCCTTAAAGTACTTTCATCTTAAAAGTGTGCTTTCTAACTGTAAGATCAGTACACAGCAGAAAACTGACACCTTAGGGGATGCTGTAAACCTCTGATTGCAATTAATAATCTGTTAATTCACAAATGTGAAACACAGCTAGTTGTAACATCACAGTACCTTTATCACGACTTCACTCCCACTATGACATGGTAAAAGCAAGAGACCTATTTGTTTTCAGCACTACATTCTAATGACTGCCAGTGAGGTGTTAATATTAAAAAGCCACACACTAAGAATTTTACCAAACTTATATACAAGGTACAACTTTCTTGTCACAATCTAGACTTTCAACAGAGTAGTTTTCAGTAAATCAAGCTAAGAAAGGAACACAAAGAGTAGACAGTGCAACAGTAAGAATGTTAAGTTTATAACAAGGTAAAGAAAATCCCCTGTCTAGCAAGCTGTAATTATATGAGCAGAAGCATTGGTCACAGCCACAAATTAGCATTTGTAAGAATTTTGCTTATATACCAGAAGTATCTATGAACCCAAGAAGCTAACTTAAATATTGGAAAAAAAAACCAACAACATTATGACTGAGGTTTATCATCCCTCAGCAGCAGTGTTCCCTGGTGAAATTTCTGTTTAAATCTCCTGGTCGCCAGGAAGAGGACCCACAAATATAGGAAAACCTTAAAGTGCTTTTAATAGTTTACTGAAGCTTTTACTAGCATGTTTGTAAACATTCAGCTAGGCCAAATCTGCACCAGCAAGACCAAATCATGTCACACTACAATTATTTCTTGGAAAGAGGAAAGAGGCGAAGGAGGTAAAGCTATTTAAACATGCTCCTTCCTGGTATTCAAGGCAGAAGTCTTCAGGCAGAAGGCTGGTGGCACCCCTGGCTACCTGCTAGAAATATTACAGAAAACAACTTTAGACACTTCTGAACTAAACAACAAACCCAACAGCAACAGGCCACAGGTTAGCACCCAAGAAATTAAGAGTGATAATACTAGTTCAGCCATGCAAGAGTATCATTATTTGACATTTTCACATACAGAGTGCATTTCACATACTATTTGTTGGAAGGAGAGAGCAGAAAGAGCCTCAAGTTCAAAGGTCTGTATTCACCAAATACTACCTTCATCCTCATTATGTTAATAATAAAGCAACGGAGAAATAAGTAGTGAAGTAAAGACTGAAGCCTCTGAGAGGGAATAGAATTGGAGAGAACAGAGATACATTTTTTGTGAAACTTATCTTGTAATAGAAAAAGAAAACAATTCCATTTCCCTTGTGACATATTACAAAGTACCAAAGAGGAGTCCACAGGACACCCTAAGTACAGGCACCTCTGGAAATGCCTGCTCATCCAACGTGATGCAAAGCTTCCAATTTGTCTTCAGCCTCTGCTAGTCAACTCATATGCAGCAGGACAGGAGTACCTACCAGCTCAAATTCAGAGACAGTACAGCACATAATACTATTTCTAGAGCCATACTGAGGGAGCATTGCTCAATACAGAGGAACAGTCACAGTAAGAAATCAAATCTGAACACACAATCAGTTCAATTTATCTCTGAAGATACAGAAATAGAAACAAATACTGTCTCATATGAGGCAGCTATCACAACTTCTAATAATCTCTTCATACAAAGCAAGAAACTCTTTCCTGCAGAACAGTTTTATACTTCATCACAGTTTATTTCTGGGAGTTGGCTCTAAAGAGGTCTGTAGACAAAAGGAACATGTTACAAGTTAAGCTGATTATACTGAAGCCCAACAACAGCTAAAGTTCTTCAAGAAGTTATCTTTGCAGCAACAAAATGCCATTAATATGTCTATGCACTTTAACCCCAAATGTTTGAGGGGTTTAAGTCTTTTATGCTCATTCATCAAGGCGAACACCCACCAGAACGAGACTGTGATTAATGGTGCCATGAATTTCCCAGTATTGTCTAGGAGTTCTGATCTGCCATCTACAAGCTCCATCCAAATTTAACATGACTGATGGGGAAGAAAAAAATAAAGCACCAAAACTAAGAATATATTATTTAGTGTCCATCTAACTGATGAGTTCCCTAGGCCCCGGCCCCAGATGAAAAGATGCATTCAAAGTCTTACTGCTCTACAACCTGGGCTGATAGGCTTCTCTGGTTACAGAACACTCTTAAACCTCTCTTTTCCAAAAAGCTATTCAGAACATGTTAGTAAGGAACTTTCACTCATGCTTCCAGGCTCTCGATCTCTTTCAGTAAAGACTTTCTTGGCTTCTAGTAAAGTATAGAGGTCAGAGTAAATTTTGCTAGCTTTTGAAAACAGGAGAATGTTACTGGTGTTCCAGCAGATTACAGATGAGGCTTTTTGCACAAACTCCCTCAAATAGATGCCACAACAACTAGGAAAGCACACTAGGAAAATATGCTAGCCCATTTTATTTGTTTCCCCAAGTAACTGCTTCTTGCACTGGTGAGACAGCACACTGCTAGATTAAATTTTTGGTTTCATACATTAGTAGCCATGGAAGGCAATCAGAGCCAGCAAACATGACACAAGGGCCTGAAGTAACAAAACTCTCCTCAACAACACTAAGAAAGCATGCAGAAAAGAAAAGATGTGGAAAGGAAGAAAAAAGGAGAGCGTGAAACAAAAGGAATGATTGATATTTGGCTAGAAAGTTTCTCTTCCTAGAGCTCACATAGCCAAACTAACTGAACAAAAAATACACTTCTCTGCAATTCAAGCTTCTAGGTGCCAGCAGCTATACAAGGACACCAACTTTTGCTCTTGAAGTCCTCATGAATACAGTGATCTATCTAAACAGGCACAGTCATACAGAATCAGATGAGATCCATCTACTCCAGCATGTGCCCAGCATCAGATAGTTTAGATTATTAAAACTATTAAGTAGCACTAACTACCAGATAGCTTATCAACCTATTCATGATTCTCTCATACTTACCTAAGCAGTTTGTGACCATTTGTTGTAGCAACTTCAGCAAGACTTGTTAGGATTTTAAGATACTGGCTTTCGCTCTGCTGAGACAAGTGTTCCAGAACTTGTCGTAACTGATAGATTAAAACAAAAGAAATTGCACAGTGTCATGGAGAGTCAGATCAACACTTAATTTAGAACATTATCACCCAAGCATTAGCATCTAGCAATATGAATGTAGGTCTGTACTGTCCAACATCTAATCTGACCTCAATTAACATTTCATTATGATTTACAAAGATTACTGAAAAGATATACATTCTAGTGTCAATGTATGTACTATATTCTATGTAATATTACAGAATGCTATGAAGACTGAATGCTTAACCGTGTATTAATAATTCATAAGAACAACTCATAGTCATCTGAAAAAACGAGTGGGATACACTTTCAACTTCTGAAAGCCAAGAGCATATTTTGAGTTTCATAATTCGTAATTCACCTGTCTCCCCAGTTCACTCCTCAGTTAGTTTACAACATAGTGTAAATGAACTCTGGATCCTGGAGTCTGCTCTTGCTACCTTCATTTTTGCTCAAGATACTGAATGTCCTTCCTTGGATAAGAAGTCATACTCTGCTCATCAGTAACAGTTATGACTACTATCTTCTCAAAACTGCCTTTTTTTTTTTGCTAATAGCATCACTTGCCTCTTAAAGACACTGTGCTGTCTTCAGCTCCTTTGGTTCTACACTGTTCTGTAGCCTAGACATTTTTTTGCAGATAAATTAACTCTTCAGTGCAACTGCTCTTCATGCATTCCTGCTGTATCCTCATTTACTCGGTTCTCACTTTCAGGAAGTTTGGTAACCCTTCTCATAAAACCGTAGAAAGGTGGAATGAAAAGCAATCCCACAAAAACTCTGCCCCAAGGCAGGAGCACTTTTATCTGCAATCCTAACTGGTTTGTCCAATTTGCCTGCCTGGTTTTTAGATGTTTTCTCCTCTGGAAGCCCTGCAGCTTCACTAAGTGATCTCTTCTAATACTTCACTGTCCTTGACCATGTGAAAGTTTTTCCTCAGGGTTCAGTTGAATTTCTAGCTACAAATGTCTAAGGCAACATCCTTCTCTCTACAGTCCATCATTAATCTTTCCAGTTTGTCAAGAACATTTAAAATTGGAGTCCTGACTTATAATACACAACCAGTCTCTTCATGTCATCACTTTCAGATAATATGAATTACTATCAAAGAATCTGGGCAGAAGAGGTCAGACTTGGCCATAGAAAATCCATACTTAAAATATGCTTTCATTCTGGCAATGAAGCATAACTATACCATGTATTATCTAATATATTTTGCATACCCTCTCATTCAGATCTTGGTTTTGCACACACCTCCCACCGTTACTCAGACAAACAAAACATTACTTTTTCTTGTTGTCTTTGCTCCTACAATATGATAGTATGCTTTGCCATTTACCTTTCTGTAGAAGGTCTTTTTTGTTTCACGGTTTTAGTCCTTTAACTTTCTCTTTTATTTGCAAACATCTACACTATCTCCCCATGTTTCTATTATACACTTTGAGAATCCTCACCTCTCTGTCATTTTACTTTGTAGAACTCAACCCTGTCTCAGAAATTCAAACACAGTTTCTATGCAGACTTATAAATCTTCCATCTTGTAGTGGAAGTAACGGGATTACAGAGAACAGTAAAAATTTCAAAAATCCAGCAAACCAAGCTCAGTGAAATGGAAGCCAATATCTTACTAAATCTATTTTTTCTTTTTAAAAAAAAACTTACAGCCTGTAAAACTGTTTGCAGTTACTTTCGAGCAAACAATATATTAACAACCCACAGCTGGCTAAATTTGGAAGAGGAAAAAAGCATCCCATGCTTCCCTCCCCCTACACAAAACAAAACAAAACTTCTTTTCCTTGCTTTTTCTTTGCTTTAGATTGTACTACCCCACAATAATAAAATAAACAAGGTATAGAAGCAACACCAAAATAGGAAAAGAACAGTTTCATCTACAGCAACGATAACAAAATGAAATTGCAGCTGTAGTCTTTTACACTTTAATTGTACAATCAGCTTCACCCAGATGAACATTCATACTCTGAATGTTCAAGTTCATTCTAGATGATTCAAACCTCGAGCCACATCATAGGATGGGTATCTGCAGAAAACCACTAAATGAAAGAAAACAGGCCCTGTTACACAAAGTGCATACACGGAATGCTCTACCAGTACCTTTGTATTGAAGCTTGCAACTAGTCTGCTCTTTTGGTTCTTACCCTGTCTAGACCCCTATGGCAAATATGCAAAATTAGAACACTAAATTAATGCAGATCCTATATTTAAGCCCAAATTCTTGTGTTTAAAACTATATGAAGACTGTACGTTTTCCATGGCGGGGGAAAGTACAGGGTGGTCAACTACTGTGGCATCAATAGTCAGCTGCTGGTGGTATCTTCTGATCAGGACACTCATATTAAGCAATTAGATCTCCACAACACAGACAGATCAGTAGCTATTAATACTGCATTTACCATGTTTTCCCGTAGATCTTCATTCTGTGTCATTTGAATTATTGTCTGGAAAAGTCGAGGATGGTATTGTATTAAGACTTCACAAGTCTCTCCATACCCACCCTAAAAAGCAATAGTTCAAAAACCATTTTAATCAAAAGAAACATTAGAATTGGGGTTTATACTGTTATAGGCACTAAAACTTACTGAGGATTACAATATTTTTAATGCTGAATGGAGAAACCCAATCCTAAAATAAACTGAAATTCAGTAGTGTATCAAAGTCAGATATCACAAAACATCTGAAAAAAGAGGAATCAAAGTCTTTCATTGTATCAGCTCATGTATATCCACTCCCTTTCTTCTGTTTTTTGAAAGTTTCCTACTTAGAAAGCTAAAGTTACATTTGAACAACATGTCACCTAACAATTTACCAGAGATTAAAACCAGTGCAATATTTAGCTTTTCTTCCCATTGCTGATGGATGACATGTCAACTTAATTACACCCAGAATCCAATCCTTCAAAACAAATGTTTTCCTAAAGGTTCATAAGGTACAAATCTGACTTGTTAAAGGAAGAAATAGGATAAAGCCACTAAAGGGTTATTTAACTTTAAAATCAATATACCACTTGTGCCTTAGATCAACTAATTTCACAGTCTTTTGAGCAAAATGTTTTTTGGAAAGAATAGAACTTGAATTTGTGGCTTATTGGTATCAATTCTTATTTAACACAGTTGCATTTTTAAGCAGGCACCCAACAACTGAATACAGATCAAATTCTATATTGGAAAGATGACCATGTAATGTATTAAATGCTGCAAATCCAGAGGCTCCTTCTCTTTGTGTGACAGTGTATAACTTGCTTCAGTGATAACAGATTCATTAAACAGATTCATTCAATTGTTCCTGGTGCCAAGAAATTAAGTATTAAATTTAAAACCACCCAGAATCGACAAGAGTTAATGAAGGTCAGATCTTCAAAAATCAAGGTAATACCATGTTGGCAAGAAGTATATGAACCTATCATTTCAGTCTTCTAAAAAAAATAAAATTTATCTACTCTGAAAAGCAAACCTGCAAGCAAAGAATAAAACCCTTGATGTAAAAAGAAAGAAAATATTTGTGGTTGGGTTTTTTTTCCTTTTTTACTTCAGGATCATGAATTTGTAAACTAGACAATCTCAAACACAGTAAGATCATCACTACAAAACACCAAACACTAGGTGTCACTACTCAGACCTAAAAAAAGTTGACAGAATTTTGATTTATAAAGTGGTGCCCTAGGGACAGTAAAACTGGAGACTAAAGCAAACACTCAAAACACTAATCATAAAAACTCAGTATCATCAAGTACACACTGGTATACTCTCTTATAGGTCTGCAGTTGCAGAAATCCTCAAAATTGACTAGACTTCATGTGTTTTTATGGTAATGGTAAATCATTCTGCCATCAAAAAAAAAAACCAAACAAACCAAAAAAACAAAAAAAAACACAACTACCCACACAAACAAAAAAACCACACCCACGACTTAATTGACCTTCACATTTGAGTAGTGAGACAGCATAGTGACCTCGCACTTCTGAGTGACCAGAGCTGAGGACTTATTAGGATTTCTTATACCCAAAAAGAAATTCTGTAGGTAACCTAACTTGACCAAGACCTTTCAAAGGTAGTCTATGAAATAATTTTTTCAGAGTTAAACCTTCCAAAAATATCCCATAGGTACTGGAGACAGCAGGCTCTACCACACACACATAGCTACTTCGACTGCAGGTTTTAGATGCATGAAGAGTCTTCAGAAATTAAATAACTTGAGATTAAAATAATCTGCTTGTACAGCAAAAGATCTGAACATTTCAGATTTATCCTGACAAACTAATGACATGCACCAAGGTAATGTAACATCTACTAAGTGCAGTGACTTTTTTTTGAGCCTCCTCTTCAGAGCTTTCTAGTCTGCTAATTACTAGCAAAAGTTCAAAAGCTTCCATTCATTACGTGTTATTTACACACTGACCTTAATTTGATCCTACAGAAAAAAAGTGTAAGTGTTCACAAATCAAGAAAAGACACTCTAGCAAGCAGTACAAGCAATATTTGGTATCAAACTAGAAAGAGTGTGTTTTGCACAATATGACTTTTGTTGCTCATCCAGATACAGTATTTGGAATACCTCTGAAAAGCAAGAGAGTCAGCACCATGCAAGTTTTGTTTGCTTTTATTAGTAATATCTCTTCAAGAGAAATGAAAATATACTAGTTGAGATTAAAAAAAAAAAAAAAAAAAAAACACACACCACAACAACACACCACCAAAAAAAAACCACCACACACCTTTCGGCATACCTTTACTTCTTACTTTTTAAGAGTGAAGCACCTAAACAGAGTCTATTATCATTATACCAAAGATTCCCAAACTTTCTAGGCAAACGGAGTTCTGCAAACTTTTTGTTTCTCATAAGCTCCAATCTTGCAAAGTCTTTAAAGACGTTGAAGACTTTTGTGAAGGGTACAAATTGGGAACCTGTCTGTAGAATCAATTTAATTGCAAAAACGTTATTTTTGCATATCTGTTTCACCAAAGGACTACCATCTTTCATAGGCCTTAAAAATAAAAAAGATAAACACTGATCAAAAAGACTGTTGCTAACTCAATACCTGCACACAGAGATCCAGTGGAGTAATACCATTTTTATCTGGTAAATATTTGGCTCCTCTCATCAGAAGAATTTGTGCAGTGTCTCTCTGACCATGGCTACTCAAAAAAAAAAAAACACAGAGGAGAGAGTTAACACAACAGTTGCGCTGTACTATGAGTGATAAACAAAACCAACATAACCTAGGAGAAAACAAGAAACTAAGCAGAAACACAGAATGGAAGATAACGCCACTTATAGTCTACTACCTTTCAAGGCCACTGCAGAAGAATATAACAAAATTAGGTATGGCCCATTTATGAAGCCAGAGTCACTCTGATCATTCAGATATGATTCATCTTAGCCTAGACTCATAAATATTTGACTTGCATTTTCTGAGGGGCCAGGGGGGGAAGAGCACTTCTTCACTGTAATTCTCTAGAATAAGTGCACAACCCAACACCTTTTAAAAAACAGGAGTTTCAGAGTCAGACTTTGAGCACAGATATCCTTTCTCCATCCAACACCAGCCACCGCTACTGCATCCTGCTCTCCCCTGTCATCAGGGACCTATGATCTTTCTCTTGAGTGGCAGCACCATCCATTGGCACCTCTGACAAGATGTTGACTTCTGCTGTGCACCCTGTTCACTCTACCCTGCCAGCTGCTCCAGTTGTTAATTTCTAAATGAACATCACCACTGGACTTGTAAAACATTCCCTTCTCATGAAAACATCCAAGCAGAGGCAAGTTGCTTTCTTCTTTTAAAGTGGATGCTAATACCAGTCCCTAAATCCAGCACTGAGGCATTCAATTAGCTAATGGCTATTTATTCTCCACTCCCCTTCTTCTCAGCTGTCAAGAGTCAGCACACACCAGCCCCAGAGCTCCAGAGACCAGGGCTCCCACAACACAACTCTTGGCAGGCCCCCAGGTCAGTCCATTTCTCCTTTTGTTTATATTAACATTTAATCAGAGGTGAACTATTTAACTTGTAACCAAAGCACAGAGATTATAAAATTGTAAATGTTCTAACAAATAGCAGAAATGCTCCAATTAAAACAAAGGCCATTTATCATATGTGATTAGTTTTGAAATAAAACTACACTGTGAAGAAAACAGAACTGATCAAAGCAACGACATAATTTCAACTCAACATTGTAACTCTAAGGCATATATGCGCATTCCATGTACATTGTAATACCATAGTGTACATTAAAAAATATTCAAACTTGCCTTGTAAAAAGGAAGAATTTTTAGTTTACTCAAAATAATCTAAGTTGGTAGATCTCATTTTTTCAAATAAAAGTTCAGCAGTCGTTGATTTATGACTCACACTAGAACACACACAGCTATGTGTTTAACATGTCTCTTAGATAGAGGTATATAAGCCTGCAGTACTAAGATAAGCATTTAGATGAGACACCAAACTACATTCAAACATGAGGCGAAATTAAATACCAGTCAGCTTTAATGCTTCCTAACCATTGCTATTGCAGCAGGGACAAAAAAAAAAAAAAAAAAAAAAAAAAATCTATTTTAGCACAGTATTGAAAAGCTTAAAATATATACCTGCAAGCAAAATAGAGCGGAGTTGCCCCTGACACATTCGGCCTGTTTATATCTGCACCACTGTCTAGCAAACACTGCACCGTCTAGAACAGAAGAAGAAAATACCAGCATTAGAAAAAGAGCAACAGAAAAGTCTATTGGCTCGCAACTATTTAGTGTCACGCATGTCTAATTACACTGAAGAATTTTCGATAATGAATCTCGAACCTAAAATTCCTAAACATTATATGGAAAATCATGGCTGTCAGAGCTCATAAGGCTTCCTTTCCACTTCCCGTTTAAACAACAATGCCTTTTATTGAACTTCGGCTAATCCCAAAGACCCCTGGAACTACAAGCTGTTTAGAAAGGAAAACAAAATTTTTTAGAGAACTAAATCTCAAGTTAGTGACAGCCATAAACAGTGTTATCAGCAGCTGAAGCTTTAAACACACACTAGAATGGAAGAAATAAGCAAGCAAATTCTAAAACATTAAAATATTGAGCAGACTCTCATACAACTTTTCTAATATTCCAGTCACATGAAGGAGATAAGTCTATAGAAAACAGTTTCTCAGAAATGACAACAGAAAGGATCTGGGTAGAATGATCTCTTTTTTTGAACAATAAATAGTCCTGGAGACAATCTGTATAATTCAAGATCATTACTCCACATGGCTGTAATGCAGTTCAAGTAAAGCATCCAGACTCTACGAGTAAATAGTCAGCCCTAATGCAAGGCCAGGCCTAAAAATTATTCACACAGATCAACGGAAGAGTCATCTATGTGAACTTGTTTACTTCTAATGTTAAATGTCTAACTGACCAACTCTGTGTTCATTCTTTATCCACAGTAAATTAAGATCATTTCAGATTTCAAAAGCACATAATAGCTGGTACAATTATGAATCAAATACATTCTAAAAAGCAAGAGCATATTCAAATGTTTAAAATTACATCAAAACCTGCAATCAACAAGGCAATAATAGTATTACAGAACAGCTGAAAAGTATACAGTAAATCACTCAAACTCCCATAAACACTGAGATCAGTCATCTCCACAAGAATAAATCAGTTGTTCCCATGGAAGCGTGTGCAGTCAATACTAAGACAAACAATACAAGTTCTTCACACTTCTAACCATTATCATGCGCATGAGTAGCCTGAAGTTTATAAAAAAACACACACAACAATACTGAGGCACTACTCAATTCTTCACAAATTCAATGTGTTAATAAAATTTAGAAACTTACTGTCTTGTGTCCGTTTTGACAAGCTACATGAAGGGCTGTCTGTCCCATTGCATCTTCAACATCTACATTATTGACATGCTGAACAAGATCATGAAGCAATTCTGTTCGTCCATTGACAGCCAACCAATGAATCTATGTACAAAATGATGTATATGTTTCCTTTAGCAATGATATAAATATTTCATAAATACTATTTTAAACCTGACTGTACCACTGTCAACATTTTCACAAACAGAAGCTTTGAACAACGCTATCATATGCTTAGGTACTTCGATTACATCTTTTAATTCTTAAGGGCGCTGGACACAAAGTGGTTTTCATTCATTTTAAGAGCACCATGAGAATCAGTAGCACTTACTGCAGTCAAGCCTTCATTATTACAAATGTTGACATCTGCACTGTATTCCAGCAGCCTGCTCATACATTTCTTCTGGCTATAAACAAAAGAATACATTAAAGCTCAGTCAGGGAAAATAATTTATGAATACCAAGTATCTTCTCAGAGCTCCACTCACTCTAATTCACCATTGTACAAACCATAGCAGGTAGTTTTACTTTATAAGGAGCATGTGAAAAAGTGATCATCAGTAGCACCAGAGCAAATGCAGCACATGACAGCATGGGGCTAAAAACATAGTTGTGTATAAGTACTTAACCATCATTCTAACAGCTCAGCTCAGCGTGAACTACACTCTCAAGACAAGAAGCCAGAGTTCAGCTAATGGAAATCCGTGAAGTTCATCATCATTTGTACACTTCAGTGAACACATTCACAGTACATCACTAAATCATTATTTAGTGAGACTCACTGTAACTGTATGTAAATCTTAATGAAAGTAGGAGTGTTTTTCCTGCTTCGCTTTTTGTTTGGTCTTTTAATGCTCTCTAATGATATAAGTGCTTTACCCTTAAGAGTTTATTCTTACATTTTCTTTTTTATTTGGTACCTCTCAGACCCTTCTCATGCCTCCTTTCCACATAACTGTCTCCTGTGTATATTTCTGCATTTCATCATGTACCACTTGACTGTTTCTTTCTCCCCATTCTCCTACAAATACTCCTCCCACATACCTAAAAGCCACTAAACACTCCATTTGAAGTATCAGCCATAACGCAATTCAGCTACTGTAACATATACATGGTCTAAAAATAAAAAGATAACGTTACAATTATCAGCTGTGTGCTTCCACATACTACAGTTCAAGAAATAAGATCTTAAAAGATCTTAAAAAGGTGCTTGCTCCCCGTTTTGCCCCCACCCCTGATATTATGCAGGCAAACTTTATATTCCTTTCCTTGTACTAAAAATTTTCTCAGAGACACTATCCGAGAAAAATCTGAAATCTCTGAACCCTTCCAAACCCTTCAGTGTCCTCTTTGAAATCTTTTTACTCAGCTAACTGGAAGGTAAATGCAGCCCTTGTTTGATCACTATTGTAAGAATCATTAAGCTCCTGGTTAACAGAAAACACTGAAATAACTGGCACTGAAACTGGCACTTCAGACATAACTTCTTATTAATATAAAATTATTTTCTGAATATTCAAAGTATGGATTTCAACCTCCATGTTCCGTGTAAGTGTGCTATCCCTATTTTCAAAAGCAAAAGCCAAAGTATCTTCTTTGAACTATGCAAAGATATTACAGAATATGTCAGCTCAAGTGCATTACGTACAAAACCTTTTTAAGAGTTTTTAAAACTTTTTTCTTACCCATTCCTTGCTGCTAAATGGAGAGGTGTGCATCCTGAAATGTCCTGATAGTTTGGATTAGCTCCTTTTTTTAACAATAGAACAAGGCATTCGACTGATCCACAGCTAAGAACAAAATAAGGAAGGGAAAAACTGTAACAAGGATATTTACAAAGCAAATCTACATTGACATAAAGACAACAGCAATACTATGTACAGATTACATTCAGCAGAAAATCTTAACATAAAACTGTTTTTACACCTTCATGGTTCAAGTTACACAAAGCTAAAGGAAAGACAGTTAAATGCAGTGAGAACTGACTGACCATATTAATAATTTGTACTAATGAATAGATACTAGCCTTCTACGTGATCTTTTATCTATTCACAGGACTAAATTTTCCATAAAATAAAAATTCCAATACCACTTTTTTTTTTAGTTAACACTTCAGTGTCTGGAAGTTACATTTAAAAGTTTAAATATGAGAAAAAATCTAAAACTCATACAAATATTTCTTTGCTATTTGTTTTGAATCTGTAAGTCCCTTTTACTTTCCATAAAACAGCAGCTTTTCAGGATAATCAATGTCACCAAGAACACAGAAACTTTGCATATGTTTATCTTACTCCTGAATTGTTCAAGAGAAAGAGCTCATTGGGAGGATAAATATAGTATTTTTGTATCCATCACGACCAGCTTACCTATTGTTACTAGCCTTCCCAATGACAGAACTGCTACACAACAGCCTAAAGCAACTGAAGACCAGATGTAAATGAGTTGCAAAACCAGCATCTCGATGAGTTCTTAATGACACAACAACTACACAAGATAAAAGAGAATCCAGAAACTAAGAGTGACACAATTTATTGTGTTTTATGATCAATAAATACAGCTTTTCAAAGATACTTCTAAAATGTATACTAAAAATTTGCTTGCATTTTTTTTAAGTATTTTCTTAATGTAAATTTCATCATGTAAGCAGCATGTAATTCTGAGAGAGAATGTTTGGAGACATATTTCTTTAACATGGGACCCAAATATAGAGCTTTATTCATTAGTTTTTGAAAAAGCTTCTCAGGAAACTAAACTTTAAACTATCTGGTTCATTTTTGTTGAGGTGGTAGTCTGGCTGTTTCTTGGCCATACAGATTTGTGCCCATTGGAGAGCTATATAAATAATAAATAATCTAGGTCACAGATTTGAAATTTGCACTTGAGTCCTTTACCTAGGATACAAAAATTTATTAGAAGTGAGTGGCCAACTTATACCCCTTCAGTTGTGGTCACCTGAAGTACTTCGGAACAGCTGCTTCCCAACAAACATCCAAGTGCTTCCCACTGCTTTAGAATATTTTTTTAAAAAGCAGCACCTGCAAACAAGGTTTCTCTAAATCTACAAAGGCAAGAGTAACTCAGCTATACAGTATACACATAATGGCTACATTTCTTCACAGTTTGAGGTTTCACAGAAAGGAAAAGAATTATCGACCAAGACTTCCTTCACTAGAATTTGGAAAGCCATTTGGTATCATGTCTAAAACCTGTCCTCTCAAGAAGACAGGCACACTGCTAAAAGAACAAACGAAATACAAAAAGGAAGTGTAAAAACAGAATGTTAACTGATACTACAGAGTTTTCCAGCTTACATTGGTGCCTTAGATTTGTGGTAATACTTTCATTGTTAACTTCTGGACTGGACTCAAGTAAGTCTTACTTTGCTGCAATATGAAGCAAACTTCTCTTCACACGTCCAAACGCATAATTCACATCAAATTTTGAATTTGATAGCAGTTCTGAGACAGACCTTCAAAAAGAAATATAAATTCAATTTAAAAATATCTCACAATATCCAAGCTAAGTATTTACTGTAACTTGTACACAAGTACTCTGTTTCTTACTTGATCACTATTTCTTTTCCCTCCAACTAATTACTAAACAAGAGATCCAACAGCTTCCAAGCAACTCCATATTAACAGTACTTTTTCACTTCTTATTTGTACATAAAAAATAAACTGTGACACCGGGCAACCGTTTCAAACATAAACTAGTAAGAATTAGACCAGATGGCCAAATCACTTATTTACAAATACAGAAAACAAGTTTGGTTTGAAAAACTACAAATTCCCGTTTTCTTCCTTATCTCAACACAGACACCCTAACTAGATATCCAGCAGCTTTCCCAAACATAGGCAAAGTTCAGAAGGAAGACTGGCATGTAAAATCATTGTGATGAAGTAGAAGGACACATGATATGCCAATAGCATAAGAAATTTAAATAGAACCCTTCAAGCTCTAAGGAATAAGATAAAATATTAGTTAATATAAAATATTTCAAAAAGAGGCAAAACTGCAAGTGAACTGCTGATTTCAACCTCCAGTAATAAGCTGATCACATAATTTAAAACCATTGCACACAATCTCAACAAGATATTATGTAGCAGAACAAATGTTTATCCTGATTAGATAAACAGTTTCAGTAAGAGTTACTACCTGCTTGCCTACAAAACTCAGCAGAAGGCAGCACCACTCAGCTGGCACTATACAGCCCCCAGGTCCCAACCACTTTGAGGGCAACTGGGTAACAGAAACGGCTGCTCATCTGAGGAATCCCAGAAGTATCAATCTCATTGTTCAACTCCTATTCCACGTCTTTCATCTAATGAGACTAAGGGCTTCTATCATGTCATCAATAATTATACACTCAGAGCTACAATGCAATTACAAAACAATGCTTTTGTTCTTATCCTAGGACAAATTTCTCTATGTGCATGAACAGAATAAATCCCAGCTCTGGTCTATGGTATAAAACATGTTTGTCAGGTAAGAATATGCTGGGATGCACACAGTCAGTGACTAACTTCAGCTACTGAAGATCTCAGCAACTCAGCAGCAGAACTCCTGAGAGTGCTCTAGCAGCTACAGCTCCAGCAAACACACTCTTTTTTGGGACTTAAAAAAAAAATAAAACAAACACACACACCCCCCACACACACCAGGAAATTAAAAGAAGCTCTCACCTATGCTGGTCAGCCATAACCATTGGCATTAGTGTATAGACAGCAGTTTCATTATCTGTGAAGAAATTAAATTACTCCATTAAAGAAATCTTTTTTGTAAAATAAATTCATCTAGCAACACTCATTTAGCTTTTAAAGTGTCCATTGTTCAATTGAACATTCTTTTTTACACAAGTTATATGTACCTAAAGTTCGATTATAAAGAAAAAGCCACCATACTTAGATACAAAAGGTGATAAACAGGATTGCAATATATGAAATTTCAATGTAGCTTTTTTTCTTTTACAAAGTAATAATCACAGAATTTTCAATGGAGCATCAATTTCTTCAAATTGACAATTCTGTTAGGTAAGTCAAAGTGCCTAAGAAATGTGCATTAACCAAAAAAACAAAAGTACATAGCTTATTTTAAAAAGAAGGAAATGTCCCATGTTCCAAAGTGACTTCCAGAGTCCTGATACCTATGAGTTTCCAAAAGTGAGTTCTTTAAACTACATTACTCCATAACCATTCATTTTCATCTCTAAATTTGACTACCTGAATGCAATAAATTTCATTTTTATTTATGATCAGTTTCATATTGAACATTTGAAGGCCAGAAAAAAAAAAGGCCAGAACACAAAGATCCAAGCCGATGGTGGGAACAGAGTGACATTCAGCTACATACTGTCTGTCAGTACTTCTGCTGCACATACCAGCACACTGCCTGGGTATGACATGCCTGTTTGGTCACTTACAGACTTTCTGGAGTAAAATATTATTTTAAAAGGATTAATTTGACAAAACTTTAAAGGCTTTAATGTTTAACAATTATTAATGTACAATAATCATTATTTTTTATTATTGATGCATAATGATTTTATTTTCTAGCTTAAAGCAAACTACCCATTGTCGGGAGCACAATCTCCACAGATGCCAGCTTATAACAGTAGGGACTACACCTTCTGAGAACTCAGGTATATGGTTCCAGGATATGGAAATATAGGACTGTTCTTGTAAAACTTCAATTTTGAACTTCTTCCTCATCATCTCAATTGATCCAAATACCAAAGTTACAAAGCAATCAGAACAGAAAGAATTAAAACTGACTCAAACAAGTGTAGCTTCTCATATATGTTACATACCATGCTTCTACATATTCACTATTTCCACTAGATGGGCGAGCTGACATTTACCACATATTAAACAAAGAATTCTTCAGAGTTATCAAGTGGAGTCAGGGAAGCCCTTATCACACTGTAGCTATGCTATTCATTATTATTCTTCTACAGTGCTCCAAGATTAGTGCTGCTACCCACTATTCGAAGCAGTCTGCCTGTAGCTAACAAAAGAAGCAATGCTAACATATTACTACCTTTGAACACTGAAAAGAGAAGCCATACCCAAATTCAAATCACGTTAATTCTGGTTTTTTTGTTGTGGGTGTTTTTTTTGTTTTTAAGTTGCTTACAGTGAACATATGGTGGAAGAGACACAAACCTCTCAAAACACCAAATGATGTTTCAAAGCTGCAGAGAGTAATTCTAGCCATCACCAAGTTCAAGAGTTTGACCTGTCTATAGAATGTTCCTTTTGGCAGAGCTCTGTGAGCATCAGATAAATCCATCCTCAATATGCACAACTGGAATTTGACTGCTGGGGGCGGAGGGGGGAGGCAGAGGCTGGGAGGGAGAGGACACATGCAGAGTGAGAGTCCTGGAAATAAAATTAAATAGATGCTAAATAAAGATATCAATTGTGGAAAAGATTTGATCACTTTTTAAAAATGTATCCATGATTAGCTCCCAGTATATATAAATGCAAAAAAACTTCTTGCCTGAGTTCTGCTCCACAGATCTCTTGGCAGAAAGATAAAGCCCTACAACTGAAACAAAAATCAGAACTTGAGAATGCCAACTAAATTTGAGCATGACATCCTTCCCAAATCACGCTTTATTAAAGAGACCAAAAAAAAAAAAGCTTTAAGTATACCAGCACACTTAAATTTAATTAGAATCAATATTAAGCATTTCAGTTAACTATATTGCAAGTATAGTGTTCTAGAGAAAGACAATAGTTAAATATGAATGTAGCTGGGCCATAAAAGGTGTTTACGGTATAGTTACAATACTAAACCCTTTGCTATCCTAGTAACATAATCTACATTTCGGAGTATATGCAGATTTTCCCCAAGTTTTTCTGTACAGAAATAATTAAAAGGGTGTGAGACTAAGGAGCTTTTGTGCCTATTTTTGGTAAATATGATCCCTATTCATAAACAAACTCATATTGACTTAAGGTAAAAGCACATGACACGAGGCAGAGAAAAAGCATTATATACTTAATTCATTTACAGAACTTATTTGTTATCTAACTTGCTTGTATTTCAAGTCATAAATATCCAAACACAAAAAAGTATGCAAAATGTAGAGTCAGAGCCAAAGGGCCTAAGCCTACAGCTTCGGGCTGAAAGACCTAGTTTTCAGGCACTGAGCCTTAACAGTAGAATCTAGAAATTTATGTCAAGCTTTTAAGTGCCCAGAAAACACTTGCTGAAAGATACTTCAGAAGAGTGATGAAAAAAACAATGCTATTTCCTATTGGCAAGGTCAGCCCAGGATATTCACTAGCACTGGACTCAGGTGCTAATGCTTGCTTTAAAAAAAAAAAAAAATCACTTAAAATTCATCATCTAGAATCCTGCCCTGACAAGATACGGTCATTATTTTATTTCATAAGAGATATTGACTTGAATTTGGCAGAAATCACAATCTTAAAGAAGTGTGAGCACCATCCATATAACATCCTAATGGCTACAGCACATGCAAAGGAAATACCTGGATTTAGTGCCTTCTTCAGCATAAGGAAGTTCAAATATACATCTTCATTTCCTAAGAGAGTACTACAACTCTTAGTTTAAGGATAGAGAGATAAACTATATATCTTTCAAATTAAAGATATTCAAATGTATGTGTGGGAGAAAAAAAAAATAGTTCAAGAGGCCAGCACTCAAGATATCACTAAACCGCATGCCATACTGGACTGATGGTGGTATTTTTCTAAGCTGATCCTGTCAGTACATGTTTGGAGCAAAACACTACAACCCTAACCTGCTTCTCAAGAAGAGTCTGGACAGGCCTACATGAACCTAGGGAACACCAAGATCAAGAAAGAAGACATGCAATGAGATAGATAATATGTACCCAAAGTTAGATGGCCATTGAATGGAGGTTTTCTTGGAATGTAATTTGAGACTGCAGTGCCTGAAGACCATTTATCCCCTTATTTCAGTCATTCTTAAGAGAATATAAGCAAGAGAAGTACTTGTTCCAGGGGTCACAGAGCTTGAACTTGCACTACCACAGACATAATTACCTCTGAAGATAACAATGCCCAAGATAGGAAAAAAACCAGCTGAACTCAAATTCAGAATGAGTAGTACTGGAGTAAATTTAAAGCAGCATCAACTGTCATAGGTTGTGCTAAGCATTATTCATATTACTATCTTCAATTACTCAAACCAGTACATTATTTCTGAGCTTACATTAACAGTATTACATCAGTTTTCACTACTGCTATTTAAGAGCTTACTAGAAGCAGCAAACTCTGCCTGAAACTTCTCTGTCACTTTGTGACATTTATGAACAACTGCACTGGCAGACACTAAAAATGTTGACGGGTGACAATAAGGAAAGGGTATAGCAGCTCAGCATAGGGGGAAGTCCACATGCAGCAGCCAGGAAGTCCCAACAGGGAACACATAGCGAAAACAGAATATTACTCATTTTCCTCCACCACCGGAGATGAAAGCTGGCAGACATACAGCCAAAGACTCATCTGCAAAAATAAACCCTGAAGAAAGTACAATGGCATGTGAAAGCTCAGGACTCACAGGAACAGAAACTTTTGCACATCCAAAATCTTTTGCAGAGGTAGTCTTCCCAAATGTTGGACCTGGCTGGAACACTAAACTACGTGCCATGAGAGCCTGCAGCTGTATCTTCACCTCCATCCCGACATCGGGTGGCTAGCGCCCACAAGAAGCAGTTTGGAACCAAAAAAACTAGGCTGCGACTAGTGACAGTGACTTAACACCTTTAAAAAAAAAAAAAGAAATAAAACAGAGAGAAGCCAAAGATTTGCCATCACGAGCGTGTCGTCGACGAAGCACCAGCAAAGGATTTAAAAGCGGATTAAAAGCGGGTCCAGCACCCCTGACCACCCGCTCGCCCGGGCCCAGGGGCGGCGGCAACGGGCAGGGGCGCCCCGGGACCGGCGCCGGGGACAGGCAGGGCACAGGGACGCCGCTGCTGTTGTTGTTATCGCCGTTAAAAATAAAAAAAAAAAAATAAAAAAAAAAAAAAAAAAATCTCCTCGGAAGCGGAGGCAGGGAGCAGGCTGCCATCCTCCCGAGCCGCCTCACCGGGCGAGGCCAGGCAGCGGCCCCCGGCTCAGTTCACCCCCGCCGGGCCGGAGAGGCCGCCGCGGCCCTGAGGGAACCCGCCGCCTCTCTCCTTACCGTCCGGCAGCTCCACGGTGCGGGCGCGGCGGAGGGACCTCGTCAGCCGGTTAAGCTGCTCCATGGCTCTCTCCATCCTCGGGGCGCCCAGCCCGGAGCCGCTGACACCCCCCCGGCCGCCGCCGCTGCCCTCAGCCCATGGCGGCGGTGCCGGCGCGGAGCCTCCTCGGGCCCCGACCCGCCGCACACGCTCAGAGGCCGGGGCGGCTGCGCGCCTGCGCGGAAGGCCGGGCCGGGAGCGGCGCGCAGGTCCTAAACTCCTCCTCCTCTGGGCAGGGAGGCGGCGGGGGCTACCTCAGGTTACTTTTGTCTTACAGAGGCAAAACGAACGGGATGGAAGGGGGAGCTTAAATTTTCAAAACCTGTGGAGTACGGATATTTAAACACCTGCTTGTTACAATTTTTGGACAAAAAAAAAAAAAATATATATATATATATATACAAAGCCTCTCGTAAGTGATCTTGCTAGATGTCCTCAGAGCTACGGGAGGTGGTGGCGCCCGGCAGCGGCACCCGGGCGGGACGGGGCAGCTCTGCTGCAGCCCCTGCCCTGAAACTGCAGCCAGGCTGCGGTGCTGGTCAGAGGAGCCCCAGGAGCTTTACACCTGAGGGGCTGCTGAAAGTGAGGAAGAAGGAAGCACATAGCAAGGATGAAAAGTGTGATTGATTTGCTAGCACTTTAGAAGAAACATAGGAAAAGGAAGATTTAGGAGTTGTAACCTAAAAAAAAAAAAAAAAAAAATCGAAACAGCATTTTAATAATAGCAATAATACATAGAGTAAGACATGAGAAGCAAAGAACGGTTATTAATAAAATATTTGTCGTGTGGAGGCTTGGGTGTAAGACGAAAAATGGGTCTTATACATGCTTTTGAGAGCACAAAAATTAAATACTATGTGAAAATGCGCTTTATTTTGCTGCAAATACTTGATGGAGAAGAGGAGCCCTTTCAAGAAGAATGTTAGCTCAGCTTGAGTTTATCATGTTTCTTCTGGCAGATAATGGTACAAGCAACAGGATATAAATGAGGCGTCACAACGTTATTCATGGTTTTGAAATCCATCCTGTGTCACAGTCTACCTCTACTGGTCCAAAACATTCTATAGTTGTCTTTATTTCTTATTTCATTGATATCAAGAGAGAAAAAGGAGCAACTACAGAATGTCTCCATACTTAAGTGTTCCTCAGAAAAGTTAGTAGGTGTGCTCTATTGAAGTAAAAAAAAAAAAAACAGTACAATGCAATTCTCCCCTAGATTTACTTCTCTAGGCGAGTTGACAATACTTCACATTCAGCTTTGCTAAAGGCTGCTGATGCTGCTAATAGATACAAACAATATTAGCGTGCTATTAAACAGTGAGGATCCATGAGCATATCCAGAGTTTTTTCCTTTTATTCCAAATGTCGAGGAACTAAGGTTGTTCAGGAGCTAAGACTAGAGCTTACTCCGACTTCTAAATGGTGTTACTAGGTAGAAGATGGATTAATGACCTCTTGAGGTCCCTTTCCTTTTATATGTGTATGATTCTTGTTACACCTCATAGCAGAACCACAACATGTGTGAACAACTGCCATTGTTTGCCTTTGCTCATCATAGCAAAGTGAAGAAAAGCAAGGAAACTTGAGAATGTATGCCCATTCTATAATAAATTAGTGTCTTTTGAGATTCTCTGTGAGTGCAGTGATATATTAAGGGCACACCACTGCTACAGGACATATTTTGTGGCATCTTTTAAGAGCATTAAAATAAAGGGCTGAAACACAACAAAAGCATTAAGGGTATGCAATCATTTGCAAAGTGTTATAAATCTTATGTATTTATTATCCAGCTCAGTGCTAAATACAAACTATATTCAGGGATGTATGTTCAAAAGTTAAAGAATTGTTACAGCAGTGATATAAAATCCTAAAATACTAAATTTTGTTTTAAATGGAGAATGCTTTACAGTCAAACACTGAGTGCACTGTGATCTGTAGTCAGCAGGGCAGAAATGCTACTAGAGAGCAGGTAGACAGTGATTTTGCTCTTACTTCAGACAGAGTTGCTTGAGCTTATAGTGCTTTTAAGATTTTTCTTAGTTCTTCTTGGAACATAGAACGGATTGAATCAATGGTTGTTACTTTCCATGTTGTCACAAGTTACTCAGGAAAGAAGGGAAGGAGGATAACCCCTACCTGACTCCTTTCCCTAGGAATAATAACTACATAGTCTCCCAACCTTAAACACAAGGTCTTCCTCGACCTAAGTACAGAGTCTTTCACTATCTCATGAGGTCTGCTATCCAGCCAAACAGCTTGGGCTTCATTGGGGTAGGAAAAACAAGCCCCTTTTCCCTGATTCAAGAGGAAAGATCATTGGCCAAGTCCCTTGACTGATTTTTCTCATGAGTTTTGGGCCCTATTTCAGATTTTCTTGCATAAACTCATTCTACTTGCCAAGATGTTCCCAAACAGATAGGACATGTTGATGGGCATTTGCAGCTTTGAAGCCTTATTCTTTCCACTGTAGTGGGAAGAAGTCTACGAGGAAGAGCATTTCTTGAAGTCTAACAGCTCCTGTGGTTGATGAATGTATAAAAAATCAAGGAAGGAAAATCCTGTGGAGGCCCAAAAGCAAACCAGGTAGAGTGGGAATGCGATCTCAGTGGTCAGTGTCAGCAGTCACAAATTTCAGTGTCACTTTCAGAAGCTGACTTAAACTCCAGGTCCACCCAGCTGGTGGACTAATTGGCTAAGGGTCTTTCTTTTTAGCAGGCTACTTGATAGCGGACTTTATAATCCAAAAAACCTTAGCTCAACCCTATGAGCTGTTAGTAAGTCCTGGGAAAATTCCAGTGGTATTGCTACTGTCCGTGACTTTATTCACTGCCATAGAGAATTAGGCACCACCAGGTGGTAGTTAATTCTGTCTAGTTTAGAAATTGGTATTACCCAGGGATGACACACCTTCTAAGGTGTCTATAAGATGCCTGTAGTAAGATGGGTCTCAAACTGAAAACCTTTAAGTGACTAAAAATAGCTGGAAATAGTAAAATTAGCCAAAATTAGTTACACCATGATACTTATCGTCAATTATACTTCTAAGTTTTGTTAATTTCCTTGGTCTCAAGGAAAAAAATGTAATCCCAAGGAAAGACTAAGATTCCCAGCTCACCACTTACAGCTTTTAAGTCATTTGCTCATTGAATGCAGTCAGCAGAGTTCTCTTCAGTGCTGAGATAAGCAGTCACTAATATATCTATCCATTGCACTCAGATATCTAAAGATGTCATGTTCAACTGCCTAAGAGCGGTTGGTCAAGTTGGTCTTCCGCAGTGAATGGAATCAAATCAATTATCAGTCCTGCGAGAGAAACACTGTCCCTGGATTTTACAGGAAGTTCATTGCTGTGAGCATTCTCAGGGGAGAGTAGGGATAGACTGTGTTTCTTTTCAAAAAGACAATACCATCAAAATAATTAAAACCATGGAGTTCATAGCATTCATTTTGCTATGAGGAAAGTCTTCTTCAGAGACAAAAATTTTATTATTTTCAGGATTTGGAGGAATGCAGATTGCTGTCAGAAAGGCAACACAGTACTAAGCAAAAATAAAACTCCTCAGCTCTTTCACTGTTTTTCATCTGTACATTCTTCACACAGATATACGTAGATGAGATTCTTAGGGACATGGTTTAGAGGTGGACTTGACGGTGCTAGGTTAATGGTTGGACTTGGTGATCATAAAGGTTTTTTCCAACCAAAATGATTCTATGATTCTAAAATTAGAACTTTAAGCTTGTTAGCCTACAGCATAGAAGAAAGAGAGAAATTGATATTGATATTTTTGCTTTTAAATCCCCAGAGAAATTTGTGGCATGAAATCTTCAGTGAACTTTGGATCTCATCTTTTGTTGCATCTTGTCTGTCATCAGATTGCTAGGTCTTCACAAAGAGTCCTCTCTGGACAGTGTTGAGCCCAAGCATCCAGTCCTAAATTGGACCTGTTGGGCATCACTGAATGCCAAAATGCAGGAATTAATTCAACATGTGGAAAAGCACATTTCAGCTATATTCTGTTGTGTCCTTTTATCAAAAAAAAAAAAAGATTCTACTTAAGTTCAGATTCACTTTAGCAGGCCCCATTCAGTTACTGGCTAACCATGAGACAGAACTACTTCAAAAAAAAAAAATCAAATCTCTTCAGAAAGGAAAAATATCATTAAATATTTACAAATAGGTAAAAAAGTTTTGGGGTTTTTTTTGTTGTTTGGTTGGTTGGGTTTTTTGTCTGCCACTCATAGCGAAGGAGCAGATAGCATGGTAGCTCATGGTTCATCAAGGAATGAAGTAAAAATCTAATAGAGTATGATATTTTTATGGGGCACTCCAGATTGGCAGGCATGATCCAATGTGCTTCCCCCTGCAATTCCATTAGCTGTGATTCCCTTCCCTAGCAGTGGACTCACAAATGCAATTTGAGTGTTTCCTGAAAGCTGGTCTACCAGCAGAGATTTTCTTCTCCACTGCATTGCAGTGTTAGGAGTCAGCACATCTTCGGAGTGTGGCTTGGAGCCATTTATCCCAACGGCCACGTGCTCCTTGTGGGCTGAGCTGGCTTCTTCTGGACATGCCAGCAGGCTGGGGTTGGAAACTGCATCTTCTGTGCAGGAACTTTCCTGTGCTGAAGATGAGGACCTTTGCAGAATTATAGTAGAGGTCAACTTAATTCACAGAGACGTGCTTCAGCTACCTTCATCTGTCCTGTGTTACCATCAGAGAATGTAAAACGCAGCAAACAAGCCCGTGCTGCTTTCCCTGTGCTGTCCATTGGACTGCTCTTATTGCTGGATAGATGCTCTTAAGGACTGAGGAAATCAGATCAAGCCACTCCAGATGGAGAACTGTGGATCATACCAGTGAAAACAATGATGAACGATCTATGTGTATCTCTGTGAATTCCAGTACTAACACAGCTGTGTGTCTGTCCTATACAGTAATTCTTACAGCTGTATTTTAGTACATCTGACCACGTAAAATTCTACTGCAGTGAGACTTACAGTAACCTTTTCAGGGTATATTAGCTGTGTATCATTGGATGAATAGGCTTTATACATATATACGTGAATCCCTGTTTTTAAAGACACTTTTTGGATACCAAAATCTATCTTTAGCCTTATTATCAATAGTATTGAGGGCAAGAAAATGTAGCATTAAGCTGTTTCACTTTTTTATATTATCTGGACTGGAAATCAATTGTTTCATTTACATATCCATCTCAAATACAATCAATGCAACCTTACTTTGTTGTCAATGGGATTTATAAGGCCATAATAATAATACAGATTATGTCCACATTTATTTCTACAGCCAAATGAAATTTTAACTTGGTTGTATTCAGATTTGAGTTCTGAGCCTCATTATTTGTGCTATAGGTACCAAAGTAATACTAACAGAAGCTATAGTAGTAGTAGTAGTAGTAGTAATAATAATAATAATAATAAAGGCCTATTGTTTCTGTGTCCTGTCTTATTTTTGAGGAATATTATCCTATGTAAAAAGATGTTGGTTTTATAATCACTTAATGGGATTTCTTAAAACCACTTTAGTACCTTCCTTTAATGGACAAACTTAATTCCCTAAATAATGCTGAAAATCATGTTCTAGAAAAGTACAAATTGACTGGGTTTCTTTTGGTTTTACAATCAAGAGGTTTCACTGCAGTTGCTTTGATTCTGAAAGGTAAGTAGCTGTGGGTCAGGACATCAGAGAAACTCCCCATCTCTTCTCCTGGTTTTATTTTATTCGCATTGTTGAACTATTGAATTCTTTCCTTCTGTTTCTTTCCTGCTTTGTTATATGAACTGTACTAACTCCTGGTTTCTCTTTCTGATACTTATGACAGTGCTGCAAAAGAGGTACAGGTCTTTTTCTAATTTGCTTTCATTCTAATTAGAATCTAACATAAGGTTAAAAATGTTATTGCCTGGTTTTATGACCCACATGATTTACACTGACTCTCAACAACATTTCTAAACTAAAGGACCATCAATTACAGTTTGTGCAGCATCCATTTCTATTCTCTGTGGAGCAGTTACTGCTACTTGACGCATATCCACATTTTCTTAAAGCTGAGTTGCTGAAATTTCTCAGTAAGAAAGCATCCAGGCTCGAAGGTATATTTTTTAACTCTCTCTTTGTCTGATACGTCCATGCTTCTGGTCTGAAGCAACTCTGTCAGTTCTGGTTTTTCTATATCTCTGTTATATTAATTTTTCAAAAGTAAGCTTTACTGTGCCTCAAAACAAATCCACAGTGCTCAAGGATTAGAGTGAAGATACTTTGAACTATTTTCATAGTGTCATAGCCCTTAACTTTGCAAAATCTTTACTGAAGCTTGAAAAGCTTACAACTATGCCCTATATTTAAAGAACAGTATCACTCTTCTTTTAGTAAACCTCATCTTCTGCATAAAGCATTTTTGAGCAGAAAATATCAAAGGGTAAGACATAGACAAAAGCCTTTGTTCTGCTAATCATTGTGCTTATCTCAGTATTAGTCAAGGTGGAATCAAAGAAGAGCCAACTATTTAAACATCTGCATGGGCAATAAGAAGTCGATAATAATTCTGTCCTTGCCTGTCTAACTTTGGTGATGCCGTTCTTGTAAGATTCTTACTGGCTGTCCTGTTTTCCCTACCACTTCTTTGGATAGTTGTGCTTTCAACTTTATTCTGTGCAACTGCAGTTCTCTACAGATGGGAGAGGTTTTTCCTCCAGATAATTATGGCAATTTCTTTATATTCTCTCATGTTTCCAGAACTCACATATTTACAGTTCTGCAATAGTAATCATAACTTAAGGTCCTATAATTCATTATACTCAAGCAGAAGTCACAACAAGGGAACTAGCAAGGTGAACAATGCTGAAATACTACATCACGTCTGGAACAACAACACAAACTTATTAAATGAACAGTGGAACTGATTATTTTGTTGCGTTCGCTGCAAATTTAGAGTTTACAGTGTACTGAGATTTTCATTATCTATCCCTGTTTCAGGCCCTCATTAACTCTGTAAAAAATGTATTCAGACTGACACTATTTGCTGTCATTCTAGAATAGATTCTATTTTGAAGGACGAGAAAAATCTATACATTTGTTCCTGGTCAACTAATTTCCTTCTTGAAAGTGTATTAAAACTGGGCTAATATTAGTTTTTGGGAGACAAGGGAGCATTCTGTCACTCAGAAAAGTTCAAAGGAAGGAAATTTCCTTTCTTTCTCAAGCAGATAAGTAAATTAATGAATTACATACATATAAGAAAATATTGAGTTGATCTGTCCTTACCTAACACAATAATAACTGAAGACAATTGATCTGTTGTTTCTCTGCTACTTGCTGCTGATGCTGTACAGGTGGACTCCCCTTACTATCCCAAGCCTCCTGTAAGGTATTGCTGCAGAAGTTGTTGATGCCTGTGAACAAGGTAAGAAAGTAGTAATAGAAGAGCAGAAAGTTTCAGATAAACATCCAGATTAACTTTCCAGCTTTGTATCAACACATGGCAAGTTACAAATTGTTGTCTAAGAAACTTCTGCCTTTAAATTCAGAAGAATATGAAGATGTAGCCTCATACTGTTACAACATCCCTGAGATTAAGAAAATAATGCAGCAATTGCTCTACTGTTCGGATTGGCAATAACAGTATTTCATGCTCTGAAATGGATCCTATTTTGCAGACATGGGAGGTGTGTCTTTTACACTTGCACCACAATAAAATACATGATGAAATCTTGGGCAGCACAGCAGTGGTCCCAGTAACCGTCTTGACTAAATATATGCAAGTGTCAGGCCTCACTACACACATTCTGCTGCTCCATCTGGATGCTGTTAGCTTTTAACTCACAAAAGACATAACATCATTAGATTTTCAAACTGAAGTATACTCCCTTTGAGTTTGTTTAGTGTTCTAGGGTAGGATTACTAACAGTTTTAAAAATATTTAAGTTAATAAATATCAGCATGTAAAGAGAGACATGTTAAAGTGGGCTGTGATTGCAGTGTTAAGAACGGTTTTGTACATTAGCAATTCAAAACCATAAAGCTGTGAAAAAAAATGGAAGCGAATTGTGATACCAGCATTACTTCTTTTCTCAACTCCCAGTTGGGGTTGCTGAATAATTTTCAGAATCGCATAGCTAATATACAATCAGTATCATACAGAAGATATACAATAGCTATTTAAGCCAAGGGAGAAACTCAGTCTTTTCTAAGAAACTGGAGAAGAAGGCAGCATACAAAAAGCAACCACAAGATGTCAGCCTTAATGAATTACAGTATATCATTCCGATTGGCTTCTTCCTGATAAGTAACTAGATAGGGATAAACTGTTTATCATGTTGAAAATCTGTGGAGAAAGTAATCTAAGAATAATATTTCTAGTCGTAAACATATTCAGAAAAAACGAATTATCAGCTCCAAATATCGTCCCTGTGCACATTTGTTTCCACTAGGAAAAAAGCTGAAGATTTAACCTGTCTGCTTGAGACTCACAGGAAGGATGTAGCAGGGATTTGCCACTCCCTGCTTGCCCGTTTTTACACTCTTTCTCTAACCATTTGCTGTCAGAGCTGGGGTATCAGACTAAATGGACTTTCAGCTTCTTCTTGTACAGCTGTTTTTATTTTCCTAATATCCTTGACCATGTTCTCATGCTACACTTCTGAATGCTTGTAAGATAATGAGTCCGATTTTCATCTCCAGCCCAGGTTTGGAGACATCGAAGTGACAGATATTGATTGTTGTTCCTGGAATACTTCGCAATCCATTTCCCCATAGTTCACCATTCAAAAGCTTACAAAGGGGTTGTCCTGTCAGTTGGTTTGGTTTGTTGTTTGGAGTTTTTGGTTTGGTTTGGTTTGGTTTTGAGGGATGCTTTATTTGCCTCTAACTACTCCCACTAGCAATGATCTCATGTTTGATACCAGTTGCTCACACTAGCCAGGTTTACCATTAGCTTGCCATCAGTCACAGCCTTCTGTTGTTGTTTCTGCTGGTTGTTCATGCTGCACTGCTTTGCTCTGCTCTGTTCTGCAGCAAAGCTGCTGACTGGTCCTGTGTCTCCACTCAACCCTTTCTGCAGTCCATACAGTCTTCCAGTTGTGCTTAAAAAGTTGAAGTAATACGCAAGACCTGCACAGAGACCTTGCTACGATGGGCAAATTTCCCAGCAGGATCTTACCCATGCTTTTAAAAAACATGCTGGGTGCTTTGACCCAGATTTGCCTTGGGTGCCATCCTTTCGATATGCAATGACAAGCTGCAGCATTTGCTCCCTCGGCAATCACAGAGAGATTTCCCAGAACACAAATAGAACCCTTACACAGCAACTTGTAGCTGAAATACCCCGAGACACCGCAACACTTATCAGGAAATCAATCCCCGAACCTTTAGTTCCTTCTCTGGCCCTCAGCTCGATATTGTCAGGCAGGCTCTCGGCTCCCATCTTACAGGGTTCTCACATGAGCTGTCATCCTCTAGCCTTATAAACCACCAAACTAGTGGTTACAAGTGAAGCTGACCTACTCTTGTCATTCAGGTATTAAGTGAAAGCACTTTTACTAAAGTTACTTTGGCCTTAAAATTTAATTCACCTGCTGTGTCTTCAGGTTTCATAACAGACTGTTTGATGGTTGCCAGTCTCCCTTGGGACATTTGTTTCTGCTTCATGAAGAGAGCAGGCATCCTAATATGCAGATAAAAGATGCTATGAGGCTCAGCTCTAGGGGTTTGAGTGGTGAAAACCTGACAGAGAGCAGAGACATGACCTTGCAACTGCCTTATACTACCATCCAAGCAGGGACAGCCAAAATGCACTCACACAGGGCAAGGAGAGAGATGCACCGGTGTCGAGCTTCCAGAAGTCTGAATCTGCATCCCATGGCTGAAAGTCACCTGCCATCTGGGACAAGTGTGTCTGCAAACATAGGTTATTTGTGTGTCTGGTTGAAAGATGACTCATGTTCTTCCGAGATCTGTTCTGTGCTTTGTAAAACAAATGCGTCATAGTAGGACGTTTCAAAATTTAGGAGGGAAAATGTTTGGGGCTGTTAAAGCTTCTTCCTGATACATCATTTACTATGACAGTATCCTTAGAGTAATCCTTTGCAAATATTAAAAATAAAAAGGTAAAGGATGAAAAGCTGTTGTTTCTCTCAAGTTCTACCTTGTACTTTGTCTGGAATCTGTCTGGGTTTTGGTACAAAATCTTTTCCTTCCTGTGTACTTTCTTCTCTGAAATGGAACTAGACATATTGACCACTACTGCAGTCACAAGGGATATAGAATCATAGACTCAGGAGTTAACATACATTGATTTAGTACTCATCAATTATTTTGTAATGAGTACCACTGGAGAACTACAAAATGTCAGTAAGACAATGAAATACCAGAACATATCTAAAAATATATCTGACATAGATAATTTCTACAGAAAGTCCAATGCTTCCAGCCTAAAAAGATCAAATTTTCAGACCAGTTAATTGTATTTGTATTTTTTCAACATTTCCAAACACAATCTATTAGAATTTGCCATTTAAAGGGTGCGTTCATGTAACAAAATTGATTAGTGTAGTTCCCCAGTTCTTACACTAGAAGCTCTTAGAGCACTTGGTTTTCATGGGTAACTTTACATTAGTCAGTACAACTTGAGCTCAAGTTTCGTTGAAGACAGCTAGTAGAGTTACTGTCTTCCATTAAAGAGAGTTTTCTTTCCTTGCCTGATGCTTACTCAGCTTCCTAAATGTTATTCACTTGTTCACCTGCTCTCAGTATGTGATTTTCTGGTTTTAACATGTAGATCAATGTTTCCTTCAACTTCAGTTTTAACCACTGACAATGATGATGACAGACGATGTATACATTCCCCCCATGGCAAGACACTAATTCACAATCCATTTCCTGCCCTGCATTCCTAAGCTTACCAATCACATTCCTTATCTTCCTATTCTGCCGCTTTATTTTGATCTTAAAAACTTGCCCACCCACAACCACTACCCTTATCCTTCTCTGCATCAGCTTCCAGAGTCACTTCAGGCCTTCAGAACATGCACTTAGAGGCAGAAAACAAACCAAGCCAGCCCAATGAGACATGCACTGTTGCATTTTCTGTTGCAGTCTTGTTTTCCTCCTTGCACTAAAATGTTTCCCAGAGGGCAGGATATGGTTTTGTAGTGTGTCTAAAGAGCTAGCCAGATGAATGGGGGTGATGCGTTTTTTTTAACAGCAGGGCCATGGAAGGATAGGATTCTTGGTGTTATCCTAGTTTCAGCTTCCAAAAAACATAAAAAGCTGTTTTCCAGACTTCTTTTTTTCTGTTCTCCTGTACTACACGAAACCCATAATTGGATTTTGACCTCTTCGGACCTCCTGACATCTTCGTCATCCACTTTTTTCTCCCTGAATTTGGACACATGACAAGGCTCCTCTATCTTGCTCCCTCCTTGAAGCTCTGGATCATACAACAAGGGACTCGCTGAAGGGCAAACCTGTAGCTGGGGAGTTTGTTTTTGAGCACATGCTACTGGTTGCTCCTGAGCCTTGTGACCTCCCTTGTCTTCCTTGCCATATGCAGCTGGCTGGTGGCTCTTTGAGCTGCACCTGGCCTATGGGACTCTGGAGCCAGAAAACAGATGCAGGTTAGCTTGGGGGTATGTCCTGGAGGTAGCTCATTGTTTGGTGTCATGGCTAGGGAACACAGAACAGAGGGAGGCTGAGCGAGCACCAATTTCAAAGGATCTAGATTTCAGAAGAAAGGTCATTCATTCTCTGTTAGTATCTAAACACCTGACAAACCCTGACCACTACAGCACAAGTAATATTGCTAATAAATGGTAATTTTATTATTTCTTATTATAGTATTTTTTCTTTCTTATAATACCTATTGTTATTCAGAAAGGTTTGTTGTTGGGTTGTGTCTATGCCAAAGGATTCAACTTCATGAGTGAAAACAACTTTGTAAATGAAGAGTTAATCATCTAAAACATACATATGGTTGGGAAAAATAGCTGTATAGAATACCCAGTCTTGTCACACTTATTTATGTCATCATCTCTTTAACTTCCTCAGAGCAAGGAGGGGGTGTGGATCCTGGGAAAAGAGGAAGGGTTGTGCAGGACAAGAAGCAGAATGTTTTGCATCAGTCTGAGCTATTATTTTAGGCTGTTACTCATTTCCTTCTTTGGGCTCTTTGGGGCCACCTAAGAGAAATCAATAAGATGAATGGTCTACTTTGTAGACTTTGGGAAAATCCTTCCCTATTTATAGATCAGTTCTTCTAAAGACAATGTATATATAAAAAAGATCAACCCATGGAAATGAAGCTATGATAAAAGGAGCTATGGTAAAGTGCTAGAAGATGTAGCCATAGCCAAGGAGTGGCACAGAGCCACAGACCAGTTGGCAAAGTTTTCTCATATGTTGGTTATTTGTAACTTGAGTTACAGAAGCGAGGAAAAATGACACTCTCCAGCAAGCTGTTGCCTGTAATATGCATGGCATGCTAGAGAGGGCACCTGACAGCAAAGAGCAAGGGCATGGTTTGCCCGTGATGTTAGTGACTGTGTGGGACAAGAAGACAGGAATGCACAGGAAACAGCAGCAGCAGAAGGCTACAGGGAGATAAGTACTACAGAGGAGTTTAATTTCTTTCCTGCTGCTGTCTTCCAGGGACTGGAATGAGTTTCCCATGAACAAAACACTTCCAGCAGAGCCCCATGTTCAGGCCACTTGTCCTGGCTGCATTGCAGGGCTGCATGGAGCACCAGGATCCTGTGCTGCGGAGCTCGCCCGGAGGGACGGAGCAGAAACCTTGAGTTTTGAAACCTTCATGTACAAATGCAAGGAGGTTCAGAGCATGAGGTCAAGAGCCTTCTGAGCTGTCACATAAAAATTGCTAAGGCAGCCTAGCACCCCCAGACTGTGCTTGGCTTCTCCTTCCCTTGGCAAGTTTCACAGCTGACACAACCTAATTTAGGCTGTGCTGGAAGAAGATATGCCAGATCTCACATATATACTGTATTACCTACACATAAAAATATAGAATATGACAGACCACTGGGGTGTTTTCAGTTCTTGCAATGACCTAGTTTCTGACTGTTCATAAAAGCAGACAATCACTATTTTAATTTGAAATTTGATTTTCTTACCATACCTAAATAATTAATCATGTGACAAAAATTATCATCTAAACATATTTATCTACAAAGGTACGTGCAGCCATAAATATACAAAAGAAAGATGTTATTTTTTGTCTCTGTCCTTAAAAAAAACCCTCAATAAAACTGGAACAGGTTGAATAATATTTTTTGTCAGTTTTCTATATATAGCAAGGACATTGAATAATGAACAGAATATTCTTCCTTGTGAGTAAGGGAATCAGAATCCAGGCATAATAATATCTCTCTATTTACATACAAATTATGCTCTTATGTAAATATTTAAATAGATCATTAAGGAGACATCTATTCCCATGCAAGGCCAGATTTGCACATGGGTCTATATGTTAAAAATTCTTTAATGTGTTTTTTAGCAAAATCTGACTTCTGAATATGCTAAAACTGCAGAACTTGTGTGCTCCAATGTCTGTATCTAATCCTGATTGTTCCTGATGTCAAATCAGAGGAAATCCTCTCTTCCCTTCTGCAATCCCCTGATCTTGATTCCTGGATTGCCTTATAAACACTTAATTGATTATTAACATGAATTGTCTCCTTCTTTAAATATATATTCTATATAAATAGAGTGTATCTTTCATTTTCTCAATCCTAAATATTGCTGTATTATGCTGTTATGTCTCCTAGGTTTTCTAGGTATACTGTAGAAGAAAACAGCTGGACTCATCTAATTTCTGAACATTTTTCTGCTGTTCCAAATACAGAGCAAATACAATGTCCCAGATCTGAGAGGACCTGCACCCACTCAGCATACATACCGCTGTGCCAGTCTTCTCCACCTCTGGCTTCTCTCTGTATGAATAAATCAGTTCCTGGGACCGTTGCCAGGTACTGGAACTGAAGTGTCTGTATTGCTAATTGTTGAAGGAGTCCTTAGAAGTTTTGCCCAGGCACGCCTCTCCCAAGCAATTTCCAGTCATATTTCAGGAACTGGCCAAGACGAGGGACCATTTCCAACAGAGCATGCATATGGCCACCGTCATTTAGAAAAAAGGGCCAACACTGACTGGTTTTCTCAGCCCCAGAGAACCACTAGTGTGCTTAATTATGTGACTAGTGAGTACATGCCTTCATAGATGAAACATGAGTTCATTTTACTTTGAAGGCTGATGATGGCTCCTAAAGAAACTTCCATGCTGGGTCTGGCAGAAGGAATCCCATGCCTCCCACAAGGCATGATCTCCATGCAGGCACCATCTCTTCCAAGGGCAGGCAGCAACAATGCCCTCTGGTATCTGTTTTCCCAGGTAAATCTGAGAATAAAAAACAAAGAGGAAATGTCATTGCACCACTGAATACTGTGGGCAGTTCTGCCCCCTCACTCAGCTCAGAAAGTATACAAAAGGATGTCAGGGATGGTTAAATTATGAAACTGCTCCCATCTGATGAGTTTCTAAATACTCAAAACCAAAGCTGGGAGTGAGGAAGAAGTTATAATAGAGCTCTGTAAGGTCAGTAATAGCGCAGAAAAGGTGCACACAAACTGACTGTAGAACATCAAGTGAATTTTCCAGGTAGAAAGCAGAATATGAACAAAAGGAAGGATTATTTCATACAGCACATAGGAAACTGGAACTAATTGCCATAGGACATTGGGGTAGCCCAAAGTATAGATGGGATCAAAAAGCAGCTGGAGAAGTTCCTAGAAAAAAAGTTCATCAAAGGCTGTTGAACACAAAATCATAGATAGAACTCTGGCTCTAAAATGCCAGTGGACAGGACCAGGAGAATATGCTGATCAGAAGAATATCTCTATATGCTTCAACATGCTTTAATGAATCCTCCTGCTCATTGCTGGAAATTAGGATATTGGACTTCAGATTTATATTAGAAAAATTATCCTTATTTTCTATTCCCCAACAGAGTTCATTACTTAGTTAATTAGAGTTAATCATGAATTACTACCAGGCCATAGTTTGCATTGCCCATTATATAATGACCTCCCACTGGCTGTTTCATAAACTGTCAGTCTGTTTTAATGTGTGTTAATTAATGCAATTACAAATTATAGTGCAAACACTATTTACATATTTGTCCCATTACTCAAATATTTGCTCCTTAAACACGGTTAATCAAAAATATATGTGTCCCATCTGTAATATAATCATTATAGCCAATTAATGTTCATTAACTAGAGCTTAAATATAAATGACAATTCAAGTTGGCCTTATATAAAAAAAAAAAGTCTTTGGTTTGGATCTTTGCCGTGCTTAAATGACTAGATAACTTTGAGGAAGAATGATAGCGCCTCATCAGAAACTGGCCTGCCAGATATCCAAGATGTGCAATTGAATACATGGTAGGGACAGTTTTAAAAGAACAGAGTAAAGCTTCCATGCCTGTAGTTAAAGGAATATATCATCATTACTGTTGCGCAGAGCTGGATTAACTTTGGATATACAAAAATAGCTTCAGTAGCTGTGTAAGGTGAGTTTTGACTTTGGAGATTAGTGTTTCACAGGAAGAAAAGATATTCTAACAAAGTCTCTGCTCACTACCATATCTCAGGAATTAATAGTTCTGAAGTCAGGCCAACGAAGCTGCTGAATCACTTCAGTAACAAGGCTGAAAAAGATGAACTTTATGTAGCTATGGACCACATTTCTGCTAAATTAGATCGTTAGTAAGAGAGTTACAGAAGAATGGACATCAATGCAGCAAGTTCTGGAGAGTCACACAGTTTATTTATTTAGTATCCTGACAGACCTATAAGCTGAGCCGTGAGAATAAGTTTGCCCTATTTCTTTCCATCTGTTCGTCATAGATATCTTTTTCTTTTTTTCATATTTTTCCTTTTCGTTGTTCAAAACCTGTCAGAGCATCTATGCTACTGAGTTGGACTAGAAAACTACGCTATCTAAAACTACACAAGGCAAAGGAGTTGTTTTTACTTTGTAACCACCTGAGAGCTTGGCCAATGAGCTAGTGCAGATCTGTATTTTTAAGTATTTTTCTCTCTGTAGGATATTAAAGTTTTTCAAGCTCCAAGTAATATTGCTGTCAGCACAACCTTGTACATAGTTAAAGGTCTACAGCAGCTCTCAGTGAGCTGCTTGGTCAGCTCAGTCAGCCTCAACTTTCTCTTAAACAAATCTGTGCAGTTACTGAATCCTGAGCCCAGAGTGGAATAGCCCAGGATGTATGCATAGAGTTGTTACAATGTTAATTAGTGGAAGATAGCTTGGTGGAAGAAGTTCTCTCTTGGTTAAAGGGAAAAAGAGCATCTTAAATGTAGTCCTATGAAATTTGGTTTCCAAATATGGCACTGAAAGAGGTCCATTGCATTATTCCGTTCTTGAGCTCATTTGTATATTAGTATCTTAAATAATCATATTAGAAAAAATATGTATGTGCCAAATTATGTGCCCACAGGCACTGAGGGCAATGCAATTTACCATCAGTGAGGTGGAAATGCTGGCTAATTCAGAGACGGAGGGAAAGCAGTGGAACTGGCAAAATTGCCTGAAAGGACAACTAGCATAGGATTAAAAGAGAGCAGTAAGATGAGTACTGTGTCTTGCAAACATGTGTGGACCTCCAAGCGTATTGCGTTGACATCCTAAATGCAGTAATCCTTCAATTCCCTCGCATGTCCCTAAAGCACATGCTGTTTTCTCCTCCCTTCCTGTTGCATGGTGCACAAATCAGCAGCCGTCCCTCAGTGCTGGTGTGTACATGAGTCTGTGCAGGTGATGGGCTCAACAGCACAACTGAATCCTTTCAAATATGTGGTCAGGGAAGAGCTGTCTGTGAAAAATTTTTCATAGCCTTTTTGTATCTGAAACACTAAAGTCAGAAGCCTTCCAGGTGGCATCTCGTAGACACATGAGTTTCTTCAAGGTGACTGAGATGAGACACAGTTTAGCTGAGGAAGAAAACTCATCCTATACTTGGCATTTAAGTTACATGTTTTTCAACACTTTCTCACATAAGTCCAGGTAATTGACGGGCTTAAATGTAAACATAATACAGATTAAACTATTTTTTGCTTTTCTGACTGATTTTGTGAGTTTACCTTTCAGCCAGGTTCATTAATGAAAGTTTCACTGGCTGATTGCACAAGCATAAACATTGGTGTAATGCAGAAAAAGTAAGTAGGAAACTTAGTACTTTCGTTAATGTCAAATTGAAAATTACTTTCTACATAAAATTTAAAAAGAAAAAAAAAAAAAAGGAGACCAAACCTCCAATCTTCTCTTGTAAGTCCGAAAACGTTTTGAGGAGGGGTTTTCTGGGTTTGTTTGTCTGGTTGGTTTTTGGTTTTGTTTTTGTTTTTAATGAAGGAGAGTTGATTAGCAGCTTCAATAGTATGCAAAACTCTGACACTATAGAAAGGACAAGAAAGCATTTCACAGTTATGAAACATATTACTGCTCACCAACTCTTTTCCTGTTGAAATTAAAAATTTGGTAATTGGAAAATGTAATTTCTATACTGTTTTATTGCTAGGTGAAACAGCTATCAGGCAAGAGCAGAAAAAAAATTCTTTAATATTCCCTTTGAAGAAAAACGTAATTGAAGTTAGCATCTATCAGTGTCACAAATGATGGAAAGATGTCTCTAAAACAGAAGGGATGGTGCCATTTCCTATTCCAGATCATCATCTTCTCTGGAAGTTTGCTCTATCTCTGTATCTCTTTGACAGAAAAAGTTTTAACTTTCTTACTTCAACCAGAGCCTTGAATTGTCCAAGAGGAGCACAGCTGTGGTGATACTTCAAAGGTCAGGACACAATCTGTAATGTAGGTCACATTTGACAGATGAATTGATTCAGGAGTCATAGAAACAATGGTACTTTACTCCATGAAGACTTGCCTCTAAGTACTTGAGTGTCTTTCACATACACAGCAAATGGTTGTCCCGAGTTTCATTTACTCTGTGCTCTGTCGTGGTTTTGTTTGAGGTTCCAAGATGACAGGAGAGTAGGTCTGCTTGCTAGACTCCTCCTGGTTAGGTACAGTTTTTTGGACAAAAGTGGATTGATTAGCAACCGTTATGTAGTTTGCACATCACTTGCCTGGTAACCTGCTTGTTTTTTCAAAGAACAGACTTATTTGGCGAGTGCCAGGGAAAGTCGGTAGAAAGAATGTCCAGTTTTATTTAACACAAAATGTAAGTAGGAAAGGGATAAGGATGATTTAGTTTCTTCGAAGTACATTGAAGAAAGGCTTTTCACTTGCCTTGCCAAATCCTGGGGTCGACGCATGGGAAGGCTGAGACAATGGCAGCATTGTTTGATGGAGTCTCTGGAGGGAAGGGACAATTAGCTTTACACAAAATTTGGAGGATGTCAGGAGTGCCTCGGGGTGGCGGAGGAAGAGGGAATGAGAGAGCAGCTTCATTTCAAAGAGTTTGATTTGCTCCCAGTCTACTTTCTTCTGTGTCAGCAGGGATTCAGCAGAAGCATTCATGCAGGAGAGAGCAGGTGACAGGGCTGCTGGCTCTCGGAGGGGGCAGCACTGTCAGATCTCCGACTGCCATTCCTCATACCACTCCCCACTGAACACACTTTGTGGTGATTAAGTCATTTGGTGGTAAGATGTCAGCTCCTGCCTCAGGTCAGCCTCTGCCTTGCCCGTTTCTTAAAGTTAAAACTGGGCGGGGAGGGGACATTAAAAAAATTGTGATTCTTCCTGTGCTGGTCCTCACGCTTAGTTAGGGGCTCTCTTCTGCAAGGCCATTTCATTATCCTTTTTCAGGGAGGTGCCACACATATTCCATAATGCCTGCAAATATATGACAACAGTGAGATTATTGGTGTGCTGTGGTCACTGTTATCTCATTGTTTCCTGATACCTTCTTATCAATCTTCATTCTTATTTTGAATTGTAAAACCTTTACTGAAGATAGTATTTTTTTCTTTCTCTCTGCTTGCATGAACCCTTACACGAATAGACTCAACACTTAGATATAAGGTAGGAAAAAAACAAGCAAGAAAAATAATTCACCCCATATAATCTAATTCACCTATTCTCTACCTGCTCCGCTCACTTTTTAAGATCTAGGTCCCCTTGAATAAATGAAATTTGTAGAAGATTTGCATGGCTACAGTTCAGCTTTCATGAGCAGAGCCTAAAGAATGAATCAGTGCAGGAAGATGCAGGCTGACTTGAAAATCCCTTCTGCTTTCAACCGACTTCTTTTTTTTTCTGACCGTAGAGATAATGAAGGGATAAAGTCTTTATTGCCTCCTTTCCTTATTTTTGCTATTTCCCCCCTCACAGTTGCTGACTTGTTAGTTAAACAAAAGAAAAGAAAAAAAAATGAATCCTTTTTTCCTCAGACCTCCAGCTGTGTTAGCAAATCTGTTACTTAGAGGTTCCTAGGTCTAGCACAGCACAATAGGATGGCTCTGCGGAGCTGCATGAGACTTGTCTCCCCTTATTAAGTGTGAGTTTATGGTTGAATGGCAGAGGAATTTATAAGCAGAGTTAGATATCCAGACCTAGGAAGGGCTACAATGAAGTGTAGGAAGTGTTCTGTATTTATATCTATTAAGGAGTTACAGAAAACTCCTCGTTGTGGCTTGGTTTCTATTTAATTTTCCTCTGAGGATTCCACTATTAGCTGTTCAGCTGCATACACAGCATGTCGCAAAGCTGAAGTATGTGAATCCCCGTATTTGTCACTTACAATAAGAAATGAGCATACCGAGGGAGATAGTTCTCTAGGCTTTCTTGATTCTTCCTCAGACTGGCAATAATTTTTTTAGAAAGGCGGTGAAAGCTGTGGTTAACAAATTTTGCAACAAATTATTTTCTCTGAAGTCTTTCATTACAGGATGTTTTTATATAAAAAGGGAACAGTGAGGGAATCCAATTCCCATGGAAGAGAGCATTCTTAACAGGCGGAATGGATTCCCCAAATTCCATTTGGTTCTACTTTTAATATTGTCAGTGATTCACTGAGTGATGCTGTACAATTTTATGGCTTAATTTCTCTGTCCCTAGATTGAGGCTAACATCTTTGTAAGTACCAAAAGTAACTTACTATAAGGATGCTAAGTGACAAGTAGCACTGCTACATAGTGTAGCATGTACAATTAGGAGAACACTGATCTTATCTGATTACCATCTTATAGCAGTAACCAATAAATAAAAAATAACTTCTTAAGCCATCAAAAAAATTCTTCAGTCATTCAAGGACTCTTGAACTACTCCATGAAGCACTCCAAATGAAGACTTAATTGTGATGAACTTAGGATAGTGAATTTACTTAATTGTAGCAAGAAAAAGTAAGTGTATCTATTATGTTTCACCTAATCTATAACTTTGGAATGCTTTACCTTTTTAAAGTCGTCAGTTTTCTTCAAAACTGGTCAAATATTCACACCAGCTTTCTTGAGGTAGGATATTTATTTCATATAATTACAGTGGTGTTCACTGTTGTTCATTTAAGGCACCTTGTGTTTGATATGTTTGTGTTTAGTGCATTGCAAATTTTACAATTTTAAAAAAACTATATCATACTGTTTTACCACAGATCAGATCATAATCCAATGTTACAATATGTCTATAGAGAACCCAAAGAACTAGCATGTGATGACTTAGTAGATCAGTGGTGTAGAAATTACAACAATACATCTAAAGATATGTACACAATTTTTTTTAAAATCAAAGGTGATGAAAGATGCAGGAACTTGTGCTTATTTTTTCAGGTCAGATCTGCAATTTCCCTTTGGCTTAATGCAAAGCTGAACACTTTCTCAAATGTGAAATTCTACCCATGATGTGCTCAGATGTTGTCTTGGAGCAGTACTCAAAGCTGATGTTTTATTTATTCAGATTTCTGTGATCTATAGTAAATCTTCAAATGTTCAGTTGTTTCAGCTTTGCTAATGACCTAATTAACCTCTAAATTTGTATATATCAAATTTAATTTGCTTAAGTTTTGAAGGTTTTCCTTTATAAGAAAAAATAGTCTAATTAATAGGCTACTAGGCTAAAAATTAATTGATAGTAGTTCACTTTCCAACTCAGGCATGTAGCCATCAGCAACAACAAGAAAATACTTTTTTTCAGTATACATCTCCTATCTGTAAAATTAGAAAAATACTTCTTTTTCTTTGATGGCTGTCAAAAGAAATAAAATCCATTAATGGCTATGAGGCACTCAGATACTGTGATGAGAATCGTGGATACACATACAGTTGTAAACAAAATAGTGCCAGAAGATAGGTCTGAAGACAGGAACTTACTCATCTACACAAACATTGAGCCAATTACCTTTTTCCTCAGCAATTCTAGGGCACGGCTCAGGAGTTAGTGACAAGGAGGGGGGCACAATTCCCAGTTATGAGGTTGTATCTGGCCACTGTTTGAAATCTAAAGAGTTTAATAATGTAGATCTTGGCTTGGCTACCCTAAGTCAACCAACCAAGAGGCAGAGAAAGGTCGTCATCCATGAGAAGACATGGAACTTGTTGGTCCTGAGAAGTACTATTTTCTCTGTTTCAATAGGACTTATATGACGAATATATTTCCTGGTGACAAAATTAGATCTATATACCACAATATATGATATGCCACTGTTTCATTTGAGCAGATCTGAAGAAGGAAACTGTTTCCTACTCCATTACAATAATTTTTTGAAAGCTTTCTGCTCTATATTGTGCAGAAAATAAAGGACTTCCCAATTTTCCTTTATTTTTTAATTGAAATATGAATAACAACATAGACACATTGGTTGCATCTGGTCCCAAAAATATGTTTGAGAGACCAGTTTAAAACCATGGTCTGAATTCAGAAGATAATTTCTTACTTGACCAGCTCCAATTTGCACAATAGACTCTTATTGGACTAACTCTATATCATATTCTACCACTACAAACTCTGCTCGGTCAGCATGGAGTTACCCAAGTGACTTGGCTAGATGTGTTCTTAACCTAAGCCAAAAAGAACTAAATTTTTTCTCACTTTTCTTAATTTTGACACAGCCTTACCTTGGGAATGATCTTGAAAGCTCTTCCACCCAGATGAGCCCATGCAGCTACGTACAGCTCCAGCTGAGCTACAGATATCTGCCCTCAGGGCAGAGTTTGGGTTTATCTTTCATTTTTAATGTTGAATGATTTATGCCATTTATGCTGGCTCTGATTATGTTCATGCTTAGCTCTGTTTTCTAGGTTGCAATTCACTTTTTGCTTATGTATTATTTCCAGTGCCAAAAACAGTCTTTAGTAGAGCTTCCTTTAGAAAAATGCTCTGTTTCTGCATCAAGGTTCTTCCCTCCCAGCTGTATGTTTATGGTTGGGTTTTGTTTCTGTGAAGCTACCTGTAGACCTATGGAAGACAGGCACCACCTGAGTTAAGTACTTTCGTTAATATTTCGTTATTATTAAGCTTTTACCTTGCACTGATGATTATATATTTCTGGTTTTGTAACATACTTTCTTCTGCTGTCCATCTTCTGCAGGACCCCTTTATTTAATGTTTATTATAGAACAGTCCCGTTTTTACTACATTGCCTTGCTAGGTATTTCCAGCTTGATATATTTCACCTTTTCCCTCCATTTGCTATTTCCTCTCCTTTCCTCTTCTTTCCTCTCCTTTCCTTTCCTTTCCTCTTTTCCTTTCCTTTCCTTTCCTTTCCTTTCCTTTCCTTTCCTTTCCTTTCCTTTCCTTTCCTTTCCTTTCCTTTCCTTTCCTTTCCTTTCCTTTCCTTTCCCTTCCCTTCCTTTCCTTTCCTTTCCTTTCCTTTCCTTTCCTTTCCCTTCCTTTCCCTTCCTTTCTCTTTAATGAACCTTTTGAGAGCCAAACAAATTTATTTCAACATCCTGTCTCTCACTTCGGTTAGCATTTTTACCATAACTGCTGTGATATCTTGTAGACGGCTTGCTTAATTTCGTGGATCACAGAATTACAGAATCGCTGAGGTGGGAAGAGACCTCTGGAGATCAGCTAGTCCACTCCTCTGCTCAAAACAAGGTCACCAACAGCAGGGAGTAAAACGAGGTCACCTACAGCAGGGTATTCAGGGCTGAGTCCAGCTGAATTTTGATGATGTCCAAGGATGGAGACTCCACAAGCTCACTGGCTAACTTCTGCCAGCATTCAATCGTTGTCAAAGTATGTTTGAATGAAATTCCCAGTATTTCTGCTTGTGCCCGTTGCCTCTTCACTGAGACAACTTCACTGAGGTACTCTTTCACTGAGTATCACTGAGAATAACCTGAACATGTCTTCTCTTCTTCACCCTATCAGATATTTATACTCATTTATCAGATCTCCTTCAGCTTTCCTTTTCTCCAGGCTGAACAGTCCCAGGTCTCTCAGCTACTCTTCATATGGCAGATGCTCCAATCCCTTCATCTTTTTGGCCCTTTGCTGGACTCAATCCAGCAGGTCTCTCTCCTACTGGGAAGCCCAGAACTGGACCCAGCACTCCAAATGCTCTTCCTAAAGCAGCCCAGGATACTGTCACCCTTCTTTGCCACAAGGACACATTGTTGGCTCATGTTCAACTTGGTGTCCACCAGGACCCCAAAATAATTTTCTGCCAAGCTGCTTTCCAGCTAGTGAGCCTCCAGCATGTTCTGGTGCATGGGTTTAGTCCTCCCCAGGTGCAGGACTTGTCACTTCTCTTTGTGGAACTTAGAGGATAACTCTCAGCCCATTTCTCCAGGCCATCCAGGTCCCTCTGAATTGAATGGCAGTGTAATTTATGTGATCTATGGGTGACTCCTCCCAGTTTTGCACTAAGAGCAAAGAAAAAGCTCTTGTAACACTCTTATATCTGAAGATCATCTTTACTTCTCTAAGACACTTTTTAGTCTTTGTGCAGGCTCTTTCTGGGGTTTGTCTCAGAAAGCAACCTAGGTGAAAACCTGTATCAAAGCTAGCATGACTTTTAAGGAGAAAAGAGATAGACATTTTTGTTGGTTTTTTATTCATGCCTGTTCCTTTTTATAGAATGCATCTCAAGTTTACAACTCACATCGATCCTGGGATACACTCCTAGAATGACCTGTTCTTCAAACAAGATTGTTGAAAACTGTAAATCTGCCTTGAAGGGTCTTTCACTGCACAGAGGAACTAACTGACGTCAGGAAATAAAGTCTTTTCTCCTTTCAAAAGTAAACTGAATCTTTGATAAAATCCTACAGGTTCAAAGGAACTTGATAGAGACCAAGATCTTGGAAGAGATATTTGCAGTGGTTTTTAGGTTTTCCTAGAAACAATCAGTGTTTGGAGAGAACCCAAAGCTGGAAAAGATAGTACACTAGTTAACTTTTATATATGGCAGGTTCTGAAGCAATGAAGGTTATCAGTACATTTGAAAGGGTAAGACGGCATATGTTTCTAAAAAGTGCTTGGCAGCTGTGATTATTCACTGCGATGTTACCATCCTGTATATCTATATAATAAGTTGAGCAGGTCCAGCAAATGGTCACTAAGATGATTAAGGGATTTCAGCACCTATCATACAGGGAGCGACTGAGAGCTGGGGTTGTTTAGCTTGGAGAAGGCTTTTCTCAGTGTTATCCACTGACAGGACAAGAAGCAATGAGCACAGGTTGAAATATAGCAAGTTACATTTAAACATAAAAAACGTTTTTACTGTTAGGGTGGTTGGATGCTGGCACAGGTTGCCTGGTGACATTGCAGAGTTTCCGTTCTTGGAGATATGAAAATGTGACTGGAAATGGCCCTGAGCACTTTGCAGCAGGTGACCCTGCTTTGAGCGGAGAAGCTCAAAGGTGATCTCCAGAGGTTCCTTCCAAACTCAACTATTCTGTGATCCTGTTTGGGGGCTGTTTTGTTGACTGAGCACTGAGGAACAGTTTTATGGTACCCCAAAGACCTCTTTTCTTTAAGCTACAGACATACACTGCCTTACTTGAAAAGGGAAACTGAGTAGCAGCCACATCATGACAGAAGGAAGTGAGAGATCTGTAACACTCCCTCACCCAAGTCTTTGTCTCCTCATGCTGTTGTCACAGCTCAAAGCCTGCTATGTCCACAGGAGTCTTCTATAGCTCTGTTCCTGCCTTATTAACACAGCAAGTCAGGGACTAAATCGGACATGATAGATGGGGTTGCTTTCCCCCTCTTCCCACCCAACTCACTCTTGTTCATTTGTACAGTGAACCACAACCATGGGACTTATCTAGCTGAAAAAAATCACCTCTGTGCGAAAAGTATCTAGCTGGAAAAAAAAGTGCACTTCAGCCATGCCCATTCTCCAGGCCAGTTTCCAGTGAGGGAAGGCACCATTTGTGCCAGAATCAGCTTGACGCAGAATACTTTTTTCAGTGCCCCATCCAGCCTAGTGAACGGCTCAAATTATGATGCATGAGAAACTGTTCCTGTGAAAAGAGAACAGGTCTGGGAAAAGAACAAAGACCTACCTCTGAGGCAGGTACCATGTCATCTAGACTACACCCTCTTCCAAATTGTACTCTTATTTGTGAAAACAGATCCTCTAGGTCAGGACCAAAGGGTGTTGGTGTCTTGAAAGAACCCAGCTACTTCCCATGTTGCAACTACTGTGTATCTGATTATCTTTCAAAGGATTGTCAGTTTGTAATCTTTTATTGGTGTTACACTTAATTAATGCAGGAAAAATAACCTTCAAAGCAAGTATAAACCCTGTGTATATCAGCAAATATCTTCTGCTTTTTCTAGTAATGTCTTACCCACTACTTGTTCTGTATCTCTTCACTATTCCAGGCTATACAGAGTCACTTTTCATCTCCCTCATTAATGCTCTATCTCTTACTTTCCAGGCTTGTCTATTAGTTTTTCCCCTCTCTTCACAAGAAGGCAAGCTTGATGGGGTTATAATAATGATCAAATCATCTCCTCTACACTAACTATAACGCACATATAATTAACAACGGAAGCAAAACACTGAGTAAACCAAAGGTCATGGTAATTGAAGCTGATTTCATTAGACATTGTCAGTATGTTATTGTTCCCAATGCAGAAATCTAGGTTTAAAGGAAAATAATGTGTTCACGAAACTGGGCCACAGGAAACGGTCGTTCTTCCGTTACTTTTGTGTCACCTGCAACTTTCAGTTTAATTAGGGTCACAAGCAGCCACTACTAATAAATAACTTGAAAATGATATATGAATAGAACTATGAATGTGTTTTCATAAAAATAATTCATAAACTATTAGATTATTCCAGACTTACCTATTGGGTAAAAATTCCCAGTATGAATAATTAATCGTATGTGTAAGGGTGGAAAAGTCTGTCCAGTGATTTGTGTCACTTCTATTTTCATCTCTTGGTACTAAGAGAGGAACAGGACACTCAGGTCTATGTGTTTTGAGAAATTAAAATAGAGCTAGGATTAGGACGGGATACCTTATTCCGTGAAAACTCAAGCATGGTGCTTAAAGAAACACACACAAAAAAAGCAGCTTTCAGCTCCTTAGATGAAGGATGTGTTGCTGAAGTACAGACAAACTGCTTGGGGAAAAGGATGGAGTTTAGAGCTAGAAGTTACACGCTTGGCTACTTGAACATGCATCATCCTGTATAAATTGCAGTGCTGGGGGTCCAGAATAATTTCTTTGATACTTCCATTGCCTGAAGTGGAGTTTTTGTAGCAATGGATTTATCTCTGCACTTTAGTAGCCTATATAATTCAGCCTTATGACTTCGAAGTATCGATCAGATGATGCCAGTGCTCTGTTCCTGAGAGAGAAAAATGCCAGACACCTGGATGTTTTTTATACATTCACAGTTCACCGCCCAGCTTTCCAGCTGCTGCGTGTCAGCCCTCCCTCCCTTCATCCCCCATGTCCACCTGGCCCTGGCATGGAGTCTTATCATGAGTGGCTTCATTAACCAGCCAAATATTGCCAGTACTCATGCTATTTGGTCCTTCAGTGATTGTCAGATTTTTGACGCTCCAGTTTCTCTGTCCTCCTTTTCATCACCCGTAATTCTTCCCTGATTGCACAGAGAATCTTTGCCCCCATTGCCATTCTGTAGCTGACTGATTCATGCTTCATTTTGAGCCTCAGACATGTCTTTGTTATTTATACTCCAGAATCTGTTGGAAAAAGTCCCAAGATCTTTCTGTTCCCACAGTAGGCTGATCCCTCACTTCCTAGCTCAGCTTTTACTTCAGCCAAGGAGCAACTCTTTTCCTCTTTTCATTCTGTGTTTTTTATCTTTGGCTATGTGTGTCACTTTTTTGCATATCTAAAAGATTAAATAAATAGGATTTGCTAAGATCTCCATTCCATGCTTCCTTCTCCACTAACATTTTAACTTGGACTCTGTCTGCCTAATTATTTTCCAAATTAGTTCTGATAGCAAGCACAATTAGACTTAGACTATACTGACTTTTAAAGAAAAGTCAGAAAATAATTCAAAATCTATTAAAACACCATGCTACTATTTCCATTGGTGTTTTGTTTTGGTTTTGTTGTGTATTTTTTGTTTAGTTGTTTTGTGGTTGGTTTTGTTTGTTTTTTGGTTTTGTTTTCATTTATTCAAAAGGGTATCAGAAACATGAAGGGAGGCTCTCCTGTATGAAACCAGTCTCCATTTGAATCTGCCTACCTTTCAATCTGTTCACCCTTTAGCAATGTGGTTTCCTTCTGCAATTAATCTATGTGTGAATTCTGACTGACTCAAACTGAAGAGCCAGAGGTAACCCAGGAGTAAAACAAAATCTTTTGAGACAATATTTTTGAGCAATTCAAGCCTGGCTTATCAATTAAGGTTTCATTCTTAAAATTTGTGATTAACAATAAAAGTGAGGCTGATAATGAATGCTTGGAAATTATTATTCTAGTTGCATATTATTCTAGTCCAGTAGAAATGCAGAGAAGTTCCTTCTAAATGATGTTAACTTCTCTACCTGTTTTTTTCAATATTAAATAGAATAGAAAAATGCTAACCTAAATGACTCTAATTAGTTCTTGTGATTGGAGCAATGGTAGATGAAGAAACAAAGTAAATGTATAAAACAACTGTGGCTTACCACCCACAGACACACAAAGCAGGCACTCTCTCAGTCTACGCCCCCAACTCCAAGTAATCATTTCCTTTCTTCACCACTGTATACTTTGAAAAATGTTCTGTAATTTTTTCCAACCAGCTAACAATTCAATTTTTTGAGGCTGCAATTCCCGAAGGAAACTATTTCAAACTCCTCGAATCAAGTTGCTATAAGGAACCAGACAGTTTGAGCCGATGAAAACTGCATACAGTATAATGCAATAAAACCCACAGGCCAGTCTCAGTCATAATAAAATAAATTTTATTCCTAATGGTAAGCTAACATTTTCTTATGGTTTTTATTCTTAAAGGCTATACATATATTCATTTTAAAAGCTTTAAAGTGTTAATGGTTAACCAAGTATATGATGCTGAATTCCTAAAAAAGGATTTTAACATGACTGTGGTCTTTTTTAAGTAACTGTTTTTCCGAAGATCTGTTGCACTAATTCAGCTTCACCATAAATCCCTCATCCTGCACCACTCTTTGCTGTTGCTTTTGATGGACATTAGATAAAAGAGGAACATGCTCAGACTTTTCTGTTTGAACTGGACTGAACAGGAGTCTGTATCCCAGAATCAGAAGTAGAACAAACATTTAAAAACTTGGTCACAAACTCCACTCTGGGTAGTGAGCTGGACACAAAGAGACCTGAGTTCTTATTTGCTCCCTACTATCTTTTTTTTCTTCAGTGACAGTGTAACGTAAAATATAGAAGAAATTCAGACCAGCAGCTATTTAATTATTAGTCTCTTTTTGGAGCTGTCTCTTACGAAAGGGGTCCTCATAGCAGAAACCCTCCCCTCTTCCCTTCCTCCCACCAAGCTCATCATGGGGTCAAGACCCAAAGGCCATGTCTATACTGGCAAACAAAACATTACAGGGCTCGTTTTCTGACCCTGTGGCCAACTGGCCAGGCACGTCTCACAGCCATACAGGGTTTAAACCAGTTATCTCTGCAACCAAGCCAAAAGTAACCTGCATATTCGGGCTTGGCTTTGGCCCATGCTAGTTCACCAACCACAGCCTGGCACCGATTGTTTCAGTGAGGCCTGGTTAGCACAAAACCTCTTCATGGGCTGTGCACAGCCAGTGCTCTGGTGTTTGCCCTGGCCCTGCTCAGTTGCCTAATTTGGATGTGGCCAAAGAGTCTTCATATCCATGTACAGGAAAACCAGCAGTGAGGACCCAGGCACAGGATTTTTCAGCTGTGAAATAAAATATGATGGGATGGAACAGACAGATCACAAGCAATAGTCCAGCTCACTCTGTTTTGTCAGGAGCAAAATATTTGTCTTTTTCCTTGATGTAAAACAAGTACCTGTGTGATTCACATGTGACACACTCATTCATGTTAATAGGAAAGCCTGAGCCAACACCACTTTTTTCTGGGGTTGCACATGTGGCAGGATCTGCGCTGATTGAGGGGATTCACAGCTTCCTCTGTGGTTTGGTCCTTCCTGACCAACCCATCACCAGGTGATGCACATCCAGTTTCTGGATGTGCACAACTGAGTTTCTGCACCAGCTTAACCAACGAGCATAACCTCAGCTGTCATTCATATTAGCATATCTGAGTCACTAAACAAGGCCAGAAATGATCGCACACTCGAATAAGGCAAAATACCTACTAGTTTGGAATTAAATGTGGTCATGTGAAGGTGGTAAATACTAGTTTAGAAAAGGTGTGCAGAAGTCAACAGCTGAGCTTGAAAGAGTGTTCTTAGTGTGCCTGTAATAAAGGCTTGACTGAAATGTAATCAACCTGGCTGCAACTAAATAAATGTCTGAAAGGGCACTTGTGATAAAATACTTTTCTCTGGTAACCATATTGAATGTTCATGTGCTTAGATATCTGGTCTGGATTCTTGAGAATATTATATTCAAATGTAAAGCTTCATAAAATGCTGCATAATTTTCACAAGGCCACAAAATAAAGCAGAACAGGATATTTTGGCACAGCTTTTCCAAACTAACTTAAAGTCACTTCCTTTCTTTGGGCCCACTGGCAAAAGCAAATGAAATAGGGGGAAAATAAGAAAAATAGGAAACTTCTCTGTTACTAACATTTTCATTGGGCCGTTAAAAAATTAGAACAATCCCAAAGGGCAAAGGAGGAGACTAATGGCTAAAAGGAGAAAAAAGAAAGTTCTGTAACCGCATACAGCCATAGCCAGCTAAGAAACAGAGCACAGTTTGGGCCTTCATGAGGCATGAGTGGTTCTGGGGGAAAGAAAACAGGAAACAGAAAACAAGAGCATCACCAGGGTCCTTCTATAGCACATTTTTATCAGTTTTCCTGCCAGCATGCAGTTAACACTTAGCTTTGCAACTGCAGTAATTTTCCTTTAATTGAGTTTTACAGTACACTTGATGCGTTTTTAAAAAATAAATGAAAAGGGGCCTAAACAGAGTATTGGTAGTCATATCACTTATCACCAGGCTTGAGACCATTAGGATGTGTACCTGGCATGCACCTTCCAAAGCTGAAGGAGCAGTCTTACTATGTTACTACTCCTGAGACCACTGGTGGAATGTGAAGCTGTAGAGAAAGGTGCACGGTGAGTCCTCAGTGCCAGAGGCAGTAAGAGGAGGCCGCTCCGCTGGGAAAGGGGAGCCGGGAGCCAGCGGTGACAGCAAGGCCAGCGGGGCAGGGGCCTCACTGACATGAGTGCAGAGCAGGCCTGTTGGTGGCAGCCAGGGCCAGCCAAGAGTCCAGGTGGCCAGACAAGCCCATGGGGATGAGGCAGATCCGAGGTCAGGCCTATCACCACTCAGGGTCCAGATCGACAGGCATGGGCATGGCTGCAGCACAGCTGCAATGGAGCTTAAGACAGGACCAAGAGTGAGAGCCTCAGCTTAAAACCAGCTCCTGGGCGAAGGAGCAGCAGGCCTTCACTGAGGTTTCTTCTAGCTCTTTCCTTCAAGGCTACCAGATACACTGTCTCTAAGCCAGCCCCAAGACTAGGTAGCCAGAGTCCCAGAATGGAGGATGCACACAGGACCCTCACACACCAGCCCTTTTTGCAGACAAACATCTAAATAATTCTTTTCTTTCTCCACTGCATTCCCAGACTCTTTTTCTCTTCCTTCTTTTAGTGTATTCTATTCATCCGCTAACTTCCCATGCTTCTTCCCTCATGGTTTTGTAGTCAGCCTCCCCCATGCATGCTACCAGTCCCTGCCCCTCACAACTAATAGGAGAGATGCTGCTGCTTCCCACAGATAACACGACAGGTCTTCCAGCCAGCAGTAACCCTGGTCTTCATCAACTCGTGCTTCACACAGTGTGGATTACACTGTGCTGGCAAATAAACACACTGATATGAGGTAAAACGCTCTTGGGCAGTGAGTCTCTGCCTCTGCTCCGCAGTTGCTATACTTAGCTTGTTGCCCCTTAAACAGTCCTGATCTCAGGAGACTCTTCCTCTTAATCTTTTTTTTTTTTTTTCCCCTCATCCTGGCCTGGCATTTGTCTTGTCTTTTTTTTTTTTTTTTTCCATTTGACTCAGACAGCTTCTTCCTTCATGCTTCCAGGGTGTTAACAGTAAGGTCACTAAAAGGACAAGAAATTCCTTGTTCTTAGTTCCCAAACAAGAACCTGTTTGGGAAAAGGAGCAGTTAAAAACATCCATGGAAAGTTTTCCCTGAGATTCTGTAGCCTGGACAAGGAGTGGGAGTATGTGTGTGAACTGCACCCATTCACTGTAAAATATGCAGTTCACGCAGGCTGCTTGGTGTTCAGTGCTGGAAGTGACCTGGGTTTTCATTGGACCCAAGACTTGGTAGATTTTAGCTGTTAAGCTCTTGGTGTGTGCAAACTACTGTTCGGCAACAGGTTATTGCTCAGCCAGATCTGGACAGGGCACCCGCATGAACAACCGAAGGTCTTTTCCTGCCATTACACCAGATTTGAAGTGCCTGCTCTAAAAGTTGGGAATGCTAGCTCACCTTACGGAAAACAGTATCTCAGCATGTACTAAATGTATTTTTAAAATATTTTTTCCTGGAAATGACTGCGAAAAAATGTAAACAGTCTATAACAGGAGGCATGAAAAATTTCATACAAAAGAGCTAGCTTGCCAAAGATACAAGCAACTGGAAAACTGTCACAGTGGGAAATATTTAGACGATTTTAGTAATAGCTGACACAAACACACCCACCTATAACAAACAAATAAAAGTTCATAGAAATATTGCAGATAAACCTATACGCAATCTCCAGAAGTGCCTAATCAGACCCCAATTAAGCCAGCATAAAGCAAGACTAATGAAGGGGCTGGCAATTGGGAGATGATACCGTCGGGAAAGGAAACAGAATGCCAAGACGATAAACGTGGAAGGATGGGAAACCTGAGGCAGCAAAAAGCTGCGGGAGAGGAAAACTCTCTGTGGGATAAAATGAGCAAATGTGCTCTCTGGTCTGAGTAACAATGGGGGTGGAATAGGAGCAACTACTGTCAGTCTAAAACCTCTGGCTTTGGACCAGTTTCTGAAACCCAGGAATGTACTGGAGAAGGTGTTACCTGGAACCTCAGAAATTCCTGCCCTGACATCAGTGTTTCAGCTCCTTCTTTTCAAATGTTCAATTAATATTTCCCACAGTTGGAGACATCATTACAGAACGGAAAACAGCACAATTTACTGAATGTTTTTATTTTTATTTTTTTTTACTGAAATGAAAAAGCTTTAGTAGACCTCACTACAAAAATACTATACATAATGATTTTATGACATTTTCATGAACTGTTCCAGAAATTATTTTTGTTGCAGCACAACACAAATAGGCTAAATGTTTTGGTTTGCCTTGGGTGGAACATACAGCATGAAAAATTAAAAGTGCTTTTTCAAGTCCTTTTTATTTATTTATTTTTTAATATCTTCAGTGCCTTTTCTTTTTCACCAGGAGTGGCAGACCACTTTAACACATCACCTTAGGAGAAAATCTTGTACCTCATGAAAATGCCTAGAACTGTTTAATCTGCATAGGAAGAGACAAATTTTCCACCAAGTTCACAGGGGAAACCCTATGAACAAGCCCAGTGGAAAAAAAAGCTGAGAAACAGAAAGTAATAGAAAAGAACGTGCAGTGTTTTCGCAGCCTTTCAAACTGTTTGCAGTTCAGTTATTTATTGAAAGAGTTCAATTCTGCTTACATTCCATTTATAACTTGTTTTATAAAAATTTGCTATAAAGTTAGATTATGTCATATGCTGAAGGTACAAAAACAAAGCAGGTGGGTAGGTTTCTTTCTCCGAGAAAATATCTCCGCACAAGTACCACGGACCAGAAGGGAACTCTTCCTCATCTATTAGAAAGAAATTTTTAAAGTAAGTGAGAAAACAAGTTCTGACTGTGCTTTGGTTTTGTTTGTTTGTCTTTCAGAAAAGAGACCATGCATTCTCAAACTATTAGCAAAATATAGCTACAGCTGTGTTAGGGTAATATAGCTACATATCGGGCTAGATTGATTTATATATATATACATTTATATATATATATTTATATTTATGTACACACATTTATATATATACACACACAGAGTGCACACTAAATTTTAGGTAATATAGTCAAATATTAGAAATATTAGCAAAATGTGGCTACTTAAATCTCATCTGGGAAACATGAATGAAGTAACTTTCTAGGGCTAAGTGGTATGTCATCATTTGATGATTCCTTGCACAAGACTCTCTCCTAAGCCTTGAAAATATTTCTCTGTCCAACATAAAACCTTTCTCAGCCAAGCAGGGCACAGTATCTGAAGACTCGAGAGGCTCCATAGCTTCTTTAATCACAGGCTAAGATCACATAGCAGAACTTCATGTAAAGTTTTTTGTTTGGTTGGGTTTTGGTTTTTGTTTGGTTTGTGTGTGTGTGTGAAAAAGAAGTTTAAAAGCTATGCACCATAAATATTTTAGCACTGACTGGCCCTTAATTACACTCAAAATGTGCTGATAAATTCTTGAAAGTCTTACTGAAGCCTCAAAAATTAAATCCACAAACGAAAGCCCAAGAACGGGAAGTTGTCATCAAGGCAGGCATACAAATGCCTAACAATAGAAACCTATGTGGACTAGGCTCACTACTGAGTAGGAAGTGAGCACTTCAAAGAGCCACCCTTTCTATGTGCCACGTTTTTATCTTGGTCTCTTAAGAAAACGCAACTGCATTCACTATCCACCTCGTTGCTCCCAAATAACTTTTGAACCCTTTTTACAGTTTCAGTGAAACTCAACATAAAGGACCCCAAAATACTACGTATCATGAAAATCAGTGATAAGATAAAAAAGACTGCTAATCAGTGTTCCCACCAGAGTGAAAATGGTGTGACTTCACCAGTTACCACTTGGCTAATCCTCAGCACGAGCAGCTGGTGAGCCAGTCACACCACTGGGAACCATCTGCATTTTGCTAGTGCATGTGGCAAGTGGTGACTATTGGAGCCTACATAGAAGGGATGGGTAGAAAAAGAATGTGTAACATCAATCCATAGGTAACCAAGCTTTGTTAACTCTGCTACTTCTAGAGCACTATATGATATATACACTTGGGCGATGTACATGACGGCATGTAAACTGCCATTGCGGTGGTCTCTGGATAAATCAGAATGAGCTAGGAAAATGAAACTGCAGGACTAATAAATTCTCACACGCTGGGAAAGGAATCCCATCATGGTGCAAGACGGCTGGGAACCCACAAGCTCTGGATAAGCCAGTCGTAGGGCTACAAACCTGCCTGCTTTGGGGTTGTGGACAGCACATCATGAGACCCAGCACCGGCAAGCCACGGCCGCAAGTGGCCAAGGTGGTGCTAAGTTGTGCAAGAGCCTCCACACAAGAGTGAGGCCCCATCTGCCAGCGGCAGACCTGGGGAGGGGCAGCAGCGCAAGCGGGATGAACATGCTGCAGCTGGGGGGTCCGGTCCCTAGGGCGGCGGGGCCAGATGCAATCACGGGAGCCAAAAGGCCTCCGGGACAGGCAGCCAGGAGACACGGAGGTGTCTTCGAAAGCCGGAGAAGGAGGTGCTTGGTGGGGCGCGGCGAGCCCTGCAGGCTGGCTCCCAGAGGAGCAGCCCCTCGACCTCCGCTAGCGGGAGGCCGAGATGCTGCGAGGCGCCCCGAGCCCACGCGGTACCGGCCCGGCGGGCGGGGGTCGGAGGGCACAGGAAGAGGCCTGCGGAAGGACGAACAGCTTACTCCGGCGCCCGGGGGCTGGCGGCGGAGGGCGCGCAGGCGGCACGGGCGGGCTGGCGGGCGGCTCCCGGGGGGCGCGGGCGGCACCGCCCCGCCCCGCCCCGCCCGCCGGCTCGCGCTGCCCTCGAGCGCCCCCGCGCGCAGCCGCCGGGCGCCCGCCCGCCCGCGGGGAGGGCGGCGGGCAGGTGCGCGGCGGCTGCGGCGTGAGCCGGCGCTGGGGCCGCGTCTGCCCGCCACCGCCGCCCCTCCTCGCTGCCTGCCGCCGCCTTCCCGGCGTGACCACCGGTTCCCTCCTGCCGGCTGCGGCTCGCTTCCTCCTCCGTTCCATCCTCCCAGCGGCTCGGGAAGGCAAAGTCCCCCCCGCGGGGGTGCCCGTCGGTGGGTGCGTGCCCCCAGCCCCTGCGCCCGCCTCCCCACCGCGGCAGCCGCAGGCGCAGCCCCGCTTAGCCCGGCCACCATGGCGCGCGGGAGGTAAGCGAGCTCCCTTCACCTCTCCTTCGCGGCGGGGCCGCCGCCGGGTCTCGACCTCCCGCCGGTGCCGCACCTGCCGGGGCGCGCTCGGGTCCGCCGCCCGCCGGCCCCGGGCAGCTGCGAGGAGGGAGCGGCAGGCGGGTTTTTCCGATGCCGGAGGAGAAGTTACGGGCGGCGGAGGCGAAGTGGCTCCGCATTGTTGTGTTTGGGCGCGGGTGTTTCCCTGCGGGCGGCGGCGTGGCGGGTGTACTTCCGGGTTCGCACCTTTTTTTCCTTCGCCGCCGCTCTGCGCACCCTCCTCCGCCGGCAGCCGCTGCCCTCGAGCGAAGCCGGAGCTGCCACCGGTTCGGCTGTCAGCACCTGAGCCGCGGCACCCGCTCCAGGACGGGGGGACGGGGATGGCGGCGCCGCTCCGCACGTCAAACACGAACGACGACAGCAGTCGTAGTAGAGGAAGGGAGAAGGGACGGAGCCTCCCTCCGCCGCCGAGCGGGGTGCGGGGTGCAGGGCCCCGCCGAGAGCCGCCAGCGCGGCGGCGGCGGCCGGGGCCGAGGTAACGGCCGGGCAGCGGCCGCGGGGACGCTGCGGCAGCCCGACGCCAGGGGGCGGCCCGCGCCCCGCCGGCGGATGGCGGTGGCCAGCGGGCGAACCGCTGCGGGCAGGGGGGCGGGTGGGCCGGCGGGCGGAGACCGGCGCGGAGCGCTGGCGGCCCGGCGGAAGGGAAGGCTGGGGAGGAAAGTGGACGGACAGAGGCAGGGGACCCGCCGGGCGGCGCGTCCGCCGTGAGGTGGCCGGGGAGCGGAGAATGGGTGTGCGGCGGTGCGCCCCGAAGGGCGCGGGGTTCGACCGGCCTGCGGTAACTGCCGCCGGGGCGGGCGGGGGCGAGGGGCCGGGGCGGGCGCCGTGTGCGCGGTGCGGGGGGGTTTAAACGCGAGTGGTGGCGGGGCCGCCATTTTGAATGGTTCCTTGCCGCGCCGAAGGGAGAGCCGGGGTCGCGGGCGGCCGCTGTCCGCCCTCGGCGGGGCTGCGGGGAGAGGGCCGGGGCGGTGTGGAGGTGCGGCGGTGCGTCCCCGCCGGCGGGGGTGCGGGCGGGAGGCGGAGTTGCCGGTGCCGACGGGACGCAGTGAGAGGGAGAACAAATAAAAGTGCTGAAGTGCCTCCAAAACGCCTCGTTTCTCCTTGTCTGGTTTCACGCCCGGGGGCAGAGGCGGCGGAGTCGGTTTGGCCGGTGGGGGTAGGCTGCCCGGAGGGACAATGGCATCTGGCCCCGCTGCGGGCTCGCCCGCCGCTGCCGGGGCTGCCTCGGTGGGCGTGTGTAGCCTGAACGCCAGCGGCTTCGCTTGGCTGCAGCGATTAGCCTGTAAGGAATCGTTCGGCGGATCAGATAAACAGCTAGTAAATAAATTAATAAATAAGCCAACATCTCAGCAGCAGCGCGTGTAAATTTTTTGTCCGAACTATTGCAAAATATGAAACTGGCGCATCTAAATAAATCTGAAAAGTCTAGGTTAATTTTACATCTCTCTTTTTTTTTTGCTTTAACATAAGGGAATTATCCATTTTAATCTGATAAACATTAGCTAAAGAGATTTGATTCATTTATTTGTTTCTTACCACTTGTTAGCTTATTAGTGGTTGTGAGTAAATTATGTATGGCGTTCTTGCAGTGGTGGGATGAAATAGTATATCAGTTTGTTTGCAGAATTTATGATTTTTCCCTATATAACTGATCTTGCCTGTTGTTTTTAAATAGGCCATACACAGGGCTGGGGTTTTTCCCCCATCTAATAGCCTAATTTGGAATTTCACATCTTGCATGGAAACACTTAATAATTGCAAGTACAGAGAAATATTCTGTCATGAACAAGTCATCAGATACTAAGAAAATAATTATAGTTAAATTTGGTCGTAGTTCATTTAAATATAGTTGTTTATAGTTTTAGAGGTATCTGGATATAATATTGTACTAAAATGCAATAGTGCATGTTTACTCTTAGATTCATACCTGTGTGCTTTGCTTTACAAAATCACAAGTCATTTATTTTTTAAAACACACAAAAAAATTTAAACTTCAGAGGAGACAATGCTGACAAGCTTCTTTGGAAAACTACTTATAAAATAGGCAGCTAAGCCCTAATTCTTTAAAGAATTAAGATAGTTTGTTGGTTTTTTTCCCTCGGTATAGAGTAGTAAGAATCAATATTGAATTAAATTATGACCTTAATTTTTAATACACCGGGAAATCAAGTTTTCTTTGTTGTAGTGAAACAAATCATGTATGTAATGGCAAAAGTAGTTACTATGGCTGATGTTTGCCTTGTGTAGTAGCTACAAAATGCAGCTGTAGTAAAAACTTTGCCTGTGTGTGTATGACAAAAATAGCTGTCTTCTACTGGTTTTAAAATACATTCTGTAAAGGGCATGTGCTGCCATCTCAGTTTTATCAAAACTTCTCCTCCCCCCTGCCCTCCAATCTGAAAATGTGTTAGCTGGCATTTATTAAAAACTTCAGAAAAGGAAAAATAGTGATAAATAAATGAAGAAGGAACCTCCAATCCATTTATCTCCTAGGCCTGAATGGTTGTTGTCTAAGCCATTGCTAGGATGCAGCAGTAGGTCACAAACAGTGTTTAGATCGCATCCCCGCACGGAAATGAATTTTAAAGCCGAGGCAGTTGAAATATCTGATCCTCCTCTTTTTCTTTTTTTGTATCTCCGTGGCGATGTTTTGTTTGAGTCGCAGCTGAACCCCCTGACATGCAGCGCGGTCGCTGAGCGAACGGGCAAGGCTCCAAGTGACGCCCCGAGCAGGGCGCTGGCCGGGAGGTGGTTTCCAAAGGCACCATTTTTCCCCGCGTTGTCGGGCGGTCCGGTGGGTCGTCGTGCGGCGCAAGGCGGCCCCGGTCACCGAACGCGCCGAGCGCCGGCCGGGCGCTGCCGGGGCGGCGGGGCCTCCTCCGGCCGCTGGCCGCGGTGCTGAACCCCGCCAGCCATGTTGGTGCCGGCCGGCGGCCGCCGTGCCCGGCCCGGCCCTGCCCGCGGCCCCGCGGCGGGTCACGCGTCACGGACACGGCGGCGGGCTCTGCCTTGCTGGTTTGTCCGTCCCGCGTGTTTTTACATCGTTCACAAAGGGGTCACGGCAGGGAAATGCTTTCGCCAAAAGCCTTTATGTAATATGCTGCATGACGTTGGTGTTGAGTACTGGTAGTAATATCAATGGCAGAAACACTGTAGTGCTTTCCTCTTAGCAAAGGAACCCAGCCCTTCCAGCAAGACTTTTTGTAGACACCTTGCGAAGCATAATGTTGCCTATATAAAATGGAAGTGCAGCTGAAACCAGCAACTAGAAAGGAACTTGCTGTTTGCTATTTTTAACCACAGATTCAGTTTATGAAAGGATATTCTGAAAGCTGATATCAAAACAGCATGTCATCACTGAGAACGAAATAACCACGGCTAGTATGGGGAAGGGTCAAGAAAAAACAGGTATCCATTAGCAGCAATACAAACACAGACATGAGCTTGCTTTCTTTTTTTCCTCTCTTTCAAAAAAGACGATTACATTTGTAAAGAAAAGTGTGCAATCCAGAAGATTTTTTTTTCTAAATTAACTTTAATACGCTGCAGCATCTCTAGTACATTAAAAAAAAAAAAAAGCAAGCTTTTTTCCACCACAGAGACAAGTGTTCATTTTCTGTAATTGCACAGGGGGTGCTTCAAATGCAGTTGCATAATAAAAAGCAAACATGCTACTCTGTTTGATGTGTAAAGGCTAAAAAAGACAAAAACAACGTGATGTGTTTCATATGGAAGGATAATAATTTTTAAAATATATGGACTTTAACGTTCTGCTTCTAAAAATAGAATGAATTGATATGCAGGGTCTTCAAATTAAAGGTCAGAGGTGACAAACCAGGACAAAGGTCATGCAGCTCATTTTGAAGCAATCAGTTTCTAGTTTTTTCATGGTTGAACAAAAGCTTAATTATACAGAAAAGCGAGGACTGTAATATTTAACTAGTCAATTTTAACAGAGAAATAGAGGTAGTTATGCACAATTCCCTCTTGAATGTGGCTGTAGTATGGAATTATTTCTGCCACTGTTACTCATATAAAAATAGGTCTGTCTAAACATTTAAATACATTTCTTAATTTAACATTTAATAATCAACAATCTGTATTTAGTATTTGTAATCGAAAACTGAGAGAACAGAGTGTAGCCATTTTCTTTGCTTTTTTTTTTTTTTTTCAGTGATCTTAGGAAAAAGAGATCTATCCTGATGAGGCATACTGTGATTTCTATTAAGTTAAATTGCAGGTACATGCATTTTGGTGTTCAGGCATATACTTACTATTTCTAGCAAAGCACTTTCCTTCTCAAAAATCCTACTTCCAGTCTGCAGCATTCTCAGTGTCACTGTGCAGTAATTACACAGATCTAAAAAACGACTGTTTAACTAGTATGTGATTATAATTTTATTGTATTCAGTGTTGTATTCTTTCACTAATTAAGATTCAGGCTTCTGAACAATTTGAAGGGGTTGTATCAATGTTGATGTTAATAACATCACATTTACACTAAACCATATTTTCATAAACATTCTAAAGGTATTTAATAAATATGCTATAGGTAAGATTTGATATATATTTAGACCATGTACAGTATTGCAACACCTAAGGATAATGCCTAGAAATTATACTGTTAAAATTTGTACACTCGCTAGTGTTTTTTTATTACACAGTAGGTTTTTGCATTTCTTTCAGACACTGTGTCTCCTGTACCTACTTCAAATACTGATGTGTGCACTGATTTTAAAGATTTTAATCTTTTATTTTAGGGGTTGTAAATTTTTAGTTATATATCACTGATATTCCTGTGTACTTTTTCCCTGGTTTGAATTAATGACCTAGCTACACTAAAGTTTATTAAAAAAATGACCATTGTATTACTGTATTTGTTGAGTTGTTTTAAACAGTGACTCAGTCAGAAGGTATGACACACAGGACTGCTGTCCACTCCAGTTAAAATGAGAAAAATGTCATACATCCGGTACTAGCCATACTTCTAGGAAAGCGAATAAAGTGAATATTGGTGTTTAAAATACAGACACTCATCTTTTGTTTTACTTTTATAACCTTTGGTTTGATTGATTATAATCCACAATATCCGTAGCAATATTTGGTAAGCATGTTATGAAATACCAGTGATAAAAAGATTTCCATGTTTATTAACACTCTCAAGTAATAATTCAGTGATTAAAAGAAAAAAAATCTGTGATTTTTAGGTAAATGGCATGTACAAATAAAAGAAAAATTCTGTGCAAAGGAAAGGGTATGTGAAAGATGTATACATTCTATGAAAACAAGTATTAGATTAATGTAAAACATCTCAGAAAAGAGGTCTGAACAAACCATACCAAAGTTGTTATAAAAACAAATAAAAATCTGTAGAATATGTAAAAATAAAACTTGTTGTAGTGCCATCACTTTTGAGGAGATGATGCTGAAGTGTTAATTAGTTAGAGTATTTTTATAACCTAAATGAAAGTTGTGATTTATTCCATTTGTTTATAGAACAGATTTAGTCTTGGTTTAATAATGGTTGTAAAATGAGGAAAAAGCATATACAATTCTGGATTAAAAATGTAACATCTCTACATTGAATGTAAACAATACCCATTCAATTTAGTGTACTCAGGGAGAACGGAAAAAGACCCTTGTTTTTCTTTAAACTAAAAACTTAAATATCGAATTCACCTTGTCACCATAATGGCTCTTTCTTAATTTCACCTTTAACATGTATCTTATCAGGGCTTCATTTGGCATTGTTTTGTTTGCAAACAGTTTTCAAGTGGGGAAATAAAGTCTTACGATATATGTGGTTTTTCATAGAAATAACTACAAAATAAATCAGTGATCAAGCTCTGAAAAATATGTTGATCTATCTGTGCTGTGAGAACTGTGGCTTTTAAAGTTTTTTTTTATTATAAAGTACTGATACTAATTAGTTTTAAAATACGAAGGCGTATTTTATCTGAAAACAAATGTTATAAGATCACAAGGCAGTTTTCTCATAGTTTCATTTGCTGTATAGCAAATTAATATTTGGCAGTTTCAATACGCCCATACTAAGAGTAAACTGGGAACAAAATTCTTTAAATATGAAGGAAGTAGAAAAACAGTAGTGGTAGGTGATGTGTTATTTTTTAATTGTGTATTCTTAAAAGTTAATCTTTGAATCTTCCAAAATAGTGTTTGAAACATACGTATTTTACATTGTTTTTTATTAAATAATTATAGTTGCTTAATATATGTATATGTATATGTATGTTCAAATGCAGACTGTATGAAATTACAGATTATACTAAAATGAAAACACTAAATTTGAGAATTGTATATACCTAATTTTGGTACTTAAAACAAAAATAGTCTTGTTCACCAGGTTCTTTTGTACATATTATTAAAGCTTTAATATTAAAAAATCCTAAATAGTTTCAACACTAAAATAATTGTATTTAGTGTATACTAATAAAATAATAGTATTTCATTTTTAAGAGAAACTTTGATGCTATTTGAATAGGTGACAGGCTTTCATTTGCTCCCATTCTGATAAGGTTGTTTTATTACTGCTTTTGTATCGCCCAAAAGAACCAGATTCTTAACAATGGCAGAAACACATTTTACTTTTCTCCGTTCCCATTGTAGTCAAATTACATTCTTACAAGTAGTTAAAAGGTGCATATCTGGATGTTTGATCTTGAAAAATGTGTTCATCATCTTTTAAAAACTAAGGTATGCCTAGTCTCTTTTTGTATCTGAGAAAAGCATACCTGGACTATTGCCAAGCTATTTTATTTACTTGAACCTGTAATTGCCCTCCCTCAAATCAGTGAGAAAATCGGGTGAAGTTAGTAAAGAAAGACTAAATATTAATTCGCTAGTTGTTCAATTAACTTTCTTGAATCAACATTTTAAAAAATGTTTTGGCATCTTACATGCACTTTTATCTTGCTAGAAAAATTATTGTAATGGTGTAAGAAGAAAAGTGTGGAAAAAAAGAAAATTATGGCTAGGCTAAGAATAAAATTGTGAGAGCTTTCAACTTCTTTTTTTTCCCCTCTATAATTACATAAGGACATTGACACCCGAGCGTACATTTTCAGGAAAAAAATAGTTTTTCTTATTTATGCATTTGAGGCTAACTATATTTTACTGAATAAAAGGAAAAGACAGTTAAAACAATGAAAACATCTCAGGATTAAATCCATTAAGGAACTCATGTACATACTCTTAAACCAAGGTAATTCAGAGGATAAGACAACAGTCATTTGTGATGTTGGAAATCAAAATCCTGTGTGCATAGTGCTTCTAGCCAGCAATCAAGAACTGTAAAAAATAAAGTGTTAGTTTATTTTTACCGACTGGTTCAAAAGATAGACAGCAAAGTTTGTTAATTACAAAATGTGTTTTGTAGATTAATAGATCTGACCAATGTGTGTGTGTATATGTTTTAAAAGATGATGTTTTATGCTCTTTCTATGCTTGGGTTCTGTAGAGGGAGTTTTTAAATTTTATATATACTTGGCAGCATTCATCCATTTAAGCCTTCACTCCTGATGAGTTAACTAAAAGAGCTCCTTTAACATTGGAGTGTTTCCCCCTCTTCCTTTGCATCACTATCATACTTGTTTGTTGTAAAATAAAGTACTGGTGGGTTTTCTTCTGTAGTTCTTCTGCACTCTGATCATAGAGTATCTAGCAAAAAAATACTGCTGCCTTTACTCTGTGGAAAAAAATGAGTTCCCTGGCTACAAGTGACTCTGAAAGAAACAGGTTTAACATCTGAATTTTTATTTTCAACTTATTTTTGGAGGAAAGCATGTAACTTATTGATAAGAGGTAACTATGTACTTCTGCTTTACCTTTATCCAATGAAATTATGTTTCTGAATCTTCTGGCAGCAAACTTACTCAAGCTAATGAATTCAAAACAATGCTTATCAAAGATATTTTGTTTCCATTTTAAATAGGTATAGACTTACTATTATTTTCAACTGACCAATAGTTTGTCAAAAAATAAACTATATAAGCTGTTAAGCAAGCTGAATTAGACAGTGCGCTACCTGTACTGAAAGGTGGATTACCTTTGCTCAATGTCTGTCAGTGTGTCTTTAACTGATACTACTGATACTGTATTTCCTACCCTGCAATAATTCCTTATGGTGTTCTGTTGCATTATTTTTATGCTGTTAAAATATCCTTGCACATGCTGTGAATGCGTAGTTAAAAGGATTGCTTTCAAAGCAAGTAACTTCTTCTCTAAAAACATCTTGCTGTCTAGTATGTAATTCCTAAACAGCTTTATTTGGTTATTTGCACTTACAAAGTCGATGCAAATGTCTTGATAGTTTCAGAACTAAAATGCCTTTTTTTTCTGGTTTTGTACAGCATAAGGAAGCACAGGGGGTTTTACCATGAGCCATTTCAGAGCCTGAAACTGCTTCCATTTAAGTCGGGGATTGATTTCTTATGGCTTTTAGTAGGATGCAGTAAAAATACATGCCAATTAGTTTCTCATTTTAACTTTCTAGTTTAATAAGTTCGTAGAATTGGAATGCCCAGGCTTTTCTGCACTAATGTGCCATGTGCCAAGCTTTGTGTATCATATTGGGAAGCCATTTATAAGAACTACTGTATAAAAAAATTACATCTCCTTTTTTCTACTTAATGATCTGATATCTTTATGTGACACTCTAAAATATGTGATGTTCACAAATGTGTTATGAAACAATGATACTGGAAGCAAGAATAACTTGAGCTTGTGCTGTTTTTTGCTACAGCTTTTAAGAACTCTACTTTTCCCCTTTGAGTCCCAACACCCCAAATATTTGAGTCCCCAAATACTTGTTTTTAATCCTTTCATAAACTGAAGCAGACTGCATGTCAAAGCCGAGAACGGATCCTTTACTCTATGCTTGCATATTTCATTATGTTGCATAAATAATGCAAGTAAATCTGAAAGACACAAAAGCCACATAGCCACAGGTTGGCAGAACAAAGCAGCAGACACAAGAGATTAGGCTTCAATGCCTGAAGGTGTAAAAGTAGAGTTAGGTTTAATATAAGGCAAAAGTCCACATAGTTCCAGTGGAAAACTTAATTACTACAAAAGAAGAGGAACTAAATCAGCTTGTTGCATTGAAAAGAAAGATTATACCATCTCCTTTTCAGTTCCTGGTGTTGGAAAGGACGAGGGATAACCGACCGTATGGGAAAAGAAGTTAGAGAAATTTAATTCCCAGTTGTCTTTGGTCATTTTTCTTCTGGCTTTGCTCAGTCCTAGTGGAATATCCCATCTTTTTAGTAAGAGAGCAGGATAACTGTCAGGATGTGCCCTTAAACTGGAAAAAGACAAATCTCATGTTTCTCTAAAAGAGAAGAAAATTTGGCTTATACCTAAACAGGAGGATAGTGCAATTCTGTGTTTGTTTTGCATGAGTTTTAGTTAAAATAGATCATTCGAAAGACAGTAGAGGGTGACAAGAGGACAGGCTTATAGCAGGTGAGTTTGTGCGTGTTCCTATCCATCTTTCATTTACTAAACAAACTGGACAGCTGCAGTTACAAGCTTACTCCAGAACCGAGGTCTTTCCCTTCATGCTTCCTACCATCTACAGTGCTTGTTTCCTGAATGAGATTTTAATTGACATTATACAAAATTAGCCAGGCCTTGCTCAACTAGATCAAAAGTACACCTATCATGTAGTTTCAATCAAGTCACACATCTGTATTTTTGACTAATTGGTTTTGTTCAGATTGAGACCTAGAATTTAATATTATTATATATTATGCTCTGCAGTGTTATAACTGGCATAATTGAAAGCATTTTTCTATTGCATCACGTTAAGATTTTCACCATGAAAGAATCCTGAAGGATCATTTTCTTTTTTTAAAATCATACACGAGGTCTGACTGCTTAATTTGTAGAATTTAAGTGTAGTAAAGACAACTTACTAGCTCTTAGGTTACCTCTTGCAATTAAATATTGATAAAGGAAACGAACACTTTCCAATATCCTGCAAATCTGTGTCTTTTCCCTCTTGTCATCAACTGCATAGCTTTCCTAAGAGACCAATGAAAGGGGCAATGCTTTTACGGACACTTTAAAAAAAAAGCAGCAGCTGATTTTTATCTTATGCCTTGGTTACCTTATTGTGGTTCTGATGAGCTAGGTAAGTCTCGAACAGTAAGTTTACAGGTCACTTCACAGAGTCAATGCCCTGACATTTTATGGCCTTCTAATGAGCCGTTAAACTGGAGAAGAGGTAATTAAATATGGTACTCTGGTAAAATGTGCACAGTACTGACTACAGCTCTCTGATTTTAGGTTCCTCAGAAGACGATGAGGTCATTCAAGAAGGTCTCCTCAGGCTCAGGTCAGTCTTCTCTATAGCGTCTTACATGGCTGACTTAGTATCTGTGAAACTGAGGTCCTGCAGCACCTCTGTCCCTCTGACTCAGATGAATTTAATTCTTGAGAGGGGAATCACTAATTTTGTGCACAAGCTTTGGAATTCTTGCTTCATGTCGTTTGAGTGTTCTGCTTCTGTAAGAAAAATAAACAATTACATAAGGAAAGTTTATTTACAATCAGATACCTGTCGTAAACTGTATGAGCCCACACGTCCATGCTTTTGGACTGCCACCACACCGTGCGTACCGATAGCCGTACACATCTCAGTCCCCGACTACAATTTTAACTCCTCGAGTTACTTTCATGCCGCTGTCACGTTACAGCGCCGGCCGGGCGTTACCGCCACGCAGCCCCCTCTGATCGCGACGCCGCTTCTCCCAAGCGCAGCCCAAACCGGCAGCGCTCACCGCCCGTCCCGGCTTTCCCGGCCGCGGCGGGTGCGGTCCCCAACGGGCCCGGCCGCGCATGCGCAGGGCGGCGGGCCGGGGGTCGGTGCTCCCCCGCGGAGAGGCGCTGCGTGCCCGAGGGAGGGAGGCCGGGCCCGCCGCCCCGAACCCCTGTGAGGCAGCCGTGCCCCGGCTCCTGTGCAACGGGGAGCGCTCGGTGCGGCGGTCACTAGCCCGGAGCTGGCGCTGGCTGGGGTCAGGTTTTACCTGTGTGCTGGGGCGGAGGGAGCTGCCTGTGTCACAGCCGGGCTGGCTCACGCTGCCGTGCGGCGGGCGAGAACGCCTGGGCGGTTGCCCAGCGAGAAGCGTGTGCGCCCCGCTGGGACACGGCACCGAGACCGGGCGCGGACAGGGGCCGGAGCGAGAGCACCTGAGGCGCGGAACCGCCCGCTCTTCGTCCTCCACGTACGCGGCGGGAGTGAAGTGGCCGCCGGCGCGGTTACTTGGGGCCGCTGCCTCTACAAGGGCGGGTCACCCCTGCGGGGTTTTAGCCCCTTCGGACAGTCACTCACAACGACTGGCTAGAGTCTCCTTAAATCCTCCGGGGAAGCGGTGGCTATCGGTTCCAAATCCATAGCTGAGAGACAGTTAATGTACGTGAGACCACATCCTGCAGCAGAGCTCTCCGAGTGGGTGCCTCCCGCGTCCTCCTGCCCTCGGATCACGCGCGGGATTAGAGCGATTTCTAGTATTTTATAAATCCCCCTCGCAAACCGCTGGCGCTGCCGGCAGAGGTCCACAGAAGCGGGGGTGGACCGCGCCGGTGCGGCACCGGCAGTCGCCGCTCTTCGTTTCAGCGCAAAACGACAGTAAAACGCGTGTTTGAATCCACGCTCCGGCCGTCAATTAAAATAGCGGCGCCTGCAAACCGCGGCGTGACTCCTCCGGCGAGGGCCGCCCCGTCTCCGTAAGGAAGGCAGATGCGGGCTCCGGGGAGCCGTGCGCGCCCGCGGGGGTGAGGGCGGATGGCGCCTACCGCAGGTGTGAGGGCTGAGGGGCGCTGGGGCAGCTGCTGGGGGGCTCCCAAAATTGTGCTCCAGTTGCAGTCGGCGGGCGGGGTGTGGGGGAGGAGAGGCGCCCGCTGCGCCTAAAAACGGGGTTTCCCGAAAAGAGTCGTCGTTCGAAACGGGCGCGGTGCGACGGCACCGTTATAAACCTGGTAACTTCATACTCCGGAGATGCACGTCGAGGAAATCCCGTCCCTCATCTTCCCCAGGCAGGGAAAGCGCACAGCTGGGTCGCAGCGGGGCTCGCTCAACCCGTACTTAAAGTTAATCTCCCCAAAGGTGTTTTGTTAAAAAAAAATATAATAATCCCACAGGCATAATACAGAGAGTAATAAGAGCTGGGCGGTGGCTGGGGACGACCAACTCTGCTCTCCGAAATTCGCAGGAAAGCATGTCGCCACATTCCCCGGTGGAAAGAAACCGCATTTTCTGGAAACGTTCAACATAAACCACCAAAGGCAAAGCCCCCGCCGGCAACAAGTTGCGGGGACGGACCCGCCGCTGCGGCCGTCGGGTGTGCGAGCCCTCACAGCCGGCGGGCGCCCCGCTTTTCACCCGGGGGGGCGACTAGCGAGTGGAAACGGCCCCCTCTCCCTACCTACCCCGCCCCCGCACCCCCCCCCGCCTCCCCCGAGCGACACGGCCGCTGCCGAAATGAAAGCCCGCCGGGTCGGTGGCAACCCCCGCCCTCGACCGGGGCGCTTCACGGCGGCGGAAAGGGAAGGCGGTTTTGGCGCCCAAACTGTAGGTGAGAGGGTTTTGGCGGGAAGAGCTCAGCACCAGCAGAGACCCCCAGGCCAGGGGTCTCTGCCCTGAGGAAGCGGCCGGAAAGCACCCCCCCACTTCCGCGTTAGGAAAAGCCGGTTTCGCTAAACCCGTGTAGGAAACACGACGGGCATCTTAGTCAGTCATCAGCGGGAGAGGCGCGCGTGGGCCGGCGCTGTCGTGCGTGGGGCAGCCGCGGCTCAAAACAACCAGCCCCACCAAGTGACGATGAAGGGGGGCAGGGGTTCCTCGGCGCCGTTCCTGCTTTTCCTGCCTGCTCGTCGGCGAGAAATGCTGGCTGTGCTTTGAAATGGGAAGTCGCGGCAGCACCCCGAGCTCTGCTTTCAAGTGTAAAACACGCGTTTTGTTTCAAATGCACGCGGGTCGGTCACTTGTTTGGCCTTTTTTTTTTCTGTTTTGTTTCGGTCTTTTGAGGGGGGGGAGGGGAATAGACGAAACTAGAGTTAGGACTTCAGAAGTTTTAGGAAGGTGACAAATTGGAAATGCAACACCACTGGTTTTGGTTACATAGTTTCAAGCGAACTCTTACTGTGCATGTAGAAAAACAATGATCGAGCATCCTATAATTGTCTTTACCATAATTAGCATCTAAATCGCGAAATGTAAGGATAGAAATATCTTTTTTTGGTATCGGAATTATTACCATTAAACCATTTTTCCACGAACTGGCTTGTTCTGTAGGGCTTTTCCCCCCTTTATCCCCTTGGCTCCCGCCTTTCCCCGATTCTTTGCGAATGAATTTTGGAAGGGTGTTAGTGAGTTGGTTCTTTTTTTTTTTTTTTCCTCTCCTCCCGGAGAGTTCCCAGCTGGCAACAGCTCTCTACCTTCCACAAAACTTGAAAGGCTGATGTCCCTTGCAGGAAATGAATGAGTCGATAACATCTGACACCAGTGACCAGTCCAGTGACCCCAACCTTAATTCCACTAATACTGGAGGCCTGAAAAATCTCAGTAAAGACCCTTTGCAGGTCCCCCTCCCTTTTACAAAATCTACATTTATTTTGCAATGTAAGAAATACCTCGCAACATGTATCTTTACATTTATTTATTTACCTGGTTTTGTAGTCTTTCATTTATTCATCGAAGAACATATTATACTGACTTTTCTTTCAACTGAAATTTGCTAACAAGGCAATTTTCCATTTAATGAACCCAATCAACTCGTTTGCATCTGTTTAACCAATATTCTAGCCTCTAAGGAATTTTCATACCAAATGTCGGTAGAATAAGTCAATCTGAAAAAAAAAAAAAGACCTTTAAAACGGTATTAAACAGAATACTTTCGATATTTTTGAAGGGAGGGGCAGAGAGCGCTCGTGTTTTATAAATAAGCCATTCTGCTACAAGAAATGTAGTCTTGGGCACTTCAAGTAAATGGTGTGAGCATTTTTTTCTTCTGGTAACCTTAATTTCTTGTTCATAGGTGGGGCTTCAAGTGTGTTAAAATCTCGTACATTTATAATATATTAGCTATCGTCCCGGTCATAAGATCCAAGCATATAAAATTACTGGTGATTTAATATTGTAAAATAATCGCTATCGTAAAGGGGAAAGGGAGCTTACGAGCAAAAAGAAGTGGTCTGTTGCACGAATGCGTAAGGCAGGTCAGTGTAGGAAGTCGACCTCCACTGTTGAAATAACCTATAGGAAATTTACGGTTGAAGACTGCAAAGGAATTTCAGGATTTAAAGCTGCTTCTGCTCCACTTGCCAAGCTGCTTGTATTTGTACACTTTCGCCCACCCTCGCTTGTTTCTAGCAAACGATCAAACCGAGCACCTTGGTATTTCACACAGAAACGAGGCGCTCGCAGGGGAATTTACGCTTTCCTGAAAGGCAACAAAAAGAGTAAACAGGCCCATCGGGGCAAAGGCGTCCCTCTTAATTGGGCAGACTGATCGACGCCACTTCCAAAACAACAGCAAGTGCTTTGCAAATGCGTAAACCTCTTGTATTCAGGTCCTGCACGGGTCGGTTTGTGGCTTGGCTTTTGTTTGTGTGTGTCCTTAGGATAAGAGAGGATGCCGGGGGGTGAGGGGGAGAGAAGGAGGAGGAAGGGGGTTTAACAAGAAAGTAATTGAGCCCAGGTTTTAACAAGATATAGGCAACGTTTAAAGGTTATACAATACTGGATGTAAAGTGAGGTTATATCCGAGTAGGTGGTGGTGAGGACAAAAAAGGCAAAATCTGATGAGTTCATACCTTCAGCTGCGCCTTTCCACCGGAGACAGATGAAACACTAAACGGAATCTCACCTAATTAGGATTTTTTTTTTGCGTTTCAAAAAAATTTTTTTTAAAACAAACGTTTGACCGTAAGTGCAGTAATAGCAGGGGCTTGCGAGCACATTGTTATCTGTGTACCTGCGAGAGCCGAAGGGGAGTGCGTTTGTAAGGGGGTGCGCTCAGGCTGGTACTAAGCCCGTTACACAGAACGCATTTATTTTCCGAGTTACATCCCCCCTCCCGCTGACAGTGAAGAGTTAAAACAGCACTCCCCAGTCAGCGTTATTGCTCCTCTCTTTGTCTTCTTCCTCCCTTGTTTTTTGGGGTTTTTTTTCCCTCTCCTTCCTCCTCTCCAGCAAATCCTTTTCTCTGTCAGTAGTCCTCCTCCTCTTCTCCCTCTCCGCTGCGCTCCTGGGGAACAATCGCTGCTGATTGAGGTTCACTCCAATAGTAGACTTGAAAACTGGGCTCTTATTTAGGAAGTCATTAATCACATCCCCTCCCCCGGAAAGAGATGGCGGAGAAACCTGTGAAGTACTATTCCTCGCCCCATCCCCCTCCAGAAATGTTTTGAAACGCTAAACCTCCGCACATTCTGAGCCATATTAAGGTGATATCGCCTTTCCGGCGCGGTTTTAATTTGAATGCGAAATTAGTAGCGTGCAGCACAGGCGTGAGTGGTGGCGGCCGCCCGGCAGCCGCGGCACACGCACGTAGATACACACACACGCGGGGGTCGGGCGAGGCAGATATCTACCCCCCCGCCTCTCCTCTCGCCCCGGGACGCGGGCTGTGCCGGGCACGGACCCAGCCTTGGCGTCGGCAGCGCCGCAGGAGCTCCGGCCAGTCCTGGAGAAGACGGTGCCGAGAGGCAGAAGCGCTGCGGGGGCTTCGGGCGGCTTTTCTTCAGGTGGAAGCGGCGATCCGGTTATACATATGCCCGTATTTTGCGCAGACGGTAACACACGCTGATGCCAACATACGTAGTGCATGTCTGTACCCATGTCTATATCTCATTTGTAACCATCTCGCATTCGTGCGTGTACGCGTACCCCACCTCGAGCGTGCACAGATACCCTAATAATCTCATCGGCATATCCGCCTCTGCATATATTTGTTGTTCTCTGGGCTGTATCTAGAAACACACGGATCTTCCTACGTATTTGTGCACGCACGGGAGTGCAGAAAGCCCACAATAACACGTCATCTCGATTTCCCGTAAAGACGCGTGCAGATTAGCTGTCGAAAAAAAAAGCCGCGTTGGAAATTTCTTGTTCATTCATAAATTATTTTGGTGTGTCAGCCTAGTTGAAATGGCGATTGGCTACTCCTGCCTCCTGCCAACCCCTTAAGGATCCGATGTGAAATTAGTAGCAAGAAAGCATGTAATTGAGCAAGTCACGTGTGCGCAGGGGGCCAGAAACGGAGCGAGAGAGAAGGGGAAAAATCAAAAGAGGGAAAGCACATTAGACCATGCGAGCTAAATTTGCGATCGTTGAAAATCAGGATGTTAGATTAATGCAGAAGACCACTTCGATCCACAGGGAAAGTTTTCATCTCACGAGTTTGGAGCAGAGGGCCCGTGGGGCAACATGGCCGAAGGTTAATTTTCTTTTTCTATTGTTTTACTATGATTTTCGCTCGCTCGCTCTCTCCCTCTCCTCTCCCCCCACCCCCCTTTTAACCCAACTATGCATTACCCTTTTTTAGCAGCTCGCGCAAGGGGGCTTTCTCCAAACCCATTGTTACCCAGCTCAGAAACTGTTCCGTACCGCCCACACCGATTCACAACTTGAAAAGCTTTCAGGGGGCTATTGTTTGAATTGTTCCTGTTTGATTAAGCACAGTTGCAGTGGTGGGATGAGAAAACGGCCGTACACCTGTCCCAACTTTAATCGAAAGTTTATTCCAAGGAGGGATGGCTACACGGTGGAAAATAGTGGTTTCGGCGCTGCATGTGCAATAACCAGTTGTGCAATCTACCCAATTTTGCTTATTCTCTCTCCTCCACCCCTCCTCGGCCGGCCTCCCCCCATCGCCACCCCGTCCTGCGCCTTGCGAGGATAGACTAATTGGGCTGAGAATTTTTGTTGAGAAATGGGATCGGTCTTAAACCAGCAATATCCAAGTAAAGTATCGCGTTCCGTGCTGTAATGTGGCTGAAAGATGGAGTTAAATGGAAAAATACACGTATGTACAGAAACGTGGGCTGGCCTGGGCAAAGAGAGCGGGAGAGCCTCTGTACACAGTGTTTCCTCTCTGTAACCTCCGGTGATTTTATTTTATTTTTTTTTTCACGTATTTTGATGAGAAGGTTGTTTATTTTAGGATTTAGGAAAAATTAGGCTCTTTTCGCCGTCTGCTTTTTGATTTTGTTTGCCTTTTTTTTTTTTTTCGGTTTCTTCTGTAGTAACTCCTGTATACAGTGGCAAAAGGATGTTACCAGAATTTAACTCTTTGCTATGCATCTTTCCCCCCCCCTTCCTTCTTTTTCTCCCCCCTTCCCCCCCTTCCTCCCCCCCGCCTTTCCCTCTTCCTCAGCAGGGGCGAGTAAAGGTGGAGACGAGCCCGGGAAGTTGCCGGAGCAGGAAGAAGAGGAGGAATCCCAGGTTTTGCACGGAACCGGCCATTGCAAATGGTTCAATGTGAGAATGGGATTCGGGTTCATCTCCATGAGCAACCGAGAGGGAAGCCCCTTGGAGTCTCCAGTTGATGTCTTTGTACACCAAGTAAGACCCGTTTTTGTCTTCCATCTCAGCCTGCCACATTTGATTGAGCTCAGTGGGACTCTGGTTTCATGTGAAGTAACCTATTTTTCCTAGGTATTTAGGTATATCTGCAATTAAAAAGTTGCCTTAGGTAGTGGTTTTGTTGGCAGTGTACAATTTGAGTAAATAAGGTCATTAGGCTGTGCTCAGTCTCTGTGGCTGGAGATTTGTGCAAAGGGATAATGTTGTTTCTTTATATCTTCCTCCATGGTTAGAAACTTCTCCTGTGCTTTTATTTTCAAATATCACACTTCATTTTAACAAGATCTATTATTTGTCATGAGATAGATCAGGAGCAGATATGCCTTTCCTTGGAAACTGATTAAAATTAATTTCTGAAAAGGATAAATAAATGCCGGTTTTCATTCAGATAGCATTTGAATACGAGTTTTAAATGCCTTTCATGTAAACCTCGAATTGCTTTTTAAAAGCTCATCTGAGATTAGTTAGTGAAACTGAGACATAATTATAGTGTTATTTTGCAGTAATTCAGACCTGAGGGTGTCCCTGTGGTGATACACTGAAGTGTGCCTGTCGTTTGGTTGGTTGATTTTTAAATATTCCTTTCTAGAAAAAAAAAAAAAAAAGAATGATTAAGGAATCGGACCAAAAGCAGCGCCTCTGTAAGGCTGTTTGGGAGAGAAGGGGCCTGTGGCTGTCGTTTTTATTTTTAAGCATAGCAGCATGAACATGTATTTTGAAAGTGGAAGCTGGTATGAATGCCTTCACACAAAGGAGTTTTGGGTGCAAGATACATACAAGATTATGATGGAGCTTTTCCCAAGGTCTGTAGTGTGGTTTGTGAAGAAGGAGCACGTGTAGACCTTCCCTGGTCCTTCTGTTAGTCTCCAGTTGCAACAACACTATTTTGAATGTTACCCATCTTCTCTGTGATCAGAGAACAGAAGTGTGGTATCAGGTAAAGAGACCATTTTGGATTTCGCTAGGGCCGTGTTAGGAATGTCAAAAGGCATCTTAACTTTTTACGTGGTTGTCCATTTTCTATGACGTTTGCAATGGCGGGGCAGGGGACTGTGCCATGATTAAATAGTGACTCCCTTTTAATGTTCCACTTGATGGCCCGGCCATATTTTCTGGTAGCTTTCATCAGGCTTTTAAAAATATTAATAATACACCTTTCATGAGGTTAATAAAAACGCGACTGAAACTTAGAGAGATGAGTGCTGCCGCAGTGGCATGTTGCCTTGCTCCTTGCAGTGGACTGGATTTCTGATCTTGCTATCTTATATGTACCCTACGCCTAAGGCCCTGCACATCAATATTAGCTGCTTGCATTTGGAATTACGTAAAGTGAATCCAATAGTGAACTTCCTAAATTCTTACATTTCCTGCTTTGTACTGGTATACAAGGTGCTCCCCTCTTTGCTGCTGCTTTTTCTTTTTAGAGCCAAATGAATGAAATACTTACCGAAGAAGGAGCATTCTTCATCCTGTTTTCCTCCCTTCCCTTCTTTGTACCTTTTTAAGTCATGAAACTGCTCTTTGCAGTTCTGTAAATTTACTTTATAGATAAAAAACCTTTTTCTTCATCTAATTTCTTGTTAATGCATGTCATTCTTTTTTCTTCCCAAATAATGGAAAACAAACATTTGAAGTATAGCACTGGTGTTAATAAAAAAACACATTTGGAAACAAAGATTATTCTTAGAGCTGTGGAAATAGCGGAGTGTTGAACTGCATGATATGATGATACATTTAAGTGATACTAGACAAGGTGTGCTGTTCCATAATGAAAAGTAGTCATAGAAAATAATTTTAAAAGTATGTGATAAATTTGGAAGTCACTGTTCAGTGTGTCCCCTAAAAGAGGAGACAAGAAGAAAATGTTAGACATGCTTGTTTACACTTTAATAATCTACAATTTATTGATAATACTTTCTAAGACATATCACAGTGTAAAATACAGTGAAAAATAGTGTGTTTCATTGCACATAAACTCTGCACCTCAGTCATTTTGAGTATTACTTGGAGATACGTCTTGCTGAGTGAAGTTACTAGTATTCTGCAATGGATTGCTCTTACGACAAAGAAAATATGTTTCTCACCTTTTTTCTTTCTGATGCAATCTGGGATACACATGAACTTCATGATGAGATGCATCTTCTTTCCGTCAGTCAAAAGCAGAATTTTTCTGTTTAATGTAATGGGGGAAAGCAGTATCTATTTCATTTCAAAGCACATTTTAGATAATTTATATTTCTATAGAGAATGCTTTGTGTTAAGCTGAGTAGCCGATCAGTCATAACAGTAGCAGGCAGAGTATAAAAATGTCTTTAAATCGGTGATGTTATTTAACAGTGCTGCTTGTACAACAGAGTGTGTTGCCTGACCAGTGATTGGGCCCTATTCTTACTAGTTTCATTAATTTGAAAAATTTACTCATGTGAAAAGGCCTTTTCAAGGCAAAGATGTTATTTATTAATCTGTTGAAAGAAAATATTACTGTTCAAAACTGCTTTGAAAACACGTCATTTAAGTGTGTACACGTAGTGTTGCATGCATTCACTTGTTCTGCGATGTTTGTAGCTACTAGTATCATTTTATAGAATCAGACAGTCTAAGCAGAGGAAAGAAGCTTCTATCTTATTTAGTCCAAGTCTTGTCAAAGCTAGCTTCAGCCTTGCAACAATATTTTTACTGCCTTATCTTGCCTTTTCTTGGTGAGGTTATGCCCAGTTTATGAGATCTTGCTTACTGGATGTCGACTCAAAATTCCTGTAATAATTTAAGCTCATTATACCTAGACTTTAGAGCTTGCAGTAAATAATATTGCTTTCTTCTTGGAGTTTCACAATGGTCGTGTGCAGATTATAGTCACATTTTTTCTGAAGTCAGTGCTTCACTAATTTTATATATTGATGTATTTTTAGAGGATGATCCTTTTGTTTGGACTTCTCATCCTCTTCACCCAATGAAAGTTCTGTTCATGAAACAGCTGTTGTTAACTCTACTTTTTAAGTCCTTCCTTCAGCACTAATCATTTTGATTGATCTCTGATCTACCTTCAGGTTGTTGTTACCCTTCTGGTAATGAAGCGCGTAGAGCTAAATACGTTATTTAAGGTAGAAACACATCAGCCATTATATACGTGCATCCATCATCTGTGGTTTTGTGCACAATGTAAGTAGGGTACACTTACAAACATCTGCATTCTTGTCCTTTTAGCTTTATGCTGATACAACTTACATCTTTAAGTCATGTGTTTGAGTAATTCAGTGTCATATAAAAATTACAAGTCCTAAAAACTATTCAATTTTTTGAAGACCGGCCATGTCCAGTGCAGCAGTGTGCCTAATCCACTGTGTTTCTTTTTACAAAAAAATGAATAGTAGCAATGTTAGTCCTGTGGAACTCTCTTAAATCCAAGGAATGTGGGCCTTACTGAATTTGTCTCAGTATTGTCATTTGGAGTTTTAATAGGTTAGCGTGGAATGAATAATACAGCTTGCTACTTTTTTATGATGTGAATTCTGCACATAGTTATGTGTGAACAGCTCTTGTTAAATTTTAGAAAAAGATCTATTTGTCCAAGGGTAAAGGAAAGTGGAGAGGTGAAGTGAGCGAAACCTTTTGTGGTGCACATGGGAAAATATCTTCATTGCTAAGAACTAAGAAGAGCTCAAGTTTTATAAAATCAGAGAAAAGGATGATGTTAGTTGAAATTTTTTTGCGTGTTCAAAATTGTACACACAATTTAGATACATACAACTTTTTTGGATGCTGGCAGTAAGGCAGAAATGCTGCAGATTCTTCTTTGCACATGCTTTATATGGACTCATGTTAGAAAAATATCTCTTTTCCTTTACTTAGCATGAAGCCCAGATGTTAAAGATGATAATGAAGGGTAGGGTGCTGGATGTAAATAGACACAATACATGGTTGTGAATATCAAGGGTTATAATTTTATGTTCTGTTTCTGAGTAATGTGCTCTTTCAGGATGAGATGGATTGTTCAGTTTAGAAGATGTTTGTTGGGACCTGGCTCTGTAGTCCAAAATTCTTACTGTGTCAAGGGATCGATATAGGATTTCTGAACTGGGACCTTAAACGTGATCCTTGTTTGGGATACTCTTTTATGAGATGGGGAGAGGAAGGAAGGGAGGAGCAGCATGCAGGAGTTGGTGTATTTTGTTTTCTCATTAAAAGGAACATGGCTGGTTTGAAACTTTTCACTTTCATCTGAACTTTCTTACTCTTTGCTGCAAGTTACGGTTATTATAAGATTTGATAAAAGTGGGAGATGGTTTTCTTTCATTGAAAGACAAATATTATAAATTTTCCTCTTTCTGTTCAAGTACCTATAACAAAAGAAGGAGGGGAAATTACAGAGACTATTCGGTTATAATTGTAAACAAAAGAATAAATGGGAAATTAGACATGTAAGCAGCATCTGAAAAGTCTCTCCCCTTAATTTGACTGACCATCCTTTTTGATGATGAATCAGATGCTTATTCTTTAAATTCCTAGTGTTTTAGCCACAGTTGAACTACCTTTTCTAGTATAAAGTTGAGTATGGCATGATATGCTGAATGCTGACTTTCTAATATTGTGACACGTGATATGTGCTTTTGCAAGGACAAGCTAATTCATCTAGCACATCTCTTCCATTTCCATGTTATTAGGAGCCTGTAAAAAGCTACTTAATTGCTCAAGATAACTGGAAGTTCTGGGCAAGCAAGTGGGATCAATATTGCATTGCTCCCTATTGTTAAATATGGCATAGCAATGCCCCTTTGAAGTACAGAAGTCTCCATGCAGAGTATGCTATTACAGACTTGTCATCTTTGACTTCTGCTGGGGACCAGGCAAGCCCAGTCCTAATCAAAACAAAAGTACTAGCAGGATTTAGAGAGGGAAGCTGAGGAAGGAAGCGAATGGGGAGTAAACGTGTCTCTGCAGTGAGTGTGTGTGTCAGAGATCCGGCAGAGATCAGACCTACGCTAAAGATGTGGGTGTTAAAGTCTGCTCAGCAGCCCCAACACTTGTAGAATCTGTAATGGGTAACTGTTGGAGATCTGGAGCCAAGCTTTGGCACTCAACAGCTGAGCTGGAGCATACAGAAAAAAAAACGACTTTAAATTATGGGGTCTGTGGATTTGTAGCGTGGAGCAATACAGACTTTTTTGGTTTTGGCTATTAATTAGGCCCAGTCCTACATTTCAAGTCCTACCTGTGGATGCATAGACAGATGGCAAAATACTTCACTGAGAGCCTGATGGTTTAAGATGTTTGTCTGAAGAAACTTGTAATTTGGTATTTAAGTTATGGAGCCACCATATGTGGAAATACCTTCCAGATTTCATCCACTTACATCTAAACCAAACATTACAGTGCATTTTTATCAATAGACGTGTGTAGTATTTAAGTGAACGGCAAGTCCTATTAAACCTAAATTGTGGTGAACCAGATCAGATTTTGCTGAAGAAGTTTAAACATTAAATATTGGCAAGAAAAAATCACAGGCGGCCCAAAGTCAGAGGTCTGCAATGGAACTGTTTTGTCTTAAGAGAGATTTCCCTCTTTGGCAGAGCAGTAAGTACACCCTTTCCAGAGCATGCTATCCTCTTTTTCTCCAAGATTGAGGAAGTTGAGCACAGGGGTTGGGATACTGGAAGGAAGAGGATATTTTGTCTGGGGCACAAACCTAAGATATCAAAGCAGATACATGAACCAAAGCTAAAAGGAAATGAATTGTCAAATTGTGAAAAAATGTTGTTATTGTTGCTTGTCCTGGTTTGCAACTACATTGCTGATGTAGTAAGTATATCTTAGACCCATCTAGAGTTTTGTTTTAGGCTCTTTACAAAGTATATTCCCATGTAGATATTGTTCAATTCATCCACTGTATGTAACCCTTCTTAGTAGAAGCCTGCCATCTTTCCCCACTAATTATCAACAGAAGGAAAATTAGGCCCATCAGTTTCCACAAAGATGTATAAAAGTGACTGTAAAGGTATAATTTAAGTAAGATCCTAGGAGCCTAGAGACAGGCGAACACATAGAAATAAGGACATAATGTTTACATTTTTCATTTGCTGTATTTAAGGGTCCTTTTTTCTTTTTTACCCTTTTGTTAAATCAGCTAAAAGTTTCTATGATGGATAGAATTATGTGATACTTAGCCCTTTCTAAGGGAGAGTGCTCAGGACAGGTCTGGACTAGCTTTTGCTTGCTGGATGTCACTGGCAAAAGCAGTGAATCCTTAAATTGCTTTTACATCAGCAGAGTGTCAGTAAACATCTCTGCATGGAAGGTGGGGAAGGGCTCCTGATTGCTGGAGCATATTTAGTTAGAGAAATTGGTGTCCAGGCCTTTTTCCTCAGGTTATTCTGTTTGGTCCTGACTTAAAATGGGGGGGTTAACTTGTTGGGAGATAGGTCGCTAGAGGGAATTCCAGATCCCCACTCCAGCGATGGCTCAGCTGCTTGGGGAGCAGCTGTGGAAACCCCTGCAAGTTTTACAGTCTGCTGTATTAAGGAAAACTGGCACAGATTTTGATTTTTTTTCCTAACATGCAAAGCTGTAATGTGCAGCAGGTCAGCAGCTGCTCTTGCAAGCAGCTGAGTTGGCTTTGCAGTAGCAGCGTGGTGAACAGGTGGAGGTTGAAACTCCTACAGCCACTCTTCTTGGTGAGAGTCCTATGGCCATGATTTTACGTTTACTTTGCTGCTGCCCAAGTAAGCTCCGAGAGCTTTTATAGCACTCTCCCTGTTGGGCTAGCATAAATGCTTGTGAAGCTGCATGGCAAACCCAGCTGGGGAAATTTTGGTTTTCATATCTGATTTTTATCATTTTTTTTGTATCAGAGAAACCCTATGGTCCCCACAAATAAGAGGGGGCAGTGCTGGCACCATGGGAGGGTGGCCAAGGATGCAAACAAGCAGCTGCCAGGGTGAGGGGACAGTGTAGGAGGAAAGAGAGCTGGAAGATGCTGTAGCAGAAATGTGAATGAAACTGCAGTTTCCTCTGATGCAAAACAGCAGAATACTGGTGTTACCTTGAGCTGAGGCTGGAGAGACAACAAAAGTGTTAGTGACTTTTCAAGAAAAAAAAGTGCTTGTGGGCATTGGAATGAGTACAAGCATCTGAGCTCTCCTTGGAGGTGGAACGTTTCAGGAATATTTTGGGTCACACTTCAGTCTTATACGTTTCTCTTTTTTAGTATTTCTTGGTTTATTGATTACAATTCAATTATGGCATTGAAATATTTTGAATTGCAGTTTTAAAACAGTACTATTTATAAAACAAAAAAAATTAGGATAACTTTTCATTTCACTAAAATAATGTGTGTTTCTTCTACAGAACAGACATAAGTATATTTACAGGGCATGTTCGTAATAATTTGGATATCTTTTTAGCAGATAGATGAGATCTTAGTGAAATTTGTTGATAATCTGAAAAGTATAGCTCCCTATTTATTCCATATGTGTAACTTTGAAAATTAAATACATCAGTACATTTGAAAACTTATTTGTCTGAGAGTATGTAGAATATCCTTGTTCTATTATCATTGCAGGAGCCAAGCAAATCACACAGATACTTTTTATTCTGAAGTTCTAATTTAGTGCTAGAATTACATTTTTTGGAGGAGAGAGGCTGAAAAGCTTGTTTTGCTGGGTTTTTTTGGGGTTTTTTTTAGCATCACAGGTTAGTATTTTCATCTGTTAAATTTGTTTAACAGGTAAAATCTGAGTGAATGCATGTATAATCAGTATTTGGAGTGTACGAATTTGTCTACAAAATTTGAGTAATATTCCATGACTACTATGATACTCTGTAAGAAAACACTGATGTTATTACATTCATAAATCCATACGTCTCATGAATATAGCTGATAGTCGCTTTCCCATCAAAGATAATCTGTTCCCAGAGAGGCTCTCTTCTAATTAGTCATGGTAATTTATAGATACGCAGCGTTGAGGGATTTTTTTTTTTTGCCTAGATTGCTTTTATTATAGTGCCACTTGAGGCTACTTTAACATTCATGTTATGACTTTGTTTATGGTTACATAAATACATGCACCAAAAGAATACCTGGACTGAAACTGAGAGTAAAAGTGATAGCCCTTGCGTACTTTAAGTAGATTAGAATAAGCATGAACTTGTATTTTTTTCAAAGTACAGGTGTCTTTAAAGATCTCTTAATAATGCACATGTGCTATAATTTTTTAAAAGTTTTATTTCATTTTACAACTGTGTTTTGCAAGCTAGTAATCAAAGTGTTGGTTGGTTTTATGGGCTATTTGTAATAATACAATCTTAGTGGAAATACAGTGTTTTAGAAAGCCTCTGCTGACCATGTGTAGTAATTTCTGAATATTCTTAGACTTGTTATATTGGAAATACGATAAATAAAGAAAAGTTCTAATCTAGAATGTACCTAATAGACCCAAGCTGGCTTCTGTAGACTTTAGATTAGACCCCAAACTAGCCCCTGTATTTAACAGATATATATTGCTGTCTTACTCTGTTTAGTTACCTGGCCTAAGACACATAGTTCGCACATCTTGAAAATTAGCCATTGTTGACACTAAAGCGGAATAAGAAGAATTATTCACAAACCTGTTTGTTACTCTCTCCCCCAGATTTTAAAATCAGTAGTACATCAGGTGAATGGAAATTTGAGACTGATTTCAATACTAAACTAAAACTCGTCCTTAATGTAATGAAAGCATGACATCCCTTCTTTTCCTGGGCATATTGCAGACCTGACAGGCCAAGCTCTGCCCAGTCTTCTCACGTGAAGTGGTCTCACTGACCTGTGAAACTTGTTCAACAAAGCAATCAGCATTAGAAGTGAATTTTAAGTATCTTACATGAATGTTCTTACTGGAAGTATGTAGTTCACGTCCTTTTGTTTTTTAAGTATGTAAATGTGCTTTTTGTGCTCAAAAACTTGAGGGCTGTATTGTGATCTGATTTGTTCCCTGGACAGTGCCTAAAATGTAGAGTAGTAAGCTGGGATTTGGGTCAGTGCTGCTTCATTAAAAGTTAACTTAAAATGATACAACTTAACGTCATGTGTATGCGTGAACTTGGCTTTTATGTAACTTGTATATACTTTTCACAGTATGCTACTTTTTTTTTGTACTGTGGATGTGTAATATTTAATGTCTAACCTAAATTTGCCTGGCCACTAATCTGTCAGGTTGCTTTGATGCAAAACTCTGATAATGTTGTGGTCTTTTTCATGTTTCTGTTGAAACATTGCTCAGTCCCGAATTATTCCCTCACAGGAGGGAAGACGGGTCGAAGATGCTCCCCGTGTGAAAAAGACCCCTCACTATGGGTGCAAGGCAGGTTCTGTTGAAGGGGAATGAAGTTCACCCTTGCAGTGAAAATGCCTTGAGATCTTGAACAGCTCTTCAGTGATCTAGAGACAGGTGGGGCCACCTGTACAGGGCCTTTGGTTTCTGGCAGGGGTAATAGGATGTGGTAGGTATTGGGAAAACTTCTGAAAAACTTTTTAACTGCAGAATTGTATGTCTGTGTTCAGTAGGGGAAGGATGGGAATCCTCCTCCAGAGTCCTTCAGGATCTGCCTTTTTCCTGGGCCCCTCTATTTGCGATGCAGAGATCCTACCCAAATAGAAGGGAGAGCAATGACTTACAGGGAGGGGGGAGTAGTCGACCCTCTGTTCAGACAGGAGAGGGTGGATAGTTTACAGATTTGGAGGCATAATATGGTCCTCAAATATTTGTAAATGCAGTTAGTCAAAAAGTTTCCATTTCACCACAGTGCTTAATAGCTCTTCTCTACAGTGATTAAATTCTCATTTGGCTGTGCCAAACCTTTGTTTGTCTGCTTCATTGTTTGGTTTTGAAGGTTTGTGTGTGTTAATTAAAGAAAGTATGTTGTAATAGCTGTTTTATATGATTCAAAATCGCATTTGTATAATGTTTCTGCTTAGTGTGTTTTGCAAGAGCTGTTTAATGGATGGGAAATGCAAGGTAGAAGTTAACCCTGGAAGGAATGCGTGGTTTCTTGGATAGGGGTCTGTGTGGCCCTACGTAGCATGCACGCCAATTTTAACCAACAGGACATTCAGCAGGGCATCCCGTTCATTGTCTGTGACTCTGGTTTAGAAACTACTGCAACCTAGAAACAAAGATAAAATAGTTTTTAAAAGTGTTTTTAATTAGCTTTAGAAATTAGTGGTAATTGTTAAAGATAGACCTTACCTGTAAGGTGGTTGATCTGAGTGTGAAGGAGATGCATGAATAAACAACTATCAGAAATTAAGAGCTTCAAAAGAGAACTTTGCATGTCACCATTGACTTTAAAGGACTAGTCACAAAGAGAGGACTATGGGCTTGAACTGCAGATATTAAGGGAGCAAAAGATTTTAAAGGTGCATTGTCAAGATGAAAATCATATTCAGTTTTTCAGGCAGAAATATAGTACATCTGAATATAGAAATCTTTGGTTAGACTAACTTGAATAGGCTTTTCTGGATGATACTTCATGCTTTTGCAAACACTTAATGCAGCAGTAAACACCACATCTTTCTCTAAGGAGTGCTTAATTCTCCTGCACTGTAGTCTTTTATCTTTGTCAAGAATTTTTAAAAAGCTGCTAGACATTCTAAAATCTGATCTATCAGATTTGAAAATGTTTAAAATTATTTAAATTCAAAACATTCTGAGTCTTCCTTTAAATTTGATTTTCAATAGAAATTAGCAGACTTTTGTAAAAAAAAAAAGGCATTTTCCATTTTATGTCTTTGCATTTAATGACTACATAACATTTTTGCAAGACAGCAAATACTTTTCAGAATTAACATGCAATCTGCTTTGAGCAACAAAATATCTTTACGTTTAATAATGTAATTGGTAGATAGAGTTTCCCCAAATAAATTTTACATTAATCTTCATCAATTTATTTTCATTAGGCAATTATACATTTTTTTAAATGGCAGATTATTTTATTTTTGTAATATAGTAGTTTCTTTTTTACCGACAATTATTGATAGTTTATTGGAAAGTGATAGTTCATTCTATGCTTCAATGGGTTTATTGTTCATTTTCACAGAGATATAAATGATCATCTAAGGAAGAAATACTTCAACTGGTGAGAACTGTGCACGGAGCAAGATTAGGCTGTTAAAATGGTTACAGTTGAAGCAGTGTCCTTTTGTCAAAGATAAATTATTTGTAGTGTTCATTGTTCGATACTGCAATAATGTTTAACATTTTCTAGGATCTCCTACATATTAATATAGGGTTTTTTTCATACGGGAATCAGTAACTATTTTTAATTATATATAAAGCGATACTATGTTTTTATATTTCTAATTTGTTTTCCTTTTATCCATATATATATTAGTATTTATTCTTTATTAATAGTGTGTCCATTACATGGAGCTAAACCAGCACTGACCACAATAGGTGTCATTAAATGCACCTATATAGTATATTATATTCTCTTGAGAAGTATTGAGGTAATTGGCATAAAATGATTGATTTTGTTCTAGTAGTTCTGGTTTAGGATGATGAATATAATCTATTTGTTAAATTCTTTAAAACTGGTAAACTTTAGCCTAGTTTCTGTTCTCTCTGACTTGTGTTTCAAAAGTACAGTATATTTTAGCTACCTTTTCAGGACCAAATATTACTTAGAGATGAAATGCTGAGCCAGGTGAAATCAGTGAAATAGGAGTCAAGAAGCTTCAATAGGTATGCACAATTTCTCCCAAGGATTTTTTTTCTGACAGTTTCATTTGGGAATTTAGGTACTTAAAACAGAAAAGCTTGATTAAATAAATGTGAGGGGGTTTTGTGTATATCAACTGTCATTCAGTGTACTTGTTTTCACTGTGTTTTAAGTGCTTTGCAACCTTTACAATGGCCCCCAAACTAATTCTAGAACAGTATTAGTTGTATGAACTTATGATAGATGAATGTTCATCTAAATTTCTTGCAGCACATTCAGCTGAACTGTTTGCCTTAAGAGAAATGTCACTCCTCTTTATTTACATCTTATGTAGCAGAAAAGACTCCATTGGCTTCCTTTGTTCATTTTCACCAGGGTCTTCATTAATTTAACTGTAGCTTTGCCATTTTGTGAACAAGTTTGAAATTTCTGGCATTTCAGGTCTAAGAGAGGACTAACTTGGCAGATATTATTTACTGATAATATGTAAGAAGATAAAAATACATACTTCTCTATGGCTTTCTCCACTTAACATGTAGAAAGTTTATTATGGGTTGTTTTTTGTTGTTAATTCCAACAGTTTAACAAAGTTAATCTAAATTTGTATGTCTTGGTATCACATTGTTCTTGTGGGCACACTCATATCCCATTGCCAATTATTTTAAGATAACAAACAAAAAAAGCAAATCAGTTCCTTTTATTAAGTCTGTGTGGGAGTAAGTTATCAAACAATATGGGTACATGCTAAATATATATGAAAGATAGTAATCGCTATTTCCTTTAAAAATTGGTTTGTTGAAAAATACCGGTTACATTATTGTAAAATAATTTTAATACATTTATTAGAGAATTTTTTTTTTTTGTCAAAAACAGATGCTCACATTTTTAAATGTCCAGTTGCCATGTATTTGACTAATTTTATAAAGGCCTTTCTGGTAACAATGTTGCAATAAAATGTTACCATTAAAATGCTACATTAAGAAACGAAATTAGCAAAATTAATCTAGAGATCGTGCAAAACCACAATGAAAATATTAATTATGAATTAAAATATTCATTACGAATTAAAAACCATCTTATACAGTATTGATGCCTACTTTAGGAAACACATCTAACAATGTAGGTCAGTTTGGATTCTCTTGCATAAAGGAATGGCAGAGACGGATGGCAATTGTGACAATGCTTTTTATATTCGTCAGTCCCCTTCTGGATCAGTGCATTGCAAATCCATATAATTAGCATCTAGAATGGGGCAAAAGTAAAGATTCTGGGTCTCGATTTTTTTTCTGCTTGCTGACAAGATTTGCCGGTCTGCTATTGACTTCTCTGCTGTGCTACATTGAGTGCGGATGGAGGAAAGCTTCTGGTCTTCCAAAGAATGAGCTACGATTTTTCTTGTGTAGATATTGTATTTATTGTAAGTTGGCAATATTCAAGTAGTGCAGGTTGCTTCTAATATAAAAGTCGTCTTGGACTTCTCTGATAATGGACTGCAGGATAAATGCTGTTAGTACTTCATTTAAAACATGCATGAATGAAATCATTGCCAAATTTTGTTATTATTCTTACACCTAGTTTTATCTAAGTTCATCACAGTGAACGTAAACAGTAGCAAAGCATTACCACTGTAGTGAACAAAACATCTGAAATCCTGTTATAAAGTTTATAAAATTAAGATTATTGATTGGTTGATGTGGAGGCAGATGACTCAATTTTGCTCTTTTTCATGCCAGTGGCAAAACAGGGTGGGAAGGATTTGGTTTTTTTTTGTTTTAATGTAGCAGGATAAACCCACAACCAGCTTTAACGCCAAGCTTGGAAGAGTTTAGGTAGGCATTTTGGTGTTTGAAAGTGAGGTATGTGTTGGTTTTTGTTGGTTTTGTTGGTTGGGGGGGAGGAGAGGGTGTGTTTGGGTTTAGTTGGGTTTTTTTGTTTGTGGGGTGGGTTTTTTGTTTGGTTTTGAGATGTTGGTTGGTTGGTTGTTGTTTGGTTTGGTTTGGTGGGGTTTTTTTTTGGGGGGGGGGGTGTTTTTGTTTTGTTTGTTGGTTGGTTTTTTGTTGTTCCCCACGAGCCCCGTACCTGGCAGCGCTGGGCCCGGCGGAGGAGCCGGCGCGGGAGCAGGAGCCTCCTTAAGGGCGGCCTCTCCCCGCCTGGGCCGGCCGGAGGGCGGGAGGAATTCGCACCCTCCCGGCTCAGGTTGCAGCCCCTCCGATCCAGCCGGGGAAGCCACAGGGTCAGGGCTGTTCACCGCCTATCGCTTCCTCGGGCCGTTTGTAACGCGGTCCTGCCCTGGTAGTTCACTCTGCGGCCCAAGGAAGAAGTGATTGATGCGGAAGATTCGAAGATGCTCGTTTTGTCGCGCTCTTAATATCGTTCAAACTGCGTTGTTCAAAAGAGAAGTTAATTTAGCGCACAGTGCAGGAGTGGAAGCGTTAGCATCTTTGAGAATCGAAATAGTGATACGTCAGAAATCGCTGTCGGGGGGTCTGACTGGCGGGAGCGGGTGGATTTGATGCCGCCGTGCGCCGCGGTGCCGGGGCTGAGCGCCATGGCCCGTGCTGGAGGACCAGCTTACCATCGGCCACTGAGCGAATTAACCTAGAGCAAATGCGAATTAAAGAATGGGGAAATAAACCGTAGCGTGCTCACAACTACTTCCCATTTTCCCCGGAGGTTTGCCGCTATATATGACGGTGCCTAGCGCCGTGGTAGCATCTGTTTATACAGGAGGCCATCAGAGACGTAAGCACTTTAAAACTGAGCCGAGGTTACAAGGAGCACCAACGCTTTGTTCCTTATCTCGGCATCCCACACGGCGGGCCCGGCCCAGCCCGGGCGGCGGGACCAGCCGTGGCCGCACCGAGCCCCAGGCCCGCAGCAGGCGCGGGGGCTGCCCAGCAAGATGGCGGCGGGACGGGCGGCCCGGCCTGGCCTGGCCTGGCCTTGGCCGGCGGAGCCGCCCCGCCTCCGGCCCCGCCGGGCTCCCGTTACGATCAGCCGCGGCCTAGGGCCGCTTTTTGGCCCCCGGGCAGGGCGGCCGGTTCCCCGCCCGCACCTTGCGTTCTAACCGGGTGGTAGTGAAGTGACTCCAGAGGGGATCTCCCTCCCCGCCGCCCCGCTCCCCTCTGCGGTGTGGGGGCACCCCCGGCCTTCCCAGCGGGTAATCGGTCACCCCTGGAGCTCCTGAGGAGGCCGGGGCCAGGCCGAGCCGCCCCCCCTGCCGGGGTGGCCACCGGGGCTGCAGAGCCTGGGGGTGGGGGTGGTGATGGCGTCCCCCCCAGCTTTCACAATAAAAACGACTTTGCAAACAAATGCAACCTCCTTTTACGGGGCATATGAAACCTGAGCGAAGTGTTGCGTTTTGTTGTTGTTTGCTTCGTCGATGGTTAGAGGGAGAAGAATACTGGGTGGAGAATTAAATGCGGGCATGACAAAGTTAGACATTCAGCGGTTTTTCTTGGGCCTGTCAGTAAACAGCTAGACTTCCCCCCTTAATGCTCAAGCAAAACATGCTACTAAATAACACGCTGTGTTGAAGTAGTCGTATTTACAGAAATATTTGAAATTTTGAAGTGAATACCTTTTTACCAACATCCAATAATTTTTCTTAAACTTGTTAGAACTCAGCGGCGTTTTGCCTCGTGGCTTACAATTTCTCTTTAACTTCTGAGTGTTGTAGCATGACAACACAAAGGCTTTGCAAAATATTCAGCAGAATTATCTGCTTTTGTTTGTTTTGAAGGAGAACATAGTCCTGCCTGCTAAAAAGTCATTCAAAAAGATTAATGATTGTAGGATTCCGATCTTGCAAACACTTGTTCTTTAAAGTAAGAACTATTCATGTAAATAAAGGTTTCAAGATTAGAACCTTAAATATGTGACTTTTTGTAACTATTCACCCCTTAAAAATGGTCTTCTGCTTTAGTTTGGCCTTGGGCAAAGTTCTGTGTGGACTCAATGGGATGTTTTTTTCCTTATGTAAGAACTGTAGTTTCGCTACTTAAAATACTTTTTTAATTGAGGAAAGGATTGATAGCCTGTTAATTTTTTTCTTTGAAGAAAAGTATTTGCATATATAGACACCTTACATGCTGTACATGAAACACATATTTCTTCCACAGCAACAGTTCTGCTGCAAAGGAAATAAAATCAAGCAATATTTAATAATGCAAGTTTCAATCTGTTGATTTTTCCACCTATGTGGGTGAGTTGTGTAAAACTGTTTTACAAGTTCTCTGACTGTAGTTTATAATATTATAATTAAACCAAAATTTTTTTATTTTTTTTTTACATTTGAAAATACGAAATGCACTTGTAGGCTGTGAATAGTGTGTAATGATTCACCCCTCTGGGACAGTCTCTCGTGTGGGATGAGTTTGGGGTAATGCCATTGATGTTTGTCTCAGTTGCTCCATCCTCCCCTGTCAGCATCGCTGGAATGTCTTAGTTTTTTCTGAAAACATTTTTACTTGCAAACTTTTTTTTTAGATGCATGTGTTATGAAGAGAATTCGTACTGACAGAGCCCTAAGGTTGCTTTGGTTGTTTCAACATAGTGTAGGGATTAAAGGCTGCTTTGCTCATGTCGTTAGCTTCAAATAGGTAACACATGCTTTTTGGAAGTGTTTGTCAAGCAGAACTAGTTCACATTTCAAGTACAGATAACTTTGTCTCAGGTTTTCTGTAGTTTTGATTAATTCACATGTGCTGTGGATTTTCAATTAAACATAGGGTTGTTTTACAAAACGTACAGGCTTTTTTACTGTATGTGTCAGAAAATTGGAATATTTAGATAATGTTTCCTTTGGGGTTGGCAACTTATTTTAACCTTGATGTGTAAAATTCTTTGTCTGTTTTTAAGGTTAATGTTAAATGTTGCTTTTACAATCCCAAGTGGTAGAAATGCTTTTCAACATACTACAGATCTTGGAGAGCCCAATAATTGTCGCTTCAGAGACCAGTGCTTTAATGACATTTTGGTTGATACACATCAAACTTTCAATTGCTATTTCTGTGAGCTCCAGAATTAGGCTGCATGGTTATTTTTAAATTAAGCAGGCATCTCTGTTAATCTTGAAGAAAGAATTGTTTGCCAAAGATGTGATACCATCCTAGGGTTTTTTTGTGTTTGTGAGGTTTGTTTTCTGGACAAAATCCTTGCTTTTTATAACCCTGCAGTTTCATTATTGCCTTAAGCCACCCAACTGTAGACTTTTGCTAGAAAAGGCAATGCCACCCACCCCTTCCTCCACCCTGGCCTCATGTTCCCACCTGGACTCCTGTGCCGATTGCACTGCCTCGTAGCTGCAGAAGGAATGACAATCCTTTGCTCTTTGAGCTGAAAACCAGTCATTTATTTTGCGTGTTTGAATTCCATTTGTATCAGCAAGCTGACAGGACTTTGGTTTTGCTACGTGAAAATTGGAGCTAACTTGAGGAAAGTGGTGGAATTGTGCAGCCTGAGGAAATGCAGAATGCGACCGCTGCGTTTGGTGTCAGGACAACGATAGAGTGTAATTTTCAAGGAACTGAGCCAAAATAAAATGGGAGATATTGTTCCCTGAACTTCTCTTTGGTCTCATTGATTTAACTTGCTAGCTAGGAAAAAAACATCAGAGCAAGACTTTGCACAACTGCATCTTGCAGAACCCCCGTCATCATTGGCGTACACTCATTGTGACTGCAGTTTGTATCAGTGCTGTGCTTGGTCAGGCTTTCATTTCCTTAGAAAGAGATGGTAACAGTCCAGTCCTGCAACGAGTAGATGTGTCTGTTTCTGTAACTTTTTTTTAAAGCTAGAAATATTTGAGTTTCTCATTGCTATTGGCAACATTTAATTTGAGACTGCTCTGCTGGTATGTAACTAGCAGGTGTAGTTAAACCATCTCCTTTGCCTGGCACACATTTTACTTAATATTACAGGAGGATGAAGTTAAGCTCCCTTGAAGAGTATCTGTGATTTAAACTTTCTTAGTAGACCCTATGTAATGTACATTAGCTGAACTCGGTGGCTACTTTGACTAAGATTCCGGGCCAACCAGTCAGAAGGATGTCATAGTTAATAAAATGCAAGGGTGATTATCTTGAAATCGTTTATTGACGCAACTTGCACTGTGGTTGGCTAAGGTGTACCATACTACAGATACGGTATGTTGCATTAGAGTGCACCCCTCTCCCCGATGGGTGTTTGGTGAGGAGGTAGTACAGTTGTATGTAAATTGAAGGAGCCTTTATATATATATGTATAAATACACATAACATCTGGCTGGGGTGAGTAGCTTCGAGCAGCTGAGGATGAGCAGAATAGGAGGGTAGGAGATCTGGCAGCTCTTCAGGGCACTGCTGATGGTCTGCGCTGGGCAGGATCAGTGTGGTTTGAGAGAAACTGCTGCATGTGACTGTTTTTAATGGAGAAAAAAGTATGTCCTGAAATTTTGGGAAATATTTATCTTAGATTACCACTGATGAATGGAACCTACCCCATAGCAAAGCTCTATGTTTAATAGCATTTGATCAGGATCCTCATGATAAAGTTGCCTTTCATATATAAAATGGTTTGAAATTATAGCTGCTCTTGTAAATGCATCTAGGTATTTCTTTTAGAAAGAAAAATTGCTGAATGCTACTAAAAAAAAATCCATTCAACTGCAACATATAACTGTGAAGAAATCATTACACTTTTCAGTAACCTTCATCTATTGCATAGATTAATGGTTGATTAAAGTAGTTTGGCACTTACTCTCGCAAACAATAACTTGTGCACCTTGTGCACTGACGTTACATACACGGTTTAAGTGGATCATGGCTGTACACAGTTGCTTTAATATAAGACTGACCAAAGTAGATATGGCTGTTTCTAGCACACAGATAAAAATAAGGAGGATATCAATATTTGGTATAATGTAACAAATTGAATTGACACATTATTCTAGCAAAGACTGAGTTAAGTGAACAAAATACCGTTTATCTTTATTTGTAGGTTGTTCTTCAGGTTATTGATTTCCAAATTTCAGGTAGTTATAATAAGTTACCACAGTGACGTAAACAGTAAGCAATTTATGTTTTTTTTTAGTGGCTGGGGGAGGGTATGTTGCAAACAAATTGAACATTTCATGTGAGAAAGAATAAGCTGCATGTGAGAAAATATTTTTACAGGGGTATTAGCTGTGAAAGTAATTGTTGAAAACCTTATGACTGTAAAATGTAAATTTAATTTCCATTTAAAGGTATTTGCATAGCACAGGATTTTCTTTATTTTTACAAAATGAAACAATATCTACATTTTCTGGGCAAAATATATACGTCTCTAATTTCACAAAGGGGAAAGTTTATAAACTTATTTTCTCTCCCATCAGCTTAGCATTTGTGGGTCAGCATTTTACCATAAACTCTTGATTTATTTACAAATAGAACATAACATAGTAAAAAAATAGTTTCAGAATTGCCCTTGGAAACTTGGGGAGGTTTACCAAGGAAGAGTTTAACACCTTTTTAAATTTTAATTCTCAAGTAGCGAGAAGGAAACACAACTTCAGGAGAGCTGAGCACAATGCAGTGTACCCTGTAGGCATTTCTGCTGGCGTTCCTTCATCTTCTGCGGGTGCCCCTCCTCCATTTTGTTTTCCTTTTTCACAAGTTTTCTGGTCGTGCTCTCTCTTGACCCCACTGTGTGAGCTTGTAGCCACACAGGGCACTGGTAAGATCAGAGAATACCACTGTTGGATTAAAACGGGAGTGCGCAAGTCAGGAAAAAGACTGCAAAGGCAGCAAAAGGAAAGTGAAGGTCTACTGGTTTATCTGTTAAAAAATGCAGTAGTCTTAAGCCAGGGCTTGAGGTTTTGTACAGATTGTGTGACATTTTATATTAGAAGGTAGCACAGCTATTTCTAAAAAATCCCTAAATAGATTTTGTTAAAACCTGTATTCTGTTGTGACTTGTTATCACAATTCAGAAAAAATAGGACTAGTTAAAAGCGCTCTCAGTCTAAAAATGCAAGCAAGCACCAAATAGAATGAATTTCCTTTCCGGTTTTCCACATTTCAAACAAGTTTCCCTAAGATAACCCCTTGAAAACCATGTGACACAATTTAAATATTAATCGGTCCTTACAGATGAATGCCTTCTATTCCTAAGAAATTACATCTCTGATCTGTGCATAAATATACTTTTTTATTCAAAAGTTGACCTTAACTTAGTGTTTTGTAATAATGATATTTCAAAACTGTGTGTTAACATATTTAACCTGTTTCTTGGCATTAGTATTCTAGGTTCAGTGTTTTGTAGAAGAGTGTATTCATGTACAGAATATAAGCAGAAAATAGTTGTACTTTTGTGATAAAGTATGCTTATTCCTTGGTAGTTGAGTAGATGGTGAAGCTATTTAAAAGCATTTTAGAAAGTGCTGCTTTAGACAAACGTAAGAAATCTACATTCCTCTTGTCCTTATGTCTCCAAAGTCATGTTCATCTTTAGTTTGATTTTCATCTTTGATAGGATTTTAGCACTACCGTCTGTTAACTATGGCACACACCTTAACACTGGGGATCGGGTTCCACTGTCAGTATTACATTTGCATGTTTATCAGTCGTGATTCTCCATGTACAAGGGGAGGCATTCACAAGTTTAGTAAAATAGATACAGTATCTGATTACAGACTCTCCTGAATACTGTGTTCAGTGTTTTTAAACAGTCTTTTAAGAGAAAATACATGTTGCATTAGTTTGCTATTTTTCTGTACCTGTGGGCCTGCTTTTTGCACGTCTGGCTATGGATTCAGTTTCTTGGCAACTGCTTGTTGATTGTGTTAAAAAGTTGTGCAGAGATTTCTGTCAGGATCCAGAGATGAAAGAGGACTGCTGCTGAGCCGTGCTCACAGATACCAGGGCACAGGTTCTTGCTTAAATTATGCCATGGACCAGGTAAACGTAATTGCTGCAAACACCAGCAGAAAGTCTCCCTTATTAACCGAACCAGTGCTACTCACTTTGTGGGCTTTGGGACTGCATCTGGTGATAAATCCACCAGGGTCAGGAGCAGGCTGAGGCAGTGGGGTGTGATCCTCCCTGCTGTGTGAGAGGTAGTGTGTTGTTCCTTAGCTTTTTTTGTTCCTGCCCACAGCAACTGCTACTGCATCTGGCAGAAGGGCACATGCCCAGTGGCATCACTCTGGTCCGCAGTCTGAGCACAGCTACCCTGGCTTTTGGCATATGGGGTAGAGATGGGGAAGGAAAGAATTTTGCCAGGTGGATGTTAAGTTATGCTGTGCCACCTTGCTTCAGAGCCAGGGATTGATGCCCAAGCTGCTCAATTAGCAACATGTGTGTAGCCTGAGTCACGGGGGGATGGAGTGTCAGGAGAGACTTTGAAATGGGTAGATATGTGGCTGCCAGCAGATGTAGTCAGGAGCCCATGAATCACAATGTTTGTGGTAACAGTGAAATTTCTGTAGCCCATGCAGTTTTGTTGAAATTTCTTTTATTTATTCATTTTCTCCTCACCTTTCTGTTTAATAATAACAGGTTGCAAAGATGAATATTTTTGTCCTTTTTCCAAAATGATTAGGACATAGTAAACTTTAAAAGATGAGAGGCTCATTAGTGGGTAGGTAAACCCACACAGGGCTTAGGTTGTACCTGGTTAAGGACCAGCTTTGCTATGGATCTGCCTGTGCCAGTGGCACGGAGGCATTTGGCCACAGTGTGGTCTCATGTTGGCTTGAACCACAGGTGAAAGCGTCCTGGGCTGCGTACTGTTGTACTGTTTAATGTGATTGAGTGAAGTGCTTGTGCCATGTGGGAGGTAACAGCAATTCACTAAGAACATGTGCAAATGCCACGCGTAGATGCACTGACTCATGTTAATGTAATTACCTCATTGTAATTGAGTTAAGTACAATTGATTTAACAGTAGTGAAGATGAGCCCACAGTTACAGTCTAAAATGTGGGTTCACATTTGATTGTCAGGGTTACTGATTCTTGCAGGGAGCTGAAAATTTTCTTCATGATACAGTGAACGAATAATGTGTGTAACTTTAGCCACATTCACAGTCCAAGTTAAACTTACCCAGGGTGGTAGCTTTAGTTTCCTTGCATGTATTTTCCAAATACCGTGTGAGGTATCGAGGGATCAGCACATTGTGCATAGCACCATTTTATTTGATTGATTGTTCTGTAGGTTGAGTTCCAATACTGATGTAGAAATATTTTTTCTTGCCACTTAATTGTTTTTGGGAGGATCTCATGGCAATAATTTTTAAAGCCCTGTGGTGCACTGCTCTGCAAGCCTGATCTTTTCCCATAAATGTTTTCAATTCCTCCTTTATATTAGTCCCCAGTTACTAAGAAGCTCAGCTATTTACCCAGATTTACTCCAACAGTAGTTGCCATCTCTAATTCAGTATGTTAGCATTTACTAATCCATTATTTTGGAGGCAATGGATTTATCAACTGCAGGATGAAGAAGACATGAGAAAGGGGTTAAAAAAATAGTATCTTGATTGACTTGTCAGTTCATTAATTTATCAGATATGAATTGTATAGATTTGGTATATTATGTTATTGCAAACAGATTTACTTCCCAGTGAAGTATTTCTTTACCTTTGAAAAAATCCTTTTTTTTTTTTTAGAGAAGTAGTCTGTACTGGTCTTTGTAGTAACTGATAGAAAGGTTTTGTCACAAATCCCAAATTTTCCGTGAAGAATTCATTTCTGTCCCTCTGAATTCTGACCATAGTATGTGACTACTTCAGTGAAACATCCCACAAAGATAAATATTTTGAAATTGCTCTTATTTACAAAACTTCATTTATCTTTTAGAGGTTTAGGTGACTGATTAGACATCACAGTTTAGCCCATTAAGGTTAGCTGCATTGGAGGGAGCAATCTTACCTGCTTTTCTCTTTCTGTGCTTGCCCAGGCTTCAGTGTAAGTTAGTTCAGCAAGCTAAACCTGTTTTAAAAACAAACTAACAACCCCCCAACTCCCACACCCTCACCTTATGTTTTTAGAATTGATTTTGTACTGGCATAGCTACCTGAACTAGTGGTGAGTCAGATGAATGCCAGACCAGGTACACGGGGTGGAGGAAGGAATCTGCAGCTGGGAGTAGCAGAAAGGGAGCTGTTCCCTTTTCCTGAGAAGGCTATAATTTAAAATAAAAATGATGTTAATTAGTTTATATGAGTAATTCTAACGTTTTAGTTTTGTTGTCATTCCAGAAATACTCGGTTTCTGAAACTTTTAAGTGAAATGGAGCAGAAAACAACAGGGACAAAACCAAAATATTACATGTGATTGTGAGTACAGGTTGTTACAGCGTAAACCATGATCAGTATATATTATGAATCTAAGCATATTGTTGGGCATATTACCATTTGTTTATTAGAAATTCCAGTTAAGCCCTGAAGTTGAAACCTGTTAAGGAAGCTAAAAATATGCCTGCTGCTTGGAATAGCATATGAATGAGTCAAAAGGTTTTCAAGACTTGGGAGGCAGGCTGTATCAGAAATGATGCAGTGTTGCTGTGTTTCTAGAAAAAGGACCACAAAACAGATGCAACAAATGTTTTAATATGTAACAGGTTGTTAGTAATGCATAATGGTGGGTGAGAGTTTTTCAGATTTCAGAAAAATGCCATCAGTGGCCATCTCTCCAGTAGTGATAGTTTTGGCTCTGAGACTTGGTGAGTGAAGCTCCTGTTGGCCCCGCTGAGTTTTACCCTGGTTTGAAGTAGGAGGTATTTAGACCAGCAAAATAATTGCTGTTCCTATGAAGTCAAGGGCTTGGACACCTACAGTTGTTCAGACATCAACAACTGTAATTGAGCGTTATCTGGATTTTTGTATAGACAAAAACAGTGTTTCTACCTTTATATCTTATTCTTGAGCCAGGGGGAAGGCAGAAAACCAAAGAGACCAGTGCAGGGAGGGGACTCTGTGTGTTGAAATAAAATAGCGACATTTGCAGTACAAGACCTCCAGCAGGCAAGCTCTGGGCTTTGCATATACATAAACTTTTAACAGTACTCAAAACCCTGTCCTCCAAGCAAATTTTTTCTCCCAAAACAGGGAAGCGTCATGGGCTACAGGCACAGAGGCAAGCTGCCTTGCTGGTAGCCGGCCTCTCTGGGTCTGAAGCCGCGACCCAGCTGCCTCCTGGTCCCGAGTCATCCTGTCCCTTGTGAAAGGATCCTGCGATACTCCTGCTGTCTCTGTCAGTCCCAGCAAGTACAACTGGGGCTCATAAGCTGCCATTTTATTCCCTTAAGAGCAGTGATGTGGTAATCAGTGACCAGAAGTGACCTTCAAACAGAAGTACAATTTTTAGAGAACAAAAAGCGGCAGAGAGGAAAGTATCTTAAAAACCATAATCCAGAAAGCATGTGAATGAAGCGGTATGCTGTGTAATTTCCTGGTCTGAAGAAGGTCCAGTTTCTCTAGGCGGTTGTGCTGGAGTCCCTTTGGACTAGTCCATCTTTCCAGTTTCTGAGCAGTGACCCTGCCCTGTCCATGGAAAAGGGCCTTTCTAACTCTTCAGTGTTGGGTTTTAATTTCTGAGCGGAATATCTATGTTACTTCATCCTGGATTCTAGCATTTGTCCAAGTTGTTGCTGCTTTACTGGGCTGTTCTGATGTGGAGCACTGCTGGAGAGCTTTCTCTCACTGCCCTGGCCATGTGCTTACTTGACTGATCATATGTAGCCAGTTCTGTGTCCCTTTCACCAGACAACGAATGACTTTGCTACTGGCTTTGATTTTATGTGTGATATGCCTTCATTCTGTATTGTATCAGAGAATGAAAGATGGATTGGAAAAGTGTGTTATTTCCTGGGGGAGATACCTGTGGCTTAGATGTCTGTGAGTACATTCACAGTATATGTTTTCTTTGATGAGAGGGGGAGGTTTTTAGATGCCCATTTTCCTTTTGCACCCTTTGGAAGACAGGGCAGAGGGATTGTTAGTTTTTAAAAGCTGCATCCAAGCAACAGCAGTGGGCAGGGAAAAATTTAGTGAAATATAACAAGGGAAAATGTAGAGGCTTACATCTGGGCAGGAACAACCCCAGGTTCCAGTATAGGTTGGGGAATGACCTATTAGAGAGCAGTGTAGGGGAAAGGGACCTGGGGGTCCTGGTGGACAGCAGGATGACCATGAGCCAGCACTGTGCCCTTGTGGCCAAGAAGGCCAATGGCATCCTGGGGTGTATTAGAAGGGGGGTGGTTAGTAGGTCGAGAGAGGTTCTCCTTCCCCTCTACTCTGCCCTGGTGAGACCTCATCTGGAATATTGTGTCCAGTTCTGGGCCCCTCAGTTCCAGAAGGACAGGGAACTGCTGGAGAGAGTCCAGCACAGAGCCACGAAGATGATGAAGGGAGTGGAGCATCTCCCTTATGAGGAAAGGCTGAGGGAGCTGGGGCTCTTTAGCTTGGAGAAGAGGAGACTGAGGGGTGACCTCATTAATGTTTATAAATACATAAAGGGTGGGTGTCACGAGGATGGAGCCAGGCTCTTCTCGGTGACAACCAACAGTAAGACAAGGGGTAATGGGTTCAAGCTGGAACACAAGAGGTTCCACTTAAATTTGAGAAGAAACTTCTTCTCAGTGAGGGTGATGGAACACTGGAACAGGCTGCCCAGGGAGGTTGTGGATTCTCCTTCTCTGGAGACATTCAAAACCCGCCTGGACGCCTTCCTGTGTAACCTCACCTGGGTGTTCCTGCTCCGGCAGGGGGATTGGACTAGATGATCTTTTGAGGTCCCTTCCAATCCCTAACATTCTGTGATTCTGTGATTCTGTGATCTTCAGTTTTACTCTCTAAGAAAGCTTTTCATTCACTTTAGGTTATGTCATTTGAGAAAAAAAAAAACAGGTCTTAAGATGTGCTGGTGTATCTCTTTGGTTTATACTTCTTTAATTCTCTTCTAAATCAACAGCTGAACTGCAAATACAAACATTTTACTGATATAAGGCTAATTCTTGCATCTTCAGCGCTTGCAGATGGGAAGCCTGATGTCTCGAGCCTCTGGAGAATCATGCATCTCCTGGCTCCATATCTGTTTTTATGGATTCTCTTTTCTGTGCAGTTAAATGTCCCAACTCTGCCAGGAGCTGTCCCCTGTCTCTCTTTTAAGTTTCTCATGCTTGATTCTCTGGAAACATTTGGAGTGATTATTCAAGCTAATTTGTGTTAAATAAAAGGCAAACAACAACAAAAACACAAACCACCAATCTGACTTCAATTTTGTGTAGTCTTTCTATTTTCTTGTTAACATTTTTAAAATTTCTCAAAAATGTCTTGCCTGTCTACATAACAGACATGCACCAGAATATTCCTGTGTCCACAGAGCAAAACCAGCTGTAAGAAATCCCACATGGTATATGAATTGCAGAAATTTCACAGGTGACTAATCATGAACATAATCTTATGCTTTCCTTGCATTCTTAAAATAACTATTCACATAACATAGTGGTCTTGTCTAAGTGGCCTAGGAGGTGCAGAAGTACTGTGTAGCTATAAAGAAAAAAGCTGGTTTACTAATTTGTCCCTAAGATCCATTGAATTCAAGGGCTATGTGTTTAAGAAAGTGAGATGGATTATGCAGGATTGGCCTCAAAGTGATTCACATCTGTTCACCTGAACAGATGTAGGAAAGTCTCCTAAGTTGTGTGTTTGTTTGGGTTTTTTTTCTCCTTATGTCTCTGTCCACAAGCACGTTTTGCTCATAAGCACAATGTTTACTGAGCTGACATGGTCCTGTAGATCACGTTACTTATCTGTATCTTGGAAGAGGCGGTTGTTCGTCTGTCATAATTGTCGTGTGTCAGTTTTTCCCTGGGGTGTGGAAGTGCACTCTCAGCACGCTTCAAGCTCCTGGTGTCCAGTCCCCTGACCAGCTGTGATCGTGTCATGGTGCCTGCTGGGTACATTGCACACACCCTGCCAAGGCTTCATGCAGTACTTTATGCAGCCTCATATCCACACTCATATCCACGCTTGGATAACCATTGAGTTCTCTGATGCTGAAAAGGTGGTGCAAAAGCTTCGTCATCTTCTCCCTGCTGTGTAAGGTGGTGATCAGCTTCTGGAGTTAGTGCACCACTTCCTTGTGGATACAGCCATTAGTAGCGTTATTTTTTTTAACCTTTAGAATACTAAAAAAGCAGATTTATCTGGTTAAATTTGTCAGCATAGTAAGCAGAAATGGAATTGCTCTACCACAGAACATTTTCTTAGACTGCCTGTCTAATTAGAGACATATTTATTGCGTTATCCAAATTTGCTGGAACTTTTTTTCCGGAGCAGGCCTTAGCCTCACTTGGGTATCAATACCTTCTTTGTCTTTCAGTCAATGAAATTCTTAACTGCTCATCTATTTATGTCTTTAATCCTACATGTGTTCTATAAGAGAAACCGAGACTCTTCATTGTTCATGTTCCCATCTGGCTGGGGCAGGCAGGTCTGGTCCCTGGCTCATCCCTGTGCAACCCCAGGGCTCTCAGGCCTCCTCTCTCATGGCAGGAAGGGGATGCGCAATCCAAATCTGAATTTTCTCCCTGTCATTGTATGGAGCCTGGATGACTCCTGACAACCAGCAGTAGATCCTGCTCATTCCCTGTCTTATCTGTAGCAGTTTTGAGTCTTCACCTGAAGGTGGATGTAGTTTTTGACTGAGCAAAATCTGACTCAGTTTAAAAAGTGAATGTGTTCTCCAGCTATCCAAGGCTGGTGGAAACAGAGCACAGCATTTACTCTGTATTGTCACCACTGATAGTTATATCTTCTCTAATTCTGTGTTACAGTGCTTTCAGGGGTCTAATTAAGGTGGAACATTAACAGCCTTCCAGGTGGGACTGCCACTCATGTTGATGACAGTCTGCTTGCTGTTACTCTCTTTTTGGGAAGTGCTTTGGTGTTTTGGGGATTGCAGAGGACAGGAGTGACAAGTCTTCCCTGTGTGGTGACCCTGAGGATTCACCGTGTTCCTACTCAAGGTTTTCAAGTTATTTCACACACAATTTCATGTACCATCTTCCAAGATAACATTTACCAAAAGCTGAGTCATTCCTACGTGTAAATAGTTTTTCAGTTTTTCCGGTAAGTTTTACTTCACTACATCTCCAATTTGACTGCATGTCCATAGGTATTTGTAGAAGCCTTTGTGGTTAAATACTGAACATACCTGTTCCTCCATAGCATGATATGGACAAGAGGCATTTGCAGAACTTGTTACTGGCAAATAATTTTTTCTGCTAGCAAGATCTTTCTAGCTAACCTTTTATTATACTTTGTAGTAGGCACCTAGTGTGACCTAGTGTTTAATTTGGCCTCTGACTTATCCGTTTGATCAAGCTAGCTTATGGAGTTGGCTTTAAATGACATATGCGTTTGCATGGGCGTGCACATGTACATACACATATATAAACTGTGATAAGAGAAACCTGAGTTTGAACAGTCAAGGAGGAGAAGACTTAGAAAACACTGAAGCTGAAGTTGCACATACAGCTGCAAATCTAACCTTTTTATTTCTTTCACTTTAATTTGTACTTACTTGATTTTATGATTGCCTACTACTCCCCCCAACATAATGTATTGTGCTTTCAGCTACAAATGGCTGCATCTTATATAGTAGCCAGAAAATAAATGTTGGTGTGAATATGGTCATAAGATATGTCACTGAAATGAGTGCAGATAACAAAATAATACATAGAATTTATTGTTTCCCACAACTCAGCTGTGTTTCTTGCATCTGAGTGATGTACGTTTGCTCTTAGACTTTGGAGTTTTCTCTTTCAAACAGTCCAGTAAAAACAGAGCCTAGAATTTGTTTACTTCTAGTATTAAAAACAAACAGCTCAGAGAGCAGGCAACTTTTATTGGACCTGTAAAGGAGTGATATAGATGGTGGAGATTTCAGGCTGTATTCTGTTTTTCCTGAGTTTCAGTTTTTTGGAGGTACCAAGCTGTTGGTGTGGGGATGGTTGGCAGCTTTCACTGATGTTAGGCAGTCTGTGAGACTGGACCATTGCATTAATGCAGCAAAAAGACTGAGTGGAAACATAAATATGTTGTAGTGAAGAGACTTCCATTTTATAGAGTTTTTTCTCCCATATGAAGTGTAATTTTATGAGGAAAAGTCTTCAGCCAGAACTGAGAGGAATAAAACAATTACCTAGAGGACTGCTTTAATGTTATTACAGGTGGGTACAATAGAAATAAACTCATCATGAGTTAAGAAAACGTAACTACTGCAAAGCCAGTGTCCCTGGTCTCGCAATACCTTGGCCTGGAAAGGGTGTTTGGAAGAGATGATGCTCACTCATTGTTTGTGCTCCCTTCGTCAGCCAGGATCTGTACCCCTGGCAGGCAGTGGAAACCTGAGCATGCCACGTGTGTGACCGATGCCCTGCAAAACAATGTGCTTTTAGTATTGACAGAAGGACAGGGAAGAGACTACAGCTCAAATTGTGATATTGAAAGGATATTACTGGGTGATGCAGCTAAACCTTTAAGTGTGTTTGGAAGGATTTCTCCTGCGGAATATTCACCTTGTAACTGCATCAGAACTAGTCTCCTGCCTGCGTTTATTTCATAATGAGATGTGTCTGGCATGTCTGAGGTGTAACCAACCCACAAGAGCAAACAAATTTTGGAGTTAAGGGGCTGATACTTCAGGGTCTGCTCTCCCCTGTGAGTGTTGATGGGAGCTGTGGCAGCAGATTGTAAGAGAAAGGACTTGTCCTTAAGGAACCCCTTTGTGTCTTCCTGCTGCAGCTGGTCTGACCCTCTTTCTGGAGGCCCTGGAAAACATTTACATTCTTTAGTAGAGCATGCTAAAATTAGGGCATAAAAATGACAGATTTGACATTGGAGTCTTAAATAATATTTAAGTAGTCTTGCGTTGTGTAATCTGAGTGGAAGCCAACATTTGATTAATGCAGTTGCATGCATGATATTCCAGTTTCACAACTACTTCCTCAATAAATATAACTATAGAATAAGATACTATTTTAAAAGTAAAGGTTTTCAAGCATTTCCGAGTACTTCCACAAGACCTATGCTAATAGTTTTAAATAGTTTATCTTTTATAGTTAAAATCCTTTGTCCTCTTCCATAAAAATCACTTTAATATGCCTTCCGTTTAGAAGGGTTTTGCCTTTAATGCCGTTTTCTCATTTGTATCACTGTAAATTCAGAGGTGTTTCATTGAAACATGAGATGCGTCCTTTGTAACAGAATATAGCTCATGCTTTGATAGCAGAAGTGGCTCTGAACCAACTGTGTCTGTCAGCCTTTAAAATACAGCTGCTTAGAGAACTAGTTCACAGTAAAGGGACAAATTAAATACTCTCCCAAATAATAATTGAAAGGTGCTGCTAAGTTCAAGTTACCTTTGGATCATCAACACTATCTCCTTCTACTGCTATTTCTAAAAAATAATTTAATTTGAAGTCACCCACTCATTTCATGTTGTCCAGACTATGTTAGACATTTATTACTAGTTCACTGCTCTCTAGTACTTTAACTGTCGTGTGTTTAGATGATCTGCCACTCCCCTCCAAAAAAAAGTGATAAATATTTGAAGTATGAAATAACCTTGTGCTCATTCTTTCTCCAAGACTAAAGTGTTCTTTTATTCACATATCTGAATAGCTAATCAATATGTGTAATTCTGATAAAATCGTATCTCATTAAGATACAGCTGACTGTAAGTTGGTAGAACTGATGGGATACTAGATTATCCAGTACTAGATTTAAAAAAATCAAAAAATTAGTAAGTGTATAATCTGCTGCTAGGAAGATTAATCATAACAAAAAGCACAGAAATACTAGAGAACTTGAATCATAAGTCAAGAATGGTTAATACAATATAAATGCTGCTGTTTAACTTTGCTTTTATAGTGAAGGAAAAAAGTGTTTTGGTTTTACAGTATAGATAATGTTGTGAAAATAACTACAACTTAAAAATAAACCAGCTCCAATAAGAAATTCAGCATATTTATCACTTCTTTGCTTTAGGAGCAATGACCCTTGAACCCCACCAATTTTCAGATATTCTTGTCTTATTTTGTGTGCATGGTGACTTTGATTTTAGTAAACAAATATTCTAACCAGTACTATTTTATGTTTCGCTTATATACTGGCATTTTAAATAAATTGAATTTTAAGTAAATAGTAAATCTAGGTTCTGACCTCCAAATGATTTAGCAGCATTGGTGCATTGCTTGTTGATAAATGATGCTGCCTTGTATCATTTGTGCAGGACCTTTCACAGTGCAACCTAGGTCCCTGGTGGGAGCCAAGGACACCTGTACCACAAAAGTAAAAACAGTATTTGCCCAAAAGCTTGAGAATAGTTCAAGAGAGGTTCCTGTTTACAAGATAATAGGTTTTTATCTTGGGGTTGCTTAGGGCATAGTTACTCCCTGTTGGCTAAAATATCATCCGTGCTCACTTACTCCCTCACTCCCCAGCTCGCAGTGGCTTTCAAGCAGACAGCTTTCTTCTCTCTGAAGAATTAGAAGAGGTCATTGAAGCATGGAGGGCTTTGTGCTAATGCAGCTGATGGTAGTTTTCAGAAAGCATCCTCCACAGCAGGGATCTCGGGTTTCTGAGGCGAGGTCCTGTGGGGTTGCAGTCACGGCACTGCGCTGGGCTGGCAGGCTCTGTCTCACAGCCCAGGACCTGGGAAAGGTGGTGGTGGCATGAGGAGAGTTCTTCAGGCTCCAGCCTATAGGTAGCTGGGACCAACCAAAGGAGAAGGATAAAGAAAAAAGGAGGTAGTGGCAGGTGTGGACTGCTAACACAGTCCAGGTTAGGATTGGGCTGTAAACCCTTGTTCTGCTTCCAGGACTTAAGCTGCTCCCTGTGCCCTCATGGCCTGGGAAGAGAGGGCAGTTGGCTCTTCTGCAGCTTTGAGAACCTGTAGCCGCTGTAACTGTCAGCCACTTCTTTGCCACAAATCAGTTTTAGCTTCAAAAGTCAGCCACGCCATTGCCCCAGCCCATTACTTGCAGGCCGCCACCCCCGGTCTTTCAGTATGGCCCAGCCCTTCCACCACCCTGTCACCTGCCCCAAGAGAAAGCCAAGTTGCTGAGTTCCAGCATGATCAAACCACCGTCCTCTCTCTTATCTCCATCCTTCTGACTACACAGTCCTACCTCAACTTACTGCTCACAAGTAAGATCTTTTCTGTCCTGGGTATGTATTAGCCTGTATCAACCGACACAACCCAGTACCTTCTCTCCAACCTGCAGTTCCCCTCGGTACCTACCTGTTCTGCCACACTTCAGGAAGAAAGAAGCAGGTCGGTATAATCTGAATGTATTTTGCCATGAGAATAGGGTGATCCGGACTGTCTTAACAGGTTCAGGACTGTGTACTGCTGACTTGCTGAATCATTTGTATTAAATGCCTTTTTTCAGCCCCAGCCTATGGCTTCTGTAGTTGCCCACAGTGTAAGCCATTCCTCTGTTTACTGATGAGACGTGAACCACTCGATTTTCTCATATAAAACTGGGATGCAAAAAGGTGGATGAACCACTTTCTCAGTATTTTCCTGGTACTATTTTTCATTATTGGTATCCAGTTTAAAGGTTAAGGACAGCTTCCCAGAGATGGATATTAAGGGTCTGCAGTAAGAAAACACGATTCTCAGGCCACTTTTATGCAAGAGAAGGGAAAGGTGCATGTGCAGAGAGAGATCCCGCTACACCTGAATTAGCAGAGCGCAATCTGGGCCTAATTTCTTTTTAATTACATGCAGTCTCTTGGGATGATGGCATGTGATGAGGGAGGTGGACAGGAAAGCTTTACATAGCTAAAACATCTCCTGGCATAGGGGATTGTCATTCCCACACATGGAGATGTATAGAGGAGAACAGAAATGAAGCTTATAGACATCACAGGGCAGGCATGGAAAATAGAGGTGCTGCAGTTGCTTCTGAACACGTGGTTGACGACACCAGAAAGGTGTAGCAAATCTGGAGGAAACTGTGGTTTAGGTGAAATAGCTCTACCATCAAGACTGCACTTTCTACTGGAGTACATTTTCAGTACTTGAAAAACGCAGAAAGCTGTGTGGGTTGTACATCGCGCCTTCCTGTGCTCTTGTGCTTCCATCTGTGTTCATGGGACAATCTACACTGAAATCAGCTAGTTTTTAGATTTCTTAGGGGAGAACTGTGTCCCAATATATTCAGCGCATTTTTCAAAATGAGTGAAATGCAGCCGTACTGTGTTCTGTCCTCACCATTTAACTCATGAGATGCCAGGCAGGAGAGAGTTCAGCCACATTCATCATGCAAATTTCAGTGCATTTGTATCCCTTGTGGGAGAAATGAGAGAAACAGATTCATTCTGGTGGCCTACAGTTTTTTCATTTTTCTTCTTTTTTTTTTTTTTCTTTGCCAGAAGCCCACGGGAGAGGAGAAGGTCTGAGACTCTGTGTGGCACCTTTTTCCAGGTCATAAAAGAGCTGCAAGAATGGCATGTTTTGGCCTCTGCCTGGGAGGTTTGGGTTTTTAATAGAAAGGAGGCTTGAAAAATACTCCACGTAGGTGGACTCTATAAAAGTACGAAGCTCAGTGTTGTCATGAATTTTTCAGTGGAAGAGGTACACCGTGCCCACAGCCTGGCCATGCTGGTTTTCTGTTCCACTGGGAAGTTTTGCACTTCACTAAAATGAATTGAATGTCAGGGTGCCTTGGAGAGCCTGTTCATCTGCTCCTCAGGCCCTCGTCTCATGAAAGAAGAAAAAAGAAAAAAAAAATAGTGCCTCCTCTCAATGAAAACAGAAAGAGGATAATCTTCCCTGTTTAATGACTGGGTAAAAGGTTGTGTCTATTTGTTCCAAATTTTTGTAGATAGAACCTTTGAGTTTCTGCAAAACTGTGTTACATTAGACAAGAGTGTTTGTAGCAGAAAATGGGGCATTTTCAGCTGCCTGAAGTGACTGCGCTCTCCTGAGGGTGGAATAGCTCAGTGGTGAGTGAAGGAAGGGAAGGGTCTCCACCCCGGGGGCACCTGTGGGGCTCCCAGAGGCGGTGTGGTTGGCTGGTAGCGAGGGAGCGCCTGTGAGGAGGGAGCTTGGAGGTGTTCGACCATTGGGAGACTGCCAAGAGAAGATGCTGCTTCTCAATGGGTGGACTTCAAAGGCTATTACAAACTGTCTGGGATTAACAGCGTGGTTTCAGGAGGTCACTGAGGCACTGTAAGCGGTGAGTTGGCAAGCTGCTGCACAGGACAGCCTTCGCCGTCATGGCTGCGCGCTCGCGTAGGCTGCTTTTGAGGTGTGCCCTTTTTTTTTGACTGCATAGAACTGATTCAAGGAGCAAAACCACAGCAGAAAACGTGACATTACCAAGAAAAGGTAAACGGTTTTCTTCCTGAGTCAATATGAGACTGAGGTGGGGGAAGAAGAACGGTCCTTTTGCATTGACTGAACTGAGTCCAAAAACTGTATGTTGTGCCTAGCATGACTGATGAGGAAATATTTAAACTAAGAAATGAGAGAAGAGGCCGGCTTAATTTTCAGGCCTGGTATTAAAGTGCAGAAAAAGGAAAATTGGGAAAAGGAGAATTGCACATTCAGTAACACAAATGGTATATGCAAAGGAAGGGTGAAAACTAGTAGTAGAAGACTAGTCGTGTAGGTGCTACACTAGCGAAAAAATAGTATAGTGAGAGAAAAAGGTGAGGTCAGGGAGGAGAAGCAAATGAGATGTTTGTTATCCAGGCTCATTTCATTAGTATACAAAACTAGAACAGCTGGTGTAACCAGATACATAGGCAGTGGAAACACAGTCAAATAGTATTTGTGGCCTGAACACAAATACTGAAAATTATGCAGAAAATTGGTAAGGTATCATGAATGAACTAGCACCGTGTAAAGAAACAAACAGTAGCATGGACACAGTAGAATCTGTTCAAAATCACTTTCGGAAAGCATTACGAAAGACCTGTTGTAGGCCTCTAGTTTAGGATTTATATACAGACATTGTAATACCAGTATTATGAGACAGAAATATTAGTAGGAATAGTAACATTGTAGGTGGGCTATGTAGTAGGCCAGGTCTATATTTAAGCATAAATGATATAACGATATGATATTTCTGTACATGACGCTCAATAGCTTTCTTACCAAAAGAGTAATTCAGAATAGAAGTTGTGTTATTTAAAACTTGGAAAGAATTGCTGACCTTATAGAAAACCTGATTGTTTAAAAAATGAAGGCAAAACATGGACTGGATTAATTTGGTTTGAGTTAAATGGGAAGATAGCAAGTCAATAACAGTTTTTTTAAGGTGAACATTTGTTGAATTAGAACTGGTTAGTTAACATAGGTGAGCTGAAGTACTGGAGGTTTAAATGGAGAAAAGGTTTATCTCGAATCTCAAATAAAGCAAAAGGAGGATTGTGGGGAATTACTTAATCCTTCTAGCAGGGAATCTTCTCCTGGGAGGGATATTGGTAGGAAAAAGTAACGTGAAAGGAAGGAGGAGTAGATTATGAAAGGAAGTCACTTCCTGGAAGTTTTAGTGGAACAAGAACTGAAAATATTAAGCTGAGTTATAATTTTGTTTAAGTTCTTAAGAGTTAAAGCAGTTAGTAAAAGTTTCTTTAGGCGTATAAATAAATTGAGAAATAATAAAATCTTTTGTATAGGGAGGGTGGTTTTGAATTAAAGAGAACCTTTTGTTTGAAAGGTAAATAAATACCATTGCACACTTCTGAGAAGAGTAACAGTGTTGGGACAGCGACAGGATGATGAATGGGAACAAGGATATTAACATGACTATGGTCGAGGTGGAGATTTAAGACAAACAAATTCCAAGTAAATAAGGATGTGAAATTGCAGTGTACCAGCTGTATTGCAGTAACTGCCTATATACCATTCTTTCCCTACTGTAAAATTACGTGCAGTAGCTCACCCTATCTAATTAAACGTTGTATACATGTAGTGTACATAGCTTGTGTTTGCCTAAGAGCTGAAGTGAAAATCTTAGAGAAACAGAGTGGTATATAGCTTTATTTTTAAGTAAAGTTAGTTTATATTATGTTGAGCTTTAAAAAAGATTTGTAATACTGCATATCTTTCATTTTTACATAAAATATTAAGGAACACATTCTGATCTCAGAAGTTGTCTTTTCCACTGTGTATGCCCTGGAGCTTGTTGAACCTTTCAGTGAGCAGATTTAGCTCACTGGAAAAACAAAAATCTATCCCTGTTTCCTCTTCCTCTTATCCTTCCCCCCCCCCACCTTTTTAAACTGAGTTTGTTTCCTGTCAGATTAGTGAGTTAAATTGGCTTATGGTGAGGACCCAGAAGTGCCAGATTTGGTGCAAGATAAGCCTGTAGGAGCAGGAAAAAGCCCTTGAGGTCAGCGGGAGCAATGGCGAGTTGTCTGGTGGGTGGGTGCCCGCCTTCGAAGTCTGCGTTAGTGCAGCAGAGCTACATGTTGCTCTCGGAGGGGCTGTTGTTCAGCGTAGTGGATTTTTTGTTTGTTTAAAATATATGATCTTCACAAACCTCCTCAAATGACCTTTTGGTGGGCAGCAGAAGTCTTTGCAGCAGGGCTTGTATGTGTAACTGATTTTATTTTGCAGTGCTTCCTGTAACATTTGCAGTGTACAACAGTTAAGTTCTGGGTTTGACCTCATGCAGATAGGAGCACTAATATAGATCCAGTGTAAATTGTTTTACTTCTGTGTCCTCTTACTCGGTACTCTTGGTTTACTCAAAGGTTGCTGGCTCTTGACACAACTGTACAACGTTGTTTTGGAGAGAATTTCTTATGATCTTCAGTGCGGCTGGGCTTCAGGATATGCTTTCCTTCATGTCTGGATTTAATTGTAGATAATTTTGGAGGGAAAACCGTTTTCTTTTGGGAAACCCGGCATACTGGTGGCATCTGGTCATTGTACCGAGCAATCAATCAATCACTAGATAAAAAGGGGCAGAAATGAGAGATACAGAAAATAAACGATCTAAGCAGAATGCCACCAAATAACTTTTTTCCCCTCTCTAAAGAATTTAATGTCTGCAACAGCACTTGTTCACAGTCCTGACTAGAAATTGCAAAGAAATTGTGAGGAGGCACTTACTGGGACTCTGTTCTCGCTTCCCTCCCCACATGTTAATAAAAGTTATGCACACCTATCAGAGGCAATCGGGCCCCTGTAATGAGCCTTAATTCCAAACTTCCTTTCTTTTGTAGAGCCTGGTGAGAGCTCTAAGTGCTCCCTGACACTGCCCAGGAAATGGTACTTTTCTTTGGGACCATCTTGCTAATACAGTTTATATTTATGTTTTGATTTTTGTTTTGTCGTAGGAAATGCTTTCCAAGAACCTGGGATTGTGAATTTTTCCACTCTTAGTTTTTGTTGTTGCTAATACTCTTATGAAATTTCCAGCATTTTGGACCAAGCTGGTGCTTGTGACAGAGGTGTGTGAGGCTTTACATTATAGGCTAAAATACCAAGAAATAATAGGGTACCTATTAAAAAATAGAAACGGTCCTGTCAAGTTTAAAAAAGAAAAATAAAAAAGCTCTTGTCTGAAATCACTGTATTGACTGCTGGTAAAAAATAACAGCAAAGTCTCTGACAGCTGAAAGAGAAAAGAGGAAAAGCATGTTGCTTTTAAGTTTTTCCCTTTGTTCATTGGCAGTGTGCCCATACACTCCATTCAGGGCTGTAGAAATGGTTCAGTGACTTGAAACTCTGTCTGCTTTTAGTTTTGTGGGGTTTATTTGTTTAAGTAATGTGAGGAAAATACTGAGCTACGTCTCTCAGCATTAAATTATCAACATTACTGACATTTTTTTGTCCAACTCTTCAGACACATTAAGAGGAATTCAGGTTTTAGATTTGTTTTGCTGGCTTCCAAATGCCATTTTTTCACTATGGCTTTGAATTGTTATTGCGCCCTCAGAGAATCTCACTATAAGTTGGCTGACAGTATGGTAGTATACAGTTACACAATAAGTCAGGCGACACCAAATCCATCTATAACAGTGAAAAGCTGTTAAGTTGTATTCAAGGAGAGTGCTGTGCAAGTCATTTGGAGTGGTTTTTGTCAACATTTTTCTGTTGTTAAAAGTGCCTGAAAAACCAGACATGCAGAAAATGTACACTTGCATAATATGTGATTTATGAAAGTGTAATTGTTCCATTACTTTGGCTGTTAAATATATTTTAAAATCCTTCTTGTAAATATAGTGGTTTTTTGGGAAATAAAAGTTCTGTTGCTAAAAGCAAAATAAGAAAAATAAAAACATTTTAGAGTACTAATAATGGCTTGGTTTAAGTTGCTTTTTAAGTAAGTGCTTCTTTATTTTGAAGTAGACATAATGTTATGTGCGTATCAGATGTCAACCTTTTGATGTTTGTTTTATAACTCAGAAAGGAAAAACATGTAAGTCTTGCTGAGACTTAACTATATCTTCATGAAGTTGTAATTAAACAAAAAGACAAAAGTGTCCATGCCTGAGAAATATAAGCCCATGTTTATCTGCTTGAGGTTCCCCTTGTGATTAGCACTCATCCGTGTTGTCATGATTGTCTGGTTTTAGAACATTTAACTGTATGTTTGAGTTTGGGACAAAGTACATGTTGTTCAGTTCTTTCAACAAGATTTTCCCTGTTGGCTGCTGAAGACTGAAGAGGTGTGGGTGGACCTGGAGATGGATTCACGCCACAGGCAGAATCGGTTATTTCTGTTGATGCATGATTGTGTCTTTTTTGGGCATATTCTGAACTTGGATGTTTCTTCGTTGTGACAAAGATTCCTGTATTGCTATACAGACATTTCAAAGTGGAGGGCTTTCTTGAAATAATACTGCCTTCCTGGGTGGTTTGTTTCATTGGTTTATGTAGAATTTCCGTCTTCCAGTTGTATTAGTGGGAAAATTTGTGTATTTCCATTTTCATACCTTATATTTTAATTTCAAAAAACAGCCAAGCTTATGATTCAGGGAACAGATATTATATATTTCTTCTTTCATGTGTATGCCCCTCTTGCATACTGTCCCCCCCACCTCCTTTTTAAATAGTGCTCAACCTCTCACCTAGAAAATCAGCTGTTTGTCTCATGCTTCACACTGTTGGAACTTTTGGTGGAAGAGCCATGTGTACGAGAGCTGCCCAAATGGATAAGCAAAACCAGCTTTTGTCCTAACCAGTGGAGCTGCGTTCTTGCTTACTTTTGGCTGCTGGAAAAATTATGAGCAACTCAGCCTCTCAGTCAGACTGGCATTGGTGTGTCTTGTTGCATTAGGAATGGTTGCTGTTGGGTAGACTTTGAGAACTCACCTGGCACAGTACTTGGGATGTTTGGAAGCAAAAGTGCATGTGCTTTTGCACGGTTTCATAAAAATAAATATTCCAAATTATTTTATAATTTTAAGTCTATTAGTGCTGTGGGAAATGGACTTTGCAGTGGTGTCTTTGTTTAGAAAGACAGGGAGAAGTGACACAGGTTCCCCAAGGTAACTCTACTGCAGAACAAGGAACTGGAATCCTTCTTTTCCAGTCTTACCAAGTGTGATTCAGCTCTGGATTAAGATATCTGAATCACAGAAAAGTCTAGGTTGGAAGAGACCTCTTGAGATCATCTGGTCCAACCTTTTGCTGAAAGGAGGGCCTTGGATTAGGTTTTTCAGTGCCCTGTTAAACTGAGTCTTAGCTATTTTCAGTGAAGGGAAGTATACTACTTTTCTGGGCTTCACTGTTTAATTCTTCTCATAGTGAGCAACTTCTCCTTATGTCTGCGTGGGGTTTTCCCCGAAGCACTTGGACCTGTTGGCCTCCTGTCCTGCCCTCTGAGCATCCTTGTGAAGAGACCAGCTCCCTCTTTGTGTATCAACTATGAACCCTGTAGGTGTCAGGTCTTGGGCTCTGCTAAAATAGTGTCTTGTTGCTGCAGTCCCAATACCCTTAACATGAATACAAGGAGCCCATGTCAGGGATTGTCATCTGGTTTGAACATGTTCCCTAGTTGTACTTGTAGGGTAGTAGATGTGATTTACAGACCCAAGTGTCACTCAGCTCTTTTTGACCTGTGACTGAGTGGGATGGCACCTGCAGTGAAATTTCCTTCTTGACTCCATGATTTGGCCAAGTGAAGGCTGGAGAATGAAGAAAGAATCAGTCAGGGTACATTTTTCTCTTTGCTATGAAGAGTTCATGAGCAAAGTAAGAAAACGTGTTTTATAAGTCTCCTGCAAAAACTACAAGTGTTTGGAAGTTGATGGATATTGTAATCTTCTCTGTCTGTGAGTCCAACTGATCTCATTCATACAATGTGTAAAATAAACATGTAGTGCAACTAGTGTCTACTGTTGTATCTTTTTTCCAAAAAAACCTTGTCTCACTTTACTTGAAAATCATTTTATTTAAGCTTGATTCATCAGAATTGTCCTGGGATGTAGACTTCCTATTGTACATAATTTATTAGGAATTGAGATGAAAATGTTCATTGCATCAAAATCACTGGTGATCTCCTGTTGGCTTCAGCATGTCCAAGATTTGCTGCTACAGTGTAATATCAAAAGATTTATCAGTGTGTTTTTCACTTGTCCTGATGATGATAATTTCCTTTTCTGTGAATGAAAATACAAATCCATACATAAATCATGCTAAGTAAGTAAAATTTTTGGGCTAGTGAACCGAAATTTAGCAGCTTACAAGGGATATTTGAATTGCCCATTTCAGTGGACTTTCTTCAGTGCTTCCCTCCTGCCCTCGTGCTCATTGTACCTTTGATTCACTTTCAGAGCAGCAGAGCCATGTCCAAGATAGAAGGAATATGAATTATGATAATTTTGGTAATAAACAAGTTAGCTCTGAAGTAAACATTTGCCCTCCTTCTATTTTGTTTAAAAAGCCTTTTCAGTTCCCAATGTCTGTTATGAAGGATTTTTAAGAAAACAGCACTTTCTCCACTTCTTACATCTCGAGCATTCATCACAGAAAAGGAAAATGTTATTTCAGTTTTGTTGATATTGAAAATGGGTTCTTATTACTTGTTTAGGTTGAATAGTGAATAGGACTATAATTTGTAGTATCGTCTGCTATAGCTCACGCAGCGGAAACTTTTTATTAAACCTGTATGTGTTCTAGGACAGTAGACAGAATAATTTGTCCTGTTGATTATTAATGTAAATACTGTTTTTAAGGCAATGGTAACCAAGAGTGTTTTTCCTATTTACAGAGCAAGCTTTACATGGAAGGATTTAGAAGCCTAAAAGAAGGAGAACCAGTGGAATTTACTTTTAAGAAATCTTCCAAAGGCCTTGAATCAATACGGGTAACAGGCCCTGGTGGGAACCCCTGCTTAGGAAGTGAAAGACGACCCAAAGGGAAGACAGTACAAAAAAGAAAACCAAAGGGAGATAGGTAACTACCTTCTTTTGATATTCCCCTTTATTTGCTTTGCAAGTTTTTCCTGAAATTATGTTTTGAGCATTTATTCATTTGTGAAAGGGAACCCTTTTATGTAAATTTGGCTTTTACATGTAGCCTAGTAATTTAATTAAATGTATTAAGCAGTATCAATACAACTACATAAATCACCTGCTTGGTTGGTTTCACTTAAGAAGGTTTTATTGAACTAGAGGGAGACTACAAAGAAATGTAATATTTTGAAAATATTGCTGTTAGATTGAGAAGAGAGGTCAGTCTCAATACAGGTGAAATAACGTCATGTTTAAGTGAGAATTGTACATCCTAAAGAGACTATTGTGTGCGGTGGGGTTTTAAACTGTGCATCAGTAGTTTTACACAGAAGAAAGTGTAGGTGGTGCAGTCAGGGTTGAGATGTACATAATTTGATTAATTATAGTCTTACTTAGTGAACAGAGTATAGGGTGTTTGCAGAAGTTTTAATGCCTGGTGGTCTGAAGAAGTGTTGTAATAATATTTTACAAATTCCAGATTAGTCTTGAGAGCTGCACTTCTCACAAGCACAGCAGCCAGACTTTCACTGTTTCACTTTATTTTCTGCCTCTGGCTTGAAGTTCTGTAATCCTCTTCACCTTGAAGCCACCTACACCTAGTTCCCCAAGGACAGCCTTCCTGCCCAAAAGTTCTTGTATTTAGGTGAATTTCCCATTTTCCACTCATGGTATTGCCCAGCCCAGTAGCTGTAAGGACTGAGATTAAGTGGAATCATGCCATTTGTGAAAGATCCTAGTAAGAACATCCACACAGCAAAGTTTTGCCTGCAGTATTTGATATATGGCATGACTGAGAGTTGACTCTCTAATGCTGCAAATTCTGAAGCAGGGAAAGAGGGGCTCACCTGGAAAGGCAGTGTAGCCCAGCCTCCAGGAACAGGGGATCAGAAGCCTTTGCTAGCTGCAGATGAACTCCACTTGTCCCCACCTCTGTTAAAAGGCTTCCTTCCCCCCCCCCCTCCCCCCCCCCCCTTTTTTTTTAATTAAGGACTGGAGACAACATGATAGTTGTCCCTCTTTCACCTTCTTTGTAAAAGCTAGAGGCCATGAACAAAATTTATTGCTGCTGTAACAGATCAGAGTCCATAACCACAACAAGGAGAGACTTTGTAAGCTGGACAAAGCTTTCTTTTTGATTGCTCACCATATCTGGCCTTTCAGAGTTGTGTTGTGTGCAATGGCTTTGAATTTTTTTTTTCTTCCCCCTCTAAGCTAGGCTTCCAAGATAGTTCTTATTTAAACCATTGGTATTCTGTGGACTGTAATTACTAATCTAGCTTAGGGTATTATCATTACCATTGTTATTCAAGTTTCGTACTATGGCAACAAATAAAGGCCACAGCCATGCAGTCACAATACTGTTGCACATATATATGAAGGAAAACAGTCCTTGCTTCAAAAACCTTGAAATGTAAATGGACAGGTTGCAAGTAGACCAGGAAAAACTACCTATTGAAGGAGACAGGGATTTGAACGAATGTAGATATCCATAGCGCACAGCGTAGTCAATGCAGAGGAAGCAGTACTTTCAGAGCACGATTCATCTTATCCTAGGGAAGCATCTAGAATATGGGGGATGAATCTTACCTTGTGGCTGTTTCTCTTCAGGAGCTACAAAGGGAGCCTAGTTCCAATGCTGTAGATATTTCTCTTACAAGGCTCTGAAGTTAGGTGAGATGAATCCTACTTTCAATGTTGTTTTCTTATAGCTGTAGCATAGAAAAAATTGAATAGATATACCCTGAAAAACAGTGCAGAGGGATGATCCATGAGACAATGTTTTCATGTTGACTTACCTTTAAAGAAGGAAAAATTCAAAATTAAGTTGAAATAATTTGAATATGAAAACATTGGCAAAAACACCTACCAACTTCTGTCTCAAAATTCTTATGCTTAAGTCATAAGACACCAAAAAAATCTGAAATTTGAAATGTCTGAGATGGTATTGATATTATAATTTGGTGAGGAGCAGTGTCTTTGCTCAAAGGAAAATTAGTTTTGATTGAACGCTTAGCCAATTTAAAAAGTGCATCTCCAACATGTTTCTTGAAGATTGCTGTTGTACTTTGAGAACTGCCTCCATTTATGAAAGCTAATTCTGTGTTCTTGTGTTTATCTGTTTCTACGTTATCCTTGTAACAGTGTGAGGACTGAGCCTCACTGACTCTCTTTGAATGGATCCCATTTGAACAGATCCCATGACACTTTTAATGGTGTACACAGGGAAGACTGGCAGAAAGAGATAGCAAAGGTGAGGGAAAAAAAAAAAGGAAAAGCAGCAATACGTGCAGAGAGGGGGAAAAAAAGTAATGAGACTGAGGTTACCAAATATTGATGGTGCTTCCACAATAGATGGAGTCTCTGTAATTTGCAGAGTGTTGTTGCTGTGGGGACCTTGCTGTGATAATATTTCCCCTACAAGGTTACTGTGGGCCACGTGAATTTTATACCATGGGTGGAAGGGCTTTGTAATCACTGTCCATAATACAGAGTACTTGGGCATCTTTCCCAGTGAGGAAGAGAAAGTCTTTTGTGGTCCATGTGAAATTAAGCTGTTGCTATAAGCAGCCTGCGGCTTTAGATTCCCAGACCTTACTTTAGGCTATTATAATATCCACATGTCTTACATATGTCTTTTTTTCACAGTGTCCAGAGTATTCTGGGCTAGAGGGGAGGTTTCTCTGAGGAGACTCAGCTGGGATTTGCATCTGGCAAGTGCTGGGTTCAGAAGTGGTGGTTTATGGCAGGGGATGAATTTGCAGCAAGTTACACTGGGTCAGGTTGTGGCTTCCTTCATAGGAGCTCTTAACACCTGCTGAACACTCTGTGTTTTGCTCAACTTTGGCAGTGAGCTGGCATAAAAGCACACTGTGCTGCTCTCTAGGAATGACAGTGGGGAGCTGATGCAAAAAGCTAAAGTACTCTGAATTGACACCTTAATCACCTGCCCAGTAACACTATTGATGTTGGGTGTTTAGTTCCTCTTTCCAGTGATGTTTGAGACCCTTCTTAGGCTTACGGACTGCAAAGACCACCATAGTTTTTGTTCTCTTACAAGAAAACTGCCATGTGAAATGAGGTCACTCTGGCCCTACTGTCCTCTTTCCAACAGGAGCACGTACTTAAAGAGAGACTGTAAGAAATAGGGAGGTATAGCTTTCCATCTCTGGCCATCAGTGCTTTAGGCATTTCTTCAGTATCAACACCTAATCTGAAAAAGACAATTAAATGATGTGTTAAGTACCTGAGTTGCTGGACACAACTTTCTCTTGGATCCTCTAGCAAAACTTGAGATTATTTTAAACAATAGGCTAGGAAGAGCAATAAACACCAGTCTGAGATGTGCTTTCTTACATGATTTTATTATGGATATTTGCTAACCGTGCCATAATAATCAACCAAACTAGTATGAACTGCTCGTAACAGGAGCATCAGAATGCTGCTGGATTTAAAAAAAAAAATAAAATAAAAAGGACAAAACCCACCAAAAAGCCTGAGAGCTTTGCACTATTCCAATACTTTAGGAAGGTTATCTCTTTGCTAGACTGCAATCATTAGAGACAAAGTTTTCCATATTTGCACTTTTTTCAGGCTGACAACCTTTTGGAAGGTTTAGCAACAGTTCAGGTTTTTCAAAGAGTGGGATAAAACTACAGAGCTTTATTAATAGGGTTAAAAAATAGGAAACTTTAAAAAATAGCTGCCACTTGGTGCTGTGGATCTGAGACTTGAAAGCTGGCTTGGAGATGGATTTCTAGGGCAGGGGGTTAATCTTTCCTCGACTTTGTGCAGACTCATCCAACTCTAAGTTAGAAGCCTCTGAAAAGTGTTGCTGCATATATTCATATCCAACAGCATTTGTTAAAATCTCTACATCATCCAGCTGTGTTTAAGGGAGGTCAGCAGCCACAACCTTCCTGCACGCCAAACACACGGAGTGCTTCCAGGACTTGGTCTGTCCATCCTGATGAGAACAGAATCAGATCTCCAAGACCACGTTATTTTCTTCACCAGAAGAACAAAGGAAGGTGGCTTAAGAAAGGAAAGACAAAACAACTGCCAGTGACTAGTGTGTAAAACATCCAGTATCTATGGACTATACACTATTTGGCATGATTTCACCTCCAGCCTTAGGGTGTAGCTAAACTTCAGTCTTCTGGAAATGGCAGGTGTAAAGCTGTGGTACAATGAGTGCTCCAGAGTGAGAGCCCAAGCAGGAAAGCCTCGCTCCTCAGGAGACAGCAAGCCATGGCTAGCCTGGCTTCTGACCCCAGATCCAGGACACAGCATCAGGAGTTGCCTTCCTCAGAAGAGAATGGATTTCTCTTCCTGCCTGTTTCCGTAGCTCAAACAGTCAGGAGGCAGGATGGTGAGCTGAAAGATCAATATTTGAATGTTGAAACTAGGTACAGAAATGGTTACAATTGTGCATAACAATATGTATAGTATTAGAATAAAAGGTTTTGTCTTTCAGAAGACATAGATGAGATCCCATTCCAAATTTTAAATGTAGAGAACGTTGTTTAATTTGCAAAGCCAAGTGCCCATAGTTAGGTACAAGCTACAAAGCTTAATTTGATCCCTTACCAGCTGCGCTGCTTCTGAGATCAAGGTCAGTTTGGGTTATTTTGGGGTACCCAGGCACACTGTAGTGTGTTGGGTAGTGATAGTTTGAAAGGCCATTTTCTGGTTTCATGCAATGTAACTACCAGATTCATCACAAGGCACCTTGAAAGTAAGGGCTGTTTTCCGAGCCCACGTTGCTGGTGGACTTGCACAACCACATGGTGCTTCAGCCTGCTCACCCATGTGCGGGCAGGAACTGGGCTTTTCAATGAGGTGTGCAAATTAACAAAACGCACAAAAATGTTTGCTTCCTTTCCATCAGATGTGCCCTCTGATAGGGCTATTCATGCGCTTCAAGTGAATGCAAATTTCTGTGCTAAAGCAAGAGCTGGGAACCTGCTGACAGTGATACCACCAAGTGGTATCTAAGCCTAATTTTCTTGATTGCAAGCTTGTACTAAGAACAGAGTAGAGCCTGAATAAAGTTGTCTTTGGTATCTGTTTGTATGTATGTACAGTTAAGAAGAGATAGGCCCCAAATTTTTCATAGTGTTTATAAAAACAAATCCAAATTTGATGCTAAAGTAAGTGGATACAATTCTGAAAATGTACAAGGAACAGATGAAGTGAGTAGGAAGGTGTCGTTTTTATGTAGCATCATGTAGAGTAAAGCTGCACAGCAGATGGGTTTCTTAAGTACATATACTGTTTTCAAAATGCAGAATATTTTTCTTTAATCAGATGTCTTCACGGGCCTCATGTTTTCTGAGTATTTTACCCTCTTTCACCCAGGGAAGAACTCCTCATTTACAGTAATGTACCAGCATATATTCATGCCTTTGCTATGGTGTACTGATGCCTAATGATCGTACTGGAGTCTTACCTGTAGCAGTGATTCCCCACATCTAAAGGAATTTAGAAGCAAGAAAAAATTGAGAACTTTGCTCATTTTCATAGATTATGCATAACTTCAGTAAAGTGTATGTTAGAAGTATTTCAGTAAATAATTTGCAAAACATCATTTCTGTTTCTGAAAACCTTCCTAATGTAACTTACGTCTTCTTCCTTAATGCAAATTCCAAATTTCTCTCTCGCTATTTAATTTCTTACTACTGTACTAATATACTACTTTCAAGTAGACAAGAATAAACAAAAAAAGTGCATACATTTTCAGGGCCCACTCAGTAAATACTTAAGCCTATGCTTTGAAAGTGGTAGGGAGGAGGGCATTATTTGGGAAGATCCCCCCCAATCATGGAAATTTATTTTTAAGTTGATGTTGACCCAGGCTACAGACTGTAGTGTGGTGATGCTTTTTGCTCATGTGCTGTGCTATAGCTATCGATGAACTGGAGCAGAACTGCTTGCAGGATGAACTGTCTTTTAAAAAGATGCACGCAGTCTGTGCTGTATTTTGCTACAAAAATGTTCAGTGCAAATCATTAAACCCCAAAGCTCTTCTACTACAGGAAAACACTTGCATTTCCTTGTTTTCTTGATGTGTTGCACTCCAACATCACCTAGCAAATATACTCAAAGCATGTAATAAATATGTGACACTGAAGAGAGATTATCATGGTGACTCCAGATGATGGAAACATTTGCCATGTATCCTGGCCTGCTGAAAAAGATACCAAGAACTTGAAAGCTGGAGAAAACTGAATTATAGCATAGCTGATAAATCGGATATTCCCAAAATGTTGCCTTTGATTTACTGCTGTTACTGCTGAATCTGAAACTCTTCAGGAGAAATAAATGTTCTGGAGCCCTTTAACTTAAAATTAATAAAGCCCGTGCAGTAATATAATTCCAAATCACTACAGCTGTTTCTTTTATTAGCTGTAGCTTCATGTTTCTGTCCTTGACACTTAAAGATCAAACCTACTTAAATATGAATCATTTAGAAATGTGAATTTACTTCAATATCTTGTTTTGTCAAGAAGCTCAGCAGCTCATTATGTAAGAAGAATGTGTCACGGAGGTAGTCATCTCTGTCGTGGTGGTGCAGTCACGCTACTGCTGTGCCCACTGTGCGCACCCCTCATGCCCCAAGTGCACCTATAATGTGCCGGAGCACTCCTCGAACAGGTAATAAGACATGGGCTATGTCCTGAAAGACATCATGGCTTTAAGGACATATTAACACCGGGAAAAGTAGGTTTATTTTGAAAAATGTAGCGGTTTAAGCCACCCCTGCATAGCGATGTGGCATCCTCCATCCAGAAGCAGCAGGACTGAGTGGGACTTTGCAGTTGCTTCTTCTGGTTACGGGAAGCTGTTTAGAGAAGAGACAGTGGAGCTCAAATAGAAATGCTCCCGTGATGTCCATGGTCCCTTAGGCAGCGTGACAGGAAGATATTTCAAGGACAATGGATAGGGAGGAGATTAGGAAAGGAGCAGGAATATGAAAACACAAACATGGGGGGGATCAGGAAGGAGAGGGAAGAGAAAGGCTTGGGAAGGGGAGGACAGACCATTGAAAATCATGTCAATATGAGAAGTACAGAGTTTTCCCAGTCTCCAAATGGTCACCTCAGAGCTAATACTTAGGGCACTCTTCCAGGAGTACAGAGAACCCTGAAACCGCTCAGGCACAAACAGGGATTGAATAAAACTTTGAAAGATTGCTGCAAGTCAAGAGCTGATGCACAAGGAGCCAAAGTCCTGGACTGAGGTGATCCCAGCAGGTCTGAGAGGGCTGATCTGAAATGGGACTTTTTGCAATATTCTGCTTATTGTGTGTTTCTCGTTTACTGGATGATAAACGTGACACATATGGAGTTCATTTTGCAGAACCACCAAATGCTCCCAACTGTAACAGTTGCTCAGTTTGAGCTTTGCCCTAAACATATCAGGTGCTATGAAATAGCTAAGGGCTCTACGGGCTCCAATATTTCAAATTGGGCTCCTAGAATAAGGCTCCTCTGGAACATGATTTTGACTTTTTTGTTGTGCTCCAGAATCCTGTGCGTTTTGTTGAAACCAATTAAACCACACAATTTCATAGAGCCACTGCAAAGTAATTAATTTTTGTAATGCATGAAGATGGCTCAGTGAGACCCCCAAAGTCAGTACCTCTATAACTGTGTTCAAGATTTAGCTGGATTTAGTGGCGAGTCCAAGCTTTGAACTGAGTAGGCTAAAGAAGTAGTATACAAAGCTTATTTTATGTTTCGTGCAGCAAATGAGAAAAAGGCCATGTAGGAGAATTTGCATATCGATTTACAGGCTGTTACTACAGTGTAGACTGTCTCCTTCTCTTTTGAATGCTGAATTTGTAGGTAATGGGTAGAAATTAGCCTGAACGCTCCTCTGACTAGCAGCTAGGCTCGGAGATTTGGACCAGTTTTTCTTTGAAACTGCACTATGACATGGTAGGACGAGGATGAAGGGACTGGTTTCAGAGGAGAAATTGCATGTCTATGGGCAAGAGAGGACAAAGGTGGCCATGGCCTAGCTGGAGGAATCGCGAGCCGAGGTCGGCATTATTGACGGAGCAGAGGGAGCTGGGTTTGCTCAGTGACGGACCCGTGGAACCGTTAAGGAGGAAGAGTTGTGAAAGGTCACTATGAAATGTGGGAGTGAGCTAAACAATTCATTTTCTTTGGTCTCCATTCATTTATAATCTTACTGGTGTTGAGTGTCCTGGCACTAGAGCTTTTACAATGAGTAGCTGAAAGTCCAAAAATTGATTTAAATTGGGCTGGTCTTGTGTTGAATGGCTTTCTTTAGCCTAGAAGTTACTTGGAGTTTTACTCTTTTAGCTGTTGGACAGTTTACGTGCTAAGCGTTTAATTTACTTCAAACAGCTCTGAAAACAATAGCAAACCACAGACTGCTCTTATTTCATTGTCTGCAATTAATGTTGCAACAGCCTTTGCATCAAAGTTTAACCAGAATGCTTTAATTTCCTCCATGATAAATGGATATCTTTTGACCAGTGCAAAAAGCTGAAGTAGTTCAATGTTTCAAATTCAGCTCCAAATTTGCTAGTGCTTAAAGTTAGTAGCTCTGCTTTTTTGTTGGGCTAAACTAATAATGTAAAACAAGACATAGCGCGTGTGTGTGTGTGTGTCAGTCTCTGTCTGCATAATGAGACAAGTCGTTCTACAAAATTATGCAGTGTTGCTACTTCCATCAATGAGAGGGAATCATCAGTATTTGGCAATAGGATTAGAAATTGTATGTAGCTCAGATGTAAGGAAAAGCCTACTTATTTACCTTTTAAAGGTTTCATTTTATTTACATTCTCTTTTCTGAGTTAGTTGTTGTAAAACACTTCTTTCTAGTAAGTATATGAGAAATCGTTAATTTCTTGTTGATCAGGCTTGTTTTTCCATGTTTTTGCGCTGTGATATATTTTTGGAGAAACGTGGTTAGCTGCTCACATAATTAATGCTAGGAATATGTACCTACATCTCCTGTTAATAATTACTTTAAAAGTGTGGAGCACTTCAGTTTTCGAAGTCGAAAAAGAACCCACGGGGTGTTTTAATTTACTTTTTGTTAAATAGTTCAGTGGGATTTTATGTTATTAAATGTGGGAGTATCATTAACCACTTCACTTTTAGAATTTTTGTCCTTATGCACATTGTGTAACACACAAATTTTACTTGGAGCTCAGAAATAATTTTATCAAATGGTTTGTTCCTGTTATTCCTGTATTTTTAACTCACTGGAGCCTCATGAAGTTACCTTTCTCCTTTACAATCTATACATTTCATTTATGCGTAGAAAAGAAACATCTGGCATTTTTTTAATGAGAGCTGCACGCTCATTGACCAAACAAGCAGCAAGGAATCTGTCCTATGGCTGATTATGGCAAGAAAATGAGGTAGTCGTCTCACTAATAATCAGTAAAATTTGTATAAATGGGTGCTCTTTCATTTTCTGAGTCAGCTAATCTCATTCTTTCACCCTTACAAGAAAACAAATCATGTTTAAAAATGCCTGATGTGGGAAAACGCTACTTTCAAATGTAGAAATTAGAAACATTTACAACATATGTATCTGTGGTTAAAGATGCTGACTCTTAATTCTCTCCTGTCTAGAGCGTTCCTTTTTTATCTTTGAAGTTCAGTCATTGTTCCATGTCGATGCCATTGGTTTTATTTATTTTTGTATCCTGCAGAAATTAATACTGTTTAGACCCAAACTTTTTAGAATATTTATGAATGTAACATATCAACAAGTTTGTATTTTACACAGCCTATGGAGCTGGATTTTGGAATTTGCTTTTTTAGTCGTTCTTTTGTGAAAGAGAAATCTTTCAGGCATGAATTGATAGTCCAGATCTTTTGAGGTCTGTCTGTGCTAACCTATGACCTCTCTTCTTAGGAGGTCAACATCTGAGGGCAGGAGATTAAGGCAGTTAAAAGATTGGAATGGGAACTGGAATGGAAAAATTAGCCAGCACATTTTGGGTGGAAAACATCAAAGTCATCAAACAATTTGCTTATTTTAAACTCAGTTTAAGGGTAACAAGCTAATTGTACTGTGTTTGTTGACGCAAGCAATTTATATTATTTGAGGACATTAACACTGAAGAATTTTTTTTTTTTTAATTGGAGAAACACAATGCCTGTTCAGTATAAACATGCTACTTATTTTGTATACTAAATGCTTTTGCGCAGCATTTTTTAGGATAACAATTCAGAATCTGATCATACAGCCTGTATGCACTCAATCAGCTCTATTTCTTACAAACAGCAATAAAGTGTTGTGGAACCTGAATCTTGTTTGTGGTCTGCTGAAGACCCCTGGCTCTCACTGGAGAACACAGGTGCTCTCAGTACATGGGAAATACTATTCCCATATTAAAAATTTCCTGAACGTGATGCTTAAGAACGTTGGTAAGCATCTCTTTTTGTTACAGCTTTTCAAATGTGAATTCCTTTCCAATGCAAACTTGTCACCAAGGAATGTTCTTTCATAGATTATAAATCGATTTAAAAGAAAACAGCACTATCTGTTTGTTCTTATCTGTCACAGTTCAAAATTCATTAGTATGTGTTTTTAGAAGAATGAGGACTTCATCTTTCATCTGTACAATTGATTTCAAAGATGATTTTATCTAGAGAGGGACACCTTTCCACATGTGAAAATTATTCAAGTTTAAGGATTTGTGTAACCAATAGCATTTTTTTTCTTTCTTGTTTAATGTGCAAATAAAAGTGGTTTCAGTATCACATACAAAAACCAGACTAGTGTTTCTGCATGGAAACCCACCTGGCAGGAAGGAAAATGAAGAGTCATGGTTATCTCACAGCTCAGGCTCTAACAGTGTATGTATTCTGGTACTTGTCCTATAGGTATGGCTACTAATTAAAGTATAATAAAATGGAGCTAAACTCAGGCAAACAGCCATCTGTAAGCCTAAGTCTAACCTCCACACATTATTATTGTTCTTTAGATAGTGAAGGATATGAGATTTAAACCCCTTTGCAAGCTTATACCTTTCCAAACTATTCCTCTACAGGCTGAAACCTCCCTTTTGTAGCTTTTTAGCCCTGACTTGCATGTGAGGGGAAATTGAACAAAACTATCGCCAACATTTCTTCCTCCTTCATGGAAAGAAAAGAAGGGAAAGCAGGAGGAGCTGGTGTGGACTGGAGCAGCCCATGGACCGTTCCCAGGGACACAGGCACGGATGTGCCGCCTTCCTGCCGTTCCCCTGGGGTGGCTGGAGAAGCTCTACCCGCGGCAAGAGCCAGGTGTGCCCAGCATCCCTGGTGGCACTGCCACAGCAGCCGTGGCCTCCATCCCCAGGAGTGCCACAGGCGCGGGGGAAACAGGGAGCATTTGAAGGGGCAGGACCAACCCTGAAGGCTGTTCTGTCTTAGAGATCTGTTCCCCCTTTGAATTCTGGGGGTAAAACACGGTAGCTTCTGACAAGCCATTTTGCGATTCTTGCTTGTCAGCCCTCTCTGTGGTTAAATAACTCGGTAGGATCAATGAATGGAGAGCTAATTCTTTCTGTTTTACAGAACAGCTTTGGTTACCCGCTTGTGAGAACACGTGAATCACTGTGAAGGAACAGAGGACTTGTTAATTAATAAAGGAAAGAAGTTAAGCAACTACGAAGTTAGTGTGCTTGATGTGACTTAAGATAACTTTCCTTTTTGCCTAAGCCCTTTCTATACCCTCCCTCTGTTCTGTCTGTTTAGATGGTACACTCTTCAATGCGGAATTGTTTTTCTCCTTAGTCCAGACAATGCTTAAAATTACTGCTGTTTTTAATTACAACAGTAATTGTGATTCTTGGCTATTTGAATTATTGGACAGCAGTGATACACACACATTTTTTAGTCCAAAAGACCTGCTCCCCAGGATTTTTGCTGGATGTGTGTCTCCTCTTGTTTCATGATGTTTGATGATTCAAACGTCCTGTCCGTAAGCCTGCTTTTCTTAGCTGTCTTTTGCCCAACATTTAAAAGTAGTCTGTAGATACCTGAGGTCTACGGATCAAAAACTGCTTTAGTGGAGAGTAGGGTGCTGGAGGTTTTTTCATTCCTTAATTTCTGCGGCATTAGTTCTAAATGTACTAAGAAATGCCTCCAAGTTTTGTGTGCAGTAGCTTGCAGAGTAGACTGCTTGCTCAGTTTGAGGAAAGGGGAATTCAAAACTCAAAGAAGTTGTAATACAATTTTTGAGTTACAGAAATGGTATTTTACTTTTTTATGATGGAACCTTGCTTTGGTTTTGTTTGATCTGCGTGAGAAATAGGTAGAGAATGTATCCTTGGTTCCCTCACATGCTCTTTTCACAATAAAAAATTGCTACAGAGCTAGACAGAACTGATCAGAATTACTGCAAATAGTATTCTCAGCCTCATGTTCTTGCGAAGGTTGAAATTCCTGGCAGTGCAGCTCTGCCAAATTTCTGACTGCAACCCCAGTGCTCTTGGAATCAGTGTCTCCCAATGGACTCTCATGTGCCTCAGCTGAGTCACTTCCTCACCACAAACTGCCATAAAGAGATGATTTCTCCTGCTTTTCTTTCTAGGGTTTAGCCTGCGCTGCCCCCCTACTTTTCAACATAAGAACTCATCAGAAAATACCTTTTGTAGTAATGCAGTTGAGTTCAGAGGGTTTCAGAAATGTGGATTATTGGTGGCCTTTTTTGTTGAAGAGACTATTGGGTTTTGTGTCCCTCCACTCTTTCTAGCTGCTAATTTGAATGAGAAGCCAGCAAAGCAGCATGTTGGTTTTCTTTGTAAGTAGCGGTTATAGCTGTTTCCAACTGCTAGGTGAACATGAATGTCTATGAGATACTTCAGGTGATAGCTATCCATACAATCTATAGAAGTATATCATAATGTATCTAAGATCTTATATCTCATTTTGCTTAAAAGACTCACATTTCTTGCTTAATTCTTACATAAAATACGAGTCAAATTTGAAAGCTTTTGAATTTGGCAGAATAATAATAGTCTTTATACTAGTGCAATGTTAAGATGCATTTTACAGAAGATTTACTTTAATTGTGAAGAGGCAAAAACATATTAAATCTTTTGTATCCATGTATTGTATACACATTTATAGTATACACAAATATATACACAATAGATTTATGAAACGTTGCATCAGATGCATTGAACAAAGTAGGTATCAAAAGGAAGATGACTTATGAAGAGATCAGTTCAGAGTGAGATGTACATGTTAATGACCTCATCAATTAAAATAAAAACGTCGTTTTTATAGTTGCAAGGTAAAGCTGACAGGAACTCGTTAGTGCTTCTTTCTTATGCTGACAGTCATACTCCCATTCTATTCCAAACTTCCACCAGATGAGCTTGGTACAGGGAGTCATGCAATACACTGATGCTGTGGAACGTGGCGAATCCTGGCTTTGTAGCCCGGCGTAGTTTATTGCAGTCGCTGGTACCTAAGACTTCGTGTGACTGGCTGCTTCTTAAAGATGCTGCCTGTGTTGCATTAGTAGAGCATCTTCCTCTAACAAGCGAACAGCCCCCAGTCTATGTCTGTGTAGTCAGTGTGGCCACAGCGTGTGCTCCTTTCTCCGGTTCTTTCTGCTGGCGCATCCTAGAGCGTGCTGTTTTACATTTTTCCCCTTTTGCAGTATGAGGTATTAGACAAAATGAAGCCATACCACTGTAGCTGGGTGAGCTTGCTCACACTAGGCCAGGTAACAACAGAAGTAACAATGTCACAAAATGCGCTTTTTGGATCTACGGTCCTGCCTGTGTTAAGAAGGTCAGTTGAGAGTTTTCACAAACCTGCAAAAACTCTTACAGTTGAGACTATAAGTGAAAAAGTTTATGACTCGTAAGGTGGTATTAGTTCTGGAAATTAATTGTGACACTGTATGCACGCTAATCACTGTAGTGGAAACATCCGGCTGCTATGATGAGATGCTGTGTTGGGAACAGGATACTACCATGTTCCCTTTCTGTGGTACCAGGTGGTAAATTTGCTTAAGCTTGCATATTTTGTTACGCTGTGGAGGACCACAGTTTGCGTGTGGCATATCAATCCATTTTCATTTAACTTGGAATTGTTTTCTTAAAGCAGATTCTCATTTAATTAAAAAACCAAAAGATTCCACAGGGACAGGTTTATGTGTAAAGACTTGAAACAAATCTCTTTTAAAAGACGAAAAGGCACTGCTTTATTAAACGATAGTTCAAGTTTGCCAGTTCAAAAATCCTTATTTCCTTGAAGTAGCCAGGTGTGGCTTCTGAAGTGGTTCATGCATATCAGTGTGTAAAAGCTAAATATGAGCAGAATTGGGATGGAAGTGAATGTGGGGGTGTGAAGAACTGGAGATGGGGAGGAAACGTGATAACGTTACTGCTGGATGTGAACTAAGTAGTTGTTGGGACTGGGGCTGACTGGATTACAGAAAAGTCGTGGGTAGGCAACGCTCACCTCTCCACGGCAGTCAGAGGGAGGCAGGGCTGCCTTCTGTGGTCTGATGACTTCCAGTGCCTGTAGACAGGTCTTCAGCACACTTCTGCCCTGAGCCAGGCAGGCGGTACTGTTCACCTTCCTTTTGCCCCTATTTTCCCTCCTAGAAAAGATGGGGAGTAGTTAAGAGAAGCTTCTGTAACATGCCTGTTTCACATGATTCAGAGATAGTGGAGTGCCAAACAAGAGTCAGCTGTGAGGTGGCCAAGACAGAGAACAGCGCAGGTCATAGCTGTGCGCTTTGCACTCGTGGTCCAGGATTAAAGGGGTGTCCAGGGCTCTCTGCTGGGGCAGGCCAGGTGCTCACCCCATTGTAGCCTCCCAGGGGCCCCAGGCATGCTGTGTGTGGGGGGTGTCATTATCTGTGAAAGGCAGCGCAAATGAAATGTGCTGCAGCTGTGGCTGCGCTGTCCTCGGGTGGGGGAATAGCTCCCTGCAGGTGTGCTGTGGCTGCTGTGTAGCCCTGGGGAGCAGGAGGGCTGGTTTTCCTGGCTGTGCACGGACTATTTGAGGAAGGATGCCACGAAGGTAGGGCTGCTGCTTCTGCTGCTGGGTGGGATATGGATGAGCAGACTCAGGTGTCCCAGGGTGGCCCCTCCTGGGAGAGGATGGGTTGCATGGTGCTAAATGTAAAAACAGGCACTTGTAAAATTCCCCTCCTGGTGTTTCAGAAGACAGCACACATGATGCTGCCAAGCACACCCATGGGACTGCTGAGATGGTCAAACAACATGGCCAGGAAAGTTCTCCTGAGGATGCTGTGATGGATGTAGCCCTGGAGACCTGTTTGGCAGAGTGTGCCAATAACTTAATTCTGCCTATGCTGCAGGCTCTTTCTACAGAGGAAAAGAGCCTCTTTAGAAGAAAGATGAAGTCTGCAGTCTAGTCGGGTCAGCGTTCCCCTACCAAGTGCAATTCGATTGCTATGTGCCCCTCAGCAGATGAGGAAAGTACAGAGGTGGCCTTGGCACAACCCCAGGCCATACCCTTTCTCAAGGAGAATTCAAGACATATTCCATCAGATTTCACAGGGGTTTTTTTCACAATTTTTTTTCATTTTTTGTTCTTAAACATGCAGTAAACACTTACATTTAGGTTGTTGCAGATGTAGGCATTGAAGCTCCTGAGATTTTTTTTTCTTTGTATGCACTTGTAAATCATATATGCTGAATATCAAGAGCATAAACTTCCAGCAGCTCGTTCTGTATCTTCTGTCTATGTTCATTAATACATAGCCGGGTCTTGGGACTCTTCCTTGTCACATGCTGACATCCCCTGGGGACACACAGCTAGTGTTCAACTACGTCTGGTTCAGGCTTGCCAAAACTCTCCCCAGCAATCGCCAAAGACTCTGACAACTGTGCTTCACAATCCAACTGATTTTGTGTGTGTTTGTGTGGCTGATACATTATGCCTTTCATGGTGTTTTTGCTTGTTAGAGAGACACTATTAAGTTGAAAATACTGTAAATTTCAGAAAGTGGAACAGCACTAGTTTTAAGTATAAAGCATACTAGGGGGTTTTTTTTGTTGATTATTCTGCCGTGTGCTATACAAGCTGAAGAAACAGGAATCTCCCAGGTGCTGGACAGCATTAACAGATTGAATCCCCATTTGTTATTTTTTCCTATAGGGGAACTGTGACTTTAAAATAAATGGTTGCTGCTCCTGGCTCTGTAAGGCAGGTCTCTGCCAGGTTGCAGTTTCACATTACCAGGGGCCAGCCAGCTGCTGTGCCCCCCCTGCATCCTCAGCCAGCATTGCGGTCCTCTCCCTGCAGGGTCGCTGACGCTGAGCTAATCCTGCAGAGATCCGGTTCAGGGAGGGTAACTGAGGAAAAACTAGTCCTGAAAAAAAAAAAGGTACCGGGGAGCAAACAGGGTGGTGGCAGAGTGGGGGATGCCTCTTGGTAGCAGCTCTGAATTCAGTGGGTTTATCTGGAGTATGACAGCCTACGGGCAGCTCGGCATGAAACGTGTTGTACTCTCTGCTTGGTGTGGCAGAGACGTTCCCCACAATGTGGCGGTGGCTTTGTGGTCCCTGTAGCAGGGGCAATGCAAGGTCTGCTCTCACTGGTGGCAGGTGGTCATCTAAGAGCTGGCAGGGTTCAACGGAGGAAAGCGTTAGGAGCACAAAACCCAGCGGGGAGTTGGGTTTGGCCTCCGAAAGGCCAGAGGTGTAAATGAGCATCAGCAAGACCTCACAGAGAACCCTCTGGATTCATACTTGAGGAGCATCCCAGGCCTTTTCTATTTGAGCTTCTCCTGTCAGACCGCTGTGCAGACTTGAAGTACCAGATCCTGCTGCACACCAGTTCCCCACAAGAATGATGGTCTGTGCTTTTAGCAGGGCTGCAGCTTGTGGTTTTCCCGGCCAGGGAAAGAAAACAGGAGGAGACAAGTAAATCCTGCTTATTTAAGATACTTTGGTGCCACCACACCATTAACTTGTATGTTGAACTGTACTGTAGCAGGAAGGCAGCGACTGATGGGGAAGGTGAGCAGTGTTCCTCAGCTCTGTGCCCAACTTCCTCTTGGGGCTGAAGAGCAACCCTTAAAAGCTGCAGTGATCAGGCTCAATTCACTATTAACTTCTGGTCTGGCATTTTAGTATGGCAGAGCAGTTTGTATGTGGTGGTCATTTCTCAGTTCCTGTCTTTCAGCAGCTGCTCCTCAAAACTTGCAAAATGTGAGCAGTGGGCTTGGAGGAGTGTGGCGTGTGGTGTAATCACAGCTCTTCCTTCCCCGCCAGCTTCCTCTAAGCAATATTTCATTTTTTTTTCTGTTTCTGTTGCATTAGTTCGAACTGCTGTGAATGATGTGAAGACAATTGGAGATATGTACTAAAACTAGCATTTCCTATTGTAGTGTTCTGCTATTTCACCAGTGATCATATTATTTTAAGTGTGTTACAGTTCCAGAGTTTTACTTTGGAACTTAAATGTACTAAAATGATAACCTGCCTTTGTGCAAAGGAAAAAAAAAAACAACATAAGTTTCACACACAGTAGCAGAAACTATATTATTTCTGTCTGATTTAACTATATGCATCAATTGTACAGTGTGTGTAATACACAAGAAGTGAATGTTTCAAGAGTCTTAATGACAGTTCTTCAAATGAAATTTTCTCACTCAATGTAAAGAAAGGGTTATATAAAATCAGCACTTAAAGCCAGTAATACTCTAATGCTGAAAAGTATTTATAAGTGTCAGTAACCTCGTGAAACTCAGTATAAAATCAATTCAATGTTGTGCATTTTTTTTTTTTTTGCAATTGCCCTCAGTTACCAGGAAAGTGAAACAAGTACCTTAAAAAAATGTTAAAAATACTCCAACCATTTCATTTTTTAAAAAATTATGATAAAGCTCTACAGTGATATTGATGTTATTCAGAGTTCCTTTTGTACAAAGAGTGTGATACTGGCAACTAAAGTTCTGATTTAGTGGTGACTCTCCCTCCTATAAGACAGCTTAAGGTTTTCTTGTTGTCATCATCAGAGGAGAGTTACCAGCTGAGCTAATTCATTCTACAAGACTTCATAGGAAAAATAATTTTGCAGCTATTTTTTCTAACTGATACACATGTGATTTTTAACTCTTGTGGCAAGAGGCAGGGTAAGGTATGGAAATGCAGACAGCTGCCTCTCAAAGAAACAAAGCTTCAAGGAAGCTTAACGTGCTGAAATCAAGGGGAGCATATAATCTCCATCCTAGTGTGCTAAAGTGCCGAGCGTCACATCCATCCAGGGTTATTAACAGCTTTTGCTTTGGGATATGGATTTAGGGCTAAAGAGTACTCATGAAAGAAGGACGTAAAAACGGCAGGCAACAGCAATCAAGCCAGTCTGATCTTAAAATATGTATGACAGCCTTGCATCCTACTAATAGAGAAGACCTGGAAAAATCAGAAAAAGTGGATGAAGTGCAATGTTAGTTCATCAATCGGAAATCATGCCTTACCTTACTTAGCATTTGTATTTTGCTAACTAGATTATTTTCTTATACCATGGAAATGAACTAAAGGTAATCTGGTCTTCGAAAGGGATCTGTGTGCAAGGGAAAATTATCAGTTGAAATAAGCTTTACCATGTGAACTCTGAAACTGATAAAAAATAGTTTACTGAGCCCTAGAGCTTCACTTGTTTTTGAACCTCCCGTGCTCCCCTGTGATTTATGATTTGGAATTTGAAATGTTTTTAACAAAATAGTGAGTGCAAAACTGCCCTGCCTTGTGCAGTGTATCCCACTGAGTCATCTCATAGCATCTAGGCAGCCTTTAAAGAACAATTCAAGTTAAAAATAACTTTCCTAAGTTGCACCTGACTATGTAAAAGATGAAGGGGCAAAGGACAGAATTTACACTGATCTTCTTGCTGTGGGGAGAAAGTGTCTTGCCTCTCCTGCCTGTGTCTTTCCTGTGGTTCCCCAGTTCATTGGTCTTCCCCTTTGGCAGCCAGCCATGCTTGCCCCAAAGCTTTTGTGTCAAGTTATAGGAACCTCAGGAAGGAGCTTGGATGGCATTTTTCTGCTTTTGGGGAGCATGTAGGAAGAGGGAAGATGCTCTTCCTGAGGGTGCCTAGAGCAGCTTGGGGAAGGAAAAGAAGATAAACGATCAGGTCCTTGATTCCATATTCAGGTTCACACTACACTGCTGAGCTTCAGGTGCCTTCTGGCTCCTCTTCCCAAAGGCAAGTAAGCCAGCCGGGAACGACAGGAATATAATATATTTCAATGAGTAGTGTGTCTCCTACACCAGATGAGACACTGACCTGATGATCTGGTAGGGATCCTTCCTTACTCTGCCAGTGAAGTGCGAAAGCAAGTCCCTTTGAACAGGTCAGGGAATTTGCTCTGAAGTACTGATTATGGTTTATCAGCCCGTGTTGCAAAAGTCTCTGTGTAGTTCATGTAACAACAGCTAATTGTCTGCAGTATCCCACTAATATCATCGCAAGTTATGCTAATTTCATTGTTTTCAGGAGCCCGTATGTCAAGGTCCTCTCTCAAAGAGGTGGACACACAATTTAGTGCTTGGTGGTGCAATTCAGTCACGTCTGGTTGCAGTCTCCTTTTTGTGAGGTGCAGTTTGCTTTTCTGATGGCAGAAGGAGGGAAGGGATGGCCTGCCACTTGCCTCACCCCATTCAAAACAGCACACACCACAGCTAGAGTAAACGTGGAGAACACTATTCCCCTCTCCCAGCCACTGACCCCTTCTGGTATCTCACACCACAGCTGGAAGCCTGCGAGGCAGCAAGCCGTAGTCCAGTCAGGTTTTCACTACCTCTGTTTCATCGCGTGTTGCAGCTTTTCATCAGCAAATAACTGATGTTGCTGCATCATGGCACAGGCATTGCGAGATGTTATCTTCTACATCACCAGTGCTGTACAGATGGGTCTTGGCATGTAACAATCTGCAAGCGTCCCCGGATTTCTCAGCCAGAGGAGTGTGCTGCAGGCAATCTTTACTCAAAACTCCTCTTGCTTCAATTTTAATCTTAAAGGCACAAAATAGATCAAGACAGGGAAATTTGACCAAATTTTCAGAAAGCAATGATCACTAACAAAAATTATGCAGGTGACCTGGCTTTGGCAGGAAGGAAATTATGACCTGAGTGTTGATGAAGTCCATGATGATTATTCATGTGATTAAGAACTGCTGGAGCATGGCCTGAGTCTGCAAGGGAAGGACAATCTGAGACTTTTTGAGGAATATTTGGGGGAATAAATCTGAGGTAAGGTATGATGTGCTGCATAGGACATAAGGCTTGGTTTCACTCAAGAACTGGCAGATCAGGATTTTAAGAAGGGCAGGGGGAGGATGGGGGAGTAGAATGGACCTGCTGCTGCTGCTAACAACCATTAAAAAATACAAAGCCAGCTGCTCTCAGAGCAGAGCTTGATCCTTTCAGTGCCTTTAACAGCACAGTGTATATTCAGAGGAGGGGAATTCATGAGGCCCTATGGACCTACACCATGGCACTACACAAAAATGCAAACCCGAACAATGGGTGGCCTCAGCGGTTCCATCTGCCTCGCCATTAACAAGGTTAAAGTAAAGTGGGTTTCCTCGGCTGTGTCACATACAATTTACACTTCAGATGCTTTAACTCTGGAGCTGGACTAGAGGGAGCACCATTCTAAACGCACGTGGCAAGGGTCTCCTAACATGTATGCTAAACACTTTTGGTATTGATGCTCTTTGAAAGATAGAGAGTAGTAGCACTTAGATAATTTGTAAGTGCTATTTGGAAAGTGCAGATTTTTTTGCTAAATCATTTTTAAAAATTCCTGTTAATAAATTAGAATTACAGTCAAATATTGTTTACTCAAAATATGATCAGTACATTAAACTGGCTGGATTCAGCTAACAGCAGAAATTATTGGAGGCCTGAGAATGTTACCACCAGCATTGCTGGTATGGTAACCTGAAAACTCAAATCCACTTTTAAGCTGAAAGGGATATTGATACATGGAAATGTATTCTGTTGTAAAGGTTCTGCTTTCAGAGCCATTAAAATACTTAACCACGGCAAATAATGACCTTTAAAATTTTTTAGTTGTAGAGAGCTAGCGGTACATCAACAGGTACATTAGCCTGTTAATCTCTATGCCATTGAGTGTAATAAAGCATTGGAAGTATCACAGCATTTTGCAGATATCATGCTCTGTGTCTCGGCTTTGAGATGCTTTAAGAGAACCTGACTGTCCTATAGGCTGTCCCATTCTTGAATAAAAATTCAGTTCTTATCGAATGAATATCAAAGTTGATGATTCAATTGTGGAGCTGGTTTATGATCTGTAAGACAAGCACTTGAGCATTTAACTCTGTGGTAAAGATATAAGGTGATTTCCAGAGAGAAAATACATCTGTTGTTGCTGCAGAGGTGCTCAAGGCAATCCACAGATCCAGGCCACCGAACAAATACAATACAAGAAACCTAGCCATCTCATCTGCCTTCGACCCCAAATCATGGGTTCAGTAGCAGAGTAGAACTTCATACTCCTCCTGAAGTTAAACAATTAAACTTGCGGGCGATAAAACCAGCAGACGTTGAGTAACAGTTAGTGATGTCAGTTGTCTCATGTAGGAAGGCCCCGAGCCAGCAGCTCACCACGCTGCGCCTCCTCCTCGGTGACCTGTGCAAGCTCCTCTCAAAGGCTTCTGCTCGCCGTGTTTGAGGTAACTACAGGCAAGGTAAAAGGAACTGAGAAGTCATCTCATGACTAATTGGTCTCAAACCATTGACAATCTCCTTTTGTAGCTACCAGATTGCCCTCTGTCTATGAGCTGCAGCTTTTGACTCAAGCTCTATCTTCATAATTTTATCATAAGATAGTTGGAGAGCTATTCTTGTTGAGTCCTGACAGGTGCAATGCTTCCACACCAAGGATTGCAGTGGAAGGAAAATGAAGAAAGAATAATGCAGCAAGGCAGAACCTGTGAAGGAGGTAGAAGGGAAATTGTCCAGCTGCATGTAGCACTTACATGTGCTTAAGGTGGGAGATGCCCCAGCTAGCTAGGTGTGAGTAAAGGGAGAGTTCACAAAAAACAGGATTAGTTAACCTGAAATAGGGATGTTTGATTTTATGGGGAATATGTAAAAGAATTATGTAAAACCGTATTTACTTGGAGGAGGGAAAATATGCATGTTTGTGTGCTGTATTGAGCATGTATTTAACTCAAAGCACATTTTGCAGCCAACTTGGCTACTTTTTGGTCAGTTAAGTTCTCTTCCAGCTCATTGTCTCTAACTGACAGGGAATTCAGCCACAGCTACCCTGTTTACAAAACTAAGTTCGACATCTGCATCTTGTGCCTGACCTTCCAGTGCGTGATTCTTTCATCCATTCTTCACATACGCACTCTTACTGGTGCAGATCAGATAAATGAAATATTATGACTGACATATTTGTGAACTCAGGTAGAAATCTAGTATAGATTTATGTGAAGGCCGTGTATGTGCTGTGACCAGGGGCAAGTCCCCAGACATGAGGTGCGACTCCACATTGCAGTTCCTCTGGCAAGAGTATTGGAGGGTGATGGGAATCTCACTGCTTAATGTACTCCCTCCCACCTCCTGCCAGTGTTTATCACACCTGCAGTTGTGCCAATGCAATGGTGTGTTATTTTGCCTTGAAACTGGAGGTGTGATGTGAACCAAGCTAAACAAACACTACAAACTGAAAAAAAGTAGATGAATTAACTGAAAACTTTTGCTGTTGAGAACTGGCTAACAGTTTTAGTTATTGCACCAATCATCCTCGAAAGCAGATCATGCATCTTTGGAAGTGTTCTTCTTGAAAAGGAGGCTGTTTACTGGGTGGTTATCTTGCATTTATTTTCTCATTACCAAAGAAAAGCTATGAATGAAATGCAGAGTAGTAGAGCTGGAGTTCTGGATGGGTTGCGTCATTCGAGCAGGATCCCTGGCAGTTCCCCACGTTCCGCCTGGCACGGCATACTGTTGCTGGCTTGTTCCACTGTACGGAGTGTGAAAACAGAAGGGCACCCCAGGAGCTGTTGCCGATGCTGCCAAGACAGCAAGCAGCGGTGGCACTCGCTGTGCAAAGCTTTGTCGAAAACTGGGGTGAAAGCTAAGCACAGTAGTTTGTTGAAGACATTCTGGTTCAGACTTTTGCACCATGTAGAAACTGTGTTTTCTGCCATGTGATTCTCATTTTTGTGCTTCCTGCCAACAGGGAATGAAAAAGACCTATGGAGGGGTTTTCTGTGTTTGAGAAGTCCAATTAAGCTTGTGATAGCCCTCATTTTCCATGTGATGTTTGGATTGCAGACAAAAGTGAAATGGCTTTTTGCAACTTCTCTATCAGTCCAAGTAGCTGGACAGCAGTGAAGTAGCCATAACAAAGATGACAATTTCAAAATCAAGTATTTTATGTATTGTCCAGGATGTGCTTGATTCCTGCTCTAGTTCAGTGAATGACAATTAATTTGTGGCCTGATCACCATACAGTTGTACTCTATACCACAAATTCCATAACTTTTTGGGGGGTTTTTTGCTTTACCAGATACAATCCCTATGGACACAGACTCAGATCCTTGAAGCTACGAGGATCTCGCTTGCTTCTGAAGTCAGTGGGACTTAGGCATTTAAATACTGTAAACATTTGATTATACACGACAGTATCACAGAGGCTGCCTGTGACAGAAGGTGATGCCACACTCTGTGTCACCAGCTTCTGAGCCTGGGAAAGATGAGAATTTTCATGAGGGAAATCTGTGGGCTGTGCTTGAGGTCCAGAGTCCCAGGTATGGGACACAGTCTCCCTCTACTCTGCGGTTATTTGGAAATGGGTATTTTCAAGTATTTTGGATATTTAGAATTAGAAGGTTTGTAAGGAGGAGGACCAGAGGCATCTTGATTTAGGAGCCATTTTTTCTGGCCTTCCATGTTTTCAAGAGTGAGGCTGGTTTAATAAACAATTGGTTTGTTCATGGAAGTATCCAGGAATAGTGTAGGAAGTGTCAGGATTTGAAAGGTCTGGTCCCTTGTCTTCTGTGGCTAAAACTGTTCAGGTATTACTATTTTCAATGACACACATGGTGTTGGGTTCCTAGATGTAATGTTTGAGTGCTGCCAAGAGCCTCAAAATGTGAATTTACTTGCTGTCTGTGTCTTGTATCAATTGGGGTTTCTACTAGACAGTCAGCAACTTGGTGTTCTAGCTTACAGCTGAGCCCCACAAAATTATCAGGTTGGCTCCTGAGCCCTCTCCTCGCCTTGGTGGCCCAAGCCAGTGAGCACACTTCAACCTACACAAAGGGTCCCTGAGAGTCCACTACATAACTTGCTCAGTGTGAAAGACAGGTTTGGATGCAAGTCTTCCCTCATTCAGGAGGTTGCTGTGATCTCCAGCTGGTCGTTGTTCAGCCTTTCGAAGAAAGATTAGTAGATTGTAGGTAAGAGACAGGGGTTCCTCATGTGGGGAGCAGGGGTCACTGACCATTTCCAAGAGGATTACACCCAGGGTTGGAAGCAGCACCAGGACGTGTGGGGAGACTGTGCCTGAAGAGCGCAAGCAGCAGTGGGGGCTCTGGGTAGTACAGGGAGAAGAGTTCAGCTACAAAGCCTACAGCAGCTCCTAAGGTTGGTGGTGTGGTTTTTACAATGGTGCAGTAATAGAGATACCTAAAACTGACACAGATACAATTTGTTGTTGCACAGATTGCGGGTTGTGGCGTCTGCATGCCACCCGTCAGGAGCAGCTGTGCGGAAGGGTTCACGCAAATGGAGGATGCTGAGCTAGGGGTAGGGGTCCTGCTCCAGGCTGGTGCTGAGCAGCCGGGCTCCCTCACTCTGCCTGCCAGCCAACTCCCTGCTCCCGCTACCCAGCGACGGGCATTTATCCAGAATGGCAAAAAAAAATAGATCCAGTTCTCTGTCTAGCTATGAGTTCAAATCCACTGCCCAAGCTGATTCAGCTGTGATATTTTAAGGTCTTGTGGGAGAAGGATGCTCTCAATTTTTCCTGCAGAAGATCTGTCACTGGAGTAATTAACTGTTTGATGAATACTAAGAGTTGTCTCCATAACCTTGTAGCGGTATGGCCAATAATAACAGGAAGAAACTAGGTTTCAGTCAGGGCTAATGAAATCCTATGGATTCGACATGTTATACATTCCATTCCTAGCCACTGCAGTATGTCCCAGTCACCTTTCCATATTTTCTAACCTGCCCCCAGAGCCTGGGATCAGAGAGAGGCTACCAGCGTAACTGAGTAATCCTTTATTTTGCCAGAAGTTGGGATTTGCCCTGTGAAATAGAATAACTAATTAACCATTCCCCCTACAGAAGTTCGGGACTGCGCTGGCCTGTGCATAAATGGCTGCAGAGACACACGTGCCTTCTCCCACCAGCCAGGGGTCTGATCCTTCAACAGCAACTTCAGGGCTTGCATTAAGAACGTGTTGCCCTTTGTGCTTCCCTGTGCTTAACGTCCAGTTTTCCTGCCTTGCACAGTGAGTGCTACTGGATAACTGGAGGGTTGTTTGGTTTCGAGTACAGATGAATTGTTAAGGCACAGACACGATGCTGATATTAATCTCTCTTCTGTTTTGTGACTGCTTTCAAAATTGTAAATTCAGGGCTTCCACAATTGAAGTTGTGGTTTGGGTATACATTTCTGATCAAAACTACAGATAGCTGGTTGTGCTGTGCTCAGTCGGCATATCCATTGCATTTTTCTTTGGCCAGTGCACAGAGTGTCTGACTTGTAACCTGCTGTCCCTTTGCACTGATCACGACTGTGGTGCCCTTATCTGAATGGTTCTTTGCTTTCAAATGTTTTAAGTCTAGGGTTCCTGTTTTATCTAGATCTCCCGATGCAGAGTTCATCCATCATGCCAGGAAAATTGATCCTTGGCCTATAAACATCCTTACTTTTGAAATTGTTCATTCGTTTTTTCTTAACCCGAATGGCTGAGCATTAATGGGCAGAAGAATCAAACAAAACACTCTTCTACCTTGTCCATAATTCTTTGGTTTTCTTTTTTTTTTGACTTCGTGATTTATTCTGTGTTATGCTTTCAAGTCTTACATCAACCAGTAAACGCAGATTTACCGGTGGAACGGAGGGGCTTCGGCCTGCATTGCTGCGTTGCCTCACGGCTTGTCTCAGCCAGCCTTGCCTGCTGCAGTGTGACTCTTCAGCATCATACCTAGTGGGAATTTTTTTCTCAGTTACGTTAACAAAGTTAATGGAGAATAAGCTCAAGGAAGTAATCAAAATTGCTCTGGATTTACACCCATGTAACTGAGAGCAGAATTAAGACCATTAAGATGCTCTGTTTCTGGGAAGATGCAATATTTTTAAAAAGTTACATTAACCCCATTGTTACCATTTTACTGGAGTGATATCACTTAATCTACATAATCAAAACCAAGAGGGATAAAGTGATCCAGTTTACCACATACAATGAAATTATTTCAGTTATGTTTCATTATTTTTAATTCTATACAGAATTAACAGAATTCAGAGAAAGGCGTATTAAACCTGTGCATGATATTTGCCCTCCTGAGGTCAAACTAAGAAAAAAGAAGCAGGAAATTTTGAATAAATAATGTTGATTTTATGTGCACAAACGTGGTTTTTATTTTTATGTACATAATTATAGAGATAATTAACAACGAAGATAATTCTGGTGGTGAGATAGGGCGGAATAGTAGAAAATGTCACTACTTCACTTTTAATTCTCAGAGTTCGGGCAGTGTGGGACAACAGAATTACCTGCCTCAGGTGGGAATTAAAAGCTTTAACATATGAGGCTTAATCCTGTTGCAGCTGAAATCCTCTTTTCACGCTTTACTGTTGCTTCGGCATTTTGATGTGAAAAGTTTCAAAATTAACTTTTTCTGTAAGATGTTGAAAGCCTCTGAAAAAAGTGTTATAGAAAACGCTGAACACAGCCATTTAGTAATAATGTCAGTATATGGAGATAGTCCATTTTAGACATGTTAAGATGCAAGTTTGGAAAAGCGAATTAGGAACTGACTACTTTCTTTCTCAGTCAGTGCATCAGAGTGATACAGATTTCCCTTGCCAGTAAAATGTGGTTATAGAGCATCTGAATGGCTTAATTCTTCTTGCAGGTGTTGAACCTGTGAACTTATAAGTGCTATTTCAAGGAAAAGCAGCCACCAAGTTTGATGTCCTTTTGTTACACAGTTGGGAAAGGAAGCCCTGTGTGTGTTTCGTGTGACATGGCATACTCTGTCAGCTCCCTGAGCTCTGGAAAGAATCTCCATAGATATAGCTCATAGCGAGTGTATCAGACAGTAACTGTCCTTTATTTCTGAAGAATGAAAGGAAGACGTGAGTTGCTGGTCAAATCCTGCTATCCTTAACACTTGTGAAACCTATATTAATGCAAGTCATCCTATTACACTTTGGAGAATCCATTTCAAGGCCAGGATTCAAGTCCGTACTCCTGTCGCTAGGTATTTCTGAAACTTGGTGCATGATACCGATTTATAAGGGATACCTGAAGTCATATGACTCTAAACTGGTATTTGGGGAAGAAGAATAGGTTATGAACTTCCATAGCAGCCTTTCTCCTCCTCTTCCTCTACCACTGCTCGCTTCAGTGCTCCAGCAACTAGCAGGATGCCATTTGCTGTTTCCTGTTTGGTGTTATTTGTATTTGCTGCTAACGTTGGTGACGAAATAAGGAACAAAAGGGAAACAGCAATTTTTAACAACTAACTCCAGTTACCTACCGCCCTTTTATGTCATCTATGGATTAGCTGATGAGTGGATGTGGAAACCCTAGAACCGGCTCTGCTGCGAGGCAGATAAGGTCAGGCGTGCCTCTTAGCTCGTGAGCAGCACCTCACTGACCCAGAAAGTGTTGAGCCGGTTTTATGCAGCGTGCATCCTTATCCACATGGCCAGGAGGCTCAAGCCACCCCTGTGAAGGCGTCTGGTCTTACTGAACTATGCTTCTGTAAACAAGGGCACCCAGGAGTGGTTTCAGACACAGCCAAACAAGTTCTACGTAGTTGTGTCCAGTCCCACTTCTGCCCAGCGCTGCACCCCAGTTATTATAACTTGGGCAACAAGCTGCAGGTGTGGGTGCTCACTGCAGCAATACCCAGAGCAAATCTTTATGGCAGCCTTCCCACCAACATGAACTCTGGAAGATGCTTATTGGTTTTAGAAGTACCGCATACAGAACTGTTTTAATGGTTTTGTTTGGGGTTTCTTTGTGTTTGTTGGTGTTTTGTTTGTTTCTTTGTTTAAGATTATTCGCACAGAAATTAAGTCTTACAAGGGAAATTTGTGGTTGTGAATATTTGTGTATGTCTGGTTTCATAATGCAAAAAGATTAATAGTAGTAGACTTATTTGAAATCATGGTATAACATTTCATGTTCAAAATGCATGCTATAGGACTGATTAAAACATAAATGACTTATTCCATCACTGATCTTGTATCTGCTTTATCTGGATGGGTTAAAGCCGTTAAAATATACACATTCTTTTCAAGCCATATTGATACTATTGAAGCAAAACAGTCTTTCATGTTATTTAGAAAAAAAGACCTTGCTTTGTAAATTGTTATTTCAGGAGTTCTTAACTCTCAATATAAAGAAAACCCTTTTATTGTAACCAATGAAAGTACATCCAAAACGTTACTCCATGAGGATGCATTTCATAGGGATTTTTATGTGACTATGTGAAAAATAATTTTCCTCCATGCCTGTAAAGAGGGCTGAGTGGATAGCAGAGATAAGGTTTCACGGAAAGGAAGAAAGAATGGAAGTGACATCGTCGAGGTTATTTTTTAAGAGCTGCTGTCTGTGTAGTCCTTTCAATTTTTGTGGAGAAAAAGACTGCATTTTATGCATTTTGAACCACCTTTCTGTTTCATCGTTTTTCTTGGTTCTCAAAAAAAAAAATCTACCTTCCAGTAAAATTGTATTAGTGAATTTTAAACAAATTCATTTCCTCACAAACTTCAGCAAAATAGTATCCAAACAGGCCTGATTTATCAGGCAAATGCCTCACTTTGTTTGTCAGCTTCTTTGTTGGGGGGTGAGGGGGAGGGGAAACCCAAGCAACAAAAGACCGTAACCTATTGATATTACTCCTGCCATACACCAGGGAAAATAGATTGATTTAGAACTAACCACAGAAAACTAGTCAATCTGCTGAGTTTACAACAGAGCATTTTTATTTATTTGTTTGTAACAAGAGTAAACATCATCAATATTCGACCTCGTGTTATTGGAAGGCTTGCAGACAGCGGGTTTGTGTCAGCAAGCTGGAGCTATCTGTAAGACGAAAGAAGGCAAGCTTAAAGAAATGGAGGAACCTTGTTTTTCCTCACAAAATTGGAAGTCTCCGATCTCTGGTGCGTTATCATTTGTTGTAGGGTTTGAAAGAGAAGTAGGTAGATGAGCATTTTTATTTCATCTTTATTTCTTTAGGTTTTTGGGTTTGGGTCTGTCTTTTTTTTTTTAGAATATGATATTTCTGTTAATCTCAAAAAAGCTAGTAAAGCACAGGAAATTTTCAAAGCGAATTTTACTGAAGAACAACAGCCTGCAATTAACTTTCCCAGCATGTCGCCTCTGCACAGTGTTTCACGTGAATGAGGGGTTCAGGATAGCAAATACGCCCAGAATCTAAGTGTGGCCCTGGTGTGCTGCTTTCTGAATTGATAATACACTATTTTCCAGCATACTTGGCTAAAAATAGTTACAGTTTCAAAATTAAACTATTTTTTTTTCCACAGATGGATAAATAAGGGTGCTAGTGAAGTTTTCTGCCTTAGTGTGACCCTGCTTGCTGGACACACCATAAATGCTCTGATGAAGACGCTAAGTGTTCCATTTTCTAGTTTATTTAACAAGATAATTTCACTTGACTTTAAATGATTTTTTCATTATTATTTCAGTATTTTGCATACTAATACCTTATTAGAGTGTTTTCAAAGTTACCTGCATTCTCCCCTGCGTTCAGCTAGAGCTTAAGAACTCAAGGTTGATAAGCAAAATGGCATAAAACCCAGCAATGTGCATGTGAGCAGAAACATTCCAGCAGTTTCCCTCCCGGAGGGCACAGGCAGAGCACGTACATTCCGTGCATCTCGTGTCTGTCTCGTTGACTCACCAGTGCGTTTTCATCCTTTCAAGACGAAAAGCTGGGCCACGTTTCTGCAGGTTAATTCCCCGCTGGGGGCAGGGCACGGTTGGCAGCAAAGGGGCACAGCCATGCAAGGCTCCCTCCTGCTCCCTGTGATTTTTTTTTTTTTTTTTTTAAAAAAAAAAAACAAAACACAGGCCGGCTTTATTTCTCCTGGGATTTAATGCTGCTGAAAAGGTTTAGGGAGGGGGTGGAGTGGAAGAAACCTCCCAAAAGAATGCCTGCAAAGGAATCCCCTGATAAAAGCCACAGAGGAAAGGGTGAAATGCCAGGGGAGCTGGTGTCCGGTGCGGGGCGGCCAGCAGGCGTGGGGTGCCTGGGGGTCCCCGCTGCCTCCCGCTCCCCCCTGCTACGCGCTGCTGCTGCTCTTGCTGCTCCTGCTGCTTGTTGCCCTGGCAGCCGACCAAACTTTTTTATTTTCCAGGGACAGCTGCTGCCTGATTTTAAGTTGCAGCGGCTGCAGCTTCATATTTAGTTTCAGCATTTATTGTTCTAAAAGGATGAGGTCTGCATGTGCTGTTATAGGGCATAAGGGTAATGCCCTGTTTCAAAAAATACTCAGGTTTTATACTTTTAAGGGTAGGGTTCTTAACAAGAAGGGTTTTCATATTATACCTGTATTAAGTAGAAGTGATTAGTCCTTTTATAATACAGTAACGTACAAGGGGTGCCTGTTAAACAGCAATCACCTGTGATCCTGTCAGTCTTTGGAGTGCTGCCGTGACAGGTTTGACACACAGAATTTGGCTAGTGGAATATTTAAGTAACCAATTAAAATATACTTGTATTTATCTCAAAGACAATTTGAAATTAGCAGATCCACGGCAGCCCAGGAGCCTCTTTCAGTACTGCGGAGGTGTTGGAGATGGTTCTCGCTTGTCCCAGGTGGTGCCTGAGCAAGCACACACCTCCCTGAACTTTTCTGTGTTCACAGCCACCAGCCACAAGTGTCCCCTCCCACAGCCTGCTTATCAAAACAAGTCACTGAAGCCCTTGAAGAGTAAAACATCTTAATTTTGTCCAAGAACCCAGTTTCTGTTAGATTGTGGATAGATAGGTGGTGAAAGCGATCTGCTGTATGTTCTGTCTGCAAGAGCTGGCCTGTCTTTAGGAACGTTTGAAAGTAATCACTAACTAAGTCAGCACATTTAGCTACAGTTTTAAACGTTTCCCTTATGCTTTAACTGCTTAGTTGGCCTTCAGAGTATTGTAAAAACATCATACTTGCACATGCTGTTAGAATACCTTGCCATTGCTAGATAGAGCATTGTTAGCCAAGATGCATTTTTTTGTTGTCTGATAGCATTCAGAAAGGAAAAAACAAAAGAGGAGGTGGTGTAGGGAATATCCTGGTGAATTATTTTAGTCTTCCTCTGACTATACCGCCTTTCTTCCCCTTAGTATCCCTGTTAGATGTTAACCCCTCCCTTCCCCCTTCACCCCCTCCCCCCCTGCACCCCCCAAAAAAAGTTATCAGGGTAATTTTAAAGCTTTTTCTCTCGACAGATAATAGTGTGGAGCCCCACAAACGATTCTCTACTTGTCATATCTATTGGATTATCATCTAAATCATATTATAAAGCAGCACGAAGAAGCAAGCAGTTGTGCTTACCCTCCTTACTGCTCAGCTCAGGAGCTGTCGTTGTCGCAAGGGTATTTGCAAGGCAGGGGTATTGCCATTTTGAAAGGACCAGGCCTAGTATGTGCATCCTCACTAGGAGCTGACCGCTGGGACAAGGAAAAAAGCAGAAGACTAGAGAGTATTTTATTTTGCATTTGCTTGTGAAATCGAGTACTTCTAATGAATTTCAGTCATCGGTTTATTGCAATTAATAACAACATCGTTTATGTTGGAATCAGTATGCTTTTTGCTTGTTCATGTTGCCTTTAATATATATGGTTCTGTGAAATCACAAACCATAGTGAAGGAGAATTTAGAAGTGGTTTTTAACCTTGCTATATGCTCTCTTCTGTCTTCGTTAGTAGGTATTATTGTTACTGTTTTCTTGAAAATATTGAAATACAATGCTAGGCAAGTTCCTCAAAGTGTTCCTTTATTAAAATGTTCATCTTTTTCATATCAAAAAATCACTCTGAGTCGCCTTCCTGTCAGCGCTGTAGTGAAGAAAGGATTCCCCGTTAGGATAATTGCTGTCTATTTACTCTGTTGCATTGTTATTTGAGCCTCAAGCTACCTAGTAAATCATGGGAAGCTACTGTGAGAAAGACAGCTCTATTTTAACGAATCCTTCTCGCTGTCTCTTTTTTGTAAGGGTTACTTTTACTATAATTGCACTTTTAAAGGCTTTTTGTGGTTTATTCATCTCATGATGTAATTTATGTATAAACTTCTATGTTGTTTTTAAGCTAACATACATTATTTCCATGCACTTCTAAAGTGAAGAAATACTTGTTATAATTGGACTAATCTAGAGTTTCTGAGAATGTACTCAAAAGAGAATCTGCTAATTTTCTTAGCAGGAGTCAGCTTGTACATTCTATAGATCTATAGAGATGTAGATGTGTAAGCTTGTGTGCGCATATCATGTGCTATCAGGTTTCATTATGTTGTAACATAAGTATATACAGGAGAAAGGAGGAAAGAGTTGAAGCATCTTGGACAAAAGGGTTAATAATACCGTACCTTAATATGCATGGATGATGCCATGTGGTATCATTTGTGAGCTCCGAGGTGGCTGACCATTTCCATTTTGGTGTAAATCCCTTGAGAGGGAAGGCATTTCAGAGCGGGGTGTGATCTGTTCTGCTGGTAAGAGTGATTGACAAGGAATGAATAAATCGTTAAAAGAACTGAATAAATACCACCCTCCTGTTTAAGTCCAGGCACACCCCGGCTGGCACATATATATTCTAATGTGACACTTTAGCCAGATGTTTGAGTTGGTTGGTAACAAAAAACATTCCTGAAAAGCTAAATCATAGTTTAGTCGCAACCGCTTGTGATAGAGTTTTCTTTTATGGTGACATTTTAGTGGTGATTTGAATAAATGCAGGGAATTACAATATTTTGCAAGTAGGATGTATTGATAAATATGTATGCAAAAGGTGATGGAGGCCTCTTGAGTGGAAGCAGGGGCCCTGACAGCAGGTTCGTGGTCAATTGGTGAGGTGAAATGGTTCACTGAATTGGATAACACAGTGCATACCATAGTGACTGATTAAATTGATCTGTCCATGGCTACCCTGCTACTCAGGCCCTTTAATCTATTTTCAAACTTCTTTCCTTTTTAAACCACTCTAAATACATGTGATATGAAGGGAAGGAAGCAAGATGCATTCACAGCTATAAAATTCTGTGTTGTGAATTGAGATAGAACGCACAATTTCCAGAATGTCTGCACACTCATGTTATACTGTGTTATACTATACTTAGCCCAGGAACAAGTACATTGCTAGAAACTGATGAAGAAGATAATAATAAACATCATTATTTAATATAACCTAAATTATAATAAATACCATATCTGTGAAATCTTAAATGTATTTATTGGAGGAGGGGAAAGTAAAACACTTGAGAGTTTTTGTTGTTGCTGTTCTTTTGTTTTCCTGATTGCGAGTTATACTTCCTTACTGTTTTATCCAGAAAGCGTTTAGAAAGCTTGTCGGGGAAACATAGCTGAATGCCAGTTAGAAAGACTGAATGTTACTGTCAACTGGGGGTCACTAATTTGAAAACATTATTTGGAAAAAAGTAGTCAGATGGATATTGTTTAGTACCTTAAAACATTTTTTTCCTTTTTTTTAATCATAGGGGGAAAAAGCTTAATGTTTTCTTCTTAGGATGTTGGTAGTTTACATCATATTTAGTGTGTTCGTGCTTGGGAAATCAATACTAAATGACAATGGGGCTTACACATGTTATTTTCTTCTTGATTCATGTGTTGTTTTGTAGTATGTGCAGACAGACTAGTTTAAGTATAGTCTTTAAATTCCGCTGAAAAATCACATAAAACTTCAGTGCAGTGGTGACATACACATGGAACAAGTTTACCTAGAATGTTACTGCAGTTGTCATCAAAGTGCAGAGTTCAGTATAATGCGTTTGGTTTCTTCTTTCTTATTAATTTTCAGGGAAGATATGACAATTTAATCACAATGTTTTCTGAAAGGATAATGAAGTTCTGCTCATAATTTAACTTCTCTAAATTATAGGTCAGTCTTGTAGGACATGACAGCATGCCATGGGCAACTTATACTCTGTTCTTTCATTTGTCTGTTGAAATAAAGATATGGTTAGTATCTTGCTAATAGTGAAGAAGTGATACAAAGAGGGAAGTGCTGAGGGATTATTCTTTGGAATGGATTTGCAAATGTTTACAGCCATTTTGCAGCCTTTTTAAAAACTACACAGGTTTTATCAAGAGCATTTCTTTGGAAGGTAAAGCAAATTCTGTAGGTGAGACTCCAGCTGCGCATGCAGCTTTGCGTGGACTAGACTTCTTGGGTTTGTATAGACTAGTAGTTACCACTAAATACTAGCTGAAATAGTGCCGTGTTGCTTTCCAGGAATCTCAACATTTAAAATATTTTTATGTGGGCTCAAGCCAGAACATATTGCACTGTTTTGTACATATAGTTACAGTATTTTTAAATCCTTCAGTTGACTCCAACAGGCCTAAGTATTTGTGCAGTTGTTTTTTAAATTAGTTGATGGTTAAGGGAAAGCAAAAAAAAAAAAAAATCATTATTAGTTTAGTTGTCTCCAGTAGCATGTTAAATTACAATAAAATAAACTGTGCGTTCAGTGCGAGTTTTATAAAACAAAGAAACAGAAACTATAGAAAAATATCCAAAATAGAAAGCTCAGGGGTGAACATGACGGGCATAGGGTCACTTATGCCAAAAGGAGTATAATTATTTCTTCGTATTGTGTTAGAATAATGTAATCCAAGGGCTGGCGTTACAAAACGAGAGGATTCAGTAAGGAATTGCTGGAGATCTCTTCAGGACTCCCCTGGCTAATGAGGTCCATAGAAGAGTATTTAGTGGATTTTAGCAGTTTTGGGGAGCTGGGGAGGCCTTGCCCGTGTGACGTCCTGTTGCAGGTGGCGTCCCAGGGCACGGCCACTCGCACGCAGTTTGGGGACTTGGAGAGAAAACAAGCCAACCGCCTTTTATGACTCTTGTCGGGGCTTTTATTTATTTTCTTTTGAATCGAAACCGTTAAGTGCCGTGACAAAACCCTCTGCAATTGTAAAAGTTTGGCCCCCACCCGGAGGAGGCGAAGTGCGGGGAGCCTGGCTGGTGACCGGGCACCGCATCCCCAACATCTCCTCTCCGCGTGTTTCGGGAGCCTGGCTGGTGACCGGGCACCGCATCCCCAACATCTCCTCTCCGCGCGTTTCGCCATGGCCGTGGGCCAGACCCGGCGACGGGCAGAACGAAGCCACTTCGGGGTGAAGCCCCCTCCGGGTGAGGAGGCTGCGCTGGCGGCTGCGTCGCCTCGTCCCCTCACCCCGCGTTGGGGCGTTTGTTCTCTCAGGCCTCGGAACGCGGGTGCCGGCCGGCGTCTGAACGCTGCGGACACCTGGGGGAACGGGGGTGCTCGCTGCGGCGGGATGCGTGAATGTCTGGTGCCCTCTAGCGGGGCCGGACCGGGCCCGGCAGGCGGGGGAGAGCCGGGACCCCGGGGAGACAATTCTCGGCACCAAGCACAAGGTGTTTGTTGGCACCGGTGTGACAAAGGAGGGGTGGGGGAAAAAAACAAAACAAAACAAACACAAAATAAACAAACAAAAAAAAAAACACAAAAAAACCCCACCCCACACACACACAAACAAACCCCACACCAAAACAAAACACACACAAACCCCACAACCTCAAATCTACCTCAGCCCGTCGCAGTGGGATATCAGTGCAGAAGCCTCTGCTGTTTCACCCGCAGACTCTGTGCACACTCACGCTGAGCTTACCTGATGTAGCAAATCTTGCTGTTTGATGCTGCATTTTATAACGAGCCGTCTTTCTCTTTATTTTTTTTTTTTTCTTTTTTTTTAGATGCTACAACTGCGGTGGCCTTGACCACCATGCGAAAGAATGTAGTCTACCTCCGCAGCCAAAGAAGTGCCATTACTGTCAGAGCATCATGCACATGGTGGCGAACTGCCCCCACAAAACTGTCTTGCAGCAGCCCACTAGTTCTCAGGGAAGACACGAAGCCGAACCGCAGCCTTCCACTTCTGCTTTCCCGAGAGAAGGGGGAGGAACGCACGGGTACTCATCTCCATCGTACTCTCAGGAGGGCAGGTTGGAGATCTCGGAGTGCTCGGGCCGGTCACCGCAGGAGGCTTCGTCGAGTAAGTTGTCTGTATCGCCTGAAGAACTGAGCAGAAAGGGGCCTTCTGTTCAGAAAAGGAAAAAAACTTAAACTGTTTGTCATAACTTTCCTTTTTCTTTATCCTCTTGGGATGTCTACCTCATGCAAGTACAGGGGAAATAATGTCATTATCAGTAGCTGACCTGGAATTTTAACTACTGTTGAGGAACTGTGAATTTTTTTTTCTTTGATAGACAAATCACTCCAAGCAAAATACATTTGAGCAGGGTGCATTACGTTTTACCTTCTGTATGTGTGTGTATGAGTGTGCACGCGCGTGTGTGTATGTGTACATATCTAAAAATATATATTTTTTCCATCAGACCACTCTCCAGCTCCCACAAGATGTTACTGTGAAGTAATAGGCACAGTACCCACAAACGTTCCTGAACTCATTCCTAGAACCTATTTCCAAATGCGTTCTGAAAAAAACAAACAAGAAAACCCAAGAATTCTCATTTTAAAACAAACCGAACCTGAAAAACCACACACAGAACTGAGATTAAGACTGTTACTTCTCTTGTGAACCAAAGGATGCTTTCATATTTTAAAGCTGCCATATGGTACTAAAGATACTAAGACATCCCCCATACCATCAATTTTAGTTATTTTCTTTCTCATCTCCACAAAGTATCAAAAACCCTCCCCTCCCTGTGCCTGTTCGGGGCAGTGTCATGGCTCAACACGGCTCTCATTGCCACCATCCTTTGTTGATAAGGAGTTTAAGGCTCCAGAAAAAGACAATGAATGTGTAGTTTCTGTGCTGGTTTCCTCAACATGTTTTGTTAAATTAATATGGTTGTAACTGTAATTTAGATGACTGTTGTGTAGGGGAGAATGTATAAGTGGTTACCGAACAGACCCTTTTGAGTGGTATCAGGATACCATCCTGTTTAACCCTTTGTATTCTGTGAACATTTAGGGGACCTTGGTGGCAGTAGTAGCAGCAGCAGCAGCAATTTCTCTTGGTCCCGAGTAGTGCCTCTCAATTTGAAGGGACTTCCCCCATGTTTTCTGTTGAAATGCCACGGAGAGAACTCCCTAGGGATTTTTGTTGTTGCTTTCTGGTTTGGCTTTAAAGAAAGCGAAATGCAAAGCTAATGAGATCCTGGGCTAAATAGTTTCTTAAGAGTAAAGGTAGATGGGTGCTTGCAGTTGCTCAGCCAGTCTCCCTTGCTGGTGATACGGCACGTGTATAGTCAAGAAGGACAGTTGCCTGCTGCAGGCAAGCGTTGGTGAGGGAACCTGCAAATTTGCCGGAAGCACCGGGCATCATCAGCTTCTTGTGAACTGGAGACTGTTGCTGACCAGCCCTGGTTCAGCGTGCGCTGGGACCACACACTTCTGCATTAAAGAGGAGAAAGATTGGTGGCCTCAGAGTGAGACTCCCTGGGCTGCAGCCCTTGCTCGGGGTTAATAGAGTTGGAGCCTATCAAAACTTCAAGTCGCTTTCCATTTGTAACTTCTGAATTACCAAGTCATACGTAAGATAACATACTTTGACAAATCCCATTGCGGATGTAAGTTAATTAGAGAAACCTGTATAATCCTTAACATTGGCAATAAACACAGGCTATTAAAGCTTGAAAGAGTCAGGTAGGTTTAAGCTCGGATAATCAAACTGAAGCAACAGCCTGCATGAAAGGCTGCAGCAAGCCAGAGTCCTACCCATGGTGACTATTTCGCAGCCGATAGTTACAACAGGTATGCAGCCGGCTCATTACATGGCCCCCCCTTCCCACTTTTCCTGCCAGATGAGACTTTTACTGTTGCTGCTGCTGCTGCTTCAGTAAACTAGTAGTAATCAGATGCCTCAGTGAAGGGCATGATTTCAAGAAAATTATTTTGTGTGAATTCTTTGCCAGTTTGCGAGAATCTCAATGGTTTATACTGAAGTTCTCAATATGCTAATGCAAAGCTTACCTTTGACGATATTGAATGTGATATATCTATAGAGAAGAACTTCCTTGCCTTACGTAAGGATAGTAAACTTATTTAAATTATGTAGACAAATCAAAGTGGCATTGCGTAACCTTCTAGCCGGTGTAAAAACCAGGTTAAACAGCAAAGATGCAAAACTTAGGTCACTTTGAAAATGTAAACCAAAGTTCCTTATAGAAATAGGCAATTGTGGATTTGAAAACTGGTCATTCCCTGTTTATATGGAAAATAAGGAAATATTTTCAACGTGCAGATTTTTATTGGTGCTGTTTGAAACCAGTGTGTGCACCAAAGTCAGACTGAACTGCTAAGAGCACATACCAAACCCTATCTTATTGTTGAAAGCTTAAGGTTTTATTTTTATATATTAGAATGTTATCACTATTACATAACATACTCAGGACAAAGAACTTTGCTCAGGGAATATACCACGTAATGTTGGGGTTTTTTTACAGAATAGTCTACAGACCTGCTTACTCAGAACAAACCAAATAGTCTTAGACCTTTTTATCTCTATATAAGTATTATGTGCTGATATGAGTAACTACCTCTGAGTTGACATAGACCTACATTTCTGATAATCAGATCTCAGCCTTTTGTATTATAAGTTCCTGTGAAATGATAAAGTGGTATTCTGTACTAGCTGCTTATGTGAGCATTTGTGTCTTTACGTTCACAGGGTCTGAGTTTTCAGAGAAGCTGGGAAACCAACAGCTCCCACTGACTTCCAGTTGGAGTTACTGGTGCTTGGCTTTTCTGGGAGGTGAGGGATGGGGGACGGGGGGTGGAGGGGGAAGAACAAAAACACAAAAGCATCAAGTCCACTTTGTTTACATAGGTGACAATAAAATTATTACTCTGTTTACAGCAAAATGCTACCTCATATTTACTGCATAAACACACCTTTGTGCTGCTCTAGCCTTAAAGGTGGCTGTTGATCTATGGTACATAGTTTTTATCTGTACTAAATATGTAACTGATAGTTCACCACTGCATACATTATGGCAAATACTTGCTTAAGATGAAGCATCCATTTGAAATGATGAGACGTTTCCAAACATTTCTTTGAAGTTTTTATTTTTCTGTCTAAAGGATTATGGGCACTGTTCATGAAAATAAATACATCTCCAGAAGAGACAAAAACGTACATGCCTAAGTTAGACATATAGCAGCACAAGCTGCGGCAGGTAACTACTTAGCACTAGGCTGCAGCAGAAAAACTAGTTATACTCCTTCAATAGGCTACTCCAAATAAGCAAAGAATCCTTTAAAGGAAGAGGCACAGATTGAGTTTAGGATTCTTCCTTCATGTCTAAGGACAAAATTAATATTCTGCAGCATTGGCTCAGCCTAGATTTCCCCTATTCACCAGCCTGTCCTTGCCAGAATACTTCACAATAAAACTCATTGGAGTAGAAATAGTTCAAATATCTGCTCAGAGAGATGTATTTTTCTCTTAACAATACCCGAGATAAGGTTAAACCTGGAACAAGAATATCTCTCCCTCCCATTCCCCCACTCCAGAATACTCAATTTGATTTAATCATAAGGGATGTTGTGAAGTATTTTTTACTGTCCCCAAGGAGAGGTCATGGCATGTATTTACATGCCATGAAAGTTAGGCCTTGAAAAAGACTTGTTTTTGGAGGCAGAGCCAAATAACCTTTTGCATCGGCTGATGGTAAATCTGGCACTGTGATACCATTGGCAATATTTTGCTTTTAGCCAGCTTTCAGGGAGTGCCAAACACCACATTTGGTCCTGCCTCTTCCCTTTGCAGGCCACCTCTTTCAGCCCAGTTTTACTCTGCGCCAGTGTTATCCTGGAGTTCCTGCTTAGTCATACTTAGTTTTGTGAATAGAGCCCCATAAAGTGTTTATAGATCTTGAAACATTCTTTGTAAGAAGAATTATAAAAGAACACGGGAAATCTCATCGAGTCTTAAATTTAATTTAATTAATTTATCTGTAAGAAATGTTTATCATAAAATTATATATGTATTCCCCTGTGCTAGATATAAAAGTAATTGGGAAGATATGTACATGTGCAGATGCACTGATTTTAATTTTCTAGAAGTCTTAATGAGATTTGAGTATTGTTTTAGAAACAAGCAGAGCCTTGTTAAATGCATCGATCTTATTTTGCTTTAGTATATCAACAGCCTCTTCTTTAAGATCCATTGGTTGTGTTACCCCTGTTACAACTGTTGACTGTTAACAAGAGGTTGATCTATGAACACACGCTTCTTTTTTTATACTAAACCGGAGCTGTATATTAGCAGCTTTGGGAGTGTTTTTTATGAGAATGTTGAAAAGTACCAAGGTATTTGCTACCATTGTCATGGAACCAAATGTAAGAGCAACCATGTTTATGAAAGATAATGGTTTTGACTACCTCTTGGATTACTAAGTTAAGAAACAACTGGCTGACAAACATCACCAGACTGGCTTAAACTAGTATGTGTTGCTTGTGGTAATAATAACAATAACCATACTAGAGACCAAAGTGAACACTGATTTCTATATGTCTTTAATACTGTGTCTTATCTAGTGTTTTTAAATTATCTTCTGTAGTATAGATTACCTCATTGTCCATTTTGACTTGTATGTTGTTTACAAGGTGAAATAAAAGAAAAATCACTTGAATTTTATGTTTTTAAAAAAGACAGCTGAAGTTTTGAAGGTAAATTCACCTGTTTACTGTCTTGAGGGACTAAAGCACTGATTGCCTTTCTACATATCATGTATTTTATATTCTCATTTCATGCCTAATGTCTTTTTTTCCTGTCAGTCATGGATATTGTGAGGTTTAAAAGAACTACTTGATTGAAAATAAAACATATAACGTTGGCATTTACAGCGGGCCTTCAGTATTTTCTTTATTTGCATTATAAAGAAGCACTGTACAGTCACTGGGCAGACTTTTCATATGCATCTACGTTCACTTAGTTTTAGGCTGTTATCTTCAGAAAATTTAATTTTAGTTATGTAAGCTGTTGTAGGGAGGAGGGAGAAATAAATTATTAATGCACATCTGGATGATACTAGCAATGCTGCTGAGATTGCACCCCAAACTCTATTCAGCTATGAAAATAAAACTGCAAGATTACAGCTTTTGTACATACTCTCTGTAAGAATACACTGGACATTAAAGTTATCGGCATTTGGGTTATTCTCTGGGATGAAAACCTTTTAGTATTTAAGTCTCATCCCATCTTTATTACTTCTTCCATAATCTGTAATCTTGTATGTATCTATTACATGCAGATTTTAAATTATTTGAAAAGTTGTTTCTCTTTAGAAATGAAAGTGCTGTCATCGACCATTACCTCGAAATTCCATCTCTAAATTGCATGAAGTGTATTAGTGAATCAGATAGTGTTAGCTCATCATTGTGTTTTAAAATATTTGAGGGCATGTATATGTGCCTCTTTTAAATTTTGCTATTCATCCCCTGTGTGTAGAGCACTGTATCGCAACAATCTCTACAAGGCAGAAAAGGGTTTTTTTCTATTTGTACAAATGTCTGCAATGAAAGATTACCATCTCCTCACTCCATCATCTCTTCTAGTCACATAAAACTTCATTTACTTCCCCCACCTCTAATTCATGGCCTCAGAAAACAGTGAGTTACAAATGTGTGTCCCAAACATGTGTCCTACCACATCCAGTCCTGTCCCCAACCTGTAGCCAAATGGTTTCATCACTGCCCTGGAACGGGGAAGAGGTGTCTCCAAATCTCCTTGCCTAAGATCTCCCACACGTCCCACTTCTTGGGTCAGTTGTGAGGAGCAAGGCTTTCTTTAAAACATCTTAGGCATGTCTTATTTGAAGAACACAGTTCACACTGGGATGTTACACGTGCTCCTGGCCTGCCTGACCCCAGTGTTTTTGGGAATGGGAGGGGACATGTTGGTCATGCCACCATCTAACTTCTGCACCACCCTACAAATGACACAGGCAGAAGCAAGCCACCTCGGGGAGCTGTGAGCAGCTCTGGACATGCAAGAAGCCCTGGGGACAAGTGAAATGGAGAAACCTCTCCTTGAGCAGTGTCCAATAGTGGTGAAACCAAAGCGCCTGAAATAGCAGCAATACCTAATTCTTCCCATCTAGTCTGTGATGTGTATGTGCCTCCCTCCCACAGCACCTACAAGTCAGGGGTCTTCAGCCTTTTACCAGCTCCCCAGACAGTTAAGAACTTATCTTCATGTTAAAGTCATGTCTTGTGCACAAAGAAGAGACAGATCATCAGGAGTACCTAAACCCACTGCTGCAAGCCAAACCTCGCCTTCCCAGCCTTGCAGAGAAGCAGTAACTGCCACGCGGTATCAACAACAACATTGATTCATGCTAACAAGAAGAAATTCTTGGGTTGAAGCTTCCTGATTAGTCAACAGATAACGTCAAAATCACAGCAGCCCTTTGAAATAATTACAAAAGCAGCATTTTCATTTCCTTTCCTGTTCCGTAGGTCTTAGGACTCCTGCTTCCAAGCTATTTCCAGCCTTTCTGTAACCCTAAGTACTGAAACAAATGTATTTTTTTTTAAATAATTGTATTTTTCCTGCAATCTGCTGGGACCAGGAGCTGTTTACACAAACCAGTCATTGCAAAAGCTCTCTTAATTATTTAAAGGCTCCATACCTATCTCCTTCCCTCCACACCAGTAGTCTTTTCCCTGATGATAAAAATATTCCAGATGCAAATAATTTCTTGTACTTTCAAATTGCTTATGTACTTGACACTCTCCTGCATACTTGCACAGGAAGGAACTCTGTGGTGGAGAGGAGGGAATTCATTCTGTGGATGTCCTCCTCCTGTTCATTAGTATCATTTAGGTGATGGCCTGATTAATTAATTTAAAGACCTTTTCACAGAATCACAGAATGTTAGGGATTGGAAGGGACCTCAAAAGATCATCTAGTCCAATCCCCCCTGCCGGAGCAGGAACACCTGGAGGAGGTTACACAGGAAGACGTCCAGGCAGGTTTTGAATGTCTCCAGAGAAGGAGACTCCACAACCCCCCTGGGCAGCCTGTTTCGGTGTTGTTACCCTCACTGAGAAGAAGCTTCTTCTCAAATTTAAGTGGAATCTCTTGTGTTCCAGTCTGAACCCATTACCCCTTGTCCTATCACTGGTTGTCACCGAGAAGAGCCTGGCTCCATCCTCGTGACACCCACCCTTTACATATTTATAAACATTGATGAGGTCACCCCTCAGTCTCCTCTTCTCCAAGCTAAAGAGCCCCAGCTCCCTCAGCCTTTCCTCATAAGGGAGATGCTCCACTCCCTTCATCATCTTTGTGGCCCTGCGCTGGACTCTCTCCAGCAGTTCCCTGTCCTTTTCAGCAAAGCGCTCCGCTGTGCCCAGTGGCATCTCTTGCCTGAAATGCTGTTGACCTCCAGGACAACCTCAAGAGCAGCTTACTCTGCACCCGTTGTTTTTTTGCAAGCACTGTCCACTGCATGATTGTGGAGTAGTTGCCATCGAGCCTCGGGCGCATTTTCAGGCTGCTGATGCTTCCTTAACGTGCAGCTGATCGATTTCTATTTCCTGACCATTCAATATTTGGCCCTGAGTGTTAATCGCTATGCAGCACTTAGCCTAGATATTCAGGGCTGGAGCAGCCGAACAGTTCATAAACCAACACATATTAACTGGTGCTATTACTCCCATTTTACCAGCCAGGAGAAGGTGTATTAGGCAGAAAGACTAACAAGTACTGAGCCTAGTTTTCCATCCAGCTTTAGATGCTTACGACACATTTTTTTCCCCCAAATAATCCAAAATTCAAGGCCAAAAATTATCAGCTGTTTATCTGGTTTGACCTGCTGCATGGCAGTTTAACCTCCTGTTAAATTCAGGGCAGTTACTATTGTATTGAATTTTAGCACTGAGCTTTAACTGGAGCCTTGTTTGCTTGGCTGCTTTAAGCATATTTTCCAGTTGTGCTTCAGCTCAGGCCTGAATCCTCTTGGGAAAAAAAAGAGATGCTTTGCTCCATGACAGCTTGTTTTAATCACCTGCTGTTAACAAGTAGTGCCTCATTTCCAGTTCCTATGGCCTCAACTTCCAGCTCTTTGTCCACTAAAGTAAAATGTCCCTTTGTGCACCAGTAAGAAAATGCAACCCTCAATTTTTTTTCTTTTTAAAATAATAGACAAGACCCTATATATATATAAATATGTATGTATTTTAATGAGGAATAGCCTCCTCCTTTATCATCATTTTGAGAAACTTGCTAGTCTCATCCTTCAAATTCTTTCAACTTTGATGCTGGAATAGCATATCCAGCTCTGGCTTTAAAACCAGCCTCCTGTCATTAGTCACGGAGACTGGTTCAAAGGTTGCATCACCTAAGGGACTAGCCCAACAACATAGTCCTACTAGCCATGGCAATATGGTATTTACTGGGCCACTGCTGGAAATTGAACACTGCCTTCCTCCCCGCAGGAAAAAAGGCAAAAACCCTGTGACAGAAGTGGACATTTCCAGTAGTAGTGATAGCTAACCAGCAGAACAATCACCTTCACAAGGAACAGGGCAGGTCTAGTTGGACTGTGATCTCTTGCCTTTGACACCTTCAAGAGTAAATGGCCAGAGCTGTTGGGCCATTGCTGAGTAAATCTGTTACCTGCAGTACTACACAAAAGTCAGGTTTTTCAGTCGTTCTGGCTTACTGCACAGATTTATATGGCAGCTGGTTGCAGTGCCACCCTCTCGGTCTTCAGTATTCTAGAAAACTAGTCCTTTCGTCTTCTTTCCCTTCTGGAAATGTGAATTATCACACCCTAGGTTCTTTAAAGCAAGTAGGAAAAAAAAAAAAAAAAACAACTTTGGTTGCAGCATCAAAAATATTTGAGGCAGTCAGACTAACCAGACATTTTGGGAAATGCTGGCTGAAAGTTACTGGAGTAACTGAAAATAAGTTAAATTTTGAAGTATTTTGGAAGCTGCCTGTGCAAGAGAGCAGAAATACTCCCTCTCCCCCCCAGGCAGCCCAGCAAGGCCAGGGGCTCAAAGCATTGCAAGCTCCTCTCCACGCAGCCCCCATTTCTTTCATCTCTCCTTGACCTGCACTGACAGCTGTGACAAAAAGTCACAGTCAAGCCTGCTGAACCATAGCTTCTGTGAAGTTTCAAGCCTGAGAGTTTCTGAAAAGCGGTTGTCTGGCACAAAGCTGCGTAGCGAGGAGCGGAGGCTCCTCTCACAGGGACCCTCTGCTCAGCACCTGCAGCACGGGACGGGAAAGGGGGCAGGTGCCAGAACCACCCCAGCACCCCCTGAGCCCTGGGATCTGCTTCTGTGTCAGTGAAAGCCAAGGAGAATTAATGCAAAAGAACTACAGGAACAGACATATGATTGCAGCATCGATGGTTTTAAAAAAAAAAATAAATAAAGGAAATAAAAGAATCTGGCAAAAATAGGCTTATTGGCAGCTCCTGGAGTCTCGGGACAGCCTGTGAGGGAGTTTCAAGGAGCGCTAATAGGCTCAGCTCGCCTTCCATCCATTGCAGTGATGCTCCATTTCCAGGCCAGGGACTTGAGTTGGTTCTCCCAAAGACTGATGAGGAAGTGATGGCCCTGAATTGGCCCCTGTACTAAAAGCTGCAGCTTTGTTCCCCTGAAGTAATTTTAGTTGAACTCCTAGTCATTCTCAGCCGGCAGCAGAGAATTAGCCACGTTAGCATATTTGGAAGTGATGTAATACACACACTCACATGCTAAAGAGAGCACATGTGTCAGGAGGACCATTTAGGCCGCCTCCCTGAGGCACCTCATGCTGGTCTCCTGAACCCCCTGAACAGGACAGTTAGACTGCGGGAACTTTGCTGTGGGCAGGTACAGCTTTTTGAGTGGCGCAAGTGTTTTGGCCAGTGCATTTGGGAAGGGAAAGGCCAAGATTCTTCTTTCGATCAGCTTGGCTGTGCCACCCTTTTTTTTTTTTGCGCTATTATTTCTCAGCATTGCAGTGTTGGATGAAACAACAAAAATATCTAAGTGAACAATGAACACGCACAAAAGTTTGCAGAAGAGTTTGTTACACATTAAGAAAATCGCATGCAATAATCTACAAACTATGTCAGAAGCATCATATACATCATTACCAGACAAATCACCCTGTTATTATTGGATGAGTCACCTCACTGTTCTGAGTGATGACACAACAGAGGCACGTAGGCTTGGAAATATTTTTCCCCACTGGGGCCAGCCCTATAGATTCAGGCCAACCCCATGCCAGGCAGCAATACATACGAAGCAGAACATGTCCTGCTGTTCCTCTCAACAGCTCTGCTCCAGGACAACCACTCACTTTAGCAGACATTTAAGTACCATGAACATCCCCACATGCAATTTCCTACCCCACTTCCCTGTGTTCTGTCTAACTCTTTCCTTGAGGGCTTGAATGCTTTTGGCCTCACACCTGCCCTGGAGCACGCACTGTAGCAGCTCCCTAGAGCACTTCACGTGGCTAGGTTTTATTTTGCACCTGTTATGTCTATGTATGTGTTGAACCCATATCACAAAGACATCCACTGCTGCAGTGAAGGGCACGTGTCCCCTCTGTGCTGTATTGCAGGCCATGAACTAAAGCAGCTCCCAACCCAGGGAACATCGTCACCCAGGCTCCCTCCTGCAGTGCTGTGCAATTACTACCTACAGGAGGGTGCCTACAGCTGAGCTCAGGCCAGACTAACCCACCCTGGCTCAAAGAACAGACCCCGTTATCTCCTCTGTGAAGCTCTGCTGTGGTCATGAGAGCATCAAACCCACAAAAGTCTCCCTCCCGTCCCAGTGGAGCCACCAGCATCTCTTCCTGACTCCAGGCTTTGGTGAGAGCATCTAAAACACGAGTGTGTGTAAGGTGCAACTTTGGTAAGAGCAGCTATGTCAGATTCCTGTTTGGGACTATGAAGGGCAGCTTAAAACATACAAGGTTCTAGTAACAAAGCAGTATCACAGAATCACAGAATGTTAGGGATTGGAGGGGACCTTGAAAGATCATCTAGTCCAATCCCCCTGCCAGAGCAGGAACACCTAGGTGAGGTTACACAGGAGTAGGTGCGTTCTGTGTGCACTTTGGTTTTGTTTCAAAAGTTTCCCCAGCGTGTGTGGCTTCTAAACGGGCAAGGATAGCATCAATAACTGATTCTCAGCCAAAGTCAAGAGAGGCTAAGGATACCCTTGCCAGTATCACTGAGTGACAGCCACCTCTGCAGAATACCCTTCCTCTGGACACTGAGCTCTGCATGACAGCTCGCCACTATCCCAGCTGGTTAAAGGCCATGCATTGCAAAGAGGAACGTAAAAACCTGTTCCTGGAAACTTCTGCTGATCCACAGATCCTCCTACAGATCCCAGGAAGCATCAAAGGAGGGGTTGAAACTCCAGCCCCCACCTCCAGCTTTTAGACCAGACAGCAACATCTCAACAGGTAATGACATAAAACCTCCCATATTTTGTCTACTCACAATTTCCTATTGTTCAACTTGACAAGGTGGCAAAGCTGGGCCTAGGGTTCTTCCCAATTCTGCTGCAAGACAAACATTTTGTGAGCACTCAGGCAACTGGTAAGTTTTTGGGGCTGGGCACAGCAATAGGCTGATCTGTCTCTGAAGCTTAAACAGGTATTTTTCCCTACAAGAACAAGTAGTTCCTCAAATCAGCAGCACTGACAGTGCTTTCCACAAAGCAGGGCTTAGGACTAATTTCCAGGTGAAATTTTCCAGAGAAAAAAACCCTACCTGCCTCTTTTTACATGGGCATGTGGATATGAGAAGCTCCAGCAAAACAGGGAAGCACAACACACTGATCAGCACGGATCTCGAACCTAAGTAATACAAGGTATTTATTAGCTTGCAGCTAACAGCCACAAGTAGTTATCAGAAAAACCTTGTCACCCCTGTGAGTCACACAGGTACATGCTATACTCCCTCAAAATAAAAACAAAATCATCAATTTCCTAGAACACTGCCACCACAAAGCCTAAGACAGAAAGTAAAGTGACAGGATACAAGAAGTAAGGGCTGGTGGGAGAATAAAAAAGGTCAAGAGTCTCTTTCGGTTGGTTTCCTCTGGCTGTAGAGAGACACCAGCAGGTCCCAAGGGCCGTGGGGCTCCTGGGGTCACCCGAACCCCTCACCAGAGCTTCCCAGGCCCATGTTGGCACCACCAGGATCCACCCGCACTCATCACCCGGCACCTCCAAAGTGTCTGTCTAACATATTCCAGATGGGCTTCTGAGCCTGGTTTTGTCCCCACTGAGTCAAAGGGGAAAGGACTTGGGTCACTGTGAGCTTTTGTCAGTAGAATTCCCTAAATTAGCTCCTCTATTTGAGATAAAAGGAAGAAAGAGGTCCACCTCTATTTTCCCCATTCACCCGCCACAATTACTTGGTCTCATCCCCATCTGCTATTCACTGGCTCTCAGGAAGGCTCCAGCAACCAGGTCACAGGTCAGCATGGGGGACAAGCCTCTGCTTCCCTGAAAAGGATTGAAATGTCTTAAGTGGCTCTTTGGCAGCTTCCAGAAAATACCCTTCCCCTCTGCAAAAGCAGGCTTGGTGAACCACACCATCAGTGACACGGCAAGGAGACCAGTGGCCTGGAAATCAGTGCTCTTGCACTTTGTTCTCTGGAGGTCACTCGGCTTGTTCAGTCTCTGGACAGTTAATGTACCCCAAATCTCTATAGTGCACTTCTTTATTCTTCTAGATTATACAGCAAGGTATTTACCTTATGAATTTTCAGATCTGCTCCTGCGCCTCCTCTGTATCTTTAAATTATTTTTAGTTCAGTGCATAATTTTGCAGTTGTTATTAATGGTCAATGGGCAATTGCCCTTTTCCTCTAAGGTCTGGAAGATTTTACTTGACCATTTCACATTAGAGCTGGTGCCGGACATGCATGTAGAGGTCTGACAGCTTCTCTAACTTGTTACAATATGTGTTTTTCTATTTTAGAGTCCCAGCACAAGACTATCTGCTTGAGGGAAGTGGTTTTTTATTCTTAGTATAAGCTCAAAGCAAGAGGAGAATATCACACTATGCAGCCTCTGGCACACACTTAACTCATTCAGGATTTTGTGAGGCTCTGTTGAATTTATTCTACATAAAAGCTGTTTGCTGCCCTGTGCAAAGATGCTTATTTCAGAGGTGTGACTTTAGATGCACACCTAGATCCACCTCACAGGATCCCATGGATGCAGGATGCCCAGATGCTGTACACAGCTCATGCAAAAGAATCTGAGGACACAGAGCTGCAGGGTTGCTGTTACAAGCATTATTAATGCAGATCAGCAGCCTGAACGAGTACATGTTGCTTACAGGAGGAATTGTCCCCAAAAGAAGGGTAACCCCCTGTATCTAATGGATGTTCCTGGGAAAGTGTAAGGACTCATAGCATTTAGCTCAAGTAGAGGAGTTGGGACCATAGAGGTTCTACATAGCAAAACAAGAAGTCTGTGAGCCAATCTCACGATTCCCAGGGGCCCAAGTCAATTTTTGTCTGCCAGCACCAGCAGGATTATTCCCCTCCTTCACACCCTCGATTGGCTCCTGCCAGGCAGAAGGAACTGTGTCTGACACTCCAAAACTTGTGCTGTCATTATCCTTGCCAGCTGAGACAAGCCCAGCCCAGCCACCTCAAGGTACAGCTCTAGGTAAAGGCTGGGGCAGAGGGGATGTTTAAGCAAGTTTTTCTCCCCCTCTTTTTTTTTTTTTCCTCCACAATGCTCTCAGCCTTATCACTGCTGGCAACCAGCAATGGTGTGTTCCCTCATGTTTTCATGTAATTACCAATATTACAAGATCCATATATTTTTGTATCACTCTTCCAGATAGTTCCTCTGTTGAAACACGCCCAGATCGTCTCCACTTCAGTGAGAAGTCCAGGATGAGATTTGCATTCAGCAGTGAAAATTCTCTGATGGGGCCACGTCTCACCTACGGTAGTTCCACCAGTGACCTTCCTCCTCCAAGTGGGAATCTAAAGCCCTGTCACGGGTCCAGCCCTGTTTGATGCGCTCAGCACTGATGGGGGGATGGAAAGTCTCCTCAGATGGCACGAAGCTAAAAGGGATGATTGTGGGCACTGTAGAGGACAGGGTTAGAGGAAGAACATCCACATTTAGTGGGGTGGATTTCTATGGTGCCAAGCAGGTTGCAGTACCCTTCCAGAGGACACAGCACTAAAAGAAAAAAGTAGGAAATTTGTGATGGGCCAGCTACTGAACGTGTATCAACAACATATAATTGTTGCTGAAAGAAGCTCGTTTGAGAAAGATACACACTGAAACATCATATAAGCAAACATCTGAGGGAACTCGTTCTGTTCTGGCATCAGTGCTGAGGACCCAGCTGGAGCAGCTTTTCTAGTTGAAGGTACCACACCATAAGGTGACAGCTGCTGGTACAATCAATGAACACAAAAAAAAAAAAAAAAGCCAGCTATGAGGGTAGGCTGTAAGCAGCAGATGTTGTCATCTCTCTTTTAGCAGCCTCCTTTTACAGGGAAGGCTGGCTCAAAGGGACTAACAGACAGTTGTTCTTCAAGTCCAAAGGGGAGGGGAAAAAAAGGCGTCAAACCCGGTTTCCTTTTGTGGAAGTTTTAAGCAGGTCAGCAGTGGGAGAGCAGTGGACCCCCACCTATCTGACCCTGCAAGGGGGATTCCCAGATCAGGCAGACAAGCTCAGGTGAAGCAGGTTTGTCTTTCCTTCCCTGCCCCGTTCTGAAGGGGTAGGGGTCATTGGAAAGAGGCAGGGTAGGTGCCTGGGATCTTGAGTGCCTTAGGACTGCCCAAACTTTAGCTGCCAAAATTAACCTGCTGCTTCCCTGCTATGCTGCACAATGTACCAAAATTGTAACGAGGCAGGCTTTGACGAGAAATATTCCATTTACCTGGCCATTAGGGCAGCACTCACCCTGCAAGAGGCATACTGCCGATGCCAAAAATTCCTTTAATAACAGCTCAGTAGATGCTATCTTTTTCTCTACATAGTACAAGCCAGAGCTGGGCTTGGGTATTAGTGTGTTAAGGTTAATACACATAGCATTCAGTCAACAGAGCTGGTAATGAAAACAAAAGGAGTGTAAGAAAGCACATAAGAGAGTTTGATTTGCCAAACTGAAGTTTAGTTTAGTGCTGGAAAGTTCCAGATGACAGTGGAAATTATCCAGAAACATTTCCCTCTTTGGAAAAAAAAAAAATTTTCCCCACTCCAGAAGCCATTAAAATATTTCCTGTGCTGTTTACATACGTCATCTCCCTTTTTCAGATTGACTCTATTGGGGATTTCCATTACTTTCAGCAGTCAGCATTTTTTAGTAATTCTAAATGCACTGTATAGTATGATAAATGCGAGGCTGGACAAGAGCAGAGCTCATATCAACTGCTTCAAGTCACAAATGGCTTAACGATCATTCTTTCCATAACATGATTAAATTTCTCATTGCACAACTGATTTTTTTCGCTTTCCTCAGTAGGCTCTACTGCATCTAACTCAGAGAGGTGGAGAAAGCATCTCTAAGAGGAAGACAGGAATGAGGAAGAGAGATGGGAGAGGTAAGTTCCACCATCGCCTGTGATACACTGTTGTAGCTGTGTGCTTCTTTAACACGAATTGCTAACTGTTGAAGTTGTGCAGGGGCAGCTTACAGATCTACCAATTATCAAAACAATTCTGTTCATTTTTAGTAGTTTCCCCTCAGAATTTATGATCATAACTATTCTTCTTCTTCACTCCAGCCTCGAGAAATGTTACCTCCATTACTTTGTGCACCATAGGCCCTATGCTAATCTCATCCAGCTGATCACCAAGCCTAAAGCTTGCATGTGCTTCCACAGTCTTTACCAAATCAATGGCTTTCCAATGAACTGATTTTTTTGGCTTCCCCACTGATAGCAACAGCATTTGTACAAAGCATGGAATGTTTCTCCCAGTAGAGGCTGCTGTTTGTCTGCATTCTTGTCTTCCAAGATGAGTGACTTTTAGATTTCTCCTCTGCTGAGTGAAATAGCGCAGATTCCAGGGTTCTGTCACACATAACTCCTTTCTCTTACAGCATCTAACATTTGATCAGAGCTCAGCTACAGTCATGCCATTGGGCTGTGCTGGAAGAAACACTTGTGCTGGCTGAGTGCCACCTAGAAGCAGTTTGGGAACAGGCTTGGCCATCGTGCTGCCTCCCAGCTCCACCTTCCCTCACCCTGACAAGGTACCTGCAGCACAGTTACCAATTCGGTTCTCTTTGCTGCTTCCATTTTTAAGATGACGTTCAGAAAGCAATCAGTCTTCTGAGATGCTTGTGCTGAGTGGAGATAAGATTTAAAATTTAGCAGAGCCTCCATCTGTTAAGATAATGAATGTAAAAATAAACTGGTTTGAGAGGAATGCAACGTAAGTATAGACAAACCATAATTAACTCCAAGTGACTTTTTTAGATTCATAGAAAACAAACCAAAACCATTTATGTATCCATGCGCAATTTAGGATTTAGACTACATATTTGACCCGAATTGTTGTCTGTTCTGTGAGGAAATCCAGGATTGTCAGCCCACTAAAACAAAACCCACTCATCTTATTATAGATTTGCTTTAAAAGGTTATTTAGGGGTCTTTATTTGTCTGTTGGCTTTTCACCTGCAACGCTCAGACCACCGATTTCTAGGGCAAGGCAGCAGATGGAGCAGATATTCGCTGCAGAATGTTGAGAAGAATTCAAGTCCTACAAGAATTGCACACCAAAAATACATTTTCTTGGTCTTTTACTTCTCCTGCCCTCCTCAAGAAGAGCTCATAGTGCTAGGTTTATTGCAATTAAAGGATGCCTGAGACACACCAGGAGAGGGTTTTTTGAGGAAAACAAAACAACCACCACAAAAAAGGCACCTCCCCACTCCCTTTTTAACAAACTCCACTTTTTTTCTACTATATTTAAGTAGTATGATTTCCATTTGATGCTTAAGTAAGGATATGTATTAAACTTTCACATTCTGTAAAGTGTTTTACAACTCATGTTGTGCACGTAAAAGACATTTTCTATTCAATAAACTCCACGTAAAATGAAGCAGTAATTTATTAGGCAGTTGATCCTCCAAATACAATGCTAACTGATACCAATGCCAGGGTTTTTTTTCTGTTTAGCAGCAAGCACAGAAAAATCTACAAATGAGCATAATAAAATTTCCTTCAATAACTGTCCCTACTGCTTGATTTGATTCAAAGAAGCAAAGAGGGAAGGGAGCAGAAAAAAAGACAGGGAGCCAGACCCTCACAATGCTCGTGTGAGCTTCATTTCTCTATAGAGTTTCCAGAAGAGCAACTCAAATTTCCCATCCTCACCACCAAGTATTTTTTGTTTTTAAACCAAGTTGCATCATTGCAATTCCTCTTAACGCTTTCAAAGATGAGACACCAGCTGGAACACAGGACTAAATCTAGTTTTATTTCTAAGAAGGACAAACCCAGTGGAGGTATAAGCTGCAGGGACTATACAGATATTTGCCCTGTGCTCAGGATCACTTACCTCTCCCCAGCCCAGAGGTGACAACCACCACAGATGTGCACCATAGCAGCAGCAGTTCAAGGACACCCCACAAATGCATCTTCAGTGAGCTTTCCCAAGCCCAGAAGGTGATCTAGCTCAACTCCAAGAAGACAGAGACCACCTCTACCACACCCATGTGCTGATTTTCTCCTTCTGGCTCAGCTGGCTCCTCTCTCCCCACACCCAGCCAAATGAATCAGCCATCTCCACCTGGGTTTCCCTGTTGTCCCTGGTCCTAGTGCAATCCACATGTCGAGATGAAAACCTTGCTCCCCCCACCCCAGCTTCCAGCTCAGTCCCAGCAGTGCTTCAGCATAGGCGAATGGTTGCGTGTTCCAGGAGAGGAAAATGGTGGTGGAGGTGTGATGGGGAAATGTGAACAGAACAATAATGCTGTGATTTTAACATTTAACTGATGTTTAAAAAGACCTCTTTAAAGTCCTGTGTCTGACCAATACCAAGGGTTTCTGTCTCGTTCCCCTGGAACACATACCTCATGCCTCCACACTCATCCCAAAGCCCTTAGAAATAAAGACAATGGCACCTTCATATGCCATTTAGCCAGGAGCAGGTGTGCCACAAGACCTTTCTAAATTTAAGCCAGCAACCCAGCCAAAGAGTAGTGCTGCCTGCCAGCTCTCCTAAGTACCCCTGTATGGAGAAGTTGCCCAAGGGACCAGGCTATGGACTTGACCAGACAATAAAATTTGTGGAGTTTTAATCAGGGACTTTTTTCTTTTTTAAATTGAAGAGAGCATGCTTTCTTCAGCATTTAAAACCGTAGAAGATTCTTCTCTTTTCACAGTATTTTGGAGGACAATGTCTATGATATTATTAATTTCCTTAGATTTCTGGCACATAATAGAGCCTTGAGTACCCGTGAACACAACAGTACTGATGCAGTAGCATACAAGTGGATGCATGTCAAGAGGCATTGCTTTTGATCTGTTCTTTGCTACAAAGGATGACGGGGAATTGTTATCCCAAAAGCACTTTACACAGGAAATCAGGATGTGGTCATAACAGATATCAATGTCCCAAGAGAAAGTTAAGGAGAAATTGAAGTACAGTAAATTGCAGTGACTGGACAGTATTCATTTGAGGCATCCAATAGCTGCAAGAGGTGTCTGGAGATTGTAACACAATTTACATCCATCCCTGTGCAAAGTCCTAATTTCTACTTGAGCTCTGACTTATAGGTCTTAAAGAGGTTTCTGGAAAAGAAATCTCTCAGGCTTCTAGAGGTATTTAGCAAACACAAAGGCATAGCATGGCTGTAACCTACTTAGATTTGTAACTTATGTTCATTAAGTGCTAAATAAACATTCTGGTGAACTAAAATTCACCTGATATTTAAGTGCAATGAAAATGCTTTATTCTGCCTGTAGTCATAACAACTTTATCAATTGAAAAGCAATTTTTCCTGTTAAATTGCCCAACGAGAGCCCATCAAGTTTTGCAATGTTTTTGAGCCAGTCTGCAGAGCTCTTCTTTTTGAAAAAATGCACAGGGACTGTATTGCAATCAATACTGAGAGATCCTGCAACTTTTGCTTTCGTATTGCCTCCGTGCACCCTCTAATGACTCTCATATTATCATCATCATGCTCTCAGGAAGTTGAAATGTCAGGGCTAATTAATTAAGATGGTTTGTCTTCTGTTATTAATCCCTTAAGTACTGAGAACCCATTCCCCTTTAATCCAAAGCAGCTGTGACCAACATGGCAGGAGAGACAGAAAAACATTTTACTCCGAGGCACTTCCTATGACCGCGTTTCTGAAACAACAATTAAAGCAACTGTTGCTGTGATTCCGGTAATAATGTTAAAATGTGTCACTACAATTTTACTTCCCGAACCTCCAGCCAAATGATTTGTGAAGGTATCTGTGACAGTCTATAATGCACAATGTTGCTCAAGAAATTGCTGCTTTCCGCATGTGAGGATACTTTCCAAGTCTTTACCTTTGCAACGGGCTCTACCTAGATGCTGGAAGTTTACTGAAGAACTGAGCCCTTGCCTTTTAACTCTATCAGCATTGCTACCCTTTTAATTTTTTTTTTTTTTTTTACTCAAACATCTCTTTTGTTAGATCTTTTTGCTTTCTAAGGCTTATATCAAATTAAGTAGTCTATTTTTTGATAAGGAGAAAGTTGAACTTATTTCATAAAGGGAAATAACATAGGAAAAAATAAAGCATTTAGTATTTGCATAACAGTTTGAGATTTCTTTTTTTAAGATTTAAATAAATTAGGTTTGTTTATAAAACGACCACTTTAAAACCAGGGTTATCTGAACTACTTTTGTATTATTGAAATAGTTTTGATCATTGACTTGACCTGTTCTAAGCTTGCTATTTACCGCAAATATCACAGAATCCCAGACTGGAAGGGACCTCAAAAGATCATCTAGTCCAATTCCCCCGCCGGAGCAGGAACACCCAGATGAGGTTACACAGGAATGTGTCCAGGCAGGTTTTGAATGTCTGCAGAGGAGATGCCACAACCTCTCTGGGCAGCCTGTTCCGTGGACTACAACCTGAGTGCTGGTTTCAGCCTGTAGAAACATGCTGTGGGTAGTGACCAGCACCTTTCTTCGTGTTAATCAAGGTCTAGAGGTTTGCTGGCTCTGCAGCTGGAGCATTTTTTATATGCCTGATTTCCTGAGCACTGGGCTACAGCTGATCTTCTGAATCCTCTCTAAAGCCCCCCTCCCCGCTTTCTTTTTTTTCCCAGTCTTTGTATGACTTCTTCAAAGCAGATTTACCTCCTGGGGTAGGAGTACACAAGCTCCTGTGCCTATGAGTTACAGCTGAAGAGACGCTGGGTCAGCTCCACGTGAAGTTCATTCCACACGATTTAAGAACAAGACAAAGAGCACTTTGCTAATGAGAGCAGGACAGAGCCTGAAATGACTAAGACAATTCTCGATACAGCTGATTAACATCCTTAAGTTCAGAAGTTCAGTCTCCCTGACAAACATGGTACTCAATATGTATTTTACTGTATCTATAGAAATGGATTGAAATCACAGAATTAAAAACCAAAAAAACCCCACAAACCAACCAACCCTCCAATATTTTGATGAAGTATCTTCCTTTCCTTTTCGTGTTTTTTTTTTTTTTTTTCCCCTCCACAGGCATTCTGGCTAGTAAAAAAGAACTAATTGCAAGTATGATTCACATCTGCTGCATAGTAACAGTTATCACCAACAGAACATGACGTTATGATTTAAAAGTATGTGTTGGTTTATGTTTGATTTACTAGTCACACCTTGAAATGAGCTAAAAATGGCCTCACAGCAACTCCCACACACAAACGCTTCTCCTTTAGATCTGAATTATTATGGGATGGTTTTACTTGCCTTCTGCAACAGCCATTGAGAGGGGTGCCTCAATAGAGAAAAGCAGGCTGCAGTGTCTTTTAACTTCTGTTGTCTCCATAACAGCTCCACTTGAGACAACAGGAGCATAGGTAAACAGACTTCGCAAGTTGTGTTTAGCAAGTAAACTTATTTGCTGTTAATTTTACCCATCCATCTGGCATTTAAAAATTTCCAGTTATGTACTTTTAGGTCATAAAATATGTTGCTTCCGGTAGACTATCACAGTTAGTTACCATGATTTGCAGTGTTATTGCTGTTGTATCCTCAGCATGTGTGATGCTTTGCATGCATAAAGATGACTTGGGTCTTGTTCCCAGCAGACAAGTTTCTGGTCCTGAAGCTGTGATATACAACTGGTGTGCAGAGCTCTGCTCCTGCAGAGCCTCCCTGATTTTTAAGACTAATTCTGTTCAGGAGATGCAACCTCTCAGGACATTGAATATTGCTTGAATTTATAACGCTAGATGAGAAATTATTCTGCTGAAGAGGGAAGCAGAAGAAAGAAACCCACTATTTTTACTTTAGCCACTCTGGGTTTTCTGGTTTTTGCTAAACTATATGAGCTCTATTCTACCAGCTTGGCTTTCTTCTCTAAAGGGGTTTGAAAACCAGCAGAAGTTTGGGAATATTACATAAGGACCAGTGGTTTTGAAAGCTATTCCAACTAACACTTGTGCCTAAGTTATAACAGCTGCAGGAGGACTTCCTATGTTTTACATATAAAGACTTTCATAACATAAAATCAGATTTAGATGATAAGCTACATCAGCTCCAACAGAAGCCAATGAGCTCTTGTTTGTGTGTCATAAAGATATTTTACGTCTACTTACATAAACTAGTAAATGTCTTGCCTCAGTGTGACACTTTTCATAATGCAAAACTGGCCAAACCACAAGACATATTGATGTAATATTAAACACCGGATTTAAATTCACAGAAGCAGAATGCTGAAAAATGCACGTCAATCTTCCAATCATTTATCTGCATATTCTGATATTGCAGAAGCTTTTGAGGAGGCAATAAGTGGGTTATGTCAGACGCAGGCTGATTCGAAGATGCTTTGTCAGGATAAATTTTAGAATTAAAACAGCAACAGAAAACAAAGCAAAACCAGATTCTGACACCTCTGACTGCTTGAGAGTTTGTGCCAAACTTCTATTATTGTACATACTGGAGTTTTGTGAAATTCAATAAATGGGATAGTATGTATTTTCTGTTACATTTAGTTAATATATACTATTTGTTGCATAACAAATTTCAAGGATTGTCAAAGCAGAGGAGGACAGCTACCATCTACTTGTCTCCACACATCACAGACAGGACTGCTACAAGTGCCTCTTACAAAGGTTTCCCAATGTCTCCCGTTATGAGACTGTGATTTACTGTAATTTCAGTTCGGACCTCAAAAGTGGGTAGCTGCACCTCCCACATCAAGTGTCACCTGTACCTCATGTATTGCTGTGTGGAAAGGTTAATCCAAAACAGCACAATCACTCCATGGATGAGGCTAAGGAGAAGCATAGGCTTCAGTGCAATACAGTTTCCTAAAGAAGAACAAGTTAAGGTTGGAAAGGCAACACTGAATTTAAATATTTGGCCAAGAAAAATTGAAGTCATTATTACAATTGCAGAGACAAGCAGTCAGGTTGGGAAATGCCGGAATTAGAAGCAAATACCTACCAAAAGGTGCAGAAGAGTGCATGTACCATTTCACATGAGACTCTCACAATAATGATGGTAGGTAACAGCAACACGGCTTTGGAAACATAATTTCAAAATCTCCCACTGAAAAGCATTGAGATACAGGTTTCTAAGAAACTTATGGAAATGAAACTGGGGATATTCTCCACCAAATAAGTCTCTAGATATTTCAGGCTAGTCCAACACTTAATACTAAATTTATGATGGTTAGAGTCAAAGTAGAAATAAAGCAAATATCCTTGTCCAGAAAACAAAAACAAAACCCATAAAAGTTTCTGGGTTTTATTTATTTTATTTAGAACTAAAATAAAATGTGACATTTCCATCTAGAAACCACTGACATATGCCGTGGTAAATTCAAACACAGAGAGGTGGTTTTCTCTTTCAGATTCCTCCCAAATTCAGCTTCTTCCTCTTGCACTGGAGTCTGGTACAGGCTCTAATACACCTGAGGACACATCTGTTTAAGGCAGCCGCTGGAGTTCAAGCTTATCAGCAGATGATGCTTCAAAGACGTCATCTTCAACGCTTTCTTCTATTGGCTTCATTTTTGCTGAAGTTCTCAGGTAGGGAGACGTCCGACCCGGGCCTGCCACAGTTACAAAGAAATTACCAATTAATTTAAAAACACATACCTGCTACATACACATATTTGTGACAAAGCGGACACAATCTGATGAACCTGTCCTAGTTCCCTCATGAAAGGATTTTCTAGGGGAAGGTTTCCTTGTTATTTGGCCACAGGCATCAGGAAATCCTAAGATGTGGGACAGCCACGCCGCTATGAACCAGCAACATCTCCGAGGTTCAAACCCTGTGGCCGGCCACAGGCACAGTATTCTCCTCAAATTCAGTGCAAATCCCGACTGCATGAGGTCCCCAACGCTGTGTGCCTGGCAAACGTTTTCTCACTGTTACACTTACCCACTAATTCTTCTCCACAAATGATGACATGACATGGATATCCTACGTATAAAAGATACGTACATTTGTACACTTGCCTCACCTATGAAAGAACTCCTTGGTATACTGGGCAAACTTCAGGTGGGTACATGATCACAGCCCTAACATCCTTAAAAAGTATGACAATGTAAAACTTATGGAAAATATAATACCTCATAAACAGCTGCAAAGAAACAAGATAGCTTAACAGGTGAAGGCCACATAACTTTTGAGCGACAGTGATTTCATTGCTCCAAGACAATCTTTTAAAAAAGCAGCAACTCATAAAGCTTGCCAGAGTGGAGTTTTTGTGCAAGATACTGCTGCAAACTACTGCTATTGTAGTTAAACTTTCAGCATGAGGGTTTATCCAGAGAGTTCCTTTGACATCAGCCAAACAGGTTTATTTCCCATTGTTCACTCTGAAATTGCTTCTGTGCTTGGACATTTTTTTCCTCTCAGTACTCTCTTCTAGACTTAAGCCACCACAGTGGTACAAGGTTGTAAACAAGTAGCATATGATGACCAAAAAGACTAGGGAAATCTTTGAAATACCATTTTAGAGGAAAAGAGCAAGAGGTAGTGGTCCTGTCTGACAGAATGTCTGTATACAAGCTAAAAAGTTGAATTTTCTTGAAAAATATACGGATAGCCGCAATATACTCTTACTGCAGGGCTATTCTTATTACTTTTTTAAAAGTTTATCATATATAGTAAGGTGCTCTGCTAATGAAGCCTGTTTATGAAGAAGGACTCCTTTGCACTGCATGTGTTACACAGAAAGAACAAAATACAGCTACAGGCAAGACCAGCGGGTTACTCTATTACTGCATTTTTAAGTCACATTCACACAAACACTATTTGGAATTAGCTTTTTCAGAATTGTTTATGTTAACAATGTATTAGTATTTTCTTCTGACATTCAAAAGCTACTTTAACTGCCACAATAAAGGGATACTCAAACACATTTTTAAATAAGGGAATGTTAAACACTTCTTTTCACATAGATAATGGGTATTTATGGCCTAAGCAAGTGATGACTAGATCATTTAATTGTCCAAATCCAAGGCTTGTGGGTACACTTGGATGCAAAACTGACTTTGCTGGAAGATGCCAACAAATTACACCCAAAGGCAAGGATGCCTGAAAATGCTGAATTATTAATACAGTTTCAGCTTTTTTTTTTTTTTTAGATTTATTAGCATAGTTTATTGCCATTTTTAGAATGGTTTTCTTCTGCTTAAAAGTGCTTAGTTCTCTCCAGAAATTAGAAGAAGCCATAAGTTTGTTCAACAAGGTCCAATATAAGGTCTAATACTGTCAATTTGTTTGATTCAAAGACATGCCCTTATTTTCTCCAAAACCTTGTCTACTGGTGCCTCTATCCAGTGATGGACAGATGTTCAGGAGATTGAGTCAGATCTTGAATCCAGACCTTCCATACACTACTCTGTTGCCTTGTCTCAAGGACTGTAGCCCCGACGCCTATTAAAATGGCATTTCCCATGAAATCTGATCCTGCTTTTAACCACAAGTTGGGTATAACACAGGGAGCACACCTAGTGAGATAATACCAATAAAAGCATTACCAAACCAAAACCTTCCTACATTCCTGCCTAGCTTAGGAGTTTGCAAATACAGATTCATCTAAGTGATCTAAACCAAGTAGTTTAATAATGTATCATTAATAAGTATATGAATGACTATCAAGCAATAGAATTATTCAATAGAAACTAATACCGAAATGTTTTTTAAATGAGTGAAAGTCAGGTGAAGCTACCCTTGTGATCAGGTTGAACTATTTCTGCTTAACTCAAATTTTGGAAAAAGAGATACATCAATTTCATTTACTAATAAATTACGTACAGATGGATCATGGATGTCAAGCACAAGTATTATGTGATAAACAAATCCCACTTTAATACCTTTTTGAGGATGCTTGCTGAGTTAATGTGATGTTATCAACAGAAAACATCATGCTGCAAACGACTCACTCCGTAAGCATTATAGAACTCTTGTTGGTTATTTCCTTAATATAAAAGCAAACAGTTAGTTGGGTTTCTTGGTTAATTAAATTCAAAACACAGTTTTGTTAGTGATCATAGTTTGGGGCCTAGTAATTAGTATTTTTCATTCTTTCACTACTAAACACTTTGAAAAAAACTTTATATCAATTTATTTAGAAAATGAGCCAAAGCTCAGTTCATAGCACAGATAAAAACAATTTAAAAGTTTGCATTATACAGAAATGTAAATGCTCAGTTTTTAAAAATATGGAAATGAGGAGTATAAGACTTATTTGTATTGTGGTAGTCAAACATTGTATTTGTAATGGGAAGCTTTTGTCCACAGAACACTCGATCACCTAGCAATGACAAGACAGTATCCCTGTAGAGCTCCTGTACAAATAAACTGATCTTATTCATTTTTCCTTCTAATTTAAAAAAAAAAAAAGAAAAAAAAAGAAAAAAAAAGAGATTGTCATTTCCTCACTAAATCTTCTCGGTTTTTTGGGGTTTTGTTTGTTTTTAAATGAACAAATGCATGATTGCAGAGGAGGATCCAAAGGAACAGCACTGGGACAGTATGTGCCGTAGCATGTACCTCATACTAAATCTTAAAAAACAGACCCCAAAAAAAGACTGACTGCTGCACTGAGAGCACCCAGGTGAATGTTTTTAAAACACAACAGTGGTAAGGTAATTGGCAGGTTTTTTGTTCAGTTTTGCCTGTGATCTGAGAAAAAGTGCATACATGGCCACAATCCACATTGAATATAAATCTTTAAGCAGAGCTCACCTTGGTAGCAAACCCCTCATTGGCAATGCCAGTACCCAGGAATAATTAACAAGCTATTTCGGCAAAAAGAAAGATTGAAGCGTTACAGTTTAGTGAGATAAATAACCTTTCATCGAGATTTTTTATCAACCTTTCATAGAAGTCAGAAATTTCACATTAACCAAAAGGCAAAGGAGAAATAAACGACGGTATTTCCCAAGGTGTACGATACACTTTTGCATGGGTGACCCCTCTGCCTCCCCAAAAGTAAGGGAAGTATTGGACTGGGGATGCTGCTGCCACACCTACTGTTGCCAGTGTGATGGTGGCCCTGGCAATATCAACTATACCAGCTGCTGTTGCGCTGGGCAACTTTGGAACATAAAAGACATTTAACCCCCTCTTTTGGGAAAAGCACACCCGAAAATATGGTAAACAAACCAAGGAAAAGTACAACAGAGGAAAGTGTATTTATCAAGTATATTCTAAGCACAGATGTATCTTTAGGATTAATGTAATTACAGCTGAACATGTTATGCATTTAGATTACTTTCTCCCAAAGCTGAAATACTGGTATAAGTGTTTTGCTGCTACGCCTGCAAGAGAATTTTAATTCTAGCTAATAGCACAAACACAGTTTTACAATTTCTTTCAGGCTTCTGAGTGTGCAAATTTGTCCAAGGGCACTCTACAAACAGGAATGGCTTCAGCTTCATGGAGCTTTGCCGTGGAACAGGTGGAAAGCCAGTTGAGAGCTTATGGATAAAGATCAGAGAACAGACCAATACGGGAGACTTCGTGGCAGGTATCTGCTACAGGCTGCCTGATCAAGAAGAGCAAGTAGATGGAAGCCTTCTTTAGACAATTGGATGAAGCCTCATGATCGCAAGCCTTGGTAGTCATGGGGAACTTTAACCACCCCAGTATGTGGTGGAAAGGCAACAGGGCTGGGCGCAAGCAGTCCAGAAGATTTCTGAAGAGTGTAGCAGATAATTTCTTCACAGAAGTGATCGATGAGCCAACTAGGGGTGGTGCTCTGCTGGACCTGTCACTGATGAACAAGGAAGAACCCATCAGGGAGCTGAAAGTTTATGGCAACCTCGTTTGCAATGACCAGGAGCTGGTGGAGTTTAAGATACTGAGAACTGTGCAAGACAAATAGTAGAGTTACAACCCTGGACCTGAGGACGGGATTGTGGCTTGCTAAGGGATCTACTTAGCAGGAACACAAGGGACATGGCCTGCAAGGGAGAGATGGCTGATCTTCAGGAATACCTTCCTCAAAACACAAGGACAGTCCATTCCAGCATACAGAAAGTTGAGCAAGCGTGGTAGAAGGCTGGCATAGTCGAAGGGGAAAGTCCTGACAGCACTCAAAGACACACACACAAAGTGGAAGCATGGATGAGCTGCTTGGGACAAATACAGAAACATGGCCCAAGCATGCAGGAAAGCCAAAGCACAGCTGGACCTGGATCTAATGAAGGGCAACATGAAGGGCTTCTACAAATACACCAACAGCAAAAGGAAGACGAGGAAAACTGTAAGGCCATGGCTCAGTGAGGCACAAGACCTAGGGACAAAGGACACAGAAAAGGTACTCCATACCTTTTTTGCCTCAGGTTTTACTTTAGAAGTTTGTCCTGAGGCCTCCCAGTTCTCTGAGTCTCGTGGTAGAGACTGGGAGAGTTATACCTGACTTACAGGAAAGGTGGACTGAATCCAAGACCACTTAAGTTAACAGGGCAAACACAAGACTGTGGAATCACATGGACTGCATACAAGTGTGCTGAGAGTTTGCTGATGCAACTGCAAGATCTCTCTCTATCATCTTGGAAAGGTCATGGCAGTCAGAGAGAAAAAAAATGTAAATGTCATGGCCATTTTCAAAAAGGGCAAGGAGAAGGATCCACGTAACTATTGGCCTATCAACCTAGCCTCAGTCCCCACAAAGATTATGGACTACGTGTTCCTGGAAGCCATATCCAAGCACACGAAGGACACAATAGTGAATGAAAACAGCCAGCATGGATGTACCATGGGGAGATTGTGTCTGACCAGTCTGACCACCTTCTGTGGTGAGATGATGAGCTCTGTGGATGAAGGGAGTACTGTGGATGTTGTTTACCGGGACTGTAGCATGGGCCTCCACAGCCTGCCTTAAAATCCTTCTAGTCAAATGGGTGAGAAAGGGACTGGATACATGGACTACAGCTTGGGTGAAAAATTCACTGGACTGTGGAGTTCGCAGGGCAGTGAGCAGCACTAAAAAGCCCAGCTGGCCATTGGTTACCAACAGTGTCCCTTGAGGGCAAATACCAAGGCCTATAGTGCTCAATATATTAATGACCTGGATGATGGGATGGACTGTACTCCCACCAAGTTCACAGACAACAGCCAAGTAGCGAGGGAAACTGTTGATAAGCCAGAGGGTAGGACAACCAGTCAGAACGGGCCTTCAGAGGCTGGAGAAAAGAACTGACAGAAACCACGACAAGTTCAACAAAAGCAATTTCCTGCACCTGGGACACAACAAACCTACACAGCAGTACAGGCTGGACATCAGCTGGTTGGAAAGCAGATTTGCAGAAACAGACCTGGCAGTCCTGGTGGACACAAAATGGAATACGAGTCAGCAGAGTGCCCCTGCAGTGAAGGAGGCCATCCATATATTGAGCCATATTAGCAAGAGCATAGCCAGCAGGTCAATGAAAGTGATTAATCCCTCTATTGGCACTTGTGAGACAGGATCTGGAGTGCTGTGTCCAATTTTGGGTTTCCCCGTACAAGAAAGACAAGGACATACTGGAGCGAGTGCAGTGGAGAGCAATCAAGATGGTCAGGGGCTGGAGCACATGATGTACATGGAGAGGCTGCAAGAACTGTGTGTGTTCAGCCTTACGAACAGAAGGTTCTCAGGGGATCTTAGTGTTGTCTTCGGCTACCTAATGGAAGGGTATAAAGGAGACAGAGCCAGACTCTTCTCGGAGGCATGCACTAAAGAACAAAGGACAACAGTAATGAGTTACAGTAAGGGAAATCTTTTTCACCGTGAGGGTGGTAAGGCCCTGGAACAGGTTGCCCAGAGAGGTTGTGAAACCCTCCACCTTGGAAATATCCAAAGCTTGACTGGACATGGCCCTGAGCAACCTGCTTTAGCTGATCCTGCTTTGAACATGGGGTTGGACTAGATGATCTCCAGAAGTTCCTTCCAGCCTCAACTGTTTTGTGACTCTAAATGTCCTTTCAGGGAACAGACCAGAAATAAAGAAAACAACAGTGGAATTTTCAAACTATATCCCAGCTGTCACCCTCAACTTTCTACTAGGGTAAGACACAGGGTTTTTGCTTCGATCTATCTGGGCGTGCAGACTATACCAATGTTAAGGACTGAAAACAGAGAGGCCCTCCAAGTCTGAAGGAGTTCCTGGATGAGAACTGTGAAGAACACAATGGAGAACAGATAATTAAACAGGAAACACAAATACTTCAAATCACTTTCTCTTCTTAGCAAAGAGTTTAACCATAATAAATAGCTGGCGGTGGTTTTTTCCCTCATAAATTTGAATTCTAATTACTAAATAATAACATTTCCCAAATAAAAAGAAACAATCCTATATGATCCTTTTAAATGCCATTAAACTAACAGCTTACGCCAAGTGAGAAAATTGCCCGTTTTCTGGGTTTTTTGTTCAAAAGCTGCTTTCAGAGTTCAGGCTACTGTTGAAGTTTAGATTCAGGGGAACTAAAAATAAGCAACAGCAAAAGCCTAGAATCATTTAGAAGGTTTCTATAGAGGAATTTCAAAAGTAGAAGCAAAAAGGTCAGACATTGCTTCTTCCCTCACTTCATCTGTTCTCTGCTACTCCTGTCCTACAAAGCACAGGAGAGGACAGTCTGATAAGATTTTTGGAGATTTTCCAGGTGGCAACAAAATATTGGTTGCATACCACATTTCTCCAGACCCTGCCCATACAAACTATCTTGGGAGGAAATGCAGAGCACCAAGTTGCTGAGGGGAAATGTTTTCTCTGGGTTTTTAATTTCTACAAGCACCAGTCACAGACAAAAGGAGATACTACTGTGACAGGCACTGCATATTCATAGTTTTGTCCCATCGCTATAAACATTCCATATTATGTCTACACATTAGCATTATGCCAAAAAAATTACTATACATGCTATTTTCTTGCCAGTATCTACATGAGATATTTTCAGTTAGCATACAAAGCCTTATGCATCTTATGAATTTCCTACAGTTAGGTCCCTCCGCTTAGTTGATGATGTTCAGCAGCATCCAAAAAGCTACAGTCTAGTCCCACTGAAAACAACAGGAGTTCTGCAATCATCACACCAAGCTGCGTTCAAAACTGGTATGAACTACTTTGAGCACTCACGAAGAGAGGATGCAGAGGAAGTCCCGCGAAGAAACATCTGCAAGCCATCCTCACTGTCACTGGTACTGGCCATGCTGTTTCTCATCTGCATCACAGAGAGCTGTGAGCACAGACTAGGCTGTCGATCAATCTTTTTTGAAGCCTAAAAAAAAATTAAATTATTATTTTTAAAAGGGTATCAAGCAAATTAAAATAAAAATGGAAAATAACTATTTCCTTGTAATAGATGCTCTCGTCTCAGCTATGACTAGTCATGAATCAAGACATTGGTTAAAGCAGAAGATTCTGTGCAGTGTAAATTGATTTAAATGAAAATAGAAGATGTCAGTAATATATTGGAATTAGAACACTGACAAGCATGAAACGACAGATTAGTTATTCAATTTTAATTCTGTTTCATACTGGACTTTTAATGTATTTTCCTAGAGAAAGGTTAATTTTTATTATTCGATAATTCATTATTACAGAATCACAGAATGGTTGGGGTTGGAAGGTATCTCTGGAGATCACCTAGTCCAACCAACCCACTAAAGCAGGTTCACCTAGAGTATTCAGGCATGATGCTCTGCAATTAAATACAGCCTTTATTGTGAGCCTGATCCTCCTTGCTAAAGAAAACAGCATGCTATATATAGAGTTTAGCAATTTATGTCTTAAAATATACTTGTTCACTTTCCTAGCTTTTCATCTTATCACGTTAGAAAACAGTGAATGCCATTCCTTCCTAGTAGATGATCTTGATTTTACTGAAGACAGATTAAATGCCTCATATTAATATTATCATCTGCCTGTCAAATGGTCTTAGAGCTTTCACTTGCGTTCAGTAGTCTTTGTACTGTAACTTTTATATGAAACCATATATTGGACCTTGTTAAGTGCTACTGCAAGTCAGAATCCTATTTAGGTGTGTGTGAAAGGTAGTAATCAATGACAAAAGCATAGGGGTAACTCCACTTTACTGAACTTTTTCAGGAATTAGCACCCTATTTCACACAGAGATCAATGACTATTTTCCCATCAGTAGTGAAAAATCTCTCTAAGTAGGAGAAAAATCACAAGTTTCCTTACAAATAAATGGATACTTTTCTGTTTTCCAACATACGGTATCTTCTTACTATGATCTTGATCATTAATAATCTGTACTGAATTTGGCTCAGTTGTTCTCCTGTATGTCCCCTGTGTACAGAAGTCTACTACAAAATTTTCTGCTGAGATTGTCACCAGCTAAAAATAACATGGTGTATTTGACACTAATAATATGTGTATTTGACAATGAAGCCTGTGACAAGTGACATGCCCATAGGGTGCTGGCAACGGGGAAATGAAGGAGAATTTACTTGACAGACAGTTCTGGTCCTACATCACATAGGAAGATCTTGTGTAACAGGATTTTCATTTGTGAAAACATAAAAAGGTACTATAAATTTCCCAGATGCTCACTCTTGATTTTTTTTAACATACATTTTCAAAAGTTACTGTGATAAAAGAGTCACAATAATCTTAAATTCGTGTGACTATTCGCACTAAAGACTTGGTACACGCTTAAGTTAAAGTGAAAATATCATTTAATTAAGAAATATACATAAAATTGTGGGGTCACATTTACATATCTATATATGATTTCAGGATGTCTAGTGAAATATATACTCAGTGTGTTAAACAAAGTGGCAAACAGAAGCATCCAAACTGTTATTAGCTGGAATAAAATTAAATGGAACTTTGCTGTTCATACTGACTCGTCTGTGCATTATATAGTTATAACCGAGTGATGCAGTGGGAAACACAGGTTAAGTACAGAATAGAAAGTCCCTTTCAGCTTTGATCTCACCTAGCCCAACAGGCTGGACATCCATTTGATTTTCCAGGCTGTGCACATACGGCACAGCACTAATCAAAATGAACCTTTCAAACAGCAAGGACTGTCACTTAATGAGCAATATCTGCAGCTGCAGCACAAGATGAGGATTAGAAGGAAGGAGGCAGAAGTCAGGGGAGCTCACTACTCTTGCAAAGAAGCCTAAAACTAATGTTCTGATGACAAATTCTCATGCTGTTGTTCTTAGAAAAGCATGTGCAGATGTTAAGTCAAAGGAGGGGCAAAGTTTGGTGGTTGAGTGGGGTTTGGTTTTGTGTGTGTGTGTCTGTTTTAATACTTGGAAGGTATGATAAGGACCTTTCACTTAAAAGAATCAATTCCAACCTTACCATGAATATTCTATTATACTTTCATTTCAAGAAATATTTATACTAGTGCTGAAGCTCTACAGTGCCAGAAGTCAGCAGCACAAGTTTGTTGCCAGGTGTGACAGCCTAATGCTGTCATCCATGTGTAAAATAAAAAAAAATAAAAAAGGAAAAAGGAAAATAGAGAATAGAAAAAAGAGAAAGGAAAACATGGAAGAAAAAAGAGAGAAAAAAGAGGAGGGGAAAAAAGATGACGACAAAAAAAAAAAGAATTAAAAAAAAGGCAAGGTGAGAAAGAGTGTGGAAAATAGTGTTCTCCCAGGAGAGGGAGTCTGAATGCAATTCCCTAGCATACACAGGAGGCACATCCCTACATGTTCCTTTCAGATGCCATGGTCCAGAAATTCCTTACTATTTATGTAGATGTGGGGTTTAATACAGTGTCCCCTGTAATTCTTTTTTATTAAAAAAAAGCAGCTTTAACCACACACTTTATAAGATGCATTTTATAGATGGTACATTCCTGCTAGATCACTTTTATCTTACTATATTAGTAAGATTAAAACCGTGATCTGAAATAGTTTTGAAGATCTGATTGCAAGACAGTGTAATTTTCTGTTTCATCGATCAGAACACAGAATAAGCATTGCTTTATTGCTATTAAATTGTTTCTTCAGCAATTCTTCTCCCCGTGCCTCCCCCCTTCAATAGCCAGTAAAAAATTGAGGAAAGTTACAGTGTCTAATTAACCATAAAGACATCACAAGTTAAGCCTGTTGAAGTCTGTTGCATAGTAGCAGTGGCAGTCATTCATTTCAGATCATTGTCGAGTAAATTCACAACTTTGCAGAAGCAATCATTTAACATATACATGAGATATTTATGGGCAATCTGATGAGAACGATTTTTGGTCTAAGTTAGAGTTAAATCAATACAGACAGAATATGAAAATACTGTATTATAAAATTATAAAGCTTTTCATAAATGATTATGAAAGTTCTTAAAATAAATTATATATGAGAACCCTACAGCCCCTATATAAATAATTTAAAACAAACACACCAAAAAAAAAAAAAAATCAAACCAGTAGCTGCGTTACTCTGCAATAACTAAGGAGACAAAATGAAAGTAAAACAAGATAATCAATATATCCATGACTACATCCAGATCATTTTCTGCGACACCTAATACATTCCCTCTACATGCATAGAAGAATAAGTTATATTCAGACCACTTAATATTTTAGATGTATTAATATTTTATGTATATTTTGTGCCTCCTTCCACTAACTACATCATATCAACCTAACGTACCTTTTTTTTGTTTTGCGTTTGCAACCCCTAAACACACGTTGAAATTATTCTTCTTGGTAATCAGTATTACCCAGTTATTTGACCCCTGCAAGCAAGTTCTTTAAGAAAAAAAACCCTGAAGCTTCTTTGTACAAAGGCACCCATTTATTAACGAGAAAGGACATCCAGAGAGAAGCATCTTTTTAGCTACTGACCATCATGTCTATTAGTCGGCTAGAAATGTGCTAGACAATCAGTTCTGAAACTCAGTTATTCAGCTCTCTTGCACATTACTGTGCTAACTTTAACCAATAGTGCTTCTGACAAAAGCGCTGCACTGACTCATACTTTGGCACTAAAAGGCAGTGAGTGTGAATTCAGCAACTGACAGCAGCAGGTTAAAAAAAAGGTGCTTAAAGAGGGTTTAAAGTTGAAGTAACAATACATTTATGTAGCGAAGGAAAATTCTCAAATGTGACTTCATTTGCCTACCTTGTCATTTAAGGTGGGGTCATTCAATGAATAGAGTTTATTTGTAATATCTTTGCCAATAAGATACTTAAAGATCTCATAAAGAAATGGCTCAGATTCCAGAAAATAAGTCAGCCTTTCCCTGGACCAGCACAGGAACTTGCAGTTATCATCTGCGACAATCGTGACCTGAGAAAATACATGCTCAGAATTAGAACTCCTCTCTTGCTTTAAAATAAGCAATACCATTTTATTTATGCCTCCAGTTAAAGAACTCTTAAAACCACATAACTTTTCACCATCCCTTAGAACATGGTGTTGACAAACATCAAACAGCTCAGATATTTATTATAATAATATTTTTAATTGATAACTGTGGCCAGTTTGTTTCTCAGAAAACCTGGGGGAGATAATAGGGGAAAAAGTCTCTCATAAGTTCCCAGACTGTAGAAGTGTTTATGTTAGAGGAGATTTACATATAAACTCAGTCCTACAGTGATGACACTACTCACATCTCAGCAGGCCCACATGTTGCTTGGTTTTATGTTGCTGCCACCAAACAAGAACAACTGCTATTTCTCAAGATCTCCAAAGAGTATTTAGTGATTAAAAAAAACCACCACCAAAACCCAAAAAACCACCGCCACCAAAACCAACAAAACCAAAAACCAAAACTTATTTTCATCTGTCTTCACTGTCAGCCCTGTTGATTCCACAAGTACCACCTTGTAGCAGCTGAGCTAAGGCTCCATTTGCTCAGTTACTGATAATTCAGCTAACAATAGTTACGGAGGAGCTTGTACCCTCTCCTGGGAGGCTGGACCTGTCAGGTTCATACCCCTGTGCTGGCAGAGGCCTACAGCTCATCAAAACCTGCACCGCTCGGTGATACCCAACAGTGTGTTTTGCAAGGAAAAGTCAGTCACTTGCAGAAGAAATCTGGTGGCCTCTGCTATTGCAAGCTAACGTTACCTCCTGAAAAATTAAAAATATACAAAGCCTAAGAAATAACGGGAAACTGTCACGTATCCATGGATTTTAATGTTACAGTCTGTCATACAGGCACACAGGCTGAGCAGGAATTCGCCAGCGCTGCCAGCAGATGGGGTCCTTAAGACTGGATCTGTGTCCTCTTGCAGTGGCAATGCTGAGAGTGTTTATATGGCAGTAACAAGCAGAACTCACGAGTGAAGGATGTACCCCGCACCAGACTACAATAATTTTTAAGGCAGGCAGAAGTTAAGGCACGAGCCTTTTCCCTCAGAGGGACCGATTCGTGTCCAGTCACTTACGAGAGAAATAAGCTGTGCCACGAAGGCGGACGTGCTGCAGGACAGCTCGCTGCTGCGAAATGAATACATCTGGACAGTTCTCTCTCCTTGGCATTAAGCCTAGTGTTTGACTGGAACATATGACATCAATCACTGATTTTAGAGTCTACATTGATCTCCCTCCCCTTCTGCCAGGGTATCCGTGTGGATGTGCCCAGCCAGCTACTGTCCAGTCATTACTACACATAGGCGGTTAAAAATACCAAGTAAGAGGTAGCAAAATAGCCGTTTCACTACTATGTGAAAAAAATTATCTAACAAATTTTTTTCCCCACAAACCATAATATATCCTTTAATGCACTAGTATAATTACACTGCTAGAGACATACACCCTTGTTGTCCTCTGTATGAATATTTTTATTCAGAACAGTGTTATCTCTTTCAGTTTGTTGCTTTAAACAACTTTCAGTGACAGAAGTATTCATACATTTAGATAAATACCAATTACTAGTGCCTGAATTTTTAGTCTTTCATTTTAGTAACACCAAGTATTACAATAGTTAACTTTACTTTTCTGTTTTTGAACCAGTGATGAGACTGCTCACATCATCTCTTTTTCTGATAAAGCGGTCTCTTGAATTATTTGTCCTGAATAATCATTTAACATTACATAAACTCACAAACAGTAAAAGAGAACAGAATAGCAAAAGCCAGGCTGTTCAGGGAATGCCATGATAATATTGTTTTGCAGCACTTAATTTTAAAAGTTATTTTTGATATGGTCCACAAAACACCAGGACTAGAAAGCTCTCAAAATTATGCAAGCCAAATAGTTTGTTGTTGATCAAACTTATACTCTGTTCTTTTATTATCTCGTTTGTTCATAGGCAGTGACTTTTAAACCAAAGTGTACCTGGAATTTCTCACCCCGGTTCATCTGTGTTGATCGAAATTCAGGAGAATCTATGAAGGCACAGGGGTAAATATTATGTAGAAAATGCCCTCGATAAGACACCTTCATTCTGGAAAAAAAAAAAAATGTATGAATCAACATTTTAGAGTCATAGTAGCTGATTAATTCAATCTAAATTCAGATATGATTATTGACAGTGGTAATGCAGAAGGTAACAGGTGAAACTATGTTCCTTTTCTGGTATTTCAGCCCCAGAACTACGCTATCTTCTGCCTAAACTCCCACTGATTCCTAGCAAAACAGGCTGCCAGCCAATTTGAGTTGCCAACTGTGGTGTGTATCCTCGTGGATATTGTTATTCGAAATTAAAAAGATCTGAAGGGTTATGCTACACAGTCAGAGAAGAATCGGGCTTCCTTTAGATAACTGGCTTTGCAGCAATGAGCAGCAAATGACTTCAGAGAAAAACTATGACACCTGACATCACCGTTGCTGTCAACAGAAAACTGTTAAAATGTTGGCCAAGACTTAGCAAGAGCCTCAAAATGACAGTCTGGCCATGGGCATTTATTTCACCCTTTCTCACCTGGGTCCTGTCAGGCTCTGGGCAGTGCACCTGCTCCTCTCTGTTTGCACGTGTGTATGCAATGAATCAATTCCAATAGGCCTGTTGATTTAAAGTCTACTGGAGGGTTATTTTTCACTTCCCTCATGCACAATATTTTTTAACCTTAAAACCTGAAATGCACTGAGAAGACGACTTGGATATCTAAGACTTAAACAAATCTCTTGCTTTTTTTCTGGAAGACACTACCTCTGGTCTTATGCAAATTTAATTCCATTAAAATCCTTGCAGCTGCACACACAAGTGGAGGCAGAATATTTTTGCACTAAGAGACATAATTGTGATTTGAAAACTGTGTCACAAAATAATCTATGGCTATAGACTATTTGGCTATAGATCATAACATGCAAATGGTAACATTTAAAAAGCTAACAAAAACCTCAACAACTTTCTAATCTATTCAACCATCACACAAAGCATAAGACTGTCCCCAAGCTTCACAGAACCTACTTCCCCTTCAGCAGGATGCTTAGCCTATCATCAACAGATGTTTTATCTTCTGCAGCATAGGCTTGACCTGTCTTTAAAGTCTGAATGTTGCAGAATTGTCCAGTTAGTCTTTGGAAGAGCTCTGGAGGCACATGGAGAGGTTCAAACGTTCTCTTGTAGAGGCTACTAAGCTCCTTCTCTATCTTGATCTAGAATGCAAAAACAAAAGACATCAATAAACACAAAGGCATTAGTTAAAAAAAAGGTTAGACTGCATGTATGCTTTAGTTACTAAATTTGATGAACATCTTTGTCTTTGTTACATTTAGGCAAGGAAAAAAAGTGGTAAATGTGTGACATCTTTCCACAAACACTGCCTATGAGATGGCAGCCAAAACCTTATCTAAAATTAGCCAGGGCGGCAAACTGCTGTAGGATGCTGTTCCATCCCAGTGGTACCCATAATCAAGGAGTCTTTTGAGACATCAGTTGATGTAACAGCAAATAGGACTTGGGCCAGAATTACACAGGGAAGAGGAAAAAGAAAAAAAAAAAAAAAAGAGTTTGCCTGCTTTTTTTTTTTTTTTTTTTTAAACACCACATGCACAACTCTTTCTGACCATCTCTCAGGCTCCCCTGGGAGCCCATTTCATCCCTGAGCGTCTTAGCTTACTTGCAGCAGAAAAGCAGGACTATGAGTCCTGAAAAACAAACCCATCCTATTGAAACCACGTGGGATGAGGGAGGAAAGAAAATATTGCCAGCTGAACATCCCACATCTAGGAGCCCACCCAAACTCAGGCAGCAGCAGTGAGGGAAAGAAGTCAGCTGAAGGCCCAATCCTGGAAGTCTTTCCTGAATGAAGGCAGCAAGAAATGAGACAGTGTCCTGGCCTCCCCGAAAGCAAAGGCAGCCCGAACAAAGCCTGCATACTTTCTGGGAGGAAAACAGATGAAAATAATAAGCATCAGATAATGGAAAGATAAAAGACAGATAGAACAGAAAATAAGATAAAGCAACCAAGAAAAAAGGCAGAAAAACAGGAAAAGGAGTCACCACTTAAACCAATGAGAATACTGCAAGTTTACACAATTTTCTATTTTTTTTTTTTGTATTTCAATATAAAAAAGAGGGGAGGAGAGAAGGCAGCAGCACAGAAGTCACTTTTGAGCTGATTGTAGCCAACAGTAGGAATTGAGAAACTTCTGGTGACCTTGAGGCTGGAGGAGGTGGAAAATCCAGAATGACCATGGCATGCCCCAGGCTGTCTGAAGCCAATGAGGGCTTCAAACTGTCACGTACCCACTATTCTCTCCCCAGGAGAGTATTTCAGGGTGAAAATATTAGTCTTTAGCCCCTAAGAGATAGATGTATTCTACATCAAAAATCCTCCCTGAGCTGTTCTCGGTAGATATTACATGTGTGTGTGAAACAGCAAGTCAAACATAACAAAAAGTTTTTGGAAAACTGAGAAGGTTTCCTTGTTACACTTCAAGTGTATTTAAATATGGGGCAAACTGAGCCGAGGCAGAAACTTTCTAGTTGTGTGGAACCATGTTTGGAGCATTTCACACACAGCCTCAGTCACTGGATGCCATCAATCCCACATACGGGCCATGGAACACCACGGAAATCACTCTGGAAATGACAATCCCATAGGCAGAGATGGTGGGTTAACCCCATAGAAATATTCTAGTGTATAGGACCACTGCAACTCAAAGAAAGATAAATTCCTTTCTCAGATGAACACACAAGCGGCTCCCAAGACTCCCAAATTCAAAACAACACATACAGACATGAGGACAGGATTTGGTCTTGGAGTGCTAATGAAATCCCTGAACTAGCACCTAATTCAGGTTTTATGACCTTCCTCTGATGTACAATACTTAAAAGGGAAAGCAGGCATAACCAGTTTCTTAAAGATTGATCAGGTTGGACGCTGTAGATCTATTTTAGATGATCTCCCTTGCAACAGACTATTCACTGCTTCTCCAGTCATGCCTGTGGGTCATATTCCAAATGAGCCATATGGGTAGGTGTAATGTTTTGTTCAGCAGTGGTTGAAATATTCTGGGACCCTGCCAGAGCTCCCAGTCAGAGCTCTGTAGAGACACCGATTAGACTCTTTCAGCTGCTGCTCCAACTAAAAAAGCCAAATCCGTAAAGCTCCAAGGAGTCAAAACCACAGAAATAATCTTCTGATCAGAAGAGAAACTCACTGCTATTCTGCATGCTCCATTTAATAAAATAAATATTTAACAACCAAACATATAAATTATTCATTTTGTAATATGACTAACTTGTAATTATTCTTCCATTCCTTTCCTTAAAAATGTCATTTGTGAAGATGACTAAATAAAATTGATTTTGAGATGGGCAATACAATATTTGCAGACAGAAAAATCTCATTCAAAATTATTTCCTGAGAGTTTTTTTTCCCCATTCTCTAGCTTTCTATAGGAAAAGCACTTAAATCCAGCCTTCAAGTTCATAATAAACAGAATGTGTAAGACAGCTAAAAAGACATGCATGACTATTAGGCAGAATTTCAAGTAAGTTTGCTGACCACAGTCTGTAACCAAAGAGATTCATATATTGTTTGGGATATTACACTGATTCCATATAATTTCAACTACTGTTTAAATTCACACAATTTACCAGGTATTTAGAGCACAGTCTTCAGAGAAGCTGCAGTGGTCGTAATGTAAGTCTGAAAGGCAGACTTCAGTTCTTCACGGTGTTATGGTTCAGACCAGCATGAAGCAATTTCAATTTTTTTTTCCTCATACTGCTAGAGAGCAGCAGTGAAATGCACCTCACCTAACTATGACTAAATAAAGCTAGGTTAGTAGTTTGTAATGGTTGTGCAGACTTGTTCTCTAGCCAGTGGAGAGATGTCATTATCACATTTTAAACAAATACTGGGTAGGTGGATTGAATCACACTGAACAACCAGCTTAAACTAGATGTTTAACTTGGAGATGGCTGGAGTGAGACAAGATGATTACAATTCCCATTCCATAAGGCAAAGCTACTGTTGCTGAAGTAGAGACCACAAATAATTACTTTTACTCTTTGAAAATACTCTTAATTGTTAGACTCAAATATTACATACTTCCTCTCAGAGGCCTTTTATTTCTGGGAGTGTCCATGTCTTGAATGAGGTAGTATTTTACAACAAGTATCAGAATGTGACTGAGACTATGTAACAAAATAGTCAATGCCTGTGTAGAGCACTTCCCAGTTGAAAGGATTTGATATTACTCCTGCATTTCACTGGGTTTATTTCCCACATATTTCTGTCTTTAGAAAGCAGTTCAATATTGCAGAAGATTAAGAGAGATTCCGTAGGCCAAGAACGCAACAGGATCTCATCCCATACTAAAGACCAGAGCACCTGTACAGGATATGTAGCTGCAGATGCAAACATGTCAAGTCCAGCTTCACTGGCTCTACATCATCACAACTGTTATTTTGTGTGGTGCGTTGGGCATCATGGCCACGGCTGACTGGCAGAAATACGGTGCAGTTTCACCATGCTGATGACAACACATGAATGGATTGAATAGTCTAAAACAATAGCATCAGCAATACAAACCAAACAGGAACTTACCCTTTAACTGGGAAGATTACTCTCTAAGAGCAAGTAATTTAAAATGACTAGAAATATTCACAACACATCTATAAATGTCTAGTAGTAGATCAGTCTAGCTAGTTTTAAGCAAGACAGAAGTCAGGCTTTATGCTGCGTTGCCAGGAAAGCAGGAGGTTGCTAATTTCCCAGCTGCTTTCTCGCACAGGCTGCGCTGACTTGGTGAAGAGCTTATTTCCAGCTAGGTTGTGTATAGTGGTGTTTTTTTGGTGTTTTGTTCGTTTGTTTTAAATACCAGCTGTTACACACTTCCAGAATGTATCTGACTTTGGGCAAAGGCAGAGTTATTCTGCTTATAATGTAAGCAGAGATTTATAATGTGAAGATTACAGGAATATATATATATCTGCCTTAGGTTTTTGGAGGCTACAGAACATAATGTTAACATTTTGGACACTTCGCACTTCATTAATATTTGGTTAGCACATAATAGCAACTACTATATTAAAGATTATCTAGTTTTGATGTGCATATGCCAAGAGAAAGCTGGGTTGCTAATAATTTTACAGAAACAGAATATATTTCTGGATGAATAATACCGACAAAATAAATTGATTTTCTGTTTAGCTGAAGGCAGGGCAAAGAATCCTGCATTTTTGGTATACATTTCAATTATATTCTTAGAGTGCATTTGAAGCAAGTCATACCAATGCATCCTGCTAAAGGCAACAAAAAGAGCAGCAAAATTCCCAGACGTGACCCTCAAAACTCAATGAATGCTCTAAATGAGATAAAAGGAAGGATCCTCTTAGTTAATACTGCTCTTCCCACAGCTTACTCAGTTTTGCTGTTTATCTCTGAGTCCCACAGGTGGTAGTACCATCTCACCTTTCATTTGCATTTAAAAGGAATGTGGCAGTACAAAACATACGGGCTAAAACACTTGTCAGCAAAGCAAAGAGTGTGAAGGTCATTTATAAATGGACATCAGCATTTGTTTTTATGTTGAAATAACAGTCTGTCGGGGCACTTGTGATTGATAAATCTCCCTTCTCACCACAGAGGATGTTCAAGAGTTAAAAGGAAAGTCTGATCTCTCATAAACTCCTTTTTTTTTTTTTTTTTTTTAAATACCATCTTGGAATGCTCAATTTTAAGTTTCTTGGTAGGATTTTATTTCAGGAGGGCCTGTATGCATGTACACTTGTGGGTGGGGAAAATGACAAAAAAAACCCCCCACAAACAAAAAACCAACCAGCCAAGCCACAAAGACAAACAAACAAGCCACACAAAACAAAACACACCAACCCCCAAACTACCACTTCTGGTGTCTCTGCAAAGAAACTATGTGACCCCTTCCTTACTACCTAAACCAAACCAAAACACAACAGTCAAAACCAGTCAACAGTAATCTCTAAAGTCAAATCCTTTTTCAAGAATATGGATTTCAGGTAAATAATAACGTACCACACTAGATCATACTTATGGTCTGGATCCTTCCTGAAGTAGCTAACTGACTTTGTCCAAAAGAACTGCTGTGGAATTTTTGTCCAAACAACATGGGCAAAAATTCCTTCTTCTTGCACCTTACTAGACTGCTTGTGCAATTTTGCTGTTATACATACCGGTCTTCTCTTATACACCAGGTATATGAAATGTAAAAGGTTGACAACCAAAAACACAGAATTCCAGATCATTATGTCCAAGGCACAACGGTAGAGCGTAGCCCAAATGATGAACAAAGCACATCCTGTAAAAGTTAAAAAAAAAAGCAGCAAGTTAAATTTCACTGAACGATAAACACATTTGTACAAAGCCATCACAAATGTGTCCACTGGGTGCAATTACACTGAAAAGCAATATATTCTACGTTACTACAGTTGGGCTCTGTGGGTCAACGCATGGGCTAGCTAATCACTACAATGCACTGAGAGCAGGCTGGCAGTCTATCTATAGACTGCAGTCCTATTGCATGCAACTGCAGTTCTGGAGCAATAATAATTCAGATCAGGACTGAGGAAAGTAGAAAGGTGCAGCCCACAATGGTCTGTTACAAAAAATGAAGTAGGAATAGGCCAGGAGAAAACTATCTTCAGTAAAAAAAAATAAAAATTAAGCAGCTCACAAAACTTTAATACTACTTTGCGTTGATTAGACAAACAAGAGCCTAGAAATGAATGTTTGTTGCTCATATCAGTAACAATCATATTTAACTAGCGAGCAGCAGTTGCATGAAAAGCCTCTAAAGTCATACACAGATATTTTTGAAAATTTGAAGGCAGTATCATTGCTGCATTTTGACAAGATCACAGCAGGAACCCAAATTCTCCTGTATGACATCAAAGAGAAAACTTCAAATACTGACTTTTTTTAGCTGCTTTACTTTGAATAATGACAATTGCTTTAAAAGATAAGGCATGTTGCATGATTAGGGATTCTATTTTTAGCCTATAAAGACAACACTTATCAAATGATAGGTTATGCATCAGTGAGTACCTCCCAGATAACTGAACTTACCACCTGACAGAGGTGGCTGTATAGATCACAAATATATTTTCCCTTAAGTTTCATGCAACGACAACAAGGAGAATGTACCAAATTAGTGTCCCTTCTCCCTGAAAAAGATGCTGAATTCATGAACTCAGTATTATATTAATATATTCTGTCTGGGTTGTTGACTGACTAGGCAGAACTTACGTATAGATCAGAAAAATGAAAATACGGTGACTCTTGATCAGCTGGTTAATTAGACTACAAGGGATGAGAGGACACAAGGTCTGGAAGTATTGAAGAGGAGCAACATTGTAGAGCAGCACAGAGATGCGGGAGGGTCATCAAAGCAGAGGGGACAGACCCCTAGGAACCGTGCTTCATTACTGATGCTACCCACAGTAAATCTGCTTCCAGGTGCCACCTCAGCTTGCAAAACTCTGATTCCATACCTGCTCAAACTGCAACAAGACCTACAGACCAAAGTGGCAAGCTCAGCAAGAGCAGAGCTCCAATTGCTTTTAAAATGAGTACTAGGCAAACAAAAGGTCTTGCAACACTCAGACTCTTGGTCGTCTGTGCAGTCTGGTTTAATAAGTTATCCTATAACAGCTATAAAAAAAGAAAAGGCAAGATCATTGTAAATTCAGCCATAAAAGTTATATAATAAAATTTACCTGCGCTATTATACAAGTAAGCATTCTCACTTAAAACTACTTCAGCATGCTCTGTGTTGTGATACACTTGGCTTTATCTTTCTTACGCTGCAATGAGTCACTACTCCTCCTTTGATCACAGGGACATTGTCCCACACAAAGTACAGGGGCTTTGAAACAGCTGTTGGACTGCAGAAGTATTACAAATGAAGCCACACTTGCTCAGTCTCAAGTGCGCCAAATTTAGTTTTTCTGCTGAAGTCAAATTTTGGTGTTGCCAGATGCCTACAGTGGTGGAGGAAATTTGACTGACTTCAGCAGAACACAAACTGCACTCCATATTGAAAGCCCCTGCTTCTATGTCAGCAATGAAAATAATGCCAGTGACCTGCAAGTGTCACGTGTTTGAACCCCCATCTAAGGAACACATGGGCTGACATCAGGCTTCTCCAAGGAAAATCTCAGCTTCTGCAGACATACTAAGCCAGTGCAGCAGCCAATAAACAGTCCCAGTACTTACTTGGAACCTAAAATTAAGGTCTTAAGGATCCATAGACTGAACTATGATTTGGAATTTAATGAATTTTAAGCAGCCAGTCACACATGAAGTAAATGGGTTCCACTTGTTTTCAAGCTGACATCTTCATAGGTTTGAGTCTCTAAGTTACATTTCTGGAAAATTTTAAGAGGCTAGGCACATATAACCTTCCTAGAAAAGGCATGTCAGGGTAAGAACAGACCCCCCCCCCTTACACCAAAGACACCTTCAGCAGTGTACAATTACCATTAATATCGGCTGTAATTTCATCATAAGCTGAAGGGACCAGCTCCACAATGGCAATGAACTGCTATTTCTGCCACAGGAAAGTCACAAATTTCTCCAGAATAATTCTCCTACCTATGGTGAGCAGGCCTCGCAGAAAAATCATATGAAGGTTCAGAGTGGTTGGAATAACCAGTCCAACTGCAAAGCAAATGTTTGCCACATGGAAAACAAGGTGATGAATCTCTTTCCAGTTTTCACATGCAGTCTCATTGAAAGGCACAAGGGTGGCATTTTTTAAGTCTGGAATAAAACCTAGTGGAGTAACAGTGAGTGGGCTCATTGCTGTAGTATTCATTGTGGAGACTCCTGCAGTGAGAAAACAAACAAACAAATAAAAAAACCAAAACACCAGACATTAAACTGAAATATATTAGACATATACATGGATTTTAGGGTTATTTTCTCTCTTCCCAGGATATATTTTCCATTATAATTCATGAGTGAAAAAAAAAATCTACAAATGCTTAAAAGGGCAACCTAGACCTAAAGTTCAGTAATGCTTTATTATCTTTTTCACTTATGCACTAGACTCAAAGGAGGGCACATTTCAAAATTTGGACCATATGCAAATAAACACTAGCTGCTATGGTTGTAATTTCTCAGTACGACATCCTATGTATTCTTCCTAGTCCTACACAAAATAAAAATCACATTCCAGTCTACCATTTATTGAGTGGGTCTGTGATCTTAGGCACAGTAAATATTTAAGAGACCTTAACAAGCCAGATGAAAATTGAAAGAAAAAAAAGAAAAAAAAGGCTTATGTAGTGCCAGTCTCCTTTATGGCATACAAAGCTGTTCTTCTAAATAAGGAATGGAAGGTCTTAAAGGAGGAACACGTGCTGCTAGGTTGATTAAAAAAAAAAAAAAGCCAACAAACCATACAAAAATGAAAAACAAAGACAGTCTCAGCTTCTGGCTTTCTTGCAGTATTTGCAGGATCATTTGGAGGTCTCCTGAGCCGTGCATCATCTTGTACACATTAACCAGAGTAGGCAAAAAAAACCTCCAAACCACTTTTGAGAACAGAAAAACACACTCTACCACTTCTCCTCCTAGTTGATCAGGTGCCACCAAATCAGAAAGGGAGATGCTCAGGCTGCCAAGTTATGAAAAGGTTGCCAGACTTTCAGGGAAATCACTTGGTCTACCTAGCATGAGCAAGTTTGCATGACCCTTGGTTGTCTGTAGAACTCCTGCAGAAAGTGAGACAGTTTAAAAAAGCGGATTTCTAATCTAAAAATACACAGGGGTTTGTTGTCGTAATAATAATAAATCTAGCATATTTTCTTTTCACACCAATTAAAAGGAAAAAAAAAAAAATCTGTGGGTAAATATCTTCCCAACACAAAGTTAAAAATTCCTACTAAAAACAAACTACAAAGAGAAACTGGAAGATTTCAAGACGCTACCTCTAAAATTTTAAAAGTTGGTCTCTTTAGGGAACTGCAGCTGGTGCTACAAGCACTCCAGAAGGTCTCAACCCAGAGCAGTTCCCAGCTGGAGGGACGTGACTGTTCCTAGACGGGCTGTCAGAAACATGGGAGAGCCCTGTTTTCAGTGAGGCACGTATGGTTCCCCACTGCCACAGCAGTAGATATCGTCTGGAGCTCAGTTTGAGTCTCGTTAATTAAATACATGCACGTACCACTGAGCAAACAGGCTCCACAACACGCAACACGGTGGGATTTGCATTTAAGTAAATTCTGTAGAGACAGTGCACATCCCTGCCGTGTGTGCTTACGAACTGTCATGTAATTCATCTGCTCAGCAGACTTCTGAGTCACAGCTAATACACTCAATATTTCCTGCAAACTGGAACACGCTCAGCATTTCTCTGTTATTTGAAAGCGCTTCTTGCGCTGGAAGTAATTTCGAGTTACTTCAGTTTCACCCATTCTTTTTATTACTTGCCCCCAATTAATTTATGTACAAGGCCTAAGCAAGCTGGACAATTTCTGAAATTAATCAGTCTTTTAAATTAGTGGGAAGAAAGAAATTAGGAAGAAAACCTCAACCCTCTGATGTCTAGAGCCTGTCACAGCCAAGGCATGCTACACAACAAGCAGAGGCATTTTGCAGGATCGATCGCTAGTACAGACATAGTGCTATCCATAACTGAATAGAAATTATTTTCAAATAAAAAAGTGTATCTACTTTGTACCCAAATACATAATTCACTTAAGAAATAAGCACTCTCTTTCCTCTTTCCATTCCTGCATTAGTTATTCACAAAGGTTAATTAAAATGGTGTGTGTGGGGGGGGTGGTATAAAGAAATTCTACACTAAATTGTTTACCGGTAATCACAGTGTCCAAATAAATTCACAGTCCAGGTATAATACAGGCACCATCCAAACAAGCTTCTGTTTTCCTTCAGCTCTTTCACTTGAGTTTAGTGAAAAGAGCCAGGAGAGCAGCTCCACTATCCTGACCAAGCTGCTCACACACAGAGCCAGGCTGCAGGACTGGCATTTTAATGCACTCAAACAGAAGATTATTGCTAACTGGGTAATTGTGTTTGTGCTCATCTTACATGTCTCATCATCGTGCTCCTGTTGTTTTCAACCAATATGAACTCCCTACACTGGGATGGCAGGATCTCTAGATCTTCTGCAGAAAGATATCAGCTGAGTTTCTACCTGCAGTCAGTCTTTCACCACCCAGCCATCTGCCAATAAAAGCACCACTTGACATGGCATCGTGTGGTAACAGAATAAGGCAACCAAACTCACGTACCCACGCAGAACCAGCCGTAAGTCCATCAACTCCTATCAAGATCAAAACAGGCTGCAAGAGGCAACTTCAGTTGCATCCAATTACAAATCAACAAAGCTTTCCCGAAGCTTGATTTTTTTAATAGCAAAATTTTGTACTGTATTGTTGGGAGAACAAAGGCTACCTTATTCTTTAAGACTCGGCTGCAATGTTTGAAGACTGGAAACCCAACAAGCCAAATCAACTGTACAGCACGTGACAATCTCATTTTCCTCACAATTCAGCCAAAACCCCACTCCCCACGTTAGCCACAGATATTGATGCCACAACCCACGAGCAATAAACTGTCATAATAGGAACAGGTTTCTCCAACAAGTTGTTTAAAGCCGTTGACAAGAAGGTGTCCACAGTTGCAGCAACAGGATGTTCAATGAATTTGAAAGTCTGAGCCATCTACTTAGTTGCCTCAATGAGAACCTAAATCCACCCACCTCCATTTTTTATAAAGTTTTGTCTTTAATACCTTGAAGTCCTTATATGAACACATTTGAACTTACTACTCACAAACAAACATTGCAGCACCCCTAACATACTGAAAAATAGTAGAAAGCTGCAGAACTGCTCTGTCAATGCAGTATTTTAAAGCTGGCAGAAATAGATAGATGCTGACTGCAAAATGACACAAGGACGGATTGTGACACTGGCTCTGAAGGAGAGGGACCCTGTTCGAGAACAAACAAAAAAGGCAGACAGAGTTACAAGCTCCAGCCTAAAACGTTTATCTTCAGGTAACAACAGAAAGACAAATATTCAAAATAATAACTCCGTAATTTTTAGATCCAATTCTTTAGTCTTAATGTCTACTGTTGTCAAATAATATTGAAGAATTAGCAAAAAATCTGCTGTTCAACAGATGAACAAGCAACTGGAATTTCCTACCCTCTGCTATCTCAGAGAGTCAAAAATTAGTTTTGGAAATACAGAATCTGGCCTTTGAAACTTTAATTTAGGGTTATATGTGCTAAGGATTAATACAGTATAAGACTCCAAAGTCTTATGCTTAAGTCTTAAACACATGAAGACATATTAATATCAGAAGTTAAGAATGCAACCAACACGGTCAAATAATTTTGGAAAAATTAGGGAAATAGCATCAATTGAAATGTATGTTTTATGGAGCATAAGACAAATAATTGAAATAATATTTTTAATATCCAGTAATTTTTACTTCGTATGGATTTAGATTTACTGATCTAAGAGTCTGAATACTCAGCTGATTTAATACTCAAGCAATTTGTTGTCCAAACAGGAAAAACAAACCAAACAAATGAACTTGAAAAAACTCCACTCAGTGATACTTAATATTAAATCAATCAGAAATTAGTATAGTTAACAACAAAGCCTAAAAAAGCCTATTTTTTCTTCCTGCATGAATTTGATAGAGATTCAAGGTAATAGGTAGTTTTTACATGCAAGTTCTCAGAATGTAAATCAGGATTACTCCAGGATTTTTCTGCACTCAGGGCATCTGTATACAAGAGGCTAAACTTCTGAAAGCCATCCCTAGAAGTATTTAGTCCCTAAATATATAGACACAAAGATGCCTTTAAAATAAAACAGGGGGTTTACAGACACCCACACAACACTTACAGAAGACAGACTTAGCATAAAAGTTTCAAGCAGTTGGTTTCAGTAGGAGAACAGGTCAGCCAAGCTGATATGGGACAGTGCAGAATGTCCCACTCACATCATCATCCACTTTTATTGAGATTATTCATATCCCACAGCTTTACTGTTCCATATTACTCAAGTGAGTTTCTTAAAGCTTTGCTTGATTAGGTTTGTATAGCTTTACAGTCCACCATTTATATAGATGGATTTTGTGAGTCTAAAGAAAATAAAAAGGGGAAAAAGAAAAAAAAAAATCAAGTGGTTTTTGGGGTTGTTTTTGGTTTGTTTTTTTTTTTTTAAACCATATCTGCAGAACTGTAACTACTTTTCTATGGTCTTGTAGCACAAAAGCTGCATCAAAAAACTAGGCAATCAATTTCTTTGCTTTCGTGAGCAGAAGACAAACTATAAGTGCTGGCATAATGAAGTTAATTACAGTGTAAGTTACCAATTTCCGTTTTATAATGAAGTAGAAATGAATGGCAACGCGGTATAAGAAAAGATGTATTTCAATATGCTCTTTGGGGCAAAGTCACTTCCGTTATATACGTTATTAACTACAGAAATTTGTTAAGTTTAACTCTACGATTTATTCTAGAGAAAAGTTAAAATTTTCATTCAGCATAGTTAACAAAAACATTCATGCCATGAGAAATGCTCTTACATACGCTCAACGTAACAGCAGCATAGCTGTACTACAGCGCTGGAAATTTGCTCAGTGCCTTGGAGCTCACCCTCCGTTTCGATCCCGTCGCACGCCGATGTGCAGAAAGCCCGAGTTGAGGGACACGACCGGAGCCGTCACTCCCCAGCCCCACTTTCCCCCGTGCCTCCGAAGCTGCATTTTAGCCCACAACGTGCACAACCCAAAAAGACCGTTTATAATAATAATAATGATTTAAAACCAAACAAACAAACAAACAAAAACCAAGCAACCCGTCCGTTTACCCTGCAAAGAGCCATTTCCAAGGCAGTGCCAGCCCGCAGGAGACACCGGCGGAGCTCCCGTTCCCGTCGGGGCCGTGAGCGGGGCGGCCAGGAGCGCTCCCGGCAGCTGCGCCCGCGGTGAGACACTGCGAGCCCCGGAGTGCCCGAAAGGGGAGCACAGAGACCAGGGCAGAGCCCGCGCTCCGTCCGGCCGCCGCCGGTAAAGCCGCCCCAGCACGGAGCCCGGCCCTCCCGCCGCCGGCCCCGGGGGCAGAGGGACCCCGCCCGCAGCCAGCCGCGGGCACCCACCGCCGCCGCCCAGGTGGACCGCCCCTCCAGCCGCTCACACCCGCCGGCCTCCCCGCCGCACGGCGGTCCCCCCCACTCCCCGGTGCCGGCAGCGCACGGCTGCAGGAGCGCCCCTTACCTGCCCCGTGCCCCTGCCCTCGGAAAAGTTTCCCGGTCGCCCGGAGGGCGCCGCGTCCGGACAGAACAGACTCAGTTTGCTGCTACCCCTCGCCGCTCCCGGCACCACGTCCCCCCTACAGCCACCGAGCCGCCGCTGTGACTAAAATAGGCAGAAGCCGGCGGGAGGCTGCGGGCGGCGCCAGCTCCGGGGCCGGCACCGAGCGGCCGCAGCGCGCAGGCGCCTCCCGCCGGCCCCGGGGGGCTGCGGGCGGCTGGGGGCCGCGGGGCGAGGCGCGGCCGCCAGGGGGCGCTGCAGGGCGGGGCGGGGGGCGCGAGGGGTCAGCGGTGTGGGGTTTGGGAGCCTGGCCCGTTCTCCCCGTTTGGCTCTTACAGCATCACCCCCGGTCCCTCCCGGTTTGAAGCCTGCGAATACTGAGCAGTGCCCAACTTAGGCAGCTAAAACACGTGGGGCAAATCGCCCCGCAAATTCACCCGCGTTCGCCGCAGGGTGAGTCCAGATCTTCGGCCAGGCGCCTCACTTTTGCGTGGTTAAAATTAGAAGAGCTGGATTCTTCCCTAAACGCGTAGCAAGCGGTATTTCCCCTATATGGGAGTCGAGGAGCCACAATAGCCTTTATAAAACTGCTCTTCTCAACTTGGCACCTGCTGTGGCTGCTTTGTCACGAGCATAATGTTTAAGAAATGTCACTGGCTTTGCTGGTGTGGCAGTTTGACAGCTCGCAGAAATGATGTGCTTCCAAAGCAGGCCACTTGTGTCCCTGCGTGTCGGCAGATTGCTCTGCTGATGTCCTGTCTAGCCCTCTCCTGCACCATCACTCTTGCAGGACAGGAACAGTAGCCACCAAGCCTGCTGTCATCTCCAGGACGTTGATGTGTATCATCAGTGATGAAAGGCATTGCAGATACAGCCTATGGGTATCCCAGCCCATCCCAGAACCTGACTGTCAGTGATAAATGAGGATTGCAAAGGCAGAAAATACCTTTCAATACATTCTGATGAGCTATCTACAAAGTGGGGAGGCTTTTTTTCAGCAGCTGAGAGCATATATTCAACATTACACTTAAATATTTTCGGAAAGAAGAATATAGAATCTTGAATGATTTTTGAAGTAACTGTTTATACACATCAACATGTGTTCCAGGAGGCTCCAGCTGTTGGTGTGGTTGTTCTTTCCTCTATATCTTGGAGAAGAGATCTGGATCTTTCCAGTGATGTGCACCATGTGGATAGGGTTTTAATGAAACCTGCTGCCTGGTGTAGAACCTCATTTTCCAAACTATATTATGAATTTATTATGAAGGACTTGATTTGGGACTGTGTTTCCTCTTATGGATGTATTCGCTCTTTCCCAATATGCAGAGTAAGCCAGCTGGAAAAAGGGTAGAAAGAGCGAGTCAGGACAGCATGGACCCAGGAATGGTCATGAGAGATAGCATCTAGCATGTGTTTGAGATTGATAATATTCAGCTATGCTTGCTGGAGCAAAGCCAAGTAGCTTCCAAAAGCAGCACAGAGCAGGCTGGCAGAGGACTCCTATACAAATCTAGACTGAGGTGTAAGCATTCTCTAGCACATTACTGAATCCTATGCATTGGAGAAACAGAGGTTGCTGTGCTAGTTGGGTCTTTTGTAGTCTTTATACTTCTCTCATTACCCTCCAGGTGTTCTCTGTTTTTGCGGGGAGCCTCGGTGATAAACAGTATCTGCTTAGCCCAATGCAGAAAATCCTAGTCAGGAAAGCCTGGCAACGAACTAATAATAGTTGCAGGCATATCAAGGTGTAGAACTTTGTCCTGATTGCAACTGGTCACTTGGGATCTTTGTATTTCAGTATATTCATGATTAAACGTCATTTCCCCTCTGCGGCAGATCAGTAAGAACCAAGACTGTGTGGGTAATGTAGATGGTGGTATCTAGTACAGCTGCCAGCAGCAAGAGAGAAGTGAGGGAGCATCTGAGAGCTGCCTCTATCTCCTGGCCCTCCAAGAGGACCATAAGCAGATGAAGAGCATAGACGTGGCTCTGATGTGGTCTAGCCTTGTGCTGTGGGGTTCACCTGTATGTAGAAGAAAAACCTTTTTTGTAATTGAATGACTATCATCAATTTTATATAGATAATAGTGCATAGTCCTATGCAGATATTAATGGCCATGATTTTACATAATCTTCAGTTACATAGATAATATTGGATAACACAGATAACATTAGCTATAGTTATATAGATAACTTAAACATTCTCTAAGTAGAATGTAGAGTTTATTCTCTTAAACCAAGATCTCCTGTATGGTAGGAGAATGGTCTAGTTTAGTTAAATCCATTTAGTGTCCCACTGTTAAACCACTGTAAACACTTAGAGAGTTGGTTTATCCTCTTATGTCAACAAAGTACAAGTTCATTGAAGTCTGCTAACATAAATTAATCTGACAGAGGCAAGAAATAAATGCTGCTTACATCTGCATTGATGAGGAGTTGACTTCAAATAGCCAGTTCAATTTTTAGAGATTAGTGTTGAATTGATGCATTTTGTTAGCAGAGACAGCTGTTCATTGGTGCAGGCTTTCTCTCTGTTGTGTTTCTCTCTTCTGCTATTAAAGTCTTGATAGCTTAAGTACTTTCTCGAATTATTTAGTTATTTTCCACAGTAATGGTCCGTAGTAGAAAATGTCAGATGGATGTTGCAAATTGCTCAGTCTTGTTCCTTATCTCCAGCGACCTATTTTGTGATCTTCAACAGCACATCCTAACCTCCTGGTGCCTGGCTGTTTTTCTGTATTACAGGGGAAATAAGGCCTGTTGATGGTGCAGGGAGATGTTGCTCAGCAGAGGCTGGAGAGGAGTTCAGAAGTGCAGCTGAGACCAGAGCCTCCCTCTCCTGCTTCCCAGTTCAGCCTAGCTGGGCATCGGCAGACTTCATTAAGCAGATTATAAAGTAACTTTTTGTAAAATTGCAAGTGCTCTGCCTCATCCAAATGAGAGCCTGACTCCACAGCCTTTTTTAGGCAAAGTTTTCACTAAAGAGAACAAAGGCTTTGTATTCTGGGATTCCAGATGTGCCAGGCTGACAGGGCTATTTTCAGACAATGGTGAGATGTATGAAATGTTTCCATTTATAGTTTCAGGAAGCGTACTCAGCATCTACAGGCTAAAAGATGCCTACTCTAAACTAATCTTTTAAACTCCCTCCACAGACAATGCAAGGGGACTCTTTTAGAAAGCAATTAATCGTGTGTGTTTGACAACTGTCTGGAGTGGGACAAAATATGCTGGCATATTTCAGAATTGCCACATTTCAATGAGACAAATCTCGTCACAGATGCTGAAATTATGTGCCATATAACTGAAAAGTTACACATAATTTCCACAGGAAAGAAAAAAAATTTATTTGTGTTCTGCCTGAAAGCATCCTCAAGAATTATGTTTTATTAGAAGGAAGTTTGTATGGAAGAGGTTGTGAATGACAAATACTGACTAAGCTCTTTAATATTCTTGAGGTTTATTTAAGAAGAGTGTGTATGGTCTGGTACATTTTCACCTGAGACTCTGATGGCCACTTTCTGATGTGTTGCAATATAGTCTGGCAATTTTTCCCATGTCACATCTGCAGGGAGGATGTCTCCTGTTTGTACAAGAAGGGCTATATTTGTGAACCTCCTTTGAATCAGTGATATAAAACATTGTATCCTGGAGCTTCTGAGTGTCTGGTACTATAGTAACGGGTTGTTGCAAACTTAGAGCCAGGAACCAGTTTTGTTCTAAAATGATCTGTCAAAGTATCCAAATTTTAACAGATGCACTGGTTGTTGTATGCAAAGGGTATGCGATCCTGAGGTGTAAGGGCAGAGTAAAATTGTTTGCTATTAAAGTTATCTAAATTGCGCACAGTAAACAACTTATTCAATCACACTTAGCAATTATCCCTGTTCCCAAATTATACATAAGCGGTCTCATGCTGACAATTTAATTTGTATGTTCATTATTTGGAATTGCTCAGTGAATGATTTCTGTGAATACAAGCAAGCCTGTGAGCTGCTCGCAAGTGCGTTTCCTGAGACTGCTGCTGAAAGGGCCTGCTCTGCTTGCTGTAGCTCTACCTAAATCGCATGGTTCCCTCCCCAAAAGAAGAGGGCTACCGTAAAACTGATTGGATTTCCTAAGACTGGGGTCATGGCGCACCTGTCACTGCCCTGTCTGGGTGGTGGGGAATAACAGGGAGCCTGTCCCCAATGGGTCTTCTTGTTTCTGGAAACAGAGGAGCACTGGAGACAGGTTTTGACCACATGGCCTGTCCAGGACTCAAGTTCCTGTTGACATGTTGCTCTTGGTTAACATGAGGCAGCTCTTACTTCACACATAATTGGAAGAGAAGTCATAAAGCAGTGATTTTTGCATTGCATCCATCCCCTTGCTGGCTGACAGGCCACTTCGTAGGGGTCCTCACTACAGGGGGTTTGGCAGTGCTGGTAGAACTGGATATGATTTCTCTGTTCCCTTTTCAGACAATTTTCACACACAAAGTTCAAAATGATCACACAAGGATGTCTGTGTTAATCCTGAAGTAAATCCACCTCAACCGTGGCTCATAATGTTTTCCCTGCAGAGATCTTTGTGAATTTGTGTGAGCCTATGTGACAGTCTGTATAAATGAAAGGAATTGCAAATATTGTCAGCATATACATGTATGAGTGCTTTTCAGTGTTGGTACAACAGCAGTTAATGTATTGTTGCAATATTAGTCCTTTTTAGCTGTTTTAATCACCAGTGGCTGTTTTTGAGAAGTGAAGGCTAGTCTTGAATCTCCCGAACTTTGCATAATAGCATCACTAAAAAATACCATTCTCTAAGATTTTTTTAAAATCGTCAATTATCAATTTAGAATCTTATTTCAAGATAAAAAGGGAACTGAATAACAAGTGTTCAACATATCCAGAAGGGCAGACAGAACTCAAAAAACCAAAAAAATCTAACTTAAAAACTTGAGGAAGGAGGACAAAGAGGAACTGAGGGGAGGCAGATGAGTCCATGGAATTATTTAAAAAACTGACAGAGAAAGCATGTAGGATTTGAGAGTGAAAATACTCCACACACTGAGGGGGAAGAAAAGGTAAATAGATTAGCTCAGAAGAACTGTGAAAATGCATGAGGTAGCTTTTTTAAAGTTAATTTTTTCCTTGGAAAAAGACATAGAGAGAAGAGAGCACGAGTGGGGAGAAAATGGATAATCCCATGAAAGAACATACTGAGGAAGAAAGTAAACCAAAATAAATGCTAGGAGCAAAAGTTCAAGAGCAAAAAGCAAACCAGGAATGCACAAGTTCAGTCCAAATGCACAGAAACAAGTTGATGTAGCCCAAGTATCAAGCAGGAGCAGTTTATACACTTGGGCAGATCAGCAGTCCTAAATAAGAATCTTTGAAATACTCCTTGTTTTGAGCATAAACCCCAATTTCTGGATTAAATGCCTCCTCTACCATTTCAGAAGAGTCAGCATGAAACATTCCCTAGGGAGCATTTGGTCCAGATGTACTGTCCACCCCAACTATGTTGCTTTGTACATCCAGATGCTGGACTTCAGCTGTGCATATCAAAATGTGTGCAGTTATATTACACCTCAGCTGCTGCTTGCTACTGTTTGAGTGATCCGTGAGAGTAAAGACAAATACAGAATTAAAAAAAAAAACCCTCTCATTTCAGTGAATAAATAAGACCAGCCTTCTGAGGAACATTTATTCTACTTCTTTGTTCGGTAAAGAAAAAAGCAACAGAACTCTCCCTACTATATAGGGTTAAAAACAGGGATACAAAACACAATAAACATACAGATATATATATATATATGATTATTGCTTTTTCATGTAGGATTAGTTTAAGTACATATACCACTGTATAAATCAGTTTCAGAACTAAAATAGCGATGACTAGGGTAAAGAGAAAAGTACGAATAATTTGTAAAACCAAAACCATATAAAAATGTTTTATGTTCCATATCTGATTTCAGAATGTCAATATTTATTGTATTTTTTCCTACTAATAATTACTGCTTAGTTCTTTAAAGTATGAACATGTATACTGAAAGGACAGTATGTTTTTGAAAAGCCATAACCAAACAAGAAAATGGAGATCCAGTAAAAACCAGAGTGAGGTGCTCTATGACTGGTTTTTAAGAAGTACTTCCATTCACCTCACTAGGGAGATCTGCTTAAAAAGGTCATCTGAGAGGATCCAACCTTTCTGTAAAGGAAAACAGGACAGTTTTGCTTCATATTCAGAATAAGTATTCAAAATATTGTATCTAAGCTAAATCTCTTAGTAAAATAGAATACCTGCTACAACTGGATTAACTAAAAATTTTAAGGATTTTAACATGAACGAATTAAATGAAGAAAGCACAGTAAGGATTTCCAGCTATTTTGCAGTAACTGCTGACACTCATCCTTGTGTATCCTAGCAGATGTGAACTGGCTTGCCTCACATTTGCTACAGGATAAGTTGTTTTGCATTTACTCTGGTGTAAGAAAATGTATATGGGAACATTTAGAGTCATATCTAACATATTTTAAACCCATCCCATAGCCTACCTGCCAGCATCTCAGCCTTGGAGCCATGTCCTACAGTTGGCCTTTGGAAGTCCAAACCGAGCATTGGATATCTAGGTTGCACTGTACGCCTCTTAGGAGCCACTAAAACCTACATGTGGGAAACGCTAAACAGAGATGTGTGCCTCACCCCACCCAAGACCCCACTCCGCAGGCTGCTAGGTACTCAGGGTCATCCAGCCAAAATCCCTGCCTGGCACAGGGACCGACTCACCTCCTGTCACAGATCTGAGATGCTTTAACACTCGCCTATGATGTGCAGTTGCTACAGAAGATGATGGTGCTGCTCACTTCTATATAATGACATCATTAGAGTATTTACCCATGAAATGGGATTTTTGACTTCAGTGTCTTTCTCAGCCCAAGACAAGCTTGAGTGGAGAGTTACTAGTGGATGCAATGAAAAATATGAGATTCACTGCTAAAATAGTTATTTACCACAATTTTATTGCAGTTGTTTATATGACTTGAGTATCCAAGTTATTAATCCTCTATCTTTCACCATTGTTCATCATCAAAACTCCACCGGGGTAGGGAAATAGTCCTGTCCCCACATTACACCACAGATCCCTTAAATTAGGAGTTGTGGTGGAACTGCCGACTGAATAAAATTGCCTGGGAACCCACAGCAGAAGAATAACTGCTATAAAATCCTTCTGCCCCCACATGCTTTTAGGAGTGTCCCAACTTCTTCCCAGTCAATGACAACATTTAACAACATTTGTGGCTTGTGGAATGATGATTTGGGTTCAAACCCTCTGCTGGCAGAACCACCTGCAAAGGTCCCCCAGAGAAGGGCTTTGCCAGCCATGGCTTGGGGCATGACCCTGAGTCCTGAGGCTCGTAGGTGACAGCGCTTGTGCTGCCTTTATCCTGCGCACTCCTACCAATGAAGCTCCACCTACGCGGTTTGATTCATCAGGATGAGGTGGCTTGACTTACATGCTAAGTTCAATTAACACTTTTGATTCACACAGAAGTAGGATTAGGGTAAGCAGAAACTGAAGGGGTGCCAAAATCTGCAAGAAAGGAAAGCTAACGTGAATTAGAAAAACAGGAAAAAAATGGGTGCTTTCCCTTGGGACCCCCGAACCTATTATATTTTTATGCATATTAATGTAATCGAAGTAAGTATTTTCAGGAGGGATTAACAAATCAGCTGAATAAGGTAGTTGTTTTGTTGTACTGTAAAAAATACCTGTTACACAGTAATGCTTTGGGGCAGAAGAATATGTATTCAATTATTACAGGAATAGAAAGAGCAATATTTAATCTGTTAATGTCTGAATTCAGCAAATAGATATTAACTTTTTCCTTTCCTATTTAAATAGTTTTCTTCTATGTAAATAGCTACAGATTTGTTTCATTTTTAACACATGGTTTGCAAGACCTGTATATATGAGCATTACATTATATTTTAATTTTTCATGCATATTGAGCCTAAACATCTTATATTTATCATTTCCAATAAGCAAAAACTGTAGAGCACTTTTTTTTGCTGGAAACGTAGCACCAACATATTATTTAATTACTGCAAGCATATACCTTTCTTGTGATGTGGCAAAACCTACACAATTTCATCCAAGCATGTATTCAGCTTTCCCAGCTTTATCCTAGCAAAGGTCATATATCTATATGTATAGTTTGCCACCATTCTTTCTGTTACTGAGATTACTTTGATCACTATCACATTTGCTGGTTTGTTGCAGGGCAATTAATTGTTGAAAATTTAGGATTGGGTTGGCCCTCCTCAGTCACTAAGTTCAGCCTCTATTATCATAGGCAACAGCATAAAATAATCTTTTTCATTAAACACTTACAATTTGCCTTGCATAGTGTTATTAGTTATAATAGTGCATTGGGATACATTCTCTCTGGATATTCTGTAGTTTTGAGTAGGGTTGTATGACGGAGTTAAAACATCGCTTAGAATCTGTTACCTGTACTTACACTGCTATTAGTCAACCAAGTACTACCTAATGAAAGAACTGCAGGGTGAGTCCCATGCTTATTTAAGGCATTTATCAGACAGGCATTGCTCTGCCAAAGGACTGCAGTTAGCTTGCCACTGGGGCCCCTAAGTAAGCAAGACTTGCTCTGAAGCTCTCACAATACATTGCTGCATCCAATAAATTACTTTGCCACTACCCAAATTTAAAATAAACCCCTCCTGGATACAACCTATAAGAATTTGAGTGGTGCCATTTATTTTTTTTCCCCTTAGTACTATCCTAGGCCATATAATTTTTTAAACTCGTACAGTAAATCTGAACCCTTCTGCAGGCTCTAAAGGCGATTCCAGCACAATGTTCATAATTATAGAAACTCTGGAAGATCAGCTTATGCTGATGACTGAGGAAATCATCATGTCCACCAGATTCTGTCACTCTTACCTTTAACAGTATACAAATGCAGACATAACCCCATAGAAGATTACTCACATTTTACATTTTTAACAACTCCATAAAGGGGAATCACTGCAGATCAAGCAAAGGACACTGATAGTGTCCTCAATTCACAAAGCAGCACAGACTCGAGTATCTACTCACTTAAACCAATTATTATAGAGCCCAAGTAGTAACATACGCATAAATTGTTTGATGCTCAAGTCAGAGCATCTAGTTCCAAAAGTTTACTAACCTAAAAATAATCATAGAGTGGTTTGGGTTGGAAAGGACCTTCAAAGGTCATCTAATCCAACCCCCCTGCAATGAGCAGGGACATCTTCAACTAGATCAGGTTGCTCAGAGCCCTGTCCAGCCTGGCCTTGAATGTCTCCAGGGATGGGGCATCTACCACCTCTTTGGGCAACCTGTGCCAGTGTTTCACCACCCTCATTGTAAAAAATTTCTCCCTTATATCTAGTCTCAGTCTCTCCTCCTTTAGTTTGAAACCATCACCCCTTGTCCTATCGCAACAGGCCCTGCTAAAAAGTCTGTCCCCATCTTTCTTACAGGCCCCTTTAGGTACTGAAAGGCCACAAGAAGGTCTCCCCAGAGCTTTCTCTTCTCCAGGCTGAACAAGCCCAACTCTGTAATGACTGGGTGTATATGATATAAAAGATTGTATTACTTCACAGACATCAGTCTGAGTACATCTTAGGTAGATTACACAGCTCTCCCAAAACATTGGTCTATGAGTCACATACTAGAGCATATTTTACAGTACATTTTAGAAGTGCTGTCATGATTTAAAAAAGGGGTGGCAAGGGCTTGCTGTCTCACTTCCAGTCCTTTCACGTGGATTTATATTATTGTAGATATATACACCCTGAATTCTACGGCTGAAACGTTCTGCTAGCCATGACTCAAACAGATGCTGGAAAACTGGAAATAATTTTCTAAAAGTGACTCAAAGCCCCCAAAACACAGTAGCAAAAGCTAAACAAGATTAGCTAAGAGTATGTTCAGATATTGACTCAGATACGTCCTAGCAGATATCTCAGATAGTAACTGATTCCAGCAGAGAAAAGCATCAAAGAGGATTGTGGTTAGAAACCAGGCTGAAACTAAGGCACACATCAGTCATGAAGAAGAAAAAATTACCTAAGTATGTGATGAAGCACCCGTCACTTCAGAGCAGGTATCTTTCTAAGCAGCATGCCATAGTTTAAATAAAATATATAAGCTTGATACAGAAATTGGGTGGGCAAAACTCCTTGGTCTTATTTTGAACATGAAGATGACTATTCCAGTTTATTTAATACTGACCATAAGGCAAGCTTTCTTATAGATATATATGGGACAAGCCCATATATTCAAGAAAACTGAGGAGAGCATTAATTGATGCTTTATATTACGTCGAAGTCTAGAGTACTATCTTTTTATGTTTTTAGGCTATAATCTTTAACAGTCTACAACTTTTAACACATAAAATGTTAAACATAAACACATTTTATAGAGTGATAAATTTTATCAGAATGAGAGACTGGGGGGCTATTTTTGATTCACCTGTTAAAAACCAGTGTAAGGTTTTCGGTATGTGGCGTGGTTGGCAGGAGCAGCTTGGCTGGGTGAAACGGAGCTGGGGATGCAAGGCGCAGCCCAAGTGACCACATCCACAAGAGACAACACACTTCTTACCCGCCCCAGGTACCCAGGTGTTGCTGATAAGTAAGACATGATACTAATGACAGCGCTGAAGTTACATGAGAATACCTGTGCTGAGTCATCCCATGGGGTGAGGTAGCCTGCTGTCCTGTCCCTTAGCTGTGAAAAGTATAGGAAGAGGGCACACGCAGCTGTACATCCTTACTACACGATGTCAGCCTTTGGCACTTTGTGCCTTAATGATTTCCTGGGCTGGTCTTTAATAGCCACCAATGAACTCCCCATTCACATTTTTTCAATTCTCTTTCGACCGAGACAAAATAGTTTTGTGACTCAGAGACTTCACACAACATGTAATACACACAGAATACATCGTGTGTAAGGGTTATTAGCAGGATTTAGGGATTATCACATCACATTCTATGCTACTTACGTTTGGCAGATTTTCCTCTCTGAGAAAGGGACATAAAGCTAAAAGCAAAACTTGTGCAGTGTTATCTGTTCTACACTGAAGGTCCTTCAAACAGGTGGTGTTTCACATAATTTCTAATAATTTTATTATCCATCCTGCATGGTTATCTTTCAAGCACGAGGTTGTATAATTATTTTAATTGCTCCAGCAACAACTCCCAAGATCTAAAGTCACATGTATGCCTGCACAAACACACAACGGTTGTCCTACCAAACAGTCCAGCAATTTTAAAATATTAAAAATGTGATCTACCTCCAGATCTATCAAGCAGCAATCCAGTCTAATAAAATAGTAATGCTTCTTATTTTTTGATTCCTGGCAGGCATCAGGCATAGCGGCAGGAAGGTGAGTTAGCAAAGACATTCAGACACTTCTCAAAGGCACAGTGACCTCAAGGGTCAAAACCAACTCTCTCCTACCAAAGCGTGAGCTGGTGCTCCCTTACGCCATTAAAGCACCACAGAATTAGGGAGAGAACACCTTTTAAATCAAGAATTTCGTAGGCACAGAGAAGTAACTCTGGAAGCTAAACAATAATGTTTCAGTTAAAAAATGTATTTATTGCTGCAGCTGTTTCTCGAGTAGTTACTTCCTGACAAACCTGGCTAAAAAGAATATTGCAAAACAAACTCCAATGGTTTGGCAGTTGATTAACAGTATTTATTATACATGTCATGAATGGCACTGACACTGTGGAAGCCTAGGTCCTATAGCATCACATTCTATCAGAAACACTACACAATCATTTCCCTAAGCTATATTTGCAGCAGTTACAACTGCTTTACTTTTCTAATGCCAGCAATTACATTTATGTTTGTTTTCACATAATACCTCTTTAGGACAGCTGGAGAGAAACCAATTACTTATGGGTGGAAATTTATTGTTTTGTTTGTTTGTTTTGTTTTAAAGAATCTTGCTGTGCATTTCAAAATCTTTCATTTCTTTAAAAACCAAAACAAATAGAATCGGTCCCTTAGCCTTTTTCTGCAATATTCTTCATGTTACTTAAGACAATTTTTATGTGGCATAAATATGAATGTTAAAAGCAAGTTGCTATATTTTGAAGACAACTTACTTGTTTTCATTGACAATACTGACGATACTTCATTATGGCAAATAATTTCAAGAAAGTATAATTACAAATACAGTGGGTTTGTTTTTTTAAAAAACACAACACAGAGGCCACCACAATTACAATAAAACTTCAGCCTGCTATGATTTGTTTTCCTCCAAAAGTAAGGCAGATGAAGATCAACAAAAGAATCAACAGAAACTAAACATATTGCACAAACAGTCAAAATGCAGAAGCCAACCTGCTGGCTCTACAGGGAGAGGAAGAATTCAAGCTACTTCAACGAAAGTAAATGGCACTTGTCTGTCAAATTTGGCTTGACTAGGTCTCGTTCTGCTTCACCTTTCTGCTCTTCAGCTTCACCGCTTTGCGTTTCTCTTCATCGCTTTGGGGAATGGCTGCAGCAGAGTTCTCCCCGCTAGGACTGTGCGCTGAAGGAGCCGCAGTTTGTGACCCCAGGGGGTTTGCGGCGGGGGGACCCTCTCTGGAGGTGGTGGGAGGGCTGCACCGGAGGGGTCTCTGGCAGCGAGACATGGTAGAAGTTCGGTAACCGAATGTCGTACCTAAAGCCTTTCCCCGCCTGCACTCTGTCATTCAAGGCGTACAGTTTTTCAGCAATGTCGCTCCCAATTAAAATCGAGAACAGGCGGGAGATGAAACGGTGTTTAGCAAACAGCAGATACAGTTTCTTTCTCCTCCAGGCCACGTACCGACAATCTGTCTCTGCTGTAAGCGTTACCTATAGGACAAAAATTAAAATTAGCACTGATATTGCTGCTGCTCCCCTTGCTCAGAAAGCACCCCCGCTCTCTCAGCAGGCAGGCAGGCTGTGTCCACAATGCATCTTCGCACCTACTGCAATTAAATCCATTTAATCCAGTCAGAGAGCTCTGCGAGGTATGCCAAAGACAAGTGAGAAGAGCGACTAGGAACAGACCGCAAGGTTGTACCTTGTCAGCCTCAGTGACAACATGCCCACGCCCACGCTGAAGGGCAGCCTCAGCCAGGACGCAGGTTGATGGCGGGCCTCGGCCTCGGCCCCGCGCTCCCTGCTTCACCCTCGGCAGCCCCAGCTGGAACGGCAGGTCTAAAGAAAGCTCTCGACAAATGCCATTTGCCCTTGTGACGCAAGACATCAGATCCCACACGGGCAGGAGCTAGCGTGTCAGTCAAGTGACAGTGGCGTGTTAAGGAAGCTAAGGCAGTCTGCTCCCTAACAAGCTCGTGGGTCACAGGGGGCAGCCCCGATGGGACACCGTGTCCCATGCTGTCCCCCCTGTGCCAAGCTGGACCACGGGCATGCCTCTCCACAGCACTCCCGGCCTCTTCCCTGATCTCCCGTTCACCTCCTGCAGGGCAGCCCCTTCAGCACCAACTTCCACCCACCACCTGCAAACCTGGTTTCTCAGCTGAAGAATGTAAATAGAGTGTACCTCCTGGATTAGCTTTAAGAAAAAACCCATTTGTTTTAATGACAAGGTGCAAACAGAAAGAAGATATGAACAGCATAACCAGTCCAGTGGGTAAAGAGGATTTCCCCCCTCAAATTAATGGAATGCCTCTTGTTTGTATAATTTCACAAACAAACCCCACAACTAAATGAACTTATTTCTCAGTCAATTAGTACTTCAACAGTTTTCTGTAGTATAAAAAAAAAAAAAAAACAAAAACAACAACACAACAAAAAACAAACAAGTTCCAATTTTACCTGGAAAATTCCCTCTTCTGTGGGCCTCAGCGAATCCCATTCAGGAGAATCCAGAAATTGAAGAGGAAATATATAATGCAGAAACTCTCCGTCAACTGTCACTCTGATCCTACCAAGATAAGATGTGTTAATTTGTTAGTACTACCTGTACAGCAGCGATGACTGCCAACAAGAATGTGTTATTTCTACTATGTCAGGAGTTTAAATATAGCTTTGAGAGGATGTAAAAGCAAGCACTGGCCAACAGTATCTTAATTATATTTTTGGACACAACTTGATCGGGCTGTGGAAATCTTTCCAGGGCTTACTCAAGTCATATTATTCTCTCTGGGGCAGGCCTGTGCAGCAACGTGGGAGTTCTCTCATGTAAAGGCCAGCATGCACTGGAGGGGTGAAAGACCATGGCACATAACACCGTGTGCCTCCTTCACTTGAAAGCTACGGGACATACTTCTGGTTTGGCAAATACACGTTTTAGAGGGAAGAAAGCAGCAAAAGCAGGGAGTGGAAAGCAGGATTTCCCCATGGCATGTATTAGGTAAGGCTCTCTCAATGTTTAACAGGAATTACATGGCCACAGGACTGTCTTTGGAGCCAGGAGAACAGCACAGAGGTACAGGATCTTTGTGTGAATGCTGTGGCCAAAATTTGCAGATGCCAAAGAAAAATTTTCTTTCTACTTTTCAAATAATATTTAAGCTTGAAGACACACAAGCAGGAAATGTATGCTTGAACCTCCTGAGCTAAAAGAAAAAAAAGCAAGCTGTAGGAATCCACTTCTTACATCTGCTCTGCATCAAGATTAATGCTTCTTAGAAAATCAGAAGCAGCAGCCCTATGCTGCAGGAAGGAGGGTAGCAGGAACTCTCTGCATGATTAACAACTGCCTGGGCATGTAGAAGAATGGACACATCTCCTTCATCATGACTATGACTAGAAGCAACTTCCACATGATACTTTCTAGACAGCTCCCAAGAACGCTCTGAACCAGGGCATCACTAGGTCCAACTACCTAAAATCCACATTGTTTATTGCAAGTAGTCCTAAATTAGCTGAGTTTCAGGCTGCCTACAAATTCCATCTGTCCATGCAGCAGGCTGTCAAAATGCACCTACAAAGTGTCCCATCAAAGAGGGACCATGGCCATTACCTCTGGGCATCCCATCTACTCTTGTGGTGGTCTGGTACTGCATACCACTTGGTCTACAGTATGAAAGCCACTATTTCTCTTCAGAAAAGCATCAGCAAAGATGCCATAAGGATCTCCAGTAAGCAGGGAGTATAAACGGGTGGATTTATTGCCTCAGGGTCTGACTAAGTGCCACAGTATGCAGTAACTGTCGACTCAGTTCTGCAAATCTTGACAGAGCTCAACTATGTTCCCTTGTAATGGAAGGGCACTCTTAGGCCTTCTGCTCTCCCTTAATCCCTCCTTTCTCACACCCCCCAGAAAGAAACCAAATACAATCTGTATCAAAATCAAGATTTCTATCAGAGTTTCTCTCAGTATATTAATTCTGTTTCATAACTACCTTTTAGTCCCATTTCAGATGACACTAGCAAAGAAAAATAAGAAAGATGCCGTGTTCATCAGCTAGGCAGTAGATAGATAGCAAACCATAGCCTGGAGACTGAAGCACACATTTGTTCCTAACCTGTTAAGTGCTATGATACAGTGGTCTGGACAAGAATGACTTAAAATCCTTTTCTTTCTGCTATTACAGATTTTCTGCTTAGTGCTTTTACGCTAGTGCTGTCCTAGACAAGTGTATTTAGCCTATTAACATTTATATTACTTGCATTAATATTTAATCTATTGTACTGGAAAACGAACAAACAATACACAAATCAGGCTTTTTCTTTTTGCTTTCATCTTCAAGAAGGAGCAAAAAATAAAGATATTTGCAGTAAGTCTGAGCAAACCAATACTAACCTGCCTGACACAAGCAAGGACAGTTTATCAATAGGTGTTTTGCCCTGCATGGCGTAACAGTGTTCCTTCTCCAGGGTAACCACTTCTGCATCGCAGCACAAGACAATCTTCCTGTAGACAGTCAAGGAGATTCCCAGAGGCTGGAAGAGTGCGCTGTAGAGTTCCTGGAATTCTCTGTCAAAGGAAACACTCCGAACTTGGTAGGTAACGTAAATGAACTGGACGAAGCATATAGCAAACAGTATAAAATTCCAGGAGAATATATCAGCAGCACAGACATCCAGCCAAGCCCAAACAGAAGAGCAGAGAAAGCCCAATCCAAGCAAGCTGAAGACATAGAGTAGTCCAAAGAATCCACTTCCACCCATGAAGCCAACGACAAAAAGAATACTGGCTAGGTGGTAGATAGATCCCTCTGCCTCTTGCTTCCAGGTGGTACAGGTAGGATGTGCATATATCAGACTTTCCCAAAAACTTGCATTTTCTCCCATGGCTGGAACAATTTTTCAATTCGGCTGAATCCTGGAAATTTTTATTTATGCGACACAGCTAGTGAGGTCCCTTGCTTTTCCATTCTTGCAAACTCTGCTCAATGATCACATAACATCAGGGTCTCTTTTGGTAGCAACTTTGCACTTTGGACTTCCAGCAACTAGGAGGCTCATGCTGTCTCTCCTCAGTTCATGTATTGTCTTGACTTTGGCCATGTCATCTGCAGTTTCACCTGGCCTAGACAGCTGAAGAAAAGATGAATTACTTATAAAATTATTTTCATCAATTAAACTCTATCAAAGCTTTTATTGTCTAAAACCACAGACTGCATTACACTCACCCAATTCCCCTTGTAGCCCTGTGATTCCAGGATCAAACCTTAATATTCATTCAATTGAATATCATGTTTCTGTATCTATGAACCCTATAGCTACTGTCGAATTGCTGCTGAATCCCTGTAAACCTGGACATCGTGTCCACAGCATCCTGTGACAAGTCTTTCAACGACCTAACTGCTGAGAAAGTAGCTGCATTTGTTGGTCCTGAACCTGCCACATGTGAGTCTCATTTAACACCCTACCTACCTCTCAAACAAGTAGAGACAGTGAACTCTTGTCCCTTGTTCACCTCCTCCATCTCACTCTGGATTTCTGTCAAACCACTTTCTTTGCTCCGCTTTGTCTTTCTGTTACCATTAATGAGTTGAGCAAGGCTGCTCTGACCTCGGAGACAAAAAACTACATCCCCAAACTCCACAATAAGGGAAACCCAAGTATCACAAGAGATGGACTTTTCTACTCCGAGGATGACAGGCAATAAGCTGTCATGTATAAAGAAGACTACAAAGCTTCAAGGCAGACTTATACAGATTACGTTATTAGAACACAAAGTAGTTCTGCAAAATACTTCTCAAAGGGCATTTACAAATCAATTTTATAACATTTGAAGTTCTACCTTGTATAATTTCATGCCACAACCCTCATAATTTTATTGTTCAACACTGTAAAATGTTAAACATGCTATTTGTTTCCAAATTATAAAGTATTCCTAAGAATTAAATAAGAAGCAAAACAGACAACCACAAAGCATGAAAAAACCAGCTTTCTATGTCTGTCTTTTAGAGTAAAAATACATGCTTCGATGTAAGATTAGACACAGTAGAAATTGCAAAGCCACAGTAGTGTAATCAGGACTGAAACCCAAAGTCTTTAACTGTTTCTATTCCCAGTAAAACAGCAAGGAAGCTAAGAAACACCTACCATCTAAATCATTAGATTCTCTAGAATATCAAATGTAGCTTTCCCCCCCACAACCCCAAGAGCCACAGAAGTCAATACTTTAAAAGTACTGCTGGTGCAGTGAAGCATCCAACATCATTCAGTAGGGCTTGCAGTGGGGGTTTTGTTGTTGTTTTGTTTTGTTGGGGTTTTTTAAATTATTATTTTATTAAACAGTGACAGGCCTAAAAAATTAATAAAGCAAAGTCATATCATACTTCCTAGCTACTACAGCTTTACTACTTTTAAGTTTATTCAAACCCCAACACTAATTCCAGGATTCAAAAATACTAATGTTAAATGAAGACATAAAATCCTGTAGAATCAAGTGGCAGATTTCAGAAGAAAAGGTTAGGAGGAGAGCTCTACCTCTCTGGGAGTGGCAACAGGGAAGTCCCTGACCCATAAAAATATCACAGCTAAAGAGCAAGGACCCTTTCAAATCTGAAAGTGCTCAATATCCTACTATAGTGGCAGAACTAGCATTATAAGAATAAAATACTTTGTAGCTATGAGCTTTGCTTCTTGCCTCTTTACCCAACTACTCTTCTCTGATACAAGATTCCCTCCAAGACGCAGGATTTAGCCCTTGGAGAATGGGAGATGAGAACTGCATCAGCTACGAGGAAGTTACCTGGGCATGGCAAGAGCATGAGGAATTTTAGGCGGTACTTCTGTGACCAAGGGGTAAGATTTCTGAACCGAAAGAAAATAAAACTGGAACGTGCAGTTTCCAGACCTTGTGTTCTGAATCCAGTCAGCATTTCCACTGCACAGTCAAAAATCAGCAGCAGAACTTTTTTGTTTGATTGTTTGTTTTTTTGAAATAGATTCACTGCTAACAGTGATTTTGGATTACTGTTAATACTTTTACTCTATTACCAATGTTTTGCTCTAAGCAGTTCTCATAAGAACCTAATTCTACAAAACAATTCGGTGTTTTGAACGGAGTCATGACTGAGAAGTTACATGGGAAGCTATATGCATGCCACAAACAAAACACCGTGGATCCATACTGTAATCTACTTTCCATTATCAATGTTTTTTTGTCATGTAAAGCTACACATTGCAATAATTTGACATAATGTTGCAATAATTTCACAAAATTAATGTTCAATTTCCCATTTGCTTATAGCATTCACAGTCAGCCCACACTACAGCTCACAGCATTGCTGTAAAACTGCTGTAAAAAAAATTCATGACAAAATGGGTCAAAATAATTTTGAAAGAACAGTACACCACTAGGACACAGATAGAAGGTCATCTTACACAAAACCAAAGCCCTGGAAAAACTATCCTGTATTTGTAACTGTTTATTTTTGGAATGGGACCTGTCTTCCAAAAAGACAGTATGCAAAACAGACTGCATGCAAAATTCCCAGTTATTTCAGTAGTTCTGTACAATGAGAACTTTAATGGTACAGCATCACCAGGCCGGAGAGGACTTCCCTCCATCCAGGCAAGAGGAAGGATGAAGGAGGGAGGCCAGCACTGGCACAAGATACAGCCTCACCAACATGACACTCTCCTGAGCTACATAGAGCGCAGAAAAAAACCTCACCCTCTGGAAATGCTGATGAAGGCTACTGCTAAATGGAGCTGGTTTCTCAGGGCTATGGTGAAAAGCGGGCATGCTTGCTGCCAGTGAACTGCAGGCAGAAAGAAAGGATTCACCTCTTTTGAATCAAGAAATTTTTCTATGATTTGGGAGATGAAACTTGTTGGTAGTTTTTTTGTTTAATGAAGTATTAAATAGAATGGTGGTGGAGCACTGGAATGGGCTCCCCAGGGAGGCAGTCGTGGCCCCAAGCCTGACAGTGTTCAAGAAGAGACTGGACAATGTCCTCAGACACAGTGTGAATTGTGGGGTTGTCATATGCAGGAAGAGGAGTTGGACTCGATCCTTGCAGGTCCCTTCCAACTCAGGACATTCTATGATTCTATAAGAACAGAGACAGTAGTATGTATGTGCCTAAGTATAGTAAAATTTATAATTTGGTTGGTATTTAGCACTAGATAATGCCTTTCACGTTTTCCTTCATAGTTCCTACAAGTCCAAAATTTAAACTCGAGGGCTTCAGAACAGTCACTCTGATGAAACCATTCGTCTACTGCAAGCATGGGTGGGGCGAGAAAAATCCCCTAAACCAAAAAGCCAAACAGCTGTGGTACCAACTGTGAGTCATCCTCCACAGAGGACCTGTCTACAAAGCACCCACAGTAGCATGGCATTGCCAAGTTTGTGCACACCCAGAGGGGATACCATCCTCTCATCGAGATGCACCAGTGTTCTTAGCTACCAGTTCAGGGAACATGCCAACTGACATGGCCTCGTTTGATGTTCTGCTTCAGCTGCCCTGTCTGTGGTGAACACTTACTGCTACAGGTTCATTTGATGGTGGTGATCAGGCAAGCTTCAGTGGGAAACTTCATTTAAAGCAGGTATCTTGTATCATAAGCCTGAAGAACTGTATCTTCCTCAAGTAAATGTTGAATACTTTCTACTTTGTCCCCTGCCAAAGGAGAAGACGGAGCGCTATGCACAAGCACAGCCTCTGCTATGTGACTGTCATATTCAGAATAACACAATGTTGACATCCATAGGCTGCCAGAACCACAGGCGCACAGAATCATAGAATCATTTAGACTGGAAAAGACCTTTAGAATCGAATCCAACCACAAACCTAACGCTGCCAAGTCCTCCACTAAACCTTGATCCCAAATGAAGAATGGAAGAGGTCTCCTCCCAGCTTGGGAACGAGACGTGCCCTACCGACACAGGCTGAATCACTGTGGCACTTCTGGGTGTTTTGCCTCACCACATGTCCCACACTCTCCAGCAGGAGCAGATCAAGTGCTGGGAAAAATCAATCCAGACTAGAGATGTGAGCAATATATAGTGGCATGGACTTCTTCAAAACAAACAACAGCATTGCCAGGACGAAGCTGTCATCAGAAAGTGTTACAATCTATGAGTTTACTGGAGCTTCAAAGCAGTAAATGGAGTATTTCACTTATACTCACCAAAATAAATACCCTCCAGCAACTTAAAACTTCATACAACAGTATACTAAACCAGTCAAAACAGGATTAATTTATATTGTAATTTAAATGCACATAGTACAACCTCTCCCTCTCCAAATGGGCATTTTCCCCATACACTGTAGTATTGCCATAAAGAATTGCCAACTACATACATATATAATTTGCTTGAGAGATGGGTACTTCATCCCATTTTTGCCACTGATGAATCAAATTCAACTCTGAGAAGCTTTGAGTGTTAGTTACTGTGTCTGGATCACAATAATTTCTGCAAAAAATAAACCCTAAAAAGCCCTGAGGCCACCAGCAGTTCTCTCTTTGGTCTTTTTAATTAAGTCAAAAGTAAAGCTACTCAGAGTTTGAATACTCCATTCTGTAGTTGACTTATGCCAAGTATGTAGCCAGAAAGCCCTCAGCACTTTCACCCTGAACGTGTTTACAGGCTGTAGAGCCATACATGCTGATCATATAATCAGCCTGGATGAACTGCATTGCCTGCTACAGGTTTGGAAGCAAAAAGGGAAAGTTTTCCTTCATAACATATATGCTTTCATGTACAAAACGAGATTATGCTGGATTTAGCAAGATTTGTCTCACTGGCTTTAGCCATGTACAGTGCAGATGCTCATATATGAGGTAGTGTGTGGCTGCAGTGCCTGCGAAGCTGCTCCAGCAGCTGCGCCAGGAACCAAACAGTCCCTCCAGCCAAGGGTCCCTTGATGCCTCCCTGCTTCCAGAGGGACGAGCTCTGAGCACCCTCTTTAGGCTGTCAAGTTACATCTGGTCTGCTCCTTCATTTTAGCAACTGTTTCCTTTAACATGCAGTGCAATTTCATACATCGATTAATGCACCCTTTCCTTCCATTGCCCCATGACTCCTTTCTCCGACCCCTACTGACATCTGCTGCGCTCAGCTGTTGTTTCTGTAGCATGCTTCCCCCAGGCTACTTTCCTTCTGCAGTTCTTCACTTGAGGTTAGATACCCAAAGAGACCGAGACAACCAAACTCTTAATTGCAATGCAGCGTCTAACTCACACAGTGCACGGAGGAGCTCTGCACCTACAGACAGGTATGGCCATGTGCCTATAGGCAAGTACAGGCAGATAAATAAGCTATTTTCAGTGACAAAGTGTCCTTGAACCTATTCCAGGCTCAAAGCACACATACAGCAATTAGGACAGTAACTAACAACAAAAACTCATATCCTAGCTTACCTTAAACTTCTTGGGATTATATCCTTGACAACAGTAATTCTAATACTGGATAACACTGTTTTCCCCCAAAAATCCAGCCTGTGCAATACAGAGAAGGCAACAGTATCTTCATCACAGCCCATAACATCTATTCAGGAAGTAAAAATGTAAGGTGGATGAGTCCAAAAAGGACTAAGCAATCCAAAAGACAAAGGTACCAAGATAATCAGTCACTGTAAAACTACATATATACAAAGATACAAAAGCATATATAGCAAAGGTAATTAACTAATGGGACAGCTTTAAAGATTTCCTTTGCCGGAAATTAAGGAAGTTAGGATGCTGCCTGGTACCTAAAATAAATCTGGATAAGCTATTATTAAAAAATTAATTGATTTAATATGATTTTATTTTTTTATTCTCTAGGAAGTTAGACTAGATGATCACAACAATGTCTTCTGGACTTTTGTCTGAAGTTACTCAATAAAAACAAGTTTTATGTATCTAGAAAGTTACGTACCTGATCTTTCCAGTGAAATCCAGAAGCCTATCTTAGACACTCAAACTTAGCTACTTTAGAAAACAGAAAACCCTGAATACAGGTATGTCTCTTAACTTATTCCTCATATAGACCTTCCAGCAGAAACCTTCGATCCATATGGAGTCAGCATCCCTTCCTGGCAATGTTTTTAAAAGAAAGGGATGTTTTACCAACAAATGCTTCAACATGAAACACATATGCCACCCTGCCAGCCGAGTCTCAGGATCCTGCTCCCTGAGCAAGCATCCCCATCACAGAATGAAGAGTGGCTGCAGCACAATTCCTCCTCCCTCAGTCTCCCTTCTGCGCAACATCACAGCTTCAACAAGAATGGCAGCAAGTGACCTGCCCACACGAGCCAAAATGAGTCACTCTGGGCACCCTCATGGGAGCAGGAAAAGGGATTTGCAGTCTCGTGGGCTGAGGAAGGCATCTTGTGTCTCACTGATGTCTCATCACTATGCCTCACCCCCCGGATCAGTGCTCTGAGTGCAGGCTGTCACTTGGAAGGTAAAGCATCTCAGACCCTAGGAAAAGCCATCAAAGTGCACCTTTCCCAGTCCTTCCAGTATCCCCTTGGGATCCTAGCCCTTCCAGTACCCCCCTTCCAGTGCCCCTGGGCCACGCAGGCTACAGCTCCTGAATTGGACCCCTGGCCCCAGAGCACCTGAGTGAAGTGACACCTTCTTGGAGAGCAATCCTTCTGGGAATGCTCAGAGCTACAAAACAAGCAGCTGGGGCACGCCCAACCATCCATGGTGCTTCACTGCCTTCAGGCAAGCCCTGAAAATAACCAGCTGTGAAGGTGGACTTTTTTGGAGACAAAATCCAGCTCTGGTCAGGCAGAATTTAGGCTCCCATGTTCAAGGCTGTTTAACCAAGAACCCCCTTCAGTCAGCTGCTGCCTAACCCTGGAGACACCCCAATGCCATCTCTACGTTGAAGCCAATGGTTCAGATGAACAACCCACCAATGCCATTAGGCTGATGACTGGTTGTCCTCCTCCACCAGGCTGGGCCTGACTCCTGCCTCCCTGCTGCAGCCTATGCAGAACTGCTTTCTCCAAAGCAGAGCACTTTAATGGGAGCCTTTTCATGGGGGTTTCCAGTCATTGAGCTTGTTTGGCTGCAGCTGGGAAGGCTTGATTCTACTTACGTCTTGTTAAAGAAGTGGAAAAAAGCTGGGTGGGGGGAGAGCGGGGGGCATCAAGAGCAAAAGAAAACAAACAGCAATACAGAATAATTTAAGGTTCATTAGAAGCACTGCATACAGTGAAGCTGCTATTATTTAGTCTTTAAATATTTAAAAACCAGCTTACTATACACAGCTTACAGTACTTGAACGATTGCTCATTTATCACTGTAAAATATACAATGCAATCCTCTGTGGTTGCAAAGCCAATATGGAAGATGCTATCCATTTTATCATCTAGACAGTATCTGATAGGATACAGATTTTCTTCCAATTTCAATCAGAACTGATGAACCATAAGTACACGTGGTATTCCTGTCAAACTAAGACGAATAATCCCCTCCCTCATTTTTTAAGGTCTTTTGCTCCTAGGAAACATGAATATGGAAGGACAGTCAGACTTTTTTTTAAACTAACTATGCATTGCTAGCACTTGGGTAAATTTGAGCAAGGTTCTTGTATGTTGAACAGCATTGGCCAAATAATGCTGGGTTCTGTTTTACTGTGTTTTATAATAAAAATTGCAAAGTGAAGTGCAAGTTCAAACTTTTCTACAGTTTAACTTTTAAATTAATAACAGAGAAAGCAGCTACAATGCATATTTCACAAGTGCTTTAAAACTGTGTTAATGAACTAAAGCTGAACCCTGCAAAATTCAGCTTAAATGCGTTGGTACTGTGTAGTAGCACCTTTGGACAGGAAAGTATTCCTGTGAAACCAACCACCTGACGTGAACTTCATTTCCCAAAAAAAGAAACAAACACAGAGGCTTGGTTCATCACACTACCCCTGCACGTACAACTGGATTATGGAGAAGTAGTGTCATGAGCCATGTGTTCAAACAGATAAACAGCAAGCTGAGTCACGAAACACCACATTTATGTACCACATGAGCTCCAAACCAGAGTGAAACACAGTGAAAGGCAGCGAGGATGCCCTAATGGAGCTGCTGAAATTATTTATCTTTAGTGGAGTGTTTGAGGTTAGAAGTACAGGCCCACTCTCTGCTTTGCTGGAAGGAGTGTCATACAGCTTTACGTATAAAGCAGAGCCAGGCAGAACCATACGCATGGCACTGGTTTAGCACCACTTTCATTAGTTTTCTATGAGAGCCAGAATACTTGTAGTTTCATCACATAATACAAACACAAACTGAGGCTTTGTTGACTGTACAATACCTGATTTGTGTTTGGGCAGCAGCAGCATGCCCAGTTACAGGTACTGTATCAGCACCTGGAGACACTGAAAAAACTTCCATTTTCGGGAGGCAGTCAAACACACTAAAATGGAAAAAATGAAATCTCACCTCTGAAGAGCCTGCACACTTAATAAAATGATTAAAAGTAGCTTCAGCTAACAACCCTGTTCTTGAATCCTTAATAAACTTTCTGTTCTGAACTTCCACCATAAAAAGTTTTCCTGCCACAAACTTTGCCTTCACAATTACCCGTATCACATTTCCTTATGTTTCAATACCTATTCTCATCCTTACAGGACTTGCAGTGTACTTGCTATTTAGCAAGCAAAGCATTTCTTAAAAACTTGACATTTTAAGCTGCTTTATTATTTGGCATCACACAGAACTTTGTGGAAAGCCTGAACAGTAAGTTCTACAGATGTGGAAATTATTTCTTGTTTTGCTGTAGCCAGTGAAGACATTTTTACTTGCATGTATACAATCATATTCCCATTAATCAACAGGGTGGCAATAAGCCCAAGTTCTGGAAGCCAGATTTCATCAATGACATCTTTATAACACTACCAGGTGGTCCATGATTCAATATTACAAGAAATCAGCTATATAAAATGTTTGCCCATAAAGTGATTGACAACCTAAACACATACAGAGCTATACCGAACAGCTGAAGAAAATGTGGTGAAATATTATAGTTTGGAAAAAAATATTACAGTTTGGGGAAAAGATGCGTTTTGTATCATTCATTTTATCTTTGGAAAGAAACAACTGCAAATGTAAAACCAGATCGTAATTTCAGGGTTCATCTGCTCTTACCATTTGTTGATGAGAAGAGCGAAGAATCAAGTAACGGCAGCCCACCAAGCAAACCCCTAGTCAGTGGAAGAAATCCCTGGCCCCGGGGCTGGTTTTGTGAAAGCATAGATACTCCTCGAGTCAGCTGCTGTGAGCAGGCTGCAGCTGCACCCGAGGAGAAACCAGAAACCACGCTTTGCTTAGAAATAAACCCTAAACCCGAGAGGCATAACGAAGCCTCTCACTTCTGACAGAGCCCTCGGGAGGGGAAGCTCATGGCAGTCTGCCCCGCTCCTTTATAAAAAGGAGACACAGTACAGCTCTCCAACTTCCAGCCGAGGCTGAACTCGGGGGCTCCGGTTACCGCTGCCGGACCGCACCGGCGGGGCGTGCTGGGGCGGAGCGCACTCCTCCCGGGGCAGGGAGGGCCCCGGCCAGCCCGCGGCTACTCCCCGGCACACACCGCCAGGACGCCGCCAAGCGCTCGGGGCGGCAGCCCTTCCCCGACGGCCAGTCCTGGCCGCCGCCCCGGGCCCCAGGCGGGTGTCCCCGGGGCTCAGCGGGGCGGGACGCGGCCCCGGCTCCCCCCCGGTCCCCGGCCCCGGGCAGAACGGGGCGACGCTCCGCGCGCTGCCTGACTGGACAGCGCCGGCGGGGGGCGGGCGGAGGAAGCGCCGGGATTAGCCCGCCCCGGCTCGGCTCGGCTCAGCACTGCTCCCGCCCTGCCCGCGGCCCTTACCTGCCCCGTGCCTCAGCCCGCGCCCTCGGAAAAGTTTCCCGGCCGCCCGGACGGGACGGGCTCAAGGTGCCGCTCCCGGCACTGCCGACACGACATACCACCGAGCCGCCGCTGTGACTAAAATAGGCAGAAGCCGGCGGGAGGCTGCGGGCGGCGCCAGCTCCGGGGCCGGCACCGAGCGGCCGCAGCGCGCAGGCGCCTCCCGCCGGCCCCGGGGGGCTGCGGGCGGCGGGTCTACCCCAGGCGAGCGGCGGGTCTACCCCAGGCGAGCGGCGGGTCTACCCCAGGCGAGCGGAGGCGAGCCGCACCGGCCGAGCCCGGGAGAGCCGAGGAGGCGGGAGCTGCCGCCCGTCCCGCCGCGTCCCTCCTGCGGCGGCGGCCGCGCTCCCCTCTGCCCGGCAGCCGGTCCCGCCGCCCCGGGCTGAAAGCGTCGAAGGGGCGGGCGGCGGAAGGCGGAGGCGGCGCCGGTGGCTGCGGAGACCCTTCAGGGACGGCAGAGCCCGCGGCGATGCCACTCGATAAACTTGCGCACCTTAAAACCCGCCGCGGCTGCAGCCCGGGTGCTCGGCTGGGACTTGCACGGAAAACCCGCGGCTTTGGAGACACACAGGGAGAGGCGTCTCCTTTGGTACCGCTGTCTCGGGTTAAATTGTCTGGAACCATTAGTTTGGAATAAATAAAAATGCATTTTACTTCTCTTTCACCTATTCACCCCAGCAGCATGCTTCTTCAGAAGGGAGATGTACGCCTTTAGGATTTCCTTCATTACATGACTAGTGCACCTATTTATGCACAATCTTTAGTTAATTCGTTTCAGAACAAGAATATGCCTCACCAAAATATAGTTAGAAGTGTTGGTACAGTGTCAATATGTAACCCCTTCAGTGTACAAGCCATGCATTTGTTCTGGTGATCACTTTGTGTCTTGGAGAGAATTTGTTGATGGAAGGAGACAGATTTACAAGTTTTCGATACACAAAAGAATCACAGAGTATTAAATGTGCAACTCCTACTACAGAGGCTATTTCTCAATAACTGAAGCATGAGCAATAATATATTTTAAATAGTAAATGTGGATAACCTTGTGTGCTTGCCAGTGGCCAGCTCTCAGGTCCCACACTAGGCTGACATGTCCATTGTGCAGCAGGGCAATGCACTCATGTGAACTTCTCCAGAAATAAGAGGACAGAGCAACCTGTCATGCTCTAGGTAGAGGGATTAGGGCTTTTCATAAAACCTTTGTGAACTTGCTTTCCCAAGGGAGTTCTTGGTTTTTGTGTTGTTTTTTTTTTCTTAAACATTTTTAGCTCCGTATTTACCAGGGAAGATATTTGAACTTTTGGAATAGTCAATTCTCCTAAAACCTGAGAAAACAAAGAGCCAGAGCAATTTAACTCAGAGCTATCCTGAGTTACACATATTCAAAACTTCATTATCTGGTTGTGGAATATTTATTTTTATATCTATTATTTTTGAGACAAGTATTTTTATAAATTTAATCAAGTATATATTAAGGTACTTGCAGTTAATTAAACATTTAAAGGTTTTTCCAGTGTTGCTCCAAACATATTTCAGACATCCTTTGCATATGATACTTTACAACTTGTTTAATTTTAGCAGTATCGTTTGAGAGATTTCTATACTGGCAAACTTGAGGCAGTACCGATTTATGGTCTTTTTGGTTGTTGTTCTTTGTACTGGGGTGAGGTTGAAGGCACCCAGCCACTTATTCAGATTCATTCACAGTTGCATTGTGCATAAATTTACCCATTATATTTATTCTTCATTGGGATGATTGCAAAGGGATGGGGATATACACAATGAAGGAATGATTACTGAAGTTTTTAATTTGATCTACTTGTCTACTGAGATTACACTATTCTAATAAACCAGTATTAGATCAGTTAAAACATGTTCCTCCTAATGATTGTAAAAGAAGCAAGAAAATCAGTATATTTTGATACATACTGTAAGTCATTTTTAAAGTTGTACTTAGTTGGAAGCAACAGTCAAGTCATTGAAATTCTCCACAGACATACAAGTTACCAAGGAACAGTTCTACTGTAATAATTTTTATTTTAGTTCAATCAACTCCAGATCAAATATTCTCTAGCACTGTAAGACTGAGGTTGCAAATGACTTTCTCGATCTAGCCTTGCAGATGAGGCTTGAATGAGAGACCCAAGAGAGGCAATAATAAAATGGCCAAGCCACCATGCTCTGAGGAGAGACTAGCACTGCCAAGCCTGCTTTGAATCAGCCACTCGAGCCATCAGGCTGCTCTTTGATATATTTAAAACTGCTTGTGGTATTTATATAAAATGCCTATTTTTAAAAAGTCAAATAACATAACAAATGTAAAAACAAATTATAACCAGTATTATTCTTTGCAGCAATATGGCAAGATGTAAAGGTCATACCTCAAGGTAGGCTTACAAGAGAGCCTGCAGCGAGGCTCAAAACTCCAATACCAGACCTGAAAAGCTGTAGAGGACTTTGCAGCCCTGGGTTGGGGGGCAAATGCTCTGCGCTCTGTGTTCCCAGGGTGGGGACAAGAAGCCAGCAAGGCTCAGCTAGGAAGGGGTGGCAGAAGGTGCCAGATTTGTTCCAGTTGAGGTGGACAGGAACCTGAACACCTGAACTGGTGTCTTTGGGTCAGTCCCGCTGTTCAGTCATGGAACTGGACAGCATGAGTTTCTGTCTGATTGTAAACAGCTCTCTTCTCATACCTTCTATTGGATTTATGGGAGTACGTTAGATGAACCTGTCTCTGGGCACAATCCATCCTATGAGAAGTCTGACAGTGCCATAAAATGTGCAGATGGTGTTGCTGTCGGCTTCTCAACAGCCGTGCCTCCAGATGCGGCTCTTAGTGCTGCTGCAGTCAAGGCAGATTTACCCGAGCAGGTACCCAAAAGCACCCCTGGAGTGCTGGCACCAGACCTCCCCTTGGGTGTGCCAGCAATTTCCCCCAGGCAGAGGAAGAAATAAGCTCAGTGTGTGATTTCACTGTCCAGAAACCAGCCCCATCTATTTCCTCAGTAACTGCCTAAGGAGGGATTTACTTACAACATCAAATGGTTGCCTTCTCCATTACCTCTGAAGTAATGGTGTTTCTTACATCATGCTGTACCCTAGGAGAAGAAGTTATCAATAACTGTGTTTAAAGGGGAGATTTTTTTATATTTTCTTAGACTTTTAAAATGTCTAATAAATCTCTACTGCATTTTTTCTTTCCCTGCATTGTCCTTGGTCAATAAAAATAAGTTATGAAACAGGGGGATATGGTAGCAGGTGACATGATGAATTATCTCTTTAAGGAATGATGTGCTTTTCCTCTGTGGACATAATATTGCACTTCCCAGGTAGTCGCAAGAGGGCTCTTGTACAGGAGATCTTCGTCATTTTGGAATGAGAATTAAACTCCTTATGTACTTTGAAAAGGTTTTAGCAGACTTTGTATAGCTGGGTTCTCCTGCAGAAACCCTTTCTCCCTTTATTTGTGGGTACGACTGAAGTAAGAAGAATCAGGGTTGCTTTCAGGTAGTAAACTAGTTTTTATTGCTACCTTTTACAAGCAATACATCAACCAAGTTGTGTCATAACAATATAATCCTGTAGCTCAGCTCATATGCAGCCTGCAGAACTGAGCAAAATTCAAATTGGAAGCCTTTTAAAAAATGTCATTCAATTAAGAGCATTCCCTGTCAGGTACAGATAAAATAGTTTTAATTTAGGCAAAAGGCACTTTTTTTTTTGTGCATCAGTCAAGTAAAATGCTAACTAATGCATTTAAGTTTTTATCTTTTCACTTTTAAAGGCTTTCGGATAATAGACTTAGGATTGAGTATCCTCAGCTGCAGTTAAGTTGGAGAGCCCTTGCTGCTTCTCCACCTGGGTTTCCATAGCAAGGGCGTGGGGGATATAGTTCCCCAACCAAGTGACTTCACACCCTGAAGTAGCCTGAGCACAGGGAAGGGGATTTTTCCTTCTGGAAACCATCTCTTCTGAACCTGAGCTCATTTCAGGCAGAAGCATCTAGAAGAGGTAGAAGAAATCCCCAACGTGGGATTTAGCTGCAACAGAAGTGTGTGAATCCCAGTCTGTGGCTGCTGCTGATGGAGGTGTTTAAATTCACTCAGTGAGCGCTTTCCTGGCTTTAGGTTTGTGGAGGGCCTCCCTGTGTGGTTTCTGTACAAGGCTGGAGTTGCTCTGCTCAGGGGACTTGCCACAGTCATTGCTCAGCTCAGTCCCTGCCTCATCGTGGCAGATCCAGGGACACGCTCAGAGCCTGCTTCTCTCATCCTCAAAGATGTGAGCCCTGCACAAAGTTCCTCTGTTGTCAGATGTAGGATCCAGAGAAGGGTCCAAGATTTCTATGGGCTAAGAAGAGGGCTAGAAAAAACATGTGAGTCGAAAGCTCAGTGCTCGGGGCACTCAGCATGGGAGGGGGAAGACCTGAATTCGGGCTACGAAGATGAGTAGGAGTCTGGAACGTCTTTCTTATGATGAAAGACTGAGGGAGCTGGGTCTATTCAGCCTGGAGAAGAGAAGGCTGGGAGGGGATCTCATCAATGTTTATAAATATCTCAAGGGTGAGCGTCAAGGGGGTGAGACCAGACTCCTTTCAGTGGTGCTCAACAATAGGATGAGGGGCAACAGGCACAGACTGAAACATAGACGGTTCCATCTGAATATGAGGAGAAACTTCTTTACTTTGAGGGTGCCAGAGCACTGGAACGGGCTGCCCAGAGAGGTTGTGGAGTTTCCTTCTCTGGAGACATTCAAACCTGCTGGGTGCATTCCTGTGTGATCTGCTCTGGGTGAACCTGCTTTAGCAGGTGGGTTGGACTAGATGATCTCCAGAGGTCCCTTCCAACCCCAATCATTCTCTGATTTTTCTCGAGACTGTTTCCACTTTGCAGTGAAATACAGTTTAAGGCTAAGTACCAAAACAAATCTGGAAACTAGCACTAAAGCTGGACTTTGTACCAAAACCACTGCCCCACAGCATCTCTGCCTCACTCACATGTACCCTGCTGATGCTGAGTATCTCTAGGTGTTCAGAAGCTGGCAAATAAATGTAGCATGGTAAAGGCTTGTATGGAAGAAAAAAAAATGTAGATTTGAATTGTTCTAGACTTCCAGCTTCTCAGATGGGTGCTTTAACCACAAGACTGTTAGGTAAAAGGTGGACTGCCTGCACAGGGGAGGGATGCGGCTGAAACGTGGCTCTGTGAGATGAGGTGCTTCACTGGGCTGATGTTTGCATCAGCTGTAGTTCAGTCCATCCCTCAAGTAAGGTGTCTGCTCAGGAGAGAGAATATAAAGTTAAAAATACAGAGTGTAAATGTAAAGCTCTTCAAAGCATTATGTAATCAAGACGTCAACTGTGAAAATGAAAAGGTTATGTTACAGTCAGGCGAATAAAGCAGTTGCTTTCCATCACAAGTGTTTAGGGACTCTTCAGGCATGGAGATGGTTTCTGATATCAGTATCTGACACTCTCTCTTGCTGAAGTACTGAGTTGTCATCAACCTCCTACTAGATGTTGTTGAAAAAGGAAGGAAACCTGTAATTCCCAGCCTCAGCTTTCATGTCAAATATCTTAGTAGTTACATAATGTTTTCAATAGCTTTTAGACTTATACTTCTCATTTTTAACTCTATACTCTCACTGCTCGTTTTGCTTTTTTACCTTCTACCAGTTCTCCCTTCATCTCTTCCGAGAAGCCTTCTGTCTCAGTCCTTACCAATCAAGCTATTTTCACAAGCATTGTCATTAAGAATAGATAAAGGTCTTTTAAATAAATTATTATCTTTGCTTAGAAAGATCCAGATGACCAGATGTGCTGGCCAATGCAAGAGGTCTGTTTGGCTGGAGGAGCTTGTCTTCTTGGTAAAAACAGGTTTGGCCTATCTCAGAGTTGCACCAATTTCAGTTGACACACATGCAATATTATTTAGCTCTTGTTTCATCCACTGTAGCTCTCATTTCCAGTGTTAGGAATATGCAGCTACAAAAAAGTGTTAGATTAATTGCAGGTGGAAACTATGGGTGACATATGTCATCGAGCCCTAGCAGTGAACAGAATCAAGGTTAACCCTAGTGGGCAGACTTGCCATGAAAGCTTATGAAATTTAATAAATACTACTCAAATATTTATCAAAAAAGCCTCCTTTTCAAACCAGACTTTTTATCTTCAAGTATTCAAAGACAGAAAAATCACATAGCATACCGAGTTCCATGTAGGTACAGGAGAGTGGCATGGTGGAGTGGGGGATTCTGCATTGCTATTTCCCACCTTCTGCCCATATTCTGCACACATTGAAGTGCAGCTGGAGCACGGAAAAAATAATTGCAAATATGCATTCTTGCACGTGGTTGCACTCATTTAATTCTAGACTTATCTGCCCAGTTTCTTATCAGTAATACTGAATTGTGGGGCTGAATTTCACCAGGTGTATCATATTTCTGGTCTGAATTGTGGTCATCAATATAAAAAAGACTTCAGCACTGTAAATACAGCTTCCCAGCATTGCTGACTATATCCGTCATGATCACTGTTCTTTTTTTTCAGACACAAAGCTTTGCAGAGAGCTGCAGATAGCAAGGATGCAGTTATATTTAATTCAAAGGTATAAAAATAGGAAATGGATTCTTTTGAGTGTTCACTTTATTATGTTGCTAATGAATCATAAAATGTATATCATCAAAATAAATATTCTTGAAATTGCCTCCTAATGAATCACTTAAACAATGCGTCTATTCAGTTGTGTCAATGATTGATTATATTCTTGCCTCCTTCCTGGAATACAAATGCTTTTATTAAAGTGATCCAAAGACAGTAAGACAACAGACTTATTCAGTTGCAGATTGATAGAGTATTCCTTTCAGCATTTTTAGAGTGTATCTGAACAGCTGCAAGTGGCTGTGACATAAATGAAAGTTCATGTCACCTTAAGCAGAATGAGATCGAAGACGGCCTATTCATCCAGTTTCAGCTTATCAGTGCATAGTCATTAAATACTAATATTATCTGGAGTACTGTGATAAATGCAGAGCACACCGTGCCAGCTGCAGGCGTCATCAGATGGAAACCTTCTTACAACATTCTGATGCATGGAGGTGAATTATTCCAGAATATTAAACATTTCATTAGTTCTCAGCTTCAAGATATGGCTTTAAAAGTGTCCAGCCTCACAGAGAAAATCATTACCACTGAATGCAATTCTTGCAAATCTGTATTTATGAAGTTCATCGACTACCACTATTAAAGAGCCTCAGAAATCTTAGTAGAGGTGTCAACGTTTCTGCAAGTCTGAAAAGCAGTTGCTTATTTGCATAATGGCATTCACATAATGGTTGAAAGATTAAGATTTATTTAATGAAAGCAGTCAAGGGCAGAGAAAAATGCTTTTGCACTGAATTTAAGTAAGTAGGTCCTGAGTTTAGGTATTCCTTTTTGGCTTCCTAGCACAAGGTATACAGAAAACCTGGAGTGCCAGCTGTCCTTGGCACCGATGAGCTTCCTGTCAGTGAAGATGGTTGATGATGTTGGTTCATATACCCAACCACAACGTGTCAATAAGCAGATTACTTTAATCTAGTAGATCAACATGTGTATTTACACAGAAAGAAATAAGCACTGGAGAATGTTTAGTATGGTTTATCTTGCATAATATGAAGTGACCAATTTACAGTGATGAGAAATGAGAAGGGGCAGAAGCAGATGGGAACGTACCACACCTGGCTGTTGGATGCAATGCCTTCAGGGTGTATGGTTTAGCTAAAATCAAAGAAAGTTAAAAGAAAGAACAAAATACAATTAATCCATTATGAAGAACATCCAGACATAAAGGATCCATCCTTTATTTACTCTCTGTATTAGAAACACTTGATGTGAGTGAAAGTTTAGTAAAAAGAAACACTCAGAGTTGTTTTGTGTGTAAGCTGTGGCAAAACAGAATCAGTAACATACAGAAGACAAAAGAAAAGCTTTTTAAAATGTGAACATTTTGTAAATGTTTTGGATTACAAAGAAGAGGCAGAGTGCCTGAACCACAGCTGACTGCGTTTGATAGTGCTCTTTTTCTTCAAGGTGCAACATTTACATGTGAGAAAAGTGACATTAAAAACATACAAACAAAACCCACACACAATTAAAAAAACCCAAACAAAACAGCAAAGAGAATTCGATTTCCTTCACCTGTTAATATGCTTCTTTCTTGGTTCAAACCTGTCTTTGTTTTGCACATGCAACTCACTGCATTTAGTCAGTGGCTCTCTGGGTGAGCCCTCTCCAAATCCAGTATGGAAAAGGCGACACTTCTCAGGTTCAGGGGAGTTCAGGTGTCGCTCTGAGTAAGGAAAGATCTGGGGTAGGCCCTACCATTGAAATTCCTCACATGGGGAAAAACCCACATCCTGGCTGTTTCACCGACTTTGCGACGTTCAGCCGTGAGGTCCCGTAGCCGGGTCTGCCAGGATGAGGCAGGCACTTGCCGTGGGTGGCAAACGGGTGCAGCCAGGAGGACGAGTGCCTCCGAGTCCCCCAGCGCGAAGGGGGAGCATCTCCCTCGGGCTGCACGGCTGGGAGGAAGGGAAAACCAAAGTAAAGGCTCCCGGGGAGACTGACATGAGGGAGGGCAGAGGTGTGGGCTGCAGAGGGGTGGCCGCCTCCTCCCAGAGCCAGGCCCTGACCTGGTACCTGCTCTGCTTGGGCAGAGCGGTCCTTACGGGAGCTACTTGCCTGCTTTTGGCAGAATCCACTTTTCCCTGTTACTGCCAAGAAGCCTCTGGCTAGCCGGGCTCCCTGGCCTGAAGTAGCAGCCGTGACCATCTTCCTGGCACATGAATTTGCTTGTGCCTCCCTCATTCATTCGGGTGCAGATGAAAAAAAGATATATGCAGTGAAGAGCTAGTGCATTGTCTGTGTGGTGTGGCATCAGGACAGCTGCCTTTTCCTCCAAAATCCTCACCTGAGGCTCCCATGGCACCTGAGAGCAGCTGGCTTCTGAGCCATCCCCACAGGTCGCTCATTCCTCCTCGCCTCCGGATGCTCACCAGACCCTGCCCGTATGCAGAACCAGACCGACTGAGGAAAGCAGCCAGCAAAGAAGCAATTACTGGGTTGATGAGCTCCATTGTGACTATGAAAACACATTTCTATGCCATGGAAAGCAGCGGAAGGGTGCAAGTGCAACAGAATGTGAAGGATGAGCGAGTATCGAGTACATCAGGGCTTGGGGATTTCTTTTCCCCAAACAGGAAGATGATGCTGTTCTCACTGAACAGCATGTACATGAGGCATCTTTGCTGTATATTCGCAGTACAAATATATTACCAAGCCAGTCCAGTGGGAGGGAAAATTAATACATTAAGAGAGGGTGGAGGTCAGAATACATGTGCTCATACCAGGCACACATACACAAGCTTAGATAAGAAAATGGATAACAATCAAAATTCAATTTAGGGACTTCAGAAATAGCTTATTCTTTCTGGAAGTGTCATCCACTTCAACACATTCCTTTATCATCTTCGCTCTTAATAAGGATATTGTCTTTCAATTGAGTTAACTCTCCTAGTTGCTTAATTACTTTAAAAGAGTATCTCAATTACTCTTTTCTAGATCTGTTTTCAGGCATTTTTGCCTGCACTTATTTGTAGCAACTGAGAATATATTTTTCTTCAGTATTTTCTGGCATTATCTTTACAATTTGCAGTGTATGTTTTTGCTAAACACATTCAGCCAAAAGAGTAATACAGACACATCTAATTGCAGATACATAGGCTAAAGTGTAGCGTCAATGGGATTGCTCTCAAAAATGAAGCTGTTCAGAAGTATTTATGAAAATTACAATTGAATTGTGTTCTTAAAGACTGGAAATTTGGGAAGGTCATTCTGCTTATTGGTGTACTTTGACTGCCATAATGCAAATAGACTATGTATTGCTGCACACAAATAATGAATAAATGCTACTAAAAATTGCACTGCTTTTGCATTTATTAGATACACAGAAAATTATGTCTAGAATATTTGAACACGAATGACAAGCTCAGATACTACAGTGATTGTCTGCATATGGAAATCAAATGGGAGTGAATAAAAAAATACCTTGTGCTATTTTTTTTTTCCTGCTTCTGTGCTGAGTAAATACCTTTCTGAAGTAAACATGTGTGGACAGGTACCTTTCAGAAAGCTATCCAAGCTAATTTTCAAACCACAGCCCTCTGAGCATGCTAATTTACTGTGCTAGGGTATTTCCGTGCAACAATTGTAAAGTGGATGTATCTCGTTAGTGCAAAGATAACTCAGAGCTGTCTGTGCTAGCTCAGTTCTGGAGACTTGGAGATGCACTAGAAATCATGACCAGAAGCTTTCAAGAAGCAAGGTGGAACCTAGAGGGTTAATATTTTACTTTTGGTTATTATTCGCACTGGATACAAAATATTACACAGAAAAAAAAAAAAGTGGAAACATAATTTATTATTACCTTTACCATACGGTCTGTGGATTAAAGGAACAACAAAGAAAAAAAAATTTTTTTAAAAGAGTGTTATGCCTACAAAGCTCCAAAATATTTTCCAAAGTGCTGATCAGCTCTTATGTTTACCATTAAGAAATGCTGTAGTGCTGGCTGTAATACACTGAACATTGCAAGATCTAGCTTGAACAGTGTGAGAATCTCATCCTGCTGGGAAGGGAAGGGAAGGGAAGGGAAGGGAGGGGAAGGGAAGGGAAGGGAAGGGAAGGGAAGGGAAGGGAAGGGAAGGGCAAACCAATATGAGAAACATACCAAGCTATGAGTTATTTTATGAGGATTATAAATGGGATATTTTGTCATTTAAATTAAGATTCTGACATTTCGGGTAGCTTATATTATAAGCCAAGTGTCAGCATTAAAATGAAGATCAATAAGTTGTTGAAAAGCTTCGCAGATGATGTAGTCTTAGTCTTTATCCTCACGTGCAGGCCAAGCAAGCAGTGCTGCAGGCTGGTGATCAGCGGGAAGGCGGCTCCTCTGACCGGCTCCATAGCCTGCAGCTCCATGGCTGATGAGCAGCTGATTCTCCTGCCAGTGAACCCTTTAAATTTTATGCCTCTTTTCGTCAGATCACGTTACAATGAAGGAATATTCAGAAAATAAGGGGATCATCTTCATTAGATTTCATCCTGATCTTTTATATTGAGACAGTCATTTAAGCCCTGATTCGTGAGTTTCCATATCCCTTCCTATACTAGCGGGAACCAAGCCAGGAGAACTCTAATTGTGGTTGTCCAGCCTTCTTTCGAATTCTGCTGCCTTCTTATCCTGGATGATTTCCTCTGGAAATCAGTGCTGTGTAATATGTCATATGGAAAATTATCCATTTCATTGGTGCTGGATTCCCTGCACTGTTTTTTCATTGAGGACGTTTTCCTGGCTGGAATAACAGCAATCACTTTTGCTAGGCAATAAGTGTTTAAGCTTTTATAGATGAACATCACCTTTTCAGACCTTCAGTTCTTTGAAAATGTCAACAGCAGCTGAATAAGAAAAATCTGGCTGTACTGTCTACTTGAAGACTTTCAGCAAGGTCCTTCACCAAAAGCTTTTAAGGAAGCAAAGCAACTGTGTGGCAAGAGGGGAGGCTGGTGTGTGGATAAATAATTTATTAAAAGAAAGGAACCAGAGGATGGGAGCAAATGGTCATTCTTCATGGTGAAGTGAGATTGCAAGGGGAATCCTGCAAGGAAATCTGTACTGGGACTTGTGCTGTTCAACACCATCATATGTGACATGGACGGGGGCTAAAGAATGAGGTTTGCTGATGATACAAACTTAATAATTTATTCAGGATAGCAAAGATGATTGTGCAGAGTTGCAGAAGGAGTTTGCTAGGTTGAACTGGCAATAAAATGACAGATGAAATTTGATCTAGACAAATGTGAACGTGGGGGAAAAACAATCGTGATTTCAGATATAAAAAGATGGGCCACTTGCTTCCCTCAGCAGCAAAAGCTCTGGGTTATGACAGCTAGCTCCATGAAAACTATTCATGCTTGCTATCAGTACGCAGTCTGAGGCAAAGCAAGCATTAACAATTGCCAGGAAAGAAAGAGAAAGAAAACTGGACGTCATCATCATGCCACTATAAAAGTCCATGATTTGCTCACTCCTTCAATTCTGCATGCAGCCCTGGTGTTTCTTTCTCAAAAAGGTGAAGGAAGGCTGAAAAATTTTCAGGAAAGGGCAACAAGGGTGATCAAAATTGTGAAACTGCTTCTGTATGACGAACAACGAGAGGGGGAATGAAACAGCCTGAAAAAAGACAACTAAATGGGGTGCGGGGGAGGCACTTCACAGCCCCTTTGTGAAATAATGCAAGGCATTGGAAGAGGGATCAACAGCACACTCCTGGCAGAGGAATGGGGCACTGGCAGATGGAAGCAGTAGGTGGCAGGTTCAGCTGACAGGACAGGAGGTTGTTCCACCCTCAGAATGTCTGTGGGCTGTGAACTCCTGCTCACAGATATCGTGGATGCTCAGAGTTTGCATGGACTCGAGGGGCACAAGACAAGCTTGTGGGAAAGAGCTTTGCTGAGGATTACGGGATGCCGTGAAGGTACTTGGTAGCAGGACCATGTGTGTTTGCCATGTTCTTGTGCTCTCCCCCTCGGAGTACACCTGCTTGCAGTCACTGCTGCAGACAAGGCACCACCTTGAAGAACCTTTTTGCTCTTACATTTTAAAAAGCAGTTTTAGACTTTAAAAAATTGTTAAAAACCCACAAAACAAAACAAAACAAAATAATATAAAAGGAAAACAAAACCAAAACCCAACAATGACAAAAAAGCCAAACCAAATCAACCCAAAACACACACACACACAAAACCAACCCAACTCACCAACCAACAAAAAAAAACCCCACCAAAACCAGAACTTTTTTTGGCCAAGGATAAGTAGTTCCTGATCTGCAATTTGGAAACAGAAACCTACAGTGAAAAGACGGATATGCTATTTGCCCCTTTACATTTGAGCCTGGTGTTGCACCCATCCAACTTACCTTCCTCCCTGTCTCTCCCAGCTGTGAGCAAAAGAGAGTAAAAGCTGTGTTTGTGCCCACCACGGCCTCTGAATGTGTTTCCACCACTTGACTGCAGTACCCTGCCATGTTATTTACAGCATAAGGTTTTTCGGTAAACATGGGACTCCTTTGGCCAAAACCACATTAAATTTGAGACTGAATGGGCTTGGGGGCTATCAAAATGTCTGATTCACTTTTGTCACTCCTACCCAGCTCAGCTCATGGCGATATATATACTTTGGAAATTACTGAAGGAAATACAATTTTTTAAGAAATACTGAATATTATTTCAAACCACATGGCAAAACAGATAATACTATGATTTGGAGTAAAGCCATGTTTTTACTTAGCACTAAAAGCAACCTAAGGCTAACCATGAGTTGGTTACACTAAGTGCTAGGCTGTGTTTAACACCGTGGTTTAGTTGCCATTTGTTAGCCCACTACATTTCCTTCGAGAAGAAGAAAAGCTTTGATCTGATCAATTCCATTGCTGCTAATGATGGGCAAGGGATTTTCGAAAGCATCCCTGGGGTACAGACAGTGCTGCTGGGCTGTTTTCCTTCCTCATGGAGTTTTCTTGTGGAAGGGCACAATATAATTCTTTGTCTTTAGCAGTTAATTTGCATCTGTTGCTGTCTCTCATCTGTTGTTCTTATTCCCCACGCCTGAGACTGTCATACTTTTGTCCTTGGCATAATGGGTTTCAGTGAGTATGTGTGATGTCATGAGGAGGATTATTAGCTTCTAAATTATGACAAGTGAGAGCAGATGAAGTCTTAAAGCGAAAGATCTTATTTCCCTGAAACAATACTAAAATGAAATTAAATCCGAGAAGGAATTAAAAAAAATATGGAATAGGAGGTATAGGCAGAATTGTTTATAATTAGTTTGTTTTTTTCTGTATAGACCAGATGCTCTTCGCACTGTTAAATATATCAATCATTCCTCTGTGAAATAATGTCTTAGAAAAGAGACAAAAAACCTTATTTGAGATCACTGTCGCATATACCAGCAGAAGAATAACTATATAGGGCAGCAATCCCAAATAGCAAACTGTTGTGTCTTGTGACTGTTCAGCACTTAATGGGACTGGAATTGATTCTGTGGGTCCCCACTGCCTGTACAGACACCAGAGAAAGCCACCGGTGAAGCTCAGCACCTGCCTGGGAACCTACCTGAGCTGTTAGAGAAATACCAGCAGAAATGCCACGCTCTTCCCCAGGACATGAATGGATTTAGGACTCCAAAAAGGCAACTGAGTGTGGCTGGGTTACTTTGCCATGAGCCTGTGATAAGCACCAGAGCTTGACCCTTCTCACAACAGGGGCATCTGCCTCATAGCCAAGTGAGGAAGTGGCACCGGTCCTCTTCTTACCCACTGACCCTTGTTCACCTGGACACAGATTCAATCCTTCCTTCTCTCACAGACTTTGGGGTAGCCTGTAGGAAGAAAAGATGTGGCCCACTCCAGCTGAAGACAAGACTGTTATTTATTGGAATGGTGAGTGAGTGACCACAGCTTTTAGTCTATTGCTTACTCTGGTATGGGTCAGCGGGGCAGGGACACCAGCCTAGCCCCCCTCAGGGAGTACCTGGAAGGAAGGCAGTGGTGCCTTCACCCATGTTACACCTGGGACGCGGTGGGTGTGTGCTCTGGTGGCATGTCCCAGACGGGTTTTACATGCAAGGTATTGACTGTCTGGCTTGTAGGACCCAATGAATTTTAAGTATGGACTGGATAACTTATTGCTAAACTCAGTCAGAACATGCACTTGCATATCCAAAAGATGTAATTTAAGAAATTTAGGCACTTAAGTCTAGATGCTTGTATGATAGAACTGGAAATTATCCAAGTAAAAATTTCCAGGGTCTATGTCTAAGCACTGAACTGAGGAGACTGCAGAGATAAGGCAAAATCCTTTTTGCATCTCTCTTTCTTTGGGGCAGGAAACTTTTCACTAGGCATATGATGAGATCTCCACTTCTTCTGAACCAGTGGAAAATATTTTCTTTATTGAACAGATGCACGCAGAAAACACGAGTTCAAAAAAACAAGCCAGTATCACTTGGAAGCCAATATACAGCAACTTCACTTCTCAGGTGTTCAGAGCATTCATAAATGGCTTGTACTGAGAAATGAGGACACGAAATAAACTCCAACAGCCAAGAGTCAGTGTCTGAATGGATAAACTAAGCTGCCAATCTTTGAAGTAACTCCCAAACCACCCTGAAGTCCATACTCACATCGGTAATCAGCTTTGCACTACCAAGCTTCAGCTGCTGAGACCTCACCCTTGAATAGAGTTAACTTGGTATCCAAGTTTAGTTCATTGTCATCTCAGGACAAAAAACATTTGACAATAACAAAATGCCATCTGATAAAGACTGTATTTCTATTTGTAGTTGCTGGACAGTTTCTATTTTTGAAGTCAAGGGAGTATGTAGAGCATAAATTCTGTATTTGTGGCAGCAGGGTAGTATTAAAACATATTTAAACACCTGGATTGTAGAGTTATGAGTAATCTCCTCAGAACAGGGATATTGGGTGGCAGAGGTGTGACTGGGCATGCACTTTCAAGCCCTGCTCTGGCAAAGGAGGTAAAAATAACTGAGCTTTTTTTGGGGCAGCTAATACTTGGGTGCCTCAAGGCTTTCCTTGCAGAAGTCTTTCAACCTTACTGTCTCGTGTTGTGGGTGTACGTGTAGTACACTTATGTGAGCTGAGGTCAGGCACCCACTATGGTCAGTGGAGATCCAGGGATGCAACCAACTGCCCAAGTGTGGGCACCTGCAGCCATTTGAGGTGCCTGTGAGTATCTGGGCTGGCTTCAGCTGCCTCTGCAGTGGGCCGTGGGTCTCCTGCAGAGCCTGGGTTGTATCCACCAGCCTTGTGTGGACTCTGAGACACCCCTGGGCATCTCAGCTTACATGTAGGCATCTCAATGTAGGTGTCTCAACCTAGAACTGTCTCCCTGCCAGGGGCAGGTTTCAGGTGCCCAGACGTCAGAAGGTTGTCCAGTTTGAGATGCCCAAGGGTGTCCACAATGCCAGTGCAGGGCTGGCACATACCACCCAAGACCTGGGAAACCTGCATCCTTTGGGAGAGCATCTGGAGGTTGAGGGGATGCGCAAGAGCATCTTAAACGTCACCAGACATCCATGCGTGGGCAACTGAACTGCTCCCCTAATGACACACCATTGGACTGGCAATTTTTAGCAATCACAGATGAGGTCATCTGACATAAGGGCTATGCAGGACATAAGAAGTTACTTTTCTAAAGATCTTTCAAAAATATATCTTTGTTTTTTACTGTACAGCACAGAGCTATAAAGCACACACTCTTCCTAACTGAATTACATTTGAACAGGGGTCCCTATCAGACTTCACACAGTGCCTGTTCTCTGTTTTATTTATCCATAATTCTACCTTTTCTTATTTCCACCCTTCTATTTATGAAGAAAACTGCTGAAAACACTCCAGAGAAGTGTAAATCATCGTAGCTTTCTTGAATTTGATGAAGTTAGGAGAATTTATATTAGGGAAGGGTTTTGTCTTTTCATCTTCAGCTGTCATGGATTCCTCCAGCTCTCTTTTCTATAATACCCCAGAGGTGCAAAACTTTATGCTGAAACAGTATTGTGTAGTTTATTCAGCTGATTAAGAATTGTCTGTTTATAATAAACCACAGATTTCTGTTGAGAATTTCTTAGGTTTAAAGATTTTGAGAAAATAAAAAGTGTTTTGTTTCTGATATTTTGACTAATTCTGATGTGACATGAAAGTTGTGTGTCTTTCACAGAACACACTCCCATCTTACATGAAATAAAGACTTGGAGGGGAGTAATGGATGTGTTGTCTACGAGTAATTGCACTGATGTGGAAAAATATTCTTTGTGTAAAGAGGCATCACAGCCTTTAAGACATTACTTTCTGGGTATGTAAAATACAAGATCACTTTCCCCTTTCAGTATAATGGAATCTTGTCAGGAATTGTGAAGGACAATTTTTCTTTTTCAAATTTTAGCACATTGCTGAAGAAATGGAATTTTTTTGCTTATGACAGAGACAATAGCTAATACTTCACTAGGCATGAAAATAACACTAAGATTCGACAACTCTGCAAAAGACATTGTTAACAGAGCTGACAACAGCAGTTAATCTTAACCTTTTTTTTTTTCTGCTGGCAAACTGAAAGATATTTTCCATTTCCCTCTGAAGTTGTGTCTATGAGATTCATTGTAGCACTATGGTAAGTGGGCAAGAATAAACTAAAAATAGGGATAGTATAACCTTAATTATCTGAAAGGCTTAAGAGAAATCTTCCAGTAGCTCCTCATAACTTTGTCCCGAGCCTCTTTAAACTGAGCTCAGCACACACATGGCTTCCAGTGATGCTACTGGGAAATGCAGTGTGGCAGTACCAGCATCCCATTGCCCATCTTCCTGCTGGAGTTATTCCTGCCTTTGTGCGCACACCCACGGCACCTGCAGCATCACCACATTTTCTGACAGGAAAGGTGGCTCTTCCTTGGTGAGGCTGGGTGGCTGCTGCTGGAAAGTGCCACCAGTGGGAGGTGATGTACACCTGGACACCGTGCCCGAGCAGTGCAGGGCTCGGCCGCCGTGGTGGGACCGCAGAGCCCTGGGAGGCTGGTGGCTCCTGCGCCGCTGCGTAGCTGTGAAATAGGTTTTGTTTTCTGAAAAACGAAAACGATGAATGAGGCTGACACCCACAATTTCTCACTACCATTCAGAATCCTCTTTGAAGATCAGAGTTTAACCTGAGATGGTAAGGGAAAGGGAAACAAAAGCATGCAGAATGGAGGAAAGAAGAAAGTGTGCTGCTCCTGTGACACCAGACCCATTGTACAAAGCAGCTGGAGAGGGGTCAAAGCCAATTTTCATCCTCTGGGCAGAAGCATTTGAAGATGAGACTTAGAGCAGGGAAGAAGCTTGCAGCCAGATATGAAGTTAGGAAGACTAAAAAGTAACTGCTGCAAATCCAACAGAGGACACGTGGAGAAGTCTTTTGATCCAGCAAAACTGTCACTGCAGTAAAAATAATAAGCAAGAGGTCTCTGATTATGAATGGAGGCTGAAAAACATTCCCCCAAGAGCTATTCTGAGGTACTGGCAAGAACTTGGTGTGTGGCACTGATTAATGATATTGTACACTAGCTCCTCTTGAGAGCTTATATGTTTTTAGCAGCAATCTGGTAGGAGAAAACAGAGGACCAGAAGCAGACCTGTTATTTGAGGAAGATTTATAAAAGTAAAGGTGGAACCCAACCAAAAATCTCTCACAAGCTTACAGATGCTTTAGAAAAATCTTGGAAGTCTGATAGTAACATGGGATTGTTTAGTGCATGAAGGACTGAGAAGAGCAACAATGTGAGCAAACAGGACCCCATATTTTAGGACCACACAGTGATGTGTTCATGACCAATTCAGTGAATTGTTGGAAAAGAGTCTCATAAAATGTTGGCAAAGTAATTTCATTTTCAAATTGTTTCCCTTTTGGGATAGATGTGCTTCCCTCCCGCGCCCTGAATAAATTTTCTTCAATTAAAAATGAATAAATGAATGTTGGGACATGTGTTTCAGTAAGGGGGGGGGGGGGGGGTGGGAAACACAAAAAACCCCCAAACAAAACAAACAAAAAAACCCCCCAAACCAAAAACCACCAAAACCACAAAACATAGAAAAGACATTGAACTCATTATTTGTAAGTTTGGCCAGAAAGCTGAAAACCATGTTTTGCACGAGCAGCAGAGATGGAAAATGGCAGTGAAAAGGCAGAGACGACTGCACTAGCATCAATGTTAGCATCTATAGTGCAGTCAGTGAAGTTAGATGACAGAAAGAAAAGAATTAAAGCAAATCAGGTTTATTAGGTATCAATTGTCAAATGAGCACATAATTAAGTGCAAGTAGAGGAAGAGATGTGTAGGTGTTTAAAGTCATTTTTAGTAACAAGGGCTGGCATCAAAAGCTTAGTTCTGTCTTGTTAAGAAAGCAAAGAGCTTGGGAAATTCCTTGATAGACCTTGCATGATTCCAAATGGTAAGATAGCAGCAATGCATGAGTGTGTACATCGCCCTTTGCATAAAGCCACCTCTGAGACTTGTACCTGTTCCTGCCTTTCAAAACTCCGTGTTACTTCACCTTCCCACAGGCCAGTAAAGCCACCTCAGAACATCACAGGATGAAGAAACACAAGGACTGAGCACAGAAGTGCAAGTCCTTTCGTTGAAAAATCTCACTAGTGGTGGGATGTCACACTCAAAGCAAAACTTGAGCTTACTCCTTATAATTTTACTCCTTTTTCGATGTTAAATGGCTTCAATCATTTTATACTATGGCCCTTTCATCCAGCAGAGAACACAACAGCTGAAAGGGGTTTTAAGAATGAAGCAAAGTGTTTCCTTTTTGCAACCATGCTTTTCTCCCACCATCTCTCTATCGTGAATAATCCTCAGGATGCCTCATGGAGACTTGAGAATGCTCCTGCTTTTTCTATTTCAAGAATAAATTGTATGTAAAACTGATCAGCTCCTGTTCAGAGGGGGTTGTCCACACTTCCATGGTAAGAGTTATCTTCATGGACCATCCACTGTCTTCTACTTTCTGTCATTTCTTCTAAAATTCTGCAGATTTTTTCTGAAAGTTTCAGCTATCACAGGTCATTGCATGTTTCTATTAGCATGTAATATGCCTTTTTAAAAAAAATTCTGCTAAGCACTCAACCCCAATAACATCTCGTGGCAGGTGGTGCTGCAGATTAATCATGTATTGTGTGAGACTGTTCCCTGTCACTGTCAAAGTTGTGCCTCTTTATTTTCTTTTCTTGTCTTTTTGTTTGTAAAGAACGCAGATTTCAGTACCCAATTTAACTTCTCTATAGTGTTTACTATCAACATATCTTTTGTACCCTCCCATTTCACTTTTCTGAATGGAAAATTCCTAGTTTTTCAGTCTTTCCTAACAGGCATCTGACTGACTGGTTCTCATATGTTCTTTCCTACTTTTCTCCATCTTTTCAAGGTAGAACCAATGCAGTTCAATGCCAGATTTCAGGGGAGGCTTAGTACCTTCTGTGTCTCTCCTCTTTCTTCCTTGTCAGTGCTGGGGCTTGGTGTTTGGGGTTTGTTTGGGGTTTGTTGTTGTGTTTGGGTTGTTCGCTTTTGTTGTTGTTGTTCTTGTGGTGTTTTGTTTGATTGTTTGTTTTTGTTGGTATTTTTGTTTGTTTGGGTTTTTTTTGTTTGTTTGTTTTTAATTCTAAATGTATTTGCAGATACGTTTTTACTGGATAGTGCACAGGTTAGGAATTCCCAGGGCTCGAAGTGAGGAGGCACAGCTGGGTGTCAGGCTGCCACTTTCCTAATGCTGAGCCTCCCCCAGAGGAGCAGGGCTGAGAGGAGTTGCTATTTTGGGAAAGCGTGCTGGACTCCCTGGGCTGAACTGTTGTCATGGGCCTGGCCAGAAGAGGATCTTGGGGACAGGTCACAGCTCCTTGTCCTCCTCCCCAAGGTGCAAACGCTCCTCTGGCCATCCCCTAATGCATGCTCTCACCTGCCCCATCACTGACGTTGGCTGTGATAATTAATGACCTGCCATTCACAGGGTTGTTCAAGGACTCGGTTAAATATAGGCGCAAAATTAGCAGCGCCAGAACTGCCGTAGTAAGTTATATGGAAATATCTCAAGAGGTATTTGAGGGTCTTTTTGCACCATCTGTGCTGCAACTTCAATATTACATTAGCATGAAACCTTCCCTGCTGTTTTGGGGTCTGAACAGAAAGTTCATTGCTGAAATGGGAAGATTCACGACCGTTGTGTTTTGGATGAGGACTGCCTCGGGATGGTGAGATAGTGTTTCACTTTGAGGTTCAAACTCCTTCATTCTGTTGGATTTTGTTTGATTTAGACCTTGCTGGCTGTGTTTACCTGAAATGAGAATAGGGAAATGTAGTGCCAGACATCTCATTTGTGTCTCTGCAAAAGATGAAGTAATGAAAATGATATGGAGTTTGCAGGAGGAGAATACCACAGCATCTCAGGGGGCTTGAGCCTCTGAGACAGTTCTTGGGACAAGTGACTGCTGTAGGGGTGAAACCACTGTCAGGGCTGAAAGCTCTGTGAGCTGCACATCTTCCAGCGTGGAAGGCAAAAGGGCTCTTGTTGGCAGCTTCAAGGAACAAGATGAGAGAGATGCGCAAAAGGTGGCAGCAGTCTGTAGGGACAGCTTGCCCTGGTGAAATAATGAAGGAAAGGAAAAAACAACAGAAGCTAAGCCTCAGCTAGTTCCAGCTAGAGGAGCTAATTAAACAGACCAGGGTGATGCTCAAAGCAATGGTACATCTTGGGCATTGGGTAGCGCTGGCTGTTTGTTAACCAGGGACATCCAATTCTCAGCAAAGCACCTGGAGAGAAGGTTAGTCAGAGCCATGACAAACGTTCAAGAAGTGTTTCTTTAAAAGCCGGCAGCTGGAGTTAGCAGCAGATGGTGAAGTGCAGTGAAAGTGGAGATGAAAACCAGAGGGCAAAATGGGAATTGTTAATGCTGGTACCAAACATTCCTGATGGGTGAGATTCAGTCACCCGTGGAAAATATGCACGCCGTCTCAAGTCCCCGTTGCATCCCAGAAACAAGATTTGAGTGAAGCATAGTCCTTTGGAGGGCCGTGTACGTGGGAACCATATGTCATCCAAGGAGAACAGCTAGTCTTCAGAAACTGGCTTGAGGGATTTCTGAATTTCTAATAAGTGATCTGGAGCAAAGCAGAGGGAAAATTAAGCAAAGCCCAAAGGAAAGGCTTCCGAATGTGTGTGTGTGTTTGTGAGCCTGCAGCTTGTTTGTTTTTGCCATAAGCTTTGTAGTAATTCCTGCATGCTGAAGCTCTAGGTGATTCAAGGAGTAGACAGAGTTAAACCAGCAAGAATGCAAAGAATGAAAAATGAGCAGGCATAATGTGATTAGGAAAGATGAGAACGCCTTGTGGGGCAAAAAGCAGGTAAGGAAAACAAGATATGCCTGTAACACGTAATACAGTGCAGATGAATGGGATGGGAAAATGAGAAGCAAGAAGCTGCTGCTGTAAGATACGGGCTCAGAGTCAACAGGAGGATTTACATCAGACAAGCTCTAGGTGTGTAAGTCTGAAACTGTGATTCAGAAAACCCTGTCAATTCAATGCTTCCCACCAGAGATTTCTCTCATGCAGGCCAGAAAGCTCCCTTGGTAGCTGGAGGTCACTGCAGTGCCCAAGCCCTGACCAGAGCTGGACTTCTGTGCACCAAACGACCAGCCTTGGTTATTCAATGGCAGGGTTAGGCTCCTGCCTGCCTTTCCTCCTGACGGCTTCATGCTTTACAGCACAGCAGGACAGCTCAAACAAATGAGCCAGCAGTAGGGTTTTGGTTAGTCTTGGTAAGGCTGGGGTCCCTACCTCCCTTGCCTTGTCTGCCATTGCTGATTCAAATGTTCTCCTTGTTTGCTGCATTTCCCTTCAGTTATCTATAGGTCAGCGTGCGTCTTGGGTTGGTAAGCTGAGGAGATCAGCTCCATGTTTTGGTTATAAAGAGGAAGACTCTCAGGAAGCTGGTTTCTAGGCTAAACTGGCATTTTCAACAAAATTTGTGCTGGAGTTAAGGATGATATGCTCTCCCAAAAGGCTTGCACAGCCTTCTAATGCTTGAACATAAGAGTGATTAGCTTCCCTAGACATCTGTTGTCATCCTGAATAGCGGAGAAAACCCAAAAATGAGTATGCTAATAAACTTGGAAAAAAAGATAGCTTTGAGTGCAGGAGATGTTCATACTTAAAGAAAGAGAACGGTCGCGCCTATAATCCGACAGCATTCAGGCCCTCTGCTGAGGCAGGGCAGGTGGTCCTAGAGACCTCATGTTCCAAATATCTTCCCCGTGTTCTCACATAAGCCCAGATCCGTGTCTCCGCAGCCAAGCTCTGGCACGTGTAGAGACAGCACAGCCCTTCCGTGAGCCAGTGCATTAGTCTGGATGACAACAGCGGTATTAAATATACCAGCAGCAGCAGCAGCTGTCCTCCTAGCCTTGGCAGACGGGGCCGTGGTGTTGGCAGCCCTTCACCGAGGTGTCCTCCTTGGGCTCTGCGCTGTGGAGGGAGGCATGAGCCTCGCACGGTGGCTTTGCCTGTTGAGGTTTGCCCACGTGATGTCCCCAGGCTGGCTCCTCGAGGGGGGTTCATGTCGTGCTGGTGTGGGGCTGCCCAACCCTCTGTCCTGCAAGACTCTCTGAATTTTACTGCAGCAGCCAGGCAAAAATGATTAATGCTGGACTTCTACCTTGAAGCTGGTGACAGCTGGAAGTATATCATATCTTGGCACAAAGTAGAGGAAGAAAATTTTTTTTTTTTCCCCAGAATGATTTATCACCAGCTGTTTGAGTCTGACCAGATGTCTGCAAGGCTGGAAGCCCTCTTGAGGAAGAGGGATTTATTTATTTAAAGAGGTACAAAACTTTTCGCAGTGAGCCATATTTGCTAAAGACAGGCCCGAGTCAGAAGCTGCAAGGCACAACCTTTAGTTGCCTGGCTGAACAAACTCTTCTACGTGTGAATGTAGCCTGAGCAGATCCCACCTCTTTCCCCATTGCTCAAAGAAGCAGTTGCCTCTGGTCTGAGACAAATAAAGCATTTCAGGACCCAGAAAGAATGAAACAAAACAAAACAAAACAAAACAAAACAAAACAAAACAAAACAAAATAAAATAAAAAAATAAAGTGACCACATGTCTGTAGTTCAGTATTTACTGGGAAATGGGAGACTGCTGGAATTTGCCTTGCCTTAGTATTTTATATTTACATCACAAGGTATCCATGGGTCTGAAGTCCTGCAGCACCCAGGGCACCAACACTGCCATCTACAAGGATGTCCAAATACCCCGTTTTCTCCCTAGGAGAGGAACCAATTTCTGCTTCTGGAAAGGAGAAGCGTCTGTTTATCCAGTGACTAGGAAATAAATCTCAGTTTTATTTCTAAGACTCACCATGCGAGTGTTCATCTCAAGTGCTGGGTAGCCCCTGATACTGTCTCTGTGGTGTGGGTAGCCCCTGATACTCTCTCTGTGGTGTGGGTAGCCTGTCTCATCCATGGACCCCTTGGATGGGCACTGTAGCTTCTCTCCAGCCCTGCTCTGGCCCCATCTCCTCTTGCTCCTGTCTGGAGCCCACGGCTGGACCCTGGACCTGGTGCATTGCTTGCCACATTAGGGGCTCTTGATGGGCCTCATTATCAGACCCCAGATCTGCCCACTAAGGTCCAACCCTGTGGGACTGGACCTGTAGGTATGGCCATGCTCTGTGCCATTGTCTCCCTCTCTCCCAGCTCTGAGCTGAGGCTGCTGCTGGCTGTCGTGTGGGGAAACTGGGCTGTCCAGAGGGACTTAGTCTTGGTGACCACATCACCTGGTGCAGAATGACAAGTAGGACAAGGGAGCCAACAGGTAGGACCTACAACCCTCAAGGGAGCCCAAGACAGGATGGCACCTGGGCACTGTCCCCGTCTTGGAGGATTCTCACATCACACGGGTTTAGATTCCTGTCAGCCATTTGGTGGTGCCCAAAAAGGGAGGCTCAGTTGGAGGCTGCCATGCCTTTCCGGCTGGCTAGAGAGGGCCAACTCTCCTGCCCAAAATCTGCCCTCTGCTTCAACTCTGCTGCCCTCAGCCATCAGTCACCAGTGGAGACCACCCTGTGGCACTCTGGTCTGTTGGCAACCCAGTAAAGCCCATCTGCATCACAGCCTGCAGAGCAGGGCGAAGTGGCTGAGGGGTTAAGTGTTTCAATCTATCACATCCCTTCTCAAGTCGCAGGTACATCACCCTCAGCTCCCAAAACAACAGCCAAATAGACAACTTCTGCCGTTCGGTGACTATAGCTAAGCACCAGCCCAATGGCTGGTGTGGGAGCTTGGGATGAGCTACAGCCAACACAACTCAAAACCAGGCTCGGACAGATCGGGGGAACAGCTTTTCCTTCATCTCCATAAGCAGGAGCTCCATAGGCCTGTGCATCCAAAACCAAAGACAGATGGTTCTCATTCTGTCATCCACTGAGAGACATGCCTCTATTTAGCTGGTGATTGCTCCCCATGTTTCTGAGAGGTCCTGCTGCAACGGGTGTCTTGCCCCCCACAACCACTCTGAGGGACTGAAGAGGCCACAACACCCCTCTGCAATTAATGCTCTGATATTCCCTTTCACCCAATTAGACCTGTAAAGCAGAAATCGGTGCACATTGGTGTTAAACCCTGATGAACTGACAGCATGTTTTCCAGAATGCCTCTCCAGGTGACATCCACCATCAGGGTGACTCTTTCTCAGACCCAGCACTGCTGTCCCCACTTGGCAGAACAGGCTGCCTAATCCTCACCGAAGGGAACAAGCATCGAAAACAACAGAAGCTGTCCAAAACCTCTAATGAAATGGCCTCAATAAGCTTTCAGATTCATTAGCTGGAAGTGATTTAGTAACTTTGATACCCCTCCTCTTCAATCGACTTCCTCTGGCAAGCACAAAGGCCCTGGAAGGCTCCACTGAGCAGGAAGACCGGGCAGCAGTCCCACGGCAGCAAACTGTTTAATGACTGGATTGTTGTGCGAGTGACTGTCATCTGTGAGAGGAGGATGTTTTCCAGTTTGTCCTTGGCAGCCGAAGCTTTGCTGGAGGATAACCACATCGCAAATACAGGGAATTTCAAGAACTTTTGCTTTTAAGCGTTTTGAGTGATGTGCGCTCTTGGGAAGAGCAGGTTTGGATCTGCACTTCCTCGAAGCTCCAGGAGGCCTGAGCATCCCTAATCAGGAAAAGGAATCCCCTTTAATTTCAAAATACAGCTGGAGGTTTTTTTAAGGTACAGTCAACAACAGAGATTTCCTAAGCTCTGCGATTTACAGGCAGCAATCATGAAGGTTTTTTTCACCTTTTTACTGTAATGCAAAGTTTTCATAGTACCTGTGTCTACCTAGTGAAATGCAAGATAAAAGGTAAAAAAGCTGAAGCTTGTGTCCCTATGAACGATCTTATCTCTACAGCTTTATGCCACTTCTATGTTTATAATGAAAATACATTTTTCATACTGAAAAGCTTTAGACTAGATCTGAAAAGCAACTTCAGCAGCAGAATGTTAATTATTAACACTAATCATATGAAATTGGAAGTGCTTAGCAGCTTGGGTAAACTACTGAAATAGATACCTGCACACAGCTACATTTAAAAGCTTGTTCTTCTACAGCAGAGCTTGTTCTGGTGAGAAATGACAGTTTCATTTGAAATAATCAGATGACACCAAGTATTGTTTATCTGCTCCTGTTACAGTTCCAAAGGATTCTGAATAGTGAAATGCCTGGACCTTTTATTCATTTTTTATTTTCCCCGTGAAAGAAACAACAGTCCACATTACAGCACTTTGTCATTTGCTGTCAAGATGACGCGCTGTGGTTGCACACAAGGAAATGGCCTAAAAGCAAAGCAGCACAGAAAGCAATTTTCACCAGCTAAGCATTCTCATCTGAACTTCTAAAAGATTCCATTAACTGGTGTATAACTAATGAATAACAATTTTCCTGTTGTTTAGTATGCTCGTGGTTGCTCAATGACTGCTAGGTGGCAAAGCAAACATTAATTTTTTCACTGTTGCTGTTGTCTCCTGACACTTTCAAAGTTCCACAGGAGAAGAGAATCTATTTCATGGCATCACTGAAACGCAACATATCTTATTGTTCATCTGTTCTACTGAGGAGGTTTCAGAGGTTAAATACAGCTCTTTGCAGGGAAAGAAAAGCTTCACGAAAACGATGGTGCAAAGAGCTAAATGGAATTACCTCCTATGAGTCCAGGTGCCCCTGCTGAATTAAGATATTTCATGCAGCTCAAACTGCAGCTGGTCTGTACCTTCACTGTGTGCAATCTTACATTTGTAATACAACCTTGTTTCCTAAAATCAGGAAATTTCACCCCCCTTCATGTCTGGGGGAATGCTTATTTCATAACTCCCACAGTGAATGTTCATCCAGTCTCCTGAAGTACTGAAAGGGTCAAATCAATAGGAATACTAGAAAGTCAAGCCATTTCCATTGCTTTTCTTCTGATTATTACCCCCGTATTTTGACAATGATGCTAAGATGAAAATTATAGATAATATTTTGGGCCTAATATTGCCCTGTTTAGGTAACAGACAAATATCCAATTTAATGCTTCGGTTAGCACTATCGGATACCTACCTCAGTTAAAATAGCATGTGCGCCCCCACTTCAAGGGGTTCAAGAATGACGTCTCCTTCCTTTTTGCACACAGAAGGCCTGAGAGGCACTGCAGGTAGTGCCCATGCACTAACTGTGGTCTTCTGAACAGCACGTGGCAGGGTAGAAACGTCACATGTGCAGACACATCATCCATCCATTGACTCCGGCCCTCACGCTGCATCTGCTGCAGAAGCCAGAAACCTTTAACAAAAATCACCACGGATTGACTCCTGCCATTCAGACTTTGAGCATTAAATTTACCCTGCTGTGGGTAAGGGCATGAGCACCAAGTTTGCTCCTTGCCTCTGGTACTCCTGCTAGCAAGGCAGAGGGACGTCTACAGAACAGAGATTCTTACTGTTATTGCTCAGCTTTGGTTTTAAGTGTTGAATTTTCAGTTAATCTTCGTATAGAAAACTAGGAGAAAAGGCCAAATCACAGTCCTTCTCCTAGTCCTGAATTTCAGTTTATTTCTGCAGATGCCAGTAGCTAGTCCAGCTTCCACCGAGGGAATCCATCACTAGGATTTCTCTGCCATGAATAAACTGTAGACATGAGATTGTTCAGAAATGGCTATTCAGGAATAACGTTATCTTGAGGATACACCTTGTTCATCTTCAGAGACATGAGAATTGGAAGGCTACCCCACCCCTCCTTCCTTCAAGGGAAAGGAAAAAAAAAAGCTAGAGGAATGTTTTTTCTTTTCCTGCCATGCAGCATAGTAAAGCAGAAGTAATTAAAAGAACATATGGAGAAATGAACAAAGTTGCCAAACCTGGCTGTGCAAACAGCATGGACTATCCAAATCCTGAGAGGTCTGCACAAAGAGGCAATTGCACAAAAGCTGTCTAGTGAAGATTTTCCAAGTGGAAGAGCTTGGCAGAAAATCGGGTGGTTGTTTATGAGCTTGGCTTCCACGTTCCTCCCTCAGCCCTCCCCCCTAAATCCTACTTGGCTTGGAAAGCCCCTTTCACAGGAGAGGCTGTCAGGAAGAGTCTGTAAGCAGAGCTTTAAGCAATCCCGAGGGCCTACCTGAGGCTTAAAATAAATAAATGACCTGACACCATACATGTTCGAAAGCCATAGCTTGCTGCTCCTGTTTCTACCTTCCTACAGACAGATGGCAAAGTAGAGTCAAGTCAAGAAAACCCTAGTGATACCAAAGTCCAAGCAGCCTTTATTCTTACATATCCACAGGCCAGCCACACTTCTTCCATCTTTAGATCTTGGTGGTGCAGCACCTATCTACAGTCAGGGTTGTTGGGGGGTTTTTTTGTCGTTTTTGGTTTTTTTGGTTGTTGTGTAGGTTTTGTTTGTTTTTTCCCCCAGCTAACAAAATGTGAATTAACTCTGATGCAAGGGAATTCAAATACCTCTTTCCGTGAAGAATAAGACTCCTCTCAGCTTTTAAAAATACCTCTGACCTTTTTCACATAAATCAACTCTGCGAAAGTATTCACATGGGAGAAAAGACAAGATATCTTTACATTAGCTCTGAAGAGTATCAGAAGGAGCAATATGTTAAAAGTTCATTTATTTCCACTTTAAAACAATTTGAGTTCATGTAGCATAAGCCTCTTATAAAGATTTTTCTGGTTTTGATCTTGGCACAAAACATCGGTATCTATTTTTCTAAGAAACATGATTTTGAAAAAGCGAATAGTTGTGAGGAAGTTACCTTGCCCAGCTAGTGAATTTTGTTTCATGCACTAGAAATAAAGGCACAAAATGCATGAAATAGCATCTCCACTGTAGAGAACTTAACCTTGAAACCAGACTAGCAGAGATTTCATTAGGTTTTGTACATCAGGAATGGTTTAGCCCTGGGTCTATTTAAACCAAACTCTGAAGGTTTAAATCCCACTGTATTACAAAAGCATTACTCAGTCATGGTTAATTACATATTCCAGTTGGAGTCATGACCCTTTCTGCATTGAAAGGAGCAAAAGCAGTGAATAGGACAGCTCTGCAACATCACATTTTTGGCACCTCAATCCTGTACTTGGCATATCTGATCAAGATCAATTAAAATGTCAACATTAAGACCCTATTACAGAAACAAAATGCCTTCTCAACACAGATACCAGCATTCTACAAGGGATACTCTGGAGCACTTTAATTTTGTGAGTGGTGTCTCCAGCAAGCCAGCTACACCTTCAATACTATTGATTGCTACCCAAACTTGTGTTTCAGAACTCCCCACATTATGGGTCATCTGCCCCGATCCTGGGCCATTCAGGGAACTGAGCTTCAGCAGAAAGCTTCAGGAGGAAAATGAATGATTTTTAACCTGTGCCAGAAATTTTGTGTTTCAGTAGCTGCAGAACAAGGAAAAGCATTTTTAGGAACAAAGACCTGAAGAGATGATGGAGGTGGCTGTGCCCAAAGCTTTGCAATTCAATGCACCAACAGAAAATGCTGGAGGACTGTGTTCTCCACAGGCCCTCTCCTGCAAAGCTCTGGTCTCAGAGGTGAAGCTCAGCCCTCCTGATGATACTGTCAACACTCAACAAAAGGCCAGATGCCACAGCTGTGAGGCGCTGCGAGTGGAGATGGCACTGCTTCATGTGCTTGGTTTCTGCCATGCAGGGAAACTGTTGAAAATTCCCAGATGATTGCAGAAAGCAGTTCGCAATACCCCTGGGAAAAGGAGGTGCCAAACCTGAACCCTGTTTTCACAGCCTGGATGGGGAAAAAAACCCCCACCCTCACTCAGCTCCCTATTTTGATGGTTTAATTCAATGCTGTGATCGGAACACATCAATCCACAAAGTATCTGGTTAAACTGTAATGCCCCTGGATCACAAATAAACCCCAGATCACATACAGGTTTTAGGTATGGTATTTCATAGGAAAGCAGAAATATTTATTTATTTTCCCCTCCCAAAATCAATTTATGCATAATAAGGGCCTGGGAGGGATGATCCTTCCTGGATTGTAGAGGGAATCAGCAGAAGCGCTAGAGCATGAGAGAAACACAGAGTGAATCCGGTGCAAATTTACTTTTAATTTTGCTGCTGTTTACAGCAGCCTGCTCCTCTTTTAAATACCACTCCCTCCTCTTTCCGGGCTGAGACACTGTTTGCTTATAGATGAAACTCCTGAGCCCAGAGTTAAAATAGAGGTCTACGTATGAATAAAACAACCAACATCATTCTGGAAGAATCTGTCGGCTTATGCAAAACTGAGAAGCAGCTGTGTTTTCTGGAGGGGCAACAAGATTAATAATAAGTGGTAGAACATTTTTTTTTGCTCTGCAAAATCAAACCCTAATTGCTGCAGTGCATCAGAGTTTGGACAGCTAGTAGGTACATACTCACATCTACTTTATAGCCCTACAGCCTGGATGGCAAAGACATGAAACGGCAGTTTGAATACTGCGTCAAATCATTAGGGAGTGTGACTTTGAGCTCTTGCTGTTCTGCAGCCAGAATGTTATATACGTATGTTCAGATTTTGGCTTGTTAGAGAACATTCTGTCAAAGGCATCAAGAAAAACTGAACTTGAACAATCTGGACAAAGCTTTTTTTTTCTTCTTTCCCCCTCCAAATCAGTGTCTGGTCTGCTCTTCAGAAATAGTTAAAGAGCTAACAGCAGACAGCTTGTTGAAGAATATCTGTGTATCCTGACTGAGATTACAGTGAGAATCTAAGAATTCTTCAAGTTCTCTGGCCTCTAATTTTCTCTTCTGTGTGGAAATAAATGACAGAAGAGAAAAACTGGTGACTTTGGCAGTCTTTTTGAAAGAAAGAACAATTTAGCAACATCATTATTATAAACTGTAACACACTCATGAACAGCATGTAATATAAGCTTTTTAATAATATTTGACTTAATTACCCAGATTATTATCTCCTCAGTATTTCATGGTTATCACTGAACACCTTCAATTTACATTCTTAAATAAGTTACTGTGTAAATAAAGTATGTTCAGAGTTCTTGCATGTGGACAGTACTTACATTTAATTACAGATGATATGGATGTGTTTATAGGTGCAAAATACATTAAAATCGTTTACAGGAAATAAGCTCAACTAGTACTAACTCTGGAATCTAAATGTTCACAACAGCACCGACAGTAGCTCAGCTATTTATTCCAACATGCTTTTCAAAATGTACCTTGGAACGCAGTAGAAAAAGAAAGTCAAAGAAATGCCAAAAGGAGGGAAGCACAGAAGATTAAAACTCCATAGCAGGATGATGAATAAAATATTAAACCGCAGTTCTTAAATGTAGGTACTACACCAAGTAGTAGTCTGATTGGTCTTAAATGGTTTTAAAAGCCCTTGTTTTCTAAAGGAGACAGTAATAAACATTTTGCCTATTCAATCCAATCAAGATTTAGGCATCGGGCTATAAAAGCAAACATATCTGACACTTCTTCTATAACTTTAGCAGTTGGCTTTCCTGCTCCGTGCCCAGCCTTGGTGTCAACATGGATGAGAAGGGGATTGGTTTGTTTGCGGCTTTGGCCCACAACGTATTGCAGAGTAGCGATGAACTTCAGCGAATGCAGAGGGACCACGCGATCGTCGTGGTCTGCGGTGAGGAGCAGCGTAGAGGGATACTGGATGCCGTCTTCTTCTGGTAGTTTGATGTTGTGAAGTGGGGAGTACCTGAGAAGAGCACACAGATCTTTACATATTTTCTTCCTCAAGACCCAAAAGAAGGTCTGCTGATATTAAAATAGTCACAGGGGCCTTTGCTGGCACTCGGAGTATTACAGTTCTCAATTGCATAAATCAGAATTGCACTACTGGCAACTGGTACGTGGTAGTGGCCACAGATCTCTGCCTCTCAAATGTGAAGCAAGTACATTTATTTAATTTCAGAGAGTCATATGCATACATCTCACAGAAAAGCCAAAAATATCAGGAATGGGCAACAGGGAAACTATAGCAAAAGCTGTCAAGTCCATTGCAGGATCCATCCTGCTGGGAAACAGGAAAATCGAGACTTTTTCCCAGCATACATCTGCAGTCCAGGTCTGCGTGTGGATGGCTTCTTCCCATACAAATTTGGAAACAGCCTCTGGTGGTAAGCCACAAGTGCTGTACAGTTCTTAAATTTTCTCCCTGCAATATTGAGGCCACCTTTGAACACACACACATACTCTGAGGGAACACAAAGCAGGAAACTGAGGTAACTGCTTTCCTGTTTTCCTGCTTTCGATAGGTGATCATGATTCCTAGTTTTTGAGCAATGAATAATCTAACTTTCAGGATGTGTTTTCTTTGCAGGACAATTGACATCTTGTAGTTGCCGTAACATAAAATAAATATGTATCTACATATCTCAACACAAAGTACTCTCTAGCATTAGAAATTAAACAGAATAATAAGTCACAAAGAATTCCTTCTAACCATTTCATACTTCATTTAGGCAAAGCTACATCTAGGAAGACGGTTACATTCCTTAAATCAAGAGTAGGATACTGTTTTCCCCCCTGCTTCATGACAGAAAATACAGAAGGAAATTTTGCTTTGTTTTTGAATTAATTTCCCACTTGGAGGTGTATTCATTAAGTCCAAATTATTTTTAAGAAAACAGGACAATATTTGAATGTCCAGCCTCATACACTCCTGGCTTCCTCATCTTCACCTAAGGAACACATAAGTGAATTTGCAGACTATGATTTGTGTTGAAAAAAAGTTAAATTATAGTCACTACATGCCACTCTATTTGCCTTATGTATTTTTTGGATACCTGTAAAGGTAACATCTAAGCAACATTACATATATATCCTTCCACATTTGATAAGCAATTGCCACTTGTTGAAAAAAGGAGGCAAAGAAATATTTCAGGTATCGCCATATAAGATGTTTCTAAAATTAGGCACTGGGATTTTGTGAGTAAACGTGTGTAAGAAGGTACAGAGTGACTCCTTCCTACAGATGCATTTCTCATAATCACAGAATGAATTTAAAACTTTGCTTCTATTTTCCTCAAGTATATCTGAATTCACAGATGTGCAAGCAAGTTTAAACGTCCAAAATCATCACAATTATTTGGACCATTTTTAACAGTTAACCTTTTCTCTATTATCTAAGATCTAATTTATCTCTTGATAAAAGATGAACTATGAAATTTGTTAATTATTTTGTCCACTGTATTCACAAAAATGTGTTTGCCACCAAAAGCTTAAATTAGACAACTGGAGGTTTTGAAACAATCTGATTACAATGTGCCCAACAGATCATCTAGTATTTGGACTTGACATTGATTTTTAATTATTTTTTTTTAAATAAATGCTTTAGATGAAGTTAGATCTCAGTGTACTTGTAGCACATGTACTTTTTAATATCTAGACACTCTATTAAATTTCAGACCAGCTGAATTGTTTAGCGTGTCTAAAGCATTCTCCTGGAACGTCAATCTTCATTACTAAAGGAACATAAACGCAATAACTGAAGACCAGGTTCCAGAGAACATAGTTTAAAATTATTACACTCATTATTAGCCATATCCAGCATGCAGATCATTTCTATTCTCACACAGCTGTCTCTCCCATTTATCTTTTTTTTTTTTAATAATCTTTCCAGACCTCTCAGCAAGAAGTTAAAAAATTAATTAATAACTTGTTACGGTCTACTGCCATTCAATTCCTACAAATAAATCTCATCCACATTGTATAATGTAATTCACAATGGTGATTGTTTCCCCTCCATCATAAAATATACAATTTATGTAGTGGTTCACTTGAGAATATTCTGTTTTGACAGCCTAAAGGAGTCACTATTCAGAAAGGAAACCTTAAAATTTGTTAAAGCTGATAGTAGAACAAGATCTTTAAATATATGACCAGTTGACTCAATAGGGCTTTGAAGATAGTCTTCCACGCAAAACTGACTTGGAAGGAAATGCTGAACTCCCCAAATCCAGTGTGGGAAAGGAAGAAATAATTCTTAGAATAGCTATTGATCCTGAAAACCTGAAACTGTTGAGCAGAGTATTCATTTGAACAACCACAGAAGAATTTAAAGGCACTTACTTGCAGAGCCATTCGAACTGCTCTTTACAGTCGGAGCAGCCGTAGTCAGTGGTCCAGGCATGGCCAATGGTGTATTTGTGGAACTTGAGCATGTCCATCACCCCCACTTGGGCAATAACGCAGCCAAATAGGTCGGGGCGCTGATTAGCACAGGCAGCTTCGACAGGAAAACAACTCTATTAGTATTCATATCTTAAAGAATTAAGCTCAGCAGTGAAAGTTCCACAGCCAAGTTCATGAAAGATCAACTTCCAAAAAGCTTTTTTTTTTTTCTAAAAAAAAAAGTAAAACTGTTTAAGTTTAAACAATGTGAGAAGAAATATAGATTACCATATAATATCTGAAGCCAAAAAAATGGAGTATAAAATATCTGATATAAACCCAACTGCATTAGGAGAAGACTGCCAGCGACTATGAAGTCAAATAGACTTTTAAGCAAAAATGAAAGCAAATATACAAATGTATAAAAATTACAATCCCCAAGGATGGTATTTTCAAAAGAGATTAAGAACTATTTCCCTGTTGGTGAGGCACCAAACACACTGTTCTTTGAAAACTGCCTTCCAATCTAATGAACAGAGTTCAAAGGAGAAATTAACTTTTAAAATATGTGAGCTTTTGGACTACTGAATTGAAGTTTCTTAAATGATTCACCATCTAACCTTTCAACATTAGTATCAACAAAGAAAAGGGCATTAAAGAGTAAAATTCCCTTTATTGATGAAAGTTTTCTTCCATAATTACTATGTAAACCCATATGAAAAGACTTTTGATAAAAGCAAACTACTACAAAATCAGAGGAATAACCTCATTTTAATAAAACAAATTACTGTTGTACTTTCTTTATGATTTCCATCTTCCTACTACTGGAAGGGAGATTTTTTTTAAGAATAATGCTTGCCTTATATATTTTAAAAACAACCACAGTAGGCCCATCTAGCTCAATGTTCAGTATACAAAAATGGCAACTGGCAGATGCTCTGGGAAAAGGTGTTAAGCAAATACTGTGAGATATTTCCTGTACATTATCATCATCTTCTGAAGTAGTTGTTTAGGTTTTCCCTGAGCTGGAGTTATCTCCAGCCATCCTGTTAAACAGCCATCACAACACATATCCTCCGTAAATACATCTATTTCCTTTCTTAGTGTTTATTCATCTAGTGTTCATCATATCCTGTAGCAATAAGTTCTTCAAATTCAATATTTGTTGCTTGATTTAAATCTGTTGCCTGGTGATTTTACAAATCCCCTGCTTTTTTTGAATTTTAAGAAATAAGAGCAGTGAGATTTTCACATAACTACTACAATGGATCCTACAATCCCATTCTTAATTCAGACCAAATCACTGTGCATCCGCACGTAGGTACACTCTTACCCAAATTCCTCTCTCTCCTCATTTTTGCCCACTGAGAAAATGGATTGTTTATTCCCATTTTTTGCTTCCTGATAAGCAGGATACTGCTATGACACGACCTTGCTTCCAGCTCAGCAAGAACTTCCTTGCATAGCCTTATGTGCAGGACCTTGTCAAAGGCTTTTGAAAATCAAGAGTAACTCCTCACCTAGATCACCGTTAGAAGCACCGTAAGCTGCCTGACTCCTTCAAACAGCTCTAACAAATTTACAAGATGTAACTTCAGCCTGCAAAATTCTTCCTTATACGTCAGCTATTATTCATTATTTTCAATTGCCCATTAGAGAAGTCAGATTTACTCATCTGCAGCTTGTGGATCACCATGAACCATTTAAAAATTGGCATTATACCTGCCCCCTTCTGTTCTTCAGATAGTCAGGCTTAGTAGCTCGCAATTTCCTACTGGAGTTCACTAAGGATCTTGCATGTGCACCATCTGGTCCTGGCAACACCTTGCTTTTCACTTGATTGATTTATTCCAAAACCTCTTCTGCTGCTGCTTCAGCTTGAGTCAGGAGTATTCCCCATGAAGAGAGACTCTGGCACAGGGAACTCCCCACGCTCCTCAGGAAGGAGCATCAATACAAATAGACCATTTGTTGTTCTGCTCTGCCATTATGTCTCTTTAGTCCTCCTTTTACACCTCGCTAACCTCTAAGTCCTGCAGATCCCCGGCCAGTGTTCCACTTCTGCTGTGCACAGAAAGCTTTCATTGCTCATCTTTATACTGGAAGCAATTTGTTCATCAGCCTCCTGTGGTCCGTCAGTCCCTGTCAGAGTTTATGCTCTACCCTGTTTTCTTCATTTGAATGTGATTTCGATTTTCTGAAGGATACAATTTCACTTCTGGTCATTTCTGATATGTAACTATGCTAACTCTTCCTGGGTTCATTCTGAGCCATTTTCATAAGGCATATATAGTGCCTTAAATAGCTGCCACATAAAAGCTCTTTAACCTTTTAACTCAAGCTTTTGATCAGATCCCTCCCCTCCATGTTATTTCCTTTTATGAACACAAATTATATTCTGGTAGGAAAAAAAAAGCCAAACCAACTATCATAACATTTAATTTTAGTATTCTTTATTGCAGAGTGTCTCTTGAAACACCATGTGTTGCTCAGGATTGTATAAACAATTTCTGCTCCTAGTTCCCTAAATAGTTACTTCAGTAAGAAATCACCTATGGAGACACTCATCCTATCCCACTGTACCCCTTTTACTAGTCATAATACTTAATTATATGCATTAATAAAACTGTAACCTGGAACAACAATTCATTAGTGAATTTTACATGTCTACACATACTTCGAGCTTTAGAATTCAGTACAAAAGTAAGATTTCAGAACCTCAGAACTGCTTGTCTAAGCAAACATCAGAGGTCAAACTCTGCGTTTGCATGAAGGAAGTTTTCAGCTCACAGCTGTGCTGCTCGACTCAGCTTTTGCATCACACCGCAGGAAAACGAAGTCTTGTTTCGCAGCTGAATGAGGCAAGAGCTCAGGGCTCTGACACCTCCTGTTAGCCAGAGTAAAAGGAAACCGTGTTTTGAAGAGTGACAATACACTTCCTTGTCAGTTTTCTCTTCAATAAATGAGAACTGAGAAAATCTGGCAGTGGGTCCTTGCACCTAAAGTATGAGCTTTGCTCTTCAGTGTTGCATGAACAGCTATTGCAAAATTTAGTTCTGCTTTGAAGAAAAAGCACTTAGAGGAATTTCTTAAATACACCTAATTCTACCAAGTCAAGGCAAATCCCTATCTGGCTTATCAAGCGCATGGAAATCCAGCTGGATTGTAATCCATCTGGCAAGTGCAAAGGAAGGTTTTTAACAACAGATTTTTCAGAGCAGGGAGGTCTGGATTCCTCACACCTGTCTCCTGTGGGAATGACGTACACTCTGCAGATGCCACTCATTTCCCTTTACCTAAACAAGGGGCCCAGCTACTTGTTCAGCCAGAAACACAGCATTTTGGAAGACTAAAGCCGGGCAGGATGAATCCCATCCAGACTGAAACTGAAGTCCATGTAACCATAAAACAGTATTTTCAGAAGCCATGTAACATGTTGAAACTTCTGCATTTCCAAAGATATATTTATGCTCACATAAAATTGACTTGTGCAATGCTTGCACTCCCAATGGTGTCCAACCCCTTCAATCCTTTACCATATTCATCCATTTCTATTGGTGCTCTTATGTATAATCACAGAATCACAGAATGTTAGGGATTGGAAGGGACCTCAAAAGATCATCTAGTCCAATCCCCCTGCCAGAGCAGGAACACCCAGATGAGGTTACACAGGAAGGCGTCCAGGCGGGTTTTGAATGTCTCCAGAGAAGGAGACTCCACAAACCCCCTGGGCAGCCTGTTCCAGTGCTCTGTTACCCTCACTGTGGAGAAGTTTCTTCTCAAATTTAAGTGGAATCTCTTGTGTTCCAGCTTGAACCCATTACCCCTTATCTTACTGTAGGTTGTCACCAAGAAGAGCCTGGCTCCATCCTTGTGACATTCACCCTTTACATATTTATAAACATTAATGAGGTCACCCCTCAGTCTCCTCTTCTCCAAGCTAAGGAGCCCCAGCTCCCTCAGCCTTTCTTCATAAGGGAGATGCTCCACTCCCTTCATCATCTTTGTTGCCCTAATGGACAGATACCTCCTACCATCTGTAACCGAGAAGCATATAAGCAGAAAGTAAAAATATAATTTTACATGTACTTGTTATTTATATGTAAAACAATTGCTTTTTAAAAATAAGAACGCAGGAATAGCCAAGATGGCTTAGACCAAAGATCTGTATAACTCCAAATCCTGTTTCTTATGCTGGATGTTAGTTCACTGAAAAAATAAAATTAAATCAATAGAGCCAGTATTCAGCAGCACATAAATAGAGAGGAATACACAAAGAAGAGCAAACAAAGAGCAGGCCTAGTAAATCTGCTCATTTTCTATAAATCAGTGGTTTATGAACTTGAAATGCCTTTTTTTTTCCTTCTCACATGAGCAGCTCAACCCTGTCATACTGTCCCATGCCTTTCATGCTGCTTAAAATAAGCATAAACAAACCCCAATATCATTTGTGTTTCTTTCTCCTTTCAAAATTGAACAAATTCACCTCCTTATTTCTTGTACTACTTTCACATGCAGAGATTTAATCAGAAATCAGTTTTGTAGCTCTTTAAATACTGCTTAGACCATAAGATGTTTTTGTGACAAGCTTTTCTGTTTAAGAGGAGGCTATTAATTTCCTTTAATTTAAGAACACGGCAGTGAATTACATGGGAACAAGATGCATTTGTAACAAAGTGCGACATTTACACAGTCCTTCAAAAGCTCATAACTTTTTCGAGCCGTTGTAGTTGCATTTTACATTTCAAACCAGAGATATTCATGATTTTATTTGTGGTCGTGTTTTAACTATATAACAAAAGTGGAGTCAAATTGTTATGTGTCCCTGTACAAAGATTTTAAAGGCAGAACTGTCATGATCTTGTCTGCCCACTAAGAACAAGAATGCACGACTACAGAAAGAGCGAACGAGAAACTCTGATGAAAGATTGCAGGACATGGGATTCTGGCTTACGCTACAGACCACACAAAGATTCCCAATGCTACATAACAGATTTCTGGTTATTCAGTAATTATTTTGTAATGGTTAGCCTTAAGAAAGAAAAATCAAAAACCAAATGTTTTTTTAAAGCATTCTTACTGTGCGATTCCACCATAGGGTTAGCTCTACCACACACGACAGCAAGTATGGCTTTTAATAGCCAGCCTTTGCTAGAGACTGCAGAATCCCATTGTCCTATGCAAACAGCAAATGAAGTACAATTGTATATATTTAACATCTGGTATACATTAATGCATTGACATTCTGGCAGCTTTTGGAAAGAGGATCTCATAATTTTTTGTCTGGTTACTTTGAAAAACCCAGCACCAAACACAGGAGATAAATAAGTGATTCTTACCAACTAAGAGGCCCCCATTTGAGCCTCCATTAATAGTCAACTTCTTTGGGGATGTGTAGCCTTCCTTGATGAGGTATTCGGCAGCACACTGAAAGTCATCAAAGCAATTTTGTTTGTTGGCCAAGATACCACCTAGCACACAAATAAAACAAATCAGTTGATGCCATAAAATCCATTTGATACCATCTCTTCAGAAAAACATGTCTGCAAAAACACCTGGGAACAATTCCAGTTTCATGAACATTTTAATAATTGATGCGGCTCAGAAAGACAGCAAAAATGAAAGATTCCTTAAACACAGAGAGAATATAAGATGCTTCTGTCGATAACACTAATGCTTCCAGAAACTCTGAATAATACATACCTATAGTGTGGAGTGAGTGCCAGGTAATGTTCCTAACCAGTGAAATTAAAGCTAAGAGCTTTGCATTGCAAAATATATACAAAATGACCACATACAATCCACTTGAGGTTTGGTCTAATGGGACTTTTACAGCATTAAACTCGATGACAGTTTCTTAAGGCAATAAAGCTTCAACTTATAAAATAAGCACTTCTAATTTCCTGGACATAGAACATGTGGCTGGTAATTTACTTTTTTTTTAACATTAGTTGTTTTAAAATTAGATTATATACAGCTATGGTCAAAAAGGGACTTCAGAGATGCATCTTGGTTTGAAATTTTATTCATTAATTATCAATATGGAAATGCTTAAGATACTGCCATCCTGTTGAACATAATTCCAAACATGACCAGATGTCTGAGGAATAAATAATGACTGAAAATGTAGGTCCAGACGACATCACTGGTAAGACTTTCAGTTCTCAAAACAAAAAATTTACAGGGTGGGATAGGGAAGGAAAAGGACAGTTTTGTGCTAGAATCTTTCAACTATTTTAGCAGAAGAATATCAATGCAGAGAACTCAACAGTTGACCCAATCTCAAAATCTTGCTGCTTCAGAAGCTTGTTTGGGAAGAGACTAAACTGGCTTCTCCTCAAAGGTTATCCTACCTTAAGACCTGGTATGTTCTTTCTCAGGCAATTAAATTCTAGTAAAAGAGGGGAACTAGGAAGAAAATTCTCATATTCCTGTAGCAAAGGCTGTGGTGGTCCAGCCAGGTAAGAGGGGCTCAGTGGACATTGAAGTGGAACTCCAATTCCTTCTACTTTATTTAAAAGCTGGATATTTATTCTAAGCTAATTGCCTAAGGTTCTCACTATAGTCCAGGAACCTCCAGGACAATTAATTCTACGCTAAAATAAGTGAGATGAGGTATAATCTGGAGGTGTCTCTTTATCTCCATTGTTCATCCTGTGATCCTAAACACCCAGTTTACACTGGATGCTTAATTTCTATATTGCAAAAGTTTGGTAAGGTAACTCAGACATTTAGTCATACGGATCTTGTAGAACTGAGACCACTAATTTTTTTTAATTTTTTTTAGCAAATACACATCATTCTCACATTAACAAGACTATTGAAGAGAGACATACTGGGGCAATCAAAAAGTCTTCAAATGTGTGGCAATAAAGGAGAAATAAATCTTACTCTTTGCTCAAAGTTCTGGTCTAGTGTAAGGTCAGAATCCTATCTATACAATTAACCCTAAGTAAACAGACTTCTGTAATTGCTTCTGGAATTAACAAGCAACAGACACATATCTTTGTAACTGCAGTAAAGGACTTGGGTCGAAGTTAAGCAGGAAATAGGTGGACCAAAGAAACATTATAATATTAAAATAAATTTTATTAAAACCTATTACAAACCAATTGGCAAATTAAAATTAATGAAGGATACTTATCTTTAGCAATAATATCCTGCATCTGCAAGCATATATAGCTTCTGTTTATGAAACTATTACATATTTAGCTCAATTGTGAGGAAATGACCCAGACAAAAAGCTACCACAGATGAAATAGTAAACCCAAGATGTAATGATCTGGGAATACCATTTTGTTTGATAAAAAGTTATTATGAATTACTCCCATGGCACATTGCTGCATAAACACCACTGTTTTGGTGCATTTGCCTTGCTGAAATCTCCAGCAACTTATTCACCAGATTCTTAGGATATGAACAAGGTGTCATCATTAAATAACGACGGGTACATTACGGAGATGAGTAGGTCTTTTTCCCAGCTTTTTCTTCTGGTGAACAGATGCAGAAAATTGTCCACAATAAGGCAAGTAGAAAAAGACAATCAAGGATTAAGACAAGGATTGGACAGGAAAAACATGGAGAGAAATACATCAAAGCTATTAAGAAAGGGGGAAGAGAGATTGACAGTTTTGTAGTGAGTGACTTGGTTTCCCTGCAGCATAATAGCTTAAAAAAACCACAAATGGTCAAACGCTGTCTACAAGAAGTTTGATCGTCTAAGAGAGTGTATAGAGGATGACGTGTCACTGAACTTGTGGAGCTGATTGTTTTTATATGAACTTCAATCACATTCACTAAATATAAAAATAGGGTCTATTCATAAATTATGCAAAAACAATCTGGAAGAGTTACACTCTGAACTCAAAAGCTCACACCTTCTGCTGGATTCTGCAAATGTGTCTGGCTTGTGGTTTGTTTGTTGGTTTGTTTGGGGTTTTTTTTGTGTGTGTGTGTGTGTGTGTGAGAGATACCCAGGGATTCTAAAGACTCAGTGCTCTTGTCTTGGGGATCTAGAATTGTGGGGCCATGTGCACCTGCAAATAATGAGACAAGTATGTGAAAGCAAGACAGGTGTCCTACAATATAGACACATTTTTGGAAAATCAGTTCAAGATAAATAGCTGCATTTTCGAAGCTTAAAGTCTAGGGAACTTGATCTTGCTGCTTAAAAAACCCACGATATTATGTTTGTGCAAAATCATTTTTAAGTAGGTTGCAAAAACAAAAACTAACAAAACCCATCTGATAACTCTGGACAACATACAGATCTAATATATGAGTAAGGAAAAAAATTATGTTTCTACAGAATACGTAAAAGGCAAAAGGAGATGTGAGTATGGAAGAGGCAGTGAAGAGAAAATGTTGCCATTTTCATTGCGAAGTCTGCAGTTTTGTTCCTCTGCTTAGACTGATTTACCTTTGTGCCATGTTTCGCCATATTCACCACCGCCCCTGATGTTCGCCACTGCTAGAACACCCCCAAGGTGTCGCACAAAAATAAGTCTTGACACACTGAAAAAGCAAATAGATAAAAGATTGTTTAAAATTTCCACTTTTTATATCCCTACCACTTTTACAAAAATACTTCGAGGGAAAGATCTCTCCTCAAACCAATGATGAAATTGAGACTGAAGTCCCCCTTGATGGCAAACCTGAGTAGCCAAGCTTTTTTCAATGGTTATCCATGGAAATGAAACCCTCTGCTGCCTTGGGAGAGGAAGAAACCCACGCTGGTCCATTCTTCCTCCTTTAGTTCTGCACTTCAGGGCCGGTGGTTCTGCCCAGCACAAGATCCCCCTGGGACACATCACCATTTTTTTTTTTTATCATCTTCAGAGCCTTCGGTGTGGGGCCCAGAGCTATGCAGTACCACTGGAGCCCCACGGCTTTCTGAACTGCTCCTCTTCTGTGGGTCCTCTGCTTTGTCAGAGAGGAAAGGAAGGCTTAGCCCAAATGAAGAAAGCAGAGAATTAAGACTTAAGATCAGCACTTAATCTTTGTTTATTGGCAGGTATTTTCAGCTTCTGCTTAATGTACCTTTTTTGGATCTTTATAAAACAGTGTTTTCAAAGAAAAATGCTATTTCTACCACTGTTTTGTGCCAGAGTCTGCAGTCAAGTTCTGGTCAATTCCCTTAGTTATTTTCCACTTGCATTGCTAAATACAAAATAAATAGTAAAAAATAAAATTACAAGTTCTGCCTTCCCTAGTATCTCTAGAACCTGGCTGAAAGCTAAAGTAGCATATTTTTTTTTAATGTCAAATTGCAAAAGTATCAAAGCTATTGCTATCTTTTCAAAAGGGGCTGAAGTAATTTAAATTACATTTAACAATTGAGAAATAGTTCTCTGATCTGTTGAGGCAGTAGCTTAAACATAGCAGAAGCTCCAGATGGCAAACCACACACATGCCAAGGAGTCCAGTAAAATATTAAAATTTAATCCCAGTAAGTATTTTTTTTTACCCTTTACAGAATCACAGAATTACAGAATGTTAGGGATTGGAAGGGACCTCGAAAGATCATCTAGTCCAATCCCCCTGCCAGGGCAGGAACACCCAGATGAGGTTACACAGGAAGGCGTCCAGGCGGGTTTTGAATGTCTCCAGAGAAGGAGAATCCACAACCTCCCTGGGCAGCCTGTTCCAGTGTTCCGTCACCCTCACTGAGAAGAAGTTTCTTCTCAAATTTAAGTGGAACCTCTTGTGTTCCAGCTTGAACCCATTACCCCTTGTCTTACTGTAGGTTGTCACCGAGAAGAGCCTGGCTCCATCCTCGTGACACCCACCCTTTATATATTTATAAACATTGATGAGGTCACCCCTCAGTCTCCTCTTCTCCAAGCTAAAGAGACCCAGCTCCCTCAGCCTTTCCTCATAAGGGAGATGCTCCACTCCCTTCATCATCTTTGTGGCCCTGCGCTGGACTCTCTCCAGCAGTTCCCTGTCCTTCTTGAACTGAGGGGCCCAGAACTGGACACAATATTCCAGATGAGGTCTCAACAGGGCAGAGTAGAGGGGAAGGAGAACCTCTCTCAACCTACTAACCACCCCCCTTCTAATACATCCCAGGATGCCATTGGCCTTCTTGGCCACAAGGGCACAGTGCTGGCTCATGGTCATCCTGCTGTCCACCAGGACCCCCAGGTCCCTTTCCCCTACACTGCTCTCTAATAGGTCATTCCCCAACCTATACTGGAACCTGGGGTTGTTCCTACCCAGATGCAAGACTCTACATTTTCCCTTGTTATATTTCATTAAATTTTTCCCCACCCAACTCTCTAGCCTGTCCAGATCTCGCTGGATGGCAGCACAGCCTTCTGGCGTGTCAGCCACTCCTCCCAGCTTGGTGTCATCAGCAAACTTGCTGATAGTACACTCAATTCCCTCATCCAAGTTGTTGATGAATATATTGAATAATACTGGTCCCAGTACTGACCCTTGAGGGACTCCACTAGATACAGGCCTTCAACCAGACTCCGCCCCATTGACCATGACTCTCTGGCTTCTCTCCTTCAGCCAGTTTGCAGTCCACCTCACTACCCGATCATCCAGTCCACACTTCCTCAGTTTAGCTGTGAGGATGCTGTGGGAGACAGTGTCAAATGCTTTGCTGAAGTCAAGGTAGACCACATCCACTGCTCTGCCATCGTCAATCCACCTTGTTACGTCTTCATAAAAGGCTATGAGGTTGGTCAAACACGACTTCCCCTTGGTGAAGCCCTGTTGACTGTCCCTGATGACCCTCTTATCCTTGATATGTCTTAAGATGGCACCAAGGATAAGGTGTTCCATCACTTTCCCAGGGATGGAGGTGAGGCTGACCAGTCTATAGTTGCCCGGGTCCTCCTTCTTGCCCTTTTTGAAGACCGGAGTGACATTTGCTTTCCTCCAGTCCTCAGGCACCTCTCCCGTTTCCCAAGACTTGGCAAAGACGAAGTTAGTAGGTTTAAATTTATTTTTTAGTAGGTTTAAATTTATTTACTTGAAATCTTTGCTCATGCAAGAAACCCCTGCCTGCAGAAATTAATCCTATTAATCCTATTCAACCACAAGAGCAAGGATTGGGCCTTTTTACCTTTAAGTCCCCCTACTGCTTATCAGAAACATCTTGAAAGACAGTAGGTCCTACAGTGTGTCTCACGTGGATGTAGTAACAAAACAGGTAAATTTTTCATACCTCCCAAAGCAATTATCTATACGCTGTCACTTGTTCTTGAGAGTATATACTAAAGATTAAGGAAACAAAAAGAAAAGCAGGAGGATGACTGATATTTCTGTATTTTAATAACCCATCTAAGAAAAACTTTCCACCTAGGGTGGTTTATCTGTGGCCATCAGATGGCTCAGGAGGCATGAATTACCTCTACTTCTGTAACATCAATTCTGAAGTCCACCTGTGTGATTTGTATTTTCCTTAGATTGCTGTGACATGCTGATCAAATGCAAGATTGATACTCTACCAGCACAGTGTGCAAAGGTCAGAGAGCATTATCCTGTCAAACTACCAGGATGCCAAATTTTGGCAGGTTGCTACACAGCTAATTTGGAGCCTGACAGTAAGTTGCCTCATGAGATTGTGACTTCTTAATGTTTGGTATGTTAGAGCCACGAAACCTCCTAGAATATTCTGCACTTCTTTTCCTAATTTCTGTCCCAAACAAAATCTACAGAAACTTTTTGGTCCAAACTTACTTCAGCTCCTAGTAATCAAAGGTAGCAAGTAGAGGAATCACAAGTAAGTTAAGAGTTTGCTACCCAAATATATTGCCTGAGAGTATTTAAAAAAGAAACTGTCCCCATCTGAGGGATCAGCACATTTAACCAGCAAAGAATCTGTGACCAATGCAAAACCAAAGTACTGAGAGCATCCTACCCTGTCAACCGACTCCTGTAACAGAGATGGTACCTTGATGATAATTTTTGGAGAGGTCCAAGTGACTTAGGGTCTCATAGGATATGCAGTACTCTCATTATAGTCCCCATTTCCACAAGCATACAATTTTTCTGTCACACAGGTCCTCAATGGGATAAAGTCCAGAGTTTGGTAACGATCATTGGATTTCCCAAATTATAAGTAAGGTTTAGTATATCTGTGCCCTCCCTCAGCAATACTACTGGGATTTAGGCACTTCAGAAATCCTTACCCCATATACTTCAACATATACACCTAATAATTTCACTGCTAATGACTATTAATTAATACCCACTCCAGTATGGTCACTAGTAAAGTGAGCCAGGATCTTAACTTGACCAATACTTTGAGGCAGATGTTTCCTAGAGCTTACAACAAGCTTTCTCAAAATGACTTTTAAGTTCAAGGAACCAGGTTTTATAAGTATATAGTCAGGACTCATCAACTTTCAAAAAAAGTGAAAATTCCATGTGATCAGACAGCACAAAATTCAAGTTTCATACACAACCCTGCTACTGCCTCCTGTGTTCTTCCAGGTGGGTTCCTGCTTTCAGATTTGATTTTAAATCAGCTTGGTGTCTGAGTTCCAGCAAACTGCCCAGTTGCCCTGGGTGTCTTGTTCTGCCCAGGAAAGTCTGGCTCCCTGCTCTTCCCAACAGTGTCTCCAGCCTTTTTCTCATCAGCCCAGTTTTTCCTTTTCCCAGAAAAAGAGTAAAGGAAAGGGCAACGGGGTCAGGAAGGAGCCAGTGAAGGGAGGAGAGGATGGTTCCTTCCCTGTCGAGCTCCTTCCTGACCCCATCACTCTTTTCTTAAGAAACGTAACACACAAAATCAGAAAACAGGTATTGGGCTTTTTTTTTTTTTCCCCCACACAGAACAACACAAGCAGCTGTTCTTCCAGGAGCAAGAATGCTTTCCCAGAATTACTGATCTGCTGTCAGGTATTACAGCTGACAGCTGCAGCTTTCCTCTTGGGAGAAACGCAAGCTAGTGCACCCTGATGGGGAAAAAATAGCCTGAGTCACTGAACCTGGCTGCCTTCTTGGCTTTGGTGGAGGAGAAGGGAGTGGTAACAAAGCAACCAAAAAGAGTAAATCCTCGTGGCTGCTGTGTTGTCTGACCTTTCTGTGGACCACCTCTTGCTTAAAGGCTTGGTACAACCTGTCCCTGTAGCAGTGAAATGCAATTTCACAGTCTGCTTCACCATCAGCTCTATTCCAGGATGCATTAGAAATTGCTTCTCCTGTACCCACACAGGCACATACAGAAGAGCAAAGGGAAACACATTGCTTCCTGCAGGGTAATTAGCCAAATCTGAGACACTAGGGGTGGGTTTGCGATGGTGTTGCCCCAGCAGCTCTGCCGAGCCACTGGTGTGAGGTCCATCAGCTTCCACTTGCACTCCCTGTGCAGGCTGTATCACCCACTCAAAATGCTACCAAATGCAGCTCCTCAGTCCAGAGGAGCATATAAAAGATACATGTGTGCATTAAAAAATAAACTGCCACCGTAACTGACTTAATGACTTTGGCCTATCATTCTCATAGTTATTTCTGGATCTTCTAACCTGTTGGTTTGTTTCTACTGCTTTCAGTGAAAAAGATTTTATTTTCATTTTGTTGTGCTAGAGAAAAAATGAAAAGCAACACCAGTTGCTGAATTAAGCAGAAATAAGCTCCCCAAGCCAGACAGCTGGCTCACATTAATGGGTGTGAAATACCAGTGAGAAAACATTGTATGGGCTTGAAGAAACACAGGACAGAAATAAACCACTGGAAAAGAGACGATGGAGTGCTTTGTGAAAAGTTTTAAGAGCCTTAAGTTCAAATAAAAAAACCTAGGAATATTTATCCTGGAACATTTTGTTGTTTGTTTGTTTCAAGGTAAGCAGGCTACTACTCCATTTCATTTCCCTAGCTATGTCTCAGCTCACGATCAGGTGAACTATGTGGCAAGTGTCAGCCTTGACCATCCTGTGGCTGCTTTCTAGCCCTTGCGCCTGTGGTCATCTACCAAAAACTGACCGAATTGTGGTGTTGGGCTGTGGCTGGAGCTGCCTTGGGCCTGGGAACTCTATGTGAAATATTGCAATATATATAGTCACGGGGATGTAGTAAAACATTACTCGAATCTGCCAGGTAAAGGTCAGGCTGGACCTCCTGCCTTTATGGTATAAATTCTCTACTACAATTTCCTTTCCCTGATCTTGCCTGCCTACTTTTGGAACAGAATTCCTCAACAAGTACTCAATTCTCTCAGGTCATTAACCATAAAGATGCATTTGAAGGCTCTGGCTTTTCTTATTCTTATTTTAGAAAGAGAAAGGCTGAGAAGGGATGTGTTGATATTACAGGGGGAGAACAAGGAGGGAGGTGTGCCAGTCATGTTTCATTTACATTGTCAGTGGGATAACTTATTTTGATCTGGAGATGGTTGATCATTCTCTCTGCATTCACTTTCAAGGGACTGTTAGAGATTCATATTCTTATTTTATAAACTGTATAATAAAGGTTTCATAGGGTTCAGGAAGACATAGGTCACTGCTCCCATCTTCTTCGTTTCTGACTGTCAGCTGCACTCTCTTGCTGCTGTTTGCTGGACTCCTACAAGAGTCAATTTTTAACTTGCCAGTTCTTTTTGTTGGGATAGTTCTCTGCCTTCTTGCAAGGTAAAGTAACTCAGCAAAGGTTCCAGCAAGCACCATGACTAGTGGATGGGAGGTGGAAGGAGGCACCATGAGATACCTTCTCCTCTTGCCAGCAGCCAGCTTGTGTCAGCTCTGCAGTGTGTGAAATTTCATCTTAAATCAATAGATTCATATTACTTAAAAAAATAAAATGTGATAAGTTTTATCACCTTTTTCAGCATCTACAAAAACTGTAATAGATCAGTGCTTGAGCCTAATCTAAAAAGGAATTTTAAAACTATTCTGGTTATATAATTGTGTCTCAAAAAACACAGGAAATTAAAAATGTAGCTTTACAAGGCAGATGAAAAACATGCAAATAATCACAGAATACAAGATGATAAGTTCATTGTTACACAAGGTATTTGCTGGAAAGGACAAGCAGCTGTAAATGCTACTTAGAAATACAATCACAGTTACCTGGAGGAGCAAACACTACAAAAGATTTCTTGAAGGGTGCTGTCTCTAAAGCAAAACTGGTAGCACCTAAACTTAATAGGATGGTTTCATAACAGATAATTTTTGTGTTGGTGAGCGGCTTTTCTACTATCTGAAAAACTGCTCTCCAGTCCTTTGCTTTTCTGTTTTCCCCTGCCTCGCCTGGGAGCATTTCTTATATATTACAGACAATGACTGCCTCTTGGTAACTCTATTCAAATTCCCTTGCTGAGGAAATAAGCCTTTTCTTTAAAGAGATCAATTCAATAAAGCTTATGGCTTCTGAGGGCTACAAATCCTGTTTTGCACACAGTATTTTTGGTTTACAATGCATTGCATATGCAGAGCTTATATCATGTGCATCTCAAGAAAGAATCGTCTTTCCTCTTTACTGATTATATGGAAACACAGTAGGATTTTGCTTCTCGTGTAATCTTCCCAAAAGCAGAATCACAGAATCACAGAATGTGAAGGATTGGAAGGGACCTCGAAAGATCATCTAGTCCAATCCCCCTGCCGGAGCAGGAACACCTAGGTGAGGTTACACAGGAAGGCGTCCAGGCGGGTTTTGAATGTCTCCAGAGAAGGAGAATCCACAACCCCCCTGGGCAGCCTGTTCCAGTGTTCCGTCACCCTCACTGAGAAGAAGTTTCTTCTCAAATTTAAGTGGAACCTCTTGTGTTCCAGCTTGAACCCATTACCCCTTGTCTTACTGTTGGTTGTCACCGAGAAGAGCCTGGCTCCATCCTCGTGACACCCACCCTTTATATATTTATAAACATTGATGAGGTCACCCCTCAGTCTCCTCTTCTCCAAGCTAAAGAGCCCCAGCTCCCTCAGCCTTTCCTCATAAGGGAGATGCTCCACTCCCTTCATCATCTTTGTGGCCCTGCGCTGGACTCTCTCCAGCAGTTCCCTATCCTTCTTGAACTGAGGGGCCCAGAACTGGACACAATATTCCAGATGAAAGCAAAATATGAAAATACAGCTAAATTTTAATTATTACATTGATTTAAACAAATATTTGATTTTCTATAATATTTAGACATACGTAGTTGTATAACTTGGAAAAAAGGAAAACTTCCTATGTTATTAGTTCAGTAAAGGGCTCAAATACTTGTTTAATGTGATATGTCCATATGTTTTTCTGTTGAGGTCGGTGACAAAGCAGGAAGAGGTTAAGGTGTAACGCAAAGGGCAGGGCGCCTGCTGTAAACCTCAGGAGAGCACAGCACTCCTCTGCTGTAACAAAGATTTCTTCTGTGACCCTGAGCAAAACCCTTGAATTCACAACTAACAAAGCAGGCAAATGATGCCTGGACACTGATGCGGAGTCCTCATTTTGCTTTTCAGGGACCTGAAATGCATTACTCTGTCAGATCCACAGCCCACCCTGCCCTCAGTCTGGGACAGCTGTTAATACCAGATATTTCAGAAGAAGGTATAAATTACCCTGCTTACCTGTAGCTCGGCGTAATTGATATGTTGAAGCCTCCATATCCATACAAAAAGGCAGGATGAGAACCGTCCAGTTTAATTCCTTTCTTATGAATAATAAACATGGGGATCTTAGTACCATCTTTGCTAGGGTAGAAAACCTAAGACAAGAGAAAAAGAAATCTGAAATACTGTTATTGTTCTGACTCTCCACAACTGCTGTTAACAAGAATCTGAGGCGATCACTTCCATGGTGTCCAACGGGTAAAACTTCCCGGGCAGTCTGCACGAATTGCACGGGGTCAGGCTCAGTCATGGCCATCACCCGCTTGGTTACTTATGAGTTCTGGAAAATGTATCAAAACGAGACGATACAAAGGGTATGACAATATCATTTTAATGTATCCTATTTATCAATTCTACATACAAGCGGTTTAAGGAGATGCTACAAAAACAATGCCGTTCTCTGCAAGGGAAGACTGGTGGTGTGAAAATGCAAGAACTGCAAGGTCCATCATATATGAAAGCAGCAAAGACTGACCTGGCAAGAAGAATGAACAGAACTAAATCCAGATTTCCAATCTAAAGTTATAATTTCTTAGAATTTCTCTTTTTAAAAATTCAAAATTTCAGACACTATAGAACAGTGCACAGAGAAGAAACAAACTCATGGTAGGGTGCTGACTTTGTGAGACCCCACTAAACATTCATCATTTTGGATAGCAGAGAGCTGTGTTACTACCGAATACATATGTAAAACTCTGAAGATCTGGTCTTGTACTGCTGAAATCACAGAGAATCCCTTTGTATTGGTTGATGCAGCAGTCTTTGCTTGTGAAAACATAACCACAAGCAGAAGGCCAAAGATATTTAAATAAGTCACAGTATTTTGGTTTTAGTATTAATGTATTGGCATTAATAATATTTCTCAATGGAGTGACACCACACATCAGATTCAAGCCTAAAGAGTAAAGTTTGAATGGCTGAAGACACCATTTCTTACTAAATCATGTGAAAACAGCAAAAAGCTGACTACTCAACACCTCTACATGCGGCACGGATTCACCAAAGCAAATCTCTACCCAGCAACAGCGGACTAAGCACCGGCCAGGTTGTCTCAACGATGACTTCACCTCATCAGAGTGGTAACATAAGCCCTGACAGAAACTTTCATAGCACTTGGTGCATTTTCAGGCATTACCTACCAACTGGAACCAGGAGCCCTAACGCTGCAGAACCCCCAAACCCGCCCAGCAAGACGAGGGAACCACTCGCTGGCTTTCAGGACACCGGCCCCCAAAACACCAGGTACCCACGAAACACATATGTCTTTCTATTACTGTCACAGCACTGTGTGAACTTAAAAGCTAAATTCCACACACACAAACATAGACTGCAATTGACTAACACAGTTCCCATATCTGTTGTTTTGATGCATGTATTTGCCTGCATGCTCTAATTCAGGATCCAGCGTGTCTTATTTTGCCAGTCTAGCAAAACACGTGGGTGCGAATGCAGTTTACTGCTTGTTGAAAAATTCTATTAATAGTTGACTCCTTTTCATTGCTTTGGTTTTAGCATCAGTATTTGCAGCTTCTGGTCTAATTAGAACAAAGAAGAAGTAAACGAAGAACGACATTCTCGTAACTTTGTTGCATTTTTACAACCTCTGTGCTTTTAAAGGAAATAGACCTACCATGCTTTATAAAGCACATGATCAAGAGGATCTATTTCTATAACACATGAACCCCAACTGTAATATGAACCCATGCAACACATTTATTCTGAGCATTGCCTGTAATGTGAAACATGTAAATCCACATGGCATGTTGAAAACAAAATAATCACATTTAATTTTTTTTTAATCATTGCTAAGGAAATGTGAGAAATTTCAAAAGAAACCACATCTACCTCCAAAGGCTTCATCAAAACCTGTAAACATATTCCAGATAAAATTCAGTATTTCACAGTTCCCAGCAGACAGAAAAATTCAGACCAAAACCCTGAAGGCATTTTTACACTGTTTCCAACTACTGCCACAAATGTATCCCTACTGACCAAGTGCTCACCAGAACTCATTGTAGTAGAATACAAAAGATTTTCAGTTTAAGTATTTAGCTGAACACTATAAACAAATAAAGTATCTGATGGGCAGGAGAACTGCTGAGACTGGTGATGAAGAGTTCCAAGGAGACTGCTCTCTAAAATGCCATCGGTCAACTCCAGTTGTTGCTGGCAATTCATGCGAAGCTCGGCCCTCCTGTGTGTCCAGCAACTCAGTGCTGTGGGCCAGTCCTTTCCTGACGATTACAGGATGCCACTAAATTTACTGCCTCTTTCTGAACAAGGGCCTTTTTTTTTCTTTTTTTTTTTTTTTTAAAAAAAAGAAAACTGACTTCAGTAGGACTTTCATCATCATCAGTTAAGATTAAACAACGTACCATTAAATGAAAATTCAACAAAAAAAAGAGAGATGCATGTCAAGGTGACATGTGCGATTTAAGAGTTTCCACTCCTATCTTTGCTAAAATAATGATTACTTCTCCCTCCAAGATGAACAAACAGAAGGGAGGTGGAAATCAATTCAGTCAGACACTGAGATATGAGAAGCTATTTAAGCTTCTCCAAAAAAACTATTTTCAACAACTGATTCAATCTCACCTTTAAATTAGGTGTTATCTCTGAAGCAAGTCCAATGGTTTATTCATGTAACCAATAAAGGGACGTGCCTCTATCTCAAAGATTAAGGTGAACTGGAAAGGGCAAGCCCTAAAAAGAAGAATTTCCCAAGATGGTATTTAATGCCTAATTTTAGAAGCTGTCAGCTTTTACAGGCGTAAATACTCATAAAAGGGTACAACCGTTTTCTGCTTTATCACATGTAGGAGTGATCCACTTGTACTGGTCACATTATAGTACTCATTGCTCATATATTTTCAAATAAAAACTCATGTCACTAGCACATATAAGAAAAGGCCAAATCAGCAAAGTGATTTTGCAGGGAAAAGGATGGAGAACAGTGCTTCAGACATACCATTACAAATGCTGAAACTCACCATTCAAGGAGGGACATGCTAAAAATAAATATTTTCAGCCTCTAGGAATGCACCAGTGATGCTGTGTGGTTGACAGCGCACTCCTGCCACATGCAATCCCCCACTCTATTCCAGAAGCATACGCTGGAACAGTACAGTTGCCCCAAATTCAGCTATAGCTGACTTTGGCTCACACTAATGTCCCTGTCACACAGCAGAGGGGTCTCAGTGCCAGACAGAACCACTTTCAATTCAGATGCCAGAACCTGAGGCATAAATTTATAGCCCCTATTCTTCTAATTATGACTCAGGGAAGATACAACGCTGTTCACACAACTACTCATTACTATAAAATAACTGAAGATTAAGCTGTATAAACCATACGAACAACTATCTCAGTCATTTTCTTCTAGTGCATACATATATTTTTACAGAGTGGTGTGGGGTTTTTTTGTTGTTGTTTTTGTGGTTTTTGTTTTTTTAACTTAGCACTTGAAAGCAATTTATGCTGCATTTTCACATAGTTTACTTCCAAGATAGCTTACAGGGTAAATTTTACAAGTAACTACAGTTAATAGCCGTGTGACAGGATTTGTAAATTTACTTAGTAGTTAAGTAGGATCAAAAAGGTCTGTACATTCACTCCTGGGGAAGTCTTTGTCCTCCTAATTGTTATTCGCTTTAAATGTGCAGTATTTATGTCAGGTGAATCTTCACCAAGGAGGAGGGGAACAATCAGCCAGCATTGTAGACTCAAACCTAAACGCAGAAAGACTCCAAGTTTAACCACAGTAAGTATCCTCCCCATCTCAAGTCACCAGTAGGCAAAACTAAGTATTTTAGCTTTTGAAAAGCTAAGAGGATTTGAATGAGAGAAGTTGAAGACAAAGTTTTTCTTTCATTTGTCTACAGAGGTAACATAGCCAGACATCGAGACTTACACACAGAAATAAAAATAATTTTGGCAATCATCCACTACACACTTTTGAGTAAATATGAAATCAGTATCTTTGAGTATTAAAGTGATACAATCATCACAAAAAATAAAGAAATAAAACTAATCTGCCTGAATACTCACGTTGTGCCACGTAATTAAAAATACCTAAACTACTGAAATTGAATAGAAATCTCTATTTTTAAAAATTAAAAAACTCAGCAATTCATGAGTATTCGGTTTCACATTTTTTCCCTTTTAGAAATGTTTTCTGTTTATATAATGGAGAGGCATATGGAATTACAATTGTTTGAGGAAAAAAGTGCACGCACACCTGAAATCATCTTACTTTCACAAAACCAAAAATCCTTCTAAACAAAAACCCACCCCAAACTTGTACAGATTTAAAATGAACCTTATAAAGCTAAGATTCAACACAGGTTTTGATTCAACATGGGTTTTGAAATACTGCTGCAAAACTCAGAATAAAAATAATCTTATCCAAACAGGTCTAATGCATATATTTTAAGCTGTGAACAATATCTGAATGTCTAGAAACCTTTTATAATTTTTATGACTTGTTAATTTATGGCAAAGGGAATTAAAATCCAATTAAAAAGTCATTAGTTTGGCATTTCAAAAATAATTATTTCCTGTAGATAATACATGAATTTTACATATGAAAGGCGACTTTGACTTTTGGGACTTGAAAACATGTCCTAAGTCACAGTAGGCTAATTATTCTTAGAAAGCCACTAGTGATTCTAAAAATGTCTCTCTCAACCTCTCTTTCAAGATTAGGTACTACATACCAGAGATATCAATTCTTTCCATGTCTTTCTGTGCATGATCAAAACCAGGTAAAAGTTACATTTGTCATTACATTGACATCCATTGTGCAGAATGCCAAAGAATTTTACAAAGAGCAACTAAAAAGGCACATGAATCATGCTGGAATATTCCTTATTAAAATGTGCGTTCAATAATTTAGGTTTAATAACACCAAGACAATGCCTTTAAAATGAGTTTTGTTCTAATGTCTTCTAGATTAGTTTTACTGAGATAATTCCTTTTCATTTGGAACAAATACAGGACGTAGCAGTTTTGTGAAATCCAGCAATTGTTTTCTGCTTCTAGGTAAGAGCAGCTGCCCTGACACAGCTGCTGTGATTCCACCCATGGCCACCACACAGCTCCAGGCAGCGCTGGAGAAGGACGACATTCTGCTCCATCCCAGCAGACGCAGGTAGGAGCAAAGCGGGCACGGCTGGGTTAGGCAGCCAATCAAAGGGAATAATTACTTCATTTTTTATTTCCTGGAACTGTGTTTCAAGCATCCAGTTTCATATAGAGTATTTCCTTCATTTAGTGTGACAAAGATTTTTCATCACATTTACACCAATATGTGTTTTGAGATTTGGGGGAAAAAAGCATAAGGAATTCATAGTAAATCACATAACGTCACTCATGTTTTCCCAAACATCACAAATGCTTTGTGAAAGACTCACCAGTTTAAAAATCCCGCACGACTATCTTTGAAAGGTGACTGGAAGAGTAAACTTAAGGGAGCAGCCCCTGGAGAAAGTTTTCTTGCACAGACGGTGGCTTCAGAGTGTCCAAACCTATATTTAGGTTCAGAGATAGTGCCACCTGGGGCTGAACAAAGCCATACAGCAACAACCCCCACTGACAAGTCCTAAGAGCTGCCACTCAGGGCTTCAGGAAGGCAAGTCACAAAGCCCCTGCCTTCACACCAACAAGTCTGAACACTTCAGCATTGGCTGGCAGGGAGAAATCCTCTCCGTGAGATGTCAGGGCAGAGATCTCATTGATTCAAAGAGAATCATGCGTTGCCTCGCACACCATCTCCCCATAGCCCATTCAATCCCTCATTGCCTCTGACCTTACATAAAACCTGATACTAGTCTGGGGCTAAAGATGATATCGCACATCACAAGCAAAATGCCTTATCTGTTGCAGCAGTGGCATGGACCCAAGTACAAGGCCACCAGTGGCCCCACGGACAACTCTGGCAGCCAGCCAATGGCCACCTGTAAGAGCAGCTCTTACTAACCACCAGTTTTTGTATTCCTATACACAGGGTTCGCCAGAAGTCAGAAGAAGTAATAGAGAACTACTACAAATACGTAGCAAACCCACCGAATTCCAAGGTGCCCTTTCTTCAGAGGGGAATCCTCATCAATCTTTTTTAAGCTTCTTAAATTAGCTTCAAAGCAATTTTGCATGAGTTGCAAAGCTTACTTAATACAGAAATGGAGAGGGGCCAAGGTAACTCAGGACAGTAAAAATTCACACAGGTAAAACCCAGGAAGAAGAAAACCCACTAAAGACATTTTCAGAAGCACTACCAAAATAATCAAGAAACCTCTTCAAAGAAATTGTTTTGCCACCCACCCACGGGGACGAAAAGCAGCCTCATGCTGACAGAGACAAAGTGCCAGAAGATGGTCATTTCAAAGAAATGCCTCCTTAGCAAGTTCAGCTGCCCATCTGCAAATGACTGCAGGGAGGTATCTCACAGGGTGGTGGGAGGAGGGAGGGGAAGGCAGGAGAAAAATAAAGCTGAAAGTTCTGAAATCCTGCAGGACCGGCATGGCAGAAATTGCTTTTAAATCACACTTCTCTAGATGCGTGAAAAGGCACCATTCCCCTCACATAAAGCCTTAGTAGTAAATGGGATCCACTGAGACCCCTCCATTCCCCTTTTGCAACCTGAAAGACTTATTTGTCTCTTCTCTAAATGTTTATCCTCAGCCCCTTTCAGGGTGATCTCAGAGCTTCCTGCAGCAGAATAATTAGCATCTGCCACATACAGTTAGTCCTTTTCTTTGATCAACGTGCCTTAAAGAAAACTTAGTGTACAGTGTAGAGACAGATATTGGACAGATAACATCTACTGTTTGAGTTAAATATACATTGCAGTCATATTAAACGGAAAAATGTCCCAAGGGCTTTTGTAAGTCACAGTCTCGTTCTTGAATTACCTCTGTTTTTACACGTTCAAGAAACATATTACTATGAAGTAGTATGAGATAAGCAAATGGCTGTCTCAATGGAAGTGGCACACTTATAAATAAAAATGTAAGTAACAGCTGCTGGCTAGTGCAATTTCTTTCATTAAATTAAGCTTTACTTCACTGAGAAAACTGCTCTGACAGGAGACAACTCACTAGAATAGTGTGTAGCCATTAGAAAGTAAACACCACTCATCTTCACCATGCTGGAAAACAGTACAAGTTGTAATGAGAAGTACTATAAAAATTAAAATGTAGAGGTACCTTAACATGGGGTAAGCAAGGGGGAGAACTTACTTTATGAAAACCATTCCACAATAACTATTCTTATTTAGGCTTTTATGCTGTGGTAGGTGCACAGATCTAATTTGACATGCTGAGAAAGAGCATTCACTCAAACAGTAATGGGCTAATTCAGCTTTTCTGTTTCTGACTCCGTTTTGTTCCAAACTTGCTTGGTTATCTCAACATAGCCCTGCTGTTGAGCTTTCAGGAGCTTCAAAGAGATGACACAACCCCTGCTGTTTCTTCTCCCTCAGGCAGGGGCATTGACACTGTTCAGAGTGCTCAAATTTCACCTGTAAACCAGTATCCAAAAATTCTTGCACGGAACAAATTCAATCTTGACACTGGTGATGTCAAGTGCCTGTCCTGTGTCAAAGCCCCAAGAGGACCCACATATTCCACTTCACATTGCCAAGAAACTTTATTTATAACTTTCAATAGCTAGACAATTTCAGAGCACTCTGCTCTCTCTTCCTTAGAGAATCATATAATGTTGCCTATCCAAAACCAGAGGCACTATACATCACTAAAAACCTACAAAAATTCTGCATGTGGCTAGTACGATATTGAAAAAAATGGCTGATACTCTTCATTCCCACTTTTTGGTTTGAAAAGAAACAGAGATCATCTACACTGGACAATGTATTTTTAAAAGTCAGATCACTTATCCTGTGCATATTTATTCTGAAGAACTTACTGAAATAAATAGGTCACTTGAAAGTACTGTGAAGCACTTCCATGTGCAGTTTCTCACTCAAATTATAGTTACAAATATATTAAGCTGGAATTCGTGCCTCTGCGTGATTAAAAAAACCCTGAAATTGCAGCAGCAGAAAAAAAAATCCCTTGAAAATGGTCAAGAATAAACTAAAGTCCTAGAAAATACTTGGGGTGCTTGTGCAGAAGAAAATAATTGTAAGAATCAGATGCTATTGATTCAACGGTTGTGTCTTGGTGACCACGTCTTTGCTCTGGAGACAGTACTTCAGGCTCATCTATTGTTTTCAGATTTGCAGTTCTCATTGTACAACGAAGAGAAACCACCCAGCGAGTAGCAGGAAGTAAAAGAGAACAATACTTAGGGAAAAAATTAAACCAAAATGAATGTAAAGCAACCCAGCAAAAATTTCACTTGACAGCGTAATTTCCAGGCAGATGTCATAACCAAGACTTTGAGGTACTTCATAACAGGAACACCAAGAAGTGCGCTGATGCATCCCTGTAATACCGTTGGAATAAGGAGGAGAAAAATAAACAACAAAAGAGTAATGCCTTTTTTTTTTTTTTCTTAAAGCCATAAGACTAAGGACAACTTGCAGCAATCTTTTCTCTCTTGGACAAAATGTGAACCAGACAGCAAAATTCAACAAACTTAGATCAGTCATAAGGAATTCAACTCCTACTACTAATCAACTACTAATAAATCAACAAATCACATGTCTAATGATGGCAAGCCAGCTTCAGTAAGTGCTGACAGTTAAAAAACCACCAGTAAGTAGAAGGGAAAACTCAGAGATGTTTCTAACTGTAAAAGATTCCCTGATTTTAGGCATTCTACCATTATGCTTTGAAGCTTTTCTGCATCTTGTCTATTTTTAGCCAGTAGCAGTGATCACTGTGCACTATTACTTTCAAATATAATTGACAAATCAGCTGAAAAGCAAGCAGTTCAGAGAGCTGTCAGGGAGAATTTATGTATTGATTTTTCCCTGTCTGTGAGAATAGCAAGCCAGAACAAAGGAAATAACCTATTTCTTTATATCATGCATCTACACAGTTGAAAAACTAGTTACTATGAATAATGATATTTCTAGGAGGCTTGTCCCGTAAGTTTCCTGGGAGATGTCTCAAGGACAGAGCAGAAATAATTAAACTAAGCAAAGATGATTTTCTATCAGTACCTCTGGGCAGCGTTGATAAAATCAAATCAACTGCTAAATGAAGATGCAAACTGGATTACCCTTAATAAAATGGCACACTGATGAATTTGTACTGGATCATAAGCAGGCAAAAGCCCACAGAAAAAAACTCACATAGTGACTGAACTGTTTCTAGGTAGACAGTGAACTGCTACCTTCCTTTCTTCCTTTTCCTTGGAAAAAATACTCTTTCAGAATGCTTGAAGATTTTGTAATTTTTAAATTTTTTACCACTTCTGATCTTATACTGAGGGAAGATAAGAGAGAAGTCTCCTGAATGATCCCACTCGTGTCTCACTTACACAAGTTCCCAACTGCATCTCTGTATACTTATGGAAGCACTTTGCTTTTAATTTGTCCTCTCTCTTCACCAGTGAATGACAATTTAAGAAAAAACAACCCACCAAATCTGTCTAGATAAAAAGCCATTGACTAAGAAGTGTTTTTATCTCTGCCTTACCCATTATTAGCATAATTTTTTTCTGTTTAGTATAAATGGAGACAAAGCCATTGAAAGTGTCCAGCAACACCAACATATTATTAAGAGGTGTGATTGTGCTGTAGAACACCGATAAGAGAGGTTCTCCCAAACCTCCTCATTTCTATTTAGTAAAAATTTTCTCAGTATAAACGGAACTGCTCATAACTATTATATGATCATCTTTGTTAATAAGCATCCTTTTCTAAGGTAATCACATTCACAGTGAAAGCAAGAGTCATAGCTTTAGTTTACTAGATACGCTATCTTTCGCTTCCCCTTTTTCCTTTAAATTGCAGAGTCTGCTCCAAGCAGTGGCCAAACAGCCTCATTTACTTTGCAGAGGCTCCTGGATTATGAAAGTTCAACTGAGTTACACTAAGTCTGAATCAAGTCTCTGTAACATCTCACCAACATTCAAAATTGCTGTTTTCTACTTTCAACTCTATTAATCTGTTTTCCACCATGGTGATGAATGTTAATTAACAACAACATCATCCTAATCTACCAAGCAGTTTTGGCCCTGGGTGAAGACAGCAAGTAGAATTTTACTGGGCTGCGGTGATAAATACATGTATCTATCAGAAGTTTATCTGCATTTTTCATTAGCTTTAAATATTACCAATTCTAATATTGTTTTGTCTCCTGTATGTAGTTAATGCACAGATATAACTATTAATCTTTCAAATACATTTTATTTCTCTGTCCTGCTTTCAAGCCGTGGTTGGTAAGGGCCCTGCGATGGCCTGCATTTTTGTGCTATCCAGCACACTGGTGAATGCGATCCATGACTATGACTCTCATGTGCCGTGATTACACAAGTGAATAAAGGAGTAACAATCTTCTATTTTGTTCTCTACAGGCTGTTGTACTACCTTAAACCTCCTTCTATCAGTTAGTATGCCGATCCTAATAAATGACCGCATAAACTAGTTACCAACTTGTGAGTGCCTGGAGGCCTGCAGCTCTGAAACACAAACCTCCCAGCTCTGCCAGAGCCATTTCTATTCTGGAAACACCCCAGGTTCCCCGGTAACCTACAGGGACACCACTCAGAATAAGAGATGCATCCACTGTAAAGTATTTAAATGGAATATGGGGCTGCGGGGAAGCTCAATTGCTAACAAGAAACACTGAGACACTACAGAAAAGAGGGGACAAGGGAGTGCATTTTGGAAGCAGAAACAGACAGAAGGTGAAACTACCTGAAAATGCAAAATGCAATCCAGTAATGCCAGAAATGCAACATACTATACAGGATAAGGAACAACTGACAAAAAAAACCCCAAACCAAAACAAAACAGAAAAGTATCTTTGATTTACAGTACATGCCAAACTGAACTTGAACAAACAATGAATTGTTAGCAAAAAAGCCAACTCTATATCGGGAGATATAAGCTAAAGTCTCACCCTCAAGACATATGAAATAATGCTTTCTGCTGTATTAAACTTCTGCAAAGCCTCAGCTAGAGCTCTGTGTTCACTTTAAACCATGGCACATCATATGCTGCCCCTCTAAAGAGATTCTGGGGAAAGAAAGAAGACCAAAAGGAGGCCCACAAAATACAATGTGCTAGAAAAACTGAACAGGGTGTGGGTTGGCTTTTTTTTAAGTCTAAAGAAAAAAAAATGCAGGGACACATGGTGAGTGTCTCTAAATGTGCAGAAGTTTGCTGTAACTAGAAAGAGAACTACCTGTCCTCCATGCCTGTGAAGGACAAAGCAATACATTTTAACTGCCGCAAGGGAATTTAGGTGAGACCTTGTGGCGGAAACCCTGCTCTCTGCCTTCCTGCAAAAGCCTTTTAACAGTAAATACAGTGAGACACTGGGACAGATTACCTAGGGAGACTGAAAGCTTTTAAGCACAAGGCAGACAAAACCCAGTCATGGGTGGTACCAGAACTGACCTGCCACAGAGGCCAGGACAGATCAGCATGCTCGAGCCTTTGTAGCCATGATCGCCAGCTCAAGGATGTGGGTACCTGACCACTTTGTCACAACCTCCAAACACATTTAGGCACTGCAGCTCTTCCCTTCCCCAGTTCTTATGTCCCTTTGTTATCACAGCAACTCTGCCAGAGGTTTTTCTGTTCACAACTGCAACATCCCCTGCTGGGCAGTAACAAACAGCTTGTTCCTTTCTTCTTGCAGGAAAAGTCACAATCCTGCCTCTTGGACTGCGATGCATGAGAAGATCTTTTGAGATTGTTTTTACCCATGTTTTATATGCTTTCAAGAAGAGAGGCTTCAAAAGTAGAAGTGGAGAAGACAAAGGGACTAAAAGAGGACAAGTGCCTCCCTTCTCCCTGACTTCTACCTTTCACAAAAGTATGATTGTTCAGGAGATGCGAAGGCCATCCAGAGAGTTCACATATATCAGAAAATCTACAGGAACAACTGGTGAGAATAGAGATTCATTAAAAAAATCCACCACTTTCATTGAGAATTTGTACTAGTTAAATTTCAGAAAAAGGTTTAAATTTGTAAATATTAAAAATGTAAATGTTAAAATCAAACCTCAAATCTTTTAAAAACCTGCCCATGTATATCCTGCAGATGTGTGAACACCATGAACAAAGTGCACAATATTTTATTCCCAAGCAGCATGGGCTTCGCTAACAAGTAAAAAACTATAATTACTATTGTTCTGCAAATCTGCTTGAATTTAAAACCACCCCATGTCAGACATACATATATACCCTGTTTCCCTGAAAATAAGACAGGGTCTTATATTAATTTTTGCTCCAAATCTTATTAATTTTTTACATGTATAGCTGTCTGGACACTATTTAAATTGACTTTTTAAATGAATTGTAACTAGAGCTCATTTTTGGAGTAGGGCTTATATTTCGAGCACATTCAAAAATCCTGAAAAATCATGCCATGGCTTATTTTCCGGGTAGGTCTTATTTTTGGGGAAACAGGGTTACCTGTGTATGTAACTCTACCAAATCTAAGTCCAATTCTTTGGAAACCTAATTACTACTCAACAGATTTACATGGCATTGCCAGTGCAATACTGAAAAAGAGGAGCGGAACAGTCCGGTTGTCTTGGTGGCCTGGTAAAGGAATTCAGTGCATCTCCCTGCTAGATCAATGGCTCAAACGCTGGACCACACCAGTGGTGACTGACAACTGCAATAATCTAATGATCTTCTGCCAGCTGTTTGAATAAAACCACTATTTGTGGTCCCAGAACAATCTGCCCTCAATGCGGCATTATCATCAAAATTTAATGGCCTCCTGGGTAGGCTCCATGAGGCAAAGTAATGGGTGGGCAGATGGATAGAAAAATTCCCACACTTGCAGAGGAGTGCTCTCATTCTGAACAATGCTGGCAGGCCAGAGTTTGACATTTAGCCTCAACAAAGGCACAGAGAAAAGTGGTAGCTACCACTTCTTTCCTTCAGTAGAGGACTATGCAGTCGCTAGTGTGCTGCAATTCTCGACTTTTATGAGTGCTTGGTCTGAGCAAGGACTGAGCAGACAGAGAAGCTTTGGAACAGTTTTTTTTGTGGAAGCATCCTCTGTGTTTGATCCTCTGCCACTGATGGAATTTGCTGTTCAATTTGCCTTATACAAGACACACAAACACATACTGGTGAAAAACCAGGTTTGTAAGCTATTAATACTATTAAAGATATTGGGAGAGGGGTCTTTTTATTAAATGCTGAAGTTCTATGAACTGCTACTTGTGTAAGAATTTAATAACTGGCTTGATTAAGTTTTCTGAAGACTCAATTCTGAGGATTGGCAAAAAGAGGAGTAGGAAACCACTGCCATTAGAAGAGCAAACCATCAGAACATATCCCCAGTGCAACACCTCACCAGTGTGCAACCATGGACAAATTCCCTTCTGAATGTTTCTGCTCCTGTAGAATGAAGCTAATAGTACTCACTGCCTTTGAGAAATTCAACACTGATATGCTTATACAAAAGCGAGAAGAAAAGCTGAAAGAAGATTCCCACTGCGAATCATTAAATAAAATTCTTACTTATCTTGTAAGGGAGTTAATTAAAATAGTAATGTATTCATGGTTAATTACTGGAGGTGAGATCAATAACAGGAGTGAATATAAAAGCTGAGAAAAAAGAAAAGGGAAAAAATCTTCAGTAATTTGTTCAGAAAAAGGACAATAAAAAAGCATTTTCACTCCAACAATATTCTCATTTTAAACTCCCTATATCAGCAAAGAATCTACCTACTGAGATTCCTGAAGGCTTAAACACATATGTTCATTTATGGTGGTTGAGTGAACAACATTTTAAATCTCTTTTTCTTGATTGTAAAATGTATTTAGCCACTTATAGTAAAACCCAAAACTATTTGTTATTCACAATTAACGATGCAGTCATTTAAGATACAGGAAGCAGTTAAACAATCCTTTAAGCTCTTGTTTAAAACTCTTGTGTGTAAATAGAGGTTCTCTACACCATGTTCAATGGTTCCAACTCTGTTTTAATCCATGTTGTTTCACCTTGTGTTTTAAGAAATTCTGAGAAAAAACGGAGCATGGAATGCAACTTGGGATCAAGTATGCCAATTAAGATCTCCATTCACTAGAAAAGTGGAAAACAAATCACTACAAATTCAAAAGGAAGTTCTACTAGTAAGGCATAGGAAGAATATTTCACAATGAATATTAGTTAAGCTGTTAAGCAATCAGTTTGCTTGCAGACTTAAAACAAATGAATGTTTTTATATGAGTATGAAGGTTCTACAGACTCTCCCTAACATTTTAAGAAGTTCTTCAATTCCCTAAACACTCAGCAGAAAAAGAAACAATCTAATACTAAAAGCTTGGAACTAGTGAATCACAAAGCCTATATGACAATTCAAATGAACACAGAGACCAGTATTTTCATATTTTCCCTCTACAATATGTGGTCTGGTATTGTGCTAATTCTTCCTAAGAGCAGTTCTGGACTCCTCCATCCCAAACCACATTTCCATTGTTCTGCATTCTGCTGAACAAAAGCTCCCAACATCCTAAACTGTGCAGCAACCCTCTGTGGTAAAAAGGGGATAAAACAACCCCAGACATTTAGACCTTAAAACAGATTTTGAACTGGATCGGGGAAGAAAGCAATGCAAAAATCCCATCAGTTCATCCTTTTACTTGGAATATGGAGATCTGATTCCTACTCCAGATGCTAAGGGAATATCATGGTCTGTGAGAATTACTGGTGTGAATTATTTGAAGTGCATTTGATGGAGCTGCTTAAAAATAATGGGTGTACAGCCAGCCACAACTCCTCTGCTCAGGTACAAGGATTTCAAAGTTCAAGAGCATGTAAGGTCATTATGGGAAATTCTTCACTTGATATTCTTCTAGACATAAAGTCCTATACATCGACAATTTCCCCCCTCAAAATGGAGTGTACTGTTGCTGCAAATATGTAACATATTTAACATACAATCTCTTGGCTTTCAAGAAATACATGGCCTTAAACCTAGAGGACAACATTTGCAGCTAGTGGCTCTTCACTGACCTGAAATTAGAATAGGTAATGGCAGACTGAAGTGGTGTTTTTAACAACCACGTGCCAAGGGTGTAAGATGCTAAATTCACACTGGCCGACAGCCAACACTGCCACAGTTGTCACCGTGATTTTGTTGATGTCCTCCAGACTGAGATTGTTGTCTGGGTGCCAAAACCACAGCCATTGCAAAACACTGGCAGAGATCAGAGCTGAAGGTTTCAGTTTTCTTCCTGGGAGCTCTGATGGACGCAGCTCAAAGCTCATTTCCCTCCTGCAAGAGAGCAGGTGTCTGCCACACTGTGGCAAGCACTGAAACTGGTGCGTCTGTTCACATTCACCTCCTCCCTCCAACATTTCTTGAAATTCTTCCTCACTGCAATATGGAACCACAAGGAAATAAAAGGGACAAAAAAGAAACAAAAACCAATAAGCAACTCATTTCCCCAAAGTATTCATTCTACTGTCCCATCCCAGGAGACTGAGGCAGGATTCAAACCCGCAATACTGTTAGAAGCAAGAAAGTTCAGCACCTTAAAAATCAATCTCCTTTGACGCGGAAGGGGGAAGAAAAGGATGCCAAAGCAACTTACTCGCCTGAAGAAAAGGGGAGAATTCTTTGCCTCTGCTCAGAATCAATGCAAAAAGTATATGCCTCTCTTCTCTGGTATGAGAGTGCTTTTTCTCAACAGAGATAAATTCAGAGCTACTGAATTTCTCTCCAAACTCCACTGATCTATTCATACATACTTAGATAAGGGAAAGAAACAACGGTAAGACCATCTCTATATTCACAATCAAAAGACAGCGATAATACCAGCTCCTGCATTGCTAAGCAGGTTGAGCTTACTACAGCTTCCACAGGACGCTGCTTTCTTCTGCTGTCCTGTTACTTTTTATTTTAACGAGGGAATCCAATGCTCATGGAATGACAACACTAGCAATGGCGAGATGCAGGAATAGCGTGGGCAGGTGCTGTGCACAAGTTTCTCCCACAACTCTGCCAATCAACCGCAAGCGTGACTCATCTTCTCTCAGCGTTTTATTTTTCTGAAACAGAGATTAACTGCTGTGCCAAACTGTATGGTGTAAAGTTCCACGAGGAATTAGAATGATTGTAGACAAATTTTCCCTCTCAATGACTTGTAACTTGAAATCAGTGCTGGAAAGGCTTGAAGATGAGGGTGAAAGACTGAACAATAAACTTCTCATGAAAATTACTTCACCTATAAAAATAATTTCTGCAAAAGAAAGGGGAGGAAATTTATCCCAGCCCCAAGAAAATAAATATCCTAAGACTTGTCCTTCTTTCACCTCTGCAGCAATATTAACAGTAGCCACTTTTAAATCAAACTACATTGTAAAACTAAGTTGGGTTATGAATTTCACAATTTTTCTGCAAGAGCTAATCTAAAGTGTATCTGTCAATAGCAACATCTATTTTTGGTTCATCTCAAACTATTTTAAGGACACTAGTGGAAGGTATTCAAAGAACGGCTAAAGGAGCCAAACAACATTTTTGTTGTTGCAATTTCAACACTTACAATCCTGCGTATCAGCCTAAAAGTAGGTGAATTGTGAGCCAGGCCAGAAGACTGTTTATCTATGATTAAGTGTCACTGTAGGGTATTAATATGGAGAGGTATATAAGAACTTAGTTGGCAACTTTGTAAAGATAAAATAAAGGCTTTTTATTTAAAGCAGCAGTTGAGTTATTTATGCAGTAAACAGCTTACGGCAAGTGCTGTTTGTGAGTTCCTGCAGAAGTATTTTTTTCCTCTTGTAAAATCCACCCCAGGCTATTTCCTGAAAAAGTCTGCCATTATGATGGATAGAAGCGTGCAGGGAAGCAAAGACAAATTTCAATAAGCGCTTGGCAAAGGAAAAGTTATTAATGCAACTTAATATATCATTTAACAAATGTAGTCAGGATAAATTTTTTATGTGTGGCAAGCATTTTAAACAGTCTGACTTTTTCATGAAGGTCACGCAGACTCTTTCAAGGCAAGGGCACATGCACAAGCTACTGCACAGTAAGTCAGACTATGTACTTGCAGGGTGTCACAGACAGCTCAGAACCTATGAGCATGCCCTTACCCTGGTGGAAAAGTCAGGTGCATTGAAAAGAGTTCTCCCCTCAGTGCAAGATTTGTTCTTACTTCGGGCTGCCAAAGGGTAAGAACTTAACTTCAGGTAATACAAACCAGCTGCTCTACCATAAATTTACTTGGTGTAGTAAACTTTATCACTGGTCCACACCTGCACTGCACAGCATCTATGAAGTACTTTAAAGCGTATCCAAAATAGCAAAAAACAGGTACTGTGGCATTTTCCAATTGCCATTAAGTCAGGTTGCATATACACATGACATCTTACACTTCAGTTAAAATATTCTTAACTCAGTTATGTTCAAAAACTGCTAAAGAACAACTCATTAAAGTTTCATATACGCTATGCAGACAAAGCTAGGAAGATTGCTAGTCTTAGTAGGTATTTCTTCCAGTATGTGAGAATAAAGGAAGAACCTCAGCAGGAGACCTGCCCTTCATTGAGGACATGGTCAGGACACAGCCGGCATAATTTCTCTTTACTACTTAGTAATTCTGATGGAAACTAAAATCATGAAATAAAGTCCAGAGTGTTGTTCATTCTCCTGTTATCAGCAATCTTTGCCTTTTCTCGGTATATTTCTTGCATCCTTAATTTTGAGTTTCTTTCACAAGTCCCTGCAATGTTGTTTGAGTTTTGCAATGGTTATGCAAGGTTTTCATCCAGGCTGACAGCCTAGGTGCTGTCATAAACTGCTTTGATAAGCTGTCATCTCCCTTTCACTCCTCCAAGAAGCATCATCAAGGGTCCAAGCGAGACCCCACAAATGGAAACAAGGACTGGAGCCTGGCAGAAGCGTGTAGCACCGTCAGGCTATGTTACTACAAAGGTGGCCAGGCAGTTCCAGCCCTGGCCTTGACAAATAGCCTCTTTCAGACCTCAGATGAGATTTCTCCACAGATCTGAATAATATGGAAAACCAATTGCCAGGATGTCCAAGAATCACAGAATCATTTCAGCTGGAAGAGACCCTCAGGATCATCAAGTCCAACCATAATGTAACCTAACTCTAGCACTAAACCATGTCCTTAAGAACCTCATCTAAACGCCTTTTAAATACCTCCAGGGATGGTGACTCCACCACTTCCCCAGGCAGCCTGTTCCAGTGCCTGACAACCCTTCCCGTGAAGAATTTTTTCCCAATATCCAATCTAAACCTCCCCTGGTGCAACTTGAGGCCATTTCCTCTTGTCCTATCACTTGCTACTTGGGAGAAGAGACCAACACCCTCCATGCTACAACCACACTGAGATAATTTGTTGATAAAAGGCAAAACTGGATGAGCGGTGAGACAAGAGTGCTCTTTATAAGCACTGATCCGAGTGCAACTAAACAGGTCACATTTCTCTAGAGCTGGTACTGAGCAGGAGTGAGTAAGGAGAAAAGCAGAAACACTGATGCTGCCTTCCACCTATTACAGGCCAGCAATGAAGCTCTGCCAGTGATTTACAGAGCGAAGGTTTCCAAGCGCATAGCAACAGCATGCTTCCTCCTTGTATTACTGTTCTACTTTACCTTAATTTAGTATGTAATTGATTTAAATGTAAAATCAGATTTTGTTTTTCAAGGCATTTATTTCATAAAATTTGATTTACTAGAAAAATACATTATTTCTAACTTATGGCAAGCCCTTCTAAGCCCTTTTTAATTATAGGGGTATTTGTGTCCCATTATTATCCTTCTGGATTTGATGGCAGTATTATAATCGTACCAAGTTCTTTCCTAAAAAGAACGTTGTTTTCTTCCTCTTTTTCAGCTCACTATGCCCTGAAGTCTTCTTGTGGAAATCCCTTAATGAATTTGAGTGAAGCAGTAAAAACACTTTCTATGTGAGAACATTTCCAGCAAACTGTCCTCTACAACTCTCTTTTTTCTGTTTGGAGATGCAGAGACAAACAGATGGGGCTATTTACAACCACCTCATCCACACAGACTACTGCCTTTATGCTTACAGAGAATCTGTCCTGTATATGTGCCAGAAGGAAAATTAAAAACAAGAGATTAAGAGAAATATCTAATCTCTTGTCAAAGACTCCAAGCCATGCTGTCACACTGTTGCTTAACTATATCTCCTGGGTCATTTCACTTTTCTCCAGGCTAAGCTTATTTAAGTTCTGCTTTAGACACTGGGTCTTGTTATACCACTCTTGCTCTTACTCTACAGATGCAAAACCCTATATGTAAAACAATCCACCCACCAATATTTCTTCTATAAATTGCAGGTATTAAATATACTAAGCAGCATGATATAATAACTGTTTTTCTAGACACCAAAGGGAGTTCTTGGAGACCAGCTGACACAGCCTTCCTGATTTCAGATTTTGAAGTGGGATAAATCCCTCCCTGGTCCCCAGATGTCTTACCCTCATTTGGCAATACTGAAATGCAGATTGTCGTAATGGGACCATTTAACAAGCAGTTCGCATCGTTATAAATCAGTAACCTGCTGCCCTTACTTTGTTATCTGCCAGTCTTTGTTGACTCTAAATCCTTTACCAAAGATTTTCTAGATTCCTGAGGAATTTCAGAACGGCATTGACCTTGCTAGGAAAGACTTTACTCATTTCTCTCCACATTCATGTCTCACAGAACCAGTTTGCAGATCACCCATGTCTGTAATCTTAACTCCATTTGTGCAAACTTAAATCCAGAGGCCTTTGTTTTATCAAGGCAAAAAGCCTCTTAGGAAATTTGAGCCTTTGATGGCTTTATAAACCATTCATGCAATCTTGCCCTCTCAAGAGGCAGCAGGCATATTTAACACCACCTGTTTTTCCATGAAACCATGCTACATAGGACAAATACATTTGTCTTTTAATTCTTTATTCATAGAGTTTCAATGAATCATTAGAACCTCGAGAAACAGCTAAAACAGAGTATTAATGCAGTGCTAACCTACTATTTATTAAGTACTAAAGCAACACCCCATTGACCCAGATTCTATGGTACAAAGTAGCATACAGATAGAATGGAAGGGTCTCTGTCCCAAATTGTTTAAACATCTAATATTAAAAGCTGTTAGAGCTGTACAAAAATTGCTTTATGGAGTTTTACATTAGAAATATTAATTACACATATATATGTCTTTTAAATTACTTTTATCTTTTGTTCCTTGTTCTAGTTGTTCAAGTACTGCAAGCACAGGCTCTAATCCTGCTCTTAGGAAAGTGAGTTGCTCCAAGTGTCAATGTACTGACTCATAATGAACACAATATACCCTGGCACTTCTTGGAAAGGTGGACAGAATAGGAAATTCTTAGCATGAATTAACAAGATTTTTCTGTTCACATCACTAGATATTTTCCTGCTTGCCTTCCAAATAATCGTGGTTATGACCTTTCACAGTTCTATGGCAGATTTCAAATTTGATGCCAGCTACAAAGGAATCAATGCATTTCCTTCTTTCCTCCCAATTTCTTCTTGAGGTCTTAATAGAGATTCACAGTATGAACCTGTGGCGAAAATCATCACTATTTTTATAAAAGAGTAGTGGGGACAGAAGTGTTATATCTATTGTTGTCACTTCCCATGGTGGGCCCCAGAATACTATGAAAGTGCTGGGAAGATAACTGGCTATTCCAAGTTTCCTCTATTTCTCTACTGCCTCTTAGGCCTTGCCCTATCGGACACTTGTCTACTGGAGCCATGCCAAGTTGTCCTGGTGGAAGAAATACATAAACATGGAAAAGCAGAAGCTTGATGTTAAAACAAATCTCAAAGAATGCTATAACATGGCAAAAAATTACAGAACGTATTGCCGCATAATGTAAGACAACTGAGGATTGAGTCTGCCCCATTACTGCGGAGGTATCTTCCAATCTCTCTAACAAGACTCAGTGGAATTCCTTCAGAGCACAGAGAGACCTGCAAGCCAGGACCTAATCAAAGCACTCTCACCTTTAGCCAAGTGCAATTGTGTTCAACTCCTGCATAAGTGACTACAGCAAGACAGCAGAATTGATGTTTATTACCTGAATTGTCTGGTAAACTGAAGGATCAAATCCTTTAACAGTCACCTCCCGGAAAACTCTTGGCTCCAGTTCCTCTTTGGTCAGATCACAGTGATATATAATACCTAAAACAGAGTGCGAGTTTGTCAGCTTAGTGTATGTCCATCATTAAAAGGATGCTCGTTTAGGCACTGTGATGGAATAATGAATGATAAATGTAACTCAGCAGGGTGAAAAACAGTAGCTCCAGACACGCACTTTCAGTTAATATACAATTTAACACATACGTATATGCACTTCATCTAGAAACGGTGCAAAGGCTTTCTGTACAGAAAGAATATTCTTACTGCCCATACAAAGTCAGGTATCCAAAGTGAGTTAAGCAAAATGGAAAAACTATTTGCTTTCATAAAGTTACATAGTACTTACTGAGAGTGATAATGTTCAAAGAAAGAAGTATAAAGTCAATTTTCAAACATCTCCTCCAGAGCCACCAGGCTAAGAATAAATATATCAAGAACTTCATTCAGGCCAACATTTTTCTCTTTATGATAAAATAATCTGAAATTACAATTGAAATGAACCCCCAGATAATGGAAGGAGCTGAGCATCCACTTGAAATTGTATCAGACTAGCACAGTTTACCTATGAAACTGAACAGAATTTGGTCTCAAATAATTTACTTTACATCCTGATCCTGCAGGTTTGAAGGCAACTTCACTTGCTTGAGTTGCACCTATGATTTCCAAAGGATTGTGCACATGAGAAAATGTATGTCTATAAGCAGTATAAAACTTCTAGGTTGCAGCAGAGGCAGAATCAGAGAGATTGTGGCCATCTAGACATTACACAGAAGCTGGTCTCTGTGAAACTGTAAATGTATATTAGGGAAAAGAACACTAAAAGTTAAGGCGACAAGCCCTCTACAGGGATACTCAATGTAAGAAAATTAACCAAGGTAGAAAGCACTTGATTGAAATACTGCTGTACTGTGTGTATTTTAGACACTTTCAGGAAACCAGAAGTAATTATTAGAGAGGCTATAGCTATAAAAGAATTATATTGAAACATGAAATAATGAGGAAACACATCTGATACAAGGGAATTGCCTCATTAAATCACTTTTATAGACTGTAAAAAAATCAAAGGTACAGATTGGCAAAGGAACACAGATGAAAACCAACATTGCTAATAACTGATAAAGTCGCATTCCATAACGGTGACTTAACAGGGGAATAAAAGTAAGACTACTCTAATCTGCTGGGAATATTTTTCTTCGTGTGTCATGAAGTGACTAGCAAGCCTAGTGCAGGGTGACAGGTACAAACAAGCATTAAAGCAGCATTTCCTTTAAAGATTAGGATCCAGAAAGTGATGTGAAAGCACAAAGGAAAGCACATCAGGCAGTCAGGGGCAGAGCAGTCATTTGACATCCATACAGCTGCCCAAGCTGGGTAATGTATTGGCAAACGTTACACCCAGAGCAGGCAGAATAGCTGCATATTAGGAAACCACATGATGAAGCACAAGCCCAGTCACAGACTGCATTTCAGGAGTCAATCAACCTAATATTACAGTACCATGCAATTGAACCTCTGGTACTGCATCTCCTGTTCTATTTTTAGCAGCATGGCAGTTAATATCCAAAATAATAGTAATGTTGGGGCTTGCATGCTTTTGCTAGGTGCTAAATAAATGCAAAACGCTAAAGTGCTCATCTAAGTGCCTGACTGGAGTAGAGAGCAGGAACAATCATATTTTCCAGGGAATAGCAAAAATTATATTAATGGTCTCAGCATCTATGGTTTTAGAAGTGCTTTATTCATCATTGCATATGTATGTTTACTACCGCTTTTGTTGTGGGTATTGAACACCAATATGTTAATTTGTTTCTCACTACGAAAAAAAAACCCAGTACAACTTAATGCAAGTGCAAATTATATTGATTTCTAATAGTAAAGTAGGAAGATCCAAGTTAAGCAGGGATCATCCCCATACCTTTTGTCTGGTTATTCTACTGATAGGGCGAATGGAGGTTACATGCAAATTAAAAAATATCCACATGCCTAACTAACAATTACCTCTCTGGTCTGCTTTTCTCACCCTTTCCTTATTCTCATACATTCTACCTCTGTTTCTTCCCGTCTTTCTTCTAGATTCCAGGTTGCTCTGCCCCAGCCAAAAGAGCTATGTCATGGTGAATTCCCTGTAGATGCTAAGTACACAAATGAAAAGGCAAAAAAAAAAAAATCTGCCTAAGCAACCAGCAGGCCCTGAGAGCAGTCATTGCTGGCTGGTTGGCACTCCAGGGGCTAGAACAGATTTCTGGGCTCTTCTCCACAAGTTTAGGAGCTGCAGAGACTCTACTGGCTCAGCTGAGATTAACGGAGACTGGCAACTTCTGGCCCACGAAGTGAGATGTGAGCAAGTGAACTGTTTGAACCACCAAGTTGGGACGAAGTTAGAGGTAAAAGCAAGTGTCCTCAAGCTCCTCCCCAGATGCAATGGCTGCAATGATCTGAATGTTGTTTAGAAGTTTGTTTAAAAAAGGAACTGGAAACTTAATATATCTTATTTCTGGTTATGTAAACATAACAATAGGAAATTCATCACACTTCTTATCTGCTAAACTTGAAACATAATTTTGATGATTTCACACAATCTTATCTAGCAAAACCAGCAAACCTATCAAAACTGTTATACAGCCATTTTGCAATGTGGCTGTGCTCTAAATGAAACCGGGCAAAAATATGTGTCAGATGCTGAGAGAACATTTTTGATCATCTCATGATTCCTGATTACTTACAACCCTGGAAGAAAATAAAGATTCTGAAGCCTATTCCCCCCCATTCCTCCATGTTTGAATCCTGTCCTGTATTAGCTATTGATTGTTTGGGCCACAAAGAAAGAAAAAAAAGGACAGAACAGCAGATATACTTTCTTGTCATAGACTAGCTTGACAATTGCGTAGAAACTCCCTTCCTATTCCAAATCCTGGAACAGTTATTGCTGTGCCACACAGGTATTGCATAATGCTTTGGATGGCTCTGACTTTGCAGGACTGCACAAAGAGGATGCCTACAGCAATTCAACACCACTAGGTGTTGTAAGGACAGACAGTAAGGATGCCCTAATGAGACCACAAACAAATGAATCAAAAAGCTGTCAGAGAAATAATTTTTGTGACTTTTATTAATGTTCTTCAAAAACTGTGATGTAAATTACATCAAATACATTAACAATTGTCTTCAACAGAATTTGTAAACTTATATCTTGCTGTATGAAGCAAGAGCTGTGAGAATGCTACAATTCCATCTTGAGTACAAGCCAGTCTTGAGTAATTTCTTAATGCAGGTCTCTCAGATATTAGTAGGCATATTATTTAGGCTTCATGTATCAAGGACTAGGACATTTTCAAGTGCGCAACCTGAAGTGCTTTATCTGCATCTTAGATATACCAAATAACTACTAAACAAGAGAAATTGAGAAAGATGTTGTCCCAGGAAAAGGAACAATAACTAAGGGAAAAAAACCAATCTTACCTGGAGATAAAAAGGAAGTAAACTGATAGAATATTTCACTGTCCTTCTTTTGGCCACTATATCCCACAATACTGCCGACCTCTAGGGGGAAAGTCTTGAGATGTGCACCAGTAGCTAGATCATGAAGTTGCAGGATATTCTTCACATCGTGCAGATAGCACAGAACCAGGAAGTTGGACCTCACACAAGCAACCCATTCTGCAGAGTGCGGAAAAGAACAACAAAGTCACAGAAAATACAGTAAAAAATGGTAAGAAAAAAACCAATTAGACACAATCTGATTATAAAATTCTTGAGCATACCTAAATACATGCACCAGAATTTCTGACATGCATTTAACTCTTGACTCTTTGGAAGTCACCTGCCTTCTGAAACAAAAATATGAACCTAAAAGTAAAGGCTGACATTCTCTGGAAATGTGCTAACCATGTTGCCTAAAGCTAATTTATGCAGACACAGAAATAAAGACTGTTTAACCAAGATGCTTATTCATTTGGGTTGCTTATACATCAACACTGCTCTTAAATATCACATATTTCAATGCAAAACCCAAGCAAAACATTGATCTTTGCCAGCAATACTTATGGAAATGCAAGAAAATCAAAACAATGACTATGATTTAGACTCAAGCTAAATGAATAAGTACAAAAGCACATGTGATACTGTATTGCACATTAAAGTACAGAACCTAGAGGTTACTATTCATTTTGGTTTTATTGCCTAGGTACTCAGCAGGCTATTCCCATAAGCTCTACCGGGTGCAAGAAAAGGTCTATTCTGAGGTGATATCCTCAACATGCCTTTTAAAAAAACCCCCAAATATGTTTATTCAAGAAGCTACTGTTAAACGCCATTCTTGAGACTTTCAGGTAATAGGAATAGGACAAAGCACAGGGAAATCAGTCTGGCAAAAGGACCCAGGAACAAGGTGCTCTGCAGAGGGTCATTCCCTTTGTGCCTCTCCTGAAAGTCCTGGGCCCCTGCAGAGCTGCCCATCTTGGCTGTGCAGGAATGAGAACTTCTGCTTCACAGAACCTTTCACATTCTGAGTTTTCTTCTCAAAAGAATTAAAGAAAAACAAACCAAAACAAAATAACCACCAGCCCACAGATCTGTGAACTTTTTCATGGAACGGTATTTTTTTTAAATTATACTTTGGAAAATCCAAACTGATTAAAAAAAAAAAAAAAATCAAGGCTGGCAATCCTAAAAAAATCCCTGCAGTTCTGTCAACCATCTCACTTCAATTCCCATATTTATAGCCTGTGAAGTGTAGAAACTCTTCAGGGCTCCGGTTCACCCACAATATATATCATGTAACATATTCTCTCCTGTCTCCTGTGCCACTGGCTTTAGACCTTCAGTGACAAATCTATTTATTTACTCAAGCAGACAGGAAAAAATTTGAAACCTCTTCATCTCCCTTAGTATTTAAGAAACCAGATGACCTTTGCAACAAAAGTATTTCAACTTATCATTAATTCACAAATCAAATGTAAACAAGACAAAGTACAAACAAGGTTAAAAGTCAAGAAAAAAAAATATCAGGAAGGAAGGAACGAGGGATTTTTTTTTTTTTTTTTTTTTTGCAGAACTAGGTGAGGTGGTGATTCTTGTCCTCTTCCAACTATGTATGTGCAACTTCTCCCCTGACAAATTGGATGGAAACCTAAATCATGGGCAAGGTGCCAGCACTGGACAGTGCCTTCTCTTGCCTGCTGAAAGCAAAAAACTAAAACATGGAATCAAATGAGCACAAAAAATCAGGTAGGACTGACTGGGGCATGCTGTAATTTAGCATCGAGAGATAGGGAGTTTAAAATACCAATATCAGAGGAAAAAACAAGAGGAGACGCAAGGCAAAATTGACTGAATTTCAGTTTTACAATATTTTATGTAGTTCACATTTTAACAATTCTTCCCCAAAGCCCTATAAAACCAAATAATTTGAATTCACAGAGGTACTGAAGACAGTCTTATAAATGCATCTTTGCACATTCAAGTTCCAGAACAAAAGTTCCAAGTTGTATCATGCACCCCTTTTACTAAAGGTGAGAAGCTCTTTCTGAATTGAAGGTCAGAACTCATTATTCTCTAACACTTAGATCATTTAAACAGTCCCTGCTTTCATATACAGTTCAGGTCTGTCACGACCCCCTAGAGCTCGAAGACCTTCAAATCCTAATAGCTCAATAGAGACTACTTTCCTTTTAGGTTGTTCCTGAAGGACCAGTGAAATTTAACACTAATTTGACTTTCTAGCCATATGAATTTATGCTACATAAACACCAAAATAAAGCTTTACTCCTCTCCTCTTCCTAAAGACCACCACTGACATTTTTTTCCCCTCAGACTAACTACTTCATGAGCTTCTAGCCTAAATCTGGGAATTTTCAAACCAAAGCCACACAGTACAACACTAACTGAAATTTCAACCATGAAGCCATGACCTGAAATAAAGATACAGCACAGCATAACGCTGTTTATAAATTAGTAATTGATGTGTAATTTTAGCTCTGGAGCAACTTAAATTTCTTAAATTATGCTGGAGAACAGGATAAGGCTTAATTGTCATATCCAATTACATATTTGGAAATATAGAATCATTCTTGGCTGTATGAACAAAGAGAAATTGTGGTCATTAAAAATATTTATTAGTGTCGTTGCACAAATCTGACAACATTCACATTTATAACTGGTTTATTAATATAAAACATGAATAAAAAAATATAGCATCCCTACAGTAACACACCATTTTTGCCTGCAGAATTAACTGCTTTGCAGTAATTATGAGACCCCATGAACTCAATTGGTATTCTCAGTAACATCTGTAGCTAAAATGCCCATTTTTTACTCTCAAAATTTTCTGACATTTAAAGTTACACAAAATGGATTACAGATACTCTCAGATCCACTTCAAATGTATAAAACATTTGGTTTTGCTTCAGAAAAAATGCTACTTAAGCAATCTTTATTTTAAAATTAAATTGTGATGACCCTTAATTCCTCACTAATCATTTGATGAAGTGTTGCAGTTTAATGGATGTTTTCATTAAAAGTCGAGGTACATTATTACTCTGTCTTACATATTATGAAGAGATATTACTCTTTTATTAAAAAGATTCAATTGCCCACGGGTAAGGCTGCTGGTTCATGTGGGGATTCGGGCTATCGAATAACTTGCCTAGGAAGCAGCATTATTAACTCTCCGTTACTCCTTTGGTTTACAAATGAGATGCTCTCAGCAAGGTGAAAATAATAGATAAGACAACACAAAATGTTTTTAAAACATTCCACGAGATTTAGGAACACAGTTTTTGTGTATAATACCTGTATTATAACTGGTTTTGGTGCATTGCTAACTGCCTCCAAAATTTACAGTAATGGAAGCTACAAAGAAATGCAAAAAATCAAACCAGAGCAAAACACTGAAGCAGACTTGAAAGAGCAGAAAACACTAAGAACCAACACTTATATACATAGAAAGCTAAACCAATGCTGAATTATTAACAAGAGCTATTTTTTGACTGCAAGCTGTTCCGGAATACTATGAATTGCTTGCTGAGCAGTTTCACTCACACAAGTGTTGGTTTTTTTTTTTTAAAAAAAGCTAACCATCCGAGGCCTCTCCAATGTATAGGGTCAGTTTATTTTCAGTTAATACCAATGAACAGAGCAGTTATTCTCACAGTTACACCTAAATGTATCAGTTGTTCTCCAGCATACTTACAATTCACCTACTTACAATATACATCAGGCAAAGGATTTATTTTACTAAACAATAAACACGTAGAGGTCGCCTTTACAAAGCTGAGCCTTTCAGCTCAGGCATCAGAGAGAGATGGACACACTTGGAGACACTCGTAGATGCTGAAAGCAGGTGTGAAGAATTATCCTTAGTACTGCCTATTCCCTCTGAAGATGACTGTGACCACTTTGATGACTACAATAGGTTATACACAATTCTTGAAAGCTAAATTTGGGCTAGAGGAATTATACTTCTTACCAAGGCCTAGAAAACTGAGCTCAACCATCTGTAGAAGAAATGGTCCATTCAACCTTTTAGAAATTAATATACTGCTACTTTCCAAAAACTATTTTATTTTGACAGCTTTTGTTAGTAGCAAAGACATGTCACTAACACAGCACCCGCCATGTTGCTATGAACAACTTCTGAAACAGTTTCAGGAAAAAGAAGTTTGAATCCTCAAACCACACATCTGTGCCACTAACCCCGACCAAAGACAGTTAATAACTTAATGACAGTTCTGACCTTTCATTTCTGGAGCAGTAGCTACAGCATATTAAGTGTCCGGATGTACGAACAAGCTTTGACAGACACAGGCTGAAATGCTGATGGAGAAGAACACGCCAAGCTAGATGAGCTAGGTAGCCATAAGTCTTCAGCAGAAACCATTGAATCACTTGCTGTACAATGTGCTTGTGTGTCCACTCAATGAATAATGAATATATTTTAATGGACTGTCAAAGCTTTAGCTGCAAAATAGACCTGGAAGGCCCTTTTGGTTTCTTCGGTCATCACAGACAGCAACCATAAACCTCAGTGTCTCTGTAGATTAACAGGTATCCATGCTGATCTCAGTTAAAATCATCTGAAACCACCACTCAAGGCTACCTATGGGTAGACTTGCAAGCAAAGCTTGAGCAATTTACATAATAAAACATGAATCATTCTGAAACGTGAGTAAAAGTTGATGAACCCTCACAACATACGAAAAGGCATGTCTTCTCTCCGAGACACCATCCCCAGTAACAGCCTGCCATGTTTAAGTTAACGGAAAAGATCCAACCAATTTCAACAGGATGAGGATTTTATACTCCACATCCCCTCAGTATGAGACACACAAATGAGAGGCAGAATCAAGGGGACAAAGCTCTTCTGAAGCTGCAAAGATCAGGAGCGATACTTCCTTAGGTAACCTACAGGCTTCAGTCATCTGTGACCAATGCTGGCTTTCCAAGGTAAACAGAGTTAAACGGAGGCACGAAAGCAGAACAAAACTTTCAGTCAGGGACGTGCACCTGAACCACATCCTCTTCCTATGTTCCTAGTGAGTGAGGGACTGTATCTGGCTTGGCCAGATCTTAGGAGGTACTTTGCTGGGATAGACCAGAGCTAAGCCACATCCCAGTTGTTGTGGGGTTTTTTTGTTTGGTTGGTTTGGTTTTTTTGGTTGTGGTTTTTGTTTGTTTGGTTGGTTGGTTGGTTGGGTTTTTTTTTCACATTTCACAGTAGAAGCTTATCAATTTGGTTGTTTGTGTTGCAGCTAATTTCCTCCTCTCTCGTACCCTCCTGCGCCAGCTGTCCCAGCAGGCTGCTGCCTCTGGGCTGCACACAGAAGGTGACACGACAGCTCCTCCGAACAGCCGCACACACAGAACACGCCCCCGCTTCTCAGGCCAAACTCCCAGGTGTGTAAAGCTACGGGTACCCTTGAAAAACACCACAGCGTAACGGAGCGCACAAGCTTCCTGACAACTGAGATGAACATCAGGGATTACTCGCACCCATGCACGTCCTTGTCATGCAGAATCAGCAACTTCATGGCGCTCATTCCAGATTTTCCCTCCTGGTTTCACTACAATGCCAAAAGATAACTATTTATCTTTCAATGTATTTGATGATTCTGGGTGGTTGCTCAGTATCTTGTCTCCACATTGTATTTTCCAGTGTAAGCTACATTGAAAAGAACTAAATAAAATCTGAAAGAATTCCTGGGAATTTAAAAAAATTTTTGTATTTTATGCTGTGCTTCAGGTGTGAATAGGACAGTGACCCAAAATCTGGCTTTAGAGTTTAAATTTGTAAAAAGGCAGCTAAAAATCTTTGTGACACTGCTGGAGTACAACAACACTTTAGTTGCAGTAACTCCCCTCCTCAAACTCTTAAGCATTTATGAATTAGCCAGCAGGTTAAAGGTATGAAGAAAATTACTACTTTTTACTTGGAGTGCACATTCTAGCTGAGGGAAGGGAAGCATTTTACATGCACTGAGTTTAGATGTGCAGATGTGCACAAGGCACAGGAGCATTGCTAACTTTGCCCTTGCTAGTTAAATGGCCAACTGAGGCTCAAGGAATTGCTCGAGATCATCCACCTCATCAATGACATGTTCAGGAATACACCTTATTTCTCCGCTCTCCTTACTCAGGAGATCTATTCTGTTTTTCTTCTCATTGTCACAAGTACAGGGCTGGATACAACTGCTGCTCTTAAATTGCCCCGCTCCACCAGTATTGGGCACTTTTTGGAGTGTCACCATTCTCAGAATTATTTAACCTTCTAAAGACAGCAGATTTATCCTATGCCTTAGGACTAAGGTCACAGTGTCTGTAATGATCAGTCTGCAATTATGATTTCATAGCTGCCTTTTAACTAATTCAGCACACCCACTTGCAGGTATATGATAATTTAAACCACTTCTTCAACATTAGATGAAAATCTCTACTACGGTTCTCCCTGAAAAGTAAAAGTAACACTTTATAAACAAACTCCAAAAGGGGGGAAATTAGTCTCATCACACCCCAATATGTTCTGAGGCCCTCTTTAAATTTCATTTTAAAATAGTTGTAATTTATTTCTTCCCCTCAGCTCACAGAGAAAGATGTACATTTACCTCAACTCTGGGTGAAATCTCTGCTGAGAGTTGTCAAATGAGGTGTGTGTACCACCTCATTGCAGGAATATGTTTGGGGTTTTTCCCTGTATTTCCCAAATTAGTTAATTTATAAACAGTTCTGAAAACAACAAGGTTAAAGCCAGTAAAAAAAGTCTATCTTGAAGAATATGTTGCAGAAACCAATTGACATTCACACTGCTTTGTAGATGTGTGTTTAGTTCTTCATTAGATTATATCAGGTATAGCATCTTCCCTAAGAATGCATTATGATACTTTGTGGAATTTCTCTTTTTGCCATTGACAGACACTGGCAGAGCTTCACAATTCTCAATTCTGCATTTATTATTAATAAATAAATATATTTCTGTATGTGCATGGTGCAGCTTTTATGAAACTGAATCTAAGTCAACACATAGAAATGAAGAAGGCTATGGCTACCAGGCAGATCACACCAGAATAGGAGATTTCTGAGCTGAGTATCTATATATTCCAGTAAAAATCAACTGTGACCTAGAGCATCACTAACTATAATGTTTATAAGGAAATTCTAACACAACTAATTACATCTGGGTAAAGACTCACTCCCACACATATGTAAAACTGGACAAGCAGCAACACTCATTTACCATTTGAATCACTGCTGTCCTAGCTTTTGCAGAAGGCGTTTCATTACATTGTCATCTCTGCATCACACAAAATCAAATTCACTTGACTGTAAGGCTTTAAAGACAATGAATTATTAAATGCTTTCTGCTACCATTACATCTTTCTAAAGCAAATCTTGGAATGATTAAAACAACACGACATAGAGACTGGCTTGCTTGCTGACTTCATTAAGTGAATGTGTCGGGTTTATTTATTTATTTGTATTTATTCGGGGCTACAACCTTGCGAATGTGATAAAACTCCCTTATCTTGGTTTTGAGCATACAACACTAATCTGCAAGTGTCTGCCACAAAGAAGCAACTGAACAATTCAAACTCACTTTACTGTAGTGCGAAGATCTACTTATAACTCATCTTCTTATGGATACACTTTCATTTGTTAATTTAATCTGATTCCTTTACGTAGCACTTTAAAAAGTTAGAGAGAAAAGTGGACATACGACTGCCTACTCTGGGTTCACATTCAAATACAGTGGAAGCTTAGTGACACACAACAGACTCCTGAAAGTCACTCTGATGGTTTTATATGACAGATGATGTTTGCCTTCAAGTGTTTAAGAGCTGAATGCCTGTTATGTTTACAGTCTGAAGGCCAGTGCCCTCAGCAAATCCATTTATCTGAACTTTCAGTTTTCTAAATGCAGTTCTTGTTATGTTTATATAGTCAAGGCTGTCACGTACAATCCATTAAAGGAGCGTTGTATGCATGAAAATTTTTTTTGCCTGTGCACAAACATGAACTCCGAACAACTTTGCCTTTAGAACGAAAACAAAACGGAGTTGAGCTAAATACTGCAGTGTAGTGAAGAACAGATGTGGCCTTTACCTTCCTGGGAAGGAATATATAGCCAGTGCTTTTACGGCCACTGGTCAATGCTCCTTTGGCTGTCTAGACCACATCTCAGGTAAATCCACACATGGTAACCACATTTCATGTCAATCACATGTTTCTGTCTCATTCTGTTTGGGCACTTGACATCTCTAAGTCAATTCTTCAACTTGGTCCCACTTTATAAATTGCTGAACAAACAAATCACACACACGCAGAGAATCCTACTCCTACAAAGCAGCTCTTTAGCAGAAAAGTAGCAAATGTGAATGAATTTGTATAAAGATGGATTAATAAAAAGGTCAAGAGTCTTTTTTAATAGCTATAGTTATGCTAGTCAGATAAATCATAACAGTATTTTGCACTGTGTGGAGAGCAGACTACATAAATGTACACAGAGGCTCTGTCAAAAACAGATCAGAGAAGGTTTTTCTGCATTATCTGAAACTAATGCTAAGTTTTAATGGAATTTTCCCAAAAAATGTGATTTAAAAAATACACCTTTATTTTATCAAACCCAAAGATTTATGTTTTGAGCTTGCTTTTATGCTTAGAGGCTTCAATGTCCTTCAGCTTTCCTGAGACCTTTTTTCAAGCATTGTCTTCTCTTATCCCAGGAAAACCAGAAAATCCTGCCTCAAACTCTGACCAGCTCTGTTCACAGTGTGCTGCACTACTGCCAGACTTGCTCTTTCCCTTCCTTCTGCTTACAAAGTCCCTCTTGCTGTAATCTGTGACTGTCTAGTAAATGTTTACTATACTGACATGAAGCAGGAAAATACTTTGCCCTCAATTCCTACAAACACAGAACTAAACCAAAGACACACGAAGCATCTTCACTATGGCCACACAGGACGTTAGAGAGAGAAATGGATCCTGGATCTTTCGAGTCCCAGCAAGTCTTTTAATCACAAATTCTAAACAAAGTTCAAACACATGGAAAAAGAAAGTCTGTACAAGATCATTCAATAGGCTATTTTCTGAATTAATTTGAAAAAAGCAAAATAGAAAATCTTTTACTTGGCTGAACTCTTACCTAGAACATCTCTTTTATGTTCAGGGACTAGAACTTTCCATTTGGATTCCTCTGGGTCACTGAAGTCAATGTTGATTAACCGGTAATTTGGAGAATGGCGGTTTGTCTTGAAAGTGAACACTGTTCCTTCATTGGTGACATACTCATACTCAGCCTCAAAGTTATCTATCAGCTTCACCCATTGAAGAATTCCTGCAAGATCAAACATATCATGTAAATTCTTCGCCTCCTGAAACAAAAACCTTTTAACAACTGAGGGCAAAGTCTTCCTGACAGTTGCTGTAGACTCTTTATTGAACAACGGCAATGACCAGAAGAAGTACAGCTATGGAAAGGGCTGAATATGCACTGAGTATTAAGAACTTTCAAAGAATTCTCCAGATTACTAGGCTGTAGTGGGAAAATGCCAGTTCACAGACACGTTAACATACTGGGTTTGAGGAATTTCTAGCAAAACGCGCAGAATACTCACAGAACTATGGTTAGTGTTTCACCAGCTTTCCTGAGGGGCTGCTGGAAATCTCAGGTGTTTGCTACAGAGGTGCTCCTACCACACTGACTGCTGTGGAGCCAACAACACCGACCACATCACGTTCTTGCCAACGGAGCTCACAAGCCCCCACTTCTATAGACTTGGAATGGGGAGTTGCAGCTGAGTCAAAATCTCTGCACTAAGCTTTCGAGCTCAATTTTATTTTTAATAGCTTTTTCAGATTACTATTTAATTATAAAATATTTTTTTTCTTTCTGAAAAAAGTTACTTTTCCTTAAAGTGGGAAGTTTTCCGTTCTCCTTAAAAGCTCAGAGTTTCCCATGGAATAGAAATGATGCTATTTGAATAAGTAAAATAAACTTCAATATCAGGAATTTCTCTGTTGATTCAGAAACAATACTTCTGAAGTGTTTTTCTGCAGAAGCTTGTCACCACCAAAGGACAACTACAGCCAGTTAGCTAAAATGTTAACTTCTGGGCTTGTGAAGAATGAAACTGCATTTTCCCTATCAATCTTCTAGAATATCACACTCACTAACAGAAGTGGACTTCTCTCAAATATGAATTGCCTCAGTTTACTCAGTCTTAGTATTGACTCAGCCTGGATTTGGGACTGAAAGACTCCACTACTTTTTATTCACATTTTAATATTTTGCAATAGGTTTAGAGGCTAATAGAAAGAAATAGCTGCAAAAGTAGATCAGTTATGTAATACGTTTGTTATATCTACAACCCAACCTATCAGCCAAACTTATAAGCATCATACATTAGCTATGCTGAAAAACCAGAATCCTTATTGATATGTGAAATTAAAACTTTTGTATCTTAAAATAACATTTGGCCCACCTTGCCTCTTTCCCAAAACTAAAGGTTGGGTCTTTGCTTTTAAGTAAAACCATATCAACTGTGTATAAATTTGTTCATGAAAATCTATAATATAATGTTTCTGTCAATACATCAGCTTATAATATTAAAAGCTGAGCAGAATAATGGAAGTAGATAATAGCTGAGCTGTAATTACTCTAAGTTTTAAAAGAGAAAAGAATAACTGAGGAAGCAGTGAGATGGCAAAGCTCATTTAAAACCCATTAAATGTAATAAGAGAGTATAGCCAGGCCTAGCACATTCATAAAGCTCCTATCTCTTAATTGATGTTTTGGTTTAAGGAGAATTTCCCTGTCTCTTCATGTAAAGCAATAGATTAGCCAATTAAATCTACTTCTTATACTGCTGTAAAACAAACTTCCTAGACAATCCAGTCAACTTAGTATCTTGTCTCTGAGCGAACCAAATGCTTGTTGAATCTTGGTTTTCACTGAGGTTCAAAGGTTTGTCCTTCCCAAGAGATTTTATGTTGAAAAAAAATACTGCTAGGTCCCTTCAGTTGCTCAGAGTTCTATAGAGAAAACCTGCTTTGATGCCCAGTAAAACAAAGAAAATCCAGCCTACAGCAAACTCTGATATACACTAGTGAAACTGTTTTAAGATCTCAACTCACATGCACAAGCGTTCTAGTAAATAAAAACTTAACTGCAGTATAACACCATAACAATATTGGAACATTTGTATTCCAGTATCTGATGAAATGAAACCATTCTACTAAAGAAGAACAAGACTTCATAAAAAGGAATCCCCAGACTGTTGAAAATGGTAAATGTGCACAATAACTGTAGTCTCCATGACTGCAACAAAAGTTGGATTCCATTAAGGAAAAGGACAATAACGTGACGTTAGGGATTTACATTACTGCCGTGCGACTTGTTCATCCGCTCCCAAATGAGCAGGTAGTAAAACAGCAAGAGGGTTGATATTCTACAGGGATACACTAAGTCGTTATTACAAAATCAAGCGCTTTCATCTTGTTAAAGTGGATGTTATATAGTCCTTAGAAGACAAATATTGCAGATGACTTATCCCTAAACCTTCGTCTCACTGAAGTGGTTAAATACGCCACTATCTAGTCCAAGTTAAGGTGGTAACGAGGCAATTACAGGCAGCTGAAAGAGACCGGTACATCAGGTATGTTTGCTACTGTACAGAGTACGTGCTGTAGATTTTCAGTCAGAGGAAGAAACACTTTGCAGTGAGACAGATATCAGACACAAGAGGATGCACCTTTACAGCTGGTTGCAGCTGATCCAGTTACAGCCTGTAACTGAAAGGGATGTTCTAGCGTTACCTTCAAGCACCCTGTTTAGCCCTCCTTTGGGCCAGGGTGACCAGCCTGGTGACCAGCACGGCCAGTTCTCTGGGCACTAATATGGCTGAAAAACGATTGTGGGGGGGAACCATTTATCCCCAGTCACACCAGTGGCAGCAGAAGGGAGAGCAGCTCCACGCAGCTCACTTGCGTGGCGCTGCCCCCACGCCGAGCAATCTGGCCTTGCTGCGAGCTGAGCTGATGCCTCATCGTCGCCACAGAGGAATTCGTCCTTCTTCACATTACTTCAAGCTCACTGCTTCTGTTTTGCTCATCTGCCCCAGTAGTGAGCTCGTTCAATGGGTTAAATGACTAAAAAAACTCCAAAAACTGTGTCACGAAATAAAGTTCTCTCTTTTGTTGCCTGAACCAGCTCACTGCGGGGCAGAGGAGCAGAGGAGTGTCACTACGCACAGGGCAGCCAGAATGCACAAGGCAGCAGCAGAGAGAGGCTGAAGAGGAGCAGCAACATTTCTCATTAGTAATGAGCCATAAGATAAGCTTGCCTGCAGCAACACTGCACCCTCCCATTTCCCCCTCCTCCTCCATCAGCGTGTCTCCACCTTCACGCTTGGTTTGGCATTTGCCTGAGTGAACAGTAAAGCTGATTAAATTAGCTAACCTAGAAGAAAACTAATCTCTATTATACATTTTTTTCCCGTGACAGATTAGCAAGTGCAATCACCTAACCACAGGGTCAGATAGGTGACTCAACAGGAGGGGATGGTGTTAGGTAATCCATGAGCCTATGGAGATGGGACAACTCTCCTTTCCACAGCACCAACTGCTTAGTCTGGCTCTGTTTGTCTCATAAAACTGCTCCCTGTGGTACCCAAAAGGCCCACGGGAACGGACAAGGCAGATTTTTATTAAAGACAGCACATTACCTGAGGAGAGTTTGCTTGAACGAACACAGTTTGAACTGTAAAGCATATGCTTCAAAGATTCTGTCTGTCTTTAAAGTGTCAGGAATACATCTACGAGCCTGTCTAGACAGAGACACGGACACACATTTCCAATTCAAACTCTGTGCAAGTAGATTAAGCGTAACTTCATTTTCTTAGTGTCTTTTGTTTACAAGCAAGACTACCAAATACTAGGAAAGGCACCTGTGTGCAGTTTTCACCTGGCCTGAATTTGGTGGATGATTCTATAGTAACTGGTCAAACATCCCAAAGCACGGTGAACTATGTATTGAGAGGCTCAAGTGGTGCTCAGTTCCTTACAGCACGTTGTCTGTACATGTGGGACAGCACACACTCTTACAGAAGCTGAATGAGCTGGGCTGAGAGCTGTTATTTAAGCATCAGAAGAGGATGTACCAGCAACCAGAGGTAAGCAAAAAAGTGATTTAGCATGCAGTGCAGATGTGGGAGAGTGCAGCTGATCATGGAGGACTCCCATTATAACTTCTGGAAGAATAATAAAGATATCTACACACAATCTAGATGGGACAACACAAAGCCTCACAAGTAACTTGTAACACTAAGTCATCCACCAGCTCCCAAGGAACCTAAGAAAATCAGTGGAGTTATTGATGAATATACAGCCATAGTCAAAAAAGCAGATACCTTATATAAGTGGATATAGCTGAGGAAATACAGAGATTAACTATGTGGTTTCACTAAGACAAGAGGCACCTGGAAAGGGCTCTGCAGTAGTAGATGACTGACAATCTTCCCAGGAGCTAGACAAGATGCAGGAAATGGAGGTTCAAAATAATCCAGAAGTAATGATAAACGGCCTAAAACATAGTTTTCATATAAAATGACCCATGAAGATACTTTTTGCCTTAGAGAAAAGACGAAAACACAGGAGCATGACAAAGTGTATAAAACAATGAATGATAGGGAGCTGTGGTGCAAGGATGCTGGACCTAGATGGGTCACAGACCACAGCCAGTTCTCCATTGCATGACTGCAAACTCACGTGATCAGCACATCAATTCTTACCAAACGGCCTGACGTACATGCACACAACCCATCATATGACTGGATGGATACTCTCTCATTGGTTACATACCTGACTAAAAGCGACTACGTGCATGGTGTCACGTGGCATGCATGTATCTACCCAGTTATTGAAACAGGTGAGGGACTACAGGGTCTCAGAGACAAGGAATGGTCTGTTGACCGCCAAACAGTTAATGCAAACCAGTTCCTCCTCACCTCTGAAGGTCTCCAGCAAAAAGGGCACCAAGGCCCATGAATGGGAGTTGGTTACCATCATCTAGAGGCTGGTAAAGGATTCTTGCTTCACTCTCAAACCCAGAACAAACAGCCTCTTACTAACAAAAAGAACAATCCATCTATAAGTTATGACTTTAAAAACCCCTCCAAAAGCAAGGCAAAGGATGGGCACTGAGCTCATACTTCTTTAAAAGAAAGGAGGGGAGGGGGAAGGTGAAAAACCAGCAGCCCTCTGAGAAGATCTGTCTGAGGACAGTCATTAAGAAATGGCACTTGTGGTCCAGACACCCTTATCCTTCACACCAGAGTCACCGAAGACTTCAGAGTTTAATCCACATAAGCATACAATGAGACATTTGTTATACATGAGATAAGCACGAGGTTAAAGATCTTGACAGTTTACTGTAAACTGCTGCTATAACCTAATCCTTTTCTTTGCCAGACCTTCCACTAAAACACATTGCTGAAGAGCTATAGATGCTTTTGCCTATATACTTTATACCAGCCAGTTATCCATCATCAAATAATTGCATTACTATAGGAACTGCAGGTAGAGGATTTATAACCTTTATTTGATGGACACTAAAGCCATGCCACACAACAGAAAATCATAATCCTACAGAGCTAGCCTTTCTTCTGCAATGTTTAGGACAAAAGCAACATAGAGTGTACAGACGGAATTTTTAAACAAAATGTTTGGATCCACAGTAGGGGAATTATATCAGTAAGCATCACAGATTAAGCCCTCAATCTTGTACTGGCCTCTGAACACAGCCAAACATTCGCTGGTCTGCTGAGAGCTCTCTGTGTGATGAAGCAGGTTTGTAGCTGAACAATGGCGACTACAGGAAGAGGAAAAGCTAATTTAAACAAACTGATTATAACAGTAAGAATGATCAGAGAAAGCCTGTTATCAACCCTCTTTCAGACAGAAAGGATAGAGTGGCTGTCACTGTTCATCGGTTCACAAAATTTTCTCAATACTTTCTTCCATATTTCATGTTTCATTGAAAAGCCAAACAATCAATTAGTGGCAAATAACCTCTCAGCTGTGCTGGCTGGAGAGACAGGGCTTAGTGATCAGCTACTGGTGGGTTGTTTTTTTTAATCTGATGTTGTGGAAAAAAGTTTTACGAACAAGGTAAACGCTCTCATTTGGCTTTTTGTCATGTAGTCTAGCAGTCAAAACTATATTCCATTCTAGCTTGTCAATTACATTTTTTTGTAAGACAGACATATTTCCTGGAAATGGAGGAGAATGCCCAGGAAGTAAACCAAGAGGTTTGTCTCATAATGATGGGACAGGCTTTCTACCTGAACAGGAACACCAATTTCATTATGCTACATGCATTAAACAGGTAAACTTCTATTCAGGGAAAGATTATGATTTCTCAACTCTTCGATTTTACTCTGAATTGATTTTCAAGGAGGCACTGGAATTTAAGTGCATAATGTGTCTCTGAATCATAACTGGAATGTTAAAAATATGTGAAAAAACCAAACCAACCCAGTCGGTTACCTTCGGCCTTAACAAATGAGCTTCCAACTTAGCTACAGGTATGACTTTCTAAATTGAATTAATTTTGATAGCTGTTCAACAGTGATTTGGAATTCAGTTTGCCTTTCACCTTAAAGATGATAGTTCACTCAATTATTTCAATAGGAAGATTTTTTTAAACAGAGTGAAAATACAAATCAAACCCAAAATGCCTTTAAATGCAATCTGCTCACAGAAAAGCCTTAAAAACAGTGTAATTCTGTTTTTGCGATTCCATATATATGTATCTATCAACATCCACTTTGATTACCTACATGCACAACTGTAACTTTAGGGCATACGGGTTTTATGTATGTTTTACATCAGAATTATAACAGATCCACCTCCTAAACTGGAACGATCCATGCATTCAATACTAGCAGCATGGGAGACAGAAGAGAAACATGCTGGTTTAGTTCAATACTTTGCTACTGACAGACTAATCAACATACACATATATATAACAGCACATCCTAGTAGGACATAAGAGGACAATAATTTCACAGCCTTAACACTTTCAGTTCCAAAAAAGCTTTATAAAAGCAGAAGTCACATGGGCACATACATTATTAAGCACTTTCAACTTATTTACTTTCATTTGCTGTGTTTTCCCCATTCAGGTAAGAGAAGTATATATTTTACTGAAAATTTTATAAACAGAAATGAATGTGTCTCTACGTAAGGTCTTAAATCCTGTGAAGATAAAAATCTTGGTTTTAGTTAAGTCATCATACTATTTCCTTCTTACCTCACTGTATTTTTAAGGTAAATTTTACAAACTCTCCGTATTTACTCTTTGAACTCTGGGTTCTTTTTTCATCTTTATTTTGAAAAGGAAATCAATAGTTAAACTCCACAATTTAGGACTCTGTTTGTGGATTATTTTTTTCTTTTTTAGTCTCAGGAAAATGGATTAAAATCACTCACTTCCTCAATTTCTACTTTTTATGTTTCCCATTGAAGAGAAAGCTCTTACTCCCAAAATTTTATTTTTGTAAAGAAGAATAATCTACATCTTTCACAGATTCCATTTTCCAATAATAACTTACCTACATAGCCTGCAGTACATTTAAAATGGCTTAAAATTTATAATACATTGGTATACTGGTATTTGTATATATCTGTACCTCTCTATGTATGTCTACTGACACATATATACACGTCAAGTTTTGAAGACCTTTGCTACAGCACAGAAATATCTTTTGCCCTTGGACTATCAATCCCTAACTGAGAAGCTGTTTCACTTGCTGGAGGTACCTGGCAAACTCTTTCCATGTCCACAAGTATTAACCACAGGATACATAAAGCCCTTCATCACAGGGCATAACAGACCAAACCAAATCTCATAGTGCAATTTAAGTTTTCTCTAGTACTCACATCTCCTCTTAGTACTCCCCCATCTGTATTTTCTTCTTGCCTGTTACAGTGTACAGGGTAAATCCAAGAAAGGAAATGTTCAACTACTGCATGTCACATGGCTGTAATTCCCTACAAGTACTTATTGAGTGTATTCCCCCTATATTTCTCACCATATCAGAGAGCAGCCTGTATCTCACGCTGATGACTGCTGGATATTTAGATATAACAGAAAATCCAGTATTACGCTGCTGTCATCTTTCGGAGTATGTGAAAAAAATTGAGTTTGCTTTAGAATAGCTGCAGTACACAGTTTTCAGAAAGTGGAGTACAGCAACTTCCTATGTGATACGAGAGCAGAGAAGAGCAGATCGTGGCTATACATTGATGCATCGTGCCCATCCCTCCAGTCTGTCTCAGCAGCTCTATCCTGAAAGCATAAAGCTACCCAAGAACCTCAGCGCTTAGGAGATTTCTACCAGCTAGACTCTCTCTAATTGAAATAGTTTTACTTCACCTGCAAACCCCGAGCCACCACATTGATGTTAATCTCTTGCCTCCTCCTTCCCCTATCAGCAGCTACATCAACTGTGCATCTTCGCTTGATTTGCACCTGCCAACTGTTGAAGACTTCTCTTCAGAAGTGCTCTGAAATTATGAGTCAGCTACCCCATTATATAGACATTAGTCCTTCCGAGACCTCTGGCTTTGCTCCACCAGCAGCTTTCTTAAATAAGCAGCAAACAAAAAAAACCAACCTACAACCAACCCAGCTGCAAAACATAAGAGGCTGACAGATCATACTTGTGTGTAGCTATTCCTGCATTTTATTCTCAGTATTTGGTATCCAGAGAATAGTTAGTCTAACAATTAACTAATTTAGTATCTAACCATGCAGTTGGACACAAAAAAGTAACTTTAAGGAAAAAGACAGTGCTGTTTCTGGTGTTTTCAATGTCATTTTTTTTTTAATCTCAGAATTTCTGTGCTTGTTACTGTGGATGCCAAATAGAGCTGAATTTCTTTTTTAAAATAATATGAAAAGTTTTATCACTACTATAAAATTTCACATGGTCACTGAGACCTTGAGGACAGGAACCACAAGGTGTTTAGGATGACGACAGTTCATATATAGTCTTAATCCTTTTCTGGTGTCCCACAATAGTAACAAAAACAAACAATAGCATAGTGGTGGATATGGTGACTGAAAGAAGTTTATAATCTGCAAAAGTAACACTTATGTTGACAGTCAGATGAAGGTTAATCTTTTAATTTTCAGAGCTACTCGTACCAGTCACCAGCTTAATTGCACAAGGTTGCATGGTTGAGGGTGCAGTCACCCTATAAAAAGTATCTTGACTTTTCATGCAGAAGCAGATCTTCATTGCTGGATATTGACTCACTAAAGCAAGTCAGATCCTTCAAACTTTTATTTAAGAGTCTTTTCAGACGCTGAAAATCCATACACTAAAAGGCTTCCAAATTTCAAGTATCCTCTATGAGAGGAGATTTTGAAAACTGGACATTTACTTCAGAGTCTGTCACAGTACTAATCCACAATAGTTTTTACGTTCAATAGAAGACAGGTAATCTCACGGTACACAATCTGTTTCAAATTGGAAGAGATAGCTTCAGGGCCCCAGTGGTTTGTTCATAATGTATCCTTGGAAATGAATGGCACAGCACAGCCCTTCACTCAGACTTCTACTCCATATCAGAATCTAATTTCTTTTTGAATCATGTAACGCTTTGCTTCCTCTCAAAGTCTCACTCTGAGCCAGGCAGCTCTGCTTTTTTGCCTCTTTCTTCACAGCCACAAATATTTAATTGTCTCTCCCTGGTCTCCAAAGGCAAGAGAGATTTTCAAACAATATGGACTCTCTTTGAAAGTAAGATCTCTTAATCTCTTGGGACCTGACTTCATTTATGAACACCTGAGGAGGCAATACTGGGGTGGAGGTATTAAGATGTCCCTGAAAGGAATGCAACTTTGTTGTGTTTGTACTGTGCTCTCAGTGCCACTCATCCTGCGGATGATGGATGATGCCTATTCAATGATGATGGAAAGTTAATGTATCTGCAATTTAAAAAATAAATAAATGTAAGGAGGCAATATTTATTCCTATGAGTTAAAATGTTTAGACATGTCCAGATATATTGAAGATTAGCCCAGAAGAAAGAAATAAAGCATTTTTATGAGCAGAGATTTTTCCGTCAGCTTCAAGGCTTCTATTTTACTTCAATTTGGATGATCACTCAAGAGACAGGAGAAGAGAATATATAAGCTATAACTCTCTCAAAACAAAGCATATGTCCTCATGCAGCAGAACACAGCAACAGAAAAACAGGAGCCAAAGGTGATCTCTTTCTCACACTGCACTTTCTCTACTATACACAAAGAAATGCACAAATACATAATCTAAAAAACACTTCAATGTGAATACTATTTATAAATGTAATGTTCAGTTGGACACTGGTAGCATGAAGATCTCCTTGCTCAAATTAATAGCAAGCTATTTACTTTTATTGCTAATGATCTGCCTCCAATTAAAAAAAAATACATTGAAAGAAAAACTCTTTGGACTTGCCACTTAAGGGATATGAAACTGTTTTCTTAAAGTAAACACTCTATTGTTGAGGCTTCCACATATTTTCTGAGACTCAACTGATTTTTTTTTCTCCCTGTTCATTAGGAAACTAGGATACAATGGCCTTATTTCAATACTGATTTTTTTAATCATTTTTTTGTAAGTTACTTCAATGACAGAAAAGTCTTTCAAAAAATGAAGAGCACTCTCCCTCCCACCACATTCCACTTTCTAGCTGATGTCTACTGTCTCCTTACTATCCTTTTTCTCTTGTTCTTTTTCATTACAAAGGTTTTGATCCACTTTTTCAGGCTACGCAGCACATACTGACTCATCCGTTTGATGTTACTGCATATAGCACTGTTCATTGCTTTTTATTTTAGAGAGTCTTATAAATGGCAAGACTAAACTAAGATACAAAAGTCCAGATAAACCTACTTTCAACAGGAAGTGGACAAACATGACCTTTGTTTCTCCACCTGCCCTCAAGCCATATACATGCTTTCTTCAATGTGGGGAAAAAAGAAAAACCTTTTAAACAAAGGAACAAAATAAAAATTCCTATGGCTGATAGTCCTGCTCTTGAATTCCTTCCTGCAACCTGCCTCTGCCAGTTCAGTACAAAACCCTTCCAGCTGACAACAACTAAGCAACCAGCAAACCGTGAACTTCATTTTTTTCTCCATTTTTATTGCAACTTTCCAAGCCAGTGGTTCTAAAATATTTTACACCAGCTCTTCTTCCTGCATACGTGTCCTCCCACCACCTCCCACTGTTCCCACCAGACATGAACTGCCAGTCTCCAAGCAGCCCAGTCAGCACCCAAGCCTAAGATCCCCGACCACTCTCCTCTCTTCCCGAACTCCTTACGCCTTTAACTTCTACAAACCTGCACTGAGCTCCTGGCTAGTGCAATCCCTTCCAACCCAACAACCCGGGCTGTGCTTCCCAACTTGCCATCCCTCTCGATGTTTTGCATTCCAGAAGCCACAGCAGCCCTTCACAGTTTCCGTGTGCCCAGAGGTTAGAATGAGAGCTACCTCTTCTGCTCTCTAGGCTGCCTTATATCCCTCCTTTTCCTCTCTGTTCTCGTGCTTCAGCTCCCCCAGAAGAGGAAAGGGGGGCTCTGCCCAAAGCTCTGAGTCAGTGACTCACAAATCAGCTCTGCGATGCTCACAACAAGAGGATACCAATTTTTTTATTAGGCTTCCAAGCGGCTAGCTTAATGCAAAACTAAGAAAAAGGTCAGTGTTAACAACAACTTCAACAAGACCGATCAGCCATGTCATCTTGGTTTAAGTTCATAGCCAAGGCTGATTAAATAGCTTTCCTTTATTTCTTGTTGCACACCAACAGGTTTGTGCTAAATCCCCTCTTTCCTGCACCAAACCACACAGTCAAAAGAATAAATAGTCAAGGTTGACAATCTAATCGAAAAGAAACAATTTCTCAAGAAAAGGGAAAAACAAAATTATTACCAGTCACAGAAACAGTAAGAGACATGCTACAAAAGAAAACACCACTGTTTTTTCATTTGCGGTGGGGTTTTTTTGTTGGTGGTGGGGTTTTTTTGTTTTTGGTAAGGTGTACAACAAGGTTTGCTAATATATAATTGCTTGATTACTGTGTACCCAGCTGTTCGGCTAATATGAGGCATTTTCATGTATACCAAGAACAACAGTTAAGCAAAGTGATTAATGAGAGAAGTTTGACTTGTTTGACTGGTTCAACATACAAGCAAAGTCAAGTGCTGTCTGTCTTCTGGAAGACGGGTTTGATAAAATAGTAAAAAACTGTGCCTTATAATGCCCAGGTACTAGGAAAATGTGTGTTTGTTTTTTAAAGAAACACTTAGCATTAGATCACTTTCAAACATTGAAAGAGTCAAGGCTTGAAAATCCTACTCATAGTTTGGCAAGATAAGTAAGGAAATCTGGAGTCTTGAATGACGGATAATCTTCTGGACATGAACCCCCAGTGCTGTCCTTCCTCATACAACATACAGCTGCTGCACCTCTGCTACTGAAATTTCATAAAGCAAAACTAAACTGCATTAGTTGGTTCAGTGGCTGACAAAGAGTGGTTTTAATTTTCCCTCATCTTTCTAAATCCCACTACATAAGCAACCAAAGAGGCATGCAGGAAAGAAAAAGTCCCACTACCCACAGCTGCTTGAAGCAGAGTATAGCAAGGGAGTTCCCCCAAAAGCTTAATGAACAGCCCAGCTGTCTTCTCCCAGTGGTGTCTTCTCTCCGTATTGTCTTGCCACAACATTGTGAATTATGACTAAAGGTATCTAGTCTTGAGGAATAAAGTATTTGCAAAACACTTTGATAAGACAATAAAAGCTTTTTTTTTTTTTTTAAGCGTATTTGGTTCCAATTGGTGAATGTAGTGATTTCTAACATGGAGAGTTTTGTGGTAAAAACTAAGCCGCAAACTGGGTTAACCTGGTGGGATTCACAAGATGCACATGGTAGCAGGGGAGCACAGGAAACAATATCCCTCAAACCTCTTATGTATCCAGACTAATTTAAAATTCTCATAAAAAATAGATGCGTATTTGTCATAAGTTACTTATGAATTTCTATTCTGAAAAGGAGCATTCTTGGCACAAATAGCTCACAATGGCCCATTTAAAAACCTAGCAAACAACCTGAATATTTGAAGAGGAAATGACTCAGCCTGTATACAGTATAAAGATTGTGAAGGGGGAAAAGGACGCATGAATAACATTTTAGCTAACCCAAGAAGCAGAAAAAATGCTCAGATGTTCCCTGTGATGTTCATGGAAAGAAACGGAAACACTGCTGTGTAGATTATCTTCTGGGGAAAACAAACTGATAAGGATTATTACAGAAGATCACACTGAACATTCAATTAACCTATGGCTGTTGACAAAATATCATAAGTAATGATATATATTAAAAGGGGAAGGGCTACCTGACACACTTAACATTTCAAATGTAGAAATAAGAAAGTAAAATCCTTAAAATTTCTCAAATATTTAGAAACGGTCTACTCTCATTTATTAGATGTGATCTCCATTCAGAGTCAAGATAATTTCCTGCCCACCACAGGGCAAGTTAACTTCCACTGGTCCACAGCCACTGGAACATACCAAGAATCAATGAATGCACAAGACACAACTGCCCTCAGTACAGCAGAACTAATAAAATAAATGTCATGCTTGCACAGAGTCTTCAATTATATCATTATCTCTTGACTTATAATTTAAAGGGAGTATATGCAAAGAGAAGCCACAACTCCTGCTGTGCAGGAAGTTAATGAAAGCAATAATGAAGTGGCAAATATTGCACAAACCATGTTTCATAAAAAGCTAACTTGTAAGAAAGCTCAGCCAGAGGTTCCCTCTACATCAAAGCAATTTACTCTGGATTGGTTGACACCTTGAATACTGTACTGAAATGCACAGAGGTGACAGACATCCCAGCAGACGACTTCCACAAGGAACATGTTTTCCCAGAGCACTTAAAATGTCATTTTTTAGATTCTGATTTGATGAAAATATGTATAATATCAAAGTTAAGAAGCTCAGCTGAAGGCAAAGTATGGAGTGAACAGTCTCATCCCAAGAGACAACATCCATAGTCAAAGCAAAGACACAGTGTGTCCTCCACATTATGCCATTTTAGGAAAAACACCACTTCTTGCATATTTTGTGATACCTCAGCTACTTATTGAACATGGAGTACCTACATCTCATGTAGTTTCAACTTTGTCCCTCTCACCTCAACACTGCCTATTTCCTAACTTGAGTAGCTCAGCAAGCAGGTTATCATGCATCCTTTTCTGTGCTCCCTGTCTCTCTTTGAATTTTATAGAATGGAAATGTAGCTCAGGACTGCAGGTTCCACAGGGTGGCAAAGAATCTGAAAGATAAATATTGAAATATTTCTGTGTTGTAATGTCCAGATCATGCTACAGAACTACCCAATACGGGACAAAAGATAGAAATATACATTATGTTCCTTATTTTTAAGGCCCAGTACAGTAATCCTTTTTCACTAGCAAGGTGACTGAAGATGACTTCCACTCTTGCAAATGGATGCAACACATTCTGTGAAAAAAAATGGAAATTATTTAAAAGAACAAAGATAACTAAAGGTATGTGAGCTAAAACCTGAGTCAGATACCTCAAAACAGCAAGGCATTTTGATTTAGCATCACTGCCTGCCAGACTATTAGTCCGAAAACAAGACCAGTGGGCTAAAAGAAAACCTTAAGGAGCCACAAAAAACCCAGCACTGTCTGGGATGAGAGACAGAGAAACAACTACAATATTATTCTGCTGTTTTGGAAGGTAAGGCATTGTTCCTACCACTTGTATTATACTTAAAAGTTGGGTCGTGATAGATTTCATATGAGCATATACAACTTCAAGTCTTCTCTGTCAAGTATAGATGTTATGATATAGTTTTTCATTATTATATTCATCTTTGGGGTTTGTTTTAGCTGAACTAGTCTAAATCAGCAACAGATGGGCATATAGGAGGGGGTTATATTCTTTTGGAATATTTCAAGAATGGTATCAACAAATTTCCCATAGTTCTGAATTTATTTATACTGTAAAGTCATGGTTTAGAAAGTTACGTTGCAGGAGAGTAGATAAGCTGTACTTAGGGTTGTTAAAATTAAGGTTGCTTAGCTCATCTGCGAAATTGTTTCTAACTTAGCGTATATTAGAAACGCAGTACAATTTTTATTTTATTTTTTTTATGTATATGTTAAGAGACCTGCTTGCTCAGAACAAAGTTTTATTTTGTTGGTCTGAAAGACAAAAAAAAAAAATTAAATTAAAAAGTCTTTTTCCCTCAGACAGCGCAGTGTCCAGTTGAATTATTTTGCTTAAATTTGCAGGATAGAGTAGGAAAAGAAAGAAGAAACAGGAATGCAAAATGAAACTGTATATTTCATGTATATTTCATGTGTGGAAATGAAAAACACTTATCAAATACCTGCTTGACAGAACTCAGAAGATGACTGTGAATTCAGAGATGAATCAGCTACTGTGGGAATTATTAAGCAACACGATATATTAACAGCTTGTAACAGGCTTACAGGAGTTCAGGTATTTCTTTCCCCAGTAGATGGACAGAATGTGTAGTCTTCCCTTTTTACTCTTACTTACATATATCATGTTTTCATAGCAAGAAGAAGATTTCCTCTGTAAATTCAAATTAAATTCAAAGGCTTCTGGAGGTTTTGAAAAAATTAATGCAACAGGATAAGCACATGCAATTGAAAAAAACCCAAAGCTGTAAAACCTTTTTTGCCTCTTTGAATTGTGAACTTTTTCCATATTTATGCTCAATTACATACCTGTCCTGTTTTTACTGGATATCTAGGTAATATAAATAAATAAGTCTACACCTTTTCCATCTTAGAGGCTGAAAGGGAAAACCAGATTGTCCCACAAGAATCAGCAAGAACTCCAACAAAATGAAATAAAAAGTTCACCTCTTTTTGCTTACAATCTATAATATATACTGTCAGATCATACGGAATTTTCCAAGTTTTTTTTTTTTCCTTAAGGCCTTCTTAAAATGAGAAAAATTATAAAAGCAATTACTATTTCTAAATAAGCTGTACAGCACACCATCGAAGGGATCCAAATTATGGATCATTTCATGGCAACACAAATGTCTTTCACTTAATACAAAAGCCTCAACCTAGGGACCAGAACACTACTATTCAGTGCAAGGAAAGCCGGCAACATGTAACATGCCTATAAAATGTCTGGGATAGGAACACTTTATTACACTTTTGTTTTGCCTCACCTAGACAAAGAGAAGTCAGATCAGCCTATTTATCCAGGTTGCTACGGCCAGGACGCTGCTGTAGAGCAACATCGTACATTGACCACGTGAGCTTCTACAGTGGTAGCGTCACTTCAGTCCTTAAGTACATGCATATGCACTTATTTTGTCCCGGTCAAACAGTTATTTAATTTCTCACGTATTTCAAAGAAATTTAACAGGATAAAAGAGACTCCTATAACCAGAGAATTTTGCCTCTGTCCAATTTTAAAGGACAGGACCAAACACTAGAAGTGTCATAGGGAACAGGGGTGGCAGGGGTCTATTACAGAAGAAGGGAAAAACAAAAAAATACAATCTAAATCCAGAATTACTACAATACCATTTCTAATGCCTGAAAAAGAGTCATGCCCCTTCAACTTTGAGGTCTATTCCATGTATTAGGTCCTTTCCCTTAATTACCAGCTCTGTTATTTTTTCTTTCTTCATTACAAAAATCATAGCCCTGTCTCTGGCATATTTGACAGAAGCCTTGTCTGGTCAATTATCTTCAACAATTCAGTCACCAGCTTAGTGAATATCACTATCAGCTTTCAGTTGCAAATTGAGACTATTTGTCCTCAGTGAGTATCTCCAGGATGCAAAGGCATTTTGACTGAAATAATCAAAGCGTCTCCTCTTTCATCTTACGTTATTTAACCTCTTCTTTAAGGTCACTATATTGGAGCTTTACTGTCAAAGCCCTCTGTCCTAAAAACAAACAAGAAGCATCTATAACAGAAGTGGTATCTCCTAGATGCTAGGCTAGCTATATCTTAACATCTTCTCTCATTTTTCAATTTTCCTCACTCCCTCTGTGCCAGGCAGTACAATTTCTGAAATAACTAATAACTCACATAGTCTTGCAACTAGTTCTCTTTTTTAGAGATCTTCTTTCACAAACACCTGTATCTTAAGCAGCTCATTTTCTCTCTCATCTCACCTTTGTACTTTTCTCAAATGCCATGGGAGAAATGTTTCCGTTCCAATTTTTGAAAGTGGCCTTCAGTTTTGTGGTCTCTCTCTTTTCTTCTCCTCCCTCTAATTTTAGGAACATGTCAGCTAACAGCCATGGGCACCCTTTGCAATCAGCACAGAGGTCCAGACCTGTCCAGAGGGCTATTTGCATTTCACATGGACTGAACCATCCTGAGGACTCTCATTTCACACACTCTTTCCATGTAACAGCTGCAGGTGAGCACAGGAATGCAGGAGCTTCAGCTAATGGTCTAAAGAAGTTAATTCAGTCCATCATCTCTTCTAACATATCCAGCATCTGGAAGTGATTCTCACTTTACCTCCAACACTGAATTCAGCAGTGACCAAATTCCTGCAGTACAGCAAAATGTAAGAAAATTTATTAACCATCTTGTCCACACTTTGAATTTCCTATTGACTGCTGTGAGACCAAATCTGAACGTAAGAAATACTTTTTGATGTGGGGCTGTCAAACACTGGCACCAGGTGCTCAGGGAGGTCGTGGAGAGCACTTGTAGAGATACTCAGAACCCAGACACAGTCCTGTGCAACTTGTTCTAGCAGACCCTGTCTGAAAAAAGGAGGTGGACTAGATGATCTCAGGTGGTCCCTTCCAACCTAAACAATTCCGTACCTCACAAAGTAGTCCTTGGTCTAAGACATAAGACAGGCACATTGGGAAGGAAAGAGAGATGGAGAACACATTTTAAGTTTACCTCTCTGTTTCCTTAAGACAACTTTTTGGACAGAAATTATTACAGTCATTACCAAACTAATATTTCTACCATTCCTGTTTTGTGACCACTGCTCCTTAAAGGAACATAACTTTCATTCAGGTAAATTGCAACTGTATCGCTTCCTCTCCTCACTTCTGTCCATCAACCAACATTGCCATCTCCTCAGCTCTCGAATAGTTCAGCTGGGAACACATAACGACAAGAAGTATATACTCGATGACACATAATTCACATCCCCGTCTGTAGAACAAACAGGTTGCTGTGTGAAATCAACCTGGTTATATACACCTAAGTATATAAAAGAGAGGTGGGACACAGGCCTGATGCACTGCTCCATGAGTTCTGCACTATTTAACTGCCAGCACATCATCCCCTTTCACATCTGTAGACAGTGCGTGGTCACAGCTTGGGGGACAGTATTTGCCAAAATCATTCCCAACAGACAACCTGGACATAGTTAGCATGTCTTGGAGGAAGAGAGCTTTGGCACAGCGGTGAGCTTGGCACCAGTGTCAGAGCACACAACCTGCTACTGCACAGACAGAGTCCCTGGGCTCCACAGGCAGCGCAGCCCACCCCTATGATGAAGCGGTGGGAAGCCTGAACACGCGCTTCTATCAACCAGAAGATCTGAAGGACTCGGGACTTCCAGCAGGAGGGTGGTACTCAGAAGAACATAAACACAAACTACGGTCACATTAGCTTCGAATTCTGTGCCAGATCTCTGTTTCAGTAACAGCTAAAGGCAGCAGAGGGTATGTTGACTGGGACCTTCACAGAGGACTGTCAAGTATTTCAGACTAATTTTCTCTTTTCAGGAAATACAATATAAAAGGTACAGATTATACACTGATGTAAGATGGAAGCCACTTTTTAGCTGTCTTCAGTTCATTTTTTAATCAGTGAGGATAGCAATAATTAATTATGCTGCTTGTTTGTAATACTTCATGCAGATAATCTGCTTATTAATTGCATTTAGAAGTGTTATTAGGATAAGTGGAACCCAACTGCACTGGAAGTCTGATTTTTGTCAGTTTTGGAGATCACTACTGATTAAGAGGCACACTTTGAAAATGTACCACGCTATTCTTTGAAGAGGCCAAATACATTTTCTTCCATTCTCTCACTGCTCCCTAACATGTGGTATTTTTCAGCTTGTATTTTCATTTTCTGTAAAACAAGAATGAAGACACTTTGGGATTGGACAAGCTCAAATTATAATTATGAACTTTCAAAACACACTACTGAAAAAGCAGATCATTTGGGTTCAACTTTGGAAAAGACTATAATTACTGTTTTTTCACTGTTTTAATGAACTAGACTATTAGATAAAGTATGAAATAACAAATGTCATTAAATTCTACCACTGTACAAACTACGAAATGAAGACATCTTTTAACTAATCAAACTCAAATTGGATAAAATCAATTTGTCCTCATCTGTCCTACAGAATTAATAAACATTCAGGCCTAGGAGAAGGAAAAAAACTCATTTCATTCAGGGAATGGTGTTGATGACAAATGTGTTATTGCTAAGAGAAATTTCTTTGTACATTCTTCACTGAATAGAGCAACTTAGTGCTTCTTTTTGGGTAAGTCTGGATTGTTTTCAAGAAACTATATTTTTCAATTTGTCACATTCCTATTGACTCATTTAGGGCTTCACGGATCCTGGATTGTGAACTCTCCAGAGTATTTATTCAGTACCTCTAAAGCAAGTTTTAATCTTGAGGACTGAGGCCTAAACCAACCAAAGTTAAAAACCTTAACAAACCAACCAAAGTCTATTACTGCCACATTAAATATGTCTAGAAATCAAGACCATCACCAGTACAGTAACAGTTAAATGCTGAAATGTGACACTTACTAAGTCAACTTAGAAGCTGTGAAACATACCTCACAAAAAAACCAAACAGGCAAGAAGTCAGCCCTTTGTGGTTTCAGTAGTATTAGTCTGAAGGAAACTAACATAGAAGTCACTTCAAACACCGCAAAAAGTTTCAATAATTAGAAGACCTGTTGCACCTTAGATAAGAAATAAACAATCAGTTTTTCAATATAGTAGATCACGACACACTGGATCTAGGTCCGATGCAACTTTTTGATTGGATTTTGTTAACTTGTCCTGACATAATTCCCACTGAAAGAGACATTATGCAGAATTTTCTAATGCAAACTTTGCCACAGGTATAGAAGAAGAGAAGGGTGTCCAGGGAACATGCACTCAGTCAAAGATACTCTGCCATTTTCACCCTCTACAAATTTACATCTAACCTGCAGACAGAGGAGACTTTCTCCTTCTAGTTTGTGGCTATTTTAGTTCCCAACATGAGAGACACTTTCCCACCTCCCATTCCCCAAGAAATCCTTTCTCCTTTTTCAGAAGCAGAAAGTGTTAATAACAGCATTTATTTCTAATTTTCAGAACTCATTTTCCTTGCTGAGGCACCAAAAATATACACAGATGTAAACAAGCAATTGCACTATTTTAAAAAAAAAATCAAATTATGCCATGTTACTTTCCTTAAATCATGAAATATGGATGTTTATCTCCCAGTGAAAATCTAAGTTTCTCTATTGAACTTCATGACTTCTTCACAGCTGTTTGTTACCACATGGCCAAATAAGCAGCCTTTATCATCGCAACCAACACCTTTAAGAAATAGTAACAAAACTACAGTTAACTCCACAAGACCCTCGCTACATCAGAAGGAGAAGAAATTCACTCTTCAGTGGTCGTATTTCTTGACTATGAGAAGACGTTCTTTTTAAAGAAAATTGTTTAAGCAACTAAGAAATTTGATTACCTTCTGTAAAAGGAAAAGAATGCATTGATAGCAACTAAAATCAAGAAAGGTGCCCCTAAGTTAGTTTACATGACATTCCGAAATAGGTTTTTCAGGTAATAAGCAATAGATGAAAATCAGTTCTTTGCATTTTGTGCAATTCTAAGTACAGACAATTTTAAATCATGTTTTGTACATACAGCATTTCAAACTATACAGTGGTATGTTTACCTTCAGACAGGAAGTATTTAAAAAAAAGAAATTCATGATTACATGATTGAAATGCTATTTTATAAAAAATATACGTTACAAAACTGCTTTAAAAACCAATTTGTTGAAGTGTGCCAGTCAGCAATCAAGGTTTTGCCACAAACTTCATAAAATTAGAATCTCACCTATTATCTTTCGCTTAGCAGTTGCTTTTACTTCTTCACAAAGAAAGATATGGTATAAGTAATGGATGGCATGTAAAAATATTACTGCTTGTTACCTTTTGAAAAGGCCTCATTGCCTTTTGTGTTTGATGCCCTCTGAATAAGTCTAAAGGCGTTTGAAACTTGAAAGATCTAAAGCATAAACTCCAAATTTTCTAAAGAACTAGCATATTCTCGGACAATTTGGATTAAAAGACCAAGTAGGGAAGAAAAAAATGCGTCTGCAAATCTAGTTATCTATATCAAGCACCATCTAGGACACTGGAAAAACACTAGCTATCTTACTTTTCTTTCCTTTATATTTTTTCAAAACTAAGATGAAGTATTCTGAACACTAGAATAGATTTTTGAACAAGCAGATCAATGTAAACAGGTCTAGTGAAAAGGCTCAGATTAAGCACTCAATAATTCTGAAGGAGGAAAACCGCAAGTAGTATCTTAGGTGTCACCAAAGGTATGAGGTCTATTCACAAAGTCAGTACTGAAAGACAGAAGGATAATGTAATACATTTTAAAAGTACAGACACTTTTCTAAGGAACTTGATCCTCTTAATACTTCATAACAAGTGGTTTGGTTTGATACACAGACCATGTATTGAACACTACATTCTATAGACAGCATAACAAGACTCAGTATTTTTGTATTTCATGGTTTTGTTAGGCATATGCTTCTGTTATACATAGTTCTCTAAGCATTGCTTAATCTTAACCCATCTGAACATACCTTGAGATATTACTGAGCAGTCTACACAAACTGGCAGTTAAACCCAAGTCTTAAATCAAGAAAAAGACTTGCCATTAAACTCTGTTATTCTAGAGCTGCTTATTTACTTGTCTAAAACAGCTTAAATAATGAAATTTGGCATTCATTGCTCCTAACTTCATGAGCAACCTCTTCTACAATTGCTGTGCCAGAAAATTACAAGTTGAACTGAAATGTTAATTATGTTTCCGAAGTTTTTGAAGACAGAAGCTGTAAAGAATCAAAAGCTTTATGTTCTATGCAAAGCGCATATTGAGAAAGAGATTTCAATAATCCAGTGCTCTGGAAATACAAAACCACCAATAAGCAGAAACAACTAACTATGCCAACCATCAAAAATAACCATATGCAGCAATGTACCATACTTTCAGCCCATACCATCAAGGCTAAAAAGACAAGAAGACAAAAGCCATACGCTAATCCAACTAGAAGATAAGGAAGGAGCAGTTCATGCATGTGTATTTGAAACATGAGTAGATACTTCTACCGTAATAATAATGATGCTATAAAGCGAAGTTATATTACTAGAACATTAGAGGATTTTTGTTTGTTTGCTAGCACTATATGAAGAAAAAATAGTGTTACCTATAAACCAGTTACTTTTTAAAAGAAGGGAGATCAGTGCTTGAAGGGAGACACACAAATTTCTAAAATGTAAAAAAATTAAACATGGAAAAGCACTAGTGGTATAGAAAGAAACAGAACACACACTGGTAAGGCTGCTTATATAATCTCAATTTTTCCTTCTGACCTTTTAAACAAACTACAGAACTAAGAATGCAGTTTTCCATCTACTGATCCATAACAGAAGACAGAATGCTAGCAGAAGCAGTGCATATTTTCTCATAATCTCTGCATTAGAAAAAAAAAAAAAAGAGAAGAGGTTAAGCAGTACATATATTTAAATATATATACTTAACCATAAAGTATTTTAAGTCTTACATCATCTTAAAATGAAGCAAAAGTTATTAAGCAAGAAAACACATACCTGATATACCCTGAGACTCCGTCTGTAGATCACAGTACCACAGTCTGTTCACTGGATCACACCCTTCTCGGATAGACAGCAAGACATATCGACCATCGTCTGATACCTGTAAGAAGTTATAGGAAAATCAAGGACAATTCATCCTCTGGAAAAAAAAAAACAACACAAAAAAACCCCAACTTAACAAATTAGTCCCTAAACCCCTAGCAAAAAATAAATTGATGCTACAGCTAGTAGGGTGAACAGACGTGCATGGAATATGAGAACTCGCCAAGAACCCACACTTATTGCTTACATCAACAAATAACATAGGTATAGTCTGCTGACATTTCAGGAGATGAAAACCAAACAGCTGTTTCTTCCCGCAGTTAATTAAAAAAAAAAAAAAGAAAAAACAAGAAAAAAAGAAAGTTTATGATTTTTAACAGTATTCCAGCTAAAAGGGTGTCTAAATGAGTCAGAGTGGATATCTGCTCCATCATGGACCTCCATGGGCTGCAGGATGACAACCTGCTTCACCGTGGTCTTCTCCGTGGGCTGCTGTTAAATGAACATTATAAGCTACAACGACATTATACATTTTCCAATGAAGCTTCTTGGTTTGCCTTTGCACATGCACTTACTCACAGGATAAAATTTCCAAAATGGTGTCTACTGGTAGATAGTCATCAATGAACCCTTCTTTCAAGTCAGGCTTTGCAAATATACTCTTTTTCCCGGCAAAACTTTTGAAAGTGCAAGCCCACCACGGAAAGGCAGGAAGTAACAGGAAGTCATCAACTTAAAAGTCTCCCTCTCCTGGCTGACCTGTTTTAAGCACATTCCAAAACTAGCAGATTTAGATGTTTCACTAACAGCTGATACAGAAGGCTGTCTCCTATCCACATTCTTATATGACAATATCTAATGGAAATTTATACCTCTAGTCACAAAGTATGAATCTGAGTTCTGGAAACTTTCCATTTGGCCCTAAACACAGCTTCAAAAAAAAACCTTATTCATATATCATGATTACTTCTCAGATTTACTTTGGTTAACATTCGTAACATTAGTTGTACAAAATATCTGTAGAATCAGTTATGTGAAATAAATTTCAGAAGAATTAGGTCCTAACTATACTGCTATTCAAATAGATCCACAGTTTTAAACACACAATAAGGGAACTTTGCAGAATAGTGAGTAAAACCTCAGCATCCGAAAACTAACAAACAAACCCCAACAACCAAAGACCCCTCAAAAAAAAAAAAAACCACCACAAAAAACCAACCCAAATGAGTGTTTCCGAGTTGTATTTTTTTACAGCCATTTTACCATCAACTAACCATACCACTAAAAAAAGTCCATACAGCTGAAAGCTCACAAGGCAAACAAAAAAAAACATCTAAGAATCCTACCCGACCATAAAAACTAACCAACACCAACAAACCCGCCCTCCCTCCCCCAAAAAATAAAATTATATGAAACACCTAAGATAGCCTTCATATGGCAGCCTGCAAAATTGAGACATTTTGCCTTCTCCTCCTAAGATGGGAATACATCCAGAAATGGAAACCAAAATTAGGTTATCTTTTTCCAAAGAAGCATCTTCAGTGTTTTTACACAAACATTAACCGCAGGTGTCAGTTTTAAACTTGAGACTGCAATATGCTGCTTAAACAATTGCTCATACTTGTAAAAGCACCAAGTTTCTTTCTCTTCCTCACCAACTCATACAACATGTTAAGTAATTGCAAGTGGTATACACAACTATAAATTTCAGTTAAAACTCAAGAGTATGACACACAGAATTCTTTCAGTCATAGTCAGAACCCACACAAATTTGTTCTTTGATGCTGTGAGTTAATGGTTAACAGAAGACCGCTTGCTTTACCCAAGAAAACTTATTTACAAATTTCTGATTATGTTGTTGCAAGGGCAATTCAGAACCTCTGCTGACAGCAAATCTGAGTACATCTAATGAATTTTTACTTCCACATTCCCAGCTGGACTACTGAAGAGTTGATACAGGTTCATGTTTAATTTGAAGTAGGAATTCCCAAAGCATATTGCTGGTGGGATGCCAATTAGGTCTGTCTCTATCACTAAAGCTATTCTTAGATCAGTGAGTTCTATAACCCAAAGGAGTGTGACAGAAACAGGACAAGACACTGTTGACTGCGGCATGCTAAAATGTTTACTACTATAGCGCGAATTTAGACATCCACATTGCAAAGTTACAGTTTGATGAGCAAATATTGGCAGCAGTACGAGCTTGCATGGTCTCCACCTCCAGCTCTCCCTACTGCTATGGTTGCTTGTATCCATGCAAGTTCATTCCCCTAATCATACCAACACAACCATTTACCATTGTGTGGCAAACTAGACTGGAGCAGCTGATCCAGCTGAAAAAATAGCATGTTACAAAAAATTAAAAAAAAAAAAAAAAAAGAAAAGAAAAAAAGAAGAATCCAGGGAAAAAAAAATCAGAACAAAGATGACAACAGGAGGGGGAAAAAATTAAAATTTAAAAAAAAATTAAAATTAAAATAATAATAATTTAAAAAGACAGAATAAAAGAAAAAGCCCCTCTGAAAGACGAGTATCTCAGTCAGTTCTCTGTGGAGTTGCACAAATGGCTGAGCTAACACACTGTCCCAAGCAGCTGGAAACATGAATAATATAGGCAGAGATTACTTAGGGCAGCTCAGATGGCAGCACTGACCAATGTGTAATCACGGCCTGAATACCACTGACTCTTGTATATCGTCAACAGATAAGAGTCTGGGTTTCAGAATGGCAAAAGCAAACAGGATTTCCCAGCTATCATTTGGGTCATTATGCTGCTACATCATCTTCACGAGCAGAACTGCAATCCTTGCTCTTGGCCCACAAACTTATGAACTGAAATTTCATACCAGCATTTCACTCAAATCTTAGAATGCATTTGTAGTTCAGCATAAGGGGGACAGCTGTAATGTCAGAACTGACAGCTTGGATCAGAAGTAAATTCTCCTGGTTTCCCACATTCAAGCTGACAAGGAAACATCTCAAGAATTTCTGAGATCTGGAATGCTAGTCAGTGCACATTTCTCTCATTAATGTAATTTCTATCATTTCAAACAACACCCACTGGTAAAAGGTAAGGAGGTTATAAAGCAATTGAACATCTTAAAATGACATTTAGGTCCTGTCAAAACAGGGCAGAAAAAAATCCTGTAGCCTTTCAACTGGAGCTTTTAAAAACCTTCAGTATAGCCATGATTTTATCAGCATAACACAGCAGTAGTAAAGGAAGGATTATTTCAAAGAGCTGATGTTGGTAGTTCCACTGCTGCCATTCAGTCACTTGGCAATTTTGAATTTAATAGATCTGTTATTTCTGAAATACTTGCTGTGACCATCTTGACACCATACAAACATACAGAAGTATCATTACGATAGCTGTGCTCACAAGTACTATTCTATTTAGTCTTTCAAGAATCAAACCCTTTGAAGTAAAATCTTTATAGAGCAGTTTTTGGTTACAGTGGAGTACTTTTTGGGTTTTTATTAGCAATTTTGTTTCAATGGTAGGTGTTCTCTCCATTTTGATGAAAAGTAACCACTGCTTAGAAAATCATTAAGAGATACAGTGGTTTACTTGTAACTTCAAGAAATGAATTGATATCAAAAGAAGGAACATCATTTAAAGCCTAATTCATAAAAGGAGTTTTCCAACTAAAGTTTTTATTTCATTGCAAAACATAGTTAATTCGTAGACAAGCCATATAAGGAACCCCAAAGGGTTCTATGTTCCGCATTTATAACAGCAGTAACCATCTATGAGGATCCACAGCAAAAGTGAAGTTAAATACTTTGTCTACTAGCAGCACATTTCAGACCAAAAATTCATACATAATTAAAGAAAAGAAAAAAAAGAAAAAGAATGAACAGGAGAAGGCTGTGGGGTTTTCAGACTTCCTGGCTTTGTGTATTACCCCTCAACTAAAACGTCAATAGGAGAGACATTAAAGTGCTTTGCTTCCAAGTAAAGTGCATAACAGCAACCTCAGTGAATATTAATGCCAGTTCTTTGAATACTCCCTGGGAAGTCACCACTGCAAGATTCAGGATGAGTTCTCTATTTTTAGTGCACAAATATGGGCTTTTTGAGTGTATGGTATTATATTAAGGCAACTATATACACACATAATTCCTTTTTAAGCTAACCAATTAAAAGTTTTACCACCTTTGCCCTTTTTATTATCAAGGTGGAAAAAAACCTAATCACTGTATAATTTCTTTCTGCATAACAATATATTAAAAAAATTAAATAAGTAAAATTCAGTTATTAGATAATATTCCTCTATTCAGGAAAAGATAAACTGACTTCTCCTTTAACTGCAGATATTAACGCTATAATCTGACATTAATCTACAACCTGATCTGCCTCTGATTATTTTACAAACTACTGCTCTTCACAGAGCGGTGTACTTTGCATATGGAACAAGGCAACTGTCATTGCCATCTAATGCATTTCCAATGAAACAGAGCAAATAAATTGCATACCAAAAAAAAAAAAAAAAAAACAAAAAACAAACCCACAAGAAAAAACAAAATCAGAGACAGAATCGAAACTTTCAAACAGAGCCAAATGGTCAAATTAGTAACTGGACTCCATGTACCCAGTCACGGGAAAAATCAAACCATCCAGAGAAGGCAAGATGGATCGCAATAATGATGCAACCATGCGATGCATAGCATTAATTAACCAGCAATTAAAAACTCATAGCATCAGTAAGCTGCATTTTAAAATGCCTACATCTTTCAATATATGCTATGAATCTAACAGTTAAAACCAGCCAGAATGACTGACTAGTTGATTTTTTTTGTTTGTTTGTTGGCTTAGTATTAATTTAGGAAGGTACCAGGCCACCACAATAAAACAGACTAATGACAGCAGTAATTTCCTAAATTCAGGTACATGCCGCACAAAGATTTTTGCATAACACTGCTGAACTTGAATATGATTTGACCAAGAAGAATGTACAAGGAAGAGACAGTTCAGCTGGACGCAGAAACTACCTGCCCTGCATTATGTATCAATATTTTAAAGCTTCGTATGAGATGAGTAAAGCAAAATACTGAAGATAAAAACCACAAACCTTCTACAGAAAAGTAAAAATTTCTGTAGAAACTGCCAAAACATTTGGTCAGTAAAAGATGAGAACAATTAATTGTGTTGTCTGAACAGCCTCAAGTGTTCTAACGTCATAAATACGCACACACTCCCAGGCCACAAAGTTCTGCTTTCATGATGACGAAGTCAAGAATCCCCACTGTAATTTCCCAGCCTTTCAAATTCCACTTTTATTAACTCACTATTACAAAAAGCAAAGCTGTTTCCTTTTCTAGAACAGGAAACAGATTTCATAAGGTAAAATGATCTTGAAGATTTTAGTTTGGTGTTTTTGTTTTGTTTTGTTTTGGGGGCTGGGGGGGGCAGGGCTGTAATGAAAAAAACATAAAGCTGTGTTCTGACATTATCTCTGCAGTGGTACTAGAAAGTCACTGAAGCTTGCATATAGCTCCTATCATATTTTATGTTCTATTTTGAGAGAATGAGGACTGGGGCAAGAACTCCTTTTCACTAAGCAACCTCTTGGGACCATCTGCACAATCCAAGGCCCCTGAGGCTGGTACTCTGCAAATGATTTGTTTTGTTTTCTATTTGCATCCTACTGGTTTAATCAACCAGACTTTGAAGACCTAATGATGGCTGGTCATAGAACTGCATCATTTCAGGATTAGATCCAACAGAAACTACTTACTACATTCTGAGGAACAGGTCTGACATACTCTATGCAGGACACAGACCGATTACAAGTAAACAACATGCTGATGTGCTTCTCCATCCATTCCCCAGGTTAGAAAATTTGCTTTGGACATTAATTCAATTTCCATGTTCCAGGCAGGTTTTTATTCTTAGATTTCACATACAATGTGCTGGTATAAATAGCAGTTCTATTTTGACCATACCCTTCTGAGCCTCTGCTAAGCCTGGTGTTGAAGGAGACTTCCCAAAGCCAGAGAACTGGGGCTTCAACCCTTGATCATTGTGCTTATAATGGGACACAAGGCAGTCTTGTTCAGAAGAACACAGCAATATGTATATGCATATTTACATGCATTCTCTTTCTTAAATCTAGCACAGAGTAAAATCAGTAGCCTTATGAGGTGACGAACATCACACATGATTTTTCTTGTGGCTTTCAGCTTGCTTTTGAGTGCAATGAAAGCACCAAAGCATCAGGAACTTGGCTATGTAAGAGACTGCCATCTACCAGAGACCCATGTGCAGCCAAGAAGATTGCCTGCCTGTTTCTTAATGGTAAAATTCTCCAGACCCACTGTCAGGGCTGAAAAAAAAAAATATTCATAGCAGACTTCTATTCCAAAGTCAGCCTTGACAAAGATAGTGTAAGTCTCCAGAAAATCTCCCACAACCCCATTTAGTCCAGCAGTGAGTCTCACTTGAGCAAACTGACAATGTTTTGAGCCCTTCCCCTTCGTGCTGCTCACTCTTCCCCTGTGGATGTTGCACTTAATGCTGCTGCAGTGAAAATACACTGTACCGAGCATACATCTGGCACGGCTTACTCCTCTGTGCTCTGAATTTCATTTGCAAGATCACCTCCCTGGTTGAGAACCACTGATGTTAACTGACAGCTCTAAACATTGGGGAAAAAAAAAAAAAAAGTCGTCAGTTCAGGGACTGTGAACTGTGTTTGTCAAACAACAACATGAAAAACTGTACTTGTTTTACTGCTGGCAGAATTGGGATGGAAGAGTTCCTCCCCCCATCCTCTCCTTTCTCTTCTGTTTACTTTCCTGCCAGTACCATAGGGACTTTAAACACTGCCAACTGTGAAAGGCTCTTATATAACTTATTGTTTAACTTTGAGAATAACAGTCTGGCTGTGAAAGAGAGATAGGCTCTGTGAGTCTGGAGAGGAAGCAAGAACAGGCCACTTAGAGAAGGATGGGAAGCTCCTCTTTCTGAGAGTAGCAATGACATTGCCAAGGTTTTTTTTTAAAAAAAAAATCTTCAAACCAGTCTGCCCTCTACTGGAAAGTTATTCAAATAAACTCCATCCCTGCTCTTCCCAACTCCTTCACCATCCTAGAATCTGTACCAGAAATACATATGCTTTTTCTAGACTAATCAAAAGACTCGATAGCCTCTTTTTCAAACTTACATATCTGGCTAACAATAAACCTATTTTTCTTCCTCACAAGTAATCCATTTAAGTGAGCAGTTGGAAATGCATCTGTATTTCTATGCCAACAACATTTTCAGCACCACAGATTTTGTTTAAATGAAGCATACTTGGGGCTGGTGTTGAATGCGTAATGAGGAAAAAAACCCTGAAGCTATTTTCTTGCATGTTGTCTTGTAAATGTATTAAGCTGACAAAATTTTACACAACCCTTTTTTCATCCTAATCAGTGGCCTAGTTTCTTCTCTCCATTGAAAATACACACCACACTGACTCCCTGCAGTGCACCTGAGATTATTCTTTCTTTTTAAAGTATTATGGCAACATTATCACTTTTGCAAGCTCTGAAGATCTCCTTGTCAGGTGCTTTTCACTTGCAAGTAAGGTATTAATCTCCTTTGACCCAAAGGTTATGAGACCTGTAAATTCTGCTCTAAAGCCAAGTATGGCAGTTCAAGTTCTGCTCCCACTATAGAGAAAGGTTTGGTAGTTGAGACTAGACCATCCAAATCATAATCCAGTTGTCTTTACTGGAGCTTGTCTAAAACATAAGAAAACCCAAATGTCTTTACCTATTCGGCCCAGCAAGGCCTTGTAAAATAAAAACATTTGTTTAGTAATCTGGCAGGAATGTATGAAAACAGGCTTTCATAAAATGTTGAGCTGTGCAAAGCTGTATTTTAAAATCTGTGGCAGTATATTAGTGCCAAGTAAGAATACTCAGGACAGTGCTGATAAGCCACATAATTGATTTTTTTCTCTACTACTTCGTGGTCTTCCATTTTCTCAAACACATACTTCCAAAAAAATTGACCAGAAAACTTGTTTGAATGGCCTGAAAAGATTTGACGTATTGCACAACAATGAAACCACATTTTGCAATTGCCTTTTTTTTTTTTAAACTGCAGAACATGTTTTTTCCTGACCATTAAAGACTATTTTTAATTAGTATTAGAATAACAGAAACACATTTTACAGGTGGAGCTCACAGTACAACCCCAGAATGTCAACTCTTTTAAAGTACTTTCACTTAGATAAGCTCATGATTATTTACCAACGTGGATCACTGTTTTACCACTACTTTTTAAAATACCATTTCTTCTTAAATACCAACATCTTTGGAAGTTTATGCCTCCTAGAGGTCAAGAAAACAGTCATAAGCAGACACATAGACTTATTAAACAAGAACCCACAGTAGTGCAGTCTTTCTCTCTTCACTGCCCTCCCCACTGTCCCAATACTTAGGAGGCTGTTTCAATTCCAGTGGCTTCAGAACTGGTAGTTGCACTACATTCTATCATTTTCCTATTCTACAGCAAGAGTTACTATTACCAGTCTCCTCTTCCCACCCTAAAGGCCTTTTGATCATTTAATATAAGAACTATATACTCATTAATTACAAAAATTACCCAAGACATTTGGTGTCAGAAAAAAAAAAAAGATACTACTTTTACATTTAAGGTGGCCTCAAGCTTTTATTTCACAATAGAGGAACCAGGAGATGCAGGATGGCTACTTCTCTGCACCCTGGCCAGGCAAACTCTTGCTACTCACTACAAGCAGTATACTATGAGTTCTCTTCTGTGGTCCTCCTCATATTCGGTTCTGTATTTCTGATCTTGAAATATTCCAGCCCTGCTTCTTCAACTTAGATAAGAAAAGGCTCTGTTAGTGTGCTATTATCTCAAAGAAGGTTTTGCTACCTATAAGATAGGTGTACCTCTACACCTACTACAGAAGATATCATTTCCATGGGATTTGAAATCATTTGAGACTGCAAACTTTCACTACCCTAAAAAGCTGTATAGTCTAATGAATCAGACTGCAACAGCCCTCGCCCACGGAAAGTGAATTTGCCTTCACAACAACATGTGTAGTTTAGCTCACGATGCTGCAAAGCAATAATAATAATAATAATAATAATAATATGCATCACTTGTATGATTCAGTGGATAGATCACTAGAAGACATCTGTCACCAAGAGAAAGCCTATTTATTTGCAGAACTAGGGAAAAATAAGGATAATGATTTACAAATTACTTTTTATTGCCAGCTTAAGACAACAGAACCGACTAGTTTTTGAACAGCAGAAATAATTCCAAAGCCCTACTTGCAAGTTTACATTTATATTCAGGTCAGTTGTTAAAGGTATGTTTCATTAATAGATGAGATGATGTAAAAAAGTTTCTGTTTATTCACAGAACCTACAGATAAGTCTGATTTGTACAAAGAAAGCTCAGTGAGGTCACTTTGCTAGTGAACCTTTCACATTCTCACTGTCTCATTTTGAATCCCACTGTTCAAATTCTCTGAAAGAAACTTTCTTTTCTGGCAGCCCACAGAAATGAAAACCTGAACATTTTCATGGGTTAACGTGTTGAAAGGTGAGCACAGACTGATGATCAGATTGTTAAAAAGAGGTTCTCTTAAAGAATTCTAGGAACTGAATAACCCAACCAGGGTAAAAACATTTCATATTTCTCAAAGGCGTCAGATCAAAAGAGACTCTGTAGAGAAACAAAATGTACTGATTAAACATAATAGCTAGGAGAGTGCAAAAAACTACAACAGGTTTTTATCCACTGGAAAAACATCAGTTCCCTGATAAACAGAATGACCACCACTACATTCCAACAGCACTTAGAACATAGCGCTCACTCAATCAAGAATTGTTAAATCTAACACGAAATATAAACCGCACATTAGCTACAAAACTTAGGGTCTTTTGAAGCATTCATGTCAGGAAGATGGTTAGCTATCCCAGGACTTTGCACAATATAGTAGTAGTTCAAAAATATAAGCTTAAGAAATCAATTCCAGCAGTGACTTGCTCCATCTCCAATAACACAGTCCGCACAGTATTTGTGCCGAATAAACTTGCTTTTGGGAGACTTACAAGTCTCCAAATGGGCACATAGTTTTAACAGATTTTAACTGTATGTCTCCATTTTTCAAGTAAGTAGAATAGACATATTTCATTTCCAGGAAAGACGCTACGAAAATAAATATAAACAAAATAAATATATGGCAGGAAATATCCAGACATGCTGGTTATCGGAATAAGCATTTTGTGCTAAAAGTGAAGGCTGGAGCTCAACACTGTCTAAGAAGAAAGAAGAACAGTGACACATTGCCCATCACATGATCCTTTTCTGTCCTGGAATGTACACCATGCAGAATATTCTCAAAAAAGGATATGCAACTGTGTCATTACAGGACTGAGAACGGATTTAAATCAAACTAGACAATCTTATTTTCAGCAATTCTTAGTCAGTAATTCTTAGCTGAATGCACAATACTGAAACACTAAAAAAAGCATTCTGTTAACACGATGTTTTCCTCTTTATAACTACCAGTTGTTAGAATCTGAAAAACTGAACATAACGACAACAAACTTCACCATACCTCAGCTCCACCCATCCATTTGGGTTCATCTGGAAATTCAGCACATAGGATGTCTTCTGACTGATCAGTTCCTAATACATGATAATGCAGCTTTTGGTGCAGATTAGTTGAGGTCTCAGTGCCTAGTGAAATGCAGATATTTAAACCAATTAGCTCTCACAGAAATCCAACAACCACCAAATAAAATCAGTATCAATTTCTGTATTCCTTTGCCTAGGAAAGAGAAGAGTATTTCAGCAGAGAGAATTACAGTGGTTCGCATCTACAGCCATTCCCCTCCAAATAAACAACACTCCCCAAAACAAATACAACTTCAAACCATCCTGCAAACTTGTTCAAACAGTTACCTTTTCCTTTATTTGCTGATAATACTATCTTCAAATCTGAAGATTTATCATTTCAAGCTTTGCTTTCTAGAAATACTAAGCACTCAAAGAAAAACAACAACAATCCCTGCCATCCTCTAATGATGTTTTTGCTCCCATTTCACCCTGGGCAACTAAGGGGAGATTTATTGCTAATCAATATGCTAGAAACCTTCATACTTCCATTTGCTGAAACTGAAAAAAAAAAAGGAGTATTTAAAAACACTGCAAGAGGTGCTCCTTGACTTTTTAAAAAATTTTGTTCTTGCAACATTTTCCAACACTCTAGTTTCTGAACTACAAAAATGTCTAAAAGCAAAAAACAAAGTGGGTATCTAACTTGCAAATGTGGCAAAATGATAGGCTGCAAAACCAAATACGGAGGCAAAATCTGGGCTCTCTCCAAGGTTTAACAAAGAGCACAGGTCCAGAAGAAACTTTTCAGTAGCACTGCCTTATAATAAGAGCTTCCAAATTCCTCCCCTATTGACACTCCTCAGCAATTTATTCCCCTTTGTGTGCTGCTCCTTGAGTTTTGCTAGCATATACATTTTGTGTTGCTGTGCAGTGAACCACAGATGAATTAATGTGGTTGAATAACAAAAACCTTATGCCCCAGATTGCTATTCATAAGGTCAGCCTCCCAAGCCAGTTCACCTATGCCTGCACAAACGCGTAAGGGGAACAGATCTAAGTAAGCTGTCACCAGACATCAAATTCCAGCCAATAACACCCTGTATGAAAGCTAAGTAAATCATTGCAGAGAAAGGGAAATGGAGCAGCAGACTTTTAAGAGAACACAGGCAGACAAGAGGATACTCACACTAAGTGAGGACAGGCTTTGATCAGACAGGACATAAGCTGATATCTAATTGTATAAACTAGTATAGCTGGTTATTTTCAGTATAAACTAGTAGAGCTCATTAATTGTTGCACCAATTTACTGAAAAGATAATTTTGCTTTCATATAGCATGCAATTAGTACAACCATACTTACCATCACTTTTCCCATCTTGTTTTGGATAGCAGTTATAGAACATGCCTTTTCCGTCATGGGTCCATGCCATGCAACTGAATTTAACTCTCTCCAGTGTATCTGGAAGATCCTCAGGACCTTCTACTTTCATAAACTTGATAGTAACCCAATCAGAGCCACTAGAACTCAGGCCATACGCAAAGTATTCACCATCTTCGCTGAATGCATAACCTAGGAAGTTGGAACCAAACAAGATGAAATAAGAACCAGCACAAGGAATCAGCACTTTCAAAAAAAGTGTTTCTTATTTTGCCACAAAGCTTTTTATTATTTACTACCCACTAGCCAAATCCCAATGAAAGAGAGGTGAAATTGGAAAAGCAGTTAAAAAAACTGCATTCGCCAAACACCGAGAGAAGAGAATTTATTTCCTAAAAGACAGTGCAAGCAACTATATCTGCTATCGGATTTGGGATTTGCAGCACTTTTCCAGCTGTTGTGGGCTTCTCAAGTAGTTCACAGATCTGAGTTTAGGCATGCATACTCAGTAAGTATGTTCGTTAACATCGCTTATGCCCAACACCTGCATTACGATTTGAGTAATAATTTTTCTACTTCCCTGAGTTTAGGGGAAGAGGTGGAGACTGAAAATACACACAGGTAGACAACTTAAAGTGATATTTGAAAAGAGAAACAGTACCAAAAAAGTCAACAGAAACTGAGATGCATGCAGTGCATCCTGAAATAAAGCAAATAGCACTTCAGTATTGGAGACACTGAAAACTAGACCCTGCGAAGCCCTAAAAACTGAAGTAACTGGAAAAATTTGCCACTAGCATGCAAATAGATTAATAACCCCTAACAACATAAGAGTGGCCATTCTGATTCAGACCAAGATTCCACCTAGCTATCCTCAGAAGGGGTCACAAGGAGTTGTCTACTGAAGTAACAACGATGCCAGCACATGTAGTATTTTCCTGAAATATTCTTACAACCTCTGGCCATTTTTAGCTTAGGACACATCTTTTCCATGAAGTAGTTGGTTAATAATCCTCAGCACTCTCCTCCTCCTTGACCTTGTCCAGCCTGACCTTAAACCCACAGTAAGTTTTTTGCACCAACAACATCCATTGGTAAGGAGTCCTACAAATCTACTTCTGGTATGAACCACCACCACCTTTTGTTTGCTTTGGACTCAACTCCCACTGCCTTCATTTGATATCCCTTAATTCTTGTAATAGAAAAAATGTCACCTAAGCAATCCCTATTTACTCCCTCCATGCTACTGCATGCCACAAATGATTCTGTAGACCTCTATTTTACCCCTGCTAAATTGTCCCTTCTGTAATCTGATTGATCTGAGAACACTCAATCGTTCCTAACCTTTGCTCCATACCCTTGATTGTTCCTAGTGCCCTCCTCTGAACTGTATTTCAGAGCCCGCTTTGAGCTGAGGGGACAGGAACTACATTCTATTCAGTGCTACTGTATAACTCCCTGGGTTGCTAATGTAATGGTGTCTTCTGTTCTCAGTTTCCTTCTTAATAATTTCTGACATTCAATGTGCTTGTTTGGCTGCTACCAAGAATCAAGCTGACATTTTCATGGAACTATCTATTACAGCCTAAGAATTGCTCCCAAATGGTCATGGTCGGCTCAGAGTCCATTCCATCCATTCCTCTACAGATGAGGTTAGGATTGTTTGTCCCCTGTGCACCACTTAATTTATCTGCACAGAGACTTTTACTACTTAGTTTATTGCCCACTAACTATCCCTAAGGTCCTCCTGCACCTCTTCAGCCATTCTTCAGCCTTTACCTGGAGTAACATTTTGTCGTTGCCAAACTCTGCCACCACACTGCTCACTCATTTGTCTAATATACAGGGTGTTTCAAAAACGTGGGCTCAGTGAAGTACATTTCATGATGGCAACATGCTACAATTACATAAAAAAATTACAAGCAGTTTAATGAGTTATCAAGTTTTAGTAACCTTTTTATAAACGCTCTGTATTCCCAAGTTGTAAGAGTTCCATTCGTGGGCGGTTTGTGGTTGCAGAGATATAGAGGATATGTCAAGAAGATGGACCCAATTTGAAATCACTGTGTCTCTGCAACTATGAACCGCCAATGAATGAAACTCTGACCACTTGAAAGGGCAGGGCATAGAGTTTCAAATCATTACCGCTAGATGCCTCTCCCAGCATACAAATAGCCATGTTGCCAACATGAAATATACTGCTTTAAAATTGGGTCCATCATTTTGAAACACCCTGTGTACGACCACACCGAACAGTGCAAGCCCTGACAGAAGTCTACTGGTGATTTCCACTTTGAGAGCTGATCAGTTATTCCTGTCCCTGCCTTTTAAATTAAGTATTTATCAACACCAGGAGTTTCTCCTCTTCTTCCATGGTTGTTGTTTCTCCTAAGTGCATTTGGAAAGAGACTTTGTCATAAACTTTTTAGAAATAGAGAGAGATTATATGAACCCAGTCCTTATATCTACAACTTAAGGCAGGACTTCTCACTAAAAAATGCTGGATTGACTCTTTTCAACTAGGTCACAATTAAAGAAGCAACCACTAACTCTTCCTTCTGGTTTTATTAACTGCCTTGTACAGACTTCAAGGACTTCTAGGTCCAAGAGTCTTGCTTCTACAACAAGCAAACAGGGAGTGGGAAAATGGACAGCCAGCGTAAATTAGAGCCCTAGTGAACAGAAGTAATTATGCAATTTTTTGTGTTAAAGAGTTGTGAAAGAAGATATTGAGAAACTGAACCACGTTAATTGTGAATACAATGCAGATTTAGAAGTGTTCTTCTGAAACACCATAAAAATCCACATATGGCTATTGTGACTATTTTGATTAAAACAAGCCACTCTAGCCGTATTTTTATTGGTAAAGAGCTGGAAACCATTTCAAAATTCTGCTGAAGACCCAGACTTATTCAGCAGGAACTGCTGCCTCACCAACCTCGTAAAGCCACAGTGCCATCATCAGAAAGCTTATTTGGATCAAGAAAAACTTTGGCATCAGCATCCAAGGAGTCTTGTACGTACAAAACTCGCTGGTTCTGCAGTCCTGTATTGTAGAAGTGAAAGTACCTAAAAGAACACAAGAGAGAAAAATAAGTACATTCAGATTTTGAGTGAGGTAAGCAAGAAAAACTTGTATGAGGTTGTCATGAAGTGAATAAAAGACAGATAAATATATAAGGGAAACACAAGCTTCACAGCAGAGTAGGAATTCTGGTTTCCCCTGTGGCCATCAGGGATTTAACCATCCTCTGTAGGTGCCTTTATCTCCCCCTTAATACAGAGGAAGCCCAGACACCTATTTCTAGGCCTCTAAAAATGAAAGGCATCTCATCCCAATGTGATATAGATTGCATAGAGGAGACTGTAGGAGGCAACCAAAACATGTTTTAAAAATAAAAGCTGCATTTGCCACAGTGCATTTCAAACAAAGCTAAGTATACTATAAATTCTATATAACTGTCTATGTGAAACAGCTCTTGCAGCCTTAGCGTTTCTCTGTTACAAGTATTGGCACAGGTTTCCATCCCCTATGTTAAAAGCTTCGTCATTCATATAGCTGTTTTCAACCTGTATTGCGTGGTAGACAGATATTCAAATGAAACATCTGAAATTGTTTCATCTGTAGGATGAGGGGCAACAGGCACAGACTGAAGCACAGGAGGTTCCATCTAAACATGAGGAGAAACTTCTTTACTCTGAGGATGCCAGAGCACTGGAACAGGCTGCCCAGAGAGGTTGTGGAGTCTCTTTCTCTGGAGACATTCAAAACCTGCTTGGACACACTCCTGTGCAATCTGCTCTAGGTGAATCTGCTTTAGCAGGTAGTTTGGACTAGATGATTTTCAGAGGTCCCTTCCAACCCCAACCATTCTGTGATTCTGTATTTTCCAATGTCTATAAAACTGCATATGTTTTGAAAAATTTGCAGGAACAGAGAATCACAGAATTCTCTTTAGTGAGGCATACTCTTCATATCAGAATACACTACAGAGCACAAAGAAATTATGAATTGCATAGAATACAGTTATTAAGTACTACACTTCTGTTCCTTCATAGGACTCCTGAGTTTTACTATGCAAATCTGTGACTTAAATCAAAAAGCAGCTTCACCTGTGGGAACAGAAGAAATTATGAGGTTATGTTCAAACCTAAACATAACTTCACACATTTCCTAAGGCTACCCAGTACTTGGATACATGCACAGCAACGTGGTAAACCCACAAGGGGAAACTACACTCAGAAAGGCCTGGCTAACAATCTGAACTAGTAATATCTTCAAATACCAATGTGAGTGAAAAAAATCAAAAGATTCAAAGGAATAAGAGAAAAAGATATGTAATTTTCCATTTTACTGTGCATTTTCTAGCCAATTTCACCTTTGCAATGCTGGGCAATAAGCTGGGAAGCAAAGGTCAAACAATGTGACAGGCACAGCACCTCCCTGGACACTCTTCCTTTCTGCAGATTCTACAGAACAGCTCACCAGACACTGTCTTTTAGTAGCTATTCTTCAGCAGAAAATTGAAATAATTAAATATAAGAATTTCTAAGCAACATGTGAAGCTTAGGTAGTTCTTCGAATAGAATAGTTGCTCCTCCAGCCCCTTACTAGTGTTATTTAACTTGGTAGATCCCTCTTTATCTCCTCAAACACCATAATATATGGGGTTTTGGTATGATTTTTAAACCATTGTGATTTAAGTTCAGCGCATGCCAAGAAATAGAGTAATACTCAGAAAAGCTAAAAAGGTATCTATTAAAATCAAAGTAAAGTATCATAAATTAAAGCACATCAAGTTCCTGGCATAAACATTCTTCCTGGAGGACAGTCAGCTGCATCAAATTAAGACTTCTTATCTCTAGTAGAGACTATATTAATCACTGCCATGAGCATTTCTGCAACATCAGGCCTTATTAGCATTGAAGGCATGTTTACACCACACAAGGAGAATGGGTCAGAGAATCCAGAGCAGTCGCTGATCTGGCCTGCTCCAGAATCAGACTCACCATAGTTACATCTGCATGAGCATCACATGCAGACTAATAAGCTTTGCTCAACAAGGCTTACTTTCCTGCATGCAGCACCGTCTTAAACAGCTCCACTGATTCTGGGTTTAAACCTCACACTGACGTACTGTGTCACAACAGTGACAACTTAAATTGACATCAGCTTGGGTTCGCTCCCCACAATATACTTACAACACACAGTACAGACTTTCCCTCCCTTAGGAACAAGTATCCACACCCTCTTCACAACATAGGGCAGATAACTAAAGAGTAGCAGATCTCCCCCAACATCTGTGCAGAAATCTTAAGGCAATGAGACAGCTTCTGCTCTTTCCTGTGAATGACAGTGAAAACACACCTGGCATATCCAGGTGGTCACTCAACGAGGATCAAACAAACTGAAAATACTGAAAAAGACTCTGTTTCCCATGATTAAGAATGGCCGGTTGTTTGCACTACCTCTTTTTGAACTGCTAAAATTAGTTAAACAGCAGTTTCATCCCTTTACTCCCTTTCTCTAGATGGCTAGTGTTTCCAAAAGAGGTCAGATAAAATTGAGTAGGAGCTGCAGTCTCCAAACTTTAGGTAACCCACAGAAGCACCATCTCTTTACCTAGCCACAGAATTAAAACAGGGATACAAGTAGATTAGGTATTGGAATATAGCAGGATTTCTTTATTTCTTAGAAGACAGATCTTTTTGCATCAGTCGCCCTCGGTCCTCCAAACAATTCTTCCCCTATCTCTTGCAGACACAGGAGTTGTTTTTAACTACTTTTCACTGGCTATGACTGAACAAAAATCCTACCAGCTGCTCCAAGTAGGACCAACATAAGAGCAGTACTTCAGTAAATATTTAGAACAACATGCACATGACAGACTTGTGCTGTTCTCAGGATGAGGTGCCTTTAACTATGCTGACAGTGACCAACTCTGAAAGAAAGTCCTCAAAGTTTTACTTTTACAACAATTATTCTAGAAAGTTGTCAGGGTTTTGATAATCTCACAATTCTTCCTATAAAAAGAAAATATGGCAAAAGAACATGATAATATGACTGGAAATTGGAGACAGTCAAGCATGTTGTGCTCTGCATCATGCAACCACATATGGTATTAACATTGGCTTACTTTTTCTACTTCCCAACTATAATGGAATAAACATAACTTGTAATTTGTTTTCCTAACTAGTTGTTGCTTTTGACTTGTTTTACATTCATCACCACCTACAAAGACATTTCTCACATACCTTTTTCCTTTCTTGAAGTGGCAACTGTACTTAGGATAATCATAGAGTTCAGTCATTCGTTCTTTGAAAAGTCCTCTGACAGGACACTGCTCAAGAAAGGGAACTGTAAGCTTGTTCTGAGCCTCCACAAATGCCTGAAAGAAAACAATCCATGAGTTAACATGAACTCAAGCAGAAATGTGTATTTCCTACAGAAAACACTATTTTCTGAAGCAATGCATCACAGACATCCTTCCCCCCATTTAGGTTGTGTAGAGTTACACCCAAAGTCTTACATGCTTATTTGCATTATGCCATAATACTGTAATAAGACTGATCTTATATCTTGAATAATGTCTCTCTGTGACATGTATAATCAGTGGTTCAAAGACAAACCAGGTTTCTGCAATTGCTCTTTAAAAACCCCTCAAACTTCATGCTTTTAAAAACTCTCCTTGTATTTGCCTAAATGACATAGAAAAGCTAACTTATACTATATACCTAGGAAATACCATTTTCCCTTGCTTCACCACAAATATATGATACTCCAATGATGATACGAAATGTCACACGCTCTGCCTGTTCATCCTATTAACATAACACACACGATCAGTCCCAGTCAGTATTTCTTGGAAAGGCCAAAATACCACAGATCAGTTCTTAGTTACAAAAGGCAAGAATACTTTATCTCTGAGAAGAGAACTTTGAGGAACCTGGTTTCTTCAAAACACTCCACCTCCTAGTGACAAACACTTCAGGACTGTGGCCAAAACCATTAACACTCCAGCTGCTTGTTAGTGGCTGCCACTCCCATGGCACACATGGAAAAACTGGTGCTGTGTTGACGTTTCACCATGCCTATTTATAGCACACTATGTTAACATTAATACCTAAGCATTTTAAGGTGAACCACAGCTGCTAAGAAGCAGACATACAGGCTCTTCTGTCTTTAACATGGAGTAGGAAGGACAGGACGCAGCGTGTGTGGCTGTAATTCACAGCCAGATGTTGCAATGATGGCTGCAGTATCACTATCGGACCCCAGCCTCTCACCTCCAGCCTGAAACCCCATCCGCCCACCTCTTGCTTACACAGGTCTCTTCCCCAGTTGCTTTGAAAGAGAATGTTGTTCCTACCTGTCCTGAACCTGTCACACAGTAAACAGATCGACACATGATAACATCTGAACCACACTTCACCACAGGGCACGACCCACAGGAGCAGCGAGGCTACAGTCCATATGCCACAACTTGTGTTTCACAGTTCTTCAGAAAAGCCAGCTGCTGCACAGAATACCTGGCACACACTTACCAATTGCTATCAACGTTTACTCATTTATTAATTCTTCAGGTGAAAAAGAGGAAAGAATAGTACATTAAACTCTTTCAGCAGCATTTTATAGACATTTCACACAGCAGGAAGCAAGCACGCAGGGCAAGAAGAGGGACATATTCCCTCCCACTTGTCTCGCTGCCACAGCAGTGCACAGCCAAGAGCTGCATGACATGCCAGGCTGTTTTCAGAGACTTGGCAGGCCAAAATGTAAAGGAGAAAGCACATTAATTATGGTCAGTCTCCACTTAAGAGGTATTTGTTCATGCCTAACAAAGCATACAGAAACTGATAAGCTTTAAACCTGTGAGTGCAGAATTAGTAATGCCCTAAGAGCACTTGGCTAAGTGTTGAAGCATATTAGTTTAAGAACACGTGGGCTGGTTACACACAGGTCACCACTTAAGGATGACACAAAAAACAAGCACTACAGCACTGAAAAGGAACAGATACAGAAGGCTAACAATCATGACTGCTGGAGCTTTACTCAAAATTAGGCTCTATGCATCAGCAAGGATCGAGTCAGGAAATGATCCTGTGAGAAAAAAGGAAGGGAAGAGGAAAATACATTGCCAAGGGACAGCCAATTTTTGCTTCTGCTCTCCCTTTGAGGATTATACTGGCATAGACAGCTTTACAAGCCAGCATGGCAGCACAGCACATCCCAGTGGTAAATCAAAACAGCATGAAGCCTCCACATTGTACCACTACAACTGTCTTCTCCCAACCTCATCAGATGATGAACTTAATCAAATCTACACAAGAATTATTACTTGTATCTGAATTTGTTTTCTCTAAATGGAAACACAAGAATTACCACAGACACAAAAAAATCTAGACAGCACGAGCTACACAAATAAGCTAACTACTCAAAAGTGCTGTGACATTTTCAGAAAAAGGGATGCCACACAAACTATGTATAAAACCATCCTTTGTACTAGGTGGGCAAAAGCACTTTTCAGTTGCATTTAATGGACAGAAAGTGGCACACATCTTTGCTTCGTCTATCAATAACCCAACCAAAATGGTAACATTGTGGCAAGGGTACACTGGAACTGTGTGTTACTCAGTTTTAACTGCAGTCACATATTACCACATCTGCTTTAATTACTGGTACTCAAAGAGGAGAGACAAACTTTTCTTTACAAGCATTCATTGCACAAGAGCATGCTTACATACTACCTATTGCACTCACTGAGTAACTAGTAATTTTGCTTTTACAGGAACTTAATATATTTTTCCCATTTCCACTTAGTATGTATTATAGCAAAGATTCCAAGACTATTTGTAAAAGGGAATGCCATTGCTATCTAAAAAAGGAGGTAGGAATTAGAGGTTTCTGAAAGAGTTCCACCAAGCAGAATCCAGTATAGTTTGGAAACTCTCTGTTCTTACACTTTTGAGCACAACGTTGCACTCATGTTAAAAAAGCAATACATAATTGAAACGTTGCTCCAGATAAAGTACAAGAAATGACGTTGCCAGCAGAAACTCACAGTAAACAACTACATCCACCACGCTGAGCTAAACAGATGCCACCCAGGCTATAGTGTGAACAGTAGCTCTATACATCTTCATGAGCCTATAGAGAAAGATTTGTATTTTACCTGTAGAAATCTGCATCTGACAATCTATCATAAGCCTTGAACCAGGACAGAATTTGCCAGCAGAAGAAAAGACAGAATAAGGGTCCAAGCAACGCGTATCCTTACTGGTGTTTCAGAAAATAAGGTAATTTGAAAAGCGAAAGAATTTATAAGTGTTGTACTAAGAGCAGAGATGTTTTACTTGAGGCTGAAGTGTTCAGCCATTACTTGATCGGGCCAACCATTTTTCTTTTTGTTGTTGTCATTGTTTTTTATGGTTTTTGTTTTGTCAGTTTAAGTGTAACTAAATTTCATCTAAAAAAACACATGCTACAAAATTTTTTAACTATGCATTTTTACAACCTAGCAGCTTCCTACATGCCACTAAGCTATTCTCTTGACTAGATACCGATTTCTACTCACAGTATACTTTCCAAGAAGTCTTAAAATACAAACTGTTCTAATATTACCAGTCTTTGTTATTAATCTGTAAAGTATTTACAGTTTGTTACATAGTTACCCCCAAAATCTTCATATATGTCTTCTCGGTAAAAGGCAGTTCAGTGCAATTCCTACAAGAGGGCACATACCTTTTTTTAAGTACTACAAAATAAAACTAAGCAGATTTCTGGTGGCTTGCCTCTTAGCATTGACTTTAGTATTTGGCAACGAAAATTTCAAAGTGCATTTGGAAATTCATCAAAATGTGAATGAAACACTGGTCCATTATGACTATAAATCCATTTAATTGTAGTTTTGAGAGTTTCAATTCTTGTCTTAATCCAAACACACACCTGTTCATAATACCACAACTCAACTGTGTATGCTACATGATACCTGCTCTTTCATCCCTTCTCCATCCCTCATGTCTGAGACAAGCTACACATCACTGCCTACACTGTCAGCGAGTTAAGGCACCGTATATGACTGACACAGTAGCAAAAGACTTTGCTTCAGTAAAAAAAGAAATCCTTTCCCACAAAGTGTAAAAACAAAACAAGAAGTTGAAAAGTCCAGCCAAGCCAAACCCAAGACAACAGTAAAAGTATGGTTTTTCAGTTGTGGCTTATGTCATCACCAGAAGTGTTTTACCAGCGTAACATAAATATTTCAGCTATACCAGGGACGCTTCCTCAGTTTGTCTTAAAGGTCAATGGTCAAACAGCAACAGAGCATGAACCGAGCTTCTGCACTTCCTCATCTGACCAGGGACTCAGGTTTTATTTACCTGTCTGGAGAAAGGAGTTTTGTTTGCATAAGCACATGACTACACCAACCAAGCAAACAGAGGGAAAAATGTGATATAGAAAAAAGTGATACAGCACACAGATCATGAACACGGAATTGTGTCCTTCTTGAACCAGAGCTTTTCCACAGGAAACTGAAGATGCGGCTTGATGATTGGTTTAATCAGCTCTAAGACTGCAAATCTGCAGGACATAGTCCTGGTTAGCCACCTGCAGACTACAATAACCTCATTTTTATAGCAAATACATACACTGCACATGGAATGAGATCATCTTGGTGACCTGGCTGAAAAGTTTCTAGACCTATTTGACTTTCACCTAATTAAAAGTAGGCTGTGGGCTGCTAGAAAAGGAAAGATCCCATTCTTGAACCATCTTAGATCCAACATGTGGCCTTGGGGTGACCTAGATTACACGTGTGCCAACGGAAAACTAATCCACTGAAGGCTTCCCCTCCAGAACATCACCTTGTGGTGGCTATACCTGTGCAAGGGAGGGACAGAAACATTCAGGTCAGTGCAAGAAGGAAGAGAGAGGGCAGAGATAAAACACAGAACCACCTGGCTTAATGGAAACCTGCAAAGTACAGTGGATAAGGTACAGTACTATCTGCACTCTACTCTCACTGCAAAAATACCTGATTAAACCGATTACCAAAAAAGAACCAAAACCAACCAAAAAAAAACGAACCACCACCACCACCACCACCACAATAACACCCTTCCATGTTCACTTGTTTGTAAGATGCTGACTACAAGAGTCCACAAGATAATTTGGACTAGCCACAGGAAAAATTAGTATGATTCTTTATACTCAAAGCTGTTGTGGATAATTTCGTTCATCTCAGTCCCATTAACCCTACAGTGAACATCAGGTGAAACTAATAAAAATTACAGAGATAAAACCAATCTCACTTGCCTGAGCTTCTTTCTTCATGCTTCAAGAAATAGTAAACTTGATGTTTCACTGACTCACATCAACACAGAAACAAAGGGAGGCCTACCCATTTATTTTCTATGGCCACATCAATGCTTGATATGACTATTTCTACCAAATCTAGAAAAGTAGAATTCCAACATATACGTGCACCTATTTGACAGCACGCACCAAATAATTTTGACTGCTTGTACATGAGAAAAGGTTCCTAACTTAATAAATCAATGACATTCAGTCTTTACTCTTGGCATAAACCAGAATTTTCACTGTTACACATACTCAAATCAAGCAAGAATGTTGTAAACAGAAACAAAATAGGGGCTCTTACACTACAGATGAGCATGGACACTGAAGGAATTCTTCTTCTAGTTCCGTACTTAATACATAGAAAATTAAAGGTAGCCTTCTGTTGGAGGTGTACACACGATATTTTTATTTTTCCCTCAAACAACTGGAGGTTTGGGACATTAAGGAGTGCATAAAGAGAGCAAGTGACTTGGAAGAAGAATGGGAAGGACACAGGTCTCAAGGTCAGTGACTTGAAGGTTTTAAAACTTTAAGAAGCACGCTCCAAATTCTCTCTGAAGCCTGCACAGTCATTCAACTGCCTATACACCAGTGTCTGGTTATTCTTTGATCGGGTAAGTGCAGAATGGCTATTCTGCAGGAGTCCTGCAAACTATCTCAAGAACCTGGAGATAAAACTATTAAGAAAAGCTACCAAGAAAGAGTAGCTGTCAGTAACCTCTGCTGCAGAGCACATAGTGAGTGATAAAGCAGATGAAAGGAGTTTAGCACTTCAAGCTTATTTTTTCTGACCCCTTCTATGAAAGAGGTAGAACAGCAAAATAGTTTAATTTGCTTTGCTCAGTAACTCCTGGAACTTCAGAGAAAGATGACGTACTTATAACCACAGGAACTCTCTCCACTCTTTGCATTATACTACTACTATAATGCAAAATTCTGCCAAGGCATGTGTTTTTTAGAGTCTAGGCAAGTAAGATTTAATTGTATTTTCGTTTCACCAATGTGACATCTTGTGTCTGGGCTGCTGCATTTTTATGAGCATGTTATAATCCCCCAATCCTTATTTTGTCTCCTAGACATAAACTACAACCTCTCACCTAACCTGTTTGCAGTAAGTGGTGAGAATATTGAACATGGAGCCACAAAATTCAGGTCTTGGCATTTTCTTAAACCTGATGCTTCCACAGAATCCCTAAAACCACTTTAACAGGTATTTGTAAGGCCTCTACAAAAGAAAGACATAACCATACTTCCCCACACATATACCCCTCTGAATTTTGCACAAAACCATCCTATCCATTCTGTTTCTTAAGAAAGCCAGAAAAACAAAACAAAAACCAGCAAAACCTCCCAATTTAATAAATATCTAATTGTCACTGTTAACATCCATGGCAGAGTTTTTCAGTAAAACTTGATCCCAAATGAACCTTTTTAATCCACATGAGCCTTTATATATGCTGATAGATTTGTAAACAGGGAACAGAATCCTGCCTGTACACATTTCATCTTGCTCTTGACAGTTACAGTAAGTTCTATTTGACCACTCTCTAGCTGATCAAGAGGTACTATGTAAGCATATACATGGGAGAACCTAGAAGGAATCTCACTAAAGAAAAGCCTCTCTGCATTATACTTTTAAATGGAGATCCTGCTGTCCACCACCTTTCTAACACAACCACACTGGAACTACATTTATCACAAAGTTATTAGCCATTACAGAGGAAATTCCCTCCAGGCTGCCCCCCACCACTTTCTGGCCATTACCCCTGCAACTCCTTATGCCATGAATATCAGAGGAACTGCCTCACAATCATAACATTATTTTTCAGGATTCTCTCTCAGTGAAAGACCGGTTACAGCAGACTGCAGGATGAAAACACTGCAACACCTCCAATCTGTAATGAAAGAAACTGACGAAGCCTAACTTCAGGAGGAAAACTTTTTTTTTTTTTAAATGGGATATTAAAAAAAAATCACACACTTTGTAAGACAAAAGCAACCCAAAGGAGTTTTCTTTCTACTCTTTCTTAACTATTTTATTATGGCCATTTTAGATGTACTTAGGACGGTGGATAAAATGTTCTAAAATCAGAGTGTTTCTCTTCAGTGTGACAACACCTTCTTGAGCACCCAAATTGTCTTAGAAAAGCGGGTGCAAGATAAACAAGGCCTTAATTTTCCAAATTCTGTGATCTAGATTATATCAAATGTTCCAGTCTTTCGCCCATTGACACAAAGGTACAAAACAATGGCATTGCTTTTGGCACCGTAAGATATCACGTGTACTACATCTACACTCACTATGTAAGTTTTCAAAAAGTATTGGCAGGTCCTTCAGAAACAGAGTATCCATGCACCTACTCTATAGAAGAGAAGCAGGTCAAAACAGCCATTCCTGTATGAAGAAAAGTTACCTTTGTCTGTTCACTATCAGGATCTTCAAGCCAGCAGTATGGGTCACTTATTTTACACCCATGGTAATCAAACACCTGAATTTAAAAAAGACAATACTTTAGAAAAAGACATGCACACAAGTAAACACTATTCATCAAGGAATGACAGTCATTAAGATGAAGGGCATTTGGAATTTCACAAAAGCATACGGTGCTAAGAAGCAAAGGAAGAGAAGAGCAACATCTTGCTCCCAGGTGAGTTGCTAATATTACCATTCTTTGGTGAGGGCAGCAGAGTTATCCTCAGAAAAAAACACTGAGCACCAAAGAAATGCAGAACATGAACATAAATTCCTTCCACAAGACAGATTAGTGAAGTAAAAAACCAAATAACTAAAAAACCCTCCAACCAAACACAAAAAAACCCAATGCCAAACAACCCCAAACCTCCTCCAAATCCAGGTGTTCAAGTCAAATCACAAAACCCGATTACTGGATGCATCCATATGCAAGTGTCTCTGGCTTAGCCCTCCCCACTATTGCTACTCACAAACGTGAGTAAAGCACATAAATAAATTAAAGGAAAAAAAAGTGCAAAAAACTAACCCATGTGGTTGAATTTATCTCCTTCCTACAGTACACAAAATGAGACTAAATATCTGCTGTTAGGAGTTGCACAGTTCAGGGTTTTACTCAACTATGGAAGTAAATACTCGATTTTTTTTCCAGTGTTAGCTCATGTCGGCAAACATTCAGGTTTAAAACTGATGTTAGTTGTGTAAATAATTCCTGGGCTGGAGCCTAAAGCACAATCCTTTGCAAAAGGAGAAGAAAACCGAATGCGTGTCAGCCAAACTCACAGAGTGATCCTCGGTATCAAGTTACGGTTGGAACACAAGGAGACAGCCCATCTTGCAGATGTGCCATCGCACAAAAATAGGCCCGTTGCTGCTCCGCTCGCTGTCCAGCCCAGGTGCAGGCCTGGATTCCCCAGACGGGCAGCGGAACAGAAGCTCCGGGACTCGCTCTCCCGACTCGGCACGGCCGCCAGACCCGCTCCCCGCGGCCCGGCCGGGCGGCGGCCCGGGCCCTGCACACGCCGGTCGTGCCCGCGGGCACCGGCGCCACCACTCCGGCTTTTCACGAGCCCCAGCAGCCGCCGCGGCCCACACACGGGAAAAAAACCGAGACCCTTTAAACGGAGCACGCTGGACTTTAAGGGCCCGAGCGGAACAAAGCCCTGAAAGCCGAGGAAGCGCTAACCCCCCCCGGGGCGGCCCTCAGCAGCACCCAAGGTGCCGACGAGACACGCTGCTTCCGCGGCCGGGCCCGGCGGCCGCCACACGCCGGCGGGCTGCCCCGGCGAGGGCCGTACTCACGGCGGTCTCGTCGCGGTACACCTCGGGGTACTGGAAGGCCTGCATGGTGCGCGGAGAGAGGCGAAGGGGAGGCGAGGAGGAGGACGAAGCGCAGCGCGGAAGCGGCCGCAGCGCGGGGGCCGGGGCTGCCAGCAGCAGGCGCGCGGCGCGGGCCAGGCGGAGCGGCGCCGCCATACAGCCCGCCCCCCGCCGGCGAGCCGCGGCCCGGGCAAGAGAGGCGGCCGGCGGCGCGGCGCGGCGCACGGCGCCCCCTGCAGGGAGCCGCCGCGCAGGCAGCGGCTGGTGGCGGAGAGCCGGGCGGGCCGGGGCGGACAGGCCGCGGGGCAGCGGGGGGACGGGCCGCGGGCCTCTGCGCCGGCCTGGCTCTTATCACAGGGTCGCAGAATGTTAGGGGTTGGAAGGAAGGGCTCGGAAGATCATCTAGTCCAATCCCCCGCCGGAGCAGGAACAGTCCCCTCCTGGCGCATCCCGCTCCGGCGGCGGCGGCGTTTTCCTCCTCACCACCCGTCCAACGGGTTCCATCCTCCTGACAGCGAATTGCGAGTTCCCCCTCTTGAGTGCAAAGAGCCGATCTCCCGCTCCAAGATGTCGGTTTTGTTACAAAGTTGTACAAGTCATAGAATCATAGAATCATTTTGGTTGGAAAAGACGCTCAAGATCGAGTCCAACCGTTAACCCAACCCTGGCACTAACCCATGTCCTGAGAACCTCATCTCCACGTCTGTTCAACCCCGCCAGGGATGGTGACTCCACCACTTCCCTGCGCAGCCTGTTCCAATGCCTGACAACCCTTCCTGGGAAGAAATTTTTCCTAATATCCAATCTAAACCTTGAGGCCATTTCCTCTCGTCCTGTCACTTGTTACTTGGGAGAAGTTACTAAGTTCCACCAACAAAGCACCGAGTCCCTGCTGCTCTCTTCACTTATTTCTAGCACTGTCTTTGCTCTGCACCCAATGGAGTCGGAGACAGAGCCTGTGTATCAGTGCCACAAGCTACGCTCAGTGCCACACAACACTGGGCAGGTCACCTTGGACTTTGCCCTCACAGAGCAGTTACCCCTCCTGCCTGCGGAGAGCTGGTGCCTCCTGAAGTTTCCAGCTGAGATCATCAGAACGTTTAACCTCTGCTATGGACTCAGAGAGCTCACAGGGGGCAACTATCCCCACAGTAATGGATTCTTCTGAAATATCCAGCCCACTCTGTGAAAAAGAGGGCGAAAGTGAGCCAGAGGCTCACCAGGGAGAATGACACTGGAAGTCGGGATGCTAGATCAAACCACCATACCAGCAATGCGAAAGTCTCAATCATTTATACAAAATCTTATTGCTGGAGCACTGGGACAGGCTCCCCAGGGATGTAGTCACAGCCCCAAGCCCAACAGTGTTCAAGAAGAGACTGGACAATGTCCTCAGACACATGATGTGAACTGTGGGGTTGTCCTGTGCAGGGGCAGGAGTTGGGCTCAATGATCCTTATGGGTTCCTCCCAACTCAGGACATTCTATGATTCTATGCCCTCAGGGCAGTCTTGGAGGGCTGATTAGTTACAACATTTGCATACAAGTTGTATAACATTATCCTTACTACATGTGCTCAGTGAGTAGGGGTCTTCTCCTGGAGGCGGGTAGCCTTTGGTGAGGAGATGTGTTTTTATATTAAAATGATATTATAATGAGCAAAGTTTACTTTAGGTTAAGCACGTCCACAAAATTTGACAATAATCACTAAATAATCAGCTGTTCATGGCTGCCTTCTCAATTCCAGGATAGGATTTGTTCTACAACTAAAAGTTAATTGCTGATAGACATCTCATTTATTATTCATATTAAAGTTAGCCTATACTAGACATCTCATCTGTTATTCATCTAATATTAGCTAGGAGACCTCATGATCAGGTCTTTTGGCTGATCCAGCAACAATAGTAAAGGTTAAAAAAAAATAAGTTCATGGTTTGTTTTTGGTTTTGGTTTTGTTTTTTTTTCTTTTCTTTTCAGCTCCTCCACCTTGACAGAGGGTGTGGGGAGAGGCTCAGACCTGATCCGGAGAGCTCTCCTCAAACGATGCCTGGAAAATAGTGCCTGTTTCATGGGTAGGGGCTCAGGGCAGCTTCAGGCCAGGTCCACCCAAATCTTCAGCGCGTTTACATCAAACATGCTGCCCTGCAAGGAGCATAGAAGCAAAGGCCAAGTCAGCCAACAAGCCTCAGTGAGGACAGTGGCTCCAATGCATCGGCCACTAAAGGTGTTTCGAGTGGGTGACCTCTAGCTCATCAGCCAGGTGTTTATTCTGCAAGAGGGTTTCCTGAGTCAGAAAACTTACAAACTTTTTTCCTTCCAGGTAGTGACCCAGCAGGCCCCCGTATCACAAAAATACTGGAAACATGCAGCAATTTGGTTGTCCTTTGGCTAGCAACATGTCTTAACTGCTTTTTTTCTAAATAGTTGTTGCTTCAGCGTTGCCGCCAGCAGCCCTCACCAAGTCATCCTGTCAGCCTGGGGAGGACGTCACCTCAGCTCATCTGGGGTAAACTCCCATGTACATGTGGTGTGTGGCACCAGCCGGGGACAAGGAGTTCTGTGGGTGGTGGTGTTTAAAGGTTCGATCAGCCCGCTGAGCGTTCGCGATTGTGAATAAAGTAACCACCTGGAATGACAATGATCTAAACCATTTCAGAAATGGCATCAAATGTTTATAGTTACCAGCTCAGAAATGTGTCTTGATTGCTTACTCTTAATGAAAAGTTACCATCTCTAATTGGGTATCCTGTGGCAAGGTTGAGGGTTGTGTGCGTATGAGGAAATAAGCCAACCCCATAATGATCTCTGTTCCTGAGTGACATAACTGCATCCATCAGCTTCATTTACATCCTAAACAATGCCTAAGTGGCTTCTTGTCTCTCATCCCTTCTCTTTTGGTCATTTTTCCTTCTTACCTTGTTCCTCCATTAATCTCCCTTTACAAGGCTGGAGCACAGCTGCCGACTACACCTTTTGTTGTAGCGCTCAAGAACGGGCAGCCAGCAAGGTGCTTAATGGCAATGCCTTGACATGCCCAATGCTGATAAAAGCTTGCCAACTGTCTGAGCGACTCGCTCAGGTAAATACTGGCAGGCAAAGGCTGCCACATTTCTGTCTAGAGCTTCCCAGACAGAAGTACCTATGTACATGAAATGGTATCATATGGAGAATTAGCTCAATAACCTCTGTAGAGCGTGCGGCTTGGCTGTCTGCTACTGTCACTGTTTACTGCAGGGCAACAGTAAACCGTGGCAGATGCTCTCTGTTAACCCACTGCCTGCCCTACTACAGCAAGGGAATAGAAGGAAGAAGGAGAAAGAGTTACAAGTTGGAAAGGTAAAAATGCTTTACTAATAATACTAATAATGAGAGAAAATAATGCAAAATATGCAAAACCAATATTGAATTTCCCAGCGTCACGCCAGAGGCTGCAGGGCAGGCACCCGAAGTCCTGGACTGGACTCCACAGTACACAGGAGATGGATTCAGGGATGGACAGACTGGAACCAGACCTAGGATCGTAGGCAGAACAGGCAGAACTCTTCAGATGCCGGCCATGGATGAAGAGAGTGAGGTTCTTGTGATCTCCCAGTTTTATACAGTGTATGACATGGATGGCATGGAATACCTAGTCGGTCAATTTTGATCGCCTGTTCTGTCGGCCCCTCCATGCAAGTACGCCTCTCTCACTTATGGGACCTGCAAAATGTATCAGCAGCCTTGGCTGCCATAGCAATAAGGATAAACCTGTGTTTCTTCTGCATACCATTGCTACCATTATCAGCTCTGGAGCGAACACTGTCTGGAAAACATGCAGCCAACTTCAGAGAAATGCAGTTCCTTAGGATAACTTAGCTGAAAGGAAATTGCTTAATGTATTTTAATGTATTTTACATTTATCCAGAATTTCTGAATGTTTAGCAGCTCAGTCAGACTCGCAAATCTCCTGGGCATTTCCACAACGTTTTCACGGATCAGGTTCGTGCTGTAAAGGCAGCCAAGCTGAGGTGTACTGGAAGCTTTGGGCACGCGTTCCTTTATGCACATGAAGAAGCCTGGTCTGCCGGGAGAGGGCAGTCTGACTGCACAGCACTGTGCAGCTGCCACCGAGCAGATTGTCAGGCTTCAGCAATCCTTTCAGTCCAGGGCACTGTAATTCCTGAATGGGCTGTCAAACATCCAGCAATCACAGTAATTATCCATCACAATACCTTCTAATTCATCCTGGATACACAGAAGGCGGAATATACAAAGAAACCCAAGTACATGGTTGTCCAAGATAAGATCTTTGGGCCTTTATTTTACAAGCAGTAATTGTCTTTCAGGTGAGTACCAGGAACAGAAAGTGAATTTGCTCCATACTGTAAATTTCTCCTTTGTTTCTTTGGGGTGGGGGAATAGGGAAGGAGCATATGTGAACTACAGCAAAAGCAGCAAGCCTACGCTGTCTGAACTTTTCTTACCAGAAAAGCAGTTAATACAGGTTACATAACGTCAAAAATACTGCCCAAAACATGATTTTTGTGTGTGTGTTTGGTTGGTTTGTGTGTGTGTGGTTTTGTTTTTGTTTTTACCAGGGACCAGACACCCCGTAGAAATAAAAGGGAGTGCAGTGTGCATGCAGTCTGTTTGCAGAAATACTTTCTACCAAAGGTGTAGCAATCTTCTCCCTTTTCAATACATTCCTTAACACAAAGTTAAAAGTAATTAGTATTAGGACCTCATCATAACTGAAATTTTGCAGCCTGTCTTAATCGTTCAATGTTACAGCAGCAATTAAAATTCTACTAAAGTTTTACCTTTTCTTGAGCCTTACCATCCCCAGCAGAGTTCAGATACGGTATTTGCTGAGTTTTGAGGTTAAGCTGCTGAGTAAGTAAGAATTCTCTTCCTATATTTCAATAAAGGTTTGAAAATCTCTTGGTAGTCTTTATCATCTTATCACATTGCCATATTAGCATGAATCTGATCATTTGAAAAACACATACTGGTCTCTGCCGATATTAATTATACTTCTGTTGATCATCTAGTCATTAGCAAATCTCTTTCAGCTTAGTCAGCGTCTCCACAATGACTCACTGCAAGTAGTGTATTGACTGGGTAGGAAGTGACCTTATTTTTCTTGTCAGGGAAGATCTGACAAAAAATCTAGCAGCAAATTTTGTTTTTTCTTTTCGTTTTAATCCTTTCCCTATCCTCTCTCCATCATTATCACTCAGCAATGACCAGAAAATTTTCTGCTATAGAAAGAAGGCAGGTCTGTACCTTTACTCCTGTTTTCTTATGCATTTAAAAAATTTATTTACCTAAGACACCAGTTCTGCTGTTCAGACATTTATCAACAGGTGTCAGCAGAACCTCAGTCTTTCACTATCATGAGCATGTGCTGCGGTCTACAAATAACTGGAGTTTCAGAGAAATGTGACTCTGAAAGTTTCTGCCCTACTGGATTTCTATTTTGGAAGCACTGACTTAAGAGCCTAAGTCCTGCTGATTTTCAGTGAATCTTTAATTCCTAAATTATGTTCATCTACTGTACACATTAATTATGAAAATTACATCTTGCTCATGGATAATTGAAGGGTTGCTTGTTTTTTGAGCTGAATTATGAAGTAGCTTATGTAACAAAATATGGTTTTATTATCTCAGTTATAGAAACTTACACATGATGTCGGTCTGGTCAATGTTTGAAAGTACAACCGAGCAAAGCAATATTTCATTGTGGTAAACTGATCTGCACACCATGGGACAGGACGGGTGCATTGAAGTCAGTGGTGAGCTGCAGATCATACTCTGGCTTGTCCTAGGGCTGTGCCTTGGTGTGCCTTCACTCCTGGTGCTGTCACATCAATTAAACGATGAAGGGATGTCTGCCTGGGGAGTTAGTAAGGAATAGCAATTGCAAAGTAGTATTTCAAAGTATTTCATCAGGCACAGAACCTAAACCATGATTATGGTACGATAAACAAATGTAAACTGATGTATGAGTATCAACATGCAGATCATTGTGTAAGGACATACAAATAAAAATAGCTTTTCTTCGAAGGAATTTTTTCAGACAGATGAAAGTTAAGGTGGTTTAGGCTCACCTTTTCCTTCTGCAGTGACCTTCTTTGTGAAGAATAAGCAAAATTCTAATCTTAGAAGAGGCTGATGATGACATTTTTTTATTTGACACTATGTTTTTAGTCTTCATTTTTTAACTGATAACAATTGGCTATTAAAAAAAGGATTTGCCCAATACCAGAAATCACATAGGAAAATCTACCCAGGGACTACCCCTGGGTAGACAGTCAATACTCAGCTTGCACTGAATTTGGTGTGTTTAAGTCTTTTAAGAAGCTGTCAGGGAGACCTCCAGTGTTTGCAAGGTTAGGTACTGTCTACTTATGCACCAGATCACTGTGTATTCATGACATCTAGGTTATACTTGAGCACTTCTGGAAATGTATTGTAATCTTACACAATTCAGCTGGGACTCCATGTCTTGTGTATTTTGCTATTCTTAAGAAGGCTCTTGCAGAAAAGTTAGAATGGTTTGAACTTTACTTGCTACACAATATTAAACATGGGAGAAGGATGGGAGATAAAGCTTAACACAGTCAACAGAAGTTTTTCTATCTACTTTTTTCCCCCACATGTTTCACTGATCTGTGAATCAATCCTTCCTTCGTCTCCTCCTACCAAACATCACTCTACAAAAAGAACTATATAAGCATCATTTTCTGTCTAATGAAATGATATTCCTTCTTTTGTGTGGAAACATAGCAAATCCATATTAATAAAATGGAAAGAAAACTGCATATTTCTGTGTGTTTGCTTTTGCCTTTCTGAACTACTCTTTTGTCACTGTTATATGCTGCAAAAATACTTTATAAGCTAATTCCTGTCTTCAAGCATCAAAACCAACTAAAATAACTTTTATATTGAAGAGGATGACAGTATAAATAACTTTTACTTGGCGGTGTCTGAAAATGCAGATAGATATGAATTGGAAGGAGGCTTTTTATTCTCTAGTTCTGAAAGTGCAAGGACGATCGTTTTATTGCTTTGGATGAAATCTTCTCCTTATTGAAGTCAAATAACGTTTCGTCATTGATTTCAAGAGAGTAGGAGTGTCACTCCTAATCTTGGCAGTGAGCAAAACAGAAGGCAGCTTCCTGTTAACAGCTTATGACTTGTTGACAGAATTTGAAATACACTAAACATAGGGAAATTGATATATTTTTCTTGGAAAGGAAAACAGTTTTAGCTCCTTTTAAAAGACTCCACAGCTAGAAATATCTTCTTCTGCAGACATCATCTACCCATGTTTAATACATTTTGAATGCATGTGTTCAAATGGCTTAGAAACAGAGCTTTCTATTGTGCCTCAGAACACATTCGGTTTGGGTTATAACACTACAGAAACTGTAGGTCTCTGCAAAAAAAAAAGTGCTTTAGAGTCAGAGCACCAGAAGTGTGATTCCAAGCAAGACTTGCACATGCCTTTGAGAAGAACCTCTTGATACATGGGAAAAAGGAAGAAAACTGTATGCAATTCAGTGACCACCAAATCTGAAATTCAAACTACATTGGACAATGTACTAGGTTATCACACACAGTAGTGCTCTAGCCACCCTGTATGACAAATCATTTAAAATATTGCCACTACAGTTCCACAAGGGAGACAAAAATAAGAAGCAAGAAAAAATTTCAGTTTCAAAAGTGCCTTTGAAGAAAGGCACCAAATTTTGGTAGGCACTATATAATTATATTTGTAAGGAATATTTTTTAAATTTTTTTAACATTCAGGGATAATGTTAGCCTCTCCTCCAAAGGAGAATGAATTAAACATATTCCAATAACTCCATAATGTATTCCCAACATTTGTGTAGCTGAATGTAAAATGTCTGTAGTTCTGACACTGCAGTGTCTGTTCAATTCAGATGTGGACGAGGGCTTCACCGTGCCCTATTCTGCACATGCCCGAGTGGTAAAGATTCTTGATGCATTTATGATCTAAGGTTTACAATCAAAGTAGAAAACACAAACCAGCAAATAGCTACATTCAGGGATGTAGAGGAAAAAAAGACAGCATTACTGGTCATTATGCGTGTAACAATTGCAGTGAGCCAGCAAACTGTTTTTTGCAGACACTGTGAAAAATTGTAAGCTCCCAGGGAAATTTTGAAGGTGCGCAATGACAGTGCTGTATATTTTCATAGAGAGCTCCTCCCAGGCTGGAAGGGCAGTGCAGGAAGAGGACGTTACAGCTGTGAAGGTTTATGAATGTGCAATGACAGCTTGTGCCGTGGGTTATCAGAGATGGCAGCTGGGCTGCGATCTGCATGGAGGAGAATTATGTTGTGCTTGATGATGGGGGAGCTGATGGGAAGATGTGAGCAGAAAGGAAACCCACCTGCAGCTGTGGGCAGAGAGGAAAGAGTGGGAAACATGCTCTATCAAAACCAGCGAGAAGCATCTTGTGGGAGCAGAAAGGTGAAAGGATGAAAGCTGGACTAGTAATTCTAGCTGCATGGAATTATGAGGTCATAGCTTTGAAGTTTTACGTATCAGGATTTACAGAAAGCCTTGATATGAGAAACGGAGGTGGAGAAAGTCCCAGTCTGAGCCGGCTGACAAGTTCAAGGCCCAAGCAGCAGACAGGCCAGCGATGTTCACCACAGCGACTGGAAAAAGCAGCAGCAAAGAGAGCTCAGAAGGCAGATTAAGAGCTCTGGTGAACCATACTGGGATTGAGCCGATGGCGAGACATCCAGAGAGAAGCAGCCTGAGCTTCAGGCTTGTACAGAAGGGACCATACGGGTGGATTTGAGTCATCAGTGTGAGCAGTTGGGCTTGTGCTTACAGATAAGCTTCCCCAGAGAGGAGGTGCTTTCTCCAGAGGGAGGAGGGAAGGAGACCAAGGACAGAGCCCTTGGGAACCCACAGAAAGCTGGAAAAAAAAAAAGGGCATGTTATTCTTCTGCTCCAGCATGTGATTTGTTGATAATAAAAGCTTTTAATAACTGATTTTAAATCCTACTACCAAAAATGTTAAAGGCACAGATTTTAATGTAGCGTGAAGCTGATACAGAAGCCCTACATAGTCACTTTTGGAGATGAATTTTAATTTTCTCCAGTTGCAACAATATTACTGAAAACAAATGCTTTTTGTACACTTTGTTATTTCCTTCTCCTGGAGAGGTCTGCAGGAATTTGAAAGGAATAGAAATTGCAAAGACCCAACAAACATTAGAAAAAGTGTAACATTTTGAGTTCTGACAGCAAATGACAGGAAGGAGAAATTGAGACAAATTTTGTGAAAAATCATAGAATAGTTTGGGTTGGAAGGGACCTTCAAAGGTCATCTAGTCCACCCCCCCTGCAATAAGCAGGAATATCTTCAACTAGATCAGGTTGCTTAGAGCCCCGTCCAGCCTGACTCTGAATGTGTCCAGGGATGGGACATCTACCACTTCTCTGGGATAGCTGTTCCAGTGTTCTACCACTCGCATTAATTCCTCTTCTGAACATATTTATTAGATGTTCTTCCTTTACCTTCGGTCTAGGTGGAGGAGGCATCCTTTTCACTGACTGGAACAGGTTTCTGAGCACAGCCAGGAAACATGGAGCAAGCCAAAGAAATTGCAGAAGTATGACACTTCTGGGTGGAGAAAAATTATGCAAAAAAATCCTCACGAACTTTCCTCATATTCATTCAATCTAATTTACCTAATTCATTTTTGCCTCCTGGTGGAAGTCCTATTCCAAACCCTGTACATGCCTAAGAGTCATCAAAAGGCACAGAACAAGGTCAAGGTAGAAAAAGGCCTCCGCTCTATAACTCTATAGACCTACTGTTCCAAAGCTCTGCTTAAATTAAACAGGTTAGAAGGACTCTCGTGCTAAATAATGGTGACGTGTCCTGCTTCCCCTTGCCCCATTCCGCACATATGTAGTGGTATTGTGAAATCAATATTCAGCAGCCATTTCTGCTGTCTAGCTTCTGTAGAACAAACAGGCTACTGCTGCAGGTTATTTGATCCCTCAGAAAAAATATTTAATTATCCATGGTTAAGTATTCTAGAGGAAATAAAAGTATTTGGAAAAGGAACTTAAAGGAGAGAAGTACAAGAATTAAAGACTGGGAGACCACATCTTCTTCTGCAAGAAGGGTCTTGCTTGCCTGGTAGACTTTCTTTGATCTCTAATTACGTTAGATGTTAGTGTTGCAGTAGGCTTTTTTGATCCCTAATTATGTTAGATGTTACGGTGTTGATGTTAGTGCTGTAAATAACCCCTCTCTGAATTCACTAATTAAATCTTTTAATATTATTCATTCCCTCCTACCAAAACTTACTTCAGTAATTAAAAATATGATAGTAATTTATTCTAGCCGTATGACTATTTTGTTCAGATATTTATTTACATAATTGTATTTTATTACAAGCTCACAAAAATTCATCCTCATCATTTAATTACAGATGTATGTGGAAAGCCAAGAGGTATTTGGAGTTAGGCTGTGTTTGTTCGCTCTATTTATGCCCTTACTTTTGCGAACTTCAGGGTATTTACAAAGGTATAAAGGGTAATGGTTGTTACCACACCAAGTAAAACTTGCAAAATATCTCCATTTGCTTCATGATAAGCATGTTATCTAAATCTTGTAAGCACTAAAGAGATCAGAGAAAGAAATGTACCTTTCTCTTGTGTAACGCTACCTGGATTTTCTTTCTGTCTTGTAGGACACTGACATGTTGCTGTAAACCAGCCTTCTTAACCACCTGGGTGCTCACTGCCATTCACCATATACCACAGCTGCACTTGATGTCATACAGTCACAACCCCAGGGACACGTAAATAGACACATTTCTACACAGCTTTTAGGATTTCTCTTTTAGCAGTGCTAACTGAAGACTGCTGCCTATGTAAGGTCTGTGCTTGTGCTTGGCAGGTCATGATCTGAGCTGGCAGATTTTGGCCAAAGAGACATCAGGGCATCAGGTGGTTAGTGGGAATGAATAACAGACTTGCTCCAAGGCTCAACCCTTTGGAAAAGTGCAGTAAATTTAGTAACCATGCCCCTACACCTACTAAAGAAACTGAACTGGCCTTTAGCTTCAGGATAATAAACCTTACAGCTTCATTTCCTGGAGGGTGCCAAAAATAAATGAAGCCAACCCTTCTTGTTCCAGGGGGTGGAAAAGTTGGCAATTGGTCTTCTCCAAGGGAAAACAAACAGACTCAGTCCCTTGGTCCCAAACACAAAAGATCCCTCCCTTTTCTCCTTGCAGAATAGCATAGAGCCGAAACTATGTTCGACTGAGTTAAAATAACCCTTTTTTCTTCCCTGGAGGCTGCCTGATATGCAAGTAAGATGTAGTGCAAACCACTGGGCTGGAACAGGGGGTTTGCCTGCTGAGCCATCCAATCTCGCCAGCCCACTGCAGCTGGGGGAGGTTGAGCATCCCTCTTATTTACTCCTGCTGATCTCCCCTTTTCAGGAGGATTTGCTCATGAGTGGAAAGGGGCACTCAGTGACCACAGAGAGCGCTACATCTGAGACTGACGCTTCACAGGTATAGGTCACATAAAAATGAATTTATCCATGTCTTACCTGTTACCATCTAATCACTTCAGTCCCCCTTATAATCTCTCCCTGAATGGGCAGGATCAGGTTTGGAAGTACCCTGAGGAAATGATGAAGAGAGCCTTTATCCACCAGCTCTCTCTGCCTTAAAAACCTACCCAACCAGCCCATGGCTTTCACAACTGCACTAGTCCACCCAAGCAGTGTGCCTAGGGGCAGCTCTTCCATGGTGCCTCAGAGTTTTGTCACTCCACAAAGCCCTTGCCTCTCCTCACATACATCTGAAAGACATTTTCACCATATGTGAGTGGAAGTCTCATGATACCTTGTGCTCTGTTACACTTGAAGATCCTTCCCCAGTGAATCAGGAAGGTGCCCACCCATTCTAGGAAAACAGGAAATTCTGGAATGGCACTACTGGACGACCATCAGCAGGTCCTTGGTCCAGCTTGTGCCTCCACTACAAAGCAGGAATGATCACAGAACCAGGTTTCCAGCCCATATACCTAAATCTTTCTGCCAAGACTCAATTTAACTCTGCAGCAGAGACATCTTGTATTGTTTTACTACTAATCTTGCAGAATCCCACAGTCCCTGACATATATGCACCAAAAGCCCACTGACCAGTACGTACTATGCTGCCCAAGATGGTAAAAAATGGAGTCAGGTCCCCTCCTCCCTTTCCCCTACCCTTGTGTACCTGCACACTCAGCGCTTCCCTCACGTACAGCATGAACATCTTCCTCTAGGTTTGCTTTGCTTGCTTATCATAGTCTCAAGAGTTACTACTATGTAAAGTTAAAATCTGTTGAGCACAAGGGCATTTGACCCTGACCACAACCTGCTGTTCCTTTAACAAACAGTTAAGACATTCCATGTGTGACTAAATTTGAAAGCAAACCCAAGAATTAATCTGATTGTTTTAAATAGGGATATAAATAAGAACAAGCCCAGCCATTGCTCAAGAGATAAGCCAAAACTTCGAGGTTCAATAAAAGTTCAGTCCCTTCCGTAGTTTCTTAGTCAGGATTTGCTGGGTCTTTATTTAGGGAATAGGGTCTTAATTCAGGGAAAAGGTCTTTATTTAAGGCTTTTAGGGAACACAATGTCCCCCTGAAGCTTGGAGTATGTGTTGTCATTTCTATTTGAGTAACAGTTTCCTCTAGGTATGGATGATACTAAAGGAAAACCGCTTAGTCAAATCCGTAATTGCTTAGCACAAATAGTATTTTGTGGGACTTCTAGTGTGCAGTAGCAAGTTACAAAATAGCTCTGAATGTATCTGCATAAATCTGCACTACGTGTATCTGTCCTATGGTTTGTGAGGAGAAGAGAATGCACTCAGCCTTTAAATCAGGCTTGGCATAGAGGTTTGGCAAGTACAATACAGCTTAGTCTTTTTAAAAACTATTAGCAAAAAAGACAATACCAAATGTTAACGTTAGTGGCACCCTGTTTGATCAATTTTGTTAAAATGATAAGGATCTTTTACAAAATTATATCTTAGATTCTTGAATAAGCTGAGTAAAACACATCTTTGAGATGCTAATGTATTTGTATGTTAAGATTTTGGTCATATAATTTAGGAAAACATAAAACTGTTTCAATACTCTATCTAGGTAAAAATGCTATAATAAAAACTGCATGTAGCAGGAGAACTATCAAAGTAGCTTTTTAGCATTAAAAGATTCTGTGTGAGAGAAAAATAGATGGAGGGAGAATTTTCTTCAGCTTAATAGAGTGAAGTTAACATAATCAGTGATAAAGTTATGAGATCATGGAAAGTGACTATACCCACACATTTTTTGTGGTGATACGAGTGCAGAGAGTTCATTTTTCAGGATTTGTAGGTTGAAGATTACATATTAACCACTAACCTAACTGATAACTCTATGGACAGAGTCTGTTTTTCTATGTAATATAGCCTCACTTGTCCCATGCATAATGTTTTATGAGAGCTCTAAAATCTATGTCCACAGTGTTTTCCTGCAAATTATTTTCCATGTAGGTCAATAGAGCCTTTCCAAAAGGATTCAGCAAAGTATCTGAGGATTTTCATGTAGATAAAATGAAACCTTACACGAAAACTGCTTTAAAGACAAGTTTTACCTCAGAATACCAAAGCGATCAAGTATCCCTGTTGCTGTTTCAAAATGAATTTGGAAGAACACTGCTGTCTGCCTAAGAATTGCACACTGCAGCCTATCACTGCAGTCTGAAGAGTAAATAATTAAATGGATTTAAGTACCTAGAAAGTATCATGATTTCAGAGGGACTGGGTGCATGAGCTTCTTTGAAATCTCAATGCCCTCTATGTAAAATCAAGAGCAGTAGCAAGGTCCAGGGAATTTCATGATGTTTCTGGCACTTCTCTTTTTTGAGAGATACTTTCTCAGTTCAGCAGATAAATTGCTAATTTCTCTGAAGTTGCTAGTTTAATATTCTATTTTATCAGCAGAAGAAGGTAAGCACATTGTGAGAGTAATTTTTATAAATTTTTCTAAAAGAAGGAAGCTTTCATGCAACATTTTAAAGAGAAGCTTCGTGGCACAATCAGTCCAAGGAAGGTCAGAAGACCCATTTGTTCTGTAAAACACAGAAAAAAAACTATATTAATACAATGGTATAATTTTCTTTCAAGTTAAAATCTTTACTGTCTCATGCTACAAGTGAATTAAAATTGTGTAGAGGTTATAACTTATTGCTCAAATGCAACATTGCAGTATCAATTTCGAATTCTATTGTATTGTAAATCCTTTATGATAGTTTTTTTGCAACCTTATATAAATCAAATGAACAGATACTATTCATTAACAAGTGCTTAATTTTATTTCTGCATTTGCAGCATAATGAAATATTCATTTTCAACTTCATCATTCTTTATGTCTTTGTTCACAGACATGCTACAAAAGTTTTTCAAACACCACGATGTTGAGATTTTCTATTATTGGTAAAAAAGAATGATAGATCTTTTGTTGAAATCAAATTTATTCAAAGCACTTGAATGACTATATTCGCAAGACAAATGTTGTACTGAATCTTTTGACTCACACATTTGTTCCCACTTCACCATTCTAATTAATCTTCACTGCATGGCATATTGTGTTAATCATGCATTTTCTTTTCACATGTCCCTACTGTTGCAAATCTAAGAAATAACTAATACTGTAATATTTCAGCAGTATTTTCAAAACAAATCAGTGCCATGACTCTGATTGCTTCTCCTAAAATTTCTGGGTTTCAAATAAATTTCTGTTTGACAGCTTTTCCACAATGAAAACCAAATGTCAAAATGTAAAAATATTTGCCCTAAAAAAGGTGTTATTTTATAACTAGTAACGGTAATTTTCCTTTAGAGTAATTTTAAAAATGTATTTATTCTCTATAAAATGTAAGAAATATGCTACATTTTCACTGACCAAGGAAACAGTTGCTTTTTTGAAAAGCTTCAAACCCCAAACCTTTAGAATGTATTAATTAACTTCAGAGGAATAATATATTTTTTTTTATTTCCTGAAAACTCACTTAAAAAGGCAGATAGTACCTTCTTGTTGGATTTTTGCCTGTTTTGAGGAGGTTCCTAAAGATCAGAAAGTTTGGAGGTCAATGACATGATCTGACCTTTAGTAAGTGAACCCCTAATTATACCAAATGACTGAGGCACAGGGGATCTGGGATCTTTATTATTCTCCGAAACACGGTGTTTCCACTGAGCTCTGTTGAGAGATCCCTTTCCTCAATCAGCTCTTTGCCTGCCTGGCAATTCTATACTTTACATTCTTGTTTTACAGATAACACAATATCTATCAAACAACATATAAACTTGCTATTTTTTATCACATTGCTTTGCCACAAATGGCATAGTGCACATTATGCAATTTTTAAATAGCTCTAGCAACTATTATATTCCACTTCCAAAAATAAGGCTGTCTGATGCCCTTGGACACTGGCAATGTCTTTTCAAAATCTTCAGAAGCTTGATCCAAAGCCAGCTCAAGCTAATGAGACATTTTCCACTCACTTAAAAATGTGATTCCTCAGAGTGTAATACATGTTGCCTGATACAAAGAAATCCGTGCATTTTGCTTTCAGGCTTTTTAGGGAGTTGTGGCATGGAGGGTTTTTTTGTAAAACAAGCAGTTTAAAGGCTAGCTCCAAAGTCCACTGGTCTCAGAAGGCTGAATCAAGCGGAAAATTCTGTTCTGTGGGTATTAAATATTTCATCAAGGTAAAATTAAGCTCATAAATCCTCCCATCACTTGCCCAGCTGACAAGCTTCTTCCTCATCCTGCGTTGCCCTTCGTTGAATATAAACTGAGTGGTGCCCCCAGTTGCAAAGAAAGACACTTGTACTGAGATGGGGGTTTTATAGTTAGATTACAGGACTGTGCTCCTAAGCTGTAATTCTTAATGTCAGAATGATGCAAAGGTTTCAGGCTCTAGACACCCTTTTCTTTGGGTCTTACCTAGACAAAACGTTTCTGGCTCAGGTTTTGAGAGATGCTGGTTATTTTGAGAGATTTTATTACACATGAGCCTGGTTAAAAATGAGTAAGAACTGAGGATTTAATTCAGTAAAAACAGTGACTGACCAAGAGGGAGCTCTGGCCAGGACTTCTGCTTCAGTTAAACGCAACATTATTCTATTTCTGTATTGCTGTACACCTCAGTGAAACAGTTTAGCTTTATTGTAAAGAAGCAGCTGAGTTTCTGTCTTTCACCCATTTTTATTGCAGGTTCCTGTCTTTTAACTTCAATTTGTATGGCTGCACTGTCTTCTGTGTGTGCTGTGTCCCCACAGGACCCTCTGTTTCCTACCTTTGAAAACACTCAAAACAAACAAGACCCTTTCTCTTCCCATAGGCAGTACATGTATTATTAATGGTTATCTACCTGTGATAAGCAGAGCAGTATCATTTTACATGACTTGAAAGGGTCATCCATATCATCAGGCACAATTAACTTGTCTTACTCTCACAAAATGGGCTGGGGGAAGTAACTAAGAGGCCATACTTCTTCACATTCCTCAGAAAACGGTTCCAGGACAAGGGGATGGCCAAAAGATACAAAAAGCTTCCAAACAACAAACACAACGGGCTTTTTATTGAGATCACAAGAAGCTGGGCTGCACGTTCTTGATGCGTTATCTTCTGCAGCGCCTGTTTGTGTATTCACTGGAGATGATCAGTTGCATGCAAGTTTGAACAAGTCTATCTGCAAGATTTAACTTGCTATTTATCCCATTTTTAAAGAAAGCAAGCTGCAAAAAAAATTGTGGAAAACAGAGTGGATTTCAGTGAAAGCTGTTTTGAGGACCTATCCAGACGACAATAATATGTGTGCTGATATCTTGCAGAACATGCACTCGTTTTCAATTTTGTTTCTGTTTTGACAGCCTACCTAGGTCAGAATAGCAAACTAAGAATGAACAGTAACTCCAGTTCTCTGAAGGAGGCTTTCACACCTTATGTACTAGCTCTTCTTCAGCTCTCAAAATAAATAAGTTTAACAGGGAGCCTGCCTTGAACAAAAAATGTCCAGGGAACACATTATGTAGAGAATGATGTTTGCAATTTAGCATGTTAGCACATCCCCTCTGAGTCAGCGCTGAATCAGTGTCCCAACTGATGTTTAGAGTAGTGTCATACTATGGAAGATGCCATCACTCAGATGAAATGATGTTGACCACTTGGGCTGTGGAGAATTGCATAGCACTTGTCACAATAACACAACTATTAAATGTGTGACGTGACCAAATGCCAAATCAAAGTATTACTCCAGCCACATACATTACTCCTGCAATTAAATGAAATATATTTAACTTCCTGTCTTAAATAACCAAGTAGTGCTGCTGCCAACAAGGTGCTGAGTTTCAACAGAAGAATCACTGACTGTCAATAATACATCAGTGCATCCTTTAGAGGTTTGGGTTTTTTTTAAAATGCTTTAGGATACTTTGGGAGAAAGCATCCTGGTTTATGTAATTTTTTTGCTGTTGATAACATGGCAAGTTTGAATGTGCCATTTTCTTTTTATGACTAATCTAAAAATCTTTGCAATGTCAATAATTTTGTGTCTTTTTGTAGTTTAATATATATATGTAGGGAGATATGTCCAAAAGAAAGTTAATCTGTCTTACTCAGATAAAATTAAAAATAGAAAAATAACCAAGAAATGCCTATTTTTTGAAAAAATAGTATAAAATCTGTAGATTTATTTTCTTCAGTAGAAAAAAAAAGGTTTTGTAAAGGAAGAGAAAGTCTTTCCACATAATTTCTGTCCCTTTAAATTATTTCCTGATGATGGAATCATTCCTATATGTATTTTCCCCTTGATAAAAAAAGGAAAGTTGGAAGTGCTTCAGACTTCCATATCAATTTTTTTCCCAACAATTAAAGATAAACTAGCATGTTCTAGTGAAGAAATCAAAATGTCCTTTCCTCCTGCTATCGTGCGGTGTCAAACTTTTGCCAGCTCTATGCTGGGCAAACTCAGCCTGCTTGAACGATCGGGAGGTTTAAAATAGGGAGCTGTGGAAAGTGAGGATTGTCCGTAAGGGAGAGAGGAGTCCCAGGGAGGCAGCTAGGGGGTGTCTTGGGGTACTCCTGAAGACGGACCAGCTCTGTCTGTCAGTCCCTGCAGCCAGCGGCTGCTGTAACATGAATCTCGCCAAAGGTCAGCGGCCGCGCTCTGTAGTCTGCTCTCTGCCTATCGCTGCCATCTCTTGAAATAACAGCGACTTCCAGGACTCCTTCACCTTCTTCCCTCTCCGGCTCTGGCCTGCCCTCCCTCCCCATCCCTCTCTGGCACACATCCTTCAGCGCTGCTCTCTTTTCTTCCTTGAGCTTTTCCTGTTGTCATCACAAAGACCTCGATGTCCTTTATTGTCCTGTGTCCTCCTCTTGCCTGGCTCAAAGGCTATCTCTGGCTCCCGAGATAAAGTCTCCGCTAAGAAAAGGATGGAGATTTAATTTAGGGGAAAAAAATGCATAATGGGTTAAGAAGAAGAAATACACTAGTGCCCTGTTTGGGGAACAAGTCCACTGCCACTGTAACTTAGGTAAATTCAGAATCCGCCATTAATCAACTACTTTCTCATTATCATACCCAAACTTTGTGAATTTCCTGAACAATCTATTTATGACCTGTTCCCCTGAAACTTGGAAGCAGTTCATTTGGGAGAAGCTTCCATATTACTCTGCCAAGAGAACTACCAAAATAGACCTGCAGCATTGTTATTTTTGAGGATTTGTGACCCTTCATTAGTTTGTTTGTTTTAGGGGGATTTTTTTGTTTGAAGCCATTTTGTCTTGGTGACAATGAAAGTTGAAAGGGGTGTTTTAAGTAGTAAAAAAGTAGCTGTTTATGTCTGCAGTGCAAATTATTTCAGAAGGACCTGAGTAGCTGCTAGAATGAGAGTTCACATTGCTGCTAGAACGTACTATTGTGTGATATATCAGCTACTAAAATATATGTACTGTACTGAGAAACTTCACTAACCTGGAGCTGGAACTAAGGATAGAGAAACAATTTGCTGCATGTTTTTAGGACACAAAGTCCTGTTCAAATTCCCCTCTGAAACAAGGGAACTGTCTCCACTGCAGGAGCTCTGCCTGAGGCTGTGGGGCCATGTGCAGCTCCTTTTCCCATGGATTTTCTCAACGATGTGTGAGCAATTGGTTTTAGCTGCTGGGACAGTGTTTGCCACTAGCAAGGCCTCCTTGACAACTTCTCAGATAAGAGGCACCAGCCTGGTAACTGGCAGGTGAAGGGGAGACAGGCTTTGCTGTTCACAGACACCAGCACAAGTGGAGCACAACTCTGATGAGGAGCAGCTGAGGGAGCTGGGGCTGTTCAGCCTGGAGAAAAGGGGCTGAGGGGAGACCTGATCGCTGTCTGCAACTACCCGAAAGGAGGTTGTAGCGTGGAGGGTGTGGGTCTTTTCTCTCAAGTAGCAAGTGATAGGACAAGAGGAAATGGCCTCAAGTTGTGCCAGGGAAGGTTTAGATTGGATATCAGGACAAATTTCTTCATGGAAAGGATTGTCAGGCACTGGAACAGGCTGCCCAGGGAAGTGGTGGAGTCACCATCCCTGGAGGTGTTTAAAAGATACATGCATGAGGTTCTTAGGGACACATTTTAGTGCCAGTGTTAGGTTAATGATTGGACTTGATGATCTTGAGGGTCTTTTCCAAGCACAGCAGTTCTATGGGTCCTGTGTGGATTAAATGCCTGTCTGCAGAGAGATGTGTGCATTGGAGTCAGAACCTGAGTTCCTTGTCTTGACTGTGCATGTAGTAGAGAGAGGGCCATGTGCCCTGTCACACCACCACACAGACGTGGCTGAGGTGTAACAACCACCTCTTCTCTCCCTTGCTTTGCTAAATCCTTTTACTGCAACATGGCACAAACACAGGGAAAAATCTGCAGCATTCAAGTCATGTGCCTACCCAAAGAATAGTTCACATTTGAAAAAAAGCAAGCAAGCAAAACAGGTGAAGCTTGTTAACATAACAGAAATATGATGAATGGTGCACAGACTTTTACAGACTTTGTCATTAACTGTTCCCTGGCAGCTGCTGAAATATTTTGCCAGCTCTCAAAAGAAATTAATTTGTGATTAGTTTAAATAAAGAAGAGAGTAGAGCTTATTTAAAAGGAAGGCATTTGTAGTAACATAGCTGAAAAATGTTTCTAGGACTGACAGATTATTTCTAAAAACTTTCGTGCACTTTGTCACGATGCTGTTCGTGGATCCAGAAAGACATGTAAGCTTGTACAGACAGACAAATCACAATAAACTCTCAAAAATCTATGTTGAAGCTACATTACAATTTTGGAGGATCCTTATATCCACTCTACTGAAGATACCAAACCTTATCCAAGCATCTTCCTCAGTGCTGAGTACCTGCAGCCTGCTCCAGGACTGAGCATTTAAAGAGTCCTCTGAACTCATATTAAGCACTTTTGTAAAAAATTCTGTACCTATACAAGTTGCTTTCTCAAATAGTATGGTATCTACTAATCAGCAGTTCATTTGCATTGCTTGTTCTTTAATTTACTTTTGAAGCTCTTAACACCTGAGGCATAAATCAGGTCAAGACCTACAGGCATGGTGTGTCCTCCCTGACTTGTGAAAGAAAGTTCCACTGGGAGATCTCTGAGCTGAAATTGCCAGTATTGCACTCAGAAAACAAGTATTCCTTGCCCTTAACAAATGGATAGTTTGCTGGTCAGCACTGAAGACATCTGACTATACCATAGTAAAATACTATTAGATAAACATGCCACTAGTAAATCTGGAGGAGCTATATACCATTTACAAGCTCATCTACTTGAAAGTAATATTTTGGATCCAGAAAAACCTACCTTTTCAAATGTGAATTTGTTAAAATTATGAATTATTCCGTAATTCCAGTGAATAGGTGTGCTCATAGGCATATGCATGCATTTCTGTTCCCCAGACCCTGTGCTTAGCATTTAAAAATTATGATTAAGATGTGATCTCTGCTGTTCATGAGATGAGTTGTGCCACATTAACATAAAGCTTCATGTTTCTGTTGACCACTTGCAGAGACCAAAGATTTTTTATCTCTTCTTTGATATTAAACTTGGATCCCAATTTTTTTTTTTTGTTTTTAATAATGATTTCTTCTTGTTTCCTTCTGCAGCAATAAACATAGTTTACGGCAAGACCAAGGATACCACGCAGGATGTGCTGGAGCTCCAATCTGCTGTCTTGGGTGCATAATTAATCACCAGACTCGGGATCAGAACACATTTTCCCTCATGCCAAATTGGTGAGGCCCATGGGTGTTTGGGAGGCAGTGGGGGCTTCTTTACAGTGAGGCAAATAAATCATTTCCTGCAACCCTGTGAGCAAACCAGACAGCAAATATAAACAGGACATTGTCAGTGATCTTGATTTCTCTTGCTCCCTTCTTGTGGCACTACATAGTCCCACAAGAATCTTCACAAATCTTTTTTCTGTGGTATGCTGGGAAATATATGGCTTGTCTTAGACGGAGACATGTGGAATACATGTGCTCAGCAACCTTTTAGGCCTGTTCTCCATATCCCAGTCTGTGGGATAGTCTTGGATTCCACATAGTAATACGTATATTTAAAAAAAAAAAAGGAAAAAAATGCCAGAACTCTATACCAAAACCAAACAATTCACTGCATGCCTTTCATGCCTCTCTTCTTGGGGAGAGGACAAGAAAACAAACAGCATATGATAGACACTAACTGTGCTACTTAATGCATTAATGACAACTACTTGCAAACTTCTGTAAGACTCCAACACACAGACTGCAATAAAGTACGGCAAATTAATACAGGCAAGCAGAGATTTCACTGTGTAACACTATAAACGTTTTTAGCATGCTAAGCATACATTTCCTTCAATTATATAGATAGGGGAACCCAAACGTACATGTCATTGTTAATATTCACAGTGTGTATATCTAAGATGTGTTATTGAACATTTATACTATGAACAAGTGTACTTAAAGACACTTAGTGTAAAGTGTTACTGTCTGCTAGCGATCTCTTGACTTAATGTTTGTAGAGTCCTGAGTGGTTAGCAAGTCAATTAAACACTGATGGAACAGAGATAAACACTTCCTATTGAGAAATGTCACATCAGTCTTTCTGCTTCATTTCATGGTGTCATTTAATACAATGAAAGGCATTCAAGTGACACAGCACTAGCTATGATACCATGGCATAGACTATAGAACATCCTGAGGCACGTGCAGATGGGTAAACAGCATTATAGTCATACCAACTGGCACAGCGAGCAGAGAGAAGCTGTCATGTATTTACTTTTAGGGCACAGTAACATGCAACCAGAGTCTTGATAAATGGATTTTCTCCCATGCATTACTCTGTGCAGCAGCATGCAGGCATATGCAATTAAACACCCAGTAGCTCTCCCTTCCTGGGAAATTGAGAAATCTGGCAACCAGCATTCTCAAGATCCTTTTAGGATTAGGTTTCCTCTTGCTTTCTACAAATGGGAATGTCACCAAACACTGTCATTCTGCTCTACATGATCCATCACATTGTTCAGGATAATAGACAAAGCACTGGAGTTTCAGGAGTTCTTAAAGAGTTGCAGTTCAGCTAATGCTTGAGATTTTTCAAACAGCTGAAATATCTACCTATTAACAATTGTCTTTATGAAGAGCTCAAGAGGCCTTCTTTTCTTAATTACAATGAAGGTAAAAGTATGCCTGGTGAGCAGAGAAACCACATGTCCCTATTTTAATATGAGGCCTCATTAATTTTGTTTCACAATACTTGAAAGCTTCCAGATTTTCATTTCATTGTTGGGACACTCTGCTATTGTTGCTAGCACGTTGTTCGATAACAGCAAAATCTATGTTCAGATTCGCTTAGAATTCATTGCTGTCTTGAATACTCTGTTTCATTCAACTACAAATACAAGAAGTATATACTAGTATTTAGAAGGACTTTGTGGGATAAACAGAAAAAAAAAAGGAGAAGAAAGCTCAATGCATTTGGGAACTATTAGATTTGATCCTGTACTTCAAATAAATGTTGGTGTCATATGATTCATACTTCATGATAAATCGATGCAGCACCCTGAAATAGAAATAAATAAGTCTCCAGTTCTCAGAAATGTGCATGCATCACTGTTGAATCAGAGCTTGGCAACAACACCACTGGCACACATGAAAGAACTGTCCTTTTGTCTTCTGCAGGCATATTTTTGGAACTGTGTTTTGAAAATACAGTACAGCTTGTAGCTGCAGCAAACCATAGAGTGCTAGCTAGCCTCTATAGGCATGAATGAAACTTGCTGCATTTCCTAATCAAAGCAGTGACACAATCTTTTCTCTGTTTCAGCAGCTATTGGTGCTAAGCATCCTTTGCACTGCAACTCAACCACGCTTCTAGCAGTAGGTGCATTAGATGGAAGAGAGGCATGGGTCCCTCTTTTCCACCCATGCCTTTGCTCACAGAGAGTACCTCAATTTGACCTTGATCATTTTTATATTTTCATGGCACTTCTTTGAGTTTCTTTTTTAAATAAAAAAATAGAAATTAAATAGGAATCAGGAAAACGTGGTTGAAAAGAACCTGAGACTTCGATTCACTTTCTGGCTTTGGGAAAGCAATAAGATGTGAAAAGATAAGAAGATAAAAATATGTATAGAAAACCAAAGACAGAGTTTTGTGTGTATTTCTTGTCACCCTACTGTATACAAGGGAAAGTCATTAAGATTACAAGCCATGACAGTTCTTCTTGATGATAAAATTGCTTTGTCAACAGAAGGGCTGAGTATATATATGTATCATATATCATCTCCCACTCTTTCTGTCTATATATTACACGCTTACTTGTCTGAGTACAATATATTCCTAAAATTTACAGCTTCTCCCAGGATTTATACGTAAATTTAACTGAAAACAGATTTTACTTGGAAAAAGAAAACAAAACCCACTACAGTGTTTGCAACTGAAATGTTTCAGCTTTGGAGTCAGTTCTCGGAGCAGAGAAGGAAGGTTCTCCGTGAACTTCTGCTGGGGAACACCCCATCTCCCCTGCTGCATGTTCTTCTCAGGAGACCACAGCATCAGGTGCTTTCTCATTTAGTCTCCTGTTGGGCTTTTGTCTTGACCTGTGGTAGCTCACCCTGACTCACTTTCAGCAGAAGAACTGATCTGGTGTTTACAGAGTTCTTCTGGGTTGTGGGACTTGTGGAGTCAAGCCCTCTGAGACTGAGGATAGAAGCCAGACTTCCTGCTTCCTGGATAAGGTAACTATGGCATCATACACAAGGTGAGCACAGGTACTTTCTTCTTTGTCCAAGCTTAAGGAAATACAGGGCATAACATTGCTACCCTGAGCACAGAAAAACACTGGAGGGTCTGAAGCCCAGTTTCACAAAAGTACCAAATCCCAGCAAGAGAAAAATATTCTTGACTCCTCTTTTTTTAATGCTTCCTGTAAGCTGATTCAGAAGTCCTGTCATGCTGAGTGCTTGAATTAGTTCTTGGGTGCTCATCTCTCTCCATTCAGCCTCGTAGGAACCTCACCCAGCATTGAGAAGTCCCCCTCTACAGCCAGGTGCTCCAGCCCGCGGTGGGGGTTATTGCAAGGTTGAAATTCCTTCTGGCACCTTGGCCTTAACACTGTTCTGCTTAAATTGCAGATGCTTAGCATTGCTGTGAGCCAGCTGCTTCAGTACATTCTTCTGTCATGGACAAAACATGGCACCAAGCACTGAAGTTCACCAGGAGGTCACCTAGGAGAGCATTTGGGTATGGATGAGTCCAGGTATGGATGTAGATGGCCACAGAGCTCTAGTGAGACACTCTCAGATCTTCAGTAACCAGGACCCAATCCAAAGCCTATAGGAGTCAAAACAGAAATTGCTGTCTTTCCACGTGAAGGAGCTACTCCATTAGCTGCACGAAAAAAATAAGCTCTTCTTTCGAGCACAGGCAGCTATTAGAAAGCAATGTTAAGCCAGTACACTTAAAACTTTTTAACCAACTACAATGAAGATTGTCAGGAAATCAGACGAAATTCTTTTGAAATGGCTTGGGGTGGAGACACTACACTACACCACACATACAGATAACAGCAGATATTAAGGGAAATTATCGAAGAGCTTAGACCAAAATATTAAATATTGTAACACTTTGAAATAGGCAGCATCTCCTAAAAAACCCACCAAGAGTCTGGATTTTTTGTCTGTGTGAAATAAAACCAGAGCAAACTAATACACCTATAATATAATGCTGCAACAAGCCAGACCTTGAGCAGCATCTCAAACTACAGCTAATGAGCCCAGACTCACTGCTCTCCAGAGTGTGCAACGTGAGTGAACAACACATGGGGTGAGCTGCCCTTTCCGACCATAAATCCTGCCCAGCTTCACCTTCTAAACTGCCATGGTGGTTGTATCACAGCTTAAAATACATCTTTCCCAGTTCCTTGTGTGCGTTGCCCTGAGAGTTGCTCTCGAGGCTAATGGAAAGCAGGAAGTTAGGTGCTGTTATTTTTTTCCATGTGTATGTAAAAAGCTTAATAGACTAAACTAGCAGGGTCAACAATAGGCGAAATTAAAACAGTTCTAAAAATGAACTAGACAAGAGGAAACAATTACAGGGCTGCTATTTGGAGGAAACCAGCACTGGGTGGTTCAGTCGCTAACACAATGAAGGAGACAGTCCACGATGGTGCTTCTAAACCCTTCCCAGTCTGGTATTCCCAAACTGGCCAGTGTTGTTTACTTGCCTGGAACAACGCCACAGACACATCCTGGTGGGTTAGGAGTGATCCTCGGTGGTTGCTGTGAGAAATAGGAAGCAGCAGAGAGGACAGCAGTGAGCAACATCAGCTTGTTTGAGGAGCCGAGCGACGAGTACCTTCGTGTCCTCTGGGTTGTCTGAGGCAAGGACTTCGGTCAAAAACTAACTCCAGGACATATCATGGGATGCAGAAAGCATCATCAGATAACCTTCATGATTTCTCAGGCCCACTTTTAGGATGTCAAAGTGTTTGGTAGTATTCCTGCTGCCATACCCCCAAATCATTAAAGTGACATTAAGTGGTGGGGAAAAAAAGACACAACCTTAAGCAAAATGCGCTGACCAGGAGCTCAGAGGATTTGTCCTGGTTTTTGTGCTGACGTGGGCCTACACTGCGTCCTTGGATGTCACAGCTTTCTGCCTGAGCATCGCTTCCTTTCTCCTCATCCTTTGAATGACATATTTCAGCAGCTTGGCGTTTGTGACAGGTACTGTCCCACACTGGGTGTAGGCACCGTGCATGGACCAGCTATGCCAGGTTTCAGGCTGCCGTAACAAGAACAAAGAGAGGCTGCTGAGTTCACCTGCCTCACTGCTAGTTAATGAATTCATTTATCAAACTATAGAGCTATACAATAATCATTGTTTCACTTTTAATGACAGACATGAGCCAGGCTCTCTGATTTCTAATTACAGGTTAGTGATTAAAAAAAAAAAAAAAAAAGTTGTTCCTCCTTTGCTGAAGGCACAAAAATGTCAGCAATTGAAAGCACCAAGAGCCCAACAGATATATTATGCAAATATCTGTTAATCAAGCAGGACAAAGAAAAGGGAGAGTTTCTCTGCAGTGTCATATTTTTCTGCACTCCCAAAAAGTTTCTAGTAAGTGAAGGTAATTTAAGAACTTTCGTTCAAAAGGCTAAATGAAAAAACAATAAAGTGCTTTCAAACCTCTGTGCTAGAGAATTTGTGGAAGGTGTCATGTGTAGATCCTGTTGTCTGTCAGGTTTTGTCATGTGAGGTGTGAGTGGTGGTTTTTTGAATCCAGAAAACGATGCAGACCACAGGCATATAATCACAAAGTTACCACATAGTTATCCTTATTTTTATGCAAACATTTTAATACCAGCTGCAAGAGACTGAAAAATCCTGCCTGATAAGCGTGCTTTTCTGCATTAAAAATAAAATTGAAAGCATTCTGCTAGCCAGCGTACACAAAAGCTCATTAAATTAAATGCTAAGGATTATCTCTGAAGGTAAGTGAATATAGAAGGCAGGTGGAGACAATGAAAGTAGGATATTATCCCATTAACATTTGTTCTCTTACGGCACCCACTTTGCTGCCATTTCTCATTACTGTCCTACCAGAAAGCTACAAACTCTCTGGTAACTGTACCACAAAAAATGCAGCCTGCCACTCCTGTGGAGCAAAGGAAGGTGATGATGGCTCAATGTCAATCAGGGCAGCAATAAATACGCTGAGGAAAAGTGCAAGCTGCAGGTGAGGCTACAGAGAGCAGCAAGGTGCCTGATCCGCCCTTCTCAGGAAAGCCAAATTATGTTGGTGATGCAACAGCTCTGCTTGGAGCCTGCCAAAAAAGTGTACGCTCTTCCAGTGTTTCATTACCTCACAACACCCCTTTGGCTGCTAATGGCACTCCTTCTATTGAAAAGTGATCTAGCATGATGCACGTGTCCCACAGCACACACAACACCTCCAGGCCCTTCTTTAATACCTGGGAACTCAATGTGCTCTCTAAATACAGGCTGGCAAGGAGGGTGGTGCAGAGCTGCGCTGGCCCTGGGGCACCTCGGGGATGGGAGGCAGGAGAGGTGGAGATCCTCCCACGGCTCATGGGCTGCCGAGGGGACAGGTGGTGACCCGGTGGGGTCTGCAGCTGTGTCTCTTCGTTCGCACCACCCCGGGCTTCCCTAGTGGGAAAGTCGAAGGGGGAGATGACAGACAGCTCTGCCATCTCCCTGTCTCTGCCCTCCTCTGGTGGTAACTCTGTGAGTCCCCTGGGAAGAGCTATTTTGCTGCTGTCCAAGAGAATCCCCGGAGAATCCCGGTCAAGGTAGAGGGAACAAGAGCCACTGGGAGCCAGTTTTCAGGGCTTGTTCAGGAGACTGAGTTAGAGCTTTCCTTTTCTAGAATTTGAAAATACATTTCTACAAGCATAGATTAACCTTGTTTGTTCATCTAGTTAAGCACAAGCTTTTGTTCCTCCTGCAGAAGACAGGGATCTAGAGGAAAAAAGCTTCCATGGAAGAGGCCTTATGATGCCTCCAAGCTCGCAACACTTACTATATGGGAGCAGAACTTGCAGGGGAAATGGGGACACTGTAATGACTGGCAGGCAATTTACCACAGCTTCTTCCAGCCAATACTCTCACTATTTTTACTTCCTTCTTCCCTCCCCTTCCTTCCCTTGCCATTGCAGTTTCTCCTGAAATTCCTCTCCCTTCCTTGTCTTTCCATGTAACTGATCTCCTCCTAATTAAATCCCATCTCAAAAAATAAACTCCCAACCCAATCACTACTCTCCCTGCTTTTGTTTTTTTGTTTTCCCTTACCCCATCTCTAGTTTGTTTACACACACTAAAATAATAAAAATCTGTTGAGGTGGGGAAACCCCATTATTCCATGTTTCTATGAAGTCTCTTTCACCTCTTTTCTTTCCCTCTCTCATCCCCTAATTGCCCCTAAGGCCCTGAGTCTTATAAACATAAATACAATTGCATTTGGCTTTGAAGCACGTCAGTCCCATACAATGAGATGCCCTACAGAGGATACCTATAGGTCATGCTTCATTTTTTAACTGTTTTCCTTCCTCCCCTCTGCTCCTGTTTTCATTGTCTCCTTGTTTTTGTTTGTCTCTTCTGCCCCATTTTTCATCCAGGACCTCTCTCTGCTTCGCCCCACCCTTGCAGCCTCACCTCGGAGGAATGCAAACCAAATAACCATTCGAGGCTGATGAACTTTAAAACCCATGACATCCAAGTGGGCTGGAAATTAGACAAAACAATTTCACCCATCCCTTGTCTAGGGCCCTGGTGAACAGCTTGCTGCAGCTCCTGGGTTGGCGAGCGGGAGGATGTGCCGCTGCATGTCTACCTTTCATAAGGGAAACGCTGGAATGTGGCCGGGTACCAAAAAACTTGTTGTAACAAGGTTTGTTAGAAGGACGCCCTGGATCCCCCACATGCACCACCATATACAGTGCTTTTCAGCTCACCTCCTTTGATAGTGAGTGCGTGGAAATGGCAGGATGAGTCTTGTTGATTGTTTAAGTGGAGTAATTTTTTAGGGTAGTGAATAGACTAGCCAGCAAATCTGCTTGGCACAAGTTGAAAATCTGTCCCAAACAACCCAAGAGAGCTTTGTTTGTTTGAGCAAGAAAAGGAGACTGGAGTCCTTCATTTTCACTTTCTTACTTTTTATAAACCATTTCCTAAGGCTGCCTAAGAAAGGCACGTGCCATCCCTTTATTTTCTTCAGTTATCTCTTCCAAGCGGCATTAAAAATGTATTTTATTTACTTAGCAAATCATTTCAAGAGCATAGTCGCGAGCGGAGCCAGTGCACTTGGGTCTGAGACATAAGGTGGGAGCAGTTTCTCCTGTGCCCCCCAAGTGGCAGGGCTGTAGGCAGCAGCAAGAGCTGTTCAATGTGGGGGTTCCCAGGAGGTGGGGAGCAGCAGCAGGTCCTGGGGCTGGAGGGGTCCCTGCCCACAGCACAGCAAACCCCCACAGAGAGGGTGCAGGGGGCTCGGGCACTGGCAGCCGGGGGGGCCAGCGCTTTGCTGCTGCACACAAAAGCAGCAAGAGCCGATCCCATGTTTATTGTTTATACTCAGCTCTCGCCCTCTCTCTTCTCACACGCAAAAAACAAGCTTGCAATTACCACAATAACAAAGCTGGAATTGCATTTCTTTTCTGGAAAAACATGAATATCAGTTCTGGGTTTGGCTCTTAAAGGATGGAGCTATTCTTTTTACAGGAAGGGGCTGAGATTAGTTATTGAAAATGAGCTAACAAAGTGAAAATGAAATATTTAAAAATACAAGAGAAAGTGCTTGAATCCAGATTCCATCTGATCTCTAGAGGCATAAATCTAATTTTCCATGCAATTAGTTTCAAATCATGATAAGTGACAGATGCTTTCATTTACTTGGCTGAATTGTGACAACATTCTCCTTTTTTTTTTTCTTTCTTTTCTATAGCCCTCCAAGCCTGATCCAAAATCTACTAAAGCCAGTGGAAAGACTCCCACTGTCTTCAAATGGGCTTTGGATCAGGCCCTAATTAGCCTTGGGCAAGCCAATAAACTCAAATACTTAAATTGTTGTATGTTGAGTCTGAAACCATACTTTGTTTTCATTCTAAGTTTACTAGAAAAGCTATGAATAGCTTACATCTCTTAACTTAGGAAAACACAACTAAATTAGTTTGTGTAAAAAGCCCCCAACGAGTTAAAAATCTACCCTGGGAACACTATACCTGTATCCTGTTAAGAAAGAATGGGGAAAGTGTACAATATTTCCATAGACACAACGTACATTCCAAACATTGCAAAAAGCTTACCCAGAAATATTAATCCAGCAGAGCCTTTGTATTCACTAATGACAGCCTGCTGTATGTCTACCTATACCATAGCAGCTGGTATATGTATGATATATAAAAGAGTGTCTGCATACACAAGGATGCATATTATATATAGCTATAAGCAACTATAATTTTTATTGATGTAAATAAACTACAATAGCTGAAGGATATTTTTGCTGAAATAATTATATCTACCTTAGAGTTCTTTTGACATGCCTATATGCTTCAGGTGAATTTTTTACACTTTATAGCAAAGCTGGCAAGACTTTTAAGAGTTACAAAGTCGAAGGCTGGATAACGTTTTAGTTGGCAAGGCATAAGTTTCTTGACTTGCTCTGCACTAACGTGATACAGTAGAATTTACCTAATGAGCACATTGGTGAAGGTACTTGATTCAGATACTTAAATGAAAATCCTGAATCCAGAACAGATCCAGTGCCAATCAGAAGTTTTTATAAAGACTAAACAACCCAAAAAAGGTGCACAAACAAGTGCAGACAGCTGCCTTTTCACTCTGTTTATAATTAAGGCAGGCCATACCCTACCTAACCCACTCCCAGAAGTCAGGTGGCCACTTTATTATTGCCACGTACTCCTCTAGCAATACGGTTTATTACTCTGGGCTTGCTGCCATGATAGCACAGCTACATGACTTTCAGAGTGGACCTGGGATATGTCTGGCTAGCTCAGTATGGAGCCACATAGGAATCTGCTCTGTTGTTATACTGGGTAGGACTTTTGGTCCAAAATTAGTTGTCTACCATGTAGGCGTCTATGTCTGAGTTAGTTCTCATGGCTCTTTTTAGAAGCAATGAAGAGAAATGGACACATCTAGGGTTCAGTTCATCTCATTCGGAGGTATGTGTCTTAAATAGGCTAGAGGAATTATGTGCGAGGGTGTGTAAACTTAAGTGGGGTGACTTCCAGCCACCTTCATAAATGGCTGCAGCTTGGGCTTGGTAACACATGGTAAGCTGCACTGGTTTAAGTGAAAGTGAGAGGTTTTAGCACGTTAATGAAATGCGTGCCACGTGGAGCCACGACCACAATATGAAGTGGAGATGTGTGCCTGTGGATAGTAAAACCTAGTACCTTCATGGACACTACTGCAAAATCCTGTTTTGGAGACTGATCAAGTCATTTATGTTGTCTAGTATTTGCTGTATGCCTCTCCTGCACTAATTTACTGGAGGCTGCTGGAAGAACAACCAGGAAGGTAACGCAACGCTGTCCCAGGTAAACGCATCTAGGAACAAACCTGAAAAACAATGAAGGACGTTAAGTGGGCTAAATCGCCTTTAAAAGACGTTGTCGGTGAAGCTGGAAAGGGAGATGGGTTTTCAGTTTAGGGAAGGGACCATGAGACTAGATTTACTGATCTGGGTGGGAAGGCACAATCCACGAGGATGCTCCTGAGGAAGGTGACTAGACAGCCAGGAAGCTTGCAGACAGCTGTCTTATTTTGAGATAGGTTTGGGGAGTTTCTTTTCCATATTGCCTTTGTTCTAAATAAATCCTTAACTTTATTTTGGTGCTGCCGCCCTTGTGCTGAGTGATGGCAGCAGTGCTGAGTTTGCATAGGAGTAACTAAGTTAGTAGTGGTTAGGGGCTGGTTTGCTGGCTGCTTTCGGATGGTGAAACTATACGCTACCAAGCCAATGGTGTTCAGCTGCTCCTAAACTCCAAAAGCGAAGTATCTTCCCAGTGATTAAGAGGTCCTAGACACTGAGGTCTCCTCCCTCCTTGGAGCTCCAATGAAATGGAGGACAGCTGTGTTAGTGTCCAATATGTCTTATTTAATCAGATCATTTGCATGAATATGGCCAGCCCAGCCTTAGGTTAGAAAACTGTTGCAGGCTTTCAGAGCCATCCAGCATGAGACAAATCTTCCAAATGAACAAACTGATTGCGGTGCATCAGACACTTCTCAGTGAGTTTGAAAGAAAAACTTTTAAAAAACATGTTCACACAGCATAGTTCCATATGTCCAATCTCATAATTAACACAACTTTTCTGTGAAACACCCTGTTAAGTAAATGTATTTGATCTGCAGTCATTTTCAGTAATGGTTCAGACAAGTTAACCCAGTGCATCTTTAAGGAATAAATCTGCTGAAAGATGCATTTAACAGATCTCAGCTGCACAGGAAAGAACAAATAGGTGGGTTGAGAAGGTGCCAGCAGCAGCCTTTCACCTTCTGGTGTGTATTTGATTTTTAGATAAATCTTCATATCATAAAGGCACCTCCTATCTCTCTTTACATGGAAAATGAAGCTTTTGTGTTTAATCCTTCATGCTCACTGGTGACCAGATAATCCTAGTAGCCAGCATATTTCAAATATATATTTTTTTAATTTGTTAGTGTTAAAGTCTGCTTAGAAAATCTCTCTCATTACAAATATACAGAGGTCAAAGAAGGTTATTCAAATAAATTTGAATGAGATGTATTAATCTACAGTCTCTCCTGTCTTCCTGGATTACCACCACCAGCCTATATGCACATAAAAGTAATTGAATCCAAATCAGCAGCCTGCCTCCATCTGTGATTTATTTCATTCACCTGTGGAAGGACTTTTCAGAACTCTCACAAGACCAGTCTTTCAATGGGAATGACAGATCATTTTCCTGCTGAAGAGGGAGAACATTATTAAACACCCTAGGCTTTCCAGACTCGCAATGCTTAGCAAGAAGGGCTCTAAGTGCTAGATCCAACATCTACACCTTCACCAAAGACAACTTGTCAGAAACTATTTCCTCTTCTGTACAGGAGACATTTTTTTCTGCCATAGATTCTCCCTCCTAAGGCCACTTTAGATATGTCCCTGGACATAGCCAAATTTTTCATATCAGAGCTTTAAGTTTTGTGACTGTTGAGCAACTTTTCATCAGTGTAGCAAGTACATGTCATAAGGATCACCAAAAATAGGGATACATAAGTCAAAGGGTACAATTTTATGCCATTTAAAATCATGTAACTCTCCACACTGTTCCTCTTCAGACTGCCCATAACCTCCCAGTTTGGATCCATATGGGCAATTTCTAGCTTTTGGGCATTTGTTCACCCTGCTTTAAAAGAACAGTTAACAACGTAGCCCTGGGGGCTAAACTAATGAATTGTTGACCTAGCTACATACAAATAAGCTAGTGTTTACTCTTTGTTTGACAGGTTAGCAACAAATTTCACTCCTGATTTCCCCAAATCCTTCCGAAGAGGCTGCATTTATTTTGACACCCATTCTTTAGCCAGGTATAGTATGTCCTAGCAGACCAAACCAAAGTGCTGTAAGGTGAGATGCAGGTCAGGGGATGATTAAAGGCTGTGTGTCTGGCCCTGGGACGCCGAGGTGTGGGTGTCACGCACCCACGTTGTTCTCAGGGCAGCTCAGCATGCAGGTGCCCTGCCTTGCCCAGGGCATCTGGCTGCCTACAACATTGGCCTTTTTAGCAAGGAGCACGCAGCGGCTGGCTTGCCCAAGTGGGGTGGTTTGATGGTGCCATAAGGTAGTCTGGGACTGGTAGTAGAAACCCACGCCGAGCCTCCTTGGCCTTGCTTGTGCTGCGACCAGCCTTGATGCAAGGGGGGACACGCAGGGCACAGACTCCTCTGCCTCTTGACATGGGTTTGCTTCGGCTCTCATGGGAACCCCTTGCTGTCATCAAAATATTTGGTTGAGATTTGGCATCAAAGTGGACTTAGACCCCTGTTCAAAAGGCCTTATAAGGACACAAATCGGAGTAAGGTCAACATGAAGCATTGCCAGACAATTATTTCATTACTTTAGCCTTCCTTTTTGGTCCAGAATGCTGGAAACCATTTGGTCTCCCTTTGGTCAAAAGGCCAGACTGGGCTCAGCTGTCACCAAGAGGGGTAGCTTTGGTAGATGCACAGTAGCTTTCCTGACCTCAGTATATCCACACAAAAGCCAAATGATGCTGTTAACTCTTGGATCTACTATTTTCAGAATCTGATCTCAATGGGCAATTAGTCACTGGAGAATGAAATAAATACTTGCCTAGAAAAGGGATCTCATGAGATGACTCAGTTGTCAGCCTCTGCTCTCTCCCACAACGGGCAAATCCTTACTCAAATGCTAGTCATCAGAGCAATTACAGAATCCTATTAGCCAGTAATGCCGGCAGAAGTTCTGTAATGATGTGAAGTAAGAAGAGGGATATTCCTAAATGTTATATCCGTCCACTCATCCCTAGCATAAAGAACTAAATTCCAGCTCTCCAACAGATATATGCCAAAGTTCGCATCATTTTATGTTTGTGTTCAGCAGTTGTATCTCTAAATTAAACTTACTGCACATTTCTTATTAGAATTTAAAAGAATGACTGAAGTAATATTTTAACCCATGGGAAAAGTTCTTTGGTATTTTCAAACACGATTTTTGAAACCTCTTTTTTAAAAAAGCAGAAAGTCAATGCATATTTACTTGGCCTTAGCTATAGACAGATTTTCAGCCTGTAGCTTTCTGATGCACAGTCTAGAAAACAAAAGAGCTTCTCCCTTGAGTGAAAGGACTTTTATTTGTTGTGAGCCCAGGGCCAAGATGCAATTGAGCTCATGCTCACCATTGGCTATTTTAATCTGTACGGACCTTGTCCATGTTGTCTTGTTACAGGGTCCCTGTCAGCATCCCAGAAACCACCACCACACCAACATCCCCCTTTCCTTCTTGCACCCCCAGTTGCAACCCAAAGGCAACCCATGTTTAGGGACAAGACTCTCCTCATCCCCACTACCATTCAGTGAGACCAGCCCACTCCCCTCTTGGACTCTGGTTTGCAACAAAATCCTGCCACCCTTCTTCATTAGTGCCAGGCTCCCTGTGTTTGATGAGTGGCTGGCTGCATCAGGATGGAGATGAGGGCGGTTCCTCGCAGGGTCCCCATGCATTGGTGCAGCCCCACCAGCACGGGTTGCTCAGGAACCCTCCTCCATCCCCTGCTCACCCACCAGCAGAAGGGGGTCCCATCAGCCTGGTGTTTTGAATGGGCGAAAGCACTGCCTACAGCCACCATGCACAAGTAGGTAGGCAGGGGAAAAAAAAAAAAAAAGGCGTGAATAGGTGTGGTCTTTCTTTGGATGCAAAATACTGCCCAAGAGGCATGGATTTCGGGATGTGTGGTGTCCTGACTTGCTGGTTGCCTTCCCTACAGCTCACCCCTAGAGCAGCAGCAGGGTGGTATGGAAGGGCGTGAGCCAATGTGTGGCCACATGCATGCACTCCAGACTGACTGTTTGGCTCCTGGGGGTCAATCATTCATCACAAACACATGCCAGAGCATGGCCTGACACCATCACTCCTTGCCAAATGGCGTGGCACCTTCACACTCCTTCTTTTCCTCCAGGTCCCACCAAATGCTCTTAGGAAGTGGTCCCCTCTTCCTGCCTCCAGCGTCCTCCTCAAGACAGCCAAGTCTAGCTCTCTCAGTTGAGACTGAGTCCGCCACTTAGGGAAAAGCAGGATGTGAAGCTGGCTCTCTTGTGATGCAGAGACACAGAGGGCTGGCCAGGAGAACACCTTCCAGGGAGTGGGGCAGAGTGCTGCAGATGGCTCCTGGCATGCACTGCTTGCACCTGGGTAGGTATAGTGTGGATATCTGCCTCGCCAAGGCTGGAAGGTCATGAGGGGGCAAAAGTGATGCTGATGCTTCTGGAAAGGCCCTGATGGGACTGAAGCAGGTGTGAGGGTCATCTCAAAAGGTGAGCTGCAAGATGACTGGCCTCCTGCCACCAGTATGGTGGGTCTGGTCTCAGCTCCTCTTAGAAACCCCCAGGTCTATCATGCTGGGGCACACACCTGGTGCTCAGAGCATGAAGAGGGTCTAAATAGACTGAGAAATAGGCTTCAGCAGTGCTGTGGCCTTTGTAGGCTGTTGATCCAGACCTATTTTTTGCTCTCTCGCTGGCCTCACCTTTCTGCCCACCTCTTGCCACTACTTAAAATTACAGCCAAAACACTCCCCAGATGCATGTTACCAATACCTTCACCTGAACTGCCCTGTCCCCAGGCCTCTAAGTTCAGCATTGCTCAGGCTGCTGTGTTGGCAAGAGAAGGAAAGATGCTTCTGTGCTCTCCTGGTTCCTAATAAATGCCTCTTAGGAGACATCTCGAGAGATGCCTTGGGAAGCTGTCTCAGAGATGGAGAGCCTGGGCCTACGGAACAGCCTGGCAGTTACATCCATTCTGCCATTGCTTCTTCTATTTGGAACAATTGTTGCTCAGGGAGTCCGGGTAATAATTTAATTGATTACCGATTTTGTTCTGCAGCATGTCTGAGATGTTTACATAGCTGCCTCAGACCATCTGCAGAGTGAGTTTCTTTGCACATGCCAATTCTTCAATGGGTGAGGAGCCTGAGCTGGTCAAGCGACCAGGTCTAACAACACAGGCCACAGGGAGGCCATGAGAGTAGTATTTTTGAAGATGGTTTTCCTATTCAAAGATGCGTTGCCTAATGCCTTTTTTCCAGGTCTGTTGCCTGAGTTGGCAGTCCTGATTTGAAGGCTGTCCTGAAAGAAGAAAGCGAGAGGTAGTGCTGAACTAAATGCTATTGATGCAGTTGACACATCACAGCATAGCAGAATGGTTTCCCTGGCAAACGCCTGCCCTCCGTGGAGCTCCTGTGAGGGTCCTGAGTGCTGAGGGCAGTTTCCCTGTTTCTGAGTATTTTTGCGAATCCTGAAGTACCGCAAAGCATCACTCATAAATGTCCTGTCCCATGGGGACAGGCTACAGAGCCAGTTCATCACTCACAGCCTACATGACTTGGGAGAACACGTGTGGTCTATCCCAGGCAGTATGAACAAGCGTTGCCTCTGGGTTGTGAGCCTATGTCACATTACCGACCTGCATCTCAACTCCCGACGTGGTGACGTGGGAAAGGACGAGTCACAATTCCTCTCACGCCAAGATGCGCGCAGTCCCAGTGAGGCCCCACCACCACCGCTTGGTGATGACAAAAGAAACCCCATGCTCATTTGTTTCATATGCCCTGCGTCCTGGGTCCAAAATCCTGGAGGGAAGAAAGGGGAGAAGCTTTCTCAGTGCGTGTAGGCAACCAGACAGGCCAACTGTGTGTAGGTGGAATCTGGCTGCCGTGTCCTCCGTGGGCTGCTGGGCAGAGGCGCAGACAGCCCTGGGGAAAGGGTGCAGAAGGCGGCTGGCCCAGAGCTCTTTTGTCTGGCCAGCATTTTTCCCCATCCCCTGCTTTTGCTAGAAGATACTGGTGGATAATGTTGTGAGTCTGGCAGTGCTTATGTGGGCTTCTGCATTCCTCCTGGGGACTGTAGGTGTTTTGATTTTGAAGTTTGGGGGTTTTTCTTTCTTTTTTTTCTCCCTCTGCTAATAACTGAAATGAAAAGTAAAGTGGAATAACCAGAAAGAAGAGGAATAGGAGTACTTACAAAGTGAAGTAAGCCTCTGGCTGGGAATCTTGGCTAACATCTACCTTCTGCACAAAATGTTTTTACTGTTAGAAATGGTCAGGACAGCACAAGCTCCAGCAGAACAGCCACTTCTGACCCCATGCTAGCCCAAAATGTTGGTCCAGACAGGAGGGAACGATGACATGAGCGAAATTTACAGTAGCTACAGGTACCCCTTGGAAGTCTCCCAACCTCTGACTGACAACTCAAAAACCAAAAACAAGGCAGGGCTTGAACTAAGTTCATTCACCAGACCGAGAGACAGGTTCTGGAGAGCATAATGGGAATCGGCAATCTCAATGAGTGTTCTAATAGACACGTAACCCAAACCCATGTTTTGAACTCAGCACACCCAATGGTTAGCTTCCTTGCATTTCATTTATATAGTTGAGGCTTAACTGAAATGGTACAAATCTCTCATTAACTAAAGTAGGTCTCAAGGCGGTGCCAGCTTTAGCCCATTTCATGAGGCAGGCCGACATTAGTTTTGCTGACTTCTCCACCAGCTTTCTAGCACCTTGATAACCTATCTGTCACCTCTCTTGCCAATTTGAACAGGAACCAACCATTTCCAGGCAGCATTAGGTAAACTTTTGCTACTTACAAATTAGCTTTTCAGTTCCCCATTTACTTTTTGATGTGTCCTATGGATGCATTTTGGGTAATTTGAAACAGGCCAAGGTGAATGTCAGGAAGATCTGAGAGGACTGTAGTAACTAGGGAAAAAACAGTCTCGGCTTGTGAAAAGTTTTTGTAGTGAGCATGGGGAACAATAAATCAACTTAAAGACACTGTAGAGGTAAAATTGATTTGATTTAGTAACTACATCTGCGAGGAAAAAAGAAGACTCTATTATAGCTTCTGAACTGAGTCCCTCTGAGGTAGGAAAGGACAACAGTGCTACAAATAAGTAATTCAACAAGTTTTCTTCCCTTTTTAGCTTTTCTTCTTTTTCAGTTCTCTGGAAAAAAGGATGAAATGGAAAAGAGATGACAGGAAGAAAATCCTAAACCAAGTCTTTTTGAAAATTGAATCTGGGATGATCAAAAGCTCAGAAATTATTCACTATGTCTTCCCCAAAATTACCATGAAGCATTACTACCATTTTTGGCCAGCTCTTATGAATAAAATGTTAAAAAATGATTTCACAACAATAGGGTCACAACAAAGGACCAACACAATTTTTGGCCATACAGCAAAACCAGATGTCATTGAAATAGTTCCTTTCTCTGCTAACCAAAAAAACTTACTGTATCTGGATTAAGCTACATGAAAAATGACGTGGGGTCTTAAAGGATTCATTTATGAGAGAAGATTTAGATCAAAGGTGTTCAATGTGTTTTTAAAAGGAAGACCATTTATAATAAATGAGAACTTTAGGTAGTGCAGATATGTATGTCAAAAAAAAAAAAAAGAGGGGGGGAAGAAATAAGCAGGAAAGTCTGTTTACAGTAAGATCCACAATTTCCTGTGGAACTGTCTCCCACTGGAGCTCATGAAAAAAACACAGTTATTTTTATTATACCTGACTAAACACCAGACCCCAGGGCAACTCTGCATTTTCCTAATATGGGTCATCATGATCAACCTGGTTTATTTCTTTCATGAAATTTACTCTCATAAGGAGCACATTTGGTTTTCAAAAAGAAGGAAAGGAACGAGCACTGCAAATCTGCCACAGACAGATTAGAAATAGGTAAAAACAAAGACAGAAGGTACTATCAGGATCTTTCCTAAACTGCTGGTGTGGCAGCCTGACAGGTAGGGTTACCAGTCCTGACATCTCTGCAGGAATTACTGTGCTTTGTTATGCAAGAGCAGAAAATACTCTGATCGCCTGGTTCCTTTTCACTCATCCGCTGCACAGAGGTTAGACTGCAGTGAACCACCAGATCTTATCAAAGAGTAAAAATAAATTAGTAGGTCTGTGAACAGCAGAGCCAATGGAGCCTGGTCTCCAAGGAATTATGTCTTGTGGTTGGGTTCTCTGATGTCTAATAAGGTAAAGCTTAAAGCTTTACATGCAAGAGGAGCATTCATTCACCATTGCTGTCTGCCATGTGAATTGCTTCAAGAGACAGCAACTCATGCCACATTGATTTCTTGGAACTGGCACAAATGGGCTTTCTTTTCTTCAATCTGTCCCCTGTTTTCTTGATACCTTTAGACAAACACACAGAGACCACATAACTGCTAAGAAATTTGTTTTAGATTGGTTGTGCATATGCCCCAGCCATTCCCTCTCACCCCATATTCATCACTTTCTGGAGGTTTTTGTTAGACCAGAGCAGAGAGCTGAGTTGTCCAGAAAAAATGAATTAAAAAAGCTCTCGAGTGGGCCAGATCAACTATGACATGATCTAGCTCCCTGAACCAGGTCCCCCTCAAATGCTCCTGCTGATGGAAGGAATGGGGCAGGCCCAGGGCATGAGGGGCATCTGGGGAGGAAGGGCCTCCTCCAGCAGCAAGGCTGCCTTCTAGCAGCTGTCAATGAGTCTGCAGCATAAAAAACACACCTGGAAGAGTTAAAAAGCAGTCCCCAAACAAAGTTCATGTGTGTGTTCACACGTATTAATGGGCAAGCCTTTGGCTACCTATTAGGTACAAGGATTGGGCTGGGCTAGGGGTCATTTCCCAGACAGAAAGCATGGCCTTCCCAGAGCCAGAACATAACCAGCACAGAGGACCTTTCCTTATGGACATGTAAGGCATTGTTTTCTTCTCAGATAAAGGCACCTTTAAACAAACAGAAATCTAAATGGCAAGAATTGCAAAAAGGAGAGTAAGTGTTGAAAAGCAGCTGCTGCATTTTTCTCTAGCTGCTGCTCTCCCTCCCCACTCAGTGCCATATGCTTCATCCCAAGGGCAGCCTGTGAACCCTGGCAGTTGCAACAAACCAGTGGGAACTGGGAGACTTTCAGACCATAACACCACCTAAACTACTCACTCGCCTAAGATGACAAACCTCTTTGTCCCTTGGTCCACTAAGATCAAGATCTGGGCAAGACATGGAGGTGAAAAAGAAACAGATGCTGATGTACGCCTGTCTGAGCCAGTGTGTCAGAAATAGGTAGCTGGTGGTGAACATTTCTTTTTGTGGATTGAACTTTACTCTGTTTGATGGCCTGGTCAAAAAAGATATGGCCACCACAGAGAAACAACAAGCACACTAAAATCCTGGCAAGCTAAGGAAACCTCATTCTTATACATAGCAGCTGCTTGAGTTCATATGGCTTTTGGTAAACTGAAATTCTGTTTTATAGTAAATCCCATTGCTTTCATGTGTCTTATTTTCACTGATACTGCCCTGGTAGGGTGAGAGCATTCATTTTAACTACTTTGTATTTAGATGCCCAGTTTTAAAGTTCCTCAACTTTTCTTCCTTTGCTATAGTAGATGTGTCAAGCATGCCCTGACTGATTTAGGTTTGTCTGCCTGTCTAGTCAGTGAGGACTGGAAAATTTACATTCATGCAGAAATGCCAAGTCAGTAATGATGCGGTGCTGAAAAAGTTTTGGGTCACATCCAAGTCTGTGTTTCCGAAAATGAGACCCAAGGCAAGAACTACAAACTCAGAAAAATACGCAATTCAGATTCACTTTTTAACCTTACAACAGTTCTTGTCTTAATTTCAAAGGAAATTCTGTTCAGTTATGCACATGAAACTTCAACAATTTGAGGATGTAATCTTGTAATTCTTTGTCAGGCAAGTCTCCCATTGACTGAGTGATTTCAAAGGCACTGGTGCCTGTGTATGAATGGCAGGATATGGTGCAAATTTATGATCATGGAGAGTTCTGCTGTGTCCTACTTTCACGTGGTTTTTTTTAATTCACTTTATGGGAACACTATGGGAAAAAGATCCTGGCCTCAATTAGTTCAACTGGAGCTCTGCCACTCATTTCTGCAGAGCTGAGCTTCCACCCGTTCTGCTTTTTACTGAACAAACAATCTGTGGTACCTCTAAGAACAACATCTCTAGAGGGAGCCTTGAAACAGCATCCACATATCACCCGATGGCAGGTGACTGATTTTAAGCAAATACACAAAATCGTTTTTTAGGAGATGGTGAATCAAGGTGTGTGACGTAGTGGCACTGTGGCAAGAAAGTGCACTCTGCAGAAAAGATTTTGTAGTGCAGTGACTGTAGCCTTTGACAAAGAGACAGCTTGTTGCTAATGTCCTAACTTCCTTAGCCTCCTAACCTCCCTTCTTAATATGAACTGTCTTGAAAGAAGGTGAAGGATAAGACGGATTAATAGAATAGCTTTCTCCATACCTAAATCATGTACAAAGAATGATCTATGGCGCAGCTGATGTCATAAAATAGAGATGTGGTATCATTACCTTGACATTATCTCCCTTGCTACCCTTGAACTCCAGAGACTTAATGGCCTTCAAATAAATGGTATTTAAACAAACCACTTTTCAAATGATCTTGTGGAACCTATTTAATCATTACCAGGAATAAGTGGTCATTGCTAAGAACTGGATTTTCCTGGCTGCACAAGCAATAGACAGTGTGCTCAATCCTTAGGAACCAGAAGTTGGTTTAACAACTTTTTTTAGTGCAACTGCATTATTTAACTGATTTGAAAAATGATGCCACAGATTTACCAGCCTCCAATCACAGCTTTATTTTCAGGAGCATTCTGCAAACTGCTGAGCTTAAAAAAAAAGCTGGTCCTACCAGCACATCTCCTCATATCTTTCTTTCTCTCCATGCATAATATATGGATATATATCTTCTTAGTCTTAAATTTCATAATGTGTACATAGGGGCCAACAAGAGCATAGCTTAATCCAGGATGGGACTGAATTCAGTGACAGCTAATCACCGTGCTTCATATGCTGGAAACAAGATTCCCCATTCTTTATCCAAATATGCAATTAGTCATAGTGGTTACTGTAAAAGCAGAGTGAATCTGAGAAGATGCATCTGCTTAGACAGGAAAAAAAAAAAAGTCCCAAAGAACTGGAAGTACTTTCTTTCTTGTGTAATTTTGCTAGTGGAGCAACACTGAAGTTCTCCAAACACGAGTTTCTCTCTTTAACCATGTTCATGGAGTACAGCAGTAGGTGCATGTACATGCCATGCATCAACCCTTTGACTAGTACAAGGATAGTTCTCATCTATTCTCCTTTTCCCGGTCTATGTTTTAGCCTATTTCATCTTTATGTCTTAAGCCATCATTCAGCTGAATGGGTAGCTGTGAATCTTAAACACTGGCATTTATGCATGAGATGTAGTAAACTGGGAAGCTAGATGGATCATTGCAGACAAAAAGAAAAAAGCTGTTATCTAACAAAATCCAGTGCTCCACATGTTGTCTTGCAGGTGTCTTTTTATGTTCTTGAGCTGAGTACTTAATGGCTCTACTTTTTGCATAAGCACTGTCAGATTTTCTTTACCTGTTTATATCATCATGTCCACCACTCCACAAAAGTATTTCCTGCCAGAAGTTCTTCTCATGCCCATCAGAGAACTTTTTCTCAGCAAAGTATGAACTTCCCCCTCCTATCCTGACACATTTTTCACGAAGCTGTGAGACAAGATATTCATCTTCCTCGGCGTGTAATTCCAATGTCACAGATATTTTAAGGCCAGTGGAACAGCCCCAGTTCGGGGGTGGAAGGGAAGTGGGCGGGGATGGCAAGCAAGCTTCTTCCTCACCACAAACTTTGCTCGAAAATCGCGGTGTCGGCTTCTCCCTCCCACACCGCCCCGCTCGGCTGCAGCTCGGCTGCTCCGTCGCTAGTTGGGGCTCACGGCAAAGGGACGAAAAGTGAGGAAAAGTAAAGTGCCACTAAATTAAGCAGCTTTCACAGTAAAACTATTGCAGGTTGCAGAATCTTGCTAGAGCATCTGCCAATCCTGTGTGCTAGCACCGAATAATTTGTCATCTTAAAAAGGTCCTAAAAATCCATGCGTGGTTTTAAGGATGTAAGTGATACCATTGACTTCAGAAGGACAGCTCGCATTACGGCATCTTCTAAAATGTGTTGCCCTGACTCGGTTTGCTGAATGTATCAGTTGTTTCACATCCAGGGAGATGGCTTTGCCAGCCCTGAAGAGGATAAACTGCAGTATCTAAGGTTCTGGGCAAAGTTTCAGTTTTAATCCCAAATAGCCCTAAATCCATTCTTAGTAAGATGTGAATCATCATGTTTATAGTCAGAGCTACAGAGATAAAACTCGGCACAGTCTGTAAAAACAATTCGGTATTAAAATGTGAAACTACAGTTCCTCTTCAAGTCCTAAAACCTGATACCTGATACTAAAAACCTATCACCCTCTCAACACAAGTGCTAACTGTCTTTTTAGACAGGAAAACCTGCCACAAGGCTGGTCTCCTTTTTCCAGTCTCAAAAAAAAAAAAAAAAAAAAAAAAAGCCTTTCATCGTCAAAAGCATTCAAGCTACAGAACAGATTTTCTTTCCTATTAGATTCTTTTTTTTCAGGTTTGTTTGTTCTGTCCCCTCCTCACAACCCATGTTCCTCTGGTACAACTGATAAACAATGTCTTTTATTGCTCTAGGCAGCCAGTCCTGCCTAATACAATAGCAGGCAAGGCTTGGAGGGACTGCAAAGTGCAGGTGTTTGGAGCATTGTGGTCATCCAAACCAGATGCTGAGGAGATGGAGCACCTGTTTCCCTTCTTTCCCGCACTGGAGAATACAGCACTATGCAGGCTGCAGAAACAGCCCAAAATTAATAGCTCTGCTGCAGTTTTCCCTTGACAGGGTAACAGAGAAGTACCATCTATGGCTTTTGCAAGCATATCGAGTGCTCATACACACGTGCTGGATTTTTTAAAATTTTCCAGAGCAACAGAAGGCAGTCAGAAATGGGTCTGTAACTTCATTTCTCTCCAGGTTGTTTTATTCATCATTAACCATGCCCTGGCATTAAAAAAAAAAAAGAAAAAAAAAAGAAAAAAAAAGTGTTGGTTTTTACAGCCCTGAAGCCCTGACAGCAGTAAAGTTAAACCGGAAAAATAATGTATATTTTATATCTATTTTTACAGGTTTTACAAGTGTCTCTTTTGGATGCAGAAATGCAGTTACAATGCCGTGTTCAGAGTAGTTGCCTCACTGCTACTGCCTCTGCAGGTGATGGAAAGCCCTCTACAGATGTGAAAGGAGTTGTGATCCTACCTATACTGAAAGGTGGTAGTAATCCTACAAGAAATGTCCCCACAATGATGGCCCTAAATAAGCTTTTCTTCTTCTGTCTGGCAGTCCCCATGGTTTGCGTGGCTGGGAAGTAGGAGCAGAGCTGGGAACTCGAGGCTGCAGCATCGTGGTGTGTAACGAGCCCTCCTTGGTCTCAGCCCACCTTCCTCTGCCCCTTCCCAACCCCTGCTCCCCAAAAGCAGCACCCTTCAGAGAGAGAAGATGAGCAGGAGTTCAGTTGCAGCCTTTGTGGGTACAGATGGGTGACAAACCCTATGGAAAGGACCTATTTTTTGCAGGCTGCGGGACTGTGTCTGATGCAGCAGTTGTAACCCCCATTTGTGCTGTGTCGTGCACTGTAGTCAGTCTTTAAATGAAGAAAAAAACAGGTTTTAAACCAATGGAGAACATAAAAATGCCAACTGCTTTATAGTATTAAAGCTAGTACCACGAAAGAAATACATCTACCTAAAAAAAGAAACCAGAACCAAACTGTGTCACTTTAGTTTTACCGCAATGTAAATCACACCAAGGTCCAGCTTCCACGAGGAAAAGGGGCTCATGACGCTACAGTAATGTCTCAGTAAAATGAAAACACCTTGCTTTCACTTTGATTTTAGCTCAGGATGGCTCACAGCAAATTATTATCTCCAGGTAGAAGACGGAACCATTTTATGCAGCAAAGATGATTGGGCAAATACTACCTTGCCTGTCTTTTCTCTCTCAAACAGTGCACATGCTCACACGTGAGCACACACGGACACATACAGAGAAACACATATGCAAGCTCCAGCTCTTCAGCAATTCAAACAGCTCTACCAATGTTTTAATTTCACGAGGATTTGACTGAGAGTGTGCAAGATATAGAGGCAAACATCTCAAATGCAACATTACAAGTGTACCCACCTTCGAGCAGGGCTAAAATTACTCCTGGCTTCCTCTGTCCTAAGCCAAAGCCACCTGTAAGGCCCAAATCAATTGGGGTGGATTGGGATCTTTTCCTTGACTCCTTGCAATACACTGTGCAGACAGCCTTTTAATGGGAGCTCGTCATTGCTACTGTTTGGTATTTACAAAACTCTTATTCTCACTTCTCCATCAACAAGGTACACTTCTTTATTTTAGCTCTTTAGAGCTACCCGATGAATTCCACCTCTCTCAGGTACTTTATTTTTATGGCTTCTGTCCTCTCCTTCAGTTTCACCCCCAACAATCCCTGTACTACAGCACAGATAAACCTTGCCTAAGGTAAGAGCAGCAATATTCAGTCCCCTCTCCTCTTCCTGCTCCCCCTCCCTGCCCTAAACAGACGGTGTTAATGAGCCAGGAACCCTTTTGAATCAGGAAAAAGGGAATTTTGGCAACCTGTATTGTATTTCTGCAAGGAATCAAGAATAAAATAAGGGTGAGAAAAAATGTTACGAAGAAGCTGTTTAAGCTGGAATCACAAGAGAGAGGGAAATTACCAACACGAGGAGACAGGCAAAAGAAGGGCAAGTTGGAAGACAGATACACGGGGCAGACTTCAAGGTTTACAAAAGATTGGTTGTCTCTTTTGGGGTTTACACTCTCTTTGTCTAATTAGACTAATAGGGGTAGAATAGAACTGAGGGAGATTAAAATCCACAATAAACAAGGCATCTTTTATTTGATATTATTGGACCTGGTTTCACTTATCTTCAGAAATCTTTCTTTTTGTGCTCCTTAATTTGTCCTTGAAGTCCTGTATCTAATCATTAGTTGTGCAACCAATAATCCTCCCTCTGCCCCTCCACCCCTTTTTATGACCAACTTTAATCTTTCAACTCAGTGAAAAACATGTTTCCCCTATCATAACTAGTTTAACAAAAATTCCCTTTCAAGTTTAGATTGCACAGATACAATGGCTTTCCTGCAGCTTCATGCTGGAGAAAGGAATTTACATTAGAAAAAAAAAAAAGGAGATTTATGATAGCATTGTATTTCCATTTGAATATGGAGAGTTAATAACATGCATATGTTTTTTTTATTATTATTATTTTAAGGTTTAAGCTATGCCATAGGCAAAAGGAAACCTGGAAACTGTGGGACAGGCAGGGCTCAATGAATAACCTAATCTGGATTTCATTCACAAACAGCAGCTCACACATAGGGAAAGGGCTGGTGTGTTTTGCCAAATCGGAACTGGAGTAAGTGCCAGGATTTCCTGATTTGTTTACATTTCTCAAAAAACTTCTTTCCCCTGGATGAGGCTAGAATTAGACTTCCTTTTCCACTTTTGGCCCTTTCCAAACTATTCTTGCTTGACATATTCTCTCCTTTTCCCTGTATTCTCCTTTGTTCCCGTCTCAGCTGGCTCTTTTGTCTTGGAAAACAGAAAAGGCAATGAAAGATGTCAGTCTATGATAATAATGATAATGTAGCCAGGTTTGCATGACAGCAAAACAATGCTGCAGGCTTTTCCAACACTCCTGGATCCACCATTCTTCTTACAAAGGTTCAGAGGGGAGCAAGTGGGATATCTCTGGGACAGTGAACTGGAACAATAGTGTCATAAGGTAAAAGAGATAAAAAACCAAAATGAAACTGGCTAACCCAAACTCTCTTGATGAGGCCTGCCCTTGACTTAATCAGAAATCGGATGGGACCATCTACTTGTAACTAAATCGCCTTTTAATCAGCTGACTGGGCTCTCTGAGCCTCTGAAAACTTCATTTTCCCTACCAGTCCTTTTTCACTTTCACTGACTTTACTGTACTTCACACTTTGTCTGCAACTTCAGTGCAATCACTGCAGAAACTTGTTTGGGAGACCTTCTCTGTGCCTTTGTTTATAGCCCTTTGATCGTTCCACAGAAAGAAAAACACTGTAGCTTGGACCTAAGCCATTGTTTTCTTAACGTGACATGACCACCAGCCTGCAATCAGTGTTTGATGCGCATGCGTGAAAGGGCTACTAGGGACTTCAGAGAATTACGGGAGGACTAACAGAAATGTTGAGAGCTTGGGCATCTCACTGGGTAATGATGAGGGCTTAAAGTCTCTGATGCAGCCCCTCTGCCACTGCAGAACGGCAGCCCGTGTCAATATGTCTGAGCTGCGGTGTTACAGCAACACAGTTATTCTTGTTGGGATGTCAAGTCCTTTTTGCCCCAGCACCTTAACTCCTGCCATCAGAGAGAGCCCTGTGAATGGCTCACGCTTTAACAGGATGAGGTGGTGAGGAGGGGCTGTGCCAGGCACCCACACCCAGCGCAGAAGCAAAGCATTCACAGTGAGGAGAGGCAGGGGTGCAAGACTGAATTTCTGCATTTCAAACGAGTGCTGTCAGCCAGGTTTTTAGCTGACATCACTCCCATTGACATCAATGCACTGATGCTGATTTACACCAGCCGATGAATATGCGTCTGGGAGAACAGGAGAATGGGGTGATGGTGCAGAAGAGTTAGTTAAATAGGAAAAGGAAGTGAAGTGGAGAAAGATGGAGATAAAAGGGGAAGGGAAAGAGAAACATGAACGTGGGACTCAGGAAACACGAGCTGCAATGTATGTCTGTGGGAAAATGATTAGAAGAGATTGCATCAGACTGGACATCAATTTTGCAATTTCTGCAGCACCTTTTTAAGATCCCATACTGAGATACTGAGCAAAATGTGTGTGGCTGAACATCTGGAACAAGTCCAAGCAAAAGGCCAAATGCAATCAGTCATCTGTGTTTGCTGGTGCTGTGTACTAAAATTTCCTGTGCAGTCATTGTAACATATGTCTGCTTTGGTTATTCTGAATTCTGTTTTTCACCTGTAAGCATTTGTATCATATTCAGTTGCTTGCACTGTATATAAGCACCTGTTTTTAGCACATCGCTTAATTTGGGGGCCAGAAATCGCTGTTCCCCCGGTACTCTTTGATTCTATGACTCTACTCACTGGATAGAGGGATGAAGTAGAGAGAGTGAGATGGGAAAAGCTACATGAAGGGGCAAGAACCAATTTCTGAAAAGGGGAGTAAGATGCTATAAGGAGCTGTTGAAAACACCTTCGTACATGAAATTGCTAGCCAGCTTCCTTCACTTTAGGAGGTCTCTGCAGAGATCCAAGAGGTCTAAAGGCTGTTTCGCTTACACGACTGATTTAGCTGATCTCAGTAGGGCTATTCATGTGAGTAAGGTGAGCAGGAAACAGGTTGATGTCAGCCGGCAGCCTGCGCTAGAAACTCACACCTACTCTTTCTGCTTCATCAGTTGTCTGAGCCCACAGTTTCACTATTAGCTTTTAGTGGTGCATTTTTAGATTTCCAGTTACAGCTTGCATGACAACAGCCAGTAGTCTACACCTACCCAGTTACTGCCATGTAACTTGATGAGAAGCATAAAGGAAGCATTCTTCTAGGAGAAAGAGTAGAGGAAGGGCCAAGCATATTTCTAGTGCTTTCCAACAATTACAATTCATGTCTTATGTCAGTAAGGTTCAGTTCTCACTGATAAGTGTCACTAAGAAAGACTTTCTTTAACAAAACACTTCTGCCTTTTTTTTTCTTTTCATTACTGATAGCTGATACAGATTAAACCACAAACCTGAAGAGTTCAGACTTCACCAAATATTAGTCACATGTCATTTGGAGTAACTCAGCACTTCATGGTAACTGGTGTTCAGTTTAGATGTTCCTTTTTCTCACAACTCCAAATAAATTTTCATTTTCATTTTTCGTACTACTCCTTATGTGGTAAAGATCACCTGATTGTTTGAGCTTAAATTTAAGGCAATATTTTCTACAGCAGCAACTCACAAGGGAGGTCATACTAAGGAGCCTGAATAGTTGACCTAACACACCCCCTTGGCCCACACAGACTTCTGGTGACACTTTATAACGTAAGTTACAGCTGAGTTATTTCAGTTTCCATGCTTCCACATCATACCCCCAGCAAAAGAGAGGCTGGGAACTATAGATGCAATTTGACACCATTCTTTTTCTCTCTCTGCCCAAGGATAGGAGGTGATGAGCTCCATGACATTCTGCTTTGGTCCTGTCTCTCCCAACCTGTACATTGAGAGAATTGTGAGTCCTCCCAGCAGTGTCACACACTAGCACCACAGTGGATTACCTGCCTCAGGCAAGGCTTGTCCTCTGGCAGTGGGATGTCTCTGGAAGCTCATGAATTCCATCCGGTGGAGAAATGGCATTAGCCAAACAAACAATGTAGGATGCTTCCAGGGACCTCCATCCTCTGTGGGAGGGAGCTGCTGGCAAAAAGCAAGATTAAGTTTATAGTCAGCAGGATGTGGCTGCTAACCCAAGGTGTTATTTGCAATTAGTTGCCCATGGCTCCAGTGCAGCCTGCAGGTCCCTGGGATGGCAGCACAATAGATGAGCACAGTTGGACATTCCTGGGCAGGATGGGAGGGGAGGTGATAGTGAGGATTGGCTTGAAATTTTTGGTAGAGATCAGCCAAGAACTCAGACTCTGTATCCAGAAAACCCCCTTCAAACTTTTCAAACTGGAACTAAAACCATACTTGAAAGCACAAGTTAAATTTTACTGTCCTCAGACTGTGGTATAAGAAACATGCCTGACTCAGAAGAAATCTCAGTGTTCCTCAGAGACAGGGAATTCCCTTTCTGATACAGCCCCAAGGAACAACATAATCTTTTTGCTTTTACAGTTAAAAGAAACAACTTTTTTTTTCCCCAATGAAGAATTGTTTTTTAAATGCAGTATTTTCAAAAGCATTTACGACAATTCCTGATCAGGGTCCAAGGCACAGTTCTTCTGGTTCTCCTGATGTAATTCATATTTCATTGTTGTGAACGTGCAGAGTTTGAGTAAAATGACAGTCTTTTTCTCAGCAAGATTCCCCACCCCAGACCCTTACGCTTTTCTTTGTCCTTCTGTGATTATAGTAGAAACAGGACACGACTGACAGAGGTGAGATATGTCGAAATCTGCATAACTCCACTTTTTTATTAACACCTTCTTTTTAAAGTTGAAAGGCCATGAAGGGGCGAAGCAAATCCATCTAGCTCAGCAGCTTTTCTTTGACTCTAGCCAGTTAAGACTGGTTAAGCAAAGAACAGAAGAAAACAGGCAAACTCAAATGACTCTTCCTTGGGCAAGGCCAGCAATCAACAGTTCAGAGAATTTTTGAGCCAGAGGTTGCATCTGGGCTATTGTTTTTGATGTTCATCAATGGACCTATTCTTTGCAAAATTCTGTATTCCTATTTTGAATCCATTTATATCTCTTGGCTTCCACAACATCCTGTGACAGTGAGTTAATTATACTTATTATGCCTTTTTTTTGTTGTTGTTCCTTTAAACACTGTGCCTCAAAATTGCAATTAGGGTATACTTTTGCATGGTAAGAAATAATGAATAAATAGTGCCTATTGACCTACGGCACTTATTCACCTTCCTTACATCTGTCAATATAGCAGATTTGTTGTATCTGTCATCTCTTTTACAAGCTGAAGAGTACCAATTTTTCTGCTGATTCCATACCTCTCATCATCTTTGTCAACCTTTTGTCTGCATCTCTTCCATTTCTATTGCATCTTCTAGAGATGGGGCAAGCAAAACTGCAATGGACTGCGACAGCTATGGGGGATCTAATGTCAAATCATACACTTACATAGAAAGTTTCTCCAGATGCCATTAAGCTCCATTTGTTGGAATGGACTACAGAAAATTTTAAGATCTTAAGTTTCTGTTTATCTGTTTCTACAGGATATCACTTTCAGGACCATCTCTGGGGTTTGTTTTTGTTTAGTTGTTTTTATCAGGGGGAGTGATTCATGATTTTAGGGGTTAGCAATACTTTACGTTTGTGACTCCCAGCACTCTCCTCAGTTTCTGGCTTCTCTCTCTTTCTCACAATTAAGGCAACATGGTAACCCAGTGCAATCAGTCATAAACATCCCATACCCAATTTTTGGTGTTATCCTGCATTAGTCTCTATGAAAGCTCTATTTACAATTTTATAGTGTGCTTAAGGTTTTGATCTGAGCCAACACAACCCACTGAAAGATAAAGACATCAATTAATTAAGCAGTTGTTGAGATCAGAAACCCGACACCCATATGGTGTCAAATAAGTGCCTGAAAGCAGTTAACTGCCAAGAGAAGCACATGTGTCTGTTGCAAGAGATTAAAATGAAGTATCTGTTAATTACTATGAGTTTCTTGATTAACTTCAAAATTATATTGCTGAGCTGATTCTCTTTGTATTATTCGTCTTTAATATCATTACTCGTAAATAAAGACTTGCTTCAAAAATCTCAAGTTCTAAACAAATGGTAAGTATCCTCTAAAAAAGCAAGTAAAGGAAACTCAGCTGTGAAGAGATGCCACAAAGCCCTTTGCTTTGTTTTTTTCCATTGCTAGAACTATGTAAAACCAGATGTATGCAGGAGAGAAATGTTGCCTGATATAACAATGAGTAATAAAGAGTATCTCACAATCATAGGATGCATGACACAATAATGAATTGTATATTACATGCTTAAAAAACACAATCAAAACTGTCAATTTCTTTCCAGTGGAAGTTCATGGACAGAACTGTGACACAACAAAAATTCCGCTTCAGGCCTTTCGTGCTACTTTCCTGTTTTCATGCACTCGCAAATAAGAAAAAGTGCAGATGGCAGAAGCACACACACTGTCTCTCCCTGTATCCAAGGAAATAATTGTTTCAAAATACACAATTATCCGGTTATCACTGGCTTATTTTTAACATCCTAAAGTCAAAACTACATCTGCTTGGATGACATTGGATCACAAGTCAGACACGTCTGTCTCAGTCAGGCCTCTTGATGCAGAAGGAAATATTCCTGCTAACTCAAATGGTGACATTCTTTCTTCTGAACCAATGACTCGGTATTATTTTTATGAGGATATATTTTCTGTTTCTTTAAACACGTAGCAGGAAACCAGGCAGGATGGGGATAGGGAAAGAATCTCCAGCATCAACCCCACAGTGAAGAGAGACAGAGAGCGTGAGCACAAGCACTTTTTAGGGAAAACCCTCTTCTCCTTGTCTTAATAAATATCCTTGTACAGGTGTTCAGAAAAATAAGGGCCAGGAAGCCCCTCACTGCCAAGACTGGGGAGCACACTTGGGTTTTGTGGGTGCAACACAAGTCGGGCATGAACATAAAAGCCTTCTCTCACTTACCTAACACACAGTCTAAATAACTCATGTAAGCTACCTGCTTTCTACCTGCTGCATCACCAGATGAAATATGTAGAAAAACTTCTTTGAAGGTTACCAGCAAAATTACTTACTTTAGAAAATGTATCTTCTTGTTACTTGTTCTTGCGGAGATTGTCTGCACATGCTCTATAGGAAAGCTGATAAACAGCTGCCTGAAGTACCCTGCCTCCGGGACAAAACTGTAGCTTTCTGGTCATTTCCTTAGAGAAAACAGGAACTAAGCTACTTAACACCAATGAAATTCTCCATTTCTAGCGTAGGCAGATCAATAAATCTTCAAAACACTGATATTGAAGACTAGAACAAATCTAAAGAACTTTGTAGACATTTTGGTCGCCTGCACACAGATGATTGATGACACTTTTGCTTAATAGTCAGGCTCATAAGCTAAAGCAACAGATTTAAGGAAATCAATATTTCAGGGGAATAACTATCCTGCCACAAGCTTCCCATTGGCTTTCCTCCAAAAGAGAAACTGAAACAGACAGCAAGATTATCAGGCACATAATTTTAAAAGTCTCTTTTTGTGAGGAAATTTTTGTTAAAGTTTTCTGGTTTTTTAATGAAAATGGAATGTTCTGTTTGTTTGTTTTTCTTTCCCCTCCTTATAGGTTTTTTTAAAATTCAAATCTTTAATGAAAGCCATCACTCTTCTCATGTAGGGGAGCACCCACGGAGTCATCATATAAGATAGATATTCTAGGTGTAACATATGGAATGGTACTGTCCTGTTTTGTCTTCCTTATATATTTCCAGGAATGTGTCATTTGGGCTGAAGAATGAAAGAAAATGCACAAAGAAATGCCCTGATGAAGTTATGTGCCAACATCATGCTGCTGTTAATAAAAAAAATAAAAGTCTTGCAGAAAAAAAAAAAGAATTCATTCATCAGTGTTTTTCTGTCAACACCGACAATTTACTGTTTCTCAGTTTAAAAATAAACAAAATCACTCTGGTTATAGCATTTCTTGTTATATGATGCCAATAATAATTATGTTTATGTTAACGTGTAAGGTAAGTTTGATCATTGTTCCTGCTTTGTGAAGTATCATGGTTCCCCCATGATCAGTTAGAAGTTGAGGAAGAAGGCAAGGTCACCTCATCCACACTGTGCCACTGACAGGAAGAAAGTTTGGGGTTGAGCTGTTTGCATCTGATGGTTCCCCCTGCACAAACCCAAACCCAGCTTTCTGCCTCCAATGCCCCTTGGAAACTCCTCTCCTGGTGACAGATCCTCTGAATACACCATAGGGCAGATAAACTAAACAGAGCAAAAAAGTGCAAATACTGTGTCTGAATGCTAAATCTCAAGACCGAGTTGTCTCCCCACCCCAATAATTCATCCATCCTCTTCTAAGTCCTCTGCACCAGGTGGAGTCATGCTGGAGGGCTGTAATGCCAAAGTCTCCCCCCAAAAGGATCCCTTTGTGCAGGCATTGACAGCCAGCCCTGAGGATACATCCTGAGGGCTTCATCTCTTGCTTTGGCGTCTGCAGCAGGCCAAGCTCATGTCCTCAGCAGAGGTGGACTTTCTGGGGCTGCAGAGCAGCCCAGCAGCGCCATGGGGAGCACTGAAGGTTGTCAGATGGTTGGGGGAGGCTCTCACAGACTTGGCTGCTCGCAGGTCTCTCAATTCTCTGCCAGGATGATTCTGTGCCAGGAGGACCTGGAACAGCTCATGGTTGGGAAGTCATCGTGGGGCTTCAAATGATAGGAACGTCATGTCTTCCTTAGCTTTCAAGTTCCCATCTGCAATTCTTAGAAGGTACTGCGCCGAATTTCTCCCTAACTGTGTTTCTCTTTGAAGACTCATGTGAATTGCAGTTTACTTGAGAGCTGGTTTACTCTGACCAGAATGGGGAAGAAAGCAAAATGTTCACAACACAATGGGAAAACTTCAGGAGGTGCAGCAGGCTTTCTGTAGGTAGGTGGCATGACAGAACCATCCACATTATAGAGTCATTTTGGTAATAAATACCTGTTCTGACCAGATGCTTCTAGAGAAATGATACATAATACAAATACTCGTCATCCTAGTCACCATCTAGTAGCATCAAATATTCCAGAAAGAGTTGTTGAGCTGTATCCATCTGAATTTATGAACAGGGAAATAACCTTTTTACACAGTCTTCTAACAAGTTTATCTAAGAAGAGCATAGTGGGTTGTTCTCATGCAGACTTTGCACTTCTAAAATGTCCCACGTAGTCTCTCATGCCTGGTTTTAATAAAACTGTACTTTACAAGGGTCACTATCTGTACTATGGTAGAAATAAATTTTGAAACAGTGCTTGCCTGCAGATTTAGGGGGATAGCACATGCGTGTTAGTTTATTAGCATGAATATGTTCTAAATGGCACATGCTTTTGTCTTGACAATGTTAGAAACGCTGCTCAAGAAGTCTAAACTGGATTGATCATGTGGTTTAAGATCCATATTTGTATACATATTGGCATCCTGCATCCTGCAGAAAAAGAAGGAAGTTGTTTTTACTGGTTGGAGAATGATTTACAAACACATGCATTAGCTGCATAAAAATCACCAACACAAAGCACCAGAAACTCCCAGAATCACAGATTATCTTTGCTGAACTCATAATCATTTACTGGATTCAGAGGAAATGAGGGGATTCACTGAGACCTAGTCTAAAACCATCCTCTGTTTGATTGCACTGCTATTTGGATCAGGTTAAAGCAGAAAACAGTAATTTTACCTTTTCATTATCAGTTTGGGTAGCTGTAAGTCCTTGTTCTGTGCTGAAGCTGGGAGGGCATATGATCCCCAAAGTCATGCAGAGCTTTAAGCAGCCTTGGTGAGGCCCTTGTATGCAGCCTGCAGTGAGGAGATTTTGATATAAAAATATTGCCTCCTATAGGAGAAAATGTGTGACAATGGAATTTTTTTCTGCACCTAGGAAATGAAGTCCTGAGTGATGTGCCTTCTCCTGGAAACCATGAAATTTTGTCAGCTCTATCTGAGACCAGTACAACTCTGTTTAAATTTCTGGGAAGAATTCATGGTATGTTTTATCAGGTCCTCAAAGAGCAGGTTGTTCTGAATATGCATGAGATCTTATATTCACACACATACAAAAAGGGGATCAATTATGTTTTCCCTTTATATAATACCACAAAGACTGAGGAAGTGTACAGAAAAGCCTCTCTATTTTTTTTGTCACAACCCTAGGTTACAGCTAACACAATCCAAGACGCATCCATTTACCTCTCTGAAGAGAGAATACTGAAAATCAGACCATATTTCAGTATCATCTAGCTTGTTTTGACACTCAAAAATCTTAATGGAGACTAAAGCCTTCTTGAATTCATAGATCCAGACATTTAAATGAATTTATCAATTCATAAAGTTATTCAGCTTTAACATTACCTGTATGAGATTCCAACCAAAAGCAGGCATTATAGAGCTGGACTCTGTACAAAGAAAAGGTAAGTCTGCAATAAAAAAAGCTAAAAATTTAAATGGAATGAAGGAAGGAATAAAAATTCTCATTTTATAGTATTACCACATGCTCACTGGAGGGGCTAATTTGCATGTCACATCTCTCTCCACTGATTCCAGAAAAAAGCCAGTGTCTGATAACCTTGGGACTGTGGGCAAACGAATTTCTCATCCATCTCTTTATCCAACTTGCCAAACCAACAGCAACAACTTAGGTTAAACACCTGTAGCCAGGAATCCTTAAAAAGTAGCATCCAGTCCAACTTTGACTTAGAAAACAGAACAAAAGCAGGAGCATTTTCAGGCCCAGGACTGATTTTGTCTGAACTCTACTCTTTTATGGGTTTGGACATTTCTCCTTTGTTTGTGTTCCAATTCTTGATATTCGTATAAGTTGGAAAAATTGTGTGTCAATATCTTATGTAGTAAGATGAGATGAGGATGTTTAAATTGAATTTCTTTTAGTCATTTTCCATGTGTTTCTTAATTGGCTTGGTGTATTTTTTTTTTTTTTTGGCTTTGTTCTCCAACACCGGTTCATTCATTTCCTGAAGTTTCACTTCACCTTGTCTGGTTTTTCCGTCTGCAACATGTTGTTATATGCATTTGGTGATGAGAATTAGCTTAAAATAATCTGTACCATAATTACTGACTTCAGACTTGTTTGTGTCTATAGGGAGATGTCCACGACAAAACAAAATAACAACAAAGAGGGAAAACTACCCCGTTCTTCCATATTTGGACAGCCCAGATGTTATTTACAGCATTGTTTATGAAGCTTTTTCTTTGCCTTGCTGGCTTTGATCCACACACGTTGTCAGCTTTGAGCACACACGTCCTGTCACATGGTGGCTGTGTGCCCCTGACAAGTAAACATGCGGGAATGCAATTTATAAAGACAGGCTAGCACAGCAATTAAGGAGAAAAAGAACTACAAACAAGACAAAGGAAATTAGGCAGGAAGATGAGCTAAATCTGGTCAGAATACAGGATATCAAGGCAACTGCATTTCATGACATTTATCCTTTAGTCACTAGCAAGTGTCAACATCAGTACGTGATGTCTGTGCTCATGAAACTTTTCTCATTCATCTGCAAGAGGATTGCTCAAAGGGACTTGTTGCTACAGAATCTCCTGAATGTGCGATCTTTAAAGGGTGAAGAAGTTCATTATCACGTTTGGCACTTATTCAGGGTGATGGAGTTCTTCAAGCACATTTGGCACAATGAACAAACAGAAGACTGTAAAACCTCCTTTTCCTATAAAGTTGAAGAGGGAGCGTTTTCCAGTAAGGTTCCACAAAATATGCAGGCAGAGGGAAATATCTGACATGCATTACATTTTCATGGTAAAGCAAGGTAATGCCACAAAAAAACCCATTCGACAAGTGTTTCAGGCAATAAAATTCAGTCACCCGAATATTTAGGTGACAACAGCAAGGGATTGTGTACCAGGGCTCATGGGGCCTGGGAAGGGAGCAAAGGCTATTGCTTATTTCCCTGTTTATGAAGAAATCAACCCCAAGCAAATGCTGGGATTTGGCAAGTTCATTTAAGAGACTGTGGGCTGAGCAGCTGAATCTTGGGTCTGTTGTATGAAGAGGTCTCTGCTCTGTAAAATGTGTGCTTTGTTATAAAGGTCATAAAATCAGCTGAGGGAACTAGTATTTCATTGCCCCCTTTCTGGTTGGACACTATTCTGGTAGGAATCTTTCAGCTTTACCTTTCCAAGTCTATAGCAAAGGACACCAGAGAAGGCTCCTCCTCTGGGATTAATTTAGCTCCTTAACTACTCTTTTCTTTTCAGTCATCTGCCATCTACTTCTCTTCTTAATCATTCTCCTAATGGTTACTGTCCTCATAGGGCAGACCTTGGTTTTTCAATCCTTTTCTTCACAAACCTTGTGTTATATAAGAGGGTATTTTGCTACCAATCTCATTTAGGAAGGGAAAGGGTTGAACTAACTCACATGGGAACTAGCTCCAAATCTTCAGTTATTTGCCACCTGAATCTTGGAACAGACACTTGCATCATGCTCAGATCTTTTATGTAAAATCTTTTGCACTTTCTACAATGGTTTCTACACATGCATAATCAGGAGATTAAACCAGTATGTGGTTTACACAATCACATTGAAATACCTGTTCAAAGGGTCTTTTGTTTTATGTTTAGCTCATCCACTGGCGATGCTTTCCACTATTATTTGCTACTATTTAAGGATGCCTCCACATTTCATGAAAGTTGCCTAGAGAGGTTTTGGAGCCTCCATTCTTGGAGATATTCAAAGACTGACAGACACAGTCCTGAGCAACCTGCTTTGATTGACGCTGCTCTGAGCAGGAAGGTTGGACTGGGCCATCTCTAGAGGTCCCTTCTGACCTCAGCTGTTCTCTGAATCTACAAAAGATACTGTTAATCAGATGCATGTCCAGAGTACATGCCCAGATACCTGTCCAAACAAAAAGTATGAATTCCAAAAGTCTGCAATTCAACAAAAATGGCGTTTGCAGGATAAGTTAGAAATGAAGTGGAAGCCAAAAATGAGAATGACAGAAGAACTGCATACACCTGGAGCCTGTGAGACATGATTCATTTTCTCTAGCAAACACCGAACGGAATTTGTGGTAGGTTAAAGAGAGTTCTTATTTGTATGCTAATATTCCTATCCACACTCAGGGTTAAAGAGTAGCTATACCAGCAATGCAAAGTACAGTTCAGTCAGATTGTAGCAGCGGGTAAGGTTACATCTAGCACAGAAGTGGCTAATCTAGCGTTGATGTAAAACAGTATTTCCTAAGACTGACAAAATTGTCAGATGCTTGAGGATGCCACAGAAGCAACTGTTAGTACAGCTAAGAGGAAAGGCTGAAATTAGGTACCTTAAAACCAAGAAACAAAATTAAAAGCCCCAAGCAGGGTGAGGATGACAGAGAGCTGCTGAGGAACGTGTGACCTGGCACATTCAGATGCAGTGGGGAGAGCTGCAAGTGGCAAAGGCACCGTAACCTTGTGCAACCCACCCATCTTCTCACCAGTAAAGCAGACAGAGAGGGTTTCACTCTCTTCCCAGTTTTCTTTAGAAACCTATTTGTTGGAAAGAACTGGGAATTTGAAGAACTAATTTGAAAATGAGAGTATAACTAGCTTGAACTTGTTTTGAGCTGATTTATAATCAACAGCAGAATGGCCCCAAGGATGGGTCAAGTTGTTCCTTCCTGTCCGTAGTAACTGTCTTTGGATGAGCTCCCTCCCGAAAGTGACAGCAGCACTTGCTGGTACAGATCTGGAGGGCTATGGCAAAGGCAAAAAAACCCCTCAAGCCATGGCAGTTTTACTGCCTCAGGAAACTCCAGAACCAGGTCTGGGCTCTCACATGGCTGAAAATAGGATTGAGACTCTTAGGGCCTGCATACTCTAAAGAAGATCATGGAATACAGATTTCATATTGCTAGAGAGTTGTATATTAAGACAGAGTTGAAATATATATTATTACATTATTTCTTTAGACTGTTCACCTTCCCCACCACTTTCCATCCCGTTTTTTGTTGTTCTTTCCACTTAAAACTGAAAAAGTACCTACTGATTACATGACCAGCAAAGCTTTTTTCCACCATTCTTTAGAAAACAGATTTATTTGTATGTTAATTTTCTTATCCGTATACAAAAATGTGCACCATAAATAATTTCATAGGGGAAAACCAGCCAACTGGAAATCCTTCCTTTATTTTAAAGATAATAGCTCTATGTGTTTATTGCTTCTGCTGTTGATTTTTTCCAAGCAGAACAGCAAATCTGCTCTCGGTTAGGTGAGTGCAACCCTTCGGTGGCCAGAGTTCAATATGTACCCCAGTGTATCTTTCTATGGCAAAACACCCTGCCTGTTTCAATGAAGCTGCTCACAATTAACTCTTCTGGATGTGAAGATCAAAGTAACATAGCCTTTTACTGATTGCTTCAGGGCTACATTCAGACAGTTGAAATCCCACCGAAGTCCCCCGCAGTTGCTTCGCAGGGAGAGTTACTGTGGCTGGAGGAGAGCCTGGGGCAGACAGCTGGTGGGGAACGTAGTCCGTCGGGCCTCTGGTGGAACATGCGAGGATCCCTTGGATAAAGACAGAGGCCAGCTACTACTGTGTGATTGAGCCTGTTTTTGATTCAGCTGGACAATCAAGGGAGAAAGATTTCATATTTTTTTTCCAGAAAGTGATATTTATAAAATTTACTTCCTTAAACCTTTTTTTTATTTTTCAGAAATGTCTTACTTTTCCCACATGTTCGTGAACCAAGGTGGAGCAGATGTACGGAGAGATCATCATCAGCAAGTTTTTTCATTTAATTACTATGTTTGACAATGGTTAAAACATGGAGTGTAGTGAAAACATCACTACCCATTTATTATGGTAAACTACTCATTTTTTTCAGCAGTTTCAGGGAAACACTCCAAACAACCATAAAAATTGGTTGGAACAGAATATATGCTAAAACCAACAGAGCAAGCACACTCAATACAAAAGAGCCATGGCACTAATGACTTAATTATTGCCTTGGCAGTTGTCAGGGTGATAGCAAAAGGTGATCAGACAAACAGAATCTTTCTCCCCAGATGGCCTAAGGTCTCTCTCAGTTTCTTGGGCAGGTTATCATTTTTCTCACAGGAGTTTTATATATAAGTTTTTACAGATTTACACCAGAGAACTTCCTTGTGGCCTAAGCTTTTGTTCTCCAGGTGTCCTATACTGGACTGTAGCATCCTGACACATTTTCCAAATGTGTTTTTGAGTAGGATACTCAGAACAAATCAGCTCCCATATTTCAGCAAGGAAACTCTGGGATGCATTCAGGGCTGTGGGCCTGGAAAAGGGAAGGATGCTAGAGAGGTCTTATCCTTCTGCTGCCACCAAGGAATGGAACATGGCCTTGTAAATCTTCCGAACAGGAGTGTTTCCTTGAAAATATGTGACTTAGTCAGCAAAACCAGCATTTTAGTAAAACAGGTCTTAACATAGGTCTAGTTCCTGCCAGTCTTCCGCCTGAACCCTCGCGTTCTCGTGCCCTCCCTCCAGTGTCATGCTCCATAGGTGTCAGCGGGACCTAAGTCTTGAATATCAAAGGCTCAGACTTTTCCAGAAAATAGTGCTTAGCTGGTGACAGTCATTATAACTTCCTCCTTGTTATGTAGCTTGCAGGAATGAGATCAAGCAAACACAGTCAAAAGCATGACTGTTCAAAATACGAGATCCAGAACCATATTTAACTAATGTGCAGCCAGAAAGCAATTGTCAGGAGCTTTATATGATACAGCATGTTCTTGGTTTTCCTCATAAAACACCCTCCTTAAACAATGGAGTGGTTTAAACAGGATTTTTGTTCTTCGGCATGTGGACACAAGGAGAAAGCACCAGGTCATTACAGCAAATTATTCATTCAGTTGATTTAGGAAAGGACACTCGTAGCTTTTCTTCGTAGCTTGTTTGACATAACTTTCACACGTTTTAAAGCTGATCTCCTAAAATACCAAAACAAATTGCTCCATGTGTCTTCCAAGCTGTTTTCTTCTGAGAAGGTATTAATCAGAGGTACATGTATATCAAAAAGTAGGGTGGTTCAGTCAGGATAAGGCCCCTTCTCCAAAGATCAGATGCTCATCCAGACCTGAGCCACATAAGCTGGACTGCTTAGGCATAGGAACATTAACCAAAAGTTAACACAGAACTGGCCAAAAGGGGCCAGTAAATCAATTATTAATACATCCCTAATACAAAGCTTCAGGCTTTCCTGAAGTCTGGGTTTCCCCTCATTTCCTCTGGGGATTTTTTAACAGCTGGATGAGTGGGATAACTTGGCGTAAGGATTCTTTTCCTGTACTGGCTTCTACTTTTGCAATCAAAAAGGACTCAAGATCACAAAGAGCATTCCGGTCCAAAGAACAATGATCTCCCCCAGGTATCAAGAAATACGATATATTCAACAGGCCACATTCACCGGTATGCTTGGGATGCTTTGCATCGTCCTGATTATACAAAACAGTCATAAACCTAGATTGTCTGTGGAGCTATATAAAGCAGCCAGAACAGGATTGGTCCGCAGTCATCAGCATTATGTATTGCATACACTGGAAGCCTCCAAAGAACTGTTCTTTTATACAGCTCTCTGGACCTTAGTGAAACCCTGCCTGATACCACAGCTTTTATCATTGTAATCAAAGAAATCACTTCAAAATGGAGCATCTTCAAGCCAAGTTATTCAGCTGATCCAGCTGTTGTGAAATTCCACAGAGGAAATGAGGGAAGACTCAGAGTCTTAAAAAAAAAAAAAAATTAATAAACCTCCATGCTTTCCAAGAGAGGTTGCAGCAGCATGGAGGACACAGCACTGCCAGGACGGGACGAGGCTGCAGAAGCTGGCGCAGAACCAAAGTCAGGGACTGCTGCTTCCTGAAGGCTGGTTCAGGCAGGAGTCACGGAGCGGGCGAGCGGAGCAGTCGCAGTCAGCGGAGGCACAAGGGCCTCTCTATCAGCCTTCAAGATCTTTGCCACTAGCTGGGCCAGGTCAGAAGAGAGCCTTGCAAATGTGCTACCTATTCCCTGGAGAGCCTTGTGGTTCAGGCTGTAATCCACTGCACTACTGTCTGCCAAAGAAACTTCCCTAGATTATGTTAGGTATTGGAAGAGATTACACACATGCAGACCCTGTATTTTAAACATCTAAACCACATCACGCAGCTCAGTGCAGGAGCACTTCGGCTCTGTCTATGCTAGCGAATAAAACTGGAAATGTTCCCAGGCACTGGAAATTGAACCTCTTGTTCAATTGTTTGAACGGCTTCTTCTATATGGTGTTGGCTCATGCCAAACTGTTCCCAAGCACAGCTTGAAAGTTAGCGGAGCCAGAGACCATGGCCGATGGGCAGGTTGCGGGGAGCTGTCCCACTCTGGAGGCAAAAGGACTCAGGCCTTGCAATGCTGGTGGCCTCCATGGCAAACAGCAGCCCAGGTCACGCTTAATTTGCTGGTAATGACTTACCTGCTGGGACTCCTTCAGCTGTACTGGGCACTGGGCATGCAAGAGACTGCCCATAATTCTAGTTTTAAAGATTACTGTGCCTGTAGGAAGGAAATGTGTTGCTCGTTAGCCTATTCAGAGTCATCTTCAGCAGAAGATTTATGTATAGAAGAATGGGTTTTCTTGAAGCATATACTTCCATAATAATGAAATGAAGTCTCAAAAACTAAACCAAAATCACATTATTAAATTTAAACTTAACAGTAAGAAGTCTCCACACTTTTTCCAGTCCCCTATCTAGCTTGCTAGGAAGGCCAGGCAGCTGCTACTACCAGCCCCAGGCAGGCTGGAAGCATCCCATGTTGCGTTTGCTGTTCAGGACATCTCCTGAAGCCACCCCAAGCCATCACTGCCAGTGCTCCTCTCTCACTGCACTGGGGAATGACCTATTTCTTCTTCTCCTTTCCTGTTTACCTGCCTCATTCCCTGTGATTGGATGCTGAGACATCACACAGCAACGTGGGGAATGAAGTCATTTCCTCTTTTTATCCCTTCAGTCTCTGAAGTCATTTCCTTCCCACACCCACTCGCCGTTTCTCAATATTTCTGTAGAGTATGCTGCTTACCACTTTCTTGGCATTATTCTGCTTTCTCCTTTTACAACCAAATAATGACATATTGCTAAAATATTACACATCAGATCATGAGAAATATGACTGTAGTAGGAATGCTGTATATGTAAAAATTATTCTTTATCTGAGACTAGCATATAAAGAGAAAACACAGCATAACAGTGAGTACCTGCATTACTAATGCATTTCCCCCATCTATAATGCTGGTTGGAAATGGGACAAGGATGAGTGGAGCAGGATGCTAAAGTAACCTTAGCTGGTTTACAGTTGTAACAGAAAGCTGGCCACCCAGGAGTTTTAAAAGTCGTGTCTTGTATAAAATCAACCATAAGGAGTAGCATCACTATACCAAAACTTCTTTCCTCCATGGCAGCAGTTAATCAACAGCAAAGATGAGATGAAAAACTAAATCATAAAACTGCCTTACCTACTGCCAGGATCCCCATCCCACAGAAGCCATGGCAGATTTGCAATGGAAGCAAATTTCAGAGCTAGAGAACCTGGGTTCAAGCAGACCTGGCACTAGCATTCATCCCTAAGGGCACGTAGTAAGAGATTGCTACTTGTTCCATTCTTTCTCAAGACCATTCAGGTAGACCGTGCTGATCTATCCTGTTGTGAGACCCCACATCACTGAGGCACCCTACAACTATGAACATTTGCAACCAGAGACAATTTAAAGTGCAACTCAGGTGTATTTGGATTACAGTGGACTGTTTCAGGTACTACGTTCCCCCTCAGTCATGTTGTCCATGTATGTTTCAGTTTTGGGTCATACTGGAAAAATTATAGATAGGGCCAAGAATTCACATAATGTCTGTGCGCAGGACCAGTAGTGCAAGATATCCCCAAGAGTACATCTTGCTGCCTGGTTGACTTCACTTGGGAATTTAGGAATCCCATTTCAAACAAAAACACATAGCTGGAGATAATTCAAACCACACCAGAATAAAGCACAGAAATAAAATCAGACTAATAAATCAATATTACAGCTCTCTCAAAAAGATATGTTCTAATTCAGCCACAGGTTGCAAGACTTGATGCAGGAATTACTGGAGGTAACTCTATAGCCTGTGGTGGCTCTTGATCGTATGAAAGGATCCTGTTGCTCTCTCGTCTTTAGTGTCTGTGAGCTTTGTGAATATATTTGTGTGAATGATGACAAGGTCTCTTCTCACCCCACAGTGACCGCCGGCTACCGATTATACTTGAGGTGTTGCCAGTGAAACAGCCGAGGAGTCTCCAAAGGTAGAGAGGGGAGCATCCCACTTGAGGAAAGCAACTTCTGGAGCCACTGCTGTGGTCCATGGCCCAGGAATCACACTCCACAAGTGTATTTGCATTTCCAGCTATAAACTGCCTCTTATTGAGAAAGAATTTAAGAAAAACTGAGCGCTGCAGAATACACTCTCGAATTTACCAGAAAAAAAATAGAAATTCTTATTAAAATTTAGGTTATAATGTTAAGAAAGGATATTAGTGAGGAAGGATAAAGTATGATTTCCTCAGTTCATTTTGGAACCCCTAACTCAGTGACACTGTATTTATCCCTAGAACATAATCTCTGTATTTTCTGGGAGAAAGGGTTTGGAAATTTCAGTAAAACATTTTGTCTGATGTTCTGTCATTGCTACATTTTAAAAACAGCAAAGGACCTGTGAGAATATTGATGCCCTTTTTTAGTCAATGACAAACAAATATGTAGTCCAGAGAAAATCCTTTCTTTTTCTTTTTGCAGCCAGTGTGACTTTTCATGGGAACATGTATTTTGAGTATATTCACAGCTTTGCTACCACCAAAGATAATAGCAGTTTTTAATTACTCCAACCAAATCCGTGTGGAGAAAATATATTATTTTTGAACCATTACACCAGAATTCAACAGAGGTTGAAAACATAATACATTTTCTATTCATATATGAATACTTTGTTGAGAAAACAAGTCATATCCATGTCTCAACCCACAGTAACTGCCTTGCAATTCAAAACAATGATTCAGCACTGGGTATGTGAAGTTGTGAACATTTCAACGGGTTTTTTTCCACAAAAATTTGGCACTTCTGTCTCAAGATACTTTTTGTACAGAGCAAAAGTTCAAGCAAGTTTTTCAAAAGAAAATAAAAAAAACGGGGCTTTTCAATTCACACTGAAATTCTTGAAGAGCAGTTTAAAGACTATCAACTAAAGGGATTTGTGTTTCAAGCCCATTTGGATTTCTCTGAGGCTGTTTTCCAGAACTGTGTGTGCAAACGTAATGTGAGCGGGAAGCTCCAAAGGCTGCTTCCTATGTATTTCTCAGATGAGTGGTGGACAGTACTCCTACACCGACCCTCTAATCCGCTTGGAGGGGGGATCTCCGTGTCTTGCCTCTCTGCGCGCAGTCCTTCCAGATTTATTGCGAAGGTTTTCCCCATCCAGATCTGGCTCCTGCCTCGGGTCCATATTATTTTGGGAAAGCAACCCCAGGGGTGAGAGCAGGTTTGCAGCAGACTAGGTTGCAGTATGCTCGCAGACAGACAGACAGACAGATGGTCTGTAAGGATCTGACCCCAGCTGTAAGGTCCCCATGACTCACGCCTGCCCTTGCGGAAGGCTGTGGGGAGTTTCCTCTCATCACCTCCCCGGAAAACTGGCAGGAGTGAGCATGGTGCCAGCTGCTCCCGAGCTGCCAGGTAAGAATTACCCGGCTTCCAGACAAGTGGTGAGACGGTCTCAAAATGGAAACTTGGTCTCGCTTCCCAGAGGGTTTCACACACGTGGGTTTCTGTTGCTTGCCACTGCAAGGAGTGGGGGATCGCCCAGGAGGAGCCTGGCCCAGCACCTCTACAGCCTCCACAGACCCAGGGATAAAATTTCCCAGCCAGGCAGCAGCCTTAGCTTCCAAAAATGGGGAAAAAGGGAGAACGTCAGAATTTGTCCTGACACTCAGTTCCTACTTGCATGTCTGAGAATGGTGTTGACCCTTTGAGTACTGCAGTGGAAGGTGATGTCCATGTGGGCAGCTGCCCATCACCACCATCCTAGGCTATGGATCAGTCATTTTCAAGCTTCATCAGTGTGGTCACCCCCAAATCTCTCAGACTCCTGGGTGGCAAACTTAAACTGAATGCTTTTTTCTTAGTATCTCGGTTGTCCAGGGACCTGCAACAGAGGACTGTGGATCAGAGATTTAAAAGCCTGGGAGATGGAGAACACCCAAACTAAATCCCTAGGAGGGATTTTCAAATTTTTCAACATTTTCAAATAAAAATATTTCATTTGGTAGTTTTACGCTAGCTTCTTTTGCCTTTGAGAGTGATAACATAAATCCAAATGTTCTCTGAGAAGTGTGCCCGGAAAAATAGTCTAATTTTTGTGCATTTTTTTTTAGTTTTATGTTGTCCTTTTCCAAGAGACAATGCCCATTTTTCAGGCAGGTCAGCGGAGCATAGTAGGAGAAGGAATCAAGAGTTTCTTCACCAACTTTTGGGTTAGCACAAAATAGGAAATTTTTTCAAGAAGAATTTTAGATGTCAGGATACCTGATAGCGTCTAAGCATATGCAAGGTCTAAGATGAACAGGGAGGGTCCAAAGTTTTTAAGCAGGTGGTGGCAATACTAAAAGAAGAAACATTAAAAACAAAGGGGCTAATTCTTTAATAAACAAAGCTAAACTGAGATGCAGCAACTGTTGACATTCTTGTTCTTCATTGCTAAAGAGCTATGCAGACTTAGAAAGTACAGAGCGTAGAAGACAAAAAGAGTTATTTTTAAACAAACTTAGGAAAAAACAGAGATGAACATTATATTATAAATGCGTGGATTGATTCACTATACTGACTCTAAATGTGGGTCACAGCAACAGCACAGTTTTTAACTGGAGGAGTTGTTACAAACTGAAATAATGCTGTAATATAGCATATGGATTTTAAAAAAAAGTTTCATGAAATCTCCTACCCTACAGCTTGCTTTTTGGACACAAAAGGAAACCATTAAGATTATTTTGATTTTTATTTTCTTATAAACTAGTTTTATTCCTGGAAAAATAAGTTTTTCTCTCTGAAATAACTCAGTGAAAATTTTCATGTAAAAATGGAATACTGAGATTCAGTGCTTGGGAGGATAGTGTTACTAAGAACAATTGCAATCTCCCAATTCAATGCTTGGGAAAACAAATTTTTTTTACATTTCCTACTTATTAGATGCCTTAGGTTTACTTTAATCCTTGAAAACCTTGAAGAAAAAACTAGCTGTTGTGAGTCCTACATTTCCTTCCCTGAAGTACTAACCAGGGAAGATAGCAAAGAGGTTATTATATCTGATAAAAAATATAATTTAATGAAAGATCCTCCTTCCCTTTTCAGATTCAAGTACTTACATTTGTCTATTTATGCTTCTAAGAAGACAGGTTACAGATAAACATTTTGATTGGAATTCTATTAAAAAAAATTGTAATCTGGGAATCGTGGGAGGAAAGATGATCTCAGACAGACTTGGATTCATTTTCTTTTATATTGTTAGCCAAATTTCCTCTACACTCTTCTTTTTAAACACTGTTTTGGTAAGTATTTGATTTTTTTTTTTTTTAATCAGAAGTTTTAATCAGAGGGTGAATGATTATTTCCATCCAACTCATGTTCCATATGAGGAATCAGCATTTGTTTCCTGTGAGCAAGTATGGATTTTCCACTTGTATGTACTGAGACCTTGAACATAACGGCACCGTGTCAGCAGCTTTGTAAGAGATCACGTTTTTTTCCAAGATCTGGTGATAGAAAATTTGGAAAGCAATATATCGTGTCTCTCAGAAGTCTGTTTTTTCTTAAAAATACTCAGCTATTTAGCTGAGCAATTATCCATTCCTAATTTGAAGAACATCTATCCAGGAGGTAAAGCATTGAGATACAATGAATCATTTGTATCTTTTATGGGAATTAAGTGCATTACTAAGCAAAGAATAAGTTGCATAATTTTTTTTTTTAAGCAAAAAGAGGAAAGTGACAAAGAAATGAGGAATATGTATATTTTGTACAGTTTGTTTGATTTTGGATTTCCTTTTTTAGCGACTCCATTTCAGGCACTGCCAGTACTACCAGCAGAGCCCGCTATGGGACCACTCAAATTTGGAGGAGAAAGGTGGACATTCACAGCCAGGTTTCTAAAGTTTCGTTGCTTTGCATAAATCATCGAAATTAAAGTCCACCTAGAGCCACCATCCACCAGGCCCAGGCACCTACTTAACCATGGAAAAGGAGACACAAAGTTTCACGCAGCAGATGTCACCCTGAGCAGATCAGCAATAATCTCAGAGGTAGCACCAGGTCCACCTAAGCTCATCTTTCCTGAGTTTTTGCAATTACATTTCCTTAAGTACAGAGTTAATTAAACTTCCCAGCTGGTCTAGGAGACGAGGCGTCAGACTGGTGTAATGTATTCAGCAGCGAAGGGACAAGGAGTATTTAGGTTGATTGTTAAGCAACAACACGACGTGCTGTGGGCAAAAAGGACACAATGCCAGCTCTGCAAATTTCGCAACTGTTGTGTTTTTGGGTTTTTTTTCAAGACTTTGTAATTGAGGCTTGCGGGGTTAATAAACAACCACCACCACCAAAAGTAACACTTATGACAGGACAGAAGAAAAGGACAAGGAGAACATTTTGGACTGCTTAGGGTTGTTATTCTGTTAATACTCCACTTAAGAAAGTGAGAGGTCTTTTGTGTCTTTTTTAGTCCAACAGCATGTCTCTACATAAATCACAGAGGGGACATGTTTTTGAATCCCAAGATGAAAGCGGGGGCTAAAGCAGGCAGGGGAGAAGGTGGTTTTGGCTAAGCCCGAGCAGCCATGTTTGGTATGTCCATAACCAAAACCACACTTTGTCTTTGCACGTTAGGCCTCGCTGCACGAGAAGCTGGACAGGGCCGTGCACGACGTGGTGCGGCCCTGCACGAGCGACCTGAGGAAGGCACAACTCTCCCATGGAGCAGAGAGGAGGGTGAGGAAGGGAAAGCACAAAACCAGAGCTGGGAGCTAGGCAGAGCCACAGGGAAGAGGGGCCATGGCAGAAGAGTGCTTCCTGCTGCTCCATCAGCACTCAGGGTGCACCTGGGGTGGTGTAGGTTAAAGCTGAGTTAGCAATTAGCTCAAACTCTGGTCTATGGCTGTGGACCCCGTCTCCTAGCTAAGGATGCACAGTGCTACCTCAAGAGATTTATCTCTGAGGTAGATGAACATTTTGATTACCTTCATACAGAGTTCTGGAATGAACCACTTGCCTTATCTCAAGGCTGAAGGAAAAACGAGAGAAAGTCTCCTATGCCCATTTCTAGCCATGTCAGCTGCAGCAATAAATACATGCTGAGGCAAACCTACCCCAGCCAGGCTCACACATGCACAAATAGTAGCCCAGGCTGTGGTTGCTTAATATCCCAAATGAGTGGCTAATTACTTCATGAGCTAATTCGGAGTACATCAGCACTACCTATGCAGCTAATAAAAATAGGTCTTGTATGTTAAAAGCCATAGCAATGCAAAATAAATGTTCTGTACAAGGGTAAGTGACGTGTGTGTCTCTGGCTCTGCTATTTTCCCACAGGTAGCCACTCTCACAGGTGGCATTTTAGCATCACTAAAACTGGACGTACAAAAATACTCAAGGAGTGGGGAAGTCGGGTGTTAGTGTTCAAGAACCTGAATTTAAGTATTAGAGCAGTGCCGAACTTAGATACTGCCCCGTGCTGCTGACAAATCCACTTCTAACTAATGCTGGAAGTCCACCACACTGGGTTTTGAGTAGGTGAATGTTCCTCACCACTATACAGAAAGCACAAACCACAGCCAGACGGTAAAATTATACTTTCCTCTGTCTGAAAGCTGGAGTCATGGCCACAGGAGGGATCTGTATGCTGAAGTTTACTATGAGGAAGTCAATTGCTGAAATTAAAATGAGTTCTTGGGGCCACAGAAAAGTTAAGTATTCTTTCCCCACAGAAGCAGTAACTTCTTCTTGTTGGGGCTGCTCTGAGCTGCCTCTGGAAGATGCAGGCAGCACAGCACAACTGGAGAGAGGCCACTGAAAACAAGGGGCAGGAGGGAAACGGTGGAAGAGGGATTATTCAAGGGGCGGCCACTCAGAATATTCTTTTCTCAATGTGCTCACTACTGCTGAATGACAGGAGAGAATGATGGTGGCATTTTTCTTTTTTTTTAGGTAAATTGATATGTTAGTCTGTATACATGAAAGTATCATATATTGGAATATTATTGCTATAATACGATTTTAATATGCTGCATATGCTATGTCTGTCTAATATTGTCTGGACTGTACAAGTCTCTGCAAATTAGCTGTAAGACACTAACAAAATGCTTCTGTGGTTGCAAATTGAAATTTTTGGAATTTTTGCTTTGCAGGAAATGTGACTTTTTATTCCACCAAAGACCAAAAAAAAAAAAATCCAATTCTGAAATATATCTCCTCCACAAATCCTTAGGGATTTCAGTTCAACAGAAAAGCTCTGGGGAAGATTCAACACTGTAAGATTTTGCAATTATTTTGAGTTTGAAGTTGTCCCAAAATAGCAGGTCATTTGAGAGTTGGACTATTTATGTCCTGGATTTAAACACACTTCTACTGACTTAGTTGTCTTTTATCAGCCTTTGGATTATTGGTTTTTACTTTCCTGGTAATAGATTTTCTTGGGTTCATTTTAAACAAAGACCTGGCCAACACCAAATGGATCCTGGGAGCTACAGTTCTGACAATAGTAAAACATTAGTGTAGTTCAAGAGACAGGAAAGCAATATGTTAGTAGGTAAACACTTCTTTAATATGATGTTGCATACAAGCATATGCTTTAATTTTATCTTATAATTCACTGCTTTTAATTCTATCTGATGAACATAAGGATGAATGCTCTTTTTGTTTAAGACCACAACCTTTTATCTAAACCTCTGCATCTTTCCAAAGTAATTTCTTTTTCTGGTTAAAGCTCGCTTCCCTTCTGAGCTCTTCTGATCAGAAGCTAGATAAATACCACTTCCCTATGGTCTGGAGGTGAATCCGCAGCTTGGATAATTAGGGTAAAGTGCCTCCACCAAGAATTGTTCATTCCCCATTGACTCGCACTTCCTTACACACATACTCATGCCTTTTGGGTGAAAAGGACTGGTGTGGAGTGGGGGGAAGAGGGTAGGAAGGGAAAGCAAGCAGCATGGCTGCAGTGGCCCACACACAGGGACAGTGTAGGGGAAGGCTGAAGCTCCTGACTTGTCCTCCTTTCTTTCTCTCCAGATGAAAGGACACTCAGCTGTTGGAACTATTTTCTGGCTAAAGGTCACCACCACTTTTACTCTACAGAAGACAATATTACCTCCACTCTCTATATTTTCGACTTTTTGGTGTGTGCTTTTTTCTAATGGCTGGTGTGTCGCTTGTCAGCCACGGGAGTCCCTTTAGCACTAGTGGGTTCTCCTGAAATGCTCCATGGAGTCCCCACAACTCCCAGGACACCGAGCATGGCAAAGCTCTCTCATCGTGTGCATCCTGGGGCAGGAGGAAAAGAACGGAAAAGTCTCCAGAGCAGCTGCACAGGATGACTGTAAACAGGAGACATTTTTGTTTCTTCTTGCCCGCCAAATGCAACTCCGGGACAGCTGCGCTCCTTGCTGAAGCTTGGCCCCATCTTGCTAGAACAGATACTCATTCAGCATTGCAAAACCCAGAAGAGGTTATCCACTCAAGGTGGCTGTGCCTGGAGCAGTCTAAGCAAATTCTGTATTTCTGGGAATTATCACTCCGTTGGTCAGAGTACTGGTCGTGTGGCTGCTGGCATACCAGCTCCACAAACAGAGAAAAAAGTGTCAGGACTATTTTAATAAAGGATTCCAATGGGAGTCAAAAGCATGTTGATGATTTCTTTCATGTGTTAATGCCATTAGCTACCTCAGGCATTAAGCGTGGGGAGTACCAGTAACTGACAGTGCACTGAGTGGGGAATGAATCATTTTAATTTTTTTTTAAGTAACTTTGTTGTTCTCATGAAATTTGGCCTCAGCAACATTGTCAGGTTTCAATTAGCGTTGGTAACTCTGGTTCAGAAAAAAAAAAATAAACTCGATCCATGATGTGTTACTAGAAATTTGACAAAGAGTGCCTTCCAGCCCCCTTTAAAGTGGTCTGCGTCACGAAGGGCATTAAGAAAAAACAGGCCCATGGCAGAGGGACTGCTGTTGTGTCCTGCTTTTTCATGGAAGATGTAAGTAGGGAAAGTTTCCTCACGTTTCTCCATGCCTGGCCCATCCAACTGGTAGGCATCTCATAGGTCAAAATGCCTAAGTTTTACACAAATGAAGCTTTTGTGCCACTTCTTTAACAAAGACCATTGAGAATAGTCAGACTCATAGTGTAAAGCACATCACAGCTGGAGATGGGGACTTTCAAAAGCAAGAGGAACAAATACACAAGCAGCTTTGCAACCAGAGCAAGATTTTCTTTTGTGCTAAACCTGGCTGGTTGCATACTACTTTTTTATTCAAAATGTAGAGCAAAAACTAGAGTCAAGAACTCTGGAGAATGAAGGGTAAAAACCCAAAGGTTACATCCTGCTCTAAAAGTAAGATCTTCAAAACCTCAGTTATTGGTACCTTCCCCTCCCCAAACTTTCGTGTGTCTGAAGGTCAAGATCCAGAGAGAAGTCGGCCACACAGAATCACAGAATCACAGAATGTTAGGGATTGGAAGGGACCTCCGAAGATCATCTAGTCCAATCCCTCTGCCAGAGCAGGAACACCTAGGTGAGGTTACACAGGAAAGCGTCCAGGTGGGTTTTGAATGTCTTCAGAGAAGAAGACTCCATAACTTCCCCGGGCAGCCTGTTCCAGTGTTCTGTTACCCTGACTGAGAAGAAATTTCTTCTCGAATTTAAGTGGAACCTCCTGTGTTCCAGCTTGAACCCATTACCCCTTGTCTTACTGTTGGTTGTCACCGAGAAGACCCTGGCTCCATCCTCGTGAGGAGGAGGTCCTGGTGAGGACGTACAAGTGTCCTACCCCAGCTGTGTGTTTCTGCTCCCTCCCTGCTATGAGCCCAGCCAAGGAGTGAATCTGGCTGGAAATTCACTGTTTGTAGGGTTAGTCTACCCAGTTCAGCTCTGAGAGCTGGCTCCCTGCCCAGACGAGCTGGGGACAGGTAAAATGGCAGCAGCGCTGACTAAGCTTGGCTTTGGCTTCCAGGGAACTGATCTTTCCCATCGGCCAGCCATCATGGCCTTGAGCCTATTTTGCTGAGCAGACCTAGAGTTATCAATCAGTTCCATGGAGAGTGGAAAGCATTTCAAGACGAATATGAAATCTCCTTGAATAAATCTTAATGGGCAGACATGTGTCCCTGGGTACGGACATAATCACCGAGCCACTTTGTAAACAAAGGAGTAATACTATTAGCTAGGCATGCAGAGCTGACGCTCTTTAATCTCTATAAAGAGTCTGGGGAGTTGTATCAGAGATTTAGAGACTGTAGGGCAGCGTACACCAAAAAATAAGTGAAACACAGAGCTTTAAAGGTCAAATCCCAAGTCTCTAAGCTATGTAGTAGAGGGAGAAAGACAACAGTGCCACAGATGTGCTCCTGCAGAGCAGTTGACGTGCTTAAGTCAGTTGAGCCTGGAGGAAACTTTCCAGGAAGTTGGAGGATATTTTATTATTACTCCTGGGCTTCTCTGCTGAGGTTGCCAGTGGGTGTACCCAGTAATTTCAATGCTGAGTGAGTTTTAGCAAGTGGCCACCTAAGCAGTTACACAATCACCCCAAATAACTCCATGTATTACTTCCACTGCAGGTGTGAATGTGCAAGCTATCGATTAAATGAAGCTTTTTTTTTATCATGCAAAACTGATGTGAAAAACACACACGCATGTATATATTATATATACACATATATATGCATCTTCTACTTTTTTTTTTCCTGAACGATGGAATACAATAAAACCTCCTAAAAAATGCCATTAGCTATGATGGAATTGTCATTAGAGGTGGTGACAAAACTTTGAGAACTAGGTATGCAAATACTACAGATTTTTGAAGGAGTTAAGAGCACTTTATGTGACTGACAGTCAAAAATTCACCTTTTCTGTGTGCTAAGTCATCACTTCACTAGTGACTTCTCAGCTGATCTAGTAAGAATAGCAGGAGAGATGATCAGAACCATTAAAAAGGCTTTAATATGCACGAAAAGTGGAAGGGGCAAAACGAACTACTGAACCTGTTTGACCTGGTATGACAATGTGTTGTGCCTTAGAATTACTAAATCTTGTTCCCACTCCTCCTCACTTCTCACTCATGTCTAGGCCAAACACTGAATTTACGATACTTTTACCACAGCATCTGGTTGCTTGGGAACTTCATTGGCCATCTTGATCGCTTTGACTTTTTCTGTCTGAGATGTGGTCACTGGATCAGTTGCTGCATCTCTCAGTTGCTTTGCTTGTCTGCACTGTGCTTTTTCTTGAGTCATAAAAATCCTGGCTCATTAAGCAAGCTTCTAATGGTTTGACCATGGTGTCTACCCATTGCATACATATGTTTAAATCCATTTTCATCTACATTCACATCCAACTAGTGCACAGCATTCGCTTTGTAGTTCTGGCATAATAGCCACAAACCCTCTGATGCATTATTAAATCATCTGTTTGTAGTCCTTTCTTTTCCTTGATGAATTACAGCATAATCAGACCTCTCTCAGCCTCAAAAAAACCCCCAAAACACAAAGATGTAAAATACTTAGAAGTAAGGACACATTTCAGATGAAATAAAATCCTATGAGTGGCAGTGTTGGCAGAAGTGGTTTGTGGTTATCTGTTTCACACACACACACAAGTTGATATGATTCACTTTAAACACTCGGCCTTTTTTCTTTTTGCACAAAACAATTCCATTTGACTTCAGATTGATGAATGAAGGAATTGAGCTATTGAAAGGGCAAAGAATGAATGAGTGTAATTGGGTTATAAGCATCAGGACTGTAATATTATAAGTTAACTAATGATCAGTAACTAGTGGAGTAGCAAAAGATCAAAAAACTAATCAAGTTCTCCCTTCCCTGTATGTAATCAATATGTATCAGGTTTAAAAACTGATTTACATGAAGGTACTTTCTGAATGTTGGCATTTTTCTTTCTGCCTCTATTCATAACCATGCCACTACAAAGAAGACGAGCTAGGGACTCTCAGGACAAGAAGAAGTTGTCTGCTCACTGCCAGATAGCTGAGGGCACAAGGGGGAAGGAAAAGGAGGGCTTACTCTGCCAGGCATGTCGCTTCTCAAGAAAAAAACCCAGGCAGGATAAACCATGAAAGTTTTCTTCTTATCTAGAGAGAAGATGATTGGGAAACCCATGAAACCAAGCTGGTCAGGCGGAGCCTGCCAGCCCACACGCTTCAGAGGAATTCTTAGGAAGGAACTGAATATGAAATTTCAGGATTCGTTGTCTTCTACAAACTACCGCAAAGTGAGAGGTTAACAGAATTTCATGTAAAGCCATGTGTCTGAGTAAAACATTTCACTTTTATTGAGGTGGGGTTTTTTTCTCCCCATTCTGGTAGATAAGAGGATGAATCACTGGAATTTTTGTACTCTCCATTTCTAAACAGTGGGAAGGAAGAGTTGGTTATTTTTGGTAGGACCGGTGTTTGTAGTGGTTTCACTCTGCATATCCCCTTTCTGCAAAAAGAGCTGCTCTTTGCCAGAGTTCAGAAAGCACAATCATCCCACCTAAAAGAGGACAGACCTACTCCTGAGAACTACTGGACCTGCTCTACAAGTCACCATTTAGCCTGTTGGGGTCAAGGGGACAAAATACAGCCTACTTTCTCTGTTACTTCCCAGCAAACAATAGAGTCTGTCAGTCAGACCACATCTGCAGTGAAACACAAGAGCTCCACACACTTGCTTTTGAGTTCTCCGGAAAAATCACTCAGCTTGGGCTTGGATTTTACCACCAACACTTGACTTGAGTGAAAAGCCAACCTTTGGCATGCAGAGTATCATTGTGGTGGGTATAGCTTTTCCTAATAACATGTTCCAGTGTTTAAGCAGTATGAATTGCTTGTAATTTTTATGTTTTTGACAAGGCAACGGCGGGGTGTTTATGTGTCAGGGATTAAATGAAAAGTTTTCAAAGTATTGGTTACCAGCATACAACCTTATTTGAGGTATGATCCAAGACTGAAGCAAAGGAAAGTCTGCTGCCTGATTGCTGTGGCTTCAATTCGGACCCTTGCTCTTTCTTCCTGTGATGTTCCCTGGCAGCATGTAGAAATAGAGTAAAATCTGAAAAAATGAAAATAAAATAGAAACATAAGTCAAAAGAAATACGATACAATACAATAATAAAACAGAATAAATACGAGTATTCCATTAATATTGAACTGTTTATAGTGTAATAGTGAAGGGCAAAATCATTAATTTAATTCTACCTGTATTTGAATATGCCACCCCTTGGCAAACTACTCTGCCATATTGAGGGCAACAGAGGTGTACTTTATTCTTTAAATAATTATGAAAAACATGCATGAGACTATCAGCTACTTGGAAGGCCTAAACATTCAAACTGCACATGATTTCATGTTGCCCTGCTTAAAATGGATCTCATTCCCAAAGAAATCAAGGATCTCATTTCCAATAGCCTTAGGGAGGGTGGGTTCAGACTGCTTTTCAGATGTTCAGAGCAAAACTTTTGTGGTTTTGTGTCTGTAAATTGACATGGCTCTCTGTATGCTCTAAATAGAAAGGGCAAGGTTTCAAGAGCCTCTGAGGTGAGATGGCAGAATTACACTGTCATTGCAAAGAGCTTTGCTCTCAACCATGCAGCATGGGTCTAGACCAGAGCAGATAGGGAAAATGTAACTCCATCGTAAAGGTGGGAATGATGGTTTAGCCCCTAGGGAGATCCCTGGGACCAAAGTACAGTCAAAAATTTAGTATTTTTGATGGAGCCATGTGTATCTACTGAAATACCAACTATAAAAACTACAGTAAAAGCTCGATGTAAAAATGATTGCCCCATAGGGGCTATATAAGGGCTTTTTCACGTAATAATCCTGTGACTGCATAAGACACTGCCAATAACAGGGATTTTCCCCTCTTTCTATGGACTACATATTTTGTCAAACACAGCAGGATTTTACCTGGGAAGGCAGGGAGGGGATGAAGTTCACTTACATAGAAGCTGACACATGAGCGCTGCAAAAACCACTTCTCCACTCCCAGAGAAAGCATCAGTGTTATTTCCTTATTCTGAGCTATAGGAAATCACATCCTCATTTTATCTATAGACACTTTCAGATCTCTCTCACACACACACAGACCATCCTTCCCTCCCATTCTCCTCTTGAGTTTATAATCCACAGACGCACCTCTGTGACTGGGCCACTTTAGCTTAGGAATCAGGACATTTATATTTAAAGCTGAGGACAGGTATCCCAAGGAGAGGAAAAAGCCACTAGTCAGGTTTCACCTCTGTGGCAAGCTCCTGGATGACCTCAGGAAGGTGACTTGTGATCTTTGGCTCTTCTACCTATAAAATGAAGAGGATATTGCTTCTTGTCTCTCAGGCCATTTACATAAACTGAAAAAATCTTGAGCTTAGGCATCTTCTTGTGTATGCCTCAGTGCTAAGAAGCTGTTAGCACTCTCTTTGGAGCCAGAGATCTACAACCTCCTTGACCACCCATGTCAGGATTACTCAGAATTTTACACATAGGGCCCCATGTCATATCAAGTGCAGGGCAGTTAGCATAGTCCGTAGTTGCCCCACTACTAAGGTTTTTGGGGGCTTTTTTTGCTCACAGAGGATATAACTCCCTTGCAGTGGGCACAAGAACTTGGCTTTCATATGACTGTCCTCAGTAATGCTTATAGGTAATTCTCTAACTGCAACTCCTAATTGGAAAAAGAAGGCTTGGCTCAAACCTGCAGTGACTCAGGTCAGTTTGTTATGTCAGAACACAGCACTTGCCTCAAAAGTTGTCTTGCTCTTTATATGCAGCTGTGCTCAAACCTGGCAGTGTGTTGCTTAAAAATTGTCTCCTTCTCTTTATGACTCAGAGGTGAATAACGCAGGCCATTTCTATGGGTCTTACCTGTGATTTCAGATGTCTTTCATCATCAATGCTAAATCTCTTCAGTATGGCTAGAGGCACTTTCCGCTGGTCAAATTACAGCTGTGCTGCATTGCCGAAAGGAGCTAACAGGACCAGAGTGGGAGAAAAAGCAGAGACATGACTTTGTAGCCCAGTGGCTGTAGCAGTCAGGTGGAGCAAAGGTGTCTTGGCGTCTGGTCCCTGCTTCCAGGCTTTTGTAGTTTACTCAGTGCCTATAATTCACCCAGTTGACATAGAATACAAAAATGACATCAGTCTTGTACCTAGCTCCACTTGGAAAAAGTACTGAGGCTCACCTGGAGCTGCTATGGACTGGAAACCTCTTCTCCTCCTTCTTCCTGCAAGTCTGGTGTTGTAGTATGCCCTTACTGCCTTACATGTATAAAGCTGGAGCTCCTTCAGTACCTGGATGGTTGTGTAAGATAAGGGCAATAATTACATATTGCATGCTTGTAACTCTTTTCATGGACAGCTTACAAAACTCCTTAAAAACATCCATCCATTCTCACAACATGCCTGGGAGGTAGATAAGGTTTATTATGCACACAAGCCATTATTTATTGTGAACCAAGAGACAATATTCTATTGCTGGTGCACCAAAGATAAACGACTTGCCCAGGCAGAGCCTGTAAGGGAGCTTAGGGTTGCTCCAAACTATGTATTCCAATCCCTAGGCCAAAGCAGTGCTTTCAAAGTTATTTAACCTGGCAAAAGTTTAAGCACTGACTTATGCCAGTGTGATAAATCTTGATCTCCTGGTTCATCATGGTCTGGATGAGCATGGAAGAGGAGCCTCAAGAAGGGCTGATAAGGCTGTCAGTGCTCTCCCAGATGCTTTCGGGTGCGACTCTCTCCCCCCAGCACCCGGGGATGAGCAACTGCTTCTAGACTGCATGATGAGTCAAGGTATTGTGGCTGAGACTGCAAGCATTGGCTCTGTCACTGAGCAGACAGACAGACATTCAAAGAAACCACAGCCCTCTGGTTTCTTTGCCCTTGTTTGCTTAATCAAATTCGAGTTGTGTGCGCGTGTACACATTTTTTGACCCACAGCACAAACAAATACTGCTCAACACCTGAGGGTGGCTGGCTCTCAGAAGTGCCTCTGGAAAGATGACTCAGAGGAAGAGTAGCGGGAGGCTCCTATGGCATTCATCCGAACACGGGAAAGAGCATTCCCTCTTACTGTAAGTGATCTAATTATATTACTGTAAATCTCACTCTCACATTTTCAGCTACCTCCACATCAGCTCTCAGTCTGCACTTATGTAATTGTGGAAAACTTTCTACCAAACAGAAGATTCCTGCTGCATGCCACATTGTTTGCAGAAGACTCGTATGTGAGCGTGGGTGTGGAAGGGAGACTTCAGTGCAGGAGACCGAAAGCGGTACCTTTTCTAAAGGTCATGAGTACATGAATTTTGTGCATTAAATTGCACTGTGGGCCTATAACAACTGCAAAGAAAACAAGCAGTCTAAGAAAGGTATGTTGTTTTCTTCAGTGGAATAAATCCCATTTAGACAAATAGGCCAAGTTTTTTATCCCTACTGTTTCAATTAAGCACAATATTCCCTTTTACTTCTTGTCCTCGGTCTCACCCACTGCCACTGATCTTATAATTACGCAGCTGATAAAGTCATGGCTACATTTCAGAGGTCCTCTACCTGTACTCCCTATGGATGCCCCCCAAAAGTCAGCTGTCTCACATAGCCTCCTGTAAACACAATGAGAGGACCCAGGACTTAGGTCAGGAGCATCTGACAGAAGAGGATCCAAGTGGTGAGCTGGGAGCAGTAAGCACTTGTGGAATAAAAGGTACTTCTCAGCTGTGTCGGTTATTATTGCTACAGCAAGCTGGGTCAGGCCTCGTTAAAGAGGCGTGTGTAGAAGTGACTTGTCCATTGGGGCCTAACGAGGGAGAGGATAATCGCTCTTTCAGAAACAGAAGGAAGGGTGGAGCGCCTGCAAGCCCTGCTCTCACTGCAGCTCAGAACCGCCACTGGGAATGGAGCAGCAGCACGGATGGACGCAGCTGTGTGGATGCAGCCATGTGTGCCAATGCTTACTGGAGCAGCCAGGAGAGTCCCAGGGAGACAGAAGAACCAGAGGCACAGTCAGAGCAGCACTGCGAGCATGTCCTGAGAAAATGTAAGAGAATGTCTGGGGCAAAACACTGACTGGAAAAGAAACCCGAATGGCAGGAGAAGCCCCTGGGCACGTCTATGCAGTGGGATTCTACCTGCATGTTGAGCTGGGCTGGGAGGAGAGCCTGAGCTCTCCTACTTCACCCCTCAGAAGGTGTCGTTGCGCTCAGCTGGCCAGGGTCCGGCCACCTCAGAGCCCCTGCCAGTCTGCACCTAATCGAAGGCATGTCTAGACAGCCTCTAAGATGCTTCCTCTTTTATTATTATTATTATTATTATTTTAATCCCTGCTGTGTTCGGAGGAAGAAAAAAATCACATTCCTTGTAAATAATGTAGGACATCTCAAGCAATCGACACTACCATCTTCTCCATCCAACTGTGGCTGTGCATTTGACATAGATGATTGAGTCAGAAGAATCAATGATATTTAGTAAACACGGTTTCTAACAGAGCCCAGAACTTTATCTTTTGTCTAGGAATACAAATGGCAAGAGGCCATATGAAAACGAGAGGGAAAGGGTCACTCTAGCCTATTCTTCTAAATCAAAAAACAAGCAAAGAAAGAAACAAAATTGCAGGTCAACTGAGGAACTAACACCCAAGTCGGGGAAACTGTCAGACAAAGCAGCTACAATTTATATGGATCCCTTTCTGCTTGCTAGGATTACGTCTCTACGCTTGCACCTCTGAACGATGTCCACATTCAGATTCCAGCTCAACGAAGGAGGGGTAAAGAAGTGATTTTCTGAGGCAGGCACAAAATGGAGATACAAACAGTGAAATTGTGCCTGCCACTGGAAGAGGGAACATGAGGGTGTACTGACGGCACAAGCAAGAAGATGCTAAAAGCAACCTGAAAGGGCCAAGGACTGTGTGTTTAAGCTCTGAGTAAAACATTTTTCCTGTAGTTTTTATTGTGTCTACAAATGCCTGATGAAGACACGACCTCACATTATGCTCTTTAGAACTGTAACACAGTTAATAACATAAAGAAGTGAGTTTTCTGTAACTACAGTGTTTGATTATTTCATCCTGTGAATACTTCCAGAAGGAATATACACAAACAAGCTTTCTGTAAATTGGTGTACTGAATTTATATGTACACATGGATATTTTAATTCGTCCATCAATACACACACTTTGGATTTGATCCATTTTCTTATGATTTATTGTACACACGTGAAAATGAAACGCCAAATAATGTAGATGTATTATACTTAGGGCCCAGTTCTGCTTCGGTTGAGTTGAATTATAGTGTTCTCATTTTTTGTCTTCATAACCCCTAAGTACTAGCTATGCTCAGTTTACCTTATACTAGCTGAAGATCTTGTGTTAGTCCTTTAAGAAAGAATAGTACTTTTCTGATCACAGTTAAGATTTACTGCTCTTCTTTTCCAAGGCACATATGACAGGATTCATCACCTCTGCATCTGCAAATGACACCGCCTGGGTAGGTCTGAAGAAGTGGGTATGTTTGTTGTTTTCCAATGTTCGTTCCTCCCACATCAAAATTGGATCATCAGGTGAGTAACTGGACATCTCAGCCTGTCTTTAAGAATGAAGTTTCTGGACTTTAAGGCTTCAGGCATGTCTTCAGAACATGCAACCAAAACATTCAAAGGTCCAAAGGCAATAAAAAAGGATCTGACATTCATCATTTTTTAGGATCCTGAAGTTTTTAAGCCACTCCTTGTATTTTGGGGGACTGAATTTACAGGCCTGGAAGTTGTTGACTTGTACTGGGCGAGCAGGAGCAGTGGAAGGAGAGGCCGTACGTTGTGATGGCAGCACCTCCTCTCTGGGAGTGTTGGACAAGTCTGTTCAGCCCGCAAGGTGCTGGCGATACACGTTCACTGAGGCCAAGTTTCTAGATTCCTATGAGTCAACCTGCTCTCTTATTACAGAGAAAGATATTTTTAGAAATTCGACAGGATCAAACAAATAGTGCTACTCTTTGTTTTAGATCCGCAATATGCTCTAACATCTTTGATCTCTTGTTTTTTCATCACCCTTTTAGATGTGCAAATTTGTAACTTAACACACAGTTCTGGAGTATTTAACCAGTCAAATGAAAGGTACGCAGAATATAGCTAGCAAAGTGTACATGTAGGGACAGGTCTGTAAGGCGTTATTTCAGACTTGAGAACTGATAACAGTGTTTGACCCTTTTATTAATTTGTGACAGACCTATGTATTGTGTGTGACTCACTAGACTTAGCATCAAGTGATTAAAATAAAATGAGCACACTAAGGAAACGCAAGACAAAATATCACCTAAAAAATAGGCCTACATTAATTAAGCACATTCTAATTGAACTAGAATGAACTTAAAGATAAGTTTAATTTTCTAGCTGAAAGAGGACTACATTTAAAACCATTACTCAAAATCTATTAAGATCTACTACTTGTCTTCATTGCAGAGTTAACAAGCATGAAATCTGTCTCACTGGTTGAAAATCTGTACAAGAATACTATGGCAAATCACTATCAGCTGTCACATTTGCCTGTTTTATATCTTCATTGTTCACTATCTGTGAACATTTATTCAAGCCAAGTGTTACTTTTATGAATGTTGGTTTTCATTTAACCAAGAAAATTGCTAGGATCAAATAACATTCTAAGCACTTGTTGCAAAGATTGATGGATAAAATGCATCTCCAGTATTTTCACAACTACAATATAGCCCTAAATAATGCTGTGAAAGCACAAGAAATTTCAATTTCCAGAGCAGTCCTAGGAAATTAACATTTTCTTTGCTCTGAATCAGAATGAAAACAAATGAATTGCCATGACTGAAAAAAATCCTTGTATCACAATACTTTTATTTCTGTGATAGAAAGCAAATTACAGTTTGAAACTAAAAGCAGCTTTGAAAAAACACCTCCTCCCCCTTAGCTTCCATTCCAAAGATGTTGAAATGGAATATTTTGACCTTCTCACAATACTTCTTCCCAACTTTTTTCCCCAAAACAAAAGGTTGTGAAAATCAACATGCCTCAGAGAGCAGTTTGGGGCTGACAAAGTGGCATTTTCTGATGGAAAAAAAGCATTCCATTGGAAAAATTTTTAACCAGCTATAGCAATAACTCTGGATTTCACACTCTGGGCTAAATTCGCAACCCTTCGCCCTCTGAAATGAACTGGAACACTTGAGAAGTAAGGAACTAATCAGGGGAAAGAAGCACCCTCCCATTATGGTCTGGAGACTACAGGGGGGCCTACTGGAATGGATCCGTGCAGGCTGCTACACGGGTTCCCATGGTGTCTGCTCCCACCAGCCCAATTACAGGATCAGAAGCAGATATGTAAGAGTTGGATTTTTTTTTTTCCTGAGGAAATAGCTTCATTTTGTTTTGTTTCTTGCTGTTCTTGGCATGAAATTCATGTTTTATTGGTATGAAATACAAGTCTGTTTTGACACTTGCAGAGACAACGCAGAGAAAAACATCTTTCTAGCTATAAACTGAAGTCCGTATGCCTTGTAAATAGTTTTTATTGCTCGTATAGTTTAAAAGAAAAAAAGAAAATTTGTTACGAACACAGATAAGTTATCTATGTCTTGCTATGTACTTTCCTCTTTCTTTCAAAATAGGAACCTGGTTCACCGAGAGCATCTGATCCTTTCACGTACTTCAGCACATGAAGCAATAAGCAAATCCCTGAAATCTGAGTACAGCTTCAGCGCAGAAGTGTGAAAAGTTGCTTCCCATTAGATTAGGTAAGAAGTTGCTTCTCTCGAAGTCTGCTGTAGAGACAAGATGGTCTTGGTGTCTCTTCAGCCTGTAGTGGCTCAGAACTGTTGGACTAATAAAAAGAGTCTGGAGGTTTGGTCTGTGCTGCTGGAAAGCCATTGGCCCTACTTTAAGTTACTTTTGATCTACCATAACAACTTAAACATACAGGGCTAAAGCCAGCACATTTTTTGTCTTGGAAGGGACACAGATCTCTTATCTGCATGTCGCTCCCATGTCTAGTACAGCATAAGTGCAACTTTCATCCTATAAGGACCTGAGGCTAAAGCAAACAGGAAACAATGCTTTCTCTCTCTCAAAACTTTTCAAGACTTTTTTTTTTCTAATAAATCTGTACCTCATTAAGATGAATCAAAAGCCTTTAAGCCCATTTCTCACACACAGAATCATAGAATGTCCTGAATTGGAAAGGACCCACAAGGATCACTGGGTCCAACTCGTGTCCCTGCATATGACAACCCCACAGTTCACACCATGTGTCTGGGGCCTTGTCCAGTCTCTTCTTGAACACTGTCAGGCTTGGGGCCGTGACACCTCCCTGGGGAGCCTGTTCCAGTGCTCCACCACCCTCCAGGTGAAGAACCTTTTCCTAATGTCCAACCTAAATCTCCCCTGGAACATCTTCCTGCCATTCTCTCAGGTTCTATCATTGTGAGGAACCTGTAGGCCATGATGAGGTCTCCCCTCAGTCTCCTCTCCTCCAGGCTGAAGAAACGAAGTGACTTTAGTCGGTCTTCATACGGCTTCTCCTCCAAACTCTTCACCAACTTCATGGCCCTCTTCTGCACACTGTCCAGTATCTCTATATCCTTTTTATCCTGTGGCACCCAGAACTGCACACAGTGCTCCAGGTGAGGCCGCACCAGTGCAGAGCAGAGCGGGACAATCACCTCCCTCGCCTGGCCGGCAATGCTGTGCTGGATGCACCCCAGGACACGGTTGGCCCTCTTGGCTGCCAGGGCACACAGAGTGAAGACTTAGCACCCAAGACACAGGAGATGTAAAAGCCTCAAGAAGGACAAAACAGCTACATCTCTACCCAAGAGTGGGGCAGTCCTAGGGTATTCTCCAGATTGGTGGCATCTTCTTGGCCAGGGCCACCATGTTGCATGCTCCCATCCTCTGGAGCAGGGTCTGAGACACTTGGGCTATGACCCACACTGACTCCTGAGCCATGCTTGTAGTCCTGGGTTAAAATTGTGCCAGAAACCTTTCTAATAGTTTAATAGCATGACCACATCCCAGCAGCCAAGTCCACAGCACCAACATTAGATAATTTACTGGTATAGTCATACTGTATCAGTCTAGAGAGTTGCTCTAAAATCTCCCACCTAAGCACTCTGTTCCCAGACTGTTAGCACTTCTACTTTAGGTCATGTTTTAGGACTGCTGATAACATTGTCTGATCCAGAGTTATAATACGATGACACTTTGCGCCATGTCATGTTGAAGGTCCCAAATACAGCCAGCTATCGCTATTTAGGTTAATTGAAGGCAGAATTTTATCTAGGCAATGGAAAATCTTGTATGGGTAACGTGGGATGGAGTGGAAAACCAGATGGTTGTATGTAATCAGCTCAGCCAGGCCAGTTCCAGCCCTGCTGAATCCAAGTAGCTCACTGCAAATGTGATTTAAGTATCACTGCAGTGAGGTCAATTGTCCTTTAGGTTACAGAAGAGCTTTCTAACTTGGTATTTAGCTGCTCTGTGTATTTTTGACAAGCAGTCATCAGAGACAAGCTTTTAAGAGTATTTTTTCAAAGCTGGGACTCTGGAAATACTCATTTCATTATGAAGCCTAAAGCAAAGCTTGGAGAACTTCGCACTTCACCCACACACGATGGATTTACCTTCTTTCTCATCAAAAGGGTATGGGATAATTGTCTTCTCTTCCCAGAAAATTGTAGTACAGCTTTGTCTCCTCTCTCATGTGCAAGACAATGAATCTATCTCTGCCTGTAACAGGGAGTACCTCTGGAAATTATATCTGGTGCTCCGGAACTTTTCAGTTCTTGTTCAAGTTTGTTCTGATCAAATCCTTTGGTATCTTCCTGGGGCTTTTCTGCCTCCCTGCCAAATGTTAACTAGTACCTGTTCCTGTACATTTTCATGCTCTCTCCCACAGCTGTAGTGATTAGGCTCAAGCACCTTTCGTAGCTCCCAGCCCTTTCTCTAAGACTTTGCCATTCCTCCAGAAACCTGTGTGGGACCTTTCTTCTGAGGCTGTTTGACCTGGTTGGCACCCTTACTGATAAATATTTCACTTACAAGGGCATGTATTGCTATATGGTCCTGCAGGTCTGGAAATAAGCTCACTTAGCTCCCAATGTGCACCGCACTGGCCAAATCTGTGTACATGTCTCCCAGTCTTTAGAATAAATACAACCACATCATTCATCACTTCTCCCTCTCCAATGGCATGTAGAGAAGACCAATAATATAAAGCTTTATCAATCTGAAAGTTGGTGCCAAACTGTTTACTGTCTTTCCAAAGCATAGTCTCTCCCTGTACATTTTGGATTGCCATCTTAAACAAAAACACCCAGTCTACAATAATGAGAATGTGTATACATGTTATTTATCCATATTTTAATACATTTTATTTGTACAAGTCACAAAATTACTGTCTGATGAGTTTAGAGTCTGAGCATTCTCTGTTAGAAGACTGTGCCTGCTCAAGCATGTGGACCTGAGCCGACAACTGAGGTTCATGCAATGCTAGTAAAAATTGTACTTTATTGGATGTCAGTGATTCACTCCCAAAATATGAAGCATGATAAACTGAGAGGAAAAATAAGTAAAGCACCTCTCAAGTGGAAACCACATTTAAGAAGCGACATCTCAGCATCAGCTTTAAATATTTGCTGTACTGAAGTTGGGCAGAGCTGTATCTCAGATGCCTGTCTTGATTTAGCCTATCCAATGGAGCAGAAGCCTTTATCATACGAACATTTCCAAATGTTTCAGTGGAACATCACATCTCTGCAGAACTTTGAGTGAAAAATCTTGGCCTCCAGCTGCAACCTCAGTTTTACAGATTATTCCTCCAACACCAAGACAGGCTGGTAGCTTGACTCAGGAGTGAGTGGCTCCTTACTGCAGTAGTGGTGTTCACTGGTGTAATTGTGAAGGATGCTCATTCCTGTCATGACCAAGAACTTGTTTATGCTTAAAAACTGGCAAAGGTGTAATTAGATTTACTTAAAGCCAGTCTACTTACATCACTATGAAACTTTGTTTAAGCACCATTTAGAATGGCTGAAACCTCAGTTACATCAATTTACCTTAACTGTGATTACAATATGAGGGTGAAAACTGATTTAGCTATTACCCTTACTTGTCTTTTGTGGTACATCAGGATAAAAGTACTCCCTCTGGTGTGACTGCTTCCTTCCTCAGAAAGCCATCCCTCCTACATTGCTCATGTTTTCAAACTCAAAGATAACCTTTCTCTTACACTAATGTGGGAGATATTTGTGATCTGTTCTTTGGAGATTTTGCCAATATATCAATATGCAAAAAAGGGCCACAATATTTCAGTTAGGAAAAGGCAATGGATGAATGAGTATTTTACAATTCTTAGTTTAGCTGAGTGATAAAGCTCTTCCAGAGACAGGGGAGGTTTTATTTCAGCAGCATGTCAAGCAACAAGAATTCCTTGTGCTGAACTCTTTATGGGCATGATAAAGATACATTTCATTTGATGGATTTCATTATTCCTTTGTTCTGCTCCTTAGGAAAGTGTTTCTTAATGTATGTGGTGTTTAAAGTGTATGCATGTGGAACAAATACTTCAGTCTCGTGAAGAAGTGTCATTGGATTAACTCATGAGAGAGTACCAGCACTTGCGATCTGTAAATATAGTATTTCTGTTTTGTTCACTTTAGAGGTGAATTGGTCAAAAATTAAACATCTTACATACAGAGGCCTGTTTCACTTGTTGTTCTTTTAACTTGTCTGGGAAAGGGCATCCATGCAATGCACAGATCCAAGCCCCAGCAAGCTGGTATGTGAAACTTCTGATGTAAAATAAGAAACGGGAACATGGGATATGGGATTTCCTGAGCCGTTCTTGGTGCATCCTTGCTGTTAAACATTCTTAGTTTTTCTCCATCCCTCTCTCTCTTTCTTATACACACCTCCCTCCCTGTTTTTGGTCTTGTCTACTGCTCCTTAAGAGAGAAAGGCACAGGTCCCAAGAGCAAAATTATTGGAGTTTTGAAAATATCTGGCCTTTGTGTCTGGGCTGCATTTTGCCATCAGAAGAATAGGTGTAACTTGTCTGAAACCTCATGGGAAAGGTGACACGCAAGATGGACACAAGACTTTCTGTCACATTGCAAAAACCCCATTTTATTTTGAGTCACGGAGTAGACAGGGTGCATGTGCTCCTCCATGACTCAAAGCTACACATCTGAAAGTGAATTATATTTGCTTATCATTCATGCATGATTGTGTTCTTTTTCAATGGCCAGGTTTTTGCTTCCTGGAAAGCACTTTTGATTTTCAATGGTCTACAAGATATTGTTCTTTCCCCAGGCAATGCTGGCATCACACCATTCCTCCATCAAATTGCTCTGGGCATGGTTCTGTGTGTTTTTCCCAAGTGCACCATAAGTGCCCAGCCCTATATTCTCAGACACCCAAACTGCAACTGACTCACTGATGTTTTAGATATTCAGAGTATGCAAGAGTGGACTGAAACCAAGAAGTCAGTTTGTACTGAACTTTCTCCCTCATTATTAGGATTTTACTACAGTCTAAGACCATACTAAAAATATTTTTAGCACTGTATTTCTGTATTCCCTCCTTTTTCAGGTCTTCAGTCCTTAGGTCTTCTGTCTTGCTCCCCTTGTTTCTTCCTCCTCGCTCTGTTTTCTAATTTGGGGGTTTTGCACTGTTAATTTGTCTATTTTTGTCTACTTTCTGTCTTTTGTTTCTTCAATTTGTCAAATTCGTGCTTCCCTTTTACTTCCCTTACCTCTCTCAGTTTATTTTTTTTTTCTTTTTAAATGCAGGGCACTTTTTCTTTCTTCTTTGTTTCCAGTCATCATTTTTTTTTCAGCCTCTTCTTGTTTGTTTCTTCATTTTGCTATTTCTACTGTGGTTGCTAGAGCATCCTTGCTGCTTGTGATGAATATACAGTTAGAGATATTCCCAGTTTCGAGAAGTCTCTAATCTAAACAGAAAAAAAGGGCAAAAAAGAAGTTGGAAAGAAAGGACATATTGTTATCTCCAATTTACTGAGGGAAAACTGTGGCAATGAAAAAATTAATAATATTTTTTAGGTCACACGGAAAGCCTGTGGCTGAACCAGGAGGAAATGCCAAGCCTCCCAGATTTCATTCAGTGTCTTACTCATAATTGCTTGCTGATTTTTGCAAGCATTTGCCGTGTAATGATTTGCAGTGTGATAATAATAACGGCACTATCCACAAAGGAGATTTCCTACACTACAATGAGTTTTCAAGCTTACCATAAAACACACTGATTACTTGGCATACACTGCATTACAAACCGATAATTAGTTTAAGAAGAATATTTTTATTGAATGTTTTTTTCCATGACCAAATCACATCTTATTGTGAAAGGCCACCAGACAGCCAACTCTATAAGTTCTGACATCTGCATTTAACCAACAAATTATTTGAACACATTTGGAGTAATCCCATTTTCCTAGTTTAAGTCAGCTCTGTTAAGATGAATACTGATCTACATTCTAATAAATTCATAGAATACATCTCAGTTTCTGTTCAGAATCTTTATTTCAAGTGGGTGCCACTATTAACAACCACTGGTTGTTTATGGGATTGTTTAATGTTCAGCACTAAATGCAGCTGACACTTGTAGTATTTGTTCTTACGGAGGAGGAGTTGTGGGTACTCAGGCCTGTCTCTGGGGTTAGCTGGATGTTCATCAGCAGTTATTGCTTGCTCCTCACTCTTTTCACCTGCTCCAAGTGGGCCATTTGTCTCTGCATCCATTCAGTTTAGGGAGATTTTGCATAAATATGTCATGGAGAGGGGCCCAGAAAGAGTGCAGAACTTCTGAACCTTCCCATGTATTATGAATAATGCCTAGGGAGGTGCCAATATGGAGCTACAGAAAATCTGGGAGCACACTCCTATCTACATCTCTACAATTATACGGATGCCTCTCCAACAGCTAGGAGAGTAAAACGGGCACCAAAGGCACAGCAGTACTCATCTCTCCTCCTCTAAAAGCTGAGGATTCAAGCCGTGATTTGGCAGCTGCTGGTTGAACTCAGAGCCTCAACATGTGACACTGGGGGCTGCCACCCTGCTCATGACCCTGGGCTGCCAGGCACCCATTCCCAGCTGACAGAGAAGCAGTTTCTCTCCTGGTGGTGCATGACCAAAAGCAAACCAACCCCGCATTTACACAGGCCAGCCCTCTGACAGAAGGACATCATTGTGACAGAGTGAATCGCTCTGGGGGTCCCAACTCCACTTTGGACAGAGCCAAGCTTTCCCCACCAGCGTTGTGTCCTGGGCTTTTTGTAGGACATCACCACCATGGGGCAAGTGTGTCTTTGGTGTCAGTCCATCAGCTTGGATGAGCTTGTAGCAGAGGCACTGTCTGTGTACATCAAGCCATGTCCCACTTCAGCTGTGCTTGAATTTACCTCCTTCCCTTAGTGTGTCTGTTGCTCCTGAGAGTGGACTGGGAGAACTAACCAGACTGTATAAATATAGCTATGTAGCACAGCATAAGTGGAATTTAAACATATTTACGCCACCAAGTAGATTTCAAGATTAGTGTTATTGTTGCACAGTTGCCTCAGTAAATGTGATGGGATGAATTTGTATAATTGGCTTGGCGCTGCACTGAGGCAGGCGGATGGGAAGCGAAAGCAAAGTGCAGTGTCTGCTGAGGCTGCCCCTACTGATGGAGTTGCTTCTCAGATACATCAGACAAGGTAACGCTCACATCCATTCAAAATGAAAACTAGCAAATGAGTGCACCGACGTTAAAACAAACCCCAAATCCACCAGCAGCCTCCTGATGAAGATCAAGAGATGCCGGAATGAGCTACGTCAAGTTCTGACCTCGCAAACAGTGATCTAAATATGGAGTAACTCTAGCGAAATCTGTGAAGTGGGTTTGAAATGGGACTAGAAGGGCTTATTTACATCACATAAATTTAGACACTGACTCTAATCCATAATTTATGAGGCTAGAGGTTCCATTTAGAGTTAGGAGGTACCTCAAAGAAATTCAGGGGTACCCAAGGTAAATTTGTGCTCTGAACTGTTCTAGAAGAAACAGTCTATCTCTCCATTAATGGGAAAGATAGTCCATGAAGATAGACTTGCCACATTGGTGACTAAATGAGGTGTGCAAAATTAGGCAGAATGAAAATGCCCTGAAGTATCCAGACACAGAAACCTAGAAAGAAAAGCTAGCCTCTTCAAAAAGCTGTAGCTAATGAAAGAAACATTGAGTGTCACTGTTATATACCAGATCCCCAGAAGCAGAGCATGCTTCAGTTAGGAAAATACTTGTCATAGACCCTGTGCCTAAAATGCTTGAGACATCCTCGCTGACTCCAAATGGATGTCTGTGCGAAATGCTGTACTGTTTGTCATTCTCTGGTTGGAATGGGATTACAAAGCTGCACCTGCAAGGGCAGCCTTTTTTTAATTCTCCAGCTCATATTAGTTTCCTGACTTGTGCTGTCATATGGGAAGCCAAAGATGAGTGCCTGTAAAGGAGCGTGGTCAATGGTGTGGAGCAGGACACTAGTCCTGTGACTGAGCACACACCTCCGTACCACCTAGACATGCCATTCATTCAATTTGACATATTGGCTGTAAGCACTACTGGCCTCTTCAAGGCAAAGTTAAACACTGCATAGAAGAGGAACATTTAGGAAACTTGCTCCCTGTGAACAGTTAGGGATTGGTTACCAGCTCCTTGCTGAGAGAGAAACCTGACCAAAGCCATGTAGATGGGCTTAATATGCAGTGTCATGCTCAATTTGGCATGTCGGCAGGTGTGCCAGAACTCCTCTGGGCCAAGAGCACAGTCATTTCCCCCTCTGGACACTCATCCCAGGTGCTGGGTTCAGGGCAGGGACACGCTCATGGGCAGCACTGGGCACCTACTGGGTGCCTGCACCACACCGGGCTCAAGACATTGCCCCTATGGCCGTTGTTTCTACAAGTGTTTCCACTGACTGGAGAACTGCAAGAGGCCTTTGTAGACTGCTGCACTCATGTCAGCCACACACTAGGCTTTTTTCATCAGAGAAGAAGAGATGAGAGTTCCTAAGGATCTTAGCACCGGACACATTTCTGAATCAACTGGCCATAATGTCAGCATATCTGCTACAGCAGCAGTCAGGCCTCTGTATGCAACGCAGAGGTCTCCCTTGGTAGGTTTTTATCCTGGTGGCCTTACAGGCAACCTACTAGAGCTGACCTGGTTAGCAGAAGGCAGGATGGTGGTGGCTTCAAGATTTTGAAGAGATAAGAGAGTTTTTCTATTACTGTACTGCCTTTTCTGCGTTGCCTTTGCAGCTCAGTGCTGTGCTTCCTGCAGATTTCCTGGAAGGTGGCCTGTGTCATCCTGACCTTCTGCAGTGACAGTTCATCCTCTTACATCTGGAAGACAATCTTTTGCCACCAACTGAGGTTTCTTTCCTCAACACAGTGAGCGCCTTTGTCAAGTTCAGCAAGTTGTGCTTTTCAAGCTCGGGAAAAGTGCCTTTTTGAAGCAGCTTCTCGAACTAGTTGTCTTCCTCAGCCTTGTTTACCTCCTCATTCTCTGTAGCTTCTGCAGCCATTCTCTGCAGCTGGGGACAAAGCTGGGGTGACAGCAGCTGCTGGAAACTCACAGGCATAACTGCTTTGGTGATGCTGGGGCAAAACTGTTGCTGTCTGAAGGCAACACCTCCACCAGCTCCTCAGCAGCTCCTCTGGAGCCTGGGGGATGAGCTTCACAGCGCAGAAACCTGTCGGCTCATGACAGCCTCGGGTGTTTGAGTTGGCAACTCCAAAGGAACTTGATCATGGCACAGGGAAAGAAAAATCGACCTCAGTCTGTGAAAGGTAGTGATGTAAAGTATTCTCAGCATCCCCCTGGGCACAGCAGAAGCTGTTTCAGAGTGCGCAGGGCCTGGCATGAATACATAGGGGTGTAGAGACCCCCCACAGCTCTGAGCACACAACTTCAGGGAGAATCCTCCCACATGGCAGTAAATAGGAAAGTAGAAGTTGGCTGGCTGCTTAAACAAGACTGGGGCTGCGGGGCTGAACAGCCTTCACACTCAGCCACCAACTCTTCAGCTGTATCTTCTTGGCCTTTGATTTTTGTAACTGGGATCTCCAATCATTCTCTCATCCAAGGGCCAGACAGATCTGAGCTGCTTAACTCATAAGACTGAGTAAGACTGAGCACAGCCAGGGCAGGGCATCCAAAGCTTAGAACAAAAGGATTACAGAGACAGCATCATAAGAAATACCAAATTTTCTCCAACAAAAGATTCATCTTCTTCAGGATGACACAGGTGTTCTGTGAGGCCTTCTTCGGTTCAGGTGAAGTCTCAAAGGCCTCAATTTTTGTGAATGACGTTTCCCTTTGTTGTCCTTTGGGCCAGGCGCAGGTTGCTGAATCTTTTAATATTCTACATTTCCTGTCCATGATATCTATTGCAGATTAAGTATGTGGCTATATTAAGTCAAAAGCTAATGTAATTCTCTCCTCTTATTTTAAAAGCCTTAGGCTTCCTCCAGCTTTACAGCCCTTGATACTTCAATTCATATGACACCCTGGAGTCATACTTCTCACCAGTGCAATGACTACAAATGTGGCAAAATTAATTCTGTTCTCAAGCAGGAACTCCTGATAGCTGACAATGGACTTTCAGTGGTGTAATCAGGCACAGAATTTGCTCCAATGTGGTTTTAATACAACTAGGGAGACTCAGACTATTTATTATGGGAGTCATATAAACAAGTCATTCGAACAAAATCCTCCTAATTTTACGGCAGTCTAGACGTGTAGCATATTGTGAAGCCATGTCTAAGGACAGTGTCATTAAAGGTTTTATCCTTATTTCCAGTTCAGAGGAGAACTGAGGATAAATGTGGCAGTTTGGCACCCAACATATTATCCCACAGTACCTAAAAGGAGCGTCGGAGTAATCTGAAAAGTCCTTTGATTATTACACGATAAGAACGGTTTATTTCATGTTTACTCTGCTGGGATAACATTTGCTGTACTGTGTTTTGCCAAGTTTGCACACTTTCTGTGGGAACCCTCCTCATTCCAAAGAAATAGGATTATAGGAAGCATTTTATTAGAGCTTACTGGAAAAATGTGCCATAAGTGCCAAGGAGACAGGACTGTTGTCCAGCTGGCTGCAGACAGACAATGCGTAAGTTACAAAGAGTTGCAAGATTGCTGGGTTGCATGGAAATTCCCGTCTTAGCTGGTGCCTGGTCTCTCAAACTCATACACCTTCCATGAAACACATGCAAACCTTCAGCGCCAATCCTCAACAATGTCTGGGAAATACACTGTAAAGGTTGCCTTAAGGTCAGCAGGATTTTGAAGAGATGGGGGTGTTCAGAGTTGATCGCTCTCCTGGAAGCCTCCCATGCTCCTGGAGACAGCATGTTGCCTCCTGTGTTGCTTTGTGAGTTGGCACAGATAAGATAATGTTCTCCCCTCTTCAGGCTTCATATGTGCCTCCCCTCTTTTATTTTTGGTACAACTGAGGCTAGTCTTGTAACATAAAGCTTAGCCCAGAGCTCTCCCAGCAGAGTCAATGACATCTGGAAGTAGGAAATGCCTCCCAAATATTTATGAGCTATGTCAGCAATTTCCAGACTACTATTTTTCCCTAGTGTCTAACCTGAAACTTCCTTACTGCATTTTTAACTCATTGTTTTTTGTTTATTCATGAAGACATTTCAGTAATTAAATTTTATGAGTGATATTCTAAATGAGGGAATAAAATGAATTTCAAAAGACAACAGACCAAAAAAGAGGAGTCCTGAGGAGAGATGGAGATTTGGTCTGATGTATCCTTTTCTGGCATAGGCAATCCATAGGAGGAAGTAAGGCAGAAATTTTTTGTGGTAGGTGGCTATGGAAACTGCAGCCACTAGTAGATGAGTGTCAGGAGTGAGAAACATAACATTAAAAGGAGTCGTATGCTATGTCTGGGTGAGATGCCTTATTGGGCAAAGCATTGATGAAAAGATAAACTGAGATAGAGATGGATATGGCTTCTCAAGCTACTGGGAAGAGGTTCTGGTTGATTGCCAGAACATAAATATTTTAAATTAAGTTCAGGCTCCACTAAAGTTTGTGAGAGCTTCACCATCAGCTTCAGCAGGGCTAAATTTTCACTCTTTGTGTTTTATTAGTTGTTTAGGTGGAGGGTAGCTTCAGAAAATGTCAAAATACAGATAGGCTAGTATTAAAGCTCTGGATTCAGATTCAGAGCTACATTCCTACTTTACCTGACTCAAAGAACTGAGGCAAAACACAGAGTGGTAACAGATTGAACAACAGCACAGTCAGATCAAATGTTAAAAGCCTTCAGCTAGAGGTAGTCCAGTCCTGGAGCTCTGGTCTAGCCTGAGGCTGAGACACAAGACACAGATCATCACTCTAAGTGTGGATCAGATTTTATTAAAAATAGAGGAGGTCAGAAAAATTCTGAAGAATTCCAATTCCGGCTCTGAAGAATACCAAGAAATAATAGCAGTTGTTTTTATTTTTTTCGCTTGTCTTTCTTTTTATATCTGGTTACTTCCTATTTCATATCAATACACTGTAGTGATACAATATCAGCTACCACATGTATTTCAGTTCAAACTCTCTAGTTTTATGTTCTTGTATGTATCATCACTTTAATATCAACCATAAAAATAAGTCATGATTCAGCAAAGTCCCTAAGTGCTTCTCCTTCTGTGAGTCTATGAGATACAGTTGTGTAAATGATAAATGTTTCAAGCTATGACTGAAATGAATAAAATGAGGGATAGGATTTGGGGAGAGGGGAAGGGAAAAGGAAAACCTATAATATTTCATTTTTCTTTGATCTGAAATGTTTTATATGAAATAAAGCATTTAGTGTTGGCTTTATGTAGCTCTTTCCAAAAAAAAACCTCACACATGAAGTTAATACTGAAACGTAAGAATTGTTTCAAAATGAAACGCTGACCTTTCCATACAATTGTCCTCTCCATTTTGTTTCTGAATGCAATTGCAGTTTTTCAACAAACTGTAAAGTAGCCTAGCTGTCATGTAAATGACCTGACACTACTCGTATGATCAGAAGTTAGGCAACATTAATGTGTTTTGCAACATTAAGGTGAAAAAAGAGCAAAAGAAATTGAGAGAACAAGATAGACTTTGGGAATACAGATCAATGTGTGCAGAGAAAGCACTCTAGCGTGTAAACTGTCTGCAAAAGTTTAGCTAGCGTACAAACAGGCTTGCAATGTGTTTGCATTTTGCAGGCCAACAAACACTCATCATTAAATCAGTGAGGCCAGTCAAGATGTCTGTAACACAGCAAGAGGCACAGCAAAAGCAGCAGCAACAAACTCCCCTCTCACTGCCTGCAAACATCCCAGACTTTTACAGAGTTCGTTCCTAGCAGGCTGCTGGGAAGCGTGCTATCTTCTGACCTTAATATCTTTAGTATAGCAGAGAGAAATCATCTTCCCAAAAGCTGGTACTTTGATCACTCTCAGAAATAAAGATCAGAGGATGACTAAGGGTCTTGGGAATTGAGTTCTTGCTCTTTTTCTTGCTCATGCAGGCACGCAAAAACGCTCACAGAGGCACATTTTCGTATATTTGTTATTGACGCAGACACACTTCAATGAGAGATCCTTACAGCGCACGTACTTAACTGACACATTACACAAATGTTTGCTGTGTACAGAATAATCAAGGAAACAGACTCATGTTTATTATTACTGAATCAGCAGCAGTCTAATGGATTAAAAACATCCTCTTCATTTTTTTTTTCCTCTCTCCTGTTGTGAAAGTGCCAGTGTTGTAAACTCTCCCTGCAAGAGAAGTGGGTGGAGATGAAGCGACTCACGACCTCCATGATCTGTGCGCTCCCAATCTCTCAGGTTAGGTCTTCTGGCCGCAACCCAAACTCCCAGAACATCAGCTACAGATACTTGGAGCCAATTGGGTTGAGAAAGAAGACAGTAAATGTCTGTTTCCGGTTCACAGGCCCCTTAGCGTCACCACATATTTTGGAAGTCTGTCTGGCTTCCTGACTTTGAGAGTCTCTTGATTTAGACTTCAGGGAGTAGCAGTGAAAGGGAAGAAAAAAAAGACTTACCTAAAACCTTATGAATAGTCAGAACATTTTATTTTCTTTGACTTTTAATCCTTTAAAGCCTTTTCTTTTTTTTTTTTTTTTTTTAAGCGATATTTACAGTAACTCCTGTTACTATAGTGAGTTGTGGTTCTTTATACATACGTTCTTCAGATTGGAAGAAATGCCCTAAAATGGATCTGAATTCTTCCTTATCCATCCAGATTTCCACTGATTTCACTGATATCATGGCTGGACCTCGAGGCCACTGTAACCCCAAACAACAATGTTCAGTCTACACTGAAACAGTATTTTCTCAAATCTGAAAACGCTGCTGGGCCTATTTAAACATAGACTTAAGCTGGTCCTTGTGAAGCTTTTATACATCTAAATTAACTTAATAAATTTGCTCAATGTGATTCAGTCTGTCTGAACATCTGCTTTTAATGTGGGAAGAATGGGATTTAGCAGTGCTTTGCATATTGTTTTAAGACTATTTTTAATCTCACTGTGATAAGCAGCACAGCACAGAGGCTTGGCCACCACTCGGTGTAACTAAGTGGTGTGTAATTATGAGGGACTGTACCTGTTCTGGCCCATTAAAACAGCTCAGCTTGATGAGCAGCTTGTAAAAGGAGTTCTAATACATAAGAGCAAGAACTGGGTTACTATAATCGTCTGAAGAGGGAAAGACAATATGTAAGAGTATGAAGAGAGCTGGCATTAGCTATGCTGGAAGAAGTTGTTAGAAAAAATGAGAAAAATATGAAAGCAAAGAGACTAGACAAAAGCACACAGGGCCCTTTTACCTTTCTAATGGCCATTCCTGGCATGGGCATTCCTGTCACTCTTTGCCAAGTTCTGTGTTGGTGGAGGGGGCTGTGTTTTGGGGTTTTGGATCCAGCTGGGTGCATGTGATGGGGCTGTAACTTCTGAAACCTCAGATACATGCTCAATGTTGGTCTTTCTGTCATCGTCATAATCAGAGTACAGACTGTTCCTTCCCAGGCAAGGACAACATTCCTCATGGGCTCCTCATCACCCTGGCACTATTACTCCACCTCGGCAAGAAATTCCTACCCACATTTCCATAAGTTTTCTCATTCTTGCAAAAGTGGCTCTGGAAGGGTCACATTTCCATGACCAAGCCTACTTATACGTTTAACTTTCTCTTAGTCAGAGGGCTGAACTGCATACAGTTGGCAGTGTGCCTGGGCAGGCACACAAAGCACAACCTTCCCTTTTCATCCCAGGCATTTATCAAAGGATGCAGACATTGTTCTTGTCTCTCCTCAGGCCTGTGCTCCTCCTACACTAACCACCTCTTCCAAGTCCATGGTGGCCCTGCCTCTTGGTGTGGCAGGTGGTTGGAAGGACAGGGAAAGATGCCGATGGGAAAGCCTGTGAAACACAACCTAAAACAAATAGACTGCTGCCTGTGTCACTGAAGAAAAGGCCCTGTAATTTTTGAGGACTGGTCTTTTTTTTATTGTCTCGTGATGGTCTTTCAATGGTGGCCTCTGCTCAGATACTGGGCCTTGCGCTTCGTCACCCTGTGAAGGGCAGGGTTGTATACATGGCAAAACTACCATAGCAAACAAGATTTCCACAGAAATGCAAAGTAGAAATGTCTTGTCACACTCTTTCTTGTGTAATTTTGGGTTCACCTGCTGCAGAGATATGTCTGCTGTTTCTTCATCAAAGCATGATGCCGCCAGATGGAAAGGGCAGAGGGTGTTACATCCGGGGAGGTGTGGGGCACAGAAACACTCCTCCAGCCGAACTCTGTCACCACAGGTGTGTTCAGGCCAAGCCATTGCTTGACACTGGCTGTTCCCCAGAGGTAGAACCTGTTATACGTGTTTGTAGGGTTTAGCTTTACTGCAGCGTACATCCAACAGTCATAGGAGTAGGAAAACACTTGGATGGGCCAGGTGGCATCACGTTCAGCACTTCCACTAAAAATCCTTAGAGAAAGGCAGGGCAAGTGATAGGAAATGTTCTCATTGCTACAGGCAGTTCATGCCCTAAATCTGCTTGTGAAACCTTCTGCTGCTCCAACAGCTGGGATGCTGATCTCTGAAAAAGGAACTGTGTTAACTTTTGCAACTCTACCTCATCAAAGGTAGCAAGTGAGAAATTTTCCATTAAAATTTTTTGCCAACTCAAAGTTTCAAGCTCTTTTGCATGAAGAATATTTGCTTGCCATAGAATATCATTCCTTGACCCCAAAAAGCTAAATCAGTGGCCTTGTGACTATGCACGGAGACCATGCTCAGTCTTCAAGGTTACTTGTCCCTCCATTCTACCAAATAGGCTTAACTGTGACACCAAAAATACTGACAACAGTGAAATATCTTGTAGCCCACTTCATCAAGATTTTGAATTCCTTACTATTCTTATTTAGTCTGTGTTCTTTAGTGGAGGTAAGATCCAAAGAGAGGTTTAGGGGCCTCACTCCAGTTCAGGTGCCTTGCTGTCCCTTGAAGTGATCTAAGAAGGAGTGCAGAGCCGAAACAATTTGTGGATCTGGGCTTCCCTCCAGATTTACAATGGGGATAACAGAAATTGCATTTTGTAGCTCTGTCGTTTATTTTAGAAGCCTGTGTTGCATGTTTGCTCCTTGGCAGGATGAGAGATACAAAGTGCATAAATATACTTCAACCACAAATGAGCAAGGAAATGGAAGGAAGTGCTGTTTAAAAAAATGCTTTCAGTGACTTATTCAAGTTACAAGAATGGCAAGAGGCATTTTCTAGGAAGGAAGAGAGTTTCTAAATTGCTTTATGCAAGATGGTCTGTTCTATTACTCCGTTCTGAAAAAAAGTTAGAGGTAACTACTATGAACGTTATAGCTCTGGCAGAACATGAGCACTCCAGAGCTTGGTTTCTTGCAGAAAGAACATGTCATATCAGCATGATCATCATCTGTTGTGACATCACAAAATTTGATACTGAGATTATATTGCTGTTCTGTGTAAATCCACTTAGTCTCATTTTTTATCTCCTAGTCTGACCTCATTCTGATGAGAGACAGCCAACTACTTCTGCTCACTACTCTGGCCAAGAACTAGCTTCATATATGACTTATGCCTCATTAGTCTTCCATATGTTGGACATTTCTCTAGTTGGTGATATGATATGTCTGATGCCAGAAAAGGAGCTGAATAAAGGCCTCTTATTGTGAACTAACCAGTCACATTCATGAGTCACCGAGTACCTTCTTCTGAATTAAATAACATAGAATATTACCTAATCAAATTACCCATAGTATCTCAGTGCAACAGCAAAAGATGGGCTTGATTTCGAACTTTGGATTTCAATTCCAGTTTTGGATGTACATACTGATCAGGCTTCAAATTTACCTCTATTAATGAGAACAACTTAATGTACTCTAGATTTCGAACCCCACATTAAAAAATAGTAATCATCCAAAGCCTTAGTTCTCACTATTTCACAATGACCGTATTTGGGTTCGGGTTCAGGGTTCTATCCCATCTCTCTGAATCACCTAATGTACACATTTCCTTTATAAACATTAACTTCTACTGAACCAAAAACCACTACTGAAGAGCTGGGTTTGACTATTATCACACATAATAACTAAACCTCTTTAACTGCTTTATACTTGGGTTAAACAAACTAGGAAACTTCTCCTGTTTTAAAATCTCATCTAGAGATGAGCCAGCTTATTACCAGTAATAACTGTGTATAAAGGACTGAGCCATGCCATGAGGGATAGTCCCTGACAGTTCTGTCCTCAGCGGTAAAGTAGGTTGGTAGACGCATTTGATTGAGAGTGTCTTTTCTATCCGTTGCATGGCAGCACCAGTACCAATGGACACTATCTCCAGCAGTGATGAGAGGACAGCTAAAATGAAATGCTGGAGTATGCTCATCTACAGGCATGAAATCAGGCAAGTAATCTTTTTAATATTTCTGACAGCTGACATATTTAATTATATGCATAGGGTGGACTGCAATCTAGTACTGAGCAATGTATGAGCGTACCACTGCATTCCTAGTCACAACCATATTTACCCTGTGCCCCATTCTTGGCAGGGTGTTATAATGTTTCCTGTATACTGTCTATCTCCTTGCCTAGAAAGCAAATAATCCAGGAAGAGGGGGAACTTTCATTTGTGAGTGCAAAAAGGTGAGGACAAGAAACCAGCTCCCTGCAAGAGCTGAAACATGGTATGCAAATAGATAGTAAATATACTCTGTACTTTACTACTACCAACGCAGTACGTGTTGCTTACAGACAGGATTGTACTCTTCCTTGCTGCTCCTTCTAACAGCTGTGTGTACGTGGCAAAAAGTGTGCTCACCCGCTATCACTGAGGTTGAACTGCCTGTGAGCAGACAATTTACCCTTACTTTTGGATTCACAGAAGGAACAAAAAAATGAAGACAGAAACAAAGCAGAAGTGCTTAATTATGAACAAATACATAAAGATAATCAAGATAACTTGATGTAGGAATGTTATTAAGGGATCATTGTGCAATAACAAAGTGCTTTATGTCAGCAATGAGCTCCTGGAGGGCAGATCCCTGCTCCCGCGATCGAGTAATTAACTACTCTCACATTGGGGAGCACTGCTGGAGCTTCTTCCCATTTCTTCACACAAGCACTGCACTTTCTCTGTCTCTGCAAAATGTTTCAAATGCCTTCTTTTTTTTTTCTTTTCTGTTTCTAATCTTTTCCTGGATTACTGAATGTACAGTGAAACCTCTTATCTTGCGCAGGAATTATGTTTATAACAGAAAAGGAACTCAGGGACTGAATGCCTTAGGGACTTAGACGACGGGATGTAGAGACTTTTATCTTGAGGTTGCTTTCTTGAGTCAGACCCAAGTTGGTAGTGACCTAAAATTGCCTCAGCCTAATGACTGTTTGGTCTCCACTGCGCAATGTGTTTGGTGGTCTCAGTTTAATTCCTGGTAAATACTTGTTTGCGCACTAAATTGCTTCCATAACTGGTATCCATGTTAGCAGTCTCACATAGAGGTCAAGGGTTTGATGGGAACAGGGACTGAGCTATTCTTTCATGCTGCGTGCTGGTCCCTTCTAGCATGTGAACTGAAAAAACAATGCAGTTTATGGTGGGTCGAGGACTGCTTGCTTGTTAATCTGGTTCCCTTCAAAAACATAAACTGTGATAAACTAACTCTGAAAAATTATTTATGATAGAAAATAAAGATTCATTCATCCAGGGTCCTTTTAACATGCTGAAGGCCAAGGTATCTCCAGAAGCTTCAGATGATAAAGAGTTAGCTCATGTCAGGACATAGTCTGGTTAGCATAGTTGATGGTATATATCTGGATACAGATACAGTGCACAAAGAGTGTAATTCACATAAATAATGTCTATCATCTCTCCCCTCTCTTTTTCCCTTTACCTTACCACTCATTTCTGGTCTCTCAATTTTACTGGCATTTGTATTCATGTGAATATACGAGGTATCAGATCAGGAAGATCTATAGGTTACAGAAAATGAACCAACAAAAATAAGTACACAGTGCAGTAAACTAAATAAAGTTGTTTGCTGTACTCAGCCAGTGCAAAAAATATTTTTTTTAATTAATTTTAAAGCCTTCTGTTCTTCCACACATCTACAAATGTAAGATCCTACAGACTGCTATGAATAGCAGCAGAAGTGAAAAAAAAAATAGCGTTTCATCAATGATTTTCACACATTTTCACAAGTATGTTCAGGACATATTGCTGCAAGTGTGCATTTGAAATTGACATGAGCTGGAGATCAGCAGAAAATTCAGCTGTCAGATGGTAATTTTTCAGTCACAGATTCACACAAAAATTCAGTAGGACACTCCTGTCAGATTGCACTGGCAGAACTTACATAAACCTTATGTTATCTGTCAAAAAAGGCACAATAAAATGCAGACATGGGCATTTTCAGTCTCCATGCCAAGTAAGTTCAAAATGGATTTTAGCACCGAAAATAACATCTGCTACATGCATGGTCTTAGAGTGTGATAAGTTGTAAAGTGTAGACAGAAATACAGATTGTTTGCTGTCACGCAGATACAGTCGGTTAAGCTCCAGACCTGAAAGTGAGGTTTGACCACAGCTCCAGTCGATGCATGCAAGTTCTTCAACAATTATTAGAGTAAATTATATTAAATGCACTCCCACCAGCTGTTTAGGATTTTCAGGACAAGTCTCTTACTGTGTAGTTACAGCATTTACCATTGTAATTTTTAATTACAGGCTCTCATATTAAGTGGAGCCACATGGTATTATCATGGTGGAAGTGAATAACAACAGTGGTGTTGGAAATCTGTAAGACTGTATGCCAACATCCGAAAGTACCGAGCCATAATTCATTTTACAGCAAGGTAGGTAGGATCAGTATTTTCCTATAGTATATACTGTCTTATCTGTACATATATTGTATTTAAATGTTTTACAAAATAGACACAAGTTATCTGGAATTATTTTCCAAACATACTACCTTTCTGAATTTTAAAGATATAATCTATGGTAGATTTTGCAAGTAACTTAGAAGCCAGAATGTGTAGTGTAAGGATACGTGTACATATGATAAAAGCACAACAGTACTGTGCTCTTTCTCTCCTTAATGGATGAACTAGAAATCAATAGTGTTTTCATTTGCCTTGTATTTTTCTTTTCCTGAAGTGAGTTCTGGAGTAATTTCCTTTAAAATATAGAATTGAGAATGGCACAAAATCTATTAGCTCATGTGCATCTAAAAAGATAATAAAATTAACGTCACCACAGGCATTCAGATGAACAGAAAGTGCTTATGGAAAAATGTAACAAAGGAGACATGAATTCAGTCAACCATATGATAAACCAGATTTTATGAATGTTCTTGTTTGTACCTAAGGAAGAACTGGTCTCCCTTGAAGTTTGTCTGGTTTTTCCCAGGTTGTGTAATAAAAGACATTACCTTTTCGCACCGGTTTTTCCTTGCTTTATATGTAAAAGCACATTCCATTATTGAAATGGCCAGAGTGAAAGCCTGACCAAAAAAAGCCTCAAACCCCTCCATTTCAAGTCTATGTAATCTTAGTATGTAATGTCTTCTTAACTGGAGTTTTTCAGAACAGATTCCTCACCAATCATCTGCTTTTCAGAAAAGGCCCGTCGGTGAAAAACCAAGCTCATGGCACAGCTGCGCCTAGAAACAGCACAGCTGTCATCTGGGAAGGAGGGAGATTTTCAATTTGTGAAGGTAAAAGCATGATTTCTTTTTCCTTCTCTACTTCTGAGAAGTGCAAGGGTGATCCTGCACTGCCTTTACTCCATCCAGGCAAATCTACATGAATTCAATGAGAGACGTACACATGAGCTGCAAGAGCTGCATGGCCCAACACAGCGATTATCTTTTTAACTTACAGAAGTAGCTGCCAAGTAACTGGTAGTGAGCACAGATTTCGCCACTCCATGCATGCAGCTTCACTGGAAAGAGAGAGCACAGTAACTCTGTCTTTAGTTTGCATGTGGGCAGCCTGTTCCTGCACTTCCTAAGCCACAAAACCTTTGGTGTATGAATTCACTGTACTCTGACTTACAAATATTTGCAGTGGGAGAGGGAGCAGGTCCTAGGTCATCAGGATTTTAGGAGGTAATTTTCAAGCTGCTGCCAGACTAAGCCAACATGTCTTAATAAAAGCTTCATGTGTGCATAGTAGCTGAGAACAAAACCAATCTGTTTCCCAGCATTGTTTTGCTTCGCTGCTGTGTTCACATAATGCAAACCCGTCAGTACCGCTCTACCGGCAGTTTCCATGAAGCTGATTTTCTATAAATCTGAATATACACTGTGCTAAATAGTTCCTTCTCCTGCATCGCCTTGCAGAGCGATATTACTCAACACAGTATAAAATTCTTAGTCATCGCTATCACTGGGCTTTCTGTGGCACAGACCCTGTTTTCTGTGCTGCATTCCTCATTTTATAGAGCAAACTGGAGCTTCTTTTTGTTTGCAAAGCATAGACCAAGATCCTGAACATTGCCATAAGGGTCAAGCATGGAGCATATCACCACCTCACATTTCTTTGGGCTGCACGGTGTAGCATCATGAAGTTTGTACTTGCAGGAAACTGAGTCATCTACTTTTTCCTCCTTCGATGCACCCCAGTGGATGGCCACTCAAAGTAGGAGAAGGGCTTAGCAGTTCTGTCCTGTGATATGTTACCTCTCCAGAGGCAACACTGTGTTCTTCAAGCTCAGGTTTACGATGGCATTGAGTATATACCCTCCACTTAAAATAATTATGCACATTTCTCACGTCTGATCTGACCAGTCCTCACTGCCCAACCAATAGAGCACTTTATATCATTATAAATGAAAGTAGGCACTGGAAATTAGGGGAAGAAGAAAAGAGAGTAGGAAAAACAGCCAAGGTTTCAGTGATATATACAAACCAAGTGCCTCTGCACACCCATCCGAATACCCAAAGACCATCAGGTGGAACAGCCTGCACAGCTTTTGTAAAGCCTAGCAGAGGCAGAGTGATGGGAGGAAGGTCAGCTGGAGAAGGGTCCTTTCTAAATCTGCAGAGAGGACCAATGCAAGTCACTGCTTAGGCCCATGGGTGACCATTCCCTAGAAATAAAGCTTCAGGAGGGTTTTAATATCCCGACAAACTTACACTTCACAGAAGAAAGTGTGGGGAGGTTGTACATTTGCTATGCATGCATAGTAACAGCAGCTGCCCAGCAGATAACCAGCACAAGCAGGACACTTTATGCACCAAGCTCTTCCATGAGACTCTGAGAGGAGTGTTCTCCCTGCAGCAGGAGTGTCAGGGGTACCTTACCTCTTCCTTTTCCACGTTAGGCCAGACCCCCACGTGTGGGACTTCTGCACCTGAGGACTTATGATTCTGATAGACTTCAGATAGAGATAAGTAGAGATACATTCCAGGTTGTTCTTCCTACTGGATTAATCTGCAGCTTAATTAAGCATGGCAAAGTTATTAGAGCAGAGTACCTGAAATAGTTCATGCTCTCATCATGACGTACTGGGTTTGGCACAGCTACACCACCCACGCCAAAAACATGCTATTGATGACAAAACCTGAAAGTCACCACAAGCCTTTCATAATCTAAATTACAGATAGGGTGTCTGAGTAGCAATCACATGGCCAAGATTCTCTTCGCGTGTTCAAAACCAGTTGTCCTGTGCAAACAGGCAGAAGGGTCAGGAGATGGACAGGGTTATATCACCCACAAATCTGCCAGGTTTTAGCCCTCTCATTACAATGGGCTGACAAGGTTGTACCCCCATAATACATGAAATGGTTGTGATCATATGATCACAGGCATGTGAAGTTTTCACCTCCAAACTACAGTCTTGTCTTCCTTTGTGTAGCACCATAGGCTGGGGTTTGCTTTGTGTTATCACACTGATACCCACCAATAGTGGTGATGGCAAACTCAGCTGATCATTCTGAACCAGATTTATCTGCTAATGTCAGAGTGAGACCTCCCCATGACTACCCTGATTCTTGGACTGTCTTGTGAGTCTGATTCCATCTCACACAAAAGTTCCCACCCTTTCACCCACTCTCTCTTCCTTCTTGCCTGGTTGGTTGAAACTTAGAAGCTGTTTCTCTTCTTGACTTCCTGTCAATTTGAAAAGAAAGCTCCCAAGGCTTCTCTTAGTACTCTGTGTGTTTACTCATACCTCTGTGTGTGTGTATGCACAAGTGTGTTTGTGTGTGCATGTCCACAAGGTCCCTCTCACTTGGTTTACAGAGTGCAGTCTGGATGCCTCTTGTGATCAACAGTGTACTCATTCTACCTGAAATTAGACCTGAGATGTGATTGCCCTGTGAATGTTTTAGTTGAGGGCAATTCCGGAAAGAACAAATACAGCAAGGGCTGCTTACAGGACTCCAAAGTTCTGCAATCAGCTAAAGAACCAGAGACGTGTAGTTAGTCACTAGTAACCGAGTGAAATGCAAGCAGGAAATGTCATTTCCTTCAGATAAGGTGCTGAGGATCGAAATAATTTGGACTTGTTTCCACTGACCGCATAGCAGTAAATGTGGTAGCTTCTGAAAACTGTTAGAGGAGGCAGAATTGTTCAATATTTGTTGGATCTTCCAGGTAAGTGTTAATGGGCCACATTTCCTTAGCTGATTTAAATGATTCAGCAGGATGAACTATCCTGTCTTGATTAGAAAGGCAAGTCTCACATATTCACATCTACAAATACACAGAATAATCAGTCCAAGAGCTAAACTCCACATCTGATCTCTACTGAACCAAAATTCAGAGCATCTATGCACATCTATTTACGAGAAAATTGGTATCTGATTCTTAAAACTGTGTGTTGGGATCCTCTTTAATAAAAACAGTTACTCGAGCTAAATGATTTTTGGTTATAGGTGGTCTTGCTTTGCAATTATAGAATATCCTGATTTAACAGGCTGGATAAAATTGTATTCCTCTCTACTAGTGCAATTTTCCTTCTCTGCCTTTTTTTAAAGGGCAAGACAGAAAAAAGCAGTGATGGCACTTGTTGAGGAACTGGAATAGGGAAAATGTAAAGCAGCAGTAGAGGAATTGTAGTAATTTGACATACTGATTTTTTTAGCATTATCTGTAAATTTGGATTCTTTATTTAGAGTAATAAATTAGTGCTGGGTGAACACATGAATTTCTATGACATGATTTCTATTTAATTTTTCATCAAAACATACATTTTCATTAATTGCCTTTCATTTGTTAGCAGTTCTCAAGTATTCATTACAAAACTGAAAATCAGAATAATTGCTCTGCTGTTTTGCTAGAAAATAGGGAAATCTTTAAACAAAATATAGCGAAATTTAATTTAAGTGAGTTTTTCTCTTATTCACTTATTATTCACTGGATTTTTAAGAAGAAAACTCAATGCCTGTGTCTGTCTTATACACATCTCTGTATCTTTAGCAGAAACAGCTGATTCAAAACTAGTTTAAGTACAAAGTCATCTCATTGCTCTTTAAACCTGCTGAAGTTGTAGATTACCTTAAGTTCAGCTTAAAGCAATTCAGGCTCTTGGATAGGAACCAAATAAATGAGTCTTCCACAAAAAGAAGTTATCTCTGTGTTTAGCTGAGTTGTAAAAATTCTTCAGACCACAGAGCTGGTGAATCTACCTCAGTTTTATCTGCGGGCAAAATATCCTTGATATTTGTAATGACTTGAATAAAATCTCTAGCAAACCTTTTTTCCACCCAGTCTATCTGTTCTCTTCCTCCATACAGCTTCCATCTTTAAACCAGTCAGGCATATATAATACATGTGGGAATGCTATGAAAGACACGGGGTGCACGCGTGAGTACATGTTGCGGAGGGAAGGCAGCTGACCCATCGCACCATCCCTGGCCAAAGCCATCTCTTCACAAAGGCTGGAAATGGCTCCGGCAGAGCCTTGGGCTGGGATCAGGAACACTTCAGTCTGTACCAGCACCAACAGATTCATTGCTCGCAACAGAGCGATGACGTCCGTGTGGCCATGGCCTGTTTCACTTTGAGTTTTCAAGTTCACACAATACTGAAACTCGAAGTACAAATAGTGGAGGGGATGTCCCAAAGCACTGCAAAGTGAGCACACTAGCTCCATTTTCCAAAACCTATGCAAATTGCAGCTGGTGGTTTTTGCACAGCCTTACCTGGTAAATCATGCTACAAAGCCAGCTAGCACATTTTATAGTTATGAGCTCAGGCTTTCCACAGGGTTGCAACAAGTGACTGGTCATCTAGCCTCGAAAACTCCACCTCACACTCCTCTGACACAGGAGGCAGCTCTAATAATGTCCTCATGAAACACTCCAGAGAGCCCTCAGCAGAGGCTTATGCTGCCTGTGTGCCCTGCACATCTCATTGAAGGAAAGTGGGATTTAGGTGACATAGAGGTTTTTGTACTGGTTCAAGCCATAGGATGAATTTCACCACAAAGCAGTTTTAAGAGTCCACACAATTGGCTTCAACATTAGAAACATGCAAATCGTGACCCTCAAAAGATAGTATTGCCACCAGCCTGATTTAGAATTCAGCATTTTCTGTGAGGGCTGGTTTAATTGTTTCATGGCCATATTTGAAAATGCAGCAGACAAAATATTTGAAGGAAAAGATTTCTGAAAAAAATTGAAGTTCTAAAACATGTTGCTGAAATGTCGCTTTTGATAAAAATTTCAGTACTTTCAAAGGACAGACATAAAACTACATGCTAGTGTAGACTGAGATGATGAAATGTTGAAGATGCCCAACTCGTGATACTGCCACTTAAAAAAATTGTTCTGATTGCAAATATTGACACTTTTCACACTGGAATTAACTGTTACTCAGAAGTTTTGACAAACGGGAACTTTTTGGACTTCATATTCACTTGAATTATCACTTGAAAAGGAAACGTATGGAAATAGCACTTCACAGAGAACTGACTCTCTATCCATTTATGAGCACAAGATAGAATAGGATTTAATGAATCACTGACTTGTGATTCTATCCCACTAAAAATTGTCTATCTTCCTTCCTCTTCTCCTCATTTTAGGAAAAGAGCAAGATCTCATGTGACACTTTTCAATTGCATGAAGAATTTGGTTTTGACCATGGTAGGTTTGCAGGTCCATAGCACATTACTGGCTAACATCCACTGTCAAGTTATATTACAGCAGTTACATTAAGTAGTGCCAATGCACTAATCTGAAGTCAATTAACAATTGTTACTAAGGGGTGTTTCATCCTAATCCTTAAATAATTCACCTGCCTTTGATGTTAATAAAGTGGCTCAGAGAAGTAATATTTGATGGAAAAAAGCCACAGATGCCAGAAATAACACGAAAAGCTCCTACTTAAAGCAGTTAACAGCTGCAAAGCTAAGTGTAACAATAAAATGTGTTCATTAAAGAGATGTACACATATTAAAGTGTACTTAGATTTTATTACTAAAATGTATAATGTGATACACTGCAATATTTAAGTGGTAGAGCTTTTTATTACCTTTTAAAGTGTTCAGACAGAAAACACTGGAGAATGAGGGATAATTCACTGCATTTTTGTGGGCAGCACCCACATGTTCACATTTCCCAATGTTTTTTTCTTTATGGGGAAAAAAAAAAAAAGAATGCACTGGGCAACAACTTGTTTTTTTCCCAAGTAAAAATCATGTGCCAGTGATTCACTAATTCCTATTTTCCTTATGCTCATAAACGGGCAGAGGGATGACTGTCAATGAAACTATTAAAGGATAGAGAATACCTCAGAGAGTTGACATTCCAAATGATATATTTAAGATAAGGCAGATTCGAACAGGTCACTGGTTTGTAGTTGCACAACTGTCTGGATTTTTTGGATGTAGTTCATTTCATTACAGTCTCCTAAAATTCTGACTTACCCGTTGTTAGGAGCAAAATGGTTTGATGAGCTGACATTACAGTCACTCCCAAATATTAAAAAAAACTTGAGTCAGGGAAAACTAGGGAATGGCTTTAAGAAAACTTGTATTCTTTCCTTTGTTTCCTGATTTCTGAGCCATTAGAGTGCACTCCCTCCACACTTTCTGGCCTTCCTCTGCACTAATGAAAGCAAGAAATGTAAATCGATTACTAAAAACACAGACCACGAGTCTCATACAACAAATTGCCTCCAAGATCTGGATTCACAACAAACTAGCAGTGTATCTTGTATAGCTGTATGGAAAAATCCACTCCCTTCACCTGTATTTTTATGTCTTTTCTTCACTTACCTTCAAACCTTTGAGTGGTCAAGTTTTATTTGTACGCATCTTCACAGAAAATCAATGGTAAGTTTATACCCTGGAATACCATCAGTGGAAATTCTAAATTTATAATCTCAGAGAGAAAAAGGGCTGCTAGGTATTTCAAGTGATTATCAAGGCCATCCCCTGCACCAAAGTAACAACAAAGTCAGTGTGATGAAGTATGTACTCAGGCAGTATTTTTTCCGAGACTACTTTTTTTTTTTTCCTAATTTCTAATCTGTGGAGTGAAGGAAAAAAAAAAAAAGGTCAGGATGGAAAAAAGTGAAAAACGGAAGTCAATTTTTTCTCCCCTAAAAATACATTTGTTTCTCAGTCATTTAAATAACCAGAAATTTCCTTAGGCCTGATTATAGTGGTTTTTTGTTTTCTTATTTACAAGAGTAGTGCTAAAACAATGTGGAAACGGAAATGAATCCTTGTGGTTTATGTAGCTGGTTACAGCCAGTCCAGGTAAAACTTCAAATATCAATATCGAGGAGTGCACTTTTTTATCCCTGCAGCCCAAGAATACCTAGTGGAAAAGTTGATACAAATTATGAATTCCACAAAACCATCACTTCTGGTCAAACTAGATATAAAACCCTCAAACAAACAGCAGTCAAGACCATGCACTTCCTTAAGGCAGCTGACCATTGTCAGGTGTTTCTTATGTCTCATGCACTGTATAGAAACAGCTCACATGAGGAACAGCTGAACCTCACAGCTGGTTCTTCTGCATCAGTTCAAGTCTGCAACTGTATCTCTGACCTTAGACGAAGCTTTACGCATGGAATCTTGGAGCATCTTCCTCATTAGGCACTGTTTAAGAACAGCCATCTTTACTGAGCAGTTCCTCTTCAATCTTTTCTCTTTCCTGTGCAACTGTTTAGAAGACTTACTACTGAAAGTTACATTAACTTCTGACTCCAGTGTGATGCAAGCTGAATCTATAACATTTTTCAAAAGGCTAGTTTAACTCAATAATCAGTTCAAGAGAGTGCTGACAGCGGGCAGCAGTACTCCACTATTTCGTACTAGCAATTTGCTGAGTGGCAATAGTAGAAAATGAAGGTGCAAAACATTATGAAGTAATCCATTAAGAATCAATTAAACTTGTGGAAAACCTGAACCACAAGGGCTGATGGGAATAGAGCCCTGCAGGGGCTGTGATAGGTGTGAGCACCCTTTGATGATCTACACTTTTCACATAGAGGAGAACAACTCAGTAGGGAAAGAACCTGTGTGAAATGGGCTTTGGTAAATAACAGCCGTTATGATATTTGGGAGGGTGCCTGGGAGCAGAGAAAGAAATGGTACTGTCAGTTAAATGAGAACATGCTGAGTGATGGAAGGAGGAATTCTGAGATTTAGCAGAGGGCAAGAATAGATGTTATGATGGTTATAGTTAAGCTGTAATGGTTTCTCACTGGGCAAGAAATCAAGCACTGAGTTTTCTCCCAGGCCTACTGCAGATGTTTTGTGAATTTATGAGGGCCAGATAACCTCTCTGTGTTTCTAGTTCTCCATCTGTCAATCAGGGATGAAGCAGTACTCCTGTTAACAGGTTGCTACAGGATTCTCCCCACTCTCCCATCCTGGGAGGTGTTCAAACATGCTGTTGAGACTTGTAGAAAAAAGTAATCCTAGCTCTATCAATAGATAGAGAAAGAGAAGTAAGACAAAAGGTAGATAAAAAAAAGTCTAAATACATTTTGAAAGTTTTCAGATTTCACATTCTGTTTTTATATGGTGCACATCATTATATCAGACCACCTTCTAATAGTTATGTGAGCAAGATGGCTAATTTCTGACATATTGCGTTCTTTGTCCTCCCTGGGGAAAATTGTGGGGTTTTAAAATATGTATTTATAGCTTCTTTAGTGTGTGATTTTGTTATTAAAAGCTGGGTAGAAGAAGTTTGCTTCCTCTGAGATCAGAGGTAAGAGCACCTTGGGGTGCTGAAATTTTGCAAGACATGATTCCACAAACTTGGACTAAGGCATTGAGAAAGTCCTGTCTCAACACAGCCTGTTGGCGTAATCAGGATTTACTCTTGTTAAAGCAGCCAGCATTACATTTTCAGAGCTACTATAGGTCTCTACTCGGAACACTCTCTAACATGAACAAATATCACACTTTCTGTATTACATGAAATGTATTTCCAGGCAGTGTTACAAGTGCTGACCTTCATCCATTGACACTACCATGTTTACCTAGGAGATGGATAGAACAAAACTGGTGGATATAGTATGAGCATTCAATAATCAGCACTTCTGAGAAGGAGAAAAAAGGAAAAGAACAGGAAGAAATGCAGGGAATTTTTCACGGAATTGCTCCATTTCTGTTTGGTTTGACTGGATTGAATGCTTTGTTATAAATTGCTGTACACTTGGAATTGGAGACAAGGTTTGGACCCCAAATGTGGTCCAAAGAGCATTTGAAAGGTTTAACAATTGACTCAGGGCATGAGGGTGCTGCCTACCCCCCCAGACACTATTAATAATACATTATCTGAAAAGATATCACAATAGAGTGGCTTTCTGTTTTTGAGATAATTTGTAGGTAGCTGAGGTATCCAAAAGATGGGGAGGGAGGGAGGCAGGAAAGGAGGTCCTCCAAGAGCAAGGTTGACTGCTACTCTCCTGTATCAGCATTCCATTTCTAATGTGATCCAGTCCCCAATTAAAATGTTGTGCTTGTTCCAAACAAGTTTTTGTTAAGAAAATAAAACCACTGAAGAGGAGGTTGTGCAAGGTATCTGCAGCTCCGGAAAAGCAATGACTTACACACACATGTAGTGGACAAGCGCAGAGGTTTTACTTGCCCATCTTCTGGCACATCCCAGAGCATGCTAACTTTCCCGTGGGGAATCATCGTTTCTCATTGGCAAAGTTGGGGTTGACAAAACAAAACAACATTTACGGAAATGGACATGCTGGCATTTCATGCAATGTTTTGAGCTTTCTTGCAAGGTTTTTAAGAGAACAGAATACAGAGGATGTGTTTTAATAAGTTGTTGTTGCTGATTAAGATTTTTTATTCTTTTTATAGCACAGTTTAATGAATGTTCAAACTGATTTATTGTCCCCCTTCTTGCTATTGTCTCTACTGAAGTTACTATGTTGATTTTAGAAGAAATACTATATTACAAAATTTTAAGTCCAAAAATAAAAGGCAATAATGAAGCTACTCCTTTTCCTGGACTAACCAGGGCATTCTTCTTTCATTGTGTATCATGCATTTACTTTGCCTGGGTCCTAGTTCGAAGGAAGAGGAACAATGAGATCCCCTTCTGAATCCTTACTCCTGCTCATCTCTATCTAGAGCTTCTGCAAGCAGGAGGGGTAATTTTCTGTACCAAGGGCAGGTTAATCTTAGTTTAGATCTTCTTTATCACAGGAAAGGAAAATCGTAGTTCTCTTTTTCATGATTTTGCTCCTGCGCACCTTTTATCTCTGGAAGACTGCTAGCCACAGAGTAACCCTATGTCAGTATTTTAAGACTGATGTGGACATAACCATCACATGCCTGCTTTTTAAAAACAGTGGGTTCTTTGGGACAGTAGGTAGCCCTTTTGACATCTTCTATAAAACAGTGTTGGCATTGAATGAATGTTATCAGCAAAGTAGGAGTGAGATATGCAAACATGCTTACTGCCTCTGTTACAAGCTAGATTCAGACCTCAACAATACTCTGATGTTTCCAAACAAAGGTGGATTTCCTTTTTTATTCTTCAGAGAAAAACTTGTCATAGGCTGGTGCAGATAAAAAGAACCTTAGCAGCCAAATATTTGGTAATCTTTCTAAAAATGAGCTATCTACTTACTTCGGTGAACAAAATATGGCTTCCTCACACTGAAAAATGAGAAATGTCATTATCTCTTACAACCTCCCATGTCAAATATTTCTACTTGAATTTTTATGTATGAACTGTATATAGACTCTACCCATGTCAGAGCTGGTCATGCAAAGGGACCACAGACTCTACCTCGTATGGTGAATGTCCTCCATGCGCAGTTATATTTTAAGTTTGTGTGGGAGACATCAGTACTTCCTTATGCAAGCCATTTCTGCAGATGCAGTTCCCTTTGCTGCATAGACCAGTAAGATCTATTTTTACATGACAAAGAAGGAAACAGTTGTTCATCAGTGATTTACTATCCAGGTCTAGAAACCAGTTCTGAAAGCAGTAAAACTACAAATACTATGGCATGGATTTATGAGGTACTCCAAACAAACAATTCTTGGCTATTGACCGTTCAGGTCACATATCTTATGCAGCCAATGAGTTTTTCTTACGGAACCAGAAATACTGTAACACTATATATCACTATAATACTGTATCACTATTTCTCTGTTTGTCCACTTACTGCTGAGTGCTAATCAGCCTGGTTAACAAAACAGGACATGTCACCTATATGAGTTCTTATGATAAAATCCATATACATTTACCCCAAAGAGATTCTGTTAATATCACATGTACACTTGTAAAGAATGATCAAAGGGCCTTTAGTGGTTTATTTTAGGTAGTGAAGCTAATTTCTTATTAAAAAATAGTGTGAAGCTGTACAGTGTTAATTTTGTTATTTAATAGCTTCTAAAACTCAGGAGTATTGAGATATCCAGTTACTGCTTTCCATGGAAAACCTCCTTCCTCCACTGGCCCTGTGTGGGAGATGATTCATATGCTTTGTATCACAGTTTCAGGAGAGAAAAGCAGAACTATCTGTTACGAGTCTGTTTAGTCAGTATGGAAACGATTGCTGCTGTGTGCTGTGAGGGGTGCATACCTGACTGAAGGTAACTCACTGTTTAGACCTGGCGTAGCAATTCCTTGCACAGAATGGCATATTCTGAAGTGAGGGTGAGTGTGCTTATTGCAGGTAGCAAGGCTTTAGAGTGTGTTGTGCACCATCAGCACTACATGGATTCCAACATTGGAGCTGTGGGAATTTTCAGTGGGAAAGATCATCCAACCTGACTGCCACTCCTTCAGACAGATTATAACTAACACTGTCTTTGACTAATCTCCAAAGTTCACTGAGTCCAAATGGAGTTGAATTTACACAGATTGTAATGACCCAGTTTGGAGTAAATCTTGATTCAGAGAGGAAATTAAGCTGATATGGTATATTGAAGTTACTTTGTGCAAGCATACCACTTGCATTGACAGGTTAGATTGTAGCCAGCACCTTTTTTTCTTTCTGAAAAGACATGATTTTAATTCATGATGAATAAATATTCCCATCTAATTTTATGAGATTCCATCACGCTTCAGGGAAAGAAAGGAAAATTAAAAAAAAAAAGCAACTATTTTCAGAATTTCAGAAGTTTTGTTTGAAACTAATTTTCTGCCTTATAAATTTTCAAGGAACTAAAACATGTTACTGGTGGAGATGACAAGATCTGTTTCAAACACGATCCTTATTCTGGTTCAGCCTGTTTCACTCCTTTATAATATGCTCCAAAAGAAATTGCACTAATAGCTACAAACTTTAGGGTGCGGCATCCATAACCTCCTCCCCAAATCCATCACAGCTTTGCACAGACACCTGGGTTTAGCAAGCTGTAGCATTTGCTGCAAAGGCAGGAAAAAGCTTAAATAAAAGATGGAAAGTTCAGGCAAATTAGAAGAGACAGTAATACTTAAATGGACTAAATTGTCATACTTCAGTGACATACATCATTGTAGCTTCTCTGAAGACCATGGGATCCTGACCTTAAAATACAGGATGGAATCCAGTTGCAAATTAAGCAAGATTAGTAGGTTTTCCTCCTTTGCTTTCTTGCTTGCTTGCCTTGAGAAAAACACATGCTATTAATTTTGCCTTCCATCTGTACAAGAAGGTAGCAAGTATGCAGGCCATATCGCTGGACAGAAGTAAAACTGGAACAAGTTGATTTCCAATGGAAAAACATGGAGCAAGTGGCTGCTGTTTGTGAAATGGCCACCCAGGTGTGAAGTTGTTTGTCAGATTTAAAGGGTCAGCAACAAAAAGACAGAAAAGAAGTTCCTAAAAGAATTAGTCCTACTGGGAACTAGGAGAAGGGAAAGTCAGTTTCTGTGATATATTTCCTACTGTTCTATGAAAGGGAAAGAGCCTCTCTGTCAGCTTGTCAGCATGGATTTATAGTCAAATTTGGAAAAGCACTGTGCTTCCTCAATAATGACTGCCATCACTGGGAGCTGAAGAGCACTCAGCAGCATGTAGAATGCACTTAGTCATCTTTGAAATTGTATGCTATCTTGGGATATCTTTTGAGAAGCTGATGCACCAAAAAAACAAAACAAAATAAATGAGTAGAACTGTTTCCCCTGACAGCATGACTCATGCTGATCATCCTACTCTTCAGTTAACTTTCTAACACCATAGTGATTGTCATCTTTATCAGATGTGGTTCATTCTTACAGAAAGTCATAGACACTTGCCACAGTCACAACCCATTTCGAACTACAATAACGCGAAGGAAAGATAATCTTGTGGCTTTACTTCTCATGATGTTCAGCCTCAACATACAGAAACTCAGATAATATCCTTAGACGGTAAGTCACCTAACCCTCTGGGGACCAACCCATGACATAGCAGCCATCTCAGTGACAGCAAACAAATGGTAAATAAATAACTACCAATGCTGATAAAATAAATGTGTACTTGGATGTAGATGCAATTGTACAGGATGATAGGTATCAACACATACACAGTTTCATGAGCAGGAGGAAATACTGGTCAAGTCAGAGAAAAAGATAGCCAGGGTCACCCATGCTTCTTGGATGCTCTGTGTTCTCCAGCTCCACTGGAGAAATCACACTTTGAAATGTTCTTGAATGGTCTAAGGTGATAGCCCTGAAGTGATTTCATAGGCTACTGAAAGTTCCTCCTACTATCTAGACACCTTCCTGACACTTCGGCTTATCTAGACACCCAGGCTTGAAGATGGGATGGTTCAGTCTTAACTCTGTGACAGAAAATCCAAACAAGGAATTATATGTCATCTGGTGGTCAGAAATGTCATTCTGTGAGATATCAGAGAATGGGGAGATCCCTTATCAGCTTGACACTTCTTATGAGTTTGGTGACATGATCAGCTATAGCTCTGCTGACACAACTGTGCTGCTGCTGGGACCTGTCACTGGGCTTTCCAGGTCCAGCATGGTTTGCACTGGAAACACGTCTTACAGTCTTATTTGTCTCCTACAGTGTCCTAGTTTCCTACAGACTAGTGTCGTCACATAAGGCAGGTAAGTGCCCGGTCTATCTCTGCTCACTTCATTGCGTGGACTACTTTTTTTGATCTTAAATTCCAGAAATTTAAGCATATGCTGTGTGAGACTTAGGTGCAGGGAAAGGTGTGCTACAGTGGTCTCATCCCACTATGAAGAGTGCGTGCCAGCAGCACTCAGACTTGGGAGAGACAACACATCCCTTTGTGAAATAACAGAGATGTTGTCGAGGCTTGGCTGCACATCAGACTATCCAAACCAACTTGGAGTTTCTCAGCACGCATCTTCTGTTCCTTTAATCTAATAAGTGGTGTTAGTAGTCCTAACAGCTGGTTAATCATTTATGTTGCTTATCCATCTCAGCTGACACCTTGTGAGTCTCACAACATTCTGTACTGTGAATAACAGAGATCATTCATGTTGCAGGATGAGCTGTTTAGGTCACAGGAGGACTCAGAGACAGAAGCACAAGGCCTGTTCTCCAGGCTGTGCCTCTGTAGAGAATCATGTGGTGGTTTTTAACTACAACTGTGACACTGGAGGATCCCGATATACATAGTATACAGCATCCTAAGAGGGCAATTAAACCAGCTTTTCTGTACTGAGAGGCCTCACCTCCATTATTTTGGCACCAGGCAGGTTCAGGATAGTGATTTAGGGCAGTTTAACCACGCTTAGATGGTGTCCAGCTGCTTCTTTTCATTCTATGACAGAGTTTCCTCTACCCTTTACTATGATGGGCATTTCCACTGCCATATTAACAGAAACATAGACCTGGTGGTTAGAAGGGACTTCTAAAGACAGTCTAGTCCAGTCTCCCACTCAGTGCAAAACTACCTCCCACTCAGGATCAGGTCATTCATGGTTTTGTCTCTTTGAGTCTTAAACACCCTGTGGAAGGATGCAAATTCTCTGGTGACCTGCTCAAGTGCTGCACTACATTCCTAATGATTTTTTTTTTCTAATGTCTGGCCTGAATTTCCCAACCTGCAACTTGGAACTTTTGCATTTTGTTTATGTCTGAGGCTGCCAAGATGAGTTTACTCCATTGCAACTCCACTCTAGGCAAGTGTACGGTATTACTGGATAACCCCTTTGCCTCCTCTTCTCTGCGGTAAACCAGTTCAGCTCCCTCAGTTTCTCCTTGTAGGTCATGGGCTCCTAACTGTCTTGGTAAACTTCTGTTTTTCCCTCTCTAGTTCGTCAGCAACTGCATCCTGAATTTGCAGGAATTTCTGCAACATGCCCACAATTTTATCCAGTTGTGTCCTCTAAAGAAAAGACTCTGCTATTGCTACCTGTAGAGCAGTGTTCTTAGGATGATAAGATGCTTTTGCCATTCTCAGCATTTTCCCAATTTGCAATAGCCATGAGAATATCATTTATCTTGCAGGGTCTAAAGGCAGAGGAACCCAAAATCTTATACAAAAAGTTTCCTCACGTCTTCCCAAAACATTTGCATTGAACCATCCAGTTTTGTAGTAAGAAAGAGACGATGCAAAGGAAAGTCTCCAGAACTGGTTGACCGTGGTGCTGCGTGAGTATGCGAGAGAGGCATGTTCAAATCCCTGATGTTGAATGGAAAATTCCTGTCCTAAATCAGGTAGAGCAGGAAGCTGCACCCCAGTCTTCCACATGCCTGCCTTGTCCCTTCACCACCTAGCTGTCAAAGTGACACGTTCATCCGACCAGTACACACAACTGATAGAACATTTCTGGTTTCATTTCAACACGGAACAAAACCAAATTGTTAAACCTCAAAATAGTCATGTAGCAGAATTGCTGTCCCCTAGTCAGTTAATGTTTACTGACATCTTTCCTGACCTCACTTACTTTGGTTACTACTTGCCATAATTGTGCCTTGCCCATTACACATTGAAAAAGCAAAAAGGTAAAAGGAAAAAACTATTCTAAGGGTGTTCCCACTTCCCACTTACAAGTGCATGCTTGTAAACAAGTCTTTGGTCTCACGTAGTGAGTTGACTGTTTCTGGTCAGCCCACAATAAAGAAGGGTGTCCATCAAAATACCACTGGAATTCATTTAATGATATTTCCAAGGGCAAGCTTCTGGAAACTCTTTGTTCCTGTGTCTTCATCAGAACCATCCTAGGCTAGTAATGTCTTGCTATATCCTCACATTTTATTTGCCCACGACCATGCCTATCTGTTGTGCTTTAACTCTAGTAGGCAGCTAAGCACCACACAGCCACTTGCTCATCACCACCCCCACCACCCTCAGCAGGATGGGGGAGAGAGTCAGAAGGGTAAATGTCAGAAAACTCATGAGTTGAGATAAAGACAGTTTAATAGGTAAAGAAAAAGCTGCACGTGCAAGTAAAGCAAAATACAGAATTCATTCACTGCTTCACAGGGGGAGGCCGGTTATCAGCCTGCAATGGTTTCAGTCTTTACCCAGGAAAAAGGGATTTACATAGGCTATCTAAACAATGAGTGAACATTTCACTCTGCTTAACAGCTCTGTTTTTTAAAATTGTAAAATTGATGTGAGCACTTGAAAGAAAAAAAAAAGAAAAATAACACAAAGAAAGCAGCAGCATAAGTATACGGCATTAGGGTTTACGAACTTTAATCAGCTTTAATTGAGGATCATAATCTTTGTTTCCAATTACATGTGACTCAGTTTATTTGTTCCTGTTTATCAAGGACATGTCTCTGATCCTCAGGAAAGAATTCCTGTGGATGCTTAAATGTGAACCATGACTGGGGAGAACAACTGAAACTTTTCACTTGTCAACATGTAGGAAAATAACTGTGTAATTTTCTCTTGTTCTTTCTAACATGTGGTATGAACAGCCAAATTAAAAATAGGAAAAAAAGTAATTTCTGGTAAACAAGAAAGAATTAATTCCCTCCACAGTGGGAATTATTGTGTCAAATTCTACAGTTTATTTGAGAGTAAGTGATAGTTTGTGGTATGACTGAATCTACCAGTAAATTTGATTGCTACATGGTTTTAGTCATAAGTATACTTATTAGAATGTGAAGAAGACAGGTATCACTTGAATAACTGTCTCCACATCTGCACAGTGCCGTGAGTCAAATTAGTTGCACACATTTAGTATCAGGAAATATGCAAGCTCCAATAAGATTTGCAGTTTTGTGTAATTATCGGTAAATAATATTTGTCATGTAGCTGCCTCAGTAAGGAACTAAGCTGTGCCAATACTGTCATAATAATGCCAGAAAGAGACCATAATTGTGATAAAATATCAGAATCACTTCAGTTTCTTTCCTCAGTGCCTGGGTCTCATAGCAGAGAACTCAAAAACCCAGATGTGTCTTTTCTTGTATCCCAGACAAGGTGATCCAACTGTGTGTGGCTTCAATCCCAATAATGTGTGTGCATCTTACCATAATGTCTGTGAATCTTCAGCTCAGAGAGAGCTTTGTCTGACCATGTGCAGATGTCTGCAGGATAGACTTCTACATGTGAACTACTTGTCCAAGGGTCCTCATCAGCCAAGGGAGAGGCAGGCTTACAGCACAACCTCCTCTCATCCTGAAGTGAGGAGCTAAACCATCTCAGACGAGTAGTGCTCGTCTGAGGGGAAGGTTCTTTATTCAGACTCTCCAGGTTTGCCCTTTGGAGGCAAATCTGAAGGCCCTCTCAGAAGGTACAGGGGACTGATGAGCTTGGGGAAGGTGTCTGAATCATCTAGCTGAGGCAAGGATTGCAGACAGCAGAAGTACTAACTCATCTGCCTGTTCCCTAACAGACAAATTTTAAGCCATACATTTTTCAAAACTGTGCTATAGCGAAGGGCTCCTGCAGCTCTGCGAGAGTCTCTGGACAACAGAAAGGATTACAATGAAATCCAGAATTCAGAAAGTAAGAGGAAATTACCTATCATGATTTTGGAAAATAACTCTGCCTCTGGCCTAGTTGTTTATTATCTTTTAACGTTATTAATACATTGTGAGTCTTAAGAAAAAAAATGAATTATGGCTAAAACCAACCAAAGATGAGGAGAGATGTTATGACTTAGCTATCAAATGAGTGTTTATGCAGTATAACATAATATTGTGAAAGGCAGTATCATAAAATGTATTTTCCTTTGTATTTCTTTTTATGGAAAGAACATATGCAGTGGTTTGAAAAATTGCGTATGGTTTGCCACAGTGATTGTCATATAATTAGACAAGTGGTTTGGTTACTTGCAGAGCACATCTTCATATGCATTCATGCATAGCTTTGTAACCTGGCTAAGTGACTAATTGCCTAAGATGTTCATCTCCATATATACCTGATTTGAATATTCACTCAAAATACAATCAGAACCTATCTAGGCCAAGAAAGTATTTGTAATAATAAGGTGGGCTTACCAGGATATGATGTCCTTTGTACAACTATGTGGAATCTAGCTGATTCAAGATTACTGGCAATCCATGTTTTAAGATAAAATTCTTCCTATTAAGCAAATCTCACCTAATGGATAGTGGGACACTTTCTCTTGAACACACTTCACTGCTTTATTTTTATCTCTGATCAAAACTGCCATATCCGTGCAAAAATTCTGAAGAAAAAAAAATAAAAGGAAACATTATCAGTAAAAACAATAGATGCAAGGATAATAAACATACAGTTCTACAGTTCTTAAAATATGCAAGAAAGCAAATGATGTCTACATGACAAAATGGTTCTAAAATGCATAATGTTTTTATCAAATCTGAACTACTAGAGAAGGGCTAGCATGCCACAGCAAAGTGGGAGGGAAGTATACATCAACTTGTCTATAATTCACAATATTCTTAGCTACTCCCATAAAAAGGCAGCTTTCCATGACAGCACAGCAGGCAGACTGGCACTTTCTTACCCTTCTGTCAAGCAGATTGCTTAGCTTTATATTTTTTGCATATATGTGTAGATTTCTGCTTGATCTGCTGCTATGAAAACTCAGCTACTATGTCTGTTCTGCATCTCTACCTTTCTGAGTGAGTTTTTATTGCTAACCTTAAACAAATTACGAGTATACTCCTGCAAAGATGTATTAATAGAATAGATACTGAAATACATCAGCTTGAAAGTAAACATGTCTGTATGAACAAGCCCAAGAGAGGACATTTCTAGAGTGCCCCACCTCCACACCACTGCCACAATGGAAAGTCCAAACTGCATGGTTTTGCTTCTTTTATGTCACTGCTGCTGTTTCTGTTACAGTCCTCCCACAGATGAATAAAATGATTTGGAGGTACACGAGTTGTTGTTGAACTCCTTTGCTCTTTAGTATTTTTTATTGCATTCAGATATTGGTAAGTCAGTTGTAGAAGCTGAAAATGTTCTTGAAACTATTGAGTCATAGGTGAAAATGCCTGCAGAAATGTTTTGATGGCCTAATTTATACACGATTATTTTACGTTAAAGCAGAAAGTGCTCATAGACCATTTGTCTCCTTTCTTGGGAGCTGTGGGTTAGGCTCTGGAAGATAATGTTGACAAAGAAAATAATGGTAACTGAATTTTTTCAAAGGAGGGTTTGGATTGAAATTTGGCTTGAGGTTAGGATATGTTCTTAGTTTAGCAGAGCTACTTCAAACATTGCTAATTAGAGAAGCATTAACATAAGAACAACATTTCAAATTCATTGATGTCATCTTGCTAACAGATTTGGATACATGGGCTATAATCCTACTGAAAGCCAAGAGGTTTTTTTTCCAGAGTGAGGAGGTCCACATGTCCAGATCTCTTTTCATAGCTGGAGGGAGCTGGGGAGATGCGATGTGTGGGATCAATTCCATAACGGTCATTTGTCTTCCTGGGAGTCGTCAGCAATAACGAACTACACAGATCATGTTTGGATCTAGCATCAGACTGGTTTTGGTTTGCAATTCATTTTTTGATCAGAATTAGAGCTTAATATAAAATCTCAACAGTTTTCATGTGGCATATGACAGTGATATCACTTGATAAGTGTTGTCCCAGCAAGAGTGGCTGTACTGACCAACAGAGAAAACAGGCCCCCATTACCCCTTTTGCATTTAGAAGGTTTTAGGCATACCTCTTCAGTTTTTGAGCAGGAGTCAGTTTTACTGTGTGCTACATTTTTCTTATATGAATACATCTCAAAATGCATCTTTTCTTCTTAAGTCAGTGCCCTCGATATTAATTTGCCTGGTAAGAGGATTTCAGGATCAGTAGGGTCTTTTCACTTGCTTTAGGTCAGATGTATAACATCCCTAGTGCCTGCACAGCAAATGTCACATTGGCAAGGCTAAAAGAACATGATGTATCAAGATGGTTTATTACCAATTCATATAGTCCCAGCCCTCCAGCAATCCAGTACTAGTAAAATTATTAATACCTAATAAAGAGGCTTATTGCAGCTCTGAAGCTAGTGATTGCTTTTTAATTACATATTTCTTTTGATTTAATAAGGTAGTAAATATTTTCTTCATCTCTCTTTAAAGAAAAATATGCATTTTATGTATTGGTACCCTTTATATAACTTATTTATATTCCAGGCATAATCATCACCATATTTACCCTGGGTCACATCAACCTTTTAGTCACCTTTTTACATTATTTTTGCTATCTTTACAAAACATTAGTTATTTTACAAGTTGTAAAAAGGATTCCTTAAAGGATAAAATATATATAAATTCTTCCTTGGCGTGAATATGCTGCAGAGTAAAGAGGACCTTTACACAAGTCACGGCACATTTGTGTTCCTTCCAGCTCATCCCTGTGATGGGGTCTGAGGCTGCATGTACACTCAAATTTAAGATAGTACTGTAGCTTGCATATACAGGTGTATCTAGACTCACATACTTAGTCACAGCACAACGTGAGAAGGTTTCCATGCCCAGGTTGACCTAGGACCTTGCTTTATTACATCCACACAGCAACATTAATAGTGATCTGAAATTAAATTTGAGAGACTGGCTATCTTAGAGACCTGTGTGCTTCCCAATCACATTAACTGGTTTAACGCCAGGATAAGGTCAAATGAAAAGCTTTGGCTTATGGTTATATAAAACCAAATTCAGAATCTCTAAATATGCCATTGGTCATTCTTCTCTCTCATTCATCTTGATGCTATCAGTTAGAACATAAATCTCTACCAGAGTTTCATCTCATTCAGGCTCTTTGTATTCAGAGGTATTTCAGTTTGGCCTGTCCACACTCCTGAGAACACAGTGTATGGAGGATTTCATTTTTTAATCATGGTCATTGATAGGATTCCCTTTACAGCATCAGCCCCCAGTAATTTGCGTCAGCACTTTCATTGCCAGCTGGCACTGAGGAGACAGCCAAGAGCAGCACAGGGACAAACAGATGAGGTAGGAGAAGAGTGTGGGAACTCCCTGTGCTGGACAGAATGCTAGAGAAAATATTCATATAACTACACCATGAAAATAGTCAAGAAAACTTGGTAGGCCTTGACCTGAGACCAGCTGAGATTTGCTTTTAGCTGGCATAACCTAGGAATCTACTATGGTCTGTTTTATCTTGCTTAAAGCAGCAGCTTTGAAGTCAACCTCCTAAAAACAAATCTGTTAAGCAATAAAATGTGCAGTGTGTTACTGCGAAGGAAGAGCTGTAATTGCAGCTTGTCCCTAGGCGTTATTTGAAAAGTCTAGCATGCAGTAAGGAGACAATCTGTTGTGATATAGGCTGTAAACATGGCCCTTATATTATCCTCTTCACATTTTCTTAAGAAGGTAAAATTTGCATGGCAGAACTGCTTATTTAATCGTGGCACGATCAAGACATGGACATGCACCAGGGCATAAAATACATCAGCAACAGCACAAAATACACAGTTGGAACAACCTCTAACTTAGTTTCTGCTAGTATATAATCTCTTTGCTTACATGCCTCTTTGATACTCTGCTCAGTGAGTCACATTAGTGGTTGTATGTGCTGAGGTGCAACACTTTAGAAGGGAATAATGTTGTACGTCTAAGGCCACCTTAAAACTGATGGCTGCAAGCTCAACAACACATCCTGTCTGCAAACGTCGTTGCCAGCCCCAAGGCCCAGGCCACTGGTGCTGCTTTCCTGCTGCTCCATGAGACAAGTAGCTGTCAGCTTTACACAGAGCTTGTTTTTCCTCTAGGGCTGCACAGCTGAGATGTTTAACACTGGAGGAAGTGAAGCCTCTTTCTCCCCACTTTTCCTTCACCAAGTTGTGTGACTGAAGAACAGGGACAGTAATGGATCACAGCAAAGTGATAGAGTGCACCGTGTCCAGTTAACTCTTTGCTGCAGGAACAAAGCTAGAAGCCCTCAGTCATTATTTGACAGAAAAGAAAGAAAACCCTTTCCATTGAAACTAATGGAGTCTTGTCTTAGTAAACTTGCAGGGTTTAATTCTGAGGTAATATGGGGAGAAGAAGATGTATACGGAGAAAGACAAACAATAATGAAGCCACATACCACATTTTTCATTATTCTTTCTTTAAATGCAAAACTATTCTCTGGTGACTCATGTTCAGATGAAGAACATACCTTTGGTCTGAAGGGCAGTCCTTGGATGTGTTGCAGAGCAGTGTAACTCTATGGGCTACGGTGACGTAATACGAGCCAGAAACTTCTTTCCATCCCTTAGGAATTCTGTTTTCCGTTTGCTTTTGGATTCAGATAACATATCTGAAGGTAGAATGTCCTCATGGTTTGGGCATGGCTGTGGCCATCAAGAGTGCTGGGTCTTCTCCAGGGTCACCTGCAGACCTGCTGCCTACATGTAGTTGTACAGCTGTGATCTCTGCCTTTTGCTGCCTACTATCTAAATGGTACAAAACCCTCTCTCATTGATAGCTGTGAAGCTACATTACTAAGGAGAGGTAAAGAATTTCAAAAATCTCTCTGTCAAAATTCCTAATTAGTACCAATGTGTTATAAGAGGCTTTCTCCAGGCCACTCTTTTGCTGTCACTTGGTCAATTAGGATAAATGAAAAGACAATGGCTGTGATTTTCCACTCCATCCCTCTAGTTTCACTTTAATGTAATAGAGCAATTAACACTTGAGGCTTCAGCCTCTGCATCTGCTAAGCTGGAGTGAACAGTTGCCGCTGGGGCCACAGGGAAGCCTGAGCTGAGCCAACTTCAGCAAGAGAAGGAAGCAGAGCTGTGAGCCAACCATCCGGCTGCACAGCCCATGCAGGAAGGCTTTTTGATGTGCACCTCAATGCAAACAAGAGGCTGAACGCTCAGTAATAAATGGCAACACTACATAGTAATCGCTGGGAATTACTAAGTGCTTAACGCCTATATAATGCCAGTCATATGAGGCTCTCCCAGCATTTTGCAAACGCTAACCTCTGCTATTATGCACGGTGTGCATACTGTGAGGTTATTAATTAGTTTATTTTTTCTGGGTTATTTTTAACCTGGAGCAGTTCCTTGATCTGGCTCACAACATAGCCCCACACATAGTTACATGAGCATTAGTACCTAAATGTTGATGGTGTTGATAACAGAGGAAGGGGAAGGGAGGTCTTTGAACCAGTGTAGTCCCTGAAGCCTTTGTATTGTTAAAACACAGGTTTAGGCAAAATTATATTAATTCCTAACTCCAGCAATGCAGTTGTGATTAGGATTTTACTGCCTTTCATTACAGTCTCATTCCCCAGAGTTGTAAGAACAATTAAAAGACCCTCTTGCATGCCCTTGACATGACCCTTTCAAAAGTAGGTTAGGGCTCACCTTTCGCCTTCTCCTGCCTCACTGCTATTAAAGACAGGATTGAATTTTACAGCCACTAGATCTACTTTGAGTTACATTGTGATTCATAAATTCCCTGAGGCAGAGGCTGAAGCCAGATCTGTTGCTGGTATAAACTGGCACAGCTCCACTGATTCTGACACTGAATTGCACCACCTCACCTGTGTGTGCTTTTCAAGGCACGGTGTTGCCATTCAAGCAACAATAAAGTGAATGGGTCATTACGGTGAGCACCGTACTTGTGTTGGCTACAGCAAAGGTACATAAGGCATGAATTTGGCTCAGTATTTCTTTGGCTGATGGGGAAATCGTGGTCCTACAGATAAACAATATGTTTTCTGTTTGTTCTTTTATCAATATCTGGATAGAACATGTGGAGGAGTTTTTGAAAGCTTTCTTCTCAGCAAGGTTGTTTTCCACTTCTGAACTGCCAATTTACCATGAGAAACACGTTCCCTGGAATGACAGAATGGGCAAGACGTACAGCAGAAAGAGTAGGGTCTGTTGCAATAAATTACAGGTTTCTTTTTCATGTGCAGCAGTAGAGGCGGCACTGATGCAATTAGCTACAGCTGGTTATAGAAAGAAAACATGCATCTGTAGATGGCTCAGATTGGAGGCAACCGACATGTATTTTCTGGAATTTATCAACGTAGAGAGAGCAGAGCAAAAAAAAGGAACTGCAATTTTCATTCCTGGCTACGACAATCTTTAATAACCTTTATTTCCCCCCTGTTAAATGAACTTAACCTAACAAACACATTTAGTTCATTACACAGCAATTAGCAAATGCATCTAGGTCATTACAGATACTATGAAGGAAGGATTTGAAAGGTCCATTTTCTGGAATAAAGGATTTTAAATAATTATTTGCTGAAGTAAAGAACTGAAGTGTGCCATATGCTGTATGCCCTTTTACCTCTAGGCTTCAAATATCCTATTTAATTGTGTGGTAACAAAGGCTTGGGACTAATTTGCTAGCAAAGCTCTTGCTGCTGGCTGTTAGAGTTTGTCTGTTCCCAGGTATCACAGTTTGGGGTTTCCAGAGATATAGCTGCAGAGGATGTGGCTGACATACATGATTTTCAGCACCAGCCTCATGACATAGCAGTCCCTTTCTTCCTGAATGTCCTGGTCACAGACTGATATTGTCTTTGCCTGTTTCAGCTGCCTCTTTTAATCTCAGTGCATTCACCATCTTCCACCACATTCTTGCCACAAAACATGTGATTATCTTTAAATTTGTTCTTTGGGAAAATATTATTTTCTTCCAAAGACGTGTTTCCCCAAATTAAACTGCACCTAAGCATTTTTATTCGCTCAGTAAATTTGATCAGAAAAAAAAAATGTAGGAGAGAATTGCTCTTTTCTATGTCTGACTTGGATGCTTCCTTTCACTTTGTTATTTCCCTGTTCCCCATTTTTTCTTTTTATTCTTCTGTGAAGAACAAAATGAGACAAAACTTTTCTTCTGAAACTTACTGTGTCAAGGGTTTTCCTCAGTCTCCTGTTTTGTTTCACTCTCTTGTTGCCTGGGCCCTCATCCTTCAGGTAATACTCTTACCTGCTGAGGTCAGATCTGACAGACAGGGCTGAGAGAGCTGGCAGACCAATTTTTTCTGCTCTTCCTTGCAAGTGACTATGAACAAGACTTGGTGGCAAAGACTGAATATTTTCTCATGATCTAAGTATTCTTGCCACTACACCCCAGTTTCTCATTATCTGGAAGTCCTACAGCTCATCTGCTTCTGTGGAAACATCTCCATCAGGTGCTTCACGTTCTGTGCTTTTTAATATACTTTAATTAGTGAGCTGGATCTTTTCCATTTCTTTATGCATGGGACACTAAAGTCTGGGAAGTATAACAGAATGATAACCATGAACATGAATATTTCCAATGAGGCATCATGTTTTCATCTTTCAATCCTACCAGAATCCTTTCATAGCATATCTGAGTGGTAGAACACTTTTTGTGGCTTCAGCATCACAAAAGCAGCTAGTTAGCTAGTTTTACTATTGCTTTGGGTCAAAATAGCATGGCAATGGCTTATTTTCCTTTCTTAGAGTGAACTCAGAACTTGGGTTAAAAATGTCACACGATGGGAAAGATGACCTTTCAAGCGCAAAATTCAAAAGGGACTTCTGGGCTTTTGTCCCATGCTTAATCTGTGTCTATGCTGACAGTCCAGCAGAAAAAAACCACAAAGGTGATTACACCAATACAGCACAATCACTGACTTGCCACTTATTTTCAAAGCTGTGTTTAAAAGTAAAATGCCACTTCTTAGACTTCCTCCCTTGCTACACAGCCTGCTTTAATGTTCCATCAAAACAAAGAAAACAACTGTTCCCACATTAGGCATACATTAGCTATGGGGAAAAAAGGAAAAACAAATCATTATTACGTGCTTTGGAAAAGGAAAGGAGCCAGGGTGTGTGCCTAGACGACAAATTTCTATAATCTCCACACCTATAATTTACTTCAGAAATGTGTGGTTACCTTGAAGAAGAGAGGGATCTTTCCAGCTTGCCAGTATAATGAATGATTCAGGTATGAATGGAAATACATGAAGGGAAGAGTAAAGATCTAAAGAAGATGAAGTTTCAAAACTGTAAGGCTAAACAATGTCTCCTCAGACCTCACCCACTCAAATTCCTGCCCCACAACTCACCAAAAGGAGACAAACTGTCTTGATACTGGCACCCTACTGCAGTCAGGAAAAAAAAAAAAAAAAAAAAAAGGGCAAGTATTGAAACCCACGGAATAGATGGTAAAGGAGGCATTTCAAGCACTATCAGCACTATCAGATCATTCTGTGAGTTGAGAAAAGATCTTGACAAACTTCAAGTTATTGAAAATGGATCCAAGCAAGAGCTGAGGCTGGCCAATTTCTCTCTCCTTAATTACAACAATTTCTGCTGTGCACTTACCAGAAGAAAAAAAAAAGGCATTTTTATGGGAAGTACTACCTGTACTCATACATCTTATTCATGATCCTGAATGCAGAAGATGTTCAGAACACAAAGGAACAGTGGCTACTTAATTTGCTCATGAACAGAAAAATTTATGCCAACTGCTCCCACAAGGGATACTGGCAAGGACTGTTTTCCTCATTACTTGTCTCGGAAACAATCTTTACAAATCCCACCAGTAATGGAAGATTAAAAATTAGTCCAAATATATCACTTAAAGTGATATAACATTTTCCTTATCAGAAATCAGCAGTGTATGCTGATGTATTTGTTTTTCATACTGTCTTCAAGAGTCATCCAAGAACCTGGTAACAATGAAAAGCAAACCCATCAAGCCTGGTATAAAAACTGCCCTGCAGTGTAACACATCTGTTTAGTGTGTCAGGGGAACCTGCCTCAGCTGTTTGAAAGTTGGTTGTCCCAGGCTGAGCTGATCACCTGGGGCTTCTCCATAAGTAGCAGCACTGTCAGGAGGCGGTTTGGGTCCCCTTTTCTCAGAAACACCTTTTAGGATTAGAATAGGGCCTATCATGATGGCACAAGAGGTAATGGTTTTAAACCAAAGGAGGGGAGATTCAGGCTAGACATGAGGAAGAAATTTTTTACAGTGAGGGTGGTAAAATACTGGAACAAGTTGCCCAGAGAGGTGGTAGATGCCCCATCCCTGGAAACATTCAAGGCCAGGCTGGACGGGGCTCTGAGCAACCTGATCTAGTTGCAGGGGACATTGGACTAGACGACCTTTGAAGGTCCCTTCCCACCCAAACTATTCTATGATTCTAACAGCTTTCCAGAAATATGCGTTTCTCCCTGCTGAATGAGGAGGCAGCTTGGGTGACAAGGTTAGGCCAAGGCTGCAGTTCACTGGTACAGTAAATACAGTCTAAGAGCTCCAGCCTAAATTTTTTGACAGCTCAACTTTTTATCAGCAGGCCTTATTCTAGACTTGGCATTATCCATGCTCTCAGAGCCAGGAGAAAGCCAGCGTAAAACAGCATAAATGTGATAGCATGTGCTCAGGCTGATTTTATAGGAAAGCAGAGATGCACCCTCATGGAACGAGGCTCAGGTTCGGGCACTTCGTACAGATTAGCAGTGGCGAAACACCCCTGGGGCAGCCAGAATTTTAGCTGCCAGGAGGTTGCTGACCCTCTGGGGTGCCACATGGTGGGCCTTGGGGGAAGTAGGATTGGTGGCCTCCCTGTCCCTCTGTGTTCAGGTCACCATAGAGATGCTCTGTGCCCAGCACCTTCTGGAGAGGGAGGTGGCAGCAGGTGGGTCGCCAGGTGCATGGGCTGGGCTGCCTTCAGTGGGAGATGGTCACCTGGCTTGCAACACCCGGCCTCCGCTCCCTGCCACCAATGCTGGATTTGCTCCTTGGTTTCTGTCTTCTCCACGTCAGAGAAGGCGGGGGGACGTGGAAAAATAGGAGCAACAAGATTTTCAAGATTTTGGCCCCACAAGCAATTGACTCACATCAGCCATTCCTTTGAAATATGGGGGACGTTCGTGGAGGCAGAGGATCACAGCTCAGCCCTGTACAAGCTGATTGTTTCAATCAAAGATTTAAATGACTGCCATGTGCAAATACATGGAGAAAAAGGCTGAACTCGATGGTGGGCTCCATCCTCCTGGGACACCTCAAGTACCCAGTGGCACAGGAGTGCTGCAAGACATGAGAAGGTTCTTCAGCCATTTGGGAATGTTGTGATTTAGACTGTCGATCTGCCCTGAAGTCAGACATCAGGAGTCACACTCAATAAGAATTTTAGCTCAGGGCTTATGCTTGAAAGCAAATTTCATGAGTTTCTGTGGCAGCTTGGGGCCCATCTTTTGCAGGACGGTGCCAGGGTGGAGTTACAGACTCAACCCATGCCCAAGTGTTTCCTAGAGGGAAGCTCTCAGATGCTCCCTGTTTGGTGTGTAGGTAGGTTTCAAGCTTATTGTAAGGCACCCCTGCCTGCCTTATGTTGGGTGCCTGGGTGTCTGGATTGCACCTCAAGTAGCCTCTTGACTCCAGCCTGGTGTGTCTCTGTTCCTCATGGGTAGATTCCTCACAGCCTGCAGCAGTGAGAGTCATGAAAACACGAGGGACATCAATACTGTCCTCAGAGTAAGGCATCTGTGGAAGTGCTGTGAGACAGCCTGGTAGTGGGCAGAGGAATACCACTTGTGCATCCAGGACTCTTGTTAACTTACTAATACAATGTTATGGTGTGTTCATTCATTTTAAATTACTGCACAGCCCAGAATTGCAGATTTGTTCCACAACGCCATTTGGTTCTAGGAGAAGTTAAATGGTACTTGCACACAATTGCTTTTTGTGTCCTTCCTATTGACCCGAAGTATAAGATATCTATTTGAATGCCATGACAGAGTCCAAATAACAGATATAAGGAGAATGCAAAAAAGATAGGCTGTTCGTTTGTCCCAAAGTAGGCAGCTCTGGCTGGTGAGAGTTTGTCTCTTGTGTTTCCAATAAATTAAATGAGCTTGAGAGCTATCTGTGCTGCTAGCAAGTTGCTGCTCCTCACCTGAGCTGTCCAGAGATGATTAATCTTTTAAAACATATTTTTATGTTCATGATATCCAAAGAAGAGTTGCTGGTTAATTTGAGTGGAAAGTTTTGCAGTGCTTTTAGGAATGTGAAGCTAAATCTTTTAATCCTGGTCTGGCCTTCATAAACTTGAAGAAGGAAAAAACACACATGACAAGAATAAGCATTACACAAACCCCATTTTAGTTTATTTGAGTATTTTCCAAACATCAGTCACTCCCTCTGTAGAAAATATGATGGACCAAAGGCATAGGAATAGGTGGAGGCAGAGGAAAGATGCAGGAGGCTTCAGATCTATTATTACGTATGTAAAGCCATGTAAGTTGTATTGTAATATAGCAAGGATATGATTGATTTCACGTGAAGGGGAAACTGGGGCTGAATTTAAGAAAGCTGCTCTTGTTCAGGGCTCCAGCTTTGGAACTATCCAAGTGGATCAGGCTCAGGCTTGTTTCTGAATGCTTTTCTACCTTTTACTGCTCCATAAAACACTTTGGAGATGTGAACAGCCTATTATGTAGATGTAGATACAGACAGGCTTTCCTGAGTCAGTGGACAGCCTAAAACAATCATTCCAGAGCTGCAGCTCTTTCCATCCATCTCCAGGAGGTATTTACTCCAAGTTTTACTGTCCTGAGATGCTGCTCACACAACCTGTCCTGGGAACGCTGTGCAGGACAGAGGAAGAAAGACAGTGCAGTGACCTTCCTTCCTAAACAAGTAGAGCTTTACCTGCTGCTGGCAAGGTAAGAGGTGCTGCCAGACTAACATTCTTGAGCGGAAAGACAACTATGCTGAAGCTTCTGCAGAAGGAGGAGGAGTACCCTACACCACGCTTCCATTTCTCAAAAAAACCCTGGCCACTATCACACCATCTTGTTGGAGTCCTGGTGTGCTGGTCCATGGATTGCCAAACATAGCTCTCTGGGAAAGAGAACAACAAACAAACATTTGTGAAACCGTCATCGAAAATGTAAGCTCATCCTTGTTGTGCCACTTGTGTAAGACCTCCAGCCTGCATCATGTTTTGTTCCAGCACAGGGGGCTGCCTGTCTTGAGCAAATCACAGGGCCAGGGCCTACTTACGACAATAACATTGGGCAGATTAATGTCCCACAGTTTCTCCAGCACCTCGGTTCGCAGCACAACGATTTCACAACAGCATGTATGCAAATAAACATCAGAGCTGATCTGAGCTGGCTGAGCAAACCTCCAGCCAGAAACACCACACTTTGCTCGAGGGAGCCACTTGAGCTGTCTTGCTAATGGTATGAAAACAAACACAGTATTGTGAGGCTTAATATTGGTAAACACTTGCATTTGCTCTGCTGAGCATGGGTGAGTCTCGTATGAAAAAATGACACCTAATGGATTGTTTCTAATCATATTTCTTCACACCCCCTCCCTCCAGTTTTACCCTCCTCACACCCGTAAATTAATATTGGAACATTGGCATGTTGTGATTTCTTTTACTCCACCCTCTCTGACTTCTTAGCGCAGAAACCATTTGTTGCAGGGACTGTATGTGTACAAACCTTACGCTCTTCAGAAGTACCTTGTGACAACAATACATGTTCTGGCTTCTGAGGAAGTTCGTGGTCCCAGTGGACTGAGGCAATGGATGAAAAATGCAAGGACTCTTCATAGAAGGGTGGCATGAGCAGCATGCCAATGCTTAAAGCTACAATCCCTGGAGCTGGGAGTGGAAGGGAGAAAGGAGAAAGCTTATCAGTGTGATCTCATGGCCTGTGGAGGGGTGATACATAGATCCAAAGGTTGTACACACATGTGGCTGAGCTCTAAAGCTATGCCAGCATCTGAGGAGCTTCCTGAGCTGTAAAAGCTCTCCTACATGGAGCTCCACACCCACAGCATTTGTGTCTCAAGCCCTTGGGGGAGATGGGGGCCAGGCATGAATAGAAATTCAGGGATGCTGCTATTAAGATGTTCATCTACAACTTTTGAGATTCACAGTGGTTATAAGCTTGTGGTTTTCATAAGAAGCAAAGGTAGATAGTAGCATGGGATTTCTCAGGATAATCGGTCTTTGCATTAAGAGGAAGATTCACTGCCACCAACTTACGATGTTCACAGTTGCAGTTCTCCACAGACAATGAAGTGGAAATAGATACTTCTAGGGCATGGTTAATCTTGTCCTCACATAGATATCTAAAATAGGTCAGATGAATCACCTCCTCTGAGCATTTTTTTCCACTGACTACAAAGGGAGCCTGGCCTCTATATTACAAATGTTTAGAGTGAGGTGTAGGGAGTTCTTCAGAAAGATATTCACTACAAATGTGTGTGCAGAAGCAGCCCTTAAGTTTCTACTTCAATATTTTATGCACAGAAAAGACGGGAAGTGTAAATATGTCCTCAGGGTTGAACAATATATATTAATAAATTTCAATTGCACTCTCTGGGAGAACAAACATCTAGAAAATAAGCAAGAAAGAGCTAAGGCCAAAATTTTAGTGCTAGCATACAGTTCATAGTGACTCTCAATACATACATTTAATGCCAATTAAACTTCTTTATTTAAATACTTATTTATTACAAACAATGCTGGTGAAGTTTAGGATTGGTCTTCTTGGCAAAGTAAATTCCAGTTTTCCCTCACATGTTTACAAGGAGGTTGCGCACAGAGAAGTTGCACACATGGAAGGTGGGTGGTGTGGAGCTCCCTTTGTCCACAGCTGTGGGGACCTTCCAGCTGCCTGTAGGATCATGACAGGCTACAAACTGGGGCTGCATGTGTTTCCATATCTTTAGGCCAATGTCCTTGCAGAAAGCTGCTACACTTCCCAGATGAGTGGCAGAGGAGTGCGTTATGACTTGGTTGTGTCCCTCTCTGGGGCTGTAGATATCAATGACAGGAGAATCAACAACAGCAGCATCCCCTCTGCTGCCACAGGCAGCTCCTGCCTCTCTGCCCAGGGCTCCCCCAGCCTCAGGGGCTGTCCATCCCACATCTGCCTTATAGCCCAGAAACACCTGTCCTGGGCCAACCATGCCACCAACCCCAATGTGACATCCTGTAGCATTCTGCCCACTGCCTCACTAGGGCTGGTGCCAGTAGCTCATGTGAGGCTCAGCCCTTGGCTACTCATGGAAAAGAGTGGGGAGCTCCCTTTGTCCAGAGCCATGAGGAGCTTCCAGCAAAAAATTATGGGGCACAGGCTGGGGCTATCTTATCTGCCCTGTGGGGCGTTGACAATTCTCCAGCTGAGTGGCAGAGGAGGTAGAGCACAGGAGCATGCCATGACCTGGTAACATCCAGCTGAAATACAAAGCAGAAGCAACAAAGGAGGAGCAGCCACCTTCCATCGCCACGGGCAGCCCCTGCCGCCCTGTCCTCGCCTCCTGACCCTCACTCACCCAGCCCTGTGTGTACCCATCCAGGGCTGGCTGTGTCACCAACCCCCGACATTCTACCTGCTGTGAAATGGCTACAACATCACGAAGGCTAATGCCAGGAGCTGGTGACTGCCTGCTGTGACATGACCATGACATCAGCAGGGCTGGTGCGTCACTGTGACATAGCTAATCCGCTGTTCCAGTGAGAAGACACAAATGAACAAACAAAACCTCAACAAGTGATAAAGCTGGGGAGGAAAATTAAGCAGCAATTTAAAGAACAACAGCTTAGCAGAGGTTAAAAGAGAGTTAAAGCAGCAGGTCCTACTCACTGTGTAATTTTAAAGATTTGTCTGGTACTTGCCGTTGATGCTTGTGGGTTTGAAAGCTAAATTCTGGAAAGAAAAGAAGCTTGTAAAATTGACTGAAGGTAGGAAATAAAGGTATGTCCAGTGCCAACCCTGCACCCAGGATTGGCTGACAGTGCTGAGGAGCAGCAGAGAACTGCAAGACTCACATCTGTCTTTCCCTGAAAGAGAAGTTGCGAAGTGGACCTTCTTTGCTTGCTCGGAGAGAGGTAGCTGGAGGCCATCCTCCCTGAGGAAAGGCAACCAGATGTTTCATGAAAGGAAGGAAACTTTAAACTATGAATCCCCAGGGGAGATACGGTATTAACCCTCTTGATTTCATCAGGTTCTCCGCTAGTTCCTCCTCATTTGGGCTACCACTTCCCACTCCCTCCTGTCCACCGTCAATGCCTCTGAGTGGTATGACCACATTTTTCTGCTATGAAAATCCCAGAGCCTGGCTCTCAAGGGATCTTGCTATTGAAAATGCAGTGTTAGTCTTCTTGGGCTTGGGTTTCTTTTTGTTTGTGAACTGTTTATTAAGTAATCAAATAACAGCATAGTAAATAAATAACGTCTTGCCTCAAAAAGGCTCAAATACGCAAGAAGTAAGTAAAACTTGTTTCATTTTACAAACATGTAATAAGTAAAAAGTAGGACAAAATACACAGTGACTAACCCCTTGGGTGAAAATATGTCAGGATAAAGTTCACTGGAATTTAGAATAGTTTGCTGCCTGCTATGTACAAAATGGCTGCAAAGGAGCTATTAAAGTCTCTCAAATAAATACAGTGCTTTGTGTGTTTGTTTGTTTTTAGTTAGAGATATAGAGTCATTCAAAAGCCCATGTGCTGTAGAGGCTCCTCAGCATTTGCTTTGTAGTACAGATAGTGCCTAACCACTACTTTCCTCTGTCTTGATCACTAACAAAAACAGACCATATAGAGATGAAAGTGTTCTACATCAGTGCTCTGTGTCATTTCCCACTTACTTTGCACTTTTCTGACAGCTGAAAGCTGCAATAAATTGAGTGCATGCACACCCACAGAGAATGACAGTACTACCATAACCTAGCCTCTCAGGACATGTATTTTCTTCCCCAAGGGACTATATTGAAAAATTATCAAAGTGGAGGGTTTTTTGGTGTTTTCTACTGTGATTTTAACATTACACTTTCTTTATGAGTTGAGTTTTCCTACTACTTTTCAAAAAATCAGAACAACATTTCTAATTAAATAATTAAAAATCAATCTGATGCTATAGCTAAATAACAGTTTTAAACTAGCACATATATGAATAAAAAATCAGGCATGTAATAACAGCAGATCTTTTTTTCTTTTGGTCCCTGTCTTTCCTCTCTCTCATTTCTTTCCTCTTACTCCTTCATATTTTTCTTCCTTCCTTCCCTCCTTCCTTCCTTCCTTCCTTCCTTCCTTCCTTCCTTCCTTCCTTTTCTTTCTTCTTCTTTCTTTCTTCTTCTTTCTTTCTTCCTCTCTTTCTTCCTTTCTCTCTCTTTGTCTCTCTCTTTCTTTCTCTCTTTCTCCCTTTCTCCCTTTCTTCCTTTCTCTCTTTCTCTCTCTCTCTTTCTCTCTCTTTCTTCCTCTCTTTCTCTCTTCCTCTCCTTCCCTTTCTCTCTCTTTCTCTCTCTCTACTTCTCCTTCTCCTTCCTCCTCTCCTTCCTTCTATCCTTCTGTCCTCCCTCCCCACTTTCCCTCTTTCACTCTTTCTCCTGTTATTTCTGCCTTTCTTTTCCCCACTTCTAATTTTGTTTTGTAGGTAGTTGGAGATCTGGTTTATTTTAAAACAATGAAGAAGGCAGAATCCCCTGAGGTAAATTCATTGAGTACTGGGAGGTCTTGGTAACACAATTGAACTGGCACCAAATCAATAAAAACAGAACAGAAGAAAAAACAATAATTAAAACATTCTGTCAAAAAAATGGAGCAGTAATTAAAAGATGCAAACTATTGTTTTGCTACACTAATTACATTTTAATTTTCAATAGCTTGCTGAATAGTATAAAAGCCTATGCCTATAAAATGTCCCAGTGACAGTACTCTTTCTGCAACTAGCGTGATAACAGTGTTTATGTGCTGTAACAGAGTGGTATGTGCTTTCAACTCTGTGTGGGTGAAACTAACTTCCTTGTAAGATAGCAGGACAACAAAACTGTTGTTTGTTTTGTTTTGTTTTGTTTTCTCGTGTGGAAAATTATTACTCAACACACACACACATACACACACACATGCACGCACATATACATGCACAAAAAAAAATGGGCTCAGTCCAAGAGACACTCTGCTCAGGGCATTTCTGTTGACCTCAATGGGAATTTTGTGTGTGGCGCAATAGCGGGTTGTTGGCCAGCATGAATACTGTACTTAGGTTTAGACCATGTTGTTTTCTTCACGTGTTATTGAAGGATGAAGAGAAAAACAAACTGAATTTTCCTATTAATATACACCATTTGCTACCCTAAACATGCAACTTTTTAGGCAGGGTCCTGATGACTTTTCTCACAGAATAATCCTTATAGGCTTCACTGGTTGATATCCATACATAAAAGCAACATAATAAAGCCCATATTCTGTATCATTACGATTCACGACTGTCCTGAAAAAAAATACATAATTCATTTAGCTGCTTTTGAGAAGAGTTTGGGTGGCAAATTTCCATAGGCAGATTTAAAAAACACTCCAAACCAAGGGTACATGGAAAGGAGTTTGTTGTTACTGTTGTTTGCCGCAGCTCAAGTCAAGTTATCCAGATGAGTCCTGGCAAAATCTGGACCCATTAGCTACAATCTGTGTCTCCAGAGCTATAGTTTGAACACTCTGCCTTTCATATAATCTCATGTGAATGACAGAGTTCTCCCAGAAATGGGCATCACATGTGTTCAGACATGCCCCAAAAACAATAGATCCCTTCCATCAAAGTGGGAGCAGTGGGGAAATAATTTCTCAGAAACTAATCCCTGGATTTCAGATGCATGAAATCAATGAAATGCCTCAATCTATGAAAACGGTCAGCATTGCCAAACAGTGTTTCACAACTGCATAGCTTTTCTACATTTGCAATCTAATTTGAAATTACTTTTAAAATAATAAATTAGAAAAAAAAAAAAAAGACTGCGCCAAATGATGGAACAAAATCAACATCCTTCATACCACTGCAGCAAGAAGCACAAACAAAGAGGGTAATATTTTTAAAGAGAAAACACTGGGCAAACATTACCTCCCTTTTCACCACTTTACAGTCCCCTTCATGTCCTCCTAAATTCACCTCTCAGTTACACGTGTTCCTTTCCATTCAGCTGCAAAGGGTTAACAAGCTATAAATCTGGACAACATCAGTCTACTATCTGGAAATACATAAAAAGTAAATTTAAAAGGGAAGCCAGGGTAACAATATCACCAAAATCAGGCTCGCTTACACTGTATACAACTTTGGTATGTTTTCTTAAGGAGTGATAAAGTGATACTGATCACACTGGCAGTATTGGTACCTTTCAGAGATGGAAGACAGCCTGGAGGTTAGGAAGGCTAACTACTATAAACAGCACCACTTACACCCAGTGTAAAACTGAAATTACATATTTTCACAGACCAAAGTTGCACAACAAAAACAGATATAAAACCCAGAGCAAAATCTGAAAAAATTTTTTAAAAATCCTTCAGTTTAGAAAACTAGGCCCTTATCTTCTGGGAATAGCCCAAATTAAAGGAGGTTTCATGCTGATGCAAGAATAAATTGCTTCAAGAATTATTTCACAGACACATAGTATTCCCCAAATCCCTATTATTATGATGCTAGTGAAATGTCCCGATTTACTGAAATTAAACAAAGACAGATATTTATTTAGAATTCCTGTAATTGCTACAACCAGTAAATGTGTTTCATCACCATGATTGCAAAAACAAATACCTACCAGAGAAATGCAGCTCACAGCAACACACAACTGAACGGAAATAGAAATTTTGTTAATGTTATGCTAATGCTCGCGGCAGAAGTATTTGATCGAAGGGAAAATAAATCAAAAGAGCTGACTGTGTCTGAGCCATGGATGAGTCTCAGGGAGCAGTGAGCTGGGCAGCCCCTGTGCAGCGGTGTTACTACCAGACCAGCTGCCAGGGCACAGGGCGATGCTGGCCAGCTGGGGAGGGGAAGGTGGGCTTGGTGTGGGCCACTAATGGTGACTGTGGGCCTGGAGCTACAGCGAGGGAGAAGGCAAGGACGTCCTTATGGCCCTTGGGTGGCTGCAAGAGCCTTGGGATGCAAGAGCCATGCCGCCTCCTGTGCACTGTCTGCATGGAGGCACCAGCATACCCTGCCACTATTCTGCCTCTCTCACCCCACCGGCCTCTGGAAATCTCTCACCAGCCTCGCTTGCAGAGCGACTTTGCAGACTCTGGCTATCACAGATACGGCCTTGTTTTTTAGTGTACAATATACACCTGCTGTAAGGAAGAATGTTGCAGCAGCACCGAAGTCATAATTCTTTCACCACTCCTACATGCTGGGGTTGCCCCAGGAACAGAGGAAATGCAAGAGATTTCCTCACAGCAGAAAGGGCATGTGTGGCCAACTTGATATGGACAAGAGTGGAGATCACCCTGTGGTACGTACTTGTGGTACAGTCACAAAATGCTCACACTGCCAGTAGCACCATTTGTTCTGGATGGATCATTGGATCCATCCTTCCATGGATCCTTGGATACTCATTTCACTGCCTGAGAAGAAAGAAGCAAAACCAACATCAAGACACAAGAGTTTGTGTCTTCATATTCCTTCTACGTTTGATTCTTTGGAGCATACAAAGGCTGTGGTTTCACAGCTTGGCAGAATAGGGTTATAACCACTATAACCTGGCAAGTGCCCTAGAGGCAGGGACAGGTTGCTCTGCAGTTGAAACCTGGTCCCAGTCAGATGAACTTCTCTACATTGGCAATGAATCTCTGTGTCTGATGTTTTCCTCTCAGCTGGGATGAGAATGCCATTGGCAGCAGGAGAGGACAGAGACCTGCTGATGGGCCAAGGTAGGGTTGCTCTCAGGTTATACAAGAGTCAGCTGCTCCAGTTGTGTGGTCAAAGGTCCATATGTTTTAGAACTAAATTTCTTTTGGATCCTCTGTCTGAGTGACTTTTCAAGTTGGGGATGATGATGTGAGATAACCACAAACAACTAATCACAGTACATTTGCAGTATATTTCCTCCTGCTGTTCTTTCTATTAAAGGAGATGATCAAGGCAACATGAATGAAACTCAGACTTTACTACAACTTGGAAGCTTAGTACTAGCATCCCTCTGCTCTCATTCCATCAGTTGTCTAATGCTAAAGCCATGAGTTGGGTTTTATACTGTGAGCACACAATTGTGTCAGCTCTGCACTGGCTATAACGAATATTGGCTGATGGAATTGGACCTTCTCTACTGGAAGTCTAACATTTCAAATGTACAGTACAATACTAATTAAGCTCGGTCCAAAGATACAGCTCCTCTTTTTATCTATGAAAATGCACTGAACGAAACACTAGATTTCCCACTCATTTTTAGTACCCTCTCTAAGCACACCCACATCAATAATTTCTTACTTTTACCACATGCTCCTGTGACAGCTCAGGAGGCCTTCTTTAAAGAGGTCTAGATGAGAGTGAGACAGCATAGCATGTATAACATTTCACTGTACCACACTTTTATTTTTCACTAGAGCCCAGAAGACAGGTGAAATCCTCTCTTCAGTCTCTCTAGATTTATTATACATCTCTATAACAGATCTAGGTCTGTACTGAGCAAAATGATTTCTTGAAGCATTCTCTTCTCTGAAGTGCTGCATGCCTCAGGCAGAGGACAAGAAAGACCAAGGTGTCACCAATGTCCAAAGAGCCTCATGATCCTAGCAAACAGCCTATGCCACATGCTAACAAGGAAGATGAAAAACCTTGCAACCTTTGCCTCTCTGATAAGGGAGAAGAAACAGTAAGAAGCATCAGTCAGCCGTGGCCACCTGCTGCCCCAGTTACTGCCAGCAGCCAGTCATTGATGCTGCAGTGGAGACCGGACTTCTCGTTCTTCTTCTCTAAGCTCCCAAATATATCTAGACAACCTTTACACTGAGGAAAACATTTTCATCCTGACTCTGGCTCCTGTAAACTTAAAAGTCTGTGATTTGAGCATCACTATCAATGTAGAATTAGATGTTGAGACTACTCCTGTTAATTTTCATCCCTCTCTGGCTTATGAGGGCAGAGACATGACCTGAGAGACTGATGAATTTAGCAATTAATGGATTCCTGTGCTATGCAGGACAGGAACACTAATGCCCTTGACTTGGCACGGAAATTAAATGAATCTGGGATGCCTTGATTTTTCCTATCTTGCTTAGCTAGTTACAAAGCAGATGGGAGGTGGAGAGTGCTTTAGTTCTACTCTTATTTTTATCTTTTTACCACATTTCTGAGTCTTTCCTGTAATTTGTTGCAAAAGCAAAACTTAATGTGAAGTCCAACATTTAGCAGTATCTAGATCATGGCATAGGCTAGCTTCCTATAGGGCACTGGATTTTGTTCTGCGCACAACATTCAAACAAAATACATGCAGGCTAATTAGAAAGGATTCAGAGAAGAGTAGCAAAAATAAAGCTACAGTACAAGGACTATGTTCAGCACAGACAAAAGAAGGAGGAGGCAGAAGAGTTGTCTACCGACACATGAATACATGCTCAAGTGTAGAGCCCAAATAACAGGTTTCAGTATTTGCAATGGAACTATTAGGTTAAAAAAATATTACAAACATTACAGTGGATAAATTTCTACTTAATGTATCCATAATTGCCTTCAAAGAGAAAGCCACACAGAAGTTATTAGGCAATACAAGTACTTGGGGAGGAAGTAAAGCGTGGAGCAGCAGCCTTGCACTAGTAGCAGGTCTTAACAGAGCTCCGTAAAATGTGCAGTGCTGTATTACTGAAGCACTGACTTTTTGAGTGCCTGTTTGTTTCTGGGACTGCATGTGGGTGCCCAGGTGGTGCTTATGTTTGCATGGAGGATCCAGTGCTAGTGCTTGACTTGATCCCACTTTTACACCCAGCTTTCTCTGCGAGCACTGACAGTGGAAGTGAATAATAAAGAGAGACGTATAGGGAGAGGAACTGTGGCTTTGCTGAAGGGTATCTCATGTCTACAGTGTATAGTCAAGGGCACTAGAAAATGCCCTTTAAAGTGAATGGTCTTTTGGTTTTACAAAGAAAACACAGTGTTCCCTGTTCAAGAATTTCCAGCCGGACCAGGAATAATAGAAATACTTAGAAAGGATGATGTTTTCTTTGAAAGAGTAAGGCGAATTGCTTCCAAAGAAGAATTAAAATATTAATTTAGACTGTGGTTAACATTTACCACCTCAGTGACAACAATAGCAGCATCCTTGTTTGCACTTCCACAGCCCTTTCACAGTTGTATATATCAAAAGGTCTTTAAATAGTGGGTTAATGTCTTCTTCAGTTTTCAAATGGTGGAACAGAGCAGAATTAGGTGAGGTCAAGGGCTTATAAAAAGGGGCTACACAACTATGCAGAAAGTGCAGACTGCCTGTTTTGCCAGCAGTCCATGTTGATTCCCACAGTTTAACAATAACTAAAATTGAGACTCATTCAACAACAAAAGAAAATGAACTCTGCACGGGGGATCCTCCTGTGGCATTCACTTTAATTAATAACATTAGTCACACTCTATTATTTTATCTTCATCATTCGTGAAGTTGTCTTAGTCACTTTTTTAAATTCCCAAAGAAAATTAATATTATTATTCTGTAGGTACATTTCACATCCTCTTTTTTAAAAATAGCAATGAATAAGAAAACAAGTCTCAGCAATGTGAATGCATTGGTTGAGGCTTTTAAACCAAACTGAAGAGCTGAAGGCTAAATCCACGAGAAAAGGGTCATTTCTATATTCAACTTTGGCTTTAAACACCTGAGTCTAAAATTGCCCACCTTCAACACCCTTGGTAAGCCACCAACAAATCCTGAAGGCCTTCCAAATCCCTGAGTTTTCAGCAACAAATTGCTCCAGATGCCTGTGGACTCAGCAGTAACAGCCCTGAGCTTGTCTCTGTTTTGCTTCCTCGGTATTGATAGGCAAAGAGTGTCTTCTGAAACCCTCACCCCAGTAGCCTTTTAGAAAATACCTGAATTACCACCCACCAACTAAAATGTGGCCAACAGAAGAAGTGTTATGCCTTCTCCCCACTGTGTCTCATCATGGGTGAGCAATGATGTAAGAGAAGATTATAGTTAATCTTCTGAGGAAATTCAAGTAAGTGACCTCCACGACTGTTCCCAGCTGTAGATGTCTCTCAGCTTCGCAATCTTTAGCAAAGGTCTTGAACCTTTCCAAAACTTCAATTTTATAAAAGGGGGAGAAAAGGAGAGAAAACGAACATGTGAGTATGATTCCCTAGCCCAGATGTCTGTTTTGCTCATCATGCCATTTACAATGGTGAGACATCATTGGAACAAAGGATGAAGCTAAAGGTTCTCATTTTGCATGTGAGTGCATTGTATAATGGAAGTGTGCTTTAGCCTCCTCTTGCTCAGTGAGTAGTTACTTCAAGGAACAGCTTCCATAAAATGAAATGGCAGACTTCTCCATCACCCCTCCTTCCCCTGTTCCAGTACTCTCACGTTTAGGGCTGTGTGAATGGTAGATGATGTGGAATTAGGTCCTCAAACAGATGAGACTTCACCACTCAAATTTTTCTTCCTGAGAGACTGACCTCAACAATGAGCTACTGGCTAAAAGAGGAGGGATGGCAACATATCTTTTTTTCTCCCCTTGCTTAGACCATGTTTTCAAACAGAGAACTGATCGTGGTCTTGCACTCTGGCTCAGCTCAGAGCCTTTGTAGACATGAACCCTGCAGTACTATTTTAGAATGTAATGAAGGGTAATTCTTATATACTCACAGGCTCTGCTCTGCGGTGCCCCTGGGATCTACCATAGTACATATAAGAATAACAAGACAAAGCAATGGATTTTTGCTTTCTACGTTCACTACTCCTCTGGACTAGAAATATACTTAACAGGCCATGTTTAACTCTTTCCTTATTTTTAAATACAATTCCTGGTGCATTTATGAGTGTTCAAAGGTGCTGACCCCTGCTTTACCTACTACAAAGGCACAGCAGAGGGAAAGACCCATTTTCCCTGTCTGGCATGTTTTATATCTGTCCAAGAGAAAAAAAAAAATAAAAAAAAAACACCCACAATTTTTAAGCCCATTTTCCAGCCTTTCTGAAGACACAAGTGAGTACTAAGATTAAGTTTCATGTTGACTTTTCTAGGACTTTTTTTCCCATTAGGAAATGGAATGAAAACCGCAGGCAGCCTACAGGTAGTGCTGTCCTCCAGTCACTACAAAGTAAATCACACACACAAAAGAAATCTTGTGCTTTGGTTTTTGGTTTCTGTTATTAGTTCTGTCCTGCATTATTTTTTTTTTCCTTTTTTGGACAATAAGTCTGCCTTTCCTATTCGGCATTACTGACTGACACTGTCATAAATCTGGAAACAACACTTTCAGTTTTGCAGAAGGTAAGGTAGGACAAGGAAAGTAAGTTAACTTGTAATAATTATTGATGACTTATTTAAAATCCAAAGGGAGAGAAGCCAGATATTTTTTTCCATCTTATTAGAAAAACTTCACAACAGGCTATGTCTGCTTTAGGATTAAGATTCTGAGATCTGCCTTTTAAAATACTGGGTATCCCAAAATATGTAAACAATGCAGAATGCAAGCCTCTATAGGAGTGGATCACACGCTGTCCCAGTTTCAGCTGGGACAGAGCTGATTTTTTTCCTAGTAGCTGGTATAGTGCTCTGTTTTGGATTTAGAATGAGAATAACGTTGATAACACACGGATGTTTTAGTTGTTGCCAAGTAGTCGAGGACTTTGCAGCTTCTCATACTGGCCTGTCAACAAGAAGGCAGGGAGTGCACAAGACGTTGGGAGGGAAAACAGCCGAGACAGCTGACCCAAACTGACCAAAGGGATATTCCACACCATATGACATTATGCTCAGCAGATAAAGCTGCGGAAGGAGAAGGAAGAAGCTGGGGGCGGGGCGGGGTGTTCAGAGTGACGGTGTTTGTCTTCCCAGGTAACTATTATGTGTGATGGAGGCCGGCTTTCCTGGAGATGGCTGAACACCTGCCTGCCCTTGGGAAGGAGTGAATTAACCCCTTGGTTTGCTTTGCTTGCATGCACAGATTTTGCTTTCCTGTTAAACTGTCTTCATCTCATCCCATGAGTTTTCTCTCTTTTACTCTTCTGATTGTCTCCCCCATCCCATCGGGGGGGAGTGAGTGAGCGGCTGGGTGGTGCTTAGTTGCCAGCTGGGTTAAACCATGACACACACAAAAATCAGGGATTACTTTTCTCAATGCAAATATGACTTATGTAAACATGTACCCTGTAGACACTTGGGGGCAGAACATGGACAGTAGTAATAAAACAGTGGCCCTATGTGCCAGTTAACAGATCAAATATTCTATGGTATTTCTTATTTCGTCATTAAAAGGTGATCTAGATTCCAAATAACTATTTTGGGGTTCATCTGCGATAACGTGTTTTTCTTAGTTATCACGTTCATCTCTTTTCCTCTAAGAAAACTTATTTCCACCTGAAATACATGGATGGGCTTTCTAACTTCATGTAATCTGCCTGATTACGTAAGCAGGCTGCCTGTACCTTCACTCTTGAACATTTCAACACATCCTCTGCAGTAAGGAAGCCACGGGCAATGATTTATTTGACCACTTCCACCCTCAAACATTTTAATTCAGAAGTAAAAGCTGTCACTACAGTTTATTGTTTTTAAGTTTGTTTTCCTTAGCTTATTTGGAAAGTTCTCGCATTTTGCAGTAGTTTGTTGGCTCTCTGGCTCTTCTGGTTTCCATTTCCTAGGATTTGTATAACACAGCAGCTCAGCGGTAAGGACACTGAGCCTATGTACACCTTTTTAATGCAACTGCAGTGGTTGCAGATGTAACAGGTAACTGGACCCAGCCTAGCCATCACCACTGGCCACCATCCGCCCTCCATAAGTCACTTCTTGTTCTGTCAGCCTCTTCAAGTGCTCTTATGTTAACTCCTTAAGCCTTTTCAGGAAAAATAACCTGGATCAAAAAAAAAAATGCTGTTGAAGATAATGCAGCTCACTGTGATTGATATGCATTGGGACCTCTTCACATCTGCAGCTGGCTTGTACATTTTAGGAAGGCAGTAATGTGTGCCAGCAGGGTGAAAGGTGCTGCATAGCTTCTAGATGTGGGTTCATAGAATCACACAGTGGCTGCGGTTGGAAGACACCTCTGGAGGTCATCTGGTCTAACCCTTTGCTCAAGCAGGGCCACCTAGAACAGGTTGACCTGGACCACGTCCAGATGGATTCTGAATATTGCCAAGGAGGGAGATTCCACAACCTCTCTGGTAATCTGGGCCAGTGCTCAGTCACCCTAACAGTAAAAAAAAAAATGTTTCCTGATGTTCAGATAGAACCTCCTGTGTTTCAATTTGTGCCCATTGCCTCTGGTCCTGTCACTGAAAAGAACCTGGCTCCATTGTCTTTGCACCTTTCCTTCAGATATTTATATACCTCAATGAGATCCTCCCCAAGCCTTCTCTTCTCCACGCTCAACAGTCCCTCTCTCTCAGGCTCTCCTCATAGCAGAGCTGCTCTGGTCCCCGTTTTTGCTTAGAGATGTCTTCGGCAGCAGCAAATGTATGCTGTTTGAGCCTTTGTCATTTCTTGCTCCAGACCCTTAGTCATCTTGGTGGCCTCTCTCTAGTATGTCCATCTTTCTCTTGTACTAAGGATCCCAGAACTGAACACAGTACTCTAGGTGTAGCCCCAGCAATGCTGAATGGAGGGAAAGGATCATCTCCCTCGATCTGCTGGCAGCACTTCTCCTAATGCAGCTCAGGACAGAGTTTGCCTTCTTTTCTGCAATGTGACATCGCTGGCTGATGTTCAGCTTGGTGTCCACTAGGACTTCCAGCTCCTGCTCTGCAAAGCTCTTTTCCAGCTGGCCAGCTCCCAGCATGTGCTTGTGCATGAGAACAACCTGGGTTATTCCTTCACAGGTGCAGGACTTGCATTTTCCCTTGCTGAACTTCATGAAGGTCCTGTCAGCCCATTTCTCCAGCATGTTGGAGTCCCTCTGGATGGCAGCACGACCCTCTGGCCCATCAGAGTTTCAAGGCAGTCATTTCTTTAGCTGACATTGCTGGGACTAGAAGACATGCATCTGTAATGTGCAATTTGCAATCCCAGTGCTATTCCTAGTGTTGTCATTTATTCCTGGAGTGATCTCAGGTGGGTCAGTTAATTCTGCAGCCTTTGGTCTGTCTTACCTGTGTTATGCACTCCGTCATGGAGTCTAACAGGTATTTAAATGCACACTATGAGATATTCTGGCAGTTAGCATTTCTAGGGTATTCTTATAAATAAATAATAATAAAACTGGCTCATTATTAAAGCAGCCAGAGGTGAAAAGAAAATACTTTTTCCTCTTTAATTCAGTTGTTTGATTATCTAAGTTGGTGAGATGAGGGCTGGGAGGAGGACTTAGGGGGTTGAAAGGCAGCAGAGAAGTCTTGGTGACCTGAGCCAGGCCTGGCACCCTACTGCCTTGCCGTATGTCACCAGTGGCACAAACTACAGCTTCTCCTGTGCAGGTTTAATACGTGATAGGGCCTGGCCACTGCAGCCAGAGAGATGCAGCAAGTTTTGCTGGTCTCCATGCCCGCTTCGTCTGAGCAAAACCCAGGCAGAACAGAGAGCTGCTCTCCCAGGATAGAAAACAAAGCCATGTCACTTCTTGTGGCACTGCCCTGAACCAATCCTTCATGCAGTGACTTTTACATTTTCCTTCCAGGCCACCAGCTGTCAGATGGTAACGATTTCCATCCACTTGCTGACGTGAGCTGGTTTTGAACTTTAATCCAGTCCATGTCTTAACTGTGGTGGCAAACACTTTTTAACTAAAAAGAGCCTTCAAAACAATTCAAAAAAAAAAAAGAAAGAAAAAGAAAAAAGAAAAACCCAACAGTCCCAAAACAGCCCTTGCTAGCAGTACGGCTTTCATAAAAGGCTTGACAGATGTCAACAGGCTGAGCAATCACACGAAGGAAGGAAGCAGCTGTTGCGTGATTGCAGGAGCTGTGGTTGCTGTGATTGAGGCACCTGGCTGTTGCTCCGTATGGCCACCGTGTCAAAGGCCAGTGCTTGCCCCAGAGAGCTTGCAGCCTGCACCCACCATGAGGCACAGGACAGATGCCGACTGACGAAGGAACACAAGGAAACAATGAAACAATGCTGGTCAGCATGAGAAGCAGTAGTCTCATCATTAAATCATCTCCATTTACTTTCCTAATACGCTAACATTTTCTGCCACACACAGATCCCTTCCTCCCAGGCAGCATCGAGTGCCTTCAACTCCCAGGGAAGTCTGTAAGTACGGAGAGACGTCAGCATCATGCATGAGGTGCTGAGCATCGTGCGTGGCAAAGCCTGGAGAGTCAAATCTTGGCTACTTTACATATTCTGGCTTGGAGCAACAGTCACCTCTGTAATGGAAAATTATTATAATACAATAATACAGCTGGGAAGAATTTGCCACATTTCTTGGACGCTAACAATAGTAGTTTCTTAGTCAAGTATATATGGGCAATAGTTAAAATGTTGCTCCTGCTACGCTTCTGAAGAAAATTCCTTTCTTAGAAGTTAGACATTCACAGTAAAAAGACAAACACTACGATTTTATGTATGAGTGTTTCCTGCTTGGGAGGTGAACAAGCCACTGCAAACTCCAGGTATTTGGGGCTGCTCTTTGCATGTCTTCCATGTGGCTCGTTCCCTGAAATTTTCCTTTCCTGAGTGGTGTTCACTGCAGGGACTCATCTGGTCAGTCCCTTTTCTGTGTTCTCCCTGCTGGCTGATGGCACCCTCACGTTGCAGATGTGCTGGCTTCATGTTCTACTCATGATACGGATAGTCTCCTTTTCTTGATGGATAAATCTGGAGTGTTGAACTGTCTGGCAAATCTCAGAATTTGTAACAAAAGGATTCCACTTAATACCTAGTCTTTTTCTATAGCTGTTGCCATTGTATGTGCCTTTGGTGGATTTATGAATAATAGGGCTTAATCAACTATATTAACTCTAGATTCAAAACTAAATTGTTGCAAATTAATTTGAATTACAAAGATTAGCCTTAGGAAGGAAAAATGTGGCAAACACCACAGTCTCCCAAGCTAACCGCACCATTTGGAAATTCCCAGAGTAGCTGATTCACTGGAATGACAATTACCCCCCCCTCCACTTCTTTCCCCTCCCTCTCAAAGCACATTGTTTTACAGGAAACTTAATAAAACACAGTTTGCTAACAACAGTCATTAGGACCTTACTGAGATTGCTCATGCTCATGCTGATTACTTTGAAAGGTAATTTTTTTTCATTCCAATGGGATTTCTCCGCTTATCCACATCTTCCGATTACAGCGGGAACCTACCCTGAGTAAGGGCTATGAACCCATTCGTGCATCACTGACATCACGGGGAATTTTCCTATTGGGTTCAGCGGGAGAAAAGCTTATAATATCCTGAAAAGTAATCGTAACACATTACACACCCATTCTCTTGTTCCTTGCACATTCAGTTTCTAGCGACAACAATAGTTTTAATTCCGGGTTGCTAGGATTTTTTTTTTTAAATTAAATATATTATGAGTCAAAGGATGTTGGATCCAACACTTCAACAAAACAATGGGGACAGATCCTTCATCCTGGCTAAGTGCCTTTTGTGTCCTTCTGTGTGGCTACTTTAATTTGTACCAGAGGCTAGCCATACACACATGCATCCACATGTACACACATGAGATCCAGCAAGCCTAAAAATCAAGGAAAAAATAAAAATGTTTTACAACCTCTTTCACCTTCTGATATCTAACTTGAATTTTAACTTACACACAGAGCATGGAGGAGGAAAGATTTTAATAGCTAAACAGAAAAGAGAATAGTATTTAAATATTACAGTAGTAGGTAGGTAGGTTGGGGATGCTAGGCAGAAAGTAGGAGGTAAGAAAGTATTTAAGAAGATCGCAACAAAGAATGGTCAATATTGTAGCGTTTTGCTCTGGCTGATTTAGTTATTCACAATTCACTCACACACTTCATTGACTGGACTGACCCTTTCCTTTTTGTTAGTTTTCACTCTTGGGTTACTTTCTTTCCTGTGTTTATATTCTGGCTCTCTTAAACTGATTAGTTTTCCTGGCTGTTTAGCTATCGTTTAATACCTTTTAACATTTTTTGCCACAAGTGTGTAAAATATAGTAGGAAAGCAGTATTTTCTACAGGGAATAAAAGTAGCATTTTTAGCTTCTGATAAAATCATATTTACATATATTGGACAGTCATTGTCTATCATCAGTGTTAATCCAGTGCCCTTTCTGTTTTGGAATTAAGAAAGCAAAGAAGTTTGCCCATTTTAGAGAGAAAGGGACGTTTTAAGGCTGGAAAGGGTTGGCAGAAACCATAGTTCAACTCAAACCACTCTTAGGAAATTCCCAGAATACTGAATCACTGGGGTGGGCAATTACCACCCTCTTCAGCTGAACGGCCAGAGATTTTAAAGAGAAGAAGTGTATGCATGTTTGAAGAAAGGAAATGTAGCTTAACTGCGACTGTTTCTTTTGAGAGCAATTCCTGAGAAATCATTTTCTATTCATAATGGGGTTTCCTTCTCTCTTAACCCGACACTCAGCAGAAACCTAACTAACCGCAGAGATTTCTAGAAGTTTATCATTGATCCCAGACTTTCCCATGCTAGAAGATATTCTGCAAGACTTTTCATCCCTGGGACCCAGCTGCTGGGCAGGCTTTTTTGTGTGATCTAACTCTCCTATCATGTAATCCCATAAGCACATGCATTACTGTACTACCTGAGGAGGCCTAGTAAATCCAGACATCTCAATAAAGCAAATGGCTTGAAAGCCAGAAATTTTGTGGCCCCATCTTCTGGAATTATTTAAAACTATATCAAGCTGAAAATCTAATATATTTTTCATATACATCTACCACATGCCTTAAAGAGACAAAAATGGGCAGTGACTTAGAGAATGATTCCTATGAAAAGATGATTTCCTGTTTTATTTTTTCCTCCACTAAAGTCCTCAACAGCGGGAGCAACTCACAGCTTTGACATGGGTTCAACAGCCCTGTCCTGTGAGACAGCAAGTGCGCATCATTAATGCAGAAGAAAATGGCTAGATTTTGATATTTTTCTCAGGCCTCTAAAGTTGTAAGAAAGCGGGTGGAGATCTCTTCACAATACTCCCCTTTCATCCATCTGTCAGATGTTACAGTTTTAACCTTTCTGTGGTCCTCCAAACCCAAGTGATCAGGCCAAACCAGCCTGAAGTAAGAAGAGTCTGCCCAGAGGATGTATCCCATATTTTGCTATGGTTCTTTGCCAAAGGGTCTTTTCCTAGAGAGTGAGACTTTCTGTAGAGGTAGTGTTTGATGGGAAATGTTTTGCAGTTTCTCAATACAAAGTCATTGCTTTGATGGAGAGATAACGAATCCCTCCAGCCGTGGCCCTTCCATGCACCTGGAGTTTCATTTAAATGGACGATATCGCAGGGGAAAGTATCACACAGGACAAAGTAGAGAGACAAATTTGGGAGACTTTCACCTCTACACTTTCCAAAAACCAAATCCAAGTACAGAAGATCAAGAAATTAAAGCAATATTATTTGGGCATCAATTCTTGCTTACGCCTTACTTAGCCAATTTATTTCATAGCTTTCATTGCAAATTCCTTACCCAATTTCCCTCTGACCTCCACACCTAGATTAGAGACTGTGTGCTCAGCACTGCTCTGAAGCCCTTCCCACAGGCTGGGGTGCTGCTCGCTGGGCATTGGGACAGTGTTGGCAGCAAGCACATCCCCAAGTACCCGTGAGTGAGCCCGTTGCACAAACCAGCGAGCTGCGTTCCCAGGAGGGTGTCTCCATGGCCTGTTGGGCTGGGGCACTTGCTTTCCCACTGGCCAAACAGGGAAAATCAAAGCCGCTTCTCACAGCACCTTTGTGATTCACTGCTGCTTGGGATCTGTCAAGGGATGCATCTCACAGACATGGTCCCTGTCCCAAGGGCGCGGGAGTGTCGCATCAGCTGGCTGGCATAAGGGTTGTGACCGCAGTCCCTGTCTGTGACCAGGCAATCAGTCAGAAAGCAAACCAGGCTCTATTTCTGTCACTAAGTTTGAGGTACACCTCCAGTAACTCCAGCTTACTGAGAGGATCCAGTTCAGAGCCTCCTGCCCAGGCTGTGCTTCAGAGAGATTCTGGTACCTTCAGAGCATGGTCCATCTCACCCTGCCTAAGACAGGTGTCTCATGCAAGAAAGGATCAATCTTTCTTCAGAGGTGCTAGTTTCCCTCTGTTTATTGGAGAAAGAGCCTGGGCAAACTGTTTAGATTATGTATCTACACACCTAGGTAAACTCAGAGAAGAGTCCCACCTTCTTGGACTCACGTTGCAGTTATATTAGCATCAATGTGGGTGCAGCTTAGAAGGAAAACAAAGGTGGTGTTTTTTTTTCTAGGCAGTCTAGTTTTGTTTTGCTTTGAAAGAACCAGTATTGCAATGAGACGCTTCAATGTGTGGTAATACAATGAGATAGCCCCACGCCTAGCCGACTGAAAGTACTTGGCATTTAGCCCAATGACTGGCAACATCCCTTAGGTGTGGTGTTATCTCTCGGTATCGCCCCACCCTGGCATGTCTCGCATTTCATTAACACAAGCATTAGGGTCCAGTTCTACTACCCTTACTCACTATGAGTAAGCATGGCGGGATCTAGGTCTAAGTGAATGAATATTGCCATAATGAGGCAGTATTTGTAACCTTATTATGCCAGTGAAAACTCCACAATCAGAGCTTTGAGAATAAGGAACTAATTGGCTTGAAACAGTCTCAGTCTAATAACCTCTTACCAGAAGCTCAACAGTGCATTAAGGTTTATAGCCGGGGTTGGTTAGATTAGTTTCAATTTCAGGTAGTGGGTATCCATCCAATTACTCTCCTACTCGTTCGGGTAGAGCACATGGCATTCCTTCTGCTACTTGGTATGCTAAGCAGCATGTGAGTTGGCAAGTTGGGTTGAAAAGCAAATTAGCATTATGCAAACTGCAGGATTCTGGCACTTACATTAGGATCAGTGATCTGGCAAGAAATCCTGCCAAGCTACCAAGCCTTCCTGAGCCCGGAGAGTGCTGCAAACCCTAATCCAAGAGACCAGCTGACAACAACGAAACAAAACAAAAAAAAGGTTGTGGGGGAGGGGGAGAGGGAGCAAATTCTCAATTGTCTGGGAGGGTGCTGGTGGGAATATGGAGGTGGATTTCCTATTGAGACCTGACTCTCATATTGCAGTGAAGGCAGAGAGAAAGACAGAAAGGTGAGAGAGACAGAAAAGTAAGAGAGAAAGAGAAAGATAGTGAGAAAGAGATAAAGGAAGGGAAAGAAAAAAAGAGGAAAAAGATGGAAGGAAGGAAGGAAGGAAGGAAGGAAGGAAGGAAGGAAGGAAGGAAGGAAGGAAGGAAGGAAGGAAGGAAGGAAGGAAGGAAGGAAGGAAGGAAGGAAGGAAGGAAGGAAAGTTTATGAGTAACCCACAGCTGGTGATATTGACACCTCAGCTGCCAGTCGGTGGCATTGCTGCCTGGCAGTGGGGCAGCAGAGCAAAAAGAGGGAAACCCGTTTTGCCATGAAGAATCTTTCAGCTCATCTCCGTGGTGGACCAGCCAGGATGCAAGTCCTCATCCCCTTTTGCTGGCTCTCTGAAGACGTGAGCAGCTGCTGCAAGAGCAGCAGACGCCAGCAGGGCAGTAATACCTTAAAGCACTTCAGCCGGATTCACCAGAATTCATCTGTCTTAGTTTAGGTTTCTTTTAAGGTTTTAAGGCATCCCCAGGTAAAGATTATTTTATTCAGGTGTTGGAATTGACTGTTCCTGGTATTTCTGTCTGGTCTATGAAGGCAGGATAAGGCCGATAATCCTTACGTCTTGGTTTGGACGGAAGGGAGAGGGAAACTAGAAGAAAGTGTACAACAGTACCTGAGCCTCAGTGAAAACCAAAGGGAGTTGTGTGCCTCAGAAATAATTTCTGTATTACAGCTTTACTAGGTATGTTTCTGTAGAGCCTTAGCCACAGACAGCACCTACCTGTCTGTGCTAACACTGTACACATACAGCGAAAAGACCATGTGTGGACTCTCAAAGTCTTTTGCAGTTCTTAGATAATAAAATTTATCTAACCTTGTTAGGGTCAGATGGGATTTAGTTGTAGTTTTATGCCATCAGTTGCAAGAGATTGTGCTCTAATTACACAAATGCATGTTGCATTATTAAGGAATTCTTATATTCTTTTAATAAAGATAGCTTTTTTGATGGCAAGAGATACGAACTTGCTGCATAAGTAGTTCTGGAATATTTGGTAATGATTCTTCACTTTAATGGGGGAAAATATAGTGAAATTTCTAGCTTTGCTGAGAGTAAGGCATAGTCTGAGAAAGATGTTCCTAAATCACAAGGTGATGAAATACAGCAGAGTAACAGAAATAGGGCCTTCTCTACTGAAGTATTTTATCAAGCTAGTGCACTGTGGGGTTGTATATACTTGACTTTTGATAACTGTTGGTTTTCACCTGGCTCTTGGTTTCATCAGTGTAAAGGCTGTGGAGGGAAGGCAATGAGTTGAGCCCTCTGATCCCCTGCCTCTCAATGGCCATCAAAGTCCTCTAGTTATCTCTACACTTAGCTCTATAAATTGTGCTTTTACCTCTTGACCAATCCAGCCCTTTATCTTCAGTATTTGTTTTGCAAATGTTTCATTTCAGTGTGTTAAAATTAGGACATAAGACACGGCTTTTCAGCTTGTGAGTATTATGAAGACCTGGCCCAGGTGCTGTGAACCTAGTGAGCAGAACATACCAACCCTTTGAGCCTTTTGTGAGGAAGTCATTAAACCAAGGCAGTAAGATTTTTCCGTTTTCTTCATTAAATTTGTAGCAGGTTTGATTAATTTCCTCTGGACATTTGTTAGAATGGGAAGAAATCGAATCAGGTTCCGGATTTCCATTTCTTATGAAACAACTGTGCTTGCTTTAAGTTGGTGAAGTGGTAATGAATTATACACAGTTCTGCATCTGCTACTCCAGACTCTTTCAAGCAAACTCACAGAGAAGCTCTAGTTTTAGACAGACTTTTCTACTCTGTCTCCTTTTCTCTGATGGTAGGGGGCCCTAAACAGCACCTAGAAAGTAGAGACTACCCTTTGATTTCTGTGCCTTTGGTATTCCGATCAGAACCCTCAACTGGGATCACAGGAAATAAGATGCACCGTTCCACAGCTGCATGGCTGCAGCAGTACTGCTGGAGGAAAGTTGTTAGTTTTATTAACTGCATCTGGGTCACCAGGTCAAAACTAATTTGATTATGCTGACAAGGGAGGTAACCCAATTGCCTCTGGACAATATGATTTCATGATGGCAGGCAATCTTCCAGATTGCATTTAGTTTCTTAAGAAATCCTGGTTGGCATTCAGCTATATGTTTCTACATCTCCTCCTTACAGCAAAGCAAGTTGTATTTTAGGCTCTGAAAAAATGTAATCCTTCTTATCCAGGTGAAAGAACATAGCGTTTTCATTTGGCTTCCTCCATTACTAAAAAGGATCTACAATCTGGGCAACACAAGTCTGGGTTTTGACCAGCTCTGCTTCTGACCTTGCAAGCGACAACAGGCAAGCTGATTCTCCACTCTCTGTGTCTCTATTTCCTCTACCACACACTGGTTTCTCTATTTACATCATAAACTCTTTGTGCAGCGTAATTGTCTAGCACAATGGGGCCCTCAGTGAGAACCTCAAGGTATTTCCATCATAAGAATAACAAACAACAGAAAGGAAGAAGAACAAAAGAAGAAACACTACAAATACAAGAACAGGTCCAAACCTCATCAGACTGAAGAATTTCAGAATTCAGGACATTTCAAAACTGGAAACAGAAGCAAATGAGAGGGTCCAATATTGCCTTTCATCTAGAGCTGTGATGTGTATCTACAAAGAATCACGGCTGTATGCATTGCTCCTATTGTTAGAACATACCAAGTGACAGTACAGTGAAATTCTAGAATTTGTGCCATGTCTAGCATCATCTCAGCCACACGTTACTTTACGTTTTGCCTTCCGGTCTTCTTCCCAATCTAAATGTTTTAAATATCCAGTTAGGAGCTTTTACTCCCTTCCTACAAATGATTTATTTTGTTTTCTTGGAACAAAAGATCACACTGTTTTGTTTTTCCTTCAGAGCTTTCACTTTGATGTGTAGGCTTTGACTGCTAGAGGAAATGTTGTGGACCAGAAAAGGAGCCTTGCTGTGGTCCAACTTCACTGTAAACAGCAGGTGCAGCAGCTGCTGCAGGAAAGCCGCTCATTTTCCTGCTCCTTTTCAGGGATGAAAGAGGGGGATGCAGCAACTTATTTTTCTGGAAAGTCTGAGACATAGGAAACAAAAATAAAGACACAGTTTGAAGTGTTTCCTTTATTTGTCAAAAGTCTCAACGTGCAAGATAAAGACCATATAAATAGTATACTTGAATATGTAAATACTGCATGCAAGTATGGAAATATTGCACCTGGGTATGATAGTCCTGGTGGTATCTATAAATCTGAGCATACCAGGCCAAATACTCAGCTGAGGTACAATCTGAACTGCTTCCTCAGCAGAGCAAAACCAATTTCCACCAGCAGTTATGTTGCAGCCTCTCACAGTGACCTGCAGAAGTGCACCAGTAATTCCTCTTCTATACAAATTTAAAAGAAAGGATGTAGAAGAAACTGTGCTTGCAAATATGAGCGCTTCCGATGTTCAGAATATACTGTTAATTAATGAGTACTTAATTTTATGTGTTCCTTATAAAGATGCCCAGGGCAAGCTATAAAGTGGGCGTGCAATGTCCTGTGTCTTCACACTGCCCCTTGCCCTGGAGCCACAGGGAACTATTCTCCTTGCACTCTGGACAGGATGGGCTATGGCTTGTTGTGTTTCTCATAAGTCCACAGCACTCCAGTTTCAAAGAGGATCTGCTTAAAGCACAAGTTTTTCCAAAACTTATAAGGCAGCGTCAGACTTCTGCGTTGTCCTGTCGTTTCCAACAGCTGAGTTCAGCAGCAGAGCTGGTCTTTCAGAAATCAGCCAGAGTCACTGTCAGCACAAGTACTTTGAGTCTGGCATTTGACCTCTGTGCCCATGAGAAACTGCTGTGCAGAAGCTCACCCATGAGTTCTGCTACAATCCTGCTCCAAATAGATCTTTTATTTCCTCCATGAAAACAGTTTCACAAACAACACAACTGGGATTTACACGCGTCTGTGCTGGATGTCACCTTTTTCACCTATGCTAGAGAAAGCAGGGCAATATTTCTGTAGATAACTTCACCCCTTGCTGATAAGTGATCTCACTCGCAGAATATGTAGTAAAGAGGAGATGGGCAGTCTTCTCTACAGTATTCAATGAGTATTTGGCAGGGCTGCTAAAGCTGTGGTGCATCTTTGTTTCATCAGGTGAAGCACTGAAGCCACGGAGGACAAAGTGGGGATGGAAATGCTATGTGACAGTCACACAGGCCCTCCTTCTTGCATGCTTTCCCTCTGCTCTGGACAGCCAAAATCCTGGCTCCATGAGACATACCAAGAGTACATTTTAAACAGGGATGCTAATCCTGCTCAGAGCAGGATTAGCTGCCCCTGAAGCCTCTGAATGCCAACCAGATGTTGCTATTCAGCTGGCAAAATGCCCAAAGCAGCTTTTAAATTCCTTTTTCTCTTTTAAGATGGAGGTCCCTTTTACCAGTAAGCAATATGCTCTGGGAATCTCGAGGGATTACAGAGCTATCACAGTAAATAGCTCATTTTCACCCACTTGTAGTCCACTGATGCCAATCAAAAGGCTCTCGGGCTATATCTGTATTAACAAACTGGCACAAAACTATCCCACATATTTATAGCATGCTCTGCAGTCTGGTTCTGGGTCTTTCTGACACTGTCCAGGGAGCATTCAAGGGTCATTCTCAATGGCAATGTGGTTGTGGCTCCCCTGTTCTGGAAAAAGAAGAAAGCTGAGCAGTATGTACATAGGCTGTGCCACACCACTTGGCATCAGAGCCAGAGAATGGTCCTTGGTTTATTTTATTTCCTACAATAGATGTAGCCCCATTGCTTTCCATGAGCATTGGATTATACATAGAAAAAGACACACGATAGATTTTAAATGTTAAAGACACTTAGCCCAGAAAAATTGTTTAAAATGGCACTAATTGCATTCTAAGAGCATGTTGTGCTCCATGCCCACATCAATTTATGTATCAACTCCTGAAACTTTGTATCTCCAAAGGAATGCCTGAGGCATTGTAGGCATAACCAAATGAAGGTTCATAAATAACGGACTGATTTCCCCAACTTCCAGGGCTCTTCTTGTGATAAGAGGAAAAGCATCTCAAAAGCAGATTTTAAAAAGGGACTTGGTGGTAGACAATTTCTTGCCAGGTAGTTTTTCTTGTCAAATGACTCAGAAATGATCTTGTAGTGATCTCAACACTCTAGCTGCTTCTAAACAAACTATTTTACAGCATGATTCTGGCTGAACTTTGGCCATCTAAGCACAGGTTATATGTGATAAGAAAAAGGCAGATTTCCCCTGTTTAACCATGTAAACAAAGAGACACATTTCTTAACTAATTACCACAGATCTCATCTTCTTTTCCCAATCTCTCTCAATCACTCAACATACTCTCTTCTATCTTCTTTTATTTCTCCGCCTATCAGTCATTCATCCATGACTTGCAGTCTTTCCCATCCTTTCCAAATTGCTGCTTTTTGCTGACACAGCAGCCTACTTAGATAATGAAAATCAAATTGCTGTAATAAGATAATGCCATGCTTTTCACTAAGAACAAATAGAAGCAGAACTTAGAAGAAATCTGGAGGATTAGGGGCAGGGACTTTATTATTGGTTAACTCCAAATGCCTGAGACAATCTGCCAAATCTTCTGAGTGTGCCTCACGTGGTTAAACTATCCAGAGATACTTTGTGCTCAAAGAAGTTAGCAGAGTAGCCTCAGGTAAAGAAGTGTCTTTCAGCACATATAGAAAAAGCCCTGAAGAGCCCTTGACGTAAGGAGAGAGTGTTGAAACACATAGCTTGGGCCAAATAAGGTGTCTGTAAAACACGAACAAATCTAATAATAATTCTATATCTGAGATACTTGGGTAAGTTTTTACAGTATTATTTTTAGGTGCCTTTAAACCACTGATTTGTAGTGAAGGGTCATAAATATTTGGAAGAGGTATCTGAAGTCCTGCAGTAATCAAGGGCAGACTTTAGAAATCCTTAGCAGTTGTTCAAATTCCTTTGTAGGGCTGGTTAGCAGCTCTTGATATGAAGTGGTATTATCTTTGACTACTTATGTACCTCTTGTCTATACTTAGTGTGTTCAAGGCTGCAGATGATCCTACCTCTCAGACATGTTAAGAACCCTGGAGGTATTCAGGCTCTTGCGGAGCTTTCAAATCTTTCAGTTCTCCTACCATTTGCAAAAGTAAATCTCTGCTGCTAAATTACAGAGGTGATTTCCCATTCTGACAGGTCACCAGGCAAGATAGACGAGAAATGTCTGTCCAGGGTCACACTTTAATGCTCTTGCTGATTTTGTGCATGTTATTCAAACTTGCACTGTTCTCTGCATTGCTGATGGTTTTATGTCAGGCAATGAACATACAGTTGCTGACTAAAGTGTAGTACTGTACATACTATTCCATTACACAGTGGCTTCTTCTCAGACCACTTATCATGTTGAATAAAATGGAGCAATATGGCACTTAAATTCAAGAAAGTCATGAGGCATCCCTAGGGTAGAGTTGACTCTAACTACATTTTTCTGTTGACTGGGCTGAAGAGACCTGTGTATTATTTGTCTCTCGACCTTAGACTCCATGGAGGCATGGCTGATACACCGCTTTTGGGGTAAATCATATTCTCACCTTCAACCACGGTGGAGGGATCAAGCTACAGTAAAGACACATAGTCTGGAATGATAGCATAAGAAAGCGTGTCCAAGCCTCCCTCAGTAACTCAGCAAACATGGGCTCCCTCAAGGTTGTGATTATACAGAGATAGTTTGCAAGATAAGAAACAGGTCAGAAGCAGAGCAAGGGCATTGTGCTGGTAGAGAAATATATAAGCTATTGTCCCAGAAAACAGGCACGGGAGTCTGGTGAGCAATTGTTATCTCCCAGGTTTTGCCCACCAATCTGGGAAACCCTTCTTTAGCAGTTTCAGCAGGAAGCCTTGTAGCTCAGCCCAGCTATTCTGATACATCTGCGATTCCAAGAATATTTTGCTTGCCATAAGGGGAATCTGAACATGCCCAAAAGGATAATCCTCTGTCTTCTTCAAAGGCAAGTATATCTGTGAATAGGGGGCAGATAGTGTTATTTTCGTAGAGCATACTTTTTCAATGAAATTATTTTAAATCATTTCATCAACTTGGAGTCTGGTTTTCACTTTCTAATACACATTCCTAGTACGTTACAAACCTTAGTGAAGTCTCTTCCTTCCCCCACCAGCTAAAAGGGTCAACTATTTCACGTCAGATACACCTAATATAACTAACTCTGTTACTCATGCTTTATGTGATGAAAAACAAATTGGAACCACAGATGTGTATGAGAAACATATTTGGGGGACTCCAAAATATCCCAATTCCTTCAAGAATGGGAGAGTTTTGTAGCTTTATCACAGGGCTTCCCAAATGCTGGGGATGGAATACAGGCCACATGACCTGCTAGGTTTGCAGCTAGTAAAGCTAGTAAAACTACAACTATATGGGGGGAAAAGCTCGCAGAGTCAGGAAGAAACTTCTGGAGCAAAATCAGACATCTCCTCTGACTCCGAGGTTGGCTCTCTCGGGTCTCCTTCCTCTGGATGACTCTGTTTCTTTTCACCAACAGAAAATTCCGGCTATTCACTTTCCATGTGCTGCTCTAAGTGTATTACAAGGCAAAAGAAATCACAAAAGGTCCCCATGGTACATGATGGATTTCAGAAGTCTCACAGCTGTCATCAGCCAAAGACTGCTTTACAGATTAAGAAAGAAAAGCAAGCTATTAAAAAGAAAAAAAAAAAGTAATGCTTTTGCTAGGGTCAGAAGTATAAAATCAGTATCACCCACCTCTGTGGCCCTGATCCTGCACAGACTTATACACACTCTTCATTTCTCATACTGTGGGTGCTCCAGTTTGCTGTCACATACAAAGAAAAGCACATGAATCAGTGTTTGCAGGGTCACGGTCAATTGTTTGTAAAATGACAGTTCTAGTGAGGTATAGTTAAAAACCTTATGACTCATCTAACATATTCACTAAATAAATATTATATAAAATGTAGTCAATATTGGAGCCTGATATCATGAACTCTCACACAGACCAAAGCCCTTGCAGACATTTTTCCAGCCCATGGCTGCTTCTTGCAGCCTCTCCACCCTATTTGAAACCCTGTTCCCAGGCCGGGGTGTCAGCAATGGTTGCCTGCTAAGAATAAAGTTAGTCACCGTACTGTGTTCAAATTTTGCACTGTTTCAATTATTTTTGCCCCCAAGCAGAAATAGTGACTAAGTTTTAAATACTGATATTTATTGTGAACCAATGCACTGAGCTTTACACATGCCTCGATTACTTAGTTAAAAGTCTCTAAAAACAGGCATTTGTAGCTCAGAAGTAACACACTAGAACTACAGAAGGGCAGGGGAATGACATGCGTCAGGTGAGCTTCTTTGCTGGTTAAATCCGCGCGTTTGTGTTTATATGTATATATGTATCAGCAGGTCTGCTCTGGTTAGAGCTTTTGTGGGTGTATTATATTATCACACTAATGTCAGCATAGAACTCAGACAAATGTCTGCAATAAGCAAGAATTCAGATCAAAACCTGAGCAAATACTAGAAACTCAAATCAACTTTTCTTTTGTTCAGAAATGCATTCGCCTACTACATTATTAGTCTCTGAATAACAAAAGAAATAATTAATTTATAAAAGTTTTCCTCTTGGAAAACTGATTAGTAACACTACTATATATATAAACAAGCTTTAAGGTAGGCTTCTTTGTAAATTAAGTTCAAAAATGTGTCTTTTATTTCAAAATAAGGAGACTAAAACATTCCGGGTGAAACCCTGCCAGTTTGAAGCCACTAGCAAAATTCATGTTGATCACAGCAGGTACAGGATTTCATTCCGTGTGCCTTCTGTATACCAAGATTTTAATATCATTTTTTACTTTTACCAGTAAGGCAAAGACATAGTAGTTTCATATCAAATGGCTGCTCCACCGTGCTGAATTGGTACCAAGCCACCAGAGTTGAAGAGCAGCCAAGAGGCTTCCACACTATGGTGTCTGCTGGAACGTACTGGTGACTGTTTGACAGCTTCACCTATCTGGATCCTTGCAAAGCTCGGTGTGATCTAGCACTCCTAGCTCTGCTTCTCATCATCAGCTGGTATTTCTCATCACAATAAGCTTAGAACACTATGTGGCATTAAAATTTGAACAAATACCCCACAGTAAGTACTGAATTTATGAAACCATATGTCTTATTGTACTGAAGTCAACTGTTCACATCATGAAATCATTACCTGTACTTGAAAAGGAGACTGGCTTTATGTACACATAGATACATATGGATTTGTTGCATATATATATATATTTACTTATTTCTTAGTCTTATTTAATTTCAGCACATCTAGGATTCTGTTCATGGCTTTTTGTACTTACAAAGCATATTTCTTTCCATCACACTTCTTTTACACTAAAAGTTCGGTCTCTGCCCAGATTTTTGCTGGTAAGAATGCCAGTTGTCTAAGAAGAAGTCTTAAACACAAAGAATGGGAGTTTTACTGCTCTCAGTGAAAGAAAGCCCAAACTAAGATTTGCCCAAGATAAAAAGTACAGTTACAGCACTATAAAAGCATTAACGACAAGGAATGTATATTTTCTGAATGAAAGGAACATTATCTGTGTCAAACTACTCGTGATTAGGTAATTTAGTGACATATAATATACAATAATTCCATAAAGGATTACCATACAAATATTATTCAGTAAATATATAATTAAATGAACAATGTAATAAAGAACAATTGGAAAAGGTAAGTGATATTGAAAGCTATGCTTGCATTGAAGGTGTCTGTTAGACAAAATATTGGAGAAATTAAAAAGGGAAGGAGGCAAGAGACATTATAGCCATTTTGCACACAAGGAGCGGAGGAATTGGCTTGCAACCAGGGACAGAGGAGGGAACCGGGACCTCCGGATCCTCTCACATGTAATCACAAGGTTATACCTCTTCAGACCTTCTCTCTGGCACCTTCCTGAGAAAGCAGCTCGCTGGCACGAAGGGCAGCTGCAAGAAATCAGGGAGGAGCGGCGTGCCGGAGTTTTCCAAGCTGCAGTAGTGCGTTTCCCAATACATCGGCTGGAACTGTGTGCAGCAGCTCACCCTGTGGAATGCAGCCAGGGAGGCTGGCTTGTTGTCTTGTCTGCAGTTGCTTCAGAAACAACTCATTTAATAGTAATTATGATAATAATGTATCTGAACAGGACAGAGGTTAATTTAATTCTGTGAAGAGGGATATGTACCTTAGTGCAATGAAACCATTATGAGAAACAGTTTTCCCCCAAATCAAGATAAGAGCAGATTGGAATGAGAATCTTGCAGCCACATGGGTAGGGAAACAGTCCACTAAAAATGTGGGAATGGGAGGTAACATGGCCCTTTCATCTCCCACTCGCTAATTATGCATGACTATAGGGACAGGACAGTTTTCACTGCAGGCAGTGAAAAGTCTCTGATTAACTTCAGTGGCCTTGGAGCAGAACTCTTGGAGCAAAGTAATCTGTGTGACAGCTTGAATCTGTAGGTGACTCTACCATTTACTAGGGTGAGGTTTAATGTTTTGGACTCACAACTGAGACAAAAAATTTCAATCAGAGAAAGGAAAGGAGGTAGACTGAGCTTTTCTCAATTGAAAGTTATTCCTCACATACAGAAGCCGTAAAAAGTTAAATAAAAGGGCTGTGAAGGAAGGAGAGGAAAGATTCGGGTGTTATATACCTGAGTCGTGATTGCTTTGTGCTGGAACCTTTTTAACGTGCTACACAGTGCTTTCAGAAGGATGCAGAGATGTGATAAAACAGATGCAGCAGATGCAGGAAATATAGCACTTCTCGCCAGATAGACTTTTGGGGGTAATTCAGTTTATTAATGGCATGTATTATGGAATAACAAGTTGCAGATGATCATTAAAACTTATCCTTAACAGACATTCCTTGTGTATTCTTCTTTTGTTGTTTCCATAGCAGGGATGAGAGAAATTTTTGTAGCCTGAGACTTTTGAGTTCCCAGGGCTCACATTTGCATTTTTGACTTGTGATTTAAAAGCAAGGATTATTTTTAAGGACAATTCAATTAAAAAATAATAATGAAAGGATTCTGTTACTAGAAAAGCTTGTAGTGTGATATATTCCAAGAACAGATTTGACTCCACAAATCTCATCCTCTTGCTCTCCTTTTTCTCAACAGCTTTAGCAAAAGCAATGGCAAATTTCCACTCCCACTGGAGACTCATTGCTCTCCTCAGATCAAACGCTGCAGCTTTTAATCTTTACCTTCTAGTCCATCCAGCCTCAGAGCTGGTGATTTAGGAGGTGATCCAATGGCTCTCCTGGTGAGCTCACTTGCTCCTTCTGATCCCATCGGGAAGCTCCATAGCGCTTCCAATCAGAGACAGCCAGAGTGCAGATAACAGCCTACCAGAGGAGCAGCACTAACTGCAGTATGGTATAAAAAGGCAATGCTTTACTTCCAATCTGTGTGCAATGCCGTCAGAATCGGGGAACAGACAACATAACCAATGAAAGAACAAACCTAAGAGTATAAGAGGTATAAAGGGAAGAATAAAGGCCATGAATCTGCAAGCAGAAGAAAAATCCTGGCCATATTCTGTAACAAAGGCACAGATGTACCAGTCAAACTTCATGTCCCTAAACGCTGGAATGCAGGATGATGGTCTTTGCTGGTACCTAAGCAAAACTCCAGACTGAAGCTTAAAATTACTTGGAAGTTAGCAAATAAATGAGGAGATTAATTTGGGATGGAGGGAGAGAGATGAATCCGTATATTTCCTTTTCTGTCAGACTTAACAGCAGCTGACTCTGAAGTCACGTGCTGTGTCTCAAAGGACAAGCTACATTTCCAGCCAAAGTTTATAGAAAACATTCTCATGTACAGAATGAAAAATATTGCCAGGGAGGATTTTGGATTTGCTGTCATTGAGAGCTTTCAAGAGTATCTTAGACTTTTTAAAGCCTGGATTAGACAAATGCCTGTCCAGACTAGCTTATGTTCTGGCTGTACTTTGAGCAGGGGACACCTAAGCTACTGATGTGGTCTTCAGACCACTTGGGTTCTCTTAAAAGTCTGTTCTTCCACTATCCTGTGCTATGCAAGTGCTGTGCAGGACAAGATGATGTAGGTCCAGGCAGAACTGTGGAGGTGGTATTTGTAAAGAGAATACAAATGATGGAGGGCTGATACACTAGCTGAATGCCATGTTGTTAATGCCATGTATGTGTCATCGAGTCCACTGCTGGTAACATTCAGTGCCAGGCATCCCTGATGATAATGAATTAAATGTGTGCGGCCAAGGAGGTGGCTTTACAGAAAGAGTAAACAACAACAACAAATGTGATCAAGGCAAAATGTAAATATAACGGTAACCACTGTCAGTGCCATACTGCATATGTGACAGATGTGAAACACTATAAGTGCTAAATGTACCCAAAATAAAAAGACACAGATGTCCTGACAGCAGGCGATCTGTGTGTTTCTTCTCTGTGCCAATTCCATATAGCACTTTGTAGTCCCCAGCTGTGAGCCCACACAGATAGCTCCAGACTCAAAAGTTAAAACTTAATCAGCCCCAAGCTTCTGTGCCCCAACAGGCTCAGTGACATCACTTCTAGTGCCAGTGCCCGCTGGCACGGCATGCATGGGTTGCTGCGGCTTGCGGCTGCTCAACTCTGAAGAGAGGGAAGGACAAAAAAGCAGAGCAATCTCAACAAGCAATCAAAAGACATGTTGCTAATTGCGCTACAGTATGCGATGGCCAACCCATCTACCAGAAAAGATGAGAGGAGGCCAGACACTGCAACGATGTGCAGAATTCCTTTATCAGCTCAGTCATCACCTGGCAAAACACCAAAGTAGGAATAAAGTGTAATCTATTAATTAGTGCTGTCAGGACCCTTCTCACTGTGTCGGGTGTGGACCATGCACCACAGTGCCTGGCCTGGTTAAGTGGAAGCAGGATTACAAACCTCATTTTCAATACCCACTAGAGATAAATATTTGCCTTTACAGAGGAGAAGAAAGAAAGCAGGGAGTACAGCGTAAACAGCGTGTGCCATGCCAAACAGTTATCTGCTTGCAAAGCAATGATCCAGGACATCAGAGCAACCAACACTTCTGCATAATCAAGAGGGGAAGAAACCAAATTAAATTTGTGGTATTTGCGGGCTTGCTCAGGTTTAGCTAACAGTATCTCAATGCTAAAGAGTAGCAGAAAGGTTTCTGAGCACAAGAAGAAAGTCACAACTGCAGGCAAGGCCTCGGCCATCATGAGGCCATTTGATCTCCAAAGATGTAGTGGGGTGCTGTATATCCCATACTTACAACATGGTGTATCCAAATGTAGTTGATTAATATTACAAGCCACAGCACCATGTGTAATGAAAAGGAGTTTGAAGCCTTCTGTGCCTTCAAAGGCAGAGAGGGCACAATCCAATTAATACCAGGTGACAAAGGCCTACACATAAACAGCATAAACATCCTGACAGACATTGGAAACGGACCACTATCCGACAGAGCCTGAACTGTGGGCACCCAGAGCCAGGAAAGTGCTGGCAAGGAAAAGCTGATTTCCAAATGTGAGTGCACTCTTGGTGAAGACCACTGCCCAGCACACACATGGAAACAGCCAGAGCCCCAAGGAATACTCACAAATAGGCAGCTGATAGAGAGATATGTGAAAAAGCTGTGTGAATATGGTGTTACTGTCACCCCATACAGCATGTAACCACTCTGGTATGTGGTTTATATAGCACTCACGCATAGTACTCATGTAATATTCCAAGTCCTATGCGTGCTGCTCCAGCAGTACCACACATGCACACAATACCACAATCAAAAACACATCTTCCTGGCAAATTTTGACAACCTATATACCATGTATTGCAACCACCCGCACACATATGACGTGATGCTAACAGCTGCCATTGCATCACTAGCAAACACTTCAATGGAGCAGCGCACGTTTTCTCAGAGAGAGAGAATCTTCACACAGTCTCTGAACGACCTACAAGCAGATGGCAAACTGCGCACATGAGGAAAAGCTTGATGAAGCACCCAACACAAAGGCAGCACAAGCAAATATGCTGATGATGAGTCTGGCTAATTGAATGTTTCATGAAGTAAACACATCAGTAAAAGCTATCCCACCCATTAAAAACAGGCTGCATTGCAAAGAGATTCAGGGCACTTAATAGTTGGTGGGTCGCCACTTGTGAACGTTGCTAGTGGGCAGTCCAGACCAGGACATGCTGAAAATATTGCCACTAGTGGAAAAACATGGCCCGGCACAACACATAGCATGTAGCATACTTCCTTCTTTCCTTCTCTATAGGCCTCTTGGATGTGACAGGGCAAGAAAAACTTGCCGTATCACTAACAGATGTAGCTCAGAGGAAGTCCTGATATGCTGAAAATGAGTTCCGCTATTCTGGCAAATATACTAGTTTTAAGTGTGATGATTTTGGTCATAAGCTGTACAGGACTGAGTTTTCATTGTTTTTTTACCCAGAAACCAAGCAAATGGCTGAAACAATCCTAGAATATTTAACAAAGAGAAATGAGATTAAGAGAGTTAAAATAATTGCCTTATGATAGAGGGGCTGAGCTAGAACCCAGAGGTGACTGCAAGGGAACGGGTGTAGATACATGAATTTCCAGCTAGTTCAGTAACTGTGCATGGTGTGTGTGCTGGGGAAGTTCAGTCCATGTTTTGGCGTACGGTGCTGTGTACATACAGTAACAACTGTGCTGCCACAGGCCAGCCTGCGCTCACAGCAAGTCTTTCATCTCATCCCGCAATCATTTCTGTTCTTACATGCCAGGCAGCAAAGCCGCACACCTGTCTTTACTTAGCTGGCTGCATTCTTTCTCATTTCTCCAGAACGCGTCCTAATCTACAGAAGATTTAGCTTGTGAGTGTTGCCTGGACAGCAATGCTCTGAGCATTTTCATGCTGTGCTTAGCATAGTAATTCCAGGAATCTGGCATTTCTGTGCCAGGTTGTGCTGTGTTGCAGACTGCAAGCAGCAGTGGCTCACAGAACCCGCGTCACACCTGTGGGACCTCTGGAGACAGAAGGGTCCACCTCTCCTGCAGAGCACTCATCCATCTCTTTTGGCATGGGCTTTTGCACAAGCCTGAGTGAGTCTGGCCACTGGCACACTAGTCTCCTCGCAGCAGAGATGGGCAGGGCAGCAGCAAGCAAGCTGAAGTGGGATGCAAAGCTTTCCCCGCTGGCTCTGACCCAAAAGCATGGCCAGACAGAGCCAGGTTCCCCTTGGCAGCCGTGTGCGGATGGCCAGTGGTGTTAACGAGCTCGGCTGTGCCGTGTGTGCAGCTCCTCTGCAATTCTGTTCAGACACACCATGAGAAACTCAGAGCATGTACTATTTATGCTGGTTATTAGAAGCAGATGCTAATGTTTCTTTGCTGAGATCTCCCAAGTATCCTGTCCTTTTATGATGTGTGGCATGTGTTTGCAGTGTGTATGTCTCTATATCACATGCAAATAAAAGGTTACTTTCACCATTTGTGTTGTGTTCATTGATAATGAGGACCTTACAACCTCTTTCTGTGGTCTTGCCCCTGCAGATGTTGACTGTAGAGCTGAGGTAAGCATCTGTACTAATGCGTAGGGCTGCTGTATGGTGTACATGTGTGGATGTCTGGCATGAGCAATGGAAGAAGTATAAGTCAGGGCAATAACAGTGCTCTGAGCTGCCTCCTGGCACTGGGTAGCACAATGTAAACCGGGATATCTTACCTGTGTACATATGGCTCAGTGTTTGAGAATGGCAGGCCCGAAACAATGCAACATTCACATTTTCTGTTTTTCTCTCTCTCCTGTATATTCATACGTATTTATATTATATGTATATGTGTATGTACAAATATAGACATACGCATAGAGTTCTTCCCCATCAAACACTTCCTACAAACCGAGTCCACAAATAGTACTCTACATAAACATTTTATCTGGAAAACGATAGTCACACATACAAAGCAAACATCATTTGCCTGGGTATTTCTCAGTACAATTTGACTAATGGCATAGCTGACTTCACTGTGTAAGTGAATTATTTAATAACTAGAAGATTTGTTCACATAACTCAAGTGTCCTTTAGTAGCAAAATACCAATAATTCATTGCCCGTATCAGACAGAATGAGCCTAAAGTGATACTGCCATAAATCCAAGTCTTATCAAGCTTTCTTAATCCTGTTCTCCTGGAATGACAAGGCCTTGTTTTAATGGATCCGCATGCTTGATGTTTCTGTTTCTAATTTCATGTTTTCCAGCTTTACCTTTTACATGAATAAACATGACATGTGTAGAAGATTTCTTAGGCTTCCTTTAGAACTATCAGCCCAAATTTGGGAGTCTTGAAGACAATGAGCAAATCTATATTTTGCAGAGATTTCATCTGCAGTCAAGTAACACCTCAGCCAAGGTGTATCCACTTTCATCTGTGTTTGTATGACATTTTAGATAAGTTTTTACTTAAAAGTAAAATGCATAGTCACGTCATTCCTACCCAGCAGGTGGACACCGGTGTAGCATCATGCTATAGTGTCCCATCTTGAGAAACTTTCATCATATGCCACAATTCTTTTATTCCTGAACCTATGCCATGTTTTAGACACGAAGCTAAAATACAATATTCTGATCCACTCCTGCTGTACTGGTCAGTGTCTTGTCTCCACATTCACAAAACTCCTAGGAATAGTTAATGGTTTGCTTTTGTAATAAAGACTTAAATCTGTGTCGTAACAAATACTAGAAGCCATAAGTAATTGCACAGGAAGTGGGGGGTGGAGAGAGAGTGACTATGCTAACTGGGTGTTTTGGATGTGAGTAGGCCTAAAGAGTGGCTTGGTTAGCAATTGGGAAAGAGATTGGTCACATCCCTTAGGTGAACACAGTCTGAAGACAAGCTATGCATGGTTGTATCCTCCGAGGCCAAACATGTCTTTCTCAAGAAAGAATGGATGTGATTTAGATCGATGGTTCCTAAACTTTAGTACATGAATCACCACTTCAGAATAGAATCTAGGCTGTCTAGTGTCATGGATGCAACTCTATATAAAAGAGGAAGGGGAGTTACACAGGTCTGGGAACTATTGATATTTCTGCCTTGGTGTGGCAAAAAGAAACAGGGTAGAAGTACAGAGAACTGCAAGTTGGCAGTTCCCTACCTACTGCTCATTAGCTGAAGATGGCCATCTTTGGTCCATCAGAAGAAACCATATAATCCAGCCTGGGTGGCTTCTACAGATAATGGCATTCCTGAATCATGCTCTGTAGGCAAACAGAACAACCATTGCCATCTCTTGCTATTCTAGTTCATGTTCGTTATCTTCTTTCTCCTTCTTCTCCATACTGCTCCAGGAGCCACTGTGTCCTTCTGTTCTCAAGTCCTTGTCAGGGCAAGACCTCATCACTGAGGCCTTCATCTGGCAATCCTTGTCCCAGTATTTGGAGGTACTACAACCATAGTTTCCCTATCAGCCTAGGCAGGCAAGCTGGATCCATGATAGCTCCTGAATTGGGGGCATCTTTGCACCACACTCTCAATCTTTTTGTCTTCATAGAGCGAAACAGGCAGACATCCAATGCAGTCCCACATGCACCCATTACAATCGCCAAAACTGAGAGTAGTTTCTGTTGCTGCATACTTTGATGCATACTAAGTTGGGAAACTCCTGATCTAAATGGATTTTCCTTTGTTTTCACATCTGACTTCAGCTATCCACCAACAGCTTGGTGTTGGTACAGAGGTACATCATTGCACAACTTTTCAAAGAGATGTGACTATTTGTTTGAGGTCAGCCAGACTGACCTTGTTCCTCAACACACCTACTTCTTCCAATTCCAAACTCTTGATTCAGTGACACTTTCAATGGGGAAATCTCCTTTAACATGTTCAAGAATTCTGCAGAAGACCTGAAAGAATTTAGATGACAGGCATGCAACAATGTAATTTTTAAACCTCTAATTGGAAGAGTCTATCAAAATTCAGCTATGCAAAATGTTCAGTATAGCAATCCAGCTATCTTGCACCTTCATGAACATCATGGACTTAAAGCTCTGTATATAAATGATTATTCAATATCTTCATAATTATTCTTATTAGATGCAAACAACAGGAGCAAAACCTATATTTTAAATCACTGGGCACATTTGTTTATGTAACATCATACACGCAGTTATTCATGTATCCTCAAATTTTAAAATGCCAAAGCTATGTGTACATCTGAAAAACAATTTAAAACAAGCCCTGAGAGCATTAAAATGTGCATCTGGAATATGTGGATTTTTATGGTTACAAGTTCTTTCATTCAAAAAGTCTAAAAATGTCTATATACAAATCTGTATATGGAAAGAAGATTAATGGGCAATGTAGCTTGTTCACAGGCTACAGCTGATATGCCTAAAAGTTTTTTAAAGATACCATAAAGGCTATTTTTGTATTGCCTGTACTCACTTTTATTTGGTATTGTTTACAGCACATTGTGAGCTTGAAAATGAAACATTTATGTAGGTAGAAGGTCAGACATTCTGGTCTGCAGGACAGTTCTCTCCTGATTGTCCCTGCTGGAAATGACCAAAGCCTTGGCTTTAACAGGAACCAGAAGAGTCAACCACATAATGTTGGGTGAATCTCCATAACAGTGATGTGTTCCTTCAAAGCTCTGCCTGCCCTTTATTTGCCAAACAAAGGCCATTTTTTGCACCTTAAGCCAGGGTGGAGTAATTAGGGAGAGGGAATGCCAATTAAGGTCTAAGAGGATGGGGAAAAATACAGAGGACGAGCAAGGTGCAACTTGTAATGATCATTGTTTATAGTGTGAAGCAGGACATGACATGAGGAATGGGGCAGGCACTTTCCTGTGATCTGAGTATTAGTCCTGAGAGGTATTTATCTTCCTTTTTAACATTTAGTGTGCTGCGAAGAAGAAAATGGGTGAAAAGTTTCTAGAACACTCCTTAAGACCAGTACTGTCAGGGAAAACTGAGGGACTGTGGATCAACGAAAGCCTGCCTTCCATGGCCTCGCTGAGCTGTGACCACAAAAGAAGAAGTCAAACATGTTCTCTCCACTCGATACCATGTTCTGCCCCAATTTGGAGGCTGAGAGGGTCCATCGGTGTGGATGCAGCCTGCCCTGCAATGCCCAGGCAGGCGTTCCTGTAGACAAGGCACCCCTGCTGTCATTGCAGCCACCAGCAGCGTGACTCTGGCACCTGACTTTCTGAAACCAGCCAGGAAAACCACCTGAGGACTCACAGCAACACTAAAAGGAGTCACACGGGGATGAAAGCAAAGGCGAAGGCCCAGCCTGCTTCTAATTTCCACCATTTGGTGATCAGTAGGGCAGTGTACATCGGGTGTCATCATTACCTGAACTGATGAGTCCCTGACCTGAAGGACAGCCCTCACCCATGAGGTCAGGTCACAGTGCAGGAGCTGGCCTGGCCTCCTGGTGGGGTGTGCTCTGCAGAGGCTGGAAAGGACAAAACAACAACAAAACTACTTTCATTCAGGTGCCGGTGACTCAGGCCGCGGTCAGCAGCCAGGGGCTGTTGACAAGCGGGTGCGGACACTCCTAATGACACCCCGCTCCTGCTCGGGGTGGAGCTGCCCTTCCCTGCTCTCGCCACATCATCAGGGCCCTGCAGGTCCCCCGCCAAGACCATGGTGTGCATCATGAGGGTCCTGGCCGCAGGAGGGCTGGTGAGGAGGGCCACCACGACATCCTCAGCCCATGCATGCAGAGCCGGGGAGGACAGGTCATGGCAGACCTCAGGAAGAGGCAGACTGGGTGTCATCCCAGCACTCCTTCTTTCACTGAGTTGTGTAACGCACTTTTTAATCACCAGACGAGGATCTGGATGCAAATGTGCCCCTTATGCAACGGGGTGAGTAAGATTCTGTGCTGCCTGCAGCCTCTCTTCCAGGCAGTGTGGTTGCCTTCTCCACATGATGAACTTGAATGTCAAATATTAATAACAAAATAAATTATCTCCACCTTATCATCAAGGTGTGTCACGGCTGACTCCTGTTTAACATCAAGGTTTCTACTGCTCAGGAATCCTTCCTGCAATCCTGGGCTCCAGCTGTATCAGTTCTGTGAGTGATTAAGGAATGACAAAAATCCTGAAAAACTTCCTGGTGTCTGAGCTCATCTTGATCCTCTTCCATGGTTTGCTGGGATGGGAGGAAAAAAAACGGAGCTCCAAAGATAGAATGGCTGGAGTAATTCTTGCAAAACTAGCCTAACCCAACCATCAAAGCACTTCCTTTAGGTAAGAATTCACCCCCACCAAGCTCACAGTGCATAAATAAAACTGTTTTTCAAAACAAAAACAGTGTCTCATACAATAAGATTTTTTTATAGATCATAAACGGCACTCCCATTGTCCTAGCCACGAGCTCTTTTGTGCATTCAAGTATTTGGTCTGATCAAAAAGCATCAGAAATGCTTTTTATGATGTAGATCATTTGGATAATGATGAAGCAGCTGAAAAAACATTCATCAACGATGGTTAATTCTGGGACTTTTTACTCTGTTGAGGTTACGACTAATTTATGGTTAACTTTTTATTTCTCCTTTTTATGGTAGCTCCCTAGTACTAGAGCACCATGTAACTTTTTAAGTGAATCCCTTTAGAAGAGCCTGAACAATCCTAAGTGATGTATATGCCTTCTTGCTTACAGCAAGTTCCATAGCTGTTTCCAGATCTCTGCAGTGATCTAAGGAGTTGTAGGCCTGATGTACAAGGAGAGACCGGTGGGGTTTGTCAAGCTTCAGAAGAGAAAGTGGATGTGAGTTCTTAACAGCTGTGTTCAACTACCTTACAGAAAGGAAGAGAGAAGAGGAGGACAGACTTCTTTCTGGAGGTGTGCAGGGAAAGGACAAGAGGCAACAGACACAAACTACGACATGGAAAATTTTATTAGATGTCTGATTAGACATGAAGATAAAAACGTTCACAGTGCAGGAGCCAAAGACCAGGTTGCTCAGAGAGGTTGTGTCTCCTTAGATATATTCAGAAGGATATGACCCTCAACAGCCTAACCTAACTTCAAAGCTGGTCCTGCACTCCAGAGATGCCTTCCACCCTGCATTATTCAATTAATCTATGATACTACAGGAAGGGGTGGTAGATATGGCTGGTGACACTCTGTTACATCATAATTATATCTTCAAATACTCAAGAAAAAAGAGAAAGGTAATGACAGTGAAAAGAAGGGATTTTAGAAAAGATAGAAGGATGTGTGAAAGAGAAGGGAGAATGGGAAAATAAAAACTAAATGAGGGAAAAAGTCAACATGAAGGAGGACAGAAGTAAATAAAATAAATAGGAGCAGATTCTCATTTCTACCAGAACACCTTCAAAGCATGCTGGCCAGAAGAGGCAGATGATAGGTACACCCACTTCAAAGCATATTATTGCATATTACTCTGAAAAGAGGGAAAATATGTCTTAATGTAAATTTAAATTCATTCTACTGTTTCTAAAGGACTGGTGGCTCAAGGATGAAGGTCCCTGTCAAAAATGTATCCTCACTTTCATTTGGCTAATAGATTTACATGTAAAAAGTAGGCTTTTAAAAATATTCCAGTAATGGAAATAGTAATTAGTACGCTAGTAACAGCAATTCCTGAACGCTTCAGAAGTTTAATCATAGGTTGTATAGTGGTTCATCTTACCACCAGTTCAACATTCAGCCTCAAGAGTTAATTAAAAAAATACAGTAAATGGTCTCTTTTTCTGCAAATTATCCCCATGCAGATTGTATTCTCGTTCCAACATCTGAGGGTTCCTGAGCTGTTTCTGAACTGCCTACAGGCAAGTGTTTCTCTGAGCAGTCAGACTTGAGGACTTTAGTGTCAGATTTCTGTGCTTGGTTACCTGGCCGCTCCATGTGGGCTTCCCTTCCTGATGGTGAGGTGAATAAGTTAGCTGCAGGAAGTGTAACACAGAGATGCCAGAAACCAACTGAAAAACAACCATTTGGAAAGGCAAACCAATGACTGAATGAAACGGGAAGCCACTAATCATTTTCCCTCCCTTCTCCTATCCTTGATGATAAGCATGAGTAGAAGCTTTGTCATCTGATGCTTGCGTGATGCCCTGTTTGACTTGGGTTGGATGATATCCATATTACAAAAAATACCACAAGGACTAGAAATAATTGGTACCTCTTATAACATATGCAGATCCTGCATGGAACACAATGTCTCAGAGGAAAGTCTTTAATGTTTTTCAGTTATATATGTCCCAGGGAAGGAGGATATTATTATTTGCAGAGTGCATTCTCCCTACTTTCTGTATTTGGAGGAAAAACAAAGAAAAGAAAAATAAACATTAAAAAAAAAAAAGGCCTTGAGATTTTCACTAAAAGAGCACCTAGAAATCAAACAGTTCTGTGATGGCTCCTTCTATGTTACCTCATTCACTTCCCAGATCAGAAAACAGAGATGGGGAAATCTGAATCCAGCTGTTACGTTGTTCCTAGGAGACTAATCAGTTACAGTCACAGATGTCAATGAAATCTCATGCCTGATGGAGAGGTGGGTTCTTGCTATTTCACAAGCATAAAGAATAGAGACACCACAAAGTGAAATGGGATGTCCTGGTCGTGGATGAGAGATCTTTTGTTGGAAAAACCAAGCACTGGGGATGCTTTTAATTATGAAATACTTTACCTCCAGACCACAGTTTGATGACCAGGAGAGAAATGGCACTAATTATCAAAAGAGAGAAGAGTGCAGAGGGTTTTGGGTACATTCACAGTTCATCAGACAGGGCCACAACGGAAGTGAGTGTTTTGTAATTCTCTCTCTGCTCTCCCATAAAGAGGGAGTACGTTAATACCTTGTGACTCTGGTTAACCAGCATAAAGGTACTACAGTAGATTAAATGTATTTGCAAAAGTGAAACCAGCAGCTAATCATCTTGTTCATACACATTGATTTTTCCCCTGACTAATTTCTCTTGTAGTGGGAGTAATTAACTTTATTAGTAACACTGACTACTCTGGTACCTTCAGGCAAGCGCTGGTGGAGCTGCTTATTAGCAATCGCATAGTTTCACTTACGCTGTTACCCTGAGCATTTCCTACAGGGTGAAGTGCCTGTTGCATATAAAGGGGGACAGATTAACTTCCTACTCAAAAATAAGTGTTGAAATGTAATGTTGGGAACAGGGGGAGGGAAGAGTCAGAAACCCTAAGTTTTTTGCTTGCTCGAGTTCATTATCACTTTCAGTTCACATTGTGCCTTTGCAAGGAGAGGATGACTACAGTTGGGGGTCTTCATCCCCCAGTTGTGTCTCATCAGTTGGAGTCTCCATGACATGTGTACTCAGCCCAGACTCAAACCAGGAGACTCCCTACGTGACTGGGAAATCTCCTACATGGCTTTGCCAACAGATCTCAGCCAAGACTTCCACCCAGAGGTGAAGAAGCAGCAGTGAGTTACTCAAGCAGCAGGCAAACCTGTGACACTTGCAGCACAGACAAGCCGGCACTTCGCTGGAGGACAGGAGCCAGCCTGGTGCAATTCTCTGGAAGCAGGTTTGCAGCTGCCAACTTCCCTGCTTGGAAGAGGCCACACAGCGAGGTGAGGAACACTGGACCTGTTCTGCCTCACTGTTCCCAGGAATACTTTCTCCAAAAACAACAGGCAACCTGGCAGAGGGCTGCGTTGCTTGGGGATTGTGAAACAGCTCTAGCTGAAAAGAAAGAAGGTCACATACCCACTCATTAACTGGGCATTGCTGTACGGAGCGTGCAAAGAGGCACTGGCAGCCAGTCTGAGAGCTGTTTTCAGAGGTGGGGCAACTGGTAGCAAACTATACTCAAATAAATCTGAATTGTTCGAAGGCAAGGTCACAGGAAGAAAAACATCCAAGGAGAGGGAGAAGAAAGGCTCCTCCTGCTCTGTCAGATCATTCATTATTTCTTTTTGTACTATGACCTCAGCAGCCCATCCCCACAATGCACAAATTACACTTACAATGACTTACTGAGATTAGGACATACCACTTTTTCCCCATACCAGATCTAGTCCCTTAAGGTTTCCTTTGTGTCTGAAAGTCAACAAGACACTGCTGTTTTACCTGTTTGAATCTATTTTATCCATTCTGCCCCTAGTACACAGATACTTCAGGAGACATTGCTTAGAACAGTTTCACTCGCAGACTCATACACCAGGACTAGAAAGGACAAAATGCGGTTTGCTAAAGAGAGCGGTATACCACTGAAATTGGAAACTGCTGAAGTCCATATTGTATAGATCAGATATGCTGGTCTTTATTATTGTTATTTATTTAAGGAAAGGGAAGAAATGCTGGGGAAGGCAAGTTGCTGCACTTGCTGGCCCAGCTTCTGGCCCCTGCTGTGTTGAAATTTTGCTGCGAACATCTGCTGCCAGGACTTTTTTGGCAGCGGAGGGGAGGTGTGTGGAGGGAGCGTGGCTGAACCATCTCTACTGTCTGCAACACTCCCAGGCTGGCAGAGTGACCTGGACATTGTGGATGGTTGGCAGCGGTTGGAGCAGAGCTGGGATGTCACTCCTGGGCTCTGGCCAGCCCCAGGGCCATGGCAGCTCCGGCAAACGCGTCCTGGCAGTCTGCGTTTTGCCAAGCATGAGCAAAACAAGCCTAACACTATTACACAGGTTAAAAGAAGGAGAAAGGAAGAGGTGGAATTGTTGTGTGGGTGGAGTTTATATCACATAAATAACTGGTAAATTATGAATTTACATTACTGATTTTTTTTTTTTCACTGACCTGTTTTTTTTACAGGAGAGACTCATGTGTAAGCAGCCGAACAGCACCACTTATCAGATAAAACTCGTTTGCACGCTGAACAACTGTCTCTGGCTCTTTCTGTAGCATGCATCAGTCACTGACACGCTGAAGGCCCAAGACACTTAAAAAATAACCCTGGCTCCATCAAGCTTAAGAAAACAGGACTGCATTTTTAAAGATTTTTTACTGAAGTTTTCCAAACACATCCCTTTCTAATCTCTCCTTCTATCCCATGTCCATAAAACCCAGTATGCGTTTCTCAGAGAAAGAGATTTAACAGCTACTTGTAATAATCATTGTCAAGTATATCCAGAGAGGTGCTAGTGCCTTTGCATGTAAAAGAAGATACACAGAAAGTGAAGAACAGAGTCATATCACTGGAGCTACCTGGATCCCTGTGTACAACTCAAAACACATCAGAAACCAGTATAATCGTATCTGTGAGGATATTAAGGTCTGGGTTAAACTGAGGTGCAGTTTTGCACCTACACCTCTGGCTGAAATCTTGTTTCAAAACTTTACTGCCCTGATGGACTTCATCCAGAATCTATCTGTTCCCAGTTTACATCCAATTGTTGGACACCTTCCTCTGCATTTTAATCTTAAAAGCTCTTCCTTCCCTTTTATTTACCCCTGGCTATAATAACAGAGAGCAATGACATCCTCTGTCAGTTTTCAGTGCAAAGGAGCTAAGGTCTGGCCCAGATACAGGTGTGTAGGCAACCCATCATTCAGGGGTTAATAAAGATCCAGTCCACCTACATTCATTTACTGCATTTACAGTAGATAGGGTGAAGATGTATTTTCACCCTATAAAATTTTAATTATGAAACTAAAAGTACAAGTTATATAATCAGCTTTCAACAGAATCTGACATTCCAGTTCTGCTTACGTTAATGTTCAGCTTCCAGTCATTAAAGGATAGATTTGCTCTTTGCTAAACAGAGCAAACAACTTTGCAAATTAAAACTGTATCTGACCTGCCCTCAAGTGTGTTTCACGCGGGCCAGGTGTAATGGGATGTTCTCACCACTGCCTCATTGAAACACATTTGGTCTTAGCATTTAGGACTAACCTTTCTTGCAACGATTAAATACATACTCCAGCCAGGAAAAGAACATTTGTTTGGGATGCAGAAACTAATCTCAGGCCCAACCGAAGTCCATAGCACAGCCGTGCCACTTGGGAGACAATTGTGAGTAGCTACAACTCACTGTACCAGGGAGGAAATCTCACCAGCGTTAGCAATAACATTTAAATACAGAGGACAAACCTGAGGGCCACTCTTACAGATATTCCTCTTTGACCTTGACAGTCGCCCTTTCTGTTATGCAATAGAAATCTGGCAAGAAGACCCCACAGTTTGGATCCACCAGCTAAAGCACCTGCCAAGCCAGGCTTTGCTATTTGTGCTGCTCATAGCTCCTTCCCCTCCACCCCAGGCCCTGCAAAACCTCCCCAGACCACGCTCTTATGGCATTTGTCTTCCTGCGAGAGTGGCAGTTGCCAGTTTAAGCCGAGAATCCCTCCTCATCATATGTTCAGATACCAAAATGCTGAAAAGGAAGTGTATTACTGCCAGAAATGAGAGAAATAACCAGCTTCATAGCCTATCTTCATTTTCCTAAAGCATTTGTAAGGTGAGCCAATAGGCTTAAGTCCCAAAAATTCTAGGAATGGGCAACTTTCAACTTTTGACCTGAGACTTTTTGCCAACTCATTGCCTCTCATTCTGCCCTAGTTGACAGAAGGGCAGGATGAAAGTGTCTTGGCATAATGAAACATGCAGTTGACTTTCCTAGTCCCACCCATTGATGTTTTCCGGTTTCAGTCTCTAGGTGTCCTTGATTTCCTGGAGAAGATGCATAAAAAACCAAAATATCTCCCTTGCTCTTACTGGATATACACAAACAAACTTCTAGTGCAGGTGGGAGAGAATCAGGAAGAGGGTCATGAATTTGTTGCATGTGATGCTGCAACATGACCCCTCGCTGTTTGATAGAATTGTCCACTCTAAAGCTCACAAAAAACCTGAATTTTTGAAAGTACTGAAAAAATATGTTGTAGCTTTTAGTTCCATAGCTCTTATAAATACTACTATTTCTTTTTTTTAAAGTGTTGACAGAACCATGGATTGCATAAATCCTCCCTTAAATAAAGATTTCTGCTTTCCAATGAGGCTAGTTAGGATATGTAATACTTAAATGGCTGCATTTCTCTATTTTGTGAAAAAAAATGTTGATTTCAACCAAAACAGTATCAAGTAACTCTCATAAAGAATCCCTTCCACTGAAGATAAGATGCTTCTATATGATCATCAAATACTAAATCAAGATATGTTAGAATCATTTATTTGACATATATTACCAAAACTAAATATTCAGTCATTAATATCAAAGAGCTCCCTCAGTGCATTGCATATCCTAACGTCTCTGGTATGTGAGCCCCAGAATTATGCCTCCTTAGTTTAGACACTTCGTGGAGGCACTCAGCAGCCAAAGGGCTCTGTTTAAGTCTTGCTCAACTTTACACCTCCCCTATATGTTCCCTCTAGCAACCGTGAGTTGCCTCAATGAACAGGTGATCCCAGAGGGTCATCCAGCTCGCCTGAGATCACATCTCCAAGAGTGTTTCCTACAGAGTAGGTTTGAAATATTGCCCAGGCCTCCCCAGGATCCCCAAAACATGATAGAGGCTATATTCATGCAGGAGTTCCTAGAAGCTCTCCTCATCGCCCAACAAGTTGTAGACATGAGGCCAGCACACTGATTCCTGCTGAACACGGCTTTGTAGTTTGCTATTAAACCATTACGAAATTAGCCAGACAAGCTTACGAAAAATATATGGAGTAGTCCTGCTATAGAGACACACACTCTGGTACGTCAGTTCTGGATCTAAACTCGGGCTAGGAAGTAAGTAGCCCTGGTGCACACTGTGTGAAACAAATGCGTTTGCATGAATGTGGATCCACTGCTCCTATTCTTTTTTTTTTTTTCTGACATTGCAATATGCCTTGGTAGATGTTTGCAAGCACTAACTTCTCAGGACAGCCTTAGTCCACACAGGCAAATCTAAAAACTCCTGTGCTTTAGACATCAAGAGATCAGCTTAGGTGCATCTTCTTGTCAAAATGTAGTAGTAAGGCTTGTCTACACAGAAAAACAGCCTGAAATAGTTATTCTGCAATAACTATTCCACACACAGCATTCCTCCATTGCTATTTTATAATAGTACCCCTAGGGACGCATGGCTGAGTTAAACCACAAAAAGGCAGAGTAAAACTGTCCCCCCCACAGTGAGTGTGGACTTGCTAACTCTGGTGAGCTCTTGGTTCATTCCCTAGCACACTTCCCATTTGCATCCAAAGCTGACTGAGCTTTTATTGTCTTCTGGATCTTTAATCTGAAAAATTTATATCTAATAGAACCCTAGAAATTAGAATAAGACTTTCAGTAGCGGGAAATTTTGATCGAGTTCTTGCCAATTATTTGCAGCTGTACAGGAACTTAAATGCTTTGTCTAGTTGTATTTTCCTGTCTGGAGAAAAAAGAAAAAAAAAAAGAAAAAGTTCTGACCCTGCCCTTTAGAGTCTAATCTACAGCACAATAGAAATCATTATTAAGAAATATGTCTGATAATCATTCATAATTTGCCTCTGCTTGGTTTTGTCCCACTCCTTGCTCTCTGTTTCCCTTAGGAAAAGTCCCCTTTGCTACCTTCACAGAACGCAGTTGACAATAAGGGCTTTGTGGCTACACCTTTGGAAAAAAAAAAATCAACAACAAGCAAATGGTCATAGTGGTGACAAGGAGCTCTTTTGCCAACAAAAGCACATGAAGGATGGTCTGAATGCCTGAAAGAAGCACCTGCTGGAACCCCTTGGAGAATGACAAATCCTTACAAGCCCTCAACCGGAGCCCTAAATCAGATGTGTTCATTATTCTAAGACAAGTGAAGCCAGGTTACCTAAACTGCTCTGTTGCTAAATATATGACACGTATATAACACGTAAATAGCCTGTTGTTTCCTTGCCAATACAATATACTACCTCCTCTTCCACCCCTCTTTACATAACTTTGTTAAATAAAGACTGAAGAACCCTGAACAGCACATGTAAAAACAGGCCATGGATTTAAAAGAAGGGTGTGTGAATTGGTTCTGACAAACAGGTCTCCCTTTGCTGGAAGGGGACTCAGGATTTTCATTAAGAAAAAAAAAAATCACACTTCATCCTGATTGTTTCAGAACAAGTTTGCTGTAACAGCACTTTCCTCCATAATTGGAAAAATCGTAATATACAGAGTATACAATTAAACAAAACCTCCTGCAGTGTTTTTCAGTACAAGATTTATTCTCTTTAGTTCTGAGAACATTACATAACCCTTGTCATATTTATAGCTTATTGCATTGCCTCGTCATACTGCATGAACTTGTGCTGTGACACGTCCGCATCCAGATGTATCAGACACACTGGCAACACCTATGACACAATAAACCTGAACTATGTTAATTCGAGCTTGGCAGGACATGAGGCATTCCCACCGACTGGACTGGAACCCTTCCGCTGCACTTTCACCTTGGCCAGGCAGCGTCAGGCTGCTCCATGTCACACGTTTCCAGACCCGGGCATCAGCAGAAGGGGTTGATCACATCAAGAGCAAGCTTGGGCAAGTGGCCACTGGCCAGTGGCAGCTGTTCAGCCCACCATTCTGGGAGCAGATCATGGGCAGACGAACTTGGGAAGGAGTCCCTATTATTTGATATCCAAGTTGAAGGAGGAGTGGAAGGTCTGGGTTCCAGTTCCTAAATGATATTATTTTTAGCCTTTGTATTGCGCAGCGGAACCCAAACTACACAAAACTCCAACTGTGCCCTCAAAAGCTCATTCATTTTCCCACTGCTATTAGTCGTCTGTTTCTAAAGGAGGCTTTTACATCTGCAGGACATTAGAATATCCTGCAGCATTCGTGAGCAATGCAATGAAGTGAAGAAAAGCTGAGAACAGTTACCTTGGGACTAAGTAATGATTTCATAGTCATAATCAGCTCTAAAGTGTCAGTCTGAAAGAAGCTGCAAAATGCTCAGAAAGAGAACCAAAGGAGATCTGTATGCCTTTTTAGCCATCCTGGTTTCCCCATTCTCACCAGCTCTGCCATTTTCTCAGCATCATCCCTTCCTGTTTTGCCTTTTTTTTTTTTTTTTCCCTTCACTCCAGCTACAGCTGATAGGACCTAATAACATGTTAACAGGGTTCAAAGCACAGCCACATTAATTCTGTAAATGACCCTAATAGCTTTCAAATGTTTCTATCTACGCTTTTACATCTTTAGTAGTAAGAATGTGGAAGTATTTGTAGTCTGTAAAATAAAAGGGAAAATTGGCTTCAGACAAAAGTTTTACTGCCAATAAAACTGTATATAAACATTTGCCTATTTTTTAACAACGATGGATTAGCAGTACGAATTCTAAAAATAGTTGGGGGGAAAAAAAAAAAAAAGCCTAGTTTCGTCCTCTTGCCACCTTTGCCTCCTGTCACAATAAAGTGAGGCTGAGAATTGCAACATCTTATAGTCTTCTTGGTATCACTTTTCTGTTGCATCTCCCAAACAGGGACAAATCACATTCTTCTAGTCTTTTCACCATTGCTCCTCAGCAAATCAGTTCCAAACCATCTAACATGATTAGAAAAGCAGGAGGGCAATGGCTTTGAACTGAATTTTCTTTCTAATTTTAGGAGGTAATAAGATTATTTAGTACGTGTATTCGAATTTTTCATCGTGACATTGCAACCTGATGGATTCTATTTCTTTTCTGCTCTCAGAATATCTAAAGCCAAACACTGATGGTAATGATTCAGAAGTGCTCATTCGATAGCTGTCTCATTGCACATGTTTTAAACTTGAGGATGAAAAAAGACGAGCCTGAATACTTGGTATGTATGAGTCAGGTTTGGTGTTACTGTGAATGGTCAAATAAATCACTTGGAATTGTTTCTCTTGTCTGATAGGAGAAGAACGCAAATAGTTCCAGCATGATCTTTTTTGTGTACAAATGTATAAAAGTAGTAGTGTGATTTTAAGATTATTCTTACAGGTAACTTTTGGCAGACATCAATCTCTGCAGTCAATTGTCTCAGCATAGGCATCAGACTGGCTAAAAAAATCTTTTAGAAACTAAGGTAAATCTCTGCAAAACCTACATGGGCATTTTTACTGGAGATTATAAGGGTGTCTCAGCTGAGAAAAAGTTAGTAGAAACAAAAATGCAAATAAAAGCCCCACCTCTACAAAGTGAAATAGGGTAGCTTCCAAATGGAATATCTACAAAAGGTCCTTACACTTATTTAATAAATGTAACTAAACGGGTGCTCTACATGCCTGTGTAAATCCCAGCCTCAGAATGTAAGTGCTTCCCACTGACTCAGTACAATAGGAGCTCAACATTGCTGAATTAAATCCATGCGGACATTCAAATAAATATATAGGAAATGATTTTATGATTCTTTTCATTCAGCTCTGATTTAGAAATGTGGAAATTTCATGCTTCTTTTTGAAAATAAGATAGCAGCAGGGATAGGCCCAAATGCTCACTTTTGAATCTCAATCCTTATTTATTTTTTCCCTAGGTGAAAGTTTACTTTGGCTCCAAGACATCGATTAAGGTTCTTCTAGATTAAGAAAAAAATGTTTCACAATATACCAACCTAAATAGAAACATAAGACACTCTTTTCTCATTTGTCTGGTCATGGAAAATGTTAGCACTGGTCCTCATTACCTCTAGCCAAGGAACATGCAAGGATTTCAGCTTTTAGAAAAGCTCATATTATTAGTGACACTCTCTTTTGAGAAGCTGAGATCTCCTGGTTGGAGGAGTCCAAGAGTGTTTTGAAAACAGGACATATCCATCGACTTGATTCTAATGAAATGTCATTGGCATGTGAGTTTCCTCATGTTTGTCTCATTTGTCAGAACAGCAAATCCACAGAAATTACTTTTCACTGAGATTAAACTAAAATCCAAATGACAGCTCTAACTTATTTTATGTAAATAATATGTAAACATCAATATAAGCATGAAGTAAAACCACTCATGGGATGTGTGCCATTTTGCTGCTTCTTCCCAAACTGAGCCTTTGCACTACAACATGGTTACTAGGGGCCCGAAAACAAGCAACATCTGCTTCTAAAGGTTGAAGCCAGATCCTCAGCATGATCCTGAATTATACAAATCAAGGCATAATATGAGACAACTAAAGACCAGTTCTGTGTGTTAAACCATTGGAGAGTTTTGATACATTTAGGCTAGTTGTTCTCTACACATTTCTTATTGTTCCTTTCTTTTTTTTTCTTTTTTTTTCCAAGTGATTGTGATAACGTCCTTTCTTCCTCATCTTTCTCAGAAAAATGCCTTCTTTTCTCTGTTGAGCAAGAGAATTCACTATTGTTCCTCTAGCAGTGTACCTGGGAATAGTCCTGCACCTGTAGGAGTGGGAGGGCTACGCAGGCAATGAAAGTACTAGGGACAGGCAGAAGGGAGGATTCACAACTGGGGTTTCAATTTTGCTTCCTCTAATCAAAGCAAGCAAACCTGTTAGCTTTTTTAATTGCCAGAGGTAAAAAACTCCCCCAACTTTAAAATAACTCACCTGACAGTAGGTCTGCTTTGTTGTGTCCCCTTCGTTCTTATTTATTCAAGAAGAAAGACATCCCAAACTAGAGCGGGACATCCTCAACTCTAGTCAAAGGAGGTTGGGACTACAAAGTGGCTTTTACCAGTCACAGCAAATAACAAATATCTGCTCTGGAAAATGGGCGGCGGAAGATATAGCCTACCTTGCTGTACACGTGGCAATTTTACAAAATGGGTTTACCCAAGAACTGCATTATGAGATTCTCTGTTCCTTCTTGTGAAGTCTCAGGATTGCTTTTCTTTCCCGTAAGGAATGGCTGTGCATGTCAAATGTCAACTTTATCTTAGACTTTCTTGTACAGGCATACAGACCTGAGAATCGTATTGTTCTCCAAAGTCTGATTTGTTTAAAACTAATTGTAAGACAATAGTGTTTCTCTCTTGACATTTGTTTTCCTGTTAAAGATAATGTTGGAACCCGTGACACGACCACATCCAGCTGCACCAGACACATCAAAATCAGTGACAGGATGAAACCAAATTACTAGGCCTTTTTGTGGCTGGGGCACCATGTGATGCATCACAATGCAAGATGACAATTGAAACATTTAAAACTGTAGTTCAAACCACAGCAAAGAAAACCTCAGGACTCAAGATCAGAGAGAGGGAGAAAGAGAGAGGTGTTTGCAAACTTTATAAGAGGAAGAGATTTAGCTCTTTGCTTCTTCACAGGTTCACCATCTCTGACTTGCTGCCAATTGACAAAGGGCTTTGACATCTGAAGGACATTATACAAATCTACAGCACTCGGGAATAATGGAGGGAGAAGGAAAACATTTCGGTCATATGTGCAAGAGATCTAAGCGCTCCTATCTCTCTCTCCACTGTCTCCATGGACAGAAACAATCAAGCACTGAGTGGAACATGAGGCTGGCAGGACCGGGAGAGGATGAGGCCACTGTCACAGACACAAGAAGAGAATCTGGCCAAGGCTTTATCACAACAGTCACCTAGACAGCAACTGAAAGACCAGACTTTTAAAGTAGGCTGGCTCTTGAAAATAGACATGTGTAGCATATCAAAGATGAAAACTATTCTGCGCTGTTGGGGTAGTACATTCAATGTAACCATAGACACAATAGTCGAACAGCAAATGGTTCAGTAGGCTATGCTTTTCTTGTCATTTTTAAAAAATACAAAGAAATATCTTCCTTTTTCATGTGCAGGTCTAAAATGTAGCACAGATTGACACAGTCAGCAAAATGCTGTTGTGCTTTCTGCGTCTCTTTGATCCTTGAGAATAGCCATGATCATTTTATATTTACAAAGTTGGGGGTTTCTATGCTTCAATGGTGCAAAAGCATATTGCTCTGAAAGTCAAAGCCGTATTATTCCCAGCTGGAGAGTTATTGCCACCAACAAAGACTCCATGGGCAGATTCTGTGCAGACTTTGTGGCTAGTTCAAATTCTTTGTACTTGTTTTCAAAATATGTCATCTCTTTGATGAATATTACCCTTGACTTAATCTTCTTCTACCAAGCACACCTCAGATTTTCTTCTCCCATGTCAATTCAGTAGTGTCTCCTGGACATGTAATAGTATCAACAAATATCCGTTTTAGATTGCCCTGCTCACATAATGCATATCCTCTAGCAATATTTTACCTGCCTGTGCAAACAAAATCACACTATTCCTACATTTCCATCAGGGCCTAGAAAAGCATCCTCTCATTCTCAAGCTCTACAAATTAGTCAACAATTATTTCCCTCTTCTGCCTTTGGTTACAGCTACCCAGACATTTTGCATTTAAGGCATAGCCAAAATTTTGTCTCAGCCAGTTTATTTTAACTGTGATAGGTTTGGGACCTGGATTTGAAAGTTAGGCCTGGACTGGGTGAAGGTATTCCAATGCTGTAGAAGCAAGATCTTTCATACCAATCATGTGTGGTTACATGGGCCAAACAAAGCTGATGGGAGTGAAAAATAAGATGTTCATTTTTGTGCCTAGCAGAGATTACTCAAGAGTGCAAAAGGCCTGTCAAGTACAGAGGTGGAGAAACTTTTTTCCTATAGTGACACTTCAGCCATAATTTTATAATTTAATTTTCAATTTTGCAACCACTTGTTTCAAGATCTCTATGAACTATTATGTAATCCCTCTGGAAAGAAACATCCATTCAACAGGTTTGTTTCAGAGTGTTGCTGGCACGGGACTTTGCTTCGTTCCACCTCCAAGACAGCTATGAATGATTGGTCCCATATGCGCATAGCATACACAAGCCCTGGAGCTCCGTGCATACAGGATTTGGATTGTAAAGTCATTATTTTTACCCTTTTGTTCATCCTTGGACTGTGTATCAGAGGAATTACCTCTTCCTGCAAGACGTTTGTAAGCAGTTTAAGATGAACAGGAGAAAGTGAGCCTCCCAACTCATTATGTAAAATTTTCTTTCGATTTGTTTTGATTCTTCTTAATGGGGATGGAACACCATGTAGGTGTGGGTGTAGATGATGGAGTGGATAAATTTTATGGGGAATGAGCTGAGTAAGCACGTTTGAAAATACCTCTCAAAATTATTCTTCATAAAAGCCTTGGGGAGGCAATCAGACACTTGTTTTAGAATCCCTGGACAAATTCCTGTGCTCTGTTTCACAAAATTGTGAAATCAAAGGATTGTGTAGCCAAAATTAAATGGTCATGTCAGCTCCTTCTGCAGAGGAATTTAGCTTGTTACTGTGAAGTCTGTTGTCAATAAAATAATGTCATTTCTAGCTCAGAAGACCACATACATTGTGTGTGTCTGGTCACTTCTAAGGCTGTTGACTTACCTGAGTGAGGCAGCCACCTCACAGCACCATCAGGGTTTCCTTAGACTGGCCCAGAGCTCTTGAGGTTGAGGAATCAGTACAGAAAGAAAGGGTAGAAATTTCAGAGTAAGTCTATGGGTGGAAGGAGGCTTTCATCCACCCCACTTGTCTGTGGTCCCATAAGAAACTCAGCTAAATGTCAACAGGCAGCTTTAACTTTTCCACAGTCCACAGTGTGGTAACCCAGAAGAGCAAAAGGGTTCAGAAAGAATGGATACAGGTAAATACCCCAGCAGAAGGACTCTACTGCAATCATACGGCTACAAAACTGAACGGGTTAGAGACCTGAAAGGAAGGGAAAAGATTTCTTATAAATAAGCAGATGTCTGGAATTCCTGAGTGTATTAACAGGTTGTGACAAGTCCTGCAAATCCCACCCACTCAGCAGAAGAAACCTATGAAAATTCTGCAGGGGGAACTCAAGAGCTGCTTTCAGTGGAAGGAAGCAATCTGGCCTATAATTAAGTTTTCATCTCCTATTATTTATCCAGCATCGTAGCATCTCATCCAACATCTACCTTGCTGACACTGTTTATTTAGTTTGTTCATTATATTTCTCTATAATTTGTTGCAGTTGAGCTGAACACAATGGCTTAGAAAAACACCATTCCAAACACTTTCATCATCACAACTTTCTAAATGTCCCAGCCCTGCTTGTTGCCAAGCAGAGAAAGAAGCATTACTGTTTCTGTCACAGTTGACTGCAGTCCTTTGCACCTAAATATGCACCCACACCTGCTCTGAGACCTGCTCTTCATTCATCCTCCACCAGCCTTCAGAAATGATGAATGCAGAGGGCAAAGGATACCTAAGAAGATGCTTAAATGCGGAATGGAATAGAGAAAGAGATGAGTGACAGAAAAATAGTGACCCGCAATTGACACGCCCTGCTTTTCTAGATTCTAGTTTCACATTATTCTTTGTAAGCTGTATGCTATTTTCTTGACTGGGGCTGGGACCATCTTTTGTGTGATGTGGTAACAAAGCTTCAGATAAAACAGGTATGGGGCCATTAAACAAGACTGCAAAGGGTCTCTGATCAGTTACAATCAACAAAACTTGAACAAGTCTTAATTTACTGTGGATGAAACTGTGCCAGGACCTGCATCATGTACGTGCATCAGTTAGACATGCACAGACCTGTGACAGGCTTCTGTACAGCAGTAAATAACCATCCATAAGGAGTAAAGCCAGGGAGGCCTGGTAGTTCAGGTCCTGTGTGCCCTGTAGATGACTGGAGACAGCCATCTTGGTATGAAAAACAAGAAAATAATGAGGATCAGCAGGTCTGATTCTGATTTAAATTATATTTATGTAACCCAGGAGTGACTCCATCAAGATGTGAAGCAGTAATGGTGGAAAAGCGATGGCAGGCCAAGAATCTGTCTTAGGTAAATAGGCTTCATCCCTAACACTGCCAGGGCGTTGTAGATGGTTCAGTAATCGGAGGTGTGATGGCAACACAGTCATGTTCTAGCTAGCTTCAAGAGTATGGCAGGGAATCTGCAGCTGTGCAGGCTGTGGAAGGAGCTCCATATGTGTTTTGTAAGGAAGGGATGAGAGCAATGAAGCTTAAACCACCATATCTTCCTGGCTATTGTTAGTGCTAGATGAAAGCTGGTTTCAGTACATCTCATATGCTGCAACTGCAGCTCTGAGCAGAGTGTAGGCATAGTGTTGGAGGCTGACAGACACAAGCTATGCTTACTGTAAATCTTAGCAAAGAAATACGTTTCTTTAAGGCACACGCCAGGTAGTTCCCAAGAAGTTTGAGGTATTGCAGATGAGAAAGTCTTTCCACAGACACAGGAGGACTTTTTTTTCTTTTTCTTCTTTTTTTCCCTTTTCTCTGGCAATCAGACGAACCAAGGAATGGTTTTGATTCAGAATCTGGAGCAGATACGAGGAGGATTGATTCATGATCCTTTTCTTTTTTTCTCTTTTAATGGGCTGACAGATTCTGCTCCAGGCCTGTGTTCCAAAGGCCTGATCCAAAACCTACTGCAGTCAATTCTTGTAGAGTGCAGTGTGCTGTGAATTTGGCTGCAAAGCAGTACTCAACTACCACTCTGTAAAGAAACATAGACCATCATTTTTGTTTCTTAATTACCACAGCTATTAAACAATCCCTAAAAAAATCTACCACGCCTTTTTCCTGCCAAAGCTTCCTGTCCCCTGTTATGTCCCTTTGCAGCAGTTTGGCACTTCCCACCCACAGATAACCTGGCATCTGTCCCATGGCAGGAATACCTGCCTGGTCCCATGCTCATGCAGGCCACTGAAATGAAAAGGTTACACTGTGTAACAGAAAAGAAAAATGTAAGCAACCCAGATGTGCCTACAGCAGGAACATTTTCTCTCATCTTCTCCTGTTGCAAAAATCTTTGGCATTTATGCACTCATACACACACCCTGCCCATCCTTTACTGTCCTCTTTGCTATAATGACTGCGTAAGATTGAAAACTCCTGAGGGCAGGGTCCTGGTATATGGCTTGCTCTCAAAAGCGTCGTGCACGCCTGGGCTGTTGTTTTAATGATCAAGGTAAGGCTACCAGTCAACATAGCACATTACTGCACTGAACAGGCATCTAGTCCTTACGCTGTAAAGTCAGAGCCTCAAAAAGTCCTTCTGAAAATCTCACTTCAGCAGAGCAGTAGAGGTGTTTGCATACATTTAAACATGCAGCCCTAGGGCTGTGCAAAGAATGAGCTTTATCATTTGAGCTGCTGGGCCAAAAAATTTTGGGTTAGAAGCATCTCAGTTTGGATAGAAAAAGAATTAAAGTAATCTAAATGGTCTCACTGAAATGAAAACCTGTAAAATGTCATTTCATTCAACAGGAAATGTTGCATTTTACTGAAAATGGAATGTTTCACTTTGGGGAATTTGAAAGATCCAAAGGAACTGAAGAGGCCAGATCACAGAATCCCAGAATGGTTGAGGCTGGAAAGAACCTCTTCTGGAGATCATCTGTTCCACACCTCCTGCTCAAGCAGGGCCACCTACAGCTTGTTGCCCAGGACTGTGTCCAGACAGCTTTTGAATATCTCCAAGGATGGAGACTCTGCAACCTTTGTGGGCAACCTGTGCCAGTGTTCAGTCAGCCTCACAGTAAAAAAAGTACTTCCCCATGTTCAGATTCATAAATTCCTTAGCGGCGGGCATGTTGGTATCCTTCTCACTTAAAATAGCAGGACAAAAGCTGGGAGTCAGGTTTTAATGCCCGTCTCTCTCTCAGGGGTGAATAACCAAGAAGGCTATGAGGATATCTTGAGATGAGGGTATTGTAGTCATTTTTGTTACCTTACACAAACAATTTTGGCCTTCACTGGAGCAACACTGAAGACAATCCACTCTATTTCCTAGCAGGCTGGCCTCATGGTCATGACTCTGAAGCCATTTCACTCTCTGCGTACATGACTGTATAAGTACTTTAATATAAATAGAGCAGCTCCTACAGGAGGGACGTACCTCAATGTGTTTGTAATCTCACAGCTAACAGTGACTTGAGAGGTGTGATATGTTAGTGCAGGTCTAACGTCCTCACTGGTTCAAGGCAGAGGTTTGGATGTGACAACTTTAACCCAGGAGGTATTGTGTAGGTGTTTTGCAACAGAGTCTGCTCAGTCTCATCCTCTTGGAGCTCTCTCATTTCTTATAAAACATCTAGATAGTCATGGAGGAAGAGTGTGAAGAATGACTCCTGATGTGCTAGTTAAAACATTCTCCTGGAAGGTGTGACACACAGGACACTCAACCCTGCTCCAATTAATGTTTAATTATTTACACAAAGAGGACAGTGTAAACAGGACTGAGAGACCTCAGCCCCTGTCTCCTGGATTAACTGAGGACAGCAGGCTAAGAGGAAGAGGAGGTGAAGGATCAACTCACCCAGCCCAGCCCACCATATCCCATAGGTTGCATTTCTTTCAGAGAGATGTTGGTTAAACATGGCACTCTTCCTCCATCAGCTCTGTGACCCCAGCCCTCCTGATGCTATCCGTGGCAGTCAACCTCAACCCACAAATAGTTTCATGCTGACAAAATATTGCCCAACACATTGAGTCTTCACCAGAAAAAAATCACCAGCTCTGCAGGACCATTCACAGCCAGAATGGCTGCCCATGCACCTCCATTCTTCTTGGTTTTCTTCAGATTGCTGAAGCAGGCCAGGGAGCCTTATCCCCATGCTCTTTTAAGGTGCTGCTGTCAGCCTGCCAGGCATTTTAAGGTGCTTTGAGTGCAATGTCTAATTTACGTGCTACGTGTTTGCACAATGCCAGGCACAATGGGGTCCTGACTCTGGCAGGGGTGCCCAGACGCCACTATCATCAACTATAATTATGACTGATTACCCAAAACACAGTTAACGTCATGGGGCAGACTCTTCCCTTGCGCAGGGGCCGCGGGGGCTCTGCCTGAGCCCCAGCCAGGGCACCGCAGCCTGGGCAGCATCCCTGCTTCCCGCGGCAGGGGCAGGGGCGCAGGCAGGGGGCTGGCAGGCAGCAGGCAATTGCCCATATGCGCAAGGGAGGAAGAAGAGGCTCACGCCTCAGCCTCTGCCTGGGGCCCTTGTGCGTCTAATGGTGGCTCTGCCAAAATACTCTTGCACTCTTTCCCTCAGGGCTCGTTGCTAGCCAGAATTTGAGCTGTCTGCTGGGACCCATCCAGTTGCACTGCAGCAACCCAAAGGCTGTTGCCAATGTCTGCGGTACCGTTTTCACCATGTGAGGGGGCATCTGGGACTCTGGGGTCATATATACATCACATCTTAGGACAGGGTTATTAAAACAAAGGGAGAACTATGAAATGCTGGTTGCTTCCATCTACTAGGCATTAATTTTGGCACATGCAAATTATTAAGCACTGCATATTGGAGAAAGTACAGAGAAGAAAATGATAGCTGCTCATTTGCACATATTTAATTAGACTCTGATAATTACAACTCTGTATATTTTAAGTCTGTAAGAGCAACATGTAGCCTATGCACACATGGCAGCAAATAATTCAGAGACTGAGTCAGTCAATGTACATCAAGCTATTCTACATACATTTATCTGGACTCCAAAATATGCTATTTTGCAAGGCACTCTGTGCACTCCTCTGACATCTACTTCTCCAATGCCACTCCTGCCAGTGCTGGCCTTGCCTTTTCCACTGCACTAATGAGAAACAAAATGAAATAGAAAACATTGCCTAGAGTCAAGTCTAGGCTAACAGACATAACTCTTAAAATCATAGCTGTTTTGGTCTGGGATGATTGTCAGAGCATCAGTCAATATAAAGAAAAACAAGCCTTATCTTCCAGCTGGTAAAACAGTGGCAGGGGACAGAGCTGGGAGCACGACTTGGGCTCTGCAAGTTTTCACGTGGCAGACAAGCTCGTTCAGGAAACGGGCTTGCAGTAAGACTTCATTTGTGAAGACTCACTCTCCAAATCCTACTGTATCATTGCTATTACTTTCATCTGTCGAGTGTGTTTCAAAAGACCTCAATGATATTTTCCATGAAGTTGTACAAGACCTTGCTGATATTTTTGTTTTTCAAAATGCATTTTTTGAAAGTTATATAAAATGGTGCTGTGTAATACTTTGGGCAGCAAACTGCGAAACCAAAGCTGCAAGTCTGTGATTTTAATTCTGTAGTGGGATGATGTATTTTGCCCTTGGACAAGGCCCGATTAGCTACTGTTGCTGTGACACTGGGATGTACCCAGCACTAATTCCAGCTGAGACTGAGGTGTTTTTAAAATAAGCATTGCAGAAGTAGCAGAACAGCACTAAAGATTTGAAAATTTAGAGTTCAGCAAAAACATTTTAACCTCCTTCCATGTGATTTTTCCGTCTAATTTTTCAAATCTAAAATATTTTGCTAATATTGTGAATTTCCAAATTTATGCCATGAGACTGTTTTACACTTGCCTCCCAAACATTCATCTCACCACAAAAACAAGCTATTTGACCCTTTTTGCTTCATGTATCTATTTAAACAACCATTAGAGTCATACCAAGATTGTTCACAAATATTTGCAAGATTTCAACTCCTTATTTTGTACACAGATAACACTGAACAGGCAATTTCCCTTTAAATGGCTTTAGATGTTTTTTAATCAGAAAAGTGGTTTTTTTTTTAAACTCTTTGCATAGAAGAATCGGCCTGCTGAACAAGGAAGCTTCTTTTTCCAAAGTTAACAAAAGCATTCCATTTTAACTTTTGCATAATGAGGCATTTATTTGCCACGTAGAAATTGCTCTCAATGTAGAATTTTACACTAAAGAATAAAGTAGAAAAATTCTAAGTTATCTTATCAACTTCACTTTAATGAAATGCCTATCTTGCTTAATGAAACAACCTGCCTTGATCCATATTTTCCTGATTATCCTCCTGAGTTTCCTTCCAAGAAGATATCTTTTTGTCACAGGTTAGGCAAGGAAAAAATGTTGAAATTTCAAAAACTCTTTGTGGACAGGAAAACTATTTCTCATCTTCCTCTGCCACTAAGTACTTTGTGATCCTTGGAGGGGTCAGTGTTATACATAGGTGGCATTCCTGTGGTGGACTCGTCAAGCAGTTGACTTTTGCCAGCATTGGTGTGTGAGGCAGACCTGAAACCTCCACTGAATTCAGCCCCTCCATGCAACACGTTGGGACTAACCACAGGGAGTAGAGGCCGTGCGGAAGTAGGGACTGTGGTCCCTGGGTGGTACCCAGGGATGTGGCTCACAGCATATGAATCGCTCAAACGTTTCTTCTGGTTCTACACTATTTGCTATTCAGGCCAAAAAGGTGAAGATCTACTGAATATAACAAAATGTTGACAAATTAAATGCAGACTTTGTGCTAGAAGTTATTAATCTTCCATTTATCTCTATCCGATGGAGACACCAGAATATCAAACGTAGAGCACTGAAAATCACCCTGAAGCTCTGTCTACTGTGATTTAGAGGAAAGCTGAGCTACGTCTTTTTGAGTTTCCTGAATGGAGGATGCACATAATCTACCTTAGAAGAGGAAAAGCAAGTGGGAAGTGTTGTCAGCCTCTTTACCCTTGGCAGTTAAGCTTAAGGTCAGTTTTTGTTAGGTCACTCTTATGCATAACAGAAAGCATTGTCTCCCAACTTTTCTATAAACAAGGAGAACTGTCGCTCCTGAAGTACTAATAATCTTGGTAAATTCATTGTGTAATACTTTCAATATGCTTATATCCTTTCTAACTGCAAAAAATAAAATAAATTAAAATCAAAATTTAAACATTGCACCATACTGTCAAGAGGCATAAAATGGCCTAACTTGATGATGTAGCTGTGCTCTGTTTTGATTTTCAAAGCCATGTTTTCTCAGCAAACCTCCAAACAGCAAAAACATGCAGCATTACAGATGTTTACAATTATAGGCAACTGAATGAGAAACACAGGCTTAATTTATCAATCAGGATTTTGATTTTGTTTTTGGTTTTATTTGATGTGATATCTAGTTGCGGGACGTTCCATGAAGTTGCACAATTGCAGCTCTTGAGGATTATATTTCATGGTCATAATAGAAGGGGAAAAGGTTTTAATATTTTTTCATAGTCTTATTATCTACTTAACTTCCCAGCATAATTACTCACTTAATTGTGAGCTTTACAAAAAAACCTCATACAATATGTCCTGTTGTGAGTTCATAACAGAAAACCTCTTAACAATTACTGGGATTACTCCAAACCAAACACTGACCTTGACAATCCAGGCAGATTCCTGTTGGACACTATCAAACTATAAAGCCTGATGCTCTCTTTTAATAAAGAGATTAATCTCAAGTTCCTTTTTCCTTCTGTATGTCCAGTGTGAAGGCTCATGTTACACAGAGGTGGCTGAGTAAATCCAAAGATGCTGCAAACAGAGTCCTTTTCTCATAAGCCGAGCAGTTTCCTCTGATTTAAAAATAAATGGTGATGAATTCAAAGTACACGATGACCCAGACAGTTATCTAGGTTAAAACAACGTCTTCCCACTAAAGCATCAAAGAGAGTTATGTCCATTTTCATCACATGTACCTCTGATTGAGGATCCAGAGCTGTTTGCTGTATTGCACAAAATCAGTCATGGTGGTTTGCACTTTTGCTAAAACACAAAGTAGCTTTCTAGAAGCCCCAATCTCATATCTTGAGATGCCTTTACGATTTTGACTCTGTCACTGTCATGGGACATTGCTGCAAATGCAGAAAAGTGCTCCAGGAAAGTAAATCCCATACTCTGCACCAGTGAAGTGCCAAGCACAGGGAAGAGCTGGTTCAGAGGCAATTGTGTTTACCTGGGCTTCCTACCAACCACAAATCCTCCTTTTAGATGTTATGCTGGTGGGACCAGTGTTTATCCCCTTAGAGACATTCAAATTTTAGTGAGGTGAATCTCCCCCTTTCCCAGTAGCCCAAGCCCTTGCACTGTCAGACCTCAGTGCTTGATGTAGATAATGCAGAGCTGGGTGCCATGGGGAGCAAAGGAGTAGAGGGAAATCAACCTGTGGTAGACTGTCTTCTTTTATAATGCCCACAGGCTATGTGTAAAGACCTGGCTGATTTAATGAAATGCATCTTACTACGGCCTGAAAGAGGAAGGATGTGTAAATATTGCACTTACACTTTACTCACCATGTAAAACATTTGCTATGGGAAAAATAATAATAATATTAATAATTTGGAGAATAGCTTCAGCTAACTTCAGCTGTATAAAAGCTAAACACATAGTCCAGACCGGGCATCTTGGCTCTCAATATTTCTCACAGTGACACTCTCAGAATGAAATACCTCCTCACCTAAGAAGGCCTCAAATGTTGCAGGTACAAAGAAGTTTTGTGCTTCATCCTCTTAGATTCTTGTTATATGTAGGGTGGAAAGCAACCTTTCACTATCTTGTTTCTTCTAATGAGATGTAAGCTACAGAAATTACTAAATTATGTAGTTGTCATCTCTGTGTCTGAACAAGACTATTCTCCTCTGCCTCTAACCAAGACTGTTAAACACAAACCTCTGGGCTACGATCAGCCAAACTGGGTACATGGTACAATTTGTGCCTAACCTCTGTGGTCGGTCACCCAGCACTGTGGCAGATCTGTGCCACTTTAGCATCCTTTTTTCTCTCATGGGTTCCAAGCAAGGCAGTGCTGGTAGCACTGTTACTGACTGCGTTACTCTGGGGCAGGGAAGGGAAGGAAGGACAGCATCAAGTCCTGTTGACTCTTTTCCTGCAGAGCTGACAAAGGGAGCTGCAAAAAGGGCATGGGGTCATTTCGAGGCTGTGCAGCCCAGGGTGAGGCTTTGTGGGTTGACGTACAAAGGCATGGTTAGAAAACTGACACAAATCCTCCTTTGCACTGAGCCTGTAATAACTGATGCTGCTTGAGAGCATGGGCACATTGTAACTTCTAAAAAGAGCCGGTTTAAAGCCTAGGGTCTTCAAAGCATCACATTGTATCCTACTTTTTTTTATGGCGTTATTTAAAAAACAAACAAGCACAATGAACAGCAAAGATGGGACTAGGATATGCTTTCAGTGCACAGCATGGCCAAAAAAAGACTGCTTCAGAAACTGTAACTTTTCACTTTCCAGTTTGCTCTAACATTAAATTAACACCAGTTTTCTTAAATTTACTCTACTCAGTTTAAAAAAAAATGCTGCTTGCATGTCTCTTCCAGGCAAAGATCCAGCAGTAGGGCTGTGTTGGAAACAAGTACCATTGTTAGGCTGCGCGGTCCATCACAGTCAGGCTCTCAAGATGCTCATAAAGATCTGGGACTCACTTTCGTTATGATCAAGTGTGTGAATACATGCAAAGCACATTTGCAACACAGGGAGTAGTGAATGGTAGGCACGTAGTAATGTTTGGAGAAGATATACTACACTGTAGCAAGAAACAGAGTCACTTGTGATTACTTAATGAACAGGCTGATAGTCCTCTACTTGACATGTGATTCTTTCTGCCTCAGCAAAAGTGACTTTCAAGCTTTCTTTTTTAACTGTCATGGGATCTGGGTTTTGTGTGTGTGCAGACCTCTACTAATTAAATAATGGACACATCAGTAATAGAATAAAGAGAAAGGCAATTAGTTTCAATTAAAAGATCCTGCTCTTAATGTTGTTGGTAGGAATGGCACAGGTCAACATATGTCATCATCCACCAGCTATTTTTTCTTTCTTTTTCTTCCTTTTTATTTTTTTTCCCCAGGGAAGTGGATTTACCATGCCAGATTACATCATTTTCATATACATTCCACATATGACCCTTCCAAAATTATAAACACAGATGCAGAACCATAGCTTGTTTGGCTCCTGCCGCTGAGAGTGGCACCCATTCAACCACAAGCTGCAGAAGAGCTATGCTGCAGAACTGGGGTGATGTGTATGCCAAGGGGAATTGTTTCCACTGGGAAGCAGAACTGAATTGATTCTGAGATTCTTATTTCTTCATGTACCTTGTCTACTAAAGGCTGTAGAAGATCAGCATAGATGGCCTCCTGCTGGACAAGTACCATTGGCTCAAGCAGCCACTGGATTCATTACGTTTTGTGGCCATCACAGGCTTTTGTGTGTCTGTTTAAGGAAAACAGACAATTACAGCATTCCTAGAAGTATGTAAAATTGACTCTTTTTTCCCACTTCCTTATCCAATAGGCATATGAGATATTTTACAAATGCTTCAAAATCAAACAATGGCTACAGGCTTTTCACAGGATGCCAGAATGGTTAACATTGGAAGGGACTTCTGCAGGTCATCTGGTCCAAATCCTTGCTCAAGCAGGGCCACCTAGAGCAGGTTGCCCAGAACCATCTCCAGATGGCTTTTGAATGTTTCCAAGGATGGAGGCTCCACAGCCTCTCTCGGGAACCTGTGCCAGTGCTTGGTGACCCTCACAGTGAAAACGTAGGAACCTCCTGTATTTCACTTTTTGCACATTGCTTCCGATCCTGTCACTGGGTACTACTGAAAAGAGCCTGGTCCCATCTTCTATACACCTTCCCTTCAGGTATTTGTATACAGTGATAAGATCCCCCTGAGCCTTCTCCAGGCTAAACAGTTCCAGCTGTCTCTCAGCCTTTCATCATACGACAGATGCTGCAGTCCTTGCTTTCGCAGAGAGGTGTCTTTAAAAACAGTAAAGGTGTGATGCTTGAGCCTTTCCAATTTCTTGTCTATCTATGACATGTAAAACTCCAGAAGTCCCCTTTCTACATCTTCTAGCTACTCGGTTGTGTTTAGTTCTTGTGTAACATGTCACAGAGCACAAGATATGCATACACCTTTCTCATAGAGACTTTATTTCTATTATGTTGCATCTTCTTATCAAGTATTAGATATCTGAAGGAAAGTGCTTCATTGCTTTGCTTACAGGGTTTAAAAAATCCTGCAGTGATGAAGAAGAAAAGGTGACTGATTGCTGTAGTCAGTTGATTTATGGTTACTGCAACAGACCATTGTGTTTTGCTGATGGACCGGTGGATTTTTGATTCCACATTCTGAGTAAAATATTTTTGCAAGCTAACAGGAGCAAATAGGCTGATTTTTTAAACTATTTAGGAACCTATCTAATGTTAAGGGCGGTCAGGTGTGTAAGTGTACTTAAATATTTGGGCCAGAAGAACAGCAAAGCCAGCTAAACCAGCTAGTAGGGCTATCACTGAGAATAGGTGGTGTCTCGGAGCGGTCTAGAATTAGCATAGCCTAAACCAGATTGAAAGCAGGGCCTGTCCTTTTAATAAGTGTTTGCCTAGTGATTCACGTCATTGAGGCCCCCACCTCTAACTGGAGCTTTTCAGGCTGAAGCTGCTGGGGTGTTATTACTAATAATAGTATCAGGAGCCGTACCACATGGGGCTAGATATGTACCCAGCAGTCGCTGTAGCGTGAAAGGGTGTAGCCAGCTCCAAAGGGGCTCTGGACAAGTTCCACCCCGATGATAGAGCTTGGGCAGCTCTCCACGGCTCTTTCAGATTGCATCTAAACACTCCTCCCTGGAACAAAGTCCTCAGGCACTTCTCTGCTTCAAAGCCCGCCTGGGATAATAAGAATGAACAAACACTTTGTCGTATATGTTGGAAGAAAGAAGGAAGATGCATTTCTCGCGTATGAGGCTCCTTGTAAATACAAAATCTTTCCTGAATCTTTCAGCTATGTCCAGTCTTCCTGCAGTTATTTCTTGGCGATTCTTCGCAGCATCTATCCTGGCTGTGGAAGATGCATGGTTATACTGGTGTTAATTCACTTTGGACCCATAGTGCAATTCCACCTGCGAAATTACTAGATCTGCCTATGCCAAGTCTTCCTAGCCTTGTTCCGTCACTGTACGGAGCAGGGTAGGGACTCAAAACCAAAAAGAAAACTGAATGGTGCACGGTGCACCTGGTAATCCGGGAACAGCCACAGCTCTAACAGCTCACAGATTGCTCTGTAATGCACTACAGAGGTTTCTTCCTCCCAGTTTCCGAGGAGACTCTTCAGATACACCTTCCTCTTTCTTCTCCCCTGAGCCTGACCAAGTGCAGCGACTGCAGTTAGAGATGTGATGGTAGCTGGTAAGTGAAACAAAGGGAGTTTTCCTTATTGGCTTACATGCACTCTTGGTTAGGTCCCCAGGAAAGGAGGAGAAACCAAGTGCACCCCATTGCTTTTGCACCTTCCTGAAGCCATTCTGGCAGTCCTGAGAGGAAAAGAAAACAGGTTTCCTTTGTTTTCTCACTAATGCTCACTTCTGTCATGTCAGATAGCAGCTTAAGAAAAATGTTTGCTAACAAAATTGGCAGCTTGTAAGAGAGAAGTGAGAAGTCTGCATTTGGGATACTGCCACCACAAGCCAAACCATTGCCCTTTCTGGGTGCAACTGGGCTGCAGTGGGCAACAGAGAATGAGGAGAAAGGGAATAAGTAAGCAAAGAGTCTTTATGGAGTAGAAAAAACAGCAGACAGTGAAAGGGTGTGTTCCTGAAATCCTTCAAAGGGTGTTAACTCTTTCATAACAAGACTAATGACTCCCCCGTAAGCCGATAGTTTCCTCTGTGTCTCATTAAGTTTAATTCAGTGGGCCAGATCCTTCCCAGGAGTTCTTTCATTGGAATCACTGAAGTGACACCACTAATAACCACAGCAAAACAATGAACCAAACACTCTGTATACAAAGATAAATTGTTGTGTTGAAACTTTTTGTGAAACTTGGTTATGGCCCTGCCAAGCTCCCCTGCAATATTTCCTTGCATGTATGAATGGAAAGAAAAAATGTGAAAGGGAATTTAGGGAACCCCACTTCAGCCTAATGTCAGGTTTGCAATATGGTTCAGCAAAGTCAGCCTCATCAAAGAGCTAGGAAAGGCTCTTATTTGAGAATGGTTCAGACACAGCTCAGGAAAGAACTGGAATATGGGACTGCACAGCTGGAAACATACATGGTTGTGTGATGCTCCCTGAACATTTTCTTTCCAGCGAATGAACTGCAAAAGCTGCACTATGCAGCTGTGCGCCTTCAGCAGGCCGGAGGGCACATCCCTGCTTCTGCTCCAGCCATGGTCTGATAGCCAGACAGACACACTCCTGTGCAGTCTCCATCCCTCCTCAAGGCTAAAGAGGGCACAGGCATTATGCCTCCCTCTTGCCATGCTGATGCCGTAACCACTAAGATACTTGAAAGCTGGGTGCCAGAGCTGCAATCGTTTTCTCCTTAAGGCTATGCTTTGAAGACTGTGCCTCACCAGGCCATTTCACAGGTGTCCAGCGAGAATGCAGGTGGACAGGGTGCATCCCTGGCAGCCCTGACTCCTGCACCCCTATTCTGCAGCGAGGGCACCTCCAGTACCTCCCTGCCACCACCTCTGCCTGTTGGCCAGCTCTTGGTGGCTTCCTGCTCATCACGCACGTTCTTTGCATCATCCTACCGAGGTGCCTATGTTGCACAGCAGTGCGTTGGGGTGCGGTCCCTCCATCTATTTTTTTTGGCAGCAAGACAGGCTTGCAAGAGTCCTGCTCTCCCCCACACTTTCTTTCCACCCTCCCAGTTGCCGCTTTCCACCCCTTCAGTTGTGCTGACACGACTGCTTGCGAAGCCACCCCTCTCAGCCAGGTTGCTGAAATGCCCTGCGGTGAACCGGGGCACAGGGAGAGAAAGGAGCTGGACAAAATGCGTTGAGTGGAGAATGAAGAAATAGCAGAAACCAGCCTTGCTGCTGAGCAAAATGGCTATGGAGTTGTACCCCAGTGGTCTACACACACCAAAAAAGTGCTTTAGCCACTTGTTCCTCTGTATTTCCAATCTGCAGGTCAGATGGCTGGAGCAGAAGGGTTGCAGCACCCACCTTTCAGTGTCTTCACTTTTATTCTGAGCTTTACTTTTCTTTCCTGCCTCCAAACTTGAGTTACTGCTCTTAAAGCTAGGAGAAGATCAAGTAGGACAGGACAGCAGGAACGAGACATTGTCTAGCGGGGAGTTACAGCCGAGCCAAAGACAAAATTTAAATCCCTGGAGACATCCTATGGCCCATGAGTTTTAACAGGACTTTACATCGAGCTCCAGGTCATCTCCATCTGACTTTCCTAGGAAAGAAAGAGAGGCAAACAAGTGGGCAAGGAAGGAAGGAAGGACGGGTTTGTGATTTTGAGGCTGCCTTCTGAGTTCAGGACTGATTTTCAGATAGGAACACATCTCTTCTCTTGTTCTCTCAGCAGGTCATCCAAATGTTGCCAAACACCAGATGTTTGAAGTAGCAAATTATCTGGAGATTTAAATTCGTTTGATGCTGATCTGTTTCTGATAGGGCTTTTATTGTTTTTCTTTTTCTTTACTTTTAAAACTTTTCTTCCCCTAAGCAAAATCTCAAGGTCAGCTGAAAAACTGTCCTGTAAAAGTGGGAGTGAATGTCTGTAAGGGGGAGGAAAAGAGCAAGAAAAAACCTTCTCTGCACTTGTATCCTTGATTTCCAGAGGTTCTTGCACTCTGAGGACTGAGCATTGGTTCAAGTTTTTCTGTCTGCGTGCTGACTCGTGTCCTCTCCTGCAAGGAAGCAGCGGTGAGGGAAAGACTGGTCTCTGAGCATGGGCTTCTTTCTCGTGGCTTCCACAACCTTGGGCCCATTGAATTTTCCTATTCTTCACAAGCTTCCCGATATGTTAGTGTTCCTTGGGTTGATTCTGCAGGACACTTGTGTTTCCCAGTCCCACTTAGCCCCGAAGACCTATATAAATGCAGCATTATTTTTTCAATTGAAAATGCTAAAATAAGCTCAGCAAATTAAATTGAAAGATATGCTAAAAGGGCTAGATAAAACATGTATGACATGTCGTGAAACATTGAAATGTTGTGACGTGTAGTGGTGGAATGAGTAGGATTTTATTTCCGCTGTCTTTTAGCTACTTCTCGGTTTCTGCAGAGTCCATCTGTGCCCAGAGGTATTGTTGATGCAGCTTGTTACAGAGGAAATACTCACTGACCACAATCTTGGATAAACATATTCCACCCTCACCAACTTTCTTGATCTAAAACTGGCATTTATTCTTCAAGTCTGGAAGAAACAAAAGACTTTGACAAATATCCGAACTGAATTTATTATTTATTTGATAATATCTCCCAGGTTCAGGATGGGGGATGTGGAAAGAAAACTAGTTTTATTATTGAAAAATTAATTTACTCTGTAAGCAAAGTAATCATGCCAGAATAAAATTTTTTTGCTTCAGAACTGAGTGACCACAGAGGGATCTGATCTGGAGATGCCACAAAACAGCTTGGCCCACAATAACCGTTTCAGTCAGCTTCTCTGTGGAGGCATTTCTTACCAGCCTTGTCTGCCTTAGGAAAACGAAGTATGCTTAGCAAATGCATTACATTACATATATTGATTACTGTATTTTTAAGTGTCACGTGAACAAAGAAAATTTAAATGTTTTTAAATGAACGCATCCAGAAATAGTTTGACATGTTCAAAAAGGTTTCAGTTGGTTCCTGTGAATTTGAAAGTCTTCCCAGGTTTGGCCACTGCCTGCGTATAAGTTTTTCACTGGCAATTTCTAGTCAATAGTCAGGGTTGTTTAAAATCTTGTTAGCCACTATGTTACCAAAAAAAACCCCTTTCTCTTAGTGCAGAGTACACTTCAAAATATTAGGTCGCATATTTCTGTCTTTGCTCAATCATTTTTAACTAACCATTGCGTTCAGAGGTGCTTACTATGGAAGATGAGATAGCAATCAGTTACATGCAACTTTAGGAAGTATGCAGTAATGCGAGCCTTCGTGAGACAAGACTTCATGGGCTAAAGGTGTTTTATTTGTTTTTTCAGTCCACAGCTACAATGAGAAAAAAATTATATGGGCGTTTTGTGATTTTTACCATCAATAATTCCAGCCTTTTAAACACTGCTTAGTAGTCATTTTAGACTGTGCAGAGTTAAAGGTGGGTGTACCAATCAGACCGATAGTATTTTACTCCCACTCTGCAGGGACAACAGTGACTATGCATGGTTGCAGGTAATGGAGAATCATGGTCTGTTTTTCCACGTAAGGGACTAGTTTCTACCACTCCCACTCAGGCTGAAGTCCTAGTTTTACAATACGGGAACTTCAGCAGAAACACTGGTGTAAGGAGTTCATGTTTGCCACCCCCACCTTCAACCGCATCTTTCCAGGTATCAACACACACGGCCCCAATGTTAGCAAGTTCAGCTGGGTTTAAAAATAACCCCCCATTTCTGAAGGTTGTTTTTCTCTCCCATGCTTCGCGGAGGAAGGAGCGTGTGCTCTGGCGGTGAGAGCGGGCATGCCAAGGCAGGCAGGAGCGTCTCGGTGCCTGGGCAACCTCCCACGGCAGCTGAAAGCTTTTTCAGTCCTACCTGAACCATGTGCGGCTCGGAGTCCTTGGAGTCTCCTCATGCACAATCCTGCCTTCTCCCACCATGGCAATGAAATGTTGTTGAAGAATGGGCTCTGTTTCCCTTTTGCACTCCTATCTGACTGGTGGATCTTCTGGCACTCTTGCTCCCTTTTCTTCTGATAACCTTGTCAGTGTGTCAGGAGTGTACCTTCTCTAAGGTCATGGCCTTTCCCAATAATTGTCGTGGGCCTAGGTAACACCAAGGATCAATACAGGGGCAGCTGCAGCAAGAAAGGGAGAATTTAATATGTTGAAAACTAAACTAAGTGATTGTGGTGGATGCACTCGACCCCTCTCCAGCCAAACCAGCAGCTGTTTGGTCCAGGCTCCAGAGGAGGTGAGGGCCTGAGCCGCAGCCAGGCCAAGAACTCCTTCCAGGAGACCCACAGGGAAGCAGAACAGCAACTGAACGCCGGTAACTTGTGGGTGCAGGGAGTCTAGTACATACTTTTCCTACTGTATGCAATTTGACTACGAGTCTACCACTTCATTCTATAAATACGACAGCCTGGATGAGCCTACTTTGAGCTCTCCCTGCTAAATAAGTGAGCTGTATGGCAATGGTTTTACCTCTCAAAGGTCAGCGGATGAGCCCAGTTCAAGTTCAATGTTGATCATTTGGCTTAAGTAGATGCACACCAAATGTAATACATTATTTAGAGATATAAGGTTATATGATTTTTAGTGTACTCTTTGATTCATGTTACTTGGTAGACTAGATTTGCTAAAATTTTAAGCTCTAAGGTCCTGCTCGTATTTACCAAAAGCAACTGCAGACTACATTAAACACCTGCAAGATAAAGTCTAGCTTGCATTTTGCTGGGAAAAATTGAACTGACTGAGAAAACAATGATCCAAGACTAACACAGAGACATTAGACATCTGCAAAGCGGGACCTATTTTGCACCTCACTGAGAAGAAAGGATTTATCCAGGCAAAATGGCACCTTCAAGGATATGGACCAAAACCAATGTCTACAACTGAACAAAACAAAGGCCCACGTGGAGTCAGGGAAAAAGGGTCCAATGGGGAGCAAAGGACCTGGTGGTGAAATTTTGCTGTTGGACTGGATCTTGGTGTGAATGGTCTGTAAAGATATAAAAGTTTGTAGTTTTCTATGCTTGGGCAGACCTCTGTGCAGATACCCAGCTTGAGCTCTTCTTCTCCGTTAAATGTTTTATTTTCTGAGAATTTTGTTTCCTGAAAGTCTGTTTTGCATGCAGATAAGGGCCTCGCCTGAAAGTTTGCCACTGGAGCTTTAAAAATAGGCTCCAGAGCGAGCGGTCATCAGGGAGAGAAGAATCCTGAACATTTGCACCGCAAAGGACACAGGCCTCACCTGAGAGTTTGCCTCTGGAGCTACAAGACACAGCCCCTGGAGCGAACGGTTATCAGGGAGGGAAGATGCCTGAAAGTTTGCTTCGTGAACGAATACAGGCACCTGGAAAGAAGGTAAGCAGAATTTGGCTTGGCATATTTCCCTCATGCAGTAAATAAGAGTGAACCTGCCACTGAACTCTTTTAAGTTGCACTTCTCTCCAAGAAATCTAAACATCGTTCTGCATCAAGCAGAACCCTAAAATCACTCCCCTGCGACAGTGATCCAACAGTTTCTCAAGTCCTTTTTCAGAATCTATGGGTCCAATATGAGAATTTGCAAGTAAACAGTTAATCCTCCAAGTGCTTCCTCAAGTGAGGCCACTTGCTGATCCCAGCAATCAAGAACTTTGTGCACAAGGAGACTTAGACATCGACAGGGCAACGGCTTTTGGACGTAAAGAGTTGTTAGGATAGTGCTGTTATTTTCTATAAATAATTCTTTTATTCTTCCCAAAAAGTGCAAAACAATGATCCAAATTTTCACTCAGACACAGTCAAAATATCTCCCCATAAGCCAGGACTTCCAGTATACAAAGCACTTCTCAGACATCCATTAATCCTCAAAACAGCCTGTGAGGTAGGAAATTGTAAGTGTTATTATCCCCACTTCACAGGTGGGGACTCTGAGGCAGAAAGATTATGTGATTTGCCACAGGCTACACAGCAAATCCATGCCAGACCCAGGATTAAACTTCAGCAGCACCTGACATCTGGGCAAATACTCAAGCCTGGTCTCTGCTGCCTCTAGAAAACATGTTTACTTGTGCACATGCCAATCTTAAGCAGGTTTCCTGATGAGCATTCATCATCAACCGCTGCATGTCCCTGTGTAGTACAAGGGTGTACACACGTACCAAGAATGTACAAATCTAAGCAACGCACAGGCTAAAACATGTCAATTGAAGAAATCTCCCCAGAAGTCTAAAGGAAGATCTGCACAGCAAACTTTTGAAAGTCATACATTTCTAGTCAACTTCAAACAAAGCAGTAAAGTCTGGAGCATAAAGTGTTTTGTGTTATGCCAACAGACATAAAGGATATTATTTAAATGAGTATTTTCCTGTCCATTTGCTTTCTGAAGAGAATGCACAGACTGGCCTATGTTCAAGAGCAGATAGAACTTCTGATTTCCTTGTGCTGGGAAACACAGGTTGGATCCCTGAATTTAAAAGAAACACCATGAATTTTCGTGTAAGAATTGAATCTTCCTGATAAGGTTATTTTGTTTTGAAAGAGGTAGATAAAATATACCATTCATTGCTCTAGTAGCACACAGGATACTTTTTTCTCCTTTCATACTACTGAGTTCTCTTTATCAGTTCGTTATGCAAAACTCTGATCACAGAAGTTTAATGTTTTGTTTTTCCACAGTGGAAATTACTTCTTTGCTGTAGTTGTCCTCTCAGCTCTTGCCAAAACATGTCATTGTTGATTTTCCATCTCAAAGACTGTTATGAAAAGATTAATTTCTAACCTCGAGAGAAAGAGAACTTTTTTTTTTCCAGTTTTCTTTGCAGTTTGTATGTGAGTTATTTCTGAAGAACACTGAAAAAGCAGAAAGAAAAAGTGGCAATGAATGGGAAGGTTTTGGATCAGATTTCTTCTCTGGCACTGGCAGACCCTCCCTTTTTTTTCTTCTCATCAGACTCTGCACCAAGAGTCTATGAAGTAGGTTTGCATAATATTATAACACCTCATTAGATGCTTTCTCCTCTTTGATTTCTAACCTGAATCAGTAGAGAGTAGCTAATCATTCATCCTTGTCTTCAGTAACACTATCCACTTTCCCTGGTTCCTCCAAATTGTTCTTTCTGATCACAGCTCTGTCTTCTTCACTATTGCCCACTCACTCTTGACTCATCTGCTTCCTTTCCTTGCAGCCTTAGAGGTACTCAGAAGGTATTAGAAGCAGAGTGAGAGATGAAGAGGGAGAAAGGAAGGCTCAGAAAATAAAATGTAACAGGTTCTTTCATGGGCAAAAAAAAAAAAAAATCATAATTTTCTGCATTTTAGAAGCTTTAAAGGTATGTCCAAATATTCCTACACAATTCATTTAATTAAATAATATTGTACTGGTGAGTGTATTCTGTCCAAAATTTTTAAAAATGCAGTATGATAGTCAAATCTTAATGGCATTCAGATATTTCCTGCAAAGCGTGTTGAAACACTGATAGGAAAAACTTCTGGAACCCTGTACTGCTAAAGGAAGCATAGCTAAAAGCCAGCAACAACTCATCTGTCTATGCTATTAACCAGTGTATCCTTTTCAGTCCATGCAGCGCATATACCACTTGCTCTCTTCTAAATGCTTTTTTTTTTGCATTTTGATGCCCAGTTCCATAGAACATACAGCAACACAACAATTCCAGTCACTTTGGTTTAGTCTTACATCTTCTTTTTGTCTTCTCTCTGTTTGCTTTATTTTTTTGGGGTTTTCTCCTTCTTTCATTCAGCCAGTATATGTTTTTCTTCTTTTTTTTAATCATTGTGTTTTATGTCCCATTGCTTTACAACCAGTGGTAAACTGATGCCGCTGGAGATGCTTGTGAAGACACATCACACTTCATTCATAACTGTAATGAAATTATTCTTCTCATGCAAAGGTATTCATTCAGTGGCTGCCTATCTCGTACTTGGGTTTGCTTTTAAATGCAATATTTAAAACTGGTCCTTAAGCGTATGTCACTGAGCTGTGCAGCTCAAGTCTAGCTCAGATATGAATTCCTTGTAAACAGATACATCATCCTTTTTGAAGCACAGGGAAGAGAAGGACACCGGTTAAATTCAGTCCATGTTGCTCCACTTGAGCATGGGGAGACAAATTGCTCAGTGTATGCCTGAGAGACAGGTAAGGACTAATAGGTTCCACAAAGTCCAGTTCCTTCAAGAGCTGTATCAGCCCTTGACACTTGGTATAATAACACTTAGTTAGACTGCAAGGACCAGAAACTAATATGCAACACTAGTTCCTGCCAAGACTCTTCTGTCTGATCTTAGTCATGCAGATCAGAGACAAATAGCAATGACAATATTAGAAATATTGCTTAAAGTTTATTTTCTTTGCTCTCTTCATTTAAAGATAAGAATGCCCATTATTTTAAAATCACTCCTGTGCACTGGATAAATGTTGCAGTTTGCGGATGTGCCAATTAAAGTTAATTATTACTTGACTGATCTGACTTGGCATTAAAATGTCTGGTAGAACTGGCTCTGATCTTGCAAAGGGGAGTTTTTCTTCTGTATTCCTGTGTGATTAGGAAGCTTGTTGTTTTGCGATCTGGATTTCCTGATCATCCATGCAAAAAGACAAGATGCTTGATGAATGCCAAAATCCTTCCGTATAATATAACGTAATTCCTTAGCATGAGCTGTACAAATCTAAACAGTACCACTGGTCTCTTTTTACAACCAAGAAATAGGAACTTCTGAGGCATCCAACCTTAAAAACGTACTGGAGAGAGCTGATGTGATGCACATTCTGTGAGTTTCTTTCTTGTCATTGGCTATAAAAGAAATTTACAGGGGCTAGTTCAGGTTTAGACAGCAGAACCTTAGATGCTGAAATTAAATTAGATAAATCCCATTCCTTTTCATCCAATGACTGGCCATGACTATGGGATTGGTGGTGGGTAGATTATCTGCATCAGAATATGTCTTTCCCTTTCCAACTTACTTGTGTGGTTTCAATTACAACTTTCAAAAGTTCCGTTTTCAGTCTTTCAATAAAAAAATAATTTTCATTTGTTTTGGCTTAGTCTGAAGCTACATTTTTTACTAGGCAACACAACAATAACAAGATAACAAAAGTGTTTGCTATTTGACTGAAACTTTTCATTCGACTCAGAATGGGTTGTTTTGTTTTCAGGTTGGCAATTTTTAGCTGTTCCTTGGATTTTCTTATCCTTTTAAAAAATAGCATTAAATGCAGACAAACTTCGGAACGAACTATTGTCTCAATACAAAAAATCAGAAAATTAATTTCAGAAAATGTTAAGAGGACATGATACAAAACTCAAACAAAACTATCCATAAAATCATGCCAAATCTGGCTTCAGATCTTCTGACATTCTATATAAATCACTTATAAGAAAAAACATTGTTCAGTTCTAGTTTTCTTATAAGTTATTTCAAATCAGCAGACCTAAACAAAGCAGTTCTTTCTTTAATGTGCCTCCAAGTGCATAAAAATAGATACTCAAAGGCTACATATATATGGAAGATAAAATTAATAAATTTAATAATCTAAGTGAGGAAAAAAAACCAACAACAACAAAACAAATACCAAGAATAGAGAATGGAAGTGAAAGGAACATTTACCTCATTTCTGAAATAATTTAAGCATGTGCTCTGCATCACTGTAGCACGGTAAACATTTTGCTGAATTGCAGCTCTGAACTTAGCGACTAAGAGATGTGGAAACATATATTAGAGCTACCATTTCTAGTGAGGGGGAAAGAAAAAAAAAAAAAAGAAAAATGCAGATGCCGAACGTCTACACGCTGTCCTTGGGGGTGCTGTTGGTACTGGAAGCCGTTGAGAAGAGCTGTTATTGCACTGGGGAACATATAAAAATACTCCCTCACTCCTTTCTTCTGTGTGCTGCATTGTGCTGTCCCCACCTCTACCATTCACAGATCCTGTTTTCTCTCTGCTCCTCACCTGTTGCTTCCTTCTTTTTATCTCTCAGTAGCCTGTGGGGGAGAGGCCCTCGAGTACCTTTTCCTCTTTGTCTCATTCTCAAATGAAAAGAAAGGACTCTGGGTTCCTTTCAAGTATTACTCATACCTTTCTAAAGGTGTTGAGATCCAGATCCATCTTCAGAATAAGCTCCATTAATTGCACAAAGCTCCTAAGGAAGACGTTGATTTTTTTACCTCTTACCAACTTGTGAAACTAAACATATAGAATAGATGAAAAAAGAAACTCAAGTCAGTAAGCAGATTTATAATAGCACCTCTTTAAACTGTCTGGATATTATTATAACATGTATTTATTTTTTTAAAATTCCTGCTCTGTTTCATTACCACTGACTACTCTGCTTTGTACATATAAAAAAGATAAATTAATATATTTCTTAGAATTGTTCATGCTTCCAGAGAGAGAAAAGTATACCCCTGGGGGAAGCTCTAAACCCCATACCTGAGGGGAAAACACACCACTTGGATCCCTTATGTTGACAAACATTGCCCTATAGTTTTCAGCTGGTGGAATAAGGGTACAAAAAACTGTTTCTTGGAATGAAATTTGGAGGGAGTGAATCACTCCCACTGAGGCTCAGACACATGGTGTGCAGGATCAGACTCTATGGAAGGATCCAGGTGTTCCCTCATCTTTCACTTACTCACTCAACAAATTTTACAACCGTTTGAGTTCATGTTATACTGTACATACACATGTCTTTGTAGCCAGAGCATATTAAAGAGGTAAAACAACAGCCATTGAGCACACTCTGCAATTCCGTGCCAAGAGATATTGTCACATGCTCTCCATATCATAACCAGAGCTGTGCCTCTTCCCTTGTGCTTGGCATGGCTTACTGACCATGAGATCATGGCAGATGGGAGTCTGGAGATGATAACACACTCATTAGGAACTGAAGCTGCTGCTGGTAGTGTCATTTTTTTTTTTTTTTTAAAGAACCCTCAAAGCCAGCTTTGGAAACTCCCTCATCTCATCTTGCTCTGATTACTAGCAGCATTATAAACATGGCATTCCTGAGAGAGTATGGAGGCTATGCTAGAAGCGAACCCATCCAATTGCAGCAACGCAAAGCAATAGAGTGTGGTGCAAGAATAACAATGTGCATTTGTCTGGAAACACATTTGGTTTAGTGGCAAAAATTCAGCAAAATCAAGAAGAGAGTGTGTCCGAATTACACAGCTGCACTGATACCTCCTGGAACGGCAGAAGATGGTTAAAACTCTGGAGTGATACAGCCTTGCTGAGGCAGTCCTGCCTGCCAGTTGTTGAAATCTGATAGCTCCAGTTAGGACATCAGAGAAATTAGTTTCAGTGATGTATTTTGAGGATACAATGTAAGAGGTATCTACATCTTTCTCTTTTTTTTTTTTTTTTTCCCCAAAAAGAAAGAGTAGCCCACTCAGAAAACCATTACTGAATTACTGTAAAAACACTGTAGGAGGGAATATTACATCATCAGGCAGCATTAATGCCGCCGTTTACAACAGCTCACTTTCTGACTTCTCTTCCACTTATTGTCAAGTACAAAGGGATGGTCAGGAACTGTGTGGAATGAGGACCAGCCACAGAGTACACTAACAAAAGAAGGAAATGGTGCAGATGCAGTCGCTCATCCACCCCTCCTGCGCCAGTATCTCTTCACCACCACTCAGATATAAGGACATACTGCTTTCTTGGTTGAAGCTGGTTTGCCCCATAGCTAGGCTGGAGCATACAGAAAGCCTCAGCAGACACTGAAGGATGGCAGCTCAGTGTCATCACTAAAAGGAGCTATTTTATCATGTGCTCTGTTTGTGTTTTGCACTGCTGTTTCCCCATGGCCTTGTGCCTTTTTGATTTCCCTCCTGAAAACTGTCTTCCTCTTTCCTCCTAAGCTCACCTACCTATTTATGTGCTGAGGGCTTGATTTCTCAGGGCACATGAATTCCCTGCCTCCCATCAGGCATTACCTAATCTATGTCAGCATTATTTCACCGCTCAGGATGCCAAGGTAAAACTGGAGTGCACTGTGTCCACCTTGCCCCAGGCAGGCTCACACAGGCACGAGGTGTAGGACATTGACAGAGGGGAGATGGAAAAGGTGGGGTGACAATCTGACCCAGAGCTTGGGGAGCTAGTAGAGACATGATGCTCCCACTACTATCTTTAGAGAAGATTACTTCAAATAATATTCCTTTAATCCAATCCTCTGTCAATGGTTTTGTATCTCTGAAAATACCAGAAAGACGTAATGCTTGCTTTTAATTAGAAATAAGTGTCCTTTCTTGGCAAATGACAGAAGCAGAGTTATCTAAAAGATGAGCAGCTGAAGAAGATGGTGGAAGAAGCAGAACTATTAATAATACTACACTAGAGAAATACACATAGGCTATAAAATACGTGGTATCAAACAGTTTTCTCAGGATCAAAGGTTTAAACCATTTCCTCACAGGCTCTTTTAATGGGTAATGATCAGGAATGAGTGCTTCCGTGCTGGCCAGGATGCATGATAAGGTATGGCTTCAAGGAAACTCTTTGTAATTTCATGGAAAGATAAAGTAAAAGGACCTTGCTTTCTTAAAATAACAGGAAAATAACCCTTATGACACACTGCCAGATCTATCCATCTAAAGAAAGAATGAGTTGGAATTCAGTCACACTACTGAAGAACTTGTGAAAGCCAGGTCTGAGTGAGCTCATCCTTAAATTATATTGTCTGAAACTATGAGGGCTGCAAGCACATATCTATATGTGCACCCACACAATTGCTTTTAAAATATTTCTTCTGTAACATACAGCTGTAGTGTATGCCTAGAGACATGGTGACTTCGGCGGTGACTCAGCTAGCTCGTGTTGATAGTTAAGAAACTTCTCTAAGGTACATTAGGAAAGTTCCCAAATCTGTTTTCTCACCCCCAAATAGAGCTAAGACACAAAAATGATTTTGTAAAGTAAGAGATTTCCAGTATACCAATGAAGTGGCTGCATTGCACAATTAAGAGACATGTCTAGGAGGAACAGACTTGAACAGCAAGGGACTGTAGGTTGAAGCTCTTTGTCTGGAATTCTTAAAAGACCTTTCTCCTCCGGGGGACAGCCTCTGGTGACTACAAAACAGATCAGGTGAGGCCACCAGTTGCTAGTCATCACACATTAGATATCCCTTCATGGTATTTGCTCTACAGAGGATATGGGTTAATTGCAGGCCATAGACACAGGGTATGCATCTTTTGAACAGGGCTATAAAGGTTTGTGCTTTTAGCTGTGGCGATCTTTGGTTTGGTTTCAAGTGCTGCTTGAGATGCCGTACCAGCACAACAGCTCTGCAGAAGGTAACTGTGAAGATATGTCACCAAGACTTCACCTTTCGGAGTAAGAACACGGGATTTCCAGCAATCACAAACACATCTGCAGGCTCAAGCCACACTCTTCAGTAACTCTGTTACCCAACCAGGTTTAGACAGAATCTGTACCCTGTGTGCTCTGCTTTTCTGCAGCCTCAGAGAAAGGAGGGTACTGCTGCTCATCAAAGGAGACTCAGCTCTGGAGGTTGGACATCTGCTGCTTTTCCTGAAGGTTTCAGACCTTTTTCCTATTAGTAATGTCCCATGTAATAGTAACTTGCCAAACAAATCACAGAAATTTCAGGCTTAATAAATACCACAGGAGCTACAAGTTCAAGAGTTTGATTCAGTTTTAGTTTTGCATGCTACAACATGAAATTAATCTACTAGTGCATCTTCCAGTGCTTTCCAAATAACTCTACTGTTTGTTGCACACTTCTCTGTTTACAGAAAAAAAAAAAAAGCTATTATTTCCCTAGGTGCTCCTCTTTCTATAGCCCTAAGTTATTGTCTTATAGTGGGTTTTGAAACTGTGAGAAACAATTTGCATTGACTTCACAGCTATAATTTATAAGGAACATAATGAGTCATTGTCACAGGCTGTTCGCCTTTGTTCTCTTCTACTTCCTTCTTTCTAAAGGGAATTTTCTTAGAAAAAAAAAAAATTCATTTTGATAGATAGCTTCAGGACTCTCAAAAAAAAAATTGGAGCATTTCTGGAAAGTAGTGTGAGTCAAAGACAAAGTTTGACCAAAGAACAAACACGAGATGATGTGTTGTATTTGGTACTAAAACTTAAAAGGGGATTTGCATAAAGGGTATTATCCGTTCTTTACAAACACAGCCACCCATATACTCCTACGCTTATACCTATTGCCTAACAATGGCTTGGCTATTGCAGCAGTGAAAGTAGCAGAAAATTCTAGTTCACAGAAATGTTTGCACTTTGCAACACTTAGGGTTTGGTCAGTCAACTGGATTTTAGGGCAGGTTTAATAAGCAACTTTATCTCCCTGAAATAAGACTCTCTTTCACTTGAAGATTTCTAATCTCATTTCCAAACATAAACATTACTGAGTGTGGAGGAACAGTACGTTCTGTCTGCTTTTGAATCTCTTTGAAAAACAATAAGGTAAGATAAAATGTGGACAGCTAAGGCCATCATGTTTGTAACCTAGTAATTACTTAGATTGCTTAAAGCCCATAAAGTGACATGTGAAACCACACCTAGCACAAATATCTTTTGCTCCTTCCTAATTTCACAGAGGGACAAATTATTTTATTTCCCTCTCCCTTGGGCTTTTGTAAATCCCTGCTTTTGCAGATGTCCCGTGACCGATGGGGCAGCCCCAGAGGCTCCCCAGCAGCTCTCACCTTTCTCCAGTCCGACCAAAGCTGCAGATGATGGATTAATTTCATGGCCTACAAAATGGGACTTCTTACAAGTAGCCTTCATGAACAAATCTTTCATAAACCCCTCCTAAATAAGGGATATCTGTTGGCTGTAGCTGCCAATCACCTTTTACTGACAACCCTAGATACGGATGCCAAATTCTCCTTATGTTTCTGTATTGAACACAGTATTTCTGTTTCAAGCGTTCAAAGAAAACCCGGGACTTCACTATATACAGACAGAAGTGAAACTCTTGAGTGAGGCTGAGACAGTGATGCTGAGCTGATTTTTCAATGGATTTCAATTTGGGTAGAAAAAAATTATTGCAACTCCGTTCAGAAAAGCACAAGTGCTGTGTGCTGGTTTCACTGAAAATGAGTTAATTTTCTTCTTGCAGTTAGAAACCTTTCTTTTTCATAGCTAGCATGGTCATTATTTGGACTTAGTTTGAGAACAAGAGGTAACACCACAGAACAGAGTTAATGTTTTTAATTGCTCTGGTCTGAGAGCCAAGGACATTCCGAGTGCTCTACCCACAGGTGTGAGGCATTGAGGAAGGGGGGCGTGGATGCAGCAGAGCTTGACTGACACCCAGGCTGATCAAGAACAGTATTCCATCTCATTAGCATCATGCTTCATATTTAAGGAGAGTCAAGAATCTTCCAGTTTCTCTCTTTCGCATTCTCTTCTCTTCACTCTTGGAGACCTGTTCAGTGGAATTCTGTTTGGGACTTTCTTTAGATTGGCATTTGCCATCCTGCTGTTTTCCAGAGGCCTTTTCTGCCTTTTTCTCTCTTCCCTCCCTGGGATCAGCTGTTGGGACCAGGTGCTGTTTCCTGGGATCAGCTGCTCATTGTGGATGGAGTTCATGAGGAATTGCATTGACCATCTTTTATTTTATATTCTATTTCTATTTTATATTTGTATTTACAATAGTATATTAGTATTTTGTTATTTTCTTAAACCATGTTTATCTTAATCCAAGTTTCTCCCTTCCCTTTCAATTCACTCCCCTATTTGGGTGGGTGGCAGGGCAGGGGGAGTGAGTGAGTGGTTATCATGGTTGTATTGCTACCTCGGGTTAAACCACGACAGTGCTGTTAGACCAAAGCAGGCCATTAGAATTACTACATGCACTTTAAAGATCTTCTCCAGATGATGTCTTACAGACTAATTCGTGTCATGCGTGAGAGATGCTGCATTCTTCTTTAATTCTAATATGAGTGGTCATACATAAACATGTATATTTATATAAATACACTCACACATCTATAATAATCATGGGTTTATGATTAGCTGATGCTGACTATCTGACTAAGATTACATTAGGGTGAATCACCACCACACCAAATTTGCTCAAGGTTAGACTTGTTTTCTGTTTTCTTTTGCCTTCATAATATGGCTTTTGTTCAAGACTATCCATTTAAAATAGAAAAAAATCCAAGAACTGTCTTTGAAAATGGTTGTGGTATATTTGCATAAGCAAATCTTTTGGAGGAAAAGAATACACACATTACATTTATCTGGTGGTATCTGTTTATCCCTTTTCTTTACTTTTTTTTTCCAGCCACATTTAGGATTCGGGTTTCTTATGTGAAACTAATGAGATTTTTTTTTCCACTGTGAAACTAATGAGGTCTTTTTTTCTGCTGTAGACATAACACAAATGGTCTGTGAGATGCTCACTATGTGACTCATGTGCCATAATGTGGAGCGATCTAGAATACACAGTCTGGAGTAAGTGGCAGAGAAGTTCTTCACAGTCAGGATTTCGCCATGTAAGTCAGGAGCAGCCCTGAAAATCAGAGGAGTTATGTACATGTAAAACAACATCAGATCTCATGTTCGGCAGCTCAAGGTTATGATGTAGAAACCATGGAGATTAAGTGGAGTGGATTTTGAATTAGGAAAAAAAGAACAAATGTAAATGCTCTCCTCCAACCAGACAAGCAGAGAAACATCCTGAGAAAAAAGTTGTCTAATGTGGCTGTCTCTGAAGTAATACCAGCATACCCCTGTTATATTAGCATGAGATCAGAATCAAGTCCAGAAAACTCAGAAAATAATGTCTAAGAAGTTTTCCATATAGCTGATGCCATTTACTGTTACATTTCCAATGGTTTCCTCAAAAGCGTACACATCATCAGTTGTACAGAGGCCTTGAATACCCTAAGGGAGTTTGCCCTGCACCCACGGCTGGAACCGATGAGGACACTCGGCAAGACACCAAAAGAGTTTCCTGCCTTCTAAAAACTCCCACCTCTCTCTTGTTTGGGAAGCTGTTTTTTTTTTTTTTTCCTCAGGCAAGCCATGGCCATCGGCTGTCAGTCTGTTTTTTCATATGCACAGATGACAAAAGTGATGATGAACGGAGCTGAAGCATGGGTGAAGGTGGTTTAGGAGACTCAGTGGTGACGAAGGAGGTGCAGCAAGTGACAAGGGGCAGGGGTTGCCTTGCCCTGTGGACTGGAGCCAGGCTACACAGCCTGCAGGCTCTTTCCAGCTGTGTCACTGGCCCATTGCTTCGTCCACAGCAAAGCCGCTCACCTCTCTGCTTTACTGTCTCCCGTCTCTTGTGCCCATCTCATCCATTTGTACTGTGAGCCACGTGAACCACACAGGGACCATATCAAATCCTCAAGCTCTGCCCTCTCTGATGCCTGCTGGTTGTCTGGTGAGAGGGCAGGTGGCTCCAGCAGCAGGCAGAGGTGGGGATTGGTAGCGAGCTTCTCTCTGCTTGGTGCATATCAGCCCAGGGTTCATTGGCAGGAGATGCTCTGCCCTGAGCCCAGGCAGATGTGTGGCTGGGCAAGGCCAGTGGCTGGAGGAGAGCCCTGCCTCTGCCCATGGGGAGGGAAGAGATGATTAGCTGTGTGCACTGCACATATCCACCACGTCAATCCTCTGCTTAGTGATTTCCAGACAGAAGAAAGAGGTAGACCTGAAGCAGAGACACGCTGCAGGCTAGCAGTCCTGGGGACTGGCTCTCACCCATCACAAGGTACCATTATAGCCTGGCATAACTCATCCCAATGTTGCTGGTACTCTGACACATAACCAACAAGTAACGTGTCTCACTGGGATTTCACCCCATAGGGGGGAGAAATATTAGCTTTTTTGTCTCTGACCACAGCATAATCTGGTGTCACGTGTGACATTACATAACATCACATCACTGTGTAAAATACAGTGACCTAGATAGTGATATTGCAGTACCATGACTTCAAAATACACTATACCAAATCATAAAACAGGGACACTACTCTGATACGGAGGTATCTGCAATATTAGTCTCGTACCCTACGTGTCTATGCCTCTGCCATGCATCCATCTCCTTCTCCTGCTGCAGAGACGGGCTGGTGCTACTGGCAGGACTACATGCCTTGGCCAGGGCAAAAAAGCAGTGTTCTCCCTTCCCAGGTGATGGTGCCATTCTCTTCCCTGGGCAGTGATGGCACCAGGCAAATTGCCCAATTTCAGGGGTCTGTAGGATCCAAGAACGTGGCTGTGCTGAACCAGTGGGCCCCATATCTCCAAGGAGAGTGGGAAAGAGTAAGAGTGCCAGGGCTGCTGGGCATTCTTCGTTCCTCTCTAAGATTAAATCCCTGTTGGCAAGTTCTGGACCAAGCAGCAATTTTCAAAAATCTGCAGTAGAGGAGAATAGCAAAAAGGGAAAGAAAAAGATCAGTGCTTCCACCACCACCCACCAATGACCTTCCTGTTCTCCTGTCCGAGGGTTCGCGATATCACAGAAGTCGGTGATATTGGGATTCCTCCTGGTATTAGCAACAGGAGACATTAAAATCTCACTGCCTCCCACTAAACCCTGCCTGAACCAAACAAAACCAGGTGAATGTAATGGGCAGAACACTTTGGTCTTTTGTACAGTAAGTACAGCTCATGGAATATCTTCTTCTGAACAGACCTGTTTCCTGTAGAGCTTTTCTTGGACCTGGGATAGAACTTCTTTCACGATCGGAGAGAAAATGAAACAAGCAAATATCCTGACATCTGTGAATTTTGCTGCAATCTGGAAAGCACAGCAAGTCTAATATGCCCCATGCAGAACAGGAAATTTGAAAATCATGGTCTCCCTCATCTGTGGGGAATGCCATAACTTCCAGTCTCATGGTTATTCTGTCCTCTCAGTCTCCTCCCTCTCTCAAGTTTCGGAATCTCAGTGGTGTAATCCCAAGAGCAGGAAATTCTATGAAAATGCAAGAACAATTTTTTTTTTCAGCTAACAGAATTGTATCCATCTTTATTAATAGTCTTTGATTTTCAGAAGTAGTACATGTTTGCGTGGCTGCAAGCTCAATTCTTAGTTTAGAAATAAAAACAACTGAATCTGATGCAGCTGTAATAGCAGCAGCACAAATATTCTGAGTTTACTTCGGTATCAGAGCAGAAGTTTCCCAGTCAAAAAAGAGTTAGGCGACTGGGTTTCTGAAAATTAATCCGTTTTTCTTCTCAGTTATCTCTAACTGTTTATTTTGACTGCTACTTGTCATGTATTTTCTCACTCCTCTAGGCAGGCTTTGTTGAAGGGGCCTGGTCCCATGCAGACAAGCTGCATTTCTGTGGTCCTGCAAGGTGATGAACATTCTTCCTTAGATCCAAGAGATATCACAAGCATCAACTTACCTTCAGGTCTCTGAGGCAATCTCTGCACAGGAGGACACGCTTTGGATCTTTGTAGGATAGGGTCAGCAGGTCAGCACGTTGTGAGGCACAGACCATTTTCATACCTTGGTTCTCAGCATTGATGGATTGGATGACGTTATGTTCTCCAGAGCACAAACCAGTTGCAATCCATACTGTCCACCCAAAGTAGCTGTATGCCAATGTGAAGAAAAAGGTTGTGATAAATTCATCCTGATAGCAAACACTTCTGCTTGGCTGAGTTTTCATTAGATGGATAACCAAGTGGAATGCATTTTTATGCCTGAGGATTTAACTTGCAAATGTACACGGTCTTCAACAAGCTCTCTTAAAAACAGAACAATTTTTTAACTGCAGAACTCTGTTTTAACTGAAGCTGTGCCTACAAAAAAAAAGATAATCATTGCTGACAGATTTCTTAAGACTGCCTTTGTTCCCAATTTTTTATTTAATTTGTTGAAGATGCTAAAAATGTATTTCTGCTTAAGCCTCCTGAGAAAAATCAAAATACACAGAGGTAAGGAGAGTGCTTCACTCCAACTGATACTGATTTTTAATTACATATGCTATATGTTGGAGTATAGCTGTAAAACCTTATGCAAATGAGTCATTTGGCACACTTGAATTGTCCTTGCTGAGCTAATTTTTATCAGTTGCATACAATCCAGCAGACCAATGAAATGTCTCCTGCTTGTTCATGTCCTTAAATCTTTGTAACTCTAGGGCTTTGTTTTCTTCCAGACAACATCAAAACTGTAAAAGATGCCAAAGAATAATAATATTAGTAGAAAGAGATGTTAAGTCAAGGGAGAAAAAAAATATGCATATATCCAGGTAAGACCAAAAAGAAATGGAAAAACAACTGCAGAGTTGACATAAATAGATTATTGGGCTGTATTTCAGCAACTCTGCCAGTCATGGAGCACGTCAGCCAGATCCTGAACTCTGATCTTACTCAGGAGACTGTTCCCTAGTAAAACTATAATAGTATTAGAGTTAGAAATCTCAAAAACCCTAAAAGTAACAGAATTCCAGGGCAGTAAAAAGAGATGGAGTTCCAGAGAGTAGGACTAGTAGCCCAGATGTAAAAAATGGTTTTGTCAGTTTCTAGTCTTAACTTTGTGAGCTTTTCACATACACATTTCCAAGACTTCCCTTACTTCACAGTCTGGCACAAATCAGATAAAACTAATATATGCCTCTCATTTCCCTTGTAACATTACTGTAGACTACAATGTAAGGATAATCCCCCACCCCAAATCTTATTGTAATTTCCATTCATGAGGAAATCATAAAAATGTAAGAGGTATTGCACCTATTAACTTTTTTAACATGGCAAAATAACAGCTCAGTAAATGCAATTCGTTCCCGCTGGGAAGAGGAGTGAAAAATAGCTTTTGCCAAAGTTCATTAGGACATGAGGTCAGCAGAGCTAATTAGAGCCCCAGAAGAAGTATTATGTGATTCTTAGTCATAACCTACCCGTTTTGAAACTCAAAATGCACAGTGAAAAGCAGCTTCAAAATTATTTAAAGCATTTAGAAAGTGAAATACAACATGTCCTACTTCAATGACCATTTGACAGTTGCAGAAAAATTAACATCCAACTCACTGCATGTTTGCGGATGCACCTCTGACTTCAACAAGGAGCACTTTATGGTCCATGGGAAATATTCATCATAGCTGTCTCACCAGGAGCTCTTCCATCAACCTCCAGCAAAGCCATGCAACAAGACAGCTTTCTGTAAGTCAGTAACAGCAGTTATCACCTCCACATGCTTAGGGAAACCTTACACTTCCACAAGAGATTATATAAAAATACCTTGTGACCAACCAAACCATAACCTCTTTGAAGAACGTGTTGAAAACTTTGCTCCATACCAGATTAGGTATAGGAACTTGACGAGTGACGGCACATGGTGTCTTATTATTGTTATTTGGGGAACAGGTTTCCTTCCAACCGCCTCAAAGAAGCTGCCAATTTCTCCCATACTGGTTCACCAGCTGCTGATTAATTTAAACGTAAAACCCTAGGCACTTATAAAGGTCAATGCATTGCATCATATTGGAGGTCTATAGGCTCAATTAAAGAGATTGTTTAACAAAAAGAATAAGAGACTGCCTGAAGCAAGAACTGAAGATGGCCCAAATCCTTCTTTTTGAAAAATGACACTGCAATGAGTTACCTATTTGAGTGGCTGCTGGCTCAGTCAATATTTAAAACTGAATGATGCTAAGATGTTTCAATAGCAGCAGCATTAAGAGTAATCATGTTTAATATAGTATCAACAAAATTAACTGGAAATGGACTCCCCATTGCTCTAGATGCCATACAAAGAAAAAATGGAAGGTAGTCACTGTACTCAACAGCTTGAATCTGTATAGCTAAAATGGGCACAGAGTGAGTGCAACAGAACCATGGAAAAAATAAAAATGGGTTTTGATAAAGATGAGGAAACACACCATGCGTACTGTCCTCATTTCCAAGGGTGTCTTCTATCTTGTTCCTGTGTCATATTCCATTTCCAGGAATCCTCAAGGCCAAACAGAATGACAGTGTTCATGGAAAAGCTGCAAGGCATTTGTTTCTTATGATACAAGACTTAGGAAGCAATATGACAAACTATTAGGTTGTTTACAACTGGGTAAGTGCACTTGCTGAATTAGCTGAACAACAGCTTGGACTGTGACAGTCAGATCTCGGGAGACAAAAGAGTAAGAACAATTTTACTCCCTTTATGTCATAGAAGGAGTGAAGGAGAAGTCTAGTGAACAACTGGTAAGCAAGCCATCCTGAGAATGGACCTAGGACACAGGTCCATTCCACCGGTTGGAGTCTCCACAAGTTCCACTCTCATGTCCTCGTGCACAGATGTTGAGTGTGGAGGAAATCACCGTGCTGTTCCTCATGTCTCCATCACTGCAGGGTCTCCCCTGCATGGCAGCAGCTCTGCCACATTGCTGGGATAGAGAGGATGGGGCCATGGCAAGGAGGAGTCTGTATTCCCTTCCTTGAAGTACCTGTTGTCCTTGCTACAGAGACGCAGCATTTTAGTGGCTCTGGTGTGGTCACACAGGCAGTTTGGGAGAACCATTTTAGACTACTTTGACTACCGTCAAGGAAAAAAGTTATAAAAAAGGCTTTCCTGTGTATAATAGCAGCACGGACTTCAGGTCTATTTCCCCTATCACCAGCATCAGCTGCAGTTCTCCAAAATTTGCAATGTGGGATCAGGCACTTTGGAAGCTTCCCCTAATGATTTTGCTAGTAAATCTGACCAGCAGCTCCCTCACTAGCCCAGCCCTCGATTGCACAGCAAGGACTGGATTCATAAAACAGCAAAAGATGTATCAAATTAAACTGTTAGAAGGGATTTGCTTGTCAAGGGTACAAGCCGAGCTCTTCAACAGTCAAAGGTTTTCACACTGAATCCACAAACTAAAGTACCAGTAAATCCGCGTGTTGGCTGATTTGGGATACGTAGCCCTCCTGTGAGGACTGATACCCTGCACTCCGTGTGTGCCTTCCATGCACCTCTCACTCCTTAGATCTCCTTCTTGGCAGAGCCCAAGTGTGACTAGTCCCGTGACTTGGGCTCTCCGAATGGGTGAGCTGCTGGGGGAGATTCGTGCTCTCCTGGTCCCCCTGGACCGGGCTCGAGGAACTCTAGATTTCAACGAGGGCTGCAGCTGCAGCTGCGAAGTTCTGATCTGCATCCAAATTTCCCGAAGTGGTGCTCAGATGATTTAGTTCCTTGTTGAAAGAAGCCAGCACTGAATTTTAAAACTGAATTGAGAGCCAAACTTCCTCAAAGTCTGGGAATGTTCTGATCTAGTGGGTTTGGTTCGAGACCGTCTCTAATATGAACCATATAGACACAGGGCCCAAATCTGCTTTCATTTGCATTCACTTGTCATGTGAGCAGGTTGGAAAACTTTCTTGCAATATAGGTTTGTCAGAAAAGGCCGATAGAGTAAATCAGTTATTCTGGTATTGTGTAGATCATAAGGAAAAATTCTCCATTAAAATATTTTAAAAGACAAATAGTTCTCTCCCCCAAAAGATGTTTCCAATATTTTTCATTTTTATTGTTTCTAAACAGTTCCATGCTGTTACCTTTTCCATGATGCATTGTTTTTCCATGACATAGCGCAGCTCTCTGACGTCTTGTGCCATTCTATATATTAGTATTGAGGACATACCATGATAACATGATCGTAACTGATATATTCTTTTTATTTTACATGTGGCAGCACTGCTTCATATGAATTGATACCTCTCATCCTTTCCTCCAGCTCAACATCCAGCTTGTTGGAAAAGTTGAGATTTGATGTACTGATATTCTGTGAAACTTTCTACCCTTTTAAAAATGATACGCAGATGAAATGCTATTCAAAACAAAAAGTTACAACTAAACATGATGTATGACGTATCTTAAAAGCAGCTCTTCCTGAAATCCTGCTTCAAGGGAACTTCTGGAAATGCTTCATTTGATTTGGAAGAAAAATTAACAATGATTAGTGAGATGGAAGAGACAAGTCTGACCAGTTCAACTTTACCTGTATCTGCACAAAGTGCAAAGGATTAGGTCACAATTTATCTTGGAGATGAGAACTATGTCTATGGAAGTAAAACAGCCTTTGCACAGAAAACTGCAAAAGCACAAACAAAAATAAAACCCCTCTCTAAAATGCCCCTAAATGATGGACCAAATGTAGCTGTACTGCAGAGCAGTGATCCTCAAGATAGGCAAGCCAATGGGGGCTGCCCATCTTGCTGTGGACCTTGCCTGGAGGACAGCCAGCGTGGCAGGACACAGAGAAAGAGAAGCCATGGTGGCTAGCCCTCAGAGCAGCCCCAGTCACTGGAAGATCTTGGCAAAGCCAAAGTTACATTTTCCAGCCTCACTGCTTAGCCTGCAAGGTTGGAACAGCCTCAGGCCCAACACGGCCTGTGCTAATCAGGACCTCCAGCACTGAGCGGCTGTGCCCGGCACCCCATGCAGCCCCCTGCCCGGCCAGCTTCTGTCACCAGGACCTGCAGGAGAGATGGCGCTCAGGTGGGACACGAGGTTGCCAACCGTGCTGACATGTTTCCCAGAGTCATTCATTTTGCAGGAATGCGCTGCACGCAAATTCAATACCCCCTTTGTTTTTAATGACCATTAGGACACAATACATGGAAAATAGCAGCCACAAATAAGGCACAAATGTATGAGCCCGGGACTTGCTGTCTTGGCAACTGACTCACAGCATAATGCAAGCCACAAATTTTCCCAAAAGATAAATGCTTCTGGCACATTAGCATGTACAGAGATCACAAACCAAAACTGGGGGAAATGACATGTGCAGTAGTAATTTTAAACGTTGCTGTTCAGGGTCAATGGTATCAAATAGCTTTTGTTTGTGTACTTTAGGGTTTTGTTTGCTTTGTTTTGCTCATTTTTTAGGCCATCCTTGGCATGGACATCCTGATTTGGATTCTTAGATAATGCTTTCATCCGTTTTCTTTTGGACTCAATGTATTTTCTTTGCTCAGATCTTTGCTGCTACTGACAAATTGCAGACTTACAGGAAATCACATTTCAGTCACCAACTATCCATTTATCATTGCTAGTTCTTTAATTTGTATTAGTGTTAGATTAGAACCATTACTGTGATTATCTTAAATACTCATCAGATACAAGATTCCTCACTGTGAATACTGTGCATCTTTCAAGTGGACAATCCAGGAACAGCAACTTTCAACACCAATCCAAGAAAAAGATGCGATGTGTGCTTATGTTCATAATAAAGATGTAACTAATAAAAGTTCCTGCTTAATTTACAATAAAATTATGATGTAAGAAATAAGCCTTTTCACTTGGTTTGCCTAAGCAAGTCAGGTGCTCCCAAACCTCTGCATTTTGCTCAGGATTCCCTAAGTAGAGCAATGTGCCCCTGTGTTTTACAGCACCCGTGGAGCAAGTATCGTGACCTTGCTCCTCACACCATGGACAATTACTTCATGCAGTAAATCAAGGACTCCTGGAGCACACCAGGCTTACAGCACATGCACAGACCATCTGGGCAGGGCATGTGTATGAATTCTTCAAAATATGCATTGGCAAAGTTTCCAGACTGAAAAAAGGAGGATAAGTCCAGGAAAACCCAGTTATGCGATAGCTTTAACTGAGTCTAGTCACAGGAGGAATTAGGAAGGGGCAGATTAGACGACAGATGACCATAATTCTTAGAAAATGCCCTCACCAAACTCTAACAGTCACCTACAGCGTGTGTACGAAATTCTGTTTTCTTTTCATGTGAAATGGAAAAACCGCACTCTTGACATAAAATTGATCCTCCTCTGATAAATTTCAAACCCCAGTGCCAATGCATGGAAGCATTACTCCATCCTAAAGGCAAAGGAAGAAAAGAGCACTGGAATACACTTTTTTTTGTCAATAGATTTTTCCTTAATGTCATCCTTAAAAACATCTGGATATGTTACTAGCTTCTCCAAAAGCATCTGAGATATACACCTAAGAAGTTCTCAGCCAGAAATGTCCAAAAACTCATCCAGAATTGCAACCATCTGTCACAATCAGAAGTAACTGTTAAAAAAAGTATCTTATACAGGGCACTACTACACAATCTTAGCAATGCTGATGCTCTGTCCATAGCAAAATGGATTTAATTCAATTTAAGAGTCTTCACAGATTATTGTATCTTTTTAATTAAATTAATTTAAAAGCCTGTTTTATTTTTAACTGGTGAAAATTTCATGCATAAACCCAAGAACAAGCAAACAAATAGAAAGATGCTAAGGAAGCAGGACAATAATATGCCTTTATATGTAAGACAATTGGATTCATTAGAGTAGCGTGGCAGAAGCAAATTTTTAAAAGGGACATAATGTGGTCGGTCTAATCCAAATCCAAATCTAGCTGGGTTACTTCATCGTAATTGAGATCAGATTCTGATGCCACCAGCACAAGTTGTAAATACTCTTCCGAATGCCATTAGTTCACCCTCACATTTGTTGGCAGAGCTTTAGCAACACGTTTTGGCACCTGGGACGCCTCTTTCCCTGGGTTGCTGCTAGTGACTGCTCGCAGGGGTACATCACTGGCCGGACGATGTCTAAGGCAAAGGCAAATCTTGTCTTGCTGGGGCTCTGCCTGGGGAGATACTGGACAGAGTTCAGTTTGCAAACAAAGCGATCAGAAAGCAACGGTGTCTGCAGTTAGTCAGATAAAAGGAAAAGTGACCTGGCCAGGAATCAATTCGAAGTTTGAAGGAGGGGAGGTGTGACTATGCTTTCCTAATTCTGTCCAGGACTCAGAAAGAGAGAGCCAGAAAAAAATAGCACTGGGAGAGTTATTTTCTCATGGTATCTCCAGCCAAAAGCAAGTTGTTACCAGAAGTCTTCTGAGTCAGGAACAGAAAAAAAAGACAAAATGGGCTCTGGGACTTAAGGCAAAATGTAGATGACTTAAGCACCCACTTTCAAAGCTGTCATCCAGAAAAACTCCACCCAGCAGCCACACAGCCCTGGAAGCGCCAGCATCCAGAGCGTTCCCGTGGGGTGCGGACACGGGTCCCTCAAACCCCACACCAAGCCACACAGTTTGGGCATCTGAGCACAGGCACAGGGATGAGTCCTGGCTACAGACTGTTAAACCTCCTAGAGACCAGGAAAGATGAACCGGGAGGGTCTTGTCCACAGGCATCTGTGCTCTGAACAAAGCCACATCTCTGTGGGGTTGCTTCTCTCCTTTGCCAGCACAAGTCACATTTACCACACCGGTGCTTTTCTCACATTTTCTAGGCAAAACAGAAGGCCTGATGTGGGGCCAGCCTGGGAAAGGTACAGCTCAGCCCTCCCTCCAGGCTTGAGTATTCCAGGGTGAGGGTCTTCTGCAGAGGTGGACAAGTTGCTCACGTCAGAAAGACAGGAAATTATGGAACAATGGGGCCTGTGTTAATTCACCTGAGTCATTAAAATAGCATGTAAGCAGTAAACAGTGCCTCTGCAAAAGCAGGCATTGCACCCTAAAAGTTATATACTTTCCCTGGGTCACATCCATGCTTGAGCTGTTCTCAGGTTAAGGGCAGTGACACAGCAATATCATAGAATTGTAGGATCATAGAACAGTTTGGATTGGAAGGAATCTTTGAAGGTCATCTAGTCCAACCCCTCTGCAATGAGCAAGGACATCTCCCACTAGATCAGTATGTAGGAGAAGGCTTTGTCGTACACAGATTTAAACAAGTTCAGGGAGTACTTTTTCTGATATTCACACTGATTGCAATTTTCTGATTATATTGCATGTATATAAGCACATTTATCCACATAATCATTTGTATGTATGCATTTTAAGTTATGAATATATGTATATATATATACACACACACACATATATATATATATACCGGGTATTCATTTAGATTGTGAAAATACTATTTCATCCTGCATTAGCAGCTCTTCAAAATGTCAAGCAGTGCTATTGTGAGGCTGGAAGCCTGTCTGTTTATGCAGATAATTGTAAAATGGAATTCCTCCTTTAACTGTAAAAATCTAATCAAGGTACATCACTGGGGGCTCAGCACTGTGCATGTGCAAGCAGGTGTCCCATCCATGCCTGATATTGATATTAACATTGGCCCGTCTGAGACGCTCAAACAGCAGTAAATAAGTTTGACACAGCTTTAGCAACACTTTGAGTTGTTTTGTTTTGTTTTAAAAAAGGGAATTGAAAGCAGTACTAAATAAAATGAGAGGGGTCACAAGTCTGTGGCCAAAATGGAACAATACCCATAGTAAACTGTTGGGCAATAAGAAACAAGAAGATTTTTTCTTGATTTGTTTGTTTGTTTGTTTGTTTTCTACCCTCCTTGAATGTTTTCCACTTCATGTCAACCACTGGATTGTGGAAATTGATTCCTTCTGGATCTTTCCCAGTTATGCGTGCTGGGACAGTGGCAGTCCGCAAGACAGGCAGAGCAGTTGCCTCTGGTTCAGAGTTCTCATTTCTTCTGTGGAAATGCTTTTCTTCCCTTTTGCAACGAATTTTTCCTGCAAGAACAGGAGCTACTAAAGGCTTAGGAGCTCCAGCATCTATCTGGCGATGTCAAGTGGCTTCTGACCTTTAGTAGTAAAACGCACAGCAGTCTATACACTTCACCTCTTTACAAACTGCCCGTCACAGCAGAAGGGGTGACGATGTGCTGCCACTTCACTTTTCCTCCAAAAAGTTTGTGCTTGGTTTGCAGACTGGCTGAGCTGCCAAATGCCATCTGGTTTTGCCATCCTGTCAGCCATCAAAGCCCAGACCTACCTGATGGCCATTTCTGTAACAAGCAACAACACAGTCAACCACCCAGCACAGCTGCATTTCCAAGTAGTGTGTTGAAGCTGTCAGATCAGGGTTAGGCTCTCCAGTGATTTCAAACACGCTTTTGATCTCTCAGACCTGTGACATCTCACAGATTGTTACTCAGATGACTTTCCTTTAGCATGGGCAGCTAATAAAGGCTTTGGTCTACTATAGCGTCAGCAAGCCTGCAAACTGAGTCCAGGGAGCTCATGGACCTGGTACCTGCGCAGGTGGAAGTCACAAGAGAAAATCTTGTCCCAGGGGAATGGGCTTCCTCTGACCATTTGCAACGCATGCAAAGACCTTCAAGTTGTCATAAAGCCATATACTTGTCAAGAAGAAACTGCAGTTAGTTAGATGAGGCTGAGGATCATTCCTGACTCATGGAAGAAAGCTCCATGCATGTGTGACCCTTAGAAGAGCTACACAAATGACTGTGAACTGTTTAAATAAAAGCAGAGTTTGGCTCTGAATAATCAGTAGCTTAAGAATATCAATAGTGTCCCAGTGGGTTAAGGGAAAAATGCATTACAGGTGGCTTTCTAATTGACCAGAGAAAATCTTGGAAATTTAATCAACACTTTTAGGCTACACATCAACAATTCATTTCACAGATGTTTTTTTAAGAGGCCCACAGGCCTTATGTTGAGGAAAAACTCCATTCAACAATCTCTATTTTTACTCATATTGTTGAGTGAAAAGAAAATAGATGCCTCAGTTCACAGTCAAGGTCCCATTTTTCTACACATGGTCTAAATGTGAAGCAGCAATCAGTCCATCCCAGTACATTTATAAAGTGAGCGTATGATTAAATGGTGTGTGTCTAAAAGAAACAGGAGGAACACAAACTAACAGGGAAATTATTAAGATTAATATGATAAACATCAGCCAGCACGTGCCAGCCCGTAGTCATTCACAGATTTTATATTTTGTAGATTAAATGGATCTTCCCAGATGCATAAAGCTCAGCAAGTCTGAAGTTTTCTGTGGAGGTATGAAACATACAGTGTTTACTCCTTGATGCCTTTGAAGAGTATGGCTCTTTCAGAAAAAAAGAAAAAAAAAGAAAAAAAACCCCACTATTATTTATATTTTGGTATAGCATTTTATTAAATGTTATGAAAGTAAAGAAGCTTTTTGTAAAGTAAAAAGAAAAAGCAAGATTTCTGCATACAAAGGATCCATGTGAGATGTTTTTGTTTGTTCCTCCAGTGCAAACCACATTTTTATCAGCTCATTTTTATTAGCATTATTGATGCATCAGGAAAAAAAGTAAGAAACCAGAGAGTGTTCTTTAAACAGATAATAAAATCCCTCATTCTCAAAATCAAAACCAGATTGCTTCATGCCTGAAAAAAACTGGTCTCATCGTAGGCATTGTTTTACAAGGGAAAAGAGGCTATACTCATTTGTAAAATGAGGAACTTTCATAAACAGTGAAAACCAAAAGTGCTGACACAAGAGAGGAAGAATGTTACCACAGTGCGATGTGAAGAGACCAAAAAATCCAAACCTATACACTTTCAATCCTATGCATATATGGCCTCACTACATTCACTCATTCACTCATTCTCTTTCTGATGTGATTAAAATATTTTAAGGGCAAAAACCAGAAATCTCTTCCTGTCACATTGGCTCAAACCAGGTTCACGCAAGTAATATGCATGTATGTTCAGAAGTGTTTGTGCCACCTTCTCCTCGATGTATTCAAATCTGATTATTTCTTCCAATAAGGAAACAGAACCTCATTTTGTATCTGCAAACTGTGCATGAAGGTAGAACAGGCAGAAGCATTCTTGTTATTGATGGCCTTTCTTCTGTCCCCTTCCTCATTGCTCCACTTATTTAAAAGATTTTGGGGTTTATTTATCTGGAGCAGAGAATTTATTTCCCAAAGACTGTACAGTGACTAGAAAAATAGTTCCATTGCTTGAGTGAGAATTATTAGCATTGCTGTAATATCTATACATAATGACAACATACAGAGAGACAGTTTTGTCTTTAAAAAATGCCCCACTCCTTCCTCACAGAGAGGAACTGACCAAAAAAAAAAGACATTTAAAATTACTCCACCTTATTATGTTTGACATCATTTTTAGTCATAAAAAAAGAAGAAACAATGAGTCTAAAAATCCTCAAAAATAAACCAACATGGATAGCACAACTGAGGAATTTTGCATAAGCCATAGTATTCTCATAACTATTTAAGAACTAGGTGGAAAAAAGGCACCAAATTTGTCTACTTTGCTACTTAGGAAAGTAATAACTTTCTGCCTAGGAAAACAAGTAACTTTCTGCTTCCTGACCGCTGTTCTGTCTGCTGAAGGACATCTTTTAAACATCTTATTTCTTCAGTATGTCTTCATTGCAAACCAAGACTGTGATTTAAGGCTGAGGCAAGAAGGGATCTTCCTGGCATGGGCCTTTCAGGTGGGTATCACACGAAGGTTTGGATGAGCAGAGTCTCACATTCTTGTTTCAGACTGTGATGACCACCTTAAACTGGCAGCAGAGAAGGCGCTTCCTTCTCCAGACAACAAACTGTTGAAACTCTAAGACTTTTTAACCAAAACAGAAGGCTCAAAGACCTTACTGCCAGCAGGACGTGTTTCATCAACCACGTATTATAGTCTGAGAAGACAGAAAACTCAGATGTGAGTCAGGAAATATGGTTATTTTAGATTATAATAGTAGTAGTAATCTCTATACTAATGTTTAGGGGAAAGGACCTCTTCATAGAAGGTAAATACAGAAAGATAATCCCTTTTACAGGGGATTCTGATTATCATTTCCCGTCAATGATAATCATAAAATGTTTTTAAAATAGCAATAATAATAAACATATGAAGGGTTAGCTGTCTCATCCAAACAAATAGGATGAAAAACTGGTGCACTTCCTTAAATAGAACTACTGTAGTTTGTGTTTAATAGAGAAAAAGCAGCAGAAGTAGGGAAGTAGAAGAGTACTCATAGCTCTTCACCTGGTGGATCACAATTGTTACAGTGGGTGTTGCAGGTATTACGACAAAAGAAGAGAGCTGAAGGAAGATAATAACTGCTTGAATTTTCGTGCTGTGGCAAGCATTCTGGGACTAGGCATCGGGGTGTTTAGGAAAGTCATGTGTGAGAAAAATTCAGAACTGTCTTGTAGCTAAAGGGAGGGCCACAAAATGGCCACAAACTTTGGTCATATATGTATGGTGACAGGAAGCTGTAAAGAGTCCTCAAAGACACAAAATATTTATTAGGCACAGAGCTGAACTGGGACAGGCTTTGTATTAGAAAAGATATCTTTTTAGATCTTTTATTCTTCTTTATAGTTTCTTTCTTGTTGTGTGATTCCTGCTTTTTCCAATCACTGTTTATCTGCCTTCCTCTTTATTCTATTTTGGTTTAGACAATGACTTAAAAATTAGATCTGCTGAGTACACTTGCTAACTGGGAAGCATCAGGGGGACTGGTGTTCAGATTGCTTTAGATTCAAATAAAGCTCTAGTGGAAACTGCAAATATTTCCCAGATCTGTGAAAAATCAGTGTAGATACTCAGGTACAGAGATATGAAACAATACCTGCTCACCTAAGTTCAAAATTATTTGCTATGTGCATTAGTGGGTTTGTTGATTTGTTATTATCTGAAAGATATTTAGTGAATTGTACCACTGAAATATTCTGTATTGAATTTCACAATGAGGATAATGATATTCAGTGTTTTCTTTCTTCTCATTAAATTCAGATTTGCTTTTCTGTCTGATACATAAAAATATTGGAAACAGTGGAATGGAAAGGTCTACAGGAGGTCTGGCTAGAGTTTAACAAAGCCGTGAATCTGTTGGTTCATTTTCTATGACTCTGTCAGCTGACACCTTCTACCAGCTATGCAACAATAGTGGAAATGCAGAGTTGAATTTTCAGTTGTATATGGGTTATGATACACTGTGAAAAGAGTATTAAACTCCAAGCGTAGCCAAGGTGTCCTTATGTACCCTTATAAGTTGGTGATGATTGTCAGCACCTTCCTTTGTTGCATAATAATGACTCCTATTAAAACTTTGAGGAGTACAGGTACAAATGTAATCCTTGATGACTCTGGGAAATTAACTTCTTATTGCAATCTGCTTAAAGAAACATGCTGGGCTTTGTAGAAGGAGAGAAGATTGAATCAATAGCAATTTTCATGAGAATCATGAATATAGAGAGAGATTAAATACTGATAGTGACAACAACTTGAGAAGTCTGGAGAAGCCTGTAAGCAATTACTACAGAGATTTTTCTTTTGCAAGGTGTTATCAGACAGTCCCAGTTTTCCCTTACCTCACCTGACACATGTAATGTAAAGCTGTTGAACAGAAGTTAAATCTGCTATGCGAATGTGCAATTGCCTTGATCTGTAGATGTCATGTTAGTGCACAGAAATGGTTAGTGAAGTATTGCATCCCACTGAAAAATGCCTCTAATGGGTCTCTTTTAAGAGCTGTCATGAGACAGCTCAAACACAGAGCTCACACTCAGAAGAAATAGGCTCATCTTTAGGGTATGCCTCATGATACATTTAGGTTTAGCGATTACAATATCCTGAAACTAAAATAGTAGGCTAATTAGGAGCTGGAATGAACTTCCCGAGTCACTGGGTTCATCATCTCCTGGCTTCACTGGCAATGTTATGTAATGTCCCCACAAAGCAATGGAAGTCCAGCTGAAAGTTACTCAGTTTTTGCTGTTCCTCACACGCAAAGGTTTTTCCACACCCTCCCTGCTCTGATGGTGAAGAATTTTCTTCTCTTTTCCTGCACAATTTCAGATCCACTTTATACCCATTTGTTCCTGTGCCAGCACCTGACTTTGGTATATATAGTTCTTTTCCTTCTCCACTTTTTACTTCTTTGGTTTATTTATGGCAAGCAATTATATCCCTTTTTGGCCTTCATTCTTTTCAGCTAAGAGAGCTCGGCCCTTCTAGTCTCCTCCTGGAAGACGGTCTTCTCTTCCCCTAATTGTCTCTGTACCGTCTTTCTACCTGTTTCCCTTTGAATTCCCCCCTGCTTTATTATGGCTGACCAGAACAGTAGATAGTAATCTGGGTAACTTTTGCTGTATTTTGTACTAGGATGACAATACTTCCCTCTCCCTGCCAGACTATCTCCTAGGTGTCTTCTTTAAGGCTGTGTCATGCTAGTAGCTCACAGTAACCCTGTGAACCTTTATTATGACTACGTATTCTTCCTCTTAACACATTTCCAAATGACGAGTTCCAGTATACAGAGAAATTCTTGGTATTAATCCCTTAGAGTGTGATAAGTTTGTACTTAATATTATTAAATTTCTATTATGCCACTCCTCGAGGTCATCTCAATTATTCTAGTATTGTTGTATCATCTCAGTTCTCTTTTGTACTAAAAATACCCCAACAAGTCACTAGAGAGAGCCTGGCATGAGATCAAACCTCAGCACCGAGTCCTTCAGGAACTGCCCTTGTCTACATCCATCTAAACATAAAATTTTCTTTGCAGCACCAGGTATGGTTTCCTTTTCCTTTCACTAGCCACCCTACAGCTCTTCTATATATCCCCATCTCTTTAGTCTGAACCGTGCTGCCAGATTCATTGGTTTGCTGAAGTCTGGACAGACTATTCCTGTTGTGGTTCTTTTGTCTAGAAAGTCAATATTATATCACAGACAAATGTGTATGGGATAATATACCAGTGCAAAACTTTTGTATTTTGTCCCATTTTCAACGTCCTTGATTGCTCCCAGTGCCAAACTCTTTGTCCTTCAGATCAAGATATGTGGAAAGACTGTATGTAAAAAAATTTTGGTGGATACACCTGTTTTGCAAACAGAGTGATGGGCAAGAATTACACTAGTACAAAAATTTGGATAGTTTTAATACATTGCAAAAAAAATGAAGGCTTCCCGAAAACTCTCTATTTTTTTAAATTCACAACAGACTTTACACTTACAGGAAAACACTTCTAAAATGCACCAGATTGCAATATTTTCCATGTCAGATATTTAGCGTGGTCCCAAGAGCTATCCTTTTGCCTACCATCCAAGGTTTCTTCTCCCAGTTCAGCCCATTATAATTCCATTATAATTGAGCCAATCCATTTTTTACTCAAACCACTTTCACCACTGGCAGTCACTAGCCTCATATAAAAGAACTTTGCAAAGCTGACAAAAACTAGAATTTGATCTCCTATGCAGGTCCACGCTTTCCAAACACATTCTGGTAAAAGCAGGAAGAGATTACATCATTAAAGCCTGCAGTCAAATCAAAAGAGTCTTCCCAGCTCCACACTTTGTGATTTTGCAAAGAAACATTCAGAAATTTCACATGTAGTACAGACCAGAGTTGCCCATTTCCTTCATCATCATGGGGTGTAATTAAAAACATTTGGCCAAGCTGCCCAATAGGCAGCTGCTCACAATTAAATGGAGCATTACATCTACTTCTTAACTAACTTCACAACTGGATAACTACAGTATGAGCAGTATACCATGAAAAATTGCCAGCAAGTTTAACTTATCTGTGTTTCTAGTGGTTTCTGTACTTTACCCTCATTTTTCCAGTCTGCTCGCATGCTGTCTAACTCTTAGCATTCCTACCCTGTCGCAATACGGCAGGATTTTTGTCAATCTTTACGTAGATAGGCAGCTCTGAGGCAGGACATATGCTGCACTAATGCACAAACTAATGCATTTGATCTTTCTAAAAATATCATTAGCTTCTGAACAGAAAGCCAGTGATATAATTTTTTTAATATACTGCACTTTCATTTCCCCTGCTAAACTGAGGTTAAGTCCCACTTATCTCACTCACACGAAAAGTCTTACTGACGTAGTTTTGCCCAGAAAATTAAGAAACCATTTTCACTGTTTCTTCCAAGAGCAGAAACAAAGTGAACAGTACTTCTGAAGAAGCAATTGCATTTGCTACCCCTTAAAAAAAGATGTCACAAATTACAGAGACAGAACATGTCTTTTCTCAAAGCCTATGTAATAGAAAACACATCTAAGTTCAAAAGCTACAAATTCTGCAAATGTATGGATACTAAAAAATAAATTAACAGAACTCCTGCTTCCCATTAGTTTCTCTGCTTTACTGGGAGGCACCCATATCCATAGATATATCAAGAAACATAATATTAATGCAAGTGGCCTTAAGGCAAGTTCAAAGAGCAGCAAGATGTATAGGAACCTGTTGTGCTCAACCTGTGCAAATCCTTTTGTTGAATTTCCTTTTTTCCTGCATAGGAAAACAAAAGGTTTGGGCCCTGACTATCTTACTGTCTGGAGAACAGCAAATTGGGAAAAATGTAGCATACAGACCAAAGACAGGGTGAAGGCTGGTGAAGATCTCACCCCGTCTGTGGACTCGGGGAGCACTGAAGGGTGTCACTTGAGGAGGACAGAGGAGACCTGTTTGATGTGACAGTCGAGGAAAGGAGAAACCAGAAGAGTGGTATGAACTGGGGTAGAACAAGCAGATAAAGGGAAGAGCAGGTTGCTCTGAGATGCCAGGCAACAAATCCTGGAGTGTTCCTGTGTACTGTGGGATCTTCTCATGGATTCTTGCTGCCTCCATTGCTGTTTTACAGGGAAAATGGCTGGACAACAGCCCTACTGAGGTGATGATCATGAGTGCTCACCTTGCCAGATCTGGCCAACTGACCTAATGAAGGACAAGTCTACCAGGATTTGTTGTCTAATGACGAGCAGCAGCTCCCCCAGCAATACAGGCTGGTATAAGTGAGGGAGAAAGGACAGGATGCACTGGACTCTGTACATCCTTCCCAGTGCTAAGGGAAAAAAATCTCAAGCTTCAGTGGTGATTAATAAAGCAAGCATATTCAATGTGGGAAAGGAAAGTGTACACTTAAAAACAATGTGATACTCCATGTATTAGTCTCATTAGTCTCATTAACATTTCCCAAAAACTACTGAAAATCAGAAATTTAAGCCCATCTTGACAGCTCATATTCTGGCCAAACTCACAAGCCACCAAGCACAGCTGATATATTCAGAGTAAAATGTGTTTCTGGGTCGAAGTGTGAAAAAGACAAAGGGGGAGATAACCAAAGCTGTGAGCATTTGCTGGTCTCTCACTCTTAATTTTGTAGCTTACAGAATTATCTTTTCAAAGATGGGCTTCCAAAAATCCACATGTTTAAATTATATCTTTAACCAAGGATCTCAAAGAAGAGTTCAAAATTTCATAAGCTGGATATTTGCCAGATTTCAAAGAATTTACGCTCTGGTATCCAAGATAAGCTCGCAATGACAACAATGAGAACAGGAATTAGTTTTTCTAAGAGAAGTGGGACAAAGAAGCAGTTTTAAAAGAGCCAGCTTCAAAGGAAGGAGGTCAAATAACCTGATGTCACGTAGCACATCGTTACATTGGTATTCTTCTTGGCTCTTGATTTAAACTTTGCAGAGAGGATAAGGATACTAAAAACTAAGGCCTTGGAGTTTCCACTTCGTATTAGTAACTGTGCTTTACTGGAAGAAATTAATATTTATAAAAGTGTCACGAGATGCAATATTACTGACAATATTAGCTGGAAAGAACCATCTCAAGGTTTTTTCCCTCTCCCATTCCTACACATACATTGTCTGACACAGGTTTTTCTTTCTTTTCCCATATTCAAGACCATGCCAGATCTAACTTTCAGAACCTATTTGTTCACTCCAACCCTAAGAAAAGCCCAGTCTTCAGACAGTCAGTGCAGAGAAACATTTTAAAATCATACGGTATCAAAAAGCTTTCAAAAGAGCATTCAAAATCAGCAGCCAACATAGAAAACAGAGCAAGTGTCCTTCAGACAGCCCACTATGCCACTCCCCCTGAAAGTCTTGGTTGCCCTGACTTAACCAAGCAAAATTAATATGAGAGCTTATCTCAGAGGTGATTTTATGTGGCCAAAATTGAAATATATCAGTTTGAAAATATGTCTGTGCCTCAGAAGATCTGTAGTTTCAGCACTTTATTCTCCCTGACCAGACTGCATCTCCCCTAGTCTCCCACATCCATGGCCATACTGCACCTCAGCAATAGTCCAACTTTCCAGCAGCATCAAGTTTTCCTGTAAAATGGCATAAGACACATAAGGTTAGAGCCACAAGAGAGACTTAGGCATGTCAGATACCCAAGTTTGGTACCAATTAATTGTGCAAGACACATACAGTGCATTGCCCATAATGTTCCCTTGGTTTCCTAAATGTGATGTCCGTCTTGCCCGCTGCTGCCAAAGATGGCAGATGGTGGCTCAGGAAAGTCCTATTGCAGCCCATAGATTCAAAGTATCAGAACCAATTCCCAGGCATGTTCCCATCACCTACTACTTGTGATGCCCAGTCCCAGCTTTATTGATATCACAGGCTCACAGTTACAGCACAGACGTAGAGTGGGGGGTCCGACACATGTTGCAATCCCTCTTCTTCCTAAGGGAGCTCTAAATTGTTCAAAGTAGGTGCTTAAACAGTATTTACAAGGTCATTGTCACATTATGGCCTGATGAAAACACATTCAGGTGAAAGTGAAATAGATACCACAGGAAAAATAAAAATATTTCCAACGCATAACTTTAGCTCTAACCTAAGTAATTTAGCCCTAACCGGCTGTGTGTCAACCTCTCAATCTCTCCTATGCACGATGCAAGGCAGCCTATGCTTCCAATGCCTTATTGCAGTGTCATCCAGGGAGTCTCTGGCTTTTTGTTTCCCCTCCTTAAATGTATGTTCTGATAGTAATGTAACAGACTATGAGGAGTGCTTGGTTTTGGTGTGGAAACCATTACTCTAAAACACACAAGCAATGACCTATCAGCAAGCCTCCACAGTTAATATGCCAGCCAACTGGCCAGATTTCAGAAAGATTTCTCCTGTAGTGTGAAAAGGAAAATGTGCAAAGCAGCTATGAGAGAAGGAAAGCCAAGGTCAGGGCAGCTCCCAAGAGCTCTCTCTGTTTACAAATACGGAGCAAGCTTGCAAAAAGCTGGAATGAAGTTAATCTAAATGTATGCTAATGTAACTGAGATTGGAAACTGGCCCTGTATGCACATCTGTAGAGATATCATACTTCTGGGTCAAATGTGAGAAAAAATGTCCTTTGATAATTATCATCTCATTGTTAGGATGCAGATTTTACCACAAAATGTTTGATGCTTGTTACCGACAAGAAGGTTTTATCCTTCCCACATTATGTGACACAATCTCTGGCCCCAGACTCAGAATATATCAGCCGATGTCAACACTTTCTCCTTCCACTTTCTAAATATTGCTGATCAGGCCAAGTTTCATTTCACTGAAAAGGCCACTTTCTTTCCTGGCTGGGTGGAAGAGAGAAACTCAGAAGGGTTCAGACGTGATAGTTGTGCCTCTGTCCATTTAAATTGCAACTTCTGCAACTTCCCTAGATCTCAAGCATGCAAGGCAGCAAAATCTGAATTTGCTGTTGGAGTCCCAGCACTTGGGCCCTGCTTAACGGAGATGCCTGCTCTCCTCTGACCACCCCTCGCTCGGGGCCGTTCTGCCAAAAGACGTACTCCTGGAAAGAGCTGCAAGAGTGAAAGTAGAAATCTTTACAAGCATTTTGCTGCACTGAAAAACTTCATTTCAAGACACCATGTGCCCACCTCTTTATTTCAGTTTTGCAAAAGCATTGAATTAAAGTTTATGATAAACACATAATTAGGATAAATATTTTTCTGAGTTGCAGCCAAAACCGAGCTCTGATGATGATGTTAGGTGCTAACGACACAGCAGGGTGTCTGACAGCCACTGACTTCTGTTTTCCCTGGTCCTACCTAACACATGTTGTATCCACCCCAGAGTATCCAGGCCATGACTACTTGGTTTTGTTCTGTGTCTTTCTACACACATGTTCACACACACATATTTTGTCCTTTACCCCTTTTTTATCAACTAGTCGAAACCAAAAGATCTTCAGGAATAGATCATCAAGTGCTTTCCATGTGTATGAAGCTGTCTATCATTGGCAGTGTTTCCACTTGAAATTCATGTTATTCACATTCTGAGTGCCTCCTTCACATGTCTTCTTCCATCTCTTCATCTTCCTTGCCTTCCTTGTGTTTCATCATGTCCTCGGGAGTTACTGCCATTATGCTAACATAATCTTATTTTTTTCACTTAGGACATGAAAAATATTGTGCTTCTTCTCATGAAAAGATAATTTGAAAAGAGAGAAAACTAGGTCCAAAGAGTCAAAACTGATGGCCCTGACAACTACTGAAGAGTTAAAATGGCTTTGGCTGCAGAAATGGTTGCCTGTTCTAAGAATATTTCTGTCCAAATCTGAGTATTTATTGGGTAGGAAGCACAAGTTTAAAAAAAACATTTAAAACACAGCAAAATGTTTGACATGGCAAGACATTTTAATGGAAAGTCCCTTTGGTGGATAGAGGACATCCAATTCTAATTTCTTATTCAATTTAGCTCTTCATTTGGGGCCAAACAGAAAATGTGATTTCACTCAGGGAATTTCAAGCTGGGCCCTTGGAGAGCTGTAGGCATGTTCTGCTCTTGGCGAAAACAAACAAGAGGGTGGAGAAATTGGATGGTGCAGAATGGGAAAAAATGCAGTTTTTGTTGCTTCCAGAAGCAAAAAGGCTGGTCAGATACTCTGGGGTGACAGGTGAGCCACAGTTGCTTTTGCTTTAGAACCTGGGCTCGCCTGGGATGTTATCTGGGTCTAACCGAATCCTTTCCCTTCACTGTGAATGCTGCGTAACTCGGTGGGTCTCTAAAATATGGCAACATAGGAGGAGAGAGCAGGGAAAGAGCAGGGGGAGAAGAAGGGAGGAGGTGCCAGAAGGTGGCCAGGGGCTGCGAGCACAAAAATGGGCACGAGAAAGCAGCAGGCGGAGTATGGTCGCAGACATTTAAACTTGGTCCAGTCCCATGGGATGGGTGAAGGGGTCTCCTGGCTGTTCTAGTCTGGATCATCCAGTAACTGAGGCTTACTAATAAAGAGAAAAGTCTCTACGGCAAAGAAGGCCTCACACTGGGGAATTCCCTAAATGTCTGCCCTGCCCAAAGCTTCCCTTTTCTCAAGATGCCAAAAAAAGCAGGGAGGGGGAAGGGAAACACAGACTTTCATTATTTCAATCACCATTTAGGACTGAAATGCAATATACAAATTTTGTTCTAATTTCCAGTTCCCACACCTTTTTTGTTTGCCAGATAGGAACTTCAGACTTTGGTGCTACCAGTAGACTTTTTGGTCTGTAACTTCAGTCTTCTTCCTCCTCTCTGATATAACTCATTACTATAGGTAGTATAACAAGTACAAATCTCTCCCCTGCCTTACTCCTCTGAGTTCACAGTTTGTCCAGACATGGATGGACTTTGAGCTGGTGACTCTGCATGGCTCTGTTCACCTTGCTGCCTGCTCAGCAGCCTGCAACCAGCAGAACACATGGACCTGGTCCTGAAGACGGCCTTTTTCTCTGTCCAGATATGCAAAAAAGTGGAGAAATCTGCACAGAGAAGACAAGAAAAAGGTGAGTTTAGCTGGGTAGGACTTATCTCTGGTACTAAACCACTGGTACAGCTACCTCATGTAGATGCAGTCTACTCTTGTTTATAAACAGAAAAATCTCTTCTTTGATGAATCTGGCCGCAGATATTACCTGAACCTATGCTGTAATCCTGCCCTGTGCAACAGTGTCACTGCCTATCTCCCCTTCTTCACAGCAGCACAGGTCAGCTCCACATGCACCCCAAGTGCTTTGGAACACCTGCTTGCTTTTCTTTCACTCAGTGTTGAAACCAGAAACCTTAGTCTGTAGATGTACACTCTATTGAAACATGGACCGTAGTTCCATTGAATGTCCAGGATACTACAGACTAAATCAATATGAACATTTATCTCCATTTAATGAGTATGATAAACTTAAAGAAAAAAAAATCTGAAATGTATGTTGATTTAATTCTCCAGAGATGATAGCCTAACAATACGTGTGTCCAGAAATTACAGTATGAGCTGATCACTAGAAGCAAAACTAAATCTCTGTTGTCAATTGGACAGTATTCATTGATCGGCTAAACAAGTTGTACGTTTTATTTGCCAAAAATGTCTGATGAGCCAAAAAAAAGGCCTTTTTGAAGAGATTCCACTTTGGAAAAGAGAAAGTATTAAAAACCATAATTTTTTTGTGAAAAACACCTACCTCAAAATTGGAAACAGGTGAAGGATGTGCAGAAGTGATGTAATTACTCACACTGTATTTTACCAGAATTTTAGGGTTATAGAATAGAATCATAGAATCACAGAATCATTTCAGTTGGAAGAGACCTTCAGGATCATCGAGTCCAACCATAACCTGACCTAACTCTAGCACCAAACCATGTCCCTAAGAACCTCATCTAAACGCCTCTTAAACACCTCCAGGAATGGTGATGCCACTGCTTCCCTGGGCAGCCTGTTCCAATGCCTGACAACCATTTCTGTGAATAATTTTTTCCTAATATCCAATCTAAACCTCCCCTGGTGCAACTTGAGGCCATTTCCTCTTGTCCTACCACTTGCTACTTGAGAGAAGAGACCAACCTCCTCCATGCTACGACCTCCTGTCAGGTAGTTGCAGACAGCGATCAGGTCTCCCCTCAGCCTCCTTTTCTCCAGGCTGAACAGCCCCAGCTCCCTCAACCATTCCTCATAAGACTTGTGCTCCAGGCCCCAGGTTATTTGTTTGATGGATTTTGAGGCACATTAATTATGCTGCTGTCACCTGGTTTTAGGTCAGCAGCTGATCCTCCCTCCCGTCATACCCAGGACGGCTCTCCTCCTTTTTAGCTGTAAGGCTCCGGGGGAAATCTCAGCCACCCGCTGGGCTCTGCTGTGGCATCCCCACTTCCTCAAAGGGGAGATCCCCACACCCAAGCCCTGGAAAGCAAATACGAAGAAAACCTGAGCTGCAGAGAACAAAAGGACTTGGATTTGTTATGAGTTTTTATTGACTTCACTTGCAAAGCAAGGCCTGGGAAGGCCAGGGATTGGACCCTCTACAGAAAATGTAGTCTAAAGCAGGGGGACTAAAACATGAACCAGAAGGTGCTCCCAGTGCTGGGCACACAACAGTGCGCAGCTGGGCAGCAATTTGAATAATTTTTTTAAATTATTTGCTTGTCAAGGGGTAACTAAAAAAGGCCTTACAGGAGTTTTTTTACTTCCACACTTTTCAGGGAAATTTGAAGAAGCCTCTTCAGGCCACGCTTTACTACTGAGAATATCCTTTTCTTAGATTACTGGTTTTGACAGTTATTTTATACCCCTGTAGCTCCCAAGTGTGTCTTCTCACCTTCAGGGAATGGCAATACTGACTTACAAGAGAAACAAGAAGGGAGCAAGAAGAAATCTGAAAATATTTTTCTTCTTGCATGGGTAATTTATTTGCTAAAAAAAGAATTATTTTCATGTTGATCATAATGAATAGGGGTTTTTTTTCAGATAAGGAAGTTAAATTAATTGTTACAGTGTTTCCTTAAAGAAAATTATGTTTATGTTCTCATTTTGAAAAACCTGAAATGAAAGGAAATTTTTATTTGAAGCTACATCAAAGTTGGCCTGACGTAAAACCAGGGGTGTCAAAGAGCACTCCTGTTTTACTGGGTAAGAAATGGAAGTATGTCTGTAGTGGTACAGAAACTCAGATTTCTTTTGAATTATGAGCTTTTCCTGAATCAAAAAAATGTGTATGAATAATGAGAGCACAATTTTATATTATATAGAATAATTACGGTTGCATGTAAATGGATCAGTAGTTTTACCTGTTTGTTTTGGTGCAAATTATAATTACACAAAATGTTTGCTAACAATTTCAAATATGTGGTGGGGAAAGGATTTCTCATTTTCTGGACCTAACAGTATGAAAAAAAAAAAAAAAAAAGAAAAAATATTATCTTCTATACTTCCCCAGTCTTTCCCTAGATATTAAAATAGCTGCTACACCACAACCTCCCAGTCGAAACCACATGTATTTATGGCCATTTTCCTATGCCATTTCCTATGACTGGAGATGGGCGCTAAAGTTTGTGTTACCCTGCAACAGAATATTTTCCTTTCAAAAAATCAGAACTAGCAGGCCTTTACTAAACAAAATCCTCTTCCTAAAATATTCTCTAAGGACACGGGAGAAATGGCTTTTTTTTCAGTGGCATCTTTGTGCAACTTAAAATTTAGAAGGAACAGAAAATAGAACCTAATTCTAATTAGGGTCTAATGGCCCCTCACTGACTGTAGGAGAATTGTTTCAATTACACCATGACCAGTGTCACTGCATATCAATAGCTGGAGCCTCTAATAATGCCAATAAACCATTTCTTTTGTTTCCTTTGTTAAACTGTTTGGTTTGAAGCTATAAATTGGGGACAGCAGCATCAACTGTCATCCTATGCTTGTGAAACAATTACGGAGTGCAGAACATTCTGGGGTTTTAAATGTCCATTTCTAGCAGGGCCTCTCAATACGTCAGACCATCTCTCCTTGCTTGCGTGTTCGTGCTGCAAGAAAGGGCAGAATTAAAAGATTACCAACTTCACATCCAAAGGGAATATATTCCTTTTCTCCTGTCAGTCTGACCAAATATAGCGCCTGGGTTTTAAACTGACCTTATACTGCGGCTTGTTCTTAACTAATCAGTTAATTAAAATGTGACGTATCACAAACAACGAAACTTTAAATAACTTCAGTCATCTAAAAAAAGAACCGATAGCTTTTCCTAAGGGGGAAAAGTACTAGTAGCTTACTGAGAAAGCTTAGCCTCCAAGGCCAGTCTAGCTAACTATGGCCTTAGGGCCTAATCCTTGCAAAGTCCATCTGGAGAATGTCCTAATTCCACTGCCTGCTCTTCAGGATCATCCTGCTTTTTTTTCCCCACCCTTGCATCACTTTAGTGTCCTCATTTGCTTTCTAACGACTTTCTAAAGTGAACTTAGCTTTGGTTTCTTTCCCAGATGACCTTTAGGTGGCTTTGCTTTCTGTGCTTCCCTACATCACGGCAATATAAGCCATGGTGCTCATATCCATATAAGAATCATATCAATACCATGTGCTCCAGGCACAGAGCTGGTAAACAGCAACGAAGCTGAACCACTCTAAAACACACCTGTAACTTCCCAAAAGAGTAGGTGGAGCTGGGCAGGCATCTCAGCTGCTTCTGCACGTGGCAACGAGTGGAGGTGCTGAAAGATTCTGGCCCAGGTAGCCAGGGCCAAAGCTTTATGTGGGGTATTTCCAGTGTAATTTCCTGTGAAGCTTGCTGCTTTTCTGAACTTCTGATAATTCAGCTTGGTGGCATTAGAGGTGAGGCCGTGACTCTTGTCTGGACAAGATTGCATGTCGAAGCAAGAGGGTTTCAAACATTTTTCTTCTGTCAACATGATTCTTAACTACTGCAAGTACTGTGAAATCCTGTTCTTCTTGGGGTTATTATTAATCAGCCATCAGACATGTCATGTAATTACTGCAAAGCTACTTTCATTTGGACAGAAATGTAGCAATAGTAGCGTGTTTTCTGATACCGTGTTTATTGTTTCACCTTCAGACTACAAGCATCGTTCCCTAATTTCAGCCTCTAAATCAGAGGTTTTCATCCTTTTACACATCCCTAACTTTTTTTTTTCTGAGAAAGACAAGTGTAGAGAAGGGGCAAAGTGCAACCCTCCTTAGCAAATGTAAAGCCTGCTTGTCTTGGGCTGCTTGTCTCATACCTCCACAGAAGAAGTCTGAGGATCTCTAGTGATATGTGGGCCAACAGCCGAAAAGCAGGAAGCCAGAAGTCCTCACAGAAGGAAGTGAAAATACTGCAGTGTTGTAATCACTGTAACCTTACATGTACAAGAACACAAAGGCAAATGAGACAGTTCATCCTTGCTGTAATTTCTTGTTACTTAAACTCTAGTTTTCGAGTGCAAAGTCTTTAAGCAATTTAGTCTTGCCGTTAAAAGAGCTTGTTGAAGGAGCCTTATAGTAGCATTAATTCTCTCACGTCCTGACACACTGACCTGAAACGCTAAATTCCCTTTATGGCATCAGGCTTCTTACTAACAGAGAAATCTTGTTTGACAGTGAGGACCTGACAACACAGTTGAATTTCTGAAATGAAAATCTCCTTGTGTAAAAATAAGGTGGGTTAAACAGATACACCTATGCTAATAACTAGGTACCTGTTTACACTTATTAGTCACCTCATTAAAAGTATTACTCTAAATAACATGCCAGTTATATTTGTTAAACCTATTTCACAGTAAGCTTAACTAAAAAGGAAAGAGGTTAAGGGCCAGATTTTAACCTCTGCATAAGTAGGTGGCTAATCACAGCTACAGACATGCATGGTGGAGGGATAGGTCCTGAATCAGGGCAGACCTAAAAGGTTTGTACATGCGTAGTCACTTCCACTATGCTTGAGCTTGAGGCGCGTTGTGGGACTGGGATCTGAGCAAGAGGAGCAAAGACTAGCAGAGCTGGGAATACCTTTTACTGCTCTGGGATAATGCTTTTCTCTTTACGGGGAGGCTTTTAAATTCTCCCTCAGTACAGCGTATTAACAACCTTGTTTTTTTCTGAGTGCTGGTCCACATATGTGGTATGCCTGCAGATGCCGCGTGAGTTGTTCCAGCTTCCCTTAGCCCTGTCAGGTCTCTTCGGCCCTGACTTGCATACTGTCCTGCTCCGCTTCTTTCCATGGCAGAGGTTACCAGCTGTGGGACACGCTCCTATATTCTAGGAACTATGATGTTATTACCAAATTTATTTTTCCATGTAACTTGAGAGAGGAATAAAAAGCAGATTCCCACTTAGCACAGATCATCACAGCCCATTTGTGATGGGGGAGGTTCATCATACTACGCAGAACAATGTCAATCGCCATCATATGGGAATTGGACTCTCAAAACGCAGGCACTGGTGAAGACTCCATCAGCCCTCCACAAGCCCAAGTCTCGAGAGGGGTTAGGCAGGAGCATAATTCCAGATAAAACGCTTCAGGCACTACGTGAGTTGGACCCTTCTTCCATTTTTAACTGGTTTTGTTTTGTTTTGGTTTTCAGTCTTGAACCAGATTCAAAAAGGCCTTTAATGGGCAGAAAGGGACAGGGGTGGGACTGAAAACACTTTTTCTGCCATTTCCCCAGCTGCAAGCTGAGCTGACGACCAGCAGCCCCACATGGGCCAGAGCTCAAATGTCTCGTTCCTCTCTTCTTTGTCCTCTGGTAGGCTGCTTGCCCCTGTCCCATCCAGCTTCTTCTTTTGCATTTGCAAGGTAAAATTTCTGCTAGGCTATAAACTGCTTTGGTTCTGAGACTCTGATGAAGGGCACAAAATAAGCAGAAGGAGCATACAGCTGGGGATGGGAAGTAGTGGGCATGGGGAGGGTCAGAGTGGGACCTTCCCTGGCAGCAGTGCTGATCTGTTATGTTGGCTCCTACACCTCCTGTAGACGTAGCCCACATCCGCCACCCTGAAAGCCTCTGTTCAGCTGTCATCAAAACGCAAGAAGTCCTTTGCTGGTCAAAAGCTTTTGAGGCGTTTAGCTCCAGGCCTGCGCGCAATGCCAGGGTTGTCCTGACAATGAAAGCTGAGCAACCTCGTGCCTACCCCACAGCCAAAGTGGGCTGAGTTGACTTCCCAAGTAAGAGGAAACACAGCAGGGTCAGGAAGGATGATCTCTGGGTCCTTGACCTTGCTCACAGGACTACTTGATGATCACTGGTGGAGAAGAATATAAGGAAGACATTGGGGCGAGGGCCCTTACAGCAATGAAGTGGGGCATCTCATCCCTCCTGCAAAGTTTCAGAAGAAAAGAGCATCCTTGGTCAGCTGCACAGGCCTTCACAGGATGGTTTACACCTTGCACAGTGACAGATCCAGAGCAGGGGAAGCAAGACACCTGCAAGTCAGATGCTGGAGGATCAGAAACTATGAGATGTCCCCTTGGATCACTCCAGGCAGCTATGCGCAGGGTCTCAGCAAGAGATGGATCACTGTACTGCACATTTCGCAACCTTCTCTGAAATGCCAAATCCTCCTTAAGGACTCGACAAGCATCCCAAAGCCCTCACCCAGAGTCTGGGGATCTGTTCGGGAAGTCAGACATCAGCAGGTGTCGTGCCATTTAACCTGTAGGCAACCATGCTCTTTATTGGATTGGGCCTGTCAGATCAGATCTTGAAAGTTATTTATGTTAGTGCTTGGCTCAGCAGTGTGTGCAAGACAGCAGAAATGCAAGCGATGTAGATATCCATCCTCTGTCAGTGCCTAAGTACAGATGGAATAATTACCAGATGGTGATGAAAGTGACCCACAAGAGAATCACATAACTCCATCCTAAACAAGCTAAGATAAAATTACTGTCATAGAGGTAAAGGGATAATAGCAAGAGACTTCATTAAAGGAAAAGGAGACTTTTAATCTCCTGTACAGGGACTAGTTTCTCTTGCTGGAGATAATACCTGTAGGAATAGAAGAATCCTGATGTTCCCATGTTCCTTTATGAAATACTTTGATATGTGTTACTGGAAACTTACTTTAAATACATATCAAGACTACTCATAAGGAGTATGAATCATTCCAATTTACCAGAACAAAGACACTTGCCTTTTTTTGTTTGTTTGTTTTTACTGTAGTTGTTCTACAGAATTTATCTTATCTACCTCAGAGTTGGATTACAGGTGTATTGAAAAATGACTGGAGGTTTGATTTAACCTAAAACATAAATTATTTATTGGTTTATTTAGTAAAGAGTTCAAGTTAGTAGTTAAAAATCTAAATTTTTTCAGCAGGTTTTTTAGAGGGAGAAAGGTATTTGAATAACTGTAAATTTACGGGTATACTGTATTACTTTCAATCACCCATTTAAACTTCTGAAATATCTTAAGCATGCGTGAGACAAGATGATGTCTTCCTAATCTTCTAATTGGAGACTCGTCGTGTGACATTGTCCCGCTGGAGCTCTCCAGGTGCCAGGAGAGAGAGCCTGGGCAGCGCTGTGGGAAGAGGAGGCAATGCAAACCCCAGCCCCAGCATCCCACCGCGCAGCACGTGTCTGGAGGACATCAGCTGAGTCCAGAGGTTGCCTCTCTTCAGGAAACGCAGCAAAATCTCTCTTTTTAGAAAAGCCTTCTCACCAGAAAAATTACTCGGACTGGGTGCCCTCCCATGTTTTGTTAATCTACTTTCACTCTCCGAAATATGAGAGGAAAAAAATTAAAAAGGGAAAATTAGTACTGAAGTCATGAGAAGATAAAAACCACTTCAAGTTTGACTCTGAAGAAGGAGAACTCAGTAGAGACCATGCTGTTGCTGCAGATTTTCTCTAGGGTGTACTCAGATACTAACAAGATTATAAAACCTAGATAGGTGCCTAGATAATCAGACAGACTGACTGAGATTACTGTTTGCTTGTTTTTTTCTTGTTATTGATTTGGAGCCAAAGATCCAAGCAAAGATCTCCACAAAGGCAGAGCAGTCTGTAAATGGTATTTTCTCACATAAAGGTGTCGGAGAGGCTGGGGAAGAAAGATGAAGACAACTTAAAACAGTATTTTTACTGATTTTTTAATAAAGATGTACTTGGAGTACATTTTGCATTTAATGTACATGCAGATCAGCCTTAATAATAGCAATGTACATTTATAAATTTCAAAGAAGCAAATACTTCAGAGAAAGGACAAGGTAAGCCTGAGAACCTTAAACAAACATTTTTACATGGTCTCGTTTTCATCCAGAAGTTTCTCGGAGAAGACACTGAATTTCATAATTTAAATCACTTTTATAGAAGTTGACAGTTTTAATTTCAGATATGGTTCTGTTCTTCAGTCCAAGGGCACATATGTCCCCATGTTACACAAGCATCTGATTATTTATTAAATCTCAGCTGTGTAGATTGGGCAAAGTTTCAAACTTTTGTTTAAATCTCCCTGTAAGAATTAGGTCACTTCTAATCTTCATATTTTAATAACTTCCTCTTCAACTGAAATTTAAATTGTTGAGAACTTTTGTGAGGGAGAGGAAAACTCCCATAATAATCTCATTTGAATAACTTAGGAAAAACAACAGGAGTTCAAGTATCACTGGGTGCAAGTAAGCAAGACACGCGTGAGCAGCCACAGCCAAGTGACCCATCTCAGGTTGTCCCATCGGGCTAAATCTTGGATTTAGGGCTAGGATGAGTAGGATTGTTGATACTGGGTAATTCACATCATCCCACATCACATGGGAACAGACGGTGCACCCCACTGAGGTATCCCCACTTCGCAGAGAGGAATGGGTGGAGAGTTGGCTACCTCTGCAGCTCCGGGTACAAGTATACTGCCTGTGCAAGAGATGGAGAACAAGAAGAATCCCAAAAACAGACACAGTATGTGCATTCTGCTAATTCCTAGGAACTGTAAGACAAGCTGTGAGGTATTCAGTCACATTTCCATAAGGAAAATGCTACATGAAAAGACACTGGCAACAGTCAACCTAGGATTTTCCTCTTGCAGGATGTCAAACTCATCAGTCAGCCCCGTGTGGTGGGTGGTGAGAGAAATGACATCCCTCCTTCAATGGGGGCTGTGGTTCTTTTCCTCCTGAACGGGTTCTTTGAGACTCTCCTGAAGCAGCGAAAAGCTGCTCCTGAAGAAGCTGAGCCCATCTAACTGTGATTTTGCTGTGAGGAACTGTGTGCACAGTGGCTGAGGAAGAGGAGAGAGGGACACAGCAGAGGACAGAGGTAGTAGTGGAGAAGGGAGGAAGGTGGACCCATCCCCACCTTCAGTCTAGCAGGTCAGCAGCTCACAGTCTATGACACCTGCAAGGAGCTTCAGGAAAACACTCAAAAGAGGACTTCTGCTTGTACATAACTGTCCATCTTTTCAGTAGTCTTTCCTTCTGGCAATGCAGACCTTACACTGTCTCAGTTGCGATGACTGATGCCCTGAGGGTTGCAGAGTCCTCTCCCACCACATGGAGTTGCAACAGAAAACAGAGCAGCTGAAGCAATTTACATCTAAGGAAGGCTGGCTGCATCCTTGTCCCACTCTTGGCTAGAGAGAAGCTCCACTAAACCTGATAATTAAACCTTGGCAGGCAGGCAGAAGGGTGCAGCTGAACCAGCATTTATTTCCATAAAAGACATGGCCTTATTTTCAAAAATTATAAGTCAATTTCATAAATTACCCAGCCAAAATTATATTAAAGAGACCTCTAATACCACTAACGCCAGCTTCAGGCTCAAAGGTGATATGTGTGCCTTCTTACTGCAGAGTGTGTTTCATTTTTTTCCAGGAAGTTGATGTTGAGTATACGTTTCCTGCACAGTACACAGCAAGAGCCTGAGTCCAAATGGTATGGATCAGAAATGGTAGCTAGTGTGTAACCCACTCAAATTTCAGCTAAATACTCTTAGTTCCACTCTTTCCATGTTCCCTTTTCTCTGCTGAACTATTTCTTCCCATTAAACACTGAAAAAAAAATAGACAAACTTAGGACTGCAAAAACTCTTGAACCACTATTTTGTATTTATGAAAGGAGAAGCTATAATGGGTAAAATGAAAAGTCAGGACTTTCAACTATCTCAAAGGGCATTCCTAGGATGTCATCTAGAAAGTCACAACAAACCAGGCACAACCTGGCACCAGCACCATTGCAGCCTCTGATGAATTTTCTTTGAGTCCATCTTTCACTCATGATGGCCATTGCATTCCTGGATCAGTTTCATCTGGTTTTGTCTTTCCTTAGATCCTTTATGGTTTGGAAACAGAGAATTTTGGACATTTGGAAATAGAGCCGTCCAACCTGCTCTTCTGGGACATGTAGTGATGCTGTGAAAGGCACCAGAAACATAGATGCATACCTAGTCCCTGCTTCAGAGTGATGCAAAACTACTTTAAAGACAGGGCAGAAGATTAGCACTACGGGTATTGCACCTGAGCAATCTATGCTGCTGGCAACCTCAGCTCTTTCAAAGTACTCCTGTCTACTACTGGTCAGTTCTACGTAACGTGACTCCATTGCAATTCCTAGAAACTGGCAGATAAACACTTCTGAATTATAAATCTCCCACATATTCTCTATTGCTCTCAATTTTTTTTCTTTCTCTCCCTTTCTCTTTCCAGTTTCATTTCTATGCCAGAAATCTCAGAATTCACAGAAAGGGCTTTCAAATTCCTCAGCAAATTAAGGTAAATAATTGAAGCGTGGTTCAAAAGAGCAGGGCCAAAAGTCTGGTACTGCCATTATACTGTCTCTGCCAGTGACAAATAGGACAAGAAGGGCCTAGGCATGCAGCTGCAACAACTTGTAGCCCTGAAACTCCTTCCCTGCCTCATCCACCTTTGCCTGGACTGGGAGAAGCAGAGCAAGAGCCAGAGAAAACTGACACCACCTCCCAAACTGCCACCACTTGTCAAGAGCAAAGGTCCGACATGGCCACTGCTGCACTCCATAACCATGCAGAGAGAGCTTCATCTGGGTGCAGGCTGGTCCTCAGATCATCTGGACGGCTTGCTCCCCCATTGCTCCTCCTCTCTGCTGCACCTCCTACACAGAGGGAGTGGGGACGTGGAAGGGAAAAGAGCAGAGTTCCCCCTCCAGCCCTGCCCTTGCTGCTCCACTGTCCCATTGCCACCCTTCACCTTCCTTCTCTCTGCAGCTGAATCCTTGCAGACCTTCTGCCACGCTGATCCTAAAATCCCTAGGTACCCACAGGCTGACTTCGGGGTTTTACCACATGGTCTTGGGCATCTACAGCTCAGACCTCACAGCTATCTGGGGTGAGTGCTCTGGGAGCAAGGTGACCTCCCTTCTGTGCAAGAGGGCCATGAAAGCCTCTGGTCAAAGGACAACCACTGAAAGCTGGGGAACCTGCCCCCAAGTTGCTCTCTGGCACAGATGATGAATGAAGATTGTCTTGCTGCAACCTGAGTCTGTACTGAGGAACATGATCTATCTAGAAAAGACCAAGACGGAGTGATATCCCATGTTCAGACCCCAGTGACTCATCTACAACACAGGTGGTTCAGCTTGGAGCAGGATGATATAGGCCTTCTGCCATCAACTCCAGTGGCTCCAACACAGCTGACAACCTTTAACCATCAACCTGAGATGCCTTACTGGACACTTCTCCAAACTGTCAGGACTTCCTCCCAACCTGGAAACTCTTTGGAGTCACCAAGTCTCCATTCTCAGCAACACTAGGTGGATCCCATGCTGCTTTCTCAGCTCACAGAATGCCCCTCTCACTTTGCCCCATCTGCTCCAGGACTACAGGACAAACTTAAATCTCACAGTCCTTGAAGACATTCTTAAATCCAGCAGTCCTCTCTCAGCTGAGTTTACAGGCTTTTCCAGGTAACCCTTCACATGCTGCTCTGGAAGACATCATGAAAGCTAGAGACTCTGCCATTGCACCATACCTTGAAAACACTTATTTGAGTTCTACTGTCTCAACAACCCATTCCACCCAGACACAAAGTGCTAAGAGCTCTTCCCACCAGGAGAAGGCATGGAGCGTCAGCGGGCCAGCACACACTCTGAGCTAATCCTGCATCCCTGGAAAATTTGGCAGGCAGGGACTATAGGTCCTTTTCCACTGCCTGGCCCCGCCACATCTCCTTGCAGAGAATCCCTGGTCAGCATCTAGTAGCCACTCAGGTGCCACAAGGGAGCAGTGGGTGCAACTGGGCTGCCCTGCCAAGTGTCCCATTCTGGTTCACTATTTTAAGCCATTGACTCTCTCCTATATATCTTTTTATCATTTTTTACACTTATGATCACTTGGGGTTTTTTTTTCTCTCCCATGTGTCTCTTCACCTTACCTCTCCTACTCCCTCTGTTTTTTGGTTTGGTTCGGTTTTTAGCCTTTGTTAGGGATGGGCTGCCTCCCATACCTAAAGGGGAAAAAACATGGGGACAGTGGCCAAAAGCAGATAATTTTGGAGGAGTACAAAACAAGGAAAAGTACAGTAACGTTTTCCTGGTACACTTTCCCAACCATCACACTCTCCTAGCCTCCAGCATCTTGCAGGTCAGGGACGTAAGCAAATACTTTCTTCAGAAATACTGTTCAACAGAACTTACCTTCTTCAGTAATCCACAGTGGCGCATGTGGTATTATCTCCCCCAAATAAATTAGGATTAAATGTTATGTCTGGCTATGGCAAACATTACTGGGTGAACAAGGCATGCTGTACCATGCCCATAAATGAGAGACCCATGATGTCCTTGGAGAGAGAACAGAACTTTTATAAAGCCATGGCAGTTCTTGTAACAAGCTTCATTACAAATGCAGACCGTCTGCCCATAAACCAAAAGTCAGTTCCTGCCAATTTCCTTGTATGCTTCTAGTTCCTGGTACCTTATGAACCAGGGCTGGGTTTCCTTTCAGTAATGAAATGGAAAATGAAAGAGCACGAAGGGGCAGCAATGGCATGCTCTAACAGAGAGAGACATATGAAGAGTAAAATTCTTACCTTCCTGAAGTTAGCAGGATGTTAACACCGACTTCATGGGGCCAGAGTTTCACTCTGATCTGTAGAAGCTGGCAGGCAATCTTATCAGTCTTTGGAAAGTGCTGCTACGCTTGTTATTTGTCGTATTTTTAGCAATTTTAATGACATTAAGGCCTACGGGGTGAAGCCCCAGGAAACTGAAGGATGCAAGCAGCCCGAGTGATAATATCATGAGCCCTGCTAACTCTCCTGCTCAAATCAATACCCTCAAATGCTCCATGTAGAGCTGCAATGAAAGGAACAAGACAAAGCTACCACTGGGAATCTGGAAGTTTTTGAGGGAAAACAAGCAAAGATCAGCCACAAATAAAATGTTCGAAACAGGCCACTTTTTTTGGTTTTCTATCTTGAGAAGTGCTGAAAATTCACCACTGTGCTTTCACTCACTCTCCAGCTCAGTCACGTGGCGATTTATCCTATTTAAATTGTTACTATTTCCACAGTATCTAGTCTAATCGCAGCTTGTTAAAGAACTGAGGGCATGCTATATGCAGGTGCCTAGCTCCACCATAAATATTTACAGCAGCGCTGCCACTTAAGAGTTTTCACATGTGGCCTTTTTAGGCAGTAATTTATGTGTGTTTTAACTCTTCTGATGCATTAGAGCATGCAGGTGACATTTCTCTTTAAAAGTGCAAACAGTGACATCAAGTATTGCTTAATAGCTAGAACATGCTTCACGTAGTACCTATGCTGTTTTGGGATCTAATCCTTCCAAGTATTCTACGCCTAGCCCTAATAAAGTCTTCTTTAGAATTCTATAGCCTAACACACAGGCTGCTTTCTTTTTACGGTCTAATTTTTTTAATAGTCCTCCCACCTCTACCACTTCATTCATTGGCAAAAGACCCAACTGAACGAAATGGCAAAGGAAGCAAGAGGAAACCTGCAAAGAGAACTTATAAAACAGCTCTGATCTTCAAAAAAACTAGTTTCTAAAAATGCACACAGCATTTATTGTGTGAATAGAGCTTTGTGAAGGGGTCCTTTTATTATTTAAATTCAAGTAAGAATTTAAGAAAAACACTTCTGAAGTTTAAAGAAGTGAAGCTGGTGATGACAGAGATTAACGTTCAGTTTCAGGGAATCCACTTATTAATTTTGTCAACCTGAAAACAACGGTTAACAGTTTCCAAAATAGCTGAACAATGTCAGCAAACATTTTCTTTGACTGAACTGAGACCCTCCCTTGCCCTAAGATCAGCTCCAGGACATTTTCAGAAAGGCTTTCTTTATCTCTTGACAGTGTGAAAAAAACTTTACCTGCAAATTGACTGTGTGTAGAAGGAAGCTATCATTCATGCTAATGGAGCCCATCAGCTTGCTTTCACTGTACCACGATACCCTGGAGCAAAAAATGTGAAGCCTGTTAAGCCCTGGGCTTAGCAATAGGATTTAACAACTTTAAAATGCCTACCTTCCTGTGTACACATATTGTCCACCACTATCCCACACATTTCTCTCTGTTTCTGTGACAGCTGGTCAATGTAAACTAGCTCTTAAAAGATTTTATGTTGATTTTTATGCTCTGAGAGCAGTTTGGTTTAAATAAACCCCACAAATTTAAAAAAGCAGAGGCACAAAGAGACACTGGAAAACTGCAGTAGAAAATTATACAGAAAATTGTTTACAAATCTCCCAATAATTTGGTAACATGAAGCATCTTCCCTGCCTGTCAAGCTCCTCGAATAAGATGTTGGTGGGCACATTCTGAAAGTGTTGGAGATCACAGCTCCTGCAAAAATGTCACTTCTATAAAATGTGAAGGCATGAGAAGGGTTAACCCCAGACCAGAAAGCTGGAGAACAAAAGCATGAATGAGGTGGTCCCAACCGTGCCTGAGAAAAAAGCTTTGACTGGGACACTCAGGTGGTTTAAGATGCACCAGATGTGTACAAGTGTTGGGCAGCAACTTTGTTAGAGGTAATTTACCAGTTAATAGTATCATACTGCTGACACGCAAAGAAGCCTTCAGTGGGGGAAAGAAATGGCTCTAAGCCATAAGCGGCAAATGGGGAATATCAGACTTCTCCCGGCCTGGCCTCCTGAGATCTGGAGCCATGCCAGCCCTGGGATCTGGCACAGCCCATGTCAGGCAAAAGAAGAAAGGTCAAGGCAAAGGGCTCACTGACAGGTGCTGCATCTCAGGTCTCTTCCCTCGCCCCCTGAAAGCTGATCATAACCATCCAGAGCTGGTCCTCTTGGCCCCTACCCTTCACTGGACTCTGTACAAAGCTGTGAAAGCACTACTCTCCTCACAATCCAAGCAACACTACGTACTGCCAGGCAAAAGTTTTTAAAAAATGAAGTCATTGGTGATGGGAAAGAAGACGAGCCCTCAAGGTTACAACCAAAGCCAAAAGAGAAGCAGCAAGATTAAACAGAGCAAGGGCAGGGCAGAACAGCAGCCCTCGTGGGTGGCACCAAGCAGATACCCTTCACTTCAGGTGAGACAATCCTTTGTACATCACTCCATTGTGGACAGGTGGCAAAGTGAGATGGGTCAGGAGCAGAGACAGACGGTGAAATACAACAGGACAAGGAAGCAAACCGTCCTGAGAGAAGCTTTTTATGAAAGTGAAGGGTAATGCTCAGAGTACTGAGAGCCCATGAGCTGTGTGGTGACTGCTGCCGGCTTGATGGAGACCTCCTCGGAGTCAGCACAAACACCAGTGCCCAACCAGGACATCTGGGAGCCTGGAAGAACCACCGAGAGGGCTGGGAGCTCCCCTTCCCTCCTTGAGGTGAAAGTTTGTTTTCAGAGGAAAAAAAGGGCTGAGGTAAAGAAAGACTCTCTCTCTGGAGGTATCTTTAAAAGTCACAAAGATACAGTAAGCTAAAAGAGAATGCTGCTAAACAGGAAAAAGAGAATTAATTAACATTTTAAGTAAACAAAAAAGGTATCTTTCACAGGTGGCCGATAAGAACTTTTTCTCCTTGCAGCAAAGCAGCAGTACATCTCTAAAAGTCCTCTTACGCAAAGTGCTGAGACCAATTGCAACTGGGTGGTAGTGAAGAAAATGTGGTTGAAACCACTGAGGAGCCACAAATAAAAGAAGTAAATCTCCCTTTACATGTTGTTGAGTAGCTGGAAAAAGGGAAGCATCTTTTTAAGAGAAAAGACAAAGGTGGATTGCTTTCACGGAGCAGAAAAAGGTGAAAACTAAACAGAGTTCTGTTAGGGTGAAAATAGAAATGACAAGATTTCCAAGATACTGGAAGATCTAAAAGTCGAGAGAGAAATTTCTGGAGACTTTCTTCACCTTGGGACTGTGTAACAACCAACAATTGACACTAAACTTCTAGATATTTTTTGTAATGCAACACTGGGCTATCAACTATAATTTTGATAACTTAGTTCATTCTTATGTCTATTTAATCCTAGGAGGAGAGTCATAATCCAGGAGACTCTGGCCCTACTATGAGCATCTACATTTGTTATTCATTGCGCTTCCCTGAATACTTGGGATAGCTCTGCTCACCTGCAACACTGCTTACCCTGGAAGTCCCATTTCTCAGCCACCAGTGCAGACGTGAGATGCCCTCCAACTCTCTCACTATTTGCTACCTCCTGTTTTCTGGATGTGGAGGCACCGTTTGTTGTCCACATGGGGCACACGTTCAATGCCATTTTCGGCACTCTAGCCCGAACCCTTCTCGGCCAGTCCCACCACACTACTTTGTGCAGTGATTTCCCTGTAAGTCAATTAGGTCTATTCTTACAAACTCTTTTTCACTCGTATCCAGTCCTCACCCTGGCTGTAGCCAGCATTTCCATTCTCCACCATGCAGACTTGGACTTTTGGTCCAGTGCCCCTCTCAGTGGGTACGGCACCAAAGGACGCTGAGGATAGACAGGAGTTCCAAAGGCAGATTCATACTGCTTGACAAAGGCTACAGAAGTCCTACCAGAAAGGATAATAAGTCTTTCAAAAAAAGATTTCTTTGCATCCTATTGTACCATAAAACTGCATTGCAAACCATAGATCGTCTGGACTTCCAAATGAATTCCCAATGTTTAATCTATCTGAATTTCTTTCTTGTGGTTTTTTACTTCAGTGTAATCCTTCACTAAACATTTTTCAGCCATTAGCTCAGGACTGTACATTTTTCATTATTAAACTGCCTCATGTTTTCATTATATCTGCATGTCAGATTTTACGTAGCGATATATCAGTGGGATCACCTCTCTTATTACTGCACATGAATTCCTCTTCTGAGAGAAATACAGTTATTTCAGATGAAAAGGGGCTCCTCAAAGCTAAATGGCCATGAAGCATATTGTCAAAACAGCTACTCAGATTATTCTTGCTGGATCCATGACAACTTGTATGAACTGAAGTAATATCAAAGTAATATCGGTTATGAGAAGGGAACCAAACTAAAAATTATCTCTTTGGGGCAAGGTGCTACGTGTAGCTGGAGGAAACACCTGCCCCACGGAAGAGCTGCCTAAATAGACAAGACAGACAAAAGGTGTGAGAAAAGAAATGTTGTTGCCCCATATTACAAACTGTGACTTGAGTCATAGGGTGAGTAAGTGATCTGGAGAAGGTCACACAGGAAATCTGTGTCACGGTTGGTTATTAAACCCAGATTTCCTGATTTGCCACTGAATCCCATAATCACAAGACCATCCTTCCTGTCCCTTCCAACTCTATCCATAAAGTACCTCACCAGTCAGGCAGTGCTTTACAGGAAGAAAAAGCCTTCCATGCATACTGCAGTATGATCTTGGGTGACTTCCGTCATTGGGTTCAACACTGCAACCCTAAAGCCTGGCTGAGAAATTGCATTTGCTTGTCACTGTCAAGCCTTTGCCTACCCTCAAGCAGATGTTCTCCCACCCAGCTGGCATCCTGGTGCCCAGCCTGCTCTGCTCCCTCACACCACCCTCCCTGATCCTTGGCTACATCTCCTCGCATGGTCCTCCATGCCGGTGTCCAAACCAACCCTGCTACTCCCTTCTGGTTCGGTGGGGTTTCCTCACTTTGTCGGTTGTGGTCTGGCTAGTGGGGCTGGAGAAAGAAGGCCCCAGAGATCTTCAAGGCTGGTCCTGTGATGCATTTTGTGATTCTACTTGAAACAAATGAAATGGGTTCACGGTGCACACAGGCTAGCTAAATCTCATCTCTCATACTTAAATAAAAAGGAGGAAAAAGGCCTGAAGGTGGCTGTGACAGGGTGGGGAAGAACCTACTGAGAAGATTTCTGCCAGCAGGGGGAGGAGACCTGGGGCTCCAGGAATATCAGATTTTTTGGAAATTGAGGAAGCTTCTGGAAATCAGAAGACAAAAGAGATTGGGCCATGGCCCGTGTGAATAAGAGGTGGAAAAGAGATGGGAGGACATGAAGTGGACACAATTCAGCCTACATAGGAGAGGAGGCAACTGAAAGCAAATAGCAAATGTCTGAAATACCAAGTTTAACAAGAAGATAATTATACAATGTCATAGATTTCCATAATTTGCTGACAAAGACTAGTCAGATCTACAGATGAAAAAATAATTTGGGCCTGTTCTTAATGGTCTTTTGAGCGGTTTAAAATCTAGTTCTGGAAGTATTAAAGAAGCAGGTAGTGGAAATAAAGAGGAGATACAGACAGGCAGCCTTACCCATGGAAGAAGCAGCAAACTCATTTTCAAGTTTAAAAAAACAGGGCCATATGGCTGGATGGTAATGCAGGGCTGAACCCTATTTAATATCAGCATTAACACTATAGAAGCTGTTGCTATAGTAGTGACATCTGGAAGAAACCTTCAAATAGATTATTCTCTAACCTGGATGAAGGATTCTGCCAGTCTGTCTGTCAAAGAAAGCCCTTGGAGCAAATCAATAACAAAGATCTTGTTACCTGAATGCAATGTAATATAGCAGCTAATCGGTTTGATAACTTTAGAAATATAAGGACAGAAGAAAAGAAGAATGGCAACCAGGAGATGTAATTAACAGCCAGGAAGGCAGAAATGACTCCAGAAACACAAGGAGAAACGTCAGACTTTTATGTGCCACTACCCACTGAACTTGATCAGTAAAATCACACCTTCACTCTAAATTGTTCCCAGTCTAGCTGACACTTACTGTTCATAGGCTCAACTTAATAAGCAGCAGCATTGCCAATGGATAGTATTATTAGTAAAGATGAGAGCTGCCTGCACAAAATACTTCTAATTGCCAGAGCAGTTCTTTAATGTTGGTTTGAATACCTGTTTTTCTCCAGCCAAGTGAGAAGGTTCCTCTTCACTAATTAAAATGAGTGCTGAGCACGGACATTTGGCAGCCTCTGGAAATTCAATTCCTCCTCATAGTTGGCCTCTCTGCCTGAAACAATATGTGAAATTGTTGCTAGAAAGAGATTTGCCGGTCTGTTTGTTGGTTTATATTATACTTACACAGAACCACTTTAGACCTGATTTACTTCTCCTGACACTGAAGAAATAGGCTGAAGTTGTCAGGAACAATTCTCAGTACCACTTGCACCTTATGTAGTCATTGAAATCATAAAAGAGTGAAAGAAAATTAACAATGCCGTTTCCATTCACTTGCACAACGTACAAAATAACTTCATGTCAAACACTCTGATGTGAAATCATGAACACATGATCATGACCATATGTTTTTGGAAGGTAACAGATTATATGTGGGGATAGAGCATTTAACTCCAGAGAAAAAAACTTGGAAATAGTAATTGATATTTTGCATGCTTGTTTTCAAAACACACTGTCCTTTACATCCTTTAATGCAATGCACCTATTTGTTTCCTGTAGGGAACAAAATTATTTATTCGTTGAAGAGACCCTGACATTCATCAGAGGTGGTCTTACTCCAATCCCTTCAAAGCCAGGCTGAGTGAATACATGGTCCAGCCCTGTATGTCTTCACCCTTCAGTGGAGCAGATCTGACTGAGAGCAAAGACATGATGCAATTCCTGACTTGCAGCCTACAGGCTTCCCTGGGGAGCAGGGGAATCCTGCTTCTCCAGAACAGCCATGGGCCCACACTCAGTAGGTGATGTTTACCCCACAAAGACAACAGGAGTCTTGTTGTGGGGTCCAGCAGGAGCGGATTCTTGGAGAGTTTCCTAACGTCGTCTAATGTGCCACCTGCAGACGTCTCAGAAGGTTATCGGTTTTGCAGTTCACGCCGTGCTGGTTGTTCACATACATATGTGAGTGGGAGCTAGATACATCGTTCATATCAGTAACATTTAATACCAGTATTACTTCGATGTTAACACAAAATGTGCTATTTTCAGTATGCCGTAATCTTCACACAAACAGTAATTCTAGACTTCCTTGTTCATGAACCAGTTAGAATGTAAGAGGGTCAGCACTGTTCAGATGGTGAAAACAGAGACAAGCTTTAGGTCAGAGAGTCTTTAAAAATTTTATTTAAATATATAAGCATGATTAAAATTATTTAATACCAGAACTCATAGAGTCTAAGCAGGAGTAGCTGTAAAGAGGAAGAAAAAGTAGATGGAGCACTGGAAAAAGAAACAGAGATTTCGTGCCAGTTCTGAGCAAGTGGTTAAGAAGTCCCTGGATGGCTGTTCATGCAGTTCCTACTCTGGCAAAACTGCCACTGACTTTAATTGCAGTTCACTCCGCTGGATCAGCCTGCTAATCAACTAAGCACTCTTCATTTCATGGCAATAAGAAGGTGTTCTGAAAATGCCATCATATCTCTAACCATCTTCAAAGCCTAGAATGTCTTCACACCATTTCATGGGTTTCCCCTTTCCACTACTAAAAAAGGATGCTATAAAAGTCATGATTTAAATGATATATTGCAATTTTATGGACTTGGAAGCTAATTTTGCTTAGAAGCATTTTTATGGACCTTGGAAGCCAAGAGTGGGGGGAAGCGGAGCTCCTAAGATCAAAAACCTTCCTTCTGTAGAAAAAGATGTCAGGAGGGAGCAATTTCTGCCTTCTCTGGATAGGACTCAATTGCTTCTTGAGTCTCCAATATCGAAAAGCATTTGCTGAAAAATACACTTGAAGAGGGAAGTGGTTTTATCTGCCTTGCAAACTAAAGAGAGAATTTTCAGTTTCTGTTATGAGAGGGAGAAGGGCAGGGGGATCTTTCCAGGCAAAAGCTGTACAACGTTTTCCTTAATTAGTTTAATTACAAAATGTACTAAGACTATTAGATAAACATTAGGCTGTTTTCGGATTCAAAACAGGCAGATGTTAGCAGGATTAAATCAAAATACTTTATACCTCATTGAAGTTTGGTTTTTTTTACTCAAAGACCTCAGCTTTTTTTTTTTCTTTCTAGGCTCCGCAATAGCTAATATTATTCGAATTTTTTTTCTTTTGCTTAAAATTATGTCCATTTAACTCATGCAAGTCAGCTTTCATTAGCAAAGCAAGCAAGATTTGGCCTATGGTATCACATTTCTGGAATCAGATGATTTCTTTTGGATTCATCCATTTTCCCTGCTCTGATCAGATTCTAATTACAGCTAAATTACAGCTATTGTCTCAAAGGCTGTGTAACATACTTGTGGTATTTGAGGGGGGAACAGAAGACAGCTGATTTAAAAACAAGAATTATGTAAAGTAGTAAGAGTTGTTTATAATCATTTTTTATGGAAGGTGGCAACGGTGGGGAGGAGGAAGGCATCTTTATATCCAAGTAGGAGAGACTGTACAGTTTGCTGAATTTAAGCTGTCTTTCTACAGCTTCCCTCAACATTAACACTCCATCAGCTGTTATGAGGCACTGAAGAACTAGGTAACTCCAGGGTAAGAAGCACAAAATATGCTGCTTCAGGGTTTAATGAAGAGTTCATGGAATATATCGACAGGTAAAATACCACTGGAGAAATTAAAGTAGAAGACATAGAGAAATCTTACTTGTCATGAACAAATCTGCTCTAAGCTTAAAATTATGTGATGGTTATATACTTACTAAGAGAAGAAATAACACTATATTAAGAAAATGTGTAAAGAAATGAACCCCCTGTTCATGTATTCTCATGAGAAATAACACTGCTTCTCTGAAACCATCAAAATTATTTCCAAACAGAATACAGGCCAATGGAATTTCAGCACAAACAGCCTTAACTATAATCATTTTATCATCTAAGAGTGACAACCCGACATAACTGCTTTTAAAGGTATGAATGTCATCAACCATAAATTAAAATGGAACTCAAAGTAAAAAGAGCAATAAACTATTTTGGTCAGAAAGGCTGTTTGCAGTGCTAATACATTTACAAAGTATTTTTACTTTGTCACTTTAAAAATCTATTGCTAAAGACTACCTCTAAGATTACCAGCCTGTAAATTACTCCAAGATCCATGCAAAGCCAAATGAAAGGCTTCTCAGACATTCTTGCACATCAATAGAAGTTGTCTTAGAAGAACAAGGCTAAATGCAGTATATTTTATTGCATTACCCTGCTGGCCACCTCAGTAAGATGAAAATGTAAAAAGCCTTTTTAGCATTTGGTTTTCAAAAGGAGCTTTGGGCACTTGGCAGCCTCTCACCTTCACAACTGGTCTAAAAGAGTGAGTTCATTATTTTCTCTGAGACTATCTTCACCAACATCCACTGAGTAGACAACAACAACAAAACCCACTGGGCAGACTGATGATGAACAGACAGCTTCACAAAAAAATCCTTAAAACACAGCAAAGCAGTATATGGATAACGCCACAAAGACAGGAATATATCAGTACGCAATCTGTAAAAAAGTGTGCACTGTGAATTTGTATTCTCGCATGTGCACGCACAGCCCAGCGGCCTACCCTTCACACATGGTAATCCCTTTAAAAGCCTTTGATAAAAATATACAGGATACAGTCCCTGAAATGTTCTTTCTGTAGTCAAACTAAGATGTGCAGTTCTTCTTCAGAAAGAACTGTATAAATATCATCAGGTGTTAGTGTAATGCAATGACCATCAGATTTCATTAAATGACTAAGTCTATTAAATTATTAAATCCTTGGGCACACCAATTTGTGTCAAGTGTAAACATACGGTGAAACACTTTTAAATCAATTACCTGATGATAAAGGAATAATCTTCTTACTTAAACGAAAGCAATTAATGTATGTCAGGGTTATGCATTTAAGAGGTTTCCAGGATCAGAACCATCCATTTGATACAACCTAAACTCACACTTTCAGAAGTTAGATTAAATATCGCTAGCAGATGAGGAGAACTGTTAAAGCACAGGGAAAACTAAATATCGGTGGGGTTTTTTTCCTCCAGTGCATTCCGTTCCACAGGATCTCACAACGTTTTACTTTACGCAGCACTGAAATGCAGCCACTGATTTTCCTCCTGCCACTTGTTTCAGTGTCAGTAAGCCTGACGCCAGCAGGGAAGGAGAAGTGGTGGTGCTGCTGCTGCTAAGAGGTGGCATTCTAGAGTCCTGACTAGCGAGGGTGACGCGAACAGCATGCGAAAGAGAAAAAGAGACATGACAGAGCCACACGATGTGCCCTGCTGCAGTCTCAGCTGCTCAAAGTGATTATGGCCGTGGGGCCAGGCACAGTATCCCCATTGCTGAACCGGGCACATAATCTGCTTATTCTGACACCCCTGGATCCAACATACGCCAGGCCAGCTGTCAAAGAAGAAATGCACCAACTAGTTTAACCGAGAGCATTTACAGAAATTGTGCACAAGACATTTTCTTTCTCTTGGCAGCGAGGCCTGTCTCTGGTGCTGGCAGGAACTGTGGCCATTGGCCTGGCTCCTGGCAAAGTCAAGCTAAGGATGAATGAAGAACTGCAATTGCCTCCCTTTTTACACTCTCTCTCAATCTCCTTTACTCCTTTCAGCCTTTTAGTTCCTGCTTCTACAGATTTTTTTTTTAGATCATTTTTGCAGCATCGTGGCATGGTGGCATTGTTGGAGAGGTAAGTGTCACCCCCTCACGTCCACAAATCCTTTCTCCCTCAACCTGTGATCCATTCACCTCAACATGGGCCTCACCAATACCAGCAACACCAGAGGGACTAAGCACCACCATGGTGGCAGAACTGGGAGTCACCCTGTACATGTAACCACTAAGAGGTCTTCTCCTGAGCCGAAGAATGATAAGGCAGGCCAAACACGAGCTTGGGGCGTCTGGCCATGGGCCATAGCTGAAGAGCAGTCTTCAGCGTGTGTTATGTTGGATACTTTGAACGTGCTGTCAAGGTCTCATAGCATTATATAAAGGGTGGGTGTCACGAGGATGGAGCCAGGCTCTTCTCGGTGACAACCAACAGTAAGACAAGGGGTAATGGGTTCAAGCTGGAACACAAGAGGTTCCACTTAAATTTGAGAAGAAACTTCTTCTCAGTGAGGGTGACAGAACACTGGAACAGGCTGCCCAGGGAGGTTGTGGAGTCTCCTTCTCTGGAGACATTCAAACCCGCCTGGACGCCTTCCTGTGTAACCTCACCCAGGTGTTCCTGCCCTGGCAGGGGGATTGGACTAGATGATCTTTCGAGGTCCCTTCCGATCCCTAACATTCTGTGATTCTGTGATTCTGTGATTGCACTGTGCATATGCTGAGTGACATGCAGTGTTAACTGATACTCATGCGCAGCATGACAATGTCTGTGTAATGTGCAGTGAAACTGCATTACACATGGCTTGTGCAAGAAGTCTCGTCTCGATGAACATGCAATATATAGTCATTCTGCGGCAGGGCCTTAAGGCAGCCCAGCTAAATGGCAGCAACAACTGTGGGTGTTGGTGGAGCACGCTGATACCCATCCTCCTGAGAAACAGGAGCGCGTTTCTGGAGCAGACGTAGCAGTTCACCCAGCGTGAGTTCAGTGTTCTCCAACAATGCAGGGCACTGTGTGGGTGAGACGCATCCAAGGTTGCAGCCAGATGGCTACCTCTCCCTTGTCAGTGTCCCCCTCCAGCTTTCACCCTAATTCTGTGAGGGAGTAGTTGTTCTTCCCAGCACGTGTGGAGGGGAGAATTTCCAGCTTGCTGAGCTCAGGGCTCAGAAACTTGTCAGATGCAGACAGAGTCACATAGATAGGTAGATATTTGGAGACAGAGTGCAGCTAGAGACGGAGGCACATCTTGAGGTTGGCGACTTTCTTTTCCTTTGGTTGACTGACTCCTAGCACCAGACCTTTTGTGCAGTTTCACTAGTTGCATCCTTAATTCAGTCAGTCTACCTACCATGTAGGGTTCTGTCCATTTTCTCCTCTCTTCCCCTTTGTCACCTCCCACATCTATATTTCTGGGTTTTAGCTAGGGTTTCACTGCATCCTGTCATGCAATGTGTCTAATACCTATGTCTACATGGCAAATGTAAAATCATAGAGGAAGGGGAAACAGTCACACTCAGAAACACTTCCAGGATCATTCTGTCTGGCTGTAAAATCTTTGGACCTGATGTCTTCGCTCTGATTCCACTCTGAGAGCCATTTCCAGAAGTGAAGTGCAAGACTCTTAGATGTAGAGAGGTTCTTGGCCTACAGAGTCCCAGCCTTGGCCGACTGCATCATGAATGATGACAAAATTCATTTCCCTCCATGACCTATAACATAGCTTGACTGTGCTTTTTACCACATCCTGCACCCTAGGTTTCACTAAAAGAGTCTCCATCTATACAGGATGATACAGAACCAGATCCTCAGGGACATGATACACAGTATAAATGTATGACACTGAAGTGTTAGACTCATAGTAACTTTTCACTCTTGCTGCCCTTACACCTTCAAATAGCCTTCTGGAACTTCAGCTATGGTTTACCTCCAGTTTATGGTCTACATACCATACATAACTCTCAGGAAAAATTTTCAGCTCTCTCCCAGTTCTGCTGAACTTCGTCACAAATTCCCCTTAATGCCTAATGCGTAGATTCAAGTTCTTTCTGTAATGACTGAAGACCACTTCTAAAACCAGACGACTTCTAAGTATTAAAATCTGGAAAATAAGTTTAAAAGCCCCTCTTCTACTGCTTCCAAACCCAAATAATTGACCAAATTGCTTAATTTCAAAATCTTCCAGAGTGGAAAAAAATGTCCTGTCTAAGACTCTCCACACCAAACTTAAGCCACAAATACGTTTTTACCATGAGCCTTTACAACTGGGAAATGTGTGGTTTATAATGGAATGATTGCACAGCTTTAGCTTGGGATGTCATAGGCTTTCTGGTAAGGTGAATAAGTAAGAACAGAGACAGTTCTGAGCCTTCATGCATACATTAGGCACAATTGTTGTAGTAATGCAGCTCCTTGGCCCTTCACACACAGTGTTACTAGTTCTGGGTTTTGTGGAATCCTTTTTTTAATAAAGTATATGGTCTAAGGCCCAGCTTGAAACAAAAATGCTCATTGCTTGCTGAGTTGTATGAACTTTGGAAATATGGCAATAAAATGGACACATATGTTCTACTATTATTATTATTATTATGCTTAAGGGCTACAAAAATAAATCATTCTCTAAGCTCACATGGACAAAATGAGCACTGCCTTCTGTGAGCATCTGTACTTAAATGTGTCTGTTTACTTAGATGCATCTGTTCTTGATATCTTGTGGAAAAATCAAATATTGTATCTTATGAAAAACCATCGCTGAAGTATTGTTCAGAAAACCAATCCTAAACCAGAAGTCCATTAAAAAAACCTGAACACCTGAGTCTCTCTACTTGGAACTCTCTTTTATTGTTATTAATAGATCATTTATCTTCAATATGGTTGGAGATAAAAATTCCTTTTTAAAGTGATGAAATGAAGAGATTTGCAAGTGCTGAAACCCCCTGATCTCCCCCTCTCTCTCATCACCTGATTCAGGCTTAAGGTTTCACAGGTTGTAAAAATCAATGAGAAGTTCTCCCTTTGCCAGCGGCCTCAGCCAATTTAATAAGTACCTGAACAGAGAGGCAGCCTGTCGCAGGGGCAGTCACCTTTCGCCTGCCGGGAAGAGCTGCAAGGTCTGGGACACTGGAACGCATTGTGTCCCTGTGCGAAGGCCTTAACCAGCAGTGACGAGATTTCTCCAAGCCCAGCTTCCCCCCTCACCCAAGCCTGACTGTAACCCAGAGGGGAACCTGCAAGGGGACGACCAACTTCTGCCACAGGTTGCAGTTAGCAGGGGTGGGGGGACTTCACATTTCCCGTAAAGGGCTTTCTCCTCTCTCACTGGGACAAGCACTTCGCAGGGAAACTCCAAGCAGCTGCTGGGCAATTTCCTTTCAACTCTGTCCCAACATTGCTGTTTACAGTTTTATGAAGGCAGCTCTGACTGCCCCTTCTCCTCCTCTCCCTCCCACTTGTTCAAGTTTGTTGATACCCGATCCATGAACATTTGTTTCCCCCTTCCCTGGAGGAGTTTTGCGCTCCACTGACCTCAAGTTCAGCCCCAACGAGGCTGGCAGGAGGGCTCAGCTTGCTCTCGTTTCCCCACTTGCTGCAGTCCCTTGTGTTGGACAAGCAAAACCAGCGTAATTCAAGCGAGGGGAACCCTTCCCTTGCCAGCTCTTCACACCACCCCAGGCTTTGCTTCTGGGGAAAAGTTCACCCACCCCGGTCCCAGCCCACAGAGGTGAACCCCCTACACTCCTTCCATGGAGACCACTGGTGCTGGCGGTGTACAGGCGTGTCCAGCCCCTCGTCCCCTCTCCAGCTGCCCTTAGCTCTCCTCCTTGGTCTGCACCGCTCCACGCTGCTCTGCACGGCGCACTGCACCACGCACCACGCCGCACACCTGCGGCCTTGCAGCACCTTCCCCAGGTGGGTCTGAACGTCACAGCACTGCTGTGGGTATATGGGGTGAAGCATCAGGGAATGGCAGTGGGATAGATGGATGGATGGATGGATGGATGGATGGATGGATGGACAGCTGCATGTTTAACTCCTCTCACAGCTTGATCTCCAGGTGGTTCCCCCTCCAGCCTGTATCGATACTCTTCAGCATCAGACCTCTCCTGCCTCCCCCCTCCCCTTCTTCTCCCTATTTTCTACAGTGACAAAGCCTTTTTTTTTAACCCGTTCGGGCTGACCGCTGCTATCCCCTGAAGATGCATTGAGGAGGATTTGGGAGGTCGGGGCTTTCTGCCTGTCACCAGCTGCGCGCCGCCCCGCGCCGCGGAGTGGGCAGCCGCGGGGGTGCGCGTAGCTGCCGCCGGCCACTCGCGGCGGGGACAGGAGCGGGAGCCTTGGGTGGAAAGAAAGGGTGCGCGGGCGGGCGTGCGGCGGCGCGGACCCCCGTAGCAGGGGAGGAGAGGATTTCCCCCCGCGGATACATCATCCCGGCCATCCCGCTGGCTTCCGCGGCGCCCCGCGGAGGGTGTGCGCAGGCAGGGAGCGGGCAGCGGGCGGCGGGCAGGGCTCCCTGCCGGCTCCGCTCTCGGCTCCGCAGCCCGGCGGGGAGAACCGCGCTAATTCCCCCCGCGCGGAGCCATTTCGGCGCTGGCTCCGCGGCACTCAGAAACTGCTGCCCCTCTGGTGGCTCCTCCTGCGCAACCGGCCACCCAAATATTTATTAAATGCCGGCATTCGTTGCTTTTTAATTAGCGGCGCCTTAATCCGTCTGCTTTGTCTTGTTATTCAAGACGTTGCTGCTACACGAGCGCACATCAAACGAGGAAAAAAAATACCTATATTTTAGTTAAATTACTTCGCCCTGCTCGCCGGGAAAAAAAAAGATAAATTAAAAAACCCACACACTCTGGGAGATAGCTCTTTACTTTCTGCTCCCTCTGCCCGCTTTGCGCAGGGTTGTTCATTCCGGTTGCCGCGCTGTTATTTATTTGCGTGTATTTATGTTTCCCGGCAGTTACATGGTAAAGCTGTTTACGCAAACTGCAGCAAAGCAAAAAGATTTGGGGAAGGATGTAAAGATGAATGTGGTTGGATAGTGCCAGGACTACCGCGAAGCTCACGTTTAGATCTCACTCTTCGTGCCAGCGCTTCGCGTGTGCGTTAAAAAAAAAAAAAAAAAAAAAAAAGAGAGAGAAAAAAAGAAAAAATATCATAAAATAATATTGTACTTTTCTCGGTGCTGCCGAGGGGTGGGTGGTGGAAACCTGCCCAGGTTTGCTCCGCGCCGCCCCGGAGAAAACTCCCGCGGCCGCAGCCCCCGCCAGCCGCCGCGGCGGGGAGGCAGAGCCGGCTGCCGCTCACGGCCGCCCGGGGCGAGTGGCTCCCGGCCCCGCGGAGGCTCCCGGCCCCGCGGAGGCTCCCGGCCCCGCGGAGGCTCCCGGCCCCGCGGAGGCTCCCGCCGGGGCCGCTCGGGTGCGCGGTGCGCCGCGGCGCAGCAGGTGGGCCAGGCCGGGCCGGTCCCCTGCGGTCACCCCGCGGAGCGGGGCAGCGGCGATGACTGCTTGAAGGAGAGCGGTGCAAAAGCAGATCATTAACGCGGCGCTAATTGGTCCTCTCCTCCGCGCCCAGCCCCTGCCCGCGCCGCTGCGGTGCAGCACCATCGGGGCACAAATCGCAGGTGGGGCGCGGGGCCTCGGGGGGGCCCTCCGCTCCCCCCGGGGTTCCCCGGCAGCCGCGGCCGCGCCAGGTCCGCCGCACCTCCGGCCGCGGGGCTGTCGGCTCGCCGCGGCTGCCGCGGAGCCTTTGCAGGGAGCTGCAAGGAGAGGAGCGCTCGCTGGCACCGTTTTGCCACTGCCCAGCCCGATCTGGGGCTATTTTTCTTTTCCATTGCACCAGGCTATGGTGGAATAACTGTGCGGCCACCCGGCAGAGTCTGATGCTTTGATTGCTCTGGTGTGCGCACCTCGAACAAGGAACTTCTCGGTGGTTCCTGTGCTGAAGGGTGAATCAGCCACCGGTGGGGCAAGTCCTGATGCTCAGGAAACGCGCCGGGGCGGGTGTCGGGAAGGAGAGTGGGCATCTTTATTTCTCTTGTTCTTCCCGGAGGTCTATGTGAAAGAAAAAAATTCCGTTGAAGTGCACGATTTTCTGATAAAACACTGAGTCCCTCGCCCAAGGGTTTTAGGTTCAGTCCGAGGAATTAACTCGTTCCTCCGCGCCGCGATGCCAGAGGCGGGAGCAGCAGGAGGTGACCGAGCCGAGCCGAGCTCAGCAGAGCCGTGCTGAGCCGAGCCGAGCTCAGCCGAGCTCAGCAGAGCCGTGCTGAGCCGAGCCGAGCCGCTCCTCACCGGCTCCGCGTCGCTGGAAGCCACTCGCCGGGGGTACTTCAAACGTGTCCTTTCATACGCGGTTTATAAAAACCGACTCCCATCTGCAAGCAGCTCCTCAGAAGCCAAATGACCTGTTATTATCGGCTGTCTGCGTTTACCGCTTGCCTTTGGGGTAAAGGCAACGGTAACCTTCTAAAAACACACTTACCCGGGGGGTGGAAATGAGATTCTGGGAGGCTGCGGATATCTTCCTTGGATTGTCCTAAATGTAGCACTTTGCATAGTCTCTAGTGGCTTCTCGATCATTTAAACACCAGGGAAGTATTTGGGGGGCGGGGGGGGGAGGGGGTGTCAAAGACAAGAGGTCCAGTGCTTGCAAGAGGAGATATGTACGTGCTGGATTTTGGAAGCAGGGAACAGTGATCTTCCTTCAAGCAAGTACTCACCTGTTTTAAACTCAATTCATCGAACCCAGTGAGGACCTGAGCCTCTTTCTCACTAGTACAAAAAAAAAGACTGGGTTGTTGGGGCTCTGGAATGGCTGGCAAGCTATTGATTTTCCAGCTATCGGGCAGACACTGAATGCAATTCAGCAGATGCAAACAGGCAGAGCCTGGCTGAGAGATTGTTTTCCTCCAGAAAGTAACCTTGCAAGATGCTGAGGTTATTGACTCTGGAGTGGGGAAGAAGGTGTCTGATAATCAGCTCACTCGCTATCTCCCTTAGATTTATAGATCAGGGCCTCCATGTCATTCCTGAAAATATAATCATGCTGGCAATAAACCCTGAGGGAAGAATGAAACAGCAAGTGTTTTTCTTCAGAGCTAAGGCAGTGACCTTTGAGTTGCACACTTAAACGAGCCGTAATGTTATAGCAAGCCCAGCACGGGTCTGTTTGATTGCCCTGTCTTGGTTAAGCAGCCCGAGAAGGTGCCAGAGTTGTGCCGGTGCCTACCGGACCGGCAGCGCTGCCCACACACCCAAAGCAAAGCACAGTGCCCTGCTCTGGCTCCAAAATCGCTGCCACAGGGCGCAGGGCTGGTTTTGAGATACGTAGTTTGGGGGGTGGGGGAGCTATCTGTCTCACTTTGTTTCACCAGATGGGAAAACTGCACCAGAGGGACTGCTCCTTTTTTTTTTTTTTCCCTTTTTTAAAATTTTTTTGGACAGAAACATTTCCTGTCTTCTTTGCAAAAAATGTATTTTATGACCATTTTGCTGTGCAGACTTCTCCCTCTCTGGACATTGTGCAGAGTAATGCAACACCTTCAATCTGTGGAGCAGATACCTCTTGATTTCTTTATCTCAGAACATGCCTTTGTCTCTCTTCGACCTGTTCTTGCTCTTCAGTGAAAACTCACCTTTTTACAAGCTGTCAAACATAACACTAACAGCTGAGCATTCCTTGGGAAAAAAAAAAAAAAAAGCCCAAACATATTTACTTAAAAATCACTTAGTATTTATGGCTCCTTGATTTTTTATTAGCCTTTTAACAATGTCTCTCACTATAACACTAATCCAGAGGGAAGGGGCTCTCTCCTGTGCCTATAGCAGATATATCCAAACAGAGAAGGGGAAAGGAGATGTTTAATCACTTCTAGTATTTCTGATATTTAAGGCGATTTTGGAACAAGCAGAAGACCCCAATTCAGTGTGCCTTCTGCTAAAAAAAAAATTAAAAAATTTAAAAATCCAAATTCCATGGTCTAGCTCATGATAAGTAGAATTCAAACAAACAGCACAAAAGGCTGCAAACACAGCAACTGCTCCTACAATCCCATTCAGCAGAGGAGGCACCATTTCCCAAGGGACCTCCGTTTAATGAGGAAGAACGTAATCAGGAGATGAAAGTTTGGCCCTTTGACACAAAGATGGCTCAGGCTTCCCAGCTCTCCTTCACTTTCTTTCCTAAACTCAGTCAAGTCACCCCAGTCTGCCCACAGTCTGGCAGACGAAAGGAGGATAAGTGCAGTTAAGTGGTATCCATCTTAAATGGGGCAAGTGGTTACTTTGGCCAAATGCTTGACAGACTGAGAGGCATTTCAGAGAGGCCCAAGGCAGCCACAAGAATGGGTAACAGCTCGGCAAATGTTAAACAAGACACACAGGATTTGAAAAACACATTCACTGGTTTGCCTCTCCATTTGCTGCAGTGACTCAGGATGGAAATCTGGACATAACTGTGGATAACAGTGAAAACCTCTAGTCAAAGGGCAGCAACAGTAAAGGAAGCTAATTAAATATTGGGCAGCAAACGAAAGGGGAGACAAGCGTGGGAGAAAGATTTACATAAGCTTTGTCATCATGTAGATCAGCGGGAAGCCCCTGCCAGGAATAGGATCTCAAAAAGAAAAGAGCAGAAATAAAATGGCTGAGCGAAAAGCACCATGAATTGCCAGTGATACAGACAACGCTGATATTTGAAAAGACCGTGGCTGGTTTGGGGAGCATGGGACAATCAGAGGGAAAGATGAATAACACAGATGTGTAAAATATAACGAGTGTTATATAAGGTAGATTAGGAACTTCTTGGCCACCCTCATGACTAGTATGAGTAATACATAAACAAGACAAGAGGAAATGGAAAAGAGATCTTAGGAATTTTCTATACAAGGCATAGTTAACTCGTGGAATGCACTGTCATCAGATGCCATTAAAAGCAAGGTCTTGATGGAATTAAAGGAAAAATTGCATATGGATAATGAGAGTTATATTCCTAATTAAGACAAGAATATTTTTTTATCATGCTTAGAAGCAATGCAAATCTTCATCTCTAAGTAACAGGAGATAGGAAGAAACATGATTAATCTAGAAATGCTTTTTGTTGGGGTTCTTGCAGCTCTGAAGTAGCTGCTGGCAGCCATAACCTGAGCCTGAATACTGGATACACCTCGGACTGAGCTAGTGTGTCCGTTCCCATGTTGTTACATCTCTTCTGGAGCAGCTTTCTTCCCTGGACAGCTTCTCACTCTGCGTACTACCACCCAGTCTGGAACTGAATTCACAGAATAGAAGTACCGAATATGACACTAAAATATTAAGTAGAACAAATCAATTAATGCTCTATTCTTTTCTGCATGTTATTATGGCATATATGTGAATTAGGATGTCTCATTGACTGTCAGAAAAATATTAAGTATCCGGATTTTTGAAGATGGGACTTGGAAGCTTTTGAAAACATTACACACTCTCTAAATAATAGCATGTAATGTATAAACTGTTTCTTCCTTGACCTATTCAAAATAAGAATCGTGACCGTTTGTTTGGTTTTCACATGTGGCAGGGTCAGTTTGACTTTCCCTTCCAATTCAAGTAATTGCTACAGGAAATCTTTATATACGTGTTCTGATTTTGGGACTTAGATTTGTTTTTAGTGGAACTAGAAAAGAGTACAAGCATGCAATGTAAAATTTCTTTGAAACTACAAAGAGAAAAGTTCCACTCTTACTCTCGTTCCTTAACTTTTAATAAGAATAACTTTAATTTAACACATCTGGGCAGCTTGCAGACTATCAGATAGTGCCTGCATATCTGGTGTTCTAAGTACCCTGGACAAATACAGTGACTTAAGAAATTAAACATATATATATATATATATATCAAAGTAAATAAACACTAGAACAACAACTGACGTTCACCAACTACCCTTACAGACCTTGAACAATATTTCTTTGCCCTTCCAAACACCAATCTATTCTAGACAAGAGAAAAAGAGTAGGGAGATTGTACCCTGAAAGAAAACACCTTCAGTAAATTCAAGCTGTTTGAAGCTCAGAAAGGAAATAGGCAGCAAATTTCCAGGACTCTAATAACAGTGATTTCTCCCTCAGTACCGACTGAGCTTCAATACCAACACCTCTGCTAACTGAAACGTCAGAGGGAAGGAAATTTCCTAGCTGGACTCCTTGCCACTTCAGATCAAGCCCCTTCCACGTGGGATTGCTGAAGCAGGTTACAAACCAGCAAGCAACAACACAATTGCTGGGACATGGTGGACTGCTTTACAGAGAAATACTATTTACCTTGTACAGAAAAAAGTAAGGCACAATGTCCCACCTAAGGTTATAGGAAGTCTGCCTAGTTGAGGAACAGAAAGCTCATCTCTAATTGCCATAGGAAGACCACCTTTCCACACTGTATTTAGTCTGGCCGGCCCACTTCACACAGCACCACACTTTTGCCACTTTTTGTCCATATCAGTTGTCTTTAGAAGGACAAAAAAAGGGTGTAGACCGCCCCAAAGCACTTTTCTGTCAGCTCTTTTCTTCAGAACAGGATGCCATTTAGACTCGTGCATATCATTATCATAAATAACCTCAGAACTACTTAAATCGCAGCTTGTGCAGGCATTTGGGAACAAAACCACATTTTAATTTATCCTTCTGTCTCGTTTTCCACTTATAAAAGTTGGTAAATTAGAATATTGTGAAAACTACATAAAGGGACAGCTTTGAGCTCTCTCTTCCCTCCCTTCACTGCTCAGCACCCTGGTGTGAGTTCCCTGTACACCTTAGTCTGGTTGCCTCAGATTATTCTACTTAGATCCTTAAAATACTTTTCTGTTATGCAGCACTCCTCCCTGTAATTTTGAGGATGGAAAGCCTTTTTGTCAGTTGATTTTAAAATGTGTTTCACTCGTTTGAGACCACTTTTTCTGATATTGAAAAAGCCAACAAAGCTCCTTCCCAATCTACTTGAAAGATCATGGACACTTGATGGACACTTAACTTGATATTCCTTTAATTCTACCCTATTGTAAGTAGAATCGATGCCCTTTTAATTGCAAATATTTAAATTAAAATGCCCTGTGATTCAAGTGTGATAACAAATAAGTTTGTGCCTCTTTCTGAAAGAAAAACGTAAAGTTCCTTCCTCTCACTTTCAGTATTTTCCACCCTTTCATTTTGTTTTCTGGGCATCCAAAGGTAATGGAGCTTGATAAAAATGCAGCGGGCTGGGGGTGGAGGGGGGGCACAGTGGGAGGAGAGGGAAGATAACATTATTCCAGGCCCTTGCTCTGTTTTGTTAGGACAGATTTGATCTTTGGGCAGCATCAGAAGACAGGCCTGAATGAGCTCCTGGTCATCTCTTCACTCTCTCTTCTTTTATGTGGATTACTCTTCACTCTTTTCAGGGGTGATATCTCACTATTCTTGTTTGGTAAATTAGGCCATTGTTTCCCTGTGCTTCACTTCTTGTAAAATCTTTTTTTTTCTTAACTTCAGACCATTGTTCCTGGGCAGTGAGCATGCTGTCACTGGAGAAGGGATGTGAGGAGGGAACTATATAACTGGGGACAGATTCTGCCCTGTTTTGCCATTTAGCAGTATCTTGCTGTCGATTGCTCTTTCATAGGGGTTTCTAGCAGAAAAACAAGGGATCAAATTCTGCGTTGTAATTGAAGGGACAATTAAGGAAAAATAATAAATGTTATGGAATATGGAATAGTCTCATATGGCAATTTAATTTTCAAGTTAGCAAATACTCAGAATAATAGGCCATGGGCTAGATGGTTGTTGAGGGGGCATTTGTTCACAGCCTGATTTATCAGTGCTTCTCGTTGTCTCATGACAAACGCTTAAAAAAGGAAGAAACACAAACACAAATGTCACAGTCATTTCTGTTCCATTTAACAGTGAATATCAAGGCTAACATTTGTAGTTCAGAAACAGAAACCTCAGGACAGAACACTAAAATATGTGGTGCTGGGACTTCATTTGTTGTCACTGGAATGTATATTCTGGGTGGTAATCTTTTATCTAGCTGCGCTTTGAAAATAAAACCCCCCAAACAAAACCCACTGTAATTACATTTTGCTTCTTCATGCTGTGTAAAACACGCCAGACATTTGGGGAGAGCAGGCTGAGGTGCAGAGGAACCAAGTGTGAGCATGTGCTAGTGCTTCACAGCATGCGGAGCCTGATGGCTGTCACCAGTATCAGCCGAGCTTTGATGACCGCTGCTGTGCTTGTGGCGAGGGCTCATGGGAAGGGGGCTACAGGCCACCTCATTAAAGACTATGAACGTGTGTTGTGCCATGTTTGACGACTGTTGAGAGAAGGCTGGAGTGGAAGAGCTTACATAAAAGCATTAACAAGGACATAATGCCAGCTGACTCACTCGGCACAACGCTGTCTGCACAGAGCATGTGAAGCCGTAACTAGCAAAGTAAGTCCTGCCGTGTCTTCTTGGAACTGCTGGGAGCCAGCAGCTCCGTTATGCGGCTCCAGTACGTGGTTTAATGACCACCTGCCCACGAGCGCTGTGCAGATGACGGGCATTTCACAGGATGCACAGAGAGAGCATTTCTGGAGAAGGCTGCTGCTCTTTCTTGGCTCTCTCCCCTCCAGTTTGAACAGTAACAAAATTTAGACCAGAGGTGCTCATGGAAAACCATGGGAGCCATGTCCACAAGAGTGGGGTGCCTGCAGGAAAAGAGGTGAGCAAGACAGCAGTCGTTAATTCCCTTTTCCTGTTTAATCGCTCTTTCACAACGAAGCACAGAGGCAATGGCATTTGACATACTTGTATTGACTGCGCCTCCCACCTTGGAAGTGTTTCTTCCAAGCTCAAAAAACCACGACGCTGGGCCAGATCCATCCCTGACGTAAATGCAAGATGCTGGACTTGCTGTTGGTGCCTGTGGGTGCGGGGTGCTGTGCCGGGAAGCAGGTGGAGACCCCATGGAGGCACCACCATGTCCCTGCGCCAGAATGCTGGAGACCCCCTGAGGCGACCTGCCCTGTGCAAGGCGTGGTGCGGGCTCTCCAGTGGGATTTTCACCAGCTCCTTTAGACAGATTGCGTGAAGGGCTCCAGCGCGTTGACTGGGAACGGTACGGACACGAGACCAGTCCCACCAGAAGCCGGGGAACACATCCTGCAGCTCTGAAACGCCCCCCTCCTACCAGCCTGTCCCCCCACACCCTTGTGGTGCAGCATACATACCCCTCCCCAGCCAGGAGCTCCACAGACCGGGTTATCTTGTATTTTTTTTTCCTACCTAAAAAGCGTGGGGAGGGCTGACAGCGCTGGGCGAGCGGAGTCGCCGCTGCAGCCGCCCCCGCACCGTGCCGAGCCGGAGCGGGGCCCGCTGCCCCCGCGGGCCCCGGCTGGGGGCGAGGGGACTCCGCTCGCCCCCTCAGCCCCCTTGAAGCCGGGGCAGCGGGTGAGCCCCTCGCTGCGAGGGCTCCTGTCAGGCGCCGCGGTCCCCCGGGAGCCCCTCGGCGGGGCCGAAGTGAAAGTGAAGCGACTCCCGAAACCCCTTGGGGGTGGCGGCAGGAGCCATGTGACAGCCGGGAAGCGGCCCGGCCGCACGGGGCTGCGGCGGGCGAGCACCGGGAGGCGATCGACGGGGGCTGGGGGGAGGGGGCGTGCGTGTGTGATTTCTCCCGGCGGCGGTGCCCCCTCCCCGCCCGCCGCGGCAGGAGCGCCCAGCGGCCCCGCGCCGCCTCTCCTTCTCCTTCCCTTCCCCTCCCCGCGTCCCGCAGCGCCGGCTTCTCCCTCTGCGCCCGCACTCGCGCTCGTCCCTGGAGGCGGCGGCGGCGCGGGGGGCTGGGCAGGGCGGCGGGGCAGGGCAGGGCAGGGCAGGGCGGGCGGCTCCCCCTCTCCCACCTCCTCCGCGTTCCCCTCAGGCAGGGCAGGGGCGCGCCCCGCAGCGCTGCCCCCGGGAGGAGGGACTCACCTCCCCGGCATGGTCACGGCGGGTTATTAGGGTGGTCGTCCCCTTGTCTCTCTTTTTTTTTTTTTTTTTTCCCTTTTAATTACTGTTTTTAATTTTCCTCCTCGCCGCCGCCGCGGCTGTCACTGCTGCTCACCGCTACTCTTAGCACCGCTCTTCCCGGGGCTCCCGGCGCGGCCTTGCCCCGCCGCCCCTTTGTGCCCGCTGCGATGAGCCGAGGGGCCGGCGGCCGGCGGGCGCGGCCGGCCCGCGGCGCCCGGGGGCAGCGGCAGGTAAGCGGGGCGGCGGCGAGGGGCGGGCGGGGGGCCGGCAGGCGGGGCGGCCGCTGCCGGCAGCGGGGTGCCCGCGGGCGAGGTGCCGGTGCGGAGCGCAGCCTCGCCTGCGGCGGGGAGGGCGCGGAGCGGGGCGGCGGTGTGCGGTGACACCCGATGCCGGGCCCCCCCCCGCCCCGCCGCCCGCCCGCCCCCGGAGCAGCCCGCTCGTCACCCGCGGCCGGACGGGTTTGTCCCGTCCTTTGTTTTATTTAGGCTGTGTATAAAAACTTGTTATCACCGCCAACCGAAAGGACACCCGTCCCTCCCCGCTCCCCCCCCGCCCAGGTTGAGAGCTCTGGGGTCTCTGCCCCTTCCCGGATTGCCTCTTGTTTTAACTCTCCCCGTCCCTTCCCGATATTAAACCTGTCTCCTGCTGCGTGTCTCCCCTCTTTCCAGTCTGCCCACCCCGCTGCCCTCCCGAGTTCCCCCTTCCAACCTCTGTACCTATTTTGATTTATTTTTTCTCCACCCCCCCGCCCTTTGGTTTCTAAGGGACTCCCCTCCAACCTGTCTGTAGGTATGTTTGTGTAACCAGACACTGAGAGTAGCTTGTCTGCCGAGGAATTAACTCGGCAACCCCCAAAGCTTAGTTTGCATTCAATAGAGGTGTTTGTTTTTCAGGTTTAAACCTCCAGACGGGTTGAAGAAATCGCCCGAAAGGAACCACTTGGCAGATTTTGTTTCCTGCCTTGAAATCTCACTGGACGTGGAGCAGGTGGGGGATCAGGAGGGGAGAGATTTTGGGGGGTGGGAAGGGGTGATGGCATGGAGAGTGACCAGAGGCTGAGTGGTGTGGGAAGGAAAAGGGCTTTAAAGTCGGGAGAGTGAAGCTACACTTTCCTCCTTCCTCTCCTCTGAGGGCAGGGAGGATAGCGCAAGGCTCTCGCTCTCGTTCGTTAAAAATAAATACTACAGAAGTTGGCAAATTTTGTAGTTTTACAGAAGTGGATTCTCTCCAGGATTAACGTAAAAAATGTTGATGTTTGAGGAACTGCTCTTGCTCAACCCGTAAATAAAGTGGAGATGTTGACAGTTTGTCTAGCCTCTGGTAAATGAGAACAAAAAAACATTCATTTCATTTCTTGAAGGGCATCAATAATTGTGAGGGTGGGAGGGGGAGGAAGGAGTTTAACTATTAACCTTTATCTGGGATCGTAAAAGAGTTGAAACTCGTGTTTCTGAAGCTTCTTTTATGCATTTGCTTTTCTGCTTTCCCCCCTCTGCTTTCCTTCCCTGGAGATGGTGAAAGGTAAATGAAAATGATGATGCCTGCATTAATTGGACAAGCAGGCAATTTTATGGCTCACCAGTAAAAAATAAATGCCACGGGAAAGCCACTGTAGCGCAAGTGGTGGGAAAAGTGGTCTGGAGGGTGTGTGGAGGGGGACGGCAAAGCAGCGGGGCTGGCTGCGGCTTGTGCTGTTACTTCAGGGGGTTTTTGGTTTTGTGTTTCCAGATCATTCGCTTGAAGACAGCGGAGAACAATTTGTGGAAGGTAAGAGAGCCTTTTCCCCAACAGTTACATCCTCCGGGGCCACGTACTATGCGTACCTGAGTATTTATTTGCCTGCTGCTCAGGCCCGCGGTGCCAGCGCACTCGTGCTAGGAAGTGATAAATGAGAGAATGCTGAGCTGTTGCTGGCCACAGCGTGGATATGGGGAAGCACAGCATTTTTTAGCGAACAAAAAAAGCTGCTTTTATGCACCAAGATGCTTGCTAAGCTGATAAATTCCTCCCTTCCAAAAAGGCATACCCTTTCTTTTCTTAATCAGGACATAGCTTAGGAAAACAAGAGATGAAGTGTACAATGAAAAAGTTTCTGTCGCGACTATTTTCTACACATGGAAGTAATGTGCCTAACTTAACACATAGGTTGTTTTGCCTAGCTTAACATGTAGGTTGTTTTCAGCAAAGATGTTAGTATTAATTTTGGTATGAACTGGGAAAAAAAAAATCCTCGTACCTTCTTAATTGCAGCTTTCCCAAATGTGGTGTTATGTTACTTCGTGGCGTGATTTTGTATGAAGTGAAATAAAATTACTCTTAATACTCCTGAAAATAAACTGTGTCCAGCCACCAGAACTTTTCTTCTTCCTACAGGCTTAATAAAGGGAAAGCAGAAGATCTTGGGGAGGAGGCAAGGGTGGGAAAGATACAGGATCATCAAATTTGGCAGAGCAAGTGATCGGGGGGGGGGGTGTCTTTGTTAGTTTGCAGTTACAAGCAAAATACACTGTTCCAGTAAATGCAAATTCAAGTAATTTCAAATGAAAATTGTAAAAATGCTTTCTCATTCATGCGTTTGTTTTATTTGGAAGAACGGCGCCTTTTATTTGATTTTCCTTATTCTGTCATTCTCTTGTCTAGGAATCGAAAATACAAAGACTGAGTAATGCTGTTTATTCTCATGAGTTACTGTAGAAATCTGTACCACACACTCAGTTCTGATGGAGTTTCTCTTCCCTCCCCTTTAAATGAGTCTCTGCCAGCAACAAGTGTGTTGATATACTGATCTGAAGGACTTGGGCACGATGCCAACTCAAGCAAGTTAAATGACATGGTTAATAGTGTCTCTACTGTCCTTATCACACAGTAGTTGTCTTTAATAAACTCAGTGAACTTCCAAGTGGTAATCATGGATGACAAATTAACCTGAGTTCCAGCTTGCCTGTTCAGATGAACTCTGCTTTGCTCTGATTGATAACTATTAAATGCTAATTCCAAATGAACTATAAGATTTTTCAAAATACACCTTTCTTCTCTAAATATATAATTTCTTTCAGGCAAATAAAAGCCAATTAAGTTATCTGAAAGAATTTCTAATGCTAAAGTGTTCCCATGGATTCTGCTGCTAGCAGTGTATTTTTGTTAAGTTTTTGTGTAGTAATACTTTTACGTGGGTCACTGCATCTTTCAAATGAATAGTTGTGAAACACTTCCAAAGAGGAAATAATTGTACGTAAAATAGGTAAGCCAGTATAATATGCCTAACAAATTAAAACACTGTGTAATTCCTGTAAAGCATTTTGGATGGAAGTGAAAATGATTGTTCCATCAATTTCGATTTGAAGTAGGTAACCTTTAAAAAGCACCTAATATAATTTTGGAAGTCTGCACACTGTCAAACAGTAAGCTGTTTCACAGTGGGAGTTTTAAAGTTTTTTGAGTACCTCTAGTACTCATACTGACTTTTCCCCTTGTAGAATTAAAAGATTACAACATAATATGAAACTACAGAAGAACAGGCAGAGTAGGACAACTGGCAGTTTAACTGTAAGTGGCATGTATGATTGCTTAGATTATGATTTTTATTTTTTGAGATATTTGATCCTAAAAATGTCTTTGCTAGATCTCTTCTTCCTGATTTCCAAACTTGCTAGATTTTGCCAAAAAACATAGAAATGCTCATGTTCTCAGCAGCTGTTAAAAGCTTGCTAAAACACTTAATAATAGTGTATTTCATGTCTTGTGGCTGTGATTGAAATACAGTGCTGTGTGTTTAACTGATAGGTTTGGAAATGCTCTTCTCAATGGCCAAAACTGTATTTTTGAAAATAATTAGAATACAGATTGTCTAATGTCACAGGTTTGATTTCTTCTGGCTTTGTTTGCAAAATTCATTCCTTTGAGACTAATGAAAACTAACTAGATTCTACCTATGTCTTAAAAGCAGCAATAGATAAATAAAGAAAATCGTCATTCCTTTCCTAAAATCCTTGTGCAAATGAAGAAGTCTGACAGTATTTGTGGCGTTTTTTTCTTTACATGTTGCCAATCATATTATAGCCGCAATGAAAGTTATTCAAATGATAGCTTTTGTAAAAGCAAAAGACCTAACCTGAGATAGTACTGAAATCTTATTGTGAAACTCCTACGGCCCGTAGAATGAAGCAAAGAAAGGAATGTGCTTTTATGTATATATTTACGACATATTAGATGTTCATTTCAGTCATTCCTTGACACTATGGATATGCCTTATTCATTCAAATTAAATATTTATCGGTCCCAAGTAACATTTGGGAAGATACTCCATGACATGAAGGCACAGTATTTCTAGAAATGCGTTTTGATAGCTGATAAGTCACTCCTCTCTTTTGGGTGATCTGAAATTATGATAGTGGCTTTCTGATACTCAGGATGTGAAGTTAAAAGCGATCTTCCTTGTTAAGCTTTGTAATTTATGAGGGTTTGTTTTTTTTTTTTTCTTTCCTGCAGCCCTCCTCAAACCTGATAGTTCTTTCAGTTTCACAGTTGGGCTCATGTTCCACTTTTCTTTTTGCTTTGAAGGCTGGGCGGGGGGCTTGTCAGGGTTTGCAGTTGTGCTGCTGCGTGCCGGGCTGGGTGGCTGTGCTTGGAACCAGATGGGTGTTACTCTCCAAGAGTTGTTGCCACCGTTCCCATTCCTCTTTCTTATTAAAACCAATGCTAGGGATCTCTTCATTAGCAATGAATCGCATTAGAAACCATACACTAAGCATCATATACTTGCTTAATGACATTTTGAAAGATAAGGTTTAAAGACTTTGGTTTGGTTTTTTTTTTGGTGAAAACTCGGCATATTAAATGCACAGAAAAAGTGCAGTGCATCTGAACCATTTATTTCTGAAATATCTTTCTCTTTTATCCTTCCTTGTTTGCCATGTTCATCACATGAGACTTGAAATTGCTAGCATGTGTAATAAGCACAATCTTACTACTGTGAGGAAAGCCACTGAAGTAATTGGAATAATTTTCAGTAAAGCAGTGCCCAGTGCCCTGTCTTTGCAGAACGGACTAACCCTTGTCTTTTAAGCTCTGCAGGGCAGGGAATTGTCTTAGAAGTATTTTCTATAAAGTGCCTGGCATGCCTGTGTGTGCCAAAAATGATAAATAATAACAAACAGTAGTTGACAATTTATGTAGACTTTTTTTTTTAATTATTATTTTGGAATTTGCCTATAGGGTACTTTCTAGCAAAAAGAAAAATGTCAGAGTGGCTTCCAGCTGGGGCAAGATGTGCTCTGATGGTGAGAGAAGCTTTTAATCAAAATAGAACACACATTTAATCGATAGTATCTTCTGTGAAGCCGTCGGGCCAAAACATCAACTGGTGTAAATCAGTGTATCTCCACTGAAGTCTGTAGAGACACGACTGACTTACCCCAGACGATGTGAGTGGCCTTTTTGGCTTTAGCAGTTTTCCTTTAATCTTCCTGACACTTAAACTTTTGCTATGATCTGCCCACATTCCAAAAGTGTGGAGTGAAGATGGGATATCGTTTCCTTATTTTCTTCCTCCTTTAAGCCTTTGGTGGCTTTTGTCTTGCGTGATGATGTATACTTGATTAGCTATATATGTTCTAGTCTCCCCTTCAAGCCTGTGCGGTTACCTGTCATCCTCAAGGTCACACCTGAAAAGGAGCATCACTATATTCAGAAACACTCCAGTCTTGTCCAGCTTGCCAGATGCAGGTGTATTGTGAATAGCTTCCTGATCACACTGTATTAGTGATTAAAGGTTCCTAAATACTGTTGTTAATAACCCTCTTATTAGCAATTTGTGTCATGTGAAGAAGTTTAGGAACATTGTCCCCCGTATCTATTTCCCAGAATAATTTTGTTTTGTGTCTGCCAAGTGTCTTAATGTTTTAGTTACTAAACTGCCTCATCCATATGAAGTAATTAAAAATACTGTGTACATCTTGTGTGGTGGGAAGACTCAAATTACATTTTGGCAGTGAGGAGAAGTACATGATTTTTCTTTATCTTCCAAGCCTCTAATAGACATTTTTGAAGGCAGTGTTAGTAAAATAGTTCTTGTTAGACATGGGAAAACTGTTTGAGTAGGGAGCCACTCATTTTCAAAAGTTCAAGCTAAATCTTGTTCTTTCCTATTTTTAGAACTTGAGCATACATATTTTTAACAAAACTTCATTAAGTAATGCAGAAAAGTAATCAAGTTTGTTAGATGATTGCCCAGAATTGGTGGTTTTGAAGAAAGATGGGATGCTTGTGTGTGTTTGTGTTTAGATTCGGAAGCAATGGAGAAATCCTAAATCCTAACACATACACACACACACATATCACTGGCAGCTATGAGGAGAACATGATTAACTGCCTAATCATACATTTTTCCTCAAATGTCTTCTCACCCTATGCCCAGTTTTTCCTGGGCTTTATAAACTAATATCTTCGGTGAAAAAAAAGTAATAAGATGAGAATATTGTGCCCAGATGCTGCACTGCAGAAGGTCACAAGAAGTGTCTGTAGAGCCTGATAAAGAGTGGATTCTGCAAGTGGAAATGAGAATACTCCATTTCCTTTGAACTGACGGGAAAGGTACTTTTCCCCTTTCCAGCTTGCCAGTTCTTCCAGAGCTATGAAGGACCATAGTAACTAAACCTTTCACCAAGATTTTATTAAAGCAGGAAATATATGTAATTACAACATTTCAAGTGACTCAATAGAGATACGTAGAAAACTAATAATATATGCAATCATTTTAGTTCTTACAGGCACTCAGATGTTGATTTCCTTTTCGTTTGTAGTCGGGAAAACCTTTGGATGGAAATGAGGCTGCAAAAGGGCAAGAGTTGATGCCAAAAAAGGAAAGCATGTTTCAGAGCCTGTCTTGAGTTTATTTTCTGTCAGCGATAGTCTTTGCCGAAAGTGAAAATATTCTAACAGAACTCTAAACTTGACTGCAAGGCTGTAAGAGTTAGCCATTTTCAAAAATGTGTGTCTCTTCAGTATACTTCCAGCTTGTGCAAGAAGACATGTTTTCAGTCTTTTTTTTGGTGTCTGTTTTATTGTCAGAAACACTTTGCAGGTCTTAAATTAGCCCTAGTGAGACATCGGCTTCAGTTGAGTTATGACAGTTTATAGCGGCTGAGGGTCTGATATAATATGGACTTGAGAGCCTGGTCCTGCGAATGTAACATTCAGCGTAGTCAGATTTCATAGATAGCATGCTATGGTAAGCAAAATTGAACTTCTAGATTTTTATCCAAGAATTTCCTAAAAATACTAATTTATAAGATGCTTTCAAATGAGAGGGAAGTCCTGTTATTTCACTGTTTTTTGTAAACTTCTATATGGTATTTACAAACTCCAGCTAATGGTGAAGAATCAAATGCCATAAACTTGCATTGTAGATTGCTATGTCTAATGGTGGGTTTAGGGTTGCAAATACTTTACTGGCATTTAATTAATAGTTAAAATAAAACAATTTATCTGTTCAGTTCCTTCACATTGTAACAACAACAGCTTATGAATTGGAGAATGATGTCTGTTAAATATTTGCAAGTTGTTTTTTTCTTTTTAATCTTTTAAATGGAATTGCAGAAGTGTACAAAAGACAAGAGATGCATGTTGGGAAGTGGTTTAGAGAAAAAGCACTTTAGTAAAAAAAGAAAATAAATTTTTGAGTGAAGATCAGTAAAGCTAGAAATGATTACTTCTGTGTGAACTTTGTTCCTAAAAAGAAAAACGTCCCCAAAAAGGTCTTTTTTCTTTTAAAGTTTTATAAATACTGTAAACCAGTGGAAGAAATTATATATTGTGGATTGCTTTTGTCTGTAGCAAGGATTTTTCAAGGCTAGGTCTCAGAGGATTTTATGTATTAACTACAGATCACGCCCAGCCAGTTACAAAAACTCTGCATGATGCCTACTCATGTAAGGTTTTTGTTTTGAAATCAACCCTTTTTTTTTTGCTTCTGCATTGTAAACAATTTGAGCAATGTGTTGGACACACTACATCGAATAGCAGAACACCCAAAAGTTTGGTGAATCGGGAGTTTTATCGGTCCAGCCTTGCTCTGCAGTTGTGTTTGTGCATGTGAAGTGTCCGGTTATACAGATGTGATTGCAGCGGGAGGGGAGCACATGAGACAGTGCGGATGGAAAGTTGTTCGCGTGGGAGTGTTTGCAAGATCAGAGCCCTGTACTCTAAGTCGGCCCTCATGATTTCAGAATGAAAGCATGTTAATTTATAAGCTTGAAAATAGTTACCCTTAATTTAAATGTGCATTGACAGAATCCTAAAGTCTTGTAAGTGCTCGTCTTCTGTGACTTAGTGTGCTGACTGATCCTTACAGAACTTACTAATGAAATTGAAAAAAAAAAAAAAGAAAAAAATGAACAGAAAAATATATCTGATCAAAGCAATTGTTAGAAATGACACTATTTGATAAGATCATCTACTGAAAATAAAGGGGGAAATGAGATCTGACTGAGGTAAAACCAGGTAAATAGCTTTCAGCTCTGCTTTTGTTATTCAAGAAGAAAGAGAAACAATAGGTGCTGTTTAGATTCAGGAGCTGCCCTTCTAACCTCTGCTGCTCTTAAAATGCCTGAAGGTTATTGCATGGTTCATGCTGGCTTTTATGCTTGCAGTTCAACTCTTAATTTTCTAACAAAAGGAGATGCAGTACCACTGCCGATAAACACTGCGCGGAACAATCGGAGAGAAAAATGGAAAAATTCCTCGCGCTTTTTTCCTCCTTTCCAGTTGCTGAAGTACACTGGCATGTTTTTAACAGAAAGATAAGAGCACTGCCTCCTGTGTTAAGCTGCCCAAGCTGGAGAGTGATTTTTAAAAAGCAGGAACATGATTTCTAGGAGGAGAGGATGTGCTTTTGCATTCAATAGCCCCAGCCCAAACAAATGATTTGTTGCACGCTGTTACGGGGAGTGATCCGAACATCCACAGGGGCTTTGTCTGTTCCAACAAGATTTCAAATTTTTGCTGCACTGGCAAAATCGAGTCGGGTTAGCCTTAAATCCAGCCTTCTCAGCATCACAGCCCCAGCTGCCTGGCCCAGAGGCGTTCCCACAGAACGTGAGGTGCGCCTTTTCTCTGCGAGTTGTAACGCGGTGGTGCACAGTGTGAGTAACACAGACAAACAAACCTCAGCCGGCACTTTGGCCCTGTCCTTGTATCTGCTGCTTTAATTTGTCGGCGTGATCCTTCCCGGTGTTTAGAACACCGTGATGCTTTGTACTTGGATTCTGGTGCAATCTGAGGAGAGAAGGGGTCAACTTCTGAGGGTATTGTTTTCCAGCACAGCTGAAAAGTAATGGAATGTAACAGTTTTAGGAATGTACACCTGTGAGTATATAATAAGAGAGTATCTGTTTGTGTATTTTCGCCGCTGACATTCAGATCAAAGGTCCCCTAGGTGCTGTTGTAGTAAGAAAAAGGGAAAGGGGCCACATGTCTTACCAACTCTGACCTGTCCTCTTGCTCCTTGTTTGCAAGTTTTCACTAGAAAGTCGGTCATGAGCCTGCTTCAATTACTTTCAGGGGTTTGCTTAGTGCATATGGATACTCAGTTGAAAATACAGAAAATTCAGGTCTTGGTGATTAAAAGAAGAAATACTGCTAGCGAGCACTGCTGCTTAAATATCAAAGCCGATGCCCAATCTTGCATGGGACGGCGCTAGGATGTTATCACAATTACTTTAAAAAAAACATTGTATTTTGAGGCAGCGAGTGTTACTCCTGGATGACAAGCTGAGAAACATCTTCAAGCCTTTACAAACACATACCAGCTTAAGCATCTTGGACCCTTTACAGCTACATGCCAGCTAAAACAAAAAGCCGAGGTGTCTTCTGTCTCTTGCCATCCAGCTTGCTTACAGCTAAAGGAAATGTATCCCAAATGCAGGAGGATCCCCCAGGCTGTGGAAGTTGTTTAATTAATCATCACTTTCAGCCTGCTCATTAAATGGCTTTTCTTTTCTCACATGGGCAAATGAAAAAGATGATTATACCTGGGAGAAACAATGACATCTGTTAAATCTTCCTCTATTGTTAAGCACCGTTAAAAAAAATCGATTTTAGATATGCAGAATAAGTAGAACTATGCTTGCTTTTAATTCTCATCTTCTTTAACTGAATTTTCTTAAATCAGAAATAATAGCTTTTAAAAATTTATTAAGGTAGAGACATTTTTACCATTAAACTTTTGCTTGCTTCCATGACATGTCCAACTTGATTTCTGTATAACCAATGTGTTTTCACGTGAGAGTCAAAACTGCCCACCCCAGAGTCTTCAGTGTTTTTCAGCTTCTGTTGCATTAACATTTTGGTCATGATAAACGGCTTGGCAGCTTATGATGTAATTTATCATGTTGCTTCATCGCTGGGGCTTTGTCAGCAGCAGGGAATTTCAGGAAGAATTTTCCATTGGCTCAACGAAGCCAGCAGCAGCAGCACTGTGGGAATTTTACATGGAAATCTGAGTGTAGACATGGCCTAAGGGAAACTACCCGTGTGTCTGATTTTGGGGCACGTTTGGTAAGAAGTAGTAAGCCAGGGGTGTTGGATAACTGTGGTCTTCAAGAGCTTAGCTCGCTCTCGGTTCTCAGTGTGCGTAAGACCTCTTGCAATCTCTTCTCAACATGTTGTGGAAAGTTATTAGCGTTTTGATAATACATGTTTTTCTCTTTCTCTGTGGGTTCTGCAGCTCCAGTTTGTTTGTGATGAATTCCTGGGGCACATTATTTGCTTACTGTACTCAGGCAGGGGAAATCAGAATCTTACTAGGTGATAAAGACTGTCGTTTGGACAGTTTGATTTAGGATATTACTTTCAAGATAGAGAGTCAGATCGAGTCATCATTTTGCTTTATCCGGATTTATTCCACAGAAAATCATGAGCTGGGTATAATTTGCAAATATTTGTTTTAGTTGCACAGTTTTCACAGTGTGTTCTCCCAGTTGAAGGGTGGGGAAAATATGCAGTAAGGCCTGTGACACCATTTCACACAACCCTCGGCCACATGGTTTTATTTTATTTTTGCTTTCTGTTGGCAGGCACTAGCAGGGGGGGTGTTAATTCGTGGCCTGCTAATTTTGCTCAGAAGGTCTATTCAGCCATCGGCAGCACAGAAAAGGGTTAGCAGCCTTGCTGTTGCCTATGGCAGCTGTGGCGCAACAGCAGCACGTGCTGCTCAGATCACAAGGTTGGACTATTGGAACTCCCTTGCTGTGAAGCCGTGAGCCCAGCTTCTCACAGAATCACAGAATGTTAGGGATTGGAAGGGACCTCAAAAGATCATCTAGTCCAATCTCCCTGCTGGAGCAGGAACACTCAGATGAGGTTACACAGGAAGGCGTCCAGGCGGGTTTGAATGTCTCCAGAGAAGGAGACTCCACAACCTCCCTGGGCAGCCTGTTCCAGTGTTCCGTCACCCTCACTGAGAAGAAGTTTCTTCTCACATTTAAGTGGAACCCCTTGTCTTACTGTTGGTTGTCACCGAGAAGAGCCTGGTGCCATCCTCGTGACACTCACCCTTTATATATTTATAAACATGAATGAGGTCACCCCTCAGTCTCCTCTTCTCCAAGCTAAAGAGCCCCAGCTCCCTCAGCCTTTCCTCACAAGGGAGATGCTCCACTCCCTTCATCATCATCGTTGCCCTGCGCTGGACTCTCTCCAGCAGTTCCCTGTCCTTCTGGAACTGAGGGGCCCAGAACTGGACACAATATTCCAGATGAGGTCTCACCAGGTCTCCTTTGCTTGCCCGCCGCTTCTTTGGAAAGCAGCACCGTGAGCCAGTGGCACTGTAGGTGTGCTTGCTGTGTCAGGCCTCTGCTTTTCGGGGGTTTGCAAGCTGTGAAATAGTGACTTGACTTTAAGGTGGTGCTGCTATATGTATTTCAAAGCTATGTGGTAGGACCTAGTTACCTTAAAGGTCGCTTCCTGGAGCTTCGGTCTGAAGGATGTTTGCCTTCAGATGCTAACCTGTTTAATTTTCCCACCATTACGTTGGCTACGGCCAGGGGTGGGGAGATGTTTACCTACTGGACCCTGCCCCAGCCCTTCAGGTTTCCACCTAGTCCATCTTCGGTCACTTGGCCAAAGTGGCATTGCTCCGAAAGGCCCCAGCAGCTGAAGCTCTTGTCTTTCTGTCCAGTTCCTGCCTTCTCCCTCGTTCTGGAGCCGGCTCGCTTCTGATCCTGTACGAGCCACCTCGCGGCCCTCCACCTGCCGACTTGGGCACAGAAAATCAAGTAGCTCTCTGCAGGGTTATCTCCCCGAACTGGCCTTTCCCTCCCGGGAGCAGACACGCTCCAGCACCAGCAGCGGAGACGTGGTGGGAGCAGACAGCCAGGACAGGGGGGAATGGCAGCACGGCCCTCACCCCGGCACATCGAAAGCTTTGTAAAAAAGCGGCTCAGCTAATCGCAACATGAACCCTCTTTGCCAGCACTGCGGTTATTACACGTATTTGTAAGCAGGAAAGCCTTTTCATTGTTTTATCACATGTCTGTACACATGAGAGAGCAAGACAAAAGCTAGGAACATTTTATGCCTCACTGTTAAAGGGCTGGGGGGAGGCTGTTTGTTTTAAATGTTATCAAAATCCTTGTGGTTGCCAGTAACTGAGAGCTGATCTGTATCGTCATATTATTTTTCTTTATGTTTGGAGATAATATATCAGCACAACAATTTCCAAACTAGGAAACTATACCACTTTAACTTAAAACCAAGGAACAGGGGTGCAGTCTGTCCAGCTCTATGCTTCCATAATTCCTGCTTTCTGCAAAACACTTGGCAATACCACAGAACGCATTTTTGGCTGAGACGAGGAGTTTATTTGCAGTATTTACGTAAATATTTTTTTTCTGGAGGAAATGCCACTCACTGTACTTCATACTTAAGGTGATCAGCCAGTGGGAGCAAATGCGTTTGTTGCTGTTTGGCTTGCTAAAGAAGATAAAACACTTTCTGCTTATGTTTTTGCCTTTTAAATATCAGAATTTATCTTCCCTGTTTGTGGTTGTTTTATTGAGGTTTGTTGGTTGGTTTGTTTGTTTGTTTTCTTCCCTAAAACGAGGCTAAAAAACTTAAGTATGAGCTGTCGCAGTCTGGAATTAGGAATGATAAATCTTTTATTAAATTTATTTTCTTATTATGGTCATCAGCTGAAGTGTTGAAAAAATCAAGACCCAAAAACTTACGTGTACAACACGCATAACTTAACAACAACAAACAAAAACAAACACAAAAAAACCCAACCAAAGAGAAAAACCCACACAAGTCTGATTAAAATACTTTGCCTGGCCAATTGCTTAAGTTTTTGTTTCTTGATATATGATGTGATGTTAAAAGCCAGCAAAAATAGCTAGTCAGACAGAGAATTCAAGGAGAGGAGGGAAAAAAACCCCACAGGAGAGAGAAAAGTGGATTTCTGATACAAAAATAAATGCAGCAACAAGCATAATGCCTTCTGTCCTCAGAATAATGTTAACATGGGTTTGAGTTTCGTCCTCAGAGGGGCTTTGTTGTTTTCCAGCGATTCATAGGATAAAGTGATTTTTATGGGTTTTTTTCAGTTATATTTGAGTGGGATTTCTCTCAGATAAACAAAGTAACACACACTCAAAGACACTTTCTGCCTCATTTAAACACCCCACCTTATCAAAACTCCATTTCCATGAGTGATGGATCTCGGCTCTGGATGGGAGAATGAAGTATTCAATTACCTTATTTTCATGTGCTAATGAAGCAGAATGTGGGCTTTAGGGGGTTTCTTTTCAGCAAGGTAGCCTGTTTGGTTATGCACATGCCGCCTTCTTGTGTTTCCTTCCATGTCTCTGTCTACACTCAAGAGGTGGCCTTAATGGGCAACAGTGGCTAATCCGGCTGCGGGACAACAAGCCCTGGCCTTCTTCAGCCCAGCAGGAGCAGCCCTGGCCTGTAATTAGCAAAGCCATCAAACCAACTGTTTGGCTCGAAATGATTTATTTTGGCACCTCGTGCAACAACTTTATTTGCTGAAAATCCATTAAGGTTGGGGGGTGTGTGTGTGTGTGTGTTGTTGGTTGGTTTGTTTGTTTGTTTGTTTGTTTCCTGAATTTTCTTTGCATCACGTAGTGCTGCTGACACCCTCAGCCTGAGCAGCAGCAGGTTGGTACTCTGATAACTCTTGCTGTCCTCAAAATGGGAAATGCACAGTTTAAATGTTTGCTATCAGTTGTTTCAGCTTGGAAGTGCAGGTGCATTTGTGACTGGGAGTCAAATGGTAAAAACAAGTGTTTTTTTATAGCAGTGTCACACTGCTGCCGATGCTGAGAGGGTCGTGTTCAGCTCAGGCACTCTTCAGTACTGGCACCCCCTAATCGGGCATCCTCAGCTTTACTTCCATGAGTGGTACTGGGTTAATGGGTGGGATCATTCATAGGCTTGAAGCTGAGCTTTTACTGAGTGCTCGGCTGAACCTGGACATCAGTGTTCGATGCTTAACATCATAGCTCTTTAGCTGCAGTTGCACGTCCTTTTAGCACAGTATAATGAAAATTTGCACATGGTGGGGGTTTTCCTAGCAGCTCTATGCTAGGAATTACTGTGTCAACTTCACCACAGTGGATGCTGGAGGGAAATAACCGTCCAGGAGTTACTCACTGCCAGTTATGAAGTTGAGGAATTGGAAAAAGGCAGCAAATTTCCCTTTTTTCCTTCCCCCCAAAAATGAAATGAAAAAGCTTTACAAAGTATGTTGAAACATATCCAAGTTTGGATTTTTTAAATTTTTTTTTTTGGTGGAGACTTCTAGAGAAAGTGAAGAGCAACCTAAATGGCTGTGGTAGGTGTAAGAATAGCCACCTTCAATTCTCCTGTAAAGTATTAACACAGGGAGGAACAGACTTTTAATATAATGGAAGTTACACTTTTTTCCCCTACAATTCATGAAGAATGTTCCTAAGAATTATTCAGCAGCATAATGAATCTCTGCTCCCACTAACTGATGGTAACTAGTAAGTAAGAGGAAGAGTAATAGACACTGAGTAGTAGCCCGGGATTTGTAAGGTGCACCGTGCTGCTGGGTATTCTGGATTCTCCTGAAGGAAACACAGGGGAAAAAGAAATGTATAAAAACAAAAATTTAAGCCCTTGGATATTCTCTTGGTATAATCTTTCACAAAGGTACTAAAATAAGTCTAGTGGTAAAGTCTTGTCATGAATTAAAACAGATGAAAAAAGTAGGAGGCAAGTGATAATAGTCCTCAGCTCTCAGCCCAGAGGAGACTCCTGTTTCAATGGAGCTTTACAAAACGGGTGTTGGGAGTGGTGTGTGTTGAGGCAGAGAGAGATCAAGAAGCAGCCGTGTTCAGCAAGGTTACCTGGCCGGTGGTTGGAAGTTATGTATGTTCAGGCTGCTGGGGGAAGAGAAGCGTGCAAGACGATGAGGTAACTCAATAACACCCGTTGTGGCTGAAGTACATCACGAACCAGATTTGATTGATGCAGTGACCGACGTTACCAGTTCCCCTTCATGGAAATCAGGCTGACACCGTGCTCGGCTGCAGCTGTTCAACGCGGCTTCCGTGCAAGCGCCCCAGCCCGCGCGGCTCCCAGGAAATTCGCCTCCTGTGAAATAAATTCCCAGCAGGCTTCCCTCCCCTCCAGCCTTCCTCCCCTTGGGGAGGCATTTCCCTGCCTCTCCCGTTCCTCTTGGCTATCCCATCTCCAAACTGAGCTGAGGGAAAATAAGGTGTAGTTGGAGCTGTGCAGAGCACCGTCTGCATTTGGCAACCAGAGAGGCAGGCTGTGATCTGAACCGAGGCGCAGCAGCTCTTTCAGCCCTTAAATTTGGGGAAACAGTCCTGGGCTCTGGAGCTAGAGATGGGTAAAAGAGTTTTTCGTGACTAATATTGTGTTTGCCAAAATGTGCTGCTCTGGAAAGCAAAGCAATTAACTTGTTTGGTTATGAATTCAATTTGTTGTTCTGGTTACGAGTTGGAGAGTTTTCAGTTGAAACGTTTTTAAGCCTTTAATTCCTTTAATTAATCTCAAAGCACAGCATCTCAGAGTGTCCCTTTCAAAATAAAACACTTTTTTTTTTTTTTTTCCTAAATACACAAATATTCTTTAGGAACCCTTGATGCGACATCTTTTGTTTCACATTGCTTAACATTATTCATTCTGCATAAAAAACCCTTCTGCCGCCTTAACTGGTTTTGAAACAATTCTCCTCCTCCTCCCCTTCACCTCCTTTTCTATGTCACTTCTTTGGAAATGGGTATTAAAGCATCTGATATCTCAGTATGGCTTGAAGTTACTGAAGCAAACTTTCCAGAGTTTCGAAAAAAATAAAGGGAAGCAACATAGCAGAATGTCTCCTGGCTAGAAAAAGTAAACTTGTTTATACTGCTGCACTCGGCACTGGTCAGCTCGGCAAGAGCAGATGCTTAACGTGCATTTGGAGCTGGCAGCAAATTAAAGTTAATGATAAACCGCATATCTATTTTACAAAAGTGTATTTCTTCTCAGAATAAAAATAAGTTTGTTACTTCTTTAGTTACTTAGGCTTTTAGCATATTTCCCTGGTGTTCCTCAATTGAGAACATGTTACTAACGTTGTTCATTTGAACTCCTCTCTCACTTTCCGGGCCTCATACACCAGCACCTTGCTGCACCATTTACATTGGAATCACGTTGCAGAGGTGTTTGTTTCCAGAAGCATGTTTACTGAACTTTTTAGAAGTTTATAAAGCGTTGTGTTTTGGAAAACTCCTCTCAGAAAAACTAATTTTTTCAGCACTTTTGATTTGATAATTATCATAATAGGAAAGAAAAAAAACATTTTATGTTGGTCGAGGTAGTATCTTCTGCATTATTTTATACTGAGGAGAAATGTTGAGTTTCTTTTACAGTGAGATGTGTCTTGGGGATTGTGATACAGCTTTGTATATTTAAATACACAGAATTTTTAAGCATGAATTTTGTGTGAGAAGTGGTTATCTTACTACATCTTATCTCACCTTAGAGGGAACTGTGAAAATTGTATGATCATACAGTGTAATTTTTGTATATAAAAGGTATATACATAACCACCAAATTACTAAAATGCAGTATTCAGTGCCTAATGGTTTATAAGAGGTTCATGTGTATTATTAGTTCGGAGATGCACAGGCTGGCAGACCTCCATCTACCTGGTTATATTTAATGTAAAATTTATCTCTACTAATAAATATAAAGCAAACCATCTCAATAACCAAGCGAAACCAGGAAGAATTGAGAGAAGGGTACGAAAATAGCAAAAGACATCTCGAGAAGTCTCCCTCCTCAATAAATTGATTACAAACCAAAGATTAGCATTTAGATCATGCTGCTTCTTGCATATCAATAATCTTACGTAGACATAATGAATTCTATTGCAGCAGCATAGGCAGATGTGTCTCGGGGAAACTGAAAGCATTTACAGTTAAAAACCCCCACCACCGCATTAAATTCAACCTGCAAACCTTCATGCATAAGTAATCATAAAGCCACACTTAAATCTGTTGTGTGTTGGATTTCACGTCAGTTTCTGAGTCATCTTACGGACCAGAGCCAGTAAAGCCACGACAGGAGCCTGTTCTTGAGGTGGCCAGAATATGGTAAATGTCAGAAATCCACATCTGAAATAAGAGGTCGCTCGCTCTTTACCAAGCGCAAAGAAAAAAGGCTCTTTGATGTGGCTCTGGTGTAGTCTCAGCTTTGTCTCTAACAAGACCTCTGTTGCTGCAAACTTGATTTGTGTATAAAAGGCTGTGCTGTTGGGTGGAAGGGCTGATACAGGCTTATCCTTCCTGTCGTCTCCACCCCCACCCGCCTTCTGCACCTCTCGGGTGAGCTCTATTTTTGGGTGGCCTGAGTCTCAGCCAGCTCCTCGTCGTCCCAGCGCAATCACCTAAAAACCCCGGATAATCCCATTCCACCGCATAAACCGGGGCAGCCATAACAGCCATAAACAATTGCGTAGCGGCCGCTTATTGCAGGTGTGCTGGAGATGCCTGGGGACACAGGGGCACCTCAAACGCTGCTGCCCAGAGAGCAGCACCTCTGGTGGCAAATGTGGCCTTGACGCGTCCTTCTGGTTCCCAGCACACATGGCAATTTCTTTATCTACAGCAATTCATACTTTTGCTGACTGTATACCCCTTCTTAATATGAGCACTGCCTTCCACCCCACTGCTACTCCTACCCGATTCTGTGCCTGGGGCAAGATCTGTGTAGCAAGTACCTAAGGATCCCTTTTTCATGCTTTCCTCTTGCACAGTCATCCTTTGCCCAGGCATTTTGTCACTGTAAAGGAGCTAGTTTTGGTACACCTGTTCTGACAGCTTAAGACTGGATGGTGGTCCTCTTTTCAGTCATAATTATTTACGGATTAGATTTTTATACATGGAGATGGTAAACCTTCCAATACTGTCTTTGTAGAGAGTGGACATGGTAGGAAAATGGTAAAGGATGAAATGAATAAGAGCCTCTAGTAGGGCAACCTCACTGCCCTTCTGCTGTACTCTTTTCCCACTGCCACTGCCTTTTAAGTAGCTTTGTTTTGGAAAAAAAAGGATCGGGTATTCTGCTAGGTAAGAAATGCCTTTACAGTCACATTAATGTAATTAAGTGGTTACGTGGATCATTGGTCCTCATACTTCAGCTGTGAAACGGTGTTGGCTGGTTTGAGAAGAAATGATCCTCAGCTCCTGCAGAGGTATCACTTGCATTAGAGCAGCACGTAGGAGAGAGAGATTTCACGTCCTTCAAAATTCAGGCTTTCTGTAAAGATGTCTGGTTAAGGTGTAATGGCATTTCAGCTGCCAAGTTACTGATGTACGGCCCAGGCGAACTGCTGGAAATAGCTATTTCTGCTGTCCCGCTCATTAGCTCTCTGTCCCAGGGAAGTGCCAAGACAGTCCTGGCTGAACCAGTGTATAAAAATAATTAGTGAGCAGCTATGCAGTGTAACTGCTGGCACAGCTGTGGTTGAGGAAAATACCTATATTTGGACTTCAGGAAGGAGCCTGGGGACTGGGCCGCCCGTTCTGTGTTCCCTGTGGGGTGTGTGAGGATGGGAAGCGATGGGTGAGCTGTGCCTGCAGCCCCCTCCTCCCACCCCTCGGACTCACGGGGCAGAGCTGGCATGCCAGGTAGGGCACTCTGCTCCTGGGCCACTGTGTGGTCTCCTTTTATTAACCTTATTTTTCAAAACGTGCTGCAGAGTATTTCCCAGGCCATAAAAAATACACTATGAGGAGTTACCATATATAATTGCAGCGGCCAGAATGCAAAATGTCATCTTTGTGAAGCTGGTGATAGTGTGTTTAGAGGGGAGTGGGTGGCTTTGGGTTTTGATGTTGTGATGTTTACATGCTACCTTACAAATCTAGTTGGAGATGTCCCTGCTCATTGCAGTGGGGTTGGACTGGATAACCTTTCAAGGCCCCTTCCAACACAAACTGTTCTATGATTCCATGAAAACTCAGCACAGTACGCTTGAGCTCCTAGTGTAAACGAGTGAAAATTCAGCTCTGCAAGGAATGTCTTCAAGCAGGAGCTTGTAAGTCAGAATTGCAAACTTGAGATACCTGTGGTGCCCAGACCCCCATAACTCTTGCGGAGCTGTGAGCAGAGTAACAGAGGCTTTCCCCCCATCATTTGCTCAGCAAATGGGGACAGAAGACAGCGATGGAAAAGGTGACCAGCGCGGTGCCCATGTTGGCAGGTGGGCAGCAGGTGTGCTCTCAGTGACCACTGGCCCGCAGCTGGGGCTGGGAGCTGGTGCAGCTACTGAAACAGGGTGGGCTGAGGGAATTCAGAAGGCAGCCACGTGATTTGTGTCCCCCAGACTCCTCCTAACCCTGATGAAGGCTGTGTTAAGGGAAACAGGGCTGTTTATCAATCCCTGGGTGTCACTTGTCAGACAAGCAGTTGTTTTTTTCCCAAATATTCCTCGGAGAGCAACACGTAAGGCAAAGAAGGCTGTATTGTTTTCCTTTTTTTTTTTTAAACAAAGCAATTATTAATTGTAAAGGAGGTATTAATCAAAGAATATCCATACCTCCTGGCAAATTAATCTACCCTGTAATGTTTTGATTAATCCACTCTATAATGTTTTGGTTATATGGTTTAATATCTTTGTATGCTGGAGCATTAGCAGTTACGGCATGTTCACGTCACAAATCAGTTTGGTCAATTCTAGGTCTCCTGTATAGGCACTCGAGATCACAGCTTACATGAGGGACTGTTGTTCCAGGCATCATCCTGGGAATTGCTCCTCCATGCATCAGAAATCTGGCTTTTCTTTTACTTGGGTAAGGAACAAAAGGGGAGCTGGTGGAAGTAGCTCACCGCCGTTAGCCGTGAAGCAGCCGTGACCTTGTTTGTTTTCGGATGAAGAAAGCATTGACATTTCTTTCCCCTCCTTTGAGATTGATGGGTGGAAGCAGTCCTTGGGATTTGGCTATTTTCAAAACAAAATATTTGACCTGAAAGGTAATATTTATAGCAGGCGGCTAATAGAAAACACGCTTGCCCTCTCTCTGTCTCTCCGTGTGTCTTGTGTGTGCGCACCCCGGGTTCCCTCTTGGGCCTGACCTCTGCCGCCTTCACTGCGGCTTCATTGACTTCACCTTCTGTTCCCTCCTGCGGAGAAATGAATCACCGGGAGCGGTGGGAATCGGTATGCGGGGAAACAGGGTGCAGGAAGTTCACGGCAGTCCCGTGCCGTTCTGACCCTCTGCAAATGTCCCCTCCTGACGGCGTGATGGATGGCGCAGGGCTTCTGCGGCAGTCACTTGTGAACTCCGAAGGTCACCCCGGAGAGCGTATTCTTCCTTCGGAAAGAGACCCCGGGGGGATGTTGATTTAGTGACATCCAGCAAGGACTGACCCTGTCAGTCAGCACAGTCATGCTGGAGTGGGGAATGGTGTTAGCGTTGGGTCACTGGATCTAAAGCAGGAGGAAGCGATAGCTGGGCTCTGTAAGAGCCCTCCTCCAGGTTGCTGATTGCATCTGGCAGGTGGGATGGGGCTATTTTGGATGAGGTATCTGGCTGCGGGAGCAACTGCAGTCCCAGTTCTCTTGCAGCAGCAAGTGCTTTGCATTTAAGCGAGGATGGGGTGAGGCTTTCTCATTTGCTTCCAAACATGCGCTCTCCCTTTTTTTCCTTGAGGAGAAAATATCTTGGCAGCAGGGCAGTAGGGTCTCTAGGGAGCTTAAAAATGCCCATGTAAATAGAAATGGTGCCTGCAGTTTTTTAGGCTCCAGTTTCCTATGAAGTTTGGATTTGAACAAATCCAGTTTTCTCATATTTGGACCCCTGTGCATGTCTGTAAGTCTCTTATTGTTCAGTGAGGATTAGCTGTGATGTGGAGTGGCTCACTGGGATTCAAGGTCGGCAATGAACAGGCAGTGAGGTGCCTACACCATTAAAATCAATATGGAGGGGCAGAAGCAAACCAGTTGCAAAAGCAGCACATAGCGCGAGGTGGTAAGAAGTTGGGCTGAAACAAACACAATTCTGGTGTCCCGTCCCTGTTTCCCGCAATATAGACCAATACTCGCAGTCAGAAAACATCTCCTACCTGAGATGCAGTGCAAGTGACCCCACCATGGAGTCACTCTTGACACTTCAGTCTGGCCACAGCTGTAGATTTACCATATATTTGAAAATACATCCTATTTTTTCCAGCCTAAACTGTTGGTACACAAAACAGCAGTGGCCTCACGACAATCCGAAAGCAGGAGACCCAACACAAAAATTCAGCCTTCACCAAACATCAAGAAATTCCAGTTTTCAATTTAACCATTATGGGTTCAGAAATAGAGATCATACTCTAAACAATTTGGAATTTGAGTGAATTTAAGCTGAGTATTTATTAAAGCTCTATTTAGACTGGGCCGTGATGAGGTTGGATTGCAGAGCTACAGGCTGCGATCAACACTCAGCAGGAGGTTATTTAGATTAAAGACCAACTGTCTTGGAATGGTGGGAAAAGTTTCAGACAGAAGTTTTATTTACTGTTTTTTGGGACAAAGTTGTGGGCTTGCAGTAATATTTCAGGAATCCTGCTGGACAAATAGTTTTCCTCCTTGAAGAAATGTTCTTTTTGCATTACAGTGTTCTTGAATTCAGCTACTCCCTTACATACCCTCTGATGAACACAGTTGATATCCAATTTGCTCCCCTCCTTTATCTCCTTACTGTGAGACTGTAATCATCTTTTTGCTTTCTTTCAGTCTGCTTGCTTTTTTTTAATTTTTTTTTTATTTTTTTTTTTCCAAGAGAAAAACAGGGCAAGGGACAACTTTTGTTTGGAGGGGAAAAAAAAAGCTTCACAATTTTCTCATTTTTCTTGAGGTTTTTATCCCTTTTCCCACTTTTCCATTTTTCATCTTGACCTTTCTTCTCACCTTTCCTTTTCCTGTGTCCTATCTAAAGGGTGGGCTTGCTCCTCCCTTCTCATCTACTCTTTTATTTTTGAAAATAAGAATGCTGACTGATTGTTTTTCCCCCTCATCGTTTATCTCCTTGCCCACACCTGTTTCTTTCACTCTGGTTTCCTTCAAGTTTTAGCACGTATTCACTCTTGTTCTGCCTTTTGCTTTTCGTTTCTCCTCTGTGATTATGCCGGATCCCCTGGTCCCCCCTCTCCTCTGTTCCGAGCTCTCAGCCCTGCGTTTGCTTCCTCCTGCTCAGCCCCGACCCAGGACTTTGCAGCTTGGCCGAGCAGCCGCCGCTGCTGTTGTTCTCTGCTGCAGACACAGTCTTTCACTCTTTTTTTTTTTTTTTTTGCTATTCCATTTCTCCCAGCACAGTGGCATTCGGTTTGAGTGCTACATGTGATTTGCGTCATTTTATTTTGGGGTCAGCCCTTTCAATAACTAGTGCAGGTAGGAAGCACCGTAGTGACTACGTTGCAGTGTGAGGCTTGAACTGCATAAAACAGGGTCTGCTGACTTACTTTCAGAATGAGTGGGACAGTGTATAATAATCACAGAGAGGAAAAATGATACTCATGCAGTTAATGTCCCTGCAAACAGAACGAGTGATTCTGTAAACAAATGTGGCAAGCACCTCCCTAAAATTAAGAAAAGCGCATGTTTCCTGTAATACTGCTTCATGTTTATGTGGGGTCTCTTGTCTATTTCTGGCTCCATAAAGTGAGCAATACAAAATACTGGAAATTATATTTAGACTACTAAAGGTCTTCAGCCTTTCTCACTTAGGCAAGTAAGTGAGATTTCCTGTTTCTCGTCATCTGGCTACCATGATGGAGGTGTTCTGTACAATCACTAATTTTATCTAAAAGTGTGTGTTTGTTTGTTTGTTTATTTTTAAGGGATTCTCAACTGCCACAAGTTTTCCTGAAATTAGCTTTACTATTTGGTGTATTTCTTTTGCCGCCTTTGTCTTTCCTGGAGCTTGGAGGTTCCAGGTGAGACTGTGCCTACCCAAACAGTCAATGGGGCTACAGAGTCCTTGTCACCCAGCACTGTGAAATAAATCACTGCACAAAGGGCCTTGGCCATAATAGAGTAAGAGCAGCTGCTCTCCAAAAACCACCGGCACAGGCGTGCACTGTACATCAGCAGGGAGCTGTTTGGAAGTTGGAGGTCTTGCAGGCACAAGCTAATAAAAAAAAAAAAAAAGGAGTCAAATTTTGGAACAAAACGAACTTGCCCCATGGCCTGAGTTTAGCAGATGGACAGGAGGGAGGTACAGAGACTGAAGCATTTTATCTGTAGAGGCACAGTCTGAAAGGCTGGCATGTGAAGCGTGGTCCTGCTCGGCATCAGCGGTGGAAGCCCAGGTGATCTCAATTGCCAAGTGAACCCCAAACATCCTCGTGTGAGCTGTGTGGGACAGGCTTGGCAGCTGGCATCCGCTCACTGTGTTAGAAAAATAAAGTGATGCAGACTTTGTACAATACAGGTACTTTCATTAAAAATTTCAACAAAATTCAACAATGCAAAAATTATAGAATTTGTTAAAATAAAACTGAAAATACTGAAAGCCTTTGATCAGAATCTACTCAAGCTCAAACTGAAAGTATTTTGTGTGATTTTCCAGTGTCGCAGTGAAACCAAAGTAATTAAATCACTGTGACAATATTTAACATCCATATATCTTTTAAGTAGCCTAAAGAAGTTTTTGTTTCCAGCAAAATAATTTCACCAATGTCGTATTTGTCATCTAAACTTTGCTCAGTAGGGTAATCAAATTGCAATTTAATACTCGAGCCACAAGCACTGCATCAATTGTACAAAGCTCTCTGGTTACACTTTCAGGTCTTATATCCCAGTTATTCTTCCATCCTGCCCAGCATAGAAATGCTGTAATACTTTTAAAGCTTATAGCTCTTAACCAGAAACCATAGGTGAACAATCTCAAGACACAACACACTTTTAAATAGTGTTTCCCACAGACACTTGTAGTGCTTAAACATTGACTGTTTCTCACAGCACCTGTCTCATATGAGCTTTGAGGCGGGGGGAGTCCCATACATATGCAGTTTCATCTTTGTATCCTGATGATGAAGAAACTGGAAATACCGTTGCTATTTAGTTTTTTAAAAAATGTCAACAGACATTGGAAAACTAAGATTGTTAAAAGGGGACAAACACGAGCGAAACAAAAGCTTCCCAGGTCCTCAGCTCGTGCAGCACTCTAGTGTCACACGTGGTGAAATGCCAAGTAGATGGCAGTGAGCTTCTCATGAGTTGTTTTCTGTGGGGTAGAGAGAGATTGATCCTTGGCATTGACTGACACAGCTTCGTCTTTCCAAGGTGCTTTCTTGCAGAAGCTGTGACCGAAATGGCAAGCCTTCTCAGATGATGCTAGATGATGGCAATTTAGGAGTGAGGCCTAGTGTTGGCCACGCAGTAGCCACCACAGGGATGTGTAACCATGGCGGCTCTGGTTTGTAAGCGGTTGGGTCCACGTTTACCAGTTAGTGCACTTCCATTTGAAAATGTTTAAACAAAATTGTAAAGTACTTTGGGGTTTTGTGCCGGGGTCTGTGAGCACCCAACAACGTGCCCCATCAAAATTCCCCTCGAGGAAGGACGCTTTAAGAAGCATTCTCTGCTACGGTTGTAACATCTTCCCAGAGAATTCGGCATAAAACTATCATTAATATGGTTATTAAAATAGACAAGCAGCCTCTCTAAATCCAAGCACACAGCTCAGTTGTTAAAATGAGTGCACATCAGCAATTAAAAAAAAATCCTATACAATAAATGCCATTTTCTCTTTTGCTAATCTAAAGAGAAACATTCTTGTTCTTCATGTAAACAAGGCAGCTGTAGTGACCTTCCTATTTTGGATTTCATCAGTACGCCACACAGTTTATTTTCCAAAATCTAATAAAATGGATGGGAAAAATTCTTTGAAACTCATTCAAATGAACCCTAATATAGATAATTTAAAGTGTGGTTTCTCTGCTTCTACAAGCTGTCTGCATGCTATGCTGTGCTACTGGTTTAAGATCTCTTAGATGAGGAAAGTGATGAATAACGAAGCTGCAGCTTTCCCCAGCACAGGGGTGACTGCCCAAGCAGAGATTTCGACCCAGACAAGGAGAATTCCTGAGAAGGCATAAGGCTGCTATTTATTGTGGTAGCCTCTGAGCTAATAACTCTGCAAATTGAACCTAGAGGTCCCAAATTGCTACCTCATACCAATTCCCAGGAGGATATTTGACATCTCAGGTGAAAACGAAACTCCAAATTTTTCCGTGAGTTTCTGCAAGTAATGTGTTCAGGTTGTGCCCGTGTCCTCTCTTACAAATTTGGTCCTAGGTTCTGGCTCTGAACAAATAACAAAATTGCAATTGGGAAAAATATAGTTTTTAACTTGGCTTTGTACTGAGACCATGAATTTTATTTGCAGTAATGAGATTATGAATTAATGCAAATGTTTAAGCTATCGATTATTTCACAGCCTACACAAGAATCAGGCAAAGGCGATCTGTAGCTTATCACTTCCAGCATTGTCAGGCAAGTTTTTTGTGGACCTGAATTTGTTTTATGCACTGACAGTAGCTCTGAACAGCACAGCCTCCAACATTGTGTCATGGAAGCAAGAAAATATACATTTCTCTCTCACTGTTAATTCGATACTGAGCTGTGATAGATTTATGAAAGAAGCTGTGTGTAAGAGGCACGATTTATTTCTATATGAGCTACTGCAGGAAAAGTATAAGAAATGCTGTGGGGTTAACACAGAGAAAACAGTATGGGTTCAATGTATTGCACATATGAAACATTATTTTCTTTTTTTTTTTTTTACCTCTAGATGAATATAGAAAGGGGGAATATAAGTAAGGCTCCAGTTCTGCTAATATTTGATAGGATCGCCCATGGCAGCAAAGCTAAGTATACTCATTTGTCAGATAAGGCAATTTAGAGAGATAGTAGGATTCATAACTGAGTGTTTTGTTTGCTTCCTTGTTTATAAGAGCTTTATTTGGGGCTGATGTTAGGCCGGCTGTGCATGGAGGGCATCAAGCCATGTTCTAAAGCAAACCTGCTTTGTTACATTTGGAAAAAATGGTTTGGATTATGGTTTTCCTTCAAATTATTAACAGACTCAAATGGTGTTTGATTTAACTTGCTTTTTATTTACATAGTGATCAATGATAGGGTAGCGTCAGAATTAGCTTGGAAATCATACAACTGTTTTTATTTGACCTGGTTCCTACATTTGGATGAGTTTCCTTTACTTGCATATAAATATCCATAAAAACATGTTGAAAATTTCAGGTCTCACCTAGTTATTCACTTTGTTGTGGCTACTGCTATCTTTATGAGTTTGATTCTACAAACACTTATGTACCGATGTTCCACTTGATGGCCTGTTAACACACCTTGTATGTATAAAACCTCCTCCCTTTCATCTAATTTTAATGTAATATTCTCTGAGAATCACAGAAATAAGAGACAAAAAGTTCCACTTGTCTGTAAGAGTGTTCTCCAATTCCTGACTCTCATTGAATGTTTCTTTTTGCTTATTTTTATTACTAACCAGTTTTCTATTACTTAATAAATGGCCAGATACCACACGTTATTTAGGTAGAAGGCTTTCTTTGTCCCTGAAGCTTGAGCAATTAGTCATGTTATTATTATCCACAGAACATTGTTTTTCCTATGGAAAGACTGGTAGCTACGCTGTTTATAAGCTGGCTACTAAAGAAGGCGTAAAACCCCATACAGTTCTGACTGTTCCTCTATACATGGAAAGTACAAAATAATTTAAGAACTGTGTTTCTCCTTTTTACTCAGGCGATGTTCCGAGTAAGATTTCAGCAGAATTGCTTTTGTGATGCAGCAAAAAAAAAACCAAACCTGTCCAAGGACTCCACTGTTTGTCCTCTGTCTGTCTGTCTTATTTTTATGTCTTGCAAACAGGCATTGCTGTTACCCAAATTAACCTCTTCTGAGTTTTGCTTTCCCCCCCTCCGTATTTGGATCAGGCTTCTCTTTCTCTGGGTGGGGCGAAAAGTGAGCTTTCCTAACATACAGTACAAATTAGGTCTTTTTAAAAACAAAGCCTTCTCTTAAGAATAGCTGTATTTTATTTCTGACAAAAGAAGGGAAAACACAAGTGCACACACTAAATCAAGAAGTCAAATGTGTGTAATCTGATGCCAAGTGTAAACATGTATGGGCTTTACAAGGCTTGCCGGCACTAGATACTCTGATTTTCTTTCATTTGAAAAAGTGCTTTTGAGTTTTCACAGTAGTGCTTGCAAGAAGCAGTCAAAATCACAAAGTGAATAAGAGCAGGTCTATACAACAGCTCGTGTTGCATTGAGACGTTTTTACTTTTTTATGGACACAGTATTTTCTGCTCAAAGTAGCTAATATAAATTTGTAGATCTAGCTCCATACGCAGCGGGGCTTTTTGGCCTGGCTTTTTGGCAGAAATTTTCTTAAGTGAATACTACAAAAAACTGCTAAAGAGGTAAAATATAGTCCCTCACATACTAACAAAACCGTTTGATTTCAAGGGAGGTTAAGCACCTAACTACCCGAGGATATTGGCCCTAAAGACCACCTGAATGCTCTTCTAGCACTAAAGGGCCTGAATACTTCTCTATGTTCACTGAGGAAAAAACAGGGTGCAGACGTTAGTGATTTAATAAATAAAGATGTTGTCTTGTCTTCACTGCTATTCTATCAGGTGGCTGCTATAACAAATCATGGTATTACTCCATCTGTGCAGAAGTACTGTTGTAAAACTGTAAATTTTCAGGCTGCTTAACATTGGTACTGAACAGTTCAAGCTGTGTTAATTATATATCTGTGAGCGCTCTGGTACTGAGTGTTGGTTGGGTAGATCCCAGAGGTCTGCCGAGGAATTTTTCACATAACTTTAATGTTAACAGTATTTCTGTAGCTGGGTATTTATTTTAAATGTATCACAAGGGTTTCTAAATAGTAAAAAAATTTTGTTTGCAGTTAGCGAGTGGGACTTCTGTTCTTCAGCCTTACCTCTAATTACACCCCATGACTGTGAATAAGAATGTTTCTTTTTTGTGTTCATGCTTTAGAGCAGTTACCAGATTGCTTTCATATTGTTGGGGGGGTGCAATTATAATGACTTTAGCCCTCTACATTTCTTCTGAAGATGGTGAGGCCTGTGAAGGGCCTTATTTGTAGGAAATAGGGAGATACTGATCAAGATGCAGTTTTAAGAGGTTTTCTGTGCTGAGAGACTGTGTGCCCCAGCATGGGTGCTCTGAGCCTCCGATGTCCCGGCATGAGGGGAAAGAGAAAGATCGGGAAGATGTTACATCACTTTTCTTCCTCCCTTCTCTCCTCTTCCTCACTTGGTGGCAGCTGAGGGCTGGTTCAGCCTACCATGTGAGCTGCAGCAGCCATAGGACCAGTCCAGCCACAGCCACTCATAGAATCATAGAATGTCCTGGGTTGGAAGGGACCCACAAGGATCATCGAGTCCAACTCCTGTCCCTGCATATGACAACCCCAAAAATTCACACCCTGTGTCTGAGGACATTGTCCAGTCTCTTCTTGAACACTGTCAGGCTTGGGGCCGTGACATCTCCCTGGGGAGCCTGTTCCAGTGCTCCACCACCCTCTGGAGGAAGAACCTTTTCCTAATGTCCAACCTAAATCTCCCCTGGAATGTCTTCCTGCCATTCCCTGGGGTCCTTGGCACTTCTGAAAAATTGGTCACCAGAAGCCAACGTGCAAAGTGGGTGACTTTCAGCTCTGGAGAGGTACAGGGAGCTGCACTGGTAGTTCAGGGTGGCCACACTGCAGCAATGGCCCTAGCGCTGGCCATGCCCTACACAGGTCTGTAGGCAGAAGGGACAGCAAGATGCTGGATTCACCCCACCTAGGAGCTCCCATCTGCCCCACTCCAGACATGTGAAGCAAATGTAGCACGAGCCAAATCCCCAGCCCTAAAAATGTCTATGGAGGACAGTGCAACTAATTCCCTCCTCGTAATCTGCCCTGGACACAACTGCTTCAGTGGGTTGTGGTAGCTCCGGAGGAAAGAGTGGCTGGAGGGGATGGGATGGTGTGGTGCTGCCTGCCCTGCCTGTGCTACCAGACCTGGGGGACACCTTCCAAAGAAGGATCCAGAAAAGCCTAGATGGACTCATACAGTGCTTCTCTTTCCCTTCTCTCCTCCCCCAAGCTGTTTCCATGTAAAAAACCAGAGAACTGGCTCCTAAAAGTCACTTGGATGAATATAAACTCTTGAAAGTGTCACGTAGCCCTTGGAATAATTCCAAATAAACCCCAGCTTATTTGGAAAAATTGCTCCTTGAAACAAATGCACAAACATTGGTCTCAATCCAAAGCCATGAAATCGACAGGGAGACTCTCATTACAAAGAACTTTGGATCTGGCCCATCGGTGGCTATGACCAGAATGATGGTCTGTTACAATCAATCATTTTTAGATTCCTGGTTTACAGATGCCTGCAAAGTTTTGGTGAGAGGAGAAAGAAAAGAACAAGCTTCAGCTGTCTTCCAGTGAAATCTCCTTCTCTTTTCCAAACTCTTTGGAACTATAATTTATGGACTGTCTCATTATTCTACTTTGAATGCAGTACCTTTTCTTCTTTCTTTTTACAAAGATTAAAGATACATGCAACCATTTAGAATGCAGAGTAAGTTATCTGTGCCAAGGACTTCTAATGCTTTTAATTTTCTTTTTCTATTTTCCTTAACTGCTCAGTTTGTTGGATTATCTGAATCCATAGTTCATTCCAGGTTGACAGAACAGGAAAGATTGAAAGAAAAATTCAAAGTTTGTCCTAATTCATGTGTCATATGTTGAGTTCTTCTATGTGCTTTTGCAAAACAGAAGCTTGAAACTGCTTATTTGTTAGTATCGTTTGATTTGCATCCGACTTTTTTATAATTTGGGTTTGGGTTGTTTTATGGAGAACAGTGGACACTGCACTTGCTTTGTGAGGAGACCACAGACCTTACTAGAAGAGAGTTGCTAAATGCAACAAAGAGCCAAGCATTGGTGTAGAGGCCAGAGAAAGGAGTTTGTTATGAGTTAGGGTATCAAGACAGAATTTTTTTACCTGCAGAAAAGCCAAGAAAAAAATTCAAATCAGTGCAGAAAATATGGGATCTTTATGTTATAACTTTTAGTATAATCAACCCCCATCTTCCAGGAACTGTAAGTCAGGCTCTAAGGTCATGAAGTTTCCTTAAAAATCACAGGTTATGAAAGTAATATTTTTGAGTTCTTTAATTAGCCTTCTGGGTTTGGTGCTATTAGATTTCGGTTTCGGGCTTTTCTTTGTCACCCAGAAGACTAGACTCTTAATTTCTTTCTCTCATTAAGGCTGAGATTGCCATAAAATTACTTTTTTTTTTTTTAATACAAGTCTCTTAAAAAAGCCTGTCTTGTAAGAGTTGCAGCAGAATTCTTAAGAGCTCACAGCACTGGTCTTGCACGAAGTACAAGCTGATGGTAGATAAGCAGAGTCTCCAAACTAACTCTAATATATACATTCTGTTCCTCACCTCATCTGATAGATACCATCTTAACACCCTTAAATATTGTGCACATAAACTCTTAAGGAGCACCTGCTACCCTTAACTGTGCCTATAGTGGCAGAGGTTCTCCATCTCCCAGACCAGGCTGGCAGCTCCAGGTGTGTCCTCTTCTCTCCTTTGTGCTGAGAAAGGAGAAAGCAGGGGGCAAGAAGGTACAAAGTGGGCCCTCTCTGTGTCTCTAATTAGCAGCTCTAATTAGTTGTCTTTTCCCAGAAGCCACGGAGGTAGTGGAAGGGTGCCAGTAATAATAGGTTTTCCTATTGACAAGTCTGGAAATTTAATAGAGACTGAAATTTTTCAGGTCATCCAGGAGAACAAGCAATTGTGCATCTGAGAAATGGATGCACTGGCACAGAAGCAGCACAGGATTCTCTGGTGGGTTTCATTGACCGGCCCGCTCGGATTAAAAATACAGATGTACAATGCTGAAGTGTTTCAGAGAGATGAATCAAATTCCACTCTTCTCTTAGGCTCACAGTAAAGACAGTAATGTTCTGGAAACAGGACTAGATTTACAAATAAGCGCTACAGTCTTATATCATGGTCTAAATTTTGGGACTCATGATAGCAGGATCCCACAAGTGGGCTCCAGTTGCTCTTTCTGGAGGAGATAAGAAGGCAGAAGAGAAAACGTGATCCATATTCCTGCCCTTAATTTTGAAAAGGGATGACCATTTTGAATAGGAAGGAATTATAGCTGGGTTTGGGGTGCCTGGGATAGGATGAGGTTGTCTTACAAGTCTCACAAGTGAAGGAGGCTTGGCAGTCCTGAGGAATGGACACAGGTGATCTGAATGGCTTGGCGGTGCCCTCCCTCATCCATCAGTTTTTTGTGGCTGAAGAAGACAATAGCACAGTGGTGTGCTAATTCCTGATTTATGCTCATCAGTACATCTTATCAGCTCCTTTTTCTGAATGCATGAGACTGAGCAAACAAGGAGACGCTGTGGCACCCGGGTTGGGGCTGATGTGTGGGAGGTAAAAGGCCTCTTAGTCCCCTTTGACCAAGAAAATCCATACTTGGTCCCACTTGTGCAAGTTACTGCCTCTGATTTTAAGAAGTGGTTGGACCAATGCGCATAGGTTTGGTTTTGTTTGGTTGTTTTTTTGTTTGGTTGGGTTTTTTCGGGGGTGCGTTTACACTTCTGAGAAGGTCTTTTTAATGCTGAATGTCCAGAGTCTACATGCTGTCATATATAAAAGCTGTCATGGTTTCTCTAATACCCTGCATTCATGTAAATACAGGATTATTTGCTTTCTGACTTTGGAATGGAACAGTAGTATGTATATATAGAGAGAGATATAGATGTGTTCACTTACAGTACATGTGGAAATAGGAGAGACCTGAGAAGGATAAATGAAGAGTCAAAGTGAATCTCAGAAGAGATAAGTAGTGAAGATGGGTAAACAGAAAAATCCACTTCTGTGGGAAAACATGGAGGAACAAAACCACAAACAGGAGAGGAAACAGCCAAATCTAAACAATGAATTGCAGCAGCAAGCTGCAGTGAATGTGATTTTAAAGAACAGAGTGTTCACAGCAGACATGCATCACTGCTGAAGATAAGTATGTGAGCGCTGCTTTCCTGCTTCCCCATCCCCGGTACCTCCACGGAAAGCTCAGCCTCTCCTGTCCACCTTATTTGTTCAGTAGTGGATTTCATACGACTGATTCAGTTCTCATTAAACTGATTTACTGGGCTCGCTGGCTCTGCTCAGCTTCAGTTTATTCCTACTTTGTTTAAAATTCGGGAAGTGCTGGGGGAGGGGACAGGACACTAATGGTCGTTCTTGTGCAAGTGGAGTGGTAGCTGATTTATTGCAAAGGTTATAAAGGAAAAGTATTAAGTGTGTTCCATTCGGCTTGGCAAAGTCATCCTGCACAATGTCCAACAAAACCCCGAGAGTGCTGTTTTGCACAAAAAAAAAAAAAAAAAGGGAGGAGGGATATGCGTGTGTGTGGAGGGGAGACGCTCCACCAAAGATGTGCTCTTCTTCTTTTGAGCATTAATTAAGATTGTAAATCACAGGCAACATGAAACAACTGTATTTGACGGAACGTGGACAGTTCTGGAGTTCTGCTGTGCTTGCACGATCAGTTCGAATACCTACACTGAAACGCTAATGGGAGAACAAACTTCAAAGAGAAATTTTGGCATGAAGAAGCGGTCTGCAGGACCATTACATGGATAAAGTTGTAAAATAGACTCCTCCATGCAAACGGGGAAGGGAGGTGGAATGAAAGTTTGAAAGGTTTATAGGAGCTCAGGCTTCCTTCCCTTTCATGCACAAAGTCAGTCCCACATTAATTTGGTCTCATCTTGAAATAGATTTGTGTATTTGTGTTTTGAATAAAAATGGGGAGAGGAGGGTGACAGGAGAAAATATAGTATTTCGATAATGAAAGGCTCAGTTAATAGTCTTTAAAATTAATTTTCCTTTTCTAATAAATAGTTGAGGGAGCTTTTTTGTCACATCATAAGTAATGGTTCCCAAGTTTATAGAATTTAAAGCCTAAATTTCTTGTCATCAGGTATTTTTATCTTCAACAGAACATCAGTTATATAAATTCACCCAGTAATTCCTGCACAGATCTCATGTACTAAATGAATGTACTAAAGATTGTTTTTAGGAAGCCATCTAATCTTGGTTTAAAGGCATTAAGTAATGCAGACACGCCCATGACCCAGGTTGTTCACTTTGTTGTTGTTTATTTGAAATAAAACTTAAACTTTAACATTCCTCTTTATTTCTCCATTACTTCATTTAGTTTCAGTTTCTTGCTGTTGTGTCTGTACCAGGCTGCAGTAGAGCTGCTCTAGTGTAGTTGAGAAGATGATTTTCACTCATCGTAGAATATGGTCCATTTGTTCCTCATTTTACTTTAGTGTAAAGCTACTGAGTGCAAGTAACATCTCGATGAAAAATGGTCTGTCCTTAATAGTTAATTCACAAACAACTTATTTCCCAGCACAACATATTTACATAATTATAAGTAGACTTCTGTCCAACTACTTGTCCGGGATTCCTCAAAGCATTTTTGGTTTGCCAAGTGTGGTTTGAGATATAATTCATAACGTAGGGGATTCAAGAATGTCTGATGAGGTTGATTTTCCTTCTTGTAGAATATGATATTGTAACAGAGATGCTCTCTTTAGATATGCAAGATGTTAAAAAACAAACAAACATCTACAGTATAACTTTGAAAAAAAATCTGGAGTTATTTATATATTTAGTATATAGGAGTCAAGACCCCTGTTTGCAACAATAGTTCCCATGTTTGCCATAAAGCTGCTTTTTCCACCGACCTTGCTAATTTTTTTGCCATCAAAGGATAACCACGTGATGTTGTGATACTACTCTGAAGAGTATTCATTAATATAATACATTATTTCTATATTTAAATATGATATAAATGTTCATACAATAAGCAGGGAAAAGGAATTTGTTCTATTACAGGAATGCACATGCTAGAGGGTCTATGGAATGAGAATCCGAGTGCCTTAAACCAAAGGTAGAGTTCAGTGTAATTGGACTTGTTGTAACTTGCAGAAAGAGCCTGTTTATCTGTATGGTACTTACGTTGTGAAGGAAAATACTTGATGTAAAGCACAGTGCGTCCACTGCTTTGCCACTGTACTAATACTTCAAAACAGTACCTCTCCTTTCCTTAATGACAGAAAAAACACAGTAACTGACCTTATATTGCATTTAAGACAGCATCTTTTTTCCTCCTTGGGAACCAGGGTTGTGCTGGCTTAGCACGTGGTGCCTTTCAGAGGTACTCAGATGCTCTTGAGCAAGAATAAATGCATGCTATTTGCTAAAAAGAGTTGAACCATAGCACAGTCATGTGTTTGAAACTTGCTTATAAGGCTTATGTTTGCATGTTCAGATGTAAATAGTTTAAAGGGTGCACAGTCTTGAACTCTACCTATGCTGGAAAAAAAAAATAGTCTTGTCAAGAAGGCTGAGATGACAGTAGACACCTCTGTTATTTCCCTGCTGTTCTCTCTCTACCAAAAAAGGAGACACAGCATAAGTGAACGGTGTATTAATTTTTATTTTTTTTTTTAATATTTCAGTGTTATTACAGAAGTTCGTACAAAAGGCACATGCTCGGTGTGTCGCCACTGATTTCCGTAGACCTAAACCAGTGCTTCTTACACCCAGCCAGAGTGGCTGCGTTCAGCTGCTAAGGATATCACATGCAGCCACCACGCAAAAGCATACTTTCGTTATTCAGTTTTCTTTCTGGAAATGCTGTGGCTCGTTTAGATTGGCTGTGGCTAATTATTTGGCCACAGGAAAAACACACATAAAAACTTCTGACCTGAAATGATTGACAGATGCAAAGGATCTGTCCCAGGCTCTTTAAAGCAAGTGTGCTATAACCTTAGTTCCCTCGTTGCCCTGGTGTATATATTCCTGTCAATTCTTGGATCATCCTGGAAGAATACCCATCCGTAGCCTAGGGATTTATGTCAATTCATAGATACTTTCTGAATGGGCGGTGATAAAGAGAAGCAAGGACCAAGGAGGGTGCTGGGTTTTCCATTTCTCGTTGACTTCAGATGAAGATCCAGTGCGTTCCTGGGAAATACACTCCATGCAGATGAAGTGCATGGAATTACTAGCCAAGTGAAGAACACCGGCTGGTGCTTTGTAGGTGTGTGGGCTTTCTGCCCATGCTGGCTTAATCTGTGATAGCAGAATAGCTGAGCAAACGCCCTTCAACAGCATTTGTTACCAATGTGGTTGCTGTTCCACAGGGATCTTGTATCTGTCTATACACACAGGTAAGCATGCTTTAAGTCTCATCTCATGGCACCAGACTTTAAAATGCATTAAGATGTCTGATGATGCAGACGGATACACACCGGATATATCAAAAGATGCTGGAGATCACTCTAGGCTGTTCTCTGTTCCCTGAGGAGACAAAATGCCTGTAACAATCACTCTCTGAGCCTCTGGGTTAATGATGCTGGCCTACTGGCCATAGGAGCCCTAGGTGCTAGAAATCGGTACTGCTAACTGGTGGGGCTGATTGCTAGCAGTTTTGGTTGGGATAGTTTTGGCCGGACTCAAGCAACACTCTTTTGGACAATTCCTGGGTGCAGTTTGGGGTGTTAAAGACACACCAGGGGTGGTCGCTGGTAGGTGACTTGGATGCAGCCCTGTCGTACAGGCTAAAAGATGCTGGTAGGGTGGACACAGGCCCTTCTGGGCGAGTGGTCTGCGGTGCCGTAGGATGGCTGCAGCCATGGCTGTAGCCTGTGTGTCCCTGTTCCTTGTTTATTAAATCATGGCCATAGTGTTCCCAGCCTTGGAGTTGTTTACAAGTGTAAATTAAAGCTTGTGGAAGAGTGCCCAGCCAGGGTAGTTTACAGCCGGAGCAGTTTCTTGACCCATTTTCCACACAGCTGTACAAATGCTTCTGTCTTTGTCATGGGGGAACACTGCGGTGGGGGAAGGTAAATGTGTCTGCAGTTAGAAAGACGAAGGTGGCAGCAACTGCTTTAAACCAGCATTGCTGCCAGAAACTTGTTCTTCACCTGGGAGTCCATGATCGTTTGCATAGTTCTGTATATTGGCTTCAGGGAGCCCCAGAACAAAGGCTTTCCTTAAAAAACTCAGACCTTACTCAGATAAAACTCCCACTCACGCCCCAGGGAGTTTTGCATGACGAAGGATTACGGGATCGTGTCTCAGCTTTGCAGTGTCTACTGCTTGTAGCTGCTTTTGAGTTTTGTGGATGAGTAAGACTGCGCCCGTTTAGAGGGAAACTTCCTTTCCGTTTTCTCCCCCCTCAGTTTGCTGGGAACGTTTTTTATCGTCCTCTTCATGGCCTAGAGGTGGGGCTTTTGGAGAACCTACAGGTGAAGGGGAAGGGCACCCACCAGAAGGAGGTTCCTTGGATGGGTGTGAGGAAGGAGAGGGCCTTGAAGATCTTAGCAGGCAAGCGGTGGTATTTGAGTTTCATGAGTTGCCCATCCTCCCACCCACATGGACCCTGGGGTTCCAGAGGCACGAGTTCCTCAGCTCCGGCAGGACCGCTCTTAAGCCCGAGCTTAGTCCAAGAGTCTTTTCAGGGTTTGGGGATCCTGAGATGCTTTTTTCCCCTCCTTTCCTGGTGTGGCAGGTGTGCCGCATCATGCCTGTAGTTTCTCTGATTCTGCCATTACTCATTGTTATTTTGTGTGGGCAAAGCAGGCAGATGTGACAATACCTTCCTCGTCAGCATGGCCTGCAGTTTCTGTTTCCTTGGGTGAAGCAGTAAAGCAGTCACTTCAGGGCCAGAGAACTGGGCCTCATTTCATCAGCTGGAAGGTGACTAGTTAAAATCTAACTAGCAGTCTCACACCCAGTGCCTGACAGGAACAGCCTTTGAAGACTATTAAGAAAATAAAAATTCCCTGCTCTGTCATATAATGGAAATGAGTATACTTCAACAGCCATCCACTCTAATCTGTTAGCCAGCCCTTAGCAGCTTACCAAGCCTGTATTTAACCTATTTCCCTAATGGCAATTAAGAAATGTTTTCATTTCCCAGGGAGAGGATTGCCAATGAAATCCCCCTCTCCTCCCCAATCCCCATACTGGGGCTCTGCTCTCTCCCTCCTCTTCCCCACACCCCAGCTCCTTCTTCCTTAGCCCAAGGCATCCAAAGCATTCCCCCTGTGTTTGGGTAGCATGCAGTGAGGAAGAAATGATTAAGCAGCTGAATGTTTGAAATCCAGCTAAATGCACCGATTATTATCTGCTTAGGGCTTTCTTATCTCGAACTGTGTGGTGCTTAATGGCAGGCCCATTGTTTTCAGCTCAAAGGTATTAATGAAGGAATCAGGGCAGCAGGCTGATGTCATAGGTGGCTGAAAGGTGACTCGCTGCACTGATTTCCCTTACTCCACCCCTTCACAAGTCCCTTCCAAGTAGTTCAGGAGAAGGGTTAGTATTTTTAGAGTGGAGAGGGTGAAAAAAAAAAAAAAAAGGGCAAGCAGCCAGGTTGTATTTGTGTGTCTGGTAAAAGGATTGCAGGGGCTCTGAAATATCCTGCTTAAAAGATGTACTCTCTTAGCTCCTGCTCTACTTTCTCGCTTCATAAAGACTCTGGTGTGGGTCATGGTGTGAAAGCGGCCGCCGGCCCTTGCTCACACCTGCCCTAGGCACTGGCCAGCTACTACCGTGTGTTCTGACCTATATCCAAGGTGAGGTTTCCACTTTGTGTTTTCGCTGCAAAGGAAGAGCTGTGAGTAAGTAGTGGCCACCAAGGGTTACTTCTTGAGTTGGGTGCAGCCTCCAAGATGATGTAAACTTAAGGAAGTGCTTCTATAGTCAGTTATCAGTTTTTATCACTCTTCTGAGTTAAATGACATTTTAAAAAATGTACATAGTTATTAGATGCAAAGTGGTGTATGTTGTGTGAAGAGAGACTGGTCTCTGGGGTGGGATATTGTGAGTGTATTCAGTTTTCTGTTTTACATCACAAGCAGGGAAAGAGGTGAAGATTCAGAGTAGAGTAGAATTCATTGTAATTGTATTTTATTCATACGTGGTTATTTCTGTAATTCTTTTTGTGACAGATTTAATCTGACATTCCCTTCTTTTTTATCATAGACTTCAAAAACTTTATGCTTTCTTTGACTTAAAGCTTAAGAATTAATAGTATTGCTCTATACTGTGGAACTTGGCATCACACTGCCTACAGAAATGGTAAACACAAATAAAATTTCATCTTTTCTTTTCTTTTTTTTTTTATGGACCCAGCTAAGAATTTGAAGAAAGGTGTGTAACCAGAAACTGACTTGTAGAGCTTTTGTGATTTATGGAACAATAAAAGAAAAATAGCTTTCAGACACTGGTGTCATAAGGTAGCAGGTAAAGATTTCTTGTGTGCATACATATCCAAGCAGGTCTCAGACAAGAATAAAAAATAATACTCTTTTTCTTTTTTTTTCATTTTAATGAGGCGGTCTTCTTGTGTGATATGTGATTTAATCAGAGTTTGTGTGACTACAGTTAAAAATAATGTCTTTGCTGTCATGTGATTACTAAGCTAGGAATTCTGTCCTACCTAAACGTATGAGTGAAGAGTTCACTCCCTTTTCTTATTTTTGATAGGTTTTGTTTATTTTTCTCCATTTCAGTTTAGTTTTGCCCTGGTGGACACATAATAGCTTTCACTGTTCATGGGAGTATTTTTTTTGTCTGTTGAAGGATCTGTCTAAATAGTCCACTAGCAAAGGCTGGACCTCAGAAGAGAAAGCAGAGGCAGAGAGTGGCACTGAATACCCCTTCATGCGTTGAAGCCAGCTGCTGTCTTGATGAATAAGATTTGCTTAACAGCAAATCATCAAACATGGAAAGGTGTCCTTCATTTTTTCATTTTTAAGGAAAAAAACCCACACAAAACCAACAAACAAAAACACACACAAACCAACCAACCAACTGTATACCACTACTAGATTTCCCTTTTTTTTTTTTCTTTTTTTTTTCTTTTTTTTCCCCTTTTGGCTTACTGGCTCATGGTTTCTTGGTGTTTGGGTTTTTTGTTTGTTTGTTGTTGTGGTGGTGGTTTTTTGTGTTGTTTGTTTATTTTTCCATTGGAAATGAAATCAGCTAGCGTTGTGAAGGAAAAACTGGAGCACTTTTAAAAAATGCTGGCTGAGGTGCACTGAAAGGGTTGAGTGAACTGACCAGCACTTCCAGTCCTGTCCTCTCCTGTCCCCCCTCCCTGTTTCTGTAGGTTCAGCAGTAAAAACCTATTGAAATGTGAGATTACCAAACTGAAGCAATCAGTCTGAAATGATTAAGGAAGATGACTATTCTTTTCTTCAGATGACCAAAAGGCATCTTGTTCAGAGTTCTTATCTTCAAGCTGCTATTTCACAACTGTTTCTGTCTAAGTTTGTATTTCCTGTTAAAATCTAAGAGTGCTTTATCTTGCGTGTAAGCCTGTATGTAGAAAGTGTCACCAAGAGTTATAAGAAGTGGGGTCTGTCTTTCCCCTAAAATTATGTTGAGATTTTTTTAAAGGAAAAAGCGTTTATTTCTTCAGTAATTTAGCAGATTATGTGTCAAGCCCAGTGTGAAATTTTGTTTGCTGAACTTATCTTAAACCTCAGGAGGGGAAGAAGGTTCTGTTTAAAGGTCAAAGTGTTTCAGGATTTCAATTCAGTATATTTTTCACCTTTAAAGTTTTCCCTTACCCCACCCAGACCTCGGACCTTAGAAGCTTTTCAGATGTCTTAAACATTTTCGTCTTGTATTGAAATTTTTGAATCAACTCTAGATCAGTTAAATATCCACATACATATTATTATCATCCACTGTGCACAAGCATCACCTTGGGAAGAAATTCAGTGTTTGAGGTTAGGGGAGAGTGCTGGAGCTGACAAAATTCAGATGCTAATGATAATTAATTTATGTAGTGGCAAAGATAGGTGCACTGCCAGGTGCTTTACGGGCAGATAAGATCTGGTTTCTGCTTCAGTGAGTTTACAGTCTGAGGCTCTGGTTTTGCAAATAGTCATGCACATGACTTATGCCAGCGAGTGCAGTGGCACTACTCATGCATGTGAGGTTACTCGCCTGTAGTAAGCATATCTGTGTACAGTTTCAACTACGTTAGCTTTTCAATTGATTTCGCGGTGAGTCAGTAATTGTTCACTGCAATAATTGAAGCTGTTTAATAAGCTCGGCAAGTCAGAAGCTGAAAGAATATACAGGAGTCGCCTTTCCTTGAGGGAATTGAAAACTGAGATTTTTCTGGGAAGTTTTTTTTAGTATGCAAACAATCCGTGTTAGATCTGGCACTTTCATGTCACGCTGGTTTAAATTATGTCTATTTGCTTACAAATCACACAGGAGAAAAAAATCACCCGATAATGGGAAGGGAAAAGTGCTTTTCCCCTTCCTCATTTGTCGTGATGCTGATCTTGGGGCCACATTAAGAGTGTTTCCAGTGAAATTACTTTCAAGTCTGGGAAAATTTAATCAGCAGAGGCCTTGGTAGCTGTAAATTTGTGGCAGCAGTCTCTAATTCATCTTGTAATTCTATGACAGGCTCTGAATTGCCCGTATTTGGCCAGGGATCACCTCAGTGGACAGTTAATGAAAGAGTAGAGGGAACCTGAAGGTCAGTCGCACTGAATTCTTTTTTCTTCCTGGATGTGTCTTTTTTATTGTGACCTATCTTTCTTTATATAATTTATTAAACAAAGCCTATTTTTGTTTCCTGCAATGTCAAATCTATGCCTCTTTGGTTTTTTTTGCTTTCTTTCCTTGAAGCATTTATACAATAGCCCGAAAAGTCTCAAAATAAATGTTTCTATTGAAATTACTAGACAGAATTACACTCTAGCCAATTTCTATTTCTCGTCTGAGTGTGGTCGTGAGAATAAAACTGCAACATGCTACAAACAGGTATGTTTTTGAGAGTGGAATTTTACATTGACATTTAAATCTAATGTCAGTACAATGAGAAGACTTCAGTTATTGGCTCAAGCTCAGAATAAATTAATTTGAACTTCAGAAAACCATGAGACTCTAATCAAAATAGCACCAGAAAATGTATTTGGGTCTGCTGGATTCAGACTAACCAGCAGATAAGCTGGAATAGCTTTTGTTTATTGAAACCCTATAGTAAATGGGTGCTGACTTAGCAAAACACAGGATTTTCTTGTGACGTGTGTAGCTTAACAGATACGTTGAAAATAAAATGGAAAAAATAAAAGCAAATAGAGGGGCATGGAATAAAAAATATAATGGCCTTTTCTTTTTCCTCTTCCTGTTTCTTATTTAATAGAGTAAGTGCCTGTTAACACTATTTTCTCTTTTTCAGGATCTTTTCTTTCTTTGGAGGACATCAGCCTTACCTTTTGTTTTATCTAATTCACTCCCTCAGAGTACCTTGTGTCTTAATCTCTCTCTAGTTTATTGCTCCACCCTTTTTGCCTCCTTTTTCTATCCTTTTACTATTGCTTTTTTTTCCTCTCTTTTATTTTGACTTCCATTCCAAAAGCCAAACCACCTCAGAGTTCTCTTCCACTGTTCAGCCCGTGTCAGAAAATAATTTGTAGGGCTCACCATGATTTGACACTTCAAGATCAAGTGTTTTGAATGACCACTCTGGCTTCAGAGGAAAAGGAAGTGTTGGTAGATGAAGCAGCAGTTTTTCAGCACCTGAGCTCTTAGCATCCTTTCTGTCACAGTAACATCACTGGTACTTCCTCTCAGGTTGAATTAAAAATCCTTTGCAACTCTTGGAAAGCTTTAAGCTTGTGAACTATTTAACTCTTATGAAACTATTAAATTTAAGCTATAAAGTAGGGAGAAACAGGAGATGTGCAAAGTGGGTAGAGAAGTCCACTTTCTGCCTGGTATACAAGGAAAAATTAAAAAAAAAATTAGAAGTTAGTTTATCTTTCAAAGTACATTTAATTTAGACTAGCCATAAGAATTACCTGCATTTTTATGGTTATCATCTAGTCAAGTATGCCCTTACTGTAAATGCAGCACAACAAGCTCTTCTATTTGTAAACTTAGGATTTCATGTCACTTTTTAATAGGCTTCTGAAGCACACGACCATTCACCTGGCTCTGGTAGAGCAGTGGTCATTACTAGCTGCAGGACCTGCTATTTCATGTGCACTAGCTGTACCTGTCCTCAGCAGTGGGACATCTCTTGTGAGCGGTGTGACAGTGACCACTGTTTGCCATTTACCAGCACCAGGGGATTCCCAGCTTCAGCGCTTTTGCCGATCACAAATGTGGTATGGGAAGCAAGATGATGCCTTTTAACTTGGTCGTGCTGTTGCGCCTGTGTGGACAAGAGGGGGTTTTGCCCTTATTGAACCCTTTCAAAATGATGCCAACACAATCCCAGTCGTGTTCCGTGGAACAAAAATGGTCTTTGTTCTTGCACAAACCAATGCGGGGAACAAGGCGGCCTCTCACAGTGTTACCAACACCGCATTTCTACACATGCCGAGTTTCCAATATTTGTACAAGAAGCCACTCTGAGAAGGTTGATTGGAAGTGATCAGGATTGTTTTCCATCTTGATTTTTTTGTATTTCTGTTTAAATCAGAATAAGTATTTGAAATGCTGGAGTTGGCAGTAACTGCAGAGTAACAAAATTGCTTGAAGGAGGATATGAAAGTCTTCTATTTGTAGAAGGCTATTATTAATTTAATATAATTGGGTGTCAAGCTTCAAAAACCATCACACACTATGTGTTTATAAAGTACTTTTATTAATGGTATAAAAAATACAAGAACAACCCAAGAAACTTCTCATTGTGAGAGGAGAAAAATATTAGTGCCTTTCCTGACAGGGTTTCTTTTCACGAGGGATCCCTCTATGGAACACTAATCAAGTCCATTCAGAAGGACCTTAATTAATTTAATTAACATCTGTCAGATCAAACTGATTAGCCTGACATCCAGCCTAGTGGGAGGAAAGAGGCCGATACACATGTTGTAACTGTGTTGAGGTGGGCTTGCTGTCTGCAATCAGAGACGTATGGCCGCTGCTGTGATCAAAGCCATCTTTCATTGATGTTGGAATAAACGTTGTGGCTCCCCCAGGCAAGTGATCTAGTTTCTTTTTGTTAGAAAATATTTTACACCTCTGAAGCCATGGCAGCTCAGGAGGGGACGGCAGGTACCTGGCTCTGCGTGTGATTGAAGGGGAGCACCAGGTGACCTTTCCTACCCTTCTGACAATGCGAATACAGATTAAACATTTTTCATCCGTTTGCCATCCTCTGCCCTCGCAGTTGGCCGTGACCACAGCTGGGCAGGCAGGAGGGAGATGAAGGCCATGTTGAGAGGGGTGGCTGTGTGTGCTGGTGGGGTGCATGGGCATCACCACAGCTGGGCCTTCCAAGGAACCGTGTGTCCATGTGGGGCATCTTCATTTCGAGGAGTGAACCGAGGTGGGAGCTGAGAAACTGCATCTTCTGCTCTCTGGCTCTGCTCATCCAAAATATGAGGAACCACCTCCAACACGTAGGCTTCTTAATCCTACAGCTGCGAATAATGATGTGTGGTTTCCATGGCAAACATCAGGGCAGCCAATGCAATCTGTGTCTCTAGCCCTTTCCACTTCCCCTACCCCACACATGTACTTACAGAGTATCTCTCATCTTCAAAGCTTTTTTATAAACACTTTTATCCATCGTTATAGTGGGATGGATCCATCAAAAGGGTAATAGCTAGTAAATGCTCAGGTTTTTAGGCCCCAATCCTGCAGGCGCTTCGGCATATGTTTTAGCTTTATGTACTGTAATTCAGGCTTCAGGGGGACCATTCACAGTGTGTGAAGTTAAGCATATGTGTAAGTTAAGAACTGCAAAGATTAAATAGCATTCCTGTTTGCTAAAAATCAAAAGGTAGATGAAAACAGTGACCCCAGCTAGAGGAACAGCAGTTCCTGAAGGAACTGACGTGAAAGACTTGCCAACAGAAAACCTGCCAGTGACACGTGTTTGGTCTTTTCTTGTGAGAAGGACCCTTCTCCTGGCAAAATACTAACAGGCCAGTTTCTCTCAGGGTGGAAGGCATCTGGGGCATCCTGTTCCAGTTGCATGGGCACACACATAGTGAAAGCATCTTCCTACAGTTTAGCTGTATGCATCTGATTTTTGTATTTGGGCTTGACCAGTCTTTTTGCCAGTGAAATTATAGATGTGCATTTTGGAAGAAATAGAACGTAAGTTTCACCTGCAGATATTTTTCCTGACTTTTAGCTTCCTGGTATTTTCTGGCCATATCAGTTGAATTGATACTGATATCCTTGAAACAAGCAAGGTAGCTTTAGTTCAAACACTGAATATGCAGTTAAAAGGGTATTTTTGGTCAGTTTAGGATCTTACAGCTGGAAAAGCATGCTTTATGGAATGATGCAGGGTCATAAGGGTACGGCAGGCAAATGCATAAGAAAATAAGCCGCTAGCAAACACATTTCTCATTTTTGAAATAATATAATATTTTGCTTTCTCTGATATTTAAACCTAAGCTTAGATGTGTAGACACATTTTCCCGTACCTGCCAAGGGCTTCTTTGATCCTGATCTTGTATTATTTCCATGCTGGCCCAAGGGTCTACCCGTGGTGAGACTTTTTTGCAAGTGAATATACATATTACACAATGTCTGCATGATCTCTGTTGATGATGACTCAACTCTAGCAGTTTCTTCCCAATGGAGTACCAGAGTCTGTCTTTTTTTTCTTTTTTGCTTGTACTATGATATCCCTTGCATGGCATCTTCCCAATTTCTCCATTATTTTTGTCTTAAGAATTCTGTTCCGCTGTACTCATTAAATTGGATTTCCCTCTAAATTTTATTTTTTACTTAATCACCAGGTACTTAGCTTGAAAAACTTTATAATTCCCATCATGGAACTGAGAGTGAGTGTTTGGCTCAACATATTGCTATAGTGCATGTTTGTAGATATAAATCGGCAAAAAGAAGGACTTTTTAAAGAGGTATTTCTTAATAGGATTTTATAAAGTTTGTCTGTTGTCTTAAAACAGCTGTACTAACCCTATGTACTATTTAAATCAAAGAGATTTTATTTTTTATTTTTTCTTCATCTTTTCCTTTCAGCAGCCTAATATTTGTGAGGAAATTACACTGGACATTATTGATCTATTTTTTTCTTTTCTTCCTAGCTCCTAGGTCACAGTTTAGGCCCTAGTTCAGCAAAGTACTTAAGAAGAGGCTTATCTTTAAGCACATGTTCAAGTCTCAGCTGAGTAAATGAGAATTAAGCAAATACTTAAGTACTTTACTGAATAGGGATAGAATTAAGCACGTAGTTGAATGTTTTGCTGAATCAGGGCCTTAAAATTAAAAATTAATCTTATTTGTGCTCCAAAGATTGGAAAGCTAGGCACTAGATTTGGATCTTGAATTAATATAAACCAGGAACATGGTAGCACCAACTGTCACAACGGTGTGTAGGTGTAAAAATGGGGTAAAGCTGGGGTTGTGAAAATCGTGGGTAGGACATAGGAGAGATGTGCGTTCAGTTATCTACGTCTGTTTTAGGCTAAATTGCTGGAGATTGACAATCCCTCGCGCTTCAGTCCTGGTGCTGGTGAGCCCCGGGCATGCATAAAAACCCCTATAACATTAATAGCTGCCGTGCTAAGTCTAAAGTTGCAGGAGAAGGGGCTGAGTTTTTCTAAGCCTCAATACATACTATTTGTCCTGCGAAGTGAAGGTAATGCCGCTGCCACTTCCCTTCTTTCACGTTGTGTCTCCCTTCTCTATCTGATTGCAAACTCTTTGAGGTGGTGAGGTTTCTTTCTATGGCTTGGTGCTCTTGCTTGTGGCTTCTAGATGGTTTTGTAATAAAAGCTCATAATAATAAATCTTGTGCTTTGGGCGTGACAAAATAATTTATGTGACTTGACGGAGTATCACTATAGCTTAAGTTTTTCTCAAGATTTAGGTTAATACAGAATAATGGCAGCACTAAGTAGCTTTTTGACCAGCATGTGTAACTTGTGAGACTCTAGGAAAAAAAGATTTTGAAGAAGCATGGTAACTTTCCACTATTTTTTATGAAGACAACTGCTGTTTTCAGCCTCTAATGTTGAGCTGCCTATGGGTGAATGTATGAATGAATGTCTTTTGCGTGGGCTGGTTTTAGGGAGATTTGTTAAATCTGAAAGCCTCTAGTACGTGTTTTCAGTGCCTGTGAATTCCTTCTGAGCAGTTTCTGGTACCAGTAATACTCATTTGAGTTGTGTGAGTGGAATACTTGCAAACGTCGTTTCTACGGATGTGGGGCTCGTGCCCAAAGCTGGCTGGGTGCATCAGGATCTTCTGCGCTGGGGCGGTCGGTGTTACCCTTTGGTGATGCTGAGGGAAGACTGACTGACCCAAGTGCTCATCTCCAGCTCAACTTCATTTAAGGGTACATTAACAAGTGTGCATAGTGAGGGTAATACGATCTGTATGGATGCTAGCTAATGGTTAACCGGCCCTGTTGAACCTGTGCTCCTTAAACAAACGCTGTCAGTGTGAGATGGGTTGTCTCATTTCTGCAGACAGGCGTAGGGCAGGTTGGAGACGAAGGCTTTCTTCTTAAGAGCAGAAGACAGCAGGAGGGCTTTCACTGCCTGTTCAAACAGGGAAGGAAGGCATCCCATTACTAGAGCTGCTATTTTCAAATAAAGATGGGAGGGATGAGGGTAGTGGGGTCTCTGAATAATATGTCCTGAAGTTCGTAGGGTGGCTGACCCCAACTCAGCTGTTACTTGGCTTTTTTAACTGACCGTTGTCTGAACAGGTGCTTGATGCAGCACAAAGCTTCTCAGGATAGTTGGCGTAACTTCGCTTTCACGCTTCGAGAAAGGCGAGAGAATATAGGCAACATCATGCTTTATGTAGGAGGTTACAGTGTGGAGATAACTCTGTACGGTGAATGAAGGGGCAAGATAGTGCTGAAACTTTGAGCTTTCTGTACAAGGCAAAAACCTAATAGATCAGGTGAGTCAAAACTCGGTGGATCTTGCTTATGTGCTGGGGGCTTTGAAAACTTTGTGGAAATTGCTTGTCATAAGGCTTATGGAATAACAATCTTGTTTTCTGAACTTTTACCAAGGCAAAAATTTACATTTTATATATGGGAGAGACCTCTCACCCAAGTACAGTTCTTGCAGTGATAGCATTGCATGGTCAGCTCGATTAATCATCTTGATTTATAAATGTGTTGAGTTAGTGTCCTTAATCTGAACAGTTCTTGAACTGTTAGAAAAATGCTCATTCTGGGTGAGTTGTAATTGTGTATTTTTTTTTTTAAGGATAAACACAAATACCATCTACGCATTTGAAATAAGAAAAATAGTCTTTTGTTGAGCGTAAGCAAATTATTCATTCCTACAGGTAGAAACCCAGAACTCAGCATGGAAGGCTTCAAAAGCACATCTAGAGCAAAACCAATGTATTTTGGTTTTTCACAGTTATGGGCAGAGTAAGTTGGTATTTCAGTTTTTTTACCATGGCTAGTAGGAGATACATTAAGTACTTCAGAAATTGTCTCTTTGTGATTATTTTTCCAGACTAACTTTTCTTCCCTTGATGAATTAAGTGACCTACCTCTACAAACAAATGAGATTGTTAGCTTTGAATAAAGTAATGGATATATAACTGTATAGCATCTACTGGTCACAACAGAAGCTTCTGTTCAGGACAGAAGTTTATAATTTGATGCATTTAAGGTATTTTTATTGGCCAGATAAAAATTCTTTGTTAAAACATTGCTGGGCATTCAACTCTCTCTTCATTTAGGTTATCCTTGTACTGGTGTAAGTACATTTAATTCAATGAAGTTCTCTGTGACTTAGAGCTTTAAACATGTGATGAACAAAATGATGAGAGTATTAAAGTATAACCCTTTTTCTTTTATTTTTATGTTGTTTATTAACGGTATACTTCATTTGACTTTGGTTGCACAAAGGCTCTGATCAATTAAGTTAATAGTAAATGTCACTTTCTACTTAACATGTCACGAAAGCCTCTGGAGTACATAATGATTATTTTAAGAATCTTTCATTCACAAAATAAAATACATATCCGTAAATCTTTTCTTATTTAGTCTTTTAAAATTACTATGGAAGAATAAAACCTTAATTTGTAGCCTGAGGCTATCTTGTTAAAATCAATTTTTCTTGACAGACTTATTCATGCATGGGTATGATATGATAACTGAATTGATTTATAATGAATGAAATAAAAGTGAAGATATTTTAAACAGATCGATGAAATATTGACAGGCTTGAAACAGATAATTTTGTTTCGTGAATTCTCCAGTCATTTTTTTCTTGGGCAGAAAAATCACACTTGGACCATTTCTATGAATTATTCTGTTAACTGCAGAGATTTTAAGATTATACATCAAAATTTTTGAAGTGAATCTGAAATTAGGAATCTGGAATGAGAGGCTATTTTTGGACTCCATGTTTGTTAAACAAAAATGCGTTAGCTATTTTGCTGGGAAATTCCTCCTTTACACATAGTAAATTTATAAATGTTTATCTCCTTAATAGCTTTTTGGATTAAAATAATAAAGTCTAAAATGACTTTATGAATGCCAGTTTCAGGGGGTTTGTTGCTTTGTTTCACTAACATCCATTTTATGGAGACTTTATGAGTTGCAGTGCACCTTCCAAATATTGACAGTGCTGGGGCTGGATGGAAAGTTCAGACCAAATCTTGAACCTTCTCATGTTGGTTCTACAGACTGTCTGGAGTCCAAAGGTTATGAACTGCTTGTAAACTACCTCCAGAATAAAAGCCTGTGTGCCAGGACATCAGTGCCGGTATTGTGTTCTCTATTCTTTTCCTAATTTGCAGTTTCTCCCCACCCTGCCCCTGTGGATTCTCAATGGCCTGAATTGCTCCAGTCTGTTTAATTCAGTGAGGCTAAGATAATCGATTTCAACTGAAAGCCTCTCCTGAGACTTAGTACTGCAAAACTGGGGAAAAAAAAAATTAAAAAAAAAAATTAAAAAGTAGTTCTAAATTGTCCACTTCTGAGGCACAGATACTAAGCCCCTGGATGCAGCAAGCTTTAACGACATGGTTAACAGAACTATTTAGAACTATTTTCTTTAACATTAAGCACCACGTACAAACACCCGGTAACTGATGTAATTCGTTAGCAGTAGAGGGTCTTGTGCAGTGGGTTTTTTTTCTCTGTTGGGTCTGGCAACATAAAGGTTAAAATTTGCATTCAAAATAGTCTGCACAAGATTGACCCAGTGACTACTGAAGTCAGCAAAAGTCTTCCTGTGAATCAAAGAGTTTGCGTTGCTTAGCTCTGCAAGATGTGTGTGCTAAATCAAATAACAACCATTTATGTCCTTAAACATGAGGGAGTAACACCCTGCTCAACCTATGGGTTTCCCAGAGTGGATCTGGACTCATGTGGTAGGTACCTGGGGAGAATCTACAAGCTTGAGTTGGGTGCTGAGGCTCTCCACGTGGCTCACCGGGATAAGACAGTGCTCAGGAGAGGACTCCCCGGAGCCAGTGAGCTCAGCCAGAAGCATCTTGAGTTCAGTTCAGCAGCATGATTTGTGAATTTTTGTAAAGTTGAGCGTGGAACATCGTCCGATTCCATCCTCCCCCAATAAGCCAAATTGCCTGCCTGTGCTTTGGATATCCCTTGAGGATCCAGGCTCAACCTCCCAGGCAGAAGCGTGAAATGGTAGATTTCCTCAATGTTATTAAAAATTTTGATTATAAATGAACATTTCTGCCTAAAGCCCTTTTCCAAATAAATACTTTTGCAAGAGAGACAGGGAGTGATCACTTACAGCTTTCCACAGGCAAGCACTGTATGTATTTTACTCCCAACTGTGATAAATTTACCTCTGTTTTAGTTCATTAAGAAAACTTCAGCAGGGAAATGCAATTTCTCCTCGTTGTGTAAACATAACGAACAGCACTTAACTCCTTTGACTGGTTGTTTTTCAGACATAAAATTCCTGGTAAATGAACCTAATTAATATAAAAATTTTCAAAACCCACACATTTTTCCTCTGCATCAGTGCGTGGTTTTTAGTTAGTAACAGAGTATGTAGAATCAGTGGTTCATCAAAGGTCCAATGAAGGCAACTTATGTGAGTCTTTAACTCTGAATTGATCAGCGATCAACTTGTCGCTTTATTCACCAGAAATATTTTTTCTTTTTTCCTTTTTTTTTTTTGAAAATAGCTTCTACCAATAACTTTTTTTTGTATCATAATTTTTAAATGTTATGGTGGCATATGCCTCGTGGGTATGCTTTAAATGCCTTTTGTAGCCAGCAGTGATCTCAATGATAAATAATTTTGCAAGGATTTGAATGTTCTTAACTCTCAGTGAGAGAATCCCAAATTTAGCGTGTTGAGTATTTTCACGGAATAGGCCCTCTGACTTTTAATCTGCAGGTCTGTTTTGTACAGCAGGCAGTTTCCAGGTGCTCGCTATCTCTTGTGCTGCGTAACCCGTATCGTGTGCAGGGCTATCTAATCTTGCAGCAGGTGAGAAGCTGTAATTTGTGGGGCGCCTTATCGAAATACTGAAAACTGATGGGGAAAGAATGGTGATTGAGCTGTATTTGGCCCGTACCGTCTTAATTCTGCTTTGAAAAATAGGCAGCAATGAATGCATGATTTTCAGAGTTGCTAAACCCTGGAGGGTTGGGTGGTGTGAAGGTGAACCCTGCAAAGGCAAATTGCCTGGGGTACCAGCGCCCCATGCTCCCCGGGGGCCGAGCATCCCCCCACGCTGGCCGAGATCTGTTTGTCCAGTGATGCAAGAGTTTGCTAATTAAACAGTTCACAGCAGCGTCTGGGGCAGAACCTGTGGACATTTAACCAATTGAACAATTTATTGCTGTAATTGAAGGGGTTAGCTGGTGTTTATTAACTAGCCTTCCTGTCACATTCAGGTGGCTGGACTAACCCTTGGTCCCTGACTTGTTTTCAAGCATCCCACTGGTGGTGTTGGCACCACGGTTGTCACTCTTCAGCTGCTGCTCCAAGGCCAGAACTTTACTTATCCCCCTTTTGCAAATTCAGCAACATTATTGGGCATTTATTTTCCTTGCAGGAGCAAATGTTTTATTACAAACAAAGCGCTGTCCCTTTAGAGCAAAAAGGAGATTTTATCTTAGACAAAAAAATAAATTGGAATAATTAGGAAATTTCAGCAAACTGCTTCTGGCTTGAAAATGAGTGTTAGGCTTTGTAATCTCAGCGTAGTGCTAGTTTATTTTCCTTTTACAATCATGGTCGCCTCTGCTGTCTCCATCATCACTGAAGCAGGTTCGGGGCTGGGCTAAAGGCGTCACTGCAGCGGCGTGCAGCGGGGCTTCCAGTCACACCGCCGAGGCACACGCAGTTTGGGACACAAATCTGTTCAGGGGAACAATGAGTCCGGCTGGTGGTAACAGGCTACTTCTCCCCTTTACCCATGAAAGCTTCTATAACTAGAGCTAATTGGCCGTTCCCAGAGTGCAATTAGCAGGGGTATTAATCTAGGCCTGACAGGTGTGAGAATGCGTTTCTTTGAGTCCATTCAAAAGACACCCTATCTGATCAGCCACAGGGGGAGCCTGAAGCAATGGTGTCTATAAACTTGCAAGGCTTTAGTTTGTTGGAACCGAACAGCCCGCTTTTATTAATCGCATTTGTGTCAGATGACATTAACTGAACAGAAATGGATGGGAGGAAGTTCACTTAGTACTAACATAATACTTGGGATCACTTCCATCATCGGGAAGGGAAATGCTTGCGTCCACCTTCATTTGGGTACAGGAAGAAAAGGGAAGACTTTTTTTCAAAAAATATATTTTAATTAGAAAGATGCGTCTGAATTATTTCGCATTAAGGATCATTCAGTGTTCCTTCCTGCCCCAGCACTTGTAGTGCAGTTTGATAATTTCCATTTGTAATGTTTGCTACTTTTCTCATTTAGTTGTTCGTCATCCCACTAGGCACAGCACATAGCAATGCTTCGAAAGGTGGTGCCACCAAGGGTGGCATTCTCGTCAGCTGTGCTGGTATTAAATAGTACTAATGTAACAATCTGTGGTGGAATTTCAGGACTTGTTTAAGGAACTCAGGCCAGATACATCACCACTGCTAGTTCAGCTTCTTTACGGCTGGTTTATACATGTCCGAAGGTCTTGAATTCAACCAGCAGACTTCTTGTGGGATGCTGGAAGGACTCCAGCTGAATCTGCAGATGACTGCTTGTGCTAGTGGGCTTCAGGCTTGGAACTAGACAAGGAAATTTGTATTTCCCATTTTAATTAACAGGGACGCTCACAATGTAAGACTAAAAGACAAAGTCTACCCCAAAGACATGCATCTGTTTTACATAAATTAAATGCATTGTAAGTGAGAAATTGCTTGAAGATGGTCTTGATACTGAAAATAGTGTCTGTTCTTGGGTATGCACATGCATGTGTGCTGCTCAGTCGGCTAGAATTTTCTCCAAAGGTGGAAAATTCTGTTTTATTATGTATGGTCTGCTCTGAAAAATGTGTGCATAATGCTTTATTAGTTCATCCTTCTGAAAGTATCCGAATGTTTAGACCACTGTGATATTTCTTAGAAATATCTTAGAGGATTTCCTAGAAAAGATGAGTCTAGAGGAAATCTCCCTGGTCACTCAGCCCAACCTCCTGATGGGAAAGACAACTTCATAAAAAAAAATCATTTTCATAATGAACAAGGCCTGTCTTACCAAGGCTACAATTTTTTGCCCCACCACTGTGACATGATGGGAAAGCCCCTCTCAGACTAAAGAACTTCTGGCCTCAACTTGCTCAGATCAGTTTTGTTCTTCCGTGAAAATCTTCAGCTGAAAAAGCTCAAGAAATAGCTCCTTACTGTTTACTTCATGACATATTTACAGAGCACAATCATATCCTTTCCCAACCTTGGCAAAGTGAGGAGGCAAGAAAGATCATGCATGTGTTGCATGATGGAACAAGCAAGGTTCAGCGGCCTTCAAGAGCATAAGCAGTGATTGAGGTAGCCTTAGAAAGAGTATAAGTATGTTCTTGGACTTAAATTTGTGTGCCATCCTGAGCAGGAAGGGTCATTAATTAGCTGCTGATATATCTATACCAGTCTCGCCTCTCACACACGACACTCCTCCATGGTCAGCAGGCTCGGAGTTGGCTCTGCGGGCTTTGCAGCAGAGAGTGCTGCACGGCGTAGACGTGCCCTTTTGCATCTTTTCTAAGAAAGGCTCTGCATTTGCAAACCTATTACCATCTAAATTGATCTTGATTCAGCACGGATGGCCAGCATAGGAAATGACACCCTGCTTCCGGAGCAATAGCGAGGTTTGTCATTTCTTTGGAGCCCGTTGACCTTCTGTCAAGACATCTGAATTTTCTAGGTGATTTATAGGTTTATTATGCAATTCCTGATTTAGGAGGGCAAAGGCAGTCTTTTTCATGCTTACCCTAGACGGTGCCAAACATACAAGAGGAAGGAGGGTCTTGTGATTGAGACGAAGGGCTGTGATTCAGGACGTGTGGGTTCAGCTCCTCTCTCTGCTGTCTGTTTTCAGTGAAACCTTGGGGAAATCATTCAATCTCTTCCTCTTACGCAAAATCCCTTGACTCTTTCCGTCTTTTCTCTTGAGCGAAAAGATTGTTGTCACCAGCTGCGCATTTGTAAGCCCTTCCCACTGTCGTTGTTGCCTAATGCAAGTTGGACAGCCTGCCTTCTCATGGCTGGGGAGGAGGGTTCAGGTATGGGAGTTTTGGGGTCCATTCTTAGAACAGAGAATGTGATCCCACCCCCAGATCTGCTACCAGGACTCCTGCTTGTTTTTTTGTCTCTTCTTTAATTCTCTACCTCCCCAACACCTCAATTTCTCTCCCGTCCCTTCCAAACCACCCAGAAATGGAGAGGAAGAGAAGGGCTAGCTCTCCCCCTCCCCACTGTGAATCCCAAATGTATTATCAGTCGCCTCTTAACCAGATGTGGGAACAAGATTACTCAAATTGATGTCAACTAAGTACAAGTCACACAGTTTTGCAAGTTGCTGACTAAAATTATTGGAATTACCCAAAGCTAAATGATTTGTTATAGCTGGAAATTGGAGAGCCTGTGGTGTGTTTATACCATTGGTGGTGGTGGTGGAAGGGATAAGTCCTTCTCCTTCACCTCTTCACCCTTTTTATAGACAAAAAGGGTGCACAATGAAGATATTTGTTCATACTTGCTTAACCTCAAATGGTTTAGACAGTTACTTTCTTCATACCTCGGTTATATTTTCATTCCTATTCAGAGCTTTTATTAGCAAGTTATTTTGTGGCTACACAGAGTGACGTTTAATAATTGTATTGAGATTTTTCTCTCTCAGAAATCTAAACTGTAATAATGCAGTAAAACCTGCTTTTGCTCGAGAGATACCTAAGCAGAAAAAAAAATCTGCTATTAAAATAATAGCTAAGTAAGCACTGATGTGGTATTTAGTATATAGAAAGCTGCAGCTCTTTGCTGCATGGCTGGTAAGAAACAAGAGAATGAATAATAGCTACCAGTGTCTCAAGTTTGAAAAGTCAGAGGAAATGGCAGCAAGAAAAAGCAAATGAAGATGGATGAAACCCCAGAAGGGTGAAGGGAGACGTCCTCCACGCTGGACAGGGCTGGGCGGCTGACTCCAGGGTCACCTCCGCGGTTGCTTTTCGGAGGGGTGTTGTGCAAGGGAGCTGGTGGGGAGCAGGGCTTCCTGGCTGCCACCCCGCGCCCCACTCGCAGATGTCTGCTGGTGGGTCAGGAGGAGGTCACCGCCAGTTAACTCAACACCTCTTGCCAGGAGAAAGCTCTTGGGGATAAACTGCCTTACTGTCACTGTCTAACCCGCGCCGAGAGAACTCGCAGATGCTTCGCTTCGTCCCGAAGCTTTTTTGGCGCCGTCAGCACCGCCAACTAATACCCCTCCCCTCGCTCGGTGTAGAGGATTCAGCATCGGTTTCTCCAGCCTGGTGGTTGGGTTTTCTCCTGACAGGTCCTGTGGCCAGGGCTGGGCTACCCTCCGATGCCTCACCGGCACCTTGGTGAACCTGCCAGGGACAGAGCGGGACCTGAGGGTCCGCAGAGGCAGGAGCATCCCATGCACATGTGGGTGCGCCCAATTCCTCACCGTCCCACAGGACCTCAAACAAGGCCAGCTCCCCATTGCCGTGGCACTTGTGAGTGTTGTCAGGGGTGACGTCAAGCGTCACGTCAAGAGGGGACAGACTGAATGTTAAGGTGGACGGTGTTTGCTTATAAAATGTAAAGTCTGAGTATGTTCAGCAAACTGCATTGAGTCCTGTATCTCTCTGGAAGCAGAACAGTTGCATTTAAATCATTGCGTTTTGAAAGAGATTAAAGACGCAAATAAATGGCACAAATAGTGCAGGAGCCCATTTCTTACATATGCCTAGAAGTACATGAGAAATCTTATGTATTGTACATTGCTCCCACACTTTTGCTTCTGACAGTATTTAGAGAGCCCGGCTCACAGGTGAGTGTGGGTACAGGCACTCCCCGGTTGTGTAGAATTAGTGGGGCTTTCTCTTGTATCCACTCGGATTCCGGGCAAAAGTCTGGAAAAGGTAAAATGCTGAGGTAAGGGGATTGAACTCTGCAAAATCTCTGCAGGTTGCAGACTGCTCTGTTCTTGTCCATAAAAGCATTTAGTAGGCATATATTTTATGTGTGTGGGTGCATCAGTAGATGCGTAAAAATACGTGTCTGTTTTCAATAAAAGTATTGCATGATCTAAACATCTTAAAAACCTTAGGCTTCACATTTTCTCGAACAGGCTTGTTCAGGGAAACAAAAGAGGGTGCTTGACAAGATTATGGTGTTGCTTCTATACGTTTCCTTTATTCTTGTGGCTAAAAGGAAATTGCAATGTGTTGTTAAGTCAAAGTGTGGTCTGTGGAGCTGAACCAAAAAACCTTTAAATGGACTAAAATTCCCCTTCTGATAAAAGGGAAAACTACACAGCAGAGAGACAGGATATCTTTAATTTAAATAGTGGGTTTAGGTATATTAATTTGAGTTCAAAGCATCTTTCAAAGGGTATGATGCCCACATTTTTAATTTTACCTAATACTGAGCATCTGGTGTGGACTGGTTTGTGGTACTGAGAGCAAAAGGAAATACATTACTCATAGATGAAAGGAGTGAGGGGGAATCACTGTCCTGACTAAAAATAGCCCTTTTTCCACCAGTTAATATCAGCTGGGGGTTTGATTAAATAGTAATTGTCTAGAAAAAGACAATAATTGAGTGTGACTGTTTCCTTTCAGGGGCCAGGCCCAGGTGGTGAAAGTTAAGTATTGTCCTTCAGATAAGGTCCTGAAAGCAGTTTTCCTGGTCGTCCACCGAGCCGTTCTGCAGAATGTCCTTTCTGGGTGCTGAGCTGCAGACAGACAAAATCCAGGCGTTTTCGCAGGGCAGCAGCAGCTCTCGGGGATGTAGTGCCAGAGGATTTTATGGCTGCATTGCAGATCCGAGCTGGCTCACCTCTTTGGCTGGAACTCTAACCCAGAGGCGCAGAGATCACAGGAGACAAATGTCTTGAATTAAGAAATGGGGTTGACATCTATAAAAGTCAGAGCACATCTAGTAGGCAACATGTGTAATAAGACTATAACATTATATCTAATAGGGAGATTGGAAAGCTGTCTCAAAAAGCCCAGCTTCCGTTCAGATCTGTGCATTCAAAAACAAAATACCCCACATTAATGCTCTTCCCACCCCCGCCCCATTAATTTATAGATCTGAGTCCCCGTGGTCTTTTCTTTGAAATCAGTCTGTCTTTTTCAGTACGAGGTTAGTGATAATACTGGTAAGAACTTTCCCTAGCTTTTTTGGAGTCCATATTGAAGAAACACTTACTTCTGCAAGGTTAACAATATTTTCCTCTTGATTTCTCTAAGGTCACTCTCTCTGAATGAACCTTTTATGCTTTGTAATGTTAACACAACACTTGTCTGGGACTTTGCATGTTATGAATATCTAAGCATTATTTAATTAACTTTTGCAAGTGTCCAGTGAGCCATGAGATAGAGCCAGGCAGGAAATGCCTTTTTTTGCCTTGTGAAAGTTTTCAAATTGTTACTTATTCTGAGTGGAATGGACTCAAAACTTTGGGGAGTTTTTCACTGAGGAAAAGCGGAGGAGGAGAGAGCGTGAGAGACCAACTGCTCTGCTGCGAAATACCCCAAGGTCACAGAGTCCTCCCTAGGGAAGGGGAAAGCTGTCGTTTCAGCCCTTTGTCCCTCTTGGTGAAGATGTGGGACTTCAGCCTTACGCCTCCACTTGCTGAATTAGGACCCTAATGGCTGGGCCAGGATCAGGCCAACGCTGCTGGGTGGCCTGGGGAGAAGCGCTTGGAGAGGCCGTGACCGTAGCCTGCTAGTGGGAGCAGTTCCCAAAAGCTTTGCTGGCCATAGCTCAAGCCGTCTTTTCTGTGTAGTGTGTTCAGTTTTGGGCCCCTCACTACAGGAAAGACATTGAGGTGCTGGAGAGAGTTCAGAGAAGGGCAACAAAACTGGTGAGGGGCCTGGAGCACAAGTCTGATGAGGAGCAGCTGAGGGAGCTGGGGCTGTTCAGCCTGGAGAAAAGGGGCTGAGGGGAGACCTGATCGCTGTCTGCAGCCACCTGAAAGGAGGTTGTAGCGTGGAGGGGGTTGGTCTCTTCTCCCAAGTAACAAGTGATAAGATGAGAAGAAATTGGCTTCAAATTGTGCCAGGGGAGGTTTAGATTGGATATTAGGAAAAATTTCTTCATGGAAAGCGTTGTCAGGCACTGGAACAGGCTGCCCAGGGAAGTGGTTGAGTCACCATCCCTGGAGGTGTTTAAAAGATGCATAGTTGAAGTTCTGAAGAGACATGGTTTAGTGCCAGTGTTAGGTTAGTGGTTGGACGTGATGATCTTGAGGGTCTCTTCCAGCCAAAATGATTCTATGACTCTCTTGCCCTCCAGGTAACCAGTCTCTCTGCAAGGTGAGGCTGAGCTCTCACCCAGCTAGAAATATCACTCACTTGAAAAGCAGCACGTATATTCTACCAGGAAGCTTGGGCCTTGGCCATTCAACATTTTCCAGGGGAAGTTGACCCCTTGGGTAGGTAAGGGTGGTTGCTTCAAAGCCACAGCAGAAATTGATACCATATTCAATTTGAGAATTCGGATGTCTTGATTCTGTGGTTTAAACCACTAGACCACACTCTTTCTGAAATAGGTAGGAATATTTGCATTTTTATATAAGGAAACTGAGGTACGGAGAGGGTGCAAGGCATGCCAGAAGCCACGTAAGAAGCCTGTGGCAAAGCTAAGAACAGAACCCAGGTTTCCTGATACCAGCACCTGTGATTCAGCTACAGTGTGCTGCGAGGGCAGGACAGGAAGGAACAAAGAGATAAAAATTGAATCTCTTCTGAAAGCGAAGACTCTTCTTGCTTCACTTAGTATTTTCCATTATACCCAGGGTGAAGATAAAGTCAGATTCATTGCTGCATCCCTATAATTTTTTTTTTTTTTTTTTTACAGTTGGGTTTAGCAATGAATATGCTTTGGCATCTACCTCAGGAAACTGCTGGCCTGCTAACCACAGATTGGTAGGGTAAATTAAGAGACTGCCCATTGAGAATATAATCCTGGTCTGCAGGGGGGCACAGAGATTTCTTCACCTCTGGGAGGCTGCCTGTAGTTTAAAGTAACTGGAGCCTGAAACTCCTCGTTTAGGTACAGCACAGCGTGCTGAAAGTTAACATGAATTTTCAAGAGGGGGAGAGCGGTCTTTAGCCGATGAGAACGGTGACAAGTTTGCTTCTGACAACTCTAAATAAGTAGAAAATACATACGAAATCTTAAAGGGCGTGTTAACCATGAGTTGGGGAAAGCAGATATTTTCCTCTCTTCCTTCATTGCAAATATAGTGGAAAAACAGTATAATTCTGTCCATATTTATCAGCGTGTTTTCGTAGAAAAAAATGGGGTCAATAAGTCCTCTGAAAAGAGGCTAAAATGAAGGAAGATTGAGAGTTCATTGGTTCCATATTTTGAGCCTATGACTTCCAAAATCAAAGGCCTAGTAATCCTAATGGATTGACTTCCAAAATTCCTTGGATTTGTATTGCTGGACTTGTCTCTCTCCGGGGCTTAGCTGGATCCCTGCAGATAGATTTTCAGGTTTATATGCTTTAATTCCACTTAGTCCAGCTGTAAACTTGTGGTGACTGAATTAATACATTATAGGGGGGGAAAAAAAAATAACAAACACGGGAGGGGGAGTGGGGTGGGGGGGAAGTGCACCTACAAAAAACCCTAGCTTGTATATCAAATCCTGAGGGGGGAAAACTGGGTATTTCAATTAGTTGGTTGTGTGGCCTGATTGAAGAACAGCCCAGTGGCTGACAAAGCTTTGTCTGTGGTATCAGCTTGCTCCTCATCCACCAGGACAAATAGAGTGGTTGGTCATTAACGGGCGAGCCATCGGGTAGGGGTTTTGTTCTTAAATGGGGGCTTTGTCTTATCCCTGCTGTTTAAGCCCTTTCCAAGCACTCCTCACCTGTCATATCTGTCATACATTTAATTCATCATGCTCTCTGGTCAAAAGCTACACTGATAGTATCAAAAGAAGAGGAGGGGGCTTCTTATAACTTTAGCGATCAAAGGAGATTACCAAGCAAATAAGATTTTAATGAAGACGGCAGGTTTGGAAAGGAGAATTTACTGCACTGTGAATTGCTAACGCAGAAAGGTTCGTTTTATCTGTGTAGTATTTGTGTGTGGAATCCCAAATTATTACAGAAAGTAGAATGGATACATGTGTTGGTTCGTGGCTTTAATTAAAAACACAGAGGGAGGAGGTGTAGGGGGAAAAAAAGAGCTCTTTGATTTCACTTATAAGGGTCATATTTTTAATCTGTAAACATGGTAAGCATAGCCCGCTGTGTTTAAACACAGCAAGATTGCTGCAATTATGAGAAATACATCAAGGAATTTGCCACTGAACTGGTATTGTCAGGCCAGTTCTCTCTGTTATTTGGCCCAAGTATCAAAATACCGGTCAGAACTGAGCTTTGCTTGGCCACCCTGTCACCACTGCAGAGCCAGAGCAGGGAGGCAGTTCCCAGGCGTGGACACTCAGGTATTCCTGGGATCGTACGTGATGGAGGCCAGAGATGACAGAAATGCACCTTTTGCGTGTCGAATGTTTTCCGGGAAGGCAGCCCATGCCAGGGGAGCGGGGAGCACTGGAGGCCTTTGCTCACAGGTTTGCATGGACAAGCGTGTGCTGCCCCGTGGTGCTTCGCCATGGAGCATGAGCCTACAGCACCCGCACCTTAATTCACAATTATTTTCTATTAAACCTGCAGTCTTTCAGCAGATATATTATCCTATTTGGGACTGTCAGTCCAGAACACTTACTCTTTTTTCTGGTAAAGTGGAAACAATCAGTAGGGAATTATCTGTTGCAGTTCTGACTGCTACTGACATGCAGTAAAGTGCTGCATCACCAGTGGTTCGGAGGTTAAATTAGCAGCAAAAATGCAGGGTATGGAGCCAAACCTGCCCTGTTAGCAGCAGAACTAGGCAGCTTTATTTTTGCAGTTTTTCCTTGTGATGAAATGAAAGCCTCTGCGATTGCTGAAGCCTTTGATAAATGAAGGGTTAGCTGTATTATTAGCGCGGATGTTAACATCTTTACTTAAAAGACAGGGGGAAGTGGCTGTCTAGCTTTCTTTAAATTGAATTAAAAACGTGGGGTCCAGGAAAGAGCTCACAAAAACATGTCTGAGCTTGTCAGCCTTTACGGGTTTGGGTGGAAAACTCCAGTTCTCACTTTCCGCTGAGTAATACTGAGAGCTCATTATTTGTGTGGTTTTCAACCTGGCTATGAATTATGAATGATTTATTTAAGAAGTGATAAACTATGGGCCTGCCCTTCAGCTATGAGGAGTTACCTACAGCTGAGGTGTTTTACATTCAGCGAGGAGATGGTCCTCAGCACCCTTCCGATGTTGGAGTTAATATCTTGTATTTCCAGTTGGGGGCCGGTATCCATCCTTTTAGTTGCTTTTCTTGTAGCCCCCAGGATCTCCTGATATGCAAGGCACAATGAACTAGTTCTGCTGAAAGACAGATGAAAAATCACATGCTGTCATCTGGTGACTTGAACTTAGCTGAAGCCAAGTCAGACTCAGATTTATTTGCGAGCGAAGACGGGGTAAAGATACAGCCAGCACCAGTTCAGAAACTCTGCTTGAACCTTGCTTTGAGTAAGCATGTCAACATATAGCTTCTAAACTGATTTGCTTGAATCAATAACGATAAAACCCATGTGTGAATAGGGCCTATATTTATCTGATGCTGCGATGAGACTGTACAGCAGAGGCAGTGGCACAGGGCTCTCCTCAGTGCTCACACCAGCTCCACAGATGAGTGTTGGTGGCACTGGGACTTGTTCTGCAAAACCCTGCCCCGTAAGCAGAGTTGGCATGTGTGCCAGACACAAACATTTGCATTTACTGTTGGTTTAAGGGCCTCCATGCTTTTATTCAGGTGGAAAGTGGTGGGTTTTTTTTTCACCCCTCCGTAAGTTAATGGGGGCAGAGGCTAACTTAAAATGTCATCCTTCCCTTCACAAATTAGAAACTCTGGGAAGGTGTTTGGGTTTCTTGAGGTATAGACCAACCGTCTTGACTAATGTGTTCTGGTTATAGATCTTAAGAGGTATTTGCAGGACCAAAGTACTTATGTAAAGAGGTGTTTTTTAAAATAACATAAGTCCACATGACAGCATATAAAAGTCAAATGACAGAGCAATTCATGGGTTATTGTTACAACAATGAGCTCCTAAAATACTCTGTGGTTGGAGTTTCACTTAAGGAATTTACTTTTAAGCCACTTTCCCCAAGTTTAAATCTGTCTACAGAAAACTTCAAAAACTTTTTTTTTTTTTTTTTAGGAAAAGAGAGTAAGAAAAATAGCATGCTTTTTTTCTGCATTAAAATAAATGCGTTTGAAACATATCACCCCATACCTGACTGGAATAAAAAGAAAATTAATTTACCTTCAGAAACTGGGCATCAGTTTTCTTCGACAGAACAAAAGCCACCGTGCCAACACTTAGAAACGCAACACATCAAATGCTCTTGTAGCTCATACTTTATTCTCTGCATCAAAGCTCTGGTGGGGGGGAGAAAAAACAGAGAGTGAGAGAGGGAAAGAGTCAAGCTCTTCAGAGCCTCTAATGACGCGTGCCAAACACGTGGAAGGTAAATCCCCTAATTCAGTCTATTCTTTCAGCATTCCCTGGCCAGCAGCCAAGCTAAATATTTCTGCCGGATAAAAAATGCACCCTCCTATGCGGCACTTTCTTAACAGGATGGCTCTCTGGCTTTAGCGGAGGGGGCTTCTCTGGGGGAAAGCCAACATGTGTGTTCTCTTATCTATTTATTTATTTTATTAAAAAGGGGCTTTATGGGCTGTGATTGGATTAACTTAGTGAACCCTGGAGGAAGAGGAAAAACAAACTGGGAAGCTGGTTTAGCACCCCCACCTTTTTGTCATCTTCTTTTGGGATTTCCTGGCTGGCTGCCACCTTGAGCCTGTTGAATGTTCTTTAGATCAATCAATTAAAAAGGCTTTAATATTTGGGTGATTGGAACGCAACATATGGGCTGCTGGTGCGGATGTCATGTGGTGCGTGGAGTTAATTGAAATGATTAATAGAGGTGTTAGTTTCTTCAAGACTAATTGAAGAAAGAATATAATTGGAAGCATGGACTCACCATTATTGTTGACATTTTTTTTAACATATTGTGTCCTTAAAACAGTTTTACTTGTTTATAAGCATGCAGATGGATTTTGTTTAGATTTCTTTGACAGGGTGATTTGCAAAATCACATTTACTGTACATGCAAAAGTCGAATATATTTTTATGTAAATTAATTTGAAAAAATATTTCGATGTGTTTTGTCTGTTCCAGTAACCAGCACATATACTGAATTTCTGGTACCTGTTTGTCTTTAGGTCCTTGTTAGACATAAACCAATGTACCCTTCCTCACTGTAATTTGTGGGGTTATAGCATCCATCCTCAGAAACTGATCATGAGCCTCCGAAGGTCCATTAGGGCACGCTTCTCTCTGCACAGTGAGTTGTGATAATTTATGCTCTTCTTGTGCCCTAGCACACTGCAAATGTGCCAGGTGTTTCGGGGAAATAGCATCTTGATCCTGCTGTTCCACACCTCGTCAGCTTGACCATATTCCAAAGGGATCTAGTTCTCTATCTGTATGTAGGACTAGCAAAAGCCTGGCATTGACAGTCAGAAAGAAATGTGAAATTAGAGAAATTCAGAGGATTTAACTGATACCAGATCTTTTGGCCTCTTTACCTTCTTTAAGAATAATACATACTTTTTTTTTAGTAGTAGTAGTCTCTGAATTTTTATGAAAATTGTAATCTCTTGCAAAATACAAAACGAAAGCCATGAACTGGCTGCAGAGGACATCTGGCAGCAAGGAGAGGGTACAAAGGATGCGTCTTATGAAAGTCATCCCACTGCACGGGGTAGCTCTCAGGTTAGAAATGGGGAAACTGAGAAAACACAACAATCTCTGGTCTATAGTCAGCAAGCACAGGCTGGCTGCTTGAGCACCGCGCGAGGAAGAGGAGTGTCGCGTCCTGCTCGCCACCGGGCTGTGGTTACGAGTGCCGTAGCAAACTTTCAGCTGGGGATTTCTTAAGGCTGAAGATCATGGCTTAAATAACCTGTGAATCTGCTAGAGGGCAAGCAGTTACCTTTGGGAGAGGAAAATCAGGCAAGGTGCTAATAGAGCGTTGATCCAAAAGGTAAGTCAGTTCGAATTTAGGACAGATAAGCTACATTTTGAGGTGCAGTGTTTTCACAGCAGTCTTCTTTTTGCCTGCTTTTGGTAATGAAGGAAAAGCTTATATGTAATTGTAACGTTCTGGAAGAGAACTGTCTGTCTAGAAAGGACATCTAGATTTTCTCTATTGTTTTCCTTTGTACATGTGGTTCAGCTTATGTATTTGTGCATCTTTTTCAGTAGTCAGAAAGTTTATTCTGCAGCCCAGAATAAACAGAACAGAGAAGTGATAGATAAGTTTAGAGGGGGTTTGGTTTTGGCTTAGAAGAAAAGAGTATAAGATGGTTTTAATATTTTAAAGTCTTCCCACACAGATTTCCAGCGATGCTTTGAAGGCAACTGTGCGTCTGCAAAGACTTTGAGCCTCCCCGGAAGATGTGGCCTGTCTTGTGTACAGATCTGAGCGAAGCGTTTGTAGAAAGGAAGTGGCTGTCCTGTACTGGGGGCTGAGAGGAAGGGAAGGCGTAAGGTCTGATTGCAAGCTTCCCTCACTCCCTGTTGCCTGATTTGTGTGCTAATAATTCTAGATGAGGGGTATGCTGGGATAGGCTGGTGCAAATTAATCTGTCAAAAACTTTGGTGTTTTTTTTTAATTTGTTTTTTAAAATTTTTTTAGTATTATTATTTGGTGGTGATATTAGTCACTTAAGGATCTGGTTTTATTACAGCAAACTACGGCAATTAGGTTGTCACTTGTTTATTTTTTTCATCTTAACAGTGATGAAAAATAGCAGCATCAGCATTTCTGTTGTCTCCGTTGCCCTTTAGGATTTAGTATGTGAAAAGGAGCACTTTGTGTAAACTTGTTGGAACAGAAGCATCCTTTCTGTCTTTATCAAACCTGGCCATGCTGTATAATTAATACAATTCTAGTGCATTGGCCTGGGCCACTGAAAGAGGAATAGCAAGCCATGGAAGCAGCATTTAAATCTATGCATGTGCTTTGTGTGTGATTTGTACATGATGGTACTATTCTGCTGCTTATTCAAAAGAGAATGTTCAGTAACATCTCCCTAAAATTAATCTCTGGAAACTGATCTCTAGTACAAACAGGACTGGTAGCATCACCTGTTGCTAAGAAAGACTGTTTACGTTAGGAGATCCCACTTTTAGGTGCTCATAAATCTACCAAATACCAAACATTCGGCTCAGTTGTTTCTTACATTTTACTTTCCTCAGGCTGTATATTTCCCCAAAATCTGTTCTGCCATTTCCAGGAACTTGGCTATGTCAAAAATTGTGTTGCTAACACTAAGAGTGTGATGACTTTCTTTTGAAAAGTAATCTCCACCATGAGAGCCCCCATTTTTTGGAGCAGAAGTTTGAATGACATGTTCAGGGGCCCGGGGAGGGACGGCTTATGTGGCAGGGGAAGGTGGTGGCCATTGTGGTCAGGGATGCTCGAATGCCATCCCTCTGCCAGGAGCACTTCCCAGTTCCTGGGTCTGCGCTTCTGCTCCGCTTACGTCTCTGTCAGAGCAAGACCAGGACACACACCAGTCCTGTCCCCACCTCCAGCCCTGACTCCCATGCCCAGGAGGATCACTTTTGAGCTAGAAGCCAACCTAGATGACTGGCAGAGCATCCTCCCCAGGAGCTGTAGGAGGGCATCATGTCTCACTTCAATGAGTGAACACTCTTGGGTCTAGAACTTGAGCGCCTGAACCGAGAGCAGTAGAGTGTATGTTCAGTGCGTGCTTACTGCAAACCGTCCTGAGGCCAGAGAGTCATCAAAAGGAGCTGTTTTTAAAAGCCTCTGGACAAGAGCTGAACCTGGAGTGGATTATGAAGAAGAGACTGTGCCTGGAGATCAGCAGTGTCAGGGAGGAGGGAAACTGAGAGTAAGGTTGGTACAAGACCGAGGGATTTATCTTTATGGGTTATTGTAGACGAAGACAAGCAAGCTTGGTGTTAAAAGCGGGTGGGATGTAAGCCAACTCTGATCCAAAAGCTGCCTGGCTGCATTAGCACGGTGCTAAGCCCAAGCTAATATATCCGGCTTCTCACCAGGGCTTATTAGCTCGGGCTCAGCGCCATACTAACATAAGTCACAGGACTTCCAGTTGGCTTGACACCATGTCTGCTCAACGTGTGAACTGAGCTCACCGCTACGTGCCTGCAGAGGAGCACCAGGAGATGCCTGGAGACTTGATGACACCATGGTGCTGGTGAGGCTGTGGAGGACAGGCCTGCCAGTCAGCGGGAAGGGGCAGGCGGGGGTGGAGATTGTACCATGTTCGTGTAGATCAGGAAAGGAAAGAAGTGCAGTGCAGGTGAGGAACCAGGAGGGACTGAAACTGGCCTGATGAGAAGGCTTAGCACAAGGAACCTGGGTGTGGGAGAGGAAAATGGGAGTGAATGGAAAGGGAAACTGCCAGCGGGGTCAGGAGGAACAAGGTGAGGACTTGCTGGGCAAGGAAACCGATGAGGAGTCTGAGGCGAGGTCTGGAAGATGGGCTGAGACAGGAAGAGAGGGAGGAGGGAACAAACTCCACACCCAACCTGGAATGAAACTGAGATCCCTGGAGGAAGTGATTCCTCTGCTTCCACCTGGGGGAACCCATCAGCAGACGGGTGCTGTCCCTTCCAGCTGCTGACCTTGCCCAAAACAACCAGATGGTTGCTCCCAGCCAGGTCTGTTAGCTTCCTTCCAGAGGTCTGCCCGTGGCAGATCAGAACATCCCAGCTCTGCTGGTGGTCCGTGTGGGCATTGATGTGATGCCAGGTCATGGGATCTCCACTATTTCTATTTGCAGTTTCAAAAATCAGCGCAAAAACTGTTGGAAGAACATTACTAAAATTGCAAACTCAAGTTCTCTGGAGTTTAGGTTGTTTGCCTAAGCCAAATTTGATCCTTATATGCGTTATGATACAGTCTTTAATTACTCATTTAATTACTGTTTTTTTCTACTGGTTACTTGCCTCATTCAGGCATCAGATAAGCTTCCTAGGGGAGATGAATTGGGGTGGTGTAATGAAATGTTATCTTTAAGACACCTCTTCCCCCCCATTGCATTCGCTGCAGCACAAGGAAGTAAAATGGCCATGTTAGGAAAAAGTGTTGTTCTTCTCAAGGCAGGTGAGCTCTGCTCTGAGGTACCATGTATTATTTCTGCTTGTGATTCTGAATAAGATTCATGCCAGTTCGCCTCACCAAAGCCTTTTGCAGGTGGTCAGTAATTTTGACATCTGCTGGGTGCCTGATGCGAAGCCCTGCAAAATGCAGAGCCATCACAGATGCCAGGAAGAGAAATGTTTTGAACACGCAGCATAATACGCCGTGCTGAGTAAATCGGTCGCTCTGCATCCCAAAATTAATGTACACTTTTGATGTTAATGTCGTTGTGTCTCCATTCCCCTTCTGCAAGCGAGACAATAGCAATAATACCTTCATCAGCATATGCAGGAGCTATTGTGAAAATCAGATTAGTCATTATATGGTATTTGTGAGGCATTCAAGTGCTGCTGTTGTGATGAGCAAAGTGGAAAAATACAAGACAAAATTGATTTGTCTTCCATTTGAACATTCTGTGGTAAAAGTAAGGCACCGGGCCTTTCCAAGAGACAAAAAAGTGAGAAAAAAATCTGGTAAAAGAACGTTTTTAGTCAGCACCCTTCTTTCTAAACACTGAACAAGGAAGAGATCTGGTAGAAAAAAAAAGTGCATCATATGCCAGGAGTGCAGAACTGAGTTTCTGTGTGCAATTCTACACCTGGCATCCCCTACCATTTGAAAATGTGTCTGATTTTGCACCATAACAGTCTCCTTTTACTGTTGTTTTGGAGTGTTTGTCTCACTGCAAAGCGTGGCTTTTTATGTGAGGCTGTTGTCTTGCAAATCTGATGGTTCGCTGTAAATTTTTGCAGAACTTTGACTCAGCTTCAGGGAAGGAGGAATGAAGAAGCAGAAGAGTGAACTTCTGGAAGCTGAAACCCTCCTTTCCCTGCGTTTGTGCAATCTGCACTCTTATGAAACCCTTTTGAAATCTCATTTGCTGATGTCTTTCTGACCCCCAAAATTATTCTTGTGCAAATGTTGACACCCAGCAGAGACGAAATCATTGGCTTAGTAAAACATAGGTAGTTTATTGGAAACTGCAGGATTCCAACAATACACTAGCAACACTAGCCTTTCTTTTTTTCTTTCTTTTTTTTTTTTTTAATTGTTTGTGGTTAGTTGGCAGATGGTATTGTGAATCAGGTTATATGTACCTGAGGGGGCAGAATGTTTTTTTTTTTCAGTTCATATGAAGCTGAATCCAAGTCATGTACCAAACTGTTTGGGTTTTTTTTTTCTGGTCTTCTGCTCATGAATTTTCTATGTGCCTGTGATTTTGCTATGTTTACTAATTTTATGTTGACAGTTTTAATTACACACTCTTAGAGTGTATAAGCAGAACAAGAACTAGATATGTCTTCCAAATGAATTCAGGCTGCGTGTACATTTTCTGTGTGGGTTGGACCCATAGCTCACTGAAATCAAAGGACATAAATGTTTTGCCACTGACCACATGAAATCAGTTAGTCCTCATTTGTTGGTTTTTTTTGATGATCCTGACACTAAATTTCTTTGATTTGATTGCTGAAGGAAAATGAACTGAAAGTGGATGGACAAACCATTAGAAAATTTTTGGGCTTTTGTCTTGTGTATTGTGCCATTAGACATCAGGCAGGGAAAAAGGAACTATTACAATCCATTGATTTGTAGGTGCCTGTAAAGCCTGAAGGTGCATTTAAATGTGATTTTACATCTTAGATTTATTTTTAGGGTCACTAGGTAATTCCAAAAACGAAACGATGTTTCTGTGGAGTTTGCTGTGCGTAGGAGAAAGGAGCTGCCCACTAATAAACTAGCAAAAAACCAAAATAGTCTCATTGGTCCAAAAGCGACAATTTTGAGTTCTGCTGTGAGTTTTTGTTTATTGAGTTTTACATTAAAGGCGTGGCTGAATGATCATTATCCCTATGATAAAAGCAGTAAAAATAGGTGCAAAATGTCTCTTGCGCAATGTTGTAATTTACCTTTATTTTAAACTGGCTTACACATCTTAATACATTATGACAATCAGAATTATCAGGCCACCAGGCGGAGAGGAGTTTGTTTTGTTAATTGCTCTTGTTAAGCCTAATTACAGAACGGGGTGGAGTGGATGCGAGGGGAGGGAGGAATCTGCCAGCAAGAGGAAATTCTAAAATCCTCGGAGCGGTTGCCGGCAGTGCGTGTTGGGGAGCGAGAGCGGGGGTGTGGTGTGCGTGTTCGGGTGTGCGTGTGTGTGTAGGGGTGTGAGGGTGAGTGACAGACCTTCCATATGGACTAACATCCTGAGATGCATGAGCCGGAGGTGGGGAACCTGTGCTGTGTGGACACATGAAGGTACAGCTGAACAAAGAACTGTGTTTTGCTTTATGAACTCTTTTTTTTTTGGGGGGGGGGGGGGCATGATGCAGATTACTTACTTTGCTGTTAATTTTTGAGTTTCGCGTTAGATGGAACATTAGGCTGGTTTGCTGATGTGACGTGCCATCCTTTGATATGACGGGCTGCCGGCACAAGGTGTGCGTAGGTCACTGTGGGTTGGTATCCTGAATCCCTCTGAACCGTTCTCCTTCTTGGTGGTGGTTGCAGGGGAAGCGGTGCTGCCCACAAACCGTGTTATTTGGTTTAGACTTTCCAACGGGAAGCACACATCCAGAAGAGCCCTCCTGCCCTGCATTATTCCGGTTTGTTTGTGTGCCCCACATTACGCTGCTGGCGATGTTAACTGTGCCTGACCTGCCTTGCCAGCCCCCGCCGCTGCCTCGGGAGCCTCCGGGACAGAAGTTTCTGATCAGGCAGTTTTGAACAAGCCAGACATAAAGTAAATTATTATATAACAAATCCGTGCTCTTCTCCGGGGTATGTTACCTGACTTGTTTGCTGCCAAGGTGGTTTTATTGTTTTGGCTACTGGGTGGAGGGAGGAGACTGGAACAGCAGAGGAGTCATAGCTTTTGTTTTGCTTAATTACAGTGTACGCTTTTAATAAAACCTTTTAGTGCCATGAATTAAATGGCATTGCAATCCTGCACGAGAAGAAAAATGCGGCTGCTGTTGGAGCTGACAGCTGAGGGGTTAGATGGCCAGCATTGGGCTGAGGCTCAGAAGCCTTTTCTTTGCTGGCTGGAGATACTGCTGGGTAAATGTGTTTACTTTTTCCTTAGTATTTATACTAGTTAATGTGTCGCACTAGATAAATCTACTTCCTGAGTCCATCTTTCAGCTTGCTTTCTTCTCTCCCAATTGACAAATGGTTTGAGTTTGACACCGTTTTATCAGTTGAGCCCCTGCTGGGTGTTGCATGCCTGCTTGTTTCTGCTTTATCATGAAAAGTGAATTATCTGCGATATTTTGTTACCATCTAACTAGCAGTCGGCAGGCTTTCCTATGTGAACTGATTTAGATTTCAGCAAGGGGAGGCTGTTGTCTTTCTCTGCAAAGCCCCGTTGTTGCTCTCCAGGAAAACAAAAGATCCCAGAGCTTTCTGCACCGCAATCTGCTGCTGTCCCACTTTCAAGGAGGTGTTTTGTTTGTTGCGGCAGCTTCCTATCTTAAAATGATAAATTGAGCGGACGTGTGTGCCGTTTTAAATCTCTGTCTCCAGGGCTTTGTGTTCACTTAGGATAAAATACGTTATTTTGTGGTAAGCTCTGATGTGATTTAAACTTGGTTTAAAGATGACAAAGCAAAAGGGAAAGCATCAACAGCTTTAGCAGTGGTAGTTTGATGAGGAATAGCTGTCAGAAGAACTCTACTGACTTACCTCAATGGGTTGCAAATGCATTAGGGATTCATTAATATTAATACCAGAAGAGACATTTCCTGTATTCGTTTGACATCTTCCACGCTCTTTTTTTATTTTGCCCCCCTACTCCCGCCTTTTTTTTTTTTTTTTTAAGAACAACTTCGAGTGCATTTTTAACACTTATTCAAGTTAATACAAGGATGATAAGCTAAAGTTAAACAGAAGGAGACCCCTGAGTGTGTGGGGTCGGTCTCTAGGAGTCCTGGAATTTGGTGCTGTGCTTTAGAGAAAGATTGTGGTAAACTCTTGGGTGAGGCTGTCAGGGCAGTTTGCAAAACAAGTCTACTAGGTACCATTATAAGCAGAAGAAATTGTTGTCAGAAGAAATTGTTCTATGGGGTGATGGGAAGGTCACTATCAAAATGGCATGTAAGGGCTAATAACTTCATAGATTTCTAAGGTGGACACATGAGTGGCTTGTTCATATGTTCAGGGGTGAAAAAAGAAAATCCAAACCATTCTCCAGTCTCTGAGTGTTTTGTGAGGTCGGCTGAACAGTTCAATTTGAAAAGTAAATAGATCCAAGCTAATTTTCATTTGTTTTCCATCTTTAATGTCCCGTGACACACATTTTCATGCTTCTGCTCTGTCACCAGCAGGCTTCCAAGCTTTCTTTAAAAAAAAAAAAAGAGAGAAAACCACCCAATATCTTTGAGACATAAAATAAAACCAAGAACACTGGCAGCATCAGGAGCGAACATGTAATTGCGATGATTGTTTTCCAGTGTCCTGCACAGGACATCGCAATTTCACCCACTGAGCTGTTTAACTGGGAGAACTCATGGTAGCAAAGTGAAGCAGCGGCTCTCTTTCTATAGAAAACACAGCTAAGAGTCGCAGTCCGTAAAACGTCAAAAGAAAACAGATAAGCCCCCACCAAGCGCCTAGTCTGGCAAGACTGGTGATGCAGCAGCGGCAAACGCCGAAGTGCACGCGAGTTTGGCAGCTCTTACTGATCAGGCAATTTGAATTGTCAGTGTGCGTCTGCTCTACTTGTTGAGCCTAATGAAAAGTACAGTTTAATCACTGGTGTGCCAAATTGAGCATGATTAGCTGTTATTGCAGATTAGTGCATTGTCTGGGGCTCCAGAATTATTGATCCGGGTGCTGCGCTCTGGTGTTTTCTGTGCCCTCTATCGTAACCTCTTCTTAAGGCTTAGAGGAGGGAAGCAAGAAAAGAGAGTAGGAGGGAAGAAGTCCAGATGGGAAGAAAACAGGTCCTGAAAAGACCACATAGGAACTAGGTCAGGTACTCTGGAGATTAAAGAAGCATGCTTCATCCCTGGACGCAGGAGGCAGGGACAAGTAGCATACAATTACGAGGAATTAGAACGGCAACAAGTAGTGCAGATTTATCAGCTTTAATTGTCTATTGTCAGGACAGAGCCCTTCTTGTAGATCAGGCGCTGCCAATGCTTTAATACCTCTAATGGACTCTCTATTGTGGGATTATCTCTCCTAAGGACAATGTCTTTCTTAAAACTAGTTGTTTTGGGAGAAGGAGGAAAAAAAAAAAAAAAAAGGACGGGGAGAGGAGGGAAAAAAAGAAGTAGCTGCAGCCCTCGGTTTTTTTCTCTCTGGTTTGTCACATTCTGCAGGAAGTAGCTGGGAGCCCAGTGTTGCTCTTCTGTCAGCAGCGCTATTCCTTCAGGGGAACTGATAGATACCCATTGAACATTAACCCCCTTTGCTCCACCTTCCCCAACGAGCTCCTCCAGAAACAATAGCTGGTTGATAAAGAGCAGATAAGCAAGGACACCCGGCTTAAGAATCTCTCTGCTATCTTTATTTTAAAAGCTTTCCTGGGTTTTGCAAAGTAAACATTACAACATTTAAAGAAGGATAAGGTGTCAACTATTTAATGAGAAGTTGTGTTTAATAGCAGAGGAATTTTTCCCTCCCCCAGCCAACACACAGGTATAAAAAGACTACTATTTCACCACCGTGGGGTAGGAAAGGTGGAGAAATGACAACTGTGCACTTAGAAGCTTAAGAAGTGGTCCTTCAGCCCAATTCTGCCAGATTCCCTCCTCAGCTCTAAGCATACAGTCACTATTTTGAATACTTTGGTCCTAGATGCACGGTAGTCACATTGCTGGATCTGTGATAATCTGTGGGTAAATATTTTTATTTCCACCATATGCGCTTCGTCATGGTGTGTAGCTGTTGTTTTTGTTAATCTGTTTTGAAACACGCTGCGTGGCCAATTCTTTGTCTGAGAAAAGCGGTGTGGTTCCACCCATGGATCTCACCCTCCTTCTGCTGTGTTCATCAAGATTGGGCAGGCTGGAGAGTATCTGAAAGGAAAACTGAACTGCGCAGGAGCAGAGCCTGAAGTTTCACCGTGGTTCATCTCTCTATGGACTTAACCAGGCAGGCTGAGATACCCCAAAAAGTGTCTTGACTGCCAAGTTGGGAAAAGACATGGAAGTTGAATCAATGCGACTAATTCTGAGGTGGCTTTGTTATTTCAGATCGTTCTGAGCTTGTTGCAGGGCTGATGTCATTGAAATACCCACAGGAGCAAGCCCTCTAATATATGTATACTGTCCCATCTCTCTTCCGTAACCATCTGGATATCAGCCAATTTTAAAGGAGAAATTCCCAAAGCACACCCTTATTTCAGCCCTCCGTCACCAGTAAGGTTGGAAAGCGGTTGGAATGGGTTGGCCTGTTTTCATTTATTTTTCCTCAGACTCCATTGCTATGGACAGAATATTCAGAAGTCTGTATTTGGGATGTGAAAGGTTGATTTTGATGCTCAGGTTTTCTTGTCTGGTGTAAACTTACATTGGTAGAAACATACAAAGACAATACAGGTGGTGTTGTATGGGCTTCTGGCTGTTACCCCTACCTTTCCCAAGACCACCAGAGCTCAGAAGTGTGGTGGGAAGGCTGATGGTAACCAAGTGGGAACGTATGTGGTCTTCGCATTGAGGCACTTCCCTTCTCATAAGGGACAAGGAGATGGCTCCTTACGTTTAGTCCAGACCCTGAAGTCTGCTACCTTTTCCCACAATGAAACAAAGCGCAGTGACAAAGACTCTGCTGCTTTCTCAATACCTTCACCCCAGCTTGCTCCCTGGGAAACAAGAGCAAGTGGCTTCAGACTGTTTTGTCTTGGCTGCTCAGCTGCGTTCACAGCGAAGAGAAGCCCAACTTCTCACGGTGACTTCTTGCCCTCCTGGTAGCCAGCCCAGACAGCCTCGACTCCTTCTTCTCAAACTCGAGCCTCAACAAGAGGAAATAGCTGAAGCTTAGTTCTCGCTTCTGTGTGCTGCAAGAATGTTTTTTCCATCGGAGGAGAGTTGTTTTGGCTGATTCGTAAGTCATCTGAGCAGTATTTTAATAAGGCCTAGCTGGAAACAAAAAGGGTTATGGTATTTTAGTTTGACTCCTTTTTTTCTCTTTTTAAGGAAAATTTCTTGAGAGGATAAAACAACACTGAAATCAAAAGAGATGTTAAGGCTTGCACTAGGCAGTAGCTGAGAGTGCAGCCAAAAGATCTGCTCTTGGTATTGCACAGCTGAGACAAAAATAAACGTAAAGGCATTTGGAAGTGCTACGAGGCAATGACCAGGGTGCTCTGTAATTAAAGGCAGTCCCTGAAAGCTGCATGTGTTAATTCAAATGCCTCCTGGCTACAACATACACCACCCCGAATGCCCTTGCAAAAACCTTCATGTAGATTCAAGTGCAATTTTAATTTCTCTCCTTATAGGAATACCACGCTGAGGTAGTCTAGGGCATACAAAGCCTCTGAGATCGTATCTGAAGCCTATAGGCTGTGTTTTGTAAAGGTCAGGCCAGTCTGTGAGAAGAAGGCTTTAACTTTTCCTGTTGCACAGTCACTAGAGCATGCTGAGTCTCTCTCTTTCCCTTGAATCTGACAGCAACCAGGTTTTCAGAAGCGTGGCCCCAAAACACCAGTGTATCTGTCTCAGCAGAACTTGAAAGCAAGTTCTTCTTTGAGTTTGATTCCTCAGCCGGCTTTTAAAAGATGTGCAGTCGTGCAACTACATCATGTACCTTCTCCGAGTAATGACCGCAACTGGTCCCCAAATGTTTACCAGCACGAGGATGCCTACATGCAGGAAGTGGGAAAGGGGGGTGGGTCTGGTAGTTACTCTTGATGTGGTCACTCTGCCACTGACCTTGCTGGGGCAAGGGGAAGGGGAGGATGTGAAAATGAGACTCTGCTTTAATCTCTCGTGTGCATTTTATCTCCCCTCCGACTTTCTAAAGAAGTTTCATCTATTAGAGCCAGCTCCCTTCCCTCCTTCTTCCCCTTACAATTACAGCAGGCGCAGGGAGAACAGCAGCAGCGGCGGCCGCAGCTGAGGCTGAGCTGGGCAGGCTTGTTGTTGAGCTGAAGTGGTGATAGCATCAAAGGAAATGGATGGGGATTTCTGAGATCAGAGCTGTTAGGGCCATTCATGATTTGTTGTCAGGCTGAAAGCTGCTGCAGAGAGAGCTGCCTGAGAAATGCTGATTAATACGGTAATTGAGGTTTTCTATGAGCGAGAAGGAAAAAATGAAAACATGACTAAAAATGTTCTTTTTGAAATGAACAACATTTGAGATTGCACATTCCAGACAATAGCAGCTACTGGTATGAAAGATTTCTATAAAAGAGCAGAAAACTGCTGGCTGAACAGGGTGTCTTTTTATGTTTCTCTATTAAGGAGGAAGGTCAGAAGGTCAGTCTACATATTTATTTAATGGCAGAGTTTCCTTTGTGATTCTTATTTTAGTCCACATTCTCAACAATTTGTTTTTGTCTCTCCTTTCATGATAAACTTAGTTTTATTCCAGATCAGGCACCATTAGGCTAGACCTACATGCCAGCGAAATCCCTTCTCCTGCGCGACGGTACTTCTGGGCTTAGCTTTGAGACACCTGGAGCTAATTTCAGGATAGCCTCGGAGTGTACCACAGAGTTATTTGAAGTCCACAGGCTTCATAGGCTGTACTCACCTCCCCAGGCTCTGACCTGGCATATTGGCATCTGCCTGTCATCCTGACGAATATTTCACTTCATCTGATCAGATCTAATCTCTGCTTCCTCTTCTTCTCCAGCCCAAAAGCATTCTCGGTTCCTTGAAAGGTAGATTTGCTTTATTCCCGCTCTCCTTCACATTAAGATCAGCCCCTGAAGGAAACATAAACTCTTTTTTCTTGCCTCCCTCTCCCGCCTTTCTTTTTTCTCTCAAGCTAACAGGGAAGTGAAAAGCTCTGAAACAGCTGCCTCTCAGAGTGAGACTATTTTTCGGTAAAATAATCACCTTCAGTATGACTACATTGTTTTTCTGTTCTATGCGGTGTGACTCAGCATCGGTTAATTAACCCAATCAAGTAGGACGGATTTCTCTCCTTTAATGAATGGTTCTTCCTACTTCAGAGCCTTCCTAGACCTCATTTTGGATGCGCCTGGGTTTTACCGGGTATATCCAATTACATTTATATCCTTCAGCCCAGTGCTCGGGCCACCTCTCTTGTGGAATTACGTTGTGGTGGAAGTTAAGCCAGGACACTCACTTGCAAGCAGTTGCCCTACTTATGTCTGCTGCCACCAGCCATCCCGCGTTAGCGCACACGGAAGGTCTTTACACAGATATACTATTCTCAGCATCGCAGACCGAAAATGGCAAGTAATCCTTTCCACACGCCTTTTTATCAGAGAGAGCGGGAGCAGGTTAAGGGAAAGGGATGTGTGTACGCTCATCAGAGAGACAGGCAGGCACCCGATTGCATAAACGTGCTCTTTTTTTTTCCTCTCTCTCTGCCTTTTCCTGTAAAGAAATACATAACACCCAGATCGCCCCAAAAATGCAAGCGCGCGTGTGTTTGAAAGAAGAACGTGAAACTAGCTGCCGCGTAAAGCGCTGGGAAAGTGATGAGAAGAAGGAAAAGTAGTGGAGCGGTGAAGCCTCGCAGTGAAGCAACTGGTGCTCACACTGCTGTAGATGGCTATAAATGGAATTGTGCATCACCGTTCCTCCGAGCCTGAAGACGCCTCGCTGAAGAGACAGGACCACTGAAGGAAGTAAGGCATCTGGCTGTTTTGTAATGAGAAGCAGGAATGCTCTCACTAGTAAACAAACAGGACATTGTATGCCATCATCACAGGATGTCCTTCCTCCAGCCAGTGTGCTGACTCGGATTGGAGGAAGAAAATTTGGTGCAAGGGTCTGCTAATTGCTATACCAATCCTCCTTCCATCGCCGGCGTGCTCCTGGACGGTCACTTACGTACTGCCCTGCGCAAGATCGGCGCTCGTTTTCTTACCGCGCCGTGAAAGAGGCGTCGGGTTTGGGAACGCTGCCTGCCTTGCCCCGCTCTCGTGAGCCTCCCTGCTGTTACGTGGCGGGAGGGGGGAGATTTTATTTAAAGGAAGAAACGGAGATGGTTTTTGTGATTCCTTTTACAAGCGTTGATTAGAAAGAGACTCCGGAAAGGGATAAAATCAAACCCCTGCGACTCCCATGTGGTCACTATCAAGTAAAGCACTATAATTGTTAAGGTTTGGGAGCAAGCGCTTTAGATGGGGTTTTAATCGATATTCTGGAACCCCAGAGTCATTTTTGTTGTAGCGTTCTACCTAGTCAAATTGAGGGAGAACGAAAGCGGGTAGGTGTTGATCTCTGGAGCTTAAAATAGAGCGAAAACCAGATTTCTAGTCAGAACCGCCTCACGTGCGCTCACCGCGATGCGCAGCGGTGCCCGCCCGCCGGACCCGCGCCCCTGCGCGGCGCCGCGGCTCTCCCGGCCGCCACAGCCTGGTGGGAAGGGGAGAGAAAAAAATTATTATTAATAATTAAAACTAAAAAAAAAAAAAAAAAAACAAAACCAAAAACGGGCGGGTTGCGCGGGGGCTTGGGCCGCAGGTGGAGCCCCGCCTCCCGCGCTGTGAGGAGAGGGAGGGGCCGGCGCCCGGGCCGGGGCCGGGGCCGGGAGGGCGAGCGGCGGGCGGGCCGAGCCGAGCCGAGCCGGCCCGAGCGGAGCGGAGCGGAGCCGAGGCGCTGTGGCAGGCGGCCCCCCAGCGTTTCCCGGCGGCAAGAGCAGGGAGCGCGGCGGCGGCAGCACCTGTCTGACAGCGGGGGAGGAGCGGGAGGGGGAGCGGCGGCTGGAGGTGTGAGTCAGTCTCCCGGGGACCCAGCGCTGGAAGGAAGGGGAAATGTTTACTCTGTAGAGATGAGCCAGGTTTGCCGCCGACGGTGGGCTTCGCTCTGGAGACGCGCGCGGATTCTGCCCCGGTAAGGAGCGCGATGCCTCCCCCCCTCGCCCCCAAAACTCCCCGGCTCCTTCTTCTCGGCCTCCCCCGGAGGAAAAGTTTCCTCGCCGCCTCTCCCGGCTCGGGAGCGCTCATCTATCTGATCGGCGTTAACCCTTTCGCTCCGCCGCGCAGCTGTCACACCCCACACCCCGAGTTTCGCGGTTGGTCTCCTCTCCCCCGTTTTTAACGCCGAGAGTCAGGACCCACGGCACCGCTCGGCTCGGCTGCTGCCGGGACGGGGCGCGGGGCTGGTCCCCAGGCGGCCCCGGGCTGGGGAGGGGGGCTGGGGGCGCTCCTTGCCGCCACCCCCCGCCTCAGCCTCCCCGGCGTGGGAACGGCGGTGCCCGGGGGGCGCCGGGGGTCTCCTGTTCGCCCGGAGTCATCCAGCCCTTCACCTCTTCCTCGGAAGATCGCGCTCTTTTCGGTCTTCGCTTTTTTTTTTTTTTTTTTTCCTGGAGAAGGGGTGTGAATTTCATAGTAGCTGCGTATCCGAAAAGGAAAAATGCAGGGATTTTACGCCGGACTTCAACGTCATTCCCAGCTACCGGCGTAGGCACTGATTTTGGTCCTTTATGGAAAGAGCCCGACCTAGTACCTGCTGGGGGATAGGTTTGATAACAGGGCTCCTCTCCTGGATACACAGAGGGGCTGAAGGACTTGGTGGAATTGTCCTGCAAGGCTCCTAGTCAGTGCTTTGAGCTAGCAATTCTCGGAGGTGCCATCCAAATAAAAAGGCATAGAAGAACATGCATTTATTTATTTATCCATCTATTTAATTTATTTCTCCTGCTCCCTTTTTTCTATTATTTTTCGGGCCTCGGGAAGGTGTTGCAGTGCTTTGTGCAGGGCAGCTGCTGTGCAGTGATGCTGGCAGGATGTCTGTCGACTTTCTCAGCCTTCCATGCCAAAGGATAAGGGGACGTCAGGAGGAGGCGGAGGGGGTTGGGGGGGGCAGGTTGTTTTGAAAGTTGTTTGTGCGTTGAAAGCTGGTGGGAAAGTTCAGGCTTCCCCATTTGGAAGAGGCAAGGCTGGGTTCCGCTCTTCCAACATGCGCTTTCCATTTTTAGCTTCATTCAGACGCAGACAGCAGCTCCTTTCCTCTTCCTCTCCTTGTTTGTGACACTTTTCTGAGGCAGCTTTTCCACAGGCGACTAAGTGGTCTCGTGGCCATGACCCCACGTTTTCTTCAGCATGGAATATTTTTTTTCTCTCTGAGGCATTAAGGAAGGGGTCTGAAAAAGGTAAAGCAGTTGTCAGCCTGGGGATTTTTTCCTCTTTGTTTTTGTTCCCTCCTCATTATTACCAAGGCTGGTGTTTTAAGGCACTGCTTCAGTCAGAGCAGCTTCGTTTACACTGCTTTTTGGCTATTACTCAACTGTACCAACTATACTGCATACGCTTTTAAAGTGTCACAGACTACTGTATTAGTCACGCTGTCTCAACGGAAACCACAACACTGAAGGACAATGAGGATTAAAGGCTGTTTTCTTATTTTCCAGGCTGCTACACAGTGTAGCTCGGACGCTGTGAGTTTCAAGAATCTGGTGAAAGGGAGAGAGTGGACAATGAAAATGGACATGGAGGATGCTGACATGACTCTGTGGACGGAAGCCGATTTTGAAGAGAAGTGCACATACATTGTAAACGATCACCCGCTGGATCCCAGTGCCGATGGAGGCACCCTAACTCAGGCAGAGGCTTCCTTGCCAAGGAACTTGACTTTCAAATATGCATCTAACTGCAAAGAGGTAAGCGGCAATGCTCTGGGGAAGGTTGGAGTCAGACAAGCCAAATCACAGCGCTTCGGAAAGTGTGTGCTCACCTTGGCTTCCATTCTTTAACACACACACACACACGCCCCACCACCACCACCAAATGCTGCCTGCTGGCTTTTAAGATGGGACCTGAATAAGTCTTTTAAGAAACTGCGAGCTGGTCATCTGTCATGTAGTGTTTTCACTGGAAGTCACAGCCAGCCCATCCCTGAAACTCGTTCCGTACCAATTCACAAACAGTTAAATTTTCACACAATTTGAACAGCATCTGAATAAGCATATTTAAACTGTGGGGTAGTTCTCTGTGCCAATTTCTAGAGTGCTGTTTGCCAGGACCATTCGTTGCCTCTGGCTCAGAGATTAAAGTGCCTCGGTTGTCCAATAAATAGCTTTAAAAAAAGTAGAGGAAAAAAATTCCTGGAAATGTGTTTAATTATTTCTTTTTGTTTTCCCTTTGATTATGAAATTGCTGTATTCTTTTCATGAGCTTGCTGTATTCCCGACTTCCTAAATTCTTAAAAACTGCAGCATATCGTTTAAGGAAGTGATGGTAGAACTGTAGCAAGCTTGACAGAAGGGTGGCCGTAGCTTAAATTAACTTTTGTTTATCTGGGACAGTATCTTCACTGGTAGCTAGCCATGCGAGTCTGTCCTATCCTTGTCCCTGGAGTGGGTACATTCTTTGTTGTTGTTTCAGAAGGGCTGGAAAGAAATGAGCCCGGATGAGCAATTTGGTTTTGTGTTTACTCCTTCGTATAGAGTAGCTATTATAGCTAGGTGTGATGTTCGGCAGGGTAATAACCCAAGGGACAACCCTTCATTTCTCCTTGTGCTGAGACTTGTGGTATAGCAGCTATTACCTGTGCTTCTACTTTGGCTAAACACACTGACCACAGAGCTGAAAAGAACAGGTACACTCATCTGTGCCTATCAAATATTTCCTTCCAAAGTAGGTACTTGTTTAATCCTGTGTACAGAAATAGAGCCGGACCCCTAGCTGGAGGGTATTGGCACCGTGGAATTTAGCTTGGCAGTGCCTAATACAGTGCCTAGTACAGTGCCTAGTAGGTTTGGTAAGAAGTTAAAGCTAAATTCTCCTGTAAATTCACTCCTCTCTTCCCATCTGCCCTGCCCTGCCCTGCAGAACTTTGGCAGAGAAAAGACACGCTCCAGAATAGAAGTGCGAAACCTTGTTTTGTGTTATTGCGTCGTTAGATAGGTCATACATTGTCGGGGAGTCAGGGGAGGATAAAGCTGCGACTCCGCTGTGCGATATGGCAGGATTTCTTGGTTGAAGGATGAGTTTGCAGCGTGACAGCTTGGGCAGATCCTCGGCAGCCGGCTGGTGACTGATGGGCTGCTCAGGCTGCTTTTGCTCTCTCTGCCTCCGCGGCAGACGTCCGAGGAGCTTTCAAAATTCCCAGCGAGCGTGTTTGGAGACACGGAGGTGTAATTTCCTTACTCTATAGCTCAGATCAGTGAATCAGGGTAGGAGGATTGCTGCCATCTCTGCATAAGAGGTGGGAGGTAGTTGAAAGATTTCTGGTTCTTCCTTGTAAAATGTGACCCGTGCAGCTCCCTGCCAGTGGGAGTCTGAATATAGGACATCCTCCTTTTGTGCTCCAAAGTTCACCCCGTCTTTTATTTGCACTGAGTAGCACCTACAGTAAGGAGGAATAGCAACTTTCAAACCCTGACTCTTTTCTCAGGTAGCTCTGAAAGAAAGGGACAATCTGATTCTTCTCCCCCCACCCACCCTTCAGTGAAAACTGTGAGTGTATGGACAGGTCACTCGTTTGCTCCTTGTCTGCGGGGTGAAATAGTTGCAAATGGCACGATCCACTTGCATTCTAGCAACTTCAGACGCGAAGCACTTTTTTTCTGTCTGCCTTCCAAGTTTGGTTTTGTTTGCTGGGGTCAGGACTAGGTGCGTGTTGCTCTTACACATCAGTGTTTGTGGGGTCAGCGAGGGAGCCTGGTTCTGGTTTTGACCTCATGGAAAACCACTGGCGTCCTGACAGCTTGATGGGGTGGGTTTTTTTCGCTTGCGAAAGGATGAGGTAAGACTTGGGGGGTTGCATGCGTGTGTGTTTGCCAGTGGGTTTCAGATATGAGCTGTCTTCGTTGTTAACTTCGGGGAGAGCTGTGGCTCCGTCTGGTTGAGAGTTTTAAATGCCGAGTCAGTTTATTGACAAAAACATATATAACGCACCGCTTGTGAAACACTAATACTGTCATGATTAGATCATGAAATCCTAGTGCTGTCATGATTCGTATTATATCTCCACTTGGAGTAGGAAGAGTATTGCGTGCCTGCTTCAGAGGGAGGAAGTGCAACCGCTGTTGTTTGGGGAGGGTTACTTTTTGTGTTTCTTTCCCTTGCATGCTTTGTGAAGCGAGTAGTGCCTTTTTAAAGGCTTATTGAACTTTCAAGGGAGTCTATGATATGTCATACTCTTGTTTATTCTTGGATCTTGATCGGGGATTTTTCTGAAGGACACATTTTTCATTATGAGTTCACACTATGTGTCAGCATTTTAAAAAATGAATTACTACTGCTCGTAACACTTTAGGCTGCTGGGTTTACATGAAGTAATTCATTTATTTCTGTGCGTGAATTATTTATCCTTTGCTCCAGTTTTAGCAATTGACCAAAAATGATGAAATGCAGTGCCAAAATCACACTCCAGAAGGCCATATGTGAATAATCTTTTTCATGCAGACATTTTAAAACTTTTTTTCCCTATAATTTTTCCCTTTGGTCTCAGTCCTTAAAGCCTGAACAGCCCTTCTTAATATAAAGTTCCAGTTGTTCTGCTGTCTTGATATTACTGGTGCCTCATCCTCACCTGTGAGCTTGACAGAGAGAAACATACCTCAGCAAACCCATTACTTGTTCCATTTCCCTGATAAAGCTGTTCCTTCGAGACAAGTCCTGAATCAGTGATTTTGATGAAAGCAGTGATTTTAAGCTGTTACAAAGTGTGTCTTGCTGACCTCAGACACTTGCTCTCCCTTATTACTTTTATTTCTTCTATATATGATCATAGAGGAAGCGATCTAAAAGTATTTTATTTTGTGGCTTCTCTTTTAGAAAACTGGTCACTGCATGGAGGGGGGCAAATTTACACGGGCTTGTGTAACTATAGAACTAGTAGTTAAAAAATAAATCGGTGTTATTTCAGGACGCATGGTGGCCTTCCGTATTTGCATTTGATAAATATTGTTATTTCACTGAAGCCAATAAGAGTTTGTTTGGTGGTTTGTTTGTTTGTTTTTGTGTGTGTCTTCTTTTTCCTTTCTTTTTCCTTTCTTTTTCCTTTCTTTTTCCTTTCTTTTTCCTTTCTTTTTCCTTTCTTTTTCCTTTCTTTTTCCTTTCTTTTCCTTTCTTTTTCCTTTCTTTTTCCTTTCTTTTCCTTTCTTTTCCTTTCTTTTCCTTTCTTTTCCTTTCTTTTTCCTTTCTTTTTCCTTTCTTTTTCCTTTCTTTTCCTTTCTTTCCCTCGCCCTTTTCCCTCGCCCTTTCCGTCTTTCCTTCTTTTTCCCTTTTTCTTTCTCCCCCCCTTTTTTTTTTTTTCCTGTTTTGTGTTTGGTTTGCTTTGTTGGTTTGTTTGTTGCGCTTTGTTTTGTTTTTTAAGTAGTTTTGAGTTCGATGGTCCCGTTGCAAAATATCCTCCCCCTGCAGAACTAAAAGGGCTCATTGTTTGCTTCCAGTGCCCCCCTCTCCCCAAACAAACTTGCAGGAGCGTCGGTCTTTCAAAGCACCTTGTACCATCAAATTTTGGACCCGGAGCCCATCCGTCTCCTGCCCGGAGGGGTGCTGCTCTGCCTGCCGGGCTCCAGCCGCGCCCCCGCCCGCCGCCCCGCTCCTCCCGGCGCCGCATTAGGACCCTGGTCAGTTCCAGGGCCGCCGCCCCGGGCTGCTCCGGGCCCCGGGCTCCCCCCGCCGGGCCCGCCCGGGCGCCGCCGCAGCGCCGGCAGGTTGCGGCCGGCTGCTCTGGGCGCATCCCCGCCCGCTCGGAGCGAGGGGAGAGCGGGTCGGCTCTGCCCGGCCTCGGTAGCGGCTACGGCTGCCCGCAGCGCCGGGAGCCGGCCTTGCGGCTTCAGGCGGGCGTTTGGCTTCGTCTTCGTGCGAAAAAAAAAAAAGCCTTTTTGCTGAAAGGAAGAATGTGGTAGTGGCCCGCTCGAAAGAGTTTTGGAAGTTGGAGCTTTGAAGGGAGAGGGGGGTCGGTGTCTGTAGCGAGGAAACTGTGCTGCAAACAGCGCGTTTCTCCCGTACGGCGCGGCTTGGGGCCGGCGGGCTGCCCGAGGGCAGGAGGCTTTAATTTGTGGGGAGCGAGCTCAGGTCACGCTCTCCTGTGGTTCCCCTGCCACCGGGCTGCTCGGGAAGGGCTCGTCGCCGAGAGGCAGCGATGGATGTGCCGAAGGACACCTGGTGGACGCAAGTCTGAAATGCCTCTGCCGCAGCCCGGAGACGGCTTCTCCTCCCTCACCTCTGGATGTGGAGTTCCTTCGCTGTTTTGCCTACAAGCCCTTGGCAGCTTGGTACTTGGTGGCCTCTTGTCAAGCTGCCCCCCTGCTAAGCTGTAGCCCCTTTTGGCTGCGGCAGGGGCGCTGCCAGCAGCGCAGAGCCAGCCTGTCCTGGCACCCCTGTCCCACAGCGTACCGCCCCTCAACCACAGCAACTGAGCTTGTGAGGGCACAGCGGGGGCCAAGGATTACTTACCAGAAAGCCACCCTTGGTTAAAAGTCACCTGGACAGCTTCAGTCTGGTTTGGCAAAACTTCAGTGTTGGCGCACACACGGATGTGCAGAACATCCTCTCCCAAAATAACCTTGTGATGGGTTACAGGGTGAGAAATCATCTTCGAGTTCAGCTGCGCTGGGGGAGACACAAACGCTGCATGCAAGGTGGATATCAAAAAGTATCTGCTGTGTCAGAGGCACCAGTTCAGTGAGTGTTTCAAGTTGACTAGTTCGAGGAGTGATTTCTAGAGATTCTGAGAATTTCATTAAAGTCATTTTAATTAAGGCAAAGATATTTTAAAACCATGAAGAAACTCAAGCTACCATGCAGTAAAACTGGTAGGGTGTGCTGTAGCTTGGTTGTGAGCTTTTCTTGAGAGGGCAGATGGATGTAAATGAAGATATATGGGGAAGATGAGAAGAACATCTGCCTTTTTCAGCTCTCTATGAGAAATGTACAAGCAAGGCAAAAATAAAACTGAGCCACTGAGCTTGTTTCAGCTTGTGGTAGGTGTAGGAAAATTTCTGGAAGTCCCTCTTCTCTCTCTTCAGTCCAGATGCACAGATCAGTGGAGCATTTAACTACCTCTACTGTTGACATTTAAATTTTTTTGTAGTGTGCTGAAACACATGTTGAAACACAGACAAGCGCAAACAGCCACCACGTACGCCCAGCAATCTGTTTCCCGGTGGCTTACCTCCTTGATTCCATAGCTGTTATTTGTCCTCTTTATTTTGACATTTAATGTGAAATTATGCTAGGCGTTAGTTGTTTACTGGGATTTTTAATCTTGACCAATACACAGGCAAGTATTTGTCTATCTCTCTCCCTCTCTCATGCCAAGGGTGATACAACAGAAGAAAATGTAGCATGAGAAAATCACAAGGCTTAGCTAATTTGTCAAGTGCTGTCTACAGTCCAGCGTTTTTACCATCCTTTGCTGCGAAGGACTGTTGGGAAGGAAATTAAGTGCTCACTGAAGTGATCTATCTGCAGGGTCTGATGAGTGCTCATCTGCTTTGGTTGATTCCTTGCAGGGTACAGACAGTAGTAATCCCAACTCTCAGTGTTTGTCAACCACTCCTGTTCCTGTCTCGTTCTGAAATCCTGGTGAACAAAAAGACAACTGGCAAGATGTGTGAAGGGGATATGATTAATACATTTTGCCCTGAAAGTTTGGTTATAATACCAAATTAATGGGCTTTTTGCCTGCCTTGTTTTCACTATCTAAGCAGCAGGATCAATCTTGAAGAGGCTTGGGGGTTTTGGTTTACAAATTGTTGGCTTTCTAACATTGTTTGGATACATTAAGTGTAAGAAGATTGGTGAGGAACAGGGAGAGACAAAACCAATAACTCAGCAGTGTTTTGCAAAGGGTTACTCCAAGGCACGTTCTTCTGAATAATGATGAATTGCTTCCTGATTTGTGGTCAGTGACTTTTTTTGGTGTAATTACTGTCAAGAAGGAAGCTGAACAACTAGAGTACATTTCTTAGACCTAGCATAGTGGAGCATTTTCATCAAAACCCTTACGCCTTTTTGACCAAACCCACTCGACATATGTTACCGGAACTGCTGCCTCCTTTCTATAAAGGGGGTGATCTGTGAGTACATGTCTCAAAGCCATTTCATATTCTGTTTTGTATGCCACTGTATGCTGGTGAGAGAATTGTAGGTCGTGTCTTTTTTTGTTCTCCTTTTAGCTATCAGGACGGGTACAGAGCGAAGAAGGTAGGGGTGGGCGGGAGTTTCATTTTCATCCGGAGGAACAGTCATTCCAATTTCTAACTTACTAGAAAAGTGAGCTCTGTAGCAGTGAAGCGATTGATAGCTATTGAATAATTTTGTTTGCTGGAACTAGACTTTTGGGGGTTGCCTTTGATAGGAGAAATAACTTCTGAAGGTATTTGACAGTCTCTGTACGTTCCACTTACTGTTTTTTCTTGTAAATGTATTTCCACAAAACACATTTTTCAGGCAGTGTTTGTCTTTGACTTCCATGTGTCTTGGTAAGATGCTAGTGTCTGACAAAGCTGGTTGTACCATATCCAACACAGTTGTTAATTAAATTATTTCTGTTTTGCTGACCTGTCACTAAAAATTTCTTGCGTCGGTTGCTTTACCTTGTTAAGTTTGGGGGACAGGGGAGAGGAAAGAAGACTTTTTGATTTCTTCTGGCCATGGACTGATCCTGTGCTGCTCTTCTTGTAGGTCACTGGAGTTATAAGCAAAGAGTACATCCCAAAAGGAACGCGCTTTGGACCCCTGGTAGGAGAGATCTATACCAGCGATACGGTTCCCAAGAATGCGAACAGAAAATACTTTTGGCGGGTAAGCAGGAAAAAACAGCCCCGTGTTGTTGCAGTAAGCAGATCACTAAATGAGTACAGCTGAGAAGCTGGGTCACTTCCTGCCTCAGACCTGCGCGCAGGCAGGGGGCAACTCCTGCCACGCACCGACAGAGAGCCAGTCGGGTCAAACAAGCCGAGGAAAAGCCTGGGCTGCCTTGGAGGTGGGGACTGTGTGGGTGCAGAGAGCAGGGGAGATGCGCTGCCCTGCCCGGCTCTGTCTTCCGAAACGGATCGGTGCTTGATTGTGTAAAGAAATAGTTCTGCTGCTTGCTGCAGGGGCAGGTTATTTTACATTTCTTCACCACAAAAAGTCATTCTTGTTTATGCAAATACCACATATCCTTGATTTTTCCAGCTACGAAGAAGCTGTGAAAGTACTGCATAATCTTTTACTCTGGAATTATGATACATTTTGTGCCGTTTTTCCCTGGGTTTTAGATCGAACTGCTGTAACACAGTAGTGGAGGTCTTCAGCATATATCATTCAAGTCATAAGCTTTTCTAACCCACTTCAGAAAGTGTTAAAGAGCAGCCTACAGATCTGAGTAAAGAGAAGAATCCATTAATGGCAGACAAACACTAGAGGTGACGTCTAATTTGCACTCTGTAGTATAAGCTGGAAGGGAGCATGAGCCAATTTGTTTTGGCTTGGGAAGTCTGTGCTGGGGAATATGCTTCCAGTTTATCGGTTGACATAATACTTGGTCTCCTTTACAGATCCATTATTAATTGTTAGAGAACGTTCCTTCAGCCCCATCTCCTTCTATGGATTTGTTTTGCTGCCTTCTGGCCACTTAGGTTGTGTCTAAATTGGTGGATTTGGGAGTATTTCCAAGCCTCTGTGCCCAGGTGCCTGCCTGCTTTAGCAAAATCCCGACCTCGCATCCAGGTGAAACCCAGGGCAAGCACCAGCCTTCCCCACACCCTTTTCTTCCTACCTAATTGCATCATTTTGGTTTTCTCAGGTCATCTTTGTGCAATGTAACACAGCATTGCACAGGCAGTTATTTGCATGGGTGTTTTTACAAAGCAAGCGACTGTTTTCACATTCATAAGGCTACAAAATGTGTCTTTTAGCCAGATTTTTCAGAAGCTTGTGACTGGCATAGGAAGAGACTGGCATGCCGGCCCTAGCACTGCTAGTTGCTAGTGAGACAACCTGGTCTAGCTGAAGATGTCCCTGCTCATTGCAGGGGGGTTGGACTAGGTGACCTTTGAAGTTCCCTTCCAACCCGAACGATTCTGTTTCTTTAATGAGACGGCAAACATTGGGAAGAGGAGCTGCTAACCATCTTGCAGGGCTTCGCGAGAAAGATGGCGTCATTCTCATGATGTGATTTTAAGCCTTAATGTGGAGGGATCCTTGGAAATAATATCCTAGGAGCCATCTAAGCATCGTTAAATTCCCTTTTATAATCTCTTGATTCGTTCAAGGCACGCTGCTGCACCAAGAATGAATTCCTTCCTAGGGGTCTGAAACAGGCTTGCATATGCAAAGGAAATTGTGGGAGATAACATCCCACATGTTATTAACAGCATCCTGGGCGTGCTGGCAGGAGCGGGAACATCTGCTGCCCGCACGGGGGGACGCTGCCTGCGCCTTGCCCACGCGTAGGGGAGCAGGGCCGCCCGGGGCCGGCGTCATTTCTGGGAACCGCGCCGTGACTCAGCACATCTGTTCTGGCCTTCCCCAGAATAGGTGGGAGTCCGGTTGGGGCCCCTTGGCCCCACAGCCGGAGCAGGGTGACCGGCAGCGTCCCCGGCCCTGCCGTGGGAGCCGCGGAGGGCCGGTTTGGGAAGCGGCGGCAGGCGTCGAGCGCCGGAGTCCCGCGTTCCTGGAAGTTTGCGAGCCGGGGGTGAGCAGAGAAACCCGAAGGCTCCTCTCGATGCAGCACGACTCGCCCGGCTCTCTTCCATTTTCTCATAACAAACACACCGCAAAATCTCTCGCAAGCCGCTTTGATGAGGCCACATGTATTTCCCCCTTCTCAGTTTACAGGAAGTTACTCTTAAAAGAAAGTGATTCTGGTGTTTACGGCCCACGTTAAAGGGCCAGGCTGCCTTGCCCCTCTCCGCCGGCGGCTCTTTCGGGGAGCAGAGGAGAGGTCCTGGCCGATGGGTGCTCATGGGGCGTGATGCCCGGCCAGGTGGGTGCAAAAGGCAGTGGTGTGAGCAGAGAGGCGGGAACACGCCGTGGAGGGTTTTCCCCGTGAGAGAAGCTCCGTCTCCCCTTTGGAAAGGCATGTCCTGCTCAGCGAGGTGCGTCGCTGGTTCCTCACGGGCTGGCTTTTGCCCGGTCGTCTGCTTCGCAAAACTCGGGAGCCCCATTTCATCCAGTGTGGAGTTAGTTCCCTCTGACAGGAAGGGATGTGTCTTTAACAAACATGTCTCCTGGATTTTCTTTTTTTTTTTTTTTCTTTTCTTTTTTTTCAATAGTTGTCTTATTCTTATCACTTGATTGGGACTTCTTCCCCCTGCAAGCCGCTGAGCAGCTTTTAGATCAATATTTCTCTTTCCCTTCTGTGGACAAGCCAGAACGTGTCCCTCGTTAGGAAAAGTGACTTCTCATCAGCTGGCCCCTCTCCAGGTCTTCGTTAAGTTATGGCAGGTGAATTTCATCTTTGCCTCACCCAGCCTTTCTACAAAAGGGCTACAGTCCGGCTATGAGCAAGTGTTGCTTTAGGACTCCAGGGGGGTGGAGGATGTTTGCATAGTTTAAACCTTTGGGCGGAGGTGGTAGGAAACTGCAAGTACAGAGGCCATAGAAAAAGGTGAGAAAGACTCTGACTGGCACAGCCAGTCAGTCAGTCTTACACACAGGTGACTCAAAGCATTAATGCAAGCATGCACTCAGACCTGCGGTCATGAGCGTCACCCACTTGTTGATCATAGCACCAGGAAAAGGGCTCTAAGGTAGCCTGTTCACGCAGGGAGAGTACTTTGCATTTCAGATTTTGGGTCTGATCTGTCCATGCTAGCAGAGCCATGGGCTAAGCAGAAATGGAAGAGGTGACTGGACTTACCTTTGAATAGGCATCTTTTTTCTTAACACAGAGGATATCATAGTTGGAAAGGAGGGAAAGCAGCTCGAACTCTTATTTCAGTAATATCTTCTTGGTTTTGTTTTTTTTTTTTTTAAAAAGCTTATCATTTTTCTCCTCTGGACTCTGCGCACATGTTGCGTGTTGTGCGTATATATGTTCATAGGCACTTCCTCTCTGTTCCAGATCTATTCAGGTGGTGAGCTTCACCACTTCATTGACGGATTTAACGAGGACAAGAGCAACTGGATGCGTTATGTAAACCCGGGCTACTCTGTTCAGGAACAGAACTTGGCTGCTTGTCAGAATGGAATGAACATCTACTTCTACACCATCAAGCCCATCCCCGCCAACCAAGAGTTGCTTGTGTGGTATTGCCGAGACTTTGCAGAGAGGCTGCACTATCCCTCGTCCAGAGAGCTGACAATGATGAACCTCAGTAAGTGGATTACAGTACAAACAAGGAATGCTAGTAATGTCTCTTCTGTCTAAATGATCTAATAATAAGTTGTATAATTAGACAGCTGCATCATCTGTTGTGTCACAGTAGGTAGCTCGGAGTGGAAAAGGGGAATTAAAAAACCCGACACAACAGAATGAGTTCCCAGTGCCAGTTCAAATCCAAACAGATTATAAAAAATCTGAACACTTGCTGGCTTACAATCTGAGTCTTATCTGATGAAATTCTGGACAGACAACCTGAATGTATCCTCTGCCTTCAGAGCTGTAGATGTTGGTTCACTCTCAGACTGCCCAAGTCTAGATCTCATGGCGCGTTGAGCAAAAGTCTGCTTTGACAACGTACCTAAAGGCGGTCCAGTCGTGCTCCCAAACTGTGCAAGGGAGCGGCCGTAAGCCATGACTCTGTCTAGATGTCTGACAAAATATATGTTGGCTGCATAATGCTCTTTGAGCCTCGCATTTACGCTTACTTACCTTATGGGAGCAAACCTCCCGTGGTCTTCTCATCTGGTTACTTGTCCTTTAAGCTCAGTGTATTTTGTCCTCGTTTCTTGGCTGCGTATCGCAGCTTTCGTTTTCTGTTCAAAAGTAATAGCACTGGTGGTGAGGGGAAGAGGTATTTCCAGGAGTTTATCTCTGTGTTCCTCTGTGGTTTCTGACCATTTCCAGCCTCAGCGCTTTACTCGTAGCTTAGTCACTGCCTAGCACCTCACCCAGAGCCCCTTGAAAAAAGGGAGAGATTCTCGCTGACTTCTCATTTGACTCTTAGGCTGCTTCCCCCCAGCTAGCTGCTCGGGGCCAGAGCAGAGTGTTCTTTTGTCCTTCTGCCAGCGCCTACACTGAAATTTGAAGGAAAAACTGCAAGCAGGTTTTTGTTTGGTTTTTGTTTTGATTGTGTGTTGGTTTTCACGTGTGCGTGGGTTTTGTTTGGTTGGCTTTTGTTTGTTGTTTAATATGAAGAGAACTATTTGCTGTTATTTTGCAACAAATAATGGGTTATAAAATATCAGTGTTACTTCAGTGATCATTGGAGCTAAAATGTAACTCGGCGTGATGAAAACGATGTCACATATTCAGGTTAATCAAAAGTACATCTGTCCTCCATGGATGTTGTCCTTTTCACCAGTTTTTGGTCTTTCCCTACTAAATGTAAGAAATTGTAGAAGAAAATTTGCTTTCTCTTAATGGCAGAGGGAAGAGAGGGAGGGGATGTCCTATGCTGGTATGTTCCCTATTCAAAAAAGATCCCACTGATTCTGTCATCTTTGCGCATGCATGATTTCGTCACTTGCCGTGCGGTTTTATTTCCCGGTATGATGAACCGCCGGCTTTGCAGTGGGACATGCAGATGGGACAGGGCAGTAGCGTTAGAGGTTCCTGCGGATAAGGAGTTTGCAAAGACCCAGCCAGGCACGCTTGGCCACTTGGTAGGAGGACACACAAACGCAGCCTCAGTTTCCTGCATCTGCTGGCATCTTAGGTCGCCTTGCAGAAGTAGTGAGGAATGTATTTGTAAAGTGTCAACTAATTACCTGGTTGTTCTTACTCTAGTCAAAACTGGGGGTGTCTGGCCACGTGCAGAATAGTCTGTTTTAGAAAAAGTAGTTTTAATATGTGGATTTAAAGAGACAGGATCTTGAGAAACAGTTTTGTAGTTCAGCCTTAACATTTGAAAGAGCAGCCTTGCCAGATGCTGAGATGGAAATATCCCTTATATTTAAAGATAATTTCACTTAAACCATTTAGAAATGTTATGTTGGCCTCCTCCACCTAAAGAAAAGAGGAGTTCGGAAAAATGAGAAAAAGTTCTTGCTTTTTTAATCTTTTCCCCTCACACATTCAGGCCTGAGGCCTGCAGTTGGTCCAGAAACCCTACAGGTTCCATAAGGATTGAGGTTTTCTAAAGTTTCAGTGCTATTCCTTGAAAAGTACAGAGAGAAATCCAAGAGTTCTTTCAAATACACTTATTTGCTGAAATGCGAGCAGGGATGCTTTTTCCAGTGTTAGTACAGGAACCAGATGAGTTTAAAGTGAGTATCAGCACCGTTCAGTTTTCTTCTTCCCAGGCCACTTCTTCCAGTGAAATGTAAAATTAGTGAAGATCCCTCTCCAGCCTCTCCCTTTAGCACAAGCCTGGCCAAGGTGCCCCCACACCGTGTTCATCTGTGAATAAGGTGCAGAAGGCTCGTCCCCGCACAGCTGGCACCCTGCGCCTGCTGCAGACGTGGGGCTTTGCCCCATCAAAACATCGTAACGCAGTCTTGCTTGGGGCCACCTCCCAGCTGGTCACCTCCTCCACCTGCGAGAAGGTCAAGGAGGCTGTCTCCAGCCAAACGTAATTTGGTGTTTAAAGTGTCACAGCTTCCCTCGGAGGAGCCGGTGAGCATCACCCTCTCTCCCATCTCCTGGCTGCTGGTTTTGGCACCCTCCGAGGAAGAAGCAGGGCAGGTCAGGGTCCAGGTCCCACCGCCGGCTGGAGTCAGGGCTTCCTCCTGCTGGAATGCAGCCATGGTGCGTTGTGCCCAGCTCCCTCTCTCCACCACGTCTTGTGTGTGCAGAGCGCGCCAGTGCCCGCCAGAGGCTTTGGAAGAGCTGCGCCCTTGGCTGGTGGCCACAGGAGGGGCCGCCTGGGACACACACCGATGGGGAGCTTCCACTATGGCCTCAGTTTTGCCCACTTCAAATACAGGCAGCTGCTCGAGGTGCCTCAGGGCTTTGAGGATCGTGGTTTTGTAGTTCGGCACCTCAGTTCCTCTTTAAGCACCTGAGCGGGATGGGCCTCCGGAGAAAAATGTATCAGAGAATTTCTCTGGCTTTATTTCCTGTAATTAGTGGCCTCAAAAATGAGAGAACTACCACTTTAGAGCATAAGTATATTTACACATCCCCATGTAACATCTACTTGCCTCTGTAACAGCAAACTTTCAAATTAAAGGTAACTTCTCCAGCGTTAGTTCATTCGTGCTGCAGAAGGAAAGCATCCGGATTGAAGACGGCAATTAGGCATGTACTTAGTTATGGGTTTAACCCCGTCCCCTGTGTTTTCTTGAATTGGGGCCTTTGACCCAGTCCTTCAGACGCTGCAGCACACACCTACCTGCCTTCGAGGCCGTGATTAGCTCCGAGTGGAGCTGCGTAACGTGGAGTGGATGTTGAGGTGGCTGCAGGGAGTTGCACAACAGCGGCAGAGGCAAGACCGTGGAATCCCAGCAGGGGAAACTCAGTCTCCTTTCAGACAATCCCTTTCTCCTTCCTGCCTGTTTTGAGCCCACTGATGTTTTCTGTCAATAGTTGAGATACCTCACCTTCAGATGGTGCCATTGTCCAGTAAATAATTTTATGTGTGATGGCACAAGATTTCTGTATTATGCTGGCCAAAAAAATCAAATTTCTATAATACGTTAAATGTGCTTAACCTCATTTAACTAGACCTTCAGATTGGTTTTTATTTTATTTTATTTTATTTAGTCTGTGATGTTTTATTTTTGGAGTAGCAAACAGACCAAGGAAGTTTGCTTTGGGGGTCCCATATCATTTAGCATTTAATTCCTACCTCACCGTAGGAGGATTAGTTTGAGATGGAGGGTAGAGAGGATAACAGTTAAAAAAATAATAATAATTTTTAAAAAACCCCACACCAAACAATTGCATTGACTCAGGACCTGACTATTTGATAATAATGTTCACGTATTGCAATCATATGATGCAACTTCCTGCTGCTCATGTCCATGTTTGTCTCTTCAGTCAAGTATGGGCAGGTGACGTCTTTTGGTCAACGTTCAGGAAAAAAGTTTGAGTTGCGGGGGGGAAGACAATTTCCATATTTACAAAACATTTGGCAAGCTTCTTGTTTCATTAACCAGGTAGTATGTAAAAATCTTCGGGATTCTATGAAGATTAACTTTTTAATGCTCTTTATTAAATGTAATTTATTATTTTTCTTCTTCGGGCTGGACCTGACACGCTGGCCGTTAGCTGAGCCCCACCGCTGGCTTTCCCTTTTGTTTATGGGCAGTTTCACTTTCTGGTTTTAAAGCTTTTCTGTTTGGGTTGAGAGGAAACATCTGCAGTTGCTTAAAAAAAATGCCTCCTGGAATCTTCAAAAGGGCTCAGGAAAATGATTTTGAAATGATATGAAAGGTTGTCTTCACAAAAGCAGAATTTGGGGGCTCAAGTTGACTTTAAAGGAGCTTTCAAATAATCCTCAATATTAAGACCTTCTCGGAGCAAAATGTTTTCAAAGGCATGTCACCCTGCCTTGGACACATTTAGAAAACAGATGATCAAATTATAGACTTCTAAATGTTGGTCTCCGTTCTCACTCTGAGTGGAAACACTCTTTGTTTTGCCTGCTTCACAACTTCGAGGTTCTCTTTCTTCCAGCAAAAGAGGTGCTTAATTTAGATCGAAAATGTGAATCGGCATAATTAAGCTCCACCACTCAAAGTGTTCAGTACCCTCTCGCTCCCAAAATTACTGTTGAAATTACTGTCTGCCTACAACCGTTTTTCAGGTTTTTAGAAAAAAAACCCAACAGATCATTGTTTTTGTGAAGTCTTTCTCAGGCTACAGCTCGGAGCGCAGGAACAGAGAGCAAAGGCTGTGGCTGCGACACCCACACTGGAGTGACTTCAGGCAGCGTCCCCGCCCAGGTTTTATTAATACTTAAAAGTAACAGGAGTTTTGTCCCTTTTCCTCTTGCACACACTCCCTAATCTCAGATCTGAGCAAATAATCTGTTGACCTCGGTGAAGAGTGGATCAGCACGTCTAGGTTTTTATTGTTTCTTTCTTTCCCCCCACCCCAGATCAGCGATTTACAAATGCAGCTGCACTGTTCTTCTCTTGTCATGAACCTCTTTTCTGTGTGTCTCTCTGACCACAGAAACTAGATGGATCTTGGAAGAGTACGTGCCTCTATTTAGTGTATATACATGTATGTACACTAAATGCATTTCAAGAGTGAGAGGAGGACATTGTGATCAGTAAGAAATATAAAATCACAAGTTAATAAAAATAACATTTATAAGAAATATATGTCTTTTAACTTTGAAGTATGGCTCCTTTAAGAGCAACAAGAAAGGTTGTAAACCTCTCAATCAGTTTCAGCCCTGGTTTAAATCCATGTTCAGCATAAAACCTAAGAACCTCTCCTTGGCCCCTTCTCATATTTTACACTGTGCTGACACACTTGTTTATGTTTTGATCTCTCTGTTGTTCCCGAGCATCCCTTGTGCTCAGGTAATAAGGGGAAAAAGCCGAGAGGGGATTTATGGACCAAAAATAGCTTGCAAACTAAAGCGACCTGTCACAGTCAGACTTGAAAAATAATCTTTAAATATTGCCACTTCTGTCTACACGTGGAAATCGGTAGCAGGGGAGGCTTTACCGGGAACTTTGAAGGGAAGGAAGGAGCAATTATCTTCAGTCTGTCAGGTGTGGACACGGGCCTGTTGCACGAAGAAAGTCGCGTTCTCGCCGTGCGCTGCCTTTCCGCGGCTCGCGGGCTGCTCCGGCGCACAAGGCACGTACGTCCCGGCCCATGTTTGACCTGGCGGCAGCAGGAGCCGTCCGCCCCCCTTTCTCTATCGCTTTTCCAGCAGCGCCAGCACTTCTCCTTCCTCTTTCCCTCCCCTCGGATTTTTTTTTCTTTTTTTTTTTTGCTTTAAAAGAGGGAAGTGTCAATTTGAACTTCCTGCTTGACAGACCCCACTGAGAAACTGATATGGGCCTGATAAGGTGGCATTTATTTATTTTTTCTGCTGCCAGGCCTCACAAGTCCCACTTTCCACCCCTCCCACCCCCCCAGCTTTCAATACTTCCCCGTCTCAATACTTCCCGACACTGATAGTGTCACCAGGAATGTTTGCTCTGAGGCGCTGGCGTGGTGACAGGCAGCTGATAAGAAGATGTAGATAATATTATCCACAAGTGCCAGTGTGGAGCTTCTCGAACCTAGCAGGACCTCTATGTTATACCCAAGAATCTGGGTGGGCATTTAGAAAATGAGTTAACAGTCCACAAATACAGACAAAATGCCAAAAGAAAGCAGATGATTTTTAGTGCCAGGCAACGCCGACACACTATTAATTTATTTTTTAAACGGTTCTGCATTAAACTTTAACATCAAGAGAAGTAATTTGGAAGCAGTCTGCGCACTTATGTGTGGACGTGCTTGCTGCATAACATGCCGTATGTTTTATCGTAAATATTTTAATTGAACATAACTCTATTCAATTGCATTTCATTGCAACTTGAAAATATACAAACTGCCCACATAATTCAAATTAAATTTACTTGCTCCTTGTCTAATGCTATTTGAAAAAGGATGCTATTGTAAAAGCAGGTTGCTGTGAGTAGGGGCACACTTTGAAAACAGCTGTTTTCTTGGATGCATTTAATAAATGGCTGTTTCATTGCCTTACAAGGTAATGTTGCCAAATGATAAATTCCATCAGAGTAGTGAATAGTGAAGCAAAGGATGCACGTTGAAAGCAGCGTGGTCATTGCCCGTTCCAGTCTTCCTCTCTGGGTTCAGCTGGTCCTTCAAAAATCAGAAATAGCTGTTTCTCCCCCTGTTAGTGAAGCAAGAGCAGTCGGTCACAAAAGTAGAAATCTGGCTAAAGGGCTGTGATACTTTCGCGTCGCGTACCTGTCAGCGTTGACTTGTACCTCCTGATGGAAAACCTTGCGCGTAACTAACCACAAATACGAAACCTCCTTGTAGTTTTTCCCCTATAAGAAAATATCTTACAAGTCATCATTTCAAGATTATATAACTATTAACTCAGGGAGATTAGATAAAAGCAGACTTCTTTTTCTGTTGAAGACATCTTTCAGTGTACTGTTTGTATTATGTCCACATAACAATGTCTTTGCGTGCAGATAAACACTGTATGCACTGAACTGAGCTGAGTGGATACTAGCTTCTATTTCGTTCTAAATGCATATTTATTTTGCCCCCCCCTTTTTTTTTTTTTGAAGTACATTTCAACTTAAGCTGGAGCCAACTGGTCTTGCATGCTTTTGCTTTGCTTCAGCATTTTTTTATATAAAGTACAGCTGTAAGCAGAGGAGTTTTGCATAGACCGAATGCCACAGAAATCTGCAGTAAATAGTCTGCTTTGTTGTAGATGTTCCTAAGCAGCGTATTTAATGAGTAATGATCTGTTTACTGATGGAGAATACCTTCTCTTTGAAGGAGGCTTTCATCCTAGCCAGCCATGGGTTTTTTGGTACTGTAAGTAATTGAACCGGCTGGTGAAATGACTGCTGTGGTTTGGCAAAAGCCGATTTGTCATGCCTTGTTATTTTACTGAGGAACATTTCTGGGAGCTTGTGTTCTGCAAAGTCCTTCTGTTAAACCTGTATTGTGAACAAATGCTTGGTTCTGCATTTATTAGAAATACTGCTTAACTGGACATTCAATGGCAAAGCTACTCAAATTTAAGGGGAAAGAAAGGTGAAATCAGTTTGCAAAGTGGAGGCTGGCACTCTGCAAATGAATCGTCATCCAGATCTGTATGTACCGGCTGGTGTCCCTTAAACTAATGATGCTCTTTATTAACACTTAATACCAGCAGTCGTTTCTTCACACAGAAAGCAGGTTTTTTGCAAGTTAAATGATTGCTCATCTCCAAGAGTGGCCCTTCCTGCCCACTAAACTTGTAGGAGTTAGCCTGTGTTTTGGAAAGAGATAATGATGGTGGCCTACCTAAATAATCATGACCTCATCTTTGTATTTCAGCACAAACCCACGTTAATCCAAAGCAGCACAGTGCTGATAAAGATGAGCTGTGTCAGAAAAGCATCCCAAAGAAGGAGCACAGTGTGAAAGAAATCCTGAAAATGGAATCCAATCCTCCAAAAGGAAAAGACTTCTTCCAGACCAACATTTCACCAGTTACTCCAGAAAAAGACTTGGATGATTTGCGTAAAAACTATAGCCCGGAGAGGTGTTTCTTCCCTCGAGTTGTGTACCCGATCCGACCTCACATTCCAGAAGACTATCTGAAAGCTTCCTTAGCATACGGGATGGACAGACCCAGCTACGTTACTCACTCGCCCATCCAGACGTCTACAACGCCGAGTCCTTCCGGGAGGAGCAGCCCAGACCAAAGTTTAAAAAGTTCAAGCCCTCACAGCAGTCCAGGGGTCACGGTTTCACCTCTGGCACCTACTTCCCAAGAGCACAGAGAGCCGTACTCTTACTTGAACGGATCATATGGCTCAGAAGGATTGGGGTCTTATCCTGGATATGCACCCCCTGGCCACCTCCCACCTGCCTTTCTGCCGTCCTATAGCCCCCACTACCCCAAATTCCTGTTACCTCCGTTCAACATGAGCTGTAACAACCTGAGCGCTTTGAACAATATCAATGGCATCAACAATTTCAATCTCTTCCCAAGGATGTATCCTCTTTACGGCAACCTGCTCAGCGGGGGCAGCCTTTCCCACCACATGTTGACCCCCACCACGCTCCCCAGTTCGTTGCCCAGTGACGGAGGCCGTCGAGTGCTGCAGCCCGACCATCCGAGAGACTTCCTCATACCCGCGCCCAACAGTGCCTTCTCCATCACGGGCGCTGCCGCCAGCATGAAGGACAAGCCCTGCAGCCCCACCAGCGGCTCCCCCACAGCTGGTACAGCAGCCAGTTCAGAACACATAATGCAACCTAAACCTACCTCAGTGGTGTTGGCTGCCACCGGCGGTGAAGAAGCCATGAATCTCATTAAAAGTAAGAGGAATGTGACCGGTTACAAAACCCTCCCGTACCCGCTGAAGAAGCAGAACGGGAAGATCAAGTACGAATGCAACGTTTGCTCCAAGACCTTTGGCCAGCTCTCCAATCTGAAGGTACGCAGTGGAGAATAAGACACAAGCCTTCTTGGAAGGCTCTGGTTTCTCTCTACAGGTTATCTATGAAAAGTAGGGACAGGCCTCCCTTGCTTGTTAGTCTATCAGTCTGGGATTCATACGGCACCCACAGCAAGAAAGCATGGTTGTAGAGAGTGTTTTAACACTGACACCACCGAATTAACTAGATAGCATTGTACTTGGGCAGCGGGAGTCTTTGCTAACTTCAGGAAACATCTGAAAAGTACTTCTGTGCCAGTACTGGAAACTGCACATTGTTGATTGCTTTCTTTGTCCCTAGGTGCACCTCCGAGTACACAGCGGAGAGAGACCGTTCAAATGCCAGACTTGCAACAAAGGCTTCACGCAGCTGGCTCACCTCCAGAAGCACTATCTGGTACACACGGGAGAAAAACCCCACGAGTGTCAGGTATGTAACGCACCACCCAGACAACGTCCCTCAGAGGCCAAAGGGCCAGCAGGGCCAGTGGGGAGGGCTGTGCCACAAACGCGTGTCGCAGCCGTGCCCAGCCCCTGTGCCGCAGCATCTGTGAGACAGCAGGGTTGCCTTTAGCCTGCCAGAGCAACATCTGCCTGATAGAGTTTTGCCGTCTGCCACACTCAAAATGCTATTCAGCAATATTTAAATTAAAAAATGCAGGAATTTTTTTTTCCCCCCCTTTGTGAGAAAATGTGAAGATATCAAAAGCCGCTGCTTCATCCTGCCGTCTCCTCCTGGCTGTCTGCGATTTACACCATAAAATCCCCTCCCACTCATTCACTGTTTCTCTGCCACCCCCCACATCAGGTTTGTCACAAGCGATTCAGCAGCACCAGCAATCTCAAAACCCACCTGCGGCTCCACTCTGGAGAGAAGCCTTACCAGTGCAAGCTCTGCCCAGCCAAATTCACCCAGTTCGTGCACCTGAAGCTGCACAAGCGTCTCCACACTCGGGAGCGTCCCCATAAGTGCATCCACTGCCACAAGAGCTACATTCACCTCTGCAGCCTCCAGGTCCACCTGAAGGGCAACTGCCCCGTCGCCCCTGCCTCCGGGCTCTCCATGGAGGACCTGAACCGAATCAACGAGGAGATTGAGAAGTTCGACATCAGTGACAATGCCGACAAGTTGGAAGAAGTGGAGGACAATATCGACTTGACATCGATTGTGGAGAAGGATATACTGACCGTGCTCAGGAGGGAAATGGAAGGAGCAAACCTGAAAGCATCCCTGCAGAGGAACCTGGGAAACGGACTTCTCTCCTCAGGATGCAACCTTTACGAGTCGTCAGATATGTCCATTATGAAGTTGCCTCATGGTCACCCACTACCTCTGTTACCTGTAAAGGTCAAGCAAGAAACAGTTGAACCAATGGACCCTTAAGACTTTTTGGCAAAGTGATTTTTTTTTTTTTTTTTTTTTTTAATTTATGACTTGGCAAGTCAGGGTGCCTGTAGCAGTTGCTTGTACATAGTTTCAATGCTGCAAAGCAATCTTGGCTTACAGTAGTTTCCCTACGCTTTCCAGCTGAAAGAAGGAACTCCAAAGTTACTGTTTTCTCAGGGCATAAAAAGAGGCAAAGGACTGTGCATTGCCTCGCCAGTTACTAAAAGACAATCATCTATCCATAATTATTTTTTCAATGATAGTACTTCATAATTTATTATGCAATTAATCTTTCTAAAAAGCAATAATTAGGAAAATGTTTACAATGACTGGAAAATTCATTGTAATTTTTACTTTAAATGTTTTTATGTTTTATGGCCATTCTTTGTAGATATTTGTTTCTGCACATCTGTTTTAAGAACCTAAGATTGGGGTTTCAGCAAATACGTTTTATGTACCAATGTCTTTAAAACTGATGAGGTTTTTCGTATTGCCAAAGTTGGACATTTGACATACAGAATACTCGACCCGTTGGTTTGAAAGAAATGCTGTGTACTTTTCTGTGCAAATCACCCCACTGGGAACTGAAAAGGAAAAAAACCAAAACAGAGTAGTAGCGAGCAGGGAAGAAACTGCTCCCCTGCCTCTCTGAGGAGAGGAGAGAGATTCTTCTCCCTGCAGCTCTACCTGGAGCAGACGTGGCACAGCACACACCTCCCTGCCATGGACAGTATCACAGGTTTTTAGAAAACAGCTATAGCCCCACACATTGTCATGTAATTTTATGACCAAAGGAATTCATCAGCTCAAAGTGGCTCTTCCAGAATAAAATCTCACTTACCTTCTTTTGTTTCCAAAAGCAGTTTAAAAGCAAACACACAAATATTCTTAATATTCTGCCTAAAAGGTTTTTGGCAGACTTTTTTCTTCTTCTTTTTTTTTTTTTTTTTTTACTTTTGGCCAGAGCCTTCCAGGGATGAAAAAAAAAATAGATGGTCAGATTCCCTGAGAAAAAAGGGGTTTGGTTTTACTTGTATTTTCCTCTCCCACTTTGCCTGGGTAGAAGTGGGGAACAAAGTCCTTTCCCGGCACATACTTCTTTTTTTTTTTTTTTCTTCCTTCCTGTACGACTCAGATTTTTCTCAGTATTTGTGTTTGTACATTTTGTGGTTAATTTAATTAAAGAAGAAAAGGGCATTGCAAAGTTGTTGAACAACAATTACCTCAGTGCTTGTGTCCAGTGGTGCAGACAATGCTGTTTTATCTAAATGCTTTGCTACTTTAGAGAAGAAACCAAAATGTGCACAGGGGAAGACAGAATGCACATCCTTTTATCTTTTTGTTTTGCTAAGCCCAAAGATGATATGGTGACATTTGAGGTGTAGCAAAGAATACATGTATATTTATAGATATATTTATACCACTATACGATATATGTATATGTATATATATTTATACCACTTAAGTTGTGAGCCAAACCATGTAATAAAACCTATTTTTCATCTAAGTGTGAAAATCAGCTGTTATCCAGTTTCGCATATTACCAATGACCTCAAAACCAGAAGGTTGTGCCGAGGCATCGATCGCTGGCAGGCGCAGCCGCCCGGGTGAAGCCTGAGCTGGCAAACCCCTCAGGTGAATAATGTCACCCCCGCGGGGCGGATTTGGTGGGAATGACCCTGTTTGCAGGACTAGGGGGGTCGTCAGGCCCCTGCTGTCCCCTGCAGTCTGTACTGGGGGGAAGGAGGCGGGTGGACAGTCAATGAACAGCCAGAAAAGGTCACTGAAGGAACTTGAAGCCAAATCTGCCCCGTGCTTGGTGTGTTCAGAAGACACGGTGAGGGGCAGGGTGGAAGTTGGTGGGGATGAGCCCCTCGGCTCGTTTGCACCGGCCGCTAACGAGTTGCGCACTCAACTCGCATAAATACAAGTAGCATTATTACACACCTCCCCTCCGTGTATATCTTTTTGTCCTGTTATATTCCTCCAAATTTTGAAGTAGCCCACTTCAGCGATCCAGGATCCGGTGATCTTTTTTTTCAGTAAACTTCATTTTAATGCCTTCTGTTAAAAAACAATCATGAACTACAGCTTGCTCAACACAGCTCTTGAAGGACTACAGTTCATTACATTTCCACTCCTGCAAATTGTGAGGCTGACATCTTTTAAATGTAGCAATAGTTCATAAATATAGTACTTACTTGTAGGATAAACCAAAGTATCACTACTCTGTCACTGGACACACACTCTTCCTATTATTTGCCTGTAGTGCTTTCGTGTATTTGATACAAATTTTACAAGAATTTATATGCATCAGCTTTAAGAATTGTTACTTCTCTTTACTGTTTCCCCTTTCCCTTAGAAGTTTTACATGTGAATGTAGCAACAATCAACAGTGTTTTGGGATGGTTTTTTTTTTTTTTTTTTTGTCTCTCTTATGAAAGACTCTGACCAAAGTTAACAGGCTTTTTACTTCGCTAGAACAACAAACTATCATATGTTTACGTATTGGTTTACATCATTATTTATGTGCAAATTGTCAAATGTAAATTAAATATAAGTGTTCATTGCTTTACCGATGCTTCCCTTGTCTTCAGTCTCTCTGCCCTGACTGCGTCTGCAGCCTCGTGTTGGGTTGTTTTCCCTCACGGCCGCCAACGCGCCACGTCCCCGGCAACGCCGACTTCTGCCTTTGTGGGCTCCGATTTTCCACGATCAGAAGTTGCAAACAGCAACGCCGGAGCCGAATACCCCGGCTTTGTTAATTATGACGCTCCCTTCAGTTTTAGCCCATACCTTCAGAAAAAAAAAAAAAAAAAAAGAAGGATATATCAAAAAAAAAAAAATCAGTGTTTCTATGGAAATACTTGAATGCTATCTGCCTTGCAGATATGTGACATGGGTTCTCATTTACATTTTTCCAAATGATTGTCATTTCTGGCCTGAAACCGTAACCACTGGGACCACAATGACACACTCAAAATGTCAGTGTGAGACCACTTAGTCCTGTATCAACATGGTGGGAACTGCGTTCAAAACAAATGGGGATCTGTTTTCACTGCTCGCAAATGAGACACGAATGTGAACTAAATCCAGGAGAAGGTCAAGTGTCCGTTCCCCCCACCACCACCTCCGCCAAAACGTAACAACAGGCCAGGGTGCCCCAGAAAAGCTAATTCCACATTTGCTACTTCCATCATTTAGCATGAGATCTAAACCAGAGAGGCCATGTGCTGCCCTGCCCTACCTGAACGTTAAAGAAATAACGTTCCTGCTCATATTGAGACACTCAGCGCCGTATGATGTTTTAAAAGTATTTCACTGTCCTCTTAAAAAATTCATTTAAACATCTGTCTCAAGAATTTGAAATACTGCCAACGCCAAACTGTGGAGTTAAGAAAACCAGAGCACAGTTGTCATAAACGTGCCAAATGCAGCATGTTATATCCCTATATTAGATAGAGCTATTGCTGTAATAATTTAAAAAAAAAAAAAAACACACCACCATAGGATAATCGTTACCGCCATAAATCATACTTCATTACTTGGCAAAGCATTACGTTGCGCTGGAGAGTTATGTCCTGGGGACACTTGTAAGCTTTAGAAGATGCTTAATAAAACACATTACATAAAAAGACAACGCACATTATAGATCACAGCCTGGCGAGGCCGAGCCCGGCAGCTGCTGCCTCGGTTTCTGGCACCCCCTGCGTGGGCTGGAAGGCACTGGAGGTGGGTATTGCGACCAGAAATACGGCAAGTTTCAGCCACGGCAACACCGCCGCCGCCAGGTCGGCTGACCGTGACAGCTTTAGCAAGGAGCGGAGGCGAAAAGCTCGTCCTTTTGGGTGCTGCCATAAAATGCAGCCCTGTGAGGCTGTGTGCTCCCAGCATGGAGCTGTGGGCCCACCTTGCTGCCGCCAGCGTGAACATTCTGGGGGACAAAGCGTGATGTGGCGGGAAGGCGACATGCGCTTTCCTTCCACGGCTTTGCCAGCTGAGCTGTTTTACCATGGGATGGGGCAAATCTGAAACACAGATTTAAGGAAGATCATAGAACCACAGAATCATTTTGGTTGGAAGAGACCTTCAAGATCATCGAGTCCAACTGTTAACCTAACACCAGCACAAACCCATGTCCCTAAGAACCTCATCTACACGTCTCTTAAACACCTCCAGGGTGGTGAGTCAACCACTTCCCCTGGGCAGCCTGTTCCAATGCCTGACAATCCTTTCTGTGAATATTTTTTTACTAATACCCAACCAACCCAACTTGAGGCCATTTCTTCTTGTCCTATCACTTGTTACTTGGGAGAAGAGACCAGCACCCTCCATGCTACAACCTCCTCTCACGTAGTTGTAGAGACTGATAAGGTCTCCCCTCAGCCTCCTTTCGCTCCAGGCTAAAAAGGCAGCTCTGCCCCTCTGGCTGGTTTATTAAATCCTGGTGTCTCTCAGCTGGGTGCTGGGGAGACACCGCTAATTCCCAGCATGGGCAATTACAGCCTTGAGGTTGAAAATGAAAAATGTGACTCACCGAGGGGGTATGAGCCCTTCGGGTTCACATCAGCAGCTGCCGGTGCGTGGTGATGCCCCGACACGTGCTGAGGCTGTGCTGCATGCGGGACGGGGCCCAAAACCTGTGCTGTCATTGAGAGGCGTTACGCTAGAGCAAGGGAAATAGTAGTGGCTGTAATTAAAGGCAGCCAGGAAACACTTGGCTAATTACTGTGTGAGCCGGGGCTGAGAGGATGCGGCGCGGCCAAGGAATGCGCCCGTCACGGGGCAGGTATCTGAAAAACACAAGCCGCCATGGTGGCCTCAGAAAAACTCACTGGCAGCATCAAGGCGGCCGCCAAAAGGTTTCCCCAAGAACTGCTGTTAATAAAAGGAGACATGGGAGGAGGATATCCCCATCCCTTCCTGTACCTGGGTCCCCCTGCCTGCCCCCCCGGCACTGAGACAGACATCTCCCTCCTTTTGCGCAGGATTGGGGAACACCGGCCCGGGAAAGGCAGCTGCCTGGGCTGGGAGGTGGGGGGCACAAATGGAAATTTTGTTGACTTTAGCACTAACCGATCCCACCTGAACGCTGGGAAAACAAAACTTTTTGTCAAAGACATGACACTTCCCAAAAACATGGGTGTTTAATTTTTCACTGGATGCTGAAAAAAGGCCATCCTGCAGCCAGCAGGGTTTCTGCCGTTCCCATTCTCAGGAGCAGCACCTGGAAGCGCTGGCAGGGAGCACGTTTGCACAGCCATCGAGGCCACATCTGCACTAACCGCAGTCAACGGCAGAAGGCTCAGAGTTTCCAAGGTGCTGCAGGACTCTGCTTTTGCTCATTTTTAAAAGATGTCAGGGACAATTACCCAGCAATTCACAGTGGTGGCTGAAGGGGAGAGGAGCCGCTAAACCTCACCAAGTCCCTGCTGCCTCAGCGCCTATTTTGGATGCAAAGTTATATTCTTGTCCCATGCTAGAGGGGTCAGATGGTGGTTACACAGAGATGCGTGCAAGCAGACGTTGCCTTCTGCTTCAAGGCCACCAGGACGGCTTGCAGCTCGGCACAAGTCGAACAGCAAAGCCCAGCGCAGGGAAGATAAGGTGATGCTTTCCACCTCCAGGCAGCACAGACTCGGCCGGCTCAGGCCCTTCAGCTCTGCAAACTTCAGCCTGGGCACAAGCTTACCTAGAAAAGGCACCTGAGACAGTTTGGGCTCCTGAAGTGTTGTCTCTCATCCCATGCTGATGATGACCGGCCACCCACAATGAAATTCTCCCCGGCACCCTCTCCTAGGCCAGAGCAATGGGCAGAAACCTGTGCCCAGAGCAGGGGGATGGGTAGCACTAGTGTATGTATTGGGCAGAGATCTCTAAAAAGAGATGCCTGCCCATCAAGAAGGACATGGGCACTCGCTGCTCCCTGCCCCGCACGCTGGGGGCCAGGCACCTCGGTGGCACTTGGTGGCCCTTCCCTCCTCCTCTCCGGCTGCGTGCAGGGAGATGGTTGGGATGCCAAACCACTGAGGTAAGTGTGACCAAATAGCCCCATTGCAGGGAGACAAACCAGTATGACTTCCTTATTGTGCAAGGATTAATAAAGGCCTTCGGCTCTTTTTTTCCATTAATTGCGAATGGGCAAGTCCTTGATCATTTCCTTATCCAAGGACCAAGTGAGATTCCTTACAGCATTCCTGCCCCAAAGTGGCTGCACTGCGCTGGGAACTGAAGCAATTCCTGCAATATTGAAACCACACACAGCAAAATCAAAGGCTGCAGACCTCTGTCCTCGTTTGCCTCTGCTGAGGACTCAGCCATCACAACATGATACTGGGGTTAGGGTATCCCAAATGTTCCTGCCTTTACCAGGATTTACACGGTAAATCCTAACTCAAATGAGCAAAGCGGAGAGTAACCTTTGGGCAGGCAGAGGAGCGCAGCAGGCAGCAGTCAATATGGGATTTCTTGGATATTATAGTCTCAGTTCCCAGCTTTCCTGTGGCAAAACTTAACTTTCTGCGTGAGGACTGTCCCTCTGCAAACTGCAGGCAACATTTGCCTTCCCCTTCCTTAGTCTACCTTCTGTATTCAGATAGCTGGCCTTTTTTTTTTTTTTTTTTTTTCCCCAAAGGACAGGTCCTGCCCATCTTTACAAACAAGATCTGCTCTTCTTGTCAGCCTCAGAGCCCCGTGCAGAAATCTTTAGTAAGTGAGGCAGGTTTGGCTTCTTCTGGTCACATTTGGTCCATGTCCCCAGGTGGGGACCCAGCTAACCAGGCTGGGTGGCATCCCCTGAGAGGTCTCATTTTACTGGTCACGAAAAAAACAGAAGTTAAAAATGTTGTAGAAACTGCAACCAGGTGCAAAAGGGAGCAAGGATACATGAAAAGTGAAAATTTGCCTTTTTAATAAGCCGTTACAAGTTTGTTGGGTGTTTAGGAAGGAACACGCGCTGCTGCTTTTAGTCATTCAGAGAAGATTTTGTGTGCGTGTGTGTGTTTTTAATGAGACCAGAGGGTGCAGAGCAAGGCTCCTTTTCTAACCTTTATTGCAGCAATTTGTGCATGTCTGTAGCTGTAGGTGTTATGTGCTTTCTACTCTGAGTGGTAAGTTTCAGTTTGATTCTGCTCTCGAGAGCTGTGGGGACAGTTTGCACTCGCCTTATCAAGACAGAATCCGAAGAGCTTCATGGTGCACCCGGCCCCCTGACACTGCAAACTGAGAAAATACACTTTAAGCACAGCAAAGCGAGTGAGGTGACTACCAGAGGGCTTTTTTCTCCCCAGAGCATCCCAATCTGCTGAAACCCATGCGTTCTGATCAATGGGGCAATAAGCCCCCTCAAGAGCCACAACCTCAGCACCACCCTGAGAGAGGCCCTGGCTGGGACCCTGGGAAGCAGAGCCAAGACCCCATTCTTGAGGCTCTACATCTTCCTACATCTCCACTGCCATAAAACCCTGCACGGCCTCCTCTGGCCCCTTGGTGCTGGGGCACTGGGGGCCCAGCTTCAGTGAACTGGGCAGCTGCAGGAGGCACTTGCCTGTCCCCCTTCCTCCCTAGGCTGGCTCCCAGTGCTGGCCCTGAGCAAGCCTGGCCACAAGCCACTGACCAAAATTGTGCTTGTGATTAGAGACGGCGAGCACAGGGAAGGGCAGGTACTTCCACGGCCCTTGGGAAGCAGCTCTCGTTTGGCTCCAAAGACTTGCGGTCTCAACAATAATCTCTGTGTGCCACCATGCAGCTGGTTTCCCAATGTGCAATGCTATCTTCACATCTGTTCGCGAAAGACACTCGCCTTTTAGACTACACACCAATGTCCATGCTGCCTGTCCTGCTGTCTCCAGAAGGGCTGTGACTGAGCGGTGTCCCACCTCCTCCATCCCTGCACCTCCTGCCTGGGGGTCCTGTGTAACCCCCAGCCCCGTGGCAGCAGCCCAGGAGGTCCATCGCCCTCAAGAAAAGCCTGTTCCCTGCAGAGGGAGATCCCACCGCAGCTTCAGCAGTTGCTGCTGAAGTCTGCAGAAAGATGTCCCACTGAATCTGGAGCCATCTGGGAGGAATTCAGTGCAGTTCACCTGGCATGCCTGGGTTCTTTCCACTCTCCTTGGGTGCCACATGCTGTGATTTGCTGGGAGGCTTGTTCATGAAGTACCTGAATGTTTCTCAAATGAAGTTATGACCTACATTGCAGCTAAGAGTGACATGCAGATTTCCTCCCTCAGATGTGATTGAGGTTTTCAATCCAGCCCCCCAACCAGATACAACCTTCAGGAATGACTGTGTCATTTGCTGCATAGTCACTTGTCTTACTTGAGCTCAAAAAGGAGCCCAGGAGATGAGATAAAGCAGTGGCTGCAGCTACAGTTCCCTCTGCCCTGCGGCACACAAGCAGGTCAGGCTTCTCCAGGGCAGGGGCAACGTGGCACAGGTCCTTCTGCTGTCTGGGGAGGGAATTACCATCCTTATTCCGCTAGCAACCACCCAACAGAGAGGCAGGCTGAAGAGCTGAAGGTGCAGACCGTACTGAAGGTAGAGTGCTCTCTGATTTCCTTCAAAATCTCAGCTACCTGTCCAAATTAAGGAGGCCAGAAAACAAGGGCCCTCCCTGACCATCAAACCTGTTCTCCTGAAGCAGCATGCACACCTGCCAAACACTCTAAGAACCTTGTTAGACATGAACATCCTAAATCTCAGTCCTTTACCGCTGGCCTCCTGCCTGATGACTCCCTCTGTGCCCGTTAGCCACACAGGAACACCCCAACCCCACGTGAGTCTGACTCCAAAAGCACCATCAGGGATGGACCCAGCCACGGAGTTCAGCTACAGGTTCTCACTTCCCCCAGATTTGGGGTATTTAAGTCCAGGAATGCCTGTTAAAGCCAGTCCTAATGCATTTATTTTTTTAAATTAAGTTTTAATGTATTTTTTTAGACCAATCTAAACATAAAGGCAATGATGTGCATCTATGCAGGGGAATGTATCCAAGTTTAAGCTTATCTTCATAATAGAGGTTTAAAATGACTTTTTAAAAAAATCTATCTAGAAATTTCAGTATTTCAAAGCCAGAGCTAAGTTTTGCAGCAATGACAGGGACCTAGGAGCCAAGACAGCTGGGTTCTGGTTTTGGTACCTTTACTAACTGGTAGCAAGGTCTGGAAGGAGTCAGTTGACCTTCCCATACAACACCCGACTCATTTGTAGAATAGGTACAAGACTTGTGCAAGTTGTGGTATCAGACTAATATTTGTACCTTGTTTTGAGATCTTCTGATATGTAACACCATGTATTTTTGTTGTTTGTAGAGAGAACAGGTTGCTTATAGTACTATGTGCAATATCATAACATTTAAAAGTCCTCACGTACGGGCTACAACTAGCCCGAACGCAACAAAAACTCTCTCTGCCCCAAGCAGCTTATAAACGAAGCACTACTAAAAACCCAAAAAACCACAGTGGCTAGGTGCAGAGCTTAAATTTCTATTTTCTCTGAGCATTTTCCCACGAGGGGATTGCATGTGAGAGCACACAGCAGAGAGTCAGATCACGCCCGGTTCGGTTGCTCTGGCATGCCATTTGGCAATACAAGAATGACAGAAATTAAAGTGAAACCTCTTCACCTCGGCCTCAGTGAAAATGTGAAGAGCGAAGTGGGGGGGCAAGAAGGAAGGGGGATATTGATCCATATCTACTCAACAGTCAGACCAGTGGTGTGGTGGTAACAAAAGACATGCCTTTGCTTTTTCAGTAACTAATAATCTATAGAGAACCATTTCCTTTTCTGCTGTTAAGATAACACATTTGCCACCTCAGCTGCATGCAAATAATTCGTGCCTCTGCCTAACTAATTTACCTCTCTGGTGCAGACAGAAGGGCAGAAACCTCCCACCACTGTCGACCAACGTGCAACAATGAAAAAGGAGCCAGCTCGCCCAGAACTTTCTGATTTGTTTAAATCATTAGAGGATGACTACACCAAACAAACTGCAGGAGAGAGATGGCTTTGTGAGATTAAATGGGTTATTTTTGCCCATCTTCAGTCCTGCCTCTGACCCACATGTGGGCTGCAGGCTGGAACTGACATTACCCAAAGAAAAGCATTTGATATCTCTGCACATAGACCACAGCTGGTCAACAACTCATCCCAGATTTAAACGCAATATATTAGCTCTCATCTGTTGCCAGAAATATTACACACTATTAAAAGCCTGGGCCCCCAGAAGTGTGCTGAAACCGAGTGGGCCTTCACTTCACATTGCTTGGAAACAAATGGGTATCAAGCTGGACATGCGTCTGTATCTGATGGAAACCTTGTTCTAATCAAAACGCTGGTGCTACTTTCACTTGCTCGCATACACACACCTCTCTCCCTATATTAACACAATGTGAGCACGGTTGCAATGTCAAACACCAAAAAGTTATGAAATGCCAGCATTGAGCTTGTCCACATGCAGGCCTCAGGAGCACCCCTTGCTCACAGGACCACGCACTGGTTTTCCCACAGAACTTCTACCTGCTTAGCATGCCAGGTGGGAGATGCTTGTCCTGCATGGGGCAGGACAGGGATGCCCCCGTCTCCTCCTGCCTCCGTCGCTGGCCATGCAGCTCTGGTCCTCGTGCTCCCGCACCACTCTTCAGCCAGGGCTGGTTGCTCCTTGGTGCTCTCGGTGGGCCCATCGGGAGGAGAGCTGAAGGCTTCACCTGTGTCACTCAATGGGAGAGGAAGGTAGTATCCTTATACATGACAGAAAAAGCAACAAAATAGGGGAGTTGCACGTCAAATATTCCCTTTGGGTGCCCAGACCTTCCAGGGCAGTTTATCCCAACTAAGTGTTATTTGACTGTAGCATAGCTCATCCTAACTGCAGGGGTCACTGGGAATCCTCAGCACCTCAACTAGAGAGTCCTATACTCCGCGGCCTGTGACAATTCGGGCGAAGTGACTTGCTCCATGTTAAGCACAACTCCTTGGGTAACAGCCAGTGAAGAACATGTTCTCCCAGGCAGCACCAGCTCCCTGGCCCCTCCATCCACCCCACTCCTTTCAACAGAGACCACCACCAAGGTGTGGGCTTTACAGATTGGAGCCTCCTTTGGTTCTCGATGGCAAAGGCCATGGGGAAAGGTAACGAGCATCCTGTAAAGACCACATAATTACTCATATCCTTAAGGGCTTGATGCAACCTTAATTCTGGCTTTTCTCAACTTACCAAGCTTGCCGCCTCAGTGCTGTTCTCACAGGCTGCCTGAGCAAGCTCCTGGGTTTTGGAAACCACACACATGGGCAAGACTTGTCCCGCTCCGTGGCTGGCCTGGGGTATGGCAGGTCAATGCAGCAGGACTGGCATTTTCCATCAGCACTGTTGGCCATGGCACTGCTACCAGGAGCAGCCTGTCACCCATGATGTAGACTAGCACAGGCGAGTTGTGAGCCTCACGCTCTTACTCTCCATCCCTGTTACCTTCCTCATCCTCCCCTTCCCTGCGCCCAGCCCCATCCTCTTGCCTTCTCGGTGACCATCCCCAAGGCTCCTGGCTCCCTGCCGGTGCTGCCAGTCCTGCCACCATGCCAGCCATGGGGGAAGGTGGCCACCGGCTTCTTCAGTTTCCCCAGCTGCGACCCGGTGGAGGGAAGCTGTGAAACGGCACCTTTTCTTTGGAAAAGCTGTCGCCTCCTAAGCAAGGGGACCCACACAACCGTGGGCAAGGGTGAGATGAAACACCAAGAGGGAAAAAAAAAAAAAAAAGGAAGAATATATTTTCACAGTCTGTAGATGCAAAGTGAAACTATTTTGATAGATTCAGCTCTCCCACATTGAAAGGCCCAGAGTGTCTCATCTCTGACTTTACTCTGAGGCATGAAATTTCACCCATGACTTGACAAACCATAACATCCACAATGCTTTGAGGGTCCTCAGAAGCCTCCTGCCACCCTGACAGAGCTTACCTTCAGTGTTCTACTGGGTTGATATTTCCAAATTACTCCCTTTTTTAGGGTTTTCCTTATTTCGATGCATCTTTCTCTCCTAATACTTCCCCCAGGAGCTGAAAACTCAGTGGTGTGGAGCTGCCCCTCTTGTTCATACACTGACACTGCCCTGGCTGGATACAGGCAGCCAGCGAAGAAAATAACCGGGACCGCACTAAAAAAGGATCCCCTTAATTGGCAAGCAATAACCACCAGCATTCCTGGAGATGGTGAGAACATTACTAAGCTGCTAAGCAAGAGCCATTTGCCCTTGGCCTCCTCACAGGGACTCTTGTAGCTCAGCAGAGAGCAGATCCAGCTTGGCAGTCTGTGTTGGACAGTCTTCATCTGCAACCCACATAGTGGACATTTAAATCAAGATTGGTTTATGCAGAAGCATTTTAAATGAAGAGAATTGTGTTGAAGCCTGATCTTATGAAAGCTCAGTCATGTGCTTGGCTTGCCTATGTTACCTTAAAGGGATGGTAATTCTAGATACTGTCTTTGAAAAATGCAGTGGTTTTGCCTAATTCTGTTTTAGTAAAAGAACAATCTAGCCACAAGTGATGAAGAAACTGGTGTTTGTTGCAGTCTGGACTGAGTATCTTTCAAAAGGAAATGGTCCATCCCAATGAAGTTGCAGAGAGGTTCAAAGGGGTGGATGACACTCGGTAGTTTATGTCATACAAGGAAACAACCAAGGATTAAAAATCTATTATTCTGGGATTACTCTATGAATTTTTCTTCTAGCATTACAAAAGATTTCTGTTTCCCTGGTGACAGATCATCTTTTACAATGTTGTCTAAATACATAGTACTTCATCTATTCTTTGTCACCATTGTCACACCCTTTGATTCATGAGAGATAAGAAAATAGGTCAAAAAAAGAGGTAGCAGGTGATTGTACCACCTGTGAAATATTCAATGCCTAATATGTTGTTTGCTAGAGTTGATGCTCAGGTACTTAAGATATGTTTCCTGCTTACTTCTCCTTCTCCCTTCAAGACAATTTCTCCTTTATCATTTCTATATCACCTTGGTCAGTTTTGGCATGGACAAGTAGGAGCACATATATGCTCTGCCCTGCTTCAGGGATAACTAACATACCTCTCTAGAATGATTTTTAAAAGCTAGGAATGGGGAAGAACAAAAACAAAATACAAGTTCAATGCCTCAGAGACCTTTTGTCCTGCTAGACATGGGAAATAAATTGTGTTTGTCTCTTCCCCCTTTTCTAAAGACAGAAATGGCATTAATAATGCAGAGCGCATCTCTCTTCAAGCTCCCTTGCAGCTTTTAAAGCATAGAGAGCAAATGGCAAACATACCTTTCATGTCCTTTTGAAACTGAAGTTAGGTCTTCTGTTAACATGTGAAATTAAACTGGTTGTTGCTGTTTAACTTCTCTGTGCTATTTCCTCACATGAATTAGTCATGATCAACTCTACTTGGCAGCTGTCCTCACAAAAAAACCCCAAAACAACAAAAAACAGAACAGAGAGAAGGGTTAAGCATTCCCATACAATTTACCCAATAAATTTGTCATACCCCTTATATAAAGTTGTCCCTCCAGTTTTGCCTGTTCCCTAACATATCTGGCAGTTTGAACGATGTTGGTAACATTTGAGCAATTAGGCATTCCAAGTGGAAAGGTTAATATACCTTACCCTCAAACGCAGGGTGTGTTTTGCCTTGTGCCTTCAACCATCCTTGATTGCACAACAGCCATGAAGTAGGAAGGTCTTCTTTCAGTGTTAGTATGGCCTGGATTGTTTTGGTTTAGCAAAAGGCCAGTAGTCCAATGGCTGGGGTGGGACGAACACACCTCGACTCAAACTTCACTGCTGTTCCCACTTTCCGAGTGTTAAATGCCTTGGTCACACTGGCACTGGTGCAAAACTGGTAAAAGATAACCCATAAAAGAAACACCTCTGATGGAGCTTGGACTAGGACCAGTCAAGGAGACATGAGATTTATAGTTTATCTCTCCTTCTTTTGGTTGAGCAGCACTGGGATGTCGGTTTCTTTTTTGGACAGTTCTTGGAGACAGCACTTTCTTTGGGGTCCAAGTCCAGTGGGAAGCCCTGGGCAGGACTGGGCAGGGCTGGAGAAGTCCTGCAGCCTTGCACCAGGTGGGATCTGCAAGACGTCAGCCTACCAGGACAGGGACAAAACCACCTCCCAGGCCAGCCAGCCCAGGATACTACATCCTCAGCCCAAACCATCGCTGAGGTTGGAAAGCAAGCGTGAACTGCAAATGACAGCCTCGCAGAGGAGTGCCCCAGGTTGCTGGGAGGCCACCAGCCACTGGACCAGCTACCACAGCCATCCTCCAGCAGCAGCAAGGCACACCCAGTGGCCGGCCTGCCCGCCCTGCCCAGCAGGGATGCCTGGCTGCATAGTCGGGACCTGGCTCAGGTAAAAAAAAAAGAAAAATCTAAGCAGCAGAGACGGAATTTTTGCAGGTTGCAGCCACCACTGGCTTCATGGGAGGTCTGGAGTGCTGGTGCATGAAGGAGATCAGGTGTGAGATGCCCAGCTGCCCCCTCCCATGAGTCTGAATGACGCAACCTGTGCTTGGGTGCTCCTGCAATGCCCCACACAACTCACCAGGGTAACTTACGCAGCAGCCCCATGCTGGTAAAAACTGCTGAGAGTTGGGCGCTCGGCCTCTCCACTTGTGGCTGGTGGTATTTCCCTGGCTGGGGTGATGTTGATGTTTGTAACGAAGCTTTGGCGGAGATAGAGAGACACGTTGTAACCATTAGCAGACTTTGCATTTAGAATTTATGTCAGAAAAGGACAATGGATAACTCAGCATGATGGGGTTTTTGTGCAAGTTTGGGTCTATACCTTCCACTGTAATACCAGTCCTGGTCTTCACCGTTGTCTTCCTCTGACCCAGAAAAACTTGACCGTGAAAGTGATGTTAGTTAGAAAATAATGGAACTGATAAGTCATTGCAGGCACATGTGTGTCTCATTATACATCAGTTCGGTTTCACTATATATTTTACACTATGTAACATAAATTTCACTATGCGCCACAAGTATTTCAATATGTGATAGTCAGAAAGTGGCAGTTTATACTAAAAGTTTCAGTATGTGGTAGGATATTTCAAATACTATAAATTCTCCTTTTAAATGCAATGCATTGTGTAGATTAGTAAGAAATGCAGTTGTTTTAGTGTACCCAAAGTGGTTTTCTTTCAGAACAGTATTTAGTACTGTGTTGTTCAATTGCCATGCTTATTTTTATCATACATATTAATGGATGATTAAGTGAAAATTCATTAAACATACACCACACAGGACTCAAGCAACCCAAGTTCTGTTTCTTAGATCTTTTCTCTCAACTCAATTGATACCATGTTAACAAATACACTATATTAATTAATACTACACTAATGAACAAAATAAGCTTCCTGCGTGAATCTTGTTATCGGCCTGGGCTTTTTAAAATTAATTTTCTTCCAGCAAGTAAAATTTGAGGGACCTGAAATCTCCCGGAAGGGTGAATTGTTAAAATAATGATCAGGTATACCAAGGGTCTGCACTGAATTGTAATTTATTGCAGATGATCACCAATTCAGAGGTGATCTGCACTGCCAGTACTGGATTGCTAATCATGGCTTTGAATCTGTTGACCATCTGAGCGTACAAGTATTGTGTTAATCAGGCCTTTTGCTAGCAAACCCCATCCCAGTTGCTGAAAAGGGGTATTCACCATGATACTGCTACACCAAAAAGCTCTGTCATATATTAGAGTTACCAGGTCATCATATTTTCACACATGACATCCTTCAGTGCCAGAGGGCACAGATTACCTTTGAAAGACACTTGCCATGAATCACAAGTATATAAAAAACAATCATGTAGCTTAGTAAAGCCAAGGCACATCTGCAGCAAGGACCATCTCCTGCAACCCCTGTCAAAGCCATACTAACACTTCCAGACCAGTGCAGCAATGCAATTTCCCCACATCCAGTACTACCATCAGAAATGAAGAAAGAAGAAAAAACATTAGGCTAAATTGTGGGTATGAGTTACCCCTCATTCTCGTCTCCTCTAAACATAAGCTACATCAAGAACAGCTCCATGCAAGGTTCTATTTCATTCGAAACACAGTCTCAGCAGAGAGCATGGGGCAATGCTGAACTCCAGCCCAAGAGAGAAACAGCAGCCAGTCACTTCTACTCTGGCTTCTGCCCCTTAAGATATAATCACACAGATAATTTTCTAGCAATTTTGAATGAATAATTAAAAAATGCTAATGATCTGTACTGAAATTCAGTGTTTAGAAGAACTGGAGGCCTCACCTACCCTGTCTCGCACTCGGAAGACAAGTGTGACCCTGCACCGGCGTGACTCTGGGCAAGCCACTTATAGAGTTACAAAGGCCCTGGATTAATTAGAAACTGGGTCTTTTAACGTAACTCCTTGCCCCATCGCAGGCCCAGCAGACCTCATTGGCTCCCTGCCAAATAGTTCAAGCACCTATTAACCAAGGAAAAGGTAAAGAGCTTGGGTTGTAACGTGCTGGATTTCAGCCCCGCGGTTCCAAATCTCTTAACCCGCAAGAGCGGCTTATCTCCTTTCGGAGGTCAAAGACCTCAGCAAAGCCCTGTTAACAGGTGTGTGCTAGCACAAACTCAAAACCTTTGGCTCTTCAGGTTACACCAATTCCTTGATTTTTTACGAGCAGGGCAAAAAGAGCCACCAAAGCAGACAGTGACGCACTTGGGGCTGGCCTGAGTCAGCTTATGCTAATTTATTTGGCAAAACGTGTCACCACGTGTGCTTCCTTAGCTCACAGGAGCTGGAACTGAATGCATCCAGGATATAGCTTGGCTATCCTACTCTTCCAAAATTTAAGACCGAGACCCACAGTACTCTTTGTTTGTAGTCTCTACCTACCATAAGAAACAAACGCTGCCCCAGACACACCACAAAGCAAAGCTCATGAGCTGCGTCAGATGTTTCCCAGTGACTGTGTTGAAGGAAAAAGGAATGTTCGTGTCAGACGTGAGGCATGGGCACAGGCTGGAGAGCAGTGATTACCGCCTTAGTCCCAGAGGGTGGCTGTGTGCAATGAGAGGTGCCTTCCCATGCCCAGCCTGAAACCTTGAACCATGAGTTTCCCCAAGTGCTTCCTCTGAGGCAGCTTGAGAGCAGCCCTGCATTAGACCTGATAAAACCTGGGCTCATCTCTCCTTTCAACAGGATATTTGGGATGAAATAAAGGTAATGTTTTCAAGCACGTCTGCTTTCCAGCATGACCAAACCTGAGCTGTTCCTGTTTAAGAAAAGGAGAAGAGACAACAGTGCAAACTCTCCCATATTCACTTATTTCTGTGTTAGATCTGGGCTGAGACATATACAAAGCAACGTATTTATGCCCTAGATTCCACTGCCAATACTGCCAACAAAAGCTAAATTACAATGATTCCCCTGTAGTCAGGTTGCTAGTCCAACAAGTTTTGGAAGGAGGGAAATATATTACACACATCCATAGAGTCCCCTCCTAAGCACTGTCAGCCTATAATTTTCTCTTACTCTTATTACTGATCATGTATAATTGATGTTGAGCCATCCTTTAGCCATCATGAAAGTTACATTATCTAAGTTGTTGCATCACTTTCACTAACTCATCTTGTCTGAAGTTTTCAGTATTTCTTCACTGAAAACGCAGAGCAGCAACAGAAGTTCACAAAATATATACAAACTCATTTATCAAATCCAAATCTTTGCATTTGAGCCCATGAAGTTTCACTTACAGGCTAAAACACATGATTTCAGGAAAGAAATTGCAGCGTAGCTTGCAGTTATTAGTTGTTGTGATTTCAGAAGCAGTTGGCATTGGCTTGAAGAGCGCAGTTTCGTGTGTACCAATAACATTTAACAAAGGACTTTTCCACCTTTGCTGACTGAAGAAGTAGGACCATTTGTAGCGTATAATTACGCTGTTGAGTTTCCGTTGTTTTGAATGTGACCTACCTTTTTTCCTCTTTACTCAGCTATGGCTGAAGCTGATGTCTGTTCATCAAAATCCTTCTGTTTTGAATCAACATATCTCCATCTATGCAAATGTAAGAGGGGAAATGCTCACAACGCAGTTCATATTCCTGAGAGCTGAAACATTCCTGTGGAACATCTCTGCCACGTTCACGTTGTACGGATATTTCTCTGTTTGAAGTCAGCTTCTACAGGTTTTCACACAGAAAATTTTTGTCAGCCTCATTTCCTCCAGCTTTAGCAGCAAAACATTGCCATCAGTATGCAACGGGCAAGAACCTTGCAAAATCACACCTTAAAGAAAAAAAGTTGATAAAAAGATTTTCTTGGCATGGTGTGAAAATTTTCCACATCAGCAGCTTTCTGCATTCTTTCCCATTGATTTTCTTCAAATCAGCCTTTTGTTCTTTTTAAAAAAAAATAAGAGACATTGGTGCTTTTTTTAGCTCTCATGCATAACAACTGAAGATTTCAACAACATGCCATGACAAATAGTTTTCTGCTGATCTTACGGAAGGAAAAAGACCAGTTTGACCAAACCTTCTAATTCACTGCTGCAAGTCCCTGCCTCTCACTGATGTTCTCTTCAGGACAGGGAGAGCAGCTTTGCTTCACAAGATTGCTTGAGAGTTTTGATGGAAAAAGGCCTTTTCTTGATGTTTGTACTATGGCTTTCATGCTGTGAGACATAAAACAACTGCAAAATTCATCATCTGTTTAATTCCACCTGTGTGGACAGGGAGGCATTTCCCTGTTCTGGAACTGGCATTTGCAATATTGTTTACAAGGACGGCAAAACCTCCAGCTTTCATTTGCAGAATGCTCCACAAATACAGATGAAAACCACAAAGGAGACTCAGCAGTCACTTCTGTATCTTAAGCAGGATGGCCAAATGAAAATAAACAGCTTGTCGATTTAAAAGAGCACCGTAAGAACTCCTCTGCAGTAGCACAACACATTTTACCTTCTGGACAACTGCAGAAAATGAACAAATCGCTTGTTTAATTCTGGATTTCTATACCTAGATATCTGCTGGTTCCCATTTCCCATAAGCATAGGATAACACTGAAAACAACACAATTTTCATTCTACCGTAGTAACAGAAAACAGCAATCACAAAGAGGGCAGCACAGAAAGGTATCCTGTAATCAGCACTTGTCTTCTGAAGATGGCATGTCGAACAATTTCCTCACATTTTATTTCTTAATTTTTAAATTTTAACTTCTCACTATTTTCACAGAGCTGGCAGATCCAAAGAACTGGAGAGGAACAGACCAAACCCAAACAACTTCTTACACAGATGCATCAGAGGATGCTGCAATCCCAAAGTGAGTTTAGGAAATCGAAGAGCTGGGGAAAGTTTCTGCTACTATACAGGGGTTGTCCCTGGGATTAGGCACCGAGGCACAGCCTTTGGAAAGGACATTGCTCAAAAAGGAACAAACCAGTGCTGGTATAAAGGAATCTCACTGGGATGGACAAACCACAAATCATTGTAGCCCATGGAAAAACCAAGCATTAGCAGTATGAGCACTTCAAATTAATTCTCAACAAGTGCCATCACAGATCAGATTCACACCTTCCCTGGAAGTTGACATTTGGAATTTACATTTATCCCTCGATTGATTCTGTGGAAATTATGAAAACCACAAAAATTAAACTCCGGAATCAACCCAGATCCTCTTTGCGCTCTGACTAGGCATATCCTAAACCCTGAGTGGCGGGAGAGAGAAGCAGCAATACCCCAGAGCATACTGAAAGCAATTATTTCCATCTGCTGCACACAACCTAGAAACCTGAAAATTGTTCAGCTAGTAGAAATCCAACACACTAGTGAGTAACCAGAAGCAAACTACTGCTTTCTTTCGTGAATGGTTACAGCGTTCTGGAGATGCCACAAGTGCCGTTGACTGTTCTGCCACGCCTGGTAGGGTGGATGTTTAGTATTTGTCTCCAGCCTGAGTAGTATATCAAGCAGCAGGTGGAAAAGAGAAGTGCATAAAATGCTGACCCACTGCAGAAATTACTCTTTCCTTTCGGTCTGCATTTGAAAAGTACCAGACTTGTCAATTTTTCCTCTTCTTTTGAGGAAAAGCTGGTAATGACCCAATTAACTACTTGCAGAAAGATAACTGCTTTGAGATTATGAAGTTATTTGTGCAAGCAGCCACTGTTTGTCAGAAAAAGTAATTTCAGGGTAAATGTGTAGGACTACAGCACATACATTGATTTAAGTAATGCAGTTGCCATAGTTCAGCCCACAAAATCCCCGGATATTTAGCTGGTCACTGACATTGAGATTATTGACCACTATCAACAAGAGCAGAGGTGTCACTCCATCAATGCACCAGCACTGCCCCTCACTCCTATACATCTGACTTTTAAGCTGCTGCATCCACATGTTTGCACCATCCACCCCACTTTCCAACAGGGGCACAGCGCTGGCTGGGGTGGAGAAGAGAAAGGGAAACCAGCTGTAGGCATCATCACTGTAGCCATTTAAGCCCAAACTATTTGATAAAACAAAGACAAGTTCAATCTCTTTATGATCTACTTGTGTAAAACACTCTAGGAAAAGCAAAGGGTTATTATCTGAAGGCACAAAATAACCTTTCAACAGCATAACAATTTTCTTCTTAACCATAAATACAGGGCTACATAGACCTGTCTCTGTCTTCCACAGCTTGATGGATAGCTACAAATGTTATAGCTTGATCAGAAGGACAATTAAGAGGATTTGTAATCATTATAAACTATTGAGAAGTAAGCATGCTAATGAGGGAAACAGGTGACCTTTCTTCAAATGGCATGGATGAAGTCTGGTACCTGGCTCTCTATACCCAGGCTGTCAGTCACCCAAGCTACATGGTGTGACCAGCCAAACCTCAGTAGTTCAGACTGAGTCCCACACAGAGAAGATGAGCTCTGATGGAATTATCTAGCAAAGAACCAGTCACTGGTTTAGCAGGACTAGCAGAATTTTAAATAAAAGATGAGGTCACACGTTTGTTTGTTTTTAGGAGAAGAGTCTCTGTTAGTAGCAAATGCAGAAAGCAAAGCTCTTATGCTTGCTAGAAGAGACCTTTCAACTGATGAAAAATCTGCAGTTACTAAACTTGTCACAGTATTCCCCATGAATTTCTCAATAACAGAGCAGTGGACTGGCTAGAAGCAGACAGGCTAGGCAGCCATTCTCCCATTGTTAAAATAACTGGGATGTCTCAGGATCCTCAATTAAGATAACAAACTAGCTCTTGTGGTCTGATCTTGTCAAAATATTTTGGAGATTCTCTATTTCTGACAGTACAAGGAACTCTATTATTTTGTTTGACAAAAGAGGCAAACCCTGTAGATCTGCACGATGAATCCCCACATAATCACCCTCCAAGTGAGAGCGAAGAGGAGCTCTGTCTCACACTGCAACATTCATCCCCCCTTTCTAATTTATCGGGAGATGCATTTACCAGACACAATGTTTTCCAGAAGAGAACGTAAGATCCAGGAACTAAAATACTAGGAATGCCACCTCCCCCTAACCATACATACTAACCTCAGCCTTATTATCAAGGCGGTCAGGAAAATCTGAGAGTGCTGCATTGCATTTGTTCAAACTAAACAAGCCAAGCAAAAGATTTTAAAAATTTTATTTATGAGATGTGAAAAAGTTGCCTTCTGCTCTCCAAACCATAGTGCTAAATACCAAAGACACTGTGAAAGGGGCGCCGCTATTATTCAAAAAATATTTGTGTGCTTTTAGTAGATTAATTGCATTTAACATTTTGGTTAAACACACAAACAAGCACAGCTTTTTGTTGTTGCTTCAAATGAAGCCAGAAAGAGAACAAAAGGCATTCAACGAAACCAATTTAGGTTTATAAACATATTAATTTTAAGAGCGCTATGTGTACACTTAAAATGAATTTAAAGCAGTCAACCTTTGCAGTATGATGCCCAGTTTCACTGTATCCAAATAATCCATAAATCCAGATGCAAGTTGTCACAGACACTTCTTTGGAGAGCTCGCAAAGTTAAAAGTCAGTGTTTCCTATTAATTAATAATTGTTTTCAGCTGTTTTGGCAAGTGATTAAAACAAAGTGTCTGCCTTTAATGTTACAATATGAAAGTTTTCTTCTTTAGAGGCCTAAGCACCGAGCGGGAATTACCTCCTTTGCAGGAAGGTGTCATACTAGGTCTGTGATTCTGTGATACTTGATTGCTTGGAACATTTGTAAGCAAATAAGATGAACAGATATTGTACCTGCCGGTGCAACAATTTCCATACCGCTTCCATTAAAACTACCCACCGTGAAGTTTCAGAAGAACTTCAGCTGAGATAATGAAAACAATACTTCTCACATTAATAATGGAGTACCGTGCTATGAAAGACCCATCCCATAAAGAAACCGTACGGGCTGTACATCATTTACCAAACCAGGCCGTCTTGCGAATTCAGTCATATGCCCTTTAAACTTGTGCACTACAAAGCCTGGCAGCACCTGACCCTCCTGAGCTTCAAACCATCACCAAGATATTACCGACAAGCTTGCTCAATGTGTCAGCGGATGGTTCCACATAATGGCAGTTCTGACTAGTGCCTGCTCCACAGCAGCGTTAAATTGGGCTTCAAGAAGGACCTTCTGCCGTAAGTAGTCTTCTAAGCATCGTCTCGTATTCCCAAACTTCCCAATTAATTCCACCTGCAAAACTGAAATAATAGCTCTCCTGGAAGCTGAATTTCCACACCCCTGCAGAGGAAGGACAGCAGATTTCACAGCACAAGCTGAGAAACTCCACTTGCAAAGTGCAAGGTACTGACATTAAAACACAAGCAGCAGTGAGATCTTCCCTATCTGAACACCAGACAACTCATTGAGAAACTTTTCTGCTGCCTTGAGAAGCTTGTGAAGTGATGAAAAGTGCAGGATTTGAGCTCCTTTCTTTCTGGTACATCATGGGAGTTGCTGCTAGATCCTCCTAGCCCTTGGCTTCTGCCTCTAGTTCAAAAATCTTTTAAGATGTTCTTCATTTGTTGAGGTAGGATTTCTTTAGACTTAATAGCATGCTTTATCTCTGCAAGGTAATTAATCTAGATAAAGCTGCAGACTGTGCTGAGCAAGCAACAACGTGGCTGTGCTTGGGGAATGTATTAGTGACAGAATTTAGAAGAACTAGACTCAGGTTTAGGTCAGGCCATACTTTGGGGAAGGAGATTTTTCCACCAGTACAACACCCTTACTACATGATCTGAATGGCAGAGGGATACTTCAGTGCTCCACGCAAACAGTGACCCACCAAAACACTCGGCAGAAAGACAGCAAAGGCAGGCCCGTTCTCTTGTTCCTGTGATCCTATTTGCCATTGCAAAATAAACTCAAATAATTCTCAAGAAATTTCCAACCACACCATTCACACTTGACATTCACGTCATTGAACAGTGAAATTAAATAAAAAACCCAGTGACTGATTTGCTTCACATAGTTAGCAACAATGCTACTCAATGAAATGATCCCTGGCCTGAGGTTACTTCAAATCTCTGAAAACTCTGACATAAAGAACAAAAATCAGCCAGAAGAAATCCTGCAGGTAATGATGAACACTCAGATTCATTACTACTGGGTTGAGACATGTGTGGTTATGGAGCATCTGGCAAATCCACAGGAGTATTCATCCTCATGTTCTCCCTCCCCCGCGAACTCCAGAGAAAGCACCCTGCTGCTCTCAGAGATGCAAGTAACCTGTTTACCCCAGGACAAAAGGAGGTAAAAGTTCCCCATCTCAGGCAGCTCTGAAAAGCTCACACCCTTGTTTATCTTGTGGCAACTGTGGCACATGCCCACGTGTTAAGACGTTAAGGATCTTCTCCTTTGTTGATGGTATCTGCATCCATGTCAGTGTAGCACCCCACAACCCCTTAGGATCAAAGCAGAACATCTAAATATGTTACAGTTCAGTTCAGGCATATATGAAAGATGAAGGATGCATTTTTATCCCATCCAGACAACACCTTGCATCAAAAATCTTCTTGCTGATGCTGCACGCTCGACGCCTTTGATTATTTCAGCATCTTCTAACGATGGAGAATAAACTCCCTCTTAAAAAAAATCAACTTTTTTTTTTTTTCTTGAACTCTCAGGCTTCCTGATACCATCAAATGGCATTTTGGAATAGGAGCCATGTGTGGTTTTACAGCACTGTTAATTGCCTGCAGTGACACAAGCAAGGGCTGACTTGGGCACAGGCCGTGGGAGGGGAGTTGTGCAAGAGGCCGCTTCCATACGCCATCACGATTGGGTTCACTTTTTGAAAGTATACAGAAAACTGATTACACAGAGACAGCAAAACAAGCATGAATGAAGGGAGCTATCAGCCTTCGTGGATACTTCCATTTACATGACCGCCAATTTTTGAAGATAATTTAATTTACACCTTGTGTTATCTTGCTGGAAGCTCACGTGGTTACCCCAGATCAAGTCCCTGTTAGAGGTGTGACTCAGAAACTTGGAAGACCTAAATTTCAGAGCCCCCTGAAATGACAGCTGAAGATTTAATCATTATGCCCAGTAACTATAGTTCACCTGCTTCGTTGTTCAAAGCCTGCAACAAAAAAACCCGAAGGGCTGCATTATGGAAAATAGTGCCATCTGATCTGGGAAGGAGGGAAGAGTACAAGTAGGTAGACTTCAGAGAACTGAAATATCTTCCCCCATGTCCCCAAAAGACACTGAACCCAACATGACATATGGAGGCCAGAGGGGATACAACTCCTGATGGACATCCCCAAGGAGGCCAATCGCAGCAGAACCCACGGATGCATTCAAGTTTCAGTAAGAGACAAAATTAAGACCAAATAATTCCTCTTATTGGCATATTAATTAAAAGCACACATATTTCAAGGAAATTGTAAGTTGACCCATTAGGACTGTGCTCTTTTACCATCAAAATAATTAAATGCACAACCAGAAGACATCACTAATTTAACTAAAAACTGACATTATGATTTCATAGCGAAGGACTTTCGAGCAACGAATTAGCTGATTTTTTAAAAATTGCCATTACGGCTATTGTTCCAGTGATTTCCTCGACAGCTGTCAAGTATAAATTTATATACAATAAACCAAAAATGGATGGAGAAACTGCCTGGGTGGTTCAGCAAAAACACACCTCACCAGAAAGGTAGAAGTCCTCATGTGTCTTCTATCGAAAGGTGTCAAGACATAAAGTGCAGAAATGCTCAAGATTAAAAATGACACATCCTCTTGCTACTGCCTATGTAGCCTGATTATGAATAGACATATTTTTCGACAACTAAACCCAATATAATGGAACCTTATTCTGACTGGAAAATGAAACAGAAAAGACTTGTGACCAAAACTGGGTTTGGTATTTATTACACACATTGAAAATGTTTTCTGCAGTTCTGTACGAAACACTCATAACAGTACAAAGTAAAACTTCACAACTATGAAACAGTAATTTTCACGACACAAAGGTCCTTGAGTGGCTCCATCATCCATCCTCTGAATAAAAAAGCAATGCCGATGATTTGCTTTTCCAAAACACAAAATATTAAAAGAGTAAGAAGATGTGCCTGTGCAAACCGTGTCACCATTTTGTGCCAGACCTCCCGATTCCTCGCAGCTGAGGGAGGCCCAGGCCTAGGACCTGCTGCAGAGGAAGAAACTCTCCACCAAATGTTGTAAATAAAAGTCTTCTTAAGCAATGTGCTAAAACAACAAAGTTAAACACACCCTCTGGAGTGTACTGCTGGCTCCAAGGAGAAGGCAGCTATGTCGGACAGTGACACCAGAGGTGCCAGACATTTCACTTCACAGGTGAAACCCCGTGCAACACCAGTTCATGGAAAGAACGGAAAGGAAAGCACACGGTGGGAGCTGTCAGATGAGTGAACGAGAAACCTGGGTGAGATCAAGAATCCAGCTCTGTCATTACACTCCCCACAAAGTATTTTTCTCTCCAGCCCCACCTTCACTGCTTTTCTAATTCTTCTCGTTTCCCTCTGCCCTCCTCCGCACCTTTCTCTTGCTGTTTTCTTCCAGGGCTACCCAGTTTGTGGTAACAGCCAGCAGACACGAGCTCACGCCTCGGATGTGGAAGGAGAAGCTGCACGAGAAGGGTCACGGAGTGCTCCAGATTTCGGGGTTTTAGTCACCCTCACCCAGCAGCTGCCGAGAGCAAGTCTGCGAGGCAGACACAGGGGCAGCTTCAACCCCATCTCTGGTCTGCGAGGGCAGGGATTAGCTAAAGAAAAGGAAAAGCTGCAAATTAAAGAAAGGTTTACGAGTAAGGGACAGAACTCGGTGTGATAAAATTGTCGCAGCGGAAATAGCAAACAAGCCGCGTAACTTCCTGGGTCATGGAGGCGCTTCAGGACCCAAGGCCTGCTCCCATGGCCTGGTCTCCGCCTCCCGTTTGCCTTGCACAGACTTGGATAAACTTTAAAATGAAGGAAGACCAGCTTATTTTGTTAATCTTGAACTGTGGAAAAAGTCCAGTGAGGGCGTGTGTACATATGACTGATGGAAATCAAACCTCTGAAGTGCAGATGATTTTAATTATAGCTAGAAGAGCACATAAGGTGCGAGTTCCAGCCATTTTCCATTCTGATCTTTAATTCTGTAGCGATTAAAACACTTATGAGTGCCTCTGTCTATCTGAATTACAAATAGTCTTTCTTTTTTTTTTCATAGTTGTTGGGACACTACTGACCCTAAGCAACAAGATCTCAATATACGCGAGGAGAAATTATATTCGTATCTGTATGAAATACGATACCACCAGCTTTTGCACGTGCACTCTCTCCGCCTGCCTTTCACAGTCAGACACCCACTGAAGGGAGAGGTTTAGTGAGCAACGCTGCTGGTTTTCCCCTGTCCCATCACAGCCCGGTTTTCTTTGAAAGAGGACCTAACCTCTAGTAGCTTTTAAGACGCATATATGAACTTACAAAACATACTGGACAAAGTCTAGCAAGTGATCCTCCCAATTCCAGACGATCCAAACTGTAACAGGCATCAGCTTTACCCTTTCCACTGCACAATACCGACAACTACTGTGAATGCTAAGATGACAACATAATGTGTATTAGTAACTAGATAACACATTTGTTCCCACAACATATTCATTTTGTTGTATCTCTTGACCTATATTAGTGAAATGCTGCAAGGATTAAGGCTTTGAACATCTTCAGTGGAAAGTGTTATTTTAAAGTCTGACACATTTTGGCAGTTTCAAGTGCAGTGAAGTCAAGCTCCTCCAACCTCCAACCCTAACACGATGCTTGACTGCCTCTCTACCTTAACTGTTTTCAATCTATATAAATACTATTAAAATCACATGGAAAATAATACCTTTAAACATCATATAATTGCTTGTTATTTTATACATATTTTATACATATAAAAGCCTGAACTACCCAGAACTTTTCATGTACCTGTTTGCATAGCTGTATTTGAAAGAAATTTTGTGTTTTTTAATCTATTGTTTAGAGAAACTGGTGTTTCATTTCACAGTTAAAGAACTTAATTACTCGAATCGTGGAGACATGAAAGGCAAGGGAAGGAAAGAAAACATCTCTCTCATTTTAGACTCTTCTTCCACGAGCTAATTTGATAGTGCAACTTGAAAGTACGGAAATCTGAAATATACTTCGGAGCATTTGAAACTTCACATCATTTTCCTCCATCTCAAGAGAGATTACTCAGGTTTAGTGTGACATTTTGAAATGTCACCATCCCTGTCTCAAAAACAGAAGTTTTACCGCAGAAAAGACACCTACCTGCTATAATTCAGAAATCTATTCTATATGTGACGCGATATTCTAAGAACCTCTGTGCATACCCTTTCTCATCCTAAGGGGGGAAAAAAAAAAAAATCACTCCAGGAATAATTTTCCTGTCAAAATAAACAGGGACTGCTAAAATTAATGACTAAAGTCACTTTCCAAAAGCCGTATTAGTCTGACACAGTCACAAATTCTGAATCAAAAATACTGGGAAATACTGGAAATATTTTCCCCTGAAATACACTTTTGTCATGTCAAGAAAATAAATATATTTTCTCAGTAAAGACAGAGAAATTTTGGTTTTGCTGGAGGCTGAATTTGGAAGAAGTGGTAGCACTTGCCAGAGATCCACTCAGTCTCCACATTTCATCCATGTGCAGCACCAGACCAACAGGAGCCCTCACCATCACTAACGTGGTTCTTCTTCTGACATAACTTGATAATCATCAATATTAATATTAACATTATACAAGTATGCAATCAGTTTTAACATTTACATGTGGTAGCATTTGAATAAATACATTTAGCTACTGCTAAATTTGCAAGCAAACTTACATCTAGGTTCTCTGAAGAGTTTAAAATCATTACATGTAAAAATGTTATATTTGTCAAGTACTTATGATAGGGATTAATCTATCCTTTTCTTGCCCAGTCCCTTGATCTGGTAAAGTATCACTGGCAAGCTGTGAAATTCACTTAAAGAATTCTCTAAAGTGACTAGTCATTTTTCAGGCCTGGAAGTCTTCTAAGAATGTGCTAATACACACGTACAGCCAAGACGCAGACTTTCCTAAATATCAAAACTGAAAAAACACCAGCTATCGTCAGTGCCATAAATGAGGAGTTGTCACCCAGACATCATTCACCATAAAAGGAAATCTAAAAAAAAAAAAAAAAAAAAGGCCATAATTATTATGCAGGATATAAATAATACTGGAAGTGATCATCAAGAGTCTTCATCAGCTGAGAGTTATCTGGCTATCAGAGCAAAACATGTAGGAGCACAGAACTGAAAGGACTTTCCCGGTCACCAAGTCCAGAGACAGCTGTCAACCTCTTCTTGTAACTTGACCTTCGCATCAGCTGCCTCCACAGCTCCCAGACTCCTAGTGGAGAAGCAACTTGAAGGAGCTCAATAGTTGTCCTTTCTATGCATTTATTAATGGCTAGTTCATACTGCATGTTCCTGCACCTCTGTTCTCAAGATTTAGTATTTCATCATGTTCCTGCAGGATTTCCCAATCACACCGACACACATACCCAGCAGCATTTGCATTTCTGCAGCACAGTCCCTCTACCAGCCCAAATCTCTCCTTTCCACCCAGGAGTGCTCAGACCCCTCCCCAATATTTCATGTGAGAACCGCTGCCCCTGCAGGCAAACAATTCCCCCCCTTCCCTGAATTTTCTGTACCTATGGGGGAACCAGGATTACACACGCTTTAGCAGCATAACACACCATCACATTATGAATTTCTCAGCAGAAATCCTTCTCCTTAGTCCCTGTGCCTACTCTGGATATTCAGCTCAACATCTTTTTCCATTCTGTATTTTTCAGGGTTACCGGCCCTTCAGACGTCAAGTTCACATTCTTCCCAGCAATGGCAATGTCATCTTTTTACTAGTACAAATTTATTGTGTTTAGTATGCTCCTATTTCCCCCCCACCCAAAGAATTCATGGAACTGAATTCAAAACTAAAATAACCAGTTTCTAGCTCTGAATGAAAGGGCCTCACCTTGTGTGCTGACAGCCAGTGCTATCAAAGGAATCATTGGAAAATTAATTTTCTTCACAGAACACCCAAAAATGGAGGTAGCCATTGCCAAATGACACGAAATACAGTGATGACAGCAACAAATCTGTGTTTTGCTCTTTTTTAAACTATGACTTGCTCACCAGATACACTTAAATTCTAAATGTAGGAGTGTCTGTGCGTATTTGACACTTTTCTTTAGCATCGAAATGAATTTAGTGAGCGCTATGTTAGATTCTGACCAATTTAGATCACCCAACTAGCTCTTAAGAAGTATTAATTAAATGTTTTTGTCACTCCATGGCAAAGATCCTTATTTAGCTGCAAATAAAGACAGAGTCAAAGTGTGTTTTATTTTTTAATAAAGTTTAAATACTTAAAATAAGAGGGAAGAGTATGTTTTAAAGCCAAGCTATTTCTTTGTTCCATGCTAGGCCTTAAAAGTTGGATTTACTAGCAAATACGGGCCATGAGAAGAGAGATGTGTACTTAAAATGCTGGTGTAGAATATATTAAAATAGCCAGTGACTTACTGACTTAAAACAACGGAACCACAATCTTTACAGTTTTTTAAATGCACTGTCTCTTATCCTGATCAATGGAAAAATTATCCCTACAGATTTTTTAAATTAATATGAAGACTCTACAAAATATTTGCTTTATCCATTGGCAAGACTTTGAAATTCTCCAGAATATTTAAATGTGTCTGCCTAAGAAAGTTTATAAATGCCAATCCAACACTGTAACAAAAATTCCAAACAGAACTGGAAATCAGAATAACTCAGTCAAATCATCCCACTATAAGAATATTATATTTCAATTCTGCATAAACACAGATCAGCATGGTTTGTTTTGTTTTAAAAATTCTTCACGACCGCAGAATAAATTTATTTCACTATTACCTTTTCCCTCCCATTTCCTTAACTTTTCCCTTCCGTTTCCTTAACGCTATTTACTAATTTACATTTAAAACGCTATTTTTTCTATTGACTTTTTCTGCCCTTAAGGCTTTTTTTAGCCTCAATTCTATCCTCACCCAAGGAGATCCTTCCTCTCTTGCTTCTGAAAGAGGTTTTTGTTGGATTGATTTTCATTTTCTTGTTTTTCAGATACAGGTAAGTATCCCACAATAAAGGAAGCATGGAAACTAAGCAGAATGGGAACAGCACTGGGAGTTACTGGGACATTTGCAAGGCAGAACTTTGAGTAGGAACTTCAACAGCTACTACTTTTGAAAGAAAAATACCATGCTTTCTTTATAATTGATAATATTTGACATATTTGATAATGTCTACTATAAACATAGCCTTGTGCCACAAACAGCCACAAACCTTGGACAAAGCAATATAGCACACAGTTTGATGAATTCAGTGTAACACAAAAAAAATTGTAAGAGTCCTAGTAGCAGTTGCAATGGTAACAAACATTTAGAAACCAAAGCGATCTAGTAATCCAAAAATACATCTGCTAAACTAAGGAAAAATCTGTGCAATGAGATTAGAAGCTTCCAAATTTCAGACCAATTGCTAATGGACCACAGTAGAAAACTAAACTCAGATGTAAGGAAGTATTAGCTTGGAAAAGCCTCAGCTTTCCAAAATTCAAAATTATTAAAAAGCAATAAATCTGTTCATCAATGTATGATTTAACTGTTTTCTAGTCTATGGGAATAAACAGCAGGATACAATCATTTGCAACATCCGTTTACTTTTTTTTTAAACTTTTTAAACTAAGAAAATATTCTTACAGAGGAAAGAAAAAAAAAAAAAAGATGAGCACAAAGAAATGCCGTAACAAATCCTGAGACAAATACATCATTGCTAGTCTATGAAAACTGGTTTGCATAATAAACATACCGGAGTATTCAGTGACAGCATACAAATCGAAAATATTTGTAAATTATTAAGTTGTGCATGTTTTTAAATGACAAAACATGCTCATGGGTTTACTTTAAAATCTCTCACTGCTTGTTATCAAAGCTAAAAGATCATTTGCATACCAATACGCATACTGTAAACATGAACTTCTCATTAAGGAAAGATGGGTTTACAGTAATTTGATCTTTTACAAAAAGCTATTAGTAACTGAATCTCTCAGTGTCTAACTTTCTAGAAAATTAAACCAATGTTTCCACTCCCAAAGTCGAAACACTACCGCTTTAGGAAACAGCCCTGTTTATTTGTTAATCAGAAATACAATCAAGTGGCATATTTCCATTTGCTCTTCGGCTGACAGTTTCGGCTTCATTATATTTTACAAGAAAACACCAGACTTGCAGAGGTCCTGTAAATTCTTTCATATCGCAACTGATTTAATTACAGCGGTGAAGAAAAGCAGCGGTGATGCAAAATAAGATCAGCCCCATTGCCCTTATCTGATGATACGATCTCTCTTCCTGTTTGGCTTGCAGCAGTGAGGACTTCGTATTTTGTTTCAGTTTTCGTTGTTTTTTCTTTTCTGGTCAGGCTGCCTCTGTCAAGACTGACAGAAGGAAGAAGTTGACGTGCCCTTATAATTCCAGCTTGCGAATGATCCTCATACCAATATAGCTGAGTTTCAATCAGTAGGTCGGGGAATGATACTAATGTGGAGAAAATTATCTGGGTAGCTCATATGTTCGCTTAGCCACTGTATGGGTGTTTCCAGCATTGGCTCGATTCCATGAATCATCACTTGAGTCTTCTGCTCTCCATCTAATTCAAAGAAAAAGAGAAACCACTAATAGACCATTCAAAGTTCACAGAAAGATTAAACATTTACTTATACTTAATTTACGGTAGACTTAATTGGTGTTACGGAGTTTAACGTTTAACAGAACGAAAAGCAGGAACTATTGTTATGGAGAAAGCTGAGATTTCTATCATCTCAACCAGAAACTTTGAGTTAAAATTAATTCCAAGAAAAAGCTGGGTTAAAACCCAAAACTTAATGAAAGTGCCGCTCTTCTTTATTAGTTGCAAGTTTTTTTTCCCTACAGTGATCACAGCTTGATGTCAACACAGTTAATGCACATCCATCTCGCCTGGCTATAAGCCATATGAATTTTGCACAGATCATGCTTAAGATGCTGACCTTTCTAAAACATGCTAATAAAGTTGTATTCCTAATACTGTGATCTCCTGAAAAAGCTGAACTACATGTAACATGTCATTCATGTAATACATGTAATATTCCTGAAGTAATTTTGTTTTGCTAAGAATAATTCACTTAAGTTTCTAGCAATATTTCAGAGTTACTCAGAAGGCTGAGTTGGCACCAGCTTTTCCTCACTTCGTTTCATGTCTTGGAAAAATCTAAGTTAGCAAATGATTCCCAGTACGACAAGAATATTTTCTAAGAATATTTCAATTCTTTTTATTTATACTTGTCCCAGAGGATGCAAGTGCTTTGATCCTTTGATTCAAATGATGGGAACCAGCCAAAGCAACTGACATAGCTGTCATGAAATGAACTTAAAAAAATATATATATATTTCAGAGCCTTGAGATGAGAAGAACATCTGAAATATGCTTCAAATAATGGTTAGGGGAAGAAAAAAAAAAGTAGGCAGTGACCTTTCAGAGTTATTATACTATACTCTGGCATTCTCAGATGGACCTACCACAGTGAAATCCACATTCAGTGCTCAAAAATATCCCTGCCTTGTCAAACTGGCATTTCCCCCCCCTCTCAACTGTCTATATTACAGAAGGAACCACGGTGCTGCCCAGGAGCTGCACAGAAGAGAGCAGAATCTACAAGTGAAGGTACCATGACTGGCTCATTCAGCTACCCCAGTTGTAGCATAATTCCTATTTTATAACATAGATAAAATCTTATTTGTTTGGTAACCAAAATGATCTGACAGCTGCCGGAAGAAGTTTGTATTGTAACCGGGTATCTGTGCCAGCACAGGCTGAATTAGACGAGGAACCATCAGCCTTGAATGTGCTGCTGACTTTATGCTACTGATAATTCTGCCTGCGGAAGCAGACAGTTACGTTTGCCTAAAATAAAACAATATACATTGGTTACATGTTATCTACATAGGGTATCATATTCTGTACAAATTTTTTATTAAATACATCGAGCTTGAGTCTCTAAATGGCATAGTACACACATTATCACACTAAATGAAGCATGAGCTTCATGGTTTCTGGTTTTATTGCAGAGAGGTTAGAAGAATGCAGCACATCATTTAAAAATAATCTTCTGGTATTTCCAACCAGAGCAGGTATTTATTGGGCTGAAACATTGCCAGTCAGATTGTCAAAAAAGAAAAGATCTCAGAACCCAAATTTTTACACTGAGAAGTCAGGGAACATCTAAATATTTTTAATATTAAAATAACTCCCAAACAAACGTATTTAACCCTTTCAAATTAAAATTTGTCTACGTTATTCCATGAATTGGCCAAAGAGCTGGTGACATTTATTTACACTCCATAATATTACTTAATTTTCTGAAAAAACTAATATGCATACGCAGACAGATGGCAGAGATATTAGTACTCTGCTAGCCACCTATGCATAGCTGTCTTTTTAGCAAAAGCTTGCACAAAAAATAGATTAAAAGCTTTAGAACCTCAGTGTTTTCTTCTTGTAACTGGAGGAAAGGCTTATAAATTATAAACACTTTCCTTGACACAGCTTTTACTGTGTGACAGAACATTTTTGGATGCGTGTGCATGTGCGTACTAACTTGATGCCTCTTGCTTAAAAATGAAATGCAGTTTATCTGGCCGCCCCCATTCCCTGCTCCCTACCCAACTTTGTCCCTTTCTCACACAAATCTTTTATTTTGTTCCTCAGCAAAGTGAGAAAGTCTCAGAGGTCAGTGAAGAATTTACAGTTTAATTAAAGTCCAAATCTCTGCATTAGCATTGTTTGTGCTTCAGTATTATCTCTGACAAAGCATCACTTCTCCTAACTCCTTTTCCCCTTGAGGCTTGACTAAAGAGATCTTATCTACCAATTCTGTTTTTACGGTAGCCTTCTTTCACAAAATCCATTGTTTTTACTTTAGCATTCTTCCCTCCTTTTGTTACCAGGGATCGTAAACTCTCACTTAAGTCACATTTACCCAAACTTTCCTCAACTTTCATGCTTTCAGTAACTTCCCCTTTTTGAATCACATACAGAGTGTCTCTCCTATAGATTGCTCCTCAGCTTTAAGTAGCAAAAAGTTGCCAACAGCAAATACACTAAAAAAAATTACTAGAAAATATTGTTGCTTTCTCAACAGCTGTCTAATTCGTATCCACCATTACCGCTGCGATTCCGGTTCTGGATGATTTGCTAGCTGTCATGAAAGCTTCATGACGCAAGCTTGTAGATACAATAGATTTACATAATTTTTCCTTCTCTTGCTGCTGATAAGTCTGAAGAGCTGTGGATTATTTTGTATGCATCCTGACAAACCATGTGCTGTCCTCTTCTTCCCCACTCCATATTCTGTGATAACAAAAAGTCTTTTTATACTGACAAAATGCCTCTATAAAAGCGTACAAGTTGCTAAACACAGCATATATTTAAACAAGTGGTGTAAGATTTAACTGACTTAATTGCAAAGATTAATGCTGTTATATGTCATTGGACCAGGCCTATAAAAATTAGGGCAAATAACTGCTCATCTGTAGTGCAGGGGTCCAGACCTGATAACATAATTACTGTCAATACCCATTTTACAATATTCAGTAATAAAGTTTTAAAACAGGATTTCCTCAAAACCAAGAAGTTCAATTTTTCCAGTCACTGTACTGATTTTTTTTTTTTCAAGTCATGACAGAACTGAGTTACATGTTAGCTATCATACCAACTAAACATTGTTTACTTTGTTGCGAACTAATCTCAGGAAAAAGATGAAGTGGAAATATCAGAAAAATAAAAGCACAGCAATATATGTTTTGTAGGAAGTTCTTATAATGTGTGTTCACAGTAACTATTTCCTTAAAATCAGACTATTTTTATATTAGTGAAGTGATGCACAAATAATAAATACTGTTTCAGTATTTAGAGAAAAAAAAGTCTCAAAACCAATTAAGTCATCTCCTATCGGAGTGGTTGTCCCAGGATTAATGATTTTTCTTTGCATTCCTTATGGAAATCCATGAATATAAAGGCACTGTAGCCCCTGAAAGTCACTAGCCACAAGTGATATGCAGAGATTACAAAGCTTTTTGGTAAAATTTAACAATATTCCATCTTCAGAAGGCAGATAACTATGCTTACATATTGTGTATCAAGACATTTTTGAGACATTTCAGATGATTTAATTAGACACTAACTCAAAGGCTGCAACACTTTAAGTACCTGACCCAGGCTAATAAATTGTACCACATCAAGTCAGAAGTTTTCCAACTCTGTACAGAAAATGGAGAGGAACAGACAGCTCTGAAGTGAAGGGTGGAAGGAGAGGTCTACTTCTCTATCATCTATTAAGGTGTCTCAGTGCTCCTGATCAGGAAACCACCTTGATCCAGCCAAAGAAAGTAATGGGAAAGGGCTCTCTTTTGGAGATAGACATCTGCTGGAAGGAAGCAAGAGAGAGCAGCTGTTGCATCTCAGCAGACTCCTCGAGGTGGTGGCTCAAAACTCTTCTCAGCCTGAGGCAGCTTGAGTCCACTCTCCCTTCTTTAGGAAGAATGCCCTCACTACTACAATATTTGCTGTTGCTAAGCCCAAGCTGCTTCTACAAACCCTCAGTGTTCAAGAATCAGTGAGAGACTGACAAAGAACAAAGAAGAGAGAAATCTAGTGTTCAGAGAAGGCAGGAAGATGTGCAACGTCACGGTAGCACACGGTACATTTTTCTGTTTCCTTTAGCTATATAAGTTATTGCTTGCAAAGTAAACCACTCAAAATTAGGAAACAAAAGAATTGAATCAGCTTATTTGGCATCAATTCAGATTGTTACACATACCTCTGATGCAATTTAAAGACATTTTTCTACTGAATTACCTTTTTATTTAGAAAGGAAGAATTAAAGATGGAGGGAAAAGAAAAGATTGGTTTTGAGACAGATTCAAGTGCTTAAGAGCAGAACAGTGAGAATGCACTACTTCTGGCAAAAATACGTATTTCAGCCATTTTTCACCCAGATTAGCACCACAATGCTCACCAACCTTGCTGCTAGATACTCCCTTTTACCTACGCAAGATTAGCTTCTCTAGCCAGGCTACAACTGTGATGCACCACTTAAAATTCTTTAGTGGGATGAAATACCTCTGTTCTGATTTGCAGCCTCCAGCTATCACCTGTCAGGGTAATTTAGCTGGCTTAAATTCTTTCACTAATAGACAATACAAGATATTCAGGATTTGGAAAAAATGTCCCTGGAGTAGTTCGACTAGAATCCTCCATATGCAAGAGCTCTGCACAGCAGGTCCCAGAACCTGCCTGTAGTCACCAAAACGGCCAGCGCAGAAACCACAGCTGCTTACTCAGGGCTGCACCACTTACAAGATTGGCTTTAAAACCCAAAAAAGGGGAATAGAACCCAGTGCTCCAAACTAGGAGCACATAATGCATTTCTTGCACGATACAAGGTCAAGGACTATATTGGACAAGGATACTAAAAAGTGTAAGGAGTAAATATAACCAAAGGAAGTGTCATGCTGTAGCAGCTTTATGAATAATGTAACAGAACTAGTTTTCCAGCTTTTTCAGTTGTGAAGTGGGCCACAAACATTTGCTTATCTTTAGAATGTATCATATGTTCTGGATTAGATGATGCTAAAGGTATTCCTGACAGTAGGTTATACCACGCTGTAGAAAAACTCATCCTGGGTCAGCATTACAAGGAGCAGAGTTCTCCTTCCGTGGCAGCGGTGCTGCTGCTTTCCTTCCCACCTCTCCTGCTCCTCAGGCTACCAGGCAGAACAGGCCTTTGGGTACCTGTACCGAGCAGCAGCCACGGCGCTCCTTCACTGAGTGCGCTTGCCAGCTGGTGCCTGGGGCAGCTCTCGATCCAAAGAGACCCACCACCATCTTCACCAGGAAGATTTTCATTTACCTCCTTAGGACCTCTTAGGAAATTACTTACAGATACAGCGCTCTCAGTAACGTGCTTCCCATGTAGATGCAACCACCAAGCTCGTTACCGACAGATATCGCCGACTTCATTTTTAAAGCCTAAAGCCCAAGCTGGGTGGGACTAAGTCCCAGGCAGGCAAAGGTGAACATTTCCTTCTTGAAAACTAGACTTGTAGTCTAGCACAGAGGATCACATATGAAACTATGTGCAATTATTTACAAAAGACCACCCTGCATTAGCAAGCACATTCAAAGACTGTGTTCTAACCCACAACCACAGCTGATAATAAAGAACTGAATGGTGGCTGAAGTCATCCTTCCCTCTCTAAGGACCTCAGGTTGGATACTGTAGGATACACAGAGACGAGACAGCCCCAGACAAGCCTCATGCTCTAAAGAAGTATTCCAGTGACTCCTGCACCAGCAGCAGAATATAAATAAACAAGCACTTGATTAATATACTTCACTTTTTGCACTTTCAAGTGGGTAACATCTCTAAAAACCCAAAACCTCAATATTGTCAGTTATGGTTCAATTTGATACAGGGATCTTTCTCCTGCTAGCAGTGAAACCAATGAATAGCATCTAGCTCTTCAACAGCAACCTGTCCAAAACTGAAACCAGTTCCAGTGTCTGACATTAAAATTGACAATGATATGATACTATTTACAACAAAACAAGCTTCATAATATTTTCCATTGTGTGTGCTACAAAAAAAAAATCACATGGGCTCATAAAATATCTATAAACTTCAAAAAAAGTAAGGTAAGGGGTATTTATAAACATTTTCACATCACTTTTGTAATATTTACTTTAACCAGATACCATATTTTTTAGTTTATAGCAAAATATTTCTTTGCTCAGTGAACAAGCTTTGCTACAGAATGAATTCAACCCACCTATAAACCAAATACTAATACTCCGCTTTTCTTAAGTATCTTAAAAAAAAAAAAAAAAAAAGAAGTTAAAACATATTTCAGGCTTTTCCATTCATAAACTCAAATCTAACTGGAACATTTCTACAATCAGTTTCTGGCATGTCTATGTGTAATAATGACTGAAGTACAGAAATATGGTGAGATGTTCAGATTCCACAGTAATGATGACCTCAATATAAAGATCTCAAATAGAAAAACAAACTTGTATTTTAAACAAATCTGACCTAGTCAGCTGAGTACTAACAGGTGCTCAATACCTATGCAATGTTATGGTAAGTGCATGCAAAAAGAATTGAGCTTGGTCACATCTCTTGGCCAAATGATCACTTGCTCTTTGAATGAACTCGGCACAAGTACTTTAGACAGTGAACACTTGAGTTCTCTTTACTGACACAAAATATTTTATATTTAAGAAATGACAGCTTCAAGGCCTAAGGTTACTACACATTCTACTGAGCAGGGTTTTTTTTTTAGTTAAATTTTTACAAATAGGAATAAAATCTTAGTATGCGTTTTCAGAAGCTTCACACTATTTCAGCCCACGCTTTCCTTACTTTTCTGTGAATTCCACCCTATTGCAAAAAGGACCCTGTTAGTCACAGTAGCAAGCTCCACTGCCAGAAGTGACTTATTTTCCATAGCAATCTTAACATAGTTTTCACCTGACTTCAGTCACAAATAAACAACCCAAATCCTTATTCCCTTCTGATATACTGGATCACAATCAGCAAAATCTGCCGTTCAGTACCCTTTGACCAAAAGCACAAAATAGGCTAGTCTCAACAAAAGGTTCCTCTGACCTCAAGAATTTAGAGGCTGATACATGACATGAAAGCACAGGATTGGCTTCTCATTCCTGCCCATGTAACCTACCAGCCCTGGGAAAGCCACTGATGCCAATTTCAGGTAAAGAACTCGCACACAGAAATATAGAGTCAATACACCAGTCAAAACAAGTCATCACGTTCCTCAAAATTATTCTGTATCGGGAATAAGCATTGTTCTAAACCCAAGATGTGGTTTGGAGAATAAGAACTTCAGTTCCTTGATAGAAGCCAACTGCCAAATATAAATATAAATCTACAAACAGGTAGATCTGGTTAACTGGCAACAACATGGGAACGTCTCTCATTTTAACCATTGGTGGTAACATGAGTTCAATGGCTCAAACTGAAGGTCATAGTGTTCCTAAATGTACGTTCTCAGCTCTGGATATTCTTGATATCCACACAGACATCCCAGACAGCTTTTAACTATGGCAAGTTCCTGGGCTTGAAGACAACTAATGGTAAATAAAATCCACAACTTTGAATTTCACTTAAAAATATCTTTTTAAAGGAATGCTAATTTTAACATGTTTACTGAATGACCCTTAAAGATAAGTCATTGTTTTCATTTTTTAAAATTCTTCTCCAAAATAAACGGTTCAAAACCTAAGCCTCACTCCATCCTGGAGTGTTTTGTCATTCATATTACATGTCTTAATTTCAACCTTACAGCTCTCCTTGATGTCATCTTACCAGAGCCGTTCAAAAGAGCTACTGTTTCTTAGTCCAAAATTCCATGATACAACTACACCTATATCAACCCCAGTGAAGTCTGTTCTTGCAGAGTACTTGAGTACCAAAGCATAACTCCAGGCAAGATATCTCAAGTATTCCTCCATTGTGACACGGTCATAAAGTCCATATTCACTGATTGGCTTTAATTACTGCTGTATTTCTTTACATGGTTTTGACACAGGCCAGTTGTTTGATCTCAACATGATCTTTTTGTGGCATAAACATCTCCTGCCTGCATTTAGACATTTGTGACTTAAAGGAGAGGAAGTAAGTTTCTCTGGTACAGTTCTTAGTATGATTAGCTTCCCTGGATTATATTCCAGCAGAGCCTCAGCTTTCTCTATCCTCAAAATGGAAGTAGATTAACATGCAACATTATAATCTATATTAAGTATCATTAAATTTGAGATAAAATAAAATACTTGGCATCACTCCTATTCATCCTTTTCTTCTCCATGCAATTTTTTCTCTCTCATTATTTCCTGGTATCTTCTACCTCAAGTCTATCCTCAGGTTAGATAGCAACATTTCTGAAACAACAAAAAATGCGGATTAAACTCATCACCATGAGTGAAAGTTTATTACACTTTGGAGAAGTTTATGAGAACTTGGGTTACATTTCTAATCTCATAGTTGCCAGAAGATATGTAAACAAACTGGAAAACTTTTTTCTATTCAATTGAAAAAGTTTTAAGAAAAAGCAAATTTGGCCTCAAACACCAGTAAGTCCAGGTTGCCTGAGCAGAATATTTTTAACAATTCTCCATGCAGTTTAAAAGAGTTCATACTGACAGTAATGGCATCTGAGACAATCAAGGGTATTTTTTTCCTTCTGTAAAAGAGTTCATGCAGCTCAATGGAAAAGCAGAGTATGTAAACGAGAGCTTTACTTAAAGTTCTTTTTTAAAATTTAATTTTATTGTTATTCTTACATATTTAATAGAAGACTTTTAATGAGGTTGTTTAATGAGTGTCCCAAACTAATTTATGACAGAACCCTAAAATACTTTTCTTAAACATCTAACATTTTAACAGTTAAAAGGTTTAAGACCACCTTACAGGGACTGAGACTGAAATGTTTCCCATCAGACACCTAGCTTCAGGCAGGAAGAAAAATGAAATTTTAAAAGGTGAAACTCCCAGGAAATATTCTTATACCCTTCTTCCTCAGCATCACTGCCTTTGCCTCAGCTCTGAACTGGCGATAAGCCTGTGTTAGCTTATAAAAGACCAGGGTTAGCAACTGAAGCTTATAAAACAATTTTCTGCAATAGCTTTAAGTTCGGCTACACACATGTGAACCAAGTGGCAAAGTTCAAGGCAAGTCGTGCTGCTGTTCCATGTAACAAGCAAGCAGACAATGCACTTTTATATACAAGGACCATGCAAGGTGTGCATTAAAAGATAAGCTCTAGAATGCATGACAAATTGAGCTCAACTCATCCATGATGTGTTTGCCATCGTTGAAAGAGAGCTAAATCACTTTTAAGAGTTGTGTAGCTTTTTTAAACAGCAGGCATCTTGACTTACAATAAGTTAACCCTTTCATGCACCAGGCCCTTCATTAGAACTGAGGTTTCCTTTCCCCCTAAACTGTATAAAACAGACTTTCAGAAATTAAGACTCTCTCTGTATACAGCTAGGGAGTTAAATGCAATCAATATGGTTCTTGAAAGAAAGAAAAAAAAAGAAACTTTTGATAAAGATTTTTCTCTATGAAGATTGGTATTAAGCAAATCAATTTGCTGTAAAGGACCTCTTGTTGCTAATAGTTTGTGAGAACTTTTATATTGTTTTCAAAGTACTGTTACGCCAAACAATTAACTAGCAAATTCTTTACACAATCATATTATATATTCCCTATGCATATGCACATTCGTACGCTTTTAAAGTTTTTTAATGGCATTCTTGAACTTTCAACCTCTGCTTTACTTCAAGTTACTATAATTCACATCATGCCTGCAAATATTCTTTGATTCTAATGGCCGTCCATCTTTTATAATGAACTTTTCAGCTAATCAAATGATGAACTATTCCTAGCAAGGCAAAACAAAGAAGGATTCTGTTGCTGCAAAACCATTGTCAAAACAGAAAAGACCAGCAAGTTTACTTGTTTTCATCCATCCATAATGCTAATTGTTAGTTTATCTGCCCAGTTTCATAAATCAAATTCAAAAGTGGACATTCAGACATAACTACAATTTAAAAACATTTGCCTGAAAAGTGATAAGCAATATATAAAGGTCAGAGGCTTAATGGTTGCTGTTTCATGTTTTGTATCTTTCCGCATCTAACTGGAGAAAAATAAACTGGTTTTGCCTTTTTAAAATGCTACTTCCAGCAATATTATTGTGGTATTTAACAAAGTAAACTCCACAAGCAAACTAAACATGAAAATGGAGACGAGCTTTTCAATTAACCCCCAAAGCATGGACAGTTTCGTTGCATGTCTGACAAATTCTTCAACCTCTGCTGAGCTGATCAGTAAAAACTTGGCTAATTGAATCCATCTCTGTGAAAAACCACAGGCTCAAGTCCGTACCACATACATCAAGCTGAAGGATTTCTGCTTCAGCCATGGCGGTAATAGTCAGTGGGGTCAGGTCAAAGAGGGTTAAAGTGAGTCAGGATATAGCCAAAGGAATACATCAAACACCAATTTTAAAAGGGCAATTAATCTTAGACAGAAATGCTTCCTGGGGAATGAGATCTCAATCTTAAGAGCACACTACATGATGTAGCAGTAAAAATGTACATATACAAGCTTAGAGAGCTTTCATCCTGTGATCACAAACAGAAGGGGAGTGCTGTTTATCAGAGAAATACAAACCCTTGCTAAAATACTTACATTACCTTCTTCTGGGCCCTTACTCAATGAAAAATAAATTCTTTAATGAGCAGGCAATAGAGTTCGCATACATGAAATATATTTTTCTGTACACGTACTGTAAGTTCCTTTGAATAGCTAGTAGATTAAAGTATTTAGAGATTGCTACCACAATAAAATTAAAGAATTTAGTCTTGAAAAATTCAAGGAAGAATGGATAAAGGAGTAATGGAATAGTGGAAGGGTGCTTTACACAGTGCAGTAACTTCAAAAAAAATTTTTAAAAAAATTCCACAAAACAACTACCTGTTCAGAGTTAAGATTGGAAGTGAATTTTCATCCAAACTTTATTTTCATTTTTCCATTCAAAAATGTGAAGGGATCTTCAAAGCTGATAGATTGTCATATAATCTTTAGTTTTAAAGAGTTTGACTACTAACTTAAGTAACTTTTATTTTAGAGTTCAGGAAGTATTTTTCCACTTTAAAGCAGAAAAGTAGATCCATAAAACTTAGAACATGTACATACAGCATTTGCAAGCAGAATTTGCAAAGTTAGTATCATTCATTAGTTAGTAATGGTACTAGGAATCATTAGCTGCAGGTACATAGCTCTGACATGACTTACAACTAATTTTGCTGCATTCGTTTGCAATTTTAAAGAGAGCTGGCTCTACGACCACCCTTCCATCTGAGGATACCGACGCCAACATCACAAGCAGCAGAATGGCACCTATTTGTGTATCTGGTCCATACATCTGGCTTTGTTGCTTAAATTGCCACTGAGTAACAGTTTTCATTAAGATACTGGACTTAGTGAAGTTTCCCAAAGCGTAAACACCGGCTGTGATTTGCCATGGTGAGTGTGGTGATGATACCATCAGGAAAAAGGGCAAGGAGCACAGGAGGCATTCAAACCGTCAGTGACCATAGCGCCTCTGTGCACATGCCAAGCCACTGCAGAAGACTTTGGCTTTGACATAAGGAAAAGCTTTACTTCTATTTTCTTACAAATATCCTCCAGATTGCTACAGGTGCCAAATAAGATAGGAAGTAAAATTTATCCACTGAAGGTGAAGTTATCAAAAATCTCTGATTAGCATGAGGTATTCAAGGACACAACTAATGTTAACGAGTGCTGCTGAATCCTTAGAGAAGAGCAGGACGTGGTAAATAGCATTTATTAGTGGATTATTCTGCTTTACATGAGTGGTAAAGTTGCTGCTTTTCTCCTAACTATTTTTTGTAGGTCCTTTAGTTTTGCAGGTTCTCTTCTTTCTAGCCCTACAAGATGTTTATCTCCTGGGAAAATTAGGTTATACCTATACACACCAAGGCAGAACAGAACAAGAGTGCAAGAGAGAAGCACTCTTGACTCCCTGTAAAGACACAGTACGTATACCTAATTTAAAGGTATAGATGGAGCTCATAAAATGGACCAGAAGCGACTCTTTGGACCTCAGGGCAAGTGCCAGAGAACAGCTCATGCCTAAATTATCTCTCCCTCCATATTGCTTATTGAGAATAACCCTCAGGCTGTTAAGTCACGAACAGTGCTCTAGCTTTTTGGGAGAGTATTAATCGGCCCAGACCAAGATTATGCCAGAGAACTGCTAACAGCCATACAGCACAAACAATTCTAGCCCTCTTTTGTTTACTAGTATAAATAAAAACACTGACACCACAATCTCTAAATCCGGTTGTGCACTGCATCATCCCGGTTGAGAACTTCACATTGCAAGTCCTCACAGAAGTTTATTGCTGTGACCTGAAAGCTTTGGTAGAACCACTAAAATCTCCAGTTACACTTGCACCAGTTACAGCACTAGAGGCAGCAGTGATTATACAGCATATGAACATTAACAAGATGATGACCCCTATTGAAAAAAACAAACAAATTGGAGCACACTCACATTTTCTATGAAACTAACCATAAAAAAAACCATCCTGTAAGTCTATACAGTGTGTACTTTATCTGTTGCTGTCATACTTGTTTCTGTGAGCAAGGATAGGAGAAATTATAAGAAAGCTGTGTTGTGGTGTTTTGTTGTTGTTGTTTGGTTTTTGTTTGTTTGTTTTCTGTGAAGTTTTTGATGGCTTAGTCACATCGAGTGACATCTGTGGTCTCTTTGGGGTGAGACAGACCAATTTAGACCTGGATTCAAAAAAGTCCAATTTTTAACTCTGCTACTGACCTCAGTGTGACCAGCTGGAAGTCACATCACCCCTGTGCCTCTAATTTCTCCTTCCTTTTTGTCTCCCTTCACTCATCTTTTGTCTAACTGATACATTCTGTGGGAACACACTGCAACGTCCATACAGTGCATAAAGAACCTGAGGTTTCCTCCTAAAAACAAAAAATATTCCTTTAAAAACTGAAAACTGACCACAACAAAAACCATTTTGTCAAGATGCTTTGATTCCAACAGTTTTCTTAAAACTCATATGCATGGTAGACTACTGACAGAAAACTTGCCCAATTTCTCATAATTTTCCACAATCTTTTCTTGACTGCCTGGAGTTTCAGATCCATAGCATTTCATCAGGGATTTGGGGGTAGGATGCTGATGCTCCCAGGAACTGCAGCTCTACTGCAGCCCATGAAGCAGACTGATCTAGGATGAAAAATCCCACCTCTCCTCTGCAGAGAACTTCAGAAGTGCTCGCTTGTGATTTCCAAACAGAATAAGCTAAATTTTGAAAAAGTTATTTTGCTCTACGGAGGTTTTACTTTCTCCATTTAATACTACTGCTGTTAATAATGGACTTAAAAATTTGTTGTGCCTGAATAAAGTCATTGGCCCTCTGACAAATTCAAAGAGAATAGTCTGGAGTCTGATACTAATAAAACTTATTGGGTGGCCAACAGAACAGATTTAGCTGAAGCTGAACAAATTTCTTGTCCAAGAAACAGGATTATTTCCCTATTTGCTCTACCTCTTCCTATATTCTGTCCTTCAGAATGCACATGCACGTGCGTGCCCAGAAGCCATTTTCTAGTCATGAAGAAAAGCACATTACTCTTGTGGTGTTAGGAAAGTTGCTGGATGGAAGAGGAGAGACTAGACTAGAATATTTCAGTTGGAAGGGGCCTACAATGATCATCTAGTTCAACTGCCTGACCAATTCAGGGCTGACCAAAAGTTAAAGCATGTTGTTAAGGGGATTGTCCAAATGCCTCTTAAACACTGACAGGCTTGGGGCATCGACCACCTCTCTAGGAAGCCTGTCCCAGTGTTTGGCCACCCTCTCAGGAAAGAAATGCTTCCCAATGTCCAGTCTAAACCTCCCCAGGCACAGCTTTGAGCCATTCCCATATGTCCTGTCACTGCATCCCAAGGAGAAGAGCTCAGCACCTTCCTCCCCATATCCCCTCCCCAGGAAGCTGCAGAGAGCCACGAGGTCGCCCCTCAGCCTCCTTCTCTCCAAACAACACAAACCCAGTTTCCTCAGCTGCTCCTCACAGGCCATACCTTCCAGCCCCTTCACCAGCTTCACTGCCCTCCTCTGGACAAATTCAAGGACGTTCACATCCTTCTTAAATTGTGGGGCCCAGAACTGCACGCAGTACCAATGCTAAACACAGTGGGGTAATCACCTCTTTTGGCTAGCTGGTCATACTGTGTTTGCATCCCAGGATGCAGGTTGCCCTCCTGGCTGCCAGGGCACATGCCCACTCCTATTGAGCACCCCCGGATCCCTTTCTTTCTGCAGGGCTGTTCACCAGCCACTCCTCTCCCAATTCATACTTGCACCTGACGTTACCGCATCCCAGGTGCTGAGGTCCAGCATTTGGACTCGTTACACTTCATCCATCTGCTCCTAGGAAAAGGGGAGAGGGCTCGTAAGCTACCAAACGGATAATCCTTGTGGAGTTGATTGAGGTAGACCTGGAGTAATCCTTCAAACGAAGCTGTGCTTGCCGTTTCCTGAGAAATTCTATGCAGAAAGATCACAACTAGCCCCATATCTCCACCTGTTTTTTTTTCTTTTCTTCTGAGAGCAAGTAAGCCAGAACATTCTGCACACACAGAAGCCTCCTCTGATTATACAAAGAGCTTGCTTAGAAAAGAAGGCTAATAAGAAGCCATATAAACAGCACAGCTGCCACACTATTAACTCTCAGATTATTTGCACCTTTCTGTGTAGTCAAGACAAATCAATTTTATATTAATTAATTCTGTAGTCATGACTATTAATTCTATAATTTCAAGCTAACCTCTCGACTTCCACCCCTTTTGATCCAAAAGAACCAATAAATCAAAAGGCATGCAATTTTAACACAGAAAAAAAAATAATCTTTCCACTTCGACTTAAAAAAAAATGCAACTGGGGCAGATAGGTGTGTGTGGGTGTAAAAAAAAAAAAATAAAACCAAGAAGTTGGAAATCTGACAGATGAAAGGCAGATGCAGGAGGACAATCCAAGCAGATGACTTGGTTAGGAAAAGATAACAGGCACAAACAATGATTCACACCAGAAAGGAGACGTACATGATGACCTCCTCTAACATGGAGAGAGCACCATCGAGGCAAGGACACAAGGAGCGCAGAATGGCTTAAGCAGTGGTCTGAAGCTCAGGTCTGACCTGCACGATTACTCTCACAGCAGAGGAGACAGTAGACCAGAATTCCTATCACTGGTGAGCTTTTAGTCATCTTTTAGTATGCCTACACACTACAAGACCTGTAACCGTTTCCAATACTGCCGTATCCATTCGAGACGAAAGTGTGGCTAATAAACTGGCTAAAACTGATGAGGGCTAGTTGTATTTCTGAAGTCAGGTAGCCTGGAAAAGCATTTCAACACTGTATCTGCACAGCACTGACCAGCAGAGACCATCCTACAGAGCACACAAGCAGTCAGATGTATTCCACTAGCCTGACATGGGGAGCAAAAGCATCCTAAGCCCGCTCACCACCGGAGCAGCCAGGACTGAGACGGTGCTGTGCTGCTCCTCTCCTTGCAGCTCCCACAGTAAACCCCAGGCTCAGCTAGCTCTGACCTCAAACAGAGCAAACCCAGTTATGTCAATCCAACGATATTCACACTGCATACATTTACCTCTTTCTATTGCACTGTTTGTGACTTGCATCAAAATTAGAGGCCTACACTGCAAATCTAATCTAAATTCAATTTTCTGTTTGACTAATTTACTGGAAGTCAATGCTTGGAAAACTGAGGGAGAACAAAACCAATTAATATGTAGTCTCTCATACAAGATACATTAAAAAAAGATGAGAGTTAATTGAAAACAGTTGATCCCTAATTTTACAAAATCATTCAGTACAGTGAGTCTTAAGAGAAAAATCCTGGAAGTCTTTTTGATCCTTGTTTTATTTCAAAGAACTAATGACACTGATGTAGAAAGAGGTCAGTTCACACAGCTTTTCTGAATGAAAAACAATGCTGTGAAAACTCGGATTGATTGATTGCCTACTGTTTGCATCATTATGTTCAAATGTTTACCATTTGAGTCTTCAAGGAAGCATGAGACAAAAATCAAAACAAGTTTTATGAAGACTTCAACAGCACTGGCAAATTAAAATTGTATCCAGAACTGTTTAGACATGATACCAGTGGAAGAAAACTGTTTCCTTCTGCATTACACAATTTTTATCTTTGCATTATGCACAATGTCTTAAATTTCTGGTGTGGAAGAGGAAAGAAGTCTTTCCCTCTTCCCGGAATAACTCTGTTTTCTATCATTTTAACCCTTTGCCTCTTCAAAGCATTCTGTAGAACTCATTGCTTCCTCTTGCAGTTGTCGATCTGTAGTTATGCAAGATCATACTGTTTTCAGCCCCTTCTAATAAGATGAGTCACCATTTCTAAATTAACTGTTTACAATATTAGGAAGTTCTCTTACAGGAACCTCATAAATGTCTACTAAACTTTTTTTTTTTTAATTGCTGTGAATTATTCACTTTTTTTTCAAATTTGATAAAACTCTGAAGTTCAGAACTGATATCACCACTGCTGGAAACACAGGCCTCTTAATTTGCAACAGGAACACTTATCATCAGACGCATAAAACCATGGGGAAATGCAGCATAACCCCTCTAGCAGCAACGGATAGATAACAATTTTATTTACCTGTCATAAATGACATCATTGCTGTAAACAGGTAGCCTAATCTACCTAATCTCAGTAAGACAGAGGTTATTAGACAGTAGGCAAAAATAGCCATAGTACTCCTTCAGGCACAGATAATTTAGTGATTCAGCAGTTTTGGGAAGAATACCCATAAGTAATGTGTTCTACCATATCAGCTACATGACCTTATGCTATATTTGCAGGCAACAACATGGTCTTACATCTTCTCTTCCTTACCTATATACAAACTATAACTATGCAGTAAAGAGACCACAGGCAATATCAAGATTCATTTTCGCCTGTTCCTCCATAATACAAGAAATCTTCTCACAAAGAGGAATAACTTTCAAGTTATTTAAAAGACCACCTAATTTTCCGGAACTAGAACTACTGCTGACAATTCCACTTTACCACACAAGAACTATCCAATTAAAGGATCAACTTTTGTCTGTGCAAGTGGCATCCACAAGCATAGGAAAAAAGATCAGACAATGAGTTTACAAGCTGTAGCATGAATAATCAGAATAATCTGATTCTAACCATGGAGTCCTCATGAATGGATGTTTTATATTACAATAAAAAAGACATCTGTCATGAGCTTAGATTCAAAACTACATGATGGACAGTCTATGAGAAGTAAAACTAGGACTTTAGACTGTTGGCTGGAAAGGATCTTTGTACAATTTCAGGAGTGTGCACGAAAAGGGGGACACTGGACAATTTTAGTCCCTTTACTTCCTTGAGTAACCAGGATCTTAGTCTTCTTGGAGAAGAAAGAAAACCAAGACATCTAAACTGGGAAATGGAAGAATGTTGATAGACAGACATGGTCCCTATGTATCTAAATATTTTAGATCTTCATATTCAATGGTAAAAAAAAAACTGTTGGAAAACTCAAGGAAAGTGAAGTATAGATAATGCAACACCACAGAAAGAGGGGGGAAAAGAGGGGGGAAAAGAGGGGGGAAAAGAGGGGGGAAAAGAGGGGGGAAAAGAGGGGGGAAAAGAGGGGGGAAAAGAGGGGGGAAAAGAGGGGGGAAAAGAGGGGGGAAAAGAGGGGGGAAAAGAGGGGGGAAAAGAGGGGGGAAAAGAGGGGGGAAAAGAGGGGGGAAAAGAGGGGGGAAAAGAGGGGGGAAAAGAGGGGGGAAAAGAGGGGGGAAAAGAGGGGGGAAAAGAGGGGGGAAAAGACTACTTCCCTTAAGATCTCGATCTGTTTCTATTAGGCAATCAGCTAAGGTTTGAAAAACTACAAAAATATTTATACAAATTATGCTGAGCTTAGTCAAAGAAGTAGTAGAGCCAATTTTAAGGCATGCAAAACCAGATATTAAGAGTAACAAAGGACAGCAAGAGTTACGTATGATTAGAATAGAGGTACTGAAGGAACATGAGGCAGGAAAAAGAAACAAACAGCTGTAGAGCCATTGACATGAAATAACGTAAGATGGGTCAACACAAGTTGAAAAAAGAACTGAAGAATAAGTGCCACTCTTCTGTGACGCTGGGATCAAGATCAGAAATAATTAAGCATTGCCCAAAACCTAAATGACCAGCTTGCCTTGGTTTTAAGTATGAACAACTAGGGAGAAACAAATGTAAAACCAAAACCAAGCACAGCCCCCTAACAGGGTATGAGCACGACTGAGAACTAAACACAGTTTAGTGTGCTCAAATTGCAGAACTTGCGAAGTTTTACTTTAAAAGACTGAAAACTGAAATTGCACATATTACAGTCAGGATTCCCAATAACCCCATGAAGTCAGGAATAGTAGTCCATGAACAGCAAGCTAAGCATTATCTATACAACCACAGAACTCCCAAGTTCAATTTCAACTGTATGCAGCCTTCAGAGGAATTTAAATAGACACTAATTATCAAAATATAGTAAATTAAAAAAAAATGTACTAACACACAGTATAGGTTTACTTATCGTAAAATTTCAGACTGAGGTCTTTCATTTATGAACTGCTGTGTAACTGATAAATTACAATTTATTATTGCAATAACTAAAAAATAAATAATTGCATGCCTTAAAGAGCGATCACAGTAGGCTGCAATACAGAGGAAGAGATTACTGGATTAGTTTGTGATGGAGAATATTAATTTTAATATCTATTAAACATGACAAATATGATTTCACTGATTCCCAAGCTTCATGTCAACACAGGAAGAGCAGAACAAAGGATAAAAAAAACTGAAAGAAATTAAATGCATCAATATTAAATGCAAGGTGATGCACCTTCTGTGATGACTTGGTCTTGCTATTTCTGTTGCCACATAACCACAACCGCTGCCTGTGAAGCAGCTAAATAGAAACCAAGGAAAAAGAAAAAATACTCAGTGCATGAGAAAATACCGAATTTAACATATTTGCTGTCTAAATACTCATTTAGACAGAAAAATTAGAGAGGGTTATATTAGATCAGTTCTAATCTAGTTTTCCGGGAGAAACTACTGTACAGTACTGCAGTAGGAGTACTGTAAGGTGAAAAAAGAGCATCTTCTCTGAAGTTCTTTCCAACCCAAACTATCCTATGATCCTGTGAACATTTTCTTATTCTTAAAGACATTTGCTACTGACAAAGGTAGCCACTCTCCTTATTGTTCTAGAGGAACAGAGTATCCTTTACAGTCAAGGTAATTAATGTAATTGCCACAAGTTTTAAGAACTACACTGGCTTCTCAGTTTTTTATTTTTTAGAGCACTTCCAACAACAGAAGCCTTGAATAAATAGTTTCATAAGCTAATTTAAATAAAACACAGTATCTAAACAGCTACCCACAGTCCATAACAGTCCAAAGCAACATTGGCACAGTATTTTTGCGAAGACTGTTTTCACTATCAGTTTAATGTCACTATTCAACCTGTTCTACTTCTGACAATGTTCTTTACATTCTGTTTTCAACAACTACTAATCAACATATATATTAAATCCACATACATATAAATACATTTTTCATTGAAATATTTTTTCTCAGCACAGTTAAAAGAGAGACTTAATTATATCCACGTTTCCTAAAGCAAAGGCATATAGACACTGTGGGTGGTTCTTTAAACCCTTCCCTCCCTCTCCTTGTGGTGGTCCCTAAGTATCTGGCAACAGGAACAGCTCACATCGATGGCTACAAATGCCGGGTCTGAAAATCATATATTTGCAGTGTTCCCACGGCACAAAGCTCAGTTACGGATATCACCACAGACAAGCAATCACCACAATTACCATGAAGCTTCCAGTTGAATGAAAAGTCATTGGAAAAGAGAAAAGCATAGAGGAAAAAGGGAAAAGAAAAAAGGTCAGCAGATGGAGAAAAACAGAAAGAGAAGCTCATCTTGATTGTGTTGCACTGACAAAACTTTGCAGCTAATGTCACCGATCCATTAATTCACTAAAGGGGGGGGTTAAAAAAGAGTCTTGAAAAAATATCTAAATTACTTCTTGAAAACAAGAGTTAAAAAGGTTGAAAACAACTTGCTTCATCAATGTCTATTATGTCTTTAAGCATGTCTTTGATGAGATACTACTCTTTTCTCCTTTGTTCAGAAAAATTAAGTAGATAATAGAATCATACAATCATTTGGGCTGGAAAAGACCTTTAAGATCATTGAGTCCAACCGGTAACCTGACATAGTAAAGTCCACCTCTAAACCATGTCCCTAAGAACCTCATCTAGGTGTGTCTTTTAAACACCTCCAGGGATGCGTTTCTCCAAATAGGTCTCCAGACCATCCACATCACTTTACCAGCAGGACTTGTACTCCCGTTCTTCCACAGATGCCTTGGACAATCTCAGTGTATGATCCACATGCAGTATGCTTCTTTTTCTCTCTCATCCTTTTATAATCTTCTATCCCAATTACTCTGTTCAGGTGTTCACATTTTCTATGTCAGTTTTTGGCTTTTGCCGCAATCTCTTTCATCCTGCCTCATTGTTTATATGTCACTCTTCCCATGCCATTTCATGACTCTCAGATCTGCCATTTTATTCCAAATTACTTGTTTGGTCATTTTGCTTCCCCCTGCAGTGGCTCTATGTATCAGTCTACTCCCATACCTCCTCCAGAGTTGATGTTATTTCCTGCATTTAGCTCAGACATCTTTCCTTCTGTTACCTACCAGCAGAAGGGGAAAACACTCCAAATATAAGAGAAACAACTGAACACCACAACCATACAAAGCTGCATTACGGAAGAAATTCTGCTGAATCCTAGACGGTTCACACCCATGTGAGGAATCAAATTTATTAAATTTATTAAACTAAGTTTGCAAGTTGCTCAGTAGAATCTTAAGGATTAAAACGAGGCCAAATTTAAGCAGATTTATACAGGGACAAGTATATTCCAATACAAGGAGACCCTTCTGTAAAATTTCAAATCACTCCTCCTAAGTGTAAGGATAGTACCTATTCTGGTTTCTTCCAAATAATATTTCTTTTGCCTCCATCGAGTAAACAGTATTTTTAAGTCTTCTTCATTTAATTTGTGCTCTTGACTGCCTTCCAAGTAAAAATACATCATCCTTACCTCTTTTTTTTAAAATTCACTTTGCTCCTTTTCACTAGCATCTGTAGGCTCCTCACACTCAAGTACTTAAAGATGATTAAACTTGCTTGTGCTAACATTCAAGTATCTATTTGTATCTTGCTTTATCTTTTGGACAATTATTTGAAAGCATTACCTAAAATTATGCTCTAAAATTTATAGTAGCTTTAGGAAAAAAATGGACCCATGGCTAGCAACATTCCATATTTTTCTTACATTTTGTTATTTTTAGAAATTGTTTCCACGTGTTAACAAGTATTAAACAGAGGTAAAAACATCATTTGAGATGTCAATTGATTTCCAAGATCACCATACTTAAAAACATCCATGACAACTATTTGCTCCTGAATTATACAACTTCTGTGTACAACATCATCTTACAGATTTTCACACTGATTTCAAATTTAGTGCTTTACTGTCAAAAGGTGCTGACACTACACCAGTAAACTCTGCGCCAACACCTTCTCTAGAATATCAGACATTTTGCAAAACAAATTGTGATTTATCGACTGGAAAAAAAAAAAGGTTACCCATTTACATATACTGGTAAGACAACAAGAACAAGATGAAAAACATTTCACATTAAATAATTTTGATCTTAACTTGCAGAGTATGTAACACTTACATTTATCCCACCTAAAAAGTATATCCAGGTTCCAACAGTTCTAACTGTTGAGGCTAAAATAACATCCAGAAATGCTTAGTTTTCTGAATAAGTGCTGATCAACAAATGCTATTGTACGAAATAATCTAATGCTACATGAACTAACTGGTCTCTTGTCATGGAGTATGACTTAATAACCATGCATAAACTATTACATACTCAGAACAATCTCTTCCTTTTCTGGTATATTTTTAAAAGGTTGGGCTTCAACAGGGAAAAAAGTGTTCTGAAAACATGTTCAATTTTTATCAGTTTCGGAGTTTTACATATGAAAAGTTTGTGTAATATAAAATTACATGTAACTTAAAACTTCTTTGGACTTTAAGAATATTTTTTAAAGATGTAGAAAATAACATATGAATGTTTTTATTAAGAACAGCATGGTGGTAAAGGAGTACACAAATTCAGAGATTACTTTCTCAGTAGTGCCCAAGGACTCAATCTTACCCTCTCCAAATGCTGCAGGTGATGTACAACAGGCACCCGAAAGGGGCAGGAAGGAATGAAATCTGAACCTCTGTTACAGAGACATAGTTCTGCCCCCAAAATCCCCATATTAAAAGACAAACAAACAATAAATCAACAGCAAAAGTTATCTTATTGGACAGAAGTTATTTCTACAGTACCTTCAGGGGCGATTGCACTAGGACACACATCTTTTAGCAGATCTCCCAAAGTATGCAACTGTCCTCCTGAAGCAATTGGTCGAAATAGCTTCTGTATAAAAGGTCTCTCTGTTGTTGCCTGTTTTAATAACAAAATTAGCAAAAACAAAAGTTTAAGGACCACGCAAATATGTAGTATTACTACTTGATACAGGCAGAAGATAGGACAGAACAAGAGCTTGCAGCAGAAGAAATGTCTGACATTTCCATGGTAGTTTTGGTTTTATGTCATGGATATAAAAGTGCTGGGTTTTTTTAATTAAAAAAAAAACCTGTTATGGGAATGAGTCTACTTGAAGAAAACATTTCAATATATTCTTAATTTAAGTAAAACAAGCAGTGAGCACAAACTTAAGAGCTCAACATATGCCTATACGTTTTGCCAAGTCAAAGCAATACTGTAACAAATATGCAATACTTTCTGCAGTAGTCTATCTTCCTCTTTTAGAAACACATTAAGCACTCCTAATGGCAAACAAGTACCCTTACAGCTCAAGCCAGGTGAATTTTTTTCCAGTAGATTTTATGTTGGAAAATTAAAACTGTTTCAGCTGCAAGAAAGAGTATGATTAAAGAAAAAAAAAGAAGTGGTGTGCTCTGACAGGCAACCTAGAGTCTTCTGCCTACTTAAGGAATTAGATGTCAAGTCTGCTGCAGAATTATTTCAACTATAGGTCCTGTTAGATCTTGTGTACACATCATTATAGTTTCTTTTGGAGATGAAAAAAAGCAAATCAAGTGGCAGTAACTGCTGCCAAGGACTGTCCACGATGTAGGCAATACAACTCCCAATGCTGCAGAAGAAGCCAAGTAGCTTATGGGATGTGTAGATACACTTATTGAAGAACTGTGGTTATGTTAAGGTAATCCCCTTCTTTGTGTATCTGTATAAGCAACCTCAGGGTCAGCAAGCATCTGATACTGAAATGACAAGAAAAGTTTTTTTTTCCTGACAACCTGATCTCTTCTCCCAAACTGGGCATCTGGGCCAGAAAACAGGAGTTAAAAACCTCATATTCAACCAACCCTTAAATTTTAATCAAGCTCTGAATTGTTGCTGACAAATTTCTGTTAGCAGCTACCACCAGAAAGCAGCTGGTGTGGCCTGCATTACAGGTGACTGGGCTCCAGTAAATTACACTTTCATCACATCCTATCTTAATTGGAAAAAGCAATACAAGCTATTACCCCTTCCAAATTTAGTCACCTACTGCTCAGAAAGTGGTTCGTGTCCTACTATGGTAATTAAAAACCAGAAACAAACCAACACAACTCAACATCAAGAATTATTTTTTTTTCCTGGTGGAGGTTTTTGGGAAAAAAAATAAACACCAAGTGCAGTAAAAAATTTGATAGTTAAATATCGATTTTGAAAGGAAGTTACGATGTGGTCTCTGTCACCTACCTACATAAAAAGCCACAAGCAGTAGATTAACTATGACAAGTTAATTGTCATTCAGCTCTCCGAAACAGCAGGGTAAGGAGTCTTTTCCTAGGAGAAGTACATCACCTCAGAGTAACTCCAGGGCAGGGCAGGACTGTTGATGCAGATACTTGTTACTTCTTGCCAACAGTCCCTGAAACTGGAAAAATAGTCTTTTCCCAGTTTTTCTTATGAAGACTAATCAGAAGGAGCTGACTAGCTGCTGTGGTCAATTCTCTGTGTCCTCAGGGTAGCAGAATTTGGATACAAACAGTGCTAATGAAATGTCTGAACATTTGAAAAATGATGGGAGGCACACGGCCAGCAGGATCCCCCTCAGACAGATCCACTGGAGAAGACAAAAACCCTAAAACACTGTTATAGCCAAAAGAGTTTTCTATCGAGTTTATTTAAAAAAAAAAAAAAAAAATCAATTATTCAGAAGTCTAATCACAGCTCCCAAGTGCTTACCATATGAAGAGGCAGAAGAGGAAACAAAGACCAGAAGAAGGATGCAGGCAAAGGTGGTCATCAACAACAGACTTTTAAGATAAGAATTTCCAAGTGCATACTGCAGTTTCTTATTGTTAATAAATTATAATCCAATCTTTTCCTAGTTATCATAATTTAACGTAAAGAGGAAAAAGCTAAAGATGTATTTTCTAAAATCTCCCACATAGTTGGTGACTGCTGCAAAGCAATATCCTCAGCTGCTACCATGAAACATTAGAGAAAATGAATTCAATTTTCTAAGTGTTGAGCAATGCAGATGTGGTAATATAAATAAAAATCACTGGTCTGCATCAACATTAAAACAATAAAAGTAAGTGCACATTGTATATACAAAGATTGTGGTTCACAAATATAATCCTACAGGCAGAGTATTAACCCAACATGCTTACACTTCTTCCCTCCCATGCAGCAGATGCTTTATGCATTAAGAGAGTCAAAAGGAAAGTCCCATTCTACAATCTAGAATGTTTATAGCATAACTTTTCAAAGTATCTTAGTCATACAGAAGCATAAATCATTTTAGAAAAATCTTACCATCAACCCCTTTTGAAGTGTGGTAGCTAGTAATATAAGCCCAACTTGACTACAGCTTTCTACTCTATAACACATGAAGGAATAGCCAACATGAGTAATTACTTACATAATGTTGTTTTGTACAATATTTGCTTAATCAATCATGCAAAACAGTACTATCTGTAATCTAACCCACAAAGGCCTCAATGCATAACTGTTAACTGACAATTATTTTAATAATCTACATCAGGCCTAAAGCATGTATTTGTACAGTATCCATCGTTTTTTCCTACTAAGATTAGCTTCAGCAGAACATAGTGCTTTTAAAATTATTTTATTTTGCAGTCTAGCCCAGATGTATTACAGCTGCAAGCTGTTCAAAAGATGCTGGATGCATTTGCAGGATACAACAGCTGAGAGTCAATCAGTAACAGCTGAGGACAGATCTGCAACTGCAAAGGAAAAGCCTTCAGGTATATGAGCATATTAAGACCATCACCTGGCCCAAAATTTGCAGTCTGTTTCCACTGATCATGTCCACAATTTAGTATCAAATAATCAAATTTTTATCAAAGCAAAAATTCAACTAGTTTAATATATTTTATAGAAAGTCTGACTTATTTACTGCAACCGAAATTTCTCATTCTTCTATACTACTACATAGCACCACAAATCTCGTGCTTTGCAGAACAAATGAAGACTTTACTCTTTTTAAAGGAAGCTTAAACAATAACAGTGATAGGAAAGTGATGGTGGGAAAACAAAAAACACAGTACAGTGAGGAAAAAATAGATTAAAATTACCTATTCAGGTACACTGGCACCGCGAAGAATTACAGGTGAGGAAAAGTTTTAAGAGGCTCCTCAAGGCAGCATAAAGTCTCACAGGATCGGAGACAAGCTACATAGTTACATATTATGCCAGCAATTATAACTCTTTTTTTTCCCCTATAATCCTGCCAAAAAAAGAGTAGTCAGCTTGCCTGGTCCTTTTCAGCATCAACAGAACATCAAACACTGCACGAAATCCACAATCTAATTAGTCAGATATTTTATACAGGATGCATCCTGAAATGAAAAACATAACTTGTGAACTGCTGGGTTTTAACCTGGGAGGGGGGGGGCGGGGGGTGGAAATCACAGTTACCAGTATTTCCATCTAGACTAAGGGATTTGGATTTTCTGCCTAAACACTTTGCTGCCACTCCAACATTATTCAAACAAATAAAAGTTACCATATACACTGAACCCACAAAGTAAAAAAATAATTTTTTACAATTCCTACACGTGCATAAGGTGACAGCCTAAACCCATGAAACCTGAGACTTCCCTACATACACCATCATATTTTCAGTAACTTGTCAAATTCATGGTCTGTGCTGTTTTGTAATGAACCACTTTAAAATAAACTCTCATAATCTAGAATCATAATTTTGTTTAAACTGATTTAAACTCAATCAAGAAGCTCTAAAAGTAATAATAAGAGTTTGCATAATGATCTGAATTATTTTATATAAAAAGGAAAGTACAGGAAAATTAACAATTCCCTGAAAATAAAATCATATATATTTTATAAAACATTTGCTCAAAAGTACAGTTTCCATACATTTTCTAAGATGTCTTCTGCTTTGTAAAAATGTTTTCAATTAAAATTCTCAATGCACAATGAAAAAGTGACTTATTGAAAAAGATGACGAATTGCTGTAGTCCCGGAACCATCACAATACCACGTCTGTCTGAAAGCAAGAAACTGCAAAGCCCCATCTGAAATCCTGCTCTTACACTGGTGCTGAAATGCAGTTTTGGGGCTGATATTTCTGGGTGTGTATCTTTGGCTTCTTTTTGCTTAATATTAGACTAGAATCACCAAGTACTTCATTGTGCGCAAGGCACGAGCAATGTTTCTTTTTTTCTTTTTTTTTTTTTTGTTTTCTAATTAAAAAGCCTGCACTCACTGGAAACTAGACAGGCAGGTTATCAGACCAAAAGATTAAATGGAAGTGGCAGCTAAGACTAAAAATCATCAACAAGCACAGGTAAGAATTTGTGTCAGAATGGGAAAGAAGTATTTCTGGGTATGTATAAAAAACAAATTTGGAGGACCTAGCCTAAGGCTGGCTGTCCTGAACTCACCCTACCTCTTGTCCCAAGTTTTATGATTTTAATACTGTTATCTGCAGTTGCTTCAACTGCTGCATATTTTAACTTCCACTGAGAAAGCAGTCACATATTAAGAGGGTCTACTTGGCTCTTAAGCTCATTTCATATATCCTGATACCTGCAGAATAAGGCCAATAGAAACATTTGACTGGCTTCAAAAAGATAATCACCGATGAATAAAAAATACCACAGAGAGCTTTTACATATGTAAAAAGCTAACATTAGATGGCCAAAACAAGCCAGCAAGGCAGCCTACGCAACAAATAGCATTAGTGATGTAGGAGAAGAACATTTGAATAGCAGAGCAAATATTGACTGTCATCACCTAGAAAACAAACAGGTAACCAGACAGTGAAGAAATCTAGGAGCATGTTTCATCCAACTCATGTTCATTATGCTGCATTACTGGGATGCCTGCAGGCTGCACAAGCTGGTGATCATAGCACATCATAAAATGCTTCATAAGCAAAATAGTACACACGTAGACCTCTGATTCTTCCCCCTCCATTCAGTGCTGCTATTCTAAGTTTCTTATCTCCAATCATGCTCTTTCTTTACAAAAGCAAAACTAAACCCCAACCATTTGCTTTTGCAATGGTCAATGTAACTCAAACAGATTACATCAATTTTATAAGTTAAACGCTGCAAAATATTTCTGTATAAGTAGCTGGCCAATATCTATAGCAGTCTTTTTTGCATTTTCCTGCATATTTCTTGCTCATACAACCCATTTAATACTTTGAATTATTAATTTATGTTCCAGCTATCAAGGCATCATAAGCTTATGATAGGATGACAGAAGAATCTTCTGTGATACTCACATCCTAATTAACCCTAGAACAGAGTAAAGATGGTCACGTAGCTAGAAATATCAATACTGCTTCAATTATACTTGTGATTCCTATTTCATTATTCAATTAATAAAAGCTTACAAAAAGAGCTTGTCAAGCGTGCAGTAAGGGAAATACTAGTCTAGGCAGAAACTTGCTGTGTTAAACTTCAAATTCTCCCTTTCACTTTCATTTGTAATCTCAAATTAAAAAAAACAGCAACTCAGGAGACACTGCATTACTTACTAAACTTATTTGTTCTCCTATGGTCCGATCTTATTTTTAACTTGTGCTTTTAAACTTAAAAAAAATCCCTATTCACAACTGCTACTATTTCCCCACACATCTTCCAGGTTATGCCTCTAAATAAATAAGTTCTGAAAGATTTGTGTGTCAGCTGGAGTCTCTATATTTTGCTTCAAAAAATATTTCAAAACATTATTATACTCTCTTTATTGACTATTTTATAAGCGATCACTTTGTGCTTCTGTCAGGATAACCTTGAAACAATATTTTCAAGATGTGCTAAGAAAAAATACACTTGTATACTCTAAGAATAGAGATTCAAGTTACAGCATAACTTGAAATCCATTATTTAAATGCCAAAACATGACTCTATTTTCACTACGGAATTGTAGTATAGCACACCTGTGCACAAACCTCCCAGACACCCCATTGCTTTATTGTACACCTTTGATGATTTTTCAATTTCACTTATTCTCCAAGTTGTTTGGAATGTTGTTCCAGTACTAGAAAATTAAAAGCCTATTTTCTAGTATTTCTTTAGTCTCTGCAAACTCCACATAACAGATATTCTAGTTATAATTTTGTGTGCTGTTGTTAGCATTCAGAATTTTGAACTGTTTACCTGCAACGTCACAACACTGTTCAGAGAATAAGGTATGTCACATTACAAAATAGAATTTTTTTTTTTTTTTTAATAAAAGAACTAAGTAATGGTTTTATATGTTCAATATAGAACTAAAACCTGTAAGTCAAAAGGGAGTATAAACATGCTCAATGCACCTGTCTAGAATTACCAGAAAATTGACTCACTGACAGAATGTGATGTGGGTTGCAGAACTAGCTGGAAAGTCAAGATACAGAATATATCAAATGGCTTGTTTTTCCCGTAATAATTTTAAATTGCTCTAATAAATTACATATTTTCAGTGGCTGTAAAAATTACAATATATACCTGATTATAACCTATAGAAAAAACATGCATCCTTTCACTTTTTCGTGAGTTTGTGTTAGAATTTCTGTAGCTCTGTGGTGAGAAGGAAACTTTGGTTTCCTCATGAAGTTAAAAGTCTTTAGGGTGATGAACAGGAACTTTATACTTCCTAATATTTTTAAGAGTCATGCAACAACAACAAAATGATGAAACAAAGATGCTAAGCCTTATACATTTATTTCGCACTAATACCAGTCATATAAATTAGTGGTGCAGAAGTATGTCACTAGACTGAAGCTGAAGATAATTCTATGAATGCATGTACATATGCTTTAATATGGTCATGACAAATGTGTATTTGGATACATCTTTAAAACTTCTTACTCCTAAGATTTGAAATAACATGGAGGGACAAAATATGAAAACACATTGTTAAAAAATATTGCATAACATGAAGGACACACAATCTTACTCAGTGGATCATTTTTCTCTTATAGAAGTCTGTATCCAAATTACCTCAAACTGATTTTCTTACACTTGCACACTTTACATGATCAAGAAAATACAAACTTGCAGTCAGAATTATAACCTGTACACATACCCAGTAAAGTGAAAGTTTTGTTATTCTTCAAAGCACTCATAACAGTATTACACAAGCTGGAAATCCTTTAGTTTTTGAACATTAATGATCACTGTTTTAATAGTAAGAACAATTATGTGATGGGTTGCATTGATGGAAGCTTTAACTTGTTATGGTCTGTTATGTGGTCAATGTTATGCCAAGAATTGATGCAAGTAATACTTAATGCCAGAATTAACTAGTATCTTAGTCGAGACTGTTGTCAAATTAAAGTCACAGCTAGAATTATCAAGTTTTAACCTTATTCCAGATGTGTTTATGTAGTAGGGCTTATTCCAGTTATGTCTAGACAATAATATTGAACAATTTTTGGTCATGAATGGTTAAGGACTATTCTCCTAGTCATGCCTGGGCAACAACTCCTGTCTTCCTTGAAGCCTGTCATTGAGCAGAGCACACTGTATGAAGCAACTGCAGTTCCATCCTAACTTCCTCCACAATTAACAATAATTTATCATTATTACATACCTACAGAGAAATATGGCAGCTATTTCGGTTAATTCTCCCACGCATGTTGTAGAGGGCCATTACTCGCTCATCTTTAAAAAGATTAAAGAACCTTTTAAACCTTTTAGAACCTTTTAAAATACTACCCTTTTCCATAAACTGGCAACATGCTTCCTTACAATATTTTAGAAAAAGCTTTATGTAATAGCAAAAAAATTAGTTACTACAACTATGTAAAACATCTGAAAGTTAAAGTCCTAGCACATGTTCTACTCATCTGAAAAAGATATGCCTAGTTAGAACACACCCTTTGCCAAATTCAAGTGATTAAAAATTTAATGGTTTGGCTTAATCGTAATGCTTCAGAATAGAAGACATTGCTTCAGTTTCTGAAACTGTTTCTAAAGATGCATCATGCTGCCCACATTGATTTTGTGCCCGCGTCAAAAATATTCACATCACACTGTGTAAGGGCATAAAGGAGAAAAAAGGCACCAACTTCTCTCAGATCGGTTTAGGAATGCTAGATTTTAGCTTTGTAGCATCAAGCAGGAGCCTGTCACAAAATTAACAAGAACAATGGTTCCTAGGGAACAACTTAAGCTTCTGTGGCTTGACAGAACATCTTTTGGGTTTTCCAAATGGCTTTCTGGCATGTTAGCGTGTTGATTCTGAATCACAAAATGCCAGAATGGCTGAGGCTGGAAGAAACATCTGGAGGACACCTGGTTCAAATCCCATGCTCGAGCAGGGCTGCCTATACACAGATACCCATGTCCAAGCAGCGTATGACTATCCCCAAGATGAGGGCTCCACAACCCCTCTGGACAACCTGTGACAGGGCTCGATGACCCTCACAGTAAAAAAGTACTTCCCAACTTGCAGGTGGACCCTCCTGTGTTTCAGTTTGTGCCCACTACCTCTGGTCCTGTTACTGGGCACCACTGGAAAGTGCCTGGCTGCTTCTTCTATGTGCTCTCCCTTCCAATATTTATACACATTGATGAGATTCCTGCCTCAGCCTTTTATTCTCTAGGCTGAACAGTTCCAGCTCTCTCACTGCTTTTTTAGCCTCAGATCAGATGCACCAGTCCCTTAATCATTCAAGTGGCCCTTCACGGGACTCTCTCCAGTTGCTCCATGTCTCTCTTGTACTGGGGAGCCCAGAACTGGGCCCAGCACTCCAGATTTGACCCTGCCAGTGCTGAGCAGAGGGGAAGGACCACCTCCCTCCACCTGCTGGCAACACTCCTTCTAAAGCAGCCCAGGACACTGTCAGTCTTCCCTGCCATGGGTCCCACTGCTGAACTCCCTGTATTTTTTGAATTCAAAGGTTATCTAGGAGAATCTTCGCCTTTATGAGATGTTTAGAGATTGCACTCTCTTTCATCTGAAGTGGATTTCACTGTTTTATAAAAAGTTCTTGTTGTAGCACCTCAGTCCTACTGCGTACGCTTGAGTCTACTGTGTGTAACAGTAGTTGCAGACCCATTAAATTAAGAAAGGCCATGACATAACCACATCCCTTTAAAAGTAGGGTATTTTCATACTGCTGTTTCTGAGCAAGTCTGCAACTGGTTGATAAATTCCACTGCTGTTAGAAAGTACGAGTCATTTAAGAGTAACTCTTCTTCTCCAAAATGTGTTTTATGCCCACAGAAAATATTTCTTCTGCAGGCTGTCTAATCAGTTATGGAAGGACCGAGTTTACCCTTCTCTCAGTTCTTAACCAAGAATTTCATATTTCTTCAAGGTTTTATGTGAGAAAACAGTTGGACAGATGATGGGTTGAGAATGTACATCAGTTCTTCAAGGTGTATTGAAGAACACCCTTAAAATGCTTATCATGCTGTGAGTGACTCCAAGCAGTGTCCCTTGCAGAACGTCATCACTTGGAGAATGGTTCTAAAGCCCCTTGTTAAATGAAGGCTCAAGCACCACCAAAGCCATGTTATTTTGGTTTCCGCCGCGTGAGGAAAATTAACAAATATGTGAAGAATCTCCCTAAGACTGCAAGATGGCTACTAATATTGCCAGAGCCGAAGGAGATTCAGCCCTCATCAATACTTGCTTGTATCCTGACCAAACTGGACACAATTCTTAACTGAATATGTGGTTTAAAAAGCTGTCTTGAAGTGGCCAGTACTTCAGGTTTTTTGCCAGACAGATGAACTCTCCTAAAGGACTCTCCCCAGTCGATGTCAAAAGACAAAGCCCACGATACAGCAAAAATATGCAGCAAAGCTTCAGTTTGGGATGCATTCAGTTATGGACAAGGCTCTGGCAACACAGCATCTTGAGCATTGACTCAGGAAAACCTTAAGTATTTAGGATTGTCTAAAATATGGTATTGTTCTTACAAGCAGTGATATCAGAAAGACCATCTATAGAAGTTTGTACAGTCCAGACTTGCTTGGAGCTTTAATAATATTTAATAGTAACAGAAAGACATTAAGAACATACTCATTCAACAGATTCCCACAGTGGAGAAAGATCTCTCACAGAAGAGGAAGGAGAGAGAAATAAAGATCTCTCAGAAGCCTATCAGTAACTAAGTAAATGAAAAACCCTGAAAAACTCTTCATCTGCAGATATCTGCCAGCTACATCCAACTAAGTGACCTTTGCCAGAAAGAGCTAAAAACCTTTAGAACTAAAGGGTTACATGCTGTAATAAAAAATACCTTCACCTACAGGCAGCAGTTTTGCTTCATAACAATCTAAAAACCTCAAACTGCTTCTCTAAATAAGCATTTTATTGAGTGTCATCTGTGGTACAGCATTTCTGACAGGCAAAGAGTAACTCTATAATACTATGAAAGCTACCCAGTATCTGTGTTGCAAGAAAAAAGGGAACAAAGGTTTGAAAGGTGGTGATGATCCAGCTGCTTTACAAGAAGGGTCTAAAGAAAACAAATAAGAGTTCTAGGCATTGAAATCAGGAGGTGGAATGTACCAAGAAATCAAAGGTTTTTAGGACAACCTAGAACAAACATCATCCAAAGCAAACGTCCTGTTATACCTTGTGGAACATTTTTAGCAAGTGTGTATATTGCCAGAAGTTCCACACCAAAAGTTGCAGAAGTACCACTCACAACCACCTTCGTGTCAAAATACCTAACAAGCATGGCTGAACGACATTCTGGTTGCAGCCTGCTCTTTCAAATGATCTGTTGAATTTGCTTCTGCAGGGAAAGTATCCCTATATTTTCTGAACAACTGAATTTGTATTATTTAACCTCAAGTGAATTGTACAGATCCTAGAAGCAGAAAGAAGTCAACACTTGAGAGTGATAACACACAGAACAGACAGCAGGCAACAGTCATAAGGCCAGAAATAAAAGAGACCAACCAGAAGAAACAGTTCCAAGAGACAGTTTTGTTGAGCACTGAGAAGACAAACACATCTGCAGTCACAGTATCCTAGAATCATTTTGGTTGGAAGAAACCCTTAAGATCATTGAGTCCAACCATAACCTAACTCTGGCACCAAACCATGTCCCTAAGAACTTCATCTGTACATCTTTTAAACACCTCAAGGGATGGTGGAAGATGGATGGTGGTGGAAGATGGATGGTGGCACCCAATTCCCTGGGCAACCTCTTCCACCGCTTCACAACCCTTTCCGTGAAGAAATTTTTCCTAATATCCAATCTGAACCTTTCCTGGCACAACTTGAGGCCACAACATAAGCATGTAAGTATTAAATTCCCTTCTCAGAAAAGGTTTTGTATTTGTAATTGGTAAAATCTCAAGGTATCTGAAGAGTCAGTGACAACAAATTAATAGTTCTTTTCACAGCTGCAGTGTCTTAGGCACCTATGCAGAGCTAAGCTTCACATAAAAGTAAGCAATTGAGTACTGACTATCTATGAAGCAAGAAACTTTAGCAACTGCTTTGCATCCACAAAAGCAAACATCACTTTGCTTAAGAGCAATGAACAGTACAACATCTCATACAATGTTTTCAGTCTACTTAAAAAGCATTAAAACCAATAATGCTCCTTAGTTTTCTACAATAATGATTAACTAGAAGAAACTCCTATAGTCCAGGGTAGCAAAATTTCAGAAATTTGTTTGTTAATAATATATGCCTAGAATATGGTGTCATATCCCACTTTCTCATAGGTATGTTCCATTCCACACTTACTTGCGTACAATTTGCTTTCAGTCTTCTGGAAAGTGCAAATAGAAGTTATCGTACTTTCAAAAAAATGGAACACTTTCTGTATTTTTGAATCCTCAATTTTTGGCAAAATTCAACCTGCTTTATTTACCTATTTTACCCAAAAATTGTAAAGGAAAAATAAGATGGCATACTGATATGGACAAACCACCATAGATACTATACTACTGTGACTCTCATCTACGCAGAGTTAACTTTTGTGTCATCATCTTCATAGGACACGCTTTGTTCTAGTTTAATTCCTAAGCAATAGGCACTGTGTATGCTGCACAGCCACAGAAATAACCCTAAAAGATGACATTCTTCATCCCTCTGAAGAAAAAAATTCCATATCTGCTTTTCCCCTTTTTCCTCAGTGCAAAGTAGTTCACCAGCCGGGGCGGGGGGGGGTTGTGCTATTACATCAGAGTACAAGAGCCAGTCTCAGAGGAATACAGCTCTGGATTGCAAGTTTCGGGTAGCAAAAATCCCTCTTGCTACAAAAGAAGAGCCTGACTACATAACAAACTATGTAGTGAAAGTGGCAAATCAGTTTGGGTTGACTAAACCAAGTGAAACAGAGAAGTAAAATAATCAGCTTTAATGATCAAAAAGGCAGCAATATCCTAAAGAGCGCTGCATTTAAATTACGAGATCTAACAGTAACTCTACAGAGATGCAATTCAACTGTATTGCTGCTCCATTCATTGTCTTCATCCCAGCCTCTCAACATGTTCCTATTCTTAAGAATTAACACTCAGGTTTGAGGTGAAAAGTGCAATTATTTTCTTTTAATTGCATGCGTACATTAACTTTCATAACAAATTTAGAACAATATATACATATACAAGAGTATCAGCTTAATAAAACAGCTTAGGGAAATAGAGCCACAAGAATTCAAACCTCATGGTTTAAATTCAAATTTGTAGCATGAACATTTACATAAACTTATTTATATCCAAGTTCATTATCATAAGACAATTCAGAGAAAAGACGACAAATTAGACTTTTATACAAAAATAATTTGCTAAAAAAATATCATTTAGTGATTAGGGAGTGCACAAGACATTTGGTAAGATTAAGGCATTTTCAAATTAGGAACAGAATTTTTTTTTTTTCCACCAAAAGTCTTAATTATATCATCATAACTCAAAAAGTATTCTGACTTATCTTTTGCTAACAAAAAAACCCCACTATATAACTGTTTACACAAAGGTAATTTATTAACTATTGAGATGCTACTGGTTTTTGCTACACCTAGAATTCTTCTAAGATCTAAAAGTATCTGAGAAGATTAAAAAGGATTTAAAACAAAATACTCCCTGTTTTCCCCAATATGCAGAACCCAGTCTACCCTTAAATTGTTTTAAACTAGTTATAATGTAATTCAGAACCTCGACAAACTATTTTTTCATACAAGCAAAACTCCTTTATTTTTTGTATACAAGCTACATCTATGTTAAACTCAGAAGAACTACTGTAGCTCCTATTGCCAAGCCTGAGCCAGCGTAAAACTACTCAGCTTGGTAACAGTTCAACCACAGCTCAGAGAAGAGACCCAAATCAAGGTTTTTGCAGCCTCATCTCTTCTGCGCCTCCTTCCATGGGCACTATGCAACTTTTACAATAGCTTTGAACTCAGCAGATTGACAGTTTGACAAGTAACTTGGGTATATTTATGTAAGCTTTGGTTACATCTCTGACAACAAATACAGTTTATAATCTCAGAATTTTTCTTTTAAACTCTGATTGACAGCCCCCATCCTGTACTGAGATTCTTAAAGGCACAAGACTGATCTTGCACATGGGTTCCTTAAGTCTTTTAGAAGAACTGCATGGACATTCCTTAATAAAAAAATACACACAAAAAGTCATCTTTAACAGCGTTGGTTTGAAATCGCCCATTTCAATTTGCACTTAGCTAGACCAGAAAAGCTTATGCAATTATGGAACCTAAACTGTGGTAACAGTGACCTTCAACTCAAGACGACAACTTGTCAAATTGCTATTTCAGCACAAGAACTAAGAAATCAAGTTTAGAAAACAAGTATTCATAGCAACTTATGGATCGTGCTGCCCATATGCAATACTTGATAAAAGTGGGGGGGGGGGGTGGTTTTGCTTGTTTGTGTGGGTTTTTATTTGCTTTTTTCAGTAATGAGGCACAAGGAAAAATATTTACCTACCAAAGCTTTTAAACTTTCTTATTCATAGAGCTTTGATTTTGAAGTAATTTAAAACTGGTAAAAGTTTGCTAACGTTTCTTCAGTGCTGAATCATCAGTTATTAGAATAAGTCATTTATGTACTCAACTGAAGATGAAATGGAGTCTGTTTTTTTCTTTTCACCACAGAAATTCAGCTGAGCACAGCTCTGCTACGCAAATCAACCATTATTGTACATTATTTTCCTATCCACCCAAAATTCCGCTTTGTAAAAGGAAGTTTTTAAGAAATAAATTGATATATTTTCCACGGGTCCTTTATGAAAATGTCACTTTCAATAAATAAGAAAAAAGTTAAACAAGGTATTAGGCACAGGTCTACCCAAGAGCCTTTTGCACTAGCCAACAAGATCCTGAAACTTGCTGTGTTGTGTTGCCCTCTTCAGGCCAACAGCACTTCTATTTTCTAGTTGTTTTGCTTGACAACTCATTGCATTTCTTCTTCCACAAAAATTTTCAGATTTGCAGTTTCAAGTAGCAGCTAACGTCACCTCTATCCCACCAGTGCTTGAAGAATTTTTGATCTAAAATCCTATAGAAATAAACTTTTACTTTTGGCCTCTACATCTCCCTAACTTTAATACTAACCTTGAGGATTATCAAAATATCAGCTGGTGTTTGAAAAGATGACAAAAAAAAACCCAACTTCAGGAGTGGTGAGCAAGCCTCATGACAAGAAACTCAATTGATTCAGCTCACCAAAGGAAACTGAAGCTGCTGAAATCACTCCATAAGTGAACTTGGAGGTTAGAAAGTCAGATGACTTTAGAGTGGCATAAAGCAAAACAAAATCTAGAAACTGGAGTTGAAGTCAGACAAATTCAGCCTTGAAATGCAACGGAGACTTTTCACCCAAAACAATAGTTTAATAACCTACTAGCATAAAAGGACGGATTCATCATTACTTGAAAACTTTATAGGTGGGCCTAATATCTTTCCAAACAAACTAGTTTGATCAGTTAAGTAGTGGTCATAACACAGGACAAATTGTGATGCTGCTTTGCATACTTGGAATGGGTTTTCCAATTGATTTTCTGAGCTCTGCCAATTAAGGTAGAAATACAAATAAAACAGTCTTCCATTGCTTGGAAAAGGGCCATGCTTCTGATTCATTTATTAAGCCAGATATTAATAATGGCTTAGAATATTTCATTTCCCCCTCCCACCTTGCTATTTTTAGAGAACAGGTCATAGTATATACACTTAAATCTATTTCAACATCTCAGTACTGCAACTTCGAGAGAAAGAGCAAAGTGTTGGATTTAACTGATGTATTATTAAGTATGGAGAATTTAACTCATGTTACTAAGGCAGAAAAACATCATAACAATTTGTGACTGTACGATTTAATCAGAACATCTTCAGGGACTTACGATAGGAAAAATCTGTTCAAAGCTAAGGACTACTTTGTAACTAGGCAATAAAATTAATAACCTAATCGAAATCTTTAGAAAATGGAGGCTGAAGGAAATGCTCATTCCAGTACCATGGCATGTCCCAGTACCCAAATAAAGGAACAAGCAGACAAACAATCCCAGATCATCCCTTCCTGGGCTGGCAAGCACATGACGGCCAGCCTGCCTTGAGCCATGTGAGACTCTTAGAAAAGCTCAGAACTTGTCATGAATAGTTTTAATGCATTTTGGGGACAGACTTTTTTGCACAGCCTATTACAGTAGGACAAGGGGTAACGGTTTTAAACTAAAGGAAGGGAGATTCAGGCTAGACATAAGGATGTAATTTTTTTACAATGAGGCTGGTGAAACACTGGCACAGGTTGCCCAGAGAGGTGGTATATGCCCCATCCCTGGAGACATTCAAGGCCGGGCTCGACAGGGCTCTGAGCAACCTGATCTAGTTGAAGATGTCCCTGCTCATTGCAGGGGGTTGGACTAGATGACCTTGAAAGATCTGTTCCAACCCAAACTATTCTATGATTTTCTTTCACATACTTTAAAAATTTTATTCAAGAACAAAATGCAATGTACAGCTTTAAACCCTATATATTTATAGGGCAGACTGCAGAGGAAAGGAGGAAGATTGACAGGGTGAGAGCAAGCAAGAGTAAGCGGGTGAGCACAACATGGGGAAAGAGCAAGACACCAAAACTCAGGCGTGAGTGCAAACTAAAGTGCAGAACAACTGAGACTCAGATGCTCCCATCTGCAGCTAAGACAGCAGACAGCACTTCATCAGGGTGGTCTCTATCAGCACGTAGAGACTCCTCCCTGGTGCCTGACTAACGTGCCCCATCGCAGCGTCTGGAGCCAAAGACTGACGAAAACTTCCTGCCATCTATCAGCCACATAGTTTAATTAGAATGTGCAAAACCAGCTGATCATGGGGGAAAAGTCCTCAAACCAAACTAGCTCTATATTGTACAAGAAAAGCAACACTCTTAAATGCATAATATACTCAAAACATTACTATTAGTTTCTCTCTTGCTATTAAAGAACAAGTGAAAAAACTTTATTCGACAGTACTATCTGACAAAAAGGTAAAAAAGTTTTCATGCAACTGTCAACTGAAGACACAGCAGCTTAAATCTCTGAAGTGATGAAGTGGGGCACTTTTTTTTTTGACGCAAGTAAAAGTGTCACAAAAATATAATCACTATTTTTAAACCATCTCTGGTAGCAAAAAGTTTCCACCTATGTCAAAGTTCATCTGGTGCATGTTCCATATGGCACAGTTTACGCTATGACAACTGGTAATAAAATCTCCAGAATGTCTTAGCTAACATTTAAAATTGCAAATGAGTGGATCCTTAGTGATACTCGGTCTTTTTCTTTATCTTCTACAGTAGATGTCAGGATTCCAGTCCAATCTTAGCTGCTACACTTAAAAGAAGAGTTGCTGGACAAGGGCTTGTAAAATTACCTGTGGTTAGTTTAGTTCTGACTTACCCAAGTATGACATTTGTATTTTTGCCACCTCTTTCTCCCCCACACACCATCAGATTTGGATACCACACAAAGTATGATTCATATTATTCTTTAGAAATGTATTTTAATAGACAAGCTTTACAATTGAAAGAGCCTTTGAGTTTTGAAAATATCCGGCCTTCAGCGAAAAGCACGTCAGATCACTTTACTGCGTGCAGCTTTTCTGTAGCAATTTTTCCCAGTCACATTTAATTGTTGCTAAGATTGATTTTTCTTAGTTGCTATCATAATCTAATACATTTCTTTGAAGGAAAATAAATTCATCCACTGCACACAGCCAAAACACAATCTGGGCAGTTCCCTTCACAGAATTTCCTTCTAATAATTTTGGGGTAATGGAAGGTATAAAGACTGAGAGGAGAAACTCTCCCCCACTGAAGGCAATGCCTCGTGATTTCCTGCCATCCACCTGTATATCCTTAAGTATCTACAGAAACACTATGTGAAAACACATGGGAAATAAATGTCCACTGTAATACGAACCCAGGCTAAATTTGCTTTCAAGTATTTATGCAGGGATATGCAAGCAACCAATTAGGATGCAAAGCTGACTTCTACCAGCACTAATGGAAATCAAATCTAATTGGGGTGGTGTTAAATGGCTCTTAATACTTTTGAATCAGTTACTTCAGCATATGCAAGTCTGTCACTAAGCACTGTAAAAATATATTAAAACTACAGGAATTAACTCCCTGCTTGGAATCAAATTATTATCTCACCCTTCCTAACACTTTCTGAAAATTCCTTTAAATACATAGACTTTTATGATGAGCAGTAATCAGTACACAAACCAATAAAACAAACAAAAAAAAGCTAGAAACACCTGCATCCACTTCTTAGAAAAGAGGAACATTACTGAAAATATTTAGAAATATTAAGAGCTGAAAATAATATACACCAACCTTCTCAAAGGCTGTCTCAGCAACATCCTTCTGTTTGGTCTTCTATTCTTAGATATTTTGGGTTTGAACTACAGCAAGTAAAGGTTTCCAATTGAAAATATAATGAGAATCAAGATAAGTACTACCAGGTAAAGGGATAGGTATTATTGAGTTACATAACAAACAAAACAATGACCTTTACTAACATGAAATCATGTGATATAGAAAATTTTCCTCATTACCTAAAGGTCGGTACCTTATTCAGACAGCAAAACCTCCATTTTGCAAACCCATTTACATGATTTCTATGAAAATACTTAAAAAAAAAAAAAGACACCTATCAGAGAACAAACAACTTAGTTACCAAACAAACAAAATGCTGTGAGCAAACTACTTTTCCTGTTACATATTTTTGATATTTATACAAACCTTGCCATTTGCTATGATCTCTGACAAAATAACTGACTTCCATTCTCAACCTAAGGTTTCACTATGACAGTAAGTGTCTCTTATATCTAACATTAAATGTTACTTCAGTCCCATTGCAAGATTGCATAGGTTTGTATCGTCACTAAAACTCATTCTAAAGTAGCATCAGACTATTCAGTATTTTTTTATAGTTACAGGTGCAAAACTCATATGTAAATAGATGAAAATGTTTCAGAGATGGAACAGCGTAGAACTGTTTAATTTACAGAGAATGAATTCTGTATAAGCTTTTAACTATATTTAATTCCAAGCTTCATTGTGACCTTAATGCTATAAAAACTAAGGGGACGTCAAAAAATTGTAAGGATTCCAAGGAATATGTCTCCGAATAAACTAAAAATAGAGCACTGGTGTATTAAAACAGAAAAAATATTCAAAGGTAGTTTTGGATTGTGAAGTATATAATTAGAAGACGAAGGAAGAACTAGATGCAAGACCTATGCCATTACTTTCACCTTATAATGCCAACAAGAAAAGAAGCTGACATAGTGGTTGAGGGAGAAGTCTTGCTCCTGAAATGTTTGACTTAGACCTTTCAGAGAGCATTTTGCATCCAAAGCAGTCTTCAGTTAGCAGGGGTTTTTTTAACGACAGAACTGGCTTTTTTTTTTTTAAAAAAAACCAGTCTATACCAACCTTAGCACATTCTCAAGTATTACACACTTACAATATAATGAATGGTAATTACCTATTAGAATAAATGCAGTCTGTTTTGTCTTTGCTAATTGACACAACTCAAGGGTCCAGCAAAGATGAGCATATGAGGTTTTATCACAATGTTGGAAAAGGAAACAATTCAGAAAACAGATTATGATATATGACACCTCAGTGGAAGAGTTTGGTAAAACCGGTTTTATTTCATTGTCTCCTACCTGATAAATTCTAAATGGGATGTATCGAAATCCGCTGTCTTCTGGAGGGTACTCCATGAGTTTTCGATTTATTGCCCAAAACTGCTCAAATTTATCTGTGAAGGTAAAATTAGATTTTGTTAAGATTGATAACATATATTCTTTTTCAGCTAAAAGAGGTAAATGAGATGTGATTTGGAACAACATGTAAACTTTTCTTAAAGAAGTTTGACCTGTATGAACTTATTTTCCCCACATTTCTCTTCCCTATTTAGCCTGAAGCCAAAGGTAAGTCATCTGCATTCTCCTATGAAAACAATGATGTGGCAACTTATCAAACTGAAAGAGAAAGCAACTTGAGTTCATAACATATCTCCCACTGTTAGAGAAATATTGTGCCACAGATTATGGATTTCATTACCTCAACTAACAGTGTCTTTTTCTCCACTTTGCTGCTACAGGCCCACACTGTCTCATAGTTTGTTAAAAACATCTAATTGTTCCTCACTACAGATGAACGATAGGTGTAAGGTACCGAGAAACTAAAGCAGTCGAAAAACTTCTTGAGGGGTTTATACTTGGATATGTAAATCTTAAAATAATCTGCAACAATGTATGATACAGTCAGAAAATACACTTCCAGTTTCATGACACAACCTGAAAATAAAAGTTTATGTTTGAAACACACTTCTGTTAATATCATCCAAGTAACTAGGTTTAGTAAAGTAGCCTGAGGCAACACACCACTTGATCATATTTAGACATTACAAGAACTGAATAGTTTATTGCACTCAAAATGTATTAAGGACAGCATAGATCTAGAGCAGTAAGGGCTTTTATACATGCAAATCAGTTATTTAAATCAAGCAAACAATAATACCAAGAGTGACAGGAACATGAAGACCTAAGATGAATAAAGCTGCTGCTATAGCCTTACTGGAGAAGGCAGCTTAAGAAGAAGAGCAAGGGGTGAATTTCCTTGTAGGCCCTAACTCCACAAGACATCAAAACCAGCGGACATTTCTTCAGAAAGAACACAGAGAGTCTTCAATTTTTCCTCCTCGGCACAAAGTTCAGCCGAGTCTCAAGAGGCCTGGTGGTGTAACCGTCACAGAATTCAGTCCCCCTGAAGCAAGGTAAAATTCAGAAATCTATTAGCGGAACAAAGGTTCTTCCCAATTCCAAAGCTGCTGATAACAATTAAAGCAATTGCAGAACAGTCTGAGATTTGCTTCACTCCAGCGTCCAGCACAGATGTCTGTCAGTGCACTAAAAGACGTAGTTAATATATATTGCAGGGTTTGCAGCACACTCTTTGTCCTGACTGACTGTCACACAAGGCAGGAACTTCCAAGAAGTCATAAACTCCTGCCAGGTATTCTGCAGGAGCATTTCCTGATACTTATCTCAGAAAGCACTTCCACACCCTTGTTTCCCCATTAGCAGCAAGTGCGCCTCTTGACAAGCACTTGCCTGCGCTGCAGCCAGCACCACCACGCAGGCACCTGCCAGAGAAGAGATGCTGCCTGGACTGCCCCATGGAAGGGTGCTACCTACCCCACAGCAGGGTGCTACCCACCCCATAGCTCACCAGCTGGGAAGGTCAGCAGGTGGCAGTGACAGTGATAACCCTGGAGCCAACTCTAGGCCAGCAAGGCTGGATTTGGGAAGCCCGGCCTACAGAGTCAGAGGTTTACTCCTGCAATGTCTGACACAAAGAACGGCTGCATCCTCCTCACCAGCGCTGTCAGGGGAAGGTGAAGATTTAGCGTGCTTCCCTCATCCTTGGAGACAGCATTGGGAACAGCTTGCAGCTTTCACTACAGATGGTGTGGACATACAACCTATAGCAGCCATTAATCGATTTATGCTTCAGTTACCACTTCTGACTATAAACTCAGTTGATAAAACTACTAACTATGGTGATGATACACAAACCAAAACAATCAAGACCTACTTAAGCTAGTGAGCTTCAGCAGACTCTTAAATAAGGAATTTACATATTTGGAGACATCCTATCTCAACAAAAATAAAACTAACATTAATTTCATTTACTTGTTTAATGCTCATATTACAGTAACTAGGAAAGTTGGGTAAACAGCTTATTGTCTTCGAAGTTACACAGAGATGAGCACCCCATCATATGGATTGGAAGAATAAGAAATTCTGAACAAGTAACAGACTTACGGTAGGAGCTTAATTGTATTGTCCCTTGTGGCATACATGGCACACAAGGGAATCTTTGAAGGACAAAAAGAGTTAAACAGTAGTAACGTACAGTTCTTCATTCCAGCTTCCTCACCTGCCAGAAATCATATAGGTAATCTTATTTAAGGCAGGTAAATTTACAAATTTATACTTCTCAGATTATTCTCTAAACACAGTCAACATTCAAGACAATCTATTGTTCTATCAAGATATTTAAATTTCTAATAGTTTCTGTAGTTTCTAAATATAACGGCAATAAATCTGCAACAGTTGAATGATGAACTTGTTGTTGCATTTCATAATCAAGTATGTTCTGTCAATCCACCTGATATCCCTGGGAATTAAAAACTTTCTAGTAAATTAGCCAGACATAATGGAGTCAGACATCTTAAGACACATCTCCACCATGTGTACAGCACTGTCTGAAGACATCTACAGACTGCCTGAAGCTAATTCATCCCCATAATCTGACACTGCTGTCCTCCAAGCACCTTTCCAGGGATACAATATTTTTACTATAGGAAACTGAGTTGGCTGTAAGAAAATTAACACAATTTTTTTAAAGCAAGTAGCAGGAAAAGGCTATCCAGTTTGCATACTGGTATATATACCAGGAACATTGGCTAAATGCCAGAATCCTAAAGCTCCTAAATAAATAAATAATTCCACCTAATTTTGCAGGACCCTTAAGACTCAAAGCTTAAAAGGGAAAAAAACAAAACCAAAACCAACATCGTCCAACACTCTCCTCCAATCCTCTTGAAAAGATAAGCAAATGAATTAATCATTTGCCCATTTTTGTGTGTCAGCGTCTCCTATTTATGCAAAACAGACTTAAGGAAGCCATTAATGCGACAACAAGCTGTAAGAGCTAATTAGTGCTTTGGCTAGACAGGACTTAAAGACAGAAGGTGCTGGCCGGAAATTTGACAATCAAAACAAAACTGAGTTTTCATCAAGCCAGTAAACAAGGAAGAGTTCTGTACCCATCAGCAAAAGCACTTTACACGCTCATCTCCCTCCCTCATGAAAAGCTTAAGTAGTCTACATGATTTAAACTCCTGTAACAGTCAAATCTGATTACTTTTGTTTTCCACAATCCATCTGTTTTTAAGAAAGTGCTTGACCAATGTGTTAAAAGAGTTTCTGTATTAGCAAAACCCAGTACTTGCAAAAGGCAGATGTTCATATCTGAATAACAATATTTAAATTAATGGCAATAGGATTCAAACAGAAGCCAGATTAGTGACAGTATAAACGTTTCAGATGACTCTACTAATCGTATTTCTTAAATAAGCAGAGATAGTTGCTATATAACTTTGCATAAAGTGAAATACAAACCCTTTTCTCCTTGTATTATATGTCAAAGATCAGGAAGTTACTAACCAAATAATGGAGGAGAAATCCAGATTTTTTTTTTCCCAACTACCAGCTAAGGCACTTACATTTACATTCATTTATTAGAAATGCAGTCACTGCATGTCCAAACACCAGACAGACATTATTAGCCTTCAGTACTACAGAGATGCACAGAATCTAAAAACAGCTTTGAAAACACATATTTAAATATACAGAGATAGCAAGACTTCGCAAAATTACACGGACTTAATGTCATCCATAACAATCTCAGCACACAAATTAAGCAAGCACCAAATTAAACCTCAAACATAAATTAACAAATAGAGCATGCCATATTATGCATTTAATGTTCAGAAACCTATCACTGAACTTGTTCATGTTTTTAAAGAGTTCTTATAAACAGTTTAAAGAGAGACTGTAACAGGGAAACACTTGAAGAATTGTTGTTTCCCCCATTAAGCAAGACTGGAGATCCTTTAGCAATCACTGAAATTAAAACAAATTTATAACTGTTACATTAAAAAGTTGTTAGTAACTTGCTGTTAGTTGTTAGCAGCTTGTTGTTAATAGACAGTAACTGCTGAACCTTTTTATACAACACCGTTTCAACTAAGGATTAGTCCAGCCTGAAATTTTCAAGGCTGGGCTTCTTTCTCAGGCTGAGACCTGGGGACAATGTTGTTCATACAACCTGAAAAATTAGTGTATTTTGTGCTAGTGTCTTACAATCATTCTTTGAAACTCAAGATTGCTTAAATTAAAAAAGGAAATGGTAATTAATGTTTTTTATCTTCTAATATCTTTTTAGAAAGTCAAAAAAGTGAACAAACAGGTGTAGCCCTCAGGGTAGCATATACACACAATTTTTTGTCTGAACTATTCATGGTTTCTTCTTAAAGCCATCTAATTACATAACCTTAAAGAAAAAATGATTGGAATGGAATTGTATCTCTAGCTCTATGCAAGCAATACCAATTTGCAGCTTGCATAAAAATGTGTCCAATCCTTGAGTTTAAAAAATACAAACCTTTTGTCTATTATCAGTGGTTCACCACTGTCTAATAACTGTATGAGCCACAGAAATTATGCACAGCTAGAAGTACTTGGGCAGAACCAAACATAGCATTAATTAAGAGGCCAAAGACTCCCCAAGTGATGTATCAGAACCATAGGAAAACTTAAGATTGGAAGTGCCTTTGGAGAGCAAGCTTCAGAATAAAAGCTCCCGCCCTGAAAAAAAAAAAAAGAGCTGTCTACACATAGTTAAACAAGTTTGTTCAAGGCCTTGCCTAGTCAAGTTTTGACCATCTCCACAGGTTTCCGCTAAAGCACTTTCACTTCCCCTGCCCTAATACCCCATCAGATTTCCTCCTGTCACAACTGTTAACCATTTTTCGAGGGGATTTTATTGTATTTTTTTGTTTGGTTGTTTTTTGCAATTGCCCAATTCCCCTGCCAATGGAGGCATGTCTGAGCAGAGTCTGACTCCATCTGCTCTATAAGCCTTCCTTTTAGGTAGTGGAAAGCACCTGCTAGATCCATCTTCAGCCCCCTCATGTTCAGACTAAACAAGGCAGTTCCACCACTCTTTTCTGCTAGACCCTTTTCTGTTTGCCCACATTTCTTTTGTCCTGGGGTCCCAAAGAGGACACAGCATTCCCAGTGCACCTTTGCGAGCGCTGAGCCAAAGGAAGAATTACTCACCATGTGGCTGATTCTGGGGGGCACAAGGGCTAAAGCAGCTCCCGGGTTAATCTTCATCTCTACAACACCACAGGACAGACTTTTCATTCAGCTTGTTGTTCACCATTACCCACTTCCACAAAGCCGCTTCCCAGTCAGTCCCGAGCCTGTCCCGATGTGTTGGGTTATTCCTGTCTCTGGTGCAGGGCTTTGCACTTGTGTCTGTGAGCTCCAGGAGGCTCCTGGTTGACAACTGCTCCAGCTCCTCACCGTCCCTCCGCATGGCAGATCTGCCCTACTGTCCATCAATGTTTTCTTTTAGTCATAAATCAACTCACTAAGGGTTTAACCCATCACATACCCATAATAAACTGTACTGTACAGAGAGCTACAGTTGCAAGTCAAGGACACAAAGTGTATTTTCTTAACATTAAAGCAAGTATATTTTCTACTGACTCGTGCTCTTAACAAGCACTGTGTTTGGCCGGTAGAGCCAGAAAGGAGTCTTCTCAAATATCAATTCTACTTCCATATTGTTTCCAAGAAGACTAAGACTCTACATGCATACATAGTTCTGCTGACTGGGGAGTAATTTTACCCAGTTTTATAAAAAGTTCAATTTTATGCAGTATACCTCAAGCATGAAGCAGCTTTGTTGATGAAAGATAAATATTTTAAACACTTCAAAACTAACTGTACCGTACTATTCAGAAACAGTATTTACAGCTGGTTACTTGCATTTCTCAGCTATTTGAAGACCTGTCTCTAAATGACTTTAGGCCATCTAAACTCATTGTTCTTATTCTTGTACAATAAAACCCACAGATAATTATGATTATCAAGACTCCAATACATATTTGACTCCTACTGACTACTACAGTTCAGTGCCAGCCTTTTGAGAACACAGTTTGAAATACTGGGATGGCATCATTAAAACATTAAGATTTTTGTTTTCTTTCCTATTTTACACATTGCCATCACCCACAGTTTAAATATTCTTGCTATTAAATGCATAGGTTAATTGATTATTTTGACAGATCATGGCATATAATACAAATCCACCACTGAAGAAGGCAGACAAGTTCACTAGTCTTTTCAGACTAATCATTGGATACGGAGAGATAAGACCTTAATGTGACAGAAGCTAGCTACATAAATATGTTGAAATATTCTTCATGTCACAGATAAAGTAACAACAGTCAACATGAATGTACATATCTGAAGTAGTCATAATTTCATCTTGTAATTACACAACAGTCATTACCTGAAATATCTTGATTGCACGATGTGCCCATTGATCTTATATACCCTCCAAATTTGCATTCAGCCGGCGCGTTGCTATATAATAGCACATGAAAGCAGTAAAGATCGTAAAATTTGAAAGTAAAAGCCAAATAGGCTTTACTTGGCTTGTCCACACTAAATAAGATATGGGATCACTGCAAAAGTAAACATTGTGCTAACTAGCTCAAGTACTAACAATAGTCAAGTACCATGGTATGGGCCTCAGAGTTGGCTACCTAGGTCTGTCACTCCCTTTTTAGTACTATTACCGTGTAAATTAATTAAATCAACTCAACTCGGCTTGCCTATACGCACTATAACAAATTTCCAACAGCAGTGTTCACAACCAGAGCACAATTAGGAAAAACTTCCTTATGTAGTTAGCTCTGAATTCTAGGTTAAAAAAAATTAATTCATAAGCCACACTATAAATTGAGCTAAAGATGCAATCCAAGAAAAAGTGGAGGATCCCTCTCCTTATTCTGTACAGTTAGGTTTGAGATCAGTGTATTAACACATTTACTTCTATGCTGTAATTTATTCATTAGTTTTTATAGCAAAGTAGTAGTTTGACAATAAAGAAAAAAGTATATTGCTTTAGTTTTGCAGGTTAACAAGACATTTTGAAAACTATATGACAAAGCAGCATTTCGTACTTCAGATTATCAGATCCAAAAAGGCCTTTCCCCTCTGTCTTCTGTTAATATACACAAGTAAGCTATACCTTACCAACATTCTTTTCTCTTATCAAATGTAATCACAAAACAAAGTTTCACTTTAAGTACACTGTTTCCTTAACACCACCTCCCTTCATTTCTAGGTCATCAATTTATCTGGAAAAGGTTCAGGGGAAGGTAATCATCAAGATGGACTACTTTCCTGTATTCAAATATGCAAACACATATATCCTACCAAATTTAAGCTTTCTGTGTACCCTAAAAGCAGGAGATCTCTGTTGCTAATGTCACTGAAGCTAAAAAGAAAGCTCTGATGACTATTGAACAAAAACATGTCATCCATTTTTGAAACACAGAACCCACAGGTTGTATAGGAACAGAGCAGCAGGGCTTGTTACAGACTTCCCTGGGTAAGTCAAAGGGAAAAGAACACCTGACAATTTTACCCATCCTCCAGTTCTTTGCTCCAAGTCTAGATAGCCTGGATATTTTAATACCTTCTTTGCCTCTGATTATGCTACATTTATATACATGAAAGTAGAGCAGAGCAGCATATCTCTGTATAACTTACTAACCTACTTTGCTTTCTCTGTACTACACTTTTTCTAAAATACAGCTTTTCTAAAAAGTTAAAGAACCTTTACATTAATGCATCTGTCAAATTCAAGAGTTTACTAACAGAAAGCAATTTAGAAGTATTTCAAATTGCAAAACAAAAAACCCTCAACAACTAAAGAAAGTTAATTTTAAAAATGAAGTCTGGTTTTTAGAGATATTTTACTTTGAAATTTAGTTAGACCTTACACATCTTTCAGGAAGTGACATTTTGAGGGGGAAGGGAAGAAGGAAAGCAGGAGGCAAGAAAAAAAAGTTCTGCATCACTTACACCTAAGTAAAATAGATTTAGAGAAATACAGTCAAAGATTCTCTCAATCTGAATCTAAGTCTAGCAAACATCTGAAAAAAAAAATGAAGAGAGAGGCAGTGAAGGTACAGAACAAGCATATTTGTGATTTGGGTTGAAGATGGAAGGCACACCTGTTTCAGTAGCAAGTCTGGAAGGTGGCTGTATTTCTGAAGAAATGGCATCATTCCAGGAGGAAGAGAGTCAAAATGAGGATAAAACACAAAGCCTTTGAAACTGCAATGGGTATATAAATTCAGACTCTCCAACATATATGAATAGATTACATGCTTGGCAGATTACCCGTGTCAAAGATGCAGCTTCCTCCAAGCTTCCTCCCTCAGAGTTTAGCTGTTTTCATTAGACACATGGACATCTAACACGAGATGGTGAGAACACTAGAAAGCTTATCTTTGTCTACATATCTCTGGTCAACCTCCTCTCAAAGTGGAGACTTTGGTATAAAGGAGCATTGTGGGCACTGAATTGCCTTTTGCTTTCCTCCCTTTTCTGCCTTCACGAAGTTCATGCTCTCCTCGGAGAACCACGGATTCTCTCTGGCCTCACCAACCCAGCAGCTCTGCAAAGAAAGCCACGGAGGGAATTCAGGCTGCCACCAATTCCCCACCTTTGCACTGTGACAAAGGGCAGCCATGTAGGTGGGCATTGGGCCAGCACAGAAGAGTAATAGGGTAAAAGCCAGTTTTGGGGGGACGGCAGCTTAGAATCATGATGCTGCACCCACAAAGGTGGAGCATGAGTTTAGTCATTTGTGCAGAAAGGGTGACAAGCCAGTAAACATTTCAGAACTCACACTGAAGTCTAGGTCACAGTCCATGACCAGAAGAAAAACCACAATCAAACCCCAAACAAAAACCACCACCACCGCAAAAAACTCCCTGGGAAGGCCTGCTCTGGTGCATCTGGTTCATCCTGCAGGTCCAGTCTGTCTGAGCGCAGCCCAGCAACAGAACAGTGATGGACTGGCTGTGCGAAGCCGTTTGAATCTGTCTGTACCGCACCCCCTTTTCCATAATATCAGCAACCACAACATTTGGTGTATGCCATGCTATCTTAACTCCAGAATAAGCAGGCAGTGATGCTAATTATAAGAAAACCCGATGCATTTCCAGAAAATTTTAACCACCACCCCAGGAAGGTAATGACTTTTTTTAAAAAAATCCAGTAATTTTAAACCAATACACACATTTTCAAGGCTCAAAAGAATTGTTTAGTCTTTCTTCACACTTAACCAAATCTCTAGAGATTTTGGTAGGGATATAGGGAAGAATAAAAAAAGATGGCTTTGTGATTTAAAATAAAAAGTTGGCTTGTTCATTCATTCTCCTTTTAAATTCCTGAAAATTTCCTAAGTACATATTGCCTAACTTATATTTCAAATGACCGGTCAAGACTACAGGGATTTGTTCAGCTACCAAAGCACATTCATCATCTCAGACTGAGGCAAAGAACAGAGTTGCTTCCAGCAGTTCTCTACAGAGAACAGGAACGTACACAGCAAACCTGAGTGGGCCATGTGCACACAGCACAGAAGAGATGCTGATAATGTGTGACACTGTTTCTTTTTGGCAGTTCAAACATTTCTAAACAGGAATGTCATAACCTAGGGAAAAAAAAAAGTTACTTCTGCCTCTCAAAACCCCAGAACTGGTCTATATATGATTTAGAAAGAAACAGAAGAAAACACAGGCCTGATTCTGTCAGTAAGACAAGAAAGAGATGACATGCATTAAGAGATAACACATTGCATACTCTGAATGTCTGCAGGATTTTTATCCTTTAATAAGAACAACTCAATATGGCCACTTAACTTTTGGTAAGCCCTCTCATAATAATGAGCATTACATTCTTTTTCCATAATATTTTCAGTAAAATAATGACTTCATTATATTTTATAATATATAAAGAAGCCTTAAAAATGGCTATGGGTTTTTACTGTTTATTTCCCCCACTAATATCAGAAATACTAAGTCTAGTCTTCACCGGTTATAAAGGATGCCTGTGAAAATTTCATGGCATACTTGCTTATGTCTCTCTGCAACTGATGCAAAGCAGCTGTGTTGAATCCAAACACTCTTCCTTTATCAGAACCATTATATACTGGAGTTATAGATATTAAGTCTTTGAACCATGCAAAAAATACAGCTCTCCCTCTAAAACCAGTTGAGATTTCATTTGTTTGATCCTGAGTCATCACTAGGCCCACAGAGTTTTAATGTTTCCAAGCTGAAAGCCTTTCTTTTTCCATACAAAAGGCAAGAAAAAAATACCCACTTGAAAATCCTCTTTACCGATGATAAAAATGGCCATAATACTATTAAAGCAAGAACAGTAGTAACACTTTCCATCAATTCTGACCAAAGTATTTTAACAATTTGTACAAGGGAACAGAGGTCAGTATAGCTGTATAGCCTGCCTGTATCGCTTCCCTAACACAGTCAGACATCCACAACACTGGTCAAAATTAGGGCAACACCAATGTACCCATCCCAAAGAAGTGCTCTAGCTAAGAAATATCTGATTTATGGACAAAAGTTGGCTAAATGAAGCCTGAAGAACCAGAAAAACCACAGCACAAGCAACAGATGGAAAAGCATGTTTACCTTCCTGATTTGGTAGCAGATAAATGCAAAAGCAGAAATGGTGGGAGGAGGGATGTAAAGGTTGTTACAAACACCTACCAGCTGTTACCAGCACAAGATTTTGCCACAAATTCACTGTTACAGCTCTTCCCCTAAAAGCCATCTACAGGCAACTGGAAAGTTTCTCCCACTACCTGTTCAAGTACTTCCTTCCCGGCATAAACATTGATAATAAATCACACTCGCAATTGGTAGTTACATTTCTCCAAACAAGCAAAATTGGATTTTGTTTTCCAAAATCATAAGTTTAATACATATCCTGTAAGTATTGCTATCACTCATTAAACAAATAACACTTTCTATATTTAAGAACTGAAGAAAATTTTTTGAAGTTTCACAGAAAAAAAAGCCTGCAGATGTATCATCGCTTACAAGGCAGTTATCACAAATGCTGCTTTCTTTTCTTTTTTGTGGTCGTTCATTTTGTTTCACAAAGAGGCTGAAAATTATTACATCTCAAACGAAAGCCTATAAAAACACACTGAAAGATACAACATGCTTAAAAAGAGTTTTCTTGGTTTCACAAGCTTTTCTTGTTTCTCTTTTATGAAGAGCTGAGAAATTAAAATTAGCATTTGAAAGTATTCAAAAGATTGTTTAAACTTCTCATTTAGGTGTCAGATTGCACAGGTGCGATTTCTCATTAAGTACAGTGAAACCTTCTTGAAATCAACCTTGCTAGGCAACCTCTGTTCTTAACCTTGTAAAGCAAAACAGTAAAATTCTGGTTTCCCTACTGAAGATACTCTTAGACAAATAATCAACTAAAAATAGACCCTAAGATGAGCACGAAAAGAACACACAGCATATCTGTTCTATTACCCTACATATCAAGGGTATCGAGGTTCTAGAACTTCTGGTTAAGAAAAGAACCTTAACTCATGCCATTTCATTACATAGTCAACTTTTCTGCCATTATTATCTTCACATCATAACTCATTATACTCATAACTCACATTAGAGGTATTTTGGTTTTAATTTTAAAAAGCACTAATAAAAAGAGCGCAGACAGTGCACTGCTGGGAACACTTGAGCACCAGGACTAAGTGACAGGATTTCTTTTTGCAATAAAGCTAATAATTCTTGAAATAGAAATCAAAATTATGCTGGCACAGCACTTTGCTCTTCTGTTGAACTAAACTGCTTGCAAGACACATACTGCTACAGCAAAACACTATATTTTTAAAAGAATTACTAAAATTGCAGTTTAAACTGACTTGTATAACAATGTAAGCTTTAGAAACATCTGTATTTATACAGATTCTGGCTTCTAGTGGATCAGAACTCTTTATTTACTGCTATTCACAAAAGTGAATATATCACCAGTCAGTTTGCTGACTAATATCTATACAAAACAGAATCTCTCAAGAAGTACTTTGAATTGAATCAGATAAAGTGCAATTTCTTACCTCATAAACTTTGCAGGTATGTACTGCATCCCTCAAGATCTTACCACTCAAATGGCAAATTAAGATAATACATCAATTTCTAACTGTGCCCTAATTAAACAAAAAAATAGAAACCAGAGTTTCTAATAAGCATTCGACCTCCAAAATTATTACCGGAATACCTTTAATATGAAAGGCAGTACCACTAAACAATAAAAAAAAAACCTATGAAACCCACGCAGTCATTAAACACACACATTAAACCCAAACTAATTTGGAACCTCACTGTCTAAAGCAAACACATGCCTCAGGTCTTTTTGCATTCAAAGCTTCTCCTGTTTCTTTTAATTTTTCGTATAAACATATGGGAAGATGTTAATTCAAAGTGTTTAGTATTTTGTATCTCAACACAGAATAAACACCTTCATGCTTACATCTTCCATAAAATAAATTTACCAGTAATAATATAATGACAGCTTCAGGAGATGAGGAAGATGCATTGAAAGTTGCATTGCCACCCATTCCAGTTGGCAGTTTCTAAAACACTTACAAAGCTTTTCAACTTACAGGCCTCTAAGAACCATAATAAGAAAGAGGAGACACTAAAAACAAAAGAAGTTATATTTTGCACTGCACTGCAAATTCATGCCATCTGTGCAAAGTAAGAACACGAATTATTTTAGAATATCCTGTTCTGAATTATTTTGATGACTTTTTCAGGTCAACACTTATCTATACAGAAATCTTCATGAAAGCCATGCCAATATCAGCAATAAAAAAAAAATTGGCAGAAGGAAAAGTAAAATTACTAATCTACTGGGAGACTTTTTAAAAAGTTTACCTGTATTGTTTATCAGTGACAGTCCTTAACATAAACTAGAAGAGATAACCTTTTTTACTGTCCAGTCCAAGAGGGTTAATAGTGAACAACACTTGTACCTCAGGTGTTTCCCAAATAAAGACCATCAGTGGCACAAAAGTACAGGACACAATATTTATCTATTTCGCTTGTGTTGCTAATTTAGTTTGTTAAAACAGAGTCATGACCCAATTTAGTTCCTTGAATAACTCAAGCCACATTTGGATTATCACATAAATGGTGACTTCTTTAAAACAACGGATCTTTTCTATGACATTAGACTAAAATATTGCAATGACATTTTATACTCTGTACATGACTAAAATTTGAAGAAAATTATTTATTAGCATGCTAGACCTAATTATAATTAATACTTGATTAATCAGATTTACCATTCTGTAATCCCATCCACAGTTGCTTATGATCCTTTTTTTGCATCTCATTGATGACTTGACTTTTGTGCTTTAAAGCATCTGCTTCTTTTATACAAGCCATAAAATGAGCTTCAATCACATCCTTAGAATGGCAGTGTAGAATATCCTTTTCTGGAAAATTCTACAAAGAAAAAAGACAGATCAAGAGAAATGAATGTATCACACACCTTAGAAAATGAAGAAATTATAATTTTATCAGGCTTATATTCATACAAAAGAAGCACACTGGAATCTTTTGCTTATGGAAGAAGGTAAGAACCATTCTCTCAGTCTGCTGACAAGAAAGGTTTATCAGTAAAAAACAAAAGTTGAACAATTTTCTGTAAAACCACAAAATACTCTAAATCACCCAACCTAAACTTGATAAATACATTTAAATACATCAGTGGATGTATTTAGGCCCTTAAAATCAAAATTCAGGAAATTAGTTTTATCATGTTTTCAAGTACATGTTCAATTCTCTGGCAATGAACAGGAGAAAAGTGAGAGGATTAAGTGACAAGCACACAACTCTTATTGGCTCTCAGTGGCGCCTTAGCACCCATTTCTATGCAGGCCATCAAAAAATGCTTCCTCCAAGTGTCATCATCCACTATAGCACACATGAACTATAGCATACATGCCATTTACAAACATTTTTCTCAAATATACTAGAAGTCCTTGTGAACTCCAACTTTATCTAATACACGTGCCTACTACTAGCTCATGGGCCTTGCTTGATTCCATCTCCCTTTTCTTTGGTTAGAGCTGGTACACTGCATTCAGCATTGCCACTCCTCAGGTAACTTTCTTCCCCTCAGTAAATGACAGCTACCTTTCCTAAGTCATTTATTAAGGAAATATAGTAGTAAATCTTGTCCAGGTACAAAAAAAAAAAATCTGGAAATTAGCTCACTAGAAGTTCAGCACTACAGAGGTATACAGTTAGGGTTGTTCTTCTAATTTTCTAACACTTAGTATCATTTGCCATTTCATAATACAAGCATTCACTGTCACAAATTAGTTGTCCTTAGTTTTCAAAAGTTTAAAAACCCACAATGTTTCATCCCCTCCTTATTCATCATCTTTTCACAGTTGCTTATGATTACGCTGAATGGCACAAACTCCCAGAACCAAACCAGAGCAGCATCATCAGTACTCCCCTTCTTAACAAGAGCTTGCCACGTACTTTTATATTTTAATTCTCATCTGTTATTCCACAAGAGGACCTTTCCTCTTAACCCATTACAAATTGGCTTTTTAAAAAAGCTTTTGTGAGGGGCTGTCAAAATCATTTTGGAAATACAAGTACCTATAACGGGGTATTTTTCAAAGGGTTTTACAACATAGTTAGCATGTCACAGTAGGAACAATACAATGCTGGAAAAACCCATACCTTCCCTCCTCCACATAAAACCTGGAAAAATAATGAAGACTGCTTCAAACTACAGAAACTCTAAATATCCAAGAACCACCAACAGTTAGCAACATGGAAGGGAGCTGGGGATTGCCCTACCTGAAGGAAATTCTGAGGACAAGAATGACAGTCCCCTCCTCATTAGGTTATTGAAAAGAGCTGGAAATTAAATCATGGAATTTCATATAGTGGTTCCTCCTTATGACAGTGAAGCCAGACTCTGGAAACTGTGGATCATGAGTGTCTTCCAAAAACAGGAGTATAAAGGGAAGAGAAGATTGCTAATATCTTTTCCACTGAAGTATCCGCGGTTTGGTGTTGAATGCCCAAAGGGAGTGCTATTGTTACTTACGACTGATGTACGTAGAACTGTCTAGAAATTTAAGGACAGAGATAAAGCTTGTTTCTCGTATGAGGATGGCCAAGTATAAAGACATGAAAGAGGACAGAACAGAAAGGAAAGTTCTCCTTCTAGGGCAGACCTCGCTCCCTTTCTCCTCTAACAAAGCTGAGTGTCTCGGTATAATTGGGCCCAAGATGAATGGAAAACATTACTGGGATTGTTACTTGCCAACTGACATCTGTATAGGCTTGTAAAATACTTTTAGAAGTTTCACTTACTTGCTCAAATAAAAAAAGTAAAGTCTGGTAACCAATCCAGAAGAAAAGAGCAGTCAGAAATAGCAAACTTCAGGATCAAAAAAGTTCTTTATACACAAGAATTCAAAGCGAGACACTGGCAAGCCTCAAAAAAAAAAGATGAAATAGTGGGATGTACCTAATTCCGAGTAATATGGGAACCCAGAAACTGACTTTCACAATTAAAAGTTGAAGTTTTAGGTATGTTCATGAAAACAACAAGTTTTGCTACAACTGTTTTATCACACATATGTCTAAATATTGAACTGTGGGGTCTTTTTTTGGACATTCCTCTTTCTACAGGTAGGCATCTCCCTGCTGACTTCTTCCAATGAACTTCAAATTACAGGGAATGTTACTCCCTGGGTATGTGTTTCACAAAACATACACAACGTGGTCTGCAGAATAGGAAGGAGATACTTAAAACTGGTCAGAGCTAGCTAAACTAGTAGAAATAACCTAGCCACACTAGTACAAAGGTATGACAGGATTAATTTTCCCAGCTTCTAGGGAACAACACCATAGAAGACTGGAAAGCACTCCTACAACCTCAGTGCTGTCTACTCTTTTCTTTAGAAGAAAAACACTGACACATTTCTATGCAGTACTGTGAGCACAAGCTGCAAAACCTAAACATGAAAGTGATAACCTAGAAAACAACACTGCTGTGCCTACAAGAAGCATATGAAACAGTTTCACCTACACGAGACTACCAAGAGAAAATATGGCATCCCCACTGATTTATGAACTAGGTCACAGAATAATAAATTCTCTACTTGAATATAGAACATGTATACATGGGATTTGTTTTGTTTTAAATTCTACTTGCCTTCTTTCTACTTGAAGAAATAGTGATCAAAGGTAAATAACTTTATTCAGTTGCTTAGAGAAAGAAACAATTGTAAACAAGCTGGTAGCCACCCTTGGCTACACAACTATGAGATTTGCAGAAAGTTTTAACAGATCCCATATGGTGCTTTAATTCAAGTACTCTTATTGGTGATGTCTTACTCCATCCATGTTCTGTATCTTTGAAAGAAAAGTTAAGGGTTCACTCTGATTTTCTTAGAAAGCTCAAGTAGTACTAGTTTTGTTTCACATACCAGTAAGACACTTGCAGCACCTGGTCATAAAGAAGTAGGTATCATCTGTACAGACAAGAGCACTAAACAACCTCTCACATAAAACTGTTTCAAAAACGTGGCAGGTAATTTCAACAGTCTGGTTTCATAACTCCGTTCCACCCATATTTATCTATCAGTTCCAGTTCACAAAACATCAGTTTATACTGTGACAGTCTGGTTGCATTAGGCAATGTTTGTCGAACATTCCATCAATTATATGGCATTAAAAACCAGAAGGAACACATCCAACGGCAGGGGAAGCATCCATATATTTATGCTTAGTTACTATCAGCCGTCTTTTTTTCAAAACAGATTAATTTAAAATCCCCTCATTTATACTTCCAGCTTCCACAATGTCTCCTAGAAGTTCCACAATTTATCCATACACTACAAGGAAAAGTAATGCCTTTTCACTTCACCTGACCCGATTTTGAGCTGACAGTTATACAAAAACAGATGCAGTCTCTCCTCCTCTATATCAGGTCACAGATGGAGAGCCAGGCTCCAGCAGATAAGGGCTTCAGCAGAGGGAGAACATCAGCCTTTCCCCTGGCACACCTGAGTTCCTCTTCCTGTTACTATTTCCAGAGCAGTTCACCACCTCCTATCTCCTGCCCAAAACCTGGAGAGCTGGTTACCACGCTGAGAACATGGATAGTGCTAAGCGTGCTGCAGAGCTGCCTGAGGTGAGTTTGATGGGACAAAGGTTCCCTCCTTCCCATAAGGCCACACCTACGTAACAAAAGCAATTTCCCAGACTACGGCTTCTCATGATTCTCAGACCTTAGTACTCTGCTCAAGCTCACCCTTCTACAACTATTTAAGGCAATTGTATTTCAGCTTTACTAGAGATATAAATGCATGTTATCGTATTGCATACCAGAAGTACAAATGAATGAACCGTTCCTTTAATGCAAATGGTTAAGTGTTTATTACTTGGTCTGCATGAATAACAGAGGAGGTAAATCACAAGTTTCTGTCAACTTTTAAATCTCTGCTGACCAGAAATAAAACTTTTTTTCATGTTTCTAACTTCAAACACTCTTTACAGATGTTCTAGAGCTATCTGCTGCTGCCTGCATGCTTTGGTAAAAGAAAGCCATGACAGCAAAAGTCAAACTCCAAAAAAATCTAACACTGCTCAATTAAGCCAAATAAAAATTATGGCTCTTTGAAGAATAACTACACAAAAATGAAAAGAACAATCCAGGTAGGAATCCCACACCTAAACTATTTATCTGCAAGAAACTGTAACACATGAAAATGTCTTCAATATTTTGACATACTTTGATAAAGCGAGTGTACCTGCTTTAGCAGGTGGGTTGGACTAGATGACCTCCAGAGGTCCCTTCCAACCCCAACCATTCTGTGATTTCAGTTATGTTTTGACTTTAAGGATTAAGAGGGGTTTAATTAAATAAACTTTCAGATTACATCAAAACCAGAAAGAGATTAAGCAGGTGCTTAATTCAAGGTGTTGTATTTTTAAAAATTAAATTACAGCAGCTTTTAAAATAATACTGCCCTAGCAGTAAATTATTTCTGCTGATCTTCTATGTACACCTTTGACATAAACTTCAATTAGCTGATCCTTTGGCAAGTACCAATGCAAGGACATTAAGTCAGTTTACATTAATACATGGAATTGAAAAGCACTGTGGTGCTGCAACTTATTTCTCAAGATGGGTCTACTTTGAGATAGCAACATCCACACATTGCCACTGTTAATCTTCCAGAGCTCAGAATGTGTAACAATTAAATCACGATTTATGAAACTAGATACCTTACAGCTTCTTCAAAACACTTGGGAAATTTTTTCACCACAGCTCTCACATATATCAGAGTTTAGCAATTATAATGGTTTCAAAAACATCCCCATCTTCAGATTCATTCAGTCAGTCATTTTAAAAGTTTCAATATGTAAAAATAATCATACAGTCTCAGGCTGTGTTAGGTGTACACCTCCAAAAAGTATCAGACTACTTCTGTTAGCAAGACCTTTTCTAAAACACCTTCAAGAGAAGAACTGTTTCAAAGAAAATGTTCAACACAACTGCTTCTCAGTTTGCTTTTCATTTCTTCTCAAACCTCACACACTAAAGCCAAGCCTATTAACTCAGTGTGTTCCTCTGCATCAGTTTTCCTATTGCACTGTTTCTTTTAAATGGAGAAATTAAAATTTCAAAGTTAAATACCCTGATATTTACTTGTGATTTTGACTTCAAAACACACCCAGGATTACCTTCTCAACACATTTCAGAGTATGAAAGAACCCTGCACCAAAGCTAACCCTGCACGAATATTCTTCTGAGCAAAGATCAGTTGCACTATGAAGTCATACCTAATGGTTTTACAATGCGTAATCAAAATAATGTCTTTCCTATGACTAAACTGTCACAAGACCAAACTCATTTCACTCAGTTCTCTAAAGGGGACCCACATGAAGTACAATAGCATTCCCTGAGTTCAGGGATTGCTGCAGTATCTCATATCCATGCTTGTGTGGATGAGCACTTCTCAGTCTTCTCAATCTTCAGTCAACTCAAGCTGACCGAATTAAAAACAATATAGAAAGCTCTTCCCTTATATCCACTTGATTGCACTGACAGTCTCATAACTTATCACGAAAAACAATTTTGGGTTTTCAGATTATAATAGAATAATTTTCAAAGGAAGGTCATTTGAAGGCACATACAATCTCATGGAAAATACCTGTAGATTTACAGAAAACTTTCGATGATCCCTGAAGAAGGAACATTCTCCACTTCGAAAAGGTCATACCATCCATTTATTTATAAAACAATTGTGAAACTTCTTCCTAGCTTCCAAATTTCATGTAGCTTTATGCTTGATTTTAACCAAAGGTGTATTTAAGTTTTACCTTGAAATGAACTGTGATGCTCCAAGGAAGGGCTGTATTTGATGCATGAAGATCAAACAGCAAACCAATTGGGTAATGCCTAAAAATTAAGAGATATTAAATGAACATAAAAGCTGTGCATTTAATTCTACATACAGCAGTTAAGATACCCACATTTACATGAAAAAAAACCCAAGCTGTTTGACCCCACCAATTAATATTCATTATTGCTTATTCAGAAAAGTTGTAGAGGCAGGTATAAATGACTGACAATTTCTGGTAGAATCAAGTCTGGAATTTACACATTCAATATCTAAAACAGTGGTCTCCAAGCTGTGCCCACAAAACACTGCTAGTTTCACAACAGCATAAGTGGCCTACAGCTGCCCTGTGGAATCCCTCAAAACAGTAATTTCAGTTAAAAATTTGATAATGGTAGGACCAGCTTGTCTGACACAGAAGTCTATATGCTTTCACATTTAAAAGCCCTGGATTTATACCACATTGAGCCTTAACATCTCTTCCCTCTCCCATGTGCCTGATGTCACTGTAGACAATAAGTAGGTAAAGTGAAAAAACAACACATCAGCAGAAGGGCTGAAAGAGGACAGATCAGATGAATTCTCTCTCTTTACTATTTAATTAAGAAGAATAGAAAGGGAGAAAAAAATTAATCAGAGTTTTGTGTTTCAGCAGTATTCTGGATTAAAGGAGTTATACAAAGAAGCTGCTTCCTCCAAATATTCACTTCTTATAGCTTTGTCTCCTTTAAATTCATCAGAAGATACAGCCTCCAGCAACACAAGGAATATGTATCACATACACAAAACTTCCACCAACACTCCAAAAAGGTCCTTCTGCAATTTTCCTCACAAGCAGACATTGGCAAGATTTTGATTTTTCTTTTTTTTTTTTTTTTTTAATTCAGCATACCAAGCTCCATTCTTTTATCTTTCAAAAAATCTTAAAAGAGCCTTACTAGCTTTTCATCCTACAAAGAGATGAACATACACTTAACCGCGAACTCAGCAGCTCCACTGAATTAAATAGGACTGATCACAGGATGCAGAGCCAAACACGTATATAAGTTTTGAGAGTCCAGATAGCAATAACTGAGAGTATTACTCCAAAAGCAGCTGTGCTAAGCCAATTTCCTGACCTGCTAAACCCTCGCTCAACAGTGCTTTAGCACCCTCTATGGGTGAGCTAACCCCAAAGCTAAGGCAAAGCCACCACAACAGCAAAACAAAAACCAAAACAAAACAGTACTATAATTCTTGAACTTACTATTGCATTTGTAACTTCTTAAAAGAAAGAATAGGGGGAAATATGTAGAATTGTGTTTTCCTGACAGGAAAAAAGAATATAGATAATGCATATCCAGATTTATCCCAATTCATTGCTAAAGCTCAAGTTTTTAGCACCAAGACTTTACTATGAACTGCTAATCATGTCTTGAGTACATCAACAGGGATTCAGCAAGAGTTCCATGAAAGAGTGATTCTCCAGGTGAGCCAAGTAACAAAAATCAGATTTCCTTTGATAATTAGATGAACAATGACTTTCAGTTATTTTCAATTTATACAACAAAGCAGATAGCTACAAAAAAGAAAAACACAAACCACAACAAAAACACGCGTCAGTTCTTGGCCTACCTCTATTTTTTTCTACCCAGTTTAGATTACAAAATGAATTTCGTGTACTCAAGCTTTCCCCAGTAAAATCCTTGTGTTTTGCATGATTGATAGTTTTTATTTTGAAAGAGGCCAGCCATAACTTCATTTTGTTCCATGGGAGAACACATGAGATTAATGAAGACTATCAGCCATGAGAGAAATTGTTTTCTATTCGGAAGTGCAGCCTTCCATTAAGAGTAAAGTTCGTAACAGGAGAGAAGCGATCCTGACATATAAGACATGTCCTGTTTCAAATTCCAGTTCTCACACACTGGCATTTAATCTCAAGCAAACAGAAGCCTTAAGTGATGCCTGTACATAATGCTGTGCTTCACTTCTTTTTGAGATACAGTTACAAGCATTTTTAAGAGTCTGGAAACAATAGCACTCCGTATAACAACACTAAAGCTATTCACCATATTTCCTTCATAATAAACCCTGGTTTCTTAACCAGGACAGAGAATTAAGTGAGACACAAAGAGAAAAGTTGAGAAGAAAAGGACTTGTCAATCTGTACATGGCATAAAAACACCCCCAACCTCATGAACACCCCCTCACTCCATCCTTAAGCATGTATCTACCTGGTGCTATGAGCCAGTATTCCCTCATTAAAGATCTTGCTTCCAGTGGTACTGCTGCAATGCTGTTTCTGAACTTCTATTTGAAAAATAGGCATTCCAATTAGAGAAATACACAAATGCTCTCTAGAATCTACAGTAATCAGGAGAATTAAAAAAAAAAGCTAATTCAAAAATCCAAGAAATCCTTTCAAGATTGTCTCTGCCTACCCTCCCCTCTCCAAAACCAAACCAAACAACAGCAAAGGGAAACATCCAGGCCAGAAAGGTATTATTTTGGAAAAATATTATTGGATGGTTGAAATCAAACTGGTGTTAACTAGAGTGGGAGCCAAGAACAGGCAGACTGTGGAGAACTTTCTCAAAGGAACAAATGGGAAAAATATCAAAGAGAAAATGTCCAAGACACCATAAAGCTGTTTTTTTTTTTTTTTTTGCAAGCTGCTAGAATAATGATTGGTTCTGGAAAGTCTTCAATCTATAGAAGTGCATCAGCATCTTGACTTCCAGCCATTTTAAATTTATTACTACTTTTGTTATTATACGGAAGGTGGTTTCAGAGTGCAAAAGAAGTCCTGGAAAACACCACGTTAAGTACTTAAAATCCTTTTGAAAGTGACAGATGGACAGTAAGGAAAATTACTACTCTTCTAACAATTTCTTTCTGGACCCAGGACAGAAAGGGACAGTATAAGTTGGTAGGTCATTTTTCAGACCAGAATAATTTACTGTGGTAATTCAGTAGGACATGTGACATGAACTGATAAAACCAGGACAAAAAAAATCCTATGCTCCAGAACTGTTTGGGAAACTAAGTGTATCAAGTGGCCAAAATCTGGTGTTTAGGTATTTCTATGAACAAATGCCTCATTGAGGGAAATTGTGGCTGCACTGGAAAATAGTCCACCATTTCCTTTAGTATTCAGTAAGAAATACTTTTTTCTTAGATCTTTAAAGCAATCTCTAGCACTTTCAAATAATATGTCAGCTATGCCTGATCAAATGGTGCTCTGACCTTTTGTCTTCTACTGATTCCTAATTAGGAAGGGTCAAGCATCCATCCAGTTGGTACTAGAGACACCTATGCAACTACCAGGGCTAGAGCACAATCCACAGAAAGTGGACAGAAACTCTGCTCAAAGCCATGTGCGAGTGCTCCAAGAGGATGGCAACAAGCTAGAGGGTGTCGTCCAGACACAGAAAGAGTGTCTACAGTCATTGCAGTGGTGACTGAAGATTCTGAAGATGGGGAAGACCAGAGTCTTGCGACCTCTGGCAAGAGAAGGCAGGCTCCTTCTCCACCTGCAGTCAGTGCTTCAATGGCAGACAAGGTTGGCTGCAAATTCTGAGAAAGGATCAGAGCAACCTGAACAGCACATCCATACCCAGGGGAAGAAGTGACAGCAGTAAGAGATTCCCTCCTACAGGGGACAGAGCCCTCCCCCATCTGCCAAACTCGCTACCTACAGAGGTTTGCTGCTTGTCAAGAAGTTGCAGACAGACCGGCAAGGTTTGTCCTGTGTTTGGATTACTAGCCCTTGCTGTTCACCTACATGGGCACAAATTTTAACTGTTGCCAGTGAACCCTTGAGCGTCTGAAGACTGAGTACATAGGTGCAGGGGCAAGGCGGCATCTCCACAATTTTGCCACTGAAGGAGAAAGGCTCAGAGGTGTGTCAACGTTGGTCAATAACTAGTAGTGCAGCTGGTATGACAAGGACTTGGCCTTTACAGCCACAGGACACTCTTTGGGGATAAAAGACTGCTAGGGAGAGATGGAATCCCCCAGCCTAGTGAGGACAGCTTTAGACCATGAACGACACCGGTGTGAATAACAAACCACAGACAAGTAGAAATTAATGGACATCAGTGGAAAGCAAGTGGTGAAAGGTGACAGCTTTACAGGAGATCTCAAAATGATAAAAGAAGGTAGAAAAGAGTCTACCACAAGTGTACATACATAAATGCACATAGCTTGGGAAACAAGCTGGAGAAGCTAGAGTTCCACATGCAGTAACATAACTCTCACAATGCTGGGCTACCTGAGCTATGGTGAAACAGCTTGCACAACTAGAATGCTGTTGTGGATGGATGGACTAAGTTGCTCGGGAAACACAGGCAGGGTAGATGAGGGAAGGGGGTTGTCTTCCACATGAGGTAGCAGCTCAGATGTATGAAACTTAACAGGACAAACAACAGGTTGGTTGAGATCTTGTGGCTCAGGATTGGAGGAGAGACTAGTAAAGGCAAGATCATGGTGAGTTTGTTACAGATCATGCAATCCAGGCAAGGAAGTAGATAAAGTCTTCTTTGAACAACGCAAGAAGTTTCTGCATCACAGACCCTGGTTCTTGTTAATCTCTGACACCTGCTGGAAAAGCAACATGGTGCAACACAAGTAGTAAAGATTTCTTGATACAGGTATTGGGACAGACCAGAGCTGACCCACAGCTGAATCTGCTACTTACTAACAAGACAAAATAGTTATGGATGTGATAATCAATGGCAGCTTTGTCTGTAGTGACCATGATATGGCAGAGTTCAAGATCCTGGAGAGATTGATAAAGGAGAGTAAGCAGAACACAGCCATTTGACTTCACTTGCCACTTTCTCCTGGTGCCCCTGGACAGTTCAGGCTCAGCCATCTCAGATGCATCACTAGAAGAACTTTCAGTCCCTCACCTGCAGCCAGAGCACCAAACCTATTCTGTAGTTACAGAAATGCAGGTGGAAAAGGAGCCTTCCTCCTGTTGCCAGAAGCCATAAGCTTCCAGCCCTTCCATATCTTCGACCATTTTCCAATTCAGTAATCACAGACGCTGACTGCATCTCCTTCAAGGTAGTCGTAGGTTTAGACTCTTGCAGCTGCAGGGTCTTAGACAAGATTGTATGTGTGTCTTTTTGTAGTTGCTGATGCTGCACAGTCTGATGAGCTCCTCAACTTGGTGACACAGACTTTCCCCAGCACACACCTCCTGCAGGCAAGCAGACCATCTTCCCCTGCCCAAACAACCTCAGTGAGAAGCCCCAAGTCCCTGTAACACTAGACCTGGAGATCTTCATCCTCCTGCAGGAGCCTGGCCTGAGTGCTGCAGACCAGGAAGTCAAAACTATGTTTCATACTTCCACCAAAATCTCACTGGAAAACAGAAAAGCTGCTGCTGGAAAGAGATATACCACATGCCAACCAGACATGAAACTGCACTGACTGTAAGTGCTATGACCTCACAGTGCAAAGTAAATAATTAGAATAAGAAATATTATTAACAAGTTCTATTTGATTCTGAATGAGGAAGTCATTTTTAAAAAGATTAAGCATTAATGCTCACTGTTCTTCCTCAAACTACTAGCTCCATCTAATTCTCAGTTCTGGTATTTGGGCCTTCCCTGGAACGAGCTTCAGCTGTTGAGGGAATTACCATTCTCCTAAAATAATAGTTTGCAGATAGCATTTTCCTTAGAAAAACAGTTCCACTGAAATCAGTAGACCTGTTCCTGGCAGAAAATGCTTAGATTTTCTGAAAGATCAGAGCCTTAATTAGCAGATCATAATTACACTATTCATTTTCATTTCAATGTTCAATGATTTTACTAACTCTTCACTTAACTCTAAAATTATAATCTATATTTTTACCCTATAATTCTAGTTTAAACATCAGGGTATTTGAAAACTTACAGAAAATACAGATCTATATTATAAGTAAAAATCATATCTTGCCTTTCTGTTACAACCTCAGTGAAAACTTGCAAGGTTTCCTCTCATTATTCATGTAAGATTCTGAACACACTTGGACAAACTTGGTAGCCTGGTGTTTATTTAGATGGTATCTGTGACTCAAGGTCACTATGGCACACAAAGAAACCAATTACTGTTATATTCCAGATAATTTAAATAGATGTCTAAAGCAGATTTTGCCAGCCAGTTTTGAAAAAGTGCAAAAAAGCTAGTTTTTATGCTCTTCTTACATTTTTGCAAGGTTTACACTAGGCTGGTCTCAAAGAAACCAAAGACTAGAAAAGATCTACAACATCACCAAGCCTAAAGGGACTCCGTGATGTGATGCTTGTTAATCCCAAGACAACCCAAGTTCAAGAAGCTAAAGCAGTCCCTGGTAGTTTTCTTTCCTATTATGATACAGGAAATAAAAAGAGATACAAAATCTCTTCAGCATTCAAAATGCTAAATACGTTCTGGAGAGTTGATGCTATCTATATAGAACTAGCAAGCACTGCAGCTCTCAAAATGTTTTCTTTAAAACTCCTCATGGCAGAAAGAAACAAAATCTGATAAACAGTATTTACGAAAACTAAGTAAATGAAACCTCAGTCTGATTACCCAGCCTCTCAGAAAAAAAGGAAGATACTTTTAACAGACCATATGAAAGAACAAAAATAGAATCAACAGCAGTTAGGTTCAATAAAGTTGAACTAACTGAATTCAACAAGAACCTGTGCATCAGTATTAGATTACCTGTTTTACAGCACAAGCACATATCACACCAATGAAAAGTGAAGGTTACACACATTTCATTATCTTTAAGCACAGATCCTACTTGCATTCTGACTCCAGAAAAAATACTTCCTATCTGTGTTGTTAGGCATCTTCTAAGAAGGTAGAATAAGCAAAACAAAGATTTATTGTGTGATTCTACTGCAAGAAATGGTAAAGCAAAAAACAACAGGCATTTTGCATTACAGTAACAGCTAGAACAAAAACAATAGGTGCAGCACAACCTCTGCCTTATACACATAGTAAATACAATCAGAATAATAAGAAATACATTCAACATTAAACCTTCTGTTTTTCCCAAACAACACGCTCCTCTTACCCTCCTCCGCTTTTGCCTTCTTTGAAACCCAATAGAGTGATTGGTTTAGGAAAAGTGCAGACACTTGCTAACTCTTTACAGGATAAATTAAGTAAAGGTACAAAGTTATTATAAACAAACTCACCATTTCAGTGGTGTACCTTCATATTCAAACCATATTTCAGTAACTTCCTCTTGTCTCATAACTTTCTGAAAGTGTTTCTTCACTTTGTCTGTTACTAGTGTCAAGTAGCTTATCCTTGGCAAAAGCAACTGAAAGAAAAAAATTATAGAAGCTTTAACTATGCATAAAATTTATTAAATTAATAAAATCTGTAACAAGATATGCATTTTCATAATGAAAATTCAATTAGCATTCTTCCCTCCCCCCCTTTAAGGTAAGATGTCTTTTAGATGGTTTACTTATTAGTGGTCAATGAAAGGCAATAAAATTATGTGCTCAGAAGATGCAGAATAGCAGTATCTAGCATACTAGTACACACACACACAAAAGAAGCCCAACCCTCAAACCATTAAAAATTGAGTACTTGATTCTTTTGATATGGTGGGAGGGAGAAGAGTGGAATTTAATTTCTCCTTTTCTGTATTTAAGCAGGCCAAAGAATGAAGTTTTTAACCTTTTTCACATGAACAGATAGAAACATGTTCTAACTTCTTATTGAATATAATGAGCAACCGTGTTTCAGCTTTATTTAAAAATGGAAATTCCTACAACTTTTTTTTTTAAGCCTGAAAACTAGCTGCTTAATGGTTTGCTTTCCAAGTATGTTTTGTATTTCCAATAGCTGGCAATCTCCATTTTCTTTGCCCTGGGTTTGCCAATTCACTCTTAGTTAAGGCTACTATGATGATTCTTCCACTATTTAACCTTTGCCCAGCAACTAAAATCAGACAGAAAATCTCCAGTATTTTATCAGATGAAACATGACACCTTCTTACAGCTTTCTAGTGTACTATATTTTTCTAAACAGAATGCTGTGTTATTTTTATTTGCAACCCACTCCCCCCCCCTTTTTTTTTTGAAGTCTCATGCCTAGTATATATTAAAGCATTATTGATTGCAAGTGTTTGACATAACCCTTTAAACTGCATCACTAACTTCCCCTGTAAAATATTTTACTTTAGTTTGTCTTATGTCAAAATTGAAACTGCATTGTTCCTCCATAATTCAAGACACATATAATAACCAAACAGCATTTAACTGAATTCAACAGACTGTGGCCAGCACTCCCAACAGGCCTCTTTGGTGTACAAAACTCAACAGCTAATTAGGTTAACAGGGACTGCCTGTTTTTCAGAGATGCTGAGCATTTGTAGCACCTACTGAACTCTTTTTTTAGCCTTCCCACCTCTTCTTGTGGGGTTGTCATATGCAGGGACAGGAGCTGGACTTGATGATCCTTGTGGGTACCTTCCAACTCAGGATATTCTATGATTCTACCTTGCTACAATCTTCCCCTTTCATGGGAGACATGAAAGGATCCAATTCTATCACTGTTCTAGCTTTAGTTATCCCAGAGATTTACAAATATACTAAATCTGTCAAGTGAGACCTTTAAAATCATAGTTTAAAGACATTTTCATTTTTTTTACCCCTTTTAATACCCCTTCTCCATCAGTTGTCTACACTCAGTGAAAGACACAGGTTGACACAAACATTTTTACTCCAAAAGTCCTGTAATTTATTTAAATGCTATTACTATTTTCAGAGGAAAAGTACTAAATTTTTTTTTTTAAAAAAAGACCAGCCAAACAAAAAAACACCACACACCTTAATGTATTTAACTATATGCTGGGCTCTAGGTAAACTCTCTGAGCGCAGAATCATGTTGTTTTATAGCAGCCCTTATAAGAAAAAAATCAGACTTCTGCACAGAAGTTCACCAGGGGTGTCAAACTCGTTTTCACTGGGGGCCACATCAGCCTCGCAGTTGCCTTGAAAGGGCCGAATGTAATTTTAGGACTGTGTAAGTGTAGGAGTAGTTACCCCCAGTGAAAACGAGTTTGACACCCCTGATCTAGACCATTACACACTCAGAAGCTCCTCCAACACTTCAGCCATGTGGCAAGGAGTCCTCCCTTCAGGTGAAGCCGTGTTCACCAGAATGACACCTACCCTACAACCACTTTTGCTACTGACTCCTAAACCAGTCCATGCAGGCCAATGACACAACACCCTTTCACCCTTTGGTTATCCTACCGAAATCCTGCCAGATGCTGCGAATCAACAGCCATGATTCAGTGATAAAAGTAATTCTTGGGTTAGGGCTGTAATACTTAATTAAGAAAAAACCCACACACAATCATATGACAAAACTTACTTATCCAAGTTAAACTCATTCCACTAAGTCAGATTTGCTCAATTGCCTTTTTCTTTTTTCTTTTTTTTGACAACCTTCTATCAGCAGACTTTTTGCTAAAGGTTATAACAATGCTATGGAAATCAAACACATCCAACAATGTAAGTAATGTAACAACAGAATGTAGGACTGATAATTCACCACATAATATGCTAAAAGACAGAACGCCCATCATAAATGAAACTACCTACAGTACCACACCAGCAAATGTGCACACAACGTAGTATCAAAGTTTATTATAAATAGACTGAGTGCATATTTAGCATAGATTCAATACTTATAAATTTAAATAGTGTATGAGAGAAAATAACTAATAGGAAAGTGTCATGGTTTAAGCTCAGCTAGCAACTAAGACCATGACAGCCCCTCGCTCACTTCCCCTTCCCCCCAAAAAAGTCAGAAAAGCCGACTCTGATTATATACTGAGCGTGACGCTAATGGTAAGGCATATTTCATTAATCAACATGGACGTCGGTCTCAGTGCTGTCCTGCGTGTGCCCCCCTTGTACCAGTTTGTACATGCAGCTGGAGGGCCAAAGAAGTCCTTGGTTTCCCTGACAACAGCCAAGATATCAGTGAATTTTTACATTCCTCTCATACCAAATCCCAAATGCTGCAAAGCTATTGGAAGAAAATTCTAACTCTGTCCTAGCAATGAAATAGCATTATCTCACTGTTCTCATAGTAAATCTAAACAAAAGACCACGCTAGCTATGAAGGAGAAAAGATTCTAACTGAATTAAGAAAATTAACTCAATTTCAGTTAAACCAGCACAGAAAGTGCATGATATAACACATGAGGAATTAAACAGAAGAGAATCCAAGTTTTGATTCAAATTGTGGGGCAACTGACTGCCATACTGCCCACTGATCAATGGCAGAGGAGTATAATGCTGGCTGCTCACTATACTGCATAACAAAGAAACCTGAATGAAAAAAATCCCACTTCCAGTCGAGCTTTGTGGCTTAGAAGGAGCCACATCTGTCTTGTCCCCTAGAAACGACAGATTTGCAAGAAGATTCAAGAGAAGTCTAAAGCAGTCAGTGGGTAAATTGCTTTTAAGTGTCAAGACCAAGTAAGGATTCCTGAAATGTGAGGCTGGGTGCCTTTCCCTCCAGCAACCAGTTGTGTAAGTTCTCTCCCACTTGGTATAAAAACAAAAAGTCGGCATAAATTCCCTCAAAGTAATCAGAGCACGTGGTATAAAGCCAAGTAGATATTCACAGCCTGTTGGGATCAGACTGACCACTGCGACAGTAATGAAGAGAAACAAATAGCTCAGTATCAACAATTAAAAAACATACCATTTGAGAACGTGAAAAAGAAAACTAAAATTCGTATTCACATCTGAATTCTTAAGTCAATGGCCATACCCAATGTAATTACTTAATCCTTTTAGAATAAACAGATACTAGTTCTTGGTTAACGATAAGACACAACAATAATCACCTGCTTTTGATATAATTTCTAGCCTTAGCTTTGAAAGAAATTGTGAAAAACATGCACACGATTCATACACATTCAACTTCAACCAAAATAGCTATATGAAACTGATGGAAGGGAGAGTTCTCCTCATTAAATTAAGAAAACAAAAGTAAATCTCCGAATATATTACCAGGCAGAATAAATCCCAGTAGGCTAGATCATGCCATCCCCAAAATTACACAAACCGCAATACCTTCCGTTTGCATACTGTGTATTGCTACAGTATTTAATCACAATGACCAGGAATGCTTTCTGTAGAGGTTAAATGAAATGCAAGGAATTCCTAATGACTACGTGAACGCTTGCAATGCACCTCTGTGTAAAAACAGTACCTCTCCAGCTACTTCCCCATGGGTTTTGTTGCAGAGCAAAACACCATTTTACATGCAAAACAAATTACAAAACAGAAAAATTCTTAATTTAACAGGAATTGGGCTGGTCAAATCACCAGTGCAGCCAGGGTGAAAAAACAAAGCATCCTAACACAGAATGGCTTCACCTTGCTCACTATTATATACATTTTAATAAAACAACCCTTTTGACACTGGGGAGGCTTGAAGAGCAGCCCAGTAAAGGCTAGTCCCTTGGGCAGAGTATCATTCTAAGAATGCCTTCTGTTGTAATTTTGTTCTTTACACCTGACAAATCTCAGCCAATGAGTAGTCTGCTTCCTGTACACATTTCTAGCCATCGTTTGCACCAAGAGACAGACAGTATACCATTTTAAAATAAAAATCATGACAATTTTAGGAGTAGGGAAAATCAGATTGTTCAGCAAGAAAGGTAGTTCAACCCAGATGTTCCTAATTACACTTCCACTGCAAACACAAGCATCTGTAGGAAACAATCCAAAGGAACTTCAGCCTAACTCTGCAGAAACATACCTGGCTTGACTACAGGAAGAAATAGGACAGTGTTTTACCGGAGCTGCTTAGTCTTGATGTCACTACTCTTTCCAAAAGATAGACAAACTCATTTTAAATTAGCTCTGCTACCCCTATGCAGTGCCATAACGTGACACACACACACGCATCAGTCCCGTGCTGTGCTAATACATCTAACAGACAAGGGTCTCCTGCCACACCATTCGCAACAAACTGAAATCCACCACACAGGTTCTGGGTTGTTCTTCTAACCCTTCACCCTCCAGGTGTAGGTCCTCATCTTCACAAAGAAAGTTCTTCAAACAGAAGCTTTATTCCCCTCTTAACATATCGATGCCAGTATTTCGTTCCCATGAAACCTTCCCATAAAGAGGTAATATCTAGATTAACAAGTATTGAGGTGTGATAAAAGGAGACGTACAAAGCTGAACAGCTGGTGTAAAGGGCTGGGACTGTTCACTATGTATACTTTTAAAATTCAGTTTTGGGAATGTTCATGTTTTTTTACTTCAATTTAACTCCAGTTTGATCCCATCAACTAAATGCCCATTAGCAGCTGAGGCTCATTGTCTGCATCAGCTTCACGTGAAAATGATTCAGCCTGCGGGCTGTGAGACTGCTGTGAAATGCAAACCTGGACACAGTAAATGGAAAGGATGAAGACTTGCTTCAAAAACACACATCCAAACAAAAACATTAACGTAGATGGACTCTGAAACCATGAGAACTAAACCATGATTTAAAACCTTGGCTGCTATTCTACCTTTTACTATTATAAATACTTGGTCCCTTCAAGAGGCAAAGCTATATTATCAGCTGCAACATGACCTGAAAAAGGAAGAAGCTAAAATTTTAGAATTGTGATCTATGAATGTGTAACCTCATCTAGGTGTTCCTGCTCCGGCAGGGGGATTAGACTAGATGATCTTTCGAGGTCCCTTCCAATCCCTAACATTCTGTGATTCTGTGAATAACGAGATCAACGGAACAACCAGGGAACTAAGCCTTGTGAATTTTTGTGCACGCTTTAAGCAGAGTAAGTAAAAGAAGCCCTACCAGCTTAAACCTATCTCCTTGGCTTAGAAAACTGGCCACACCATGAAGGTAACATGGTTTCAGATTTTCCATGCTGATGTTAAACAGATCAAGACTGCGTGTCTCTGTATTTAAACTGAGACCTTTCATGTAACTCTTATACAATATACATGTATATACTTTAAATCGTTTTTATATTAAAAATGCATAGAATTTAAAGTCTGAGACTTCTAGATAGCTCAAACATATTTGGCAATAGGTCAGCTGCATGAAGTAAAGGTGCTTCTGCTTTACCAGTGGTGAAACTAAAGCCCAGAATAAGCACTACCATCACTGAACAAAAAGCATTAATGCTTTATTAGGTTTCAAAAACCCACTGGACACGCATGTAAATCAGAAACTGATGACATAAAGATGCTATTAAACACAGAAGGAAAAAAAAAATTATATCCAGTAATATTTTCAAAGGGAGTAGAATGGGATATGACAAGACCTAAGGATTTCAGAATCAAGTAAAAACTCATAGTACAAGATTTTCCTCCCACATACTTATTACATTCTAAATTTAAGTTTCAGTGAATCACGTAGCAGTCTCTATCAATCAAATGTCTATTAGATGCTGAAATGAGGAAGACTGCTGAGCACACTAAAAAAATACCACATGATTATAGAAGGTCCTTCCAGTTTACAAGTCAAATACATCCACCTCACCCTTGCTTTTATCATCAGCTAGCAATCCAGTTCACGCACTGTACTGTTAAGACATTATAGCTGCTTTTCCTACATCTGAACTAGATCTCTCATGGCTGCTAGCATTTAAAGAAAGGAAAATTAGTAGAAATACTGGAGCCAGTGTTCATTATGAGTGTGTTATACAGGTGACTGATCTCAGTGTCTAAGATTACACAAAGCTCTGACTGAAGTTATTTCTGTAGTAAGGTAACATACAAGAGCTCTCCCTTCTTCTGCTCATTATCCAAGAACATACAAGCTCACCATGAGTACACATAGAGCCTTCTCCTTTTACCTTATTACTTTTCATAATTTTTTGAAGTTCTTAATTATCTGCGATAAGTTTATGTCACCAGTGAAACAAGCTTAAAGCTTTGAACCTGCTCTGAAGAAAAACTAACAACGCAGTGTGGTCATAAGTCATTTACTTTCAGAAGGTACCAGGAATATGAAGAAAAAAGTTAGGGTGTTGGTTTTTTTTCTCCACAACATGCAGTAGCACATACGATGAGAATGAAGGAAACAAACATAACTATGGCACTGGACTGTGACCACCTTTTTTATACTCACATAGTAAGGTTCAGCTTCCCTTTCAGTTATCTCATCCTGATACAGAGTGAAACACGTTGGTATTCGTCCAAACCACACATCTCGAAGTACATCTTTGTCATCTGTCATTCTTCCAATGGATAGGGAAGCACATGTAGATCACTTTGTTTCTTCAGCTAGAACTGTAACCCCATTCCCCCCAAAAGAAACAAGTCAGCACGACCGCAAATAAAATACATCTTGCTAAAGGTTCTCCCATAACTACAATACACTCCCGCAAGCATGATCAACACTTAAATGCATCAGTTTGTACAAGGAATGGGATGAGTTAAGGCCTCCAAGTCCACACTTCCCCAACTACAAACACACAGTGGATGACGAGTAAATGAGCATTTTCTAAGCCTGCATCACGCTACAACCATACAGGCAAAGAGACCTTTCCCGTTACCGCCTTGCGGTCACCCCGCAGCTCCCACACCCCCCGAGGCCCCGGCTATACCGCAGGCGGGCGCCCCCGGGCAGCCAGCAGAGCCGGTGGCCGCAGACGAGCCGGAGGACGGGCAGCCGAGGGGAGGACGGGCAGTGGCGGGCACGACGAAGCGAGCAGGTCGCTCGCTGGCGGGGCCGCGGGCCGGCCGGGGCGGGGGGGTCACTGAGGCCCCAGGACGGGCCCCGGCATCGCCCACCGCTGCGCTGAGACCCGGGGCCGCCGGGCCAGCAGGCTCAGGGCGGCGGCCGCCCTCTGCGCCCGCAGCGGCGGCCCAGCCAGGCCCCGCGGGGGCCGTCGGTCGGGCGGTCTGTCTGCCTCCCCGAGGTGAATCAGCAGCGCTCGGCGCGGCGGCGCTCCCGCCTCACGGGGCCGCACCGAGAAGCGCTAGAGCGGCAGCCCCGGCATGCTCTCCCCGGGCAACGGCAAGGCCGGGGGGCGGGCCGGAGCGGCCCCGCCCCAGCCCCAGCCCGCCGGGGGTGAGCGGCGTCCCAGGGGAGGGGGCCCGCCCCGGGCAGCCCCGCCGAAGGGGGCGGGAACAGGTTGGGGAGAGAGAGGGTCCCCATTACCTCAGTCGCGACCCGCGCCACCTGCCCGCGCGCGGGGGGGGCGGGCCGTGCGCCAGGCAGGAACTGAACCACGGCCCCGCCCCCACCATGGCCCCGCCCCTGCCCCACCCCTAGGCGCACGCGCTGTCCGCACCACGGCTTCCGCCCGGCTCCTGGCCAGCAGGCGCCGGCATCAACCCCGCCCCCAGCCGGCGCCGGAAGCCGGAAGCGGGGCGGAGGGTGGTGGCTGAGAGGGGGCGGCCCGCGGGACGGGAGGGCAGGGGCGGGTTTGGGGTCTCTGGGTGTGGCGGAGCGGGGCCCAAGGGCGCCCGGGGGCGGGACCTTCCCCGCCGCGACACGGCTCGGACCGGCGGCCGCCCCGGCAGCGGCACCGGCGGGAAAGGGGCGGTTCGCAGGGCTGCCCTGCGGGAAGGCCGTGGCTGCTGGGGCTGCAGCGGCGGGGCCGGCGGCGGGGGCCGCGGGGCTGCAGCTGGGCCCGGGCCCGCTCCTGAGACGGCCGCGGAGCCGCTCAGGCGTTAGGCCGCGCTCCTGCCCGCGAAGCTGAAGGCAGAAGGCTCTGGGTGCTTATGGGGTTAAACGGCCTTCTGAGGGTTTTGAGCACAATGCAGCCACCTCAGTTCTCCGTTCTCTGACCCTAGTGTTCTCTTTTCCTGTTCTTTATGTAGTAGATTTTATACACTATGATTTTATACCGTGATCACAGGAGAGTGAGGAGTACGTGCTGCCACCAAGGACATATCTTACATACCAAAGCATCATTCATGATCAGTTTTTATCGGCCCGATGTATGCAAGTTCACAGTGAATTCCATCTCTGCGTTTTAAAGAAAATCTCCTGCAATTCTGTTACTCTGCAAATCCCCAATGTCGATGTCCGGCAACTGTAGGAGTGAGCAGGAGGGACAGAACTTTTCAGGTGGGAGGGAACAGCTTCATTCCACGGAAGATCTGTGTCACGTCTTCCTTGCCAGGATGTGTCACACACTAGCAGTGTCAAAGCTGGGTTCTTCTGTGTCAAGGCATACAACTGTGGCAAATGTATTACAACAGGTATCATGGCAGTGTATGTTCGAAAGAAAACCGATAAAACGTGCTTTTACCTGGCGTGGATGGCACACACTGCAGTTTCAAGTGTGATGTTCTTGCTGTGCTGCCTTGTGGCCACCAGATGTCATGCAGTGGCCACGGCTGCTGAAGGTGTCGAGGAATTCAAGAATTCTGGTTATTACTGACTTCTGGGTTTTACCCAAAGACTAGCATTTTTATTAATACGCATTTTGCTGACTCAGCCGTATGATTCGTGGAGTTTTAGGGGTTTTTTTCAGTCATCTGAAAGATTAGAGAATTCCGAAGAAATTATTTTATTTTTTCTAGTTGGAATAAACTTGTAATGATAACCTGCTTTTAATAAAACATAATATTCTGAACATGAGCCCAATTATCATTATTAGAAAAAAGTAACTTTTTTTTTGTTCATGCCCTACAAGCAAAAAGTTTAGCCATGACAGTTCTGTGATTTGGGACATACACAGTGAAACTTTCCCTATCTGCTCTCCAAGGGTTTTTGTGATACATTCATTTGGAAAAATAACCCAGGTAAACTGGTGTAAACCTGGATTAAACTTCATATTTGGTATGATCCACCCCAAAGCATTGGGAAAGGTGGCACAAAGTGCATGCCATATTGCAAAGGCTTTACACTCTGAAGTGATCAGTTCCCTTATACTCCTAAATATAGGCAACATAAGCTTGTGTTGGGTGCACGTGTTGGGCAGCACCTCTAAAACGCATGCTAACGCTGTGCTGATGGAAGGAGAGGGCTTCCTCCAGAAGTGTTCCCTGTGCACTCACAGCAGTTTAACCAGCATGCATGGTGTGGAAATTACTGTCTTGCAGACCTGGAATGGCAGAAACATCTGGATGCAGAAGGACAAGTCCATGGAGATCTGTGCAGAACTGATCCCACAATTACAAAGGCATCCATCCCACAAGCAGTCATTGCTATGGGCTTCTCTACGGATTTGTGCAAGGAACCCCTGTAATGATGTCACAGGTCTGTTGAAACCAGTCTGGTGAGGATGCATTGACTAGTGGAGCTGCTGTGAGGTGCCAGCACCATTGCAAAAATAAGTAGTTTGCCCTGGTTACAAGATACACAAACTTTCAGAAAGCTTTGCACATATGGATTTCACTACAGGAAATCAAGGAGAACCACATGTTTATTCTTTGCCCTTTCCACCCATGAGTCCTCAGAGCACTTCTACAGGAAAAGGCGAATGGTTTGACTGGTCATTGTAGCAGCATCACTAAAACTAATGCCAGCTTGTATGGAAAAGAAAATGGCCCAGAAACATCCACTGGCACAACCGCACTCACTCATTTTTCCTGCTGGTCAGGAAGAAGTCTGCCAGCACTGCTATTAGCAATAATACCAACAGTGTGTGTACACTGAGGCTGTGACCCATTCTCCCTGCTGCCTGTGCTTGCCTCTGGAGATCTTACTTAACCTCTGCTGCTACAGCTCTTGCAGCACACCATTGGCCAGCTAGACTGTGTAATCAGCATTCTGCGGATTACTAATGACAACTACTAAACAGATTAAACATTTACTTTTGCATTATTCTCTCATGTATAATATAAGGAACATAGGCACCTGACTCAGGCATATAGATTCCAGTCCATAGGCTGAAAATGGAGCAGCACTGAGTGCCCGAGCCTTTTGCTGAATCCAGATACAAGATGCTAAGTAGAAAGTAAAGCACAGTAAGTTATAAGTAAGTGAGATAACCTGCTATTTAGAGTATCTTCCTATTTAAATATCCCATCAAACTGCTGATGTGGTTACCATCAGTAAAATACATTGTAAAATCAGTGTGAGATTATAAAGGCAAAAGTTTTGTAGGTAAATGAGGTACTACTACTACTGAGATGAACTTGGTTGTAGGTAAATACATGAGATATAGTGTAACTACTGAACAAATAAACCTGACGTGAACACCAACTTTGATATTAATATGACTATAAATAATTAATCCAAAAATTATAAATAATGTCAAAATAGTCACAATAAAAAAGGAATTACTTCCTTTGGCATATTGTTTTCCACATTGTTATCTAATGCTTTAAGTTGCACCATCACTCAGCAGAATGGAGTCTAAATTGGAAGGGGAAGAGCTCAAGAAGCATATTTCCAATTCCAGAGATCCTCCAGCAATATTCCCCCATCTTGAACGTCATCATCAGACAGCACACAGTGAGTCATTGGCTAATGGCACCCAAATCCAAACACCTGTTAGTGAGCACATGGAATGTGAAGATGCTTGTAAAGAACAAGATTATAATTAAAGAAAGATGCATTAATTCTAACAGAAATAAGATAAATAGAACAGATGGTTTACATATTTGTGGGCAGTTATGTTTTTGTGTAATGGTAGTGGAGATGAAGATTAGTAAACAGAATCACTATGTAATTTAGATTGGAAAGGACCTTTGGAGTCCCTTCCTGACCTCTAGGCCAACACTCCTTCTCAAAGCAGGAGTAGTTACAAAGTTAGATTATGTTGATGAAGGCAAATAATGCCGATATTTGGTTGCTGAAAAGTTACCTGAAGTATTTCCCTGTATATTTTGCTATAACTAGGATAAATGATTGCTTTGATCACATGGAATGAATTTAATGCTGCTTTCATATAACTAGTATTTTATGGCACCTACATTAAACACAAAATAAGGCTCATTCGTATGTATAACAAAGAACCCTGGCAGCTAGACAAAAAATTCCTTTTATTCAGGCCTGGGTCCTCATTGTGTAAAATCCTTACTCCAGTAAATCAATGGCAAAACACACAAGGATATGTGAAACTTAACTTATTCTAGTGTTGCTTTATTAGGAACTGATCAGTAATCACTATGAATATTTTCCCTTTGTTTCCCTAACAGATTTCAATAGAAAGCAAAACATATTTTGTTTTAATTCCTGAAGCTGTTGTCTTTTGTGTATGTAAATAAAAACAGATTGTGAGAATCATTAATGTACACCTTTTAACATGCAACAGTGAGTAAGAGGCAAATGAAACACATAATGCTGCTATTTATATCTAGCTAAATAGTTCATTGTTACCTACTCCCAGTGAAGAATTAATTTGATTAATTACATGAGAAGCTGATTCATTCATCTGAAACCTGTCTGGAAATATTACAAGACACAAGTACCACGTCTAATGGCACTTTATGTTTTCCAGATCCAATTTAAATTTATATGTTTGTGGAAGCAAAAATTCACTCTTAGCTGGATATACTTCTCCTTTCATGCCCTCTTCGCCTACTAATATTTGCCTTCTATAACAGGTGAATAGGTTTGGAAATATTCTGTACTGTTTCTAAACTCTTTCTTGTCTAAGTAACTGAAGTATACTGACAGCTGTCCAAGTTTTCACTCACAGTAGTTAAGTCTCTTTTACTTGGCTGATTTTCTGTTTTAATTCTAGTGTAAGATTCCTAAGTCATCTTTCAGAGTAAAAAAGAAAAGTTTTTTGTTGCTAAAGCAAGAAACTGGACATTAGGAACTCCTAGCTCTAAGTCCGCTGCTTAATATTTACCTTGAACAAAATTTCTTGTGTTTGCTACTTTATAATTAAGACATCTTGGTCTTAGTGAGGAGGGGGGGCAATACAATTTTTAAAAATTGTGCAGTATGTATGTATGGATGGAGATTTCTTATGAACCTAAATCAGATCATAAGCTTTCTTTTTTAATACATTTTACATTTTTTAATACATTTAATACATAATGCCAACAGCCATTTGTTCACTCAGCTAGATTTCCACCCTTCTGCATGTTAACTAAATGATATCTACTTTGCCACGTATTGTCACTTATTGAAGAGGAGTGCCTGGTATTCCAAAGGCCGTAGGATGATGATTCCCTTTTTTTTTTTTCCATTGGGAATACTGAAAGAAAGGCTAATGGCTTTTTTGATACTATCTTGGTATGTGACAGGATTGGCTCCATCTACGTGTGATACATAAATATAGCTGTTTATGCCAGAGGATCAACACTAATTTAGTGCTGAATCATCACATGGCCAGGAAGTAAAACAAAAATACAAGGAGGATAATATAATAATCCCCTGCTGTTTGGCTATTGGAACAGGCTTTAGGTTGTTTATTTTTAGGCAAGAAGTTGTTTCACCTTTAATCTGAACAGAAACTTTCTGTTAATGTTGTTGGGATGTCAGCTTTTGAGACAAGGGCAGTCCAGTCCTCAGTACAAGAAGACACTAAGCACCCATGTGTCACCCAGTACTCAGGAACTCCCAGAACTGAAACTAGCATTAACTGCTGATTATCAACAACTAATCTTTTATACCTTGGTAAGAAGCCTTCTTGTTGTACAGCTTTTTATTAAAATCGTTTCAATAAAATTTGCCTAATTTCAAGCATCTGAGTTAGACATGGTCACCCACAGATACTCATTACATCCTAATCTATGTGCTAACTTCTGAAACCTGACATACTATGGCACTAAAGTATCAAATATTATAGGGGTCCATGGATAAACCAGTGCAAAGTGTGATGTAAGTACATCAGGCCAGGTTCCTTGCCCACACAAGTCACCAAGGCTTCAGAAAAGTAATTTTCTATTCTCAGTAAAACCATCTATCTATTAACATCTGACCTGGACCATGGTTTCTTTCTTAGCTTTCTGAAAAGGAATGCTTCCAATTTGTAACAGAGCATTTCTCTATTTCAGACAAAAATGGTTTTTGTGGTATGACTGGATGATCTTTAGCAATTTAATCCAGGGAGATAATTTTTATCAGTGATTCCAAATTCACTTTGATAATATCATAGTAATAAAGTCTTGATAACCCCAGTTCCGAAGCTCTGAGATATCTTTGTTTCTCCATTAATGAAGTGTTAAGGAGGCTTAAATTTACAAAGACTTTAGGGAATTTAAAATCAATATTGGATGTGATTTCTTCTGTTTTCTCTCTTTGTTGTATTTGTAGAACATTTGTTATATGAGCTAGTTGTTAAATCACTCTGATTTCTCAGGAAAAAGGTAAGTGTGCAATGCATACAAAATAGGAAGATAGATGTTAGTGTCGATGGGGGAAAAAAGTAAAAATCCTGAAGTCTACCTGATTCCATAAGTATAAATACCAGTGGCCTCACCAGTGCTGGAGGTGGGGGGGAGAAACAACCCCTTCCCTTGACTTACCAGCCACACTGTGTCTAACGTAGCCCTGTACATGCTTGGCCTTCATTGCTGCACGGGAGTTTGCGTTGGCCTCTGTTGAGCTCCATGATTTTTCCACTGGCTCATTCCTCTTGTTTGCTGGGATCCATGTGAACGGCAGCCCAGCCCTTCAGTCTACCAACCACTCCACCCCACAGTTTGTGTCATCCAAAACCTGAAATAATGTGTGTTCCAGCTCATTATCCAGGTCAATGAGAAAAATGGCAAATGGCGCTGGCCCTAGTATTGATGCCGGAGGAACACCACTAGTAACCAGCTTCCAGTTAGACTTCTGTGGTGGGTTGACCCTGGCTGGACACAGGGTGTCCACCAAAGCAGCTCTATCACTCCCCTCCTCAGCTGGAGAGGGAAGAGAAAATACAATGAAAAGCTTGTCAAGATAAGGACAGGGAGAGATCACTTACCAATTACCATCATGTGCAAAATAGACTTGGGGAAAATTATTGCCAATCAAATCAGAGTAGGATAATGAGAAATAAAAACTAAATATTAAAACATCTTCCCACCACCCCTCCCTTCTTACCAGGCTCAACTTTACTCAAAATTTTCTCTACCTCCTCCCACCCAGCAGCACAGGGGGACAGGGAATGGGGGTTGCAGTCACTTCATCACACATTGTCTCTGCCTCTCCTTCTTCCTCAGGGGGAGGACTCCTCACACTCTTCCTCTGTTCCAGTGTGCTGTCCCTCCGATGGGAGACAGTTCTTCACAAACTTCTCCAACGTGAGTCCTTCCCGCAGGCTGCAACTCTTCATGAACTGCTCCAGTGTGGGTCCCTTCCATGGGGTGCAGTCCTCCAGGAACAGACTGTTCCAGCATGGGTCCTCCACGAGGTCACGAGTCCTGACAGCAAACCTGCTCCAGCCTGGGCTCCTGTCTCCATGGAGCCACAGGTCCTGCCAGGAGCTTGCTCCAGCATGGGCTTTCCAGGTCACAGCCTACTTTGGGCATCCACCTGCTCTGGAATGCGGTCCTCCACAGGCTGAAGGTGGGTATCTGCTCCATTGTGGACCTCCATGGGCTGCCAGAGAACAGCCAGCCTCACCATGTACTTCATCACAGGCTGCAGGGTAATCTCTGCTCTGGCACCTGAAGCACCTTCTCCCCCTCCTCCTTCACTGACCTTGGTGTCTGCAGAGCTGTTTGTCTCACATATTCTCTTGCACTCCTCTCTTCTCACTACTGTTAGTGTTGTGCGGGTTTTTTTCCCCTTCTTAAATATGTTATCACAGAGGCACTACCGCCACTGCTGAAGGGCTTAGCTTTGGCCAGCAGTGGGTCCATCTTGGAGCTGGCTGGAACTGTCTCTGTGGGACATGGTGGAAGCTTCTAGCAGCTTCTCACAGAGCCACCCCTGTAGCACCCCCCACTACCAAAACCTTGCCATGCAAACCAAATACAACCTTGAACCATTAACCACTACTCTCTGAGCCCAGCAGTCCAACCAGTTTTTCACTCACCTCAGTCTACTCATCCAGTCCACATCTCCTCAGTTTAGCTACCAGCATACTGTAAAAGACTGTGTTGAAAGTCTTGCTTCAGATAAGCTACATCTGTAACTCTCCTTTCATCCACAGAGGCAGCCATTTCATCATAGAAGGCAATCAGGTTGGTCAAGGATGATTTAACCTTGATAAATCTCTGCTGGCTGGTTCCAGTCAACCTCTGTCCTTCATGTGCCTGAAATGGGGAGGACTTGTTCCTTAATTTTCCCAGGAGCTGCCCAGGTTGTAGGTCTTCCTTCCTGGCTTTTAAAAATATTTATGTAACATTTGCCTTTTACCAGCAACTGCGGAATTCCCTCAGCTGCCGCAGCCTTTCAAAGATGAAAAAGACATCAGCCATCTCAACTTCCGTGGACGCACCTCATCCGGTCCCATGTCCAAAATTACTTAAATTCTCCCTAACTTGATCCTCTTGTACAATGGGTAATACCTCTTTCCCCCTAGTTTGCTACTAGGTACAGAGACCTGGCCTTGCCAGTAAAAAACAAGGCAAAGAGGGCATTAAGTACTTTAGCCTTTTCCACGTAGTTTGTCACTGGGTCCTTTCTAGCTTGCCTGCACTATTTAGCAGTGAGCTTACATTTTCTGTCATCTGTCTTTTGAGGCTGCTTACCTGTAGAAGTCCTTCATGTTGCCCTCCAGATTCCTTGGAGGTTTCAACCTTAGCTCTGCGTGGCTTTCCTAACTCAACTCCTGCATGCCTGGGTGATGCTGCGAGATTTCTTGATAGCCATCCCCTGCTTACACTTTCTGCATACTTCCTTTCTGTGTCTGCGCTCAGCTAGAAACTTCCTCTTCAGCCAACCTGGCCTCCTGCCGTATCTGTCCCTCTTCTTGTACAGCCACGACAGACCATACCATTCTTGTGCTTCAAGTAGATTTTATCTGAAGATCAGCTGCAATGGGATTTTTTTCTTTCTTGGCTCGCCAGAGACTCCCGCCTACCTGTTCCCTGACCAAGCTGAAGTCCACTGTCCTGAAGTCCAGGTCTTTACCACGTACTTTCCTCACATCCATTAGCATCCTAAATTCAACCTGTTTCTCCACTTCTTTTTAGGCTTTGATCTCCATACCCTGATGTACCTGCTTAAAAGCCTTTCTCAATAGATTAGCAAGACTATTGGGAAAGATGCTCTTGCCTCTCTTTCTCATGCAGGTGGCATCACTCCCCACCAGTCCTTGCTCCCAGAAGATGGTCCATGAGCATAAAAGCCAAAGGCCCTGCTTGTGACACCAGCCACACTGGCTTTGATCTGCAAGATACATCCTTTCCTGCTGAGCCACGTGACGCGTAAGATCAAAAAGGAACACAACCTTGGCCCCTTTTCCACAGCTTAGAGCACAGCAGTCATCTTTGATCTGCTCAAGGTCTCTTTTGGCAGCAACACTTGCGGCCAGATGGGTAAGCAGAAACGGGTAGTAACAGTGCAAAGACAGAAATAGATAGTAATGGCCCAAAGACACGATTGGTCCTTCTGCAGTGTCCTACATCAGGGCTCAGCTTCCTGACAGCAGGCCTGACCTGCAGGTGGGTGCTCTGGCCCCTGGAGAAAGGAGTCTTAGCCGCTGTTACCCGTTACTTCATCCTTATGGTGCTGCTTCCAGCCAGTTTGAGGTTTTTGTTCAATACCCCTGAATTCCCCGCAAACTTTTCTATCCCCCAAAACTTTCTATCCCACATAAATTTCACTGTCTTGCTACATACCATAGCTCATCGATAAATATTTTATCTTATAATCTTATCAGAGATGTTTAAGGAAGTCCATTGCTTGATTCATCTCATATTGATTATTCTTACTCTTTCTGTTGGTCTATGACAGCCCTTTTTTTCTCTCAACTCATAAGTATATTGTTTCCTTGATAACCTCTTGGGAAGGGCATGGTTATGAAGACTCATTCTCTTTCATCTACTTTTATGTAGACCAGGTAGTAGATAACTCCCTAATTATTGTTTATTGATGGGAGAAATTCACTGACCTGCATTCTCACAGTCACTCTTTGGGCTCGTTTTAAATATTACATCCTTATTCTCTGGGATTGCAATCATGGGAAAAGAAAATCCTGATGAACAGCTCTGCCACTTCATGCTTCTACTCCCTGGGACTCCTGATAACTGGTTTGCTTCATCAGGCTGTTTCATCACCTCCTCTTCTGGGCAACTTTTCATGGGACAGTGCAAGGTTCAGATCCACCTAAGAAGCAGACAGAGCTGATGACTGCACAGAGAGGTACCGGCGGATGGATTTCACAGGGTCTTCAGGCAGACAAAAGGACTCTGTAGTGTACAGGACACAGGAGGAAAAAGTGACTGGTAAACATAACTATGAACAGTTTCAATTTCTGAGTAACGCTCCTGTGTTATCTGCAGATATATAGGAACAGTTATGGTTTTAATTACATCTGGTCAGCTTAATATTTAATTGCAGATTCTTCAGCACTTAACCAGGTTACAGAAGACTGGATAGCTCTTCGATTTGTCACAGGACACTCACATTCCATAGCAAATTAATCAGCTGTGCTTATGCTTCAGTCTTTAGCATTTTGGTTTTAGGGTGTAAGCTGCTGAAGATAGAGACCTGCCTTCCTGCATGCTTGTACATTTCCCAGCTCATCTGTTAGTATGAATAATAATAAATAACCAATAATTATGTATTTAATTTCCAGGGCTACTGATTAAGTAATACACTTGGAATCTCTGTTAAATAATTACTTTTAAATGTCTTAAAAACTAAAAGAGAATGATCATATCCTAACTCAAGCAATGCTGGCTGATAGATTTCTACAAGAATATGATGAAAATAGAATAGAAGGTCAATGCTGAATAAGTCAAACTTAAAATAAAAATTGTTCTCTAAGGTGACAGGTTTCCAAATTCCTTTCAACCTAGAGAATAATTAAAATACAGATTAGGATGCAAAATAAGAACATGAGCTATAGCTTAGTTTTTGGGCAACCATAAAAGTATAGCAATGCTAGTGGAAAACTAGAAAGCAAGATAAACAAAGCCAAAAAATATTAACCTGGGAATATACACACATCAGCAAAGCTACATCTACTCAGGAAAACATAAGCACATCTTGAAATTAAGCAGTAAATTAACAATTTGCCAGTATTAAATTCCTAATGCCTCATTATTATGTTAATTTTGGTATTTTTAAATTGCATTCATTTATGGTCTCAGCTTTAAACTGTGACACTGTGACTATGGGAGAGCAGAGTGCTAGAACTAATGTTTTTTTAATTTTGTTTTTTTTAAATCAAACTCCAGAGGAGCCTGGAGCCCTAGATGCACAAGGGCAGCACAATCTCCCACTCAGTTTCTCTGAGTCTACAGAATCACTAAGATGAGAAAGAAAACTTGCCACAATGTGGAAGGTTCTTTCCTCTCAGCATCCTCCACAGCATTTGTTTCAGTCTAGTTAGAGAGTTTGTTTTCTCATAGCTATTTTATCTTGCCCTGTTACAGCTTCAGAAAGGAAAAAGCTACTTATTGAAAAATCTCTAACGCCATAGTGAATGAATGATGACGTTAAGGGAGCTGGCACAAAAAACATAGCATACATACAGAGTTTGAGAGATTTTAATGTTCAGCTTGAGACCAGGCACAGAATCTTTATGTAAACTCTTTACACAGACTGAAAAGTCAAAAGATTGAAAGCTTTGAAGAAACTAGGAGATGAAAAGTGCACAGAGAAAAAATTGATCTTTTACAGGGGGTCAGAAGAACGTAATGCTTGGATACTAAGAGCAAGACTGAAGTGGGATATATGTGTTATCCTGGTTTCGTATTGACACTGCACTTCAATGAAAGGTAATTACAATTAAGAGAAAAGTAACATCGGATTGTCATTAACAGAATAAGAAAAGTGCTTAGCAGGCATCAGAGAAGGAAACCCCTGAAAGAAATGTTTTCTGTGGGACAGCATTTTTCTGCAAACTCATCGGAGAGGGAAAGAAAACTACTACCACAGTTGTATGAGCAAGAATGAAAGTGATGTCCTACACCAGGAACTCATGAACATTTCATAACTGAAATCTATTTGGCTATCTGCCTGGACTCATGGGCTGCACCTAGTTGGCATTAATATCGAACAAAGCACTCTCACTGTGAGCATCACAATGTGAGTATTATGTGGAGGTAGTAACTAATGCAGAAGTAGTTCACTTCTGCATTAAAAGAAATAGGATGGCTGTAGATAACACTGTAGAACTCTATGTTATAGTTAAAGATCACATGCTACACCTTGGCCATTTTGTGGGACACTTTTAATGGTAAGCACTGAAGTTATAGAACCCCATGAACTACATACTGACTTATATTTCCTTCCCTTGAGCTGTAGGATTCTAATTCTAAAGCCTCTTTAAAGGCCCAAAGATGGGTTGCAGGATTTTTCTTTGAGTAGCTGACAGGAAGTGTGTGGGTAGCAGGGGGGAGGTCTATACAACACCTTCCACCTATGTGAATATATAGGCTACTCAAAGTCTCAGATAAATTGTTTGCATTTTGCAGCAACAATAAGAATAAGAAATCATTCTAATATTGAATTGAATTATTTATATGCTAATTTCCCATTACTAAATCCATCCACTCCTGTATGCTGTGGACTACTCACTTTAAGCAGTAAAAATCTTACCTAGAGTATGAACAGATTTGGCAGAACTATCCATATATAATGGAATTATGAATCAAGCAAAAGCTATCAGAAGAATGAAGGTGAAATCTTGACCCTGACGAGGGTCATATGCATTTTTGACTTGATCTGATCAATAACTAGCACCTAAGAGATGGGCATTGTATGATTTCAACAGAAGTACCAGCTCACGGGTGGAGTTAAATGCCAAAGATCCCATACTGGACCATGGTGAGAACGAGACACCGCAAAATGAAACCAAAAGCATCCATCACACAAAGCCGAAGTGCTGCCTGAAGTAATCATGCAGTATGTACAAGAAAGAAGAAATTCAGAGCATGAGGTTGTGGAAATTCATCCCCACTCCAAAATGTCCCTCAGAACCTGAGGTGCCTCCATCTACTCCAGCTCCAGCACCTGCGTGCTCACCCGTGTGTCTCCCCAGGCAATCCAGCCACATGGTTGCCTGATAGACCAGGGTAAGTCATGGCAACTGGCACACCAGTAACATTGACTAAGTGAAGATTGCCCTTCGAGACTGACTGATGTTTTGCCCCACCTGCCAGGTAGGTAAGGCAATCCCACAAATTCTTCATGGCTTCCAAATTTACTTCTTGGTTGAATACGAAATCCTTGGCTCTTGCTTCCAGATTCCTTAGTCCTAGTCTCATTCGATCTCTGCTTGCTCTTTTTCCAAAGCCCTTCCCTGTGACATGGACTCGCTGACCTTTATGGGGTTTGCCCTTGTATTTGTTTTAAGGCTTCTCTGGCTTCCTACCTATTGCTGAAGCTGCAATTCCTGCTGGCATGTTCCTGAGCTTAGTCCTTAGCCTTGACTTTCCCTGGTCATAATATTGCACTGCATTTTCCCTTTTTGATTCCAGACTGTCTTTAACCACCAAGAATGATCACCCACATTCTGCCATGTTTGATAATTTACTGAGGATATGTATTTATGCCTTTTCTTTCAAGGCATGGAATGGGACTCGCTCCTTCTCCTTTCAGGTGTAGCCAGGGAACCTCTAGTTTTGTTGGGCCAGAAAAAAAAGCTTTAGTGGCAATATGACTGTGGGGTAGAACATCTTCTTGTAGGTAGGTTATTCCTGAATTAAGGCCACCATTTCCACTCCTATTTCTACATCGTACCTTTGAATTCCTGGAAAAAAAATGGAAGCCAGAACAGCATTGTACAGAGCCTGGTATTATTACATGTGTTAAACAGCACGTAAATATGCCAACCACAGGGAGTCCCAGTGGAGATTTAGGCCAAGCAATACCTGTTTTTTAGCTCCTTGTCAGACTTAGGCAAGAACCAGGCACCCAGCACTTAGTCCTGTGAAGACTAAGGCAGTTCTGGGCATGTGGAGAGGTGAATCCCTAACAACCTGAGGCACATTCCAGACAAACAGGGAGGCACCTCTGGAATTTAGGTGCCTATAGGGCTAGATGTCAAATGAATGTGGGATTTCAGGATCACGGTTTGGGTCTTCCATGCTTTATGCGGGACACAGGCAGGATTTAGGCCCCTGAATACCTTATTGCTTTTTTGTCACCAGCACCAAAGTGTGGGAATCCAAACCACTCTTCCTATATTCTGGCAGCAAATTAGCTGAATCTCAATTGTTAACTTCAATGTACTGTTTCTGGAGAAAATGTCAAACCTCTATTGTATTGGAAATTAAGATAAAATATTTGGCAGGAAAGTTGATGATAGTCCATTCCTATTTTTCTGTAATTTACCTATGGGCTCTAGATTGTTGGGGGGGGAGGGTGTGTTTGTTTTGTTTTGTTTTCACAAATGTTGTGTCTGTCATATATTGGCACAGTTTTATATTAGAACAGTGTTTCTGTTTTGAAACAATAAAAAGGGAGGAACAACGATTTGAATAAATCGTGTTATCTTAACTTGTGTGTTATTTAGTTTCTGTAACAGCTTTGCAGATTTTGAGTTTATATGTGTCCGATTCTCATCATAATTCCAAAATTAGTATGCTTCTGTGATTTTTGTAAATCTCACATACACTGTGCAGTCAAGCTAGGTGGATATTGAATATGACGAAGTCTAATCTAGACAGCCGATCACCTTCACCATATTGGAATGAAACCAAACAGGAGAAGGATAGTTTGTTGCGTATCTTTCAATGATACAAATTACTAAGAACAGTTGCAAAACTGTGTTGGTTCAGATAAAAGCTAGACTGACTTGTTCTGTGACATGTGTCAGGACTGCTGATGTAAACATGACCATCACTTAAACTTTCCTAAATGGCTATGAATTTCTGTCTTAACTAATGGTCTTAAAAATGCCTTTCCTGAAAGAAGAGGTCCAAATCTTCTAAATAAGCCTAGGAACAAGTACTACTACAAGCACTGAGCCTCCACAAATCTGTTTGGATCAAGATCATGTGTTGTTCTGATACGGCCAAAATATGAACAAATCCCACCAATCAAATACCCTTCACCTACGTTCATGTATCAGGATATTGTGGTGTATGCCAGCACTGAAGCAGAAACGTTGGACACCTCAAAGCTGATGTTATGTGCTTATTTCCTATATTTGTTGCTCCAGAGAGATACTTAATTCTACGCATTTTCTAGGTAGTCTATGATGTCGATGCTGATCCAGACCCTGCTGAGATAATCTAAAAGGATTTAAAAAGATGCGTGCCTTGTGCTTCTCCTTTTTTTTTTTTTTCTTTTTTTCTGTTCTGTGATTTAAACTGTATGTTTTCTGGCCATACACGTCTGTCTTTGTGTGGGTGTGGAATGAAGTAGCACAGGTCTGCTAAACATACCCATGGCCATCTGGCCTGCTGAGAACTGTGGGTATCCAGTGGGCACAGTGGCAGAGAGAGGAGAAACTGGGACTGCAGTGGCCCAGACTCCTTTCTCTCCAGTGCGGTTTAGCTGAAGCGGCTCAACAACACCAATATATTCACCTTTACTCCAGCACAACAGAATCCTGATTATAACTGAGACCTAACTGGAAATGTAGTACAAATACTTAGTAATATATCTACCTGGCTTCTTCAACAGTGAATGTCATAAAATGCCATGGTTATTTCAGCTGTGGATCTTTGGTCAAGGAAATAGAAAGGAATAATTTTAGGCTAAAATAAGAGAAGAGGTATAGCTATTTGGATCTTAAAAGTGTAGAGTCAGTGTCCAAAAATCCTATCCAGATACAGGAAACAGGACTTCCTGCTTTCTTCCTAACCATCCATCAAGGACAGCATACTACCTTTCATCTTCAGGTCTCCTGACTCCTTTAGGTCTCCTGTCTCTGTCCTTGGAGGTACCTGAAACCCAACTGGACATGGTCCTGAGTAATCTGCTCTTGCTGACCCTGCTTGAGCAGGGGGGCTGTCCTGAGCAACCTCCAGAGGTCCATTCCCACCTCAAGTATTCTGTGATTTTATGATTTCCATGCTTATATAAGTTGCTTTACTGAAACTGACATTTTTTTCTCAACCCCTTATGCACTTCCTGAGGGTATAACTGTCTACCTTTCTGGTTCTGCCCAATTTTGTCATCACACATTTAATGTAGTACTCATCACCTATTTTAATTCTGGGAAAAAATCACTTTCTTCATAGGTTAATCTGTTTAGTTAATCACTAGCCAAGTAAATTATACACAACCCAGGAAAATAACTCAAATTGCCTGCCATACATACTTCTTTGGGTAAGACAGTAGTATAGGTAGGGCTGATCTGCTCAGCCAAACCCGTTCTGTATTTTGTCCTCCCCCGCCTTGCTCATGTCCTTGTCCTCCTGCCATAGAGACCCCAGCATTAATTTATGTCCATCTCGATGTACTGTTCGTCAATTGTTGGCTGATTATGACATTTTTTTAATAGTGAATTTAAAGATTTCCGGCACACAGACATTTTTATTATGTTAGCGTTTTTAGCAGACGATTATAACCTCCGTGTCCCATCATTAGCAAGCAAAATCAGAACAAACAAAACCCTAAAAAACTCCTTGTACCAGACAAATGCGTGCTGATTACAATTTAGGAGAGACGGTATCACGCAGCGCAGAACAGCAAGTCCCACAAAGAAAGCTGGAGAAAACCTCGGGGTCATTTAAGAGAAGATTCCCAAAATCACTGAGGGACACATGGGACCACCACGTCCTGGCAGAGGCTGCTCACGATATGACCTGATACGATCGTCCCCGTCGCAAGCCGGCAGAGAGGCACGACCCTGCCCGCGCCGTGCCGCGGGAACGGCTCCCCGCGAAATCACTTCCTCGGCCCTACTTGGCGGAATAACGAACCAGCAGGACGGTTAAAGCCAATTTATTCCCAGGGAGAGGGATAAGCAGCTAATTAATTAATGTCGCGGGCACCGGGACAAAAAGCAGCGCTGCAGGGTTTGGGCTGTTCTGGCTCCTGAGGAGCCCCCTCGGCTCCCCGGGCGGGCGGCGGCGGGGAAGCCGGTACGGCCGGGCTGGCGGGGGCGGGATGCGGAGCCCCCGGTGCTGCCCCTGCGCGGTGCGGGCGGGCGCGCAGCCTTTCCCCGCGACTTTACACGAGTGTCCGGGGCGCGGGGCACACCTGAGGGTTAGCAGAAAACAACAACAAGATAATGACCCCTAATGCGCACCCTGGGCACGGATCACACGCGGGCCGCTCCCTTCCTGTGCCACCGGCGGGGAGTCTGCTGCGGCGCGGTTCCCTCGGCGGGGAGGGACCGACGCGGCCGGCGGTGGGCAGGGAGGGAGGGACGGAGGGAATCGCCTTATTAAACGCATACACTGAGGCCGGCGGCTGCCACCGGCGCCCCCTCCATGCCCGCGGAGAGTCCGAAACCGCAGGCACCGCTGCGCTGCGAGCAGCTGCCGCCGCCCGCGCCGCCCTCACCCCGCTGCCGCTCCTGCCCCGGCTGCCAGCGGGAGGGCACGGCCGCCGCGCACAGCCCCGCCGCCCACCGCGGCGGCTCGGAGCCCGGCATGGCGCGGCGCGGCCGCTTCCAGCGCTTCTTCGGCTTCAGCGAGTCGGAGGACTCGGAGCCCGAAGGGGCGGCCGCCCCCCCACGCCGCTGCCCCTCCGCCGCCGCGCCCAAGCGGCGCTCCGCGTTCCCCCACTGGCGCCCGAAGAAGAAGGCGCAGCACGCTCGAGGGGGCGGCTGCGCTGCCGCTGCCGCTCGGACCACGCCCGCCTCGCCCCCTGGCTCCCCGGACCCGCGGTAAGCGCGACCCCGCGCCTCCTCCCCGGGGACGCTGCGGGGGGCGGGAGAGCGGGCGGCGGGGGGGGCGATGGGAGCCGCGGTGCCGGGGGCCGGCGGGCAGGGCACGGCTGGAGGCCAGGGGTTTTTTTTTTCCTTCCGAGGAGGGAAGCGGGTGTCCCGCAGCCGCCTTCGGGTCCAGCGTTTGCCCCATTCTGGCAGAGCGGCGCCTGAGCGGTGTTGACAAACAGCAGCGCCTGTGTGAATAACTAACAGTCACCCTGTGCCCGGAGCAGAGCGAGGCTTCCTGCCCCAAACAGCCTCCTGAAGTGTGGCTGGCGTGCACGAATAGCTTTTACTTGCTCTGTGCGCGCCTTTCCTGGACGTAGTAAAGCAGGGAGAGAAGGGTTTGGCGCTGCTTTTCTGCAGTACTGTAGTAGTACTGTAGTAGCTGTTGCTGCCCAGTGTGGTTCGAGGTGTCCCATGAGTAGTGACCATCTAATGGCATGCTGGCTTATAAATTCTTGAGGACACAGGCATTCCCCGGGGGCAGTTGAAAGCCTGTGACCGCAGCATGGGGAAGCTCAGTGAGATGGTGGGGTTGGCGAGCAGTAGAGTACATGAAAGTAATTCACAGCAGGGGATGGTGAACTTGGGATTCCGTCAGGAACTGGTTTGGTTAATACTGCTCAGATTTGAACAGCAAGACCCGAGCAAGGAGAAGATGTCACTGGTATTTGGATTTTGAAAAAACATGTTGTAATTTATTGGACTCTCAGGTGTTTACTTCAGACCGAGTAATCTGTAAGTTACAGAAGGGGTGGTTCTGTGTGTTTATATATATTAAAAAGTTATACAGAAAATGCGAGTACTTGCCTACAAGTAGTCATCATGTGGATGTGCAGACTTGATTAACTATAGTCTTATGATACTTGCATTTCATATTGAAATGTGTTATTGAAAACTTTAAACACCAACATCCTTCATAAAAGAAAAAAAAATGACCTTATGTTTACATATGTGTATGAAAAAATAATGAAGTCTGCTTCTGAGAACTTCTAAACCAGGAAATTATGTATTTCACAGTGCTGTTGAGTGGCCAAGCTCAGGGTGATGCTGCAGGTGACCTCAACCAGGAACAGATCTTCTTCTGCATTCCAAAAGCCAGATAAAGCAGAAGGGGATTGTGGTGTAGCTCAGGTTGGAAAGGAGAACCAAGCACGGCTGGCTCTAAGTTCAGACACAGGTTGCTGAGGACTGTGTCCAGTTGAGTTTTGAAATCTTCTGTGGGCGAGCTGCATCACTGCCTTCGTGTGAGAAAGTGTCTCCTTGTACAAGGTTGGAACATCTCTTCTTTCAATTTATGGCCTCTTCTGCTCCTGACATGCACCACTGAACAGCCTCTTCGCCTTTCTTAGTGATCCTCGCATGCGTATTGGTAGGCAAATGCTGGGTCCTTTCCGAGGTCACCTCTTCCCCGGGCTGAACCAGCCCTGCTCCCCTGGGCTTTCCTCTCAAGGCAAGTGCTTCAGCCCCTGAGCATCTTGGGGTCCTATGCTCAACTACTTGGGGCAACTATGCTTGACTCAGTTTATCAACACCTTATCTAGATCTGGCCAAATGAATGGCAAGAAAAGTGGGATAAGTCTTTAATCTCGGTGTGAGGTCCTTTTTCTTCCAGATACCTTGCTAGGTCTACAGTGTGAAACCAAAACAGAAGTGCTTTGTGAGATTTGGGGTTCAGTTGTTGCATCTGAAAAAAATGGAGGATTTTTTGCTGCATAATGTTGTTATCAAGCTCTGGGACTATAAATGAAGTCTAATAATTGCAAGGCTTCTGAAATGATAGGTTTGTAACTCCTGTTACAAAATACTGGATTTTTTGCTTTTTGGCCAGGGAACTAATCCTTTGACTGTTGATAACAGGTTGGAATGTGGAAATGTGACATGTAGAAATAAACGTGTATGTCACCATCATTAACTGCAGTCAGTTGTCTTCAGAGAGCACAAACTTCTCTTGTTTGTGTAGCTTACTACCACCCTCGGTTTTTTTTAAAATGACCTAAACAAAGACTTTAATACACAGACAAAAACACTCAATGCATTTTTATTATGTTTTTCAAAATACTTTGTTTGAAGTATTTTATTACGTGAATGGTAGGCTATAATGTGTGGTTGCAAGAATGCTGTATAGGCCAAATAAAAGTCTTATTTAAACAGGGATGATTTTGAAAATTTGGGATGCTTAATAAGTGACCGTGGATTTTGCTATGAGAGGGATGTTTTTTTCACGTAACTAACATGACAGCTGGCAGTTTGAAGACACCTATTTATATGAGACTCCCACTTTAAAATTATCTGATGAGCTGTTTTGCTATTCTTATGTTATGTTTTCAGGTAGTCAGTACTTTTCCTTGCTGTTAGTTACTTATCTTGAAGAGTAGTAGCTAATATGACATAAATAAATCTTACCATAAAAACCAAACAAACAGCCCAACTCCTTTAGACTTGAGGCTACAAGTGTGCATTCTCCTGCCTCAATGAAGTTTGACTTCATGGTTGTCTGGGGTTGAATCAGGGAAGCCAGATGAACTCCTCTGGTCTCTTTTTCCAGCAAAAGCTTGTAGAATCTCTTTGCTGGAGAAAATAACTACAAATTGGTGACTCTACACAGAAGAAAGTGCAGTGAAAGAGAAGAATGAAAAAGAATGATAGTTGCCACTGTGCTGTAGAAAACCGCACACTATTAATAAACCAATTTTTACTTGATCTCTTGGAAGTCCTCTCTTGGATCTTGAATGATTTCCACCCAAGGGCAAATTTAAAAATGAAGATAATGACTTGGATTTGAATTTTGAAGCAAGAAGTTGGGTACAGAAGGACAAAGCAAATTGCATATCTTTGGGGTGTGATTGTTTAGCAGTCTTTCTCACAATGTATGCGACTCAATGAATCTGGAGCTTTTGGTATTTGATGGTCAAGACCAGACAAGTTACTTCAGTCTGGTTATGAGTTGGCTAACACATAGATGTCAATAGCCAGATTCTTGCCCAAAATGTGTCGTTGGAAAGAGGAGGACATTTTTACTGCATATTATTCTTCAGCTTCAAGAAACAGTGATAGTTTGATGTTGGCCTTGATGTTCAAATGCTAGGGCAGCTGCCATCAGCAACACCCTTATTTTTACTCTTTCCTCTCCCCTAATTAAATTTAACTCAGCTCATCTTCACCAAGATACTAAATACATGAAGGAAAAGAAGACTATATGACTGTTATTGTACAATGATTTGGCAGGAAGACAAATATGAATTAGAGTTCAGTAATAGCATAAAAATAAGCAGAGGGAAAGCTACATCCAAGGAGAATTAGAATGTGTACTAATTAGACCTTATCTTGGAGAGGAACACACACGTTCAGGAGATAGGTTGAATGTGAAGAAATATTGTGAGAGGAGAAGGTGGCACTGAGACCAAAATCTGGTATCTCTTCCCTACTTTCATATTCTTTGAGTTACTCTTCTTTGACTTCTGTATTAGGAGAGGTGAAGAAACCGTGCTTTGCAGCCCGCGTGTAGCATCCCATTTTGCAGAAAGATGAAGACCAAATGATTCACCCTGTGAATAACAGATCTTGTAATAAAACAGAACATTAGTAGCTTGATTGATTGATAAGAACACAATGTCATACAGTCAGCTGTATTAAATAGTAAAATACGAACCCTCAACTCAGTGTACTTTATGTATGTAACTTTACATTTGTGAGTTGTCTGGTTGAAAGAAAAAGGGGAATCATTCACCTCTGTTCTTTGTCAGATTGAATGTGGATGTCTACAAGTGTTCCTGGTTGCACTTACTTAATGGGAGCTGGAAATGAAAAAAAGTAATTATGTTCACCATATGATTCTTGGTACTCTGTAATGTAAGCATAATGCCTTAAGAGTAAAGATTTATGAGTTTAATTTTGTTTTATAGAGGAAAGAAGTCCTCTTAAACTGTTATGATCAAATTATTAAATGCAGAATGGTTTTTTTGCTCAAATTTTTATCTATACTGTGACCTAATGAGGAAGTCAGTGCTTATTAAAAAAATATGTTTCTAGAAAGATACTAAGGTAAGAGAGGTGGCATGCTAAAACATTCACTTAGTCTGTATTCATAAGAAGTAAAGAACATCGTTCTGTGAAAACCTACATAAGGACATCTGTGCCATGAAAGGAGTAGTCTGTCTCTCCTGCATGAGTTTAACATCACCTGGTGTTTCTGTGCTGCTAATTTTGCAGGCTTGGTGGCTGTGAAAACATCAGTGTGTAGAAGAGATCTCTCCTTTTTACTTTGTTGTTTTAAAAATCAAATGACAGTCTAAACCACCTGAACTGGTAAGGCTGCTGGTGCTTTCTTGATCAGCCTGCTTGGATGTCAGTGGAAGATTAGACCTTAGTAGGGAAGAGTGGGATCTCATTCCTGACTTCTGTGGTACAGAAGAATTACTGACTTTCTTTATTCATGTGTTTTCCCTTAAATATAGAAACATTGGTCTTGAAAAATAAAATGAACCGATGGACTCATGGCATTCACAAATCAAACCATTTTCCTTATTTTTTGGGTGCTTCTGTCTTTGTTGAGTGTTTATTTTGGAGGGATGGTGTACCCTACTGTATTCAGGTGAACTTGCTCTGTAGTAGTGCTGATTACCATTGAGGTGATAAGAGTTCTGTCCTGAATAGTTAAATTTCTACTAAAACAAGGACTGTTGTGAAAAAATAGGTTGTAGCCTTCCCAAACTAGGTGCCAGTCTTGACACCTTTGGTTTTAGTCTGTCAGACCCACACTTTGGAATGGAGAAAAGTACAAATATACAAGTGTTTTGAGAAATTATTGTGAAATAAAACCCTGTTGTGGAAACCACTCAGGAAGGTGCACAAACAAAAAATTCCTATTGAATGCAGGTACATACAGTTGGCACTTAATAATGCATGGAGCGTTAAAAACAATATTAAATATTGAATACCTATTCAGTGGGTACCATTTGTCCAAAAGTGAAAACAACAGTTTTCGCTCTCTACTCTTTCTTAACACTGCTATCTCTTATCCCATTCTTTTCTCCTTGTCATGTTCCCTTGTTTCTACAACTCTCTGTCCCATCTTTCCATTCCTTTTCATCCTCTTGAGATTTGCATCAAGCAGTTCAGCCTTCATTCTCTAGTAGGTTCCTGCTTGCATGGAGCAAACACAAGAGTGATGCTTTATTGTACCTGTGATGGCCTTAAGGCATAGGCAGGACAACATTTCTAGATATAAATTAAATCTGTTGTTGAAATGGTGAATATAATGAGTTTGATGTACTTCATATACAAGATGGGACCCATATCCTCTAATTTCAGATATCTACATCTGAACTAGTTATTTACATTATAATCAAGGAGGGCAAATAGGCACGTCTGGTGTGCAATTCATTTCACCCAAAGGTAAGTGTCTAAAGCAGGCTAAATGAATTGCATCTTAGAAGTGCCGGCTTTTCCCCATTGACTTTAAAAGCTGCCTGAAGGTGATGCCTCCAACATCTGAATTTTGGCAGCTGAATTCCATCCATATTGCCTGATAAGGGGGAATCCACATGCAGGAGATGCTACAGTGCAAAGTCAAACAGTCACTAGCTTCAAAAACTACGTTCTGATTTTTTATGTGCAACTTTAAGACACCTTCTTTGTCCATGACCAATCTGCTTTTAAAGACTAATATTCTGCAGAATTTCTGTATTACCAAGTTGATTGTGGTTATCAGTTTTTAAGTTTCATTAGGGAACTGGGATTGATCCCTAATTTTGCTGTGTTTCCTAAGGAAAGCTGGGCAAGTCATGGGAAAGTCGTGGAAAACAAACCTTTCAGAGATGATTGGGGAGAGAGATCAGGGGAAGCAGGAGAAAGGGGAGAGGACACTACTTGACCTAGGGTCTCATTTGCAGAACTTTAGCCAAAATGGCAATGCTTAGGAAAGTTAAAGGCTGCTGGAAATGGAATCTTATAAAGGGAAAGTTGGGGAACTGTTTACACTAGGCAATTCTTCCTTTAGCAGCTTTCATTTTAAAATAGAATAATAACACAAGGAGCTGTTCTATTATCAGAGGTTTCTGTGCAAGGGAAAAAAAGTCCCTTCTCCAGCTTTCAAAACAGACAGAAAAGTCATGAATGGTTTGTGTGCATGTAATGTGTCTGATAATAGTGTGTCTTTGTATATACTATTCTTACATCAGTCCCTTCTTACACCTAGCAAACTTTCTGCTGTATGGTTTTACTTTTCACGCATGTTTGTTTGTACAGCTACATACTGTGAGCTAATACAATCTATCATCAGTATTTCATTGTTCAGTCCTCCTTGAAAACAAGAAGGGAAAGACAGGCAAAGACTGATCAATTAATTCTCTCTTTTGGTGCCCTCTGCAAAAAAGCACAGTATTCATTTAAAGAAAAAATATCATCTTGTCCATATCCTTCATTCCCACATGTGCGAAAGTGTTGTCATTTTTTGTCAGCCTCACTTTGGAACTGTACTTGGAAATTCTGAAATGAAAATGAAAGAATATTAGTTGGATAAAATAGTCATTTTTGCTAAATTAATCCTTTATTCATCTAGAAATTACAGTTATAAAGCCAGTCAAACTAAGTTTTAAAAGAATGTCCTGTACTATGAAAATTTGTAAATCAGACATGTTTGATAAATTCCCCAAATCCCATGTTGCAGGTAGAGCCCAACACCAGAAGCACAACTGCTATTTTGACCAAAAAAAAATCTGTTTTTCCTCTTTAAGGATACCTTATGTTGGCTACAGTGCTTCTTCTACTGTTAGTCTTACTCCATAAGTACTTTAAGAACTGTAGGGAGGCAGTGCATCCTTTAACCAATTTTTTATAGTTGCTGTTTCATCTTTGTAAGCTACTATTATATTCTCTTGAGTCTTTTGGACTGTTGCTGGTGCTACAGCTGTGGTGCTGCTGTTGAAACAAGGCTGTAGGTCAGGAATGTTGTCTGATGCCATTCAAATCAGCAAGGATCGGTGCCCAAGCTCACAGAGCTTGATCAGGCTATAAACAGATGAGCAGAAGAAGTTCCAGTTGCATGGCCTGCTGGTAACCATCATTTTCCATTTGTACCGTCTTCTGTGGCCAGGAGCAGGTGCCACAACACAGTCTCTCAGGGCTCATGTAGAGTCACAGATGACTTCTAATTAATGCTAAGAAAGCGGAAGAGAGCCTCTAATATCAGTGAACTTGTGAGGAGAGGCTGCTTTTTAGGAAGTGAGGAAATGGTATGTTTTTTCCTGGCAGGAATCTAGCAGAATGCTCTCCTCATTATACCATATTTACAAAATAGGTTCATTTATAATAAGTTGGAAGAAACCTCTGGAGCTCATTTCGGCAAACTCCCCACTTAAAGCAGAGCCAACTATGATGTTAGATCCCATGCGATGTTAGATCCCATCCCAAAGTTGGAGTGGGTTGCTCAGGTCTTTGCCTAGTCAAGGGTTGAATATCTACATGGACAGATAATCCACAACTTCTCTGTGAAGACTGTGAAAATTTGTTCTCAGGTCTAATCAGAATTTCTCATGCTGCAACTTGTATCCTTCTTCTCTTGGTCCATCACTGTGCACCTCTGAGGAGAGGTTGGCTCCTGTTAGGTAGCTAGTTTCTCTTCTTCCCGGTGCTCCTTGTACCTCTTACCAAAGCACCTAACAATCTTGGTGGGCCTCTTCTGTGCTCATGTCATTTTGTACACTTTTCTTCTACTGGAGATGTACAGGTAGCCTTCGTTGTCACAGGGGCACACTGCTGATGATGTCTCATAGAATAATGTGAATACTAAGGACTTGCAGAGACTTGGCACTGAGAAGTACAAGGTAATTCCAAGTGTCATTGCGAACCCATGGATTTTTTAGAAGAAGTCTATAGTTTCTTGTTCTTTAACTTCCAGAAATTTTTACTGATCTGTTTGGTTTGGTTTCCATAATTTTAGTTCCTTGAAACCATCAGTTGGGATTTCACAGCGGACATTCCACAACAGCCTGGGAGGTACTCTGGGATTGCCAGTGCTGACACGTTTTCTTACCCTTGGCTGGGGATCCTGTGCCATTTATGAATCATTTAGCAAGTAACTAGTAATTCTTGTGGCAGAACATATATTTAGAATTTTGGGACAGCGCAAGCACGTTTGGCATAAACCCAAACTGTATGATTGCTAATAGGAATCTGTAACATTATAGTGCCATCTCTGTTTTTAAGGAGAGTGTTTTGATGATTCACCCATGATTACCAATTTGCAGATAAAGTACAAATAATTCATACTCCATGGTGTAGGGATGACACCTGTAGACATATGCTGGAACTCATCTGTTGTCCCCTCATGAAGCCTCTTTGTGTCCTCCCTTAGCTATGTGCAAAAGCTGAAGCAGTAGGGGAGAAAATAGGAGTGGAAATGAAAGGATATCTACCTTACATTCTTTCTATTTGAAGAATATTTGTGTGCTTGGCAAAGAGCAAAAAATTGTCAAGTTTGTTTTTTCTAAATATGTTTGACAGTAACACTGTAGATAATTTAGTGGAATTGCTGAAATTGCAGCCCTCATGTTGCCTTTGGTGTTAGCTCTGTATTCTTACCTGTGCAGACTAGGTCACAAGAAGAGGTATAGATTTATGAATGTTCAGTTTTCCTGGGTTAGAAGTTGTCAAGGAGCAAGGTATCTTCTGTTTGGAAGTACCATAGATGGGCTAGTGTAGCTAGCATAGACAGAGATAGCTTACAGTATTGATTGATAGGGCTGATTGATTGATTTTTTACAGCACTGAGAATAATCTCACATACTCAGCCTGAAAGGACAAATGTGCAAACACAGCACCTAACTAACAGTGCCATGGCTTGCGAACTAGAACTGCTTTTTACCTGGCTGATTTAAACTTGGGCACATTGAACACATACATCTGCCTCACCCCATTCTGTAGACATATTCTGAGTTAACCTCATGGGATTCTTCTGATTTGAGGCTGGATTCCTTATTCAATGGGAGGCAACCTTGTCTGTCTTCAGTTTAGGTAATGAGAAATCTTTTTCTCACACCTTTTGTCTATGTTGTTAGTTTACTGAGTAATCTCTCCCAGGCTGCTGCGGCTTGGGTTGGGTGGTTATCAAGTGTCAAGAATAATGTAGTCTGATTTTGACTATGGCTTCTATATGCAAATAGTAAATAACAGCACAAAAGACCAAAAAAAAGTTGGCACCTTTCAAAAGTGCTGAATGAATACATATCATTTGCAATTTCAGTTTAACTCATCAGGCTTTATAGTCCTTGTGTAATTTAAATGGTGTGTATGAGGTGAAGAATTAAGAAAGAGGCTGAGAGGCCTATAAACATTCCACAGAGGTGTATTTTAAATATAATATCAGTGACGGTCCTGCAGATGGTAAGTCTATTCATGTGCCTGGTTCCCAATGAACACCTTGATACCTGTTGCTTAAGGGAGTGGAGCATCTCCCTTATGAGGAAAGGCTGAGGGAGCTGGGGCTCTTTAGCTTGGAGGAGACTGAGGGGTGACCTCATTAATGTTTATAAATATATAAAGGGAGAGTGTCACGAGGATGGAGCCAGGCTCTTCTTGGTGACAACCAATGATAGGACAAGGGGCAATGGGTATAAACTGGAACATAGGAGGTTCCACTTAAATTTGAGAAGAAATTTCTCCACAGTGAGGGTGCCAGAGCACTGGAACAGGCTGCCCAGGGAGGTTGTGGAGTCTCCTCCTCTGGAGACATTCAAAACCCACCTGGACACATTCTTGTGCAACCTGATCTAGCTGTTCCTGCTCTGGCAGGAGGATTGGACTAGATGATCTTTCGAGGTCCCTTCCAATCCCTAAGATTCTGTGATTCTCTGTTCCTGTCACATTTGTCAAAAATTGAGCATAGCCAGGGCTTCAGGGAGGCTCTTCTGTATTTGGGATGAAATCTTCTGGTGTTTTCAGGAAAATGCTCATCTTTCAAAGTTCTAGCAAAACTGAATTATGGAGGTTTCTGTCCTCTCTGTTGGTAGAGTAGGAATCCAAAGGCAGCCAGAGTTGTGCTATTATTCCGGTGAGTCTGTCTCATCGTTTGCACTATCTTAGGCCACACATCTGTGGCTTGGAAAGACCAGCAATTGAACTAACCAGCTCTTTAATAAAATCTAGATTATATCTTCCTTGCTTGGGACAAACAGAAATCTTTACTATATACAGCCTTTGAGGTAAGGTAGAACTAATAGTTTTAACGCAGGATTTTTAGTGGTTTTTATGAGATAAATTTATGAGTAAGCTAAATTCCGTGGGAGGGATTTCATGTTTTCACTACAATTCACTGTGAAAGGAAAAAAATGAGTAGAGATACAACAGTACTCTTTACTGTCTTGATACAGTTAATAAAATGAATTTAAAAAATCTGAAGCCTAAATGCAGCTTTTTCTATCAAGAAACCTGACTTCTCCTCTTGACTTTCAAGACGTATTTCTTAGCACAAGCATACTATGTTTAGATCAAAGCATAGTTTAGAAAATGTTTAATTTTGATAAACTTAAGTTCAAAACAAGTAAGAGTCTTATCCCGAACAACTTTTACATATGTGCCAGTGTCCTAGAAATGTCTTATAAATTAAAAAACTCCTAGAAAATCAGCACATACTTCATTACATAATTTTTTGGCAGAATTATTTTTTGTTATGCTAAAAGTCTCCTTTTTTCTGTAAATACTAAATACAAAGCGATAGTGAGACTTCTAATTTGAAAACAGGAGCAAAAATTTACCGCAATTATGAATATTTACTAGTATGTGAAATGGTGTAGTAATTCAGACCTGGAGTATTTATGTGAATGCTCTGCATCCCAAACGAACCTTGTTTAAATGAGCTATGTCTTCTTCCCACTTTAGAGTGCAGTGCTCAGAGGCTGTGTGTGAGCCTGTCAGGAGCCATCAGGCACTGCAAGAATGTCCCACTAGCTGCTAAACCAGTGGGGCAGCATCGAAAGGATAATAATAATTGTTCAGGGCTTACATGGAGGTATTTGAGTGACGATTACACATTACAGGGGTGCTCACTGTGACTGCTGAGGAGGAATTGAACAGGAAGTATCTCGCAAAAACTTGGCAACTTTAAATTCACAAATTCTTTGTCTAAATGAGCTCTAGCAAGTTCAAATATTGAGCACAACAATATTTTTGACGATATAGTGTGGCCTGATTAAACTGAATTTTTGTGATAGGTATTTATATTTTAATATTCTGACAAGTTGCTTTTAAAAGTATTAAATACAATTGGTCCGTGAAGGGTTTTTTGCTACTGTTGGAAAGGTAACTGAATAATTTCTCACTGCTGGCCACCTATTTACTTTGTCTAGTTTGTCACCCTTGGTTTATTTAGCTGTTGTTTTCTTTGGTATTGTTTTCATTTTTTTGGTGATTTTACTAATCCTTCCTTAATAGCACTACAGTTGTGACTAACTCACTATACTCTACAGTTTTGTTTTGTTTTAAAAGAAACCTCTCTGCACCTGTTTGGACATGTCTAATCTCTTCTAAGTTAGATCAGAGTTATTTGCCAACCTTTGGCATATTTCCTTGGTGTAATTCTGTTAAATGTTTTCCCCACACTCCTCCGTGCTGTTTAATGCAGAAGTAGTGCTTTTCCTGAATCCACCTTAAAGCAAGTCCTTTATGCTCTGAAGACTCCACGTTTTGATAATTAGTTTCTTTGTGGTTCGTAAGATTTATCAAAGTCCAGATATTCTCTGTTCTCACTGTTCTTTATTATGGTCCATGGAATTCCTTCTCTTCTAATGATGGATTGGATAGGCTTTTCCACTTGAAGTTGAGCCCCACAGTCATTACCCTGGGAGAGCTGCCAAAACAATGAGCTATTATCGTGTATTCATTTCTTCCCACAGTGGGAGGTATCAGTTCTGACTTTGTTCCACAGAATGTAAGAGTTGATAGAGTTTAACATTTATGTCCTGGTTGTGTCTCTCTGTAACTAAGATGGATGGATTTCTCTCTCATCAGTAATACTGGTTATTTTTTACCAAAGTGCAATTTCTTCAGTTCTCCCTCTGGACATAATATTTCCCAGGCTGTCCACCATCTGATCTGTTTCATAATTCTGAAATATATTTTTATCTACTTTCAGAGGACTCACTGATTTACAGCCTATATTGTAGCATAGGTGTGTAGAGTAGATTTATTAGATATAAATGAATAATATAAAAGTTAATTTTATATACAACACATAATATTTGTTTTCATTCTAACATATACTTTTTGCTTTATTGAATGTGTTTTCTTGCTAGCAGGATGTCCATTGCACTTGAAGATGATTATAAATAAATTTTGCTGTTGATGGCAAATTAGATGTTCATGTCATCTAATGAAGCAGGCGTGACCAGCCACGTGTTGGCAGCAGCAGGCCACAGTGTGCATGAAATACATATGCCTGCTTTTTTTCCTTTCAAAAGTAATCAGGGTGTGATTCTCCAAGGGTAGATTTTGTTGTTTCATGATGAGATATTCCATCTAGTGGTTGAGTCATTTCTACCTTTGAAAAGAGTTTTGAAACCTCTTCCAAGTAGCATCTTCCTCAGTTTGTGGGAAGAACACATGCTCTACCTCTCCAGTCACGTTTTCCATACTTCTGAGGCACTACAACATCCAGCTTTCCTTTTGAACTCTCTGTGGGCATATTCGTCTCTCTCAGTAAATTGTAGTATTGTCAGTAGTGCTAGTATATCACATTGCTTTAAAAAACCTCTCACTTTATATGATGGTCTGGATGCCACTCGTAAAACTAAAAAATTCCCATACTAAATTACTTCTTAAACTTGAATTTATAATGTAAAGAGTGTCAGGGGAAACAGTTGTGAAAGAAAGGATATTGAATGTAATGAAATTAAATATCATCTAAGTGGTTGCTGAAATGTAGACAGACTTGATTTGGCATTTCTTATATCTTCCCTGGGTTGCCCTTGCTTGCCTCTCCTTTCCTTGTAATTTTAGCCTGTGAACACTGAAACTTTAGATTACCCTGTTTTCTGAACTTTAGAGTCAGGTTTTTACAGGAGATAGAAATTTGTCTAAAAGAAAGAGTCATCATAATCGGCTCCTCAGAAAAAGGGTTGGGCAGAACCTTTTATTTCTCTGCACATGTATTCAAAATTAACTGGTTTGATTTTGAGCAATAGTCCTCATCTGTGTTCAAGTGTCGATGTGTGTGTGATTACTGTGCTCAAACATAAGAACTTCCTAATCTAGTGGTATCTGTAGGTATCTGTAGATCTGCTGCTGTCACTTTTGCTTCATATCAAAGGAACAGAGGCCTAAATGTGTCCATGTGTTTCAGTCACTTCTTGGCCTTAGTGCTAGCTTCTTGTTCTTGGGGAGCTTTTAACTTCAGTTTTCAATAGTTTTTATAAGCCTGGCTCCATTGGTTTACATCCCTCGTCACAGATTTCACAGAACCGAAGGACACATGAACAAACAAGGCAGTCATCGGGGCATCTGGAGGAGTAGCAGGCATCTCCCAAGACTGGAAGCGTGAATATTTTCCAGTGGTGCTCATGCAGCTTCTTGATGTTGGTGACCTGCTTCCAAAGTGGCTGGGTGAGGAACAGGTGCTGTGGTACTGCTGGTGCCTTCTACTTCTCTCCCAGGGCTGGATCCCAGGCAAATGACAATAAAAAAGCAGTTCGGACACTGATCCTCCCTATGGCATCTTGTCGCCTGGTCCTTGTTACCACTGTGGCATTCAGTACTAGTGCTGGCACAAGCCGGGGTGCCAGGCTATGTTTGACAGAGAACACAGGACACGTCAGGGCATCTGAGCAGCAGGTGACACTGACTAATGCTCCAGGACTTGAAACTGCGTTGCTGATGGCATTCAGTTCCTGTGATGTCCCTGCTGCCTTGGACACCAAGGCTATCGCTGTGGAGGAAGGGTGTTGCCTTTCTCTGTGACTCCTCGCCATTTGCAGGAATCTAGGAGGATGTAATGGGTGTAAATATTCTCTGTCTTTGACAATGCGTGTGAGTCCTGGAAAGAAAAGATGATTTCTGAGACAGTCTAGAGATGCAGAGTGTTTTGGATGGCCTAATGAGGCACCCTTCAGCCCTGCATCCACCTAGGAGCAGTCCCCAGGCCAAGAAGATCTTTATAAGCCAGGACTGAGTTCACAAGTGTTGGAGATCCTGTTCCCAGCTCATCCTCTCAAGATGAAGCGATTACCTGTAGATGAGCATCCTGCAAGTGAAAAGATTTCCCAGGGCTAAGGTCTAAGATGTGATGGAGCGTCAACATAGCACTGCATCAAAGAGACAGCCATTGTCGAAGGAAGTTCAGCAAACAGCCTTGGGAACAGTGTCTGTGCCTATAAACAAGTGACCTCTGGATAATCGATTTGCCAAACTGACCAAGGCTGCTCAGGCTCAGGAGTAGCACCTCCAGCATGGTTAAAAACTGTATTTATCTCATTTAAGCATTCCAAAGGACAGTTCTACAGTTCCACATTCGTAAAATACTACAGTTTCTCAGGGCATCCAGATTTTATGCTATATTCAGCCAAACAGTCCTTCAAGTCTTCTTTCTATAATACTTCCCACCTTTGAGTTAACCGATTATTCCTTTGTAATTATCCATGTGTGTGCCTGTGGACAGTCAGAGGAAAGGATTTTTTTTTTAATGTGTTATTTAGCTTTCCTAAAGATAGACTGTCCACAAGCACCTTCTGCAACCACTCTCTCTACAGATAAGGCAGCTTAGGCTCGGATGCTCATGAGGAAACTGAGATTTTGAGCATGCTCTGCCCTGTATGAAATTGGTACCAAGAACATTAAGCTACATACAAAGAACATCAAATGCATAGGTACAGCTACAAAAAACTCCTCAGGTCTGAGTATTCATGATGGGTTGACCCACCAGTCCCTTGCTCATTCTCCGCCAGGGAGATAGTGGGATAAGGGAGATAATTGGAAAAGCGAAAGCAAGAAAATCTCATGGGTCAAGATAAGGATAGTGTAACAAGCGAAGAAGGAAAAAAAAATGATGCACAATCAATCACTCACCAAATCCCACCAGCAGACCAATGCCCAGCCGGTCCCTTAGCAGCGGCGACTTCGGAAAGACACATCCCAGCACACATGCACGCAGTTTTTATGGCTAGTCATGACATTACGTGGTATGGAATATCTCTTTGGTCAGTTTGAGTCAGCTGTTCCCTCCCAGCCTACTTGCTGGGGGCACAACGTGAGAAATGGATGAAGCCTTGGCACTGTACAAGCATTGTTCAGCAGTAGCTAAAGCATCGATGTGTTATCAGCACTGGTTTTGGTCACAATCTTAAACCACAGCACCACAAGGGATGCTATGAAGAAAATTAACTCCATCTCAGCCAGACCCAGTACATGCTCTTAGGTGCTTATCCATAGTTAGTTATTTGTTGTCCACGGAAGTATTTATTATATCAGTTTGTGGATTGTCTTACTAAAGCTATGACTGAACTGAAAGGTTGGTGGAAGAACCATGATAGTTAGACGCATGATGAGTTTTATGCACATACATACTCTGGAAGACTAAGAATAAAATAGCTGTGACCTGAGGATCAGAAAGGTCTGTATGAAATAGCTCAAGTTACCCAAGAAAAGGTGAAAATATATGAATCTCTTCTTTGTAAACATGATAAGCAATATTGTTTTATATGTTTAAAACCCACACAGAATCTTTAATGAAAGAATCCCCAGATTATTCAAGGAAATTTAAGGCTGATTTTTTTTAAAGGAAGAATAAATAACATTGCCTTTTGACAGCTCTTGAAATGAATTGCCTGGGGTGGACATGAGGTCAAATGGTGCGGCTCAGTTTCAGAAAAGTCCTGGATAATTTTTACATATTAAAACATTTGTAGTTAGTAAGCTTACAGTAGGAAAAAATAAATCCTAGACTTCAGAGCTTAATAAGATTACCTAGGAAATACTATTTTTGCCCTGTATTTACTCTGTTGCAAATTAGAGGAAAATTTTCCCTGCTTTATTTGCAAAATAAATTAAATATGGTCTTGTTAGTGCTTTAATGAAATGCAGGTTTGCACATCTAATATTGTTTCACTCTCTAACTTTTTCTTGTGTAATTTTTCTTTATTCCTTGTAGTTTCTGTTTTTGGGGGGAAGACTTGTTGTTGAACTTATCTAGTTGTGTTTGTTAATCCATGTAAACATTAATTTGAACACAAATCCATGTCCAAGCAAAGAACTGAACATACCTTACCATAATCATAGAATCATAGAATAGTTTGGGTTGGAAGGGACCTTCAAAGGTCATCTAGTCCAACCGCCTGCAATTCTGAGGGACATCTTCAACTAGATCAGGTTGCTCAGAGCCCCGTCCAGCCTGGCCTTGAATGTCTCCAGGGATGGGGCATCTACAACCTTTCTGGGCAACAACCAACAGTTTGACATTCCCTGCTGTCCTGCCTCGTTACTTAGCTAGTAATGAAGTGCTATGATTGATACATCTCTTATCCTGGAGGTTACTAGAAATGCCACCAGGTTTGGGCGACTGTTACTATTATCCCATGATCTTGATTTGAAAGACCACAGAGGTACATATGTTCTGTGTATCTTGGATGACTCCCAGGAGCTTGCTCACGTCCTATCAGTTGGCTTTGATGTTCATACCTGCTGTTACCTGGTGTTGATGCCTTCTGCCACAAGTCTTCCCTGTCAGATGTTGGGTCTTGGTGGTGAGAAAGCTGGTGAAGCAGCTGCTGTTCTGAAACTGTTATGATAATCACAGATGTTTCAGCATAATTGTGTCTCCTTCCTTCCCACTTATTGGCCATACCTACTTTTGGAGATAGGACCTACCACAGCAATACTCTGAAGATTCCCAGCATAATCGCAGTGCCAATTATGCCAGATTTTACTTCTTATGCCCTCTTTTTTGTCTTTATATATGATTTACCTGTTGATTACATTGTATTGCTTAATATTTGGGTCTGAGCTTTTACATAGTGCCTACATAGCTTGTATGCATCAGAAAATAAATTGCAAAAGCTTGAAGCAGTACCAACAATTCTTTAATGTTTATGTAAATTCTTTTTTCCTAAAGCTACTTCCCATTTCCTTCAAGAGTAAGAAACACATGGTTTAAAAAATGGCTTGAGGAGACCTTCTTCTATTAATTGTTTAAAAAGTCCTTACTCTTCTTTCTTTTTCCTTTCCTTAAAGTACCTTTCTCATCTCAAATTTTCAGGAGTGTTTTACTTTGTTCGCTCTGATTTTTGTATGTCTCATATGCCTGGAACAGTCTCATTATTTTCATCTGCTCAATAATCTTTCGTCTCCCTAAGTCTCTTTACAAAAGTGCTTATTTTGGTTAGCTTTCCACACCTCCTTTTATGCTACTCCACTGTCCTTTAATCTAGCCCAAATTACAATTTTATAATGAAGGTGAGGGCTGAGGAAGAGAGGTGGTTCTAGTTTCAGAAGTTAGCTGTAAAACAAAACCCTTCAGTCATCTTGCATCTTGTGTTATTGTGGCCTCTGGTTCAGTCTGCTCAGGCTTTTCAGGGTGCTTGTTTGTTGTCTTGTACTTGTGTACAGAGTGAGGCACAGAAATACCACTGTGTACAGCTTGCAAAACCAAAGGACAACCGGAGCTTTTCTTTAATGAAAACTGCGTACTTTTTCACTAGGGACAAGCAGAGCCTTTTAACAGAAATAGTTTTCTAAGTGTCTGCCAAGGTTTCTATAGCAAAACTACTTTTTGAGCCCACTCTTGAGTATTTGCTTAGTAGAGCATTAAAAAAGAATGAATAAGGACATAGAATTAAGCTAAAACCAGTACAGAGTGCAACATAATCAGGTTGGTTTGCCCCTTCCTGTGTTTCTCTACTAGTTGAGGGCTTCCCTCTTTTCTTCTGCATCACTGACACAGACTGCTTTTATTAATTTGTATTATGCATAACATAGACAGGTGTTTGGCTATATTTGTTATACCTCAGCTGTACCTTTTATTTTAGGAGACTGACATTGCATTTTAACACGTTTTGTGACTTCTGATCAAACATCAATACTGAGAGGATAAAAAGGGATTTGGGATAATACTGAAATTAAACAGACTTATGTGGTAAGAAAATAAACTTTTAATGAACGAGCTGGTTTCATACTCAGATGGGTGTGTAAAATTAAAGTTATTAATTCTAGTTTTTTGTGTTGAAATTTGTAAAGCTTGGTTAGTTTTATTGCCTCATTTTCATGAGTCTTGTAACACATCTTTAAGGAAGAAGACTGTTAGGCATACTTGTGTAAGTTATTTTATACCACTGGACTTACCCCAGAGATCATTGCTGGGCAATTATAGGGTCTTGCTTACAGGTCCAGGCACTGTTGTTCTGAAGTTCCTAAAAGTGTTATCTCACATGTTCATTAGTGAGACCCGAGTTACTAAAATGATGTTGAACTAGATTTAATTAGTGAAACCAAGACCTCAGTGTCCTCTTGTTTCTGTAGCTCCTGTTTCTCCCCATTAATTAGTGGAAACATTGGTAGGAAAGGGCATGTTTGATTTACTTTTTTACGTGAAAGATTTGTAATGAGCAGACTTACAGACGGGGCTACAGTGCTGCCTTCTCATGGAAACATAGTTCAGATAAAGTCTTTTAGTAAGGTAATTTCTTTATCGTGCTTCAGCAAAATCATCCCATTGTATTTTTACATCTATAATTTAGCAATTTACAGCATTTGAACTAATAAAATTATCTATCATGAAAATAAACTTGAAATATTTAGGAATTATTTGTCATCCTTAGTTGCCTCTTCCTGATTCTTGGCTTCTTTGAGGTGAGTATTATCTCATACGAAGACAGAAAAAAAATACTGTTCTGCATGATGGATAATTAATATCTCTTGACAGAGATTTCAAAGTGTATTGTTGCAGAAAGAAACTTTGCAGCCCTAAAGATCTGCTGCCAGGTTAACTGTCTTTTCAAATGTACATGGACTGCACACAGCGGCTCAGAGGAGTCTTTTAGAATGCTTGAAGGTCTGTGTTTGGAGCCTGAGCCCAAAGATTTTGAAATTGTCACTTGTTTCACTGTGTATGTAATGCAACAAAAACAGGACCATGTTCTTTCTTTTCCCTTGCATAACCGATGCTAGTAACAGAGCATAAATTACTTTAGTTGTTTACTCTTGCTCTGTTTTGGAGATTACTTAGGGTTTTGAGAAGGAATCTGCGGCTTCTTTAGTTGGGAGAAGGTTTTTTACAAAAGGAGGGGTTTATATTATGCTTTGAAAAATCATCAAGACAAAATACTCTGCAGTCTAAAACCCAGTACCAAAAGCGTTTTGCCCCCAAATCCTGAGGATTTATCTGTGGGAGGTTCTGTTTTCTTTGTCCCTTATGAAGGAGTTGCCCTGTCTGGGTCACAAATGACAAGACAAATGCCTTGTTAAACTGGTTCTAGCCCTTAGAGGGTTGAAAGTAAGCAAATGCAGAAATTAAAATAGAAGGTTTTAGCAGGTAACTACAGAGTTGCTGGCAGATGACTCTGTAGTAAGCTATTGTAAATAGGACGTCCTAGATGACTTAAGTCAGTCTTTGAACTGGCTCCAGAATGACTTGCATTTCATGTATAAAGTCCAAGACTCATAATACATTTGTAGCAAATGATGCTTTAGGATAAAGTTTAATGTGTGAACTCTTTTAAAATTAAAGTGTGATTGAAACTGTAGTAGAATTATTTTGTGTGATTTGAGATGTTTACTTAATTACTCTTTGTATTCAACTGTCAATTAGACATCTTGCGTAAGACCCAGATCCAAACTGAGCTACCTAACCTGTGGGATAGTAGGACGGTATGAACTCCTTTGGTTCCAAAGGAACACCAGAAAACTTGATATGTGGTGCTTTTGTTTCTTCGTGATTTTTTGGTTTGGTTTTTGTTGTTTTTTTTTTTTTTTTTTTAATGGGCACCTGATGTTTTTAAGACTAGAAGCTTTCAGGAGCTTGCATGCTGAAAGTACGTAAAACCTCAGAATCCCTGAGATAGTATGCATGCACGCTTGAACAATATAGTTCGTCACTTTGCGCCATACCAAAATAATTAATTTCTTGATGACAAAGACCTGAAGCATGACACTTACTGAGACATGAAAATTACTCCTTCAGCAAATGCCATGGAGGCTACTCCTGCTAGGTACAGACCAGGTCAGGTAGACGTGGTGGGACTATGTGCTGCTATAGCTGCGGGCTAGTAAGAGCAAGTTCACTCCCTTAAGTTTTTCTTATTAACTCAACTTCAAACACAACTGTAGTAATCTTGTAATTTTATAGATGACATCTTTAATCAAAGATAAGGAGGACTGTATCTAAATTTGCTTGTCACGTGGAGGAGGAGCTTTCATTAATAATAGACTTGACCCAATCAGGAGAGTCGGAGTTGTTGGAAGTTAATGCTTCTGGTGGACAGATCAAACTTGTTTTCACTCAGAAGTGCATGTGCATTGAGATAAGCCACCTCTGCTCTGGCTATATGTTTGTTAAATCTAAGAGACAAGATAAATGTATTTCTTGTATAGAGGTGTGGCCACAGATCAGTGCAAGAGATAGAAATAAAGAGTTTGTCTTAACTGGCTTCCTCAGAGTTAGAAACTTCCTTAGTTTTTTTCTCACGATTTTTCTTTTTATGTAATTATCTCATTACAGAAGCACATTGGTTTTACTCATTATAAGGAGTCTCTGCCTGCTTTCCTGTGTTCAGAACCACTTGGCAGGCTCCATCCCAGACATTTAATATAATTAACTTGAAGGTGTTTCCTGTTCAGGAGGTATTTAAGCATCCTAGGATGATCAAGCACTGAGGCTGGAGGGTGAGCTGTTCATGAGCAGTCATTGAAGGCCTTGTAGTTTAGTAATCCAGAAGAGAGCTGTTAATGAGCAAAATGGATGCAATATTAAGGAAGTGTACTGAATTGTAACAAAATGCTCATCATCTTAAATAACAAAACCTTACACAAAATTAACTGGGCTGTCAGCATCTCAGTTAAAAAATATTCTTTCTAGTTTGTCCGCACCTCCCTTCCCAGGATCCTCTCATTTTCATTTTTAATTTCTCTCTCTCTTCTGTTTGTTACATCCTTTCTTTTACCTTCCCTCACTGCCTGCAAGATCGCTTTCGATAACTGTGGAAAAGAGAAGGAGGTGAAAGAGAGAAGTGCTAAATGGGCTTGACAAAGGGCAAAAATACTGTCAGGAGACAACTTCATATACCTCAAAAGGTGAAGCAAAACGAGCTCTGAAAGAGAAGCCTGTGATCTTCCGGCTCTGTGGAGTTCAGATGCAGAGGTGCAGGTAGGCTGCCTTGCAGTGAGCTCCTCTCCAGGAGGAATCCTGAAGTCTGCTGCTACTCGCGCTATGAGTTAGTCCTTCCTGAAAAGCCAATATGACTTCAAAGAAGCCATTCATACTGTAAATCGATGTTGTGATGTCTGTCTGAGCTGGCAGAAAGCCTGTCCTCTGTGGAGGTATGAAGAAAGCCCATCCACATCCATGTGTTTAATTTGATGTGTACCTTTTAACAATTTAAATATCTGTATTGATTGCTCTCAAAAGAATATAAGAATGAAGAGCACTGATGATAATCTGTAGGGCTACAGGATCCACTGTGAAATGGTATCTCATGGTGGTGCTGTGCTAGAGTTTGTGACAAAACCTTTTTTTATGTTGCATCTATGACTGCAGTTGATACACATTGCTTTTCCTTTTCACCTTCTCCATTCTCACCTTTTCTCACCATTCTCTCCATTTTCACCTTTTCACCTTCTCCATTCTTCTCCTGTCTTGATGATTCCCAAGATTTCCCTGAACTACTTTTTCTGCTGGACTCATGACTTGAAAAGCCATAGGAAGTAGGAAAATAGATTTTTCAAAGTTATATCTTGAAATATGTCTGGTTTAAAGCATTTTTAGTGTTTGTGTTTTGTTTTTTTCTTCTTCTCAGAAATGTAACTGTAAATATACATATAACATGAAAATTGTTTGCTGGCTTGTCAAACACATTTATAAATTGTGATTGAGTATTGTCCTCCTATTACTTTAAGACACAATTCAAACTTCACTCAGTTGTTCCATGTAGAATTATGCAGAGAATTTGAATGGGAAAAAAGAGTCGTTTCTTAAGCCAAAATAGTAAAATGTCAGGATTTATATTAAAATTTCTGTAGGTGCATATTTTTAGGCAAATGAGAATATTCATATTAATATATTTTGCAATGAAGTTATCATTATTTGAAACCTGAAATTATACAGTCCATTATTAAGCCTGGAAGCAACAAAACGTCTCACGTTACATGAGCTGACTTATCTAACTTCATGTTATTGTATTACTTCTTCCTGAATATGTATTTTAAATTCAGTTTTCCATTCCTGGCATCAAAACCACTTACTGAACTGTCGTAATAAATAGTTCTTCCTTTCTACTTAAAGCTCAGTAAAATTTTAATGGCAAATTTTCAAAGCTAAATTTCCAAGTCTACGTTCTTAACTTGTGCCTCTATAATGCCACTTTTTTAAAAATGTATTTGCTTTTTTCTGTAGCATGTTTGGAACTGTTTTATAGGTTTATTAGCTATTTAGATTTTTGGCACTCAGAAATGACAAAATAAACTCTTATATTAATGCAATTTGTAATCACAAATTGCCATTGAATATAAGCCACTGTATTGTTTTCTAAGCAAAAGGTGGCTCAGTGCTTTGTTGCCAAAAGCCTGATTTTCAATTAGGCTTAGCGTAATTGACACAAATGTAAAATGGCTGGTACCACACTAGTTGGTTGTCTTTGTTCTGGACAGTGGGCTAATTCAGCTCATGAAATCAACTCATTTTAGGTGAGTTCCTTTGCTATAATTGCACGGTGTGGTTTATGAAGATTTTGCTGAATAGGTGAATCGATGAGTTCATCCAGCACCAGCCAAACCTCACAAGTCCTGTGCGTATCTCATTGATTTGGCTGTTTCCTCATTCCTGCTGTGGGTTCACCCCCTCGAGTGTCCCTCAGCCCCCAGGACCCAGCTGGGGTGCTCCTCGCTGTCCTGATGGGTGCAGGACAGGCTAGAGCAGGGAACAGCCAGAGCATTGGGCTGAAAGGTTGTGTCATCTTCTAGGATGTCATGCTGAACGGGTTCTTGCTGGAAGCTGCGGCTCCCAGCTGCAGTCTGGTGCTGTGGTCGTTTCTGTATGACAAGATGCGGCCCCGCCATGAGGGCTCATGTTCAGGTGTGTTTAGCTCCTGCATCCTCCCTGCTGCCTCTGTACCTGTCCTGTACAGGCTTTCTCGCATTTGGCTGGTGGGAACCTGAGAGGCCCGTTTGAGTGCAATGTGAACCTGTTTCATCCCTTCTTGTGGGCAGCAACTTTTTTCTAAGAATTAAAGACTTTCCTATTTCCTGCTGGAGTTGCACTGTATTGAGATGCCCAGATGAACTGGACTTTTTCAAAGTGAAACTTTAGTCTAAGGCAGATTGTTAGATGCTCACAACAAACTTTAAAGAGCAGTGAGCACAAACTTTCCTAAATTTTTTCCAACTATCACTTTGAACCTAATGCTAATACTCGGCATAAAAGAGCAGAGGGAAAAATGTTGCAAGTGTGAGTCTGTATGTTCAGAAGTATTTTCATATCTCTCGATATAGCTACAGAAAGTAGCAAAATTATGCGGTAACATGTTTTTTCTGTTCATCAAGTCATGGTGAGTCAATATGAACAAAGGAAGAAAAGCATCATGTGTTTAAAGAAATGAGTGATGCTGGCTTTCCGTCTCCTCAGTCAAACAGCTTCATCAAGTTCTTTAAACTTCTTATGAATAAAATGAGATATTACCTTTGTTAGGTTAAGTCAATGTGATGACTATTGTTCATACAATGCTTTAAAGCTAAACCAGAATATAAATGTAAAAATTAGCTCTGCACTCAGTGAGATACTCCAGTGCAGAAGAGTTACAAATAATCTTTGGGGGCGAGGATGTTACTAGTGTATACTTGTTCATTGCCCACCCAAACTGGAATTTTACTTTGCTTGGGCTCAGGGATGCTACTGCAATGTCAGACATTATTTATTTTATATTAACACAAAGCAACAAAGGTCATTATATATCTCCTCTGTCACATCTGCCAATTAAATGTCAGATGCTCTCAGAAGTTGCCAGTACTTACACATATTCGAAGAATCAGATTTCCATTGACAGATTATTTTATACAGCTTCATTTTTTCTAAAAAATTTGGAGTAAAAAATTACACTGGAAAATTTCAAGAATATTTTGCAAAGTCAATTTTAGTAATAAACTTTAGCTGTCTCCCAAACGTGGCTACATGTGTGCAGCTGATGTAATGTCAACACTTGGCTGTGGAATGTATGTATTGGTTATCACAAGCAATGTGGTTTGTTGGGTAATATCTAGCATCTATGTAGAGGTGCCACCCAGTGGCCAGATGGTACGAATGAGTTTTTCTGACTAATTGAAGGGAAAAAAAGTAAAAGCACAACCAGCTGAGGGCATCTTACAATAATTGTTTTATTTTGGGTTTTTTTTTTACTTCATAATCAGAACATGGGATTCAGTTTCTCCGTTTGTTAATGGTCTTCAAATTGCAGAATAAAAAAGAGCTTCAGTTAATTCAAATAGTCTCCAAGTAATCAAATGACAGAATGTGTTCTTCCTTTGAAACCAGGTTTTAAAAAGTGTATCAGTATATGATCAAGTGTTTTTGTACCAAACCAAGGTGCTGTTTTTGTTGGTTTTGTTAGATTGTGTATTTTCCTATGCAAACAAGAGCTAGAAGTACAACTAAAGAGAAATGATTGTCTGTGGTAGGTGTTAACTGAAATTTATCTCCTCACAGCAACATTAATACAGACTGATAATCTGGTTCATAGATATAAAAAGGGAAAAAGTGGAGTTGCTGAGAAGGTATTTATGATGCCAGCAAGATACAAAAATTAATCTATTACAGTGATTAAATTCTTTAGTTGAGACTATCAGGCAAAAAAGTGAGATGGTGATGAGCAGCTGGTACAGGCCTGACATAGATCAGGCTCAACACTGCTATTCATGAAAATTTTTACTGGCTATATAAGGACTGGGCTTCTGGTGCAGCTAAAACGATTATTCACTAAGTTTCCAGATTATCCAGGAGATAACCTTGTAATTCAAATGCAGCTACTCTCAGTCTGAAGTGTCTGTATCGGATTTATTTCCCAATTAATAGAGGTGCTAAAGCTAACTTTAGCATAATGAATAATTGCAACAATTTCTATGACAGTGGGGATTTTTGGTTTTGCAAAACAAAAAAGGGTCCCTTGGAATAAGAAGCCAGAAGCTGCTTGGATTCACTGTATTAAAGATTTGGCTGCAGAGCAACACTGTGTATCTGTGTTAGGACTCGGGAAAACATGTTTTGAAGGACTGATGACTGTAGTATTTCCAATTGCATGCTGTTTGAAGCGCAAGAAAGCCAGGAGCTTGAAACCATTTCATCTCATGAGCAGTTGCTCAGAGCTTCAATAAACTGCCAAATGCAAACAAATACATTTAATAACCCGAAATTAATATATTGTAGTGGGAAGGCAGTAGGGCTGAAAAGAACAAATACATGTAGGTATGGCAGTGGACAACAAGTATGACAAGTTTGTGGTGTTACAGTGGCTCAGAAAAAGCTCTGTGCAGTCTTGGTGTGTGCAAATGTATCATGGAACAAAGCAACGCGGCACCAGACCTGCTTTTTGAGATTTTGTTAATGTGACTAGAATGGGAACGTTGTATCCAAGTCAGGACACATCTTTGCTGGAGAAGGAAACAGAGGGGAACACAGGAATTAATTTACAAAAGGAAAGATTATGCTAAATAATGGCTGAGTGAGAGATACAGCTGAAGCCTGCAAATATTTAAATGGTGGGAATTTGCCAAAAACCAAACGGCTTAGGCTGACATAGTAAGACAGAGCAGAGTAACTATAACAAGGGGTGCTTTTAGGTGAGGTATTAACCCTGTTATTAAGATGTTTGACAAACCACTTCGAAGTAAGCCAGTAGGAATACATCTGCCCTGACAAGATGTGACCTAAGGTACTTTAAACAGACTTCTCTATCTCTAGGATCTAGAAAGGTGGAGACAGAAAGGTAAAACTTGATTCACCTGTGAATCCGAAGCCTGGCCATTAGATGGCAGGGTGCTGGCACAAGAGGGTGCGTGCCTCCCGGCCACTTCTGAGGGCCACGTCCCAGGAGGAGCTCAGAGCCACTGTCAGTCCCAGGGCCTGGGAGAAGTTTGAAATGCTCAGTTTTCCTGTAAAAATCACACACACTCCCCCTGTCACCAGCACGGCAGAAAGTCATACAACAGCCGTGTCCCAAGCACATGTCCCTTCAAGGACGCAAGCATCTGCTCGGGCTTTTCACTTCTGGAAACCCTGTGTGGGTTGGTAGGTAGGTACAAGAGGTGTTTAGTTACCCCAGTGTGACAAATCACTTTGTACAGGAGCTGAAGTTGGTTTGGATCTGAACAGTGCTCTGATGAAGGGAGGAGAAGCAGCTCTTCTCTACTATAATTGAGAATACAGTAATGGGACTGATGAGGCGGTAGGAAGAGGTGATGTAAATGTGGTATGTCGCACACTGCGGACTGTTCAGGAAGTCCACGTACTGGTTTTGTGGAGTAGATGACAGAAAGCATAACAAGCAGTAGCTTGGGAAAAGTATGTATGGAAAACTTCAGCCCAGAACAGGCTATTTGAAATGCTCAAAAGATATTAAGACTGTAACTATAGCATCTCGAATAATGTGTAATAAAAACCAAAACAAAACAAAACAAATCCCAACAATAACAACAACCACCCCCCAAAACAAAACAAAAAAACCAAAAACACCAAACTTGTTTAAAATAAGAGTCTACACTGCTAAAGGATCTGCCCCAGGGAGTGATCCTTATATATGCATCCACACCTCTCAAGATTACACGCCTCTGGAGTGAACTGGCTGTGTTTGTGCTGCCTAACTCTTGACCTGGGCCCGATGCCCCTAAGACCGTAATTATATTTCTGTGGCTTCAGTTCAAAGTGTCTGAGGTAATGTGAGGGCTGCTTTGCTGCCTGCAAGACTGGTGTTTTTATAGCATTATGCCAAAGGTATGCTGCACGCTGTGGGGTGGGGTGTGGGGCACACAGGGGGTGTCTGAGGGCAGGAGGCTTCCTGGGGTAGTGTAGGGCAGGAGGAGCCAAAGCTGGTATAGTCCCATCCTTGCTCTGCCATCTGCAGGGCAGTCCATCCACAGAGCTGTGCCTTGGCTTCTCCCCAGAGGGAAGTAGTTGGTTTCCTCCGGAGGAGAGTCCAGGCACAAAGTGGTGCCTGGGCAGTATGGCTGACAAGGGGACCAGGACCAGGGAATGAACCAGGGAGGTAAATTATTTGACAAACCTAGGTGCACCCATCATCATCATGAGCACCTAGGTGGTGGGTGAGACAGGGAAAAGCCCTTTACTGCTCTTAATGTTGTTCTGTGTTTTGCAGTAAGTCTTTAGCACAGACAATTTGCTGATCAAATTCATATTTGCTGGTCCCAGGGAAAAATTTACCTGCTGATATGGCGTGGGAGGAGGGAGACTGCGCAGAGGATCTGAATAAACAAACAAAATATCTTTCTGTTTTAATCAAGTTGCTCTTGCTCATACATGCTCTTTTTTAAATCATGATCTCATCCTGTGTAAAAGTGTTGATTGAAATTGGGAATTAATATGCAAGAACCACCTACTGTGTACAGATTGAAGACTGTTCTAAAAAATAGCGGACTGGAGATGGATATCAGGGCTCAATATGATGGATTATGAGGGAAGCCATGACTGTAAAATTATAAGGATGGCAGTTTAGTAAGCATTATTAGTCTAAAATGTATGGCTATCTCCTCTTTTATTATTTTTCTTTGGGAATTTTTTGCTTATTGGTCCAACCTTAGTGTTTTCATATATTTTTGTCTTCAAGTTAATTCCCTTCAAAATGATTCGTAATTGTCACGATATTTTAAGATAATATCTTAAGGTGGTTAATGGATAGCATTAGGCACAGACAGGCACGAGCAATGGGGCCAAGGTGTGTGGTCTGCAGTGTAAAGAGAGCACATCTCATTTTAATTCCTGTATGATGGTTTCCTTTTCCAGTCAGTAGCTCTGTTGTGAACCAGTATCCATGTACTGGTAAAGAGAAGATGTATGTACCTACAAGTTTCTCCTTCCTCCTTTTAGTGCCTCATGCTCTCTTCAAAAGCGTGGTAATTTCCAAGGCCTCCTACCTGCTCTTCTTTTGCTTCACTGTAAAATCAGTTATTGTTTTCATTAGCTATATGAAAACATGCCAGACACATATTGCTGTAGACCAGGTAAACATACTCTGAGCGTTTTTGACATAATTAGCTCTACTATTTGCTAGCCAAACATATGGCAAACAATAAACTACTTGGTCTATCATAAATATTCACCCCACCATTTTTCCTGATTTAAAAATTCTTACCTCCACAGACAAAGCTCTTCTCCAAGTGCCTCCAACAATTGATAGGCCTTGCAAAACATCTGGGAGAGTTTCATAACACGCCTAGCGTGTTGCAAGCTCCCTTTTTCCCCTGGGCCCTTGAGGCTCTGAGTGAGTGGGTATGGTTACACAAACAAGCCCAGGTGAAGAAAGCCAGGGTGTGGGCTGACAGCGCATCAGCTCCTTTACGGTAACTGTCCCCCCGCCAGCCCTTGCCCCATGGCGAGTTTCTCTGCAGTGGGTTGGGACAAGCTGCTCCATATTTGGGCTGGAAGGAGAGAATTTGGCTGGGCAGTCAGGGCAGAGGTGGTGCAGCGCTGTGCCTTCATACCCCAGCCTGCCCCTGGGAGCTTGCGTGCCTGCCCGTGCCTTCAGGCGGGAAGCGTACCGCAGCCTTTCCCTGGAAAACTGCCTGGTGCCATAAAGTAAAGCTTTTGGGAGGCTCTGGTGAGCTCAGCTCATCAGCAGATTGTTGGGAGGATAGACGTTAAACCATGCAGAAATTCAAAGAGTGCTTCTTCTCACCCATTTGGAAATCTGGAGTTGGCTGTTTTCCAGCGTACCATCTTCGGGATGAAACTTCTCATGCTGCTTTTGACAGATCCAGCTTTCGGCGTGAAACTGTGTCCTTCAAAAAAAAGGCGTCTGAAAGAAGCAAGTGCTGCCTCACCATACTCTGAAAGCAGCAGCTTCCTGGCTAATGCACCATGGACCTGTCAGCACCCTGAGGTCTAATGGTGTCTCAGGGACTGATGGTCCTCCACTGTAGCCTGGAGTGGGCTCGTGGGGCTGAGGTGTGGGGGTCCCCCCCGGGGGCCCCTGCCTCAGTTGCTGGAAGGGATCCAGCAGCTGCCTCCCAGGTGGATGTTGCTGGCTCACCTGGGGACCAGCACAGCCCCCTTCCGCAGCAGGACATGGGGGATCCTGTGGAAGCATCATGACTTGCTACCTAGGAAGTGTTTGCTCCCAGAGTTTCCTCCCCTTGGCACTTTGACATGTGGGATTGGTGGCACGTTGTTTTCTGACATACGTGCATTATATAGCACTTGGGGTGCAGACGCTTGGCACCAGCCCAGCAGTGCCATTGCGCATGGTGGCCTCTCGCAGAGCGTTGGTGTCACCTCAGCGTTTCACAGCTCTTCCAGCCGCTTCCCACGGTGTGACGTTATTTTCCTCCTTCTTACTTGGACTTCAACCAAGCGCCGTCCCAGTCTCCTGCCCATACTATAATTTGTCACTTGTTCTTCTGCCACTGAGTTGATAGTCCTCAGTCTGCAGTTGCTCCCTTGAGCAATCTTACAGAGGTCTCCAGTATATACATTAGACAAGGTGGGGTGCAACAGGATCTTTCAGCACTAGGTGAGCAGCTGGTTAATATGACTTTTGAATTCTCTCATATACAATGTGTGTGGAACCACCCCAAAAACAACCTCCTCTGGTGGAGGCAGGAAATGAAAATCAGGGTGGAAAGCTCAAAGTCAGCTATGGCTAGAGGAAGGTAACCAGCTATTCAGAGCGATGCAGTTTCTTCCTTAGAAATAACTAAATAAACAAAATAATTGCACACGTTTATTGGGATATGTGTTAAAATGTGAAAACATTTTCACCACAATTATGCAATAAACCAAACACCTCAGGACATTCTATGATTCTATGACAAATATGCCTGAGGCTTTTCTGCTCCCTTATTAACTCTTTGAAAACTTTTTCGCAGTCAGTTATAAAGCTAAATTTGAAGCTAAAGCTGTACAAACAGAACTAGATTTGGGACTTCGCTGTGTCTGGAAAAGAAGCCTATGGGAAAGGGAATTTTGATCCAACTCAAATGGAAAATATACATATTTGAAGGACAAAATAAAACATTTTGGCACTTTTTTTTTTTTTCCCTTGAAAGTAAAATATTTGGTATGGGTATTTTCTGCCTTAAGATCTCCCAGTGTTTCAAACTGGGGTGAGTTCATCGGATGGCCACCAGTACAGTTGGAGGCTGCCTGTGAGGCTGCACTTGTCCTGCAAGGAGAGGATGGAGAATTTGGGCTTGTTCAGTCTTGGGGAAGAGGCAGCTTTTGGGGGGCGATGAGGAGCCTGGAGTTCCCTGAGTGCATGTGAGGATGTCATCAAGAAGACAGAGCCAGACTCTTCACAGTGGTGCATGGTGGGAGGACAAGAGACAACAGGCAAAAATTAAGAAAGGTGAGATTCAGGCTGGCTGTAAGGGAACGACATATTTTTGCCATTGCCCAGAGAAGTTGTGATGTCTCTGTCTCATTTTCAAGAGTTGACAGGTAAAAGCCCCAAGCAACCTGGTCTGATCCCGTTACTGACCCTGCTTCGGGCAAGACATTGGAGCAGAGACCTCCTGGGCTCCCTTCCAACCTGAATTGTCCCATGATCCTATGAAAAATACATCCAATTTTGAAATAAAATATCAAAATACATAAATTTTTTAAAATGCTGGATTTTAACTAATTGTTGAATCATCTAAAGGACTAAATCTATAAAATGTAATGTTTTAGGAACCTTTTTAATGAAATCATCTCTTCAGAGAAGTCTGTATTCTTGCTACTTTGATTTTTCAGAGAGTGAAATAAAAGGGATGATATAAGTTGATCAGCTTTTGCTATTTTATTTCCCTCTTGGGAGGAGACTAAGTGAACTTTGCCATGTTCTTTGGATTCAGAATTTCAAAATTGACACTGCAGAATAAACATAAGCAAAATTAGGTCCACTAAGCTTTAGGACTGACTTGCTAAAAATTAAAGTGTTGTTTTAAAGATCATATACACTTTAATTGTGACAGCATCTACCCAATAAATGTCCTTCTATTTCAATAATTCAACTGATTCTTTACCGAGACAGCTTCCAGAAGGAAGGTGAACAGAACGTGTGATGTAATGTGGAACTATAAACCCAAATGTTGTACTGTGTCTGTAGAGTTGGAATGACATAAAATGACTAATATTTCTGCCTTGTGGCTCTGATGTGGTTGTCTTGATGAATATTGTATTCAGTTTTCAGTTGTTTTGTTTTCAGGAAAAAGCTGATAAGTTAGAGTTTCAGATTGCTAAAGCATCTGGGACAAATAAATGTCTAAGAAGAGGAGCAAGTAGTTTGGCTAAAATAAAGCCATAAACTTTAGAAGTACCAGAGGCCTGGAACCACTACAACAGGAGAAAACAGCTTAGTGTGTTTTGTCAAGAAATAACACAGATATTAGCTCAGACTTTATTTCACTAGGATGTCTTAACTGAGCAATGTTTACTCTTCTTTCAGGTACTATGATCTCTCAGGCAGACACTGTACTGTTCAAGAAAACCAAACACCAGCAGTAATCTGTCCACACGCTCATGTTGTTCCATCGATATCAATGTCTACTGCCTCATTACCAGCAGCACTTAGAAAGGTAAGAGAAAACTAAATATCTGTGTTTATATAAAATATATATATACACACACATATATCATAAAGAAGATGACTATTCTGAAAACAGAATTTAATGCCAGTTATATTTTTAATCTTCCTTTAAAGGACCTGTGTTTGAAGTGCTGGAAAATTTTCAAATCAATATCTTATATGGAAATAAAGAAGGTACATAATGACTATAGCTGGCATGAAGAGCCAACAAAGGAAATGGCTCAAGGAGATCTTCTACATGCTCTCACAAACCATATGGCTTTTTTCTTTTGTTCATAAAATATGTATAAGCCAAAATAATAATGGAACAGTGTCTACACTTTTGCAGTTTTTCACTTAACCTGTACTGTTTTCTATGTTAAGTTTTATTCCAGAGAAGGAGAAACGGCTACACATTTGTTTTCTAGTGTTCATTTAGCTCATGTAGTATTACTCATTTGCTTGGCAGAAGTGTTACTGCATGGAAGCAAGCTAGGGAAAATGCTAATTACTTCTGTCCTAATGTGAGAACTTAATTTCAGATTGCAGACAAGGTTGTGCAATGCCATTCTTGTCTTTATTGTAATCTTTCCATGGAGAGAGAAATACCTTTTTTTTCCACATTAGCAAAGGTAAACAGCAGGCCAGTAATTGAAAAAGTTGCTTTTTTCTTGGTCGCGGAACTAACGTTCATCTGAATATATTTGATGAGGGCCTAAAATATTCTGTCTTTAAGACAAAAAAATGTGTTGTCTAGTCTTGTCAAGCCAGAAAATCTCATCTACTAATTTCTATATGAGGCCTTTGGAAAAGACTCATTGGTCTTTAGATGAATACTCAAATAATATAAACCCCAAACATCCTTTGTGGTCTCATTTAACATCTTAATTCTATTGATACTGTAGAACCATGCCTACAAAAAAAGCTCAGTTCTTCACAGTTATGAAACAGCAAAATGGTGCAGTACTGTGGTGGGCTGAAATTTCTATTGCAGTAGAACTAGCTGGAGAATTAGATTTCCAGCAGAAAAAAAATGCTGTTCACCCTATTGCTGTCTTGGATGGGCTTCTATATTAACTACTTGCGAAGACTTCTCCTAGAAAAGAAAGTACGTTTGACTTTTTTTTCAGTGGAAATTTAAGAAAGGCAGAATTCAGCCGTTACTTAGTGAGCTCTGAGTTGGCATTTTGTTCTTCTTTTGGAATAAATTGCTTATACTTACAGCTAAGTTAAACTGTTAGAGTGTCATTCCTCTAAACTGGAACCAATCTATTTGTACTGAGAACATTTAAAAGCCTTTAAAGGAAGCATCAGAGCAGGCCACATCATTTCATAATTTGATGCATAAGATTGTTAGTTAAATCATAAAAATAAAGGAAATTCTGTGTGGGGTGTGTGTGTGAATTCAGCAGTTTCTTCTGTCTTGGGATAATCCGCTAATGTGCGTAATGATAAGGAGTCACCTGCTGATGATAGATGGTTCATGGGGATCAGGATTTAATGAAGCCCTGCCTTCCCTCAGCGTTTCTTGTGGGAGAGCAGTAGAAAATGGTGCAGGACACAGAACATAAGCTGTTTGCACCAGGCTCCTCTCTGCTGCTGTCCTCTCTATGGAAATCTGTTCGTAAGTGTTTCAAAGGTGAATGTACTAAGTAGAGTCTTGCAGACTAACTTACACAGCCTAATTTGTATTATCCTCTATTTTTCCCTAATTTAGGTTATTCCCTTTACCTCGGATAATTAAGAGCTGACTCCAGCAATGACTAAAACAGACAAGCACTCCTGCATTCTTTTATTAATTAAACAGTCTTCCTAAGACACCTTGCTTATCAGTCTCTGGAGCATTCTAATGTTTGCTTTTGCTTTCTGGGGGGAAAAAAAAAAAAAAAAAAAAAAAGCTAATTTTATTTTGCCGCTTTCCTTTTCCTTTTTGTAGTAGCGATCATTAAATGACGGAGTTCACTTTCACCTAAGTTCCCTTCTACTCTCAGCCAGTTCATGCCTACTAGTCAGCAGAAGATCTAAAATAGCCACTCCCTTAATAGTTTTCTTCACCTTCTGAAGAAAAAGCTGTCCCCAGCATATTCCAAGAACTTGTTGGACTGTCTGTCTTGTATTTCTTTTCCAACAGAAAAAAAAATTAATTCCAAAAAGTAATTAAAGCCGCCAGGTTCTGTGCTTTTGGATGCTTCCCTTGCTTGATCAAAAACCAGTCTTCTCTCCACCCAATTAACTAGTGTGTAATAAACTTCTATCATAATACAACCTGGTTTTCCCCTTTCATCTTCTTCCAGGGTTGTTTAAGAAATCTTCATCTTACTATTCCTGTACTTTACAGCAACTGTTCTTGATATACACTGCAGCTTTGGTTCTCTTTCTTTTTGTTTGACTTTCATAAATAGTGGTGGTAAAACACCAGGAAATTAAAAAATGTTTTAAGTCACTTGTTTGATAGTGTTGTAAATGTTGTGTTGCCCAAAGTATAAGGCAAAAATATTTCCTCTCACTACATCATTGTTTTAGGAGAAAAGCAACATCCTTGTATATCAATATTGCTTTGTCATCAAATACCTCTGATGCTGATTCAGATGTCCTTCTAGATCTGTACTAGGATTTCCACATTCTCTCTCTTTGTAAGGTGTTCTGGAATTTATCACTTCGTTCTATTGCAAGCTTCTGATTTGAACAACTGAAAATGTCAGCTATATAATAATGAAAGATTTTAAAGTGCTCTTATCAAATATATAAATAACATATGTTTATTAAATCACTGGAGGTAACTAGGTCTATGATAAATTGATAAATCATACACATTTAAATATAAATTTCATTTTCTTGACTCTTCTAGTCCTGTGCTATTCAATGTGCAAAACATTTGTTTAACAAAAACGAAGGTTAGCAGTTTCTATTTTGGTATTTTGGCAAACAGAAGTTTGGTAACATACTATTAAATACTAAAAAAACCCCAGAAATAATTTCTAGATATCAGTTCTGTGAAATACTCTATTTCTAGATTTCTAAAACTCAGGTTATTCCTTTTCCCGAATAATGCATTCTGTCCCTGGTTACATTTGCACAATTCAGTTTGGCTCAATGGAGCTAAATAAGAGGATTTGGTGTCTTTGAGTTTGTTTGCAAATGAAACCAAAATAGCTTGATTAGATTCCTGTTTATATTTAGAATGTCTATGCAGATAGCTGTGGCCATAATTTTATGACTGTTGTGGGTATTTTATATCTTTGAGACTGTTTAATAAAATGATGTGGCCAGCATTCTTACTATGAATGAAGAAACAACTTCCTGGATGTTTGGTTCATTCTGTTCTCTTCAAATGAATAACAATGCTCTTTGAGGACCAAATCACAGATAAATGTATATTTTTGAAGTCATACAGCTATAATGGTGACAAAATAATAATACCAATTGAGAAGGACTCCTACCTGTGATATGGCAAACTCAAATGACCTTAAATTATGTAGTTAAATAGGCTTTAGGCTGATAGGTTTCCAAGTAGTTAAGCTGAAAGGCATTTATTTCTGTAGAGAACAATTTCAGATGTAGATTGGCTTCTGCTGATAGTAAAATGAGTGAATAGATTTTGTAATCCTTCATTATTTATACATTTCCTGTGGATTAGGACTAGTGATCACAAAAAATCTAGACTTTAAAATTCCATATAGATACTTAGGTCTAAACAGGTTTTTTTTCTAAGTCACATCTATGTGCTGTAATGTTGTTTCTCCTCTTATATTCAGGTGTTGATTAGTCATATTTTCAGACCTATAACCCAGTACCTGTCTAAAGGTTTCTCAGGATTCTCCATCTAGATAAGAGTTCTCACACCTACTTGCTACCTGAATACAGCCACTGCCTTTCACACAAAGATGCAGTCCGATGACATGAATATTTAACTAAGGAAACTGGGTGGAGTACTTCTAACACCCAGGTGTGGCTCTGGAAGCCCATTTTGATTCTGTGTCAAATTACTGGATTAAATGAGTTTATTCTATCACTGCCTTTGCCATATTCCTGAGACAGCAGATATGCAGATCCCTAATTCCTTCTGCTCTTTTAACATATCTGTCAAGATGATAGTTTGTCAAGGTCTAGGATATTTTCAGTTTAGGATTCCTCATCTGCTTCTTTAATTTCATTTCTGCCTTGCTTAGAGCAATGTTAGCCAGACATCCAGCCCAGGTCCTCATACTGCTTCTCCCTACAGTGCTTTATTTCCTCAAGAAATAGTGAAACTGAAAGTCTATTGGGGATCCCACAGGGTTATAAAATCACCTCCCAGAGTGATGTTTACATGGTAGAAACAAAGTATTTTATACTGCCATTTGATAAATTTCCAGTGCCAAGTAAGTGAGAAAGCAGGTGAGCCACTTTCCAAAGTAACAGACAACAAAATTATTGGTTTGTGGACAGGTGAGAGGAGCCTGCCCTGAGGAGAACAAGTCTTTGCCTTAAGGTTCACCACAATTTTTAACAAATAAGGCCTTTCAGTGGTTAGCTGATCTCCTCCCAAAACTCAAAACTGAAAGAAGGCATCCTTCTCCAGCCTGGAATCAGAAAGCCCAACAAAACCTTACAGCCGAAGTCCTACAAAGTGAGTCACGCAGGAGCTGATAATATTTGCTGGTGTAGGTTTTATAAGAGGACGGGAAAAAAAAAACCAAACACAACAGTTTCAGAGCACTAACCTGCCTTGTGCAAAGACCGAAGGGTGAAAAGGAAGGGGAAATTGTATGATGCTATAGGATGTTTTTCTTTTGTGCTGGAGGGATGGTATAGCAAGGCAGTCAACTAAGAGGGGCCTAGATGGAGTGGGGGAGTGTGCTTGTTCTTTGTTTTCTTTTCTTTTAAAATCTGGGTAAGCCCTCAACTGTTTGGAATAGGTTATACCTTTCCAGCTAATGAAATGTTGCAGCAGGACAATGTTTCATTGTATTACCTGAAAAAAACCCAAGGAACAACCAGGGAAAAAAGCCTGCTCAGTGCTGTTCTGGACATCTGGATTCTTGCCAGAATTTCTACCTGCTTAACTACACTTACGCTCAACTTCTGTATAAAATAATGCACTTTGCTCTTTCTTTTGTGCAGACTGTTCCTTGCTACTGTATGATGCTTCCAGTCACCCTCCTCCATGTCTAACTCGTTTCCCTGAAGTAATGGTTGCACTTTCCATCTCCCTCCCGGGCTTAACAAGTTGAATCATTTTCCTTTCCTTTTAAATTTCCTTTTTTCTTTTTTTCCCTTTTTTTTTTCCTCACCAAAAATTTCCCCTTGCTACTAGACCAATAGATTCAAAATCCCATGATAATCTCCACAAAAAGCTGGCATTCCTTTACTCCCTTTTCAATTAGTCATGCTTGTGCTCACTCTGGTAGGGCTACTTTTTAATCACGTTGCTCCCCATTGTCATTCCTACAGAGGAGAGAGCAGCCTTGCAAGTTTTAAATTTTAAAACATAACTTTTAAACTCTTCCAATAGCCAGGTCTGCCTATGACAATCATCTACATATTATGTGCCTCTAGTGCACTAATTTCTGGGAAATCTGGAGAAGTAAATTTCTTCAGTTTAGATCAATCAAAAAATACAGCAATAGAGATATTTATAGGCTAGAATATATATAGGAATTTTATTTACATTTATATATTTACAGATATATATGTATGGATGTATACTTAAATGTATGAGCTGAAGAAAGTTTGGGGGATGTTACCCATAAGCCATGGATTTGGGATTGCTGCCCTGATATGTTCATATGAATTGAAGAAAACAGCATATAGAGAGAATAGAAAAAGATTAAATGTGATGAAGCATGGATCACATGAGAGCTCTTTGACAACATTCAGAGTATCTACATTACTAATTGTCTGTATGGCTTTTAATATGGATTTTAACAGGAAGTTATTGTGCTTGCCAGCACAGTAATTCCTTATTGTGGTTTAAAATGTCTAGGAAAACATGAGAATGTTATAATAGTTTATCTTAAGTTTCTTTTTTTTTTTAATCTTTATCCTATCTATGCAATTTGTTCCTATTCTTGGGCTGCAACCATGCTGTAGTTTGGGCAGGAAAGTGATGTTAAAAGAAGAACACTGAAATCTTTACTTTGAAATTCATGGAGAGGAAAAAAAAAAAGTAATCAAATTTTCAAACCAAAACAGTTGAGTAGGGTAGAGAGATGTGGGAAGGAAAAACTACTGCCTCATTTTGTCCTAGCAATGCCAGAATTTCTTACATGGTTGACAAAGGATTTATACACTTAGCAAAAATTTAATTTGCTCTGACCTTTAAACTTTTGAAGTTTTTATAGGATGTTTAGCTCTGAGTCATGATATGTTTTGCAATATTTTGAGATGATTAATACTGAAATATTCTTTCAGAATTATTTAGTTGATAAATATGCAATTCATAATTAAAAACACACCACCACCACAACCAATAAGATGCAAACAGAATTTAAATAGTACTGAAATTATCATGGAAACCAGAAAATACAGAACTGGGACAGAATTTAAATGCTGACCATTTAAGTCACAGTGATGTCTCCCACAAACACTTGTGCTCTGAGAAGCCACTGTATCTTAAATTACTTGTCCACAGTATTTGGTGAGTAGTGTCACAAACCAGTAACCTGAAGTGATGTGGTAAAATGTTAAAACCCAGAAAGTACAGGGGGAATAACTTGAAGATGGCTTCTATTGAAGTGCATTCCACTGAGAGAATTTTTAAGAGCACCGTCTACAGAGATATAATGGCAGTGTTGACTAATGTAAGTATATTTGACAGAAAGCAAAATTGGCCCCAGCATGTACAGATAGACTTTGTGTAATACCACCAGCTTGCAAGAACCCACATGTAGCCCAGCTCTTCCTAAAGAACTATGCTAAATAACAGCAGAGGACTGAATTGCATTTTTGTTATTTCTTTTAGTTTTAATAACTTATGGTGCTGTCTTTTAATATAAATATTTATCAAAATTGACAGTAAAAACTGTAGAAGTAGCAGAGCCCCTAAACAAGCAACTTACTTTTAACAGGGCATGGGTACTGCTGTACCTGTAGGAATGCTGAATCAGGACACTGGGACAGCCAGCCATAGTTGTAAGTCACCACTGGCGATGCTTCTCGGGCTGACAGATATAATTTCTGCTTTAAAGAACAAATAAAGATAAACATGATATGAATTTGTGTACCTCAAGCACTTTTGCTTTTGGGCTGCGATAATTGCATTTCCATTGCTTTATCTGTTTCTGTCTTTGTCAAGGCCTCAAAAGGAGGAAGGAGAGGGGACAAGAGGGATAGCAGAGAGGAGAGACCAAAAAGATTGCACCAAAGGAAGCCAAAAAAACCAAAAGCAAGAACAATTACTTGTTTATAGATTAAATTCACAGCAGAAAGAAAGCAAACCCAAAAAGATAAATAGGAGTGTTCAGAATACTGAATAAGCTGTTTCTGTCATTTAAGTGCTTTCAGTTACTGATATCAGGTTTCTGCTTTTCCAGGATTCTACCGTAAGTCGGGTTGATTTTATGTCTCTGGTTGAAGAACTACAATTCTAGTAATTGCATCCTCAGAAGAGTAAGCCATTCATAATAGAATATTCTTTCTAACATGATTGATCTGTCTGAGGCATACAATGGAATAAAGAATTCCTGAGTTAAGCATATCTATAATGATATGCACCTCTGGTTAAGCATCATTCTGCCCAGATTTCCCAGGACACAGCAAGCATCCATAGCATTGCAGCAGAGATGCTCTGGATACAAAACTGTGATTCCTTCAGAGAAGAAAATGCCAAGCGCCCTCAATTCAACCTATTTGTTAATAATGAAGGCAGGAGAATCCAGCAGCTGGTTATACACATACAGTCATACTTACTCTGTAGGCAGAGACCAAAATTCTGAGAAGTCCCAATGTTAAAAAGCTTGGACATCAGGTCCACTATAAAACTGATTATTATGATTTGGCTTTGTAACACAGCTCACTAAGGACCTGCTCATCCCTTTACCTTCCAAAAAGTCTGTAAATTTATGGCTAATTACAGCACAAGAGAGGTTCTCAGCTATCCATGACAGAACCTCTCTGAGTATTGCTCAAGAAAATTACTTCTCTGCTTAATAAAATAGCATTCTGCTGACTAGACTGATGGCATCATTGCAATTTCCTTGTCTGTCCACTTTTTTCCATACTCCCAGCTCATTACTCCTCTTATCCCCATTTGAACCACAAATTCATTTCAGTAGTAACTTAAAATGGTTTTCATTTTGCTACTTCCAACTCTCTTAGTTCCTAAAAGTTAGTTTCTAGGTTATGTCCAGTTCTTACAGCTGGTTCAAAGAGACCTTGAAACCATCTTTTCAATTTTTAGTGCTTTTTGGTGAGGAGTTTAGCACAAGAGCATTCCAGCTGTGGTTGATTGCAGGTGTACAGGACTACAGCTGACAGCTAACTCGGGCCTTGGAGAAGTGCAAAAGACAGGAGGGAAGATGACATGGAGTTATTTAGCATTTTCATAGAAGGAACATAGCTCCTAGAATATTGGCGCGAGAGGAATCTGTCTTGTAGTCTAACAACTTGGGCATTCAGGATGGCAACAGGTGTAGTGAGTCAAGAAGATTCGCTCCACCCCTTTACAACATAAATTTGAATGTAGAGTAGGAATACCAATAAATTCTTGTTCTGATAGACATCTTTCAAGTACGCCCAAAGTTTATTGAGGAGATTGTTGGGTTTTTTTACGTGCAGTTTAAAAAAAAACAAACACAAAACCAACCAACCAAACAACGAACACCAAACAACAACAACAAAAACCCGTAACATGTCAGACAGCTTACATTTATTCACTCTTGACTGGCAACTTAAGACAGATGTCACTTGGAGTGGAGAACTCTCCTTTCAAGCAGTTCAACACATCCACGTTGGTGCAGAAGAATTAGAAAAAGCCTATGTCTGACTTTACATTGGACTTGCATCTTGCATAGTTTTCGTGTTGAGCTATGTTTGGAATTGAATTACATCTGAGTTTTTGCACGGTCCGTGCAATACGGTGAACACATTTAGAGGATGCAATGGGTGAAAATGTGCTTTTGTTTGAGAAGGTTAGAGACAGCTTAAAATGCAGTCACATAAGCAATGGTCCAGGAATGCGATAGTGCTGAGGTCTTCAGGGCTGGATTGCAGAAAAATCTACAGTCCTCCAAGCAGTGACAAAATAAAAGGCCTATCAAACTGGCACAATACTGCACTTTGCAGGAGTGAGATAATGTGGACAGCTACCTGCTCAGTGCGGCATTGCCCAGGGAAGGCAACGAACCATTCGTGCATTGCCAAGTATTAAGGAGGTCTGTCATCAAAGATCAAGCGTGGACAGTATGTAATGAGTCTGGTAATGGTGACATGGGAGTGTGCACCAGGCAGTCCAGTGTTACCAGTGGCCATCCTTTATCTGCCCCACCTTTGTGTATCATCGTGCCAAACAGCCAGCTACATAGCATTTCAACATTTCACTGGGGTTGCTCATGCTAGTATGTAACTCTCTCTTAGGATGACACCAGGCACTTCACTGCCTTCTCCCCAAAGGGCATACTCCTCCCTTCTCTTTCCCGTGGTGAGCACAGTCCTGTGAAGTTGTTCTTTGAATCACCGGGGGTTTGTTTCTGGCCTCCACACCAGGCTGCTCTGCAGTGTGGAGAGCTGTAGACTCTTTTGCATCATGCTTTTCTTGTACCACTTCCACACTTGTGCAATGTGTTGGAATGGTTTTCAGGACCTTGGCAGGTAGCTGTGCTGTGCTTTCTCTCTCCTTGGGTGTGACCCTATTTCCATTTTGCCATGCTACGTGACCAGGTGGCTCAGCATATGCACAGTACACCTGTGCACCCTCAGATCTGAGAAGATTGCGACACAAAGCTTTTAGTAATGGTTCATTCCTCCTGACCAGGCTTTTGCCACTTTATACGCTATATAATGCATATGACCATTAGAAATGTGTGTGTGTATATATATATATACACATTTATGTGTGATTTATTGCTCTGTAGTTCCAGCAGCAGTTTAATAATGGGTTTGCAAAAGGTAGTCATGAAAAAGTTCATCTTTCTGATTTTATTCTCTTGGGAACTGAATTATAGTGAATAAACTGGAATGCTCCTTCACTAATCCCTTTAAAACAAGCACTTGATCTGCCATGGCTCAGGATTTGCAAAGGCAAATGTGATGTGCTTTAATAAAGAATTGCCTCTAAACTACTGTTTGAGTAAGATTAAGAGATTTCTAAAAGAATTTTACCATTCTGACAAACTAGCACTGCTGATATAATTTTCAAAATCACAGCGGGTAAAATTTCAATAGGTAAGTTTTGAGTTTGTTGTGGTTGCAAACAATATCTAAAGATTTAAATAGAATATAATGTATTGTTCTACAAACATTGGTTTTTTTAATAGTGGAACTTCACATCGTAATTTCTTCTAAATTAAACCTTATGACATGCAAATAAAAATATAGCCTCTTTTCCTCTCCCATCTTTACAATTCTCCTCCCTTTTTTTTTCTTTTCATATTACCAGTTTGATTTCTAGGGTATATTTACTGAATAAGAGAATACTAGTCTAAGAGAAAAATAGAGATTGAAAAGTGTAGCTTTTGAAAAGTCTGACTAATCTGAACAAACTAAAATTGTAATTGTTTAGCAACCAGAATTTAGATAAAAAAGAACATGAAGATCTGTTTACTTTTTTGGATTTTGTCTAGAGAAACTTGTGATTTTAGAAGGCTTATTAGTGGTAATTCTGGCTATTCCCGTTCCCTCTACTCTGGGGGAATTTTGATTGTTTCGCTTCTGGAAATGCTGAGGATATGTTTTTCCTTTGGCTTGTAAGACTTAATTTTTATCAGATAAATTTCTGACTCTTGGACCTGAAAAAGAAAAACACTTTCCAAACGTGGAAAAGGTATAGGCAGTTTGGGAGGGCTTTTTTTTCTTAAGCAGCCGCCCAGCGAAGCAGCAGCTCACCCTGCTCATTGCTGGCTGTTGTTCGGAGCCTCGCACCCAGCTGGGAGACTGAAGAAACTTGTTGGGTTCCTGACGTGGCCGGCTGGGGAAGCCTGAGCTGCCGCAGAGACAAAAGATGGAGTCACCTGCAGATGCAAAGGGTAGGTAGCCAGGGGAGGAACCATGCGGAGTAGCAGAGGTTTGTCTTCCCACTCCCTTCCCACCAGGTGCCAAGAAGGTGTGGGAAGGAAGCAGTGGAGTAGGAGCAGGAGAGAAGACACACGCCTGCCTTCTGTCTGCAGGAAGCACTCGTCAGCTGCCAGGCTTTCATGGGAGACAACCAGGTCCCGCCTATGTTCTCCAGCACTGACAAATAATGGAGTAAGCTTATGCGAAGTGGTCCCCAAGAGACGCTAATGGAGCGGCTTTACCGCATCTTACTTAGAAAGGATCTAAAATAGTTTGAGCCCAACACTAGAACTGTTGTAGTTAAAACTGTGTTGAATTAATCACAGTGCTTCTAAGGGCTGGCTTTAAACTTGCCTTTGTAATGTCTCTTGTTCTAAGCCACAGACACCAAAGCCAATCCTAGAGTATGCTGGATTTGCCTATGCCCAAACTAACCTCTTATTCAGAAATTCAAGTGCAGAATCAATAATCTTGACCTTTCCTGGAAATGCTGGTATTTATGAACAGTAGAGTTTAACTCCGTTTGATCCAATTCCCTGTTGCATTATTTTTAATCAACAAAACATATTTTTAGAGGTAAAACCTGAATCTTTTTAAGAATACCAGGTAGGAATTTGAACTTTCATCCAACTATACGCTAGTAATATAGTGATATTTAAATGCTGTTGTAGTTAAATCTCTTTAGCAGCTAACATTCAGTAGTTTGGGTGCACAGTAGGATAATGCAACATGTCTGTAATTATACATCTGTAATAGCAGGAAAACATACATCTCCCTTTTTTTCCAGAAGTATTAATGTATCTGTTTTCTGGACAGACACGTATTGTTTAGTTTAATGTTTTATATACTAATAAGTTCTGTTCAGAGCCTAAAATAAACACACCTAAGAATATAAACGTATTTCATTAAAACATTTTCTCTTAGAAGTTTCTCTTGCTTAATGGTGAATATTAGGCAATACTGATGTAATTATGGGATTAAACGCAAAGAGTTTGCAGGACTATTCCACTTGATGTAATTTTTGCCCACTGCACTGCAGCGAACCAGTGGGTCTTGAGTAATTCCTATCTTCTCTGTACTGGCTTTACAAAGTTTACTCTGATTAATAATAAGGCAATTCTCTGTAATAACTATAATAATAATTAGTTTGAGGAAATCTGGGAACCTTAGATGAACACTGTTATTTAGAATAAATGCTAAATTATAACATTGTAATTCAAATGTAAAATGAGATGTCCAGCCATTTTTATAAAGTCAGGATAAGGTATTTTCATAATAATAGTTCCTTGTACTTAGTACAGTTCATCTGTACATGATGAAAAATCTGTACATCAAAAAAGTTATCAAGGAGTATAAATACTTTATACATTTTATAAAAGGGCTCTTTGAAGCACATAGACTATCAAGCCCAAATTTTCCAAAGCAGCTGCTATGTTGGGTGCCTTTATACTGGGGATTGACTTGAGATACATTTCAGTTGAAAGGTTCTGTTTGTTTAAAGATACCAAATGGTACCCTGGGATAATTTCTAATACAAGTTACATTGCGTGATTTTTATCTATTTAATGAGAACTTCCATGGGGGTTCTATTCATTTCATATTTAAATACACTTTGGTTAAATATTGTCTTTTTTCATCCTGTTGGATGGTTTTCAGAATCATAAACATAGCGTAATTTTTTCCTGTTTCAGGATTGTCACATCTGCTTCCTAAAACAAGCATGTCAAACATGCAGTTCGCTTTGTTGTTAGGTTTATGAAATTTGGCTTTGGTCAGACTAGCAGTCCAATTTGGAGCTTGTTTACGGTCTTTATTCTTTTGCAGTTTTATAGTCTCACATTAACAGCACAGTGCTGAGAAGGATGGCTTTCTACCTCTTGCCCTGTGTGCCTGTGACAGCTTACCTTCTGCTGTGCCTGACCTGGGGAAAATCCTCATGTTGCTGGCAAAAGGCTTTTAGTTTTCCATTTATAGTTTCAGACAACCTGTTTTACCCAACAAAAAGAACCCCAGTTTTCTAAATTTCAAATGACATAACAAGTTAGTTTTAGGTACCTGGAGCTAGAGCTGCTGAAGGACTAAAACACTTAGGTGCTTAAGTTAGTTAAACTAACTCCTAGGCATATTTTCCCGAGACCAAATTAAAACTTAAGGGAAGGACCCAGGTTTCCTAACTAGAGCAAGCAGAGAGTGAGACAATCTATAGCCCTCATCTGCTGAGCATTTAGAGCTACCTAACAAGTAAGACTGGGCACAGGAGCTTATTAGAAATCCTGCCTTGCTCTTGAGCTACATGCAGAATCATGCAGAGATGCCCCAGCGAGCCCAGGAGCCAGCCCAGTTAGCCAGCACAAAGCAGCCACATCAGTACCATGTTTGGAAAAGGCTAATAATATATGTGGCTCCTTAGGATTATTTCCTCTTTGTCCCGTAATAATTTAATGTCAAAATGTGTAAACAGTCTTGAGGAGACAGATTAGAGTATCCGGAATGAGATTCAAGTACTACAATGAGTCTGACAGTTTTAATACAATTTCCACAGTCTGATTTCAAAGATGTTTTCAGTCTACATGGTTTTTCTTCTGGGAATATACATCGGGTTTACTGTATCTAAGTGCTTAGCAAAGAAATAAATTCAGATCGCTACTTAAAATACTTTTTCTTAGATGAGAACAACGCAGAATGGTTAATGAGTTGTCACCTGTGCATTTTTAGCTGACCTAACCAGCAGTTTTTGTTTGAATGTAAGCTTAGTAGTATTAGTGAAAACTATCAGTTTTTGCCACAGTACCTGATTTTGGGTTGCTCCGGGAATTTACTGATGCTTTTATGAAATTCTTGCATGTGCACTGAAATGCTGCAAGATTTTTCCAAAAGTCATGTACTTTCAACACTATGGAGCTCCTGCTGACAGCAACAATTTTGTGTGAAAGCAAGAGGAAGAGATCAAGATTGATGGTGCCTAAGAAAGGGCTGATTTCCAGAGATTTACAGCTTCATCTGCCGTACACTCTTAGATTTGCAGCAAGATAATCCTATTTCCTCTCTCCAGTAATTATACATAAGTACTGAATCTAAAGGGAATTGGAAAGTGTCATGGTGAGCTATAAATCTAAATTAGACAACTTAATGTTAAATCTATACTTAGCAATATACACCATTCAGAGTTAGTGGCAGGACACTACGCTCTCACAAAACAGAAGAGAGACCTACAAACCTACAAGAAAGAGACCTAGTAAGTGCAAAACTACTTATGTAACAGATTCTTCATCATTCTAAATTGCATTCAGGATTGAAAAAAAGGAGTTACATTTATTAGTTGTGGCTTCTGGTTAGGGAAACCTAAAAGACTTCCAAGCCACTCTCTTCCTCTCCCAAATGCTTTTGCCATTTATCCTCTGTTGCTCAACAGAAAAAGTACTTTCAAGTTCCTGTCTCTTAGAACAAAACACAGATAATATATGTTTATTTTCACTCTTTACTTCAAAAGAATCTTTACACTGAAGAGATTATCTAATGATACAGCTCTGACCCAGCAGCAAGACTCGAAATCCTGAGAGCAAAGATATGAGGCTAACTCATATCAAAATTCTTCACTTTCTCTTATATTGAAACACAAAGAGTTACAAGTACAATAATCTACATTAATGCTATTTTTGCATATAATTTTATATCTGGAAGTCTTCCAAGTTCAGAAGAGTTTAAATATTCTGTCAGTTCTTCAGTGTTGAATAATCCCTGCTCATACTTCTGGTGCTGCTTCTTTTCTGCTTTTTTGAGTCTCTTTTATAGTGTTATTTTACCCCAAGTTGCTAGAACAAATACAGATTTAATATACCAACTCAGGAAGGTGAAGAACCAAGGATGCCTGTATAAATCAGTCTCTTACTGAATAAAGGCACATGTAATTTTTTCTTTAGCCATCTTAAATGTGGACCAGCAAACAGTAATCGAGTTTGTGAGAAACAACGTGTGTGGTATATTTTTTCCTCCTGTTGCATATCTGCGTTCTAGTATTGCATGTTAATTAATGCATGCAAGGCATTTGCCCAACACTGACTTCACAGTTCTTTGCAACAGGTTCTCTCTTCCTGTGGAGGCACTTACTGAAGGGCTTGCTGCCACCCTTCTGCAGCTCTTTCTCCTATCCTCTAATTGAGTCCCTTTCATAGTTGTAATTTGTCTGCCAAATGACTTATCAGTTGGAAAGGCTCAAGTCAGATACTACTTCCTTTTTTGCTTGTTTTTAACTGAGTGCTGCCAGAAGAAAGAAGGGGTTAAAGTGTGGGAGGATTGCTAAGAAAAAGGGTTTGGTTAATGACACACAGGACTGCATCTCACACACCATAGTTTGTTTATCCTTCTGTAAACAGCAAAAAGAATTATCATCATCATGGTAAGGCAAACAGCACTCTTGGTTTTTTTCCCTCTTTAAATCCCACCAGAAATCTTTAGGTTAATACAAGATTATTTTTTTTTAAATCATAAAATCAACTGATCTCCATTAGTTTTACAGAGTGTCTCTTTAAAGAAACTGACAGACGCTACTGTTGACAGAAGGGGAGGGGGTAAAGATTTTAGTATATGGAAATAACTAGCTCTGGGGAAAAGGAGATGGGAGCAGGCATGCCTTTTCTGACATGCCTGCTCTTTATATCAGCCTCCTTTCCTAAGTACGCATGTAAGGATCTTTTCAATTTTTATTTATGCTTCTTTGTCTTTCCTGAGCTTTTTCGAAAGATTTCTATTTATTTGATTTTGCATGATTTGCTTCTTTCGGTTTTGCTGATACATCCAATATCTAAATCTGTGTTTGACACCTAAGAAATAATATGGGATTTATACTTACATCTATGCTTTTTTAACTGATTATTTCCTTTCAAAAAATCAGTTAAACATGCAGGCTCAGTATTCTCCTTAGTCTGTATGCTGTTGCAAAATGGTCAATTTTCAGTGTACATTTGAGCTAAAAATGTAGTTTTACATTGAAAAAATAAATTGGAAGCAGATAGGTCCTGTTCTCTTGAAGACATGAACTGCTTTGCTAAAACATCCTGATTTAGTATAAAATATAAATAGTTTGTAGAAAAATATGACTACTAAGAAAGCTTACGTTTGTTTCACTTCATCCTGCTCAACAGTGTCACATTTATTCCCTGTATACAGAGCTCAGGTGAAATTGTTTAAAATGAAGCTATTGCTATTTATGTTCTCTGTGAAGTGTAGCAGCCAAAGACCTGGAAGAGGCAGAGAGTGAATTCTGTGCTAGAGTGGACTTATTACATTTAAAGTGTATTGCTTTCTGTGCCTCTGAAGAGGACACTGTCAACCTGGAATCTGATATATTTAAAAGAAAATGCTAAAAAAAGTTTAATGTGTATTTGCCAAACTCTTGGTATTTGGAAGGAGGCAGTGTGTGGGTTCAAAAAACATAAGTTGTACTTTTCGTAATAGAAACCCTCTTTTGTGGCTTTGTGAAGGGTCAGCATAAATGAGGAAAAATTGTTATAGTGAATTGAAGTAACTCAAATCTAGTTGACTGATGGCAAGGTAACTGGTTAAGTTTAGAAATCGTTTAGGTTAAGTGGAAATATAATTGCTTTTTTCCCCCTCAATGAATCACCAAAAAAAAAAAAAAAGTTTCAGGTCAAATGTTTTATTAACTATATTTTTCTCGTGCTTTTTAAATAAGAGCACGAGCAAAAGCAGCAAGCCTTTATTTCTGTCTACAACTCCCTCTCTCTGCCAGTAGTTAGGGCACTCACCTGTGGGAGAGCTGCATGAATTCTTCTCCCTGTAGGGCTTGAAACAGAGACTCGAGTGGGTCTTGTGCTCCTCAGATTTTTCTCGTTTAGCTTTTATTTGTACATCCTTCCTTCTAGTTTTTTTACTAACATTTTTACAGCACATTGTGCTAGAAATTAGTCCAGCCAAATTTTCAGCCTAACAAAGCCTGACACTGCCAGTGTTGAATATTTGAGCCTCAGCTGCTGCAGAGCCTGAAGAGTAGTATATTTATTTAAATGTTTTTGGCTAAGGCACTTTTTGGGATATCACGTGACTGCTAGAACTCTGAGGCTTTCTGTTTCTCATGGTTGTGAAAATCATGATACTGTGATTTAAAGACAACCGAAGTTCCTGGTGTTCCAGTATGAACTTAGAAGGGTTCTACATTATTAGAATTGTTCAAGATAGAAGGGTCTTACAGGTTTTCATGTTACTTGAAATCCAGTTATTTAGGACCTTCTAGTGAATTACAAAGCTCAAACTTCTCTTCACTAAATAGTTTATTGCTTTTTTCCCCTCTGAAGGTGAACATATGCTAGCAAATAAATGTTTCCATTACAGAACTGTCCACATTAGATATTAGCGCCTATTAGTTACCACAGAATTGCTAATGACTAGTAAGAATACTAGTTTTTTCTATGATGTCTGCTCTAAGAAGTGTTTTCAGTCATGTTCAACTGACTCAGATGAACTAATCTAAGAAAACAACATCCAATTGATCCCTTGAGACACAGCCTGAAGTTCTGATTCAACACATCACAGTACCTTATGCTTTCTCTCCACCGGAGACCAGCAAAGCACATGTTTAATTACGTTGTTAAATTAAGGGTTTGGCTGTGGCAACTTACATTAACTAATGAGAAAAAAAACTCCAGCCCAAAACAGAGGAAATATTTTAATGCTCACATAAAGAGGTATGAATATAAATACAAACAAGATTTACATTTCTTGGTTAAGAAGGCGGTGTTTTCCTTTCAGATTAGAACACCGCTTTAAAGATTCATGCAGTGTGCTTGAAACGGCATCCTCCATGCTGTCCGAGCAATGGGTAGGCGAGTCCTCTGGCTTGTTTAGTTGCCAACGCCTTTGATCAGGGATTTCTGAAACAGCTAACGTCTCAAGGGTAAGAATGCTTGAGCAGAAACACGCTGAAGGAGCCTGATCCGCAGAGCAAGGGTACTCCTTGCCTTCTGAAAATCAAACATTTCAGAGCTGTGCTCTTGAAATCAAGTGGTCCTGTGCTACGCTCTGTCAGGCTGGGCCCCACTTCGGGACCTCTTGAGAAGCTCGGTCTCTGTGCCCTATTGCACTGGCAATACTGGCTCACCTACATTTATCTGAGTTAAAATACAAGCTCTTCAGGGCAAGCACCCGGCCTTTTATGTGTTTTGAAAGAGCTGTATATAATTAAGGTACTTTGTATGAAGAAATTACTTCAAAACAGTTTACATAGGGCAGCTATTTCAAGATCAAGAAAAAATCCTTAGCCTTGTTCCCTGAGGAAACAAGACTTATGCGACTGGACTGGCTGGCTGTCCCTCCTCCCTTCGATCCAACACCTTTTAACTTGTTGGACAGTTTAAACTACATTCTAAAGGGGGAGACGTCTCAAAGATAATTAAGTTCCCATGGACTTTATGAAAATCAGCTGCTGGGAAGAGAGAAATCCAGATCCACAGTTCAAATAACTATTTTTTTTTCCAAGTGTAATCTTGCAAACCTAAAACTTGACTGCAAGTGTAATAATGATGGTCAGGTTGATAATGTAATCCCAACTAATTTAGAAGACTGACAGCTATTTTACATCCAAATATTAACATGCAGATCGACACCATAATGAAGTTAAATTTCCCCTATTTTGGTGTTTCACCAGTTTTTAATATGAACAATATATGCATCCTCCTCACACTTGTAGCTTTTTAAATTTTTGGATAAATTAGGGTTACTTATTTCTTATTGGCTTAAGTGTTGCTGAAAGTTTCATATTTTAACTTTTTTTTTAGCTAGCAACGTTCACTACTATCTCCTTATCCTTTCTCTATAATTAATTAGTACTGGCAATACTTACATAGAATCAAGAAATTAGACAGTAATTGGGCTGCATTACTCATGATTGTTGTATCTGATAGGGAAATTTATAGTTGCTTTTGTTATCACTAAAGCACTTAGTAACCGTCTGAGCAGTATGAACTCAACGCAGTCCTCAATGTTGCTCTTTATTTCATAGAGTGTTTCGGTTCTGCTGCTTGAAAGAAGCTGGCGAAGGGAGGGAAAAGACAGATTTTCTCATTTTCTAAAAAACCAAAATCAAATCAAACAGAAAACAAAACAACCCCAAACAACAGCAAAAAATAACACCTCCCCCCCAAACACCCCCCCCCAAAAAAACCCAAACAAAACCCAAAAAAACCCAAACCCAAACCAAAACAACCAACAAGAAACAACAAAACAAACAAAAAACCTCCAACAACTTAAATTTAGGGGCATGATTATAGACAAGCCTATTTGAAAGCCACTGGGGGAAGATCACTATGTGTGTGGACAAAGGACTTTGTTGGTGGTAGTCACTCATCAGTTGTGTAACAGATGTAAGAAAGGCAGGGTAAGACACGGGTTCCAGTGGATTTTGGTTTGATTGTAGCATGGTAAGTTAACTCTACATTTTCCCCAGTTCAGGTTTTCTGTATTTTTTATGTGTTTGGGCAAGCTTTGCTGCTGCACACCATTTCTCGGGCAGTAAGCAGGCTCTGCGGGGCTCTTCCAGAGCCATGTTTCCCAACTCATGTTTGGTGGACTTACAGAAGAGAGGCCAAATATTAGTCTGCTGATGAAGCAAAAATAACCAGCTTAATACTTTTTCACCCGGAGGAGGAAGCGACCGTGTAAAAAAGGCCCTTATTTTCTTCAATAGCCAGAGGGCCAGACCGGCCGCGGGCCGGGCCGCCCGTCCAGCCGCGGGCAGGCTGACCTGGTGTCTCTCCCACCTCCGCGCAGAGCCCTCGAACGCGCCCAAGTGAGACCTGCGTGGCCCTTCCTGTCGAAGCTGTTCCACTTCATATAAGTAATTAAGCGTTAATTAGAAGAGGACTTAGTTTAGCATTCATTAAACGTTAAATACTAATTGAATGCCCGGGGAGAGCGCCGTAACCATTAGGCCGCGGAGCCATTCTCACGCCGCCCCGGCCGGTGACGGGGCGGACGGGCCGGGGGGAGCCGCCCCGTTCCGCTCCCCTGCAGCCGGGGCCCGGGCCGGCTGGCGGCGCGCCAGGGGCAGGCTGAGGCGGCGGGCACAGACGGCAGCCAGCCGCGCCCGCCGGCCCCGCGGTTGCGAGGTGGAAAATGCGGGTTCGTCTCCCCGCAGGGCTTTGAACCGACATCTCCCACACGGGCTCCAGCCGCCGGGCGGTGCCAGCCCCAGCATGCCTACCCGGGCAGGCCCTGCCGTGGGGCCGGGGAGAGCGACGCCTGCTCCCGGGCGCTTGCTGGGGCTCGGCACCTCCGCACCGCCGGGGGAGGCAGCGGCCAGGGGGAGGCCGGGCCGCCCCCTCCCTCGCACACCGCACCCCCGCGGCCCACAGCCGTCCGGCAGACCGCACCCGCTGGCAGCCGGTGCGCCCGCTGCGCATGGGGCGGCCGGACGCAAAGCGGTGCCCGTGGGCCGCGCCACCCCTTCCCCTCGCCCTGGCGAAGGGAGAGCGCTGGTCCTCTCTCCTGGTCCAGGTGCTGCTTCGCGCCGGGCAGCCCTCGCTACAGCCAGGCGGCGTGCCTGCGCGCCTTCAACCCTTGGCGCTTCTCCCTTAACATCAAAAGTTCGCCGGTTTTGCCCGCGGCGGCGTTTTGCCCTCGATAACGAGGAAGCCGCCGCAGCGCGGGTCGCTGGGGCACGTACGGGATGCCGCGCCCACTCGCGCTCCGTCGCCCCCTCGACGGCCTCGCCTGTGGCCGAGGGCGCCCGCTTTCCCGCGCTGCCCGTCAGCCTCCGCCTCCCACCCTCCGCGGCCGAGGGAAGTGGCGCCGCCAGGTAGCGCCGCTGCCCGCGGCCGGGGCGGTGGCTCGGGGCGGGCCGGGGCGCGCTGCGGGGGCGGGCGGAGGCGGAGCGCCCAGACAGCTGGCGCCGGGGCAGCTGCGCGGGTAGCGGCGCGGTGCGTGTGGGGCAGCGCCGCGCGGGGACCGCCGGACCGCGCCGGGCCGGGGGGTGAGTGTCGGGGCCGTCTGCGGGGCCCCGGGCGGGAAGGCGAGGCGACGAGGCGCCCGCACCTGCGGAGCCGGGCGAGGATGCGGTGCGGATCAAGTCCGCCGCGGTTCCTTCCTTCCTTGCTTCCTCCCGCCCGCCCCGTTCAGGGCCGGGGAGGAACGGCGGCAGCTTGTGGCGGGGGGGAGATCCGCCTCCCGGTAACGCGCGGGCCGCGCAGGGTGGTGGGTGCTGGGGTGGTACCGGCCCGGCACCGCCGGCTGGGCCCGTACTCCGTAGCCGACCCCGCGGGGATGGAAGCGGCGGCGGGGGGGAACCCTCCCGACCCCGCAGCGGAGGTCGCGGGGGTTTCAGCGCCGCCCGGCCTGGCGCTCGACCGGAGAAGAAACTCCTGGACACTAGGCAGGCGGTCGCGGCGTCTGCAGGAAAAAAAAAAAAAAAAAAAAGTCTAAAACGTGCTCTCCTCGGGAGGTCTGGTCCGCCGGAGTAGGAAATACTGGCGGTGTTTTGAAATGGACATCTCAAAACAAGTATTCATCGTACCGGCATGTAAAATGTGCTAATGTATTAAAATGCAAATATGTATGTATACTCGGCAACGCTGTTGCATGTTTCCTGTTTACCATGTTAATTAGAAGTTATAAGAGAGAACTTCACCAGGAGTAATCCAGGGCAGTGTTTGACCCAGTAATGCTCATTGACTGATGCAGTGACTTTTATAGTTCTTGGTTTTCTAGCTCAAAACACAAGCCAAGTATTTATTTGACTTCATTAATGAGAAATGTATGAATTGTAATGCAACTTACACCTTTGAAGCTATTCTCTACCAGCGCAAGTGTCAAAACTTACTTCGCCAGTGTGGAGAGAAAGTTAAGCTCCCCACTCTTGTTTTTGTAAGGAAGATTTTGACCAAGCAGGTTGTCCCCAGTCTTGCAGACACCAGGGTACTTTCCTGTATTATTTGGGGTGACAACTAATTGTGCAAAAGTTTGAGATTTGAGACATAATGTTGGTATTGTAAGGCAAGATGAGTGTACTTGCAAGCAAACACAGGCAAAAACATACAGAAGGATCTTGGGATTTTCATTGGTTTTTGAGGGTGTCCTTTTTTGAGAGCTAATGTTGTTCAGTAAGTTGTTTTGTTCTCATTCACTGTGTCCTTTTAATTTATAGGTGGTGCCAATACAAACAAATGTATTGCAGAGACAATTTTTACACTAACCAAATGTTTGTTTGTTTGTTTTTGTAGTCCACCTCGCAATTTCCAGATTCTTCCAGAGAAGAGAATAAAAAGAAACCAGTTTTGGAAAGACTTGGAAATTTTTTTGGTACAGGGAAAAGGAAAACTGTCAAAAGTTCAGTAGAACACACTTCACATCAGAAAAGGGAGAGGTCGATTTCACCTCACAGAGTGCAGCCGATACACTGTAGGCACCTACAGGAAGTATGTGAAGCTCCTCAAGTACAGAAGCAAGTGAGAAACGTGAGTGCTGTTTCTGAGACACAAGAATATAATTTCAGTAGGGAAGCAGGACTGCTGTATCACGATACTGTTTCAAAATGGAGTAGTAGGGGAGCCTCTTCTGACAGTGGGTGGTCAGCAGATTGGAGTGGCAGCAGTGAAACCATTAAAGACGCTTTCTGTGAGAGTAACCTGAATGTGGAAACCTCAGAACTGGAGACTCAAGAATCCATCACAGATATAAATAATTCCACAACTCCGGATTTCATAAAAAGCCTGAGAAATTTGTCTAGTGAAGACTTAGAAAAGAGTATCTTAAGCCACAAGGAGCTCGTGGACACGTGGGTGTCTGAGGAGCCCGGGCATGCAAAACCAAAGGATTTGCCATACGACTTGGAATCTGTGACGAGTGAACACACGCATTCTGCTAGAGTGTTAACAGTCGATATCTATCTAAGGAAAACAGATGAACTCCTTAATGAACCTGTGACTGTTACATCAGAAGAAAATTGTAGTGACTTGGACACAATGGATAAAAAAGCTGCTAATAAAAGATCTGGAAAAAGGAGAAAATCTCAGTCGTCTAGTGACATTCCAAATGGAGAGAGAAACCAGATTGAGACTACTGCAAGAGAAGAGTCTGTTTTTGAGGATGATGTCCCTTCTGAGGTGTTTTCAGACAAGATAATAAACTCAGAAAGAAAAGCGAAGTCTCCGCAACAGACTCCTGAGAGGAATTCCTCTTCCCTAAGTAATAATCAGGACCTAAAAGTTGGATCTGCTCACAAAGGGGCGTCTAAAACTGAAGCTGACAAAGGCAAGCAGCAGATCTCAAACACAACCCCAGCAAGGAGAAGATCATATAAAAAGAATCAGTCAGATGCTGTCCCCATTTCCCCTACTGGTTTGAAGGGTCAGGTAAAAGATAACTCCTCAAAAAGGCAACCTTTACCATCGCCAGAGAGTAACCCAGTGACAAAAAGAACTTCAGTGGAAAAGGGAACTATACCTGTGGCTTTTGGGGAAGACAGCTTGGAGTCTCCCAAAGTTTCTTTGTCTGATAAGACAGAAGACGCTGCCTTGGTGTTTGCTGAAGGCAAGAATGAGACCAAGGCAGTAAAACCTGGTAATGGTTCGGATGGAAGAGCTTTCTTGCGTACTGATGGGATTAAAAATGGAGACTTGTGTGTGTCAGCTGAGAGACAGACAAATTCTGATTTAGACAGCTTGAAGCTGAAGAGTTTGGATGCTTCCAGAACAGTCATGACAAAGATTAGCCTGTAAGTAACATAAACCAGTTTACCTTATCCTGTATCTGTAATTTTGCTTGCATCTGTGTTTAGGATTCTATAGGAACACTAGCCATGTATCTTTTCTCTATCTAGATTATTTTCAGTTAAGAACTGCCCTTTTTTAAAACAAAAGTCATAATTTATCACTTAACAAGCATTTTAGTTTACATGTGTTAGAAAAATATTTTATTTTCCTTTTTTTTATAGGCATGGAGTTTCTTTGTATGTCAATACCATTATATGAAATAAATTAACATACATAAAAGCTACTCTGTCATCATCATCAATGCCCTTGTTGTTGCTCAGATTAGTTCGACTGTCATTTATCTTAATGTAGTTTTGCCATCTGTAACTAGCTGAGGATATGGTGGAAGATTTTCTATGTGAAAATCATTGAATAAGGAGTGTTTTCAAGTTGTTCTTTGAAACAACGTAAGTTCTGCTGTTATTTTATGAAGAAACATAAGATGCAATGTAGAACTCAATACTTCAAATCATATGATTTGAAATTTGAATATGCATAGTTGCTTTCATAAGTATGCGCAGGATGAGTAATGTAAATTTTTATGCATGTGAATAACATCAGGCATTTGCAGAATTATGCATATATTAGTTTGCAGGATTTGGTTTTACACTCAAAGACATTGTCATCTGTCAACAGAGGTGATTGGTGCTTTACTTAGGATTATAAAAAAGTGGATGTATTTATAACTGTAATCACTAGTACGAGTCCAGCAGTTGATCTCCTGGATTTTAGTTTGTTCTCTTCTATAGTGAATCATTTTATTACATTTATCGTTTCTGTTGTTTGATTGTCACAGCAATATACTATCTATTACTGCTTTCCTCATTCTGATAAATTCATTTATAGGTGTCAGAGTACACTGAATCCTATAGGTCCACCTGAAGTACACCAGCTGTTCAGAATTGTAATTCAGTTGTGTTAGGGGGATGTGAAGGTTCAACATTATGGCTTAAGAAACACATATGTTTCCAACTACGCATCCCACATGTGAGAAGCATAGGAGCATTAGGAGCAATGTCCTGTGCACGATTTGTAATACTCCACATCTGATTTTCTCATTCGTAACTGAATTAAAAGCACCTAGTACTGAAAATTAAATTGCGGTGGTTTTGTACATGGCGATGCTTTGCCATTGGGCAGTATAGATCACAAACCTGAAGTTTTCTATCTTCATAATGTCAGAGGAAAGGTAGCTTTCATATTTTTTTCTTTGTGTTGCAGTCATGAGTGATGATGAAGTTTATAAATGCTTGTGTAGCTAGATTTCGTTTTTCTGAGTATCTCCTTGGCTTGCCATACAGTGAATTATCTTCTGCTGTACCCGTAAAATAATAGACAAGTATCCTTTCTGACAGATTTAATGAATAAACAGCTTGTCCTATTTCACCTGATTTTATGGGGCGTGTGGCACTCCGTGTCTTGGCCTTATCTGCTGCTATAGGAACTTTAGCCCTGGGTGGGGGCTGCTGTGTTGCATGCAGGGTTCCTGATGCATCTGATAGCTGTCATTGCATAGCACCACACACTTTCTTTAGCCAGACAAATTGATATGGTCAGATTACCTGGTATAATTTGTAGTCATTCATCAGCCCACGCGAACTATAAACCTGGATGTGGATTAAGCTGCTGTAAAACGGGAGAGGAAAAGATGGTGCCGTTACTAGAAAAAGGTGTGGTTTTGTTCTCTTGTTACTGCTTTGAACTAGAGAACAGATAACTTTTCCATTTTCAAGGGTTAAAAATATTCTTGCTAGATTCTTCACATTAATCTCTTTCAGGTTGAAAAATACTTGTTTACTCACAGACTCATTTATCTCCTATAAGTTGGATTTAGTATAATCAAAGTAGCTTTTAGTTAAAAACGAGTAATGTCTCTTACTAATGACATTGTGCCAATTCTGGGAATCAAGTTTCTTTAGAAACAATTTTAAAATAAGTCAGTTTTGCTGGTTCCCTGTAAGTAATGATAGCATTTCCGTTCTTTTCTCCTTTTATGTCTGTATACTGGGCAATTTGGAAGTCACGAGATACTTTGCTTCTAGCTTTTGAAAGGGAAATCTGTCAGGTTTGAGACTAAACTGAGGTTGATGGTACATCTTAATCAGCAAATAAAACCTCAGGCAGTAGTTACTTTGATGTGCTTAGCGGAAAACTTGGCTTCAGTTGTCATATTTGATGTTCAGACATGGTTTTGTAGTTGCCTTTGCATTTATGCCCACTTGTTGATTTATTCTGCTCTGTTAACATGCCGTTTTTCTTTGCTCACCTCAATCGGATGTTTTGGCATCAATGCTTTTTGGCATCGGTTAACGTGCTTGACAGGGTCCTTTGGATGGGATGCTTCAGCTCTGTGACTCACCTGCCATGTATGACTGTTCTGGGAGAGGTTTAACTGCTTGCTTCCACAGGTTAGCTGCAAGGTGTAGCCAAAGAGAGGGACATCAGTATTTCTCTTGTGCCGGCTTGTTCCTGCCATTGCAGATCAGCAGTGGGTGGTAGGAATCAGCCACACTGGGCTGTTTGTAGGAAAGTGTTTTTGCTGCTAAGTGAATCCATCTTTCAATATTTTTCCCCCATACTAGAGGGGAGGCTTAAAGGATACTCAAACAACATCTCCTTTTAAACAAGCTTGGAGAGACTGTTCTTGCAATAAGATGCATCTTTTGGCTATATATAAAATCAATATTTCTTAGTAGTAATGAAAAGATTAGAGGAGTCCAGCTGTACTGGATGGAGCTCCAGGGCTGAGCTTTCTATTGCTCTTCAGTCTCAGCTGTTTTTTCTGCTGCTGCTGTGCAGAAGTACTGCAGAATGTAAAATGCAAAGTGCTGAAGTGGTTGTTTCTGTGTAAATTTACAAAGCTTGAAACTATACCTTTGAGGTGTTAGCTGTTCATTTAAAACAGGTTTTAGGCATGGCTGATAACTATCAGTGTTAACTATTACACTTGCTTGTGTCAAGGCACAGAGGGAAATACGGATTTTGTTAAGAAGATACAAGTTACGTTGAAATGCACGAGAAGTGCAAGTGACACTGACAAAAAGGTGGTATGGAAGCGAGTTGGTTAAGATAATGAGGCCGGTAGCAATACCTCTTGAAAATACAGGTAGAACGAGAGGGTAAGTGCCGCCTTCTGGTCAGAAAAGGACATGAAGGGTCCTGATGAACAGCAAATTCAGCATGTGTCAGTAGTCCATGTTTGTAGCAGATGAAGGCCAAGCCTGTGCAGGGCTACATTGGCAGGAGCGCAGCCAGCAGGTCAAAGGAGAAGATACTTGGTGCTTGTAAGGCTGCCTCTGGGGCATTACATCAAATTGTACCTCTCCCTTCTCTTCCAGCTCTCTTCTGGTACAAGAGAGATGTTCACAATTGGAATTAGTCCAGTGGTGAGCCATTAAGAAGGTGGTGGCACTAGATCATTACCATGTATGAGGAGAAGCTGAAGCAGCTTGATTTGTTTGGCTGTGACAAGAAGTATATGGGTAGACCCCAAACATCTCTCGCTACCTGTAGAGGTGTTATAGGGAAGGCAGAACCAAATTCATCCTAGGTGTGTGGTGGAGGGGCAATGGTCATGGTTCCAAGTTGCAACAGTGAAGTTTCGGTGGGATATAAGGGAAAAATAATTTACAGTGGCAGTGGCTGACCTGCTGCAATGCTTCCCTAGTAAGGTTGTGAGATCTTGACCCTTAGAGGTACTCAGAACTTGGTCAGACAAAGCCTTCAGCAACTTGATCTAACTTTGGAGCTGTCCTTGTTTTGAGCAGGAAGTTGGACTAGCTGGCTTTTAGAGATCCCTTGCAACTTATATTAATTTTCCAAAAAAGAAAAATCATAGAAAAATTTGACTTTGAAAAGTTTAGGAAAAACAGTCTTACTGCAAATGAAAAGTAGGCTCTAAATATATTTAATTTTGTGTGGTGTGATAGTTGCCTCCCTACTTTCCTTCCCCCTTTCAGGAATAATTTTTTTCTGTTTCTAGACTTACATTTTCCAAGTGTGTTTTATTACCTCCTACCTGAAGTAGGGCCAGTCCTTTTAAAGTTTATTATTTCCTTCTTTATTGATCACTTACCCTTCATAAGAACTTTCCAGTTGTGAACCAATGTAAGCAGGCTGGTGATTACAGTGAACACTGTTGGAAAGTTCTCTCCGAAAAGACATGGTGATTACAACAGTTGCCTTCTATATAGATTCTTAGGCAGCTGATTTTGGGTTCCTTCATTTATTTCAATAAGTTTGTTCCTCATGCTTTTCTCAAGAAAAGAAACTTGTACAAGTCTTGCTTTAGTAGAGTTTACTTTCTTACTTGGCATGAATTTCTTGAGGAAGAGGAGAAAGGAGTGGTCTCAGGTTTTGGGTCATTGATGTTAACTTGTACCTCACGCTTCTTGGGCTAAAGAACTGTGTAACAGCTCAGTGAACACAGTTCGTGCAGGTAAAAAAGAAAGCGCTTAAATACCAGAGCCATCCGTTGATTGATAGGCTCTGGAGATCATTGCTGCAAGCTATTACAGTTTCTTTTCTCTCCTACCACCATCAGTTTTCATGTGGTGCTGTTTCTGCCTATTCTGCCATTGCTTAGTGTCTCCAGATTTCTCTATGGAGAATAGATCTGCCTTTGAGGTGATGGTGGGCTGACTAATGCTGCTGAGATCTGACTGATAAATTTTGAAGATGTGTGCTCTGCGTCTTCCCAGCTGTTCATGCTGTTCCTGCAGCAGCAAGTGACATGGACAATTTTTCCTGGGTATAGGTATTCAGAGGCTTAAAACCCTCAGCCACATGTCATCAGCCATCTGCCCTTGTGCATGAGTGCCATGTGCTATGTACTTGTACATGCTTCTGTGTCCACACTGACAGAGAAGTTCTATAAGTGTCTCCTAACTCAATTGTTGTAAAATCAACGGGGTTGGCTTACACAATTTGTTAGCTGACTTTACCTGAAGGGAGAGTCCTCACACATGGTGTTTGCCTAGCCAAGTGGTGATGCAGTGATTGGGGACAGTTACTCCTTCCACCAGCCCTAATGAGGCCAGCAGAGGTCTTTCACTTGATTTAAGGTTGCTTCTGCAGTGTAAGGGCTGCAAATAATCTGGGCAGATGTCTTCAAAACTTCTTGGAGAGGTATATTCAAATGTTAACCAACTCATTATCACCTTAATGAATTGCTATTTGTTTCCTAAACTCTGTAGGGAATTGCGTGCATGTAATTTATTCTGCCTATTCACTATTAAATTTCAGTGTCTGTCATAAGTAAAGTTCTCTGCCTCAGTTGCAGATACTGTAGGCTGCTGTGCTTTTTGTTTTACTGAGCATTAAAGAACTGCGTACATGTTTGAAATGTATTCTCCTTTTTAATGATTAAATTTGTTGTTGCTGTAGTTGCTCCTTTTTTAGTTAATTCCTTTTGAGATACCAAAACTTAGACTGAATATGACTGTGGAAAATTTTGTTGTAATACTACCTCTTATTGTTTTCAAAATTGTTACAGTCTTTCTAAGATTAATCAAAGATGTAACTCTCTATCACTTTGCTTCCTGTAGTCCAGCCAAACCGAAGAGTGTAGAGCTGAATTTTAAAGCATCTACGACTCAAGACAGTTCAGAAAGTGAGCAGGATACTCTTGAAAAACCAGTTAATAGAACTAACAGCAACATTGCCAACAAAATTTCCTTGTTTGAAAATAAATGTGCTAACCAGAGCCAGAAGCCTACTGACATCCCTGCTTCAAAAAATAGTACTGTACCAAGCACATTTGTGGGCAGAGCAAAGCTAAAATTTGGAAAACAACCTAAGGAAAGCGAACAGCCTGATAAAACGTTGGATAAGCAAAGCAGTCGCCAGAAGTTATTTGAGAATGGCATACCAGAGAAAGAAAGAACTGCAGAATTAAAAGGCAAAAATGAAGAAGGCACTGCTCCTCATGGGGATGTTGGGAAGACAACAGAACTCAAAGTAAAAGCTGCAATATCCCTTTTTAACCAAAACAGCAAAATTGATGCTGGTAGTGTCTCTGTGAAGCAACCTGATCCAGAATTAACCACAGCTAAAAAAGAAAGTTTACCTTTTAAACTGTCATTGCACTCGCCTACTAAAAGTGAAAATGCTCAAGATACTTCCCACCAAAGAAACAACACAAGCTCAGAATTCCACAGAAATGAAGAAAAGATACTGCCAAACACAGAAGTTTTATCAGCTTGCACTGAAGATAAATATCCTCTACCATCTCATCAGGTTCCTAGGTCAGAATTTAGGAAGATTGAAAATGGAGATAAAAAGGCAAAGCCGGGAGATTTGAGCCTCGCAGCACTGCAGTGTGATGACAGCAGTCAAGACAGCATATTGATACTAGAGCACAACACCAATACACCAAAGAGCCCGGGCAAAACTTGTAATGGATCTGCTGAAGATGATAGCGTTTTTGATTCCCCATCTGACATGAAGAAGTTTGCAGAAACAATAAAAAACTTGGACAGCTCGGTTTGTTTACCCCAGAAAAAGAAAAGGTCAAAGCTTCCCAAGTCCCCAGCACCCCACTTCGCAATGCCTCCCATTCATGAAGACAACTTAGAGAAAGTATTTGATCCTAGTGTTTTTACTTTTGGTTTGGGAATGAGGAGGGAAAAAGCACAGGATCTGTTACCGGCCCAACAAATGAAAATGCAAAGCCTGGAAACGATAGCCAGAGTCCGGCCCAAGCGTGCATCAACAGAGCAAAGCATCATATTCAAAGCCCTGCAGTCATGTAGTAGAGAGGAACCTGCCTTCCCTCAGGAAATAAATGGAAAGGAGAACGGTGATGGTGTAGATGGTGAAATTAAGAGATCCCGGCTTGAAAAAAGCTCCCTCTTCTCAAGCTTGCTCTCTAAAGAAAAGTTTTTAAATCCTTCTGTCACTTCAGTAAATAACAGTGCAACAGGTTTTACAGCTGACTCCTCAGGGATGCCTCCTCTACCACAGGACGCTTCTGGGCCATTCAGCATGTCTCAAAAGTCTGAGGTAATAAAGATCATTCATGAAATGCAACCATGTAAAATTTTGTCTGCTGTTAATTTTGATGACTCTTAATTTTGATTTTGCAATTCAGTCTCTTTCAGATACGAAGTTTCCAAGTTTTGTGGAGAAGTACATGCAAGGAGATGGTGTGAAAAAAGAACTAAGCTTACAAATGCCCAACTATGGGAACCCTGAGAAAAGTTTTTCCAGCTGGTTAGGGCCGAGCAGATACGAAGCAAATGTCCCTGCTGGTTTATTAGAAGTGGATGTAAGTATTGTGTAGTTTAAAATCTGCCTGGAAAGCTATCCAGCTTTTTAATTTTCTATAGACAATATGCATACATTGGTTTCTTTTCTCCTCCAAGGGACATACATAGATTACAAATACAGAGGTGAATGTAGATATGATACCAGTTTCATCTGATGTTGGCTACACATGAAAATGAGATGGCATTTATTAACATGATTATTTTTCCTCACAGTGCCCTTGATTTGAGACTCTTCACAGATATTAATTGAAAGTGTGTGTTTGAATATGTCTTCATACTTGATTTTGTATTATTTTGTAACAAATCTCATGCTAACTTTATTTTTTGTTGTAGATTAGTAGAATGTTTGTATGAACTCCAGAAAACCTGTGCCTGCTTCTGTTGTCAATAACATCTCTCCTTTTCCAGTAAGATGTTCAGCCATGGCACTGTTAAACGAGTAACAGGGCAAACTGTTTTTAGCCTTCTGTTTTCATTCCTGCTATTCCCATGCATTTGATAGAAAATACGTATTATTTAAGAACACTTTAAGGAGTGGATAGTAGTGATTATTGAAAGTGCTGCTACAGTGGAGGGCTGTTTGTTTGACTGATTATGAGCATCTTTTCATCATGAGTGAAGGCAAACGTGCGTTTTCCCTTCAAGGCAACTTTAGCCTAATGTGGGAGATCTTTGTCATTTCTATTTTGAAAATGATGAACCAATGTCTTATAGTACCTGTTGTTTCTGTTGTTGTGGGCCCTTACCGTTACCTGAGAGGAAAACTATAATCAAGAGATCTAAGAGGCGTGGGAAGAAATATAATCTCCAGAGTTTATTAGCCCCATTAATGTGATCCGTGGAATTGAAGCAGCGTATAAGAAGTTTGAGAAGTACCTTTCCAAAGCTAATGGTTATCTGCTGTTACAGTTTTATTAAAAGGGGTGGGGTAGGGGTAGAAATAACTCTTTTCTACTTCACCTTGCAGAAGGAAATCACCCATGATACCTTGCCATTGTGAGGATGTAGACTTTCCTTTCTTGGGAAGTTTTTTAATTAGTGTGGGGGTGAAAATTAGGGAGGTTATTTGTAGTGGTGTAGACTTATGCTGTCAGTTAAATGGGCTTTCTTACTCTGGGTGGTCCTGCTTGGATTTAAAAACTTGAGTTTAAAGCTAAATCACTAGTACTGATTTTTTTTTTTTTTTGCTACTTAAAATGTTATCCCTGCGTGGGTTTCAATTTTTCAGTAGTGTGGAGGCCTGGTAAGGCAAGGGGGTAGGTACACACGTAAGGCTGCTCTTGAGAGAAGCCCGTTAGGCTCTGTCAGGTCCCAGGACTTCTACAGCGCTGTTGCTGACTCTGAAGTGTCTTGCTCAAGTTAGACAGAATCGAAAATGTTTGTATGTTGTGTGCCTGCTGTGCATCTTCCACTGACTAAGAAAATGGTGATGCAATGCCTAATGGGCAATGTGAAAGAAAAGAGTAAGGGCAGCCCAAAACAATGGCTTTGGCATTCCTTGAAACGCAGAGCAAGTTGTGACTGGCATTGAAGCACAGGTTAAAAAAACCAGTCATGCTTCAACGTGTCTTGATGATGCCTACAAAAATCTGGTGGTGCTTAGGAAATCTGTCCCGAGACCACTGCCTGCCCTGCACGCTGAATGATACGTTCACGTTCGTTCCTTGCACGTGTTGCTGGTTACCCTAGGCTGTAACCTATTTAGGGGCAGGACCTCTTTATGTTTTTTTGTTTGTTTGAATAGTTCCTAGAAGAGCGGAACCCTGTCCCAGAATAAGCACTCTGGTGCCTGCTAGGAAACCAAACACATAATTAAAACACTTCATTTGTTTTAAGATGATGTGATGCAACCACAATTTTCCCATATATTCTGTATCATGTAATTTACCTGTAACTTCAACATTGTTTTAGATTTTGTTTACCTCAATGTGTTTTATTTGTTCTCAGCATTTTTAGTCAGTCTCATGCTTTTTGAAGAAACCTATCTTGTTACAAGGTATTCAGCACAAAATTCATTATGCTAATTAGTTCATACATGTATATGCCATCATGCCTCCTCAAGTGTTTTCATATATTCCTTCAAAATTATTTCATGCTTTGTGGATACCACACATATAAATCTTCATTAATAGCTTTATAATTGTAGAACATGTACTGTATTAATGCCAGTTTTTTAAGTAGTCTGTTGGTATAAAACTCCTGAAATATATAGGAAGCTGATCATCAGGATTTTAAAGCATTTCAAGCCTGAGGTTAGTTGGCATCAGATTATAATTTGAAGTTGTTTTGGTTTGGTTTGGTTTTTTTAAGTGTGTAAATTTGTACATTTGTAGCAAAATATTGATTTTCAGGAGGAAAAAGGAATTGAAGCAGTAAGTAGGTGTAGTTGAAGTGTTTTTTACTATTCAGACTAATTTTTGTTTTGTTTCGCTAGCTCTTTTTTATAGCTGAGCATCTTTATTGAATATGTTTTTGGTTTGGGAGTTTGTTTTGTGACTTTTCTCTCCCCACTGTCTCCTAGGCACTTTCAAGAAATGGACAAAGTAAAATCAATCCCCGACCTGGCAAGGTAAGATCAATTTTATTATCTTTATTGTTCCTCTGTATGTTTAAAGCATAGCAAGGTGAAATTATATGTTTGGGTTTTGGTTTTGTTTGTTTGGTTTTTTTAACACAGCTGGTGATATACTGTGAATCAGACTATCAGAAAGATGGTATTGAAGTTTTCCATGATGTTCTGGATTGCAGTTCATGGGTTCTGTCACCAACAATTTTAGTTAAAGTCATCAGAGGATGGTAAGAGATGAATTTTTACTCTTTAACACTGGTCTATCCAAAAATCTTTTTGAAAAAGAACCAGCATGTAATTCACAGTAAGTCTGCCTTGCAAGTGGTCATGTAACGTAGATGTGAGCAAGAAATGTGGCATTTTACCTCTGCAATAAGAAGTTTTGGATCAGGAAACTTATTTTGCTGACTAATTGAGTGTTACCATATGGAGGGATGCAACATTTCACCAGGTGGGATGAAATGGCAGATTCTTTCCACCTGTGCTGCTGTTTGACTGCTCTCCCCTTTATGGGTTTTTGCATAGTATTTGGATTGGGCTTAAAGCTGGCAAAGGATTTGAAAGCCAGGTCTGACATGGGTTTGGATACAGAAGATTCATTCCGTGTCCAAAGGTATGAAGTGATGCTGTAGAGATAATTGAATGTTTTCTCTGATAAGTCCAGGGGGAATTTTTCTCTAAAAACTAGATTGCCTACGAGTAATTCAAAACAAGTTAATCTCCTACGTTCTTCATCGCATTAACAGAACAGTCATTACTGGTGTGGATAGGTGTCAAGTTAAGTTGTGGCCAGACTATAATGCAGTCAAATAGCAGGTTCTCAAAAGTAATGATCTGATAGTACACTGCAGAAACATGGGCTAGCGGCAGTAGGAGGTGCTGGGAAGCACACTGATTGCTGTTTGGCTTCAGAAAATTGGAATGAAAATCTTCTGGTCTGCGTGAACCAGGTGTCTTCTCCAGCATGGACTAGGGGACTGGATTTTGTTTGTTTGTTATTTTTTGTTTTGTTTTGGTTTGTTTTTTCCCACTTTAACTGAGAGCACCAAGGTGGGGGGTTGTATTTGCAGATGGATATATTTTTTTATAGAGTTATATATTCAAGCCTACCATGAAAAGTTAAGTTGTGCTTGTCTTCTGAGCAGTCTTATCATCCTTTGACACATCTACACCAGTCCCTGTGGAACTCCAGGCTGCTGTTCACAGGATCCAAGTAGCTTGTCTTTTTATTCAATGATGCAGCAGTCTGCAGTGTCAACATTTTCTAACCTGCAAATTGGTTCTGATTAGTATCTTATGCAAGAGTCTGGTGTTCATAGACAGAGTAGTCTTGCTGCCCCAAGTCATCAATTTAAAAAGGTGGAGGAGTTTTTGATGAAGTTACAAAGTCAGCAGTAGGCATGTTTAGTTTTTATCATGGCTTTTAAAAGTATCACAGAGAACAGAAATGGCTTGCGTCAACGACGTTGGGCAGATAAGCTATACTGAGGTGGTGGGAAGGGTCTGGAAATAATACTTCTTGTGAAAGGATTTGTTGAATGAGAGCGTGATTTTTGCAGATCGCATTTGATAAAGCAGCATTAAAAATGAGATTGTTTTTATTATTATTATTTTAAGCTGGATACTCTATGAGAAACCAAATTTTGAAGGCCCGTCTATTCCCTTGGAAGAAGGAGAGCTGGAACTCCCAGATATTTGGGGTGCAGGTACTTCTGAAGAGCAAAATGAATGCAAATCTCTAAAGCCTGCAGTGATTGGTTCAATGAGACATGTTGTTAAGGCAAGTAATATAAGTAAAGAAAATTTTATATAGATCTTAATGTTTGGTGATGTTTTATACTGATACGAAGAGTGATTGGTGTATTAGGACATAAATGTAATGTGAGTTGTAAATGTAGGAAACAATCTTCCACATTGAATTTCTTGTTTAATCAGAAATGTGGGGGGGTTTTGCACAGTGGGGATTATGGTAACATCCACTGGAAGGCCAGGGCAAGAAAAAAAAGTGTTTTTCTTTAGAATAGCCTCCAAAATTATATGTACAGCTTATGCTTTTTAGCCTGGTCAATGTCTCCTGAAAAACATCCCTGAAAACCATCAGTAGTTCCACACTCCTATTTTCAAAAGCATGTGTGTGGGGTTTTTTTCTTTTTTTAAATATAAACTGAATTTATACTCCACATGAACTTTAATTTCAAACACCAAACCTTGTTTGATACTCAAAAAATAGCCCTGTATGCACAGACTTACCAGGGAGTTTCACACATGGTGAAACAGCCCTCCGACACGCACTTTTAACCTGCTATTAAGTAGTCACCCTTGCAGGCTGCCTAAACAAGCGTGAGCTATAAAGTTGTTTGACTAGTAAAGGAAAAAAGAAGAATATACATTGCTTGAAACTACAGTTCTTGTTTAAATTGCAGTTCTCTTCAAGAATGGCTTGCTTGGTGTTATATTAGGATTTCATTTGCTAGAGGGAATGTTAACTGATGAAAGAAGATGCATTCCTAGATGGCAGAAAATAAGCAACATAAATGTTGGTTAGAGATGGACCAACTGTCTTGGTCCAAACAGATACAGGCAGACTGGCCTAGTTATACTTCTATTGTAAGTGTCTAATAGCAGTAGTAATTGACAACAGGGGAAATAATTTAAAATAAACAGGTGTTTCAAGACTGATTTAGTTATCCACATTAGTTACAGAACTTGCAGCACAGATTAAGTGATTATGGCAATCTTCGTTTTTCAGGATTACAGGGTTTGCCGAATTGATTTGTATACAGAACCTGAAGGGTTAGGAATCGTGACTTCCTTTTTTGACGACACTGAAGAAATCGGGGTGTTTGGCACCACTCAGAAGACTTGTTCTATCAAAGTACACTGGGGCACGTAAGTGCATAGTTCTGCATGACTGTGTACTGCTATGAAAGGAATTTGTTTTAAGCCATTTTTTATACCTATCAGACTTGCAAGCAGGGTATATTTATTCTAGTCCTGTATTTTGGTAGCATTTGTTGACAGTAGCATTAGTACGTCATTGTAATGCTTCACCCTTGGAGAGTTTGACCTCTTAAAATGTTTTGTGTTGGAGCCAGTTTTTCTTTTGCTGGCATGTAGTAAAGACAGAGTAACCCTTCTACGTTTGTAGCAAAAGAATGAGTTTACCTCTCCTGCTCTTTCTCATTCAGACAGACTTATCCTAAAGGAGAGTCGGGGCATGAACGGTTGTGATACAACCACATTTCCTACTTGCTTTCCTCTAAACTTGAAATTACTGTATTAAAAGAAGAAATTTTTCGAGCCCTTGTGTTACAAAATAAGACTTAGTGCCATGTGTGGACACTGGAAATCGTTCTTATATTTCACAGCGCACTTTAATCTGTGTTTTTATGGTGATGTTTAAGGCATGTATGTTCTGTCAGCTGAAAATACCTAGCTTTATGAGTTTTGAGTGTAATATATGTCATGAACTAAGCAAGCTTTTATGAGAAGGGAGACCCCTTAGGAACAATCCAGACACTGTACCAATGGTAGTTTGGGTAATTTAGTAAGCAAATTTGTAAACTGGTACTGAAAATATGCTGGTAAAGGTATGCAGAAGAGGGGAGGCAGCTTTCAGAAAAAGTGAGAGAGTGGAATTGCTTTCAGTGGTGTTGGGTCCTGCAGGATGTTCTACAGGGTGTACAGACTTGGTTGCTACCTGTTGGCCATGTCATGTTTGGGCACTGACAGCATTTGCCTTGCTGCAAATAGCGTATTTAACGATCAAAAACTAAAGATAAGTATCACATACCGCTGCAAAGATGTATTCCAGTACACCGCATGATGGATAGGGCATTTTAGTTGCTAGGTAAAGGGTATTTTATCTGATTAAATCTTCGGGGAAAAAATGAAGCACTTGTGTATATAGGAAAACTTTGAAGTGTCCAAGTAGTAAGTTCTCTGAACTGCAAGCTTAGTCCAAGTAATGGAATCAGAAATGTAGTCTGGAGGTTGATTATTAATTGACTTAATCTACCTCTCCACTTTTTTTCTGTCCCTCGCTTAAAAGCATTCTGCGAATAGCGAAATGACAAATTTTTTGGAAAGGAAGCAGGGCCTGTGCACATCCTGCACAACTGGTCATTATTTTGCATCAGTGTGAGAGCTTTTTTTTTTTTTTTGCACTAAATCTGAGTAAACTCTTACAGTCTTAATTTCTCTCTGTTGCATTTGAATCTCTTGAGAGAAGACAGACTAATATTTGTACCAGGAAGCAAAATAGACATTTTGAAAATAGTCTTTCTCGGGCACCAGTTCGTTAGTCAATTGTAGAAAGAAGTCTCTTCTGCCAGTTGCTTGCATGAGAAATTCAGTAAATTGCTGCTGCTTTTTTGCATGTTGCAGGGTTTTTTCTTTCCTTTAGTTTACAGGCAAGGCACAGTTGACTGTGTTGGCAGTTGAGGGAGGCTCTGACTCTGAGTCACCTTGCCACGTGGGTGTGGTTGTATCTTCTTAAAAGTTTTCCAGTGTTGGTGCCTAATTGTTCTTTACTAAAAGCTGCCAACAGTAATGAGTCAATGCACCTTCACCTTCTGATTGTACTGTCTCCTTGGTGTCCAATGTGTTTAAATTCTTGCAGTGGAGTTGAGGGCTTACTGAGCGGTTCTGCTATAGGGCGCACAATATATCACACATTTGGCTATAGACAATGCTAAAACTAAAGCTCCTTCTTTGTTTCTTGGAACTGTATGTCTGCAATGCCACGATGCCAACTTGTGCCAGTTTACATCAGCTCGGAATCTGCCTTTTAAGCATTGTAGAGTGATTGATTATTTTAACATCTTTCTGATATCACCAGATTTATACATTATGATCATTACACAATGAAAGGGTTGGCTGCAGTAAGTGTTCCTGTTTAGTATGTGGTTTATACTGCTCCATGCTGCGCTTCTGAGAGATCAGTAGATTTAACCGTAAGAAATATATTGCCATCGTCTATGCAGAGATCAGCAGTATGCCTCTTCGTTTCCAGTAAGTGGTTACTGGTTAAGATTTTCTTGAAAAAGCTTTGAAAAATTACTGTTGCTGTTGCAGTCAGGAGTTTTGAAAATTATGTCTTTCGAAGCAGACTTAGCGGGTACAAACCATGAGGAAGTAGATTTCTAAGGAGTCATCAGATTTTTCTACATTTTAATAAATAATACAAGTTCAGAAATCTCTGTTGAAGAGTTTTTGCAGCAAATCCAAGTCCAGGTCCATGGTTCTGCATACTTTAAAACTATTCAAAAATAATATGCAGTAACTAACCTTAAGTCTTGCAACTTCAGTCTAAAATTTGTGTTGCCCCAGATCAGACAGGGTCAAATTCTTTACTGTCGGTTCATTGTACTGATTTTTTTTTTTTTAAGCCCGTTCCAATGAAACACATGCATTGGTGGTGGTTCTTGCAACGACACGGAAGTTTGCCAATATGTCAGCTTGTAGTTGACAATTTTAATGGTAAAGTCAAAGAAACAGAGTTTTATTGAGAGTACAATGATGTGTTTTCTAAAGTAAGCACATTGTCTTGTTCTTTACTGTTCAGAAATATTCTGGGGTTTTTATCTTTTGCTTTCCTCTCCCTCTTGCTTTAGATGGCTAATTTATGAAGAACCTGGTTTCCAAGGAGTCCCTTTAATGTTGGAGCCTGGTGAATATCCTAATTTAGCATTCTGGGAGAAGAAGGAAGCCTACATCAGGTCTATGAGGCCCTTGAAAATGGTAAAATACTATGATTGCAGGTTACGTGACCTGCATTTCTATGTTAGAAATAATGTAAGTCTTTATAAATGAACATTTTTAGCCTATAAAATTATTGAACTTTTAACATTTGATTGCATCTATTTCTGCCTTTAATCTTCTTATGCTCACTCGTGTTCTTCAAGCAAAGATTCAACTTAATTCTGTGTTTTTATGAAGAGTTGATGACTTAAAGTTGTCTGTGAATGGTCCAAGTAAGAATAGACAACTTATTTTTTCTCCCAATTTTTTTTCTTCACAGGGTGGCCGCAAAGTTGAATTCGGTCGAGAGCCAAAGGTAGAAGTCATTATTTATGTGATTGTCCAAATGTATTTTATAACTCATGAGCTACACAAGGGTAGATAAATAAATCTTGATCACGTACTGACTACTGATGGTTTAGTGGCTGGTCCTGCTGTATGTGACTACACCATGAAGCTGCAATTCCGCTCACATTCATGCATCCATCACATATATATTAACAGCCATCTGGATAATGCAGATGAGTAATGAACATTCAAGCCCTCACGTTGCATCTCTAAGGGAAAGAGAGATCCCACTAATTATTTTTGTCATCTTGCCTTCTCTCTGTATGTGCCCATGCGAAAGAAACTGTTGGCAGAATTTATCATGCTCTCTGCAACTTTTACTTCATTTGTGTTACAGATAATCATTTATGAGAAGCCTTTGTTTGAAGGGAGACATGTGGAAATAGAATCAGAAATCTTTATGCTCGATGACAAGGAATCCGAAGAAAATACAAGACTTCCACTTAAATCAGTGGGATCCATGAAAGTACTGGGAGGAGTGTAAGTGTGGGAAAACACCAGCAATATTTCCCCTTCAAAAGAAGTAGTAACCCCGTAGATTGGAAATTGCATTTGACAAATACAGTACGCATTTATTTTCTCTCTTCCTTGTTTTGGGTTTAGACATATGCCTGGGTTAAATATGCAAGTACTCCCAGCAAAAAAAACAAGTTTCACAAATCTCTATCTGTTCTATAACCATGCAGAGTGGCAGTTGTCCATTTTCACACGCAGACTCTTGTTGTTCTTGTTTAGTTGGGTTGCTTACGAGAAGCCTGGGTTTGAAGGCCATCAGTACTTGCTGGAAGAAGGAGCGTATCGGGACTGGACAGACTGGGGTGGCTATGATGAAGAGTTGCAGTCACTGCGACCGATTATTGGCGTAAGTTCCAAGAATATGTAGTAGGCATCTCCTGAGTGCACTGAGACATCACGTTGCATTTTCCTTATGATGCTTCTCTTTGTTTTAACAGGACTTCACAAGCTCCCATATGATAATGTACAGTGAAAAAGACTTTGGATCAAAGGGTTCCAGTATTAATGTATTGGGAATTATTTCCAATTTGAAGGACACTGGATATGGGCTGAGGACACAGTCTATAAATGTGCTAAGTGGCGTGTAAGTGATATTTTTAACAGCTGTTTAATTTTAAATGTGCTATTATTTTAGAATTTTATAGTATTTGTAGATGTTTTTCGGCACTCTGACTTCTAATATCTGTGTGGAGTCTTCAGATAAAATTTTATGCCCTTGACCATGGAATGTGAAAAGTATGAAAAAAGCTCATTGTTTTTGTGAATGTGTGCAGTAAGTTGGTTTTCTTCTCACGGCAAGATCGGACGGTCCCAGGAAATGCTATCTGACTGATACACAAAGTATGAAAGCGTATGAGATGACATTTCGTCACAGAGGCAGAAGTAGTTCGCTCTCACGGCTGGTGGTTTTTTTTTTTTTTTTTTAAGCATTTCAACAGCAAAACTGTTATGGAACTAATTTCCAGTTTTGAAACTAATTTCCAGGCTTTTTATGTTTGACCAGAGGCAAATACCTTGCTCTTGTTCAGTTTTATGTAAAATGAGGATAACTCTTCCCATGCTTATTAATACATTCTGATATTAAGGAGACTTTAACTGTTCTGAAAAGTAACACTGCTTTTGCAGTGAATCCTATAGGTCAGGAGTGTCAAACTCATTTTCACCGGGGGCCTCATCAGCCTCGCACTTACCTTCAGAGGGCCAAATGTAATTTTAGGACTGTATAAATGTTAGCTACTTCTACATTTATGCAGTCCTAAAATTACATTTGGCCCTTTGAAGGCAACCGCGAGGCTGGTTTGACACCCCTGCTGTAGGTTAACAGTGTTTTAGTACCATGGCAATGTTATTTATTGGCTTTTTGTTTGTTGTTTTGGGGTTTTTTTTGTTGTTTTTTTAACACAGTGGTTCCCAGAACTTTGCACTGGCATGGCCATTAACAACTCTTAGTCTCTGTGCCACGTGTGTTGTCACATGCATGTGACAAGTTGACAGAATTTGCTGTTTGATTTGTTCGGTACGTCAGTTGCAGATTGAGTTTCACTGTATTGCAGACTGTATTGAAGGATTTTGGAAATACAAACAAGTATTAGCGATCATGTCTCCAAGCATACAAAGTTACTTAAAGTAGTAGAACCAAAAGAAGATGAGACTTGCAGTCTCTCTCCCTGCCTGGAATGCAGGTGACTTGCTGAAATCTCTGCCTTACCCAGCCACACCCTGCATCTTTCTGAGTGTTATCTGTGCGCTACCTCTGCAAGTTTTGTCTGGATAAAGATTGCAGAATCGAGCTCAGGGCATTCCAGAGGAATGCTTTTGATTATGAATATGGTGCGACAGTGTGGTGTTTTGTGTTTTTTTTCTGCCCGGTGACCTTTGAAGCCACTGTGCCCTTTTGTCTTCCGTATCTTACAGAAGAGAGATTAATGGGAGTCACCTCTGGAGGTTGGGAAACAACTTGTGGGATACCTATCATGCCCTTTGTGCAGTTGTTCTAGTAAATGTCTGTTGCAGCTGAGATAGGAATCATGCTTGAGTTTGAGTATTGTAGTAATTAAGAGTGAGTGTAATATTGTGGTAAAGGCAGCTAGAAGTCATTACAAACACAACTCTTGTCCCACAGACTCTGCCACTGCTCCTGTAATCTCGCCTTGTGGTCTCCTAAAGGTGTTATTTGTAGCAACAAGCTTTTTAAAAATTTAGGTGCATTGTTCATAACAGGTGATGAGCACTCAACTCTTTAACAGTCTTGTGTGACCCTTTTGTTTCCAAAAAGTTTGTAAGTGTTTGGGGTTTTGGTGGTGTTCTTACTAAATGCTAATGTGTCAGAAAGGTTGAATGATTCACATTAAGTCATGCTTGGTAATAAAATGCTTTATTTTAAGGGTTAAGTTACTGTTCAGGTAGAAAAATTTTATATCTTTCCTTCCAAGAAATCAGTCATAAAGCTATGAATAATCCATTGAGCAATTTCCCGAGCTGTTTAGACTTTAATGTAGATGATGTCATAGTGAACTGTGACAGATTCAGTAAAAGCTTGTCATAATATTTTGAAGTAACTTTCCCAGTATCATGCTGAAAGTACTTCATTAAAAAGAAAAAAAAGTTAGAAGCCCTGAACCTGTCATAGCAATTTTTTAACTACAGGTATCTGGGGTAAGCAGTTACAGCAGTAACAGATAACAAATTATCTGTATTTCCCACATAATTACTTTGATTGCTCTGTAATTTAAAGGGTATATCAAAGAAAAGAAACCCTGACACTGCAATGCACAAATATTACTGAGCAAGTTTCAAGGTAAACTGCATCTCTAAACTGTATGCTGAGGACAGCCCAGCTCTGCATTTGCAGAGTGAATATTTCATTTTGGGGTAATTGAGCGCTAGCTGCATTAAAATGTTCACCTATTGCGTTTCTGAAGAATGTTTCCAAGCAATATTTTAACATCCATTGTAAAGACATCCTGAAAAAAATATCCTAAGGTGGTAAGGACTGACTTATTTAAAAATGAAAACGTTTTGCTCATGAGCATTCTTCAGAGATTGTCCAAGCATAAAATCCAGGATATTTTATTATTCTGCCATTGGGGCAGGAGAAAGCAATCCAGACTGCCTGAAAATAGGAGAGACCTGCCTTCTTTTAAGTGGGGTTTGATCTTCCCTTCCAAATTGGCAGAATTTTAAGTGAATGAAAATGAAAGTATTTACTAGCAACAGGTAACACCCTTTACAAGTTTAAGCAAGTACTAAAGTTGACTGTTGTACAATTTTGATTTCCTCTCTGCTTAAAAACTCTTCAAGTTTATATTTAATAGTGATCAAAATCACAGGAATTGCATGTTTGAAATGTGCCTTTTCTTTATCCATAAACACACCAAACGTTTGCCAAAACTACTGAAAAAGCCCCTGTCTTTTTGTTTATCCTTTTTGAAGTCACTGGAATAACTTTTCCAGTAGTTGTTTTTTTGGTTTTTAATATAGGCATTCATTTTATTGTGGTCCTATAATCAGGTCTGGTTTTCCCCTAATTTTCAAGTAATTAATTGACAGCACAAATTTGGCTGCTTCTACATATGGATAGTAGTATTAAGGAAATAATTAGATGACGAGTAGTTCATATACAGGAGCCAGAATGTAGTAAATTTAATATAGATGCACTTGGGAAGGTAACATGGGTGAAACTAAAGAGACATGAGGTACAAGAACAAACCTCCCCTGGCAGCTGAGAAGGGCAAGAGCCCTTGGGTACCCCGTGGGAGAACATTTCGAACGAAGTGTCCACTTCCCTCCATCTCTGAACTGAACTGATGTTCAAAGAAACCTTTCAAAGAGTCACGAAGTCAAAGTTTGCAGGTACCTGGGTACAAGGAATCACAACCACAAAGGGATATGATAAAGAATCTGTTTTTCTTTCTTTCTTATAAGCAGAATTTTATTACCTCACCCTCTCTGTTAATCATGCTACAAATCTGCAAGTGCCAGTTCACTCCCTGGCCCTTCATGGTCTATTTGATTGGCATATGTAGACCAATTTAAACCTATTGTCTCCATGTAGTATTTAAGCTTGAAAGATTGTGGATTCTATTTCAGACCTGAAGGAGTGCTGCTGTGCCTGAAAGCTTACTTTCTACAACTATGGCTTTTAGTTTAATGAAGGTGTTGCCATTTCTTTGGTAGCTGAGAGAGAAGGTCCTTCCAGGACTCGGGTAATCTGTCCTGTTCTAAGATGAGTCTGAGCAATGCAAAAAGGGAAGTTACCCCTTGCAGCTGATGTTTGAAAGAGCATGCATGATGAGAAATGGCCAATGTTTTAAAAGGTGAACTTAGGTAAGATGAATCTGTGGGCAAAGCTGACTTTTGTCAGGTTATCTGTCTCTGGATTCTTTTCTTGGCTGTTTCTTCCAGACCCTGCTTGGAGCCGCACTTCTTAGACACCAAATATAAAAACGATGCTTTTCTCTGCATCTCTGGTTCCAGGGGCATGGATTGTGCAGAGAGTGAAGGTCTCCAGCACCTCCCTGCCAGCAACCTGGGCTGAGGTGTTGCTCAGCCTAACAAAGGCGATTTTTAGGGCTGGGGGTTACAAAACCTGTTGTGTTAGGAGAACTCACTCCCTGTGGGGCAGGGTTGTTATTGCCACGCTGCAGAGCATTGCTCCAGTTTTTGTGGTGCCTGGCAGCTGGGATATGACTCTCTTGCTGAGATACAGAGGCAACGTATTGCTCTCCAGGCCTTTCTGTTAGTGAGAACTGGGGTTGAGGCAGAGCTTCTTCCTAGGGATAGTCTTGAGGTCTGACAGGTTTAGCTGGTACTGAATTCATCTGCCTGTCCTTGATGTTGTTATTACTACTCTCAGCAGCTTGCACGGGCTGCTGAATGAAGTGGAAAAACACAAGTATTTCACCAATAAGCTCTGACTCTAGAAACTCTCTAACTGCATGGGCTGACTTGCATGGGAGAGTGATACTTACTTATTTAAATCCCATTGGCTTCAACATGAACGTATGCTTAGAGTGAGATACATTGATTACTTCTATATTCAGGCTTCTTTTTAGATGGGGAAAATGAAGTAACTGGTATTGAGAGATTCTTAAGAAGCATCTGGCATGTTTTATTGTTCACTGAATATAAGAAACACTTGTTTGCTTAGATGTCAATCAAGTTAAACTGTCATGTATTGTAGTTGTACCCTGGCAATTGCGCATTGAAAAAAACTAATGAATGTCTGCTGAAGAAATTGGTGAAGGAAACCTCATTTTCACAGCCTTTGGTGTATGTGGCGTACAGGTATAGGCACACCTGAGACATTTAAACTGTCTGTTCAATTTATTGTACATACCGATGTCTCTTTGATGAATTACAATGAGGTGATTTTGAAATGTGCTTTGATGTATGCCTTAAATAATTAGTGTGCAACAGGTTAGAATAATTGATTATATCTGAGGCAAACCAAGAGATGCAAATAGTGATAAGTGTGAATCACTGTATGAGTGTTTGCCATGGACAAATAATACAAAGTTCATACTCTCAGTACCTACGTGTTGATGCAGCTTTATTTCGGTTTGAAGTTATTCCTTGTATTTGCAGAGACTCGGGCGTTTGTTCTTGGAATAAAACTGCAGCTTAATAGAGTCTGGTTGTTTGACACACATATATCATTTTATGGTGAATTTAGATGGTGAGAGTTGGCCACCACTGCAAATTATAAGTTCCGTATAATTTTACTGCTTTATGATGTGAAATTTTTCGGTATTGTTGAAACTCTCTAAGAAGACTGCACTGAAAGTAGGTTTTGGCACAAGCTATTATAGCATGCACTCATGCAATGGATTGGCTAAAATCAAAAGCTGGTTGACTATGAGTAGAAGATTTTCTTGTAAAACCAGGAACCAGCAAGAGGTCCTGATCTCCGCATAAATACAGTGAAGGAAACTCAGCTGTCACTGTGGCCAGTTCGAATATCAGCACTCAAAAAAAACTCCAAACAACAAAAAAGGATGAGTTTAAAAAAGAGCCAGAATGTAATTATTGGAAAATCTGGGAAGTCTGGCAATGAAAGGCGACAGAAGTTATGCAGGTTATGGCAAAAATAAAGGTAGTGTCTGTGGGAATGCTTTATCTGGGCTTTCAGTATGGAGCCAGCGTTAGAAGAATGCTGTAATAGAGGGTTTATTGACTATGCATAGCAAGACTAGGTGATAGGAGATACTTCAGACTACAAAAAAAGTGCTACTGGGGTAACAATGTTGGAGAGATGTGTGTAGTGATTTGGTTGCATTTCTAATACTTCAAGTGTGTATCTCAAAAGTTCAGTGTCTTTCAAAAAGGCATATTCTGACTGAGACTGGGCTTGATGCACAAATCTGAGTTTGTGGCCTGTGTCAGGCATGAGATCTGACTGAGTAGTCATAATAATGGCTTTGAGTTTAAATAGATTAAACTGGTCAAATTTGTGGTGGTTTTAACTCTTAACTTTCAAGGATGTTCTTCCCACTGATGCCTTGAGTCCTAGCAGGGAACAGCTTGCTTTCGTTAGCATATATGCCTGTTATTACAACTCAGCTTTCTGCTGTGGTGTGTGTTTGCTTAAACACAACTGAACTGTAGGTACAGGCAACATTAAAAATCAGTATTCCTGTCTTTACTGCCCAGATGGCTCTGAAGATCAGCTTTATCCAAAAAAATTGTATTCTGATATCTGTCCGTTTTTCTAGAGAACTTGATCTAGATAAAATAATAGAATTATGAAACATCTCGAAATATTCTTACTGGAGACAGCTTTTAGGATATCTAGCAGATGATGTATTTGAACTCGTGGTCTGCTTTCGCTAATTCACTCTGATTCATATTGACATAGTAGGGTGAATGGAGGTGAAATTTGCATGGGGTTTGGGGTACCAGATACACGGGTTTGCTTCGGGTTTTAATAGCATCACAGTTCAGCACTGGAGGGGAGAAAGTTTTTATTTGTTCTTACATTATGTAATGAATATAGGCTTCTGTATTTTGGAAAAGTAGTGTGACTTCTGCCCATCGCTCTCTTCTTCTGTCTCTATTAGATGGGTGGCTTATGAGAATCCTGAGTTTACAGGGGAGCAGTATATACTGGCTAAAGGGCTATATCCCAGCATTGAGGCATGGGGAGGAAAGAATTGCAAAATATCTTCAGTTCAACCCATCGTTATGGTAAGGAGTTCATTTTATACTTGTTTTGCAAGTTTCTTTGAAGTATTTGGAGTTACACTTTTTCTACTAAATTGAGTTTATTTACATTTTTAAACAATAACTAATAGTCAACTTTTGTATGTTATTTTACCACTGTTAAAAATATTTTTTCCCTTCCAAACTTTTGCAGGATATCGTTGGAAGCGAAAGGGGTAAAGTCAAGGTAGGGTACTTCTTTAAGTGCATGAATGATACTGTGTAGCATCTGATATGTGTATAAATAAAGAAATGGCTTTTTGTCGAGTGTGACACCCAGGTATTTGCACAGATGGTTGACTAGTCAGACAAAGAGTGAGAACTGCAGATGAAGGAAGGCTGCCTACCAAACCTCTTAAGTAAGGCGCATTAAGGCCCAAGGAAGATAGGATCTAATTCACAGCTGCCATTAGAACTTTCTCAGGGCACAGGCAATGCTTTAGTTTAGCAAGTGAGCTGTTTTGGGGTATCAGTGGTTGCTCTGAGGAGCTGAAGCCCACAGACCTCTGTGCAGGGGTGCAGGTACCCAGCATCTGTTGCTGAGACGAGGGCTCTGCCAGGTTAGATGTTGTTGTTCATGGTACAGTTGTGACTTAATTTGTCTTGAACCTACTTCTTTAGTTAACAGTTCTGCTAATGGTGGTCACACTTTAAAGGAATCTCACTCACAAATACTGCTGAGTTGTGCTTAAAAGTTAGTGCCATCTTTGTCCTTAACTAAGAGAAGGAAATGGCAGGGACAACTTGTCTGTTCAGTGAGTTAACATATTTTTATGTTGGACTGTCTCCTATGTGCAAGTACTAATATGTAGTTTTGACAGTGAGGCTAATGTGTGGCTTTTTTCATCCTTTCATAAGTCTGAGCCTTTTAATGTTTGTCCCTGTGCAAAGTTATTCTTAATTTCAGTCAAAATGGCGAATATGTCATGGAACTAAAAATGAGGTAGAAAAGTCTCAGCTGTCTCGTTTCACATTCTTGATTAGTAGCATGCCTCACTGAAATCTCCTGCATAGGGATAACGTATAAACTATGGGGAATAAAAAACTCAAGGCTGCTTATTTTCAGCTATGTGCATGAAAAAATATTTGCATCTTTATGTTATGTGCCTGTTAAGACTTTATCCTAAGGAAACAAAGAAATAATGGCTTGTAGTCAACAGCCGGCATTCCTTGTCAGCATGTTTCTCTTTGGAGAACACTGTACATGCCCACACTCGTATCTCTGCTAAGAGTGAATAAAGCTGGTAGGCATATGATAATGTGAATGACTTCTGTGTGATCAGGGTTAATTATCCTCTAACCAAATTGGCAGGTTTGCTGCTTAGAAGTTGTTTTTTTCTTTTTAACAAGGACAAAAGCCTCTGGGTGCCATATCCTCTCTTATCCTCAGAGAAGAGAAAGAACATCTGACGTGACTGTAACTGTAGCTGCAATAGGCACATAAAGCCCATCTACCCTGGGAATGTATACCATGCCTGTTGTCATGCTGTTTGAGTACTTTGCCAAGATTATGCACCGTTCATGTTCTGAGAAACAAATAGTTTTCATGTAGTGGGAAGAATGCGTATTTTGGAGATTAAATGGATTAATAATCCAGAACAAAACTGTTTATGGCCTTTTAGTAAAGATGTGCCTATTCTGACCTTTCTGTGGGAATTTAAAAATCTTGTCCAGCAGATGGTCCAAGGAGCTATCTTTTTTAGTGTTGTGTTAATTATTTTGTATGTTACTGAGTAATTTGCAGCCAGAAGTAATTATTGGTATTGTTACCTTTCTGTCTTGAACAAGGATTGCAGCACTGAAGAGCTAACAAAAAATATATGTAACTGAGGAAATCTGAGTGGTTTAAGTATGTTTTAGTCTAGTTATAGAATGGTAGAGACATGTTACTGAAGGTTGACGAATTAATTTTTTAAAAATATGTTTGTAACTTTTTAAAGGTCCAGTTATTTTCAGAGCCTGAATTCAAGGGTAACTGCCAAATATTTGAAAAAAACACAAGATGTATTGATTCATTTGCTGTGAAGTCTTCAAAAGTTTCAGATGGCAGGTAAGTTAATATTGAGTGAATATTGAAAAAATCACTAAAATAGTAAAAGTTTTAAAAAAGCAACCAGCTTTCTAACACCTGCAGTGATTTCACATATGGGGACTTACAGAGAACAATGCTTTGCAGTTTACACATCAAGCTTTAGCTTGTCAGGACAAAACATTGTAGATAATGTTTCTGCTAAAGACTGAGAAACAGAAACACTAGCATCATTTTACTTGCATGGAATTCTTAAGAGGCAATTTCTTCTCCTTCTTCCTGCAGCTGCATAGTGTATGACCAGGAAGAATTCGCCGGTAACCAGTATGTGTTAGAAGAAGGAATCTATCCTGATCTGATGGCGATGGGTTGTTCACCCCAGGCAGTTCTAAAATCGTTACAGATTATAAATATTGTAAGTAAAGCTATTAGAAATATTGTAAAGATAAGTACACTGATGAGTCTGACCTTCCTGTTTTTTGCAACAGTGAAAATGCTAGGGATGCATAGACAATGGAGGAGTATTTTTTTTCTTTTCTTTTCTGTGCAGTGGCAGTTAAATGTCCTAGCTGCAGTCAGTTTTTTTTTTTACCTTGGTGCTGTTTTTCCAGAGGAAAGGATATCACAGAAGCAGCTGCCTGGCATCACTGTTCTTAGTGACAGCTTATAAAAGGACTTCCTTAAACGGAGTCAAGGATGTGTCAGACTCTTTATTTCCCAGTAGGAAAGACCACTTAGAGTGGATTGAGAAATGTCAGTAGGACAGTGTGAAGAAATATCTGTACTGTGGACCTTGGGTTTTATGCATATTAAAAGAGCAGACTTAACTAATCAACTTTGCATTAAATACATGTAATTATAAAACAGTATTGCTGTCATCAGGGAAATGCAGTTTGACTTAATCACAAACTAATGCACCCTTCTAGATAAAGTAAAGCAACACCTGGTGCCATTTGGCAAAATCAGGCGGTGGTGGTGTTGTGTGTGGTGGACACAAACTAAACAACATTTACATATTTTGTAACTCATCGGTGGTGAGGAATGAGTTTGCTCAAGCCTATAACCAATCATTATGATGGATCACGTATGTAACCTGCAAGTATCTTTTAAGATCAAAGTAATTGCTAGCAAAATGTGGTCAGGAATCCAGGAACTTCTGGCAGTATGAAGCGGTGGTACTCATTTTAAAAAAGGAGGAGCACGCTATTGACTCTGTTCTTTGAATTTGGCAACTTTATTGCACTCCACTGTAATTTTGGTAACCCATCAGTGATGTAGCAGTTGAGGAAGGAGAACTAAAATGTGTCACCCTCTTTCATGTCTCTGGAGCATTTGGATGTACAATGTAAGCAAATATCTGCAGTGAGTATGTCTGCCTTCCGAATTCTGGCTGTCCCGTAGACAGATCCTATTCAAAACAATAGATGTGTTTCTAGCCAAGCTTGGTGGGTGATGACCGTGAATTAAAACGGGCTCTTTTGTACATGTCAGTATTGAGTTCCTGGGTCTAAAATGCTTGTTTCAAGCTGGAAGAATCAGCTTACTTTTGGCAGATTTATTATTTGTGACAGAAACTGTTGTGTTAAAACAGCCAAATGCCAGTTCTGTGCCTCTTTAGGGTCTTATAACTTCTGAAACTTGCTCTAGCCTTAAAATTTATCAGACTTCAGACAGCAGCATGGAGCTGCATCTGTCTGCCAGTCACGTGCTGCTGCTTCCTCCTTCGGAGGCTTCCTACCTGCAGAGAAGAGGAAAATGGGTTGCTTTGCTCAGCAGTTTGTTAGCAAGCCAGAATACAGAGCGTAAGGAGTTAGGTGGAAATGATCAGTATAATATACTGTTCATTTTTCATAATTTTTACAAAACCTTGAACCTTATTATTCTAGTTACTGGTTTAACCTGTCAGATTTATTTTGAGACTGTTTTTTTGGCGGCGCCAATCTTAATTCCTCCCCACCATCTGCCATTCCCATAACTTTCCTTGTGATTCACTGTGACATTTCAATACAAGAAGCACCTTTGCTATTTTAATGTGTAACATTACTATACTTACCTAGTTTAACTCCCCTTTGCAGGGATCCATTTGTAAGGGACTGCAGAAAAAGGAAATGAAAGGGATTTTTGATAAACTTGGAAGTGGAAGTTAAAAGGGCCTTTGTTCATAAGCTCAAGGTTTTTTTTGTTTTTTATACCACTGTATCTTTGCTTGATTGTGCTTGCTTTGCATGCTCCACATATTTGTGTTACAGATAGAAACCAGCATTTTTCCTTCTTTTTCTTGAACATACTATAAAAACAACTGTGAATGTGGTTTATACTTGAACAGTCATGCTGAAAATACTTCTTTTTAATGGGCAATTCTGTGAAATAACTAGGCGTACAGGAGCACCAACTTCGTACAGTGCAGTACCTGGGAAGTACTGAAAGAAAACTCGTGAGCAGACCTTGCGCTTCTCTCTGTGGGGAGCATTTTATATAACAGTGTTGCTGCTGAGTCTAAAAAATGCCCAGAGTGGAAGGTGTGGCGGAAAACTGGAGGATTTCCTTTTCTGTCTGGGTGTTTTCTTTGTAAGTAGGTTGTTTCTGAAGTATTGTGGATGGCTCAAGGGCTGCTGCCTGACCAGTTGCATGTCTGGGAGCGCAGTGCAGGTCTGTAAAAGGGCTGAGGGGTCAGAGACACTGGGACATCATCGTGGTGTGACTGTTCCCGTTGGGCTCTTTACCTGTGATGAAGCGCGACAGTCTAAGTGGTGTTGACCTGTCATGGTGGGGATGAGCATACTCCGATTTTTGGATTAAGCTGAAAGGCCCCTCGTGGCATTTTCCGCAGCCCTGCAGCCTGTGTGCGATTGGGAAGCGCAGCTCAGCTGCCGCGCGATAACCTGGCCTGCTGCGGAGACAATGGCGATGCTCGTGCAACATCGTCATCCGGGCCCCGAAACATCTAAAGGAAGATTAAAGAGGAATTTAAGCACTGTTCTAGAAGTTGGTAGACATGAGGCCTTGCCTAACGAAGTCACAGGGAAGCGCGGATATCTGCCGTCACGCGTGTACAGTCAGCTCTGCCTTGGCGGGCCCGTTTCCATGCCTGAGGCCAGATGCGAGTCTGTCGAGACTTCACGTCGTGCCGGGCGTTCCCGGTGCAGTTGGTGTGTTTCGAGCGTGCCGAACACATGCCAGCGGGAAGGAGCTCTGCTGGCTGTGGCACTGGTTTTATGCAGTGGCAGACTTGTGAGACAGGGCCTGGCAGGGTCGTTTTTATCAATGAGGGATTTCAAACCCTTACCTTCCAGCTTCCAGGGGAAGGCCTGGATTGTGAGAGGTTGTTTCCAGTCTGCTATAGATACCTTGCTACATGGAAAAAGAGCCCAAGGTTCATTATCCAGAAGGCATTTAAGATGGATTCAGTAATGCAGGGAGCTTCTTGTGGGCAGAATCCCTTTGACACCAGAAACATTTTGACAGCAAGGAAGAAGAATCATCTCCTCACAGTAGTTTGGATGATTCAGATGTTACAGTTTTTGCTCGAGTCATGAATTTCACCTCAGAAGTATGAATCTCAAAGCTTTTGTCTATTCAGAGATTGATGTTGCCTTAACCTACTGTAAGAATTAAAAATGAGAGCAGTAAGTGATAAGCAGTGCTGACAAGGCTTTCATCATTTGAAACTGTAGAAATCAGTATTATCTTACTGTGTTTTCAGGTCTGAAGATAAAAATTCCTACACTGAGTGGGGTTTAGTGCAATGGAAAAGGGATATGCCATTAATTAAAATGTATTTTAAAACATACTCAAGATATTATGCAAGAAACAACCACAGAAGACATTTTTGTGTGCCTTAGGGAAGTTTTATGTTCCATGCAAGAAGATGCCTTGTGCATTTTGTATAAGGGCTCTTTATTAGGTTTTTATTTCTTTTAAGTAACCTGTTGCAGAGCAAAAACATTAATTAGGGTCTTTGATCTCATTCAAGAAGAAACTTCTGAAATAAAAGGGCTGTGCGGAGTAATGATGTTCACAGGCACCATCTGGAGTTGTAACATCCTATAAAAGTGCTCATCTTCCTTTTGCAGGAGCTGTCTGAGCCACGCATAGCTCTTTTTGAAAAGGTGGGTTTCCAAGGAAAGAAGATGGAGTTCAGTGAAGAAATCTTAAATCTCCAGTTCCTGGGATACAATCCTCAAATAGCTTCAGTTCAAGTCCTTGGCGGCATGTAAGTTTAAAATCACTTTTTGATTTCTTAGAATTATGTACTTATTAAACAGAAAAATTACAGGTGTTAGAAACCAAGGAATATAAAATTAGAATATCATAATGTATATAGTGCATTAATGCAGTTTCTTCTTACAGAACCTTTTAACCTCCTGTTTCAACAACTTGTTATCACTGACTGGTGCCCTGTGCTAGATGTTGAAATGAATTTGAATAAAGCTCACAAGGAAACTGATGGCTTCTCTCATGCCATATTATAAAAGCTAGCTTGCATAGCACCCTTAAAACCAACTTCTGTGTTCATGGTTTAGCTCTCAATCATTAAGAAATCATTCAGTTTGTGATCTGTGTCGTAAGTTTAAAATGCTCTAATACGTCTTCACGTTCATCCTTTTACCTGGATGTCATGAACACAGTGGTACAATCAGATCATGAGCTGGCCCCTTTTGGCTTCAGTAATAATCCTTTTTACTTCAGGAATTGGGTCAGACTCTTGGTTGTAAATCTAGCAGTTAAATTCATTAGCTATTTTTAAGCAATTGTGCTCTCTAAATTTATTTTTGAAGAATCATGTAAAAAAAAATAGTCCATGATGAAGCTTAAAAACTGTCTGGAAGCATTTTGAAAACTACTGTACTATCTTCCAGCATTCAGCAGATCTGTTAAATTTATCTTTTTGTGTTTTTCCTGTTTTTAAGCTCTACCTCCAAGATACTTGCCCCAAGTGTATGTTCAGGTTTTTTCTAACTTGAAGAATGTAACTTATTTTCTTTAACGATAGATCCATCTTGCTTTGCATTTAAATGTGTTCTTTGGAAGCGGTGGATTTCCAAGGTGTGTGCGAGAGATGCTGATGAATAGCTTAAGGCTGCCCTCAAGTGGATAGCTGATACCAGCTCTGTAGAGCAAACCATTTTCCCCATCTGGATAAACAGGTCAAAGGGTTTCCTTAGCACACCAAAGTTTGACATATAAAGGTCATAAGAAAAGGTACATGCTCCGTATTTAAGTCTTCTGAGATTTCAGCATCTTTCACCAAAATCACAATATAGTTGATTTTTCACTTTCCATAACATGAAGTCAAACATCAAGTTACTACTTTGCCAAGAACATGGTTACCATGATTCCAGGTAATGGAGTTGTGACTTGTGCATGTTTTCTGTCCAATTAATATATATATTTTTTTCTGGTTGAACACTGGAAGCATGGAGAGTATGATATGAAAATTCTTATTTCATTATAGCAGTGTCAGCTGCTGAAATGTGTCAAGGTACAGGTTTTGGAGAGTCCTTACCCCTACTGCTTCCCTTATTGAAGGGTTTTTGTCTTCTTTTCCTTATGCTGACACCCGTTTATAATCCTCTTAATTTCATACTTGGGGATAGATGCATACTAAGCTGTGAAAAAGCACCAAAATTAAGGTGAGTGTTCTTGTTCCACATAGAGATGTCTACTAACAAATCAGTCGGAGGAAAGGAGGTAACATGAAAATGTGCATCTTGAGTGTTCATGTACTCAACCTACGGCTGTTGGACAGTCCAAGCAAATCAGTGTGAGGAAACTCAAGAAACTGCACTGTATTGCAGCCTATTTCAAAGTCTAGTTGTAAATTACTGCCTGTGCCAGTAGTAGAGAAGTGTGAGTCAGGTTCTGACAGGTTGCTGTCAATGTGATTGTAAGTGTGGTTGCACGAGTGCTAGGGAATGTTAAACAAATTTTTTCTATGTGCCTTTTTTTTTCCTTCTCTCTTTCTCTGCCCCGCCCCCCTTCAGGTATTTGGAAAGAAGAAAGGTGCTCTGAACTAAAACTTCTGTCAAAATACCCTAGAGAGCTCCACCTTGTTGCAGTTCCAGTATTTGCTTGTTGCAATCTGCATCCCCAGTGGTTCTTTCCCATGTGGGTCAGGCCTGTCAATTAAGACACGCAGAGCTACTGGTTCTGTACATGCAGCAATCTGGCATATGCAGCATATGAAGCATATACAGATTTGCTCCTTGAGGAGTCACAGTGCCTCCTGAAAACAGATTGTATTTAAAGTTGGTTTCTCCCTTTTAAGGCAAGAAAATGCTTTGCTTCATTCAGCTTTTAATTATTAAATAGCACGACTTTAAAATATCTAATATATTCATCTTAATGCTGTTGATCTAAATCAGGACGTGATTTTATTATTTTTGAAGGCCTGTTAAAAAGAAGGTCACTTGCTTTCCAAAGCTAAACACTACTATTTTGTGGGACAGATTCCTATAAACCCATTTATTGATTCCAGAGCAGGATTTGGCAGTAAAAGCATTGTCTTTTTTTTTTTTCTTCTTATTTTTCTTTTCTTTTTTTCTCCTAGATGGATAATTTATGAGCACAGTAATTACAGGGGGCGTCAGATGTTGTTATCACCAAATGAAATTCCAGATTGGTATAAAGTGAGTGGCTGTTGTCAGATAGGTTCTCTGAGACCTTTGCTGCAGGTGAGTAGGCTCTGATGTGAGATTGTTGAGTACTAATTTATATTTTCTAATGGGGTGGGGGGATATTATACAGTTTAAAACAATGTTACAGTTTTGATGCATGTCACGAGCTTCAGCAATGGCAAATGTATAAAGAAATGTCTCTACAGTTTTGCTTGTAATAAAATCTATTTGATTATGCTACATGGCTTTGCAGTTCTACTGCTTAAACTGTTCATTAAGCATACTTTAAACCAAAGTATAGAAGACAGCATATGAAGGATTTGCTACATTATTTTAACATATAAGAGCTATAACTAGTATATATAAATTACTTCAAGTTGTTTTATAATTAGCGCCCAAACTGGTCACTGGTGTACTGTCTGTACTATCTGCACTATTTTTGGAACAACAAGAAAATTGGTCAACAAAATTGGATACTTCAATTAGTAGTGATTTTGTGTTGATTTAGAGGAAAGGTCCTCACCTGCTTATTACATAGCAGCATAATTCACAGAACTTAATCTCGTGGTATCCTTTTCATTTTGTTTTCTAACTAAGGACCACATGATTTGGTCCAATGCTGCATCAGTCCTGTAAGCTTTAACATTTGAGGTCCTTGCTGCGCCATATTTCATTCAGGAAACAATTTTTTCTGATTCACAGATTACTTGTATCTGTAGCCAAGTGCATTTGCTTGCTGTCATAGCGTTGTCTCTGCATAGCCCTAAGCAGAGTTAGGGTTAATGCATTTTGACTGCCCAGGCTGAGAGCTTGTCTGCACAGAAACGTTGATGTGTAACAAGCTGCAGCATGAATGTGCAGGGTAATAGTTACTTGCTGCCAGTGAAATAAGCAGCATTGCACAAGTGCACCCTGAATGAGAGCCAAGAGCATCTATACAACAAATTAGCAGAGAGAAGTTAGGACTGCTCTGAGTCAAAAATTCTTAGCTTTCTGCTGTGCTGATTTCAGTGCCTAGGAAAGCCTAAAACTCTCCATGCCAGAATGGCAAGTTCTCAAAGCTTGGCTTGTTCTAGGCATTTACGGACTTTGGAATTAAATGCTAAAATAGAAAAGTTAAGCTTTCTGAAAGAAAGAAGGAGGCACAGGGTTCAGCACTGAACAGTAATTGCTCTGAAGTTAACCAGAGCAGGATTTGTTCTGCGCTGAGACTGTGCTTAAAGAGTTGTGTTGTTTTTTGCAGAAACGTGTGTACTTCAGGCTTCGAAACAAGGAAACAGGAAAATTCATGTCAGCTGATGGAAACTTAGACAATCTGAATCTTCTCAGAATACAGGTTGCAGAAGATACAGACTCAGATGCTCAGATCTGGGTTTATCAGGATGGATTCATAAGGTGCCAGGTGAGGTTCAAGTTCAATGTGAATTTTCTCTTCTCCAATAGTAGGGCTTTCTGAATTCAATTCCTACTGCATCATCTTAATTTATTTTATAGGCTTATTCAGTTTCAGCTGTAATATCATCTTCAGGGTGGTTGGTTTGTTTCTGTTTGGGGTTTGGTGGGTTTGGGGAGTTTTTTGGTTGGTTGGTTTTGTATTTTTTTTTCCTTTTTTTTTTTTCTTTTCATGTTGAACTCTGGCTTTTTCATGTAATATGAACTAGTTGTATGATACCACTTTTGATGTAGTTGAAATTTTGAGAGATTTTAGTTAGCCTCATAAGCACAGTCAACACCAGAAGATCATTGTCTTGTTCTTCATGAGCATCTTCCACTTTCATGCCCTCGTTCTCCACAGCGAAAGTACCACAAAAGCATCCAAGCAGGGGAGACCTTTTAAAATGCAGACCTTTCCTGATAATATTTTGAACTAGGCATACCTTGTGGCAGGGCGATTAGTGTAATGCAGGTTAAATCCTCTGCTGCATTAAGACAAGCTTAAAGATAAAATCCTGCTCTATTGTTTTTTGGGGGTTTGTTTGGTTTTTTTCTGGTTATCGATGTATTTGTTGAATTCATCCCTTTTCCATCCCACTATACAAGTTTCCAAATGAAGTCCTACTTTTCTCACAGTCCATGAAACTAATTGTGTGCGATTGTCATTGAGGAGAGCAAAGGTATGCGCAGTTCATAATGTTTAAGCATGAACAGTCTTAGGTAGGGATGCCAGCCAAAGAAAATTAAGTTACTTTAATACTGTTAAAGAGCTTGACTGCAAAGAATCATGTGAACGTTTTCTATAGGATTGTATAACTTCAAAGAAGCCATTTATAACTATGTCATCTATGCTGGAGGGAAGAATCTTACTGTTAATAAGCTAAGGGATTGTTTGGACATGTTTACAGGACACATGCAGTAGTAGAAGGGATTTATGCAGACAGCAAAACGATGCAAAGTAAGCTAAAAGCTTTAATATCGCATACAAAAGACTTCTTTCTTGACAGCACCTCTCAAACATTTCACTGAAAGCACTCATATCACGACAGCGTGGTATAATATGGCTTTGGATAAATGCTTTTGGTTTTTGTCCCCATCTCTGCGTCTCATAAAGCAATTTTTCTGTGCACAGAAAATACACAGCTGAGCTCCATAGCAATCGGGTAGCCCAGCGAGGAGTGCAAGCTGGCAACGTTCATCTTAAATGAATTGCAGTAAATGTATTTTGCACAAAAATTTGCTTTTCACCACATTTTGAAAAGAAAATTAAGCCGGCGGGTGGGGAAGGACATGCACGTAGGCAGAGACAGGTCATCGGAAGAACTCGTGCTCTTCCTCCTGTAAGCTTGGGTCATCTCACTGACTCTGAGTCACGGGATCTGGAAGTACACCCGAGGTTTCCAAGGAAGGTGGTTTAGGTGGGATAACGAGTAAGCAGCTTATGAAAGACATTTTCCTCGTTTTGTCAGAAACAGATACAAATAGCAGATGCTAGTTCAGGTTTCCTCACTCTACGTGGGTTTCCTGGAGATGGGTGAAGGAGTGGCCTAGATACACATGAGAATTTCAGAACTGCAGAATTAAATTGACTTACTTCAATTCTAGGTTATGGCAAGAAGTATTGCTTTTTCAAAACTGTATATTTAATAATTTAGGGCCATATCAGCAATGGCAGATGGGTGTTTGTTTAACCTGCCACTGAAGTCCATTCAGAAGTTACAAGCTGTCTTATGGTGATCTATTGAAAATCACTGTTCATGTAGAATAATTAACTGTAATGTACTACTAATACAGCCTTAATAATTTTTTCAAGTAAACTTGATTTTTGCCAGTTCTTTTTTTTAATCATAAAGACATTTTCAGAGTCTTGAAATCAAGTAATAAAAATTACTAGGAAAACAATGCAGAACAAAGAAGAAAATATTATTGTGATACACCATGAAATTAATACACTGTATACTGTGCAGTTATGTCCTTTATGTCAAAAGGTTACTGCAGAACTAGAAACGATTAAAGAACAAAAAAAGGACGAGCAGAGGAGATGGAGGGGCTTCTATGCAAGGAAGAGATGAAACAGCTTGGACTTCTAGCCTGCAAAGGGGGCAGTTTGAGGGATGATATGATTCAAGTATCTGCAAACATAGCGTGGACAAGACATCCCTTAAAATAAGGGAGGGGAAGGGGGGTGAGGAGAGTATCAAATAAAACTAGTAGTTGCCTATCAATTTTTTTTTTTTTTTTTTAACAGTAGTAGTTAAGATTTGAAACTGCTTGCCACAGAAGGGTTATGATACAGAAAGTTGTACATGTAAAAGGGTTACATTGATCTCATTGCGAAGTGACTAACAAACGCACATATGGGACAGAAACCATCCAGATATTAAAGGCACCAGCTCAGCATGGAAAAGTCTCTGGGCTGGAAAGTGCTGTAGACTGGGAGGGTTTACCAGGAACATCCTGCATACAAGAGCAGAGTGAATGTAATCTTCCCTAGCATCTATTATTGGCCATTGCTAGAGGCAGGTGCTAATTGCACCTTTTGATCTGATACAGCATGGTTATTTTAATGTTCTTATGTAGTGGAGAGTGTCAGGAGAAACAGGAACAAAAGAAAAATCAGTAGTCTTGAGTTTGGGGCAAAAATACATTCCTTTAGGGAAAGTAGTTCTAGATTCTGTTCTCACCTGCTGACGTCTCTCCTATCTGATTAAAAAACAGAGGATACTAGAAGCAAGACCTTTTGAATAATTGTTGTTGTCTTTCTGATGATACAGATGGCAGAGGATTGCTGCCTGACAATTGTTGGAAATCTTATAACTCCTGGCTCTAAACTTGGTCTGTCATTTGAGCGGAATGAAGACAAACAATATTGGCATATTAGTCCAGATGGCAGGATTTATAGCAAGATGAAACCTAAGCTGGTTTTAGATATCAAAGGTAAGCAAATGTGTTATCTCATTACATTGTGTCTTAATTACATAGTATTTACAGTGGGATAGGCACTAAACGTGCCTATAAATTAAGGATGGTGTTATAGTTACTTTAATCTAGAATCAAAAAAGACCCGATGAGCTAGTCTGACCTCCTGAATTATACAGGCCCTGGGACTTCATTTCATTTTTCCTACATAGAGTTTAGTAACTCACAGTACTTGCTTATCTTGTATTCCCAGTGTCCACTCATTGTAGATATCCTCAGCTAATTTTACATGGCACTGGGTGATGTGAATATAATTATTTAAAAACACTGAAGCAAGAAAAACCTAGCTTCTCATTAACTTTAATTTGTATAGAGCAAATTTTCTTATATAGTAGTCGTAGATGCAATAGCCACAGGATATTGGGAAGCTGTACACTGATGTGATTAGATGCAAAAAGTTTTTTCATTTGTTTATTAATGGCTACACCTTTATTGCAAACATGAGATTCTGCTATAGGAGCCCAGGTTCTGTGTGCACTTGATGCACGTTTTACATTGGCTTTTGTACAGCAATTTGATTCATGTAGATACAATTTCTTCACTTTGTTTTCAGAGTTTCATAGAAGGTATTTAAAAGCAGCAAATGGAATGATGAGCAGAACTTGCATTATCAGATCTTATATAATACTGCATTGGGGGTGGATGGAATAATAATTTCCTTTAGCTGTTCAATTTTTTTTTTTTTTTTTAGTTGTTTTAAAATTAGTTTTGGATTGATACTGTGACATGAAGTGCAGCAATTACAAAAACCAGAAAAATACCAGGGTGAACAAGTCAGCTCTTTGGAACTAAAAAGGGCAACACTGGGAGAATTGTGGGAAAATTCTGTGATGCAGCACTGGCACAAATATTCACAAATTCTCTTTACTGCATGTAAAGCTACTGGTAAGTTTAAAAACTTACCAAAAAGACTCCAGTTCAAGGGAGTCTTTGGTCACAATGACCGCATAGCTTTTTCTAGAGTCAGTTCCGAGTGGCACCAAACAAGCAGAAATACTGTTATGCTCACTTGTCTTCAAGTAATGAAACTAAAAGCAATTATGTATTCTGCAGTTATGATTGAAGAACTTCACAATGGATAGGTCTGGTGCTGAAAGTATAGATGCAGTCTTAAAAAATAATACATCTGTACTGTAAATATGAAAGAGTAGGTACATTTAGCTTTTATTCGAGAGAGTCTACTAGGAACATTAGCTGTTTCTGCCACTTCTACGGATCCATTCTTGACCACAAATGGAGCATCTCTGAATTCTTCAGCAAATGAAGGGAGGTGTTCAGCTGCGTAGTTTCCAGTGCCACCCAGTGGATACACACAGCGCAAGGCCTTGTCCAGAGCACCCTCTTGTTCTGCTGAAATAAATCCCATCTTTGCCCATTGTAACATGTTTACATTCTATCAGACACCGCTTGCAAAATATTTTCTGCCCTTGCAGTGATAACGGAGCCATGTTATTTTCTGTAGCTGCTGGTTTTTTTGTTTCCTGCAGTAGTATTTGATCTGCTATTCCCTTTTTTCTCCTCTTTTTCTGAAGAACTTTGCAAGTATTTCTGCTGTGTATCTCCACTGCTTTTTAGTAATTGGGAAGGAGAGAAATAATGTTGCTCTTAACCTTCTCAGAGATGTTTCTGATTTGAGACAGTGGCACCAGAAAGCCTCCTGCAAACTCCTGAATTGGAGATCAGCTAAGGTGCTTGAGAGGCCATTAGTACAAAAGAGCTGCTCTTGTATGTACCTTCCCATGCAGGGCTCAGGGGCTTAGCAGATTTCTTTCTGAGATTTGATAGAATTTGTATTCATTAGACCCATTGTAAGCCCTCAGCTGCCAGGCGTGTTTTCTGCTCATTCGGGGGGCGGGGGGGTGGTGAGGCTGTAGGGGTGCAGAATGAAGGACCGGTTCCAGTATAAGTTGGGGAACGACCTGTTGTAGAGCTGTGTAGGGGAAAGGGACCTGGGGGTCCTGGTGGACAGCAGGATGACCGTGAGCCAGCACTGTGCCCTTGTGGCCAAGAAGGCCAATGGCATCCTAGGGTGTATTAGAAGCGGGGTGGTTAGTAGGTCGAGAGAGGTTCTCCTTCCCCTCTACTCTGCCCTGGTGAGACCTCATCTGGAATATTGTGTCCAGTTCTGGGCCCCTCAGTTCAAGAAGGACAGGGAACTGCTGGAGAGAGTCCAGCACAGGGCAACGAAGATGATGAAGGGAGTGGAGCATCTCCCTTATGAGGAAAGGCTGAGGGAGCTGGGGCTCTTTAGCTTGGAGAAGAGGAGACTGAGGGGTGACCTCATTCATGTTTATAAATATATAAAGGGTGAGTGTCACGAGGATGGAGCCAGGCTCTTCTTGGTGACAACCAATGATAGGACAAGGGGCAATGGGTATAAACTGGAACGCAGGAGGTTCCACTTAAATATGAGAAGAAACTTCTTCTCAGTGAGGGTGACAGAACACTGGAACAGGCTGCCCAGGGAGGTTGTGGAGTTTCCTTCTCTGGAGACATTCAAAACCCGCCTGGACGCCTTCCTGTGTAACCTCACCTAGGTGTTCCTGCCCTGGCAGGGGGATTGGACTAGATGATCTTTCGAGGTCCCTTCCAATCCCTAACATTCTGTGATTCTGTGACAGTGTCCGTAGGGGTGTCCTGGTCGGCTCAGGCAGCTGCTTCCAGCGGGAACACTGCCTGCTGCTGGGGGTGTGTCGTACTACCCCAGCTGCATGTGTATGTACTAGAGATATGATAAGAAAAACATGTCAGTTCTGACTTCTCACTCCAGTTGAATGTTTCTTTGAGTTCCTTAGGTCAGAATACTAACGGTGTTTCTCTATGGGGACATTTTTGGCATTGCATCACATGAGCAAATTAAGCCCCTCCAGGAAAGGGTTACATTTTTCATTCAGGTATGTTCAGCTGCTGGTTGAAACAGCTGAATGTTGGGTGATAACTCTGAGTATGGCAACTTGTGATACAGATGGTCAAAATACAGAATTATATAATAATGGCTGCGAGTAAATGAGTACCAGACCTTGTCCCTGGTGTGGTCACACTTGTATTGCCTGTTAGTAGCAGGACTCAGTTCATCCTGTAAACATCATCTTTAGAGCGAAGTGACAACGGACACGGTTGAGGGGAGACCGAACTGTTAAGCTTGACTTTTGGGAAGTGACAGTCTGAAAGGAGGTACACATGACTGTACTGGAGTGTTTCCTTCCTTTGCCATCCGGGCTGAAAATGCCGAGGTACTTCATTACTGAAGGGGTGGAGAGGAGCAGAAAGGCTCCCTTGTTTCAAAATTAATTTCGTAAGCAGGCAGTAACGAAAATTAGTTTGTCTTTTCAGTGCCGTGGGGAGAGGAGAAACTGTCTGCACCAGCACTTTCAGAGCTGCCGTGAAGCCCAGAGTACATCTCTTATGTCAAAGATAATTTACACTCTGAAATTTTTCTTTACAGGGGGCACACAGTATGATCGTGACCATGTTGTCGTCAACACAGTCAGTGAAGAAAAGTTAACGCAGTGTTGGGAACCACTTGTTGTATAAACCCAAACAAGCAAAGGTGATGTTTGAATTGGCCACTGTTCTGGGCACTAGAATTGGCGCTGCCGTCTCTGAAGGATACAGGATTGACAATGAGAGTTTTGTCTTTTCTTTGCCATTTTAAAAAGAACAAGCAACAGAATTAGTTCATCTCTCTAAGATTATTATCCCTATAAAAGCTTGAGTATCTCTCAACCTTTTTTTAATGTATTTTTTAATCATCACAATGCAATGTGGGAGAGCGAGTGGTAGTATGCCTCGGGCTAGAGTGGAAGAACTAAAGGTGGGACAGATCCCATGGAGAGACAATTGTCAGTGAGTAGTTAATCCAGAATAGTCAGTAAACATAATTTTAAATTATTTTTTAAAGGTTTTTTTTTTTTTAACTGAGAGAAGGGCTAAAAAACAATTAAAGCTTATTTTATAAAGGACAGGAGTGCAATGTGTATGTGGGTATAGCAACCTTGACCTATGGGCTGTAGTACAGAGAAATATTTACTACTGGAAAGTAATATATTTGTTTCACTGGAACGAAGTTATGTTTACTGAAAGTTTAAAGACTTCTAGCACACAGCACATCCAAAGAATTTTTCACATGTGGCTTCAAATAGAGTTAGTATGCTAATATAGTAAGTCCTAAATTAAGAAAAAAATCTGGATTTTCTCATGTAGAGAGATGATGTAAATTAGTAGACGTTTGTTAGAAAAAGAGAGGGCTGGCAAAAGGATACATCGGAATGTGAAGAACTTGCCCATTTCCCAGGCTGCTTAACTTTTTGAGTTACAGGTATTTTATTTCTTTGCCAAGTCAAGTTTTTACCTTCTAAACCAGTTCCAGTAAGTACAGTCTTCCTGAACTCCAAAAATCATATCGAAAACAAGAATTCCTAGGGAAAGTATCACTCTACATGACTGCAAAAGCACCTAAGCGCTGTGGTTACTGAGCTTTTCACAGCCATGGAGAGTGCCGGACTGCCAGCTATTTCTGGTGATGGTGGAGAGCAATGTCTGTGGTGGGCGGCTGGCTCCCAGTTGCTGCTGGGAAGGTGTCAGACTGCTCCAAGCCTGGTCATGGGTCCATTCGTAAGGGCTGTGCCGATTCACAGTAAGGGTTACTGGTTTAGTACAGAGTTCATGACAAGTAAAACATACTGGTGATTGCAGGAGGTTCTTCTGTTGCCCGGCTCTTAACCCGGTTTTGCTCATTTTCCTTAATAACATTGGCAAAAAGGTAAAATACAAAGTCGTGTACTATGCTGCTGTGTTTTGTTCTGGCTTAGACCAGTGTTACTACAAGCTGCTCCTAGGAGCATCCAGGCCTTTGTCTTGCATAGTAAGTCTGTTTAAAGTTAATATTTTCATTACTATTGTATTGCCTCAAAGGATACTGGTGCTTTTATTATTATCACCCTAGAGGAAGTGCCTTACTAATTTTCTTCCTTTTGTACAGATGTACTGAAGTTTTGTTGCTCTGAAATGTGCTGCTTTTAGTTCTTCATAGAAAATGTGTTGTTATTGGTTCCAAACGGTGGTACTTTGTCATATTGATGTGCTCTTGCTATATATAATATAGCATTTTACAAATAAATATAAGTTAGGTAACTTTTTATTGACATTATTTTTAAAGGTAGAAAGCTGACATTGGACAGTTTTCCTTCTGTCTTATGCTCTTCTCTGTCCATCATTCCTCTATGCCAGCAAGCTAACGGGGAGTGAGTACATGGTGTGGAATAGTTGTCAACACTGAGGAACGGATGCTTCTCCTGTACAAGTGCGCGTTCAGTGCAGTTGTCCATGTCGCCACAGTTCACATGGCTGCTGCTTCTATCCTCTAGTGGAAGCACTGCATGATGTGGTTTTCCATCAGTGGAGCTGTACCACAGTAAACATGCAGCTCTCAATTGAGAGGTTACCGTTTTCCTTTGATCTACCTGCATAATTGCAGGGGAAGTCACTCCGTAGCCGGTCTCTGGCAAAATGGTGAGTTTAAAACCAGACCCACAGACACACACCTCTCAAGCACTTCGCCCCCACCAGCAGCAGGAGCAGCATCTCCTGATTACTGACAAAAATCATGTCTAGCCTACCTGCATGAACGCTGTAGGCAGCTGAATCTGTGCCAGGAGTTAGGCAATTAAAATAATTATCATAGACTGATTTTGTTCCATGCTTCTACTGAGATTATGGCAGGAGAGATTTGGTCAAAGTGTATCAAGATTAAAGTACTGGTCTTGAGACAGCAATGTGACCACTTAACAGAGGAAACGTTCACAGATTCTGAGAGTGAACTAAATTGAATTGTAATATATAATAAGGGTGGACAGAACTAAGAAAGGCCAAGGAAAAAAAAGGACAGCACGATTTTCATATGGACAATTAGGTAAAAGCATCCCTCACCATTTCAGTACTTAGGTAAAACATCTGGAAAATAAAAGTTCCAAGATCTACAAACTGAAAATGCTGCCAGCTGTTCCTCTTGTCCCAAGAGTGAGGAGCATCCTGCAAAAGTCACAACTACATTCTTAACATGAATGCAGAAATACCTAAGGGACATTAGTATTTCTTGTCTGCATATCAGCAGTTATTAACAGGCAGAGTATTGAGGAATCAAAGAGGCTTTTCTAAAACAAGACTTTTTAAAAAAATTATGCATCCTGTGTGAGCTCTTAAAGAAAAAACAGTTGCTACGTACCAATTCATGTTCAGGCATAATTTACCAGTAAAGGATTGACTGTGGGCAGAGTAATTATTAGAGAAATTTTATTTTTTACTAATTACATCAATCACTGTTTTTCCACGTGCATGTCCTCCTTCCAACTTCAGAAAGGCCTTTGGAACTTCAGAAAAAGAGAAGACTTGATCAATAACTGGTTGAATCTACAGAATAAAGAAAAAGTGTCACTATATTAGGAATAATGTATCACCTTCACATTTCAAAACTCCATAAAGAAAGAGGTGAGGTTTCTTTACAGTATTTAGGGCAGAAGTTGCCCAGTGATGTAGTCTTTTCTCTGAGACCCCTCTGCATCCAGGAGAAGGCTTTCTGCTGCTCTTTGCCCACATTTTGAAACATCTCTACTAGCACAGTTAAGAGCCTTCACCTGGGACTCTTAACAATACAGTCACCATGCAAGGCTTGAACTTCTAAGTCCTTTTAAAAACTTACACCACAGTTGTCCACAATGATACAGTGAGAAAAGGAAGAACATTTTTTTTCTCAGATTTCTCTACTGCTTTTCTTGTTAAGAATTTTCAAAAGGTGAGATGTTTTAAAGATACCTATGAATCTAGTGCCTATCTGCATCACTACATGCCTCAGTACCTTTAAAAGACTTGGCCACAAATGAAGTACAAAAAAAAAAAAGTCCACAAACCTTTGTTGCTGAATCATTTAGATACACTTGAAAACTCAGCCCCTGTGTATTCAATAGGCATACATCATTAAGCCCAGCTTGCACTGACTGCTACTTCGGCATTAATTTTGTAGAGTAGCCTTCTGGATTGTTTTAGACTTCATTTCTAATAATGAAGGTAAAACCACTCTATTCACTGTCCCCATTATTAACTAAGGAGCTCAAAAACCCTACAAATATTTACTTTAGATGTCACAGTTTACTGACAGAGGCAGAAGAAATCCCAGCTGCTTCTGAAAAATACTTGCCACTGCTGGAAGACACTTTTCCTATCATCAAGTTTTGAGTCAAACTAAAACGTGTGTACAAAAGTACTTCCTACACATCCTTCCAAACCTACCCTGAGGTTGGTCTCTTGGATTTCCTAACACCAGCTCAATGCATGTTCTTGCATTGATGAACTGATCCTAGTCTTCTGATCAGAGGAAGACATGAGGCATAGATGAGTCTGCAGCGAGTTTTTGAAGATCTGAACCAACAAACACCCTATTTACTGTGCTAGAAAAAGATCCTTGTTACTTTTATCAGTGAAAAAATACCTTCAGGCTTTCCCCTCACAGCTACTAGCGTGCACACTGTCTTATTGAATACTCCAGAACTGGCAACTGCCCTTTCCTGGTAGGATGCACATCTTGCTAAATAGAGAAGGAATACAACAGCAATAAGGAGACAATTTGCCAGTGTCAGTGCTGTCTTTCAAAAAGCTTGCTTGCTTTTCACCAGAAGGCAAGGGCTACGTACTCAGACACGCTGCTTAGAAGGTGAACGTGCAGCACCTACCAAGGAAAGGTTTGGGTATGCGCGCGTTCTCCAAGCAGCAGCACTGACCACCCAGCACCCTCCCCAACAGCACAACAAATGCAATCTGGTAGTTGTCTGTGCTCACATAGGTCCTTTTCTCACCTTAATTTTCTCTTTATTCATACACAGTGCCTTACTTTGAAGTCCATTCACTGCACTGAAGTAACTACTGGTTTTGCTTATATAGCAGTAATCCAAGACATAAATAATCAAACTATTACACCACAGTATCTTCTAATCTTGTCACTTGATTTTCCTTTTCATTTTGTTAAGGCAAGCTTAGCAGTAGCGTGAAGCTTTACATGGCAGAAAAATGGGAATGCGTGAACCCCTCCAAAGAAAAAGTCAGACTTAGCAGCCAAATCACTATGAAAGCAACTGTGCAAATAAATATATTCACTAAGTGCCTCAAACTTGTCATGCTGCAGGGTACAAGGCTGGGTAATTTCTTCCCCTTGTTCTGCCAGGACAATCTCCACAGACAGACCTGTAGCAGAGCAGCCAGAAAGGTACCGTGTAACACTTTCTGCTGCTCAACTGGGAAAGTAATGTGGTACATGAATAACAGAGTTCAAGACAAAAGCATGTTTGGCCAACACCCAGCATCAAATGGATTTGTTGTCTTGGGCATCAACAAATTCAGGGGCGTGGACCCAGGGCAGCAAAACCACACTGAATGAGACCATGGTTTGGGGTAAACTCAGCATCTGAGTGAACTGTAGCTTCTGTGACTATCAGCAAGAGGAACGTGCTGCTGATCACTAGCGACTGTTTTGGGGAAGACAAACCCTTGTTTTCATAGCAGAAGCTTGGGGAAAGAAAACAATTCAGTAACCTTTTGAGACAAGCACAAGTGCAGCACTTGTACAAGTACTTATTGTTAATAGCAGTTATGTACAAAACTGTGCTTCAGTTAAGAAAAAAAAAAAGAATACAGAAACTCAGCCTGCTGGAGCATGGACACAGCTGACCCTCGCAGGCCAAGAGGCTGGGAGGAGGGGAAAAGGTATTTGGGGAAGAAAGCAGTGAAGCAGCGCAAGGGATGGGAAGCACAAGGGATGCCTGGGAAAGGCAGAAGTTAATTTCAGACACTTGCAGCCACTGAGGAAAAAAAATGAACAAGACACTTCAGCGTTCTGCTACCTGCAGTTCATTTATGGTTGGCTGCAGTTTATAACCCTGACAGAACAAAGTATGTTATGTCCTCAGCCGATTAGATAAAGTTCAAAGCATCACATTTCAAAAGTGGTGACACAGGGATTCAGAGGAACCCTGAATTCAGCCTCACAGTTCAAAACACCGTGTGTATTGCAGCCACCACATACTCAAAGCCCATCTGCTACATTGATGTAACCTCTTGCGCCATTTAAATGCCGGCTTTAGGCTGTGCTATAGAGAGACATGAATACTGAATTGATGATCCTGACAATGTAGAGCATTAAATATTTTATCTGGCTGGCTGGTCAGTCCCATTGTTTGAATAACCCTGAAAGGGCTGACCGTGTTGCGGCACAGTGATTCACTCAGCCTTTACCATAATCCACTGACTAAGATAAAATTTCTTCCTGTGAGCAGACAAACAAGTAGGGGAGCGTCTGCTGTTTGTTGAATGTGTGATAATAAATGGAGATTAACCGGATAATAAAAACACTGCCTATTTACAGCCACACATCAGTTCCTTGCCAGGAGACACCTATTTGTTCAGGGAAAAGGGATTAAACTAAAGTCTGGGAGAGAAAGGATTAACAGACCCGCATTGAAATGTTTATCTGAAAACAGACGGGGCCTGAAAGGTATTTTCTTCCTCTTCATTCTCTCCAATGCAGGACATACTATAGAAATGAACCTCAGGTCTCTTGAAATGAACTCACGTGTTTGGAAAAATGAAAAAGAGTAATTGCTGATGCTGATTAAGGCTATCCTACACAGAGCACAGAAGTGATACCCCAAACAACCCAGCCCTGAACGCAGCGGGCAGCGAACAGGCCCTGGCAGGAGTTCACTGGTCTGCAGAAACGTGCTCCTGCTCATGGCAAATTCACGTCCGCCCTTGGAGGTCCCCATTTCTGTGGTAGCAAGGACACAGTCTGAACCTATCCAGAGGGGACAAGTAAGAAAACATGAAGGGAATGAAGATGGCTTTAACCCTCATATTACCAACAAGTGAGTGTGGAGCTGCTTCCCACCACTGGAGGGAGAGCCAGAGCCTCGGAATTCTCAGAGGAGGGACAAACTGAACCTGGGAGGCCCTCAGAGCAAGCCCAGCTCAAAGCAGAAAAGAAAACAAGTGCTCTCATCCAAGGGCAATGACAATGCATTGGGCTCTCCCCCGGGTTTGTAAAGGATGGCTGTGTCAAACCTGCAGGGCAGGCTTGCTTTGCAGAGTGCCTCACGGCTCGTGTACACACTTTGGAAAAGATACTTGCACGTGCACAGAATGAGAGCTGTGATGTGCTCCATCAGACCTCAAAATCCTCTCAACGGCTCGCCACAAAGGAAAAGATCTGCTTGCCATTTTGGCTAGCTGAGTTAGAAGATAAAGGCTGCCTTCCTCCCAAAATTACCACCATGTCCAAATGTGGTATATGAGCACAAATGCAGAGCTTGATACTCCCCTTTGGCCTTGACTGAGTCTCCCTTTAATGTCAACAAGAGACTTGAACAGAAATCATTACAAAGAACAGTCCCTGTCCTGTAACTACACATTTAGTTATCCATTCAGTACTTTATTGTCATCTCAAGGAAAATGTTGGTTTGGGACACTACTGTTTCTGTCATTTCTTCCTTTTAGCTGAGCATCTCCTTCTCTACTGTACTCAAGTTCAATGTTCTTTGGGTCTCAGTCCCACCCCTTTCTTCATCCTTCCTTCCCCTTAAAATGGCACACAGCAATGCACACTGAGCTTGCTATTGCTTGCCAACATTAGGTTCTAGGGTCAGTCCTCACAGAAGAAAAAGATTAAAGTTCTTATCTTCTGGAACAGCTGGCTCTGGTTGCATGTTGCATGGGTAGCTTTGCAACTACACAATACTATGCTTTTTACCAACTTGAGTTTCAGAAAATATGCATTTCCATCCAAAAGCACATTAAAGGGTAGCGGGTACATGATAATTCTCTCCCAAATACCTAACAGAAAGAAAAATGATCCAATGATCCAGTGTCATACACCCATAAAATGGTGGTGTAGTGGTTAAGACATGGGAATGGAAGGCATGTGTCATCTTACGAACAACTGTATTACCAGGGGTTTTTTCTGTTTTCCAAGCCAAGGTACATTCTTTCATATAAAGCCTCTAACAGCAGCCTACAGCAACTCATAAGTATCATCTACAATTATTAAAATGCTATAAGATAAATCTAAATTAAGCAGGCTATCTGAGTATGGTTTGGAGTGTAGAAGAAGCTTAAAAAAATCTCTAGTTCATTACTTAGCCCTGGCAGAACAGCTTCTACAGAACACAAGAGCAGTAGGAAATTGGAACAAGCCCAGAATTGTAGTGTGTGCCAGCCCAGCCCAAGCTTCTATCAGTAGAAGTGAGTAAGATCCTGGGTTTAGTTACCTACTGAACTATACTGAAAAACTATTAACTCTCTTTTCTGGAATCCCCTAGCAGTCACATTCGTGGTAGTTGGCCTGCTATTTATGCTAGTAATTCAATCAATCTGGGGCAATGCTACCATGTAATTAAGACAGAACAAATCATAGAATCATGGAACAGCTTGGGTTGGAAGGGACCTTCAAAAGTCATCTAGTCCAACCCCCCTGCAATAAGCAGGAACATCTTCAACTAGCTCAGCTTGCTCAGAGCCCCATCCAGCCTGGCCTTGAACGTCTCCAGGGATGGAGCATCTACCACCTTTCTGGGCAACCTGTACCACTGTTTCACCACCCTCATTGTAAAAAATTTCTTCCTCCTGTCTAGCATGAATCTCCCTTCTTTCAGTTTAAAACCATGACCCCTTGTCCTATCGCTACAGGCCCTGCTAAAAAGTCTGTCCCCATCTTTCTTTTAAGTACCGAAAGGTCACAATAAGGTCTCCCCAGAGCCTTCTCTTCTCCAGGCTGAACAACCCCACCTCCCTCAGCCTGTCCTCACAGGAGAGGTGTTCCACACCTCATTGTGGTTTATGTGAACTTACATATCCAAACCCTATCTCTCTCCACAGTATGGAAAATTTCCATTAGTCTTCTCCACAGACATTTTAGGATGTAATCACACAACACTCTCATAAAGAGCATAAACAAGCTACCATGTTCTGCAGGAAGAGGAGCAGATGTGTTTTAATAAAAATCACAGTGGTGTTTTTGGTGGCTGTGACAAAATTCGGATAGAGTTTCCTTTTGGAAGAGAAAGGACTGAACAGAGCTTTTGGCAACCTCTCCTTGATCAACATCTCTGGGCTCTTGCCAAGCAACCTGGCAAGCAGAAGCACTGCAACAAGAAAACACCAGATTTTTTAAAGTGCAAGCTTTGCGGTTTAGCATGGAGAAAGATGGTCATCAGAACAAGTGTGAGTGACTAAAGAGAGCGGGAAGAAGAACTGATCTCTAGTCAGTTTAGACATTTAAGTACAGAATTGCTACCCTGGTGTCCTTTTTCACACAGGGAGAGTAAATCCAGCACAACCCAAGGGCATGTCACCTCAGGTACCTCAAGATGCCTTAGCACAGCCATAAAGACAAAGACTGGAATTACTGCAGAGAAGGCCACATTTAGAGATGACAGATTTGGAGAACGTTCAAGGACTCAATATGTTACATTAGCTGTTTGATATTCATACAGATGAGAGAAATCTGCAACAATTGTGCAACAAGAGCCAAGGGAAAAGCTACTTGCAGAACTATAACAAGATGAACTGGAAGCAAATCAGTACGCACAGGTTAGGACAGAGTCAAGAAGCTGCGATAACCTCTGCTTGCAGGAGGAATGTAAACCATCTGAAATCATGGCCATCCAAACAACTGAAAAACCAAGTAATGTCAAAGTGGATTACCATATCCATGTGTGTTTATTTCCTGAATAACCAAGACTAGCAATAGAAAACAACTGAATTCCACATTTTAACAGGGTATCTAAGAGCAGATGACCAAGAGTGGATAAAGGGCATTAGCCCTCATTAGTAGATAAAGAAATTATGGTCACAAAAGGTTATGTGATTTGTACAGCATCGCACAGGAACACAGCGGCGAGGCCAGAGAACAGTCAGCATCCTGTCCTCCAAACCACAACAGCAGGTGCTAAGGCCAAAGCATCCAGTGCCTTCAGCAAAATGTATAATCAACACTACCCACAAATTACATTAATAAAAGCATGCAATTGCTTTTCTCTTATGTGTGCCTGTGCTGTAACATTTATCTAGAAAGCAAACACCACAGAGAATGACCTATTCATGTCATGATCAGACTCTACTTGTCCTTTACCCTTTCTTCTGCAAAACCAATTCTCAAGCCCATCTGATGCAGCTCTGCTCTGAAGGAAAGAGTATGAAGCCACCAGAAATACTGCACACTCACACACCTGCACTGCATTTAAAAGGTACTGAATTAAAATGAGAATTTATAATTTCTGTAGGGCTGCAGGTTGACCCACATCCTATCATGGTCCAGCAGGAATATACAACATTCTTAGTGCTCCCCCTTACTACACTAAGGAGTCTTTTGAGCCCGCCTTCTTCCACCAGGCTTTATAAAAGGCAAAGTAAAAACTGGGTTATAAGTTAGAGGCTTTCTACAAACTTACATAGTTATATGAGTTTGGTACATTTTCACCAAGGACTAAGCAGCACATCCTTAGAAAGGAGGAAAAAGTTAAGCAAGTAGCAAAACCCAAGACTGTCAACGGTAAATCCACAACACAGACCACAAATACATCCAACTAATTTCTAACAAGCCTTTCAGCGGTGACGCTGGCAGCAGAGCCCAGTGCCGATGCCTCAGCAAACAGCCTGCCAGCAAATCTGTGTCCTGAACTAACGGTGCTGTTGATCTCACTTGTCTTTAGATGATCATTCACCAGGAACGTCCTGCCATGGAAAGAGATCCCCAGCTTTGGACACGTGCTTCATCAACTGATGTGGTGGAGCTCGCGTTAAGCCAGTCCTTACTGGCTCGTAATTAAGTGGCAAAGTTCAACCCACAACAGGGACTTTCCAGCAGTACAGAAAGTAGCCAGTATCTCTAAAATTTGACAAGGAAATACTTGATTTTCTCCATGCCCACTACTGTTGCAGTAGCCTCCCAGCCCCTCAGTCTCAACAATAGTCTCTTTGCAAGATGTTCAGCTGCAAGGCAGAGAAAACAGCTCATAAACAGAAAATGGTTTTATAATCCCCAGAACTGAGCTGATGTGCATGTAAATTGCAAAAGGAAAATTACTCTCCTTTCTTGTACCACCAGCTGCACTACTATTCTTCTTCTTCCCATTAAAAATGCTGTTAAAAGAACTCACCAGCTGACATTTTGCAAATCTCTATTCCTTCCTGCAAAGATCATCCATGTGAAAACCAAGTATCTTTAAGCAAAATACCCTTTTTGCTTATTCTTCATCCACTAAAGGATTGAGAACACTTTTGCTTTCGCAAAGGAAGATAATGAACCCATCAGAATTAAAAATCTGTGTTGGTGCAAAAGGACTAAAAGAAAAAACACTGACAAATCAATATGATCTGTAACTGCTTCAGGGGTATGCTCCTCAAAGCTTCACCTACTGTAATATCATCTCTTTTAACCATCAGCTCTTCTTAATTTCCTTCCTTTAAATCCCCCCTCATGATTAATACTTTCCTGAAAAAGCCTCTCATTTCTAGGAGCTCTCCAGTTGCTCTCCTATTCACACTTCATACAATTTAAAAATTAAGATGTGTGCAACAGAAAAGACAATTCACTGAAATTTCAAAATAACTACACCTGCATTACTCAAAACTGTGTTCACTCAAAACTAAGTTCAACAACATGAGCTCCCTTTGCTGGCTTCCCCAAGTCTTCTTGCTACATTTATTGCTTTGTGTTGTTCATGTTTGTTCTGAGTTTTTGGTGGTGGTGGTTTTGTTTGTTTTTGTTTGTTCAGGTTTTTTATTATTACTTATTTCTTATTTATTTTCATTTAGTTATGGGAAATTATGGTACACTTCCTCCAGCAATTCTCTCCTGCCTTTTTTCCAAATACCTACTCTTCTGAATGGATGATCTGTCCATTCAAGAGAACTCTTGTGTCTAGACAATAAAGGTCATAGTCTTACTCTTAACATCTGTCTAAATGGAACACATCTGGGTCTTATACTGATGATAGCATGGGTGTCTACAACATTTTACAAAACAGAGTAAAATACTGCTAGAATAATGACTGTGCAGATAAACAGTCTGACATTACAACCTGTTTTTGCAGACAGACGATAAAAGACCAAGCAAACATCTTTGTCCTCACAATCATCTTACAACAAAAAGTACATCAGGACACTTATATATGTATGGCGTACATTTTACATGGCATTACAGTTCACCTGTCCAGATTATTAGGCAGAGAACACCGATTAAGCCCTATCTCTATTGCATAAACAGGTGTTTCCCAAGAGGCTTTTATGGGCAAATTCTGCATTTGTTTTGCATACAAGGTAGGAGCAGAACACAAAACAATAACTGTCTAAGAATCAGGACTAATGGTAAGAACGAAGACAAGGGCATTTCTGTTTCTCAGTTAATTATCATTTAGTAGTGCGACTGGATGCAGTCACAGGATGAGGAGTATCTTCCAGCGTTTCTTTCTCGGACATGGCATAACACCTACAGCACTGGGCACAATGCAAAGCAGAGCGGTGCAAAGCTGTAGCCAGGAACATGCTTCACCACAGCTTATTTGCTGCTGCAGCCTCTGTTTACGAGTAGACTTTTTAGGAAACACTGACTTTCCACTGGCTGTGTCAGCAGCACACTGGTCACAACAGGGGAACAGGCGTGGCTCAATTCAGGAAGATTTTTATTCTCAGCAGCAGCACTGAGGTGGCAAATAGAAGCAATCAGGCCTTAAGTACAACAACAATTTAGTTACTCTTCTCCAAACTCTGAAACATAATGTATAGCGAAAAAGGAGATCAACACTCAAACTTTGAGAGAGATATTTTTTTTCTAATATGCACAAGTTTTGAGCACAAGGTGGCCTGACAGTTTGCATATTAGAATTACCAGCTGTCAGGGCAGACTCTGCTTCCGCCTCCGCTTAGGTACCAGATAAAAAGATTAACAGCAACTGCCCGTATTCTCTACTCTGAGAATTTTGCCAACATGAAATTCTCCAAAAGAGGACACTGCCAGGACCTACGGTACCACACAGTCCCATAAACAGGCAACTGACCGCTCACACTGACACACATTTTGTAACAAGCTCATGAACCTGAAAAGATCAGAAAAGCAGTAATCTCTCTGCCACTTCATACCTTTCCCGCAAGTCCAGTAAGAGATTCCTCAAAAGCTTATGAACACTCACAGTATTGCAAGTCACTATGCTGAATTAGCACAAACATTATACTCCGAAGCACTAAAATAATGAAACATAAGATTCTTGTCACCACTCTGCCAATGCAGATAATCTATGACCTGCAATAACCTGGATATTCTAGTTCTGTAGACATTATGGGCAGGACTAGGCAGTTTTGCGTATGCAGATACACACAGTCATGTTCATTCTGACCAAATGAACCAAGTGAGGCCTCTTAAAACATTCCATTTGCAGCACCAGTGTTCATGCCAAATGATTCCCACTGGCAAAAACAAACAATCGCTGCACATTCTTACATCATAACTTAGTAAGGTTTGCTTTTTTTAAAGTAAGGGTAGCATAGAGAGGAAAAAGGTAGGACAGTCTTAAGGATTATGAACTCCTAAATTCCATGCAATAGGCAGAAGCTAGAAACCGGAGCAAGTAAATTCTTAACTAGTTTTCCTCACTGTGACTCTCGTAACATTTTACTCCCTAATTGTGAAATACACCATTTGTGAGTCAAAGCAGAACCCTTATAAGAGCTGAAAGGCACAAAGAGCCAAATAACCATTATTGACATACCTTTCCAGAATTAACTAGTTCTGCTATTTGATCCAAACTTGGGCCACTTGGCATAAAAAATGCCCATCGATAATGGACTCCTTTAAAGAGATGCTGTAAGAAACATCAGAAATACATTAGGAAAATCATGAGACGAAACTGAAATGGGAACTAAAATTAATGACAGATGCACTAGAGAAGTAACTTAAGAAAAAGACACAGAAATTATAGGCCAGTGTCTGAAAAGAAAATGTCATCTAAGCATGTGGATTAAATGTACAGACAGGGATGTTGTATTACCACAATAGGATCAGGGTGAATTTTGTGTCCAATTGCACAAGTCAGCTAGTTGAGAAAAACAACCACCTTGTCTCTGCAGCTAGGAAAAGCATTATTTGTTACGTACAAGAGAAATGGTGCTATATGTTCATACACATCCGCAAAGAGGGTGAAATAAACCCAGCAATATGACACTTAGAACCTTCCACCTCAGTGTCAGTGATTAAATTTTCCACCATCACATCTGGCAAAGTCATCACTGTCCAATGACAGATGGCAGCTCATATGAAAAGCATTTTGGGAAGACCTCACAGGCAGAAGTGAAGAACACCTCCTCTAAGTAAGTCATTATAGGAATAAGAGCCTTCATCTGCCAAAGACAGATGATTTTTAATACATGGCATACAATGCTCCTCATCATGGAAATGTGCGCACTGAGAAATAATATTACATGATTTCTTCCCAGCCCTTTCATTTTGTTTTGGAGCTTTCCTTTGCAAGTATTGGTGCAGGCCTTAGAATCTCATTCAACCATGCCATCACAGGAATACCATGGCAACTGCTTGAAAAGTATTCATTTGGAGAGCAAGTACACACATTGACAGAAGAAAAAGTTCTAAAAAGCCTCACTGATCGGGCCACTGGCTGAACATTTTAAGGTCCACTAATGAAAACTAGAAAAATCAGTATCACCATCTGGACACATGAACATGAAAGAGATGAAAGACTTTCTAGCCACCCTCAACCACTTTTATTAATCTCTGGTGCTGGAATAGGATGAAGAGAGTCAGTCATGGAACAATGTTTTGAGAGAAAGTCTGACCAGCCTAAAGCAAATAGCAAAATTACCCTCACTTCAGTAAGGAAGGGATCTGCGCTTGTTTACCATGAAACACGGGCTGTCAGCAGGACTCACCAGGGAGGCTTATGGAGAAGGTCACAATGAAAAGCACAGTAAGAAGCCAAAACTTCAAAGCACCCCAAACTACCACATACACCAATCAGCACCATCTCAACACATTTTTTTTTTCAGTGCAACAAAGAAGGAAAGAATAAAAATGCATCTGAAGTATACTTAATGATATATGAGGAAAATAAGACAGATTAACCACATGACTAGCACACAAGCCACAAAGGAAGCCACTAGAGTACTACATAATATTACAGTATATAGAATTTTGTCAAATACCTTTACAGTTTTGGAACCAACAGTGACTCCTGTTCGTAACATGCCATCAGCCACTCCAAGTTTGTCCATATTGATCAGGAAAGGTGTCACTAAGGTAACATATGTTGCTCCCGACCATTTCTTCAGGAGATCTAGAGCCCACTTCTCAGTGGATCCACCGACATTATCTAGGATGAAATCAAATCTGCAGACACAAAGAACAGGTTTAAAATCATGATATGGAGAAAATAATTTCATCATAATTAGACTAATTCATATCAGAAATTTGTTGTAGTTTATATTTTTATATATCACTGCAATGCATTAAAATAACTGCCTGCAAGACAGTGGCAAGAAAATCCCAAGACTTCAGCTAAACCCCAGCTTTACTGTACAATGGGAGCTAAATTTACAAGTTATTGCCCATTCACTGCACAGCAGACATGGGCTATTTAGGCAACTTAAACTGCTCTTAAACTCCAGAAGGCAGACTCTTAGAGGCACAACTACATTCTCCACTTGCTTAATGCCCTCTAGAGCTCTATCTCTTCAGCCCTCCCACTGAGACCACTGGAACAGCCTTGAGGCCTGGTCCTAGCACTGAACAATATGCTATGTGCGTGTAAAAACTAGTCTGGATTCACACCCTGCTTAGGAACATCTCCTGTACACACTGTAGTCACGTGCAAGTCAGTTCCAGGGTCCAAAGTTACATAAACGAATTACCCTACTAATCTTTACTTCCTCACATCTTTTCTGTGACCCGATCCACAGCTTCACTTCCAAAGGTATTTTTTGACCTCCCTATTTGTTTTGGGACCATTTTACCTTCACTCACGGTTCTTTTCTTCTAATCTACCTATCTGACATAGACTCTAACAGCAAAAAGGGTCTAAAACCTTCTCCCCGTGGAATGGGCATGTGCACCCTCTGGCAACAAGCCACGGTGTCAGCGTTCCTTCTCATTAACCCAGCATGTGAGCCTGTAAAGCCTGAATAGGGCAACAGGGAGCTATGCACCTACTATGTTAAGAGGCACAGCTCGTTCTCATTTCCATCTGTAAATTTCCAGAAATCTCCAGATTGCAATAGATATGTATACACACATAGAACTAAACTAAATAACCTACAAATAAGAGAGAAAATACTTTTATTGAAATGAAATAGAAAAGTTCTTCTCTCTGGAAAGACACAGCTTTCCTGCCTGTCTTCCAAGGATGTGATTTCATGTTAAAGTTCAGTCACTCTAACAGGTAGCTGCCAACAAGAGAAATTAAAATAAATAAAACTAATTGCCCAGGAAAAACTAGCTTGCTATGGGGTCTGAAGAGTCAGTACAACTGAAAAGGGAAGGGAAGAAGGACCATCTCTCTTAGCATACCTGGCTGATCGGCTTAGTTATCCCATAAAACTGCACCCTAAGACAGTGTTATTGAGAGCTCCTAAAAAGGGTCACTTGCAGGAATGGGTGTTTGGCATTTCAGATGTTGAACTGCACAAAGGCAAATTTAGCACTGCTTGCAAATGGCTAAGTCAGTTGCTGCACATCCTGCCCATACAGACATTGCTGGCACCCTCACTGTCAATCTCAGGCCTGCTGACAATCACACCGTAGTTAAAGGGCACACGCCTTCTTAGCACACTTATCAGGAAGATTCTTTCATAGATTAAACGGCTTCTATTTCCCCTCACAGAAAGTTAACTCAAATCTAGCTAAAAAGAGCTGTGTAAATACCATATTCAAATACAAGTCACAGTAGACCAAGTTTAAACAGATGGAAAGATTATAAAAGAAAAAAAACAACAAAACCTTCAGTTCTAGAGAAAACCTCCAAGCTAGTTTAAACATAACTGCTGTGACAAGATAAGTGTGATTGTTTATCAGAGGCAGCAGTACTCAATGTTACAGAAGAGAAATTTACTCCCAGTTGAGCCACACAGTGGCTAAAGACCTTCAGGCAAGTCACTTAATTGCTTTGTGACAGAGTTCTTCCCTTTAGAAGATCAATTTTACTATTTACTAACCTCACAAAGGATTTCTGAGATTTATTTTAATTTAGTCATGCTTTGTAAATCCTCCAAGATCCTTGGATGGAAGCTGACAAAACTGTTCAAATCACAGCCATTGAAGAGAAGCATGTGAAAGTGAGTTGCCTCCACAAGCCCAATTAACTGGCTTAGTCTTACAATGGAATCCGTGCTTGGGATATTCACTTGGCAAATTGCATTCAAAAAGGGCTGGGATAAATTTGCTTTATAACGCTTTAGAAATGGGGGGAAAAAAAAAAAAAAGAGGGAGTTCTGGTAGACTGGTGTCAAGCAATCAGAAAGCAGAAGGTCTGACGCCAACTCCTTCATCTTAGTATTAAGCGACACAAACACGTACAAGGGTAATGATTTAAGTTGCTCTTCCAGATTTCCAGATTTGTAATCAATCACATCATCGGCTCCAAGCTTTTTCAACAGTCCGCTGGCATCGTGAGAACAAACTGCTGTCACATGAGCACCCCAGGCCTTCACTAGCTAAAAACAACCACATAAAAAAAAGTTCAAAGTTTAGAATTTAGTGAAACATCGAGAACAACTTAAAAAGCCAAAGTCTCATATTCACATAATAAATGACCACCTTTACTAAGAAGCGGGGAGACTGTGCTCCAACACAGTGTAACTTGTCACACATCCCACAGACAAAGGGTTAGAATTTATCAGTATTTAAGGAGGTTTTGGGGAGGGAGGAGTTGGTATGGAGGAACGCAGGTGGGTTTTTTTAATGCTACTTACAGATACCAAGTCTCAGGATAAATAAGGCCTCAAATAAAATAGTTTGCCATCTGAATCTGTCAGCTGAATGTATACCAAGAGGTACTGTCCAAGTTACCCACCTACAAAACTGTCACCAGATCAACCATTAAATATTTTAAGTATTTAAAATTAAAATATTTTATATTCCTACCTGCTCATTAAATATTTCATACATCTACCTCACTGTAAATAGCTTAAATATTCATGAAAAGAAGGCAGTCATCTCTGATGTACCACAGGGAAGATGTCAGGTTATCTTCTACTCCAAAAACTATAGCAAAGTAAAGGATTTTTGCTAGTTATTTACCTCTTTTGTAATCCCATTTTTCATTCACAATAATCTTTTTTACGTTTATTCTGGATTAATTCACGTAGTTTACTCGGGATTAATCAGGTAGAAATCAGAACTAGTCAGTGGCTGGTCAGCCTTCAATGCGGATCTAATTCAGCCACCTGATTTATCACGGATCAGGCAAACAGCACACCACTAAAAATTCTCCTGTAAGCCTCTTCAAAACCACTGTGTTTATGGTCTAGTAACACGGAACGCAGCGACACAATCACCCAACTTCTATATTTTTCATATTCTCAAGAGAAAGATGTTTCAGCATGAAATGCTGAACCAAAGCATTTAGAACCAAAATCCCCAAATTAAATGAGAGCATGAAACGAGGATGTTCCACAATTAATGGATCAATAAAACAGTGTGTTGACTCTCCAAAGTTTAGAGCTGCTGGAATGAAGACAGACAAAAGGACAGCAGGGCAAAGACAGTGAGGGAAAGCTAATCGAAGCCACTGTGCTTTACATTCACTGCACAGACAATCCCGATGCCTCTCATATCATTTGACCACCTGCAGCGGTTATGGTGGATGATACATTCTCCATCAGTTTTTCTACTCATACACCAAGTTCTTTTCGTATTTATGGAGCAGAGCTGACTGAAAGATAAAGAAAACAGGCTACATCTTTCAAGTTACACCAGTTAGAGATTTCCTGCACCCGAACTGTGAAATGTAATCTTTCACTACCTACACTCACAACTCCTTTCTTTGAAAGTCTTTGCTTCCTTCTTTAAACTTACACAACATAATGAATGGAAAGCAATAAATCTGAAAATATCTCACTTTTAGAAACACCAACCAGATTGATCATGCAGATCGATCGGTAGCTTGCTATTTCACTATTCCTTCCCTCAATTCCCTTGTTAATTTTTTTTTTCATATTGAATACTTTGAAGATGCATCCTGGTCATGCTGGTTTATATTACCTGTACAGCAAACGTACCAACTCCTCCTGAAGCTCCTAATATTAATACTCTGTAAGAGAAAATTAAAACATATTATAGTTCTTTAAATAAATTCTATAGTCACTACGTGTTCTAATGCTTCTTATACGTATCTAATACCAAATTATTTTAAGCAGAAGATCGTATTTGTCATTCCATTTACTTAGTGGTTAACTCTTCAGATAGCCAGTAATGTGACTTAACCTTGCTGATCGCGTTTCCTGTGCCAAGAGCATTATCTCAACACAAAGAGACCTCCTGACATGTGCTTTCCACTAAATCCAGGCAGTGGAGCTGTCAGGCAGCAACATTTAGCACACAAAACCCCTGTCACTGTCCTCAGCTTTACCCAATATAATCGCTTTGTTTGGGATCAAATCGGTCTAGAGTCCTTCTGTCTCCCAGACTCTGCTGTCGTATCTCCTAAGGAAAAAAAATTTGGTTCACCAAGATTTTACAAAAATTGGTATTATCTAAGAGAAAAAGTGGTTTAGGATCACATTATTTAGGGAGACTGAGACCTTCAGAATATAGGGAACGTAATTTTCTCATATTGCATAATATTTATCTAGAAGAAAGACAAAAATACAATGAAGTAGCCTCACCATAAACAAGTCTAAGTTCTGTTAAATTAAGATATCTGCCTTTTTCCTTAGAAAAAAGGCAGTCAAATTTTTCTAGTTCAGTATAAGTCAACAAGACCATGTAAATTCCAGATTGTGGGAACTGGCACACAAGCAAAAAAATGAAAGAGTATATTACCAGATTATTAGCAAGTGAGAATTCATTTTGACTGAACTCACTACCCTAAATTTCATAAAAATGAATACAAGTTTAGTAGTGTGAGACCCTTACTGCTAGCAGCCTAATCACTGCTCAAAAATTTCATCCAGATATTTTATTAAATAACTAAACTTCAGAAAGGGAATTAGTAAGAAAGCCTTGCCACTGAAGCTACAAACACTGTTTGTACTTTGGACACTTTTGCTAATTCTAGGACAAAAGGAAGATCCAAGACAAAATCTTGGCACGGGACTGGGGAACATGATGTTTCTCAGAACTTCTGTTTGCCAGAAAAATCTGAGTATCTTCAGAAGCTGGTGATGTTCCTGTTTTTTAAAATCTCACTGTGCTGGATGTTGAAGGAAATTGGCTTTTACAGTGCAAAACTGGACTACACAATCTGGAGTCTCAGTTTACAAAAATTCTTTGAAGTAACCTAAGAGACTTGGCTTTGGTTACAGTATCCATTTTAAAATGCTTCCTCTTTTGTAACTGATCAGATTCTGTTCCCTCCTATTTCACTGATCCGAGCTGCAAAATTCAGATTAGGAATCTGAAACCACAATGCCTGCAGCCTTTAAATCTGCCAAAAAGCACTTATCCTCAGAATCACACTTCTAACGACAGACGCCTGAAGCAACGTTCATATTTAGATTTTATTATACTTGAAAAGACTCAGGAATGCTACACTCAAGACATGGGGATAAGCCCATCTCTATCCTTACAAAGGACAGTCACAGTTAAATCCTTTCAAAGAAACCTTGTCAAACTGCCTTTCCAATTTTACTCCTTGCTTAAAGGGCATTTCTTCCACTTCAGATTTTGGAGAAAGCTGTCATTTTAAAATGTACATTTTGCTCAAAGATTTAGGTAACATTGTCAGTTTTGGGGAGCTGCTTGGTTAGGACTTTTATTTATTTTCCTCTTCAATAAAAGCCCTTGAGATTCTTCAGGTAGAAATAAGGTCCAGATTTGGTTTGTTCCTATGTTACATGGGCTACTTTTTACCAAACCTTCTAATTATTAAAACTCTCTCATACATCGTGATTTTAAGAAAGCTGTTCGCTTCAGAGACAAATGATGTCTGCTCAAGAGATCCATGTGCCGCAGCTCCGCAGATCAGCATTTTAACAGCACTGGGGACAGCAAGACATGTTGTTTGGCACAACACAAGTGGGGAAGCGTTCAAAGGTGCAGGACCTGTTAGGACAGTACTGAAGGATCACAGATGGTGGAAAGTGCCAAAACAGGCCCAGTTTTGTTTGCACTGCCTCAGGAAAACACAGGATCAAAAATAACAGAGACACTACCTGTTTCACTGCAAAGATGAGCTCTGGAGTAAATAATATGTAAGCGTGTGCACAACGAGGGAACAAACCAATGAATTATTTGACCTGAACAGAGATCCAAGAGAATTGATTCTCTAAAGAACAAAATAAACGTTCATAGCCCAGGCTCTGCTCCCTTCTGACAGAGGCACATAATTCACCAAGCCCCATACGAGGCTCTAGCTGTTCAAATAACTGGGGTCAGCAGATCTCTCCAGATGATCACACCGTAGGATTTAGGTTTAGCCTTTTCTCCCTGGGCCCTGCTCAGAAATATGGCATCAGAAACCAGCATCTGAGGAGCCAGGATTTGTTTCAGCTGTGACTCCCTCCGCGAAAGTCACAGGGCAGAGGGGTGGCGAGTGGGTGTACAGATCAAGAACTAGCATTTTGTCCAGATTATAAACAACTAACAATTTTCAGTGATTCAGCTACATGCCAAATCAAATATATATACATTTATTGAATAAATATATCTATTTTATATCTATATAAAATCAAATTCCATTTGATTATGCCAATAAAATGTCCCTAAGAGATTTATTTTTGTATCAAGAAGCATTTACCCTATCAATAAGTTTTACAACCTACACTCACTTCATACTTCTCACAGAATCACAGAATGTTAGGGATTGGAAGGGACCTCAAAAGATCATCTAGTCCAATCCCCCTGCCGGAGCAGGAACACCCATGTGAGGTTACACAGGAAGGCGTCCAGGCGGGTTTTGAATGTTTCCAGAGAAGGAGACTCCACAACCTCCCTGGGCAGCCTGTTCCAGGCTGTTCCATCATAAAATGATGAAATAACACAAAGACTTTGAAAAATTATTGTCTTGGGGTATTATATAATTCAAATTATCATTGTAACAATATAAGCCACGAGTGTGCATTTAATAGCTTGTAGCAGCAGAATCCAGTATCTCTCTCCCGAAACCCTTAAATGTATAAAATATTCCCTCTGCATTTATATAAAAGACCTTTACTTAATGTGAAAGTTTTCAAGAGTTTCTCCAGTTGTGAAGTTTGGTTTTATCATGCTTTTTGTGAATACAGCAAACAAGATATTTAACAGCTATTGCTGAAGAAGCATATCCCCTTTCTACTGAAACAGGACACTGGCACATATGGGAAGCTCTCCAGGTATTATCCACAGAAAACTTCAAAACAACAGACTTACTCTGAACGTTTTGGATAACAAGAACATTCACTTCTAGCTTATGCAAGAATATTGACATAAATTGCAGTGATATAGGATAAAAGTTCTGGAGAAACAACTAGAGTTGTAGTGAAGCAGGAGACATCACAAATGAACAATTTGAGAGCACACTTCAGGTAACTTGTAAAAACAAAACTTGTGAAAGTGTGTGCAGATACAGCAGATACTCCTGTCACATCAACATAACAGTCAGACATTGGACTGTTGGCACGTATTTCTGGTTAGCCCACCCTTCCACCTTAAAGAGGCAAAGAGAATAATACACACCAATAGAAAAATCTCGCTGTTTCTAAGATGTGTTAACACTGCAATAAAGTATTAGTGAAGTAGCTTTCATCAAGGCATACAGATGCTCTTTCAAAGTAAGACACACTCTTGTGTGTATATACACCCTTCTACATAGCTATTTACATACACCTACAGGAGACAAAGAGACCAACATAAAATCACGTAAGTAGATACCTTCTTACCAAACATATTAAATTATTTCAAGAAATTAAGAAACATTACATAAATTCTTGTCTTGTTAAATTAGTGCCTTGAGAGAGTAATATGAAGCTCATGGAATATACTTTTGCACAACCCCTTCGTGCATCTTATGTATTTTCCTACAAAAACAATTTCAGTGGAATAAAACTACCATCACCTAAGTCATTATCTGCCATTTTTACAACTCAAAACTACTAGATGGGAAACATTATAATTTTGTAAGTACAATAAATTTTTTTTGCTTGACAGAGTAATTATTTATTGGGAACATAAAAGTAAATCTTAAATGTGAAGACATTATATAAATGCAGTTCGAATTTCATTTCTAACAATCTAAACACTTGCCTGAAGACTGGAAAGATACTTTAAACAAGGCTAGCCTATCAAAATATCTTTAGGTCAATTCTATTTACATGTGACAGTTGAGATAATAAAAGAAGACTAAATACTGAAAAATAAAAAGGACAGCACTGTATCTAGAATTTTACCACTAGCTGGAAGTTAATACTGATGTCTCTTTGAAACTGCTTTAAATTTTGCAATTTCATTTTCTCAAAACATTGTTTATCTTTAGAACAAACAATTATTGAATATATTCATGATGAAATTTACTGTGACATACAAACAACAACTTGCTCAATTATCTTCTAACAATGCGGATGAAGAATTTAACTAAACCTAGTGTCCTTTGCAATGTGTTGCATTACTACAGTTACACACAAGATAAGAGGAGGTCAGGCATCTAGACTCCTACGGCGCAGTAATTACTTTATGACCTAAATTTTTGGTGCAGCAGAGTAATTTTAATGATTATTTTTCAATTTCAGTATTTTTACTTTTACCCTTCTTCCAATTCTGAAGATTTTGCTATCTATTTACGCAAATATCCAAAGGCCAAAATAACCGCAAATTTCAATTATTGGGAGAAAAATGGTTATCTGCTCTAATCTTTCAATGCATTTTTCCTCTTCTGTCCTCCATCTGCCATTGTCAGATTAACAGGCTGATAAACAAAGCCAATTTTTCTATTTGATTTGGCTGCTCATCTTACACATTCTTCTCTTGTGCATTCCTGACCTCATCAAAGTTCTGGCCTACAGGTCAAACAAGACCCAGGCACCTGCTCATTTCTTTCTAAAAAGCTGGAAAACCAGTCTGTTTCAAATGGCCCGTGCATGCAGTGAACCACATCTCTGTGGTTAAGAGGGCTTTTTGCAAGTTGCAAAACAACTGAGAGAATATTATATTTGGCTAGCTGTCCTAGCAGGCAGAAAGGCAAAGTCCCTACAAATTCCTACAGATACCACCCTTGAATTCTCTCTATAGTCCTATACAATGATATACAGTAGACTACCTCTGTATAGTCACTATATAGAGGAAGCAAGCAACTGGGTACACTTCAGTTAAGGTCCTTGTCTGAGTCTCCCTCTCTCTCAGCAGTTGTGTAGACTGAATCCAGCATCTTCAGGCCAGCTGGTCCTTGTGAGCGTTGTGGTATAATAGCCTTCATCACTGTGGGACATGTCTTAGAAGCGGCTAATTAGTAAGAAAATGCAACTCTAAAGTGTTAGCACCAGAACTAATTACTTACCTTTTCCCACTGCAATTACTTCGGTTCAGTCCTCCAACTTGGTTCACTGCAGACCAGGCTGTGAGACCTACATACGGTAAGGAGGCAGCTTCTACGTGACTGAGACATTTGGGCTTAAAAGACACCTGAAATAAAATCAATCGTACCTGAGTCACACAGCAGATCCTTCGTGACACTGAAATATTTAAACAAGCTTTACTGAATTGCAGATTGTGCATTCCATGTTTTCAACTATCTTTGTAACTAGCTGGAGTCTAAATCAATCCGACCACTAAGAAATAAAAGTTACCTAGACACCATTTTTTGTCTTTTAGCCACAGTTCTGGAGGTTTACCTCATTTCCACTGGCTACCACAAACTCTGACAGAGTGCCCTGTTTCCATGGAGGAATTGCTGCCCACACCTAAAACCAAACAGAAAACAACTATCAGTTTTTGTGACTTCGCACATGCTTGTACCTTCATAGAAAAGTTTTCTTCACTAAATAAATATTTTTTCCAATTTGCAGAATGTCTCCACTATTGCTTATCAGAAACCAGTATAGCTTACTCTTTACACAAAAAGCATCACAGGACTGACTAAATGAAGTACTGCAGAGCTATGTAAATAAATTGTACCATACTGTGTATAAGACATAACTTTTCAAAAAACGCAAACAATTCCATGCCAGCATAGCTCAAATTAGAGGAGAGGAATCAGAATTTGCTATACTAAAACTGCTGAAATGTGAAAGCGACAGGTAAAGGGGAAAGCAAACAATACCAGGATTTATGTGAGCACTCATGAAGTGTTTCTTGGGTAATGCCAGAGTTACTATTCTAAGTTACTCAAGAAAACCAAATAAAACATGCACATGATTAATCTCTTCCTGTTAGAATTCTATCTTTGGTCAAACATGAAGGAGCATCTTGAGTGTGCACTTATAAATAGGTAAATTCCTCTATTGCTACCACTGAAATCAACCAAAAACTGAAAACCAGAAGGGAAATCCACTTGCAGAAGCAAGTCTGGGAAAGAGCAAGTTTTTCAGAGAAAAAAAGGTAGGGAAGAAAGCATTCTAGGGATTTACTGCCAGATAATCCTCTAAGAGAGTGCAAAAACATTAAAAAAATAATTTTCTTCAAAGGAAAATGAAAGCTGATCATCTCATAGTATATTTTAACTATGCACTGTAGAAAAAAAAAAAACAAAACAAAAACGAAAAAGAGAATGGTGGTGTCACCTCATCTCCAGGTTTGAAATAAGACACACTCAGTCCACATTCCATAATAACACCAGAGACATCTCGTCCAAGTGTTAGTGGAAATTCAGTGTCCGCACTTTTGAGTTTCAGGGGATCCCGCTTCATATTTAATGCAGTTGCACCATAACCACCTGCAAAACATGAAATTAATTACGACATACTGACAGGGGTTTCATTTATTAACTGTACAATTCCAGTTAGAAAGCACTGTCTTTACCTAATGTGCCTCACTTCTGTTGTAACTTCAGCATGCAAAAAAACAGCAATATTTTATACTTTCACAGATTTTACAAATAAAGAGCAAATCTCAGTTCTGGTTTATCTGTCCATGAAATGGTTCTCCATTATAAAAATATTTAGTATGTGATAACACTGTCAGAAATTCTAAGAAGTCTGCTAGAAACACTCCATTTTCCAACAGCATCATGTAGGTAGGAATCCAAAAGAACTTCCAAAATGGAAACTTGCCTTTTCAGATTAAGTACTGTAAACAAAGCAACATGAAATAATCATAAAAACTATTAAGGCACACATCCTAAGATGATTAACCTGAACTTCTATTGAATAACCAAAAGCTAAATGCTGCAAATTACCCATCTAATAACTCTGCCCAGCCCAAAAAAGTCTACATTCGGGCATATATGGCCTTTCAAGCGTTTGGAGAAGTCTGCCTGGGTGCCCTATTTTTCTAGAAAGTGTTTTTATACTGAAAAAAACAAAAACAAAAACAAACAAAAAAACCCCACAAAAACAGGCATCCTGAAAGCACAATGAAAATGTAGTTTCTTCGAAATACTTCCATATCAACTCAAAATACCAGTAGCAGCCCCACAGTTCAACTGGGTCGTTCAGCTGGAATCTTGAGATAGCAAAAGTTCCATAATCAAACCTACAATTATATACAAATATTTTTTTAAAAAATAATTTATTAGAGACCCAGAACACAAACTACAGCTCTGTCAGTAGGCTTCCTGCAGGTAACTCTGCATGTGCTACTACATCTGATTTGATAGGTAAGGTCACTTCTCAACATGAAGCATAAGGTCTTCTACTACCACAACTTCCTTCCTGTGTTTCATTCCTCGAAACTAAGGAAAGAAAAAAAAAGTCTGATAAAATGTGTCAAATACAAAGACTCAAGTCAGTCAAAGATGCAGATTTCCTGGGCCAGATGACAGCAGGTACTCGGATACCAGTTCAGGAAGAAAGCACATGAACACGAACGTGGTCTGGATTAGCTCACATGTGCCTCATTTGAGGTGGAATCATAGAATCATTTTGGTTGGAAGACACCCTCAGGATCATTGCGTCCAACCATAACCTAACTCTAGCACTAAACCACGTCCCTAAAAACCTTGTCTAAATGTCTTTTAAACACCTCCAGGGATGGTGACTCCACCACTTCCCAGGGCAGCCTGTAACTGACCTTCAGCCCCGTTCACCTCAAAGAGATGGGAAAACCCAGCACCTCTCGGGGGAATGCTGCTCCTTGGAAGGACCAGTCTCTTGACAAGCGAACACCAGCACCCAGATGGTGGGGACGGGGAGAAGGCCATGAAACAAACCCCACCATGGTGATGCTAGTGACAGAAGGAAGCTGGCTTGTGAGCTGCAAGCCTGTGAAGAACAGCAATTATCTATTCACAGAATCACAGAATGTGAGGGATTGGAAGGGACCCCGAAAGATCATCTAGTCCAATCCCCCTGCCAGAGCAGGAATAGCTAGATCAGGTTACACAGGAAGGCGTCCAGGTGAGTTTTGAATGTCTCCAGAGAAGGAGACTCCACAACCTCCCTGGGCAGCCTGTTCCAGTGTTCTGTCACCCTCACTGTGGAGAAGTTTCTTCTCAAATTTAAGTGGAACCTCCTGCGTTCCAGTTTGTACCCACTGCCCCTTGTCCTATCATTGGTTGTCACCGAGAAGAGCCTGGCTCCATCCTCGTGACACTCACCCTTTATATATTTATAAACATTGATGAGGTCACCCCTCAGTCTCCTCTTCTCCAAGCTAAAGAGCCCCAGCTCCCTCAGCCTTTCCTCATAAGGGAGATGCTCCACTCCCTTCATCATCTTTGTGGCCCTGCGCTGGACTCTCTCCAGCAGTTCCCTGTCCTTCTGGAACTGAGGGGCCCAGAACTGGACACAATATTCCAGATGTGGTCTCACCAGGGCAGAGTAGAGGGGAAGCAGAACCTCTCTCGACCTACTAACCATCCCCCTTCTAATACACCCCAGGATGCCATTGGCCTTCTTGGCCACAAGGGCACAGTGCTGGCTCATGGTCATCCTGCTGTCCACCAGGACCCCCAGGTCCCTTTCCCCTACACAGCTCTACAACAGGTCGTTCCCCAACTTATACTGGAACCTGGGGTTGTTCCTACGCAGAGTTTTTCCCCTCAACACACGCACTCCCGTCTTCAGAAATGTCTTTTTGCACCGTTCTTTCCCCAGCACTTCGTCTCGGAGAGGCGGTTTCCCACAGGGCTGGGGGTTGGGGCTCCGGCACTGCCGAGCCAGGTGCCCACCGGGACAGGCCGGCGACAACGTCTGGGCGATTTCGGACACCGGGGAGGGACACGTGGAAGCCTCAGCTCAAGCACAGCCCCCTGCCGCCGGCCCAGCCTGGCCGCGCAACTTACTTCTCATGCTGAGGTCGATGGGGTTCAGGCTGGCGGCGTGAACCTTAATGATGACCTCGTTGGGGAAGTCTATGGTGGGGAACACCATGTCCCTGGTGAAGCGCAGCACATCGTTGCGGCCGTACCGGTCTATGACCCAGGAGGGCATGGCGGACCGCGCCCGCGGGGAGGCGCGGAGCCCGCGCAGAGGCGGCTGCACCCCCGCCCGCGCCGCCCCGCGCAGCGCCCTGCCGCCCGCCGCCCCCCGCGACAGCATGGCTGGGGCAGCCGGGCCGCGCAGGATCGGGCTGGGACGCGGCGCTGCCCCCTGGCCCCGGCACTCAGCCCCGCAGCCCCGGCCTGCCCTCCTCCTCCCTCGCCCCGGCGGCACCCACGGCCAATGGGCGACCGTTTTCTTGGCCGCCCTGCCAATGGTGCTGCTCGGTGTTGGGGCAAGATGGCGGCGCCCAGGCGCCGCGGCGGGAGCGGGGTGTCGGCGGGCCGGCGGGCGTGAGGCGGCGGCGGGGAGCGGAGCGGAGCGGAGCGGGCCGCCATGCTGCGCGCCTCCCTCCGCCAGGTGAGTGGCGCCCGCCCGCCCTGCGAGCCGCCGCGGCGGCGGGGCGGCGGGCGCGCCGCGGTGTCCCCTCACGGCCCCACTCCCCGGGGCAGGCGCGGCGGGGCCCGGGGGAGCCTTCCCGCTGTGTCGAAGCGGCAGCGGGGATCGCGCTTTAGCCCCGCGACGCCGCGGGCGCTGTCACCGGGCCGCCCTGAGAGGGGAGTGGATGCGCTTCCAGGTGTCGGCAGCCCTGAAGGAGGGACATGTCACCCCCACGGAGCTCTGCCAGAGGTGCCTTTCCCTCATCAAAAGCACCAAGTTCCTCAATGCTTACATCACCGTGGCGGAAGAATCTGCTTTGAAGCAGGCTGAAGAATCGGAGGAAAGATACAGAAGAGGTATGTGCCAGGGACAGGAGTTGGACTCAATGAGCCTTGTGAGTCCCTTCCAACTCAGGACATTCTGTGATTCTGTGTTTGCTCCTATTTGGTACTAGTCCTTAAAAAGCTCTCGTACAGGAGCTCTTCATCTTAGATGAAGCAACTTTGCTGTTTAAAGCAGGTGTATGTGCTGCTGGTTTAACTATTAGGGGATGAGGATTGCGGTTGATGCTTCAGTGAGTCCGTGCTCATGGGTCTGTGCTTGGCACCCACTAGTGTATTCGCTTAAAAAATCAAAGGCAAAATGTGGGCCAAACCAGGTGAGCACTGTGGATAAAATGGGCTCTGTGCTTCTTGACCCGCACAGCTGTTGGTTGCCGCTTCTTTCCCCCAGTTATTTTAAACCAGCAGCCAGCAGTTGCCGTGCACAGGGAGGTGCAGTGGGTCTTTTGCAGGCCTGTGGACAAACATCTGGCTCAGCCTGTCAGGTTTTAAATTAAGAAAGCGGGTGAAAATAAGTCAACTTTGTTCATCGCAGTGATGAGCTGGTGAACAGAGCAGCATTAAATCCTGTCATCTGCAGCATTTAGAGGCTGACCATCCTCATTTTCCTTTGCAGTTCCTGGAAGACAGAAAAGGGAAATTTTCACCTAATAGGGTAATTTTTTGTCTTTCCTGGATGACACTTGCTGTCCTCTGACAGCTTAAGAAAATTGCCAGCCAGAGTGTTTTGCTTCCTGATGTAGGCATTTTAATTTTTTTTTTTTTTTTTTTGCTGGGTGGTGGAGAATCAATCATGTAGAGGAGACTTTCTGTGCTTCAGTGATTTTTTTTTTTTTTTAAGATCATATCTGCCGTTTATGCCAGGTAGGCAGAATTTATAGCTCCCAGCCTGGGGACGGAGTAGATTTAGGCAGCACCTATGGCTGAAATAAGAATTACATGGTCACATTTGAAGAGGTAAGCACTCCTTTGGGATAGCTAACCTCTATGAAAGCAGCTGCCTGTCTTGCAGACTTAGACACGTTGGCAGAGCTGTTCTTTGCAGGTCCAAGTCCTGTCTGGGCAGAATGTTCGACGCTGGAGTAAGAATGGAAGGTGGTTCTAGCAAACGTGCCTGATAGCCATCAAATGCCAAGTGGATAGCGTTTTTGTTTCCAATAAACACCCAAAGGGGCATGTAAAATAAATTGTAGTTGATGAGAAGACTATACATATAGCACACTTCGCTTTAATCACTGTTGTCTTTGCAATAATTCCCAATGCAGGTCAGCCGCTGGGAGTTTTAGATGGAATTCCTATTGCAGTAAAAGACAACTTTAATACAGCTGGCATTGAGACAACATGTGCATCAAACATGCTAAAAGGTACAGTAGAGCTTTTAATGTAAAATCAGATCTCATTTTGGAGCTCTTGCTCTTCTCTTTAGGGGGATTATGGAGTGGAGTCTTCCAGAAATCTAAATATTTTTTAAAAATGAGCTCAACTAATTTGTGAAATTATGGTTGTCAAATTTCTTCTGCCAGGCTCGTCTGGTATTATAGATATGTCTTTTTTATTGTGTAAGCACATTATCTCCTTTATTAAGATAGTTACATGCTTTTAACAACACAATCTTCATTATAGCCCATATGCTAAAATATAATTTTCTGTAGTTCACATTTTCCTTCATGTTACTTTTAGGTCTGCAGGAGAGCAGTCAGTACTATTTGCTGCTGTTCTGTTTTGTTGATTTAAGTAGTTTTTTCATATGGCTGTAAGAAGAGTAGACATTTTCTCTATATTCCTGATAGATGGACTTGTTCTATAAGATCTTTTAATTTTTTTGAAATTTCCTAAGCTCATTGTTTCTATTAACATGCCATTAACATTTTCAAGGCGTTAGAATGTTTTCATAGTAAAAGCAAAAGTAGAAAACATTTCTTATATCTCTTTTATTCTGCACAAAGCAGAACTGAAAAGTTTTGTGGAAGATAGCTCAAGTAAATTAGCAGAACCCGAATTTGATTATGGGGGTTTTTAATAGCAGAAGAAACAAAATGTGACTTTGCCATTTTAAAAAGTGTTATATTACCTGAAGTGCTTTTCCTTAAAGCACATTGTCAGACCTGTTGTGATTGATGGCAATGTAGTGGCTGAGAGTATTAGGAGTGATGTTGTCCTTGTTGTTCCCTTTGAACGTGGGGGTGGAGAAACCCCTGTCAATATTCACAGAAGGAATTGGTTGCTACCTGGGATCTCATTTAAGTGTCATGGTTCTCATCCTAGTTTATGTAAGGTCTAAGTGGTCAAGGGTCTGATCACAAGATAGCTTGTGGTGAACCATATGCTCCTTTATCTCATGGTAATGAGAGACTTCTTCTAATTTTAGACAATTCCTGCAAATTGGCTGAATACAGTAATTTGCTACCTTTGTGATAACTTGTTTATGTGAAGTTTTAGCTCCACACTCTAGAAATGTATAATCCATTACTCATGTCATCTTGAAGCAAAATTTTGGCACTGTGAACCGACAATTCTTATGCACAAATAATGACAACTTCGAAGTGTTCGGAGTAGCTACTTCTAAAAATCAGCTATATCTAACCAATCACACTTAATTGTTCTGATTGTTTTCAGGTTATATTTCTCCTTACAATGCTACAGTAGTTCAGAAATTACTGGATCAGGGAGCTGTGCTTTTAGGCAAAACAAACCTAGATGAATTTGCAATGGGGTGAGTGATGTTTATTATTTTTAATGTGTGATTGCACATTAAATAGAATACACACCTTCTGTTCCAATCTACCTGTAATGCTTAACTCCTTTCTGTGAGATCAGAAGAGAATGCTTACCTGTGAAGAGTATATAGAGTTGTATGAATTTCTCCCTGAATATTTATACTGTTGTGTAAATGATACTGAGTTTTATGAACGTAGTGTTCAACTGTAACTGTGTTTGAGGGGAAGGAAGCGATACAGCCTTTGCGGAAAGCCAAGGACAAGCAGACTTCTTCCAGATCCAGTCATGTGTTAGTAGAATTGCTTACATTGCCAGTTAATTGCTGCCTTTTTCTCTCTCATTACTGGTGGTTTTTGCCGTTAGCTAATTATTATCATGCCCCCAATGGCAATCACTGCCTCTGCCGGTCAGCCACTGGAGTAATTGGTACAAGTACTTCCTGATTTGCTGCAAAGATGCTAATCTAGAGCAGCACTTTAAATTATCTAAGCTAATGTTGGTGACTTTTTGTCAGGAGCACATTGGAAAGTGCTCTCACAAATTGATTCTCCAGCAAATGGGTGAAAGCAGCCAAGCTATAGCAGGGAACAGCATTGGGCTGTTAGGGATGGGAGTCTGTCACCGCAGCTGCTGGGTCTGGAAAGGAATGTCTGGGACTTTAGCTACCTGTGAGAAACAATGAGTGTTGTGTTTTGGTTTTGTTTTTATTTTAGCTAAACCAAAGACAGAGGTTTGATTGGGAATTCACATGGATGGAGTGAAAATACTTTGACCGTATTGTTTGGATAAAGTAATTTCTGTGTCAAAGACACACTCTTCAGAGGAAGAGTAGGGCAAAAGCCTGAAAAAGCTGATTATGCAGTGTTACAACTGGTCTAAGCTCATCAAAGCGCAGGATTCTCTTAAAAAAGCTTGTCCCACCCCTGGCTTCTCATTTCTGGTCTGTGTGTTTGCCTGGTCTCATGCTAGCAGGAACACCGCTGCATCGGGGAGCTGATCCAGCTTGATAGTAAAGATGTCTCAGTAAGGTTAGTTTTCAGCTGTGCACTCTGATGACTTGGCTGATGACACTGGCACCCTGGAGCCAGGGGCAGCATGGGGTGGAGATGGCAAGGAAGGAGGAAAGTACCCTGTGCCTTCACTCCTGGTGGCAGCTCACGCTTAGGTAACCACAGGCTGACTAAAACCAGTTTCTGAGAAGCCAGTCTAGCGCTCTGAACCAGTGAACTGTGGCCTCAGGAGAGGGCTACAGAGTGAGTAATAGTGTGTTATTTACAGAGAAGTGATTGTTCCTGCTACTGCAGGGTTTTCCACATCCCCCCATCTACCAGTAGCATGGTTTTCCACAAGATTGTGGTCATCTTCTTTTGCATGTTCCAAATGTGGGGCTAGGAGATCAGAAGACCTTTGTTTTGAAGGAGACATGCAACTTTACTGTTACGTTGCTTAAATTGGTTTTATGGTTATGTTCTTTTCAGAGGTATTAGCAGAAGTTAGAAAGAGGTACAAGTTCAGGTTCCGTGTCAGAAAGGGATGAAGATCTATAGACTTTAGAATTCTGTGTAACATTGAAGTTGACTGCACAAGTATTTACGTACACCAGTCTTTTTGTGTTGAAAATGAATTTGCTAGGATGAAGGATAAGGAATTTGGTAAAGAAAAAAAAAACTTGGTGAATGCAGTGTGTCATCTGTCACTTCTGTCTGTATTTGTCCTGTCTGACTATCTTAGATCTGGGAGTACGGATGGGGTATTTGGACCAGTCAGAAATCCCTGGAGTTATTCAAGACAGTACAAGGAAAAATCTGTCCCAAAATCCCATTCTGAGGATGAAGAGTCTAACTGGGTAATAACGGGAGGGAGCTCAGGAGGCAGTGCGGCTGCTGTGTCATCTTTCACATGTTTTGCGTAAGAGGCTTTTTAATTTTTTTTTTTTAATTAATTGTCTCAAAATATGCTGCAAGGTTTTAATTTTATAATTTTATCTTAGTCTAGTTTGAAATGGGAGGGTTATTTGCACTGGTATGAAAGAATTTATTTCAGCATCCCTAGTTTATTCATGGCATATCATGAAGCCAGAAGGAATCCATGTAGGCAAATTCAGGCTCATTCATTTTAGAGTATTATTCGGCATACTGATATGACCACTTCGGACTGCCTGTAATAAAATGGTGATGACAGTAAAGGAACAACAGTTTTATTGTTATTCCCACGTACTGTCTTAAAATTAACATGGGGTTTGTGACACATCCTCTTCCTGAGTAAGTGCATTACACGAATATACCCTGAAAACGTAATTCAGTAAATGAGATCCCTTAATTTATAACAGTATAGTAGTCTTTCCTCCCTGCTTTTTATAGCAGAGATATGTAATAAAACATGAGGTTGGAGTTCTAAAACCTTTCAAATCCCGTTCTTAATGAAGGGATACACAAATACTTACTACACAGATACTTATAAACCTATCTGTCTTCAGAAGTTAGAAGACAGTTTTAGTTTTGGGGGTTGGTTTGTTTGTTTTGGGGGGTTCTTTTTTTTTTTAAAAAAAAGGAATTTAAACAAGACAGATTTTTTTTTTTTACAACAATTATTATCTACATGGAATATCAGCACACTAACGAATCAGTTGTCTATACCATCGTCTCCATCCAACTGTTAAATCTGATCCTTAAAGCTTTACACCTTTCATTTTGTGCAGCTTTTAGAGCTACATAGTGAAGCACATTTTAGAGAAGATTATTTCAGTTGTCCTCTTAACTGGAAGATATTTAAGAATGCTCTTTAGTTACTGTGTCCTTGTTTACCCATAGAGTATATTATTAAGTGTCTATTTTAGTGTTAAAATATTTTTTGCTGGTATTGATTACAGCTTTTTAAAAAAATGTATTTTTATATACAACTCCCAATTTATTTTATTATTTTTTTAATGATACCTTTCTTCATCAGATTGCCCTTTGCTAGGATGTAGTCTACTCAACATTTTACTGCTGTTGGAGCCGAACTCGGTGCAGCCATTCCCAAGGGCTGCTGGTCAGAATGGCCTGATCCTGATGGGGTCTGGCACCTTCTCTTAGGTTGCTGGGTGTGCTGAACTCCCAGTGTGCGCTGCTCAGCACTTTGTCAGATCAGGGAGATTTTTCGTCCAGCTTTTTTATTGCCTATAAGCTATGGTATGTCCACTCTATTAGTTTCTTTCAGGCATCAGGAATGCTGCCAGTATTTGGCTTTTCAATTTGATATTTGGATGTACATAAAGGCTACAAAATTGAGGATGTTTTATATCAACACAAAAGCTTTGAAAAAATTCCGCTTCAGCAAAGTCAATTGAATTGTTTCAGCCATCTCAGAAACAAATGGCTATGGGAGAAGTCACATACCCATTTCAATAAAAATTATACCTCCTTCTGAAGTTTAATTTATTTTTGGCAAAGATTTGGATGAAGCTGTTTTATTTTTTAGATGGTGCTTGAGTTAAAATTATTAAAAACAAGAGAAGAGCAGGCTTCACTTCAATATGAATTTCCAATTCCATTACGGTTTTTGAAATAAAAAAATCAGTTTAGAAAGAACAAGGTTTTGCCTGTGAAGGAACAAAAACAACAAAAAGAAGTCAACTTTAAAACAAACAAACACAAATAACTGTATTTTAAAAATGCACATAAACTACTCAAAACTGGGAGTTCTGATGCAATGCTTTGTAGGTTTGGAAACAGAAAAACATCCTAGACTTCGAAAAGTAAGCCCTATTATTAGGAGGAAAAAGTGTGCTATGTTTCTATTTATTTGTATACTGGAAAATGCTGCTTCATAGTCTATTGGCTACTGCATAAATAAGATATAATTTTCTGAAAAACATACACTAAATCTTATGAGACATATCTTTTGGAGTCCACAGAATTGGAACAACAGACCAACAGAGAAGGCAGAAGTAGATATTTAGGGCCATATTCGGATGGCCTAAATCCTGCCTGTTTACCTCTGCTTTGTGGAGACAACTGGGCTCTTGTGATGACTAATTCAGAAGCCCCGAGAAAAAGAAGAGAACAGATAAAAAATAGCAGACATAGGGAGCAGACTGAATTTTAGGCTGTATGATTATGACTTCTAATCTGGAAGAATTCACGTGTTTTTAAATCCATGCATCTTAAAGCCACACAGTTTTATTATTTTAAAACGTTCTGAATTATTTTACTAATGATGATCCTTTTGAAACCATAGAGCCTTAGGGTCAGACACGGGAGGATCTACCAGAAACCCTGCTGCTCACTGTGGTGTAGTAGGTTTAAAGCCAACATACGGACTGATCTCTCGCCATGGTCTCATTCCTCTAGTGAACTCCATGGATGTGCCAGGAATCCTCACCAGATGTGTGGATGATGCAGCAGTTGTGTTAGGTATTCCTACTTCATATGTCTTTGTATACAACATGCCTTTGTTTACAACATTCTCTCAAAACAAATTGAATTCTGGCTGCCCAGTGTGCATTTTGCTGTTCTGTCGTGTCGTATTTCAGGTTCACTTGCTGGGCACGATCCTAAAGACTCCACCACAATTCAGGAGAACTTTAAGCCATTTGAACTACCCAATTTGACTGATGTCAGCAAGCTCTCGATAGGAATTCCAAAGGTAACATTTAAATCCTGTCAACAGTTGTGGACAGGAACAGCAGATAGGACACGTAACCAACAAATATTTCTGTCTTGCCCACCACCTCCTGGTCTGTCATGATTTGAAACAGTGAAGACAGTACAAGCAGCTTCTGGAAAAGAGCAGTATGTGCTCTGTTGCCTGTGCAGGCGATTTGGAGTGAGCATATGCTAATGCTTCATCTAAAACATTTTGTCATGGTTGTGGGAAGCACTGTCAGGAAGTTCCAAGGGAAATGGGGAACTTGGTTCTCTCTGTTGGTCTTTCATCAGTCACTCGTATAACCTCAAACAAGTTGCTCTTAGTGCCTTCTCATATGGTGAGGTTAGTGCTGCTTTGTGCAGTGCTTTGAGAGACTTGTCTAAACGGCACCGTGTTAACATGAAGCAGAATTTTAAAGGCAATTGAGTGGCACAAGGCGCTGTGATTCACAGAGCTCTAACAGCGTTTTAAATATTTAATCTTTAAATAGACAGCTGTAATCTGATGTATGCAATTCAATCATGTTTGTAACTGTAAGGATACTTGCAATTTGGGACTTCAGCCTATTTTTAATTTAGTAAAGGCTCTGCTTTCAAAGAGACAATCTGAGTAATATTTGTTGGTTTGACTCTCAGTATTTGAACCTGTGCTAGAACAGGTATAACAAAAGATTTAATTTGGTAAACAGAAATGTCCACTGACCAATTATTCAGGATCTGTGAAATGCAAAAATTGTGTGCCTAGAAAACTAACTACCTGCATACTGTTTAGATTTTGATAAATCTAAAATAGTGGTATTGGTTAATTATTCATATCCTTTGGACAGTTGTTTTCTACTGCTAAAGATTATCCTGAACAGATACATCCATGTATTAAACATGGGACATAGCTACTCAGAAATCAGACAGTATTCCAACCCTGATATTGTGAGTTAGAACTAAAGGAAGTATCTTCAAAACTACAGAATTTTAATAGAATATCTTTAATTTAGCTCTTAAAGAGGAACAAAGCTTATCTAAGTCTTCTCCCAACACATTGATTATAGTTCTTCTTTGGTAGGCTGTGGTGTTCATTTCAGTTTGCCGGTTGCCATTGATCGGCTGTGGCCATCATTTCTTTTTATTTTTCCTACTCACAGCAGCCCTAGTATTAGGATTTAAACCTGAACTAGGTTTAATTAGGATTTAAACCCATGAACTGCAAAGCAGTGCAGTATATTCTCCATGAATAGACAAATAAGTGGATAACTGGGCAATTTCTCCTTCAGAAGAAAATGCTGAAGTTCCATGGTCTGCGATATGTGGGTTGATCCTACTGAGATGAACATAATATTCTTAAGAAGACTGAATCCTGTTAATTTAATACTGTTTGATTGTATAATATTTAGTAGATGCAAGAATCTTAATGAGTACTTGAAATCGCATAGTGGTGAGGTGAGAGTTTCGATGTATTTTAGCAAGGCGTATTTGCATTTTGGTGGGCATTAGAAGTAAACCAGTATGTAAAATCACTCCCCTTCTTGTTTTTCTCTAAGGAATATCATGCACCAGGGCTTTCTAGTGAAATTCTGGCTCTCTGGTCAAAAGCCGCTGACCTCTTTAAGAATGCAGGGGCTAAAGTAATTGAAGTGAGTCTACCACACACTCGTTACTCGATTGTCTGCTATCATGTGCTGTGCACAGCAGAAGTGGCATCAAATATGGCCAGGTTTGATGGACTGGAATACGGTAAGGCCTTTAAAAAAGCTTTTTTCTCAGACAATAGAAACCTTGCTGGATGCCATTAAAAAGTGTTGGTTTTAATATGCTTTCATGGTTGAATGTTTGGTGTTATTTCTCCAAGATGAAATAGGGTAAAAGCCCTGTCCAAATAACAGTGAGTAAATAAATACATATTTTAATATATTTCACTTCTAGACACATGAGTGTCTGGGCTTAAAATCTGTTTAATATTTCTATAAGAAGCCAGGGATATGCTTTGTTGGTTTTCCAGAATAGTAGCATGTCAGACTGCAGCAAACAGTGGCCCATTGTATTACTATGTGTAACATTACATTATGTTGTTAAATCTTAAGGACTACAAAAAGTATTCATTTCCAAATTGCTTTTTCTTTTCAGGACACCGTTCTGACATGAACAAGTCCACAGAAAGTATGTATGCTGCAACACGGCGAGAAGGCTTTAATGATGTTGTAAGAGGAAGAATTCTGTCAGGAAACTATTTCTTGCTGAAACAGTAAGCAGAACATCTTGAAACTCAAATTTACTAAGTTAACAATTTTTTAAGAAATGGTGATGAATTGTTCATCATGACATGAAAAAAATTGTCCTTACACTAGTAGCTACTTGTATTATTATTATTGCTTTAGCTATATAATATCCAGTGAACTTTTACAAATGAATGAAAATGTTTTCTTGATAGTGAGTCTCCTGAATTAAATAAGCAAAACAACTTAGTGATTTTTTTTCTTCCCCTACCAGAGTATTATTGGCACCCATTAATTAAATTAAACAAAAATCTATCCTGTGTTATCACATTGAAGGCATTACTGTCCTGGTGTTAAAAGTTCTGTAGCTGTTAATCTCATTAAAATTACATAGGAAAACTGCGTGTGTATTCTAGTGAGGTCTTCCAGAGAAAGCCAGAAGACATGGCAATTAAATTAACTATAGTTCTCTGCCTCAGTATACAGGGAACGGAAGGCACTGGCGAAAGTACTGAACTGGTGTCTTTACAGAAGACAGATTTTTATCCAGCTTATGTAGAGAAGCTGGTGCATGGATCGATTTGACTTTTTTTCCTTAGTTTTCAGTCCTTATCCAGCAGTCCTAATTCATGTTAGTAAAAGTGCTGTTTTTCTCTGTCTTTATTCAGGTAGTAACAGAACTATTAGTCCTGTAATCAGTTTCAAAGCAAGTACACTACAGAGAGAGCTCTGTCAGCAAGAGTATTCATCAGATGTGACATCTAGTTGCTCTCAGAGGCACGGATGTTGTCAGTCAGTATCTAACAACCAGCTTTTTATGGAATGCTGATATTTCTGCCAAATTTCCTTCTGGTTACAGTGGTCCAGATCAGTTTTCCTAAGCCTGCTTTAAAATTCATGTAGTTCACTCTTCCGTGAAGGAATATACAGTTGGCTTCCATCAAGACTGAGCAGGAGAGTCCTGTTCCTGTCCACGGTGATTTACTTTTGAAGAACAGAAAGCATTCTTAAATAGTAGAGAAAAATCATCTGTGTCTCCTGCCATTGTTGCATTTTAGAGATCATTTTTATCTTGCTTTTGAAATCTGGAAAATAACTAGGTTATTGTTCAGGAAGTTCTGTTTAATATTTTTATCAGTGATCTGGATGAGGGGATCAAGTGCACCCTCAGTAAGTTTGCAGACAACACCAAGTTGAGTGGGAGTGTTGATCTGTGGGAGGGTAGGAAGGCTCTGCAGAGGAATCTGGACCTGCTGGATCGTTGGGCTGAGGCCAGTTGCATGAGGTTTAACAAGGCCAAGTGCCGGGTCCTGCACTTGGGTCACAACAACCCCAGGCAGCGCTACAGATTCGGGGAAGAGTGGCTGGAAAGCTGCCTGGTGGAAAAGGATCTGGGGGTGTCGGTCAGCAGCCAGCTGAACATGAGCCAGCAGTGTGCTCAGGTGGCCAGAAAGGCCAACAGCATCCTGGCTTGTATCAGGAATAGTGTGGCCAGCAGGATTAGAGAAGTGATTGTGCCACTGTACTTGGCACTGGTGAGGCCCCACCTTGAATCCTGTGTTCAGTTTTGGGCCTCTCACTACAGAAAGACATTGGGGTACAGGAGAGAGTTCAGAGAAGGGCAACGAAGCTGGTGAGGGGTCTGGAGCACAAGTCTGATGAGGACACATCTGAGGGAACTGGGGCTGTTTAGTCTGGAGAAAAGGAGACTGAGGGGAGACCTTATCGCTGTCTGCAACTACCTGACAGGAGGTTGTAGCATGGAGGGTGTTGGTCTCTTCTCCCAAGTAGCAAGAGATAGGGCAAGAGGAAATGGCCTCAAGTTGTGCCAGGGGAGGTTCAGACTGGGTATTAGGAAAAAAATTCTTCACGGAAACAGATGTCAGGCATTGGAACAGACTGCCCAGGGAAGTGGTGAAGTCACCATCCTGGAGGTGTTTAAAAGATGTGCAGATGTGGCACTTAGGGACTTTCTGCAATTAACAGCTAGGATGATTTCATAAATCTTTAGATTACTCTAGCGAAGTGGCTTTTGGGCAGTTTCAGATGTTTTATCTACAATACCCCATTCCCTTTTTTTTTATTTGTTTTGATAGCTGTGGTTTTAGATGGCAATTACTTTTGAAACTGAACTTCTCTGAATTTAAGGATTCCACATTTACCAGTTCTGCATATGAAGTTAATAGGAACAATAGACATAAAGCTGACTAGTTTGTTTCTGCTTCAGAATTGTGTAAAGACAGTTTAGAAATCCACAGAGCACATGTTTACATGAGGAAAAAAAGGATAGGAAAAATCTGGTCTTTATAGTATTCTACAGAGAAGCATACTACAAACACATACATTGTTTTAAGTCCATTTGGAGTCCTCTGTAGATGATGGGACTTTTTCACATGCTTTAACTATCTTGTTGGATTGAATCCTAAATGATTAATGCCTTTTTTCAGGCCTGCTTAGTTCTGTATTGTTTCTAGGCTTTGCTGTGCTGCCCTGCAGTGAAATTCAGTACACGGTTTAGTTTCAGAATGGTCATAAGTGTTGTTTTGATTTTTAGTTAATTATTGTAAACTAGGTTTTGTTTTCCCTTCACCTTTCTTTAGCAGTATGCCCTCATCTCTTCCTTCTCTGACAGCTTCATTGCTATGAGACCATAAACACCATGTTTGATGACTAAGCTTCTGGTATGTCAAAAACTCAAATACCAGTGTTAGTCTCTTAACCAGAAGGAATACTGGGCTTGTCTGTTCTACAGTAACTAAGAAGTTCTGTATTTGGGGAATTAAAGTGTCAGGCTCTCATGCCCATATTTCTTTCTAGGAACTATGAGAATTACTTTGTCAAGGCACAGAAAGTCAGACGGCTCATTGCCAATGACTTTGTGAAGGTTTTTGGGAACGGTGTTGATATTTTACTCACTCCTACCACTCTGAGTGATGCAGCTCCATATATGGAATTCATCAAAGAAGACAATAGAACCCGCAGTGCGCAAGATGACATCCTAACGCAGGCTGCAAATATGGCTGGTGAGTAGGGACAGGGATTTAACTACGTTGTCCCCACCTAGTAATTTTTAATGTCCATCCCTTCAGCTATTTAACCTCTTCTTTAGCATGAAGGTATTTCACCCCTGTGTTGTTAAGTCTTACAATGATAACCAGGTGTAAGGTTAGTTTATTGATTAAATGCTTTAAAATGGAAGACTAGATTTTAAAGTGGGGCACCTTGGAGCTGAGTGTGGGCTGCAGATAAGATGAATCCATTCGAGTTCCAGAGACGGAAATCTCTAAGGAGAGTTGATTCTCTTTTCAGAGGATGCTGACTCCTTAAGTCACTCTAATTCTTTTGTTGCGATCACCTAGCAATATCCTTAGTTCATTGACTCAAATTATTTTAACTAGTCTTTTTCCTCTATATAGCTTTTTTTCTGGTTCTTTTAGAATTATTACAAAAATTTCTCCAACTGGATTTGTTTAATAGTAAGTGTGTGTATGTGTATCTTTTTTTCCTTCAGGACTGCCAGCCATAAATGTTCCTACAGCTCTTTCAGAGAGGGGCTTGCCAGTTGGGCTTCAGTTCATTGGACGTTCATTCCAGGAGAAGCAGCTTCTCACTGTAGCCAAATGGTTTGAAAAACAAGTAAAATTCCCAATGATTCAGCTAGAAGAAGTGAAGAGGCACGATCACGGTGTCTTTCGGCATCAGAAATCTGCTTCTTTTTCATAACATGGGACTTGCTAGTCAGCAAAAGCAAGAAAGCCTGTGGATTGGTCTGAAAATGGTCTCCTGCAGTTAGTTCTCTTTTGCAGAAATAATAATCCATTTTAAGAAGACCAAATGCAGTAATTCAGGATGGAATCATAGCAGCTTGTTACTGTGTAATTAAGGCAAAGTGAATCATTAAGTAAATATGTCTGGGTTATTAAGAATCCTTTCTAACGGATATTAAAAACACCAAGTTGAAATTATGTATCTTATGGCTGTGGAGCTGCTTTTTTCCATCCCCAGAGAGTGTGTAAGGTATCTGGCCCATTAAAGAACTAACCTGGACTTTTGTGTGAAAACTGCATGGCTGCCAAAGGGCTTAGTTTCCTTCTGGAGCATAGACTTTTGTAATGGCAACAACCAGACAAGCTGTCATGGAACAAAGGTATCAAGGATCTGTTCACCAGCAGGTAAATACAAAAGGAAATGGGAATAACATACTGATAGTTCATTAAAAAAAAAAGTCCCTGCTTCTCATGAACTCTTGTAGGAGGTGAAATAACCACCAGGTTTACAAATCATGCAGATTGCTCTGGTTACATCCATTGTAAGAGTGATGAATTTCAGATTTCTTCTGGGGAAAGATGCCTAGTAGTCCTTGAGTAGTTATCTTCTTCCTTTGCCTCCATTCTTTGTAATCAGCACTTAAAATGAATACTTATTAAGAAAGAAATTATCTTCTTCAGTGTAACTCTCCCTAAGAGTAATACCACCTATTTCTTCATGGACAGTCATTCAACACAGTAACAATTTGAAACAAATTTCCAGACCATGATGTTGGTAGACTGGAAGACCTACTAAACTTGTTGTAAATGTTGTTTCCATTTTTGAAAGTTGAAAAAGTATGAAGGATTAAGTTTGTAGATTTGTTTTTGTATCAGATTCGCTTTCAGTCATAGTCTGCAGTGTGTACAGATGTAAAAAGTATAGGGTGGGGAAAATGATAGAGATGTTGTCTGATACAGTAACATCTTCCTGAATTATGTCTTGCCTTGGACTGTAATGTCAGCTATATAAAAAAAAAAAATCACCATATTTCTAAAAATTGCAAATGAATTGGTGAATTTTCCACACCCAAGGTGAGTTGTTCCAATACCTTTCCCACATGATAAAAATGGTATGCAATTAAAAATCCCACATGACTAAAATTTAAAAAGTGAAATTAAATTTTAATATTAAAAATCAAGGTACACCTTGTTTCTAGTCTGATGCTATCTGGCTTTTTTTCATAGCAGAGTCTTCAGGGAACTTGTTTTTTCTGTTAGTGGGCAATGATGAAGTGAGAGTCCTAACAGACTGTTTTCACCATTGTCTCGTTCAGTAATTTTGAGATAAAATTGTGACTGTGGAGAGCATTCCTGGAGGGATGTGAAGAGCCTTGGAGTGTTACTCACAGAAGAGAACAGGCAGAGAATTGTGCTCTCCCTTGGAAATTAATTCTGCACTGACTTATGGCCCAGAGGAAAATGCCTGTTTATGCTTGGCAATCTTTCTCTTAAAACCTCCCCTGACATTAAGGGGACTCTGATGGAAAAACTGGGTCAAGGCAAAGATCCCCACTCCATGTTTCTCATGGGTAGGTGAAGGGGAACTGTTCTTACACTGGCACTACTTTTTTTTTTTTTAAAGCAGGGCTCAGATTCCAGTCTCCAGCGTCCTCTAAACGAGCATTCAGATGATCAGAGCAGTTGGCTGTTCTGACATGGGTCCTTCAGAGTTTCTTCTGTTGGTAGATTTCTGAATGTAGAATAACTATGCAGTGAAATACATAGTAAAGAAGGTACAAACCAGACAAACGGACATCCATTCTACAGCTCTGAATAGCATGGCATTTATAGCTCCATGTTAGTAGTTGAGACCCATCTTTGAATTAAAGGTTGTAAAGGCTTGAACACAAAACTCCTGGGTAGAAACTAAAATTTCTGGGCTATTCAAGGCAGCCCCAACAAGGCTTCTGCCCTGCTGCCACTCCCAGCTGTTTGGCATTTTTGGGAACCACATACCTGATACTCTTTCTGCCCTTCCCAACCTGATGCTGGAATTTCACCAAGCCAGAGGCGAGAGCTTGGGAACCAGCACGGTCAAGCAACTCCAGGATGTAAGCAAGAGTTCCTCAAGTTTTGCAAGAGGGTATTTAAGAGACTCTTGCTGTCTTCATATTAGAAAGCCATTTTAAAGTAGTTGACTCGGGGCCCCTCAGCAGTTCCTGAAGTAGATTAACACCCCAGCTTACCTGTACATATAGCAGCTGCTACTAGTGCCAAGTCATGGCTCCAGAGTTACAAACAGTAAAGTTTCTATGGTGGATAATTAGACTCTCAAACCCCCTTGTTACAGAAGTAGAGAAATTCCAGTGAGCAGGAAGGGTGTAAAAAAAAAGAAAAATTAAAAAAGGAAAAAAACCCTGCCTATACAAACATTTTGTACAGCTGCCTCAAAAAACAATCTGCTGAAATGACAGAGTTGGAAGTTTTATGGCATTGCAGCAGGGCCACAGCAGGGGGTAGGTGTAACCTTAGCACACAGTGAACCCAGGTAATTCCAGTGTTTCCTGAAGGAAACAAAAGCTAGAGCTTGAGCAAACAAGCAATCTACTGAAATGTTTGGAAGTGAAAAATTTTTTCTTCAGGTAATGAGAAACTGTAAGGACATTGTATTGTGGAAAAGTTACTTTTGAAAAGAAAATTGTTAAGAGCTTTCATTGTAAGGTTTATAGGTACAACTTCAATTTGATGTTGCAGCCCATGCAGTTTCCATGTGTGTGTTTTTTCCCTCACCCTCCTTAACAGACTCATAGTAAGGAGAAATTCGGAGGAAAATTTACCCTGGCTGCTGCGATTTCTCTGTTCCTCCACTTCTCGGTTTTCAGGCCTTGGACACTCAGTAGTTACTATGACTTCATTGTAGCTTCCCCTTACATAGTGCCAGTTACTTCTCCATCACTTTTATGATTCAACTAGGAACTAATCTGTCTGGAAATCTGCACTGGGGAATGAGCTTTTTACCATCCCTGGGGTGTCCTAGGGCCCCCCCCTTCAGTTCTGCCCCCCAGAACACTGAGAGCAATACCACTGGACTCACATACGGGAGATGGGCAACTGAGAAAGGATTAAGAGCTTCTGCACAGCGTGTCTAAAAATCGCTGCTTGGGTTACACAGCAGACTTCATGTTAGACTAGTGCCCACAATGCCAACAGAGAGGGCAGGGAAATAAGCAAAAGAAGTCAGGAGCAAAAAAGGTTACCTAAGTTTGTTATTTTTCACTATGTCTCTCAACTAAAAAGGAAGGTATCCAGTTGCAGGAATGTTAGCGGCAGGAAATGAAAACACCATCATCTTAATTAGCTTACCACACCTTTGCTTGACTAATGTCCAGATGCAATTAAGGGATTCCAAGCTAACCGTTTCTTTTGTAAACATTTTTTTTTCCCACCCAGCATGAGCATCCCCGGTGCTCACTGCTGAGCAGCGATAAAAGGTGTCTGTAGCTCGGCAGTGCGGGGCATTCAGAGAAAGCAGCAGGGACCCAGCCAGGCGGCTTTGCCTGCTCCTGCCTGCAGTTTTATAGCCCAGGCTGTGGTCTGATACTCCTACAATAAAGGTCTAAGTGCTGTTGAGAGTCACAAGCAAATGCTGAGGCACAATCTGTGCTGAAACGGACTTCAAAAAGCTCAGAACCGAAATTTGTTAAGCTAGAGGGACTGTTCTTGCACATCATCACTGTGTTGGTGGGTGAACAGGTTTGCGTGGCCTGCCTCACGGCGCTGCTCGTGGTGTGTGATGCACAAGTTGTTGTCACGTGTGCCAGCTCAGACACCTGGGATGACGATGGCGACTCCTGGGTTAGATGCCTCTCTTTGGGGGAGGATGCACGGTGGTGGGAGACAAGAAGCACTTGGAGTAACAGGGCAGAGGAGAGACTGGCTGAAAGGCTGCTGCAGGTGGGTGTGAGAGATGCAGCGATACGGGAGCAGAAGCAGAGGTGGGGAGGTGGTGACTACTGGCCAGGCACCCCCCAGCACCGCACTGTGACCTGGGGCAGCTGCTGGGCTGCAACTGCTGTTTGCCCACGCTAATCCCAACGGGGAGACAAGCTCCTGCACTGCAGTCTGCGGAGTAAAAGCACTAGGCACTTTGTTGTGCCACCCGAGAGAGGAAGTTTCAGCTTGGGAAGAGACACAGAGAAGCACAGAAAGGCTGTCTAGGCAAGCTGTGAAACACCAGGAGGTAGAAAACACATGGAAGAGGAGAAGGATTGTCATAGGAACTGGTAACAAATCTGAGAAGCCAGAGGCTTAGGTGAGGAAGGCTGAAGAGAGAAAGGACATGAGGATGAAGAAGCAGAAGTATTTTGGGTGAAAGAGGGGCCCCAACTCTATGTTCCTAAGTTGAGTTCTTTGAAGGTGGGTACCTTTGTGAATTCTACCTCTCTGAACTAGAGTCTCTGCTTGATTTAGTCTAAGACCGGAGTCTTTAAGACTTGCATTTGCAAACTCTTAGTCCAAAAGTGAGTGCTGTTCAGGCACACGTAATGCCTGGCACAGATGCACATAATACATGCTTAACAAAAATCAAAATGAAAACATGTTCTTAACAATATACTTCAGGAAGCTTAGGATCACAGTGCAAAAGGGACCTTGTGGGCTTGATTTGGTTTTGTAGGTAACTATTTCATACAGTCATTTCCACACATTTATTAAAACCTGTCTAAGGAGTATTTTGTTTTCTTCATCCTATGAGTATTGTAGAACCTTTTGTTAGGAACTTCGATCACAACCAAGCTACACACACCTATTTGCTCAAGGCAAGATTGTTCTTTTGTTTAAATATGCCTTCTCACTCCTTGTGTTTAATTCACACTTGTATTTATAGAGCACAGTTGCATTCTTCCTTAGCCTTCATTCTGCTAGAACGAATAAGTCAAGTTCATCCAGTTTACTCCTGTATATTACAAGTGCCCAGTGCTAAACCCTGTAGCCATTCAATGCACCTGCTCCAGCTGAATTCATCTGTCTTCCAACATGGGTGACAAAGATTGTAAAGACATCTCCAGGTGCAGTTTTACGAGCACAACAGCATTAATATTTCCCCATCACTCTTCAAAAATTCTTCTTCAGAACACTCTGGAATAGCACTTGTCTTTTACTCATCCACATTACACCACACCAATAGCTCAAAGACAATAGATGATTAACCAACGCACTCAGGGCTTTCTGTGTCTCCATTGCTTTCAACAGATAAGCATTTCTGGTATGAGCTAAGAGCTCATTATTAAGCCTCCAGGTTCATGACCCTGCACTCCTTCTTTTACTGCTATTCAAATTAATGTTGTTTTCCAGTTTTTCCTGTAGAGTCCCACTCCACTGTTTTGACAGTAACTCCCAGTTTCACGTCACCAGAAACAAAGAATGTGCCCTTCAAACAACTTTACATATCGCCACAACTTTAACCTCAGTGCAAACATTTTCCAAGCCATTGTTGCCAATGGACTTAGAGGACAATAAAATCCGGTTTCTCCTGTGTGGCCTCTGTAAGTGTCACCTGTGCCCTGATGAATTGTGATGATGCACTGCCTGTTGACAACAGCTAGATACAGGCTGAGGAGCTGCAGCCACCCTTAACAAAAACTTGGGGGTTTGGTCCTTGCTCTGTTGCATAATCGGCTTGCTTTGAAGGCTAAAAGCAAACAGAGCCCTGTTGCGATAAACGCTGTGCAAGGATACCAAGAAAAGAACCTGCCCCTCAAAAGAGCTTGCATCTATTGTGCATCTATCCACACACTCTCATAAAAAGAACAACGAAAAAAAACCACTCCAGGATAATAAGCTTTTGTGAACAAGAGCTGCCTTTTTGCTTTGTATCCACAGCACTGGAAACATAAGAGCCTGAATGATCTGCTCTCAACTGCGAACAATGGAAACACGCTGAATCACTAAAACCAAAGCTTCAATAGGCAAAATACAGCCTTGTCACTAAGACAAACTGCTAATAGCAGCAATGAGGCTTGGAACAGCTTGTATGGAGCTAAACTGGCTCTCATACTTCAGCCGAAGTTCATCCAAAGTTGAACAGGGAAGTCTCCAGATGGTCACTGCAACCGGGGCTAGAAGGAAAGGCCATTATGTTACTTACTTGTTCATACACCAAGTGTGGAATTTTGATTAATGCTTAAAATTCAGACTTACACCCACAGAAGTCAACAGGATAAGCCATGAAGGAAAATGGCATCACTTAAACAGGGAAGATGTTACTACTTTAAAAAGACATTGTAGTCATAGCACTTTGGCAGTTATTAACTCAAAAAATGGAGGGAAAAGCACAATTGTGTCGCAAAGTTTGTGCTGTGCTTTTTTCACACAGCATGTAGAACAATGGCATTTATTTTATAGAAGAAAGCATCTAGCTTCACAATATTTAAACAGCTGAGCAACAAAACCCTGCATTGCAGCCCCACTCAGGAATGTGACCGGCAGGGGTATGGACACCCCCGTCGGTGAACTGAGCTGGCAGCTACACTTCATTCTGGGTCTTCCATTTCAGGTCGTATTTGTGCCAGTCCCCTGTGCTACACAACCATGCTGACAATGCAGACTTTGCCGACACAGCCTGGCTCCGGGGGAGCACAAAATGCCTCAAAAAGACCTCCAGAGGGAGGCATCGGCTCTGAGTCAACCTGCCCACTCCCAGGGACACCAGCTTGCCTGCTGCGCAAATGAGCAGCGGCAGGAAGGTGCTGGGCTCCATCAGCTTGGCCGCACAAGTCAGAAAAGATATTTAGGAGGAAGAGCTGTTACCAAGAGGGCTGCCCACTACACCACGGCAAAGGCTTTTTGGGGAGACAGGAGGACAGACCTGGTGCCTCTCCAGCAGTGTTCATCCATAGGAAAGCTAATAGCAAGTTTAAGAGAGGGGCATTTCTCAGGACTTTCAAAAATAGATCTGGGCCTACAGTTTTCAAGCATAATGATGGTAATAATTAGGCTTCGTAGCTTCCAAGGACTCAATGATAAATTTGTGTTTCTTCATTTCCCACCCCAGCCTTGAATCTTGAATCAATCACAAGGTTCAAAACACCCATAGTAGCACACACACGGTCAGTGCGAGGAAGATACAAAAACCAAAAGGGCTTTGTGAAACACTGACTGTGCAGTTGAGGTGATAATACATCCCAAGGCGTGAGGTCTGCCCTGGGCAATGTGCCTAAACATTCTCAGGGAGAGACAAGGACTCAGCTGTGCTCATGCCTGTTTGGTTTGGGACTTAAAGCATCCAGTTGACAGAATCACCCTCAAAGCCAAAAAAACCCATTCACCCTGTGTTGTAGCCAATGCTGCTGTACACCTTTGCCGTGAGACCTTCTCACCTGAGGGCAGCCCAGCAGGACCACAGCACGTCCTGGCACAGGGGACTCCCTCACACAGCAAGCAAAGAGGCCGTACTGATCTTTAGCCAAAGGGAGAGGAGATTACACCTCCTAGTATCTCTCCTGGGGGAGGAACTCAGTGAAACACACTATTCTTAGACAAAAATACTCTTTGTTTTGTTCCCAGGATATTTACTGAGACATTGCAGGTGCGAAGTGCATTTCTACCACCTGGTATGTTTTTCTTGAAAATCAGATTCCCCCTTTCTAGTACATGCTACGAGAAGAAACGATGATGATGAGGAACTTGTAGCATGCCTTAAAAAATGAGGGGAGACAAAATACCAAAGGAGAACATTATTTTTGCAAGCAAGTCAGCAAAATAGTCTAATGCATTTGCTCTTCAAGCACAGTTACATTTGGAAACAGCCTGACGAAAGGGAGTTGTGTTGTTCCAGTTCCATCATCTTAGTGAGACCAAATTGGAATGCTGAAGGATTAGGACTTGATGTAGCATGCTTTGAACCTGGTGCAAAACAGACTTCAGCTGAACCTGCACTGAACTAGCACCCCAACAGAAAATAAAGAACATAATCATTTCCCTTTCTTCCTCAAAAGTGGGACCGTAAGACAAGTTATGGCATAGGGGAGCTTCAGGGAACCATTGCTCTTGTCTGTGCAACTGTTCCGCTTTTCATGTAGAGCATCCCTGACTCCTGCTCTTCCAGTCTGAGACTTCATTGCCACTAAATTTATTCAGTTTTAAAACAAGATTTCCTAATGAATTTGACTAATAAACATGGAATTTGTTGATAGACCAGAGATGGTGGAGGAAACCTTTCAAAAGTGAGAAGAAAACCAATTGTACTTGCTGCAAATGGAATGGATGTGCTGTTGTCAAGAAGAGACATCAGTAAACATAGTAATGTGCATGCTTGTCTAACAAAGGTGTCCAAAACTTCCTTCTCCTGCCATTCTTCACTATGAGAGCACAGACATTCCCTAAACCATTGCCTGTGGCTTTTGTGAGCAAACTCACTAAACAAACATCAAGTTTCCATGCAGTCTAGTATTACCAGAGTGAATGTGCTATTGAATTAACAACACTTTGAAGCCATTTTAGAGCATATTTCAATCTTATTTAAGCTATGAGAATTTAACTCATGTCAAACTCCAGTTCTTGCAGTTAGAAATTGCTGTCATTGCCTTAAGTATCAGTTAGCATAGTGGATGGATGGGGGACAGGGAGACTAAATACCGCTTAATTTTTCTGTTATCTATTCAATTTTTAAGTATTTTTTTCCAGGACCTGCTGCAAGCACTAACCTTTATCTGCAATTACCATTAAGGAACACTGGCAAGAAACAGTCCTGAAAAATTATGAACCTTCCGAACATGAAGATGAAATCTGAAAATGAGTTTCATTATTCATGAATAGCCTTTGGAGACATCTGTTTCTGTAAGGCTGACATGGTCAGGTCCCTACCCATATGGCACTTTTATAACAACTATTATATTTTTCAATATATTAATCTCTACCAATAGGTAGGAGGCACTGGTTTTCTCTGCTTTACTGAGGAAGAGCAGCTGCACAGAGAAACTGAAGATATCATTTTCAAACTGGCCTTTTTTCAGAACTGTATTAGCTCTGTACTTCTGGCACCCCTTCTGAAAGCTTGAGCAGCCATCAGACTTGAGGTTGCCTTCCAGGACTCTGATGAAACATTACAAGGACAAGACCAGTATTCAAAGACCACACTTGCATCACTTTGCGATAAGTAATTTTCCTTACTATCCTGCTGAAGTGTGCCATATTTACTTTAGCATGCTGTACTGATTTTCCATCACTTCCTTTTTCTACAAAAGTGTCAAGTACCATCCAAGAAAAAAAGTCACTCTTTATCTCTAAATATGTAAAAGCAACATTATTTTTATCAATCACCTCTTGCAACAACATTACAAAGCTCTCAGGTTAGTTTGATGGGAAGTATTTTTCTATCAGTCTGTTGACTATTGACATTATATAGAATAATAGAATCACTTTGGTTGGAAGAGACCCTTAAGTTCATCAGGTCCAACCATAACCTAAACCTGGCATTAAACCATGTCCCTAAGAACCTCATCTATATGTGTTTTAAACACCTGCAGGGATGGTGACTCCACCACTTCCCTAGGCAGCCTGTTCCAATGCCCAACAACCCTTTCTATGAAGAAATGTTTCCTAATATCCAATCTAAACCTCCCCTGGTACAACTTGAGGCCATTTCCTCTCGTCCTATCACTTGCTACTTGGGAGAAGAGACCAACCCCCTCCATGCTGCAACCTCCTTTCAGGTGGTTGCAGACAGCGAGCAGGTCTCCCCTCAGCCCCTTTTCTCCAGGCTGAACAGCCCCAGCTCCCTCAGCTGCTCCTCATCAGACTTGTGCTCCTGACCCCTCACCAGCCTTGTCACCCTCCTCTGGTATATTGTTTTCAAAGTGTTACCAGTCCGGTCCCCCCATCATGGTTTCTATTATTTTTCCTGTAACTAAGTCCCAGCAGACTTTTGTTTGGCTGTGCCCACTGAAATGCTCACAGGTTTAACACGTGAGCTTCCTCCTCTCCTTCCTTGGGACTTCCCCCGTGGTGACCCCAACACTCCCCTCTCCCCACCCGCCCAGTTTTCTGGAGGGAAGTTAAGCATTTTCAAATGTTTATCTGCAATTTAGCATTCTCCCAAATTATTACCAGAGGGGAAGATATCAAAACAGGTCTATAACATCCCTGGTTTGTATGTATAAATATCTTTAAGTCCTTTTTCTGCTGTTAGTGACAAAGCTTTCGTTTCGCCAGTGGCAGCGGTGGGGGACCAGGAGCACAGCTGGGCTGAGCAGGGAAGGTCGATTCTTATTTTTAAGAAAGCTTAGGGCTCAAGTGTTTAATATCTTACCTTATCTCAAGTGTTTAGTATTTTATCCCACAGAAAGAGCTGTATCAGCTCTTCCAGTTAAAAGTTTCTGTCTTACATTTGTCACTCTCAACTTCCCCATTCTTCTACTTATTATGTATTCACGGAGAGGAGGATTATTATTTTAACAGCTCCCTCTCAGTCAGGATGTTGTTATTTTTGTTGATACTAACATACCCTTATTTTTCCCCAGTTATAGATTATTAGGCAACCTGTGAAATATTCCTAGACGTTTCCCAATTATCATTTACACTTTTCCCCCCAACTGACTTAGTTCAGAATTGTTTCCCCTCTGCTGAGGCAAAAGTCTAGTCCAGAGTTTCCCTGGTCTCTGGTTCAATCCTTTTTAAGCAAGAACATTGAAGAACGTTATTCAGTGATTCTGAAGATGCTACAGTGCTGGCAGCAGTAGGCTGCCAGCATTTGTCATTTGGATTAACGTCTCCCACAAAAAAGCAACTCTTTTTCCTCCTATACATTACAGATAGTAGCCGAAGGAGCCAGTCATTTGTTCCTCCATAAAAACGGCTGCTCTCTCACAGACAGCAACTCACACTCCATTTTGCACTTTTCATGGTGGGAAATCAATGCATGAGATCATTTCTTTGTCATTTGTCACTAGTAAATAAATCATGCCCTCCCCACCCCCCTTTTTTTTTTGGCCATAATGTGCCATTTCTCAATCCCTTCTGTCCACTAAACCTTTCTTAAGAGATTATAACCAGTGATTTAAAGATTTCAGCCACCAGAAATTTCCCATCCAGTTCCAGTAATGCCACCTCTGTTGAATTTATGCTCATAAATGAGCAATTCCAGTTCCTTTGTTTATTATCTAGTACCCTCGCATTGGTTTAAGCAGCTAAATAATTTCTCCTTATCATGTCCTTGGCCATTTGGGTTGGTTTTATTCACCACAGCACAGTTTGGGGTTAAACAGGTGCTCATGTGTTTCCCTTTTTCACTTTTTCCTGGTGTTGGGGCTGCTGGAGGTGCCACACTCTCCACTGTCGGTCCCTTTCTCACACAGGGCAGAAGCAGCGGATTTTCCCTCAGCTGGCTCAGGGTCTGCTTGCTCTGCCAGAAACCCTCTAAGGAGAGGAGCCTACCTTCTCCCCCCTTGCACAAAGGCAGGAGACATTAAACAAATTTATGCCTGCAGCCTTTCTTCAGCATGCACAAGTGGTGTCTGTTGTTACTCCAGTTAATACACGACCATGTGTTGCTTTAGCTTTCCATCCTACCCTTAAAAAAACTCTAAAACATTGCCCCATGAGTAGTTTTACACCTCAGAGAAAGGAATGAACCTTTAAAGCAAAAATCATTCTTTGTGTATATCCATGTCTTTGCTCTTAGCTTTCATTATTTCATAGGAAAAGTGGCACTGAAAATATCAGAGGTCAGTTAAAGGTAGAAGTTGGTTTATTGCACATAAATTAAGGCATTAATGATGCAGTCCTGTCCTCTGATTTGTAGTATGATACAAAATTTCATCACGATGATTTTCCTGCACAAATAATCAAAATTGCAGAAGCCCATTCTTGAAATCAGTGCTGCGTCTTATCAGAGATGTATTGGATGCCAAACAATAATGGCTTTCGCAATCTCTTGTCAATGCCTTGTAAAATGGTGCTTTTAGTCAATGTGCTTTAAAACAGGACTGATTATTCTTATAGATTGTAAAACAAATTGTAGCGTAACTTGTACTTAACAGCAATAATGAAAGAAAGTGAGAAAAATAGTGGGAAAAAAGAGGGGAAAAACAATTTATTCAAAGTAATTGCACTTCCACCTATTTATTTAATGTTTGCCACTTTCAAATCCTGTCATCTTGTCAATACAGTAGCACAACATTCTGCTGTTAGCCCTTTATATGTCATCATAGAATAAAAACTCTCAGCTGCAGTATTCCCTTACTCTTAGGACAGAAATTATTCCTTTTTACTCCAAATCTCCTAGTGGCTCAGCATTTTGTACTAAGAGATCTTGCATCATCTTGGGACATCAAATAAGCAACTTTTCAGTTGAGTGTCCTAAAGGAACTATTGCCTATACAGCCACTTCAAAAGGCGGGACTTTTTTCCTCCCACATCTGAAGCATTTTCTTGTTTAGGAGACGTTTATTGCATTCTCTGTAACCGTTTCTTACTCCATTTGCTTAGCCCAATACAAAACTCACATTTAATTACCTCCTTATTATTTCAAATGCCTAGAGAAACTTGATTCAATTCAAAGCCAATACCACTGCAAGGGTATTGTAGGTCTAAAAGATTTCCTTGCAAGTCTATTGCAAGAAAGAAAAAGACATTAGAAAAAAACAGACTAGAAAATAGCCACCAAGAACAAAGGTACTGGCTGTGTTAACAAGCATGGCTGAATTTTATACTCTTTCATCAATATTCCGTGGAGCTCGGGATCCTCCAAGCCTCCAAAATGTAAAGGCTTTGTTTTGGTTTTGGATGTGTTTTCGTATCTATGGCTATGAAACATGAAACAAGCGCTAATCGCTGCACTGTTAATTCTCAAAGTTGGCAGCCAGACTAAATCAATGGTGCTCAGAAAGCATGAATTGCCTCACGCATTTCAATGGGTTGCTTGGTCACCAAGCTGCAGACAACCATTTGGATGAGTTTTGTAGCTGCTTCATCACTGATTGTGCTACTAAAACCATTGACAAAATGTGTTTCTCTCTGTATGCCAATTGCTTTCTAGCCAGTGGTCAAAGTCCTTCAGGTTCATCCTCCGCAATTCCTATGGCATATTGATGAACAGGCAATATAGGCCTTTTTAGGCCTTTTAGGTAACCTGAAACCCAGACATGGTACTGAATTTGCAAGAAGCATCAGGAAAGCAAATGTACGAATGTATTGTTCGCAACTGTGCAGAAACTCATCAATTTTCAGAGTGGCTGTTTAGACTTTCTAGCCTGCTCTGACCTCATGTCATACCAGCCAGGAGCCTTGAAATGACCTTCAGATCCTGCTTGTCACCGAGCATCCAGGTGTGTTTGCCTCCTGTAAATTGTTCTGTCAGCAAAAGAAATGGATCAGCTTTACATTTCAATGAAAAAGCTTATGCTTTTTTTATGCTGTTCAGGAGTGGAGACAGAGAACCTGGACTTGTTTGAAAAGTCCCGTGCTCATAATGTGTGGCAGTATGAACTTAAAGGTTTTAAAGACTGATTTAAAGCCAAACCAAGATGGGAATCGTTCAATTGATGTAGTTAGTGTGATTTACTTGGGGTGTGTTTGGAGTTTTTTGGTGTGTTTTTTTGGTTTGGGTTTTTTGGTTTTGTTTATTTTTAATCATAGAATCTTGGAATGGTTTGGGTTGGAATGGATGTTAAAGATCATCTAGTTCTAAATCCCCTGCCATGAGCAGGGACACCTTCCACTGGACCAGGTTGCTCAAAGCCCCATCCAACCTGGCCTTGAACACTTCCAGGGATGGGGCATCCACAGCTTCTCTGGGCAGCCTGTTCCAGTGCCTCACCACCCTCATGGGGAAGAACTTCTTCCTTATATCTGATCTAAATCTACCCTTTTTCAGTTTGAAGCCATTACCTGTTGTCCTGTCACTACATCCCCTTGTAAAAAGTTCCTCTCCAGTTCTTGTAGGTCTCCTTTAGGTACTGGAAGGCTGCTATAGGGTCCCCCCAGAGCCTTCTCTTCTCCAGGCTGAGCAAGCCCAACTCTCCCAGCCTGTCTTCATAGGAGAGGTGCTCCAGCCCCCTGATCATCTTCATTCTCCTCCTCTGGACTCGCTATCACAGGTCTATGTCCTTCTTACACTGGGGGCCTCAGAGCTGGACGCAGTACTCCAGGTGGGGTCTCATGAGAGCAGAGGCAAGGCAACCCACTGCAGGGCTTGTTACCTGCTGTAAGTTTGCGTGGATCTCCTTTTCTACATGGGAACAGCTATGTATTACAGAGCACTTATACAGTGTTGTAGTAACCATGGCTGTGTAACAAACGTACAATCTGCAAAAAGGCCGAAGTACCTGAAATCGTCTTCATTTTTCCCAGTGCATCAAGTGCTCTAACAAGAGCTATTGCTTTCCTTTGCAAACCTTGCTTATTATATACTGTACTGACATTAATGGGCTTGTACCACCTTGTCTACCCTGACAGGCCATAGCAGAATAAGCTGTGCTTTGTGGGCACATACTAAGGAGCGGGAAAGGTGAAACTAAACAGGTTCCTGCATTTTGGAGGTGCTTTTTAAACAACAGCTACTCCTTGCCTCCTCCATGACCATCTCACAGGGCATTTTTTTCCTAAAGTTTTTAATGGTTTCCAAACATCTGCTCTGATCAGCCTGCCTTGCCCACATCCTTTACCAGAGTTACCAGGGACTGCTCATGTGAGGAAATCTGCTGGCACAGGCATCCAGGATGCAGCCGGTCCCTGGCATTCTCCACAGACGCCGTTCTTGAACTGGGGTCATGGTCATTTGGAATGAATTACTCCGCTTGGCAATTGAAGAGCTTGTCGCTCAGCAAGTACCATGTGTGCTGTAAGGAGCTTTTTTCCCCAAATCTGATATCAAATCTCCCAGGCCTGCTTAGCTCCATGTTCAGACATCAGACCAGCCCGATGGCTGCTGCTCTGGACTCCCAGTGCCACCGGTATCCCCAGCAGCACTGAACCACAGCCTCCTTTTGCCCCACTGCAGCATCGCTAATCACTGAGCCCCAGGGCCTTCCCCAGGGGTGTGGGGGTGCACAAATACCAGCCCACATGTCCTTGTGCGTGGGCAGTCCTCATCGCGTTCTCCCGCACGTGATCGGTTGTGCAAGAGTTTTGCCCTTCCAGATCAAATAACCTGACCTAAGGTGTCTCACATGATGGGATGCAGGGAAATCGAGAAGTCTGAATTGCTATGGTTTCACCTTTCTAAAGTGAAGCATTGGACCTACAACATTTTTATGCTTCTGAAGCCTGGGGACCTGCATTTTTTGATCATCCCTCTGAAAAAAAAATGCAGCAGAACATTTTTTCACAGAAACAGAGAACAAAAAAGACTGACACAAAACCAGAAATCTTAGTGCTGAGGGCATACGCGTATGATTTGGCTGAAGGAGCAGAAGGAGAAGATCTCACTGAAAACACCACACAGATATCTTCTGATTATCTCCAGACTAACGTCCCAAAGCCACACTGCCATGAAAACTACTCCATCCCACCGGTGAATCGAAAGGCGTCCCTAAGCACCCACTGCGTGCTGCAAGCGAAGCAAAACTGAGCTGCTGACTTTGTGAACATGTGCTCCACGTGACGTAATTATCATATCATTTTGCAGTGCACTATCAAGAATTTGAGCAGTAAGAGCTTCATCTTCTCTGCTGTGCAACTCAAAAGCCAACAAAGTACAGTGTTCACCTTCTCCAAGCAGCACTGCTACTGTGAGTTTTAAAGTGGCAATGACCAAAGGTATTAATGCTTATTTATTCTTAAATCAGTGCTTCACATTTACTTGGATTCAGGGAAGAAATAAAGCCTTTAATCTTCCAGCAGTTCACCCAACTGAAAAATATAAATATACTGGAAATACTTTTGAGAGTGTAAAACTGAAATATGATTTCTTGCCACCTCTGATTCTGTTTTCAGCTATAAACTGAAGAATTAGAATATTACAGCTATGATTGTTGTATGATGGTATTTTTATCCAAGGCAGGAGATAAAGTCCTTTGCTCCCATCACCCTGCTATATTGCAAACATCCTTGATACCTGAGCAACCGTGATGTGTTGCCAATCTTTAAACAGCATCTGGCTGTTTATATCTCATGAACATATATAGTTTTCTCTTTGAAAATGCATCTTCTGGAAGTTCAGGATAATCAATATAGTCAGGCCTGGTCCAGCAATGATTTTCAAAGAAGGTATTCTGCAGTTCCTAGTACTGGCTTCCCATCCCACACTCAAGGAAAAGAGATTCAATGAAAACTGGCTGCTTTTTGGGAACATCAGCAGCTACTTTAAGGTGGCAGCATAGATAGCGAAAAGTGGGGCATGAGTAACTAAATAAATTCATTAGGAGCTACTAGCTACGCAGTATTACCTTAAAATTCAGTTAGATCCCTTTTCACATTCTAAAGCTTGGAGTTATGACCTCAGGTTTAGGCTCCTGAGTTTGGAAGTTTTGACGTTTGTTTTGGGCAAGAGAGATTCTGTCTTGAACTCCTGTTACTGCACTGTAAGACTCTCCTCTCGCATTCCATCTGAATTTGGTTTCACTGCAAGACCCAGTGTGCTTCTGACAGCTCTTCTGCAGGTGCTAAAGCAGCGTTGACCACCCGTGGAGTGGATGGCAACTTCGCCAAGCAACTACATCGAGTGCATCTTAACTTCACTTGAATTAGCACTTTGTTGGTAATTATTAGCTGCTGCAGTGAGTTCAACAGGCACACTTGCTGCCGGACCACCGGCAGAAAGAGGCCATTTCCATGTGAGAGCTGCCTCTGCCTGCGTCCCGCATGAGGGCTGCTCTCTGTCACCAGCCCCCACTATTTCAGCCTTCAAAATGTTTGTCTGCCTGTCTCATGCCTTGAGTCCAGGCCAGTGTGTGGAGATGTGCTGCTGGTGGGAAGCTGCGCGTTCGTAGTGACCAACAGGGCCGCTCTGCAGCCATGGTGTCTTAATAGCCTTTGTCTTCTCTGAGCATGCAATGCAGGCTTATGAGATCTCCTAACAGTGCACTGTGGTTTTACCAGCCCATTACTGCAATGGGACACATTCCTGGAAGAAAAGTTCAGCCACAACTAATACAAAGGCGTCAAACCTAGTGCAGGCCACCTGGGGCAATGCTGACCTCTCAGTGTGGCTGCTCTTAAATGCTTACATTTGCAACATGCATAGTTCAAGCTCCTTTTGCGTCTCTCCCCACATTTGCCACGATCTGAACTCTGTTCCATATTTGCTACCCACCCATGGAGGTCCTTCTGCCATCTCCTCCGGCTGCAACCCCTTTTGCCCAGGATGTCCAGCACCAGCAACCCACCATCCCTTGGCTGTCCCAGCCAAGCTGCCAGGGTGCTGGGGGGCCAGCAGAGACTCTGGTTTAGGTGGCCCTAGGGAGAGACGTGCCTCCTTGCTGCACACACACTGTGTGGCACGACTGGTCACTGATATCCAGACAGGGCATGAGCTCCTGCAGGGAACCCATCTGCCCCGGGAGCTGCAGTGCTGCCAATGTCACCTTACCCCTTGTTTCTTTTTCCAGATCATTAACTGTTAAACAGGGAGAGAAAGCAGAAGCGAGTCCTGCTGCCCTGAGAAGAGCGTAATGTCAAAAAGGGATCGCTATATGTCGTCAATCTGCTGCTAAAGTAACTGTAGGGAATATCTTTGCCAAAAAATAAGCAAGAAGGGCAAGAGTTAGTTCTACAGAAAAAAGCATCCCTGGGCCTTTTTCGCTTTCTTCTGCGAGCATATGCCTGTGTGAACCGAGCTTCCGCAGCAAGTTCCCACTGATTTTGTCTGACCAGGTGCTGCTGTGACCATCCCCGGTGTGCCAGCGGCTGCGCAGAGGCAGCGGGGCAGTGGGCACAGCTGGTGGGACTGGGGTGTCGGAATGGGAGAGCAACTGCTGCCGGGGGAAGCCTGGAGGCAGGCGTGGGCAGCATGGTCAGTGCAGCACGGTCAATAGCTGGCTCCGACTCGGGGTTTTCAGTGGACTGCAGTCACGTCTCGAGGTACCTTTGATGCTTCACTTTCATCCTGAAACCTGATTTTCTGCCTTCTTGAAACCCTCTTGAGAACACAGGAGTATCCCTGCTGTAGTGGATGGCTGTGTCCCCCCACAACCCTGCTGTTTTCAGCACAAAACAATTTCCAATTTAATGTTCCGAGTGGGAATTTCCAGCCGTAACCTGGTTGCACTTTCAGTGTGGTGAGCAAGCAGGCTGACTTGCAGCCACATGATTTGCTTTTGACATTGAACTGTTTGTTCTTTTCACATCCTGGCCACTTCTACTGTGCCTAAGCATCGCTCATAAAACATAAGGGTTTGAAAACATAACCTCCAAAAAACTGCAGAGCTGTTTGCCTTGTACTTCTCAACAAGTAAATCCTTCTCAACACTAGTAGTCTTTGTTTCTAGGGGTTTGTGTATCCCAAACACACCACGCTGTTGTATTCTGGTCACACAGCTCATTTAGATGTGTGAGTGTGTGCCGTACTGCACCCAGCTCCCTACCTCTGGGCACCAGCAGCCTCTGATGCAATTGCATTGATCAAAAAAAGATGAAACCAGAGGCATACCCAGCTATCAATCTTACCTGACCTGCAAGGACTGCTGATAGGGATTTTAGAAAGTCCTAGGCAGACTTTTCAACAGCTCCCTTTGATTTTAAGGATATCAAAGGCTGCAGGTACATCTGCAGGAGGTGTAGAGCAGAGGATCAGGAGAAGCCAGGCTTTGCCATCTGCTTCAGTAACGCGTTATTCCTTTCTTTGAAGGCCAGCCAACACGCTGGGTTAATGCTGAGGGAGACAGTGCCACCCATTTCCACCTCCTCCCCACACCTTTGGGATGGTGTGCCTGGAGGCACCAGGAGGAAGCAGGCTCCGCACTCTCCAGGGTGAGAGCTGCAGAAACAAGGAACTGTCCAGTCAATTCAAAGACATTTTTTTGATGTTTTTCTTTTGCACTGGGCAAAAGCCAGGGATTGCCTCCTGAAATGACTGAGGTACAATTCTTCAGACCCATTTCTGGCACTATGCCAGGCTTAAATAAAGATGATTTATAACATCAAGCCTTGTGAAAAAGCATTGAGAAAAATGCTGATTAGGAAATTTTGTGTAAGCTCTTGGCAAAACTCAAGAAGGGAAAGATAGTTTAATTTTTATAGATTTATGGTTGCCTATAAGAAGGCGAAAGGCTTGATGTGGCTGTGGTTCAAATAACTAATTTTCAGTGAATTGTTTCTGCATCCCATATTTTATCTGATTGATCCCTATACGTACATTGAGTCCTTCAGACAGAGTCTGTCCTCTCAGATGCAATGCCAGATTCCAGTATGAATGTTCAGGAGCGAAAGAAAACACAATATAAATCCAAACTGAACTGAATTTCTGCTCCAGCATAGCCTCCCATTAAGACCGCACTGGCTGCAGTTGCTGAAGTCCTTGTGTTACCCACACCACAGCCTGCAGCCGCTCTGAAGGCAAAACCAACTTCTCCCTTCATCTCTTCAAGCACTCCCCTGCCAGCATTAAAACTCCTACAGCTGTAACATCGTATAACATGCCTATTTTGTTATTAGTTCTGAGCCACTGGTTAAAAAAGCCATATTGTTTGACCAACAAATCCCTAAACATCTGTACTGTGTTTTTTAACTTTTATATAAATATGCATATGTGCTGAAAGGTCTCCCTGGTTAGCCAGGACTGCTGATAAATCACGGAATCATAGAATAGTTTGGGTTGGAAGGGACCCTCAAAGGCCATCTAGTCCAACCCCCCCTGCAATGAGCAGGGACATCTTCAACTAGATCAGGTTGCTCAGAGCAATGACGGACAGTGGCCTGGTGAGCACCTTCACCAGCTCCCTCAGTACCCTTGGGTGGATCCTATCTGGTCCCATAGACTCGTGTGTGTCTAAGTGGTGTGGCAGGTTGCTAACCATTTCCCTTGGATTATGGGGCCTTCATTCTGCTCCCTGTCCCTGTCTTTCAGCTCAGGGCGCTGGGTACCTAGAACGCAACTGGTCTTACCATTAAAGACTGAGGCAAAGAAGGCATTTAGTACCTCAGGTTTTTCCTCATCCTTTGTCAATATGTTGCCCTCTGCATCCACTGAAGGATGGAGATTCTCCTTAGCCTTCCTTTTGTTGCTCATGTATTTATAGAAACCTTTCTTACTGTCTTTTACGTCAGTAGCCAGATTAAGTTCTAGTTGGGCTTTGGCCCTTCTAATTTTCTGCCTGCATAACCCCCTGACATCTTTGTAGTCCTCCTGAGCTGCCTGCCCCTTCTACCAGGTGTCATACTCTCTCCTTTTTTTTCCTGAGATCCAGCCAAAGCCCTCTGTTCAGCCAGGCTGGTCTTCCCCACCGGCCCATCTTTTGGCACATGGGGACAGCCTGCTCCTCTGCCTTTCAGATTTTCTCCTTGAAGAGTGTCCAGCCTTCCTGGACTCCTGTGCCCTTCAGGGCTGCCTCACAAGGGATTCTGTCAACCAGGCTCCCAAACAGGCCAATGTCTGCTCTCTGGAAGTCCAAGGCAGCAGTTCTGATGACCACTCTCCTTTCTTCTCCAAGAACTGAAAACTCTTATCATTTCATGATCACTGTGCCCAAGACAGCCTTCGACCATCACATTGCTCATGAGTCCTTCTCTGTTTACAAACAGGTCCATCAGGGCACCTTCCCCAGTTGGCTCCTTCACCAGCTGTGTCAGGAAGTTGTCTCCCACACACTCCAGGAACCTCCTAGACTGTTTCTGCTGTATTGTATTTCCAGCAGACATCTGGCTATGCACTGAAATCTAATTATCTATTACTTGAAGTAACATTTATCCATTTTAGATTTTTTTTAAAAATCCATTCCTTATACAGGCAATATAAATTAGTTGGAAGTTAGCCTCAGTACAACTGTTATTTGTCAGTTTTCGACAGTATGTCCAAGTCGGTTTACCCAAGGGAAATATTCTTTCATCTATGACCTCAGGAGTAGATATGAATGTAGTATTTATAGACTTCATTGAGTAACCAAGAAAATTAGCTTTTACAGATAGCAAATTATACCATTTCTGAAATCAATACTCCGATAGCATGTAAACACATACTCCTCGTTCTCTCAGTACTTAATACCCTCACACCAATACGGTGCCCAACCTCCTCTCAAGTCTGCAAGCTCGAACATGCAGTAGAATTGCCTGAATTCTGCCCTATTTTTTTCCAAAGAAAGTGGTTGAATTAAACTAAGAAAATTGTTTTCTGAAATCAGAAGGAAGTCAGTTATTTTAGAGCTAGTATAGACTGTCACACAAAATGTGTTTTTATCTCACTGTGGTTTTGTATAGGCCCACTTAGAACCAAAATATTTATCATCAGTTCTTTAATGATCTGATATATTTATAGCAGTTCTTCCAACATATGACAGTCAAGATGTAACTATTTTTATTTTAGGGCTATCATAAAACATTTGGTATGTAGTTAAAGAGAAGCATTATGCAATTACCGAAAGAGTCTCTTCATCATCCTTAATAAACAAAGTTTAATTATTGTAGACTTACCTAATGTGCAGAAATAACGTATAGGAGCTGTAAAATATTTTAAGATCCTGTTCACTGCAGGATAGAGAGACAAACATCTTACCAGGGCGTACCTCAATATTTCCATGCATTGAGAGCTGACAGAGTGGTTCTCAAATTTTTTCTTAGGATCTGCCGAAAAGCAATCAAACGGTTTTGCTATATCAACTTCAGGAGTATGCTTGTCCCCTGATTTAAGTTGCCTATGATCTAGAAAAGTAGGTGGAAGCAAGCGTTACTTCTTATTATCTAGTAATCTGCAGACAAAGTCTCTTTTTCTAAATAGTAACTTTAGCTGTAGCAACTGCAAGCAGTTGTACATCAGTAAAGCTCAAAGCATCTGCCTTTAATGCAGTTTTTAGATTTTTAGATATTCATAATGATGTTTCACTGAGGTCTTGAAAAATACTCATTTAGAGAGCAAACTATTCACAATAAGTGTTGGAAACATTTGGATATTTCCAAGGTTTTGATGCATCCGTAGCCACAATCTTTAATTGTTTTCTAAATTGATAGAGGATCATGTTATCCACAGTTAATGAAGCTCTCACTCTAAAAAGCTAGGCTGCTTCAGAAATGCGTAGAAAATGTTCCTGAATTTGCTGTCATAGTCAAGCGATTTGTATGAGTGGCCGCAGAGAGTACAATTGCTGTTTGCTGCTTTTACAATGCTATTTTTTGTTGTCTCTAAAAACCTATTGAGTTTTGTTTGTAGAAGCTATATTACAATTATTTTTCTTCAAATTGACTCCATTTTCCTGCTCTCTTACATCTGATAGTACCCCATCAGTCATGAAGAAATATTTTCTGCTTGTGCTGATAAGCCTTATGTCCATGCACCTAAACTGATCCATCCAAAGTCATTCCACTGCTTAGGAAGGCAATGCAGAGCAGGTCTTCTGACACAGGCAGGAGTGAACATGTTGGGGAAAAAAACACCATCGTACTCATGGCCACGATCCATGCAGACCAGATAAACTAATGACATATCATTCATATTTCAAACTGGCCTTGTTTCACAATCAGCCTGCAGGCCACAGATGTACTCTATTTGGTCAATACGTAAGTCACGAGAAATAAGATTAAAGTCACCTCTAGAGCCTGGAAGCTCAAGCATTTGAGCATTATCACAAGTTCTAGTCTTTTACATAGGCTATAGCCATTTTGGAGACAAAAGTCAATTTAAAACACATTTTCGTGTGGAATTAATGACATTTCAGATCTTCTGCAATGCAAATGGTTGTTTGATCAAATTCAGAAGCCTTGGTGTTGCAATAAGAGCGGGCACCCAGCCTCCTGGCACTGTCTGTCGCAGGAAGTCAGAGAACCTTTCAGAAGAAGTAAACCTCTCTCTGTCTTTCACCCAGCCAGGCTCTTCAGCCTTCAAGCACAAGCCTTCCAACAACATCCATGGGCCGTCCACTCAGGTCTTCTGAAGGCATCCTCCCCCTCACATCTTTTCGAAACTCTCCCCCAGTTCTTCTCCCTAGCTCTGAAAGCAATGTTTTTCTCGTTCCAGTTCCATGACTAAGCCATGAAACCCTCATTTTACGACTTCCCTCCCTGCTCAGAAAGTGCCAGTAACATGGTAACTCTTTATGGGCTGGGGGCCTCACCTATTTATAGGCTGCAAGATGAACATTTCCAGAGGGCCTTGTTATGACTTCTGCGCAGAAGTTTCCATGCCGTGCCCGAGTGAATTGGCGTGCCACCACGCTGCGGCACAACACACTTTGTGAAATGCTGGATTGACTTTTGCAATAGAGCACATTACATTTACATAGTCACTCACATTAACTTTTCAGAAGTTCTTCTCCTCACAGAAGATTCCTTTATCTGGGATACAGGTACAACACTTAATGCATAGTGTAATATAATTTCGTAGGTAAAGTATGTCATCCTCAGCTACAGTTTAATAGCTTTTTCTTTAGAAGACAGATTTTCTTGGTATTATACAAAGACTGGGGCTCCTCACGCTAAAGACACATGCCTTCAGGGAAGACAAATCTCACTGAAGATAGATCCTTGACTCATAACTACAACATGCAGAGTTTAACGGGCGGGTTTGGTCCACTCACACACCACAAAGAAGTGGAGCAAGGGATGCCCCTGAAAATGAGCAGTGGATGATCACACACCCTGAGCACATGAAGTACCTTCTCCCACCGAGCCCAGATCAGCCCTGACAGACTCTGCAAGACCTCCTGTCACACAGCTCTGTCTTTTGTTCAGCTCTGTGTACAACAGTTGGTCAACGCGCTTACCTGTGGGTGCAAATGTAGCCTCTTAGTTCATCTGTCACTTGCCCATTTGCATGTGAGGGACCTTCGCCCTGCTCGCTGCACTGAAGAGCTCCGTGTACTGCACTGTTCCTCATGCAGGACAATCACATTGGCAGCCAGCACCACAGTCCCTTTTTCTATCAGGTTTGTCTTTCACTCCCTCTGTGTTACAGAAGTGCCACATACTCATAAAGCCCGGCTGGCAGTGGCAGCCCTCTATCCCAGGGTACGTCTGAGCCCTTCTAGCCAGGTTCTCCTGCTCTGCTTTCTCCATGCACTGCAACTACTGCTGTCTGTGTCCCGAGCTAAAGACAAACAAACACCCTATACCCATCTTTGCACAGCAACATTGGTTCTGTGAGCAAAGAACGAATGATGCTACCAAAAGAAAGGAAAAGCCAAAAGAAGAAAAAATAAGCCATTTTTTCAGAGGTCATGAGAAAGCGAGACTCCAGATTATTTCTGTTTTCCAAAATGTGTCATTAATTACAAAAAATTTAACATTATTTCTGTAGAGCTTTTCTGGAAAAACATAGCTGAACTCTTATAGTAAGATTCATGCAGATTCTAAAGCGTGTATTGGATTATCTTAATCCAACAAAGTCTTAATACAAAACTTCATTTCTCAGCATATTATGGACATTTGAAAGTAGAAGAACCTGGATTTTAAGACCTGTTATTAACAACATTAAGCCAATGTACATCAGGTCTTATGAGCTGAGGTCAGTAACATTTACGGCAAGCAATTATTCACAAGTCTTTTTAATAGATTTTAAATTCCAGAGCAACCCTTATGTGAATTCCAGCCTTTCCTAAACAGCAGATATTTTACTAAATTAAAGGCTTTTTATAACTGAATAACCCTTCATGCTTATGTAAGCATTTTCAGTGGCCTTATATGTTTTATTTCTGGTATAATTCTTCTAGTTTAGGCACTAAACTTTCTTATGACCACCTTCTAGGCTGAAGAACTCTATTATAAGATCACCTCTCACCACAAGGTAATGAAAGTTTCTGGACAGCACACTTGTAAAAAACAGTGTGCCAGGTGCAATGCCAGATATTGCAGACAGTAGTAATGAATTACTGAGTTTTGACCGACTTTACTAATATTATCTTCTAGTTTCATTCAATTTTTTTTACTCCTCCCATTCCCCCAAGAGCACTCATCAGTTGATGCGCATAGAACCACAGAATCACAGAACGGTTGGGGTTGGAAGGGACCTCTGGAGATCATCTAGTCTAACCCACATGCTAAAGCAAGTTCACCCAGAGCAGATCACACAGGAATGTGTCCAGGCGGGTCTCAAATGTCTCCAGAGAAGGAGATTCCACAGCCTCTCTGAGCAGCCTGTTCCAGTGCTCTGGCACCCTCAAAGTAAACAAGTTTCTCCTCGTATTCAGATGGAACCTTCTGTGCTTTAGTCTGTGCCTGTTGCCCCTCATCCTATCGTTGGGCACCACTGAAAGGATTCTGGTCCCATCCTCTTAACATCCACCCTTGAGATATTTATAAACATTGGTGAGATCCCCTCCCAGCCTTCTCTTCTCCAGGCTGAACAGACCCAGCTCTCTCAGTCTCTCCTCATAAGAAAGATGCTCCAGACCCCTAATAGTCTTTGTAGCCCTCTTCTGGACTCCCTCCAGTAATTCCTTGTCCTTCTTAAACTGGAGAGCCCAGAACTGGACACAGTACTCCAGATGTGGCCTCACCAGGGCAGAGTAGACGGGGAGAATAACCTCCCTTGACCTGCTGGTCACACTTTTTCTAGTGCACCCCAGGATATCATTGGCCTTCTTGGCCACAAGGGCACATTGTTGACTCATGGTCAACCTGTTGTCAACCAGAACTCCCGAGTCCTTCTCTGCAGTGCTGCTTTCCAGCAGGTCCACCCCTAACCTGTACTGGTGCCTGGGGTTATTCCTTCCCAGATGCAGGACCCTACACTTGCCCTACATCTTGGCCCTTGTGTTAGAGTGAATACAAAGGTGTCCCCACACAGTCTTTCCTGATGGAAGTGAGCTACTGCAGAGGACCCCGTGGAGATCCCTTGCTGTCACCTGGAGGACAACCTCCTCTTCTAAGAAGGGCGATGAGACCTCTTTCAGCTCCCAGAGCAACACTAAGATGTGGGTTTCCAGAGCTTCCTTGTCCTGGTTTAGTGGCAAATATTTCCTGGTGACAGAATTCCACCTGCACACAACAGTGATAACTCATGGAGGTCATCACAAGGGAGTCATAGAAACTCACCCTGGGCTTCTTGCTTCTGTGTCATGCCTAATAAGAGACCTACATGTCAGTCTCTGCTCTCATTCAAGCCTATATATATATTTTTTTTTTAATTTATGTGAAGCTGCAGCTGAGGAAAGAATTTTTTTCTGGCATCCAGAATTTAACAATTCACCCCATAAATACACCACTTTGTAAACCCCATATATTTATCCAGACATCTTCAGATTCTAGTAATAAAAACAAACAAACAAACAACAACAACAAAAAACACAACAACAAAAACCAGACAAGCATGCAAACGTACCTTCTTTCCTGCTTGCATTTAGAGGCAAAACCTTTGACCAAGAAAGTCTGTTTTTTAGTGACAGTAAGCAGTCAATTCAGTTCTCCTGTTAGACTCTGGAGTCTGTGACTATCCCTGTCTTTTGAGAAACAAGGTCCTGAATATACACAAAAAGCAGCTACACAGATGAATAGAATGGTCTAATACTTGCAGAGCATTATTCAAAATGTTTGTGTATGGTTTGAACTACTGAAAACCTACTCCTGTACTAGAGAGAGAGATAACAAGGTTAAAAGTATAATGTGCCAATATATCTTGGAGGTATGAAAAGATCTAACGTCACATGGAAGTCCTTGATAACTGAGAGGGTATATAAAAACATAAAACAGATTTGGTATTACTTATCCATCTTTGCTATGCTTAAATTAAAATTTATAACTACTATACAAACATGTTCCTGACATCTTGGCACATAAGGCAAACTATTGTAAGAGAAAAATACATTATAAACCAAAAATTAAAAATGCAGACATAATCAGTCTTACTCAGCTATAATTTAATTTTCTAGCATTCCTTCTTCTCCTCCCCCTTCCCCAACTTAGGCATGGTTATAAATATCTCTAGCAAATTCAAAATCGACAGGAGATACTTTGGGCCATATCTGACCAATGTAGGATTTGCCCGGAAACCAAACCAATGAGCAAGAACATTGTTGTTTGAAGTCTAACTACAAGCAAAATTTTCATCCCCTTCTTTCTTGGTCAATTTTTGTTCTCTTATAGAAAATCCAGCAAACAAATTTCTTCTCCACTACTTTTCCTGTGATTTCTTACTCTCTCCTTGGCCATCTGCTTCAAAATTGACAAACATTGTTTTAGAAAGTAAATTAAAACCTATTTAACAGGAACATAAATCAAGAATTGGAAAGAGAATTTAATGAAAGAAAAACATATTAAATAAGACTGCTATTTTACTGAAAATATACAATTATGAGACTAACGTGCTTTCTTGGTGACAGCATTTAATGTTTTTAAACAGATTGAAAGCACAGTCTTAAGTAAAGACTCAGTTACATAGTACTTTCTGCAGTTTTTACAAGATTCAAGTAATTTTACCCCAAAACTCATAAATTTTCCAATCAGTTAAATCTGAATTTCAAAATTTGAATATCTAATCTGCTGAATTAGTGCCACCAATAAAAGACTTGAGGACAAAATCATCTTCTGTTGGTCTTATTGCATTTCTGACAAAAGCTTAAGATCTACAAAATACTTTATTTGTGATATACTGCTGTCTTCATATAGAAACCATACACTTCACAGACACACAATAAACCGGGCAGCTTTCCTGAGCAGCGTCTCCACCTTATATGAGCAGGGTGGGAGACTCATTGGCTTACTGTTGTAACGCAAGAAGTCTTCATATTTCAAACAGGCCCTTCAAAAAGTAAGCAGTTCAGAAAAGCACCATAACTATATTTACAACCATTTTGTGGCAAACTGGTTTTATATTGCTTCCATTAAATTCTTTGCCCCAAAGTACATTCTTCGTACAGGTTTTGCGAAGATTACTGCATACTGAACCTTCTTCTATCCTACTATTTCTATTTCGGAGACATAACAAGGGAAGAAGAGTGGTGATACAGGCTATTTTAAATGTCCGTAAGATTTTCAAAAGCCTGCTGAAATTATTTATCCCTGAAGAGATTTTTCAAACTCATTTCACCATCCTTTCAGTTTCCTGCAACTCCACGTCAGCCAGTAAAATTGCCCATTTTGTATAGGAACCACCTGTGTATCTCAGTCTTCAGCACTTTCTGAGCCTGCCTTTTCATGTACTTTCAGTCAAAAATGTCATTTTAATTTTGAAACAGTCAGAGACATCTTAAGAGATTAAACTCCTCTGTGCAGAAGAGTTCGGCCTTTCAAAACAGTTTTGTCCCCAGCAAAATTCAGAACTCTGTCAGTATAAAAATATGTGAGATCTTCACCAAATGCCAGCAAAGAGCCTCTGCCTGGCCAGGTGCCCCAGTGCTGTGAGGCTTGGAAACCTCCTGCCAGAGGAACCAGGAAAGCAAGCTGTTTGGAGTCAAAAGAGGGACATGAGGAAACTTGGTCCATGATGACCCAAGTGCCACAGGAACTCACGTTTCGGGGTGTCCTCTCCAGACTCAGCCCTACAGGTGGAAGAGGTTGGTCTTTCCCAGGATTTTCCTACCTGAGTGCTCCCTCATTCATTTAAAACAAATTTCAACAGTCAAGCCCATTATTCCCCACCCACCCCTTTGATTTGGCAGGATTGGTTTTGCAGGACAGGTAATAGGGAGTACTTGGCCAGGAGCTTGCCTGGGGAGCAGCCTACAGCAGAGGAGTTGCAACAACCCCTTCCATCAAGCGCAGTGGTCCCGCCAGAAAATATCTGTTTGTGGCTTCCACTGAACCAGAGCCATCTCCACATAACATTTTAATTTTGACAAAAATCAATACATTCTGCTGAGTAGGTGTTCTATTGATTTTTTTTTTTTTCTAACCAGCTGTACAATTGCTAGGAAACTAATGCACCGTCAGACATTTCGGTGACTAAGTAATGAATAATTGGCACTTAATCCAACCAACTGTCACATTAGACAGTCTCTGAAAGCCTGTTCACAGTAAATACCAGTTTTGAGTGGGGAGTTGCAGGTACAAATATTCCCAGTGAGCATTTCTTGATTCTTGCTTCTTCAACTATTGTCTCCACATAAGCTCATCTCTCTGTTACGTATATTGTAACATTTTAGTTCTGTGACATTTTCATCCTGTGAGATTTTCAGCCTGAAATATTAAATCCCTCAACACTTGCCTGCAGAGGTCTTTGTCGTCATTCATGGGTCCTTATAATCATACTGAAGTGTTTTATTCTCCCCAGAGAAACCTATAGGAATAAGGTTATTGTATGATAAACAACTGCCTGTTTGCTTTCCTCAAATAAATTGCGTATTCTATAGCCAGTGACATATTCCACAGCTAACGTCCACAACCACACTTGTGGCATCATTTGAAACTTCCTGAGAAGAGCAAATAGGCACAGAATTTGAGTCTTGGATACCTGGAACTTTCAAATTCACTTTCCCAGGAACATATTGTTTTTCATATTCCCTTCCTTAGCTGCACCGGAAAAAAAAAAAAAAAGAGCTCTGTATAGGAATATTAGTCCAAATGATAATGTGAAGTGAATTACCTCTCCATTTATGCCTTGCACAGAAGAAGATACGAATGGTTGAAAAGAAAAAAAAGAAAAAAAGAATAAAGAAAAAAAACCCCTATCTGTTGGCTTGAATGATCAATAGTACATATTAGCGTAAAACATTTACAAGAATGAAATCTTCCTTGTATGGAACAGAGCAGTTCTGGCAAGGTGTCTTTCTCTAAGTACCTTACCCTGAGACACTTATCTGCCACATAAACCTACTGTATCTGTTCAGCTCAGGGCATAAAACTTTCCTCCCTCCAGTTTCCGTAAGAATGAGCAAGCACTGCTACTCACAGCAAAACATGCTCCATGCACACCTCCTCATCTCCATTATTTTTAGTGCAAATGTTTGAAGCAGTTCATTGAAGAAAAAAGCTATTAAGGAACAACAAGCCCTCATTTCCTTTCAGCTTGCAAGGTAATTAGACTGGCAAAGCATTAACAGTGTTAATTTATTCCTGGCAGATAAATTAACTGCTTCTTTGCAGACACTGGAGGAATGACTCACATCGTTAACACAAGTTACAGTCTTTCCCCCTTCTCCACCTCCCACCTTCTTCTCCTTTGGGCATAAAGCTAAGACTGGAAGGTCAGCTTCACCTCATTTCACGGCATTTTTGGAGATTACCTCTGTCTTCTCTCACCAGTCCCAGGGTTCGGCCTTGCCAACATTTAGGAGCAGCTTCTGCTCCGGGTGCAAGCGACTGGCTCTGCTGGGAGCCGGGCCAGGGCCTTAATCTGTTCATCTTTTTCCACAGTCATAGCAGTCAGCTGAATATCTTCTACACCACGGTGGCAGGTCTGCCAGGAATGTTATTAGGATCTGATTTTTAGGTGTTTTTATACAAAACACAGCTAGGAAAGTTTCCTATGGACTGAAACTGGAGGGCTGAGTCCTTCAAGCAGGCATTCACACAAGCAGCCCTTACCTGCAAGCTTCGTCAATGGCACTATTCACGTGAGATTTTATGGTTTACGGGATTAGATGCTGTATGTAATGTCTCAGGCTGAGACACAGCCATGCAGCACAGCCCTTCTACCCTCTTTCCACCAACCGCTGAGAACTTCTGAAATACAAATATTTTTAAACAAAGGGAATGGAAGTTGCCTTTTAAATCCTCGATTTTGTCATCACTTAGAAAAATCCAACTGCTCGACACATGTATGCAGTCTCACTTTAAGACCACCATGATGAATTCAGCCTTCACACAGGCCTGTGTTGTAAATCATAGTAAATAAATTGCCCTACATAACTGGTGAATTCATTTTCTAGGCTTGCCAATGTGACATGTTTCAACAAGACTTACATTCAGTTTTTAAAGGTATCATGTTAGTATGCTTGTGTAATTTTTTTCTCATACAAATCCCAGTAGAGATGGGGACCATTTTTAAGGACCTCCATTACTGTAAATGCTGCTTTGTCTTTGTCGTGGGACCTTTGCTTGTCCATGAGCCTTTTGGCTCAGCAAAATTAGCCTCTTGCCACATCAAGAAAATTTCAGGTTCTGTTGTTTTTTAGGTTAAACAAGATGCTAGGGCAACTCTAAGTAGAACCTGTTATGCTGGCTCAGGCCTGCTGGCATGGTATGCAAGTTTCAGGTGCTCATTTAAATTAATAGGGATGATGAAGGAGGCACTTGTAGCTTAACTCTTTGCAGCCTTTATGGGAATAAGACTATCAGGGACTGCATTTCACTGGTGACACTCCCATGGCATAAACATTATTTCCCTGTGAGTTAAGATTTTGGCTACTGTGTCTCTCAAAGGAGGTGTTTACCTCGTCTGCTCTCAGGCAAGCTTCTGCAATAAAAACACTGCAGCAGGATTTGTCATGGGTTCTCAGTCCATACGCTGCCCACTGCCACCAGCCCCAGCAGTCCACCCCAGTGCCCTGGGGAACACCAGGAGCAGCAGGTCTCTGGCCAAACTGCCCTCCAAGCTAGACCAAAGGAAGAAAACACGAGGTCCCTTCGTTACTCACAGGGGAGCACGGGGTGCTGGTGTGGGCAGTGTCCTTGCAGGGACCACCCTTTCTGGACCACCCATGCAGGCTCTGTGGGATCCAGCAACAACCCAATCTCTTCAGCACACAACAGCCTAACTCCAAATCCAAACTTTCTGATACCCTCAGCACTGCCCACAGCCCAGAGACACATGTACAATCAGTGTTAAAGACAAACTTTTCAGCCCTACTTTGACACCTAATTCCACCCCAAACTCTAGCTTTGTTGGCCTTGAATAATAAAACACGCCAGCCCTTAGTCCCGGCCATGACTATAACATGACTGCTGACCCAGACCACATGTGCTTTTTATTTGCTTATTAACATCAATAACAGAGTTGGCAACAAACAAGGAAAGAAATGATGCTGAATACAATGAGCTACAGTGTGCTTTTAAAAAAAAAATAAACACCAGGCTCCAAAAAGATTCACAGTCATTTGGCAAAAAGCCAGCACCAGATCATGCTGGGGTAACAGGATTACTGCTTGCACTGGCATTAGGGCTAGGTTAAGACTTGGTATTTAGGAAAGCAGAGAGTGAAGAGTTGGATTTATAGTAAGGAGAAAGTCATATGAATGGCGTATGGGGTGGAAGGTTTAATTTTAGCTTTTAGACTGAGCAGCATTTAGGGTTACTGACAGTAGGGTCCAAGGTTTGCTGCCAGATCAGAAAATTGCAAGGACTAGAGTAAGACCTGTGTGTGAAGTCTAAAGCTTATCTCAGATGTGAGCAGGGCTCATTTGCCCCAGGGTTGGCGTGAAGTAGCAGGGGCTGGACAGCAGGGACATGGACAGTAGGGATGAGAAGCAGGAGAAAACCGCTGCTGTTTACAGGAGGGATGAGAGGGCTGCTCCGTCCATCTTGCTAATGAATTAGGGATGGTTTGAAACGTAGAGTGTGGAAGATGGAAGAGGTAGGCGTATTGCCTGCTGCCCTAAAGTTGCAGCATTATCACGAAGGATAATACCTTATATTTGTGTTGGTCTAGGTTGGGCTTACTGGAGGAGGTCTAAGGATGTTACTGTGTGAGTCTACAATAGCTTTTTAAATCAGAGCTACAACGTGCTTTTAAAGTTAATCCTCTAATCATTCCCACTGAGCATGCACTGAGCTGTACTGTGTGCAGCTTTGGTGCATGTAAATAGAGTCTTTGCAAACAAAACAAACCTGAGAGGCCCCCTCCAAGTGTACTCCCACCCTTAAAGCAGGCATGTGGGTCTGTAGTTGTCTTGCTACTGCACAAAGGTCTGCAGGACAGTGTGTTCTTGGGGATTCCTAAACAGGTTTTAGCAGCATGTCACAAAGCTGTAATGGGAGGCATTGTTATTCAGATAGTACTGTGGATCCCAAAACAACCTGGCCAGATAAACTGCTATACAAGGACCTGAGAAAAAGCTGACCTTGTAATAGAAAAGGTCTTGCTTGTCTTTAACCTAGCTCAGTAAGAACATAAACTGGATGGAGGCAGTTCAGAGACTGTAGCAAGTTAAAAGAAGTGCCAAGTGAAAGTAACATATCCATAGTAGATGCGATAAAACCTCTGGTTGGATGTAAAAAACTGTTTCGCATAGCACATAGGAGCTTGTAAAGAGTGAATGATGAGGAGAGATGAGTGGAGAAGAAAACTAAAGTGGAAAGATCAGGATCCAACATCAAGGAGCATTTCCAGGACCTGAGAAACAACACGAGAACCTGGGATGCTCTATGGTGATATGTAAAATCTGATCAGCTCCCATTTAACTACAGTTTTGCTTATTTGTACTATAACAGATACAAAGGTAATCTGACATGTCCCATAGTTGTTGATGATAAAGTTGGACCACTGGCTGGACTGGATCCCATGAAAGGCACCAGTATTTTCCAAGGTCTTGAGGAAAGTAAATGCCTGGATGATTTCATACTTATTTCCCACTCTCATAATCCAGAAATAGGGAGTTTGAACAATAAATTCCGAGATCTTTAACACAACTTGGCCAAAAGAGGATTTGTCTGCCTTCGCCTGCTCAACAGACACCCACGGTGAGAGTCTGTGGCTGTGAGGTTTCACAGGGAAATAGCCACTCTCTGGAGCACAGATGCAGATCTCAAGCCTTGGTCCAGTAACAATGAAATTGTAACACCAGCAAGGAGCCTTGCCTGTGACCTTTGCAGTTTTGCACCCCTTGCTCAAGGATACCTTGTCTCAAGGACAATGTGATTCCACCAGACCAAACTTCTCTCCTGAGCCCAGATCCTCCAGCTTGCCATCAGCAAAGAAGCCATGGGCACAAAGACCTCCAGGAACTCATGGTTCATGTCTTCTTCCTGAAACAAACGGATGCCCAGGAGGTCTGCAAGTGGTTCATGTGGGGTGTTTTCCTGGAGCATCTGCTGTATTTGTAAGATTAAGCCCACCATTGTCCCACTCCACTGAGTGGGTCTTTGGACAAAGACCACACTCAAAGGTGGGGCAGCAACCATGGTGTCACTTGTAGGGCAGGAAGAGAATGAGCTGAAACTCAGATAAAGCATGCATCCATGCAGCAGTGGAGGCAAGGCTCATTTCTGCATGGTCCACTGACATGGAAAGCAAATGCGGTCAAGGGAAGGACAGAATAGCTTATACATTTTTGTTTCTTGTCCAGATAGATATTTCTGGGCTATTGTTAGATTTACAGCAAGAACTGGTGCTGGAGATAGGATTGCAAAGATCAGGCAACTGAAGGTCCAAGTAAAATGCGAGGCACTCTTAGCCAGAATAAGGGCCAATGCTGAAATTAAATTGTTCTTGCTCTAACAGGGATGTCCCCAGCCCTAGGTAAGTGTAAGCTCAGGATGAGCTTAGATGTGAGGCTCTAGACTAGAAGGACCTAACTGCTAGGACATTTGCTGAGTCCTCCTTGTTTTTTCTTTAGTTTCAGACTTGTAGAATGCTTGTGAAGAAAGGTTAGGGCACTCCTTAGAGTTACAATTCCTGAGAGCAGGAACAGCTTTATCATGGATCTGTCAAGTGCAGAGGAGTCAGATGGAAATCCATGCTGGAAAGAGAAACTTGCTTAAGGCTAGTCATGACAAGTCTGCCTCAGTAGCTGAACTGGCTTCTATGTCTCTTGAAAAATTATTTATACCTAAGATTAAGACTAGAGAGTCGATGAGAGTTACGGAAAATTGGCCAAAGATCTCGATTTAGTTGCGCAAGGTTCAATGACAGAGGATGAGGTGTGGGGCTGTGTGTGAGTATGGTTTCTTTATTACTGTAAGTTCAAGGGAGAACTAAAGAGAAAAGGCAGCTCTGGGCTAAGTAATTAAGCTAAGATTCAACTGAAAAGCTAGTTTGATTTACAGATACTGAGATTCCTGTGGACTGGACTGCTACCAATAGGAAAGTATGATCTTTCTTCTTGTTTGGATAAGTTGTTTGTTATTATTAAGCCTGTGGCTAGGGTTGTGGTTGTGTTTATGGTTAAGGTTGGGTTATAGAGAGCAGCAACTGGGGGACTTGGATCTTGTCAGGCCTAGCAGATTCAGATGAGGACTGGTACCAAAAGGGAGCAAACTCCTTATTAATATATCTGCTACTGGGTTGTGTCTCTTGGTACCACTAGCATTAGGAGTGTGGTTAGCATAACTTTATGCATAACTTGGGCTTAGGCTAGTCCTATATACTAAATGTATATAGTTCTACATACTAACACTTTATTACCATGCATGAAGTTATGCTTTAGTCTTAACACAGAGAGGCCTAGCTGGAGAAAACACACCGTAAGCTATTCTTCCCTTCTAGCAATGGTCCTTATTGTAAGACATCAAGTGTTGAAGACCATAGCCGTGAATATATGTCTTCAGGACTTGCTGTTAATAACTCTACTAGCCCTAACACAAGGCAAATTATTCGCCCTTTACCTTAACACAGAAAATAAAGTACACATACACACACACCATTTATATATGTGTGCACAGCCTTCTGGAGGAGGCTGAAGTAATATGAAGACCATTCTCCACCTCTTGCACAAAGTCTGCATGTTCCTGGATTAAGCCAAACTCCTAAGGGCCTGGTACTCAAAAATCCAAACTCCAGTTGCTATAGTTATAGACTGGGCTATGAGTCTACTAAATCTACATCTGCCTGATTTCTAGACATGGCACCTTTAAGAATCCAAATAGTCAAGCTAGTTTTTCAGGCTCTGCTGTTTCCAACCTTAAAATTGATTTTATCTTTGAAACCTTTATGCAGGCTGTAGGGAAGCACAAAATATTCTTGCCTTCTGGCACAAGCCCTTATCTTAGTCCGCAGTGCCTTCTGTATTGCACCTTTCAGCATCGCTCTTCTGGCCCTGCTGTCCATTACACTAATCTGATGTCTGGACATAGTTGGAGTCCCAAGATACTTATCACAGCTTGAAAAAAAAGAAAGAGCTCTTCCCCTCTGGCTACCGGTCCTGACCCTAAACTGCCACATAGTTATGTATTTTCCATCAGACCCTGCTAACCATAACCTCCGCCTTAGCTGCAGGTCACAGAAAGACACAAAATAGTATTCTCCTATGAAACCACCTCATAACCTAGGCCAGAGTGATATTCTTTCTACAGCTAGAAGCCTAGTTCACCAACCCAGTTGCCCATCACCTTAAGGAAAGGACAAGCACCGACCCTAAACTTAACAATAACCCCGAAACTGCCGTTGGAACGCCACCCCAGCCTCCCTCCAAAAGTTATTTTTTTACCATCCAGAAATATCTCACATTTGTATTTCTCACTGATCTGAACAGTAAACAAAGCCAAACCATAGCTTTAGCAACCCCACAAGTGAACCCTATCCCACAGAGCACTTTACACTATTAATCTGTCTTTTCAGGCACCATTCTTCAGTTCTAAACATGAGTATCTGTCCAGACCTACCACTTCAGCACTCATCTTCCAAGCCCAGATCCTGCTCTCAGTTTCAACCCTGGCATCAAAACTCAGGGACCGCTAATGTCTTCAGAAGAGTTTTTAGTATCTGCTGCCTCCTAGAACCAACCCTAGGTGCACCACTGTAAGCCTTTTGAAGTCTATCAGTAGAAACAAACTATTCCTTTCTAGACATCCAGAGCCATAGACTGACAGTATTTTTGGATTATGAAGATCTATAAACAAGATGATAGAAGCCATCAGATTCCAACCTGCACCAAAACAAAGCATAAATCTATTCTGTCTCAGCATCTTCTTCAGCAACAGGCCAGTGATTTTTGCAGGGTAAGCAAAGAAGCCAAGTATTCGGTATTTCATATTCAAAAAACTCAGACCCAGGTCTAACATTAATGTAGTCAGAGACTCCTCACAAAAGGCATGCTCCAAATGAGGCTTCCTGGAAAATAACTTATATTTCTTGTTGGGGAGGGTGAGGAAACAGAAGTCATGTCCAAGCAAACAAAACTCAACAGTGCTTCCTGCCACAGGGGTCTTTTGCACTTACATATGGTTGACATTGACTTGGCATTTGAGGGAAAAGGGATGTTGCAGGGTTTCACAAAATGGTTTTGCTTCTCCTGAGTTTGCAATACATATACAGACAGTATATGAGGGCATCTCAGCAGTATCACAGTTTAGGTAGTTTTGGTATTTTCACCTGTGTGGATTCCAAATAATTTTTGTTACTGTGATTGCAGGCAAAAACTTGAAGTCACTGATGATGGGATGCATTTCACTTTAGGTCAGATGTAGATAGTTATCCTGCAGATGTCTAGACACTCTGGAACTCCTTTATAACTGATGGAGGGAAAAACATACATCAAAGGAGCGATTCCTCTGAGTTAAATTTAGAAATCTACTCTCAGATGACATGAATCATATTCATCATGAACCTTTTTTGTCTTCAACTATATCTCTGTCACTGTGAAGATAGCTGGAGGTGAGTAGCTCAGATGTAGACATCTACATTTAGTCAGATAAATCTTTCAAACTTGCTTACTAACCTGGAAGATCAGAATCTTGAATAATCAGCAAATTTCCATACATGCTGCCTATACGGCATTATGATTTATAGCTTCATGAAAAGGACTTTCAAGGGTATAACATAACATGGGATTTTTTGTATAGTAAGGAATATGGTTTTTTGTTTGGCTTGTTTTGTTTTTTAATTATCTCCGCTTCAGAATTAAATGCATCTATGAAACAGGAGAATTCAGTCTAATGAAGTGTTTGCAATAATTACAAAATTCTTTTAGGTCTGCTGATCAGGTGGCAAAGACTGGCCTAGCGAGGCTGAGACTCAAGCAGAGTGGTGACAATTTATAGCATATGAGCATCTGGCCTGGGATCTCTTTCCTCCCACCTCATGAGAACCAGAAGAAGGAAGCTAGAAGATCACCACTACCAGGAGTGGCTACATTTCGTATAGACACCTTTGGGGAATGCTTCAAAGCAAATACTCCAGCTTCTGGGAACTGTAAAAATGTTCCTCTACTTTTTGCTAGGGTTTAGTCAACTTCTGTGTGTAATACCTACTTCTTACATCTTAATTATGTAGCTGAAAAGAGCCACCTGCAACACTATGCTCAGAGCTGCTCATCTGATACTTCGGAAGTATTTTTTTTAATGCTTATCCTTTCCCAGCCGTGATTGATTAAACAATGAGATTCAATAGAATGTATGGGGGGAGCACTGACTGCCCCTCCTTCCACAGTGTCTGATTATGGGCCATGCAGCTATGAGAGTGAAAGGTTTCTAAGTATAAACCTGGTGCCTATTCATTTGCCATGGATCAGTCAGGAGGCTGATTCACAGTAATAAATATGCATAATGTAGTGATTTTTCAGTGCTATCATACTATTAAATGGATGTAGTTTCTCTGTGAATGACAATTAAGCTAGCCAACTGTATTTTTACTTAGCCTTTAGTGCCCTACCACAGCTTTTTGCTTACTTTGCTGCCAATTAAAAAAGCACACCACCTCTCAATATTATATTAAAATTGTCATATACAATATTCCAAGCTTTACTGCCTTACTGAATATTCAAGGAGGAGGTGAGTGATTGCCTGTCATTGGAGCCAGGAGTCACACTCCATTTATTTTCCAGGAAGCAGAATTAGCTCTACATGAATATTCAAAACCCTGCCCATTAAATAAGTGCTACGACTGTGTGAGTTGCTACCATGCATCTTGAGTAGATGTGCCTAAGCTGACTGGCTCGGGTGCTACATGTAAAGTACCTGAGGTAACACTGAGCACAGCACAGGCTGCAAACCCTCCTTACACCATGGCTCTTACTTCAACGCCGTGCTGCCACAGTTCTACTATCAGTGACGCCCAATTAGCAAGCCTAAAGCTAAATGTCTCATTTCTGCTTTCCTATCGCAGCCTTCTCATCTCTTTTTTCTGTTTTAAATGGATTAAATGAAGAAAAGACAAGCTAAAAGAATGGAAATGTTCACGCACTTTTAAATCACAGCTAATACTTATTGAGCAACAGTTGTCCTATATTCAGAACACACATGATGTTCCCTTCAGAAGTGAAATTAATCTATTATTGAGAAATGTAAAGTACTCTTGGAGATGAGGTGTACTTCTTGTTTGCTACATGCAGGAGATCTTTCCTGGCTGACAAAGGCAAGTGAGAAACATTTCTTCTTCCCAAATCCTCTTTAACCAACTCTCAAACTATCCTTTGTAGACAGGTAGAGACGTAAACTCTTTGAATTCAGATAACCTGTGGAATATAGTACAGAGCTTGTGAACCTGAAAAGCAGACAGGATCTTTTTTTTTCAGATTGCCAGAAGCATTATGAGAGTTCAGATAATTACTTTAAAATCACTCTAAAGCAAGCAAGGTTAAACTAAACTAAAATAAAAGCATCTGTTTTCAAAATCCAGACAAATAATAGAGGTGAACACTTTGTAGGAGCAAGTAAACAGGAACAAAAAGGAAGCAAATAAGTATAATGAATATACTTTCACCTGGAGTTTGAGTGATGCCGAAGGACACCAGGCCCTCCTAGAGCTGTACAGCAGCAATCAGGGATGGGTGAGGAGAGGGACCAGGGCACTTCTGTGGGTCAGTGAGCCGTGAAGTGGAAGTGAGGAGAGGGAAAAGCCTTGAATACAAGTGACTGACAAGGTCTGGGCTGCAGAGGGAAATCCTGCTTCCCTTCTGTAAATGGAGTCTGAATACTGTATGAGATGTAGCCCTCAGGCAGAGTTGCTGTGAAGCACCCTCCAGATCATCTACCATATTTTAAAGGCTGCTCTTTAAAGTTAGGTCTAAGTACATTGAGGTGTCACACTAGGTATTCAGAATGACTGGTATTTTCCTTTGTGCCCAAGGCCCATTGGCAAATCACTTGTCTATTTTATTCTGTGTTTGATGGAAATTAAATTACCGTGATCAGGTCATGAAAACGAACATTTTTATTTAGAGCAAGTATTAAGGTAGTAGGTTAATACTTTCTCCAAGACAGGGTTTCTCAAATATTTATTTACAACATATTGATTATAATATTCAAGGCAAGTCCTGATTACAGATTTGCCTGAGGTTCAGCAGGTTCTCTTTGGTTCATATTGCCATCTGAAGAGACAGCTTCTACTAAAACTCCGTGCAATCAACTTTCAAACAGGCTTGGCAACATCTTCAGTGAATGCACTCCATTTCAATTTCACTGCTTTGGGGAAAAGCACTGAAGTGCCAGGGTCCCCATGTGGTCCAGAGGTTATCATGATAACCATGGGATAACCCGATATTAACTAATATCCCAAAATCACTCTTAGCACAAGTGAGGATAAATACTTTCATTTGCCTTCATGTTTATTTGCAGAAGCCAAAAATAATAAGGCAGTTCAAAAGCTTTTTAAAGACAGAAGTGAAAGAAACTCATGTTTAATTTACTTAACTATTCTCTATCTATCTATCCATCTATCTATCTATCTATCTGTCTATCTATCTGATCAGCTATACATGACTATTTACCATTTTCTTGCATCCATCAAGATACGAGCTCAGGAGCTCCTTTCCTTTCCTTTCCTTTCCTTTCCTTTCCTTTCCTTTCCTTTCCTTTCCTTTCCTTTCCTTTCCTTTCCTTTCCTTTCCTTTCCTTTCCTTTCCTTTCCTTTCCTTTCCTTTCCTTTCCTTTCCTTTCCTTTCCTTTCCTTTCCTTTCCTTTCCTTTCCTTTCCTTTTTTTCTTTCATGGTCCTTTCTTGGGTTTTCCCTGAAACTCTGTTTGCAAATCTTGCCCTTGAATCATGCTAATCTGCAGCTTATACAAGGGGTAGCTTTGACAATGTGTCTCCTAGTCTTGCCTGGATGATAATCACAGAAATAGCCATCTACAGCCTTTTTCTAAAACATATAATGACAGTCACACTGGTGGACATCATTACTTGATAGTTTCCTAATCACTTACCCTGCAATGTCTCTACTGACAGATGTTGTGATAAGCACAACAGCTGTTCCCCTTGCATAAGTGGGGACCATGTCTGCAGGGCCTATGCAGTCATGTTAGGAACTTCTTTCATGTAGAATTATTTCTCCAGCTTTATACTATAAGCTTTATCATAGCTATTCATCTGAGTCTTTTTAAAGTCTCATTGTAATAAGAAAACAATTTAGTAAGTAGTGTCCTTTTCAAATTCAAGGAAGTCTTATCAACTGTTATCCATGGACCCAGGGGCCATTCACAATTAGAAAGCAGAGCTCTGATTGCAGATGCAGTTTCTCCATGTCTGCTTTCTTACCAAAGGCTTTTGGGTGTTGATAGAGAAACAGCAGTGCTCAAAGGCAAAGTGGCAAAATGCCATAACAAGTTAGAATTCACATTCACTTTCAAGAGAATATAGTTTTGAAACTATATAGGTTTAGATCCTACTTTAAAATTCCTTTGAAAGTTGTTATTATTTCAATTAGCTTTATGTTCCATTCTCTTATTGGAAGTATAAAACCTGAAATTATTCAATTTTGTGGAAAGGCTAACAATATACATTAGTTTTCTTTTTTTTTCCCATGTACTACTATATTCACGTTTACATACAAGCTTTGAACAAAAATGCAATGGAAGTGAAATACGGCTGAGCATTCACCTTTCAAATCAGAACAGAACTGCTTATAGATAATTTAAAAGGGCATGCACATTATGTATGGCTTCTTCAGGAGTTATCAGAGAGATCCCAGCCAGTTTGTACCAACTATTTCAAAGTAATTTAATACATAATGCATTCTAAACATATGACACAGTGTGTGGGAAAACTGGCATTTCTATAGTCAGTTACTATATAAAGGAGGAGGAAAAGAAATTATGACAACTTCTTGTCAAGACATTTATTCCGGTGACATCTGCCAATCCTGAACTGAAAAAGGAGCAGCATCAATGGTGTGTTCTTGAGATGTGATTTAGAATGTAGGAAGTGATGGTAAGTGGTGGAAGCAACTTGCTTCCATTCACGTCACTTATAATCATTTTAAGGCCCATGATGTATTGACTTTTAGTTTTAGCTTGAGCATATTTTATTGGAAAAAGCCTTCCGCAGTCATGGGAGGGCATAGAGTGAGGTGTATAGCATGGCACTGCTATGAACAGAGGAGAGTCAAATAATAGGAAAACATTTCCGTGCTTAGTTTGTGATTTATTTTTCACTAAAATGGGTAGGGGAATAAGGGGAGGCATCAGAAGAGACAGTCATGCACACTGCACAGTAAGCCATCCTTTTGACCAACTGCAACATGGGTCCCACTACGTAAGCAAGCATTTACTCTTACTCCAGAGATTGCTTGATAGGAATTTTCCAACATGGAGCGAAAACATAAGTGTTTCTGCACCGTTAAGGAAAAAGGAAAAGACACGGTCCCACAGTATCTCCTGCCCTGTCCCTACCTGTTGTCTTTGCCGGTCCAGATGATGGCAATGACAATGAAGAAGACTCCTTCACTCTGCCTGAACAGGTATCCAGAAAGTAACTGGAATAATATGTCAAAGCCATGAATATCTAACGGTGAATGTAAACAACAAAGAAAATATGTCAGCCTTTGTATAGCAAACACAAGCACTGACCTCTAGGAAATTATGGATAGGTAAAAGCTTTGAATGAAGTGGCTAGCAGATATGAAGAGTGCAGAGGTCCATAGTAAGCCTTGATGCACAAAGCTAAATTTGGCATGAGCTATGCTATTTATTGTGTGAGAGTGAATGAAAGTCAGCAGAGAAGATGCCAAGGCAGGGGGGAAATGAGCAAAACTGGACTTGTTCCTATTTCTTACTGCATGCAAGTTCTTCAACCTTTTGCCAGAGCTTCTTTTTATATAAAAATGTGGAGGAAAAAGGAAAAAAAAAAAGCAACCAGCCAGTGAAAAAATCTTACCTGATGCTCCTTTATAAAACAATGAGATCTATATATGTCTATAGGATCTTAGCAGGCATCTCAGGTTGACAATGATCTCATATGAAACACTGAAGAAGAGACAAGAACAGGAAAAAAGGCAAAAATACGTCACAAGTGGATCTGTAACAACAGCTGCTGTTCCAGCACAGCCTGTGACTATCATTTGCAGATAACAGCTCTATATCAAGCTTCAAAACTCCCATTCTCAGTTGTTTTCTGCAATCTTCTTGGCTTGCTGGAAGTTATGCAAACATTTGTAGTGAAAACCTTTTTGCTTTTATAAGGAAAACTGCACTTAATGCCTAGCCAGGACTGCCTCTCTTTTGCCACTGCAAGAGGAAGATGAGCGCCTTCTCCATCTCCAGTCTCACCATCCTCCCCTTTCCCTCTGCAGCAATGGTCTATGTAACACATCTGATCCATCTCCCACAGCCACTGAAATCATGGCCCTGCCCATGAACCAGGGTTTTAATCCTGGGATGCTACTCCCGCAGCAAAGTGGACACTAAAGGGGACACTAAAGGAGAAAGTCCGCAGTTTTGCCCAGGACACGGCTTTCATTTCCAGTTATGATTGTTGGTTTGGTATTTTTTTTCAGTTGACATTACACCTATGTTTAAACCTTCCAAGAAACAGAGATGCCCAAGAAAGCTTTAAATGAGCGGGTTCACATATCAGAAGCAGTATGGGTGTAAAGCTCTACTTGGTGTAGCTTGCGTGTGCTGTGTGTGCAGCCAGCCAGCACAGGCTACAATCGGCGCAGGCTGAATTTCTCACTGCTGCGCTCCAATAGCATCTGCGGAAAAAGAAATGCACATTCAGGACTGAAACTTGGAAACAATTACCTCGGCTGTAGCATGCTGCTCTGCAGGAAGCACTCAGATGTGTAATATAGTGGCAAGTAAATAATAAGTCTAGCTCAAGTATTGGTTGCTACAGCTCAAAATTGGTTTAGTGTAAAGCACAGGTCTAAGGTTATCTTTTTAAAAGACCAATTAATTTTCTCTTCTTCCACATCTGAAGGTATAAAAAGGCAAAAGCAACTTACCACATCTTTGTAAGAGGAAAAACAAAAGCCATTTAAAATTCTGTTTCCTTATTCAGCTTCATATCTTACCTTCTTGTCCACTTTCCCAGAAGCTGCTTATCACCTGAATTTATATTCTATAAACTCTCAGCTTTCGCAGGGAGAAACACAAAAGTGCTGAGCTTTCTCAGGCTCAGTTTGTGAAAACTGATGGACATTTAAAGTTAATAGATTAAAATTTCAGTGCCAGAGACACACTGCCATGGCAATCACAGGGAAATTATCTTTTTAACAACATACTGTATAGTGTCTGCTGGGGTGGCTCTACTCCCAGCAAGCCATAACTACAAGTTGCCTGGTCCTGATGCACTTTTGTCCAAAGTTTGTTTTCCATCAAATCTAATCTCCAGTGAGAACCAGAGGCAAAATACATTCATTGCTTTTTCATTTTTCATTATCTTAAGAGCAGAAGAATAGTCATATCGGGGAAGCCTTTGGGTTCGTATTCTCCATTACTCCATCTCCATAACTGGCCCAAGAGCAGCAGTATTTGCACCTGGATGGTTTCTTGGTACATGCCCCAGTCCCCGACACAAGGGCCTCTGGAGTTCAAAGCTGGCATCTTTGCTTTTTTTTTTTTTTTCCCCCACAGAATTTATCCAGTTGCATTTTGCACAAATATAAATGTCTGACTTGTACAACGTCCTGTGTCAGAAGTTCCTCAGTTTATTTGCATGTTTCCTAAAAATTGTTTCATTTGTTTGGAACATGTGACACACAAGTTTCGTTTGAGGACTCCTAGCTATTGTCCTGCAAGATAGAACAAGCAGTTTTACCTCAGCCTTCTTCCTCATACCCACTAGCAATATAATAGATATCTGCCAGACACTCCCTCGGTCATCTGGTTTCCAGGCTGAAAAGCCCATGGCTATTTAGTCATTTCTTGTTTGGTTTCAGCCCTTCACTCCTGCTTCTCTGCCTTTCTCAGTTCTGTTATAGCTTTTCTGGGAGCTGGAAGGGGGTTGTTGGAGCACAAAGTAGTATTATACAATCGTATAATTTTTAAAAAATCTGTTTAGATCCTCCTTCCAAAGTTTCCTAGCAATGTCTGCAACAACCCCAATGTCTCCTGTCTGCATGAAAAAGGGCAGCTCAGGTTCCAACACTGTAAAATTAAAATTGGGGTTTGCCCTCTCTTTTTTTTTTTTAATGTATATATATGTCGAATTTCATCTGGTGTATTATCACAAAGTATTAAGAGATCCCTCACATTTAGCCCTTACTTTTACTATCCTGAATATCTTACTGCTAGTTTGGTCACTTCAACCGTTCAGACCTTTCATTGAACTTGAACCTCACTCTGCCCAAAAATAAAGTCATATAAGCCTCTGCTGGCTGGCATTCAATGTGAAAACTATCCAAGACACATAACTTCTCTTCCCTCTTCATTTAACTGCAACAACACATGTTCACAGCAGCCTAGTTTAAAGCTTTGTTGCATGCCTTTTGGTAGTCTAAGCAGCTGGATCTTCCATATCAACATCCCTGCTGACCACTTCAGAAAAAAAATCTCCTACCCATTTCTGAGGAATAAGCTTTTGCAATGTTTGCTCTTCCCTTAAAGATCATATTTACCCATGTGAAGACTGTTTTCTTAAGTGCAGTTCCCAGTGATTTGCCTAGTGCAGACACAGCAGATGTATCTATCTGTAGTTTCCCAGATCTCCTCTGAAACACCTTCAAAAATCGATGTAATATTTAAAAACCTTCAGTTCTTCAAATACTGATGAGGTTGTAAACAAGAGGTTGTGCATCATAGTTAATTAATTTCCGAGTTCCTTTAGAAAACACAATATGTGATTAATAAAAGTAATCTCCCAAGCTCCCAATACTTGGACATTTCGGATGAATTTGAAGTTTCTGCTTTGTGCCTTACCCAATATAATTTCTATCATTGTAGGCGCCTTTCATTAGGTGGTCTTCACCCTTTGCCACTTCCACATTGGAGTGTTTCAAGCTCCTATTCAACCACAGTATTTTTTCTAAGAAATTCATCTGCATTAGGGGAATCTGAATACTGATACTTCTATCTTGCGCTGCCTCATGCTTCTAGTTTCTTTTCCGCTTTCCTCATATGTTGGCTAAAATCAGTTAAGACATTAGGAACTATTTAGTGCCTGTGAAAGCTGCCAGGCTAAGAACACTCATAATATTTATCCATAAACAAAGACTGCATGGGCAGCACCAGTAACACGCAACTTTGCCTTGACCTGAAGGAATCTGGAGTGGAAAGGAATATCCAACAAGAGATTTTTAAAGCCAGCAATATAAGTATCAAGTCAAACCTGTAGCATAACTCAAGTCAACTGAGGTTCTGGTTCACTGCACAATGTTTTAATCTTCAATGCTGCATTTGAAAGCCTCTTTGCAACACCAGGATGACACCAATCAATCTGACCCTCCTGTTCTTTGTAGTACTTGCCCTGATGCAGCGGCCACACTTGTCAGTGGGACTGCGCATTTCCCCATGTAAAGGACAGCTGTTGCAGCATGTTTTTGTAAAGAACTCTTCCTCAGTCCTATTTCTCATTTCCTGATCCCCAGGGTATATCTGGTATTCAGTGTTTTGGCTGGGTTGTTGTAACCTTACAGCTGAGTGCAAGATGCAACTCCAGTAAGACCAGTGGAGCTGACAGCCCTACAGAGCAGCAGTAAGTGTGCACAAACTACTTTGCCCAAACTAAAGCCACACTCCTCACCCCACGAAATTCTATTATCTCCGTCTTCCAAGGCTCAAACTGGCTGGCTACTTCTATAAGCTCTGCATGCTATTCCAGATCAATGGGACTGGATTGTGAAAACCCCATTAGAGAAAAACAAATGTCAACAACAGAATTAGAGCCCTTTCATTTCTCCCCAGAAAATAGAAAACAAACATTGTAAATTGCCCATCAATTACTCAAATACAAATGCCTGAAGTTCTTTTCCCCTCTGCAATTATAGAAGTTGTTCCATGCAATAAAAGGTCATTAAGGCAATACTTAATGGCCTTATTCATAATTCTAAGCCAGCTTCATTTAAAATTTAAACCTACCAGGCTGTTTGAATGTAAATTGTGTTGCTCTAGAGTATTAAAAAAAAGTGAGAACACCATAAATTTCAAGTGTTTTCAGACATGTCTATTCCCGTAATTTCTTTTACATCAGCTTTACTGCTCTCTCTTTCTCTCAACTAGATCATTCAGTATTCTTATACCAATGCTCTCAGTGTGTTTTTCCCATTCTTGGTTGAATAACTCTCCAAATACTACCATGGTGTGGGAGGAGGGGTTGCCTTTCCTGGAATCTGTTTACTTTTCAGTATGGACATCTAAATGGTCTCAGAGCAAAAACTGATGCTGTGAGGCCATTACAAGTCAGCTTTCTGAGATCATTAGGCAAAACCTGACCATAGTTCTGCATGCACAGATGTACTTGGAGGTACAGCCATTCTCAGTACAAGGACCTTTAATCCTTTCCTGTTGAAAGACTGGTCCAAATTACAAAATATTTTTTTTAATAGTGTTGTGAAAGTCAGAAATCAACCCAGTAGAACTCAGTTTATGATTAACTTAAGCCAGACTATGCAGACCTTATCTCAGCCCATAATTAGCATGGGTTTGGAATATTGCCTGGTAGCAAACTTGCACACACAAGTAAATAAATTCTCCCACTCTGAATCTTTTGCTAGCTTCACTTGAGAAGCATCTAAATTATTTGAGCTATGAGATACCAGCATATGGAAAGGACAGGAAAATAAGAAATAATTTATCTTTAGATCTCAGAAGCAGAAAGGTTTCCAGGAACAGAGCACAATACAGTTCACCAGGTTCAGTCTCACAGAAGCACATCTACAGTTGAAAAAGGTCTTTTGATAAGTTCCATTACAAATCAATAAGAATTGCTCCACAGGGAGTTCAGCAAGTACCAGAATACATCCGGTTAGTTGCTAGGTAGATGCATTTATTTTTGTCTTCTAAATACTTTTTTTCTTTCTTGGATGATCTTTCAGTACAAAGAGCAACATGAATGAACAAACGAATGGTATTACAGCTAGGGCAATCTTTTTATTCAGGAAAGTGTGGGCTGCTTCTCATCTCTGCTGCTACAGACTGATGAGGTGAACTGCACTTTAAATTTCAGTGCATAATTACTTTAACTCTTCTCTCTGTCTCATCTGAAATACAGAAACCGAACACTGACTGTGGAGTATCTCCAGTGCATATGTGAAGAGAATGAAAATTAACCTCCTTTTCTGAGGGATACGAGGACTCTGTGTTCAGGGCTGAGTCTCTAAGAGAAAGGCCATAAAGATCAGAGAAGTAATCCTTCCTTGCCTAGTTATTAACCAGCAGAAATAGCCAGGGCAAAGCTACATATCACAAAGAAAAGAAAAAGTGAGAAGAAGAGTGACTGCATTATTATTACTACTTAGAATACTTACTATGCTGTAACGTAGAAAAATACCATTTTCAAAAGACAGCTGAGAAGTATCACAGAAGACCTAAATTCACCTAATTTATCCCTGGACCAAAACCAATATATTCAAGAAGACTTTCAGGAAGTTTTTATAATTCCCAAACCAAGTACCATAGGATCAGTTTGGGGTGCAGTGACAAATACCTGCTCCTCTGCTCTTAATCACTCTACACAGAACAACAAAAGGGTTATGGATTGCAGGTTTCCTTTTGCCTGCCATTGTACTGCTACTGTAATCACATTATTCCTTTTAAAAAACGCATAAGCCTAATTCAGTCTATATGAGGAAGGTGTGACTGGAAGCAAACATTCATGAATAAGACTGCACTTTGCTCAGGATTTTACTTTTTTCCTTAATGATCCCTGAGAGCCATGCCAAGCCCAAATAATTCTGAAAACTAAGAGAAGTGAGTGAAATCCTTCAGAAACTGCCATGAGAAAAAGCCCTATTGAAGAGGGACAGAACCCACAGGATGCTACAGACACTGTGCTGCAAAGCATAAGCATGTCTTATCTTTATGGGTTTTGAAATCAATATTTTCAGAAGCAAAAGGGATGTATATTGAATTCTATAGGCTGATTAAAAACATCAGAGAGAGAGCTTTTCTATTAAGTAATATGACTACATTTCGCAAAGGAAGCGCTCTGAGCGCTCTGTTGAATTTTCTGGTGGAAATGCAACCCCAGGGATGTGCGAGGCATTGCTCAGCGCATCGCCGGCGTGGCCTCACTTGTCCTGCTTCTTCCTAAGATCTGGCCAAGTCTCACGGCTCCATAACACACTGTCCTCACAAAGCCTTGTTTATATCATCTCACACCAACTCCTTCGAAGGACTCTGCCACATGGGCATTTGTTTCAAAGCTTTCATTTTCGAATACTTCCAAACCTACAAGATGCTAGCATTATGAGAAGCAGAGCTGGCAGAGAGAAAATGCTGTCACCCTCTTCCTTCCCATGGCCATCTCTTTGCTAACCGCTACATTTATTAATAAATGATATAGGCAACTCAAGAGACCTGCAAGGTGTGAACATGTGGATGACAAACATTTCCAGGAAAGCAATGTTCTTCCTAGGTACATACCGACAGAAGATGTTACAAATGAGACACCCTAAGACACGAGTTTTAAAACATGCCTCATATCAGACATGACAGGAAAGCTAAAGTTTAAGGCGTCTTTCATACCTGACATACTAGATGACCTGTGACAATGAGAGAGGAGGGAGAGGGCTCCAGGACATTATGGGAAACCTCACACCAGGCTGTTTCAGCATGGATTTTCTTCTTGGTTGTGATCAAAATCCTCCCGTTAACTGTCAGAGATACATGATATCTACATGGGGCTGGTCAGGGCAGAGTTTTCCTCCTCTGCTTGCGCCAGAAGAAGCTTCAATATTAAGCAATAGTGGTATTCTCACTGTTGCTTATTCCAACTAGAGGACTACCAACCCAATGCGTAGCAGGTCTGGCAAGCTAGGCAATGGTCTCACTACTGTCATCACCACGGGCTGGACCTCAGAAAGGGCGCTGTACTACATTATGCATGACTATTTGGGGGTCTCGGTACTGGTGGGCACACTACACAGCCCAAGGCAGAGGAAAGCCATAGAAGTGGCTCCTCCACCTCTGTGTCCCCAGACGTGGGTGAGTAAGTCCTGGAAGTTCCCTTGTTTGCAGAAGAAATCTTAGCAGAACTTGCCTCCAACTATTACTCACGGCACAGCTTTAATTACTCAGTTTTGCCATTAAGCCATGGGCCATCAAGTTTTAATGCAATCCTACACTGTTGATTAAAACATTGTGTTATTTTCTGAATGTCAAACAACATATGACAATAAAGTAGGCGTAAAAGATTAGGAAAACAAATGTTCAGCTACTTCTGTACTGAATACAAAGCATAAATGGCTGATCTTTGAATGCCTTTGCATTTGCTCGAAGCTTTGTAACATTAAAACTGATGATGGTAATTGGTTTGCCTTTCAGAAGAATGGAATTTGAATATTCCTGAATCCTCCTGGGCTCAACAGCCTCCAGCCAAAGTGTACTAACTTGCTTTCTAAGGGTCTTCTTTTAGTGATGGTATTGTATTTTTTAAAAAAACCAAAGACTCAAATAACGCAATAGCTCTTAGTATTTCTTAAAACAAGTTCAGGCATGCTTGACGAACAGTTTTCTTATTTAACATGGACATCCTGAAGTTATCCAAGCCATCCTGGGCTCTGCTTGTACTCAACAGAAAGCTACAGGTACTTCACAAGAATGACTCATGAAAACGGGTAAACAAAGTGGGTCTGATGAATTACCTTCTAGAGGGGCCTATTTCTCTCCAGTAATCTAAATAAATCTTAGGGTGACTAGTTCAGACTTAGCAAGGTGATGTTCAGATACACACATTTGGTGACATCTATTTTCCCCTTTTCTGAAAGTATGTATGAGATATATATAGATATATAGATATATAGATGTATATGTTAGAGCACTTCAGATTAAGAAAATAATCTTCAGAAGGATAGAAGAGCTTGCTGGCTTCAAATTTGCTTGTTACCTCAGTGTCTTTAGATATTGTAAGTATGGTATTATCTTCCCTCATGATACTCTTGCAGTCATGTCTGCCCACGGTTGAATCCCTGCATCTAGGAGGAATCAGAGTCCCAGGTGGAACACAAGCACCATCACATTCCCTGACTTTGAGGCATTTCTGAACATCATCTGTAACCAGGACTGAGAAAATAACCCCTTGAAGAACACAGAAATTCAGGATCCTCCAAAATGAAACATTTCTGGAAAGAAATGTTTAAATCATACTTCTAGTTTTGTGCCTGCGGACAGCTGTTAGCAAAAAGAAAGGCTACCCGAACGTCCCACCTTGTCACAACAGCAGGTTTTTTAAACAGCTTTCCTATATATCATGTTACTGTCAGCTTGTCAGAAACACTGCTGTTACCAAGAGGCTGCATTCTCCCCTCCCCATTTCTCATGTCCATCTGCCTGCGGTTATTTCTCACCTACAACTGGATTACTTACTCTGAGCAACCACTGACCTTCCCAGACTGGGGAAGATTTGGCACTGGCTGAAACTCTCATGAGACTCTGGCTGAGATGTCACCCAGCCCTTCCCCAGGTGGGCAGGGGTATGTAATTGTAACAATGCCATGCCAGTAAAACCTTTGAAGCATTACCAATTATTTTCAATGTCGTGTGGAAGAGGGGAGAGGTCTGCAGAAGGCAAATTTGATACAGAGGGGGACATGGGAATTACAGAACAGGTTGACCAGGGTCCCAGGAAAAAAAGCAAGCAATTCAAATAGTTTGATTTTGTCAAAAACTTACGGCAGATGAATCTATCATCCTTTTCTGACAAGGTAACTGGTCTTGTGGACTAAGGGGAAAATTATATACATGACTTACATTCATCTCACACGACATCCTCATCAACAAGCTTTAGCAACACAGTCTAGCTCTAACCAGCCTTAGGTATGGGCACAAGGACCTGATAATCTGATTTTATCACAAGGGTTACTAATGAGTCACTATCAGATGGGGAGAGAGACTGTCAAGCAGAGACCTGGTGGTGTCTGCTCTCTTTCGCTCAATATTTTCATTAACAACTAAATGATGGTACACAGCATGGATGACACAAAACTGTAAATCATAAATGCTCTGGAGGACAGGGTTAGAGCTAAAAGGATCTATAATAGCTCGGAGGAGGGTATGAAATCACTTTGAAGAAATTCAGCAAAGACAAGTGCTAATGCTACACTGCAGAAGGAGAAAAAAATCAAGTACAAAATGAACACCACTTGACTGGCAAGAGACGTGGGGGGTAAAGTGAGTCCAAACATACTGTGTATCAGTAGCGCGAAGGTGTGTAAGCCTGGGGCACACTGAGAGTGATACCATTGGTGAGACACAGGAGGCACAATTTCGCTCTTTTCAGCCCTAATGTACTATATTAAGTTCCTTTTGGAGCGTTGCACTTAAAAGACAAAGGGAAGGCAAATCTTGAGAGATTTAAGGGGGGAATAACTAATGCTGAGAAAATCTGACCCGTGAGGAAAGCACGTGGTGTGGCTCCTTCGCCCTGGGCGAGCGCTGACCCAGGCTGCTGTCTCCTTCCACCAGAGTTTCAGGCTCTTTCTTTACCTTTCACCTTCCCACACCATTCCCAACCTTTAAATTGTTCCTTTTTCTCATTTGCTGAGGAAGGACATACTATATCTTCCTCCTAATGAAGGGTTTCTAATCTTGTTTGTCTTCTCCTCTGGGTTTCCCACTGGACTTCCTTCACTCTTCTCACCTTTTGCTGGAGCAGCCCACTGCCCAGAGTGAGCTCAGGTCACATTTTGTCATGCCCTTGCACATCTACTTCTAGGTCATCCATCACCTCTCACATTCCAGTGCCCTCCTTCTTCTGTCTTAGGCATTCAGCTAAACCTGGTATATGAAAAAAAGGTCAACAAAGCTGTGGCAAAAGCCAGGTGGGGAGAAGCAGCAGACTCAAAAACTGATGACTTAAGCTGAATTTTAAAATGTTTCAAAATTTATGTGGGCAGAAGCAGAGCCACGGCTCCAACACCAACTACGAACTATCAAGAAGGGGAAAGAATTTCCCACTCCAGAGGCCAGACAGAGGGTTTCACCGCTCAAGTGACATATGTGCTTTTGCATATTACATCCCGCTGGTCAACTTCATCACTATCTGCATGTTTCTAAATTGTATGGCATGGACTATTGCTCATGTATGGTGTTGTGGACTAGTAGCTCATTGACAATGCTTCCCACACCATGTCCCTCCACACCTCCAGGTGGGACCATCCCAGGCCCTGGCTGGCTCATAGCCGAGATCTTCTCTTGGTCAGCAGCCACACATGCAGCCTGGCAAGCCTCGTGCCAAGGCCACGATGTGGGGATGGGAACTCAGCCCGCCTGACACTAAGGACTGCTATTTGCTCCAGCACCACCAGCAGTTTGGTGTCCCTTGACGGGGAGAACCCAGTGTTACAGCAAGCAGATGGTGATTGTGCCATCGTTTGTAAACCACAGCCCCAAAATCCTCTGTTCCCGTACTCCACACAGGGTGGATGTGGGTCATGTTCCCACACTCTCCCCCAGGAGCTGACATCTCTGTGATGTCCCAAGCAGCCACAGCACTGCTCATCCTGCCCATGATGGCTGTGCTGGGGCAGAGCTGCCAGGTCCACAGCACGGAGCAGGGGCATGCAGGAGTCAGTTTTCCCTAACACACGCATACATAGAGATTTTCTTTTTGCCAGCTCGTACTTTTGAGAAATTCACAGGGCTTCCTCATTTCCGAGGCCACTTTAGCTTGGGGCCAGGACAGAAATGAAAACAGACCCGCTTATCACTAAAAGGCACCTTTCCACAATGTTCCTTGTACTTAGTACATGTGTCAAGCATTTACTCCTTGGTTTGAGCCTAAATGTGTTGTTCACGCAGCTGAGCAGGATAATGGCATTTGAGTCAGGAAGGAAAGAATGAATGATTATTCGCTGCAGAAGTCTTGACCCCCACCATCTCCCTGGCAAATGAATGCAATGCTTTCCAGGGCTCTTACACTGATATGTTTCTGAGCCATCAATTATTTACATACGTGGTCAATAATTTAAATATCCTGGAATGTGCATATTACAAAATAACTGCCTTTGTTCTTCAAATCTGCAAGGATACCCTGCTGGCACTAGCACAATTAATGACTTAATAAAGCCTTAACAAGCAAATTGAAATACTGCATTTTACTGTTTTGATGGTAACTAAGCTGACTTCTACGCTTTCAAAAAGTTACCCTTGAAAGAATACGTTAGGCATAAGCAGAAGTTTTAGTAAATTGGGAGCAATGTACCCAAGGGTTTAAGCAAAAGTGTTACATCAAAATAAAAAGAAATGTCATGTTCCCTTAAATAAGTTATACAGAGAGTAAGAAAATACTTTTCATGGGGTTCTTGCTTAACTAAGTCATTTGCATATGAACATCAGTAGCGCTCAAGATGCGATGAAGGCGGTGTGACCGACAACAATGCTATTCCAATGCGGTGGTGTCTGTGGCAGGCACAGGATCACAGCAGGCTTGGGCTTAGCCCTGAGAGGGACACAGCCCTTGGCGAGGGTCCCTTCGGCCCCCTCTTTTCCTCTCACATCTCCACAGTTGGAGAGAGGCAGTGTGCATGTGATATCCATAATTCACACCGGTTCACTGCCTTTAAAAAGGTGCCCAGGTGAGCCTGCTCTCCTTTTAGCTCTGCACCTGGACTAAGGGTGGCTTGTGTTTGCCCACAGGACTTCTACATCTGCTTCACTGTGAAGTATTACAAATCAGAGTTTCAATGTAATCGAAGAAATAAACTTAGATAAATATTTTTCCTGGAAAACAAACTGAATCAGCTTGTCTTCATGAGAGTGTTTGGGACTGCCATACATGTGACCTGATCTCCTTTTTCTTTTCATCTTTTGGAGGATGCAAATGGGTCCTAAAAAAACGACTGCAACAGATCTGTGACACTGCAGAACAGCATTTTTTCTGAAATCTCGTAGGTGGTAGATTAGCTCTTGATCAGTAAAACCAGCTCTCCCACTTCATGCCAAAAAGGGTTATTGATGGAGCAGAGAAGTGACCAACACACGTCATCAAGAGCATTTCAGGGTAGAGTGATATAGCATAAACATCAACAAGTGCCAAATGTGTTTACAGACAAACTGAGCTACATACTTCCAGGAATCTTTATCACAAAATGTTCTGCTTCACTGAAAAAGGGTTAGTGTGGGCTTATTTTCAGGTACAGATAATGATATAAATAAAGGCACAAACAGGAAATCGTTTTGTCATTAATGCTTTTGATTAAGAGTGACAGGGATGTCGAATAAACAAACAAAGCAACAGGCAGTAGTTCTGTAAGCTATGTGGAAATTTGAGGTCCTTCGCATCCTAAAGGTAAGAAACAATGTGGACTCTCTGAGGGCTAACAAGGGTTGAGCATGTGCCCCAGTTTCCATCAAACCTGGGGTGGCCTCTCGCTGTCTCGAAGCATCTCTTGATGAAGTCAGCAGGAGCCTAATGCCGCACATCTTTCCATCAGGCATGGGTGGAATTGGTCAATATGTTCAAAAGTTATCTCAGGCAAGAGGAGGAAAGGGCTGATTGACAGGAGGAGTCTAATTTCCTGATTTCTGTATTTCTTTGTAAAATCATTTTTATTACAAAAGTAAATTTACCTTGGACTGCAGAAGTTTTATTCATCTGTTGTGGTGTTACTAGGTAGAAAACACAAAACTGTTTTGGAAAACAAGGCTTTTAGTAAGTTCTCTGCTTTGTTGCCTGGGCTGGATGAGGAAGGTGAGGAAATACCGCATGGAGAAGAGAGCGAGCCATAAAAGGTGCTCTATCTCTCTGCCTCACCACCTGTTTATCCCTCTATGCTATATACCTGATGGCAAGAGGTACATCCAAGGGCTTGAGGAAGAGACATGCGGCGTGACATACTTGCCCTCCAAGTGCCACGTGATTTCATTTTTAGATATGCTCATTTACCACCGTGGCTACGTGGCAGTAGCACAGTTCCCACCCTGCTGATCCACAGAATTGCAGGCTGCAATGCACCCTGAGGGCTTCTTGGTGATCACAATACCGTCATTCACCTTTCCTTGCATGCCTGGTGTTTTTGTGTCACCTGCTTCTTGGTGGGAAGTCAGCCACAAGGTTGGAGTATTTCTTAAGCTACTCTCATGCCTGTCCATCATTGCTGGATAAGAACCTTGGGAGTCCTCTCCCTCCCCGGCAGGCAACACTGTGGCTCCTAAAATCGAGTACAACCTCTTCCAGCCTTCCCTCCTGCTGGCACTTCTCTCTGTTTCTCTCTCACTGGAAATGCTGTCACTCTGCTTTAATACACATTTGTCATTAGGCAGATTGATCATTTTGTACTTCCCCTGACCTGAAGAAGATGTTTCAGAAATATAAGGCTACGTTTAAGACTTTTCAAGGATATACAAGCAGATTTCAACCAGATGACTTGGGAAGGTCAGGACTTCTAGAGACTCATTATTACTCTGTGGGATTACCTGAATATTCTGTTTATATATTCTAATTAGATAATTTTATTGGATTTACAGCTCCATTTTCTGACTCGGTTTTAGAACATTTTTATCTTTTATTTAAGAAGTTATAGTTCAAAAACTCCTTGCTGAGTTTCAGTGTGCAAAAAAGCCTGATGGTGTGGTTAAATTGGAGGCTGCTAAGAAGCTTTTTATTTGATCTGTAACTGAGAAAGGTGATAAACAGTTAAATCTAAACAAAATAATTTTAAAAAAAAATTCTAATCCTGAAAAATTGTATCCAAATATCAAATACCTTTGGCCAATGAGTTCTACAAATCAAAAAATATGACAACTTTCAATAACTCATTGAAAACTAAAGAAGTTCCAAAAGTTGAAAAGAAACCCAATATTGTGCCAAGACTTTTAAAAGGAAGTTGAAATAAATAAATATTGGATCATCAGTTGGGCAACAATCCTAGTTAATATAATTGAAAACCTGAAAGAAGAGACAATTAATAGGATTTAAAAGTAGATGAGACAACTAATGTCAGTAATACAGCTTTACAGCAAAGTCAATTTTGCCCAATAAATTTGATGACTTTTTTGTGAAATTACAAGTTTGGTCATTAAAGTGATAGCATTGATATAATAACTTCAGAGATATATAAGGTATTTAAATATAGTAAAAAATTAGAGAAAACAAGAATCAACACTGAACATCAGACTCAAAATTACAAGCACAGGTCTTATAAGCAAGAAATCATAAGTGAAGAGGTGGGTTTCTAACAGGTTCATGCGAGTATTCATTCTGCAACGTTTTGTCAGAGAAATGGTGCTATAAAAACTGATATTGACCCAAGTATGCAAGTAATCTGAAGAACAGAGAAGGGGAGCAATTGGGAAGACAAGGCACAACGCTACAGATATTTGCAAAACCGAACATAAAGATTAAAAAAAATTGTGAAGTAAAATATCTAGAAACAAAGTCTGCCGACCAGACTCACAGGCCAAGAGCATCTCTTCCAGCAAAGAGCAGCTTTGATAAGAAATTGGGTATCACTGGGAACCACCAGCTGAGCTGTGTCTACAGTGCAACCGACTGAAAGAGACAACACGATCCCATGCTAAGCAACAGAGGAGTACGGGGCAGGATCAAAGATGCTATTTTGCCTCTGTATTTTTAATGGGATGTGAGTGCTATTAGAGAACTTTGACTAATTCCGTCGCCTACAATTGTGGAAAGGGGTTAATAGAGGTTAATAGACAAGATGAGATTTAGAGGAAAGACATAAAAACAACCAAAGGACTGGAAAACATGCTTTAAACAGAGATATCCAGTTCTGTATCTTGATCAAGTCTCAGATCATTACGTATCTATGTAATGTGTATTTGTCTATAAATACCAGCCATACAGAACAAAGCTAGAGATAGAGAGCCATTCAGTGTAACAGGCAGAAACCCAAAGGCAGACAAAATAAAAAGGTGTAAGGTTTTAATTGTACGTGCTGGCAGACACTGGAGTAGGCTCTCAGGTTTTCTGGTAGCTTCTCTGTCACTCAAAGTTTTTGAAAAATATCAGGCTATAATTATTTCCCTCTAAAAATGTGCTTGACTCCAAATGGGAATTAAGGAAAGTCTAGGGCTCATGTCAGCTGGAAGATCAGAGTAGGTGAATTCAAAAGCTTTTTGGAGTCTGATAAATATTTCACTGTCTGCAGAAGATTCCACCTCTTTTTAAGCCGTTGGCTCTAGAAGTGCCTCCAGATGTAATCCTAAAAACTCTCTTTTTTCTCCCTCCTTCCCCTTGAGCCTGCCTGCCTTTGAGGTGGGTGCCAGCGGAGGAGCCCATTAATGCTGCGCTCCAACCTGGCTGGATGTGTCAGTGCATCAAAGGAACCAGCAGAAGAGAGGGACGTTGTTTGACATTTAATTGTACAGCTCTTCTATTTCATAATGCTTATTTTTGGTTTGGTTTGGTTTTCCACAGAGTAGACCAAACAGACTGGAAAACATTTTATAACTTGCTGTGGGCTCTCATTGTGAATTGTGCATCGCTGGTCCTGGGTTAATAGCACCCGTCATATGCAGTCCATGTACCATGTACACAGCAAGCAGCGTTCCACAGAGATTTCGGCAGAAAATGTTTTATTTCTCTCTTCACAGACACACATACAAAAGAGAGCAAACTCCCCAGAACTATGTTTGCAGCCTCATTAAATTGTTAAATCGGGTTTTTAAAAACTAACTACTGCGAGCGTCCTAGCTTTGTGATTACTAATGTGTCTAAATCCTTTTAGGAACATTGTAAATCTATTAATCTTTCTAAGAAAGTATATTAAGCCAATTAAATGACAGTTGCAGTGTTCTGTGCGAAACATTTCAACAAGACAAAAAACCTTCTGAAAAAATTATATGTATGTATTCATACACTCAGCCATTCAGAGAACAGAGCTAATTCTGGTATACTGAATATCTTAAGAGATTATTTCTCTCTAAAGTTCCTTTTTCATCACAGCATTTTTATTTAACTAGTTAAGATAAAACCTATCAGTCATGGAGGAGCAGAATGGAAACAGCTTCATTAAGACGAACCCTCTGATAGTTCCCCTATTTCTGAAAGTTAAATTCTCTTGAAAAATTAATCACAGCAAATCTGGCAGAACTAATTTTAAAATGTGAGAACATGTCAGACGCTCTGCTTCTAGCCTGGAGTGAGATGAGATCAATATGTTAAATTAATTTCTACATAAAACCATACAGAAGAATTTGGGTAGACAACATTTATTCCTGGTCAGGAGAGTAATTGCAATTTAGAGAGCAATGAAGAGAGGCCTTGGTAAAAATATTACTGGCTAAAAATAATGACAGAAAACACCTGCACTGAACTCACTTAACTGCCACTCAGAAGTCTGGTGTCAGTTGTATTCACTTTAAATTTTTTGAACAACACAACCCAGAGCTGTGAAATGTGAGCCAGCAAGCACATTAACTAAAAATCCCCCAGGCTGTGATGCTGAACCTAATCCCCGAAAGTCTTCCTATATTCAAAAAGAAAATAATCAAAGCTACAGAGTTTTTGGAAAAAGTGACAAAATTAGTCATGAATCCTTAAAATACAATTTCATAAACATCCATCTAATACAAATTTTATAATATAATGCAAGCACACAGCGAGTGTACAAATGTACTCTTTGGGCTTTCAAATCATCAAGGAGAAACTAATGGCTTGCATTATGTCTTTGTTGGGAGTGGAGAGAGCAAGCAGACACATTGTTATGTTCTTGCCTACTGCAATTTTACTTATATTATGCACACAGGCACTATTAATTGAGGGCAAGTGGCATTAAGAAGCAAAAATGCCAGCAAAAGTAATTTGCATTGTTGTAGCAAGCAGCAGTGTCCAGGCCTCCAGGAATTTCTCTTATGTCAGCTGTCCAGATATTTCGATGCTTTAATTTCTTCCCAACTTTGATGTCTGGGTGAAATTTCCAAGGTCCTTGTTTAGCCCCCTTTTCCTCCTTGGATCCAAGTTCTTCCGGCAAACTGGAGACTATGCAGTAATCTGTGCCTCACTGGTAGTTAAAAAATCAGTTACACAGACTAAAACTATCTGAGCTATGGATCCAGGTCTGCTCCCAGTGCAACTCCGAAGGTCTCATGAGACCCCACCTGGAGTCCTGCGTCCAGCTCTGGGGCTGCCAACATAAGAAGGACACGGACTTGTTGGAGCAAATCCAGAGTAGGGCCACAAAGATGATTAGAGGGCTGGAGCACCTGTCCTATGAGGACAGGCTGAGACAACTGGGATTGTTCAGCCGGGAGAAGAGAAGGCTCTGGGGACACACTATAGCAGCCTTCCAATACCTAAAGGAGACCTACAAGAAATCTGGAGAGGGACTTTCACAAAGGAATGTAGTGACAGGACAAGGGCTAATGACTTTAAACTGAAAGAGGGTAGATTTAGATTAGATATAAGGAAGAAATTCCTCACCATGAGTCTGCCCAGAGAAGGTGTGGATGCCCCATCCCTGGAAGCGTTCAAGGCCAGGTTGGATGGGGCTTTGAGCAACCTGGTCCAGTGGAAGGTGTCCCTGCCCATGGCAGCGGGGTTGGAACTAGATGATTTTTAAGGTCCTTCCAACCATTCCATGATTCTATGATTCTATGAATTGCAGCATTATAGCTCAGACCTGTTTTGGATCAGTACCAACGAGGCCAAAAATTCACTTAATGTAAGGCAACAGAACACCATAGCATTACACAGAACTGTTTGTACACTGCACTAGTTACCAACCCTTATACATAGGAGACCCTAAAAGGATGTTCATGACAATTTATAGTTACACAGCCAAAGTCAAAGACTTGAGAGGAGTTTTTAAGTGCTGTCAACAGATCTCCTTTTGCTCAGATATTCATTCTGTTAGTCAGCTGTATTTGCTATTTTCAGGTCATTGTAACTTAAATCGGCCATTATATTGATATGAAAAAAATAAATGGAAGTCAATACAGGAAAGCAGAATTTCACCAGAGTCCTGTATTGCCGGTGATTTGGTATTTAACAGCAGTGACAGTGAAAGAGGAGAGCTACAGTTATTTTCCCTTCATTAACTCAGTGGAAGAAGTCAATTACATTTCAAAACCTATCTTTTCTCCAAAGGTCTGATATTTTTAGTAATAACCTTCATTAAAAACCAATCCCTCTCTGGTTCCTAGCAAGCAAGCCAATACGTTGCCTCTTCAGTGAGGACCATGCCAAGGTGGCCATCGCTGCCCATGCTATGGACGCAGCATTCGCACAGCCTGGAGGCAGCTGCACGAGGGCCTTTCAGCCTATAAAATCCCTGCCGATATTTTCACGGCAGTGACTTAGAAAAGTAAGTCCACAGAGATTGTGGAATCTCCTTCTCTGGAGACATTCAAGACCCACCTGGACGCACTCCCGTGCAATCTGCTCTAGGTAAACCTGCTTTAGCAGGTAGGTTGGATTAGATGATCTCCAGAGGTCCCTTCCAACCCAAACCATTCCGTGATTCTGTGATATGCCATGTAGTCATCTATGTGCACAATATTTCTAGAGGATTTTGCACCCCAGAAGGCTTTAGAGGAGCTGAGCAAACCAAAACACAGGTGGGAAAAATGAGCTACCTGACATCAGCCACTTACGTTGCAAGAAACTTTTCTCTGGAAAAGGTTTTTTAAAGGGAAAGGCAGATTTATTTTGAGAGAAAGTTGGAATGTAAATATGTTTAGAAGTAGCATCTGCTTTGGGTTTTTTTAGCATATGCTCTTTTACCTTTTCAGAACATAACTCTTTCATTTACCATGGCAAAAAGACCCATAAAACTTTTCCATGCTTTTAAAATTTGAATATTCAAAATTTTTAAGACAATTATCAAAATCAGAATAGTTTTTGGTTTGTTTCCTGTTGATTGCTTTCGAATTTTTTTCCACAGAAGAAGGATTTAACTTTTTTTTTGTTCTAGTCCATGTTGTAACAAAGAAAACATTTAGGAACCCCTGGAATTTCTCACAAGAGAAATAATCCAGCTCCTGCCTACATATAGTCATTAGCAAAGAGTGCAGCCCAAGAGCATAGGCACAGGGGAGATAAAAGGTTAAAAAATATCTTAGATATTCATGGTGTCAGCCTCTCTTTTAGGTTAACTGATGGTAACTGTACTTTCACAACCCAAAGCTTTGTTTGGATCTAGCTGGATCACAATATATCCAATCATATATTTTTTGTTTAAAAAAAAAAATATCCCTAAAGTAACATGAATTGCTGTGCTCAATCAAGTCAGTGAGAGCTTTGGCTTTCCTTTATTTTGGCGATGAATAACAACCCAAAACATTGCCCAATCCATGGCCTTTCTGTTGAGGAAGAGGGAGCAAAATGGGAAGGAGACAGGCAGCTGAGATCCAAGGCAGGCAGGACGGCAGGAGCCCGGGGTTATCGCTCCCAGGTGAACAAAGCTTTCCTCCCCTACATGAAGAAAATCAATATGGGGGGAGGGGCAGGGTGAGGCAGAGCACGCTGAGTAAAATTTAATCAATCCAACAGTTACAAAGAGCTAAACCAGGCACTATATTTACTGAGGACCTGTCTTTTGGCCTATAAACCACTATGACCAGTGAGCAGTTGCACTGGGAAGCTGTGCAGCAGCAAGAACTCCATCTGTGTTACACATTTACATCAGGTTTTCCAAAAAGCTGTATGCTATCTGAGAAAAAGCTCACAGTCCTTTTCCACTAGCGATACCCATAGATGCTCACAGTTTCCTAGCACCACATCTAGCTGCATGTTCATGGATAAAACTTAGGCATTGCCGATGCCACAAGAAAAGCTTTCTTGTGGAGTAGCTCAGTCCTTTGCTGCTTGCAGGCAGCTTGAAATGGCTTGGAGGGAAAAAAAATAGTCTCTTTGCTTTATAAAATGCAGCTGTTCCAGAGCTAGGAGCAATAGCTACTGCTCTTACGAGATAACTCTTCAGACAGCACAGAGAGATCTGGTAACTTATTGCCAAAAAGGTATTGATAAAATACAGGTAGTTCAGTGAAAAGCAACAAAAATGCATAATGCCCTAGAGGGGCTGATTCAACAGGAAGGCAAGAAAAACCCTTAGGAGCATATGATCAAGGACGGGTAACACTCTACAAATATTTGAGAAAGGAAATAAATGTAATAGGGTATAATTAGGAGAATACGAAGATAGGCAAACAGTGGTCAGCGAGTCCATGCTAATATCTAGCACAAAAGTTTGAATAACTTGTGAAATAATTCCCTTGTTTCCTCCTGATGGGTCAAACAAGTTATTCCCAAAGCCTAGGAGTGCCTTCTCCTTGTCTCTCAAGATTTCCCAATGGACATGATGGGCTCACAAACATCCTCAGGTGGGAGGCTGTACCTTTACATAAATCCCCATAAATGTATCTGAGCTTTATCTCAAAGCCTGTGGGCATCTCTTACAATGTCCTGCTTATCAGATATCCACTCTTCATAGCAACTTTAGCACTCTGAAGAGTCTGAAAAGTTTGTCACATTTCTGTCGAGCCTAATACCACTTTGATTGCCATGGTAATATAAAGGCATATTGTTGTATCTGGAGATTTCAGGCATGTCTATCTATCAAAGTTATATTGGCTCTCTTCTATTTGTTAACCTTGTTAAGCTAATTATCACTCACATGGAGAAGTGGAAAGGAAGAAAATAACCTTCGCCAACACTTGGATCCTAGGAAGAGAAGGCAGGTTATTTACACACACACAAACACACAAGCACGCAGCTCTGACTTACTGCTGCTGGCATTTTCATAACATTTGATCATCTGGTTGCTAAGCACACTGCCACATTACCACTTGACATTTACATTTTATTTTCAGTTTATTGCTAAAGGTAGGAAATGAAGCACTCTCCTACTCTCTTAAATTATATTCATCTTGCTAATAATACTGCTAAAAGCCCCATTCCATTTTGTTTAATGAACTTAGAATAGCTGATAAACATTCAGACGCTGCCAAGCAAACTTACTGTCTTTCCTGCCTAAAGAAGTTGGTACCTGCTGAGAGTGTTTCCTCATTGGAGAGGAGGGTTGCTGAGGAAACTTCTGGGTAGAAACTCACTGGAGCCTTCCAGAAGAGTTAAAAACTCAGGGTAAACCAAACCCACAAAAGCCTCAAGTAGCGACATCAGAAAACTCAGCTCCTGTAATCTGAAAGAACTGGTATGGCCTTGTGCAACTGAGGAAGCTAAAGCAGAGATCACCTCCCAGTAAACTGCAGAAGCAATTTAATGCAACATACACCTGAGCATCTGACTGCAAGGCTGGCCTTCCTTGCAAAGTAATTTATCAGGCTTATGAAAGATCAGAAGTAAATCTTGCCAAACTCATCATTTCTGAAAGAGTTTGACTCCCTAGTGGCTACAGTTTAAACCACTTAATAGCTGGAACATGCTGACCTTCTGTGCCACAGCAAAACTTGTGAAGTGAGAGCTTCATCTAATTTATAAATAAGTGACTAGGGCTCAGGGTCAGATGTTTGACTTTCAGGCTTGATAGTTAGAGGCATCCCACCCCTCAGAGTAAATCCAGAGAAGTGCTGAGTACCTCTAACTCGCGCTGACTGCATCTGCAATCTTCCAGCTGCTACTAGTGGTAAGAAAAGTATTATACTCTCATAAAGACCTCTAGAAATAAAGTTGGGACCTTATTCCCCCAAACAGACCGAAGGGGCAACGGGGATATGTCCTCTGCACTGGAAAACTCCCACTGTAATGGACAGCCACGCTCAGGTTATGAGTCCCTAGGAGAAGACGAAGGCTCCGGCTCTTCCCCCACATTGGAACGGGAAACAGGCAGCACAAGCAAGTCCAGGGGTGGCAGAGATTCCTGCAGCTCACCGCTCGCCTTGCAGAGGTGACCAGGCAGCAGCGGCAGCCTGTGGGAGCGGGTGCCGGGGAGGGCAAGGCAGTCATGGTGTGGTTCATGCCTTCTGCCAAACACACGGCAGGAGCTGCAGGAGCAGGGTCAGCCCCTGGCAGGGCTGGAAATTATTCTGAAGCATAATGAGTTTGCCTGTCCTCTGTTTCCCTTCAGTCTGTCTACACTGGTTTACACAAACCAACACACACCGTTTCAACCCTCCTTTTTCTCTCTCCAACAAATCCTCACAGTCCTGCATGTCCTGAGTGCCTGATCAGGGCCTGGACCCGTCCTTGCCCACTCTACCTCTCCCCTGACAGCTTCCAGCTCCCAAACTCTCTGACTCCTGCCCAGTTTCCACAGGCAAGCCGCAGCCTCAGTGCAGCTGGGCAGGCAGGGAAGGCTCAGGAGCAGCTCCCTTTCTCGCGGAGGAGCAAGTTACCACCCAGCAGCTGCTCTGACGTGGCACACACAGGAGCCCACGCACCAGCTCTTCTCTTTTGCATGGGAAAAAAAAACAGCTTGGCCCTGCGCATAGGAATAAACCATTGGGAAAAAGCCTGCAGATGGGGCACCGCGGCTGGAGGAACCACTGGGTCACAAGAGGTCCCTTGAATGGGAAAGAGTGCCCAGCGTGGAGGAGAGACGGTCAGCAGAGGAGAACTGGGAGCACAAGCTGAAGCCGACAGCACAGAGACAAGGATTCCTCTGGGCGGGCGGAAGATTCTGGAAGAAAATATTCACTTATTTGCCAAAATAATTAGTGTCCTCCTGAAGAACAATTTATTCTTCTGATAAAAAATTAAGTCACTTCTATTTGGTGTTAGTGTGCCTTGCTTAGAGTTTGCCTAGGATAGCTCTTTCAGCTTTACAATTTAGAAAAAGCTTAAGTTGTGAAGAGGCCTTGGAAAGTAGAGCAACAGATCTGTGTTTGGTAGGGAGGCTGCTCTGACGTTTGGTTATACACATCACCCTCTGGGTTTGGCCTGTAGCACCTAGAGGGACATGGCACTTGCAGGTTTCAGCAGGTCGACTTGCAGATCACTCGAAGTTAAGCGTTGCAGTGATCTGAAAATTGTCACATCATTTCTCCTGCCTGTGTTGTGCAACGTACAAGCAGAGCATGAAGCACTGGTGTGAGCTGCATGCCCTGCAGAGCAGTAGACACGATTAAAAGCCCTGGTACCGAAGAGGTGCTGCAGTTGTTCTGATTTTCCCTGTAGTTCATGTGAATTACAACTGTGGCTTAACAACCAATTTAAAATAGTTTTTTGAAATAATAAACATTGCATCACTTACTAAACTGTCAGAAATGTCTGTATGTTCACAAATGAGGTGATGTCTGGATCTCTAATTGTCTCTCGTAATTTTAACAGAAAACCTATTTCATTAGACAGAAGATTTAATTTTCCTTCTTCATTATATGAAGCAGTTCAATTTTTTGTCAAGTGACAGTAGACAATCAGCTGCAGCTTCTGTCTGTACGCAGATGCTTGGCAGTACTTGGGTGTACAATTCTGATTATTTATGACATAATTGTCCAATATGTGTTGCTGTTAATCCTCATAAACAGTAGGCTTTAAAAAAAAAGAAACACCATAAATAAAGTTCCGGTCTCAGTGTGTATCAATAACATTGCCATTGTCTATGTGAAAAGATGGTACCTGCAAATTTTTTGTCAAAAGAAACTAAACATGCACAGTCCAGATTGTTTTCCCAGATTTCTCTTTCATGTGGCCTGAAATACGGATTGCAAATGTGACAGCCTTCAGCTAGCTTCTCCTTTCCCTCTAAGGTTTTTAAACACCACTTGATTATATGGCACTCATTGGACTCTTGGTTTCAGGGAAGAGGTTTGTTCCTGATTTTTCTACGTTTCTGCCTAATTAGATGTGCATGCCAGAGGTATCCCTGCACTTTAGCACTGCAATAAAACTAACAGCAAAAATCAAATTAAATCCCTGAAGAACTGTGAAGAAGCTGTGCTCGGTCACAGAAATCCAAAGGTTTGAACACAGTTGTGTGGCTCCTGGTTCTCATCAAGAGGTGACATTTGCCAGGTGTGACTGCAGTTTGCTAAGTGTAGCAAATGTACTGATCCATACAACAGTAACCCAACTTTTCCCCAGGAAATGTTTAATCTGAGAAGAATGTACTTTATTGTACAAAAGCAGGTACAGAAAACCTCCCCTACACTCTCACAGATTTCACCAGTCCAATTACCACATTGAAAAGGCATTGTAGCTCTGGACTGTGCCTTACGGGCAATTAGTTCACCCATGATGGTGAGACACAATTTAGACGTATGAAAAGGGAGTGTATTTAGCTCTTGTTTGAAGAAAGAAAATAATAAATAATTAGGGAAGAAAGTGAAACTTCACTGAAACCAAGAAGCAAGTTTAGCTCCACATACGCTCACTCCTGAGGCAAAAGGTTTCTAATTTAACATTTTCTTGTGGGAATGCATTGCCAGATGCCAGCTGGAGGGAGCAGAGAGCTCCTGTGTGTTCACTGGGCTCTCACAAGTCCGGCCTTCCCTCACCGCGACCCAAAATAATCCTGGGTGGTGGGTGTGGGGTCTCCTGGGAGCAGAGCTCCAGCACACGCACAAGACCCGGAGCCCAGTGGAAAGCGGTACCACTTTCACAACCACTTCTGCCCAGCGGTTGCTCACGGGCAACTTGGAAACTAATGTTTTTCTAAATTAAAATCTCATTTCAATTACAAGGTTACATTATTTAAATGGAAATATTTTACATTTAGACCGAAGGAACAGCAGGGCGCATTATGGGAAGGGAGAGTTTCTTTCGTTTCCACACTGCCTCCTTCTCAAGGACGAAAACATACAGTGTGAGTCTCACACCCCAGCAGTCAAGTCTATCACAAACCATCCAGAGGCTTTAACCAGATCATGACCGAGTTGTGGCCAAGTGTGGTACAAATGTAAATGAGATCCAGCATTCCTGGGATGCCCCAAACAATGGTTCTAGTGTGGAAGCAGTTTTTAACCCTTTTTTCACCTATTCATATAGGCAGAACCTGAATCTGAGGAGCAGGAATGTAGTCAGCAGAAGCCAAGTAAATATTTTCTTAACATACAAAGGTTTTGCATCATCATCGATTTTGCTTTACCCAAGTTATCCCACTTCTCCCTTATCCCCGTTCCCTGAGATAACGCAGAGGGACAGGCTGAAATAAACTGAGAACAGTCAGCAGCGTCTCCCACTGTAATCTAGCATACCTGAATTTGACATCAGTGTTGTTATGAACACACTGAAGAGTTCAAGTTCATGTTTCAAGTGACAGATGGAAGAAATTACACTGACAAAACTGTCCTTTATGAGAGACCAAACCTCGCAGTCATTCTAGGTGTTTTCAAGCACTGGGACAGCGTTTCTGGCCAGCACCAAAACAGCATCCTAGGCAGGCGTATGATAAAGCAGGAGAGAATAAGAGCCTACAGTTTTAAGAGAGGTGATCACACCTGTGGAACAGTTTTCAGAGAAGAATCAAAATGAAAGTGACCCCACAACTGCAGTAACAGATGGACTTTTCACTTACAAAAGTAAAAGCCAGAGCGCTTGCTGACTTTGCATGATAGAGAATTAGAGGAAGCAGAGGCACAGGCAGCCTCGAGATCGCCGCTGTGTACAGCATAGGGATGATACTCAGTGGCCCCAGCTCATTCCACCATCTACTATATGTAACCGGTCACCTAAAATCACATGCTATTTCTTGTTTCTCTGAGCCAAATAGAACAAGTTACAAATTTTGCATGCAAGTGAAGAACAGTCATTCCTCACACTCTGCTGTGAATAAAGCAACTGGCTAATAAGTAAGCAGGGTCAAATCTGAAGCTATTTGGTATTCAAGAGAATTACCGTTTGGGGACATTAGCTTACTTCTTGCAGAGGCTGCTCTAAGATGTAATGTTTGCTGTTCTCTAGAGAAAAGAAACTACCAAAATATGGTATAGTTACGAAGCTGAAAGCCTTTCTGTAGCCAAGTGGCTATGAAAAGGGAAAAGCAGGTACCAGGGAAATCCTCTATCATCCCACTCATTACTGATTCCCAAGCAAACATTTATCTGCATTTTGTGGACATGTGTTTCAGTCTGCACTCCAGACATGACCTTCACTTTGAGAAACTATAAAGATTCCCAGTTCCTGAATAGCTCTCTGTTGTGCTTTGACCTTGGCTTTGACCTCTAACTCTTTTTTATCTTCTTTCCTAGAAACAGAATCCTATAAGGGCTATTAAATCCAGCTCCCAGTTCCTGCAGGGCATGATATCATGTAATACTCTTTGGTAAGATGTTCACACTCTATCACGGAACTAGTTACAAGTGTAGTCCCCACTGCTCTTGTTGGACACTCATCCTAGGATCTCCCTCTTCAGACAGGTAGAAATCTAAATCCTGTCCTTAGTCGATTCACTGCATAAGCATTAAAAATATTATTGTTGCTTGTAAACAACTATCACTTCGTGATTATAAATAATCAAATTTACTTATGATTAGTTTACTCTTCTGATTCCTGTTTCAGCCTTGCCCTGGGTCTCCTTTCCACTCAAGTTCATAGTGCATAGAGCACAGTGCGCATATGCACTGTAAAAGTTTACAGTGCATAGTGTGCACCAGTAGTCATCTCTACTGCTATTTCATTGGCATCTTGTCATCTTCTTTGATGTTAGAGACTCTAGCTGTTCTCTTAGCCCTTTTTGGTGACTGTTCCACTTGAATTCATGCTTCTGAGCAGCCAGAATTTCAGACGCTATGCAAAGGAGGTGTTGCAGGTACTTTCAACAACAGCATTCATATTTTCTATGTGAAAGGAAAAATATTCTCTCTGAAAAATTTGGGATGCCCTTCCTCTTTTTCTCATAACTGTACTACACAAATAACCCACCTTATTATTTTTTTTCATTTGTGCAGCCCTATCCTGTAGCATAAATTGCTATTAGCAGTCCCCATTCATGAATTTGACATTCTACTAAATTTCATTCCATTTCTATTTCTTTAGTATTTAGCATCAGCTAATGTTTTCTGCATGACATTCTCATTCTCCTTCACACTGCCAATACTTCCAACTTCACATCATAAACAGATTTCACTAGCACATTTCTAATTTTATGCCAAGGTGAAAGCTTAACTTCTTTTGTCTCCCTTCTACTTGTATGGCTGCAGGATCCTTCATGGTTTATTTTTAACATCCTTTGCAAGTGTTGGCTTGATTTTTGTCAAGTCTCAATTCATCACTATACTTTTCAACTTGCAAAATGGAAATTCTCTTTGCCAAACAGCCACTGCTTCACCCCTCAAAAGCTGTCCACCTTCTGCCTGGGGCATCGGGGTTTTTTTTAAAGAGATGCTCAGTTTGGTCTCACAACCTTCATGTTTAGCCTTTTTCTCTGCACAAACTCTACACAACCTTGGACCTTTAATGGGAATTACATGTCTTCTTCATGCGCATTGTGTCTTCCCTCCTTCACCACCGCTTCCCTTTTTTTTGGTTTTGTGGTTGTCTATATCTTGAGATCAATCTACTTCACTAGATGATATCTTCCTCTTTCTTGGATGGTCAGCCTCCTTATTAAACAGTTCATGCTCTAAGTATTCTTGCTAGGCAAATTTTAAGCATACCATACAGCTGCTCTTCCCTTCAGAATATCTACGGATCTCCATCTGAAGTCCACCCTTGCCTCCAGCATCATCCCTAATCCTCTCATCTTCCCTTTCAAGACATGCAGAAGGCTGAATTTTATCAGTAAGTAGATCTTGTTAGAGACTCACTCTAAAGTAGTACATGTGGTAGAACAACTGCTTACGGAAGTAGCTTTGACTGCTCTTGGTCACTGCCTCCTTGTAGCCATCACAGTCTTCTCTTCCTAGCCCCTGATCTTAAAAAAGAGAGGACAGAAACCCCACCAGACTCATCCAGACTTCCCCCCTTCCTTTCTCGCAACTGATGCTGAAAAAAAAGGGGTGGATTACTTATCTGGGTGTGCATCATATTACAGAAACCTAGTAAGAAACACTGTCCCAGGCTTCCCTGATCACTGACATATGAGCTAGATGCAAGGAAGGTGTAAGCATTACCTTCTTGCAGCCTAAAGGATACTGCCACCTTTGGAGTCATTTTTATAACCATCTTCTATGTGAAGTCTCATTCAAGCTGGGCTTTCAGGTAACAAGAACATTGCCACTGCAAACAGGGATAGTTTTAAGAAGCACAACAAAAAGAAATTAGCTCTTGTAAGTTACTTTCTTGTTTAACAGTATCAAAAAAATAATTAAAAACCAAACAAACAAGAACCCAACCCGACCAACCACCAACAACAAAAACCACCAAACAAACAACAACAAAAAACCAAACCCCAACCACACAACCAACCACCACCACCACCACCAAAATCCTCAAAATTTTAATAATAGTTTTTTATTCTCATCTTTCAGAATGTGCTTTTTTTGGCAATTTTCACAGGCAGCATCTTCCTTTAGTTTAGTTTTAAATTGACAGCTGTCTTGTAAATTCCCAGTTCAGAAATCCTGATCCTAAGCTGTGCTGCAGGTGATGTGTGGCGCCCTGACAGCTAGCAGGATGGCCATGGACGTGCTGCTTCATTTCAGCTTGTCACTAACACCTTTACTCATCATGAGAAGTTTACTTGCCACAGCAATGCATTCAGGTCTAGGGTTTTTTCTTTCCTACCTGAAAGCCCGCTCAAAACACTGCTTACAGTAGGCCGCACTAGGACTGACGTGCTTTTGACAGCGTTTGAGATGCAGCGTGCAAGTCACAGCCACAACTTCACTTGCCACCAAAACAGCAGACTGAGTGGTGTGTCCACCTGCCCCAGGCACCTGTATCTCTCCTTCCTCCTTACAACTGGCTTAGAATTAGTTTCACTCCACACAACTATAGCGAGCTACCCACCACCTTTTCAGTGCCTTCAGTTCTTAATTATGAAAAACTTGATCTCTCTGAAATTTGAAGGCTGGGAAGGAATGACACAATCATCATTCGACTTCCAGAGTGTTCTCGCACTAAATACTTCCACCCTGAAACTTTCCTATTGAGCATATACGCTTCTGTTGAATACTCTGTGTAATACCTTTCAGCAAGGCCTCAAATTTTTCATTCAAAGACACTTCACTTGGTGCTCTGCTAACAGCTTTCTCCTTTAACTTTCCTCAGCAGCTCAGATCTAACCCCTCATTATTTCCGATGTAACTAATATAATGTGCCATAATTCTATAATTTTTGTATCCCCTCCCATTTTTCTGCCCTGAAAACTTAATTCAAGTAGAAAACGGGTACTGACAGTGGAATTAAATTGTAAGTATGAGCAGTGTTCTCTTCCCTCTTAGTTTTTCCATTTACTTTTCTGAATAGTGCTTTGCAGAAAATATGGAGATCTCTTTCTGTTTGGGACTGATGGCCTGTTCATTCTAGATACAACTACTTTTAGTCCCTTTTGCAGCACTCAAAACATCATATTCCCTGTCTGCCTTATCAGTTCTCCAGTCTGGAAGGTGGACAGTACACATCTGACAAATCTTGCTCCAAGTAGCTACCACCCCTCAGAGGACCCTCCTCATTCGGACATCAGAAAAAAAAATAACCAACAAGCAAACTCCCAGATTTTTGCATATCAAAATAAATCTTCGGTTCCACTCTTCCTTTTCAAATTGTATTTTCAGTCCTTAATTAAATCAGTGGAGGAAATGGACTCTTCTCCTCTGGATGGATAAGAGAGAGGGGAAATGGCAGAGGTAAATGTCTGCTCTCTTTCAGTAGTGCTTGAGGAGATTCCAGTAAGAGTCATTGCACAATAGCAAAAGGCATTTTGTTCTTCAGATGCTGACTGTTTTCCAGACATTTTGATTAAATTAGGCAGACATAACAGGTCTGTACCATAGCACTGGAATTGCAGGTTTACTCAGGTTTTGTAATAGGCTGTTAACTAAGGTCATGAGGGAAGCGGCAATATTTCAGTTATATAGCTGGAAAGATATTTATACACAGACATTCTGAAATAGTAGTGGCAGGGGTCTGGTTAACAGACACCATTTGGGATAGTACATTCTGAAGTGATGCTGTCAACATCTTACTCCTTGCAGAGAGGCTGAGTAAAAGCTTTTAGCCCTTTCTATGGGGCAGTAAAAGGATTTCTTTCCAATGAAGAAACTCCCATTAACTCTTTGCAATACCTGTGGTGTCTCAGTCTTTCACAGTGCCTCCCTTAATCTCCTGCTGCACACTGTGAGTACACTGACAACCAGGATTACAGCAAGTTGTTTGGAGACTAATTCAGTGACAAAGAAAATGCTGTGGAAGGATAGCAAACAGAAAAATCATGCCATGGTTACCGGTAGCTACAAGAAGGTTTTTCTACACACACCCATGTGTTCAAATTATCCACAGACACCCCCCAGGTGCCATTCCCTGCTTTGTCATCTTGAAATGCTGGCATGAAAAATGAAGTTGGCTCAGTCAACCCCTGGCAGGCATCTCTGTGGAGCATAAACAGACGCTGTTGAATTGAAGTGTGAAGTCTGGTACCAAATCAGGCCTTTGCTCAAAGTCCTGCAGGGAGCAGAGCTGCAGCTAACTTTATTTCACTGCACTAAAAAAAAATCTTCCAATTCCTTCAGAAACTTTTCAGGTGGATTCCAGGGTGAGGGCTGAGCACACCCAGACAAGCCTGATTCTTGAAAAAAGGTTTAATCGGAATCTTTGGAGTTGAACTCTTTGCTTCTTTCTCCTCCCAGTCTGGATGGTCTGCTCTTTCCTCCTGTTACCAAACTGCACCTTTCTTTTTGCTTAGACTGGCTTGGAAAACGCTCTTTTTAATGAGCAACTGCACCATGTGTTTTTCTAGTCACAGAAAACCCTGTTCTAGTCACTCAAGACAAGTAACCTCTCTAGACTTACATTTTCTTGACATTCAGATTTCATTTTCTCTCTTTCTTGTTTTTTAGTTCACACCATTGATTCCAGTTTTCCTTCTTTTCTTCCTCTCTCCATCCTCAGTGAGACAGTGATTCGAACTTTTGAATCAACCTTCTTAAGGCAAAGAGCTCAGAAACAGACACACCAAACTTTCCTTCCTTACTTCAAATGAGTAATTATTTTCTAGGGCAGACACTGAACTTTCAGACAGAAAGAGAAAAATCAGCAACGTGCAGGAGAGCTTGTTTCCCTTCTTGCAGCAGAGAACTCTCAGGCAGGTAGATGCAACATTTGCATCACCATCCCGCCCTGAAATACTTTCATCTGCCAGTTCCCAAGGCACCATTTGCATAAAGAGCAATCTACAGGAGAGCTGTCCAAACAATCTTGCCTCTGCATCAGAATTATAATTTAATTTTTTCTCAAATGAATAAAGTATCTTTATGTGTTAAACCATTTTCAAGTGGGAGGTATCCCAATAAAACATTAAAGGTATTTTAATAGGAGGGCAGCCCACTAGAATTTTAACTACTATCCACAAAGTATGTGCAGAGAAGCAAAATATACAGAAGCACAGGACAGAATATTCAGTCATATTTTTAAGTAATGCCTGTACCAGAGAGGCCTGAAAACCTTACACAACTTGCCCTTATGATAATAGGCTAAAAAATAAGAACCAAAGAAAGCATCCACAAAACACTATCAAGAGACTTAAATAAAACATTATGCACAGAAAGAAGTATTGCTGTATGTTTTATTCTTGCTTTTTTTTAAAAAAAAAAAAACCTGTCCATCCCCATTAGCTGTTTCTTTGGCCACCTCCACCCATCAGCCTCCCACTCCTCCTTCTGCTTCTGCAGGAGCAAACCCTGGGCAGTGCGGTAAATCCTTCCTGCATTTCCTTCATTGCAACAGAGATCAGAAACTGGCCTCAGATCATCAAGCAGATTTAAAGACATTCGCTGTGGTTAAGGGAGGAGGAATTTGTAACACTCTGATACGACCAGTGGCCTTTGCACAAACGGCATCCAAAAACACAAATACAGGGCAGAATGAAACTTGCGGGGGAAATACCCCTTTGGATGTTTTCTAACAGTCAAACACCTGCCTCAGCACCCTTGATACAGCCTTGGTAATGTTTATATAGGAGGAACTGAGGCATTCTTCTCTCTATCATCTGCCTGTGCCTAGAATACAGTTTTATGAAATGACCACAGTGATCAAACAAAATATTAGTAGGGCCAGACTAAGTCCAACACCAAAGACTTCCTTAAACTTCTCACTATTTATTTATTCTGTTTGCAGCCGAGGAAACTTTGAAATTCATTCTCGCTCGTGCTTTTGAATGGCTACCCTGCATCGCAGGGGCGATTTGAAAATTTGATGTTATTTCCTGGAGTTCAGACCTTGACCTACATGAACAGTCCATAGATGTGATGTTATTTTTCTTATATCAAACTTAGGAAGTGTGTGAACAAGGTGTTTTTTTCTTTGGCATGTGCAAGTGTCAAGACTGATGTCTACTCTATGTGAAGTGCTGAAACCCATCATATGTGAAGAGCTGAAACCCATTTCAGCTGCATAACCATGCAACAAAGTTTACTTTTCTGTGTATTCCCAGATAACACTTTAGCTGGCTGAACTTTATTTTGCTCTGAGCTGAAAAATAAAGGGCATACAAGAATGATCTGTAGTGGCACATGAGCAACATCTGCCCTTATTAACAAGAGTATTACATTTCTCCTAACTGCCCTTCTGCGACACTTCGTAATTTCTCTTGGCACAGTAACCTATATAAACTTGCACAGAGCTCGACTCTACCTCCCCCCAGCCAAACCACCCCCAGCACATGAATGAAGAATTAACACTTTCTGCTTTCTCCTCTTACTATCAAGATCAAGTGAAACATTAACCTAGATTTCAAAACAGTGCCCGTGCCCACTTTCGCACGCTTTCCTGGAGAATTTATTTCAAAAGAGTGTTTCAATTCTCATTTTTTTCTCTCTTTCCTACACTCAGCGATGGCCACAGTTCTGCACCAGGCAAAGGATCACAGCAGCCCTGCCTGCACCTGGCAGCCCTCCCCACGGCATCCTCCGCACCCAGCTCCCCTCCTTCCCACCATGGCGAACAAAGGCATGATTGTGCCCCAACGAGCAGCAGAGCTTGTTTTGGAGCCCTTGGTCCCCTGGAGAAGGCACCCAGTCCCTCCCAGCTCCCAACACCCCGGCACCCGAGACATACATGGTTGATTTCCCTCCCCGCATCCCCAGGGCCTCCCACCGTGCTGTAACTGCGACCTGTTGTAAACTGGCAGCTGCCCAGGGTGGTACAGGCTGCTCTGGATCCAGGTGATTTGCCTGCACGCCTGAAAACACACACAATGATTTTTAGGCTTGTTAGAACACCATGTTTCTTTGGCAAGCTGTAACACCTGAGCCAAAGCAAAGCGAGGAAAATACAGCAAAAGGAGAAGCGATGGCTGGATATCTTGAATAATGATATTGCTTTTCTAAGTATTAGCACCTCTAGATATGCCTAGAAATGAGAGGATTTTATTTTTCAAAAAATCTGTTTCCTTATTTGGTATCACAGGCTGAAAGAGTTGGGGTTGTTCAGCCTGGAGAAGAGAAGGTTCCAGGGAGACCTTATTGTGGCCTTTCAGTACTTAAAAGGAGCCTATAAGAAAGATGGGGACCGACTATTTAGCAGGGCCTGTTGCAACAGGACAAGGGCTCATGGTTTTAAACTGAAAGAAAGCATGCTAAATGAGGAAGAAATTTTTTACAATGAGGGTGGTGAAACACTGGCACAGGTTGCCCAAAGAGGTGGTAGATGCCCCAACCCTGGAGACATTCAAGACCAGGCTGGACGGGGCTCTGAACAACCTGATCTGGTTGAAGAAGTCCCTGCTCATTGAAGGGCAGTTGGCCTTGGATGACCTTTGAAGGTCCTTCCAACCCAAACCATTCTATGATTCTATTATTTTCACTGATTATAAAATTACTTACAGTTTGACAAGCAGCCTATCAGTGCAGCTTCAGCCTCCTGTTTGCACCACAGAGAAGACAGACAGCAGCGTGCTCAAGCACAAACAACACTTTTCCTGATGAAATACAACTGCTGGAGCACTTTAGCTGAGGACAGACTTTGATGCAACCCCGTGTATTCATAAAGGCTGGCCAAAACACAGTGTCTCTGGGTACAGCAGGTGTTTCTTTGCTCCTTGCTCTCAGTTTCTAGCCACACTGCTGAAATATTTTCTCTCTTGCATACATTGAAGCATATTTGCAATTTTGCTGTTTTCTGCACCCCTCTCTCACCTGCTGTTTGCTCACTGAAGAGAGGTGTGTGCAGATACTTAAACAACACCCTGGCAAATCACACCAAAGCTCCATGCTTTCAACTCTTCTTTGAGCAGTTCAAATCCACAGCTCACGTAGTGAACAAGTCTTTTTTTCCTTCTCTTTTATTAATCTGCCTAGCTCTGTGTATGTCACATTTACTCATAACAGAAGAGCAGCCATTTCACCCACCAGATCCGGTCAGTTTAACCCAACCCATGATACCATCATTGTAGTCAGCTTGCTGAGAGCTGTAAAAATTAGACATACCTGTTTGTAATGAATGCTGATAGTTACAAAACACACAAATAACAAAGCAGTCTACTAGATCAAATCACTCCCTCAATTTGAAGACATTAACACTGATAATTGCATACTGTAGAAGCTCAGAGGCAGTAATCAAGGTTTCCTCCTCCACACTCATCTTTAAGAGACAGTACCAGAGCAGAGAAACTTGCAGTCTAGGAAGAAAAATATATTTGATATCTCTTCTACATGTGAGGAATGGGATACAGAAATAATCATTCAGCCAAATACTTAATAAAGAGTGTGTGGGCAGAGCTGGAACCTAGTTACCATAAATATTTGCCAGTAGCTTTGGCGCTAAGCCATCTTTCTAAGACAAACTCTAGCACAAAACTGAAAGATTTTGTGAGGATGACCACGATCCACAAATTCCACCTCTATGTCTAATTTTTTCTGAAGAGAAATTTCTTATTTCCCAGTTTACTACAGATGAATCTACAAGAGTAATCAAACTCTTATATGTTTGTCCATGCCTCTATAGGGGAGGACACACCGCAGACAGTGGCATTCACATCCAGATGCTCCATTTTTGTTAGTGTATGATGCAACAACTTAAATAAGCTTATTTCTGAGTTCCCAATTTGCTGTTATTATTGGTGTCTGCAAATGTGATTCACAGATACTTTTTAATTTAGGTTCCTATACCTGGAGAACAAAGTCTTGGCTTTCCAAACCTTACCAGTTTTGCCACTTTTTTTTGTTCCCCTAAGTACTGAGCAAGTACTGCAATTGCACTAGACCAGAACACGAACATTCTCCCATTCAGCACTTAATTTGATTTTCACCTCCATTTCCACAAGACTGTACCTTCACTATTCCACTTACCTGTGTAATAGAAAAATAATATAATCTACACAAATGCAGATATCTTTTAAAACAATCACTACTTTCCACACCCACCACCTGCAGCAGGATGATGTGTCACTTGCACTGCATATCACGTCACCTGCAATTACTAATACACATCAACATACTTGCAAGGCAGCAGCATACTTATAGCCTGATCTTACCACCACTGATGCTGGAGAATATAGAAACAGAACTGTAATACTGACTTTAGCACTCATTTTACTCACTGCCCTGCAAAAAAGCCATGTGCTTTAGATCCCTTGGCAGGACACTGGTCAGTCTGCCTGCCCTAACTCCATAAATTCCCAGCATGGTCTCTAGAGATGTGCAGGGAGGTTTTCTATACACAAAGCTGCTCCTTTCTGCTGTGAGGGAAGAGACCTGATCGGAATTGCTAGGTGTCTCCATCCTCTTATGATGAGAATATTTAATAAGGCAGAAAACTTGATTTCTAAACTCTTCTTAGCCCAAGAAAGACTGAATTTAGACTTTCTACACTGAGGACAGCTCTCTGACCCCTGGGCCTTAGAGGATTTGGGAGAAAGCCTTCATCCCTCCCTCTGTGGGTTGCTGCACATGGGCATGTAGCATGAGGACCTGGGCACCACAGCGGAGTCTGACTCTTCCTCAGGAGCAGGTTGTCCTGTTCCTCCACAACACTAACCCCTCAGAGAGAGGGACTCAGCCACATCCAGGCCTTCGGGCCACCACAGAGCAGTTGCGCCATTCAGGTGCCTGCCTGTCTGAACATGACGGCTTTGGGGAGCGAGAGTTACCTGTCTCTTGTCTAACATGCTTTTAGACATGAATAGGTGACTTCAATAAGCACCCAGGAAATTTTCAAGTGTAGGATAGAGACACCTTGCAGTGTACAAAGGAGACAGACTGGATTATTTTCTAAGCCTTAGGCTTTAGGCACCTAAGTCTGAATTTAAGCAGGCCGGATCCTGCACAGAACTAACTATTAAGTGCTCATGCTCCTCTTCCAGGCCTTTCATAGCTCCTTGCCTATCGGCTCTCCTCGCTTAAGTTCCTCTCCTCCTAACACAATGGCACCAAAAATGTTGACCAAAATATTTTCAGAGTGGTATTTAGTCAAATATCCCACTATGACAAAGATGAAGCATCTCAGAAGAACAGGAACACTTCAACGGAGTTTCGCTTGAGACCAAAATGAAAACCCCCAAAACGGATACCTGAGGTCTTTGATCTCAAACTGGGCGTTTCAACACCACTCACTTTCACAAAAGCATTTGAAAGGGGCTTCTTTGTATTTCATTCCTACAAAAGATACAGAGAGACTTCAAAAACCTCAAGAATTTTCCATGGGATGGAATGGGTGTTCTTCATCCAGTTCTGCTCTAACACTTCCCAGGAAAGGGGCTCAGGTATGTGCATTTCATGTCAACCACAATGGCCATTCAAGAAAGAGTAACTGGAAGCATGATGCATGTTCTCCTCATTTTCATTCCAAAAATCACAATAAAATAGCTAAGAATTCACTGAACATTTTGCCTAATTATCCTAAAAATCCAAAAGAAAAAAATAATATTCACTGTATTAAAACGTATTTCATGATGACAAAGTGTCCAGGAACCTCTTGTATCAATTGCTCTGCCTACACATGTCCAATTAGTCTTTAAATAGTTTACTTCAAGCTTTTCTATAAGGAATAGTCTAGCCTGGTTTATGTCTCTTTAAAAGACACTTAGTAGACATTTTGTGCGAGTAATTATTGGAGTCGCAGTAGAAGAAAGAAAAAAAAAAAGGCTATCTTCTAACTCCATTACTGTACACTAATATATCTTTCCTGGCATTTACTGTCAGGACTCAGTTTTGCTTATGGTCAATTTAGTTCAAATAATTTAGTCTCCTATTGGCTGAGAACTTTTGAAACTTAAGAATATCTCACAGTCCCTCTGTTGCATGATGATTTCCACCACTTTAATCTGTTTAATCAATCAATCAATCAATCACAAGAACTATAGACTATTCTGAAAAATAAATCATTTACTTTGGAAATTGACATGATCAGAGTCAAATGTGTGAATAAGATTCAGAATATGTTGCCTTTGCATGATGTGCACTCTCAGGTGCAAAGAAAGAATTTCCATTTTCTATCTACCTTTCGGCCTTCCACATTTTTTGAATGTAATTTGCACTTGAGATCAGGACAGAGTGTAGGTTGATGCCACGATTTTTTCCTTTTAAACAGATTTCGTGTTATTCTTCTGCCAGGTGGGCCCTTGTGTTACTCTCTCAGTTCCTCACTACACTGCAGCCAGTTCATACAGTCGTATGAGGTTACTGTCAATATAATGTAAGTGTTTCATTTCAAGTCTCCTGAACTTATTCATCTGCTGAGTCATCAATGCTTTGTGCTTGCTTGTATCTGAGTGACCCTCTAATGCTAATGAATTACATGATGGATTATTTCAACCCAAAAGGGTGCAGCTGGATTCCAAGTAAAAATTTTTTATAGCTTCAAGTCAAAGATGATGCTGAAATAGATTGTGTCTCATGTACTGTTGATTTATTGTAAAAAGATTTTTCACATGAAGTAGTGAATTGGTTGTATTTTGGAATGAGGACAAGGAAACAAATTGAGTGGAAGGAATTCGTAAGAAATGACTCTATCAAAACTATTAAAGACAAATAATTTTACTTGAGGGGAAAAAAAAAAAGATAAGAAAAAAAGAAGGTCAGACTTAAACTAATTGGCACAATTTGATAGCCCCTTCCTTCCCTTGTAGAAGGGAGTCATGCATCAGGCCAGAGAGGCCTCTGGGCCTGCTGAGCACACTCAGACCCAACCGCAGCAATGGGTCTCACTCCTGTAGGTGCCCCAGCCCCACGCCTGGAGCTGCCCCAGCTGGGACCACTGCAGAAGAAGCGTTCTGAAATGATTTCTACATCCTCCTTCGATTCTGATAGCACTGTGTATTTAAATTACGCGCACACAACCAAAAGGGATTACCGTGAATGATGCTCGGCAAGCGTCTGAGAAGGGCGGTCGTATAAAGACTTCATCAATTTTAGTATCCTCAGATAGTTTGCATTAAAACAAAGAAATGGATGGATGTCACTGATTGAAGGAATCACTTCCAGCAGTGAAATATGAGAAGGCAGCAACTGAAAAGGTGCTGTAAGTTTTTGAGGATTTTCATGCTGCGCAGAGCTGAGCTGGATATCTGAACATGTCATAGTTTGCAAAGCAAAGGGATAATTCCCATTGACAATGCCATCTTTTTGGTAGGATACAGTCAGCCTAAAGGGGAAAAAAAAATCAAGAATACCCATTTGATAATTCTGACAGAAAAATCTGTCGAATATGAAAGACTGAGGTTAAAATTGAAAAATGAAAATGAACAGTGAGGTACAAAAAGCCAGGTGTCTCCCCCAAAAGAGCAAAAATAAATGGTAGCTTCTTCAAGTGTCAAGTCTTTGCAGCCGAGGCATTTTGTTTGATGTTTATGCAACAGGTAGGAGGGTTATAATCCATGTCGAGTGCTCCTAGTGCCACCTCGACTACTAACAGAACTGGATCAGTAGCATGGCTGCGGTTTAACATTGGCAAGCCTGGAAAGCGAAAGAAATTTTTAGGTTCGTTAGAAGATAGTCCAATTCCTGTAGAACACTACTTCTGAGCCCTTGAGAAATGCTGCTGTTATTTCACCTGATCAAAGGACCTTGCTTTCAGGAGGAAATAGCAGGTGAATGACTCTACTCCCACCTCATGCGAGTGACTCCATTAGCAGCAGTGAAATTTCTCCTCCTTCATGAGCAGATGCAAGGTGAGATTTCTGGGAGGAAAGCAGCTCAAAGGCTGTGTTATCTCCTTTGCTTAAGCCCCAACATCAGAGACAAGCTGCTCTAACATGATGAACTGAAAAAATAAAACAGATGCTTCTGGTCTAGAAGGTGCAAAAAGCAACTATGCACCAAAGGAAGTCATTTTTATCCTCAGTTCAGGTGCCAGCACCTGACTTCTTGCTGTTATTCAGGATATAACTCACAAAAGAAAATTTTTTAAAAACCCCTCTGCATTGCAAGGAAGTGCTGTGGACAGAAGCTTAATCTGTCCATCAGTGAGGTACAGTATCTAGCATGTAACTTGTCCTTTCCTCCTACTCCCATGGATCAATGCATACTTCTAGTTATTTGTGAGATTAAAGATCATGCCATTAGCAGAAGGCATTCATGACAAATGGGTCAGGCATTTGACTTTCCCAGAAGAGTAGATGTTGATTTTTGCTCTAGCTCCAGCAAATTAGTGATTAACTGGAAGCTATTCAGAGTTCCATTGCCAAGGTGGGTCAAAAGCACTAAACAAGGTCTTGTGAACATCTTTTCTCTCTCTTATTAAAAGAAAAAAATGCGCATCCAGGAAAGCAGCCACAATTCATTCTGATTACTTAATTTCTGTCTCTGTTCCCTTGTCACAGGTTAGGGGTATTTGATTTCCATTCAGAGGGGTCAGAGAGTGCTGTCAAAGCAGAGCTGTGTCATGGGATTAAACCCAGAATGAAATTCAGGTGTGTATTCACCTAACACTGCCTCCAGCTTCTGGCAATCGGGTCTACCAGGAGCTGAACAGAAGGAAATGCACAATCACTGCACCAGGGCAAGCATAAGCCTCTGTGACCCCACGCCCACTTGTTCAGGGTCTGACCAGAGAGATCCCCAGTTTTCTCGTTCTCCAGCTGTCTCATTCTCTCCTGGGCAGAAGGAGGCTGCTCCCTCTGCGACTATGCTGGTAATGTTGTGAGATGTAGATACAGCTCTTTCAAAATTGCACAAAAAAATTCGGAGGGTTGAAATGTAAGGGGAGAATTCAGGACTCATGAGAATTACCCTTCATTCTGCCACTCCTGTCTTGTAAGCAGTCTCTGCCTCAGTTCTTCTCCCACACCTCTAGACAAGTCTGAGGGCTCGTTTGTCTTCCAGGGATGTTTTAAGATGTAATGGATGTTTCATTATATAGTACTCTAAGCCTTTTGGATGAAAGGACTAATGTAAACTCAAAGAATTTACTAATGAAAACCATTAATAATGAATGTAATTACAGAGCTTTTGTAATGATTCAAAAACTTCAGAATATTTCAACGTCTGCATTATCTATGTATGATTTTAAAACAGAAGAAGATAACAGAATTTTTACAGAGATCTGTAAAAGGGATCAGTTCTACATGATTATCAAAAAAGTAATTTCTTCTGGGACAAAAAAAAAATATCCTGGGAGTTGGGAAAAAAGGAATGGGAACAAATCTTTAAGATGTAATATCAATTTCTAGGTCATAAAAAACCCACACAGAAATTTGCACATTTTATGATTGGAGGTGGGGGCAGCAGTATAGCTAGCTCCAAAAGAGTCAAAACCAGATACAGATTAATGCACTGAACACCACAAGGAAAAAAACGAACAAAAATCCCCACCAACAAACGAACCCCCCAAAACATTAGAAACAGAACAGTAGAGAAGAAAGTGGATAAAACAGCAAAAGGAGATTACTTCTAATGTAAAATAAGAAGAAAATAAGAAATGTCACATAAACCAAATAATGTATAATCAGAGAACTTTATACCCCATTTTATATTCCTTTGTACATCATTGCGTTTTTCTTACATACAAATGTTGAACATTCAACAATATGAACGCATGCAAGGGTGTCACTCCTCCTTGGAAATCTCACAGGTGCAGTTTCCTTGACTTTTCCAAGTTATTTCTCCCTTTGAGATGAAGTGGTTTGCATTTTTCTAACCACTGCATAGATCATGAGTCAAGTCTCACTAAATAAGCATCCAGCAGCATCTGATACCAAGAACTGAACAATTAACCGGCCCATTTCTTCTTCTCCATCACCTTTCCTGGCACCACCACCTTTACATATTCCCTGATAAATCAGAGCTCTTTAGGGAACAAGCGACCCCCCAACACAGTTTTCTCACAACAAGCCTCTAAGATATAAGGTTTTAATGGTATATTCCCTGCCTTTCTTGTCAGGACCCTATATTCTAGGCAGATTTTTCACCTCTGTTGATGCATGCTAAAAGTAGTAGTAAAATGTAAGCAAGAACAAGAAAAATGAGAAGAGTCACAAAAGCTTTAATCAACACTTGCACGTTGCAAATAATAAAACAATTGCTTCCATCAGAATTCAGTGCTGCAGTCTGCCTTCAACAAAAACTTGAGTTAAAATTACCAAACCAGACCTCAGTCATACTAAACCTTCAGCAGACAATGTTACTAATCACTAGACATCTAATGGATTTTACTTTAGTCTGCAAAAAAGGTCTGATTTTGCCCTACTTAATATTGAAACAGTTTTAAAATTAACACCAGTATATAATGACTCCCACAAGATTTTACAAAAGGTCGTGATCCGTTGCTTGTATTCAACACAAGTATTCACTAGAGAAACATAAGTTGATATGCTTGCTTGATGTTCACGAAGCATTTTGAAGATGAAAAGTATCATGTGCTAAATATTAAGCTAGTTTGACCATCTTCTCATTACACTACAGATAGACATTCTGCCAGAACAAGAAAAACAAGGCACAAAGCTGGTCTGGTGAGGATCCTGTTTTGCCTTTGAAAAAATGTGAAAATAATTGATAGTTTCAATAATAGATAGTTTCAAAGTATTAAGCATTCCTTTGCTCACTGCTTCAAAGGGGTCCCCAAATACCTAGAAATAGAACTACGTTCCTTTTCATGTTTGATAGGAAAAAGTATTAAAAAGACTCTTAAAAATACAAATAAAGAGATCTATCCACTTTTTGATCCACCTTTATCTAAAATTGAAGTAGAAATTCGAGTGCTTTACTTGTCCCCCTGTAATGAAAAGCCTCACCAAAAGACTCTGATGTGGAACTAATTTGCATTCTGAATATACTGAATGGACTACAGAGACTATAGTAACCTTTAGAGAATCTTTGCTTGCCTTAAAAAAGTAATTCATACTCTATCTCCTTTTACAGAAAATGAAAGGCTGAAAGATGTAAATTAGACAAAACAAACAAACCTTTCATAGTATATTATGAGCTCCAGGTCTCCTGTGCATTTACTAAAATTTGAGTAACTCCTCTTCCAATTTCAAGCACAGTAAATTTGGGCCATTTGACAAATGCCTTATTACCATTTTATTTAACTGTTGCTCCATACAGAAGCATATTTCAAGGAGAGATGCATCGAGAAACAACTCCTTCAAACTTGTTTTTCTCTTCCTTACCCTCTCCCCTATGCCATCAAATGGATGATAGGTTTTTTTATTATCTAAAACTCCCATTATTTCCAGCCTGGCTAACTGACTTTTAGCTTACACTGGCCCTTCTCAACAGGCTTTAGCAGCATCTTCAAAGTCATAAGCAGAATTAAGCTCCTACTCACCCCATGAAAGCAGAGAGCTGGGGAAAAGAGAAACATCCTCTAAAAACCCCAATGAAGGAACTGGGGAAAAATATAGAGTTGCGTCATGTGAGAGACAGTGAGCCTTTCTGAAGGCTCAGCTCACGTGGAAGGTGTCTGTTGGACACCAGAATTCTCTTAGCTTCAGTGTTCATGAGCTTATTCATTAGAGGGCAATCAAGTTAACTTCAAAAGCAGTGACATAGTAATTTGATAACAATTCTTTATCCCCATCCTGCAGCATCATTAAAATTACCTGACTTTTACCTACGCAAGCTACCTATCTTTCTTTATTTCCCCTTGTCCTTATAACGACTCTATCAGTCCTACATAACCATGCCGTATTGCTCCTCCAAACCCCCCAAATCCTCGGCTGCTTTGCCCTTCTATCTCCTTCTACACAAGTTTCTCTGTGGACCGAAGGTAAAGACAGCATCCATTATCATTGGCTACAGAAAGACCAGCCACTTCCAGACATGCTTCACAGATCTCCACCTCAAAGGAGTGCTGTGTGAGGTGGAGTTTATCCTCCTGCCCTGAAAGACCGACATCTGCTTGTGCAGGAGACAGGTGGCCTCACACCTTTCATTTCCCATGGTTAAGGCTGTGGTGGAGCCACATTAGCCCTTTTTCAAACACACCCAGTAGAGCATTACTCCAAGCACTTGAATGGACAATTTAGTCATCAGGACTTGCTAACTGGAGGCAAGGGTTGGAGCTGGAGACATCTATGAGTCTTTTCTTGTTATCACCAGCTGAGGAGAGACACTTGCAAACCTCCCTTGACTGCTGACAGCTGACACTGAAGACAAAATTACATAATAAAACCAGAAGTTAGCAGTAATCTGTGGCTATATTTACTATGTTAACACAGTGGAAACAAAAAGCCCATCTCTACATCGGGCCCACCAAAAGATAAAGTCTCACACAGGCACCGCATTTAAGCTGGTTTGTGTTATCTACCTGACAAAACCTTTATTAAACCTAGGAGGATCCATCTGAACTTTCAGCACTCGAACAACTGATTCAAGGATGCAGCACTCACAAAAGTGGGAAACTAGAGTGACTCTGCATTATTCATTCAGATTATTTGTTTTAAAGGGATGTTTTACACTGAAGAAGGAAGGATTCTTAACGTGTGGTCTTCATGCTCTAGGATTGCACCAACACTATTATCCTAGAATCAGAGGGGGGAAAAGGGCCGTGAGAGGCCATCCAGCCCTCCCCTTGCCCGAAGGTATAATCGACTAGATCTAAACTATTCCCGAATGATGTTTATCTAGCCTGCTTTCAGAAACAAGCTCTCCCAGCACAAGCTCTCTCTCCACAAGCTCCCCCAGCAATTCAGCTGAATGCTTCAGTGTGATTTGTTCTCTTCAGAGCACACAGGAGGGACAGGCTATTGCCTTTATCTTAGTAACTGTCTTTTATGTGCAGGTTTCGTTATGCTTCCCGCTTCTCTTTTAGCAACTGAATATGCTCCACTCTTTCTACATTTTTCCGTCTACACTTCTCATGGTTTTCATTGTTCTACTCTGAATTTTACTGATTCATATCTGCTAACCGCAGTGTGCAAAACTGGACACAGGACTTCTTTGGGGATTGTAAGACTTCTGTTGAAGTCACCAAGGAAGTGAGGTTTGCTCTGGGGCGGTGCATGTGAGAGCCATGGAAGGGGTGCAGGCAGGCTGTGGAGACCAGGCAGCACCGAAACCCAGGAAACCTTCCATTCTGCTGTAGCGAGGATGAATGTCATCACCTTGACGAAATGATATTTCATTAATGGAAAGATATTTCCAAACACTCCTGCAATAGCAATCACAGGTTCTATAATATAGAAAACAAGCAAGCATGCAAGCAAAACAAAAAAAGAGAGAGGCTTAGTTTTTGTTTCCCTGAAAAGCAGGCAGAGATCCCACAAGGTACGTAAAAGCTTTCAGTGTTATATATTAATTTTACACAGAAGGCAGTCAGACTGCAGCCCACAAGGACACTGAATTTCAATAGGAATTAGGCACCAAATTACCTTTGAAGACCTGGGCTTTAATAACTGCTGTTACAGAAAGCAGCGTAAAACCTGCTGAGGAGTAGCTAATGCCCAGTAGGAGTTTTGCAGACACTCAGCAATCACTGCCTCTGCTCTGAGGAGCACACGATAGAAGATTGGACGCAAAAAAAGGAGTGAAGCAGAAGTTGAACAGTGTCTGCCTGCATTGCTAAGTAAGAACAGACCTGTAAAATGTAAACACATTGAAATACTAATTAAAGTCACAGACCTCTATCAAATACCTAGCAAGATCCACAAATCCTAGCATATTAGATCCCACATTTTGGGATCAAAGCTGACGTCTCATACAGGTCACAGGAGTTCGTGTAGATGCCTTACCTGTCATCCAGTTCCTCCATCATGTTAGCAATGTGATTTTTCTTACTGTGAAACTGTGGCAGAGGGCTTAGATCAGTGCCAGATTAACAGAGTTAAATTAGTGTGGTTATGCATTGTGTCCTGAAAATGACTGAGTGTTGTTTTAATATTTTAATTTTAGTAAAAACACAGACTGGCAGGGAAAAAAACCACAAGCCTGTCATCCTGGTAATGCTTCACATTGCCTCATTTACTGGTAGTACTTTGCAAGAGGGCACACCTTACGGAAGCCTGAGAATTTTGGAATGGAGGGAATGACTAATTCCAAGTTGAAAAAATCTGCTACATTGCATCTCATTTTCCATTAGTTTCCTGAAACAGAAAAGACGAAAAAATCAGAGGGAAAAAAAAATTAAGATACTGACGGAAATTTATAAAAATACTCTAAATGCCACCAAGTTTTAGAGAACATATTTTAAAAAATGAAGATAGTAGATATAGTAGAAACATGACAGAAAATGTCATCATCAGCAGATACATAATAATAATGCCATCATGTCTCTGCATTACTCTCACAGTCCTGCCAAAGGACTCTTCTTGCTCATTATTTAAAAACATCTTTGTACTTAAGCATTAAAACACCAAAACTGCCACTTTCGAGCAAAGACTCCAGCAAGTCCATTTTCATGTTGTTAACGTGTCACAGCCTGGTTTAAGGGAAAATGCACTAAACAGCCACCAGGTAATCCGCTTGCAGAGGAAATTCTCCCTCACTCCTAAAACAATGAGGGTCTTTAAAGCATGGTTTATACGCATTTTAAATTGGTTTTAATCCTTGCTGTTATGGCTCTGAAGGCTATAATTAGCTGTATATACTCAATCAGCTTTGAATTCTGCCTGTCTAATCAATCAGACAATACGCATTTGTTATTGTAGTCTCGTATACATATCCCTCCATTCTCAAAGTTCAGTCATACCCCTCAAAAAACATTTGTGTTTTATATAACTCAGCAGAAAAAATATACAGGTTTGTCATGTGAAGTTTACATATTTCAGCACAATGAACACAAACCTTAAGTCCAAATTATGCACACTAAGCGACCTGAAAAAAAGTCCACACTGTGTTTTCAGTGAGACTTGTTGAAAAGAGGGAAACAGAACAAGTGCTTTACAGAGGCATTGCTTCCTTTAATAATTTGTGCCACATAAAGAATACTTTTCACACTAGGTCATTCAAGAGAGATTTTGGTGGAATGTGATCATTCAGTTTATGCAGCAAAACCAAGCTGCCACGATTTAATTCTGCTGTGTGGTCCATTTTTATATTGTACACCCATCAGTTGCTGAAGCATAGCTCCTGCTAAGCTGAAAGCATAAAAGAAAGAGTCTGGGGTCGCTTCTGAAAAGCCTGAAAATGTTTTATTCATGTATTGGTAGCACATATATTGCAGGGAGTATTGCTGTATTCAAGAGAGAATTGAATGACCCTTCATAGGTGAAATTTTGTCAGTTTAGGATTTTAGTTGGGTTGTATAAAATTAATCATGTTTTTTCTTCAGCTACAGGTCATTCATTCCAACCATTTTGATGAAGACTAAACCAGAGCAATTATGCATTCATGAGCAGGATGCTGAGGGCTTCACTTGGAAAACCGAAGACTGATAACCAAAGAAAGGATCAAGTATCTTTCCCGAGGCTACTACATAATGATCAAAACACCACATCTTAAAGCACGTATTGCAGAAAGCCTAGTGCTGCTCTTTAAACTGCTGCAGGTAAAACAGTGGATTTAAAATAACCAGCCTCTTCATCTGTTGGAGCACGGTGGACCTGTGCAGTGCATAAACTGTAATGTGTGCTTTATAATGAAGAGCTTTGCGCTGCTAAGAGGCAGAGCTGACAGATCCTATTTCAAAGTTATCTTTAATGCAAAAACAAGAAACGTTCCCAATTGTATCCATTACAATTAATTTGCTGGATGACAAAGCCTGCTACCTAAATCATCTCAGCCACCTATGGGAAATCAAATCTCTATGAAGCCTGAATGCACACAAAGTACAAATCACTCCAAACTGCCTCTAATATATGCATGTTTGTATACGTCCTCGCTTTCACATGCAAGGTGCCACTGTGAGCTCTGCTGTGGAGCCTGATGTAGCCCAAGTGCCGGGAAATGCTGACTTGGAAAGACGGGTGACAAAGAGCCAGGCCCTTCTAGAGTTCATTCTCCTAAGCCCTTCCACAGGCCAACAGGCTGCATAAGAACTACTCTCAGGAGAAATGACGCCATATGAAATACTGTACTAATGACATTAGGGAGCACGCTGCTGTCTCGAGCTAGCTTGAGAGTAGTTGTATTGTACAGGCAAATCCTAAGTGTTTGAGGGATTAGGCTAAAAGCTGGGAATGGCTTGTCCAAATAGTCCCAAGTTCATTTGAAAAGACATTTATTGAGACATTAATAACATCATGTCTCCCAGCAGACAAAGTGGGGCCATCCTTAGCATGATAGAGCAGCACCACACACGCTGCCCTTCACACAGGGAGGAAGGCTCAGGGTAGGTGATTTCATCCTGCTGAAAACAAGGAAGCCACTAGCAGAACCCTACAGGAATAACTACATTGGATCTGGCCCAAAACCCTTCACCTTGTGGAGATTTTTGTTGAATGGAAGTTGTTCATCCAAAGTCCCTGCAGATTTCTAAACCAGCTGAAAACTGCAGTGTGAAAAAACTTAAGGGCTATTCAGAATATGATGTTGTGAAGGAAGGAGCAGTAGGCTGCACACAAACTTTAAGTGCTCGTTTTAGGCTATTTCATTCAAATAACACTATACTTTATTCAGGACATACGTGGCTAGCATATGTTTACAACGAAAGCAGTACCATGCATCAAACAGAAGCGGAATTGTTTCAGAGTCATTGCAGTATATGTTATCCAGACATACTCCAGCTGGGCAGACTCATGAGAGGCATATGTAAAAAAAAAAAAAAAAAAAAACACACCACACACACCACACTGGTTCCACTTATTATTTTAAAAAATTAAATAGCCCTGAAGTGCATAGGCTCCATTCTCCTCCTTTCCCTCCCACCTTCCCATTTTGTTAAATAAATCCATCCCATCCTCTTTCCCTGAGTGGATTTCTTTATCACCAACTGCATTGTTCTGTGATGGAATGGAACAGAACAAAGGTTACTAGATTATTTTTCTAAAATCACTCATCTGGTATAGTAAAAACTCAAAAATTCGAGAAAATTTAAATATGCTTAGATGCTGTTAAAAAAAAAAGCAATCTGGCCCTATTTCTTAAAAAAAAAAAAAACACTGCCACAAATTAAGCCTCTTATTCCAATTCATCTGAATATTTAGCAAAACTTCAAACAAATACCTATACTTCATTTATTTATTGGCACATCATAGAATTAAGAACCATTGTCGCAGCCTTTCTTGTTCTTCATGTGTCTTTGGAGAGAGTCTCTCTATTTTCAGTTTTATGTTTTTGTTAACAAAAGATACACAGTCAGGTAACAGATTGGTGTAATATTTTCTCTTCATGCTTTCTGCCGGAGCATTCCGAGAAAAGCTAAACCAGGGAAACAATGTGCTCCGATACTCCCTGCAGATTCCAAGACCCATTCAAACGGTGAGCTTTGATAAACTCATCCCGCTCCCCGGGTTTGTTCGGCCTACTGGAAAAGCAAAAAGAACACAATCAAAGGGCTGCCGTGCTGCCCTCCCTCCCGAGCCTCAGGAGGCCTTGCCAGGGGACTCTTTCCCACTGGAAAATGTAGGAGACAGCACACCTCAGCAGCCAGGCATTTTTAAATGCCTCTCTCCACATCTAGGGAGTAAAGGTAATCACTCAGAATATCCTTGAGCCTTTAAGGGTTATTAGAAAGGAATGTACCTGAAAAACAAAGTCACAAGTTTGGAATGTCATTAACTGTAACTATTTGGTTTTGAATTCACATCCAGTCAGGTTTTTTTTGCTTTTCAGCAAAATATTTCACAAATTCCTACTTCTTCCAGCCCCTGTCCTTCATCAAGTACAGTGAAACTTGAATTATTAGGATATTCTTATTAATAGAGTCTATGTGAGTCGGAGACCTCAGGCAATTAATTCACATACTTGATAAGCAGAAGTTGCAAAACAGCTTTAGCCACCGTGAGGAAAATAACTCATTGCCATAGTAAGAAACAAAGAAAAACTCTGTTTAAGCACTATTTATGTAAAATGAAAGTATAATACTTTGAAAGGGAAGAGGCTGTAAAAAGTATGGAAACCTTACTACAGTTACTAGAGATGTTAATCAAGTCTCACTGATACCAGAGTAGAATTCAGACTCCCAGTGTTACTAAACCTTACAGAGAAATAAGACTAATTACACTTCAGCTTTTCTACAACTTGAGGTTTTTAATCACATATACTGTCTTGCTTAACAGTTCATTCACTTTATGCAGGCAAATTACAAGTTTCTGTAGAAGAGTCTGGAAGTGCATCTAGAATGCCTGTCCACTGTTTACAGTTGGGTTTTTTTCCAATGAAAATCAGTAGCTAATAAATCAAAGCATAATTACACAAACACAAAAATACAATCATTAACATTTTACTGGATACAAATGATAAGCATAAGGAAATGTCCACATACACTCCCTGGCATGAATTTGTGTTAGTTTGCTATTAATATATGGTACTTTGTATTGGTGGTAATGTGACTGAAAGACAGATGCTTATTAAAAAAAAAATTAGAGAGCCACTCATGCTTGACATGATCTTATACTGAGATAAATATCTATACAGTGATATGACCCTGCATACTCACATGTGATCATATCAACATTATTTTTTTTTTTCTGACAAGGTATTATCAAGGTAGTCAAACCTCCTCAAAGCTTGCTTTGATCAAGTACCAGATACTATTACCTAAAGTATTGGATGATACAGAAACAATCTGTGCAAGTGTAGCAATTTTGACTCAGAAAATTTTTAAAAAGTATTTACAAAGGTAACTTTTAAATTCAATGATTAAGACTCCAGTCTTCGTATTCCAAACATCTGATCATTTAATATCTTTTTTTTGGCATTTTGCTCTCCTCTCCCCATTCCTTCTCCCCACCGCAAATATTAGCCCATGTTTAAAGTAAACTATCACAATTAAAACTCTTCAGAAAAAACAGTAAGTTATTCACCTTGTGCCAAAAAAAAAAAAAAAAAGCAGCACTAAAACATTACTCAAAAGATTCCACAAATCCTTCATAATCAAGGAAAGTTCCAGGAGCAAAAAGAACTTATACAACTTGGAGAACTTGGAAGGAGAAGTGAGGGAAAGAGGAGATGGTTGTCTCTTGACTTCTTTTTCTGAACTTCATTTACAAAAAGCTCCTGGTACTTTCCAAATGTTTCCACACCTGCTGGCACATATGGTTTACTATACAATCAATTTAAATAAAACATCAAATTCAAATTCCCACCATAAATAATTCAACTCTTATGAAAACTGGTGGATTTTAGCTATTTCAAAACTAGCCCTGCCTGGCTAGCCATTTGGTTAGAACTCAGAAGTAAAATAAGAGAATTCTTACAAAAATTTGGTTATCTATTTTAGCCTTGTAACAGCTTAATACAAGTTAAATCTAGAAGGAACCCATTTTCATGGATACTTTGTTTCTTCTGTATACATCCTAGTACCCATAGGTTATAACTGTATAGGCTATGCAAGAAACAGAACCACTCAAGCTTTTTCTAGTGGTTCTGTGAGCCAGCTGGCTTTAGTTAATTTAAATGGGGAAAAAAATCTCTTGAAGTCCTTATTCTAAATGGTAGATAAACCCTCTATCCTTTTTTCTTAAGAGTGTTATCATCCATCCTTATTATGACACTGCATCTCTTCTCAGCTTTAAATCAGGGGTTGTCAATACTGCTTCTTTTTGTTTCCATCTCATTTCTCAAATTCCAGCATATCTGGGGAAAGAGCTCATCATTTTACCTCCTTGCCGAAGTCGGTCTTTTCACACTGGTCGGTTTTGGAAAGTCACAATACTGAGTGCTTCTCTAGGTCAGACTGGTACTAATTTGAGTATGGAGTGGAACCAAGCTGGTTTGATGTAGAGTTTGGACTAATTTATTTTCATGCTGGGCTGGAGATCTTGCCATCTCAGATGGCTTCAGGAAACTGAGTGGGGAGTGGTAGCCATTTCCATGCCAGAGTCTCTTAACAGCAAAAATACAGAAGAGAAACTGAGAGAATGAAAAGAAGACTTGTGGTTGAGTGAAGGGAATTTCCGTGTCCCTGAGCAGTGGTATTGTTCACTGAATTTGTGACAGTTGACAGAGAAATGGAACTTGCTGAAGAATTGTTTGAAGGTGTTGGACTTGTTCCATTGGTATTGCAGTAGATCTAGAATGCAGGGGAGAGGGAAAAAAAAAATAACAAAAAGGAGATTTTGTGAGTTTGGTTGATTTTTTTTAATGAGAAGACTGATCAGTAGTAATGAACAATGTGTAGCGCCACTCACAGTATTCAGATACTATACACACAATTGCTCATGCCTCTTTCATTGTGCAGTTAAGGACAAAGACATTTTGAAGTGCGCGCATGGAATTTGTTAAAGAAATAAATCTAACATTTTTCTAAATGTTTTTCTGTTGCTACATAACTACCACTTTATCAATAGTCTGAACTGAAACAAAAGAGAAAATAGAGCAGTAGGTTTCAAAAGACCTCACACCAAAAAAAAAAAAACCCAGCAAATGTAAAATTATGCAAAGACAAATCTTAGTCTTTGCAGACTAAGCCACAAACAAAAGTATGAACAAACAACAGCGAAGAACCTGCTGTTTCTACAGCTGGTTTGGAGATTCCTTTCAAGCAATGGTGGGGCTTATATGAGTGGACTTAATATTTCAGCCTCCCTTGTCTCCTTATCTTGCTGTGGTAGTACTGAACTGCAAAATTTAGCACAATGGAACTCTACTGATTAAATCATAACCTATCCACATGCTATACCAAACAAATATGCAGTGGAAAGACCATGTAATATTAGCAAATTTTTAAAAAGCTGACAGAAAGCAAAAATTTTTTTAAAACTATTTTCTCCCTCATAACTCTACATTATAGGGATAGCACAAAAATTTGCACCCCATGTAACTTCAGTATCAAGCTATTTCCTACACACAGGAAAACTTTCAAAGCTAAGCTGACGTGTTCTTTTCTTCCAGTGAAAAAAACATGTGATATACGAGAATGAAAAACAAGGGCAAGAATCACATATCTGCTCCCCAAAAACACACATAGTTTAGGAAGCTTGGCTTCAACTCTGTGACAACAAAGTTGTATTATACCAGAGCCTTCGGGTAAGCTCTGTCAGACTTTTTTTTTTAAAGAGCAGTTAGTTTAACAAATAATACTCTCTATAAAAGGTGTCCTTATTATCTCATATTTCTAGTGCTGCTGAGAAAATTAATTTTCGTTAGCAGAAAAGACAATTATATTCCCTCAATGCTGAAGCCATGAAGTCAAGGTTAAATTTACTAGGAAATTGCATGAGTATTTTAAGTATTTTCTACTAAAAAAAAAAAAGCATATAATAGAAAAACATCAGCATAGTATAGAGCTTCTGGTAGTTGGGGTTTTTGGCAACCAGCAACATGCTGGAAACAATTTAGGACTGCAGGATAAAAATCGCAGTGTGGAAGTTTCTGTTGAAACCAGTCCAAAAGTGATCAATAATGGATTGTGGAGTTAATAACCCTCAAGCTGGATACAAGGCAAGTCCCAACCTGCCCTGGAATCTCTTCAGTCTTCCTACAACGTCTGAGTCTCTGCTGCCGTTTTACACTTGATTATATATTTTTAAGGTTTTCTTAGTTCCAAACAGAAAGCCTACTTTCTGGTTTGTTTCTTTTGTGTGGGGCGGTTGTTTGGGGTTTTGTGTGTGTGTGTGTAAGAGGAAGGGCTTAGAGCCAAGTTTCCCAACGTCAAGGTAGATGGGACCCCAGACAGATCATCTTAGTGAAGATGTGACAAATACCAGTAACCCAAAGGGTCTGATCCTGCTCTGCCAAGGGGAAAGACAGCACAGACAATGGAGAAAGGATAGTGCCCTTCCTTACAAACAAAGAAGGGAGGCGGGGGAGAAATTAAAACGGTCTCCAGCAATCTCTTTGTTGTTTATTTTTATGATATTGTGTGACTGACCCTTTTCGAAGGATAGTTTATAGGAACAACACATCGATATGGGAGCCTCGCTTGGGGGGGGGCTGCTCACAGAACGGCAAATCGCCTTTGCACCAAGGGCGAGGCTGGGCCGGTACGGTAGCAAGACACTGAGGTCTTGGCTTTAAGACCCTGAACCTCCCGCTCACCCCGAGCCCTAGGATGGGACTATATAGGCTTCGGAGAACACTCGGACCAGGGTCTCGCTGCCCTCCGGCTGTAAAACTCGGAGCTAAATCGGGTTTGGGGGGGGATTGCTCCGCTTCTTTTCGGCGGGAGAACTAACGCGCCTCCGCCACGGCTCAGCGCCTTTCCCTCGAGGATCCCACGGGAAGAAAGGCGGCGAACTCCCAGCTTCACTGTTACAATTCGACCCACGGCACCGCCAGCCCACGGCGGCGGGATCGAGCCCCTCCCCGCCCCATCCTGTCCCCCGCAGGGCTGCGGGCCGAGCCCACCCGCCGGCGGCGCGGCCCCTCCTCAGCCGGGGCTGCCGGGGCTCGTTGCTCCGGCCCCGCCGCCCCCCCGGGGCGGAGGTGGGGGAGCCGCCCGCCACCCACGGCCGCCCGGCGGGGCGCCACGGCGGCCTCCGGGAGGCGGCGGCACATCTGACGGCCACACGGGGCGGCCGGGGAGGGTCTCGGCGCGGCCGCTCTCCCGTCCCTCACGCTCGGGCCGGCGGTGGGGAATCGCCGAGCCGCTCCGAGGCTCACCTGCGTGGGTAGGAGGAGGGCCAGGAGCAGGAGCCCCAGGCCGAGCCGAACCGCCAGCGCCGTCCCCATAGCCCGTCCGCTGCTGTCCTACCGCGGGCTGCGCTGCTGCTGCTGCTACTCCTGCCGCTGTGGCTGCGGGCGAGAAGGATGCGCCGCTCCGCCGCGCCCGGCCTTTTTATGGCAGCGCGGGCTCCCGTGCCGCCCCGCCGCCGCCCTCCCCTCCCCTCCTCCTACCCGCACCTCTGCTCCCGCCCTCCGTGGCCGCCGCCCCGGCAAGTCGTGGTCTCCCCCTCGGCCCGTGTGCCCGCTCCCCCTCCCCGAGCCGGGCCGTGGTGCCCGCGGCGCGCTCGGGTCCGGCCGGCATCGCTTCCACAGACCCCGGAGCTTTGTTCTCCCCGGTTCGGGTCTCGCAGCCCGCGGTGTCTTTGTCTGGTGCCGGCGTCGTGTTGCGGTGCTGAGGGACCGGCACAGGGTGGCAGAGCTTGAGTGGCAGTCACTCTAGAGAAACGCTTATTGCTTATGAAAACATCCGGTTTTTTATTTAAAAAAAAAAAATCAAATAATGGGCGAGAGAAGGAAAGGTAAAGAAGGCTGCGAGTATCTCCACATGGTGGGAACAGTGGGTGAAAGGCTGAGGAGTTAAGATCCCACCTTGTTCAGAGCTGCCTTACCACTAGTGCTCAGGCTTCAGACCACAGGTTGCGATTTCAAGCACTCTTTGAGTCTAAATATTTTATTATTGCCATTATTTCTTAAGAGTAGGAGACCTGTGTAATAAGTGGAACAGCAGGTTCTTCCAGCTGTAGCCTCTGTATGTAGGGTTCCTGCTTCTGGCACAGCAAATACTGTAGTTATATTGTATCTCCTCCCTTAATAGGCTGAAGACAGATAGTGCCAGTGCCTCACCAAAGCAGTCAGGTGCCTCAGTGCACAGACAAATTAACAAAAATAGCCTGTGTCTGCTTTATAAACTACAAAAAGAGACACCGATGTGCTGATTTTATTGTGACAAAGCGGTTATTTCCATTTAAAAGAAGAGGATATTTATATGTCCTGTCAGCTCAGACTAATCAATAGATTTTAAAATTGGCTGTGTTCATGTTTATCTTAGAACAAAGTGTGAGGAGATATCCACATTCAGCACTACCTAACCTATTTGCCATTTCCAGGAGCAGGACTACTTTTCAGGAGTTTCTGAGGGCCATTGCTAGAACTTGGTCCCAAAGCACGTGAAACATGTGCGTGAGCCACAGAACCATATGCTGGGATTTGTGTTAGGCAAAATGTATCATTCTAAACCAAGTCCTACACTAATTGCTTCAGAATGCCTGACGAAGTTATAGATATATTTATTTTTTTCCAGAAATAAAAGCATTTTGCAAGCTGTACCACCCAAAATATCAGTCCTTATTCTATACCTAAATGAAAGATCTTCTGAGAGCTGCATGAAGCCTGAAGCACTCCTGAAGTAACATTTCCCTATTTTTTATAAATCCCTGATCACAGTCTGAGTCCAGTTCCTAACTATTGGAGGCATCGACTTTATATAGACTAACTATGGGAATAGTCATCAAATTGAGAATCGTGTGTTTCTGAATATTCACTGGCTGGCTGCTGAAAGCTGGTTACCAGAAGATGGGTTTTCATGATTATACAGATATAAGAGGAGAAAAAAGGAAACCATGATCGACTCAAGAGAGAGGTGACAAAGATGAAAACATTCCTATCACTGCTCTTCCTTGCAAACAGTTTGCTTTAGTTATCACGATTAAAATGAAATCACAAATGGGAAGGAAGGTCACCTTTTCACTCAGGAGACACACTTAACTCTACAAAAAGGCAAAGTTCCCTGTGAGAGAAGCCACGTGAATCACAGAGACAAAGTGAGGGCTCAGACTATTCCAAACCAGATCCCCTGGAGGAGACGCAAAAGGAAGGTCAGGGCTCTATGGTGGCCAAAGCAAAGAACATCCTAGCGTAGATCTGACACAGATGGTTTCCATTTTAATCTCTCCCACCTTGCTTGGGAGAAAAGGAAGTGATACAGCTGTTGCCTGGTCCCACAGGGATCATGACTGGTTGTTGCAGGTTAAAGCAGCAGCTGAGACATATTAATGTCAAAGCTGCAACAGATGAGAATGAGAGAATAACTATCAGATGCCCTTTCCCGGAGCTATGTAAAAAAATGAGGCTGATGCACAGTTCTTGTAAGGTGACATGAACCAGAACAACATTATACAGCTGCTAATTATTATTATATAGTGTATTGCACTTTTGGCATTTTAACAAGTTTCAGTGAAAAGGGGGATATCTTTCTTTTTTTCTACAAATATTTTAAAGTTTGTTCCTTGAATAGCCTTTTAACTAAAGAAAAATGCAGAGGTTTTAAAACATTTGGCAGAAGTTACAAATTACTGAAATAATACGACTATGTTAAGTTTATGTTCTGAGGCTAAAAAACATGCCTGTCTGAAATATTCCTAAAATACTAATGCAAATAAGGAAATGTACTAGCAGCAAGGGAAAAGTGCTAAAAATAGTTTAAGCTCAAGATTTTCTTTGAAACTTTTGTAATGGGAAATTATAATTATAATGCATATGTTCCATTGTATTTCTACAATCAACTCTCCCCATTCAGGAAAGCCGCAATATTATTGATTCCTCCCAAACATAAATCATCTGCACACCTAATTCCAAAATCTTTACTTTTTTTCAGTGGAAGCCTATAATGAAGTCTGCAAAAGATGTATCTGAGCAAAAGACCAGGACCAAATATATGGATTTTTCTACAAGACGAGAAAGACTGTAATTGAGTTGAGAACTGTACGAAGTGAAGCACTGCTATCTGGTGGCCAAAAGGCATTTCTGATTTTTTTCAGTCAGAAAAGACAATATACTCTCTCAATTAAACATCCTTTGCTAGCAGTGTGCTCTAAGAGCTTTCATGATACGGAGATATATTGTTAAATATTATTGTTAAATCTTCGTTGTTCTGCTTCCTTTATTTTTTCTAGGTCAGAATAGTACTCCGCACCTCTCCCAAGTAAATACGTAATATTTGATGAGAAAACAAAGAGAAGAAAGAAAACTCCTTTGATCTTTTGGGTTAAATGTAAGTTCATCTGTATATTCCACCAGTGATTTGTAAGTTGATTGAACTTTGCAATAGTCATAACTTCCAGTCTAGTGATCAGAAGCAAAACAATAATGCATTAGCAAACAAGATCAGCTAAAAGGACTGGCAGGAAAAACAAAAACAACAAAAAACCAAAAACAAACAAAAAACTCTTAGTCATCTATAAAAGGAAACAGAGAAGTATTCTCTGAGATGTGTAAGTAATGTATTTAAATCTGGACAAGCTTTAGCTGAATAAGTGTAGCCAGGGCTTTGAGTGGTATTCATAAGAACTGATTTTGACTTAACCATTAATTTAGTCTCGCCTTTTAGCTGCCAATCTTGATCCATCTAAGCTTAAATATTTTAGGAGCATCAATTTCCAATGAGAATTGCTGGATCCTGTGCTCCCAACCAGCTCTTCACCCTCCTTGGCTGTACATAGACTGGAACTTGTTACACCCTGCGGCCCATCCAGGGTCTTCACCCATTTTAATCTCACTCTAGAGTGCACTGTGGCTCTCAGTACTCACCTGGGTCATATCTATATTATGAGTTATTTTGGTTAACCCCCATCCGCGACCATGTTATGCATTTATTTTTTAGAACTTTATCTTTTTTCGAAGGACAACTTTGAAGAGTAAAATCCAGCTTTCCAGTGTGTATTGACTCGCCCATATATGCTGATCTATGCTGACATCATCTGGTGGTAAGTTTCCTTGAATCCTTTTTTGCTGTATGGATTTTACCTTGAGAAACTCAGAGGTCAATATATAGGAACACTATCTTTTCATACGCTAGGCTGGCCCTTCTCTTGACCTATCTTGCAGCAGCGTCAGAGCTCCATAGCCATATAATCAAAATCCGTCAGCTTTTTTGAAGCACCCTCCCTTACGGTTGCACATTCAGCATAATTTCAGAGCAAGACTTAAGTACTGATGGGAGCTGGCTGGTTGAAAGTGAATTTAGACAACTGAACAAAGCTGTTTGGAATGTGTCTTGGATAAGAACTTGGAATATATATTGATTATGTTCTTTCTTCCAGTGGAGGGTTGATATTAGTAGAGCTTTCAATGGCATGATTGGTGGTACTGTAAATCTCTTGGTAATTATTACTTGGTAATAAATGTTGATTGGATTCAACTATACATGTCTTCAGACATGGGCCTTGCTGTCATGACCCAGACCCTCATTACAACAGGATTCCGTCAGGGCCACTGTTTCCTTCAGTGTCAACCTGAGGCAAAAAGCATCAGGCTACTTAACTAGAGGCATGTGGTTATGGAAGTAAACAAAGCCATGATTTCGAGCCCTGGGATGATAAGCCTGGAAGTTTGAGCAGAAGTGAAAAATAGTGTCAAGAAGAAGGGTTTAAGAATTGCCGCCCTAGTACCCATGGATCTTTTGACTTCTGGGTAGACTTCAAGGGGTGGTGTCAGCTTACACAATTAGGAGTGGCTTCAGATCTGCTTGAAAGCACACCTTTCTCCCCAAGTGAAACAAATGCCTGGGTGACATCAATACAAACAAATTAAGTGGTAGCAGAGCCTGTTCTTTGGCCTTGAGGCCAACTGGCATGTCTAGCCATGTCCATACCAGTAAACTCTCCTGGCCTCCAGAAAATGGAGGCTGAATCTGAGGTGCCTATCAGCAGGAAGTTGTGCCTGACCTGGGCCAACCCCTGAGTCATGCTCAGGAATAGTTTGCAATTATGCTACTTGGTATAGGACTAAATCAAGACAGGGCTTTCCTTTAACTCATGACGCATAATGCCAGATAACAGGTCTACAGACATGAAGAAGTAAAAATAATCAAAGGTCTTTTTTTCCATCTTCTGATTTGAGGCAAGTTTAAACATAATTCTCAGGAAAACAAACAAACAACAAAAACAAACCACACAAACCAAACAAAACAGTGAAGGGTATTCCACAGCCCATAGGCCTCCTGTTTCTTTGCCAAACTATCTTTGCAGAATATTTCTCTTAATACAAAGTCTTCTTCACTGCAAATTTAAAGTAATGACTTCTTACGTCACCACAGTAAAACACACAGACAATAATGATGGCCAGATTTTTAAGAAAATGTTTACCAGTTGAAAACATATCAAGCACTTTGCATTGAGAGAACGAAGGAAGGGCCTCATGACAGCAGCCATCTATATCTAAGTGAGTTTCTCTGGAAACCCTTGATAGATGATGGAGGGAAACAAGTGCTTCTATGATGTAATTCATCTCATTTCAACATAGACATCTGAAAAAGATAAATCATATCCTGGAGTTGCCTATATCTCTTGAGTGGCTATCAAAACAGTGTAGATTATTAGCTCAGACATTTGCCACTACGTCTTCCATTATTTTGAGGAACAGGTTCAGTTTCTTCAACATTTCTTCATAGGATTTCTATGCATTTGTGTTGCTTTCATTTTCACTCTCTCAAATCTGTCTACACTAGATCATATCATCCAAAGTAGGACACTCTACTCAAACTGAGAATTCAGCATTCAACAACTCTGTTGATGTAGCTTAGAAATAATTTTTTTCTTTTTTTTTTTTTCAGCAGCTTCATAATGTTTGTGGTCTGATGCAATTTTGAGATTATCTCACTACATTTCTGGAACAATAGTGCAATGTTAGCACTTTTACCATCTCCTTGAATTTTCCTTGTATGATAAGACATTACTAATTGCAATTAGTGCAACCAAATTCATCTCACTATATCTTGAGCACTGGCTCTGTAAGTCTGTGATTTCTCCTATTGAACACAATACTCTGCATTACCTCTTTTACCAGTGGATGAAAAATTAGTTATCTTGATATTACACTACTACTTCATTCTGCTTCTTTCCAAACAGATGAAAAAATGTTCAATGAAAATCTGTGTCCTTATTAAGCATTTTAACCATCATCATTAGTTTATGACTGGTGGGATTTCTTCTGTCCCTGACACATTTCAAAATCTATGTTTTTATCTGTGCCTATGAAGTCTTTATTTTCTCTTGAGAAGCAGTGAAAATTGGTACTTTGCAATTTGAATCCAGTGTTCTTCCATTTCCCTTTTTTATTTGTTATCGTTTGCTTATTTTTTGTCTTTACTTACTGGCTTCTCTTTGCCATTAGACAGGGCAAATTTTTACCCATAGTTACCAAAAGATAGTTTATGTAGAAACAGAGCTGCCTTACAAAGTACTCAATTTCAGAATTCATTCCTAGTCATGACGGCTGTGTGGCATCCTGAAAGGCTTATTCTTTTGTAACCTATTCTGAGTAATTTCTAGTTTGAGTATGGGACAACGTAATGAGAATGAAGCAAGGAGAAATCTGATAAACAGGAACAGAGAAAGCTGGAGCTGTTTATTTTAGAAGACAAAATAAGAACAAAAATGTTTAAAAAGCATATAAATGGACAAGATCTAGAAGGTAGATCAGCTGTTCTTCCCATTTCATAGTAGTAAAAGAGACCAGCACAGGCTTTGAAAAGACAGACTGCTGAAGGGAAACGTATCAAGTGTCACCAAGATGTTAAGACTTCATGTATCTTTCAGATGGTGAACTCTCTGCCACAGGGTATCATTAGGCAAGGTACAGAAAAGGAGTGGTCAGGTAGTGATGAGAACACCCAGAGCTTAAATAGCAAGTGTTGCAAGGACACATTTCCCTGGGAGATAAATCATCACACATCTTCCCACTGAAAGATTTATACATCTTTCATACCTCTGGAACTGGACACTATGAAAGGAGGAGATAGCCTTGACACCAAGCAATACGATTATTCTGATGTTCTATCCATCCCTATTGCACCTTTGTTCATATGTGTTTATATATATGTTTAAATATATCAAAGGTGTATTGAAACCTACAGATACATTTTTCTTTTCCAATGTAGTAATGTTTATAAATGCTAATCAAGGAAACTTTGTCCCTTGGCCACAATGGACATTGAAGTACTTTCAACAACCCTTTTTTCTGCTTTTAAAAGCAAACCTGACACAAATCGTAACTGTGGGGAAAAAAAAAAAGAGAGAGAGAGAGAAAACTTTAATTGTACACAGATGGAGGAACAATCTAAATTCCCTCATTGGAAATTAATTATGTTAGACTTGCACGCATTAGTTACTATCAATTAGAGAAGAGAACATTATATTCTAAATAGTAAAGCCATTAATCTGAGAATACAGAGAAAACACAGAAGTAAACAAATAATTCAAACTAATTAACATTTGCTCATGGAATGTGTAGTTTTATGGCTAATAAGCAAGGTTCAAATAACAAATGCTTAATTGATTGCTTTTCCTTTTTATTGCATTTGCCATCCACTGTTAGCAGTAGCTAGATAAATCCTAGAGCAGCAACCAAACCCAACAGGACCTGAGTGTGTTCACCACAGAATGAATGAAAGACTGAAAGCCTGGCTTAGAAAACAGTACATTAACTTTTCCTACCAAAGGAAAAAAGAAAAAAAAAAAAAGTCATCATGTTTTAGATAACTGGCAAAGAAAAAAGTGAGGGAAAACCAAACAAATCTTATTGCAAACCTCTCACCAAACTGGAGAGTTGAAGAATTAGCAGTGGAACTATGGAGCCTTTAATCTTTGAGTAGCTGGACTGAGTATCAGGCTGACTGAAAGAAGTTACTATTTCCCTCCCATTTGCTTAGCCACTGATGCAACACCAATTTTCACTGGTAAGGCAGCTCTGTATTTCTGGTTTAGGTGAGTTGCCGTGCTCTGACTTATCAGGGTGGCCTCTGTCAGCCTCTTTAGCACTGGTCAGAGCAGTCTGCACCGCCCACCTCTGTTTTCTTTCTCATCATGGCTCAGTGTGGCCTTCTAGTGTAAAAGAGGACAGGCAGACAAAAATCAAATTAGTCAAGTAATGAAAAGAATGGGGGAAAAAAAGATGTTACTTTAGCAAGTGCCTATCTCTCCATCACTTGAAGAAATATCAAACAATACCTGAAACTCATCCGCCTTACCTTACTCTTACATTTGAGTTTTCAAGGAATAAGTAGGCTGCAAGCAAAGGTGCTGTGTGAGACCTCACTCACCTCTGGAAAGGAATTCTCTGTGCAGGACGCCAACACGACTGCAGGAAAAAAGTGGACAGAAGTTGATAATGCTGTTGTTATTGTGAAAAATGAAACAGCAAGACGAGGAGCTGGTACGTAGAGAGAGATACGAGTTTCAGTGTACATGGGGGTTGGAGACATTAAAGGTATCCTAAACAGAATAAACTCAGTGTTTCATAGTAAAAATGGTACAGTAGATTATATGGGTAAATGTGTGAGAAAGGGAAACCAGTTTAGGGCAGTGTGCCAACAGAAAAGGCAGCACAGGAAGGGCTAGAAAAAGAGCTTCTGCTGCACGTAAGATTAGTTTTCAGAGATGAGCTTTAGAGAATGTGATGGTAAGATTATTTGATCATGGACTGGGTGCAAGCAACATGCTAGAGGAATTGCCTCCAGACTATGGACTAAGAGAACATATAAGTGGTTACAACAGGAGTGTAACACTGGAAGAGGTGAATTAGCAGTCAGGGAGATTTAGCTCATTATTCAAATGAATATGGATAAACTTAAAGGTGCTGCTCACACGGGGACACTGTATTCCCAGGCTGCATAAATATGCACAGAACACTATCTGGTCACCTCCGCAGTGCACCTTGAAATAAAGGAGTGTAATTTAAAAGGCGTGTGGTTCCAACGAGGTAATGCTGAGGCTAGATCTGCAGTGACAAGAAATCTGGTGAGATGTGCATTGCAGAACATTAGTCAGAACTACTCACAGGGCTCGAGTGGCAACGTGGTGCTCTTGACTTTACTCTGAGATGCAATGAGTGTCAGTAGATCTGCTGTCACTTGACCAGCCTTGCACAAACATAAAGGTAACAAAAAACCCTAGGCAGTGGGGAGGTATTTGCCGATTACAGATTCCAACATACAGGTCAAAAGCTATTACGAATTTTCTCTCTGAGCTATCAAAACAAAAAGACTAATCTCCTTGTGAGTGAATGTCATATAGAGTATACTGAAATAAAGAAATGAAAACCATAAACCAGAGAGGAATTATGCTTCCTAGACAGGAGATGACTCCACTGGAAAGGAAAAAAAAAAAAAAAAGAAAGAAAAAAAAAAGCAATTCTATGAGAAGAAGAATACATCTTGGTCAGACTAATTTCTCACCCAAACTTCAAAAGGGTACATAGACCACCACTAAACTGCCAGAGATGGATGATCACTGTTTCTTACCAAAGCTGCAAGTTTTAACTGTATGTTGCTGAGGTGTCATTTGCTTTAAAATAACAACAACAACAAAGCTTCAAATCGCCTTGTCCTCAGAGGTGTGTGACAAGCCTGTGTTGGAGAGCACAGTTGGAGCTTGTGGCAGTGTTGTGAGAGAGCTGTTCGCTGCCATCTAATGGTAAAGGGGAAGAAGAGAAAAATTAGACTCTGGTCTTCCCCCAGTCAGAATGTTTTGGTTATAATTACAGTTTGATAAAATTAAAGCAGGAGTAATGAATATTCTTTTTTTGCCTTTTTGGTCATTAAAAAAATGTGCTTAATGACCCAGGTTGGGAGTTGCCAAGACCTCATACAACTGGAGTACAAATCTTAAAGACAAGCACTTTCATGGCCCTTCTTACTCTGTGGCACGGAGGGAATCTGATGACAAGGAGACCCGTGTGACACTGAAGTTCCTCCACAGTCTGGGACTGAATGAATCCTGACAAAAACCTTGGTAAGCATTTCCTTTCGTGACCAAGACAAAATAGTAGCACGATGTACGTTCTAACTAGCACAACTGTAACAGTGGCCCATGTAGATGGACTAGTAAATGAAGCAAGTGTGGCAGAGATGCTTCTGTTTGGGTTGTGCAATGACAAGATATATCAGATGCATTATACTAGTTCCTGACATCCAAGTTACATTTCCTCTGTGACCTGTTTGAGTGCCACGCTATTAACCTTCTGCAAACTGTAAGGCCTGCAGGAAAGGATACCAAATGGTGAACTGATTACTTTCTGGTTTTGTAAGATGCCACTATATTGTCATATTTGAAGAATATAAAAGAGTGACTTCAGGCATGTTCTTTATCTTGCCTTTCAATATAAAGATGCAATAAAGATAATGTCAGTCTAGCCTAGAAAGGCACTAATACTTATATCTTTGTTTACTGAGAGTAAGTTATCTTCACTCTTAGCAAGGTTGGAGCATGACTTTAACCCTATGTGCGACTAATCAAATTCTAAGAGCTCTGAAAAGAATGGGGTGCATAGAAAGCTAGATTTGTGGGGGGTTTTGTTGTTTGTTTGGGGTGTTGTTTTGGGGGTTTTTTGATTGGTTGGGGGTGGAGTTGGGGTTTGGGTGTGGGTTTTTCCCCCATAGAGGAGGCAGCACGTTTCTGCACAGGGAATCCCCACTGTTCAGACATACATTTCTGTTCTGACTCACTACGTGCCACTATGAATACAAGAAAGTTACTCTTACCAACTTTTTTCCTCAATAAGGATGTATGTGTACTTTAAGACACATGGCAGAAAAGTGCTAAAAAGCTAACAGCTATATTCCCAATTGAAATTGGTCAGAATTTCACAGAACTGGGCACTGAAACATTCAAAATACATACAGACACAAAGATGTTTGCAGCTTCCTTTCCAGTAAGGTTTCTAAGGAGGTGAAATAGCTTTGCAAAGGAATTGCTCCATTACAAAATATCTCTGACATTAAAATCTCTCATTCAAGCATTTTACGACGAAGTTTATACAGGTGTAAATTTAAGCAATCACTTATAATTCCTGTGCTAATTGCACAGCTGCTGTGCAGTAGTAGCTCCACAGTTATGTCACTTGCCACATTTGCTGGTAATTTTCTAAAGGAGAATTGGTCTGTCAGGTGAGGTAACGAGCATTTTAAAGGAGAATTTCAAAGCTGAAAAGCTCTTCCATCTGCAAAAATTACCCTGAACCTTGTACAACCATTTACATCAGGGCAAGATGCTGCCAATCTGATGGAGTTCTGTTTCGTACCCATTTTGTGTGGATAGAGAATTTCCCAAATGCTGTGCAGAGCATTCAGAAGCACTGAGAGATGTATGATTGGTATATGACAGAGAGAAAGCTGGGAGAAGGCAGGAGGAGGGATGGATCTCTCCTAGTTTCTGAGCTCCAAAGGGATGGGATTATGGATTACACCGATCTTGGAGATGTGGTGTGGAAGAGGGAGATGCAATGTGAAGGAAGGTAAAGATAAAGACAGGGGAAACCCAGGCCACAAAGTGATTTGGATTAGATCATCACGGTGGCCAAGCCTTTGAAACTAATCTGTGGTCAGGAAATTTCAGCATCTGCTGGAGGCATTTCCCAGGTGAGAGATTTCCGCTGTTTTCTGGTTTGGGCATGTGGGTAGAGCCTGGGGAGCTGAAAACACGTCAGCCTGGCACTGAGGTCCTGGAAGCTTAGTCTTGTAGAGGCAAATGGTTCAACAAGGGAAAATCAGAGGTGTGTAAAATCAAAGCGATATGTAAATTATCAACATAATTACTCCCGAGTGCTTTGACTGGGAGGTGGGCAGTGAGGGAGGGAATCACAGAATGTTAGGGGTTGGAAGGGACCTCAAAAGATCATCCAGTCCAATCCCCCTGCCGGAGCAGGAACACCTAGATGAGGTTACACAGGAAGGCGTCCAGGCGGGTTTTGAATGTCTCCAGAGAAGGAGACTCCACAACCTCCCTGGGCAGCCTGTCCCAGTGTTCCGTCACCCTCACTGTGGAGAAGTTTCTTCTTATATTCAAGTGGAACCTCTTGTGTTCCAGTTTGTACCCATTGCCCCTTGTCCTATCATTGGTTGTCACCAAGAAGAGCCTGGCTCCATCCTCGTGACACCCACCCTTTATATATTTATAAACATTGATGAGGTCACCCCTCAGTCTCCTCTTCTCCAAGCTAAAGAGCCCCAGCTCCCTCAGCCTTTCCTCATAAGGGAGATGCTCCACTCCCTTCATCATCTTTGTGGCCCTGCGCTGGACTCTCTCCAGCAGTTCCCTGTCCTTCTTGAACTGAGGGGCCCAGAACTGGACACAATATTCCAGATGCGGCCTCACCAGGGCAGAGCAGAGGGGAAGGGGAAAGCCCAGCCCAGCGGGGCTCGGGGGGAACCTGCTGCCGAAACACCTCTTAGACAAACCCGTGCTGCGCCGCTCCCCGCCCCGGCCCCCCGAACAGCGTATAGTGAAAAAGCGCACATTGTAAAAAAACCAAACCAAACAAAAACCAAAACAGCGATGCGGAGAATTATAACGGGAAACAGCTCGGACGAGTCTCGGCGGGCAGCTCTGCCGGCGGAGGAAGGGCAGAGCCCGGCGGAGGAAGGGCAGAGCCCGGCGCCGAGGCGCCGGTTGCTCCTCCCGGGGAGCCCCGGCAGGGGGCGCGGAGCCCGGGCTGGGGCGGCTCCGCCTCCGGCCTGCGAGCGGCGGCGCGGGGACGGCGGCGGCAGGGCCCGGGCCCGAGGCGCCGGGAGGACGCAGGTAACCGCGGCTCGGCCGCTGCGCCCTGACCCCGCCGGGCCTCCCCTCCGGCAGGGCCGAGAGCCGCGGGGCGGCGGCGGGCGCCGCCGCGGCTCCAAGGTCGCGGAGCTGCGGGGGCCGGCGTGGCCCTCCCCGGCGGCGGGTGCGGGCGCCGGCCAGGCCCGCGGGCCGCGGCCTCCGTTGGGGCAGCGGCCGGAGAAGCCGGGGCTCCGCGGGCTCTCCGCCTGCGGCGGGCCCGCCACCGAGGGCCCAGCGGCGGGTCAGCGACCGTCCCCGGAGCGGGGGCTGGTGTTGCCGTGGCTGCCGGCCTCGCAACGGGCTTCCAGCCGCCCGAGTGGGCGTGGATCTCCGTCCGCGTTGAGGTTTCACGGGGGAAAGGGCCGCCCGTGGTGTTCGGGGCGGGCTCTCGGCCGTGCTGGCAGCGGGGAGCGCAGTGAGATCCAGCGCTAAAAATAAGCAGCAATAGTTGTTCAAATAACCGTTCCAGGAATTTGTCCCCAAACTGGGGAGAGGCGTAAGTCTTCTGCGAGGTTTGCACCGTCCTGAATATTAAATTAGGTCCACTTATTAAAAAAAAAAAAAAAAGCCAAGGGAGTTGGGTTATTTTTCTTTGGGCAGTAATTACCCTCATTAATCAGGGCTTTTTCCCAACCACAGAGAAAATAACCTCTTTCAGATTCATGCAGAGTTCACTTGCGTGCAGGGAAAACAAACTTGAGTCTCATGAAGTAAACACATGTTTCCACATGTGTAAGGCCATAATAAGAGCTATTGCTCCACCTAGCTAGGAAGGACTGTAAATCGATTCCTAGGAGTGCTGACAGACATCTGGGCTTTTTGGGGGGTGTTTCCATCTACTTGTCCCAGGTTGGAAGTGGCTCTAGAAAGGAGCAGGACTGTGGAGCTCACCCATGAGACTGTTGCTGCTGCTGTCAGTCCTGTTGCAGTACACGGAGCAATGTTATTTCTCCTGAACTCTGCCACCAAGCTATTTGCAATGTGGAGAAACATGAGGGGAACATTGTGCAGCACTCTGCCCTGCAGCAGCGTTGTGGTGTGACCAGAGACTGAAGTTACGCAGCTTTTGACTCTCCTGGGTTTACCTGGTTGTGGTATTGAGCAAGTGGCTTTTATTGATAGTAAGTCACGATAAATGAAGGTCTCCTTATGCTTTTCGTGACATAGTTAACTTAGTTTCTGTGTCTTTTGTGAATTGTATTTCAGATGTATGGAGGAAAATGCCACAGGTATCTTTGGACAGTTAATATGAAACACCAGAGAAGGAATTACGAACAGAGTATTCCACTGGGGTTTTTAGTGTTTGGTTTTGATCTGGTGTTTTTGCTCTTCGTAACGGTGGACAGTGTGTGAGAAAGGCAGATCATAAAGCCAGTATAGCCTTGTGCTTTTAGATGGTGTATTGCTCTATAAGGAACTAGATAATAGTATTTTTTTGGTAGTAACTATTATGCTGTGTCTGGATAAATCCTTCCAATAGTCAAAGCAGTTGCTCATTTTTACACAAGAATGTTTGTTTTATTTTAGGGTATGCTATGACTGGCTTCAGGCTCCCCATCACTGCTTTTAGAAAACTAAATGTCTGGTTTGGACTGTGGGAGAAATTCCCCTCCAATAAACTGTATCTCTCGTGGAGGAGAAACCTATTCTGTAGCTGTCAAGCAAGCACAGTAAACTACAGAAGATGTTTCAGCTTTTCCCCAGCAAAGCTCTGTGCACTAAGACTTTCTCCAGAGCATATCTCAGTACTGTCTCTGCGGAACAAAAGTAACAAAAGCTCTAAAAGGAGCAGACAAACTGTACAAGAAGAGGAAGAAGATGACGAAGATGAAGAGGAAAGCGATTTGGAAGATGAATTTGGAAATGATCCCAGCGTAGTAAAAGATTACAAGGATCTTGAAAAAGTAGTGCAGTCTCTTCGATATGATGTGATCATGAAAGCTGGTCTAGACATTGCAAGAAAGTAAGTATGGAGGAAGCAACCTGCTGATCAGAAAGATGAAAATTTGAGTTTTGATACCCTTTTGTTGCTGGGATAACTCAGTATTTAGTTGGGGTTTTTTGGTGTAGCTATTTTGACTGTCTAAACATATATTGTGGATGTATGGGTGTTCTTGTTTGTTCCACCTTACCTCCCTTGAAACAGCCTGTTTTCTGCATTTCCCTGCCTACGATATTTCTAAGATTGCTGAGGAGGCATTTTCTATCAGTTACTATTTATTTAAAATGAAGAAAACGCAAAATACTGTACTACGCAATACAAAGAGATCTGAGATTGAGGGAGTAAAATAATATGCTACTTAATGGCTGTAGAAACAGGTGATGGTAAGTGTAAACCTAATGTACTAGGTCAACCCGGTAAATGTGCGATCTGCGAATATACGAAAATGTTTGATCTAATGCAACCTACAGAAGCCTGATATCGCAGTGTTGTTAGAACAGTGTATTAGTTTAACTTGATCACTTAAATTATTAAATTGGCTGATGCAGGAAAGGGGACATTATTCATTGGATATTCAGGAGACAGGTCTTTAGAAACAGGTTTTTATTGCTTGCACCTGTTACACTGAGCAAGTATACTCTAGTATTTAATTTAACATCTATGAAATAAAGGTATCCTTTATGTGCAGTTTAGAGTTGTGGAAATGCACCTTGCACGTGAGTGGTGTTACGTATCTGCAAAGAAACAATTGTATTTGGTCTGCTGCACACTGTAAATGCAATAAAACCTTGTTTTTCTTCAGTAAAGTAGAAGATGCATTCTACAATAATGAACTCAGGCTGAATGGAGAAAAACTATGGAAGAAAAGTAGAACTGTAAGACTTTTTAAAATTTAAATCTTTTAATACAGTACAAGGAAATAACTAAAGCATGACCTCTTCTCCCTCTTTTTACTTGGGTCAGAAGAGGTAACCACTGAATTGCTGTACAAAGGTGAATGAACAGCACTTGCTAACACCACTTCCAGCTTTGCGTGTGACTATGATTCCCTGGGCAAGACATTACTCCCTAGGGCAGACAGGAGTCTTGTGATATTAGAGAATAAAATCTAAAGGCTGGAAGTCAGGAGAAGGCAGACGGTAGCAAGGACAGAGCTTTCCAAGTCGCTGAAGGGATGACAGATGTGAGATTGATGGAGTAGGAACAATTAAAGCCGAGATATTGGTGGAGCAGGCATATGATTAAAGAAAAGTTGATGATAGAAGGGGATTTAAGCTGGGGAAGCTCTGGGAAGGTTACTGTGTCTGTAAAGGAGCACACAGGAACACAGTTAGGGGGAAGAGCCAGAAGGGTTGCAGGCCTTGCTTGTTCACAAAAGAGCTCCCCAGAATGGTGACAGACATATTTTTACCCAGCCTTTATGTCGAGGCGATCCTACGTGGTAGTTACTGTCATCGAAGTAACAAGAAGAGAATTTTTAATCCCTGATCCCCTAAAGTTAAGGCTGGTTTTTGAGAGGCAAACTGCTTTTGTGACTTTTGAAAGGAACACAAGCAGTTGACCCACACTCTGTTAAAACCACTTTAAACTCTTTTAAAGGAAGGAGAACTTTTGCATTTTGGTCTTTTGTGTCTGTGTTGATACAAAAAGATTGGCAGGAAACATCCTTCAGGAAAAAAAACATAACGTTACACCTTTTTCTCCGAGTTAAGTGTTGGTTGTAGAACAGGAAGGGTAAAGCCCTTGACACAGAAGGTCATGAGACATTTAATTGCTTATTGCCAGGGCTTTCCTAGAAGTTCATAGCTGGAGGATCTATAATGGGTCTAGTATTGCCTTCCTTCCTCTTCCCCTGTGAGATAAGAGTATTAAATGGAAAGGAGCAAAATTAAAATTGGACGTGGACTATGGGGATTTGTTTTACCAGGGAAATGTGTATAATCACTCATCTCCTCTTTGTGTTTCCAGGTGAAAATTGGTGACACACTGGATCTCATAGTAGGTGAAGATAAAGACACAGAAACTGCTGTAGTTATGCGGGTAGTCTTAAAAAAAGTATCTGACAAAACCGAAAGTGAAAAATACAAAGTAATTTTGAGGCGTTGGAAAAACTTAAAAGTGCCCAAACAGGATGTATTTAAGTAACAGGGGTTGCATGTGGCAGCATAAGATTTTTGCAAAAAATGTATTTGTTGTTAAATATGAATTTTGGTTAAACAAAATTACAGTACCCTTTTTTAAGGGTTTGTGTTGGAATGTGATCTCCCTCTGCTGTGTACATCAATATTAATGCAATAAGCCTGTCACTTCTTGCTGTTAGTTTTGTTTCATGATACTGTGAGATAAAAGATCCAACCCTTACATTTCCAGGCAGTTTCCTTACAGATGTTATACATAAAGAACCAATAAAGACTAATTTGATCACTGTTTAATTGCTGTCTAGTTTCGTTAATCGGAAAGGTTCATTAAAGCTGCCATCAAAACAAGCTGAACTGCTTTCTTAGTTTTTTATCTAGATTCGTGAAATAGGGATAATAGGGATAAAAAAACCCCAATTACGTAAAATTGCTTCCATTTTCGTTATTGGTTTGATCCTGGTTAACAATACCAACTGTGCTTGTATGCATGCTGCTGTACTGAGAGTACAGAAGGATACTGATGGCAGCTGTGTATTTCTAAGCGGGAAACTTCACAGTGACAAAGCCTGAGTTGTGGCAGAGATACTCTGCTCGCACAGAGAACGCAGATCAGTGAAGAGACGGGTGTAGTACTGCTGATTTTTACTGTGTAAGTAACTTCACAGGAAAATGAAATCTCAGTTTGTCACATAGTCATTTCAGTGTGGCATTTAAGAGAATATTTATGAAGGATTAGTTGGAGCTGGCACCAAATGCTATGAAAATAAAGAGATGAGATGCATCCTCTGTTCCCCAATTCTGCTTCCCATTGCTATTCTAAGTAGCTCCCACAATCTCCAGAGATAGAGAGAAACAAGTAGATGTTTTAATGAGTAAATGTCAGCAAGCTCCAGTTGTTGGTCAGCACCCATTTGTTTCTGTCAAGTCCTTATCAGTAGATACTGTCCATGACCTCCAGCAGTAGCAGCTCACAGGGCCAGAATAGGACTCCACTCATAAACCTCAGAGATGCTTTAGGGCTCAGGGGGAGCCAAGGTACGGACACGAAGAAATGAACTTTCTGAAAGGGTCTATTCTGCCTTAGATAAAACCAAGAGCATCAAAAAAAAGCCAACAACCTACCTGACATCTGAGATGGGCCACTGACATAGGAGCGAGCACAGGCAATGTAATTTATTTAGACAGAATATGAATGCAACGTCAGGCTAAAACCTTAGATCTGAACTTCCAGAGAAGCCTATTGGGAAGTAAAGTACACAAGAGTTTGTGATAAAGACCAATCTCTCTCCTAGCGATGACAGAGAGAGACTTTTTACCAAGGCCTGTGACAAGACAAGGGGTAATGGTTTTAAACTGAAAGAGGTGAGATGTAGATTAGATAGAAGGAAGACATTTTTTACAATGAGGGTAGTGAGGCACTGGAAATGGGCTGCCCAGAGCAGCTGTTGATGCTCCATCCCTGGAAGTGTTCAGGAATGCAAAAGGGGTGCGTGGGCACCACGCACATGCGAGTACTGCTGAAGCTAAAAATTCTTCAGTTTCCAGCACTTAAGTATTCAATGCACATACAAATGCTTCAAGAAGACCCTGGTGGTGGGTGGTTGTTTTTTGGTTTATTTTTTTTTTTTTTTAAGTCTTGGAACAAGGAAAGACAGGGCGCAAAAGAGGCAAAGGACAGCATTACTTGACATAAAACTAAACTCCTAGGTTTTATACAAGGGATCAAATCTCAAATGTAGGATGTGATCCTATCGAGCGACTCGCTCCTACTGCTGAAAGGTACCTCAGGATTTTCTTTTCACATAAAACATTTGTAGAGCTTGCTAACACACCACCTTACGAGGTAACCAGAGTCATACATTCCTGAAAGTGTACGATTAAAGGAGTATTTTGCCTCCCAGGGAAGCCAGCACTAACACACACCACCACAAAATGCCTCTGGAAACAAACAGTTGTTTTGCCATAATGAAATTTGTGAAGGAAATTGAAAATGATTGCTTGACATTTCTGTGTGTATGGAGATATTCATTAGCTGTTCTTCCTCCAGTTTTCAGCAATCACTATTTATTTTGTTGCCATCTATTAATAGAAATTTTAGTGCGATTGGATACATGGTGATTTTTGCCCATTTTTTTGACTGAGAAGTCACACTAAATTTTTAAAATAAGGAAAACTTAGGGGAAAAAAACCAACAAAACAAAACGTTTGTTCTATTCATGTTTGCCTTTGGCAGGGAGAAAGGGAAAAAGTAGGAAAAGAACAGGTCATATTCTCCAGAACAGCTTTACTTCCTTTCTATTGCAGCTCTTCCCTTCCTGTGAGAATCAAAGTTATTCTTTCCAAATTGTTAATGAAAGAAAAATGCTCCGTGGTGACCACAGCCCCATCACGGAACAGATCAGGAAACAGAGCAAGCAGGTGGTCTGCCCATGTCCCAGGCTTTTCTAGCCACTAACTAGAAAAGATGGCATCGAGAAAATGGCAAAAATGCAAAGGAATATGCCGGATAAGAAGAAATAGTGTAAGGGCTAACCTGCTGCCAGTCAGATGAGGTATAAGGAAAATGCTGTAAATATGATAGAGTTTTGATTTTGTTAGGAGTTACCTGCTTCTAGCACGGGGACTGGCCAAGCCAGGGCAGCTCCTTCAGCCAGGGCTGTGCTGCAGGAGAGACAACCTCTCAAAACAGGATTTATACGAGCTGTGACAAAGATGAGTATTGCGTATTCTGTGTGAAATTTCTCTAGGAACTGAAAGACTACCATCAGTACCACTGAGAAGTTCAGATGAATGACTATTGTAATGGAGGGGGTAAAATGAGGATTTTGAAAGCACTGTTATTACTAGAAATTTATCTAAATATTTACTAGGATAAAAAAGTAGGTAGGAAAGAATGAAGACAAACAGCTGTGAATTTCTTTCATTTTCTGTCTTTGTAGCAATTGCAAGAGAGAATTAAGAGAGGGATCTAAATCATCACTTCAGCTATTCATTTTAAACAACTTTGAGCACATTTAGAAATAAGTTTTCAGAAAGTTCCTGAGGAAAAACCCGTAACTCTGTTGATTTACTCAGAAAAATCATAGGCTGGAACCTGCCACACTTGTTCTCCCATAGATTTTAAGTGCAATCAGCTACAATGTGCATCGTAAGAACACTTTTCAATGTATGCCCCATCCTTGGTACAGGCAAGCTTAAGACATTGAATTTTCCAGATGTTTCACATCCCTTTCATCAGTGAAACAAAACCTGAATAAAAATAAATTATGACTAAAACCTGCATATTGTTTTATGTGCTTCCTGGGGCTGTAGAATTCATCTTGGCCCCTGTCAGCATTAAATTATGTTAAATTATGTTAAATTATATTAAATGATGTGCCTTGGCAGAGCATCGAGTGCTCGATTCTCTGTCACTGCTGAACATAAACGTAAAAAAAAAAAAAAATTGAAAAGCGACATGACGCATTAAAAAAAAAAAAAAAATCTATCTAGACATAAATGATATGCATTTTGAAGATAAACCAGTCACAAACATTTCCTGGAACATGAAACACTTTGGTGGCTGTAACGCATTAGCATAACAAAGCGGTTGACTTCAAGCAAAGATTTTTCTTGTTTGCAAACTTGTTGCTGATTCTGTCAGCTGAATACAGTTAACAGGCAATAATCCAACACATACTTGATCTCCCTTTTGATGTGCTGTTTTACAGAGCTTCTATGTTAACCGTTTAATTTGTAGAAAATGGGTAAGACACAAAAATATATAGCTATGATATATTGCACTGTTTCTTTCAGAAAGCTGTTAGAAGTGGGCTATTCAATGCTTGTCCAAAGCTGATATATTTAAACTGCAAGAAGTAGAGACCCCTGATACTCACCTTCACGGGGTTTGCTCACCTGGCAGGTAGACAGTAACATTCATCCATAGGAAGTCAGTGTGTGCATGTATGTCCGACACTTCAATATCTAGCAATCTTCCTAGTATAGTCTCACTTTCAAAACAAGTAGTTTATTCTTTCAAACAAAAAGTCTGAAAGACAGAAAAATCTCTTTTAAATGGCCACAGAAAGCCAGGTGTTTTCATTTATGTATAGTCTGACTAGCTAAGGTTATCTCTGGTCTTAGTAAGAGACTTTATAGGAAAAATATTCCTGCTCCTACTCAAACAATCACCAGACAACAATCCTCTTGTATGAAAATAATATACTTTTAATTTATTTACAAGACTGATCAACTGGATGAAGTGGCTGTACTTCAGATGCAACTGCAAGAGCTTTCATTAGTGACCTATGTCACTGTCCATATGTCTGTATTTTCTTGAGATCAGTTATAAAACATACAATCAAACGAATCGTGAAAGGGTTGTGAAGAGTGAGAAAAAAGGAATGTACATAGCAATTAGACAGAAGAGGAAAAAAACCATGAAAATCTTTCTATACCCACGTTCAAAAATGTAATTTTAAAGGTGAAAACTGTTTTTTCACTGCTTCATAGATAATATAAATGGACTGATTTTTTGACTTAATGTTAACATCTAAAGTAAAAGACAGTATGTCTCCAATTTGCATGCTAGCTAGTAACACCTGTCAATTGTACGAAAGTTTAATACATATCGAATTCTTCTGGGAGCTTCAAAATCACTAAGTGGTGAAACGCGTACGACATTGAGATAAGAAAATATATTTCTTACCTTCTGGCCAGCCATTCAGAACAACAAATTAAGTAGCTGTTAATAATTTCTGTCATTTTATATCTCCCATAAAAGTGCATGTAAAAAATTTCACAGAGGTGCTAGGTAGCATACAATTACAAGAGAAAGTCTTGGTTTCTGATACATTCAATTTGCCAAATTTATGCACTAAAATGAAAGATAAGATGCAGACATTGTGGTATCAGTTCTTTATCTTTGGTAAAATGTTTTCATTTTATTATAGCCATATTTGCTCTGATAGCCATTTTGTGCACAGTCTGCTACTATTTAAACCAACAGGAAACATTTAAATTGATATAAACAGTATCAGTGTATTATTTAGTACATTCATCACTTTCTTCAAACATTCTTTGAGAATGTTGCTAGCATATGGGGAAAATGAACAAATGCTACGATCTATTATGACTTACTCCCAGCCTAACATAACACTTCCACTAGTTCTTGACATTAGGAGAAAACATTTTGTTTTGCTTTTAAAAGAAAGGGATCAATATGACTCTAAGAACAATAAATTCTAAAAATCTGAAGTAAAAATATCAAGTATTTTGTACTTCTTACAAATGCTAAAATAGAAAATTACACTGGAACTGACTTAAAATTTGATACTATGACCCATCTAAGTAAACAACAAAAAAGGACCACAGAGAACATGAACAATTGCTCCAAGGTGTTCCAGTGACAGTCAGTAAGCGATCACTGTCTTTACTGACTTAAAAATTCACGTCTGACTCTCACTCACACTATCGGTATTAAAAAAAAAAAACAAAAACAACAGAGGAGAACTAGTTTTAAAGCAGCACTCTCCAGTGACAAATCATACAGCAAATTCACATTGGGTTCTGGGTGTTCTTTGTTACACTTGAACATATTAATGATGCAAACTTGACCGTATGAACCTGAGTTATACACACACAGTTATGACTCACAAATAGTTACTAATGACACTAAATAAATTTGGCAAACTGAGGGAGTTCAATATCCTTACACCCAAAATACCCAGATAGTGCTGCATTCACACAAATAAGAAGTTACGTTACCACAGCTCATACATGGGGACCTCGAAACACTTAATTCCATCACGAACCCAGTCTTTGCACCTACTTCTTGTATATGCAATTCAGCATGAATACTGGAAACCTTTGGAGTCATGATTTTGATAGAGAGTAAGGTCTAGAATTTTTTTAAGTTCTTGTATCAGGTCTTTTTGTTGTTGTCTTTGTTATTTTACAAACGGAGTGGCAAGCAGGCAATGGCAAGACATTCCACGGGTATAGGCTTGGGTCTGTTCTGCTGGCTTAATTCAGACAAGCCATCCTCAGTCACACCAGCAGTGACACTGCACAAAACACAAAAAGAACTCACAGGGGCAGGATCAAGCTTGTGGTGTCAATATTAAAAAAAAAAAAAAAAAAAATCACATTGTGTCTATGCTCACATCTCAATTATCCCACAATTAACTCTTGGTTTTAGAAATAACAGTCAAAAAAAGCAAATTACACCATTCTGACCCATTCTTTGACACAGTATTATTAGTTTCAGTATCTCAGTATCATCAAGAACAAAACAAATGTGAAGCTGCAGTTACTGTAGAAGCAAAGTCTAATGTTCCAATGATTTCCAATGAACATGGCACTTTCAAATTTAAATTAACTTTAAATTTCAAACTCCAAATTAACTAACAAGACTGTTTCTAAGGGTATAACGAAAAAATGCCCCTGAAGAGCAGAATGATTTAAAAAAAAAAAAAAATTCTTTACTATTAGAAAGTGATCAAAAAAGAAGATGCAGAAATGGGGAGTGGAGTACTACAGTTTAAACACATGTATTTGTACCGGTGAAAATCACGCTCTTAGCGAGCCACTGGTCGCTCTGTCACCGACTATGGTCTTTGCCCACGTACAGATGTAGTAAAGCCACTTCCCACTGCTGCGGTGCCCACGAGATACAACACACACATTAAAAGGCAACAACCTCAGTGCCTGACTGTCCTAGATGCTGAGCACCCTCAGCTCCCGCCAGGCCCTTCAGTCTAAACCAAAGCATAATCCTGACAATAATTTAGTGGTCAAAGTCTTAGGAATTTAAAGAGTCTGTCACTTTTTTTGCTTTCGTTGCTTTTTTCAGTATATCACACTTTTTTCTGTTAGGACGCCGGCATCTTTCGTCAATGCTGGGTATACATTCATAATGCCACACTTCTTCCATTTTCTCCACGGGGTAAACCGCCTCCACGTAATGACGGATCAGTCTCAGTCTGATAGGATCGAGCTGTTTTTTGTTGCAAGCACCTGAATGGTTGTACTGCAGTCTGAGATTTTCGGGAGTAAAGAGTTCGGGGAAGAGTCTTACGAGAAGCCTGGCAGCGAAGTTGCCGACCGACAGGCTCTGCTGAACTATCTCTCTTACCTCCTTATCAGACAGCAAATATAGAGAAGGCACAGGGAAGTCTGGATTAGGAACAACGAGTTCATCGAGTGGTATCTTGCAAAAATCCTTGCTGCTTCTTTCTGGTGGCAGCGGCGGCCCTTCGAATTCTTCTCGAAACCTCTCGGGGTTTATTGCATAGCTGAGAAACTCCCTCCTGTCGGGCCCCGGCACGTGGATTTTCCGCTGCTGTTGGTATGTGCGCCTTTGCTCCGTGTCTCTTCGCCGACACCTCTCGTCAAGCTTCCCAACAAACTCCAATGTCCACACTCTGTCATTCTTTGCTCTGGGGTACAGTATCTGCACATAATGTCGAATTAATTTAATTCTAGTGGGGTCGAGCTGTTTCTTGCCTAAAGAGCCACTACAGTTGTATTGCTTCCGTAAGTTCTCATGGGTAAACAGTTCGGGAAATAAGAGAACAAGCAATCGAGAGGCAAAGTTGCCTATGGAAAGACTGCTTTCATATATGCTTTTAATCTGTTCTTTGTTCAACAGGTAATCTGGGACAGGGACATCAAAATCGGGAGGGGGAAAGTCAAGTTTGTCAAAGTCTATGGGTACAAGCCAAATTTTTTTTGAGCGTCTGCCAGGTTTTTCATATTCAAAACTATCTTCCACTTTTATGATTGATACATCATCTGGTAGACTAGAAGAATCGTAACAGTCATCTCTCATCTGATCACATTCACTTCCATCCATATATGTATTTTCAAGCTCATCATTTATTCGCTGAACACATTGCTGCAACCAGGCTTCTTCTTCTTGCACATCTGGAAAATAAATTTCGGTGTACCTACGGATTATTTGAAGCCGATGAGGATCCAGCAGTTGTTTCCCAGAGTCTCCATAGCAGCTGTACCTTTCAGCTAATTTTCTGTGGTCGAAGAGTTCCGGAAACAATCTGTGTAACAAAAAGACAGAAAATTCCCCTGGCGAAGAAGCTTCATCTAAAAATTCATTGAGATCCTGAGCATCCAGCATGTAATCTGAGGCGATGGCATTACTCCTGTCCAAGGACAAAGCTTCCTCCTGCTCTTTATCCTCCATAAAATGAGAGGATTCAACCTGCTCCGCCTCATAAAAACTGGACGATTGCACATTCTGCTGACTGTTTTCCATTTCCCTTTGAGCCCAAAATCTATTGAAAAAATCATTGACTTGAGGCAAACACTCCACCTGCCACACAGCCGTATTCTTCACAGAAGGATAACAAACTTCCACATAGTTACGGATAAGCTGCAGATGAAGAGATTCCAGCTTCCTCTTGTTGAGAAAGCCGCACGCGCTGCAGCTTCTGCTGAACTCATCGTCGCTGAAGAGCTCTGGGAAGAGCTGCACCAGCAGCCGGCAAGCCAAGTCTCCGCCTGACGTGCTTTGATCCATGATTTGTTTGAGCTCGGCAGAAGTCAGCTGGTACTCCGGGGGAGGCTTGAAGTCTGCGACCGACTCTGTTGGACTGACTTGCTTTTTAATTCTGCTAACCTCCAGAGACAACAGGTCAACTTTGCTGTGAAGCTGAGTCATATTGGTATTGAGGGTGTTAAGCGTGTAAAACATTTTCTGTATCAAAGAATATATATTTGGGTCAGAATCTGCGGTGGCCCCTGTTATGGCAATGGCTGCAGCTGAGTCCCTTTTGCGTTGATCGTTCAAAGTCCGAAGATGCGAGGGGCTGCTGGGGTTGATTTTTTCAAACAACTCGTAAGAAGTGAACTGCTCTGCTCCTGGTGGGTTTTTCTTCTCCGTGATTTTGTGTGAGATGCCATAGAGAGGTTTTTTATAAGACAGAGTGGTTATGTCACTGAAGGATTCTTCTTCACAGAGCCACGTTACATTAGGATTCTTGTTCTTGTTTGGCTGCTCTGCATTTACCTGAGTGGGTGAGCCAGCATCTCTGTTCTTCATGTTTGAAAGGGGGCCCTTTGAATAAATAAATATTGTATTAGTAAGACTGCCTTAAAAATATTAGCTGTAAATATGTGCCCCTTAAGCAGGCATTGTTACATAAATATGCAAAGTCAAATTTTCTCCAGAAAACTTAGTTGTGTTACATACATCAAATTTAATTGATTCACTAGGAAAAATAAAAATACAGTAAAGTATTATTTACTTCGTTTTGGTTTTGCTCACGACTTTCTCCATGGAACAGAAATGCAATAATAACCCTCAGTACTCTTTACCCACAGAGCTCTAAATACTCTCCCAAATTAAGTATCAATATGCTTCACCTTGCATATGAGATCTTGGTCTGTGGAGAATTTGGGTGGCAACAAGTCAGCAACAGAGCCAAGAATAGAATCTAGATTTTCTGACTCCTAGTCCTGTGACCTTGCCACTGCCTCCAACAACTACATTTAACCTTCCAGCACTCTCTTTAGGTTAGCTTTTGAAAATACCACAAAGGCTATAAGACACTGAAATCATGCTGCTTCTCTTCTTCCTGATGTAAAAGATTTATATATATATTTTTTAATCTTTATAATGGTGTACAAATTCTAAACAAGTTCTAAGAATTCCTGTATTTTTTAAGAAGTATCCTTTTTAAATAACAAAAAACTTAAAAACAAAATGAAAAGTACTTTGGTATCGTCTTTTTAAAAAAGGAAGTGTAACATTTCTTCATTTCTAAAAGACAGGGAAGTTTAGACTCATGGGTTTCTAATTTTCTAAATTATCTATACAAAAAAAAAGTAATGAACTCTTAAGGAATTAATGTTCTCAATAATTTCTAACTCTTCCTCACTGCTCAAAATTGGAAGCAAGCATTTTCATCAACTCTTAGCAAATCTGCAGGGCTTGGGTGGATTGGTTTTTTTTGCAAACACAGAGACATTGCAAATAATTCTTAGGAAGTTAAGTAGATGCAACAGAATCAAAATCCAACATACAAAACTCAAACATGGGAAAACACTCACAGATTTTAGAGAAAACTGTACTAAAACATTTTGCTTGGCTTCTTCCACAGAACATTAATTAGATAAAAACCAGAATTTGCATTCAAGTACTTAAACAGATCGAACACAGACCTGAGGTCTGAGCTGCCACAAGCAACTTGAAATTCTAGTGAAGACCCCACTACGTCCTACAGAAAGAAACCTGAATTAAGATTCCTTTTTGAAAAAACAGAATTGTAACACTCATGAAATTAATCTGATCCCTACATTTACTCACACTTGGCATCTGCTTACTGCAGTGACAAATTTAATCTAATTCCTTTCAATTTCTAATGCAATGTATACTCAAAAGAGACTCAGAGAGAACAAGCTGGTTTCTACTCCAAGTTTAGAAACCAGCAGACTAAATTGAAGTTGTGTTTCCAAGTTCTGCTCTCATTCATGTCACACCCAACATATGAGACCTTGTGTTTTCACAACCAAAGCTGTGTGGATGGACAGATGATAAAACAAACACATAACACAAAGACAATATATTTCACAGTGCGCAGAATCACAGCCGTAGTGGTGCTCAGGACACCTGACTGCCAGGTCCCATTTAGAAGACTGTTCCTCCAGTCCCCCTCACATTAAAGCACACTTACTATGAAGACAGTGAGGAACCAGAGTCCTGTTAACACCACCAGCTACTAAAGGGTGACTTACCCCAGCAAGTGGTACAATATACCCTACCTACATCAGCTCTTTGTGACTTGTAAAATACCAGAATACAAGAGACTGACTTGTGAGCAGACTGTGATGCACATTGTTCCCAACTAACTGCAGGTTCCTACACTGGGACTGAAGTTGTCACACCCCACCAAGACTTGTCAGTGGAGAAGCAGGGGTTATTTCCAGATGGTAATAGAGCTCTCCCAAATGGACATCACCTGAAAGCAGGTCAGGAAAATCTCCTCTAACAATAAACATAGCTCTGCTCTCAAGCCAGACACTCAGACTGAATTACAAATTTATTTTACCGTTTTAAATCAAAAGAGCAAAACAAAACTGCAATTCTGGAGAATACCCTTCTTACATGTACAATGAGACCTGCTACCTAAGTAGCTAGCTCTTCCATTAGCACTCCTGTTTTCAGACAATATTCCAAATGTTGCTTCACATACAGAGTATGATTCATTCAGTTCCTTCTCTACTGAATAGCTTGCCACGGGCCACCAGTCGCCTGTCAGTTCTCGTCAGAACTCCCGCTGTACCTTTTCCCTAATTAATTACATAATAAAACTTGGCAATGTGGGGGTAACTTCTCTTAATGTACACCACACACACAGAGCCAGGGCAAAGCAGTACTAGAATGTGTATTCAACAGTACGAATGCATTGTCTGAAATATCTTACTGCACTCTGAGAGAGAGCACTGTGCCAGTTCGCACACCCAGTTGTGGCCGCGGTGCTCTGGAGAAGCGCTCACGCTCAAAGCTGCAGCAGATCTCGGCCGCGATGGCAGCACAACTTCTGCCCTTTCACTAACGTAGCTCAGTGCCTGGATCTGGCTGCGGGTCAGATTTCGTTATCTCCATTTCAGAAACACACAGTGTTTGACTAAGAGAGGACAACATATTTGGGCCTATAGTTAAGGATTTTCTGCTTCAGATGTATTCTTGTTGTCTTTCCTTTTGCTTTTAATTATCTTGTCTTTAGTCTTTATCTTGTCTTCAGTTTCCATCTGGGAACATCACTATCTGCAGCATAAATACATGGCTTTTTGTAAATTCTCCAATTAAAGTCATATTTAGTATTTTTAATTAGTTTTCTGTAACATTGATTTTAAAAATAAATATATTTCAGATAATACTACATCCATTTAAGATGATCAGTTTGGATGTACAGTCAAAAAATAAGCAAAGATAATGTTCTATGAGACTCAATGTACATAAGATAGTGCTGCTTTTTAAATTAGATTTGCACAGCAAGTTTTTATATTATATCTATTCTTTGAACATTTGCAAAATGCAGTATTTTGGTAAACATCGACCAATATAAGTAATTGTGAAACAGTCTCTCACATCATCTCTCGGAGTCCTAAGCTAAGTGTTCGAAGTTGTTCAGTTTTTGCTCTGTTCAGTGTCATAGTCCAGCTAATTTATTATCTTTATTATGTTTAATAAACAAAGTCTAAATTTGTGCAAGAATACAGAACAGAATATGCTTCCATATGAATAAAGAAGAATAAATATATGAGCAAGAAACATATAAAACAATTCTATCAAACACATGAGAACTTGGAAATGTCTTGCATGTAAATTTTTTAAACTCACAATATTCTACACTTAAAAAAAAAAAAATTAGGGAAAATTAATTTCTGGTTATGAAATGACAATCAACATTTAAAAAAAGCTAAACGTCTTCTGACAGAAAGTCATTTAGTAATATAATCACCAGCCCAATAGTACAGTTCTATAACATAAATAGTACAGTTCTGCTTATATCATACATGGATGCCTATGTGATATGTAGCAAAAATATACTACAAGCACAATATTCTCAAAAATAATTAACATTTTGTCCCCTGTTTAAACATTAACAGTTAATGAAATAATCAACTAAAACAAAATATTTGTACTAGAAAAGTAATTAACTTTTAAAATGTTGTTAGGATTGAGGACTATTTCTGGTTGGTTATTTAACTAAACATGCTGATTCATTGGGGTCAGTCAAGAGTGAATTATCATCATTGTTACTGGGTCACTTTCTGATATTATAAGTCCAAAGTTATAACTCACTTCAAATAAATTTTAAAATTTATTAAAGACAAACAGCAAACAGTAAAATTCAATGCAAGCACAGATCAGAGACTATTATGAAACTCTTTTAAGAATCTGAATGTAAGTAAAACAACTGTAAAAAGAAAAATAAAAAGGTAAAGAAAGAAACCATGTAAAAAGATTAAACCTACCTACCGCAGGCATTCAGGGAAAAAAAAACAGCCCCGAGAAGTCAGAGAGATGACAGTCAAGAAAAAGAAATATGAAGAGCTACGGCTAGAAAGGAGAAATGAAATGCACAAATACAACACGGAATAACTGGCTGGGTAGCAGAACAGCAGAAAAGGATATGTGCATCGGAGTAGGTCATAAACTAAATATAACCCAGGGCTTGAAGTTACTCAAAAGAGGATGAATTTGAATCTAGGTTATTTTAATAAAGTGCTGAGTGTGAAAAAGAGGAGGCCATTATACTGCTCTAGAGGGTGTTAGAAGAGATGTGACTGTCCAACACTGGACATTACTCTTTCAAGAATCTCAAAGAGAACAACAAAAATATAAGGTGATTCCTGAAGAAGACCTGAAGAAACAGAATTTTAGTCTTGGAAAGGGCTGAAGGTGGACAACGTCACACCAATTTCCCCATGTGTAGAAGACTTTTCTAGGAAGAGATGATCACTGCTCTCCCTACTGAAAAGAACAAGGACAAAAAGAAACTTGCTCAGTTTCAGCAAAGATTAATGAAAATCTCTGATTGCTAGAGAGCTGAAACACTAGAACAGGATAATCTCCTTCACGGGCTGGACAAACACCTGGATTGTCACAAGTGGGATGCTGCACCAGTTCAGAAGTCGTAATACATTCTGCTCTTGATATGGTAAAGTCTTCTGCATCCCTGCGTTTTTATCTTTCAAGTAATACACAAATTCATACTTGTTCACTGACATCAAAATCTGTGTCACAGAAGGAAGAATTACAGCCCTGATTTACCACTGAGGATCGAGCTGAAGGACTGTGTGACACAAAACGGACTGTAATCAGTCATGCTCAGTTAATCCAAATCACTACCTGCTCCTACATTCCCTGACAAAAAACCCAAAAATATACTTCATGTGAATGAATTAACCTATAACTGTACTTCACAGATATGATTGCTCCCACATCATTTGAAGAAATACCCAGACAAGTAATGTGTGCAAACTGGGTTAAGATTAGCTGTACTTGCCTCGAACTCGTTACTAATGCAAGTCTAGTTAAATGACTTGCATTTTGTCTATCGTAGCAATGAATTTAGCCTACGAAAAACGAACAGAAAAATCACACAGTCACGTATAGAGAAGTCACCTCTTGTGTAAAGCGTCTTTTCTTCACACCGGGTAAGACATCTTGCTGGCTCCCTGAACCATCACAACCAAGTGAGGTCTGTTTCCGCTTGTTGGAATCCTGTAGGCAAGTAACTGCGCCATCCAGTGAGTGTTTCTCAGCAGATCTGGATGTTACCGAGCAGTCTAGAGCTTCATCTTCATTTTCTGTTTCTACTTTCACAACATTTTTTTTAGGAATTTTTACTGGAAAAAGAGAAGGTTTAGAAAGATAAAGCACTCTCTCCAGAAAACCATGACACCCTTAATATAATCTTTTGTTGTTTGTTTCTTTTTATGAATAAGTGTCTTGAAGAACATAATTATTTATGATTTATAGGATATGTGTATGCTGAGGCCACCCCAAAGTCAAGCTTCTTTTATGCTAGGAACCGTTCAGTCATTCACTAAATGACAGTTTCTTCCCCAAAGAAGTCTGAAGTATAAACAAATAAAGTTGCAGTAGGAAGATTTTTTCAAGGGGGAGGAAGGACGTAGAGCAGAAAATACGAGTAACAAAGATAATGGTGTGTTTTAGACAGCTTTTAAAAAAAACATTAATGTAATTTGTCTTGATCCAAGTGCATTCTTTATCAGATTACAAAGGCTTTCATTCAACAAGTATTTTTGCCTGATCATAAATTACACAAAGTATAATATTTTACCTTCATCATCATCAGTGATTTCAGATGAATTCATCTTCTATTTCACTAGAGAACAAAACAAAAATACAAAAATAAGTATCAGCATCTTCTGGAATCAGGAAATACCTACCTCTGTTTTCCTAATTACTTTCAATCTAGAGCCATTGGGCATTAACAGCCCATGGATAATTTCCAATCTGTACATTTGTAGAACCTGGCTATTTCCAGTAAATTTCATGGCCATCTATAGACCTGTCAACATGCAAACTATACTGCAGACAACATAGGACAGCTAGGAATGTATTTAAAACTGTGTGTCTTTTCCTGGGATGGAGAAAAGTAGAAGTAATTTTAACCTTCTCTAAAAGGCATCTTGGCAGTATATAAATGGAAGCTAACTGCATTAAGCTCTCTGTAGCAAGTCGCTATTTCTTATTGCGGTCAAATGTTTTTATATTATCATTGTGGGTGATCCAAAGTCATCACAGAAGGAAAACTCATTATAAACTGGAATATACATGCTGGAATAAGTTTTCATCTAAAAATCTTTGACCTTCTGATATGGATCTCATCAATTCAAGCAGAGCAATCTGTAGATCTACAGTAACTACTTCTTTTCTGTCAGCCTCTAAATAATGTAAGAATATTTTTTGTAAGGAAAAACAAATATGTGTATTATTCCAGCATGATTTTAGCATTACTTCTCACATGAAAGACTCCATTGTGTTTCTGTTTCCTTGAAAACAAATTTTGCATGTTGGCCGAGGGCAAACATCGATCTGTGGACATGTTCCTAAAAGACATTCCAAATCTTTTGGAGATCTACAAAGCAAGCAACCTAATCAGATCTCACTGACCATTACGGGGCACACGGCTGCAAACCAACACTCTCAACTGGTGATCAGTAAACTGTCACACACCACTCATGTTCACCTACACACAGCACTATGTTTACTTGGCCCCAGAATATTATTAATTCACATTTTTCACAGTTACATTCTCCTTTCAAATAGTTTTTTTTTCAACTGTTCCTGCCTGCCCTTTAGCCAAGGTCTGAAAACAAGGCAGGCTTCTCTCTGGCTGGAGCAAGTGAATAAAGCAACCAGTCAATCAAAAGTGTACGCACAGCCCAGGAGTGGGAATTATAATGAAATTTAAAAGAAAGACAAGGAGAAAAAGAGAGAGGTAATCTGGTTTGGAGGGAAAAAAATGTCTCTACTTTACTTCCAAATACTGTTCAATATTTTTTTTTTCTTTAATCCCAAAATATTGTTAAAAATCTCTGCAAATACTTTGATACTGTGTAGTTACAATTTTTAATTTGTCAGTAACTGATGGTCGTTAATGGTAAGTATGAGATCCCATTGAGGGCAAGATACAGTATGATTGCACTGCAACAGGCAGCACACACACCTACACCAAAGATACATGGAGTTATAAATTATATCAGCTCATACTGGGCCACTATAGAAGTCAAAATATCCTCTGATGTGCTGATCTTCAACATGACCCCTATATACAGCCTTATAAAGGACATCCTCAAGATGATTACATGAGATTGTCTTCATCACCACATTACCAGAAAAAGTCTCTCTCAACTGGATGCAGAGCTACTACGAACCCCTTAGATATCTACTCCTTCTACCCACCACAAGCCTCAATTTCAGGACTTGTATTTATTAACTGATCCACTTATAAATTATGCCATCTTATAGCCACTTAACTTAAACTTCTGCAAACTCTGTAGAGACATAACAGCACGAAACGTCAGTGGCCTACAGCCGCTTCTAAACCACCTTATAGGCACTGGTGAGGGTTAATTATACATGAATTTAGACACAGCCACTACAGCTCTTTATGAAAAATCCTAAGACAGTGTGCTTTGTACAGCACCATCAAAAAGCTACGTTGGACCTTAAGAAAAGCAAATAGGACTAAAGGCTTGTATTTTGCCCTGATATCCCAGATACATTGACATTCCATTTCTAGATCTTTCTTACACTTTTCCATACTGCACTAGGCTTAGCTCTGAGGGATGCACGACAAGACCAACATGTGTCAGCGCTCAAGAAGTGTGGCAGAGTCTTTTTGTGAGGGCCTGAGGTGACAGTAAGCAAATCAGCCGATACCACTACAGAATATTCTTCAGTGGAAATCAAAATGGTTTTCCAGATAATCCCAAACTGCTCTATTAGAGCAAAACACTAAAAGATTGTAAACAGTTAGAAAGGGGGATTTCCACCCTCATAGTCCCACCTGCTCCCTCAGCCAAGCATGGGTACCCACCTTAACCTTCAGTGAGCTGGTCCAGCTTAATGAACTGACAGAAAACAGTTCACTTCTTTCTTTGCTGGGTTACTTTTCTTCTAACTTAGAGAAGTAAATGGTAAGGCATGTAATCAGGTCCAGCTCGGGAGCATGCACAAGGTTTGGGACAGAAAGGAGGAATTAAAATGTCTCATGCCAGCAAGCCACTGGCTTGATTCAGCCATTTCACAAAACTTCACTTATCATCTATTTACACCACCATCTTGCTTCAAATTCGGGTTGCAATGAACTCACAAGTGAGTAGTGAACAGACACAGAGATATCAACAGAGCAACTGTATCATCGCATCCATAAAAAATGAGGTCCTATGGGAAGTGGGGAGGCCAGCATACAAGTGTGCGCATGCCCATGCAGGTAGGCCTGGCTATGTAAGGTTAACAACATTTTGTTGATTGTTTAAAGTCTGTTAAAGATAAAACATTTCAGATTATCTAAAATACTGCTTGCAGTGAATCAGTACTTAAGAATAATAATTATTGCCTGTGTAGAAGAGGCAGCAGTGTCAAAACTTGTTTTGAGGTAGCATTCTGCCCCAGACTGTGAGAATAAACAAAGCTGGAAAAATAAAGACCTAAAAAAACTTGGGACAAAACAGTGCAAAAAACAATTCAGTAAAGCAAACACCTGACAGTTGTTCCTTGTCAAGTATACAAACATACTTCTTTCTTACCTTATATGTCTTTTTTTCAAAGAGAAGATAAATATATTTATCATGCTTAGCCTAATAGTGACGCATTGCTACCTAGAGGACAACAGTTATCTAGTTCTGGGAAGGAGTGAATACCCTGTGCTGAAGCTTATGTAGCCATGACTGGGAGAGGAACCAGCCTTGGCACCTTGACCTTGCTGAGATACATACAGATGCTACATCACATCTTACTTTCTGGTGAAAAGAGGATCGAGAAGGAGGATTCCAAAACATATCAAACACCTGTAACAGCAGCTACATCAACAGACAGATCCTGATCCTAATGAGATTGATTGGCGCTGTAGTCTAAGCACCCGTATCTCTAAATTTTACCTGAAACACCTTGTATTTCCACCTGAACTGGCAAAAAAAAAAATCTTGCTCTACAAAATATGAACATCAACCTTAAACTTCATGTTTTAGGATTTTTCCTGTAAATATTTTAATTTGTAAACGAAGTTATTTTAGAAGCATTTTCTCTAGGTTCTTTGGTTTCTATCTTGTATGTGTGAACAGTGCAGAAACATCTAACAGGCACATAATAGGCAAAGTAACACTGTTTCTCTATGCTTATGCTAAAGCATGGGTAAAAAACTCAGACCACATAACTCTTATAACCCTGATTACAGATCCTACACCCCTGAACATGAAAAATTAAGCTAATACTCTCACTTTTTCTTCAAAAGAGACTCTGCTTTTGATTAATGGCAGTCTGCGTCTAGTAGTTATTAGCTAAACCTGTCTAATGTAGGATAGTCAGGAAGATGTGCAGCACTTGGACAAATTCCACTATCAAGGAATAAGAGGTAAGTGGACCCCATCCTCACAAAGCAAACAACAAATCATTAGATTTTACTGCCTACATTTCATCTATTGAGAACGGTCTTCCTAAAAATAGCATGTAGTTTATAATTTCTATGTAATCCATGCCTCACAATAAACACCTTGCTGGTGTATCAGTGTATACTCACCTTCCCATCTAAACTGCCTTGATAGCTGCTAGTGCTGGTACTGTACAGGTACCTGTGCTGAGCCACTGCTGGGTGCCACGCAGCGGAGCCTGGGGATGCCAGCACTCACCTGGGAAGACACAAACATACCTTTTGGCTCAGTCCTCCAGACTCACCCACACATCCTGACACTTGAAACAGTTAAAAAATGAGGGTCAAAAAGTGCAGTTTTCTTAAGGTGATGAAAGCTTTTTTCTTCTAATAGAAGTAAATAAAAATACCTAGATTTGCAATCATGCAAACAACAATACTATTCTTTTAAAACTAATGTATGATGAGCCTATTTGCAGAATTGATGTGATATACAGCATTGCATCCTGTTTCAACTTAAGCTACTTCTAATAAACCAAATATGCATTATAGTCTAACTCTACACACCAAACTAAGTGTTTTTGGTTAGTGACCTTGTGATTTGCAGCAAGACCTAGAAATCCCACTCGGCCACCAGCAAAATTTGTAGGTGGTTACAGATTCTAGATACCAAGTTTCTGGTGGACCACACACACAAAACCTTTTGAGCCCTGCTGGGACTACTATACTAGGAATTCCTCTGAATCTGGCCCACTGGCTAAGGTTCAACATCCATTTTCACAACATGCTCAGTACTGTGGGACTCTCATAGAGAATAGTCATAAATAAGTGTAGGGTATTTCACTTACCAGTGGCACAGTGCTTAAAGAGGTATTTATAAGCCAGTAAACCTGGTGGGTTGTTTTTGTTTTGTTTTTGTTTTTTTTACTTTCCTGTTCTTGATTCTGCAGCATAGACAAGAATCCAGGTCCCCAAGTCCTAGAAGAGTTATAGCACAGGAGTGGTGGGCCAGGGCACAAGGGGGCAGAGAAAGAAGAGGGGGGGGTTGGGTCCCAGCACACCTTGGCTGTCACTATTGGCCAAATCTGCTTCTCTCCCTCCTTCTCACCGGATTAGACAAGGAGACAGCTCAATGAAAGGACTTAACATTCCCTACTTCCACTGCTATCACTTAGACACACGATACTTAGTTGTACCACTTTGGTAACAACAGTCAACATGGAAATGGCGTGACCAGTGGCTAACAGGGAAGCTCAGTGTGCAGTGCAACATCACGAGTTCTAAAGCATGGAAGAATACCTTAAAAATCAGGGTTTGAAATGTTTCTCTGTGCATTCAGTGCTAACTACCACCTTGATGCTGCTTTTGCAAATAGAACAAAAAATGTTATACATTTATCAAAAATGTGTCTACCCGAAACACACACCAAAGCATTAAGGATTTAAAGCACTTAGGTATAGAAGATTTTATGAGTAAGGGAGCAAACTGCAAATCATACTCTAAGCATATTTCAATCTCTTATCATCTAGTATAATGCATAATGCTACTTAAAAGTAGCATCAAAGTGTACCTAGTATAACTGTACCTCATCCTCCTATTTACCACATAACAATTACCCATGTGTTGGCCTTGGAGGATACTTTCCCTGTTTTATGGTTGTGACCATTGTAAAAACACAACACAAAGAGAAAAGATCTTGCTGATAATGTAAGATCAAGGCAGTTTTCTGCCTTTACAATCATTCTTAAATAAGTCTGATCACTTTCAAGTTCTGTCTTAATAAATAAATAAATAAAGTCCACTAGAAAAAAATAGTGTTGTTCTGCTGTTCAGAACTAAAAAAATAACTCTCTACTCTTCAAACTCCCATATCTACTGTAATAAGCTCTGACAACTGAAAAAAATGAGTGTGAACACCATGTAGAAAAGTATAAAAGTGCACACATGCTGTGTGTGGAACGTAATTCTGATTTCATAACATGTTAATTATAACTACAAATGTAAATTAACCATTACCTTAACTAATTTACTCTGATATAATAAGAATGCCTGTTGCAGGATTCATAAAGTTTGCTATTTATAATTTAAATGCTTGCATAACACTGTCCTGTTCAGTTCATCTATGCATGGTAAATTTGTAGCTGCTGCTTCTTGAATGCACACCATCCCACTAAATATTTTAGCATCTTCATGTAGGTTGGAAGAAATGTTTCTAAATCCCCATTATTGACTAGAAGAATGTTATTAAAAATAGAGCGGTTTAGACATTGCGTACTATCAGATGTTTATTCATTTTAAAGCCTCGTGGTGCTACATTGCTTCATATATAAAACTCAGAAGCTTCCAAGAAAAGAATTCTACTTAAGTGTCATTTGCTTCTGAAGAGGTGAATTGTTCTTTACATTTTGGTCAAAAGTTGACATACACGTGTTTGCTAGTAACATTAAATATGTGTTTTATAGCCTATGTGGAATAAGCTGCTCAATTTCCTTGCTTTCATCATGCAGTGAAAGACATTAACGCTCCTCTTGAAGCACAAGTAACCTAGTAAAGTTAAATTAATGATGGGAATACCAAAAAAGCTGATGTTCTAACGAGGTAACATTGGCTATATTTTACAAGATCTGTACACTGAACTGCTGTTTACCAGCCAAAAGTAGCATCTCCTCTTACACATGCCTTCCTGTAAGAGGACTTTATCACAAAACTGCAACAGTATTATGCCATGTAACTAGAGCGTGGTTTAGCCAGAGCCAACCAAAACTATTGTAAATATATTCATCCTCAGCAAGGGACAGTATTAATCAATCCAGTAATCAGACACTCACCAGGCAGTCAAGTGTCTGAGGTCCTGTTCCCTGCCTCTGGGTCTCTGCCTGTATTTCATATGAAACAGGCACCAGATAAAACACAGAAAGTGACCTACGGTTCCCCAGGGAAGCCCACAGCCTGGGAAACTCCTGTGGGCAGGCGCAAGTAGCCCCGTCCCATGCAACAGGCGAGTGGAGAGGCTGCTCTGACCGCCAGGTGACTGTGCAAAATACTGTCCCTCGTCATGTTTTAGAAGAACAATTCCTGCATAAAGCTTTGAAATAATGCGAGCAAGCACCCGCTCTCAACATGCAGCCCTGCAACCCCAGGGGGAGACAGGACCAAAGGCATGTGCCTCTGCCCAGGCTGCCCAGTGCAGCTTGGGGTGCGTGTGGCCTTCCAGGCTGTCCCTCGTCCTGCTGGGTGCGAAAGCAAACCCAGAGAACTGGAGTTCTGGGCTCTGCTTCGGGAGCCAAGTAATCTGCATCTTTTACTTCCTAGCTGTAGCACTGGGTTCAATAATTTCAATATTGCAATTATCCTCAGGGTACATTTGATTCCACCGATTTGTAAAAAACAATGCAACTCCAATTCAACCGAATTACACATAAGTATCGCTCCAAAATTGAGCTGTAAAATCTATCTCTTAGAGGCAACGTTTGCCTTCTGTTCAGTTCTGGGGGCCAGTGATTGACTGTAAATATTACAGATTTTTGACAAGGCCTTCTCAAAAAAACCCCAGAACAATGCTTTTTTTTTTTCCTGGACTTTTTGCATTTTCATTAATACTTTTATTTTCTATTTAACTGTCCTTCTATTGCTGAAAATTTCATCACCACACTCGTTGGTATGATGTTCAGAAAAAGCAAGTAACTAGAAAGGGTTATTGTCAGTACTAATGTTATTAAATTACACCTAAAACTATTACAACAGACAGAAATTGGGGAGGCAGATGGAAACCTGTATTGTTTGGTTTATACACCTGACTGTACTGTGTATATATTTAGTCAGGTTTCCTTATAACTTGTGACTTTTCTGAGCAAAAAATTTTGAAAAGGCTTGAGATGTTTCTTAGAAAAGGTAGTAAGTTGAAGAAGTCTGATACCTGAAACCACCCTAACTAAAAAAAAAACAAAAAACCCCCCAGATAACTGATTTCAAATTGACTACCCATGTTAAAGAAACTGTGAAATGAGAATGTTGCCTCAGCTAACTCAACAATGAGCACAATGCAAATAGACAACATAAAGAACACTGAAATAGATGCTTTATATTCTATTAATTTTGAGATAGTAGGGTGCTGCTAATGACCCAAGAGTGGAGTTTCTGACTAAAATTTATTCTTGATATCCCGTACTGACACTTGAAATATTCAATACCTTAGAAAACAGTATTCCAACATTACAATCATGTTCTGACTATAAATACATGTGTAACAAGTTCTAGAACTATAAAAAATATTTTTACAAGAACCAGCAGATGTTGTTGGAAGCATTACCCTTATGGACAATAAAATCCCTATACTTAACATAGTTTGAAAACCTCCTCTGCTGCCCTGTGGAGGAGGACAGGAAGCCTCAAGTCTCCACTGAAGCCAGTCTGCAATGAGGGCATTTTGCCAATAGGACTTACGGGGCATTTCTCAATTTGGGTCTTTATTTCATTTCACTTACATCTGCAGATGCAGTTTAAACTAAAACAAAAACCAAAACCCAGCTTTTTGTGTTTACCCAGAAGTTTCCTCAATCTGTCCCTCGTACTTTATCAAACACCAATTCAATCTTGCACTGGTCAGCAAAATACTAACCTAGTTTATTTCCAGCACTAACACATCAATTGGGTTTTGCTTCAATTAGGCATCTACTAGAAACACTTTGTTTTCCTCAGTGCTTCGTTCTCCCCTCACTCTTTGCTTTTATTTAAAAATACTGTTCCACCTGAACTTCGTACAATCTAAAATCTCCTCCAAACTGCAATCAGCTCTTCTTTTTTATCCACTGGACTTACCTAAGCTATTAAAATACTTAGCAAAGATAAGAAGTGTGGTGGGTCCAGTGCTGAGTTTAACAGAAAAGGAAAATGTGTGAACATATATTGGCAACTATTTATCAGATATAATAATTCACGTAAATTCATAAACTGGTGATTAGGCATCAGCCAGAAGCAGGGAAAGGTTTTTTCCTTCCCTGTTTAGACGTCTGTGCCCCAGGGGTCGGGCATACTTTGTTTTTTAAAGGTGGCAGCAACAAACTCTACCCGCACTTCAATCCAAAAAGCTCTGGGGCTGCGTCAACGCTATGTGGAAGCCGTCACATGGCCGCTGGCCTGCCGCCGGCTCGCATTCTGCTGGTTCAGAGTTTGTTCCCTTCTATTTACAAAAGCCTGTGTGGACATACCGCAGGGGAAAGTAGGGTAGAGGCAGCGGGCGGCCGGGGCACGGTTCCCCGGGGGTGGCCTTCTCCGGTGCCCTCGGCTCGTGACCCGCCGAGAACCGACGTGAGTTACGGCGGAGCCACCGGCTCGACGCCCCCGCCACCATCTTTGCCGAGCGGGGCCCTGGCCCCAGCGCTCGCCCTCACGGGGCGCGCGGCCCCGCGCTGCTCCGCGGGCTCCTGCGCAGCCAGCGCGCGGCGCCGCCGAGGGCACGGGCGAGCGGCCGATAGCGGCAGGCGGCGGCTGCCAGCCACGCCGCTCGCCCCCCGCCCCGCCGGGGCTCCCCGCCGAGAGGCGGTGGCGGCCGCCACGTGGGAGCGGCGAGGCCCCGCCCGGAGGCGGGGGCTGCGGTGAGGACGCCCCGCGCGCCCCGCACGCGGCGGCCGGGGCCGCTTCCGCGGTCAGACCCACGAGCCCGAGGCGGCGGCGGCGGCGGTTGGTGCTTCCGGTCCGAACCCTGCCCGGGCGGATCTATGTGGCCGGCGCGCGGGGAGGAGGGAAGGGGGAGGGGACGCGGTGAGGCTGGAGGTGACGGCGGCGTGACCGTTCCACTCTCCCCTCGCCTCCTCCTCCCCCCGCCCCGCAGATGGAGGCACCCGGGCCGGGCGCGCGCGCCCTGGCGCACTCCGCGCCGCGGCACTATAGCGACGTTCCAAGCAACGAACAAAGAGCCCCCCCGCCCCCGGCAGCCCGCGCCCCGCGGCGGGAGAGAGCGGCGGCGGGGCCCCGCGCCGCCGCTGCCGCCGGGGGGAGGGGCCGGCCCCGCGCCTCCCGCTCCCCCGCTCGCTCGCTCCTCGGCGCGGCCCCCCTCCCCGTTCCTCCCCTACCCGCCGGGGCGGCGCTCCCCGCCGAGGGCTGCGCGGAGCGGCGCCCCTCCCGCCGCCCGGCCGGCGAGCGGCGGCAGCGGGACTTACCTCGGCTCCACGCGTGGGGCACGGGAGCCCCGGGACGGCGGGGGCGGCTGCAGCGGCCGCCGCTGGTGCCCGCGTTTCCCCCCGGCTCTTTGTGTGCGAGGGTCCGCGCGCTGCGCTCTCGCGTGACGTGACGGGACCGTGTGTCATTTCCGCACAAGGACACTGAGCCCCGAGCCGCCGCGGCCAGCGCCACCCGCCGCCCCGGGCCAGGGGCAGAGGCAGGAGGGGAGGGGGGAGGAGCAGGCCGCTCTCCCCCCTCCCCCTCCTCCCCACCCCCCGCCCTCCCCGGCGCTGCCACAGGGAACGCGCGGTTCCCACTGGAGACCCCGCGATCCCCCGCCCCCGCCGCGCGCGCCCCGCCGCCCACTCGGCGCCGCGCGGGCAGCCCCCCCGCCGGGGGCCGGCCGCCACCCCCCCACCCGCGCCAGGCGCCCTCCCCGTCCCCCAGCGCCCGCGGGCGGCGCGGCGGGCACGGCGCACGTGGGCCACAGCTCGGGGACACGACCGGGCGGGACGGGGACCGGGACGGGCACCAGGACGGGGACCGCGATGGGGCGCGCTCTGCCGCAGGCGGCCGCCGCGTGGAAGCGCGCCCCTGGCCTCGGGGGGCCGGGTGGCTCCGCGTGACGCGGTCTCGCGTGGCCGCGGCACCCGCACCCAGGCGCCGCGGCGAGAGGAGCCCGCAGCGGGCCGCGCACGTGCACGCGGGGAGGCGGGGGGGGCGGATGTGCGCGTGCGCTGCCTGCCCTGGGAGCCGGGCAGGGGGTGCGGGGGCCCGTGCCCGCGCGTGGCCGCGGCGGCTGGCGGGAGGCGGTTGGGCATGTGGCCGCGCGCGCTGGCCGTTGCCCTCCCGCCCCCGCGGCCTGAGGGAAACGGCCGCTGCCCACAGACCCACTCGCGTCTCGCCGCCGCTCGGGCCGCCCCACCGCCCCGCGGCGGGGTGGGGGTGAGCCGGGTCAGCCGAGCCGGGTCATCCCGAGCCAGCGGCGGGCTCCGGGCGGGCGGAGGGGCCGCCCGGCAGCTCCCACGCCCGCGGCCGGCGCTGGCTGTGGAGCTTGTAAGTAAATCCCCGCGGCGTAATGCCCGTGAGTCAGCCGGGGCAACCACACGGGTGGTGCGTGAGGGAAAGCGAGGGCAGCCGCGCACCGATGGGTTGTGAGAGCGGCGACCGGCCCCTGAGCGGCCGCCAGCCCGGCCCGGGCGGCTTCCCTCCGAGCTGTGGCACTGCCTGGGGCGCCGCGGCAGGCTGGCGGCACCCGTGGAAGTGGCGCCTGCCTTTCTGCAAGGTTAGCGTGGATTTCATCGCCAAGTAGGAAAGGCTGGTGTTTCGTGCCATTTTACTCTTAAGCCTACAGTGTAAAAAAAAAAAATAAAAAATTCATTGAGTTAGTTTAATTCACGTCCAAGCTTAAAGAGTTTATGCTCTTCTCGCACCGTTTTAACAAGACGCTGTTTCCGTCCTTCACGTTTGGGGGGCGGATGGCAGCAATGATTTATAAAACAGAGATCACATTCTTTTTTAATTAAGTATCCTTGTAGATTTTATCTTCCCTGAATTTGACGGGAGCACATAAGACATTACATTAGTCTGGCAAATCATACGTGCCCTTTCTACTAACAGCTTGCAGGAGAACAAACTGTTTCTCAAAGATGAAAAAAAAAAAACGTAAATGTGGGAGAGGGAAGTCCAGTTTTGTAACCTATGACCAGTTATGGCAGTTATGTTTTTTGGCTGTGTATAACAACTCTGAAATTAGCAACATATCAAACTTGGCAGCTTTTCCTGAAATATTTTTCTTACACAATTCAGCTGATGTTGCCATTCCTATTGAACAGATTCATTTTGCCTTTTAATAAAAGCATACAGCCGAGGGCTCTAATTATATTGTAATTGTTTCACATTTTCCGGAGTGAAAAGAGTTAAGTCTAAAGGTGTTCATAAAAGGTGTTTACTATAAAATAAACAGATTAGGATGGATCCTGCCATGAAAGGTGATGGATTCCAGCATGGACATTATCAACTAGAAGTAGCAAGGCAAGTACACAGCAGGCAAGTGACAAGTAAATGTGTGAGTAGAACACATTAACTCTGAGCACTGCTGTGAATTTAACAGATAAATCTTTTGATAAATCTTTAGTTTGTTATCTCTGAAACTGTGTGTCACTATAAGGAGCCTACTTTTATTTTTCTTTTATTTTTCCTTTTTTTTTGGAAAGCAAATATAGCAACATGAAAGTCAATTAAGAAATAACTGTCTGGAAAAAAATCTCAGATAAATCTTCTGCCCCATAAATAACTCAGCACTTTCCTAGATACTTCCTATTTCCTTAGAACTGAAAAATACGAAGAGTGGCTCTTAAAATAAAAAATCCTCACCGCTTCAGGTTTTTGGTGCTTCCTTTAGAAGCAGTTCTCTAAAATTTCATTCTCTCACTTATGTCGCTGTTCTAAATTTCGAATTTAGGGCTTTTGGCATGTTTCTAGTGTAATATTCCATGCATAATCCTAACAGATAATAGTTTGTTGATTTTGACTGCTCCTTTTATTATTGTTATTAATAGACAGTTGTTTAAAGGAGCCCTTAAAAGCAGGAACTCCCAGCATTGTAACTCCTCTGATGAATCACTTGAATGAAGGATACATTTTTTAACAAGACAAGTGTTCTGCTGTTAGCGGTTCATTTGCTCTTTAGAGATAAAGAGCACTTCTCGATAACTTTTCTGAGTCTGCTAGCACTATGAAGACTGAAGTTTATAGTATGGTTTGCCCTCTCCCTTTATTGTAAGACTAATTGAAGGTTTACTCAAAGGGTACCATGTTTTAACACCTGGCCCAGCTGCTAAGTAGTGCTAGATCTGCTGGATTTTACTGGAATGCTTTACTTAGTGGGATTAAGGAAGGGCAACCATAAGGCAGGAGCAAGGTAGTGGAATCTCAAACTCAATTTCAGAGCCCTTGAGAAAATACTTGCCAATTTGAACTCCACCTCGTTGCTGCTCTATAGTGCTGGCCCGAGGCATTGTAGCTACTAGGGACCCAAGCCCAGGAGGAGACCTGAAGGGCCTCAGCTAAGCATAAAGAAGCATGAGCATATTGTTGCACTAACAGCACGCATTGAAAAGGGGAGTGAGCCAAGTTGTCTCCAGGCAATGCAGGTAGCAAGCTTAGATTGGCTTCCCAGACAGACAAGTCCCATTTTTTTCACCATTTGAACTTGTGCTACGCAAGTCATTTATTCAAATGTTCATTTTTTTCCCCTTCATGCCTTTGGCTCAAAAGCCACTCTGTGACTCTGCAGCAATCTCTGGAAAGTTCCAGGTCACCGGGGAGGGGAGTTGTGGTGCTCCAGCAAGAGAACTCTTCCAAAAAAATCACCACTGCTCTTGAGTACAACAGGTCATTTCTCGCTCGATCAAACTGCAACTAGACTCCAGCCATTGCCACAAAAAAAAAAAAAAAAAAAAGTGTTCAGAGCCACCCGAAAGCTACAAGCACTTTTTGCAGTTGTACAGAGTTTTGTAAGGGCGGACTGTGGAGGCTCCTTAGACATTTAGCCTTAGAAACTGTGAGGTGCCAGACCCTCCCCCGAAGAATGTCCTCTCTGTATAGTGCAGAGGATCTGGTCAGCTAAAGATCTCCCCAGACTGCCGTGAGGAACCGTGGTGGCTGGCAGGGAGGCAGCTGAGCTGGCAGTGCTTGGTGCTGCAGCAGCCCCTGAGCTGGGAGTCAGAACAGCTCAGTATGCTGAAGGCTGGTATGACAACAGGGAGCAGAAGAATGATCCTAAATTTAGAGACCTTTTTGCTTCCTGTACCACATATATTTAGCATAAGCAAGAATCCAACCTGAAACCTTCAGCAAGGCTTCTTTCTTGTAGATCCTTGCAATAGCCTACAGCACTCAGTAGGCAGAGATGTGGCATGAGATGTCGAAAACACTTTTGGCACCAATTAATTTTGTCGGTTTGATTCTATTGCTGTGGTACCAGTACATCGTCTATCACTTTTCTCCGCCACACATCTTGAAACTAGGCCACCTTGCAGCCAAACACAAGAGTCAAGGAGTCCAAAGGAAAGCAGATGAGAAACAGCCTTAGCAGTGGGAGCACTCTGGTATGTGGAGCCAGTACCTTTCGACTTATATGTGTTTTACATTAAGACCCTAATGGGAAAACAAGCCCCTTGCACAAGGGGGTTGATGAGGAGCTCAACATGAGCCGGCAATGTGCACTTGTAGCCCAGAAAGCCAACTGTATCCTGGGCTGCATCAAAAGAAGTGTGACCAGCAGGTCAAGGGAAGTGATTCTGCCCCTCTGCTCTGTGCTGGTGAGACCCCACCTGGAGTCCTGCATCCAGCTCTGGAGCCCCCAACATAAGAGGGACATGGTCCTATTGGAGCAAATCCAGAGGAAGGCCACAAAGATGATCAGAGGGCTGGAGCACCTCTCCTATGAGGACAGGCTGAGAGAATTGGTGTTGCTCAGCCTGGAGAAGAGAAGGCTCTGGGAAGACCTTATATAATAGCAGCCTCCCAGTACCTAAAGGGGGCCTACAAGAAATCTGGAGAGGGACTTTTTACAAGGGCGTGTAGTGACAGGACAACGGGTAACGGCTTTAAACTGAAAGAGGGTAGATTCGGATTAGATATATGGAATTCTTCCCCATGAGGGTGGTGTGGCACTGGAACAGGCTGCCTAGAGAAGCTGTGGATGCCCCATCCCTGGAAGTGTTCAAGGCCAGGTTGGATGGGGCTTTGAGCAACCTGGTCCAGTGGAAGGTGTCCCTGCCCATGGCAGGGGGGTTGGAACTAGATGATCTTTATAGTCCCTTCCAACCCAAACCGTTCCATGATTCTACAAAAAAGACAAGCCCCCGCCAGTAACGTGGCTTACTTCCCCCTGCTCTTGGGATTAATTTTAGTGGTTCCCATGTTGGTGGCCATGCCATGTGTGCAGCAGGCTGAGGTGGGTGCCCTGTCTTGCAAGGCAGCTCAGAGCCCAGCAGCTGTCTTCTGGAAGATGGCACCATTTCCTCACCTGAGTGTAGTTTGAAAGCTGCCACTGGAAGGGTGCTTCACCTTGGGGATTGCCTAGAGTGTGGAGGCTACGTTTACTGTGGGTTCCTCCTCCGCGCTGGCTGGGGTTCGAATCGATGGGATCAAAGGGGCTGGGTTGCCCTGCGGAGGTAGGCTGGACCCCTGCCCCTGCGGCAGGTGTCCGGCTGAACTTCTTACACTGCTGTGTGTGCCATGTCAGGAGTCAGGCACTGACTCACCAAAATTGGGCAGGTACTTAAATTAGGCAGCTTGGAATTCACCTTAAATTATTTAGGCATGTACTTGATATAAATAAACTTCAAAGAGACTGAACTGGTTTGCCAAAAAAAGAAAGCACACAAGTTTTGAAATCTTTTGCCTTGGATTAAAGTTAAAAAACAAAGTGATTGTAAGGACTTTTGGAGAATCTGAAAGGCACCATTAAAAAAATCAGTCCAAATAACTCATGTGATCTGCCATTCAAAATTTATAAAAACTGAAATATTTAATGGTAAATAAGGTAACATGATAACCAACTTCGCATACCTTAATGCTTTTCACTGCCAGGCAGACTGAAAGGACATGTATGGACACATTGCACAGTAATATTTAGAACTCTGTTGGCCCACAGGCAACAATACTGAACAAGTAACATGCTGCAGGCAATATCCATACATTGCTATAACCCAGGCAGAAGAGAACAGTGGCAGACACCTGAACTTCATTTATATTTTTAAACTTCCTATGGCTGCAAGCAGTGTTAGAGGGTTCTGCCAGCAACATATTACACTGGTTGGGAAACACTAGTTTAGAGTGCCAGTTAATAAAACTGCATTTTTTTTCCTCAGAAACAAACCTGTTGATACTCTTTTTTTTTTTTTTTTTTTTTAATTTTATAACAACGCTGCACCTTGTTCTTAGATACAATGCCAGCTGCTCTTGGAAACTTCTCAAAATTGCTATTTAGCTAGACTTCATGAAGATGGGCAAGAAATAATTGTAACTGTATTGCTTGCTGAATCAAGGACATCAAAATAGAGAATCCACATGGCATCTCTGGATTTGAAAAACAAGCCAGTTCATCTCCAAGTGTGCACGTGAGTTGGAAATCTTACACTTAGAGTTTAGCTCACAGAAAAAAGTTTTGATGAAATGAACATTTGTTATAAAAAAACCCTTTTCTAGCCTGAAGTAGCACCAGCGCGTACTGGCAAGACAGCAGATATGTAACAGTTGAGCACCAAAGGAAGGGGAATTTGATATAAAAGCTTAAAATAAAAATCAGATCAAAGCTGCAGTGGAAGATGGAGTGGAACCGAAATGTAAAGGAGCTTCAAGAATAGAGTAAGTAACCCAGTGAGCAACCTAAAATCTCCCTTCTGTGCTGCAGCAGTTTACTTATACATCACTTGCATCCATAACAGTTTAAAAACTGACAAATCTGAGCAATTTCACTCTTGGAAACATAAGCCTCTTTTAATCTCTTGGCAATGAAATCACAGTTCTCTTTAGTCTATGTTAGTTCAGCCAAGAACTACGCCATTGTATGCCATCTCACAGCTTTGCATTTAAAAAGAAGTAATGCTCACTTAATGTACAGTCATTGTATTATCTACACCATAACTAACTCTGAATGATCAAACATTTATCCCATAAAGGTCTGCTTGTCAAAATTCTGTATTACGTCCAAAAGAGGTAAATACAGCCTGAAAAGTCCTTTCTCTCAAAGACGTCCATATCTCCCAATCAAGTGCAAACAGCATGCTCTTCTTTGTGCACATAACACTCAGTTCCATATCCTGCCCATTTTATAGTGAAATAATATTTTGTTCCTTTTGCATAGTCTCATACCTCATTAAGATATGTAAGTTCAAATATTTGCAACAATATAAAAAATATTTTGGCAAGCAATGTAGAAAACTAGATTGCTTTGAGAACTCAGCTGGTTGATTTGCTGTATTTTTTTTCTAGGTAAACAATTCTTTTCTTTTTTTTTTTTTTTTTTTAATGGAAGCAGCAGTATTTGGAGTGTAGGAATCCTTATGAAAGGAATCCTTTTTGTTTCAGAACCTGAAACTGAAACAGCCTTTCTAGGTTTTTTGAGTCCCAGCTGCTTCTATCAGGGCCATCATGTCATGGAATCTCTTTCACAAACAAGTCACTGTCTCAGAAGCAGCTAGTCATCTTCCCTTTTGGGTCTCCACCCTCACTACTACTGGAAAGGTCCCCCTGAACCTTCTTCTTTGAGTGGATGAGAGCCTTTCCTTATAGATTTGCATTAACATGGATCTCTCGTTCATGGCTTCTAGGTGCTTTAACCCAAACTACAGTAATGACTTCGAGAACAATCAGGTATTTAAAAAGTGAATACATTTTATCTAGCAGAAATTTGCCTGTGAAACTGGAAAATTTAATCTGGACTGATTTTTTAATAAAAAAGGTAGGTGTGGAGACGTGGGTTTACGAGAACAGAAAACCCCCACCTGCTTAGTGGTTCTTACTACCATATAATGTGATTGAAGGCAATTACTTTTCATACAAGTTTATATCAGAAATACTTCCAGTTATTAGTAATGTGACCCTTTTTAGCAGCAGCAGTCTTTAAGAAATACTTGATGTTTAAATCCTATTTTCCTGCAAAGATATCATAGCACAGGTACATCTATTATAAAAGCCATCTATAGCTTGTGGGCATACAGCATCTGAGCAGAGATGGAGATAGCCATTGTTTTTGTACATTGATATAAAATGTTAACATATTAACTTCCATAGGTTGACAAAAGCAATAGAATTGTTTGAATAAAAATAAGTCTTACAAATGCAGACATTTTTCTGTAATGTTCTCCTGCTAAGCCCGTTTTTTATGTTAGAGCTGAAAATAATGATGCAAGCAACTAAGTGTAATTGTCGAAAATTATTGGTAGTGATTTGCATATGAAATACACACCTTTTACTGCCTCTAGTTAGCATTGTTCAACTAGCTTATAAATAGTACAGCTGAAATGCTGGAAACAGAAAACTGTTTTCGATGGGCGCATGCTATGAATGAAGAAATGTTCAGACACAATGTGCAAGTTGGAGAGCTTTCATCAAAGCTAGCCAAGAGGGGAAAATGCTCCATTTCCTAATCGTGCTCTGTTTCAGAGAAGCCGGTCACATACAGAAAGCATCACACTCATCTGCAGAGAGGAAAGCTTTTTAAAATGAGTGTTTATGCTTTTCTGGAGGAAAAAAGTAAACTATCAGTACTTGTTTCAAATTTTTCTAATTACTTCTACATCACATTTCATTTTTATAATTTGATGTTTAGTAACCACTAAACTTTGAATGTTGCAGTTGATGAATGTCATCTGCTATAAATGTTAAAGGTATAAAAAATGTCTAGTTTTAAGATACAGGGTTTGGTGCAAGTAAAATACTCACTTTTGTGTACAGTTTTAAAACTACAAATGCTGACCATTGTTCTAATAATAAAGCAGAGTATTTTCAGTCCTTGATATTTGGGAAAGGGGTGAAGGGAGGAAGACAAAGTGGAATAGAGTTAATAAGAAAATTTTAAAGCAGGGTTTTTTATAATGTTGCTGTAAAGTTGTGATTGTCCTACACAATCATATCAAAATAGCCCTCAAATTGAGTTTTATAAATAAATTTTGAAAAACCCAGATAAATCTGAGAAACACTGGTTTACCTATCACTGGGATGCCTGTTTGTCACTATTAGCCAAAATTAACATTCTCATATGATACGATCCCTCCTTTCTACAGCAGATAGACTTTCAAGTTCATCATGTAAAGTTGGTAGAATACTGTAGCATACTGCTTTCCAATTTAGTAAGGAAGTCGTCTAGTCGCTGTTTCTATTTTGGAGAAAAAGGCTCCCTGTCCTCGAGAGAGGTACCCCGACAAAAGCATTTTGGAAATAGGAAGGAATACAAGTCAGCTCCAAGTGTTGCAGAGAAGGGATCACAGGAGGGAGCCAGAGCATTCCTCGCTGGCGGTGGTGGCTCTGGATCTGGCAGCAATGCCGGGAACTGCAAACAGAGTCACCCACAAGTGTGAATGCCTGAAGATGTGGACAAAGGTGACACTGCATGAAGCTTTGGTGTATTGATCGCCAGTTTGTCACTCTTTTCTCCCCTCCACAACTTACAGCAAGCATTGTGCTTTATCTTTTTGGTGATTTTAAAGGCATTTGCCAACTTGCTGTCAGAATTTTAGCTTAATGGCTATGTTCTCTTAGCTTTAGAAAAACAGGTTTATCCTTAAAGAGAAGAAACACGTGAATGCAAATTATGTAAATAATTAATACATCTTAGGGATTGGTTTCTGAAAGAAAAAAAAGATAATTTAATGCAAAGACTGTCAGAAAGATGACTTTCAGAACTGGAAATATTCTTTCCTTTGAACTGCTTTGAGAGACTGAGAAGCTTTAGCTCTTTATTTTTCATAAGACATTGTACAGGTAAAAGTACTTTGAAGACTACAAAGAATAAAATAAAGTTTGATGCCTCACTTTTCTGTGAGATTGAAGTAGTTGATGAGAGTAGCGACAGCTAGTGATCTGACCCAGAAGCCACTTCCTTGATACATCTGCAGCATGACACAGTTGCTTGAGTTAGCCTTTTGCATCGATGACAATTCAAATATTACCTGCTCAGAAGAAAAAGCAATGGAGAGATTTCAGCAGCAGGTTTACCCTTGAGGAGTCTGGTCTAGCATCTTTAACACCGCTTGCGGCAAGCAGCATTCCCCAGCCACTCCAGAGAATGCTTTCTTCATGTTTCCATTAACTAGAAAGAGCTTCTCAATCTTTTAGCAACTTCTATCAAGTTGGACACTGAGTTGAATATGGGCCACGTATACACTCTTTATTGCAAATAAGGCAAGGCACATGCTGGGTTACCCTAGGAGAAGCACAGCCAGCTGATCAGGTGTGCCAGGCTGTCAAATCCATGCAGTCCAATAAACCTAGTTGTCCCCTTCCTCTGCTTGGCTGGAGACAGGGCTCCTCTCTTCCTGGTTGGAGCATTCATTACCTGATTCTTATAACTGCAAACCACAAGTCCCTTACTTGGGTCAGAAGAAGGATCAGCCCTTCTACTCTGGGGAATTGCTCAACAGCAACTGGAGTGGTAATTTTCCTGGATGGATCCTTTTTGGCCACTGTTTTTCCTTACAACTCACAAAACCCAGCTTCCAGATTCAAGGTGGGTTCACCATCCCACTTCCTCGTGTCCTCCCTGTGGTCAGACAGAGAGAACCACAAGGAGGCATGCAGATGCACCCATGGTACCCTTAGCCTTGAGTAGAGAAGAGCCGACCCTCAATAGCTGAGATGGTGGCTGGTATGGGCAAGGAGAAAGATATGCTGTCTTTGAATAGGTGGAACTATTGGGATAGTCTCTCCTCAGCTAAGATGCAAACCTGTAGGGTTGGGATGGAAGTGAGATTCTCTTCAGCTTGCTTGAGCTGGCTGGCCAATCTACCCACCGTTGGTGCTTCAGTGTCTGGCCAACTCCATAGTGCCAGGCATATGTCTTTGGTGTGCTCCATATAAACTTCTGCCACATGGACCCCATGCACTGGAATTCATCCAGGTCTTTTGATGCCTCGTTGTTGTAGATCATCTCTACCACTGCTAATTCCCTCAGATACTGGATAATGCTCTCAGTGGTTGTCCACTTGCCATGATAGTTTACAAGATCTTCCCTGAGGAGATACCTTCACGCTTGACAGGAGTTGCCTCCAGCAGCTACCCCTTTTCCCATCCCTTTGTTGGTGCCCTGGTCCCTCAGTGAGGGATCCCAGCTGCTGGGCTTCCTTGCCTTCCAATTCCTGACTGTTGGTCCCAGTATCACCGCATTGGAGCAACCAGCTGATAATTAGCTCACCAGGTTGATGGCTATAATCTTTGTGCATATCTGACAGCTCACTTAGGGATAGGGAGCCAGAGGTTTCTGCCTCGTTTATGATTTCTCTTCCCCCTCCTGTTCTTGAGACTGCTCTGCTGCACAACCAGCTGCCTCTGACTCCTCATCTCGCTCCCTCTTAGGAGAAGCTTCTTCCTCCCTGAGTAAACAAATTGACTTCTGATTCCATTGTTTCTTCTTGACTACAGGACCAACTGATGTAGTTGAGAGTTAGTTAGGTCTCTGGTTTAGCCACAGTGCCTATATGTCTCCAGATCCTCTCACTCCCCGAGGGTGCTGAACAGTGCTCAGCAGGTGTAGGCCAGGCCCAGCAAGGTGCGAGAAGTTGTGTCCCTTTAACATAGCCAGGGCATCCTTTTCTCAAATGTTCTGTCACTTTTATCAGGATCCTGCACTAGTTTGGGGGTCAAAGCCCACACCACCAGAGGTGAAAACTGTTCTAGATACCTGCCCATATTCTCCCGTGTACCTTGTCAGCCACGGCCACACTGCCTCAGAGCATGTCCCTGTGTAGTATTCCTCAAAGTCAGTTGACCTTAGGAAAAGCTGGAAACAGATTCTTGAGACATATCGATGTGAGCATTCTGATTACCCAGGGATGTTCAAAACACCAAAGAGTCATTGTAAGAAGGTGGAAAGCAACTGGCTGGAGGACATGAAGGGGAAGGCTCCATTCTTTGTTTCCTTTACAAATTGGCTCTCAGAGGAGAAGAGCGAAAAGGTGTAATTGTTAATTGTCTCCACAAGATGGTTCCCGAAGTACTGGGACGGCAGCAATGCAGGGCCCAAATACCGGACTAGGCTCAGGGCCAGTGCTTTCATCATAGTTCTCTCGGGTAAAACACAAGCAAGTGCTACACAGCACAGCAAACTGAAAAAGCCAAACCCAGCCTTTAGCAAATTCTCAAATTTGATGTACAGCAAAAGAGAGCGTGACACAGCGAGGGTAAGGGAACAAATAAGTCAACCTGTGACCAGCAACACCTAAACAAGCACAGTAAGTTCCCTCTAGCACACTCTGGTCAAATGTCTCATTATCTTGAACCCTATGTGTCCCACACTGGGTGCCAAAAAGGACTGTGGTGGACTCAAGGGCAGCTAAGCACCTCATAGCTACTCACGCACTGCCCCCACAGCAGGATGGGAGAGAGAATCAGAAGGGCAACAATAAGAAAATCAGTGCATTGAGCTAAAGACAATTTAACAGATAAAGGGGAAAAGTGAAAACAAAACAAAGAAAAATCAGTGATGCAAAAGCAATCACCACCAGCCAACTCATGCCCAGACAATCCCTGAGCAACAGACACCCCGGAACATCCCCACACCTCATCCCATTTTTATTGCTGAACATGATGTTATACAGTGCAGGACATCTCTGTGGTTAGTCTGGGTCAGCTGTCCTAGTCATGACTCCTCCCAGCCCCTTGCCCACCCCCAACCCACTTGCTGGGCATCAGTGCGAGGAGCAGAGAAAGCCTGGGCCCTGTGCAAGCACTTCTGAGCAACGGCTAAAACACTGGTGCATTAGCAATGCTGTTTTGGTCACAAATCCAAACCACAGCGCCAGATGGGATGCCACGAAGAAAATTAGCTCCATCACAGCAAGACTCAGTACATCAGGGTAAATTTTCGTTCTCTTCCTTACTATACCCAGTGAGTCTGCCCCTGATCTGGCCTCTTTCGGGCTCATGACCCAACAGGGATGACAGGAAGATCATGCAGCTCACTGGAGGGCAACCCCGTTAGTCAAGGCCCTTGTACACATGGCTCCCAGGAGAGGCTGACAGAACTTGGGCTGCTCCGGCCAGCAAGAAGCAGCCAACAGGCAACTGAACTGCAGCACACAGCTGCAGGATAGGGAATTAGTGAGACAGAGGAGCCAAACAATTCTTGGCAGTGGCAGATGATAAATAATGGGCACTGGCCACCAGCTATGCTGGACATCAGGAAAACCTAACAAGGAAGGGAGAGCAGCACTGGGACAAGTTGCTTGGGGACCTGCAACCTGGTGGTTTCCAAGACCAGACTTCAGGTTTTGGGAGATCTGACTAGATGACTTTCAGCAGTGCCTTCCAGTCAACATTTCTATTCTTCTGTGTATGTCACTTTCCAAATGACCTTCCTATACAGTGTTATCAGAGTTGTGGAGCTGGAAATACTCAGCTGGCAGCAAAATTACTTTCCATCACAGACCTATGAAAGAGCCATTCTAGCACTGCAGCTGTGCTCTTTGTAGGAGATGAACTTAGTTTGGTTTAAAGAGCAATTGGGACCTTGTCCTGTATTTTGTGCACCCGTGCAATGGTCCAAGCAATACAAAACCTGGGATAGGTTCAGAGCAGCAGCTGGTTGCGTAGCTAGATGACTGAAGTGAAAGGTGTGAATTCCTTCCTCAGTCACCCCCCCCCAGACCAAGGGCCTCCCTATTCTCAACCTCCTTACAGAGGTGGGTGGGGAAAAGGAATCAAGGAGATAAAAATAAAACCAGAACAGCCTTAAGGTTTCACCAGTGCTCAGAAATTGTACAAGGTATGGGGAGTATATTAATAACACAGCAGTGATTAATTCACCAAGAGTTTGAGAGGGGGTATAAGGCTTGTAGTTTACTTGGAGGAAACAAGACAACAAAAATTTCTCAATAATTTCAGGTAAATTTCTTAAATATAAGATTACTTGATAGTGCTGGTAAGGGACTGGTAAAGGATTTTTTTTTTTAAATCAGGGTTGAAGAATAGTTTAAGAGCAATCAACTCTCTGGTGATAAAAATACAAAAGAAGGTCATTCAATTTTGTTGATTTGCCTTTATTAGTAAAAAGTACAAATAAAAAAATTGTACTTTCATGAAAAAGTAAACCAGGCTTACACAGTTTTGCAGTATGTTTGATATTTCTTTCACACAACCGAGGTGACTGAGGTGAGATGGCTCAGAATGTCTGCAGCAAACCCAAGTTTCTTACAGCCCTAAATCATTATGAACCATTTAGTGTACACGCAAGACAAAGAAAACGCAACATATGGCTCCCAACCAGAACCAAAAAAAGCTGAAATATGACTATGGTTGAATTCAGGTATTTCTTTCAAGCACGTGTTTTACATTAGCAGTACTTCAGGGAACTTCACAGGTGGAAATGCAGGGTGGTTTGCTATAGCAGATAGCTGTAACTGCTGCTGCCTGGCCCACGCTTCTTCGTGCTCCTCTTCTGCCTCCAGCCCTCCTGCTGCAGGGACAGTGCTAACTCAGGCAGAAGTGCCCGAGGCTTGGGTAGAGAGAAAGTGCCAGGGCAGGCACGAGAAAAAGTGCAAGCAAGAAGGGGTCTGGTGTGGAAGCCACTCTTCAGAACAAAGCAAGTCCTGGGTTGCAGATGCTGCTCCCATACAAAGATTGTGCCTCGAGGGTGCTTATTATACATATAACACTATGGTATAATATAGGCATATATTACACAGAATATTATGTACATTATGGAGGATGTATTTTCAGTATATTTTTAGAGAATAGAGTTTTTATTTATATTTTGCATTCCGTGGAATGCGACACGCTGGTCTATGACAAACAAGCTGTGTGCCGGGGGAAGGAGTGCAGGGGGAGAAGGAGGGAGGAGAGAATTTAACAGAAATAACTCCACTTAGTGTTTGAGTGAGCGATGTAATGAAATCTGTTTGCTGTGCTAGCTGTCTCCAGATTGGGCTGTAATTACACCACAGAAGGAAGAAAGGTAGCTGAGTCTCAATCTAGATCATTTATGTAAACTCAGCCTTCTTGTCAACGGCGTTCTCAGATTGCATGCATGCAAACCACAAAAATCATCTCCTATGAACAAAACAGAGACGGTCTCAAATTGCAGGCTTCTGATACACCTTATATGCCGTCTGTAATTGGACTTTAACATTCAACACACCGAGGTTCAAAACTTCTCCTGTATGTTCTGCATTTTAGTCAGCGTGGTGAAAGACTGTACTCACAGAAGAGCATTCCTTCTTCCCTTCTGCCAAAGGCCCATGCCTAGCCTTACAAGTTAACATTTATTTGGCTTAAATGAATGCAAGTGTCACAAACCTAGGAAATTCTTTTGTGTAAGACTGTGTTGAAACAAACCTCTTGATCTGAGGGTAGGATATTCCCTCACCAGGAGAGTTGGAAAAACCTCATTCTTTTAACCCAGAGAAACATACTTTTACAGACACAGTATAAAACGCAGGCAGTCACTTCCCTTAACAGAGCCAAATTAATATTTGATTAAATATTTTAAAACTCCTACTTACCATGCTTGACACATTTTCTCAGCGAGTTTCTCAAATACGGAAAGCATTAGGCACAGGGTAATTTTATATTTGAATACATAAAACCAGTGCGAAGAGACATGACTGCACGGAGACAGAGAGAGGATTTTCCCCCATTAATCCCCCAAACTGCCCTTCCCCTTGGTAAGTGGGCACGTTAATTCCCAGCTTCGGCAGCTCACTCTCTCTGGGCAGCTTGGAGCAGGTTTCTTGTGACACCTGGATCTTCGCACCCCTCCATCCCTCGGGCAGGAAAACCACCACCTCCGCCCTGGCGCCGTCCCTGCCAGTACCCAATCAATACCCACTTATTTCCTGTCCATTTGCTGAGGTCACGGAAACGGGACTCATTAATTATTTCTACTGGTGCAGCCTCAAGTGTGCTTCTGGCATAACAAGCCAAAGCCGGCTGTGACCTTTTTTTTTTCCTTCCCCCTCCCGAATTTTGCTGGTGGTGGCGGTGGCAGCCAGTGCGCGTTGCTCCGTGGGGACAGGACGAGGAGATGAGCTGACCGGGGTGTGGGGTGTCGTCAGCATCTCTGCCAGGCCGCTCTCACCCGCCACGGGGGGAAGAGCAGCCTCTCCCGGGGTGACAGGTCAAGGAAACCTGGTGACAGCGTAGACGATGTTGGCCAAGGCAGCCCTGGCCTCGGAGGGAGGGAAGCGCTCCAGGGCTGCCAGCGCTCGGCTGCCGTGGCACCGGCAGAGGTCGATTGCAGAAGTCACACCTTTGCCGGCCTTGATCGCCTCCTGCAGCTGTCAGAAAACACAGGCACAACAGGGTGGGTTTCAGCAACGCTGGCGCGCACAAGGATCACTAAGAGCACAGAGCCCCTGCCGCCCCTTCCTGAGGTAAAGGCAAGAACCAAAGCTGTCATACAAAGCTCTGAAATCCTCTCAGCTGCTCCGTTTTGCCTCCTCACTACAACAGGATTGCAGATAATTTAAACTACATTACAAACTACATTACTTCATCACCTGAAAGATGCTGGCTCTCCAAAGGGCACACTTAAATATATTAAAAAAAAAAAAAATTAAATATCTGGGCATTTCATACCTAAGCCACTGCCTGAGAACTTTTGTGCAGAACTGGCAGACCAGCCACTCACACTTTCTGCAGTCAAAAACTGGATTTTATGCACATCCATTCCATCCCCTGTTTTTTTGAAATGGGCATGTTGAACTTTTGTCTTTTGTAATGCAGGTTTCTATTTATACACCATATGATTACATTTGTTACAGTGGACAAAAGCAAACTTTGTCAGTAAAATGGGATGTGTCAAACTTTATTGTACTGAGCTATATCCATGCAAACTCTGTCTTCTCAGTAAGGCTAGGGAACTTGACAATGGTTTGGTGATAGACCATGTGAGAAGGACAATATTTTCATGGAATAACAGACATTTCATGGCAAGCTGCTGGCAAGATGTGGCACCTAAAAAGCTTGGGTAAATGACAGGTTAAATTTCCAATGAAACAGCACAAACAAAAATGACAAACTATGTTTTTTTCCCAGTATGTCGACTTTGCTGAGGCTCTAAATAGTAATAACACTTATTAAGGGCTTTTTAATTTTTTATTATTATTTTTTCCTGAACAGCTTCATGAGATCGTCATGAAACACTTGTTTTCCACCCTAAAATACAGGTGTCCCCAGACCAACTCCAGCCCGCTGCCTCATGCCAGAGCCTGGGAACCAAGGCCAGTGGATCTTCAGGATTTGATTATCCTGAAAGCATGGCAGCATTTAATGATCTTTAATGTGCCCCACCTGGTTTTCATAGCTGGCTTACATCACTGTGTTGGCTTTTAAAGAAAGGGCTTTTTTGAACACAGGTATCTACAGTAACTAATTATACAGGGTTTTATAAATTATGTTTTCCTCCAATACAGAGCCCAATGCCCTAATTCATTTACAAGTACATCACTATCATCTTATCTATCTAGTTTAAATAATGTAAAAAAAAAAAAATCTAAGCTATGACCAAATTGTAAAAGTCACCCATTTTATATAGATACTTGCACTCATACAGAATGAATGACATTTCTTATCTGAATACAAACTGAAGTGGATTCATTATCTGTATTTAAAGATGAAGTTAGCTGAAAGCATGTTACAGCACTTGAGTGTTCAAGTCCCAGTTTATAAAAATTTTATTCTCCACTTCAGTTAGAATCTTCCTGTGCTGTGAGCTGGAAAGGAACTTGCCCCGAGGCATAAATGCATTGCATAGCTAATTCAACACATCCTCTAACGAATGGCAACCAGCCATATAACCGCAGCTCTACAGCAAAGGTGGGGATAGGTGAGATGAGGAACACCAACAGCATGAAAAGGTGTCTCTCCCCGCTCCCTTGAGGCGCAAGTTTGTGAGATGGTAGAACCCACACATCTTGAAGCAAAGTCTGCTGACTTGCTAAAGCTCGTTCAAAAGTTTTAGCGTAGCTTGTAACACTCATGTAAGTATACACTGTGATGTCGACAGGAAAGAAAACAGGCTCCTAAAAAGTCTTCAAACTGGTCAAAGATCAGAGAAGCTTAGCTTGAGCATATATGATCGGATATATGTACTATGACTTACCAGTAACACCAAAATCTGGGAAGGGGGAGAATTCTAACGCAAGGACACAATCCATTTACACGCTTGTCACGCGTAAGCCCTTAGACACACGTAGTGCCTTGAAGCCAAAACAATTGCAAAGCTCATGTCAAACTATACACAGAGGAATCACTATACAAAAATCGGACTAATCCGCTATTGAATGTTTCCAAGCAAAGTTCAAGGAACCTCAAAATGAAAAATACCCGCTCATATGGCAAACTTCCTCAGCTTTTCAGTTAGAGATCATCCTACGTAATGAACAGTTTATAGTCCTCAAAAACATACCTGTTTTATAGTCCATTTGCAAAATCAGCTGGTCAACTCAAATAAGCATACAGTGAGGCAAAACCAGTCTGCATTAACCACACTGCACACCACCTCTATCTCGGTTGGGGTTGTAAAAGAAAAAAAAAAAAAGAACAACAAAAAGAAGAATACAAACTGAGCTTCTCATAGTGGGATAGTTATTAGAGAAATACAGGATGTAAATCCATAGGAAACCAGGCTTCAGTAGCCCTGTTGTACACAAAAACCCCCTAATTTAAGCCTTTAGCTGTATTGTCAGTTGTATTACACGGTTACACTTTCACACTCTCAGTTTTTGAGCTTCAATGGTTTTATGTGATGAACTTCACAAAGTAAGCCCATAGAAAAAATAATGTCTCCAGTTTAGATGTACTATTTCCAAACTTAATTTGGATAGCAGCAGCTAATTTTTGAGGCAAATACACAGAAAAGCAAAATGAACTGCTTTTTTTGTTACTTTATACACTTTAATTAAGCTCCCTCATTAATTTCTTCTAAATAAAGATATCTACTCTTTTAGTCTCTACTTATATGGCATTATTTTGTCCAACAAACACATTTCCACTTGTAGGAACGATTTCATCCATCATTACAACACAACCTTCCCCAGAGTGGCATTCAATAATAAAAACTGAATACAAGTAAAAAATGCAGATTGCTTTGACACACCTTCCTCCAGTTGAACTACTGGATATGCTGGAATACTGCACTTTCACTTTTAAGCTTTTGTTCAGACCAATGGCTCTAAAGTCCTACTTCGTCCTAAGGGTGCCAAGAATCTGAAAAAAAATCACTGACTGGGTTTTTGTTATTTAAATTCAGCTTAAATAATAGTCTTGCAATAGTGCAGCCAAAGCAAGACTCCGATGAGAAGTGATGCCCCCTCCAACACAGCAGCACTGTTTTCCTTCGGCGCCTTCTGTTTCCCTCAATATGGTCAGATATTGACCAGGCTTGACAGTTTTGCCTGATACACATGAAGCTCAGAACCCCAGAGTTTTATGTCTGAAGGTGGTTCTATGAATCTAAGAAAAAGCAACAGCAACATCATTATCCTCACAGTCTGGGAAAAAGACGTCTGGTTGAGCCCTGAGAACAGAGCCCACCAAGAGCCTTGCTCCAGTCAGCCTGCTCCATCTGCGCTAGGCCCAGCCTCATCCATTTGACTTGCAATGAATTTATTTTCATTCTTCTCATTCCTCAGTCTTTGGCTGGAAGGAGGGATGGCTCTCATCAAGAGTTACATAAAGAGTGAAAGAAAATAGATGTGGGAAGGATAGAAGTGCTGAGGGTTCCTCATTCTGAATACACACAGGGGGACAAACTGCTGAGCGAGAAACTGGGCTCTATTTCTCCAGCTTCCTCCTTCCCTTCTCGTCATCTCCTTCTCTTCAGTCACCTTATACCAGCAAACCAAGAGGAGGAGAAAGGGATGCTTTCTGAGCCTTTCCAGCTTTCAGGCTGCTCTCCACTACCTCCCTCTGCACCCACACATCCTAGGTATGTTGCATATTCTGCAAATAAATGGTAACAAGACATTGATTGTTCCTTGAAGATTTCCCCTCGGAAAAGACATTGCCCACTGGAGAGTTTTCTATTGGCACCTTGGTTTCGAGTTTCCATTTCCTACCCCTTCAGAAGACAACCAAATAGTTGGAGATGGGGCGTTTTCCACTCCACCCTCTAAGGTTTGCTGGGCCGAGAACAGAACCCAAGCCCAGAACAGCAGCCACATTCTTTGAAAAGGGGGATCTGGTTCCAGACTTTGGTCTCAGGGCTGCTTCCCTCTCTCACATTAAAAGCTACTGGACAAAACAGAAGTAGTTTTGGAGCAATGGCCCTGTGTCCGTATATAGTCCATTCATGGTTCTGGCCCTACATGTGGGAACAGAAGGATGCTTATGGATGAAAACGTCACTTCTCTGTTCACTGACCTACCCTTCTAAGCCTACCATAAAGTCCAAACAGTATGCTTGTGTGTCCTTTCTCTGCTTATGAGCTAGTAAGTTGTTAAAACTAGGAAATTATTTCCAGCAGTAGAGCATAAGTGAATAATAAAAAGCTTTAAGAAGAGAAGGCTGTTAATGCTGCACCTGATGGGCAGGGAGTCAGAACTGGACTCTTTCAGACACGTATGTGGAGGGGATGAGAGGCCACGGGCACAGGTTGCAGCACGGGAAATGCTGATTAGGCCCAAGGAAATTATTTTCCACCAGGAGGGATGTCAAGCACTGGAACAGGTTGCCCAGGTTGGCTGTGAAATCTCTGTCCTCACAGATACTCGAAACCCAACGGAGCAAACCCATACTGGCTCTGCTTTGAGCAAGAGGTTGGACCAGACATCCCCTAGAGGTCTCTTCCAGCTTAGATTATTATATGATTCTGTGAATAAAGCAGAGTTCAAAGTACTATGTTTCCCAGTCCCTTTGTTTTAAAAAGGCAAAGAGAACATTTCTCATCCATACCACAGAAGTGAGGTATTTGCCTTTCAGACCAGCTGTTCTGGATGGTTCTTGGACAGAACGGCTTGTCTGAGGGCAGTGAGAGGTCAAGGAGGCAGGCTGGGAACTGCCAGGTTTTGGAGACTGAAGAATTAAACTAGACAAAAAAACTAAGCAGGTGTTCAAGCACAAAGACAACTAACTTCAAGTCTTCTCTGCTGAGATATTTCTGCCTCATTCGTTAGCCAAATGAAAGAAGATTCCTTTCAGATAGTGCTACCTGTAGGGAACAACAAATGTGGGACGAAGACTCCCTGAATATGTGGTGAATATTTTGGCTGTACTAGACTTCATGTGCAAAGGGAGAATGAGAACACTGAAATTCTTTTTTTTTTTTTTTTTAAATGGTCAAACTTAGGATTAATTACTTAAGTGACAAGACATCACCAAGTAACTTCAGATTTTTTTTGTTGTTTTAGAAGAATGATCCTAAACATCTAGATTTGTTATATACTGAAATCTTCAAACATCATGCATTCGCTCTCTGATCTAGAAGTGAGCTAAAACATTCTAGATTTCTGATGTGGACAGTACTCACAGAAACAAAAAAAACTCCAAACCACAAAATTTAAATTGATCTGTGGCACTGACTGAATAATGCTCTAAGTGTTTGCAGTGTTCTGCACTGGTTTTTCTAAATTTGTTTTCTCTTTTGTGGATGCACCACACTCAATAAGCACTGATGTTTTAGACTGCTGAAATGTTACCTTGAAAAGGTACTGACATGTTTCACAGTAGATCAATTTTGTCAATTTTCTCCTTTGTTTTTTTAAGTACCTTGATGAATGTCTCAGCATTCACTCTTACAGTTTTTGTGGTTGGACACAGAGTTATGCTCTTCTCAAAATGGGCTGGACAATGATTCAATTGCTTCACTTCATAACATTATAATTTTTTTAAAAGTCCTTGTTGGCTATATGCAGAATGATATTCAGTTGAAATTGGAGCAGTATTTATCCAATATTTGCTTAGAAACTTCTTCTATACAAAAGGTAAAGAAATGCATCTTCAAAGGGCATAAACACCCTGCAGAAACTTCCATTAGTAGAATAGGATTTATTTTCCTTATTCATCTGACAAACAGAAAAATTATCTTTTTATTTCAAACTCAAACCCACCCTATCTAGGAAGAGATCAAACCTGGAGAGAGTCATGCCCAACAGCAGAGGAAAGATGTCCTGCTTACAGGGAACGCTCCAGCTGCTCCAGCTGTTATGCAGCTCTTGTAATACACTTTGCCAAAAAATTACAGGCCATCCTGAGACAATGACTGATTGTATAGACCCTTAAATATTTTAGAAGAGACACCAACTCCTCCTCCTTACACCTTTCCATGTCTTTCACAACAGACTTAACAAGGCCCACTAGCTTTTAAATCTAAACAACGATGTGATGACTTTTTCCCAAAAAGCATGACTTTCTTAAATCACCTCAGTGCAAACAGTGACCGTTAGTTGTCTTACCATCCACAAGCAATTAACTCGATATTTATGTTAAAAGATGTGATAGTTGTTTGCTTTAATGAAGCAAAAGTTGTCCTGGATTCTCACTCCAAGCAAACCACGGAAAATACCCCCTGATAAAAAACAAAGATGCAACTGATTGTCGGTACTGGTTGTATACCTTGATAATTAAGATGTGGTTAATTACAACAAAGGAGAAAACAGCCCCATATTTCCCATGCCAGTTTGGCTGAAAGGCCTCTATAACAGAAGGACAAACAGAAATGGCTACAGTAAAAAAATTAAGCTTTGCTATATCCTCTTTCACTTAATTTTTTCTGAACATTGCGTTTAGAAAAACAACAAATCCTTGCAGTAGCATGCTCACTGGTTGCAAAATACAGGATTTATTTCTTTATTTAGCCTTACCTTATAATTTTTCTAGAGTCTTGGCCAGACAACAAGAGTTATTCCCAGCTTACTCAATTCTGCTACTAGTCGTGTCTTTGTTACACTCATTTAACAAGTCTGTACAATGACAAGCACCACTAAGGCCTTGACTTCAGTGGAGAGTTTTTAATCAATATTATAAAATAGTAAAATTACATTGAGAATCTCAATTTGTTGGTTTTGGAATTACACAGCTTATCTTCCATGCAAATTATCTATAAAATGGATAAAAGCTTTTTGATTTTAAAAGTCTGAGATTTTTGCCAAAATCCCACATACAAACGAGGGTGACAGGAAAACTGCGGTCTCTTTCAATAACATACGTTAATTTTGTCCCTGCCATATATTGGTATTTCTCTCATGTTATCTGAGAAACACCACTAAAACAGAGCCAAAACTATTTTTTCATGTCTGGAAGAGACTTTCAAACACCACAATGACGGATCAATAATTTGTCTGGATGTGGTATGATGGTGTAGGAAGACTGAAACATTCCTAATGTGAGAAAATTTATTCAGAAACACAGACCTTAAAATAGGCCTTTTGTGATATTGAAGTCCTTCTGATAAAAAGACTGTGAAAAGCTAGGAGAAAAAAAAAATTAAAAATTTTGCAGAACATAGTGACCTTACTGACATGACTGTCTCAGACCTAATTAAATCAACAGTAAGTATTTCATGTCTATGTCAGAGACATCACTACATTTTCTAGTACCATATAGATATTTTTCTTGTCAGTGAAAAAAAAATCACGGATATCATTTTAATAGAACATGCATCAAAAGAACAATTCGAAATGATTGAGCAGCCTCAAAATTGAAATAAAATGTGACCTTTGCCTTTTAAGGACACATGTTAAATGGGTGGATCTCAAGTTGTCAAACTTACCTTCATTCATTATTTTAATTGGAAGCCCCAGCGAGTAAGGTAAAATATTGTTAAACAGGCTAAACAGCTAACTATTTTTGTATACATATATCTGTGAATTCAACTAAAGGAAAAAAATTTTTATCTCAACTAAGTGGCACACTGAAGTTCATAATAAAAATTAAGAGAACAAAAATAATACAAATTTTCAGAAGTTCTACAGCTAGTTTTGGTGACCTTCGCTGTTACAAAATTAAAGAGGAGATATGATGGAGACTCCATGAGAAACAAGCCCCCAGATTTGATTAGGAACGTTAAAGTAATTCTAGGAAATGAATAGAAAGACGAGAGGGGACCTTGACATTGAGTAGAAAAGACTGAGCAATGTGCAAAACACTGACTCTAGTGATGTAGAAATAAAGACAACATAGCAAAGGGCAAAAAAGAAACACTAATTTGTACTGCACAACGTGCCTCCTAATGGGCCGTGTGTGTGCATGGACCAGACAAGCCACTGCGCTGTGGTGAGCTGCAGGTTAATGGGTTCATTGAGCATGGATGTAACTAATGACCACTTTCACTTTCGATGAAGAAACAAAGAAGAGAGGGACATGACTTCATAGTTTTGAAACCGACTTCTACAAAAACCAAAGTTGATTGTTGTTTGAGCTCACAAAAACCATGGAGAAATTTTCACTGTCATTACTAAATTCATTATTTCTGTGCTTATGTAGGAGATGGTTACCCAGAGCTAGCAAAATCACATGCTTTCTGGCTGAAGTAAAGTGCTCAAAATACGAATCTTGAAGAGTTTTTTCCCCTTGCCTTCCTTCTGTCCAAGTGTCCAAGTTGCCTAAGCACACTAAGTTTTTAAACTCCGTGGGAAGGATCCTGAATATGAAATAAGAATACACTGACAAATATTTAATTCAGTACAGCAATTTTAGATGCTTTTCTTCCCCCTGCTTTTTTTTGTTTTGTTTTGTTTGGGTTTTTTTTTGGTTTTTTTGTTTTGTTTGTTTGTTTGTTTGTTTGTTTGTGTTTTTGTTTTTAGTCTACAGAAATTACCTTGGGCATATCACAACTGTAACAATTAAAAGGAGAAAACCCGTTCTGGACTTACAAAAGCAAGTAGCTCAGCTTAAACATTCACAGAAGTGTCTCACATACTCAGATATACAAGAAGAAATGCAGCGCTCTCAGTGGCGGTTTAGAAAGCCACCAATGTATCAGTTTTCTTCTATTGTAGAAAAAATCCTAAAAGCACAATGATTTTAAATAGCAAGCTAAGTTCGAGATCGTTTTTGTGTTCTAAGAGGGTGGAAGGACGGAGAGCTTTTTTAATACTCCAAATAACAAATTTTCTCAATATAGAATAATAATAGAAATCTGACCTGTAGCTGTGTGTGAGCCTTTCACACCAGCAGCAACCAGTCACAGCTGTAACACCCTTCAGGCCCCAGTTCAAGAAGCAATTCTCAGTCATGTGTGTGTGTCAATAATTTACACATTATTTCCCACTGATGCTGGAGATAACTAACTGCACTCTCATGATCTACTTAAGGCTCAGAACAAGTCAGGCTCGTGCTCAGTGAGCGAGCTGGGGACACAACGTCACCTCCTATCTCCACCACAAGCACGTTGTGCTCCAGTATGTAACCAGGGAACCTTCTCGGCCGCCACCTGCAGCTTGCTAAGGGCTCCATGGTGTCCCAGCTGCTTTCAGTAGATCAGCGGGTTAGTTCAGGTCTGCCTTTACTACAGAGCAGTCCCAGCAGCGAATACAGTGGTGATTTAGCTAAAAGTTGTAATGGGGACAGGAAGAAAAACAAATTACAGAACACGTGCATGTATAGTTTTTAATAGATGGCATAGCATTAAGGTGAGATTAAAAAAAAAAAAAAGTAACAGCATACTCTATCATTATATAGAGACCACTGGTGGGAGCTAACCTGCAAATGACTGCAGAAGACGACGACAGCAAAAGCCATCAGAAGCCTGGTTTCACAACCAAGTTTGGGGAAGTAAATGGGATAAATAATGGCAAAAATGATTACTAAATAGCTACATTTGATACAGCTGGCTATTACTGGCTTTTTAAAATCAAGAAATTGCACAAGGCATTCTCTCTCCCTCCGTATACACATGCACAGATTAGAACCTAACTTTAATAAGGACATTTCTCTCAACTGTCAAGAATATCCTTGAAAATATTACAAAAACCATTAAAAATAACGAGATTTAAAAGTAATTTACCAACCTTCTTGTAGTCCATTATATTTCCTTTTCCTTGTGCCTTAAAGAGAAAGAGAGATTTCATGTAAGACATTATATACTACAAACTAGAGTTGCAAGAATGCAATTAGAAGAGCTACTACTTTGAACATAACCGACTTTGGGAATCTGATATGGAAAAACCTAAAATACAACCAAATGTGTTATCAGCTTATACAACATGGTTCTGCTTCCGATGAGAGCTGCAGATACTCGATGTAATTTTTAGGTTTTTTATTATGACTTGTAGTTAAACATTTGTTGAATACAAAATGTTTTGGTCTTAAGAAATCTTGCTGTTTGCATTAATCTTTCCCATGAGATTGTGAAATAAACAATACTTCATATCAGCAATAATAGGATTTATTTTCTTAAAAGAGAACTCTCTCTATATCTATAGTGTTTTGCACACAGGTAATAGTCTAGAGGTCTCAAAAGGGGATGTCAGGACCACATCAGCACTACTAGACCTAGGTTAGAGGTGCTTTGGTTTAGAGCTGTATTTAAGTATCAGTATCATCCTCTAATTAAGCAGTTACATACAACCTGTAACTCCTAGCACATCCAGAAAGAAGTATGAATAAATTTTAATTTTCTTCTTGCCCAGGTGCAGAATGGTATATAGTCCAAATTCCTCAGTTTTATCACAGGACAATGCAGAAGAGAAGAGGACTGTGTCTCTCTCACTCGGCGGCAGTGCTCTGCCAGACCCAGGGCATTCCTGCTTAACCAAACCGAAGCCCTCTCTGAGGTCAGATCCAGCTGTACCATTGTCACCTCAGCCAGCTCCAGCTCTGCTCTTTTCAGGCACATTGGGGAGAAAAAAAAAAAAAAAGAAAAAAAAAATCACCCATTGCTTTCCCCCTAGCTTCCCACAAGGGAAGACCACAAACCTCAGTTCTTCTGGAATGTGTCTCCTGAAAAGATGTAGATTAGGACCACTACCTCTCCATGTCCTCTGTGGGGACTTGAGAGAGCAGCCAAGAAGAGGAAGCCAACTGGCGTAATGAGAGGAGCTGGGGCCTGCGCTGCAGAGGAACACTACATGGCAAGCACGGCTTTGAAGAGATGTTGCTAAGATGGCATGGATTTTGAAAATACATCAATTTTTGTAAGGGAGGAAAAATAAAATACGGAAAAGAACTGATGAGAGACTAAGCAAGCAGAACAGGTAGGAAAACAGTAGGTAGCAAAACTGGTTACTCTGAAGGAAAAAGGAGACTAATCCACAAAACCTCTTTACTACTCTTTAAGCTTCTTAAGAGTCACCTTTTTTTTTTCTGGAATGGCTACTAAGAAAACAGCCTGATAGTATTTGGGAGAAGCAAAATCACTGCCAATAACCACTTCCTTATTCGTGTTTTCCCATCTCTTCGATTTGCTAACTTTTATTCATACCGGCTGGATCTTATGGCTTCTTCAAAATATATCTAGTAGTTACATTGTACATCAGAACACAGCAGAAATATGTTCTTTAACAAATGATTGCCTATATGCAGATTCACACTACAGCAGAGAATTTGCCAACATGTTTGAGGAAGATGCTTTTTAGTTTTAGCAATACCACAAGGGGTGTGCTCAGCATGCCTCCTTCTGTGTCTAATACACATTGCAAAGAGAAAGAATATTTTCTCATGCTCTGTTCCTCTCAAGCATTCAAGTTAATGGCAGTTGTGCTTCTCGAAGCAGCAACCTTACTTGAGCTGTCTCCTAAGCCTTCTTCACTACAACTGCACCTTTGCTTTTTCTTTTTATCCTCACAGGAGTTTGGCTCTTGGACTTTTACTGACCCTGATCTCAGACACACAGATCTTTTTTTCCTTTTACATCAGACTTCTCCACCTGGCTTAGCTTCCTCAAAGGTATTAAGCCTGATTTACAAAAGGTATGCACTCTTGTCAAACCTGGATAACTTTCTAGGTCTCACTGCTTGGCTGGGGAGCTCAGCCTCTCAATGTCGGGGCTTTGGGCCCACAAAGAAAAGCATCTGCTTCCCAGCCTGTTAGAGACATGAACAGCCAGTTCAGCTCAGCCTTCCTCCTGAACACCAAAGATCACCGTGTGCCAGTAATGAGGGACAATAATACCATGACATTCTTCATTAATGAGGTGGTGTGAAATCAACTCATCTTGCCAGAAGAAAGATCCCTGAATCCTCCACGAAGTTATACTCAAAATGCATCAGATAAGCAGACCACGAGTGGATGGTTTAAGACAATGGTTCTGGAGCAGGTTTTCAGTATATTTTCCAAGACTGACTTTACTTTCGCAGATGAGATGGTCCCTTTCACATGTCTTGAAACCTATAATTGAGAAATGCTTGATAAAGCATTTCATAAATGCTTTTCTTCCAGCTCTGCTTCTTCTGAGAAGGCTCAGGAGGATGTAGTGAAGGACATATGGATTATCTTGGCATAGATTATTTGGTTCTAGCTTCTGACTTATTCCTTTTTAAAATTACAAATGCTATGAGCCAAGACGGATTCTAGACCTGTTCTTGAGGGATTCCACATAACTTCTTCACTCCAACTTTGATCTCTGTCACCCTCAAAGTAAAGAAGTTGCTCCTCATATTCAGATGGAACCTCCTGTGCTTCAGTCTGTGCCCATTGCCCCTCATCCTATCGCTGGGCACCACTGAAAGGAGTCCAGTCCCATCCTCTTGATACCCACCCTTGAGACATTTACAAACATTGATGAGATCCCCTCTCTGTCTTCTCCGGGCTGAACAGACCCAGGTCTCTCAGTCTTTCCCAATAAGAAAGGTGCTCCAGACCCCTAATCATCTTCAAAGCCCATAGCTGGACTCCCTCCAGTAATTCCTTGTCCTTCTTAAACTGGGGAGCCCAGAACTGAACACAGTACTCCAGAGGCAGCCAGTGCTGGCTCCAGGCTTCCCCCTATACACATCCCAAGTCCCTTTTAAGGCAGTCTCTAAATTTCATCTAAATCTAGTCTTCTCAAAACACATATATTTGGCATCAAGGCAACTTTCCACACTTGGATATCTGATTTGTTTTGCTCCTTCCAAATGAAGAGACACGGAGACTTTTAAAAGGTCTTCAGCTCAGCAGCAGAAAGGTGCCCGTGGCCATCTGCACTCAAAGGCTACCTTGGGAAAAGCAACTGTATCCGGACCTCTGCCAAGAGAGCTGCGGTGAGGCAATGACACAAGTTCTGAGCACCCCACAGAAGTTCAGACATCCTTCATGACCTCTCTGAAGACGGCTTTCATCCAAGACGTGCATGACAGCCACGCGCTTTCTGAGCAGTACAGCACTGTGCAGGCTACTAGGTGCAATGAGGTTCTCTACCTCCACCTTCCTGAAGTCCAAGACCTTCCTGCAGGAGGAGGAAGCTGCCAAGGGGAGGTGCTGCCTTTCATCCACCATATGAATGCTTACACAGGCAAGCAATCACAGCAGAAAGTCAGATTACTTAGCGGTAATTGAAAGTTCAGAATGTGATGTCCATATGCTTAGTCATAAACTCGGCTACCTGACAAGAACTGAGTGCCCTGTGCATGCTTTGCCTATTTAAACCACACAAATGACATTGCCCAAGAGGGTGGCTTGTGAGCATACTCTTGCAGGTACTGCCAACATGAGAAAGTCTCTGGTTTGAGTGCTTAGCCTACACTGAAATCTCACATAGTGACCGTGACTACGGATGATATCTCAAAGAGATGTAGTTGATATAAGGTAATTTTCTTTTCTAAATCAACACAAGCTCAGAAAGGCTCCTGGATGAGGTGTTCCACTTTGTATTGAGCTAAAGTAGTAGTTAATAGATAATTTTGCACAGTGCATGTCACTTTTATTTCCCCCCCTCCCTTCAGAGAGAGCGGCTGCGTTGCTTCTATAATGCCCATTTTTGGTATGAGAATTAGTGAGCAGACAGACGGCACTCCTGGAGTCCTGCAGCCTCCTCTAGGTTCTGCAGATGGGAAATTGTTTCAAAGCTTTTACACGCTGTGCTGTGGTAATACCATTATTCTCCAACTGCAATCACCCAAATCCATTTACATTCAACTCGCATATAAACCTTGTGTTGAGATTGTAGAATTCCAAAATTCCCTGTCACGCATTATAAACTACCGGCCCCTAATTTCAAAATAACGAAAGGTTTACTTCACTTTCAGATCCCTCAACTCCATACCACTGTAGGGCTGTAGATTCTGAATATACTTCCCAAAGTTTCGCTGCTGAAGAGACTTTGCCTCTTGCTTGCAGTATGTGAAGGCAGGCTGCAGCCTGGCATGGTACACAAAGAAGGCCTACACCACACAGCTATCTTATTGCCTTCCTCATCCAAGAGTTAGCGGAAGAGAACAGCTGTATTAAGAGAACAAAGAATAAAGATATCAGCCAGCTAGATCTCACAAATATTTTGTAGTGGTCAGGAAGCCAAGTCTCCCAGATTTTCTCCCCCCATCCAAAATTACTGCTGCCAGAGCCAAATTGGCAGAAGGAAACGTGTGCCTACCTTTCCACCACTGTAATGCAAAGTTCTCTGCTTTAAGCTGCCAGTGAAAGTAGCTTGAAGTTACTTGAAGACGTGGGACTGCACAAGTAGTGCAGAGGAACAGACATATGCTCTGTGCAAATGTTACTTGTTACACTGACACACAGAAGTTCAACAGAGCTCGACTGTCAGGTGCCCAGATTTCCTCTTGAAAGTGTGGAAGAGAGAGGTGTTAAGTATTTGAGAGCAGAGGGAACTTCTGTGTTGCCCTGTCCATTGTCAATTTCTTGGTTTCTTTGCAGATTATAAACTACAGATAGAAAAAAGAGATACAAATGGCAGAAGGAGGAAATTCTAAATGATGCTTTTGTTTACCTCTCTGATCTGTTTAATCCATGCCTCCCTTCCAAGGAATTCCTGATGGAGGACTGCAGGAGCAGAATTCAAACTGAAGGCCATGGTGTCACTAGAACTTTCTTTAACAAATGGCTGAAGGTCCGAATGCAGCTGAAAGAGAAGAACATCTTTATTCAGTTCCCAGGGACAGTCTGTATGTATCCACTCACTCGCCCAATCAAGGTCCGTATCCTGATTCTATACCTACTCCCCACTTTCTGCTTTGATGCTCGTACTTCGGTTGCATTTTTTCAAGTTTAGGGGAGAGAGGGGAAGAGGTTGAAAGCACTGCAGTGGTAGAAAGTTGTGGTAAGAGAATCATGTAGAGAATCTGCAAAGAAATGGGTAATGGACACCTTGCAGAGCTGGGAAGTGATAGGACACAGCCAGGCAGAAGACTGTTGAGGGGCAGGAAGCAGAAATAATATAATGGAAACAAATGATCCAGTCTTTGGTGGGGAGAATATCAGTTTTTAATCTGTGAAAGGTAACACATTTTGAATTATTTTGAGTACCCAAGGAAGCTGATGCAATAGGACCCTCCTTCTGACAAAGGAAACATTACATTGCTAGGAGCTTTCTGTGAGAATTATGCAATCCTTTATACACAACTATAGGTCAATGGTGAATGTATTAATATGAAAGTATACACAAAATATTAAGACTATAGTCTGCACTGGAAGCAATTTACCGGTAGAGCTGTACCTAGTAACAGCATACAGTGGCACATCTATGGCGGTAAAGCTGTGCTTTATAAAACCACTTTTGTCTCCTGGAGGAACTAGAAAGCATCTAAACCAACTCACCTGAAGCGGATGGGAGGTCTGTCTGTCTGCCTGTCTCAAGCTATGTCTGTGCTTGCAAGCAGTGCAATACAGTAGGAGCAGATCTTTAGCGCTAAACAAGAGTGCCAAGGATCTGAGTTCCACACTGCATGTGTTTGCCTTCGGCCTCACTCTAGCTGTGGACTTAAAGCCTCCTCATGGAGGTCAGAGGCCTCCTCTGGGAAACCCACTGTTGCAGAAGTATAGGCTGCTCCTGTCCATGTCTGGTGGCCTCCCTCCTCATCCTCCTGCCACCCCCTCTGGCAGTTACCTCCAGAGCAGATTATTCAGAAGTGAACGTGTGCGGGTCCTTCAGCCACTGCAGCTCATGCTCAGCCCGCGTGCTGCTGCAGGCAGCTGAGCATCTCGGCACAAATCTCTGCATGGTGGCAGCTGAGACCCAACACACGCTTCCTCCTGCGACTCCTGCTACTGGGACAACGGCTGTGGGAAGAACACAGGGGCAGAGGAGGTAAAGTTTTAAGCTGCTACAGAAAGGTGCGCTGGAGGGACATTGACAGAGCCTTGAATGAACTAAGCTACAATTGCCGAGCTACATTTTGCCAGTTCATAAGCACTGTTCATACCAGCAGTTTCTGCAAACATCTTCACACCAGGCAGCAGTCAAATCTCTCAGTGTCACTGACCTGCTGGCAAAAGTTTACAGCACAGCGGCAGCATACAACAGAGCTCAAGAGCAACACATTTTACAAATCTTTCTGCATTTAAGGATCCCAGAACGAAAGGAAAAAGCGTACCTTATGACTCATAGACATGTGTTTTCCGTACTGAAATGCCATGTCCTGGATCTCAGCGCTGTGCTTTGCTAGCTCCATTGCAGCCTGGCAGCTCTTTGCCAGCAAGGCACTGTGCGACAGGAAAACTTGCTCCTTCCACGTGGAGATGCCGATATCATCCGTTAGACAGTTCTCCTGAAAATGAAGCAGAGGCTAACATGAAAACACCAAAACTGCAGCTGTGTCAGCTCGCAGAAGTTAATGGTGTGGCACAGGATAATGCACCACGTGGCGAGTAACAAAACTCCTGGTGCCAAGGTGCCAAATAAGGAAGGGCATTCTTTTGAGGATGAGTAGAAAAAAGCATACACATATACACACATACATATATATATATATATAGACACTATACTATAAATATACTAGCAGCTTCAACAACCAACATTTTCATTTTCTGCTCAAAAAGAACAATGCAAAATATCTGGAGCTGTCAACAGATTCCACATAGATCCTTTTCTTAATGACTGTATCATTATACTGAACATTAACAGCCAATTATATTTTTTCTGAGGTATCAGGGAGAAAAAACAAAACAAAACCAAACACAAACGAAAAAACCCCAAAAGCCCCCCAAACCAAACAAACGCACCCCCCCAAACCAAAACAAACCCCCCAAAACCAAAGCAAACCAACCAACCAAATGCCACAAAAACCCCAGAATACATTGGCACTTCAGCCCCTTGCCTGTTACCCAGAACCGACAATCCCAAACCAACTTGAGAAGTCCCTGCAATTTCCCCTCTGTACTCAAGAAAAAAAAATATTACAAAAGGTATTAAAAATCTTTATAGAACTGCACTGGAAAAATGAAGGACTTGTACCTCTTTCAGTCTCATATTAAGGACTAGGAATGACTGAAAATATTCAAAAATAAACAAACTACACTGTGATTTAGCTGTGTCAGGTATTAACTTTCTCATGGGACCAAGAGAGATCTCAGTGATGCCTCTAATGAACTTTATCACCTTGACTATAAGATCAGAGATGCTCAACACTTCTCAAAATCCTTTGCATCCAAAATATTAATTTGGATTACTTTCCACAAAGTGTTTTAATTAACACAAATCAAATCCTTTCCCCCCAAGCCCAAATTCAACTGCAGCTCCTTTGGCTCTCAAGGTGTCAATATGCCACTATTTTACTAATGGTTCTTTGAAGTTAGACAGGACCTGTAATCTTTCTTACATACACGTTACTGTCATACCTTTAGGTACTCTGTAAAAGCGTTTTGCTTAGAAAAAACCTAAAATCAGTAATGAGAAGGTACAGAAAAAATTTAAAGCATATAAATGTTTACAAGTTTGTAATTTCTCAGTTCAGCCAAATCTGTTGCATACACTAAGCCAAAAGGCAATCTTTAAACGAGTAATATGAAAAACCTCTTACATAACAAGCCTTTTCCCTCAGAGTGATGTCAATTAAATTACTTAGAAACGAGCAAGAAGTAATTCTGTGTGACCCTATAGTTTTCTAGCAAGGTATTATCTGTCATGAAATCGGTAACAAATGAAATAGAATCCATCCGTTCAGCTCTAATTTTCCTCCCTTATGGATATCACCCAGAAGTGCTGCCTTACAAGGGAGAGGATAATTTGAGACTAATGGAAAAAGTAGGAGAATTCGGCAATGCCAAGTAACACAGAGCTGTATCAAAATGCCTTTGCTTTCAGACATACCATTAACTTATACAAGGAAAGTGAAGAACAGAGAAACCACATGTTTGCTATTATGCATAGGATAACTTACAAAGCCAAGCCTAAACTTTCCTCATGTTTCATTTTATTGTAGTATTTTTGTTTTAATATCTTAACTCAGCCCAGAGCATGTGCAAATTCCCGTGACTGGCAAAATGTCAAAATGAGCATTTAATTCAAGTAGTTTCCTATATATCAAGTCTTTTTTTTTTCCACTCAGATATAGGTCAATTTATTTTAAATTTAAAATCAGGAGCTCTTGGAAGACGCAATACAATCTTTTCCTTAACAACCAATCTGCTCAGTGAAAAAACAGTATTTACTAAAATTTGCTGGATGATATCGAAAATTGGCAGTGATTTTTATAATTATTTGCCTTAAATCCAACCAAGACAAAAATATTCTAGAAAGGTATCCTGAAACATTTTATGAAGTTAAAAAAATCTTTCAGAAGACCCATAAGTTGAAAATGTTTACTTGCAGGAGTCTTTGAACAGTAATAGGAATGTGGATATTATCAAATATCAACAGCAGGAACTGAAGAAGCTTAAACAGTCATTGTAACTTGACGTATACAAGGAAGCTAATACTATGATTTGTTACAAAAATATATTCTTCTTAAACAAGTTTGAATTTCATCTTCATGATTGAAAACAACAGCACAAGTTTCTGTCCGCTACATGAACATCATGTAGGAGTTTCAAGCATCTAAATGCACATCTAATTTTTTTTTTTTAAAAAAAAAAAGAAAGAATTTGAGACATATTTGAAGATACAGTATTGAAATCTTTAAAAGATAGGCATTGTGAATCCTTGGGTTACAGAAAGAAGCCACCTGTAAAAAGGCATTATGCCCATGTGGGTGTGCTTTAGTGTATGAGCTTGCAAGGCAAAATATAGCTGATTTTCATCACAGAACATCTTATGACCACATACCCCTAAAGCTTCTGCTGCTTAGGAAGGCAAAGTTTTCCAGCAATCCAAACGCCATTTTTTCTAAAGCTTAACTCGCATGTTATATGTAAACTGCCCACCAACAACACTGCATTGTTACAAGGGTGTGTCCGACAAGATCTAAACACCATTTTAAAACATCAAGGGAAAAATGAAACTAGTTCTAAATCGCGAAGCCTGTAAAATCTGACATCATGACGGCACTTCTTATTTTAGAAAAAATTTCCAGTTTTTTGTAAGCTTTGTTTCGTTCTGTCAGCAGTGGATATTTCAAAGAATAAATATTTCAAAGCACATTAGTTGGCCCAGAAGACTCCTAGCAGCCTTTCATATAAAAGCCTTTTTAAACTCCAATTAATTCTAGCTGTAGTTGACAGTGCTCAGACATTTGATTAACTAATGCTTACAGACGGACCTTGTTCACAAGTTCTGTCCACAAGAAATGGGTCCAGATCACAGCCAACTCTGGAAGAAAGCAGCCAACTCCAGACACGGTTTGGATAAAGTCAGCATAGGAGCACAGGGAAAATACGTGAATCCAGCTCTGTCGACCCTAATTTCCTATGGGAAATTAAGAACAGCTGAGGGTGCTCCCATTTTACTAATCATAGAATATCCTGAGTTAGAAGAGACCACAAGGATCATTGAGTCCAACTCCTGGCAAGGTCAGGTACTGTTCTGTTAGAAAGAATTTGGCTGGTTGAGATTTTTTTTTTTTTGTTAAGCTACTTCCATAATTTAAATTGGGTTTGAAACAACCATCCCGAGCAACAGGAAACAAAAAACTTTTAGAAAATGAAATTGCAGGACAAAATACGCAGTCATAACCACCAGGAAGGGCAGCCTTTCACGATGGTAACAATGATCCCTAGTGCAAAAGTAGCACTTAAAATAACTCAGTTTGATTCGTCACACCAAACAAGATGCTTATATGCAGTTCAGCTGACAACATTTTCAGGAAAACATGAATGAAAACTATGTCTTAAATGTGCACAAAACCATTTGCAAAACCAGGAAGAAGCAGAAGTGCAAGACTTTTCAATGTAAAACTTCGGCAGTAGTTTGTAAGAGAGCCTTTATTTGATTGCCACACCATGGCAGCTCTTTTGTAGCCATCTGCTGTGGCACGAAATGATCAAAATGTCTGAATCACTTATATCAAACCTTAGTTTAGTTCTCAATGGGCAAACAATCCACAGAAACAGAAATATTTTACAACAGCATTTTAAAGTTTTAAATCAGGTAGCTCAAGAACTTCTATTCTACATGAATAAATTCCAATACAACTACGAACCTCTCTACCAGTAGCAAAACATCTTGCATGTGGTTCACATAAGCCTTCACCAGATGTATTCCTGCTTGTTGAACATGATAGAGTGTATTTTATTGGTCTATTAATACACGCCTTCACTCCTTTTGGAGGAACAAGAGTGTCTGCGAATGGGTCAATAAAGCATGCCACCGACTACCTCATACTTTTATCGTGGCACTGTAAAAGAAAACAACACATGATTTTTTTAAAAGTTTGAAAAATTATAATAAATTTAAATATCTCTCCACATCTGTTACTTTTAAATCTCTCTGGAAAAGCTTAGTATTTAAAAGAACAAAAGCGGTAAACAAATAGCACTGGCCTTCTTTTAACTATGCTTTTTTTCCCCCTCTGACATATTTACCCATTCTTTTCACAGATGTTCCCTAATCAAATTCCATATTTTAGCTTTCCCTTTTGTCTTGCAATAAAAACATTTAAAAAAAAAAAAAAGAAAGCTCTGACTCTGATTCCTGCCCTGCTAAAAGGTGGTTTACATGACTCAAAATCCATTTGATTTACCTCCTATGGTAAAATTTATAAGCAAATCCTTTATTTATAACATAGACTCACAGCAGCCCAGTTGATGGACACATGCAGTACCCTAAACATTACTCCTCAAAGCAGGACCGGTGATCAAACATCAAAGAAGAACTGGTACAACTCTCTGCATGTAGTCTGTGTTTTGGTGGAACATAAACTTATTTTCATTAAAAAAACCCCTACAGAGTGTTTCAAAAAGAGGGACCCAATTTCAAAGCTCTTCCTCTTCAAATTTGGTCCATCTTTTTGAAACACCCTGTATATAGGTCTAAAACAAATACCTGTTAATTCACTATTTGTTACAATGAGTACTTGCCACTAACGCATTTCTTTTTTAAACTTGTTTTACATACTAGCTCTACACAATTTTCACACAACTGCATCACAAATTTAAAAAATACCCAAGAGCTCTTCTAGTCATCAGTGGGACATCTTGGAAATGGTCTTGTCTTATGTTATAGTCTCATTCCGACACTAAAAATGAGTTTTGGAAATGCTCAGTGAGCATCAGCTAGACATTCTGGAGGTAAGGAAAAAAACCCAACAAGGCACTTTCCTGTGACAACCCGTAATACTTAAAGGCTGCAAGAACGGTCTGGCAGGTGAAGCACAAAAGCCAACACAATCAAGTCCTTCTCTTGCTTCTGCTGTTGGACCTTAAGCTTCCCTGTATCTCTCATGGACTATCTTCAGTGGACTAACAGGGATGCTAATGCATTCTTCATTAATATTTGTTAAATTGTCTCGGATATTAAGACAGGAGGTTTCTATTACAAAAGTGCAAGAGTGATCTGTGAGTTAGCAAACATTTTAGAAGCTTTCAATCTTTTAGAAATAGGGAACAGAGACTCAGTGCAATGTTTTTTTTCTGTTAAAAATAGATACCAAGGCTATGACCGAAGGCCAGATTAGACAACTTTCATTTTTGCACTCACTGAAGGCACATATTTATACTCCCAAATTAGATCTAGATTTAGGGAAGAGAGAGGGGAACTGGGAAGAGTGCCCTTCACTCACAGAATTTTGGGTTGAGAGGCGATTTATTACTAGTACACAAAGCTGCAAAGGTTTATCACATCACCCCTTTTTCTGCTCCAGCTTACGGTCCAAAATATTAGCTTAAGCCACTAATGAAACGTCTTAAACCACAGCAGCTATTTGTTGCTTTGAACAGGAGTGGCAGCCCTAACCTTCAGGCTGGCTTTGCAACCAAAGCCTACCCTTTGTAGTTTGGATTGTCACTTCAAACACGGATGAAAAGTTAAATATTATCTTTATTTCCCCTGTTTCACACAGATCTAATGACTCACTATGCAGACAAGATGAACAATGACCAAACAGAATGTACTAAAATGGGATGGCTGTAGGACTGCATTTGGTTTTACAGAGAAAAAAAAAGTGGTAATGAGGGCTGTCAAATAATTATATGTCTTCAAGAGTAAATAAGGTCAGTCTTGTTAGGTCAAATGATTCTTTCATTTTCCTACTCAGCCATCCAAATGAAGAAAACGGAAACTTTTTTTGGGGGTGTAAACATGAACTTACGGTCTCAGAGGAGAAAGGTGAATTTTGCAGAGTTATTTTTGTCTGAAGTAAAAGATAAAACCAGCAAGATAAAACCATCTAGGCAGACGTAGCAAAGCTCAAAACAACTTGGTGCTAAATTAATCTATTTTATGGTACCGAGGAGATTCATAACAACTGCATTAAAGACATTTAACATATGAAGTACAGTTTTCCTGTCTTGAAAAGGAAAAAGAAAAAAGGTGAGAAGATACCATTCTGCTTTTCCAAATTTAAGACATTCCCAGCAATGAAAATGCCATTACTAACATCCCCATGCCATACTCTTCAGAAGAAACAAAGTTTGACATTTGAGATTTAGTTGCAGAGTAGATTGAAGCATTTGTCTTACCTCTAAGAAATGTAGTTCGCATTTTCGCTTCAGTCAAATTGCAATTAGGGGCAGAGGGAAGATGCACAAAGGACACAAATAAGGCAGACCAACAGCTGACCTAGTCCATTTGGCAATCTTTGCTAAAGAGATGTTCAGGACATGAATGGGACACGGCCTCAGAAGAACAGTGCGAGGAAAGCAGCAGGGGTGCTTCTCCCACATGGCACAGAACCAAATTTCTCAGAGGATGAGATTAAAAAAACCCCAGACAAACTAGATCCCACACTTGTTTGTTCTAGGTCTCATCAGAAGCCGTGCTACCCATCATCAAGGCTAAACTTCAGACACTGTCACATAATTTTCAATACCTATTATGCCACCATACTAATTGTGTTTTGAGTTAAGTGGGCTAGTTAGTTTGAGTAAAGTTAGGAAGGGTATACTGTAATTTCAGCTTTCAAAAATAAGTCTTTTCTATTTGTCATTGGGCCATGGGAGGGTAAACGTGGTGCAGCTGTACTTGGTTTAGCTCACACTTCCTTTGCCATACACACATGTGGAGTGCTTCAGAAACAGAAGATAAAAAGAAAGACTAAGAAAAAGCAGATTAAGACCTTCTGCAGTGGCAGGAACCCCAAAATGTCCACAACATTTCTCATTTATACAGGGGCCATGGTTGAAATAAAATGCAGTTTTATTGCTGAGGTGAACTTCTTGAGCTTTACTTCTACACACAAAAGGGTAGTTGTTATTTTAAATATGATATATCTGGGATCTGCTTGTATTTAGAAACCTGCTGGAACACGGAAAATAAAATTTTAAGCATTCTTTGCTAAAGTCTCAAAAGACACCATCTATTTTAACATATAAATCTGGGCACAGCACTTGGGAGCGACCCCAAAGGCCGCAGTCTGGTTTCCATCCATGGGTTAAGCACGGCAGGTGCAGACGGACTGTCAGGTTCCCAACACTGCGCTGCTGCCACGTGTCCACCCAGGGTCCCCTCCCGAGAGGTGCCATCGGACCCCCTGTGCGTGTCGCCCTCCGTGCACAGCTGTGCGAGCTCCTGGCTGTGGGCATCTCCCCAGGGAGGTGTCACGGCCCCAAGCCCGACAGTGTTCAAGCAGAGACTGGACAACACCCTTAGACACATGGTGTGAACTGTGGGGTTGTCACATGCAGAGACAGGAGTTGGACTCGATGATCCTTGTGGGTCCCTTCCAACTCGGGACATTCTGTGATTCTATTCTATGATCCTATGATCTCCCAAATGTGCCATTATCGCTCCTCTGCCAGAGGCTCTAGCTCCCTCCAAGGGAAAAGGTCGGCTCATCCGTGTGATCGCCTCCTGCCCAACCAGTTTCAAAGTCGGAGGGATAAACTTAAACAAGGTTAGTTTTAGCAACATGTCTTTGCCGCTGCAGAGCAGGAGAGACAGATACCACCCAGCGGCGCCCAGCCACGGCTAGCCGATGGCCCTCTCCACTTGCCCACTGCGGTCCGGCTGGTGCCACCAGCACAGGCATCTCCTGTAGCCGTAACCCATGCGATCAGGACTTCCACCAAGGTATTCATTTTGCGACATACTACAATACAGCAACAGTAAAACAGAGCTGCAATCTAAGTACATGACAAATATAAATGAATTCATATGCTTCTGCAGTCTCGGGGCCATCTCACCTACTGAACACTAAGATTTGGGTCTCTGAGGCAAACGAGGCACATGAGAAACATCACTCTAAATATATCTACCTACCTCAGTGGATTTCAAGACAGATACTCACATACACAGACTGTTCATCATTCCTATACAGTGCAAACTTGCTACCATAAAACCTGTAGAAGTCACGGCAACTTTAAATTATCAACTTTAGCATGTGCTAAGATACAGTTATAGCAAATGAAAGAAAGAACTCTTTTTTTGCTCCAACATCCCAGTGAAGCAAGCCTACTTTAAGAAGCATCTCTACAAGTTTCCTTAAATATTCTAGTAAAGACAAAAACATCTAGATCTAACGTGACTAATTTTCATTACAGTTCTTGCCACACAGCAACACAGCACATCCATAATTGCCCTTGAAGAAATACGAGATTACATGGTGTGAAACACTGGCAGCCACTGCTTTTGCCCATGCCAACTCCTGCAACGCGCGCACTGGGACTTTGGGTGGAGAAGAGCGCAGGGCTACACCCCTACCGCTTCAGGACAAAACTCAGGTTTATACGATTAATAAGTGAACACTCCGAAGAAGAAAGGACCCAATATAAGTTCAAGATGAAGCATTCTGTAAACATCTTTGGGCTTGGAAATGAGAGATTTGACATGAAAATATTAATGATGTTGACAATATTGTAATAAATGCCTCTAACAGAACCTTGACTAGAAACCTTTGGAAGTGTTTGGAAACCCCACAGCAAGGCTTGTCTAGAGCTCCCAGTAATGACACATGATATTATTTTATTAAGCTCTCACAGACATAAAATAGTCCCTCTTTAGGCATTTCGAGAAACTTCTCTCAGAGCTCACAGGTATCATAGTGATGTTACTGCTAAAATTCACTAGGACTGCAGCTAATTCTCTTCCTCCCTCTCCCTCTTCATTTTAAACAGATGAGAAAGTCATCATATTTACTGTAGTCACACATTAATATCACCGAAGTTCTTGGGTACATAAAACTACTGAAATTCTTACCTCAGATGATTTGGAGTTTTCATAATATATACCTTGAACTAAGTCACCAATAGCACTTGAAATGAGTTCCACAACCTGTAAAAGAAAAGGAGAAAAAGCCTTACATCTTTAATTATCACCCAATTTACTAACAAAGCTATCACCAGATTTCCAGAGAGTTAAATGGTCATAGCTTTCCCTGCAGAAAGCCAGTTGTGAAAGACTGAAGGATTTACTGGGATATATTCTGCACAAGCATGATCCTGTCTCTATGCTAAAACTTCTACTGCAATAACTCTTCTATCAAAGTTTTAAGTCAATATAAATGAAAAGCAAGATTTCTTTTTTTACCTGAAGTGTGAACTATGGAGTGTATTCTCACAAGGATGTTCACAAAACTAATAAATCCCAATTCATGAATATGAGACAGTACCTCATCTGGGCTTTGTTTTGTTTTGGTTTTTTCCTGCCAAGTAAATACTTCACAATACCTCTCATTGGGAGCTGTTAAAATTCTAATCTTTGTGGCTAATACAGAAAAGTCAGAATCTATAGAAAGGTAACCTTTCAAATGTGATCATTTGGTATTCAGGTGCCCTGGGAATGCACTGTGGATGTATTTAGTGCATGGCCTGAGGCTCAGCTGTACCACATACACTGAAAGTCTGCAACATGGGAATGTTTAAATCAGGTTTATCAATCTGTATTATCTTCAGGGTTCAGACTTTTTATTTTATTCAAGCGAAGCCTAAAAATCTGAACTTGATCCAGAATGTAAAACAAGCAGTCCACAGTCTCCCTGGAACTACCGTACAATTTAAAGTCGTGCACATGAACTGCCTTAATTGGAACAAAATACTCAGATTAACTGTAAAATTAAATGCAGGCATTTCAACTAAGCACACCTTAAGGCTACTCCTTTAGTTGCTCACAAAGTTTTAATTTCTCGAATGTTTAATTTCCTATGCATATGAGTCTGTATCTGATTCCTCCTTTTGCTTCCCAAAATTCAATGTAGTTCTTATTGAATTAAAAAGATTTAGTTTCCATTTTTATCGTTCTTGTAACTGAAGACAAGAAGTCAAATGATAAAACCCCAAACAGAAAGATATTTTAACATTTAGGCATACTTTATTTGATAATAAAAACACATTTGTATGCTAGTTTTCAGTACTAGCAGAAAGGTTTTGTGTTTTCTTTTTTTTAAAACACTGGTTCATATACATATTCATATGCACAGAGCAAGCGCTAACTTTAGAAACGGTGCTGATTAAAAGTCATGTTTTTTCTTGCAATGCATATGGGTTAATTTGCAAGACCTATAAAAACAGCCTAAAAAAAAAAAAAAAAAAAAAATCACATTGCCCTTTAGGAAACTAGATACTGAAGAAATATTGTAGCAATACGAGCTGCAGAGGAACTGAAAGGACAATGATCCTACAGTGTTACCAGATGTGTTGAGTTATTTAAGTGGGGAACAGAGAAAATGAGGGGCTTTTTTTTCCTTCTCTCCCTCCTCCTCCCACCGCCTTTTTTTTTTTTTTTTTTTTTTTTTTTTTTTTTTTAAGGTATCAGATAAGCCCTATGCCCAAATCCAGGAGGATAGAGTATCGCCAATAGGTCTATGAAAGTCTGTAACTAAATGCCCAGGACCAGATTGCATTACAGTTTATACAAGCAACATCCCAAGATTCTTCTGATGGCTGGGACACATAATACAGATCAATCACTCACTAAAAAATGTTATGGTTTGTGAAATGGTCTGAGCTCAGAGACCTACACTGGTAATACGAAGAGGAATTTACAAAGACACTGAGTCCTACTCGAAATGTCAAAGTGATAGTATGAACTTTTAACAATGCATCTGGCTCTGGATAACCAGAGCTTTTCCTCTCTCGCCTGAAACTCTAGACCGGGCAGGACCCTGTTTTGGGGTTTCTTTTTTCCATCTCTCCTCTCTCTTTTTAGTGCAACTCTACTCTCAAAGGCAATTTTAACTGACTTAAAATAATCCTGGTGAAACATTTGTGAACAATTGTACCTCTTCCTCTTATAGTTTATAAAACATCTTTGGAGACTTGCACATTCAATATTTAGAAGAATCGATATATTAAATACCATTAGGCCTTTAGCGGCATATTGAACACTATACATGTTAGCGAGAATTTAATATTAATATTACTTCCCTTCTTTCCAAATTTACCTTTTTTTTTCTTTTTTTTTTTTTTTTTAATACAATATTTTTCTAAGGTAAACGCAAGGCCATACAGATCACTACCAGGAATGAAATTCCAGTTTCAAGAGCACAGTGGGACGCTTGCGTGAGGCTCTGTTACTTCGTCAACCCTTAATCTGATCTATGAAAAGCATCGGCTGCATAACGTCAGTGGCCTGGGGTCCTGAGCACTGGGGAAAACAATAAAAAATGAGGAAACCAGGTAATTTTCCTCTGTATCCCAAACCGACATAGAGGAAGAAAAATTATTACAGAATCAGTAGTATTCATGCAGTCAATGATACACTCAACAGTTCTTAGGCAGCACTTTTTAGCAGAAAATTGGAAAGCAATCAACATCCACTGTCAAACTTATTTCCTCCTGCTTTATATAAGGGAAAAACAGTGGCAGGGAACTGATTTTCCCCAAAATTATGCAGCATGCTGGTGGGAAAACAGAAAACAGTATCCAAGCTGTCTCTGTTCGTATTGGTGCCTTTCTGCCTGACCAGTGCCCTGTTCCACTCGCTGACATTTCTGAGAAGCAAGTTTGAAGAGCAGGAAAAAGCAGATGAGAAAATCAAGTGCTCCCAGTTGCTTTTCTTCTCATTTGAAGGTTGAGCTCCACTTTAAACAAATTTGAAGATGGGGAAAGGGAAGAAAGAACTGCCAGAATTAGTGCTTGAAAACAGGAGCGTCTCAACAGAGACCAAAGGCAGCCTGTTCATAATCTCTCTTCCCACTATTTTTTCACTCCTCCACTCATTTTTGAGAAGCCTGGCCCCATGAACGTGCTGGAGATGAGCAGGAGTAACGTCATATTGAAGGAAAGCAAACTTCCACTCTATTTTTCATTTTCTACTCTGCATCAGCATCTTCCAAAGCATTGTGTTCCCTGCTGCCCCGGAGCATCTGCAGGGCCAGGAGCAGCCCGGGGGGTGACGGGTTCCTTGCAGGTGACAAGTGAAAGCTCGTGCTAATAATTTCATGTCCTTTAAACGCATGTTCTGCAACTGTCCTGCAAGGTTTATTTATTTTTTTTTCTTCCTAAGGTGTTACTACTTCAACACCTTTTGCAGAGATGTGATCTCTTCTGCTTTTAAAAGGTCAACACAAAGGCTGTCAATTTATGATGAGCAGAGGGAAGAGATGGATCGTTAAAGCCGAAATCTCTGCTGCTATTTAGGCAGACTAAGTGTGGAACGTGATGTAAATTCTGGACACAAGGACGTGATGGCCCATTCCACAGCAAGACAGAGCTCATGCTCTGACCTCTCAGATTTACGTAGATATGAAATATCTTCTACCAGAAGCCTGTGTGATGTTTCAATGCCAGAAGAGCTCTGTAGCTTTGAAGATCAGAAGCCTGGTGAAACTTGATTTGCTCAAGTCCTTTGTAAAAAATGCACAGCTTTAGCCCTTCAAAGTTCTTTAAATTTACTGAGTGGAATTTCTCAAACTCAGAATTTCTAAATATTGATTGAAGAAATGAAACAAAGCTGTGCTAATTTTTTTAGTGGTTCAGAAAATCACTTGGGATGTTCAACCAACCACACATTGAATCTCCTCCCTCTTTTTCCTGAACCCAGACTAATCATTCAGGTAGTGCACTCAGGACCCATCTATAAGATATGTCAGGGTTCCAGATTCCCAAAGCATTCTGCGTCCACGGCGACACAGAACAGGACCATGAATTCACTGTCACGAGCACAGCGGCCTAGTTCTTCCTTGCACTTGACCGCCCTGGGAAATCCAGCTCTATCTATAAAAACCAGCCATGTATTTTAATTAAAACCTTCAAGCTAGAAGGACTGCAGGGAAATCACAGAATGCAAGACATTTTGGTAGAGCACTTTCTTCGAAGTTAGAAGAGATGATTCAAACTCCCTCAAGCACCGTGAAAAGAATGGATGCTGGGCCCCACTCATCCTTCCCAAGATTTCTAAATACCCTGGATGAAATGAAGACATTGCTGCCATTTGTTTGGCAACTCAAGCACTTTGTTCCCTTTACTTGTCTTAAAAATATTTCGTTTAAAGTCCACTGCAAAGTAACACTGCATATGTATTTTCTCCTGTTTCCCATTCTAGTTTTTAAAAAAGTAATGAATTTGAGCTTCATTCAATGCGTGGTGGTTTTATTTTAAATTCAGTGGCTGAAATAGAATTATTACACAGACGACTCTGTGTCAGAGTAGTAATACAGCGTCTCTCCAGACTCCACTGGATATTTTCAAGGGGAACATCAGGGAAAGGATGAAGCTCTTGTGGAGACAGGAAACAGCACAAGGAAGAAGACAGCCATGGGTATATCTTTGTTCCTCATCCTTCCCCATTTCTATTTGACAAAATTCCTCAGCTTTGCCAAATTCCTTTCAAGAAGGACCACAAGTAATTCCTTCCTTTCTCAGTCTTTGTCTTTCTCTTTGGGCTGCTGGTGTTGAAACAATATCATTTCCTCACACGTCTGCTATGACAGACCCTACTTCTTGCTGCTGAAAACGTAGCAAGACTTCTCCACACAAGTAAAGAAGAAAATTAGATAGTCGGCCCCCAAACAAGTGTTATTTTTCTGAAATATTTCCACACTTAAAAATTCCACAGAAAGTTCTTAAAGTTAAATATTCTTCTGCATTTGACACAGAAACATTGTAGCACTAGGAAGCTAAAGACGAAACTCAGTAAACAGATGAAATTGGATTTTGATTGTTCAATACGACCTAAAAAGAAGAGAGAAAAACTCTACAGAGTTCCAAGAACACTGGAATTCAATTTTCTTTCCTGGTAATCTCCTCAAACATCATTAGCCATGAAGGTAAATAAGTGTGCCAGCCTACAAATATATATATTTTTAAATGTAAAGTTTATTGAATCCTATTGGATTTACTGCTTGAAATAATCTTGAGCTTTACTATTTTTGGAAGATGTCCCTCTCCAAGTTGAAATACACAGAAATGACTTCTCAGTGATTTGCATTCTAGAAAGTTTTAAATGCTCTTGGAAAACGCATTTATGGTTTTCTTCACTCTTATAATGATGAATTAATAGCAAAATACAATGTGCAATGTAAACACATCACTCAAACCCACTACTTGATGAAAAGGTACGTCCTAGACGTTAAAAAATCCTTCAAAATAATCAGCAGCAGTCATTCTGAATATTGTTAGTATTGTCAAATACCTACCTTAAGGTCAGTCTGCCTTAAGGATTTTCAACAGTGTTAAGTTACCAACACTATCCACAGAAGGGGTTTTCACTAGTACAAAGACTTCTAGTGCATAATTCAGTCATTTTCCTTAACGATAACATAACCAACAGCAGAAATATTGTTTTTCCTTCTCTACCTCTACATGGTACCTTACACATGTATTAATACCTTTGCCAATCCAATGCAGCAGATCCTTGCACTAAAGCACTCAACTAACTGTTCATGAGTGACTCAGGTTAGAGAAGTCTGTGATTTCTTCAGCTTGACCCTTTTGGATGGGGTGATTTCCTTATATAAAACAATGAACAAAGAAGGTGTAATGACTACAGGGTTCTGTAGCTGTAAAACCTTCCTCATCAATAAACAACGCAGAAAAGCGTGACTGTAAAACACGATTTCCAGTCACGCTGGTGCAGACAACCATTAAACTTCGATATGTTCACAAATGAATTGCAGATTAAACTGAATAAAGAAAAAATCTGATCATCTCCGAGTTGACAGAAATTATACCTGCAAATGGTATTAACTATTTTGCATAGTCTGAATAAACTTGAATCAGAAGAAATACCATTTAGCATCTGACAGATGGAATCAACTAAAAGAAGCTGCAGGTGTTTGTTAAACTAGCAAATCAGCAGCCCCTGAACCAGGAGCAGCAGCAACCCGATTCTAGACTCCAAGGGAAATGCTGCTGGATTTCAAAACACTAATATTAACTACCAGTTGCAGTCCACTCAAAGATTCAATCTTCTTGCTAGCCAACAAGATGTCAAATACCTCAGTGTCTTGTTTAAAAGTCCTATTAACTCATCTACATTACTGCTCTAATTTTATGCACTATATTATTGCACTGAAGTCACTCCAGATGTAAAGGCAATTTTACTAAAAATTTGACCTGGGTAGGTTCATTTTAAAGAGGAGCTTTACAGCAGTGAAAAAAGAGGGGAGGATACGTAATCTATCACTCTATTCACAAGACACGTATGTTTTAACCTCTCCTAGTACTGTAACACGTATAAACACCTGCTGGGAAGGAATGAAGAAGAATGAGCCAAATTCTTCTCAGTGTGCCCACTGACAGCAGGAGGCAACAAACACAAATTAAAACATGAAATTCCATCTGGACACATGAAAACGCTTTACTCTGAGGGCATCAAACAATGGAACAAGTTGCCCAAAGGGGCTGGGAAGTCTCCATCTGCAGAGACATTTAAAAGCCACTTGGACATGGTCCTGGGCAACTGGCTCTAGCTCACCCTGCTTGAGCAGAGGGTTTGGACTAGACAGTCTCAAGAGGTCCCTTCCAACCTCAATCATTCTGTGATACCAGCAGCTGGTGGAGAACCACAGCTGACGTTGCACACTCACACCTGCAGCACCAGTAATAACAACTTTTCTCGTCTTTGAAATAATAAAACCAAGGCTACAAAGCTGGTGCCAAATACTCTCTTAGGGAAGGGCTAAGTTTACTGATTGTACTGGAAATAGTTTTCCCTTGTACATATAGTTCTTGGGAGACTAAGAAAGGCAATCTAGACAAATTTTAGATTCTTATCACTATTGCTAAAAGCTTTTAATTGCAACTGAATCATCACAAAAACCTATTTTTACTTTTTAGAAGTGCATTCTCTGTTGAAGTTGTACTCCAGGTGGACAGCTGACTACATACTGACCACTGTGACCTCCAGTCCTTCCACAAAATTGTTTATTAACTGCCTTGTCATGAAAGTCCACCTCTAGAACCAAATATGTCCTAAGATCCCACCCACCCAAAGATGGGTGTTCATATGTATTAAGTCCACACCCCAAAAATTGTCTATTTGAGATAATATTGTTAAGACAGTATTTCACCAGAAACAGATTTGACTGCTTTTTACCCTACTACACACTCTCAATATGAATCTTATTAAGAAACAGACTTTAAATAAAGCCAAGAAAACAAAACTTGTGATCTTCCACTGCTTCAGCTCTAAAAAGAATGAAGTTGGCATTGCAAATATTGCTCATGGAGGAGATCACCTTCCTCAACAAAATGAAAATTCATTTTCATTTTATAATTTGTGTATGAGCTAAAGCTATTTAGCAATTAACTCCCCCATGATGATTATTCACGTCTGTGAAAGAAAGAGCTGCTTGAAGAAACCCGGACAGTGGCAATACCTGTTCTAAGGAGGTGGCGAATGAAGCAGCAGAACTGCTGCCTCTTGAGAGTCCTTTCTCACAGTATGCACCTTGCGCAGAATAAAACATCACATACTCACATGTTTCCATTGCTTAAATTTCTTAGAATAAATTTTGTTTTCTTTTAAATATCCATTTCCTACATATTCTGGCAGCGATCAACATCTTGGAAACAGTTTCTTGTTAACAGGTAAGGAAATATTAAATATAGCCACTTTTTCATGTTTGCCTCACATCTTTGAAAGGCTATTTCTTCTTTGAAATGTGAGGGGGTTTGCCTTGTAAAAAATCAGAACCTTTCTTACATAATTTGGCCTTAATGAAATTGATTTTTATATATATACACGTGTATATATATACACATACATGATATGCATATATATATCTGAAAGACTGCAAATGTTTTTGATCCTAAGCCATTTGCCTTCACCACTAGACAATTTCCAATTCAGTGTCATACATACAGGGGCCAAACAACAGAGGGACAGACAATGCTACCCCAGCTATACAGAACACCTTTCCCAGGTATAGCGATTATCTTGAGATCTTGAATGACCTCTGACTTCCCTCTCAACAAAATCAGCTTTTTCTTCAAATTAGTTTTCACTTTTTTCTTCACTGATGCTCCACAGTCATCTGTGAAAGGTCACCTCTCTTTCATGTATAGATAGCATATTAGTATTTTCCAGACCATTCTGCTAATTAGAACAACGCATACAGCAGTTCTATCAGAAAAAGAACTACTTAACCACGTGTTAGAAGTAGCTGTGTGGTTTTCCTCTGAGGAGGACAATATTTACCCAGAATAATGGCAGGTATTCGGTTCAGGAACTCTAGCAGTAGACATTGACTTTGGTCTGCTGGGCAGAGCAGAGGAGCAGAAAGACGTGTCCCATTGCTACTATGAGGAAGGCAATTTCAGATGCAAGTTGAGGAAATTGTTAGTGAAATTATTCAGAGACAAGCACATTAAATGGACTTTGTGCAAATCAGTATGAAAGTCTTTAGTAGTCTATTGAAAATTCAGCAGAACTGAGCGGATAACTTTTTCTTGAGACGCTTGCTCAGTCAACGTGGCATTGAGACAGAACCTCAAACATTCACAATTCTGTTCTCGATAGCTCTGTGCCTTGATGCTTTAAAAATATTCTTGCAGTATGTTTTTGGGAAAGAGCTTCAAAGTTAGACTCGATGATTCACAGTGATACCTGTGACGGCATATTTCAATATCAGTCTTGGTCCTTCCATGCTCTGGAGCAGTCATTCTGCTACAAGGCACTGGTTGCAAGACATACATGTCCCTAAGGCAAATAGCAGAAATCACTCTTTTTTCTTTCTTTTTTTGAAAACTATTTTTTTATGCAGAAGGGGGAGGACAGAAAAGAGACTGAAATCTAAACATGAAATTTTCCAGCAGTGTCATGGCCAAGAACCACAGAAAAATAAACACTTTCAATACAGACCTATACTAATCCCAGTGGAGTCCAACTTCAGGAAAGCTTAACATAATATAACATTAGCGTTAAAAACCAGTACAGGTGCAAAAGGCCACTAAGGTGAAGGACAGACCTATTAGAGGAATGCACTGATTGGGAATCAAAAGGAAGTTAAGCAGTTCTAATCTCAAAACCGACATTGAGTGCAATGCAATAGAACTCATACAGATCAAAAAGGAGACTGTTTCTAACCTATTACCACAATTACAGATTAAGACTAGTTTTTAGAATTTCAATTAAACTAAATTAGTAAGTGAATAAGTCGTGTCATCTAATCCTCTAATTTAACTTCTCCAAAAGATTACTTTTCAAACATATAACTGAAGCCATTAAGGTAATGAAATTCTACGAATATTTAACTATATTACCAGTTATAGCTAGAAAAAGTGAAATAGAAAAAAAAAATCTGTAAAATATTCAGAAAATTGCATGCTTCATTTGCTCAGGTGTTACTTTAGGGGCTATAAATTTACTTCTTGAAAACAAGGGCAGATGATGCACTTGCTAAGGAACTGCTCCACTGACGCCAGCACAGCAAGGGGCAATGGGAAGAGCACACTGCAGTAATTTGGAGATTCACTAGCACCATTCTACAATTTTATCATCATCATCACAAGAACTGTTACCTCTAATGACAGCAGAAATGATAAACAAAAGTTTTAAAGCAGTGGTGTGTGAAAAATTTGATTCCAATAGATTTTGATCTTTTATCTCTAACACAGCATTTTTTCCCCCTAACACCTAACTACTTTCATCAACTATTATTAAGGGTCTGTTTTTGCTACCAAAGGAACTTCACATGACTATCAACAAAACTTTAGTAAAGAAATCTTCTCATTAAAAATCCAGTGTTTGAGAACATCGGGCAGAAAACACAATACATGTCCATTAAATGGACATAAAGTTTGTTTGAATTACAATCTCTTTTATGTTTTACTTTAAGGTAAACTAAACTCAAATTTACCTCTCAGAAGTGGATGCATATTATTAAGTTTTGGTGCACCCTAAAAGTAATTATTAAAACAAATATAAGTTTTCTTAAGAATTGATTCATAATTATGTATGAATCATAACAATGTATTTCTCAGTACTGAAAGCAAGTTTGCATTCTCCAATAAAATCTTTGCTAAGTTGTATGCCAATATTGAGTATGTATCTCAATATTTTAAGATACAGAGCTGCTTATTTAGGGTTGCCCAAAAAGCAACTTTATTCTGTAATAACGTAATCATGATGGCTATTTTGTTTTATGCCATCTCACATTAGGTTAAAGGTTCAAAACTATTACAGATCTTCCTTGGTTTTATTCTCCCCCATTACCCAGATAAAACAATGTTCCTTAAGTGTACTTTTCTATCAATCAGTTCAGAGCTCTTTAAACTTACATTTTTCAGGCGTGTCTGGTTTTTAGACACGTCACTGTGACACAAAAAACTACATTAGAATAAAAATAGTCAGCAATATACAGTCGACACTATCCTATATGCAATCTAGTCCAGTACGTGACCACCAGTGTCTCAGGGAAGCTACAGCAAGACAGACAGACAGACACGATAATGTACTTCAGAAAAGCTCTTTATCCTGCTCTCCAGAAAAACAACAACAAAAAGCTTTTATTCATTTTTTTTTTTCTCTCAGGAACTCAACTTCACTATCAAACTTCATAGCCCGGGTCTCTTAATCCAATCTGATCTCTGTTTCTTGCCAAATTCTTGCCCCAGCATCGCTTAGCTGCTCTGTGAGCCCATCATTTTAAAGGTACTCGTCTCTAACGGCAGCTTGTATCTTGGAAGACAAAGTAGGTAAGTGAGCAGAGGTGAAGAATTAAGAGCAACTAAAAATATATTTTACATAGAATATATATATAACGTAAATATACTTAGCGGGTATTTATGGTTAAGATCTTCCACCAGAGAAAACAATGAATAGCTAATTCAAAACAACTTTCGTTGCTCTGAAAATATCTCACTACTAAATTTACCAAGAAGCACCTTCTACTCACCTCAAACACAATGAAAGCCTGTTCTGAGGGAGAGCAGCTTGGACAAATTACAAGTCAGTGACTGCTAATGGCTGCCTTTATACAGGCAACAGGACATTTCCTTTTAAAAAGGATATTTCTTACAGGATTATTGAAGGTAGGCACTTCTTGTGTTCTTCAGAATAAATCTTCAGTTTTGAAGAGAGGACCAGAAAACTGCCACTCATCCTAGAAATAATTTCTTTAGCCAATTCATGATTTTTTCACTGGTTTAATAGATGACACTTAAAAATTATAATTGTAGATTCTATCTGACTTGTTTGTCAGTTCTCAAAAATGTCCATTTACATCAAAAGAACAACTGGCACAATTCGAGAAAGGGCATACTCTCCATATCCTTCGCTGGTCAGCAAGGGACTGAGATGCTCAAGTTCAAAACTGTCTTCCCCGTAGGACCACAGCTGATGCTACAGAAGTAGAAAGCAGAGTTCAAGATAAGCAGTTCTTTTACGAAGCACAGTGCACATTCAGATCGTTGCAACAGGAAGATTTAGGAAGACTCACATGAACAACTCGTTGATGTTTATGCAAACACAAGGCCTATTTTGTAAACAACATGTTTATGCCTTTAGGAACACAAACTTAACATAAGGAAATGCATCCACTATAGAAGTACTCATCTGTGCTGTTTATTTATAAACAAATAATGCTTAATGGAACAATGCTCTTTAATGTGGTCTTCTGGCAGAGCTTTGCATTGACAGACGAGATTCTTAAATTCAATTCCAAGCTTTCAAGCTGTAGATTTTGAAGTGCTTCTGCGAACAGTTTAATCATTCCAACAAGAGCTCACTGAATTACAGTGGGAAAAACTGTGTCATTCTTAAGATTTCAGTAAGAACTATGGAGAAGACTACCATTACATGTATTTTAGTTTTTTGGGCTAAGTTTTGCCTTTTTTTTTCTCCTCCTTTTTCTTTTGGGTAGGTTTTATTTTTCGTTCTGGCTATGTTGTTTTTACGTGGTTTGGTTTTGGTTTGTGTTTTGTTTGATTGTTTTTCAATACAATGGAATGCCTTCCTATCAGTTTACGGAATTGCAAGCAATGCATTTACAGATTATTTTATAATTTTCTGTAGTCATCAGCACATTACAGTAGGCATTGCACTAAAATGCAGCATTTCATCTTTCTGAAGTTTTATGTATCACTGTCTTCAAAGTGTGGGAGGATCAAAACTAGCCACAGTGACATCTGCTATGCACCCTCTCACAGTTTCATATGACAACTGATGATTCAAATGCTCTAGGAAGCTACAGCTTTAATGTTGCAACAGGTTTCTTCCAACTTATCTGTGATGCACCCTGGAAAAGCACATTTGATAATATCTTGGTCAATATTCACACATCACTTGTGTTAAAACGTCTGTATCACGTATCTGGCTGACAGGTAACAAAAATGCCAATTAATGCTTGTTACTTTTGCTATGTCTGCATCTGAGCACCACCCTAAAAATATTACAAGAAATGAAGGTTACTTAAGCAGAAATCAAAGACAAACTGACAATTTTTGCTACCAGAGTCAAAGCAGAACTTCCATGCAACAAAGTTTGGTGTTAGCAGTTTCATCCCCACGTCCTTGGCTAGGCAACGTGAGATAACAAATGCTAAAGATATAGTACCCTCTGATGGCGACAAAGGACCAACCCTTAAACATATCCTTTTACACTTCTTAATAATTTAATCACATATTTATTTAAAACTGCATATGGTCACATATCCCACAAGATACTTGGGAGGTACCTTATTTTGTTAGGCAAACATCATCTACTTCTCCATCTCTCCCACATCTACATGTATATAATGACTTTTGCAAACATCTTATCACGATCCTAGTATCGAAACTGCAACCTCAAAACGAGAAAACCTATCAAAACACTACCACCATCTCATATAAGCACACTCCCATCCAAGAAATTGGTGCGTGACCAGGTGTTACTCTTTTATTATTTAAGCAGCACAAAACAACTGTGCCCTTCCTTGTCACAGGCTCAGCATTCCTAAACCCACCACTGACACACCAACTACTGAAATATCGCAACCCAGTTCCTCTTTGGGCTCAATTCTGTTCTAAAATCCACGGATTAGCAATGTCCAGTCTACTACGGGATGCAGTTCTGAAGTGGGGTTCTATTCATACTGCGTGCAATCAGCAACATAACTTACCGCTGCAATCAGCAGGCCAAGAAAAGCCACCATCCTAAACATCAAGTAGGCAAAACAAAAGGATCATTTATAAGGTGATAAAAAAGTTAACACGAATGTACAAAAGAATTGTAAATGCATGTGATCTGATCAATCTAATGCTTTGCAGCTGTAAAAGTTTTTTGAAGAAACTACCGTTCATTTTATACAGTTTTTATTATCTGAATAAATGGAGAACTTTGCTATGATTACAAAAAAGTAGCATGCAGTTGCATCTGCCCTTCAGTACTTTATTTTAAGCCTCAGTCAATACCAACTTTGTAATGACAATTAATGTCTCATAATTTCACAAAGTAGAAAATGAGAATGCTTTCTTCTGAATTATTGTGTGTGTCCAAACTCCCAAAGTTTAGATGACTTTGTAATAGCACAACAGCAGGATTTATCTTACAGGAGGCTTCCTAACTGACATTTCAAGAAATTCTGAGTCTTTGTACCTCGGATATTAAAAAACCCCAAAACATGTCCCCAAACCCTCTTTCACATGACTTTAGCAAACATATGGGAAATATGAGCACTACTTTAAAAGAAACCCCCAAAAATACAAACCCTGAGCCTTGAATCTTGTTAACATCATTACAGTTATATTCTACAACAGTAGCAAGAAGCGGAAAATTACTACGAATTAACAACAACAATTCCTATATTTAATGTTATTTAAAAATCAAAGTGTTACCTAAGGCAATTACCTTGCAGCCTTTTAATATCTACAGGGAAAAGCCTAAGGGAAAATAATTGACTTTGCTAATTTTACCCTTGGCAATTATAAAATAGCTCTGCATTTCATTACGACTACAGAGTTTCACATCTAATTGTCAGCCCCGAGAGAAGCACAGAGATAAACACATCATACAGAAGCTTAGGCAAGAGTTTAACAGCACAATAAAATTATTTTGGTAGCAATGGTTTCAGTTGATGTTAAAAACCCCTTTAGTTGAAATTCTAGTCTATACAACAGCTATATGCATGTCTGTAGAGGTTACAGCCCACCATGGTCAGTGCCACGTACAATACAATGCTGCTTATTTCATGAGTCAATTTGCTGAGCTACCCAATAAGTGCCAGCAAAAAAGCAGTGCTGTAATTTTTACTTTGTACATCAAAGAAAACAAAACATTGTGAAGAAAAAGTCACAGTTATTTCACACTGCTGAAAAACAGATGCCAGATTTGAAAATTCATCATTTACAAAAGAATAAATACAGTATGTTTAAATCATTGCACCTGTCAAGAGATTTCTATAGCTTGTATTTCAATTTCTCTAACTTCACTAGTAGGGTTAGATGTATGAAAAAGAATAATTTACTAAGTCAATCAGTTTTCATAATGGCATCCCACTTATCGTATGTAGAAGCTATGAAAGTATTTAGATGTCAGAAAAATGAAAAAAAAGTGCTAAAATGTTTTGGCAGAATTTTCTGACATGCAGTATAATGATTGCTTAAAGAAAAAAAAAAAAAGTATTTCTTTGCACTTGTGCTTCCTTTCACTGTAGGCTTGTTTCCTGGTGAGTCTTCAGAGATTATACATTGCTGCTGCAATATTTGATGATGTATTAAACGCAAAGTAATAGGTGCTAGGTTTTATAAAAGCTTCCTCTTGTGTTGAAAAAACAACCAAAAAATGATGTAGGGTTAAATCCCTTGTTCTGTCTTGAGAGTCTTACTAAGTGCTAAAAAAAAAAAAAAAAGGATACAAATCAACTAGTAAAATCAATCGCACCTTATTTTGGTTATGGTATGACTAAAATTTTGCACTATTTAGAACTTTTTTTACTACTTACTACCAGTTATCACCGTAATGGTCTAACCCACTATTCCAGCAGATTGACATCAAATTTTCTGTCTTTTCTCCTGAATCTCAGCTCTGTGTTACAAAATGACACCACTTTTGAGAGAAGCTGTCACACTCATGATCAAAGCAGTACAGAAATACTCAGCTACTATCACGAGGAGCTTTAGCATGAGAATCTAAAAAGAATAGAACCCTTAAGCTCAGGATTAAAACTGTTGATTACTGACAATTGCACACATGACAAACATTTATTTTACATTATGATATGGCAGCAATCTTCAAATGTATAAAAAGCACCACTGCAAAGAAGCGATGTTTTCTGTTTGCGCTGGAATGCCACACTAAGCTCTCCAGCCTTAGGTGCATCTAGGGGTTACGCTGGGCTGGCACAGGGATGCCCGGGGATCTCTCTCCACCATGGGAGGTTTTAAGAACAAGCGAGACAAACGCATGTCAATAATGATTTGGTGTAGCTGATCCTGTCTGAGGAAAAGAAGAACTGACTAGAGAGATGATCTCTTAAGGCCTCCATCAGTCTCATTTTCTAAGATCATACATATATACTATTGATTTGTCGTGAAAAACATTTCCCTGTAAAGTTTCAAACAGTTTGGCTGAGGAGCTGGATTGCAGCTGCCCTTTAGAAGTGAGTACATCCACGTTAATAGAGCAATCCAATACTCAGGGGCATCCAAACGCCTAACAAAACAATTTCATTAAGATTAAAAAGTCACCCTAGTGCTGTGTAGACAAAGAAATGAAGCCTTCTCCTCAGAAGTCCTTAAGACAGACAAACCTTTCACAAAGCACAAGGTAAAACAAAATAACAAATCAAGCATATCTTCACCTGGCCGTCTGCCAGAGGTGCTGTAGTCCAACATGTCATGAGGATGCCACTACATATACATTAAATTAACCAAATTAACCACTCATCCATTACTACCTATGGCTACAGGGCTTCAGAATGTATAGTAAAAAGACTTCAACACAGTAATTCTGTAGGGCAGTGATAAAAATGTTCACAGCAGCCTGGCAATCCACCTACAGCTATAATGTAAGTATGCTGATTTTTACAAGATGATCCATATATTACATACATATCACAACTGCTACCTTTTTAAAAGGTCTCTCTTTCAGAAGATTCACTAATAGTTACTTGCTCTGGCAGCAGAAGAATTTTGTTCTTTTACCTTGGTATTCTGCAACTGTGCAAGGCTTGTGCAAGCATTTGCTAGAAGAAAATCTCCACTCAAAACAGCCATTTTATTTCCAAACTGCATATCCTTCAGCGGGCCATCGCAGGACTTGAGCTCACCGATATTCACTATGCCACGATGCACCAGAAAGGCAGTGTGGATTAGTTCTGTAATCTCAGCCAGACTTCTTTGACTGAAAGCAAAGAAAAAAGTACAATTGTTTTTGATGCTATGAATAAAATACAGATTCTTGGGGGGGGGAAGACAACCGCATATGCAAAACAGATATTTTATGAATTATTGTGTAGCTCTTCTATGCACTTCTAGAAGCCAGAACCGGGAGGTGTTAAGCACAGAGAACTAAGTATTTTCAGGTAAGCTGCTGGTGCCACAGGTTCCATTAGGAGGAACGCTGCCCTTTGTTTGAATTCTTTTGCAAAATGAAGCTAAGTAATTGATACGGTCCTCATGGTGCTTGCTTTTTTTGTTTTGTTTTGTCTTCTAGAAGCTTGAGGGACACTGACATGAGGAAAATGCCAAGCAGAAAGTACTGATGGGAAGGAACAAAGGACTTATCAGCAGGGGAGTCGTGAGCAAGCTGATCCGAACACTGTAAGAATACTGCAGTCAATGACTGCTCAAATTAGAGTTAAATTAATAACAGGATACCTTGCAGTTCAGTAATACCAAGGGGGGAGGGCAGAGAGGGGAGAGGAGAAACTGCTGAACATTTTAAAACTGTGTACTAATGATATTTCACTGGTTGTTTTACTCAGAAGCAGCAAAGGTCCAGCAAAGGGGCAGACCCAATTTTATGTGGATAGGTTTACAAATCACTTCTTATTCCAACACACTGCGTGCTGCATTCTCAATTTAGGGTTTTCAAATTCCTGTGAGAGGCTTGCCACAGAGATTATCCCATAGAGGCTTGCCCTCTATTTATTTTTGTTTTTTGGAAAAGGCACGAAAAGTCATGTTGCACAGCACTCTCCTCCCCTCCTCCTGCAATTCAACCCTGCAGCCCCCCATAGTTAGCAACTGTCACTCCGAGGAGCCCAGAGATGTCACCTTAGCTTGGAACTACAACCAGGCGATGAACAGACATAACTGCACAGGGACAATGGGAGGGGGGAACAGAGCAACACACGGGAGCATCCTCTGAACTCTGCACACCCGGATATGCACAGGCCCCCCTCTTATGAAATCTTCAGCACATTCACATCTTTTCTGACTCAAGCAGTTCCCTTTAGGTCTCCACCACTTCATATATGAGCAAAACCAGAATGTGTGCCCTCAGCTATGCAGATAACTAAAAGGCCTTAAAGTTCAAATTAAATTGCAACCTAGTAAAAGGCACGTTATGCTCCCTGTGCTTACTCAAAAGTGGCCAAGCACTGATTAATCAAATAACTAAACTGCTCCACACGTTCACATACGTATCCTTGCTGATACACGTTCACGTTAGATTCTGCCTCAGCGCCAGAGTAGTACTGAGCAAATTAATACTGTTGCCTCTAGACAGTGAAGATGTGTGGTACCCACCCTGAGCAATATTAATCTAAACTAACCTTTTGCCCTAAATCTATCTGACCTGTGAAGAGCCCCAGCAGCAACTGTTTCAGGGCAGTGATCCATGGCAATCAGCAAGTGAGAAGGGCCAGTACAGGCACACAGCCTGGGCAGGCATAAAAAAGGTAGATGAACTAGGGGGAGAGGATAAACAGAGGTTCCCAATGTATTTTGTCACACACAAAAAACCTAAGCTGTTTTAAAAGCTGCCTTTATAATTCGCAATTTTTGCTCCATGCAGAGAAAAACAACCTGAAAACAAACCAGCCAGCCATTCTCCATGTAGACAACAAAATTGAAGGTTGACGCTGTTTTTCAAAGAGGCGAGGGAGAAACGTGCACAACCTAGAGCCGCAATATTGTTTGTGATCACGCCTGACTCGGCTCTAACAAAGGGTTAATAAAATCCCAAGCTCAGAGAAAAAGACTAACAAGACATCCTGATGCTCCTGCTGTCACTGTCAGGGCAGCCCTTGGAGGAAATGCCCATATCAATTCGCTTTATCAGATGGACAGCTGATCAACATTAAACAGACTTGCTCTGGGCAGACTGAGCCCGGCTACCTGTTCGGAATAGCAATGAGAGCGCCTGCTCCCCGCCGCCGAGCGCTGCGTCTCCCACCGCCGCGGATCCTGGGACATATGGGGATCCCTAGTGACGAGCACATCGAGCTGCAGCCGACTCCAGCGACGGCTCATTTCCCCCAGCTGAAAGCAGGAATTAATATCCCGAGGAGGTCAGGCCGCCTCTGTGACCCCCAACTACTGAAGCGAAACGACGACTGTCCTATTTCTTCATTTAATAAGCTTTTAATGAAGGAAATCAAAATCCCCTCTTTGACTTCAGCATCGCTCTTCATGAAAAGGTTACACAAATACATCAGTGTCGTGCTTTCCAAATGCTCAGGATCTGGATGTTTTCATTTCTTTTTCTAGAATCCATTTGTTCTCCGAAGGGTATTCATATTATTTGTGCTATCGAGAGAACCATATTAGGCAGATAATCTGTGTCTAATTCTGATCTCATACGCCACTCTTCCTCTCTCTCCCTCTCTCTCTTTCTAGGAAACTAAACATATAAGAACCAAAGCTATTGCAGAAATCCCGGGCAACAGATTTCTATCCATTTTTTGTAATAACCCCCATAATACTCAGGCATGACTAAAAAGCCCACAGTGCTACTACGGATACAGGAGGGTTCTTGACAAGACTTTGTAAAGCACCCAACAAGAAAACCCCCACTATTATGAAGTTGCTACTGAATGGCTAAAGCAACACTATACACAGCTTTCTCGATCTCAAGCACTCTTCAGTGATTAAATAATTGTGTATTTGAAAGCAGCTAATCCCAAAGTACAAAACATTAACGTTTATGCAATGCTGGACTTATAACAACATAGAACAGAGTACAAAAGCAGAAACAGGGCAACAGGATTATGAACTCCTACTGCTGCCATCCTGTTCTTGCTCCAGCACCCATGTTCACACAACACAGAAGTGGCTGCCACGAGAATTACTTACACAGCAAGGTAGTACTGAGAAAACAGTCAACATCTTTAAAACACACGGAGTCTCTAAATGAAGTAGGCTAAGAATAAGGAACACTTTTTCACCAAATGCCAACATACTTCCATCTGTCTTTCATGGGCTTCATCACTGAAGCACGAACTCCCTGCAAACCATCATCAGCTGCCCCAGAGACTCCGCAGACAGACATCACGTTTCAAGAGATGACACTGTTTTGAGCTCCACATGTCCCTGCATCTCCTTTTCTTGCTCCTCTTCTGAAAATCGACCTACATGCAGAAATGCCATTCCAAAGAGAGTGGTACAGAGGCTTGGACAGTACCAAGGGGACCATACTAAAAAGTTTTGATGGGTTATAGTCAAACAAGCACAAGTTCCCCTGTTAGGTGCATTACTTGAGCAGAGCTAATTGTGGAACACAGCTCAGCTCCCCTCCACTCCCTTGACTAAGAGAATCTCAGAATCACCGAGGCTGGAAGGACCTCTGGAGGTCACCTGGTCCAACCACCTGCTCAAGCAGGGCCACCTAGAGATGGTCGCCCAGAACCATGTCCAGATGGTTTTTGTCGATCTTCAAGGATGGAGACTCCTCCTCCTCCTGTAAACAGGACAACAGGACATACTGGCTCATCACCTTGTAGAGCCAATTCCTATTTATCACTTCAGTGAATACTTTTTCCCTCTATTCCATTTTCTTTTTTCGCCTCTACTCTTCATGAAAAACTTTATTTTACAGACTTTTCCTGCCTGTGGTGTGTAAAAAGGAGCAGCATGTAAGTTGCCTCGTTTTTCTGCTCTTGACTTCTTGTTCCTGCAAGTTTAGTACCAGTGTAACCAACCTAAACCTCTGTAAAATACTTTCTGTGAAGCATCCCTTAGGTTATGAGCTCCTCAAGCTGTAAATGTCATCCTGGAAAGTACAAAGAAAACACTAACTTCACGAGGAATTAAAAACTCTTCAGCAAGGTCAATTTGAGCTATATTGACTCCAGTACTGTAACCCACCAGCTTGCAGGAAAATACTAGAAAAATGTAAAATTAAGTTATATAGACATCCTGCAACAAAACAAAACAAGTGCAATTTCTGCTCTTCCTCTTTGCTCCCCTCTCCCAATGAAGTCACAGATCACTGACATCCAAGTTTTGCTGAACTTGGACAAACTGCTGAGCATACTTCAATAAATCTTTTATTTCTGCCCTTATAAACTAATGCAGTAGCTGCAACATCCTGCTGCTGAGATGCTGAAGTAGGGAATGCAGGTTTTGTAGAAACCCCACACTCATAAAGGCACCACATCTAGAGAAAAAAAAAAGTAAAGAACTAAAGGAGAATCTTCGTAAATATGCCTCTATCTCAAAAAGTGCATCTCACAATTTTGTTTTGGATTAACATTTCACATTTGTATGTCCGGGAGTCTGCCTCATCACAGTATCACTGTTATCAATGGTCTTATTATGGAGATGACAATCTCATGCAGAATTGAACACAGATTTTAAGGTCTAACCAAAACTATATGAAATGGTAAGGGGGACTGGCAAAATATTGAAACAAAACTCTGTGGAAACAAAATAGGTTTTGGTGGTAAATTTCCTATGCAACTTTTAAAAATTAATTTTGCAGTGTTCCTTCCTGGCATCCTGAATACCCTTTTTGTTGTTTACCTTTAAATATTGCAGCAATAAAAAACTTGCCAGTATGATCTCTTTGACGGTTCTTATAAATGACTTCAGTCCCTAATTTCATGTCCTACTCTAAAAAAGAAAGAAGAGGAATATTTCCTAAATAATATTTAGGAAAACATATGATAAAATAGAAGCATTAAATAGCACAATTGTATTGCTGTGAACAAAAGAGCACTTCAGCTTCAATACTCCTCTGGAATATGTGCAATGGAAACTCAGGGTTTCAGCAACAGCAAGAAAACTTGAGTCAGTTTCCCTTTGATTATCAGCTAACCATCAGAAATATACTGGCCCTCTCAAAGGATCATAGGTTGTGTGAAGTACTGTTTAGTCACTTTAAATGGTAATAGTAGACATATTTCACAGAAATGGACCAAAGACTTAAATTAGCCATTAAAACTCATATTCTAAAATTTTCAACAACGGAAGTAACTGCAATGAACAAAGCAGTGGAACCGATAGATCAAAAATTCTTTAAGAACTCCTATCATTTAACCTTTAAAGTGACTAACAGTACGCACCCATGATTTGAACATTTTCTCTGTGACTGTCAATCCAATAGCTTCCCTTCAATACATGAAGGATTAATTTGTAAATAAAATATAAATAAATGTAAAGCCTTACATTCGGGATTAAAAAAAATAAATACATTAAAAATACCAGCATACATTCCATTTTAGTGATAACTATAATAATCTAAATACCTATGAAGCTGAAAAATGAAATAGTTCTTTAGTGGAAAATTACATACGAAAAATAATTAACTAAAGAATTAAACTAATAATCTCAAGCACTGACAATGTATTTGGGCAGAACGTGGTATCAGATTTTACTTTTTTTGTGACCAGTGAACAGAAAGAAAAACTTTTGCAAAGACAAGAAGGTGCATACACTAAATTCAGGTTCATCCTGTATGCTCTGGGCATTATGCTGCCCCAAGATAACCCATCTAGTTACACAGCAAGAAAGAGCTGGAATTTTTACCGTTCTTTTTTGCATTCATGTGTCAAGTCAACGCCATGGTTAATAAAACCATGATTCAAGGAACATTACATAGTGAGTAGCAAATAGCATCACGGTGATGGAAAGTCTCACTCTCATCCTCTGTATATAGTCTCTTTTACAAGAAATTTAAAGGGGAGGGGGAAGGTGTTCAAACTAGTCAACTTGTACGGTAGGCACTGTGGTTTCACCAACAGGAAAAATGTTCGAGATAAAGCAGCAGTAAGCACAGCACCAAATATTCATTGCATGACCATGACTCATGTATCCAGCAGAAAATATCAACCCACTGTTGTCCTTTAACAAGGGCAGAGACTAAGACTTGTGTGGCTCCTCTTCTCTTGGTCACTAAGCTACTGTAGGGGCATCTTCTACCTGAGGGATAAATGAAGCTTAAAGACATCAATTCTATGAAGTTTATTGAGTATTCTGTTTAACTGCACTCCTGTCAATCAATTTATTTTTGAACTGGCTACATATCTTACCTCTTTCATCTCCTTCCCTTCCTAGCATCATAAAGTTTTTGAAGTAAAACTTCTACCCATTCTCCTTCATGTATTTTTCCTTCTTTGTTCTTGAAAAGATCTTACATTTTCATCTTGTATCTCCTCTACCACTGAATAAAGCTTAATTTCTTTTCCCTAATTTGCCTGAGTAAGCGCTTCCCTCAGCCCATTACAGGGTTTGACAATGTTTTCTGGTTTTCAGTGGGCAGATGTCCACCGGAATTCAGCAAGCCAGTTTCTCTAGGCGCTGTGAGTGGTCAGCAGGGGAAGAGAGAGGCACTTGAAGTCAGGCTCCCGTTCCTTTTCTTAATGCAGGAATCCAGAAGAAAGGTTTTGGCAGTCTTGACTTCACTGATAATTACTTTAGGTCTACCACAGAACAACCAGTTCCCCCTTTGTACTCCAGACAGCAACACAGAAGTTAATCAGTTCGGATCAGTTTCCCTCCAGTGCCACAGAGATGACAAGACGGCCACCACCGTGTCACTACCGTGGAGCCCTCAAGCCTTGGAGCCGGTTGCCTGCATCCAAATGCAAGGGATCCATGTCTGCACCATCACCTCCTCGCAAAACGATGCCCTAACTGGTGAACTTCAGAGTCTGATGGCTCTGTCTGGGTTACCCCTACATTGGGCGTCGGTGGCCAGTACCAGTGAACACAACCTCCAGCACAGCACATCCTTCTGGTGCTGGATGGCACCATCACAGCAATTCCCCTTCAAAGCGCACTGGCTAAAAGAAAAATATTCCCAGCCTGGAAGCAAAAGCATCAACTCTGGGAAGGAGGCGAGAGAATTTAGACAGAGATCTGGTGAGAATCACTATCCCAAGTTCAGTTTAAAAAAGAACGTGTTAATCGGAGAAGCCAGCAGAAGAATATCACCAGCATCAGTAAGTAAAACCGCTTTTACCAGGACATAGAGGCAGACATCCATGCTGGGACCGACAAAGAAGAGACCATCAAGACAAAGCCTGCACAGTAAGAAGTATCCAACCATTGCAAGATCCAGCAAACCGGTGACAATCCAGCCGAGCGAACAGACCAGGAGCAGGCAGGCTGGGCTGAGAAGGGAAGAATCCAGATACGCTCCTCAAACAGACAGCCCTTGTCACAGCAGGAGTCTCCCAGTAAAAAGGATGCCGAGGAGATTTTGCAAGGGACAGGTATGAAAAGAACATTTGCATTGCTTAAACCAGACGTGAGATGTGGTGGCAAGCCTACGTATGGTTATTAAAGCCCACAGACAAAGATACGAGAAACTTATATATCTTGACATCCTATTTCAGTTATTACAGGTTTCATATGTGTTAGAAAGTGTTGAAAGGGGAAACATCTATTACTTTTCCTTTTCTTAGAGACCCTTTCTATACTGCTAGGGAAAAAAAAGTAGACTATAGACTCAAGACACTAATTACACAAATATTGTTAAAAAAAAGCGGGTTTACAGTTTCAGTTTTAAGGTGGTGGGTTTGTTTTGTTGGGTTTTTTTTGTTTTGTTTTGGGTTTTTTTGTTTGTTTTGGTTTTTTTGGTGGGGGGGTGGGTGGGTGTGTGTGGGGGGGCGGTGTGTGTGGTTAAAGGAGGGCTGGTTGGCTTAACTTAGTAAATCAAACCAAAGAAAAAACAAGAGCATTCACCTAAAGATGTAAAGAAAAAAACCCACCACCCTAATAAGATTTCTGGAAAAAGAGATTTCTTGGATTACTTGAACACCGATGGTAAGAAATCAGCAATAAAAATTAGAGCTACTCATTTATAAGCATATTGTCAAATTTATTAAAATTTGGCATTATTAAGATCACAAACCATAATTCCCATTTTAAAATCACTGGCTATCCCAATGGAAAGATTCACATTTCCAAAATGAAGTAAAGCTGTCGAATGCAACACTGTCTTTTCACACGGCAATTATTAAGACTTGAGCTTCTAATAAATAAAGTTGAAATTCTAGTTGGTGTCTGCTATAGATTGTATTAACAGCTATGCAGACCATATCAAGTACTATATCAAGTCACATCAAAAGCTAAGGTGTTTATTTCTTTAAAGAGCTACTGCTCTCATTATGTCACTAAAGATGCAGCTACTACAGGAGATTTTACTTTGAATAATGTATATTGGCAAGATATTGTATTGTCACTATATTTAATTTCTAAAAGGACATTTCCTAGCTCAAGAAATGTTGCATTCCACTTGAATGCTCTAATAAAACTTTAATTTGCTACAAAGAGTTCATATCAGAACTAGAAAGTTATGTACAAGTGAACATGATCTCAATACGTTTGTTAAAACAATAATCAAAACCATAGCAGTATACAAACATTCTTTATAAACATGACATATAATATTCAGAAGTATATAATATTGTAGATAAGCGATATTTTCAGTGATAAAATGAACTGAATCATTTAGATAAACTAACAAAAAAAATCTGAATAGCTTTTGGAAACTATTCAAGAATATTTTGCTATATGACCAAAAAGCCACAATTCCCCAGTTAAAAAGGCTACGCTGATTAAAAACAAAAGAAAAAGCAAAAAAATCATGACTTAGACAAGGCCAAGTCACTATAATTCTCTCCCTCTTGAGCTCAAACAAGCTGGAAAACTGATAGCAAGAAATGCAAATCAGAGAAACTAGGCAAGGAAGAAAATTGTTAAAAGGAACAAATGAGAAAATGCAGAGATGGACAGGAAACTGAGCAAAGGCAATTTAAAGAGGATACACTAAAACCCCACAAAGCCATGAAGAATTTTAAGAACTGCATTGGTCTATCAGGGTGGGCAGAAACATAACGACACAAAGGCAAAGGATTTTAGAAAGCCTGTTATCTTTTTAAGCAATATATTTACACAACCAGATACAAATATCTTCTAGCTCAGTAGTGAAAAATAATGCTCATGAATGGCAGCCGTGTTAGGATTTTATAGCCAGTAGGTCCAGAGAACTTGCACTCAGGAGGGAAGGCAACAGAAAAGGAATGACACAGCTGATAATCAGCAAAGAGAATGAATCATCCTCAATACAGAGTCAACTGAGCTGGTTCAATATGCTTTACTCAAGTAAAACTATGCATTGCAAAAAGAGATCAGTCAAAAGACCTCAGCCGGAATTACAGAAAGCAGAGCATATACATACAGGACTAGAGACTCTGTCGGGAAGAAAACACTGAGGGTTTGGAAAAGGGTGGAAAGAGGGTGAAGGAACAGATCATCCCAAATAATTGATTGAAATACAGGATACCACTGTGGTCAAAAAGGCTAACAGGATCCATTGATGATTTAAGGGAAGAATAGCAGCAAAAGTAGTGCTTCTGCCAGCTCTGGGTTTCCGATGCCAATAAAAATCATCACCGGTAAAGTTATTTCAGGAAGAATTTGGGAAAGCAGGAAAAAGTTTAGAGAACAGTCACACTAACCACCAGAGTAAAAGAAAACATATAAAGTGAGAAACTAAATCTGTTTAACATATGGAGAAGGCTGATATTGAACCTGTAGACTGACTTGGTCACAGCCATTTAAAAGTTTACGTATTTACACTACAGAAAAAAATTTTAAAGAAAATCAAGATAAGAAAATACTCAGATTATCAGGCAAAGACAAAATAAGATCCAGTAGCTTGAACCTAAGCAAATCCAGAGAAGTCTAAGGTGAAGGCCCTTGCCAAGCTCTGTTACAAAAAGTAACAGTGGATTCTCCAACAACGGCACAACTGCAGAGAATACCTGATGAAATCCTATTTAAGCACAGGTATTAGACCTGACTAAAGTTGGGGAAATCCTGTGGCCTGTTTTGTATTGCAAGCCAACCTGAGTAGCAAGAGTATGTCTCCTAGTTATTCACGTATTCATCAACTGTAAAGCCAAGGGAAAGAAACTTCGCATAAAATAAACGAAAGACAACTTAGATCTGGCAGCAGTTAATGTTGGTCCCTATATCTGAAAACTTACTATTGACCAGCAGCCCATTTTAAGTAGATATAGATGCTTTCAGCATTGGGATTTCCAAATGCATCTATTTCAGCCACCTTATTCGGGAGACACATCAACCCCAGAGCCACTTTGCCCTTTGCAGTGACCTCCCATTCCCAGCACAGGAGCACCCAAAGCCACCAGCATGCTGGGAACCACAGGTATATTGAGTTTAGTTCTATCTTGCTGCACGCAGAGAACAAACATTTCAAAATGCATTTTAAGCAAATTCTGCAAGAGGAAACCACCTACATTCAGGATTCGTATCTGTCTTTACACATTTAGGTATCCACATCAGTAATGCGATGCATTTGGTTCTCTACTAACTTGGGAATACTTACAAGTATTCCCACAAAGAACAGGAGATAAGGAAAAACAGAGACCATCTACAAAATTATTTTATGTATATAAGGGTGTGTATTTTACGTAAGTATACATATTTTCTTTAATTACAGTTTTCCATATAACCATTAGGGGGTTCTAGCCATGCAAGGCACATCTATTAAAGGCAGCATGTCAAATAAGAGTTGACAATTACAGGCCATATCAATACACATTATGCCAGATGGTAATGAGCCATACACAAAGGGCCAGCCATCCAAAATAATCACACCATTTTCCACAGAAATGTTGAAGAGGTTATGGTTTATTACACAGTGCTCATTAGATATACAGTGGCAGCATTAGCAATTTTTCCTTCATTTATGTCTCATTTAGGACTCTGCCCCCACAAGCCCATTCAAATTAGTACACAAGGTTAAAACCATTATGGTCAGAGGGAAAAAAAATTAAGTTGTATTTTTATTTTACAGTAATGGTGGATCAAAGGTCCCTGGAATCTATTATTCTCACAACTATTATCTAACACAGGTACTAAAAAGAGTGAAATTCACTGTCATTTGCTGTGAAGAAAGATAGCCTATTTTAAATGAGCAAATTCTATATTATTTTATTAATAACACTAAGTGAAAGGTTGTAACACAAAGTGACAAAAGTCATAAAACTAAGAGTTGAAACTGAACTTTCAGCCTTGGCTTTGAACTTTCTCGTCTGCTTTTCAATTTGCTGCTTTAACAGCACGGTAATATTTAAGTATCCAAAAGGCAACTCATCCTTCACAGCAGGTTAGAAAAACAATTGTCTCAAATAATCAGAGAAAATAATCCCAAATAATCTCTGAGAAAACACCTATGAGATCTGACTTATAGCACCTTTCCACCCAGCTGCATATGTTGGCCTCCAGCTAGAAAACAACTGTCAGAGACATTTATTTTCCTGCCTTTCTGTGTTTATAGGCGGTATGTGGCTGAAAAGATGTAATGGGGCAAATGTGAATATCTGTCAGCATAAGCAAAGATATGTTTATCGCTTAAAAACATGCCGATGTCCACCAAACTCTAAGTGACAGCATTTGGAAGTCAAAAAACTGCGAGAAGGAGGGAGGACTGGAGTACTGGATGTGGCATCTCACAACACGAGTGCAGAGAACGGGCTTTTCAGTCCAAACTCCTCTTTTGAAGGTGCAGAGCATCGCTCGGTAATCTGGGTCTCGCATCAGGCAGCCGCCCGGCTCACAAGGCCAGGGCATCCTCACGCCTCCTCCCCTGGCCGCTGCTGCTGAGCCACTCTGCCCTTACACAAAATGCTGAATTATTCATTCAGCCAGATGGCAAAAGAGTGGAAAAAAGTCAGTCAGTCTCCAGGAGATTATGGGAGAGAAACGTGGGACACCTGAACTCCAGTTCCTGCTCCACTAATTTACTGGGAGGGAAACAACATTGCCTACTCAGGCATTCCTGACCTAAGTGTCCTATATCCCTCTGTGAAGAGGATTTTTCTGAAAATTCAGACAGAGGGGTACTGGGGATTTGCATCCTTTCAAATACTCGAGGGAGTCAATCCTGGACTCCCTGCATCCTCGGTGAATGCTCGGTCAGTGGCTCAAGAGCGCAGAGCAGGGTTAACAGCACATCTCCGGTTTGGGAATCTCACCTGGATAATTTCCTAGTTAAACTAGCCAACAAATCTTATTCGTGTTTTGCAGTTGTTTGAAAGATAAAAAGCATGTTCGATTTAACAGCACCTTAAAAAAAAAAAAAAGTTTACAAAATTAGAAAGAATTCCATTAATTCCTGCTCATGCAAGTCTATGATAACTGAGCAGCTACTCTGATAACTAAACACGGTAAAAAGTTTTCTACCAACAACAATATTTTCCATCAAGTTCTTTCTACTATCTGCCACTTGTACATTCATTTTATTACTGACAAAACTACTTACCCCAACAAGGTGGCATTTTTGCAGGCAGACACCGGCAAATACGAAATATATATGAAACCTGTGCAATGTGAAACAAATGCAAGCCCCCGGATTCATTATAAAATCCAAAGGGCATGAGGCTAATTTAAAGGTCTAAGTAAAACACAGAAAACATTATGCAGAAGTCTGATATAGTTATTTTCAGGCTAAGTTTCCAGACAATTCAGAGTAGGTTTAAATTCTCTAATGCTGATTCAAAAATGAAAGACCATTGGCCAGTTCCAAGGAAGGTGATCACAAGCAAGCCCACCTCTGCATAGCTATCAGTGGTCCAGAAAAAACAGAACCACCACTGTTTGCTTAAAACAGCAGTACTACATTAAAAAAAAAAAAAAAAAAAAAAAGGTAAAAATAAGACACTTGAAGCTGATGAGGTGAAAGAAGATCAAGCCGAAGGAGTTTAAAATGGAGCTAGCTTAAAGGTCATCTTTTTGGCTTATTGAAGGGAGCAAGTTGCAGGTATTGCAAACAGGAGTCTACAAAAGGCAAGAAAGGAGATGGTCAAAAGCTTTGGCAACAGCTGCTGTAGCATGGCCTTGGAAAAAATGAGATGTGAGGATACACAACGCAAGGAAAGACAGTAGGACTCAGAACTGAATAAGGTATGTTGATGATAAAACTCAAAAGACGAGGTATGGACTAAAGGACTAATTTGTGGATTGGATGACAGTGCTGCCACCAAAGCAGAAAATCGAAAGGAACACCATGATGGAGGAAAACACATATTTTGCTATGGAAATGACCAGGATTCCTTCCCTTACAACAGCAGCATGTGTCAGCCAGAGTGCTTATGGAATGACTTGCACCACCCAGGATGCCCATCCAGCCAGGATTACCCAGATTGGCTCTATAGGCTCTCGACAACACATACTCTCCAATTATATCTCATGCATCTATTCCATAACAAATTTCATATCACGGTTTAAAAATCGTTTTGACTATTCTGTGTTTTATTTGCCCAAAATAAATACCTTGCACTAAAGCCAACTGCAAGGATATGAAGGGAAATAAAAGGTCTCACTTGCAGGTAAATGGCAAAAAACCAGGCTACTAACAATTAATTTTATGACCATACTTTCTCTTACCTTTTATTAGCTGTTTCTCAGCCCTCCAAGACTTTGAAGCATGGCTATAATTTTATTTGCATTGACTATGGGAGATGGTTTGAACTAACACAACAGAAATTCCCATTACTGTGTACTGTCACCTACGCGCAGACCACCAGCATGACTTATCACCCCAAGCGTTTCCCTGAAATATCTCTGAAGAATTTGTCTATAATTGTACTCAATGTAGCTGAAAGTTAAGGTGCAGTAACCTTGACATTAAAGCTCTGCTACTAATGACACTTGAAATATACAGAACCTTTTTATGCGAGAGAAAAGAAGGTAACCTTTTTTATGCAGTGAAGAACAAACACCTGATAAATGAGCGGTCCTGTTAAGAGAATAGATTGTTCATATGTCTAACTGTAGAGGAAGACAGCATTAAAAAACAAAATGTGAATCACAAGAATACAGTGTAGCAGATAGCATTGGGGTTCATTTTTTATATATAAATATATATTTTTTTTATCATGCTGATACAAAACATATTGTATATTCTGAAATACCAATAAATATCCAAACTCACAGGGGGCGGGGGGGGGGGGGGGGCGCAGAATCAGAACATACACTGCTCACACAACCACAGATACCTCATACTATCAAGGAAACCTGTCCTATTCTGAACAGCTGTAACTGCGTTTATGTTAGTCAGCAATTAAAAGTATGGTTATTGCATCTGCTCTCCTCTGCCCTCCTGAACTTTCAATGTTCAGAATTGGATAAAGACATTAATACCATATACTGAAATGGTTTCTTATAGCAATGTTTTTGCTTTTCACAAAGCGGAAGCGTGCAGCAGATGGATGTTGCCCACCATGCAGAAGGAATGAGACTAATGGCAAGAGGGAGAGGGCAGATTCTCGGAGACCTTGTCCCTCACACCAGGTGTGTTGACAGAATTGCCAGCAGGGAAAGGACAATAAACCTTTTGGAGCAAGGCAATAACTGCTGCTTTGGGGACCATATCAGCATAGTAACAAGGTTTTGGTGCTGTTGATGTCCACAAAATTTTATCATTATTATCAATATTTATATTATGCAAACAGAGTATTGAGAAAACGTGTTCTTTGATGAAAAAGTACTACCTATTATACCACTGGCATAATTTCCATCTATGTTTACCTTTATTTACAGCAGTTCTAGAAGATATTTGAAAACTCATGCTTTCATTTTTTAGTCTTTTCATCCCAGAGTGATTCACTCTACACATTTTAATAAGGGGTAAAATGACATCAACCAATTCAAGCAACATTAACCCCAACTGCATGATGGTGGAGAGAAATCCACATGCTAATAAACCACCTTCAAGAACAAACTTAATTTCTGCAGAATTCCTACCTGAGTCCACAAAATAGGATCATTTCTTGATTGCAGCCACTACTGTAGTTTTGCTAAAATTCAATTTGCTAACTGGAACAGCACATGAATTTAGCTGAACTTTTTGTACTGGTTTTGTTGCATGGGTATGGGTATCAGAAACCAGAATGGAATTTCAGCTGTAAGAGACTGAAGTAAGCTCTCCACAGAACACTGTTTGGGTGAAACATAACAATTACAAGAAAGAAATCAGAAATATTGCACGGTATCTGAAACTTTCTTATGTTTCTCCCCTTTCTGGAAATATTAGATGAATAATTTGGCTGCATCCTCTCTTTCCACAAAATTCACACGAATTTGTCCAAGTCTTTGGAAAAATTAAAAATTACAACTTCAAATATTTTAATGGACTTCAAATAATGGACCCAAATCTCATGTGTACTGAACATGCTACATAATCACACTGTCAGTGTTGATCAGAAGTTTTCAATTGCTGCAAAACCCAGAAAAACACACCATTGTTCTGATTTATCTTTTGACTGCCTAAGCATCTTCTCAAATACAACACACTTAGAATACCATGTTGTATTCATATTCTTGAAATCTTTACCTCTAATTCTCTAACTCCTTCTCAAATCACAAATCACTATAATCATATATATTTCCAGTAACTTAAACTGAGAATGTAACCATTATCTCCAAATCTGGACTTGCCAGTCTTGCAATCCATCCACATCTAAAAACTTCTACCTGAAGTAACAATTTAACTTTCCCTTTACTCTAATAGCCAAGATACAACATAACAAGGACTAATATTCTCCATTCCAATCTACTGAAATACCATCTCATTCCCATTGAAAATATTTCTGCAAAGATGATTCATTTTTATTAATGAGTCATTTCCGTTAGGTTAATTCTTGCTATTTTTCCTTGGTAATTTCTCTTCCACTACTGCATCAAATAAAAACCATTTCACTTGTGAAGATGAAGATCCACCATATGAAGATGTCAGCACACACTTCTATTTCACAGGCAATGTCTGCTTATTATAAAAGGGGGTCCATCCAAAAATTTGTTTCTCCCAATCTTGCTGTCACACCCTGAAGAAACTTCAGTTTCTGAAATAAGAAATTTTTGATTTTACATTCTTTACCAGAATTACTTAGAATTGTTTCCCCTCACCTTTAAAATTAAAAAAAAGCAACAAAACACCACCACCACACAAAAGGTCCTCAGGCAATCTTCTCCTGCTTCTCTTCCTGTTTTTCATGCCAAAGAAAATTTTATGTTACCTTGATCAATCCTGGCTATAGCACGACGGTAAGTGGTAACTTCTCTCTCTTTCCTTATCTACCTGCTATCTGTATGTATTCACACGCCCTCTTTTATATTGGAATTCATTACAAATAACCAAGCTTCTCTGTCCAGCAACTCAATGCCCTGACATGCTGCGTTTTATAAATTATTGTCTGCTGTAGAAGCATCTCAGAGCTGTCAAATTCCACATGTAAATCTACTGAAAGTTGAAGGCCAGATATCAGTGAAGTGACAAGAAATATTCATTCACTTAACGTATAATGTGATCAGTGTCCAGAAGAGCTGTTATTTCAAGTGTAAGGGAATGGATGTTGCATACATAGTCTTTATACAGTCTCATGAACTCTAAGCAAAAAAGGAGACCTTCTGAGCTAGGAGAGCATCATTCATTAGCAGTCCAGCCCACTCATACTGAACCCCAAATCAATCTGTTACCATCACAGAAACAACATAGTCCCCAAACATATCCACATATGCCAAAGATCAGTACATTATTTTTATACATATACCTGCGGAGTATAATGAAGACCTTCTCAACTCCACCTCAAGACGAAAAATTTTGTGTTAATAATATCTTCAGCTACATTATATCAGAGTACTGACTGAATCATATTAAGAAAATAAATGAATTGGTACAGTAAGCCTTGTAATACTTAGCTTCATATTGCCACAATTTTCTGAGTATTGTAGAAATTTGTATTGAAACTGCATAATTGCATCATAAAATTTGTCAAGGGAGAAGTTAATAGCTTGTGCTTGGGAAGAGGACAGCTGGTACTTCAGCAGATGGGAAAGCATGGGAGATATTTTAGGACTGTAGGACAAATAAATTGCATAGATACAGTTACTTAAGAAATTGCTGTGAAGCAATCGGTGATATTGACATCATAGTTCTGAGGGATAAGCAGTCCTCTGTTGTGTGCTTCCACCACAGCACTGGATTGTGCTTAGGGGACGGCTGGAAATTTCCCTTCAGAAATACAATTTTATTTTTTTTTAAATAAGTTGCGAAGGTTCTCAAGCAGAAATTTGTTGCAAGGGAAAGATTTTTACAGCAAACCACCAAAGAACAGCTCTGGCAAAGTGCTCTGATGCGTGGAGGTGTCATGCCCTAGGAAGGCCGTACTAGGTCTTGCCAGCCACAGGTCATCTGGCCTTTCTTTGAAAAGCTCCCAGTAGGGTGATGGCAGGACTCTGTTGCTCCCATGGCTGCTCCCAACCCACTGCAGAAATTCATCAGTGCTGCTCTGGTTTGTGTGCTCTACTGCACATGGTGGCACTCCAGCACTCACTTCACAAACAGTGGGATGAGGAAGCTCCAGGAAAAGGATGGGCTGGACAGATGGACAGACAGACAGCAGGCAGTATTGTGGACTCTCCAAGGTAAGCCATCCCTACTGTGCTTTTTATTAAGCTAAAAATTACTTCCTTTTTAAAAAACAAAACCCCTTTGTAACGTACGTACTAAGTTGACCTTGCTCAGCTATCTTATTTTGAACAAGATTTGAGTCCATAGCTCTGCAGTCTTTGATTAGGTTTAACACAGCACCTTCTGATTTATTCTACAGTGTAAGGAGAGAACCTTTTCTTATTCAAGATGTAATTGCTGTATTTGTACATGCTGTGTGTGCTCAAAACAATAAAAAGTTAATGAAGAAAAGTACTGGTTGTATTGAATTAGTAATATTGTTAGATTTGTATTTGGAGTTGATTTTTATTGTTGTGGGTGGGAAGATGATCAATAGGAATATGTAATCAAGTCGTATGTGCTTTTTGTCTCCTGAGACTTAAAAATGAGATGAAGAATCTCACAGGATTTATCCTGGAGAGAAAAAACAAATAGAATAATTCAGAATAATCACTTAGATTTCCCCTCACTAAAAGCTAAGGGAAAGCTACTAAGGATCGGGAAACAAAATTATATATTTCTTAAAGATTACAAAAGACACCACTGCTCATATTTTGAGGTACTTTTCCCATTATCTTTCAAACAAATAATTCTGTCAAGAACATGCACTTCTTAATGTATTTAGCTATTGAATATTTTAGGACCATGCATTTTCTCTACCAGGTAATTAGCCAAGCTTCCAAAGCACGTTCTAGTTGGGATACAGCACCTTCACTGAAAACCAGCCTCCCAGAAGATGGGAGTAAGAACAGCAAGTCCCAAAGGAAATAATTTTTATGATAGAGAGTCCTACTGTGCCCCAGTAAAAGGTGAGGTTTGATTGTTATGGTCTACTGTTACTATAATTAGAAGTCAAACACCAATTAGCAGTTCCATTAATAAGATTAATCTCTGCAGTATTTGCAGCTGAGACCCAGGGCTTGTGTGCAATAAGCCAGTGTGAATTTCAAGTGCAACACTTATTCTGCCCTAAAACTCCCAGTTTGAATACTTACACCAGACAAAGGAAAAAAAGCTCGGCCTTCTTTGAGTTTTTAATTCCCACATACACTACTGTGTTACTGCAGCTTTCTCATTTCTTGCTTTTTAGTTTGTTTAAACAGGTCCTTTCATGATTTATATCACTGATGGGGACAGGCGCAATGAAGTGTGACGTCTCAAACTCTGCTTCACAGCAACTCCCAGGTCAGGATAAATCTCATTTAGTTTTCCATTGCTAGTAAACTCAGACAAAGACCAATGCAGGGGCGGGGGGGGCGGGCGGAAATCTACTCCTTGGCCAGAGTAACATTTACCTGTTCCTAAACCAGAAGGTGGCCCTTTGCACTGTAGCCACCTACTCCAATTGGAGATGTGACAGTCTTCTGAGTCAAGAACAGCATTATCATCTCTCGTATGTCTGGCCACATTCACAAGGACAGGACAGAAGCTATCTGCCAATAATTGGAGCTCCCGGAGAATGCGGAGCCCAAGGTACACATCCGCATGGAGTACTGATTCTGCTTATCGCTAAAAGTGGAGCACCTTTTACGTTTTCACAATTTCCAGAGGTGTGCTCACACCTCATACACTATCACGCTAAATACACAAAGTAGAATATTACCATTTCAGATCACTCTCAACTGTAAAATCCCAGATCAACAGCAGTCCAGGACACATGCAGAAGTAAAATCAACAACCCAATGTCCATCTGTGTAAATTTGTGCAGTCTCAGAAGCACACTATAACAAGTATATAACTTCTACACTTTTGACTACGCTAGTCCGTGTTTACCTTTACAGACTAAAGTTGTCCAAGGATAATGATTCGCATCGCTTCAGTTTCCTGGAAGCAGCCCTTCACACAGACAGCAATTAAAGACCACTCTAATGAGCACAGCATCACCTCTGTTACGCCTGCCATGGCATGGGTTTTGGAGAAAGAACAGATAGAGCTACAGATGGTGAGCTGTCACCTATGAGAAATGGAAGAGATTCCTAGTGTCCCCACTAATACACTGAGACTTTTGGTGGCATATCCCTGAGACAGACAAGATCTTTATGCTCGTGTTCTCATAGAAGGCCTTGACGCAGCCCACATAGCTAGTTCTGAAAATCTTGGGACAGAAAGTTCTTTGGATATTTCAGCTCTCAAATGACCTTAACAACACCTAACAGGCTAGATTATGCCAGCATCAGTGTGGCTTCTTCTGAGCTACATATTCATGAACGCACACCAACTACAGCATTAAATACAGAGCATAAGGCTTGAGGCAGAGGGCAGAAAGTTCAGTCATCTGTTTAAAACACATTTTTATTATCACTTTGTGAAGACGACTATGACTTCTTCAACAACCTGACCTTTATGAAGAAAGCTAGATGAGTTGGATCTCATTCCTCAGCCTGCTTTGAGCAGCAGGTTTGACTACAGACCTTCTGAGATCTCTTCCAAGTTGAATTACCCTATGAACCTAGATGTACTATTAGCAGTATCTGTTTTACCTGGAAAGGAGGGTAATGGAAGGTTGAACTTTCTTTGAAGATGATGTCAAGGTTTTCAGAATCCAGCGGAAGGAAATTAAGTTAAGGCAAAGCTTTGTTTTCATATCTAGCAAAGAAAAGCTGGGAGTTAGCTAGATAGAACTGCAAAGAGACAGAGCAGTATGGCCTCTGTACTTGGAGTCCTTAGAATTACACCTATATCCTCCTGACTACTTTGCAACCAAAGAAACTTCCAGAGAAAAAGCAACCAACGGATGAATGAACTCTCTAGTTAAGATCTGGTATTTCTTGGAGAGCTTTAAGTTGCAAATCAGTTTTTCTTTAGAGAGGGCGAGAACAAGATGACTTTGGCATAGCCATAATGACAAAGAACCCGTGAAATCTCAGGCTGTGTGATCATGTGTGTGTCTCTCCAACAAAGGGTACCCAGGTCACTTAGCAAGAAGTTACTACTGGAACAAAGCAACTGACTCATCACCATAACAAGGAGCTGGCATCTACTGCTAACTTCCACTTAAACTGGGCTTTTTTTGGAAGCAGCAACAATGATGGTTCCAAAATCATTACCAAAACACTAAGTAAAAGGAGTATACATTCCTGATCCCTGTCACTGCAGTATTACCACCACTCATCCAAGCAGCAGGAAGAATTCTGATTCAGAGACACATTTATCCAGTGATTACTTTCTTCTTGTACAAAAGCATGTTCATCTTGCAAGAGATGCATTCCTGGAGCTTTAAAGGCCAGCTGCATCATTCTGAGGGAGAAGGGGCAGGGACAAAGCCCAGCATTGATAGTACCAGTCTAACAATCTGTTTGCTGGATTTCTCAGGTTTCAGTACAGATCTGAAATAGTATTTTTTTATATTCCACTCTACACACACTTGCCGAATTCGGTAGAATAAAAAAGTCTTTGCTTGTCCACCAGTGTGGAGGCACAGACAGATTCGACTGAAAAAAGGATTATCTTTTTTCAAGCCTCTGAAAAGCATTCAAGGAAATTTGCAGAGCTGATTCAATGGATGTCAGTGCTAGAGGGTATTTTTGAAACTGGCACTCATGGCAAAAAAAAAAAAAAGGCAAAACATGAGCAAGAGAAGAAAGTAACTTGTTGTATTACAGTCAAGGATACTGAGGCCTGAAGAGATGGCATAAGTTTGTTCTTTGGTATCACTTGCCTTTTAATCTGCAATATAGAGGCTACATGAGGAACCCATTACTTAATATAAAGCCAAAGAGATTCCTCAGTCCCCACCAAGTAGTGTCTGGCAGTGTCAGATATGAACAGAAAAAGACACCCCTTTGGGTATTTAGTGAGAGGACCCAAGCCAGTCTTGGTATCTTCAGCTGTAACAATCTAGCTCCAACTATGGAGCATAAAGCTGTGTTTAGAAAATATATGAAGCTGGTGCTTCAATTAAAAACCTCATTTCCAGCAGCAAAGAACACCAAGCTCCATACTAAACTATCCAAGTGAGTTTTGCCCTGAAAGAAGGCAACAGAGAGGAGTGTCAGATCAGCATAATAACCAGTTAGGAAACAGGTCTCAAAGCTCTTACAAAGCTCTAGGCTCCCATGTCACATTGAAGGTGTTCTCTGATGCTATCAGCATGATAAATTATCATTACTTAGATTCTGCCTGAAACCAAACGTGAGTTCTATTTTCAAGACAGGAGTAGGAAGGTGTTTCAGGGAATATGGGATGCTGCACGCTTTGCTTGAGTAGAGGTGATGACATCAACCCTTACATGATACTGCTTGCACACTCTGTAGTGAGCACTGCGCTTTATCATCATATTTGCAACGCTTCTGTAGCCAAGGAAATATTTTGTTAAAAGCTAAGAGACCACCAGAAAGTTTCAACTTTAGGAAATCTGTCCGGCAGCTGAAACGGAGCTGCTTACTGTGCTGCTATTTCTCCGCTTCATCCTCTTTTGGGATCTTGGCGCTGAGCTGGCAGTAAAGTCGGGTTCTCTTCCCTGCCAACAGGAATAAAGTCAGATTGCTGGCAACACCATAGGGAGGTGGCTGTATGGAGTAAAGCGTGCCAATCAGGCTTTTCAAATACTTCCCCCCTTATCTTCAGCCTGGCTCATAAGGCAACCAGCAGTCATGACAATATCCTTACACACAATGACCCCTATGCCCCCAGCTTCAAGCGGGTAGATCACGTCTCCTGGAAGTTATGAAGTGTTAAAGCTGGAGGCAATGCCGGCCAAAGGCAGCACCATATAACTATGCTAGTCCTGTTCCTGTAACTACCTAAATAGTAATCCTCATTATTCTGGAAAAGATTGCTCTCTAGGAGCAGGCATCAATTGTGTTCCATTGTGTACCAGTAAGAAACAGATGCCAGCTAAGCAGCTAGCTAACCCATTTTTATACATTTAGGTCAATTGTCCCATGAATTGACATATCTAGAGACTGGGAGAATAGGATTAAAAAAAAAAAAAGCTATTCCAAATTCAGCTCTCAGTGTCTTTCTGTTTTAATTATAGTTATTGTATTGCTTGCTTATACTGTGATTCAAGAATATGAAATAGGGAGAAGAGGTTATGCAGAACGTGCCAGATTCCAGGATGAAGAAGTCCACCACATTTTTTGGTGGTTTTCTAAGTTAAATAATTATTGCACTGTTACACTGTCCTGGTCACAGACCATACGTTTAATGTAGTACCAGATATAGCAGACTGATGTAACCTGGCTATCCACTGTGGGACTGAATATTTAAAGAGAGCACAAAGCTGGTTCCAACACAAACAGTGGGAAAAGAAAGACTAGGCGGGTGCAATCACCAGCAAGTACTGGAACAACTTAGCTCACGCTCAGATTTCAGGAATGCGATTAATTAATCACTACTAAGTAGCCTAAAATCAAGTGAGCCATGTCCCAGCTAACAGTCCACCATATAACATTCACAGCACATAAGTATCAGGCAATGAAGATCCTCATTACAGTGCCAGAAAAAATATTTCCAGCAAAATATTATATATATAGATGAAGTAACTATATGGCACAGCAACAAAAAGAGCTGTATAGTTTACAGCTGAGCTGAAAATCTGTAAGAATCTATTTCCAAAAAATACTTCCAAATCTGGTGACATATATGAATAATAAACGATTAAGTGCATTTCTGCATTTCGTATCACTGAGGGATATACTTTGCCTTTGATATGTATGTCTAACATACACACCATATATACACTGTAACCAAGATAGTAGACAAAAATGTACTAATGGAAAATGATGCCCTTTTGTTCTTATTCAGGAGAAAGCAGTTTGTAAAACACGATTTGTAATACATAAAACAATCACAAAAACCCTTTAAGATCACAATTTTACGAGCTGTCTGTTCTCTTAGCTTTATACAATGGAGAAATCCAAATCAGAAATTCGACTCACATTTAAAGAGTGTATTTGGAAAAGTACGTTAAAAAAGGAAATGAGTCCGAAGTCAAAGGCAAAGCCCACAGTGACTTCAGTGGAGGGCAAGAACTGGCTGCTGTGGCACAAAATGGAACAACACATTGGCATTCTCCTCGTGTGCATCAGTTTGCTCGTATTTACACCGTGCTACAGACTTAAAGTGTCATTGAAAAATCCATTTAAATTAACAACTCCATAGTTATCACTTTTGCAGACAGTAAATGAACCTTAAGTGAACCTGTGTGGGCGTATTCAAAACGGCTTCATTTTTGAAGTACCTTTGTAACTCTGAACCAGATATTATAATGGGCATCGACTTGCTCAAACTTAGATTATTAGGCTAGATTTTCAGCTGGTTGAACTGGCATAGTTCCAATGATGTCCATTTACACCAACTGGCTCATTATTAATTCAAGGTCTTATTTGCTCCTTAATGAATACTTCCACCAGTCACCTTCCCACTGGCAGCTTTCAACGCTCAAATGTTACCTCCATGGTCAGAATCATCATACTCAAGAACTTAGTTATCAGAAAATAATGCTTTTTCTCTCCTTTTATGAGGCATAGTTAAGGTAAACTTTTTTAATCATTTACAAAACAAACTAAAATACCTCCTGTGCTATAATTAACTAACTAGAATTAAGCTTTCATACAGCATCATTTGCATATAAATATAAAAATTTTACAACCCTAAGGGGACGTTAAGGACAAAACAAAACAAGAATGGAATTAAACAGCTAGAGGGACAACACAGCCTTCCATAACAAACCTTTTTTGTAGCTTTGTCTTTTTTCTTACTTATTGTTATTTCTGTTTGTACCCATTCATCCATACTTTCCTTCTCTGTTATTTTAAGATACTACATATATTTTAACTTCTTTATTTTTTTTTGTCTTTTCAGTTTTACAATGCTGTCTCTGCACTTCTAAAACACATCAGGAAACGAACATGTCACTAGGTTTGTGCATCTTCATTTAATACATCAGAGCGGTCAGAAACACAATTAACTGAAAAAAAAACCCAGTTGTCTTCCCTCAACCAAGCAACACGCACGATTTTTCAAAAGGATTTCAAGAACTCAAGTTTTACGATCAGATCTCACTTATTACTTCAGTGGAACAGTTAACTGTCGAATATACAAAGGAGAGCAACCACTATTTTTGATTACTGTTGTTACCAGTACTAAGTAATCTAAATACTTTAGAAAACATTTAGGAACTCAGTGAAGCTGAATTATCTCAGTGAGAGCCTGAAGAATCTTAATGGTAGGCTCAGTAATTCTGCTGTGACACGTGGGAGGTAAAAACTTTATTTTACACTGCTGCTTCATGGGAAAATATCCTTCAAAAGGACTACAGGAAAACTTACGTGCTCAGTGAAACCAACTGGTATTCCACAAGACTGGCAATCTGACCCTGAGGTTTCAGGTAGGTAGGTGTACCTGAGTAACACCTGCATAACTCAAAATGAAAATACTCTATTAAAAAATATTTTCTAGCATCTTAACTTTTCTGATACCTAGTACCTACACTTGCAAATAACTGTCTTGATCCAAAATTCAGTTATGCCCAAAAGCCACAATTAAGATATAGGCGTGGATATTGTAAGAGCTGTGTAGGAAATGGTTTTCACTGTGGAAAAGTGGAACAAAGTTTTGTAATTAGGTAAGTACTGATTTTCCATAATTGCTGAGCAAGCCACTTAAGATGCTTCGATACCACCATGAAGTTGCCCGTCAAAGGTACCTTGGCATATCTTGCTGAAGAAGGTTACTGCATACCTGGAATAAATTCCACTGACCATGTTGTGCTGGAACGAGAGTTCTGCTGTGCTGGGTCCAGCAGCTTTGGAAATCAGCAACACAACCAAACCTCGCATCTGTAAATTATTTCGGCTGTCATACACAAAACCCCTGCAAAAAGGAAAGAAAAAAAAAAAAGCATGTTTTCACAATCTAATCATATTAAAGTGGAAAGAAAGGCTCAGATCTCAGGCTGTCATCATTTCATCAAGTTTTCAATATTCACGCTTGCATGGCAATAAGTTGCAATTATAAATAATGATCTTATGTCATCCTTTACCTGACACATACAATGAAATACTACTATTGCAGAGAAAAGCAAGTAGTGAGGATTAAATCTTGTATATTTCCAAGGAGCAGCATATGTCCTGCATTTCATGTCATGCCATGAAAAGAGTATTTCAGAACAATTCAATGTGATCTACTGTAACAGGAACATAAGAGCTTTCAGTTTGTTGTTTGAAGTACAAAAAAGCCAAAAGAAGCCTTCTGCTTCAAGAGAAGAAAGGGAATGGAGCAAAGGTACAACCAAAATCTACAACCTGCTGAAAGAAAACTCTTTAGATGAGGGTGGTTACAAACAAACCACACAACACATACAAAATGTCTAAGTATATTAGGAACAGACTTTGCAGAAACTGATGAAAGACATAAAAGAAAATTTAGAGATAAATAAAGTAGAGATGGACTGTTTAAAAAAACCCAAGCTGTTTCAAATGCTGCACCTTTAAATTCGGGGTCATAAGGAAACTGCCCCCAAAAACATCTGTTGAAAGCAATTCTCAATGATCACTTACATACACCATCTCAGAAATTAACTTGTTTTAAAGCAAGCTTAGCTTTCCTCTTTGACTGCAATGTCTCCAACCGTATCTTTCTGTCCTTGTTAAGCTACTTCTTATGTTCATCAATAAGGCTAAATAGCTAAAAGAAAGGATAATAGATTCCAGATGCTATGAAATTTGTCAACTAACTTCAGTTGATAAGAGCCAATATCTCCAATATAATCTAAATATTTGTGAAATTAATCATACGAAGAACTACATCACAGATTCCCAAGCATTTCAACTCATTTTATACCAAAGTATAATTTTAGCCCTAATAACTGAAGGAAATCAAAACAGAACTGTCTTTAAAACATCTGAATGAAAATCTAAGACATTGATCTTGGAAGTACGTTTGCATAAAGGGAATAGTAGATGCAACCTAAAGTTCCATTTGGATTTTTTGTCATTGCATTTACACCACTTCACAATGCAAGAATATCTTCAGTACCCTATTTCCTTTACACAGATACATAAACACTATTAAAATAATAATTTAAATAGCATCCTTCTGTGTGAAAGCTCTTGTGCTACTGCAAAAAAAAAAAAAAAAAAAACACACCAAAAAAACCTGAGTTGTTTTCTTGCGTCTTTACAACCTTTCCTGCAGCGATGGCGAAATGGCCCATGCCTCAAAACACTCTAGGAGAAGAACGAGAGGGTTTGCTGGTAGCTGGTACTAGACAGCCACTGGCCTTGATCTTCACACTGGGACCAATTCCAGGCGAATACTCCCCCCTCCAGAGAAGCCCTGAGCTCACACCAGAGCAGCTCCGGCCTACAAACACCCCTGATTATCAACATAGGCCAGTATGGCTTTCTACCACAACATCTTTAGCTCTGGTGGGGTCTAATGAGCCAAACGAGGCCAAGACTTTTTGTCCTGTGCTTCTCTGATATGTCCACATCCCATCTGCTTCACCTGTGGACTAAGGGACTGGCCCACCCAGGACAGGTTTGGGGTGGGGTGTACCAAGCCCGGTGGCAGTGCACCCCACACTCGCAGCAACCTGGGCAGCTGTGGTGTGGCAGAAGGTATCAACTTCTGCTAAATTTCCAAAAGAGACAACAAGCATGTATGGCCTCAGACAGTAACAGAGTTTGGTTCGACTAAGCTGAGGTTTTAAGAACCAAGTGGATACCAAACATTTCCAGTCAAAACTGAAATTTAGCCAAAAGCAAGCACTAGCCACCAATCCTAATCTGCAATAACGCAATTAAACGTCAGCCTCTTAACACAGCAGTGAAATGCAAAAAGCAATTAACACATTACCTTGCTAGCTATCTTAAAATAAACCAATTAAAATGTTTCTGAAAATCAGGAGTACATGGGTAATCAATATTTTAGTCAAGGACATTCAGCACAGATTTTAGCACATGAGATCCAAACATAATATCCTGAGGATAAACCATGCAACAGAGCCACCAGCTCTCACTTCTTGCATCCTCAAAGATCCCTTAAAAACCAACCAAAACAAATCCTGAATAAAACAGCATAAGAAACAGCGAAAGGAAGATACTATCAAACTTCCCAGAGCAGACAATGATTTCTTTCTGTAGACCAGTCCCACAGCACTTCCCAACCACTCAAACTCAGGCAGGCTTGCACAGCTCAACTCTCCCCAAGACCACACGGTGAAGTCCTGCAATGTCCACCTTTATTTTGCCTAAAGGGTACATGTAGTGAGGGATTTTAAAGAGGAGGGGACAGGTGCTTGCCTTCATTCTGTGAATTTATAACTTGCATACCTTTATTCTCATCAAGCACACAGCTAAATAACTTTTCTCACCAGATTCCAATATACAGTTAACAGAATGCAGACAAGAGAGTTAAACACTTAAATCTATGGATTTCCAAAGTCGGAGCCATAATGAACATTAAACTACCCATGAAAAAAACCTAGAAAATACATATGATGAATAATATATAGTGCGTATGTATCCTGTATACAGAATTCATAATTGTTTGTGGTGGTGGAAGTACTTCTCTGGCTTGAACTTCAGTTGACCACATTACTCACAAGCATACAAGATACACAGATGATGCAATAACATTCAAATATATTTCCTCAACACTATCTACAATTCCATTATTTTTAAAGAAGAATGGTTTTAGAGGGAAAAAACACCCACCACAAATCACTTTTCCCCCCATATGTATGCTGGCAAAAATCAGCACGCCTTACTTAATGCAGGATCCTGTGAGAAATTAATAACACTTAAAAAAACCCAACCAAACAAAAAACCAACACCAAAATACAGCAAATTATGGTGATACTTTCAACAATCAGAACACTTCATTTTTTTATGCCAGGTGCTCTACAGCTTGCCAAGGGACAGGATATAACAGAAGTAGAGAAGAAAGGTATTCAGCACAGAATGAGAAAGCACTGGCCTTTAAATAAGCCTCTGCCTAGACAGACACCACTAGAAGTGAAGCACTGCAGTGCTTTTACCTGATTCAGACTAGGTGTGGAACAGAAGGAGAAAATTACCTGTCCTGAAAATACTCAGTTTCACAGCAGTAACAAAAACAAGTGTTGAGAGCTGTTCAGGGGAGGACACCACGGGCAAAGCAAGCCTGGCATTCCTAGCAGAAAACTACTAATGAGAAGTGCAGCTGTGGGTGGGGAGAGGAACAGGACATAAAAATTAAATAGTGTAATAATAAGGAGCAACATGTCTGTCATTTCTACACCTAATCATACAGCCTATGTGTGACATCTGGTTTGGATGTAATTTTAGACAGGATTTTCTATGAATTACCAAAGCAGTAGTCAAAGTCTAATTCCATTCAGAACACGACTGAAGTTGTGCTACTGACATGTAACACATCCACACTAAAGCCAACCGCATTAGACTTGAAACAAATAAAGCCTACGGTGATCATCCTTTAGACACCAGAAACTACTGCAGCTACTTGACATGGCTTCAGGGGTCATATTCACATTCTGAATTAAGCTCCCAAGAGATACTCTGCATAAGTAACAGCTACACGAAAGTCTTCCAGATGGTGCAATTAGTCTTGATGGGGATGTGGCAGGAGACAGGTGCCTCTAGGGAAAAAAGTGAACTAAAAGGAAACCAAGTGAAACTGTGCACACACACACAAAAAGATGCATCGAGCTGAGACTCCTTTGAAAAACCTCTGCTGAACACCGCAAGTACATGCACAGGGTACCCAAGAAAGAAACATTAGCTTCATTTTGCTTGCTCTAAGTTACAGGCTGGGTATCTTCCAAATTACATTGTTTATCCTCAGGGGACCGCATACCAAAAAAAGGCAGGAAAGTCAAACACTTCTACAATTGAATTTTGCAAAACACTAAGAATTTGGTACACAAACACACATTTTTCTAAATATTATCCATGTGACAGATTATCCATGTGACAGAAAAACCCATTTGAAAACTAGCAGATTCACAGTTTAAGATACAGAACACTGTTCACAAAAAAATCCATCGTGCAGCGCAGGGGAGAAGCACCCGGCTCTGACACATGCGCTGTGTGACACTGTACAGGCACCAGACACTCACACCACCCACTCAAGCAATGACACTGGCTAATAGCTAATGTGCTGCAAATTACACCTCCTACTACCAGAGTCCGTCTGCTGCAGAGAATAAATCAAGCAAACATGAGCATTTCACTTAATGCTTTGTGTATTTCTCCACATGTGCAGCCATTTCAGTAGACTTTGCAGTTAAAATATTAACCTCCAGTAATTGTCAGGTTTAACTCCATCAGTAATTTACACTTTCATTAAAAAAAAAAAAAATCAACTATTTATTGCAAGCACCATACATATTTTTGAGCAATCTTGACTAAATACTGCAAAGATTTTAAATTATTCGCAAGAGACAAAAACCAGCTAATGATCTTACCACTTTTTTCATTAAGTAAACTCTGAAATTAAACACTAGAGAGGAAACATAGCAAATACAACAGTTACTGTAAGGACAAGAGGGACATGGGGCAAATTTCATGGCACTGAAAAAAAAAAAAATGTACGGGCAACTGTGAAGTCAACTGACTCTGCAAGGGGGTGTAGCAGAAGAGAGCACGCTGATGGGTAGTAGTCCTAGTTTACAGAATCATAGAATGCCCTGAGCTGGAAGGGACCCACAAGGATCATCGAGTCCAACTCCTGTCCCTGCACAGGACAACCCCACAGTTCACACCGTATGTCTGAGGGTGTTGTCCAGTCTCTTCTTGAACACTGCCGGGCTTGGGGCCGTGACACCTCCCTGGGGTGCCTGTTCCAGTGCTCCAGCACCCTCTGGGGGAAGAACCTTTTCCTGATGTCTTAACCACTAAGAATACAGAACACATTTCCCTTCAAAACAGATGTGAGAAGCTATTCTGGAAGGGTCAAAAAGAAGTTGTTAAATGTTTAGTCAAATGTTTTTAGTATTTCCCCAATGTTCTGGATCTGCAGCCCTTCACCAGTTACCGTGGCAGCCCACAGAGCTCCTCCACTGTGGTCCAGGGTGTGCTCCGGCCACCGGCCTGCTGGTAGTGGCTGAAGGGAACAGACTCCTGGTCTCCTCACCTCTGCTGGCCATTTTTTTTTTCCTTCCTTTCCATGCATTTTATTTGTTTCAGGTCATACGTGAGGTCTGTTTAGCTACAAGGGGAAGGAAAACAGGGAGAGATGTGAGGTGGTGATCAGCCATTCCTCTGCTTTCCCACTTCAAATGTCAAACAAAAGGAGGGAAGAAAACTCACCACCTTTTCACACAGCTCTAATGAAAAGCAGCTGGGAAAGCCTGTAACACAACCAAAATCAATTATGCTGATGAAGAAGATTTATAAGTCTGGGATAATGTCATTGAAAATACTGGCTAGTTTTAGCCTGCAATATAAACTCTTCCGAAAAAGAAACCCCTCTATTCAAACTGACAATCCCAGATGTGACAATATAAATACAATTTAAAATCTGTAACATCTTGGGAGAAAAACATCTATTTTGTTCAATATAGACGGGTTTTCAAGATGCACTCATGGTTACAGGTGCAGGTACATTTTGGAAAAAAAGAAACCAACAAACCACAAGCAACACTTTTTCAAAATTAATTATAACTGACAATTCTATATCTAGCACTACAGGTAAGGCACGTAGCTATTTGGTAAGATTGTCAGCTTCCTTATTAGAAATGCAAGAGTTCTACCAGCCTCGGGGCTTTTATCCAATTTGCTTTATTAATGACTTGTCAGAAGTAAATAAGAGAAAACTCTCTGACATATTCATTTTTTAAATGCATGTTAAACCACTGTATTATAGATGCACTTCTATGAATCATAGGATTCACCACATGACCATACGATCACACTCAAACATGTATACATCTAAATACTCTGAGCATTCAATTTTATATATTTGGTATATGCTAACAGCAGTTTATAGAGACTCATTTTCACCTGCTACTCAAGTTTCAAGTATACATTAAGTACCTTTCTGCACAACATATCTTCAAAATACATTTCAAACCCTGGTCAATTCCAACATCCACAGCTAGATCTGTAGAGGGAGATCAGCCTTGTCATGACACATGTTTCGAGCGCAGTTCAGCGGGAAGGGGGGAAGAGAAGCTTACTTCACAGGGGGGAAAACAGAATTTAAAAATGGGATTTAAATTAAATATCCAGCTGACAGGAAATGATAGAAAGAGGGATGCTCTTAAACCCACGAGCCATCTCAACTTAAAAAGCCCACTGAAGGCTGTAGATGAGAACGTGTGCATTTCAGAAACCTACTCCTGGGCTTTGATGACTAAACGTGTCTTTGCATATGAAAAATAAGTTTTGGGGTTAGAGGAATTTCTTTACCTGAAAAACAGGGTTGTGATGGGGATGGGGCTCATTAGTGTTATGTAACTGTCTAGTAATCAAAGGGTTTATCGAGTTAGAGCAGACCTGTGTAATGGGTCAGGCCAGGCTTGGGGGAGTCGACGTTCAGGTCGTACTTTGTGGGAACGTTCTCTTATGGCAGGAGGCAAAGGAGGCCTTCCTAAGAGCACTGCTGCTCTGCCTGCAAACGAGAGGTCTCAACCCATTAGCTCTGTGAAGCCAATCACAAAGAAAACACAAAATATGACAGACAAAAACCAAAAAGGACTCTGGTTTGAAGACGACAGAGGCCTGTCTCTGCACTGGCTTTTCATCCAGAGCCACAAAGAAATAATAAAAAAGGCAATTTAGAAGTAGTGTGGCCTTCACTTACGATTCAAAGCAACTTTTGAATCATTTCGACAACCGCATGGTGTGATGCTAAGACTAAGCCAAGATCGTAGCTTAATCATGAGCAAAAGAATGGTTGCGGCCCTGTGAGAAAGTACTTGCCTGAAAACAGTCTACAGCTGCACCCCTATAGGCACAGCCATTGAACAACTTATACAGACAATGTTGTGTCTGTGCTTCCATTTGCCTAGCAGTCTTAGGAATACTTTATGAATTGCAACTGAAGCAGCCAGTGAAAAACAGGCCTCAAAATGCTCAGTTCCACAAAAGCTGCGTTTTTCAAGATGCAGAGAACTTCATACATTTGGGTAACTTTTCTTGCATTTATGAAGTCTCAGATCTGGAGAGAGGGACTAAAGTTCACTCAACACACACTTAAAATATCGCTTGTATGAAATTTAGGTATTCAAGTGTCCCAGAAATCCACATAAGGCGTGTCTTAAAAATATTAAATATATTCTTCACAAACTGCATAGAAACATGCCAACATCTCAGCTGAGTGACTCCATGAGAATAGAAAATAGCTGCTCAGTTTTCACAGGATTTGGCTTACAAAGAGAAACATTTCTTAACCAAAGGTGAAAAATTCCATGCGAAGTTTCATTACTCTATTGCTTATTAAATGTGATCTTTGCAGGGACCGAGAGTGTAGAAAACTATGCTTAAAATGGCAGGAGGCACACAGAACTTGGGGTCAATTGCATCATTCCCAGAACTAATTTATCACAAGAGAAAGTCTCAAGACATAACTTTTTTAAGGATTTCTACGAGAAGTTGGAGCACCCTTCAAGATCAGAAGGAAGACTGATCTCTTTCTGGATGTACCTATTTCTTCAGGCTTTAGTATATATCCCACATATTGCAGTACTTTCAAGAAGAAAATTCCAAAACCCCTTTAAACACAGCAATGATGCTTCTAGGAAAGATAGAAGCCAGAAGGTTAAATAAAGTTGTGGAGATTCAAGTGGGCAAGATCCCACAAAAATCAAACCTTAAAGATGAAGTTTAAGAAACAACAAGTTTTTGGGCAGGTGCAAAGCAAATACCAATCCTTGGCTTTGGTTACTTGCAGTTCATTGTACTTAGGCAATTACAGCTCCTAGAAGCCAACACAGCCTTTGAATTCTTGAAAGAAAAAAAAAGTCATTTTCCCTGGAGTCTGGAGAACCCTTTTAGACACTCATATCAGTCTACCATCCACTGCTACTAGGTTTACCAAGTTTCCCAAAGGCAGAGGTTATTTGAATCACTGCCATAAAGATCAGCTACATACCTGCATATTATTTTACAGAGTTTTTTTTTAATGTATTTACTTCCTTTAGGGTAGGTTATCCCTTACGTTCAATGGGAGTAGTTGCTGTTAAAGAAAATAACAAACAAAACCATTCTAAACTCCCATTTTTCTGCAAAACTTATGACCAGCTAAGGATGAAGAGGAAAAAAAGTTTTGCTTGGTAAGAAGAATGGAACCACCAACTTTTTCACTTGAATGAAGACGCACAGTAACAGTTTGAAACTAAAGTTTCAAAAGAGCTGGTTTTAGATTGCATCGTCATTTAAGATCTGAAAAGAGTTCATTATGGACACTATAAAAATAAAGGGCAGCTATAACCAGACATTCATCTCAAATATATTGACTATTCAGAAAAAAATAATTCTTTTGTTTTATGTTTTTTAAATAATTTTACCCTCTACCCATCAGATCTTACAAGTGGTAGAGGCGACGCAAAAAGGACTACCTTAAAGATGACACTAAAGACACCACACAGAAAACAAACCACCAAAATGTATTTTTAACCCGACTGCGAGTCTCCACTGTTTTTCCTGGTCAGTGTTTGACTTGATCTTGGAATGTGATGTGGATAGCACGCAGGCAAACACCAAAAAATGCAGGTAGTGTCTGAGTGAAATTACTCTGACCACGAGTAGCTCGCAGGTCTGGCACCCTTATTTTTCTAACCACAAATACTTAAACAGAAGCCTAATTTTTGTGTGTCTGATTTCTTCATCAATATTTACTTTATTTAAGCTCTGTGGGAGGTCTAGCACCACAGTGTCAACCAATATCAACAGGTCTCCTCAAGCACAAGACTACCTTTTTGAAAACAGGCTCTCTCTCAGAAGCAGGAATATTCTGCTTCGTAAAAGCAACACAAATATTTTGGAAGAGTTCTGTGAATGACAGAAATATTATTAGCTTCACAAGGCTAATGAATTCAGACACCTCTGGAGGTCCAGTGCCATTTCAGCAATATTGTAATTGTAAAGCCTGTCATAAAAATGTATTTTGCATTAAATAAACTGTACTAGGGAAATGCAACAATGAAATAGGTCAACTCCTGGCCATTATCTCTCTCTGAAAATGCTCACAGCAAGTTTTACAAATGGATGAAACATAAAAAGGCAAAAATGTTAGGATATGTATTGTCATTACTGAATGATCTAGGAAGCTCTTTTTAACCTTCTGTACTCGACAATATTTCTAAATAACAACTTAACTGATCTTCAACATTATTCAGATGAGTTGATTATAAATATTTATTCCTTAGAAACACTGAAGGCTCTTTACTAGTGGTGAAAAAGAGGTTCCAAATTTTGTACTTCAATGGATTGTTCTCACTTAAAGTAAGTAGTTTAAGCCAAATATACACCAAGAGTCCTATAAATACAAATCTTCCTTTTAAATAGAAAGAAATAAAAATGGTTCTAAGTGGTTGAAAACCGACCAGCACCATTAGTCCAAATGCAGCACCTCTACGTGTGTCACTACCTACTAGAGAGAAGTGGTTATACGCAGCAGAAGCCTTTTGTAAACTGGTGGGGGAAAAACACACCTTAAAACATCATGGATAATTAGGACAGAATGCAAGGCAGTAATATGTACATACTGTCACAAATGGGAAGAAATACAAATATTCCCAGATACTATGACAAATGTATATACTTCTAAACACCATACACTGAGGGCTTTTCAATGGTTTATTTCAAGTAAGGAAAAAAAAACCCCACAACACAACAAACCCGCCACACAACAAAAACCAAAACCCAAACAAACAAAACCCAAACAAACAAAACCCAAACAAACAAAACCCAAACAAACAAAACCCAAACAAACAAAACCCAAACAAACAAAACCCAAACAAACAAAACCCAAACAAACAAAACCCAAACAAACAAAACCCAAACAAACAAAACCCAAACAAACAAAACCCAAACAAACAAAACCCAAACAAACAAAACCCAAACAAACAAAACCCAAACAAACAAAAAAATCAAAACACACAAAACCCAAAACCCAACAAACCAATTTTAAGCCAATACTGGAGAGTACAGACAAACCTAGTCCATAACTTGTACCAGTACTATCTTCATTTGATATTTTTCTCTAGATTACTCATTCTAGAGAGTCCTTTTTCAATGAGACCCAGGTAACTGGCTGATAGTTAAGATTAATCTGGGCTTTCTTAGGTAAGAAGTATTTTCAATGTGACCTCCACCCAAATATCATAGTTCTCACTCTGCTGTGTCACAATCAGGCTTGTTCATCTAAACAGGAAATCTCCTTTACAAAGATGAACATGAAACCCAAATGATATCTGCCTCCTTTTCCTGGATCATTGCTAAGCGTCAAATAAGCTCATTAAGGTACCAGCGACACACTTTAAATTTACAAAGTCATGAAATAAGATATAGCGCAAAAATACTGAAAGCATTTTACAGCAAAGCAACTGTTAGGGGGAAAAAAATCACTGCAAAACTTTCAAGATTTTCTATTATTTTTCCCTCAGAAAAGACAAGACTTTATAAGGCTTGAGATTTTAAGCAAGCGCGTGTGGTTTTGGAAATGCTGGTTTCCACGGCAACCAGTAAGGTCTTCTTTATATAGCATTATAAACAGATGGTAAAGACCAGTCATGTTTGCTTCTTTGCCAACATATCAATAGAACTGCTGTACTACTCTATCTTGTGTATTAGAGTTATTAAGTAACTTGGGTATTTGAGCAACAAAGTCTACAAATCAGGCTTGCTTAACTAGTAGCTTTTTTTTCCATAAACACATGAAGATTCTCGACAGTAAAGACACTGTAGTCTACATAGTCAGATTTCTCTGGCAAAGCTTTTTATAAATGTTTTCTCAGCACTTGCCATGCAGGGTACATTACTACCACAAATATGAACCTGACAGGGATTAAAATAATGAATTCAAATAGGAAATAGAAATGTGACTATATTTACACCCACTGGTATTAAAGTGTGCTTTAGAATTAAGTTTTTGTTGTATTACATTTGGAATTATTCAGAGAAGATATAGCAAACTGTAAACTCAACTTCATTATGTCATAATAAAGTGAGATTATCCTTGCAGGTGATTTGTAAAATTAAAAAAAAAAAAAAATCTCTGCATTTTAATCTTTCAGTTGTAGCTATGGCACATCATGTACAAGTGTTCTTATTTAATTGATGGCTGGAAGTATCAAGATAATTTAATTTAGTACCTCTCTGGAGAAGTCTGAAGTACTAACTACAAACAGACCAAGCTAACATAGATTTTTGCCATTGCATCCATCTTATTCCTCCGGTGTGTTAGCTGTTTAATACATTTCATGTCATAAATCAGAAAAAAAAAAAAAAAAAAAAAAAAAAGAGTAGCAGAAAGACAGAAGCAGAACTCCCATCGGGTTTACTGACTGCACACCAGGAGCCCAAATTACACGTCTTAGATCAAAGTATCATCTGTATTCAGATTATAAATTACTTTATTACCAAATTATTAAAAACATCAATAATTCTGACCCAACTCCCACTGAAATTCATGCCATTTCAATCAGTGCTAGCACATAAAGTTCCCACAAAATTGTTAACAAAAATAAACAATAGAGAATTTGAGAATTTGGTGTTTTTTCACTAAGCTATAGCATCTCAAGGACAAATGTAATAGCTAAAAAACTATCTTTTCTTTACCTCAAATACAAAATTCCAAGTCTGTTCCTATGCAATCTGCTACCAATATCACAGCAGTTATCACTAATAAGCTTGAGATTCAAGAGAGTCCCCACACAACCCAGAGCTCTCAAAAACCACTCAACTTGATAAAATAACCAATAATACATTTTGGAAAAATGTGAACTACTAAGGATGTGGATATGTTTGGCGAAGATTAAGAGCATAACAAACATTCCATATGCACAGAGCAGCCAGAAATGCGCTAGGGTATGGGCGAGAAGTCTTCCTGCACATCAAATGGGACCGCATTAAGTGACAAGTTCAACTGGTAATCGCTTTTTTTTGTTCCTAGCTTTATATTTATCTATTTGATACCAAGCAAATGATACACAAGTACATTTTAACAGTGGGGTCCATTCTGCCAAAACCCAACAGTTTCCAACAGTGCTTAAACTGTAGATACGTAACAGCACTTAGCATAAAATTCCTAGCTCGGTTTAGTTGCACAAGCACGTTCAGAAGTACGCACACATTCAGATGACAAGAAGTCCCTGTTGTTGTCTGTGTCTTCAAGGATCAAGCTACTGCCAAGTGTTGTGACCAACATTCCAGCAATTTCAATACATTTTTTGTCATTTTAGGATACTGTTGTTCACCTGCTGGCTACACCAAAACCCACCTTTTCCATGCTCCAGGTTATTTAGCTCCACCATAACATAAATCCAGCGTTAATCTCTACATTTGATATACGAATTTGATCAATATCAGGTGGAGGAGCATGACGTTAGGGAACATTTAAACAAACTAGATGTGTGCAGGTCAATGGGATGCAGCCGCAAGTGCTGAAGAAACTACCCAATATTACTGACAGGTCACATCATAATCTTTAAAAAGTCATGGTAATCAGGGAACATTCCCAAGGACAAGAAGAAAGCGTCACTCTTACCCTCAAGAAAGGTAAGGAAGAAGCTGGAAAACTATAGGATGGTCAGACCCAATCCCTGTGAAGGTAATGGAGCAAGTAACCCTGGAAACAATTTTGAAAACACGTGAGGGACAAGATCCTGATCAGCAGTAGTCAGCATGGATTATGAAGGGAAAAAAAAAAAAAAAAAATCACACCTAACCAACCCAATTGCCTTCTACAGTGAGAAGACTAGCTCAGTGAATGAGGGGAGAGCAGCAGATGATGTGTGTCTCAACTTCAACAAGACTTTCAACACTGTCTCCCCCAACACCCTCATATATAAACTGATGAAGTATGAGTAAGTGAACAATGAGGTGGATTGGAAACCAGCTGAACAGCTCGGTTCAAAGGGTTGTGATCAGCTGTAGGTCAGTGATTAGTGGTGTACCCTAGAGGGTGAAACGGGGGCTAATACTGTTCAATGTCTTCGTTAATGGCCTGGATGATAGGACAGAGTGCACTCTCGGCGAGTCTGAACAATACAAACCTGGGACGAGTATCTATGTCGAACTGCATAGGAATAGCAGTTTCACAGTGAATCGCTAAAATGATCCTAAACAGGAGGACATTTGAGTTCAAGTATAAGCCTTTTCTTTCATCCTCCATTTCACCATCTATGGCTTACCTATTTAATTTTGTCTAAATGTTTTAAGGATTATTTTTGAAAAATATCTAAAATTTCTACAGCTGACAGAGACTAAGAAATTATTTGAAATCTAATATTAACAGGGCTCCAGTAAGTGTGGCCTCTCTTTTTGCACAAGAAAAAACCTTTAAGAACAGTCAGAAATTGCATCTAAAGCTACAAAGACAGCTGGAACTACACAGGTGGGGATAAAACCTTTAACTAGCACTCCACATAAATAAGATTTCAATTTAACAGAGCCCTTTTAAAAGGAGCGGCAAACCAGAACAAGCATTGTGTGAAAGGCCTGAACATCAGTTTGGCAAGTATACAGAACACCACCAACTATGGAATAGGGCGGGAAGCAAAAGGCAAAAACATGTTTTGTATAACTCAAAAGGATTCTGGGTTTCACGCGTAACAAGACAACCTAGCCCTCGCACCGACTGCTTTATTTACATAAGACATAATACAAAAAGATGGACCACAATTTCAAAACAGAACACCGACACAAATAAAGAAGAGATGGAGCTTCTGTACTAAAGTTATGCAGCTATTCAGGAAAGGTGTTGGTGGTACTGACCACCTCAATTTTCCTGGACTGCCTGGTGCCAGAGTCTGGAGGGTAAAGTTCGGGAACATAGTCTGTAGGAATTACTGGAGTCCACGAGAAAAACCTGGCAAGAAGCAGCAACGCTGGAATGTGGAGCAGGAACCTCATTCCTCCCCACTGGAGCGACCTTGACTGCACGGCAAACAAGTGGAAAGCAGCACTGCTAACAGAGGGGAAAAAAGAGCCACTCCAGAACTGCCAAAAAGGAGGGCATCTTACTAAAAATGTCATTCTTGGAGTAGAAGCAAGAATGAAAAGAAAAATGAAAAATGAATGACATGCCAGACTTGTCAATTTGCTTTAAGGAAGCGTATCTCCCACTTCAGGTGCCTACGCACAAGAAAACTCTTATTCACTGTACAAGTCAAGCAACCTTCGAAAAATTTCCAAGACAAACATCATAACAGGAGAGATGAAAATAGAGGAATTTTCTTCAGGCAATCTGAAAATAAAGATTTTCCAAGGTCCACTGCCTAGAGAAAACTGAAATGAGCTCAAAGTGAAGTGAAGCTGCCAGAAGCAAAACTATCCCAGAATTAAGTCACAAGGAAGGAAATTCAAGTCACTGATCCAATCCTGCCTCCAAGAGATACAGAGGCAAATAAAAATCAAATGCCAGGCTCTGATAAAGAAATACAGCACTGATATTAAACCTTTGCTGAGACAAAGTAAAGTGGCAATGAGGAGAGAGAAACATTCGGCTGTGACATGCAGGCAGATAACTAATCTTTTTTACATGACTTGTAAAACTCAGAGTAGGACTGGCATTTTCAGGAGTAGCTTAATCTTTGACAAATTATGATAGAATTTGTGTTACATGAAAAATGTGAATTCAAGTTGCTACAGGAAGTTCAGCTCATTTTGAAGAAAACCTATTTCTTCTTTAAAGATCTGAAAGAACGCTTCTGCTTTATACTTTCATCCACATAAACTGCAATTCAACACTGCAATAAGAATACCTGAACTTCTTTCCTAAAAAAAAAAAAATCTAATTTGTCTAAAATGAAAAAAAAAAACCCAAAAAACAACAAAATGCTGCTTGCAGCTATGCAATGTAATATTACCCAAACCAACAACACCTACTGACAAACAATGTCAAATGCTTCTGAAAGTAATTCTACATTTATTTCAAATATTCTTTAGTTATACCAAAAGCAAACTGTTACTATTGTCAATGGCAAAAGGAACACATGTAAAGATATAACTCACTGAAAATTATGACAACTCCCAGGCTTTTTATTCTCTCAAGGGTACTGACATTTCAGGGGAAAAAAAAAAAAAAAAAAAAAAAATCAGCAAATACAATTATGAGGGAAAAAAAAGACAATGATTTCCAGTATTCCATCATTCTATCTTTTTTTTTTCTTCTTTGTTATATAAGCTAACTCAGGAATGAAATATGAATACTATTTCAGGATCACCTCTAGCAATACACTCAAAAAGGGAAGACTTTAAGAAAAAAAACAAAGTGGTTCAGACAAATCACCACCACCTTCTGAAAAATCAAAATTGCTCCAGTAAATCCATTGCACAGAATTGGCAGTGCTACAGAAAAAGTTATTAGAAAAAGTGTCCGCAGAAAAAGTTGTACAAAAATCAAATCTCAGACTTCAGGGTCTTTTTAAGTTTTCACCCCAAGTTTATCTGCTTCTATGAAACAGTTTTTCCCAAATGATACTTTGTCAACATTAGCAGAGTGCTGACATGTAGGTAAGTTACCTGAAAAGGTTGGTTTTCCCTCCACCAGCTCTCCAGCTGTTACTGCTGCTAAACACCAACTATGTCTGACCGCACTTAGCTCACGTGGGACAGTGGAGAAGACAAAATCCAATATACACATTGCCTGCCGTGCCATGACTTGATTAATCACCCCAGTGACGCTAACTACACTCTGCCAGTGACATGCAACTACAAACATTCCCGTCAGTAAATCTGAATGAATTAGAGGAGAGAGCTACCACCTCGGCACAGCTGGAGAGCCTTGAAACTCTCACTTCAATTTCTACATCGTTCTGTAAGATTTTAGAAATAGCCACTTTCTACTACTTACACTTAAAATCATTTGATTAATTGAGGATCTTAAGCTTGATATGATGAATTAAATAGTCTCTACGCAATTTCAGTCCAAAAAAAACAACATTAAGATTGCATGCTCAAGAGTTTAAATTTATGATGAGTGCCAGCTTGTTCTATGCTTCTATGTGGCTGTCTTTGGTCAAAACAATACTGTGCATTCAAATAAAATTTTCTTACCGCTACATTGCACACGACGGTGCTGTTTATTGTTTCTAATGTATAGATGTGTAATTATTAAGTCTCTTTTAGAAGACAAGCATTAGGGCAAATATGTCAGCAGAAAACGCTTCTAAGATACATGACTTACCAAAATGACATATTTTTTAAAAATTAAGAGGTAGAGGATGACAAAAAGAGATAAACAAAGAACATTTTTTCCCCCCTATATTATCTTAGATCTGTAGGTCAGAACTTAACTTTGGATCACAGTCAAAGTACTTCTAGTAAACTTGCTAAACTTTCACCAAAAATCCAATAGTCCAGTTATACGTTTACTGCAGCTCGCTGGCAAGTTCTTGAGTATTACAAACTGTGCTCCCTACCATGCCAGCAGCAAGATACATTTTTAATACTTTGAGGAACCATATGCACTTCCCTTGGGATTTGTTAGAGAAAGAAAAAAGAAAAAGGTCGTTCTCATAAGTGAGTCTAATTTGCACATACAAGCTTGCAGCCAAGGAATATGTTTGTGTGCTACAACTCTTTTTTTCCCCATCCCACTAAACATTTTTTTTTTCTTCTTTACTCAAGTTAAGCACACTTCATCTGTGATTTCAATTTGCCATTGAAAAAAGCGTATATAAGATGAGCTGTAAAATTACAGGATCATAAAACGATGTAAATTTAAATGTCAAAATGTAAATGAAAAATGTACAGATATCTGAGAAGAAGCATGTCACTGGAATTACATATTAGAGCTTTTTTTTTTTAAAAAAAAAAAAAAAAAAAAACAACAACACACCACCAGTACCACTACAATTATAATACAGAGCGTTCTCAACAATCATCTTTACCTACCAACTCTGCTTTTACCAGTTGGCAAATACTGCCTTTAACATTGCTAGATGCCATTCCTAAAAAATTTCGGAGGTGTCATTTTCTCTCTTCAGCAGACTACGAGGTAGCCAACTAGAACGCTAGAACTTTTTGGTGCCTCTGTGTTTGTGCTCAGAGGTCTCCTTTCTGCCAATGAGGACAGCCACAGCGGGTCCTGAGGTTTCTAAAATGAAATGCGATTAGTGTTCTGTGGTGAAGTGTCAGTGATCAGAAAAAGCAGAAAATTAATAAACTGGATTCTCCAGTTTTCTGGAATGGTATCTGTTTCTATGCTTTATTCTATTGTGGCTACTCATTCCTCAAGAAAAAAAATAAAAATCATAAAGGTCTTCCTTCTCATGACAAATTTCTGCAGACATACAACCCTGCTGTGAGGAAACTGAAAACACTTCACTCTATTGGAAAAAAGCAGAAACTGTACAAAAACCTCCAGAGACAATGAACAGTCTGACCCAGAGGCAAGACATAATTCCCCAAAATAAGTCTTTATATGCACTCCTGCCTATTTATATTGTTGCTTAATAGCCAAGCCTCAGGAGAGGTGCTTATGTGGAAAGACAATTGCGGATCCACCACCTCCTGCCACAAAAATTATTCAGTCTCTTGGAAGGACAAAAAAAAAAAAAAACCAGCCCCAAACCACACACACTGTTTTTTATAACCTGGATAATTCTTCAGATAAATTTGCAAAAGCCAGTGGTTTAAAAAGGCCATCAATATATATTGAGGCTAGCCTGACTTTTCTGTCCAACCTTCTAGGAAAGCTTTCAGTTCAACCCCTGAAACACTAAAAGGTACTGAAGTGCAACTTTAATCATAGACTGAGAACACTACAGCAAACTTTCTTCTAGACTTTATGCTCACTATCCTCTTTAACTTTCCCAACTTTTAAAAACTCAAAGAACAAAACCAGTTCTTTGCACAGATGCTCACTCCAAATGTGCTCCATTCACTCCAAAAGCAAACTTGCAAGAACTTTTTGTGTCAGCAGACCAGGGACCAGGTAGTGCCCCCAGTGCTCCCCCCAGCCTCAACCAGCTCCCCAACTTATAATACTTTCTCTTTCACCACACTATAAACTGGAGAAGAGCAGGCTCTTCGTAGCAACCAACACCCCCCCCAAAAAAAACCACACACCACCACCACCACAACAAAAAACCCACACCAAAAAAACCCCAAACTTTGAAATCAGTTCTGAGTGAGGGTTCCTGTTCTTTCAGGACTGAAGCAAGACAGCAAAGCAGATAAAAATCAAACAAGATTCTTCAGGTCCACTGTGGGGTTTGTATGCTTTTGGAAGACCACTGTCCTCGCTACAGAAACACACTTTACTGACTAGTGCTACAAAATAGAATGATAGCGTGACAGTGACTCTTCTCAATAAGAAGGACGACTCCCAACAATAACATATTTGGAGAGAACCTCAGTTTTGCCCATCTTGGACAGAGAATAATGTCAAATTACTGACAGCTTATCTCACAGAGAAGACCACATGGTTTCGTTAACTTACTCAGAGCAAAAATAAAGATAATGACATCCATAAGCAAAATTATTTCACATTCTCCAACCACTGCAAATATTAATACATATAGAAACACCCATTCATGAGAAATCCTTTCTTCACGTATTGACATAACTGCTTCAAAAACAGAGCGACTTCAGAGGGCACTTTAACACTATGGCAGGATCTAGAACTGTGCATGCTAACTAAATTCGACGACAACAGTAGCTACTAGTTATTACATATTCACTGATCAGAACTTGAGATCAGATCAAAGCTTGTAGTCTTTAATCAGATTCTTGTTATCTAGATTTAATGACTGAAAATGATAATTCAACTGTCAAGGGTGTATCTGAATGCTATAGATGAGCCAGAAATCTAAAAATAAGAACTTGTAAATGTTAATAGACTGTATATAGAAAATGTCAATCCTGGTGCAAACTCTCAACAAGTAAAGTTTAATTATCTCCCCTTATTGACCTTTTTAGAATGGACTCCACAGAGCCCATTGTGATAAAAGAATAAAAACAGTGTATTCAGTCTTCGTATCAGACAGAAATTTGGTGACTGTGTCAGAGGACATTGCCAATGCTATATAGACCTGAATGACAATGTCATGATTTAATGTAAATTTTTCTTCCAGGCAGTAAAAGGGAGGACAGACATGCTAATTCTTGGTGTCTTTCATCTGCTAACATTAACATTAAATTTATTAGAATATACTGTCCTTGACCAGGGTTCCAGTGCACATTCATGTATTAGAACAATTCCTCTTTCAAAGACTCCACATTCAGATAAGCCAAATACCCCACTGTCTTTAACTTACTACCAAATTCTTACTACCATGTGTGACAATAGTTTTGTAGTATCCCTGTTCCAGTCTTATCAGGCCTATTATGCTTGCAGAATTCAAACATAAAATTTTAAAGCATTATTTCTGCAAAATAATACAAGAAGTGTACAATAGGATTTATATAAGATAACACCTAACCATGGAACATCTAAATTCTTTTTTGTCAGTCAATGATGCTGCATCAAATTTACCAATTCATAATCCAGAAAGACTTGGGAATTTGTAACACTTCAATTTAGCGCTGAAGAAAAAAAGCATTTGAGACAGTGCATCAAGCAGAAAATCTAAGTTAGCTGGGATAAATGACAAGTAAAATAAATGATCTGTAACTCCAGGTATACCCAAAGTTATTGAAATGTCAGACCCTGGTGACTTAAATTATTTCAAGTCAATAATTTATAAAACAGCATAAAGTCTTTCTCTTCAAATAATTTCCTTTTTTCACTATACAGAAATTATACACTACTTTTATATCGATATAGATTATGCTGGTTATATTCAAATATTATAGCAGCCATAAACATAAGCACTCAGAATAGAGTTTTATTCTTGCATTGCATTCTCATATTAAAACCACTGTAGTAAATATACAGTGTGCTAATGCAAGAGAACTTGTATTGGGACTTTAATTCTTCCAGTCATGATCTTCCATCAATTTCATGTGAAAAATGGTTTGTAGTGAATACTAACTTCCTGGTTTTAGGACTGTGCAATTAAAGTTCTTTTGAGAGTCTCTTAGAATTATCTCTCTTTTGAGGGAAGTTTTCAGTGTAACTTATGAGATTAACAAAGATGGGAACAAATACTCCCTTGTTAAGCTTGTATTTCCTTCCAATTTTGCAGAGAGAGTAGCTACATCCTGTAGCTCTAACAGAGTGATGAAGTTTGCATGATCGTACTTCTTTGCAGAAGTGATTTAACTAAAGGATAAAGTACCACTAATAAAAGAAAACAAGCTCTTATCTCGGATAGCATGGACTTGGTGCTTCTGGTACACTCTCCTGTTCTTGGGGATCTGCTACAATCCTGTGGGAACGGCAGGATGTGCGGTTCCAGCTAAAGGGCCTTGGACAGGTTATACAGAAGTATTTTTTTATGAGTGTAAGGAGTGATAACCCAGGCCAGTGAGAATGATATCTCGGGTCGGAAAACCGCCCCCATATGTATGATGTGTGAATGTTGGCCCTGGGTGTGTGAGCAAGTGGGTCGGAACGCCGCCCACAAGATACGCATGGGAACGTGACTGAAAACAGTCACAACACGAGCGTGGTGTGTTTTGGGATAACATTTTTTGAAAAAACATCCTGTCTAACCTCTTGGTCCAGGCCCGTATCTGTAAACCTATAAATTGAGAACTGTTAATAAAAGTCAGCTCAGCTCTGCCTGGCTCTGCTCTCGCTGCTAACAAGAACTCTCTGTCTGTGTGTCTCTGTCTGTGTCTGTATGAATCGTTCCTCATCGCCGCAAATCCTCCTGTAAGATTGCAGCTAAAAAGAAAACAAAAAATATCTGTTGCATTTTACTCTTTCATTTAAGAGGGTACCATGACTATTCCAAGAATATATACAAGACACAACATCAACATTTCCTGAATACTGAAGGTCTGGCTGTGTATCTTACTGTTTACTCTTTATGTTAAACAAAAAAATTTTGCAGAGTTTTCTTGAAGGGCAACACAGAGGGGAAGGGAGAAGAACGACTTACCTAGCTAGACATCACCAGGATACTGTCCTTGTAAATGATACATAGTAAGGCACACAGTAACTCAAGTTAGATCTCTCCCAACACAATCTACACCTAATAAAAGAATCATAGCTAATGCAGCATTGTACACACAATGGAATGTATGTGTCTGCTATGTAGTACAAGGTAGTATTGCCACCAATACCAAGAAGGTGTTGTTCTGGGGATTGTGACTCAATGTCTGACTGATTTTTTAAACATTAGAATCACAGAATCATTTCAGTTGTAAAAGACCCTCAGGATCATTGAGCCCAACCATAATTTAACCTAACTCTAGCACTAAACCATGTCCCTAAGAGTCTCATCTAAACACCTTTTAAACATCTCCAGGGATGGCGACTCCACCACTTCCCTGGGCAGCCTGTTCCAGTGCCCGACAACCCTTTCCGTGAAGAATTTTTTCCTAATATCCAATCTAAACCTCCCCTGGTGCAACTTGAGGCCATTTCCTCTTGTCCTGTTTCTTGTTACTTGGGAGAAGAGACCAACCCCCTCCACGCTACAACCTCCTTTCAGGCAGTTGCAGACAGCGATCAGGTCTCCCCTCAGCCCCTTTTCTCCAGGCTGAACCGCCCCAGCTCCCCCAGCTGCTCCTCATCAGACTTGTGCTCCAGGCCCCTCCCCAGCTTCATTGCCCTTCTCTGAACTCTCTCTAGTATGTCAATGTTCTTCTTATGATTATCACTGTTTTATTTTAGAAGTTAGAATAGTTTTCCATCGCCACTACCCTCAATCCCTAAGAAAGAATACAATACAGTTTAAGGTTAACAACTTCTTAATCTAGGCTACAAAGACTTTTTGGAGGCCCTTGTAAAACACAATCTTGGCAATTTCTGCGGCTGGACAAGAGCTCTGGGGTACTCCCTCACAGACCTTTCTCCAGCACACCCTGCAGCTGGGCTGGCTCCCAACCTCCCCTTTCTTCACCTACACCGTGCTGTTATTAACCTTGCCCCTCCTCACCGCGGGAGCTGCTGCCACACATGCCAAAGCTCCTGTCCTTGCTCTTACAGCCCAAGGAGCGTGGATGGGACAAAGGAAAGCCAAAAGAAAAGACGGAGCCAGGCTGGTGGCTACGCCACAGGTCGCAGCACTCATTGAAGCTGCTCTTCTTTGGCAGAAGTTGCACGTAGGTGGATTGACAATCGCCAACTCCTTCTCCAGGAGCAGCCCAGCCCTGCACAAGCTGGGAATGGAGGAGGAGGTTGGCTGCCGAAGCAGCACTGAAGAGGCAATCTCCTATCTCGTCTTGGAAAAGGTGACAGCCGTGCCAAACTGCATGACGCCAGTTAAGTTTTGCAGTCAAAATGATTCCATCAAGTATGTAAGGGGGAAGAGAAAAAAAAAAAACACATTACACACTGGAAGAGTAAAAGGCAAAAATGTTAATTATTTCTTAAAATAGCATTCTTCAGTTTCAGTAACCCTGGGATACGACTAAGGTCCATCGCTACTTCTTGTACCTCTCACATGAAATCAACAGAAAATCCATATTTGAGTACACTTGGTCTCTTGCATCTGTTACAATTTAAGGTAAAACTTATCTTGAGAAAAGCTTTATTTTCCTTTTCCAATTAATATACCTTCATTTCAACTGATTTAAAGGCAGGTTTTCCCCCTTGGCTATTAAGGTTAGTGAAAGATGATGGTTATTAATATTCTTTCAGCGGAAGAATCTTTCAAGAAAGGTTTTGGCTATTATCTAGGAACAACAGAACTCCAAATTTTCCCTAAATCTCTCCTGGAACTGAAGTCCCAGCAGATCCAGAGCAAGAACACTTCAGCTAACAATACTTGGTTTCTATTTTCACATATCTCTCCAAGCAGCGCACTATTCTGGAAGAGCTGGGAAGCTATCCTTGGAGTGCCCACTGCAGAGGTATATCTGCTTTTAAGTCATTGTGCTGGGTTCTGCTGAAGAAAGAAGATCAGAGCCACCACCACGCTGGGTCACTCACTCCCACCATACCACCACAGGCAAGCTGAATAATCCCTCACAAAGTTAGGGACAGGTACAGGCACTATAAGCGCTGAGCTCTCGCATGATTTCATAGCCATTTAATAATTTTGAATGCCTCTAGAAATGTGTTGTCATCTATACCCAAGGGTTATGACTATTCAACTGTGCTGGCTAACGTTACATGTTACTGCAGGTCAGTGACCAGCAACCTCATTTCTGTGCAAAATAATTAAAATTTTAGAGATTGGGCAGCAGTTAAATGTGTCCTTGAGCACCACTGGTGACATGTGGGATGAGGTGATCTATTGCACTGTTCAAGGAGTCAGGCAAATAGATTTCTTTCAGGGGGAGACCAAAACATCCACTACCAGAGGATCCAGTTGATGTTCCCTGGCTTTCCTTGCTTTCGTTCTCAGGAGGCTTGAACCCTATTCACAGACTCCACCATTCATCAGGGCTTCTTATACTACAACGTATGCCGAAAGGATAAATTCAGTTAAATGCAGGAAACTACGTACCACATCCTGAGCATCACCAAGCATCAATCGAAAAGATTACAACTGTTTTCTCTTACAGGAAAACAGAGCAAATTGAAGGATTAAGTTTATCACAAATAGCTAGAGAGCAGTGATACGAAACATTTGCTGACCCACAGAAAATGTTCAGCAAGCTGGCCTACAGAGCATTATCACAGTAACTTGCTCTCCATGTTCATACAGCAGTAGCAGCATCAGTTTTTGACTTTTTCTTTCGCAGGTCTACAAAGAATCACATCAGCAAGATGCTGTTCACAAGATGCTGCCTGAGGATCACCTCTACAGGTCTTTAAACTACTCATGCCAGCAACTACAGGTGAACATCACTTATGAAAGCAATTTTAAATAATGGCACTGTTCAGAAAGGGCCACAATCGTACTGGAATAAAGCCACTTCTATTCTGTAAGAGAGTCCACACCCCATTTCAGAATAACTTCTTGTGCTATAGTCATGCTAGTCAATTGCTGTGTGTAGAAAAAGCACCATTGCTAAGTGGGTTCCTGTTTAAAAAACAAACACACACCAAACCACAAAACATCACACACTAAACACGCCAAAAATCCACCACCAGCAAAACACGCACATGGTCTAGTGTGTTAGTTTTACGTAGGGATTGGGGGTTGTGAATAGGTTAGTTTTTCATTTAAGTGATCAATAGGCTGATCCTTCTGTCTCCTAGGCCAACAGCAAAATATTGTGTATTACCAGAGGTACTGTACATCGCTACGTCCACTGCAAAGTACAATAGAAACTTTTCCTGACGTCAAAAAGGATGAGCAGAATTTGGCTCAAAATTATTACTGAAAGTATCGATGAATGGGCTTGTACTGTTTTTTCTTCAGCTATAGATCCTAAGTCTGAAGAGGTGTTGAAAACACTTTCAAGTAAAGCTGTTCCAGATGAAAACAGAAGGCTGGTTTTTGAGTTAAAAGGAAAAAATGCAACAAAACTGCAAGTGTACCATAATTCAGACTTCACCCTTTTTCCTACAGTTTTACAGAAACGTTTTTCTTCAGGGTAAAACTGGTCGTTTTCCAGACCAAAACTATTTTGTAAAAGCAAAGTCAAGAAACAGGATAACATGGATGCTGGCCATAATTTTAACAAGAAAAAAAGACCACTCTTTCTTAAAAATAAAGCTAGAATGTTTTTCTGAATCTTTTCAACAATTCCCCAGGGATCCTGTAGCGGCTGCACGCATGAGAAGCGTAGTATTAAATCATCCATATCATGTTATGAAATGTCTCATATGCCCAGCATTTTCAAATAATTCATGGCAAACTTGCTAACATAGTTTTGAAGGCCAGTTCATCAGTCAAGACTTCCCTACCTCACTTCTCATTTTGCTATGGTTACATGAAAAGCTATGGCATAACTCCATTCCCATTTGGAAGCTGCTTATTTGGTATATTTATTCCTAGCTACAAAAACTAGACTGAAGTGTTGGAGATTTTGAACCACGCTCAAAATAAAGGCATAAACACATTGAGAATACCTGGCACATAACATCACTAGCTTAACTAAGATATTTGTAAGCGTGGGTTTTTAAGCTTTACACAGTGAATTTTTTGATAACGTGTGAAACATAATTTCATGCTGAGTTATATGGCAATTCGCAAATTTGGAATGTAGTAGTGTATTTCTCAGTTTCATGACCTTACAAATTAATTGCAATGAGGTAGTGAAATTCCTGTTTTTCAGCTATAGTGGCACAAATGTGACCTTCAAAAATTTTAATGAACTTCTGGAAGTGACTTGATAGTAAAAGCTACTCAAGCTGTGATGACCAAGATCTCACTGCAGAATACACAGCAACGAAAGCACTTATGATTCAGAAAAGAAAAAAGCTCCTAGTGGCATTTTGAAAGGCAAAGTTCTGATAGTACATTGCCACAACAGCTACCTCAGCACATGACCAAGAGCTTACTTTGTTAACCCTATCTAGGGTATTTTCAGAGCAAAGTACCAGAATTGTTAATTTACAGAGCAAATTACAGAAAAAAACCCAAGTATCTCTCTGGAACAAGAAATATCAAGTTTTAATTTTAAACCTGGAGCATAGGAGATGATTGACTTTCCCCACTCCAGTGGCCTCATTTGGAGTCAGTGAAGAAAACAGATTCATGAAATGAAACTACTTTCATAACTGTTAACAAAAATTATGTACGTTTAAACTTGTGATACTTAAGATGTAGATCCCCTGATATTGCAAAGCCAAACAAAAACTTCACTTCAGACATTTGTATAAATTTTGACACTGTATATTTACAATTCACCTTCATTTTCTCACGTCAAAAAGGGAGAGAAAAAAAGTGTTTCTGATACAAAGCTAGTAATCCCTTTTCATTTTGGGGATTGGTCTTAGAGCTGTTTGGACTGTAAATTACTGAAGGCTCCATATAAAGCACACCACCTAGCAGACTGGGCCTGAACTTCAGTTAAGATTCTATCTAGTTATTATGGCTGCTGGTACAAGCACCTTTTTTGTCCTCCTTTGTTCTACCCCCAATTCCTTGCCTCCTCCCTGGTAAGACAGGATGTCAACACAAAAGTAAGTTACTAAGAGTTAAAAAGTTACTACTCATCAGCCAAGCTGTGATTCCTGTCCACTTTTAGCCTAAGGCAAAGCCAAAATAATTAGACTGGGGTTAACCTGCAATGAAGAAAGGTCAAGTTACATTGCATTATTTTGCATTTGCTTTGGGCTAGGTGAATGCACATTATTCAGTGTTCACAGCTCATCTTATGAGCAGCAACCTGACTGCACACCCATTATAAACAATTATGGTTTTAAGACTCAATCACATGTGTTGAGATAATGTTGTACAGTTACAGTATGCTACCACTGGCAGTAGAAAAGACAGATCCTGAAAATTTAGCAAGTGATTTTGCTTTTGTGGTGCCATGAAAAAAAAGACACTGTTGTGCAGCTAAATACATGATAAAAGCATTGAAAGAATTTACAGAATTTTCACTATAATGGCCACTGTGGGTCTGTGTTTAACATTTATCCACCTCTTCTCATGGATATTTTTGTTTGTTAAATGGGATACAAAAATGACACCACTTTTGTAAGTGTAGATTATCATTTAAAGTGAAGCACCCAAATGAACACCCAAATTAATTTCATGAAAACTTGGAAAGAATCAGTTACTTACAGAGAACAGAAATTTTCCCATTAAAAACGTCCTTGAACTCTACTAGATCCAAATGTCCATTATATAAGTGTTTTAATTCATATGGATCCATAGATGTCTTTGGAGTTTCCAAGCACAGTAGTCCCCAACCAGGAATCTCTCCTCTGCTCCCAGTCAGAGCTCCTCACTTTTTCCTTTTGGAAAGATGTTGCACAAAAAAACCAAAACAAACAAACAAACAGTGATGAAACAGACTAAAGTGTCCTAACGGAACTGATTCCTCCCCTCCATAAGGCACCTGACTTCAGATGGAATCATAGACTCATCATAGAATACCAGGTTGGAAGGGACCACAAGGATCATCTGGTCCAACCTTTCTCGCCAAAAGCACCGTCTAGACAAGATGGCCCAGCACCCTGTCCAGCTGAAACTTAAAAATGTCCGGTGTTGGTGAATCCACCACTTCCTTGGGGAGATTATTCCAACGACCGATTGTTCTCATTTTGAAAAATTTCCCTCTTGTGTCCAATCGGAATCTCCCCAGAAGTAACTTGTGCCCCTCATCTTTTCCATGTGACTCCTTGTAAAAAGGGAGTCTCCATCTTCTTTGTAACCACCCTGTAAGTACTGGAAGATGGTGATGAGGTCTCCCCTAAGCCTTCTTTTCTCAAGGCTGAACAAGCCCAGTTCTCTCTCTCAGCCTTTCCTCACACGGCAGCTTCCCAGTCCTTTGATCATCTTTGTGGCCCTTCTCTGGACCCTCTCCAGCCTGTCTCCACATTTTTTGTATTGCAAGGACCAAAAAGGCAGCAAAACACCGTCGCATCAGGCCACAACTCCAAGGTACAGGGTTTCTTGGAGGGCTCTAGATAAAGTAAATGTGACTGCCTTAATTTCCATCTGAGCAGGGAATCCATACAGGGTTTTTCTTGACTCCCAGCCACAGAGCAATCTTCCACTTTTATCAGCTGGTGCTTCTCTCTTTGGCTGAGTGAAAGTTTTGTATAAGGAGAGTGGCCCTACACTAGAAAAAATAATTCGGCGTCAGGACTTTCACTACCAGCAGGATTCCTGCAGCCAGGAATCAAGTTAAAATTTTAAAAAAACAAAACCAGAAACCAACCTAGAAGGCACCTGAGCTAGTTACAGCTAGTTAGTTCTTTCTTTAACAAGAAAATACAAAGAGGGAAGAAAAGTCTCAAAGAAGATAGGAGATAAAAACAAAACCCTGAACACAAAGTTTTCACAGTCCAGGCAGGCTCTTTCACTGCCACGAAAGGAAAAATAACTGGTTTATGTCAAATTATCTTAGAAGGGTTAAATAGTAAAATCTTCCATCTCCCTCTACGCTCTTACCTTTGAATAGAAATATCAAAATGTTCACAACTTAAGCTGCAAGGACACAAGCACCCTACTGTATAGATTCTTTTAAAAAATGTTACTTTATTCATTGCAATCCAAGTACAGCACAGAACAAGTCACGAATATATATGTATAGCTAACTTAAAAAACTAATTATTGGTCCTAATAACTTCTACAGTGACCCTCTGAAGCTCTCACATATAAAGGGATATAGAAAGAAAAACATTCACACAAATACCTTAACATAAGTTTGGTGCCCTGCTAATATAAAAGTTTCCAATAGCTGTAAAAATACTATCCTGAGAAGTGTTTTAAGTTTTGCTCTTTGGTTTGCCCAGTAGGTTTATATCTTAATAACTGACACGATGTGACAGACGTTCAGCGTGACGCGTGAGGATTTAACTACGCTGTTCCCATTGTGAACAGGAACTCGTTGTTGCGCTCTTGCAGGCGGCACTGAAAACCTTCCCCACTGTGTCATTCCGAAGGACTAATCATGTCACTTAAAACCTAGAGGAAAGCTTTTCTAGTCAAGTATCAACTTTGGCATCTGCTTTTACTCTTTCATGCTAATTCTAACCTTCACCTTTCGGTGCACATCCATTCATAGGCAAATTCTTTTTGAAGAAAATCGTTCCAATTAGAGGAGATTTGGGGGCAAAAGTACATACACACGTTTTTATTACAAAAACTTGCCTAATGGAATTATTCTCGTCTCCACAGGCCCTTGGAAATCAATTATTGAGAGAAATATATTGAGAAAGAGAACATATACATTCAGCTAAAGAACAGTACACACTTCGTTTAGCATCCCCTTTAAACAATGAAATATCTTCTGGTCTGCCCAAACTGCTCCACCAATCTCAAACTGTTAATGATTCCTACTGAGTTCTTAATAAGCAACAGCAAATAAATACTGATTTCTGTTAGACTTTTAAAAGATTTGAATGGACAATTTATTTTTAATGAAGCAGAACTGATGTCACAAACTACAACCTGCTGTTTGATGCTTTTCTTCATCCCTGCGTGCTTTCTAAACACCAATAATATTCTAAACCAAGATGGAATCAAAATAAACAGGACACAAATGAAAATGAAAGCCAGCATTATTCTGCAGATTATATTACTGTTACAAGAAATGGACTGATGCTTAGAAGCATCTCATTCCAGATGCTCCTGTATAAGCAGACTCTTGCCTTTCAAATGTGAAAAATGATTAAGTGCCCAATGGCAACCTTCCCATAATTTGTTCACTTAGCATCAGTACCATTTCCATACACCCTTGCTTTTTTATAATGTCCGATCTACATCAGATGTTCCCTTTCATAATTTTGTTTTCCATCAAAAAAGGACAGAATAAAAGGCACAGCATTCCTAGGAGAACTCAAGGCCTGTAATCTACTTGTTTAACATTCATCTTGACAAAGACTGTGCACTAGCAATAATTACAACACTTTTCCTATTTGTTTTCTTTCCTCTGGTGGCTTGTAGGAGCAAAAATTCACTTCGGAATTTTAGTTTTGGTCTGGTCCAACCAAATAATTGATTCAGAAATTGTGAACTTCTTACAATTCTGAAACATAATACTAGGTTAATTAGGCCATAAAGGCATAGTCTTTCAATCACACACACATAATTCTATTACAGCTTTTTTCTTTTTTTTTTTTTAAACAAGAAAAGGCTTACTTACAAAGAAAGTCTTTACATAGTAAGGCCTTTGCCTCTTCCTGTCCCTGGTCCTACTAGAGGGCTTCTTTCACGCTTGAGAAGATCACCAGAACAGCCTCATGAGTAAATATACTCTTTCAATACTGAAGCCACTTTACTAACCCAGCTTCTGTTGTGGAAGTTTTGGTGTCCTCTCTCTGACAGTGCATCCATTTGAGAAAAAAAATCTGCTCTCTTGGGATTAAGAGAATCTCTCTCGATTCAGGATTTTACAAGACAAAAGTACAGGACCAACCCCATATGCCTGAATTACCATCATATGCCAAATCTCCACTTCTCCAGCAACAAAGTTCTTGACGGACCTCTGATCTCAGAAATATTTCCCTGTCATATCCACTTCCCTACTCTGATCCAAGCACTCCTTTAAATAAAGTGAATTTTAGATATTCTCACAGTTTTAGCTGAAGTAGTGACACCTGTAGACCTGAAACACTATCAGCATGCATCATTCACCTCTCTCCTACACAGCTCCTCAAAAAAACATCCATTGAACAAACTTTGCTAGCATCACACAGAATGCCACAGATTGTACTTTCTGAGACATTAATTTCCATATACTCATTATAAAGGCTGTCCAAGGCAACAAGCTCAAATACAGACATTGACATAGTAAAAATTAACTCCTGACAAACACGTAAACGCACAGGCTGAAATTTTTGTCCCAAGTCAAAAACACTCAAAAAATCTACATGGTTGACTTTCTGTGTACAACAAATACCTATCAGAAAACTGCCCAATGCAGGCTGAAGAGGTCTTTAGTCCCACGAGGTCCCTCTGGAAAGAAAAGTTTCAGAGAATGCTCTGCCACATATGATCTTCACCCCAAAGGTGAAGTATTCCAGAAAGCCCAGCAAGCAGGCACAGCTTTCTCCTTGCAGCCTCCTGCAGCTTTTCACAGACACTGAACCCCAGCCAGCAAGCACCCTGAAGATTAAGGACCAACACCTTCGCTTGCTACTCCACAGAATGTCAACATAGAAAGGCAGATCAGATTCAACTTGTGGCAGCCAGTGCTGCTGAGATGACATACAAGATAAGCCTAAACCAGCTGGAGCTTCTGAGGAACCACAGGCTTCATGCCTAGGAGTATCCCATTACAATAGGCAGGAGGAAAGTGACGAATAGGTGAGTAATTGAGGTCAGGTCAGCTTCTGACAAGGGAGAGTTTCCCCATCACCAAGGAGCAAGAGAAAACATTCTTTGTGAATGCAAAGCTCTGGCAGAGCAGATGGGAACGCTCCCAGGTGTGCTGCTGAAGCCACATGCCGAACTGTGGGTATGTACTTGTAACCAACGGCAACTTCATAGGGCTTAACTATTTTCCAGATACTATCAGCATTATCACCACTGTCTTACCCACATTTGGTTTCAGCTTACACTGCCCCTCTCCCAAAACCCCACCTTTGATTCTTCTTGGTTATTATTTATATCCTTTCATGTATATATCATTTGTCTACTGCCAGCACATGCTTTTATATTCAGCTTCCCTACTGGCCTGTGCAGAAAAGAATTATTTTCTAATACCACAAAAAATAGACCTAGCAGAGGAGCTGAAGTTTTACATCATTATTTCCAAGATGTACCTTTACATGAACGCCAATGGAAGGAATATTAGGAAAATATTTTGGGTCCTTACTCCTCTCTGTGGAGACAGTTTTCAAAAAGGAAGCAGAGCCAAAGGGCCAGTCAGCCCAAAAACAGCTCATAGTGGAAGCATGATTTTAAATAATTGATATTTCTTTCCAGAAGTCTAAAGAAAGGCAGCTTGGTTAAGCCACCTGCTATTGCAGAAGCAGAAGACAAAGTGTGTGGAGAAGCCTCATGAGGTGGTGTATTTCTCACCCAACAAACCTAATGCCTCCCACAAGCAGAAAACAAATCACATGAACATTGTTAAGAAGCTCAGCATGACAACTCGTGTTTCTTCAGGTTTTTTTGAAGGTGACACTTTCTTGTTTTCTTACCAGCCACTGCAAACTACCACCCAAATTTGTGTTCCCCTTCATTCCCCGCCTGTTGCAGTGGTAACCCTGCAGATGGCACTAGGGGCTAAGAAATTTCTTTCATATTTTTCTTATCGGAGGCCTTTTACACTTCATTAATTTCATGTTCATTGAATTGTACTGTAAAACCCATCCTTTAAGCAACTTGATTATTTCACATCTACAAAATTTACCCTTTCCTCCTGCTGTACCTATCAGATCTCTTCAGAAATTTCAGAAAAAACCCCACGTTTATTCATCAAATATAAGGCATTCATAATAGACAATATAAAATAATGGATGGCTAATATAATTAATTTAAACAAAATGGCACATTTTACAGAGGAAATAAATAACAAATTCACATAACAGACAAAAATGCGACTTTAAACTTAGGATGGTATGATGTTGCTCCTTCGAGATAACCAGAAACTGAATTCATTCAAACTTCATCTTTCATGTCTTTTATGAAGCTATTCCTATAAAATTTAAAATTCACTGTTCCCGTAATCATCTGTGACTTGATTATCTCACAGGATGCAGTAGACTCATCTGAATTGGAAAGATGCTTTTCTTCTTGCTCAGTGCACCTTTTTTAGCTAGACAGATGGTACAGCAGAGAGTTAAGTATCTGACAAACAGCTGGAAGATTTTAAGCATCCCACTTACCCTGTCTGGGAGGGTAGCTGTTCTCATCGCAGCTTATCTGAGATTTTTCAGACAAGGTATTTAAAAAATAGCATTGAAATGCCTTTAGTTCCTAAGGCAACTTAAACTTCAGAAAACATGTAGAGGTGACTGTGCACAACCTTGGCTATCCTTAAGAGGGAAACAGATCTGTAAGTTTCTCTTTTTATGGCCAAGACAAAATTAGTTGTTAAAATATTCACAGCATATTTGACACCTATTCACCTCACAAGGCTACACAGCCTGCAAAAGACAAACGCATCCTTTCCTACACTTAGCTCTGTATTAAGATGAAATTATCATGAAACAGAGGATTTCTACGGCCAGACATGTACATGGAACACCCACAGTTGTGCTCCCTACAAACTGGATCCTGAAGTGAAGGGGTAAAAAGAGAAAATCTATACACATGCCTGAATTCATGGCTTGACATTACTCTTTGTTGCCTGTTTGTAGAACAACATTAATAAATGAAACCCATCTGTAGTGACAGCAAAGGATGACAACTAAAATATGCAAGGCCATTCATCCGTATTTTGGAATCAAGGGGAGAAACTGAGAACTGTTGAAGCTTTTTTCATTTCAGTTTAAAGGAGAAACTAGCAGAGAACCAGAGGAACTACATGAGGTGCCTCAGAGTTTAGAAGCTCAGCTGCTGCCTCAGACACCAGGGCAAGGGTGTCCTTACAGATTGCAGACACAAAAAGGGCAGCAGTAGCTTCTCCACAACAAAGCAGCCTTGCTAAGGAACCTATATATTAAGGGTGTCAAACTCATTTTCACTAGGGGCCACATCAGCCTCGCAGTTGCCTTCAAAGGGCTGAATGTAATTTTAGGACTGGATAAGTGTAAGAGTAGTTACATTTCTGCGGTCCTAAAATTACATTCAGCTCTTTGAAAGTAACCGCGAGGCTGATGTGGCCCCAGGTAAAAATGTTTGACATCTTTGATATACATCATGCATTGAGAGTACACGTCAAACCACCTCCATCAGTGAATCAGATCAGCCCGAGAGAAAACTAATCCAAAATGAAGACACCACCTGTTTTTCCTCTTTTCCTGGATTAACAAATCGCAGCAGTTCACAGAAAGGCCAGACCAAGGCAGTACCTGATGCACCGGCAGGAGCAGGGAAGGGAGAGCGTGACCTCTCCCTTCAGCAGCAAGAGCCACCAGACCAACCCAGCCGCTCTGAAACTGCGGTCCCAGACCTCTCTGCCCAATTCTGCTTCTTCCGCTCAACACAATGAGCCGCCTGTTAAAACCACCCCACTGCATCACTTAGCAGCCAAGCAAAACAAAAAGATTTCTTGCATGCTTTCAGAACTATTCAATAGATCCAGAAAGATTTTTTTCAGTTAATAAAACTGTTTAGCTGCAAGTTTTCCCCGAATCATTAAAAAGTCAAGCATCTAAAAATTTGCAGAAGCGTTCGTCATTTTTGTGTAGGTGCAAAGATTTTTTTCCTTCCACCTTGAAATTATTTCCCAGAAGAGGTAATTAAAACTCAAACAACAATAATATGGCAGTAATAAATATATCTTATGTAGTTATTCTACATATAACAAACGTTCTTGATACTAAATGGGGAAAATTAAAAAAAATATTTGATTTATTTCTGAACTCTGGTAACTATATGGGTTTATAATTTCTGACACAGTAGTCTGATACAAACTTCACCATCCACAATATTCCTCAATTTCAGTACAGCTTTCATTTATCCTCCAGGAAAAGGAGATTCATATTTCTTGGGGATTATCCTGCTCTCTCCCACTTTGCTACAGACTTTTTTTTTCCCCGTCCATAGAGCTCTTTTGAACCAGAAGACTGAGAAGCAAAATGCAACGACTAAGGCAACAGGAGTAAAACTTTTCAGAGCCCACTATACCTCAGAACTTCCCTTGCCAACGGAAAAGCTTTGCAGAGTTGTAGTATCTCTACTCCAGAGATTCAAACTGCAAGAGTTGTTACAAGAGTCAATACAAGATTTCAGATGAACTACTAAATCCCTCAGCAAATCATGAAACTAAAATTGAAGTTACTTCACTACAAGATAGAAAGCTATTACACCAAATATTTGTAAGGCCCAACAGAATAGGAAACATTTCCTATTCCTGTGTCCAAAAACATTTTCAATAAGCTAATGCTTTATCATTCGCGTGTTCAGACACCGCCATCACTTCTGTATTACGTCAAAGCTTTAATTAGTAAAGATTCTCCTTCCCTATAGGTCTTCTAGTATATTATTTGCATACCCGTTCAAATTAAAAAGAAGTCATGTTGCATTCCTCTATGTATCATATGTTCCCTGAAGATTAGTATGAAAAACGCTAAGTATTTTGAATTTTGACAGGTATACACTGATGCTGGAAAAGGGCTGTCAGACCGTGCGTGCACAATACAGACGTGTACCTCAAGACAAATAAAGTTCATGACCTGCTGTCCATAAGTGGAGCTGCTAGTCTGCTGAATTACATCTTTCTGTTGTTTTCAATTTAAAGTGATGAAAAGAGCACACATGGTGCTTAGCTTTTACAAGCACTACACAGCCGAAAACCTCTTGAAACCACTGGAAAGCTCTGGACGCAAACTGGAATCATTTCAGATATATTTCTAACAACCTCCCCATGAGCAGCCCTTAGCGCACACACTCCACCGGCCTCCTCTTTAATCTGACTTCTGTAACATACTCCTCTTCTCCTCCTTGAAATCCATTGGTTTCTCAGCCTTCTTGATTCCTTCCTCTCTCATTAGCTGCTTCTCTAATAATTTAGTGGTAACACTCCTGCTCTCCACATGCTAGGAAATCTGTCAGGACCCTTATCCTTTCCGTGAAAAGCTACCTTGCCCCTGGCTTGGCACGTTCCATCCATACTGCCCGGCATTCTTCTTGCCATCATCAAGCAATCAAATGAACCTTAGTTTCACCAAAACTGAGCTCCAAACTTCTTTCCCAGAAGCCCTTACTCTTCTTATTCTATGTAATTTATTCCAGCTGTTAATTGAATGCGGTATAATTAATAGCAAATTAAAAAAAGATAAATGTCACCAAAAAAAACACAACACAGCACAAAGCAGCCCAACCACACAACAATAAAACCCAGCTCCTTTTCAACACTTTCATCAGCAAACAGAAGTCTGCACCTAGTGCATTCAGACCATTCGCCTCAGGCAAGCGAGACCTCTGCATGGTATGCCATCATTATTTTGTGTTTTAAAAATCATCAGTAGGGCACACATCCTTAAAATAGCACAGAATATTGTTACCTGGAGATTACTTTCTGCCTCAGTCTAAAAACGCGTTAGGACCACTTGTGCATGAAGCAAAAAACCAAATAAATCAGGTTGGATGTAACTTTCTTTACAAATGAAATAAAGGAAGACTTTTTTTTAAAAAAAAAAAAAAGTATCACAGGATGCCATTAAGAAGTTCCCATTTACTTAGCATCATGAATTTCAACATTTTCTGTAAATACTGGTTTCACTATGTGACATCCCAAACTGTTACTGTATTTCAATATTAATATCTTACAGTTATACTGAATTTGTAACAATCAAAGCAATCTTATATCATTTGCCATCAGAAAAATTAAGCATTTTCCAAGTTAACTGCAAGTAGCGCTTGAATGGAGGACTTCACAATAGCTGATGGTAAAAATTAAAAAACAAAACAAAACAAAAAACCCCACATAACGACCCAAACAAACAACAAAGTGAAGTCTGTCAGCTGCACACCTTCACAGTCAAGTGCCAACCACTTGCTTCCTACCATACCCAACTACACGAAAAGCCTCAACCTTCACAAAACGCAGTTACGCATTTAAATTTTGAATTTTTCTGTTAATATTCCAGATCTTGCATGCTGGTAAGCATCAACCCCAGGCTAAGGCACATTTTTTTCCTCCTCAGGGGGATCTTCAGAGCATGACAGAGTAGGAAGCAGAAGATGCATGTGTGTTCTGACCCCATGCTCCTGCCAGGGCTCTGAGCCCACATCCCTCAGTGCTGCTGGGCACAGAAAGTTGCCACAATTTGCCCAGGAAAAAAAAAAAAAAGAAGAAAAAAAAAAAAAAAAGACTTGCCAACAGTCACACAGGCAGAATGAAGAACTCAGTCCGGGCCTCTTTCATGAGAGGCCAGCACTCCAACCATCAAACATTTAGGGGAAAAAAAAAAAAAAAAAGAAAAAAGAAAAAAGAAAAAAAAGCCCAGAGTACACACCAAATTCAATAACTGAATTCATCTGATTTAGTATCCTTTCCTCAACAGATATCAAAAATGAAAATACATAAGAAAATTTTAATTACAAGACAAACACTTTGCTCTCTACCATCGGCCACAGACACTGAAATACGGTATTCTGGAAGATTATTAGGAAACCAAAAATTTTAAGATTTTAGAAAGCATGAAGGGAGGGGGGTGGATTTTAAAAGTGAATGTTTTAGTGATGTCTCTCCCATAAGTTATCGTAAGAACATTCTCACAAAATAGTCTTTGCTTAAGGCAATTTCCTCTCCCCTTTGATTCTGCTCTTCAACTAGCCTCCAAGAAAATTCTTTGAAGTAATTAACACAATTAAAGGCAAAATGATGAAAGCTAGCTTAAAAAAAAAAGAGTTTAATGACTGAACTCTTTATCCTACTTTATTTTACGAATGTATCTTTTATCATAACTTAAGACACTGCAAAATAAATTGCAGCTTGGCAGCAACAGCCACACAAGGCAAAACACCCAATTTAGGTGTATTATTCCCTCTTTTTAATAAATCAGTCTCAGGCTCAGTTTAAACACATGCCAAATATGACCTAAATTTATCCCATCTTCAACAAGTAATCAGACTCAACAACAGGAGAACAAGCATTGGTTCAATCCCCACAGCCCATAAGCAACAGACAAGGTTACCTTTTCAAAATTGCATGTAGTTATATACACATACAATAAATAGTTTAAACAAGGGGAATACCTACTGAATTCAGGATATGAAATTAACACCAATAAACCTGTCTCCCTATTTTGCGCATTGTGTACAAAAAATTTGTATACGTGGTTATCAGCACCTCCTTTAGCTACAGTAAATACCTGCAGTCCTCGCACCTTCCCAAAGCAATATAATTCAATGGGTCTTAATCTTTCTCTTTCACAGCTGACAAGAAAATATGTTCCTGGTGATATATACTAATTGTCCAAGTTGTTCCCTGAAATGCTGGACACAGACCAGAAATCAAAAGCAAAACAGCAGTCTGTTCAGTGGAGCAGCATACAACAGCCCATTAGAGAATTATGCAGCAAATATTCGTCTTCTCCACTGCTGACATAGTAAAAGCTCCTCAGGGAAGAGCTTAACTCACCTGTAACTTAATTTAAAATTTAAAGATTTAAACCCCCAAGTATTTAATTAAAATAATCTAGATCTCTCATGAAAGAATAATTCATCATTCACAGGGGAGTGAAGAATTTAAAATCATTTGCATCAACAAATGATGATGTTTTTGAAGTAATTTAATGCAAAATTCCATTTTGAAATAAAACTACATCAGGTATGGAAGCACAATAGGCTACTCAGAGTTACACTTCCTTTTGCCATACCAGCCTGCACACTTCTGCCTTCTGCGTCTCACTAGTAAAAACAAATAAATATTCAACAGTTTGTGAATTCAGAAAAATCATAAATGGGGAATTTAGGGCTAAGAGATAGCTCTCCTCCTTCTAGCTCTCTTTCTAGAGCCAGACCAGCTCTGAAAGGTTTGTTTAGGACTCGGCAAAGAAGGAAAGGGTTTCTCGTTCTTGATACAGAAGTGTAAAAACATCTCCAGATTACTGATAAGACAAGGGTTAAACATACGTAAGGTCTGAGCATCTGCTGTCTTTAACAATACATGTTTAGAGGGAGAAAACAACAACAAAAAAAATTGAACATCATCATGTCCCGAAGTGGGTTTTTTTTGGTTGGTCGAGTTTTTTAAATGTGAAGTGTACAGTTACACTCTCAGTAATTAGCAACACCTTGCACAGGTTTGGTATGTTTGCATTACATTCTATAGCATGCCAACATTCATTCAATGTAAGTTTACAGTGTTAATATATATTCAGTCTTCACCGTTGTGTTTTCTTGCTTTTCTAATAATTATAATGAGAGCTTATATTTGTCTCCAGATTTAACATATGGGGTACAAATCTTTAAAGCCTAAAGATACTACTTCATACAACAGAGACTGTTGCTTTCAAATTCCTTTGAAAAACAGATTGAAAAATGTTTCATGAGGTCTAGCAGCAGTAGCTGGTGAGCATTTAAGTTATTTGTGAGCTTAAACAGATTTTCTTCCCATCCTCAGGACAACGCTTCTTCATCTCAATAACACTCACTATTATGGTTCCTTGTCTACCTCTCCTTTTATCATAGCCAGAGAAAAATCAAGACACATGCTTAAAGAGCAGACTCCCTAAGGCATACTGGTGTGTTCATGCTTCCCAAACTGCTCAGTAAATAAGACTTGTTTACACAGAGCTTCACCACATGAGAACATGAAAACAGCTTTCAATATTTAATATCCACACGCACAAAAAGGTAATCTGAAGCAGTGGTACATCCAGGGACAACATATTAATCCAGACTTGATATTTCTAACAAGTAAGTCACCTGGCAATTAAAATAGAAGAGGGAAGAAGAGGGAAACTATTCTAGTTGTGAAGACACCTCAGCTTCTGTTTGCAATGTTTAATTCTCAGCAGTTACCTGAAAAAGGGGTTTTTTGACAAAGTAACTGTTAGGAAGATTGTATATCCAAAAGAACACTGAATTGAGGATGAGGTCTGTCAACATTAAGAAATCAAAGCTCTAAAATTAAATTGCATTCAGAGGAGCCAACTGCATGCACCCATCTTATAAAGCATAACACCTGCACAAGTACAGCAAGACATAACCCATTTCTGGGTCCACACTCTGATTCCGACATAGAGCTGTGCTGCCGGCCATTCACATTCACAGTTATTAGACATGTGCTGTGGTCACAAGCTGATTCTTTACAATAGATTTTAAACTAAAAGAAGGGAGATTCAGGCTAGACATGAGGAACATATTTTTTACAATGAGGCTGGTGAAACACTGCCACAGGTTTCCCAGAAAGGTGGCAGATGCCCCATCCCTGGAGACATCCCAGGCCAGGCTGGACGGGGCTTTGAGCAACCTGATCTAGGTAAAAGACCCAAAGTATTCAAGGGAACTCCTAAAGACTTGAAAATAGAAAAGCAAATGAGAAGGTAAACATTCAGTTAGTGTTTTATTTGAAAACAAAATTCAAAGTAGGAAAACCTAACAAAGCTTCAGCTCTTTCAAAATTTCACGGGAACAAGGATGGTCAAAAAAATATATTTCCCCCTCCATCCTTAAAGGTGCATGATGCGTTAGGACATAAACTTCCCCCTCTGCTTCCCCAAAATCCACAGGCAGCAATATGATGCCAAGTGATTCACAAACGAAAAACAAGCCTATGTTTCTGTTGCTATAACATAACATATAATACTCTTTTTTTCCTCTGATGTCATTTTTGTAACATTATTTTGGAATTTGACTATTTTAAAACTTGGTTGCTACAACACATTATAGTCATTACATGGATTCATTTTCTACTTTCCAACTGGCAAGACTATTTGTTTCAGTTTTATGAAGTTATATTATGGACAAAAGACACATAAAATATAGTATAAACTCTAATAGTACAAACTCCTTTAATGCCTTACATTTCTTGAATAAACACGTGGAAGAATGGCTTCCCCAACAATTACCATAAAGGTCTCCGTACTTCCAGCTTCTTCAAGTCTTCTGAGCCTTCTTTCTGTAAATGATCTTTTCACATTATTGCTCCTACTGCCATCTAATTTTTTGCAGAGCCTGTCAATGACTCCCATACTATCTAAACATAGAAATACTCAGAAAGTGAGAAATCCTTCCTGTGGACAATAAAACATGGAGTATATACGTTCCCCGGTATTTGTGGCTTGAACAACTGGGGATCAAGAACAGATGACGAATTGATCTCTCAGCCCTTTACACCTCAGCTTCACCTCCACAAGGCAACACATGTTTGGGGAAGACCTGTTTTTCCTAGATTAATTTTTCATTACTGAAATGTGTCATACCAGACAGATCGACAGTCAGAAGTCAGCTTCTGAAAGAATGATCCAAATATGAACTCCATAACGTAGCACTAACCACACTGAAATCCTTTTAAAATATGTACACAGTACACCTTCATCTTCACAAACCACTTTAAATGAAAAGCAGTTGGGAATCAGAGACAGTTTACTGGGTTAAAAACTTTCTCCTGTATAAGAAACACATACACAGGCTGCACTGATGTATCATAGGAACCTTTATTTTCTAGACTATGAAAATATAAGAATTTTCATAATATGAAAACAAGGTGGTTCTGTCATATTCAGTCTCAAAGTTCAACATTAATTTAACATGAGCACAATGCATTTTTAGGGAAAAAATAATCACTAACAAACATACACGCTAGCACAATCATTGTTCAAACATGCAAGGGAGATGATTTTCCACTTGTGATCACAAAGCTTTGCCTTGTATATTTGACCTAACAAGTATTCCATTTAGCTCTTAACAACTTGAACTTTCTGTTAAGTTTGATTAAAAGCAGTCTTACCAAATCAACTAATTATGGTGCTTCTGCCACTGGCTAATCATTCAGATGACAACCACACACAAAGCGTGTTGGCACAGACCATTACCCTCAAATTGCCTTAATCAGGACTACACATTTGCAGGATGGGTTTACACAAGCACATCCTTTTACAGACCCAGACCTGCTTTGTGCTTGAAATTGATAATTGGTTTTTTTAAAGGTGCAACATATAAGCTATTTCAAGGACCAGTAACAGCATATAGATGTATTAACCCTTTGATTACGATTGTTTTGTGGGGTGTGCTGAACAGGCAATTAATGCAAAAGCTGTCATTCCAGGAAGTTTGCACCATAAGTGTGAAGATCTAGAAAAAATAATGGAAGCTGTTAGGAGGAATTACTTTTTTTTAAAGACTTCAAATTCAATGAAACGAATTAATGCTGAGCATACTTAACGGCAGCCATCAAGCCAATCCATGTTTATAGGACTGTCTAAGTAACAAATAATTAAAAAAAAGAAAAATCTACTTGATCTCAAAGAAAGCTCCTTCTAAAGGGAGTACTTTTTTTTTTTAAAAAAAAAAGGAGGTGGAGGCTATAAGGTTTGCTTGTTTGTGTTTTTTAACTAGAAAAATAAAGCTGAATCAGTAGATCCCAGGTATGACTTCTATCCCTAGCTGGGAGGAAGAAAAGGGGAACAAAACAAACTAGATGTTTACTATACATTTTCATTCTATTAAGAAACAGAGGATTACCTGTAGGCCATTCTCTGTTTTTCCCCAAAAATGAACACAAGCTGCAGAGAACCAACTAGTGCTGTTTTGAAGAAAGGAACTGGAGGAATGAGAAAGCAAAAAGGGAACAATCATCACATGTAATTTAAGCACAAAAGAGACAAGAAAGATTAATGCAAAAGCTGGAGCCCCTGATGCTCCTTTAGGAACATCTGAGGATTGAAGAAAAGATGACTGTGGCTCACCTGAAGAACCTCCAGAACGCTGAATAGGTCCTGGAGTTCCTCAGTACAGCAAGGTATTGAGGCAAATTTCTAAGCCCTATCTACCATTATAAGTAAAATCTAGCTAGGTCACAGCATGTGTTTGATAAAAGCTCATGTATAATGAGTCTCACCAGATTTCCTATATGATCATTTTTTCTTACCTTAAATGAATCTTTCACACAGCAAGAGAGAAGAAAAAAAAATTAAGCTAAAGTGATTGTCAATGCCAGAGAATTGGCAGGGATGATTCAAGGACAGCAAAGCAGCTGCCACAGATTTTCACCTTAATTTTTGTAATAGATCCGATTTTTAAATTCGTGGTGTTCCTTTATAGTCTGTCAGGTTTGTCTCTAGCAGTAGTTCCTTTAGGGCAAGCACTGCAGTCTGCATACCCTGAGGGAAACTCAGACACTCAGACATGGGGCAAAGATATTAATAATTTAAGGCAATGGTCTGCCACCCCTAGGAGAAAGCAATAGAGTAAGTACAAAAACATCTAATTCCCAAGCATAGGTTTGTCCTTTGTGAACTTCGCATTTTACTGAATAGATTTACAAAGTGCCATAGACAACACAGTGTTACTCATGGTTTTTGGAGGTGATCCGAAAATGCTCACAGTGACTTGTTAATGGAGTCTCCCACTACTGCCAGGGTCTCCAAAACAAGGAGAGAAGTCAACTGGGAGGCAGGATCAACAAAAAATGCAGCGGAGGGGGGAAATACCTCGGGTAGGGGAGAACACTTTTCGCAAGCTACAAAATATAGACATCAGAAAGAGTAAAAGCCCTAGGAAAAGTACTTTTTCCTGTATTTTTGCTAGGCAAGGAAGTTAATTTATCATAGCCAAATAGAAGATTGAGTGAAAACCATTTCCAGTAAACCAAATAGCAATTTTGACTGTTCTATGACATGGGTTCTCATTTGTGCCTTATATAAAGGCATATTGAGTAACCCTTTTTTGGGTTACAGAAGTAACAATTTTGAAACTACTTCCACTTTTTCAGTACTCTTTCCCTATGTAGAGCAAACATTGACATAACACTCATTCACTGGTATTTTAAACCTGATATTCAATATTCACAAGCATTAGGAATGAACTGTACTTGAAAGCAGAATAGAACAGATGTGAACTTTAAAAACTACCTTTATTATTAAAAGATGCTTAGGCTATTGTGTGCCTAAACTAAAACCAAGTTTGCTCTATGTGTGGCATCCTACATCCTTTTAAGACTGACTGGCACTTGGATCTGTTCATTATACATTCAGTTTCTTTTTTACGTGCTTGAAACCCAAGCTTAAGATATCCCAAGGTCTTCCATTTAATGAAAGTTGTACATGAAATTCAGCTGAAATCTTGAGACTTATATTCCCTATAAAACACACTAAAAATTATCAGTTAGGACAGTATATTAGCTTTCACTGTAAATAATTATATCAGAAAATCCCAAACAGCATCATCACCTACTGAATACACTTCATTTGCTAAGACTACCGTACATCCTGAAACAATACATTCCTCATAAGCACAGAAATCTGGATTTAACATGGATATTTAAATGAGAATCATTGCAAAAAAACAATTATTCAAATGCAAGAGAATGTAACTTGCAGCCTAGCTTTTGCACATCCATACTGCAGATTTGCTACTCAATCCTACTTTGCTTATGGTGGTGAAATATTCAGCAAAACTGTGACCGTATAATACAATTAAACATCTTTTGCATAAATTCTTCCAGACAAATATTATAAGTGAAAGACAGGACAAGAACTCAGCACCACTACAGCTGAAAACTAGCTGTTTATTCATCAGTTCAGCTTCTCCCAACATTTGTAGTAAACCCATGATAGCAACCATGACTGTCTTTACTTCTTGAGCTAGGGTTTACTAATAGAGTTAAACAAAACAAAACAAAAAAAAAGAGAGAGAGAGAATAAAAGCACTGAACTTGAGTAAACACATTTTTACTCCTTCAGGGTGTCTTCGTCACCATAATATAGTCAACTTACCTTGCTCAGGATACTACTGTACATATGTCAGAATTTTTTTAGCTTAGCTTCCCAATTGTTTTTTTAATATACACAGAGGACTGGCTAATATGCTTTACCTTAACTGTACAAGACAATATTTAGTAGTGGCTAACAGAAAACTACAGCAAAGGCCACAGGTACAAGGAAGAACATGGAAGGAATCAGATACAGAAGGAAGTTTCAGACCATACATGAAGCTGCAAGAGTTTAATTTCCTCTGTGTGTTTTTTTACCCGTCAGAGTTAACTCTTCTGCTCTTTGTGAGTTAATTCAGCCAAAATACACAAGAAACTTTTTTTTTGGTGTCTAAGAATGGTTTACTTGATGTCGAGTATGGTAACAGAAACCCCTAGGGAGTACCAACGTGTAAGTCACATAACATGGCGAAGGTATTTGAAGTTACTACTCAAGTCTATCAAAACAGACTGAAGATATTCACAAAACCTAATTTAGCTAAGAGAGAGCAGCCTTTTTTTGCAAGAGAGAAGTTTCTTGATGGGGTGAGTCAAAGCAAGAATTTAACTCCAATGCTTCAATGGGAGCTGTCCTGAGAGCACCTCCATTTCCATCAGCCATACAGAACGCTTCAGGAAACAGTCCTCCTGGACAAAGGCGAACTTGCTATAACCACCAGTATTTCAGTAATTTTGCAAATAGTATCAAACATATCAAGCAGGAAAAATATTTCTACATTTCTGACATCACTACTAAGGCTTCGGCCCAAGCCTGACAGTGTTCAAGAAGAGACTGGACAATGCCCTCAGACACATGATGTGAACTGTGGGGTTGTCACATGCAGGGACAGGAGTTGGACTCGATGATCCTTGTGGGTCCCTTCCAACTCAGGACATTGTATGATTCTTTCTGCAGAGGTGTCCTGCATGCCAGCTTTAGAGGTCTATCCTTCCAGAAGTCCAACAGATCCCTGCAGTAAACATAGGAAATGACACAACTGCTACCTCATTGCTAACCTGACAGGTATTCTGACCATGGTTATAAAAATCACATCTCTCTACCACAAAAAAATATTTTTCACAAAGTGTTATGGCAGGCTGAAAAAAAAAATAATTAGTGAATGCAAATGTGTTTTAACTTCTGATCCAGCAACAGCAAGAGAGGGTCTTTACACCTGCAACGTCTGATACAGATTAAGAAATTCAGTAAAACTTAAAAGATTGTAGTAAGTTTTACTTTTAGAAGCTGTACATTGACCAGACCCTCTGCTTGTCACTTTGAGTATCCAGCTGCTGGCTTTTTTCAGAGCAAGTTAACTCATTAGCCACTGCCAAGTAAATAACAGACACTTCCATTTTTCTAGCCGAGAAAAAAAATAATTAATTAACATTTGAAACAACTTGCTAAAAAGCTACTCATAGTCAATCACGGCAACTACAATTATTTTTAAAGGAGATAGTTTTAAGGACATCATTCTGTTAAGACAAAATATAAATCGGCCATAACAATTCCATCAACACCAACCTGGAACGAATCCCTAGGTCTAAGCTGAAATCAGTCATCCACACAGGAGGACAAATGCACGCCATATCTGAAGTTACAAGATCCGTGTTACTGCACTGAGCCATTTCAAGCTGACAGAGAAGTAGAACTATCAGGAAATGAATGTTAGCAGACATTTTAACCAAAAAGCATGTTATCTTGAACCTACTCTGGATTGCCTTTTATGTTTGGTGCTTAAAATGGCTAGAGATTTACAGGGAACAGGCTGTAACAAAAAAATAGTCTATCGAGGCTTTTTATTTCTGCAATAACCCAGGAAAACCGTAACTAAGTCTAGTCAAGCATTTATCACCCACAAACAATTCTGACAGAACTAAAATGTAACCATTCCTCCCACATGCTAATGACAGAATGGCCAGAGCTAAATGGCATCCCATAATAATTTTACGTGTATGAAGTGTTCCATTTCATTTAGTGATATTATAAAAGTGATGCATTGGCCATAACATTTACTGTTTACAATCTGCAGCAAGCTATACCCTTCTCAAGGGAGATTAAATAATCAAGTAAACGTTATTCACACTGTGTATTTGAGAAAAGTAGATCGCTATGCCAATTACAGATTCTTTCCTATATTAAAAAGGCTGTATGTTAGCCTAGAAAGGAGGAGGAAAGAGAAGAGAGAAGACTGGAGATTTGTTTTGAGTCCCAACTGAAAAGGAGGTCATACGTTCATGTATTGAAAAAGTTATCCTTTAGTCCAACAAAGCCTGAAGAGGAAAAAATTTTAAATGTTTGTTTTGAGTATCTGCTGAAAACATTTCATTATAGGGAAAGAAAACGGAAAGCTCTGAAAAACCATACAGTGATTCACATGACTACAAACAGAAAGATCCAGAAGTAGTCAGATTGCAATTTTATTTCCAGAGTATCCATTAGAGGTGAATATTTTAATGATAACATTTGTTTAAAGTATTCTTTATTAATCTTGCTTATGCAGCATTTTCCACCCAAAGATCGCAGTGATCGATATAGACTGTAATGAATTATGTGTAACACCCCCAGAAAACAGATGCTACATTATTTGTTTTACAGATAAGTAAATGCAAGTATGAAAAATTAAGTGACTTGCCCTAGTCAGAGAGCCAAAAGCACAGCTGTGAATATAATCCAGATACCCCAGCTTCCAATGATCTGTTAACCACTAGACATTAGCCTTTTTGAAATGAAATGTAACCTTTGCCTCACATTTCACCCTCTTTCTAACAAGTCTGGCAAAGCTAGTACTGAGGATGTTCACTTCATGTGGCTGACTTTTAAGAAACTGAAAACTTAAAAAACAAACAAACAAACAAAAGATAAACTGAACTTTACCACAAGGATTACAGAACTCCCAAATCCCCTCACTGCAGGGCTCAGTTACTCGTCTCTGCCCTCGCAAGAGCAGAGTCAGCAATAGCTCAGGGATTTAAAGCTGCTGGCCAGGCACAGGCTTGGGATGAGGCACTGGGGTCACTCATCATCCCAGAGGAGCACCTGCTGCAGCCCTGATTCATGGCAGCCACTTACACCCCAGAGCTGCCACAGCCGCATCCAAACAAGAGGAAGAAACGGATGGGATCGTCAGAGAAACCTACACTGCCCCAACAGCTGTTCCTCCACGTCCTGGCTCACGTGGACAACCATCTTTAAGGTGCCTTCTTTAAGGCTCTCAGCCTTGTGACCCAACAGCCTAGTGACCCAAAGCTCAGCAAAAGGTTAAAAATGCTCACCAGTACTCCTGTTACACAGAAGGCTTTCAGTGTGGTGGTAGTTACATCTTACGCTGTCTCAGCTCAGAATCTACTCCGCGCAGACAAAGCAGAGGGTTTTCTACCAGTGCTTGAGAAAGCCCTCATGGCCTGAGGAAGACTTCAAAGGCCAGCAAAGCATTCAGACAGGGAGGGAGGGTAGACACAAAAACACCCATGACAAAATGCCACCAGTCAAAGAAGGTTACAGAAAATGAGTATCACTTAGAGCAAGCAATCATAATTTGATTGTCACCACTTACAACCTCGAAAACAAATTAGTAGGAGCTTGAGAAACAGCACAGGCAATTAATCCACTTTACTGCACAGATTTTTCAGATGTTCTCAGAAAAAGAAAACTCTCTTCAAGTGTTGCAATACTTAATAGATGTATACAGTATTTATGCACTCACAGTCTAAAAGATGAGAGTTGCAGAACACATCAATCGTTTAAGTTCTTCAAGAAATCACCAAAGAACATATTTTAGATTCCTATGCTTCAAAACATTTGCCTGAACGCACACCAGGAAACCAAAGTTACTTTATAAGCATGAGTAGCGAGGCAGAGATTTAAAACATGTATCTAGCATTGAAAAATCAAGACCTGTTTCCTAAACAGCTATGGTAAGTCAAAGACCCTTAACTAAAATCAATCACATTTACAGTCAAACATACAATAGCCAAATTTCAGAAAGATATTATTAAGATTACTCAGAAGGAACAAGGTCAAAATTCACCTTACTGCAAAATCATACTCTAAGACAAGGTAAGGTACAATTTGTGTACTAAAACTTGTCAGCAGGAAATTAACTCTTCCTGTAATAGAAAGGTCAAGGCCATTCATTGGAAATGCATCTGCGAGGAAGCCTTTGCAAATACCAGTGAAGCCAAACAAGAATATTCAAAATAAGGGCACACAGTTTCATGTGAGTAAATACTGACTTTTGTTTCCAGCACAACACATCAGGTTAGTAGTGTACTCTGAAACATATACTAATTTAAAAAAAATGAATGGATTCAAGCCTGCCAACCCTGTGCATGATTATATTCCTATTGGTGTTCCACAAGCCACAGGCTCACAGAATTAAGCCTGAAGCAGCCACTTAAAAAACCCCCACACATCATAGCTCCAACCATGCCTCAAAACACTGTATTTAAACTTATTTCACAAATAAACCAGCAACTACTACACATTGAACATACTCTCTAAAGCTAACACTGAAGCCCTGTTTTAGCACTGCAGGTCTCTATGATACTTCTACGACTGCAATGGAAGCTAAGAGCCCAAATACTTGCGCTTCGGTCCTCCTATTGCCCGTATTCCATCAAATGACCTTAAAATTGGATCCAAAGGCAGAAAAACATTTTTTTTTCTTGTCTCTCCTCTTAAAAAAGAAAAATAAAAATATTTGTTGAGCTTATAATAATATCACAACCTGCATTTACAAACAACAAAATCCCCTCCACCAGTATTTTCTAACCTCAGGTATTTTACATTTTTACTAACAAGTTGATTTGTTTCTTCCAGAAAAGTCCACTTAAAGCCAATATCTAAATCTTCTTCCCCCAAAATAATATTTCTTTAAAAAGCTATGTTTGTCCTGTGTACTCCTTTTGTTCACTAAGGACAACTAGATTTAGAGACAGAGTGCTTGAAAAACAAAACTTGTTTTTAAATCAGTACACCATAATTGTGGAGTTGTCAAGGTCCACTACACACAGCTACAATTTTTATTCTTTAAAAGAAAAGCAGAACATTTGTTGTGAACAAATGCTAATTTGTTTCACACCTGTTCAAAAATATTAAACTTGGGTTCTGTTAACATTACTATATTTGCAGTTACAGGAAACACAGTTCTATCAAACAAAACACACCCAACAAATCCGCCCCTCCAACCAAAACAAAAAAACCCACAACCCAATGCCATTGGAAAAACTGCACTATTTTTTAAACGTTTTATGGTTCAAAAAATCACTGCCAATCGATTCCTGTTTTACAGTCAAAGAAAACACTGTCCAACCATCCCAACTTCTGCTTGTTGGCAGGAATGCACGTCTTCCATCAGTTTGCCTTAAAAACGCAGGAGTGGATAATCAGCCTAGCAACTCTAAAAATCTCAACAATATACAAAAACTCTCAGCTCCCAGCTGGATATTCCAAAACACACCATGTTTTCTAAAGCTCTTAGTAACAAAATACACAGTTCAGAGCAGTGACATTTTGAACTTTTATTAGTTCCCGTGTTTTTTCCACTGGTTTCCTCCTAATATAGTCCTTAATGTAAAAAAAACATGTAACTGTTAGTAAGACTGCCATACTTCTTCCATTATCAAGGGATATTTTGGTACATCGCATGGTGAGATTCATTTGTCGCACGTGGCACTACGATGAAGGAACTTTGGGATGGCAGAGGATGACCAAAGGGAACACGTGTTGGGGCAAGGCTACACGGATCCGGGAGCCGAGAGCTAATCGCCCACGCAAACACCAGGGCTCAAGGTGTCCCGACTCGTGACACCTCCACGGCCACCCCCCGGGCACCTGAGGCACCCATCCACCCAAGGGACCGTGAAGTGATGGCGACCACCAACCCGAGCCTCAATTCCTGACAACAGAGCCCAAAGCGTTCCCACAGGTTCTGACAAGCCCCCTAAGGGCTACTGGTGGATTCCGCCCCGGGGCCGAGACCCCAACACCCCCAGGCCCGAGGCCCCAGCACCCCCGGCCCCCGCAGCCCGGCTTCCCCCGGCGGTGCGGGCGCTTACCGGGCGGTGTCGAGCAGCGGGTGCTTGGTGCCCACCAGCTTGCGGACCTGCATGGCGATGTTGCTGAGCTCGTCGCTCAGCAGGCACCGCAGGCTCATGAAGGACGTCGGGTACCCCACGATCTTCTCGGCCTCCGACACCACCTGGCTCCAGGGCGGGCCGCCCGACGCCACACCCCGCAGGCCGCCGGCGCCGCGGGCCCCGCGCCGCAGCAGGGAGCCCCACATCCCCACAACGCTGCCCCGGGGAGCGCCCGGCGCCGGCTCCTCTCTCCCGTTACTCGCCCCGCGGACTAGGCGGCGGCGGACGAGGCCCCCTCCTCGCTCGTTGCGGCCGGAGGACCCCCCCCACGCCCCGCAGTCAGGCCCGGGCGGCGGGACCCCGCGGCGGCCGCGCTGCCTGCCCGCGTCCCCCCCGGCGGCGCGGCGGCGGCCGGAGCGGGCTCATGGTGCGCTGGGGGCAGCCATCTTGGCCGTCGTAAAACACGCCGGGCCGTAAAGTGAGCGCGGCAAGGCTCTGCCTTCTCTCTCTCAGCCGGCTTCCTCGCCTGACGGCAGCGGCCGTTGGGCGGGTAACGGTGAGGAGCTGGCCGGCTCCCGGGGAGGAGGCTCTGATGCTTACCGGGTGCATCTCCTCTTTTTCTTCACCCTTAGCCCTGGGTAAGGGGCTACCCCGTCTCTTTCTTACTCTGTGCTTGTCGCCTCCCGGGGCGGCGTGTGCGGCCCGGCCATGGCGGTGGCCCGGCTGGGCGGGATGCGCTCTGCCTGCTCCTAGTGTTGCATACACAGGCCAACGGGGAAGAGGGTTCAAGTTCCCACGTAAAGTATTCAGCGTGTAGCCTGCAGCTATGCAGTCATGTTTTCTTGTTTTCATAATTGAGAGTCCAGCGCAGAGCCACAAAGATGATGACAGGAGTGGAGCATCTCCCTTATGAGGAAAGGCTGAGGGAGCTGGGGCTCTTTAGCTTGGAGAAGAGGAGACTGAGGGGTGACCTCATTAATGTTTATAAATATGTAAAGGGTGAGGGTCACGAGGATGGAGCCGGGCTCTTCTTGGTGACAACCAATGATAGGAGAAGGGGCAATGGGTATAAACTGGAACACAGGAGGTTCCACTTAAATGTGAGAAGAAACTTCTTCTCAGTGAGGGTGACAGAACACTGGAACAGGCTGCCCAGGGGGGTGGTGGAGTCTCCTTCTCTGGAGACATTCAAAACTCGCCTGGACGTCTTCCTGTGTAACCTCATCTAGGTGTTCCTGCTCCGGCGCGGGGCTTGGACTTGATGATCTTTCAAGGTCCCTTCCAATCCCCAACATTCTGTGATAATTGCAGTGTATAGGTATTATTTTTTGTCTTTTTCCAAAGTTGTTTGGGATGTGGCACCAGCAGGCCTGATTTACTGTGTGCTCTGCCTTTCCTTGTAGGTTTATCCCATCATGCGCTGCTGTGGAACAGCTGAGGAGTTTATGAGCAACCTCCTTGTGAGCTGAACTTTCAACCAAACACTTAATGTCAAAAGTGACGACTAATTTTGAGTGCCCAGCTGAAGACTTCAGAGTCCTGCAATTCCACAGTGTGGTCTACTGTATATCATGTTGTCTTTCGTTTGTTCTGAGCACAGCCATCATTGGCGCCTCTTTGCAGCTACATGCGCCAAAAGCTTTTGTGAATTCAGAGAATGGAAAATTCACTGTCCATCTTCAGAAATTTGATTTATGTGACTTCCTCAATTCCACAAACACTCCAGCAAGAATATGATCTGTTCTGTCTTTATAGTCACATCCATTCCTCCTATAGCTTCCAGGCTCTTTTGCAACAAATCAGGCAGAGTTCTGATGAAAAAACAGTCCCTCCCATTCACTGCATTCGATTGAAAAATGAGGTGTTACATTTCTTGTCTTTATAAATACAAAATACAGGTCACTTCATTTTGTTTGCATTATTCCACATGATTAAAAAGAGTTATGGTGAAGGACACTGTAAAAGAGGGTGCAAATAGAAAACAATTCCATTACAAAGAAAGATGAAGTGCAGCCCAGGAAAGCACAAATAACTCTTGAAGTTCTAAGGCAGAAGCTGCTGTTTCCAGAGACAATGTCAAGGCATTTATTGTTCTTATGCCTAAAAAAAAGTTGAAATGGGCACCAAAACTGTAAAAGCTACTGTCCCAAGAAAGAGGGTTTGACTCTGGAGTCAACAACTGCTGAACATGCCTGTGGTGTCCTGTAAGCAGCCTCTCCCAAACTTGAGAGGGGAAAAACTGGAATGGAGAGAGCCTGTGAAAACTGGAAAGATGACAGTAACATTAAGGTTCTGGTGTCAAATCTTTGCTTTCTGTCCTGCCTTTCCCTGAGAGAAAAAAGCTTTGCTTTGAAGGAGCTGCCATTGACTCCAGTTAGTGAGTGTCACAGAACAAACTTTTGCTAAATAGGGGGGTTTCGGTTCATAAACACACTCTGAAAATGACAGAATGCAATGGCATGTTTCTGTGCAGAAAGCCTAAGTTAATGAAAATTGCTGGAGGGATGCACTTAAGAGGAGCTACCAAGGCACCTCATTCTGTAATGGTGACAAGTTCCTCGATTCATTTCCTGAGACATATCCATTCTTGCACTTACTGTGGTAAATATTCTGTGAATAACATGATTATGCAATTAAAGTCTGCTTAAAATAATACATATAAGCTGTGGAGAATTAGGGTTCTATGCGCAGTAAACCTACCATCTCCTAACGTGTGAGACTTTAGCTTTTCAAAATTGCTGCTCTTTGTGTTATAGTCTAAGAAATGGAACACCTCTACCCCCTTTATGTAGAATTCTCCTAATTCCAAGTGGTTTAGAACTAGGGCAAGACCCTTGATGTCCATAATGCCGCTCTCTGGCAGTAGAGCTTTCTCAGGATTCACCAGCAGTAGGCTGATGTTCTTTAAATGCAACAATCATTGGAGAAATAAAACATACATTTTGTCAGTGAGTTTCACAGCCTTTTTTTTTTTTTGACCAGAGAGACTCTTTGAAAAGATTATGTTGTAATACCCAAGGACCCACTGTCTCTCACTTGCAGCCCAACACCTTCATCCCTTTCCCTTTCGTTAACAATGTAACAGTCTTACTTCAGTAGTCCATTTTTGACTCCTGGTCCAAGTGCATGGTTTCCTTCTCCCAGCCTCCTCACTTCTTTGCTTCAGTCCTACACACCATCACTACCGTTCATTCTTGACACAGCCTCCTGATCTTTTTCTCATTCAGTTCGAATCATCCTCTTGTCTGCACAGCCTGCATCCTAATCACGGACTCTTCTTTTCATACACATTTATGGGTGGGATTGTGTGGAACAGCAGCAGAATCCTCTCTCAGTTCTTGCACTCACCTCCACAAAGGCCTCTGTTGCTAGGAAAAGCCATTGCCAGAAGGTCTTGCCTACCCCTAGTAAACCTACAGCAGATGTCCATTACTGTTGGGCTTTTCAGACAGTGGAATACGGAAAGACCATTCTGACTAGAGGTCTGTATTTCCATTTTTAATGGCAACAGACATTCCCTGCCCATCAAATCCTTGGCAAAACCTTTGCCAAATTTCAGCTTTAGAGGATGGAGATGGGAGATTTTCTCGGTCATGCAGTCAAACAATATTTCTTAACACAAGCAAAATGGTTTTGTTTTGCCAACCTCATTTTCCAAACTGACTGAACTATTTTAAAAATCACACTCACGCTGACACACCAAGCACAGGAAATATCATTACAAATTAGTTAATATTTGACAATTACCAGCATCAAAAGCCAGGGTCGTACAGTAGGTAATGATGGACCAACTCACCCACAAGCGTTGCTGGTTGTGCTGCCTGTAATTTAGAATTTCTCAGTTTTTCTCTACAAAAAAACCTCATCAGAAGCAAAAGTATGGTGTAATTACCATATTTTAAGTTGTGGACAAAACGACCTTTTAAATTTTTTTTTTTCCCCTTCTTGGCTCCTTTCCCCTTAGGATTCAAGAGAAAAACCCACACTATTTCAAGAGCTTCAGTGACTGTACAATAGATGTGTCTGTTTCTTTAGAGTCTTAAGCAGAGAAGAAAATGAAGCTTTTTTTTTTTCTTCTATCAATTGGTTTTGTTAAGGCTCCCCAGGATGAGAAAGAAGCTACTGCAGGGGGCCAGTATCAAAGTTGAAGAACAAAGATGAAAGGTGAAGAGACACTTCTGTTTACATCAGCATGCTCTGGACTAACGTACCAGAGAATACATCAAAGCCACCACCAGCGCCAGCTCTGGATATCTTTTCTAACAAATGAAATGTGGAAATATTTTCCTGACTACCATCTGAAGTAAAACGATTGCAAAGCACTCTCATTTGATTGGGAACATTTGAACTTTCAGTCTTTCATAGTCACTCTGGCCTTGTCCAAAATAAATGGACATATGTCCGTAGCAGAATGAGACTAGCCGTGTTAATATATTATACTAACTATACCCTGCCTATATAACTTCATCTTTTTCTAGATGTTGCTTTCTTTTTTAATAGATTAAAGCTTAGATGCACTCTAAGGCTGTTTACAAAAATGAAAGCTAACAGAAATGTGTCTATTCCTTCCGAAGCATCCAGGTAGTTGTCCCCCTCCCACACCCAGTACATACAGAGAATTGATTCACTCCATAACACCCTGGGGAAGCAGACAGTTATGATCATTTCCATTTTGGAAGCCAGGAGGTTTAACAGAGAGGTCGTGTGATTTGTCCAAGGCTTTGCAAAACCCCTAAGGCAAACTGAGAAAAGAATCCACTTCTCTTGACCTCCTTGTCTGTGTCTTGTCTACAAGGCTGCCTGTCTTCCTCCTACTGACAGGCTACAGGGAGGACGAAAGCCTTATTGATCCTATGGTTACACGCAGGAAAAACAGCATCATTTAGCATCAGTTGATTTCAGTAGGAGTCGTGTCCCTTGTACAGAATTTGGCACTAAAAGGTATTCATTTTTAGCCTAAATATACCTACTGAGACACCAATATCAGAACACGAGGTGTTGCTGGCTAATAAATGTCAATAAATGTGTAATCATTTTGATTTTATTTAACAAATAAATAAACATAGCTGTGATATATAGAGATCCTTTGTATGAGTAGGTGCATGTGACCCTTTTCACTCTGCACACAGAATGCAGTGATACAGCGTGAGCTGAGAAGCCAGAGCTGCCGGTGCCTCAGCAGCGTGGCGCAGGCAGCAGGACATGCCTCTCCTGCACCGCATGCTCGCAGAACACAGCTCCCTCCCCACTGGCTCGCCAGCCAGCACCGAAAAGAAAACAAAATCAATTTAAGTCCCTCCATTTCAGCCAGCTGACTAGGAACAGGAGCAGACGAGTGTGCGGCTCCCTTCTATGTAGAGTCGCTGTTTTTTCACCTTGCAACACAATTTCAATTGTTAGAGAGCCGCTTAGGCCGTCTCCTCTGACGGGCAGTGCTCCACTCGGGGGAATTTGGACAGAGGTTCTCAAAGCAGCAATGTTTTGGAGCCGAGCAATCTACAGAAGAAGGAGGAGAAAGATAAGCACAGTGTTAGTTCTGGTCATATGCAATGGAAGCTGACAAAGCATCCATCATCCTGTACAATATTAGCCTTTAAATATTCAGCTTTATCAGTTCCCCCATCCCTAATCCATCATTAACCACCCCATGAAGCCTCAGCTGATTAGCCCCACCTCTGCAGCTTGGCAACCCATTAACTATTTATTATTTGTACTTAATTGAACTCTAGTAGCAGTGGAAAACTCCAACCAGACACATTTCAAAACTAGAACAAAGGAGATTGTCCCTTGCCTAAGGAGTTCATGGTCTGGGCAAGAGTGAAATGCAGCAAAGATGGAACGACAGCCATGCTGAACAAAGGCTTACTCACATGCCCTCTCCCCACCCCACAGACCTATAGATTTTCTATGAATTTTTTTTTTTTAGTGAGCTCCATGTCAGCATCCCTTAAAAGCACAGAAGATTATGTGATTTGGGAGGGTCCAGCAGAAAAAAAAAAAAAAAAAAAAAGGGATTTTGTATGTTAGATGAAAAACAGATTGAAAAATCACCTAAATCATTCCACAATTACTAGGTAGTAATACAATGCAGGGATTAAAGTCATTGTATAGTAGGAAACTGGCAAACATATACAACATACATATTTTATATGAATTTAAGTAAATATATGGAATATATTTTCAGTTAAAATTCTTATTTCTCAGAGACTACATATCTGTAATTTATGAAGTGTTATTTATATTTTGCTGCTTGTTATTCACATGCATAATTAAAACATTGATACAACACTAAATGTTCTTTCTGCTAGTAATGCTGGGTTTGAGGGGAGAAGATGTGTACACCTTTATTTTTTCAATTAGATGGGAAAGCTGTGTATTTTCCACCAAAGCTGGCTGCACATTTCCTCTGAAGTAAACTTTGCAGAAGTCACCGGTGCCTTTGTTGCCTCCACCTGGGTTTCTGTACCTTTCTGTTCATGAGTCCCCTTTGAAGCGTGCCTGAAAGATCCAGTTCCCAAGGAAGGCACTACCCCCTCCCTGCGCAGTGCTGCACAGCACAGGCACTCCACACTAGAGACTCAGCACTGGCTTGCTGGTTACTGGTAACTGTAAAGCCCAGAGCACTCAAGGAAATGATTTTCTAAGGGGCTTCTCTCCCTCTGAACCCACTTGCTGCCTCGCTACCAAGTGCAGAGTAATGTCTGTCTAGGAACCAAGTCTCAATACATGAAAGTCAACCTGGATGATAAAGAAAATAGGTTTAAAATTTGAGTTAGAAAACCCAAGTTAAAAAAAAATAATTTGAATCTGTCCTTGTAATTCTGTGTCTGACAAAATAGTGTATTTCAAGTGGCACTGACTAAATGGCTTTGGGGAAATTCATGGAATCATAGGTTTGGGCTGGAAGGGACCTTCAAAGGTCATCTAGTCCAACCCACCTGCAATGAGCAGGGACATCTTCAACTAGATCGGGTTGCTCAGAGCCCCGTCCAGCCCGGCCTTGAATGTCTCTAGGGATGGGGCATCTACCACTTCCCTGGGCAACGTGTTTCAGTGTTTCGCCACCCTCATTGGGTGGTAAAATTAAAACAAGATAAACAAAGGTATTCATCGATACTATACTGTACTATCTATATACTTTCCTCCAGCCTAGGTAAACCCTTCTGTTCAATATAGATGTTCTTCAGCACGATTCATCTGCTTTTGAATTTATCCTGATGTCAATCTGTTGGAGGCAATGAGTGATGACGCTCAGGGTACAAGGGGTGATGCGTTTATTTTTACCTAGCACTTGACTCATTTGCATCCGTTCTTCTTTTTATCCCTGTAATTAAAATGCCTGCCTGCCACTTCAGTACATGCACTAAAATGATTAAAACATGACTTGAACATTATAGCAATCACAGTTACTGCTGCTGTACAAGAGGAAGAACAATTGATCTAGGCCAGCACAGTTAGGTAAGCTATTCAAGGGAAACCATAAGCTACTAACGCAAAATAGAATGTAGAAGTATTGAGTCAGATGAAAGGAGCATCTAAGGCAGTATACCCTGGCTCTGATAAGAGCCCGTATGAAATGCTTAAGGGAAGAGAATGAGAAATCAAGCAAGTACGGAGTAGTATGTCCTGTCCACCCCACTTCCACATAACTGCACTTTAGAGACTTCTTGAGCCAGAAGCTCTATCAAGTCTATCATGTTTAATAAACCAGATTGGATCTATTTTCCAGAACTTCCAAGTCTGTCTCTTCTAAGCTCTTCTTTGAAGCTGTTTAGACCTTTGCTCCCCTGAAGAACCTGTGGATGTGTGTTCCACAGTTTTATTGTGTATTACGTGGAAAAAAACCCCACTTCCTTATGTTTATTTTAAGCCTCCTAACTCATAGTTTGCATTCAGAGCCAATGAGGCATGCCCAAGCTAGTCTCAAAGAAGCCTTGAACAACATTTCCATCCCTTTCTGTTTTATTAATTCCCTGATCTTCCTTTTTTTATCTCTCTCATTCCCTTTCTTTTACCCTTATGTTATCTCTGGAGGGTGTTGCAAGCTACACAGGCATCTGATTTACAAATCCATGCCTATTACATACCAAAATTCAAATTACCAGAAGTATGGCAGTCCTTCAGAGACACACTCTTCCACAATGATGTCACTTCCTTGTAAGTTTAGTCTTTGACTTCAGCACCTTGGTTCCCTTCTGAGCACCCCAGTGACGGTGACCTGGTTTTCGGAGGTGCTTAGCACCCACCACCTCCCGGGGAAGCTGCAGGCACTCCACACACACAAGAGAACACTTTTATGCAAAGCATCTGCCTGGCTCTGGGCACTCAAGTATTAAATTGTTATTCTGGATTCAGCTTCACAGTGTAGTGACGCAGGAAATCATCAGTCCTGGAGTGAAATTAAGAACCTTAGGACTGGCAGTGATTTAAGTTAATCACGGTGATTTAAGGTAAGCAGTCCTCTTGAATTAAATATTACTGAATGTGAATCTTCCCAGTTTTTTCAGGATCAATGGAAAATGCTGCAGAGTACAATCATCTTACAGACTTTGTGTAGTATAAATGTGTAGATCATTTCTATATCAGGAGTCCTGCTTGGACATTTGATTTTCAGCTTCGTATCTGTTTCCACAGTAAAACACACCAAAACTTGAACTTACACATTCACCTGTACAATCATCCAATAGATACACTTTCCATCTGTGCTACAGTTTTTCCTTCTTTCTCTGTTCCTCACTCTTGGAATTTGCTCAGACCTATTCTCTAGCCAAATATATTTTTTTTTCTTTTTTTTTTCCTTCAGTGTACTCCTCTTTGCATTTCTTTTTGCTTTCTCGCCACCTTTCTATGTGTCAGCCTTGTTCCAGTTCTTCTCCCTGATGGCATTCAGAACTCCTGCTACTTTCATACACTCTCACCGTTTTAAGCCGCTTTCCCACATGCTCCCTTTCACGGAACACCTTCCTTCCACTGATTTCCAAAGCACAGATGCTTGTTCGCTTTCCATGATGGCAACAACAGCTCTAAAAGAAACATATCATTTCCCCTCCTGCAATTCATGCACAAATGCTTGGCATGTGCTGCCTGGAGAAAGCCTTTTGAGTTTGAATTTCCTTGCCTTTGTGGAATCTGTGAAAAAGTCTGATAGATTACATCTTTGGCAGTTATTTCAAATGACTTTATTTGCAGCCAACTGAGGCAAAATCTGTCAATGGTGCTGTCCCCCTGTTCTTTAAAAGGTCGTTGGCGTTTCATGAGTGAGCTCAAAGTCAAGCTGGTTCAAAGGGAGGCTCACATTTCATTATTTTCCAAGAAGGTTAGATTACACGTTCTAATGGTGACAGGACTGTCCTACAAGACATAAGAGCAGGGTTCTAGCTGAGGCTGTGAGACTCCTCAAGTACATGTGTTTTGTCACTTTATCTCTCTCCCGATGATTTCTCATCTGCAAAATAGCTGTAATACTAACTGGTAGCTGTAATACTAGTTAACAACAGAGAAGGCGGCCCCAGCTAACCATATGGGTGGCTAGGTTTGGACCTGGTTTTGGTGTTGGCAGTTCAGGTAAAGCCAATAAATGTCAGTCTACAGCTTCTCAGACCAGGGCTTAAGAGACGGTAATTGCCACTCACAATATGCAAGAGGCAATTTCTGACGTTGTCCCAGGGGTAAGAGGAAGCAATACAGAGCCTTGGCTCTCTCTACAAGCCAACTGACTTGCTGCCTGAGCTTGCAGGAATGGTGGTGCATCTGGGGACCTCTACTGATACTGAAAACAAACCGCAGCATGGTGGGGGGTTGCCATGTACATCTGTGGTAGGAGCAGGATTTCAATCCATGCTAATTGAGATATTCACGGAGTTCCTGACCCTCAGCTCCCAGGAGTTACCCAAAGCTGAAGTCTTGTGGGAAGACTTTGCCACACCAGCTGTGTGGGATGGAAGTTGTCTGTGACCGTCTCCCATCAGCACCCTCCGGTGATCTGAAAGGGACTAGGAGGATATGTCAATTCTGCTTTAACTAATTGCGTTGTGAAAATAAATGGATAACCACATATGATTTCAAGAATCTTCGATGGAGATGGATATATACATTGGCCCTGTCCTAAGGGAAAAAAATCTTGCTTGTGTAGAGAATGATTCTTGGGACTGTCTTTGAGCAGAATCTATTTTTTATTATGGCAGTAAGAGATGTAGATTATTATCAATGTTACATGCATGATTTAATTAGAAAAAAGCAACACAGTTCAGGAAAACAAAATCTTTCCAAATAATATTTATACTAATTACCTAAAAGATCATAAATCAGAGCAAATTGAATAAATTGCAGGAGAAATGGGATGACAAGAATCTCATGAAGTTCAGCAAAAAAATGCAAAGTCCTGCACCTGGAGGGGAATACTATTTGTAGTAATACAGGTGGGGGACTGGCTAGAAAGCAGCTTTGCAGGGAAGACCCTGGGGACCCTGGCATTCAAACATGAGCCAGCAGTGCACCCTCGCTGCAAAGAAGGTCTGGTTGCATTAGGAAGAGCATTGCTGGCTGGTTGAGACAGGTGATCCTTCCTCTCTGCTCAACCCTGGCGAGACACGTCTGGAGTGCTGGGCCCAGGTCTGGGATCCCCAGTATAAGGGAGACACTGGGACAATGGCAGTGAAGGGCCGCGGAGATGATGAAGGGACTGGAGCATCTGATGTACTGGGAGAGGTTGAGAGATTTGGGGTTGTTCAGCCAGGAGAAGAGAAAGCTCAGAGGGGATCTGATCAATGTGTATAAACACCCGGGGGGGAAGTAGAGAAGATGGAGCCAGGGTATTCTCAGTGAAAGGAAAAGGGGCACATGGGCACAAATTGAAATACAGCAAATTCCATTTAAACATAAGAAAAATATTTTTTTGACTGAAGGTGGTAAAACACTGGAAGTGGCCCTGATACACTGAGGAGTCTCCATCTTTGGAGATATTCAAAACACGACTGGACACAGAGCCAACCTGCTTTGCTTTGAGCAGGGAGGTTGGACTATGTGACCTCCAGAGGTCCCTTCCAATCTCAGCTGTTCTTTGGTTTGCTGAGTAAAGAACATTGTCTTATGCTGAAAATATGTGCCACATCCTAGCCCTGAGTGTGTTTCCGTTCTGCGTGCCCAAGATATGTTTGGGGGTTTTTTAACAGACTTTTTACCACAGTGATGCCAATGCATTGCCATTATATATGAGGATGTGTAAAATTCATGTAAATATAACTGAGAAGATCAAGAGGTTGAATCACATGTCATGTAGGATTCTGGTGAGATGCCAGCAGGAAAGCAAGCATTGCAGTAGAAGAGTAATAGCCAAATAATGACATGACAAAGCCCAACTTCACCCAAGTCTAAATCACTTAGTATATGTCACTGTAGATACCTTGACACGTTTCTTTGGGTCCAGGAAAGAAATGAATAACCCACTGTATCTTGTATATGCAATGCAGGGGGTAATTTGGACAAAATGATGTAATGTTTTTGAAAGCATGACAAGAAAATTAAAGATGAAGAAACTCCAGAATGACTTTTATGAATGAAAAGAACCTGTAATTGTTTTCCATCCCTTGACGGATATTACTTAAACTGACATACTATATCATGCAACAAAGCTCACAGGGGAAATACAAGATTATGAGAAAATGTATAAACCACTATCTTTATTGTAAAAAAATCTTTTATTCTTCACAGCAAGACAAAGAGAGGAGGGATGCCTTCTAGGAATAACTTGCTGTAGATTACTGTAATAATATTTTAAGGAATGTATCAGCCCAATTGATCTATTAAAAAAAAAAAAAAGAAGTTAAAAAGAAGAGAGAACTTTCTGCTGTATCCCAATCCCACACAAGCTCTCTCCCTTTCTTTCTGTCATTGTAGCATCTGGGAGACTTATCCATTTATTAAAGTGAAAATAAGAATACCTTGTCCTGCCTTCTTCTGTGTGGGGAAGTAAAAGAATGGCAAGGGGTGGAAATGGTTATTGTCAGGAAATGATAGGTGAAGAAATGAGTGAGCCTTGTCTGTAAATACTTTCAGTTCACATTGGAGGGAACTTTACAGCTGTGGGACAGCTGCAGAGAGCACAAGTCTCCACCCCTCACCAGTTTTGCTTCTGACTTCAATGGTTCCCCGCTTTCAAGGTAGCAGGGGCTGAGAGCAGGAGGGTCTCTCAGGTACCTCAGACCTTCTCCAAAGCAGCCTTTAGAGGTCAGCATTTTGGGTGTCAGCCGCAAGTAAATAAGAAGCCCTCAAGAAAGCAGGCCTTCGTATATGCTCTTACCAACCTGTATGACAGAGCAAGTAGACCACTTGTTTTAACCACACGAAAATTTAAAAGATTCACAAGTTCCATTATGAGGAACAGTCCTCAACTGCAATGAAGTCTAGAGGTTGCAAATGCAGTTTGTCACAGTCAAGTTCAAGCTTGGTATCTAACTTCCTTGCTCATCCACAGGTCATCCATTTTCCTCTGCCTGATGTTTGGCATTATGTTCAACTTGAAAACGTCGCAGCAGGGTCACTGAATAACCATAGCGGATAGATAGGGTGTAGCAGCAGACAGATGATAAAGATTTTTCCCCAAAGTCAATACTGGTGTCCGGGACATATTTTACTAATTTAGTTTTTAATGCATTGCTGATACCTTTTTAAAGGTTTAATATTGATTGATTTTTAATGGCATGGGTGTTCTATGATGAAGGAAAAGACTCCTCCTTGCTTACTTTTGGTGTAGGGAACATGAGAAATGAAACAAGAAACAAAAAGGTATTTTACCAGAAGACTTGTAAGTATTTAACAAAGAACCAGAGAAACAAGTGAACATTTCTTTCTGTTTATCATACTAGGTGAAATTTCAGGTAAGAATAGCAATCATTAATTAATTATTTAATAAGTTAAATAAAGTTTCTCTCTGCCAGAACTGTTAAATGCATTAACAGTATTAAGGCTCTATCTTGCCATTAATCTGTACAGATTTGACACTGATGCCCTAAAGCAGTACAAAAAAATGAAACATTCATCAATATTAAAATACCTTCAAACATTTCCAGACCTTTGTATTTGGAAAGCCGCCACTACTCCCATTTCAACTGCCATACTGTGTCTGCTTTGGAGAGGCTACCTCTTGACATTTTGCAGAACAGCCTCTAATCGTCTAACAAAACTCTGGATTGAGATTAGTATCCAAAGCAGAAAGGAATCTACAGACACTACTGTGTGTGAATAATGCTGCGGGCGTTCATCCAAGCTCAGCGACGAGTGGAATGTACCTCTTCTCAAAGGTATGGGTGAAATAACATCACTGAAGTGGAAGTGGGGATTGGGTGGAACAGAAGCGAGGGAGAAGTTCACGTGTATTTTCCATATGCATAGAAATGGATGGCTGTGCTTAAAAAATATATATATATTTGGAGATGATATTTTAATTATTCGGTGCATTTATTTTCTTCTGATGGCATAAATAATCTATCACCTAAGTGTGTCATACAAAAAGTCAAAGGAACATTTCCATTTCAAGTCAAATAAAATGTAGTGGTACTTTTCTATGAACACATATAATGAATTTATTTGTTTAATTAAACACTTCAGCAAACCAAATACCTGAATTTAAATTGCTGTTCATTATGGCTTCACCTCGGATACAGATGAAACAAGAATAGGTTATCATGTGAAAAATCATGTAGCCATATGTTTTCCACGGTAATTGGCATTATTAAGCAACCTGATGGAGATCTGACAACACTTTGGCAAGCAGGGAACAATAAGGTAAATTATCAGCAATATTAAGAGAAACCAGTTAAGAGCTGCAGCTCTATTTTGGCCTGCAACATCTGCAGCTGTTATTTGGGAAAAAACAAACAAAGAAACACAACAAAGAACAACCCACAAGATCCTCCCTTTTTACCTTCAGCTTTCTCCCTATATGTGTGGGTGTACATGTGTTGTTTATACGTGCATAAACGCACACTGACTTGTCCTCACATTTTGGTACCCGAGCTTCCATAGCGCGTTTCCCACCGTGTTGAGAAGGCGACAAACAGGAGGTGGAGCTCTCGCCGCAGCCGCCGCGGCGGCAGCCCGGGCTGCGCCGGGCAGGGATGCTCACCCGGGGCAGGGATGCTCACCCGGGGCAGGGATGCTCCGCTCCCCCGGACAGGGATGCTCCCCAAGGCAGGGATGCTTCCAGGGACAGGAATGCTTCCAGGGACAGGGATGCTCCCCGGTGCCGGGATGCTCCCCAAGGTAGGGATTCTCCCCCAGGCAGGGATGCTCCTAGGAACTGAGATGCTCCCCTGGGGCTAGGAGGCTCCTCAAGGTAGGGATGCTCCCCAAGGTAGGGATTCTCCCCCAGAAAGAGATGCTCCCCCGGGGCTGGGATGCTCCCCCAGGGCTGTGTATCCTCAGCCCCTTCCACCTAGGACTTCTGCCTCCTACGGGGCAGCACAACTGCTACAGTAATTACCCTGGTTGTCCCAATTTTGGCTCTGAAAACCATCACGTTGTTTCCAGTGTGCCCCCAGGCTATCATTTGTTTGATGCCATTGCCTTTTAAAACCTTTCGCTTTGGAGCTGTCGTGCTGCTTACATATTTACCAGCTGGAAAAATCAGGCCTGCTTGTTTATCTTGTCCTCTCTGGTAGGCAATAATGAGAAGAAATAGCTCAATAATAATATTAAATAGAGTTACACATTAATAAGGACCAAATTGAAGAACATAGTTACAGCAAAGTGTGGCTTTTGTGTTACCTAAAAAGAACTCCCATAAGTGGATAGGTGTCCTTTCAAAACACGTAAATACTAATAAATAGGAATATGAATGATATGATATGATATGATATGATATGATATGATATGATATAATATAATATAATATAATATAATATAATATAATATAATATAATATAATATAATATAATATAATATAATATAATATAAACCTGGGGCAATTTATTTTAGTCAATTCATTTGCACCTGTTGTTTTATGAACAATATTTGTTTTACAGAGGGCCAAATTACTGTGCTTGCAAAAATCCAAGTACAAATTCAGAGACAGAAATGCAAAGCCACGATAGAACAAAAATATGGAGCTTGGCAAAGTGCCTTGGGTCTAAAACACGCACCTGGGCAATGGAAGGAAAAGTTCAATTTCTTGCTATGACTCAGATACAGCAGAGACCTGAACTTCAGTCTTGGAGGTGACATAGCGACCACTGAAAGGCAGATCATGTTTTTTTCTTCTCAACTTTGAAAATAACCAATGAGTTAACTGAAAAAAAAAAAACCAAACCACAAAAACAAAACAAGCAAAAAACAAAAAAACAACCAGCAACCCCAAACCCTTGAACAGGCTAATGAGTGAGAAACTTACTCTGCTGTGCTGTGGTTAGAGCATACACTCATCATGGGAAGCCTGATACGCAGTTCCTGCTCCCTTTCGAGATGAGTTACAGTAAGGAGTAAGAACCTTTTTTCCCCTCATATAAAAAAATCTTATTTTTGCTTTGAATGAGACTGGAAACATATTTAGAAAACCCTGCACTTTTTTTTTTTTTTAAGAACATGGGATTCTTGCTTTCCAATGCACACTATGTAATAGATTGATTTAAAATCACCTTGGAAATTTGTCCAATTCACCAAGGAATTTGGTCTCATTAATCTCAGCAGCAAAATCTTTGCTGATTTCCAAGGATGAGGATTTCATCTTTGGCTGAAAACTGCTTACTGATACCACATAGCCCGGTATCTCTGTCTGGTAGAATAAATGCTAGCAGTCCTATTGATCTTATCAGCCACCTTTGTTCACCTATTTAAGATGTTTGCAGAATCCATATTGAGCACTACTGAACCAGGTTTCTTTACCAAAAATACAGGTTTTCACACAAGAAATATGTGCTGCCACGGTTCAGTAAATGTATTGAATGTTTGGGTCTCTGTAATGTAAATACCAGATTTATTTTCTCATAACTTTTTGGAGAGTTTCAGATCAATGCCATTGTATGACTGACAAATTTATGGCTTCCATAGCTTTTGACATTCTGCCTCCTCTTACAAGTTCACGAGCTACGATTAAAACCTGAAAGCATTCCTTTTCGTTAGTCATCCCCTCCCCAGTAAGAAGTGGAATAATTAGATGGTTTCCAAAACTTATTTCAGTATCTACAATGTGTGTCAGATAACATCTGAGCACTCTAAATGCACGAACTTCTGCGTTGACAGTTGATGGTCCTCCATATGCTATCACTAAGAAGAACAACTTCCCAAGAATATGTAGGATAATAATATGCAATATGTAAAGGTAATAACAGCTCTAGAAAAATAGGAATCATGACAGTTGCAGAAAAAAGCTGCGGCCAGATGAAGAGATATTATTATTAGGACACAGAGAAGTAGAACTTTTGTATCTATCCAAAGCCTGTATTAGATACCAAGAAAAAAAGGATATGCTCTAAGACCATTGTTTTTATCTGGTGGTTGATGAGGTCCTGGGGGACTGGAGGCTATTTTTAAGGAGCTTGCCAGAAGTAGCTGAGAAAAGTGAGCCTACTGTCAGGAGGCATAAGTTCACATCCCCATTCAAAAGTATTTGGAAAAATACTGGAAAAAAAACCTAACGGAAAGCTGCTATTTCTGGTGATCAAGAATTGAAGATCAGTGTTCAGAACTGGTTGCAAGAAGGGTAGGAAGTGCTTCAATTCACAACCAAACCTTCAGCCGCTACTCAGGAAAACTGGAATGACAGATTCGATCTTGAAGACATTTGTTTTGGTCTACTCACTGTAACCTGCTGAAGACAATTCACATAATTTGGGTTTGCAAACACACTCTCCAAAGTCCCTCCCAATATTAAAGGAAGTTCTGTTTATGTTGCGAGCTTGGAATTAATCTTTGTGTCAGATTATTGACTCAGTCTGTTACATTTATGCCATGAAACAGTACTTTATTACAATATTTATAGCAAGTGTTGAGTAGTAGTCTTCAGATGTTTCACTGAACAAGAACCAATTGAGGCAATACTCTGTTTAGCAGAAGTTCTAAGGTTTTCATTAAAACTCTGCTATCAGCTCTGCAGAGAAACTAGTGATATGTCCCTAGTACAAGAATTAATGTTACCTTTTTCATTAGAAGGACTTCGTGTATCAGCAAGGTGGTGGCAATTCAAAGCAGAACAGTTATCTGAGGTTGGCTTGCTTTTTCCAGCTGAAGATTTCAAAGAGCTCTGAGGCTACATGAGATTCTGTTTATAAGCAACTTCCCCTTGGTGCTGCCTGTCTTCCCGCTACTGTGCGAGAGAACACATTGAGATTCTGGGAGTATCTCCTGTACTTGATGAGAACTCAACTGTACCAATTTGTTTGTAATAGAATACAAAGCATAGAGATGAAGTTGCTTTTGGTGTGACACAGGAGAGAAACCTCCTTATTAAGCACCATCCTTTGAAGGTTACCTGTCGCGTCACAAGTTAGTTTCCCCAAGTTTCAGGACTCACTGTATTTTAAAATATTACAGGCAAGAAAAAAAAAATAATCTAGGTTTCTTCTCATGCTTGCTGCTGGTGAGTCTGAAGCCAGACCTTGAACCCCGGGGGTGCACAGAACGGACTGAGCCCCTGGCATGACCCCTTCTGGGGGTGACTCCTGCAGCTCCTTGCTGCTGGCAGAGCCTTCTCGAGGGTCTTTCGCTCTGCGAAAACGAACAAACAGATCTGTTCTTTTCCAACAACTGCCCGATTCTTTTCAGGCAGTGAGGGGAGCGGCAGCACGTTTGCTTCACAGCGGCCGTGACCTTACTGCTGCGGATGTGCTCCCGGATTTCACACATGGAGGTCTGGTTGCTATCTCACCTTTTGATGCTTGCTTCTCTAACAGCTAAGACTGTGCAAAAATTCCAGTTTCTTCCTATTTTCAGTGCCACAGGAGAAAATGTGCTCCGTGTCTCTAATCACTCTGCCATCTGAAGCAGGCAAGGCTCATTTTAGTCACGAAATGAGCAAAGGAGTTGTGCTCAACTTTTCATACTGAAAACTGTCAGTGATTTAAGCTTCAGAAACAGAGAATGTAAATTAGACATTGTTGCACGCAAAACGAACGTATCTTTGACAGGCTAAACAGACATTTTTAAGGGGAGCCTACTCATACCCACACGGAAAGCAGTTTATGTTTCAACTGCGGGTTTTTCCTTTTTTTTTTTTTTTTTTTAATGTATAATTTTCAGGTGTACCGCAGTCATAACGAGAAGCCCCGTACAATTACAATTTTGACTAACGGCACAATGGACACCCCCGTGCCGTACGGTATTGTGTCGGGTAATTAGGGACTGCCAGGGAGCGGGAAAGCACAACCCAGGAATAATCGATGTCTCCCCCGCAGTGTGTACTGTAATCCAGCACCTCCTCGCCGAAGCGCGTCCCACCGAACCATTCATCCTCCCCTCCCGGGCGCGGAGCAAGGAGCGGCCAAACCTCGGCGCGGCGGAGAGCCCCGGCTGGCTGCGGCGGGGACGGGACGGGACGGGACGGGACGGGACGGGACGGGCGCGGCGGCGAACCCCGCCGGCCGCGCAGTGTGGGGCACGGCGGCGGCAGCCCGGCGCTGGGGGCCGGCCCCACGCGTGTGCGTGGGGGGAAACGCGCCCCCCTCCCCCGTGCCAAGCGGGGGCGGGTGCGCACCGCCCCCAAGGCTCCGCTCCGCCCGGTGCTCGGCGCGGCGCCCCTCCTCCCTCCCCCGGCTCCCATGGCGGGCAGCGGCGGCCGATTCGGTGCCGGCAAGCCCCGCCCGCCGGCGGGCCGAGGCCGGCCTCCCCCTTCCCTCCGCCGCCCCCTCCGCGGCAGCCCGCCAGCAGCGCCACAGCAGGCGCGGGGCCGGCTCGCTCCGCGCTGCCTCTCGCCCCTGCCCGCCCCGCCGCCCCGCCGCGCCGCTCCCATGCAGGCCGGCGGCGAGGCAGAAGATGGCTGACTCGCCGGGGCACCCGCGCCCCTGCCCGCCCGCGCCCCCCGCCCGCCCGCCGCCGCCGCCGCGCTCCCCCCGGGCCCTCCGCGGCGCCGCCTGCCACCACTGAGAGCCGCCGCCGCCGCCGCTCCCCCCCACCCCGCGCCCCTCCCGGCCCCCCCAGAGCACCAGCAGCCATTTCATCTCCACCACCAAGTAGGCGCAAAAAATGGCAGAAATGGAGAAAGAAGGGAGACCTCCCGAAAATAAAAGGAGCAGGAAGCCGGCTCACCCGGTGAAGCGGGAGATCAACGAGGAGATGAAGGTAGGTGCCTGTGATGGGGAAGGGAGCGGGGGTGTCCCCCCCGCCCCTCCGCCTCCCTGCATGGAAATGAAATAAGAAAGGATCTCTTGTCATTTTTTTTTTTTTTGTAGGATGCACTGAATGTGTCTCAACTCCGCCTCCTGGGCTGAAAACAGAGACGAATTCACAGGCTGCAAATCCTGTTCATTGACCAGCTTTGATTTATTTATTTTTTAAACATAACTCTCCCTCTTTGAGCTTTTAAGCTCCTTGGGTGCCAGTGATGAGCCTTTTTTTTTTTTTTTTTTTTTTTTTACTTTTATAGCCATTCCCTCAGGTACCTCGGAAGCCCTAAAGTTAGAAAAGAAAGGGACCTCTTTTAAACACTGCGTTTCTCCCCTTGTTCAGTAGCCAGCTGCAACTGTATAATTAAATTGTCAAAGTGAAATGTTACGGTCTGAGCCGCGCATCATTCTCGCACTTAGGCGCGGAGACCCCTTTTCTCTCCTTCTCCCTCTCGCCGCCTCCTCCGCCCCAGGCGCCGGGCTCCGCAGCCCATCGCGGCCGCAGAGGTGCCGCTGGAAGGAAGGCGGCTGTCCCAGGGCTGCTTTGGATGGGAGTGTATTTGTCGTGCGGAGGGCTGGCCTGCCTGATAGGAAGCGCTGCCAATCCAGCTGGGCTCTGGAGGTAGCGCTTGAAGCAGCTGCTCCAGATGTTCGGGTGGCTGCAATCGCACAAAAACGTTATTTTGGGACTTCTTTTATCATTAGGTCTCTGCTCCAGGCTTGACCAGTCCTATTTTTTTTTGCGCCTGTTTTCCGCGTCTGTTCCGTGTTTGTTTTACGTCTCTATTTGCCCAAAGTTGGGAACACCTTATTGAGAGACTTCAGCAGAACTTGTTGTTGTTTAATGTGCAGATAAAGTCAGGAAAATGGTGTAGTCTGGTTATGAGACAAAGCTGCTGACATTTAATTTGAATATGTCATTTATTAAAAGGCTGATTGTAAGTGGAGGACTGCCTGGAAAATGTCACACATTCGTGTAGTATGTATGCTATAGGCGAGTATATAAATATGCGTGATACCTAGGGAAAATATCTTTGCTTTCTGGAGCATTGATCTCCACATGTAAAATTAAATGGGGATGTGCAATCCCCTCCCCTCTCCCCTCTTTTGCACACCACTAATTTCGATTAGGTGCCCTTTCCTGCCTAAGGCAGGCGTTCTTGCTCCTGCCGCCTGCGTAATGAGCATGTACACAGTTCTGCATGTATATCAACTGGAAATGTGGACGTGAGTAGTATTAGGGGAACGAACAAAATAATGTGTCGGTTCATCTTTTCAGAAACCAACCGTACTAGTTTCAAGTCCCAAGGTGCAGTATCATTCTTTGTGAGATACGTGACACATCCGATTTTAGGAGAGGGCTCCGTGCAGGCACCGGAGAGTGAGAGACCTTGCTCATTGTAATCCCACATAGTTTTGAGGACTGCAGAGGTCTGTAGTTTAGGGCATTGGCCCCTTAAAACATCGCCTAATGTGATCTATATGGATTGCAGCTTTTAAGTTTCATAGGTTCTAGGATTACAAATTAGCTAATTTTAATCAAAACATGTGAAATGTTATCCTGGCTGGATATAAAGGCTGACTGTGCTGGATCCTCTGGGTTTGTTTTGTTTACTTTGGCTGCAGGCACACTCAGCGGTTTGGGAGATAGTTGTTCTTCTACAGTATAACAGATGTTTGTCTGAAAGGGTGAGGAAGAAACAAAAACAACATTGTGCGAAGGAGAAAAATTACACAATTTTAAACTAATGCTTTGGTATTAAGCACTGGCATTAACCTTCACGTAGAGATTTTCTCTTTTTTAACCGCAGGTAGCTGCTCAAGGTTAGAAACCTCAAGATTTCGGCTGACTTAAAGGCGGGTAAAAATGGCATTTTGAACCCATGCGTGTGATATCTGGTCGAGAGTGAGATAGCTGATGGCAGAACCTTTCACAAAACATGGGCCACCTTTCAGTGTAAACTATGCTATATGTGCTATGCTGGGAGACTGCGTTTTTAGTAGGACAGTTGGCTGCTGTCACCCAAGAAGGGGAAAGGGGCGGGGGGGGGGAGGAAAAAAAAAAAAGTGGTTTGAATTTTTGACTTGTTGAGAAAGTTAAAGTCCTGTGACGATCATTACTCTTTTTTCTTTACTGATGAATTAAGATGTCTAGTTGTTCTTCATAAACCCGAGGAATACAATAATGTAACAAATTGGTTACACCGTGCAAAATGTTTGCTGGGGAATGACAGAGGGAGCACAATGTGCCCTTGTGTAGGTTCATATCTGTAATGTTCAAACAGGCTGACTGTTTCTCTTCATCTGAACTGCTTTCATCTGGACCAGTGTAAAATAAGCTCTGGTAAGTAATCACGGCAGAGCAGAAAGAAAGGAATGTATACAGCAATAGACAGCCTAAGCTGTAAAAACTGTAACCCGAGTATCAGCAGCAGATCAGATATCAAGGCTTTAAGGTAGGGGAAATGAAAGAGATGAAGGGGAGGAAAAGACGAGAGAGGGAATGGAAAAGTCAGCTTGGAAAGTGAAGGAGAAGTAGGAGGGCCCCCTCAGGGAAATTTGGCTCAGGGATTAGGGAATTTTATCATGGTGTACAGTGACCTACTCGGGTTTCAGCCCATGTTGGATCAAATTGCCTCCCTTTGCTAGCAGAAAGAAAAAGGACTGGTGTATATGTGATTTCGTGCCCCCCCCCCCCCCACCTCCCCACTTCGGATAATAAAAAGGCCATTGGTACAAGTGTCTGTTTTAAGTACAGCGAATGAGAGGCACTATGAATGAGCAATAAAATTACCTCATCACAGAGGCTTCTTTCAAGATTTGCTTTTTGGTACAGTCAGATATTTCCTCGAGAAGGATCACAACACCTAACTGCTTGGTTCGGTGTCTTCCAACAGTAGTGTCACAGCTCGGTTTTAACACGACTGATGGATATTCAGGTTGCTTGTTCTTTCCTCATGCCAGATATTAAGTTACATTTTTGTTATCGCTAACCTAACGCACATGATGGTTATAACAAATTTTCATTTGATACAATGTTGTGTGCAGAGAGCACATGTCTCTGCACAGTTTTCTGATATTACATTTCAATGAAAAATATGTTCAGGAGGAACTGTTTTGTTTTGCTGTGACCTTCACAGCCTCTCTTTATTTTCTCTAGTTAATTTTTAATTTTGTCCCTTTTCCTCCTTCAGATGATACTTTCCACTTTTTCTTCCAGAGGTAGCATTGTTTACCTCATGCTTTGGAAGAAGAACAGATAATTATTCTGAAATTCCATTCAATGCCATTTCTTCCTCACTGGTAAATAACACAACACCTAGTAGATCCAAAGCTATTGCAATCAGGGAACCCAGTACTATTTTAAGACCTGTGTATTTTTTATAAGTTTAATTGATGAAAGTACTCGTCAAGCCACTTTGACGGCTTCCCCATCCATCCCTCCTCAGCTTGTTTCTATTTGCCATCCTGCTGCCAGGCAGCAGTGCCGCTCAGGAGGAGCAGCTGGGTGCTCCGTGATGTTGTGACACGAAGTTACATCCAGCACTGGGTTGCACTGGGAGCTCTCCTGAACAAACCAGGCAAGGTATTCGCCTGCCTCTGTCAGCTGGAAGGGGAGCAATTAATTTACGCTGTAATTTCACAGGGCTGTTCCCTGTGCCCAAGGATTTTACCATCTATAAATATTCTCTATAACTAATTTGTATCTAAAATTGGACTTCGTTCCTGATGCCTACAGTTTAAGACAGCCCCATCTGTTATAATTTAATAGTAAACTTATCAGAAGATCTTTCAGTTTAGTGTTTTAGTATTCCCCGTTTGGCATTTCAAAGTACTACTGTCAGAAGGAGGAAAGCGGTGAGGCAGGAGGAGCAGCGCTGCGCCTGGAGCGAGCCAGATCGCTCGGAGCGCTCCAGAGATTCCGAGGAAACTCCTCCCTTCTCTCCTGAAAAGCAAAAAATGTCTTTGGGAAAGTGAAAAAGCAGACAGACTTTATCAATTGTACTATTTCAGGAGACTGACGTGGAGGTTTGTTTGTTGTTGTGGGGTTTTCTTGGCGGTTTTTTTTTGTGTGTGTGTGCGGGGGGGTGGGAGGGGGGTGTGGGTTTTTTTTATTTTTTTGGCAGAGCCTGTGTGGAAGGAGTTTTGTGGGGTGGCTGGAAAAGGAGTTGTGTTGTCTGCGCAGGGAACCTCACCTGCCTGTGCACTGCAGAAATAGTGCTTCCCCAAACAAAACAGGTATTACAGAACCAAACATGTATGTGTGAGGACAAAGGGAATTAAAACATCCAGAAATTTTGCTTTCTGATAGCATGAATGTCTACCCATAAAATTCAATGTAGCAACAACATAAATAAGCAAAGAAAATGAGGGCCGGTAAAAAAAAAATCCAGGTTTGGTGCAGTGAAAGTGAAAAGTGAATTTGTGGGGCTCTGCACTGAGTAGCTTATGCAGGCAAGGAAATGGAATGGAGCCACTGTGCTTCCTCCCAGATCTGAAATAAACATTCAGCAGTAAAACCTAGAAGAAAATGAGTCTGACAGACTCATTCTCCCCTGCGTTTCCTGTCTCCGTGTTTGCCAGGCCGCGTTCGGTGAAGCCAGGCCTTGCCCCCTGTGAATAAGGTTCATAGAGAAAGAAAGGCAAGAGGTCTAAGATGGAAAGAGAAGCATGGCTGAGCTTCAGAATGTATCAATTAATGAAGATTTGGGAAAATGATGCATTGCAATGTGAAAAAACAAGCTGTAGGTGTAGTGTTACGATGAAATGAATCCTAAAATGGGAATAAATGTGATTATACTTTACTGCCTAATGTATAAGTCAGTCTCACAAAGGAGAGAAACCACAGTCTGGTGGGTCAACAGCCTCTTCTTCATCCTTTCCCGTGACTAGGAAGCAAATGCAAGTCAAAATACCAACGAGCATAATAGTTAGTTAGTTATCCTGGCTCTTCCATAAGAGAGGATATCTCTGTGTAGTACAAGAATAGAGAAATCATACAGTTAAAACATGCAAATTGCACATTGCCCTGCAGTGGTGATAAGTGGTTTGGGACTTTGCAGGGGGCAAAAAAAGAGTTGCCATCTATTAGGAAGGGAGGACTTTGGCAGTGTTGTGTGACTGGGGCCACTGGAGGATTTGGGGGCCAGTGTTTTTGGCTGGGGTGAGCTGGTTGTGCTGCAGCCCTAGTGCATGCCCGGGCAGTCAGGCAGCTGCCATGGTGCACAGCTGCACCTCTAGCTAGGGGAGCGTAGGAGATTTGGCTGTGGGGGGACATTAACCGACTGCCTGGGGTGCGCTGGCAGCCAAAGAGATTATGGTGCTTCCCTGGCAGCCCAGGGGGCCTGGCTGCAGGCAGGAGAGGCCAAGCGTGGTAGTGTGAGCACAGAGGGACGCGAGGCAGGATTTCTGTGTTTGTCTTCGCAGCTCTGGTGCTGGCCCACGCTGTGAGTGGCACCAGGGCTTGGTCTCTCGGTTTCCCCCACAGGGGACTGGGCGTTGCTTCCCCAGGAAGGCGAAGTTAGCTTCGGTGCTGTAATTTTGTAGTGAAATCCACAGACCCCCGCAGGAGTCCCTTGCTCTGCAGCTCAGCAGTGTGATTGCTGACTTGGGATTTTACTGATGATGGGCAAGGTTTTCCCTGGTGCACTGGTCTTTCACGTCATCCCAGTCCTCTGGCAGGGCTGTGGGGCTGGGGTGGCAGCCTCCGCCCTGCAGACCCTCCACATCCCTTTGCGGAATGGCTGAAAGTAGGCATGGAATAGCTTGGTGCCTCTGCTGTCCTGTTCCTGCAAAAGCTTGGAATTGTGGCTCCTTGCATGCCCTCCATCTGGTCATTCACACTTGTCTCCACATCTCCTTCTCCCTGGGCTTTGCCAGGTCCATTGCCTCTCAGTTCGACTGGTTCCTCTCTAGCCTGTTTCATCACTGCTGCTTCTGCTCTCCTGCACCAACCTTGGGTCCCACATTCTTGCTTTTCTCAAGCACCATTGTTACAGTCATCACCCTTCCTTTCACTAAGCCTTTGAAGCTTGTACATCTGTCAGTGAGGTTCTGCTCTGCATGAACAGGTTGTGTATCAGTTGGCTTGCTTCCTTTCCTTGATGTCGTGGAAGGAAACGTTTCTCAGCTTTGAGTGTCGGCTTGTTGAGGATGGGGTCATCCTCTAGGTTTGTGCAAAGTGCTGTGTAATGAAGCCTTGTCTGTTAGCCACTGAGAGAATAGTACTAAGAGTGTTCACCATCATTGTAATAGCTAAGATAAATCTTGATGGAGAATGGCTAAATTGGTTTCTTTAATTATCCAAGCATCCTTGTTGAGAAATCACAGTGTTAGAAAGATGCTTATTTCCTTATTGCTAATATGTAACCTCATTCTACTCTCATTGAAGTTAATAGAAAAGACCTCAATGATTTTTATCTTTTTTAGAGTCAAATCTCTATTAGGACTAATTTCAAAATCGCATGTATTTTTTTGTTGTTATGACTGTTCATTTTTGTGCATCACTCATCATGGATGGTAAAATGAGGCTTGAAAGGTACTTAAACTTTGTGCCATTACAAACCAAACCGTCACTTTGACTAGATTCTGAAGAGACAGATACATGTATGAATTTTCAGGAAAAAATAAACACACATACAGCCTTGCTTACATTATTCCTTGATACATAATTAGACATTACTCACTGCCTGAGTTGGTCAACAGTGCGAATAAAACACAAAGCATCCACAGGAGGCAAATTTAGAGCTACTCAATTTGGACTTCATGGGGTTTAAGTAAGGAAGACTTTGTCAATTGGTCTCTGCCTTGCTAGATTAGTCTCTAGGGCTGCGTCTCCATAGTTGAAATTTAGCAAAGCAAGGGAACCTGGCAGAGCTTGTGTTTGGGCCTCCATGGACCCTTTCAGACCACTCTGGGTAAGCTGCAGCGGCAAGGTTTCACTCCCTGTCTCCAGGTCATTTCACTGTTGGATTCCCATGGGTTAGAGACAGGGTTGGCGCATTGTGACTTCCAGCACCAAGGGAGAAGTTTTCTAAAAAGCTAAAAACCAAACAAAAATACTTTAGAAAAATTTCCTGTATCAGCTAGTATTTAAAACACAGCACTGCATCATTCAAATAAGAGTCGAAATATATATTTTAGAAAGGAGTGTAGGTGTTAGCCACATTACACTGCGTTTTACTTGTTGTTGCAAACTGTGGTAGTGACGTAGCTCGGACGTAACAGGCTGTTGTAATGCTGACACTGGAGGTAGAGGTGGAACAACGCAGTGTTTTCCAGCAGTTCAGGGCTGCACAGGGCAGCCATGGAATTGGGACTTCCAGCAGAAGGTCAAGTGAAAACGAAAGGCAGAAAAAAACAAAAGGAAATTGATGCTCCAGGGGTCTGCCGTGGGTTTTCGTTTTGTTTTTTCTTTTCCTGAAATGTGTGTTTGTAGCACAATTGCCCAGATGATACTCCTGGAAGAGTACAAATTGCTTGTGTTTATTGCTTATAGCTGCTTTATGGCACTGCTTGAGTGACAGGAACACCTATGCAATCTGGTGTGATGAATGAGCCTGGTGCAGTGCAGCGCAGTGGCGTTCTGGGGCAGAGTGCCTGCTGTAGCTTTGGATTCGGAAACAATTATCATCTGATTAATTTTATTTATTTCTTTATATGACTGGAGAATTGCTGTGTTCTATCATTAGACTTGCTCCCACTCAAAAATTAAGCTAGAACAGTTACTAGACAAAGAAACTAGCAACCTGTGAATTTATTAATAACAGGTACCATTTATTTTGAAGTGGTGACATATTCTCCTTATTCATTTACTGGTAGCCAGAGGCCCAGGAGATGGTGCTTATCAGGAGCATTATTTTAGATGTCAAGATCTTACAGGAAAGTGAAGTTTGAAATTTGCTTTAAAAGAGTGATAATAAAAAATGCAGAGACCAAATAGAAGGGCTTTGTGTGTGGCTTTTTCATTTCATTTTATTGTTGTCATACTACTTTAAACTCATCTTTGCTGTTGCAATAATTTATTAACTGGTTTCCTTTGGTAGTTTCCTAAATCTGTAAGCTGTAGAGCTCCATGACACTATTTAGTTTTGGAAAACTTTGTTGCTTGGCTGCAGATTTCTTGACTTACTCCACTAAATATCCTGGCCCAGTAACGAGCATTTTGTACAGAAATGTTTTTGCCACATGACCTAGAGGATGTGTTTTTAATACAATTTGAGAGTTATGACAGTCATGTTCCATATTTTGCATTTCCATACAAACAAAATGTAACCACACGGCTGCTTGGAAATTGGTTTGAAAATAAATATGGCAAAACTGAGAAAGGCTTTCTTAAACAAATATAAGAGATGTTTGTATGAAACATTATGGTAAAATGCTTTCCTGGTGAAGAGTTTTTAAGTGGCTTTACTGTGCAAGGGCTTATAACTCTGAGGAAAAATGTCTTTGCTGTGATTTTATTTGATTTGGTTCATGGGCACCTCAAGGAACTGTAATTGTGTCAGTGACCTGCTCCAGCTGAAAAGACTGTAGCACAGTAAGATTGATTAACTGCTGGTTGAAAAAAAATCCAGGTTTTCTGTTACTCTCTTGCTGCAGTCTTAAATATTTCATGTCAACACAGACAAGTTTGTGTGACGAATATACGTTAAAATATTTCTGACATTGAATGCCAGAGCAAAAGTAATAAATAACTCTCCTTTTCATTTTCTTTAAATTACAGACGTATGGGTCTCTGTCATAATTATATGTGCCAGTCAGAGATTTAAACGCATTACACTTTATGCACTTGACTTATGAAATGAACATTAGTCTTTGAGGAGGTGGGCCAAACCTGACACTTCCTCGTGTAGCACAGATATGGTTCGATTTATGCAGTCCTCCCTTCCTTCCAAATGGTTATTGATTACATAAATAAGTAGGTAATTTTTCTCTTTCAGAACTTTGCAGAAAACACTATGAATGAGCTCCTTGGCTGGTATGGCTATGATAAGGTTGAACTGAAAGATGGAGAAGATATTGAATTCAGGAACTACTCGGCAGACGGGGAAAGCCGCCAGCACATTTCTGTTCTCAAAGGTAATGAGACTTCGTGTTTCTGTGTTCATGCAAAGAAGGATTAATATCTCAACCTGTCTGAATTGGCGTGGATTGGGAAGCGTGTTGTGCTGCCTGCTTCGTGGTTGGTTTACATAAAAATATCAGAGATTGCCTCCTAGTGCGAGGAACCCAATAGGGTCCGAGGAAAATCACGTAACAAAATTGCTGTTAGTAGGCACTTACTAATATATCTTCACAAATAATACCTTTTGTGAGAAAGTTGAAAGTCATGTGGCTCTGGTACCAGTTAGCTGCTCACAACTAGAAAAAAGAGGGAGCACTTGCTTAGCAGTCTGGCTTTATGGAAGCCTTTTGCTTTCAAAACTAAGGCTTTCTGGCCTATGGCTATTTAAACTGCTGAAAGATTTTGAGCCTGAACATTCATTATGCGTGTAGGAACGAGCGTGGATGTTCACAAAAGCCTCATCATCCACATTTGTACTATACTGTCTTCCACAAGACGATTCTACAGTATTTATGTTTGGGACAGTGCTGGATCTTCGTGATTCAGGACATGAGGGATCCAGTCTGTTTGTGCAGCCGCTCAGTTGCTGCCATCTGGCTTGTCATCAGAGTGAGGAGTAGGAAATTGCTGCATCTTGACTTATCCAACAAGAGTTCCTTAAAGGTGAGGTGAAGAGAGGAAATTGCAGCAGCTTTTATGCCACTTTTCACAGCAGTCGTGGCCGGCAGTGTTTGGGTTTTCTTTCTGATGGCCAACAGCAGTACTATGTTCAGCGAGTGTTGCAACGAGTACTGATACCAGGGAGACCAGTTCTGAAGGAGAGGTGGTTAGAAAAAAGGTCGAAAAGTTAGAGGTAAGGTGAAACAACCTAATCGCATTAAAATTGAATGCTTGCAGCTTGTTAGTTTTGTAGTGACATTGGTGATCAATATTTATTTTTCATTGAAAATGCAATGTCATTAAGCCACCTTTGCAGAAACTTGTTCCTGTGCAGTAATGCAATTCATTTACTTATGTTTTAATAAATAGATCTTTTATTGTATGATTTATGGCTGCAGTCAATGCCTGATGAAATTTGTGACATATGTTTTTTATAGGCACATGATACAAATCATATGTTCTATGTACCAAACAAAGATGTTGAATACCTGTGACAGGTAGAAATTTTTGATGTATGCAGTTTATGGGAGGAGAAAAAAGTGTGTTTCTTTTTCTGAGAGATGAGAGAATTAAGTCCTGCCCCATAGCTAGCACAGCATTAGAGAAATTCCTGCAAATAAGAATCCTGAAGTGATTTGGGATTAAAGAATTAGAATAACAACTGTCATCATTTTGTGCACACTTTGCTCTGATTTCAATATTTTATTCCTTTATTTAAATCCTTTCCATTACTAGTACTCATATTATTGATAGATAATTAGGAATTCTTTTATTTTTCAGTATATGTTTCTTGCATTGGTGAGGTCACAGTACACCAAGTGTGATCACCATGCAAACAGTAGAAGTAAAGGACAGGAATTGGGTGTCATTGATGAAATCAGGCGTACTAAGGATATGCATGACAAAATAATCCCACCTTTTGAAAACAAAAAAAAAAAGTCTGAGTTTGATTTTTAAAAATGGAGTATTTCTGAGGAATATTGGAATGTATCTATGGTTCAAAAGGGAAAATATCTGGGTTTTTTTTGTGCACTCTTCTTGTATTAGGGTAAGTAATTTAATGAACAGATTGGTGAAAGTATGTAGGTGCAGTAAGAAATATATTTGTCATACTGTACAATGTATTCTTTGTGTTTTGCAGAAAATTCTTTGCCAAAACCAAAATTACCTGAGGACAGTGTTATTTCACCATACAATATAAACCCAGGCTACCCAGGGCTTGCCACAGGAAATGGACTTTCAGACTCACCAGCAGGGTCGAAGGATCACGGGAATGTACCTATTATTGTCCCATTAATTCCACCACCTTTCATAAAGCCACCAGCAGGTAAATCCTAACAAACATTTTAAAATGTTTACTGTCATTGACATGTCCTGAGATTGCTAAATGACAACATCTTAGTGAGAGGGCTGATTTCAAAGTGTTTAAAAACCGGTTGAGGGAACTTTAAAAGGGAGTGGGAGAGTGACTTGACTTGTTAGTATTCTCGAAAAACTTCTGCAAATGCAATGACAACAGACTTGTGCTGCTTGTGACACTCTACATGCTGGATTATACTCTCAGCACTTTAACAACATCTGCTTTTAGGAAAAAAAAAAAGATATTGTTCTGATGAATAAAACCTTTAAATAAATTAATGGAAGATGATTAAATTAAAAATAGGCTCCACGAAGGAGACAGTGAAAGAGACAAAGCCATCAAATCAATATAATGTCTTTATATCAGGTTAACAAGCTCATCCTGGGAAAACTGTCTCTTGATTCTCACCGAAATCCCTGACCGTTGTCTCTCGGGGGTTTAATATGATCTTGACTCTACCCAGGAGACTGCACTGAGATGTTTTACATTTTCATTAGATTTTTATCAGGAGTGATTTTATAACATATCATTCCTCAGAGTTTGCATGAAAAATTATTTGTTCCACACTGCATGCTGCTTACCATAATCTGTGAAAGTAACTTTTACAGCTACACCAGGGTAATGAATTGCTGTGTTATTGCTTACTGCTGTACATGGTGCGATAATTGGTGAGTTTAGGTAGGCACAGGCTCAGTCCTGCTTCCGTGGACATCTCTGGGTGTCATTCTGGTGCTCTTGGGTGACCGAAGCACCGAGGAGCACGGGATGACCTGCAAGACTTGCCCAAAAAGGGCAGCTCTCTACACATAGGGAGGCACCTTGGCCCTAAGAGTCCCCACTGGGCCTGAGGACGCTTCTGCAGAGGCAGAACAGCTTGTAGGATCAGGTCCCAGGTGTTAGATGGTCACCTCAGCACTTCATTACCTTGACTAAAGGTAACTGTAAGATACCGATCGGTCCAACAAATTGTTTGCCTGTTGACAGTCATGTGAGAGACTACACTCGCCCCTCCCAGATTATTTTTATGCCATTGAGTTTTATCTCTAAAGTAGTATACTAATATGCTATGAATAATTTTCAAATGTTACTCAATATGCATTCCCTGCCAAAGACTTTTCATCTATTTTATACGATATTTGCTAATTACCAAAGCTATTTGGGCCCATTCCTGCAGCCTTTATACAGCTAAAGATCTCGGGCCATATGGGCTGGATCCTCAGCTGTTGTTGATTTGGCCCTACAGCTTTAATCAAGGGCTTGTGCCATCCCAAGCTATTTTCTCCTCCAAACTGAGTCACGAATGAATCCAGAATGCTGAATTTGTGGTATGCGAACACAAGGCTATAACATGCATTGTGCAAACTGCCACAGTTGCTGGGTTTTTATGACATCAAACAAGCAGGAGGAGATGGAACTATGAAGTAGAAAAACAAATTACTGCAACGGTAGTTAGGTGGACACAGGGGAGCCTTGGCCAAGTCAACTGCCTTCTGTTCTTTGCCTGTCCACCTACCATGTGTGACCTTGCGTTCAAATGTCCCGCTAAGGGTAACGTGCAGAGAAGACTTCTTATAAGTATTTTCCAACTTTAGATTTTTAATTCATAATGAATATTGTTTTACTTGAATAAGGGATATGAACGTATAATCTCTGCCTCCTTTGACTTTATCCCATGATCAGTAATGAGCGCTAGATTACCATGACTTCTGAGCCGATGAGCATATTTATCTCACCTTTGTTTTAGATAGTGAAGTTTGGAAGGACCGGAGGGGAAGGAGAACCACAACCTTTGTGGGATTTGCAATAAGCATCAGTGTTAATTGTTTTGTTTTATCTTAGGGCGTAGGTGCCCTAGTCATGATCACCCCAAAGAGCCTGGCAAGAAACAACTGGTGAATACAAGTAGAAAAGGGAGTACAAAGGAGCCAGGAGAGCCAGCGTGCGAGGCAGTGGTCTTGGCACGGCACTTTGACACCGATTTGTGGGCACTACATCAAAGCAGAAAACTTCAGAGTGATACAAAGCCAGACAAGAGTAACTCTGGGGATGTTTTCTGGGAGCCCCTCACGAGCACAAGGGACGACTTTGGAAACAGCACAAAGGTGCTTCTTTGAGTTGAGCAGGCAAATGAAAAAGACTTGCATCATTAATTGCTAAAGCTCAAAGTCAACATTTTCAACATGGAGGGGAGACAGCCTATGACTGACCTGCGACAAGAACAGAAGCAGCTTTCATTTGGTTGAGTTAAAAAACAAACAAAAGGAACAGAAGGGAGAGGCAGAAGGAGTCCAAGAGAAAACTTCAGGGTTAAAATGCTGGGCAGAGAAAGGGGTTTTTGCAGAACATTTTGAACGGACACACATAGGACCAGGTTACATCACAGGCCAGAGAGAAACCCAGGTAGTGATGCACTGCAGTGACTGAGATGTGAGATGTTGAGAATCAGGATGGGTCCAGGCTTTGTGCCTGGATGGGGAAAGCTTTTAGATATTGTACAGGACAAGTATCTACAAGATTTCAATATAGCTCAAAAGAGAGTGTCCACAGACAAAAATGATATCTAAATGAACCTGAAGGACAGGCAAGAAGATGGTGTGGTCCACTGTTATTGAGCAAATAATATGGAGTGAGCACTCGGGGAGAAATTAGTAAGGCTTTAATTCTTGCCGTATTGATCTTGAACTGAAGGGTCAGCACCAGTAAAGAAGTGTCAGAGAGACAGGCTGAGGTATTCATTTGGACAGGAGAGCAATGATCTGGAGAGGATAAGCAGATACAAGAAAGAGTCACAATGAATTATTAGTTGAATAATTTTTGCGGATAAGTTTCTATAGAGATAAGAGGGAGAAGAGAAAGAGCAGAGCATGGGGGATGCTCACAGAAGCCTGAAGGGAGAAACAGGAAGGAGACTCCGTGAGATGCACTCATGTAGCAGCTGCAGAGGCAGAAAAAGCTCTGGGGGAAAACAGAGTCAGGAAGCCAAGCGAAGCAGGATTTCCAGGGAGGCAGGTATGATTCTTCATGTCAGAAAGGGCTACCAGCTTAAGAAGAAGGAAGAGAAAGTACTGATCTTGAGCTATGTCTGGGAAGCAGTCACTGAAGATTTCAGCAGATTAAGTCTTCATTTGGCATGCTGGAAAACTTTGTGCAGTGTCCTATCTGCATTCATACTTGGGATGAACAGGCTAAAACCTCGAACAGTTAACAAAATTACCTTTTCCACTCATGCTTATTTTACGGCAAAGTGGTGGTGGTGCTTTTTAATTTTAATTTTATTTTGTTTGGAAAACCACATAATTTTGAGCAGTCTGACTAAAATGTTACCTCCACGCTGTTCAGCTCTCTGTTTTAGTCAGAGAAAACTGTTAGGTAAAAATTTGCTTACACAATCCTGGAAAACATTAGGCTGCTACCTGGCCAAATATAAACAGCTCTGATAAAGGCATTCTCTCCTTGCTGTACCCAAAATTGCACCTGAAAATGGCTGACTCAAACACATGGGCCCGATGTGGTGCACTGCCTGCAGACTCAGGTTACGGCACATCAGTGAAGGATACTAAATCTGGTCATGGGAAGCCTCCACGAGAAGGATACCACTTACTCAGATGTGGATACTGTTTGCGAGAGCGCTCCGCTGACCTGCACCACCATGCAGACAGACCACGCTCAGGCAGTGCCCAAACCAAAAGCAGGCTTTGCCTGTCAAAAAGTCAGCGCAGTCTCCAAAGCTGCTGTTATAGTCTCCTTGTGGCTGATAGCCATCCTTCCTGTCCAGCAGGCTGGTAGCTACGCTTGGCGCTGACAGCAGCATCTGAGGGATCTTTGGGGTTAGTCTCGAGTACAACCCATTGCAACAAACTGACACTAACATTAGTTATGCTTGGTGTTAGAAGATTCTTATTTTCTAGACAGCAATGTAAAGAAAGTATTTTTTCAATTAAAAAATTACACAGAAATAGCAAGGAACAGGAATGCAATATCCAAGCATGATCTAGAAATAAAAATCTCACCCCAGTTGTGCAGGGTATATGGCTGTAGCAGTCAGTGCGCAAACATCCTCACAGTTATTGTGCAGTCCTGAGTGACAGAGTAAATCCAAGAGGGCGCTTAGGGTGACTCTGCCCTTTCGCTCAGGCAAGTTTGGACGGCTGTCGGTTACATGGGTTGAAGGAAGGCTAAAATCAAGACTAGTCAAAGAAGAATGCGAAAAATTCTCCCCGTGCAGGTGAGAACATGCTGCCTCCTTCCCCCAGCACCTGCTGGAGGCTACCGTATCTCAGTTTCCCCGGGTGTTTAAAAGTGCTCTTTGGTTTACTTTCTCCTGTGATCCCCACAGCAGTGCCACGGAAGGGGAGGTACAACTGCTATTTGGTCTACCCTTTGAGCATGGGTGTTGGCAAAAGCAGAGCACGTTGGCTGTTTGAAGCACTCCAGAGAAGAGCGCTGCGAGTCGGGGGCAACGTCAAGGGATGTGGTGGGAGAGAAGGCAGAGAGGATGATACTGTGGTGTTGACCAAGCTTTCCATAGGGCAAAGAAGTACAAGGGAAAAAGAATGCTCCCTCCCAGGGTTTTCACAAAATAATGGGCACATTTGAGAAAGGGAAGGGGATTTAAATCCTCCAACAAGCAGATCGGTGCCTCTACATAATATTTGGTTCTGTGGTTTCCAAATGATAATGATTGGTATTAGTACCAAAAGTTATCAGAAACTTGTGAAAGTGGAGGAGGAATGGGCTGGATGAACTGTACCTGGTGAGGCAAAAGGTCTTAAAGGAGGAACAGAGGCATTTCCAGTACTGAGTACCTTGTGAGATAGGCCTGTGACCTAAGTTGGCAAGGCAATGTCCTATTCAAATAATAAAACGAGTAATTAGGTATTTTATAGAAAGAGTGATTTTCTGTGTTACAGCTTAATATCACTTTAGAATTAAAGTTTATGGGTCTATTTTGTAAATGTAACTGCACATGAGTAACTTGATGCAATATGGGATAAAGCAGAATCCCTGCCCTACAAACATTCTGGAACTGCCCACTGTAACCTCTCTCAATATTTAAATTGTATTGGAGGAATCTGGAAGCATAGAAGATGTTTTAAATGGTGGTTAGCAGGGCAGTAAAAATGATTTCTAAGTTCATCTGTCTAAATTTCACCGAGGAATTGATTCTATGACTGCATTACCAAGAAGTCTGATTCCAGACAGGACCCAGTGGCAGTTTTCCTTAAATAAACACCATATTATCGCATCTAATTAAGCCTATATATTGAGGAGACTTTCGTTTTACTACGCTCTGGATCCCACTTCAGTATTTCCCAAATCTTTTTCCAGTTGCTGAACAGCATTACAGTTTTTCTAACTGCAGATTTAGCTCTCTAATAAAGACCACTGCAACGAATCCTGTAGTCACTACTCTTCAAATTATTTCTCTTGTTTTCAGTTTGAAACATCATCTAATTTACACTGATTGTAGGGTTATTAGTGCCTGTGTTTTAAAATGCCAATGGTTGCCAGGCTGCCTGCCCCATCTAGCCCACTGTTGATGTCTTTTGCTCTCTGTGGAGGGCCAAGTGTTTCCTTTGTGCTAAAAAGAAAATCGCAAAGTCCATGTGTGTGCTTTAATAGCATATATTCAAAATACACAGGGAGTTCCCCCCCATTAGCCGAAATAGGTGGTTTTTTGTTTGCATGTTTAAAACCTGCCTAAATGCCAGCTTTTATTTGTGTTGTGCATTCAGTCCTTACTGAACTATGCATGAGAATATGCCTCAACTCATGCAGAGAACACGTAGACAAGCCATGGTTCCCCAAAATGACTTTTTGAAAGAAGCTGGGACACTGTTTTATTGGCAGAGTAGTGAACTTCGAGAGATTGGTCCTTAAAAGGAAACACATTGTAGAGCCTCTGAGGTATTTCCATAGCGATGGTTGCAGCACGCTTTCTATTGTCAGCCCTATTTTCTTAGTCTCCTTCTTGTTTTTACTTTTTCCAAGGTACTTTTTGTACCTTAAGTTTGTCACACACCCCGTCTTTTTAGAGGATCAGCACTTAAGGGCTATCACAAGGGATTCTGCAGCAATGTCTCAAGAGTTTTGTTTGTTCACTTTTTTAGTTTGTGATTAGTCAGATAAAGCATCTCGGATGTGAGAAAAATGACTGAAACAGTTCTTCTACCTTGCTTGGGATCATCAGCCTCAGGACCTGCTTTGGGATGAAAAATCCAAACACGTGCTGCTTGGTTTTCTTTGGTGGCAAGCTGGGGTTTCAGGAGTGGCCAGCGGGTAACTCAGAATTAACCATTCTGAAATCCTGGCAGGTGCCATTGGAAGCAGTGAGCCCTTATTGTTAATGCTGCAGATGCTAGAGTCAAGATCTAATTTCTTTAAAAAGGAAGTTTTGCAGCTTTTCATTAGAAAGTAGTAGTGAAAGCAGCTAAAATATTTAAAGATGTATGCCAGTGGGTTGAGCACAGTTCCCAGCATAGGGTAAAAGGGCTATTCTAGCTCTAGGGGTTTTAGGATCATCCTCCTAAAAACTGTAGGCCATGCCGGTTTGCTTAGATAAAGGGACAGAGCTGTACATGATGGATTTACTCTGTTGTACTTGTTGCCTTCCGCTCTTCCCCTCACCTCTCCAAATTATGGCTCCATATAAGATTGATTAGTCTAAACTGCTGCTCACTGAGTTTAAGAGGAACAATTTTCTGCAGCTACTTCGCACTGGTTTGAAAGGAAAAAAAAATGCCAAACATTCTGCTTAATTAAGACCTAAAGAGGCGGTGCAAACTTTTGATGATTAATTGAAGCATGCTTTAGACTGATGCATATTTAGTTATTATAATGTGATAATTTTATCTTGTTATACAAACTACTCCCTTTGGGAACATGATTTAACACTGCAAACACTTGGTGTTTATTGCGTTGTTCGTTATGAAAAATACACAGGCTAAAAACCACAAGGAGATGTATCTGAACAGTATCTGTGCAGCGGGTGCAGGGAGTACTTCTTCCACCTGTAATGACACAACTCAGGGGCAGAAAAACACAGTATTGGAACTCCCACAATAGCTCTCCCTGTGAAGAGTTGAGAACTCAGAAAAGCAGAGGCTGGAAATTCAGATCTTGTACTGCACGGGGAAGGAATATGTCTTTCTGTTACCTGGTGTAATTATGGAAGACAGCGGTACCGATGTTCTGCTGAAAACTCTCCTGTTATTCTTCAGTTGTCTCTGTGCCAGCTCCTCTTTGTCTCACCTGTACGAGTACCCACGCTACCTGTCGTGAGCGTGGCACAGCCGAGAACCTGCTAAGTACATTGCAAGAGCAAGTCATAAAGTCACAAGCCCAGATGGAGGAAAAAAAATACAGTTGTTGAAAAATATTTTCTTTCACTTCAACATGATCTGTACCAGAACTTGCAAACGTTATTTTTGCACTTTACAAATGTGTGTCAGCCGAGCTATGTGAGTCCTGAAAGTGATGGTGAATGATCTGCATCAGAAGAGCTGCTCCAGCAAGAGCTCACATGAAGGACATGGGCATGCTGTCAGGATAAGCTCATGTTACTCAAGCAGATATACTAAGCTAGACTACCAGTGAAAGTTTGTGAGCAAAGGAGAACATTGCTGGTGTAGTATACCCATGTCATTATTGTGGAGAAGCTTTCTTAGAGCAGATCTAATCGAAAAAAGATTAGAATATAGATTCAGGACAGATAAGCAGTCTCAGACTACTGGATTTGAAATTCCCCGCTTCCTTGCTTTCTTATTGCAGGAGGTTCTTCTTGCTCAGTGCTCTAGGGACCGAGATTTGATGTATTTTCCTGAAAGGAGGGCAGGAGTCTGGTAAAGTGATTTTTAAAGAATTTGGCCTTACAAGACAGAGTTCTGTGAAAAAGTGAGGGGAATCTTATCTTGAATGAAAGATTTTGGTTTTGGATTATTCCAGTTTGTGTTTAGCAAAAGACAATGATTAAATCACTAGCCTTTGGCTTTCCTTATTTCACGCAATCTTTTTTTTTTTTTTTTAAGTTATTTGTTCCTGCTGCTGTGGATTGTAATGGTAGAAATACATGGACTATTACTTTTCTGTTAACGTTACAGTCTAATTTTTCAGTCACTAAGCTTAAAGCACTGTAATGAAAAATTCCTATTAGTTCTTTTCACAACTTCTGCTCAGATCTCCACTGCAACCAGTGTCACAGAGTCACAGAATCACAGAATGGTTGGGGTTGGAAGTGACCTCTGGAGATCATCTAGTCCATCCCCCTTGCTACAGCAGGTACACCTAGAGCAGATCGCACAGGAATGCGTCCAGGTGGGTTTCGAATATCAAGAAAGCAAGCACATGATGAGGTTGGACCCTTATCATTGTCCCCAGCTTTTCTCCTCACCCATAAGCCATAGGGCATAGCTCTGTACCCATCCTAAGTATGGGTCCTTTTCTCTGCTGTTCTTAGCTTCACTTGAAGATAAAGGAAGGGGATTTGTTTTAGTGTCTTCCTCCCACTAAGCTGCACAGGGCTCCTCTTGGTGGTCTGTAGCGACTTAGTCACATGATATTGGATATTTTATTTTATCGCCTGATGAGTTGCATTACAAGAAGTTAGAGTCGCATCAAAAATTTACTTGGGCAAATGTACAGCTGAGAAAACAAAGGTGACTTAAAAGTGACATGTACTAACACGTACTGTTCCAGGAGGCGCATGCTCTGAGGCACTGCTCTTTCCTGGCTGCTTTTTGTGGCCATACTCAGCTAATCCTTTTGTAGCAGTGTTCCTGAGTCTTTTAAATGGAAAAAGCATATAGTTTTATTATTACTGTTACTATTAAAAGGACTATATCGTATATGACCATTCTTTGATGACCGGGGGAGAAGGGAATAGAGGAGAGAAATAATTCCAGTTCTCTATATTTAGGCAGACTCTTTCCCTCCCTTTCTCCCTTCTTTCAAAATGATAAACATTTTGATTAATATTGATGATGCCTTCTGTATATCAGCTGTCTCTTCCTGGAAGTGCAGACAGTGGCTCAAAGTAGTAGTTTGTAGACCATTTTCTGTTGTTCTATTGATTGTCAGATCTGTGGACCACAAGTGAAGCACTGCTGCTTCAAAGCATTTCCCGTGGGTTGGTGGTGAAGTTCTGCTGGTCAGGCCATGGGAAGACAACAGCTTGACAGAGTAGACACTTGTCCCTCTCCTCTTGTTGCCAGGATGTATCTTATCCTCTTTGGCAGAAGGAGTTGGATTGAGCCTTACCGTCCTGCACGGCCTCCTGCAGAGAAGTGCGTAATGCGGCTTTTACGTGTAAGCAGTTGTTGCTGCTGCTGGGATGCTGTGTAATTGAAAATGGACAGTTGTATGGTCTTTCAGATCATCCGTGGGAGACAGTTAATGTGTGTCAGGGCACAGGAGTTGAATGGTAGCTGGGGGGCTTCCCCTATGAAGTCATGCGTGAAAGCCCCTGAGAGTCCCCGTGGCAGAGCTCTGTGCTTCTCCTTAAAAACTGCACCCCAGACAAGCCAGCCTGCTTCAAAAAGAGTTACTCCAGTGCCTGCTTTGCCAGTGAACTCTCTTTCAGCTCTGTAATTTTCTTTTTTCATTTATGACAGTTACTCTCACCAGAAATGAATGCTGTTAGAAAGATCTATCACTAGTAGATCTTTTATTTCCCAGAGATAAAGTACTTGTTATCAGTAGGAGAATATATGTTGCTGTTATCTGAAACAAGAGCTTGCTGTCTCTCTCCTTTGGTTCACAGGATCTTCTGTTGCCCCGGTATGTTCAAAGGGGCAAGTTCGATCTGTAAGGAATTGGTTTACTATGGTGCAAAAGTAGCTGAATCAGGGCACCTTTGTAAAAACTTAGTACTTCAAAAAATTAAGGGTAAAAATGGTGGGAAGAGCTCTTGGACTGTACTGGAGTAGTTGGCATCCTCGCCAAGGCTGGTCTGGAGAGAAAGCTGTGACAGCACCGTGCAACACCACCGTAACAGCACCCTGCACTCCTGTGCCGCTGGCTGAGATGACAACCAGCTCAAGGGCAGGCTTCTTGATCCTGTAGATGGCTAGTGATAATTTTGGCCAAATCGCTTTGATTTCCCTTGACGTTCAGTATGTGAAAGCATTTATAATATTGGCAAATCCCATTCTAAAAGGTAAGTGATAAAATATATTAAACACAAATCTGTGTTATAACTCGGCCTTAAATACAGGTTTAAAGGTAGATGGTCTGATTAAAACTAAAAGGTCATTATTTTACGTTGTATAGTTTTATTTGTAGCTATAAATCATAACACAATTTGTGGAAGGAAAAAAGTTATTAAACTGGCAATATTTATTCCGTTAAGGTGAATATAATGCAGCACGTAGTACTGAGTTATGATAGCCAGGGAAAGGAGCCAAATCACTCTGCTAAAAATTAGTTTGCCAATAATTTTACAGAATGATGACAGTGTAGCTTCAAAAACAAATCCTTTATAGGGAAATGGGATGGCTGCATGACAGACTCTCTGAGCTATGAATTCTCCACAGCGCATGGACCAGGAGCTGCTTTAACAATTGGTCTTCAGGGATTTTTCTTTTTCTAGAAGTTAGACAATGGCTGCTGTCTGTAACTGAAAGGTCACGCTGTATCATAGACTGGACATAAGAAACTGAAGAATTCAGAATTTTAAGTTAAAAATATTCACACTAACTTATGTCTTGATCTGTTTAGGAGGCTTAACTGTTCACTGCCTCTGTGTGTGAGGCTGGGGTGTGAATGATGACCACACAAGGGTATTGCTAGCACTTTAATAATAAGCCCTGTTATTTTTGATACAGCAGGAGCCATACATGCAATGTTCATAACACACTTTAGAACTCAAAAGAGACCTGAGAACTCTGCCTGAATTAAAATTTGACCGATGAACATAAAGACTGGAAAGTAACCTGGCAGACTTTACCATAGTGCTGCATCTTCCTTCTTGCTCAAGTCTGTGTTCCTGTGACTGCTGTATTCAGGTGGAAGCTTCTCATTTTGTACGCTAGCCATTATTTTGAAACAACACTGAAAAGGGGTATTTTGTGTTCCTTCTTATATAGAAGAGGGCTCGTGTTAGAGACCTGCCTTGGTGCAGTACCATCAGGGTGTGTTTTATCACCAGCTTGTTGAGCAGAAAATCTCAGGGGCTCACTGCAACAGACTGTGAGTAACATGAACAAAGCAGCTCTACTCATTGAGCCTCTAGTCTTGGTTACTCGTTTAATAAAGACTTGTGCACTCTTAAACGTGCTTAAAAAGCTCTCGAGATTTCCTGAGCTTTTGAGCAATGCACCATTTTTTAAGCTAATAATCTTTTCCAGCCATCTTGGAAGCTTTGCCAATCTGCTGAGCCTGGCTGGCACAGGTCACCGGTTGCCTGAGGACGAAGCTGGTGATCACAGACATGCACAGTTCTGCTCTCAGGGAGGATTTAGAAATAAGATGAGCCGGTGCTGCTTGTATCTAAGAGTAAGCGTGCAGTTGTCTGAGGAAGGTGTTTGCATCTTGTGTAAACATTGTTCTTATATTTTTGTTGTAGAAGATGATGTGTCAAATGTACAAATAATGTGTGCCTGGTGCCAGAAAGTTGGAATCAAGCGCTATTCCCTGAGTATGGGAAGTGAAGTGAAATGCTTCTGCAGCGAGAAGTGCTTTGCAGCTTGCCGAAGAGCATATTTCAAGAGAAACAAGGTAAGAGAAATAAGGAAAGATGTAACCTACATAGACATAACTTTAATCAGGCCCAGCCTGGGTCTCATTTAGCATCTAATAGAAGCTCTTTTCTTTTGTTTTCTCTGTCTCACCTAGTCCCTTCACTTTCCATCTGTATCGTCTGTTGAACTGTCAGCCCTTTACTAACCCTGTTTCTTTCAGTTTCCTTCAGCTTGATGCTTGGGTTTTCTGAGAGTCAGGGAACTTAAATTCTAATAAGCAGCAACATAGGAGTCCCAATTTGGCCTTAGAGTCTCAGGATACTTGCTGCATAAACATGACCAAGAGGAGAAATCGTGGAAATAGAGTAGAAGAGGGTTGTATATGACAGTGTCACTAAGTCCCATGACACTGGGATCATGGCCAGCGGGTAAATATTTTAGGGCCTAAGTCTGGGTCCCATCATGATAGTGGACATCTTCCCACTGCTGCTAGTGAGTGGTAGTTTCATTCTTTTAAAGTGTATCATAATGAATAAATTATCATTGCTTCAAAATTCAGGCACTATACGAGTTTTGTGTTGGGGTAAGCAATGTTAGAACATCTAGAGTAGTGTGAAAACCCCTCCCACTCAATTTAAATTTAACTCGGTCTAAAATTAGAATGCAATCCTAATATTGAATGTCTACAAAAATTGCTGTAATTGCTGAAGTACAGTGCCTGAAAATGCCCTCTAGGTTATTTCAGCAGCTGCTTTTCTGCAGCAGAATGTGTGATATGTCATTTAAAGAAAAATAACAAAAGAACACTCCAGCATTTTTACTTGTTGAAAAAGTAGCTGTGACCTTTTGGTACTTAATACTGTGAGTCTTTGGGTAGCCTTAATTGTCTTAGAAATATTTATTATTCATAAAACCCTTTACATTTTGATTTTCTAAATGATGCCATTTTCCCTCATGCTACAGAACATTCCAAGCCTGTCAAGTTCAAATTGAATTCAGGTCTCTAAATCTGGTCTTTTACATCTGTGGTAATAACAAATAAGTACATATGGATCCTAGATTTAAGATGCAATGTTATTAGCAAATTACCCTCCTTTATAAATTTGGGTCATATCATTCTGCCAAAAGAAAAAAAAAAGGAAAATAATGCCTGAAGAATTAGGTTGCGAAAATCAGTGGAGTGGAATTTTAGTGGCGGTCTTGGAGAATCAAGCTCATAATGCCTACTGGAGCAGACAGGCAAGTTAAAGTCACATGAGTCTTCTGCAAGTAGTGGTATTTACATCCTTTTTATCTAGAAGTGTAAACGAGGGAAATACATACTCCTTAGATGCTCCTCGTTTGAAAATAAGCTCCCATGGATGTATGTGAATGTGCACACATGCACGTTTATGCACAGGCAGTTCAACATGCCTTACAATGTGTAAGACACTCTGGAGTGACAGGATCCAGGTCACTGTCAGCTGATGCTCCTGTGGCTTTCAGTCGCAAATGCAGACGGGTAAGACAGTTCACAGTAATGGAGGCATTGTCAGTGATCCTAGTTAGGTGATCCTGTGTGTCCAGCCGTGATCAGTACCAGATAATTTGGCCAACTGTGTGGAGGCAGATGAAAGAACAACCAGCTCATGGTAGATTCTCTTTCCTCTACAGCTTAGATCCTGAAACAGGAGGTTTAGATCCCTTACTAAATGAAAGTAAACACGTTAACATAATGCATAGGTGTACTTCAACCACCTTCTAACCCATGAGTAGTAGGATTCAGTAACAGTTTATGACCATGAATTCTATCAGTCAGGCAATATATGCAAAAGTTCCCTTTTACCTGACTTACAGTCTGTTACTCATGTGCTTTGTTGGAGGCCTCCCTGTCCTTGTATTATGTGAAAGGATGAATTAGAGCATCTCATTCCTTCCCTTTCCTATGCTTAACTTCTTCTGGAAGCTAAAAGGTGCTGAATATTTCCATCCAGAAAGCTCTCTGTATTAATTATTTTGTATATATGTATATCTAAATAGCAATAGATTTTCCTAATCTTTTCGTGTATCATCATATGATACAGTGTATTATCATATGATACAGTGAAATGCCCTATTCTTCACTAAAGAGGTTGCAAATTATCAAAATGTCATATGGGAGGACTTGGCAAAACATGATGACATAACATACAATTGATAATGCGTTGGTTGCTACGTTGGTTCCACTTCAGAGCTAAGCCAGTGAGTCAAATTTTCTTTCTCTTTGCACCTGTGGAATCTGGAATTGCACAGGATCTGACCTGGCAGGAGAAAACTGGAGCTGTTCCTTGCATGTGTATTTATGGCATTAGAAGATCAGGAGACAGAATATTTAGGAAATGCTGCCATTAAATTAGGACAAGTGCAGTAGAATTCAGCAGACCTTCATGCTTCTTATTTTGCACTTCACCTGTTAGTAATAGAGCGGAGTCTTAAGGAACAAGATCAAAGGAAAAGACTGCAATAGTTTCACATTTAACTGCTGACCTTTAATCTGTTATTACTAGTCCAACAGCATACCTGTCTTCTCCATGAGTCTAATGCTTGTTTATGTATTTAAGAACCTATGCCACTCTACACTTTCTCATTTTTCAAACAGAGGAGTAAAATAGTCACGTTTCGCGTGCCTTATGTATGTTTTAAACAGCGGATCTCCGCAACAATATAGTGTTGTATTAAGTTAAATATGTACAGCTGCTGCATTTCTGGGAGCTGACAGGACTTTGTGGTCACTTCATTTAAGGCTTGAATTTCCTAATGGATTGTGTTAAGCTGTCTTCCCTTCCTCCCCTCGATAAGAAGTGCTGTAATAAGCACTTGCTTAAGACGATAGGACTGTTTAAACAGTAAAGAATAAGTCATTGCTAATGTCTCAAAACAGCACTAAGTAATGCTGCAAATTATCCATCCCTAAATACTGATTCCTGGGTGCAGAATTAGGATTTTTTCCTCTGGCAAATGCATGCTGAAGCGATGCATGCCCACAGATTCCTAGCTGGGAGAGGGCTTGGCACGAGGCCACCTTGAAGGGCCCCCGGAGAATCATAGAATCATTTTGGTTGTAAGAGACCCTCAAGATCATCGAGTCCAACTGTTAACCTAACACTGGCACTAAACCATGCCCTTAAGAACCTGATCTACACATATTTTAAACACCTCTAGGGATGGTGGCTCCACCACTTCCCTGGGCAGCCTGTTCCAATGCCCAACAACCCTTTCCTTGAATAAACTTTTCCTAATATCCAACCTAAACCTCCCCTGGCCCAACTTAAAGCCCTTTCCTCTTGTCCTGTCACTTGCTACTTGGGAGAAGAGACCAACCCCCTCCATGCTACAACCTCCTGTCAGGTAGTTGCAGACAGCGATCAGGTCTCCCCTCAGCCTCCTTTTCTCCAGGCTGAACAGCCCCAGCTCCCTCAGCTGCTCCTCATCAGACTTGTGCTCCAGACCCCTCACCAGCTTTGTTGCCCTTCTCTGAACTCTCTCCAGCACCTCAATGTCTCCCCTGTAGTGAGGGGCCCAAAACTGAACACAGGATTTGAGGTGCAGCCTCACCAGTGCTGAGTACAGGAGGACAATCACTTCCCTAGTCCTGCTGGCCACACTAGTTCTGATACGAGCCAGGATGCTGTTGGTCCTTTTGGCCACCTGGGCACACTGCTGGCTCATGCTTAGCCAGCTGGCAACCAACACCAGGGAAAGTGCTGCAAAAAGCCCCAGGCCAAGTGGGCACTGGCTGCTCCCAACCTCTAACTCCTTCCCAACCCTCTCCCTCCCTAGATTTAGCAAGAATAGCAACACACTGGAATAAGCCGGTACCTTGCTGGCCTCAGGAGTGTTTGAACCCAAGCAGTTTAGTTGGAGGTACACATCAGTCCTTCCTGCCTTTTATCCCAGGGGACTTCTGTCCGTTTGTCCTCCAGAAGCTCTGCCCCTGCACTCTCTGCATCCATAGGTAGCCACGGTTGTCAGGGAGCTTCATGGCTGGGATGGGGAGTTTGTAAGGAAAAAGACTTGCACGATTTTAAGTTGCTCTTCTCATAAGGAATGCAGATTTTGCCGCAGGTATCCTGCAGTTGTGACCGTTTAAATTTATCTATATTAGCAACCATGCCTTGGAAGAACAGAAGAATGTATATTTTGAAATTATAATGGGTCTCCCCACAGAGTGTAATTTTATCTAAATTACTAGAAATAAATGAAGAAAAAATTGTGGTTTTTACCCTGTTAGGCAAAAAGCAAAGTATTTATACTAGATCTGATTTAGAAAAAAACTAACAATACCATTACCACCCCCAAAGAAAAATAACCCAAATCCAAATTCCTGCTCCTATTTAGTCTAGTATGCATAGTCAGATACACATAATGAACTAGTGTATAGTGATTACCTGTTGTGCCTAATAACACCAATTAAAACTAAGTGTTGCAGGAAAAGGGAGCATTTCGTACTAATGTTTGTCATTGAAGATTTAGGATTTGAAGCTGTTCTGATGCTCCCTTCCTTAGAGATTTTATTTTATAGGTCAACTAATATAAAGTTAAGTACCAAAGAGGCACATAAGGGCAAAAAGCACCAGACCACCAAGTTTCAAAAAAATAAATTTAAAGGGAATGATTGGATTCATAATTGGATGCAGTGAGTTTGAAGCCTGAAAAGATTAATTTTGAAATTAAGTTTATTGACTCAGTGGGTCAGAAAACAAATTCATTATGACCAAGTAGCCAAACCTAGAATGAAGACTGGATTCAGAGAGGTTATAGCCTCTGTTCACAGATGTGTTAAAGGATAATTTACTTGATTTGACTTAAAACATCAGAGATGAAGTGACTGCAAGGTTGTCAGGTGGTATTTTGTAATTGACCTTGTTCCTGTTTTGCACTGCCTCCCAGTCACAAGAAGATATGATAGATATTTTTGTTTACACTGCAGTCAAATTTCATTTATACTAATAAACAAAAAGGCATAAATCAAAAAGTAAGAGTAAAGTGCTGTTTAGCAACGTGAAGATGTAAATGATGATGGCTCTTTTCTCCCCATATGGGATGGTGATGGGCAGCACCATGTGTGAGTTGGTAGCGCAGACAGGCAGTGTGTTTTACGCTCTTTTATCTCATTTGTGTGGCATGAATGTGAACGATCAAGTGGGACTGTAAGAAGTCATATGCATTTATTTAGTCCTCAGTTCCGTTGCATTAGACAGTTACTTACATTTTCAAATTGTATTTAAAGACAATGAAGTGCACACATCATCATAAAGCTTTAGTACTCCTGCCTGAGTGGGTTTTTTCTTAATTAATACATATCACTATGTGATTAATATGGACATGTATATACAAACACATACTAAAAACTGAGAGTAAACAAAAGCTATCATCTTTCTCCCAAGTTATTCCCAAGGGTTGTCAGAGAAAGTTCTCTTGATTTCAAGCTTTATTGTGCAGCCTAACAGCGCATAAGAAACATTTAACAACCTCCTTGTTAAGTCAATGAGTAACAGCCAAAAAAAATGTTACTTTCTTCTCTTTCTTATGCACCTGAAAAATTTAATTTGTAAAATGATCATCATTCATGGAAATTTGCTTAAAGCAACTTGATGCAAATAATGCCCCTGAAATAACTTAGCTTTTACATCTTCCTTTAGAATCCCTTTCCATAATAAGTTTTGGAACATGTGAGGCTCTAAATAGGAAACCTATTGCTCCTAGAGATTAACTTGCATTAATTAGGTGTTCAGAAAGGTCATTGTAGAGCAAGTATCCTACCTGATTTGCATGAAATCATCCATATTTGGTTCTGTGGAGCTGTAGGGAAGTGGGGTTTAATAAGTGTTTCACAAAGTTGCTTCTTCTGCTGTGGGTTTGTGTAGAATGTATAATCATATTGTATTTTGCATATCGTGTAGAATGTGTATTTGTGTGCGTGTGTGTGTGTGTGCGTGTGCACATCTGTGCAGACACCTCTTTGCCACAGAAGCCAATTAATAAGGTTCCTTACAAATGCTTTGAAGATAGAAGGGGAAAAGATGGTGAACATCTCCATAGCTATGATTGCTATGTTCAGGTATAAATGAGTGCTGATGAGTGAAGATGAGATGCTGGGTCTGCAGAGGAAGTAGTTCAAGTGTGGGGCACAACTGCAAACTTCCTTGAGGAACTATCTGGAGAAGGAGGGGAAAGGAAAGTATTATCCCTCAGAGGATGTTTTTAAGGTTTGTGGAGTGTAGAAGGTCGCAGACACTTACCAAGAATCTGGAACAGACACTGAAATATCAAGCAAATCTTGAGCTCTGAAAGAGATGGGTGGCATCAGTTGGAAAGGAGAGAGTTGGCATCATTGTGTAGCTGTCATCAGCTGGCCTTTTTACTTACTGGATACTAAACCCAGAAATCTCATAAAACTCCTTCTCTAAACCAGAGCTAGGATTTTTCATTATTGGAAGAGGCAAATGAAATTCCAAATTAACCTACTGAGACCATCAGTCAGAATATCTCACTGCTCACACACAGCAAAGCAAAACATATTAACATTGCTAACAATTAAATGCATCAGCACCTGACTGATGCCACCGATGACTTAATGAAGGGATCTGGCAAACCCAGTGTGCTTGTCAGTTTGCAAACTCAATGGACATTTTACTGTCCATCTGCTGCCATTTAATACTATAAATTTGAATCAAATTCCCATTGTCTGAATTACTAGCAGGTATCCAATCCAATTAAAAGGCGTGTTCACATTTAATTTTAACCACCATGTCACATTACATCAGTCGTGTTGCATTCTGGCTGCTTTGGTTATATCAAGATGAATATGCTAATTACAGCTTCAGAATCTGCTACCTCTTGGACAGCAGGCGTTTGATTCAAATGAAGCGACCAGTTTATGCGAGGTGTCCTCATATCACTTCTGGACAGCTTCAGTAATTGCATCTCTCCTTGTTGCCAGAAGTAGGTTTTGTTTACATACAGATGTTACAACAAAACAGCACTAATTGCATTAGGACTTGACTAGAAATGCTTTTAAGGTTTTTGCGCACTCGGTATATGCAGTTTAGAGAAATGATTTGGATTTAAATAGATGTTATGACACCTTGATATTGGAGATGTGAAAGAAGTTGCTGCCTGCCAGAGTGACTGAGGAAGAAAGATGGCCAGTAGCTATTTTTCTGGAGGTTACTAAGGTGCTTTACTGAAGTCTTCATTCACTTAGATGAACTTCAGGAGGGGAGAAGGAGACACTAGGGGAAAATCAGACATTTTGCTCTGTTAAAGAGTTTGGCAAGATAGACTTCATGATCTGTGTCCAGGACATTTTTATATCACCGAGGGATTTTTGATTAAAGAGTTTAGATGCATAGTAATGATGCATTCAGAAAATGAGCAGATCTAATACACAGGGGTGCTTACTTTACCTCTGAACCGCTTTGGCTCCAACCTATGTGAGCTCGGCAGTCGCTCAGAAAAATCTTGCTCTCCCCAACATTCGCGTGTCTCGGGTCAGGTTACATTAGCTCAGCCCATGTTGCCTTGGTCTCTCATGAAATTAGGCACCTTCCAGCTTTGTTTCTGCATGATCAACACAGAATGAGCATCGAGAACAGTCTTTATTCTGATGAAAACTTAGGATAGATCTCCAAAGTGAATGTGATTTGCACAGATTATATTTGGTGCCACTTTTCCCTTTCCTGACGAACACATCAATCATTAATACTACTATGAGCTAGGAAAATAATGAAATGCATATTAAATAATATGTTTGTTCAAAAATATCATGACATTTGAATACATTATTGCCTTAATGCATCTGTTCACTTATCAGTCAGCTCATTAACTTAGGGAAATATTGAAAAAGGAGCTTGCCTATTTTTTTCACTCTATATATTTTTATTTAAAAAGCAAAATCAAGCAAATATGTTTTTCAAAAATATGTTTGGATTAGGAACAATGTTATGAATGACACCCTTCATACACACTCCTGAAAGGACGTATGGAATATTACAATTAACCACTTAGTTTAATGGTTTGAAATTCTGCCCAAGTCATTTCTAGTCCTAAAGTTTCTCAGGAACATGCGTTGCTGTCATACGTCACAGTCCAGTGGAATTGTGGCATTTCTTGTCAGGTGACGGTTTGTATTTAATTACTCTTTTGCTCTTCCAAAGTGGTGACTTCGCTCTCCATCATGCATAGAAATGTTGGGAAAAATTCAAGGATGAAACTGAGTCAGACCAAAGGTGTTCATAGAATCGTAGAATGGTTTGGGTTGGAAGAGACCTTAAAGATCATCTAGTTCCAACCACCTGCCATGGGCAGGGACACCTTCCACTAGACCGAGTTGCTCAAAGCCCCATCCAACCTGGCCTTGAACATTTCCAGGGATGGGGCATCCACAGCTTCTCTGGGCAGCCTGTTCCAGTAAAGAATTTGTTCCTTATATCTAATCTGAATCGACCCTCCCTCAGTTTAAAGCCATTACCATTTGTTCTGTCACCACATGGCCTTGTAAAAAGTCCCTTTCCAGCTTTCTTGTAGGTCTCCTTTAGGTACTGGAAGGCTGCTGTAAGGTCTCCCCAGAGCCTTCTCTTCTCCAGGCTGAACAACACCAACTCTCTCAGCTTTTTTTCACAGAAGAGGTACTCCAGCACTCTTAGCATCTTGGCGGCTCTCCTCTGGCCTTGCCCCAACAGGCCGATGTCCCTCTGATGTTGGGGGCTCCAGAGCTGGACACAGGACTCCAGGTGGGGTCTCATGAGAGCAGAGGGGCGGAATCAACTCCCTTGACCTGCTGGTCACGCTTCTTTTGATGGAGCCCAGGATACGTTTGGCTCTCTGGGCTGTGACTACATATTGCCAGCTCATGTTGAGCTTCTCATCAACCAACACCCCCGGGGCTTTCTCCTCAGGGCTGCTCTCAATCCATTCTCTGCCCAGCCTGTATTTGTGCTTGGGATTGCCCCGACCCATGTGCAGGACCTTGCACTTGGCCTTGTTGAACTTCATGAGGTTCGCACAGGCCCACTTCTCAAGCCCGTCACGGTCCCTCTGGATGGCATCCCTTCCCTCCAGTGTGTCGACCGCACCACACAGCTTGGTCTCATTGCCAAACTTGCTGAGGGTGCACTCAGTCCCACCGTCCATGTCACTGACAAAAAAGTGAAATCATATCGTATATCTTTCGGCCCCTCTAAGTAGGAATCTTTCATCCATTTTAGGTTTGTTTGCAAACATTTGCTGGTTTATGGGAAGACCAAAGAAACCCTTACACACATTAACCTTGAATCTGGCCTCGTGAGTCTAAATGAGGCTTGGAGAGGCCAAATGGTTATAACTTAAAAGCTGCCAGATGAACAGGAAAATCTACTACTGGGAATTGTTAAAGTGAGCTTCTTGCTGTATATCAAGCTGTGCTTGATGTGCAAGTGTTAAATTTGCTGGAAGAATGAGGTGGGTTTTATAGGGCAAAAGTCTGAAAATGTGAAATATCTTTCCTGTAGAAAATATTTTCTCCGATAACAAGAGACAGTTTGCTGTCCGGCTAAGTTCAGTGATGGGCTGCTCTGTCGAAAACCCAAGCATTTACTAGTCACCTATTTCAATTTAAATTGGGCTGAAAGTAAACATGAGTTGCAAGTTGTCAGCCAGGATGCAGTTTTGTATCTAAAGTAAATGTACTCATTTGTTTAATAATTTTTAGAAGCAGTCATCAAGTATCTGGTGGTTTTGGGGGTGAGAGGGTTGTGTGTGTGTTTGTGTGTATGTGTGGCTTCAGATGGTTTTGTTTTATTTAATCTCCTGCCTAAGGAGCAGGAGGCCAGGCTCTGCCTCTGTTGCACAGAGGGGCTGGCAGAGATGCTCAGGGTGGAGACATGGCACCGTTGTTGTCCATTTATGTTAAAAGCAGAGCATGGAATCTCTCTATCTCTTATCTGGGCTTTGTGAGGGGAAGGACCTTCAGTGGGGTATGGTAGCCCAACACAGCTTCACTAAGTGGTGTGTGAGAGCATCAAGGACTCAGCTTCCCCATTAGCACTGACCAAAACCACTTATTTTCCCAGTATCGTATAGTTGGATAAAGTGGTGCTCTGTCTCACACATCTATGTCCCTTCCCACCCCTGAAATTTGGACTGTCAAGTCAAAAGGGAAACCGGTTAAAGTAGAAATCAACCAACCACCCAGTCTCAGGTAGTCATTATTTTTAATTTAGCCCCCAGGCTTTCACAGTTGTGGTGCACAGTGCTACTAAATCAGATGGAAGAGAGCTCCTAGAACTAAATCTAAGTCTTAAAAGCTTAATACAGAGATTTAGACAGAACACTGACATTTAGATATTTGTGAGGAGTTATGTTTGAATAGTTTCATGGTATAGAAGTAATAATACTCAACTTCGGCCATTGTCAAATGGTGCAGTCTCATGCCTCCGTTTCAGGAGCAGTTTATCAATATCAATGCCTTGATAAGGCAGCTCCCGACTGAGTTTTGTCTAATGCATGGACATTAAAAGAACAGGTGGCTTGTACTCTTAATCTCCATGGTGGAAGGTAGTAACTTTATCCTAAAGGAAGGAAGGACCAGGAACTCTGACAGAGAAGGCTCTAAAATACCAAGGAAAAGGGTTAACCAAGAGAAAGTTTTTAAAAAAAAGGGAAAAAAGAAGCATTGAATCACTCTGGAGGCTATTTAAGAACACCATATTAGATGCACAGATGGTATGTATACCTCTGAGCAAGGAAAAAGTAGAAAGGGGAGAGTAAATCTGGCATAGTTAAGTGAAGAAGTGCATAAGCTTAAAGGGACACTGTCAACTTAAAAATCACACTTTTATTGGAAAATTTGTTACCTGCTGCTGTTACAAACAACACCTATGATTACTGTAACTGAAAAATTAGACAAACAAGTCCCTCTGCTGTGTGGTGTGCTTCCTTTGGGCCTGATCCAGATTCCATCGGCATCAGTGGGTGACATCCCATTGCTTGTAATAAGCTCCGGATCAGGCCTTGTGCACATCTGCCTGTACATTGTATGTGGGCAGTTTCATTATTTTGCATGCGTTCTGTTTTCTTATTGTTTCTCTGTTTTTTCACACACAAGAGAGGAAAATTCATTTTTTTTATCAAATTGGAAGTGCAGTTGTTAAACTATGGAAATGTCAACGGGGTCCCAGGCACACTTGTACCAGAAATACCAAATGTCTCACTTTCTAAAGACAAAACTCATCCCTCAAAAAATTTGGGGAAGCAATCAAGTCAGGTATAACCAAAGGTCTCAGAGATAAAGCGCAGGAATGAAAGGACAAGGAAATTATCTGAAAGGCATATATACAAGGCACTGTAGAAGGTATATAAAAAGTGTCCCTGTAGGAAACAAAAGCCACCTGTAAGTCCCTTGCTCCCACAGGCCACCCAACCATGACACCAGCCCCTTCTGAAAAAACAGAAGAGCAGAAAAATTAAATTAAATTTTCTGCATCCGTCTTCACCACACAGCATGATGAGGAAATTCCTGTCCCAAGGACACTTTTCACAGGAAATCGGAGTGTGGCCTTATAGCAGAAATTGAAGTCTCTTAGGAGGAAGTTATGGAACAACTTCAGCAACTCAAGAGCAGTAAATCACCAGGAGCAGATGGTGCTCAGCCGAGTGTTCCTAAGGAAATGAAAGTGTGAAGCAGCAGAGATATTGACAAGGATCTGCAATATATCATTAAAACCAGCAACTGTTCCTGAAAATTTGGAAGTCATTTGTGTGGTGTTTAAAAAAAAAATAAAACAAAACAACAAAAAAAAGAGATAAGGGTTTTTTTCTTCGTGAGCATGGGAAATGAAGCTGAGAGTTCTTAAGCAATTTTTGCTTAATTTGCTTAATGGCAGAATAAAGTAACTTTCAGGCAGGCCTGACCTGGCAGGTTGTAACATTGAAAAGAACAGCTGGGATATAATTTGTATACGTAACAGCTTTTAGAGAAAGATATTTAGGTGCATATAGTTTATTTGGACTCAGGATCACTTTTGCTGGAAAAGGTTGTTTATTTTTTATGTGTTATTTGATGTCTGTGGGTATTTTGATGCCCTCCATGGAAACAATGAACACATTTTGGCACAGCGGCATGCCTCGGCCCACGTTTTCGTATGAAGTTAGACATTTAAATAAGAAGCCGATTGCATTCCAAAGGACCCGACTTCAGTGCCAACACAAAAATTACTTTATACTGCTGAGGAATGTTTTTATATGTGCTTAAAAAGTTTTTAATTCAATTTGCTACAGATAAAAAAAAATTGTTTTTAGAAAAAAGTTGAATTTTTCAACAAAAAGCCGATACTTTGAAGTGCAAACACAGTCAACTAAATCCCCATTTTCTCCAGTTATACCATATGGACAAGGAGTAACAGAGGAGTATAGAGGTTTTGCCAGACAAACACATCTAGTATGTACACACATGCATGGAAAACAGCCGAGGGAGGGAAATTAGAAGTTCTAATGGATTTAGAATTTAGTAAAGCACTTGAAATAGCATCTTATGAAATCTGACCCTCAGATTAATTCAAATTACTTTGGATGTGAATGCCGTCAAGTGGCCTGAAAACAGGCTCAAGGAATAAAGTAAAGGATGATGATATAAAGAGCAGCATATCAGGTTGTGTGTAGAGCAGTGCCAGAGGGACTTGCGTGAGGTTGGTCTTGTTTCATGTTTCATTAATGTTCTCCAGGAGAGAAGAGAGAGCCAGTTCACAAGCTCTGCACATGATGCTAAACTGGAAGGAGTTGCAGATACCAGACAGGACAAAAAATAATTCTCTGGAGGAATCAGAAATAATGAAAAAAACCCAACTAATTTACTTGTACCTTGAGAAAAGTGAGTTAATATGTCAAGGGGAAAAAAAAAAAGTGTGTGTGGGGAAAACCCAACCTGAAAAAACAATTTTAGTGGAATGGGTGAAGCTGGACAAGAGTCTGAAGGTGAGGACAGGAAAGGGCCGTAAGTTGAACTGCGCAGAGGTAATGGTAGTTAAAGGGCCACAGGGATCTGGAGTATGGGGGTGTTGAGGAGGATGGTTGGGTGGTTACTGAAACATGGGTAGAGCAAGAAGCAGCCAGATTTGGAGGGAGTGTGGATGGGCAGGGTTAAGGGATGAGCAGAGTCAAAGATGATTTAGGGAATACAAAGGTGTTAAGCCTGTGGAGAAGGAGGAAAAGGCTGGACAGAAGTTCATCTTTTGAAATTTCAATGTATGATACTTTGATGTGTTAGTACTTGGAACTGTGGCCTGAAATGAGCTGCTTTGCTTGGGATGGACTAAGTTGGGACAAGTAAACACTAGTAAATACAGAAGCTGGCACTGGCAGAAGGAATGCATACACCGTCTTCTGTGTATTTTCCATCACCAATGTCTGCAGAAATGAAAGGATAGCATACTCGGATTCCGCAAGCAGTGTTACTTCCCAGAATTACACTGCCCATTTGTAGACTGAACTATCACAAATAGTAGTTAAAAGGCCTGAGCCACAAGCCGCTGAAATAAACAGGAGTGCTCTGTCTGGAGTAGCAGTTGAACTGGACCTTAAATTAAATAGCATAATTGCAAAGGTTTGATAAAACTGACGGTTATTAGCAAAATGTATAGCTAAGCCAAATAAAAGAGCAATGGAAACCAAACCTCATTCATCAGAGATATTGCCTGCCAGTGTAAGCCCCAGATGCGTCCCATAACTGTGTAGATTATGGGATATTTTTCACTCCTTCCTTCAGGTATTGGCTATTGTCAGCTGCAATTTGCCAGATGAGATGAACAAATGGGCTGATCACTATGGTGAGACCCATCTTCCTAATCAGAGCGGTTGCACTGATGGCATGGCAAGCATGAAGGGCTCTGTGACATAATCCAAATCTAAATTGACGTGTCCCATTTGGTCGGCCAAATATGTAACTGGTGTAAGCAGGCATATCTTTATTAAAATCAATGGGGCTACTTACATCATCTGTGATTTTGGCCCAGTATAGGAACTGTAATAACTCGATTTAGTTCTTACTGGGTCTGGAGAAGCACTAGGTTTGCTATAGTGTCACTGGAAAGTTTTGTTATTATTATTATTTTTATATATATATATATATATATATATATATATATATATATAAAATTATTATAATTAAAATTAAAATGTTTTGTCTCCCTTGCAATCATCTCAAATCCCTTATAAAAATTTTCAGCGTTCATAATGCAGTTGTCAGTGTCACCACACTGCTCTTTTGAAGTATTTTGAAAATGTCATTATTTTCTAGTATTTACTGCTGATGCAAATATGGAAAGTGTAGGTAACTTTTAATAAAAATATTAAAGCAATATGTGAGGTTGTGTTCAATCTCACATAGTAAGAGCTATTTTTAAAGATGTGTCATGTAGAACTCTAATACATTATATCTGGACATTTCAGTATAAAATGTAATGTGTAGCACCTGTGTGGTTATTTTGAGCTTTTTGTTTCTTCCCCCTAGAATTTAGGTTTGAACAACTCAATATAAATTGCAGAACAGAATACGCAATAAGGTACTGACCACTAGTTTCAAATCAAAGGAAGTATTTTGGTCCCACAGATACTAGGGGCGACACTTCCACTGATGTCAGTAGGTTGAGAACTGAATCCCAAGCTACAAGCCAATGGTGGCATTTCAAAAGGAAAAAATGAGGAGTTAGATATTTGTCTGTGTACTTCGTGGTCTACAATTAGCACTTTTTGCTGATAAAGCTGTATAGGGTATTTTAAATTTAACCTAATTTATATTAAATAAAATAAAGCCCAGGTCTGTCACACTTAGTCTGGGCAGCTCTTTATTCTCCAGTAGCTCATGGCAGGGAGGTAATGCACATTTTTGCTCCTTCACCATTCTGCCTTATCCTTTCCCTTGCTTTATTAAGTGGAACCTTTCTAGCCTTTGCGATACAGCTACCAAACTTTTAACCTCTCTCTGGCTATGTCTTCCTACATTTCCTAACCTATTTCTGCATTTTCACTGATGAGGTTAGGGTAAGGCATGGCATTTACTGTTCCATGTTGTGTTCTGTATTTGCAGTATGTCTTGTGTTGTCTTATGGATGTTTTCTTAGGTTGATTTTTTCTGGTGAAAGGTACTGAAGAGATTCTAGTTGTTTTTTCTCTATGCCCTTAACGGGGTTTAACGTATCACCCCATTAAACAGTCATTTCTTCTGTGCAGTTGTAATTACTGGAATGTAGGTTGCTATTATTAATCATCTTCCCATTCGTACTGTTGCATTCATCATGTGAGGAGACGCGGGTGTACGTTTGGATCCAGCCGGATGACAACTTCTTATTCGCGGTGATCCGAAATTCAACCCGTGAAGCAAAGAATGACTTGTACAAGTCATTTTCCTGTTTGCCAATTTTGAAGGTGGCTCTGTGCCATTTGCAGTACTCCATGCTAATTGTGACCCGTGTGGATTTAGGGATTTCATGAATAATACAAGAGAAGCAGGAGCAGTTGGAAAAAAAACCCAACAGTTTCGCACGTTGTTTGTGTCAGGGTTCAGTAATGGATTTACCCTCGAATGCAGCCACCGCTAAGAAGACATTCTGGTTTCCAGGGCCTCACACTGTGCATGCAGGACTCATTTTGGTTTTGCACACCCACCTCTCTCGCTGCTCTCCCTTTGTTTCCAAATAGCGCCTGTTCCGCTGCGTCCATGTGCCTTCACGTATTCCTACAGGAAATCTACTTTCACGCCCAAGAGGAAGAAAGTCTAGCAGCACATTTTCTGCAAATACGCATATTCCTCTGGGAATTTGCTTGCAGAGGAGCAAAGAGGACAGCGCAGCTGTAAACATTCGGCTCCGAGATAATCAGTGCCCCAGCAGGAGCACCTTCCCTGCACAGCTGTACAATTCCCTTTGCTCTCTAGAAGGCACTGCACCCTACGTGCAGTTTCCAAGCTACATTTAACACAATTGCCCATCAGCACTTAGGAAGCAGTTACCACAGAAACCCAGCAGAGACCAATTAGTCACATGATTAAATTAATTAAAATAACCCAGGGTATCTGCCATCTTGCTTCTTTCTGCTACACATAGCGCATGACTCAGGCGGAGCTGTAATTGGGTAGCATTATTATGCCTTTTAATCCTAGAATCATCTTCATACTGTACTGGAGGTGGTCTTTGATTTTTCCTTTTCCACCGGTCTGTGTAAATCCCTTCCCAGAGATCCGCGTTATTCCCTTGCCACAGAGATGCATTATTCCTTTTCTGGAGATCTGTGTTATTGCACAAAACCCATTCTCCAGCCCCCTCAATAAGCCAAGTAGTATCAAATTTACAAAACATCAGATTTAACAACAGTGAGATTTGTTATGTTTGGGATAAGAGGATTTGGAAACATTTTCAATTGCGCAGCTAAGACTTTTGGAGGTCTTTAATGACAGCTCTAACAATACTTGCCAGAGAGAGCTCTGTAATATGTATTAGCACTTGACCTGAGAATTGTAAAGCGCTAAGAAAAGACTGTATGTTGTGTCTTCATTTCCCAAGTAATACTGTTATTACAGTGGGGTGCATTTAAGTGGAACAAGCTGTCTGCCTAGTAAGACTGATTCCTAGGAAAGGCAGGCAGTTCAGTTTGTTCTCGTTTTTAAAACCTAGAAATACACAGTCATATTCTATCTTAGTAAATCAGTCCTTTGTCCTTGGTCCTTTGGCTGCCCTCATAGCGGCATCCCCTGAATATCCATGTCAACTAGGGTTTTCTTCTATTATATCAGTGTCATACTTCTGCATGCACACAAATCATCTCTACCTGAAATGGCATAAAACATGGAACATTGCGATTTCCATCTCATCAAAGATTTGCTGGTGACTGCTCTGAAGTTACCTTGATCCATGGTACCAAAGGAAAATAATAAATAAAAAAAAAAATTAATACTATTTCTGGCCCCAGCGTGCAGAGCAGCTTGCCTCTCCAAAGCAGATTCCATACAAACAGACTTGACAAAATAGCATGCATAAATTACACGGCTCTGATGCATTAATTCGTGTCTAACAGAGCAAGTGGCAACAACACTACATCCACAATGGATGGGTGTAAGATGGAAGAACTGAAGTCTGTGGGTTAATGTATAAATAATCAACTGTTATGGAATTTGCAAATATTATGGAAGAAAGCTAGCGGGTTTTGTGCGTGCTGTATTGCTAAAGTGCCGCGCACAAACACGTTTGCGAGGCTTAACTGGCTCTGACTAGCCCGTCAGGAAGGATGTACATGTTTGGCAGTGCCGAGGCACAGATGCTCCAATATGAGATAAGGTCTAGTCGTGAAATGAGCTCTCTGTCCACCAGAGTAACGCCAGTGACAAAAGTGAGCCTCCACTAGGTCCCAGTGCGTTTCCCGAGGTGAAGCAAGCCTTGTGCCAAGTATAATGCGGGTCTGTGATTTTACAGAAATTATCCCCAACTGACCAACATCACCTGCATCCAGGACACACACACACACACATACATTACCAGGCATAAATGAAACCAGTTCTGTGAGAGTTTCCATTTTACTCGTGTTTTACTTGTAAATTGTCATGGGCTGCTGCAGTGTGTGTAATATCCACTGAAAAATTGCCTCTTGTGTAATGTTTGATCTTGCTATTTTTGCAATAAGTGACAATAAGAACACTGAAAAAGAAATTCCCTGTGGAATCACCCAGTTTTACAGTGTAGTAGTCCCATAGAAATTGGTTGAATTATGTTTCTATAAAACTGAAGTAAACTAGGGGAAAATCTGGTCTGAAGATTGTATACGCAGCGGCCACATGCTGTTGTTTCCAGAATTAAAAAATGTCTCATAAATATACTCATGAAAAGGAGAAGGATGCTTTCTGTTTCATATTTGAAGTACTTCATCAACAACCTGCCTAATAAGATCTCACAGCTTTTCTCACTTTGTAACGCAGAAGAAAAAAGCATTTTGTTTTCAGACTAGAGCAATGAAAAGTTTTGACTGTGGTTTCTTGTCATGCTGTATAAAATAAATGTGTCTGAAGGCAAAGGACAGACTCCTCTGTAACAGCCGAAGTGATGGCAAAGACTGAGGTGTCTGTTTTGTAGTTTCCAGTGTAAACAGGAAGGGAAGGGTTTTTTTCAGGGGCTCTATGTTCTTGATATAAGTTTCTTGGTATGGGTTTCTGGCTTTTCCCAGGGAACAGACAGCCCTTCTCAGCCGAGTGTTACGGTGGAGTGAATGGTGATGGAAATATGGGTCCCTCTCCCAGTTGTCCTTGGAATGGGATTCATAAATGAGAGAGCAGGGACTGAAGTGGGTCAGTACAGACCTCTGTGCCGTATCCACGTTTCAGAGAGATGTGGGACCTCTTCCCGAAGCAGGAGACGGAGCAGTCCTGTGGGCACCGTTCTCCTCGCCAGGTAGTTTTTGGGGTTCATAGGGGCGCCTCTGAAGTACAGTCACTGAGCTCCTGCTGGGCTGATCACTCCAGGAGCACACTGATTAGAGGCAGGGATTACAAAAACAGAGAAGTACCGGGGAGTAAAGAACATATTTCAGTTGTGGAGGTCTCGGGCAGTGGGAGCTTTGCAAAAGGACTTCAGCGGGATTCCAGGCTTCCTTTGTACAAAGGTGAATAAATTATATTTGCCCTCCTTGGAATAAGAAAAAAGGAGGATATGAAAGGAAACTTGATGAAGTGCAAGCAATTTTGAAATGACTATTGTGAATGCATGTCATAAACGCATAGTGTATTACATGCCAGAATAAATGAAAGCAAATCGAGATAGCAAAAGCATTTTGGTGGAATATTTTCTGCTCATCACAATAGCCGAAGCAAAGATTAAAGAGCCATATTGTAATGATTTGATTTTTCTAGGTGTTGTGAATACCTTGTCTCTCAGGAACTGTGATAAGGGCTTACAGCAAGACACCCACGTCTGGGAAAGTCAGGCCCTCTTTGGCTGAGGTCAGTAGGAAGCCTCAGTTGAGTAGCAGTAAAGTGATTAGCATTTGGCTTACATGATTTTAAACAGGAGGAATGGATAAAACATGTACTTCTGAATCATTTATGTATGATTTTTTAATGTGTGATTAGAGGACATGTGGAAGATAGTCTTCAGGCCTAAGTAAATAGTCTGATGAATTGCATGAGAAGGAGTGCCAATGAAAGAGATTCAGTGCCCTCTCAGAGTGAGGGAGAAGGTAATATAGGTGAGAGGAGGATAATTTTGGGGAGTTCCTTTTTGCAAGAAGTCATTGTCGCTAGTTCAGAAAGAGCTGGTGAACCTACAGCAGTCCAATATCCAGGATTCATCCATCCCTAATCTCGCCACTCGTTTGTATCCTAAAATGGCTCTGACTTAGAAGTGGTTATGGCAGAAATAACCTCCTGGAGGCCTTCCAGGCATTTCTCTACATTGCAAGAGGTTTCGTTGAATTTAATCCTACTCTATCCTCATGACATTGCTAGACAAAAGCATATAATAAATAGTCTGAGAAACTGTAAGGAGGTTCTCTGTCTTTTGATGTGTTTCAATAGCTTTCTTCCACTCCTTGAAGTCCAGAAAGTTTAACAGAATAAGTGAAAGTTCATAACTATCTTTCCCAGCTTGTGTATAGTATTAACTGTGTAGGCTGTGGGGTTGAATTCTGGTCATTCTCAGTTTGTCTTGAGTGATTTTAATAGATTAACTATTTATTTTGGAACAGCTGTATTCACAAGTGGGCCATTGCTTTAGGCATGGACCTGTTAGTATGAAGGATGTTGCTGGTATTCTTGATTAGAAACAGTGTACAATTTTGGATAAATGTCAGGTGAGAATTACCTAACTCAAAGCAGGGGGGGACATGTTTCCTAGCCAGCTGGGATAAAGGAAGATCCAGGTGATTCCAGTTTAGACAGATACAGCTTGTTCTGAGGCCGTTTGGATCGGACCCAGTTTCCAAAGCCGTATCCTGTATGGCTTGTGTTATCATTCAGGCTTTACGTAAACTGAATGGGAGTCATCTTGCTTTTGCCCATTTCTCCAAAATTCCTTTGTCTGAAAGCTCAACACTTTTTAATTTTCTCAGCAGCATTTCCATTAGTCTTGATCTCCTTTGCCTGTCCTTCTCTCCCTGCTGGCACCAGCTTCTGCTTACTCCTTCGACGCTTCTCGTTTGTTGTACCTGCTCTCTGTATCTGCCCTCATGGATCCTGGCACTTCCATACACCACCGTCACTTACTGTGGTCTCCACAAGAAATCAGAGAAAACTGTTTCTAAATTCCATGTAGCTAAGACTTTTTTTTTTCCCCCAGAAGCACTATGTTGTCTTTTAACATATGTTTATACATATTCCTGGTGCTAGGAAGCAATAGTAACCATGTCCCTGTTATTCCCCTGCCATAGTCAGTAGATTCGTAATATAATGGCAAAATAACGTGGCTCTGCCTCGGGAGCTGACGGCCACTGTAGGTGGCACCGGGCAAATGACACATACGTAATGCTTTTATTTACATGCCTTCAATAGATTCTTAGTAGTTTTTGCCCAGACTTCTGCAGCAAAAACTGGTCTCCATGAGGAGCAGAGAGTGACTCTGGAAGAAATTTTAGTTTATAGGTGTTCTCTGTGGATTTCCATGCCCCTTTTGCTCTCCAGCTGTCCCCTCTGCTTCCCTCTGGGCACATGTACAGTTCCTTTTCACAGCTCTCTGGGGTCTAAATCCTGGCCACTTTGAAAATCAAAGGTAAAACTCAATTGGCTTCAGCAGGGGCAAGATTTTAGCCCAGATACTCTCACTGAGCAGATGCCCTGCATTGCAGGTGGGTGTGCGTGGCTCTTTGCTGGGACAAGGGAGAGCTGCCCGTGAGTGCCAGAGGAGAGGCTGAGGGATGCTAAACCAATATATGTCAATGTTGTCATCTTTGCCTTTCTGAGCTGCTTACAGCACGGCATACTCCTCTGTCACTTCCACTCACCTTAAAAACCACAGTGAAATGTTCCTTTTTGTGCTTCTGAACGGGAAATCAGAGATAACTTGGATACCTAATATGTATCTGAAAAGATAAGTGGGAGTTTTTTTCCCCTCTGTTGAAGAGTGTTGCAGAAAGAAACAATTGTCATGAGCTATCTATAAGATGGTTCCCTTTTCCAGGGGGTTTACTACCGTTCATCTTTCATTACCCCAGGATATTTACAGGTAGCATATTCATTATGTTGAACATTCCCGCATGCTTGTACGAGAACGCAGTGTACAGATTCTAGGAGACAGGCTCCTTAGCGTGCAAAGACAGGATATTCTCATTTAACATTTTAATTTCACTGCACCAAACTGTGGAGCTGCAACATACATGACTTCGGACTGACTTACTCAGCCTGCGAGACTCAGCGACACAGGGAGTTTTGGCTGGTCACATTGCATGTCACGTTAAAGAGCCTTTTGTCTCCATTCAGGCTTTCCGAAACAAGACAAATTATAATATTTTCCTGTTAATTTCTGTTAATTTCTTTCCTTAATGAGTTTCATTAAAATCAAAGCTTCCGGAAGACTGAGCCATGACAGCTGTCTAAAGACTGTTTCACTTGCTATGGGCTGTTTGGGCTGAATAATTATTTCAGCTTTGTGAGGATTATTTCTTTAAATAAGAACAATGATGCACTGTTTGGGAAGAGAAACAAATGCTTGGAGTGGAGCAGCGTAATTTCGTAGCGTTGACTTGTAATACTCAATGGCTTTCAGGAATACCTGAGAAAAACACATATTTCTCAGTCTGACACATTTTTTAATGATTTCACTTAAGGATACAAAGGCAGCTATTTCAGCTGGCAAGAGAAAGAGGACTTGGCTTTTAATGAAGCAAATCAGTTCTTCGAAAGAGAGAGAGGATTATTCTTTACTGTTGCATTGCTGTGAATGTGACCCAAGAACAAAAAAGCAAGTTTTTTCTGATTTACCATTCGTATAATATTCCTGTAAGCTGCAGGTCTGATACTTTGCTAACATAACAGCAAATACTTCGGTTCTTTAATATTTCCAGCACTGTAAAATCTTAAAGATGCATTATGTATTTCACAGCTATTGTAATTAAAAAGGCATGACTTTTACAGCATAGTTCAGTCTGTTAGCTGAGCTGACCATTTTCTTTTGACACGGAAATTCTTAAATCAAGGGGTGGGAAGATGGGAATTTTACAGTAGTCCACTGCTTCCAAGTTTGAACTGGACACTCACCACCTGTTTTCACGAGCCGTTGTGCCGAATTCCTTGTCAGAGTTGCAGAAAACCCGGCTGGTTTGACGGAGCTCATGTTCCTATTGTGAGTCTCAGATTTCAAGACCCGAATGGTAGATTTCTGTTTGGGGAAAGTAAGCATTTTCTGAGATCTAGGGACACACTCTCAGCTTCCTAAATCCTTGCTCCCTGCCCCGTTTCTAATCCTGTGTCCTTCCTGGTGCTGATTTTATCACAGTACTCTTATTCCTTGGAGGATAGAGGCCGGTGACCCCTGATTAAAGTGAGATTGTAGTTAAGAAAGTGGTTATTTAGAAATGACACCTTCTTGTTTAACAAAGGGACTCTGCATGCTCTGTATGCTTCCTGTGTTGACCCAGATGTATCTTGTAGAGAGACAGAGAGAACGAGTAGATGACTTCCCACCTCAGTTAGCATCATCAGGGTAATGGTCAAGAAAGCCTGACACACAGATTTTTTACTACCAGGAGTGACAAAACGCCAAAAAAGCACAGCTTAATTTTTGAATCGCAGGTTGATTTCATAAGACAGACAGAAAAGTACAACCCCATCCGCCCTCAGAAAGCCACTGCTATAATGAAAAACGAAGCTGAGCGTATCCGATGCAGTAACTGTCAGAAGGGAAGTCAGGCTCCTGTTGGTACCACAGGACTGGTCTCACGCGGCAGCCGCTGCTTGCTGGATACTGGGGACACGGCATGGGTCAAGTGTTTAAGATAATTGTTTGTGAACTGGCCGGCTGACAGCTGAAGACCTGCGGTGAATTTGCAGCTTGGCCAGAGTTTCAGAGGGAGCAGCTTCTCCCACCACCGAACGGTTACATACCAGGAAAAGATTGGCTTCTGCCGCTTCATTTTCCTTTCTGATTGATGACTGTGGCAGTCAGAGAGGTGCATGCTGCCAGCAGAAGAGGAGAGGTGCCCGCAAAGGCACTGTGCAAGCCAGGTGAGTGCTCCTGCACCACATGAACCCCTTCTTCCTCCATGGAGCACCCACAAAGGGAGCAGGAGATGCCACCCCATGGGGAGCACCGTGCTGGAGCAGCCTTGATGTAGCTGGGAGTTAGTGGCCAGTCCTGTCATCATTGGGACTCTGGAATGATGGGCACAAAAATTATCAGAGGACTGGAACACTGGGGTTGTTCAGCCTGGAGAAGAGGAGGCTCCACTGAGACCTTATTGCGGCCTTTCAGTACTATAAGGGAGCCTATAAGAAAGATGGGGACAGACTTTTTAGCAGGGCGTCTTGCAATAGGACAAGGAGTAATGGTTTCATACTAAAGGAGGGGAGATTCAGTCTAGACATGAGGAGAAATTTTTTACAATGAGGGTGATGAAACACTGGCACAGGTCGCCCAGAGAGGTGGTGGATGCCCCATCCCTGGAGACATTCAAGGCCGGGCTGGATGGGGCTCTCAGCAACCTGATCTAGTTGAAGATGTCCCTGCTCATTGCAGGGGGTTGGGCTAGGTGACCTTCGAAGGTCCCTTCCAACCCACTGTTCTATGACTATATGAAAATGTTTCCTTTGCTCTTCTCCCCAAGGCAGGGATTTCCAAAAGCATGGGACAAAATTAAGCGACTTATTTCCCTGAAGAAAGGCAAACAATGGGCTTTGTTTGCTTAACCTACACTGGGTCTTCTGAGAATCCAAGCCCAAGTGACCTTGTGAGAGGGAATTGCATGGGCTTTGGGCTCTGGCACTGTTGTATAAATCCAGAACCCACAGTGTAATCTCCTTTTGTCATGTCTTAATTACTGTTGTGACATACTTTCAATGGGAAATTTCTGCAAGAAATTCATCCCTCTTAAAACTTTCCTCTGATGGAAAATGAGGATGAAAGATGTAATTTTGGGCTGGTTTGAGGAAGGCTGCTTATTCATTGCTAGAAAGGCCAGAAGACCTGTTGTTATTTTCTCTGTGCACTCATGTTTACATGATCTTCCTTTTACTTCTGTTTTCATAAGAAAACCCTGAAAACCAGGAAGGCCACTTTTCAATCTACCACTTTATAGGCATCCAGTTTCAAAAAAGCAGATGTATGTAAGCCCGTTTATAAAAATACACCCACAATTGCCTTTTTTCTAGTTCAGATAGTCTAAGAACCCTAGATTTAGTTGTTGCTTAATGTCAAATATTAGCACCATAAAACCAGTTGCATTTAAAGGCTTTTCCTAAGAGATGTACTGTCTTTCCAGTCAGTTGTCAGCTGGTTTTGCTCCAGGAGTTCAGGACCTGCCTCTCCGCCTTTGCTGTTTCATGAAGCTTCACTGCGCAGACTTGATCTCCAACCATGAAAGCTATTTCAGATTTGCTAGGAGCCCCACAGCTTCTGTGCCCTGGGAGCCTGTGGAATGAAAGCCTTTGCGTGCATGGAGGCCTCAGCTCTGCCGCTTTTTGCTCCGCAGCTAAAAGTAGCCGGTGTAAAAATTCGCTGCCTTTCTTGTTGAGTGGCAGCTTTTAGAAATCAGTCCATCTCCTGCATATCAGACGTAGCGAGTATAAAGGAGCCACGTGCTTTGTTCTCAAGAGAGGGTGCCCTTGGAGGGATGTTTAAAGTTTAGCCTCATTCCAAAAGTGTTGGTTATTTTTTCACATTAATTGCCATTGGCCAATGCCCACCCTGGCAGAGAAACTCCAGAAGCCTGTGCTTTCAGCCGTGGTGGGTGAACCTGGAACCCAGTTATTTTTAGCATATATTATGCATGGATTTCTAGCTGCCTCTCAATTATGTGAAAGCTCTTAATTGAATGTAATCCATGAAAGATTTATTCTCTGATCAGCTTTCTCACAGGAAGTGATTTTAGACTCATCAGATTCCAGCTGTTGCTTAAATCCATTCAGCCATCAAGCCTGTCAATTTTATTGTGAGTATCCCAGTGTGGTTCCCTGCCAAGACCTAGACATGGGCCTCCTATTCTTCTGTTTTCCATTTAAGTCAATCTGTAGAATAACACAGCTCTTCCCTGGTGTGTGGGGAAGACGAGCAAGGATGTGGAAAAATGGAAGTTGGTCTGATCTAGCTGATCCAACAAGGGTGGTTTAAAAAACCCTTTTCAGCTTTGTTCTTAAGATCCTTCTGCTTCCTGCAGTGATCTTTCTACAGCAGCTGGCACTTGACGACCGAGAAGGATGAGAAATGATTAAAAAACCCCCAAACACATAGGCTTTTTTGAGCTCTCAGAGCATTTGACCAGCCTTGCCTACATATAGCAGCTCCACCCTCTCATGGAGCAACTTGTTTGTAGTTTTAGGATGTTAAGGATTCACTCTAAAGTTTCCAGTTACTTCTCACAAGCAGTGGAACTAAAACTAGAGATTCACACTCTTCTACACGTATATGCACGTGATGAGGCTGCTGTATCTTTTCCTCTGAACCATCTAAAGAGAAATGGTATACCTTAGCACAGCTGGTAGGTTTACTTCTTTTCCATCACTGTGTTCTCCTTTCTGTGGCTCAGTGCTGTATAAATGTTCCCCATTCCACCTGTTATCACAGCATGTGACTGATAGGACCAAGAGATTGTGGATTTGGGGGTCTCTTAGAAACAAAGGGAGCTATTGAAGGTGATTTTGAAAGACCTATGTAATATATCTAGTAAAACTGTAGTATCAAAGTTTGTTAAAAAGATGTCTAAGACTTGGGTTTTTTTGTTTGTTTGTTTGTTTTAATCATGTTTTTAGTAAAGAAAATGTTAAAGGTCTTGCTGAGTGTTTAGGCAAAATAATTTCCTAACATCTGTAAATGCATTTTCCCTTCCTGCTCACGTATTATATGGAAAGTGTCTGTGTAGTTGGTAATACTTTTGCAAGCTCCTATTCCAGGAGTGGTGTTTTCTAGGATGTTCATTTGTAAATGTCTGAATTCCTCTGAGCAGCTCTGCATTCCTTAGATCAGGGGAGGAAGATTTAAACTCCTGCTGAAAGGCATCGTGAGAGTGATGACATTTCTGGTTACTTCATTTATCTCTAAGAGTATAATCTTAAGTTGATTTCCTAGATAATCATGCCATTGAGCTCAGAAATGTGGGAAAACTAGAAGAAAGAAAAATCAGGAATCAGAGTGAAATTTATCTCTTTTGTAGTCCTTATTATACTTGCATGCTTCCACGTCAATGTCTACATGTTTCAAGTTCAGTTGTCTCATTTTGACCCAAGTCAGGATATTCAAGGTTGCTGAATATCAGGAGCACCAGGGTTTCTCACAACAGGAGTAGACACCCAGAAAAATTGTTGTGGTATGAACAGACACCTGGAAGGCCGGAGAAGCTGTGATGTCCTGGCTTTCCAAAAGCACTTTAGTGACAAACCTTTCCTAGAACATGTATAAGAAGAATAGCTAGTTCATGTCCAGTACCATCTGGAGGTAATGCATGTGTTTTGCCCTTCCATCTCTCTGCCAGTGTAGAGCGTAGCCGGGTGTGCTTGCTGTGCACCTTAAAATTGAACCCCTGTCTCTGAAGTCTCTCGACACTTTCAGAAATAACATATCTACTTTTATCTGGAGGTAGAAATGATAGCCCCAGCTAACGTCCATAGGTTGCTTTCAAGGTTTGAAAAGAGAGCCAGAGTTCCCATCTCCAAAGTCAATTTCTAGAAACTGATTGCAGAGGGGCACCAGTGTCCTGAAACTCCAGCTGAAGCCAGCCTGCACCCCACAGGCCAGACTCATGGCTCTTTACATCAAGGTCATCTCTATACCTGTTCTGTGACACTACTCTGATGTGGGAACGCTTGTACTGTTGTTGTTAGCAGACAAATGTGTCTTTGAGAATGCATTACACTCCTTCTGGATTCATGAGTAGTTTTGGCCTGCACACCACCCAGCTTGGTGACTTCTTCTGCAAATAAGTATGTCCTTTCATTTGTTTTCACACATTTATTGAACCTCTAGCTTTTTGCATTGTGACAAACAACGGATAGTTAATGGATAGTTAGTAGCCACCTTTTTTTGATAACGAAGAAATTGGAGGGGTTTTGGTAACATAGTAATATAGCGGCCTACATAGACTACTACCATATTCATTCTCACTTTTTTTTTAAGTGGATAAGTCCTTGTCATTTAATATCTTGAATAAGAGCTGTTTCAAACCTCTGATTACCCTTCACTGATACTATTTACTTTAGTGCAGACTATGGCCTGGTTTTGAGGAGGAGCCTGCCATGTATTTAAAATAACATTTGAAAAAGAAGGGTTATCCAATATGGAGATGTAATTAAAGTTGGTTGTTGAAAATTGACTAATATCAGCAGCAGTTAGTGCTCGAGGCAAGAACCTGTTATCTTCCCCTTTCCTTGCTTCTCTTTTCATATCTTTGATAGGAGATGTGATGAAATGCCTGGCTGAGCCTTAAATTGCTGTTTCTTGTCTTTCTCCCTGCAGAGGTGGGATAGCCATGTTCCCCTTCCCCTTTGCCATGGAGTAGGCAGGGAATCACCAGCAGGGCTGGGGGAGAAGATGGTGGACACGGGGGGATGGCAGAGCCATTCACCTATGCTCCCATGAGATGAGGCAAACAAGCTAAACTTAGCTGGGGGTTGTATTTCGTCCTCCATGGTGACACACTGCGCAAGGCAGTCATCCTTCCAGGGGAGCCCCAGGGGTGCAGGGCTGTGGTGGGGTTGGGCTGGGAGCCAGTGCCCTGCCACAGGACTCCTCTGATGCCTTCTGGGTGGCCCTGAGGAGCAGCTGGTTTGGAGGTGCCATCATGACTGTGGTGGAGGAGGGAAGCCCCCTCTCAGCTGAGGGATGCGGAGGAGACTGGGAGAAAGCCTCCTCACGGGATGCCTTTCTCCATCAGTTCCTGTTGGCAAGGTGGTCAGGCTCCCCATTCCCCTCAGGATAAGGTGAGCTCTTGCCTGAGAGAAATAAGTTTGGGTGAGGAGGAGAAAAGAGAGCGATTCTCCTGGCTAAGTGCCTGTGGGATGCTGGGGCGCCCTCCCACCAGGAGGCTGTTCCCTGCACAACCTGTAGATGTCAAGGAAGCTGCTGGAGCCAGAGACCCACTTCAGGACCCGGTATCATCTCAGGCAGCGGTGGGGCCAGACAGGAGGAATTTTTTCCCAGATGTTAGCCAAGGCTTCCTCTGGCCGGGGAGCCTTCATAGCATGTGGGGGAAGCACACAGGTGAGCCCCGACAGCTCCAGTGCTCAGTGGCATGAGGAGTTCATTCCTATGGGATCAGGGAGGAAACGTGATGTCTCCAGTCATGACTTTTTTATCAGGGCAGTCTCTCTGTGTCCTAGAAATGCCACCCCACCTTGTGTTTCCCTCCCCTCTTTTGCTTACTCACCACACTAACTCTACCTACGCATACATGAGTCCGTCAGCAGGGGTAGGAAAGGAGATGTGCTATGGTCTCCCCTAGCTCAATGCTGCACAGTGAGCGATACGCAAAAAAATCCAGGAACAGTGGACGTGGAGGCTAAACTCACTTTTCAGACCTCTCACACACCCACTCCCACTGCCCTCGTGGCAGGTCTGTACCCCTGGAAGAACTGGTGGCCCACTGCTCCTCAGATTGTCCTCAAGAGGGTGATACTGGCGGCTGCTGCAGACAAGCCTGGGCTCGAGTGCCTCAGATCTGACCCAATGTGGCCGTTCTTACTCTGATTAAAATAAAGAGTCCCTGTGCCAAGGTCGTCACTGAAAAAAATCTACTCAGACATCTGGTCCAACCAGCGCAGGAGAGTTTCCTACCATATGTTTCCACTAACTTCAGCCCAAAGAGGCTGCTGTGCTGGGTGAGGAAGAGACCCACAGCCACTTTTTGGCTCTTGCCCACTCCCCGCCTTGAGTCCCTTCCTAGCGCAGGCTGCCCGTGGGCACAGTGGGGCACCGGGCGGATGTTTTGCGTGTTTTCTTGCTGGTTGCTCACTGGAGGCCATGTGCCGGGGTTGGGAATCAGTGTCCTAGAACAAACCAGCGATGCTATTTGTGACCCACAGCAGCAAAAGCCTGAAACGTGAACTTAGGGCTGACACTCCCTCTTTAACTTGAGCCACTGTGCTTTTCATCACTATGCCAGGAGTTGTCAGCTTAACTCTGGCTTTTTTTTGGCTTGTGTCACAACCTAATAAGTTATAGGCCAGCTTCTCCTGTCGATGTTTTTGCTGCACAGAAGGCTTCACATTTTGTAAGCTTTTACAGCACAGCTGTGCTCAGAGATAAAACAGAATGTGTATACAGTACAGTATGCATTCAACTGATGCACTAGATTCTTCCCACCATATGTATGGAGTGGTGTGCATTTCACTCCAATACCTCACTGCCAAAACTGCCAGAAGCAAATAAACAAATGGCGGAAGAGAGACACCATATGACGCAGTGCCAGGCACATGACCTAGACTTTCAGAAAGAGGCCTTGGCTGCTTTTAAAGGATTACAGTGGTCCAATTTTTTAAACCTTGCCTCCCACCGTGTGAAACGTTCTGCCAGTGTATGCTGCGAAGCGTGCCGGTTGTTAAAGAACAGTCATAGATTTCCCCTTTCCTGCTAAGCAGCTGGTGTTGCAGCTCCTCATGCTCGATACTCATTTCCCCTTTTTTCAATGCCGGTGATTCCCCATCAGGTTTTCTAAATGGAGAGAGGAACAATGGAGATGTGTGAAGTAGTCTAATTCTGGAAGGAATGCTACTGTAAAAAGATGGAACACGTGTAATTAGGATAATGAGATTAATATTAGCAACAATTTAATGATTACTACATAAACAATGCGAGACAAATGGTTGTTCCATCTCGTTCCCCACAAAAAAGTCACTAAGTTGCATTTCACAGCGTTGGTGGTGAAGATGCCTCTAATAAACTGACACAAACGTTAATTGCACGGTTAGATGTAATTCATTTAAATTGTAATTCTGTTCCTGGAACTCACACTTGAACACTCACACTCACAGTTTGAAAAGGGGATTCCTTAGCTTCTTTTCTCTCTGACCAGCCTGTTCCTAAAGAAAAGACAATGATGGCCACCACCACAGCGCTCCTCCTGCTAGTAGTGCTGGGAAACACAGATGGATTTTCCTGTCCATTGGCCTCAATCTTATGTTAGGCTGAACATCTGTCACTAGCCCAGTGGTTGTCTTGCTAGCTCTGGCCTTTACCTAAGCTTAGTTTTACTGGTGATTGTGTGAAGGGCAAGTAAGTGCTTTCTTCACTTTAGAGAAGTTTTAGGCACAGACTGAAAATGCGCGTTTAAGAACAACAGAGGTCAAGACCATTGCTGTGCTTTACAAAGCCGATACCCAATGCAAAACGGTCTCGATGCAGGTGAGAGAATTTAGTCTTGGATTTTGATGGAATCAGATACAGAATAGAAAAATATGTTACATTTTTCAGATAGCAGCAATGTTCAGTACAGTAAGAATGTGTTTAAAGTGTTTATTTAGAGCTGGTTCTTTGCTTAATGCTTTTGTACTTCTGTATGGGGGCAGTAACAAGAGCATCAGTTTTCCCCAAGCCTTGCTGCCTCCTATTGTAATATACACTGTGACCAAGATAAAGACCCCTACATCTTGGTCAAACAATGGGGAATTTGTGGAGCTGCACATGGTAGCTGAAAGGCCAAAGGCCACGTTTCTACAAGTTTCTTTGGACTCTGCTTAGACAGAGGCGTCATTTCGACTCTGCCATAAAATGAGATAGATGAATGAGATTAAATGAGTCTCTGCACTGGCGACAGAAGAGGTGAGCTTTCCATTTACAGCTTGGGAGCAGAGAAACACCAGCAGTACTTTGCTCTCTGAATACTGCAGAGCACACCTGGCTGCTTCAAGCCCAGTCCTTGAATGGAGGAGCCAGGGGCACTTGCTGTGCAGAGGGGCGTGATTTTGGCAGCTCCCAGCTCTGGGGCTGTGGTACCCACTGTGTACAGGAATATCCATCTCTTCTGTTCCCTGTGGAAGCAGTAGCTCCATCTTTGAGGAAAATGGGACAGACCTGTGGGAGCAGAGCTATTGCACAGGCCACCAGCTGCACTTCAGTGGGCCCAGCAGCACAATGGCACAATGGGTTATACGTTTGAGGTGACACGGAATAGTCCATTGAATGCTGAGGAAACATTAAAGAAGGCCAGAGCCATAAACAAGGTTATTTGCTAAGTATTTGTTAGAGGTGTTGGACAAGTAGGAGTTACATAAGGGACAAGCACATGAGAGGCTGGAATAAACCCGTGGAAGCTTTAAAAAGCTGACAATGCCACCCCAAAATGGTAGGGATGCTCATGCATACATGTGAGGAGACAGCAGTACTGGCTGGGAGCGTGCAGGAGCCTGGTGCAGCCTCAAGGGATGCTTTTCAAGACGGGAGCTGCGGGGGAGAAGTGGGAAAAAGCAAATCAGGGTTACAGGAGAGGTGCTAAAACAGGGAAACACACAAGCCTCTGGCAAGTGGTAAGGGGCCTGGCAGATCGGGTTAGGGATGGAGGCAGCAAACAAGCCATTTGAGTCAATGCAGAAGACAAAAAGTTGGTGAATGTGTTTCTGCCTGCTCCTTTTTCTAGTGGGATCATCCCAATTTTTAAGCCTGTATTTAAGGGTTAGAGTACTATATGTATTTTTTTTTTCTGTAATAACAGTGCACAAAGCTGAAAACAAAGTTGTGTGATAAACCCTAGGCCCCGAAGTAAACTGCTAGGAATAGTTAGAAGTGGATTCCTGTAGGCTTAGAAGCCTGGCCAAGGGTCTACCTGCAACTGCACTCCACGGAAAACACTTGTGAAGGAAACTGGGAAGACAGAGGTGTTTTTCAGCACATTTCATCTTATTGTGACAGAAAGGAGAAAACTCAGAATGAGACTTCTCAAACCCCAAGGCAAGTTGGGAAGATAAATTCCAGTTGGTTACCTCCCTTTGCCTGAAAGGATCTGTGTGCTCTGAACTTTCTTAGAGTTCGGACAGTTAGTTTCCTGGTTTTAGACATGATGTATGTTACTGGAATCCCTCCGGGTAATAGAGGGTTGCAGTGGGCAGTAGAAAATACAAGCATGCCACTGTGATTCAGAAATAACTTTTTGCCGGCACTGGGAGCAAGCTCTGAGGTGTTTGAGTTACGTCCTGTTTGTCAGTGAGAGCGTGGCATCTCCCATGGTCACCACTTCTTCTTTAAAGAGTGGAAATCTTGGAAGAAGAGAGCTACCTCATTTGGACTGTATCAGCCTATTGCTCTGTGAACTGTCTTCGACAGTAAAACTTTGAATAAAGGCCTCAAATATAGGTGTCAGGAGGGGAGGGAGAAGTACTGTATCTGATATTAGACCCAAAGCCGGTGGCCATATCGTGACCTCAGTCCCTGACCTCCAGCTGGGCTGTCGGGAATTATAACGAATGCTCCTCGCCACCAGCCAGGTTTTGCTTTTGTCCTGCTTGTAACTGCCACTGTCCCACCTTTTATTGCAGACATCCATCATCTGGCAGAAAGACTGGGAGATGATATTAAGGTTGTAGAAGATGTCATTTGTATCAAAGCTTCCCCTCCTTTCTTTTCACCTTCTCCTTGCCCATTTTCCTGCATACACTCCATTCCTGTTGGGTTTTGCCCCCCTCTCCAGACCGCTCATCCCTTCACCCAGCTCATAAATGATTGCTTTAATAATATTACAGCCCCTCTATTTTGGTGTGTGAATAACCCAAGTGACAAGTCGCTCATAACCAAAGCAGGGAGAGATTTCTATTTTCACCCTTTAAAAGGCTACAGAAAATACAGAGAGTAGGTTCCTGCCTGTCTTGCATTGATCCGAGCTGAGCATTTATTGCTGCGGAGTAGCTTGCAGACACAGTGCATTTGAGGGAAAGCTTTACCAACCAGACCTGACTGTTGTTTTTCCTTCTCCACATTTATTCAAAGTGCAGAACTGTTTGTATACCACAAAGATGGGAATGAAAGAAAAAGAGTATGTGTAGAATCTACCAGCTGTTTAAGTCTTATTGTTACCTTCTGTATCGATCAAATCTGTTGCCTCTTAATTGGATATTGACTGTTGTGAGGCAAATAAGGCAAGCTGTCAGAGAGGGGAGGGATGGGGCGCAGGGTTTATCTTAATGGTATGTTGATCATCACTAGTCTATAAAAGCCACTGGGAGAGGAGTTCATTAAACCAGCCTGCAATTGCTTTAAAAAAATATGCTCTGAGTCGGAATGATAAATCATATATGTGACACTGCAATCAGAGAAAATCCGCATTGTTGCTGGTATTTACAATGCTGAAAGCTTGAAATAAGCAGATGCATTGAAACAAATTCATTAGGGACTGTGATTTGTTTGGTCTGTGAGCCTTAGCTAACCGTAACCAACATTTGAGGATTTCTTTTTTTTTTTTTTATTTTTTTTTTTATTTTTTTTTTTCCCCTTGATGTTGTGTGTTGTTTTTCTGCCTCCCTGCTTCTCTGGCAGGCTGATTAGAAATGTGTGCTTGCCCTGCGTAGGACTCTCATCTGTGCTGGGGAACCCTTGTAGAAACAGCAGCAGTGAGAAGGGATACTTGAGCTACCTGACAGTGAACCACACAGAATACTTTGGAAAATGCTTTTATTTCATAAATTGTAATAAGCAGGGAATGCGAAGAGAGAGGGAAAGCTTATTAGCTATGCTGGTGTGAGCTACCCATTACAAAAATGGAATCTGCTGGGAAGTCTGTAGTATATTTTAATCTCTTTCCTAGCTGTATTTTAGGCTGTGTATTGAATATGTTGCAATAACTGTCAAGCACAGTCCATTAGTGTCTCTGGTTCAGGCCTGTCGTGAATCAGAAGGGAGATTAGCAGGACAGGCTCGCTTTTATGAAGGTCCCACGCAGCTGTGACTTGTCGAAGAAACGTTCAAAGGGGCAATAAACAAAGTTTATTTCGAATTATCTCGATGTGATGTGTTTGTTATCATATTTATTCTTTGGCAATTCAGAACTGGTTATTAAAAATTTATGATATGGGTAAAGGTTTGTGCAGTTTGAAAAATTAGCTTTTGAGGCAGCCACCTGAACACTTCTCATATATCACTGTGCTGTGACCTGCCAGGGAAAGGGTAGCGCAGTCCTGCAGAAACCGGTAAAGCTGCAGAAACTGCCTGGTTATTAGGCGATACAGGAAGGAAAAGGGTACATGATTCTGGAATGCAGTGGGAAAATGAGCTTTAATGGGGAGTTTTCATTGGAGAGCACAAGGCAGTTCCCTGCTCAGGCGACTGGATTGAGGCTGGGCTGGACCACCTTCATTTGCTCATGGACCTGAGTCATTTAACATCTCGAGCTTTCTACTCCTCTTCCTATAACAATCAGAAGAGTGGTCCAGGGCTGTAGACACCACTATTTTTGCTTCAGTTGCTCTTTCCGGATATATTGTGAAACTGAAGGCAATCATCCGTTTCTCCAAATATGACTGTGGTAGAAACGGCTCTTAACATACAGCATTGCAAGCTGTGTTAAAAGAAAATCCTGATTTTGCCTGCAAGAATGAGAAGTCCAGCAGGAAATCAGAGTTCCTCTATAAAGTCTAATAAGCAAAACTAGGGGAAGGGAAGAAAAAGGTATGTAGAATCCAGAAAGCTGAATCCTTTTCGGGGCAGGGGGAGGAGCAAGTTCCGAGTGACTTTTAAATGCAGTAGGATGAAAGTTATTATTTTAGCAGGCACTAGGATAGTACTGTTATTAGTATTTCATTTTGATTCACTTACAATATTACATACATTATAATAGAGTTTGGATAATTTTATACCATGAAATTCTGAGTGAAAAATTAAATACATAAAGCTGGACCGTTCAGATCTATAGCCCGTGGAAGACAAGCATTATTAAAAAAAAAAGGAAAAAAACCCCAAAAAACGAAACCCAGAAAAGATCCATAAATAACCTTTTATCAGATTTTCAGGCACATTTGTTTGGATTTTTGTGTGTTTCAGTTATGCAAGAAAATGAACGTGACATTTGTCAGCTGCTTTGACGAGGATAATTTCAGAAACACTGACCTATCATTCCACAGATTGGCACCTTCTCCTTCTTTGTCGTAATGCATTTTTTCTGGGGCGGCTTTTCTCAGCAAAACTGCCTGTTTCCCAGGAGTTTTTACACCTGTTCAGAAAGGGACAATGAGGGATTGTGGGTTGGGTTTGGTTAGAATAGCAGGTTTGACCTGGCGACTATTTATTTTTGAAGTCAAGGGGGTATTTCTTCTGTCAGCACAGTGGAGAAGATTGCAGGATATTCTGAATGATGTCTTTCCTCCAGTTTTAATCACACTAGCCAGACTGCTGGCTCCCGAAGGCATTTCCACACCAACCTTCTCCTGAACATGTGGACTCGAGCTGCTTTTCTAAACCAGTCTTGCCATTAGTGGTGTTGCATTCAGATTTTGTATTCACATTTGAAATAGCAGCTAAAATTTGAACAAAGGTTAGAGTTTGGGTCTAGATTCATCACTGTCTATAATGGACATAACACAGTAACACATAAAAAGCTCCTACCAAGAGATATGCCAACAACAGGAGCCCTTGTCTTGCCGAGGATGCCTGCAGGAAATGGAACCTCAGGCATAACTTAGGGACCGCATCTTTGCAGGGACATTTCTGCTCCTTCTCAGTGACCATATAACTTCACTCTCTGTGAAAGGGACTCCACAGCTGTGGAGGCTGTACTCTTAATGTATAGAAGCCAGGGGCAGCTGAGTGCCAGGGAGAGATTTCAAGGACGGCTGTGGATAGATCCCAGCCAACAAAATGGCACAAACCTGTGTCCAGTGGAATGCCCTCTGCTCAGGCCCTGGGAAGAGCCCTGCTCAGTCTCAAGGTTCTGCTTGCCGCCCTGATATTGTTCTGCTGGTTTCTGTCCACTACTGACTTCTTCCAGCGTAGGCAAGATCTTGATTCCTAACTTAAATAATGGGAGGAAATGTGCACCTGTGTGTTGGTACATGTGTTCATGTGTGTGGTGGGGTGGTGTGTGTGGGGAGAGGAGAGGAGAGAAGGCAGCAAAAGAAGTCAGCGAAAGTCCTTCTGGTTTTCTTCTGCATCCTTAATAAAGAAGTTATAAGAGGGCATATTCCCAATTTCTTTTCGACTTTGTAGATCATCTCCAGTAGACAAATTGTCTCGTGGACCACTTCCCCTCCCGTTGGCGATCAAATAACATTCCTGTGGTGACTACAGCAGTTGCTTACATGGAAAAATAACGTTAGGAAAGTATTTAATGTATTTTTAGCTGTCTTTAAATTCATTTTAGCAGCTGGAAACAAGGGGAGTTAGTAGCACATGACCTGCAAGCTCTCCATATACCACCAACAACTGTGCAGAGAGCCACTGCTGCAGAGAGACCCCTGGCTGGAAACGTTGGGTAGGGTGGCCACCTCTAACCTGGGGTGGTCACAGAAGGTCAGGCAAATGGATGACATCGATTTTAGTGGGATGAAAGTGATAACAAGACAATAAACACCCAGCGTGATTTTAGTTCTTTTATTTTCACTGATCTGAGTTTTGGGAGATTTTACGAAACATTGTTTTGACATGTTTCAAAATACCTCGGACTTTTTCAAAAAGCTTGAGAAGATTTTAGAGGCTCAGAGTGGCAAAATATTACAACTGTAGGGATGAGTGAATAGAGTGCAGCCGAGAGAGGCAATAAGCTAATAAATATTGCTTATTCCATCACTCTGCAAATCAGGAAAATCCTGACATCCTTGTGAAAAGCAAACCTCTCGTGGAACATTAGTAGGAGCTTTCCCTGAGAGAAGACTTTCCCCAAGCCGAGGGCTCGCTCACTGCTGTCACTGCCCAGTTGCTGAGCCAGGGTTGTCCTCTCCGGACCATCATCCCTGGCCCTGCTCTGCTCCCAGTGCAAAGCCACAACCCTGACGTCGGGCTCCCCCGGTTCCCCAGCCCACAGCAAGTATGTTCATTTTTCTGGGAAGAATATACTCAACAGATGGAAGTTTAGTACTATTTTTACCGTTGCTGGTACAGTGAATGTAGAGACCATGGTAATTGATTATCTGGGACAACAGAAATGCACAGGAACTAGAATTTCAAGGATTAGGGTCTCCCCGAGGATTTCCTTCGAGTTTCAGTGAAGGGAGAGATAACCTTTGTGGTGGAAACGGAACCACGGCTTTCAGCTCCCATCTGCGGCCAGCCTCTGGGGACAAGAGTATTAAGGGTGATGTGAACTTCCTCTGTTCATCGCCGCGGGACAGGAGCCTCGTCGCAGTTATCTGCGCTTCTATAGCAACGCTGTTCAACTTCTCGCAGCTTTCTTTTTGTCCTACCAGAGCCATTCAACTAATGCCTGCGTTTAGCTAGGGGTAACAGTCCTGTTTCATCTGTTTTAAAGGACAGCTATGGAAATTAGGTGGCAATTTTATCCTGAGTAAGCAGACTAATATTCTGTTGCTCTGCACTGCTCAAGTGGCCATTGCTCTTAGAAAATAGATGTTAGGTGTTTTCAGTTAAGTGGCATTAAACTTTTGTAGACTGAGCCGTAGGATTTCATTGCAAATGCGCTGTCTCATTTTAGTGGAAGCTTTGCATTAACAAGTTCCATCTTATTCAATTATGCTGTTCAACCTGCCTTGTGACTTACACTATCATAAGATCCTGCCCTTAATATTAAAATGTAAGCACAGATTTCCTCTCCCAAGGCTAAAACTGCATAAAAAGACTTAGAGTGAAGCTAAGGAATCTGAATCAAGATAATTTTTTCTCTGAGAATAAGGAGAAACAAATATCTATGTACTTCGGAGAGGAGGAAATTCTGCTGTAGATTGTTCTTCCTCTGTCTTGTTAAAAAAAGGAATCTTGACTTCATATATAGTCTGTTTCCAAACTATTGGCATCTTTCACAAATATGGGCTGGCTGGCTTATGAACAGATAGCACAGTTTGTGTAGCCGAAGATAGTTGTCATCATGCACTTATTGATGAGTACACATATCTCTGAACATCAAATGCTGTGCTATTTTCAGAGAGGTCCTTTCAGATACTGTTTTCTGTCCTTTTCTTTAGGTTTTTTCTTTTCCCTACCTTCATGCCATTTTCCTTCAAAGCTCAGTGGTAGAAAGCAGAGAGGAAAGGGACCTGGGAAGGGAGATGTTCTCACCTGTCCAGCGTCCCCACGTCAGGAGCTACTCTGTGCATGTCATTCCTGGCAGATGTTTGCCTAATCTGCTCCTAAAAATCTCCAGTGATGGGGCTTTGACAGTCTCCTTAGGCAATCTGCTCCAGTGCTTTGCTGTACCTATCATTAAGAAGGGTTTCCTGATATCTAACCTGCAATTAAAGGCCACGATTTCCCGCGCAGCCCATCATCAGGCTGACCTTACAGCCAAGCCAGCTCCCCCAAGTCGTCTGCAGTTTCCTCACTACGTCTTCCTCGCCGGCACTGCTCCTTGGGTAACGTGCTGTCTTTTGCCCAGTTTTGTCGAGTGTCCAGCCCGGCGTCCCACTGGCCGGCGATGGGCAGGTTTCCCTCTCGGAGTCCATGCAGCTGACGGGAAGGCAGCTGCCTGCCAGGAGAGGCTATTGAATTAGGAGATTCGGTAAATCCCAGGAGAGGAGCTGCCACAGTGAAGTTGCAGCAGTTTTGCGCTGATAAAACTAGCGGTGCTCACTGATGGTCCCAGGCCTTGGAACAGGAGCTGAAGCCTTTTTTGTCTTGGAACAAAATGTGCTGTGAGAGCAGTTGTACCATCTATTGCATATATGCAATCAATCACATCTAGCATTTCGGACATACATTTTTTGATGCGAGCATTTCTGTAACCATTTTAGCAGTTTAAAAATTATTTTAAAAAATCAGAGATCACAGGTTTGGCTTGGGTCTTCTTTCACTTGCTTCCTTGTAAACAATAGGAGGCAAATTGCATCCCATGGCAGCCAGGCCTGATGGAGAAGCTGCAGATGCTGTGAGTGAGGTTGAGGTGCTGGGGACCTGAGGCTGTCGCTTACTGGTGTGCAGCAGCAATTGAGAGTGAGTCAGTGTAGATACAGGCGTATCACAATATTACCATGGCAAGATAAGCTCTGAGCCACTTTTTTAATACACTTAGAACAGTGCTGAACATTGTAAGAGCATTTCCTTCTGCAAATTATTTACAACTGGAAGATGGTAGTAATGAATTCACATAAAGCAGCCGGGGAAATAGCCCTGGCTGCTAAGAATAGATATTTTTTACAATGGAAACAAACTAGCTAAGCTAGGTTTACTTTTGCTGCCTGAGTAAATGATAGCAGGATGTAGCTAAACTGGTTTTTGAGACAGGAATTTTTGGTGACATCCAAAAATAAATAAAATAAGGTTTGGGTCAGTAGGAGGGGGGACATGTTGCCGTCAGCAGGGGTGAATAACCTTTGTGTAACTGGCAATTTTGGTACGTGGGTCAAGGTCGGTGGGGTCTGTATCTATATTTTGACACATGCACTACAAACGCCCTGGTATCCATTTCATTTTACAAGGTGTGTGCGTGCACCGAGATAATGCACCAGAGGGTCACTGGCAGGTTACAATGTGCCAGCCATCACGTGCACAAAGTCTAGAATAGAGCCAAGATACAATTTCAGGGGTCTGGGGTCGCCAATGGTGTTCAGAGCCCAACATAACACCTGTGCCCCACGCAACATCTCACTGGCTCTCTGTCACCAAGCATCCCTTTGGCACCTGTGATCCTGAGCTGACAGGTTCGCTTCTATTTTTGCAAGGCATTTTTAAGGCATTTGTCCCCCAGTTGTCTTCTACATGACCTGGAAGAGCTTCAGTTCATCACCTGTATTCCTTCATAGAGGAGAAGAAAGGACAAAGTTTGTTTTCAAAATGAGAATTGTTTGGGTTTTTTTTTTTACAAAACATGATCAAATCTGGGCTTTTTATTCACACAGCATAGGGAGTAGATTCATTGCATGAAAAGGGTTTCAGTTTCAAACTAATAGTTAGAAGAATACATTTAAACCTTTGTCAATATAAAAGTGACTTTAGGTGCTCAGGAATGCTCTGCCTCTTCCTTGTGGTTTGAAGGAAAAATTTTAAACATTTTCTACCCTGCAACTATTGCGAGCAGTGTAAGAAAATACATATAAACTGCCAGAAAATGTACAGAATAAACTTGCTGCCCACTTCCCGCTTCTTGTAATAATCATCAGTGTAGGTACTACTCCAAACATGCTTTGGACAAACCTTGCACTTTTAAAAATGATATTTTCTGTCAGGCAGAGTTTGCTCATGCCCTATGGCACAGAAGCAGAGGCTTGCTGGACTCAACGGGCTTTCCATGAGGTGCAACCCCTTCGCATTTTTCTAAAAATCCTCGATGCTGTTAACCCGTGGCTCCCCTTTCCCAACCCCATCTCCCCGGGGAGCGGCAGAAGCCTATTGGAAGGCAAACAACCCGTAGAGCCTACGGGGAGTAAATATATTTCATAAATGCCAACGCTGAAAAAGCCTGGGTGCCGGGAGTGTGACACACGACGACAGGCAGCTCACGCCGTGAGGGGGGTACAACACGCCGAGATGTGTGTGCACTGAGCCCGGGCATCCCTGGATCCCCCCATCCTGAGGAGGGGACATGGGGCAGATGGAGGGACAGGGAGTGGGGCTACCTGCTCCTCACCCCGTCGCCTCCACCCGCTCCCCTCGCTCCCACTTTCGTCCCCCCCCACCCTCTGCCCTTCCTCCTCTTCCCCAGCTTCTTTCGGGCAGGGGCTGATTTAAATAGGTTGGCAGGGAGCCAGGAGCTCATCATTTTAATGCAGTGTAAAATGGAATGTGCATAATTATATGCAAGCCATATGTGAGGGAGACAGCTCAGCTGTGAATTTCGGGAGGCTGCGAGAGGGAGAGAGCGAACAGTCAGGGATCAGATGAGATGGAGCGGAACGGAGTGCAAGTGTCACCCAAATGAACAGTGTAATGAGTGTATTGCTGACACTCCTCCTTTCACCTGCTTCTCCCTTTTGCTTTAACTCAAAAGCAGAAAACGCTGTAGATGAGAAGGGAAAAATACTATATGCAAGCAGGATTGCTAATGGGCTCTGGTAATGTCTCCATTTAAACTTCAGTTTTCTTAATTAACAGTGTAGTTCTAAATAACCAGTAACTTTTAATGCATCTTTGTCATTAAATATTTTGACCGCATTTGACTGAAGGATCATTGTTCTCACTAGATGACTGCTCCTTTCAAAGCTTCACTTAAACATGGAGGGGGAATCCATTTATCTATAATAGTATTACATGTAAATTATGACTATGAAAACGTATTAATTTTTTTGGCCTTGCTGTTAAACTGAAAATACATTATGTAGGGATTGCTTAAGCATGTCAAAAAGTTTAAATGAGTACATATGTAATGTAATCCTGAAAAATGCAATGGAGAAAATTGAAACCCTGAGTTACTCACAGTTTCCAGCTCAAATATTTCATTTTGGGTTTGTCTTTTGTTGTTATAATTATTTGCAATGCAATGAATTTGCATGTTCAACCTAAGCTATGTAAGAAAACAGCATCCCAAGTTCTCATATCTAAAAGGTGTACTGCGTATTTAAACAAACTTTTAAATAATGTTGTATTTTGGGATTCCCATCTGTTTTAATGATCTGAGCTGTTATGCTTTTAGCTATTTTTTTTTCCTTCCATTATTTGTAAGTCCCTAAATAGGCCATTATATTTTCCTTCAGGCTAGAGATGAAGATGGACATGCTGAAAATTTTCCCCAGCAGCACTATGCTAAGGAAACTCCAAGACTTGCCTTCAAGAATAACTGCGAACTACTTGTAAGAATAACATACTTACAACAAGTCTAGATTGTTACTTTAGCACAGTGAAAACCTTTTTTTTTTTTTGAAAGGCTTTTGTTCATTATGACATACATTATGAAATATGATAGTGGTTTTTATTTTTTCCTGTTCTGATGCTAGTTCTGCTATCCGTGAACGATTTAAGATCTCAGATTGCTTGAAAAATCTCTTATATTTGATGACAGCACATGAATGGCCTTGTCGTACTACCTTGTCTTGCATGGTAAATCAGGGAGAGCCACACAGGGAGTGGCTGGTGATGCACAAAAAGCCCCCCCGCCACACCCCCTGAGATGCCCCAAAACTCACTCTCCCATTCACCTTTTAACTCTGCTGTGTTTTCGGGTGGCAGCACCGCGTTGTGTTCTGCTGACACGCAGGACTCCCTTCAGAGCTCGCCTGTTCCTCCCCTTCCTCACTGCATGCAGATGGGAGCATCCCCTCTCCTCTCCTCCCCTCTCCTCTCCTCTCCTCTCCTCTCCTCTCCTCTCCTCTCCTCTCCTCTCCTCTCCTCTCCTCTCCTCTCCTCTCCTCTCCTCTCCTCTCCTCTCCTCTCCTCTCCTCTCCTCTCCTCTCCTCTCCTCTCCTCTCCTCTCCTCTCCTCTCCTCTCCTGCGGGGAAAGAGCAAAAGCCAGGAAAGCACATAGAGGGAGCCGGGAGTGTTTACAAGCCGTAAGAGAGATTATATCAGCTGTGAAAGAATCTCTGTTCCAAGGCAGGGTTAATTTGCTGTTCATTTTAGCATTTGTAGTGAGGCAAGATTAAAAGCAAGCAGGAATGCCTATTATATTTCTATTAAATGAATCTGTTGGGACCTAATGTTCTTGATTAGCTTGCGAAAATGAGTGCTCCACGATGAGTTTTTCTGTTTGCCTAAAGTAAACAGAGAATGAATTGTAATACGTTTAAGAGAGATTCACTCACGGCTTTCGAAAAGGGAGTTTTAGATGGATTGGTAGATCTCTCCCTCACATTCGCCTTTCTTCTCAGCCGCACTTAAGTAAAATGTATCGTTTGGCTAAATGGAAATATTTGCAGAGAGTCAGAACACGGGGTTATATTTTGAAACAACATCACTTTTTTTTTCCTTATAGCTCTAGCAGAGGCAGGCGGCGGTGGAGGAGAGAGAGCTGTGTTTCCTCCGCATTAAAACCCATGTCTGCCCCCCCCGTAGAGGACGCAGGGCCAAATCCTGATCTCGGTCTCCCGGGTGCAACACCCAGCGAAGGCGAGCTGTTGAGCCGATGTAAACCAGTGCTGATGGTGGTCCCCAGGTTCAAGTGGTTGTTTGGAGAAGCCCAGACCAGAGGGCAGCAGCCCCGGCGGCGGTGGCCAGTCCCTGCTCCTGCCCAAGAGCACCTTGGCCTCACCTGCACTGGTGGGTTCATAGACTCACCTACCCCCCAGGTGCCCCCTGTGCTGAGCCAACCCCTCGGTTAGGTCATGACAACGCCTTTTAGAGCCACAGGCGTCACTCAGAAGGGTCAGTGTGTTCCCAGGATAATTCTCCCCAGCAAAAAGCGGCGTGAATTGTAAGATCTTCCTTCCTTTTAAACGCCTTCCAAAGTTCCTATTGGTTTCAGGGGCAGCAGGGTTACATCCTAAGGGGAGGAAACTAGACCAACACAAAAAGCAATTCCCCGGTGCAGTCACAATTCTTGTGCCAAATAAGTGAAACTGTTTCTTCAAGGCCATGCTTAGTTACTGTGCGGCCGGTCAAATCAGGCCTGACGAACCATCACAGCACACCAAAATGCCCCCAAAGCCGATAGGGTTTCTTGGTGTAGGAGGAGTGCAGGACTAGGCTTGGGAGACAACACGATATAAAATAAGTGATGTATTATTTTGATTGAAAATCTGCTTTATTTTTAGTGCAAGCAATCAATGAACCAATTAACCCTCTTCGTGCTACTTAAATCAAGCATTCTTTTAATACCCAGTTAATTGTTCCTCTATTTAATGCATTTAAGTTTTTAGTTTATTATATCACCCCTGTATCTGGCAAAAGCTCAAATCATCCAAGTTAGTCTTTCATGTGCTTTTTTGGACAACTTTCAGTTCTTGTTTAAGGAAGTAATAAAAGTAATTTGTCATAGTTTTATTTTTCCTGTGCTATTGGAAACAAAATTGGCAGGGATGTGATCTGTACTCAATTTGTATGTGAAAACAAAAAGTAGACAAATAATTAATATGTGCTTCTGCTGTCTTTGAAGATGTATTGTAGGAACTTCCAGTGAAAATATGATGTTGAGGCAAGGCTTTGGTGGTGGGAGGCCTAGTGTTATTTGTCAAAGACGCTATGTGTTTTACAAAGAGGTAGTGGCTTTCCTTCTATATTTTTACTATTTTGGGAAACAATACTATATTAAAATGTTCTGGAGAGTAAAGTGAATTTCACAGGAACTGGCCTTAAAGACAGCATCTTTCTCCTAAAGGCTAGTCAATATTCCTACATTTGTGCTAGGAATTGTTTCCTTGGGAGGGAAGAAGGGGGAAAAAATACGAAAGAAAGGAGTGGCGACAGCTGCTTCCTCTAAAAAAAATATCTTCCCAATGGTAAAAACTTACCCAGAGTCTAACAGTGCAAGTCAGATGCTGGCTGAGTGAAAAGCTGGGATTTTTTAAATGAAAGAGAAACTGAAACTTGTTTATGCTTTTGAGAATCAGGAAATCCTTGGAGTTTTCCCAATACAGTTGAGAGTACTGTAATAGCCTGTCAGGTGAAATTGGAGGCTTTGGCTCGAAAGTGCTTTCTGTGCTTTAGGGTTCAGCTGCCATTTTCCAGCAAGGTTTGTTCGGGCAAGCACAGGCTCCTGTGTTTGGGAAATGCTGGTGCTGGGAAGGTGGGTGGGATGCTGGGACCGGGGTGCTGCTGCTGGGTCTGTGTGCCAGGTCACAGGCATGCACGGCAAGCTTTAACTCCTCGGTACTTGGATAGAATTTAAAGCATAGTGACACAGAGTATTGCAAATTGTATGCTTTTTCATTGCTTACTCCTCAGAAGAAGAGATAATTTAGGTAGTGAGGTACAACTCAGCTATTTCGTTGTTGTTTTTTTTTGAGAGAGAGACTTTGGTAGGAAATAGGAGGAAGAAAGAGCTACAATTTAGACAAAAGAAACCCCTGAGTGCTTGCAGTAGTTCTGCATGTTAAGAAAAGCAGTGACAATGAAAGATTTTCGTTGGTATAGAAAGCCGTTGTCCAGTTATGGGATTAGGTTGGAGTATTCATTTCCCACATTAAGTCCAGAGATGATGTTGCGTGTCGTGCCATTTGTTGTAGAAAACAGAGAGGTTAAGACGCTCTAGTCAATGAGGACATAAAATTTTAATTGTAAACTTTTCAGTATTTTTGAGCATCATGTTTTATGTTACCCATGATAAATACTGGGAACTACATAAAACAAATTTATTTTTAAAGAGCCAGGCCAGCATGCTGTCTTGGCTAGCCATCCACTCTTCTCCCATAGGCACCACCTCAGGATTTTAATTTCTTATTCCATGAGTGGCTGGAAGCTTTTCTTTCAGGCACATCTCTTTGTTTCCAGAAAAAAAAAGGTAGAATTTAGTCCTCTGGAAGCTGATTGTCAAGGAACAGTACGGTCCAACTAATAGTGGATTTGGGGAGAGAGATGGGATTAACCGCTGAGAAAGGGCAGGCTAGAGTGAAAAGGCCAGAGAAAAGCCCACAGCCCTGGCCCTAGCCAGCTGAAATTCCTGAGCTATTGCCTAGAGAAAGGAAAAATCCATCTGGCACCTACCCAGGTTAGTCAGGGTAGGAAGAGCCATGCTTGGATGCCTTTTAACAAGAGTGGGAAAGAAAAACCAACAGTTCGTCCTTCCTCCCCCAGTTACCCAGAATATTAAGTCAGGGTTTCAGATTGGTGTGCTGCTGTATGAGCAAAGGAGGGTTTGATGGGTTAAGGAAATTAAACGCCAGGTTGCTTTCCAGTTCATTTGTTTATGGAGATGATCTGAGTACCACCCACCGCTATGGGATTATATGTAAAGCAAGCGAATAACCAAACAAAACATAAACACTCTGAAAAAAAAATTCATTTCCAGTCCCACACCCAGCTGTGGTCCACGGTTTTCCTGCAGTAAAATTATGATCTTTTTCTCTTTGAAATCAAAAATTCTGTTCCTAGTAGTTCTGCTCTGGGAGGATAAATTCTTGATTCCAGTATGCAATGAATTATAAGGTAGTCCTGGTGCTTGGAAGCTGTTACACAGAAGACACAAAATAAAGCATGCTTGTTATTGGATTTAATGCAAACTCACCTATGGCCAGTTATCTTTAATCACTTACAAAAAGAGGCAGAGAAGGCTCTGAAAACACATCTACACCTGAAACATGAAATACAAAATGTTCTACAAGGAAAAGCCTTTGGGGAGGCTGAGACAAGGCTGAGGAGTCAGAGCCACAGCTGATACTTTGCTTGAAGTCATGTCGCTTTGCTCTGCTGTTCCAGCACGAGAGGCAGGGTCAGGGAGCGTGGCCCATGTGGGGCATCCGGATGGGGCAGCAAGGGTGGTACTGCATTGTGGGAAAGATTTCATACCTACAAGACTGATTTCAAAAAGCGATGAGAATGTTTGTGATCGGATGAGGCCAGCGGGTTTTGTAGTCATAATCAGGTTAAATGTAAATAGGCATATTCGTAATCTTTGGAGGCCATCAAATTTTTGGTTTCAGAAAGTGAGGTTGGGATTCTTTTTTTTTAAGGTGCCCCAGTGTCAAGCAAAACCAGTCCCTGTTAGTGCTTCAGCATTAAAACGAAATACCCATCAGTCCATTTATAACCACTGTGCCCTCAAAAGAGGAAGATGGCTTTGCTCATCCCCTCTCTTGCCTTTCCCCCTTTTCTGTCTCCTCTGTTGCCTCCTTATTCCTAGCAGAGAGGAGAGAAAAAGCAAAGGCTCTTCCCCGCTGTAGCCCTCTTTGGGCTCTTCCTCTCTTCCTTCACCCTGCTAGGTGCAAACCGGCAGAAGGAGAGGGAGAGCTCTTCTTCTATCCTGGCCCAGAAAGCTGGAGCGGGACTGCTGCCCAGCAGTTCTGAGGGATGCAGGAACACATCTCGATTTTAAGGCAATGGAAATCCTTTGTGGAAATCCAGGTCGTAGAGCTACTGGTATCCAGGCCTGCCAAGAGGTGCTCACCACCGTTTCAGCATCACTTGCCATTTGCTGTGCCTCACCACTGGTGCTATTTTTTGGTGGTTTACCAATGGATTTCATCAGTGTCTTGCTCAGTTTGCCACCACAGTCTGAGAGCAACTGATACTGCTCCATCAGCTGCGCTGTGGTGGATGCAGTGATTTGAGCAAATGGCCGTGCAAAGACCATAACAGCCAACAGAGAGACCGCTGTTGATTTCAGGGACTTTGGATAAGGCACAGAGAGCTGTCAGAATGGCAGTTATGGCTCTGGAACAAAAATATTGAGAAAAGCAAATTGTAGCAGTGAATTGATACTGATGTTCTTAAAACCTCAGTAATCTTGGCCACAAGAAATTCAACCTTTCTTGTGACTGAAATAACAGTGAGGCTTAGGTCATATCATAGGCTAATCGCCTGTAACGTTTCATTTTCAGAAACTAAATTGTTCGTGAGTTATAGCAGCATATTTAAGGAAGAATGTCCCCAAAACCCCACTGAAAAAAATCCTTCCGTTCTGTTTCTTTTCAAGCAAGGGCAACAAACCAGGCAAAATTATTGTCAAGTTTTTTTCGTCCTTAATTGCTGCCAGGCTGAACGAAGGGCTTTGTGGTGTTCACCTTACCCACACTCCTAAAGACTGTTGAAGTCTATGGACATGGGGTGAATGCACTCAAAAAAAGGCAGCGCTCAGCCCAGGGGCAGATTTGCAGCCCCAGGAGGAGAGGGGAGCCCTGACACCCCTTTCTGGCTGACCCTGCCTGACCACTGCCTGCCTGCAGGGTTGGCTCTTAGGTAGGCATCCATGGGGCTCTGGCTGCCTCGGTGGCTGCCCCCTGATAGGCACCTCGCCAGGATAATGAACTTCCCTAACAATAATGCCAGACCAAAGACAGAGCTGCAGCCTGCCAGCCGCCTTGCGATATGCTGTCCCTGGGAAGCGATAGGCTCTGTGCCTGTCTACACATACCTATTTACTGGTTTAGAACAAATTCCTCCACTGTCTTGCCCGATGCACGGGCTGTGTCCTTCTTGCCCTGCTTTTTAATTACGTGTTTTTCTGCTCCATAATAGAAAAGGCTGTTAGTTGCTTTATGGCAGCACGGGCTAGACCTGGAGGGTTTGGGTCCTATTTCTGGGACTGCAACAGACATTCTTGGGGGTCTGGAGCCATTTCCTTGGTCTTTCAGGCCTTCCATTCTCCTTCTCCCATCCTGCACCACCATCCTGCTAACGAAATATGGGGTGTTTTTCTTGACTCACGCCATGTTTACGACTCCACAATCCAAAGCCCAGTAAAATCAATAGGATCTCTCCCGTTAACCTTCAGTGCGCTGAGTGACACGCTGTATTCCGTAGACAAGAAGGGGCAAGCGACTGCTTCAAGATGTCTTCCCTCTCTCTGACCAAAATTCACTATAGGCCTGCTAACAGCTAATTTGAAGCGTAGCAAACATGATCTTTATGAATAATATTTAAACTGAAGGCTGCAATCAGAAACCAGCTGCAGGAACTTAGAGAAAATACAGCTCCGTCACAGCAAGTCTGAGATAGTGCCTCTACTGGAAATAAGACCCAAACCTCACTCTTTTTATACTCGGAATTAGCAAGTGACCGTGACCTACAGCATGGAGGAGGGAGGGGGTTCCCCTCTCCTCCTGCAGAGGTGGGCAGGAGGGCACCATTAACCCTTGAGAGCATCAAGGAGGGTAAGTCTCTGCCAGTTCCCAGTGACACATACAAAATGCCCAGGATCGTGGGGTGCGGGGGTAAGGAAGGGAAGGAGATGGGGATAAAAGGAATGAAGCTCCTCCATGGCCAGGGATGCGTCTTCCCGCACAGGCAAGCTGGTACGCCCAGTAGTTCTACATAATCCCCGGCTTTTCGTTCCAGTGAACCAAATTGAGAGGGACAATTAAGTGAGCTGAAGAGATGGAGTAAAAGGTGTGGCAGTGAGAGAGGTGGGCAGCATGGGAAGACAGGCAATGAGAATAGGGCAGATTTGGGAAGGACCACGGCTACCAATGGTAGGTGTTCGGCTTTCCTCAGCCAAGACCAAGTCATATCCCCTTTCTCACAGCACCTGCCTCAGGTACGCTAGAAGTAGCAAGGAGCTTCACCCTGGTATCTCTAGTTTAGCATTTTCCTCCATACCAATACGTGAGCATTATCTTAGGATGTGACAGTTGACACTTTGTGAACGCAAGCCTGCCTGTCCTCAGAAGGAGGCATGTTTTCTAGTTTTTCACATCATTGTTATTATTTCAAAAGAGAAGCAAAATGCATTTGTTAAAAAGGAAAATAATTAAAATTCCATTACAGCTCCAATTCTGTCATCTTCCTCCCCAGAACAAGCATTAACATTTTTATTAATAAATGTGCAATTACTAGTGACCTCTGAATAATTTCTCCAACCTTATTCTCCTCACTGCAATGCTGCATTGTATTACTCTGTTTTCACTCTTTGCTTTCCTCATTTGATATGTTTACTGAAGTTATAATTTTCATATTAAATGTGTTCTCGTTGAAAAATTGCTTTTCCAAAAATGATTTAAAATACAATACCAATCTTTTTATTGACCAGCAATTTAAACAAGTAAAAAGTTAAGAAAATGTTAGCTGAAAATGCATTTTTAGCAGTTGTGCTGGTTTGACTGAAAGAGAGTTAATTTTCTTCTTGCAGGTATAAAATTTTTCACAGCTATCGTGGTCGTTGTTTGAATTTAGTTTGTGAACAAGAAGATAACACCCAGAACAGAATTAATGTTTTTCTCCAAGTAACTCTCTAGTGTTTTCGAGCTGAAATAAAGAGAATGTTAGGCCTTATTGTTACCGTAGCTGCTGTCTGGGAGCCAAGGTCTTTCTGAGCTCTTTGCCCACAGGTGTGAGGCAGCGAGGAAGTGGGGCATAGATGGGGCAGACCTTGACTGACATCCAGGCTGATCAATAAGAATATTCTATGCCATTAGTGTCATTCTTCATATTTAATGAGAGTCAAGTTTTGCAGCTGGAGAGACCCATTCCGGTTCTGATCTGTTTCGGTCGAGTTCTGTTCAGGACTTTCTTTATTTCGGCTTTTTGCCATCCTGCCGTTTTGCAGAGGCCTCTGGGCCTTTCTGCCTTTTTCTCTCTTCCCCCAGGATCGGCTGTTGGGGACCAGGTGCTGCTGCCTGGGACTGGCTGCTCGGTGCAGACAGGGTCTGTGAGGAATTGCACCGAGTATCTTTTGTCTTATATTCTATTTTCCATTTTAGATATATTAGTAGTAGAAGTGGTATATTAGTATTATTTTGTTATTTTATTAGACTGTTTTTATCTCAATCCACAAGTTTCTCCCTTCCCTTTTGATTATCTCCTCTATTTGGGGATGGAGGGGGTGAGTGAGCGAGCGGCTGTCATGGTTGTGATTGCTAGCCGGGTTTAAACCTCTACAGCAGCCTACTTTTTAATAACGATGTCAATAAATTTTAAAGTAAAAAAGCTTGAAAAAAATTGTCAGCCATTCCCTTGCCCCCCAAACCTCTGTAAAACTGGGAAGAAAAAAAACCTAACAAAACCAACAAAAAACAACCAACCAAACTAAAAACCCACAACCAGATTTGTATCCCTTGGAAAGAAAACCAGTTGCGAATCGTGGTTTTGCTATATGAAACTGGCATTCATAACCAATTTAAATAAAATTCAGACAGTTTTTATGGAACATTAAAGGATAAAGATATGCCTTGTTCCGAAGGAAGTGAAGTGCAGTGAAATAAAATTCATCGGATTTCCTCCCACATAAATTGGAAATAAAATTTCCAAAGTCATCACCCAGAGCTATAAATATTTTCTCCTTGGGGTCTGTGCAGGAGATGCAGATGACTCAGCAGGGGCCGGGGGAAGTATCGCGTGGGGCATCCTGGCAGCTGCCCGGGAAGCAGCTCACACCACATCTCGCCACGGCCGTGCCTGGAGCACCAGGGTCAGGCCAGAAAGCTGGCCTTAGTCCCCGGGTGCTCAGGTCCTGCACCTCTGGCCCTGGCTTTCACTCATGCAGGGTGTTAATGAGAATGGGTTTTGTCAGGTCTAAAAAGATGCCACGTAGACCAGTGTGACTTCCCGTAATGGTGCGGTTGGCTTCTGCCTCATCTTGCTGCGCATGTTGTCCTCCCCATTAAAAAGGAACAGAGTTTGAAGTGATACGGCTTTGACATCCTTACAGAGCCAACATACAGTGGTAAGAGAGAAGGATTTTGAAAATCAGGAGCCCATCTGCTTTTTATTTCTCAGGGTTAAAATCCAGCCTGTGGGAAGGAGGGTTGAGAAGAACCTGGCCACTATTCAGCTGGACTGCAGGGAGGCTTGGGGGTGCTCTGGGATATTGATCTTGTGGCCCCCGCTCTTTGGGAATCCCTAGGACCATACAGGGCTTCCAGGAATGACATCCCAAGGAGGCAGATCAGCGTCATGCAGTTACCTGAAGGCACACCGAAGAAAATCTGTCTGCAAGGAGCGTGTATCTCACCGCTCACTGCTGCCTGTAGCAGACACCATTTTTACATCTCGGCAGTGACATGTATTATATTGCTTTTGGGATTGGAAAAAAAGCCCCAAAATATAAATCCTCCATTTTATTATAGAAGTGAATACCAATAATTACTTAAAATTTAATGAATTTCAGTTCTCACTTAATTGCTTTTGAGTAGTTCACTTAACTTATTAAAAAGAAGCAAGGACATACTCATTTAATGAGCAGCAGCAGCCTTGGCCTAGCATCTGCCTACATTCTCTTTTCAATTAATCAATTATAGTCCAATGGTGTGTAATTACACATTAAGAAAGTTATTGGATATCGCAGCATGGCTGTCCCAGGGGGCTCATGAATACACTAATATAACACACCTGTAATGACCTGTTCTCAGATCTGCAAATTGCTCCCATTTCTCTCTCTCTCTCTCTCATTGCTAAATGAAGATGAGAGCAATTACCATTAACTTTTTGAGTCACATCTAGTCAATGAGAGAGAAAAAAGATCCCTACCAGCATTCATAATAAATCTGCCGGTTGATACTGAGTATTTTAACTGCACCAGGCATCGAGCTGGAAGGCAGTAAACACGCATCGGGATTGCACAAGGTTGTGGGGGTCCCGGGGCCGGTCTGGACTAAGCACACTCTTCACCTGCAGGCAAGAGAAAGAGGCAAGAAGGAAAACCTCATCAGATTACATCCAGGCATAATTTGGCTGGCTTGGTTTGAAGTAAACCAAACTCTGGAACTGATCCCTATGCAGTGGCTCTAAGTCTTTGCGTAGCAACTAAGCCATGTTGCTGTTGTGTTGGGTATTTTTTCAAATGCTAGAAAGAACAAAATTTACTATGTAATGGCAGAAAGGCTTTTGTTGTGCGAGAGGATACAGTCACTGATGCTCTCTTATTAATGCATAACAAATGAAACCAAGGAGAGACTCTTAATCTGCATAATGAAGTCTGACAGATTCTAAATTGGTGATTTAGTCAACTAAAGGGTCCAAAAATGCTCTGTGGAAGTGAGCTTTTGATGGCTCCATAAGTCAAACGGGGGATGATATCTGTCAACATTTTTATAAATGTTGTCTTGCACAGTGTGATTTCGATGTGCTGTTGTCTCTCTCTCTGGGAAGAAGTGTCTGTTTCCCTACATGAAGCTTTCTTGTTCATTGCAGACTGGGGTCTTTCAGGTGGGTGTACGTGCAGATTGACACGCAGCAATATCTTGAGCACAGCAGCTCTTTCCAAGCAGGGTCTGTTTTGCTCCTAGTAATCCGACGTGTTTCCATACTGTATGCCTTGCACCAAACTAGTTGATAACAACTTCAGTGGAATCTTCATCATGCCGGAGGTTGCTCCTCTCTTTAAGGACTGTGCATGTCTCCTTGTGCTAGATATCGCACAGGAAAACACTCCTGTGGGATCCAGGTGGTCAGATGTTGCTTTCGGTTGCACTCACAGTGAGGCAATGGATGTTTCAGTCTGAGCTTCAGCTGGGCCCACATTTCACTCTGGTTTTCACCTGTGTCGTGTTTCTCCCTGGTTCCAAAGCACCCTTTGCTTTAGGACACAGTTCAGTTCACATGTCTAGCTGTGGCATCTCAGTATTTCACATCGGAGCTGGACTCTCTCTCTAGGTCCCATTGAGAGTTAACAGAGGAAGGCAAGCACTTGCGGACTGTGATTTATTCAAAATGATTAGGTGCTGATTTAGGATTAGTTAAATCACCTGTAAATGTGCCTATATCTGTCCATTGACTAGATAAATACCTTCCATATGACACCTACGTTTTTGACACCCTCAATCATCTTTTAAGCTGCATATTTCCGCATATGTCTAAGCTTACATGTAGAGCCATACATTTCAAGCAGAGGGACTACTTGTATACTTGAAGTTAGGTATCTGCTGACTTTGTGTTTAGTTGCCTGATCTCCAGCTTTGAAATGGGGATGCTCTTATCTAATTACTTTTGCATGTGATGTGAGATTGAGATTAAAATATTAGAAGTGCAAAGCGATATGTATTATTTAATGTTGTGTTATAGTCCAAATTGCTAACAACAGCAACATTGGTATTTGCAGAAATGTTCATTTATTATAAATTACTACATTTTTTATTTATTTATTTATTAAAAATTACTACAACACAGTAGGAGAAAACAGGTTCCTAGGTTTACCTTCAGGTATTTAAGAACAATTTGTTTGACTGCCCAGGCAATGCATAGTAAATAAAACAAGCAGAGCAGTGAGTGTAGATCCCACAAAGTGGGCATGTGTGTGATGTTCTCAAATTCTTCTCAGTGCAGCTTTGTTTATGCTCAGGACCAAAATTCAATTCTGTGCTTATTTTTTTGATCAGTGCCTCAATGATCAATTAAAAATGTTTTTAAAAAAGGAACACAATTCTAATATAGAGCTTTAATATACAATACAATATTTGTTTGTACAAGCTGGTTAAATATGGGTCCAAAAATACCTATCAGTTGCCTCTTACGTTCTGTAGTTTTTGTGTGTCTGATGGGAAGGAGTGTGATATTTCTTTCAGCTGCAAAAATTTGTTTCTGGCTGCGTTTTCTGCAAGAGGCTGTAACTCTTTGCATGTCACTTTCCTAATTGAGCAATAAACTCTGTATTGTACTAATACTTTTTATTATGAGGAATAAACACGCTTCTTCTAGACAGGCAGAGGAGTAATTGACCACCTGTGGGCAGTCCTGAATGAACATTACTGCACATGCCACTGAAATTAATGTCTCCTGAGTCAAGATGGGCAACAGTCATTTTCTGAGAGATTTTTCTATGGTTGGGAAGCTAACGCACCCGATAAGTTTCCACTATCTAAGGACAGGGATTCCTGACTGCCAGGGGAAGAAGCGTTTGGTGCTCAATCGGTTACTAACCCTCTGCCTATCTTTGGGATTCAAACCAGCAGACTCATTCATTAAATACATTAAGCGAAGGGCCAGATTCTGGCTTGAACCAGAGGTGCCTTTGTATCACTCTGGCAATAGAAAGAAGTATCAAAAGGTGGTGTGCATGAAATGTACTCCCGTGGCCCCTTTCTGGTGCCAGAGTGGTGCAGAGGACTCTTGAAGTGGGTGAGAATCTGTCCCAAACACAGGTTTATGTAGTGTTGGAAGGCAGTGCTGGGACGTTGTGCTGGTCTACCATGTTACAGCTGTCCTGGCACCAAGTCAGAAGGGCCGAAGGATGCTGGAAACTAAAATATTCAAGAGCTAAGAGTTTGACTCAGTAGTGAGAAATGGTAAATCTTATCAGTTATTTTTCACTTTGTATTAATAACACATCCTTACAGGCACAGGGGTTGTGCAGGGCCTGGAAAATGTCTTATCTTATGCATAAGACATTGTTAAAGACATTGAGGTGCTGGAGAGAGTTCAGAGAAGGGCAACGAAACTGGTGAGGGGCCTGGAGCACAAGTCTGATGAGGAGCAGCTGAGGGAGCTGGGGCTGTTCAGCCTGGAGAGAAGGGGCTGAGGGGAGACCTGATCGCTGTCTGCAACCACCTGAAAGGAGGTTGTAGCATGGAGGGGGTTGGTCTCTTCTCTGAAGTAGCAAGAGATAGGACAAGAGGAAATGGCCTCAAGTTGTACCAGGCTGGGTTTAGATTAGATATTAGGAAAAAAATCTTCACAAAAAGTGTCGTTGGGCATTGGAACAGGCTGCCCAGGGAAGTGGTTGAGTCACCATCCCTGGAGGTGTTTAAGAGACGTGTAGATGAGGTTCCTGGGGACGTGATTTAGTGCCAGTGTTAGGTTAACAGTTGGACTCGATGATCTTGAGGGTCTCTTCCAACCAAAATGATGCTATGATTCTGTGATTCTATATCCTATTCCTTCCTTTCCAAGAGATTGCAGGGGCTGTGTTAAGTGCTTTTCTCCCCAGGGGGTGTGCTCGGTGTATTGCCACAGGGCTCCGTGCTGTCATCTTTCTTAGTCACCACGCCGCATGCATTTAATGAGGGGTTATAGCTGATGTGCTTGCACAGTCCGGCAGTCCGGCTTTAGGTCTCTTGTTCCTCCAGCCACAAACAAGGGCTGAAAGTCTCCCTGTGGTGAGGCATGCCCAAGGCCTGGATGAGTGCAAACTGTGCAAAGTTCAAACCAGAGTAGCTCGAGGTCACTGCAATCAGTGAAAGGAAATAATCAGAGGGCCTGGCTGCTGACATACCCCCCGCATAAATTAAGATGTTTGCCCATATTGGTTATCAAAATCCTTCCTTGGGAACCTCGCTGAAATCTCACCTGCCGTAAGTCACCACACAGCAGCAGTGACAGAAACGGTGGCTTCTTTCTGTCCAGGAGCAGAGAGCTTTTCTCTCCAATGCCACCCTGGTGAGATGTGTCCCTTTGGTGTCCCCAAGCTGCTGTCCCTCTGTGCCACCTCCGCGTTCAGCCAGGAGATGAGGACCAACGGGACTGTGGCAGCTTGTTTGGGTGAGCTGCAGTACCTTCTTGCGTACTTGGAAAGCAGGCTGTGCTTGCCACCATCCAATTTACTATAATCCCACCGCCGTTTGCCTCCAGCTCAGCTGAGTCAGTGTGAGTAGTTGGAGGAGCCATCATGTAGATGAGTTTGGCCCAGTTTCCCCACCCTCGTGCCGTTAGAAAAACCTGCTGAAAGCAAATCTGATTAACACAGCAGAGAAAGTAGCTCTGCTGTAAAACACTGAGGGTTGCCACTAGTGCAGGTACATCGTGAGCAGAAGTGGAAGTGTCTTTTTGAATTTTCACGGACTGATGGGCTCTGCAGTTCATGGTCTGTGCTGGCTGTCTGTGAATTCCTCGGTGCTGAGCCAGCAAAATCCTGCACGGAGAATCTGCCTTTTATTTCCAGAGCCACTTTTTGAATGTCAGAGTGGCAGCACACTGATACCACGGTGCACTGCCATGGCGGGACTGTTGTGGAGGTGCCGCGTCCCTGGTGTGCAAAGCCCTGGTCCTGCACCAAAATCTGTCTGGAGGAATATGGGTACTCATGTCAGAGGTACGAGCTGCTGCAGGCATGGGGTCCTCCCTGTGCCCTCAGGGTTAGAAAACTGCAAAAAGGGCAAATCCAAAATAGCCTGGACGTGGTTGGTCCTCCAGGAGCTCTGTATAGCTCTGTCTCAGAAGAGGGATTTGGAGAGTGCCTGGATTATGGCACTCGGAGGGAACCAGAAGTGTTTAGATTTCACATTGTGTGTTTTCTCACTGCTGCTCACCCACTGCTGGGTGGGATATGCTCCTTTTCGTAGCTGTAAACACAGCGCTCGGGTGAGCTCTGGGAGCAGCCCGACTCAAGGCAGGTCACCCTGAATTTGAGATGGGTGCTTCATCTGAATATATATACATTGAAAAGCTAGAAATGGAAAAAAGATGCATTAGTTCTTCCAGCCAGGGCTTTGTTTCTAAAGTATATGAGTAACGTGCTGTAGGCTGGGATGGGGAAGAGAAAATCACAGACTTTTCTGTAAATGGAGAAGCAGCGACTATCACGATCTGGTCTGAGAGAAACCTCTCTGCAGTCTTGACAGTGTGTGCTCCCTTTGAGACAACCTCACTCTTCAGTGCAGGCGTTGGGAACACTTTGAAGCTGTGCCTGGTGCCTCTGCCTGTAAGCATGAAAGAGAGCAAGGAAAGGAGAGAGAAAAGGGCACAGACCTTTGGTGAGGACAGGGAAGTGATTTCAGGTTTTTGTGATACCACGCAAACCTTGCTTGGTTGGTATCTGCCTGAGCACGATATACCCTGGAGGATGGAGGAAATGGTAGAGATGGGCTGGGGGGAGCGAAAACTACCTGCAGATGTGGCATCTGAAAAAAATCCAGAGACAATGTGACTATTTTTAGCAAAAGTGCAAACAGTGATACATGCCACAGGGCTGCTGTCACTGAAATTTGTCTATAAGCAACATATTCATATTTAAACAAGTCAGCTTTGCACATTGAAATGAGCAAACTGTCTCTGTGCTTGTTTGTTGTGCAGAAGCCATCAGCTTCGCTCCTTATCCCTTCGTTGTGGTGGTGATGCAGAGTCATGATGATGGATCGGATGTCTATCTGTCTCTCTTATCAGCAGGGCCACAAAACGTTTATATCTTACACGGCATGATAGCCTGTTCTCATGCAACAGTGGAAAATAGGAATTTGGGGCTGCCCTTGCAAAAGTACCTTCTCCTGCACAACGTTGCCATTCTGGTAAGCTCACTTGGCACAGTTTGTACAGCTAAGCACATCCACTGTGAAACCTAACACTGGGATGCACATGAATAAAGTCATACAAAATCAGGAGACGAGCGAGCATCAGAGAAGCTTTTGAACGCAGGGGGCAAACCAGCAAGGATGGAGTTCCTGCAGTTTCTCCCCTGCTTAGAGGGGGCCTGTGTCACCTCTGGTAAAAGGCCTCTGGCTTACACCAGCATTATACTTGGCCAATTATCTTATTTAGGTATCTCGTATATATGTAGGTCTTGAAAAGGTCAACAGCAGAGCACGGCTGGGCAGGGTTTTTTGAAGCTGTAGGACTGGAAGCTTTGCTTCTAGCATCATTAGAAAATAATTGCTTGTGAATGTCCAGGGATTTGAATCTACATGTTTGGAGCTCTGAAAAGGAGGGCAGGAAGGTTTAAACCATTATTGAAACAGCTGCTGCTAACGCTGGAGTCTCTGCAGACGTGGAGCAGGGAGGGAGCAGAGCGCGGGGGGGCACGACGGCTGTGCCTCACCTGCCTCAGTACCTCGTGCTGCGAGCCCGTCTCCTCGGGCTGCTCCTCTTGCAACTGTCCCCAGCACGAACACACTTCTCCGTCCAGGATTCACGCGCAAGCTGGTGTGTGTTTACCGAAAGCTGCAGTGAGGCAGGGATCGTCCCTGTGGCACTCCAGCTGAGCTGTTTTCACCTAAGTGTACCTGCTGTTCTTCCATTTTCAATGATTTTTGTTTCTTGATTTTGGTTTTCTGCTCCGTGCAACTTTTTGCTTAGGTCTTTTTTCCCCTTCTGAATATCTCTCTTCCTCCGTTACTATTTTTCCTTTCTCTCAGTTTAACAATCTTATTTCCCCAGCTCCATGATAAATTACATCACGTATTTTTGATGTCCTCACTTGTTTTCAAAGTTACTGTAGTCTTTGGCTCCTCGGTGCTGTTAGCTGTAGAAAGTCCCCTTCCCTAAATGTTGTAAGGCCCAAGTATTACTCAATGTGATTCTTACCCTCTAAAAACCTGTCACTGTTCACAGCTTGATTTCTGAGAATAACCAAGCTGAGTGGCTTGTGACTCTGAACTCAAGCCCTGAGTTTCTTACAAGAAAGATTGCCTTGACGCCAGGTATTAGACCAGTCCTTAATGAGGCGTCTGTTCACTCCTCAGCTCTGTTACAGGTATTTCCCATGACCCTGGCCAAGTCACTTTATCTTTTTGTCTCTGCTCCCCATGCATAAAATGGGCATAATTGCACTTCCGAAGCTCATGTGGACTTGCAACGACAAATTCCTCCTGCTTGCTTTGCCTTTTCCTCATCCCTTTTGTTTGCACGATTGTCAGCTGGGATAAAGCACCACCGAATCAGAATAGCCACTGTCGGTGGAAAGCTTATGCTTCAAGCTGCTGCCCCAGCCGCTCGCCATATCCTAATGACATTGATGGCACAGAGTCGGCTTTATTGCCATTTGCAGAGCAGTCTCGTGTGCTTTGAGGAGCCTCCTATGCAGTCTGTGAATGGCAAACAGAAAAGTATCCAAGGCAGGGTGCTCAGGAATACACAGTGGTTTTTGCAGGACAAAGAGATAAAATGGCTTCTTGTGGGGGCTTGTTTCAAGGGGCTGTTAGCAGAAAATGCTAGAAAATGCAGGGCCTTGGAAGTACCAGAAGGAGAGGGAGGGAGGCAAGGCAACTGCTCCGTTTGTAAAACCGATCTCCACTTTTCATCCCCTTTGTCCATCCTCTTTCCCTCACCCTCCCCACTTTAGTTCTGTGACAATAACAAAATAAAGGAATGCAAGGTAAAGGCATCCGTAAGGCTGTCATTGTTGCCAAGTAATGCTAATAGCACTTTCTCTCTCACATACCTGCTTCTGAACACTAATGTCATTTAATTATTGCAATGTTGCAAATGAAGGTGCCCCCACACAAATTCAATATGGATGTAATTATTAGAGGTGGAATGCCAATTAAGCACACAACCAAAAGCAAGTGGTGTATTTTTGATTTGTCATCTGATTTATTATTGCTTACCTCACATGCCTCAGACAGCACTGCCTGAGTCAGGAGTAGAGAACCAGCTCTTTGTACATAAAGCTTGCTCTTAAATCTATGCTTCATAAGAAAGCGGCAACTGCCGTAAAACATTTGTTTTTAAAATACAAGCAGAAGTGTAGTTTTGAAGCATTCCCTGCACCTGAGATAAGGAACACGAGGGAGGTATGACTTTTGGTAGGCAGATACACATCTCCAAAAGAAGGCACTAAATACGACCCCCTTCACATACATAACGTATGTCAAAAAGCTTTCAGTGAAAATCCAAATTATGCAGAGAGGAAAACCCAGCCTGCAACCAGTTTAAATGTGTTGGCCAAGTCAGCTAAGAAGATCTGCAGGCTTTGGCTTCAGTAGCTGGGAGCACATTGTCTGCCTACCAGATAATTCCTGGGGTTTTCAATTTTTAGGTCTCTTCTACCATTGCATTTTTAAATTCTAGTCAGTCAATATTGCTTTTCGGGGTGAGGAGCACAAAGCCAATGGAGCATTCTGCCTTGTTGTGCAGCCTGGGCACATTTGTAATGTTCTCCTGCTCTCCCAACCTGTAAAGAGTCCTTCTTTGAATACTGTGCACTGCTCACTATGCAAGCAGCTCATTATCCCAGGCATTTCAAGACTAATTTATAGGACATTTGGTTAATTTGCATAAGCCATCCAGTACGCAGAAGACATCTCCACAATAAAGTAATATGCCAAAATCGTGATTTATGTGAAAACAGGAATACTGGGGGGAAGGGGAGGGGAGAAGGCATATTTAAGAAGCTGTCACTAACATCGATCTTTAAACGAATACCTCTGATAAAAAGTCACAGAATGCTGCCTCTCCACCTACTGTATATGAAGCTCCCATATAATTTTCTGCTTTGAATCTTGCCTATCTTTTTTGTTAAGTAAGATGGGGTTTGATCCTTAAAACAGCCTTGAAATATGAATACTTGGCGCTGTTGGCTTTGTCTAAAAAGGAAACAAAATCCCCCAAACTGAATCCAAACTGAGGGCTGCAGGTTCTGCTATCACAGCGAGGAGCCTCGCGCGGCCGCTGCTCTGATTATTACCTTGACACCAGGAACAGGAGGGCCTGTAATCCTTGAAGCAGCTGACATCTGAAGCGCTGACTCTTCCTGTGCTTTGAGTTAGTCGGTCCTTGATCTCGGTGCCTGGCATGCGAGCCCGGCTTTCACTGAAACCTGACCTCGTGGTACCTTTTTCTGCAGCCCCGTTTCTCTTCTGCCGTTCAGAAATGTGCAGCTTCTGTCCTCAGGACTCTGAATTAGAGCTGCAGGGGTCAAAGGAGCAAACAGGAGAGTTGTCATTATTGGATCCAATGCCTGCCCTTGATTTAAGTGTCCTTGGCGGGTTCTTTTGTTTTCTTTTGCCCTTTTTTTTTTTTTTTAAATAACGATTACAAAATAAGAACATCGCAAGAAGTATTTTAAGAAAACCTTTCCCCTGCAAGGTGACACTGGCTCTAATGCACGACTGCTTCACCTACAGGTACAGATATTTTTGCTCTTTTCCTTGCAAAGCCAGCCTGGGATTTGAAAGTCAGGTTGGTTTCTTTCTTCTCTACCTAATATGTCTTCTGCCATTATGAGGCCTCTGAAGAGCACATTAAGTCCATATTTACCCCTGTGCAATCTGATTAACTTCCAGAATAACTGTTCAGGTGTAACTGAGATCTCAGTTTGAAGGCAGCTTTGCTCCACTTATTATAATTGAAGGAACTGTTTGCCCAGCAGCATTTCTATTAGTAGTAATGCTGTTTGAAAAGGAAATAACTTAGCTGGACTTTTGGACTGAATTTGCAGGAATGCCAGCTAGAATTGCATAAGTGAATACATACGTATCTGCTTACTTGGAAACAGAAGCTAACTTGAGCTGGAAATCACATGTAGGATAAACATGTAATGTTGATGCCATTGCTGCAGATTCATTTCCCAGGGCAGAGCTACAGTTTCAAGAGCCTGTTTCAGCATTTTATTGTTTGGAAGGTTTGAGCAGTGTTGATTGTTTGCTTTGGTGCGTCACGTGTAGTTCCCGCTAGGTGCAACCTGCTGGGTATATAATGGCTTATTCAGCTTGAACCAGAAGTAAATAGAGGGAAATAATGTGTTGTGGGAAGAGAAGTACTCTAGATGAAGATTTTTTTTCTGTTCTAGATTCTGTTACTCTGTTATATCTGTTATTCTAGGGTTTGAGATTAGCGCTTTCAATTGCAAGAATTTGTTACTTTTTAAAATCAATTCGTACTACTAATGGAATAATTGACAGCATTAGCTGAAACATAATGCATTTGTTCAATAGGAACAATACATGCAGCTTTTTGATTTACTCTCTTCCAACTTGAATCACTTTTTGCTGTTCTAGTAGGAGCACATTTTTTTCCTCTGGGGATTTACAGTTTCTCTTAGTGTTTTGATTACTTGTGAATAATTTGATAGAAAACCCCTTACACATGTATCTGTGATGTGCTGCATCTAGCTTGGATTTGGTTTTTGACTGATCCCTCATAGCCGAAGTTACTGTCTACAACAAAAAAACATTTGTAATGCTGTCAGACAGGAAAAATCTCTCTTCGGCAACTTGACTCAAATTTGTTATGTGTATAGCTCCACGAAGTTCAATAGATGTAAATACAGATTAATTATTTAAAAAGTAATAGGAAGGAATGAGCTTCCAAACATGTAGTGTTTAATTATTTAAAACCTATAATGGAATTTCAACCCTCGCGCATCCCTCAGATCTCTCGTTGTGCTTGGACAAGTGCCTGAGGTTAACTGGCATGTCCCCACCTCCCAGTCATCTCCCCTCCTGTATCACAGGGAGATAAATGTGCCTGGTAGATGTGAAGAACAGTCAATATTCTCAGCCATGTCTACTGGTAAATATGCCATACTTAATTCTGTCTTCCGTCCCCCGTTACTGTATTGCATCCTGCAACAAACCATTCCATCTGTTTCATATAAAAAGGTATGTGTGAGTGTGCAAGTGTGCGCATGTCTGTACCCAGCCACGGAGGTCCAAATCCTAAAGTCTGGGCTTGGGCATAGCCCCTTGTGGTTGCTGATCCCACAGAGTGGAAAGAGCCCCATAGTAACGTTGCACTTTGTTCATATGATTGTGGTGGTTTGAGGCACCCCCTGTATGTGATTGTACAGCATATTCTACACAAATTTAGGACAACCTGATTCCCATTTAAAAAAACTTGTGATCTAAGTAGGCTAGTTAGATAAGGGGAAGCCTTCTCCCCATTGTACAAGGAGAATCAAAGATATGGACTGAAAATAAACAACATACAAGCCTCCCAGATTTAGGGAACTGCCTGAGCTCTGCAATGGATGGAGAGGGAGTTCTGCTGTGACCAGTTCGGAGCCTTAGTTAGCTTCTTGCCGTGATCCACCCTCCCAAGATGCCTACCTCTGTCCACGCACCTGAGCCAGGCAATCAAAGTAAATACCTACAATTGGGCCCTCCAGATTATTTCACTGTGTACCCTTCTCCTTGTCCAAAGTTACTCGGGAATTTTGTGTTGGTGGAGAAGGACTTAATGCCAATCTGGCGAGTCCCATCTCAGCACCCTAAATACATAACCTTCCTTCTTTTACTGCTGTAAGTCACTGGATGAGGAGCCCTTGACCTGGGGTGAGTATTAAAGAAAGGCCGTTACAAGAAAAGCAAACATTTCAGTTGCACTGAACAAATACACAGTTAGGAGTCTTTGTATGTGATGGCTACTGGTCTTCATTTGCCAGCCAGATCTCAGCTGGTTCGATGAGGACTATTTCCAGCGCTGCTCTACCCCATGAAATGACAAGTGGGGCCAGAAGGAGTGTTGTGGAAAGGCCTAGGGAAGGAAAAGGGGCTGGAGAAAGCAAGACAGAGTTAGTCCTTTATGAGGAGGACTGTGAGGAGCATAGCACTTTTGAGAGCCTTGCTTGTGATACACTTGGAGGGTGAGGATTTAAATACATTGATTTCTTTTGTCCTGGTGTGCAGCTTCCACATAGCTGCTTTGTTGCGCCTGTCACACAATGAGAAAGTCATCTGCATGATCTTGTAAGTATGAAAGGGTTTTCCATGATGCATTTACACAATAAAATCTATGCAGCCACAGCATGCATCATACATACAGGCAAGGAATGAGTGCCATCTACAGTAACACAATGCATTGCTAAAGGGTCCTCTGTAATTGTGTTCTTTACCGAATAGCACGCCTGATGCCTTCTGCTGTAATGTACCCTCCTTGGTGATAAATTAATACTTTGTGCCAAATTCAACTCTCAGTTACAGGGTTCAAATTGGGAAAACAACACTGGCTTCAGTGGAGTTATCCCAGATTCATCCTGGAGTTACTAAGAATAGATTTGGTTTATGTAAATAGCCGGGTGTCAGGTACGCTCCAGTGCAAAATGCTTTCTAAACAGACGTATAAGTAAGACATATTCTCTCCTTTCATTTGAGTAGAAAAGACCTAGTGGGACTTTTTTCCCACATCCATGCCCTACTTAGAAAGAGGTAGGTGTAAATCACCAAGGAAGAAGGTGCATTCTCCTTCACTTGAGAACCAGCAGATGTTTTGGGCCTGACAAAAGCACCACAGTGGGCAGCAGGGTACATGGAGGGCTGGTCCTCCCTCCCTGAGGGGTTGGTCACCAGTGCAGCTGGGTGCTGCCGGCCACCCTCGTGGCCGGCGGGCTCTGTCGGAGGAAGCCCGGCTTCACGGCAGGAATGTTCTTAGTAAAACAAGAGAGGCATTAGCAGAAGACAAGGAAGTTTTCACACACATTAGTTCACCATATGTTTGGCTCTAGGCTGCAGTTTCAGACCTTTATAGCTCCTCATTTATTATTTTTAAGGCTAAAATACTGGAAAACAGTGGTTTAAGATAGCTAGGGACCATAATAGTCAGGGTAAATCCTACCTACCAGAGACAGAACAATTTTTTTCTTTTTTCTTTTTACTTCTTATTTTTCCTTTTTTCCTTTTTTCTATTTTTCTTTTCTTCTTTCCTCTTTTTTCTTTTCCTTTTTTCTTTTTTTCTTTTTTCTTTTTTCTTTTTTTCTTCTTTCTTCTTTCTTTTTTCTTTTCTCTTTTTTTCCTTTTCTCTTTTTCCTTTTCCTTTTTCTCTTTTCATTTTTCTCTTTTTTATTTTTCCTTTTTTTTCTAATTTCCTTTTGTATTTTTCTCTTTTTTTCTTTTTCTTCCTTCTTTCTTATTTCTCCTCTCCTCTCTTCTCCTCTCCTCTCCTCTCCTCTCCTCTCCTCTCCTCTCCTCTCCTCTCCTCTCCTCTCCTCTCCTCTCGTCCCCTTCCTTCACTATTTGGAGGATGCACAGACTGTTGCATTCCCCATCTTCTCTTTTCCCTGGTTCATATTTCAGTCTTACCTGCTCCATCTGAGAGTGCCCAAGAGTGAGTCTAACAGTTGCTCAGAATAAGCCTCTCTCCACTGGTGATTTGGTGTTAATAGAAGGGGGAAGGGGAGCTGGGTCTGTACCAGCGGGCTCTGGGTTTCAGCCAGAATCAGTGCCTCACAGCAAGACAAACGAGAGGACGCAGAATGCTTCCTCTGTGTGCAGCAGAGCAATTTCCCTCTCTTGGCTTCGTCTTCTCCAGCCCCCAACTCCAGAGGAAATGGGAAAATGAATTCCACTCTCCATGCCCAATCTGCAAGAGATGTGACACGTCTCGGTCCTGGGCTGAAACTGATGTGACACGCTTTTCCTTGATCCAGGCAGATTTTGGATCTGGCCCAGGGTTGTTCTAATCAAATGTGGTTTCCAGAGAGAGGGCTGCTCTTTAAACTGAACGTATTCTGGGACGCGGGTGGTGCTTACCATTACGAGTGGCAAAACTAGCAATTCTCGAAGTGTGAATCACACGCAGTCAAATCTGGAACAGTTTTGACTCCCTTCAAAGCTCTATAGACTAAAACCCAGCAACACTCCTCTTGGAAAGTTTGGATTTTTTTTTCATCCATTTTATACTAATGGTCAGGTCAATCTTTCCCTGATCAAGTCAATCTTTCCCTAACATTATTTTTCCAAGTAAGCAACTGATGCAGTCCCTCAGGGGTTTTATATGTTTGGGAAAGGTGGGGAAATGTGTGTGGGGCTCTAACCCAGGTAGACTGTGAGACCCAGACAGTTCTACTGCAGCTCACGCTATGGCCATGTATCTGTTAGAGCACATAGTATAATGGCCTGTAAATATCATTGCATTATAAAGATTAACATGCAATAATAGAGGCTGAAGATGCCTGACCTATACAGATAGGTGGGGAAAACCCCATATATCTTTATCTATATCTATATCTATATCTATATCTATATCTATATCTATATATCTCTATCTCTATCTATCTATATAAATAAATATATATATAAACCCCCATATATATATTCCAAAGCACCCAGAGACTTCTATTCTGTAGGCTTCTTGCTTGTACAAGAATAAATCAGAAGAAACAACACAAAAATCTGTGAGAGTTATGGCACAGGTGAGAGAAAGAATTGGGCTTAGAACCCTTCACTACAGGTAAATAAAGATTTCTCAGGGTTTCAGATTGCATTCCTACTTGCTATTCTACAGACTAATGATATTTCAAATCTGGATTACAGTAATATTCTCTAGACCCAGTAATAGTACATTTAGGTCTGAGTGATTTAATGGCTGTTCAGTGGTAATTTTGGTCCAGGTGAAGTGGTATTGGCCTTCAGCAATGCCTTAGGCTAAAAGCATCATGTGTTAGCAAAAAACATTAACCTACCCCTCAAACCTCCTCATTATTACATTTATAGTCCTGTCAACCAACCTATGAGCCACTGGAAACATAGTGGAGGGGCTTTTATTGTTATTTTTATATTCTCTTGAATATTAAAAAGAAAATATATTTGAGGAAAAAATACATATAAGATATTACTAGATATAAATTCTAGACAAATGAGCATGGGTTATTTTCCATCTCACAATGTTACTTTGCTATATGACCAGAATAAAGTTTTGTTCAGAAAAGAAGGGTGAACATGTTTATTCAGATACTGAAAAAAGAAGTGAATTAATGAGAGAATATAACTCTTTATCTGGCTTCTGAAGTTATCTGCACACATGGTAGCATGAGATTGTCAAGGGTGAAGATTTCTCATTTGGGGAGATTTGGTCACTCAGTAAGCGAGATACTATTTGAGGCTAGTAAAGTGCCCCTTTCCTTGTTTGCCTCTAAGTTTCCCTGTACTTAACAGCATCCGTAATTCTCAAAAGAATTTGACAGAAACATTTACAGTGCTAAATGCTCTCAATCTCCTTTTCTTTTCCTGATTGCTGGGGCTGGATGCAGGGAGTGCTGCAAAGCCTCCTGTATACAGGCCTTTTCCCCAGTGCGCCAGTTGACAGCTGCTCTGCAGAAGAAACCTCCTGCGGCTGGTGCTTGGTCCTGTTCTCCTGTCCCTGCAGCCCCTGCGTAGGACTGAGGAGCTCCTGGCACGGCGATGGTGCTGGCCCTCTTGTCTGTCCCCTGAAGAGGGGCTGGCAGTGGTTCTCAGCCCAGGTCCCTGCACCGCGGGCACCCCAGGGATGGAGAAGCTGCTCTGCTGCCTCCTGTAGCTGAACATGTAGAAACCTAAACTGTGCAATGGTCCTCCAAGGACATAGAGGTAAACGTCCTCCTGAGGAAAGAAATGCGTTTCCACTCTGAGAGGAACGAGGTCTATTTCCTAGTGAGACCTTCCTCTGCTGCCCCAAAGAGATGGCAGTCACTGGACACTGTGAGGAAGTACTTCTAAGCCCCAGAAATGTTTTTCCAGCTGCTAGCTTTATTTTCTTTCTTTTGCTTTCCAGAGTATTCAAAGCCGACAGTTCTTGTCCTGTTCTCAAGGTGTTTATGACGCTTCTCACTGCCAATCCTTTGCATGGCTTTAGTGGCAGCAGTTTGAGGACGTACATTCATGTCCTCTTTAGGAAGAAGAAAAGCTCTCACTGTGGCACTAACAGCTTAAGGATCATAAAACAAAACCTCCTGTTGTAGTTCACCAAGACTCTCAGCTTCACCTACGCAACGTAGTTGTTGCTTCTGGCTGCTCAGTTTTTCCCCAGATCATTTCAGGACCAGGGGAAGCTCGAGAATGCACATCACGGGAAGTCTTGGCCTGGAAATCAGGTGTCAGAGCTCAGGGTGACCAGTGCCCACATAACCTGAAACTGCTTGCCTGACCAGCAAATATGTGTGTGCTGCTGGTCTGCCAAGCTGGCTTCTCCCACTGCCACCCACGAGCCAAGGGCCATGAGGAGCATGGTGCAGACACTCCGCTGACTCCACACATCTCTATATTCAATTTGGGCTCGCAAGGAAGGAGGCTACAGACACACTTGAATGTTCTCCTGTCAGACCAGGTTAAGTCTGGAAGAGGAACTGCCTCTTGGCCTTTTTGTGTGGACACAACACTATGCAAATGTTGGGCGACTGCTTGCTTTGGGACCCAATGGCTTGAATTGGGGTTTGCTCTGCCCCACAGTCTCTGCATGACATAGTTATGCTCAAAGGCCATTGGACTCACAATGGGATGAGGTTCCTTGGGGCCTGCATTACCCTTGACTTCAGGCTTAGGTGTTCTTTAGGCATTTCTGCAATGTTAGTTTTGGTGGGACAGGTCATCTGTCCTGCTGAGGGAGTGTAAACCCCCTGCCTCTCTCTCCCGCTCTTGCCCTTGTTTCATCTTCTGTATCTTATTAGTTTTATTTAGGACTTATGTCACTGCCGGAGTGGTGGCCTTAGCCAGTACTGAAACAGCAGTGCAGATGTGCCCTGTAATCAGTTTTCTGTGGTACAAGTGTAAAAACCCCACATTAAGGATTTGAAGGTTTAAATGCTGTTATTGTCCCATTCTATGTTATTTCAGCCAGAAAGGTTTCTGGGGAGAAGAACTTCCCTCTTGGCAAGGCCCACCTCACACTACATTCATTCTCCCTGAAGTTTCACCCACCATATTGTGGGCTTAACCAGTGGTTTCAGATCCAAAGTTCCTCCTGTGGTTTCAAAGCCTCAGACTGAAGTTGAAAACACAGAGCTCAGCTGTTTATATACAAAATCAAATATATAGCCACTTTGATGAAATGTGACCCAACCTGGATTTCCACCAGGCATTAACGTAACTTACATTTGTTGCTTTTGGCTGGGAACATTAAAAAGCCCCCCAACATAAAGGAACACAAGGGCTTTGAGAAGACAATGTTTTAAATACCACTGATGACAACTGCAATGATTCAAAAAATGAAATCAATTTATCATTAGCCATTAATTACCAAATAGCTCTATTTTCTCCTTATGCTTCATGTAGCATAATTAGGATGAAAAATGGAGACAGAGTGGGTCTTGCATTTAAATGACATAAAGTCAGTATTTGCTTCTCAGAAAACGGTGGTAAAAATTTTCAGGAGGATAAGAAGTTCAGGAGACTTACGTCAGGGAAAGGAAAAGCAAGCAAGCAGGCCAGCTTTGGTCTCTTTTTAACAGAGAGAAACTTGTCATAGGACAGTTTGAAGTTGTAGGCAACTGCAGCGTTCTGTTTTGTCAACTGTTTTTGTACAAAGCTCCAAACATTGTAGAAATCTGTTTTCCTTCACACCTAGCATCGCTACGAGCTATATTGTAACCACACTCACAGTGTGTTAGAGCCTGCCTCGGGGTTCCTTTGCAGCGGGTTTCAGCTGGAATGATTTTTTATTTTTATTTTTTATAATAATCACTCCATTCAAATTAAACAATTGTTATAAAAAATTATCACAAGAAAAATCCTGCCACAACAAACATGCTGAATGTCGTGCCATAAGCACATCGAATGGTGATCGAGGCTGGATAACTTAGAGCCACACTTCGCATTATACCTGTTACTAGTATTGGTTGAAAGAGCATCACTTCCCAGTCACAAAAGCTGAGGCAGGGTCTTGGTTACAATCTTCTTGAAAGTAGACGCTGTGAACTTCCCTCCCACTTTGGGGACAGTCCGCATCCCTGCCAGGGACCCCCAGACCAAAGCCCCCTCCCCGTGGGCCAGCTTGCAGTGGCTGTGGTGCTGGACACCCAGACCCCTGTGTACCCTGCTCAGACCCCAAAGTTCCTCCGTGCTCCGTCATGCAGCAGGCTGCTCAGATGGGGCTGTGGCAGGGATTTAGCATTGCAGGCGGGCTCTACAAGGGGATTTGTTTAGATATTACCATTACCTTTTAGGTGACCTGCTCCAAAGAGGAGCCTTGATGGTAGGTAAATGGAGGAAAGCAGGGAGGGAGCAGGCAGCCACATTGCCGAACAGGCTGGGGGAGCCGTTGAGGACAGCTGAGAGAGGTCTTGCACTCCTTTGCCTTTTAAAGATAGTTAGGCACATAGTCCTCCAGGACATGCAGATCTGGGTTTCTTCTAACAGACTGAATTTTCCTCTGGTGTCCTGCAGGAGTGTTTCCAGCCTTGCACAGGGGCCCGGGTGGCAAGGTGCCTTGGTGTCCATGCTGTGGTGATTTGCAAAGGGTCTGACTGAGCTGTGTGTAAGAGAACTAGTTGTGGTTCATTTGGCTGTTGCTAGAAGCCTCTGTATGTGCATTTCAAGACACATACTAATTTCTAGATTGCTGCTGCATCTAATGTTCGACAGCCTTCAAAAAACTTGAGCCCTTGCAGAAAAACATATGGCTGGTATGTTGGGTTCTTACTTGGCTGCAAGGCAGGAGGGAGGGGGGTTATCTCCTTGCCTTGCAACTTCTAGAATGGGGTGGGAGCCTCTGCCTCCATGCCTCACGCATTCTGGGTGGGTGGCAGGGTCAGAAACTGCAGGGAAGGGCCTTGGACACAGTCTGGGCTCAAAGGAAAGGCAGCCAGGGCCAGAATGGGCTATAGGGAATGTGCAGTGGTGTCTGTGTAGCCAGAACACATGCCCGAGCGTGTATGAAGAGACAGCAGTTGGATACCACAGCGGGAAAAGGGAGCAGAAACTACCCAACGAAGATGAATACATGGATTTTATGCCAGGAAGTGAGGCTTTGATAATCTTCAGCCCCGTGTTTCGACATCCTCGATAAGAGCCTGGTCCTTGGAATGTGATGGAGCCCTCCCTTGTGCCAGGTGTCCCACAATGGCATTCCTCTGAGCAAGGAGAGGGGCTTCGTTAGTCACTCTCTGGTTCCAGAAAAGCAGATAGATAGACAGATAGAAAATAATGAGATATGTGGAGAAGCTATCTTCGCGCTAGTGACCACTTTCTGTCCTCTCACTAAGCTTTACCAGGGAGCTGATATTAGTCCAAAATGCTGTGTATAAGGCACAGGCTGTCTTTTATTGCAGTGATGGTGTTTGCATATTACTTATTCCTGGTTTTTCTCGGGCCTGATGCAAATACCTCCACAGACAGATTTTAGCAATTGTATTTCTTAATGAAGTGGTGTCTGACACTCTATTATTGTTCAGAGGTTAGTGGTGGACTGCACTAGTGGGTGAACTTTGTGCCTGCATTTGGCAGCTGATTTACGTATTAATTACCCTGTGCCTAAAGCCCAAGCGTGGCCCTTTCATGTGCAGCAGGATGCCTGTGTTGTGCCTGCCGGGCAAGCTCGTGGCAACGTCTGGACTCCGCTGTGGACGTTTCTGTCAAAATAAAGATATGGATGCCAACAGGACCGGCTTTTTCCTCCCCTCTTTTTATTAAGAGAAATCTGAGCGTTACAGGATTCCTCAGTCCTGGCTTCCTCCGTGTTCCTGTATCGGGTGCGAATAGTGTTTCTGCTGATGCGGTGTCTTCTGAGTCGTCTCCTGGTGTAGATTGCTGCGTGTTTCACAGGAAAGCGGATGAATGATATCAAGTCATTGAGCTTATAAGTAGCACACTGGCAACCCGCCACTAAAATATAAATACATTAAACGTACTGAAGGAAATGTTCATTCTGTTGTTTAGCGTTGGACATGCCCCAGTTAGGTAAATTTAATCTTCTTGAGGGTTGTTTCGTTACAGCTGAATGAGATATGCAGTTATCTTATTACTGGTCTTTCTGTCATTCAGGGTTTGTATTCTGGCATTGGCGGTGTGAAGTGTGCTTACCCAAGAGCGGTCCTAGGCGTATTTTCCAAGGGAGATGAAGGTGCGTAGGGGATCTGTTAGCATCTTGCAAGGTCTGACCCTTTTTCTCAGAAATGTTGACTCTCTGTGTCAGTCACACCACTACCAGTCCCACCTCCTTTTGGGTAGAAACCTACAAAATGGTTGCTTCGCCTGCGTTTGTTAGGAAATGTCTGAAACTCAGCCTGGCGGCGTTTACTTCTTTCTCGTGTATTTCTGCTGCGATTCCTTCCAAAACCCGTGGCCGTGCCTCTGCTCCTGTTGAGGTCAGGGGCAAGGCTCCTGCTGACTCCAGGGTGAGCAGAGGCCGGCGTTAAGCGTCAGACCCAAAGCCGATTGATTGCATTAAAGAAGAGCCTCTCCGCTGTTTTCCACGGGTGCCGGGTCAGGCCCTCCAAATGTGACCCCACAGCATTAACTCTCCTGACTAATCCCGCTGAAATCCGGGGGGCTGCTCCGCTGCATAAGTGCTACCAAATCCAATGCGCAGCATTAACACTCTGCAACAGTTTAGCTCTTCTCTTGGTTGTACGATGAAGGGGAAGGATGAAGCAGGAAAGGGAAGCAGAAGGAATAAATGAACGGAGGGATTTTGAGCTGGTTGTGAAGGATGATGACGTTCTGTATGGAATGCAAGTACTTAAAAAAATAAGACATTGGCTGTGTATTTTACAGATAAGAAAATGTTATTTTATTGAACGGAAAGATATATATGCTTCACCTATCACATCTGAACTAATCAGCATAGGCTTTTAGAAGCAGTCTGTAATTACTCTGTGCACGTCATTAGTTAGATGTAAAATGAATTATATTGCTCCATTTTATTACCTCTAGTGATATAGCCATTTGTATCATAAATTCATTGACCTCATCTTAAATGATCAATCTTGTAAGACAGACTTGATTCATTAATTCTTAAGTGACATTTTTTCTCCTTCAGTAATTTCCTCCTCATTGTAGGGACTGGTTTTCTGTGTTTTAGTATGGTATTGTAAGATGTCGTATTACCTGTATATGACATGCACATTTTATACCTGTATCTTAAATAAGCAGCATAGACTGATTGCATAGATAGATAGGTAGGTAGATGAAGGAAGGAAGGAAGGAAGGAAGGAAGGAAGGAAGGAAGGAAGGAAGGAAGGAAGGAAGGAAAGAAAGAAAGAAAGAAAGAAAGAAAGAAAGAAAGAAAGAAAGAAAGAAAGAAAGAGAAAGAAAGAAAGGAAGGAAGGAAGAAAGAAGGAAAGAAAGGAAGGAAGGAGAAAGAAGGAAAGAAAAAAAGAAGGAAAGAAAGAAAGAGAAAGAAGGAAAGAAAGAAAGAAGGAAGGAAAGAAAGAAAGGAAGGAAGGAAGAAAGAAAGGAAGGAAGGAAGGAAATAGTTAAATGCATGGATATAGTAGACAGAGATTTCTCACTGATGTTAACTTCGACACTTTGTGGTGTTGTATAAAATCAATGAGATAATTATTAGAGATTTGGTCTGTCCAGGATGTTCAGAGGAATAGAATCACTGCCTTTAATTTCTATTGCTTTAATTAATTTTTTCTAGTGATAAAATATACAGAATGATCTGTGATCGATATGTGAGTGAGGTAGGCAGACTTCAGAGTTTCTTGTACCTCAGTGAATTATTGAAAACAGGAGAAATCAGTATAGAATATCTAAGTAGGATTTCTGAATATTCTACCAAGGAAGAGAAAATATTTGTTTAGCTCGGAGTGACATAGGAACCCACTTGAAATAAATAAATCAATACAGCAATAAAACACTAAAGTATTTCAGTGAATTTTTCAAACCTGATAACTAATAAAAATTAAGGGATTAGAAAAGATGCCACAAAGTATGCCGAAAGTTTTTTTGGGGGCTGTATGTTTCTTTCGGTCTATTTAATTAAAGTCACCAAAGAGGCTCTTCCTAGGAAGATAAGGAGGCTGCTTTTATTCTCTGGTGTTTCCCTCAGGTGCTTCTTTGGCAGCAGGCTTACAAGTTTGTTTCCTTCTTTTGCCCCAAAGGAAGGGCAAGTCTTAGCTGCACCATCCCAGAACTAAGTCAGGGATGCAGCTGCATCTGTAGTCCTGCCCCATCCCTTGCAGCAGCTGCCTCCAGGACTGGTCTCCTCCTCGTCTTTCTCCTGCAAGCAGACACTGTTTTGGTGGGTGATGAGATGGAGTGGGCTTCGTCCTACCCCAGCCTGCCCTGGGAGCCAGCTGGGAGCTCCTGGTGTCTCTTTGTGCAGCTCTTGGGGTACATGTGGGGAGCGCCTGCCTCTTTGCACAGCCCTTGGAGTGACAGCATACCCTGCAAGCAGCAGAAAGAGCACAGTGGTTAACATTCTGATTCCATACATGAAAAATAGGTAGTGTGTTCTGTCTACAGCAGTGAGCTCTTGATCAAAAATAACTTTAAAGTAAATTCAGCAGTTTTACTGAGTTAAATAGTACCTTATTAACTCATGGTGGAGACTCACAAATTCCTCTTTTGTCTGCTTGGAAAACAGTGGCAAGCCAGAAAATTTCAGGAGGTTGATTCTAAGATGTTTTCATCAGATGATCCTGTGCCGACTTGCCAGGTGGGTGGCAAAACCCATGCCCATGCAAATACCCGGGATGGTTCAGTGCCCACTGCTGCATGTTTGCACTATTTGTGGTGAGGGGTTGCCCAGCTCCAGAGCTGTATTTGATGGCCACTGAGCCTTCCCGCGGGGAGTGGAGGGAGAGCTGATTCCAGGTAAAACCCGGGGGCCCTTGGAAGTGGGGGTTCCCCCTTTTTGCCTTGCTCCACGCACTCCTGCTTCCCGTCCACCCTGTGCCTTGGGGGGATGTGTGTGCCATGGCAGCAGTATCTCAACTCTTCGGTGCATTTGACAGCCTTTTTGTCCACATATTTTCAGGCCCTATGTCGTCAGTGTGTGTTCAATGCAGGGCTGACTTTTCTTCCTTACGTGGGGCATCGTGCTGGAAATGTGCCCGTCCTAATGCTCCACGCATCGAGCGGCACCAGCACCCCCTCTGCTTTATCTCACGCTGCACTGTGTCTGTGTGCCCAAGTTAAATATCTGGGCTCGGCATTCCCAAACTTCAGGGGTGACTTAATAGTTGCCGCTTCTCAAGTAATTGTTTAGTTTGATTTAAATGTGGGGATAAAAACTTTGTGGTAGAGAAAAGGAGCGTGTATGTGAGTGTGTGAATGGGCTGGGGAGGCAGGAGAGGGAATCAAATAGCAACTTGACCGGATAACCAAAAGGTCGCAGAGTTAAAATAAATGGGCTAATAGCCATAGCATATAGTGTGTGTATATGTGTGTGTACATATATATTAAAGATATATTACTGAAAACTCAAAAATGTCACCACTGTTTATATTAAAGGAAAGCTGAGAGTTAAATGAGATGGGTAATCAGATGCCCGACATATGTTGTTTTGAATTGTTTATATGGCCAATAGTTATTAAAATTAATTATCCTTTTAATGCAATCTTTTCACAATTTTTTTTTTGCCTTTTTTGTTTTTTGGTACGAAAGATATAGTCATTTCAAAACAAGCTAATATGGGCTATTTGGAAAAGGCAGAACAAACAATACCAGGATGTATTCTGACATGGTCATAGGCTCAACGTGCTGATAGAAATCACCAAAAATCTCTGTCAATGGAGTATTTTGAGAACTAATGTAAATGACAAAAATTGGGCTTTTGTGTGTGTAAAATTCTGTCAAAAAAGTAAGGCACTGAAAAATCTGACATCTGTTTATCTGTTTATAGCTATGGCAAGATTACTCATATTAATTCTTGTTTAAAATGCCATATGAAGGAAAGGCATTTGTGCAAACAAGAGTCATATTTGAATTGTAGATCATGTCTTCACCATCTGTGAGAGCTGTTGGTGTTGCAAAATTAATGTGTTAATGAAATCACAATAATTTCTCTGAAGTAATGGATTCTGAAACCTAGAATGACTATTTTTTGAACTTTGGTGTCTAGTGGTTTACAACTGGGAAAACCTTTCACAGCTTAATTAGTTCTGCAGCCTTACTTTAAAAAAAAATTGGCTATGCCTCCACCACACCAATAGTAACACAGAAAAGGATTAACTGCAAAGCAGAGAAACAAAACAAAAATGAGCCTGCAATTCAAACTTTGTGCCATAGTATTTGAAAAGTTGCTAAATAGGCCTTTGCTTGCCAGGAAGTTTTACTCAAAGTGACTTGTACACAAGAGTGGGCAGGCAGCTCAGAAAATAATTCCAGCTTGCCAAAACATCACAAATTGGGACTATTCGAACCTTACCCAAATGTCCTGACTATTTCCAAGTCTTGGAATGAAGGGCAAAGGATGAATGATGCTTTTTGCTTCACGATGCCATTTTAAAATACCACACCTTTCCCAACTTACTATTTGATACCCTTAATAGAACACTAAATGTTGCAGTGTACTGCAGTTTAGTAGAAATGGTTTGCATTCATTTCCAGCAACTTTCTGAGTCCTTTTCCAGTTATCCTACTCCTTGTGTAGTAGGCATCTCAGGTGGTACAGGTGTGCTTAGATTACCACTGAGGAATAATCACAGCCATACTCATATGGATTTTGCGTACTTACACATGTGTGCTATAATAGCTTATGCCAGCTGAGGGTTCTTCTCTGTGATATGGTTTTAAGATAAATAATGTACTGTATAAGGTAGAATTGAGATCATGGGAGCTAGAAAAGAGAGTGGCATTCAATTCACTGATATTTTAGAGAAAAAAGCGCATAGTTTTCACAAATGTCACTATTTTTTTTCTGCTAGAAAAATAATGTATTTAGAAAGCAACTGAAAAATGACTTTTAAAATAACACTGTGAAGAGAAGATTGCTTTTCTTACCTGATTTGATTTTGTTACTGTGTTGTAGGTATGTGACTGGTGTAAGCACATAAGACACACAAAAGAGTATCTGGATTTTGGGGACGGGGAAAGAAGGCTTCAGTTCTGCAGTGCAAAATGTCTCAATCAGTACAAAATGGACATTTTCTACAAAGAGACACAGGCCAATCTTCCAGCTGGACTGTGCAGTACATTACATCCTGCAGTCGAAAATAAAGCAGAAGGCACTGGGGTGCAGCTGCTGACTCCAGATTCTTGGAATATACCGCTAGCAGATGCTCGGAGAAAAGCCCCATCCCCAGCGTCTGCAGCTGGCCAAATTCAAGGTCCTGGACCATCAGCGTCTACCACTGCCTCTCCGTCTGACACTGCCAACTGCTCTGTCACTAAAATCCCCACGCCAGTTCCCAAACCTATTCCCATCAGTGAGAATCCAAATATTCCACCAGTTTCTGTCCAGCCACCTGCTAGCATTGTGCCTCCAATTGGTGTCCCACCTCGCAGTCCTCCCATGGTGATGACAAACCGTGGGCCAGTTCCTCTGCCCATATTCATGGAACAGCAAATTATGCAGCAAATCCGTCCACCATTTATTCGTGGGCCGCCTCACCATGCCTCAAATCCTAACAGCCCTCTGTCAAATCCAATGATTCCTGGAATCGGTCCCCCACCAGGTGGTCCCAGAAATATGGGTCCCACCTCTAGCCCCATGCACAGGCCGATGCTTTCCCCTCATATCCATCCCCCCACAACACCAACCATGCCTGGGAATCCTCCAGGCTTGTTGCCGCCTCCCCCTCCTGGAGCTCCTTTGCCCAGTCTTCCCTTTCCCCCTGTCAGCATGATGCCAAATGGTCCTATGCCTATGCCACAGATGATGAACTTTGGATTGCCATCCCTCGCCCCGCTGGTGCCACCCCCGACTCTACTAGTGCCATATCCTGTCATCGTCCCTTTGCCTGTCCCCATCCCCATTCCCATCCCCATCCCTCACATCAACGACTCCAAACCCCCCAATGGCTTCTCCAGCAACGGCGAAAGCTTCATTCCGAGTACCTCCAGCGAGACGCCTGGGGCAAAGTCAACCAATAGCTCTTCATCGCCTCGAGAGTCAAAGCAAGGATCATCTAAATCCTCTGACTCGTCACCGAGCTGCTCAGGCCAGTCCCTAAATCAAGCTCAAGTGCTGCAGGAGCACAGTAAAAATGAAGTTGTTGACTTGACTGTCAGACCTAGTAGTCCAGTGAACAGTAAATTTGGTTTCCCCAGTGTGCTACAGGGTCCACAGGATGGTGTGATAGACCTAACAGTAGGCCACCGGTCTAGGCTGCACAATGTTATCCACAGGGCTTTACACACCCAAGTGAAAGTTGAACGTGAACCTAACAGTGTTGTAAATTTGGCTTTTGGTAGCTCAGACAAAAGGAACTGCAGCGACTGCAGGGACAACTGCAGCCCAGTTGACTCAAAGACGTTACCGTGCAGTGATGGAGCTCACTGCTGTCCCGTCTCCTTGGCCTCCGGCACACCGGGACTGGAAGCTGGTGCAGCGGTGTGCAACGTCATTGTGAATGGCACGAAGAACATGGAGGGTTCCAAGAACCCGGAGCCGCCCCAGGAGCCGAAAAAGCCCCAGCCCCCGGAGGAGCTGGCGGTGAGCGAGCTGGAATCTGTTAAGGAGAACAACTGTGCATCAAACTGCCACCTCGAGGGAGATGCTGGCAAGAAGACTGGGGAAGAGCCCCTTGCCGGGGGAGACAAACAGGACCCAAACCTTAACAATCCAGCAGACGAGGACCATGCATATGCTTTGCGGATGCTGCCCAAGACAGGTTGCGTGATCCAGCCTGTGCCAAAACCAGCAGAAAAGACTGCTATTGCGCCATGCATTATCTCAACGCCAATACTCAGCACAGGGCCAGAGGATCTGGAGCCACCATTGAAAAGGAGGTGTCTCCGAATTCGAAATCAGAATAAGTAAAGGTTTGTGTAATTCCTACTGCCTTCTGTGTGAGTAGAATGAGTATTTTCAGGTATGAGGTCAAACTCATGTGGGTGTGGCCTTTGTGAAACAAAAAGATAAGAGATTCCAATTTATCAGCACTTTCAGAAAACTAATGGTATTTATGTTTTAATATTGTTCTTTGTGTTGTATTGCATCTGTACTTGTCAGTACTCCATCCATCAACAGCCTCATTACATTTTTGCTCACAGAACATTTTGTGATGGTGCTGACTGTGAAGTTATTGTTCTGTGTATGTCAAAGTCAGTGGTTTTCTGCCTTGGTTTAGGTCTGGGCCATTAATCTGCTTACTTATTCCAGCTGAGTTACGCAGCAACTCAAGCCTTCATGATGATGATCGAAATTGCCCTACAGCATAGCATAGAGCAGGACGACCCAGCTGCTTCCTGCTAGCTCAGATCCAATTGACTTACCAACTGGTCACCTCTAACCACCGTTCTTTGGTTGAACTCCAGACCGCACCCTGGCTCTCAGCTGGGCTGTTCTCGGGGGAGCGAACCCCCACTCCCTGAGCTTTCCTTCCCTGAGTATTGGTGCTCAAGGACTGCCTGCTGTTTGAGACCTGCCCGCTGTAGCTTATCTCAGCAAGACCTGGGCTACGGGGCTTTACTCTCTGACCTCAGGTATCTGTCTTTGGTGCAAGCCTCCCACCTCAGAAAAGCAGCTGAGGTTTCCCCCAGCCCTGCGGTTGTTGTATGTTTGTGGTTCCTGGTTGGGCTGCAGAGCAAGGCAGCCATATGGGTAAGGCCACCAACAACTGTGGCTTGTCCAAGGACAGTGCTCCACGGGCAGAAACCCCCTGCCCTTCATTCCCTATTCCCAGCCTACTCAATCCTTCTGATAAAACAGCACCTTGATAAAACTGTTAATTTAATGTATGTCTGTTGCTTCAAACCTGTGAGCAAGAAACAAGTGTAATTGCATTTGTTTAGATTCACAAGCGTGGAGAGCTTGTTTCAGGAAAAGGGAAAATGGTGGGTGTTGCAAGAAATCTGTTCAGCAGTAAAATACTCATGGTTTGCCGGATGTGGCTTGGTGACATGCCAGATTTCATTACAATCCGTGGAATATTCTGTAGCCTCCAGTAAATCCCTGTCCCTGCTAGCGCAAATAGTGACTGCAGTGGTGCAATACGCATATTGCCTTGAAGGGCTTGGCACCTACAGCCTAGACAGCAGCACATGCTCTGGAATCTGGGCCATTGCAATATCTCCCTCCTCGATCAGTGCAGGCTAATTGCACCATCAAAGATACCGCAGCATAGTCAGGACTCCCTTTTTATTTGTTAATGCTGTGTTCCCAATTCTGGCTGCAGTGCCGGAATAGTTCCGTTGATCACAAACAGTATTTATTTACTTTCTTCGGTGGAACAGAACCATTATTCTTTGCTCTCGGCATGTGCTGACACATTTAAAAGATACATTTGTAAGAACAGAGGACAGCTATAACTTTTTGGACTAATAAACAGCATAAACAATAACTCAGAAGTCAAGTGAATATTTAAAATCTTTATACACTCCTAGGCCCTGCTAGTGAGGATCCCCCTACCCACCCCTGAGGTATGGATGGACTATATGTCCCTCTCAGCAGTGAGACCTTTATTGCAAACCCCAGTGTGACACCTCTGGAGCTTGAAAGATTGTCTCTTCATAAATGTATGCATGTTTTTACCTAGGGGTAGTGATTTGATCTAGTGAGAAGACCACTGTTTGTCTGTATCCCTTTCATTTTAGGAGAGCCATGCTTAACCCTTCCTTTCACACCTTGCTCAAGCTCCCCATAGCTGTGGTTTGTTTCAAGCCAGTGCTAAGAGACTTGCACATTTGTGAGCTGGCACTGCAATCAAAGACAGGCTGGTTCTTAGCATCTATTTATGCTTGCCTGGATCATCCAGGCTGCAGTAATGCCACCTCTCTGAGGCACCAATCCCAAGAGGGGTTTAGCGTCATCCAGAGCCAAAGTCTTAAATTTCGAGAGAGGTCTGGCTTCACTACGTTGTGTATTTTTGCCCGTTGACACAGTCATAAATGACATCACTTCACAGATAGTATTTGACAGAGAAAGTGGGCAAACTGAACAAGCTGTATTGAAAACACAAGAAAGGTGCTTTATCACTCAGTTATTGTCCTCAGCTCTTTGTATTCTCTAAATGTCAATAACTGCCACTGTGGTTATCCTCCAGAATAACCATTTTCCCATTCACCATGTATATTCCTTTGTCTCAGTATAAGAGTTGTCTTACAGGAAGGTTTTCGGGTTGCCACAGAAGATTATTCTGACCCAATATAGACATCTGGAATGAAGACGCCGCTGAGCTAATTGTCTAAACTCTCTTTAAAATCAACCTAGAGAAGCAGGCACTTCAGAGAGACAGCTGAGCTCATCCTGAAGTCAGCAACTAAGACAGCTCAGATGAATTGTGCCCTAACAGTGCCTATTTCTCCCTGCAGTGGAGGAAGCTTAGGGAGACTGGCACAGACACAGATGTCCTCATAGACACAGAAAGCTAGAAAGCCCAGCCTAGGTGTCTGCCATGCCTCTGGGGTTTGTACAATAGCATAACATGGCATGGTGATGGTTATTAGTCAGTCTGTGTTTGTCCCCTCCTTTCTCCATAAAAAGTAGAGAAGTAGCCTCAATGCAGAAGAGATGTGAGACCAGGAACCTTGTGTGCTTCAAGGGAAAAAGGATACACAAAATACTCTGCAGAAATAAACAATGTGATAACCATCTCATTCCAGTGGGTACCTCAGTGAAACATGGGTGGGTTTTGAGCCTCTCAAGGCACGCACAAGTGATATGTGCAGCCCGATGATTGATTTGAGGTGAGCACTCTTTGGTTTCACGCAGAGCCCCTCTTTTGCTAGTGCTAGTCATAGTCAGTTGAGGGGAACAAGGGGGCTGCTCATGTTTCTGGCCTTCCAGCAGTCTGTCTGTGAAGACTGCGCAGGGCTCAGAGCCTGCCTGTGCCTGTACCGAGGGGATGGGCAGGGGGAGCAGAGCATCATTGCAGTCCCTTGACCGCAGCCCTGACCTCCGCCGTGCCCATGAGTTCCTCCTGCCCAGGCCTGGGAGGGACAGAGGTAAAACCCCGCTCCTTCGGCAGTCTGGTTGTGGGGAGGATCCCCCACGAAAGACACCCAGCCTCATAGAAATTCTCATAAAATACACAGAGGGTAGGAGCTGCTTTGTGTTGGCTTTGGCCATTGGAGGTTTGTGTTGATTGCACTGGCCATGCTAACTTGGGACACCAGAAAGTCCAGAGAATTGTCTTTTTCTCTCGTGCTTCCCAGCTACCGTAATTGGAAAATCTGAACATACTGCCCTAATGTGTAACTTGTCCTGGATGTTATTTCCCATCACATTATATGAAAAGAAGGAAATTAGCCAAATATTTTTACACTACAGTTCTGGACAGACAGATTGAATTCATGTAATAGCAACATGGACTCTCTAAAAGGAATCAATGCAAGCGTGACCTTTTCAGGCAAGTCGCCAAACTCTGGATTATTTAATGTACCAATTACTTGATTATTGGAAGTGCTAATCAGCAACATAATCCTTGATGTTAAAGTTTAGTCTCTCCATCAGGATGTGAACTGTCAAGCTGTTCTAGTTTTATGCAATTCGAAGAACCGGCAAAAGATGTCAAGGTGCCAAAGTCCTACTATGATAAAGGAATGAAGCTAGGAAGAATATTCTGTTGAGTGTTATTTTTTCAAGTTTGAGCAATGTGAGTTTCTAAAATTAGCAGTGTTAGTGTTGCCTGCCTACACGCCTTATGTCCAGGCGGGATCAGTTTTAACCCTCCAGTTTTGGTGTCAAGGTTTCCTAAAGCAAGTAAATGAAAACACTAAGGTCTGCTTGGATTTAACATGATAGTTATGGTAAACTAAATTAGAAAATTAAGTGGCACATGCTAACCTCACAACTAGCTTCTCTGTGTGTGTGTGTGCGTTCACTAATCCTATGTTGGGGGCAGAGGGGTAAGAAAAGGAAGCAGTTTTTCTGCTTGATTCAGCAAAATTTCTCCCAGAAGTACTGGAAATAGTAGGAGTATGGCCATCTACAGAGCCAACCCCAACCTGTCCTGGGGTCAGTATCTGCTGAGTTATAGGCCCAAACCTCCAGCCATCTAGTCTGTACATTGTAGTTGTAAAAATATACAACACATAGAACGCTCCAGTTCAGAGCAGAAGTAATATATATCCCGCTGTGAGCTCCCCTGCCCATAATGGTCCAGCACTAGATTTCCTGCTCTGGTCAGGATTCTTGAGGCAAGGACCATAGCTATTAACCTCCCTTTCTGCCTTTAGAGTTTTTAATCACTCCCCTGTCACTGTCACTTCTATCTACGAGCATCTTACCCTGTCCTGTTTGCTATGATCAGGACGGAATGTGACCTTAAAGGTATACTTGAAAACAGATTTTCTGTATTTAAACACATTTATATGCTAGTCATCTTTGTTGACACAGTACTATGGGCCAGAGCTTTAGCTAATTTAAACTGGATGTAGTTCCACTGGTGCTAAACTAATTTAAATCAGCAGAGTAATTGGACTCATACACTTAACACCTACTCTTCTGGTTCAGAAGTTTTCTTTCACCTGCCTTCTTATGAGCCTACAGAAATTTTCCATTTATCCAAAGAGGGAGAGGAGACACTGTTAACACCACAAAGCTTTAAACACATTTGCTTGGAACTGAAGCTTTACTCCTGAGAGCTGCCTGGCTCTAGCACTGTGATCTTATGTTTCAAAATTGTCTGTATAGCTTCTCAGATATATTAAATCAGAAAAAGGATTTCCCAGGAAAAAAAAATGGTTTCAAAATGGTGAAGTATAAAATGACATACTTCCAGGGTAGGTTTCAGCTCCCACATCTTGCTGCCGGAGTGTGGGAGCACTAACTTCCATTGCAGTGGCAGTAAATAGCACAGCGCCAAGTGTTGATTTCTGATGGGTTCCTCCTGCTTTTCTACAAAACCTCCTGGGGCATATGTTTCAAATATGAAATCTGATTCTTTAACCCAATTAAGAAAACAACTACACCTGGTCTGATTTGCAAAGGTAGTGAGCATCTAAGGCTATTGGCAAACAAAACGCATGGACAGAACTTCAGCCAGCAAAAAATGCTGCAGGTCAATTGACAGAACCACAGGAATCTGCAGCGCCTGTGGCTCCTGCAGGCGGTAACTTACTTGACAGCTCCCAGGACCTGGGACCACTGACTTCAGAGATCATGTCGGTGCTTACTTGCCCTTATTAGTTTTAATTGTCTTGTGAAATGAAAATTTTTTGAACTGAAATAAGCATCTAATCCACACCATTCCCTAAGCTGGTACAACCCGCATTCAGATTGAAACCAGTTACTCATGATTCTTTGCCACGCTTTAAAAACTGACCAGGCACTTCCATACATATAAGGCCTAATGCTCCTCTTATTTAAGTTGATGCAAAGCACATTTGGCTGCATTCAAAAGTGATAAGTGTAAGACAGGCACAGGGGAAAACTCTAGTTCTCCATCAGCCTATTCTTGTGCTGTCGAGCTACCAAAGTCAGTGACGCAGGGAATGTTTATGGGGGGGAAAAAAGTACAACTCATGATTAAATACAGAGTCCCTAACAACAAAGACCACAGTAAAACAGACAGGCGCCCTTGTAAAAATGTCATCTGAGACAATGATTGCCTTTACATTCAGAGGCTGAGATCCTGGACAGTATGTGTCTGCTGCTGGAAATCTGATAAGGAGCTGAGCACCTAATAGCCTTTGTGAAGCTTGACCCTGCAACAACTATGGCCAACCTCTGTGCATAGCAGTGAGCTCTCAGCAACTGTGAGGAGCTTATAAACTATTTCTCGGTATTACAAGCAACACCTGAAAGTGGGTCACAAAGGAGCTAAACACTTGCAAAAAAGTTGGACATAATCAAGCAGTGAGCAATAGATTTTAAGGTATAATTCGTGTTAAAAAAAGCAGTGAGAGATTTAAGCAAAGCAGAAATAAAACTGGGCAATAAATCAGGAGGAAATCAGACTGTGACAAGCAAGCTTTTCTGAAGCACTTTTTGTTTCCAGATTACCTGCTGAGTCTCTCCATGTCTATTTTTAGATCCTATAGTACAAACCAGGCAAGTTAGTCATGTTCCTGGGTGCCTCCATCAGTCGAGGCCTTGTAGCTGAGGCCTACTAATCACTGCCTTATTTACACTATTTTGATAACGAGCTGCATTTCCCTCCCAGGACCAGAGGTGGTGTTGGGAAGCGTGTGTGATCATCTCGTGAGAGCCATGAATCAAAGTAACCTCTGACATTTTGCAGAACCCTCAACTATTCAGTGTTTGCTTCTACCGTGAAAACTACAGCTAATTAAATATCTGGGCTTTATTCTGTGCAGTACTGTGCGCACTCAGCGCTCGGTGCTTCTGATGGAAGTTGAAGGCCCTGGGCACGTTACAGGCCGAGGCACTGCCTCTGACTCATTTGCGTGGCTTTACTTCCGTAGACACAATTTTGGTATTTGAGAAGAATGGTATTCCTGTACAAGTGTCTCAATTTGTAATGATATCCTCCCTGCAGCTGGTTTGCTTTTCCAAGTGTTTCTGAAACATTACCGTCTTAAATTGGAGCCAACCTACAATAACAAATTATCTAGTGGCGAAGAGGCTGAACAGCGTTTGTCAAAAGGACGCTCTCGCTAGCTGCTGCGCTCCATCTTGCAGTCCCCATTTTGGATTTTCAGACTGTGTAATGTAATCACCTTCTATGGAAGCACACAGCAAAAAAAAATTAAAAATAAAAAAAAATTAAAGATTTTAGGGATTGGGCAGAGTGAAACAACTATCGAGTTCTGACCTCTCTGGAAAGATCTGCATCCCATCATCGGCCGATTGATATTCAAACCTACGGTTAGAGCAATTTTCAGCTATTTATTTTGAGCCTACATGGTTAAATGTAAAGCTTTGTGTTGTCTGCTTATGCTCCAAATATTTGTAAGTTTTCATGAATCACTTGTGCTTCCACTTCTAAGTTTTTTATACAAAGCTAGGGGAGAAACCCAGAGGAATTCTCCAATTGAGAAATGCTTGAACACAAGTAGAAAAGAAAAGACAGATGATGAGGTCACTGAAAATTTGAATTCTGACCCTAATTTTCAAAGATCAGTTAAAATGCCAATGCTGTTTTATTTGAAGCAATTTACTGATTATTGCTGAACTCATTATCTTGGTGGTAAAAATATTGTTCCTGTTTTCTCGGGGTGGGAGAGGAGGTGAAAAATAGAGGAAAATCTAAACCAATGGTTGGGTCCAGTGCAGGTCGCTCAGCGGCCAGTGGTGCTGGGGATAAGGGAGATGCCTTAAGGTGCCTGGCACTGGACCAAAGGCTATGTGGGGTCTCACCTGTCTGCTCCTTATGTGTTATAGGTGGTTTTTTCCTCTTCCTCTCACCACAGTGTAACCTACCTGGCATTTTGGCCGCCTGAGCATGCCTGTTTGCTTTTGGATGAGTCTGCAACTCTTTTTGCTTTCGCGGAAATGAACTAGGATGGGGGGTTGTGAAAAGCATGGGGAGGAACCCCAAGGGGACGGTGCCAGGCATGCAGCCCTGGACAGTGATGGATGAACAGGCTGTTTGTGGGAAAATGTTGATTGCTTCATGATATGGGGTGCTGAAGCTTTTCACGTAAAAGATTTGATGCTGATGATAATAATAATAATAAAGTAATAATAGTAATAATTAATAATAGCATTTCAGATGAAGAAGCCAGGCCCAAGCATAACCCAGGTGAGGAGGAGGACTCTCACAGGAGATACAGGCTGTTGCTCAGCAAGACCCCCATCCTCACCATTCATCCTCCTCCACGCTGCTGCCCACAGTTAATCTGCCTATTTTTTCTGGCTATTTAGATCAGCTTGGATAAGAAAATTGAGAAGCACCTCAGAATAGCCAAAAGCCTAGTGGTTTGGGCCCACAGGAGACTGCTGAAATTCAAGTTGAAGTTTCTATTCTGAATCAGACAAAATCAGAGGCTCGAAGAAGGGTTATCACATCACAGTGGTTGCCAGTTTTCAGGAAAGGAGTGTAGAAACTGTCTGGATGTGGTTTTCCTTCTGGTTTAGTTTTTCTGTTTTGGTTTTTGGTTTTTTTTTTTTTTTTTTCAAAAAGATCCTTGCAAAGTTTCAGCTTTATTCCAGTGCAGAATAGGAGAATTAGTTGAAAATCTATCTTCTGCTGCAGCTGTACGTGAAGCATCGGTGAGGCAAAGCAAACTTTTTACAGTTCTGCCCAGTACACTGGCACTGCACTAACGGGAGGGCAAAGGGCTGGCTCGCTGTTGTGGAGATATACCCGGTCACCCCAGGGTAAAGCAGAATCTGGCCCAGGCAGGTTCTGCGATGTGCCACAGGGGCCACAGCCAGAGACAGCGGGTGCTACAGCTGAGATTACAAGTCCAGAGCTGTGGTGGTGTTTTCCTCTTTGTATGACTTGCAAAGTGCCCCAAAATATAAACCAGAGACCCCCTGTCAGTTAAAGCCTGGAGAAGGATGGTGCCATGGGGCTGGGGATTAGTTGACATGGGCTTCAGATTGAAAGTGAAGGGGAGTTGCATGAACTTGCTGAGAAATTGTACTATAAAAGGTTAAACCATGAGAAACTTCTTTGAAATGGTGAAAAATTATATGAAAAGAATATCTAGAGAGTTTCTGGGGAGATTGCTACTTTGAAAAGTAGAACGTGGTATAGGTGGGGGCACAATGATAACAGCAGAGAAACCTGACAGCAGCGCCAATGCTGAAATCTGGGGAACCGAGCCCAAATGTTCATCCTAGCCTACCAAGACTGGTCTCCCCTGCCTCCCTCCATGGTTGGTGGATAGAGATGCTCTTCCCAGATGTTTTTCAGAGCACCTAAGGCAGTGCCTGCTCTGCAGCACCCCTGGACAGGGGAAGGAGAACAAGGACACTGGTCTCCCTGGGTTAAAGCTCCCGAGCCCCTGACTCTCCTCCATATGTACCACAAGGAGAGGAAAAAAGAAAGCAGTGCGATTTAGCGGGGAGCTGATTTCACAGAAAGCTTGACAGTGATGGGAACACAAGGAAATGGATATTTAAAATACTGCAGCATGGGTTCCTGGTGACACCTGTTTTGTCCGGGAGAATCTGAACCTGAAGGGGAGAGGAGGTGCCGTGTCCCCTGGGTCAGTGCAGAGCAGGTTGGACAGTGAAATTGTGTTGCTGCTGTGGTGCAGCAGAGGATTTACAGCAGCCCAAGCCATTCTTCCCCAAGCATGTGAGTGCTCTCTGCTGAATTTAAGGAATCCTGGTTCCACTGGCTGTGAAGAAGAGCTGCATGCTTACCCAGGCCTAGACTGTTCTCCAGTTTTGGGGGAGCACTGTCTATAGAGATGTATAACGGACGGAAGAAACTACTTTTTGCTTTGCATTATGCTGTATCCCTGCTGTGAAGCCTGGGGCTGGAACACAGCAGTCAAGAGCAGACTCTGCTGCTGGATAGCAGGGGTTTGAACAATTGTCACCCATTTTAAAAGAAGTAGAGCGGGCTTTATTTCTGTCTCGTTTCTCTTCAGTGAACTGGCTGCCTGGTAAATCCAGGAGTATGGACCCCACAACTTCTTGGTGACTCTCAGGGTCTCTTCCACAGTGATGAGTCCTTTGCTCCCTCTTTTTAAAAAGTGGTTTTCCCTTGGGCCATGCAGGAGCACAAAGGAGAGCCTGGAACTGTATTTTCTCCATTTCCTTGCTATATAACAAGGGTATGGTGACATACATCCCTGTTCCTGACTTCACTAGCTAGTTCCATGGTTCATTTTAACATACATGGAATGAGTTTAGTGAGAGGTGATACTAAATGTACCAGCAAGGGGCCAAATGTAGATGTAAACTGGTGAAATTTCCCCCAAGGCTTTTCTAGGTCTAGATGCAGAGAAGCAGGAGTCAGCACGCAACAGACCTTTTGCTTTCAGGTTTATGTTTCTCCCTCAAGATCCTTTCCTGCCTACAAGGCGACTGCATACGATTGCAAACACGGCCTCTGGTGCATCCCTGCAACAATTCAGTCACAGAGTCGGGGGTGACTAAGCTGTCCCTACCACTTCTTCTGCCTTGGCATAAAAGGAGGACAAATCCCAAGCTCTTCTCCAGTGCATTCCTGGAAGTCACAATGTCTGCTCAGATTACAGCTCGTGTTTCAGTAGGCAGGAAAGCCTGAGTTACATGTCTGACCCAAAATTGGGAAGGATCTGTAGCTTACAAGACCGGAGCAGAAGGAAAACATCACCTTTGGAGCCATGAGTTGGTGCTTAAGGACCCTGCTTGTTATCCCATTTCTGCCAGAGGCCTCCCCTGACTCTTGCAATGTGGCATCCCTTCCGTTAGCTCATGGAAAGATAAATTATCAAATATATAAAATGGAAGGTTTTAATGAAGAAGCTTGAGCTGCTTTAAGAATTGCTTTAAAAAAAAAATAAATAATTTACAGAACTATTACAAGTAACAGATGATTCCAGAGTGTTTCCAGGGCTCAGCTTGCCCCCATGCTGACTTTAGCTACACTCTTGTGGTTTATCTCCAGAGCAGTTTCCCTGAGAAAATAATCGCAGTGCCTTTACTCAAGGGCCATGCATGCCCCAGATGAACTAGGCCTCTTTTAGTACATCAGCATTCATTGTCTGGGTGAATTAAGTGCTGTGCTAAATGATGGAAACTCTGCCATGCCAGCCCACATCAGTGGTTGCCTCAGCCCTCCCCACCCACTCTATTTTTTTCCTGAACAATAAGATGTGAATCTGGAGACAGGAATGTTCAATGGAGTGCAGAATGAGGGGGAAGCAACCATGGAAAAACTGTGTGTGTGTCTGTTTGCATACATGTCCAAAGCCATGCCACAGAATCATAGAGTTGTTTGGTTGGAAAAGACCTTTAAGATCATCATGTCTGACCATTAACGTAACACTGCCAAGTTCACCTCTAAACCATGTCCCTAAGAATCTCATCTACATATCTTTTAAACACCTCCATGGATAGTGACTCCACCACTTCCCTGGGCAGCCTGTTCCAGTGCCTGACAACTCTTTCAGTGAAGAAGTTTTTCCTAATACGCAGTCTAAACCTCCCCTGATCAGCAATATTTGATGTGTGTTGAAGGCAAGTTCAGCTGGGGTGAAGAGCATATGTCGTGCTTCTAAAAAGTAATTTGTTTTTTAGGGGAGATATAAATAGCTGACTTTATTGTGGTGGTCATGCACAGTGGTGTTGGCAGGAGGTGTATAATGTCTAACTGTGAAGTGGTGATGACTAGTGTGTTCTCATTTCTTCATAAAACTTTGCATGCTATGCCTGATATGGATTTTTATTCTGTCACTTGATCGCTACAAAGATGCATCCATCAAATGCAATGACTGCCATGTGAGCCAATCAGTAGGGAAGATCCTTCTCCCCGGTCTGCACAGGCTGTTACACCGAGTCTGTCGGCAGTAGAGGGAAAAGAGACAGGACTTACAAAGCTAGCTGACTGCTCCAGGCAGAAAGCATTGAGAGCTAGTGAACTTCTTTATGTCCTCTCTCCCAAATCCCTTATCAGTCTGTGCTGTGCCATGCCATTTGAAACTGATTAGCAAGGGATGGAAATTCATTTCCGTTGATGCAAAGAGAGGAGCAGGCAAAATACCTGAAGTGTGAAGTTTCATGCAGACGTTACAGATTTTATTTTATCTGCTTCCCTTTTTAGTTAATCTCAGAGTAAGATTTCAAGCCAAAAAGTGACAGAAAGCAGTCGTGTACTTTATGGGGAGTACTTCGTAGGTGGATACGTCCCAGTTCTCAGTCTAGTTCTTGTCCACAGATCTCTGTACACACAGAGCTGCTCATCCTGCTGGGCACATTGCCTGAATGCCCAAATGTTACTCCTTAATCTAGATATAGTGATGTCCATGCTCTGGGAGTTTATGCTGGTCAACATATTCAATGTGCCTTCCCGTCTCTGCTTTGAGGAGGGCAGAGGTTTGGCAGGGGGATATGCAGTGACAAGAGGGGTCGCAGAGGAGCCAATGGGAGGAGGAAGATGTGACCTAGCAGCAAAACTGAGGCTGATAAGTACTTCAGAGATTCAGTCTGAATCTTTAGGGCACAGCAGATCCCATCCAAGGAGACAGTCTTAATGTGTGCTGCGTAGAGAAAGAGGACAGTCCTTGCTAGGCCACCTACATGGTCAAATGACAAGGTAGCAGATGCACATGAGTCCATGGCGTATCACCCAGTAGCATCTAGATAAACTAAGGCATCAGGAGCTTATAAGCACTGGGGTGTTGTTAGTTGCATTAGATTGATGAGAAGGTGATTTGGGTTTTCAAGAACATGATTCCAAAGATTTTTGTGACCTTGGCCCTCAGTACTGGCAAAGCTCACCTTATTTTAGGGGAGCTATCATGCAGCTTTCTGAAGGCCTCAAATCAATAAAGCTGTGTTTGCTCCAGTATTATTCACCCAGTCAAAGCACTGATGGGCTTCAGAAGAAAGTTATCAGAATAAGTCCTGTGGGTTGCATCCCTTTTGTGTCCTAAAAAATGAGAAGAAGAAAATAAAAGTGGTTAGTACACCTGATCAGATTACAGGAGAAAAATGGACCTGGAAATGAGGACCAGGATAGAAGAAGGGGAAAACTATAAAGTTAAGCTCTTTGCCTGATTCTATGATCTGCTCTACCAGGATCTGGAGAGTTTTGTTCTCAACTCACACATGGTCCATGGAAATTTATGTGTTCAACACTGAAAATATCAGATCTTGGTAAAAGTTTACCTCAGTGAGAGTAATGCCTAGTTCTGCTTTGGGCCCTAAAATGCCTTTATTTGAATTCTGTTTGTCATGCTAGGCAGTGTCAGTAACAATGCTCTGCTGGTTGTGACCCCCTGGCGCTGTGGCGGTGGTACAGGACTGGTTGCAGACCATCCTAAGAGAGAGGACCAAGGAGACTGGGGGAACTCCAGCCTGACCTCCCTCATTGCAGCTCTGTTTTGCTGTGTTGAGCATCCATCTGTCCTTTGTATGACTATGGATTTGGGGAAGGGCGAAGAGGGGCATCCTCAGTTTGCATGCATAGCATGGATGGTACCTACAGAGTTAGGTCTGTTAGTGGGAGATGTGTATTATGTGAGAGTGGAGCTGTCTCCAGGTGCAATCCCAGTTTCTCCTTCCCCTCTACTCTGCCCTGGTGAGACCTCATCTGGAATATTGTGTCCAGTTCTGGGCCCCTCAGTTCAAGGACAGGGAACTGCTGAAGAGAGTCCAGCGCAGGGCAACAAAGATGATGAAGGGAGTGGAGCATCTCCCTTATGAGGAAAGGCTGAGGGAGCTGGGGCTCTTTAGCTTGGAGAAGAGGAGACTGAGGGGTGACCTCATTAATGTTTATAAATATATAAAGGGTGGGTGTCACGAGGATGGAGCCAGGCTCTTCTCGGTGACAACCAACAGTAAGACAAGGGGTAATGGGTTCAAGCTGGAACACAAGAGGTTCCACTTAAATTTGAGAAGAAACTTCTCAGTCAGGGTGACGGAACACTGGAACAGGCTGCCCAGGGAGGTTGTGGAGTCTTCTTCTCTGGAGACATTCAAAACCCGCCTGGACGCCTTTCTGTGTAACCTCACATGGGTGTTCCTGCTCCGGCAGGGAGATTGGACTAGATGATCTTTTGAGGTCCCTTCCAACCCCTAACATTCTGTGATTCTGTGATTCTCTGTGACTGATCAGCCCTGTGGAGCTGCACACCAGCCCATGCAGTGAGGTGCCTCTGGGGAGCCCCAGCATGTGCGGTGTTTCTCATCCCATCCCGTCCCACGTGTTGGGAGGTCCTGGTGCAGATGCTTCTCCTTCTCTTGACTCCACTTTCCTGCCTGTGCCATGCAGAGAGGGGTACATCCCAGCTCAGTAAAGCACACTGAGATCAAGGGGTGAAGGGTACTGTATGATTGCAAAGTATCATTATTCACCTGTGCTCTTGTAGGTGCTCTATGAAATGCAGAGAATGAACTAATATTGTATCAGTTTCCAGATTTTTATCACAGGAATTCTTCCATCTTCCTTTCCAGTGACCTCAGAGGCTGCATGTACCAATGGCCCTTGCAGCAGGAGGGGTGGCTGAGGCCAAAGCAGTGGGCTTGTGTCTCTGCCCAGCTGCCCGCCCAGCGTGAGGCTACGTGCAAGCTCAGACAGCACCCAGCCGCCTGCGATGAGTCTTGCACTGCTCACCCTGACCACCTCTCCTTGTCTGCTTTGCAGGAACGCTCACCAACAGGGTACCTTGCATGGAGAAAGGGAGCAGAGCAAACCACGTCACTCCACCGAATGACACCAGCTGGTCCGCTCACCACCCCCTCCGGCTAAAAGTCCAGCAAAGAAAGCAGCTTCTTGTCACGAAGCCCCTCCGAGGAAGCCTCGGTCCCACGGGTGCCTTTGACCCAGAAGACAGCACATCATGGACCCACACAGTGTGCTCAGCATTCCTGCGACCACCCCTCTTCTCCTCCAAGGAACACTTTTTCCTCTTGGTTTCTTACTGGGGGGGATTTTTCACCCTGGTTTCAAAAACCACACGGACCAACGTAGGTACTTTTCCCTCTCTGATTTCAAAATTCAGATATTTGAGACTGGACAATGATACGGATTTTTTTTTTTTCCTTTCGAAAAAAAACTGCTGTGGTTTTGCTGCTACACTAAGAATCGTGATTTGCATTGTATGGTTTTGGACCTATTCAAGTTTTGATGGGGGAAAGGGGTAATACTGGAGTAGCAACGCTTCAGAGTCATCTCTGTCCTACCCATGATGCACTTTTAAATGAAGAGTTAGAATATTTTATTGGCTAATATACTTTCCTTGTTATTTTTACAAAGGCCACCTTTATCCTTTCTAATGCCATATTTTCAGTGTTACACTTTTATGGCTTTTAATTTTTGATTTGACAGATGTAAGAAGCAGCATGAATAGTTTATACTGTGGTTTTTCAGAGACTGAATGCCAAGAGAACTCAGTAAATGTTTATTCTTCTCAGCTTTCTCTTTAAATTCCCCTAAATAGCGCCCCATTTGGGAACAGAGCAAGAGTGTTGAACTAAAGACCAAAATTCCCTCAAGGTGTAAAATAATCTGAGGGGAATATTTGCTGGGCATCACGAAAGACTTGGATGAAATTTCAACCCTGATGGTTTTCAGTGATCCAGGAAGGCAGTGAGACAATCTCTCCATATGCATAGCCCTTTCATGATAATTAGAATGGTATGGACAAACCAATGAAAACAAGGGTAAAGTGAGAAAGATCCCCCATGATTCTGTTTCACTGTTTGCTTTCTCCTGTCATGGTTAAGAGAAATGTGCAATTCGATCCTCGATCAGTGGGTGGAGGATAACAGGGTAGAATTTACTTGTGTGCACTTGTACAGTTGTAGCCAAGAGTCCAAAAGTACACTAGAGCATGTTATACTGGCACTGAATTGGTAAGAGAGTCGTGGAGTATCCCATTCTGACAAATACAAAAAAAAAAAAAAAAAAAAAAAAGAAGAAAAAAAGAAAAAAAAAGAAAAGAAAAAAATACACAAAACCCCACAAAAACCCCACAAAAAAATCAAAAACAAACAAAAAAACCTTAAAAAAAATTTCAGATCACCTTGTGATTCAGTGTAACTGTTTACTAACTCGAATAAAGCAATTGTTCACTCTCGAGTGTTCAGAGTACACCTTTTCTATAAGGCTGCTGCGGGGAAGTGAGGGGCAGTTTGCAGGAGCAGTGTCTCTGGTGGTGACAGCGGTGTTGGGAGCAGGGTAGCAGAGTCAGTTGAACCAGAGCCTTGTAGTGATGGTGCACTATGAGCACTATGTATATACTGTATTTCTATATTTTCCTTTGTACAGATTCACTTAAGTCAAGCTACTGTTTTACAGGTGCTCCTTATTTATTAGAGCTGTGAAAGCTTGGAAAACACACCGGGCGAGTAAGCTCGCTTTTTAAAAAAAACAAACAAACAAACAAAAAAAGAGAAAAAAAAAAAAGGCGGGGGGTGGGGTGGGGTGGAATCCAACAACTCCTGAGTCTAGGGAGAGAGCTCAAAGAGCTACTGATGAAACATCATGAGAGCAAGAATCTGCAGCACCCTCAGCGTGCTCTGCTTTCCTTTTGGGCTTGCTACGCTTTTCTCTCTCCCTGACTGGTGTCAGATTTATTAAAACAAAATAAATCTCCAAGAAAAAAATGCACTTAAATGTGCTGTTGTTTTATTATCTTTTTTTCCTTTTTGTGCATGCATTTATTCATTCATCTACCTGCCTGGTCACAGATCAAACAAAACTGGGCCCGAAGTCTTCGAAGAATATGTGTAAGTGTTCTTGGAGGCTGTATATATCTGTGTCCCTTCCATTTTCGCTCCTCCCTCACTGCCTCTGTGTTTCTGCAGTGTTTAAGGCATGGAGGGAAAAAAGCCCCACAGATAGCACAGTGCAGAGTGAGGTCCTGATCTCAGAGAAGTGCCCCGGATGGATGCACCGCCTGCAGCTTCATTCATTTCACGGTGATCTGTGCAAGCGCAGTTTGCTCCTGCTGCATTTGGGGCTGTGTACCGAGCATGTTCTGTTTGCCCTTTGGTAAGGATGTGGGTTTTCTATCCATGAACTCCCCCTGAAATCAAGCCTAGGTTCTTCAAAGCAGCAGCCTCCTCCCCAGATGCCCCCAAAACTGCGACAGCAACGTATTTGCGTGCCCTGAGCTATCTCGGACAACAGCATTTGCTTCCCAGCTCTTGGCCAGCACAGCCAGTGCTGCTGATGGAGGGTTTTGACATGTCCGGTGAGCTCTGTAACTGTTTGACTGATTTCATTAACCAGCCGTGTAAGGCAAACAACAACAGCGTAAGCGTGCCTGCTTGGAAGGGCACATACAGCAAAGCTTGTCTCCTGAGTAAACAGCTTGCTGCATCTCTATTTATTCATCTGAACTTGGCTGTAAAATGAAGGCCGTGTGTATTGATTTTGCTTTTGTCAGTGGTCCAGAATTGTTAGCACACATTTTCACTCTTCTGAAAAACAACAGACTCTTTAGAGGAAACTTTCTCTCTCGTGAGCTTCTTTTTTCCAGAAACGGAATCAGCTTGTCAAAAATCATCAGGACAGCAGAGGTAGAGAAAGCGATGTAGGCTGGAGCTGGCTTCATGCATTTCCAATGATCACAAACTTACCTTAGCTTTCCTGAAAATTTGCCTGTCTTACACTTTCTTAACATCTTACCCCAACACACGGAATCTGAACAACTGCTTTGGACAGTTGAATCAGTTCATTGTTTGCTATTTTAAAATATCTACAGCTGCATATCTGGCCAGAAATCTCCAAGTACACATAAACCTTCAGCAAAATGTAGACCAAATGGTACAATACATTATGCAAAAGAAAACGGCTTTATTTTTGAGGCCAAATCCATCCCTTGCACAATGCCAACAAAATGAATAGAATTACACAAAGGATGTAAGAAGGTCCTTCGCAATTAATGGGAACCCAGCAAAGACTTGTAGAACAGTGCTTGCTCGCTGCCGGCGTTATTTATTACGCACTAAGACCTAATAGTCAGGCCAAGCTCTTTCCTGGAGAACTCGCCACCAAGGAGCCAGACAAAGAAAATCCTGATGCACTGGGAGATACAGGGGAAGGTTCCTGCATGCAACAGCCATCAGTCCAGCTCTTGCACACCTGCAGTTTCGAGATGCAGAGACTCTCTTCATAAGCAGAGAGAGGCAGCTCTGCCTCAGGTCTCTAAGCCAGCCCAGTGTGGATCCTGTCGTGCTGCCGGGTAGAGGGGAGTTTGCCGTGATCAAGCCGCATGGGTCCTTCTGCTGGCACCGAATTCTTGCTGTCAGCGAGAATTTTGACCTTGCGATAAGAAGGAGTCTGCGTGCTGCAAACACTCTGCATTAATTACCTCTTGTGTTGTCTTAGATGATTTTGAGGGCTTTATTTTTTTCAGAACTACTACACATCAGTATTTGAGTGGCCCAATGCGAACAAGAAAGTCCCTCAAAATGAAAACATTTCGTGCTTTCTCCATGCTAAATGATAGAAATAAAAATTGCTTTGTTCAAATAAGTGCTGCACGCCAAATTTGCAAGGATGCTTATCCAAGTGAGATATCCCATTCTGAGGTCCATATTTGGACACTCAAATCAGCACTCAGCCAAACACATGCATGAGGCATTTCAGTGCCATTTGGAGTGTCCATATATAGAACTGGATGCCCTAACTTCATTGCCTTTGTTTTAAAAATAAGCCTGGAATATGTGAAGGCATCATTTAATAACAACTATGACAAACATCCTGTGCTCAAAACTAAGAACCAATTTGCTGGTGCTGGTGCAGGTTGACTCCCCTGGAATTGCTCTGGATTTACAGAGGTGTAATTCAGAATAAGAAACGGCCCCTTGATTTGCTTTGCCTTCCACCCAAAGCTGACTTGATGTTTGGGATCTGTGAGTACAGGAAGGTGGTACTTGGGCAGTATCCACATGCATGTGCGCAGCAGAGAGACAGAAAGAGAGAGTCGAGAATGGAGTCAAACCTGCTTTGTGTTGAATGTAACAGCTCAAATGTTCTGAAATGGGTAGAACAGCTTTAAATAGGCCTGCACACTTCACTTGTCGTTCACATGGTACTGGGCAAAGAAATGCAATGCTAGCTTGAGTACTACTGGAAGATTTTCCACAAAGCATAAAATGCACCAGCAAAACACACAGAGCTGTGAAAAACACAGCTGAACAGCAGCTCCTGGCTGTTTTCTTACAGCAACAGTGGGAGCGTGGCCCCTCAGAGGTGCGATGGACGCTGGCTGCAGGGCGCTGCAGCACCTCCAAGGAGATGGGCTCTGTGATGCAGGAGTGCTCCTCATCCTGCCATGTTGACCACTCAAGACCTGTTGGGACTCGAACTTCTGTGACACTGTGAGGAAATGACCCAGCCATGAGGCAAAAAAAAAGAATAACTTAGGCTGCTGACAGTCTCTTTTCTTGAAGCTGTTCCCTGGTGTCTAAAGCATCACCTATCTACTGGAGCAAGTGGGTATCCCAGGCATTTCAACCACCACTCTACTGAAGTAGTTTTCCAAGGACATGTAAGACACAGAGAGGCAGCCATGTGACCAGGACCTTTCCTAATAAATGATGCAAGCATCTAAAAGTGGTGTGTCCCTACATCAAATGCCCGGGCACCTGGTTTTCACCTAGGGCTCATTGGCATCCAGACAGCCTGTGTCGCAGGTGGGACATTGCCCAAACTTGGGAAGGAAAGCTTGGTGGTTATTAGCTGATACGATGGCTGAGGACAGAGGTATGTTGTGATTCCTACCTCTCAGCAGGCCAGCTTTTTCTTTGAAGGACCTTGCTGGACCTATTTAGTAAAATAAAAAGGCTTGAGGAAGAAATAACACAACCTTCTTTTCTAGAAAATCTTTGCGGTTAGGGGACTTGCTGAGGAGCTAGGAGAATGAGCTTCACTCCCCTTCTCCAGCTGAAAGAATCAAGCCCACATGGGCCCATGCAAAATGAGGTGTTGATAGAGGCTCTCATCCCTTCCCGTGTCCCAGGCCAAGATTGATGAGATATAATCTGTCCTGGCCTGCCCACTGGGACATGAGCTATGCCAAGAGGTGCTCTTCCCTCCTCAGGGAAGCGATGTGAATATGACATCCACAGGGCCAGGAAGAGGGAGCATAGCCCTCGAGTTAGCACTTGAGGCTCTCTCCTGGAGCAAGGATGTCTGCTTCTGCTCCCAAAATGGCTTCAGAGTTGCTGCAGCAAGTACTGACCCATTACAGAACCCATCTCTGAAGCAAAGGGAGCCTTCCCTCAGCTGGCTGTCATGGTCCACCTCAGCACATCACAGCCCCATGGACCTCCACACTGCCAGGGGCCCCAGCAGTGCAGGGCAGGGAGGGTGGGCAGCCGCAGAGATCCCTGGGGCCACCACGCTGGAGGCATCAGCCGGTCAGCTTTAGAGCAAGGAGGCAGGTCAGGCTGGCAAGACTGCACGAGCAGGCCTGCCCCGCATTTGTTGTGTGATGTTGGGCTGGCAACGTGCTCTTGCAGCCCAGAAGGCCAGTTGTATCTTGGGCTGCATCAAAAGGAGCGTGGCCAGGAGGTTGAGGGAGTTGATTCTGTCCCTCTACTCTGAAGGCTCCAGGGACACCTTATTGCAGCTTTTCAGTACTTAAAAGGGGCCTGTAATAAAGATGGGGACAGATTTTTTAGCAGGGCATGTTACAACAGGACAAGGGGTAATGGTTTTAAAATAAAGGAGCGGAGATTCAGGCTAGACATGAGGAAGACATTTTTTACAATGACGGTGGTGAAACACTGGCACAGGTTTCTCAGGGAAGTGGTAGATGCCTCATCCCTGGAGACATTCAAGGCCAGGCTGGACGGGGTTCTGAGCAACCTGATCTAGTTGAAGATGTCCCTGCTCATTGCAGGGGGTTGGACTTAGATGACCTTTGAAGGTCCCTTCCAACCCAAACCATTCTTTGATTCTATGATTACCTGCCCTCTCCTTCTGGAGCTTCTCAGGAGACGTGCTTTTCAGTTCTTGCCAAGGGTGACTGATTTATTGCCTCCCAATCGCTAGCGTGGTCTTTGGCATGACAGGCATTACCACATATGTGAAACATAATGTCTGGGGGGGGACTTGGGAGCAGCCGTTCCCGCTATTTAGCTCGCAGGTATCTTGCTAAGCATAAGCCTAAGCACTGAAGCGCGGCTGGATGCTGGGGAAAGCTGGCTGCCGCCCACCCGCGAGAGCAGTCCGGAGGGATGATTTACGGGCAGGGTCAGGTAGAGGAGCTGACACAAACGGGTCAGAGAGGACGGGTGCCAGCCCACAGGCTTATTGTCAGTCGACATCCAGGGAACGGGGCGGGAAAGGAGGGGGAGCGTGAGTCGAATTCCTTAATAATGTGAATTATAAAATCATTTCCTGTATTAGGGGTTAGGAAAGAGAGCGAAGGACCCGGAGATCTTCCAAACAGAAAACAGCTTTTGTTAAGGCTTTTGGCCTAAGGAGTTTGGGGGGGGGGGGTGCGAAGGGAAAGTGCTGGCACATTTTTGGCTAGAAGCCTCAGACAACATATTTTTTATTCTAGTCTTTATTTTTCAAAACAAAATCATGGTGAGGCAGCAACGAAGAAGGGAGAAGAGGGTGAAATTAAGGGGAACAGTACCCAAGTATTTCCCCTTCCTTCTCTCCCTGCCATTAAACACACAGGGTCTCCTTTATTACATACAGTAGCAGGATTAAGCCCAAAGTCTAGGAATGCAATGAGATACTTTCGTACTTATTGATCCTTCCTTTTTTAATTTTTTTTTTTTTAGGGAGATTATTTTAATGAAAGTTTAATTCACCTTTTTTAGCTTTTGAGTTTAACTGCTACCCATTTTATTCTGCTTCTTTGTGAAATGCTAAATCCATTGGTAGGTTTTAGTTTTCCTGGTGTAACTTTTCAGAAACTGTATATCTGCATAGCAACCCCACTGCAGGCAGCTTATGTCACCGTATCACATGTCAGAAAGATGAAAAGAACTCCAAATCTGAGCTGCTCCACAAACTTATGTCCCCCGTTCTCGGACATATATCTTCTGTACTTAATATAAGTGTCAGGAAGGCAATTTCAAGGCCAGAGAGGTGCAAAGTTTTATCTTGGAGATGACAGAAAAAAAAAATGACACATGACCTGAGTTCAGCCTTGTGCGGACAATCAAATGAGAAACAAAGATTGTCTTTTTCCTCCTCTCCCCCTGGCCCCCACCTCCCTGTGTCCCTGTTGTCTGCTTCCAACTGCAACTTGAGCCTGGATCCCGAGGCCGGTGTCCAGATTAGAGATTGTTGACTCAGATTTAGTGGTGAAACTTGAGCCAGGCCCTGTTGATGGCATAGCCTTGAAGGAGCAGGTTTACTTCAAGCCAAAAGAGAGATTACATTTCAGATGACAGCCTGCCTTTTCTTTATCACAAACTTCCTGATCTCCCTCTGTTTTAACAGTGTGTCCATCCGTGTCCCCCCTGCCACCATGTGCCCAATTTCAATTCCTTCTATAGGGTGTCATAAATCAGGAAATTAGCAAGTGTGTAGCTGCCCTTTGCCACAGGCAGAGACAATGAGCTTGCTGTGTTTTTAACCAGTGGGTAGCACTTAACATAATCAATGGAGAGCTACGTGCAGAAAGGATGAAAAATTGGGTCTCGGTCTGACCACTTACAGGGTATTTCTCATCACCCAGGCAAGCTGCTTTTATGAGAATATGACATGCCCTGGAAGCTTGCTCTCCATTTTGCAGGAGAGTCATTAAAAGAAATCATTACATGTTTTTTTTTGTTCCTTGGCACACACGCTGCTTTTCCTTGGCTTCTGATTTCATCCATCTTTCAGGCGCTTCGTGCCTTTAGTAATTGATGTGCAAGATTTTTCCAAACCTCCAAATGTTTTTCCATTTGGCAAACTGTGTCCCAAAGCCTCCACAGAATGTAACTGTAGAGTTTTCTTGTACTTCAAAACATGAGCCCTGTTAGCACAAAGATGCATCTAATACTTGTAATCCTGTACATAAAGCCTATAAATTCATATAAGACAATCAAAGGCATCATTTCTTCTTGTGAGTCTTTACCAGCCTTGTTGCTGTAACCCCTTACGTGACACACAAAAGGAGAATTTCTCTATGAGCATTGTTGTTTTCTTTAACTATAGTTTTTGGAAGCTTTATTGTACCATATGGAGAACTATTTTATTCTGCTGCTGGTAGCTTTCTCAATACTGGCTATAAATTAGATAATTTTCCTTGTGTCTGATAGCTACACACTATCAGTCAGACATGTTTGCTCTCAAAGGAAAATTCAGGAGAATTTGACAAAATCATGGAATGGTTTGGGTTGGAAGGGACCTTAAAGATCATCTAGTTCCAACCCCCCTGCCATGGGCAGGGACACCTTCCACTGGACCAGGTTGCTCAAAGCCCCATCCAACCTGGCCTTGAACACTTCCAGGGATGGGGCATCCACAGCTTCTCTGGGCAACCTGTTCCAGTGCCTCACCACCCTCATGGGGAAGAATTTCTTCCTTATATCTAATCTAAATGTACCCTCTTTCAGTTTAAAGCCATTACCCCTTGTCCTATCACGACATGCCCTTGTAAAAAGTCCCTCTCCGGATTTCTTGTAGGTCTCCTTTAGGTACTGGAAGGCTGCTATAGGGCCTTCCCAGAGCCTTCTCTTCTCCAGGATGAACAACCCCAACTCTCTCAGCCTGTCTTCATAGGAGAGGTGCTCCAGCCCTCTGATCATCTTCACAGCCCTACTCTGGCCTCGCCCCAACAGGTCCGTGTCCTTCTTATGTTGGGGGCCCCAGAGCTGGATGCAGTGCTCCAAGTAGGGTCTCACCAGACTGGAGCAGAGGGAGAGAATCACCTCCCTCGACCTGCTGGCCATGCTGCTTTTGATGCAGCCCAGGATACAGTTGGCTTTCTGGGCTGCAAGCACACAGTACTGGGTCATGTTGAGCTTCTCATCAACCAACACCCCCAAGTCCTTCTCCTCAGGGCTGCTCTCAATGCACTCCCTGCCCAGCCTGTATTTATGCTTGGGATTGCCCCGACCCATGTGCAGGACCTTGCACTTGGCCCTTTTGAACTTCATGAGGTTTGTATGCTCACACCTTTCAAGCCTGTCACGGTCCCTCTGGATGTCATTCCTTCCTTCCAGCGTGTTGACCGCACCACACAGCTTAGTCTCATTGCCAAACTTGCTGAGGGCGCACTCAGTCCCACCGTCTATGTTGCTGACAAAGATGTTAAACTGCACCAGTCCCAATACCGACCCCTGAGGATTGCCACTTGTCATTGGTCTCCACTCGGACATTGAGCCATTGACCACAACTATTTGAATGTGACCATCCAGCCAGTTTCTTATTCACCAAGTGGTCCATCCATCTAACCCATGTCTCTCCAATTTAGAGTCAAGGATGCCATATGAGGCAGTGTCAAATGCTTTGCACAAGTCCAGGTAGATTACATCAGTTGCTCTTCTCTTATCCACCAATGCTGTAACCCTGTCATTGAAGGCCACCAAATCTGTCAGGCATGATTTGCCCTTAGTGAACCCATGTTGCCTGTCACCAATTACCTCCTTATTTTCCATGTGCCTTGGCATAGTTTCCAGGAGAATTTGCTCCATGATCTTGCTGGGCACAGAGATGAGACTAACTGGCCTATAGTTTCCTGGGTCTTCCTTTTTTCTCTTTTTGAAAAATGGGGGTTATGTTTCCCCTTTTCCAGTCAGTGGGAACTTCACCAGACTGTTCAGCTTCTCAGATATGATCGATAGTGGCTTATCAACTTCATGCATCAGTTCCCTTCAGGACCTGTGGATACATCTCATCAGGTCCCATGGACTTGTGCACCTTCAGGTTCCTTAGATGGTCTTGAACCTGATCTTCTCCTGCAGTGGGCAGTTCTTCGTTCTCCTAGTCCCTGCTTTTGCCTTCTGCGACTTGGGTTGTGTGGCTAGAGCACTTGCTGATGAAGACTGAGGCAAAAAAGTTGTTAAATACCTCAGCCTTTTCTGTATTCTGGGTAATCAGGTCTCCAGTTTCCTTCTGTAGAGGGCCCACATTTTCCCTAGCCCCTAGAGAGCAATAACCTTCCCACCACATGGAATTTAATGAATTTTTTTTTCCCTACTCTAATACTTACAATAAAAAAAAAAAAAAAATCATGTTTTCCACCTTTCATTAAGTTCATGGGTTTGTAGGCTGTTTTTTACAGAAGTCTCCTCACCTTGCTCCTGTCCAGCCCCAGTTCTTCTGAGATGCATATATGTCAGTGGATATCCTGGCTGGGCTTTTCGAGGGCTCCCAAGGGGATCGGACACTTGTATGCATTTTGGGGAGACTTGAGGAGGTTGCCCAGCAGGATTAACATGAGCTCAAGAAGTAGTTAGGTTGCCCTGAGTTGCAATCTGGCCTGCTGTGGCTTTCTTCAGGAATGCAAACCCAAGGGGAGACTCATTAAACGTTTTTTACAATGCAGTCCAGTGAGTGACATCTCCGAAATGGCAGGGTATGTAACCACGAGAAAAGAGATCTTTCTTCGGCCATCCATGCTCATGGGAAATCACCAGGCATTGAGGAACAGCAACAGTATCTTTGCTTGAATTTGTTTATTTTGAAAATCCCTAAGTAGTTTACAAGGTTGCACTATAAAATACTTCCATTTGCTGAAAGTCCCAACTGGACTAAGTTGCTGAACAAAGAGCCTATTTTGCCAGCAGAAATGGGTCCAGATCAGGCCTAATGTATTATTTACACCGAGTTGTGCTCCATCGCTCCTTCTCGGCATGTACTGCCCTGCTTGCCCTGGAAATAAATGCTCAGTGAGACTATTGAGTAACTGGTGGGATAAGTCACTTCAATAGTACTTCACCCAAACTCCTGCATCTCAGCTGAATTTACATGGAAAGAACTGTGCATGTTTCACTTAAGAAAGGACAGATCTGTTGTCAGCTAGAGCAAATCCATCGATTCCTCTAGAATCAGTCCTGATCTATCCTGGCACAGGAGAGAGGCGAATCAGAGCAGCAGCAGGGACTTAGTCTTTAAAGAAATGAGGATAAATGCTGAGAGCTTTGACAGTCCAGTCCTGCCTTCATTTCCATCTGTGTCAATCCAAAGTAACTAGAGGGAATGGTTGGGGAAATTCTTTCAGCTGACACTACTGTGATGGAGAACAGAGTTAGTCTTTTATACATCATTCCTCAGCCTGACATTTCTCTGAGACACACATGGCATCCACATTAATAGCAGAAGACGTCATCGTGATCTGGGCTATTATGGCGAATTGATTGCTATTGTATTACTTTAAAATAAACTATTCCCTGACTAAATCAAATTAAGGATATTTTATCAGTGTAGGCATTAGGGGCATTTTCTTCTCATAATTACTTCCTTTTAAGTGACTCTAGATTTTTGTTTATCTTATTGGGTTGATAAAGTAACACACTCAATTGTCAACATGCATTAAAAAATAATACCTAGCTGCCGAGGGAGAGAATGTGTGGGAAAAGCGAAGGACATTGGGAGCGCAAGTGTGCGCTTTGCCCAGGCTATTAAGCTGCAGCATTTTACCATTTCCACAGTTCATTTTTTTTCACCTAGTTTTTATTTTCGACTGGCTGAGTGCTTTTCCTGCTCTCTCAAACTCCTCTGCATTGCATCCAGTTTGCTCTTCCAGAACTGATTGACTAGTACAGCAGGTCACCACCCCTGCTGAAATGAGCCAACAAGCCGACCATAACCCCAGCAGATGTTTGGGGTTTATAGGCCAAATGAGAGCCCCGCAGACCAGCGAAATACCAGCACCACAGATGTGGAACCTGGCCACTTGAGGCAAGCCACACAAAGCCCCATCCTGCCCAGCCGGGCTGGGACTTCCAGAGGAGCAGAAGGTCTGAGAGACTAATTAGCCTGCAGAGCCAACACGCTGGCCTATGCTCCATCATTTTGATGGGCGCAAAGTCCTTTAATGAAACGCTGCATGAGTGAAGTCAGATGAGGCCCCTCTGTAACTTCACCTCTGAGTCTGGCAATCACCTGAGTTCGTAATGTCCCCGGAATGTGCCAGCCGGCCACGCCAGGCTCTGTCACTCACCCCAGCTGGGCTGAGGACGGCCAACCGGCCCCATTAGCACAGCCTGAGCTGCTCCTGCACTCTGAATGCAAAACAGGGAAGGCTGGAGCCATAAACGTGACACCACAGAAAAAAAGTGTTGTGTGCTTTTTTTTTTTTAATTACAGATGCTTCTGGTAAATAGCGAGGAAAAGAAAGACCAGCAGCTCCCAGCAGGACATCAGAAGGACTGCGGATGACACAGCTAATCCTCAACCAGCGTCCTTAGTTCAGTCCGTTATTTCTCTGCTGAAAAAGCCACACTTCGCTCTCCCTGACCCTGGCAAGACAAGAAATTCTCTGCCATTAACATCAGCTTCCAAAATCCCCAGGCCTCTCAGGACGCCCCACAGTATACAGGCTGCCACTGGAGCGTCGTGAAGGTGCGGTTCAAAGAAAAGCTGGGGAAAAAAACCAGCGTTTTGAACACGCCACCAGGCGCAGAGGCCTCCAACCCGTGTCCATGTCCTTGCCGGTACCACACGCATTTTCCCGTGTGCCATTTCTGATGCTGAAGAATTTAAGACAGAGCCTTTCAGTGTCATAGCGTCGGGACTCTGGGGGAGGCCGGCAGCAGGGCTGCTTTTTCAGGAATTTCTGCAGGGAGCGCCTTCGCCTGGCGGGGAGCGGGGGGATGACCCCACAACCCGGAGCGGGCCGGGTTATAGCGCCCAGCCGCCCGCTGCCGCTCACCGCCCGGCTCCGGCCGCCCCCGCCCGTACTGCGGCGACACCTGCCGGCGCCCCCGGCTGCGGGCAGGAGGCTGCCCCAGGGCGGGCAAGGCCGGGCAGGCGGCCGGGGGAGCCAGCGCTCTCCGCCCCACCCGACCGACATAAAACCTCGGATCGCCTCTCGCTGCCCGGCGGCGGGGGCGGACGTGCGGCCCGGCAGCCACAAGGTGTCAGCCGCGGGCCGGGCAGGTGGCGGCGGCCGGCGGCTCCGCGGGGTGCCCTGCCCGGGCGCCGCATGGGCGGGCCGGGCTTCCCGCGGCGGAGCGCGGGGCCGCCCCGGGGCAGACGGGCCGCGGGCACCTCTTCTTCCAGCCGAGGCCGCAGGGCCGGGCGGGTCGCAGCTGTGCCGCGCCCCCTCGGGGCCTGGAGAAAATGGGCGCTCCGGAGCTGCGGCCTGGCCGGGGCTGAGCCAGGGGAGGGGTCGGAGCCCACCGGCCCCCGAGCCGCTGCTGCACACGGAGCGACGGAGAGGAGAGCGGCTCCTCTCCCCGGCCCTGCTCCCGGGGGCTTGTCAGCCCTCCCAGGCGTGGGCCGTGGGTGGCGTTCTGGGCTCTGCCGGGGCCTCTGGGTATTAGGTGCTCAGGGTAGATCCTTTAAAGGTGCCCAAGGACCTGTTCGTATCAGAGGCTTTGAGGCTCCTGTTTTTTGCTTAAATCTTTAACATAGGTTTCAAGCGAGCGAAGGAGTTCAGCAGGAGTTAAGGACCTAAATGTTGGCTGAGTCTGTGTGATTTAAGGGTAAAAAGGCCACTGTAGACCTCTGGAGCTGCGCCGCCATGTCGTTTTGCAGATCTCAGCACAGGTTTGCTGAGTCGGGTGGCCCTGTTCGGTACATTCACACTAACTTGTGGGGCTACAGGGTTTTACACCTGCTGTGAGCAAGTGAACTTCTTAAAGGGCTGCTCTGATAGCAGATCTTGGTCTCCAAATGAAGTCATCTCACCGAGGTCCCAGCTGTGCGATGCCCCTTGTTCTGTGGGCAATCCTTCCTGTGGGCAGTCCTGCTGGTTTCTTGCTCTCCAAACAGTGATTCCCCACTGGGAAGGCAGCACACAGGACCTGACAGCTCCAACAAACCTGGAATCAGCGTGCTGGTGGACTTTACTAACATGATCCAATGGTTCTTCGTAAAAATTGAGTGGCTCTGTTGTATAGCAGCATGCATCATACTTAAAATAAGCCCCCTTTTATTGGTAGGAGATGAGAAACAACAGAATGATTCACTTATTCCTAAAGTATGTGCTTAACTCATGAAAATAAATTAAAAAGCTTTTTTATTTTCTTCTTCTGTGTGCAGTTATTTATGGTGCTGAGTGTGGAGCCAGGTCCCAAAGCACTGTTCCTCATTCCCTAGGTAAAGAGCAGGAAACTGATTTCTCAACTGTTCTTCATTATGAATTCTGAAGTTCATTGTAGACTGACATTTACCTCTGCTGTGAGTAAACCTGTGGCAGCCCTTTTGGAGGACTGTGAGTGGCTAAACAATGCCTCAGAAAATGCTTTGTCTGCACCTAGAAGCGCAGAGCCTGGAAAGGAAAGCAGAGCATATTTTAAAGGAAACAGCCTCAATCTGACAGTTTTTATCTGATCCAAAGAATCATTTGCGTGTGATGATTTCTTGGATTAGATCTGTTAATTCCCTCATAATTTCAAACTGATCTCTCCATGGTTCTCCTTTTGTTTTATAGTTGCAGAACAGAGGCTGGAGGCTGTTTCCCTGCTGTATGGTCTGTTACAGCAGCAGAGCTGAGATGGTGCTTTTGGCAGAGGAGGCCCCGTTGCAGTTAACAGTAAGATTTCCAGGAGTGAATGACACTTCTATGTAACTGCCTTTATGCTCTGTTCTCTAAAGCATTTATGCACAAAGAATGCCTCACTGAAGAAATTTCCTCTTCTCAAATAAAAAGGCATGTGCAGATTTTCTACAGATGATATTCCACAGAAGCAAAAACAAAACCAAAGATGTATAATAAGCCTTTTTATAGCATAGCCCAAGTCAGGTGGGGTGTGCAAGACACCACAACCTTAAAGAGAGAAACGAAAAGAAGAAATTTCACTTTAGGATCGGAATTAACCTAAATTGGATGTAGGACACAACTTGAAAGACAAAAATAAACTCAAAATTAGTATTTCTTCATGTCCAAACAATTATTATTTCAAATGTGAATGGAGAAAACCAGTTATTTCTGCATCTCTAGTAAAATCACAAAGGAAGTGAGTGTAGATCTTTAAACAGCAGTTCCCGCATACTTCTTTGGGACTCTGTCTTTAAAAACTGCTGTAAAGTTTCTTTCTCTTTAGCTGTACTCCTGTTTTAAATATTATGACATGAAATTGAGTTTATTACAAATAATTAATTTTACTGTTAATTCACTTCATTAAAATTAATTAGCTAGATATCAGTAACTATTATCTTTGAGAGAGATAAAAAGAAAAAAATTAATTCATTAAATGGTATTCCAAATGGGTCAGATGGAACACTTTTCTGCACCTTTTTTCTACAGGAATCCTTTCCAAAAAGAGTACAAGAAAGATTTGGGGTGAAAAATGGTGATGCTGTTTCTTTGAAACCCCTTTATTTTCCAGATCTCACCCTGATTGCCTGTCCTGTCTGTGTCCATGACAGTCCCGTTAGCTTCATGGCTCTCCCTAACTTTTTCTGACTAAGGGGAGAAATGCGTCTGATCTTGCTCTGGGAGTGACGGTGGGGAAAATGATGTTGTGGCCACATTCATAAAGGTGTGTGCATGTTTGTGGACATTTCTAGGGGAGGCTCTGTCCCATACAGAAGACACCCTTCCTCAGCAGCTGTGAGTAGCTTCAGAGTGCTGGGACAGAGCAGGGCTAATGAATGGCCTGCTAATGCCCCATCCATGCTTGTGACAGTTAGTAAAGGCACCGGCGACAAGGTAGTTTATTACAGGATGAACGGTGTGTCAGAATACTAATAGGCCACTAAAAGGAGTGGGTTCCAGAGGAGTCACCTCATTGCTCAAGTGAGAGAGGGGACTATTCCCTCCGGCCCTTTCCTCAGAGGACTGTCACCTACAATGATCTGAATCCCACAGCCTCTTCTGAACTTCTGCTTAATTGGGAAAGTATTTCAGAGAAAAAAAAGAGCCAATCCTGCAAGCCACCAAGCTTCCCAAACCGCACTGAGCTTAAATTAAGCTCTGCTGAGTTTGGTTAGACTTGGAGGATTCAGCTGGTTAATGGTTAATTATTTATGTTGCCGAAGTAACCCCTACTAGTGACTGAGCCTCTCAGGGTCACAGAATGTCTAAAGAGTAGGACAAGGCAATCCTAGTGCCAAAGAGCCTGTTGGCACAATGGCAAGATGGATGGCATCCCCTGCACATAGACTGGCAAGGGAAAAGTAGGAAATAGTAAGTCCATGATGTTGTTGAGCTAGGCCTGCTTACCTGAACATAACTGTGGGAGGAATGAGTAACAAAGATGGGTAGCAAAATTGATGGGAAGTATGAACAGGCTTCCATGCAAAGAGAGGGGTCGAAGGATGAGGAAGAAAGTTGCACAAAATAATGGGATGCGAGAAGAGGTGAAATACCACTACTTGCACCTCACAATATGGAAATAAATTTAAAAACCTGTACAAGGATTTTTAAACATTCCGTATTAACCTGAGGATACTATCGCCACAGGACTTCAGAGCCAGAGGAATTTTTAAAACAATGACATATGTTTACAGAGGGAAGAACATTCAGAGTTCTGTTTTCCAGAGCACACGCCAGCTGTTAGCTGATAGTGACTGGCAAAACATCTGCATATATTTGTGGTCTTTGCGTCTTCTTCTGATGCTCCCACTGAGTGTTGATCAGGGAGATGTTACAGTCTGAAATGGACTTGGAGCTTCTAGGCAATTCTGCTGTGGCTAAGGCAACTACGTACGTGAGTGAAAATCAGATCAGTTCAGTCCTTTGACTATACAGTGGAAAACTCTGAACGTACACTCAGTTTTTGGCATTTTGTGAGCCTTGTGCACTTATTTTTAACCCATCAGTGCATTAAATGCAGGACACAAGAAAGAATGGCAGCGGCACAGTTATTCCCTTGTGTAATAGTAAAAACATCATATCCCGATAGGACTAAGTGTGTCAAGGACTACTCCATAGAAAAATGCTGTCTGCTATAGATCACTGGTTTAATAATGAAAAAGAAACACACTGAACCCTCGTTTTGGAAAAGCTAGTAAGTTTTACTGCAAAAGTGCCTGAAATACACTGAAAAAAATGTGTCCCAGTCAGATTTTTTCCGAAGAAACCTTGCAATCTTCACTTTTGCAAGAAACCCCACCAAAATAAATGGAACTATTCACTATTAAAGCTTATTAATGTAAGAGCACATTTACTTTACAGAAACCAGCTGCAAGAGTCCTCTCTTACCAAGCAAAGATTTATCTACCTAGCAAAGATTTATTGCTCTGAAGGTTGAAACATGTGCATATCTGTATATCCCTGTAATTACAGTATGTGTCCTTTCAAGTGCTTCATATATCTAGGTACTCTGAGTGGCCCGATAGCTGTATGTCAGAGAGATGTTGTGAGCTGATCCTTTAAGAGCCTTTGTGCTTAAATGTAACGTTTTCCAGGCACATACCATCACTGATGTTCCTGGTTTTAATATTAGTATAATCCTGGTCACAGGTAGGGTAGTTAAACAGTAGCCAGTCAGCCTTTTACAAATGATAACTGTTTTTTATTAGTAGTATTTAAAATTTCCCTCTAACCTCTGCCAGCAGCCCCAGCTGCTTGTTCCTAGCCCTCCTGGAAGCTTTTATTCCTGACTTGGGCTAGCTCTGCAGAAATTGCTGTGGCTGTTTGGTTCCTCCTGAGGGAGGAAGGGATTTGGAGAAGGAGAGGAGGCAGAAATGAGCAGTGAAGTGGGGGAGGCAGCAGCCTTGTGTCAAGCAACTTCTGACACAACAGAAACTTTCACTGCCACTGGTAGATTTGCCGTTAGATGAACATTTACCTGTTCTTTTCCATGCCTCAGTTGTGTTGGATGCAAAATCAACTGTTTGTCTGGCAAGCTATGGGGCCAGAAACCTCCCTCTTCTAAGGGGAGAGGAGGAAGAACACACAAACAGTTGTTTTTTACTACTTTCTTCCAAATCAATGATCCATTGCATTTACAGAGCAAAATTAGCAGCTGTCACCATGGGTCTGACTCACTCCTGACTGACAGACACCAAAAAATACATGTGTATTGATGTAGGTCAATACTCATCTGTTGATGAGACAGAGATGCAAGATGATGATAGAGATGCAAGAGTTACATGGATATACAGGTAATATATAGTACATGCACATATGAAAATATAACCAAACAACCTCAGACCTCAGTGAAGCTCAGGGGCCCAAGGGCCAAAAGGACAGTATTTCCTTCTGCTCTGCCTTTCATTAACATGGTCAGGAATTGCATCCATGGTTACCAGTCCAGTGACAAGATGGTAATTTGCCAGCTACCTGGTTTAAAAAAAACAGGCCTGCTTTTACTTTGGCCTCAATGGTTGCCCGAGGGCTGTGGTGTGTGTACAGATTGCTCTGTGCCTGCGTTGCAGCCCTTTTGTTCCAGAAAGCTGGCACAAAATTTCAGGTTCTGATGGTGGAGAGACCAGAAATTAGTGGCAGTGGCTACTCAGGCCTCCTTCAGCTCAGGACTGTGCCTGCCTACCCCAGCTTTGTAATGGCATCCCCTCTAGCTGTGATACTGTGGGTGACCTGCTGTGGTCCCTGAAGACTGGGCAACAGGACCCTGTGCAATGTGTGGGTAGAGAAATGACCCCCAAGAGAAGAAAAGGTTCTCAGCATCTTCATGGGGGAGCCCATCACTTGGGCACATTGGTGACAGGGGTCCTTCACCTCTCAGGCACTTCACCAGTAGGAAAGTGTGCTAGTTCTCTTCAGAGTCAGCCTTCAGGCCTCTTTTGAAATTAGGCACATTATAAGACAATTAGATGCATATTAAGAAAATAATGAAGAAAGCCCTTTTATTTGAAAACTTCAGGTTGAGCAGCATTGAAACACTGTAAAAGTCTAAACTGAAAACTAATTATTTTAAATGAGAAATAGTAATCCAACATCTAGGTTTTATCAGAATGAGACTCACAGGTAAGGGAGTCTCAAGCGACGGTGAGTAAAGCACTGAATGGGTTTTGCTCTCACTTGAAGCCACTGGAATAGTGTTGTAGAGTTTCAAGACCATATAGTTGGTGTGGATTGCCAGTGGGCTATAACCTAAAGCACATTTTGGCTCTACAAACCAGCCAACACAGCAGATGATACACTATGAGCCTTTCTCAGAAATGCCAGATGGGCATCTAGAGCAAATGCAGAGATTTTGGGGGCCAAGGGTGCTCCCAAAGGCTCTGCAGCCTTCTCCCCGCTCTGTGGGAGTGCTGGCCCCGACATGGTGCAGCTCTGTCTCCTTGGCTGTGGTGGGGGAAGCCCTGGTGCACCCTTTCCTGCTTGGCTGCCCCATGTGGGAGGCTGAGCTGGGAGCCGAGGGCTGTTTGTCTGGGTCTCCAGCCTTGCTGGGAGTCCAGAGGTTTAGCACACAACATCTCTGTCTCCTGTTGGGTGAGGCTGAGTGTCCTTTCCATGGAAACTTGGTGGGCAGTGGGATGGCAGGTCCAGGGAAGCTGTCCAGAGCAGCACTGCTGGTGCTTGAGGGGCACCAGACAGGATTTTCTGTGAATCAGGAATGCAGAAAGCTCTTGTCCTGGGCAAGTTGTCGTGGCATCTCGTCTCCAGACAAGTGGATGAAACCCTGGCCAGGAATAGCCTTCTGATTTACACATGTAAGCCCCTTCCAATATGGGGCATGTAGGTGAAAGCTTGACTGGTGCAGATTAACCTTGTGTCCAGGAAGCCTCCATCAGGTGGCTGCAAGGAGAAGACAGGTGCTGTCTCCCACCATTCTGGAGCCAGCACAACATGAAACATGAGGGTCACCAGGGTGTCCCTGCTACCGCCTGAGCACCCCTCTCCATTTTGGGGGGTTCAGCCTGCCTTGAAACCACGGTGAGGTCAGGAAAGGTCCTCACTGGGTTAATGCATCTACCCCAGCCTTACTTCAGGAAAGTTCTCATTAGGACTGGAGCACTGGTGACAGCTACAGCTAAGGCTGCCAAAGTGTTTCCATTATGTTATATGTCCCTGTTTTCACTTGGTTGCGACTATCCAAAAGTTTCACCTAGAAGGCTGAAATTTTCCAGGCCTCCTCTCTAGCTGGACGTGAAGGGCTTTTTGGAAAGTTGCAGGGGAAAAAGAAAAAAAACAGAGAGAAGAAAAAAAAATTGTTCTGCTCTTTTTGAAATGGCAACATCCAGGCAGAGGTGATAATTTAAGAAAACAAAAGTTAATAAAAGCAAACAGTACTATTGCAACCTCAGAAATTACTGACACTTTGAATTTTGGATGAATCTTCAAATAATTTTTGTATGTTAAGAGATCCAGCTGAGTTTTACTTGGACTTTTTGCTGTGTCCTTCACTTCGGCTCAGGGCGTCTTCATGGCAGCGCTGCCTGCCTTGCGCCGCTCAGCCCACAGCTCCCTCCTCCTGCTCCCTCTGCTCTCTGTCCACAGCTCCAGGCTTGACGATGTCTCTATGACATGAAACCCACCCTGAACCCACTGAGCAGGGGCCTGGGTGGTTCCTTTTACCAGCAGGACTCTTCCCCCAGTGCAACTTTGCTGTCAGCCTAGTGACTATTTTCGTCACCTGAGCATAGATCCGGTGAAATTTGGAGGCCTCTGCTGTGCTGGACTCTGCTGGGGTGGGTCTGGAAGTGGCAATTTCCTCCATGCAGACCTTCAATGCAAGTATCTGTTCTGAACCTGAGGTGGGCTGCAGACAGTAGGCTGTTAAACCACATGGCCACATAGCATGAAACTCTAGGTAATAGATTTTAAATGTAAAAATCAATTAGCATTAATAGAGTTTTTATTAGCACCCAATGTAGGTACTGTGATTTCTCTGGTAAGTGTGCAAAGCAGAGAAATCTGAAGCTAAATAAGCTGCAGCAATTAATCATGTTTTTAAATTCAGTTTACTTCTTAAACTGGAGAGTCTCTTCTCCAGATTGCTCATTTCAAATTGTTTCTGAGCTAAACAAGGGTTGCAATTCTAGGTATCTGCAGCTGGTGTATGGAGCTATACATTTGGCTTAAAATGAACCAGTTCACATTTGAAACCCCACGCTTCACAGCTCTCTGCAAAAGAAACAACCAGTCATCTCATTAACATTTCCAGTAACCACGAAAGGAAACCCAGAGTAATCCATTTGCTCTAATGGAGGTTGTTTTTTCTTCTTATATGACACATGTTTGCATCCTCTTTTGGGTAGTTTTTCTCTGAAGAAGACCGAAGCCCACTGCTGCCCATGGCTATTGGTGATACTTCTTGCACACAGGCAAGTAATGGGACATAGTTTCGACTGTGGAGGACCCATTCTCAGTCCCTGCTCATGACTGATGGTGGAGCCAACAAAAACACCCAAGTCAATAAAATCAAGACCAAGTTGAAACACTTCAAACTGGGTAATTGAAACACAGGAGACAGACAGCTTCATGTGTGGAAGCGGAAAATCAAGATATGGAAATCTGGGAAAGAAAAAGAATAGAGAAAAGCTCTTCTCTTCCTGCCTCCACCATCCCTGCAGTCCACTGTCACTGTTGTTTTCAGATGAGGGCTTTCTCCCAGCTCACGCTGGGCTTAACTGTCTCTGCTAACTACTCAGGAGGAGATTTGTAAACCATCCATTTCATAACAATACCCCAAACTGTAAGATATGGCTTTATGTGCCTGGTCACTGCACCAGATTCTGGCATCCCTTCAATTCGTGGGCATGTGAAGGCAGAGATCACCTGAAACTGCCTGATAGAAAACAGTACAGACAAGGGCTCATCTTAAATTTTGTGCCCCTCCTCCCTCCCCCAGGGCGGATGAAGTCTGCGTGCTGAGGGAGGTGCTCCATTTCAATCAGGGTTCACAGCCCTAAACTTTCTGGAAAGAAAGGCCAAACCCTGGTGGTTTAAAAGCTCAGTCTTTCTGAAAGATAACCTGCTGGCAGGTCTTTGATTTGTCAGGTTGATGGCTAGATGGCATGCTGAGGCGTGGAATAAGCCAGAATACATTTTCAGCCCCAATGAGATGATTAAAATCTACATCTCTCAGGAGAAAAATTTAAAAAAGCCTGGCAGACCAGGCCCTGAAGGTGAGATAAGCCAGAAAGATGCTTATTTTGTGTATCCTGCAAGTATGATTAAGGTGCAGAGTCCCACCCTCTTGAGGGCTTAGGATCTGCTGCCCATGCCCAAGACCAAGCTCTTAGGGTTTCCAGAGAACTACCCTGGTGACAGCTAATGTCCATATGTCATGTTTCTGTGGAGGTGGCATTAAAAGAAAACTCTGAGGATCACAGTTTGGGACCCTTGTCCCTAATGTAGAAGTAGATGTTCATGGCAATGGAGGCATCAGTCATAACAACAGCAAGGCCGGTTCCCTCACAGAGAAAGGTCGTTGTGTCAGCATCTCCATGGGTAAAACTTGAAGGGTCTCAGCATCCCTGACCTTCTACCCTCTGGTGTCAACTGATCTTAGGGCTAGCAGGGAGAAGGTCAAAAGGAGATAGACAGGGAGACACTGTCCCTTCGTCAGGAAGCCAAGCTGGAAAGAATTTCGCTGGCATGCGGCCGACTGAAGCTCTGTCAGTGCAACACATGGAGGCAGCGGTTTGGGGAAGGTGAACACCTCGTAGATCACCTCCAAGGTGCTCAGGGAAGACTTCAAATACAAACCAGGCTTATCTCCTGTCTCTCTGGGATGCACAGTTTGCTGTATGTGGCGGCAACTGCTCAGGGGCTGGGTGCAGACAGACATTTGTGTGTGTGTGTGTGTATGTATATATGTGTGTATATATATGGGTATATGGGTGTCTATATAAGACAACTTGTACTGCTTCGCTGTGCCTTGTTTTAAGCTTACGGCAGCTGAGACTTCAGAAAATAACGTGTAAAATTACTCATCAAGAGAAGAATTGTTATTAACTCTCCTTTGTGGGTGGTTGGACTGAGGCAAAGCTGAGGTAACGTGGCTGAGGGAACATCCTGGGTATCAGGAACAGAAAAATTAAGAACTGCAGTGGAGGTTGCTGGCCTGCTCTGAGGCCACATAGAGCCTTTCATGTTGTACAGGTGTGACAGAAAGTGAGTTCCCAGCTTTCTAGACCTGCTGCCTGGAACTCGAATTTCATGCCTGTCAATATTTCCCATTTTGATCCGGTTTCCTATCTACAGAGATCCTGAAAGAAGGATCCACCTGGAAGTAGATTTTTCTGGTGGAAAATACAAAGTTGCAAGAGAAGAACCAAGCCGGTCTAACTGGTGAGAGCGCAGAAAGGGACGTAATGATTAGAACAAGGTTAGCGGCGAAGTGAAGGAAAGATACAGAGGTGCAAGCGAAAGTGAGAAAATATGTGCAGAAAATGTAGAAAGTAGAGCACGGCCAAAAAATACAGAGTTCCACCCAACAGGAAACTGTACATAGCTCTAAGACATACCAGAGAAAGCAGAAGATGTGTTAACAGAAAGGCAAGCGATGAAGAAAACACCAGACATCACCAGCCGGCATCATCTTGACTGCGAAATTCACAGGCAAGTTTTTCAGTGCCAAGAAAACACAGCACCAGGGATTCAAAAGGCACTTTGGTATCAGGCTCCGACTTTCTGGTCCTGAGCCCTTCTCAACTTCTGACATGCGCCACTCGCCACAGAGAGGATACCATGGCACACATGACATATTTTGTATTCTCCTGGGCCGTATACGCTTTTTCTTCAAAACAACTGTTGTCTTTCAGCTTTTTACCCGTGAGGGAATAAGCTTCCCTTGGACCAAAGCGCAAGATTTCCTGTCTGCTGCCTGAACACCATTACACCATCTCTCCTTCCCCAGGGGGCCACAGCTCTGTGTATGCTCCAGAAAGGGTCTGCCCTGCAGATTTGGAAAAAAATGGGGTTTTGGTCCTGAGCACAACCCTAGTAGCACGAATAGGTCACCAGGGAAAACCCCCATCACCACCAATACTGAGGATTGCCTGCCCGCATCCCCCCTCGGCACAGAGGCTGAACGATGTGCTCCACAGTCAGAACAAAATCCACCAGGGTGAAGCGGGACCCATGGTCAGTGCTGCAGGGCTGGCATGTGTCCGTCTGGATGTGTGCATTTGTCTCTATGCAGAATTAAGAGTGCAGGGCAGAATCCCACTCTCACCAACAGCTGAGTAAGTCTGGAGATGCTGCTGGAGGTCATGGAGGGGTGCCAGATGTGTAGGCACTTTCATATGAAGTGGTCAGCAGAAGTGATGCTGATGCGTCCCTGCAAAGATCATTTGGCACTAGAGGAAAGAGCTTTGCCTAAAGCAGCTGAATTATGTATATCTGTCCCTGGAAATGTAGATAAAGAACATTTTATACTGGAAAAAAACCCTGCTATTGGTGCTTTTCATCTTCCATTTCCAAGCAACTGGCTGGATTCTGAATTGGCTGTGTATGGGACAAGGAAAGCAGTACAGAGGGGATTGGTAATCAAGGAGCGCCTCCAGTTTTCTAACCATAATAAAACACATTCTTGTGCTCTTGTTTGGACACTGATGGCAAAAATCCTGCTCTCTAGTGAGAGAGTTGGAATCCGGAATGACAATTGCATCAGTGGAAGGAAGCCAGGTTTGCAATGTGAGCAAAAGATTTGGCTGACAATCGTGATACAACTTTATAATGAAACTTTTTGGGTTGTTTGCTTTTTAATTTTGTCCTAAGTGACTGGGCCACATTCTGATTGCACTTACATTGCGCTATGTCTGACTTTAGGATGCCTTTCAGGCAGGAGCAGTGTGTCTGAGATCAAAACTCAGCCCTCTAGGTTTCCATTCCCCTCCTAAATCTAAATTTCAAGGTGGTAATAAATACTGGAACAAAAAAGATATGTAATTTTAGTGACAGAGAAGCAAATTGATGCTGAATGTATATGACAGTTTTTCAATTTTCCTGTTGTTTTTTCCTGATGGTGTTTTGTGCTAAACATTACATTTACAGATGCAAAATTTAAAGAACACTTTATCTTCAGCACTGAGAAAAATAACATGTAATTTGCAGCTTCAGCCAAGAGTGATAGCCTTATTAGTAATGGGAATTTACTGATTAACTGCTGTTAGCAAAACATCATCTTCAAACCCGTTAGTCTCAAACTGGCAGCCGCTCTGTCGGCAGGAGCTTTTTTATTTCATCTCCGGGGAGTTCTGTAGAAATATTTCTCATTTAAACAGCTTTAGCCTTGGCCTTTCAATAATTTTTATGGTCTCAACTAATAGGTTAACAATTAGTTAAGAGCAACTATCAGCTTAATGTCAAGTCATTCACAGGGAAAAGTTCAAGGAGAGAAGTAACGCTATTTCAAAAGATGGCTGATTTTCAAACAAAGAGCTCCCATCCATTTGAAAAGCCAGAGGGATAAAAATGAATGGAAGAGAGAAATGGAGAAATCGAAAACGGGGATGAAAAGCCAGGAGAGGGGTGCCGGGGAGGGCAGGGGGGCTGGTGGTGCATTGGGGGTTACCTGTGCTGCCGGCCCCCAGCCGCGCACGCCGGCATGGGCAGCGTGTGTTCACAGGGTGGCAGGGCTCAAATCCCTGCTGCAGCCACCCCGAAGTGCTGGGGCGGGGAGCCTGCACTGCCGGGGTTGCTGCTCTTCACCCATGCTTCAGGTCCCTCCAGTCAGTCCCAGTCTCTGCACAGTCATTGCTGGGTTTAGAGTATGTGCTTTACCCTCCCGCCTCCAGCATCTCATTCACTCAGACCATCACGGTCTCCTCTCACCTGCTTGTCCCACATTTTCTTGTCTCTGTTTTGTTTTGGTTTCTTTGTTTCGGAATTTTCCCATTTTGTTTACAATTCCTGTCCTTCCTATTTTCTCCCAGTCAAAAGGAATACCATTAGCCTTCCACCAGCTCCCAGTCTCTCATTTAGCTCCAGGCTTTTGTCCATTCTCCTACCACCCTGGCCCTTAGACTGAGTTTTCCACTCCTGCTCAGGTTGTGTCTTTCTTCTTGCTGCTCTCCAGGCACTAGCAGGGCACTGTGCAAGTCTAGAAAGGATATGTATGTTCTACCTCTTAGCTGCTGTGCCAGATGTCACAGTGGTCTGCACGCAGCTGGGAAGGAAAGTCCTACTCAGCTGGCAGTGACATGTGTGCAGTCAAGATGCCATTGCCAGATAGATGTGTTCATTAGAATGAGTTTCATTGCCAGAGCATGAATGGAGGTTGCTTTTTTCCCCCAAGAGCTCTCGCACAGACAGATCTTGGAATTATTTACAGGGTTGGAAAAGTGCGCATGGTTGCCTCCAGAGTGAATCCCTGTTAAACTGGAGCTCTCTAATCCTTCTCCTGGATGTGCAGAGTGAGTCACGGGCATGGGAAGCCACTCCTGTCTCCCAATAGCTTCTTCCAGCGTAATAACTCATCTTGCCTTAACATAATTTTTAACCAAAAGTTTTCATTAAGATACAGTCAAACAAAAGTCCTTCTCAGGCGTGTTCAGTGTAAATGAGCATGGCAAAGGTGGGCAGGGCTTTCCTTGCAGAGATCTGAACAGGCCAAAACACCCCTGGCATATTACACTCCCTTTTGTCTGATCGTACCGGATAAACAGTCTGTTCAGGGTGCTGCATGAAACTCCATCACCTGCCACATCCCTTCTCTTGGACCACAGGTTCCTGGCAGAGGTATGAGAGTAACAGCTGTATGAGCAAGGGAATGACTGCTCTTATACAGGGTGAGTTCTTACATGGGGGAGAACAGTCAGGCTACTGTTGCCATCACACCAAGTAATTAGGGGAAGAGAGGAGCCTGCTATATGTGCAGAACGATTATAAAGTGCATCCTTTTTTTTTTTTTTTTTTTTTGCTTTGCACTACCAGTTTTGGCAAATAGATTGTTCCTCTGTCTCTATAGGCATATATATATATTTATATATATATTTATATATACATGTCTATATATGCATATAGATATATATATTCATCTGTTCCCTGAGACCTAAATTCTGGTCTGTGAACTGTACAAGGCAGGAATGCTGGTGGCTTATTTCCATGCATGACTCCTTATGGAGCTGGGATGTGAGCGCCAACTGGGACCTTTAGACAGAATAGTAAATGAAACTGCAGCATGGTCCATGTTATTCAGTGGTCTTCAAGATCGATGCTGGCTTCCTGAAGTCCAGTCTATGCTATAGACTTCTTATAATCAAAGGAAGGAACTTTCTCCCTCCCCCCAGTATTTATTACAGACAGTGTCTGAGCTTCAAACCAAGGCGACAGAGAACTTCACAGACACATAAACCAACAATGAAGTTAAATCACTTCATCTCAGAAACCAGGCTCTAAATGACTTCAGACAGCTTCTAAATATATTCAGTCTGAAGGAAAACTTCCTCTGGCTTTAAAGTCTGGAGATACAAGAGCTGTCTGGCGAAAAAAAAAAGGCAAACTTCTCCTAGTCAGAAGAGCCGAAGTGCTGCGATCGGTTGTTTAGCCGCACAAGGGAGGTATACGGCTGAGGTCAGGCTTGATGTACGAACTGGGTCCTAACGCAGTGACCCACTGGGGATGTGAGCACTCATGCCAGGGGAGAGGATTCTGCAGTCGTCAGCAGGAACTGGCCCAGGACTTCATGCTTGACTTTGCTCAGCACCCAGGACATGCACTTTCCTGCTCTTTCTCCTGTCCCTTGCATGGAGGCAGAAGCGACAAGCCGCAGCTGGGGATGAACAGCAGATGGGTTGCTACATATCTCACAAGCTTTCATTTTTGGTCTTAGCGTGGGAAGGAACAGCATAAGGGGAAACAGCTTTAAAACATTTATTTAAAGTCTACCTTAAATTCAGAATTCATAAAGAGGTGCCAGAGTCAATGAAATCAAGGGGTGACCTGACCCCACTTTTCTTCAGTGAAGTCTCTTGGATATGTTCATCTACCTTTTCTCTGACATTAAGTTCTGCAGCTGATTTCTATCCGATTACAGCGAGCAATAAGAAGATAGCACCCAAAGACTATTATCCAGGGGTGTATTCTCATTTTCACTGACATGGATGGCAAATTGACTTCAAGGGAAACTTCATCATGCTGTAGTGTTGATAGCATCATAGAGGAAAGCATAATTAAAGGGCAAAAAAGAGGGGAATCATTCAATGCAATGTATTTCTTGGATAGCTAGACCCAACTCTACATTATAGGGAAAGCATTTCTTATTTTCTAGGGGAAGTTTTTTAATGGTAGTTGAGCTGAGGTTTTTTTGGCTCTTTTTCAGGCTTTTTATTGAGACATAGCTAGAGTATTCCACTGGCTACCAGCATGTAAAGTGGGCAGATCAACCTTGAAATATTATGGTCTTGGGAGAAATTTCGCTCTTGTTTTCTACCCAGTGTAAATCCAGAATAACAGTAATGACTTCAGCTGAGCCACTTCAGATTTACATCAGCATAAATGAGAGCAGGGTCTGCCCGTGCAGATGCAGCCTGGGGTATTAGGAGTCTGCCCATGTGTTGTATCCTGGCTTCAAATTGACACTCTACCCTTAATTCAGTGGAGAACCAAAGAAACTGTTTGCCCTACAAATAAGCACTGATGCTAATGTATTGCAGTGGGGATTTGTCAGCAGGCTGACACCTCAGTATCCATCTCGTATTTGCATAGCAGAGAAATGTGAATAAAAACGTGAGATTAGCTTTGCACTGGTCAGGATAGGAGGTAATTCTGGCATTAGCAGAGCTGCAGGCTCGACCATAGGGTATTTGGTATGTAAAATTGCTTTGTGTGTCTGTGAACACTGCAGGTGTGTAAAGACTGAGACCAGGCACTCATTTAAAAAATACCGTTTATTAGATAAAACATACATAGAACGAAGTAAATTCAATTCTTTATTAAAAATACAGAAATAATTTTGCAATAGTAAAAGAAAGTACTGTCTTTTCCTATGAAACGTAAATCTGAAGGTTTGGGACCTTTTTGCTTTATCACAGCTGGTCCCTTTCTATGCTACATTCTTAAACGTACTGCATCAAATTGTGAAACCCAAGCAAAAAGTCTGTTTTACAAAATTAAGAACGTTTAGACCAGTAACACTCAGTTTAATTAAGATGCAAACAGTAGCATACAGCACACGGAACAGGCAATATACAGCTATACATTAAAACATGCCTCTAAATAGTGACAGAGAATCCACTGGAAGGAATAAGTCACAAATAATAAAAAACAATGTCTGAAGAAATAAAAAAGGAATCACAGTTTGACACTACATTTTTTAAATGGTTGCGTATGTATCGAAACAGTGTACATATTATGAATTAATATCTTGGACCCACCCATACAGAACATGCTAAATCGATGGTTATTATTTTGCTTGGATGCGTGAATGTGTACGAGGGGTACAGATGGTGGGCGGGTGCATATCCGTGTGTGTACATCAGACCTGTGCGTACATACACATAGAAAGGCACACACCTCCACAGCTGAAGACAAATCACTTCAATAAAACCCTCTGAGACAGGGTGAGAGCAATACCAATACACTGTTTGTCATAATCATGCTGGTCCCGGGACTCCAGGCATTTTATTCGCATGTTATTCTCACCCGTAAGTTCCACATTCATTTTACCTCAGCCCTCCCTTGTTTGCATATTTGCAAAGTGAATACAAAACTATTCAATATAATACAATGTTCACTGTTGGAGATGATTTATTAGGGGAGGTTTTGATAGCTGAGAAACAGCAAAGTATTAAAGGATTTTCATTGCTTTTCCAATAAGTGGAACTAAGGGGCAGATGTCTTTTCCCTGATTATTGTTAGCATCATATGGTAACTCTGGCAAAATTGATAATATATCCTAAATGTCATCTTTAGTAAGAATTCTTGATCGAAAATGGAGAAAGCTTGCATTAAGAAAAGTCACAGGCATCTAAGCTGTTTCTATAACCCCAAATGGTTTAGCACCTCCTGACAACGACAGAAAAACAAAGTAATGCTGAAATATTGTGCTAAGTAAAATGAACAGACAGTAGAATGAACATTACATGAAAGAATTACTCAGGCTTCAGAGAACTAGAAATTAGCTAGATTCAGAAAAGCACCTTGAGCAACTTGAAATCCTGTGCAACCTACTCTAGGTGAATTTGCTTTAGCAGGTGGGTTGGTCTAGACGATCTCCAGAGGTCCCTTCCAACCCCAACCACTCTGTGATTCTGTGAAACAACGCTCAAGACTCCTTGCAGTGATACAAAGTGCGCCTGGCATCAAATGGCACACAACCACATCGCTGCATTGGGACCTTCAGGTGGTCACAGACTAAGATGCCTTTTTGTTTCTCTCTCATTGAAAGAAAGCAAAACAAAACAGTGCTAAGCCAAAGATGTGTAAAAGATGAATACAGAAGTCCTGACCAGTGGCTGTGACATCAGTACCCTCTCACTGACTTTGGTGGGGATGAGGGTGGTCTAGATTTATACCAGTGTCTGAAATGAAGCAGCCTAGGAAGGATTACACAGCAGGACATGATGGAAACACCCTGGAAAGCTGGATGGTGGTGAGTGCTGGGAATGGGGCAGGAGACATCATTGGAAGATGGTGGCAGATGCCCTGAGGGGAGCTGACACAGTCTTCTCTTTCCAAGGGGACACCCAGGCAGCATCACTCGTGTTGCAGCCCATGGGTCTGCTGCTAACAAATTTTATACTGCCAGTGAAATCAACCCAGCTGCCTTTTGTCATCAGGAAGAGAGCGGAAGCCTGGTGACACAAGCGTGGCAGCGCTGGCTGGAGTAAAACCAGGCAGAACGATGAAAACAAGTCAGACAGTCTGAGCCAAGGACTTCCAAAATACATCACCCTTATGTATACCTCACATCAAGACACAAGATCTAAGACTGAAGTCAGCACCATTCAAACCCATAATCTCACGACAGCACATTTTTATTGACAAAGAAACCTCATTATTTACATCCTGTTTTTAATACACACGCTGGCAGGTGAAGGAAGCCTGGTGAGCTAGTGTATGCAAGCTGATTTCTCAGTTTTGGGAGCAGTCACAGAGGAGAAGTCTGTGTCATGGGCTAGACAGGCTCCTGTTAGCTCCTGTGGGATTTGGAAAAGAGCAGTCACAGACGCATTTTTCTAATGATGTGAGATGTGGTGATGTTGCATCTATCAGTAGTAAGTGGTAGAGGTTATAATGAATTTGGGAGTGACAGAATGCAAGACGGTGCGAGTTTGAGCTCCTGATTGTAACCAAATTGTATTTCAGAGGCTTTTTTCTCTGACGGCAGATTTTATATATGCTTGAAAAAAATCAAAATAACTATATAGTCACTTGATATCTGATGTCCCTTGCAAAATGTCTGTTCCTAAGGTTGTACAGTACCAGGGAAGAGACATCATTCACCTTTCCAGGAGGGTGAGATTAATATACAGTAGATGTGTAAAAAAGATTGTAAAATACCTGCAAGATGTGAAGAAAGCAGCACTACTTATACAGCTGTTTCAGAAATTGAGGCTTATCTAGCAAATTACAGAACATTAAAAATCAAAGCTAACACACTTTTGAGCCCAACTAGCAATACAAAAACTGATAGCTGCACATACATCACAAAAGCCTCGTACATGCTTCACTAGCCTTGGAAGCTAATGCTGAGGAGCTGGAAGGGAGCTCAGAGCAGCATTAAAAAAAAAAAAAAAGTGTGAGCAGGAGTTGTGCTATTTTGTGGCCTGATTTAAGGCTGCCACTTTCCAGCTGGATAGAAACTGTTCTGCTCTCATCCTTCACACTGTTTGGAAACAGAGACCCAGAGCCAAAATCTGATCTCATTCCCACCGGTAGAAGTATGCAGTAGCCCCACAGAAGCTACAGTCATTACTCCAAACTCACGCTTGTGCATCCGTGTGTGAATCTGCCCTGCGTTATTGCACGTATTTTGGTATGAAGGATGATGCCGTAAACATTGCAGTGCCAGTTGCCATGTTGATTTTCTCACAACGCTTAATGCAGGCTTACAAGCCTGGCCTTCCCTCGCTGCTGGTTTTGTCTGTCCCACCACCACCTCCCAGCTGGCCAACACCATTTCGTTTCTTCCTCCAGCCAGGTGGAACTTTCCTACCTCCTGTTGTCCTTATCATTGGCAATGGGCAGCTCTTCTTTCCAACCAACTTTCTGATGCTGGCTGAAAGCAAGCTGGACCTTCTCCAGGTCTGGGGGAGTGACGCTGGTGGCTTTGTGCTCAGCACACATCGATGCTCGCACCTGCCTAATAGTGTGCCGTTCACAGGGCCAGGCCCGGTCCATGGGGCCTTAGCGTGCCTCAGCGACAGGGCAGGAGCCAAGGATTCGTTCCAGTGAGCGGTGTAACTGGGACTGTTCAAACCAATAAGCATTTAAGCAGCCTGAATATCAAGAGGCATCACAGGAAAAGGTGGAAGGCAGAGGGAAAAGCTGCACTCACCCTGTGTAAAAGTGCTAAGCCTTTAATGAGGTATTTATTGCAAATAGTCATCAGCCAACTAGTTTAAAACCATCTTCAAAAAATGCCTTTCATGCTGGTGAATGAAAGCAGTGGAACATTTTTTGTGTGAGATAAAGAGTATGTCAAAAAAAATACAGACAATCTAATTCAAAGATGTCAGTACGTGGTAGTCTTTGCTGCAGCAGAACTGGTACTAGACTTCCCTGTGAAGGGCACTCGATTGAAAGGAAAGAAAGAGTTGCAGAAAACTACAGAGAAAGAGAGAGGGGAAACAGAGAGAAATGGAAGAGCAGGGAAGAGCCACAGGGTAGAGAAGAAGTTGCAGCAGGGGTGAAGGAGACACATATGTGGTCACTGTAAGATGGAAAGGAAGGAAAAAAAGAGATGCTGCAAGCAAGGAAAAGAGGAGAAAAAATGGAAGTAACTACAGTGGAAGGATAGAAATGGAATGGGATGGAAGTTCCAGGGGAAAAGACTAGAGAGCAGAGGAAGACTAAGATGGAGAAGAATGAGGACACGGTGAAGGACTGACCTTCAAAGGCCCACTTAGCTGCTATTTTTCAGGTGCATAAGGAAGAAGTAGGCAAGGGCTGTGCGAGGAGTAAGTCAGATGTGGACAGCACAGGGGGAAAGGCTGGAATATGGTGAGAGCAGATGGTCTGGTGGGTAAGGCACTAGATTCAGACTAGGAGGTCTGGGTTCAAACTAGCTTCAATGAAGGTCAGGTTTAACAGTTTTGGGAAGGAGGCAGTACAGTTCATCTTCGTGGAAGTGTTGCTTCATTCTTCTCAGTGTTCTGCTATTTCCCTCTCACGTGGTTGTGGGAAATTCATGCCATCGACTTCTATCAGTTTTCAGCCTTCATCTGCAACAGGGAAGGAAAACTGCCTCTGGGAAACCCTTCTCCTTAGGTTGTCCCTTTTGCCTCATGAAGTTGTCAACTCTGTAGGGCAGGTTGAGTGTCTCATAGTTTGCCTGCAGAGCACCAGACACAATCTCTACATCTCGTAGTGACACAAATACTGATAGTGAGTTTTGATAACAGCAGCTGAATATGCTTGTATTTGAACTGTTAGTGTTGTCAGAGGGTAGCACAGATACTGATCTCATTTACACTGGTAAAAATGTGGAATAAATCTACCAAATCTCCAGCAGGGTCAGTGGAAGACTGGAAGTTAGATTGGCTTCTTGTAGCATATAGACTGGGTCAGCAAGAGAATTTCTTTACCACTAGGTTTCTGAGAGGCCTGGAATGAAAAGCCGGTGCATGTTGATCTGCTACACAGCTATGGCTAAAGGTGCTTTGTGAAGTCTTTGTACCACAAGAAGAAAGTTTTTCTCTAAATACTGACTCTTACCAAGCTGATCAGAAGCCTTCTGGATGCTACAGCACATTAGAAAAGCCATGAAGAAGACAGATTGGTGTTAGAGACAGTCATTTGGTTCCAGGGGAACCTGGACACATGGATCAATTCACAATCCTGCCACTGCAGCAAATGCTCAAGGCCATAAAACACATTACAGATCAGGAAACCATCAAAGTGAGGGATAAAATTAATCATGAGTCTTTCACTGGCTTAGATTCACTGCAATTCAGAAGTCATTTTTCTCCCCTTCTCCTCTGTTTCAGCTGAAAGACACTGAAAGCTGTGAAACTGCTCCACTCTGAAATGTCCTCATTCCCATAGTGCTTGGACTTCAGGTTTTTCCCATTACCCACTCTTTTAGAGATCTCCGACAATAGGAAATTGGTTGCCCATATGTCATGTTCAAAAAGAAAAGGACAGCATGATCCCAGTTGTATATAACACCAAGGGAAAACTCTGGGTAATGAAGACACACTCCTCTGTGCAGGGAAAGTTCAATATGAACCAGGAGACAGAGCACAAACTCCACGGGAACCGCAGCGAAGCCTGGGACTTGCCTGTTGTTGAAGCCCATCCTTCCTAGCTGCTCTGCCCTGCTCTCACTTTACTCACTTCACAGCCTGTGTGTACAGCCAAGAAAGCCTCTTTGAGCAACATACACGCTCACGCATTCTCCTGTCCAGCCTCAAATGCTGCTTTTTGGCAGCTGCCCATGGACCAAGAGGAGCAAGGCTCTGTAGTCAGAGATGGAGTCTCTTCTGGAGTTCTGCGAGCTATTCCTGTCCGAGTATGGCACTACCAAGAGACTCAGCCGTTTGAAGTATGATGAAGTGCCGTGGATGCTGACAGAGCCAAAAATTGTGGGTCACTGGGACTGATTTCGAAAAGTTGTATTTTTAAATTCCACCAAGGGCTTTGCCTCAGGAACGTGTGGAAATCTCCCGGTGAAGTCATGTTCAAATCGGGACGAGTTTCTGCCTAGTGGCACGGCTGAAATCCTCAGCGCGCAGGCTTTGGTTTGCTGCGAAGTGGAAAACCCAAACCAGCCTCCATGAGATTCGTTGCTAAAACACAGAGCTGACTGGAGAAGGTGTGGGGATCAGGTAGAGGTGCAGCTGGAAGAGCTCTCCACCAGGAAGCCAGCAGCTCTCCCGGGAGCAGGGGAGAGGGGCCTGGCCAGCGGCGGCTGTCTCCACACTTTGTAAGAGAGGATGAAATCGCTTGTTAGGCTCTAGTTACTATGGGACGTGGCTGAAGCTTGACCTGGTTTATGAGCCAAGCCCGGGTCTTATGAATTCAATAGAAAAACTTATGCAGACCTCAGTGGGACCTGGGTTTGGCCTGACATGCTTTATTTAGTATGTTGAGTGAGGGAAACATTTTTCTTTAGATTACGGTTGAAAGATTCTTGGGTTTCAGCTTAAGTCTTATGGTGGCAGTGTATTGCATACTCATATTTCTTTCTTTTTCTTTAATAAATCACATTTCTCCTACACTTAGCCTCTGACCAAAACCTGTCTGCTTGAACTGCAATAAACCTGGTCGGTCAGCGATGTCTCTGCTGCAAGCAATTCCTTCCAACTACACCATGCATCTGCCTCATGCATGTACCTCCTGACCTCTGGGTACCACACCTATACACATCCCTCCAGCTCCAGGCACCTGGAGGGGAGTGGAGGCTTCGGGAGCGAAGGGAGACAGAGACCGTAAATTCACGTTTGCACAGCCGTACTTCTGAAGCATGGGGATTTGCTGGAGCTGGGGCCAGAATGAGCAAGTTGTGCTAGAGTCTATCAGATTTGTGAAGTACAGATGTGATAATACCACTGCAACCACGAAAGAATTTACAACAGGAAGCGTTGCAGCTGTTGCTTATTAGCATTAGTACAAATTACACAAAGCAAATTGTTAGCAGACATGTTTCCATAATATTTAGCTCATGGCAGTGAATAAAAGTGATGCATTTTCAGGCAAAATTTTAGATTTCTGAGGGAATCAGTTTCCAGTTGTTCACGAAGGGAGCATGGATTAAACAGCCTTCTGCAAGTATTGCAAGGCATCAGAGGCAATGTGTGCAGCAACTTGCCTGCTTTCTGTGGCAAAGGTGTGCATATTTGGGACCATATTTCTTGGTGAGAAAAGGAAGATCTGTATGGCTCCGTATGGCTCCGTATGACCCAATTACCAGTGACGGGGAGCAATGGTGTGTGGACCCCGTTCTGGAGGTGCCACAGAGAGGTTCTGCACGAAGAAGTGCTTGGAAAAGGAGGGAAGCTCTTGCTGACCTGCCATTTCCCTGAATTTTTTGCCCCCAAACTGCTTATTGTGATTTATTTCCCTAGCAACCTCAAGCCTGTTGATGTGGAAGCAGCCTGTGCCAGCAGAGCAATCCCCTAACACAAGCTCAAGAGGGTGGATTTGGAGACAAAATCCTCACAAAAACAGACTGAATGTGCAGACTGAAGCTCTGGGGTGCGACCTGTGGACAACTGACGGCAAAATCCTCCAGACTGAAACCCTGGGCGTGACACCTCTCTCCAGCCAAACCAGTTTCAAACCAGTGTAGCAGCTGATTTTGGTCTTGCCATACCTCCTGCCCCGCTGGGCCAGCCAGCAGCAGGCAGCTCATTTGGGTACCTCCTCTGCCTCATTCCTTGCCCCATGGGGAAGAGTCGAGCAACCGGCCCTGGGGAGGGAGGCTGCAATGCAGAGAGGGGGAGTGCCTGTCAAGTATTTAATTTTAATTAATAAAAAGGAGGCATTTAATTATCTCCTCCCTCCCCAGTGCTAAGGCAGGACCAGTTGCATCCTGGCAGTCTGACCCCAGAGATGCTTCTCCATGGGGTGAGCTGGTTCCTGGAGAGGCCTGGGGGATCCCCCTCCTGATGTCTTTTTCCACATCGAAGCCTTTCGAAGAGAAAGAGAGAGAGAGAAAGAGAGGAGGAGGGGGAAAAAATGCACTAACTAATTAACTGAAGGTTTTAGGGTACGTTTTGGGGAGGTAAGAGCTGACAAATTCCTCCCTGAGTTTGTTCAGCCCCTGAACAATGCAACGGGGAAAGGGACGGCAGGAAGGGCCATGGGGTGTTTGTGCCAGGGCGAGAGGAAGGGCCACCCGTGGCTGCCAGAGTCGGGGCCAGGCTTTGGAGCTGCTCCCTCCCTAAAACCCAACACCTGCTCCCACGCTGTCCTTTCATCCTGCCTTGCCCAAGCAACACTGTTTGAACCAGAGGATGGTTTATCCTCCTGCCGCTAATCCAACGGAGGCATCTTTTCACGGCAAAACTTCAACAGTAATTTTCTTATTGTTTTGCTGATTATTGCTGGTTTTGCTAATGATGTTCTACTTTCACAGCCATCTTTTCTTTAAAGAGGAGGGAAGTGTAACTGATGAAGCCTGCTGACAACCTATAGAAATTCAGCGATCAGTTTAAGGGCAATAACAGCCCAGAGTGACGCTTTACATGCCAGTCCCAAGGGTTCCTGCCTCCATTAATCACTCTGAGCAAAAGCTGCCAGTGCCGCAAAGGCCGCCGTGCTCCTCAGCCCGCCAAGCAAGACAGTGGGTTTGGGGAGGTGGAGGCATTCCCAGAGGCATTTCTTGAAACTCAGTGAGGTCTGGCTGGGGAAGGAGGCGCTTGTCAGTGCGTGGGAAGAGGCCGTGGCAGCAGGTGGGTGGGAAAGCGGCGTGGCTGACTGTCGCAGCAGATGCTGGGCTGGTCAGCTGTGCTAGATGCAAGAAGATGGAATGCTTGGGACCACTGGCTCTGTGCTCCTAACACACTGCAGCCAGCACCTGGCCAAGGGAGAAGCTCTCCCCAAATCAGACTTTGACTGCTTGCTTTTTTTTTTTTTAAAATTACAGTATTGAAACTGCCTGAAGCAACCAAAGTGCCTTTCAATGCAGCTGTGAGTGCTTGGAAGTAGAGAAGAGGCATGTGTATTGCTTTTAAGGGTATGCGCATCCACCCACCTGTTGCGAACAGTTCAAAACCACAAGAGGGTTGGCTGCAGTCTGAAGCCAGAGCTATGAGGGGATTAGCAAGTGAAATAATTTGTACAAGCAATGTCTAAAGCAGCGGCTGATGGAGAAATGGCTGACATGCATGTTCTGGCTTTTCAGTGCTTGTTCTGAGGAAATGGCCTGACACCCTCAGCAGGGCAGAGCTGCTTAACTACCCTCACTGACAAGACTTTAAAGACAAAAATTAGTTATAATTGCAATATTACTACAGTAGTGTTTGCCTCTTAATTGCATTTCAGTGAAACAAACAAAACAAACAAAACCCACAAAACAAAAACAAAGGAAAACACCAAAACCAAAGACAAAACCAAATAAACAAAACCAAAAGCAAAACCATGCAGTGAGGAATTTTTGTTGTAAGCATAGGTGAGGTGCTCAGGGACATGGTTTATTGCCAGTGTTTGGTTAACGGTTGGACTCAATGATCTTGAGGGTGTCTTCCAACCAAAATGATTCTGTGATTCTATGATTCTACTTATATGTAAAATGAATTCACTAACTACCTCCCCTGTAAAAGCCAGAACGTTAAATATCATGACCTGGACAGTCCTGTCATACCTACAAGTGTTGGATCAAATGACTGTGTATGTCAAATACATACATGAAAACTATTTCAGCATATTAAATGCAGAAACATCGTTGCCACTAAGGAGTCTATAAATACTGCATTGTTATTATCATCTCTCTGAGCTGTAATGTCCAGAGTAGGACAGGTGGAGGGAAGGGGTGAGACACAGACCTGAATGAGAAGGATTCTTGCTCAGGAAAGTCTATAGCTGCAGTGGTTTTTTTCTTTCTCAGTCTGAGAACAAAATGTGAGGTTACAGATTCTCCAGGAAAATACAATAAAATGCAAAAATCTTCTTGGAACAAAAATGTTCCATTTCCAAAATGTCAAAATGATGTTTTGACATAACCAAAAGCTGTAGTTTCAGTTAAATAGAATTTTACATTAGAAAGTGACATGCATTTATGAAGAGTTTTGATTTTGACAAAGTGGGATTTTCCAGCATTGAAGCCATCTGATACATTCTAACCAGCTCTGACTACTGATATACTATAGCTAGGTGGGTTTCCAAGTGGAAGAATTAAAATCTCCTTTTGAAAAAATGAGAGGTTAACTAAGTTCAAAATTGGGGAGGCGGGGGGAGAAGATTGATTGAGAACTTTCTGAAGGTAGCATTACTAATACAGCAAGATTTTTACATGTTTTGGGGATCTTTGTGGGGAAAAGATTAATTTTTTAAAAGATGTATGAGTGAAAAATGAACTGTACAGGTTTGGTGTTGCTGCGAAGTCATCTCTGCCTCAACTAGACAGCTGACTGAACAGATTTTTATTCTCTACACCATGGACACAAAGTGATACAGGTGGGTGTTGCCTTCCAAGAATTGATATGTTTAGGGTTCAGTATATTACATCGCTGGGTAGTATATGACTATTCATTTAACACACTTGTTCAGCTGTTCCTATTAAAGATGTTTGAGCGTGCAGACAATTTGCTGAAAGCTGGTCAGCCTTGTAAAGGTCCAATCCTACAAATGTATGCAGGCAACTTTTTAAATTTGGGGGAGTAGTCCCCAAGAGTCTAGCGAAAGTCTTGTGGGATATGATTTCTCAGATTATTGAGGATTTTCAGGATTAGGTCTTGAACCAGTATCTTTTTATAGGACTTCTAGTCTAGCAATGTGCATCAAGTCGAATTTTATTCCATGAGGTATTTTTTGTTCTGCATAAACAGGATTGGACAGTATGACATCTTGCATATTATCAGGACCCCGCTTCTCAGTTCAGTTAACCTGTACGATTTATGAACACTTGCTCCTTGTCAGACACTAAGGGTTTAAACTGTATGGACATGTCCCTTTGTCATCCTCCTTTGTGAAGGATGAAAATGAGGGCATACCCTCGCCTCTAATCACCTCAGCCTGAGACCTGTCCTCTCCCAGCTGGCTACATGGAATAGCAGTGAGCACTTTTTGGGTTTGTGTAAAAGGCAGAAGAGCATTATTTTTAACCCACTTGAGAGGGAAAGCCCAGCACAGCTGCATATGTGCTGAAAGCCACAGCGCAATCAGGAACCAACCCTACAGCATCCACCCTGGACCTGACCGTGGTTGCAGAGATGTGCCCTGCATTGCCAGCTCTGCCTGGGGAACGCTCTCCCCCCCGGCTGCCTCGCTTTTTAAAAAAGCAAACAAAGCTAAACCCAGAAATTCTGCTTTTTCTTAGAGTGCCACAAGCTGTATGCCAGACAGACACGGCTCAGGGAAGGGAGCTGACAGCTGAGCACGCCAGACACTGTGGGAGCCATCCACCCCCTCTCCGGCGTGATGGGAAGCATCCTGTCAGAAACACTCGCTGCATTTGGGCTTTTCTTGAAGTAATTATCTGTAAACAGTGACGGGCTTATCCTGCTGGGAGCCTGCGATTCCTTGTCGGTGTTTATAGATGTGCTCGATAGGAGAGTCGTGATGGTCAAAGCTCATCAGACAGAAAGCACCATGGCACCAGAGCTCCAGCCTCAAGTCTGTTAGGGGTGCTCCCTCTAGTGGGAAGAAAGTACTTTAGCTGCAAAAAAAAAATCTTTTTCCTCCTTTTTTTTGAAACTTTCTCTTTTTTTCCTTTAAACTTTCTTTCTTTTTCTTTTGTTCCTCCTGTTTTGTTTTTTTTTTTTTAAGTGAAGAGTCAAGTTTTCCAGATAGTGCAAGACATGGGGCAGTTCCCATCAGACAACAAGTGACCAAACGCCATACTTTTCCAGCCCTTGAGTATTTGGTGGTGGAGCTGGAGCCCAGTCGGTGCAGATCTCCTCCAAAATGAACCCGTGGCAAGTGAGAGACTCTTTGTTAGTCTTCCAACAGTCCTCAGAGTATGCCATAACTGTGTTTGTTATTGATTTCCCACTTCTGATTACAAAAATAGGACTTACTATAATCATAATAATATTAATGATACAAAATAATTATAGTAATTATATACTTTTTGGCAAATTATTAACACATGGCAGCCCAAAAGACCCCATTGGATTAAAAAAAGGTGACGATGCACAAATGTTAAAAAAGAAAGAGTCTTTGTTTAAAAAGAGGGAAAAACAATCTGCAAATGAATGCATTTCTGTAAGGCAACGTGTTACCTTTCATTTTCCGTCTAGATTTAAGTCAGGTTCTGTTGTTGTTCAAGAAATTGTTAGAACTTGGCTTGCTTGAGCTTCTCAATGTGGTAACACAGTTTCAGCGCAGGTCCCAGTTTCAGCCCCAGGTATTTCATGATCATGTCACTTTTCAGCAGCAACAAAGCATTGCCATCAATCTCCTGGTTTCAAAAGAGAGAAAGAGAATCAAAATGTGTTAACCCCCTTCCAGTGCTTCGTCCTGACACATTAAACAAGGTGAATCAGAAACAGCATGTCTTTTAGAGCAGAGGTAGCTGAAATGTCCTGCATGGTGAAGTTTCATTTAAAAATTTGAAATCTGAGGTATGATTGAAAGAAACTCTAAAAGAGGGGTTAATCAAATAGTACATTTTATTCTTCAAGGAACTGTAAGGTTTGTCTAGGTTTTGAATTACTTTACCATTAAAACATGAATATTAAAAAAAAAAATTCGGGGTTACTCTAAGCCCAATGCTGAGAAAAGCCAGTCAGCCTTGAGAGAAAGGAGTGAGTGATGGAGGGAGGGAGAGGGCTGTGGCCTCATGAGCTGCTAATACTGCACCTCTGAATCTCAGTTCCAGCTTTGTCCCTGGTTATTGGCATGTTTCACATATTCCCGGTGCACTTATATCCAATGAGATATATATACACACACACGTTTCTTTTTCATAACGTAAAGATAGCGATAACTTGCTTATTTTATTACATTTACTAACAAAATTTGTTTGAATTTCATTTAACCTTCATGTAAGTCGAGGAAATTACCACCAAGTTCAGTTTTTTTATCCCAGACGTGTTGGCTTGAAAGTCTTCTGAAATCACGAAGTGAGCACAAAGTATGGTGGGTGCACAGTGAAATGGACTGTTTTACTATGGTCTGTAAAACACAGAAGCTTTCAGCTACACTGTCCTTCCTTGAATCCTGAGCTTGTCTGTTTTTTCCCAACTATATTAGTGATTCTGCTAAAAATTACTACCCCCTCCCCACGGTCTTCCACCACACTTACATACTCAGATCATCAGAGCTAAAACATAACGAGTGCTATATGTGTGTGCATAGGTACACACATATACACACATACTGATGCTGTATATGTCGTATTCTGGTTTTGATTGTCTGATCTTTCCTGTGTGATCTATTACCTCCTAATTAAGCAATACCATAGATCCTAATTTGCCCTGATCATTATTATTCCATTCAGTGGGTGATTTAGCTGATGAGCAGTTAAGGTCACTTTCTGATTAACTCAATCAATTAATGCTCTTCAATTTGCAGCCCCCACTCTATCCATAATAGAAACCCACTTCACCTTCCGTCTTTCCTTCCCATTATATTAAGGAAGCTAAGGGAAAGGAAGAAAGGAAGAAAGAAAGAAAGAGAGAGAGAGGGAGGGAGGGAGGGAGGAAAAGTATTACATACAATTAATATTTGCATAAAAAAGAAAACCAAACTCTTGGAACTGTGGTGCTATAGGGTAAAAACACTGTCAAGGGTTTGGTGCAGAGGCAGCTGTTTCTAAAGGTTGAGTTTGGTATTTTATTATTTCCTTTCTTATTACTGTGTAGGGGTCAAAATTAAACTCCATGACAAGAGTATGCCAAAGGGCACATTCATATCCAATTAAATATCCCATATTAGTAATGTCCCTGTGCAGATTGTTGGCTTGACTTCTGTGCAATATTACTGTGTCAGCCCTTTTAAAAAAATAATTTTTAAAAGAAGGATTCTATAGCATGGTCCGCAAATCTGCAATAGCCCACCAGAAGATCTTGAACCAGATCTGGAGCTGGCAAAATTCAGTGCCAACAATGCAATTAGCTTGTTTCACGTGAGTTGAGTTCTGACCCACTGCAAGTTAGAATGTTGCAGGAGATCATTGCTGTGCTCCTGCAAAGGGAGTGACACAGCAAATGTATGGGCCGTGAGGTCACGATACAGTGACTATAAACATACAGCTTCCACCTGCAAGAATGAGTATTATTGTGCTTGTGCTGGCTTCTTGAAGTACTTCTTCTGAGGATACTCTTCAAAAAAGCAGAGTAGCCCCGAAACAAGCCCTGTGCCATGCAACAAGAGTTGCACCTGGTGGTGAATGTCCCCCAGGGTGAGGCTTTTGATGAGAAAGATTAAAGTCCCCATCTTCATGGCTGTTTAGGAACTAAATTCTAAGTAAAATGGAAGACTTCAGGATCTATATTCTGCTAGGATATACATGTATATATATATATATACTTTCGTATTCTGCAGTCTCATGAACAGACACCAACCCTGGTAATGCCACCACCTGTGACAGGAGTGCAGCGAGTGGCAGCTCAGTGGTCAGTGCTCAAACGCTTGAGATGAAGAAGGTCTAGGGAAAGATGCACGCTCACAAGTCTGATGTCTAGCACTGGCAGAGACAGGTTTCTGTTTGAATAAATTGGATTAATTATGTTGAACTCAAAGGTTTTTGTCTCCTTCATACATGCATTTGCCAATCACTGGCCATTATTAAACTGTCAGACCATAACATCTCTTTAATCCCATCCATCTTGAGTTTTCCACCTGCTAATTCCCCGTGTAACTCGTCCCCTGCTCCATCTCCCTCCTTTCGTCTTTCTACTAAGTCTTTTTTGCTGAGAGAACATTGCATGAGGATTTCACTCAGTGTTGCTACAAGGTCCCTGCCAGGCCGATGGCTCCTTCACATGAAGCCAAAAGTTATGGGCTGGGCTTTTCTCAGCAGGTGCCTCTGCCGAGGGAGCAGGGAATCGCAGAGAGGAGGTAGTAGGCAGTTTCATGGTCTTTGGTGGACAACCTCAGGAGCCACCCGTACAGATCTCCTTGGGTGTCTTGGTAAGAAGAAAAGCTTGTGCTTCTGGTGGGAGAGCAGAGCAATGGTCATCCTGCAATGTGTTTGGCAGCTGTGGAGGATGGGGGTGCATCTCCTCACTGCACCCTGGGAGAACCAGCTTCGGGGACTGTGGTCAGCACCTAAACGCCTTAACATAGCAGTGGGAAAGAACACCACCTCCACACAGGATACCCCCACAGCCTTTTCCTCCTGGCAGTCCCACCACCCTCTCCCTTCCAGTGTCATAGCTCAGATGACTTGATTGCTAAAGCAACAATTTCAGGTGATAGCTGGGCCTGGTCAATGACAGTAAGTGCTTCTAAGTAAATTATGCACCTGCTTCATAGGAAGATTGAATATACAGGAAGATATGACTAAGGTTAATGGACTAATCACTTGTCTCTCACCCCTGGGGTCTCTGTGCTGATCCAGATGAGACTTGAAGGCTGAAAAATTGCAGGGACATATATAACTTGAAGGCGTAATTGAATTGAGTTGTGTGGCAATCTTACCCAAGATCTCACACCTACAGCATATTTTACAAGGAAACCAATGATAAGTAGAGCCCATGGGTGCTGGGTGTTCAACAAAGGATGACAGGGACAGTTTTTAGTGGCAATTCAGCTTGGTCTCCTTGGCCACAGAGCAGCTGCAGTATTGCGGCATGCTCCAGTGCAGCTGGCCCATGGCTGTCTGGGTCGTGTCACTGCCCTGATGCTAGATAAAAACACACTGGGCCATCCTTTGCTGCAAGTGGAAACTACGCAAAACTGGTGCTTTTGCACTGTCCATATTTACAAGATGAACTTCAAATGTTTCTCTTCTTTGGGATGTACCTGTGTGTCTCAGACCATGGCAATTCTCTCTCTCTTGCATGAAGGGTTTTCTCGTGATGCACAACCCCTTCTGATAGTCTCAAAAACTCAAGCTAAAGCAAGTTCCTTCAAATCTGAAGGTGGCTTGTTTATCTGCCTGGTTCCTCACATGGCCCACATAGGCCACGTTTTCTTTATCAGCTTATAAGGCAGATCTGACTGCTCTGCAGAAGAAGGGGAAAGTACACTGCCACCTGACCTACAACTGCAGATTTGGTCCTAGCACCACTGTGCTTGCTCTGCTGTCCTCATCCCACCGGCCTGTCTGCAGAATGGCAGATGGTCTCAATACCTGCTTAGGGTGAACAGGCATCAAGGCCTGTCTTCATCTTCACTTCATCTGCTCCTCAGCCACCTCCTCTCCTCTATCTGGAAACCCGGCATCCAGGGTGTAGCTGGAAGTCCATCACTTGTCTTCCTCAGCTCTTGTCCGCAGCCACACATTCCCACCTGTCCTCGCTGGCCCACAGGCAAGGAGTGGGACCTTGTGTTCAAGGCCCCTCTCTTGCTTTGTGACCTGATGTGCTGATCAAGAGTCAGGGCTGGGAAGCTCTTCTTGTTTAGACCTAGGTCCAGACACTTACATCCAAAGCTATGACCTCCAGCTGAACACAAGTGAGTCACTTTTAGGGTAAAACCCGTTTTCACAGCCAGACTGAATTGATCAAGGAGGGATGGAAGAGGAGGAGGAGGCTGCTAACAGATGCATTGGTGCCAACTCCATATGCAGCAGCAGAACAAGAAACTCCAGATCAGATGTGTGTTTACAGTCTTACCCTTTGAAATTAAGGATAATATAATTTTCACTGCTGGAGATTGCCTAGCAAAAGCAACTATCATATTCTTGAGTGAGTCAGCAGGTCCATTAAATTTGGTTATGTAGTTACATAATACTGAGGGGAAAAAGATTAAAAGCTTGACTGTTTTGGGTTTCTCTTACTAAATATCTAGTGACATATAAAATGCTCTTCAGAGAAGAATTATAGGTATCCTGGGAAAAAATTGTCATTGAGATGAGGCTTTTTTTGTGACAACGTGACATGAAAAATGAGCACCAGATTCTCTGTGCTTTCTCTTAGGCTTGGCATAGAAACAATTTATACTGGCATAATTGGGAACACATGGTGAGCATTTTCTCAAGACATTGTTAGGGTCTCCCCATTGTAGGAAGAATAGAATAGAATAGAATAGAATAGAATAGAATAGAATAGAATAGAATAGAATAGAATAGAATAGAATAGAATAGAATAGAATAGAATAGAATAGAATAGTTGAGTTGAAAGGGACCTACAACAATCATCTGGTGACTGTCTGACCACTTCAGGGCTGACCAAAAGTTAAAGCATGTTGTTAAGGGTATTGTCTAAATACCTCTTAAACACTGACAGGCCTGGGGCATTGACCACCTCTCCAGGAAGCCTGTTCCAGTGTTTGGACACTCTCTTGGGTGATAAGTGCACCTTTCTTTAGTGCAACCCCCCCAGCGGTGCTGAACACCTTGCCCAGCCATGCATTCAACCTGGCTGAGCACAAACACTGCCTATAGGAGCCAAATGCAGCTTAGGGTGGGTGTGTGGTGGGTACTGGCTGTCTCTTGGGAGTGCCCATGCACTTGGCTTAAATCATCCAGAAGCAGTAAGGGCAGCCTTCTACATACATGTTTTCTGAAGAGCTCCACGTGGGGACCTAAAGCGTGGGGGTCTGCATCCTTCACAAACCAAATCACGTCATCCACTGTCCAGGTCAAAGGATTCTTGCTTGATGGCCGAGCCACATCTTGTCGTTCTGGTGAAGGACTTGAGGCTATCGGTACAAAAAAGCCCACAACAGCTCGTTACAATGGCACACAGCAGTTTTCTTGGTTTGTGAGTGTGCAGTAGTACAGCAGCCTCATTGCGGCGTTGGATCTATGTGTGCAAGTATCAGCCTGAGAGGACGGGGTGGGGAGAGAAGGGGACTTGGAGCAGTTTCTGATCTGAGTGCTTATCGGGAGACATGATCCCAGCTGGCGAATTGCGTTAAAAAAAAAAAATGAAACCTTCAGGTTCCTGCTGAGGAGACAAAAATGTGCCAGCTACCAGGCTCTTAAACTGAGCTGCCCCTGCTGTCTGATCTGCAAGCAGCGGGGATCTTGGCTCAAGAAGACACCACCCTCCCACCTGGAGAGAAAGTGCTTCAGCACCAAACAAAGGACTTTGCCATTGAATGCGAAGCTTAGAGGATAAAATCAGGATTTAGCAAATAGTTTTCTTCCCTTCACATTCAGATATTCAGACTAATCTTAGAGCTTAAAGGACAGTTTCTAGTCAATACCTTCCTAATCTTAGGCTCTCACAAAACTGATGATCCCCAATTAATGCCCATTTGGAAAACTACTAAAACAAGCAAAGATGAACATTGCACATGTGACTTTTTAATGGTATAGGCCCTGGATGATTTAAGGTCACTTCAGCTTGCTGCAGCTTTAAATCAAGTGAATAAAGGCACGTTGGAATGAAAGTGCATTTATGTTTTTATTCTTAGTCTCCTCAGAATTATAAATCTCAGCCTCCACATGAATACAATTTGCACCTCCACTTATGCCGCTTCACTATTACAAGAACTATATTATGCTCGGTTACAGGAAAGCTGTTTAAATTTGTTTATATCCACACCAAGCAAACTTTGCATTAGCAGGCAGCAGCACACAGGTATATAAAATGTTGCTTGCCCTGATCTGCTAATTTCTTTCTAAGGCCCAGTTTTTAATGAGAGGTACAAATGGAAAGCAAGCAGGCACTACAGAGGACAGAAAAGGAAACAGAAGAGTGCAAGTAGAGGGAAACCACAGATACCTAAATAGGAGCCTGGAGAAACCCCAAGTAGCCAACAGGGCAATCAGAGCTGCTAAGCAGAGAAGGGCTGAGCTCTCCAGAGGAATACTGAGCTTATAAAGACAGAAGAAATGTATGATAACCCCCACGTGTGACTCAAAACATGATCCTAATGTGTAAGAACAAATGTAGTGGGCTGGGTTTGTGGCTTATGTAGATTGTCATTCCATTGACTTCAATAGAGCCATGCTGATTTATATTAGCTGAGGATCTGCCCATATATGCACAATAAAGGCTTTATGTGCATATTGGTCCTTTTTTTCTCGATGCCATGCTCGTCTTATGGTAGAATGTAATGAGGTATATTTTGCAGTTATGAAGGATGAACTCCAGTAAGCAGAAAGTGCTACGAATTTGCAAATCTGGTCGATGGGCTTCATAATGGGATGTGATGTAAATATCATGATAATTACACCCTCATTTGCTAAGTCGCTGCTCTGGATATAAAGGACAAGGAATAGCTGCAGGACCTCTTAATTAGACAGTGAAGGACTGGTGTTTGTATGGACTCAGGTGACCCTTGTCTCCTCTTACAAAATAAATGCAATACACAATGGTGCAGACATCATCTGGAGCCTTTGGCATGAAACGATGAAGACAAAGAGTGCAAAACAAGCAGGGTAATCTTGGCCAACCCCTGGATCATCAGTTACACCGAGTAACTTTGTCAGAGACAAGTGGGAGAACTGAGACTTGTCTTGGACGCAGAGGGGTGAGTATTTCTCCCCTGCCTGATCTGCCAATAATCTGGGTGTCAGCTGATGTGTGGAAATATTGAGCACCTTGGCATCTCAAACCAAAGGCAGGGAGAAAACCAGGGTTTTGTAAACCAGCTGGAAAATAGAGGGGGGAGAGAAACGTTTGGCCGTACCCAAAGGATTGCAGATGTTTCTATGCTGCTGCCATAATGTGGTCGAGGGAGAAGTTGTGCCCCTCCTGAGGATCACATTTTTTCCCTTAAATTTGAATGAATGTAATGGAAGCAGAGGGTCTTAGTCTGGGATTCACACTGGGCACAGAGAGAGCAGCCCATGGCCCAGTGATTCCTGCCTGCAACCTGCTGCTTCCAGAAATGCCAGGAAAGGGCAAAGGAGAATAGAGAGCTCTGAGAGCAGCTGGGAGTCTTCACAGGTATTGGAAATACCTGTAATGAAAGGAATGGGGCTGAGGAGAAAAGGTTGAAATGACAGGAGAATTCTATTCACTCCTTTGCAGTCTAGCGATCAATAGCATAAATCTGATTTTTTAAAGACAAATATATAAATGACCTTTCTGAAGAAACCACATGGCTAGAACTCTTCCAGACTCTAGCAGGTGAAGATAACCCTTTCAGATCCCAACCTGAGGTATAATATAATAATATAAAAACAAGAATTATGTGTAGATACTAACTCTTCAAAGATAGCTTCATTTTTATTTACCAACCTAGAGTCAAGTCCTGCTGCTTTTTCATGAATTAAGATTTGTTATTTTACTTGTGTGTAAAGGGCTACTTTAAATGTTGTTAGTAAAACTGGGATAAAACCACCTTGCAGACTACTATCTTGAACATATTTTGTAGCTGGTGAGTCCAGAAACAATCTGGTTTTCCACGTATTTTTAAAATGTATATTGTTGTTTAATTTACTCTGGTTTTTTGTATCATATTTTACATATTTAAGTGTAATTTCTCTATTTATAAAAGAAAATAAATCATTTCATGTATACACAAAAGCATAGGGTTTGTTTCAATAGCATCACTTTGCTGAGTGATTATATTAAGCACAAAAGTGTTTGATGGCAGCAGGGCAAGTACTATACATTTTTTCTTATCTGAAGGTATTCACACTTAACCTAAGAATTATATAAATGAGGAATTCTCATGTCCCCTGGGTATCCTATGCCATCCTGTCATCAGAATTAATCAAGATGATAATGAATACTCAGATTACAAAGAGATGGGAGTGCTCACCACCAATAATTATTTTTCGAGATCGTAATCTAGGTCAAATCCAATTTCCTGTTTTTGACAGGTGGCAAAAATTTGTCAAATTAATGGAATGGGATATGGAAATTTAAGTAATCGGAGAGAAGCGCTTCCCTCTCCTGCCTGAAGCAGTGTTGGAGAAGGAGGGTGAAGAGGTTCCTCTGCAGGGAAAGGTCTTGAGACATCCCAGATGAGACCATTGCCTGCACAGAAACAGCTGGAAATGCTGGGTCAGTGGCCAAAGCCCAGCAAAGTCAATGGAAAGACACGGTCTGTCTTGGTCTGAGCTCTCACCCCATGCAGGATTTTCTCTGTCCTCCACCTCTGGCCTCGGGACCTTCTCGAGAAGAAGGATGGAGAGAGAGAAAACCAACAGCCAAACGGCTGCAGAGCCGTGACAAGGAAATCAAATGCTAAAATGGCGTTAAACCTACGAATGAAGGAAAGATAAATAACAGAGTCCCTAAATATGTTCTTGGCAAACATACAGAGCCCAGAGGGAGTACGGTCATTGATAGATAAGAGTGGAAAGGGAGTGACAGATGAACTTTAATATTGCTGCAGGACTAAATGATTTCTTTACCTCCAGGGGAAGGGGTGGGAAAAAAAATTTAAAAGGTTCTCTGCTTGCAATGGAGCAGATAATAAGGAGCATCAGATCTACAGAAACTAAGCAGAAGTAGCGGAGCCTCAAAGGCACAGAGAAATGGGAATTGTTTTTTTTTTTTTTAAAAAAAACCCACCTCACACTGTATACAAGGACAGGAGGAAGGCTTTGTAGAAGACACTTATCCAAGGGCACATTGAGCAGGAAAAGAGGAGAGACATCAGAAAAGCAGACATGTGGGAGAACACAATTACAGGATATTTATGTGCATGGGGGGGTTTGATGAGCCACAGTCAGCAGAGAGTTCTGGAGAGAAGATTGGGCTCAGCAGGCCGGTTTGCACTGGCAGGCTCTTGCAGGAGATGCCGCCGTGCATCACCTGGCTGGTGGCCTCGGCCCCTTGGCACAGCAGGGTAGAGTCCCCGTCTCAGCAGCACGGTGGCTGCTCCCGCTGCCGGCGCGGCACACGCTGCGCGGGGCTGCAGCATCGCGGGCGCTCCTCCGTCCGCTGCAAAAGCAGCCCAGCGTCCAACTGTGGGAGAGGAAACTGTGGGCTGCCATTACATGTGTGTTGGGGCTTTTCTTTATTTGCCTTTCTTTTGTAGGGGTGTGTGTGGGGGGAAATAGGCAGCTCACCAAACTCATTGAACCTTTCAGGCTGTAAAAGCCCTCAAAAATTAACAGGCAGGCTGTGTTTGCTGAAGAATTGGTACCCAGCACTGAGCCCTGCAGTGCTGGCAGCAGCTCCTTGGTCAGTGCCCTGGGGAGGTGGGGGATTCAGCCCCCTCAGAGTGTTTGCAGTATTATTCTGGAAAAAGAGACACTTCAAACCCTGGGTCCCCAAATGTTTTCAGGAAATAAATGTATTTGCAACCAGGATTGCCTCTTTAACAAAGGCCCTCAGGTGATAATAATTAACTGCTAATATTGGGTAATAAAATCTACATAAAAATAACAAGCTACAGGGCAAGGTTAAGGTTATTATGTTGTGGTTGAATACGCAATTCTTCATACTTGGAATAAAGGCTTTGTTTGTTATGTAAGGAGGCTTGGAAAGGTTTATGATGTCCTTGACTATTCCTTCCCTGATTTAAGAGCTTCAATTTGGCAAATGATGACAGGAAAGTGCATGTTTATCTGTTAGCAGCCCCAACTGGCTTTCTGAAATGAGATTTTTTTTTTTTTTGGTATTTTTTTGGTTTGGAATTTTTTAGCATAATCACGGAGATTTAGGCATCAAGCTTCTGATCGCATTAATGAGAGCTTTGAGGTTTAATCTCATCCATTCCGCTTGAAAGACATGTTCTGCTATGCACTGAGATATTTTTTTATGGTTATGGTTTTTTCCACGATATTTGCCCACCATGATAAATAACGCAAGCTATTTTTCAAAAATATCCATAAATAAAGAGGATTGGTTTGAGGTTTCAGAGAGAAATTCTTCCTCTTTTTAATTAGTCCTGCTCATCCCTGCCTTGTAAGTATGCAAACTGAGGAGGATAAGAACAGAGATTAGCATGCACCACTTAATCATCTTTGCTCACTTATGATTCAGCAGCATATAAATTATCCCTAGAAAGGGGAAAAACACATGCAGAAGCATCATAGTGACAGTGCAGTTTCCAAAGACCTTTGCAAGCGAGATTTTGTGAAGACAGTAATGAAACTTCAGTGTGGCTGCACTTAAGCATGTGCAGAAAGATGTGCATTTTTAAAGTCTGAGATTGCCAGTAGAAGTGGAAGCAGCATGCTGGGTCAAAGTATGATGGCTGTGGAGAAATACAGTCTCTAACTTTCAGGAGAAGCAGGCAATCTTGAGCTGGCCAAACATCCCACAGGTCCCAGATGAGCTAGTCTTTGCAAGTGTCAAATGCATGTCACATAAAACATGCTCAGAAGTTTTGGGATGAGTCCTGTTACCTTGAACTGTCATATGTAGCAGCTTAATGTCACCTGTTACAGCTTCAAAGACAACCAAACATCTTGGGTGCCGGGTCAACAAGAAATATTTTCCTCTTTGCTCCTCAAAGTGCTTTAATATGTTTCAAGCTGGAGAAATATAGGAACCTGCAAAGCCTATCGCATGGCCACTGTATGACTTTTATGAGACAGGGAAACAGTGGTATTCACAGTCAGAAGCAAGAAGGGAAAGTAACTCAGATGAGCAAGCTCAAGGAACTCTGATTTTTTACACTTCAGTCCCTCGAACATAGATTCAAACCCCTGATACCAAGGCTTTTTTCCACACAACACATTTTTGTCACAGGAACTCTACCACAGTATTTTGTGGATGCTGAAGATGCACGAAGTATCCAATAAGCCATTGGGTAAGTTAGGGAAGAAAAATCTATGAAAGGTTACTAAATATGAATCCACCATTTCTGGTTCAGGAAACCCTCAAGCCACAAATTGCTGAAGGTGGGGAGGGTAGCGAGGACTTATCTCTGTCTTGGGGCTGTGCTGCTGTCTCACGCGGCAAACAGACCTCTGCTCTGTGCTGCTCTGACCCTGCCTGCGTACTACAAAGAGATAATGACTGATCCCAAGCAGAATGATAAAGATTTTCAAAGCGAGTAACAACATTGTTAAATCTTGGCTCCTCACAGCTGCCAGCTAAAGCTTGACGAAAAGGTTCCAGTTCTGCTAAGAGGCTCTAGGGAAGCAGTGGGAAAGGGGAAAATGAATCCTGTGCACAGTAAAGCCCCTTGTCCTCCCAGCACCTGATTATGCTGGCCCAAGAGGCACTGAACAAGATCTGAAAGAAAAGGCTCTTCGTTTCCTTTTCTTTGCAACTGAGGCCCTTGGTTCTTAGTGACAACCTTTTACAAGTTGTTAGCAGTAATGCATTTCTATGCTATCCACTGTGCTTTGAGTAATGCTGACTCTATAACTAAAGAAAATGATGAGAACCGAATGCTTATCTGTGCTCTGTATAATAGACTAACACAGGAGTAAACCAAGGAAATAAGTGTGTGAAAATAATAGCACAGTGAGGGATGGGTTTTGGTAGGTACTGAACATTTAGGAAGGCAAACTGAGATAAACAAAGAAATGCAGGGATAAATACTGATAATATGTATTTTGCAAGAATAATGTTCTAAAATATTAAAGAATGAAAGTTCAGAAACAGGAAATAATACAGGCATTGAGAAGGTGAGGGATCCGAAAGAATTATGCAAAGACGTGCAACTACTGGAAAGGGACTCTGGAATGACTACTGAGCAAGAATATGCGGAATCACTTGCAGTTTCCAGGGGAAATGCAAGGGCAGAAAAACAGTGTAATGAGCTAATGGTAGACAAAGGGGCTAGGGGAACCAGCAAGTCTTCTGCAAATATATCAGGATTAAAAAAAAAAAAAAAATACTAGAGTGACAGTAGATTCCATTAATAAATGAGGAAGGGAAAGAAATTAATGACTTAAAAATGTCTGAAACACTCAACTCCTTTGTTAAAACTATCCTCAAGATGAAAAATGCATAAATGAAGTTTGAATAATTAGTAAGGGGTGATGACACTGTTGGAATCACTACTGATAAAGACCTGTTAATGGAGAACTTAGAAAATGCAAAGGAAGACAGAGTTAACAGAAGTTCAGGGAATTAGCTAACCCGCTTGGTGAACCCAGCTCATTTCTAGAGGGGGGAAAAAAAAAAAAAAATCAACCCAGCAAACCTAACTCCTAGCAGGGTAACTGGACAAAAATACAAAGAGGGGGAAGATGAAGGATTATTGAATGCAGCGGTTCCCATGGCATCCCTTGAATTTGCAGATAAACTTCTTGTGACTTTGCTTCCTGAAGGATAAAAGAACCTTGAGCAGTAAGTTGGATGATTTCTGAAAATATATGTTTTGCTGGGCAGTCTTTTTCAAGCAAAATCTGGCCTGGTTCATGACTAAAGGGGCAGGATGGGCCATGCAGCTAGGAAGCAAACTCTTTTGCTGAAATGCTTTGAGGTAGGCACTAATATTTGGGCTTGCTCTGCATCATATCTTGTACACAGCTGGTATCATACAATTAATTGCTGTAGGCAGTATCATCTTTGGGAGGAATGCCTTACATATTAATATTTATATCTGCAAGTCGATAATAACAGTTGTGATTGCCACACAATTATACATAATACATATGTTTACATAATTAATAACAACATTAGAAAACGTTCACCTTTTTACTTAATGATGAACAGATTGATTTTGTGTTTACATAGATTGTTATTTCTCCTTCTAAATGGAAGTGTGTGTGGTCTGGATGGATGTCAATACAGACCCACCTCACTAGTTTTTCTGGGAATCTAGGAGTGAGTTAAGACTCCAGCATGGCACCAGCACAGCAACACACATTGCTAAATGGAAGATGTTACATTACCACTTCTGTTTCCTTCAAGATAGGTCCCATTCCTTGTTGGGCTGGAGGTCTGATGCCGCAGGCCAGTAGATGAGGACCCCCCTGAAGACACCTGGGCAGGACGATGGCTACAGGAGGAAGAGGAGACTCCAGCAGGACGTGCGTCTGTGGGACTCTGCAGCACGGCGTACACGGAGCCCATGCAACCAAAGGCAGAATCGGCAGGATCCACGCTGTACCTCTTCATGTTTGCAGGATCAACCAAGTAGTCCTCAGGTGTGGCCGTTTCTGCCCAGGAAACCAAGACACAAAAGAAACATCAGTAAAACAGAACAAATTTTAATTCAGCCCTTGAATAAATTTTTTTTTTTTTTTTCCAAAATCTCTTCTTTTTGGAAAAAAGTTTAACACCAGCTTTCTATGCAGACAGCTGGCTCCAGGCAGGATCCTTGCAGAGAACTAATAAATAATGAGAGGAAGCACAACCTCTCAGAAGTCAGTAGACTCACAGCAGGGAAACTATGGCTTGATGTGCCTCATCTGTGTCAGCTTATGGCAACGTTCTCTGTAAAGTCCTGAGCCACTGACTGGAGGGTCTCATTTGCCTCATGGTGCTGTCCAAATACCACCAAGACTGGAGGATTGTGCAGCTATTTTTTGCTCTGTCTTTCATTTAAAAACATGAAGGTTGGAAGAAAGAAGGCAGAGGAGGACAACAAGATAGGGAGTTTGTTGTGTTCATAGCACCTGGCAGCCAGTAGGAGGGAGTGAAGGCAATAAACCTTCTGGCTGCAATTACCGAAATTCATCAGAAAATATCCTCAGCTGCAGACATGCATCAGGCCTGGTATGCCACAAGGAGAAGAGAGTTGGTGACTGATGGGCACACCCAAGGTTTATCATGGGCAGAGGTGTATGAGGGAGTCATTCAGACCTGGCTCAAAAGTCAAAGCTCTTTCTCCTCCTCATTCCCACCACTCTTCTCCCTGCAAAACCAATCCTCCCCTCGCACAGCCCCAGGACCCTCTGCTCGACCACCCACCACCATCACCACCACCACTGGGATATAAGCAGAGCCCCTGGAAACCTCTCTGAGATCCAAACCTCCACATAAGCCCTAAAAATACTGGTAAACTGTGCCTCAGAGATTCCTGCTCCCACTGGGTGAAACAAGATGTTAACATCTGGCAGACAGGGAGCCTTCAGATTGGGAAAGTGCCTCTCATTGCCCCATGATGGTGCTTTTGAGCTGTTGAAAAGGCCACCTCTGCCTCCAGAGACATCTAAGCAGGGTGGAATTACCCCTGTGGTGTCGCACATCTCCTTCTCTGCCTGAGCAACACTCTCCTCCTAACATATTTCATAGCTTTATTGAGTAACAGGAAGAATTTATGCTGTAATTCATGGTACAAGACCCAAACCCCCATCACTAATAGATGTTGAGGCTGTATATAATAGAGTTTTCCTTTTGATTTACATTTTTACTCTTTTCCTTCGGAAAAAAAAAAAAAAAAAAGAAACCTTGGCAGCTGCATACAGTAGTTGATGTTAAACAAACATGATTTAGTTTGACAACTCAAATACTCAAGAGTTGTACCATGCCAGCATCCTGGCACAAACTTTTGTTAGATGATTGCCTGACTATTCATTCATTTACTGCTATCTTTTCAAACTTTCTCCCATTCTGGGCTGAGGCTGGACTCAACATACGGCAAACATCAGATCTGAAGGACAGCTGTAAATGCAAAATTTCCTCGCTTTTGGACACTTGCCTTTGCAACTGCAGGTAGTTCCTTTAGTAATGCTTTTCCCTGTTAGATAATTTGGATTCTTACAGCATGCTTTCAGGTATCCTGTTGCTTTCTGCCAGGGATTTCTGAGCTTGATTCTCACACAAATACAGATAGGGTGGAATTCAATTGAATTCAATGGAGCTCAGCTAACGTAACACTAGCATAAGAGAAATGGGAATCAGACACTCTGAACCTTTCTCCCTAACCTCCGACAGATGCCAAAATTGTGTAGCAATTGAGCTAAATACCTTGCTTTTCAGACTCCTCCCAATAAACCAAAGAAAATCCAATCAAGCCTTCTCATTCAAAGGAATTTAATTACTGTGTAGAACACTTGCAATAAAAGCCTCTTATGCACAGACAGCACTTTCTGCAGCATCCTGCCTGCACTGCATGGAATAATTATGCCTCTTGTGAATCATTACCTCTTTATTCTGGGAAAAGAATGCTCTTTTAATATGATTACAATATGAAGAAGACGCAGGCTATCAAAACAGCAAACAGCACATTAGAAGAGCCCTGCTAAATAAACGGCATACAGCTTTATTACTGTGGATATAAATGACTCCAAAATTTGTGAGCAGACACTAGGGATCTTTCGACTGATGACAGACTCTCTCAGTAGTCTGTGTGAAATTAGATGTGTGCGGGTGAAATCTCCCTGTGGCAAGACACCCATGAGTTGTGCGTGAGACTATGATGAAGAGCCAGACTCTGGCAGTTCTGTTCCTGACCCTGCCTAAGACTCTTTTCTTCCACATGTCTCTGCTTTGGGCTCCAAAGTGGGAGTAATGGTGCCTATTGCCATGGACCAGGCAGGAGTCTCCATTCATTACTGTTCAAAACATGCCCCGCTGGAAGGTGCTTTGGGAATCTGAAAAGTCATATTAATGTCTTCATTGAACAGGGGGGAGCAGGGATTGTCTCAAGCAGCGATGTTTCCAAGCAAGCCTTCTCAGAGCTCCTGATCTTCAAATTGACATGAGCAGTCAGTAGCTTACAAGAGCAACTCATCAGAGTCCCCTCCTCTTGACCAAAATAAGCTCATGTTGAAATACAGATAACAGTTAGATTAGGAAAAAGGAGACTGTGCATTCAAGTATGTGCGGTTACAGGTTTTTAACCATACAGTTGTAAAAGGTCCTGGTCAGCTTTTGTTTGCCTTGACGAGTGCGGGCTCCTTTGTAAAACTGCACGACCTGATGCACCTGGAGCAACCACGTCTCTGTGACCCCATGCCTTGCAATGGTCTGCCCACCCCCACGAGAGTCCTACATGTGGGAGGGAAGAGGCAAGCAAGTTCAGGGGACTTTCAGGGCACAGAGAGATCCATTGTGCCCCTGAGGGGTGACACAGTCCCTGGGCAGGAGGAGACATCTGCATTTCATGATCCCCCCTCCCAGGGACAGAGAAGGAGGTGAAGGTGACCAGGGACAGTCTATCTGGGTTCACCAAGTATCAGTCACACCTGACGAACCTGGTTGCCTGGATTTGTGGACAAAGGTAGAGCAGTGGATGTCATTAGCCCTGACTTCAGCAAGGCTTTCTACACTGTCTGCCACAATATTCTTGTATCCAAGTCAGAACATTATAGTTGAGATGAGTGAGAAACTGGTTGGATGATCAAGCTTAGTGGGTGGCAGTTAATGGGTTGTATGTAGGTCAGTAAAAAGTGGGGTACCACAGGGGTCTAACCTGGCATCCAGGTTTGGTCTCTGCCATACCAAACATGGACAAATGGGTGAGTTCAGCGGAGGGCCATCAAGATGGCTGGGGCCTGGAGCACTTGCCCTGCAAGGAGATGCTGGGGGAACAGGACTTGTTCAGCCTTGGGGAGAGGCAGCTTGGGGGGTAGGAACCTAAAAACAGCCCCACAGGACCCATGGGGAGGTCACCAAGAAGATGGAGCCAGGCTATGCACAGTGGCGCACAGCTGGAGAACAAGTGTCAACAGGCAAAAATCGAAGTGAAAACTTCAGACTGGATGCAAGGAGAAACCTTTTCCCCCTGAGGACAGTGTGGCAGTGGCAGAGGTTGCCCAGAGAGGTTGTGCATGCTCTGGCACTGGAGGTTTTCCAGACCCAACAGGACAAAGCCCTGAGCAACCTGGTCTGACCCATAGCTGACCCTACTTTGGGCAAAAGCTTGGACCAGAGACCTCCTGGGGTCCCTTCCCACCTGAATTGCACTCTGATCCTATTACCGACATGTCCTCCACTCCAAGAAGCAGCTGTAGAGATGGGGGAGGATGGTGGCAGGGCCTCATGTGAGGGGTCCAAGACCCCTCACAGTGGCACTGGAGGCAGCGGGAGAGACGGGCTCCATTGTCCAAAAACGAAAGACTGTGGAAGGTCTCTGTGTTCCTATTTCTCTAGCTCCTTGTTAGTTGGTACCACAGAGAAGCTGCATGAGTTGGGGCTCCACCAGTGATGTGTATGAATATATCTGCATTTTGTAAGCTCCCAGAAGGCCTTGTAAAGTGCACAGCTTCCACAGCTACTAATCCCACTTTGGCCAATTAGGGAAAAACATGTTTTCTAAGACAACAGAAGAAAACACAACTCTCTACTGAGGTTTAAAATGCAACAGTTTCATAAATCTGTAGCTTAGTCTTTCTGTATTCTGTCACACTTCTGTGTTTTATTTTCCAGGTAGTCAGCAGGGGGGCACACACTAGTGACAAATTAGTACACAATGTTTTAAAGCAGGATTTGTGAGAAAGCTGCTTTGAGCCTTTGCTTTGAACACAGTAGTCTCCGTTACAACTGTTCACCACCCGGAGATGTTCAAGCCATTTTGGCATAATCTTCCTTTCCATGAATGGTTCTCAAGCAACTGGATTGAAAAGTCCAAGGCTGTTACATCCAACACACCTTAAAATGCAGCCGAGGAAAGGAAAAAACCAACTGCTTTCCCAATTTAAAAATTCACATTTCTTTAGCTGAGTTTCTTTAAAGTAGCAGCCTGTATGGTTCCTAGCCAAATTATTGAGGATGGGTCACTTGAGAGTTAAAACAGCATGAGAACCTTCAGCTCACATCCCAGGTCTGCTGCAGATCTCTGGAGTGACCTTGGTCAGGTTATGCATCATCTCGAGACCCCAGTTCTCCAATAGGCTGAAGAAAAATATTTGGTTTGTCTCTCACCTCTTTTAACATGTTAAGTTCTTTGCCTCTGCAGTGTCTGTATGCTGCTACAGGGTGCCACATGGATGTGTACACTGCATATCTGAATGCAAAACACATACGGTGGACCTTTGGTAGCATCTGGGAATAGACACACTCCAGAAAGACAAAAAAATTATACCTCCCATTGTGCATTAGGAAAGCAAATAAAAATCAAGCAGGAAATGAGGAAGAGTGTATACCCAGGGAAGATGATCCTTAGCTGTAGTTTTCCTGAGCAGATCTAATCTCTCACTTTTTATTCTTTATCTTAAAAAAAACCCAAACAACCTTAATTTGCTAAAATCTCTCCTAGAGGTAAAAGCTCTTTCTGCACTCCAGGGGCACTCTCTAGCCTGCCTTCTCTCCTCTCCTCCCAGGCAAACACGTCTTGTGCCACTTTCCTCATCTGCTGCTGCTCCTGCATCACTTCTCGGGTCACAACCCTCTCTCCCTTTACTTGTCTCAGGCTCCCTTACCTTAAAGCCTCCACCTGCTCCTTCCTCCATCCTTCCCTGTCATCTCTTCCTACTGCTTCTTCCATCATATTCCCAGCATCTTAACTTTGCTTTAACATTGCTTTTGCACACCAGCAGCATCACCCTTTTCCAATTTTGTCAGCTGTTTTCCCATCTCCCGTTATTCCTTCCTCCTTCACCACTGACCTGCACAGCCATTTCTTCCCCAGGCTGTTCCCCTCCCACCCACCTCACACCCTCACTCATCCAGCTTTCCCTTTCCTGATACCCCCACGCCTTTCTCTGGGTTTGTCCCCAAATTGCCGCTTGGACAGCAGTGCCCAAGGTCAGGGCAGTGAACTGAGACCAGGGTCCGTGTTCCCAGTTAACAGGCCGTGTCCTGCACAGCCATGGAGTGGCTGCACCTGGGTGAAGGTTGCACAGGGCACCAATGGAAACCCACACACTGATCCCCAAACGAGGGAGACCCTCTTTTACACACCAGTAGCTTCCCAGGACATCTGTTCTTCCTTCTAGGCCACTACTTTTATGTCATTTCATAAACTTTTACTCCAGCACCTGCAATGCTCTATCATTTGTATATGCTCTAATTAAACTCCCCATTAACTTCTTTTCCCCACAGTCAGTATGGATTTCTTTTTCTTTCTTTCTTTCTTTCTTTCTTTCTTTCTTTCTTTCTTTCTTTCTTTCTTTCTTTCTTTCTTTCTTTCTTTCTTTCTTTCTTTCTTTCTTTCTTTCTTTCTCTTTCTTTCTTTCTTTCTCTTTCTTTCTTTCTTTCTTTCTTTCTCTTTCTTTCTTTCTTTCTTTCTTTCTTTCTTTCTTTCTTTCTTTCTTTCTTTCTTTCTTCCTTCCTTCCTTTCTTTCTTCCTTTCTTCCTTCCTTTCTTCCTTCCTTTCTTCCTTCCTTTCTTTCTTCCTTTCTTTCTTCCTTCCTTCCTTCCTTCCTTTCTTTCTTTCTTTCTTTCTTTCTTTCTTTCTTTCTTTCTTTCTTTCTTTCTTTCTTTCTTTCTTTCTTTCTTTCTTTCTTTCTTTCTTTCTTTCTTTCTTTCTTTTTCTTCCTTCCTTCTCTTTCTTTCTGCTCATTCTGTCATTCTCTCTTTCTTTCTTTCATTCTCTCGTTCTCTCGTTCTCTCTTTCTTTCTCTCTCTCGTTCTCTCTTTCTTTCTCTCTTTTCCCTGCCCCTATTCTTCCTTTTTTTGTATCATCCCCTATTCCTCCTATCATTTAGTGATGGGCTTTGCCCCCTGACCCTTCCCTCTACCTTTTTAAGTGCTACCATATATTTTCTATAATGGGTTGACCATATGTGAACTCCATATTTTAAGCTGCATGATATCATAGCTTTCTCAGACCTCATCTCCCCACCCCAGACAGGGCCAGCCTCTTCTCATCTCCCAGTCATTTCGAGAGGAGCCAGCCACAGTGTCAAAATCCTGTTGAGACACTCCTTGCACGGTTTTATCTTCACCTATATTTTATAGTTCCCGAACCTGGTTCCAGCTCCTCACACAAGGATGGCATCTGCCCTATCTGGGAGGCCGTGTGGAGGGAGTGGAAGGGGACAGTTCTAAGCAGCTGTAGAGATGAGAAACCCTGTATCTCAGCCTTCATGGAAGGAAAAAGAAAAGTTGGGAAACACAAAAAGCAAATGCAGAGATGCAGAAGGAAATTCTTCAGGTGAATTTAACCATCAGTTTGCTCTACTGTAGGCCAGAGGAAGGGAGCAGAGAGATCTAAAGACTATTTAAGAGTGTGAAAGATATGCCTTGGTTCTGAACTTCTATCTTCTGTTATAACATCAGCTCTTAAAAGATTAAAAAATAGCTTTGTCTGCCAAACAGCCTCACGCATTTCTGTCCAGTCAGAAACAGACCATGGACCTTATCTTGTAGCTTGAGCCTGCACGCATTTATCTAAAGATAAGAGCTTCCTATGATGGATTAAGACTTTCCAGCTCTGCCTGCTGTGATTTACTCTGGGATTACAGCACCGGCCCATTTCTTTTAGTTCTATCGCCTGTCCAGACATGCAGTACAACGAAAATATGATGTCACCCCTTAGCAGGCATTTCTACACCGTGTCAACACCGCTCTCTGGTGCATGCATCTGCACCCCACATGCCTGGGCAAGGACTGGACCTTTTCCACACCAGCCCGTGTCCTTGGCTGGACGAGGAAAACGTTACAGGGAACGGCATTTGGTTTGTGGCAGCGGAGCTGAGCTGCTCGCTGCTCGCCAAGGCGGGGTGGCACGGAGACATGTCCCTGAGGAGCCACAGCATCCCTGAGGCTGCTGCAGAAAGGCAGCGAGCGAGCAGGCAGCCCAGGGCATCCGCCGACAGCGGGTCAGGGCTGTCACGCCTGCGTTGTTTGGTCTACAGGATAACTTTTGCATGGGTTATAGGAACACACAGGGAAAGGGAGACACTAGTCAGTCAGAACAGGAAAATGTAAATAAGCCTCATCCACTTGTGAATGTAGGTTTTATGAACGCTGAAACCATGGCAATAAAACCTGCAGTGAATTCTCCAGGGTTTAGTCGGAGGCTTTACTGCACCACGTACCATGTCGTTGTGTCCTAGCTGCTAAAAAATATTTTGCGGTAACTGAAATGCCAAATTCCCCAATGGGAAGCTGCCAGTCAGTTAACATCAAGAATCTAAATTTTTAGAGAATTTTCCAAAATCCAATGTTGTCCTGATTACAAGGACTTCAGCATAGGCAATTTTTTTTTCATTACTTAAACAATTTCCCTTGAGTATTTGCAGCCCAGACAACAGCCACATTGTGTTTAATGCAGTAGAACCAGGGAATTAAACCAGCTGGGAACAGATCAACATGGTTTTATTGTCGAAACTGAGTAAAAAGGTAGAGTAAATTCACAAGCTAGCTGCTGACAAATATATTAGATTCAATAATAAAAGGTGCTCGTGTGTATAAATAACCCATGGAGGATTTTTTTTTAAGTGCTTGGGGATGATTGAGTAAATGTCTTGTGTTGCAACGGAGAGGTTTTAGTACTATCTTACAGTGTAGGCAAATTGTTTTGGTACTGCATCCCCACGAGTGAAGGCAAAGGGATTTCAGTGACATAGGGATCCAGCCTTTAGAAAAAGTCTTCTTTTGGCCTCTTCCTCCTGATTTCAGACCCGCTCCTCCTTTCTTTTCCCTTCTCCCTTGCCTTTATGTTACACCAAATTGTACATCACGAAAAGGAGATTTATCGGGGTTGTATAATTTTGTGTCTTAGCACAGCAATAGTTCTGCACTGGCAGAGGGAGACGGGAAAGGCTGCAATCGATCTTTTCTGTCTCCAGCTTCTAGCAGTACCTAGAGGAGATTTTCTATCCAGGTAGTTTATAATGTACTCTGTATGCTTATAAATCAACATTGATAAAAGTCACAAAAAGCTGTGTATAGAATAGACTAGATGAAAATGACTGTGTTATTTGAAAATTTCAAGGTGTAACACACTGGGATTCTCTGCAGCTGAAGTACTTAGTGCATTTTGTTCTGCTACCACCATGATGAATTTCCCTGAATTATTTTGCTTAGTTCTGGCTTAAAATATTTAACAGAAATTTTTTTTTAATTGAAAAACGAACCATTTCAGACACAAGAAGTGAGATGTCTAGAGCAAAATGCAGTAACTGCAAAATAAGCTGCATTTGCCCATTAACTAATCTCATGCAGGAGTTTGGTAGAGCACATATAAAACTTGAGTGTGTGCATGTGTTTATAGGTAGGTATAACATCTTTTATAAAGCCTTTGCTTCATTTCTCCCTGGCCAGTGCTGCAGGTCAGATGGACTTTCTGATACTTCTTCTGGGGTTTCTTCTGCCGTATAAATACAACCTAGCTGAGCCCTAAAGCCTTAGTTTCCCTTCACAGATCCTTTATTTTCCTGCCTTCTCTGCTGCTGCTTCTGACATCCCTGGCCTATCTTTGTCCCAGCAGCTGGCAGCTCACCAATTTCCCTTTCTCAGGTCTTTTTATCCCCTCATCTCCCCATGACCCTACAGAGCCAGTTTCCCTTCACACCGGTGTGCTGCACCGTGCCGTGCCGTGCCGTGCTGCCGGGAAGCTGGTCTTGCCCCAAGACCCCATCCCAGAACTCACCCCCAGCCTCACTGCATTTTCTTTAACTTCGGCTTCTCTGCTGAAGTCCAGCAACCCACTGCCACCTTTTTGTTTAAATCACTTTTGTAACCTTACCTCTCCCATGAAGAAACCCACCACAAAGAACCTGTTTTCCCCAAATCTCCATTAGCAGCTTATTTTCAGTGACACGTGGGGACATATTTCTCTTGCCCAGCTGCTGATGGTGCAACTCCTCACCTTCACCCTGACTTTTCCCATAGCTGCCCATGGCCAGCACTGTCCCAGCACAGGCACCAAATTGCACATCGCCAACAGTTTGCTTCTGTTACTCTCTTAATTGCTTTAATCTCCTGCTCTGCACTCATTTTGCCAACAGATAAATGTTCTTCCGGCAGATGCTGTGTGTTACTACTTTCCGAAAGGCACTTTGATGTACTCTGTATAATTACTGCAAACAAATAAATCCTAAGAAGCTGGGGAGCACTGTTGATTAAACAGGGGCCAAGATTTTTCAAGAAAAAAATTGTTGTTTTATCTTTGTGGAACTGGAAATGCCATTGTGTGTGGGTTTCCATTTATTTCATAGTGAACTGGAAAAGGATGGAGAGAAACAGAAGGTAGATAAAGACAGATAAGCGAGGAACAGCCTTTTAATCTAAAGGCTAAAAAAAGAGAGTAGCGTGGGGGAGGAGAAAAACTGAGCTGAAAAACTGAAGAACATCTAAGCAAAAATCAGTAACATCCCCTGAAAAAAAAAATCTGAATATACTTCGAAACCTGTCAAATGGAAATAGCTTAAACACAAGAATCCCTTTTCCCCCCTTCTAGCTGGCTCTGCTTGCTCCCATGGAGGTGCAAGCCCAGGTCCTGCTGCAGGCACCACAAATCAGGCAGTCCCAGAAACAAGGGCCCTCTCGTCCAGACTCACAAAACACGAGCAGGCGTTCATCTCTCTTGCAAAACATTTCTTCTTTTGTCTTTTACTTAGCAAGTGCTGGCTTTGCTAACTCTCATAGCCTCCTCCACTGCCACAGCCAGTCTTTCTATTACTCTGGCTGCGACAGCAATCCAGCAGCAAGAAGCTGCACATCTGATTGCCCACAGCTTTCAGAGGCTATCAGAGCCTACACTGACACAAGTGATGCTATCTAATGTGGCTTGAGCTGGCACAAGGTAAGGATCCTCAGGATCATCTTTTTCCCCCCTTGCATCTATGAAAAATCTGGTGAGTTGTGCTGGTTAATGCATGCAGCACTTGGATAGGGGGTGGGTTTTTCATCATCAGTTCTGGCCTGTGGCCTGCTGATCTGACTACTTGAAATGTGGGTATATTGGATCACAGGTATTTGTACCAATATTTTAGAAGTTTAGGAATGGAAATTCCTGTTTCGACTTTAATTTAGGCTATTTAAAATCAAAGCCCAGACTCCTAACTTAAGACATCTCCTAAAGGAATCATATAGCTCTATGGAAAAGTCTTAACCAGCTAAAACAAAGTTAAAGCTAAAACTGAAGCTAAAACAGAGTTACAATAACATGATTTACCTGACTGGGACTCTAAAAGAGTGTCCATGCTTCTTCCACGTGACTGCACATGTAAAGCTTGAATTAAATGCTTATACCCAGGGGTATTTTTTTTCTGTAGTGGAAACGATCTCATCTATCATGCTTCATGCATTTATGCCCATCACTTCGTCCCCTTTCCTTACGCATACCCTTTGATATGGAAAAATAAATAATCTTTTTTCCTTATTTAAAATCCATTTCATAGCTTAGCTCTCTCTTCTAACTCCTGTGGCTGCAGCCCAGGCAATCTCCAGCACTGTCAGTGCCATGGCTCAGCACATCTGGGGCTGAAGGACAGAAGAGCCTTTGGGCTTCTCCTCATCCACCTCTGAAGGCAGAGTTCCCACCCCCAGGGGAAAGCTTTTCAAAAGGGATGGATTTTCTTGCACCCCCTCAAGACCGTGGAGGTAAAACAGCCCAGCAGAACATGGCGAGGAGGGTTTCCCTGGGGCTGACGGCTGGAGGGAGGTCTGCTTATAGCTCCGCTGCTCAGCATCCATAAGGAGATGCAATTTCATAAATTTAAAGGAATAGAAAGGGACTCTTTCTTCATTTAGGGGTCAGCAAACAGTAATCACACAGCTTAAACGTCAGAAGGGTCAATTTATCAAATTCTGCAAATTCTAGAGTTCAGGCAAATTATATCACAGGTAAATTTCTTCTCTCCCATCCATCTCTCATTTTTCTTCCTGCCAGGATTTGTCCTTTAGTGTCTATTTCGTTAGTTTCTTCTGGTCTAGGTTTAAAGGGCAATGAATGCTAAAGCCTCTACTACCATCCTCACAAACCCCCCCCAACAGGAGCATTGCTTTACTCTCTCTTTTCTTTCACCCTCCTGTGTTTACTTCTTACTCCTGGTACCATCTGAAACTGTTACTGTCCGTCCCTGGGTTTCCAAATGTCAACATGCAGCTCCAGCTGCAGTTGCCTGTCTTTCTTGCTCTGCGACGTGAGTTTCCACCCTGGCCATCTCATTTCAGGAAACAAGTCCTGGGGACGGTGCTCCAGCTGCAGGCAGGACCTCAGTGTGGAGGTGCTCGGTGGGATGTCCTGGCCTGGGGCCAGCTGGGTCAGGTCTGGAGAAGGAGGAGGCACCCAGCCTGCTGATGGATGTACAGACACGCAAGGAAGGAAGGAAAGTAGGAAGGAAGGAAGGAAGGAAAAAATGCCTGCAGCCAACCTACCCCAAAGCCCCAAAGACCAGACAAACATTTTATATTACACTTTACTGTGGCTGGATGGCTCATGCAGTTCCTCTGCTCCCTTTTTAAGAGTGACCTTAATATTTTATTTATTGTTTAAAGGATAATGTGCATGGTAGAGCAATATATGAGGCAATAAATGGCCTTTGCAGGTAATTAAATGCTGAAGAGAGCCGAAGCTACTGATAGCCGTAAAAGCCATTTATTCTGAGTGTGCTGAGAAGCCAGGAACACTGTTCCTCATAGCATGCAACAAGACAAGATTAAACAAGCCACAGTACTAGAAAGGGGAAAGACAACATTTTCCTTGCCCTCTCAGGGCCTGAAATTTCTGAGCTACTGTTTATTTGGTGCTTGAAACAGAAAATATTGATTGTAATAATATGTGGGTTTCTATCATGTTATTCTTTTTTTCCTAGCTGTTTTAGAAGGACTTTGCACATTGTGGTAAGAATTATTTCCCTCCTTGAACAGATGCTGAAATAAAGGCACAGCAGGGAAGGGTGACTTGCCCACACGATCAATGGGGAAGTCTCTGACAAAAGTGTCTTATCTACCAGTCACACTCTTACAGTGCATCACTACAGCGCTTCTCACACCCGTATATAGGGACACTGATGTAGCATAGGATACCTCTATCTCCTGCTGTGTTTCTGCTCCATGTGGGGCCCTACCTCCAGCCGCTGCCACGAGAAGAGGTGCTGTTCTCCTGTCGACAGTGGTAGGGGACACCATATGGTATCTAGGCATACAAGTTTGGCTTGGACATGAGGAGACAAACAAGGCTGGGAATCTTATTCGCAGACCTTCCTGTATTCCCTCATGATAAGGACACATATAGGGTGGCCACAGGAGTCCTTGCATAGAGAAAGATTCACTGCAGCTACACACAGCCATGCTTTGCACAGAGCACAGCAATTGTGTGACAGCACAAAAAAACCCCAAACCCAACGTTCAGGACAGAAAGAGAAAAGAAAGGATTGGCTGAAAGGGGAAAGAAGAAGATACTCTTTAAGTTTGATGCTTCCCACAGAAGAGAAACTACTTCAATTTCTGTATCCACCATCAGGTTCGTAAGAAGTTTTATAGCAAACATGCTTTCCTCTGAAAAATAACAGTCTAACGTTGGATGTGTGCATGTCAACAGTATGTAGGCATTCCAGAAATGTCCCTTTCCCATGCTCACATCCAAGCCTCTGTTAGCTCAGCATGGAAAGACTAATGAAAGCTGAATGCAGAGGGTGTGGATGGAGGCACTTCATAGTATCTCTGTTGGCTTCCCATCCATGTAGCCTCTGACACACTTCACAGGATTTTCTGCAAACTTCACCCAGATCTTGCCATCGTTTTAGTTCAAACTGCACTACCACTCTCATGGAAAATTCTGGGGTGCACATCCAGAGGTCCTTTGAACCCAGGTCCTGTGGGGACAGGTAACATCTCAGGATTTGCTGTAATGCAGACCTGAAGCTGGGCACTTCCAATATAACATCCTGGGAGTCATCCCACAGCTGTTCCTCACAAATTGCTCTCACGGGCCAGAAGTCCCCTCAAAGCTGAGAAAGACCCATGGGGTCTGTCCCCTGACGTGCCAAGAAAAGGCAGTGAAGCCACTGATACTGGGAGAAGGCTGGAGGGGGACCCTCGCCCCACATATGGGGCCGCTGGGTGCTGGTGCGAGAGGCATTGGCAGGGCAGGCAGAGCGCAGGGGCTTAGGTGCAGGGAGGGTGATGCACAACCAGCAAGGCTCACTGCAGAGGCCAGTGCTGGGTACAGCCTGGTGCGTGCATACGTACTTCTTAGACACATAAAACAGACGTCGTAAGTGATATATGCATATATCAACAAATCCCACCTGGCCTGTACGCAGCCATTAGCATCTGGCAGTTTGCTGTGAGCACAGGTGAATAATGGCTATGGGGCATGTGCTTCGGGGCAAGGTTAAAAGGTGACTCCTGTATGGTGTAAGTGGATTAATATGACTGGACATGATGCCGGCTTCTCCTCTCACTTCTGCCAGTGTAAATCAAGAGTAACTGCACCAAAGTCAATACATGTGTTAAAGTAATTGGTACACAGGGGCTGAAAAGCACGTGATTTTAAAAGAAAGAATATCTCGATTACAAGCTGTAGAACAGAAACAATGAAAAATATGGCTGCTTTGCATGGCTTCCTGTGGTGCTTTATTAAGGCCCTGCTCCTTCCATGCAAGCTCTACCCCAACAGGCGCCCTTGAAGACCTGGCAAAGAGAGAGCTCCTGCTGTCCTCCTTATTATTGCCACTACAGGGAAACCCCATCTCTGTTCTGTCTAGCAGAGGTCCCCTCTGTGCTGACCTTGCTGCAGAGAAGTGCTGACTCCCGGGGAGATGGAAGGAGATTTAGGCAATGCAACATTAAACATAGACTCAGTGGCTCAAGCCCCAGTGCCTAAAACTGGAGTTATTCCGCTGGTGCCGATGGAGATGTTGAATACAGCCTGACGTGATGAACAGGAACATTATGTATCTGTCTGGCTCAGGCTGAGCGCAGCGTGAAAGATGTGAAGCCATCATTCCAGTTCTTCTGCTGCACAGCCACGGACGGACAGCTGAGCTGGGGACAAGCTGCCCTGGGAAAGGGGCAGCTTTTCCACCCTCTCCAAAATTCCACATCTCAAGGGCTTTATGTGGCAGAGTTGACTTCTCCTTCTGTGCCTTTGTGTGTGCTCTGGGGCCAAGCAGTAATCTAGTAGGTGGGTTTTCCAAACAATTACCTGGCTGCACTGAAACCAGCTCCCGACTCCAGCCTGCACCCTGGGGCACACAGTGATGCAGACAGTGGGGTCACTGGACAAGATGCTGAGCTCCCCCCTAAACACCCCCAGGCCCATGAACAGGCTTTGTCATAGCAACCTGGCTTCACCAAATTTGGTACACCAGGTTGGGGGTCAGTAGAGTGCTGAAAGCGTCCTCACATCCTTTCTCACTGCATTTCTCTTAGTCTTTGGTGGAAGGAGAGTCCCATTTTGGGGCTGCCAGCTCAGAGAGCCACCTGAGCACCCAGCCGCTCTGGAAATGGCACCGCTCATCACAGCCTCCCTCACTACAGGACCAGGTGGCTCCTCCATCACCTCTCCCACATCCCCACTTCAACAGGGAAGCACCCAAATCTCTGCAGGTCATGCTGACCCACCCTGTGGCTCTCTGCCCAGCAGGCCAGTGGCTATCAGACCCTGGGGTGAGCAAACTGGAGCCTAGTAGGGGAGTTTTAACCTCATGTATAACCTCTGCCCTCAGCTGTTTCACAGCTCACATTCTCCACTGTACCACAGTGCTGCTGGTGATGGAGACGTAAAATCCCCAAGAGCCACTGCCTCTTCCCCCATCACACTCCCAGGCAGAGGGGAGTAGAGCCCAGGCCAGAACCAGCCCTGGCCAGTCCAGGCTGCCCACCCCATGCTGCATCCAGGGGGGCTATTAGTTGCCCCCCAGCAATGGGAGTGCCAGGGAAGAGAAGCCTTCCAAACATCCACGTCTCCTGTCTTGTCTGGGGAAAAATAATTCCTCAGTGACTGAGCGGAGCCAGTAGGAATGGTGTCAGGGACATCTGCGTTGAAATTATGTAGGAAGGGAGAGTGTAAGAGCCACTGTAAAAACTCCAGTTTTGGATTTGCCTCCCATCACAAACAGCCTTGCTGTGGAAAAGTAAATGCAAATGTATATGCAAATTAAAATGCGAACGCAAATGCCAGGCCTCCTGGGCTGCACTCACTCAGTGTTACAGAAATCTCTTGACCTCTCAGAAACATTCAGGTTGCTGCAAAGGTCCTAGTCCAGAGGAAAAGAACCGTTGCTTTTCAGACTGGGTTCCTGCTGTTCATCCCCCATGTGTAAACATGGCGACTGGATTTCTTTGCATGAAAAGGCAATTTCTGCACTGTATGCACAGCCCTCTCCTGGCTTTGGTGTGCAAAGCACACACGGTCTTCCTGGCAAACAAGCAGTTCATGGATCGCAATTGTAGACACTAAAACACCTTTCTTTCAGCTTCCAGCATGTATCTGCTATTAACCTGAATGCATGAGAGACAGTGTGCTCCCCAAACACCCACAGGGTGGTTAATAAAAGAGAAGGAAAAATCATTTAAGTCAGGAGGAAGCCTGCAGGTAAAGTGGAGGTTCAGCGCCATAACTTTGCATCTTTCTTTTTTTCTAAACTAATTTTTGCAATGTCCATAGTTAGTGCCCCAGGGCAGCTTCTCAGCCACCGATTGCAAATGGGGGCTGCAGACATGTCCCAGGTGCACGGGGGCTGCACGGGACCATCACCCCATCACAGCACGTTGGGGTGTGGGCAAGGAGAAAGTCCAGGTGTACCATCCATCCACCTGGGAGCCTGGTGCTGCTCAGGACAGGTGCCCATCTGGACCACCGCCATCCTACCGCCATCCTTGGGTGCATCTTCCTCTCACCACAGCCCCTAGAGGCTTCATCTCACATGGTCAAGCACTAAACAAGAGACCTTGCTGGTGCCCACAGGCATTTTAATCTAGGAGAAATTTCTCCTCTACCTTCCCATCTGCCTGAAACTTAAGGAACTTAATCACTTTGAGGCTTCTACCCCAGGGCAAGGTACCCTTGAGGAGGCCAAAAGTTATGGGAGAAAATTGACAGAAACATGGACAATGTGATCATAGGAGCCTTGTTTCCTTAGGAAAAGAGATAAAAGAACAAATAGATATAGAACAATAAGAAAATTACCCTTATTGCTACCAGGGCTCCCCAACACAGTGGTTCTCACCCAGAAATCTCCTCTATAGCCACTGAGAAAAATACTGCAAGTCAGCTCACTGCCGCCCTCTGGAAAGGTCCCACAGAGACCTGCAGTTCTTTAGCATATACAGTACAGGACCAAAAAAAGACAGTCATTTCTTCAGCCCTATTAAATCTTGAGCCCAAGCTGATCAAGCAGCCTACCTGCCTCCATTCGTCTGTTTTCATACACCTCTGGGCTTTCCGGCGTGGTGTTGTACTGCTGGAAAGGCTGGTTGCTGAAGAGATTGTCACACAAGAGGCTGCGACAGAGCTTCTTCAGGAAACGCAGGACATACCCAATGCTGTTCACTACCAGCAGGCTCAGGAGATGCTGCTTCCCCTCAAAAAAAGCTGAAACTGGAAAGCAAGCAGGAGTAATTCAGTACCTGGGGACACACAGCAGGAGGAAGAATGAGAGCAGGGGAAAAGATTTCACACAGGTATTTGTATGTCTTAAATTTTTTTATATAATTACCCCATCTGAAGGATAAAACAAACTGGAGGAGCTTAAGGAGCTGAGTTTGTGTGACCCTGATCACCTTCCCCCTGGAGCGCTGAAAGATGCCGACTGGCATGGCCAGCAGTGCAAGGATTTCTAATTTATGCATCCAACTGAGAACTGTATTGTATGATTGGAAGGAGGCAATTATGATACCCTGGTCTAAGGAAGGGGAAAGAAAACGATCTGCCAATGATGGGCTATTAGGCTGACTTCAGCAATACCCAAGGTTTTAAAAGATAATGGGGAGACAAGAATTAAAGACATGGCTGTGAATGAATAAAAGGTACCAGGGCTGTATTGGAGAGAGGCCTACCAGGTTCACAATGGATCTTTTTTTACTGGCTTAATTGCATTTATAGGCAAAGGAAGGTGGGCAGTTGTGGTCTACTTGGAATCCAGTAAATATGAAAAATCTTTCATTAAACTGGAAATGATTGCATATGAAAGGTGGGTCAGGAGATGATGACAGGTTCTCCTGGCAGGAGACCCCAGACACTGGAGAGGAACCAGCAGTGGTGCATGCTGGCACAAAAAGGATTTTGTCGATGCTGTAAGCTAGGAGGCATTGCCAATGGAGAAGGAGACTGGGAGATTGCATAGAAAAGATTGGCTGATCTTGAGCTCTGCAAGGATAAAAATGGGGGCGATCCATAATTTTTTGAAGAAGCTCAACATGACCTGATGGGAGGAGAAATTACACGACAGGCTCATCAGATATCCACGAGCCATCAAGGTGACACCGTGATGGAAAAGTCAGGTATATTTCAAGGAGGTATTGAACAAAGGATTTCCAGGAGGGACAGGGGAGTGTCCATTCTGCTATATAAAGTCCTGGTGAAACCTGGGCTGGATTGATGGGCACTATTCTGGTCATCCCAGCCCCAGAAGGCTAAATTCACACTTGAAGAGGTGCACAGGCAGGCCACAGCAATGTTCAGGGAACAGAGAGTTTCTCTGTGGCACTGTAGCCATCACCATCTCTGCTACGTGGGGCTGTGGGAAGACACTTGCGCTTCTTTCCCTAATCCAGTGATCTTCCTCCCAATGTAGAGAGACCTGAAAGAAACTGTGTGTTTCAGTCTAGCAGGTGAGGAGTCTCCAGAAATACATCTTAGATTGAACTCAAGGGTGAGAGCAGAGCAATTAAAATTCCTGGACAAAGCTATCAGGGAATATGTATAGCCAGGAATCAAAAAGGGCATAGGACCCAGCCATGAGAGAGTTGGAGGAGTCATAACAGGCCCACCAGGATCAGTTGTAGCAGGACACATTCAGATATCAATAGGTTTGCAAGGAGGACTACATGATATAGCTGCCTGAACTCTACCACCTGGAAGGTTTTTTCCAGTCCTACAGCATCTAGTCACTACTAACGAGTATAAATTGCAATTTTAGGCTTATACTCTTTGAGATAACTTCAGAGATTTACTGCTGGCCTGAGCTGCTCTAAAGGATCATGCTCCACAACCGGATGAGCATCTGTGAGCCAAGCCATGGGAAGACTGGAAAGCCCACAACAAAATCTGTCTGTGCTGCTGCTGGGCTGGGAGTGAGCTGCAATTTCAGAGCCACACCATGACTAGGAGGCCATCCACCCCTCCTTGATGATTAGAATAGGCATGAAGTTAGGAGCAATGTTGACCAGGAGCTTTTAGCTCAGGTACCTGAAGCTGAGCCAGCTCAGATGAACTGACCAAGGGGTTTGGCAGGCTTGGTGCACAACGTGACTCTCCTGCTTCTAATGAAAGTCATATATGCAACACAGAACCAGGAAAAAATGAAGCCTTGCATTAAATTGCTTCAGTCTTGTGTTTCTGTGAACAAATCTGGATCATTCTTAGAGTATTTCTGGTGTCCCTTAGGGAAGACACACCTGTGACTAGAGAGAAATAGAGGAAAGGGAGGAAGCAGGATTTATATGCTGCACAGAGGGCCAGAGCCTGGTCTCCCACACAAGAGGGTCCCAATGGCACAGCTGAGCTGCTGTGGTCCCTGCGAAACTGATTGGACTTGCGGTCCTTGGCTTCATGTTCATGCCTGACTCATCTATGGCAGCTCATTGGAGACCATTGTTTCCGTATTCTCATCATTGTTTCATTCCCACTGCATCCCCATGTGTTAAACAACATAGTGACACAGAACTCTTGCTGTGATTAAAAGAAAAGTTCATGTTCAGTCTGAGAGCCGGGCCGGGGGATTCAGAATGGGACATGGGAGACTCGTCAGGACACAGCAAGAGGTGTCACTGCAGGAAGATGACGAGCTCCTAGGAAGCTCCCTCTGATCTCTGATTCTCTCTTATATATTTGTATAGCCCTGCCATATGGAGAACTGACACAGGGCTTTTGCAATTCCTACAGCTGAGAGCTGTTTTGGCTCGTGAACTGCAGGCAGAGGACACACCAGCAGCTGTACTCTGTGCGAGTTTTCCTTTAGACAAACATGTGGTGGCAATGTGTGGCACAAAGCAGGCTTGCAATGCTGCTCGTCCTTGTATGGCTGCATGAACAACTGTGCTCACATGTCTGGCCTCAGCAGTTTCAAAGACCAGCAAGCACAGGACTCTGCGGCTGGTCCTGCTCCTCCCCTGAGTCACTGCTGCAGTACTCCTTACCCATACCCTTTCATCTGACACCAAGCCAACTCCTGCAGCAGCTCATTTCACAAAGGCAATGAGGAGGGAAAAAGGGCACAGACTGAAACATAGGAGGTTCCATCTGAATATGAAGAGAAACTACTTGGAGGGTGCCAGAGCTCTGGAACAGGCTGCCCAGAGAGGTTGTGGAGTCTCTTTCTCTGGAGACATTCAAGACCCTCCTGGACACATTCCTGTGTGATCTGCTCTCAGTGAACCTGCTTTAGCAGGTGGGTTGGACTAGATGGTCTCCAGAGGTCTCTTCCAACCCCAAGCATTCTATGATTCAGTGTGATTCTGTGGTGTTCGAAGCTGGTTGCCAGCCTGCTGATGTGAAGGGGACAGCTTGGACAGTCCCGGATTGAGGATCAGGTTAAGATTTCAAGCACTTCCCAACTGGCCACAAACCCCTTACAAAAATGCTTTACCTGACACCATCTCGCCTCCGTAGCCCTGCCTGATGAGGGAGAAGACCGCCTTTTGCTGGAGGGCGCAGTCGATGCAAGCCTGCACAGCCTGCTGCAGGGCCGCCGCCGGTCGCTCTGGCCCAAAGTGCTCTGGGAGCTGCTGCACTTTTTTTCTGTCCAGGTACGGCCCCAGGTTTGCTTGTTTGTTGACATAAATGCAGACTGTAGACACAAAATCCCAACAAGGTTGTTACGAAATGTCCCTGAGAGCACCCTAGCAAATGCTAGCTGTATACACTTCTATTTATTTTGCAAGCTCTTCCCGGTGAATTGCTGCCATTTGCGATGGCACAGCCAGGCTTCCCCGCACTGATCACCAATGGCCTAAGTGAAGTGAGCTTTGCTCTGTGTCACAGGTGAGGATAAAGCTACAGGCAACTCAAGAAGCTCCCGTGTGCCTGGGGTCTGCTGTCTTGCGGACTACCTTGTCCGTGCAGCTGGTGACCAAAAAATATGCCCAAGGAGTGCGGGACAGTGACTAGCAGGGGTGACCTTACAGCAACGGGTAACTCCAGCCTGAGGCATGTTTTGGCTTTGTTTGTTTGTTTGTTTTCCCTATGTGTTTTTAAACTGGTTTGTTGAGAGGCCCTCTGAGAAGCACTGCTCTGAGGTGAATTTTGGGGGACTTTGTTTTCTTGCCACTTCTGACCTTGACAGGACGAGAGGAAATAGCCTCAAGTTGTGCTGGGGGTGGGTTAGATTGGATATTAGGAAAAATTTCTTCACAGCAAGGGTTGTCAGGTGTTGGAATAGGCTGCTAAGGGAAGAGGTGGAATCACCATCCCCGGACGTGTTTAAAAGATGCGTAGATCTTAGGGACATGGTTTAGTGCCAGTGTTATGTTAATGGCTGGACTCCATGACCTTGAGGGTCTCTTGCAACCAAAATGATTCTGTGATAAATGCAGCTGTAATTTCTGGAGGGTTGTGCTGTGCTGAGCTGCACAGTGCAATGGCAGAGACTCTGGTCTTTGGGAGTTTCCTGACCCTCTGTGTCCAACCCAGCACTCTGCAAACTGCATCAGCTCAAGGCGTGCAGTGCCATTTGGGACCACAGGTGCACCGCTGAGCCACACAGGGGTTCGGTGAGGGATGCCCCAGCCTCTCCACAGCCAAGACCTGCGTGCCCCTTCTCACATGCCATTGCCTGCAAAGGCAGTTTTTCTACATGCCATCAGGCCTGCTGACATTAGCCAAAAAAATCAGTGTTCTCTTCTCACTGTCATGAACTTATTTTAAGCTTGGCTGAGACTAACTGCTTCTTGGAGGAAGCGGAGATAACGCTCTGGTAACTAGGGGCGACTAAGACACAGCCTAAAGTCAGGCTAAAGTGAGACATATTATAATAGCTGGCTGAGTGTGCCTGAGCTGTCATCTCTCAGACAATATAACATTATCCTCTGACAGAAATCAGATATGTGACAAAAAAACCCCATCAAGCAGAGTGGAGGACATGATGACAGCTGTGTAAAGCTGCAAATAATTTACAGTTTGCATCACCGTAATGAAAATCTAGTGCGACTGTCACAGCACACTCTGTTACCCCATCCCTCACTGAACAGCAGAAGGGGCTCCAGCAGTATATCCTGGGTAAACAGGAGGATAATAGCAATCATACTTATCATTATGTAGCACTTTACACCTTCCAAGTGCCAAACAAACAAAGGGGTAACACAACTAAAGACAGCAGCAGCATGCATGAATTGCAGGGGGCTGTCAGGGCACAGGTTTCCTGGTGTGCCACCGTGCCAAACCTTGCCAAATCTGCAGGATGTGGGTTCTGCCATGACAAGCCACCAGTTTTGTCCAGGGTTCCGCTGCAGGAGGGACCCTGCAGCCTGCAGGCAGCATGCTGGGTCCCTCGCTTGGGAATGGGGTCACCTACGGTCCTTTCAGCGCAGACAGGGAGGTAAAAGTTGGCTTGAGCCTGCCTCGACCTCCTGCAAGCCCTGCTCTGGTGGGAGCCTGTTGAGAAGGTGCTGGTGGCACGGTGATGGGCAGATGGACGTGCAGGACATTGCATCTGCAGAGCCCAAAACGGCCCACGGAGCATCCACCTCTGCAGCCCCCCAGTGACCTTTTCCTCCTCCAAAAGCGGCCCCAGGCACACTTCTCAGGGCAGTGCTTTGAAACACCACTTGGCTAATGTTTGCCAAGCGCTTTGCAGTCTTTGCATGTGAAGGGATAAATGAGAATAAAATATATTATTATTGTAATCGTCGCTACGTTTAGTATCATTCTGCTACCAGAGCAGATGGAAAACTTCTCCTCTGTGCATCCCAGCTAAGAAATAATGGGATTTATGTGTTGTGTTTAGATTCTAATGTTATCTAATCCATTTCTCTGCTGAAATCTCAGGGTAAATCAACTGTCTTGTTGATTTTTTTCTTATTTACATCAGTTTAAAAGCACTTGCCTATGTTATTTCTGGTAATACAAGCAAAAAAAAGAATAAGCCCATGTTTTCCCTGCCTACGGTCAGAAATGACCAGGTCTGTTGCTGTGATAAGGCATTGGAGTTTATGTGCTGGTAACCCTGCCTACAGTCAGACCATGGCTCCTCTGTCCTCCTTCAACCCACAGCTGTAACAGATGCTTCATGTTCACAGCAGGGTTTAGTCAGGCCATTGCAACACCTTTGATGGGGCCAGTGTTGAGTATAAAATGGCCGCATTCATGGGTTGTTGATGTCTGCATTTCAAGAGGAATGTATCTGACACCTCCACTAAACTTGACCCATGGCAGTGGTAATATAATCTTACAGGACACCTCTGTTCTTTGCCACTGGTGGTCAGTCTAATCTGCAAACACCCCATTTTCATGAGCTCCGCCTGTTCTGGAAAGCACAACATCTGGCTGTCAGCCCCTGGTTCCTGCTAACCCCTTGGCCCAGGAGCACCGGACACTGGTACCTGTGAGAGCCTGTGGGGTGGCTGAGTTGGGTATCGTAGCTGCATCCTGGGGGATTGAACTAATATCTGGCTCCGGTGTGCTTCTCGGTGGAGAGACCGCTAAGGGAGTCATCAGGACACGAGACTTCAGCTGCAAAAAATAATCGGTTGGGTAATGAAAGTATATGCAAGATATTCCAATTTTGTCCGGGTATGTCACTCCCTGTGGACTCCCACTCATTAGCAATCTGCTGTTGCATCACTTTCTCCAGGCCGGGAGCATCCGTTCTACTCCCGGGAGGATACCGGATTCTGAAGCCTGACTGATTCGCAGCAGACAGCAATGCCTTAAGTTATGGGATGCAAATATTATGCCACCCACGGGTAGTTATTTACACCTGAGCAAATTGGGTCTAACAGTCTAACAAATCAGTGCAATGGCATTTTATGGCCCATTTCGTGTGGGTGTAAACAATTCTCCGCAACTCAGAAACACGAGGTCTTTAACTACATCATAATTTAGGGCCAAATTCTGCTCTTGGTTACAGGGGTGTAAATCTTGTGTAAATCCAGTGGCACCAAGAGGCTACTTTGGGCTGACACCCATGTAAATAAGCTCAGACCGTGGTCCATAGTGTGTTGTTAGCAGGTTGTAAATACAAACTGCTGCACTGTTGCACCCAGTAATCTTCATGACCTGCAGCCCAGCTTGGAGAAGTAAAATTTATAGTGCAATATCACTGTGTCTTTATGCTGCCAGTACCTGGTAACATCTCACGTGTCAAGTGATGATCAGGTCCTCATAATTATAAAGGGCTGATGTGATGGATGTGACCTGAAGGTACCACTTTCACTTTTTCTTTGGCAATGAAGGGAAGTGGGGGCAAAGCAGAACACCAAGCACATAGCTGGCGGGTTTATATATTTACATATATTGCACTGAGCTGTTCTTCTGGCAGGTGATTTTGTTGTTGTTTTTCAGCAGCCAAAGGTAAAAATGCTATAAGTGACAAGCGTAAGAATGAAAAGGATTTTTTAGCCCTGTTACATTTGTGGAGTATTACTTCTCTCAGAAATAATGTATAAGGTATACTTTAGGTAGAAATGAAGCCAGACCACTACCTACGAACTAAGCATTGAGCAAGTAGTCTTGGAGAGTAGAAGTCATTTTGGATAAGGATTCATTTTGTCCATGGCTATGATTACAACTGTCTAAAATAATGGCCACCATTTCAGTGTAATGGTAAAAACAGGAAGCTGGGGAAGGGAGAGGGAAGGCTGTTGGACTTGGTGCCATTCAAGTGAGTTTTTAGTCTCTGAATCTTCAGGAGTTTGGATCATTCCTCAGTTACTGGCTTATCCCAGTTCCCGGCTTATCCCAGCTCCCTTTCCAGCCCTTGAACCTTGTACACCACCTGAGTGTGCGCTGCCCCACCAGCACCACCAGCCCGGTGGAGGTGGGACAGTTCTCAGGAGAACCCCTTCTCCGCCTGTTCCCCAGCTCTTAGAGACCCAGGCAGGCTCGTGTTCAAGAGCGAATGAACAGAGGGCAAGACTTGTGTAAACTCTCTAGCTTGGAAGCCACTTCTTGGTAGTTTGCTGTTCTAGCAAACAGTTTACTGCGGACTAAATTGCAGCAGTATGTGCTCTGCAGCCTCTGGGTACATATAAATGCCATTTTGTTAGGGGTAGCAGAGAATGTGCCTTCATTAGATCAAAGTAAAATAATGCCTGATTACAAGAGACAGTACACTAGCAAACACGGCTTAAATACCTCCTGGCCACTGAAACTCTGAGTAGTCCCTGAATATCACTAAGTGTAAATCTCAAAGTATTTAATTTTAAAATGTCTTTTCTTGGACTGATTCTCCTCTATCAAAAAGCCAACCCAACAAACCAGCTGACTGACTGAGAGCTCGGCAGTAGAGAGTGCATACACATGAAAGTGAAAAGAAATACTGAAGAAGAGAGAGAGAAAAGGAGACAGGGAAAAATCTGTCAGAGCACTTTGGGAAATCCTTGTGGTAAGGCATTCAAATCAGCTTTTGAATGTCAAACGTCATAAATTTTAATATGCATAGCATGAGATATAAAAGGCAATGTTTTCTTTAAAACAAGATGTACAACCGACCGCCTGACTCTTATGAACTTTCTACCATGGAAAAGAGATCAGAGAAAGCTGATCAGGGATTTAGGGTAGGAAATAAGTGTGCCTACTTCACCAAAGTCACAGTGCATTAGATGCAGAGAGAACATGGGCTTTTTTGCCATTGATGCTGACTATTGGCTTGTCTGAGTACACAGTGGCCATGGATGGGGAGGACCCTGTTGAGTCCTGGAGTTTCTGTTATGAGTTGCACACCCCTTCGGAGCAGTCAGGATTAATCTAGCTGGTATTTCTGTCATCTCACACCAAAAAAAAAGTGAAAGAGGGGGAAGAACATTTCCCAGATAGCTTTTTTTTTTTCCTCTTCTGAACAAGTTCTCTGCCAGCTTGTATAACAAAATACACAGAAAAAAAAAAAAAAAAAAAAAAAAAGATGAACCACAATGCAAACCTTGGCTGTACTTTTCTTAAACCAGTTAGATCACAGGTCCTCATGTTTATGGCTCCTAGTTCCTTTGTGTTGGTTCTCACTTGTCCTGACAGCACATTTGCTAGAAAATGCTGCGTTTCAACCCATCCTTGCAGACCTGTGTCCTTCCAGCCAGGAGTACAGAGGACTTCCTGGCCATGAAAACTCTTGCTGCTGGAGAGACAATCACCTCCAGCCCCTGCAGATGTGCATGCAGATGTGCACCAAGATGAGTGGAGCTTCCAAGTACATGTTTGGGGCTCCTTGGCTATACCTCGCGCTCTCTGTGCATTTGGCTGTGGGTAAGGAGGCTCAGCACGAGAAAGCCAGGGCTCAGCTCAGTCGCCAGGGCAGAGAATGGTCAGCACCGTGCTGGCAAAGGCAAAACACAGCCCAAGGTCTCCTTCGCCTTTTCTTCTTGTGCCATGCAATAGCTTTCTTCTGCACAGCAAATGATGCAGGCGAGTCTGCCCACAGCCTCCTACATCCACTCAGTGTTCTGCAGCGAATGAGGCAGGTAAACTTAAGAGGAGCATGTGTAACCTTGAAGTCCAAGGCTGTACCACAGGACAGGTGAATAACCAGGGCACTTTAAGGTTGTCTGTGCAATCTCAGTCCCAGTGTGTCCAAATCCTGACTGCTTATTTGTCATCATTAAAAGTGACTTCTAAGGCAGCAGGAGAACCTATGCCCTGTAATGGAAAATGTCAGTCCAGGCACCATCCTGTGCTAGGCAACTCTCACTGCCCACCCACCTGCCAAGGAGCTTGTGAGGTCCCAGCTGACAACTAACCCTGGCCTGGTGCCACCTCCCCAGATGGGAGCTGCTGCAGTAGCACAGGAGAACAAACTGCCCTTGGGGTGCTCGGATGGGGCCATTGCTTTGTTCCTCTCTGGGAGGGATGCGGTGGTCTTTGCTGCAGCGCTGCCCCACAGGCATGTTGCTCCGATGTCCTCTAATACTGCAAATCCTACCACGATGCGAACAAAGCCTTCCTTCCTGTGGGCTTTCTAGGCAGCTCTTCGGGGCTGCCCCTCACTGACAGCCAGAGAAATAAAACCGATCCATCTACTAACCTCTCCCCCGGCTGCCAGAATAGGCTTTTTTTTTCCTAGAGATTAAGACAGTTAGAATATTGTGTTTAGGGAAAATGTAACATTTTATGGCAAATAGCTTCACATCAGGTACAAAACAGTTTCTGGAAAAACAGCTGATGAAATTTTATAACCAAAGCTGTGAAAAAATAAACAGGGTAGCAAGGAAAAGGACTTTGCCTGGTGGTGAAGCATGATGAAATGTCATTTTAGGAAGACATAGATATTTACTTTAATATCAATGAAAACAGGCAATGGGTCATCTGGCTATAAAGAGCATGTGATTACAAATGTCTGTTATTCACATCTTGGTCAAAATAAATTTAAATCCAGGCTGTAAATTCCTAGTTTGCTAAAAATTCAGAAGTATTTTTCCATCTGTTCTGTAATAATTCAGCTATCTGGTTGCTATAAAGAATTTGGTCCTCAGCCATTTGGGCAGGGAGTAATTTTTTAAAATGCATTTAAGTCTCATGGTATCCGAAAGTCATGCAATTAGCGAGCTAATTAAATCGAGCTAGAGTTCCCCATCAAAAATTGTAATCTTTGACTCACACTAGGGAAGTGTTTTTGATGGAGAGGGGTTCACTTCAGCTGAGCGCAGAGCATACAAAGGCGCCTCACAGAAAATGTTGCTTCAGTGTACAAATCCTATAGCGCAAATAAACAGAACCAGATGCCTCGGATGCTGCAGCTCATGAGTGTCAGCTCCAGAAACTTAAGCCATCGGTTATAAAAGGATGTCTTTTTACTCACAGCCACTCATGGAGAAATAACATCATCCCAGATTCACTGCTGAAGAAGGGATGCTGTCACCTCCTTACTGAAACCCTGGGGATGGGGATGGGGAGGAGGAGTGTATGGTACCCAGTGGGGGGAAAAGCTTGCCTTTGGAAAAGGAGGAGGCAACAGCAATCAACTGCTCGGCCACCTAGGTCCAAAGTGCAATGTTACTGCAGCATTTTAGAAAATTTAACTCTCCCTTTTCTTCTTCCCCCTTCTTCTTCCCCCACTTACAAATATGTGGCGACTGGTGAAAGGCTTTTTCACAGGTGGATGGGTGCATTTGGGGTGGAACAAAACACATTCCCCAGCAATTTCTATTTTTTTTTTCAAATTACAAATCAAATGTAAATGCAGGAATAAGAAATGGGGGTCAGCAAGACAAGCAGGGGCAGATGGGCTGGGGTCTGCTGAATCTCTGCATAAAGGTCATTGTGATATTTGGCAGATCATCTAATCATCTCAGGGACTCAATTTCACCGAATCTCCAAAGTAGTATTATCCCAGACTTGGATGGTTTTGTTCTAAAGAGCCTATAAGTGACTCTGTGTTGCTTATAATAATTTAAATTATTGGTAATAACAAGTAACTCAAGTAAACCAATTCAGATGTTTCTGTCCCAGAGTTTTAACCTAATACTGAAGAGAAAAAATAAGAAGTGTTTACATATTGCACATTTTACAAAACACTGGAGTATTTGCCCCAGTGTTAGCTCAGACATGCAGCTCTATTTTGGACTACTGCTTTAAAATTCTGCAGTAATTCCAAGGGGGATACCTGAGCCTGCTGTCAGGTTGGCTCTGCTCGGCTGCTGCTGTTAGATCATTCATGTTACCAAAGCTAAAGCTTTTCAGAAGAAATGGGAAACTGCAGCTGGAACTGTTTCTCAGCCATGAAAGATCTGTTTTCAGTACATGCTGAAACACACTTCAGAATGTGCCTCCATAGCAGAAAGGGGTATGAATGAAGCAGGGAGAGCAGAGAGAGACAGGAGAGGAGGCAGAAGATGAGGAGAACTCATTAAGGGCTGAGGTACTGATGGCTACTGCATTAGGTGTTGTCCAGAGGGATGCAGAGGAGCAGGGGGTTCTAGAAATGGGATGCAGAGGGACGGTGAGGAGGGCTTGCCTGGAAAAGAGAGAGGAGGGAAGATGGAGGTTGGAGGATAGAAGAAGAAGGTCTGGCAGGTGGTGAAAAGGAGGGAAGGCAACAAGAAGCATAGCCTGCTCCAGACAAAGCCCAAACCCAAGGAGCTGAGACGTGGTCCCTGCGCACGGCACCCAGCCCATGGGGCTTTGCTGCCTCCCGTGAGCCGGGAGAGACCCGGGGAAGAGCCGGGCAGCACCCGGGGCTGAGCCCTGCTCCGGGGAAGGCTGGGGCAGGCCCTGTGCATGCACCGTCCCTGTTACTCACATGTCTGTTTTAACATCAGGAACTTAAGCAGCAATTATTTTTTAACAGTCAGCAATTTTCCCTCCTTCTGTAATGGACTGCATGTCTGTACCCCTTCCTATTAAAAACAAGGAACAGGCACAGCAAACACATATGGCACCCCTAGCCAGCTGCGGACAGAGATGGAGAGAATAACCGAGCAATCTACCAACAACAAGACCCCTCACTACAATGAAGCTTGTTTTCACTCCCCAGATTAAATTCCCCTCCCCTCAGCATCACAGTCCCATTTTTGCCCGGTCTGAGGCGCAACTGTCGCCCTGCTCCTACCAGCGCTGAGCCCACCGGGGGGGGACACAGCTCCAGCCCACCAGCTGCGCGTGAAGGGCTGAAGGTACTCAGGGTTTCTTTCTTTCTTCAGCCCTGCCTGCCCACCAAGGTCGCATTGAGAACTGGGCATGATTTTCCCCCCAGGTGAGCAGAAAAATAATCAAAACTGCCTTTCCCTCAGTAGGGGAAATCTCATTATTTTCTAAAACGTCCCTTTTTATTTTCCTTTGGAAATTAGCTTTATTTTCTCCTTTTATTCCCACTCCCCTATATTCCTTTCCTTTTCATTTTTTTTCATTTCTAATAACTGTTAGTGAGAGAGAAGAAAAACATGACAAATGAGAAAGAGACACTTTCCAGAAGGTGCGCAGACATCTCACACAACGTTGTGGGAAACAAGTTATTTTCAAACAGTGCAAATTACAATACTGTAGACTTTAAAAAAATAGATTCCCTCTATTTTGCACCAGTTCCAGTAGAAGGCAAACTGGCTTCTCTTACTTTTCTTTACATTGCTCTGCCCCACGCTTGCACAATTTTGCCTCCATTCCTGCATTTCACCTGAAATTCTGCAGAAAATGCAATAAAACCAGCAGGAGGTGGAGAAGGAGTGTGAGAATCAAGTGTCTACCTTGTACCCAGGTTTTCTCCCTCTCTTCTTTGGGATCTTGGCAACCGGCAAAGCGCCAGCTGGTGCCGAGTAGAGGTTGTGAATGGCCACTTTGATGGGTGCCGGCTGGAGCGGGGGCCGCCCCCTCTTCCTCCCCACCATTCTGGGGGACTGCATCTCCCCGGGGACCGGGCTGGGGGGCAGGTGGCTCATCTTCCTGAGAAGGGAGAGAAAAAAAAGGAAGAAAAAAAAAAAAAGAGCTTTTTATTTATTTTTCATTTTAGGTTTTTCGTCCAAAGGCAGTTTTCTCATGCTGCCATTTTCCCTATTACCATTGATCACAAAGCAGCAAGAAACACTCCACAGATGTGCACTCCTGGGGGGGATTCACCTGACCACAGCTGGCTCAGCTTCTCCACAGTGGGACAAAACCCTTGTCATGCTCGTTTCTCTCCACTGACCATGAATGCAGTACAGGGAGCTGGTCCAGGTGGAGAGGTCTCTATTGCAGATGTCTAATAGGCGAACCCCACAACAGCCACCTTAACCTTGCATCCTGCAGGTAGGCGTGATGAAGGCACCAGCTTGCACCCATCAGTCAGTGCCTGTTTTCAGAAGGGGCTTGGAGGAGATGACCTCCTGAGGTCCCTGCCAACCTGATTTTTTTCCCTGAATTCTGTGGTTCTGCAAATCCTCCCTCACCTCAGAAGTGCTACCAATACCAAAATGGACTTTGCTTCATGTGCAGCACTCCTGAGCAGAGAGGCTGAACTGGACCACAAGGCTGCCAGCACTAGGTAGAAACCTTAGAAGAGAATTGCCAAACATTTACTCTCTGCAGTTTTATAGCATCTATTACCATGCATGTTAGTAGTGGGCTTTTGGATGTACTCCCTCAAAAGCTGTTACTTCACCACAACTACATGCAGCTGATGAAGTTGAGCAGGGGTAATGGAGTGGAATGTGCTCCATTTTCCTCTGTCCGGGTTTTAATAAAGAAAACAAATATACAGCCATACACATAGTACCAAGGGAATATAGAGCATTCTTCACAGCTTCTGGCAAGGGTCACGTGCTAACAAAGGTCAATAAAAATAAAAAAAATCATAAAAATAAAATAAAATTTAAAAAATAATAAAACAAAACAAAAAAAACAACACACACAACTGCAAAAATACATTTTCAAATGTTGGTTTGTTCAGGCACTTGCTTTCCTGCACGTGGGCAGAATACTAGTCCCAGTCCTGCCTGCATGCATTGCTAGACATAAGGGTCTAAGTAATTCTCATGCTTTTATGATAAGCCTTGTGATGGCTGACGTTTTCAATTTCATGCTCCCTCAGGCCAGTGATAACAGAAGGCTCTCTGCTCTCTGTTTTTACAGAGCAGACTTCCAGCCCTCTCAGCTACAGAGAAAAGCCTAAAGATATGGTCCAAGAGCATCCTCTAAGCTCAGAAAACATAGTGCAAGTAAATCTTTATTTATTACTATAAGCAACTGCAACTTTTTACAAAATCTACAAACTGTAAAATCTATAAATTTCTCACTACACTTCAAATCTCACAATTTCAGAACCCAATGTGATTGGACTGATCAGAGCTGACATTGCTGAGAATGAAATCGGGTTTGCTCACCCACATATTGGGAAGGGTATCTCTTGATAGGAGCCTCTGGTGACAAGTGTCTGCAGCTGGCGGCTTCTCTGCTTCAAAGGCAAGTATGTTTTACCTAGTTAAAAGTTTGTTAGCATGACTGACTAACAAGCGACTCACTTCTCTGGTGTTATCTAGTCAGTAGTTTACATGGTCTGCTGTAGGCTAAGAAAAATAGAGAGCTCTCAGCCTTATTCTCCAGTAAATGCATTTCTTTGCAATATATTAAAAACTGGGTGTTTGTTGGGATTTGTTTGTTTTGTTTTGTTTTGGTTTGTTTGTTTCTTTTTTGTGGTTTTTTTGGGGGGGAGGGGGCTATTTGTTGTTTTTTGTGGTTTGTATTTTTTTTTAAACACTAGAGGTATCTGCTCAGTTGAGACAGATCCATTATGGATGGTAGGACATATATTGACTATAAAATTTCCAGTCTTCAGCATCAGCTGCCTAAAACTCTCTTGCAAACGCTGAATGTCTAACATCAGATCGGAGCACACCTGCAGTGCCTAATTCAACATGTTGTCTGGGGCCGCTGTGGTTACACTCTCTAGGCATGCTCAACCAGCTTGGGAACCAGTGGAAAGGCTGCCATAGTACTCTGATTTTTCCCAAATAGAAGCCTTGTGTGACTGCAGAGAGTGTACTTTCAGGGTTAAGACCATGATGCTTGTCACAGCAGGAGTCAAATGGAAAAGCTCTGTCTATCCTGAGCATCACCACTTTCCTTCTGTCTTCAGTGGTATGCATTTTCCTCCCTGTTGTGCTTTCTGAGGGACTCCCTCCTTTGTCTCTTCCACCTCCCAAAATAAGATGTCCCCAAGATGTTATATTACAGGCTGGCTGTGGGCAGGGAGTTCAGCAGGGAAGGGAAATGCAAGGATTACACTGGATTTGGCACAAGACCTCACTATTAAAGCCTAGTGCCTCAGGCTTTGCATCTTGGTCTGCTTTAAACAAAGCCTGGCAATGTGAACTTTCACAGAGGAGCTTGGCAGAGGCTGAGGAGGACAAGCCCAGCCCAGGTCTGCTCCCTGCCTGGGGAAGAGCAGTGGTTCCCATGGCAGGGGCCACTGGTGGGCACGAAGCTGTGAGACAGGAGGTATGGACCTGCATCAAACACCACACTGCGTTGCCTTTATTGTATTCTCCTTTGATGGTAGAGGTAGGTGGTGGCACCTCAGAAACTTTGAGGGTTAACAGCTCCCAAAGCAAAAGGGCCGCTGACCTGAAGCACTTCTCTGAAATGCTGCTTTCTTTCGCAACTGGTAAGGTATGAAACACATGGCAGTCAGGAAACACACTAAATATTAGCTATCACAATTTTTTTGTCCTCTATCTCTGCTTCTGAGACTTGCAAAACTGTGCTTTGGCATAAACCTCTTAAAACTCCTTGCCACATGTGCCAGCACACAAGACCCAACTGGACTGTGTACAAGATAACCTCAATGTAATGTGTTTGAATTGATACAGCAAAGACAAGAAGTCAACTGCGGTATAAAAGCTGTTGTTATTACACTTAATTACAAGCCCAGCTGTGACATGATTCACCTTTCTTGTATGCCAAGGGAAATGAAGGGTGCCTTTGGTGGCATTTACTCTGTTACGCTGCTGCAGATCCTGGAAGGCAAGTATCCACCCCAACAGTGCAGGAAGACAGTAGACAAGCAAAAACTGCCTCTATCATGCAGAGGTGATGGCATGACCTCCTCTTACAGCCAAGAGAAAGCTCTTGGACAGGCTGGAAAAACATGCAGTCAAATTGTGGGTCAGCCAGAGAGCCTGGAGCAACACAAGGGCTTGTCTGACCACTCCCCCAACGAAGTCAAGGTGTTAGCTCAGAAGTTCTTTCCTGGGGCAGCTCTGATCGCTGCCACAGCCTGGGCTTGACCCACAGCTCAGCTGCTGGAAAGCTTGTTGGCTTCAAGGCAAGTTAAGAGAGCTTGATGCAATTTAAGGGCAAATTCAAGGAAGCAAATTACAGGCTACTAACAAAGGCACCTCCTCAGTTCAGGAAATCACTGTGGTACAAATAGCCCAGGACAGTCTTTTGGGAGGGAAATCAGCGTATGTTTGCCCTGCCCTTGTACTTTTCCTAAGGCGCTGCTTCGGATGGCTGAGCATGGTGCAACTTCAGCCTGACCTGGGCCTATCAGTTTCCTACTGTTAGCATAAAAATAGCAGCAGGACACTGCTTTACATTCATGGCTTCTCACCACTTAATGCAGGGCCAGACACAGAGTAACCTTTCCTTACATCTTTCTCAAACGTTGTCATCTGGAAATTTAATTTCCAACCCTGCCTTCCACATTACCCCATCAGATCCCATAGAGGGGGTAGCTGGGAGACACCTGTCCCCACCACAACGCCCAGGCGAGGGCTGTAGAAGGATGAAGTCTTCTCCCTCCGGGCAGCAAAGGTTCTGCTGTGACTTCAGAGGACCCCGAGGAGCACCATGTGCATGGCACTCTGCCCCCATGGAAGGCCAGAGCTGGAGAGAAGAAAAACATGCCCTAGACCAACCCTGGCGACCTGTAGGGTGTTTCTAACAGCCTGTACTTTGAATTGTGCTTGCCTTGCATCATGTGTTCATGACCTGGTGAGACCACATCTGGAATATTGTGTCCAGTTCTGGGCCTCTCAGCTCGAGAAGGACAGGGAACTGCTGGAGAGAGTCCAGCACAGGGCCACAAAGATGATGAAGGGAGTGGAGCATCTCCCGTATGAAGAAAGGCTGAGGGAGCTGGGGCTGAGACTGAGGGGTGAGCTCATTAATGTTTATGAATATATAAAGGGTGAGTGTCACGAGGATGGCGCCAGGCTCTTCTCGGTGACAACCAACAGTAAGACAAGGGGTTCCACTTAAATTTGAGAAGAAACTTCTTCTCAGTGAGGGTGACGGAACACTGGAACAGGCTGCCCAGGGAGGTTGTGGAGTCTCCTTCTCTGGAGACATTCAAAACCCGCCTGGACGCCTTCCTGTGTAACCTCACATGGGTGTTCCTGCTCCGGCGGGGGGATTGGACTGGATGATCTTTTGAGGTCCCTTCCAATCCCTAACATGCTGTGATTCTGTGATTCTGTGATGTGTTGGTGCATATGCTGCATGATTAGCAACACAACTGACTGTGCTGGCAACTGTAGCTGATAGTGCAGGTGGCTACAGTGCGTTTCCACCCAAGCTGAGTATTTTTGATGGACTTCAAAGACCCATTCTTAGTAAAAATTAATGCCTGCCATAAATGCAGCTTTTAACCTGCACTCCAGTAACTGCAAGGGATGAAGGCAAAAATATCACATTAAATTTTATATTGGTAATTTCAGAGTATGATCATTTAAACTTGGTTTACACCAGGTTTCATGCAAACCTGTGCCTGGACTGGGATTAAACAAGCTATTCATGCCTTAAGCCTAAGGAAGTTGCAAAAGCGCAGTGGAGCAGAAAACGTGCCTGTTTCACAGCAGCTGAAGAATGCCCTGCACTCCCGGTACAGCCACGGGTCCCAGCTGCAGAAGGACTCTGACCCAGGAGTCCCTGCCAGCACTTGCAGCCCTGCCTCCAATTCTTGCCTCCTGCAGAGCTTCATGTCTCCTAGATCTACATACCCAACAGGCGTATGTGGGAAAGATATGAACTTCTTGTAATCTTGTCTGTCTTTCCTTCAGCTGTTGTTCAGGAAAGCACACTCTGTGGGGAAATACCATGTTATTAAATGCGAGGGAGGGGATACTTTTCAGCCAGTAACAGGACTATTTTCCCCTCCTTCTCTGTGCACAGCAGGGCAGCCCTTTGACCGTGACCACTCGGTGGTGACGGCCTGCGGAGCAGGTGAGCAAAATGAGAAGCATAGCCTGATCTGGAAGCAAAGCTTTACACCTACGTGCTCCTCTTGGGTGGTATTCTGGGACATGAGGCGTTACACATCTCTTTGTCATGAACACCAAAGCAGCACCACATATTACATAAAAGGTAAGTGTTTAGTGAAGCAGGCAGTAGGAATTTTTGCTAATAAAAGCATTGAACCAGTGTTCTCTGCATGTCTGGATGTGACTGTCTAATGACATTGTATGGAGAGCACCCATCTCACCATTGCTTGAAGAAAGGTCAGGATAATTTTCAGCCACAGAATGAAGTTTTTCTATGGCAATTTGCAAAGCTCCACTCCTTCCTTTCCTATTGCTTTGGGGATTGAAGTGAGAAGAAGACACTTCTCTGAGGGACTCTCTTGCCCATTTTGACCCCAGGAAGCCAATTTCCACATAAAACCTTTGAGACCGTCCAGCCAACAGGATTTGAGTAGAAAGGCCCGTTTTCCCAGATCAATAATTAAAGAAACAAACACCACAAGTATCTGTGGTAGCTATGAGAACCAAGAACGGCGCTTAACCCACCTAATTTCAAACCTCGGTTCATCAATCAGTGTAGGTGCTTCTGGTCATTTCAGATGTGATCTCTCTTACACCCTGTGCCACGTCTGCCAGAATGTCTTGGGCACCTCAGGTCTCCTCAGGTGGCACTAGGTGACTATTTTAGGCAACCAGATTTAGTTATAGAAAAAAAATCCGTAACGAATTAAGACACCTAAATGCCTACATTCACACCCTTACACAGATGTCTCTCCATGTGTGCTTGATGTCTGGCCTCCCGTGGTGTCAGTGGAGATCTAGTCAACGAGGCTGACAGTGTGCAGTCATTCAGCTGCCCAGACACAGGCGTACTTTATGGTGGGCTCCGTGGCTCCAGGGTCCACTGACCAGGTGCAAGGTGACTATCACGGAGTCTGTCCCTTCCTTGTAGACACCTTTATCTAGGTGTCTTAACCCAGAGTTAATCCCATTTGGGACCCGATATTACAATGAGGTTGATGTTGTTAAACATGATATATACATGTTTCTTCCGTTTATAAAGTAAGCCCAGGAACACAAGATCAGATCTAGATATCTGCAATGGCCAGGTGAATCCCACCCTTGGCCACTTACGCCTATCTACAGTGGCCAGTTATGTCTTATCCTGTGTTCAGGATATTTCTAGTTACCAGTACATTGGACTGCAGAAGAAATCATTGCCTTTTTGGAAGTGGAAACTCAGGCTTCACAGGTTAGAAAGACTTGAGATTCTTTGGCCTGTCCCAGACTCCCTGCAAAGTCCCGAGTGAGGAACTTGCTACTCTTCCAGTGTCTCACTTCTCCCACATGTCCCACAGCACCCACTCGGGGAGGCAGGAGGAGAACCAGGCATGTGAAGTGACATGCTCAGGACAAGGCCAGATAATGGCAGGGTCCAGGCTCCTTCTGTTCCTGTCACTGATGTCCCAACCACCGCCACATGCTGCTTCTCAAGGAAAAGTGGGCAAAATATTTCAGTACCTCTAACTTGGACAAAAGAATATGTTTCATTTCTTAGTTCCTAGAACAGCTGAATTTTGCCATCTCTCTCGTGTTTTAAACATTCGCACAAGTAGTTCAGAAAAGGCTGCAGAAAATACAGACACCTTTTTCTTCTGCTTGGAGCCGCTCCCAAGGAGGCTGATCCTTAGGTATTCAAAAGAGGTATTTGTAAGGACTCCCTACACGGAGCAGTGCTCCAGCAAAGCCTGTAAGCGGATACAAGGAAGAGTGAATGTGTTTTTGTTCTGGGACGGATTTTGAACAAGCCATAATCTTCTGTTAGAGCTGGTAGTCATACATCATTTTCTCCCTGCAGCACAGCGGAGATTTAACTTTCCTTGATAGAACTGAAAGTAGTAGTAACATCCCAAACAGCATACATCAGCATCCATCACTGCACAGACTCTGTCTACCTTGCCCTAGAACCACCACGTCAGCCAGAGAGACTATGGGAGAGAGAAATGCGAGGGCGAGATAAGCAAGTTTTACTTCAGTGTCGTCATTCTGTGTCTGAGCCACAGAAGAGGTGGTGTGCATTTTTTCAGCCTACTTTCCTGCAGAGTAAGGGTTCATATATTCACAAGCCCGTGCTCTCCTTCACTCGCCATATGACTTCTAGACTCATTGACTTGTTTCAAAGAGACCTGATGGAGGGACAAGAGCAAGGGGCATGAAGGTTTGCAGGTGCGGTGGAAATGTGTAACAGACAGAGGTGTTTGGCCACCTGTCTTATGAGATAGTGAGAGCAGAAGATACAATACAAAAGTTCCTATGCTGGGAAAAGCTCTTATCAGACCTGACACTCTCTCAGATACCAGAATCAGGCAGCTACAGGGCAAAAAGCTACAAAAAAACCAAGCATCCTTCTCTCCTCTGCTTAGGAAACTCCCTCCTGGGGCTGTTCTTTTAATTGCTCCATGTTTGTCCTCTGCTTCATGGGGACCAAAGGAGGTGCAGCGGTCAGTTTGGAGGTGGCTAGCACACTGCTGTTGGCCATCCACATCTCTGGAAACAGCACATTTCTCTTTGCAGCTAGTTTCAGCCCGTCTTACTTACACATCTCCAGCTGCAGAATATGCTGCAGGTTACACTGCAAGAGCAATCTCATGGTGCTTTATTAAATAATTTGCCGAAGAATCCAAATCAAACTGGGTTCAAATAAGAAAATACCTTTTTACTCTCGCAAACATGTCCCCGTGCAGCAGAAACCCAGCAACATTTCTGCCACGGGTGCTCTGCCGGCTGCTCCAGGCTCACGAGTGGCAGAGCCCGTTCAGAAGGGGCCCTGCAGCAGACTTGCTCTTCAGCTGCTGGCAGCAGGTCCTGCGGAGCTGTGGTTGATATTTTCAGTCACTGCCTTGTGATGGGAAAGGACCAGGCATCACACAAGCAGTGTCTGGTGCTGTACCCTGCCCTCCAGTCCTTTTCATAGTCTGGGTTTCTTACTGAAGGAGCAGGGAGCTGGTAGGAAATAGCACAGGATTTTTCAAAATCCAGACAAAAAGTGTTGATGCTGTCTCCTCCTTTCCTTGTTACTAAAGGTAAAAGAAAGGAAAAATGGTTCCCAGTGTCATCTTACAGCCTGATAAGTATATTATATTTTAAGTTAAATTCACAGCAGCAGTGACAGTGCTGTCCTTGAGGAGGTGTTCTTTTGAAGGATAGCACCCTGGTGACAGCAGGTGGAGAAGTAGCTGCGTGCCCCCTCTCACTCAGGTTTGCTTAATGAGCCAGAAGAACTTGAAAACTCTGGCGAGAATGGGACCCCCAGGAGCAGCCCAGCCCATCCTTGCCTCCTGATCTTACCTTTCTTCATTTGGCATGACGTTTTTGTTGCAGACAAATAGCCTGTGGCGGGGAATTGAGGAAACGAAACTTTATGGAAACTGCGTGAGCATGGGCAGAGCACCAAAGGAAAGATGTGGAAAATGGATGCGACAAGGCCATGTGAGTGGCAGGGGTTGCTCTGCTGAGGTGGTCAAGACAAATGTGCACAAAAAACATGAAAAAACAAAGGCAGTTCGTTCCTTCTCTTTTATGTGGAGCTACTAGCACCACTTCTGATATTGCAGAGAAACAAGAAGAAAAGCAGCACCTGGACTCAGTCTCCCACCTCCAGGAGCTGCAGGAGAGGGTGGAGTTCCTCTGGCAGGTCTTCACCTCAGACTGTGGTTTATCATTTGCAAGACAAGGTGCCAGCAAAACAACTTGAGTCCCTCCCCTCACTACCCCGAGGCCTCCTGCCTCAGCATCAGGGTATGCAGAGGTGCCATTTCAGTTTTCTATAAAAAGTCTCTTAAAATCCCCTGTCCTGAAATCCTGAGGATGGTAAAATGTAGTGTGCTGTTGAAGGAGCAGTCCAGGAGCTGTGCAAAACTCCCTCTGCAAGCCCGGAGAGGCAGGGTGGAAAGCTGAGGCTGTGAGCTGAGTGTTCTAAGTTTGGTATTTATTGCAAAAGCAGTTACTCCTGCAGACTTGCAATCTCGGGATTACCATTTGCCAAGCATCCCTCACCTTCCCCACCTCATCTGAGAGTCCTTCTGTCGGTGCTGACAGGCTGCAGGTTTCCGAAGGAGGTAGGTCCTCTCCCCCATTGCATCTGCAGGCTGTTACACTCCTGCTCAGGAGGCTGACAGGACACTGCATCCCCCACCAGCATCCCTCTGGGTGTAGGGAGGTGTAATGGAGGGTTGCTACCTTTCCAGGTTGCAATCAGCTGAAGATATGTCCCGTGGGCTCTCCACCTGCTTCCTCGCTGCCCTGCCTCTGGCCATCTGCAGTCCAGGACCAAGTGACTTTTCCAGTGACCGAGAGGGCTGTAATGCAGAGCACATCGCTCTTTTCTCCCTGAAATACCAGATGCAATTTCCAACACCAAGATTCTCTAGCCTCAGTTTCCCCAGCTCAAACTCTGAATGCTGGAGATGCAAAGATAGCCAGGATGTCTGTTATTAATTAATAACATGACACTGGAACAAATCTTTCTATAAATACATGAATGTTTGTAGCCCTGATAGAGCTTCAGCCCATAAAACTGAGGCTGTGATTCTGAACCGGCAATTAAATTTAAGTTGGTCCTGTTTCACATATTTCGCCACGTGATTGCTAGTTGAGACGCCCTTGTTTCTGATCACACACACTTGGCCAGTGTAATTTACAGGTTGCTTTCCAGAAGTCCCCTCCTGCCATTAGCTTTGTTACCAGGGAACTTGTGCGGTTAACAAGCTAACCCTCCTTGAACTACAGGCACACAAAGCAATGTCTTATTTATCTACAGCCTTCAGACCAGCAAAGAAAGCACCAACTTCTCTTTTGAATGCAGCTACTTTCTTTCTCATCTCCTGTGTCTCGGGGAGAAGCCAGATGCTTTCATCACTGATAAGCCACAGATCCTTTCTGTTCTCTGTTAAATTTTCAGGGGCAAAGATTCGGAACAAATGAATGGGAAATGAGCAACATTTATATTATGGCCATTTCAGTTCTCCAGCTGAGTATGTAATTGGCTGATACTCGTATCTTTCCCCCCTCACTTGCCTGGCAGTACTCTGTCCTCTTGTTTTATAACTGCTTGCCTTTTTCCTTCCCCATTTTTCTATAGTTTTTACGTTTATAGGATACATTAAATCAGTGTCTGCCATAAATGGACAAGACTCACAAAGCTGCTACCTCACTTTAAAGAAGGATCCAAATATCTAGATAATTTCCCTGAACTGCTTCCAGTGTTTTCTTGAACCAGAAAAAAAAAAAAAAAACACAAACAAAAAACCAACAAAAAAACCCCCAAACAAACAAAAAAAACCCACCTCAAAACCAACAACAAAAACCAAAACCAAACTCCAAACAAATGAACAAAAAAACTCAAACCAACAACCCACATTTGTATGTAGTAGGAAGAAGGAGCAGGTACCTAACTTGGAGAAGGTCAATGTATTCAAGTCAGATGGTGGGAGATGGGCAGGGAAAAGAGCAATGACACCACATTTCTCATTTTTCTAGAGCCTATGTGCCCTCTCACCACAGAGAATCCCTCCAGGGTGCATTTGGGACAAGACAAGTTGAGAAGAGGTTTTGTACACATTTCTATGGAGGTGATGGAGGAGAGCAAAGAGAAATAGGCAGTAGGAGAGTCTCACCAATGTGATACAAACAAGCAGATGTGCAAGGATTTGGGATGCTTGTCCCACTTGCCTGGTGCACACTGCAATGCGGGCTGGCTGGGAGTTTTTGGGAAAAAAAAAAGTGTATAAAATTCTCATTTTTTGGTGACCATTTTGCAGTAAAGAGCAAGGCGCAACAAAACTTTTGTTGGAGAGCAGGAAAAGAGGCTGTGTCAGGGTGGGAGAGCTGGAAAGCAGCAGAAGAGGCAGACTCACTCCCTGCCTGGGGTGCTCTGTTGTGACGAGATGGCCCCTTGATGACAGGCTGTTACCCAATGTGAGGTCCGAGCCTCTCATCATCTGCTGTCACGGCTCTCCTGTGTTGTGTGTGTTCATCACAGGGCAGCTCCATCTCGACCTCACATGCTGGACATGAGGGCACTGGCTCAGTGATCTTCTCCCATGCACCTTGAAATGGCTGTGATTTAAACCCAGGGCAGGATGAGAAAGAACTTTCCACCCCCAAAACACTGGCAGGACAGCAATCTGCTTCCCACCAACTCTGGCTATGGTGCCCCAACCCCAGCCTTTCTCCAACGCCTGCCATGCCAGGGCCAAACCGGGCTGCATGACCTGGGCTGATCCCTGAAACCATCTGGAATTAGCAGAAGAGTCACTAGCACAAAAAATTGAGTCAAGTTGAAAAATTCCCTGTCTTCCCCAGATCCAGTGGACCTCCAGTGGTTTAATAAGAAATACAAGCTGACTTTATAGCAGAAAAGGGAAAATTGTCATGATGAGCAGCTTGAGGTGGTCTGGATGTTTTCCGCTGGCATTTATTGCCTCCTGTGCTACTCTAGGCGTTTCATTATGGCTTTACCTACTATCACCCTCAATTACTTTGCCAAGTAAATACTTTCTTAACACAGAGACAGCCCCTGTTCTGGCTACAACTGCCATCATTTCCCTACCTTTCTTGAGCCCACAATAAAACTTTTGTGCTTCCTTCCTTGCCAAATTATGTCTACTGCATTAAATCACCGGGGTTAATATGCCAATTTCGAAAAAGAGGTGGGACGCCCCCCTTCCCCATTAAAATGTGCTCTCCAGGCAGTCTGAGCACTGAAGAAGCAGTCCACTACTTCTCCTCTCATACATAAACGAAATCCCAGCAGTGTGTTGGGGAACCCCGGTGCGGGGCTCAGCAGCCGTGTCTGGTCCCCCTGCTCCTGCATCACCCCATGCTCTGGCTCCCTTTCTGTCACCATTAATATTCAGCCCCTGACTCCAGGATGATTTCTGTCCAACACCAACACGCTTGGCTGGATTGTGCATACCAGTTGATCCACCTACCACAGATATCAGTCCCAGGAAATAAATTAACCCTCTAAATCTGGAGAAGTGATTTTGCGAAAGTCAATAGGGAAATATCTTTTCTTAGGCAGAGGGCAAGAATTTCATGCATTTCTCACATAAAGTTATCCTTATTCCTTAGGGACCTGCTACACTTTTATATTACATTTTGAGAAATAACACTTATAAAAGATTCATCCTTTTTTGGAATAAACTGGAGTAGCTCTTATGTTTCTGTCTTTAAAGACTTCAGGGGCCACAGCTTCTGAAGAGGCTCAAAGTTTTCACTTCCACAGACAGGAGACATGCTTATATTCAAACTCCATTTTAACACTGTAATTGGACAACATAAATAAAAGGATATTAATTTAATCATTAAGTTCAGGAACAAGAAAAGCATGTGCATAACTTGCTAGAGTCTGCCGTGTTACCCAGGACTGCTTGGAAATGAGACAGTCACCCCACTGCCACTGCTTCAGAAGAAAAACTGTGGTGCCTGAGTGACCATGGGGCAGGCTGGCAGAGGTTGGTGACTGTTCCAGGCCACCCACTGTGATTTCCCCCTGGTTGACCCTGCTTTGGGAAGGTGAGCTCTGGCTGCTCACAGGCTCACTGTCTGCATGGACGCCGAGTCTGCCTTTGGGGACAGCTGCAGGTGGCTCTCAAGACGCAGAGCAGACACATCTGGAATAAAAACATGCTGGGAAACTGCAAAATATCCCGGACGTGTGACTGAACCGTGGGAACACCATGAGGCCAGTTAGCAACGTTTGACTCACTGTGACTAGAGAGCAAAGCTTTGCAAACTGGGACTGGTTACTAAAGCATGCAGCGCCCAAGAGTAAAGTTTGCTCCCATTAATCTGTAATTAATTTTCTAAATAAACCTATAACCTTCACTTTTCAGAGCTGTTTTGATCGATTTCCAACGAACCACCATTTCCTGTTTTCTAGGTGACTTTTACATTGTGTTTGGCAACAACCCTGTTTTCATCCCCTAGAAACTCAATACTCAGAACAAAACCACTCCAGCTGGCTTGTGTGTCATCGCCTGCATACCTTGGGCAAAATTTTGCAAAATTGTACTGATTAAATGTCTGCTTTTGCTGTTCTTCAAAAAAACACATCCTAGATGAAAGGTCCCACGGAATGAATTTTCAGTCAGTTTGTGCTTGCAGGTGCTGGTCAGGAGAAGACACACTTCCAAATCAGCTCCGAGGGCAACTAATGGAAAGCTTTCAGGCATGTTATGGGAACTAGTCACAAAGTTGGGCCTCTATCTAATTCTGACACTAACTGGTGAGAGCAACACTGAGCACCAGCAGAAGGCATATACTCTCTTGCAGTCCAGTTTAAGCCTCCAAAACAGCACTCTGTGGGACCACAGAGGAGCTCATTTTGTGTACTCACTCCCTGCACACGGTGATTTTTTCCCCACAGCACATTGAGTTGTTTACTGGTTCTCGAGATGTCATTATTTTCAGTTTTTTCTGTGTCTGTATCACAAAATTGGCAAGAGATTTCTAGCAGAGAATGGCAATGTCTTTCATTCCTGGCTACATTTTTTCTAACTAATTGGGACAACAATTCGAGCAGCCAAGACAACTCGTCACAGCTCTATGGAAATACCTGGGCCTGCCGAAGAAGAAATGTCTCCATACACAGACTGAGGCACACAGCAACCTGAGCCTGACAACAGCCACCCACTGCCTCATATTCTGGTTTAGCACAGAGGTTTTCATGCTCAGTGGCAGTGGGGACTCCAGAAGATGCTCAGTGTCTGAGGAATGTCCCAGTATGTGAATCACTAGCGAAGTCCTCTGCAGAATCGTTTCAAAATTGTTCAACACAATGTTTCGGCTTTTAATCCCTTTCTTCTGCCAGTGAGAAAGCACAAATGATTATGAAACAGATAAAATATCTGCAGGTCACAGTTTACTCTGCTTGCCCCTGCGCAGGGGATGGGGACATAGGACAGAAGTAAGTCATCCTAGTTTTGATTTGTGTGTGTGACCACATCGCTCAGGGAGACATTATGAGCTCTTTGGGGCAGTACAGTGTTTGAGACAATTAGTATGTATGTCTCCATGAAATCTCTGTGAAATTGCAAAGGAAAGAAAACAACAGATTGAAATGCTCCTTGTAACTCTCTTGGAAATCCAAGGCAGTCTCTAAATGCCAGTGGATTAGGTGTGTTTCAGATACCCACAGCAGAACAGGCAAAGTGCCCCACTGCAAGCTCCTTCCTCTGCACCTTAAGGCCTGAAGTCAGATTTACTCTCTTGTGTTATAATTGACATGGGATACAACACCATCAATATCATCATTATGCATCAAATTCTTTATCTGAAACCATTTTCTCCAATTGGAATTTATCCTGTTTTCCCCCTAAGCTTTCTTTGCTCCTTTATCATCTCTGAGAACAGATGATTTTAACATATTTCACTCAGAGAGATCTCCCACCCTTGCAAGGAGCCTGTGAGGGGCCGTGGCGTGGTGCCATCCACAGCACATGATGAATGGAGCCTCCTGAATACCTGGAGGGATTTCAGACTTTATTTATTTCATTTGCCTTCCACCTTCCTCTAGTTTTGCATTCCCTTATGGACCACGCTCTCCTGGCCTTCCCAGAGCGTCCTTTCTCTCCTGATGCTTTAACACCCCTATGTTGACCAGCCTGAGCTGCCCTCTCCAGGAATCACCAGGCAGCAGTACCATAGTGTCAAGCTTTTCATTGTCCCAAAATTAGCATAAAAACTGTCACACTGACTGTGAGTGTAGGCAAATGTGACCTTTTCAGAGGCTGACTTTATTTATTTATTCTATTGCCATTTATTTCTCTGCTGCCAAAAAAAAAAAAAAAAGTAATGCACTGTCTCCCAGACTTACTAACAATAATCATTAAAATCTCTGACTAGCAACACTTCCTAATCAAACAGTAATTAAGGCTGAAGTCGCAGCATGGGACACAGGCTGGGCACACAGCAAGACCGTAATTTCCAGTTCCAGTTCCTCTGCACTTTTACTCGACTGTTAAAGCACCAGGCATGAGACCTCTGTATCTGTACAGCTTAATATTAATGAGTTAAGGAGAGCACCCCAGATTTCAAATTAATTAGAGTAAGTCACCTACCAGAAGCCTCAGTCAGTCCTGCTCTCCCCATTTCGCAGAGGAGGATGTTCCTGAGTGCCTCTCTCCAGACTGCACACCCCACCACCCCTTGTTTTCTCCTCAGCATGCAGCAGTCTCCTGCCTACCATGGTAAATAAATACCTGCATCATAGAATCATAGAATTGTTTAGGTTGAAAAAGACCTTTAAGATCATTGAGTCTGACTGTTAACCTAACACTGCCAAGTCCACCACTAAACATCAGCCCTTCCCTGGGCAGACCCTCTTGCTCCACACAATCTAAGCTGACAGAGAGACAAAAGCCTTGGCACGAGGTTGAAGGTAGCTCACCTGAACAGATCTTTTCTTTTTGGCAATGACAAGTAATTGAGTTTCTTTGCCAGCTCAGCATCGGTCCCTGTTGTCAACAGAGACTGCCACTTGCTAAGTGTGTAAAAAAAATTGGTAAGGATAAAAGATCAATCATAATTGTTGCCATATTGTCTCCCAGTTTAATAACTTCATTTAATTAGAAATCATAGGTAGAAAGCATTGGCAGGTAAATTTAATATAAGTTGTGAAACACCTGAGACTGCAGGAATTTTACCATCTCTAATATTCTTGCTAATAAAAAATGCCTCTGAAGTTGAAGTTTTCTCCCAGGAGTCTCCCCCACTTCCACACAGCTCAAAACCAACCATCCCAGAGGACCAGCATGGGCCACCAGCACATCTTTATGTCTGCTCCAGGGTGCCCTGACATGCAGGAGCTCCTGAATGCTCATGTAGCAAAGGCACAAACCTGTGGCTATGCAGGGACAGGCTGAGATGTGGCTACCCATTCAGCTGAGCTGCACGGAGCAAACACCCCAGCACCCAAGAGCCTTGCGGCAGCAAAACTGCATTTTTGCTGATGTAGGTTTTCTCAGCTGTCTCTGGGATAAGGGACAATAAGGTGCTGGGTACCCCGACAGGCTGGTGAGGATGTCACGCTGCCTAACGTGATGCCGGGTAATGAGCCCATCTCCAGCATCAGACGGAGATTTGGAGAGATAGCTGTGGCTGTGTGGGAAGCAGGCTGGAATAGTAACATTGTGATTGGTCCCATTACCCTAATCACTTGATTTCTTGTTTCAGAGCAAATTTACCTTCATCTAGTCAGTTGTAAAGAACAGAAGAGTTACATTTTCTTTAGCATCACCCAAAAAGCCCGTATTCTGAGAGGGAAGGATATTTGCACAGGCTTAACTTCAGTGGCCTAGTACAACTACAGCAATCCCACAAGGAACAAAACACGTTAATGCGTGTTAAATAAATGAAATCAAGGAAAAAGCAACAAATGGTAAATATCCCTGGACTATCAGAGCTGCTAGGTGCCTCCTGAGCAGTAGGGCAGCTGTGCCATATGCACCCATGCGAGGGTAAAGATACCGCTGGAGCTTGTTCTCTTAACACGAGGTTTTCGTTGTTCACTTGCCTGGCTACTGTCTTCTCTGGTCAACAGGAAAAAGAAGATGCTCAGCACTGCACAGGGCTTTGTTGCTGAGCAGGGAGGGTCAGCGGGGAGGACAGCATGGCCAGAAAGGTGGGAGCATCTTTTTCACCTCACTGCTCTCGCCCAGTCAAGGCATCCAATGGGACAGCAACCACAGCCAAGGTTTGGCCACCCAGTCCCAGTCATGACCAGTAAGCCATGAGCAGGGCTTCCCATCCCAGCCCCAGGTCAATACACACACCCATGGAAATGAAGCAGAGGTTCCCAGGAGATGAGCTGGACCCAGGGAGCTGTAGAAAGGGCAAATTCAGATTAAAACACACCTCTGAGAAATAGCATGGCTCCACCTCACTGGGACTTGAGGATTTTCAGTTTCAGCACCATAGGCTCCCTCTAACATTCATTGTGAAGCTTGGTCAAAGCCATCAGAGCCCTGGAACAGGCTGCCCCGAGAGGGTGTGGAGTCTCCTGCTCTGGAGACATTCAAACCCCACCTGGACACATTCCTGTGTGATCTGCTCTAGGTGAACCTGCTTTAGCAGGTGGGTTGGACTAGATGATCTCCAGAGGTCCCTTCCAACCCAAATCATTCTGTGATTCTGTGATCTCGCTTCACTTTGGTTTTGCTGGGAAGCTGTAAAGAAGCCCCAGTGCCCAGCCCAAAATCAGACACACAGCTGCAAATAAATAAATCGCTGCTCTTCTCAGCTCAGCAACTCTGGGGAGCAGGCAGGACTGAGTGGCAGGTCAGTAACAAAAAGACTCTCACCCCAGGGCAGGCTGATGGCACCCAGCTTCAGCCTTGACTGTGGACCCTTCCAGCCCCTGGTGGTGCAGAGGGGTTTGAGCTGAGCTGGGGGCCAGTGCAGCAGGGCTTGCACCCGCTGCTGCCTTTCGACCAGATCAGAGAGGTGAAAAATAGACATGCAGAGGGAGAGCAGAGCTGGTTTCTCCCTGGAGCACACCTTGCCCATGTCTGCAGCCTCAGCAGCCCCTGGGGTTCCAGGCTGCCAGCAGCAAAGTTTCCAGCATTGTAGGGGGGACGTCCTTTTTTTTTTTGGGAAAGGAGACATAATACGCCATGTGCATGGGTAGAGCTCAGCCACGCTGCTTGTTGGCCTGCATGAACGTGGCCTCCCAGCCGAGAGAGTAAATGTCAGGAGAGCCAAGCCCAATGAAACCAGAAAGGTCACAGCACCCCCTCCTGAAAGGCAGCAGCATCGGGGCATGCAGCAGGGCCTTCAGGTGGGAAACAGGGAGCTCCTTGCCCAGCTGCACCAGGAACTTACGAGGGACAGAGAAACCTGTCTTCTCCCAGCTCTTGCATCCCACCCAGCAGAACTGACCCCCACTCCCTCCCATGGGACACTACTTCAGCAAAGATTCAACCCTGCAAAAATTTTCTGTCATGTCCCACTGAAGTGTAAGGGACTGCAGCCACCTCCAAACATGTGCCAGCTCAGATGTGATGCAGCACCCTACATGAGCAGCACCCTCCCTTCCCCCATTTTAGGGAAAACTGATTGATTATCAGCACCAGAGCAGTGGTTTAGATTGTTAGGCATCCTTTTGAATGACTAAACAGCAGTGAGTAATATGTATTTACATAGATTATGGTCGATTCCCCCATTGGAAGGCAATTTGTGTAGATAACTTCCATTAACGTTAAAGGGAGTCATTCACATAAATCCTCAGCACATTAATGGCCGACTAGCCTCCTCTGTGTAGTATTTCGTGTTGCTGCATTTAGTGAGCGCAATATAAATGTGGCCAACTTAATATGCAAATAAATTCAAGTATTTACTGAGCCATAAGAGACAGTTACTAGGCACATCTCTCATTCATCGTTTATAGGGAAATAGATGGAGGCTGCCAAATGAAATCAGGAGATAAATGCTATGAAAATTTTTTTAAGGCAACAGGGAGGTATGGAGTCTCCACATATACATAAATAATGATGATAAACAGTTTCTTAAAGACATCTTCTCTTTATTTTTACTCTGTGAATGTTTACTACACATCTGCACCGAAGATCTATTTGTTGCATTGCTGTTCATTGCTGGTGGCACCGGAGTCCCTCCCGTTCCCCAGGGACAGAGCAGAGCCCTGCACCATCCCTACTCACCCAACGCCCCCTTGGCAGCTGCCCAGCTGCAGGAAGGGAACATGCTCACCTTGAAAAGGTGGGCCACCCACTGCAACTCTCTCTTTTCCTGGCAGCAAAATGTGAGCACTTCCTCTAGTGGCATCTGGTGCAGAAAAGGGGAGGGAGATCTTTTGCACCACTTCTTCTCATGTGTGCTCACATGAGAAGCTTCACTTGACATTTGCAAGAGAAGAGCCCTCACCAGGTCTGTGTGCTTTTCCAAGGCAGAGGAAAGTCATCTTCTATGGTAAACAGATCTTAAAATTGCACGAGAAATGGTATGACTTAAGTCCTCCTTCAGTTCCCTGTGTAAGATTTTTAAGATACTATGCCAAATAGATGTGTGCTCCACAAGACATTTCTTCCTAGTGGTAATAAATTAAATAACACTGATTCACTTGTTTACTCTTTCAGATGGAAAACAAGGAAAAATCCTCTATCTCTATTGCACCATTCACAGGATGGTTCCTATGCTCATAGATGTATGCAGATAAATCTATTGAAAGGCCTTATCTACCATTAAACTCCACACCACTTTGCTGTGCTGCATCCCTATTGAATGCCCCAGGGCTTTTCCATAGGAGTCACCATAAACCCCTGAGGTCTTTCCAGCACCCCCATGTTAGCCCTGGGCTGGTGCATCTGCCCAAGCTGGAGGGTGCAGGGATGAGGGCGTGCGGGCATCTCCTGCAGCACCGGGTGCAAGCCAAGACGGAGCAGCCAGCAGCACCACCGTGCTTGCCTGGCTGCCTGGCAGGATGTCCAGGTGTGGAGGCACCTCAGTCACAGACAAAAATGATAGCAGAGACAAAAACTACCAAGCAATCTCTGTCTTTATGGGGAATCACCTCTTGTAATGCTACCCTTTGGGTTTTTCCTCAGCTAAGACCCCAGAGCTCCCCTTTCCTGTCTTCAGTGACTGCCTCGCCTTTCAAAATCTCTTCTGTGCAAGTACTGTCTCCGGCCAGGTCTGAAGCCTCCCCCAAATCTTTTCTCTCTCCCCTGAGACATATTTCTCTCCCCACAGTGCCTGCAGGTGCAGATGGCTGCAAACCTCCGATGAAGACTTTGGAAATCAGACCATTTTACACACCAACTCTATAAAATGGAGCCCTCACCCAAAACCTGCTTGTGCCCGTCCCGGCACCTCCATTGCCTCCCCGAGAGAGCCTCCGCCACCCCTCACAGGGGGCAGAGGTGGCCTCAAGGGTCAGGTGTGCCCACTCTGCCCCAAATCCAGGCCACGCTGTGGGGCCAGGCAGCAGCGGGAGGTACTCAGGGAACAGGCGGGCACCCGAGAGACTGATTTTGTGGCAAGGAGACAGGAGGTGGCAACAGGGCACCCAGCAAACAGGACAAGTGGAGGTCCCTTATTCCCAACTTTCCTCTCTCCCGCCTTGATAGACTTGCAGTGTTTGAGTGACACATTGCCTCCAACCGTGAGTTTATAGAGTGCCTAACCGTTCACTGAAGGTCCTCAGGATGATGATGACCATAATTCTCAATAAATCTGTCTGTGCCACAAGACAAGGCCTCAGGTTAAAAACTTACCTGTCTGTGGCGTCCTCGCTGACAGGCGGGCAGGAAGAAACCATTGGGGACCGATGCTGCTTAGAAGCTTTCATATCACCAAGGGCTTCTCCTGTCTTATGGGGATGTGGCAGCTTCCTCCTGCTAGTGGAAGGAGGCAAATATACACCTCCACCTAGAGACCCTCGCACCAACAGCTGCCTGCAAGCTGGCCTGCTCAACTCGGGGACATCTCAGGGTGGCGTCTTTCTCCAGGGAGATGTTTTGGGAGGTCTTTCCTTGTAGGACATTGTTATTGCAGCCTGCAGGTAGCCCTGTCAGCTGTGGGGAAACCGAATCTCAGGACTCTGCTCAGCAAGGCTTGGGGTATGGGGATAGCGCATCCTCACCTACTATTAAATCTAAATCAGTTTTGAATGCAAAAGCACTCACAGTTACCTTCTGTGTTGAAACATCAGGTGCATGACACCTGCAGGAAGATGAGGTGAAAGAAGAAAGCTTCTCGTACCTTCTCTGCACCTCCCGCCAAGTAAAACACGCCGTATTTTTTGGTACCTTGCTCACATCACTGACATACAAGTGGAAACATGCCCTGGTGAGACCTCATCTGGAATATTGTGCCCAGTTCTGGGCCCCTCAGTTCAAGAAGGACAGGGAACTGCTGGAGAGAGTCCAGCGCAGGGCCACAAAGATGATGAAGGGAGTGGAGCATCTCCCTTGTGAGGAAAGGCTGAGGGAGCTGGGGCTCTTTAGCTTGGAGAAGAGGAGACTGAGGGTTGACCTCATCAATGTTTATAAATATATAAAGGGTGGGTGTCACGAGGATGGAGCCAGGCTCTTCTCGGTGACAACCAACAGTAAGACAAGGGGTAATGGGTTCAAGCTGGAACACAAGAGGTTCCACTTAAATTTGAGAAGAAACTTCTTCTCAGTGAGGGTGACGGAACACTGGAACAGGCTGCCCAGGGAGGTTGTGGATTCTCCTTCTCTGGAGACATTCAAAACCCGCCTGGACGCCTTCTTGTGTAACCTCATCTAGGTGTTCCTGCCCTGGCAGGAGGATTGGACTAGATGATCTTTCGAGGTCCCTTCCAATCCCTAACATTCTGTGATTCTGTGATTCTGTGAAAGATAGAGGCAAGCATCAGGAAAAAGTATTTATATAACAGAGAGGCACGGCAGCTCCCACAGTTCGGTCCCTCGGCAAAATGTGCATGCACACGTGCTGCTCCCACCCAAGGAGCAAGTCAAAGAGAAATATAGCTGATTTTCTACAACTTACTTGTGCTGCTTGACATCATGGAGATTGTTGCAAGCATCAAGTTGCACCGGATCGCACAGGAGTCGCCTGTGGCCGCATGTGCTGTGGGATTAGCCCTTGGCAGCTCTCCTTGGGAATGAAACAAGAGCAACAGCTGACCCCTGTGGGTGCTTCTGTCAATTTGACATTTTGAATGCCGAGAGTGCACTGGCATCCATACACGGGCCAGGTAAGAGGAGCAGGAAAATAGGGGCATGTTCCTGGCCTCACTGCTGACCAGGGATGGAAAGAAAACCCTGTCCCTTGCATCCTACACCCAAACTGAACAGAGCAACAACCTCAAACAGGAGGAGAGCAAAAGGCTGGCATTTATAGCACCATTTCTCCTGTACAATGAGAATCACCTTTAAAGATGGGGTCAGGATAAACTGCAGGGCAAGAGCAAACTGTTCAGTTCAAGAGGAATTATTCATCCTTCAGCAGAACATAATTACACATCCAGACTCTCTCTGGGTAATTCTTTACTCTGGCCAAATTTACACTAGTTCCTAAAGGGAGCAGTCAATCTTAATGAATGACTTACAGTTTCATCATCTTTATAAGGCTTTATTTAAAAAAAAATCAGAAGTTCAGATCTTTAATTAGTAAATTTTAACCCCACCTTTACTAGACATCACTCTTTGTTTTGTCAATTCTTTCATTCTCATCAATAGGAAAACTTGGTGCAAAGAAGCTAGCTTAGATTGTAAATTATTTTCAATTTTATTACTCAATAGCAAATTGAGCCAGTACCTTTAATGCACACATATATCATGATTCTGTTTGGCAGAACAGTGTGTAATCCCCCAATACACAATTTTGAATGAGGTCTTTTAAGGCACAGCAAAACAAAAGACAAAATTTTGCTTCCTTTGCACAGGAAACCAATTCCTTGTGAGGCAACTTGTTATGACAGAATTAATATACATAATTCAATTTTACCTTTAAGGTGAGCCTGGAATATTTTTCTTTGCATAAGCAAACCAATTATTTGTCCATTCTCACTGCAGGAAGCCTGGTGGTGACTGTCACCTACTAAATACTATAGCTGCTGTTAATGGTCAGCTGGAGAACTCAACTGGAAGTATTTTATGTAAATAAAGCTGACTCCTCCTTTGCACCATTTTAAAGCTGCAGGGAAAGAAGTATAGCAGGATTTTAGGGAATTGGGATATTTTTTCTCATTGCTATGGTTTTCTTTTAAAAAATACCATGATGCCATTGAGTATACTTTATGAAAGTAAACTAAATCCCCCTGAAGATAACAGGGCTTTGCTGACTTCAGCATTATCAAATAAAAAGATTTTGCTTCATTCAATTTTTAACAGAAATTATGGCTATCTAATTCTAACCAACTATTTCCTGATGGCCTTCCTTACCTGAACCATCCTTTCATGCCTTGTATTTCTTTGCCAGGCTTGTGTGTGTTCCCTGCCATTTGCAGGAGGGGAGCATACCTTGGTCTCTAGTTTCATAGAATCATAGAACAGTTTGGATTGGAAGGGACCTTCAAAGATCACCTGGTCCACACCCCCTGCAATGAGCAGGGACATCTTCAACCAGATCAGGTTGCTCAGAGCCCCGTCCAGCCTGGCCTTGAATGTTTCCAGGGATGGGGCATCTACCCCCTCTCTGGGCAACCTGTTCCAGTAGTTTAGAGTGCTCCAGATGTTTCTGAGCTAATGCCAGGAATATCGGCTAGTCTTAGTGACGTCAGTTCAATCTGCAGCTGGAAAGAAGCCCCTGGGTACCCCTGGTCAGAGCCCAGTGAGAAGTGGTTACGCTGGGGAATCAGCTAAATCACTCCCTTTTCTACTGTGGGGTTTGGGTCAGCTCCCACCAGACCTGGGCACTGGGGAAACCTGCAAGGGTGCTGACTGGTCCCAGCGTGGCCAGGGATGAGGAGGATGGATGCGTTCCCACTGAGGGGAGCCCACGTCCCAGCAGCGAGCCCCTCACTCGCCTGCCTTGTCCCGGCGGGCATGGGTGAGGGAGTGGGCAGGAGCCCAGCTGGCAGGGCTTGCCTGTCTCCTGTTCTCAGGCTGTGAAGGATCAACTGTCCCACACCCTGCTTCCTAGCTTCACCCTACCACCTGTGCCGTCTCTTGCTTTTTTCCTTTTTTTTTTGTGTTATCTTAAATTCGAGGGAGGTAACACACCAGGAAGACGTCTGTGTAAGGTCACATCTCAGCCTCCAGAATCTTGGAGTGTCACCCATGTACCATGATGGGGTGCTCTATGGTCTTTCTCTCTTAAACTCTTTCTTTTTAATATGTATTGTAAAAAACAAAACAAAACAAATTTTTGCATCAAGCACAGAGCTAAGGGAATGGCTGAGGGAAAAGCATCCTGCTGCAATTTCTTCTTTCTAGGTACCATAGCCACCATGAAGCACCTGTATAGTCATGTGTGCCCAGCAGGTGAGAAACCTCAGGGCAAGGCACTGATTGCCCAAGAAAGAAAATTGCCTGTTTCTACCCACTCTTTTCCACAAAACATAGGAAAGTACTTGTCAAACATTTCCAATAAACAAAATAACAGAAATATCGGAGTTACTGTGCTGCATCAACAAGACATTTATCAAGGTATACCCTCTGTACAGTTTCTGATCTAATTCAGCACATGTAATTTTTCTGTTGGTAGAATTTTTTTCTGTCCCTCTTCCACTCTCTATCATTAAAAAACTCATGCCTCTGCCAGGCTGTCTAATCAGAAAAACACATGCATCAGTTAAATAACTTTTATGATGGGGCAGAGGGACTCTTCCTTACTGGGAAAATCAGTGTGACATCTGAATTAAAATAAAAAGCCACCTGCAGCTGAAGAGGACTGGGAGACACCTCATCTCAATACAATCACAAAACCTAAACTTGCAAATCTCCAAGCCATATCCTCGGCTTGTGTCAGATGAGGATAGAGCGAAGGAAGTTTAGGTGGTATGACACCGGCTGATTGAGCCCACTGTGCTTAGCTGGACCACGGACTGACAGCAAAGGGTGGTGGAGGATGCTGTAAGTACTCCTGTAGCACACAGACACTTTTTAGACTCCAGCCCAGCTCCTGCAAATAACAACATCCCTGCGCTTTCCAAGTATTCGCTACTTAACTCCTCTTTACATGCTTTACATTTTGCATCATGTCTTTATTCAATATGAAAAGCCCTTGGTCTGTCCTTGAGCAAAGTGTCTTCAGAAGCCTCTTGAAACAAACCCAGGATTAGACAGCAATCCCCCTCCGAGCAGAGAACACAACTTTCCTTCCGCAGCTTGCCAGATTAACTTTATGCTCCTGCCACAAGCCTCACATGCACCAAAACCAAAAGCAACTTCTTTCCACCAGACCGCTGCCACCAGACGAACCTGAGGCAAAGAAACCAACACCTGCAGCCATTCACCAGCTATGGAAAGAGAAATGGTGCCCAGATCTCAGAGGCTGAGTTACTCACTGAACCACGCTGGGCTTCACTCTCCGTCAGCGAGCGATGGGCTGGGGTGGCGGCGGAGGCTCCGGGAGTCAGGGAGGGGTGGCAGGGTTAGCCAGGCAGCGCAGGTATCCCATCCCCCTGCTCTGTCCTCTCGCTAAGTTACCTTCAAAACACCTGAAAAAACAAACGTAGACAACTCTGCTAAAGTCTGCTCCTCGGCAACTCTCATAAGCTAGATGCCTGCTACTCTCAAAGGAAAAACCTGGCATATAAAGAGTATCGCTCCCTTCAGTATTCAGTTAAGGATAAAAATTCAACTTAGCATCTGGTTTGAAGATACGAGGAGATTATAATTAAACTAATTGGCCTATGAACTATAGTAAACCCCCAAATCTGTGCTATAGATACTGCCTGCTATGTATATTGCAAAACAAGTTGCTTTTAAAATGGAAGAGGCATTTTGGTCTATGAACTATATTAAACCCCCAAATCTGTGCTATAGATACTGCCTTCTATGTATATTACAAAACAAGTTGCTTTTAAAATGGAAGAGGCATTTACCTGGCAGCAAAAAAAAATCCCTGCTTGGATTCAGGTTAGGAAAAGCCCGAAGCCGCTCTGCATGCCGAGTGCTCTGTAGTCAGAAGTCTTCATCAACTAGTGCGCGCACACACATACACACACGCTGCCACTGCCGCGCAGCACAAGCCAGCAGCACGCACAGATCTGCTGCCCCCTCCTCCCCAAACCTGCTCCCAGGGCTGAGGAAGGGTGTGCTTTTGGTGAAGAGAGCCTCCAGCTGAGGAGCTGCAAAGTTACCGTGCAGACAAGCAGGAGAACTGCTCCAACGAGGCTGAATGACAAACACCAGGCAGAGAAGAAGAAGCATGCTTTCCCCTTACCTATTGCTTAGGTTAAAACACTGAGAGGTGTCTTTAAAGAGCCCGGGCACTGGGACCCAGAGGGCAGAGGACTTTCAGCACAGTCACACAGACTCCGGCAAAAGCCATCTTCTCCCTGTCTCTTAGCACAGTGCGAGTCTCCAGCAGCTCAGCTCTCCAGCTGCAAACATCTCATTAGACTAATGCATTCAGCACAGGCAGAAAACTCGATTTACCATAGCTACAGCAATGAATTTCCATTACGATGACAGCTTCAACCACATCATGTCCGGAAAAGCAGCCAACCACTGCCTTTTAAAGAACACACACGTTTTACACACAGAAAACGAGGCCTGCGTGTCGGCTTTTCTTTCTCTCCACAGCTACACCGAGAAAAAAATGCCATTTCTTTTTATTTCAGAAACTCTACAAGCTGAAAGGTAAAGGCATTTGGATTTTTATTTTACTTCTTTTTTTCCCCTCCCCAAATAGCAGTATCTTTTACAAAAATGTGCACTGGGCTGCGATGAGCAGAAGGGGTGTTCGCAACATTTCTGGCTTCGCTACCCCTCCTCTGTTGCCAAGGAAACTGGACTGTAGCATCAGCCCTTTGTCCCACTCCTGCAGCAGCCCGGACGATGCTGAGCTTACATGATGCCACAGATGCGAAGGACTAGTCACTTCATTTTGGATAATTTATGTGGAAATAAGGGGAGTAATGCTTGGCATCCTTTTGCCAGTGACCCTAGGTGTGCATGTATGGTGTTGTTTGTGCACGCACACACATGCCCCTGTACACAAACACACAGAGCTGGCTGTGTGGATAATATTACAGGTATGGCCAGGCAACGTTATCCGTAATATGCAGAAATATTATTTCTGGCAGCCATGCCATGGCATGCAGGAGTGGCTTTTCATCACATTTCCAGTCACTCATCACAGAAGGCACCAAGTCTTCCCTTACTTAGCACACACAAGCAGCTCTTACTAACAAGAAAAAAAAAATCTGTAACACATATAATAAATAATGATCATAATAATCCTGCCATGCTCTATAGACTGTGCTAGATCAAATTATCCCAGCAAAGGGAGTTGTCACAGTTGTTTGTGAGTGTTGCACAGCTCCCCACTGCCCACTTCACATGCTCACTTATATTGTTACTCAGTATTCATCACAAACCAAAATGTTCTCCTCACCTCTCTTTGCTTCCACGCCTGTGAATGCCTCATCAGATGGGCTTGCAGCTGTGGTCACTGGTTCTGCTGGTTTTGTTGTCCCTACACAGTGGTTTTGTGCTAGCCTGGCTTTACATGTTTTAAGGGAGTTATTTCGACTTGTCATCACAGAAGATGAGATGAGATGAGCATTAGGCTTGTTCTGTTTACATAGGAAGAAGAGGAAAATGGTCCAGGTTCTGGACCATTCATAACAAGAACAGCCAGGGCTTTGCTGGTGCCCTTCCCTGACAGTGGGGAGGAGAGAAAGCACCTGCCCACCAGCGACTGCAAGCAAGGTGAGATGCTCGAGCTCACACCACCTGGCCCTTGCAAGCAGAATAAGGGCGAGAGGATGGCCAGGGTGTCTATTTCCTTCTCAAAATCATGGCTACAGAAAAACTTTGTACATTTAAAGAAAAAATGGAAGAAGTTGGGTAGATCCAGGAGAAACAAAGTGGCGTTTTTCTTCTTTTTTTTTTTGTTTTGTTTTTTTATTTTGTTTTGGTTTTGCTTGCATTGCTATAAATTTGTAGGTGTGAAAAAATGTATTATCAGCACAGAATTGGAACAACTGTTTTCGGTCTTCTAGCACTCACGTGAAACCCATGGTACTTGCAAACACGCTGGGTGAGGAGGTACCCAAATTCTTCTCAACCCAGTCTTCATCCTGGCAAAGTCCTGTAATCCCCTGTTTTCTTTCTCTCTTTTTTTTTTTTTTCTTAAGTTGAGGTCAGTGGGACAGCACTCATGGATTTCTATAGAAGAATAAAATGGAGGGAACTAGAGCACCATGCAAATTCCAGTTTTAAGTTCCTTAATAGGATAAATGGGGAAAAGTAATAGTGATTAAGAAAAGTCATGACAGGATCTTTTAAAAAGCGTGCCTTCTCTTTTAAGCTGTTTAAAATTTTGAGCAGGAGTCTTAGCCATCCCTGCCGTTCCACATCGCCTCAGCAGATGTGTCGCTGCTGTGGCTTGTCGCACCCGGTGCTGTTGGTTGTGTCACACCACGTTACTGATGGCATCTAGCACAGGCGGGCTGGCACAACAGCATGGCTCAGAGGCACCAGCTGCGGCCTCTTGCCAAAAAATACGATATTAATACAATGCAACACAATAGCAAAGTGTTGGGGAAGGGATTGGAACTTTTTCTTCTTTGCTGCTGTTGTTGTTAATGCTACACATAATTTTGCAGGCCTCAAACCAGCCAAATCCCCAGTTTGCTCAGTGAAGGATTGCAGAGTTCTTTGGACTATGCTCTTTACAGGGCTTATTTGACAGCCTTGAATTTAGAGTTTAATTTAAAGAGGCTTGAATTTTGGTTTAAAACATACAGCTGGTCTGTAGGGCAGCTTAACTTACAGCCAAAAGCAAGGGAAGATGAAATAGCATCGGGGGAACAGTTCGAACCATTTACATCTGCTATGAAGACAAATGCAGGGCTCATTTCCAGATCTTGGGCACCACAAGAGAAAAGTGCAGGGCAAAGGGAGATGAGCCAGAGGTGAGGGCAAGAGTAAAGTTTTCCCAGTTATCATAGAACCATAGAATGTCCTGAGTTGGAAGGGACCCATAAGGATCACCAAGTCCAACTCCTGCCCCTGCATAGGACAACCCCAAAATTCACACCATGTGTCTGAGGGCATTGGCAAAATGTTTCTTGAATATTGTCAGACTTGGGTTCACGGGAGCAATCTGTTTGCTTGCTCAGTGCATGCACACACAAGAGATGGGCACCACATGAGCAGCCATGGTCACGTACCAATGTGCTTCAGCCTCAGACTGGCCCTTCCAGCCCAGGGCTTGCCCACGCCACTCTCCCACATGCAGGGAGAGTCGTGCTTGATTGCGGGGTGACAGGGTGAGATGGAAGAGGTGGGGGAGCTTTAAATCCCTGCCCAAGTAAATCTGGCCACCAAACAATACAAACCCAGTTGAGCAAAGCAATTGATCATTTCATTTCCAAATAGAAATGAAGAAGGTGACAAAGCTTGGGGAAAAAAAAATGAGGTCCTGTTTGCCTGAGGCCCTGGGTGTCAGCTAGCATCAAAAACGCTAGAACACTTTCCTCTGTAGGCACAGGGTTTGCAAATGAAGATGACACTGCAGATGAATATGAACGATCTCTGCACAGACAGGCAGGCAATAGGAGAGCAAGGAGCCTGACTGAAGTTTCCTGCCTCCTGTCACTGCTTGCCTGACTATTTGAGCCACAGGACACCATCAAACTCCAATTTTTTGGTTTTTTTTTTTAATACGGATCTTTATCATTTTGTCCTTCAATCCCCCTCTGGGCTCTTTTCATCAGTGTCCAGATATTTGTCTTTCACCTATATTTGTACTGATTATTTTTCAACACTTCTCTCCGCGTTTTGTCCTCACAGCCTCCTCTGAGCAGGAACAGACCCCAGACATGGGAGTGAAGATTTTGTGGCAGGTCGTGGCACAGCGAAGGGCAGAGGGCCAGGGCTTTAATGACCAGCAGGGAGTCAGCCTGACATTCAGGGTTTGGACACGAATTTTTCAGTGCTGGTTTAGCCCTCTAGTTCACCTGGTCACCTGAGTACAAGGGCTTTGTTTGCCTGCCTCCAGACTTGGTGGGTATTTTTCTGTGCCATTGATACAAATTTTACCTTAATTTTACCCTTGGCCATTTGAAGCCACATCTGAAATACCAACAGCCACACCAAAGCCCTGCTCTGCTGTCTGCTGTGGGCTCCTCTTTTACTAGCAGCGTTGGTTGGGGTCACTCATGCCCATTACCACCCATGCGGATATGGGAAACATGTATGGGAACAGCCCTGATCCCTAGGGTAGTCTCTGTCATCTCCCAAAGATGCCCTGAAAGACTCTCAAAGAGGGACTGACCCACAACCTCTTGCTGAGCTTCCCAAGGCATTTTGGATGGAGGACAAGCCCCATCATAGTTTGGGCTCTCCTAGTGAGGCACAAGCATCCCAGAGGGCTGCCACCCATGCAGAAGTGTGCCAGGTCCTGACCTCATGCCATCGACCCTCCCCAGCCACCAGCTTCCCGGCACACTCAGCCTGTATCCCTGTGCCAGGCGAGATGGCACACAGTGCTCCTCTGATCTCCATCCACCACCAACATGAATAAACTCCCACAGATTGTCATTTTATTTCAAGCATTACCCTATAATTTAAATAATTCAATTCTTTAAACAATTACATTCAATTACGTCCAGTTTTTCCGTGAAATCAGAAAGCATTCAGGGTGAGTAAGAAAGGAAATTAAATATCCTGAAACAGCCTAGGCGCGTGCAGCCCTACCTGCTATTTGGGCAGAAGATGAGCAGGCCAGAGCGGGGCTTGGAGCTCTTCTTTCTGCCACCAGCAAATGCCTGGCTGTGGGGGTGATGTTCACACTATCAGTCACCACTGCACAAAAGGCAGCAGCGGGTCTTTGGGGGCAGCTGCCTGCCTGTGTGTGATTTTTCCCTGCATCTTTATTAGGCATTTCAGTTTAACAAGATTTTTACCTATAAATCTTTCCGGATGCTGAATCAATCTTGTGAGAGCCTCCTGACCCTCCTCAACCCCCCCGTGCTTGCAAAGACATAGTTGGTTAAGGTATGATGTGGTTTGGTTTAAGGGACTGAATTTATACAATTACCTTAATTACAAGAGCACTATCATCTTTCAAGCAGGCGCATCTCCAGGGAGGACAGCTGCTGAGAAGTCATTTAGACATGTGAGCCTTTGAAAACAGGGGTGAGAGGGACTGTGACCCCAGCCACCGCCACCACCGCTCCCCACTCGCACCCCGGCTCCTTCCCCAGAGCCCGGCGGAGGGGGCGAGGTGGAAAGGCAGCGCTCGGGTGAGCGGGACACCCCCACACCACCCACCAGCCATCCCCTGCCCAGCCCGTCCCTGGAGGTCACCTTTCCTTTAGGCAGGTTGCTACACGTGAATGAAGCCACGGTGACTTACTGATGTGCTCCAGCAGCTTGCTCAGGAGGCTGAGCTGAAAATTAAGCCCGTGCCTGAGCGTGCTGCAGAAAGGGCCAAGGGAAAGTCCCAAATAGAAGCCTGGCAGCAGCCTGAATGGGCAAGGGGTGGCAGGGCAGGGTTCCCATCCTGCTCAGACCCCCACCCAGCCCAGCCCACACCCACCGGCTGCCCCACAGCCCGCTTTGCCCTGGTGGGGGCTCTGGAGCGGCTCTGCCTCCCCCGTCCCCTGGAGCAGCAGCCCCTGCAAGGTCACCCAACCACCTCCCCACCCTGACTCGCCGCTCACTTGAGGACATGATTATTTCCCAAATCACTAAACATCAGGAGCAGCTTTGTAATTTGCTTGGTTCTTTATTACATTTATTGATTTTAAAATATTTTAACGGCTCGTTTATTGCTGCGTTAAAGAGCTCGGAAAGGCAATAAAGTCATGCGGCATCCTTAGTGATAAAAGAAATAATCCTTCGAGCTGCAGAAATCATGCCTTGTGCCTTCTCCCTTCCCCTCTGAGCTTCTTTCAAGCAAAAAACCCAAGAGCGACAGTACCCAAAAGGCTGAGTGCCTGGGCAAAATCACCACACCCAAAGCAGGAAGGCAGAATAAGGTATAATAAGTCACAGCCAAAACTCCGGAGCACCAAAGCAACCTGCTGCAGCTAAGAAAGAAAGAAACCTTATTCATTCCCCTTAGTTAAGGTGCTTGACATACATAATCATTTTTAATGTGTTTCCTTATACAACTGAGGTAACAGACCATGGACTTTGTCCAGCGTCAGCAGTGATGCTAAAACAGTGATGCACCTCCAGGTCCAGCACAAGGAGGTCGCATTGGTACCAGCTGTGGTGTGCCACACTAACTTGCTTATCTGCAAACATCTTCTAATGAAAGTCTCTTGAGATGCAGCATTCCGTGATCTGCTAGGGCAGAGCTGAAGCAGACAGGCTGCCAGGCTCCTGCCCCACATGTGTCCCCTGTGCCTGCTGCAGACGCGTGGTGCTGCCCCAGAGTGGCACCTGTGTTCCTCGGAGAGGCAGCTCTGGTGCTGGCATATGGAAAAGCTGTGAGGTGTAGGGGAAAGGGTCTTAACTCTCCTCTCTAGCCCCCAGACCCTCTTTCAGCCTTGTGCATGTCACCCTGGGGGGTGACAGCCTCGCTGGTCAGCACCTGGGTGCAGCTGGAGGCTTCACCCGTGGTGTCAGCAACCCCACAAACCCTCCTGTGAACAGGGAGAAGTGGCATAGGGATGGCCCCTCAGGGACACAGTGCCAGCCTTATAGAGTCATAGAACAATTTTGGTTGGAAAAGACTTTAAAGATCATCAAGTCCAAGTGTTAAACTAACACTGCCGAGTCCACCTCTAAGCCATGTCCATAAGAGCCTCATCTACATGTCTTTTAAACACCTCCAGGGATGGCGACTCAACTCGGGCAGCCTGTTCCAGTGCCTGTCAGCCCTTTCCATGAAGATTTTTTCCTGATATCTAATCTAAACCTCCCCTGGTACAACTTGAGGCCATTTCCTCTTGTCCTATCACTTGCTACTTGTGAGAAGAGACCAACCCCCTCCATGCTACAACCTCCTTTCGGGTAGTTGCAGACAGCGATCAGGTCTCCCCTCAGCCCCTTTTCTCCAGGCTGAACAGCCCCAGCTCCCTCAGCTGCTCCTCATCAGACTTGTGCTCCAGACCCCTCACCAGTTTTGTTGCCCTTCTCTGAACTCTTTCCAGCACCTCAATGTCTCTCCTGTAGTGAGGGGCCCAAAACTGAGCACAGTATTGTTCTGCATTGGCAAATGTCGCTGTACAGCTGACAAAGCTCCCACTGGCTCCAGAATCAGCATATCCAGAGGCCGTTCCCAGAACAGGCACACTGCCGTGACACGGCACAGCCCAGCGTCTTCATTCAGCGCTAACGCAGCACATACTGGGCAGAGGGGCTTGCTCCAGGAACACTGAAATGGATGGCAATTACAGCATCTCGTTCCATGCAAAGATGAAGAAATGGTTAGGTTTCATCATTGCATGACTTTCTGCTGTTAATTACATGAGAAGTGCCTGACAAGGGTAAGGCACTGAAAGGCTGAATTAGAAACTCTTTGTTGAGTACGCAACAGAACTGTTATTTGTGAGGCGACGCACTGAAACATCAGCTTTTTCTTGTAAGAACTGCAATAATGCACAGACAAGAAGGTTTTCATGCAGCCAGTGTATTTTCCTTTCCCACAGGTACTGTACCTGGTACCAGGCACAGCCAGCACCGTGCTCCCCTCGGGCCAGCCAGGGCAGACCCAGGGGTGCCCTTGCAGCAGAAGCAGCCCATTTTCCTCCCATGCCTGCAGCACAGGACATGACATGAAAAAGTACGTCTCCTCGCAGCAATGCCACTGGACAGAGCAGGGAGCTTGGGTGCAATTTGGGGGTGTGTTATACAGCAGCTCATACCTTGCAGAATCCCAGAGGCTTGCACACCGCTTTCACAGGGAAAAATTCAATTGTCTTTTTACCATCATGGAAAGCAAAATGGTTTAAACAGCACTAGGGTACCTTTCCTAAAATGTTATCTTTCCTAAATGGGTTTTCCCCTGATCCTGGGAAGTTTCCAGGAGCTGATTCACCAGCATTCTTATCTCTCAAGTTTTGGCTTTTGTTTAGTAAGGGACTGTGAGCTGGGAAGTGTTGTAATCATTCAGGAAGAGACTGGACAATGCCCTCAGACACATGGTATGAACTGTGGGGTTGTCCTGTGCAGGGACACGAGTTGGACTCGATGGTCCTTGTGGGTCCCTTCCAACTCAAGACATTCTATGATAAATGAAAATGATCTACTTTAAAACAAATATAATATCATAGTACAATGAGTTCAATTAATAGCTCAATGAAATGAAAAGAGAAGCAGGTATCTAAACATTTCCTATTTTGAACATCTTCCTCAAATAACTTGGCTCAAATAGCATGACTTTCTGCAGTAGAGATAACCAGGTATGGGCATTAATTTTTAAAAAAATCCTTCAGATGAGTGGTTTTGTTTCTTGGATTACTCTGCTGGTTTTAAAGTCATTTCTAGCCCAGGGCATCCCCAGGCACTTAACCAATTAAATAGCTCCAGCCCGGTGGCAGCCAGCAGCTCCCTGCTCAGCAGCAGGAGACAGCGGCCAGCAAACCCCATTCCTATGCGAGGTACCACCAGATTTTGTTAATTGACTCCCCTGTAGCACACGAGCAGCATAGATGCTCATGCTCTGCCCCCCTGCCTGCCTAGCCCTGCCTTACAGACCCAAAACCTGAGCTGCTGGGCTTGCTGCAGGGATGTGATTAAAAGAGAAGGAATGGTGAGCTGTTGTTTGGCAGAAGGGGTATCAAAGGGGCTCTTCTCCCTCCTCAGTAGCCACCATAGTGAATGCCATGCCCTGTGTGGGCCCTTTTCGCTTGGGCCAGGGCAGGATCACACTCTCTCCAGCTTCCACCTCTCCCCCCTTGGCCTCAGAACACTGCTCTGGCACTGGGAAAGCAGATGTTATTCCCATTCTGGAAAATACAGCACTCCTGAGAGCATGTTAGTAGAGAAAGCACGGGGGAAATAGCGCTGAAGACGCTAGGCAGGGTGGTGATAGCGGCCGATGCATGTCACACCTGAGGGTGATGAAGGCCGAGAAAGCCATTCCCAGCCAAGGGATCAGTCCAAAATTTTGGTCTCCAAACACTAATGACTGCAGCAGGGAGGAAATTACGCTTCCACCCCACATAGTCCCCAGCAGCCTCTGCAGGGCCAAGCCACAGAGAAAGCCCCTCTGCCCCAGCCTGAACACTTGCTTGCACACCAGGCATGGGGGGAGACAAGGAGCGACGGTGCCATCTCCTGACTTCTGCAAGAGGAGCACTCCGTCTCACCAGCTGGAGCGGGCTCAGCTGCCACCCTCAAGCAAAAGTCATTGGTGAGAAACCCATTAATATCAATTGCATATAATAAAATTTTATAGAAATGTCCAAGTCCAGTAGATTAGATTTTTTCCATAGCTAAAAGAGCAGTAAAGATATCTGTCTCTACATAAGCTATGTTTGCATACTCCTTTTCCTTAATTCAACAGAAAAAATAAAATCAGTCACTATCCAAATTCACTGTAATTATCTTTTTTCTCTTGGCAAGCGATATTTTTAGTCAATACGCATGCATAGTCATACTACAGCATAGCTATTTTTTAAATTACATATGCCAGAGTAGTTTATAGATTTTAATTAGCCGGGGAGTTGGATAGCCATCAGCAGTCAGGAGCTGTATGTTGTTTGTATATAAACTCAGTAGAGAAACTTCCCCGCACAGCATCTGCTTGTACGACCGAGGAGGGGCAGACCCTCTCCGGCAGCCAAACCCTGGCACAGTTTAGAGCCTGCTGAACAGCAATCGCGATCCGAGGGCTCAAACACCACGGCCCTTCAGCTGGAGGAAAGAAGGGGTGCCTGGGTGGAAGAGGGCACTTCAGTGATGAGTGTGGATTTGGGGACCTAAATGCAGCGCTCCACTTACCAAAGACCTGAAGGATGGGCATGAGAGATGGGTGTCCCTCCTCTGTCAGTTTAGCAAAATGCCACGTCCGACACTGGTCGCGGGGGCCAGTTTCTGCCCGGGGCACGCCGTGCATATCCCCGAACTGGAGCCAATACACAGACACTTCTCCATAAACACGTCAGAGATCGGTGATGGCTGTGAGAGACACGGGGAGCCGCCAGCACACCCAGGAGCAGAGCCCCGGAGCAGGGCTGTCCTGCTGCTGGGCTGAAATGCAGCTGTGCAGCCACCCAGGCAGCCGTGGCACGTACACACACATTTGCCTTGCTAACAAGCAGACGCCAGCTACATCTCTTGGACAAACAACACTTTAAACAAACAAAGAAAAAATACCAGCAGAGATCAGAAATACATCACAGTTTCATAATTCATTTAGCTTCTGAGGGTCATCTATATCTGGATTTTTTTTTTTTTTTTTTAATCAGTGGTGGGGCAAGTACTTCACTGTAGTTTAGCCCCAAAGTAACCCAAAGTTTCGTGAAATCCAGAATCTCAGGACATGCTCTGTTGTCATTCATCCACATGTAAATCTGCAATGATTTGTCAGATCCTGTCACAGGTGAACAATTAGTTGACCTAGCAAAGGAGGTGTAAACTTTACTGCTCCATGCCAGAGACGGGACAAATGTTCTTTCTGGCTGTGGAATAGCTGACAACAGGAAAAAAAAAAAAAGAAAAAAGAAAAAAAGAAAAAATAAAAAAAGAGAAAAAAAAAAGAGAACCAAAACATACTTCCCAGTCATTATCTGAGCTAGCTGATTAATTGCTCACATACTAAACTTCAGAAGTCATATTGTCATTATAATAAAAGTCATCTAATTTTAGTGGTGATATTTTTAAAATAAAAGGCTTGATTTTAGGGTTTCCATGTATTTTCTCTACTATTTTGACACTTCCATCATTTTTGAGGCTGGCATGATGTGCATACCAAAAAACCTTGCCTGTGTCTAACAAGCTGAATTATTCTATTATTGTCTAGCCTACAACCTTGCATCTACAGAGACCTGGATTACAAAGGCTGGTGTCAGCCTTCGCGTTGGTTCCGTTGTAATATTTAACACTCCGCACTTACATAAAAATTCAAAGCAGCGTTGCAATTAATTGCTGTCGCTCCTACGAGTCTCCCTGGCTCACATTTGACCGAGAGGGCCACCCTTTCCTTTCAAGAGATGCCGGCGTTTGAACAATATAGTTCTATTTTTTTTTGTTGTTTTAATTGGCTTTTAGCAGCGAGCGCGGGAGTCGCGGCGCTGGGGAGGGCTGGCCGGGCAGCGTGGGGGCAGCTCGCGCTGACCTGCGGCTGCTGCCTGGCACTGACGTCCCGCTGGCATCTCGCTCCAGGCACCTCCAGCAATGGCCTTTTGGAGGAAAAGGTTGGAGACACAGCAGGCTGGCTTCAGCGTTAATGCTGCAAGGGAGCAATGGACTGGACAAACTAAGTTGCTTTCATCAGAAAAAAAGAAGAAAGAAAAAAAAAAATCCCCTCTACTCCACTCTGGTGAGACCCCCACCTGGAGTCCTGTGTCCAGCTCTGGAGCCCTCAGCGCAGGAAAGACATGGATCTGTTGGAGAGGGGCCAGAGGAGGCCCCCAAGATGATCAGAGGGCTGGAACAGCTCTGCTGTGAGGACAGGCTGAGAGAGCTGGGATTGTTCAGCCTGGAGAAGAGAAGGTTCTGGGGAGACCTTATTGTGGCCTTTCAGTACTTGAAAGGGGCAGAAGAAAGACGGAGACGGACTTTTTAGCAGGACCTATTGTGACATGACAAGGGTAATGGTTTTAAACTAAAAGAGAGGAGATTCAGGCTAGACATGAGGATGTAATTTTTTACAATGAGGGTGGTGAAACACTGGCCCAGGTTGCCCAGAGAGGTGGTTGATGCCCCATCCCTGGAGACATTCAAGGCCAGGCTGGACAGGGCTCTGAGCAACCTGATCTGGTTGAGGATGTCCCTGCTCATTGCAGGGGGTTGGACTAGACAACCTTTGAAGGTCCCTTCCAACCCCAACTATTCTATGATTCAATAATACCAACTATTTATCTTTTAAGCCCTCTGCTTCTGTTGAGTTTATGATGCAGATGGTCGCCCTGGCCTCGCCACCCACCCCTCTCTTGGTTTAGTGCTTGGCTGGTCTCCTTGCTTCCAGAGTGCTCGATGCAGCACCTTGTCTGTTGCTGTGTGCCCAGCAGACACTGTGGTGTCACCACAGTGAGGACAAAGTCATGGGATGAGGAGCGGCACCACCCAACCATCCCCCACCAACACCCTCTTTCTGAAAGCGACAGTCTCCTAGGTGGTAGGGGCCCATCGTCCTGACTTCCACAGGTACCAGGCGAAAATACCTATGTGAGAAGAGGTTCATTACTCGTCCAAAACAGCCTGACCCCCTACACTGGGAGCCAGGGGCAGATGGTCTCTTGGGGGGACAGGCAGGGGGACAAGCAGATGACATGGGCCACTTGCACCCCACTGCAAGGTCTGGCCCCGGCTGCCCTGCCGGATTGCCTCTAAGTCTTATAAGCTTGCTGAGAGATGGGCCAGACATTTTAAAGGCAGGTTTTGCCATGAAATGGAGGGCATGTGCATAGAAGTCTCAGTATTGTAAATCCCCAGTAACTTGTAGTGTACATACTATATATTAAATGTGAATTTGAATGTAAAATATAATGAGACAGCTTCTCATCATCTGAATGAACTATTCAGCTCTGATTGCAATGAAGGAGGTAAAAAAAAAAAAAAAAAGGAATCAAATACACCTAACAAATCTACATCAGCAGGGAACCATAAAAAGATACAACCGAGATAAAACCTTACGTGAGGAAGTTAACTGTGAAGAGTAAATCCTCATAGCTTTAGGCAGAAGTACCTGTGGGCAGCAGTGCCTTCTGCCACGTGACATTTAAGAGAAGTTAACGATGTAAGTGAGGTTGCTCAGATTGTCTTGTGATGGGAAACTGCCACCCCTGTGCTGTTCATGGGACCCAGAGAGCAATGGGCTCTTCTGCATCTGAATTGATCTGAAGGGACCTGCACAGCTGGGCAGCCCGGATGGATCAAATGCCTCGTGCAAAATGAAGCAGGAACGATCAGGTTTCATCTGTTCTTTTCAAGTGACCAAAGTGATTGTCACCTGGGCCTCCAAATCTCACCACCCTGTCATAGACAGTGTATATTTTACAGCCATTATAACCTAATCTCAGCTAATGTGATTTACACATAGTAATTAATGGAGCTTCAGCTGTAAGGAAATTAGTCATTCAATTGGAGTTTAATTTACTGCACACGCATACATTAGAAAGCACAAATTCCATAGTTTTGATCTGGGCACGGAGTAAGCCTTGTGTGCTGGGAAGGAAAAAATAAAACACCCAATAAACAATACACCACTGGCCTTCCACAGCTCCCACTCTCTTGAGGGGCCTCCTTGGTGGGAGGATGGCACACAAATAAATCCAGGCATCTCTATGCGGATGCCTGGAGGTACGAAGGCAAAAACCCTGCTGTCCCTGCTATCCCATTTCCCAGCTGTGGGAAACATCAGCCTGGAGTACCGGTGAGTACAGCCTGATCTCTGCATATGTTTGGGGTGTGTATCCATTGGAGAGAGCAGAGTGGGTTGATCAGGTATGATGGTACAGGGCATAAAGTCTACAAAAGATGCTGTATCTGTGGCATATATGTGAACGACTCCAGTGCTGGAAAACCTTGCCTAAAAGCCAGGATAACCTTTCACAGTAAGGACAGCGTTTCGTTTTCAGCCACCTGAAGTTAAAGCTGGCTCCATTCCAGCCTGGCCTTTGGAGCATCTAATAACTGTGCCCAAGCAAAATCTAAATCAACACCTGGGTGATCCTCACTGGCCTATGTGGGACTGGAAATGCCCCAGTGGCATCGGGACCCCCCTGGCTTTGGGGCTGCCCTGCAGGAGATGCCTGCAAGATGTTCAGCTTTTCTAGGGTTTCTCCCCAAAATGCCTCTGGCTTTGTGCCACGATTCACCTAGCTGTGTTTCCTTCATGAAAGGAAAAGCACTCATATCTTATTCTAAAGGTGGACAAATTGAAAGCAAATGCAGTAAATTAAAAACAAATGCAGTTTCCTTTGTGCTATTAAATTCCACACATGCGATGTAACTGTAATATCTTCCCTGTTTAATAATTAGAGCGTTGTCCTGGTTTCAACTGGCACAGAGCTGATTCTTTTTTCTTAATAGCTGGTGTAGTGCTGTGTTTTGGATTTAGAATTAGAATGACGTTGATAACACACTGACGTTTTAGCTGTTTCTAAGTAGTCAAGGACTTTTCAGCTTCTCGCACCGTGCCAGGTGCACAAACAGCTGTGAGGGGGCACAGCCAGGACGGCTGACCCAAACTGACCAAAGGGATATTCCATACCATATGGCATCAGGCTCAGTATACAATGCTGGGGAAGAAGAAGGAAGGGAGGGGCGTTCAGAGTGGTGGCGTTTGTCTTCCCAAGTAACCATTACATGTGATAGAGCCCGACTTTCCTGGAGATGGCTGAACACTCGCCTGCCCATGGGAAGTGAGGAATGAATCCCTTGTTTTGCTTTGCTTGTGTGTATAGCTTTTGCTTTACTTATTAAACTGTCTTTATCTCAACCCACAAGTTTTCTCGCTTTTACCCTTCCAATTCTCTCCCCCCATCCCACCGGGGAAGAGTGAGCAAGCAGCTGGGTGGTGCTTAGTTTCCAGCTGGGCTTAAGCCATGACAAGCATATATCTGGAAGGCTTATACACAGTGAAAGGTTGAAAATGCTTCCTGGTTCGGCACACATTTGAAATAAAATTCTAGGTAGTGTATATGCAATTTGGCTTAAATATGTTATCATTAGCTTTACAATCTATTGTGCTAATCAGATTCGTTAATAGGTTTAGTTGCCAGTAATAGTTCTGTTATTTAACTGAATGATAAATATAAATAATTTTGGTAGAAAATTATTTCTACCACCTAAATAGCATCCTTGTGGGCTCAAGTTGCATCTCGAAACAAAACATTGACATGAAAGAAAGTGCAAGCCATGAACATCACTCAGCTGTACAGCGTGTACAAATTTGGTATTCTGTCTAGAGTTCAATACTGAACACGAGTCACTCGAAGTTCTCTCTTCTGTTTGTTCCCCGATTTGCTAAGGCTCCAACATAGTGCAGCCAACAACGCACCTGCTCACCTTACTGAACAGAAGTGAGTTTAAGCCCAGGCTCTACCTCTAACCCAGCACTCGAGGGCTCTACCAAGTCTTCGACAACCCATAAGAAAAGAGAGCGCCATCGCCCTGTGCGTATTTTAAAGACAATACTGCCAGGGGTTTTTAAAATGTGTCTCTGCACAGAATGTAAAACTCGAGTGACCACGGCATGCTGCGGATTCTGCGAGGCACCCCAGGTGCCCCATAGATCAGCTCTTCCAGGCATGGGCATCCTCAGGGTAGAACCGCTTACATATCTCACTTCACAGAACTTAAAATACAGCTGAACTGGAGATACCTTCACAATGTCCGCCTTATGCAAATGCTTTTCCAAAAACTAATGCAAAGCAACTTTAAAGGTTCAAAATGGGCTCATTAGCACCCCAGTTCCTGCTACAAAAGAAAGCTCTGCCTTTCTTTCTCTGACAGATTTTTATTTTTAAATAATAATAAAAACAATTTAAATAACTCCAATCTTAAAATGGGTTTCCTTCAGCAGTTTTTTAAATTAAGAGTCAACAAGGTGTTTGGGGGAAAAAACCCCCACAGATAAACAGATACAAAAATAGGGAGAATGCACTGGCAACTAAACCTAGAATTTGTTTAAAAGAAAAGAAACAGAGAAAAGAAACGTCCATCTATGCCTTCCTCCTCCAGAAAGCAGGAAGACAAAACCAAACCTACCGCTCAAAATACACCAGGTATCCCCTGGAAGAAAATCCCAGGGTTTCCTGAATAAATCCGTGCCCCTGCCTCCCTCTGCTGAGTACGGCGCGAACTGCACCTGCTCACTTGGAAAAGCACCTTCCTCTCTATAGTTTTGGGATTTTTGCACTGACAAGACTTTTGCAACTTAGAGTTTATCAGTTTTTCGCAGAACTGTAACTTTGCAGTCATCCTGCAGCAGATTAAGAAAAAAAGTGAAGTTTCCTTTAATATTAATCAACCACTTGGCAACATTTTGGGAGGGCAGAAGGGTTAACACATTTTACACAAACAAAAAACCAAAAAAATCCCATTTTTATAACTTGTTCCTTCTACTTCAAATTTATCCTGTATTTCAACAAGCAGTGCTTACCTGTTCCAAATGTAATTCATGGTACTTCCATCTGGTAACCACAAGCTTCCAAGCTGGGCCAGGAGGAGCAGGGCCAGTTGCACCACATCCAATTTCTTCCCTTTCCAAGTGGCTTCTGCAAGTTCTGAAGGTACTTGGAGCATCTCTGCTGGGGTGGACAGTCAGCTGTGCACATACCTACTCAGATCCAGAACAAAAGGCTACCAGCGGGAATATGACAGTGGAAGCGCAAAAATGAATTTATTCACACTGAAATAGTCCTGGATGCTTCCAAATGACACTGGGGTCACTATTGAACAGGGGGTGCAGCAGAAAAGTAGATTTTGCTTCTAGAACTTTTTTTACTCTTTAGTTACTCTTCCAGAGTTTCAGAAGAGTGAGGTGTAAATTCAGTTGAATTAATTCCTAAACCCCATCAAAAAGCAAGACACATATAACAGCAAACACAAAATGTTGGCTCTTCCTGTATATTTTTACCCATCCTGGTAACTCTTATTTGAGACAGCTATTGAATCTTTGAATGACAAACCAACTTGTTCTTCAAGAAATGGTTATTAATGGTCACATCACATGACAGACGAACTAACAGTTCAGTAATATAGTAACACTCTTACTAAGAGTTGAGCATTTGCAGTTGGTGGGTTTAATTGCATGAAGCCCTTAAATACATCCCGAGCCTCATTTTTGCATCTGTCTTGGAAGGTGTTGCAAGATGGTGCACAACTATATAGCTGACATTTTGAGGAGGGAAAACATCAGCATGCCTTCTTTACATTGTGACTGTCGCCAATACCACTGCAATTCTTTTCCTTGCATCTTCTATTAAGTTACACTGACTACACAGGAGACCCACATTTGATGAACTATTCGATTTAGCCTTTGTTAGCTCAATAAAATGATCTTTGTTTTGCAGGGTTTCAGTGTAAAGCTGTCAGCTACAATCTTTAAGAAAATAATTCAATGTTCACACCAGGGACATGTTTGGTTGGTTTTTTTAATCACTTCAATGCATTTACATCTTTCAAGTATATACCTCAGGTTTTAATACTAAAATTCAGGTATCAGGAGTCAGAGCACTCTCCATTCCCCATGCTCTTATTATCAATTATATGTCCTAACTATGATCACTTCCCAGCTTCAACAACTGCAGCAGTTCACTATGAATTGTGGCAGAATTAATTCAAGTTTAGCCTTCATTTTGCCTACTTCATAAAAAGGAGTTCAGGGACTCTTTCTCAAGCATTTCTCTCATCTGTGCAGCATTTGGCTTGAACGCCTATGGAATGCAACTAGTGCTTATTGTTATTTCTCTACTGTATTTTGCAAATAGAAACTGGAGTTAAAAGGTGTCAAGTGTACAAACCATCTAATGTAAACCTAGTCTCCATTCTTGAGTTTGAACATCTGACATTGCTTATGCTTTACAAGAGTTTTCCCTGGATTATATGCACTTCAGAAGCACTTTGAAAGATAACCGTGATCTCCTTTAGAACAGTTTCACATTTTATTTGCAACTATTGCAATTACAAAGAATATAATGACATAAATTTGCATTTAAAGTGGCAACCCTTTCTGATAAACAAGGTCACAAATTAGTGTGCAACTATTCTGGCTTCAGGCAATTTTCATAGGATGGAAACTTTCCTGCATGATAATTTGTCTGAAATATAGAAATATATAGAAATATAGAAATACACCTTTTAATCGCTTTCATTTGCTTTGTTTAGAGGAAAAAAAAAGAAAAATCCGTGGCTTTTGTCAAGTAACACAATACACTAACAGCCCTGATCTCCTCCTCCCTGAATTTATTCTCTAATTAGACTTGTCTTTTTAAAACAGGGGTGGGGATAGAATCACTGTCTTGTTTAGAGCCCTGCAGGAGACTGAGGTAAAAAAAAAAAACAACTCAGAGATGCACACTAATACAAATAGCCATCAAATTGTCCAGTTTATTGATGGGAATTGAAAATTTATACAAAACATGCCCTCTTTGCATGTCGTATTTAACCTTTAAAATGCTTCCGACAGTGTCAGGTAGATTCAGAGTTAAGAATTTACTTCAGCTTTCAGGATGTACCTTTCATAAAGGTATTACACAAAAGCCACAAACTTATGTTACATGTGGTCCCAAAACTGCTTTCAGACATTTTGTGTATCAAAAGACTCAGATCTTCTGCTGACCTGATGACATAAAGGCTTAAAAATGTTTTAAGCCATTAGTAAGTACCCTATGGCAGAGTCAAAGTTTATGATTTCCATTATAATTTTGGACATAAAAAGGCAACAGTCCTAAAAAAGCAGCCCTCCAGAATACATGGAACATGGCAATGGGTGAGATGCCAATTTATAATGATTTTGTTAAGTTAAACAGATTTTTAAAGTTATCCATGATGTGAGCATTATCACAGCAAAATATTTAATGAATACCACAGAACCGATCAAGTTTAAGTTGAGCAGATGTTGTTTCAATCAACAGAGATTTGTAATGTCAAATATACCAAAACGTTTTCTAAAATAAATTCCTAATGCAGAAAAATTGATTTAAAGTTTGTTCCTAGCTAATAGTACCTTTTATTTAAATTGGACCCTAAACTGACCAGACAATACATAGCCCACACTTTCAGACATTTATAATAAAAAAGCTTTTATTTTCAATTGAAACAAATGCACCGTCCTGCACTTGAAGGCTATAATGAGCCATAAGCATGTTCCAAGGTGTATCAATGGCAACAGATGTTTCACCTCCACTGAGACGTTATAATAATGCACTCCTAATTGGTAAAGAAAAATTAAACTCAGCCTTCTCAAAGCTTCTGTACTGTGTTTCTTGGTTATTGTACAGTTCCACAGTCAGACCAAGAGTTTGCAGTGTGTGCAGATATCATAGTCAATCAACAGTATTGTTTAATCATCGTCATCCTCCTCTTCCTCTTCCTCCTCAAAACTGTCTTCAAAGCCCTCACTGTCTTCCTGGTCCTCATCACCTTCTATTGCTGTATCCCATTGTGGATGGTTTTCTGGCACTGGTTTTGCTTCATGGACTTCCAGCTGTAATTGCATAAACAAAAAGAAAGAAAAAGGGGGGGGGGGGGGCGGGGAGTGTTACAGACAATACACACCAATTTGTGAAAAACAAACAAAAGCCAAAACAAACAAAAAGTAATAATTAAAAAAAATACCAACACAAAAACACCTGCTTCAAGAAATAAAGCATGCCAGATTTTTGTCATTAACTGGATGTAACTAGGACTAAGGGCAGGGAAATGGTATAGCAGACCTCAAGGTATAAATCCAGAGCCAACCATACTACAAAAATTGAATAAATACGAGAAGACGTGTGTTAAAATATGCAGGCACTGGAAAGCACCGCGAACTTCAGTCCCATTTAATCCATCATAAAATTGTCACTACTGGCATCATGCAGAAATTGCTTACAAGTCCCTCCTTGCCACTGGTTTCAAAACAGAACAGCTTGAATTCTTAAAGATGACAGGACTCCTAGGGTGTTAATAGTCATATGAAGCAGCTTTCAATATAATACAAATACATAACAGAAACACCACCTTCAATGGTTTAATCTGGTCCAATCCCATATATGAATCCGATCTTAAATAAACCGTGTACTGATAGTTTCCAGGCTTGCCTGGTGCTGGGAACTTCAGCTCTACCTATAAAACAGAACTCACACCATAAGTTCTTACTGCTTTCAAGTGACACATTAGAACAAGTACTCTATAATAAGCAATAAAAACTACTACAGAATAATATTTTTTAGTTCTTTACAAGTGACACTTATTTGAAAATCTACATAATAAAATACCCACAGAAAAGAGACAGAATACCCAAGCACAATACATTCCATGAAAAGATAAATAATCGAATCACACTTTTTTCTGAATTAGACCAAAGTACCTCTTTTAAGTACACAATTTCACCCTGTGGTATGCTTCCCTAAATCTCAAAAACCCAAACAATCTTTAGTATGCTGAAAATATTAGCTTAACTCTGTTACTTGAAATTTAACATAAAAATCCAGTTTCCAAGAAAAAAAAAATACATCAAATCTCCATTTTTCAGAAGAGCAAAGAACACAGCCAAAGGTTAGAGTCTCAGAAAGATCACATGAGCTGAGGCTAATTAATTTGTCACAGCCTCTGCTTTACAGAAAAAGAACACTTAGTATTTCTCACACATTTGAATAACTCTAAGAATGTTCATTGTGTACAAATACTGGTTTTCATCAGCTTTTGATATCAGGGGAAAAAACACATTCTGCAAAGAAACTTGAAAGTCTTCTTAAATTACATTTTCTTTCTCCATTATCCATTTTCACAGTTAAAAGGCTCCCCTCTACTTCTGTCAGGAGAGCAAAATTTGTTTTCTATCTTAAGAGATAAGTACGAAAAAAGATCTAAATGTATTTGCATACCAGAAGACACTTTAGTACAGTGTTGTAATACCACAAAAGAAAATTCTTCAAGTACCTTACCTCTTCTTTATCTTTTAGCGTACAAACATGATACGGCATACATATTAGCATCTGCTCCTTCCGATCTGCAATATATAGCCACCACCATTCTTGTTTTTCCTTTCATAAAAGAAAAAAAAAAACACCACACAAACCAGAAAAAAGGGATTATTGAAGTCATAAAAAATTACACCCATGCACTTTATAAACAGGTAATTATGTTTCACTGGTCCTTATAATATGGACAGAAAGGAGGTGGGTTTGGTTTTGTTTTAAGCTCTTGGATGCATATTAATATATAGTATATACTGCACACTGAAGGCGAAGAGGTTACCACAAATAACTGTTGGTCTCCAAAGGCTTCATTCCATATATTCAGCCTAAGCTACCACATAAGACATGGAACTGCTCTGAAGAATTGTGTCCACTGATGATTAACAAGCAACTTCATGTAATTTAATACTGCCTTGGGTTCTTCAACTGAAATCCAGCCTGGATAAGAAGGTCAGCATATAAAGCAAGGCATGCCAAAAGATAAACAAAGTACTTTTTTTTTTTTTTTTTTTTTTTAACTGGGAAATCTTTTTTCAGTAAAGTACGTTTTGCTCCACTACTTCTCTCCCCCTCCAAAATGTAGGAATCTGCTGAAAGTCAGAATCTGGACATACTGAGACTTCACATCAAGGAAGCCCAAAAATGCAGGCAATACTGATATTTGTAAAGGATACCCAACATCTGCTGCCTATCACACAGAGCTCTCCAAATAGCTACAGGTCTCAAAGGTTTCACCACTGCAGGCACGGAAGCAGAGTTCCTAAACTAAATGAAATTAAAGGAGTGCTGCTCTTCAGAAAAGACAGCAACACTGTACAAAAATAAGAGTTTATCCCTCAATTGGAGTCAGATTTTTAAGACTGTGGTGCAGTTCAGCAGCACAGACAGAACCACTCTCAAACAGGACAGACTATAGCTCTTCAACATCAATGCTCTTCATTTAACCACTTCTTGGTAAATCCTCTGGCACACATTTTAGGTAAAATCCAATTTTGTTTTAATAGAACCTGAAACCCTTCTGTTGCAAAGAGGTTGGTTTAGTACTGCAGTCATTACCCTTAGGGAAGAAAATGGGAAAAATCCACACGTTTAGACAAGCCACATGTTAGATCGCTGAACTGTATTCCAAAACAATTTTTACCCAACCCTCATAGTCTGGTAATGGATCACATAAGAGACTGGAACCAAAGAGTGCAGCGTGTACAGTTTAAAGTCAAGCTCCAAACCAGAAGGCAAATGTTAGATACTCACACCAATCAGGTGGTTGCTTCAGTGCCACATGAATGTGGTTGTTCTGTTTTGTTTCATTTTTAATCTAAGACCATTGGAAGGACTAAATGAAAGGACACAGTGGACTTCAACACCACCAGTGAGCCCCTTCCAAATACCACAGGTGGGATGCAAATGCTGTTAATATGCAGAGTTTGAATAATTTTTTTGTCTCTACTGAAAGAGTCCGAAGTTCAGTAGTCTCTGTGTGTGTGTGTTGGGTTTGGTTTTTTGTTTGTGGCTTTGTTTGGGTTTTGGTTTTTTTGTTGTTGTTTTGGGGTTGTTTTTTTGTTTTTAACACTTCAGAAGCCAATGTTTGGTGATCTGAAATTTAAATAATGCAGGTTGAAAAATTACAAAAGCTAAATTAACTCCTTTTCTTTTTTTGAAGTGACTAATTGTTATGCTTTTAATAATTACCACCATCTAACTGAAGCATTTAACTAACAAACTACAGATTTACAATGGCAAGACACTCACACCAGCAACCCAAACACTCTGATGAACGCTGTTCCCAGAGCAGACCAGTGTAAAATTAACGCAGTGTTAATGCCTATTTTACAGTGTACGAAAGTAAAAGCAACTGCTTCGCAGTAAAGTGATGCATTCTTTGACGGGTTTAGAACAACAGGCGCCAAGAACACGACAAAAAATTTTCAATGGTATTTAATACCAGAATTTGTTGAATTGTAAGTAGTTCTTTTTCCAATTATTCTAAGCAATTTTCTTTATGAACTTCCTCATGTCATTATAAGGCATAAGTTACTTTATCTGTAAGTTTCAATAACAAATATATTGTCAATGTGCTTGATGGCTGTAGCAAAGAAGAATCTTATGCAGCTGAAGTGTTTATTTCCTAGCCCAAGGACCTCTCGGAATAGAAGGATAAACAGCATAAATAGTACAGATGAACAAGAACTACAGAAGATAGATCCATCACAGAAATGGCTACTTGCCATTTGGGGGCTATAAGGACTCTGACCATATAAAAAAGGATCTGCATTTGTATCAATAAATTATTTTTGATGTTACTAAAACACTGTGCTGAATTACCCTACATTGTGTACATTTCCACCACTCTCAATGGCAAGGACTAATTTTTTTTTTTTTTTTTAGAACAAAGATCAAAAATGTCAACTGGATTTTCACAAAAACTGGTAAAAATAACAGCCAAAAGGGGAAAGAAATAACAGAACAAATGATATTCCTCAACCTAATGCTCAAGGGACTCTATAGAGTAAACTCTTTGGAAGTAAAGCTCCTGACCTCAAAGTACCACAGTTTTTTTATAGAAAGGACAACTGTGCAGGAGTGTCATTCTCCTCTCTCTTATTGGGTGGAATTTAAAGTTTATGCCTGTGAGAATCTGGCAAGCTAACAGGCAAGCAGGCAAAATGCCCTTTAACAGATGGGTGCAAGGTTTGGTATGCCAGGGAACCAGTATGTTCATGAAACTGGAACAACAGGGCCAGTTTCTACCTAAAAATGTCAAAACTACAATCTGTGCAGTTTCTGGATCCATGGATGCAGGAGCAGAAGATAATTATTTAGGAATCCACATAGATTAAAGATGCATCCCTGGCAGAGTAATCAACTGCCCAAAAATTTAGATGAAATGGTGTTAAGGCTACCTTCTGAGAATAAGTACATTATGCTCAGTTACACTCAAACATCCATGAATTCTGGAAAAATAGAGATTCACTAACTACAGAATTTTGTCCTTAGCTCTGCATCTCTGAACTGGCCACCATCATAATACATGTAATACTCTAAACCACAGATGAAAAAAAAACAGAATACGATGGATTTTGTTCTTCAGATGCTGCAAATCAACTATCTGAACATGCTCCAACTGCAGCTCCAGCACTAAGTACAGCCACATTCAGCTTCCAGGAAATCAGTGAAGAGAAGCTGGAAAATTTACAGCTGCAGTACCATGAGATAATACACGTGTTTCTTTCAAGTATTCAGTTCAGCACTAGATTTCTTTTTTAGCATAGTACTGTATTTAGCTTTTATTATAAAATCCATCAGCAGCTTCGTTACACACAGCTGAAGCTTAAGCAGCTTTGTACAGAGTAAGTACAAGCGAAGTCTCTGAAGGAACCCTCAGCGCAGTAAAAAAGAAATATGAACATTTACCACTCCTGTGGCATTGGGCAGAGCACACACTCGCTGTTTGAGCTTAGACTGATGACCAAGGCCAGCTGCCTTCGCAGCAAGGAGGTATTAAGGCTCTGTTGCATATTTGCCATGATCTAAGGCAGCCAGAAGAGCAGAATGGCAGTACACCTTTTCCTGCTATGCTGGCGACTGCTGGAAGCTGTGTTGAGAGATGGGAGGGTACCTAACAGCATCAGGAAAATACAGCATTAAGCTCAGCTGTTACAAAGCTAGATGTGGTGAGGCCACACAACTCTCGGCTAAGACCTTCAGGAAAACAATTTCTTTGGTTTATTTGGATATCTTGTCTGGGTCCTTAGCAACAGGTCTTGCTTCCCGCACTTTGAACTAGGTAAAAACAGCAGAAATAGTATGATTACAAGCATGGGGACAATGGAGTGTGTTTTACACATGCAAAAAGCTGTACAGGGTCTAGACACAAAGAGCTTTGGGGACTGAAAAGAGGGAGCAAATAATACACAGCGTCTTCCCTTTTTCTCACCTTTTTCTGTTCTTCCCCATCTCAACAGGCTCCTTTAAGCTACAAGAGGAAGCATAAGCCTTGCACCCCACCTCCTTGTTACTGGAGACAGCACAATGAGAGAGGGAGAGATCCCAGATCAGCTCTCTAGTCAGACAGCAGGGAAGCAAAGGAAACCCTTTGAACCACTGGCCTGGGAAGAAAGTGTGGCCAAATACTCCTTCCTCCGGGTTCCAATCTGGTTGCCTCCCAAAGACCTAACTTATTTGCTCAGAAGACAAAACCCACGCTTTGAAAAATCTCACCTTTGTCAAGGTTTCATCGCTGTGATGGGTTTTCAGACATCTATCAACAGTTAGCTGTTTGTGTGAGTAACAACTGACACATCAGAACATATTTTCAACAACAAAGGCTGCTGTAGAGACACATCAGCCTATCTACTATACTGAGTGACCACTCTCAAATACACCCCTTTCTCTGATACCCATCCACACCTGATCTTCTGGTTTTGAGCTCTATAAGAAAGATTGTTCCACAATTGGCTTCTGCCACTTCCAGACCACACTGTGGTAGGAAGAGACAGCTTTGCCAATCCTCTCCTTCTTCCACAGCTGTGTGCTGTGTTGCCACCACACTGTTGTGTTGAGGCTGGAAGTCAAGCAGCAAGTCAAAACAACCTGCTGATCCAAATGACCCTCAGACTCTCCTGCCATTACCCTTAATACAGGGGGAGTCAGGACCTCCCCCTCTCACAGGTGCCTGCAGTCAGTTAAAGAGCAAGTAATGGTCTACTCCCAACTCTGTATTAGAGCCACTGCTGTGCTTTCACATTCCACAGCAAAAACCCAAAAAAAGTTCTATAAATTAGATCCCTATATATTTGAAAGGTTTCATTCTGAATCTATCTATATGTGGCAGATCAGCAGAAAAAAAATTCAGTGTTATTGCCATCAAAAAAGAACATTAAATTCTATACAAGTTTGCAAGTCTCTGGGATCTGAATAGAAAGAACAATATATTAGAAGTTTAGGGAAGTATCTGAAAGAGTTTAAGAGGATTTCATAAATTAAGACTTTTTTCAAATGAAGATCATTACTTTTTTAAAAGCCCAGTATTTACCATAAGAAGAGCAATTAATTTGTATTATAGTAATTTTCATGTTTCACAACTATAATGTTTTCTGTTACTGACCTCAGGAAAAAAAAGACTGTAAACAGGATGCGTTATCTTTGACTTCGTTTCAAGAAGGGCTCGTTCCTTTCTCTGTATACTTTGCTGTAATTCTTGCCACTCCTGTCAAAGGCAAGTTTAAAGAGTTATTGTGCGCTAGCTATCTTTCGCATTAAAAAAAGAAAGAAGTTTTAGCCCATGGAAGTGATATATATGTCAAGTTCTTGTGCTACATTATACATTATAAAAGGGAAATGCACATAAAGTTACACAGTATGATTAAAAGAAAAAAAAGCACACAGTAAAACTAAAAACCAATCATGTAAAATATTAAAAAAACCCCCACCAAAACAAAGCCCAAACAAACAACAAAACAATAAAAAACACACACACAAAACCCAAACCACAGATCTGCAGGGCTTGCAAGCATTCTTCAAAACTCACTTCTACAGCACTGCCTATAAACACTCACTACGAGAGCTGCAAGAGTCCTGATTAAAAGCTCGATGATTCTTTTCCCATCGGAAACTTATTCTCACCCTGTCCAGGACTTCCAGCTGTCAGTCTCAAGTCTTCGTCTGTAAGACCCGTCACGCAGAAATCATCTACCACCAAAATGCCTCATTCTCCATTACAATCTCTTAATCCACGGTTTTGAATGACTAACTTAATAATTAACAGTTAGAGTTTATTATTATGCATATGTACAAGTTCATTCAACTACTGCATGCTTACAGTATGCAACAGCCACTGCATGTAAAGTCTTCTCTTTGAACTTTGTTCTTTATCTCACAAAATCTACATCAGCTACTAAGCAAATTAAGCCAAAACAAATATTACAGTCTTTCCCTGAAGTCATGCTATTTTTTCTCATGCCATTTTTAAGTTTTCTGTCTGTTCTCCAAAGACCCTTCACTGCTCTCTCTGAAGAAGACTTGCAATGACAAAGCTCTTATGCTGTAATGAGGTCTGAAAACCTTTGGAAAACTGATACTGCTCCTTCATCCTAATGTTGCCTAGCCTGAGGGGATGCTAGAGGATTAAAATGCATTTGCTTTCAATCCAGGAGGCAATATTCCCCGTCAAAAAAAACTAAGGCTTACAGCTTCATCATCTTTGTTTTGCTTCTCGTCTTGTTCTCTGTCAGAATCTCTGTCACTTCCATCATCTTTCTCACTTTGAGAGTCCCTGTTTGTTTCTTCTTCTTCAGATTCACTTCCTTTATCAGAGACCTCCTCTTCTTCTTCCTTCGCAACTACTTCCTAACGGGAAAGAAAAAAAAAACAACACACACCAAAAACCTCTAACTTAGTTTGTCTGCATTATTGCAGTATGCAGCATTCACAGCACCTGTCTTAAGGTCATAGACCTTATTTCCTATTTTGATCTACACTCTTCTGGTTTCACAGAGTATGTCTACAGTGAAGATTAATCTTTTCCCCTCATGTGCTAAGACGAGTAGGGAAGCAATTTTCCTTCTCCATATGGCATCTACAACACGAAGAGGAGAAAATAGTATTTGATTCTGGGGTCGCATTTCAAAAAGTCATGAGAAAAATGAGAGAAAGTACCTACAACATGGCCCAGGAGGTAGAGAAAATACAATGCAGTGGGAGCACGAAGGTATTAAAGCTACTTAATTTACCAGAAGAAAGTCTCGTGTCAGTTTTTTTCCTTTAAAGGAAAAGCAAAAGATACAAAACAATTCACATCCCAGAAGGCAGCATAACAAGAACTAATAAAAAGGGACTGTGAAGCCAGGCTTCTAAAGTAGGGCACAACTTTCAGTAGGCCACTGGAAACATTGATGTAGTGGTTCCCCAATTATTTTACAAGGATTTTAAGTGTAAAGGAAAAAAAAAAAGCTAGTTTAAGAAATATGCTTTACAAAAACATAGAATGAAATGTAACAGATAGCTACAACAACCCCATCGGATTAGGAGTGAAACTGAACAAAATACTAAAATATCAATAAACTCTATGAGCTACCCCATTAGCTTGTTTTTGCTTCTGCTGTTTCGGTGGTTGCAATGAAGGTGGCACAGGTTTCTTTTTCAATGGCTTCTTTTTCTTTGATTTTGAAGCTTTCTTGGTTCCTTTATTCTTCTGCTGCCATCCTTTGCTCTTAACTTTGTTGACATCTCCTTGCTGTAGGAAAGCAGAATTTAAAATATTTATTCTGTTCATTAAACTTCAGGCATTTGCTGTACTTTAAGCATTTCAAGCTGAGAACCAAAGTTATAAAGCACAGTTCAAGAGACACTTCAGTAGGCATTTCTGGAAAAAAATGCTTGAGAAGTGCACAATTGGCAACTCGAAGATCTGAACAAAAGTTCTCTTTAGCTAGCACAAGGAACATTCATTTTCACTTACCCCATCTTCTGCTGGTTGCTCTTCTGCTGCACATATAGACTGTTCCTTTTCAAACACTTCCTGGTTAGAGAAAGACGTTAAAACTATTAATGCCTTTCTGTATCAAAAGACCAAATTACTATTTTATTTTTTAACTTAAACTAAATTACCTTAGTCAGCCCTGAAGGTTTTACTCATTATGGCAAACTCTTTAATCAGTGACAAACACAAAAGGGGATTAACAGATCAAAAAAAAAAAATCGAACAGTTTCTAACATTTGGTCTAGGATTTTTCCATCACTAGCATTATGAAGAAATTTAGTAACAACATGTCATCTTGTTCCAAAGAATCTACTTGTTTTATAAAGCACAGAAATCCTGTACCACAAAAGCAAGCAGTAGTAAAATGCAAATTCCGCTCCAGTTGCCAAAGCATTAAAAACTTCAACAGCTGCACTGCTACTCGGGGACACAGGACAACCAATCAAACCAGAAATATGAAACATTAAGACAAAACACAATGCTAGTATTATGTAGGCCAGAACATCTCTATGCAAATGGAATTTTTTTCATGCATTTCTTTCTTCCAAACATACTATTTGCCATTAAAAAAAAAGTCATAAAGGAGCTGTCTTACACAAAGATGGCAAATATGAGATACAACCACAAAAAAAGCATCATATAAAAGGATAGCTCTAGTTTTCAGGTCATGTACCTCAATGCCAAGCTGCCTAGCGGGGTTCACATAGAAAACGTCTTAAATGAGTTTTCTGTATTCTGTCAGACATTTTAATTAATTCCTAAGAACACTTAAATAGGCCTACAATTTTCAGTTTCCTTCATTTTTAAGGCCCAGCACAGTGATACAGTGCTTTTACTTTCTACTTACTGCATCCTCAGTTATCACTGAGATGACGCATTCTGAAATTCCATAGTGTTAACACTTAGTTACATAAACAGGCTGCTTTCTGCTGATCTGGCTGCAGTGCCTCATCTGATCTTCAACTGTTTCACTCATGCTTGTATGCTCTACCTCAGAGGCGAAACTTAAGACTTTCCATTTACTTAAGACAATCACCTGAACAGCGCAGATGCAAAAATTGACACTGTAGGCTTTGTTAGATAAAAGTTTGTTTAGTTTCTTTGCATTAAGATTTCGTTTAAAGAAAGTCATTACTATGTTTTAAGCTAAAAAAATAAGCTAAAAATCAGAACTTTAACTACTAGGGTGTAGTATTATTTTTGAACATGCCACATTAACCCCACTTTCTTCATGTGGCACTGGTGTACTTCCTTTATATTATGTATATTTTGCATTCTGTGGGACTGAGTTTCTTTCATAAGTGTCTAAAACACCCAAGAGATTTGTAATATTATGAGCCCACATAAAGTGAAATCAAACACTGTCCAAAGGACTTGAGTGAATACTTTATTCTGGCTCAAAAACTAAGTTTCTGAATGTCTCTTTTCCTGTTATTTACAAACCTCAGGGCGGTATCACTTGTCGTATTATTTTACTGTTCCCTAGACAACTGCAACAGGTCAGACTGAACTTTGGTTTGATTCCAGGAAAACTTTCTCATTCAGAAAGAAAAACATAAGGGAGGATTAAGAGCACAAGTTCTCAATTAAAAATCTTAATTTTACAGTTATATTTACAAAACACTACGTTAGCTTGCAAAGAAGAAATGCCCATTTATTAGCATATATTTGCAGTTACTCTAGAAGAACAAGCATTCTTAATACTTACTGCCATGGTCTGTCTTGTTAGTGTGACCAGAACAGTGACGAGAGAACCTACAGTAATATTGTTGCTGTCTTCATCATCCAAAACTAGTGTGAAAAGAAAAGCAACACATCTATTAAACTTCTTTAAAACCTTTTTTTTTCCTTTAAACATTGTTTCTGATATGCCCAACTATAAGCATACAAACTTCAGAATTTTTAACAAAAAATAAATTCCAAAATATTATTTAATAAGTCTCTTACAACCTCAACTATACTATCAGGATTAGGGCTGGTAGTTCAGCAAGCCATAAAACAGCAACATTGAGTTTGAAATTTTAATTGCATGAGAGTTAGAAAATTCAAAGTTATAGCTGCTGTGGGAACCATAACTCTGTAATATTGTGCATTATATATTAAAGCATAAAACTTCAGAAACATGAAATACCACACATGACCAAAGGGACCCTGTTATATTTGTTCTGGGAATCATAACTTTGATTTTCCTGACTTTCATATGATTAACAACTCAATTTCAATGCCACATTAACAATCATGCATTTAATTCTTTTATTTAAGCAGAAGGCAAAGGAAAATAAAAGAAAGCAATGATTATTTTAACTAAAACATCAAACATAAAACCCACAGGAAAGCCACTGAGGAGTTTATATCTCTAGTGTATGAACTGGAGAATGTGCCAGGTTGAAGAAGAATAGAGTTATATCCCAGTGTGGATTCCCCCTCTCAAGAAAGCAATTTTACTATTCACTAGTTTTACATATATATTTTATATAATGGTAATATTAAGCTAAATAGAAAAGCATATGCATTGTTTAATCCTCCATATCACACCTGAGTACCGTTGTGTGACAAAGACTATGGGCAGAAAAGGATTGCTTGCCAGAATACGGGAAGGTACTTTAAGACTAGATTTTAAGCAGATTAACAGGACTGTGCACAATCCTGTGTGACAAGATAGTCTTTTTTTCTATTTGTTTTTAGAAACACACATAAGCTTGATATTTCTAAATGTTGTTTAACAGAGACCACAGAAGCAATTCACTTTCCATGGAGACGCTGCCTAACAGGGAACTGCTTCGTAACACACCTAATCTTCAGAGAGGAAGAGCACTACACAGTCATCGAAACATTGCACACAAGAGGTAGTTAAGCACAGCATGGACAAATTCTGCCAGATATAAAAACCGCATGAGGATTATCACAAATGAACCCATGAATATTTAGGCATCAGGGTCTCCAACTCAAGAAAATCTCATAAAGGACTCTCCATGCTGGAGTAAGTTGAGCATAAATTCTGGCATAGCAGAGCTTTTTAAGATAGCTAATAAAAGTGGTATTTCAACCAGAATTCCACATTGCTCGTGAAATATTAAATCAACAGATGAAATATCAGATAAGCTCCTGTAGGAGAAACTACTGCTGGCTTGGGAATCTGTGAAATGTTTCAATGTACTTTATCTCCTCAGACTATAAATCTCATGTACAAGAGTCCGCCACTCAAGAAAGTATGTCACTTCCAGGCCACATAAATAACTGTGAGTTGTGTTTCAGCATCCTCCAAAAGCTTACTGACACACTATCAAAATGTCAGAAGAGCAACATCTACAGAACAAAAGGACCTCCCACTCACCCTGTGGTTTTATATCCATAGTGACATATGGAAAGCTGCCAAGGACAGCCATAACTTCATCATATTTCTTATCTTCTAGGAAATGTAGTAAATTGCGACGATCAGAACCTTTCAAACTCACCAGATCTTGAATACTTTTGATTTTATACTGAATTAAAATAAGAACAAGGAAGTCACATCGTAGCAGAGAACACAGTCCACAAATAAACTCTTGATAATATATCACTTGTCTCCTCACACTACTAACACATAATTTGTTCTTATAAAAAACATACTTTAGGAAATTAGCAAGCATATGTTTTGAGAAACAATAAAACAAGGAGGTTGCATTGAAACCTGCTAAATAGCATTGCTTTGAATATTGGTGTGTTCCATACTATGTCAGCTCTTAGAAACTGAATACATCTGTTACAAAACTATTACTTTAGACATTTTTTTCAGAAAGCTGAGCCAATAAATTTTATATTTATATTAGCAGGGACAACTAAGTTACATTTTTTTCTTCTTTTTAATACCGAATCACAAAAAAGGAATGGTTTTAGATTTGTAAGAGCTGCAGAGCAGAGTGAAAACAGTAAAATAAGCACAGATCCAGCCAGGGGTGTCAAACTCATTTTCACGGGGGGCCACATCAGCCTCACGGTTGCCTTCAAAGGGCAGAATGTAACTTTAGGATTGTGTAAATGTAGCTACTCCTACATTTACACAGTCACTTTAGGATTGTGTAAATGTAACTACTCCTACATTTACACAGTCCTAAAATTACATTCGGCCCTTTCAAGGCAACCGTGAGGCTGATGTGGCCCCCCTGAAAATGAGTTTGACGCCCCTGAGGTAGACTGATCATACCTCCCCTCTAGAGGATGGTATTTTTCAAGACTTCAGTGTATGGGAATCCTGTACAAACAAGCCTAATAAATTGGTCTCATCCTTCAGAGGAAGGGCAGGTGGGATTATGAGATAGCCAAATTCTTGATTTCTTACTTTGTTACAGTGCACATGCCAAAAATCCATCTAAAATTATGTACTTTTTTGTATGCTCCCTGTAGTTCAGAGCTGGATTAAGAAAAGTGTTTGATGATACCTACAGGAGAATGGCTCTTTTACTTCATCCAAAGGAAAACACTACTTGACTGTTTGACGAACAAGCACCTTCAAAGAGGATTAAAAATGCAGTACTCAAGAATTCTTTATCTTCATACTAACACAGAAACATTTAAATACTACCTAAGGCTACAGTCAAAGCTAAACAAAACTTCCATGAGATAAAAGGAATATTTTTACGACTGATAAGACTCAACCATTGTAATAAGACTAACACAAAAGTCAACAGCTTCTACTAGAAAATAACTGTTGTTTCTAACCAGGCATTAAGAGGAGACATACTACAGTCAAACAAACAAACACATTTGAATATAGAGATATAGTCAGTGCAACAGGAGTGAAGACGTAGGCAGGTATTCACAGAAGACTAGTTTTTTTGTCCTTAAATTCTACAAGTACCAACACTTACCCAACTACACAGCAATGGGATCACAAAATCTGAAATGCTTCTCACAGTAATTGATTTTTTTTTCCTTTTATGAACTCCTCTGTGCTACCTTCCAAATAAGTTTTCTATTGAACTAGATTAAGAATGATATAAGAACAAACAAGGAAAAAAATCCCAGTAGGATATTCCAGCTGTATTCTGGAAAAATGTTAAATAGGAGACAGTACTCTATAATAAGAAGGAAACTGTTTCTTTCATTTGTGAGGTCAATGTAGACCAATCTTTTACACTTGTAAGATTTATGTTCTTAATTTCCACCTCCTGAGATGGACAGATCTATGAAGTATTGTACTGAATTCCTGAAAAGATAAATATATTTTTACTGTCTTAGTTATGAATTAACATGCATGAACTTGCTTCCTTATAGGCGAAGAGGTGAAAGCGGTAACAGAAAACGTTTGTATGGCATTATCAAGTATCATTCATAGTTTTATACCTTTTTATGATTGGAGACCCGCCTAAGGTTGTCCTCTTCAATGTGAGGCAGCTGCAAAAGGGGAGACTTGAACTGCTGAAGTCCCTGGACAGTCATCTGGGAAAGCTTCATGCAATTTTCCAAAGATCCCAAAGATGGAGCACGGAACTCCCTTTCTTGGGGAGAATGAAACAGACAACGTTATTTTTTTTCTTCTTAAACTTTTACAGTTTATAGTTGTGTTATAGGCCAGAGAAAACCTTGTTTTCAGTCAAGCAAAAGAGGCATCTTAAAATGTCCAGCACAATTAACCAGACAGCCTTTTTACTCTCATTGCAGTCATACAGCTCCGCAGATATTTCCTTCCCTTTATTTAGGCTGTCACAACTGAACACCAAACTTCCATCTTCCATTGTCTCCAGAAACAACAGCATAATGTATCTATGCAATTACTACAGACAAAAACACCACAACTTAAGTTTAAAATAAAGGCAGCATCAAAACCAACTTGTTTTAAATTTCTGTAACACGTGTGATGTGTGTGTATGACATGTTTAGCTCTACTTTGTTAGCATATCATTAAATATAGTTTATCAGCAGACATTTATCTTTAACAACACAACACTTCATAAGATTTTCCTCTTGAGAGGTGAACATAAAGGTAGCAGCCCATTGCATGCAAGGAAAAAAAAAAAACAGGTATAACTGAAGATAAGCAGAGCATATTATGTTAGAAGGCAACAAGAATAGCTGTAGAAATATCAAAGGCATGGCTTTTATAACTAAGCCTAAAGGTTAGAAGGGGTGTCTGAGCAAATAGATATTTGACTTTTCCTTCAGGAATTTGCTCTAATTCGTTTAATGTTTTAAAGTACAAAGAGGTATAAACTCTACATAATTAAAATTATTAAAAGAAAGAAAAGGAAAAAGTCTTAACCAGAACAGAGCAAAACAAAAAAATAAAAAAGTCATTTAATACCCTTCATCATGTCTGCAAAAAAATGAAAAAGCAAAGCAGATGGGTTTCCACATACTGCTATTTAACTCTGTTAGCCACTGTCCATTGATAAATAAAACTTCTCAAAACACTGTTTAGAAAACTTATTTCAAAATTCCTCTGCAGCCCAAGCATTGCTGTGAGTCCAGAATCAGCAATGTTCAGGTCGCTGTATATATACTTTACCATGAAACTGAAGAAAATCTAAACTTCTTTTTCTGAGAGCCAAGAGAAATTTAAGCTACTTAAATCTTTTTCTGAACTCATACGTGGCATATGAAAAAACTGAAGGCAACTTTAAACATGTATTTCAAAAAACACCTGCAATGTATGATGCCTGTCATTTTATTTAAGAATCAGCATATGTATTTTCCCTATACTTTAAAATCTTTTCTCAGAAAAAAAAACCCAACCTTTGATTATCTTGACTGTTACACATATATTCTGCATATAAATACCTAAGTAGGAATACAAGCACTTGTGTGTGTACATACACAAATATACTCATGGATACAAATATGTGCATTTGGTATGGATGTGTTTGGCTGGTATCAGTATGTTCGGGACACTACAACAGGGGCATAGAGGCATCTTTCAATAGATGGATTAGACAAATTGTCAGAAGGAATATGCTCACTCTGCTAGGGCTGTGTGATCGAGCTTACCACCCTGTCAAGGCAATTAGAGATGTGGATAAATGCAGGTTCACTTATACCTGGGTGAGAAGGCAGGCGGGCTGTAAACTGCACCTGACCAAAATGGTACCAAAGCAAAAATTGCTGAATGTTTAATTTAAGTGCCAACGGCAAAGCATTTTGATAAAAAGCAAGTTTAAGTTAATTTTAAAACATTTTACAGAGGAAGTACGAAAAAGTACATCTGACCAAAAAAAAAAAAAGTCTTCAGTATGTTTTCTCCTTCCTTTATACCACTACCTTTCTGCAAATCTGTAAGTAGCTCCTATGGCACATTAAATGCACCCAAAAGATCACTCAAGTCACCTCTTCTCCACCTGCCCACCTTCACCTCTCTCTTCAAATGGCCTATTTTTTTCATTAATTACACCAAGCTATAAATATAATCAGCTAACAAATCAAATTACATGGCAGGATTTTTTTTAACCTAGTATACTAATAAACACTGTGAAGACTACATGCAATGCAAAGAGAAAAATAACACGTGAATGGAACTATCTGGCTGGACACACTGGTAAGTAACTTCTACCTTTCAAAAAAAAAAAAGTAATGGAAAGACTAATCTCCCAACTAAATAGCACAAAATTTACTTTCCATCTTACCTATCTTCCACGTCCCCTGTGATTTGTTTTGACTGCTGCTACGGAAAGTCACAGGATGTTTTAAATTCAAAAAGCCCCCATGCTGCAAACCAAGTTAACAAAAGAATCCTAAATATTCTCTGACAAACTGGCTTTTGCAGGAAATTCAGCCAGAGCTTTGAGACCACTGAGCAGTAGTCAAAGTAGAAATTCTTCTCTTTAAGGCATTGACTCACCATTCACATGACAGTAGAAAAATATTTTAACAAAACTGGAGATTATTTTGGTTTCTCAAAAATAACAAAGGGCTTGATATTCCCTGAGAATTGATTTGAGGACAGTATAGCTTTTAACACCCAACTGGCCCTGCCATAAAATGAATGCCATTACTGCACATATTTTGACATCTTCTGCTTGTCAAAGTGCACAAGACTAGATGACCTTTCATCCAAGGTCATAAAGTCATTCAAAATGACATTACAGTAGTCGATCACAAATTTAAATGCAAATCATAGTTACTTGTGAAGGAATGGTGTACAACTGGCTCCAACCACAACCTCTACACGACACTGCAGCTTCCAACCTGAATTAAGAAACATGTTTTGGACAGCTGAAGTGATGCCTCACCTGTTTGCAGACAGTTACCGGAGCACATTCCATGTTTTTGGCAGCAAATGCCTCGCTCGGCCCGGCAGCTGTCTACTTATGATACTTAAGGATGATCTCAAAGAAGCCATCAAAATAATTTAGACCCAGTGATTATCAACTATCGGCTAAGCATCACAAAACAATGGATGCAAGCAAGGGACGCTACAGAGCAAAGTGTATTTTCAGGGAGTTCATAAAAATGAACTCTCAGAGACCATGCAGAAATCAGGCAAGATGGTACAAGACATTTTATCTAGAGGTAGCCGTAAAGGGCTTAGCAGTAACTAAAAGCTGAAACTAAAATAGCATCAGTTTTATTTTTATGAAAGCAAATTAAAACCGTTCCTTCCAAAAACAAATCCAGGTAATAATGAATCAAAACTCGTTTGCGAAGAATGACAGCTCTGTTAAAAATTAAGAAGTAACCATGATTAACTCATTTTTATGCCAAACCTACACTCATCGTTTCAGGCTAGATTGTTTTCAGGATGCATGAGCAGCCTGAGGTACCACTTTTTGCTGCCCAGGGAGGCAGGATGCTTGTCCCTGCAAAGGGGCTTAGACAGCACAACTTCATAAATCTCATTCTGTGATGTGCTGTCCTTAGTGTTTCTCAGTCTTTCTTTCATCTTCAAGAACAGCTGATACTGGATCAATAGTTGAATGCTACATGGATTCATCAGGGTACTTTACCTCAAAAGACTTGATTACAAAGTATGCATAAGTGGTTACAGATATTCTTACGCTAATAACAATAATGGTAATTCAGGATATTTGAAGGACATAAATGAATGTCGTGCAAAGTGAGACTCCTCGTCCCAACATCAATTTAGCTTTCACAAAATAAGATCTGTCCCCAAAATATTTCTTTAGATAATAATAATACATGCCATCATCTTTGTATTTTCACAGATCAGGACTGCTGAACATCTATGGCTAATTATAGCATGTCATAATTTTATGCACTATGTCAAGGCTGATTTAAGCAAAAATTAGAACTAAACCTAAAAACATCTGTAGTTAAGTTTAAAGCTATTTAAAATTATGTTAAGATGACAAATACACACATTTAAACAAAACAGACTCAAATGTCAATATCTAACTATAATTTTACTCATATATTAAAAAAAAAATTCCAGTTGTTTCCAAACAGTCAGTAGGGGGGCAAAATTCCCTCTACATGTATGGTCATCAAGAATAGGGTCAACATTTTGAATTTGTTAAGTGATAAGTAGCAAAAATGGTGATTTTCCTTTAGATCAAAGACCAAAATTCTGCAACGGTTTACCTTCAAGTCCTCAAATTCACTATGGTTGGCCTGATGGGCAACTGTTCGGTATCACCTTCCCTTTAATGATTTTTGCTGAGAGCACTGGCATGGAAGTGAGAAGAAATGTTTGGTACAAGTTTCTGACTACTGCCACTGTAAAACTTTGGAAATATCTTTGAGAAAACCTGCTAAAGAAATATACAAATTCTCAACTGTACCTATGATACAGTTATTTTATTCAAAAATCTATGGAAGGAACTTGTACCATACATAATTCCCATCCACTTTCACAGACTCGTTGATGTTGGAAGGGATCATGATAACCTCTAGAAATTGTTAGAAGTTCTTTAGGTTTGGTTTGGTTTTTAATAATCATCACTTCTATTTCACATGCAAATGGAAACTTAAGTTTACACTATTGTCTTCCAAAATACCCATTTGATTTTTTAATTTTAAGCTAAAATCTAAATTTTGTGGAGCGTCAAGGCAGTTTATTAAATACACTGCATCTATAAATAATCATTTTACTGTCAAACTAAAATATCACCATGTACACATAGAAGAGGATAAGAATACAGATACTTGGAGGTAATTCAAGTTGTAATGTATATCATATACTCTGTTACGTATCTTATTTCAGCTTTCAAAAGAGCTATAGGTGTTTTTCATTTTCCAAATACTTCTAGTTCCGTTGCATTAAAAAAATTTTCCTGGCTGTATTATTTTGGTTGCATTCTGCACAAGAGAAAACAAGTATTTCCTAGTCAACTAATATATACACAGGCTATCTTAAATCTTTTGGAGGTTTGAAGTATTATTATTAAGCTATCTATATATATATATATAAAAAATTCCACACCACACTTCCAAAACAGCTACTTAGCTTTTTATGAAAAAAATTATTAAACCATTAAACTAATAAAGTTTCACAGCATATCTTTGCAACTTTGTTACAGTGCTAGTCTGAAGAATATTCACAAAAAAGATGCATGGTTGAACTCTTAATATGACACTCAATAAATGTAATCTCATGTTAGGTGAAGATTACTTCTACAACAAGAAATATGGCTACTGATTACTTCCACATTTCAAGTTCTCTCCCCAGCAGTCTCACAGGCTAGTAAAGAGAGGGTTTAAAAGAGAATTAGAAATACATTTAATCAATATTTCTTTCTAAAGTAGGACACGTAAGTCAGCACACAACATCCTTATCTGCTCATAACCCCTCTCTCATACTTTATTTGGTTACAGAACACAATTTCCAGCACCACCTGCTATAGTGATGAGAAAGATCTTGCCCCAAACCATTCTTTTTAGGAGGCTATCAATGCTTGTTAAAGGTGTTTTGGTCTAGTAAAGATCAACCAATACGTATTACCTGATAGCAAACAAAATGGCCAACAGTTTGGCACAAAAAATGCCCTGCTTATGTTTGTTGCAATGAAGGAATGAGATCCAAGTCTTTGGTTTTTTACACTGCAAGCAACTATCTTCAGTGTAATTGCCTTTTTACAGTTAAAATAAAGACTTAAATATTCTATTTCAATTAAACTGTAATTTCTGTCAATTACAGCAAAGCACCTGCCTCTACAAGTTCAGAAAAAAAAAAGTTACACAGCAAGCTAAACAGCATAGGATCCTGAAATGGAGAAATATGAGCAACACTCAAAAAATGACAGCAAAGAAATGATCCAAAAAAACAACTGACACTCAAAACCGGAGAGGAAGAACTGTACAAGTTCAAATGAGAAGATGGATGAACAAAAAGTATAATTTGTGTTATACTAAGAGCTTTGCTACTAAAAATGGACCAGATCTTTAAGAAAAGGTTTTTAAAAATTTATCCTTAAATGCAATTAATTACAAAAGTTACAAGCCATACACATATACTCAATATTTCAAAGTAGAGCTTAGCAGAGGCAGCAGCATTTCCATCCCCAAAATAGATAACTCTCTCATTATAGTAAAAAGAGAGAAAGTGCATTTAGGCATTACTAAATATCACAGGTTAACTCTCCCAGAAAAATCCAAGACCTCATGAAGCACTGCAATGAAGAATCATATTTACTAGCTTTAATTATACAGTTTCTCTTCTTACCTTCCCGACTTCGAGCCATTATTATGAGTTGGCAGATCACATTAATCATTTCTTGAAGTAGCGCAGGACTCTTTTTCAGGATAAACTGCTGATCTGCAAGACATAACTGGCTGCAATTACACTGCACTTCTATTAGGAAAAAAGGAGAGAGTTTACAGGAACTGGACATTTAATGGTGTGGTCTTAATTTTCATTCATTCTGGTATTATTGAAAATACCGCTTTATTCTCATTGGCACATCCATCTGCAAGATCCCCTGACAAAACAGGAAAGAACAAGTGCTGAGAGGGAACACAAATTTTGTAAGCCAGACAAGCAGCTTCCACACCAAATGAAGAAGTACTTATTACATTCATCTAGAAAAGCAACAGTATGGCACGGGCAATTTACAAATCTTATTAAAAAAGCGTGAATTCTTTAGGTAATCACAGGTTAAAAAAAGGATTTCTTAAGTGAAACGCTAGTTTTGGGAAAAACTTTGTAAAGTACTAACTACTCTTGAATACAGATCTCTGAATTTGTAAGTAAAAACAGCAACTAAGAAAAGAAGCAAGGAAGATGAGAGACTTTTAGTGAAGATTTAAAACTCATTTTTCTTTTAAAAGAAATTGGAAAATTTGAACCATAGCATCTTCACTGGTTTGTTGTTTGTTTCTTTTTTAATTTGCACCAAAATATAGAACATCTCAAGTTTGCTGGTCAGCCTAAGAAACCATGAGTTTCATGGTTGAAACCGAAGAATGGCATTTAGAAACATTTCAGTTTGTATATTTACAAGTGAACTGGGCAATCACCAACTGCATGGAGTTCAACAAGGGCAAGATCTAGATTCTGCACCTGGGACACGGCAACCCTGGCTGTACATGCAGACTGGAGGACGAGATGCTGGAGAGCAGCTCTGCGGAGAAGGATCTGGGGGTTCTGGTTGATGGCGAGTTGAACATAAGCCAACAGTGTCCCTGGCAGCCAAGAGGGCCACCCGTGTCCTGGGTGCATCCAGCACAGCATTGCCAGCCGGGCGAGGGAGGCGACTGTCCCGCTCTGCTCTGCACTGGTGCGGCCTCACCTGGAACACTGTGTGCAGTTCTGGGCGCCACGGGATAAAAAGGATATTAAGCTACTGGAGAGCGTCCAGAAGAGGGCTACAAAGTCAGTGAAGAGTTTGGAGGGGAAGCCATATGAGGAGCAGCTAAAGTCACTTGGTGTGTTCAGCCTGGAGAAGACTGATGGGAGACCTCATGGCGGCTACAGCTTCCTCACAAAGGGAGGAGGAGGAGCAGGCACTGATCTCTTCTCTCTGGCAACCAGTGACAGAACCCAAGGGAATGGCAGGAAGATGTGCCAGGGGAGGTTCAGGTTGGACACGATGAAAAGGTTCTTCACCCAGAGGGTGGTGGAGCACTGGAACAGGCTCCCCAGGGAGGTGTCACGGCCCCAAGCCTGACAGTGTTCAAGAAGAGACTGGACAACGCCCTCAGACACATGGTGTGAACTGTGGGGTTGTCCTGTGCAGGGACACAAGTTGGACTCAAGATCCTTGTGCGTCCATTCCAACTTGGGACATTCTATGATTCTAAGTATGAAAAACTGCAAAACAAAACCTGAAGCTCATATGTAACTGCTATTTAAAGTTCTAATCTTGTCATCTTTGCTTCACACAGCAAGCAAAAAAACTCCAAAAATAACCATGCATGGAAATGTTATAGAGAGCAATATTATGCTCATCTTGGATTTTTTTTACTCTGAAAAACAAATATACTTTAAATGTTTAACTTTTTATTCTATTACAGAGAGAAACAAAATTAAAGTCATATTTACAGCCAAAAAGCATTAAAAAGTAGGACATCGGTATTACAGGGCTGCCAAAAGAATAAGTGCTAAGTAAATGTTTTAAAGAGTCACTAAAGTTGAAAAACTAAGTACCCTACACAGAGATTACTAAGCAGAGAACCATACAACTCTTTAAACGGACAAGAATTACAAGTACTGTAGCATGCAATGGGTTGCTCTGTTTTCAACAATATTTGATTAGGGGAGAAGCCATTACCTTCTTCAAGGACCTCAGGAACTTTCATCCTGGCAAGATGAGTCAACAGCAGAACTCTGGCTTTCAGGCTGTAAGGGCAGGTAAGCGGAGGCTCATTCTTCTTTAAATTTATGCCACCAATTTCTCTGATTAGCTAAAATAAAGTAGTTAAACACAAATAGCTAGTTTGGTGGTAAAGAGAAAAATACAGGAGGAGAACAGTTTACAAGGAAAAAAATTACATTCACAGAAGCAAGCCTTTAAGTAACTTTTCCCTGAAAAGTTCTGTAGAGATGAACATTAGCCATTTTTATCCATATCCCAGCTCCAAAAAGTAAAAAAAGTCTTTAAACGCCTTGTTTCAACGTGGGAGTGGGGATGAAGTTAAAATTTGCACACAAGAAACTTGCCTTGCCTAGCAATGAGTAAATTTGTGTTGATAGATATGGGGGGGTTTAATTCAATTTTATTGCCAAGGTTTTCTAAGGTATTTATATTAAACTCAATATGCACCAGCAACAGCATCACCTTGAGACCTTTTACCCATCTAAGACCCAGCCAACTTCCTCAGAAATAGTCTCAGGTACCACAGGAAGGAGTGTTCTAAGCCTGAACTGCCTGGTAGGCTGAAGTATTTTAACTTATATATAAACAGCACCAACTTGAAAAAAATCGTGGTTTTCTTTATTCAGAATGATCTCTCTTGATCCTGACTAGACCAAGATGCACAGTTCAAACAGTTCTCTCTCATCTGAATTTGTTGAAGACCCTGGAGGGAGAAGCTGCAACGCTGAGGAACAGAAGCTCATACTTTATAAGAATTCACACATGACTCAGAAGCTTCACTTTTTAGACCAATAAGCCACCTGAGGTTCCAAAATATCCAGCCACAAAGGAAAGTTAGGATATCAGCAGCCAGGCAATGCTGACCTTTGACAAGTCTTTCCCTACACTTGAAAAAAAGACCTTTTAACAAGAAGTTCCTTGCAAGTACATCCTCATATAACACCAGACCAAGAAGAGTAAAACTTTGGTAAGAAAACTTTATAAAAAGTATTGGTACTGGGTTTATGATAAAACAGTAAAATATAAATGGGAACGATGATCATGGCCACCAAAAGCAAGATACACTAGTAAAAATTATTAGCAATACCCTTTTGTACAGATGCTTCAGAGACTTGTACTGCCATTCACTCAGAAAAAAAGGAACACATGACACTGATTACTGGACCTTTGGAATCAGAACTAAATCAATTTTTTTTAAAATGCAAGGCCATGCACTTGCATACTAACAAGAACTGCAAGTCGAAGATTTCCAGCTTATTAGCTGGAAAACAGAGGTACGTAAGACAAGAGAAATTCAGAAAATGCAGTGATCCCACACAGGTTGTATTAAACCACCATACGAAACAGTTGTGAAGAACAGCATGCTGAAGTTATTCCCTGCAGAAATATAGGAATAATAGTGCCACCGACTAATGCACTGCTAAGACAACATGGAATGCTGTGGACAATTCTGAGCAGATTAAAAAAATAATGTAAAATTTAGAAATATATCAACTGGGAACTGTACCCCATTCAGCACATAGCAGGATGAGGGAAATCAAGAGCCTTTTGGGAAAGAAAAGATTAAAAGACAGTGGCTTTTCTAGTTTAGCTAAAGACAAAAAGAGAACAAATAGGCTACTTTTCTGCCTATAAATGCATTGATATACACAGCAAGAATCATTTAGACTCAAGAGTAATGACGACAAAAACCATGGCTATAAATTGGTCACAAACAAGGCTTCCTAACCACTAGAAGAGCAAGTTCTGGAACAGCTTCTCAGTAGGACATGGTTACAGGAGGCTTGACTGCCTTTCAAATAAAGAACGATTAAATGCAAAGGGCTTGCACAATACCATTGCTTGCAACAGCACAGGAGAAGAACTGACTATCAAGGTGATCTTTTCCAGTCATGCACTCCCACTGCTGAAAAACCTCATCTAACCACAATTCCAACTCCTTCTCAAGTACCCAAGATGATAAAGAATTTGTAAAAAAGATAGAGACAATTCAGTAAAGAGGTATCAGTCTATTTTCTTTATGTTCAGGACATCAAAGTATGTTTATGACTTGAAAATTCAATTGTGTGCATTCAAAGGTCAAATCTGTGAGACTACCATCCCCCCATTTTGCCAACTCAAAACGTTTTCATTGAAGCATTTCTATACTGAACTTTAAACTTCTTAAAACCAAACTGTTTCTGATAAATAAGACTTCCTAAAATTCTGCTAGCAATAATTATTTGCCACAGTACGCATTATGTCATCTCTGTTGGGAAGACTGAATAGAAGTGAAAATAAAAGGCAACCAGAGGGGAACACACATTCATTAAGGAATCTTTATAATATCTAAAGACATTATTAATTCAGACATCAGATAATTTTATTTCAGTATTAACATATTTAACCAGATCTGTGTTAGTGATTCTAAAGAACTTTATCAAATGGTGATCATCTCTTTATATCAATACTCAAAATTTTTAAGGACTGACACCAATTCCCTATATAGTTTACACCTCCCCAAAAACCCAACCCAGCAGTCTATATACTAAACTGATTCCATTTAAGCTAAGCATTATCATCAATTAACATTATATTTTCTTTAAAAAAATGAAAATAAATCAAGTCTAGCTTCTAATTCCTAATTCTGAAGGGATACAGTGACATCTCAACAAAATTAGTGCCTTGAGAACTTGAATTCTGTCAGCTGTTCACCTAGAAGCGCCATCTCCCTCTTCCTTTGAATAGGTTGATTATTTATAAAACACCTCTTGATATAACTAACCTGTGGTATCTGAATGTTGTCTGCTGGTCTGCTCGTAGCATCTTTATTGTACTGAGGATCAAATTCGGATGCCCCTGCTAAAACCATGATAAGCCCTGCAAAAATAATTAGAGGCAGACAGAGAAAATGTCAGCAACATCCTTATGCCACTGAGCTCTTCAGAACCATCAGCCATAAAACTTACTCCCACTCTTCCCCCAACAACCATAAATATCCATGTTCTCTGTTCAGTGGGTCAGTTACTGCTGCCACAGGGCAAAGGAGGCAAGAACCAATGCCTGGCACAAGACAAGAGAGCTCACTCAAGGCTCCATATTGCATGGCACCAAGTCCAGCGTTTGACTTTAAATGTCTTCACAAAACCAGCTTTTTCAGCAACAGTTACTCGAGCTTCTTTTCTAATTTTTGAGGAAGTTCTCTTCTGAGCAAATCAAAGCTATTTTTGCCTACTTGCAAAAATAAGACCGCGGGCAGGTCAGCATGTTTTTCCCAACATGCAATATCCTTTTTTTTTTTCTAAACAGACATATAGATCTATATAACTCCCTCTCCCAAATACTCATCTTCTTACAGAATACTTTTCACTTACAACTAAATGAAGTTTTTAAAAACACTCTAAAGGTCAAGAAACGTTATTTTAACCTAACAAAGGCTTATAAAGCAAAAGCATTTTAACATCAGCAGATTGATATTTCCAGATGGACACAGCAACATTTCAAAGTGCCTTTTACTTACGTTTCATGTCCATGTTCCGTGTTTTATAGACAAAATATGTATATATTTGAGTTGTCCGAATGAGGATCTGATCTCCACTATATCGTATTGATCGGTACCACCAGGAACCCTGAGACATTTAAGAACAAACTAATGTCAGCTACAATGCACCATTGAAACAGCTGTGCTGGATCACCTCACATCTGTTTACAACAAGGTAACTCAGCCAAACTGATTTTACCTATGTTAAGGTCAACTGAATTTCAGAAAGGAGAAGGGAACAAAAAATATTTGCTGACACAAATTTTAAAAGCACACCAATATATTCATCTGAGAGAATCTGATGCTAAAAGTTTTTAGATGATCTCTAGCGTCGAGAATTCCCCCACAACACAAGCACATGTGCACATATACACTGCTTTAGTTTTGGTGTTATTGTCGTGAATCCACTAAACAGTAAATTCACTGGATTTACCACTTTCTCCTTACCATGCAACACGGCATTCAAATAACATTCAGTTTAGGCAGACCAAGGTGCCAAGCCAGCAACAACATAAGAGAGTTCTTTCGTTAGAATTAAAAAAAAAAAAAAACCACAACATTTAAGTCACCTAATCAGAAAACGCTTTTCAGAAGGGGAACCTGGAGGTGGCCCAGTGCTCCTGCTGCAAATTTTCAGAATTAAGCCATACGCCTTCAGGCTGACAGAAAAGGTTTTCTAAATCTTCAGAAGCACTCCACTAATTCCCTCATTAGCATTACACCACTGACTTCAAATTATGGAACTCACTGTACAGTGAGTGTTCTCTATAATATAAGAAAAAAGGTGTGCTGGGTTATAAACTGCAGTCTGTTCATTAAACTCCTCCTTGTAAGCAAAGCTCACTAGCATTAGAAAAAACATCCAAGATCTATCTCAATCTATTCCGAAGTTTCTCACAAGTGAAAAGTAACAAGCTGTAAAGTAGTAAGTGATGCTTACTACTGCTAATTTAACAGGCAATAGTGTAAATTCCCCTACTACAGAAAGAACTCTACAATTCACTTAATTATTTGGGAAATGCTCTAGGACTGGCTCCCCACAAACTTTTTTTAAAATAACTTAGGTTTGATTATTCCACAAATAGATGAACCCTGACAGAAAACAGTACACAACTTTTTTGGAAGCTTTTTCTGCAGAAAAACTTGGATTATAACCCCATAGCTACCACATTTTTGTCTAAGCAGAGGTACCAGAAGAAAAATATAATTATAGCCAGTCCAAATCTACATGAAAGAGGCTGCCCTAACTGCTTTTGCATATACAGCTCATCTCAGCTCATGCACAGAACATTATTTAGGTCAGTGGAGGTCTAGGAAGAACTACGTAACAGTATTTTCCTTTTTTGTTGATCTGGATTCAAAGGATGGAACTACCCTTACTTTATTTTAGATGCCTATCTCACATATAGGATGGCTACACTGTAGTTAACTTCGGCTTCTTTATTGATTCACAAAATAGAAATAGACCCATTAAAGGCATGAATCATCTTGTATGTCTACTTTAGAATGAAATTATAAAATAACTTGCTCCATAAAAACATCGATTCCTCTTCACTGACTATAAAAGAAATTTACAGTGACAAGTCTGAACAAAGCAGTCTACATCTGGTATAAGGGCAAGAGGAGGCAGATTTTTTTTTTCCCCTCTGCTCAGGACATTGTTTTGTAACACCAGAAAGGATGTTTACTGTCACTTGAGCTATGATAAACCTGGTATAAATCACTAAAAGTACACATACACAAAAAAGTATCAACAGACACCAATTGAAACCTAAAAGGAAAGACAGCAAAAATACGTAGACATTGTACCCTGGATTTTAGACTTCTTATTCAAGAAGTTGTTGAAACTGACATCTAATTTTCTACACTAAATCTTCAATTATGGAGAAAGACTCTCAAAGAGAAGGGATAATACCTGGCTGAGCCTCTGCACAAAGAGATACAAGCAGCTGCCAAGACCCCAGGACACTTTCTCAAATGAAAATCTTCTTCCCAAGAGCATGAAGGTTTCTGGGTGTCAATTTTCTGAGTCTTTCTCTATGCCATACTCCAAATGCACCATCACTGGATAAGGGACTTTGTTCAAAACCAACACTGTAGGGCAAACCAGAGCCCTGAAATACCACTCACCCAGTGATAGATCCCTCACACAAAGAAAACTCAAGGGCAGATATCTCATGGCATGCTGAAGATCAATAAAAACTGAAGAAAAAAAAAAAAGGCTGCCAGGAGAAAAATCATCAACCTGTTCCACATGCAGTAATCATTCTAGTACCACCAGCTACAGATATCTCGGTCTTGGCTCTACATGAACAACACTGAATATACTCGAGTTCACCATCACATCGTATTAATTTTCATGTGACGAATGACAGAAGGTACAAGACAAATTACATAATTCAGTCTAACTCTTGTGATATCTAATAATTTCCTTACAGCCTTTTCTCTATAATGGCACTGCATTTTTCTGGATACTCTACAGCAGCTACACTTTTTCCATAATAAAACAAAACACCCATATTAAAAAAAAACTTGTTTGCTCACTGTCTCCACAAAAGGCAAGAACAAACAACTCTACTTACATCCAAGACAGCTTTGCTTACAGCTTGTTTACAGAGGGTAGAATATTAATTAGATAATACTTACCACAACAACTGGAAGAATAACCATAAATGCTAATCCGTATACAAGCAAAACCTAGAGAAAGATTATGAAAGGTACTGCATTAGATACTTCAGCTACTTAATACCACTCTTGCTTAATCTTTATTCTAAAATATAGCCAAGTACTATTATGACAAGCCTGCAATAATTAAAGTAAGCTTATTGCATAATGCCCGTCACTATTTCTGAAGAACCGCTTACAAGTAACATAATCAGTTGGGTAGAGTTTAAATCAGGAGTATCATTTCAGTGTAAGTAATCTTTTCAATCATCCACACATTGTCTCAGGTGGGTTTCTTTAACAATTAAAGAGTTGGCAGCTGAACTGTGATGCTGTGGACAGGGATGATTACTGCTTTAAGGGAAATTGAGCGGGTAAGCCAAATACTTTGCAGCAACATATGCAAGAGGAGAGCATTTAGACACTGTCTGATTACAGCATCACTAGCAAACCAGATGGAACTACAGAAATCCAGCAAATAACAGTTCTGTGTGGTGTCTCCTTGCAACAGCAAACACACACTTTGTAGCAGGGGTGACCACAGTACAACTTCATTATTATTGCAATGAGATCTTTCCAAGCATGTTAATACTTTACTTTCAAAGGTTAGATTTAAGCTACTTTATCACTTCTGAAATTTGCTTCAAAGATGTGCATTTGCACCAAAGTATTATTAACGACATGTTTTGACTAAAATGCACAGTATTAAGCACAAACATTTTAAGGTGAACACTTGAAAGTTCACCTTCGAATCTTGAGCTAAGTAAGCTGACTCACCAAAATGGAATTTTTCTGATCCACAATCCAAGCTGGCAAAGCTATACCGAAGCTTGTAGCTGTAGGATGAAAGAACATGAATTCACTATGAAATATTAAGGAATTGTTTTAAAGTCACATTGAGTCTAACAAACAAGAAACCCAACAAAATCACCAATCCATTAAAAAATCCTCATGTTTATCACTCTTAATAAGCAAAATTAACAAACTTAGCAAAGTCAAAAAACAAATTAGAAATACACTCAAATATACAATAAAATAAGACAAATACAACATCTGAAATACCAAATACTTTAGTTTAATATATTGCAGTGAAAGACGTGCAAGACTAATATACATTAAAAAAAAGAGAAAGATTTCACAGATGGAAATATTTATGAGCTTTGCCTTGCAGAGTTTTCAGCAGTTTAAATACATATAGTTCCATAAATACATGAACTGCAAGAAAACTGTTTGAGCAAATGAATTATATGGAAAAAAGTTTTATAACTTTATAACTTTGCAAAAGTGTTCCAAGCTGTAAATTGTAAAAACAAAACCCTCTGCCAGTTCAAATTTTTGTGTGATTAGTAAGCAAGAGAAAGGAATATCTTTCAATTAAAAGGGATTTAGTCTGCAGAAAACAGAAGACATGATTTTGTAACATGTACAGTACACAGATCTGAATACAGAATAGCATAAAATAGCTTGACACTGTAGTGGTAATAAATTGAACATTGAAAACACTAATTATCCCAACACTAAGAGTTCCAAGAAACTAAAGAAAAAAAAAGAAACTACAAACTTCTAGGATCTGCTTAATAAAAAACAAAACCAGAAAACACCCTTTCCTCAGTACTGGTAGGTATCAATGAGGAGTATTAACTTAAATAAGGACAGGCTAGCATCCTCTACGTACTTGGAGACAGTGTCAGAATTTTATCTAACAGATTGTGACAGCCACCAACTCGGACAACCAGTTGTTATGCACAAGCCTAACATGACGTCTATGTAGGTAAGTTGGAAACAACTATTTGTTGAGACTCAAACATCTGACCAACCTGACCACACCTCAAGCTTAGGAGCTCAACAGAATAACAGCCAGTGAATTTACCACATTAAGTTATGGGAAATGCCCTCCTCTGGAGAAGAGTCCAGAAGCACTTCCCTGTGTGTTACTGGTTATGGATTTTTAGAAGAATTTACTAAATATATGTGTCTTTTATTGGTGGCATCAATTCCAGTTTCTCACAGTATTCCTGACCTTTAGGACAGTAGCTTCAAACTGTTCCAGAAACAAAAGTAGTTCAGAATGAAGCTCTTTCTCTCCTGGTTTGAAGGTCTCCTTGTCCCCATCCATGCTCACTGAGCTGAAGCACTAGCAAATACCAAGGGGAAAGAGTCTACTAAAACTGCCTTACATTATCAAAACCATATATTTTTACTTTCCAGGTCCCCTCACCTGCTTTTAAACACTCTTCAAATGATTTTGCACATTTAGTATTTCACTTTTAGCAAAGGAGCAAGTCATGCCAAAGACAAGAAACTCTTGCCTGCTTCTAACCTCCATGCTGCTTTGGTTAGACAGAGAGGAATCCTGCTTGCTAGTCCTTTGTGCTGGGCACAGAGGGTGGGATGTACCTCCTCTAACTTGGTTAGACATGTCTAACACCAGATGTGCTACATCTCACCCCAGAATACACCTCTAGAAGAGACTATCTCCATTTTTTGAGCACACAGAACTAAAAAAACTAGAGTGCATATCTTAGATACAGATTTTTTTTTTTTTTTTTTTTTTTTTTTTTTTTTTTTTTACACTATAGGTGTATAAATGAAGAGAAGATGAATTTCACTAAATTAGAATGCTCTTCACACTTCAATGTGGAGCAAGGTTACAGAACAGATGATGGGAGAAAGAAAATTTCAGGCTTCTTCCCACCCTTCAGATGAAGTGATGATGAGAGACCTAGAAGCAATCAGAGAACTCCAACTCCACCATAATCTGAATTAGAGTTCCAGAAGAGCAGGAGGTTTCACACTCACAGTACAAACTACTGCCCTACCAAGGAATCATTTCACTTTGCCCTTTGGGAACCCAGAGTCTCTTAAGTTTGTGAAAGCAATCTCTGAGACAACCACACAAGGGTCTTCATGCCTTTAAATCCTCAGCTTTTGGCCAAGCTTTCTTTTGAAGTCACAGACTCAGGTCCCTTCGAGGACACTGACATGCTGCCTAACTTGAAATCCTATGACTTGGCAACACAAAGTTTGTAGCTGGTGGGTGCAAAGAACAGTTCAGCATCAGGAAAGGTCCTAGGAAAGCCATTTGTGCATGTATCAGGATAAAATTTACAGTGCCATTTTGCTGATATTGTGACAGCATTTCTGAAGCAAGATCTTATTTGTACTCTGCAGCAAGAGGGACACAGTCCTCCTACTTGCCTGGCTAGGAAACCAAGAGAAGCTAGGACTGAAAGAAATTTGCTACGCTATAAAACAGTGGTTAAAGAAACAGAACCACCACCTTACTCCATAAGAAATGCCTTTGTCAGACTATGATTTAGCTGGCAGAGTTGGAGGTTTTTTTTGTTTAGAAAGGAGAGGGAAGATCATTTCTCTGAAACACAGGATCAGGGGCTTTTTTTCCCCCCCTTTTAAAATTAATTTCCCATGTTGGCTGGATATAATTCAGAAGAAGAATTTCCAGCACAGAGTTCCCTCATGCCATCCTGTAACTTCACAATTAAGTTACAAATTCCATTTACTACTTCCAAGCTGGCCTTAACTCATTCCATATTGATACGCAGTAGAACTTAGTCCTGCAAAGTGCAGGGTGTCAACAAGCAGATACCTATGGAGATCTGTACTAACAGATGGCAGGTTTCCTTTTTGCTTGTAATAAGCCCAGCTAAATATACAATATTCTTCCTCACAACTAGCCCACTTAAACAACAGTCAAAGATGTTTTGCAAGTGACTCATGCAACTGCAAACAACAGGGGCGTGGAAAAAATCTCTGAACTTTCTTGTTTTAGTTTCAATCGTTTAATGTAAAATGTCAATACACCACCATCAGGATAATTCCCACATAGCTACCTGCCCAGGAACAATCTACCAGCACAGGGACAACCACCAGGACTCCTTCAAGATGAAGATGGCATAGAGTTACACTCACACAGTACTGCTTCCAGCAAATTGAAGGGAGATTTGTATACAGTATTTATTTAAATATATACATATTCTCACATACATCCCTTTGAAATGTGTTTATTGCATTATGGCTAGTTAATTTTTCAACATACATTTATAGTATCTGATTTTAAATACCAATAAATATTTAAAATTGGGAAGTTCCTGCTGAGAAATATTCTATTTTTCACCTATACCTCCCTCAATATTGGCCATTCTCTCCAGATACTGACTGAAGCTGACTAATTAGAAAAATACCCTTTTTTTTCCCCAATAAGAAGTTAGAGAAATGACAAAGCAAACTCTTTCCTGCCTTTCCCTCCTACCATCACCTCAGAGTCAGCTTTACAAGGAAAGAATTAATCAGATGCATTGCTTCTAATCATAGGAAAAAGATATTCTATATATACATATACATTAATATCTGAGTGCTTCTCAAATGATCAGGTATTACAGAGCTCAATACACAGAAGTTACAGGACTTTCTTCATTCACAGTTGTTACCTTGTGGTCCATCTGGATTACCAAATTCTTCCCAATTTTTTCGTGATTCTTCATCAGTTAAGCTAGTTTCAAGACAAGATATTGAGTTAATACAGAAGTAAATTAATTTCTCTAAATCATTAACATACAGAAAAACTATAGTGTGATATTTATACTATCCTTCAGAGATGGTTTATAACAAGCTCAACAGCTTCTGCTATTTTTTGTATGAAACAATACTGTTGTGTTCCTTCACGACACAGGCAAATACTTTTAGCACTCTGATAGCAAAAGAAATCAGATGCAGAAGGTGCACAAATCACATCTCCCTTTCACGAGAGCGACTGCACACTCAAGGAGCACTTTCCAATGCCAGGTTACAGTAGAGCAAATTTTGAAAGACAAAGGCTGAAAACGTCATTTTTTTGGGGAAAAAAAAAAGGTGAATACACAGGACGAGTTCATACAGCAGAAGTTGTCCATATGAGCTGTTATTCTCTTATTCTAGATTTTTAGCCTTTAACAGTATGTGTTTGGTGGTTGTTTTTTTCCTGGAACTCCCTAGTTTCATATCTAAGAAGAAAGAAATAAATTAAGACACCACCTCCTAAGTCTTAAAGTTTCTATGCTTGTCCTGTAGTGACAGTTTCTTGGCAATATTACACCACCTCTAACAGAATCCCTGTTACTACAGGAAGGATACCGCTTTAGGAAACAGAACATCACACATTCACTATAAGGAAGATTTTGTCTCACAGAAGGAACCCAGTGAGTCAGACGTCTCCTGATCATCTCCAAGTCTCACACTCATTAACAAGCAGACTCACTGAATGGGTCACTTTCATATTCTTTCAAGACTGTGTGGCTAAGGAACTTCACTGTCATTTACTTCACGATATGCCTCTGCTACAGCCCTTGCACTTAGCATTTGAACTACCAAACTGTATCACCAAGCACAGAGTGCTAGTTTGCAAAGTGAGATGCTTCAAGAGTTCAGAAAGCAGTAACAGAATATCCTCTTGAAGAGACTTTCATAGTGATGCAGATGCGTGTAAGCAGAAAGGACAACACAATTGCTCAAGTGAGGGTGGTGTTGGTTCTGCTTCACACCTCACCTCAAACAGGACTCTCAGTCAGTAAAGTCAACCACATAGACAACTGACTTAAAAGCAGAAATCACCAGCTTGCTGCATTCTCAGATGATGTGACTGACCCAATAAACCTCCACAATGGAAGAAGGTTCAGAGGAGACTGGCAAGGCCAATGGGCCATGACACTCAGACTGATCACAGTGACTCACCACAGCTGTTGCAAAGCAGCTGACTCTATCACAACACCAAGGGGACCAGAGGGTGGCCTTTGTTTTAGATAAACGCCTACCAACAGCTGCATGGATCAATTCATAGCATAAATGTTTCTCCTTGAGTGTATTAAAATAGTATGAATGTCTCCCGAGTTTGCCAGACCAGCATGAGGGAAGTGCATAACTGGCTCAGTCCAACATTGAGTATAAAAACTGGACAACTAGTGTATGACTTTTGAAGAGAACAGGTTCAAGCTGCTTCAACCCACATACACCTTCCTGGTGCATGGGGATGCCCAGCATCATGACAGTAAGTGTATTAGAGATCCCGGTAACAGGAATAACACCGGTATTGTGATTGAACCAGGTATTGCGACTGCTGTATTTTGCTAAATCTAACTTTAAAAATATATTAAAACCACAAAACAAATGTATCACTCCACTGCATCAGAAATCCCATGTAACATCAACTATCTTCAGATAAGCAAACTTGATATTAAACATTACACACTCCACACGTGGAATATCTAAATAAACCTGGTCAGAGAGTATTCGACACTGACAGCTAATTGTTTAGAGCAGAAAATAATATAGAACTGTATTAACATTCCACATATGAACAGCACTACAAAACCCAAACCCACATCTTGAATACAGAAAAATTCAATAAAAAGGGATTTCCTTTATACTGATTTGTAATATTACACATAATCTCTCAGATCAAAAAAAGAAAAAAGCTATAAGCAGAGGTAAGGCCAAAAAATACTCTGGAGGAAAACGGGATTCAAGGATTCAGCTTTTAAGAACTACACTGATAATATGAAGCAGTCACAGAGTCAAAAATCAGGACCGCAAGGCAAGTGTAAATGAAAAGGGATGTGGGAGAGCTGAGAGAAAACCAAGTCAGAACCAGAATGAAACATTTCTATCACTAGACAGGAACAGAGTTGAAATACTGTCTCCTACTCTTCAGCTTTATCATCAGAAAAATTAACAGTGTATTTATTCTCTAAGTAACACTTCAGAATTGCTGCAACAGGGTTGGTTGGTTAAAATCCACACCACCCATTTTGTTCTTTGTCAGCTTTAGGATTTAATATGTATCACACTGGAAACACTCTTCCTAGATGACATGGAAGTTTAATACAAAAGACCCAACACCTTACAGTATTCTGACAGTTGCTAAACAATTAAGTTATCCTTCCCAACTTGCATGGAGCAAGTATGAGCTGAACTAAGACACGTTTTGACTTTCATTACCTATCCAAACAGATTTTTCCTGGCTGCTATTACCTTAAAGGTTTCCCTCCTTACAGTATCAAGTTCCCATTTTTGTAGGCAAAAAAGAAACTTACGCTGCATAGGCCTTGGCAATCCTCATGAACATAACTTCATCTCCTCCTTTATCAGGATGGTATTTTAGAGATAGTGCACGGTACTGCTTCTTAATCTCTGATATACTTGCTCCCTTAAAAAGCAAAGTTTTGAGTTACTAATAAATCTCTTAAATCAAATCCATTCTTCTATATATTCTAAATTACATTGTGCAATATTTCTCTGAACCATTCATCGAACTAAAGAATTACGTTCTAATTATGAAACTATATATGTATTTCATGGAAACATGACTATTTTTCTAAAAAACATTTTTATAATCATAATATTTTTAAATCAAGTTAGAAGTCACAGTCTAACAAAAAGACATTCAGATGACTGAGTATTTTTTTTTCTGGATTACCTTGTTCATCCATCTATAGTAAAAAAAAAAAAGGACTTTTTATCTGTTTGACAAATCTTATGTTTTCATAAATATATACATGAATACAAGGAATTCTCACTTGCAATATTCTTCTATTTAAGCAAGAGTTCATAGATCTAGTATGATGGTTCACTTGCAGCTTGGAGGCAGAAATAAATCTGTCAGTCGCCAGGAACAGTGGACTGCCCTGCTGCTTAAGAATATTTTTGACTAGAATCATCCTACCTATAAATTATTTCAAACTTCTTGAACAAAGGGAACACATGACCTATAACTAAGAAAGAGATCGATTTTTATTCTACTACAGCACATTGTTAAATGCCGCCAACACAACTCCCTATGCGTTAACTTTCAGGTTATTCTGTGAACCTCATGATGCAGAAAACTTTATAGCAAGTGCAGATGAAGTTTTTCTAGTAAGCTACCTGTGCTGAGTTTCACAAAACCATTACCAAAGGACTTTTCAACATTTTGTGGTAGAGAGGTCTAGCATGCTGACCTTAAATGAATAATTAACAAAGGAGAAGTTATTTAAAAAATGATGGTACAGTTTCAAAAAAATTTAACCAAAAATTAAGCTGCCTGAGGCTTCATTTGCTGTTACATTATCTCTATACAATGTGTTTATCATTTTCCGACACTATTTTTCCACAGCATGCCTGTCTCATTTAATGCACAGGATTAATTTACTCTGTAATAAATTTGATTTCGAGTAAAAAAAAAAAATCCACTTCAAAACTAGATGAAGAATGCCAGATGAGTAGCAGAGGTTGGAAAATGGAAAAAAAAGTTTGCTGGAAAGGAAGAGGTGGGTTTTCATGGCTCGCATGAATGCTGCTCATTAAAAAAAAAATCCTAATTTTTTCCCTCTCCCGCAGATATTGCATGTGATCCCTGATAAGCTGATGACAGACTTTCTATCATTAATTGCTTACTCCTCATTTTCAAGTGCTAGGCTACAGAGGTTAGGCCTGACTTATAGAAATGCTCAGCAGCCTAGGACAGCTGGTGTCAGTCAGCACTCTGCTTGGAAGACAGAGCTTCCTTCTATTAGCTATTTACAAAAAGAATCCAAAACTATAATCAGTGTTGAGCTTCACTGTTCTGTCTTGGATCCCACCTGGAAAACGACAGTAAGGATGTTTATTCAATAAATCAGTAATACCGAGTGCCTTATGTATTAGTGAATTCAAGTTATGTGCTCCAAAAAGTGCTATTCTATATTCAAAATAAAAGGCTGATATTTTATACAAAATAAGGTGCATGTATGTTATCTGATTCTGTCCATGTTATGGTTCTCCTCTGGAGAAAAAAGCCTCATCTTATAAGCTGATATGCTAACAGCAGATTCAAACAAATAAACAAAAAATCTTGGCCACAGGGTGAATGTAAAGACGCAAATTAATTATTGTGTACCAAAACTTTCAAGTGCCTGTCTGCAACGTTTTTCTTCTTTTTAAAGTTTTGGTGGTTTTTGTTTTTTTTTTTTTTTTTTAAACAGCAACATTTCCATTATCTAACAGTACTTCAACATCTGTATCACCTCAACATCAGCACGGCTGGCAACGACCCTAAAGGTTCCACTTGAATGGTGACAGAAGAAAGCTGTTCACTTTCACGTAGCCCAAACCAGAAGTTTTTCAAGGAGACCTAACAGAAGTCCTCTGATAGCACTCAAGTACAAAAAACAAACATGCTCTGGAATCTTGAACTCTAATTTGAACCCTGCTTCAACTGCTCTATCTTCACACCCACCTCTTCATCTCCCTTGTAACATATTGGCTTTAATTCAACTTGTCCTTATGACAACATGCTCCATCCCCTGATCAGTGATCAGAGCATTCCCATATTGGTTTCTTTGCCTGAGTAAGATGCACGTTTCTTGAGCATGCATACAGGTTTTCATTAACAAACATTCAGTTACAATTCACTAGATATGAACTCTTTCCCCCTCAAGGTTGTTACTGGTAGAAATTTGCCAAAGATGACAAAAGAAAATCCTCTGATGATCTAATCCCTAGCCGGATTTGTTTAACCAAAGTTAACCCAGATATATGAACATTTAAACTGCAGATACCATTCAATAGCAAAAATTTATCTTGTTCCTGTGTGTCAGTGAGAGAATGCAAGTCAGCAATGGGTCATTCAGAGGAACTGAGCAGAGGCTGAATTGAAATAACTTCTCTGCATATGACAGGTGGGTTTTGTTCTACCTGTCCAGCTAGAAACAGGCTGGAGTCACATCTTTTGCTCTAGTGGCTTTCTTAGCCTAGAGCAGCAGTACCAGTGATGCCTGTCCTTATGCCAACAAGCCACGTCACTAATGGCAAGAGATGTATTTGTTAATGTTCGTATATATATTAAGCTCTCCCACAGTAACAATATGCACCAAGTTTAATCAAAACTGGTTCTTGTGTTGAGCTGTACACACAGTGTACTTCCTTAGACCGGAGAGTAAAACATACCTCAGACTTCAGCACTGAAAAGACAACTCTACTGTTATTCAAAAGAGGAGCTATATCAGGGAATAATTACCATAAGCAAAGAATTTGCTTGAGGTATTGTGGTTAAGATGAACCAAAGAGTTTGACAGGACTAAAGAGTTTAAGACACATCCAAAAGATCTATTTGTCTCCTCAGGATATATAACTTCTTATATCCATTTTGAATCTGACCTTCCATAAAAATAAAGTACTGCATCTGCTTTCTGGATAAACGCTACATTTTTTTTTTCAGTTCGATAAACCAGTTGGCTGGTATCACTATATAGAATTTGTTGTTTGCATTCACAGATGCAACTGAGATTCAAGGTAACCTTTACTACATCAAAATGTGCATCACCAATAACCTTTAGTGAAACCTTTCATTTACAAGAGAAATATTGCTGTACTATGGCTGTAAATCACATGAATCTGCATTCTTGTTTATACACGTTATTCAGCAGCATATCTAAAAATGGCTACTGAGAGGATTTCACACCCAGTACGACTTTTTTTCCTGTACCAGGCATGGAAATAAATATCACAGTAAGATTGAAAATAGACTAAAAAAAATACACCTCACTATATTAATGCTTTGACTTCAGCAAAGCATTTGACACCGTCTCCCACAGCATCCTCACGGCAAAACTGAGGAAGTGTGGACTGGATGATCGGGTAGTGAGGTGGACTGCAAACTGGCTGAAGGAGAGAAGCCAGAGAGTTGTGATCAATGGGGCGGAGTCTGGTTGGAGGCCTGTATCTAGTGGAGTGCCTCAAGGGTCAGTTCTGGGACCAATACTGTTCAATATATTCATCAATGACTTGGATGAGGGAATTGAGTGTACTATCAGCAAGTTTGCTGATGACACCAAGCTGGGAGGAGTGGCTGACACGCCAGAAGGCTGTGCTGCCATCCAGCGAGATCTGGACAGGCTAGAGAGTTGGGCGGGGAAAAATTTAATGAAATATAACAAGGGGAAATGTAGAGTCTTGCATCTGGGCAGGAACAACCCCAGGTTCCAGTACAGGTTGGGGAATGACCTATTAGAGAGCAGTGTAGGGGAAAGAGACCTGGGGGTCCTGGTGGACAGCAGGATGACCATGAGCCAGCACTGTGCCCTTGTGGCCAAGAAGGCCAATGGCATCCTGGGGTGTATTAGAAGGGGGGTGGTTAGTAGGTCCAGAGAGGTTCTCCTTCCCCTCTACTCTGCCCTGGTGAGACCTCATCTGGAATATTGTGTCCAGTTCTGGGCCCCTCAGTTCAAGAAGGACAGGGAACTGCTGGAGAGAGTACAGCGCAGGGCCACAAAGATGATTAAGGGAGTGGAGCATCTCCCTTATGAGGAAAGGCTGAGGGAGCTGGGTCTCTTTAGCTTGGAGAAGAGGAGACTGAGGGGTGACCTCATCAATGTTTATAAATATATAAAGGGTGGGTGTCACGAGGATGGAGCTAGGCTCTTCTCAGTGACAACCAACAGTAAGACAAGGGGTAATGGGTTCAAGCTGGAACACAAGAGGTTCCACTTAAATGTGAGAAGAAACTTCTTCTCAGTGAGGGTGACAGAGCACTGGAACAGGCTGCCCAGGGGGGTTGTGGATTCTCCTTCTCTGGAGACATTCAAAACCCGCCTGGACGCCTTCCTGTGTAACCTCACCTAAGTTTTCCTGCTCTGGCAGGGGGATTGGACTAGATGATCTTTTGAGGTCCCTTCCAATCCCTAACATTCTGTGATTCTGTGATTCTGTGATTAAGAAAGCCATTAGAATTTTGAAGGAGTTAGACACAGAAGTTATAAATGAGTACAGATAATAGGCAAAGAATATGTAAAGACTGACTTTACAATAAGCAGCAGTAATTTTCAGATGCCAGGAAGAACGAAATCACCAGGTACATTCACTAAAGCTAGCTTGTTTTGTTTAGAAAAAGTCTTAAATTCGACATCTAGACATAGAATATACAGTTACAGTAGTACAGACTAGTGAAAGATGCTACTACTTACAGGATCCAAATGCAAAACCTCATAAGGATTGTATTCTTGATATTCTCGGTCCGTTTTGGAAACTTTGTATGCAAGAAACAAAAATAATGCCCAGCCTGCAAGGAGGACTATTTTCCTGTTTGGAAGAAATAATTTTTTAAATGTACAAATCCACTAGCTCTAGTATAATTCTGCAAATAACGCAAGAAGCCACTTGATATCAGCCTTCAACACACAATATTAAAGCAGTAAGACACATTAAAGCCATTTTAAAGCAGGTATTTCAGTTATAACACCACCTTTGACACAGATGAGACAGCTGCTCTGACTTGTAATTAATTCGTTTTCTTTGGGTTTGGGGTTTTTTTGGGTTTTGTTTGATTTGTTTGTATGGGTTTTGGTTTTGTTAGGGTTTTTTTGTTTGGTTTTGGTTTGGTTGTTTTTAAATTCAGGCAGGCCACTATCAAAAAAAGACTCTTCCCATTCTTTAAGTCTCTGTCCTCAGCAGAAATACAACAGTACTTCCTGTTTTTAAAGGATTACTTTAACCTGATCCTAGACAATGTTTGGGGAAAAACAACCAAAAAAAAGCTAAAACAGATGCATAACAGACAGCAAACTATTTTGAGGGTGGGAGTTACAAATAAAGAGCTGAAGGACATAAAACCACCAACTTTGAACATTAAAAATATTATCATCGCATATTTGAATGTATATGTTTCCATATTAAATGTTTAAATCAAAAGACATCACTAGCACCACCAATTTCAGAGAGGGAAGATTATTTTCTAGAACAAGTAAACATATTGTTTACTTTTTTATTAGTGCTGAGGTTCGCTGGTTTCATTTAGCAGGTATTTTATAAAGGACAAACAGCATCCATCTTGATTTCAAGCCCTACTAGATAATAATGATTATCATTATTGAAATATAGCAGGTTGCAAATGTCTCTTCTGTGACAGAAAAGTAATTATTGTATAACTAATTCCAGCTATTATGATTACCAAAAGATGTATTTTTATAAAAATAAAAATATAGGAATTGCTTTAATGGAAGGTCATGTAAATGAAACATACTTCACCGTAGGAATTATGTTTTGTTGTGGTTTTAACAGTCGCAAACGATACCACAAGCATCTTCCGTATACATTTCGTATATTCTTTAATCGAATTTGCTCTGTAAAAATAAAGAGAAAGACTGTGATTAACCAATGTGACAAAAAGCAGAATGACAAACATGCTCACTACATAGAGTAGGTAGTACAAGCTCAGTTGAAGGACTAACAAAAGTTCCAGCAATACTGGAGAAAAGAATGTTTTGTATCCATTTAAGTGACACTGCACATCCACAAACATAAGAAGTTGGTCAGATTATTCTCCGCTACATAAAAGGAATCCATTCTATGTTCCACATGCCACATAGCAACCGTCACTTGCGAACCCAGCCTTTGCCTGGCTAACGCACAACTCCAAATTTTCTTGCTGCCATTTTATACTTGACTCAAACAAGTCTCCCATTTCACTATGTCAGCTACCGTGTACAGGAAAAAACAAACAAGCCACAAAAAAAAAAAAAATTCCGACCCACATGCAAAACTGTGTTTGTACACAACTAAAGAGTGCACCTAGAGCAATAGCTACTGCCTCAATACAAAATACGATGCATTTTCCTCCTCTTTGCAACATCTGCTTTTTATATAATAAGTTGCCTTCATTTAGGTTTTTCCCTTTGAAAGGGAAAAGGAAGGAAGAGTAAGATAACAGCTATTTGTAGGCCATATAGACCCGTAATACCGGCCCTTGGCAAGAGTGTATACACATTAACAATTAAGTAGCCAACAAGGTTCCCTCCTGTGTCCTTTCAGGACAGGACTGGGCTGGAAGGAAATTGTATTTGTACTGTCAAAGTCACCATGACAAAGCTCTCTCCATTAAGAGAGTTTTAGTTGTATTCCAGAGTGAATCAAGACCAACTCAGTCAAAGTCATCTTCTATGCTAAGAAAACTACAGGGGAAAGCAAATAGCTCGAACAGAATTTCTGTAAGTGCTGAAATTGTATGTTAGCACTGAAATTATATGTTATAAAGTGACTTCAATCCTGTTTATCTTGTAAGTAACTTGTCTATCCATAGGCTATGCAGTCTGACATGCAACACTTCTGAAGTGAGGTCACTGTAACTACCTTACTTGCAAAAGAATAAGACCACTAGGCCCTTTTCAGACTAAAGAAGAAAGAATGAAAAGGAAAAAAAAATCATCCTGTCTCAATATATTTAGATACTGCTGGTGAACAAAGTGACTAAATTTCCCAATTTAAATGAGTTGGGGAACTATCTAAATGCAGGAATTATATTACCAACTTTGATCCAAAGCACACGTCAATCATCTTAAAAAGCCTTAAAAGCGCAAAGTTGAGATTTAAGATGACAATGCCCTCATCTTAAATAAAATAGCAGTTATGATACAATGGAAACATTTTTCTTTGGCAAATTTTGAAAAGGTGATTGTGGAGGACAGTGACCACCTCTGTTGAGTTATTCTGAAGATACTGGGAGGTGGGATACAGTGCTCAGTGATCTGCTTGAATCTCTAAGCAAGCATGCAACTCAGATTAAACATCTAGAACTTCAATTGGCAGTCACCAAACTATCCGAGGCCAAAGAAACATGACCATAAATGCCAATATTGCGTACCAGATCAACCACAAAGTCAGATTTAACCCAGATCATATGCGAGCACAGGATGGTACTTCAAACTCTGGCTGATTTGGCCGAAACAGACAGTGGGAACACAGATGCCACCAGGCCACCCACGAACTAGTAAAGCAGGCAAAATACTAAAGCTTGCAGAGACATAGTTCAGGAACCAGAAAAACTGTATCAGATTATTCTGAACTACTTAATTCTGTACCGTGTATCTTCCCCAAAACTCAATATGACACTCAAGAGCTTGATGGGATTCCTTGAGGGGACCAGATTAGTTGTCCCACCACTCCCAAAGAGGGAGAGGTAGAGATAATGGAAGATGAGTCAGCCCCCCGCATCTGATCCGACTCTTGCAGAGCTTCAAAATGAGCTTCCAAATTGGTCTCACGGTTTTGTGCAACGGATAAACCGCACAGGTATTTTGCGGTTCTCCTAATCTGCAAAGATTGTTCACATACTTAAACCAGATATTAAACATGAAACTTTCTAAACAAAAAAGGATATGACTAATATTTGGTTAAGCAACCGCCCACTCAGTTTCACTCACTTGTGTAAGGCTTTAGAAAGCACGGTGAAGGAAAAATTCATATGGCAATGAAAACAGGATTAAAATGCAACTCTGACTCCCTACTGGTAGAATGCAAATTAATTTAACATTTTCTATTTGCAATTTTTTTTCCTTTTAAGACAAAAATTGTGGGATATCTCTATTAGTTGAGAACTGGATCCACCACAGCTAGAAGTGAGCTAATTGTTACTTAAAATTAAACTATGATTTTTAATGCAGAAGTAAGAGGCATTACCAGCCAGAAAACCAAAAGGGAGTGAGTGCTGTTTGGTAGCTGTCTTAACTGGCTACACTGCACGAATACCTAAAACTAACATGAAAACACATTACCAGTGTGTTTGGAGAAAGAGAAGGTGACTAAGAAAGACAACTTTGTTTACTCAACGCTGTAAAACTAAGCCTAACAGGATATGACTCCTTTTAGCGTTTTTGCTAGGATGCTTTTAGCAAGCTGCTGTTCCTTGTCTTTAAAAAAAAAAAAATCTGTGCCACCTTGCAATACAATGCCCCAATTCTCAAACCTGCCTACTGACCAGCCCCGCAAGTGCCAGATGATCCCCTCTGCAGCCTCCCTGCAAGAACAGCCAATGCCCTTCACCTTACCCTGCCAAAAAGCCCTTAGGGGAAGGCACCACAGAGAACAGAAAAATAAGTGTACACAGTAAATTAAAAAGTTAGGATAAGGTCAAATAAAAACTGACCACAGGGGAAAATGAAGCTAGACACTGAAGAGAGAACTGAGTTTTTGGAACAGCCTTCCTATAGCAGCTGCAGAAGTCATGTTTTGTGAACAGTGAGAGGGAGGAGAAACCCACGACACAAAACACCACACACCAAACACCACCAACAAGGCAAGTGGTATGAGCAAAACTTAAGCCCTCCACTTAAGTCAGTTAAAGAGTCCCTGACAATGATGCCATGGAACAGCGCACATACATCTGAACAACTCTGGATCAAATCTAATTACAGTTGATTAAACTATACAAAAGCAAAAGCACCTCAATTTATTTCCGATCTTGGGATGGCAATGGTCTCATCTGATTAACAATGCAAAAAGGAAACAGAGCACTAAAAAGATGAATGTTTATAGCTATCTATCCAGAACATAAAGAACTGCATTCTTCCCAAGTTAAGGCTAAAGTCCAGACTATTCAAATTATTCAGAGCTATCCTGAGGCATTTCCTCTGTCACATGTCATCATTAACACATATTAACTTGTGGAATTCAAAAACAGGCAGCTACTTGGGAGAAAGAAGGAGGAGTACAGAAGTACAGACAGCATCACTCCCAGCTTAGGCAGAAAGCCACTGGCAAAACATCACCCTGAATTAAAAAGCTATATTCCTGCTGTATCCAGGAAAAACAGGCTTCCTGTTAATTTACAGACAACATATGTGATCGCACCAAAGAAACACTTACATTGTTAAGAAAAAATTGGCTGCAGGAAAAAGGAAAAAAAAAAAGCTAGCAAGAGCCAGAATACCAGATAAGTACTATGCCTAAAAAAAATAAATAAATAAAGCAGCGATGTATTCTTAATGAGCAAGCTCTGGATAAATTGGGTCCTTTTTTGCTTTACCTTCCTCTCCCAAGCAGTTTTCTTTCACAGAATTGGATTTGCCATGCCACAGAACTGCCACAGTCCCTGCAGCATCCTGCAGACCCCAAGCATGCACAAGTACACGTTACACATTACATGCTGCTCAGGGTAAAGCTTTGCAGCAAAAGAGGAATTGCACCTTCTTTGGATTTTAGCGCTGGAATCCTTGCTCTGTCAGGGAAAGAGGTTCAGAGTCTGAAAGGCAGATAAGAGTTCTCTGTTTCTTCTCGCTCCAGATCATGGCTCCCCATTAAACCACAAGAGCACTTCAGACGCTGTCCTTTGATACAGGATTACAAGGAGACAAGTGGTGGGGGCAATGATTTTCCTCTGGTCAAAACGCCTTCTCATTTGATGGGTAAAACCCTCAACAATACTGAATCTCTTCTATGGCTTTTAAAATAGGTATTAAACAGCCTTGAAAAGCTAAGGCATGGTGCACCCACAGGCTTTTGAATTAATCTAGCTAACAATAATCCATGCAAAGTACTGTTAAAGCACATCTCTCAGAGGAGCATGTAGGGTGCAAGTTCATTTTGCAAATAATCTGGGGAAGCATCCTATACTTCCCCCATTTCTCCTCAAATTGTTATAGATGCATCCAAAGTTCCTGAGATTCACAAGCAATTTTTCATCAATACAACTCTTACATTCAGAGGGTTCTCACAAGTGCTTATAACAATATCTTGACAAATCTATGTGAATATCCAGCCAAAACTACATCTTAACACACCCTTCAAGCTTTCAAGAAATAAACCAATTACTGATACAAAAGGGAACCTGAGTGCCATCTCTTTCAATCGTTCAGAAAGAGCTAGTCAGGTCATCCAGTGATACTAGCAGGTTTTAATCTAACATTGTCTAAAGTTTTTAGATAAAAGAAAATAAAAATCAAGATCCCAGCATGGCTAGGCTATTCATAACTGAGGGGGGGAAAGTCCATCTGTACACTAATCTGCTTACTACTTTCGGATGAGAATAAAGTAATTAACAAATATTTTAGACTTTTGCTTCCTTAAAGACAGCTGTCCATTTGGCTACATACCTTAACTAGAGAATGACTAAAGATCAATGATCTGTAAATTTGAGATATAGCCAACTTGATGTTGACTCCAAAGAGGTATACAACATCTGAATTACAAGCTCAAAGCAATTATTTAAAAAGGAGGGAAAAAAAATCATCTTTGATCTTTATTTCTTTTATTTGGTGACTAAAGGTCTTCTTCCTTTGTATTTCAGGTGACAATACAGGTATCAGCAGAGAATGCTTAAGTAAATAATTGATTCTTTTTTGTCAGAACTTAAGTATGTCTCTTGAATATCAAGATCTTCAGAGAGAGCGATTTTAGGATGAATAAGCCAGATGTGTCCACTTTTTCTTGGTGGGTAACCCAGACAACACAAGTCTCTGTATCACAGAACAGCTGAATATTTGAGGTTGGAAGAGACCTCTGGAAATCATCTAATCCAACGCTGCTGCTCGGAGGTCAAATAAAACAGGTTGCTCAGGGCTCTGGCTGTAGACCTTTTGAGTATCTTCAAGGACAGAGACTGTGGAGTCTCTCTGAACAACCTGTTCTAGTGTTTGATCAGCCTCATAGGGCAAAAAAAAATCTCTCATGTCTGTGTCTCAACATCTGTTCATTCATCCACCACATGATGGGTGAAGAACACAGGGTACACAAACACAGAAGGAAGCTGATCACAGGTTGCATCCACAGTTTCTGTTGATTACATACAACCATCAAAAAAAGATGTGGGATACAAGGAATTTTGTATTGCTTTATGGTGTTCATCCCAAACACAACAGCACTGCACAAGTTTTGTTTCATTTTTAGTAACCTGTGTAGGGTAACATAACCCACCTTTTACTTCAGAAACTACTTCTGCCTTACACCTTTCTGACAGTGACACAGAAGTGGTCTTCACTGCTCTCATACTAAAAGAGTTTGAGAAGTCATATTTGTTTCTGAAGAAACAGGAGAATCCATTTTATCCTCAGGAATGCTTGACGAATGATCCCTACCTAGACCTGATCTTTCTGTTTCAGGTTCTAGAGGGTCCAACAACTGCTCCAAAAGAAAACCTAATAGAGATTCTTTTTCATTTTTTACATCCTCCTAAGAAACAAGTTTACACATTTATTGGAGATGGGCAACTCTGGAAGAGAGGGAAGGGGAAAGGAAGGGAAGGGAAAGAGATACACCTGGAATGATACAAAAGTAAAAAATCTTAATCACCAGAATCTTGTTTCAGCTACAACAAACACAGCAGTTTTAGGAAAAGATACCACAAAATAAGACTATCAGTACTCTAGAAGTATATAAAAGTCTGAAAAGATTATACAGTCAGTTTTTAGGACAACCAAAAACTAACTAAAAACATAATATCCAGAATAAATTGAAGCCATCAGTTTTCCATCATTCTGTCTGAAACAATAGGAAAGAACAGAAACACCTCCTAGCCTCCTGCCTCCTTTCTGCCTTCAGGCTACTGAGAAAAGCAAAGGCAGCAAGTCTAAAATACAGCTCCAGTGGACTCTATCATAAAAATAAATATGAGGAGGTGCACATGAAACATCCAGCACACCAGATGCAGACAGTTTACCCAAAGTGGAACACTGCTTGGTTTCAAAATAAAAGCACTTCTTCCAGCAAGGAACATGGAGTGACGGAGTTCTGCAGCCCAAGAAATGCCAAGATCACTTAAAAGACAGACTTTCACAAACCTTACTTGCAGCGTGTCATCCCCTCTCTATCCTTGCCTTGGAAATTAGTACCTGTGGACTACAACAGATACAAGTAGTACACACAGGTTGCAAACCTTGAGTAAAGGTTATGACCCCAGGGTACCATGGCTCTAAGCATTAAACATGTTCCATTAAAACTGAGGGTAACAGAGCTCAGCAGAACCACTGCTCGAGTTTCTGATTTTGCTGCTTTTAATTCAGAGTTCTACAGTTTTAATCCTCTGTGCACTCAAAAAGGTTCCTGTTTCCTTTCAACAGCTATGTATCTGTATAAATATATACTATGTATACACATACACATGCCAATGCTGAACTTCAACAATCACAGAAATTAAACAATGTTACAATTTATTTACTGAGGTGTTGAACTGGGGCTTTCCAAACAAATTCGCCTTTTTAATCACAGAATCATTTCTCAGATAACAGGTGATGAATACAAGTATGAAAATACTACCCTACTGTATTACTAGGTCACTTTAGCTTATCTCTATTGGCATTTTCCTTAATAATTACTATAAAATAATATCCACATGGATATAGTACGGTATCTGGGAAAAAATAAAAATCACAAGATTAGGAAAAAACCCTACATTTGCTTTCAAACGAAGACACTGACAATGATGTTTTAAAGCAGTAACCCATCTCCTCCAGCAACTAAGAGGCAGGATTCAAACTCACAGTAACTCAAAGTCAGGAACTCTTATGAAGTACTAATAATTTCAAACCTCATTATAATAGCATTGACTTATAGTGTAAAATCTCGTTACAAGGCATAAAACAAAATAGATTGATTTAAAAGTGTTCTAAAATGCAGCTGCTTAAATCCAAAAACCTTCAAATGACCACTAGCATTTCAATTAAGATTACAAGTCACATAAAACACTGGGGAAAGACTTCGAACTGACCATTCCAGTGAAGAATTAAGTGATCTGAACTGATGCTTTCTGATTTTAATGTCTATTACTGTAAGACTTTTCCTCATTACCCCAAGTTTATCTATAAAGAGGTCATGCCCAAGTTAGCCTCTTCACTAAAATGTTTATAGCCGAATAATCTGACCCTCATTTTCAGAGAGATTTTTCTGTCTAGTAAATACTCATAGAAATAATCAAATAATATTAGCTGGTTTGAGTAACATGCTGTTGACTATTAAAACTCAGTTCATAAGCTACAGAAGGTCCTGTGAAAGACCTTAATAGCAAGGCTGCTTCTTTTCTGTAGCAGGTTTTGCAGCAATTAGTACAAGGGACAAAAAGTAACCCAACTTTGCATTTGCACAGTTCCACATGTGTTTCCTGACCAAAAGACAGCATTTGTTACTAACAACATTAATAAACAGTAACATAAGATTATTCAATATCTTGAAAGTTAAATTATTTTCAGAGCTGACTTACCTGGACTTTCTGTTTACAGTCGGCCTCGCTGGACTCAGGGCACAGTTCCACATTACTCCTAATCAAGCCATTTCAAAACCTTCTCCTTCCTCCTAGTATACTGTCTCATTTGTGCTGGCAAAACTACAAGTGGGAATAACTAAACTAACTTTTAAGCTACATCACCTAAATTGTCAAATTTATAGTGGGGCTAGACCTATAGGTGCATCAGCAAAACTTTAATAGATTCTGAGAGGAATCAGAAAACTGACCATTTTAATATGAAATGACACCCGTATGAGTCAAGGTTAACAATTTCAGATTAAATTAACAACAACACCGGGCTCCAAGACTTACACATCCTTAATTATCAGGTATATTTTATGAATGTGGTATGTGGAGGAAACCAGAACACATGCAATACAAAACAAATGCAGATAAAAGTCACTTAGCATACTACCAGTCACTAAAAATGCCTGTATTCAGTACTGTTCTCATACACACCTTGAAGAAACTATAATCAAGGACAGAATTAGTGAACATGAGGATAAGCAACATACATGCATTTATCATCAATAGGGCTTCTGTAAAGAGAAAGTGAGCTTTACAAACTTGAGTCCTCTAAAGGAAGTAAACATATGGAAGAGGAGATCCTACTGACATAGTCTGTGGTTTCCAGAAGGCTTTTAAAAGGTTTCTCTTAGAAGTCTTTCAGGACAACTACATAACAATTGTAAAAATAAATGAGACTAGAACACAGAGTGAATGGTCAGTTCTCACAGCAGAAGAAAATCACCAGGAGTTCTGCAGAAATCTGTGTCGGAGCTATGATACATTTCGCTAGGAACTAACACTGGTAAAGGGTTAAGCAATAAAATAAAGCTTCTGGACAATATTAAACTTATTCTAGGTGGCAGGGGTATCCTAAAGAATTGCAAAGATCAAGCAAATGGACTACAGAATCACAGGTGGAATTCAGGGTATGAAAATGTAAAGAGCAAGGGGCACCATCACCTCTCAGGAATGCGATCCTGGTGTTGCGAGAAACTGCCCTGTGAACACCTCAGCTGAATGCTTATTCATTTTAAAAAGCAAAGCAAATGTTTAGAGCATTCCTGTGAGGAAAGGAAGATAACATTATTCCACCATATAAGCTTAAGGTATGTATAACCTTAAGTATGATACACAGTCCTAGTTCCCACCTCTTAAAGAGGGGCAACTAGAAAACATTCAATTAAGGTGAAAAGAGCCATCATATGTATGAGAAAATTTATGTCCCAAATACAAGCTACAAATCTTTCGGCTGGGAGAGAGAAAAGTATATGGAGAGGTAACAGAAGGCTGTAAAATACCTAAGTGACAGCCAGGACATACAGGATTGAATGTTTACTGCCTCTTCCATTAGAGCAAATAAGGACCATAAAATAAGAAGCAGATACAAAACAAAAGTGATTATTTGCTATGTGGGCAGCAGAGCTGGTGAACTCCTTGCCGCAGGATGGCAGGGAGGCTGTGCTGAAAGAGTCATTGAACTGAAAACCATTGGAAACTGGGAGAATATGCAAACGAAGCACCATTTATGCTTGTCCTGCTATTCCCTCCTTAAGACATATACTTTTGTAATATCATGTAAAGAAGACACTTGACCTGACCCAGTATATCCACTTTTCTGTTTCTCAAAAAAAGATATTTGAAACTTTATTGGTAAGCCTTTGTAGAAGTCACAATGTTAGCAAATATCCTAGCTTCAAACAGTTCAACCAGTCAACCAAGATAAAGGCATCTTTTGAATCTAAAATGCATCACCTCCAACAGAAACATGTTTAGAATGCTTATAATTTTCTGTACAAGGGAAAAATAAAGTGAAAATCTGAAATCACCTCTTCAATCTTCTCAATTAATTGTACACTTATTTAAAAACCTGGTGCAGGCACAAATCTTTTTGCTCAGGAAAGAAATGAAGTACCTATTTTGGGCTTCTCCCTACTCTTGACATGGTCCAGCCAGCACAACCTCCCTTACCGTGAAATGGAGGCACCACATGTGTCAGGTCCTGGCTGACAACTGAGGGAAAGGACTACAGCTCCCTCAGCAGGAGAAGGCAGCACGGCGGGGGAAAGGACACAGCGGCAGCCCCGCTCTAGACTTGTTCAAAATCCTGCAGTTCTGCACCCCTCTTTGCGTGTTCTCCCAGTTTCCAATGTTTTTCAGTTCAATGACTCTCTTTTAGCACAGCAAACACTCTCCATGAATTTAAAAAAAAAAAAAAACAAAAACACACACACACCACACACACCCAAAACCAAAAAACACACCACACACACACTTACCAAACTCCAAATCCTCACTTTTGAATCACTACTGATCCCATTCCTCACCACCGACCTTGCTCCTCTCTCAAGTTCCTGCTCCTATTCCAAGAATGGTTTAGCTGCTCATGAAACCGTAACTGACCCATCACACTTTACCCTTGAATATATCAGGTTAAATAGCACTAACTTGAATTCTCTAGTACGTACATCCTGGTACATCCTGGTAGTTCAGTGTTGTCTATGTGAGCAGTCAAGATATTCCCGCAGCAAGTAGAAAATTAACAACAAGGTATATACTAAACTTTTACAACACTGTTTTCATAAGCTTCCATAACAAAGATTGAACATTAAAAAAAAAAAGCCACAGAAACAGCTTTATTTTCATCTACATGTAATGAGAGAGAAAGTTCCTTTAATAGCTTGATCTTTATCTTGCAACAAAAAGCTTGTCAGAATTAAGTGTTCTGGACAGTCTTGAAGTTACTCAATGAATCTCTAGTACAGGGTTATTAATTTTATTTTACTACTAGGAGGTTACAATGCTTATAATAAGATTACAGTACTTAAAAAAAATTATAGGAAAAGACATGCCTTTTTTCCAAACAACAGAGCCATTTAGATAACTCTGTCCAAATGTTTTGTTTTGAAAAGCATTTTTAGAGGTAATTGCTAGGCATTAGTAATGACATCTCATGATGTTTGCCCTTCAAACTTTTCTGTAAAAACACCCTACTGCTTCAAAATGCGATACAGTAAAACACTAACAAAATAGTATTAAATATCACCATTATATTACAGTCTCCCTTTTAATAGTCACTAATAAGCTGTATTTTCTGAACTTGGAATGGTTTAAGGTAACCACAGTACTCTCAATACCTCAAAAGAAATCCATTTATATGTAATAACAGTTTTTAAATGCATAACTGAGTTTCACTGACTCTCCTCCCACTTCCTGACACACTGCTCAAAGATTATATTAACAGGAAAGGATAAGCACACACACACATGGGCACAGAACACTTATATTCAGAGATCAAGTTTTCACACCTATGCCCATCCACCACACAAGTATCAGCAATGAGCACGGCATCACGTGTTTTTATCCTATCCTTTTATCCCGCTCTTTACCAGCATCCTGTACTTTTATCCTGTACTACACCGAATACTGAAACACTGTGAAATACTTTTGAGGCAAGATTAATGAGTTTTCAGTGAGCTGTGAGCAAGGACAGGGGTCACAGTCAACCCACTCCAACCAATCTGATCTCACCAGAGGATGAGAAGCAACACATAAGAATTCTACCCCGGAGTGAGAGCAGTAGTATTAGGTAGCACCAAGATGCCCTTCTTCTCCTCCAGGTGCTGTAAGGTATAAGTGCTCATTACAGATAGCAGAAATGCTGCCTGCATTCCCTACATTGGCTTGAGTCACATCCAAGTTGCACACTGTTTGTCCTTAAAGAGCCTCAGTTCCTCTATTTCCATCTTCAAGCAAGAGATTAATATGGATCTCTCAAAACAGCCTTGAGATCTACAGATGAAAAATGCACCAAAAAAAATTAGAGAAGCCTTGATACTCACATTACTACACAGGGATATCCAGTATAGTGGGCAGATACACAGAAGCATGGTTCCTGATACAGTAAACCTTTACGAAAGGACTTCTCAGGACTTCCGTTCAAGAGTTCGAGCACGTGCAAAGTGTTACCTATCTACAGTAACATGCAAAAAACCCTACTGCTTCCAAATAGCAATAAAGTAAAAAAACCTAACAAAATAGTATTGAGTATCTCCATTACAGTCTATTCTCCCTTTTAGTACTCACCTAACAAGCTATATTTTTATAGCATTTCTGTACTTTGCCTAGCCTCAATGCAAAAAGACTAGACTAGAACTGCAGTTCCCAAACTGCCTGTGCTACTTCCTAGAGGCATGGCATCTTCAAAGATTAGCAGGGAATAGCCTCCTTTAACCAGATTTTAAGTTTTTGTTTGTATTAGCCCAGTGTCCTTCAAGAAATCTTTAGCTACATCTCAGAAACATTTGAGAGTTGAGGGTGCAGGAGAGAAGGTTAGTGAGCAATAGGACAACACATAGCTGGTGGGGGTGTGGACCAAGAAAAAAAACATACACACTTTATTTGGGTTTCTATCACAATGAAAGTAAACTGAACGCCCTTTATTTCAATTTTGTTAAGCTATGAAAATGCAGCAGCTTATCCTTTTTTTTCCTCCATTCCTATAGTAGGCTTTTCTATTCTCACACTTCAAGAAGGAAGATCTATGTTCCAAGCAGAATAGCTCCTACAGCCTCTTTTCTCTCAGAGAAGAGACTGCAAAGGAAAACTTTCATTAACATTATCCCTCCATTCACAGATATTATTCTTTGGGATTTTTGAACTGTTCCCAACATCTTGTTTTGTTCAAGTTACTGTAAAAGACTCAGGAAAGGGACTTTTATTATTTCCAGCAGCTTTGCAACACATTATGAATACCCAGTGCCCTGAAATGGGTTAATTTATTTAACGCAGACCTAAATCAACTCAAAAATTAGAACCACCTCAATCTACAGCCACGTTTCAGCACAGCTTTATAATTATGTGTCTCAATTCAGCAGCACAGGTGCAAGTCAAAAAGCACACAAAGTTGAGCAAACACATCAGCATTGAGCAACAACTGGCACACTATCCAACTAAACTCATTCACCTCTTGCTTTCCATTTCCTTTCTAGACACTGATGTTCAATCCACAGAAGCCTACAGTGAAACTGGTTCAAAGCGAGTCCAACAATCCAAAGATACTTTGGCAGGCACTTATCCACCCCAATTGCTGGGAAAAAAAACATTTTCTGTTCAACTCTCACAATTAACTTTTTGAAAAATAACTTTAAAAACCCCATTTCAGAAAATACTTTTTAGTTAAGAAGTGAATCTGCACCAGAATAACTTTTTAGTAACTGTACTTTTGTTCCAGATCAAGAACAGTCCTTGAAATACTTTTCCTCACATGAATTCTGCTAAAGCTATACCAATATTTACCCACAACAGAGGTAAATCACAAAAGTATGATCTGTTTTTTTCCAATAATAAACCACACATCTATGTTTTAAAGATAGAAGTCAAGACTTGGCAGTTTCACCATCACCTGAAGCCATCAACACCACTGAAAGAATCAGTCTTCTCCCCCAGCTCACAGTCATATCCTGCACCATACCAGACATTCACAAAGTGAGTCCTCTACAGAAACCAATACACATTAAAAGACAGAAAAAAATGAGGCAAAAATTCATTTTAGCTCAAATGAGTTTCTTCCAGTGCCTCATGCTGCCCAGGGTGCTCTGTTTTGCACAAGCGAGGGGGAGAAATATAAGACTTGCTCTGTCAGAGCACTGCTACCTTGAAGTGGTTATGAAACTGCAGCCCAAGACACAAAGCTGAACAATTAACCTTTTACAAGAGCCTTATTAGCTCCACAATGAACGCCAAGGAGATATAGTCATTGGGACAAATCCGTTTTACAGAGTCAATTACCTGCTTGTTTGGTTTATCGAAGCTGAGGTAATGAAGTTATAGGACAGTTCACAGGGTGACTACCACAGCAAAACCCTCTCAAATATAACTACTGATCCTTACTACAGGTTGCAGCAACACTTCACAGGAACTCTCTCAGAATCCCTTGAGAAAGCAGGTTTAGATGCCTAGGAAATAAAAGCAGCTCAGATTTTACTCAAGACTTGAGGCAAAAAGTTAAATCACATTGTTTTTCAAGACAGTGGTATTGAAAAGGCTTTTCAAAGCTTTTAAAAAATAACTAAGAGCAAATCTTAATGGCTTGCCAAAAAACTATCCTACTAAAAAACTGACATTAGGTAACACATTCTGAGTTTTCTACAAGTAGTAAAGCAATATATATTTTCTTAATTTCCAGACTTCAGTATGGCAAAAACAAACACCAACTTTTTATCTTTAATTTACTCTGTGGTCACTTACTACAAAACCACAGCACAGAACACATGCTAAAATGTTACAGACCATTAGCAATTCCCAGATTTTTGGTGCTAAACCTCGCTTAAGAGAGCCGTGAACATTTTGCACTCTCATTCCTCACCCTCCACCGGCACTCTCTACTGCACCAAGTACCAGCAGCCCGTGGCAGCACATTTGCAGAAGGAAGCAGCAAGCACCAAAGGCTTGACCTCCCCACCATGAGCATTTCCCTCTTGCGTCACACTAGCTCTAGTCCACTCTCACAACACAATGTGGCTGAAGCACAACCTTCCAACCTAGTTTTTACCAAAAAAAGGAATCTGCTCTGTATCTTTCAGGTGCTCTGGTTCACATTGCAAAAGGTTCTTGAAGTGAGGAGGACAGGCAGGTGACTTGCTTCATTTCACTCCAATCCAGTCTTCCCACTCCTGCCAGGTTCTGCTGCAGCTGGAGCTATAACAGCTATGAAGTCCACCTGGATCTCACCAACTCCACCCAGGACCATGAAGAAACTATGCTGGCTTCTCTAGCACGGGGAGGACAAAACAATTCCAGAACAAAAATGTTAGTTGATTCTACAGAGAGAGAGCAGAGGTCTTGGCAGAGCTTATACAGTTTGGCCCAGTACTGTGCCTCACTGTTTGGAAAACCTGCTCTAAATTAGTATCAAAATAAACATCTCTTATCAAAGTCTAGATATTCCTGCTTCTTATAGGAATCAAGTGCTAGCATAGCAGTGGTAAAAAAAATCTCTTCTGAAGACATAGGTCTTCTCTTAGCTTCCAAAATTATACATGTGCTTTGGTTTGCTGGGTTTTTTTTAATGAACTTTTCTGAAAACAAGAAGTCACGGCTAAACAATTGGGACTTTGCACCATCACAAGGTTTTAATTGATTCCTGAAATCCAGTTCAAATGCTGGAATAGGTATGGTTGAATACATATGAAGCTGTATGAAGACTATTCAGAGGGCTTTGCTGGAAACAAGTTGCACAAGAGCCATGTATTAAACAACCAGAACACCACAATGAAGCATGGGAGCGCTCCACTAGCCTGGAACAAGATCTGCAGAACACCTCAACTCATTTTTTGAAAAGAGCCTGCAGAATAGAACTCAAGCACACTATTAAATCGTGTGCCAAAAATTGGACTATGCTTAGATTTTAAAATCCATTAAGGCAGTTACGAGGCAGAAATAATCCTTTCATTTCCATTCATTGCCATGCCTGGTGATTTTCACTTAGTTGACTCATTTTTGTACCAACAGCGTAATAAAATTTACCTTGTGTTTTGGAAAGCATGGTTTGATATAGCTGTGTAAGAATCTAGCGCTAATTGCAGAAGGATATGCAGCAGGCCCTCCACACACTCAACAACACTGGCTAGAGGTAAAGAAATGAGTAATGTTTAATGGCAGGTCTATTTGGCAAGTGGGTACAATCCAGACAGGCATATTCCAAAGTTAGGTTTTCATTTTCTGCCATTCTGTAAGGATAAATGAAGATCAAATATAAAGCTAGCAAAGCATTTCCAAGTTTGACAGCATTTCTACAGCTTTTCCTGCTACTGTCAGCCCTTTGAAACTGAAGTTAAGAGCACGGTGACTGCTGACCATACCGCTCTGCAAAGGATCTCAACTAAGCCACATCAGGTTTCCCAAAAAGTAGCTGCTAAGAACTATGGAAGAAGTAACACATTATTCAAGAGAAAGAACAATTTTTCCTCCTATTGCCTCCCGCTCTTCTCCAGAAGAAAAATCTTGAGTTTTGGGGAAAGGTTATGGAAACAGAGCTGTCACCCCTCTCCGATCCCTAAAAACAACCCAAAGATTACAAAATGTCTTCAACAACAGTAACGCCTCCCTCTTGCAACAGTCAGGACTCCGCAAGACAAGGCAGAGAAACCTTTCTTTACAACAGAAAGAACTAACTCCTCAGCCGTACAACAGGTAGTATCTGGATGGCAGAGGTTCTCCAGCCAGTGCCCTGCCAGAAGCCCCAGGCATGCTTGCCAACAACCAAGACTGTAAACAACCATGATTTAGCACCAAAACTGCATTTGTTCTATCGATTTTTTTTTCTACTTACTCTTTACTAGAGGGCATAGGAGTAAGATGTCGTTGTTGAGTATTTCTTTTATGTACAAAACCAAGTTAAACAGAACCACATAAGCCATTTAAAATTACATACAAGCCCACTAAATAACCACAAGATACTGAACATAAAAAAGATGCAGTGAACAAAAGGGATTTTTTCCTCAGGTTGTAAAGCACAGGTGTGCTTAAAAGGTCAGTAGTTTCAGCAATGGAATCAGCATCAAGTATCCGTGGTCTACTGAGCATTTACTATCCTGCCTTTAAACACAATTTCTACAGTCTTTTTAATCTCAAAACTGCAGCTAAAAATGTGGTCCTGGCAGCCCATATACCAAAATGCCTTCTCTCTCCAAGAACAGAGGGATGCAAGAAAGACAAAGAGAGAAATGACTGTGGAAATGAAATTTAGAAGTATTCAGAGAAACTTTTCTAACATCGTTTGGGCGACAAAACTTCATTCCGAAGGGCGGAACAGGAATCTAGCACTTAGGACACCTAAGCGTGACTTGCATCGGGAAAAATTAAAGCCCCGTTTCCACACTCGCTGTGACCTCGCGGCACATCAGAGCAGAGCCTGGTAACTTCTCCTCTTCAGGCTCAACCCCAAAACAACGTTCAGTGGTTTACTCATTTCCCACGATAAAAATTTAGGTCGTCCTCCCTAAAACACCACAGGAAAATTTAAAAAAAAAAAAAAAGCCCCAAACAAAGCGTTATCCCCCAGCGCAGCAATGACTCTGCAGGAGAGGGGCGCGGAGCCTGCTCGGACCCCCCGTTTGCCGCCAGGTACCGCTAAATGGCCGACACCGACGAGCCCGCCGCCCCCGACGAGCGGCGGCCCCCGGGGCCGCGCTCCGCAGGGCTCCCCGCAGGGCCGGCCGGGAGCCCCGGGCGGGGCGGAGCGGAGCGGCGGCGCTGCGGGCCCGGCCCGGCCCCGCTCGGCTCTGCCGCGGCGCGGGGGGAGGGAAGCGAGGGGGAGGGGAGGCGGCGGCCGCAGGCGGAGGCCGGGCCCCGGGGCAGGGCCGCTCACCGGCGTGCTGGTCCCGCGGCCACAGGTAGTAGGTGGCGGGGATGACGATGAGCCCCACGAAGCTGGTGAGGAAGTAGAAGAACGTGTTGCCGCTGTCGTCGTACTGGAACTGCTGCCCCGCCATGGCCGCCTCAGCTCAGCGCCGTGCCGGCCGCCTGCCTGCCCGCCCGCCCCCGCCGCTGGCGTCCCCGCCGGGCGGCCCGGTCTCGCCGGGCCAGCCGCTCCGGGATCCCGCGAGAACGGGCGCTCCCCCCCGCCCCCTTCCCGGGCGCCGCCGCGGAAGGAGACGTGTCACCGTGCAGCCACCATAGGCATTGTGGCGTCACGGGCGGCGCGCGCGCCCCCACCCACGCACCCCGCCCGGCCGCCGATTGGCTCGCCGAAAGCCCCGCCCCCTCGCGTTCCGCCGCGCCGAGAGACGCGGCCGAAGGGCGGCGGGGGCGGTGTTGTCCCGCCGCCTCACGCCGCCGTCGCTGTCGCTGTCCCTGACCCTGTCCCGGTCCCGAGGGGCGCCGTGACCCCGCCCGGCTCCCGCGGGCGGGTGGCCGAAAGCGGTGGCCTGCTGGGAGCGCGGTGCCGAGCGCCGGCTTGCCCCTGGGCCGCCGCCTGTTCCCCGCGAGATGGCGCCACTGCCCCGGGGCAGCGGCGCGGCCGCCCGCCGGTGTTCTGCCCTCACCCCCGCGCCAGTGCGCGTCCGCGGGAACTGCTGGGCCCGCGGGGGCGTTTCGCGGTGCGGGGAGGAGCTTGTGGGGGCAGCGCTGGTGTTATCCGACATGGGGCTGAAGCTGGGCTGGCCTGTGGGAGCGGCCGGGGTGTGCGCTGGGCGTGGGGCGGCGAGCGGCGCGGCGGGGACGGGAGCGGGGAAGGCTGCGGGAACAGGGCTGGGGAAGAGTCGTAAAATCGTTTTGGTCTAAAGAGACCCTTAAGATCGTCGACTCCAACCATAACCGAACTCTGGCACTAAACCATGTCCCTGAGAGCCTCATCTACGTGTCTTTTAAACACCTCCAGGCATGGCGGCTCCACCACTCCCCTGGGCAGCCTGTTCCAACGCCCGACAACCCTTTCCGTGAAAAAGTTTTTCCCAATATCCAATCTGAACCTTCCCTGGCACAACTTGAGGTCATTCAGAGAGGAGGGTAGAAGTCTGGAAGCAGCATTCGGGGATAAATCAGAGACCAAAAGGCACAGCATTCTTAAGATGTGTAAGAACTTAGATAAGGAAAGTAGTTCAGACATACAAAGTCTTCAGGATTTGGAGGGTGGATCATGAGCAGCCATGTGAGGGCAAACATTTAAAATGTGTCTAATACTGAATTTAGTTGCAGCAATGATCATACTCTACAAGAGGATGTGACCCTGCAGGTGTGAAAGCAAAAGGCAGATACTGTGTTGGCATTCATCACACCACTAATGGCAAGTTACTTCTTTGAAGTAGAAAAGGCTGCTAATCATGCCCATTCATGAGAATATGCCCATCTCTTCAGCTTCATAGTCGAGAGTATAGCTGCTCATAAATGTGATCTCATAAATATTTCATAGTTGCAGTACTTGTAAGTTCAGAGGATGGGAAAACATGACACAGAAGTTGTGATGACATCACATACACCTTAGTGGGAAAAAAAACGCTGTCCCAGCATTAAGGAAAACTCTGATGCAGGAAATGGAGAGAAAGGTCACAACCAGTGACTGACACTGAATCTCCTGGTGCCACGACATAGTAATCCATAGATGGAATAAAACTCTTCAGTTTTTCTGAGAAAGGATTTTGTGTTAATTAAAAAGTTTTTTTAAAAAATAAAAGGGGTTCATTTTTTTCATTGATACTCTTTGTAATTGTTCCCGGTTAGATCCTTGTAGAGTTCATATGCAAAATTAAGGTATTTCCTTCTATGTCTTTTGCTATGTACACTGCCTCTGAGTATTGTAAACCCTCTGCAGTGACAAGTCTTGCAATAGCTGTTTTGGAAGACACCTGAATGCATGTAACTCACCTCCCTCTGTGGGTTTCTAGTCCGTAATGTTTCACAGGGAGGCAGTGGAAAGCTTGTATACAGTAAAAAAAAATTGCGAGACAGGTAAAAACCTGCATGTGTACTTAGCTCAGTTTTGTAAGCAGAGAAAACGCTCTTTCTGCAACTGTGTTCATCTGCCAAGTCTGTTACTTCGGTCAGATAAAGGGGCAAAGCTCCCAAAGATGATTTAAGCTCCCATAGGTCTTGTGAAAGCAACCTGTTAGATGAGGAAGGCTCGTGGGTGCACCAGTGTGAAGGTCCAGCAGCAGGTGAGCTAAAATCTTACTAGACACTGTAAAATCCACACGTGAGACAGGCTGGGTAAGCGCCCTGTATGAAATCTCTGGTCAATGTGTTCAGGTGATCACGAGAGCCAGGTCAGGAGAAAAGCAGGTATCGCTTGTGTTGCAGATGATGGCATTGCTTCTTGATGCCATTGTTTTGGAACCCAGCTGTGGATTTTCTGTCAGTTGTGCCAACATCGCTCCTTTGCCGTGTTGGCTCATGAGGCGTTTGTCTGTGGCATTAACTACCTAGTGAGGGAATCATAGTACCCAGGTACTAGGACCCAGTACCCGGCAGCTGAGCCAAGACCATACTTCTTGGAATCCTGCTGAAATATTGTCCAATTATATATTATGCATTAATTTTACTTGTTGCCACAACTTTCAGACATTGGCTGAAATCCTTCCATTCTGGTCAACGTACATGCAACAACTGGTGATAATAGTACATACTTCTTGTGAAGCTTACAAAATATATAATGCCATTCTATTTTGCAGTGTAATTTTGGAGAGTTGCGAAACCTCTTCTTGTAACACCATAATTGCATCAGCAGTATTATTGCCAAGAATTTCTATTGCCGCTGAAATGTTAACTAAGGCCCTTTCTAATTCACTCGCTCCCAACCAGGGCAGAAACCATATAGTGAAGGAGCAGAATGTGGCCAGTCTTTCTACTAGTGGATTACTACGTTTGGTCCTATGAACAAATGGTTGTAACCATGATCCTGATTCCATAGACAAATTTGAGAACACAGAAATATTAGGAGTAACAACTCCTAAGGTACAAGTTCCCAACAAATCTGGTATTGTTTTGCGAGCTCTCTTACCATGTGTCCAGCCTTTTCCCTCAGGTACAGGCCAAGGTATATTGGAAAAGTCCCCAAGTATTCCCGCTATTCCCGTTTTCATTGTTTGGTTACAATTGTTGAAGTTGCCCACAAGGGTAGTACCATTGCATAGGAGCTTCAGTTGACTGAGGAGAGCCTGATGTTTTACATGTGTTGAATATTTGCTCTTTGTTCCTGGGATTACCACCTCCCATTGTGAATCAATGTGGTCTCAATGGAAAGTAGTTATTTGGTATAGCGATCCCTAACAGGGGAGTGCTTGAAGATGAATGAGTACGTCCAACAGTTTGCTTTGGTAATTTGGACTATGGTTTGTGAACAAGTTAAAACAGAGGTTTTCTCTCCACTCATAATAGGCCTGTACAGATGTAGATATTTCCTTTACCTGTGTAAGAAGCACAACAAATGTTAGTAACTTTACCCATCAAATCTCCACTATCTCTCCTATAAGGGTGGTATCTATATGAAGAGGGGTAAACCCTCCTATTAAGAGTCTCAGATGGTCTATTTAACCAGGTGTCTGGGGAGTCCCAAGTAGCTCTGAAAAAGAAACAAAAGTGAAAAATTCAGAACTCCTTTGTCCTTCAGAAATTGAAATCATTTCAGTCTCCGAAGTAAAGATCATGATAGATTCCTCTGTCACCAGTCATTGTTCATCCACTAAATGATCCTCAGGTAGGCATTTAATGTGTGAATGGTGGATCCAGGCTTCCTTCCCTGTAACCTTTACAGCAAAGTAAGAACTTAATAAGGCAGTATATGGCCGCTCCCATCCTGGCTTCAAGTTTAGATTTATGGGAAAATACTTTCATTAAAACTTTATCCCCAGGCTGCAAATCATGTACCTGTATCTCTGGAGTGATGGGTTGGTACCACTGAGCATGCTCCCTTTTCATTTTGCAACTTCCTTGTAAATTTAGAACATAGTGTGTTAAACACTCATCTCCATTCAAGAAGCTGGTTTTGGCCAGGATATAAGTTCCCGGTATAGCTAAATGTCTCCCAAAAAGAACTTTGGTAGGCAATAGTCCTAAGGGTTGCCTTGTGGCATTCCAAGTGTCCCATAAGGCTAAATTTGATGCTTCTGGCCATTTTAACCCTATATGTGTGCAAATTTCAGCTATTCTCTCCTTAATAGTCCTATTTGTTCTTTCTACTTGCCCAGATACTTGAGGGTGGTAAGCAGTGTGCAATATTTTTTCTATCCCTAAACTCTTATAAAGTCAGTCAATTATTTCTGCAATGAAATGTGACCCTCTGTCTGATTCAATAGAATATTTTTTTAAGGAGAATTTTATTACTCCTCCATTGTCTGCTTTTCTTGTTGGGAAAGCCTCTACCCATCCTAATAATTGGTCTGCTATCACTAGCAAACGCTTCTATCCACACACTGCAGGCATATCAGCGTAATCTACTTGCAGTCTTTGGAATAAGAAAAATGTCCATGGTTGATTTCTGAATTCACACACAGGATTTATATTTGAGGATTTTTGACAGGTAGGGCAGGTATTAATAACTCTTTTAGCAGCTGCATAGACACACGGGCTGATCATACTTGCTGTACTTGATTAGACACTGTGTCCATTCCTCCATGAGTTTTATTATGGAACCATCTACTTACAGTCACCAGATATTTCTTTGGTAAGAGGTTTTCTTCATGTTGTCCATATTCCCTTTCTTCACTTGTCGCATCTGATTGGTATAATTCTTTTGGATGGTCAACTTCAGGCCATGAGCTCTTATCTGAAGTAACTCTCATAATTTTCACCACAGGCTGATGAGCCATGGCTTTCACTGCTGCATCAGCTAAGGCATTCCCTTTGCTGATCACAGTAGTGTCCCTTGCATGGGCTGGACAGTGAACCACAGAAATCTCTTTGGGAAGTTGAACTGCATCCAACAAGTCCCAGATTTCTGTTCCATTAGACATAGCTTTTCTTGAGGAGGTGAGACAGCCCCATTCTTTCCACAATACGCCTATTGCATGGTATATGCCAAAAGCACACCTTGCATCTGTAGAGATGGTTACTCGCTTTGCGCTTCCCAGGTAAGCTGTTTGGGCCGACACAATTAACTCTGCCCCTTGAGCGCTGACCATTGCTGGAAGGGGTCTGGTGTCTACAACCCGCTATTAGTCCACGATGGTGTAGCCAGTCTTTTGTTGCCTGTGTAAATAGTAGGATGATCCATCTGTGAATAAAACAAGATCTGGGTTTTGTAAGGAGAGGTCTGTGAGATCTGCTCATGGCTTACTAGTAGTCTGGATTACTGTGTTACATTGGTGATGCTCTTCTGCTCTCCAGGTGTTGGTTGTAGTTTTGCTCTGTTCAGTGTATTAGACCTCTTTAGAGTCACATTATCTGCATTTAAAGAGTTAGTGCGTATTTATGTGCCTGTTGGGGAGACAAGGCTTATGCCGCATATTGCTTGAGAAGTAATTCAACTTCATGAGGCACATAGATCATAATTGTGTGCTCTAATAATAAAGATCAACATTTTGCCACTATTGTAGCTGCTGCTGCCACTGAACTAACACATGTTGGAGCTCCAGCTGCCACCGGATCCAGTTGAACAGAATACCATGCCACAGGTCTTTGATGAGGCCCTAATTTCTTCATTAACACTCCACTACCCACCCCTTTTCATTCATGTCTATACAGACTGAAAGTTTTTGTGTAGTCTGGAAGTCCTAAAGCTGAAGCCAAAGCCAAGGCGCCTTTTATAGCTCCAAAGACTTTTTCCCATGCTGCCCGCCATGTAATGGGTTCTATTTCTTCAATTTTTGTTCCCTCTGTCACAGGTTTGGTTGGTTCCCCTAATCCTGGTATCCATGGTCAGCAAAACCCAACTGCACCTAAAACGCCCGTGGCATTTTTTTTCATGACTGGCAGAGGAATTTCAATTGTGGCTTTAACTTTCTGGATATATTACCTGCTATCCTTCTTTAAAGTTAATCCCAGATACTTTGCTTCCTTTTGACACACCTGGAGCTTAGACTGAGATGTGCAGTGTCTCTTTGTTGCTAAGGCAGTACATAAATGTATAGTATCTTTTAAACAGTCATTACAATTTCTACTAGCTGTTAGTAAATCATCTACATATGGCACTAAAACTGATCTGCCAGAAAACCAAATATCCTTTAGATCTTTTAATATCTGAGAAAATATAGTGGGAGACCCAGTAAAGCCCCGTGGAAGGTGAGTCCACATCAACTGTTATCCCTTCCAAGTGAAAGCAAACAAGGGTTGGCTTTCTTCATCTGTGGGAACACTAAAGAGTGCTGCGGTCAAATCAGTCACACCAAACCACTTAGCCCAATCAGAGATTCACGGAATGGTTTGGGTTGGAAGGGACCTTAAAGATCATCTAGTTCCAACCCCCCTGCCATGGGCAGGGACACCTTCCACTAGACCAGGTTGCTCAAAGCCCCATCCAGCCTGGCCTTGAACACTTCCAGGGATGGGGCATCCACAGGTTCTCTGGGCAGCCTGTTCCAGTGCCTCACCACCCTCATGGGGAAGAACTTCTTCCTTCTATTTAATCCAAATCTACACTCTTTCCATTTAAAGCCATTACCCCTTATCCTGTCACTACATGCGCTTGTAAAAAGTCCCTCTCCATCTTTCTTGTAGGTTTCCCTTAGGTTCTGGAAGGCTGCTATAGGGTGTCCCTAGAGCCTTATACCAATGCGATATTTGCAAGAGTGCAGTAGAGCGATCCGGCACATGGGATGTGGGACAATAACACACTGGTTAATTGTTCTCGAATTTTGAACAAATCGAAACTCAGGATTCCCATCTTCATCCAGTCTGCTTTTTATCACTAGTAACATTCGGGTATTATATTGGGGACTCACGTTCGGCATTCCTTGGGCAAGGTACTGATGATCTAGGCGGTTTGGCACTTTCCCCCGCTCGCCGGGGCCAGGACGCCGCTGTCCAGCAGGGGGCGCGCCGCCCCTTCTTGTGGCGTGTCCTGTTCCCGTGTCAGAAATCCCACGCCAGCTCCCGGTTCACTCCACAATTCCCTGGGCACCGCTTCCAGGGGTTTGGGTGTCTCGAGGTCGGGATCCTGCACTTCAGACACTGCACGTACGCCCGCGATTATCAAATCAGTGCCCCTGGGTGATGGCTGTAACTGTACATTCAGGGTTTGGAGGAGATCTCTTCCTAACAAACAAGCGGGGGACTCTTCTGCTATTGTATTACAGATCTTCCCCGCACCCCTTTATTTCCTATTGTTAACAGTAACAGTTTACTTAAAACATGGTCTCCTTTTCCCATTACCCCTTGAATTGATACCTTGCCCTGTGATACAGATTCCTTTGGTATAAAACTTAAAAGCGATAGTGGTGCTCCCATGTCAACTAAAAACACGGCTTCCATTCTTTCTGTTTTCCCAATTATATGTCCCTTACAATTCAGCTGAGCATTCCACACCGCATAGGCTCTGGTTTCCACAGAATCTTCTGAGTCCCCTGTCTCCAGTCCTTGCAGATTACTTCTTGATTCCTGTTTTACACCTTCCACGTCCAGTTCCCTCCAAGGTCCCCTAGGACGAAGCAGGCATTCTCTTTGCCAGTGACCAAGTTTCCCACAGTAATGACACTTTTCCTCCCAGTTATTTCCAAGTTTTCTCATCCATCTTTCAAATCTCCTATCCAACCTGCCTCTTCCTGTTTTGTTCTCTTCAAGGGGGGAAATCCCCTCCCTCTCCCTCTTAGTTGTAAACTCTGTGCCTGTGCTGCCGCTAAAAGACTAGCTTCTTGTTGCTACTCCTGTTTCTTTGTGAGTTCAGCTATGTGTTTTTCCTCCCATCCATCAAACATAAACACCGACATACTTAGGATCTTCTGCAATGTCTCCTCTTGCTACTCAGGCATATGTTCTTTAAAATATTTCTGTGTATCTGGGGCAGCGCAATCAAAAAATACACTTGTCTCTAGCTCATTGTTAAAGTTCTGCACAGTCGTTCCTCCATATTTTAATAAAGGTCACCATAATCGTCCCCAGTAGTCACTAGGGTGTTAATCTAGCCTCTGCCTACATTCCTGTACTTTTGTCCAGTTCATTCCTGATTCTACACAAGTTCTAATAGCTTCCACTAAAATCTGAATCGCTGTCTGACAGTTGGCTCTGTGTTCTGCATTATTATAATCCCAATTTGGATCATTTGCCAGCCAAGGATTCCGCTTTCCCCTGGCTGTCACGTCAATTCTGCATCCTTTTCAAGAGCGAAATATCTCCTTCAATAATATTTGAGTATCCCTTCATGATAAATTATATCCAGTACAAATGTTTTAAAATAATTGGGCACACCGACTCACATCTTCCCTCAGTCTAGGTAGTTTACTCCCCCACACAACTAAATCTCCTGGATTCCAGGGTTGATCAGTGAATACATGCAATACTGGAGGAGGAGCAGAAGCTCCCCCCACTGCAGGCTGCATCACAGCTGGCTTTGGAAGAACATTAGCAGCAGCAGTAACTGGAGGAGTGGCAGAAATACAAGCAAAGATGGGTTAGAAGAAAGCAGAGAGGAGGTGCATAGGGTGGAGCAGATGCCACAAGCACATCTGTTGGATCACTTATGACTGCTGCAGCTGGAGTTGTAACCTGAGTTCTCTGTGAACTTTTCTACCCGCCTTCTCTATGGCAGTCAAATGCTCAGTTGTCCCATACATACTAAAAAATCCATTTGATAAGGTTTTTCATCTTCCAGAATACATCGAAGTAAAGTTAATTGCTTTTGGTCAAAGAATCCTTCACAGCGCCACCACCCTCTCTCCCCCCATCCAGTCATTACTGGCCATTCTTTGTATAATGCAATTGCTTGGGGTTTTTTATAGACTTGCAGCACTATCTGTGTTCCTCCAATTTTCTAGTACCTTGGCCAAGGGCGTTCCCTTCTCTATGCTGGTACATTCCCCATATCTATATGCCAAATTCATGTGCCTTACACTCACCAGGCCACGCGCACCTCTCCTAGAGCACTTCAGAGCTGGAATTTGAACCCACTCGAACCCAGAATACCCAGAATTTAGTAGCAGAACTTTAACACTCACCAGTTGGCGCCTCCCATCCCCAAAGTTTCCAGGTGAACTCACCTGATGCCGGCAGCTGGACATTTGGAGACAAGAGGGTCCAACATCCAGTGGTGGTTGCCTAGAGTCTAGTTGGGGTCACTAAACTGTTCTGGAAATTACACATGCCAGCCACCATAACAGGGTTCGACTCTCAGTTTCCGCTGAATCAATAAACCGAAAAGAGATTCTTCTGTGAAGTCCTTTTTATTAACAGTGCTACAGCTCGAGCTGGGTGCCTTTGACAAGGGACCTCAAACAAAGAAATCTCTGGGTGATCATATCCTTTCAATCTAAGTTCCCCACCCCTCACCTGACACTTTGGACCAATTGTAATATTAGGGTCTGAGGTCGTCTTGCTTTTTATTGGTTTGATTTGCTTGCTGTTTCATTACTAAGTGGTTGCTAAGTGGACATCTTCTTATACAATATACAGTGGTTCTATATCCTGTTGCACATCCTCTTGGGTCAGTTTTGGCCAGTTCTGTAGTTAGCTATTCGGCATGTTGTAATACTGTTGTTAGCGTACATATACCACAATTGTAGGCTTTAACATCTAATCTGGTAGCGCTAAATTTTGACTAACTTCTTCTACAACAACAACAATTCAACACAGCGCTGGGAAATTCTCCAGCTCATGCCATTGCCAAACAAGTCTGATAAGACGGCGATGGATTTCCAACGAATTGCCAGTTTTATAGGTATATTAGTTTCCAGCAGAATGCAACATCTAGTATATCTCAGCCATTAAACCAACAAAGGAAGAAGGCGCTTAGTGTGTATAGGTGAGAGAGAAGATAACAGGTTTGCATGGCATATTTCATTGAAATGGGCATTGTTAACAAAATAGCTCTTTGTAAGAGCTTCAGAAGCACCTGTAGCCATGGAAAAGCTACAGGCATGAGAAAGGCAGTGGGATCTGCACTGCGCATGTAGCTGGGATCCACATCAGGTTGCCCGACGGTGTTAGGTGGCCAGGCAGATCCCTGCTTTTCTTCTGCTCGTGGCCCACTCTGCAGGCAGTGTCACACAGGAGCCTTTATGTTTGACCCAGATATTATAGAAAAGTTCTTCCTCTGTGTGTGTCTCATGACACAAGATTGTCCATTCAATTAGTTCCAGTCAGTGAAAGTTGCATGTGACAAATGTGAAGAGCCATGAACCAAGAAAGGACTCTCATGAAGAGAAATACACGATAGGAGGGCAGGTGCCTACAGCTAGTTCCACCAGGGCAGGCGAGTGTCTGCACCTACTACCCTGCAAACACCCTGCCTTTCCCACTGGCACTTTTTACTGCTCCTGTTTGTTTCCAGCAGAGAATCCAGATGCAAACTGATGGCCCAGTGATCCACTCTGGGACCACAGTGCACCTGTCTTCTTTGGATTTGCATGTTGATTTTGAGGGGAATAATACTAGCGGTTGCCCATGACCGTAGAGAAGTTGAACTGTATAACACATCTAACATGGCCATACAAGGAAGAAAGGTCCCATGTTTTAACCTCTTCTTGGGGTGTCCACAAGAGTGTAACTCCTTCTGGTTGGGATTACCACATTCTTGTATCCTCCAATGTCCAATTTGCTTCCAAACAGGAGTGAGAGAAGATAGGTATCATATTCTCCTTGGCATGCTTCCCAACATTTTGGTGCGATTTCCACAAAAACTTCTGTAGATCCACTCCTGACTGGGCACAAGGATTTGGCCAGACTGATAACAAGGGGATCGGGGAGGCAGGGGAGAAGCGTGGAAGGGCAGCAGTGTGGAAATCTGTGGGATGGGGGAATGGAGCTTTCCTGGGCAGTGTGCTGAGTACTGCAGAACTTCATGCTGTGGGTAGTTACAGATAACAGGAAACTGGGAGTTTTTCCTGCTGGGAGGTGGCAAATTCAGGAAAAAGGTACTGGAGTAAGTTACTGGCAGTCTGTATCTCGGTTATGTAGAGGTTCATGGCAGCCCAAAACCCCACAATGCTCCTGAACAAAGTGTGGTGCCAGAAGAGCCAGGAGAGTGGGAAGAGAAGAGATGATGCACCTCGTCAGCTCATCTGTGGCATTTGGGCTGTGATTCCATGGAGCCTCACCCTTAGAAGAAAATCCAACCATTGAGTAACATCAGGAATCAGTTTGGTTGACATTTTGGCCCATTCTCTTCTTTCCTGTTGGGTGACAGGGAGTAATTGTGGGGATGCAATACTGAAGCTGAGCAGTGCTTTAGGGGTTGAAGGTTTCCACTGACTTAGGTCCAAAATGCTGACTCGCAGCAGTGTCCAAGGGAGGTCTCTTGCCAGTTTTTCTAGACCCTTGGTAAAGAAACCCCTTCTCTCTTCCTCTTCTTTCTCTCCTTTCTAACCTTTCTGTCTTTCTCATCTTCTTTTTCTTTTCTCGTCTTTTTTTCTTTTCTTTTCTTTTCTTTTCTTTTCTTTTCTTTTCTTTTCTTTTCTTTTCTTTTCTTTTCTTTTCTTTCCTTTCCTTTCCTTTCCTTTTCTTTTCTTTTCTTCTTTTCTTTTCTTTTCTTTTCTTTTCTTTTCTTTCTCTCTTCTTTCACTTTCTCTCTTTCTCTTTCTTTCTGTCTTTTTCTCTTTTTCTCTCTCTCCTTTTCTCCACCTTTACCTTGAGGAGGTTCAGGCTTTGCCACAGGCTTTCACAGGCACCAGAACAGAGCACTAATGTTGGGAATACTGACGATGAAAGCTGGAGTATGGCTGCTGCTTCTCTGAAAATTAATAAGTGCTGTGGTTAAATCCAGCAACTGGGACTCAGGGGTATTACGAGGATAGGCACAACAAAGATGCAGTAAGTGGATTATCAAAAAGTCCTCCCCCCCTTGTTTTCCTCAGAGTTTCCCATTTTTCTTTAAATCAACTATTTTATGCCATATTTTTAAACATGGTCTAAAAATGATGCAATAGCACTACCTTTAGAAATGGAAAATAATTTGTAAATTATGCTTGCTACTCGGCATTCAGAGCTCTTCAGACAATATCTGTTTCGATAGTTGACCTTGCAAATTGGGGAAGACAGAAGTAAGTCACAAAGATTCCCATGGGTTAAACTATTTTCCAAGCTGATTATGAAGCTTAGAGCTCAAACGGTCTTTGCACAGAAGCTCACAAAACACCTTTTCTTTTTAAAGGGTTATCACCACCTAATTCATTTTACCTCTGATTTCGCATTAGAGGTATTGTTTACTCCTCTGCTGCTCAGAAAATGCTCAGGAAGTGTGATATTATGGTCCATGCCACAAGCCGACTCCAAGGTACAGCAGCTTAGTGCAGCATAACGCTGCCGTCTGTTCACCATGGCTGGGCTTTGTTAACAAATATTGTTTTAATGTTTAAGAAGGGCTTTCCCTGACATTTTGTTTATTGCTCAATAATCTCAATCATGCTGCTGGTGATCAGGCGAAATTCCCATTGACACCATTGCCTGGCTGATACCAGTGCAAGAGTTGCCTAAGAAATGGTTGCAAAACCACAAATGCAATGTTATGCACAGGGGTTTGTGCTGGCTTCCAGAGAGTTTTTATCAGCTTTCATTAATGACTTATAATTAACTATAGTTCTCTGTTTTATTTTGTCCTCTACGTTTTTTTTTTTTAAGGGGCAAGAGTGTCTGAGTTTAGATTAAAGTGTCAGAAGACAGAGGATAAAAATTGCTTTTCATTGAGGTTAAAAAGCAATATCAAAGAGAAGTCATGGCAAAAAATAGAAGACACTTTAAAAATAGTACCTACTGGCTGAACTGATCTACACCTCACTAAAATATGGCTGAAGCAGATGCTTGTTGGTATATACCCTTGGTATAGAAAGCAGAGCTAAAGGAGGCACAGGGGCAACTGAAACGATCAAGGAGATCTTCTTGCCTCCGTCTGACAGGGGGGTAAGGAGGCAGGCAGGGACTCTGCAGAGAAGGTGGCCAAGAAAGGACATGTTGGAGGTTTATGAAGCTTTGGAAACAGCAGCCAAGCAGAAGAGCTGCTCGCAATTATTGCAACATCAGCATGGGTGACACTGGAGGAAAGTAGAAGGAGACTGGTTTAAACCAGACATCCTTTATACGGATGGAAGTGAACTGGGGGAGTCAGACAGTATCAGCAAGCTGATAAAGGGATTAGATGGGCAGTAGATCCATGTATGGACACTAAAATGACAAGGCCAGGACATACCCCTGAATATCCCTGGCCCAGCAGCAGTGGATACAGCAGAGAAAGGGGGCAATGGGCTACAGGAGGTGGCTCGGCTCAGGTGCTCTCACTGAACAACCTCTCCTCCTGCCTCTGCCTGGTGAAAGCAGTAAGATACATGCTTATATTCATGCATAGTCACTGACTTCAAGTCCTTCCCTCTGGCAGAGAGGTTTCTTTGCTTCAGAAAACTACTTTTTTTCAGGAACAGTCTTCTTGTCTGCAGTCTCCTGGGGACATGTTGACTTTTCTGCTTCTGCATCAGGAATGTCCAGCCCAAGGTGATTTCCACTTGGTTCCAACCATCCCAGCTGAGACCTTTCCTGCAACAGGAATTGGATGTGGGATCAGCCTGGCCACACAGCTCCATGACGTGTACTCCAATGCTGCTCATGGTAACAGGTGGTAAGTCTGCAATAAATGAAGACGGGGTGAAGGCTCTTTTGTAAGGGGTGGAGCCAGGGAGTGCTCTGAAACTGTCCTAGTGCATCACAGCAGCAGCCCAGCCTGGGACACTCCCAGTGTGGGACAGCTGCTGCAGTGAGATTTACTGGTAAGGAGCTGGGACAGCTCATGAAAAAATAGAACATCAGAAACTTATAGCTGCACACCTCTGGGCACGGAGTGCCTGACTGAATTGTGTACCCACAGCACCAGGAGTAAGGTGGCCTTTGGTGCCAGACTCTGATCTTCCCCTTGGTGAGCTAAAATAATGATCATGGGAAAATCCAGGCACAGAAGGCAGGGAGCAGAGGTAAATGCCTGAATCAGAATGATTGAATCTGACCTAGTAGGGACAGGGACACGCACATCTTCACTATCGATAGGGCCAGGCCACCAGGAGATCCTGACCAGGTCAGCAGTAGCTGACACAGTAGCTTCAGTGCAGCTGAACACAACTCCCACAGCTGCAATGGGGACGGTGCGCCCAGGCAACAGGCAGCTTTGCTGCTCAGTCAAGGTCTATCTTGAAGCTTTTCTTTTTTACCTTGGTGTCTGCCCATCTGTATGAAGTAAAGACCTGTAAAAACACCATTATGTGTTTTCATATTTATTTTTCCTTCACTAATTTCCAGTTTGCCTTTTGATTTTTTTCCCCCTGCTCTTTAACTATCAGGCTGTCAAACCCAAAGTCATATTGTATTCTCCAACTTGTAAGTCAGGCACCAGGTGATAAAGATCTGTAAACAAATTCAGAGGCTGTGCAAGCATAATGAAGGAAATAATGTAATTCTGTAGGGCTTTTATTATCATTCCTCATGAAAGCTCTTTACTTTGTGACAGAAATCTGAGACCACAACCTTTTCAAACACGGGCTACTATAGAGAGTTGTTACTTCGATGAGGTATGTACGTAAGTTTGATTTGTACGATGTCATCATACATGACATTGATTCCATCACCAGTATTTATTTTCTAAGCTTTTCCATATACAGGTCATTTACCTTTTTAAACTACCATAGCAAATGGAAGGGCCATATTAGGTTCCCCCTTCTCCCTGGCATAGCATACATCCCCTGCCCAAACTGCACCAATCATTTCCCATTTTTCTTTCAGATATGTGACGCTCTGCATTTTGCTACAGTGAGATCATTTTCTGAATTAGTAAGGAAAAAAGGAAAATATACTACCATATGTTTTGTGTTCCCCTAAAACCTACTTAAAATTGATTGAGCAGATTTTTAAAGACCAATGAAAGGGCCTTTAGCACTCTTCTCCAACTCTATCAAAGGATTAACAGAGATCACCACTAGGCTGAGACTTTGTATGAAGTTATATTGATTTTTTTCACAGCTGAGCTGTATATTTCCAAACACCAGGGCTTCTAATGCAAATGCCACAACCTTTCACTGTAGCAACTTAGAGGTGCAATGCTATAATTTTAACAAAGCTGTCAGATTAAGTGACTGCATGGTTACACCATGATATTAATACACGTTCTTAACTGTCAATTAGTTAACTGGCTAATAAAAAGAGCCTAGCTTATAGGATTTTACTAATGAATATAATGCTTTGTTTCTGGGCAAAACATATGCTTTGGATATATAATTAGAAACCCCCCCATCCCCCATCGAGAGAGCATGTGCAGCTGAATAAAGGAGCTCATTATACCTGCGAGGGGTCAAAGTCTGTGGATCTGTAGCTTATGGTATTATGACAGATTACAAAATCACTCTATTATGTTAGTCAATCTGTTTCCAAGCACAAACTAGCGGGGAGCAGGGCACCAGAACCTCCTGAGCAGGGCGCCCATTGGCTTCCCCCAGAGGTCTTATGATGGGTCAGCTGGCAGTGACACCACCTTTGACAGCTCACATGTCAGACCTTCCCTGCCTGACTTCTGCCTTTGTTATCACAGAGCCTCTTCACCAACAATCAATCCCTGCTTCAGGTTGCAAAGAGCTCCCAGTAAAAGCTGAAATGAGTTTGAAATCCGTGGGTAGCCATGACTTGTGTTAATGCAAGGGAAAAGCAGAGCACTTGCGCTCCAGCTGACCTCTCTCAGGCTCTCGCCTTTAAAAAAGAGAAAAATTTAAAAGTTTTTAAGTAGAGAGAGGAGTAGCTAAACAGCACCAGCTGGGAGGAAAAGCATTGAGTTCAGCTTTAGTGAGTATGTCAGTTTAAAAGAAAAAAGTAATTAATATGTGGATAAAGAAATTTCAGACATGACAGAGATCCTAAGAAATATTTGACTTTCCTAATCTTTCAGGGAAGTTATTCTGCTATAAAGTCTTATTCAGTCAACTCAGCATAAAACTCCTTGGTACCAAGGGGAAAGAAAATTCTCTTGTATTTGAGAACCACAGCCATCGTTGGCATTGTGGGTACATACATTTCTGACGGGCCGTACCTTTCCGAGACCTTACTGAAGAAGGATGGTTCCACCACTGCCGTGGGCTGGTTATTTTGCCCTCGCACCAGTCTGGCAGCTGCACCAGGGCCAGGAGGGCCCAAGTGCTGCCAGCGCGGCACGGAAAGACAAGGCGGGGGTAAACCAGAACTGGCTTAGGGTAGCCCCTGAGGACTGGAACTAACAAAGCCACGTTTGTGCCCCGTGGTCCATTGATTTTGGTGCCCAGGAAGATTCAAAGTCTGACCGAAGCTTTCCCTGCAGCTGGGACTTGTATAGACTCAACCACGCGGGATTTTTGTCGTGTCTAACCAACAGTGAGGTCAGGCAGCAGCCTTTCCAAGGGATAATTTCCAGGTAATTTCTTTCCTCTTCTCAGCTGCCCTTATCATGAAACTTGTAGGAACTCATTTCTCTTCACATCTTCTCCTCAGCGTCCCATTTGATTAAGATTTGCTGAGAGATTCAAAAGCCAGGAGCGTATAATCTGCATTCACACCCCATAAGCACATAAGCTTGTTTTGCCCAGGAAGCCAAGCTCGGAAATGTTCCTGCACTTTTATTCACTGAGGGCTTTTTTTGTTGAAATACGATGTTGAGAGCACACTTTTAGCAATCTTATGTTTACAACAGGAACTGAGTGTCACACAGCAGCAGTAGCAGCAATAGCAGGAGCATCTTCTCTCGTGGTTAAAAAGGGGCCCGGGTTAGGGCTGGCTCCAAAATGGAGGAGTGCCACCATGCAGATGCCCCCATCCTCACCCTGGACTGGGGTCAGCAAACGTTTAAAGAACCGTTTGGCTTTCCATGAAGCAGACACAGACCTCCTGGCTGCTGCACAGTGGACTGCCCAAACCTCCAGGGACCACAGCAGGAGCTTTGACACCAAACCTACACAATGTCCCTCCAGGAGACAGCTGTGTTTGGAGCCAGGTGCCAACAGAAATACAGCACAGAATGGCCACAGCATCAGGAGAGGGAGCCATAGCCCCTGGAGGACGTGGGGCGGCCAAGAAGAGATTTTTGTAGGATGATATTGGACATTATCTTGCCCCAGCAAGTAGCTGGGCATGGGGTCTGACACCCAGCAGCAGCCTCTTGTCAGCACTTTCCTTGAGCCATCAGGTTCACTTTCAGAGGTGCCCCTGCAAAAGTGGGCAAAACTGTCTCTAGGTGGCCCTGCTTGAGCAGAGGGGTTGAACCAGATGATCTCCAGAGGTCCCTTCCACCCTCAACCATTCTGTGGATCTGTCATACTGTGAGGAAGGCTAGTGTATATTTGACATATAGAACAATACTGAAATGTGGATTCATTTCATAGTTTGCATGAAGCAAGGGCTGTGATTCTGGAATCAAACCACTGTTGGAGTGGCGATGAATGAATCTTCAAAGCCACCCTGCAGGCTCACATAGCAGCAGCAAGTGGAGAGCTGCTCATGGACATGGCTGAAACGCTGCAAGGAAGCACCTGAGGGAAGAACCAAGGACTTGTGGGAAAACCAGGCAGAAGTGTGCTAGAGTTAGGTTATGGCTGGACTCGATGATCTTGAGGGTCTCTTCCAACCAGAATGGTCCCTTACAGGACACAGTGAGGAGTTTCTTCCACCCTGCATACTCCAGGAGCTGTGCCAGTTGTCCTGCCCTGGGCACACAACTGTGAAGAGGTGGACAACTGCTGGGACACTCAACACCAAGCAACCCATGCACCGCTCTGAGCTCCTGCTTCCCCTCCACTTTCCTGCCCATTTTGGCAGTGGTTTTCTCGGCATCACAGCTCCCTGGGCTCCCCAGTGGTTCCTGGCCAGCAAGCTCCCAGGCTGGTGTCACGGGGCCATGGTTGTCCTGGGACCCGTAAAGCCACCAACATTAACCTCTCCCACCAGCTCCTCCTGGCTGCACCCTGAAGCTTCCTTGGTGTTCACAAAGTGTTTGTGCAAGCCCTGTTCCTGGTAAAAAGCACCCTCATAATTTTATCTTTGCCTTTTTCAGTACCACTCCAAATTAGATAGAAAAGCTCTGAAGTAAAATACAAGCTGAAAAATCAAAGTAGGAAACCTCTTCTTTTCCCTCTGAACCATGGCTCATGTGAAGAGAGGGAGAATTTCCCATATAGAGTTTTTCTGCTACTGTAACAAGACCTGAAGGGAACTTCTCCTATACTGGGGAACAGCCTTCCCTGGCAAACACCAGGAAGTCAAGCCTGGAGCATTCAGAGCAAAGTAAGGTTTTGAATAAAAATTCCCAGGTTTTTAGAAGAGATGTGGGTTTGGTTTGTTTTGGTTTTCATATTAATCATCTCAAAGATAAAAAATCTGTCAGTCTCTCTTTGAAATAGTATCTGTTGTATTTCAGGAGCCAGCTTTTCCTCTCAAATACATTTGCAGGTTTTTCAAACATATTTATCCCATTTCTTTGCAGAACATTCAGCATTACCAGTCTTATAAACACCTTGTTAATCCCCAGAGGCTGAACCCAGTCATGGCAGAAGTCCGTTCGCGTCCCTGGAGATCAGCAGAGGGACATGTGCTTACACTGGGCAACAATTTGGCCCGTATGCTCTGATGTGTTTGGCTGGCAGCCGAGGAGTTCGTGACTTTTATATGTTTCAACAAAAGGCATTGAAAAGAGCTTTTGATATGGTTATTTGGTGAAAGAGATCAAACAGTTCCCTTTTGCATTAATCCTTTTCATGTTTTCAGTATATAAATTAATTTTAAAAAAAAAATACAACAACAAAACAAACTCATCCTGCAGGTGTTCAGGCAGATGGTTTGAAAAAACAGATATTTGGGGTGTATATGCTACTGGGGCAACTGCAGAGGAGAAATGGTGAAGGTTTATGGAATTAAGAAGAACGTGAACCAAAAGTTATGAGTCCTACCCATTGTGTCAGAACTGGCAGGCAAATTGGAGATGGACTCCTGGACTAGAGATGACCCGTACAGCAGCTCTGTGTTCTTCAGTTGACATTGCTTTTATGCTGTTCCCATCCTAAAGCTCCTCCCTGTAAAGCTACAGATGCCCAGGATGTGCATTTCAAACAACACAATGTATCCTGGGCTGCATCAAAAGGAGCATGGCCAACAGGTCAAGGGAGGTGATTCTGCCCCTCTACTCCACTCTGGTGAGACCCCACATGCAGTACAGCGTCCAGCTCTGGAGCCCTCAGTACAGGAAAGACATGGACCTGTTGGAGAGGGGTCAGAGGAGGCCACCAAGATGATCAGAGGGCTGGAACACCTCTCCTATGAGGACAGGCTGGAGGTTGTTCAGCCTGGAGAAGAGAAGGCTCCTGGGAGACCTTATTGCGGCCTTTCAGTTCTTAAAAGGGGCCTAAAAGAAAGATGGGGAGAGACTTTTTAGCGGGGCCTGTTGCAATAGGACAAGAGGTAATGTTTTTAAAATAAAAGGGGAGATTCAGGCTAGACACAAGGAAGAAATTTTTTATCATGATGGTGGTGAAATGCTGGAACAGGTTGCTCAGAGAAGTGGTAGATGCCCCATCCCTGCAGACATTCAAGGCCAGGCTGGCCGGGGCTCTGAGCAACCTGATCTAGTTGGAGATGTCCCTGCTCATTGCAGGGGTTGGACTAGGTGACCTTTGGAAGTCCCTTCCAACCCAAACTGTTCTATGATTCTATGACACAAGGGATGTATGGAAAAGGCCCCGTTGGGCTAGCGTAGGAGTGGTGCCCGGCCACCTCCGGGCTCAGGCCAGACTTGGGCAGATGGGGGTTTGCTGGTGTGTGTGGGGAGCCAGTGGCTTTCCTTCTCCCAGAGCATCCCTCCTGGTGTGACCTGAGGGCAGAAAGGCTCCTGCTTCCCCAGGGGCAAATCTTGAGTTGGTCCCTCTGAAACTGGTAGGCACAGGAGGGTTTGCCTGAGGGTTGGGAAGAGGCTGAAAGCATTTACACCACTCAGCACTTGTTTTCTGACCTCTGTGGCCCCTTGATGAGCCCCGGACCAGGCTTGTTTATACAAGCACAGCTATTGAATGTGCTGGGCTTTATTACTGTTCTTGAAACCTGCCCCCAAAATAAGACGTACTTCTAAGAAATAACAAAACACAGGCAGGCAGTCATACTCTCTTCATCTTTCCTGGGTTTTTGATTTCTTTTTAAATGACCTCTAAAATATTTTCCCATTAAAGCAAGGCCTATTTTTAAGCTACCAATATGATTTAATTAGTCATTTTTTACAAGAGGCACATCTGACTGGAATTTGGGCTCTTTTCATCCCCTTTTAGCAGCATACACATTTTTTTCTACCAGTGAGTAAGACAGGATATCTTAGTCTTAGGTTTAACAATCTACTTTTTTTTCCCCTTTTCCTTCATCTTTCCCCTCAGATGCTGGAAGTGAGTGCATCAGACGGGCCATGCACCCCCATTTCACAGATCGTCTGACTCATGCATGATACAGCAGCTAAGAACTAACGCTCTCTGAAATCAAGAAGTTGCACTTAGCAGAAAAAGAAATGCATATACATATTTAAAAAACTATTTTAGGCATTTTTATCTGACACTTCTATACCTGTCTGTGTTGTCTTATGTTTATTTTCCCCTTGGAATGAGTTGCCAGTGTAAAAATACAAGAGTTTTGTAGTGTCAGACCATTAGGCTAAAATATCATTTCTGCCCAAATCACATAAAGAATGGTGCTGTTCCTTTACTCAGCACTTGCAGCTGGGTCAACGTATTTTGGGGGGAAAACACACATGCATATCTTGCATTGAAATATTCATATACACATATGAATGTGTTGAATGTGTGTACATGAACATTTGTGTTCATATATTGCTCACAATGTTTGTGAAAGTTTCTTGAATATGAAACATTCACAAACCATAGCAGAGAAGAAAACATGGGTTTGCCCAGCTTAAGTGCCTTTGAGATCTTATAGCTGATTCAGAATAGTCAGTTCAAACACGGAGCACGTGGGTCATATCCCGGCATCCTCACACAGAACAGCCAGGCATCCGAATCCCTGTGATGTGGCTCTTCTGCTTACAGACTTCCAGACATGGCAGCAGCAAAAAACCCGAGATGGTGAGAGATCAGGCGGAGGCAGAGCACATCTGTGTATGCTTTGCTTTTTTTCTTGAGGTTACCTACCTATCTGCAAGACCGCTGGCTTCTGTACAGCGAGGTGTGTGCTGCAGGGTGGTCACCCTGCCTGCGGATAAGCCCTGTGTCCCCCTCCCAGAGCTGTAGTCCCTCTGCATCGCCAGCGAAAAGTGAAGAACACATGGTTTGGCTTCTCATCTCTTATTGCAGGGGCTGCTTTCGCTTTGACTAAAGTAGTGGACGACTGTATGCACAAGAAGCAGAAATCTACCCCTGTTACCAGTCACTGGGGATCAGCTTTCTTACACAGTCCACCAAGGAGAGCACAAGAGAAGCCATGATAAAGGAACTGGGTGTGGGAATCCCCTTCACTGGCTCAATTTTTGGAGCAGTTCCTCACTCTTCAGCCGTGGTGCGAGATGGCCTCACGTTCCCCAGCAAGGCTGGCACACAGGGCGCTGGGTGAGAGCAGCCTCCGCTACCTGGTTCTGTGAGGATGCAAACAGGGGGCACTACTTCTCAGGACTCTCTCAGCCTCCACTCAGAGATGTAAAGCCAACAATTACTGTTATCATTAGTGCCCTGGACATCTACTTACCAGAAGCTTGTTATGCTACATGCTGCACAAAACCACGATGAACACCTGGGGCCTGCGACCCTCCTTCACGGCTGGGCAGCGGTAGCGTTGCTGGCAGCCCCACCAGCCCCGAGGCTGCAGGTGCCTGACAGCATCCACACGGGGAAAGGAGCCTGCGGCCGAGCAAACCGCAAAGGGAGGCCAGGTGCTTCTGCAGAGAAAACAAAACCTGTCAGTGCTGCTTCAACCTCTGAACCGACACCAGGCAGGAGACAAGAGCCTCCTCACTCTCTGCTTGGTAAGTGCCAGGTTAAAGTTTGCTTTCCAGTTTCGTGGGCAGCTTTTCTTTCGGCCCTGTGCCACAAGGGCGTGTGGGAACAGGCTCTGCTCGCTAAGGGCTCCGGTACGCTGCAGCCCTCTGCAAAGCTCGAGGATTCGGAACGTTTGGTCTCTGTGAACTTGGAGTCACTGTTGAATGCATTACTGGGAAGAAAATTTCAGTGTTCAGGTGTAAAGCTTATTTCGAAGCATTTGGGTACCAGTGAGGGATAGGCAACACTTCCTAATAATAAGCCACAACCTGCTTGTGCTGCAAAATATCAAGTGTTAAAGTGATTCTGCTGCATGATCATCTTTGCTCAGTACTTTGGGAGATTACATAAACTTACTTTCATCTCCAATAGTCCCTTTTGCCCTCTCAGACTATGGGCTTCTCTTTGCTTTCTGACCCTAGTGATCGTGACTCTGCTGTCCCTCGCAGTCAGCTGAATAACACTTCCTCAGGGAAAGCTGCCGTAATCATTTCCATGATCATGAGAACCCAGCTTTCATCTGGTGAAACCACAGGATGCTGCACCCACCCTGCCTGAATCAGGATTGTGATACTGAAGATAGAGCAGAAACCACAGAGTACAGAAACCATTCTGAGATGGCAAACGTTATTCCATCATGTTGGAGTGGCACAGAGCCAGAAGAACCAGCAAACGCCATGGACTTTAAGCTGGGAGACAGGACAACAAGGCCTGGGAGAACAGAACAACACTTGAAACGTGTTGACTGTAGATTTTTAAAGCCAGAAGAAACAGTCAGAGAAGCTGAGGATGGTCTGGTGCAGAGCACAAGTCAGGGATGTCAGGATACTCACCCTTGTGTTGACCCAAACAGCTTGTGGTTGAGTTGCAGCTGTGGTTTTCAACCTTAGGGGTGCCACACATTGCACTGAAGGGCCCCATGAGAGTTGACCGTGAAAAGTAAGTTCTCATAACCTATATAGCAAACCTTGAATAAAGCAAGTTCACAGCCCCACTAGTGAAAAAACAGGAGACTATCAATTGAGATAAGGTTGACAAACATGAACTAAAGACCATGCTGAACTTGACTAAGTATTTTCAAAAATACCTTACGGCTGAACAAGAAGGAATATTGTTCAGAAATAGTAAGTCTCATAGGAGCCCAAGTCCTGCTTTCAGAGTAGCTTGGCTATTGGGATGCTACACTGTCCTGGGGGTCAGTGGGTTTGACCACACTTCTGAAGGCTGGATTTGGACTCCCCAGTGACTAGTGGCAAAAAATGGTTGTCACTTTTCCCCTCAGAAGTCCTACCAGTTCCCCCATGGGTACCTTAGATGTGGGGACAGCTGTCACAGGGAAAGGTGCCTTAAGGCTGCCAGTGTCAAACCAGGCTGCTGGGCTTTGGCAGGGCCTGTCAGTGAGTCCGGCTCCAGCAGCTGCCCAGCGCACAAAGACGCGGCAGCGCCGCTGATGGCAGGCTGAGGCCAGAGGCTCCAGTCCCACCATGAATAAAAATCCAGAAGGCAGAAAGCCCTGAGCTTCCTGGATAAAACTGAGCTCTGGTAGGTCCTGTAGCCTTTCGAGTAGTCAGAGACCAATTTTACTTAGGGAGCTTACCATTGCTTTGCTAAACTGAAGGGTGATGTTATATATTATACATATTTGCTACATTTTTCTTTCCTTCCCCAACAATGCTGTTACCAGCAGAGAACAGACACCATTTCTAGTGGGTGGTGAACCTCCTGCCTGTGGCCTTCCCTGGTGAGATGCTGCTGTGGGACTTCATGGGGGAAGCTGGGTGCACGCTGGGCTGCAGGTGGCTACATATCATAGAAATAAACAGGCAAGGTTGCCTTGGCCGTGCCAGCCAGGCAGCAGGCAAACTAAAAGCCAAGAAAGTTGTTCCAGGGAAAAGAAAGAAAAGCTTAATCTTAGTAAAAATATAGTCGCTGAGAACTGGCAGGGTCAGGGTCAGATTGGGTTACGTGTTGTATAAGCTCCCATTATACAAGCCAAGGCAGAGGCTTTCCCAGGACTATTCAATCCTGCTTTCTCTTGCTCTGTTTCACTGTTGCTCCCTCATTCCTTCTTTCTCACTGTCCCTTCTCCTGATGGACATCAAACAGGTCGGTCCAAGTTCTTCCAACGCCGTGATTTGGGAGATCACACAAATCACTCAGTCTTTCAGTAAAATATGAGCGTGGGAGCCTATGAGTGGACCTAAAGGAGCTCATGTGAGTAGCTGCAATAAAGGCAGCTCCTTATATGCTGCTTATCTGTGTAACAGACAAAAAAGACCAAAAAAAAAAAAGCATATTATGCACTAGGGACAGAGCCCACTGTAATGCAGAGCAATCGGACCCCGGGGCCTCGCTGCAAGCATCACTTAGACCTTTGCACGCTGGAGAACAACAGCAAACAACGCCAAGGTAGCTCCTTATAGTAGAGAAAAAACACATCACTTGCACACTTCACAGAAATAACATAGCTGTTACTATTCATCCCCTGACCAACTTTAAACCAGCTGTTGAGGACATTATTTTCCCCTTGAAGCACGCCTGCTCCCCTCAGGGCACTCCATCCCATTCACCCTGAGATTCTGTTTTTCCATGAAGAAGCGTCGTATCAATGGCAAACTGATATCTTTGCCAGCACTCATCAGCCCTCTCTTGGCATCCAGCACTCACACTTCAGGGAGATGTTCTGAAAGCATCTTCAGGCTACTTTTTTTTTTCTTCAATGGAGCAATGCAAAGTAAGGCTGCTCCTCCAAACAGACTTGTAGAGTGCATTTCCTCCTCCAGAAATAGCTGCCTTCAATCTCTCAACTCTCCTTTGCCAGATCACTTAAAATTCCCTGTTCTGATCACCTGGAGAAAAGCACCATTCACCAGGAGAAACGTGCACTTTCCAGAGCCAGAACCACAATGTCCATTTGAAAACCTACTCCAGCACAGTGCAAACATGCTACTTTTGACATTTTTTTCTCATTTCTACATTTTTCAGTAATTGCTCTCAACTCAGCACACTTCTGCAATACTTCGAAGCTCATTTCTCTGGTTTTAATATTCTGACTCCAAGGCCCTAAAAAGCTGCTGAAATATATATTGACAACTCATCACAGTCTGTCGCGGTTGAGACGGACAAACGACATAGACCAAGTTCTTATGGACAAACAGCAGTCTCCATTTATTGCCACAAATGCTTTTTTTATCTAGTCTTTATCAGCTCAAGTGTCTTTTTCCTATTGGTTACAGGCTGCAATAGTAACATATCATTGGCTAATTTTGCTACGGTCAATGTTACTCTTTTACTCCCTTCTCTCTCATGGGTACATCCCTTCTTTCTCATGGTAAGGTACACCTTAATATCTTCGGATGCTCCTTTACTCCCATCTTTCTCATGGGTAAACCTTAATATCTTCAAGGCTGATCTCTGTTCCCATACCCTCTGTCAGGGAATCCACAGACCCACCATAGTCCCCCACAACAGTCTTCCAAAGAAAAAGAAATATGATATTGTACTGCAAACAGAAAATTCACTGCAATTTTTAGAACCACAGAGAATATACAGATGCCCTAACAAATACAATTTGCTTCTTAATCAATAAGAAGGGAAGATAATTATCTACAGCAGTCTTTTCATGGCAGAGGGAAAGCACGAAACAGTAACCAAAACCCACTGGCTTTAGAGACTCCCAGCTGAGCCTTACTCCTGTAGTAGGAAGAGAAGAACGCACAGTTTTACCTGGAAACTGGAAAGCTTAAACTTTTCAGACCTGGCCAGTATTAAAAAATAAACAGACTTTCTATTATACAATACTGGACAGGTATAAAATACCTGTATCACTTTTATTTCCCTGTCCTCTGCTATAGACTCCTCTGAAAATCTTTAGTCTTTACCAGATCTATCTTACGACTCTTCCTTGCAAAACCAAGACCCCCACTCCTTGCAGTCTGTTCTTTCTGCAGCACAATAAATTGCTGTCTCAAATGCTTGGAAAAAAAATCTGAATGAAGTCCAAAGGAATATTCTGACTGCCAGTGGCTGTTCTTTCTGTCTTAACCTAGATCAGTTTGACATAAGCCATTTACTTCATGGTTAACCCTGGAAAAAATCCTTCAGGGAATATAAATTCATGCATTAATCCTGCTCACCAGTTTGGTTCCACGTAGGTTTGGATGAAGGAGGTACCGCATTGCAACCCCGACTCAAATCTACTGCTTTGAATGCTTTAACAAAACACCGTTCTGGAGCCCTTTGTGATCTTCACACAAATTCTTTATTGCAGAGGAGAAAAAGATACAACACTGTAAGTGCTGAGCATTACAATGAAACATAAAGCAGCATTAAAGTTGCTCCATGCTTAAAGCTGCCGTTTAAGCAGCTAATCTTGTTTCGGTTGAATGGCATGTTCATTACAGCAAATAAATCAGTAACGTGTAGGATTATTGAAGAGGAAAGACACATTAAACCAGTTTAGGGCATCATATTGATTTTTTTTTTTTTTAATGTCCAATTTAGCTTGGCGTTTTTCAACAGTCAGTTCTAATAAACACTTGTATAGCACAGATTAAGCAGGTGGGAATGCTGCCCAGAAAGAGTATTATGAATAACTTAAGGCACTGGTTTAATTGCAGCAATCCATGATACTTACTGTGCTGGCACCAGAGGGAAATTTTCAGTATTAAAAGTTAAAACTTCAACCAAGCTACCAGCAAGTGTCTATTATTATATATTTGAAAGAGCTTTCCAATATTTTCACCTCAGATGAGAGTAGGGGAAGATTTCAGATTTCATTTAACTGTTTAACTTATTTCCAGCACTACTACTTTTTTTTTTAACAATTAGCAGTTCATTCAATGCAACTTCACATCTCTGATTCCGCAAAACATTGCAGCAGCATCCCAGCCGTCCTGCCACCCAGTCGGCCCTATTCTGCGCAGTCCCGTTCACAAGGAAGATGCACAGAAGCAAAAAAAACCCCAAATCCAGCTCACACTTCAAGCAGTAGACTCGTTTCAAAGCTATACTTTACTATAGAGTATTCCCATATTGCTTCCCCATGGTGCCAGTTTCCTGGCACTATCCTTCCACAGGTCAGAGAAATTAGTAGGAACAACTTGATCCAACGTTGGAGGTGGCCCTGCTTGAACAGAGACTTGCACTAGGTGACCTCCTGGGTCTCAAAGTGGGACTGACAGGAGGACAAGAAACACAGCTCAGGTTTAGGTGAAAGCCAAGTGTTGCCCAGTGCCAAACAGCCTCGCCTTACCAATTTGTCTATGTCCATGTAGAGTGGAGATCCCTTGTAAAACACCAGTGACATTGGCAGTAAGGAAGTTCCTGACCCGCACACCTTACGCAGACACATCAAAGCAAGAACTCAGCAGGAGACAAGATTGGTGAAACACTAGAACATGTTTCCCAGAGAGGTGGTAGATGCCCCATCCCTGGAGACATTCCGGGCCAGGCTGGACGGGGCTCTGAGCAACCTGATCTAGTTGCAGATGTCCCTGCTCATTGCAGGGGGGGTGGACTAGATGATTTTTGAAGGCCCCTTCCAACTCAAACTATTCTAAGATTCTACAATTCTGAGTCGTTTTATCTGGGAAAAAAATCGCAGCTTTTTCTCTGTATAGGGCTGACAGTAACAAAAACCTATGAAGGTCCATCCTGGCCCACTGTGCCTCCAGAGCAGTGTGTGTGCTCGTGGGTGCTCCCACACCCTCACATTATCTAGCACAAATCAAAAGTGCCCCAGGCAGCTCCTCGGGCCTCAAAGCAGATGCTGGGGGAAACCAGTTTGGACCAGCACAAGTGTTGAAGCTGTGTGCCATAGCAGCAGACACTGGACAGACAGCTCCCTAAGCCCATACCCAGTCCTGCGTACAGATCACACCAGAACCCCTCCTGATGGCCAGCAGAGATGTGGGTATTTCTGTATTAAACTTCTGCACTTGGAAAAGGTTATCACGCAACTGGCTCTGGTCACCAATCACATCACCTCCTGTTTTCTTCCTTTACATATTATTTTTCCTTTGAGTTAGACCGGGGTCTCAAAGATAGCAAACCACATCTCAGCTCTCAGCGTAACACAGGGCTGCCGGTTGCACATAAATCACCCTGGCTGACTCCAGCAAGTAGCAACAGACACTGATGGCAATGCAGGGAGCGGTATTGCCTCACTGAAGTTGCAGAATTTATTGGCTTTGCTCTTCCGATGTGTAACTTTTTATGCTGGCAAAAATACAGAAGGTGCACTCTGCACAAACTTATTGAAAATCAGACTAAAAATCAGTCCCAGAAGGAAAATTCACAATAAAACATGAACAAAAATTGGTAAGCTACCCATATGTTCTGATTGGGAGTGCAGTGACTTTGCTGATCTCACAAGTTAATTCCAGAGAAACTCTAAATTCAGGTCATGAAAACTAATGTATAAATTAGCAGAAATGCAAGAAGATTCGATGGTACTTGATTAACTGGACAGAAAGCACCAGAAGCAAAACATTAGGAAACTGAAGCCATTTTGTGATTGCAGCAGGCATTTAAAAAAGATGGAAAAAAGCAACCATTACACAAAACCCAACTATTTTTTGTTTGTTTTAAAGAAAAAGTACCCTGTTAAGTGCTAAACAGGAGCCTTCGCTCAGTTTGAAATAGAACAAGAGCTTTGTAAAGAGCCTTTGAACCAGGATTACTTCAACAACATCCAGAGCATCACACGTTTCAAGCACCCTCCCAGAAGAAAGCAGTTGCTTTTGGATAACTCAGAAGCAAGTCCCTGTTGCCATCCCTCCCTGTGCAGGCAGCCCACCTGCATGTCCCATCACAAACCAGTGAGGGACCTCAGCTCAGCTGCTCTGTCTCTCTGCTACCAGCCCCCAATCTCATCTCCACCAAGGAGCCAGAGCCTCCCCTTCTCAGTTCAGCTGCAACCAAGGCCCCACTTGTACCCTCTTTTCTCAGGGTCTTTCATCCGTGAACTTTTGCAGCCTCTCTCTCCGAAACGCTTTGTTCCAAGTGCGCTTCCAGACCCCCATTTCCACCCTCAATTACTCTCTCAGCTTCTGCTCCACGCACTGGGTAAATTCCCTGCTCTTCCCGGTTGCCCTTCTCCTCTATTTAATCCCTTCCAGGTCCCTCTCCCAAGCACACAGGCAACCAGAACCTTTCCCACTTTTCCAGCTGAAGCTGCACCCCACGCACTGGCATCACAGCTTTCCCAGCCTTCCTGGAAGTCCCTCACAACTGATGCACCAAGATTTGAACTTGCCTTCGAGATCTTCACATCCCACCTCTAGTCCACCAGGCTCCTACCACGAGGCGAGACAGCTGTCTCCCTCCATGGTGAAGCACTGCACTGTCATTTTTAAAGAAATCTTCCAGCTCAAAAGCAATCCAACACCGTGCTGGCTGGAGTGGCAGCAAAAATCCTCCCCAGAAAGACAGCAAGTTGTCCCCACCAGCCTTACTCACTGCACCCATCCAAGCAACTCTCGTCACAACTAAGTGGAGCCTTTCCCCACGCTTCAGCAGGCTCTGACTGTGCTCAAACTCCACCCGCTCTCAGCAGTTGCCCTTCATTTGTTCTGTAATTCAGTGCAGCTTCGAAAAAATCTTTCTGATGCTGTTTACCTGCAAATAGCATAATGAGGAATAATAAGCAGGTGCTTCTGAACACAAACCCAGAACAGCAGGAGTAAAAAACTACTATAAATGAAGCAATTAAGTAACCACACTGTTTGCTGTTTATTGGCAATCTTTATTAGAGCTGACTTTCTGTGTTTAGAGGTTTCCTAGTAAGTATAAACATGAATCAAAGTGCTACCCCACAGTAAGAAAACTTTATTTGCACAAAAAGATACAAACAAATAGCATTTCAAAGTTCATCCCATTTAGTAAATATAATACCAAAAAAGCAAAAAGTAAACCAAGAAGATAGATTAGCAGCAAAAAGAATTCTAGTTCTCCTTCAGTACAATCTGTGTGCTTGTACATTTCTCTAGGAAATAGAGTATACAGAGAATTCAATCAATTTATATACGAAATATCCTACCAAAAATATAATACTGTGTAAAGAAAGTTAGTTGTACAAAGTTTGGGGGAAAAGAAAAAAAAAAGGACAAAACAGTAGAAGTAATAGTAAAAATCTCAAGCGTAAACTTTACCGCTGCTTTAAAATAAAAACCAACAAAAGTCACATGAGTATTTCCGTTTGGCTTAGCAGTCGGGAAAATAAGAAAAGCTGATTTTTTTTTTTTTCTTAAAGTGCTTAACCACCATATCCAAAAGTAATGACTTTCAGACCTACTTAACATGAATGTGCTCAAAAAGCCACTGCTTACAGTATAAAAGCTGTCATTCTGAAATGCTGCGCATACAAACTGGCTTTATCTGCACGAATGAAAGATTGCTTTGAACAGCTCTCAATCATATGATGTCCCAAATCAATGTAATGCTATTAGAGCAGGCAGCTGAATAAGTCCCAGAAAGTTGAAGTTTAAGAATAATAGATATAAAAAATATATTTTTTTAAAAAAGGCAGCATGCCTCTCCCAGCCACAAGAAGGTAACTTTAAGAAATAAGCAAGAGAAACACAGCTTTATGTTGTTGTTGTAAACTACCTAGAACAATCTGACTGTTGACCTAGTAATTCACATGTTTAACAGAGGGAGATAAATACTTCTTACCGATAAAATACAAGGCAATCACATGGGTGAGACCAATCACTAACACAGTATTTTACTGAATATTAAACGTACTGTCAACTTGTCTTTAAAACCAGTGTGTCTTAACTAAAAAAAAAAAAAAGCCCACCCCAAATAAAACAAGAAAATCAATAACTTGAAGAGCTTTAGGACTGTTTTGTTACATCGTTATACATTTATTTGAGCCTTAGTGCAAAGGAAATATTCAACATTCTAGGCTCCAAAGCAAGGCAAATACATAACACTATTTCACAGGGGTTTTTGACAGATATCAGACACACAGATCCCAAAATAATTTTAATTTTTTAGCTGTAATGGCCATTCATTTTCATCTCAAAGTTAGAGAACACATTTAAAAATGGGTGCAAAGACTCCGGCATTCATTAACCCCAACTACAGCTATAAATCGTTTCAGCCCCACCACTCTCCCATATCAGGACTATCATAACCAAACTGAACCATCGCTATTGCTGCAGCTGGTGAATCGTGCTCGCAGCCCGTCATTAGCATTACCCATACCCGCAGTTATTGCACTAATTTCTCTGTCAGCTTTGGAATCCTGTAAGCTTGAATTTGTTCACATTCATCTATTTCACAGGCCTAATTTTTTTTTTAAACTGTTTCTTGAAAGTCATCAATTCCCAACGCAGTATCTTCATTGTCCTTCAGGACAGTTTTTGAGTTAGAGAACCCTCTGGTTCATTTACTGCTAAAATACTTATTATCTAGAAAAGGTAACTTTTCCCCTACAAAGTTCCTGTAAACACCTCTGTATTAAGCCACAGCAAGCTCTAGACCAGGTAATTCAGCATCTCCAGTGACTTGACTTTACCCTACTTATCCTCTAAAAAAACAACCAACAAAACAAAACACCTTTATAATTAAAAAGGAAATAACACCATAAACAAACAGTGAAGCATTCAGTTACCCAAGGAGACATCTAAAATAAGCCTCTGAAAACATAACGTTAGAAAAGCAATTATTTTAGTGGTTAAAGTGTGCAAATGACTAAATACGCCACCTCTTTCAGAGATAACTGAATACTGGAGTCATCAATGATTACTATCCAAGCCTAGCACTGGCAGTTCTGTTGCTTTGGTTGCTGGCTTTGGACATTATATATTACCGCTTTCTCTGCATATTTCATGCCCTTTTTTTTTTTTTTTAACAGATACCAGCAGCATGACTTTAGAGTGGTATAGGAAAGATGAGAACTTTTTCTTTATTAAAGGTTTCCTGTCCATCCCAAGTCTGGCAAGACTGAGTATTATGTGGAATTAGACATAATGTTTCAAGCAGGAACATCAAATACTATTTCAGGTTTTGTCTGTCTATGAAAAATCTCCTCAAAAAGATTCAGACTTTCAGGTTTCTGTGAAACAAATACAATAAATATGGAAAAATACCATGCAAAGAAAGTGTAGCTATTCTATTGACGAGAAGTACAAAAGCTGAGAAACACAAAAAACACCGGCTTCAGCCCGAGACTGAAAAAAGCACATATTTTTCGAAACCAGAGTCCATACAGTGTCACCCAGCCCTGCCTTGTCATGTTTGTTAATATCCTCACTTAGAAGTCAGACAGCATTTTGTTTAACTTGTGTTGCTCTGTATCATTACACTAAACCGTAATTAACTCCTCTTTTGTGCCGGCCTCATTCCAACACAATTGTACCCACTGTATACCAGCAGCAGTTCTCAGGTTTTGTTTTGCAGCTCAGCTGTATTTTTCTTGGATGTTCACAAGACTGGCATTTGACTGGATGCGCTTGGCTAGAAAGGGAAAAATTATATGAAAATTAAACACAAAGAATTCCACAAAACTAGTCTCTCCGCTCCCTCTATTTATCCGACACAGACTTGCAAACAGCTTTCTGTTCACGTCCAGAAACTTTAATGAAAAGATAAGGCTGAAGCTCTTTACCACCCTTCTTCGGGGGACAGCAGCAGACTAATAGTCGCTATTAGCACCGTCAGCACAGCTGCAGGCAGAGCTGGCTGGGCCCCCGCTCCCACCAAAGCCAAGTGAGTCCCTGGCACCACCCGATTCCAACAGCGAAACACCAGCACCACCACTTACGCAAAATGAGTATCCGTTTCTTCTGCTTCGAGTGAAGGAAGCTACTGAGATAGAAAACAACAGGTAGGAAGAGAATAAAGGATGAAACCGCAATCACAGGGACCGTATCACTGCAGGGAACAGAGCAGTTGAAAGTCCTGCTCCAAAGCTTCCGAGTGATGTTCATCTAAAAGGAAAACAGAAGCAAGCTGTGAAAACACGCACTGTTTTGCTGTGCAGTATGGCAAACACTTAGGCCTCAAGACATTCAAGTGTTCAAATACAACCTCAGAAAACAACACTTCACAGATCTCTCCCCAAAAGCAAGCAAATCCCTGGAAACGTAGAAACAGACAATTTGAACGGAGCCAAGATTTCACATTAAAACTTTCACAAGTTTCAAAACCAGACTGCACTCAAATACACTGCACACACAGCCACATGTCTGTTTCCCAGAGAACTCACTGCCAGCCTGCGGGGACAGGGCTAATCCCACACTTTTGACAGCGCTCCTTTTGCCCAGACACTTAAAACCCCACAATGTAACAAAGCTCTTCCCAAACATATGTTGCCAATGCTGAGGACCCTAGAAACAGCTGCTGTAATAAGGAATCAATTATTACACTGGCTAGAACAATAGCAGTAAAGCTTCACATTAAAAGCCAGAAGATTAAGAGGTTTGTGGTTTTTTTCTTAAATCCACCCCCTTCGCAGCAACAAGAAATTAAAGTGCAGCTACTTAAACCAGAACATGCTTGGGTGATCAGGAACTTGGGTCACACTCCTGCTGCACTGCCTGAGGACAGGACCCAGCCAGACAGCCCCACCAAGCTGCCTTCCCCCCACGGGACATCAGCCTGCCAAAGGCGCTGCTGCTCCCGCTGTCCCACATCAAAAGGGAAAAGGCAATCCCTAGCAAGACAAGCGCAAATAGTTCAGATTAATAAAGACTTCCATGACAAGCTCTCCCCGCCAAGTATTAATAAATACTTACTGCATCTTCCACGTCGATGCACAAGTGCGTGGAATGCCCAGACTCACCACCTTGCCTGTTCATCCTTTGCAAGTGGTTATACAGGTCATTCAACATTGTGTAGGTTTTATTGCAGTTTTTACACACTTCTGTGTAGTTATTTAGTGACAGATAGATGGTTTGTCCCTAGGGTTATAAAACAGCATTAATACAGATTTTAACACATTATAAAGAAAAAAAAAAAAACACAACTTAAAAACTAGAGACAAGCTTGAAACCGAATCCAGATTTCTAGCATCCTGGATTGAGTAGAGGCCCAGACAGACAAAACACAAGAGCATGCAGGAGGAAAAGGGAACAACTCTAATTCATTAGGGACAGGATCCACTTCCTGCAGATTATGCATCTCAAACTGCTCCTTGAACTAGCAGTTGTTTTTTGGGTTTGTTTGTTGTTGGGTTTGGTTGTTTTCTGGGTTTGTGGGTTTTCTTTGTTTTGGTGGGTTTTTTGGGGGGGAGAGGGGTTGTTTTTGCTAGGGTTTGCTGGGTTTTTTTTTCTTCTTTTTTACCATGTATTTTTAAAGTACCAATTCCCAGAAGGTTCCTTAATACTGTGTTTTGTTTCTCATTTGCCCATACCTAATAAATAACTGTTGTTGCTGCTGAGGTGTACTGACAGGGATAGACTCTGCCATAGTACGTAATTATTTTCATCTGTGGCCTTCACCATCCTGAATGAAACACAACACACCTGAAAACAATAGTACAATCTCTAAAGATATTCCAACCCAGTAATGCTTATATCAGCTACCCACTGACCACTGGGTTAAGTTCTAGTGCCGACACTTGAGCTGATCAATAGGCCAGTCCACACTGCTCCTGGCCAAGGCCTATAAAGGCACATTTCCCAGACATCATTAATAATAAAGCAAGCAGACGGCTTCCTCAGAGATTGTCTCATACCTATCATTTCCTATTTTTGCCACTGAATGATCCCGGAACGTGGCCCGTTTCCATTGAAATGGAATACGCGCTGTTTCTTAGGCTATTTAGGGCGTTTTCTTTGGGGACAATTACCACATTTATTTCACAAAGTGAATTATATTGCCTTTGCAATATGGACAAACTTTATCTACCCATAACTTTATTAGCCAAAAGAATTGTTACAATGATTTAAGGTACTGGTCTTTCTGAACTAGTCTATATTATCAAAAGGCTATTTGAAGATTGAATTATTATGTCAGAAGACAACAGTTCTCCAAGGAGGTAGAAAAAGAGACTTGCAGCATGCAGACATGATGTTTCTTACTATATAATTACCAACTATTGTGAATTCAGAAATTCGTATGTGAAGTAGCATTGCAGTTACGTACAAAATTAAGTCAAGGTAAATATCAATTAGAATTAATTTTAGCCTTCAATCTGTAAACATCTGCATTTTACAGATCATTGCTTTATCTTCCTAAAATTCACAAACTCACCAGCAGTTTATTCAGCACAAATAAGATTTTGCTAGCAATTAGAGGATTTAGTGCTTCTCTCAAATACACAGCACAAATACCTGAAGGTTATGTTCAAAACATGTCAGAGATTTATTGAATAAATCCAGGAATTCTACAGTAGAATTCGACAATCCCTCACTGCTGTTCTTTAAACAATCTGTCAAAGAAAAAGAAAAACATCAGGATATTCTAACTTCTAACATTTCCACAGCTGACAAGCCCCAGACACTCCACTCTTGCAAAAAGAGCTCTCGACTGTAAAAGATGGGTCTGCTCAACACTGTGGTTCCCTTATCTGCCTGCCAGTTATGTCTCAGACCCGCTGACCTAACTCTTCATCGAAAACATATTTCAGAATTAATTGGCCTTGATTAAGTGAAAGACGAAGACTATCATCAAGAGCTTTCTGAAGAGGGGGTCTGAATTATCTTTGGACTTTAAGATAAAACAAGACATTACTTTTATTTTCTACCCTGCAAGTTTGGCTTTGCCCAGCAACAGTAACAGCCATTATGTGAACACAGAAGCAGCGGAGACGAAACAGCATCCAGGAAACAGCTAGACCATGAACGCAACAGCAGAATCAGAGTGTAGGTTATTCTTGTTTAAGAAAAGAGCTGACCATTTCACCAGCTTTGAGGTTAGCTCTGGGGCCTTCCCCCCTCACCACAGGCTCAACCCTATCATGTTACTGCTTCCACCCATCCCACCCCACTTCAGGTGCTCTAACCAGACAGACTCGAAAAAAACCAAACAAACAGTGGTTTGGAAATTTAGATGTTCAGCAACAGCACTGTGAGAGCAAGCCAACATCCTAGAAAATTCTCCCAAAAGAAGGAAGTGCCATCAGTGCTGAGGGCAAGCATTATGCAGCTGGGCATCGGGCAGGCAGCACATACGTCACAAGCTCAGCACAGCAGGACAGCACAGACCACAGAGCTCCTCCTGTGCTCTCTCTCCAGTCTTCGCACAGCCCAGGCTCACAAACAAAAACAAACTCTTCTGGGCTTTCGAGGGATTCTGCAGCCAACCCAGCAACTTTAACACTCAACTCCACAGTGCTATTCCCCGTTTTCTAGTGCACCTCTAGTGCAGGGTCCCACTTCCTACACCAGGGGAATGGCAAAAAGCCTCAGTTTAGCTGTAAGTGTGGCACAGCACCAACAGCGTGGGGACAGTGAGGTACAGGGGTAGACTTGGACAGCCTCCATCCATAAAATGAAATCAAAAGCCCAGCTGTGGAGGCAGATACTGTTCAATGTGTAAGCATCCCAGAGTTACTGACTTTATTAACAAACAAGGAAAAGTTTCTTAGGTAAGTTTTTAAAAAAAACAGGAAGACTGAGAAAAACAGAAGAAACCACAATGAAGCTAAGGAAAGTCTCCAGCAAGATCTGTAAAGCACAAAGAAAACTAGCAAGACTACCTTTTGAAAGAATAGCCTAAAAGTAAATATTTATGTGACAACTAAGTTTTTCAATAGACTCGTGCCCTCAGATTTTGGCAGTATACCGTACAGAGTAAAAAGCTCTGGTACCCTTCATTGCAGTGGCTCTAGTTTAGGATCGTCATGTTATTTACTGACTGTATTCAAACAAATATGTACAATTCTGACCTGTGCAAATTTTGGGGGCTAAGTCATAACAGTAGCATAACACAGAACAAATCACATACTTGCACAGTTGGCTGCCTCCCAGGTTTCATTAAAAAACTCTGAAAGGGTCACAACTAGCTGCAGCCTGTCTGAGGTCAAGATGCTTTTGGCACAGTTGTGGCTCTCAGAAGAATTCTAGAAGGAAAAGGAAACAACAACAACAAACAAAAGCAATTAAATGTTAAAAATACAAAGGGAAAATTTTGAAATGTATTTTAGGCACACACAGCTAAACAACCACAATGCATTACATTGATATTTCTAGAATAGGCAGAGCAGAACTGACGGAACAATAAAAATCTTTTGATCCCCCATTTCACAGTATGAGCAACACAGCACATGGTCTTTGAAGACCTACTAGGACTGCATGGAAGCCAGTCAAAAATATGTGACTGCAAAAAAAAGAAGAAAAGGAAGCAGAGAGACAGGGCCTCATCTGGCAGGTAGCTGATACTCATCCATTTCTGGGCTGCTGCTCCAGGAGCCAGCTCAAGGCACGTGCAGCCAGACAGAAGGATGGGGTCGTTCTCATTGGGCTGAAGGGATATTTGAAGAAGCTGAACCAACAGACTGGTCTCAAAGCAAAACAAGCTCAAACAACAGAAAGCAACCTCCAAAACCACTGTACCGATGTACTGTATCAGCAGCAAACTTCCTCCCAGTGCAGCGATACTAGAAGCACAGCCCTCTGTGAAGCAGCACCTGCTCCCCCAAGCCTATGGCCAGGCTCTGGCCCCCCCGAGGCAGGTTGCAAGCTCATCTGCCTCGGCCACCCAGCGCAACCCATCCCCAAAGCCGGGACCCACACAATTCTTCCAGCTACTTATTCTCTGGACCAAGCTCATTAAAAAAAAAAAAATGTAGAGCAATTATAAAAGCAGTTTCAGAACTAACAGGAAGCATCCCTATCAGAACTCAGAACCATGTTTTTCTCCTTCAAAGCTTCATTTTCTCCACAACCTTCAGTCATCCGACTTTTACGCTCTAACTCCTGGTTTCTGGCTGCTAAATTGACTCCAGCACCCCTCAAAATTGCTAAAGCTACCAAAAGCCTTTTTGATGTGACATGGGACATAAAAGAAAACCTCTTTAACAAGAAACATGTTGCTTACAAAGCTTTATGAGAGGCCCAGTTTCTGCCCCTCTTTGTTAAAACACATTTACTTTTTAAATAAGAAGCTTCCCTTGGAGACGCAACTGCAGAAGTCGAATGTTGCCACATCTGCTAACTCCTACATTCACCCGCTTTTGTATCTACTAAATTACAATCAGATATGCAAGGAAGTTGCTTATGCAGGAAATTCTCTGGTTGCTTCATGAAGGCCTTTAGCTGTGAAACTTCCTCACCAGCTGGACTCATAAGTGGGGAAAAAGCACTTTAAATCCAAAACTGAATCAAGTAGACCTATACAATTCTTTGAAAATGTTTGCCTAATTTATTCTTTAATTATCCTAGTGAGGAGGATTATACACCTCAGAGAAGTCCAAAACTTAACTTGGCTGCTGCTTTCACGTTGCATTGTTAACTATTGTAGGATGGCAAAGATAACCATCAGATACCTGATCACTTGTGATCATGGACTGAGGTGGCAAGAGGTCACCTCCTTTATTTATTTGGTTAGTTAATCCACGCACAGAAGAAAAGCCAAACACTCTCTAATACAGATGTGTCTTCCAGACCACATAGTGGACCAGTCCTCCCAGGCTGCCAGTACTCAAGCAGAGCAGCTGCAATGAGTTCATACATATTCTAAGTACTAGGACATGTTTCGCAACCTAATCCTAGCCAAAACATCATCCTGAAAGCATCCAGGAGAATTACATACTCAATTTCTCACTTTCACATTATCTGGTCACTAGTACGGAACAGATTCAGTATGAGAAACAAATAAACAGACTACAGGTTTGCAAATTAAAACAAGAGACCACTGGCTAGATATGTGCCCTGGAGAGGACAATTATCAAATGAAAGTCCATATGCTTTTCCAATACAAGCACGAGGGTGGTGAGGGGAAACAGGGGGACAACACATCAAAACTAGAAAGTGACGGTTCTTCACACAACAGGTTGCTGTGAAATGGCTTGCAGCAGGATACTGATGCATCAGAAGTTTACCCGGGTTTAAACAGCAACCAATTTTTCCTTGTCAAGGGCAATTCTAAATGCAGCTTCAGAAATCTCTAGACTGGAAGCACAATCCAGGGGACACATTGCTATAAATTTGCTGGCTGCTTGTACTCTTACCAGGGCACCCACTTCCAGCCACCATCGCATAACAAAGGTCCTTTGGTCTGATCCACTATTGTCATCCTCGCATCATCCCAGGGACTAACTTTTACAAATGGATAAAGATAATGGATAAGAAAACGTGAAACTAGTCATGAACCACCTCCAGCACTAAGAAAGGTTAAAACAAACATACAAACCAACCAACATATATGATCAAGAGTCTGAAGGATGTAAAGAGAAGACCCAGCTTAGGTCAAGATTTCCCAGGGGGGAGGTCCACAGACTCCAGCCAGCACTCAGGACTTCTAGTTTGCTGCCACACTCCTACCAACTTTGGAGCCAAGAACACTGTGACATGGCTCCCAACAGACGATGCGCATCACTCGCCACAGCTTCAGAGACCATCAATTTTCCACGAAGCACTGGGCAACTAAGCTCTGGCAGCATTCCTCATTAGTGCTTTAGCCATTGCTTCATCAGCAAGAACAACTCGAGTTTTTCCACTTGCACAGAGGAGCAAAGCTTTTTTCTGCTGGTGGAGCTACTTGCCCGTAACCATGCCAGGAGCGGCCAGCACAGACCACACCACCGGGCAGCAGAAGGCCACCATTGCTGCCTCCCAAACACCTCCAGCCCCCATTAAAACGCCTTACCCGCCACGGTGGGGCTGACAGCGTGGGAACAGACCAGGAGATCCGCGCACCACACCAGTGTCACGGGTCTCACCAACACACGCACAGAGCTGGGCCAGACTCCCCCTGTCACGCCGCGGGGCAGGGGAGGGCGAAGCAGCGGTGCCCGGGGGCGAGACCCGCCTGCCTTCCCGAGGAACCGGCACCACTGGCGCAGGGCCCGGCGCTGGTACAGAACTTACGTGGCTGGCGGCCCTAAGGGAACAGCCCAGGCCCCCCCAACCCGCCACCGCTGCGGGGAGAGCCCCGGCCCCGGGCAGCCTCGCACCCCACTTCGCCCGCCCGCCCCCGGCCCTGCGGACGCACCCCGACGGCGCGGGCGATGTCGCCGTACTGCCCGAGGAGGCGGCGGTAGTGGCGGTGGCAGGCCTGGCAGAGCCGCACCGGGCGGGCGTGGCTGCCCAGGCAGTCCGTCAGCGCCGCGCTGCCCTCCGCGAAGGCGGCGAGGAGGCGGCGGCACTCGGGCTCCAGCTCGGGCAGGTCGCCGGGCAGCCCCGCGCCCCACAGCTCCGCCGCCAGCCCCTCCGCCTCGCCCAGCGCCTCCAGCGCCAGGGGCCGGCGCGTCTCCCCGGCGGCGGCGGCGGGGCCGAGAGCGAGCGCCAGGGCAGGCAGCAGCGGCAACAGGCACCGCAGCGGCGCCATGGCGGCCGCGCCGAGGAACCGGAAGTGCCGCGCCGGCAAACAGCCCGCCTCCGCCGCGGGATGCCGCCGCTCATTGGCAGCGGCAGGGAAGGGGGCGGGGAAATGGGCGGGGCCAAGGTGGGCGGCCCCGAGGGCGGGCGGGCCGGGGAGGAGAAGGGCGGGAGGGGTCGGCTGTCCCTGGGGCGCGGCTGTGGGATGTCCCCAGGCCCGGGGGTGGCACTCGCGAGGGTGCACCTGACGCGAGGCGCGTTGTGCTCCATGGGCAGCGCGGTTTCTGTGCCGTGTATTTCAACCGTCTCCGTCCGAAAAGGGGATTTAACAGCGTCTGTCACGTGGGAAGTGGCTTTGAAATGTGCTGAAAATACAGCAACAACTAGGGAAAAAACCCCCAAAACAGAGTTGATGAGAGAGGAATAAACTGCATCTTCACAGAATCACAGAATCACAGAATGTTAGGGATTGGAAGGGACCTCGAAAGATCATCTAGTCCAATCCGCCTGCCAGGGCAGGAACACCCAGATGAGGTTACACAGAAAGGCGTCCAGGCGGGTTTGAATGTCTCCAGAGAAGGAGACTCCACAACCCCCCTGGGCAGCCTGTTCCAGTGTTCCGTCACCCTCACTGAGAAGAAGTTTCTTCTCACATTTAAGTGGAACCTCCTGTGTTCCAGCTTGAACCCATTACCCCTTGTCTTACTGTTGGTTGTCACCGAGAAGAGCCTGGCTCCATCCTCGTGACCCTCACCCTTTACATATTTATAAACATTAATGAGGTCACCCCTCAGTCTCCTCTTTTCCAAGCTAAAGAGCCCCAGCTCCCTCAGCCTTTCCTCATAAGGGAGATGCTCCACTCCCTTAATCATCTTTGTGGCCCTATCTTTCTGCAGACAAAGTGTTTCCCATGTTTTATCTCAAGCTGGACACCTTTGTAGGTACCTGGCCCCAAACTTTCCTGTGGACACTTCCAGGTAAAACTACAGCCACCAAAGCAAAACTCTTTCCAGAGCAGGAGGAGCGAGTACAGCACAGGTAACCCCCTTGCTGGGGGCTGTAGTGCCGGGCTCTCCATAACTCCTCTGTCTGGCAGGACCTTGACCTCCTGTCTGTCCCATGTCACTCAAGCCCTTTCCAGTCACCTCAATGGGCTTTTGATCAAGTGTGGGTTTCTTGGTGCTTTGGTCAGATGCACATCAGAGAGGCAGAGCAGTGTCCTGCGCCTCCAGGGTGCTTTGGGAACAACAGAGCCCGGCAGGAACGGCCACATCCATTTCTTGCGGCTGGTTCAGTACCGCACACGTGGCACCAGTGACGGGAGGCAGCGCTGGCTGCCGGTGGTGTGATGGTTGTGGCAGCTGCCAGGAGTTCAGCGCTGTTTGAACTGGCTCCCCATGTCCAACCGTACCCAGCACCACCAGCTCAGTGTCACCTGGCCCACCTGGTCAGATGTCACAGCATGGAAACATCCAGGATGGACGTGCTGTCAGGTGAAAACATGACAGAAAAGGTGATGATGGATATGCCATTCAGACAGGCAAAGAGCACCCATCAGAGAGCAGTTGACTTCACTGGGTGGGCTGAACGCCTCAGCTCCAAAGCAATGCCTTTCAAAGTGATGAACGAAAATAAACAAAAATTATGTCATGGGTGCAACACAGAAAAATGACAGTGTGGGCAAAAATGCAACAGATTGCTTGTACTTGCAAATTGATCAGGGTGAGGGCCCTGGTTTGGGTGCCGGACCTTCCCTGAGCCCCACTGCCCGGTCTCCAGGCAGGCCCTGCCGAGGCATTGGCTGAGGCCAGGCAATATCCCCACACACAGCACCTGCAGTTTTGGGGACCACGTCCAGCAAAGCCACCACTTTTGGAAACCTGAAGCTGCTTAGCAAGACGCATGCGGCCAGGTGGCTCCAGGGGGAGAGGATCATAGAATCATAGAATAGTTTGGGTTGGAAGAGTCCTTCAAAGGTCATCCAGTCCAACCCCCCTGCCATGAGCAGGGACATCTTCAACTAGATCAGGTTGCTCAGAGCCCCATCCAGCCTGGCCTTGAATGTCTCCAGGGATGAGGCATCCACCACCTCTCTGAGCAACCTGTGCCAGTGTTTCACCAGCCTCATTGTAAAAAATTTCTTCCTTACGTCTAGCCTGAATCTCCCTTCCTTTAGTTTAAAACCATTACCCCTTGTCCTGTCACAACAGGCCCTGCTAAATAGTCTGTCCCCATCTTTCTTACAGGCCCCTTTTAAGTACTGAAAGGCCACAGCAAGGCTATCCCCCTTGCTTAGTTCACTAGCAGGGGTGCAGCCCAAACGCTGAGACATTTCGGAGCAGTGCCACTGCCTGCACCAAGCCGGCAGCCGCAGCCCTGAGATGGAGACAGGGGCCGCTTGCCACCCCTAAGCGACCCTCGACCCAGCCGGCGGCCATAGACCCTCGTTTCCTCGGCACAGGGTGAGGGCTGGCCCCCCACGGCCCACCCGGGGCAGCGGGCAGGCAGGCGGGGGCTGCGGGCGGGCAGGAGGGGCAGCGCGGGCGGGCTGCCCGCATCCCCCAGGAGAGGGCAGCAGCACTCCCGTGCGTCGCCCCACCGAGGGGCGCCGGGGGGCTGGAAAGGGCCCTCGGCGTGTCCCACACCGCCCTGACAGCGTCTGCATCCCCGGCAGAGATGGAAAGAGGGACGCTCGCCATCCTTCCTCTCCGGGGCTGTCCCTCTCGTGAGCCTGCACGGGCACCGGGCAGGACCGGTTCGCGGGGGGAACAGCTGCGTCTTCAACTTCGCGGGTCAAGGGGGATGCGTTTTGCCACGTCTTGAGAGAGTTAAATATTCTCCTGCGAGACAATGCGCTCCTCCTGCAAGTGGAAAACTGTTCTTGGGGTGAGGGGAAAGAGAGGAAAAAGGGGAGGAGAAGAAAAGAAAAGGGGGGGAGGTGGAGGAGAAGAAAAAATAAAAGAGAAAAAAAGAAGAGAATAGAGAAAAGATAAAAGAAAGAAGAAAAAAGAAGAAAAAAGAATGAAGAAAAAAGAATGAAGAAAAAAAAGAAAAAAGAAAAAAAGGAAAAAGAAAAAAAGAAAAAGGAAAAGGGAGGAAGAAGAAAAAAGAGAAAGAAGGAAAAAATAAAAGTAAAAAAAAAGAGAGCTTAAGTTTCAGATTAAACCTCTGAGGTATAACTGGAATATAAACATTTCTGGCATTAATAAATGCATTGTTGCAGACCTGTATGGAAGATGTCGGCTCATTCAGTACTTCTCCTTTTTATCAATCATAGACATGTCATTGCAAGGCAAAATTAGAAAGTCACTTTTGCAGCTGTGGTTCAGAAACAGGATCTGAAGAAGGCATAGACCTCTTCTCTGATAATAGATGAATTTTGTTACCAGGCAGAAACTGGTATTTACTCTAAGTGACAACCTGGCTGCCAAGCAAACTTGGTTAGTTTTCTTATACAAGTGGTGCCATTGCCTTTCTGCTCAGCTTCATCAAAGGGGTTGAACTCAAAACTAAAGTAAGTAGGGTTTGGCCTTGACCAGCAAACCTCAGACATAATTCTAAGAGTATCAGAAGTCTCTTGTGATTATATAGTCCCAATTATTCTCGAAAACACATCCATGTATTTCAATACTTGGCCTGACTACAAGAAAAAGTGTGTATCATTCAGCAGAAGGAAGAGTCTTACCTTAACAGTGTAGAAACAGAACACAGCAAATGAATATTGATTTCCTATGCTATCTTGCTGGATCTGTGGAGATGGCAGTATGAACCAGGGAAAATGAGCAGTTTGAGGCTGTGAACCTGGTTCTCCCCTCTGTTTGTCTCCCTGTTGCCTTCAGTGCTCTTTCTCCTGATTTATGCCATTGCAAGCTGAGAACAGAACTCATTTTTCAAGTTTTCATGTTCTCTTTGAAGGGTGATGGCTTGGATAAAGCCTTTTAACCAAAGAGCTGGAAGAGGAGGGACAGACCATAAATGTCAAGGCAGTGCCAGATAACTAGGTGGTAACCTGAATGTAAAGAATAAAGAAGGAAAGGAATCAGGGGCAAGGGGGAGGCTGGGTGTTTGGAGAGTGGGATGGCCTCGGGAAGGGAGACTTGGGCAGGCAGCAGCTCAGAGGGCAGGAGAAAAGGGGAGAAGGGGCTCTGCCTCCTGAGCCAAAAGTGCTGCTCAGGAGACAGACTGCTCAGCATATGAAATAGAAGCTGGCAAGAGCTGGGAGGTGTGAGGGCTGCCCACGAGGAGGTGTCTTGGGGGTTGTGGAAATTGAAATATTTTTTTGATCTTGACTAATTTCATTGCAAAGATAGCAACCCTCAACAAGACCAAAGGAGTGGCATGTTATGTCTTCCTTGCACAACCATCCCCTGCCTGTAGAAAGCCTTTCTTCTCCGTCTACATTACAGTCCTGCGTGTCCCTATTAATTTACAGGGCCAATGTTGACTCATTTGTGTGCTGGTCGTGGCTGATATTGAAGCCTGACAGTGGATCACCCAATTCAATGACTGTTTTCCAGATGCCTCAGAGCATCAGAAAGAGGTCCAGAAGACAGTTGCACTTAAGTAATTAATTAAGGACATGCACAGATCCCCATCACACCCAAGAAAATGAACTTGGGAGGAAATAAATCTGCTAAATAAACTATCATCATGTTGACACATTTTTTGTTAGTTGCAAGTGAAAATCATCCTGGCAATACTGTATAGTGGTCTGAGCCAATTCTGATTTTCAAAGATTATGTGTGATTTGTTTAAAACCAGTTTACAAACATTTGTCTTGTCTCTTTCTGACCAGCTTGAGCCACCGTGCCTGTTAGCACTGTCCCATTGGAGCATTGTTTTTCTGTGTGCATAGCAAAGAATGTGAAAGCCTTTTCACTCAGGGCAAGTAGGCAGAGTCACATCTGCACTAAACCACAAAGAATGAGCCAAATAACAAGTCAGGAAAAAAAAAAAAAAAAGCAGTTGATTTATGACCATTTCAGTATTTAACTCAGAAGTACCCCAAAATTTATCAGTGCCTTTGCAAATCAGATGCCAAATCCTGTCCTTCAGCCTCAGGCACTTGGGAGCAATAATGCTGCATCAGCTCTTTGAGAATCAAGGAAGGTCAGATACCTGAAATGTGAAGACACACTCGGGAACATCATTCTCTGAGTGAGTACAAGAAACTGCTATCACCAACTAAAACTTCAGGAATTTTAGACTTACAGAAAATGGGTGTCAGTGCCTCATACAGAATGCTTTTTTTAGAAATGGTCTGCAAATTCGGGGTTTATTCCCCGAATTACCAAATGAAATTAGGAAGAACTAGTAGCAGCCAAGTTTTTCAAAGAGCTGTTAACTAGATTTACTGTGCCTGACTGGCCATCTCAACCAGGATCTGCAATATGTTTGTCTTGGTCAATTATATGGCAAATTGTGAGCAGGTGATTTGCTCACACTAACCCAAACCACCATGTTCTCATTTTGGAGACTCACGAACCTCCTCTGTGTCAGAGTAAGCTTTAAGCAGTATTAGATGCCACCTAGTACATCCAGCTCCTCCTTACAGGCAGCTGATTCACTTGGCGGGGGGCTGAACCTCCACCTGGCGTCCTCAATTTTCAGAGATTACTTTTTTAACCACCACTGTCCGTGGAGACCTGCCCAGGACCCATCTGCATATTTCCATAGCCACCCGCTCCTGAAGCCTGTGGTTGTTGTAGCCTCTGGTGGATACTCAGTTGGAACAAGCTGGGTAGAGGAGTCCTGGACACGGTCCTGATCCTGGGGCTAAGGTATCAAAAGGCACTGAAGTGACCTGAGATGGTGAGCCAGAAAGCCAACATTAATTTTCCTGTTTCCAGATATAGAGAAGGTGCCGAGACAGGACATCCATCAGCTAACCCTCTTCCCTATTTAGCACCATCATACTTCTGAAGAGGGAAAACTACCTCCCATATTTATATGAAGCCTTTTATTTTTTGTAAGTGTATAGCAGTGTAATAGCTTGAGAAACCATAGGTAGTTCCATATGATCTTTACTTAAACCTTAGATGTTTACAAATAGTACTCTCCATGAATCTACTGCACAGAGAAATGTCATTTCCATGCACCTGTCAGAATTTTTGCTGGGGGAATAAAATATATTTTTAGAATGAGTAGAAAACAATTAATTGTCAGTAGGCAACCACGCCAGTCTGAAAAAATCCAGTTTGAAATAAGTTCATGGGAATTTTTTATTTTTAAGGATGCTGCACTTGAGCAATTGAATGATATCACATTTAAGGTCCTGGGTGGCATGCCATTTCCTTACTCATATGCATCTAATTAACTCTTAATTGTGCCATTTGTTATGAAACGAAAGAAGAGCTGTTAGACTGGATATTTTTCATGACAGTAAAACAGGATGATAGTGATGAAATAGCTAACGTATAGAGAAAGAACAAAAAACATGCGGGGGGGAAAAAAAAGACTCTTGGAGATAATGATGTTTAAAACATAGCAGAGACATTAGAAGCAGCATAATAGTGAAATTACCACGAATAACTTCTTGATCAACACAAACGGTATGAAAGGTACATTCTTTTTATAGCTCACTGAAGTGTGGATGACTGTCTGTGCTCAGAAATATTCAGTGAGCCACACTCTGATTTTAGTTACCCTGGTGTTGATGTGGTTTCATCTCAGTCTCCTCTTCAGAAAGAAGCAACCCAAACCTATTCTTCTCTTCTGCACAGATTATTTCTTGCTACTCATATATCTCCATGGAATTTCAGCAGGTTCCCAAAGCACAGGCCTAAAACATGGTTTGTAAGGGAAGAGAATGGCCAGGCTTTAGCAGCCATTGCATCTGCTTGGGCACCCACCAGGTTTCACTCCTTGTATTGCAACTCCCCAGACAGGTGAGTGGAGGACACCCCCCAGCACCCCACAGGAGCAGGAGTCCTTCCCTCCCACACACACATGGCTGGGATTGAAGTGATGGTGCAGGAGCTGATGTGAACTAATCACCTGAGCTAAGGGAGAACATTTTAACAGGTGTCTCCACTTCAAATGTATTTGTCCCAGTGAGTTCTTTGCTTTACATCTCCTCTTTGCGTTATACCAGAGGTACTTCCTTTTACCCTTAGTAGTAGAAAATTATATATTTCCTAATATAGTTCCCTAGTAATTTTTTTCCTTATTTCTCTGGATAGAGGTTCACAGCAAGATGAGCCATAACAGAAGATGACATAAACATGACAAATTATTTCAGTAAAGGTATCAAAATTTAAGCACCGATGATCCTACAGAGTTGCAGTCTTACCTGAAGTACTCCCCACATATGTTGATTCTGGGGGAAAAAAAAAAAAAAAAGAAAAAAAGACTCTTTGGCACAATTTTAGGTTATTATAACAGCAACATGCCTGCTGGTGAGGAGTCAGCAGGGACAGCAGTGGAGGGGACAGACTGGGGCACAGCAGTTGAAATCCACCACGGCTGCTTCCCACCCGGCCTCTGCAGCCACCACACCCCAAAATGGTCAGGGGCTCTGAGCTGTTGGGAGCTGCGAGGGACTCGGGAAGAGCCAAACATTGTTCCTGTTTGGGGTATGTCACCAGCGTTGGTCCATTGTGGTTTCTACAAAGGGCCAAACTTTCTCATGTGTGAATTTGCAAGTCTGCTCAGTGGAGTTCGCGGAGGTTGCATGCGTGCAAGAAAGGGAGCACGCTCTGGTCAAGAGGCTACAAACATAATATTGAATACCAGATGGCTTTCCTTATGCTAGCAGGAGCCAGCAGGCACTTCCAAAAGGCTACACACAGTTGAAAACTTGATGAAATTTTGTAAACCGTCACCATCACACCTCACAGCATCCATTGCCGAGTTTCATTCCTGGCCCACTGCTGTGACCTGAAAATCACTTCTCCTCTTCCAAGAGTTCACATGGAATTTATTAAAAACAAAACAAAACCAAACCCGCAAACCAAACCGCTCAGAGGTAAATATCGTGTGTAGTGAATGCATCTTATACTGCTGGAATGATATTTACGGATGTTTTATTTTTAATAGCTTCTTTTTCAAATCTTTTTCCATTTAGAGTTTTTTCATTTTAAAAGAAATGTCAGTTCCATCCCCCTCAAAAAAACAAACAGACAAACAAACAACAAAAACACACACACACACAAAAACCTAACAACAACAGGGAAAATAACCCACAACCCATTCCCAGTCTTAAAACTGATCTAATCCTCTGTACTCGATGTTTCTCTTCTGGGAGGAACTGCAAAAGCCAACTCGCAGAGCCAGGGCAGGCATCCTGGCCGTCCTGGGTCCTGGCCACAGTACACCCCTGAAATCTTAAACTAACAGGATTTAGCCCTATTCCAGCTTCAAGGAGACAGTCACACTGCCTCCTCCCACGAGTGAGGGACTCCAAGCAGATAACCTAATTGAGAAGGGAATTTTCAGTGGCAAAGGAGAGGTCAGGCTGTGGGAGTCTAGAAAATAATACAATTTTATTTTCCTGCTCTTCCTAGACTGTATTAATAGAAGTGTTAGAACGAGAGGAGTTACTCATTCAACACGAACCTGTAAATTCTTTAGCAGCTTGAGGAAGCCTTTTACAGCAGCAAAGTAACGAGTTCGTGAGTGTCTTGGACTGTGTGTCTGATGTGAGTTGATGTTCCACCGTCTTCCAGCTATTCAAAACCTGTGTATCTTTGTCCACAAATGATGAAAAGCATAAGGATGGGGTGATCCCGGCAATTTCCGACAGGACTCCGACTTACCTGAGGAGGCGTCGAGCTGGGGGACGGGGGGTGGTGATGGTAGATAAGTGTCCAGACGGACGGACAGATGGATGGACAGACTTCAGGTGTGCCCTTCCCCTCACAGCCCTCTGGACAATGCTGGTGCAGCCCCCCTGGGGCTCCCTCCCCCAAAGACTTCTGGAGAGCTGCCGTGATTTTTTTTTCCCTCGGAGCGTCGAAATCTGGAGACCAGATTTGGGGCTCTTGTTAGTTTGTTTTTCCAAGCCAGGTATTCCCCTCCTCACCACAAGCCCTGAACTTACACAGGGGAGGCTTAAACGACTCAGAAGAGCCGATGAAACCCAGCACACACACACGGGTACAGCCCCCGCACCCGCACGCACACTGATGGGGAGCTCCGAGCGTCCGGCAGACGGGAGCCAGGCGCACCGCCCAAATCACAGGTGAGGCTGGAGCCGAGCGGAGCGGGGCCGAGCAACCGGCAGCCAGAAAATAGAGGCAGCAGCAACCTGTTGGCACCGGCGGCAGCACGGGCAGCCTTCCCGGGGCTGGGGGCGGCCTCACACCCTCACAAAAAAAACCTCACCCTTTCCTCCCGGGCAGGGCAGGGCCGCAGGCAGGGGCCGGGGAGGGCTTACTCACTGAGTGCCGTGCAGGGGGACCCTAGATGTGCCCAGGCTGTCCTGCATCCCTTGGGCAGTGAGGCTAGGGGGGGGCAGAGGTCTGAGAGCCGGACACAAGCCGTGTCCCCCTAGTCAGCTCTCGAGGGAGAGTGGTGGTGTTTGGGGTTTTTTTCTTTTTTCTTTTCTTTTTTTTTTTTTTTTTTTTTTTTTGAGGAGCGGCCGCTCTTGCAGCCCCAGCGGTGGCTTTAGAAGAGATGCCGGCCTCCCGCCCCGGCACCCCCCCCGCTCCCGACCCTGCCGCCCCCGGCCCCCCGGCCCGGCCCGCCCCGCCGCCGCCTGGGTCGCCTCGCCTGCCCGGGGCCGCGCTGGGACCCGGCTTTTTGTTATTTTCAGGGAGCAGATATTAATTAAAAGAAATACATGATTAAAAAGTAATGAGTTGAATAAAAATTATCTCCGCTCATTTTCTGATTATGTTAATTGTTAAAAACCCTTCAATCACGCTGTTGCAGTCAATGGGTTTTAATGTGAAATTAGTGGGCTCTTGATAACTTACAGTCCAGAATAATCCTGGAGGTTTAGTCATCATTCCTAATAACGAGATGTTACTGAGAACGGAGATTTTACATGATTTTGCCACATTCAGCCCTTCCCCCATGAAAGGGTCTGCCTTTGTGGCATACAACTTCAATTTTCATGCCTACGACTACTTTGATAGTCTTACTTTGTATACTGCTCCATTATACACCAATTACATATTTTATGTGTCTGTGTGTCGTCTGAATATAAAAAAAAGTACGCCAAATATAAGGGTAGAAAAACGATTTCGTCCCTCCTGGATTTCTAATTTTATTTTTCCCGTCCAACTCGTCTTGAATCTTACGACAGTTTCTCTTCTCTGATTAATTATCTGCCTAAACCAAAAGCACAGGTTCATACCGAAAGTATTTAAAGTAAACAAACTGTTAAAAAAAATGTTGCAGGAGTTAGTACGGTACGAACAAGCTTGAAGAGTCCGGAAGGAAATAAATATGGAGAGTTCTCCGACGGGAGATCGCAAAGAGCCAGGAATTTGAAATAACTTCCCCGCTGTTTGGAAATGCTGTGAAATTCGCCCTCATAAAGAGAAGAAATTATGGCCCCCAGACCACTTTGATTTAAGCCAAAGTGTTTCTTCCCTAGAAATTCGTTTAAGAAATGTTTCACTTTTCATGCAGATAACTAAACGTATCCTTTTCTGTTCAACGGCTTTGAAAATTTGCATCTAAAACCCACCTAACAATTTAGCTAAAATCTCGAGCACTGACAGCAAATTGACTCCTCGCTGGAAGGAAAGGAGCGGGGCGGACCAGAAGAACGGCTGCGGGGGAACGATCCGCGCTGCCAGCCCGGGATGTGCCCGAATTCCTTCGCAGGGGCTGCGCCCACCGCGGGAGAGGAGCCGCCCGGGCCGCCGGGGAGCGGGCGGGACCGACGGACAGACCCCCGGCCCTTCTAGTTCCACTCTTTAAGATTAAAAAGAAAAAAAAAAGGCAGCGGCAAAATTGGCGCTCTCTGTTTGTGCGTGTATGTGTGCGCGCATAGCCACGTATTTCTTCCCTCCGAGACAAAGTGCCGGTGCCGTGCATCTCTCTGTCCCTGCAAGGATATCTCATTACTGCTGACAGATAAGAAAAGAGGTTTTTCGTGCGGACCGAGGGGGCTGGAGCTGGGGCTGCGGCGTGCGGGGCTCATTCCCGGCCAGCCCTGCATAGATGAGGCTGGGGAAAAGTCTCCGCCACGGCGACCTGAGCTGCTGCTGGTTTAATGTTGATCCCCTATTACCGGCGGTGGGGAGCGGGCGTTTGCTTGCCTTGCGGGCGCGAGGGGAGGTCGGGCCGGATCCTGCACGCCTGTCCCTGGCTCCTTTGGGATATGGGGAGGCCGTCCAGGATCGGGCCCTTTGGAATCTTCCCCCGGGGCAGGCACCCCCTCTCCCTCCTGTGTTTACCCCCACGCCCCAGGGCAGCTCCCGGGGGCACCAGGCCTCGGGGAGGAGTGGGAAGGTTACCTCCTAATTTGTTGTGAAGGGAGAGTGCTTGGGGAGGTTGTGGTTTGTTTTTTGGTGTGGTTTGGTTTGTTGTGGGGTTTTTTTGTTCGTTTTGTGGTGTTCTTTTTCTTTGGGTTTTTGTTTTGTTTTGGTGTGGGTTTTTAGTTTTTGGTTTTGGGTTTTTTTTGTTTTGTTTTTGGTTTTTTTTGACTCGCGCTTCTCGTAAAAAAGAGCCATTTGTTTACAAAGTCCCACTGCCCCCATCTGTGCACACCCCCGGCCGAGCTCACTAAAGCCGAGGGGATTCCTCCGTGCCGGGCCCCCTCGCTGGCTCATTTCCCTATTTGCATCCGCTGTTAGCTGAAGATCATTTTAATAAATAACAATGAAAGGGGGGCGCTTCTAGAGGACTTGTCGGCAACATTCAAAAGCCAATAGAGTTTATAATTCTACTCTATCATTTCTTATTGATTAGAGTAATCAAGATAAAAAGCTAGCCGGGCTACGAGAAGTTCAGCGGCATATCATTAAAGATAAGAGTCAGTTAATTCTGGCGCAGGGGTAATGGTGCCGGCGATGAAGAGTTCATTTGCATGAGATGCTGAGCCCCGTAACAAGAGGACAAAAATCACTAATTAGGACTGCAGAGTGTCTCGAGTTCTTCAAGCACCCTTCCGAGATGAGGGATGATGCAAAGAGACCGCAGTTTTATGTAAATCCAGAGCAGGACAACGCGACCGGGGTGCTGCTCCCCGGCAGGGATTGCCGACCGGGGCCGGGCCGGGTCCCCGGGGCTGGCGGTCGGTCGGGCCGGGTCCCCGGGGCTGGCGGTCGGTCGGGCCGGGCCCCGGTGTGCGCCGCTGCCGCCGCACCGAGCCTGTGGGACTCTGACTGCCCCGAGCAGCCCGGGCATCTGGGGGAAACACAGCCGCAGCAAGTGCCGGGCTTGCCCTGAAATCTGCGGGGTGGGAGGAAACGACAAGAAGGAAAAATAAAAAATCTCATCTTTGCTCCAAGGTTTATTCGTCGGCTTTTAAGTAGATAGAATAAAAAGTAAGTCTCGTGCTAACGAAAAATAATAAATAATTTTATTTTAAAGGCACCCACGCACCCATGAGCCTGCGGGCAGCTACGAGTTGCTAAAAGCTAGGGAGAGCGTTTCGCGCAGCCTGCAAGTCTGGGAGCAGAGCCCGCACCTCTGCGGGCAGCGGAGCACCTGCCGCCCGGGCCGGCCGCGGGGGCCCGAGGGGCCGCGCCGAGGCGGGACAGGCTTGGGATTCGCCTCTCCCTCTCGCTGCCTGCAGACACCCGGACACATCCTTCCCCACGGAGCACGAGTGGGGCCAGCGCCCCCTCTTTCCACCGTGGCTACTGTCTTCCCCCTTGTTCTCTTGTCTTGCCCCCTCTCTGCCCGCACAGACAGACCCTAACCCGAGCAAAGTCCCTCAACTTCTGGCAGCCCTCCGGGGAGAAAGGACACTTGTGGGGCTTTCGGGAAGGTCCCCACAAAATCCGGGACGCGCAGCACCGGGCTGGTGGCTATAAAGTTGTTTTGCTTGCCCGAGAGGCATCAGCCGCGGGAGGCTTGGCAGCTGGCGATTAGCGCTAACTTTGCCCCTCGCTTGGCCGGGGAGTAAAGGATTCACGGCCTTCTTTTGGCTAATTGTAGGTGTCAGCGTGGAAAGTGGCAATGTTTGCCGCCTCTCAAAAGTCTCACTGTCTCTCTCGCCGCCAGCAGCTCCCCGGTCAGCCCCGCCACACACTGCCCGGCAGACACGCAGGACCAAGTGCCCCGGCTACACCCACGGCCATCACTCACTTTCTCCCGTGTTCACACCTTTCTCTCTCCACAGGTGTTCTTTTCCATTCGCCCGCCGCGGGGCATACATCTCCCGCGCACGCACACGACCCACACTCACATATTCACGCGTGGATATCCGTGTCCCCTCCGTTTCTCGCACACTCGCGAACAAGGGCACACACGCGCGTTGGCATCTTGGGCACACGAATTCCTCAGACCCCCAAAGCCCCTTGCACACCCCTTCTTGCACACGTGCACCCCACACACACCTCTTTGCGTGCCCCCAGCACACTCATATGCACATATCCCCCACCTTCCCTCCAAGCTCACCTGCTCCCACGCACTCAGACAGACAGACAGACACCTCGCTTCCCAAACAACTACTCCCCCCCCGCGCCCGAGACTCCTCGTCTCCCCGCAGACTCCCGACCCAGGGCCCGGGACCGGTGTGGAGGAGGAGGGTGGCAGCTCTCCTCCCGCCTCGCCTCCCCCGTCCCCAGCTCTTTGGACTTTTGTCTGGCTATGTGGCTGAAGGCTCCTTTCCCCTTGTTCTTCCCATAGAGAATAAAGTCAGTCTGTATTTAATGGTTATGGCGGATGTGAGGAGGATTTGGCAAATGAAGAGGCCTTTTGCTCTAAAATATTGTTCCTTACGTCGTGTGAGTCTACCAACCCACCACGACCCCATATTCTTCTCTGGGTGTCTGACTCGAATGACAAACGAGCTGATTTTTTCAGTACATCGCTGGGAAATGTAGTGAGTGATAATAGAGATTTCTCTTTCATTTTTTACGCTTGACTTGGTTATTGTTGCTTTTCTTTTCCCGTGATTCCTTCTGAGGATTAGCTCTGACTTCCCCACTATTGGCGGTCAAAGTGGCCCAAACTCTGGATGACAATTGATGGGGATCAGGGGATTGCCCATTCTGTGCCTGTAAGAACTGATTTGTGCCAGAGAAACTCATCAAGTATAGGCGAAGAATAAAAAGCATTTGGGGGTAAATGCATTCATTGAGAAGGGTTCCTCCAAATTGCTTCTAAGTTTTCTTAATGAAAAGTAACGCTTGCAGCAATCAACGGCTTTTTGACGGATTACAAACCTGGGTAGGACTATGGGGCTGCATTTAAAAGTGCCCCAGCCTTAGCATGGGGGCAACTTGCTCACAAAAGTGTAGGAACGAGGGTCAGGCCGCAAAATACAAAGCTGAGGTTTGATGCGTGTAGGAGCAATGAAAGGTGCATTAATTTATTAACATGGTGTGCGCAGGAAAAGTGAAAGAACAGCCCGGTGTAAGAAGAATCATTAACTCTCTACCCCAGGGACCCACCCAAGGCTTGCCATTTACATCAAAATAGTTATTGTATCTTTAGAGAGAGAAAAAAAAAATCCCGCAGCAGCAACAGTCTGTGTAAGAGGTGGAGGACAGGAGGAAAGGAAAGGAAAGGAAAGGAAAGGAAAGGAAAGGAAAGGAAAGGAAAGGAAAGGAAAGGAAAGGAAAGGAAAGGAAAGGAAAGGAAAGGAAAGGAAAGGAAAGGAAAGATGAAGGGAGGAGGAGAAGAGAAGAGAAGAGAAGAGAAGAGAAGAGAAGAGAAGAGAAGAGAAGAGAAGAGAAGAGAAGAGAAGAGAAGAGAAGAGAAGAGAAGAGAAGAGAAGGGAAGGGAAGAGAAGGGAAGAGAAGAGAAGGGAAGAGAAGAGAAGGGAAGAGAAGAGAAGGGAAGACGAGTGCCAGCGGAGGTACCAGGCAGGGGCTCGGCGGCCCGGCCCCATTCCCATGCCGGTATTCCCGGGGAGGTGCGCCCGGTGCGCGGGGCCGATCCCTCCGCGGGGCATTGGGCAGCGGCTAGGCGGCTCGGCACCCTCCCCCCGAAGTGTGGCTTCGGGCGTTTAAACATCGATTTTGTTAATTAGTCTAACCATTAAGGGCCGGGAAGAGCGGCCGGGGGAGGGGGCCGGGAGGGGAGGGAAGGCTTTGTCCCGGGCTGGCTTGGCGTTCCGCTGGCCTGGGCTGCATTTCGCTTTTCGTGGGGCTTTTTTATTTCATTTTTTTTTTCTTTCGTATTTTTCTGAAGCAGACGAAGGACACAACGAGAACGGCCCCGAAGTGAAAAGGGTTAGACCAGGAAGGGGAGCCGGGAAGAATCTCCAGCCCTTCCCTGCCTTCCCTTCAAGCTCGAAAGGCCGGAATATTAACTTTTTTCCCCCTGCATCTTGTCAATGCTATCATGGCTTTGATGGGAGGGTCTTCAAGGTGGCACATTTCTGAACTTAACCCCTTTTCAAGCTAACTCTCTACCTCCCTTGTTAGTGCCCAGCTCTGAACTTCTGAAGAGTATTTTTGTGTGAGTCAGGGTTCATTCACTCGGGGGCTTTTGTAGGACTTTCTTCCTTTCAGCCCTCAGTGTGTTACACCAATTAAAGGACGACGTGCTGTAAATGTAATGGGCCGAGCAGTGATTGTTTTTGACAAGCAACAAAACACATAGATCCACCCCTTAGATTAGGCCGTTGAAGGGAGGTTCATGCCGGTCAGTTTACTGAATAGTTCATGAACTGTAATTCTGAGGGCTTGTGTGAAAGAAAATGTCTCTCTCCTTTTCTTTTTTTCTTTTCTTTTTTTTTTTTTTTTCCTTCCCTCTAAAAAGAAGAAACACCAAGCATCTAGGGGGAAGGGGATGGTTGGGAGGGTGAGGGGCGTTGGAGAGCAGAGATAGCTTTGTCTTGTCATTTAGAAAGAAAAAAAAAAAGAAGCTAACAGTCAAGCCACTTTATGTCACTAAACATGTCAGCCTCCTTTGCAGAGATGCTCCTCTCCATACATCTTCATAGGCAGCCTTGAGCTAATAACCTCCTAACTGCTCCCATCCACACAGTATTTTTATCTGGCCCAGAGCTCCCATGTAGCTGGACAAGAAGCCTTGGTAATTCTGACTTCATTTCACAGGAGCAAGAAAATGTTGATTAGAGTTGAACCTTTGAAGAGCAGAAAGCACAAGAACTATCATAGTATCATGTCATGGGACTGATCCTTTTCCTCCCTTGCTCAATGGGGGAAAAAAGGGCAGGGGGTAATCCTCTGTAACCAAACCAAAGGGGTTTGAGAAATGGAAAACTATCCTTCCCCAAATGTCGAAGGCCCAAGGGTGTACTGGGTTTGTTGTTTATTGAAGTGAAGCAACAGGGATATTCCCAGGGAAGGGGTAGGCATACAGGCTCTGGAAAGAGTCGGAAGAAAGAGATGGATGTTTCTTCTTGAAAAGAACTGAGTTCCTTCAGCCTTTCCTATGAAGATTATCCTGGGCATGTCACATTCCCTTTAATCTCAGAGGCATCTGCTGTCCTGCAGCTGAATGGTACCCTGTGAGGATTTCTGAAGGGAACCACAATAGTGCAACTCTGTCGTGGGGTGGGAGAAGATACTGCACAGAAATGTCTTCAGAGTCCTTTGGGAGAAGGGTACGCCTTAGCTAGTGACCCCAAAAGCCAGCCTGTGGGACAATCTTTGGGAAGGAAGCTACCTCGGGAGCTCCTGCTGAAGAAACCCAGCGTGATCTGCTGTCTGCTTTTGACTGGGCATCATTTCACCCTTGAACTGATAAGTTAAATAAATAATGTGTCTTGCTTTCAGATGTGCTGTTTCTCTAGGCATTTTTTAGCAACTTCCAGGGTCTGATAAATCCCTGTTAATTCCTGCGGGTCCTCAGCAAACCCCTATTACACTTGTGGAAACAATGGGGCTGTCTCCTGAAGATACAGAATTACTGCTGTGCAATAATCAGATCACAGCCATCTGGGCCTAGGCAGCAACGCATAGCAAATTTTTCTAACTCCTCTTCAGTTCAATACAATGGGACCTAATTCCTGCAACACTTTTTTTTGGATCCAGCAAGTTGTTTACACTGGTAATAAGCGTACCGTATGCGCTGTAAAATTTGTACTTGTTACTGCAAGTGATTAATGAATACGTGAATCACAGCTCAGGACTTTAACTCTCATTGACTTCATTATGCAGGAGGTATCAGGAAGCAAAAAGACACGTGTGCTAACTCATAAGCAGAAGCACATCACTAATTCCAGTTTGCAGGCCCCACTACAGCAGACTTTACGTCTTCAACCCCAAAAACGACTGTGTGCTACTCATGCTGGCACACTGATCGCAGTCATTTGAGGCTGCAAATGCCACCAGAGACAGGGACACTGTGTGGACAATGAACAGATACCAAAAGGAAGCTTGTCTGACTCAGAGGTGTGTGAAATCTGCTCCCAGGGGAGGTGGATGGCTGCAGTTCAGGGAGGAATAAGAGATGCTGGGCGTTGTGTGCCCTTGCAAAGGATAAGATCACCATCTAATCTGAGTTTGGCTAATTACAGTGCAAAATGCTGCAAAATACTGTGGGATGTACAGAAATACGTGAAAGAGCCTCCTCCTCTATTTCCCACCCTTCTCAGCAGTGAGAGGAGAAAGCTCCACCTGCTAAAATGATGTGGAGGTATTTCCTCAGGCAGAGGCTTCCTGAAGAATTTCTTCTTGTTCCTTTCCAACTAGGTCTTCCCAAAAGACTTTTCCCAGGAAACCTAAAGATTTTTTTTTTCTAGGTTGGGAGAGAATATTCAAAACAGCCAAGTAAAACAAGTTATAAATTTGTAAACATTTCTGTCATGCAAGCAGCCCATTCTGGTTGCATAGCAGTAGGGCGATTCTCATTTGGGAGAGAAAGCAGAACCCATGCAGGGGTTGCCAGTTGTACGTAATGTAGCCATCCTCAGCCCGTGCCAAACAACCTCTCTGCTATGCCAAACCATCCCAGATTTTGTGTAAATTTATTACACCAAGCACACAGCAGCTGTTTAATTGCAGAGAATTTAGGACAGGAAGTGAAGAATAAATCTGCATCCAATTGAATCCGCAGCATGTAATTATCTGGAGCACAAATGGGTAAATAACTAAAACTAATGTGTCTAGGAAAATAAAAGCACACATATAGACACATATTTGTGTGGGGAATGAAAGTGTGTTTCATTCAAGTAAAATGACTCACTCACAGTGTTCCCTTGATCTGGCTCCAAGTGTTTGCAGAGTGCCTTGCGATTCTCGCCTGAAGAGTGCTACATGACTTTCAAAGCACGGTAACTTTTTTCCAGGTGTTACAGAGCATTTTACAGCAGCAGATCTCATGATCTGACAACTCGAAATAGTAGGCAGGAGAAAATTAGCCTGCAAATTCATCACAGAAATTAGTGGAGATTTGTGCTGTATCAGGCTGGCTGTACCCTCTTCCGAGGGTTATAGAGGAATGAGAAAAGGCATCCACTTTTACCAGTGAAGAAATTACTGTGTTTGTGTCTTCCTCGGAACTGAAGAAAATGAGCACTGGGAAGGATTCATTTTTATGTATCCCCTCTCAGATAGAAGTTCAGTATTTTTTACACTTTCCGCAATTCTGAACTTTTCCCAAGGAGAACAGAGAAGGAGTGTGGGTGTTATTTTCTCAGAACAGATTTTAATTTTCACTGGTTGCTGTGAAAATTAATATTTGAAAATGGACCAATGAAAGTGTACACTCGATAAAGGTGGACAGGCTGCAGTAAGCTGCCTCCAAAAAATGTGGGGAGAGTGTTCTGGCTAGTAGATAGATGATTGGCAAGGAATGTAATCTCCTGGGGAGATGGTTTTCAGATCTCCTCCCTGACTAGATGTTGAAAGCACTGCCCTGCGTATCCAAGTTAATACAGTGTAAATACAGCACTGGGTAGCTGCATGCAGCAGGATGGCTGTAGTCCGAAAAATCTGTAACCGAGATTTACTTGTAAATGTGGTATCCAGAAAGAGTGCCTACTAATCCACTCCCTGCATTTTCCCTCTTCTCCTGTATGTATTTTCCATGGCTTGCACCACCATTTGGATACTCATGTTAACGCCGTATACCCATTCTCAAAGCTATGAGCCACTTTTGCAGCCTTCTTAACTCACAGGGTTTCTCAGCCCACTGCAGGGGAAAAAAATAATTCTACTGAACTAATCATACACATTCCTTTGGTGGCAGAGTTTATTAAAGATTTTTTTTTTTTAATGGAGATGTTTTTTAGAGATGAAGCAAATGGAGAGGATCAAAGCAATTTTTCATTACTGGGTGGCTGAATGATGGTTAGTGAGACTAGAGGAGATTGACTGTTTTGTAGAGAGATTAGCAGAATTCACATCACTGCTGAATGAAAGGTGGAGGAGGCAGAAACCCTAAACAAGTGAATTCAATTACTTCTGAAAGGAATAGGGTAAATGAGGATTCTCTCTTTGGGTTTGCTCCAGGAAATATTTCTGAAAAGTTTGTTGAAGAATACCAGTCATCCAAACCCTAATTTTGCTATTATGTAAAAAGTCCTTGCTCTGTGGCAGCTTGCAAATTGGAAATGCTTCCCTTGTTTTGTGTACACTTTTGGTGTATCACCTCTTCCTTTAATTTCGCTCTCAAATTACACCACCCAGTGCAACTTGTTTGCACATGTGGCAGGGGTTTCAAAAGGAATATAAACCTGATCCCAGGCCCACCGGAGTAAAAGAACAGACTCTCCTCAGCTTCCCTGGATGACCGCCCCGGCGGAGGGAGCATTGAGCTGCGTCTGCGGGCTCTCGGCGGGGCGACGTGCTGGGGTGTGATTGCTGGGGAGGGGTGCTGCGCTCGGAGCTTAAGCATGGGCTGGCACAGCCTGTGACAGCCTAGAGTTCACAAATTAGGAAGTTTGGATTTTCTGTTTATTTGTGATGTGGTGATGTTGTAAGCAATATGGCATGATAGAAAGTAATATTTGTTCCACAGACCACTGGAGCATTGATTAAGAAGTGGCACATTCTTGTTGCCAGCCGGTATCTCTGATGAGTGTCCCTGGAGCAGGAGAGCTCCCACAGGCATGCAGCACTCTCCCTTCTTTCCACCTGCATTTGAGGGTGCTAAGCACAGAGGGTCTCTCCGGGGACCTCCAGGCACTGCCAGTGCAAGGACTAGCAGCTGAGGCACTGGGTCCTACAGGCTAGGTAAGGAGGAGGTACCCCAGGGGCACCTATCCCCTCATCCTGACCTGCTAAGAAGGCATTGCTGAACAGATACAGAGCAGGGAGCTGCTGAAAGGACAAGGGGTAATGGTTTTACATTAAAGGAGGGGAGATTCAGGCTAGACATGAGGAGGAAGAAATTTTTTACAATGAGGATATTGAAACACTGGCACAGGTTGCCCAGGGAGGTGGTAGATGCCCCATCCCTGGAGACATTCAAGGCCAGGCTGGACGGGGCTCTGAGTAACCTGATCTACTTGAAGATGTCCCTGCTCATTGCAGGGGGTTGGACTAGATGACCTTTGAAGATCCCTTCCAACCCAAACCCTTTTGTGATTCTATCACTTGCAGATGTTTCTTCCAAGCAGAGGTTTATCCTCTCCACACCTGCTGGGGCCCTACCTTCCGCAGCATGGTCTCTTAGCACTGCAAACCTGAAATACCCCCAGTTCCTTCTGTTGTAGTTTGACACCTTCGTACATCCCATCCTGCCTCAATCTCCACCTGCCAATGTCTGTTCCCTCCAAGCCACCTCTGCGGGTGCCACTGCCCCTCTCAGATCCTCCTCCAGCTCATAGGACACAGCTCCATATCTTTGGTTCTACCAAACCCCCCTCCTCATTTCTGGATGCCATAGAAAAGCCTCTCAGCTGTCAGTTATTGGGTGAGGTGCTGTACAGGATGCAGAATGAAATCTGGTGTCTGCCTTTCACTGTCTCCTGGGTCATGTCCTCAATTTATCCTATTCCCTCCCAGTCTTCCCCCTCATCCATCCTACTGCAGCAAGTGGGGTTACATTTTATTCACTCTGACATAGCTCTGCATTTTGGCTGTGTATTCTGGAGATGCAAACAGGGACTTGTGTCAATCAGAACAAGGCAAACTTTGAGGATCCATCTAATATTTTTTTTTTTTCCCCTTCTCTGAAGCTGAGTTTAAGGTCTTACACACACACCGCAGAGCTGGAGGGAGTTAGAAAGGTGGCTTCTTTCTGCAGCAGGGTGTAAGAGAACTGCCCTAACCACGCATGCTGCGTTGACTTCAGGTGCAGGAGAAGGGTGGCTGTGTAAGGAGTTATCTTCCCAACTATTTCCAAAGTCCACTCTTGGAGAATCCATCTTGATCTACTTCCACCACCCCATCCCCCCACCCAGAAAAAACCAACCATAAAACCCAAAAAGAACCACCCAGAAAACCAAGTTCCCAGGAAAAACATCTCACTTAATGGAGCAGAAGAGCAGAGGAGCCAAATCTGCAGCTGGGGTAATGGGTGTAGTTCCATGAAAGTAAATGAAGCCATGCTGTCTTCTCCCAGCTGATGACATGACCTACAGTCCTTAGCTGTATAATACGTGCTGTATATTTGTGTGGCGTACAACCATGTGGCAAACTTTCTCCCTCATCAGGGATGTTTCTGTTTGCAGGGGGAATTCAGGAGACCAAAAGAAAGTCTTTGGCTTCCTTTCTACGTGCCTTCTCTAATAAATCATTAACCCTCTTCCTTAGTCTTTTATATCTAGTCTTTCCCAACTGCTTTATTATTCCAAAGAGCTAATTTCTTGCCAAATTTCTTGCACTTTTTCCCTAGTGCTTTACTCAGCACAAATCCTCTAATAGTTTGCCTAAGATTTTTTGCATTCTCCAAATATCTGGCAGTTTCTAAACTTTTGTGTAGCTCAGAACTGAGCTATGAGGTATTTCAGATCATCAGCTTGTACCAGAACCACCACTGGATAAGTTTTCTCATATTTTACACCATTCTCTCTTTAATCTCTTTGTCACACTGACAGCTCTGCAGTGTTCATGGATGGGTACATTTGCCAATAGATTTTCGTAGTTACCCAACCTGCTACATCCAAGGCAGAGTCTTTGGGAAGCAGCTACATTTCTGTGGCATATCTGACCCTGTGTATAGTAGCACTCAAGGCACCCACCAGAAACCTTTGTACCTGAACATGTCATGAAAATGGAGAGACAATCTTCTCTTCTACGAAACTTCTCCCAGATGATCTGGCTCAGGGCAACGCTTGCTACTGATTTCCACCAGGCAACTGGGACCAGATGTTTGTAGCAGCTTTCTTATTCTGGGACATGGGTGAGTACAAAGCCCCACCTCTTCTCCCATTTCTGGGCAAACTGCCTCTCTGAATTCCCGTTCACCAAGTCTCTGGGTTACTTAGGCCATTGTTGATATTAGATCTTCAATGGTCCGTGTCTCTTTCTCACACAGTTCATGGCGTGTCTCTGCAGTACTGGCAAATCCACAAATAAGTCCTTCGTAGTAAATTCAGAGCCCTACAAACTGCACATCTGTGACTGCCTGGGAAATTGCCCGGTCCTATTCCCAGTCTTTTGTTTGTTTGTTTGTTTGTTTATTTTTTGAGAAAACTCCCTCTCGTTGGGTTGTCTGTCCATGAGAAGGTACTGCTTTTCAGAGCAACACTCATTTCAGGAAGCTCAGGTTCAGTGGCAGCCTTGATCTGATCCTAGGCTGGTTGTAAATGTGGCCTTTCTTACCGGCGGTCTCTGAGTGTGCCCAGAGCCATCTCGGCACAGTAGACAGGCTGAAAGGGACCTATTTTGCAGTGACCGCTTCCAAGATCACTCAGTGTCAGCCAAAAGCCGGCACTTTCAAGTGCTGCTTACTGACGCAGTAGAAATGCTGTCTCCTGCCCTTCACCTCTGCTCTTTGCTTCCACTGCCACTTGCCAATTCTTCTTAAAGTGAGTATGGAAAACAGACTGAAACACTGTGGTATCCAAGGTGTTATCCTCCTTTAACAGCAACTGCACCTACTATGGTGTTCTTTCTTTCAGCATGTTATACTTTGCACTGAGGCACACACTCTCATCTCTCTTAAACAGACCCATGGATGACATCCAAGTTGCTGCTTAAGGCACCTTTAGGTCTTCAGTGGTCTGTACAATGCCTTCTCCCCACACGTGGGGCAGTTTAATGGGTCAGTGCCTCTGAAAATGAGCCTTGAGTCTTCATTATGAAGTAAAACCTGTGAGTTCAGGACTCAGAGGAACCATCCTTGAACCCTTACCAGAGCACAGCTTCATAGTCTCTTCCATTAACTAAAGTCATTAAAAGACATCCTGACCCAGCGCTCAACCTTTCCCTGTTTGTTGCCTATAACTCACCACTGCACAGTTACCATATCCCCTGGCAGTGGCTGTGGCAGTGAGCACTTTGGCTCGACAGGGGACTGAAACAATTATTGGCCTCCAAATCTACGCTGCATGCAGCCTGAGGGGTTTCCTTCAGGTAACATTTAGTCAGCTTCCCTGGACCAAATACCCCACCGCACAAGGGGATGGGATGCTTGGAGCATGTTTGGTGGGCATCTGAGCTTCCCAAGTAGTGTTCTCTGACAGATGGTGAACTTATACACACTCCAGCTGCTCTGTCACTGAGCAAACCTGCAGCAAGTGAGAGTCACCACAGGATTAGCTTCAAAGCTGCACCATGGCTCCCAAGCAACCTGTTTATGCAGGTACCTCCCTGATGCACAGGAATATTCACTGCCAAGATTTCCCAGATCTCAAGACACATCTTGGATCATCCCCATCTTTCTTCTACTAGCAGAATACAGACTGTTATGACACCTCCTCCTACAAGCAAGGTCGCCCATGCCCTACAGATCAGATGCTTTCAGCTCATCTACTTCAACCATGCGACATTGTCATGGTTTAACCCGAGCTAGCAATATAATAATGACAGCCACTCGCTTGCTTCCCCTCTACCCCAGCCCAAGTAGGGGAGAGAATCAAAAGGGAAAGGAGAAACTTGGGTTGAGGTAAACACAGTTTAATAAAGTAACAAAATAACACTAATATACTACTACTACTACTACTACTATGTATAAAATGGAAATATAATATAAAATAAAAAGATACTCAGTGCAGTTCCTCACTAACTTCATTGGCAGCGAGCAGCCAGTCCCAGGCAGCAGCACCCGGTCCTGAACAGCCGATCCCAGAGAGAGAAGAGAGAAAAAGGCAGAAGGGTCCGGAGGCCTCTGCAAAATGGCAGGATGGCAAAGGCCGATGTAAAGAAATTCCCAAGCAGAAATCCCCTGAACATGTCTCTGTCCCAGCTCTGAAAAAAAGCTAGCCTGAAGATCCCAAATCTCCTAATGGCATGGAATATTCTCATTGATCAGCCTGGATGTCAGTCAAGCTCTGCCCCATCCATGCCTCGCTTCCCATCTGCCTCACACCTGTGGGCAGAGCTGAGAGGCCTTGGCTCACAGACCAGAGCAATTAAAGACTTTAACTCTCTCCCAGGGTGTTATCTTCTTGTTCTCAAACTAAATCCAAATATTGACCATGCTAGCTGTGAAAAAGGAAGGTTTCTAACTGCATGAAGGACGATTAACTCGTTTTCAGTCAAACCAGCACAAACGTCTGCAAGAGCATCAGTCCACTCTCATCGGAGCAAGACCCCACCATTCAGAGACTGGCCTTCTACAGCAAGCTGCAGAGCTGGCTGGACGGTCCCCATCTTGCTTTCTCCTCACTTCAGCCCATGCCCACGCAATGACCTATAGGTTCAGCTCATGCTCGCTGTTCCCCAGACCTGGTAACCCCTCACACATTTGGCCACAGTCATCTACCCACCTAAGATAGCTAGGTCAGCAGCTCTGACCCTTGAACTTCCACACTTTGACTCTCAGGTCAATAAGCTGCAATTTTTCCCCTTCAAAGCTGAGCAAGGTCATTCACTGGGTACCACCAGTTAGTCTGTTTCGGCCACACTCCTCATTGTTCTTAATGCAGCATTTCTCTACCTGTGCCCTTAACTGAGCACTTAACAGGGCTGCTTCCCTTAGCAACCATTTTCCTCATCGCACAAACTGATTATATCATTTCTTCTAATTACTCAGAAGTGCCATCAGGAGGATTCCCATCCCGCGTATCAGACTCTGGCCTATACTCACCATGTCCACAGGGCTGGGCTCCTGCATCTCTCCCGCAGACGTGTCCTCTTTCGGCGTACAGCTGCACCTGAGCCCAGTGGCAAATTCCATCACCTCTCAGAACAGCTCTGGCCTCCTTTTGCTGATCTTTGCTGGCCAGGCCAAGTCCAGCTGAGCCCCTCTCAACTGGTCCATTGCCAAAGCATCTTGGCAGCCTTTGCTGGAGGGGCGCCAGGAGGGAAGGCTCCTCAGGTTCCCCCCCAGCTTAGGTAGATTCTTTCATTCTTTCTCTACTCTGAAATCCCTGCTGAGCCCTGACCTACCAGGCTGGTTTCTGGCTTTGGATTCTGTGCCCTGCTTCAGAAACGGAGTGGACGACCGAGTCTTTTTTTTTTTTTTATCTGCATGTAATGCTTCAGACCTGTTTGGTTCCTGGGAAATACTGGTGCTCTGCATCTTCTCTGCCATTGATGTGGTCTACACATGAAATACCGACAAAAAGGTTCTGGGCTTGCTTCCTCCAATCGTTCACAGCAATTTTTTTTGGCAGTTTCATACATATTTGGACAGTTTGTCTGACCTCTTCCCTTCCAGTTTCTGCAGTTGTGACAGTGTTAGGTACGGCTAGGCAATAGAAGTCCTCTGGCAGCTGTAATTCCACATCAGGTTTGTGACTTTTGCCACTTTCTGATTACCTTGTGCTGTCGGTATTTTTAGTGTTTCAAATCCTCACTGCCGTCCTGCTCAGTTAGTAACCTCCAAGCTTGCCAAAGATTCCTTGGCCTCCCTTGTCCCCGGAAAAGCTGCTGGTCCTCAGCCATCTGGTTACTGGTTCCTTATTCATCCATTTTGAACTCGTTCCAGCTTCTGCTGCCCCCCAAAAATATTACCTCCAGTCGCAGGCCATCTCTCAAGCCTTTCAGCAAAGCCCTCAGATGTTGCTTTAATCCCTTCTGCAAAGTCTCATGCTCTTTTCTTGGGTCTTTAGCCCTTATTTTAGTCACTTGTCATATCCTCCATTTCTGCAGGTTTTGTTCAGAGAATTCTGCAGGAAGTCTAAGTGCATGGCAGAGCACAGCATTCCTGTTTTTCTTTCTCTACTGGAAACAGCTCATTTGATATAACCTAGAATTGCATTTGCCTGCTTGGCAACCCTGTAACTTCAGAGTCTCATGGTCAGAGTGTGGTCAGGTCTTTTTTTCTCCTTTTGCATTTCTATGTAATGAACTTCTGGCTTCAAGCAGAAATCCTTCCAATTCATCCATAAGAGCATTTATATGACTACAAATAATCTTTTTTCTATTTGTAAAGACCACCAGCTCTTCCTGTTGGATATTTCTGTCCTCTGTGTAGCTGATGCTGCTATATCTTGCACCCAGGTATATACTAAAAAGATAAATTGGGCACCCTCTTGAGAAACTCCAGGAGGGATTTTCCTTGATCTGGCACCTGCCCTTTCAGCATAGCCAACTGTCTCCTCTTCTCTAGCCAGCTCCTTTTCCACCTCATAGCTCTCCAGTGATTCTCCTTTCCTCCTGTTCAGCTCATGACGTCCCACAAGGTGTTACATTGAAATCGAGATATGCTGGTGTCCCTTCACTAGAAAATGCTTCTGGTTTAGCTACAATGCTCAGTTTGAAGGTTGAGCCTAACTCAGACAAAGCTGTTGTCCAGATCTTCTTTATACTCCAAGGAGGGCCACAGTCTGGGCAGGAACAACCCCAGGTTCCAGTACAGGTTGGGGAATGACCTATTAGAGAGCAGTGTAGGGGAAGGGGATCGGGGGGTCCTGGTGGACAGCAGGATGACCATGAGCCAGCACTGTGCCCTTGCGGCCAAGAAGGCAAATGGCATCCTGGGGCGAATTAGACGGGGGTGGTTAGCAGGTCGAGAGAGGTTCTCCTTCCCCTCTACTCTGCCCTGGTGAGACCTCGTCTGGAATATTGTGTCCAGTTCTGGGCCCCTCAGTTCAAGAAGGACAGGGAACTGCTGGAGAGAGTCCAGCGTAGGGCAACAAAGATGATGAAGGGAGTGGAGCATCTCCCTTATGAGGAAAGGCTGAGGGAGCTGGGGCTCTTTAGCTTGGAGGAGACTGAGGGGTGACCTCATTAATGTTTATAAATATATAAAGGGTGGGTGTCACGAGGATGGAGCCAGGCTCTTCTCGGTGACAACCAACAGTAAGACAAGGGGTAATGGGTTCAAGCTGGAACACAGGAGGTTCCACTTAAATGTGAGAAGAAACTTCTTCTCAGTGAGGGTGACGGAACACTGGAACAGGCTGCCCAGGGAGGTTGTGGAGTCTCCTTCTCTGGAGACATTCAAACCCGCCTGGACGCCTTTCTGTGTAACCTCATCTAGGTGTTCCTGCTCCAGCAGGGGGGATTGGACTAGATGATCTTCTGAGGTCCCTTCCAATCCCTAACATTCTGTGATTCTGTGATTCTGTGAGGGGAACAGACATGTTGAGGGCACAGTTCATCTTGTCTTGATGTGAGAGTCTGAAACAGGTCAAAAGAATAAGCTTTACAAGTGTTCCTCTCTCCCCTTTGAATAGAAAAATACACTCAGGACACTAAGGTAGGAGCAGACTCCTAAAGCTAGGTGGAATTATCTACCCTCTAGTTACCCAGGCTTCCCCAGAAATCCCTTTCATGATGCCTTTAGAGAAGACCACAGGGGGAGAAACTGCATGAGCAGCCAAAACAGAGAATTTCTTGCAGTTTTGATTTGACTTATTTTGCCTTGTCTCCTGTACTGATTCTTTCCTGTGCCATTTCAGGAAATTTAAAAATAAGTGGATTAAAAAAAAACCCAAACCATTTCCCCCCTTCTCAGTCACTTAGTGTAGCTATATTAAACATAGTTTAAAAAGTAATACTGCCTACACACTTTACCAGTCACCTCAAATTTGTATTAACTATGTCACTGTCAAATGGTGTTTGCAATGATTCGCATTTGCTTTGAACTCAGTCACAGCCACCAAGGAAAAAAAATCAGGTGAAAAATCCAGTAAAGTTCCATACCAAGGTTATGAATTTGAGCTGCATCTCCAGGAACATCAGCTGAGAAAAAACCATCTGTAAGTCACCTTCTCCTCATTCACATGCTTCTTATAGATACGACTGTAAGAATCTCCTCCCACTCTTGAGATTTCATCCTGTCCATACTCTTGTCAACATCTCCACATAATGCACTGCTCACCAGAGGCTTTGTACAAATGCTGTTCAATATTGTCAGGAAAGTCATCACATGAGTGTTGAAGTTAACACTGACACCAGCTCTCCACCCTCACATGCATTTTAATATGGAAGCTACAGTGATACAAAAACATGTCTAAGCAACAGAGACTCTGTGTTCACCTACTCAGAACAATTTCAAAAGCTTCCCAAAGATGCCACCTTAAATTTAGGAACTCCCCTCTAGTTGGAGACCAAAGCTCTCAAAGCCACAGGGTTGCTACTAGAAGACAAAAGGCAGTAGGAAAACATATAAAAATCCACAGTAACTCTTGAACAGCCACTGCTGCTCTATAATAAAAGAATAATAGTGTGTGGCCCTCTTATAGCACTTTATCTGGGGATCTCAGTGGCTACACAATGAGCGAGTTAGTTTGTCTCTTAGCCTAAAGCAGAAAAAGGTCCAAAACAGAGCTGTGGGAACACAACGCCTCTCCAGGCCAAATCACAATTCTCTGGGAGCTCTTCAAAGCATGGAAAAAGCCTTACTCATGGTGTATACCTTGTTTCGTCTCCCTTTTGACACAAGAAGGACACAGAAGAGCTGAGGGTCGCACGGCACATATCAGAAGCAGCTGGGCATTTCTTTGTTTCTGTTTCTGTGCTGATACTTGCTTTCAATATGACATATTTTGCACATTAAAAATACTGAGTAAGCTTGAATTATTTTATGGGAGAGCTTGACTTATAGGCTATATATAAAACGAAGTACCATCAACTGCTGTGTACAGAAAGATATAGGCAATGAGGCAGATGTGTGCCCTGTGCATATTAAAACTTGTTTCTAAAATGTAGCCATTTTTTCTTGGCGTTTCACATTTGAATTCTTTTTGGTAGAGAAATTCATGCTAAGATGAAGAAGCTTTTTACCAGAATATGAGGTGCAAGAATAAGTACAAGACTTTTTTAGAAGCTTGTTGGTCTTTAATGGCCTGCAACTGTGTATAATTTATCCTGAAGAAGACCAGTTAATTAAAGTATTATTAATCCAATTGTTTTACTTTTTAAAAGTCTTTCTAAGACATTTTGTGCCACGTGTTGCATAGGATATAGTCCTCTAGATATCCAAACAGGTCTTGATTCCACATTTTTTAAAACCCTTAAACCAATAGCTCCAGGCCACAGGTTCCAGGACGTCAGAGCTGGAGTGGTATTGCTTTAACATAAACATCCTAGATTGCACTAGCCCTTGTCTTTGCCTTCCTCTCCTGGAAGGTGATGGCTTCCCATGTTCAAACAAAACATTTCTTCAATGCCAGGTCACTTGGTTACAACACTGCAAAGGCTGGACTTGCTGTAATCACTGTCCTTGACATGGTGTATTCAATGCGTAGAGAAAACTGTCAAAACTAAACCAGTAAAGGCCAAGTCTCCCAGAAGGTTAAAAAATATACATGCTAAAATGCCAAGACTATCTAACATTTCACGTGAAATTCTCCATAGTAACGCCACTCCAGTACTGTAGTGGGGAAAAAAGAGTATAAAAAAATAATCTAAGGTCTTCAAAAAGGCCCTTCAACTTTAAAGTGAATGTATTTGTGGAGAAATGAAGGGTCTGTTGTGCAGATGGCTGTTTGCTCTCATTGCGAGAAGCAGACAGCTTGGGTGAGGAGGGAAGGGGAGCCAGATAGCGTATTACCATGCAAAAGCAGCCAGCTCTGCCCATGATGACTGCAATATTAACTTCCAGGGCTTCCTGCGGCTGAGAGACAGCAGTGGCAGCAGCAGCAAGTTTCACTTGCCCCCTGCCCCCCACCCCCAAGCTTCCAGGTTCAATAAAGATTACATCATGGAAAAAGTATGCCATGTAAGCCTGAGAATCAAAGCCGTCACAATTGGCGGCTGTTTAACTGTAATGTCGCTGAAACACATACTCCCCCTACACGGACACACACTTTTCCCTTCACCCCTCCCATCCCACCCTGAACCGTCCGCGTCTCCTACGATTAAGGGTAGTATTATTGGGGAGAGGAAAATCTGATCAAAACTGTCGACCGCCAACTGCCGATTTTCTATGGATTCAATAAAGGCCACCTTAACGATTTCCCTAATTAATGGATGACATCTTTGGCTGGAGGAGAGGCGCTGTATTCTACTCTGCCTTAGTCTTTGTTAACCTTCTAATTAACTTTCGTAGGTCACCCAGGTCTCCCAAACCTAAAAGTGAAGAGAGCCATTGTGCTAGAAGCAGTAAACTTACTTTTTCTGCCTGGGTACTTAAAAGGGAGAACGATTATAGGCAGAGAAAAATAACTCCATTTAAACTCTTTGTGACTGTGGAGAATGCATAGGTCCCTGCCTTAGAAAATAATTGAAACACCTTTTATACTAATATTTGCATGCATAATAAACCGAATTAGCAAATATGCATCTAAATTCAGCTGCAGTTTCAAATTGGTTAGGGATTTGGAGGGGGTTTGGGTCCCTTTTTTTTTTTTTTTTTGGAATGTGAACTTCAGTGGGTCAACAAAAGGAATTGGATTTCTTGAGCAAATTGCAACTGCAACAGCTACCAGCTTTTACACGGCATGATCTCCAGCAAAGAGTCTGGGCTAATAGTACACACGCACGCATTCTAATACTATAATATTAGGCCAGATTAATCCCTGTGGTAAGACCATTGAAGTCAATGGAATTGTATCAGAGATGAATTTGGTTCACTGCCTTTTGTGGAATCTAATATGAATTGACCATTGAGCTGGAGGCATCAAAGATGATAAATGCAGCCCTCTTTCAAACAGTCTGATGCAACCCAAAAAAGGGCAGGCAGAAGGCATTTAGGATGGGTGGCCTTTTCTTCTGTCTACAGCTTTCTCAGGGAAATTCTGCCCTCATTCACGCTCATTGACTGAAGTCAATTAAATTATTTTAATAAATTGTAATTAAAATTCACAGTGTACAATGAAAGATTGAAACTTCATAGCACAACTTGACTAGTAAACCTGAAGTTAATTGCTTCCTGAAAGTAAAGATTGAGAGTGCTTCTTTGGCTTATGGAAGAGACATGAAATTAATTGTTCCTGGTTTTCTCTACTCAGCACAGAACAACAGAGCAGGGAAGAAGAGAGTAATAATTGCTCCTCAATATAAACATACAGTTGTACATCCCTGCACAAATATCTGATTGTGCAACCTGTGCTCCTGGACAGAATGTACTGAGCTTGAAATTTACATCAGGAAAAAAAAAATCTAGGATAGAATAGTTTGGAGAATTTTTTTTAATTAACTGAGTAGGAAGCATGATACGGTGATTAAAAGATGCCCCAAAATCAGGCTATCTCCAGTTTTATCCCTCACTGCCATGGGTTTGCAGTGGAAAATGATCACTTTGACCTTGGTTCTGTTTCTCCATCTTTACAGGAATTATGTTTCACTGAAGTAGCATTTTTTAAAAAAGGCCTTGAACTGATCAGGTATGAAAGCTGTAGACAAGCAAAATGCAACGTGTCGGACCAAAAGTCTGAGTTTTCGAATAGCCAAATTACTATTTTGAAGGTTTGATCCTGCCATATATACATTTTCTAATGGAATAATTGACGTGTAAGGTGGCATCTATTTCTTCTTTGTTCTATTCTCCCGTTGAGTGGTGTAAGGTATATTAATCATCCTCCCAAGTGTCCCTTGTATGTCCTAGGAACAGCCTGGTGGTCGATTCATAACTCTGAGCAAATATGAACTGTGGCACCTTGCAAAAATTATGTTCAGTTAAATGCCTTCTATGTTTCTGCCTGCAAGGTCCCAAAGGAGGTTTGGCATCATCTGACTTTGATTGCTGAGGAAAGACAATCTAATGACATGCACGGGATCACGACCCAGCAAAGAAGAAGCACACCTTCCCTCCCTCTGGAAGTCACCGCTACCGGACAGCTGGAGGACGTACGGAGGCCCGAGGCTCTACTCTGCTCCAGGTGAACACTGCAACCAGGCAATATTTTGCCTGGCCATCCAGAGGACAGACATTGTGGGATACAAGTGATTCCACATCAATAGTTAGTTATTGCCCTTTAGAGCTTGATGAAATCTTTCAGGATCACCAGGCTCTGCCTCAGAAGAGTATTTGTACTAAAGCAAGAGGTCTTCAGAGAAGGGCATCACTGCTAAGGTTCTGAGGAAAACTGGGTTCATTCTCAGGCACGAACACAAATCTCTCATGTGACATGAAGCCTGAGTGGATTCATCCCACCTGACTTTTAATATCCATGCGAAGATATCTGCATCTGAGCCTTGTGAGACTGAATGCCTTGAGAGTCAGTGGAACATGTCATACAACTACTAACCCAGAAATGCCTATTTTGGATGTCTGGTACACGAAGGATGAACCATGCCCTAGAATAGTTTTCTCCCAGTTGACTATGGAGAGTCCATATACCGAACTTGAACATTCAGTACTGCAGACGTCTGCTTTGTGGTCAGATGAAGCCCACCTTCAGTCCCTCTGCACTCTTCTTCCTCATTTGTGAGATGGAAATATTGATATTTCCTTTCTTCTATCTTTTGCCCTTTTTGCCTTCTTAAAAAGTAAGGTCCTGCTGTGGTTTAGCCCATCAGGCAGCTAAAACTATTATTATTATTAGCAGTTGTATTAATAATACTAATACTAATAATGAAAGAATATATAAAACAAGTGATGCACAATGCAATTGCTCACCATCTGGTGGTTAATGCTCAGCCCGTCCCTGACTAGTGGTTCCCCCGGCCAGCTTCCCCCAAAATGTATACTGGGTGTGATGTCATATGAAATGGGATATCCCTTTGGTCAGGTTGGGTCAGCTGCCCTGGCTGTTCCCCCTCCCAGCTTCTTGTGCACCTGGCATGGCGTGAGAAGCTGAAAAGTCATTGACTACTTAGCAACAGCTAAAACATGAATGTATTATCAACATTCTTCTCATTCTAAATCCAAAACACAGCACTATACCAGCTGCTAGAAAGAAAATCGGCTCTGTCCCAGATGAAACCAGGACAGGTCCTTAAAGACTTGTCTGGGATTCACCTGGCAGGAAGCAGACAGCTGCTTTTAGGCTGTCTCCTAAATTGATACTTTTACAATTCAATTAATCTCATCCAAAGTTTAAAATCTAAAATAGATCTGAGGAATGCAGCATTAAAATGCCTTTTTCTCAGCATAAAGAGAGATGAGGAAAACCAATTCTGCAGTTCAGATTTCTAAAGTCAAGTCAAATTAACCTCCTCTATTTGTTTATACAGTACAAGAGAGGGCTTTGATGAAAATAGTTTCGATAGGTATCTTTTAATACTGTTTTAACTGCCTTTGCGTCTTAAATAATCCAATGACTAATTAATTGGGAAAACCTGGTTAACACTCAACAGAATAAAGCATAAAACTTCTTCCTCAGTAATGAACATGACAGTTTAAATCTGGTTATTTCAAACTAAAGAAATGATCTGTAGAAATATTTCACAGCGAATGAGACATTCATTATCTCTCTCCTTGATACAACTCACAGGGTTGCGTGTACCCAGAACTGGACTTTACTTTCTGACATTAAAGTAATATTTCACAGTCTGTGAAAGAGGCAGCAGCTAGAGGCTGATGCCTCCTTCCAGCTCAGCCTACACTTTTCTGGAGGAGATAAATTATTTTTGCCAGATAGCCTTGCAGAACATGGTGGTGTACAATTAAATTAAATTGTGGTCAGTTGTCATCCAGAAACAACAACAGTTCCATACAAATAACCATAAAAATAAGTTGCAGGCAGAGACCATAAACCAGGGCTCCATAAATGCATTTACCTTGTCTTCTCAAAATACAAGAATTATCTTTTTGTGGTCAAACTGGTAGCAAAGTCCTGAGCATGTAGCTCATTGGCTCCAACTTCCTTGGCAGGACTAGAGCTGAACCCTGGGAAATGCAAAAGCTACAGCTCCAGTATTGTTGCCTGCACTAGAAACTCCACCTTGCTACTTTCTCAGCCCCGAGGAGTGTGATGATCTGGCTTCCCAGCCCAGGAGGCTCATATGGGTTTTCTCCATCCTTTCAGCCTTTATGTGGAGGAGAAGCCCATGGACTCATCAGAAACAGAAATGTCAGCCCTTGCCCTTCGCACCTTTAGAGCGTGCTCAGCTCTCAAATTTGACCTTATACAAAGCAGAGCAAGGCTGCACATTTGTTGCCTCTTGGTGTTTTACATATCAAATGTTTTTAATTTAAATTAAAAAAAAAAAAAGTGTCTTTCCCTACTTGGCACTCTGGCAGAGGCAGCCTGGGCTCTGAGAAGCAGAAGCCTTGATCGACTCTGATCACCTTGGTGCTCTGCAAGAGTCTCATCTTCACAGTCAGCTGTCCCCACAATGATGTTACACATGTTTACTCAATGGGGCTGAGCAGATGGCCCTGCTTTGGGTGACCACAGTGGAGCCCAGTGCAACTGGCATCCTGGTAGGTATTATAGTATCTGCATGTCTAGTAGACATGAAAACTCAGCTCTATTCTGTTGCCTAACTTGTACTAGCAAACATAGCACCCCATGCAAGGATCACCTTGGTAAAGTTTCAGTGCAATAGGCCTGTTTCTCTTGGAAGCCAAGAGCTGTCCATATAGTCCTTGTGATACAAAAAAGTACAACTCATATTCTTATTTCTCTACAAGCTCCTTTACATTGCCAGAGATTTATGGATTACACAGGAAGGGTGACTGAGCTGCTCAGCATTGCCCAATAGTAGAGATGTAGGGAAAGCAAAGACTTTATCTCCAAAATCAGGTGTTTTAAATGTCTTCAGGTTGATATAGGCACCTATGTGTTGATCTCAGGCACTGAAGAGAAAACTAGAAGTGAAAGGAAAGCACTTTGCTCAGCCCTAGCAGAAGATGCCATTGCTGAACACCAGACTTTCTAGGTAGAGAGCAGCAAGAACAGGTTCAGGAGGCAGGTCCATCTGTCCAAAATGCAAATCCTGATACTCGAGAAGATCTAAGGATTCCAAGGGTTTTATATGGATGAAAAAGAAAACAAGATAATCCATAGATTCTTCCCTGCCTGTTGTTTTATTTGAAGAGTTTCCTTTCGATTTCCCAACTACACCAACTGAGGCAGGACTACGGGCTTTGGAAACCTCTATGGCCACACCTGAAACTAGATTAATATGTCAAAATCCCTTGTAGTACACAAGGGCACTGCTGTCTCCCCAGTCCTCTTTGCCTCACTGTAAATTCTGTTATGTCTGCCAGCTGTGGCGCCCATCCCTTTCTCCTGTTTTCTTATCTGCTGCCTTATAGTGTGTTCCTGGTAACTGCTCGTTCTCCTCACTGTTGCTGATTAAGTTTCTCTCCTTGACTTTTGCAGCTCAAGTCCTATTTTAAGAGCTTCGAGTTTCAGCCGCCAGCTCGACAAAGAGTCACTGACCTCCCTGCATAGCTATTTCTGCCTTTTACACCTTGTGCATTCTCCAGCTACTTTTTGGCTGCTCTGATTTCTTTGTCTTGCTTTGTTCTCCCTTTAGCCCGTCAATCTGGTGATAGTTACCTGTAGCTCTCCTCTCAGCTTCACTTGTTGCCCTTCCACACCCACTAACTACTAACTCTGCCAGCCTTTGCACTGGCTTATTTCATCTAGGCACATGATCTGGTGAATGTGTCTGGAGTCTTGTGTTCATCGTCTGCATCTTTGCGTTTAGCCTTGTTAAAAAAAATCCTTACTTCATACGCTCCCTGCTAGGGTCCCTTCAGTCTCTTTCCATCCCTACTCATACTTTGATTTGCACATTCCTTCTCCAGACTCACCAGCATACTCTTTCTATGGATCGCCGTCTCCATCTGTTTTCAAATAAGTCTCTGAAGTCCCTGCAAAAACAACCCTCCTCTACATACCATTATGCCTTTCTCATCTCCTTTACCTCTTATCCTTTCAAATGACTAGTTTACTCCCATTCTCTTGAACTCACCTCTCTGACACTCAGCAGTCTGGTTTTCAGCCACTTCACTCTGCAGGAATTGCTCTCTCTAAAATCACTAATGATGTCCTTCTAGTCAATTCTAACGACCTCTTCTCCAGCCTCTTTCCCTTTGATTTTTCCAGCACCTTTGACATATCAGACTATTCCTTCCCTTGGAGTTCCCCACAACTCAGCTGCTCTACAGAAAATTGCCATCTTTAGTTTTAGGAGAGCTTGGTAGCTGACAGCCAGAAGTGTAAGAATAGGGGCACAATGAAAAGGATAATTCTTTTGTATTGTCTTCTGCACAATAACGAAGCTCCTCTTAGGAAATCATGAAGATTTTCAGGGCAAACCAAACAGTACAGAAAATCCCAACACAGGATCTCTCTGCTTCCTATATACCTCTATGCTAGACTTAATGTATAATATGAGAGGTTTCACGTCCCGTATCTTCATAGTTTCCTTGATGGATTCTTGTAAGGAGGAAGGAAAGGAAGAATAATTAAACAAATAATTTCACCTTTCTACAGATTTGTGGTTTCATGGCTCTCTCTGTTTACTGTTAAAGTCAGAGATGGATTAATTCTGAACTATGTATACTTATACAATAAAGATAGATAGAAGATCAGGCTAGGACAATAGTGGAGTCTTTCCAGTGTCATGTTAGCCAAAAGCCAAAGAACATCGTACAGGGTAAAAGCAAATGCAGCGGCATAGCAAAGGTCACAGTCAAAGGTTCGGGGAGGGGTTAAATCTTATAGCTCAACAATGAAGCCAGAGGCTCTTTTCAAGTTAGGCTATACTTGCATAGAGCTACATGGATAACATGAAAAGATGTTCCTGCTGTTTGGCTCTCACTGTACCCATCCTTACTAAGATAGTTTTACTTGAAAAGTGGATGGGATGGAATAGAATCTGTAATCACTTTCGTGTAGACCTTAGGAATGTTCATGCACAGAGTGCACAGAGATGTAACATGAGAATTATGAACTTCAAATCAAACTGCCACACTCTGTACCCTTCTACCCTAGTTTCCAGCTCTGTTTACTTGCATATAGTCTGCAGCAAGGCTGTGGATGGTAAAACACCCTCTGTTTCCTGTCAAAGTAATAACAGATCACAGAAAATTATGTTTAAAAAATCAGGGGAATTAACTTTAACTGTCAGATGCACTACTCCCTCCCCCGTGTGTCAAAGCAATTAGTGAGAGTCAGATCAAAGGACCCACTCTGCAAAAAAGGGAGAAATAGAATCTAGTGTGAAATGTCCTCCTGCAAAGACAAAATATATGCAAATAAATTGCAGGTAACTAGGAGATCTGATACTATACCACCGCCAGGAGGAGAGGGTCAGCAGTTACATCTGATAATAGCCACTCTCTTTTATTTGGGGATCACTACTTTCCAAAAGAAAAGCTAAATATTGATTAAGTGATATCTCAAATACCACAAGATTATCAATCCAATTACAGGGATTAACTTCCCAAAATGCTCCAGTATCGCCTCAGCTGCAGAAACTGTGACAACTTGGTAATGGCTATTAACATCTGTATGCACAAGAGTAATGCCCTGGTTTTGTTTCTTTTTCCTCTCTCTCTCTCTCTCTCTCTGATTGCTCCTATATATATCACAGTTTTCCTGAGTGCACAGCCTGTACCACTTGGGAACTTCATTCTGCTTTCCCTGGTGGGACCTGATTAGACTCAGAGGAATCCAAAGGTTATTCAAGGAGGACACAAGACATCAAGTTGTGTTGCCCACATTCACATGAGAAAACCATCCCTTTAGAAGGGAGCAGGAGACTTTGCCAGTCATGAAGTCCTGGATGGCTTTGATCACATTAACTTACCCTCATTTCCCTGATAGCGCTACCATCTACCTCAGAACTGAATGTGCTACAAACACCTTTGAGAAAGCATCAGGCAGCTGGTGAAGTTTATCTCCACGAAATAAGAGCTCTGGCTGAGTCCTCAACACAGTCGTGGAGTGCAGGATGTTTGGTACCTTTCTCTCCCCAGGGCCCACTCTCACATCCACATCCATAAGGATGAGTCACTTTTGCTTCCATTTTTTCCCCCTCTCTCTTCTCTTAGCACGAGAAGCAACTATAAAGCATGGGAGACACAGACAGAGAGAGCATGACGCCCTATAATCCAACAAGTCAACCTCCCGAGCTCAAACATGAACTGATTTTTTTTTTTCTTCCCTTGCCTTATAAAAAAGAAATTGACTTTTGTTTGGAGTTTGTGAAAAGTGGGACTCGGGGCCCAGTCAATGGGGCTCCCCGCAGCGCGGGCTGAGTGGAGCCATCTCGAACCAGTCAGCCGCGGCACCAATTAATCCGCTCTTTGTCACAGCCCCGGCCTCAGCAGCAGTGGCAGCAGTAGCAGCAACACATTTGGCCATTGTTCAGACCTTCATGCAACGGGATTTACCCTTTCAAAGAGGCAGTTTTGTCCCAAAGAGTTCGAGCGGAAGTTTCTCACTGACAATTTGCCCCAAATAGATAGATTTGTCAGCAGCAACCTTTAAAAGCAAAAAGCCATGCAGGAAAAAGGGGAGAAAAAGAAGTGTAGGGGGAAGAGCAAGTGCATCCTTGTCTGTCTGTGTCAGTCTGTCTGGGTGTCTGTCCTGAGCAGGTGGGGTGGGCGCAGGGCCTGAGGTACCAAAGGGCGAAATGGCATTGATGGAGGCTCTTGTTCATCTCAAGGCAGATGTAGCAAGGGAGCTAACAAGCTCCCAGGCTGTTGTATAGCTGCTCTGACTTCCGAAAGCCTTTCAGGGAACTCCTTTTACATGGCATTGTCATGCCTGCTACACAGCACTGTGATACGCTGCCCAATGTTTCCCAGCCTCAAACACTCCACCGGCAGTTCAAGTCTGAGAGCAGCAGGCCTCATCTCCATGGCTCTGCCACCAAAAATCTACATTTAAACCAACACAAGCAGGTTTTTTTGCAAACAGGCTGGTGTAGCTTCTCCTATGCACGGTGCACTGGGGCGCGTATCCCAGGCAGAAAATGGTGAAACAAACCCACAGGTACTTCCTGCCCCCACACCAGTGCTGCTCTGCTCCCTAGGGGCACACTCCCCTTTGGACTTCAAGGACTCTTTCCATGAATGAAGGGTCAAACCCGCTCCATTGCAAACTGCATCTATTCACATGTGCTGCTGTTGCTCCCACCCTCAGGTTGTAGCACTGCCCAATATCCCTGGCTCACACGTGGGACCTGCCCTTCCCCACAACACCTCCCCACACACTGCAAGTCTCTCCAGCTTGGGTTCCAGCAGATCCAGGTCCATATATGTATATACAGCCTCTCCTGGCAGCATGGAGGCAGCCATGCTCTCACATTGGAGTGTAGCAACCAGGAAGTTCCCAACCCTGTCAGACTAATCGCTCTTAATTGCACAAATTTTGGGAAAAATGGAAAAAATATGCCTAATCTCACCTGTGACTCCACCATCTGTTACACTCGCTGGGCATGTGGCGAGGAGGTGATTAGCAGGTTTCTGCCAGCACCATGGTGCTGAAAACTAGAGCCCTGCTTTTTCCTTGGAAAGGCTGGAAGAGGTTGTTCAGCCCAGTATAGGTTGCCCTTTGCATACAAGATGAGCGTCAGCTCATCGCCTGGACAGCAAGTACAGCCTGCCGTGCCCAGGAGTCCTCGCACAGCAAAGAAGCCAAATTCACAGGAGAACAAGTAGCTCTGTTGTAGTCATGGTGCTTATCTATTGCTATTGAGGCAGTTTGGCTTCCCAAACAAAGCTGAAGAAACCCAGTTCACTGAAGTAGATCTACTGCAGCTATCTGACCAAAAGGAGGGATATGGGAAATGGATGTAAGGCAGCTATACAGCCCTAAAACTTCGCAACGAACTCTGTAAACTCCATTGCTGGGTGACAGCTGGTCTAGCTCTTCCGTCAGATTACTTTTGTCTCCGTGTATCTTAAATGGGTTTGATCTACATTACTCGAAGAACCTTATTGTTTGAATATTGCCCAGCCCACTGGTGTTTATTTGATGGCCTTACCAAGGCATTTCCTGAAAGACACAAGAAAAATGAAGGCCAAATTCAAACAGACATCAAAAATGTCACCAGCCTGCTTTATACCCACCAGATTCCCCTCAGACTGCTTACACTTGCTCTTGGAAAGGGAAGAGGGTGTAAGTGGCTGTAGTCTAATTATAAAGCAGCCAGAATCAAGGGGGTTTACAATTAGGTTAGGACCGTTCCAAGCAAATTGTTTTACAGCAAAACTAGAATACACTGAGCTAAAACTGAAACATCAGGCTACTTGCTTGAAGACACCACTGGATGTCGCATGTACTAGGTGGCCTTCAGCACAGGGGACAAAGAGTTCAACAAACAGTTGCAGAGCAGCAGTGTCCTTGGTTGCAGCAGGTAGGCTGAAGACCTTCCCCATTTCCAGATGAGTTTTAAGAGACCCTAAAGGCAGAGAAGTAAGGATGGGCACGCCTTGCAATGGTGCAAGGTACTGAGATGGGCTAAAAGTCAAGCAGTACAATTGCAAATATAATTTTCTCCAGAAGTTCAGGAGTGAGAGATGCTCAAGTGGCATCTCTGCTGTGGAGGCCTCACTCATTCAACTCTCCTGCAAATGCACAAGTAAATTAACACTGTTCTTCCCTGGCATGGAAAAAACACTGGTACCAGGGACAATGGTATTCCCTAGGAAGCTTGGCTGCCACACTCTTTATTCCCTTAGCATGGCCGGCCCTGGCTGCCAATCAAATTGACGAGGTTCACAAGACCAAAACTTTTCTTCCTTCTCAAGCAGTGATTTTGCTTATGATTTGCAATAAAAGAAAAATCCAACTACTGGATATGACAGAAAATATTCTACCAGCTACCATGTGCACAGAAAAATGAATGGAAGGAGAACCTAGTTCCTCTGTTTGTCAGGTGCTGAATCACATCAACCACATGTCAGTAAAAGACTTGAGCAGCGTCAGCCAACACTGACTGCAATGACAGCATATAGAAAATGTCGATAATAATAGAACAAATGCTCTTGACAGAATAAAACTTGTTAATTAACTGTAAAGTAGATTTTAAACAACTTCCCATGTGTATTTGCAGCCAAATTACAGTATTTGGATCACTCTTGGGTTTTTCTAAACATCATGATTTAATATGCAGTATAGTCTCTGCACTCATAATTGGAATAAAAACATCGATGAGCAATAATCTTTGCATTGGATTTCTACTGCTTTAAATCAGTGATCTGCCACACAACTTCGCTTAACAGTATCAGCATTGCCACAGAGCCAAATAATTATGAAAAACAGTTAATGTAAGCACTACTAGTTGTTTTCACTCCACATGCACCATTTCATGAAGAGTTGCCACCCATGTCAATCCTCAGAGTTTTAGATTCAATGCTTCAATACTTTGTGCTCTGTATTGCAGCACAAAGAACCAAGTCACAAGATAAAGCTCTGTCCTGGATTTCCCATCACACATTTCCCTGATTTGCATTTCTTTATAAGAGCTATTCCTCCTGGAAAAGAAGGACATACAGTTACTGGATTGCATCTCACCAAAGAGGTATCCTCTCCCATATCCAAGCACCTGTAATTCCCCAATATTTACAGTGATACAATGGTGTAACAACAGCAGCAAAATTGCATCTGGCAAAATTGCTTGAGAACGTGAGTGAAAATATCTGAAGACTCTTTTAAGAGCACTTAGAGCTTGGAATCCCTGGGTTGGTAGCATGTCGTTGTCCCACACTGCAGAAAGCACTCCAGGCACCAGGGTGTGTGAACCACTAAAATCCATTGCAAGTTCAAGGACATGCATTGTGTTTGAATGGTGAAATCTTAGTTGAAGAGTGACAGTCCTCTTCAGGTCAGATAGGCTGCCTAAAACTTGGATCATTGATACCAAATTCTGCAGATCTTGTGCACACCAGCAATCCTGCCTAAGTCCATTAAACTACTACCTATTTCATATTTATGACGGAAGACTGCAGGATCAGAATCTGCCTCAGTGGTATGTTTTCATTGGACTGCATTTTCTGTTCAGGTAGAACAAGTGTAAACAGTGGCAGGAATTAAATCATTTTACAGAGGAATATGTCAGAACTCTGCTTTCCTCTTTTCTTAGAGGTAAGAGTGCTGGATTTGTTACATAGGCTCAGGCCACTGGTTTCTCCAGCTCACCATCCTGGCCTCATCAATGTCTGAAATCTCAAAAGGCAGAAAACCCCAACCAGCCTCATAATACATCTAGCTAGTTGCAGAGTGATGCATAGTGTGCTCTTCTCTGCTTGAACTTGCCAATAATTGCTCTACCTGTAAAGATATCCTGTGACCTATATTTTATGAAGCAAGGGATAAAGCAAGTGTGTCTATAAATGTCATAGACAGCCATAAAACTATTCATCTCTTCTTAAAAATCTATCTGCACCAACTGACTCAATACTTTCAAGCAGCACTGAATGCGAGATGCTGACTCAATGCTGCATCTGGAAATATTTACTTTTGTTGGTTCTAAATTTGTTTCCCAGAATAGATACCACAGATCTGGTCTCCAGCCAATATCAAGAGATATAGCTAAATTGAAGTCAATAAATAGAGCTGAGCCATTACATTGCCAGCCAGAAATATGGCCCTTCCTGAGAGCATTCTTTGCTGCCACTACACAGTATTTTGTTCAATTGCCTCAAAGGTCAGCTTGTTAATAGGCTTCTACAGCAAAATTCGGGAGGCCAATCTACCATAGAAATTATTACGCTCAAAGTGCAACCAATCAGGGTCATAGCTGAGGCACACACAAGAACTTAGGATGTAACCAGAGTTACTAGTTTAACACATTGCTAAAATGATTTTTAAATGTTACGGCATAGCTCCAAGATGTATTTATTCCTTGTAGTCAGCATTCTTTTGTTGGCAATTTAAAACTGTTGAAGTATAGACCAAATCTTATTTTAAGTTTTCTTTTATTGAGATAATAATATATTTGCCCTTGTATTCAGACCTTTTACTAGTTTTATACAGCTATGTCTCTACCAGCTTCAGTATTGATGCTGTCTTTTGTGTTCATGTCAAGAAAACTAAAATGAGGCTGTTTTTCTCTAAATTAGATTGCAGCTGCTGCAACATCATTGGCTTATTACGACACTTTGATTTATATCTAACTAGCAAACTAACAAATAAGTCAAGTTACTAACTAGAGCTGCTTTGTTAGGCGCTTGTCTCGCATTGTCTAGATGGGATCAGGTACCAATGTAGGCGTATAAGCCAAGCCTGACATATCCCTTTCAAAGCATACGTGATTAATGGGGCATTTCATTGCTGCAAGTGAACTCAGGCTTGTTCCACTCCTGAATGCAAGTATTGAGAAGAAGTACCATGACTTACACAGATACTCTTTTCTCAGTTATCTTCCTTAGGTATAATTTTACCTGTTATTCTGCGCAAGGAGGCTTTGCTAATGTGCACTCACAAGACGCGCGTCTGGAAATAGAGCTATATGGTCACTGTTTCATGCAGTCATTTACTTATTTAACCAAGCAGGCACACACACAAGGGAGAAACCTACCACTTTTTCACTGGCATCTGTGGGGAACGCAGGTCTTTCCCAGCTTTTTCCTGGGTGGATTACTCAAGGTGGAGGATCAGCTGAGAGCTATTCAAGCCCAAAAGTCACCAGAGGTAGCTGGTACATGAGACCTTGGTATGCGAAGGTCAAACACAGGGTGACACCACCTCAGAGAGAGTCATCCTCAGCTGCAGTGGGAAGGTGGCTTTGCTTTACAGAGGATGCATAAACACAAGGAAATCCCTCTTGCGCCAGGAGAGCGGAGCGTTCACAAGGCAGTCTTTTCGCTAGGTCATTCTTCTGTGCCTTGTATTTTCACATTTTGGAAAAAAAAGCCTTCTCTTACCCTGCCTGGAGAAAACGCACAGTGCGAAGCTGTGGTGTTTTTCACTTTTTCATTATCCAGGGCTGTCAGCACAGCCCTGCAGCCCTGAAAGGCGCTCAGCCCCAGGGCATCCATGAGGTGGCACCAAGATAGCGGCCAGGGCAGTTGCCAGGCAGCGTCCTCCGCACCCAGGGTCAGCCACGTTGGTGCGATGGGCCAGGAGGAGCAGGGGAAAGGCCCATGCTGCCATTGCTGGCTGTACGATGTGGGGCCCTCCAGGGAAGATACCTGTGGAGCAGGGGCTTCGCAAGGAAGACTCAGTACCTCGAAAGAGCCCGTGAGGTGCATTTCCACCACCCTCATGGGGAGCAGCCAGAGCTGGGCATCAAGCACAGCCATGCCACAGGCCAGGAGTGTGGCGGGGCAGCAGGGGAGCAGCACTGTCCCTTTCAGTGGCTTTCGTGGTGCCACTGCCCATCCATCTGCCCGCAGGTGGATGCAGAAAGGGGGTTGCGGGGACGCTGCAAAAACACAGACTGTGACCTACAAAGAAAGGAAGGTGCCTCAGACTTTGAGGGAATTTAGCAACCCAGAAGAACTAAACCCAGTGGGTATTTACGCTACAAGAGTGCTGCCGTGCTCACCTCTCTGCACAGGGCTGCCTGGGGTGCCGAGGGATGCCCCCAGCTCTTCCCTGGCACTTGCACCGAAGGAGGGGAGTGGAAATAGCTCCTTGAATGCCCCAAAGCAACAGAAGCTCCTCTTCCCAGGAGAAAATTGCTCTGTTCTTTCCTTCCTTTTCTCCTTTCCAAGAAAACAGATATGTCAGATTTGCCTGATCTCACCCACCTGCTTCCCATTGAGAGAAACGGATGAAAACAGCACATCCATATATTCAGCTGCTACCTCCATAGCCCTCTGGCAGCTTAAATTTTTCCCTCAACTGACCCCCTTAATTTTTTTCTTTTTCCTTTTTTTTTTTTTTGTTTGCTGAAGATTTTTTGGCTTCTCATCCAAAAAGCAAAGAAGATGAGCAAGGTAAAGGCAGAAGGAGTGGTGCGCTTGAAGACAGGCTGCACATTGGACTTTTCCTGCTGCTAAGACTCTAACAGAAGATATCTGACAAGAGACCATGGCACAATGTTAAGAAATCTCACCATGTAACTGTAGTGATAGTCCAGAGTCCTGAAGGAGATATAGTGAAAATGGAACACACGGCAGCTTCTGTAGCTGGATTGATAATTATTTGTACTTCCAAGGTATTATGAGGAGACAGTAAATTTCATTACCATATTAGCATCTCCTGCATATGCAGGCCTGCCTAATAAACAAAATGCTAAATATAATGGTAAATGCTAAATGGTAATAATGATAAATGTTAGAAACTAACTATAATTTCCTGCCTTCTTGGAGCTGGACTACTTTTCCACCAAATGACACTGGAAACAGCTTTGACAAAAGTGCAGTGAAAAGCTGGAGCGAGGAGAGAGATCTTCCCTGTACTCTTGGAGGATGAATCCTGCCTTCACTTTCAAAGCTGAGATATCTCTGTCCATGATGAACGCCACACGAAAGGTTCTGAAGAGACAGAGGACAAACCTCAGCTGGTGCAGGACTGCAAAGCAACACCAGACACAGCCCAGGGGACAGGGAAGGACTGATGTTTTGCTCCCCCCTCAGCAACCTGTAGCCCCAGCCCATGTGCAGAGACAGCTTTGGGTGTCTGCGTTAGGTTAGTGGAGTTTTCAGTGAAGAGATGGGTAGTTTGAGCTCTTCTTTTTCTCTCTCGGCAGACACTGATGCTGTATGTGGGAGGGAAAGCTCTGCTCACATTCAGAACAGCACATCTCAGGTGTGGCTGGAACCTGTGGACGTAGTTTGACCAGCCTTTGCAATGTTTTTCAGATGACTTTGATTTTACAGGGCAAAAAATTGTGGCTGCTGTAGAGTCAGAGATCTGCCTCACCAGTGCAGGGCCAAGTTTGGGCTCTGCTGCCATTTAATTGCTTCTCTTTGTTTTGGCCACCAAGCCCCGCTAATACAGCATGGTCATCTCCTTCCCTGTTGCTTTGAATGTTGCTCAAGGAGTTGAACTTTTTCCGGCTTCCCTAGAAGCAGATTTGAAGTGAAAATACATTTGTGTTCCCTGATCCACCAGTTTCTTTGCTTTCTGGGATCTCCCTGAGCAACTTCCCAGCCCCCAGTGTCGCTCAGTGTTAGGCAGGACCAGGCTTGTCCTGATTTGAGGCTTCCTTCTGTGCCATGGATGCACCGGTCCCATGGAGACCAAAGAGCAGAAAGTCACTGGGATCCCAGTGCTGTCCAGAGTCACGCAGCCCTGTGACATAGGTTTAGTATATGCAGAAGAGGAATCACCCGTGACTTGGGACAGAAAGATGGAAGGACAGGGACAGCGTGTTTGAGGCAGGGCTGAGCACCACATTGCCCCAGGATCACAACCAGCAAGGGAGAAGTCAGTCGAGGTGCATTAACATCTAGCACCAGTGGCGGGAACGATAAAGGAGTGACCAAGTGACATCCAAGGGCTTCACAAGCTCCTCGGCATCTGCTGGCTCTGCTCCCTGGTACCGTTACCCACCTCAGCTTGCATCCGCAGGAGAAATTTTCTTTCCTCCCTTCCCAGATGCGCACCTCTCTCCACCCTTGGGCTGCTCTATCCACTCCCATCTCACAAACGCTTTTCCAACAGGACTGGGAGAGCTCGGCAGCCTCTCGGTGAAACCAGAGCTGCTGAGCTGGGAAGGGGTCCTAACTCTAGCCCTTCGCCTCCCCCCGGCACCCCGGCCCCGGCACCGCTGCTGGGACACTCAGGGGGGCGGGCTGCTGGGGCGCGGCGAGGTCGGCGGTGCCCGGGGGTCGAAGCACCCCTGCGGGGCAAGCGGGGCCCTCTTCAGCTCCCCGGGGGCAGGGGTGTGGGTGCCCGCCCGCCGGGCCCGGTGTGGGGAGCAGAAGAAGTGACCCCCGGCTGCGGGCAGGCTCGCTGCACGGCCGCCGTGCAACAAGTCCAGGCGCCGGGGAGCGGGGAACCGGGAGCCGCCGGCCACGGGGCTGAGCTCGGCGGTGCCGGCGGTGCCCGGTACCGGGCAGGGCTGGGTCGGCTGAGCGGGCGGCAGGCGGAGGCGACTCCGGCTCCGGGCACTGGGAGACGCGGCGTTTTTCCAGGCTGGGGCAGGGCAGAACGCTACCCGCTCCTCCCGAGGGTGAAAACAGCCCTCCCGCCCTGCTCCCCTCCCGTGCGCCTCCAGGAGCCAGCTCACCCCGGCTCCCCCCTTGCCGGCTCTCTCGGCAAGAGGGAGGTCCAGCCGGCGGCGGGAAGGCTGGCAGCCCGGCCCGGCCCGGCTCGGCTCGTCCCGCAGCCCCTGCCCGTTCCCCCCCTGCCCTCGCCGGCCGCTAGCACAGCCGCTGCCCGGGCCGGCGCAAGGGCAAGGGCAGGGGCGAACCGCAGGCGGGCCCCACCTCTCCACGAATAAGATGCAAAAGAAACGGCATCTTGATCCGTTCTTTCTGGGTTTGTTTTGTCTCATCTCTTTTTTTCTTTTTTTTTTTTTTGGGGGGGGGCTTTTTCTGACAAGCGAGGGCACAAGGCGAGTGAGGAGGCGGAATCGTCTCGGCAGCCGCTGCATTTTGTGTGGAAGCTGCTCGGGGGTTCATTAATATCATTAGCATTTAACCCCCTCCCTGCCCCCTCCCCTTCTAGCACAGGGTGACGTCACGCGGCGGCAGGAGTTGGGGGGAAAGCAAGGGAAGCTCAGTGGGCAAGGGGCGTCCCTCTCCCCTCCCCGCCGCTGCCTGTCACAGCCTCTCTGCCGATATTATAGGGGCCGAAGCCTGGAGCTCAAAGCGCAAAGTCAGCCAGTGTAATGAACTTCTGGAAACCTTTCCCTTTTTATACCGTTCAGTTTCTGAGGGGCAGAGACAGCCTCCTCTGACGCCTTTTCCCCCCTTCCATTATTTTTCCAGGCTCTGATCTCCCTGCTCGCTGCACCGAGGCGCTCGGCGCAGAGCCCCGCTCCCCATCCTACCTTCTCCTTCGTCTCATTGTTGTCCTGGCTGCTGTGGCTCTCGCTCGCCTTCCAGGAGCGCGGTGGCGAGCACACTCGCACCCCCCTGCACCCTCCCGGGGTCCCGAAAGCATCTGTTCGCAGGGGTGCAGCGAGCGGCCACCGACTTTGTGCGAATTCGTTTCTTTTTTTCAAAAAAAATTTTTGACCCTTTTTTTTTTTTTTTCGCCTCGCCGCGTCCCCGCCGTGTGTACCTGTCCCTCGGGAGGACATCGCTGGGGAGCAGGGCAGCGGCGAGGATGTGCCGGCCCCCGCGGCGGAGCCATCAGTGAGCGCCCGAGGGAGGCACCTGCCCCGTGGAGCCGCCGCGCCGGCGGGGTGGGGGGGCCGCACCGCCTCGCCCCGGCGCCGACACTTCGCCCCGAGTTTAACGACTCCCGGGGGCTTCGAGCATGAGCAAGCCGGCGGGATCAACAAGTGGGTAATAACGCGGTGGAGACTTCGAGCAGCCTTTCCGAGACCGGCTGCAGCCGGGCCTGCGGGGCGGGAGGTGGAGGGAAGGGAGAAGAAGAGGAGAGGGGGTTGTGGTTTGGGTTTGCATCTCCCCCCCCCCGCCCCCCCCCCAGTTAAAAAAGAAGTGTGTGTTTCCATCCGGAGTGGCAATGAAAACGTAGGCTCGGAGTTGCCCCGACGGAGCTTGGGTCCGAAACTCATAAAAAGCCGCTTTCCAGCTGCCCGCACCGGCTTTCCGCACAGGGAACCAGGGAAAGAACCCGGGGACAGCGATCTCCGGGAAAGGCAGCTCCTCCGGCAACGAGGAGGGGGCTTGTCCAGCCTGGGCGCGGGTAGTTGTCTGCGGGTCTCCAGTACTGAGGCGGAGGGGTGAACGTTTGGGTTTAAAGGGTGTTAGGGAGGTGAGACGTGCTGCTTTTCTCACGGACTTGATGCAATCTTCTGCGACATAATAATTTCTTTTTAAGAGTTTGAAACTCCGGTCACTCAGCTACACGGAATCGCGTAAGCAACTCTATTGAAGGAGGATTTAAATGCAATACTTTGCACACAATTTCCAGTTACAACAAATAATCCTGCAACGAGGAAAGCAGAAACAACTTAAAAATCACATTTTCCTTAATCCTAAATCCATGCACCTCATAACTGGGGAATTTAAAGCATGACTAACCGCTCTTACAGAATGGCTCAGTCCGTATAATCCCAATAGGACTTTCGGAGTTTCTAATATGGATGGAGTCAGTAACAAAGCGGGGGGAAAATACCCAATCCAATTTAATGTCTGACAAGTGATGGATCGGACAGTTATTTCCTCTGCGCTCCGGCGAGCTCCCAGGGTTGCGGAGCGGCGGAAAAAGGGAGGCAGAGCCGGGAGAGACCGGCTGCGGCACCTGCCACCGGCCGCCCACCGCCTGCCCCGCGGCCTTCTCCTTGCCGCCGACTTCCATTATTTTGACCCGGGTCCGCCTTTTGTCCTCGGGGGCCGGGAAACCGGGGTCAGCGGCGGCGGGGCCGGGGGGCAGGCGGGGACCGCGGCGTGGAGGTCGCGCGTGGAGGAGGCGGGCGGCGCGGAGCCCGGCGGGGGCCCAGCGCTACGGCCGAGCTGCCGCTGCTTCGGCGTGGGTTTGGCTTGCTTTCTTCCCCCGTGGGGCTGAGGGAGGCACTTTTTCTGCGCCAGCCCCCCAGGGAAAAACAAAAAAAAGAATAGTAGCGGGGCCGCTGTGGAAGTGATAACTGGCGAAGGGGAAGGGGGCAGCGTCGGAAAAAGCGGCGGCGGGAGGGGCTGGTTCCCGCCGGCTGAGCTGCCCAAACTGCCCGGTAAGTGCGAGAGGAGCCGAACTGGGATCGGGCCAATGGGCAGCCGCGCCGGGACGTTGGAGCGCCTGGCAGATTTCTGAGTGTCGGTGAAGGGGTAGGAAGGGCCGGAGAGCCCAGTCTCCAAAGGACGGCAGAGCTTCTGCCGGAGACGTTTTGCAAGGAGAAAATCCGCTAGGCTGGACCGCGGCCTCCGGCCGAACGGCGCTGGGTGACCCCCGACCACCGCCGCCGCTTTGGCTGTTGATTCCGCCCCCTCCCAGACTCCCGGGGACCGCCCGAAAAGGACCCCCAGGCCCAGCCCGGCCAGGCCTCGCGGGGATGGGGACATGCGAGAACTGTCCTCGGCCGGGGCCCGAGCCCAGTCGGCCTCGGCTGCGCATGCAAAAGCCCGACCCGCTGAACCGGGGCCTGGGAGCCCGTCCCGGGGGTCCCGGGGGACTCCTGAGCCAGGGGATCCAGCCTGGCTTTTCTGCCCGCCGGTGGGCGTCTAGCGATGTCAGCTGCGATGTCTGCCTGGGTGGTAACAAGACCCCATCCCGCCGTCCCCCGAGCCCAGACTAACTTCTTTCAACAGCCTCTGATGGTAATTACAGTAATCGGGGCTGCCATATATCCTTTAAGCAATTATGACACACAAAAAAAGCCCCCAAGGACCCCCTGTCGTGGGATGTTCAAAACGGTTTCCCAGCTGAACAGAAATCCCATTTTCTTAGCGCTAAACTTCTGAGACGAAGCTGTACCTCGGGGAACCGGAGCGCTTTTAAACAGAGTTAATCAGTTATCTCGTGACCCCGTGTCAAGCTTACATTTTTCTCTTCCCACTCCCCCGCCCTGCCTCTTCCCTGTCCCCTAATTTCATATTTCGCCCTGCACGAAAGTTTTCTCATAACAGCCTCCGGGGCCTGGAGATGGGGGTGGCGGAGGGGTGCAGAGCGCGGCCGGGATTGCGGGCGGGCGGCGGGACGGGGCGGCCCCCCACCTGAGCGGGGCGGGGGGCTCCAGCCGCTCCCTGTGTCCTGTCCCCCCACCCGTCCGTCTCCTCGTCGGGAGCCGCGGAGCTGATCGGACAGGCTGCGCCGCTCCGCCGGCTGGAAACGTGGTTATTTGGGTTTGGCGAGATGCTCCAGACGCTCGGGTTTTATACATGGGATATGTGGCAGTGTAAATAATATGTGGAACATATGTTTACATGCATGGTGTGGATATGTGTATATATATATAATGCACACGATATTTTTAAAGCGGCTTCCGAACTTCAAATCCGGCCGGATAAAACTGTTCCGTAAAATCAACCCAAGTTTCTTTCCGCCTTTTAGCGCCGACGAAGCCGAGCCGGCGACCCCCTCGCCGCAGGCCGGCCGGGGAAGCGGGGACCCCCGCGGCTTCTCGGTGCCCCGGGCGGCGGCCCTCCGGCGGGCCCGGGTGCGCGGCCGTGGCTGGGGTCGGCTGCCGAGGGAAGGGGGAGCGGGGGGGGTCCCGGCGGCGGGCCGGGGTGCGCGGGGGCAGCGCGGCGGTGCCGGGCTCTGCACCGGGATGCACCGCCGCTGCACGTACCGCTTCAGTGTCTCTCCCCCCACCCCCAGCCTGCCCCTCCTCCTCCTTTGTGTGAGTGCGTGTGGACCCTCTCTCTCCCCGTGGATGCTAAGGGCTGGAGAGGGAAGTCGAGCGCTTTCCCCCGTTGGCATTGTGCGATATCCGAATTCCCATGCTACACTTTTTGACGGGTCACTGGTGCCCCAATAGGCAGGTGGCAAGGAGGGCTTGTAATTACACACTCCCAGAAACCGTGCCTTGGCCTCAGCCCTCCTCACGGGCGCCTACCTGCAGCTCCAAAGCCGTGGCTTGCTCGCAGGCAGTGGGGTGGGGGGGCTTCCTTTAGCTGCGCTCCTTATTAATTGCGTAAAAGTTTTCTATTCTTTAACCTCTCTCCCTCCCATCCTCCCTCCGCCACCCCTCCCTCTCGCAATCCCTAACCTAATCCCCGTCCCTCTCGCCGTGTTGTGTATAGCAGCTGTCGGGTTTCATTTAGGGGAGAAGCTGGCAGCTTGTGCTCATTGGAAGCAGTCAAACGAGTTTCAAAGGGCAAAATCATTAAGTTAACACTTTATCTAATGTCCCTATTGTCTGCCAGCAGGCATTGTCTTAGAGCCTTAGCGTAGACATGTCTGAAAATATCTCGGGTTCCTAAATTCTCTAGGGAGCGAGAGGAGCCCCTGCGGCCTGTTCCCTCCCCCGCCGCCCCCCCAACAGCGCTCCGCACCGCATCACACCCTGCCGCCTTCCCTCTTCCCTTCTCCTTACTCACCCGCAGCCGGGGCTCTCCCTAAATTACTTCTAAACAAAGACAGCGGCCCCGAGCGCTTTCCGTCGAAGTTTGGATACCAAGGTTTGGCGAGAGGCACTGAATCTCCAGCGTAAGTTGTGGTAGGAGGAAAGAAGGATGTTTGAGGCAGAGAAAAAGAAAAAGAAAGAAACGAGAATCGAAGAGAATCGAAGGGAAGAAAGAGAATCGAAGAGAAGAGAAGAGAAGAGAGGAAAGGAAAAGAAAAGAAAAGAAAGGAAAAGAAAAGAAAAGAAAAGAAAAGAAAAGAAAAGAAAAGAAAAGAAAGGAAAAGAAAAGAAAGGAAAAGAAAAGAAAAGAAAAGAAAAGAAAAGAAAGGAAAAGAAAAGAAAGGAAAAGAAAAGAAAGGAAAAGAAAGGAAAAGAAAAGAAAAGAAAAGAAAAGAAAAGAAAAGAAAAGAAAAGAAAAGAAAAAGAAAATATAAAGATGAAGGAAAAAAAAAAGAAGGAAACGAGAAGAGTAAAACCGGAGAAAAAGGCAAAAGACGAGAGGGGTTTTGGCGCATTTCTTGAACCGGGCTGCAATAATCTCTGTTCAGGTTTTTACATCACCCTCAGAGCATTTTCAATTCTAGTCAAAGTCGGTGCGCAGGCAGCCCCGCGCCCCAGCCCGCCCGCAGCCCGCCCCCGCCTCCGCGCACGAAGGCGAGGCAGAAAGTTTTGCTGCAGGTTTTGGGGTGAAGAAAATGGCATGGCTCGTCTGTGGCAGGAACCAGGTCCCTTTCCCTGGGGTTGCTGCGCGGGAGAGTAGGTTACTTGTCACCCTGGTCATTTGTTTTGGTTTTGTTTATTCGGTGCCTCGGTCTCCTGATCGCTCTCCCGCTCAGGGAAAGTGTCGTCCTCTGTTTGCTGAGCGCAAGAAAGCGAGGGAAACGCCGACCCCCTTCCTCCCCCCAAGTTGTTTCACACACACCCCCCCCCCGCATCCTCGCTTCTAGCGGGCAAGTCTGCTGCTCCCGCTGCTGTAATCTTCCCTTCCAAAATGGGTCTTGGCGATTATAGAAGATCCAAATAAACGTAGCGGGGCATGAATAATGCTCATTGTAGAAAACTGACACTTGCTCAAGGAAAAGAAAGTTGGCTATAAAATCACTTCATTATTTGCTTGTACTGCGGCTCTGGGGCTAATCCCTCCAGAGGTCAGATTGCTGAGCGCTCTCTCTCTCCCTTCTCTGCTTTCAGGTCGCATTTTAGACATCCCTTGCAAAGTATGTGGGGACCGCAGCTCCGGGAAACACTATGGGGTTTACGCCTGCGATGGGTGCTCGGGATTTTTCAAGCGGAGCATCAGGAGGAATAGGACCTATGTTTGCAAATCGGGAAATCAGGTACCAGCCGCAGCGGAGCCTCCTCAGCGCCCGCACCTCTTACCCTTCTTTTCCCCCCAGGGCCCAGTATTGCCCCCCCGTCCCCCCCGCCAACAGAAACACCCGTAGCAATAAGATCCAGCTGCCACGCAGCCACCTCCTCCCTTCTCTACCTGGCCGAGGCCGGGCGCTGGATGCCCCAGCCCGCCTCCCTCCGGCACGGCCCCCCACCCCGGGCCCTGCGGCCGCAGCCCACAGGGGAGGATGGGAAGGGATGCGCAAGGAGGCAGCGGGGGTCACGACGGGGGGAGGCGTGCAGCCAGTTCACCGGCTGATTACACCAGGCAAGAGAGGGGCAGCCCCCCGGTAAGCCACAAGCCACAGCCGGTCGATTGGCAACCGACACGACTTCCACCCCCGGCGGGTCGCACCTGCGCCCAGGCGGAGGCAGCTCCGCTTTTTCCCCCTCCCGGTCCGGCTGTGCTCATTCCCAGTCCCGGACTGTCCCCGCGGGGATGCGGGGCTGGGGACGCGGAGAGGGGCACAGGGGACCGGGGCGGCCCGAGGGGGCGGCGCCGCCGTCGCTGTCTCGGGTGCTGAATGCGGCCCGGCCCGGCCCGCCGCGGGGCCAAGACTCCCGGCCCGGCCCGGCACGGCCTCTCACGCCTCTCCTGGGCCCGGCCCGGTTCCCTCCGGAGCACCCAGGGGCGGCCCCATCCGTGCATCCCGCTGCGGCGGGCCGGCGGGGTGAGTGCGCTGCTCCCCCCGGCCCGACGGCTGCCCATGTTGCAGGGAGGCTGCCCGGTGGACAAGACGCACCGGAACCAGTGCCGGGCCTGCCGGTTGAAGAAGTGCTTGGAGGTCAACATGAACAAAGACGGTACCTGTTCCCCCTCTCCCGGGGCTGGGGCGATGGGGTGGCCGGAGGGAGCCGGGCCTTATTCTGAACAGGGGAATGGTGTGTCGCTGCAGGGTCTCCCACCCAGGGACCCTATTGACCCCCCCATCCCGTGGCAGACTTGCCCATTTAGTCTGAGATGCCCCCTGGGTGGGGGATGTGAGGCCAGCCCTGAAAAACTGCAAGGAAGGAGGGAAGCCCAGCCAAGCAATGTGGGGTACCCAGTGTGGGACCCCGTGGTGACTCCCTTGCCTCTGCTTTGTGCCCTGCAGCGGTGCAACATGAGCGGGGCCCTCGGACCTCGACAATACGGAAGCAGGTGGCCCTCTACTTCCGCGGGCACAAGGAGGAGAGCGGTGGTGCCCCACACTTCCCCGCTGCCACCCTGCCGGCGCCCGCCTTCTTCACCGCCGTGTCCCAGCTGGAGCCCCATGGCCTGGAGCTAGCTGCTGTTGCTGGCACTCCTGAGAGGCAGACTCTGGTGGGCCTGGCGCAGCCCACCCCAAAGGTCAGCCACTGCCCTGGCACCTGGCACACCTGCAGACTCTTGCTGCTCTAGGGTAGATGTGGCAAAGAGCAAGGCTTGAGGCCTTGCAGGTTGTGGTGGGGACTCTTCTGTTATGTCCCTAAAAGCTCTGAAGATATGAAGTGCAAGGGGTAAGAGGGCCTCTGTAGAAGAGGTACGCAGAAGGACCGACTGATAACCCGCTTCATACAAACTCTGTCTCTCCCACATCTTTACACCCACACGGTTGCAGAAGCGCTCCTCTTGCCTGGAGGCCATCTACAAATCAATTTTAAACCTTGTTTCATGAGGGTGAGCTGCAATCACAGAGTTTTCTTCAGCAAAATGCCCATGTCCACAGTGGTGTAGTCCAGAAAGTACTATATGTACTGACCAAAGCCTGCAGCTTGTCCGCAGACATAAACATGTCTAAGCTTGCTCTGTGCTTCTTGGCTGTGACATTTCCTAAGCAGCCCAATGGAAGCACTGCTCTGGCCTCAATTGCACAGGAATTAGCCATTAGGTGGTGTTTTTCATTAACCCATTTGCAATGGCATTTTGCCTGTTTACAGCACCTAGAAAATCAAAGAAGAGACGACTTAAATAGTTCTCCAGTTAGAGTTGGTAGCTTGGCAGAACCCATCATGAACTTGTTCACAATATATAGTTTTATGTTATAATTTTGGAAAATACTGATTCAGAAATTATTTAACAAGAAAACATAGCACACGCTTGAAAATGTAATTCCATTCAACACTACACACCCTTAATGTAGTCACGCTTAGCCTTGTGCATCTGCTGTAAGCAGGGAGTTAGATGAAGGGTAAGATGAAAGGAGTGCTTACTGATTTGCTGAGCAAGGCTGGAGTGCTAAATCAGCCTCTGAAGCACAGGTTACAAATCACAAGTTCTTAATTCAATTTGTACTCTTCTAACTCTGCTACCAGAGGTGTGTTATTGTGTAACAGGTTAAAGGATGACATTGCATTTTGGTAATTTTTTTCCCCTTATGTAATAACCTCATTCTCCCTTCAACCTCCCCTAGAGAACTGTTTCTGTTCATCCAGATGGATGAGCAGCAGAGAGCAGTTTAGAGCGGGTCCACTGACAGCAATGCCCTCTGCTTGCAGAATAAGAGAGTGCACATTCTGTATTGGGCATGAGCGTGATGCACTGAATGGCAACTGTAGGGGAGAGGAAGACCAGGCTGTCCTGGTGACATTGTATGAAGTTGCTTTATTTTCTTTTTGACATTAGTACCCACATGAAGTCAACGGTACTCCTATGTATCTCTATGAAGTGGCCACTGAATCCGTCTGCGAGTCAGCAGCCAGACTTCTGTTCATGAGCATCAAGTGGGCCAAGAGTGTCCCAGCCTTCTCCACCTTGTCCTTACAAGATCAGGTAAGGCATCTACTGTGGGAGTGGCATTGGCCTGGCCTGCCTGTTAAAGAAGGCTCAGAGCTCAGATTGGGTCCTGAACCTTAAGCCCTAGATCTTTAAATCTGCAATGGACTTCAGCAGTTCTGAAGTTCAGGGCAGAGTTTTGGTCTGTCCTGAAAACACAGATTTAGAAACTGCTTTCCTCCAACTGTTATTTCACGAAGGAAATGAAAATCAACACAGAAAAAAATCTAATATAAAGCAAATATTACTGGAGGACAAGTCCTAGAGGAAAAGTCACCAGGCTGCAGACCAAGTTTAGCATGTCAAAACTGCTTTGCCACTGGTGGGACAACTTTCCCCTCCATAAAATGGGGAACAGCAACCCAATTTGCTATTTTTAGATGAGAAGTGTTTAGTCCAGCACACAGCCTCAGGATAAGACCAAGGTGTTTTCTGAAGACCATTCCTCTTCCTCTCCTCTCCTCTCCTGTCCTCTCCTGTCCTCTCCTCTCCTCTCCTCTCCTCTCCTCTCCTCTCCTCTCCTCTCCTCTCCTCTCCTCTCCTCTCCTCTCCTCTCCTCTCCTCTCCACTCCTCTCCTCTCCTCTCCTCTCCTCTCCTCTCCTGTCATTTACACAGCCAACATTTTTTCTTATTCATGTTGGCTTCAGTGGACTTACATTACAATTACACCAATATGGTGTAAGCAGAATTTGGCCAGCCTCCAACATTTTTCACCATTAATTAAAACCTTCCTTAATTTGTCTTGTTTTTCTCTATGACAATTTGCCTTTGCCTCAGGTAAATCATGTGAACCATATGAGCTAAAGGAATTTCTTAATGACTTGATTCTTGATGAGGACTCAGTGTGCTTTGTATAATGCACTAATTTTAAAAAAAGTAATCAGATAATTATAAAATGAAAGGGGAGAAATCTACGCAAAGCTCCAATCATAAAAGGTGTCTAATACTTTGATATGATTGAGCTAATTTCCCAAAATGGTAACTAGAAATGTTGTGCCTTAGATGTTGCATAGCAGTCAGCAGAAGAACTAGTTCCTCTCCACGGATGCACGTTACAAGTATTGCAGTTGATATGCAAATATGTATTTTGAATTGAAAGAGAAGGGCTTCTTAGGAAACCGATAGTGTTTTCTACCTAAAGGTAAATCATGACGCTGACAAGGTGATATGAAGTCAAGGCACATTCAAATGTTCTTGTTCTAGCACCAGACCCATGTTTTTGAAATCCGTGTTGTGAAAATAGAAAAAGGGGGATGCTGCTCAGCCCTGGCTGCAGTGCTGCTGTGGAGTGACCATGAGGGGAGCAATGAGACAAGGCCCAGGAGGTTACACACACTGCTAGGAAAACGGTGGTCTCAGTGCAGCATATTCTTCTTGCATGCTGTTTTCTGCTGCTGCTACTCCCACATACGAAGCAAACGAAGAAACGGGACAAAATATCGGGGCCAACAGCAAGTGTGTCACTTCAGCAGGAGCCTCAGCGTGTGGGAAGAGGCTGGGTCCTTCTCTAGACCAGTGAGGTCCACAGGAGAGCCCTTAGGGGAACGCTTCATTTGATGTAAACTGGGTATGTTTCCCACAAGGTCATCTCTGTTATTGTGCAGAGGAGGGGGCAGCAGGATTTGGGAGCAAGGGCAGCCTCCATTGCACATGATCAAGCATGCCTGAGACAGCATAGATACCAGAATGTTCCTATTATCTTTAAATAACTCACTGCCTCTTTCACATCAGGGACTCATGTTAGTGAATTACATATTAAAATCCCAGTCTTTCCTTAACAGCACCTCGACTTGCCGTACCTCAATGCAAGCCAGCTTCCTCACAACTCAGAGCTGTTCAGCTCTACAGCTTTGACCTGGGCCTCTTTCTGCATGATTCCCTTGTCATATTTAGGAGAGCTGGAGAAGAAATAACTCTGATTTTAATCACCTTATTTCATGAATAATCAGACAGTTGATTTTTATAATAGCGCCATTGCATTATTTAATTTGACAATGGCCCAGCTGTAAATGTCTGCATTTCTCTTTGTATCCCTGATGTCTGCCTGAGGAGAGACTAAAACCTTCTCCTGGATTTTGCTTTTGTCGTGTTTTCCCAAAAAAAGGCAAACGCATTGTGATTCCAGGACTCTGTGACAGTTTCATCTCAAAGGCAAGGAAATAAGCCGAAAACAATTTGCTAACAAAATAGAAGTCTGAGGATTGATGCGTTACTGCCTTTGGTAAAACAGAGGCTGTATCCCTTCCCTAGCTCTGTAGAGCTAATCCCATCGTGGATGTGAAACCACATAACAAAACCTCCTTGCTTCAAGTTCTGCTGGCCTGCACACCTGCCCAGCTTGTCCGTAAGACAGGTTGACCCAATGCAGGTCACCAACAAAAGGTTGTACTAACAGGATGAGGCTGATTAAGAAGCAAAAACCAGTCCTTCAGAAAGCCTAGTATTTCTTGTTTCTTTGAAGAAAGAGGGCTGTGTATGACTTCAGCATGAGTTATTTTAATTGGTGGTTTTACAGACTTATGCATAGGCATGAAGAAAGCTTCAGCTATTGGAATAGTCTCTCATTTCTGAAGTCTTCTGACTTTAAAGACTTAGTGGGAAAGAACATATGAAATTGATATCTTCAAGGAACCACCATCCATTACCATTGTATCTGCATGAATGAATGACAAAAAAAGTTTTACAAAAGCAAATGAAAGGCTGGCGAATCATTTCCTATGTCATGTAGAAACCTGCACATCCATCAGGCAGGATTATCCGGAGGAGGGGCTGAGTTTGCAGGCAGCAGCAGTTGGGAGAATAATGAGCAGGTTCAGCAGCTATTAGAACAGAGTTGAGATGGCCACTGCACCCCAGACCCCCTTCCCCCTCCATATTTTGTGCAATGATCTAGGCAGCTTCTGGTACTGTAAAATCCAAGGTAATTTTTTCAAACAGTATCTATATGCAGAGATATCTATATCTATATTTTCCCATCACAATTTCCTTAGTCAAGTTATACAGAAGTTCTGCAAAGCACATAGCACAAAAAGGCACAAAATGGGCATAAGCCTGCAGTGACAAGCTGAGAGCAGAGACTCTGAGACTCTTCCTCCCATTCCGATTGGAACAGGTTGGTTTAAAACTCATAATACTGTTAAGAGTCAGCACAAAGCTAAAGGATCCACTCTTACTGTATGCTTTCTGTATCATCTATTACTTTCACGTATCTGATTCCAAGGAAATCACAGTTCATCTGTTGAGATGTTTTTTTTTTTTTTTACTTTGTTCTTCCTTTTGCAAAGCCTTTATAGTCTTAAAATACGTTTCTTCCTATTTTCCTAAGAAGCTAACTTGCTGATACTTTCAGGAACCACAGCAATATTAGTACTTGTGGCTTGCTAGTTTTCTGCATGATTTTTGGGCAATCTGTTTCCGCTGCATGGAGCCACCAGATGATCCCTCCTGAGTCCATTACAATTCTCACCCTTCCAAATCTCTCTCACTTTTTTGAGAGACGTGACATCTCAGCAATGTGCACACGCCACAGCATGTCATCTAAGCCATGAACTTCAGCTGAACTGCAGGCCCTCCAAACCCCTCTTAAGAGCTGGTCTGGCCCAACAGTCCAAAGGTGCCCTCAAGACTAAACATGTCTGTTCTGGCTTTCCTGGTCTGCATTACCAGGAGTCATGTCTTCTCATAGATGCACCACTGCCTCTCCACGGAAATCAAAGGCATTGCCTCCTAACAGAGAAAAACACATCCTCCATACAACCAGGCAATGTACAAAAATTGCAGAGAAGTAGTAGTGCTGTCAGCGTAGGTGCTTTGATACTCAGTTCTCTGAAAGGAAATGGCAAAAGCAAAAAGCAAGGAAACAGGTGACACTGAGAAACCATATGTGTGTCCAGATGCTGTGCTTGCAAGAGCTAAAGACTTGCTTAGTAAGGAAGGGGTTAAAGATACATATGTGCTCCCTACCAAGTGATGTAATTTCGGGACATCTTCCAGGCTTTTCTTCACAAATCCTGCCTTCCTGAGGGAAAAGAGGGTAATCCCTAGAGATCAGAGAGCACTCGTCCAGCTTGTCCCAGGACAGGTGTATGTGCCGAGGGAGAGGAGGAGAGAGCCCATGCTGTGCTGAGAAACATGGGCGAGTCTTCATGGTGTGAGGAAGCTCTCTGGGATCAGACTTCTCACTCTCCTTTTCTCTTTCTCCTCCCTTTTGGTCCACAACATGGTGCACAGTGAGCCAGCCCTCAGTGTTTTTCTGCAATACACAGGCTTATTTCTAGACACCTTCTCAAAAAGCTAAGAGAAGAGCTAACGAATGCTGTGGGGAAAATACCATGACAGGCATTTAAAGTAGTTTTTAAAATAACAGACATTTACATATTTAAATTGTTTATAAATCTATAAATTATACACTATGTTATATTGTACATCTATTGTATGACAGCTGATGCTTTTGGAAGATGCTTGGAGAGAACTGTTTGTTCTAGGAATAGCACAATGGGCCATTCCAGTTGATGCTAACACTCTACTGGCTGTATCGGGTAAGAATTGCACAATTTAATGACTTTGTTACAAAAATTACCATAAAAATACATTACTGAAAAAAGAACAACATGTAAAGAATAACAAATTCCTAGTGAACAATAGAGCATACCTGTCATTTATAAATCTATATTTAAATGCAAATAATGTTGTTTTGTTGTATTCATGACTGCTTGCATTGTCATTTAAATGCAAATTACTGTGTTTGTTATCATCCAAGAGAAGATTTTATATTAACTTTCATACAATATAGTCAGTTTACATGGAACCAGACAGACAAGTGTGACAATAGAGTGGATATTGATACACAGGATTTTGTCAGAAATCAATATAAAATAAAGCAAATGCCTTTAATATTATTTATTTCATCTCTTTCTGTTTTAGGCATGAACGGTGACAATACAGATTCTCAGAAGCTGAATAAAATTATTTCAGAAATACAGGCTTTACAGGAGGTTGTGGCTAGATTTAGACAACTTCGGCTAGATGCTACCGAATTTGCCTGTCTCAAATGCATTGTCACTTTTAAAGCTGGTAAGCAGAAAGAATCTCTTGCTCATCTGGTCTGATAACCATGAGGTTGCTCCTTTAAAGCAAAAATGATGTTTTAAACCAGACACAGCTTGATATCATCCAACAGGTTTCCTGGTATTGATTCCAGTAGTCAGTGTTGCATTTTGAAAGGCTGTCAGTGGAGTGCAGGGGCACTAATGGGAATGTTTAATTTCCACTAATAGCACTAGCTGAACTGTTCTGACCCGCCCAAGAGTCAAGCTGAACTAGTAACTGATCTGCTTTCCAGTGCCCACACACAGCGGTTCCGAACTGAGGAGTTTCCGAAATGCTGCCGCCATAGCAGCCCTTCAAGACGAAGCCCAGCTCACTCTGAACAGCTACATTCATACCAGGTGAGCGGCATCTCCTCTCAGCACTTCTTGCAGGTGCAGGGGTAAAATCCTGCTCTCACTCCAGTGGAGGTGACATTGCCACTGACTGAAATGGGGACCGGGCTGTTGCAGCAAGTATACACTGGCTGTCAGCCTGCTGGGATTTGGCAGTTCCTGATGGAAGAGAATCATAGAAAAGGTTGGAAAAGACCCTTAAGATCATAAAGTCCACCACTAAACCATGTGCCTACACATCTTTTAAACACCTCCAAGGATGGTGACTCAACTGCTTCCCTGGGCAGCCTGTTCCAGTGCCTGACAACCCTTTCCCTGAAGAAATTTTTCCTAATATCCAATTTAAACCTCCCCTGACATAACTTGAGGCTGTTTTGTTTGTCCTATCACTTGTTACTTGGGCGAAGAGACCAACCCCCTCCATGCTACAACCTCCTGTCAGGCAGTTGCAGACAGCGATCAGGTCTCCCCTCAGCCCCTTTTCTCCAGGCTGAACAGCCCCAGGTCCCTCAGCCGCTCCTCATCAGACTTGTGCTCCAGGACCCTCACCAGCTTCATTGCCCTTCTTTGGACATCCTCCAGTACCTCAATTTAGTCAGATAAATGGAAATGTGGTAAAAAGAGAGATCTTCCCAAGAAGTGATACCTGCTATGAAACACTGCATTTCAGAAGGCTACATTTTCCTCTGTGCTTTATTCAGTTAAATACTGCTAGTAGTGATGCTCAAAACAACATCACATCTCACAGCAGAGCTTTTTGACTTTTGAGCTTTTGACTCATGATCTCCAATACACTTCCCCATTTTATCTACCCCATTTTGCAGACACATAAGTTGGGACACAAGGAAGTTAAATGGCTCTTCCAAGACCCTACCCTGAGTCTGTTCTCAGGCTGAAATGAAAAACCCAGAACTTGTGAATCCCATTTTGGTGCCATGGCAGAGTGATGAGAATAATTGTTTGGGAATAATATACTCCCCTCTGTCTCATTTAGGTTAAGTCCCACGGGATACAAAAATCTTAAAACCTGTTTTACAAGCTGTAGCTGTCATCCCACAAAGTATACAGGGGTATTCCCAGGAACACTTGAAATGTACTGTGCAAAATACAGTCCCTCACTCTAGAACAGCTGGCTGTGAACAGGCCAGTCGACTCCTCCTATGAACCAGGGGAGAAGCCAGAAGAATGTACCTAACATCTGCTGCAACAGCTGCTCTGACTGGTTTGGGACTTCTGGGGAGAGCTGCGACAGGTCTTGTAAAGACCATGTCTCAGTCCTTTTTCTGCACTGGAGGTCCATTAGACTAGCACAGTGGGAGATGGAGTGGTGGAAGAGGAACTTTTGGGCCATTTTTGCCTTCTGAAACTTGGATCTGCTGTCATAATAGCCCTGTCTAGCAAAGTCAACTTGGTGTCAGAGATCAGATGGCAGCAGTGTCTGAAGCACTTCTGTTTAGACTAAAGGGAATGGTCTGCCCTGGGGATGGGAGCAAAAGTGCAAATACCATCCAGTTATGGCTAGTTCAGAGCAAAAAGAATAACCACTGCATAGCAACCTCTTCTTGTTCTTAGGTAAGGTCTTGCCATGACAATTGCTCCCTGGAGACTCTGAGTGAGCCAGGGCCTGTTGGAGGATGAAGCCAGGGAGCAACAGTTTTACATGGTCATGGTTTCCCTTCCAGGCACAGCAACTTTTCCATTGCATTTGTGCATTGCTGGAAATAGTTGGCTACTGGGCTAAACAGTATCTGTAGTAAAAGACAATGTTTTACAAGGAAAAAAGGGCAGTCCTCTGACAGGGCTGCCACATTTGACTTCAAGGGGACAGGGCTTCAGCTTGCGTTTCATCCTCAGGCTTGAATTTGCCTTCCTGCTCTCTTTGATCTCAGTGGAGTCGTTCTCAGCAGGATGCATGGAAGGGCAGACTGGAGAAGCAGAGTGGTTCTCTGAATGACCCACTCCCTCTTTCAGGGACACCACTGTAAGCAGAGGCTTGAGAATCGCTGGTGTGAAGTCAGCTTAAGCACAGCTAGAATACATATCCTATATTGTGTTGGCTTCAAAAGCTGGGAGGAAGGATATAAGCTATCCTATTACATAAATACATTGCCTGGGGATAAAACACAGCTTCTTTAACAATAACAACAAAAATCTTTCTAAATGTCAATTGGTATTCAATGTGTAAGGGGAAGAAAAGGGGACAAAATAATTACCATGACAATCTGGCCAGGTTTAAATTACACTTAAAATGACAGGGTAGTTATTATAGGTCAAGCTCTTCCCTGAACTGCATCAAGAACATAGTTGCTGTCTGAGGGACAAGTCAGAGTGGATCCTGTCTCTGTATTGCTACTGCTCTGAGGGAATAAATGAAAAGAGTTAATCAACACTCAGAGACATTGGTCTATATTCTGATAACCCCCATTAAAAGAGTTTTCCTTGGAGTCAACTTCCTTGCTCACATGAGTAGAAAACACAGGTAGCACCCACCTGTACAATTTGCTGAATATTGTTCTTTTCTGTAAAGTAAAATATTTTATTTGGAAAAATATCTAAAAAGTTCCACAACGTGTTTTTCCCTCTCTTTCTCCCAGGTATCCCACACAACCCTGTCGTTTTGGAAAACTTTTATTGCTTTTACCAGCTTTACGTTCGATTAGTCCATCTACAATAGAAGAAGTGTTTTTCAAAAAGACCATTGGGAATGTACCCATTACAAGACTGCTTTCAGATATGTATAAATCCAGTGACATATAAATGACCTTAAAAGAAACAATCAGGATGGACAGTTTGAGAAGAACTTTTATCTATGGAGAATAAGCCTCAACTAACAAAATCTACAGGAAGCATAAGCCTGGGAATGTTTAGCCTTTAAACCCATTGACAAAAATTACCCCAGTAGATATGATTCTGCTGCTCTGAACAAAGTGATTTAGATCACGGAGAGAATGCTTTGTTCTACAGAAAAAGTGAAAGTGGTTGGAATTTGGCTGCTATTCCTGTTACTACAGGATGGAGGCAATTCAGATGCCAGTCATAGTGAACAAAGACTCTGCTATTCTCTCATTTAACTGGCAGATCTGAGACAAAATGGGAAAGAAGGTACTATGGTTTGTTCAGTATTTGGAACTGGGTGACCAAACCTGGCTTCTGTTGTAACATGGGATGCAGTGGCCTTCAGAACTGTTTTAAAAGTAGCTTATGTTGGGAAAATGTTTTTAAATGATAGGCAACATTTCAGACCAGGTTACCAAAACATTGCTTCTGCTATAATACATCATGAAGTGGCCTTCAGAACTGATTAAAAAGTAGCTTATGACAGCAGCTCCATTCTTCCTGCAAAACAAACTGGTGACCTTTGATGCAGACATCACCACAATTTGTTTGATTAACATCTCAAAGACAGAAGAGCTTTATACACTTCCCCCCAACCTTCCCTCCTCCTTCTTCCAGACACACACATGTTCACACACACACACCCTTGAAAGGATACAAGTCAAGAAAGGAAGACTAAAACAGCAAAACCAAATACAATGGAGATGACCGCTTCAGTGACCTGCTGGCTGTCCTGTTGGCACAGTGCTGTGAAACCAAAGGCAACGGTGGCCAAACTCTTTGTCAGTGAGATGTGCAGAGAAGTGAAATGACTATATATTAAAAAAATCAATGGAAGGAATTTTATTTCAAAGAAATAAAGGTTGTTGATTGATAAAATGCTAACAATTTCCAAAAGTCTTCAATGCCTTTTTAGAAAACTCCAGGTTCTAATTTTGAAGCCTTGTTCACCTACACCCTCTCACACACAAAAATGTTATAAGCTGCTTATTTGATGTATAAAAAAATGTAGAAAAAAAAACATTTAAAGATAGCTGCTGTACTTTTCAAATTTGATTTGTTATTAGAAACTAGCACTGAGAAAAATCAGCACTTGGACTATCATAGAATGAGTAAAACTTTTCCTGTACAAAGTGGATTAACTGATTTGTGAAGTTAAAAAGTTGTACTCATTGTATTTACAAAGAATAAAAATATATTGAATTTAAATTACTTTCCACTGTTCTTTTAATGCTTGTCCTACAGTTTCTTCCACTGTACCCTACACTTACCAGGGAACAGAAATATTCTCTACTAAAATGGATTACCTTGGATCCTGTGGAGTCTCCATCATCAGAGCTCTTAAAAAACAGGTTAGACAACCATTAAAGGAATAGCTTCAGTGATCCTGCCTTGGGGCAAAGCGACTTTGAGGTCCTGCATAGAGCTGCCTTCTGTAATTCAAATATACACCTGCTACAAGGTTTCTTTCTCAAGGAGCTGACACAGAGCTTATTCTAAGACACAATACTGAACGGATCAGAGGTCCAATCTACTATAAGTCTTCAGTTTCACGTTACTGCAGTTTTTAATATCAGTAAATTGTGCAGCTAACAAAGGTTGATGAGTAGAAAAACACTGCTTCAATTAAAGACATTCTGAGGTTTTATTAAGGTGTCCAATTGTGTCATCACACTAAAGAATGAGATAAGCAACTCCCAATGCACAAGTTGGCAATAGGAGGAGGGAAATGTAACATATGGTTCATATGGCAATGAGTGACTGAAGAGCCATACACACTAAAATGAGTGGTGGAAATGCACAGTGCAGATCAACGGCTCATTGGTTTTTAGCGTCAAGGACACAGATCACAAGTGAAATCCTAGGTCCATTGACTCCAAGCACCAAAATCTCAAATGTTTCAAAGTTTTCACCCCATCTCTCCTCCATTTGTGCATTCTGCCCTTTCCAAGAGAGCCAGACCAAAAGTACACAAGACCAGTCATTAGATGAGTTGGGTGACACAAAGCATAGACTACAAGACTTCAGGACATCTTCTATACAAACTAGCATGGAGCACTTGAGGATGCATTTACCACAGGGCATAGCACATTCTTAGAAAGACACCAACAAATGCTTGATGAAGCGTTCTTACTGCACCTGCAATAACCTTCAACCATTTTCTGCTGTTAAACCCAGCACTGTGCAGAACCCATGACAGAACACTCATTTTGGTAAGATTCATGCTGCTGTCCCGGAGCAGGAATAAACATGAACTGCACCCCGGCTGCAAGGCACCCACTCTCTGCAGCATGCTGTGGTCCCAGTCCCCACACCACCCAGCCTAGGGGACGCAACTGGCTTCCTCCCAGTTGCGAAGCAGACAAGGCAATGGGTGCACACCCACATCTCCTCCTCTTACCTGCAAGACCTAGCCCACTTGCAAAGCAAACTCAGGAGCAGAGAACACCACCCAGATCCCTGTGGTTTTAGCACAGCTAATCTCAGACCATGTCTTCCAGTGCTGCAGATGGCACAGAAGCAGAACCAGTTACACTACACTAGAATTAGGGTCTCCAGTTGGCCTCGAAGGGCTGAAGCCCAGGTAAAAATCCCAGAGTCCAGCGCAGATGTCCCATTGACCTCAGAGGTCAACACTCCAAAGTACTCACTTTGGAAAGAGGAATACTTTGACATCAAGCCCACAGCTTTTTCCTCTTCAGCTTTTTTTTTCCAACCCTGCTGCAGATGATACAGATTGCATCATCATCTTTTAAGCATAAGATAGGGCATTTACTTTGATTTCTCACAGAAGCTTCTCTCAGAAAAGAACATTTGAGAAAAACACCTTACTATGTATCTAAACCTTCCACATACATTTAGCTCTTCTTTCCCCATTTCTGAGAGTAACTCAACTTTTAAGTGCAATTCAACAAGCACACTGAATTTTAGAATTGATTTTATGTTATCATAACTTATTGAAAAGATAGCTCTAGACTGCAAGTCAGCTGTGTCAGTTTTGGTTCCTGGTGTCATTAATACAAGTACTGGGCAGATTCAATACAGTCTGTGTTAAGTATGAGGGAGAAAGAGCAGTTATTTGAGCATCTAACTACCATTCACTAGTAATACATACAATCCAGTCATCCTTTCACTATTTTGTCCATTCAATCTTTTCCATCCAGACTTCCATAAATGAGGTTAGTGGTCTTATCTAAAGCAAATTAACTCTGCCAGTAGGTTTGTAGGACGTTCTCAGTGATAAGTAGTATAAAAGAAAAAGCAGTAGAGCCAAGTCCAGACCACCATGTATTGTTACCAAATAGCACAAAACACCAAATCAGATTGCTACTAGAGTGTTCTTGAATCTGTTTTCAAGAACATCTGAATGGGTAACTCCCATGTCACATTTGGAAGCACTAAGGAAGCTTCTCCATCTACAGAAGCATCTAGTAAGAAAGAAGACTTCAGCAGTGTTGCTTGTGAACTGCAGTTCTGGCAACCACCTTAATTTCATCAGTGGTCACACAAGAATAATGCTACAGGCTTCCCCTTTCTTTAGTGTTCAGGGAAGTGGCTGTGACCACATCTTACAGCAGGCTTGTACACCTTCATGTCCCCAGTTGTATTTGCAGAGCTACTCCAATCTAGGACTAAAGTTATAATATATTATAGGTTACATCAACATTTCTTTCTCAGTAGGATGCTATAATTTTCACTTGCTAGTTGAAGCTTCTCATGCCAAGTCAAAAGGTACTCTTTTCCCAAACTTACTGAAGCAACAGATCTGTTGGCTGCCTCCCATGAACGGGGTTCCAGCTTTGGCTCAGGAACAGCCTTCAATACCTTTCTGTGTTCTTTAACACTCCAGCAGTGAGTGCCAGCATCAGAGGGTATTTAGTGCTGGCTGTTAGTAACACAAGGCTACATTGCAGAAAAGCATCACAGCAAGGCTGAAACATCAGTCCACTTGGTATAGTCAAGTCCCTGCTGCTCAGAAAGCATGAGATACTCCACACTCAAGGTCAAGAGTGACAAAACATTTGAAGTGCATTTTCACTTTTATTTCAAAACTTTAGACAAGTTACTTTAGTATATAAATTTGGTTTTTTCCCCTCTTACAGAATATAAAGATAATTCCCTCATTACTCAGTATAAAGTGTTTTACACGCTTGAAGACAATTGCATAAGTGTTTCTCACACAGGTTATCAGAAATAAAGCAGTCTTTCTACAGAAGTTCAGACAGATGACTACCTCAGAAATAGCATAGCAGTTTAGTTAAATACAAGTGAACACGTGACACTACAACTGTGCAAGTTCAAGTAAGGCCAAGTCAGTAGACATTAAGTCATTGCAAATAAGAGTGGAAAGATTTGTGAGACATTGCAAGGGGTGGATGGTCTCATAGTGTAATACTCTTAAATCAAGGATTCAGAGGAATTTAGCTAGAAAACAAGTGAGTTCTTTAGTGCTATAAAGCAAATGCAAAGACCAAGCGGTGTACTGATGTTAGTGGAGACTTCGTGCCTGTTTATCCTCAGCATGCTAAGACAAACTACAACCTCTTAAAACCAAGCATAAGAACCACTAATGTTTGAGAAGATAGTTTCAGAACTCAAGTATGTCTTATTTTGGATGGTGTGTAGTTTTTGTCTATTACTTCATCCTGTAAGAACATGTGAAGACAGCGCTCATTCTGTGCCAGTGGGTGGCCTGCAACCCTGGAGAGAAAAAGAAACAAGCGTTAGTGCTAACAAATTGAGTCTACTTGTAGCTAGCCAGCAGAGCAAGGTTTCTTATCAGTAACCTGTGGTTCTGCACTCAGGCATAGATCTTGTTTCTAGTTCACCGTTTGTGACTAGAATGTCTAGCAGCAAGATTTGTCATCCTCCCCCAGATGAAGCAAGTCCATAAGAACCCTGAGCTACTGCTGATCATTTGGAACCATGTTATGTCATCATCTGCCACCTGCAATTGAGGGGGACTATCAAAGACCCCATCCTAGCATTAGGAAACCTAGAGTTCGGCAAGCTAAGCGGATTTTTACACGTTTTGATGCCTTTGACACAGGACACCCGTCTAAATGCAGTTCAACCCCTCAGTTCTTGGTCTAACTCAATAGTAGTGGCCCAAGCAAACTTAAAGACTTACTCCACCAGAGGGTGTGAAGGTCTTCTCAAGCCTCTGATGCTGTTTAGATCAGTGACTTATTGTGGTCACTACTCCTAGCGTGTACAAGCAGCACTGATGCAGAGTCAGAGGGTATGGGCAATTCTGTTAATTGCAGATGTCTTTAGATATGAAACATAGGAGACACAGAACTTGTCTGCTCTAGAAGAGACCAGCACCTCTACAGCAGATTTAGTTTTGGTCCACATATAGACTGATCCACCATCCTTTTAACGGCAAAGGAGTGAAATTGAATTAGAAAACATCCCCAAGCTTGGAAGAAAACCACAAGGTATTGCATTTAAACCCTTGAAACACCATGCAGCTTTCTGCACAGGTAAAAATACAAGAGAATCAGAATCCCTGGAAGTTTATCACTTATGGATATGAAAACCTAAAGCAGTATGGTTTGAAAAGTTACATCCAGTCAATCAAGACAATCTTCTCCCTTTAAGAGAGAAAGCCCCTCAACTTCCCTAGGACAGCTTGTGTCACCTTTATGGCTTCCATCTCTGTCAGAACATAACTTCTATTTAGAGTAGATATCTAGTCGAACATGTGTTAAACACAGTCAACTCTAGTGGCTCAGCATCAGTACTTTCAAGCACTTTTGTGCATCTTCTCCAAATGTATCTGTTAGTGCTTATTTTGCCATAAGACAGATTCAGTTATCATTACTCACTTGTCACTGAGGGTGTCCTTTAATGAGGAAGCTGAGCTCTCCTATTCAGCATTGACAGATTACTTCAAGTGCAGTCATAAAACATAACAATCTTGCCAGGTTCTAGTAAATGGGCAGCAGTCTCAAGCACTAGTTCACAAGGAAGATGGTCTGGAATAACTAGTTTGTTTCCTACTCCCAGCAGACTGAAGTTGCTGGCATTGAACTTCAAGAGAAAGATATACAGGAGAAGATGATGAGGCAGCAACATATTTCTTCTCCCTTTCAGGAAGCCTTGCAAATTGGTGGCTCAATTGCAAGACCAGATCTAATCGCTCATATTCAGCTCTTAGTTTCAAATGAATACCTCACTCTGCATTGGCTTTTCCTCAGTTTTCTTCTCTAAGGTGACCCTTACACAGAGCAGCTGCTACTTCAAAAATTTTCATGTAACCCAAGGTCAGGTTCAGGCAGACAAGTGTGTTGCAACATAACTACCCCTGTTAATGTCATTGTAGGTAGTGGTGATGCTGGTGTCAGCAAGATGGCCCAAGAGAGCTGACTCAAGGAAGCTGCATTGCTGTGATTTAGTCCTTCTCTATGACAAAGCTTCTTAACAACATCTTGGATATCAAGAACTGGCATTGGTGTATCAAGTTCTTTTTTCGATACAGTGATATCAATTATCTGAGAGACTCTTCTCTAGTTCTAGGAGCAGAGACCAGCTTTGAGAATGCAGTAATGTCAATGTATTATGCAGATTAACTTCAGGACAAATTTAACTAGTACCCAGAGTACCTGGTAGAAGTCTCAAAGCTTCTACATGGTTCAAAACTTTAATTAGTAATATTTGCTTGATGAGTTGGTCATGCCATTAGAATAAATTGACGAGGCTGAATAGCCAGGAGCTCTGCCTGAAGAATCTTGTTCCGGTTGTACTCAAGTCTGCCATTACATCCATATCTATATTAACAGCCCGCTTTTACATTTCAGAGGAGGAAAAATTGACCAAGAAGCTTTACATTTCCACAAGATCAATGTATTACTTGCTGTAGGACTGAACAAGTGATACCAGTAAACTAGCCACTCCACTTCTATCAGCTATATTGAGTTTTTCTGCAGATTCCAGTTAAGATGACTGTTTCATTATTTGCTGCTTCAGAACATAATCGGCTCTCTTCCCCCACATAATGCTAATCTTCACATACAAGACTTTCAGTAAGTGCACTTCTTCCACACTTAAGAGTCCCAAGCTGCAAAGATAGTTGTACTTTATAGTCATGACTGCCTTGATTATACAGCCTTAAAAATACTAAACACATTTAATCTTCTTATAAGGACATTTACCTTCCTGTCGTAATGCAAAACTATACACCTTGGAAATTGTCTTTGAACAGAGGAAAGGGCATTTTGAAGCATTTTACCTGCTCAGAACCATTAGCAATTCCTATAAATTGAGCAAGCAACTATGTGAATGAAAACTTAAGAGATTTCATACAGTCACACTTAAGTTACTTAGACAAGACAGAGTCATAGTGAACCAGTCACTTGCAACTCCAAGCCACATGCCTGACCTGACTAACAATAACTGCAGAGCAGATGAAGTTCTGGCTTAACTCACAACCTTTGTCCCTGTTAAACAGCATTGCTATTGAACAAGATTAAAACACTAGTGGAACTGACAAGCTTGAACTTTGAAAGGGAGGAGTCCTAAATCCAGCTGGTCTGAACAGTGTTGGCTCTAGAGACCTGAGGAGCTGGTTAACTGACAGTATTCCTTCTTTTTCACTGTTTGGATCCGCATTGTTAAAGAAATGAAAGTAGCTCAGGTCATTCTATGGAGAGCAGTCAGTAGTGTCAGATGGTAGAAAAGGAATAATGGACTTGGTTACAATAATTTCTGCTCACCTTTTGAAAGGCAGTGACAAAACCCAAAGTATCTATTTCAAACTATATATGTGCATACCTCAGGTAGTTCTTAAATTTCTGAAATATTCTCCTGACGATTAGAGAAAATGTGCATTATTATATGAACTGATAATGCTTCACATCTGCAATCAATCTAAACTGCTGTAAGCCCATTGTAAGCTCCATTGTTCACCCAATGGAGGATACCTTTTCAGAAATGAAAAAACAGAACTATTTTGGATGCTATAATTTTAGTAGTAATTTGCATAAATTAACAACACTAACATTCATTTCAGCTGTTCAGGTAAGCATTAAGATAGCCGAACTAGACACCGCATGAGCAATGTTAGTATGTCCTACTGAAAGATTATGTGAAAGTTATTATTCTGAACATAGTGCAGCTACCAAAATTAGAGGATGAACAGCTTTAATTAATTTTTCCAGAACCAAGCTCTGGGTTTGTCTCCAGATAACTAACACTTACTTGTTTATGAATTGTTCAAGAGCCTGCTTCCTTTCCTCTATAAAGGAATCATCAAATATGCCATCATCTCCTCGGAAGGGGAGCTGACGGAGAAGAGCTTTTCCTGGTAGAGGAGGCACCACAACCTGAAAGATTTAGAAGAGCATCCTTAGGTGCAGCCTGTAAGCAAGTTTATACACCTCCTGTGCCACCTCTTCCTCCTAAAGGAACCAACTCAATAATCACATCCCTAGTGAAGTAATAAAACACGACCAGAGAAGAACAGTATCTGCCATAGAGACAAGTTGAATTCAAGTAGTTTAACTCTGAATTAACTCAAAACCATTAAACAGCCTCTAGCATTGTACAACTGAGGTTTGCTGAAAGACAGTGTTTTAGTTCTGGACATTTTACCCACCTTGCTTTCTCTTTCTAGTTCATTCCTTAGCCATTCAAAGTCACTGTATCTTCTTCTAACTGTAGATTCTTTCAATTTGAAGATAGGTAGATTTGTCTGAAAACAATAATATAATCTATTGATTAGACAAACTAGAAGTTTTGATAAGCAGAAGCAAGAAACAAGCTGTTAAGTTACAAATTAGTTCCACTTCAGCAACAACAACAGTATTGAGAAACACTGAAGACACAGAAATAAAGATAAAGCTCTGTAAGCTACATAAGCTGTGCCTCAAACTGCTTAACTGTGGGCCTCATTTACACAGCATCCTAATCACTGGTATTTTGCCACCATATCACCTAGGAGCATAGGTGATTTGCTGGTCACTTGAGGAGATGTTCCTAAGGTTGCAGAAGCATCTGATATTCTCACTGTCTCAGGACCTGGACTCCCAGTGCCAATATACATACAAGATCAGGGGTGGGTGGAAGAAAAAGTCCTAATCCACACAGGCTGCTCTTGTTGCATTCAAGGGAGTGTTTCAGGTATCAGCACAGAACACTGACCAAGCTTCCTGTGCTGTTCTGCTACCTGATACAACATGGCCTCCACATCTTTAAAAGCAAAACCAAGAAGTCTTACAGTGAATCCATTCAGGACAGATGAAGTTGAAGATTTACTAGCACAAGCTGCCAAGTTTGCATAGCTCCAAAGAAGCCAACAAGGCTGAGATGCAACACAACATCCAGTGCTGATAAGATCAGATTGTTTTGCTACGAAGTTAAATCAAGTGGAGCCTGATGAGGCAGAATTTTCCTAAGGCTAAGAGTCAGCACCCAGCTCTAACACCCATCAAATGGGGGCCAAGCTATGATGCTGCACAAGACCATACCTGAGCATTTTGATAGGTGTCCTTATGCTAACTTGTGTAAGAGCCTATATTACATGTATTCATTCTTGGGATGCCAGGTTATCCCATTGTTCTAATCCAACTTGCATGTTACTTTAAGAGTAGGCACAGAGAGAGCACTCTCCTAATGACATCACCACAATATGAAGCTTAAATGTCATTGAGATGGCAAACTGGTTAGAGTGTTAAAAAACGTGTAGGAGTTACAATTTACTAAGGCAAGACCAAGAGTCTGTAATTGCCATCCATAACCAGCACTAACAGAATAAAACTTCCTGTTGTCAGGCGGGATATTCACTGTCTTATACACCTTGAAAGAAGGCTCCAGGAGTACCCTAGGATGCTGATGTTCACATGGGACTAAGGTTATTCCCAGTTTTCCTGTTGGCAAAAGCACAGTAGTCATTCTCAGCTAGTGCCTTCTGGTTATTGCTATTTTTTTAAGTTGTAAGCCACCTCACTCAGCTTCCAGTCCCAGTTTGAGTGGATATCCCTGTACAGTGCCATTTATAGGCTATTATGCTTAAGCTATCACTGAGTGACACTTTTGGCTGCTCAGAACAAGTTTAATTGCAAAGATACTTTCCTGCACTAGGAAGGCCTAAGAGTATAGGCATTGTATTACTGTCGGCCATAAGGAGTTTTTGGCTGTCACAGTTCAAAAGTACTTGACAAGTTAGTTGTGTACTTTCACGTTATGCTATTTAGTCCATGATCTACAGATGATAAAGTACAGAACAGTGTTTTGTTACGAAATCTCTTATTGCTAAGTGTTTAAAAGTATTAAAGCTCTCCTCCTCAGGTAAAATGTTGATTGTACTAGTGACTAATAATAAAATCGCACTTAAGACTATTATGTCAGAAGTCAGGCTTCATAAATAAACACTCATCTTGAGGATAAGAATACTCAAGAGTAAATAAAGCTCGGTCCCCCAGAGTGCATGAAGGAGATTCCCAGAAGTGAAGTAGTGGATTATTTTTCTCCAGTTTCAGCTATTGGCTTTTTAACCAAGTTCAGCCTTCCACATTACAACATCAACTCTGTCAGTGTCTCAGGTAGAAAGTCCTTTCCAATATTTAACAAATAGGCTCCCACCTGCAGAAAGTATTCCATTCTCCTCTCAAGTTACTTACAAGAGGGATTAGAACTGAATAAAAGCAGCTAAAAACAATCAGTTCCCAGGTCTTCAGGAACTCTTTTCATGCTTCTGGGCATGAAGACTACAAAGTTAATCTCCAAACAACATATCAGGCTTACCGGTACAATGTGGGCCAATTGAGTGCCAATTGAGCTTATTTTACCTTCTGCATCCCCTTTTGAACTTTTGACATGCTAGTCCCGCTAGCAAGTTGGAGGAAAGGACAGCTAAAGTACTTGTTTTGCCATTGAGTTCAAAAATCCCCAATTTTTGATCATGATCATAAGCACTGGAAATGTTCAAACTGAAATGTGTGCTAGAAGGCTCCCCTTAATTTAAGTGGCTTTCAAGTCACAATTTGACAATTACATGCTAAAGCAAAGTGTGTGTTCCCTGTCCTTTGGCCTGGATATGAATCGGAGCTCTCTATTAGAGAGAGATTCTAAACCTCATGTTTCTCAAAATCCAGAAACTACAGCAATTCTCCTTCCTCCAGAAATTAGTATTGATAAGCAGCGTTCTTCATATATGCTGCTGTTAGAAGGAATCTACTTTTTTTAAAGAAAGGAATTTGAGAGTCCTGTTTTGTACTGTTAAACCTTTTTACATCCTAGGTCCCTATTTTTAACTCGGGATATATTCAAACCTGAAGTTACAGTATGTGCCTTTCTAATTCATAACCCTGCTTCTCATTAATAACCCTGTTTGAGCAGACCCCTTCTTCCTTCAGTGGAAGGGTTTCCACATGTCCTACGGCCTCCATCTACCATGGACAGATAGTTTTCTTTAAGCAAGCCAGACAGCTGCTGAAGCATGGGCTATCACTGAGTAAGAATTCAGTAGAACGAGACAACTTGAAGGTGTCAGCAGAAACTTTGGATTTCAATTGAAGTGCCACTTCAAGACCATCCAGCGTATCAAATTTATTCTCAGTTTCACGGTCTATGTCGGGAATTGTCTTTGTGTAGTCACTGAGGTGCCAGTAACTATTCTGAACACCATTAGTGCTTTGTTTGCCTGCTAGAACAGAGATGAGACTAAGGCACAAAACCTGAAGTCAGGCTAGTTTTATTTTTACAAACATTTCTCCCCATGTGCATTCAGCACTAGTGTCAGTTTTCTGGCCTGCTGATCTGCCAAGTCTACTATCCTGAAACTCATGACCCAGTTTGGCACAAGCCCTGGAGCACAGCTCATTCCTCTGATAAATTCTGCATAATTACTGCAGTAATTGTTTCTTCTACAGTGTGATAATTAGGCTTATTTTTATCAAAAGCATTTTCAACAACTTCCTAGTCTGAAATCTTGCCTCCTAGCAGTTTCAACCTGAAAAGGTTATGCACTACCTAAGATATTAGACAACCAAATCACTTGTCAGAATTGTAGATAAAGCATTATTCCAGAATGAGCAATAAACAAGCTCTCCAGAAGTCCCACATAGCCCAAAAATCTTAAGCACAGAAAGACCACAGAGTCATGGAATGGTTTGGGTTGGAAGGGACCTTCAACGGTCATCTAGTCCAACCCTCTGCAATGAGCAGGGACATCTTCAACTAGATCAGGTTGCTGAGAGCCCCATCCAGCCTGGCCTTGAATGTCTCCAGGGATGGGGCATCCACCACCTCCCTGGGCAACCTGGGCCAGTGTTTCACCAGCCTCAGTGTAAAAAATTTCTTCCTCATGTCTAGCCTGAATCTCACCTCTTTTAGTTTAAAACTGTTACCCCTTGCCCTGTCATAACATGCCCTGCTAAAAAGCCTGTCCCCATCTTTCTTACAGGCCCCTGTTAAGTACTGAAAGGCTGCAATAATGTCTCCTTGGAGCCTTTTCCAGGCTGAACAACCCCAACTCTCTTAGCCTGTCCTCACAGCAGAGGTGTTCCAGCTCTCTGACAATTTTTGTGGCCTCCTCTGGACCCTCTCCAACAAGTCCATGTCTTTCATGTACTGAGGGCTCCAGAGCTGGATGCAGGACTCCAGGTGGGGTCTCAGCAGAACAGAGCAGAGGGGCAGAAACACCTTCCTTGACCTGCTGGTCACACTTTTGATGCAGCCCAGGATATGATTTGCCTTCTGGGCTGCTAAGACAAGACAGACTCTCTCTAGCACCATTTCTGTATCAGACTATAAGCACACACCCATGAGGCTTTCTCTGACTGTTAAACTAACAATCTGTATTCTGCTGGGTGAGTTAATGGCCAAGCCAGTACACTAGAATAAACACCGTCAGAACTGGTCCCAAGTTACATAGCTAAACAGCAGATGAGAAACCCAGGCCCTTAAGTCACTCCTGCAATCTTCTACTCAGATGCCAAATGAGTTTCTACAGTAATTTGGCTAGTGTTCATACTGGTAATGGAAAGCAGCGGTTGCCTGCTAATAGACTTCAGGGCAAAACCTGTATTCATAGAAGACATTTCTTCAGCTATATTTGTGTTATTATTAATACAACATATTCAAACTGCAAGTCCAACTCCAAGCTCAAGAGGGTCCCAGTTCACCTCAGAAGCAAGTTACAGTCCTAAGACAGTAGCTTAGGTAACCAGACAGTCTTCTAGCTGTTGCTACAGTCAATCCCCAAGCTATGCCCAGTTAAAAGTCTGAAAATTGTTTACATATACAGGTGAGGAGATTTTCACAGGCAGAATGCAAGTAGTTTGAGTACTACTCAACACTGCCCATTCAGCTTCAGATACACAGCTCTCCAGTGCAGCCATTCTGGTATATAAGTTACCTTAGATGCAGGAAGAACACTAGAGTACTTTATTTCAAATACATTAGTTTAGAATTCTAAGTAATTTTAAGTTTTATCTAGACTAGATTAATTTAACCAGTGAATGGAAAAAGCTTTGCAAATAGCCAGACTTGCTCCTATAAATTTGTTTCCAGGCACAAATTGAATGCAAACAGCATTTGGGTTCCTTCAAAGAGCATGCTGACACTCCACAAGATTGATTTTGAATGTCAGTGCAGCCCAGTCCACCCCCACAACTGCAGAAACTCCACAGCTGTAGTTGTCCAGGATAGTTTGAGGTAGATTTGATTCATTTCCTCATCTGCCAGTGTAACGCTCATCAGCAGCATTGCGTTGCCCATGTCTCCCACTCCTAACGGACTGAGAATCAAGCTGTGCTGTTGCCATAGCACCTGCTTTGATGTTGTCTTTTCAAGTAGGTTATGGTAGCCTTGATACAACTCTATTTCCATTAAAATATGGAGAAAGAAAGCACTCAGCTCACTTTTGATAGAACTTCGTGGCCTTGAGTCTCAGAAGCTAAATTCAAGCTTCTTACTATCTCTTCATACAAGCGGTAATCTTTGTCAAGAGACTAAACCCTTTGGCTGCATTTCCAATCAGCCAATGGGAGCTCTGGGGTATTACAGTCAGTAGCATTCAGGATGGATAAAAAAGTATTATGGTTTTCTTAACACAAGAGCCTGCTGTCCCTTAGTACAAGAAACTGGCTCCAGCAGACCACTGCTATTGCCAAAACCTTGCCAGTGGTTCATTTCCTTCCTGACTTGACATAAGCAGCTACCTCTCAATTTCCTGCAAATATAAAAAGCAATAAAGGTGGCAAACATGCTCTAAACTCCCATTGCTAGAAGTTCAGATTTTTGCTGTGTAGTTTACTGAAGTAAAAATCTCTTTGCCCACTGCCAAAGGTCACAAAGACACTGTTGCTGTTTTAGGTGTCAGTAATTTTGATCAAAGCAGAGTTCGATCTCCCCTTTTATCTGCTTGCTGTCCAGGTCTACTGAAGGTACAATACATGACATGCAGAAACTGTATGGCTAATAGAACACTGAAAAAGTCTGGCCATATCTATACATTCAAGTTTTAAACAATGCTGACTTAAGCTACACCAAGAACCATAGAGCTTCGCAGCACTCCACAGTACCGAGACATGGAGCTAGGATGCTTTCCATCTTAAAGACTATGGCAGTTAAATCCTAACAGCAACACAATGACAAAGACTACCATTCTTTGGACAGGAGTTAACCTTTGTCGAGTTCAATACCTTGAGCCCAGAGCTGCTCTATAAAAAAAAAAGCATAGGGGTGTCTGGGTTTTTGCCAAGCAGCATCTATCATCACCTGATCAAATCCACCAACATCACAAACAGCTGAATTACAGTGTGCCGTGGTCTAAGGGCTCAAATCAGAGTGAGTCTAGAAAAATGTGTTGTTTAGTGATTCTTTATTCTTCAGGTTCCACGCTCAGAAGCCAAATGTAAAAACAGGAACCCAGTTTAAGGACACTTTCAGGCAAAAGCACAACACCTAGACAGAATTAGTAACTCTAGATAATTTTTCAGGGTTAGCAAGCCAAAGACTTCTTTGAAATACCAAATATTCCTTTTGAAGAGAAAGGATTGCTACTTTTACACAACTACATGGTATAACTGCCATGTGTTCTGGTTTACCCTACTGTAATGTTACCATTCATTCCTCATTGAGAATGACTGAAGAGGCACCACATTAGCATCATTAGCTGACATCTACCAGCTATGGTCAAATGGGGCTGACAAAACTGCAGTGAGTTGCTGCAATTCATAGCTTATATCAGGAACAAAAATTTTAATGTGCTTTGCAAGCTAGAGATAGCCCAGTATCCCTACACTTCACAAACATGCAAGAAGCAAGAGACAAGTAACCCATAAAGAAGTATACTAAGTATCAAGAAATTCTCTTCATATTTCCAGTTTTATTGGAACAGTAATGTTCACTTTATTAAGTAGCCACCTAACAGCTGCAGAAAGGCTGACAGTTCCTTTTAATTTCTTTATAGCATATCTTAGTGCTCAGGGGTTGCTGCAGTTTAGGTCCACAGAAATAGTCTCTGAAGCTTTATTTCCAGGTATAGAGGCAGCTTTAAAATGCTTAGGATATAGCTTCATTTTCTTCTGGATTTTAGAGTAAAGCTGCTATACAGCAGCTAATAGACTTTCAAGGTCAGCTTTGTGGCCAACACAAACTATATATATATAAAAATTAATATACTGTCATGTGCCCCAGAAGATCCTCTCTGACAAGTTTTGAGATGGATTCTTAAGAAATAGCCATAGAAGGAATATGTTCATGGACCTTTTTTCAGTCAGTAAAATATTTGGTTTTATACTTTGACCAGAAGGTTAGGGTTTCTCCATCCTTCTCACATCAAAAACGTTACAGCAGCAACAGCAACTTCAGGCCTTTCATAGGGCATTCAGACTATGTACTTGCTAAACCAGCCTCCAGCAGTGCAACTGGCACTGCATTACCAAGTGAAAAAAAATTTAGAAAATACTTCCCCTACAGTTAGAAGCTCATAAATCTACACTGCATTATTTATTTCCCCAGATGAAAAACAGTAGAGACCTGACTGCTCTGAAGTTCAAGTCGACACTTTTTTGACAGGCCATCTAAAAATAAAGATGTATCAAAATACCCCGGCATCACGTGCCTACCTGGATCATGGCCATCTGCCCTACAAAGATTAGTCATTGTTCCATTTGATTTGGTCTGTTCAGTGCTGTACTAGAGTGCACTCTTAATACATGACAATCAAGGCCCACATTGTATGCACAGGAATAAAAAGACTCCAAGTCACCAGTTAAACTAATATACTAATAAGAAGCACTATTCAGAGACTTGGTTATTTTATTAACACAGTAACAGACATCAACACTGAACTAGATCAGTACCTTTGGACTAGGCTTTTGAACCTAGTTTAATCAAAAACCTCTACGGAAAAATCAGCTGCTGAGTGCAAATACATGCAATAGACTTGTAAATCCACTCTCCTTGCTTTGGAAGTTTCTTTCAGCCAACCTATTCCACTTCTGTCTCCCTAGTCGGTGTCCTAGGAAGTTCTTAGCCTTCCAGCTATCCTTTTCTGAATTATTACTCAATGGAACAGTTAATGTTTGTCAAGGTGTAATACCTGGGCTGTAGAACAGAAAAACAAAGTCGCCAGAAACAGTGCATTTTTATTCTTTGAAGAGCAGTCTAAAAATATCTAACTGGTAGCAGTGCCTAGAATAGGGTATTAAAAGAGTAACTACAGTTAGAGCAGATTTGCAGCATGATGCAAAATTTGCAGTAGTAGAGAAATAGAGAACTAGTGCTGATTATGCATCCCTAAGCACATCCACGTTGAGTCAGTGTTTAGTCATTACTCCACACTGAAACTGAACAATGTCCAAGTCAACTAGGTGTACCAGCAGATTTGATTCTTCTCATAGTCAGAGAAGAATCTGCAACTTCAAACCCTGCCAAACACGTAAAGGACAGAAATTGGGTACCTTTCAAGGACAGAACATTTCAAAGACACATTCACCAGATCAAGAGTGCCACCTTGCAAAACCATGGCGTAAGACAAGTGCTTTCTGAGCAAGTTACACTTTAAGTTCACTCACCATCTTACTCTGACTTGATTTGATTCCAGAAGTCAGACTCAAATCAGTCAGTCACTCAAGTCAGACTACTACAAATATGCTGAAATGCAAATATTTTTTTCAAGACCCAGCTTGGATACAATGGCTTAAGATGAGAACAGACTTTCAGAAGCAGCTCAAGTTCAGCAGTACTTCGCTATACTTCCCCAATCCTTTGAGACCAATACTATTTTTAATACTGCAGGCACTTCACAGCCTGTGTGTTCACTTCCTTCCCCACACAGGGCCTATGTAGTCAAATACCTCTGTAGGTCTACAGGAGTCTGTCTGCAGAAGATACTGGAAAGGTGACTGCTGCCTTCAAGAGCATCAGTGTCACTCAAGTGATGCATTTCACAACATCTGGAAGCACAGCAGAAAGGTGTTACCTTTCTACACCTCAAGACAAGTCACTGAGCTGTGGAGCCTTGAGAAGCTAAGGTGTGCCTTAGTGCTGAGTTTAATTATATTGATTAGAGCCAACAGGCCATCCAACATTAAAGAACATAATTAAGACAAAGGCCTTTTGTTTAACTTTGGTTTGACTAAAAAACCCACTTATTTAATTACTTGGACTAGTAGCTCACATAATAGGTATTTTATTTTAGTTCTGCCAATTTGAATATTAATGACTTCTCTGCAAGTTCTTGCTAACCATAAACAGATAATTTAACCTTTTAGTCTAGGTGACAAACCAGACTAAAATGAGCAGCACAGAAGTCACTTCTACAGAAACAATAACAGATGAAATAATGTTAACAAAGTGATATTTTCCCAAACGTAGCAAGTTCCTGGATATCCATATGCTTTGTTGACAGTATTCCAACCCATGCGCTTATCTATGGCACTGCTTCTACACTGGGTGTACAGCTTTGCAGCGTGTCACCAGTCGCTGGGATTGGAGTTAGCTTGTAAAACTTAAGTCTTGTCTCCTTAAAGGATTTAGCAACTGAAGGTGTTGCACAGAACCTGATTGAGCAAAGATGCTCCTGTTGACCGACTTACCAGGAAAATTGTTTGTCTCAACTACAGCAGAAGTCAAATGATACCTGGAACTGGACTGAGGACTGCAGACATACTGTAGGATGATAATATGACAACTGTCATTTGTTCTATATTTGCTTCCTGGAATTCAGAGAAAGGAGTGGCTTACAGCTCATAAATAGTGACAGATATTCACATGCCCTGGTTGAAGAGTGTTGACATGCACAAGCTCACCTTGAAAAGGTGTAACGAGTAGCAGGGAACCACCACCACTCTGGTGGTGGTTCCTGAGTAGAACAGCTAGCAAAGGCTCATGAGAAACGTCATATGGCAGGCAACAGTATTTACAAGGAGAACTTAACTTTTGGTTCACACTCTTCCTCAAGAAGTAAGGGCAGTGAAGTAGTGAGTTGATTTACTTTAGCAAGCAGTCTAGCTGACTATGTCAGTTTTAACCACTGCACAGTTACCATACTGTAATCATCCAGACACCTTTAGATGAGATGACTACTTTATCTTTTTTTTCACTAGAAAAAAGCACTTGAGCTTTATACTCTACTGCACTGTTCTCCTTTTTAGCTCACCCTAAGCCTTCACACAAAAGATACCTTAGAATGGTACAAACTCACCACCTAATGTTGCTAACGGAAAGCAAATTCTCAAGTACCCTGTCAAGAACACAATCCACTCAAATTTGCTATTTTAGTACTGCAGGATGGCTTTTTCTGTCATTTACTATTACTGAACAAGATGTTTGCCTTTCATTGCCAAGCTGCACCACAGTGGCATACCACCACATTGTGTGCCTTATACTGGTTGCTACAGTGGAAAGCTTTGTCATCATCTTGTCCAGTTTGCAGAGAATAGAATGTTATTTAATGCACTAATGTATTGGCTCAAGAAGTCAACACTTCGGCCAGCTGACCATCTGCAAAGTAAGCTGCCCCGCTGGACGTGCTGTATAGGTTCTACTTGCAACACTTGTAGAGCTTAACTGCTTGTGAAAGTACCATGGATTTACTACAACGCACAGCCATCCTACCAGCTCGCTCAGACACACGCTATGAAAAGCTTTCTCAAGTACTGAAATACAACTGACTTGCTTATCCAGTAGTATACAGCTGACCAGCCTACACAAAACTTTTGAGTTTTCCCTCAGGCTTCCCAACTTCCACTAGAAGACAATGAGTACAGCAATACAAGAACTAAAGCGTGAGGTTGTTCCACTTGTTGCTTCCCAAGCAAAAGATATGCTTCAGCTGCAATACCAATAGGAAGCTTGCCAGTAAAAGCTTTGGGGGAACTCTGCAGTATTTCACACAAGTACTTTTTGCTGGTATATTAAATATCAGACATCACTTCAGGAGTCTGCTAGCAAGCTCAGTCTTCCCCAGAAGAATTAAGCTTTGAGATTTGGACAAAGCAATAAAGATAGAATTACCCTTGGACCAAGTTTGTAAACACCAGGACAATGGTAGAAGCCTAATTGCTTCAATGCAAACCTGGATCTCAGTGTCCTCTCTGACAATGTTGGTGGCTTCACGTTATCTCCAGCCATAACATGACGCTTCCAATAGCTTTTACCAGAATTTGGCAGCAGTTACACCAGGCATTTCTGCACCACTTCACATTTTAATGTTGGTGTTAGCTGAAGTCATAGTTTTCCAGATATGATACAACTAACTCCATTTTCTCAGGTTTGTTCTGCTGCCACCACTAGTACTGCTGGGGGAAACGGCAGATGTCTGCTGCTACTTTCTGTGACCGCAAGCAGTTGTCAAATCAGAGAGGCTAGCTGGTGGCTATGGTCTGCCACACTCCAAAATCCAGCTTATAGCACAAGACCTACCTTTTAGAAATACAATACTACAGCAATTCAAGCTCAAACTCTTCTCCTGTGCTGAGACTCATGTATTTGCAACATGGTCTGTGTTCTGCTGAGAAGCAGTTAATTGATACAAGTTTAGACAGTGAACATAACTCTGCACGACTTGTATTACCTGCTCTGTAACCTTCCAGAATACAGAGGCATAAAAGTAAGTTTTACAGTTCATGACAGCTATGAATGTATATAGCATGGAAGCACTGTATACAGTAGTGCACAACTGGAAAGGGAACGATGTTTTGTAAGAGATAGTCCTGTACACAAGCACACAGATGCCAAGTAAGGATGGTGGAGGAAGCAATGTTTACACAGTAGTCAGACTGGGAGGAAGAACAGAGGAAGGTCACAGTACTATCACAGCATATATTTGTTCAAGTCACTTCTAGGTTTTCAGTACACCAGGGATCCAGAATTTTCTACCCCAAAACAGCACATAGACCAAGAGTAACCTGTTTCAAAACCTGGTTTTCTGCTTTTCTTTCTGCTGAAGAACTTCAGTTAAGGATTTTTTTAAAAAAATATATTTTTTAATCCCAGCAAATCTGGCATAATTCCCAAGTCATAACATGGCTAAGTCCCTTTTGTATCATCTTCCCTGGATGCAGCAAGTCCAAATGCTTGGTCTCATGGAAAGAAAAGTCATCAGGAACTTAAGGCACAAATACCTCCCAGCAAGGTAGAGTTACATATTTCTGCTAAGTGGACAGCTACAGCCCTGGTAAGGGCAGTGTAATGCAAGACAAGTTGGCAAGTTCTAGTTTGTCCTCACACAGAAGGCCAAACACAGGCTACAATTGTTTTAGTTTATTCTTCCTGCCCTGTGGACACATCCTGAAAAATGAAAAGAGCTACTGGACATGATAACTTAGCAGCATCAGAATTAAAGTAGTATCCTCCCTAATAGCTTTAGATCTCAGTTACCTTTGCTTTTTAAAGTAAAGTTACACTAAACTGAGAACTTAGACCTTTAATACCAGAAAATCCACACAGGCTTTTAGTCTTGTCTGAAGAACTCTAGCACCCAAGGCAGCAGCCCGCAGGTGAAGCCTTCCCTGCCACGAAGACATGTGGACTCCATGGTGTACAGTGAAAAAAGAACTCTTATTGCAGAGAATGTGTGCAGGGCATCAATGAGGCTTCTTCCTCCTCTATTACTGCCTGTAATAACTGACCAGGTTCAATCAGCTGTGACAAAGTAAAACTATACAAGGTAGTGGACTCAACCACAAGATACAAAAAAAGACAAAACTGTAAGAGGTCATCTTTTGCAATGCAACTTATCCTTGGCAGTGTATACTAAAAGGGCGCCCTGCCTTGAATCCCTACCAGCCACAAGGAAGGACCATGCCGCAGATATTGCATTTTCCTGTTCACTCCTCCAGGCCCTGTTTATGTAACTAGAAAGACCAGGGAACATTGTAATGACTTCACATGGCTTTTCTCAAGCTCAAGACTACTAGCCTTTTGGGCAAGTCAGTGTACACAGCCCTGGCAGCTAGGAAGGAATCTAGTGCTACTAAGTATTTGATAACACATAGTGAGAAACAGCCTATTTAGTAGGCACTCAATTTATATTTCAGGTACAAATAAAATGGGATCTCTCCCCCATATACACTCACCTTATCACTTCGGCTAGCTTTGATCTAGCACTTGTGCCCACTAGACTTATTTACACATTCTCTGTGGGTTTTTGAGGCTCCTGGAATCCCGAACTTGACCTCCTTCTCAGGGCAGATCCACCCATCTTACTACATCTCAGACAACTGAGAGCTCACCCTCTTCTACTCGCTTAGAGGCAAATAAGCAATTGCTCACAGTATAGCAATATTTCAGGCTAATAGCAGTTGTACACAGCAGTGCTGAAAGGGCATTTCTCCTTTGGTTATCTTAACCGAGGCGCGTTGTCTTAGCTACCAAGAGACCATCCGAGTTCTCAGCTCCAGTCGCTTGCAGAAGCCGGGCCTGCTCTCAGCCCGAGGATGAAGTCCACTGCTGCTCCGCCAGCGCTACACGCACCGCACTCGCTGTCAAACGGGCCCTGAAGGACACGACGGCCCGGCCCCGCCACCCCGGCCACCCCCGGCGGCGGGGACACCCCACCCCCCCCCCCCCGGTTACATAATGGGCGGCCAGAGCCCGCGGCGGAGCCCAACACCGACACACGGGCTCCGCATTCGCCTTCTCTCGCCTGACACTTGCTCCCGAGGCGCGGGACCCGCCGCAGGAGGGGCGGGCACGTACCCCGCGGGGCTGCCCGCTGGGCTCCCCCGACCACCCCTGGGCCAGGGCGGCGGCGAGGGGCCCGGCCCCTCGGCGAGCAGGAGCGGGGCCGGCTCCAGCGGCCCCCGCCGCCGGGCCAAGGCGTGCCGGGCCCTCACCTTGACGCGAATCTCGTAGGTGGTGAAGCGGCCGCGGCCCACCCCCACTGTCTGCGGGTTGCCCACGTCGATCTCCAGGAAGTTGCTGGGCGGCCCGTAGGCGTCGTTCAGATTCTGCGGCTTGCTGATCAACCGCCGGGTGTCCGCGATCGTCTCGGCCATGGCGGAGCGGACGCCTTCTTCCCCGGAACACGGCAGAACGCGAGTGAGTGAGCGAGCACCGAGCGCCACCGGCCCGCGCCGCCCGCCCTCTTATCGCCCCGCGGCCAGCTGACCGCCCGGCAACGCGCACCCACGCCGCCGCCGCCAGCGGATGCGCCCACCGCCCGCGCGCAGGGAATCCTGGGAATTGTAGTCCTCAGGCGCCGCCCCGCTCGCTACGCCCAGCGTGGCTGCCCGCCTTCCGAACTACAGATCCCGGCGTGCGCGGGAGGCTTGTGTGGGCGGCTGTGGGAGCTTGATCGTCGGGCCCGCCCCCTAGGCGGGCAGCGCGACGGGCCGGGCGCAGGTTGTGGGGCTCGGCCCGGTGCCAGCCAGAGGAACGGGGGCTCTGCGGAGGGGTGGTCCGGGTTGTCCTGCAGATTCTCCCCCACTAGTGGCCCGCAGTGAGTCCCCTTCTCTCATCCAGGGAAGGAGCTCCTCTGCGGGGCCGGGGCCTGAGGCGGTGAGGGCGGCTCCGGCGGGTCGCGCCGTGAGGCGGCCCCGGGGCGCCTTGGCTGGGGCCGGCCCTCGGTGAGGCCGAGGCGGCGGCCTCTGTTGATGCGGTAGCACGGATCGGGAGCGTAGACAGACAACGGCGATGGGATTCAGTCAGCGCAGCAGCAATCTAATCCATTATTTTTTAAAATCAAAGAAGATTATAACAACACAATGATAAGAGCAGTGCATTAGTCCTGGCTGCAACTATTCACCTGTGGTCCTTAAAGATTGTAGAAAGGAAGGATTGCTGTTCATTACAGGTGAGGTACCGCAGGAAGGTTAGGTCAGTATATTAGTCAGAAATTTAACCTATGCCTTGGTGTTGAGAGAATAAGAAATTATTTTTGCAATGGCATTGTAGATGGACATGAACAAAACTGTATGTACCATGATCAGGGAAAAGGGCAATGCTGTATTCAAGATACAAAAGAGAGAAAGTGAGAGCCAGGGTGAAAGGACTGGATAGGAAATGCTGTATATGGAGGGCCTTCAGCAAAAGCCAGGTACAAATGCAGGCTGGAGGAGATGCCTGCCAAAAGCTCTGTGTTGAAAACAAAGTCTAGGTTATTGAGCCAAGCTGCAAGCAAGGTGGCAATGTTGTCTGTAGTAGCATTAAATCTTATAAGAAGTCTTGGATTTTCACAAATGATATGCATTTGATGGCAGTTTAACGAACTGGCTCAGATTTTATATTCTCATATCTTACAAAGATTAAGAGTTTGTTCACATTCATAAAGGCCAGGAAAGGAAAATTGTGTTTACAGGTTTGTTTCTCGCTTGTTTGTTTGTTTGTTTTAAGATATTATAGTAACTTGAAGAGAGAAAGAAGAAAGAGTGAGAGAAAGGGAGAAGGGAAGCTGATGGAATTGTTCCCTTCCAAGATGTTAAGTCTTTGATTCCTCAGTACCTGATTCAAGTAGATGGTGTGTTACAATAAAAGAAATATTGCCAAAAGAAGTGGAATGTTTACCTTCTTGATGCAGTTAGGACATGAGTGAATAGAAATTATATTAATCCACTGCTGCTATTTCTATATGACTCTACAATAAAAAATCTTCCAGATTTTTAAAATACCTGTTAACAGTACCCCTCCAGTGGTTAAATGCATATATAATTTTCCTTCCTTCTTTATGAAAGAATTCTGGTGATGCTCCATTACCATCCAGGTAGAATGAGACTGTAAGAAAACCAGTTACATTTTTTTCTAAAAATCTGTAGAGGCAGTAGGGAAAATGGCAGGCTGCTCCCAGATCACACCTGTGAGACTCAAAGTTAACATCCACCAAGTTTGTTTAGCAGTTGTCTATGTTAATAAAAAGAAAATGAGAAAGCAGAGAAAACCCAAGGTACAAAAATAGCCCATCCGCATAACCAGTATGCTGTAGGTGGTTTGTTTGGTAACTTTTCTGTGAATTTTCTGCTCATCACTCCTCCAGTATTATTTCTCCCCCTTACTAGTGCACCTTCCTTACTTCCCCTCTTTCTGCTAATAGTTGCCAACTACTCACTTTATAAACAGAAATTAAGCTGACAGAGTTTTACAAAGTGGGAGTGAAAAGGGAGCCTTACCTGAATTATACTAGTTATTAAACTGGTCTTGCAGCAAGGCAAGAAAAAACTCGTTAATTCTACTGAGATTGCATATGCACGCATCTGGATAAGCTTTTGTTTGTTACACAACCTATGCTACGGTATCTGACTGCCAATGTGAAGATATGGCAGAGCACTGATATTGTTTTAAGTATAATATATTGTCTGCCTCCTGGCCAAGCCTGGTTTCGTTATCTATTCCAAAGAAACAAAAAAGTGCCTGATGCTCTACATTTGAGAAATTGCTGAGCCTACGATGAATCAAGAATATAATTTGTTCTCACGCTGGGTAAGTACTAGGAATGAGGCTTAAACTGGGTGCTTTTCTTATGGCATACTATCTTAGCACCACTGTTTTGTCTGCTTTTCCTGACAGAGATAACTGGTGGTGGAGAGCCGTGTGGACGCAAGGTACAGGGAGTGAATGTTTCCGTGCCCATGTGTCAATAGTGCTGGTAAGTAAGGAGGTTACAGTGATTTGGTGGGGGTCTCCCTTTTTTTTTTTTTTTAAATTTAGGTGAAACACAAATCCTCTGAGCTCAGACGCGAAGGGGAGGATGTCCTGCTTTATGACAGGCCCCCCCTTACATTGTGTGAAACTACGCAAGCCACACTGGCTAATGAGGCAAAGAGAAGGAAGGAATGAAGGTGGGGAAAATTAGAGTCCTGTGAGCTTACTTATTTCCGTCCAGCCCTCAGAAACTGCATTTGTTTATTTTGAATTGTGCTTTAGATGGTTTATTTGTGATCCATGAGACTGGAGTTATGCTGTCTGTAGTCGCTTTTGCTTGTGAGAAAGGTCATTCTCTCAGGATTAAGGTGAGCATAAATCGGAAAAGAAAATTTCGATTCTGTTTCTGGCATGAACTTTGGGCCAAATATCAAATCTGGAGGGAGAGAAGTCAGCTGTGTTTGTAGGTACAAAGATCAGATGTAAAACGTCAAGTGTTCAGAGTAACAACTAAGAGATTAGGTATTCAGGGATTTGTTACTACACATTATTTATTCAACTATAGCACAAAGATATTCTGGCATAACTTCAAATGGCAATATGAATACCAGGGTCTCATAGCGTGAACCCACAAAAGCAGGTATTCATGGATGATTAATTTTTAAATTTGGTATAGTAATAACTCTCAGGTAGGTTTTGTTTGTTTCTTTGTTTTTAAAAGAAAAAGTCACATTTAACTGGAAAGGAAACCAAATCTCTCCATTATCCAGCTAGGACTCTCCAGCCTTCTGAGAAGTGCTCATGTTAACACATTTTAGTCAACATGGGCATATTTTATCAAAACTTGCGGGGAATGCTGACTCAGGATAAGGCAAAACCCACAAGGCATTGAACTAATTGTGCAATACTTTATGTGGAAAAATGACTTACTGATCCCTGTGTTAGCTGCCAGTGTTTTGAAACATGGTGTCTGAGTATCTGCATTGTGTACTTATCCTCCAGATAAAAATGTTAATCTTATAATTTGTAATGTCCACATTTTTTATATTTATATTCAGATTTAACTATTATATTCAATTGCTCTTCTCCTTTTTTACACAATATTATCCCTTTCAACAAGGGATGATTCTCATACATACTTCTAGATTCCTTCATGTTTAAAATGTCATCCACCACCTCACGGCATTCATTTCTACTGTGAACTCCTTTTTCTGAGAGATGCTGAGTAGTGCCCGTGTAGCTGGAAAACTCTGCAATGAATTTCTGACACATCGAGGTGTTTGAGCTGACTGAAATGCAAGTTGTGAACAGTGAAAATGGCTCTAAGTCCGTAAGTTTTGGAACATTTATGCAGCTTTATTAATCTGAGCGTTTACAAGCAATGTAGACTATAGCATATTTGATTGTCTCAAAATAGAGGAGGTTAATATCAAGTTTACCCCAGAGTGTTTTGACATAATCTCAGGGAAATGGCTTTTGATGGAAACTGTGTTGATGAAAACTAGCCACAAAAATCCGTTTTCATAGAGTAGGCTGAATGGTCAGTTTTATATCATGAGTACGTTTATGTTTGGGAGCCAAAGATGTTTCCTGTGGTGGGAATATCTTGGAGCCTTGCACACAGGTAGAGCCTGCCCTCGTTCTGCAGGATCTCAGAGGGGGGCTGGCAGAGACCCTAAGACCCTTGGACACATACATCCTCATAGGGTTCAGCACTCCAGGATTTCTAAAAGGAGTGCAGTTTAGAGCACCAGAGGCTAGAGGGGCCTCTGGAGGAGTTTTATTATACCCCTGATTTTTATTTTTGTTAAAGACCACCTATACATTTTTCTAGCTGCCAGACTAATAATGCAGCTGGGTTGAACAAGTTTCAATTTAATTTCTACATAGTTGTGATGTCACATCTTTTGGAGGTGAGCAAATGGACAGGTACAAGGAATGAAGTATACAAACATACCCCAGAATGGATCTTCGTCTGTTACAGGCCATTAACCATACTAATTGACAGAAGTATACTTCAAAGTCCTGTTTGTTTAAGTTAGCACCAAAATGTGGTTTTGCCAAGTGTTTACAGCCAATGGAGATTCAGTTCCTGGAGTGTGCAGTGCTGTGTACGGGGCAGTTCAGAGTCTGGCAGTGTACAGGAGGCTCACAGCATTGCAGAAGGTTTATTCACTTAGGTAGATGATGTCAGAATAGACTCAAATGCGAAGTTTTTCTATGCTGCCTTGCATAACATGGTTAAGATAAAAACAGTGATAATTTAAATAAATCAGATGTTTTTGCTGAAGATTATGCTGTCATTTTCTCCAATTATTCTTGACATTTCACCCATTCGTATTGTGATCTGAGTTAATAACGGAAGAAAAACCGGCTCTTGTTGCCTTGTTTATTCTTTGTTCTCAAGGAGATAAGCTGTTTATAAAGATAAGTTATTTGTTATTTAAATCACTTTTACTGAAGTTGTTTGTTTCCTTGTTTGAGTTTCTAAAAATATTGCAACAATTGTGATGCATCTTTGAGACGTCTATTCAATTCACTATGATTTGTAATGGAATTCATTCCTAAGTGGGCACAGGTGTTGATAGCTATAACATACTAGAATGAGTCAAAACCAATAAACGCTAAATAAAGGAAAGATGAAAGAAAATGCACTGAAAACAGCTAAGATGTGATAAATTGGCACTTTGGTTCACTACTTAATGAGGTACGTTGCACTGAAGATGTATCTGGAGCAACTACATATTTTAAACCAGCTGAACATGTTAGAATATAATTTCAATCCCTGTTAATATTTTGAAGATCATAAACATTATTTTTAAAATTAACAATACTAGTCAGGATATAATAAACTTATATTTGCAAGTTGTTCTATAGTGCCCTGATGCAACATTTTACTATTCTCTTATTAAAAAAAAAGTTGATGAATAGTCTGTGAAAATTACTTGCTTGCTTTCTCATGTTGCGTGGAAATTTAATGCTAGAATAAGACATGAGAATTCTGATGTTGCAAAACCAACAAGTCAGTTCAAGCATTTTCTTTTTGTTTTTACCATGAGCAAGCATTTTGTTATCTATTTCTTGCACAATGCACTTGGCAGACAGCATCTGAAGCCCCCTCCTGACCTTTCACTGCATTTCTGACAGGAACAGATGCCCAACCAGTGAACAGGTTAGTGTTCTGGTTGGCGATTCCCCAGTGCCAGTGCCTTTCCCTTGGAGTGGAGGCTTTTTGCATTGTGCCTTTCTGCAAAAAGAGCATCTTAGTCACCACGGAGGTGTTTGGATAAGACAGTTGGGTACCTACCGAATGAAGCAGGGGGTCAGTGTTCTCCCGAGGAGCTCTCTGGAGCCCCATGTGAACCAATACTTGCCAAGGACAAGGGTTACGGTGTGCTGGGCACACACTGGCTGTACAGGACCGAATCAGCCTCTACGTTTTGTGTTGTCTTCAGGGACATCTCAAGTTGTGCCAGGGGAGGTTTAGATTGGATATTAGGAAAACTTACTTCATGGAAAGGGTTGTCAGGCACTGGAACAGGCTGCCTGGGGAAGTGGTGGAGTCACCATCCCTGGAGGTGTTTAAAAGATGCATAGATGAGGTTCTTAGGGACATGGTTTAGTGGCAAACTTGGCAGTGTTAGTTTAATGGTTGGACTTTATGATCTTAAAGGTCTTTTCCGACCAAAATGATTCAGTGATTCTCTGATCTGCTTTTATGTTAACATATCTTGCTGTTATGGTTTATGTTCATAAGTATTTGTCCTTAGTTATTTTACGGCTGATGCTTTTAAAGACGAACAACACAAGCTATACATGATCAAGAAATGCAAATTCAGTTGCCAAAACTCAGTGACCTCCAAGCTGGCCTGAGAGCTGCTGCATCAGCTCCAGCTACGGTGCAGCATGATACAAACCACAGACGACAAGCGAGTTGTTAGGAAAATTCGAGTGGGTGGCTGGGGCAGCAAGGTACCACAAATGGTGCCAGCCTGGTACTTGGTGTGACTGTGAAGTGCGATTTACGCCGAGCGGCTGTGCGGGGAGGGCGGCCCTGAGGCGGGTGCGGGCGGCTCGGCCTCTTCTGCTCGCTGCCCGCCTGCTGCCCCACAGCCTGCGGCTTGGCCTGAGGGGCAATCGGAGGGAGAGGAGCCAGGGCCCCCGGCTGGAGCGGCTCGCCCGGTACGGGCCGAGCCCCGGCTCCTCCGAAGGGGCGCGGCCGTTGCCCCCGGGGCGGCCGGACTCCGTTTCCCAGCGCGCCCCGCGCCCCCGCCGCAGAGCCCGGCCCGGGAAGATGGCGGCGCCCGTGTCGCCCTTGGTTACTGCGCGCTGCCTGCTGTGGGCTTCGGTGCGGCGGGGCGCCCGCCTGCTACCGGTGCGGGCCGCCGCCCTGCGGAGAGGTCAGTGCCGCCGCGGGAGGGGGCCCGCCGCCGGGCGAAGGGAGGGAGAGCGACAGGCTGCTGGGGCACGGCGCAGGGAGGGCGGCAGGCAGGGCAGCGTGCAGCGGCTGCGGGAGCCGGTGCGTCCCTCCCCGCCGCGGGTCTCCCCTCAGGCGGAGGTGGGGCCGGGCGGGCGGAGCAGGCGGCAGTCGCCGGGTCGCGCAGCGGCCCCGCCGCCCTGGCGTGCCCTGCCCGTGTCCTCATGTTGCCCGGCTCGGGCAGGCCGGGGGCGGCCCGTCCGCCGGCCCAGCCCCGGAGCGGCCCCGGGCGGCGCGACCGGCCGCTGGGAGTCGGCCCCCGGCTCCCCCGGAGCGGCGGGGGATGCGCGAACGGCCCCGGGGCTTCCCGAGGTAGCGATGCCGCTTTCCCCCGGTTAACAGGGCTTCCGTGCGCTGTGTCGGGAGCTCGCTGGGCGGTGAGTGCGCTGGATCTTGCCAAAGCATTCACCGTGCTCGGGGACTTCTTCCTGTAAGCCTGCTCCGTTGTACAGAGCCGAGCTCTGTCTGGCAGCCTTACTTAAAAAGTCACTGTAATACAAGTATTTATGGGGAGCTAGGTTTTAGTAACTTGAGGCTTAGGTTAGAAGCAGAGGTCTTTTTTTCGTTAGAGAGAGTTACTTCATCTGCTGCCAGTCTGACAAGAGTGTGGGACTTCAGCTGATGTCAGGTGGGTCCCAAAGGTCTGAAAGTTAGTCATCAGGTCTGGGGTTGGTAAATGTTCACATACACACACTGTATTTTGATTTTGCAATGTTTAGACATCCTAAAGGAAAACAGACAAGCACTACCCTTAGTACTACTGTCGTGTGTTTTTATTTGATGTTTGTTGGTTTTTATAAGCACCAGGTTACCATTTAAAAAAAGTTGTTGGAATAGATCCCGTGGCTTTAGGCATAGTTCTTCAGCTTCCTTGCCCAAGGGAAGGTAGCACTTACATATGTTGTTTGAAGACATCTGCAGAGTTGGGCAATCATCACTGAATTAACTTATAATTTTGTTTTAATGACCACTGGTTCATAGGGGTTTTTTTGGTTTTGTGATTTGCTTTCCGTACTTTTGTACTTTTTCCTTAACGAAAGAATTTCACAAGTAGTATTTATGTAAAGTTTTAATTTCACTGATAAACTTTTCCATCTTTTTGTACTTTCATCTGTAGGTCAGATTGTTAAATGGGGTTCATATTTCAGAATAATGTCATGGGTTTGTATGCAAAAAAGCAGAATTCTAGTTCTACCTCATATGCTTCTCTAGAAGCTTAAGTACCACTTCATATACTGCCCAAAGGAATGGACTGCAAGAAGGCTAAACAGGGGTTCAGTGATTCATCCAAGGTCATATAATGAGACAAAGGTGGGAGGAGAGTCCAAGTCCTTGTATCTTTGCTGTAAGCTGCCTCTTCTGATTTGAACTGCTCATTTCAGTAGGTGTGGGTGGGTTTTTTTGTTTGTTTGTTTTTGTTTCATGTGATACTGGCCTGATGTGTTCAATTTGTGCAGATAACTTAGCCTCTTCTCCCCTTCCTCCTCCAGTATGTTTGGTCAGACTTTGCTTTTCTAAGCATTCTATTAATCATTGGAAAGTAAATAAATTTTTCAGTTGGCCTCTTCTCCCATTCTTCTCATTAAGCATTGTAAAATATTTTGAAAGGAGCAATTGTATGGTGTTACAGGACTATAAATGTATTTTCTGCTTTATAAATGACACATGATCTCTTTCCTGAGAAGCTTACATGCCAAGTCTTCGTTCTTTTGCAGGTTTACTCGTGCTTAACTGCAACGCATGTGCTTAACTCATCCAAATCCTTGTACACTATGGGGCCGTTTACCTGTTTTAGACTGATTCTGCAAAGCTTGCACGTATATTTAATAAAAGATGAGATGAGGACATTATTATGTACAAGTACTAGCATGCAAAACAAAAAAAAAGTATTTTCTGATCTTCTGCTACCTTCGCTCCCATACTCCTGCAGGAAAATAACGTTTGGGGCTACAAGACTCCACCATTGACCTTCCCCATCACTGTGATGTCATCTAAGAAGGAAAGATTTTGTGGCAGTTATGCTATCAGCTTAATTAATGAGTTTAGCGAGGTCTCTGATACCACCATCTGCCTGTTGATAGAAATGCCCCTTAACTTCAAAGTTGTGTCAACTTTGTTTCCAGAATTAATAATACATATTTTCATGTGTACTGTATGTGAGTGACCCTTTAGTGAGGGGAATATTGTAATCTGAAGCATGACTTACCTTTTGCAATAAAATCACTTAATTTCCATTTGTTTGATCTTTGCCTCTTTATCTGGATATTATCTATCTATCATGATTTTTCTTTTTTTCTTTTTCATTCCATTAAAAGTCTACAATTCTAATCATATGCTTAAAAGATGTTTAGATTGAGGGCTGTAAGAGATCTTGAAGACCAAATTTGAATTCATCTGTGGATATACAACACTTTTTCTCTCCCAAAAGTGAATAATCATCTCAAATTCATATGAAGTCTTTTTGCATTCCTTGAAATCTCACAGATTAATGAGTTCAAATATGTCGGTTTCTGCAGTCATGGAAAGATAGCAAAGACGAAATTCGTGTCAGGGAAGCCTAGGTTCTTTTCCTAGGCCCTGAAATATGGGGAAGACAAGGACCTGGCAAGCTTTTTGTAATCAGAATTATCATCTGACAGATTTTAGACCTCACAGTTCAAAACCTTACACAATGAAATCCAACTACCAGGTAAAAAAGAAGGACTACCAGGGTGAGTTGTGTTTATCTCTGTTACCCTTCTGTGCTCTCAACCTCCTGGCTGCTGTTGAGATCAGTTTTTGATATGCCTCAACCTAGCTTCCATTTCAGATTGTCTTCTTACAGAAATAACTCTGGTGCCTGCCTCAGCTGTGACTGTTGCTTTCATAAGCAGTGTCATTGAAACTCGCATGCCTTTCTCCTGTGTCATCTCAGACATCAGTTCTAAGTGGCAGTGGGAAAACTCAACAGCATACTGATTAGTTTTTCAATTTGCTGCTCTTTTCCAGAGCAGAAGGTCTCTGAAGAACAGTTTTTCTTTTTATATTTTGATGTAGGCACTTGTATTTGCAGTGGAAAGTTAATGCCAGTTTACTGAAGATGTCTTAAGTTCCCCGCTTTAAAGGAAATTTTTAGAATTTCAGATTGGCATTTTCATTAGGCATTTCTACATTAATAAGTGTGGTGGGTTTTTTTGTTTTTTGGTTTTTTTCTTTTGTTGCTTTAGTGGGTTTGTCCCCTCATATTTCTCCAAGGCAGGACTTTTTTGTGTGTATCACAATGGGTCTTCACTGCAGCTTGGTCTATGAAAGGCAAGTGGAAAGACAAGTGCAAGCAACTGATTTTATGGCTTGAAATAAAGTGAGATACATGTATATTTTAGGAACAGGAATTTAACAAAAAGTTGCAACCTGGTGGCAACTCTTAAAGAAGCAGTGGAGGTCAGGCTAAATGTGGTAATATCCAAAACTGTTCTGCACCATGGGGTGGGAAAGATAGTTATGGATAGACGCATGTCTGTGGCTTTGCACTGTTATGTTGAAAACTAGGAGAATAATGAATTGATGGTGTGCTTTTCTATACATGTATCTAGAACACTACATAGAGATAGAAGGGAGCTAATAAAAATCGAGTAACAGTTTATGTAATACAAAGATTAGATAATGAGACAGGAAGAGATAAATGAAAACCCATATTTTGCAATATGGAGGAAAAGGCTGTAGGACTACAATTAATGTGCTGAGTCATAAGAGATTCCTATGCTAACAGTAGTTTCTTGATGTAAAATTATGGAAAGCAATTGCCTGGTATTCCTCTGCTATGCATTAAGATTTCTAAAGTTTCTTTTTTTAATCAGTTTGGGAATAGATTACTATAGAAGCATAGTTGTTCAAATGATTTTGCAATCTCTGCCACAAGGTGCAGATTAGAATGGAAGACACATTTTTTTCCTGTTTCTTAGAATAGTTTATCGCTTGAAAAGCTGTCTTCTGGTGACTTACCTCTAAAACGCCTACACACTTTTAAAGAGCATATGCCTTTATTTTGCAGCTACAAGTTTGAGTTTATCACTTACCAGTTACTGAGTGTCTCCTGGTAGTGTATGATAGTGTACCCCCAGCATATTTAAATCCCGGTGTTCAATATTATTTTAGGAGAACAGTGAGTAATTTGTCCTGTGGCACCCTCTGTCATCACTCTCCATCTTCGTTATCTGTTAATGACGAAGTATTTTCTTCCACTCCCGGGATGGTTAGCTCTAAGTACATGTAATCTGAGACAAAAACCACACTTCTGAGCAGTCCTACTGGTGTGCTTTGTCCATGGCCAGGAAGGTCATGAGCCACAAACCCTTTCTTATCCCTATATCAGCTTTTTTTTTTTTTTTTTTTGGCTTTCTCCTCTTTTTCCTCTGATCTTGTAGTAAGCAGTAGGAACTGGTGGCTTTTTAGGTATAATGGGGTGCTGGCTGTCCCTCTCATTGGAGCTCTCAGAGCCATCCAAATCTATGCATTACAAAGGCACAGATAGTTTGGAAGTAGAGATCATAGGACTGAGATTGACTTTATGTGGGGGTGGAATGGTTGAAAACAAGATGAAAAAGCTTTGAGAGATCATCTATGCCTTTTCCCTGTCCTTTTGGAGTCAGTTCAGGTATTGCTGGCCTGTTCCTGACAGATTTTTGTCAAACTTGTTTTTAAAATTAACTTCCCATCAATGAAAGTTTAGCAGCTTGTAGACCAGGGGTGTCAAACTCGTGTTCCCCGGTGGCCACATCAGCCTCGTGGTTGTCTCCAAAGGGCTGAATGTAATTTTAGAACTGTATAAATGTAGCTAATCGATTTCACTGCCTTGATTGCGGTTATTAAGGTAACTGTATAAATACAGTTTATTTCCTGTTCTCAATACCTTGTGTGTATCTGGAGATAGCTATGTGCTGTTCTTTAGTCTTCTCTAAAGGTTTTACTCAAATATTTGCAATAACAGACTTTAAACTCAACTTTCTTTATGTGATCTCTTTAGCTAGGGATGAGCTATTATAATCACTTTTAATTCATAGCAGTAACTCATTTCCTTCAGGGCAGGAGAATTCGGTGTAATTATTGGCTACAGATGGAAATGGTGACTATTGTTCTGGAGAAACGAAGGTGTTAGTTGCAATAAATAAACCATTTGATTTAATTGTTCAGTTTTATCCTTCTCTTTTATAGCTATACTCATGTTTCTTATAACAATTTTAAACTCTTCTTGTGCCTGTTACAACTTCTCTGTGGGTTGTGGCTCATCGTTTAACAAATAGTCCTCATATCATCTTCTACTCCTCTACTTAGTTCATACCTCCTATGAAATATTATGTGAAAATTGAAAAGTGTGTTCCAGGTTGGACCACACCAGTATTGAATAAAACAGAGTTTATTAATGTATGCTTCTATTGCATTTTTCCTACTCAAATCTATTTATTTCGTCATTGCTATACGTTGTGTTACTCGTGATTATACTTAACCTTTTAAATGACAGTGGAAGCAAAGACGACGTTAAACACCTTTTCAGTGTGTTCCATTGTTAAGTTTCTGATATTACTGATTTAGCCAGCTGCCTTTGTAATCCTGAATGTTCTTTCCTAGTTATATCTTATTTTGTGTCTAGCAATTCTGACTTTTTTTTTTGGGAGGGGGCATGGCCCTGTCTCTTCTAGGCAGAAGACAATGCCAGCAGAGCAGGCTGTGCCATTGCAGGGCTTCACAGCTTTTGCCTTGCTTAGTCTGGTTTTTACTCTTTCAGCTTGCTTATTGAACTCCTGTTTTGGTCTCTTGTTTGCTGGCATTTAAATTCTTTCCACCTAGTGTAGCCCACCACTCTCTAAAGGATTAATCTATTCAGAGAAATGCACTTTGGAATTTTTAAATGGTTTTGCTCCAGTTTGCAGGGAAAAAGTCAAAACTTCCCTTGCAACAACTCATCCAAATTTTACCAACTCTCAGCTTTTTAGTGTGTGTATTTGTTAGTGAAAAGTGTTAAAACATACTACTAGAGGTGTTTACTACTAAAGTTAGAAGTTGATTTAATGAAAAATGGGGTAACATACTCTAGTGTTTGTATAGGTAAGTAACGTATATACGTTTTTCTGTAAACTGTTAAGAATGTGTGTTTATGAATATAAGAGGATGCTTTTCTAAACTTCTCTATTAATAATATACTTTTCATTTTACAGCGTACACAGCTCAGGCAGATGAGAAGACAGTCCCTGGTACTCCTACAGATGCTAATGCCAGAGCCTTATTTGTTTGCAATGGACCTTTAGAACATTATGACTTTCTGATTAAGCAAGAAGAGCTGAGGAATGATGAGCAACAAAGAAGAGTTGTGCAGCACCTGCAGAAGTTGCACGAGAGCCTTAAAGGCTACAGCATTGGTTCAAAAAACCTTCTCTCAAAGGTGAGATTTACAAAGATAATTTTTTTTTCATTTCTGTTTGCTCATAAGAATGTGCTTAAAGTACGTAAGTTTCTGTCATTAACATGTCTCATTTTTGCAGCTGAGTCTTTACAGATAGGTTATTGTTCGTGTTTGGATCTCCTTTCTTTCTTTTTGGTTTGTAAAATTCCAGTGGCATTCTAGAAACTACTGGACTAAATATTATTGAAATAATTCTGTAAAAAAATCTAATATGATTTTGGTTGCGTCCATTGTGTGCCTTTCCCAAAAAGTCATTTGGCTATAGGAGAGAGGGGCCTAGACTAGGTTTTAACTCACTAGTGCTGGTATAACACGTGTGTTTGGGTTACACATACTGAACACTGAGATTTTGTGTTCTAACAGTTCTTCCATGAATATAAGTGAAATTAGCCATCAGAGTCTAAGTAATCCAAGCTAAACAATTTAGCTTTGCTAATATAATTAGTAATTATATTAAATATAATTAGTAATTATATTAGCATTATAGGTCAGGTATGACTTCTTTTTTGAAAAAAGTCCATTCTTTCCAGTGTTTTTAGTCTCCAGCTGAGGTAAGGAAAGAAGGCAGAGGTGTGATCTGCACCCCAGTTGTGTTTTGGAGGGCATTACAACTCCTTTTCAAAGTATTAACAAAAATTCAGACGTATCGCTGTTGCTCAGTGCCTTGGGGAACCATAGTGCCTTAGCATCAATAATGCTAATAGCCTGCTCTGTTGTAGCTGTAACTTGTCCCTGAAGTTTTTGATGTAGTGTTTTCTAGAGCCTCTGTGGCAGGATTTTTCATGTCTTGTTCTCGTGCTGTTATTCTCAGATTGTTGCTCTTGTGGCCTTGCACCTGCAAATATTGATAGCATTGTTATGGCAGGTTCTTGTGGGAAGCAAACTGGTGTGAGAATCCCCCTCAGCTTTCCTTACCTCTTGTTTTGTAGATTTGTGTTTATATCCCAGAAAACCAAACATAGTGCCCAGCAAAGTACATCATAGTAATTTAAATACTTGGTAAACATTAGGCAATCATAGATGTGTACAGAAGCTGAACAACCAGTGAATATGCTTTGTTTGAACCTGATTAACGTACTCCGGTCAGCAGAAATAGTCTAAAATGTGGTGGGGGGGAAACAACAACAATAGGATGTTTGTCTGAGTATGATGATAATAAAAGTATAGTGCTGGGAAAAAGATATGGCAAAATATTCATTGCTGTCATCATCTTCATTTTTCCGGCCTGTGCTGGAGACACATCTCCCTACACCTAAGCGAGGATGTCTGGAAGCTGTCACTGCTCCTCCCAGCCAGCCACTGACTGTTCTGATTTTTCTTTCTCTCTTTCTCTTGCACCACTTTTGTTTTTATTTTTGGTCAGAAGTTAACTTTCACATTTACAGTCAATATATGCTGTCAGCTGCAGACCCTGCTAGTGAATCTCCACATCAGCTTTTCTCAACATCTGTTCTGCAACACACCTCATCTCATAGGCATAAATCTAAGTAAGTCTGTTGGACTTGTTACCAAACCAGATAGTTCCCGTTACAACACCAAGTTCTCATATTATCTGGATAAAACCCACATTTGCATGCCAAGCCTACATGATGTAGCATGAGATCAGGGGAGCCCAAGGCTACAGGGCTCAAGTGCCTCTACATAACATGCTGTCCTCTGCTTTTTAGTCACCAAACGACAACTCACCACTCCAAGGCTCTTGTGATGTATATTAGCTTTAAGGCATTAAAAAAATAGAGAACATTGGTATGAGAACAAGTATTATACCTGTAAATGGCCTGTGTTATACTTGTAAGTGTGCCTGTTTCAAATAGGCGAGTATATCACAGTGCAGAGCACTGGGACATTTGCCTGCTTATCAAACTGCCTCCAACATCCGTTGAATGCTTTAAAGTTATATTTCTAGCTGTAGATCATGTATTTGTTAATCATATGCTTGACTGGAAATACTGGAAATGTCTTCCTGCCTCCTGATGAAAGGAAGCAGACTAGATAGCTAGGAAGGAGTGCTTTTTTTTTTTTTGCTTTTTTTTGCCTTTTTTTTTTTTTTTTTTTTGAGATACAATTAGAAGAACTCTCGATGGGAAATAATTCCATGGAGCAGAAGTCAGTCACTCTGGAAGGAAAAACATGGGAGTGGGGAAGTACAGGGAAGCGGTGCTAAGGCAAGACCAATCCTAGAGGGCAATGAGTGTGTCTTTGGAAGTTCTGTTCTGAAAGCAGTTAACCTAAACAGGGGATTTGACTGTGTGATCCCCTCAGGTCCTTGCCAACCTAAATTATGGAATGATTCTAACTCTAATGTGGGAGCTAAAGCCAAACAATGGTTTGGGGTGTATTTTTGCCTGTTCTGGCTGGTGGATCAGCTCATCACGTATGTTTTACTTTTGGGATTTTTTTAATTAAAATCTGTTGAAAACATAGAAACAGTGTAAACATAAATATACTTTTCAGACTATACCTGTTATGGTATTTCAAAACATGTATTTATATTGGATGTGGGTGTGTGCCTGGGGATCCATGTTTTCTTGATGCTTTTGTAGGCCAACTCTTGAGTCTAAACCAGCCTCCTGATTCAGTTTGGTAAGTACTAAATAAAAACCAGAAATTTACTCTTTCAAAAATGGTTACTGCTTTTCTTTGGTATCTGAAATAATATGGCAGCGTGCCTAAATGAGAACTGTTTTTGCATGAGTGCAAGGAGGTCAAGCTGGATTTAGCTTGCCAAACTACTTCTGTAAGTATAGTCTAGCAGGCCAAAGCTTTGTATCTTGAGGGTGTTCCGTGTGAAATGTTTTTTTTTGGTCCACCTGGGCATCTTTTTTAAGCGTTGGTATTGGCCTTGTAATCTTTTACATTGACTATTTCAAAATTGTCTTTAGACACTGTACCTGGACTGTAAAAGGAAGTCACTAAAAAGGAAATCAGTTTTCTGGCTTGCTCCTACATTAGCTTTTGGACACACTGGCAGACTTCTATTCATTTTCATTCTTCAGAAAAAATGTTATGATGAAGGTGTTGGTCTTACTGTCAAACCTGAGGATCAGTGGTCTAGAGCATTTTGATCTTTTCTGGTAAAGTGTTTTTGGCATTTGAATATTCTGTTCTTAAAGCACTGCCTTTGAGAATAGTTTTGAGAGCTGACTTGTGTTAACTGGAGTGCCCTGAATCATTAGAGTTGTTAGAGCAGGTGTCTTGTAATGGCTTTGTAGATCAAGCATTATGTGGTTTTGTTATTTAGCGTTTCTTTGATTGGGAAGCATGAATAGGGAAGAAAGTTTCTATTGCAGGGAACAAATACTAATCTTATTCTGTTTAGGAAATTGTGATGCTACTTTCTCCCTGTATAACAGAGCTAATTGCAGTAAAGCCAGACTGAGATTTTCTTAAAAGGAAAAGTCAAATGCCATTTTCAAGGTTGAGAATGTGGTTTTCCCTAGTTCCTTTAAAGCGCTCCTCTCTTTCATTTAGCATTGCTTCAATTCCATTTTTTAATTTTAAACCAGCTTTTAAAAATTGTTGTCTGTGATACCTGGGAACTAAGGCCACCATCAGTGCAAAGCAGCTGTAGAACTACTGGTTATTGGGATAAGTGTTGTTGCAGTTTGAGCTTTTTCTTCTAGAGCTTGCTATCTCTGTGGAAATCTTAAGAACTACTGATACCCAGGTTGAGCACTATGCTGCTGTGTCATACATCAGAACCCCAGGAAAGGAGGAGAACAGTGAGTTTGGTGTAAATCTATTAAAGCTTGCTAGCTTGTGTAGTTAAATCAGATCATGGTTCATGATGGAGAAGAAGTCATAATGTATTTGTTTCTCTTCTGCTATCTTTGAGGAAGTTATTTCCCAGTTCAGACAGAGCTCCTTTTGAGATAAAATGAACTATTAACCCAGATAAAAGATGGTTTAAATTCTAGTACAGGCCAGGTTTTGCTTCAGCAAAGTTGTAATCAATATCCTTAATGAAGATTTTCCATGGAACAGGAGTCACAGCTGTGAACAGGTAGTTAGTAGAATCATAGCCCTCAGGCACAGTACCAGCTGTAGACAGTGCCATCATATGCTTTTCATATGTCTGCATCTGTTGAGGAATTTTGTAAGTAAGCAAAATATATGTTTTTTTATAATGGATTTTCAGAATAGGGATGCCGTTGCAGACCTGGTTCAGTTTTGAAGAGTAGAACTAAGGCTTTTCATGCCAAGAAGAGCTGATAAGTACTGCACTCTGGAATTGGCCTGGGTTTAGGAGGATTTGTGTAGGCTTATGAGTGGAAGTAGTTCATGTAACTGGTAGGAGACATCTCCAGGAGGTACAAATGATACAGGGCACTGGTAAATCCCATGTTCATGAACAGTGCGTTGGCACTCCTCTCCCATGAAGAACTCATACTTTGTAACTTTGAATGTACTGTGAAGTAAAAGATAAACCTTATACTGTAGGTGTTAACAGTTGTTTTTATGAGAAAATGATTGGCATTGGTTTTACTTAATGGGTTTTAGTAGATGAAAATGTAAGAAATTAATGTATTCTAAATGATTTAAGGGCTTTACTTAAGGACTTTTTGGAAATAAGTCAAACACTTTAATCAGTCACATGTAGTAGTTTGTAGATTGACTTTTTGCTTTCTCAGGATGCTTGCAGCAACTTGCCTAACCTGCTTTTAGTATGAAATCTGCATTGAAAAGAATCTACTGGCAGCTTTTTAGAAATAAAAAATAGCAGTGCTTGGCATTTCAAGCATGTTCATTTTTACTGGTTCTGTCATTTAAGAGAATGTGGTTGACAGGTTACAGTGAAGAAAAGTGGGGAGAGGAGAGAGAGAGGCACCTCTCTCTGTGTCAGCCTCTTCTATAGTCTGATATTCCTTATTTTCTTGCCTGATTTCTTCTGTGATAGAATCGCAGAAGCCTCTTCTAAAATAACAGTTATTTCAGAAATAGAAACTTGTACTTCTGAACCATTAAACGAATAGTCTCCTTTGGTTTTAGTTCTTCATTTGTCACTTTCTGTCTAAATAGTTTTCTTCACTGAAAATATGTTAAAAGTAGGATTGGGGAATAAATATTTATATCAGGTACAATAGAAGCATTTCAGTGTTTATCTGAGAGCCTTGCGTTACCTCACAGGCCAAAGCTTTCCGAAATCAATAGTTTGTGGGGGCACGGAACCACGACACCAGCCATTTCCTTTGTGATAATAGAACTATGTATTTTTTTATGATGTAGGGTTTTGGGGGCATCAGCTTAGAATGAATTTGAGGAGAGAAAACAATTAGTCTTGCTGCAAACCAAGCAGGCTTCTGGTTTTGAAAATTACTACTCAAATTTAAACAATTACTTTGATCTTCAACTTGGTGAAAGCATGGCCTTGTATGGTGAGATACTTTGAGATCCTCTGAATTGAAGTTCAAGGCCGTAAGAGTTTGCATAGATGTTTCAGATCTCCAGCTTTTCAAAATAATACCAATTGGGACATCTTAAGAGTTCTTGAGTTGCTGTACTAATGACTTGAAATAAGCTCAATTATAAGTGAGGTCATGTTTTGAAAAGAGGTATGAACGGTAGTAAACACCATTCAAGGCCTTGAAAGTGTCTTCAGCTACAACAGCAACCAAAAAGGAGGTCTGAAAGAGTGGGAGAAAGGGGCAGTTTTGTTAGCGTTTAAGAGAAAATCTGCTGTTTGGAGGCTTGTCTCTTGAATTTTGCATATTTTAATTAACCACCTTAGTTGCTGATGTGTATTTTCACCTGAAGGTTTCCTCAGTGAGTGTGTAAATGTTCCCAGGACTTGAGTTGCTTGCTTCTGGTGTCTGAGGCAGGGAGTATGGGAGAAGGTGTGAAGATGTTGTATGTAACTAAAGATACTTAAGAAAGAGTAGGCAATTGTCAGAATGAAGGAAATGTTTTGGCCAATATATAGTAATTCCTTAGATGAGGTGGGATGTTGGTCGATTGAAGTTAAAACGAAAAAGAAAAACATTGACATGATAGAATAAACATGCAGTTTTGAAACAGAAATGTGTAAACCATTTTTATACTAGAGGACAGAATTCTGTGTATCTGGAGACACTGGTGTGTGTGTCTTCTTGTGGAACTGTAGTATTTTAGCACATGAGTGGTTTTCAAAGAAAACCTTGTAAGTCAACTGATCTATAAAAGGAGAAAAGTTTCCTGCTGTAGCATGTCCTGATGATAATGAAGCTCAGTGAAGCACTTAAATGATGCCTAAGTTATTGTAAGTAATGTTATGAGAACTAAGAAACTTGGAGGACTGAAGGGATTTGACACATGTGGTGATGCCTTCATTTGAAGGCAAAAATATACATTTAAAGATTTCTAAATTCTCCCCTTCAAATTTTGTGTGTCCCTTATTATTTTTGGATTTGTACATTTTAAGTATTATCTTTAACGTCCTTAGATCTTATCATGGTTGCAAAAGCAAATTTGTTGTCAACGAAATGGACATAATTATACTGTGATCACAAATACACCTCAGGGTAATATGGAAGCGAGGGGCAGGGAGAAGCTCATGCATTTAGTTTGTCTTCCTACGTCTCCCACTCTTCTTCCTTCCCTCCCTGAACTAAACAAGACTACTCTTATTTTAGGGTAACAGGATGATGATCTGTGTTAGATCTTCCCCCCATCTTGTTCTTTTGCAGTGTGTGTTTCAAGAGAACCAAGATCAGTCTTGAGCTTTCTTTGTCGCCACACAGTGCTCTTGCCTGGCTGCTTGCTCTGTGCTAAGGTGAACCAACAGAACTGATTGGATTTTATCACAAATCCTAATGGAAGTTGATCTTTTTCTTATACAACTTCCAGTCTTCAGAAGATGCATGAGAATAATTTTTAAAAAAATTGATTTTATGATTATGCAGAATAGCTTGTGATTGGCAGTATTAAAAATCTACTGATTGAGTTTACTTTTTAAAAATAAATGTTAAAACAAAATAAACAACAACAAACCAACCCAATAATTATATAAAAATAATTCTTAGTTTTATACAAAACCTGATTGGGGAAGTGAGTATCCTGAAAGTGTCAATAGTGTCAATTCTGGCAAAAGTTCATGTAAAATATTTCCTATAAACTTCAATTTCTCAAAGAGCATCAGAGTTTTTCTGGCATTCAATTTGCTTTTAGAGATTATCAGCTTCAACAAATGTGTTTGGATCTGCCACAATATCCATACCTTGGGATTTTTTTTGGCAATTAGATATCACTCAAAATTTGTTGTCTTCACAAAAAAAAAAAAAAAAAAAAAAAATCAACCAGAAGTTGCAAAAAAAACCCAAACCCCAAAACCCCAACCTTTTTCTGTAACAAGTCTTCTAGAAATGGTAATAACTGGTGTGAGAATGAAGTATGCCTAAAAAGATGAACTTCATGGTGGTTAAATGTAATTAATGAACACTTTACAATGAAAAAAAATGGTATAAAAATGTAGGCATTGCTACTTGTTCTGGTTATATAACCTTTACAAAGGCAGGTAGGCAGTACTCTAAACATTGATTTGTTTTTCTAGCTTTGTGTCATTCCTTGTGAAACCGCAAATCACTTTAATACAGCCTTTTTATCTAATAAATTTAATGTGATAGTGTGTTATCTTGTTAAAATTACTTGTTAATCTCAAACTAAAATTAAAGAAATTCTTATGAATGTTTCTCTAACTTGGATTTTTTCCGTTTCGCGTTTCTCCTTTCTTTGCTAACTTTGAACATCAGTAGTTTTAATGAGCACAAGCTCTTAAAAGTACACGCTGAAAAATGTTTGTCAATTAAATTGTCTTGCGATGCTTTCAAAGGACTAGCAAATAGTTGCAGCCTTGTCTGTTAATGGAACGGCTTCAGAACATCTGAAACCCTGTTCAGCCACAGGCTGGTGATATAAATTTTTTATTATCCTATTAATATAGCTCTAAATTAAATCTATAAGCGAGTCCTATATAAGAGCTATGCTTGCATATTTTCTGAATAAACTGGTACTATAGACCTGATACATTATCTGTCTACCTTTTGGTCATATATTTTCTTTCATGTTTAATTAGTGTTTTGCTGCTGACTCGTCCACTTCTTTAACGTGGCACTGTATTTTGAAAAGTGCTTTAGATTCAAGTTGTTTAGCAATTACCAAGCTCCAAATGAGACCTCAGGGTTGCAATTTTAATTTTCTGCTGTTTTGGCTCAGCTCGTAGAGTTGTGAAAGCACAGCACTTTAAAATAACCAAATACTCTTCTGCAGTGTTTTTGTGGATATCAATTCAAGTTCATGGATTTGATGAGAATTTTGTTAAGATTTCCAGTTTTTTAGAAACGGTTTCTTTTTAAAATTAAATTTGGAAGTGGCTAGGCACAATATTGGGGAGAGGGGAGAACTGTTTCAAATTGAAAGTCTTGATGTTATTGCAAGTTTTCCCATAAAAATATCTATTTGGGTGAAACAGAATAAACCATCAGGTGTCGTATGTCCTGATTAATATTAAGGGATTAAAAATTCTTAAGCAGTATTCATTCAAGATAAACATAACTCACTTGAAAAAATGATTAATAAAAGGCGTAGTTTGAAAATAACCTTTTAACATGTATATATATTTACACACACTCACATGTATATAGGTACATATTTTTACTGTGACTCTATTGATTTTAATAATGTTTAAAACAGAGAGAAATTCTGCATTTAGGATTCAAAGTGGGGAGAAAAGGGATCTCCAATACTCGCTGGCTTCGCAACACTGATTTTCTATATGCTAAAGGTTTATATCTTGAGTGGAGCTGCTTTAGTAGGTATACGGAGTATATATCTATGAATACTACAATACTGTTTAATTCATTTTTCCTAGAACTATTTGTTTAAATGGCTTAATGAGGGAAAGGGTTCGTTTTTATTATGATGGATTGGGAAACATTTAATAATTTTTCAATGTCTCCTGGTAAAAAGGCACGTATGCTAGAACTGGGGTTGGGGGATATTTTCACAATGAGTTAAAAAAACCCCTAAACCTTGCATGTGTGTAAGATTGCTTATCACTTTGAGCTTATGATTTATTCAAGTTTACACTTTGCTAGCAAGTGCTACTTTGGTTAAGTGTAGCTGCTTTCTTACTTTACCACAGCAATGTGCGTGCTGTTATTTTACCCTATATTCATATTTATTCCTCTTCTCTTGATTTGCAGCTTTTTGCAAAAAACAAACCTCCAAAAGGTCTTTATGTCTATGGAGATGTTGGTAAGTTTCAGCTGGATCAGTTCCAATGGAATTTTCTCTAAATGCATATTTATTCAAATTCTGAGGTGTCTTAAAGCTTCATGTTTATGTAGCATTATTGCTTTAATGGATTTTCCAGAATTAGTTTTCTTCCACATGATGATATTATTTAATACAATTACACTCTGAATTCTGGAAGCTGTTGGATTGAACAACATTACCATTTATAGTTTTTTCCAACATTACCCACTCGCTAGTATTTAAGAATACACTTTAAGAATTTGGGAAGTAATTGAGGGGGTGATAGAGAAAATTTATGTCTTCTAATTGCAGCAATGCAGCATGAAAACATACTTTTCAAAAGGAAATACTAGGTATGTTTTCCAGATGTATATGGAGCCATTTGTGCAACCTTTGTGCTGTCTCTATATGGATCAAAATTTTAAAACAGAAAAATAAAAATGCATTTGTTCCAGGTTTTTGAACAGAAAATATAACTGTTCTTCGCAAACATTCTGGTCTTGTACTTATTCTGTGGAAGAGTATAGTTTCATTAGTCCAAAGCTAATGAACAATCATTATTGTAATCAGTACATACTGTTCTTAAACTAACTACCTGTTGGGTGGGGTTTTTTTGTCTTTTATTTGAAGGCACAGGAAAGACAATGGTGATGGACATGTTCTATTCTCACTTAGAAGTAGAAAGGAAAAAGAGAGTCCATTTTCATGGCTTCATGCTAGATGTACACCAGAGTAAGTGCAGACACAGATATTCACATGAATTTTATAAAATACAGTATCTGTGAAAAAAGTCTGTCTCATTCATGGGTATCAACGTAACTTTATTTAAGTATTTAAGCAAATAAAAAAGTAAAAAATAGGAGAGAAGTTAAAGGATTTTTAGCATTGTCTGTCATACCAGAGTAGATATTAATTGCGTATTATTTCTTAAGTATCTCTCCTTAAAGATTCTGTATACCTGATTGTATAGAAAACTTGGGTGTGTATTTAGGGTTAAATCCTTAACTAAATGTTCTCTGGTCACCAGTTAGCTTACACACAATCTGAAGAAGGCAACTGCTAAAACTGAAACAGTAAAGGTTAAATTTAATCTGCATTTTGAATAAGCAAAAACTAAATCAGGTATAAATACCAAGGAGAAAGAGAACTATTATTTAGTAGTACTGTCAGTAATTTAGAGGAAAAAATAATAGAAGGAAGTTCATCCTAAGTTACAGAAAATTTTCTAACAGGACGAATAAGGCATTTCATTTTGACGGCAATACTGTTTTAGGTATGTTAAAATTTGCTTCTGTTTCTAAATTGTATGACCTTAAAATACTGTGAAATTGTTAGATAATAGTGTAATTTACAAGTATTGTGACAGCTACGTTTTTCATGGGAAGCTTTTATCCGTGTAAACAACTTCTGCCACTTTTAGTGCCCTCTTTTCTGTCATGGTTGAGTCACTGTTGAGATTTTCTGCTTGTATTTCTTGTTATTTGCGCTTAGCAAAGGTAGCTTCTTACTGCAGGATCTTTGTTTTCCGAATGTTTGTTTATAGGCAGATGGAATACAATCCATGAGATAGTGAAATATATGTGCAATAATCTTACTTTGTGCCAGTATCATAATATTTACATTTTAAAATATGATTGTGTTGCTATGTTTGAGTTCTTTTAACTAAATGCATTCTACGTACAAGAGCATGCAATACACAGAACTGTGCCATTGATTTGTAAACACTGTAAGGGTTTTTCATACTCAGAGAGAAGATTAAGACAGAAAATGCAAAATTACAAAGTGAAACTGAAACTAAGGTCATGAATTGGAGCAAGATAAAACTAATTTATATCCGTTTTAAAAAAATAAAGCATAGGTGTTTGGTAGTAGCATTCAAGGGTTCTTTGATATTTGTTTATGCATATTTCTAAACACGAAAATACGAATTACAGAATCTATGAGCTTTTAATAGTTGCCTGGATGCAGCTGAAAACTGTTTTGCCCTCTTGAAATTGGGCTAAGTTTGAAGTGTTCTTATTTTGACTGGACCAGGTTACTTTTTATTTTGTAGCTAAATAATTTTGTTCTCCCCATCTTAGAAAAAGAAATGTTTATTTTGTTTTCTTTTTTTCAACTCAGGAATACATCGTCTTAAGCAGAACTTGCCAAAAAGAAAAGCAGGATTTATGGCCAAATCATATGACCCAATTGCACCAGTAGCGGAGGAAATAAGTGAAGAGGCTGCTCTCTTATGTTTTGATGAATTTCAGGTAAGAAGTCAGAGATTACTCCTTTGCTTCAAGGGAAACTTCAAAAAATTACTTTTAATCTGAAAATATGACTCTTCCTACTGCTAATATAGTTGTTGAATCACTGGCCAGTTGTGAACTGTGTTAGAATAGTAGAAGTTATTTCACAGTTTTGAAGATGGTGTGGGTTTTTTTTTCCAGGAGATAAGATGCAAGTTGGTGGTGTAAGTCCATTTATAGTGTTTTCGTTTACCAGTTTTGTTACTGTCCATACAAGGGGATATTAGAGTTTGGCGAGAGGCTCATGAGTCCTGCAGGGGAGGGACCATCATCCTGTTCTGAGTCTGTACAGTGCCCAGGAGAGCAGTTGCCTGATTCTTGCTTCGCGTGCCAGGTTTTTGCTGTAGTTCATGTAAAGCAACAGGATTGTCTCAGTGCAATTAAGGACATGGAAATAATATGTCAAGTTCAACCTAAATCCTTTCTTAGAGTTATTGGAGCCTTTAGTGTGTCAGTGCCGGATTATATCAACGTAACTAAGAGTTTAAGAAACTTTCATTGAATTGAATGTGAAAATTAAAAATAAACTCATAAAATGATTGTTGCCCAAGCTAACTTGGTTGTTTAATTTGTTTTACACAGATCGTGAATTTTATTTTAAGCACATGTCACAAATTTAAGTGTAGAATTGCTTTAAAAAAATTTTTGGGAGAGAGGCTAGAGGTATTTGGCAGCTCGAATCAGCTGAGATTTTTTTTTTGACTCAGGGAGAAAATCCAGGGCAAGAACAGATCTGTGTTAGTCCTCAAATCACCAATAGTAAAAGAATAATCCATGAAGTGTAAATTGTCTGTGTTATGTTCTTAAATTAATACATTACTGAAATAGAGCAATTTATATCACCTAGCTAATATTTTCCGAGCCTGCGTACCTGAGAAAATATCCAGTTTATGATCGGCTCCCCTGGAGGGGATTTTTGTGACTGTAGAGTAGTAGGTGGTTTTGGTTTAAGTTACTTTTGCATTTTTCAACGAGATGTAGTCATTTGATCTATGGTTTCAGAATGCGTGTTGTTATTGCACTTGCTGCTGTTTGATCATTAAATTGGGCTTTCTGTAGTGAATGTGAATGCTGAGCTTCCAAAACTTGCAGTATAAAATCTAAATACAGAGACAGTTGTATTTACACTATGAAGAGGTGAGAAGATTTGGAGAGGGCAAGGAGGAATGTTAACTGTTGTGTTATCAAATGGTAGAAGGAGGCATATTTGCTGTACCACGCATTAGTGTAAATACCTGCTTTTCTGTATAAAAAATCCCCACTGCTTTCATATCCTAGTGTTGCTGTGTTTCCAGACTGTCATGTTTCCACACTCTAAAGGGAGAAGCTGGTATTTTTTGTTTCCAAATTGATTGCCTGCTCCCCCTGCTGACTTGCTAGAGGTACATCAGTCACTTCAGTTGTAAAAATCACCTGTTTTTGTTGGTGGGTCACAGTTGGGAAAGTAATACAAGAAGTATACCGGGTGTTTCAAAAAGATGGCCCCAATTTCAAAAATACAGTGACTTCGAATTGGGTCTGTCTTTTTGAAACACCCGGTACTTTAAAATGTGTATCTAGGACTTTGCATTCTTATGTGAATTTTAAAAATCTGCTTGTTCTGGGTATACTAATGTCCTAAATTCACAAATTTCTCAGTAACTGGATTTCTTGACTGACTTTCTGTAGCATGGAGTGCTACACAGGCTTTGCCTACTGTAGAGGAGTCCCAGCTTTCTGAAATTTTGTAGGAGGCACTGAGTTTGGGATAAGAAACTTGCTTAAATAGTCAGAAAGTAGTACAGTGACTGGAAGAGCAGTTCATGTGCTGACATAATTAACATTGATAATAAGGAGCCATAGCTAATTCAGGATGTTTGTAGCTTATTTCCTTAGTGGAGATGATGGCTACATTTTACTGCAACCTGACTCACTCCTATCTTAAGTATTGCCAGGTTAAAATGAGACTCAAAAGATCTGGAGACTCAGAACATATACTGCTCTGCCTTGCAGGCAAAGCTACTGTCTGTTTGTACAGATGGAAAATCAAATTGAGTCTGTACTACTTTGGCAAAATACTTGCGTGTGGAGCAAATATCAGAAAAACTCGTGAGATTTTCTTGAAACACTTCAGGTTGCTTTCAAATACCTGTTGGTAAAGAAAAAAAAGGGACTAAAATGAAAATATTTGTTTAAGATCAGACACGTGGGGAGTGAGACTGTAACAGGGGCAGCAAACAGTAATGTTAATGCTCATATTTCAGAGGAGACCAAGTGCAGAACTTCAAAAGGCAAGAGTATTACTGGGGGTGACAATGGGCTAAAGCAAAACAGAAGTATTCTGAAGTGAATCTTCTTGCGAAGCCTAGAGAACTGTTGAACCAGTGGACCGGTGACTAATTGATGTGGAAAAATATTCTAGTATTTCTAAAAGTAGTTTTGTGTGTTCCAAACTATTGTATTAAAAAAATAATTACTATGTCTTAAATGCTTCTTTTTGCAAATACTGTGTGATAGCCAGGACTTTAGTGATGGCACTAAGCTTCCGAGTTTGTTCATTCTGAAGCAGATTTTTCACCAGCATTTGCCTGAGCCACAGGCTCTTGGCTATTAAAGCATTGCTACTTCTTACTGATCTTTGTCATACAGTTTACTGTAAATATTAAAGCATTTTTTAAAATAATGAAAGTCTTAAGCCGTTCTAAAAACGTGTCCTCATTTTGAAGAAAAACCCTAGGATGATGAATAAGCTATTTGTAATTATAATTTTGATGTTTCAGAACACAGAGGTTGGCCAATAAAGAGAGAGACTAGTTATTGTTTAGTGATCAAATAACTATACACAGGTAATTAGTGTAATTTTGGCGCGTGACTGTAACCTATGTTAGTATTGATAATGAAAACAGAATCTGTACTTCTTGGTAAGCTGGATGATCATGCAGCACTAGTCTTTATATGTACCACTGGTACCACTTGGACTTAAAGCAAACTACAATTTAAGGAGTTTTTACTAACCTGCATGCTATTAAAAGCCTCTAATAAAAATTAGGTTCTTATTTTTGTGCTAGTACTAATTACTGATAATACATGCTTATGTTTGTCATTCATTACGTGGAACTGTACCAATCAGTGGATGACTGAGTCTCAGGCACTTACACATGTAAATTAACTATTAGTCTAGTGTTTTTTTCTAGTGAGCCTTTTTTTTTTTTTTTTTTTTTTTTTTTTTGAGTGAGCGAGTCATAATGGAAAGCAGCGCTAGTTCATAAAATAAATCTTTTCTCCTTAATGCTAATGAAATTTCTCCATTCTCTCCATTAGCAGGCTCTCTGTATTGGTAATTTGTAGCCTTTGCTTTTGTTTCCTGTTGCAATGTATTCTGGATATAGTAAAAACATGAAAAATGACAATGCTTTAGTTACTGTCTTCTACCTGCTTTACCTTGTAACAATTTTCTGTCTTTCCTAAGCTGTATTAGATAAAATAACTCATATTTGCATCCCAATTCTCAAAATGGCTCTTGCTTTTTGACAGACATTTCGAGACTTAGGGTTTTTTTGTAATGGAGTTGAAAACATCAGACTTCCACATCAAATAACAGTTCTTGTTAATAAGAGAATGTTATTAATTGTTTAATGCAAGCATCAATATTCTTTTCCTCCCTATTTTCTAGAGGTATCATGTCTTACAGTATTTTTAAACAAAGAAGTCTGTAACAAAATGATTCATGTAATACATTTTTAAAACTTGGCTATGAGGTTTGGTTTATGATACAGGAAATTCATTTACCCCTAAAAGGCACATGTATACTGATTCCTTGTGTGTCTTGGTTTTTTAGGAACAGGGAAAGTTCCTAAATTTTAGTATTCAGAAGAAATAAATTATTGATAGGTAGGTGCATAAGCAGATACATTAGAGTACAATAGTGAATTACTACATGCTTGTTGGAATATCAGATCTTAGTGATCAGAGTTGTGCAAATCTGAGGGGTGTATTAATGGTTATGTAAAAGTTTGTTTTTGAAAAAGGAAAAAAAAATCTATATTAATGCATTCTATAGAACTACTTAGAATAAATCTTCGCAAGAAGGAAACTGGTGTTTACATATGGTTCCTTATGAATAATATTGCTTCCAAATTAGCTGTCAGAAATGTAACTTAAATCTTTTACTGTCTCTAGTGTAGAATTATAATTTTTGCTGCCCAGAAAGGCCGTTTAAAAATGGGGAGATGATGGGGAGTGGGATGGTGGTGGAGTAAAATTATACTGGTTGAAGTTTTACTCTAGATGTATTACCATCACAACATACAAAGCTAAACTGGTGAAAGCATAGCAGCCTGTCAATCTGCTGTGTAATGAGTGTGTATAACTCTCAGCATAACACCACTTTTTTATATCCTCAGAATTGGGGGCTGTTTTGGTAAGTCAAAATGCAACAAGTGTCTGATAGTCAAAGTGAATGCAGGAGAAACAAATGTAACAATAATAAAGATGGTTTACTTATTAGGGTTGCTGATCTCAGCTGGCGAACTCTTGTAAAAGTATAAATTGCTGTTGTAACAATGGGCTTTATTCAGAAAAAATTATCACATTTTTTCATTTGTACAGAGTGCTCTCTGTTTCCTTTTATTTCTTGGTACTGTAAAGCAAGTTTGTTAAGCTAAACTTCAATATTTAAAGAAATTTTACTTTATAGCTTATTTTTTAGCCTTTTAAAAATTTTATTTCCCCAGTATCACTTGTCCCGTCCATTTTTATTTTTCATTTGTGTTTTGTGCCTGAAGGTTAGAAGAGGCTGACTGTGCTGGAAGTGACTGCCGTGCCTTTTGATTATTCATGGACAGTAATAGAAGGCACTTAAAAAGAACAATGAAATTGCTTATTTTTGTGATGGGCCATCTGTTGAATTGTTTTTTGCAACAATCACACAATAGTATCTATGTCATATCATTCTATTTTCAACAGCAGCTGATTATGTATAGTTGGCTACTTGTCTTTATTTCTGAAGTCTCATGACCATTTAAATTCACCTCTGCAAACCTTTGCCTCAAAGGTAATAGAAATGTAAAACAGCCAATGTGTATTTTCTTTGTGTCTTCTGGTTTTTTCCATGTGTTTCTAATTAATTAGGTCTCTTAAATGTTTAGGTCTGTTTTCTGTGTCTCCCACCTGTAGTTCTATAATAGAAGTTAACATGGAATCATTTAGCAGCCAGTAAAGAAATGGTGGAGTTCGGCAATAAAGAGCAGGCAAGTTTTGAAAGACTGTGGTACATTCACTGCTTATTAATTATCTCCTTTATTTTTTCTCACCAAGCAATAATTAGAATCTTTCTCCATGGCTTTCACTAACAAGCATTTTTCCTAGCTACAAAGCCACTCGTGGATCTATTGCAGCAGAAACTGAAAGCAAGATTAAACAAATGTGTTGTCTTCTGCAGGTCACTGACATTGCTGATGCCATGATTCTGAAGCAGCTTTTTGAAAATCTGTTCCAAAATGGGGTTGTCGTTGTGGCAACATCTAACAGGCCGCCAGAAGGTAAAAACAAACATGCAACTAGTATTATCCAAATACAATTGTTTTGTAAGATACTGAGATTCATTGCATTAAAATCATACGGTATTTAATACTAATAAACTCTCGAGTCTTCGAGAACTTGAGATATTCCAATTTGTCCCATTTTTTTGTGATTTTTAAGAAAAAAAGGTTTTTCGCCAAGTCTTACCCCTCTCTTCTCCCAAATTCAAGGTGTTCCTCCTCCCACCTCCCCCCAGATCCTTCTGTGTTTGCTGATCTTCTCTACTTTGTCCGAAGCAGTGGGAAGGTATTTGAGGACATGGGAGTTGAGGAGGGGTGCAATACTGCCTCTGGTTTGAATGTGTTCCAGGATAGGAAATGATCACATTCTGCAGAAGAGAGGGGAAATGGGAGTACATTGCTTCCTGGTTTCTAACTCGGAAACTTGCAGACCTGATCCACCAGCTCAAAGGAGAACCCCTTGTCAAGGTGCCATTCTCACAGCTTGGTTTGTGGTCACTCATTGGATATTGTTTTGGTGGAGGATTGTTTCCATTTCTAACAATATTTTTAGATAGAGAGTAGTGACTAGCTAGGTACATCCTTCTACACAAGTTCCCAAATCTGTATGGGTTTTAACCAAGCAGTAATTGTCTTTTTTTTTGTAGAGGAGAAAAATGTTTGTTATAGTCCAGCGTTATTTGTTAGCATACTGCATAATTTCTATGCAATTTTTATGACACTTTAGATTGATTAATTTCAAATATTTGCAAAAAATCCTTAAGAGTTACAATATTAACTGTAAATACCAGTTAATTTTTCTGCCCAAATTAATTGAGTAGAAGAGAACCACTAAATATTTACAATGCATTTTATCTGAGGGGAAAAAAAAAAAAGAGAAGAAAATACTCAAATATTCTTCCTAGAGGGGGAAACAAATTCCTGATGGTTTATTTTCCTTGCTTGAGCAAACAAGATGAAATCATAACTCCTGTAGTTGGGTTCACTACAGATAAGCTGGATGCTGGTACCTTACTCAGTTGGGGAGCATCCTTGTGTTTTTTGAAGCACCACTTTTTAAAGTTCAGGAGAGTTTTTTATTATAACTTGGGGATTGTATCCCACATCTTAAATTGAGATGTCAATTTGTGACCGTTATCATCATATGGGTTTATTTAATACATATTAAGTCACTGCGTCAACCTGAAAGACATCCACTTGTACTAGCTACCCCATGGAGAATGTCAAGAAGGGCGTCTCCAGAGCTGAGCTGTGGTGCAGCCAGATGCTGGTCACTGCCTGTCTCTTCTTCGCTTCCCACTACACCTGCGTGATCACAGCGTGTCTGAAATCCTCCTGTGGAAAAGAGAGTCGGGTCAGTGTAGTGTGCTGCATCCAGCTTTAAGACTGAATGGAGAGGTTCATTTCTTGTGGATACAAATTGGAAAAGTTGCTTTGGAAAAGTTGCTTTTTCATTAGAGAGCAGCTGTACCCACCTGCTGACCATTAGTGATACTCTTAACCATGTTAAACTTCTGCTTCAGCAGAATATGAGGGAAAATACTGAGGTGCAGTGTTCAAGGAATCCTGGTTTTGTTTCTCGACCAAAATTAGTGTTTGTTTTTCTCATTCTCACGAAACAGAGACATAATTCAAAACTCCACAGCCTTATTAACTAGAAGAACTAACAGAAGTAGCTATCTTATAGTACTGTTACACGTTCACTAATTTTTGCAAGTAAATATGAATTGGTTGCTGTTTTACCATACGTGTAGCTATTGTGATTTGCAGAGTAATGAATGAGAGTGATACATGGCTTTATACAATTTTGTTAGTAATTAGGGTGCAGAATCACCTTCACTGATGATTTTCCTAAATGTTTCCGTGTACATATCCAATTTTGTGAAAACCCTTGTGTAGATGTCCCGTTGGCCCCTCATGCATACTGGATCTTCTGTCTACCATGAGGTGTTGGTAGAGCATGAAAGCTTTAGCCTAATTGTAGCCTTCAGGCATTATGGGCAATATAGGTGGTATTAATAACCTGGCATGGCCTTCTCAGGAAATTTTGGTGACATCTTCGCCAGGTGTCTCTATTCTTTTATTTATTCCTCCTGTTAGTCATAGGTGCTGTACTGATTTCTTATAAGGCTTCCCAATATTAATGAAAAAGTGCAGCCCATCATGCAGTTTAAGTAATAACATGGTTTGCAGTTTGTTTTTATAACATCTTTTATTTGAGGGCAGATTTGCATTTTGTTATGTAACATTCTGATTTTTTTTTTAAAAAATCAGTTGTATTTTTAGCAAGTTTGCGTAAGTTGACATACTCATTGATTTTTTTTTTTTTTCCCCCTTTATTTTCCCTTAGGGATGACCCTTTTTTGACTTTTGAAAAGGGAGTGTACATGGTAGAATTGCTAGAAGATAAAGTATACCACAGTACGCTGAATAAGAATGATACTAACATTTTAAACTCAAATAGTGTATTTTTTATTTTGTTGGGTTTTCCCCTCTGCTGTATACTCAGCACTTAGCAGGTGCATAGTTTTGGCCTTATACCAATGTATACCCAGCATTCCTTTTTTATATCCTTACTTTAAAACAGATGCTGGTTTTATTTCTTCTGCTAAAATCAGTTATATATTGTTAGAGATTTAAGTCATCTCTCCCTGCCTTTTTCAGACTTTCTCAGGATGTTCCTTTTTTCCCTAAGAATGTATGGAATTTTCATACAGCAGAAGAGAAATCAATTTCAGCTCTCCTTTTCCACCTTTTGTTCCTCCTCTCTCTAGCAACACCGGGTTTTATTTGCCAGACTAAAAGACAAGCTGACATTGTTATTAAGACTAAGTAGCAAAATGGTACTGATTTCCTTTCTTTCAGATCTCTATAAAAATGGTCTTCAGAGAGCTAATTTTGTACCATTCATTGCTGTGCTCAAGGTAAGGAGAGTTACTCGTTAAATGCTTTTCAATTTCGCTTGCTGTATTAATGAATTAGAGATTTGTACAAGATTGCTTTGATTCTAGTTTTCAGATAAGATGTGTATTCTTTAACTGTTCAAGGCAAATATAGTTGAAGGTAAGGCAAAAAGGAACTCCTCCTCTCTAGAATTAACGTCTTGAAAGCTGGACGTTTTTAGTATGACAAAAAGTTACCTTTCTGACTAAGGTAGTAGAATTTGTTTGCTTGGATAGGACTTTTTACTGATGTATATATGCTGTGTAACACAGTATTCCTCTGACAGTTATACTGTGGTGTGCTTGTAGACGTCTTACATTTATTATGCCACAAAAACTTGAGGTTCCTTTGGTGTAAGGAAAGTGATGCTTGGTACATACCCCTGAATTACCTTGTTTCTGGGTCATTCTTATGTGTAAGTGGTTTTCTGAATGGGTATTTGTGAGGCTTCATGAAGCGCTGAACAAGCAGCAGTTCTGGAGCTTCCTGGAGTCTGCATGTTGTGGTATGGCAGGACATCAGCTAGAATGGCTTCGTTTAGATTAAAAAATGGAGCATCCTTTCTTGATGTGAATAATACAATCAGTGCTGATTTTGCTATTAAAAAAACCCGATATGCTGAACTACACTTTTAAGTTCCGGGCAAGTCACAGAGATTTTCGATTCATAAGCTGTGATTGTACTGTTATGTTATTGAGAGCTAGCATACAGCTTCTGTGTCCTGCTATGCCTGGGTTGACATGACATGTAAAATGGAAATAAGAGCACTTCCCTACCTCACAAAAGTATTGGCAGGATAACTACGTAACTAATGTTAACCATATCAGTATCTAAGATAAAAGAAAGGTAGGGTATTGTTTAGGATAAGTTTGGCTCAGTGAGAATTGCTGAACAGATACATTGGTTGGCTGTTTCTGTTAAAGTGGTCACCAGGAAAGCAGTTGACAGTGCCTTGGGTTTTCAATGAGACATTTTAAGATTGTAAAATTGCTTAATTGCCTAAACACCTTTGAAAATCCCCTCTGATGTTGACAGTTGAGCACTTAACTTGGTTTCAAAGTTAATATGCCATTGTCATGAATGTGACACTGATATATCTTAGAATGGTTGTCTATAAAGTCAGGGAGGTTACCAGTGAAAGTGCTTCTTACCTGGATGGCTTTAGAAAAGTAAGAAACATAAAAATAAATGAGCAACCACTTCCATTTCAGATTCTTGAAAAGAGTTTATTCTGTAGCTGACTGCACTGGATGCAGGAGAGGTCCTGATCATAGAGCATTTTCAAAACCAGTACTTGTTTCATATGCATTTGGTTTTTGAAATGCAGCATCTGTGGTAAATCTTTCTTTTCTATATATCTTTTCTTGTTGACTCTTAGTTTTCTTTGTTGATAAATGTAAGGCTCTTTCATTTCGTTGATGACCAGACTTAAAGAATATCTATCATGCATGCTTATTTGTAATTTCCTTTTTTCTCTTTTTGGCTAGCTGAAGAAAAAAGGTGAAATGTAGTTTACACATGCAGAACACCTCATCAGGACTGGGAAAATAATGTAAATTTTTAGAAGGGACCAGCTGGATAGAACCCTGAGAGAAGCCCTAAAGGTGGATTGCTTTAGAGCTGCGACAGGGGATGGAGTAGTGCAAAAAGAAACAAGTAGCACAACCCAGACTAGAGGTAGACGAACATTACCATAATAATAAATGCAGAAAAAAGGTTTCACTCAACACTATTCACAGGGGCCTTTCTAAAATTATTGATTACTTGTGGTCATTTTTTCGCCTGTATCTTTGTGTTCTAACACTGCTCTAAATACATCTTCATATAATGTTACTTTAATAAATATTACCAGTATAACATGATCTTTTCCCCAAAACATAATATATCAGAGGAAGCTTATCAAGAATTTATTCTCTGACCTTAGTTGGAAAATGGAAGAGTAATGGCAAGGTATTAAAAATAATAATTAAAAAATTCCAGATCTACATTTTGAATTCAACACATCAGAACTAGGCATTTAAAAAAAAAAAAAAAAAGACACACTGGATTGTATTTTGAAATAAGATTTTAACAAGTGACCTTTATATTGCAAAGGCGTGGATAAAACTGAATTGAGGCTCTGGATGTGATGCTTTGAGAAATGCAGATTTAGACCTCCCCAATGTGTGTATAATCTGTATCACTGCATTCATGTTAATGAATGGAGTAGCTTCTGCCTCATTTCTTTTATAATTGCATGTGCGACTTCAGGAAATGTAAAGACGATGTCCTTTAGGGGTTTGTATGGAAATACAAAGGAAGAATATTACATTAGATGCTTGCAAATGTTTGATTTCTGGTCTTCTCTACCTTGACCTTGCTCTGTCCCCACCATGTGTGTCTCTGGTAGCGTCAGTCTCGTGTAACCTGTTCCCCAGCCGTGGCTTTGACAACTCGCACAAACTCCTGTCTTAGTTTTCTCTGCGCTCAGAACCTCCTGCAGGGCTTTTGTGTGGGGTTTATTGGGGGTGAATGGGTGGGTTGGTTTTGTTTGTTTCAGAAATTAACTTTTATGATCATAAATCTTAAAAAAAGGCTTTAACACTGAAAGTAGTTCAAGTTCAACAGAGGAGCTTTGAATTCCTTTAAATATTCTTGGAAAGCTGGGATGAATGGATAGTATTGACAGTACAGTTCTGTGAAGAGATGCTTCACTTGAAATAGATTTCAGGCTGTTTCTGTTCCTCATAAATGGAACACATGGTTCCTAGATACCCTGATAACTGTTATACAAAAATCTTTCTCTGTCTTCAAATGATCAAAAGAAATGGTTTCTTTCCTAGATCTAGAATTACCCATGTTCATAATTCCAGTATATGCATTTGGGTTCCTATTTCTTACAAAGATAATCACAAACCAATTTGTGTGGAATAAGCAAAAAGGTGAAACAGCACTCTAGGAAAGATACTCTTATCTTGCCGAGTTTGTCTTTTTTACCTTTCTAGGTGGTAGATTACTGGGGGCAAGTGGTTGCTGAATGTCTGCAGGGGGAGATGCAATTGATAAGTTCCACTTTTTAGGGCCACAGAAAAGCTCCAGGTCTGTGTAGGGCTCCTGGCAGCTCTTCCTGCCCTGCACGTATCCCCTGCCTCATTTGGAACATATCCCAGTATTCTGATCTTTTGAAATCTTAAATAATTTGAGATCTGATTATTCAGTGATTTTTTTTTTAATTATTTTATTTTTTTTTAAATCCTGTAATTTAGAGTGGTAGTTTTCATAAACAGGGAAAAACTCTCAATTGTTCTGTTCATTGTTGTGGCTAAAATTCTTTGGGACTAAATATTCTTTATGGAAGGGGCTTAGTTTCTGCAATAGATAAGAGTACTTCTTCAGTGCATGAAATTTTACAGAGATAGAGCTGTTCAGAGATAAGTATTAGGAAGGAAAATCTTTTGATTCTGTAATTGCAATTAGATTCAGTCCCTTCTGATTGAGCTTTTAATCTTGCGGTGTCTCTTACCGAGCATTTTAAAGTGCATGGAACTCCTAAGTGATTTTTTTAATAAAGGCAGTTCTTAAAAAGAAAAACATTCATTGCTCACAGTTACTCTGTTCAACTGCTTAGAGCAGAAATACCAAAAATTGTTAATCTACACTAATATGAAATACGAAAACTTTCTAAACATTTTAAAGCTGGTTTATAAATAAAGTTATGCATCTTTAGCAACTTGATGTAAGATCTGAAGTGAGGCTCTTCGAAAAAATAAAAAAGCATGCTTTAATTTGCTAGCTTGGCTGTAATTTTGGCTACATTTAATTTTTTGCAGACATTTAGTGAAGATAGATACACCAGCCCTTAACTGTTCTGGAATCCTAATTCTAATTCAGTGACTGGTTCAGTGCTTAATTCTTCAGAAAAGCAGGAAGGAAAGCTCCTCAAATAGTTTGTTATGTAAAGTCTGTAGCTGATATGAGCAGTTCTCGAGCTTCCAAAGGTTTCCTGGAACTGTATTGTGAAGTTTTAAAATGTCAAGCTGAGTCAAAATACCGAATATGTAACTTGTGCATTTTTTCAGGTTTTCTTCATGCAGTAGACCTGCACTGCACTAAATTCTAACTGAAAGTCATCAAGTTTTAGGGGCTTTCACAGCCTGAATATACCTTTAAAAGGTATAGTTGAAACATCTTTTTTTTTTTTTTTTTTTTTTTTTGCTTTGGCTGCCTGCATTTTGCTTTAACTGAAGAGAAAGAATCAACCAGAAACCTGTTGTCAGTAAGACGTGAAATCACTGTAAGCTTCCTATAGAGAACTTTTTTTTTTCCTTCTGCTATTAGGGAACAAATAATTATTTATTTTAAAACTCTTTGGTTAAAATGACTCTTAACAGTAAGCATTGTACACTCCTCTCAAATAGAAAACAATGTATGTTTACACTAAATTAGTTAATGATTATTTGTTGACATTGTTCTCTACTCTGGTTGGTTTCATTTAAAATATACCCGGTCTTTCAAAGCAAGAAATGGAGGAATTTCAAAGTATTTTGACTTTTCAATAACTTAGTTTGAATATGCAAAAAATACTTGTTTAAAACAGCTCTAAAAGCTGTCCCTAAACAAATTGTGGGAGTTTGTTTTGTACAAAGGCATTTGGTAGATATAAAATGTCTTTGATGGTGCTCCGAGCTTTTGTCCAACCACCTGGGTGAGAAATGTGGGGATTTGTGGATTGGCAGATCTGCCTCTTTCCCCCCCCGCCCCGCAAAAGAAGTCATCTCCTTGATGAAATTGATTTGTCAGTTTGTCCCAGTCTAATGGTGTGATAGCCCAGCAGCTTTCAGCATGTTGAATAGTTAAAACCTGCTTTTGAGGTCAGTGTCAGCCACTCTGACCCCTGTGAACTGTCACCTGAGTCAGAATTGCAGGGATTAGGCCTTTGATATTGTGATGGCTTCGCCTATCAATTGACTTTTTCATTACTGAAGATGTTGGGCCTTTTGTTTCCCTTCTTAGTATGTAACCAAGCAAACCACTAAGTAGAAGGAGCATTTGTTCTTGTTCTCTCTCTCTCTGCAAGTAATAGGAGTACTTATCTTTTGTGAAGTGTACCTAATTAAACATAGGAAAAAAATAAAAATAGAAAACGTAGCATGATTGCAAGTATTTTTGTGCTGAACATCAGTATAATTTCTGGGTAATTTTAGTTAGACAAATTCGTGAGACTGTCAACTAACAAAATGCTGTATATAGAGAGCAAGGTGTCAGCTTAGAAGTCACCAGCCCTTTCAGCATTCAGCTTTCTGAGCCTGTGTGTGTGTTTAAATTTAAACACAATGATTATTTGAATTCTGAAGTTCAGAGCACTTAACTGTTACAGTATTTTATAATGTACCTATTGCTTTAGTGTGTTCTCTAGATATTAAGCAGTTCATTTTGTTTAACTTCTGTGTCTGTTATACACACACACTTGCTCCTAGCCAGTTTATTTAGCTGCAGATCAAAACTTTATCTAAGGATAAAATAGTCTCTCCTGTAGCTCAGTGTTGGGCTCCCTGCCTTCTCACTTCCATTAGTTGTTAGAATTTCCTGAATTCTTGCTTGGTTTGTTTACTCCTTGATTAAGATGAGTAAATCAAAGCATATCATAGATATGGAATAGTTGATTCCTACTGGATCAGGGTAAATTAGTCTAATTACACGTGGCAGTTTTATTTGCTTGTGATGTAATGTGAAATGAGGTCCTGCCTCCCCCCAAAAAACCCAAGCCAATTAATAAAGCTTTTAAGCTCTTTGTCACAGGCCACCGTGGAGGTCTGCAGAGAAGAACTTTAATCCAATAAACATTTCATTTAGATCATGAAAAGAAAGCATGAGGAGAAGCTCCTACAAGAGAGGGTGTTTCCAGCAATTCTAGCCATGAAGAGATGTGAAGAATTTGCCAAATTAACCAAGAGGCCTTCATATTTAACACATAAATGTGTCAAAACTGATAATAGAATAATTTAATTTGAGTTGAACCTTATATTGTTAAAATTCTAAGAAGCCACGACTGTTTTCTTCAAAGACTTTACTGTTGAGTTGGATGGACAGGGCAAGGGGAGGTTGTGAGAAACCCAGATAGCAACTAGCACTGGCCGAAGCTGGTGGAAAGAAGAAAAAAAAAAAAAAAAAAAGGAATAGATAATTAGGTGTAATTAGTGTGTATGAATTGTTGTCTCCCTGCCCTTGGCTTGAATAAATTTCAGAGAAAAAAAACCCTAGTGGTGAAAACGCTTTGATGTAAGAAGAGTCATTGTGGTTTGGCAGCATAAAGGCAGTGTTTTATACTTCTTACATAATGGTCGTGATACAGAAAGAGTGAATGGACCCAGCACCCCCCAGCCTGCTTTACAGCAAGGACTTTTGGATTCCCTTGAAACAAAATGCATCAGAAGTTTTCAGTTGTTGGTAATGAGGTAGTGGACCTCATCAGCACTAAGCGTAAGCCATCTTTAGCCTTTGTTTAGATCTTAGTTGTGGTTTGTTTTTTTTTTTTAAATTCTGGGAAATGCAGTTTTTTAAATCAATACTACTTTTTTCTTTCTTTCTTTTTTTTTCTTTTTTTTTTTTTTTTTTCTTTTCCTGCCTGCCAACAGTTCCGGCAGGAGCAAAGGCTAATACTGGGAAAAGAAATACAAATCAAATGTTAAAAAGGAAAAACAACGGCAAAAAAGGAATCTAGACAAATAACTTCATCCGGGGTATAATTCCAATTAAGTACATGTATTAGGCGTAAATTTGACCCTTAGCTTACAAAACATCATGTTATCAATTCAGAGTGAACTGTTGGCATTTCTTTTTCAAAGAACACCACAACTTGTTTATTAGGAGACTGAAAGTTACAGTCATTATTGGTTCTTTAGCAAAACGGAATGTTGTACAGTGGTTTGTGGGTTGATTTTGGGTTGTGGTTTGGTGCTTGTTGTTGTTGTATTTATACTTAGGCTGCAGGGAAGATTTTTTTCCTGAGTGATGTGAAATGGGGAGAGCTGTTCAGTGTAATTCTTATTGCATGGAAGTTTACTCTGCCATTCTTCGGCTCCCTGACTGGAAAAAGGAGAGGCTACTTGTCTCCTACCCAGCACAGCCACATCTGTACCTCCTGAATTCTTTCACTTTTGTCTGAATATCTGAAATGCTATTCACAGAACAGTACATTTTAAGAGTCTCTGTCTTTATTCATGCACCATTATTTTACAAGTTAATTGTCTATTTTTCCTCTTCTTAGGGGGTAGCTGATTTGTAGCTAGACATTAAAATAAGTTATTGAAAAGTTGTACAATAGATCGTATGTTCATTGTGGTAGCAAGAATAGTGGGGTTTCTTAGTTGTTAAAGTTTTGAAGGCTGTAATGTAAACTTGTGCAACTTCCATTAAACTAATTTTCCCTCTAAATTTGTCTCTGCTAAACTCTTCAGTTTATAGTTTAAATGTTCTTGTCACAAGTGTAAGAAACAGATTTGTTAAAAAAATTGTATGTGGCAGTATTTCACTTCCCAGATCTTTGTGCTCTAGGTCCATTTAAAAATAATTCGCAAATAAAATGTTTTTGTCATCCGAAATTAGTCTGAGCATGATTAGTTTCATTTATGTTGTATACTGGGATGGCATTTTGAAAGTTTTCCTCAAAATTTGTTAGTGTGGATTTTGGGGGTTTGATTTTACTTTGTTTGTTTGCCTTTTCTTTTTTCTTTTGTTACAGTGTTTAAAATTTGAACAAGCATGAAGTCTCTAAGGTTATTGTAGCAATTCCCTGTATTTTGTTACTGCAGGTAATGAAGGACATGGGGGAGAAGACTCAAAAAAAATTCAGTTAACCCCTTAAAGCATTGCACTATTTTGTAGAACAAATAGCCTTTTGTACTCGAAGTTGATTTGATCTGTGAAAGGCAACACCTGAATACCATGCAAGACTAAGTAATTATGCCTGATTGTAAGGGTTTTTTTCAAGTATAGGTCACAGGAAATTCAGTTAGGGTAGAGTATGTACAAAACTAAGAAATATGCAGATTTTCTGTTGTAAGATTGTATAAAAATTATTTACAGTTAATACTTGCATAAAGGTTAGAAAGGTTGATGAAGTGATATTTAGTTTTGCTTTACTATTCACTGCGTGTCAGAATGTAATTATGACTGATTCATGAAACTGTCTTAGCAATAAACCATCTTTATTAAAATGCTGATCAAGACAAGAGCTGACAGTAATAAAGAATAGAACATTTTAGTCTTGTTGCTTTTGAATGATTGCTAATTACCCCAGAGGTCATGTATAGTGCTTATGAGGATTCATTGACATTTTCTTTAAAGTCTACTGTTTCAACAACATCTGAACAGGGAGACAAAAACTGTATGCACACCCAACAGCGTTTGGACCAAGTTTTTATCCACCACCAAATACCTGATGATTCCCTTTCTCCTTCTCCCCAGTACCTCTTGTTTCCATGGGCTGGTGTAGCAGAAAGTTAGGAGTGTTACAAACTTGATTTACTCTTTTGTTTTGGTTTGGTTTTTGTTTTTTAATTTTTTTTAACAAGGCCAATTCTGAGCATGGATGAAAGGAGCAGCCCTTTGAAGGTCCTGCACCTGTACCATGCCTGCTCATGACTAACAGTCTGGCTGATCTCCTTTTAGAGCAGCAGGCTGTGGACAGACCTGCCCAGCTCGTGTGTCCCAGTTGGACCCCTTTCACGTTCTGAAACGTGCTAGTGATTGTCACTTGCTAATGGCTTTGAGAGTACTCCAAAATTAAAACCTGTGGCTGTGCTTTGTAGGTCACAAGTAATTTTTTCATGACACACTGTGTTTTTGCTTGAGAGGATTCTTTTTCTACCACAGTTATGAATCGTTTGGGAAAATGCCAATTGTAATGGTGTCATTTCGATGAAAAAACTTTGTCTTGAAATCACTTAAGAAGGAATTTTAAGAGAGAATAAACAATTTTCTAGTTGAAAATCTAACACTACATGGGATCAAATAAGGAAAAATAAAAATGGTTAAGCCTAGTGAGCTCTGTTTACCCAAGGAACTCTTCCTCTGTTGCTGACTGAGGGTTCTCATCATGTCTGTACATGTCGTGTGGTGATAGTTTGTCTCTCCTAGGCTGAATATAGATGTATGAGAAGAACAATTGTCAATGAACAGTCTTGTTATTTTCTGATTTGCTGGAGGAAAGGACTGTTAGTGATCCTGTGTATTGTTAATGGAGACCAGATCAGCAGGATGGGTGTGGGGTATTTTCAGGTACAGTAGGGGGTTTTTTTGGATATAAGCTAATACAAAGAATTAGATTCTGAGGATGCATGTGAAAAGGCAAGATGATACCTACATGGAAATTATGATTAATTTTGCTCAGAGTGGTTGGAAGTTGCACTTCTCAGTTAGGCATGGCTTGATTATTAATAATAGGTGTTCTAATGCGCTTGTTAAGAACTACACCAGAGGCCAGCAGCTTTGCATGCCTGTGGACGGGATGATACTCTGCTTTGCTCATATGGAAAGTGTATGTGATACTGCATCTGCAGTGCTACCACTGCTTTTGCAGGTGTCTTGTTTAACCCGAGTGTGAAAGGCTGAGGAACTCAGCAGGTGTGGGAATCAAGGTAATAATCATCCCAAGGTGAAGCACCCTCATGTCTCTGTCCCCCTACACCTTCTCCAGGGGTCCTCAGCTAGGATGGCCTGATCCTGTGTGCTGACAGGATGATTTATATGATTTTGTTTGTTGGCTCTTTTTTATTCTAATGCCATAAAAATTCAGAGCATAGAATGACAATTGGGTTGACTTAGGGTGGTCTTCAGTAAGGTTAAGAGAGATCTACTCACCTGCCTTATCAAGGGTCATGAGCTGATCACAATATTTGAGCTCACAGGGACACGTGTTTAGTACAGTGGACCGCAAGGCCATGTATTAATATTAGCATTTCAGGGGTTTTTTGGTGACACATGGGAAACATAAGTCTTGAGAACTTCTTGCAGGTTATCCAGTTAACTTTGCCTTTTGAAATGTTCTGAAACCTTTGTTCTCTACTTAATGATCTATCATGTCGTGTACTTTAATTTCTTGAGCAGTTAAACATTTTAATATCTACCATTCTTGATTGCAGCAACAAAGGAATATTAGAGGTGCTTACAGGAAGAAAAATGTATTCATTTTAGTCTATATTTAATAACTTTCTACGGTAGGTATACTGAACGTCTAATTTTATCTATTCTATCAGAAGATTGTCATTTTAGGTGTTGAGCCCTGAGGCTTTGCCTTTTTTCCTTCTGGAATAAAAAGTTTTTCTGCCACTTGAGTGGAAATGAGTGCATGATCATGCTGTATTTTTAAGTAATTGCGTTTTCAATTCTGTAATTGTATTTCTTCTTTGTATACATAAATACATAAATGACTTCAAAATAAATTGTATGACTAATTAATTTTATGCATTTGAATTGAATAGGGGAAGTCAGACTTGAAATATCTCAATAGAATAGAAAATCTGTTGGAAACCGTAAATGGTTCCACAAGAACAGACTAAACTAACTGTATCTTCAATTTATTTCAACAGGAAAGTACAAGTTTAGCCCAAGTAAATGAAATTCGAATGTTTAAATCTCCCTCTTAAAAAAAAATGGAAACCAATGGTTACAGTCATGGCTTTGACAATTAAGGACTAACAGTCTGAGCACCCCGGTTAGTTCTTTGGCTGTTGATTAGGATTCTGTGGTGGTGATTAGTGCGTGTGAGGATGCAATCACATCTGGAGGGTTTAATCAGTCCAGGGCTGGAGAAGTTAGTCCAAAGATGGAGAAAGAAACTAGAACTTCTGTATGTAATCCTGGTAGGGTTTTTCCCCATGCTGCAAAAAGATTAAGGGGAAAAAGCAGAAAAGCCTGCCATTTCCCCCCTTCCCTGGAGTTTGCAGGGTTTGTAAGTGATAGTATTGATTGTCTAGTTCCGCGATGCAGGAGTATAATGTCGTTGACACCTGTGAGGGGGAGAGAAGATGTGTGGGGGTGCTCATATGCCCCCTCTCTGAGATTCATTATTTCTTTCGTACAGTTGTGAGCAGGATTTGTTTTTCTGTACCGTGCAACCATGTATCTGGTTTTCATTTTTGTAACTCTAGTATGTTAAGTGCTTAGCTTGGACATATACAATATTTTGGTGTGCTTTATTTTCTTCTATTAGACATTGTGGTTATATGCTGTCTTTTTAACATTTAAAGCATGCCTCTTGAAAAAATATTTACGAATATGAACATTTTGTCCTCTGCACTCCTGTGAAGCAGATAAGTGAATGTTTACTTGCGTAGAAACAAAGAACCACAGTGGGTACCCTTGCCTACAAAGGAAACCTCAAAAGGAAAAACGTTTGGATCTCTGCTCAGCGCATAGCTTCCCTGTGACCTTTCTGACTCCGAGTAAAGGTGACCATGTGCTGAATCTCCCTTCAGAGCTGTCTTCACCGATACATGCTTAATTTGGAGGAGAGATGCTGTTGTTACTCCCTGGCGGTGCAGGCGATCCTCCTCTGGCCGCCCTTCGGTTCACCGGTTCTGTTCTCACACCCTTTTCTCTTCTCTACAGCGTAGAGCTCAGTTTGTGTCAATAGTGTTGCCCGCATGTTTCTATGCTGGTTTATTGGCATTAGTTTCTTCCACATCACCATTTAATGATTGGTTTCTTTATTCATACTCCTGTTTGATTCTTTTTTTTGCTTCATTATTTTCTAGTAGCACCTATAGATCTGTATTCTACTGTCATAAATTCGTATAATGAGAAGGTTGTTCCTACCCTACAAAGCTTAATATCTAACAACAGGAATCGTGTTTTAAAGGGATGTTTTCTGGGAGCATGTTGCTACACAGATTATAATGTTTTATTTTAATGGCAGGGGCCATCCATTTTATGTCTATTTATACAGTACCTAACAGAATAGGTGCAAGTGAGCTTTGAAGTGTCTCAGTAATTAATGATAAACAGCGGTAGATACATGAACCTGTAGAAGGGTAAGGAAATTCTTGTGGCTGTTTTAATTTTATTTAGAACATGGGCTCTAAATGGCTGGAGTGCTTTCCTGAATAGAGCATCAGTCTTGGAGGGGACAAGAAAATCCAACTGTCTTCGAGGTCCAAGTCTAGTGGTTCTTGAGACAGTAATGGATGAAAAATATGCTAGAGATCCAGAGTAAAATATAAACCAGAATTTGACTGAGAATGCTGTTTTATAAAATATGAGATAGAATTAGATAAGACAGATTTAAGCCAAAATAAAACGCCAAACCAGAACTGGAAATTAGTCAGGAACATCCAAGGATCAGTATAGTAAAATGCCAAGTGTTTTCCGAAGGACTAAGTATCTCTCTGTTCCTGTTAACTGGCCCGTGCATTTATGCTTATATCATGTGTTACAGAAAGCTGTTGTGTATCAACTCTGTTTTTCTGTTTTGTTGATGTTTGGTTCAGTTGACTTTTGCCTCCTAAGGAAGCAAAAAATCAGTAGGACTCTAATGGCTGTATTTATATATCTCTGAACGGGATGCTGCTATTCTCTCTCTGGCTGAAAGGTCCTATAGCCCAGAATATCTAACAGATATTTAAAAAATAAACTATGTAATGTTATATCACATTGGAGTGAATAGTAGTACATTATTGTAGACATGCCAAGACAAGGTTCATAGGGAAAAGAAATATCTTTTTAGGCAGCTATTTGTAGCTTTAAAAGGCCTTAAAAACATAAAGAAGCTTTTGAGCACGCAAGCTCTTCTTAACTAGTGTCATTAATGATGGCGATTTTTGCTGAATAGTGATCATATTAATACTAATTACTTTGAAGAAAGAGAAAAGGGAAACCAGAAGAAATGCATCATCTGCTTCATAGCTCTGTTGATAGTATTTACATGAACAGGTCTTACCTCCAGAATTCATTCACTGTAGCATCAAATCGTGAAGTCATAAAAGCCTGTCAGTGCATTTAAGGAGTGCTGAGTTTGTAAGCAGAACACAAGTGAACTAAAACACTTAGCACCAACTGCTGCTGTATATTTTGGCAAGCTGCAGGGACCTGCGTGCTCCAGCCCAGTGTCAGTCTGTATGTGAGGGCACAGAACGTCTGCCCTACCCTCCCGCCATCAGCAGCTGAGCCACAAGCACCACTGTAAATATCAGCACAATAAATTTACACCAGCTACGGTGTTCAGGTGCACTTTTCTTCTTTCAGCCATACCATAACCATGCCACACGCTTCAGTATATCTATTTCTGTGTTCACTCTTTGCTCTGTATGGAACACAACACCTTGAGAGAGCGGTAGCATTTGTAAAGCCATCGTGAAGGCCAAAGAGATGAGACTGGATCCATGCAAAATTTCCTGTTGTTTCCAGGAAGAAAAAATAGCATTAGTAAATATCTGAGTATCTAAGGTTTATCTAAATAATTTCATAGTCTGCATAGCTGTAGAATTGTGTTTGAGGTTTTTTTTCCCTACAGACGTACAGAAAATAGTGTTTGAGCTAAGCTACTACTTCAGAAAAATAAAACTTCGGGTGGAAAGAAGCTGAGCATCAGTGCCTGGCAAAGAAAAGCAAAGTATACCAGCGCCGCTGTGAAATTTCAGGAATCTTCCTTCTAGCCTTGACTGCCAGACTGATGCTGAAGAAAAGCTTAAACATCCTCCCTCCCTCATGCATATTATTAGATGCCTCTGGAACTTTTTTCTTCTGCTCTGTTATTCTCTTTCTTTGTAAGCTTTCATGAAAAGAAAGGGAATAGATTATAATAATATTGTAGCACCAATGCTATTGTGTTTGCAGTAGCCTTAGCCCAAGATAATGATTTGATTAGCATGGCTTTTTCACTTACTGGAATTAAAGGTACATGGATTTTCCTGGGATTCTGTGCCTTCAGGATGACTTTTTTTCACCTTCTTTCTTCAGCTGTATATCTTTGCAGAGAAGCTGGAGGTTTAAAATTGGTGTACAGCCTTCAGTAATAGCCAAAGGCAAAAAATTAGTGCAGTGAGTCATCACAGTCAGTCCTGCAGATATTTGTAATCTGTGAGTCCTATTGAATGCATTTGTTCAAAAGGGCCATTGTTCCTTAAATCACTGATGATAGTTCTTCTAAAATGTAAGGTTTTTTTCCGTCCTGCAATGTAGTTGCTATAAATGAGATTTGACATTTCCAATTTTGATACTTGAATGGCCTTAAGGAGGCTTTGAAAAATTTGACACACAGAATATGAAATGTTTAATGAGAATGTTAAAGATAAACTAATAGTTCGTAGTGCCGTGAAGAAGCAGAGTAGTTTAGTGGATTTTAGCAATCCAAAGAATTTTGATAGTGTTGAATTACCTACAAAAAAAAGTTTTATTGCTTTAATTAAATTGGTGATAGTGGTATATTTCCTAAAATATTAAAACTTTTCTTCCCTTTCTTTTATATCTTCTTTTGCCTCTGGCTATCTAACATCCAGAAGTTGTGTATGTTGGCAGTAGTAATAACAGACAAGCAGAGCTATTCCTTTTGCCAGGGGGTGTAAAATCTTGATCCCGCTGAGGTTAGTGATAATTTTACTCTCAGCCTCAGGCCTTGAATCAAAAAAAAGAGCACCTTTTAGTGCAGCTGGTTTTGAGTTTTCTAAGAGAAGCAATTATTGTGACTACTCAGGAACACATCTATCACACTTGGAATCTTACAGGTTGTTTAAAGTGGGGGGGGCGGGGAAGGAGGTCCTCTTCTGAGTCAATTCAGACATTACAAAAATGAAACAAAATCTTGATAAAGAGCTTTGTTTATTCCCCTTTATGCTTCAGTCCATTTTGCAGTAAGACTTGGCATGGTTTGTATATTTGGTGTTTGACTTATAAAATTTTTAATTTTCTTAGTAGAAGGAAAAGAAAAAATATTTTTAGTCTGTAAAGTAGAAGTAGTTTCAGTTGCCTCTGCTAGAATTTGATTGTGATCTGTTAAAATTTTATTGCTCCTAACTTTCTATTTCTAAATATGTATTCTTTAACATGAAAATAATTATTTTCACACACACCTCCAACAAAGCACTCCCCAGAGAGAAGGGGTAGTATCCACCCTCGATTTATTCCCTGTGCTTCCAATCACTATTAATTTTCTAGGTGATGGACTTTTGAAAATGGTTACTTTTTTGTTTGGAATATGTGAATGATTTCCAGCTTGTTTCTTTGCTTTGATAATTGTAAAGGAGTCTTCAATTTTGTGATCTTGATTTCAGTTTTGCAGATGATATTCGTGCTGATGGTTTATCACAGCAGTGTGTCTTTCCTCTAACACAGACATAATAAATACAGCTTTGGCTTCTGAAAAGCTATTCTTTTTTTTTTTTTTTTTTTTGTCTCTGTAGAAATACTGCAACACAGTCCAGCTTGATTCTGGCATAGACTACAGGAAACGAGTGCTTCCTGCTGCTGGAAAACTCTACTACCTGTAAGTTTATCTGTGATATGGTATTTGCCCTCTTTTTCTTTCTTATTAGCCAAGAATTTCCTAGTCAATAGGAAATGAAAAATGTAGAGTAGAATTAGAAGAGTGTGACTTTTCCTTTCTTTGCCTTCTGGTCCATTTTGTTCAGCAAACCGCCTTCCATTATGCCTTGATATTAACTTCATTAAACTACATTTTCAGTATCCGCACTAGCATCATTTATAATGTGTGACTGAATAAAAACTAATTAGATTTTTTTGGGGAGGTGTGGTGTTTGGAGAACTGAAGTGACAGATGGTTAGAAAGTAATGAATATCCTCTTGTAAGAGATTGCACAATTCTCTTATAATAGAAGAACATCCTTATTGTATTTAAGTAATTAAGTATTTATAGAAATCCAATGACAAGGATTCATTTGATGTTGGGTGTTTCCAGTGCTGTGGATTAAAAAAACCCAACACCCTCCTATTTTGACAGACTGTTTCTGTTTATCGTGACAAAATGTCTTTAGCAGTTTATTCTATATTTGCAAATAAATATATTTAAAATATGTTCACAGTTATGGTTGCAGCATGTATCTGCCTAATAGAAACATCCTCTTTTTAAAACAAAACAAACAAACTTTGAAACCTTTGCATTGCTGACATTTTTCTATCTTGTATTTACTCTTATAATATGATTTAATCAATGACAGCCTGAGCAAGGTAGACAACAATAACGTAAAATTAGTTTTATAACCATTGTATCTTTCAACCCAACATACAGTATTGATTAGAAGTCATGTTTCCATTAAGAAAGGTGCAGTATTTTCATTGATGTGACAGGTATTTGAGATGAAGTATGTCTGAATCACTTTATTATAAAGTTAGAAATTGTATTTGTATGTCCAGAAGGAGGAGTACTGCTTAGGAGAATTGCAACAGGTAACTCTGCTTCTGGAAGGAAATGTCAGAATTTTACATATGGAAAACAGGTCAAATGAAGCTCCTATATCTTCAAAGTGTGACTGTATCAACTCAGGAAAAGTTCTATATTCTATATGTTCTGTATTCTTGGCTGGCTCCGCTTTCTGTAAGTTTTGCGGTGGCTGCTCAGAAGCGCTGTTCAAAGTGGCCGCTGTTCTCTCAGTGTTCCTTCCCTGTCACCATTGCTCATCGTAGCCCTTGTTCTGATGTCTACATTGCTGGCCCTGCTTACGGCTCTGCTTTTTGTGCCCATTGCACTCTGCTGACTGTGGAGGGCACCTACCATATTGTTTTCTCACTGCCCATGCTCCGAAGAAAGGAAAAGCACGTCTGTGGTTTCTAGCAGGTAATTGGCTACACATGGTGCCTGTGGCATCAGCTCTCGGGGGAGAAGAAACACGAACAAGCCCCAGGAGCAATACCCAGCCAAAGTATTTCATGGTATTCTGCTGTAAAACTTGTGATCAAGTGAATGGCAGAGACTGGTGATGTCTGTCTCATGTTCTCCCATTGGAAGGATGTCTGTTACCTCTAGAATTTGTTGTGTAGATCATTAGGAAGCAGTGGCTGAAAAAAAGATCCTGTAGCTGGTGATGGAAATAAGATACTTATTTGATCCTCCTTGCTTTTTCTGAGGGAATCATTCATTTTTCTATTCAAACTTATTCATTGGGGCTTTCAGCCCTGCAGAACTACTGTAGTAGGTGGGGAATTCTTTTTTCTTTTGTTTTAAAATTAGTAATATACAGTATTTTTCTATAGATTTTTGACATTCATTTAGCAGTCTTTCCACCCAAAGAAAATGTTCTTGTCCAACATGTTTACATTTGCCTGTTAATAGTTACAGTATCACTGAGACATTTTTTAAAAATCTTCTTGATGCTTCATAATTTGTGTAATCTTTTCTTAATTTAAAATATCCAGCCAAGGGTTGCTTAAAGCTGTTTTGTACTCATCTGAAAGCAATCATTTTAACACAATTACAAGATTCCTGATCAAAGCAACTTCCTTGATCTCAGTTTGAGGTATCTATTTCCAAAACAAATTTTCTTGGCAATGAGGTGCAAGTATCCACCTAGGTATCATACTCAGCTGTTTCTTCTTGTAGTCTTTACATCAAACTTTTTGATAGTTCTATGCATACATGTGTGCATACTCTCCAATGTATACGCATTCTTTCCCCCCTTTTATGACTTCTTTTCTGGTTTTGTCTGTTCCTTTTTATTTGTTGTTTTGTCAGAGGAAAGCGGCACACAAATATCAATGTTGAGAGGATCTTTTTTTTTTTTTAAGTTACAATTTTAATGTACTCTGATCAGAAAAGTGTTTTAAAAAAGTGTTTGGAATGGCACTTGCAGAAGTTGGGTTTTGCTGCTATGGGGTTTTTTGGGTGTGTGTGTGTGTTTGTTTTTTTCTTTTCCCAAGGTTTATATCTACAAGGTTTGCAATCATTAAGCTTGAGCTAAAAAGTAGTTATTTCAGTTCTGCTGTTAACATTTTTAAGGTGCTTAAGGCCTAATGAACAGGAAAGTAATTGTGTAACATGCCAATCATCATTTACAGTTTAGAGGAGGTGTAGCACTGTGTGAAGCAATGCAACTTGAGTGCATCCATGATCTATAAAAGTAGAATTTTCACACCAAATGAGAATATACAAACTTCAGTAAAGTATTATGTATCCTAGTTCCAGTTTATTGTCTAGCGTAGCATTAATTTACTATTCTCAGCTTTCAAACTTAGCTACAATTATTATGTATCATCTTTAAGAATGAAACACAGAAAGGTTTGCCCTCTAACCCATCCAGTGACAAAAAATATTCTCTGATCAGACAGATCTATAATTCTTGTGGCAACTAGCAGATGAATATAAACTTTACTTCAGCTCTCAGCACAAATACTTTGCATTTTAACTCTCTGTAGTTATCTTTTCCCAGATAATATTGGCAACAGAGAGGGGGAAACTGATAAAATTACTAAAGCAGAGATCATGCTGTTATTTTGAATTTCTAGTTTAATTTTGCAAATTGTTTGATCAATACAATCAGTTGACTTGATGTTCTCCCTGCCCCCCACCAAAAGCTGCTCCAATATTTAATTTCACAAAGTCGCCTCAGAAATTTCAAAGCATACTTCTTTAGGTGCTTGACTGCCTTGCCTTGTCTATTTGCTCTTATTTTGCATGCAAGATAGAGCCAGAAGCCTTTTTTCTCATTGTGTACACATAGTGTTAATGGATCTGCTGTGCCTGTATTGCCTCATTACTGGAAAGAGCTCAAAACACAGAAGTCTTTCAGTGTATGCAAATAAGGCAGAATCATCTACCTGAGAGTTAATATTCTCTACTTTTAAGTGTATTCTAAATCTAATGTTTGTATTTAGAGCATAACATCCTGTTCTCTTTTTTATGGGCAAAAAGCTAAGCAGGCTCAGGCAGCTGTTTGATGTTGGCTTCAAGTGTTATTAATTTCATATTCTATTATTCTTTTCACTGTAGCACAAGTGAAGCTGATGTGGAGGCTGTCATGGATAAGTTGTTTGATGAGCTGGCTCAGAAACAAAATGATTGTACGTAAGTTAATTTCTCTTGAAAGAGAATACATTTAGAACACAATGCCCAATCTCCACTGACCAATTAATAAGTTCCATTGCTGTATATGGGTTGATGCCACACTCAAGTGGCAGTCATTGTATCAGCATTTTGTCTAATTTATGTGTTGAATCATGTGCTATTATTCATCAAGCTATGCATTTCCTATCTGTAAGAGATGAATTTTATAGTAATTATCCAGAGAAGATTGAGTCTTTGTTCATGTTCCCATAGTAACTAGACCAAGGATTCTAAAAGTGCAAGGCAGAGAGCTGAGGCTGAATAAAGCATGTGGAACCATTGCAGACTTCACGTTTGAAGAGCTGTGCGACAGAGTGAGTACCCAGTCAAATCTAGATCAGTTAATGCTCAGACTTCTCACAGTTTAAAAAAAACCAAAAACACGAACACAAAAAACCCACAAAAAACAAACCCCAAACATAAAAACTTGCTATTTTCTCAAGTCATACTAAATTAAAAGAGTAGGGGGGGCTTTGTTGTTTTTTTTTAACTTGGCAGAAAGGTTTTTAATTTAACAAGAGAAAACAAAACAAAACAAAATGCAGCTTCCCAAAAGAACAATAATAATTTGCGTTTTAATGATACAGCAAATTCACTCTTAAATATATTACAGATTGTGTTCCAAAATCCTAATATAGTATGTGCCTGGGTTAGCATCATTGCTGGAATATTAGTAGTCACAACGTATCAATACGTAAAGAGCGTTCAAATACTGTTTTTAAAATCTGGGGTTGCAGTTGATACTCCAGCAAAAGAGTAGTAATAGTGGCAGCACTAGAGTGAAGCTGTTGTTGCATACCTTAATTGTAACTAGCTGTGCAAGGGCTGTTTAGTACCAGGCCGCCTTCTCAGAATTTGCCAAATTTTGCTAAATACTGCCAAATTCTCTGCTAAATATGTGGGGTGTGATTCCTGAAAAGCTCTCTTTGTATGTGACCGCCAGTGGGTTTGAAGACAGTGCCCCAGAAATTGCATCCTACTTCAGTGACCTCTCTGCTGACACCTGAAGTTGTTGTTAAACAGCCACAACTCTAAACTGGGCTGAGAGCACCTTTGATTCAGGATGCTGACCAGTCCTTTGGTTATAACATTGTTTTCACTTCCTTGTAGCTACCAAGTTGATGACTATTTGGACAGAAATTTCACTGGTTACGTTTCAGACTGTAGGTTTTAGGCTTTATTGGTTTTTAGTTTCAGACAAAACCAGTTAGCCATTTGTGAGAATGAAGGTATGTCATGGGTAGAACAGCTTGCTTTTCACTAAAAGTTTTGAGACTTTTTCTTCATTGTGCCTCTTAATGTATCAGCAAACTGTGCTGTCAGCAAACACTTGTAAAATTCTTTAGTCTAATAAATGCCTTATGTATATAACTGGGATGATAAATTGCTTCTAAGGAGAAGTGCTCTGGTAGCTCAGGTGGCAGAGGCCACTACTTTGGGTCTGAAGGTTCCGATCCTGTTAAATGATGTGGGGTTCAGACCATCTTGGCGTAACAGAGCGGAGGTGCTTGGTTTGCGCTCAGAACAAGTAAAGAGAATCCTTATGAAATGTTAAACATCATTTAACAGGATCGTTCTTACGGTGATCACCCCGGACTTAGGAAGTCTGCTGTCTCAGTTCAGATGCCTTCTGCAGATGTGCTAGGATAGTCTCTAATGCAGTAATCACATGGCAGACAATAAATGTTTTTCTTAAACAGCTTCCTTGGTCATTGTTTATTTTCTTTGCATATGGCTCCATTTGTTTCGGCCTTTAATTGTTATATGCAATTATTTATTTTGCCATGATTTTTCTCTTTGGGTGACTGATGTACCTTCATGTGTGTTACATTAGTGTGTTGGTAAGGTGGTATTACTGTGCTCACTTCATAGGTAGAGAAGTATAGCCATGGACTTCAGAATTGTCCTTTAAATTTGGGTGAATGGCTTGAGTTGCCTCTAATGCAATATTTTTCACAAATATAAACTTTTATAGTGCTTCCTAGCAATAGTAAAAAATTCCTATTGGTATAAGCTGCATTTAAGACCTTGCCTGGCCAGCTGCTCCATTTGCCTGCCCTGTTGCCTTTAAAATCTACTAAAAGCCAAAAAGAAAAATTCAGTTGTCAAACCATGAAACCAGGTTCCTTTTTTTAATGAAAACTTTTTAACTCTTTGGTGGAAAAATTTATACGTGCAGTATCTTCTCTTTAACAGTCAGAATGGGAAGTCATTCCCACTGATGCCACGGAAGAAAAGGAAGAATAGGTAGGATCTGGAGGAGTGAACTGGTGGTTTGTTGTCAAAATAACCCTCAAAGTCAGGAGACATTCAACATGAGAGGAAGTGTAAAGTCGTTCATGTATTTTCAAATAAGCTGGCGAATAGTGGGAACTATTTGTAGAGGGATAAAGCAGAAGTCTGTAGGAGACATAGCTAAAAGCTGTTTGGTACTGCTTGTGTGGTGCCAAATGGTAAATAAGTTGACAGGCATCATGAGTGCAACTGTTAAGAAAAAGGAAACTAAGAGGCTGAGAAAGATGTAATGAAAAAGAAGATCCACAAGAGAAAATACTGCAGGGGAATTTGTTGGCTTTGGCTTGGGTGAATCTGCAAGTTTCTTTGTGCAGGATATGGGGACAAAGTCCCATGGGAAGGCAGATTGTCTGAAGGGACACAGGGTGGGGAATCTTCCAAACTGGAGCCTGCAGCAACCAGGAAGGGGCTTTACTGCCAGCCCAAGCAAAGCATCCTAGGTAGATAAATGCAATCTGAAGCTGGTGTCGTAGGAGCCAATTAAAGTTATAGCAGAATTGAAAACAAGATTTGCAGTTGGTTTTATATCAGTGATAAGACCTGGTGACAAGCATGATAAATAGGAAATTCTCATTAGTGGTGAAAAATGAGATATAATTGATATTATTGAAACCTCATGGGACATTTCATAAAGTAAGAATATGAAATCAGTGCTTACAGCCTACTTAAGGACAGAGTGGCTAAAAGAGGTGAAGGACAGTATGCAACGTTAAAGACACTGGTACCTGCCTTAAAGTTAATTAATACGAGGATCTTGAATACATATCAATCAGTCTACTAATTAACAAACCCAAGAGGGTAGTACTCATAGGAGTCTGTTGGAAATGGAGAATGAGGCGTATTGCTTCTTGAGCACTTGGCTATAAAAAGCATATAAAGAAAAAAATACTATTGTATGGGAAGCTTATGCTGTAGATGAAATGCAGAAAATGGTGAAATCTAATTAGCCTGAAAATTGCAAATGAGAATTTTCTAGCATAAAATGTACTGCATCCAGTACAGGGTCTTTTGATTTGAGCAGCTTTATGGGAGCTTACAGTGATGAATTAATCTAGAAATTTATCTTGCATAAGGACAATCTTCTCTATAATTTTCTAACATTCAATGTAACCAAAAGATACTTCCAAACAGGGGAATTACATATTTGGGTGTTCAGGAAGAGTAATTTTCAAAAGCAAAAGGGAAGTATGACCAAAACTAATTTGAAAGGGAAGTGTAAACAACAACAACGGAAAAGAACAAGAAGGACTTTTTGAGGAAGAAGGGAGTAAAAGTGTCTCCTGTGTCACTGTCGAGACAATCAAATAGGATAGAATGAATCGCAGCTAGTTATAAAGTGTGGGAAGATTAAAGAGAAACTAAAGCTCACGGGCAAATATTATGTCTGCTCAGCTATGAGACTTTTTGTTGTTAAGTACAATGGGAGGTTTGCTATGGTTTTTATTATCTCAATGTTATTGGCTTATTCTTAGATAGAGATGACTGAACGTCCAATAATGATGTGGAAAAGGGAAAAGGTTTTGCAAAAAATACTTGTTCTAGGGGAAGCAGAGTGAAATATTTGTTTGACTAAAGGATAATAAAATAACTTTCAGTCTGTTAATAGTTAGCATATTAAAAATAGCCTGCAAATACATTTTGAATCATTGGAGTCCTGGAAAACTAGGCTGAGATCTCTGACTAGCTTTCTGGTTTTGATAAATAGTGGAGTGCAAGAGAAATTCCACAGCACTAGAAGACAGCTACTATGTGCCAGTATTAAAAAATAAACAAACAAAATTCACACAAGCATGATGACTGGTATGACTGCAGGCTGTCAGCCAGATTTTAGCCCAGAAAGAGTAATGGAGAAGCTGGTTCTGGATTCACACTGTGGATAACTACAGAATGGAAATGAAATGAATTTCAGTCTTTCTGATTTTTGTGGAAAAGGTTGAGTTGTGTAGATGCTGTTGTTCTTACCAAGAAAATGGCATTATGCAGTGTCAAGAAAGTATTTGTTAAATGGATTGTGAAGTTAGTTAACTAACATATAAAAAGAATTATTACCGAAGGATTGTTGTTGAGTGTAGCATTTCTAATGAGCACATTTTTATACTAAGCCCAGTACAATATTTTTTTTCCCCAGCAGTTTTGAATGTAACATAAATGCTAATGCAGATTTGCTCTAAGTACAAAAAGAGGTGTGTGTGTGGGGGGGAGCGATGAAAACTAGGATGCTGCATGCAATTTATTTCTCAGCAGAACTGAGATTTTTGGGGAGGAGGGAGAGGGTATGTTTTGTTTTGGCTCTTTTAAATACAAAATTTTACATCTAGAAATTTGGAACACTAGTCATACCTACAGGAGGACGAGACTGTGTCCTGGGCATAGTGACTTCGAAATAGCTTTAAGCATTGTAGTGGACAAACAGCTCAAAAGGAGCTTCTGGTCCAGTGTTAGAGCAATTAGACCTAATTTCATCTGGCATGGGTAGGGTGAAAATAAACAGGAGGGTAGAAAGATTATTTTAATTTTAAAAACCTCTCAGATTGATGGCAGAATGTTAAATGTGGTTTTGACATCAGAATTTTAGAAAAGACATTGAAAAAGCTGAAGAGGCTGTTGAAAAGGCCGCAGACCATTTGAGCTGGAGAATATGTGCCCTCAGATGACAGACTTACAGTTCAATTTGTTCATCTTATTAAAAAGAAGACAGGAAGATGATTTTATAATGTGCAGCCATTTTCACAGGAAAAAAATACAGATATTAACAGGCTCCCAAAGCTAGCAGAAGAAGACATAATTAAAACCAGAGCCTACAGAGATTAGATTAGATTTAAAAAAAAAAAAAAAAAGGAACAAAAAAAGCAGCCATTTACACATTTGAAACAGTGAAGGAAATGGCAAAGCCTCCTTGTGCTGTGCTTCGGGTCAAAACTGGATGTCATTTTAAGAAGAGGTGTTTGTGTTTGAGCCTAAGTACTAGTTCTTAGGCTTAGCTGTCTCTAGAATTCAGGAAATTGGAGGATCATGTGATCTGTTCTGGTCTTAAATTGTCTAAAACTGGGGATGTGAGAAAGACAAGTGTTGGCAAGTGGCTCAAGTTCAGCAGCTGGCGGGGGAACGTGCCCAGTCTGTCTTGAGGGGATAACCTGCACTCAGCCGCCTCATGCTTTTGGGATTTTGGGACAATTCTTAGTCTATTATCAGTATGTGCAGTGAGCTCAGACCGCATTTTTCTGAGCCTTGTCAGTTCCTTGGATTTGAGTGGGATTCCACAGATGTGTATAAGACATTTCCCTCATAGCAAGCAACCTTTCTTTCAAATTCGATGTTCCTATACCACAGCATGGAAGCACAACAACTTCTCACTGAGCCACTTCCTTAACTTGAGGAGCAAGGTGTATAATAGCCTTACTCTCAGAAATACAGTAATTGACCAAAACATTTACAAATAAATACGCATTCACACACACACAGATGCATGTCCATATGAAGCTGGTTTGAGGCATCCATTCAGAATGGGAAACTTTCAAGATGAAAACCAGTTTCACAATGGAAGGTGGATATTGACTCTGATTATGCTTTTGTTTACATTTTTCACATCTAGTAAATACAAGAGAGCAAGAACAACTCAAAATGTAATATTTTATCTAGTTAATGCAAATGACTGTAGTCACATTTATTTCCTCTGTTATATTTGGTTCATAATTACAAAACCAGTATATAATTTAAGGTAGAGGCATCAGTGAATGTAATGAAGGGAATCAGTTGTTTTGAGAAGTTATTTCGTATGATAGTGTATTGTTGCAAAAATATCTTGGAAGATATTTTTCTGGAGTTTTTTTGAAACTGACATATGCCAGTGCTCATATGGTTCTCAATAGCCTTTGTGGCATGAACAACATTGTGGTCAGAACTTGGTGAATTGATTCCTTTGGCCATCCATAACCTTTAATGGTTCCAGAAAGAAGAATTTAAGTTTTGCAAGAGTCAGTGTGTGAAAGGATGAATGCTTTTTTTATGTTGGAGAGAAAGCTTATCAGCCAAGTAACTCTGCTTTCACATTGTTGTGATGTTACGTCTTATGATTTGGTCTTGGGTAACTGTTACTGTGCAGTCCACAGGGATGAACATCCAGACTTAAAAACTCTATTTACATTTATTGGTGTAGGATTAAGGGGATGCCTTTGAAATTGGACAAATGATTACCTATTTAGACAGTAACTTTTGTAATGCGTCATTTCATCTGAACAGTCTGTAAAACTTTTTTTTCAAATTCAGTGATGTTTCCTTTGAAATAAAGTTCTGTTTTAAAGGGAAATATTAAAACATTTTCCACTTTGATATCACATGATTTCATGAAATGTCAGCCAATAAGGAATAGATGAAAATAGCAAATCAGCACTTTGTAACCTCATACTATTTGAAACATTACTCCTAGTTTTAAGTGGAATTTTCAAAATAGCTGCTTTCGTAATTAACACCTGACGGCCTTGGGAGACAGAGTTGGGGCCCTTCTAGTATTATAGTCAGTCTTGTCTTGTTTCATATGTTAGCATCAGTTTTTTTCATGTCAAGAAAATAACAAGGTATTTCTGCATTTAAAAATGCATCAGATTGGTAATTACCAGTTGCTCACTAATGCTTATAGAAATAAAATAATAGAGAATATATTGCATGCAAGGCTGATGCAATATGCAGTTAACTTGGTAGGAAGCATCTTGTTATATTATTGTTTACAGCGATTTTAAAATCATAGCTTCCCAGTTGAGGAGAACTCCAAGTTTCAGCTGATTTAGTTAAGATCAAAGCCATACATGGAGCTTTTTTGCTTTACTGGCTTATGCGGACACGGGGAAAACTAAAAAAAAATGCTGGATAAGGGGATATTGCTCTATTTTAGTGGCTTTAGAGCAGAATGAGGAGCAGTTTTCCAGATCTGACACAGGAGGTCACAGTGTGGCACATAGTAGCGCTTGTTGTGGCTTGAAAGTAGTTACCTGCTCACTGGAATGGAGCCCAGTAAATGTGCTTCTCCAGGGTCATCGTCCAGGAGAACTATGCTCAGTTTTCATCAAAATGTTTGTTATCCTGGCATTTTCTAAGGCCCCGTAAAATGAACAAAACATAGCCAGAGAAGACTGGGAGAGACACCAAACAGGATTCGACCTATAGTTCCTAGATTTTAGTGCTGCCATTATCCTCCTCTGTTCTTTGTGGCCTTTAATTAATTTCTTCCTGACAGTTTCTCTGTCTCTGCAATGAAGGATACATTTACCAATGGAGTTAGACTGTTGCAAAAAACAGAATTAGTTAAATTTTTTTGTTGAGTTAGTGTGTAAGTGAAAAATCACCACCATAGTGAATCCTAAGGACCTGGTTCTTGACAGGCAAATACAGTCTATAATTGTCCTTGACAAATTCTAGTAGGCTTTTCAGACGGTCAGGCCTGATAACTTGACCTCAACAACATGTTTATTAAAACCTTTTTTTTCCTTATCCCTTTTCTCGGCAGTTGGATGTATATCCAAAGTTCAGATGAAAATACTTTAAAAAATAAAATGTATGTATTAATTTGATTTTAAAATCTCAATATCCTAAACTAGCAATCATGCAAATCTACGTCTTACTACTGCATCACTCAGTTTTCATTATGCCTTAGAAAAATCACTCTGCCAGTCTTCTTTCTTTACTTCCCGTTTAAAATTTTGTTTAAAAACTGATAATCGTGACACTCTGTCTTAAATCTTGATCTGGTATAAATAATTTAGACAACAGTGTACTTTATAGGTAACCTTCCAAGGTCCTTAAGGAGTAAGGAGATTGTGTCTTCCTCACAATGTTATCTTTTACAGTCTTCCTCTCACTTGTGCGTAGCAACTACTGCCCTCTGCTGGGAATTCTGACTTTGTAGTGTACTCAAACACATTTTAGCCTTTTCTTTACAAAGGTTGAATAGCTTTATTTCATGGATCCTCTAGTCTTTTCATTAGGTAATTAAATATATCCTTTTATCCAGCGACCAAGTATCGATTAACATGGTGTCTTAACACCATGGGAAGCTATATCTATAAAACTGATTTTGTGGAGGGGTAAACTAAAGAACAAAGAGTCATGTTAAATGCAAAAGGTTTAATACAGAAATGCATGGAAGTTCATGAACAAGAAGTTGCTGGTACCTGGGAAAGTATATCAGCAAAGTATTGTGATATGCATATCCTATTCCAATATTCACCCTAGACAACTGCCTCTGGCCACTACTAGAGGATATGGGGCTAGATGAGTCTATGAGGTTTATTATTTTTAAAGAAATTTAAATAAGGACATGTTTCCAGTTTGAGCTGGAAAACAGGGCAAGGGAATTTGGATTACTAAGCATTAGCAAACATACTACAGCATAACAAAGCTAAGAAAATAAATTCAATATCTATGTTGTAAAAGATTATCTTACTGTGATTTTTTTTTTTTTTAGAAGTTGTTTAGCTTTTCTGCCATTGGCAAAACACTGTATTTGTGTAGATTATCACAACAAAGAAATGGCAGTTTCTGATAGGTTGTGGTTCCATTGCAATAGGCACATTCTACAGACGAGGTGGAAGATGTGGTTCCTAACTTGAATAGCTTGCACTTCAAAATGAAAGATGTAAGCTTTTAAAAAAACCAAAGTCACCATTTTCAAAGGCAACAAGTGATTTAGGAGTGCAAGCGTCTGCTTTTAAGTCAATTGAATGTCTCCCCTGCATGATGACACAACTCAGCTGCATTTGCAGTTCAATGGTTCTGAGTTATTTTGAGGGAACTGACTTCATTAAAAAGTAAGCTAAATGTATCCACTCTATATATAATTTGGTGTCAGCTTTAGGATTGTAAGATTGTTGGGTGTAGTTGTAAATAAGCATCCCATGGAGTTGTTTGGAAGTGAGCACTATTTACAGTCACTGTTTAGAATCATAGTTTTCCTTAGTTTGTTTTTGATCTTAGTTTTATTCCCAGCAGGAGATTAGTTTTTGCATCTTAAGCTCTGGATTGAGAGTCTGTCTCTCATTAGCTACATTTGCTTTAAGAATGTAGTCAATTTCTACACCCCCCAACCGGAAAAAAAGCCTTATCTAACTTGCCAAGTATGTTTTATGGAATACACTTAAGAAACTTACTTCAGGTAGTAATGTAGTAATATTGTTAGTTAGACCTCCTTTCTGCTTTATACCTTATTTTATGTGTTTCAGGGCTTAATTTTAGAAAGCATTCACTTTAGTGAAAGCTGCATAAACCTTGAGGTTTTAGATCCTGTACTTTGTAGATCAAGGAATACACAAAGACAAGATTTTTGAAGCTGACGGTAGTTTTAAGGGTTTGCCTTTTTGATTTATTTTTTGTTTCTTAAATGCCTGAATGTACTTTCTTTTTTTTTAAAAAAAAAGCTTTGGCCATGGTTTTGAAATCTTACCAGGAAGTGCCAATATTTAGATAGACCTATAAACAGAATGATCTATAAACCTAATTCCCGTAGTTTCTAGGTTCTTTTGAAAACTTAAAAAATCAAAAGATCACTTGAATTGTGATCTAGTAGCTTATTTAAGAGGAACTTACATGTAATTTTGATGTATGTATATTTCCTTATGGCCTTTTGTGTTTTATCTGCTTATACCTGTTGAAATTGTTGGCTTGTTTGCTTCCTGTACAAAGCAAAAGAAACTCTTTTTTTTTTTTTTTTTTTAAGCCTTAACTATTTTTTGAGACCTTTTCATTGACAAATGCTTTGGAGTTGGAACTGGAAATTGGGCAGTGAGGGCCTTTTACTGTTCCCTCAGTCTGTAGCCAGCCTTGAGCGGCTGGTAGGTCTTTGAGACATCTCACTTCTTGTAGCTTCAGGATGGTTGTTGGTCCCTATTGAGTAGATAAGCTCTTCTAAGGCAGGAGTGATTGTGCTGAATGATGAAGCAACATGGGAATGTGCTCTTGTGAGGCTGACATTTCAACTCCATTGGGATTAAGTGGGGAAATGGGCAAATACTAATTACTAAAGCAGTATTCATCTCTGTGCAGGAAAATGAGCTCAGGTAGAGCAGGTGCAGAAAAGGTGCACGTGGGAGAGTCTAGGCTAGAATGACGTGTATTTTCCCACAGGAGAAAAAGAAAAAAATTGAGAACTTCACTCACATCAGTCACCCCAAAGAAAGACCAGGAACAGAACGGTACTATTTTAGTTAGATAGCACTGCGATACATGCGTATAAAATTGTTTATGAATACAGGAAAAAGCTGGAAGTCACAAGAATCTTCTTTATCAGCAGAAAAGCAAAGGTCTGAAACAACTTTCCACTATGGGAAACGTGACTAAAAACCTTCTGCTGTAAAATCAAACAAAATCGGTTCTTACCAAGATTCTGTGATGAGGTGACTGAAGATAGCAGGGGGCTGTGCTTGATCCAGAAAAATCTTCTACCACAGGGTTTCTAGATCTCAGATTCTTGCTCTACTGCTCATCCATGTGGGTGTCAAAGCTAGAAAACAACTTCCACAAGGGATGTGCAGTAGGTATAGGATAAGGTGCTATGAACACTAAAATGCAGTTGGGAAATTCCAGACTGTTGCTTGTGTTATCTGAGTTTGTTCCTATTTCTGCATAGGCACTACAGTAATAGTTATTGCTATGTGATACTGTAATTACATGATCACACACTGCAGGTTACTGCAGGTGAACTACGTAGCTGTTGTGGTAATAAAAGCTGAAGAAGAAATGCATAATTCTTCTTCCACACAAGTATTTGAAAAGTCCATGAAAAATTACATCTTGTGACACACCAGAAATCAGGACAAAACAGTTATTGCCAAGTGTGCTTTATATGAAAATCACTATTGTGAATACTGGTAGGTCAAGGGTCCTGGGAGAGGGGGAAGCATCAGATAATGTAAGTCAAGACTGTTGCATGTATCCAGGAGATAAAGGGTGCACAGGCAACTGCTGTCTAACATCTTTGTCTGACTTTTTTGCTTTACTAATGTTTTTAAAATGTAGTTTTCATTTGTGTGGTTACTGCTGGCAACATCATTTTGGTGTCTTCGCTCTTAGTAACTAAAACATACATTACAGAATATTTTAAAAGAAAGAATAATAAATCAATTAGTGAATAATTCAACAAACAAGTTGTATAACCTCACCTCAAGTAGTGTGCAAACAACTTAAACTAATGATTTGAAAGTTGCAGGGTAATGTGTAGTGCTTAGTTAGGAAGCTCCAAAACAAAACTGCATGTTATTTTAATCTTTCCTCAGTATGCCCTCTGGCGTGTTTTATAATTACGCAATGACATACCTTTTAATTCTGCCGCAAGAAACCTTCAGTAAAACTTGATAAGAAATTGCCTTCTTAATTAAATTCTGTTTATTAATAATGCTTTAAATTAACTTCTTATCTTTGCCTGTAACTTACAGAGCTTTCCAATAGCTTTGTACCTGCCGTGGTTTGATTGCAGGGTGACAATAAAACCGTGGCAGATGTATTGTTAACCCTCTCTCCCCCCTCTTCCCCCGTTAGCCCCTCCCTCTCCCCCCTTCCCACTAAGGGCAGGCGATTGGGAGGAAAAGGAGGACAGAGAGAAGAGAGTTGGAAAAATTTAAAATGTTTTACTAATGCTACTAATAGAAATAGAGAAAATAATACAAAATATACAAAACAAATCTTGAAAGTCCCAGCAACTGCTCCGGCAGGTGTAGGGCCGGCACCCGAAGTCCTGGACTGGACTCTCCAGCCAACCGGAACTGGATTCAGTCTGTCCCTAGGCCTCAGTTCGCAGGGACGACTCGCAAGGTCCTCTCCCAATGTCGGCCGTAAGGAAAAAGGGATGAGATCCTCGTGATCTCCCACTTTTATATGAAGTATGACGTGAATGGGATGGAATACCTTAGTTGGTCAATTTTTCAGTTCACATCCTGCCTGCACATCTCACGGGATGCATCATTGTCAATGACCTTGCATTGCATTGCTATGTCTACCAAAACATGTACCTAACTTTCAGGAAAGCTGCAGTTAGTAAGAAGACTTTAGCTGACAGGGAAAAATTCACCAAAAGAGAAACTTGTTTTTAACAAAACCAGGACATTCCACCCCTTATGACATGCCATTCACGGCATACTTAGACCTTATCAAGAAAATCTAATTAATTACTATTACTATATATATATACACACATATGTACATATATACACAGGTGTAATTCATCATTCTCTTAGTCCGTGGTCCATCCTTCAAAAAGTTCACAACAGTCTCCCAGGGCAGGAAAAAAAAATGATACATCTAGTGCATCTCATGACCACTCTTTGTGGGTTAAAGACATCAACTTCGAAGAAGTTGTCAGGCACCACTCGTAGAGGCTAGCTCTGGTTTCATCACCACTGTCTTGATCTGAAAGACACTTATTAAACACTGTTAGTATGGCAATTAACATAATGTAGTTCAGTATTGAATATTTTCACCTAAAATCAAATCCCCTTGAGGTACACACCAAACTTCTCCATCCTTAAGCATCACCCACCAGGTGCTGCCAGGTCCTTCGGCAAAAACAATCCCACGAATGGGCTTGCCTTTGCCTGAGGCAGGAGTAACCCAGACTGCCTTTCCTAACATATTTTTCATGTGTACTACAGGGACTTTATCTCCTTCTACAGTACGTAGTTCTGATTGGGCAGGCCCAGCTCAATTGGTTGATCCCCCAGTGTTGACCAACCAAGTGGCTTTTGCTAAATGTGAATCCCAGTTTTTAAAGGTTCCACCACCCAGTGCCTTTAGTGTAGTTTTTAACAAACCATTGTACCTTTCGATTTTCCCTGAAGCTGGTGCATGCTATGGAATGTGATATAGCCACTCAATACCATGTTCTTTGGCCCAATTGTCTATAAGACTGTTTTTGGAATTAGTACCATTGTCTGATTCAATTCTTTCTGGCATGCCATGTCGCCAAAGGACTTGCTTTTCAAGGCCCAAGATCGTATTTTGGGCTGTGGCATGGGGTACAGCATATGTTTCCAACCATCCAGTGGTTGCTTCTACTATTGTAAGTACATAGTACTTACTTTGATGTGTTTGTGGAAGTGTAATATAATCAATCTGCCAAGCCTCTCCATACTTATACTTTAACCATCGCCCCCCATACCATACAGGCTTTAACCTTTTAGCTTGTTTGATTTCGGCACAAGTTTCACATTCATGAATAACCTGTGAAATAGTGTCCATAGTTAAGTCCACCCCTCGATCACGAGCCCATTTATATGTTGCATCTCTGCCTTGATGCCCTGAAGCATCATGAGCCCATTGAGCTAGGAAAAGTTCACCTTTATGTTTCCAGTCCAAGTCCACTTCATCTACTTTAATCTTAGCAGCTTGATCCACTTGCTGGTTGTTTTGGTGTTTCTCGGTGGCTCGACTTTTAGGCACATGAGCGTCTACATGACAAACTTTCACAGGCAGTCTCTCTAGCCAAGCAGCAATGTCCTGCCACAGTGTGGCAGCCCAAATAGGTTTACCTCTACGTTGCCAATTGCTTTTCTTCCATTGCTGTAGCCACCCCCACAAGGCATTTTCTACCATCCATGAGTCAGTATAGAGATAAAGCATTGGCCACTTTTCTCGTTCAGCAATGTCCAAGGCCAGCTGGATGGCCTTTACTTCTGCAAATTGACTAGATTCACCTTGTCCTTCAGTGGCTTCTGTAACTCGTCGTGTGGGACTCCACACAGCAGCTTTCCACCTTCGATGTTTTCCTACAAGATGGCAGGATCCATCTGTGAATAGTGCATACTGCTTTTCAGTCTCTGAAAGGGTATTATACGGTGGTGCTTCTTCAGCACGTGTTACTTCCTCCTCGTCTGGAGACATCCCAAAGTCTTTACTTTCTGGCCAGTCTGTAATCACTTCTAAGATACCTGGGCGATTGGGACTCCCAATTCGAGCTCGTTGTGTGATCAATGCAATCCATTTACTCCACGTAACTTCAGTTGCATGATGCGTAGAGGGAACCTTCCCTTTGAACATCCAGCTCAGCACCGGCAGTCGAGGTCCCAGAAGGAGCTGTGCTTCAGTACCAATCACTTCTGAAGCAGCTCAGACTCCTTCATAAGCTGCAAATATCTCCTTTTCAGTTGGAGTATAGTTGGCCTCAGATCCTTTGTATCCTCGACTCCAAAAACCTAAGGGTCAACCTCGGGTTTCTCCTGGTGCTTTCTGCCAGAGGCTCCAGGTAGGTCCATCATCTCCAGCTGTGGTGTAGAGCACATTTTTAACATCTAGTCCAATCTGAACTGGTCCAAGGGCCACTGCATGAGTTATCTCACGCTTAATTTGTTCAAAGGCTTGTCGTTGTTCAGGGCCTCACTCAAATTGGTTCTTTTTACGAGTCACTCGATAGAGAGGGCTCACAATCTGGCTGTAGTCGGGAATATGCATTCTCCAAAAACCTACAACGCCCAAGAAAGTCTGTGTCTCCTCTCCTTTTTATTAGTAGGTGGAGACATAGCTGCAATTTTGCTGATCACATCCATTGGGATCTGACGACGACCATCTTGCCATTTTATTCCTAAAAACTGAATCTCTCGTGCAGGTCCCTTGACCTTGCTTCATTTTATGGCAAAACCAGCATCCAAAAGAATCTGAATTATTCTCTCACCTTTCTCGAAGACTTCTTTCGCTGTGTCGCCCCATACGATGATGTCATCAATATACCGCAAGTGTTCTGGAGCTTTACCTTCTTCCAGCATGGTTTGAATCAGTCCATGGCAGATGGTAGGACTGTGTTTCCACCCCTGGGGCAAGCAATTCCACATGTACTGGATGCCCCTCCAGGTGAAAGCAAACTGCGGCCTGCGTTCTGCTGCTAAAGGAATAGAGAAAAATGCATTAGCAATGTCAATGGTGGCATACCACTTGGCTGCCTATGACTCCAGTTCAAATTGCAGTTCTAGCATATCAGGCACAGCAGCACTCAACAGTGGTGTAACTTCATTCAGGCCACGATAGTCTACAGTTAGTCTCCACTCGTCACTAGACTTACGCACTGGCCAAATCGGGCTGTTAAAAGGTGAGCAAGTCTTACTGATCGCACCCTGGCTTTCCAGTTGACGAATCAACTTCTGGATAGGAATCAAAGAGTCTCGATTGGTGCAATATTGTCGGCAATGCACCGTTGTGGTAGCAATTGGCACCTGCTGATCATCAACCATCAGCAGTCCTACAACAGAAGGGTCGTCTGAGAGACCAGGCAAATCAGACAGCTGTTCAGTATTCTCAGTGTCCACAGCTGCTATACCAAATGCCCACCTATACCCTTTTGGGTCCTTAAAATACCCTCTCCTGAGGTAGTCTATGCCAAGGATGCACGGAGCACCTGGACCAGTCACAATGGGATGCTTTTGCCAGTTTTTTCCAGTTAGGCTCATTTCAGCCTCTACAACAGTCAGTTCCTGGAATCCCCCAGTCACTCCAACAATATTGACGGGTTGTGTTCCTTTATACTTGGAAAGAATTATCGTGCACTGAGTACCAGTGTCCACCAAAGCTTTGTACTCCTGGGGGTGTGTTGTACCAGGCCATCGTATCTGTACAGTCCAATAAGCTCTGTTATCCCTTTCCTCTGCCTGGCTGGAGGCAGGGCACCTCTAATTTCTGTTTTGCACAGTCTCTGGGTATGAATTAGAGGTTCCTTCAAGAGCATCAGAATCTCTTCTGCCCCTTTTGTAAACTGGAGCAGCCGTTTTCCTAGGAGCTTTTCCTTTTAACTCACGTACTCGTTCTTGAAGTTCTGAGGTAGGTCTTCCATGCCACCTATTCATGTTTTCTCCCTGCTCATGCGAGAGGAACCACAGTGAACCTCTTTTTGTGGACTGCCTCCGTCCTCTCTCTTGGGATTGGAAGCGCCTTCTCCTAATAGCTGAAACATAGGTTCGCGCAGGTCATGAATGGTACGTGTGTTCTCTGAGTGCTTTGATTTCTTGCAACAACTTTTCAAACCGGTCATCAGATTTTTCACACAGTCTCTCCACAGCAGAGACACAAGCCCATAGAGAACCAGCAAGGCTGTCCTCGTAGTCTCGGAGCTGCTCAATCACGTCAGAAACCCTTTGTCTACCACTAGCTGTCCAGATCATTCCTGCCAACGATTTAGCATATGCAGGTGGTGCACTTTGTACAAATCTGTGCCACATAGGTCGCGTACAATCAATTCTATCTGGGTCTGTCCCCTCTTGGCTGTTTGGCCCAAAATAGATGATCTCTCGCACAGCTAATTCTCTCAGGAACTGGATACCTCTCTCCACAGTATTCCATTTCCCTAATGTGCATATGCAATCTTCCTTGTAGGGAAATCTTACTTTCATAGCTGTCAGGAGTCGGGTCCAGAGGGTAGTGGGGTTGTGCTCTCTTGAAATGGCCCTATCAAGGGTAGAATCCTTTGACAGAGATCCTAGCTGCTTGGCTTCACCACCTTCCAATTCTATTGTTTCAGCCCCATTATCCCAGCATCGGAGCAACCAGGTTACAATATTCTCGCCTTCATGACGACTGAAGTCTTTTCGCAGATCTCTCAGTTCACCTGGAGAAAAGGACCGAGTAGTGGTCACTTCTTCTCCTCCCTGCGCTGATGATGCCCCTTGGGTTGATGTTGGCCCTGTGCCATCATCTACTGGCCCTTTGCCATCACCTGCTAGCCCTCTGCCATCACCTGCAGCACGAGTAGTCCGTCTTGTGACTTTCTTACAACCGGCAACTGATGCAGATATGGGCTCACCATCCTTTGAATTATTTCCAGAGTCTGAATGACTGTCACTGGCATTGGCATAATCACAGTAGTTGTTATGATTACAACAGCAACAGTGCCCAGTGTGTGAGGAAGGAGGGGCTGCCTTGTTAGCCTTTGAGGCTGGAGGAGTAACAGTATTTACAGTGGAGGAGGCAACAGCGACCTTGGCAGCTGGAGCTTGAGCCTCTGAAGCCGCCGCAGTGTTTGCGATCAGGGGGGCAGGGGCTGAAGCTGCAGCCTTAGCTGCCTTTCGCTTCGAGCGGCTCGGAGTGCTTTTTGCCTCAGCAGACGCAACGCAAGTCTCAGGACTCAAAAGAGACACAGACCTCCTATTTAACCTCATTTCTCTTAACACTAGCACAAACTGACACACATTCGGCAAGCCGAACAGCACCATCGTAGTTCTATCAAAGCTTCAAGGATATTCAAAGCTCTCAAAAACATTTGTAAACTGTCCTAGCGAGAAAGCGAAAGTATTGTTAGTCAACTTTTCTAAAGATTCGCTTGACCAATTAGCAAACACATAGCTGTATTGCTCTTTTATCTCTCCTGGAGGTTTTTCAAGGTAAAGCCGAAACGAGTAGAAATTCATTATCGGTTGCAGTATAATGAAGTAAACCAGTGCCAAACCACACAGTATCATCATAACCATCGTCCAGTTTCTTGTTATATATTACACACATCGATTCATGAAGAATGCCCAACACAGGTAGGGAACCATGGAACACAATGTACAAAATAACTGATACAACTTAGGCCACAGCATCTTTAAAACAATGTAATTCACTCTGCCTTAATGACACTATCTAATGTCGGAAGCACACAGACCCCCGAGTCTCACAACTCTATGAGTTGGCACCGTGCCAAGAAAATTGGACAGTACGTCAGAACACTGGGAAAGCCAAAAATCTCCAAATTTACCGCTTTTTAGTGCCAAATTTTAATCCTTTCTGCGCCCCGCGTTGGGCACCAATTATCTGTCGTGGTTTGATTGCAGGGTGACAATAAAACCGTGGCAGATGTATTGTTAACCCTCTCTCCCCCCTCTTCCCCCGTTAGCCCCTCCCTCTCCCCCCTTCCCACTAAGGGCAGGCGATTGGGAGGAAAAGGAGGACAGAGAGAAGAGAGTTGGAAAAATTTAAAATGTTTTACTAATGCTACTAATAGAAATAGAGAAAATAATACAAAATATACAAAACCAATCTTGAAAGTCGCGGCAACTGCTCCGGCAGGTGTAGGGCCGGCACCCGAAGTCCTGGACTGGACTCTCCAGCCAGCCGGAACTGGATTCAGTCTGTCCCTAGGCCTCAGTTCGCAGGGACGACTCGCAAGGTCCTCTCCCAATGTCGGCCATAAGGAAAAAAAGGGACGAGATCCTCGTGATCTCCCACTCTTACATGAAGTATGACGTGAATGGGATGGAATACTTTAGTTGGTCAGTTTTTCAGTTCACCTCCTGCCCGCACATCTCGCGGGATGCATCATTGTCAATGACCTTGCATTCCATTGCTATGTCTACCAAAACATGTAGCTAACTTTCAGGAAAGCTGCAGTTAGTAAGAAGACTTTAGCTGACAGGGAAAAATTCACCAAAAGAGAAACTTGTTTTTAACAAAACCAGGACAGTACCGCCATCAGTAAATTTTTTTAACTGTTAGCCATGACCTAACTATCTTAGTCTTTTTTTTAAAAAAAAAACCAAACTTCAGCATGCAACTACCTCACAGATCATGCCTAGTTTTTTCTGTTCCTTTCTTGAATTATGATCTTGAAATATTACCTCAGTGGTAGGGTGTGGCTCCTTTGGAAACTACAGTAAGGGCTCTGTAATTTTTTGTTATTGCTTAATATCTAAGTTGTAAATAATATCTAATCTTAAACTGCATTTCAGTGTTAGGAAGTTTTGGAGTGTTGGGTTGTCTGCACTAAATTGTAGTTATTGTCAATCACAGCTCTTCAGGATGTTGTTGGAACTGGACCTGGAATATCTTCCAACATCAACAGATTTTTTTTTTTTTTCTTGAGATGAAATATCTCTTTCTAACATAGGTAAAGCATTCTGTATTCTTCAGACAACCTCTAAAAGATGAGCTATTTTGTCATTGATGAGTCAACAAAGAAGGATGCTTTATACTTTAATTAAATGGCATATATAATAGAAACAGGAGACTACTAACTCTTAAAACAGTCCACAGAGAGCTCCAAATAATAAACATCCTACTTGAACTGAGATGATGATAGCTGAAAATGCATTAAGTAGACAGCGAAACAAAAACAAATGAAGGTGAGAACTCAGTCAAGCAGGCTGAAGTGGAGTAAATGCTGTCAGCAAGGCAGCCCGTGCTAGTGCTAATGCGTTTTGCAGTATGATGCCTATAAAATACTGACTCCTGGCATCAGAGTCAATGACAAAAACCTACATCGCTTTTACCTTATATACACATGCAGAAACAATAATGCCATAAGAAAGATTCTTATCTGCTAATGCTTTTGTAAAAAAAAAATTAAAAAAAATTGCAGCCTGTGAAAGAGCTCGGAACAAATGCTAAGTGACAATTGTTAGATAAGTGCGTTATGGTTCTGAAGTTGAGTTTTGACTGATAATTAATGAAATAAAAAAAAGATCAGACAGTACATGAAACACACACCAAATCAAGTTGTGATTTTTAGAATGTTGTTCAGAGTACCAGATTAATTGGGCTAAACTTTTAATAAGAGGATTACATATATGTGTGTCAATATTAGGAGGATTTGTAGCTTCACTAGCACCTTCAGAGGAGGTAATACCTTCATGTATGCTACTGACTAAAACAGAATACTTTCTGCGACTGGTTGAGGTTCATAAAATAAATTTCAGCCCTGGAGGGTTACACAGAGGACACCGGTGTCTAAGACCATTTGCTGTTAGTCTTGTCATCTTGTCCCCAGCCTGTGTTGTTGGCAGTCAGGACCCAACCAGTTCTTGCCGCACGGTGAGGAAAAAGGGCCTGGAGGCTATGCTGTGAAGTTGAGTGAAGAGGTTTTGTCTGCTGGAACAGCAGAAATCTGCTGTATATGGACTGTAGAGCCAGAACCTCTAGCAGTGGTGTAACCTGGGCTTGAGTCCGTTTTCCCTGTCTCTCTTTTGTCCATGGCACAGGCTGGTACGTGGATGCTCCTGCCAGTTTTGCAAGGGCAACAGGCACGTGAGAATGTGGCTTGAGAAGCTGTCAGGGTGCCCCTGCATCATGGGCTCCTGCATTGGGAGCATTTTGAGTGTAGCTGGTGCATTAGGAAAGCTTCGAAGCACTTGCAGGCAGCATGGAAACTGGGCCAATAGCAAGGTTAGAGGAATACAAAAAGGGCTTTAAACTGTCCCCAGAGCACGTGCAAATTTGCTGGTTGTTCCTTCTTTTTACAGTAAGTAGAGTAAGGCAGAAGGAAATTATAGGACTTGTCCGATACGACAGTAAGTCATGTTGAGAACAAGATTAAAAGCTTTGTCTTCATCTCCAGGGTTATGTCCTTCTGAGCTCTAAAAAAGAGAGGGTTTGAGAACTTTGCTGTGTAAAGAACTACAGCTGATGCCAGCTGAGCCACAAATAACAGACCGGCTGACCTGGAGTTTCACTGGCGTTTCACCAGACTTGAGTCTTATGCAGGGAGGTACATACTCACTCCATTAAAATACTCATGGCTGCTAGGCTCAGATCTTTCTGATCATAAGATTTCTGGAGTCTCCAGAGGCACATTTCTGCCAACATTTATGGAATATTATCACTTAGCACTGGCGTAGGTGTTTCAGAAATTCTTGTTAAACAGCTCTAAATTCTCTGCCTTTTATGTCTTTGATTAGAGGAGTTTCTGAATTGCCTGCTTTTTGCACTGCTGAAGTAGATTGAATTCTCGTTTGGCTGTGATAAAGATGCATATTGTAATCCTCCATGAATGTTGGCTTTATGTCTGTATAAAAAGCAAAAGGAGTATTTCATCTTCCTTTCTTCCCATTTGAAATGCATTAGCCTTGGTTTTGTGCCCCACCTGTTTCCTCTACCCAACTGCCCAGGTTCTTCATTTTCATTTCTGGATATCCACCAAGGTGCCCACCAAGTTCTTCGATGGATGGCACAGTGATTGGGCACTTCAGTTTGCAGATTTTGCAAAAGCTTAAAGCCTTTAATAATTATTTATTGATTTATCTTAGGAAACAGCTTTTAATATTTGATACTTTGTATTTGAAATGAGAAGGGTGTACTCATATGGTTTGGGTGAAAAAGTATACCACTTTGGGGCAAGACATTCCTCAGGGTTTTGGGCTTTGGCAGAAGAGTGCTTTGGCTCTTCATCTGATAAAAGAATGAACCTGAATAGCAGTGATGTCTGTAATTTCCTTCCTAAAGAGAGCCATGAGAAACTATTTTTTTTTTCATATGCAATTAGATCGGTGGTGTTGTCCCTTTCAGGTACTCAGCACACAGACATACTTGATCTTCTCTGTACTTAACAGTACTTCAGTCCTAAGTATGGAATAAAAATTACTGTTACTTGAACCATTTGCTTACCACCAACCTTAAAATCTCCAGCAGCATCCCCGTATGTGTTGCTTTTAGTGCTCCCATTGTTTTATTTTGCATTGGATGTGACACTTGTCCAGGTGGCTGTTACTTGTGTCTGATGGTGAGGTGTGCACTGGGTCAGCTCTGCGATGTTGCCATCCACCAGTTCCTTTCTCATTCTTTAATCTTTTCATGCTTTATTTCATCAAAACATTTCAAGTTCAGCTGTTCTTTGTCCAGGTGAGATTTTTTCAGAGGTGATGGATGAAGCTGTTGCTGGTGGCCCTCGTGACAGTTAGTTTCTTGGTTTCTTGTTAAGAAGTCCATAATAGTGGCTGGGGGACTGGAATGGAGGGAGAAAATAAACAGCGTATATATATAACTTTGAGGAGATGATATAGTATGTAACGCTCTTAAACACTGCTAAAAACACTCCAAGTTTTCTGTAATAATTCTTTTCCGTGGATGCCGTGGGGAAGTTGCATGGTTGTGAATGGGAAAGCAGGGTAACTCCTGAGACTGCAAATGAGAGAACTGGCTTAGAGGCAGAGGCTTTAATCCCTGCCAGGGGCAGCTGGTGAGCAGCTCTGGCTTATTCCCATTAATTTTCAGGAGAATTTCTGGAATGCCATCAGGGCTGCACTCTCCTGTGCTTGCGTATAGACGACTTCTACGGGTTTTTCATTCTTGCATCTGAATAATCCCCAAAGTCCTGGTCATGGACAACTATTAATAATTGCTCAAAATAACTTCTTGCAGAAGTGTTCCAGTTAAGCAGTTATTCTTGGCCTACAGCAAATTTGTCTAGCTATTTCAGTTAGAGAAAATATTTATTTCCTGTTTTTAGGATACGAGTGGTATTGCAGTGCTTCATAACCATATTATCCTGTGGGTACAGCACATTTCATTAGCTGAGGAAGGAGTGGTAACGTTATCTTGCAAAATGCTGCTATCTTGCTCTATGAAGTAGTTGCATCCAAGATACTGAAGTACTTGCACAATTAAAATAATTGGAATGCGTTTCAGGCATATGAAGTTTTTCTCCTAAATACAATGACCTAATAGCTCAAGATAAAATGCTGCCTGCAGTACTCATAGGGTAGATCTTGCTGAAAAAAGTTACCTTCTATGTAATGGAAAAAGTCATTTTAAATGAATGTATTTGAATGGGTACTTTAATGAGGTACTGCTTTTTTTGCATATCTTCTATTGGTGGTTTAGATATACAAATAGACACTAACAAGCTCTTATTAAGGGTTTTTATTTCATCATTACAGGTGAAACCATGAACAAAGGAACTGCTACAAAATTGTATTTTTGTCTGTTTCCTGCTGCTTTCAGTACTTAGAATATTAAATTTTTATTCAGTCTGGGTTAGTCTTAGGTGAACCAAATACAGCTCTGCTTACAATTTACTAAGTGGCCCCTGCATTTGCATTTTAAAATCTTGCTGTTGAAAAGCAGCTGTTCAAATAGCTGTTCAAAAAAATTATGATTAAGGTTGACTGAGTAGCTTAACTATGTTTTTTCTTTTCCTCTATGGATTATAGTTCATAGTGATTATTTTGTTTGAGGTTGTCAGAGAGATCTTAACATTGTCAGGATGCAGAAGAGCCACATTTTTAACTATCAGACATTGTTCAGGTAAAGTTGACAGTATGAATGAGCACCCATATATACCCATGTCAATAAGGACAAACAAGCATTCAAGAAGAAAGATGTGAAGGAACAAAAATAAGAATATGATCAGGACTTTACACCCTCTATTCTATAATTCTAGTATTTCAAGTTACAGTGTTTATGTATCATTCTGTCATGGGTTTTCATTTCTTACGGCTTCTTTCGTTTCAGCCTCTTGGGGCCAGTGACTATTTGGAGATATCAAAGCATTTTGACACGGTCTTTGTTCGCGACATCCCACTTCTTACAATGGCAAAAAGGACCCAAGCTCGTCGTTTCATTACTCTCATTGATACATTTTATGAGCATAAGGTGAGAACGAAGCCTTTCCTATATGTGCAACAATAATACTGGGAGCCCTAAAACCTGACTGTTGTAATTGATTTGAAGTAAGTTTTTCTGTAGTAATGATTTGGAAAACATAAGCGGGATGAACAAGCACTGCAAAGAAACATCATTCCGGTTTCACAAGAAAGGCTCCATTCCAGTAAAGGCAATAACCCCACCGCTGGTGTTTTTTTTTTTTTATTTCTGAGAGTATTAAGCATGACCACAAATATAAGCCTGAGCTTATTTGCCTGTCATGAATAGGAATGGTATTTCTTTCCTAACCCAGGAAAACCACCATTTTAATAATGCAAGATTGTGCTGCCAACTGTGCTGGAACAAATTTTTTAATTTGTGTGGGCAGTTGGTCGGGTATTGGTGCCTTCCTGAACAGGGTACTGAGGAGTTAAAAGCATAGTTACATTATTAATTTTGAAGGAAACAGTCACTGTAGACTTTATATTAGGTTGCAGAATTGCTAATGGAATCGTAATGATAAATGCAGCACTTCATGTGGATTTACAGAGGTTTCAATCATGGAAGCAAAATCAGCACAACTAAAACAAAGAGAAGTTAATGTTTAAGATTATTTTTTTAAAAGTAATAAAAGATACGAAACCCTATCTTATGTGTGATTATATACGCACACACTTAAATATTTATGCAATCAGGAAATCGATTGAGATTTCTTTCAAGGAGGTCCTGACAAGGTGATCAGAAAGGCCCTGATTCAGCAAGGTATTGAACTAACTAAGTGTGGAAGTAGTTTCCTTCAAGTCAGCCAGATTCTTTGTGCTTTATGATTTGGAAATGGATAGTTTCTCAGAGGACATGCTAATATTTATAAACTAATAACAGCGTGTTAGAAATAGCGGGGTGGGGGGAATGTTGTGTTCTGCTCTATGTGCTGTCATTAAGAACTGCAAGCGATCAGCTGCTTTCTGTTGCTTCCTCCATAGGAAAACCACAAGTGTTAAACTCCCGTCACAAGTAGTTGTTTGGAAAATCTACCCGAGAGAGCATATTTGTTTGTTCTGTAATGATACTTCAGCCTGTCTTCATTGCAGCCCCCCAAGAGATACTCTGTATCACTGCATGTTGTATCTCCTCCTAGCAGACGTGAAAACAGCATCATTATTGTTATTAGCAAATAATGTGCACTTGAGTGGTGTAGGTGAAAGCAAGTGTGGTTCCACTCAGCCTTCTGGTAAATTTGGAATGTAAACATTCTTTAGATGGAAATATGTGTGCAGTGCACTTACCTACTGAGAGGAATCTAACTATGAGGGGAAAGAAAACACTGACTCCTAATACTTTATAGTTGTTGTTTTAAAAAGTAAACTTGTGAACTCATTGCCTGTACGAGTATTTAATAGCACGGTTGTGCTGTTCTCTGAATAAAATTACATGATTTGTTACTGAGAAGAAGATCCTGTAAGGTTAATACTCCAAATGACAGAGTCAGTTAAGTCTGTAACAGCAGTGCTAATAACAGAAAGGGAAAATACCTGGAGGGGAGGGGGAGCAGTCCTAATTTGAAGTTTGCTTTTCATAAAACGTGTATTTTATCCCCTTTCCGTAAAGCCCAAGTGATGATATTGTTGCCTGTTTTCCTTCTCTCAGGTGCGTATTATTTGTTCTGCAGTGACTCCTCTCCAAAGCTTGTTCCTGGTAGAACATGACAGTGGAGAACAAGAGGACAACAGAGTGTTGATGGATGATTTGGACTTGAGCCAGGTACACGACATTAACATCGTCTCCCTTTTGTAACAAAATTGGGTTTGGTCTCATAATTACAGCAGCATTTTAGGAAGAGGACTCAAGTAAACATTTAGCTAGTGATTTGCTGCTTTTTCTGCAGTGTATCTATTGCTCTCATAATTGCAGGTTACATGATTTATTCGTAGTCAAAATGTCACAATATATAAAACCATTTTGCGTAAGTTTTAGGGTCATTTTTTAATCATTATATCTGTTCAATCATGTATGAAAATACTGATTTAAGTTTACCTCCTACATTTAAAATACAGAAATAAAAGATGGTCTGTTCTACCTCTTCTTAAACCGTATAGCACAACCTCACAAATTCTCACGCGCCGTACTATTTTGCATGTTGCTTGTTCTGTTTTTCCTTTTCCTTATAATCTAGTTACTGCTAATGAATTTTTGTCTAAATCAGTATACAAATAGTCATCAGAAAATTGAAAGTAGATAGTTAATGTGTCATCATGTTGCTTTAAACCCAAGTAGTTGTTTTGTATGTTCCTTCAGAAGATTATCTGGCTGAAATAGGTGTTTTTCTTTAATTTTTGGATGTTAACTTTATTTTTTAGTGCCACGCTGCTGTCTTGCATTGTCAAAGCCTGTGAAGCGCTCAGCCTGAGGAATTAGATAGGATGCACTTCAGTATGGCTACATCTCTCACAGTTCTGTGGTCCTATTTTTGTGTGTTAATGCAGGATTCCGCCAAAGGACTCTCCATGTTTACAGGAGAAGAAGAAATCTTTGCCTTTCAGCGCACTGTCTCACGGCTCACAGAAATGCAAACTGAACAGTACTGGAAAGATGGGGACAGAAGCAAAAAATCATTATAATTAAAAGTTTAATAAAGTCACCAAGAGCTAAAATTACAGAATTGGAAAGCTTTTTAGCACAACTGAAATAATAATTGCACTTTATTATCTGGACCACGTTCTCTTTCATCAGTTGTTTTTTGTGTTTAAAACATGAGGACTCCGTTATTTTTCTGTACCACCAGTGTGTGGACATGCGAAATTTTGCCTTCATTTTCTTTTCTGTAAAATATAACTTTGACATTCAGGAAATCTAATGGGATTAGAATTTTTCTGGAGAATTGGTCTAGAGACAAAGTTAATGGGCCATGCAGGGTTCACAGTAGATTTATGATGTCATGTGAAGAGGGCACTTCGTGGTTCCTGCAGTGCTTCTGTCATGTCAGTTTGCACAAAAGAGAAATCGAGTGCTTTCTTTGTGAAACTCCTGGTATTGTATAGGTCCTTGCTAGAATCCTGAAATTCTTCTGCAGTGTATTCTGGGGTTTTTTTTTCCTATTTTCTGTGTGTAGCCATGTGCTGACTTTCAGAGTCCAAGAGTTTCTTGTAATCAGGCTGTTGCTCAGTCTGGTTCATTGAAAACTAAAACCACAAGAGAACCCGGAGGAACAGCTTGAGGGTACATGAAACCACACAGGATTAAGATCTAAGTAATCATGGATGGGAAAAGAAACTATGATAAGACAGGGTATACTGTAACATATAAGTGCAAGTTAATACTCTTCCTAAATTCTGCAGTTCTTGCAAGCCTGGATATGGTGCCTCTATACCAGTGATGTATCTCTAACCTGAATTTTCTCAGGTTTCATCTATACCAAACCTTCTGTTGCTGCTGGGACACCTGCCCTCATTTGGAGAGCGCAGTACGTGGTACTGCTGAGGCAATTCATCATGTTGCCGTAGGAATGTGTTTTATGGAGAAGACGGGATATTAACTGATACCTCAAAACATGTCGCCCATCTCGTGTTTGTAGCTGGAAACTTTCTTTTAGTTAAAAATGCAGTTTTGTCATTCTGGGTTTTAATCTAGCTGAAACAAAATATGGTATTGCGTGTATTGGCTTATAGTGTGATTTACAAAAAGTCATTTTAAGAGCATAATTACTTTTCCCTGTTCAGGGTTTCTGTTATGCAGATGTACTGAAAAGATTGCCCTAATTCTTAGGGAGGAAAAGAAATTGAGGGTTTTTCTTGGATTTTGCAACATAACCGTTCTCTTGTACTGTATCGGTTATCAAAATATTTTTCTCTGCCCTTGTTAAGCCTGATTAAATTGTTTCAATTGTAGCCCCCATCCTAATTACAGAAAGCTTTTAAAAGGGACTTCTGAGGGGCAGAGAGGACTGGAGGGGTCCTGTGCACTTCCATGTGTTGTGGCAACACGGATGTTTTGGAACCACGTGCTCAAGACTGGTTTTCTGTTCTGATCACTTCTCTTTATCCTGGGCATTACTTATACTGGCTATACCTGTTCTTCAAAGAATTTTTAAAACCTATATTTATAGTTGGCAACGTATGCAACTATGTTGTTATTCCCACAAGGGTGACTACCATGGAAAATTTTAATGCATATTTATGAAGACCCCAATCAGAATACATTGCTTATACTTAAGAATATCCGAATAATTGATGTATATTTTAAGATATTTGTATTAGATTTCTCAGCAGGGGAACTATTGAGATTCATGCATGTGTGTCTGTATACGCGCACACATATGTATACTTAATTTATACATTTATATGAATATATATAAAACTAATGTATATAATTTAAGTGTGTGTGGTTCTATATTTATACACGGCAGCCTATACTCGTCAGCCTGGGCCTGTGCTGATAACTCTCCTGAAGCTTCAGCCTTTTTTTCTAGTAGCCTTCAAGTGCCTTCTGCCTTGTCTGACCCAGAATGTATTGTGGGCAGATGGGAGGTGGTGGTAGATACCCTAAAGCACCTTGCATCTGGATATTTATTTGCAATTCTTTTGAAACCTGTTTATATGTTTAGCCTGTATGTCCTCTTCTGCCATGTGGTACAGGGGAAGTGCATAACCTTGCAGAACACAGGTGAGATGTTTGGGATGTGTGAGAGAGGAGGTCCTGGCAGGTTCTGCATCCCCGCAAAGACTGTCTCGGGTCAGGGAAGTCAAGCGTTTCTCCATGGTCTGTGTGGGTGGTGACCATCCTCCTTTAACCAAGGGATCCTTGGAGCCCCTTGGGCAGATCTGTTTGTGTTCAAATTGGTACAGCCTTGCCCATTGGTATTTGAGGCTTTCCTGCAATCTGAGCACTCATCCCAGACTCAGGTACCCCAGGTTTTTGGAAGTTCATAAATGCAGTGGGACTGATGTATTGTTGATCATAGAATTGTGTTGGTTGGAAGAGACCCTTAAGATCATGGAGTCCAACCATAACCTAAATCTAGCACTAAACCATGTCTCTAAGAGCCTCATCTATAAGGCTTTTAAACATGTTCAGGGATGGTGACTCCACCGCTTCCCTGGGCAGCCTGTTCCAGTGCTTCGCAACCCTTTCCCTGAAGAAATGTTTCCTAATTTCCAATCTGAACCTCCCCTGGCGCAACTTGAGGCCATTTCCTCTCATCCTATCACTTGCTACTTGGGAGAAGAGACCAACACCCTCCAAGCTACAACCTCCTTTCAGGTAGTTGCAGACAGTGATAAGGTCTCCCCTCAGCCTCCTTTTCTCCAGGCTGAACAGCCCCAGTGCCTTGAGCTCTCTCAAACCACAGGAGGGAAGTTCCCGAAAGCTTCCAGAGCCAGCACTGCTTCCAAGGCATGTTGCTGAATAAAACCATAGTGCAGCCTTTCCGTGGCCAGCCAGGAAGCTGTCTGTTGGCGGTCATTGGTAGGTGGCAGCAGTAATTAAGGAGAAGAAATGGGGAATATTCCAGAAGTGGTTTGGGGCTGAAAACAAGAAAAGCTCCTTAAATCATTGTGCAGTATTTGTGGTTGCACTGCAGAGTGTGGATTGCCACATTTTAGGTCAGGACCACAAGGAGAGATTGATGAGACCAATTCATCAGCCAGCCCAGATGCCAGGGCAGACATCCCCACAGTAACCGCAGAAGCAGCAGGTTTATGTCCGTCTACTTCCCTGAAGAAAGTGAGACCCTGTATGCGTGTGTTACAATGCCACTAATGGTGGTGTAGCACACATAAAGTCTCCTTCCAACACTGAATTTGGAGGGGCTTCTTCTGAGGCTGGACAGCTTCCAGGCTACTGGTGCTGGCCAGAATGTGTCACTGGGGCACGATGGACACCACTGGGCATGTCCTGCCCTGGGATGATGGTTCACCTGCACTCCCAGCAGTCCCGTCCCCTGGCCCGCTCCTTGCTGCTGTAAAACAGCAGCATTCAATAGCTGCTTATTCCTACATTGACAAGTTGTATTTGCCCAAATGTAAACAGTGTGAATAAATTACGCGCACTCCTCAATGGCCTTAAAATTGCTGGGTTTGTGCTGGGTGCTTCTATCCCAAATTCAAGTATTGGCTTCTTAGGTTTTTCTTAACTTGGCAGATTAATGTCATTTCAGATTTACAACATGTTTTGATTTCCCTTTTAGTCATTCAGCAAACAGTATTGCCAAGTTATTTTTAAAGGTCTTTTCAAGTAACCTCACTGGTCTGGTATGATATTTTGCTGTCACAGGATATAAAATCCTTGTGATTATGGACCATGTAAAATGTTTCATGTTAGTTTATAAAGGCCACATCCTGGCTAGGAATCTCTCAACTAACTTATTTTGAATACTTGATTGACGAAGGAATGTTCCCAATGCCTGAAAATTCAAATTACAGCTTCTGTGAACATAGTTACTCTATCCATATAGGCATTTTACCTTTAAAGCTGTATTTTCATTTTGCATTCTTGTGCAGTAGCTCTTATTTTTTTTTTTTAATAAATAACGCAATTCTGTCTTTCAAAGCTACAGGTTTTCTGAATTTACCCTTGCAGAGATCAAGGGAACAATTGCAGTAATTTGTGTATAATGAGACAGCCTTCCGAAGGTCTTTGGAGCGATTGAAGATGCACTTCTTGCTGTTCTTGCTTTTTGTTCTAAAAAGGAAAACCATTAATGACGTGGGTTTTTTGAGTAAAGGTGATCATAATGACAATATAGCTGGATAGATGTCACCTATTTTGCAGCAATTTAAACATGAAAAAGACTGACCAAGTTTCAAACAGTGCTCAGCACGGTCACCAGCCATCTAACAAGGAGAAAGGCTACTCGCTCCATCAAGACCTGTCACAGAATCACAGAATCGCACAATGTTGGGGATTGGAAGGGACCCCAAAAGATCATCTAGTCCAATCCCCCCGCCAGAGCAGGAACACCTAGGTGAGGTTACACAGGAAGGCGTCCAGGCAGGTCGAAGAGGATCAAGTTCCAGGAGTTTTCTTTCTGCAGCTACCTGGATCTGAATAATCCTGGTGCCTCAGTTTCCCTGTTGCTAAAATGGGAATTATGTTACTTTCTCATTTGCCAACACTGAAGTGCTGCCAGGCTTCACTCATTAATATTCTAAGATGCTTGCTGAGGCTCTGGAACAAAAATACTTCAGTAAAGTATGTAAATATTGCAAAAAAAATGTAGCTACTCAAAGTGGATTAGTTTCCTTGTTTGGGTTACAGAATTAATGCTATCAACTAAACACCCTGTGCCTCTTTGTAGTGATTTTTTTTTTTTTTAATGCGTCTGTTTTAAAGAAAATAAATTCTGAGATTTCTGATTAAAATCCTAACCAATTCATGTATTTTTTCTTCTACCTGCAATGACAAATTTCATACAAGAGTCATTACAACCTTAGCTCCTGTACTTGGGAACTGCAGCGGCTTTGTAAATTCTGTTGGGATTTTCCTTGTATGATATACTGAGAATTTTTTTTTATAAATACGTACATTTGAGTCTGATATATATAACAAACTGAACACTGTTAAGTCCTTCTGTTATTTGAGAAGCATTTAGTTGTAATAAAGAAAAAATAATAAATACAGATTTTATAAACATTACACTTATTATTTGTGCTATTTGCAGGAATGCTGTTCTGAATAGATAAGCCTTCTGTTAATTACTTAGTGAGTTTTGGGGGGGGGTTTTTTTGTTTGCTTGTTTTTTAATCTCTGTCTCCAGGGGGCAACCCCGGACTTGCAGCACTGGCAGCGTCTGGGCCCTTGGCTGCCTGGCTGCGCTGCAGCACCACAGGCCATTGCCCTGCGCGTGGCTCAGCTTTTGGTAGGTGTTTCCAGGGCTTGTCAGAAGGTTCCTCCTCCAGAGACAGTTTAGACTTGTCCTCCTCAGTTACTGCTGCCGGCAACCCTAATTTTTGGTTTTGGAACGGTTTTCCGCCTTTCTGACTCTTTTCTCTGGCACCTTGAGGGTGGGGCCCTCCAGCTAGGTGCAAACCATGATTCAAGTGCTCTTTTTTTTTTTTTTTCCTGTTAATTTGGGATTCTTACTGTTTGGGATCTGCTTTCACCGTCAGCCAATTAGTTCTGTGGTTACAGGCTTTACGCAGCTCGGAAAACTCCCCCTGGGAAGCAGTTACTTGATATTTGGGCAGGCAGAGAAGTGCCGGCACTGGGGCTGTTCAGCCTGGAGAAAAGGAGGCTGAGGGGAGACCTGCTCGCTGTCTGCAACCACCTGAAAGGAGGTCGTAGCGTGGAGGGTGTTGGTCTCTTCTCCCAAGTTGCAACTGATAGGACGAGAGGAAATGGCCTCAAGTTGTGCCAGGGGAGGTTTAGATTGGATATCAGGAAGAATTTCTTCACGGAAAGGGTCGTCAGGCGTTGGAACAGGCTGTCCAGGGGAATGGTTGAGTCACCATCCCTGAAGGTATTCAAGAGACGTGTAGATGAGGTTCTTAGGGGCATGGTTTAGTGCCAGTGTTGGGTTAACTGTTGGACTCGATGATCTTGAGGGTCTCTTCCAACCAAAATGATTCTTGGATGGGCCGGCAGGGTCTGTGGGTCACTGCAGTCCCCCGGGCAGGAGGCCTTGGGTGGCACCTGTTGGTGTGAATGGGAGGGCAAGGCTGCAGCGTGACACTTCTCCATGGACACTAGTGGCAGATAGACAGTTCTTGCTGACAGATGGCCAGCAGTGTTTTACAGTTTGCGCTTGAGGAACCAGTGGTGTAAAATTTGTTAGGAGGGGTTAAATTTTGGGTCTCCTTCTATATGTTCTGCTGGAAACATTCGATCTCCTCATTTCGTCCAAAGAGGTGGATCATCATATTGAAGATCAAGCTGTGACTAACTTGCTCCAGTATCTACCTTGTAGCGGTGCAGTATCTGATGTTCGAGAAGAGCATCCAGAACACTTCCTAATATCCCTTTAGGGATATGCACAGGTTTGTGAAGCAAGAGGCTGCATCCTGGCCAAAAATTGCATGCCTTGTTAATCATGCAAACATTGGATCCTTCTCTAGACTGATTTAGGAGCTGGGGTTTTCTGGCCTCAAACATCCTGCAGTGGTCAGCCATCAGCATCTAATTAGAAATTTTGCTCAAAAGAAGTCCCTCTCTGTGCTTTGCTGACTCTTCCAAGGTACTTCAGGAACAGTTGCAACCAATCTGTCTTTGCAGTTCTGTTTGTCCCATAAATGTTTCTCTCGTATCCCCCTGATCTGTTTCTTCTCAGAGATGAGCAATCCCCAATGTGTCCATCTCTTGTCAGAGAAAAGCGCTGCTCATCCTCAGATGCTTCATCTTTCTTATGTTCCGCAACCTCATTTCTGAGGTAGGAGCATAGATGTGTGGAGACTCAGCTTCCCTGAGACGCCCTGGCCTGGAGTTTCCTGCTGCTCTGGTACACATGGCGAGATAAGGGGTGTGTGGTCTGGGGGTGCATCCGTGCCCCTGCAGAATGGGAGATGTTCCTGACCCTTGTAGGTTACAGCAGTGTCTGTGTTTGGCTTTCTATCTGCCGAGAAGGAGGACTTGCAGTGGCGGTCCCTTACACAAGAGTGGAGGGAGGATGGAGCAGATGGAGAATGCAAGCCACTTGCTCTCTCTCCAGCCTTCTGCATTCTCCACATGTTTGTAAAACAACTTTTGTTTTAAATTGAATTGAATTCCAAGAGCGCCATTAAAATACAGCAATGCTTCTCACTGACCTATTACTCCGCATTCATGTTAGTAAAATTTTGGATGAGTTTCTATAGTCCTCCCGCCAGTTCTTTGTCAGGGTGAAGGGTTTAGTTGGCTCTGTTAATCCACTCTCTAGCTGAAATTGTTCATTTAAATCATTATAAAAATCCACTCTTTTCCAATGCGAATCCTATATTCCCAGATTCAAGTACTGCTGCCAGTGCAAAGACTTCACATTCTTTGAGTGCAATCACACTGTGTCAGTCCAAAGCCAAATTGCAAACACTTATCCACAATTCCCCTTACTCAGCTTTAAGCTAATTTTTCCAGCAGGCAACAATAGCTATAAAAGTATAGGGAAAGATTATTAGAAGAGCTTGAGAAATGGTCGATCGATTCCCTCACGAGCTGAGCTATAATGCTACCACATCCCCTTCTTGCAAGAAGCAAAACCTTTCGTTCTGTTACTTAATATATTTTTAGCATGCAGTTCTTCAGTGTCACAGTAATTAAGAGCGATCACAGCTGCTGAAAGATGAAGCACGGAACAAAAGATCAAGTAATTGTTTAAGCTGAAGTTAACTGAACCAGGAAAAGTAAGCTCAATGACATGAAGGAAAAGCTTTCTTTGTATCATCCGTTCTTTTACAATTAGGAAAGCCAAACACACTCGTGTAACTTTTTCTGCCTACAGTGGTGGATAATGTTCAGGTCACAACATGACACGTTAGCCGGTGAGGTTTTTTTCCTGCAGGCTTGTTAAGAGCATCACTCATGTCAGGTTTTTCCTGTAGCTGAGGTACAGACTGCCCAACACCACCTCCCTGTTAGCTGAGGTTCAAACGTGCTGCAAACAGCTGAAGAAGTTAGTTGGGGTGGGGGGGACAAAGTTTGTTGAAAACACAGGCAAAGGACCAGTCTCCTCCAGTTGTGTTTGATGTCTCCCAAAAAGTAACATTTCAGAGGCCAGTAGAGAGAGGAGCAATTACTGTCCAGCAAAATTACAATCTGAATGGGCTGCCATTTTCAGTGCTCCGCTAGGACAGCCGTGATTGCTATAGAAACTTCTGAGAGCGAGACAGAGAGGTTTTCCAGCGCTGGAAATTGCGAATGGAGAAGGTTAGACTGGGTGCAAAGCCCATTCAGTCAGGCAGCTGCCAGTTGAGCCTCTTTGCCAAGTAGATTGTAGGAAATGCTGATTAAAACGTCCACCAAACGCACCAGGCAAACTAAATTTCAGTCACAGCCACCTGGCCAGTTTGGGTGGGAAGATGGCTCCAGCATGTGGTGCACCTGGGCTCGCTCCCCCCGTAGCATCTCCGGCAGGCGCTTGCTCACAGGTACCGCACTGATGCTGCAGCAGCGATGCTGCGGCTGTGGCGGTCTAAGGATGCAGCTGAGATGAGGTTTGTGGGTAAAGGTGGTAGTGGTCAGTCTAATAAAGGATGCCTGTGGGGGGGAAAAGAGAATAAGCCAGACATCTTTCCGGGTGTGGAGTGGTGACCCTCCCCACCCAGCTTTGCCATCTACCCTGGGGAAACAGATGAGGGCTGCTGCCATGTTCACCTACCTCTGACTGGTGTGGCTGGCACCCCCATGTTGTCCCCTGCTCCCTGTGTTGATACAAAACAGGACTTCCCTCTTTGAACACATTGCCTGCCAGCCCCTTCCCCTCCGAACAGCCTGTGATGGACAGATGAAGCTCTCCCTTTGGGGCAGAACGGCTGGCGGTACAGCCGAAATCCCGCTGCAAACCAGGAGACAGGGCTAAGTCCCGGTGCTCAGGGCTTCCACCTCATCACCTCCCCAGCAGCTTGGACAAGCCCCTGGAATCCCCAGCAGCCCATCGGTCCCCAGCTCTGGTCGTGCACCCAGGCGCAGCCACAACTCCAGGAATGTCTCTCCTTAAGAGGCTGCTCTTCTCTCCACACCCCCCACCCACCAGGCCTTTCATCTACAACGGGGAAGGGTTTAATATCTTTCTCTGTTCGTCACTAGCCTTGGAAAAACAGCTCCTCACCCTTCTAGCAGCAGGCTGGCAGCGGTTATTCCAGCACCTCGCTCCTCACTGACCCCTTGAAGGACCATCAGTATTATTATGGCTTGTGTCAGAAACAGGATGGCCAGCAAGGCTAAGGAAGCGATCATCCCCCTGTACTTGGCACTGGTGAGGCTGCACCCCAAATCCCGTGTTCAGTTCTGGGCCCCTCAGTACAGGAAAGACATTGAGGTGCTGGAGAGAGTTCAGAGAAGGGCAACGAAACTGGTGAGGGGCCTGGAGCACAAGTCTGATGAGGAGCAGCTGAGGGACCTGGGGCTGTTCAGCCTGGAGAAAAGGGGCTGAGGGGAGACCTGATCGCTGTCTGCAACCACCTGAAAGGAGGTTGTAGCGTGGAGGGAGTTGGTCTCTTCTCCCAAGTAACAAGAGATAGGACAAGAGGAAATGGCCTCAAGTTGCACCAGGGGAGGTTTAGATTGGATATTAGGAAAAACTTCTTAATTGAAAGAGTTGTCAGGCATCGGAACAGGCTGCCCAGGAAGTGGTAGAGTCGCCATCCCTGGAGGTGTTTAAAAAACATGTAGACGAGGCTTTGAGGGACATGGTTTAGAGGTGGACTTGGCAGTGCTAGGTTAATAGTTAGACTTGATTTTAAAGGCCTTTTCCAACCAAAATGATTCTATGATTAGGTTTTATTGCTGTCATTGTTTCATTTCCTCCTCTCTCCAGTCTTCCCGTGGCCTCCTTTGATTTGACCCAGGCAGTTCAGCTGGAGAAGATGCGGGAAGGTAAGCTCAGACACATCTAATGCTCTGACACAGCCATTTCCCTTCTCCTCCACAAGTTGCATGCAGCCAGTGTGCCAGCTTGGGCAGCAAACCCTTCATCACTGTGTCCCTTTACAACAGCTCCGCTTAGGACAGTCGCATTTCCAGTTGTGCTTGACTTTGAGATAAAACAATAAAACCCCTTTGTGAATTAATGGGATTTCCTACCTACCTGTATTGCAGTTCCCAAATATACCTGTTCTTCATGGACTGCACTTGGAAAACAATGGTTGCATTTAAGTACAAAAAAATTATATGGCCTGTATTAATAAGAGCAATAATATTTGTCTTGCAGTGTAAGGGTAAATGATGTAACAAGTCACAGAATCACAGAATGGTTGGGGTTGGAAGGGACCTCTGGAGATCATCTGGTCCAACCCACCTACTAAAGCAGGCAACTCATGGCTTATGAAATTCATGAAATGTTTGCTGTATGGATTTTTTTTTCAGAAAAAACAAACAAAAAGCCACAAGCATGTTCTTTTGGTAGTAATTATATTTAGTATTTTGGTCTGATTCTGTTCATTTACAATTTCTCAATACAGAGTTCTTTAGAAGTCAGACCGACTTTATCCTCTGCTCTCAGAGCACCTGAAGACAGTGCTCAAGCATCAAGACATCTGCTCAAGACAATGTCTGTCATTGTCTACTTAGGCTTTTTATATGCATTGGTTACATGTTTTACTGGTGGCTAACACTGTTAACTAAGCTGTTAGAGTAGTGTGTATGTATATATGTGTGTGTATAATTATATATCTATATGTACTCAAGGACCTGTGAATGGGTTTTGCAATCCTTGTGGCCTGTGAGTGCCCCCATAGCCATGAGTTAAGGCTTGGTTAATGGACATCAATCTATCTGTCAATTCTTGAACAATTTAGGAAATTAGTTATTGACATAATGGAGAAATTATCTGAGTGTATCACAACAACCCATACTTGAATACACCTTCGTCTGCTGACCCTAATAATTAACAGCTTTACCCAGTGCCCCAGAGGTGCTTTATAAGGCACAAGGCTGAAGGTTAAATAACTTCTGTGCATCTGATGGGCTCATTACATCAGGATGTCTATAAATGCTTTCCTGAAGTCACAGCAGCTTGTTAATTGATTGTTTTCATTTTACAGTCTTGCCAGGGGTCTCTTGTACCATTATGAAGCCGTGCCCTTGTCCTTGCCAGATTGCCTTTTCCTGTTCAGCCTGAGCACTAGTGTCTCCTCACCGAATGGGGACCCGCCTGCCGCCCCTTTGCTTGCCCTTGGTCAGCTGTACGGTGCTCCTTGGGCACCTTCCGTTCCTCTTCCCCTGGCCTCACTCCTCCACCTCAGCTCTTCCTTCTGTGAAACTCAAAGGCTCGATAGGCAGCCGCCTCCTGTTTTACCATCCATCACTACAGTTTAGCATCCAGGCAGCCCTGCGGTTCTCCTCTGTTTGGTCCACAGTTTATTTAACTTAAAGTTTTCCAAAATGAGAAGGGGATGATGAATCAAAGGCTAACTTGGTGTGGAAGAGGAACAAGGTTTGCAAGGAGAGCACAGCCAACTGGTATACCACCTGCTTCTCTGGTCAACTGCAACAGCTGGAAAGAAAAGAGAAAAACTTTCTGGGCTGAGAACACCTTTGTCAGCTCATTTGGAGCTGAAGCCATTGAGCTGTTAATGCCACAAGATCCTGCCTATGTCCCAAGTGAGAAATGAGCTGCAAAAGCCTCCACCCTTGGGTTGAAATCCTCCAATATACCTGGGTACCTGGCTAGAGTGAAAGGTAGGTCCCTACAAAGGAGGACCTGGACTTTAGCACATCTTTTAAACAGGAAGATGATTGAATTAACATCTTTTGTATAACAGCCTAAGCAGAGGCTTTTAGGGAGAAGTGAGCTTCACATTTCACATTTTTTGGCTTAAAACAAGATACAAACTCCATTGCCTTCACTCCGCAGCTCTCCCACGGTCATGCAAGGGGGGCATGCAAAAAGCCCTGTTGTGGTACGACTCTTGGGGAGATTTTTACCATTTCATTTGAGCTGTGATGCTCCTGGTAGAGAGGCTAGACACGCAGTCAGGATTTGCTGCTCCCTCTCCCCTAACTTTGGTGCATTTACCATCAGTGGCGGCAAAGTTCAGTGCTATATTCTAAGTGATTTGAGGCACCGCTTTTCCATAATCTAGGCAAAATGAGAACCTGGGCTAAAACAGGATAAGCAGTAAAGCAGTAAATTAGCATGTTTTGTAGCAATACCTTTGTCTCGGGAGCACCATACGCCATCATCTAGCTCCACCGTGTGTTGGGATCTCTCCTCTTGCCACAGGGGACGGGATTTATTTTCCTCACGCTTTTCCCACAGCAACGTGCAAGCACCAGCAACGCTCTCTCTTCAGCAGGGTGTTTCAATAATACCGAGCAGGCAATTTCACGTAAATCACGCTCGTTATTTGTGCTCTTCGGTAGCACTTCCAATTGAAATGTGTCCCCTGGCCGCCTTCACATGCCCTCTCCAGAGCATGCATAGGCTGGCCTCTCCAAGGGTAAAAATTAGCAAGCTGGGGCTATAAAATTCTAGATCGGCGATGATGTGTCGGGATACCTGTCCTTAGGCTAACAGAAGGAGACACCTGGGCAGTCCATAAGCCCCCAAAAGCTTGCGAGTACCGCAACTCTGAGCACATGGCCATTTGCCTTGTAGTGAGTGATTTCCCTGACCATGAAATGGACTGTGCGGCCCGGGACGGTGCCTCAGGCTTTGCCCCGTTCTGATCTTCAAAATAGGGTTTAAAAACTGCTTTGGGAAAACTCACGGAAAAACAAAACGCAAACCGCGGAGGGGACCTGCAGGGGAGGCGAAGGCCACAAGATGGCAGGACCGCACCGCGGCACACGGGGCCCCTGACGGGGGTCACCGCACAGGGTGCCACCTGCTCCTACAAAGGTAATTTCTGAAAAGAAATGCGTGAAACGCGCCCGCTTTCACCTTTCTGTCTGGCTGAGAACGAAGTGAAATAGATGCCCGGGCTCCTGGCATGACATAGGACGTTCGCGTTCCCTTCGGCAGTGGCTGCGGGGCACGCTGGACGGCTGGCTGGGGGCAGGAGCCACGCGTGTGGTGGCACCGGGCACTTTGGGGACACCCTGTATTCCGTGTCAGGCTGGGCAGTGGCAAAAAAAGATGGGCAGAGGGATCGTATGGGGCTATGGGGAGGCTGTTGAATAGGGCAGTGTGGGGCAGGTGGGCAGCGGAGCCCCGTGCAGGACTGGGATGGCTTGACACTCACCAGGACACAGAAGATTTATGGGTTTGATACACAGCCAGTCAATTATTACTTGGTTTTGGTAAGCGAGGGCTTCCTTGGAAGCGGGGCTGCCTTATATTCAGGTAAATTGCAGCCTTTCAGTACTTAGAAGCGGCCTATAAGAAAGATGGGGACAGAATATTTAGCACGGCCTGTTGCAACAGGACAAAGGGTGAAGGTTTTAAACTAAAGGAGGGGAGATTCAGGCTAGACATGAGGATGAAATTTTTTACAATGAGAGCAATAAAACACTGGCACAGGTTGCCCAGATAGGTGGTAGATGCCCCATCCCTGGAGACATTCAAGGCCAGGCTGGATGGGGCTCTGAGCAACCTGATCTAGTTGAAGATGTCCCTGCTCATTGCAGGGGGTTGGACTAGGTGACCTTTGAAGGTCCCTTCCAACCCAAACTGTTCAGTGATAAATACAGTATTTCACATCACTTGATCCTATCCCAGCCTTCACCCCACAGCCAGATTCTGCCTTGTGATGGCTCCAGCAAAATTCTCCCAGCCGCACCACCATGCAGGACCCCTCAGCGCGGGACATGAGGCACATGTGCTCCTGAGTAAAGCAACTGGCAGGCCCCCGAAAGCGTTTGGAAAGCCCAATACTTCTGCATGGCTACCTGCGACTCCTCAGGCAGGCATATCCCCACCTGGATCCCTGTCTCCAGCCCACCCTTCTTAGTATGTGTTGGCACCACGTTGGCTTGGTGCTGGGAGGCCTTCTCCACCCTGGGGTGCAGAAGCTCTTTGGAGGAGTCATTGCTGCCCCTGCATGTGGGGACTTTTCGGCAAGTGAAGCTGGTGAGTAGTGCCATCTGCGCCTGGGACTTTATTTAATTCTGGGGTACTCATTGCACATACAAGTGGCCTTACAAGAAAAGGAGAATTGCTCAACTTCAGGTGCAGCTGTGAATTGCCCGACTTCAAAGGCAGCTGTGATGACAAGATGTTCTCTGTATCTTGGTGAAGAAATCTCCTTAGTGTCTCGTCCTTCATCTGCTGGGATTCTGTCACTGCTCTCAAAAAATCATGACACTTGAAACAGATTTGGAGCTGATATAGCCTCATCTCTTCCCCAATAGCACAAGCCAGTGCCCTTCCAGCTGGGAGGAGCCTGGCTTTTGAACAGGGCTGAAACCCTGATGGTCTGAGATCCAGAGCACTCAGAGGATTTGGCTTACAGTGGCCTCCTCAAAGAAAACCCCATGATTATTCTTCTATAAAAAAAGATGGCCCATGCTTGGGCTTGCTGCCGTAAGAGCTTCAGGAAACTCCCCGGTCCTGTTCTGCCACCCCTTCACTGCCACAGCCTCTCCACTCCTCCTCCTCCCACGTGGTTCAACTTGCTTCCTCCCCATTGCCAGTATCCCGAGGAGAACGTGCAGACCGCATCCTCTCCAAAACATGGACAAAGAAGCAAGGAAGATACCAAAGAAGATGAGTCAACCTCCGGTTAACATTTCATATTTAGAGTTTTTTTCATTTTTATTTTTAAACAAAATTTTATTTTTAAAATGTGAGCAGCTCTTGGCTTCATGGGCTTCCCCGTATGACTTCCCCTTCCAGGCTCATATCCTCTGCTGGGTGGTGCAAGCAGCTCCTTGTGCAGTCAGTTTCTGTTCTTTTGAGGCACCCGTCTCTCCCCATATGGAGTGCAAGCACCCCACATGGCATTCAATGAGCCAGGCATTTGAATACTCAGTGCTGTGGCATATTTAAGTATGTTTTAGGCTGCATGTCTTAATCCTCAAGCTCAAAAACTACTAAATTCAAGTGGAAAATACAGATGAACTTGCTGAACATTAGTCCCTCTATGGCTTGCCTAGAGGTATAAATGATTTCGAGACTTTTTCAAGTCAAACTACTGTACAAACATGGCAAAGGGAGGCAAGTAAGAAGAGACTTTTACAGGAAAATTTCAATCCTATAAAGAACCTCCTGGAACAGAAGCCTGGTAATATGTATTACAGAAAAGCTGCCCCCTTTTTTCAAGAAACAAGAAAGATGGTTAGTCCAGCTAGAGTGAAGAAGAAACAAGGCAAAAAAAATCCAATCCAGCGTGTCAGGGCATAACCCTCTCTGCAGATCTCTTCTCATAAGGGTCCAAGCCCATGAAAGAACCTGCAGTCAATGGAACCGAAGGAGTAAGCAGGCCATTGATGTAACAGGTCGAGGAACTTCGATGGACCTGACTTTTCTCGAAAATTAGCTGGATTGCCAGGGTAACCAAATCACAAAAGGACACAGGACAAAATCAACACACAGAAGAGTACAGATCTTTGCCGAAAAGTTCTATGGGCACGACAAAATGAAATGAAACTGGATGTCCTAGAAAACACTGTTCGCTTTCATCATGGCTCTTGGCTGGATTCCACAACATCGCAGGAACGTTTCTACACAAATCGAATACTTCTCACATTCTGGGCCCTGGAGAGCTTCCCACACTGCTCAGAATGGGTAGGTCTTTTTGAGTATGGGCTCAGAGGTGAGATCTAAGCCAGCTGGGCAAAGCCACCATCCTTCAATTACACGTTACTATGCATATGACTGAATCCTGTGATCAACAAGCTGAAAGAGAGTAAAAGGATTAGCCACTTATTTTACCTACATTTAGCAGCAGGATGTGCTTATAAAACCAGATAAACTGGAGGGTGACAAAAAGCTAATCTGAGGGAGAACAAAGGTAGATATTTTCCTGACACTGAGAATAACCTTCATCTGACTAGTGACTAAGCAAACGGATCCAAGCTGTAGAGTGAGGTCAAAAGCAACATCTCTCCAGAGTTTTGAAAAAGTTTTAAACTCATGGTTGGGTTCAGTTCAACATAAAACCTGGGTCCTTTGGATCCAAAACCGAATGTTCCTCAAAGGCTGGGAATAGTCTGGATCAGTTCCTCCTTGGGTCTGTTTTCAGCTGCAGACTTTGCAAATAAGACCAGACATGGCAAGACTTCACCTGGTGCCCAACTTAGCTATTCCCACCTCTCCAGCCAGTCTTATTCTTCTTACACCCTCTGTACCTTCCTGCGCTGGAGCATTTTGCTCATGCAAAATGCTTCTACTGCCTAAACCATTTCCTATTTTTAAACTGTTTGTTTGTTTGTTTCATTGGTTGGTTTGTTTTTGTGGGTTTTGTTGTTGGTTTTTTGTTTGTTAAAAATAAGCTCAGGGCTCTCACTTACTGTTTGGAGATCTCAGTTCAAACCCCTGCTCTACCTCTAACTTGTTATGTTCCAGACAGTCCATGCACTAGGTTAATGGCTTGTGGCTATTGATGACAACTGGTGAACAACTCCACCCCTTTGTTGGCCTTTTTTTCAGCTCTGACTTTGTACAAAATCACCCTCTGGATCAAGGAGAAGCCAGTAGACTTGACTTACGGTTTGAGAGAATAAAATTCTGGTACCATCCCAAGCAGAGGGGGAGGAAGTGGGAAAGCACTGGGACCCAGGAAAAAGCAACAGGGAATAAGAAATTCTTGATTTCCACTCCCAACCGGTTTTCCAGGAGAGAAGTCTTGTGTTTAAAATGAGATTAGAGCACTTTCCTAGATACAGATTGCAGGTATTTTGCAAAGATACCTTAGCACCTTCCTGTCAATAGCTACAGCATGATGAAAGGCACTTTATCAAAAAGTTCCTGACAACCTCCTAGGTACACACTACGTCATGGATGTACCCATCCTGAGTGAAATCTGTGCAAGAAAGAGAGGGTTCATTTTGCCAAATTAGGAGGAACAAATGGTCTCAGAATGAGTAAGAAGCCTCTGAGATCTACTGCACCAGAGATTCTCAACGCATCACAGTGTACTGAGCTCAGTGGCAAAGGAAAATAATACAAGAAAATGGGTACTAGGGAAACTCAGAGGTATGGAGAACAGGCCAGTCCAAAACTCAAGATGAAATGACAGCAATCAAAAAGGAAACTGCTTATCTGAGCTATCATGTGAGCTGCTGAGCGTCACAGATTTTTACTCAAGCTCTCCTCAGATGAAAGAGATTGACACAAATCCGTACAGAGCACTTGTGGACTTGAGGAATATTGGTATTGTGATGGGTGTTGAGAATAAACTGGTAAGGCCCCGAGCAGGTGAAAGACACCGTCCTTGGAGAAACAGAGAGCACATTAGTGTGCCAGCGACGGGGCTGTCATGTTGATTTTTCCCTTCCACCTTCTGCTCAGTGCTGTTTTTCTCACTCTCTCGGAGGTTAAGGACAGATGGGAACCATTAGATCTTTGCGGCTCCTTTGGGAACTGTTAGTCAGACCTCTTGTATATCACAGCCCTTCAAACCTCACCTGCTTACCTTCCGTGAGACTTGACTACAGTGTCACTCACGCTTCTAACTGTGGTTAGAGCACATCCATCAGAAACATGCCCGCCTTGGCTCAGACACATCTGGAAAACGCGCCAACTGCCCTGACAGCTTGTTACAGTGATTAATCACCTTCATTCCCATAAATTTGTGCCCAGTTTTTCATATGAATTTATCTGGTTTCAGCTTGCTGCTACACATTCCCATAATTTACTAGATTAAAGAGCCTTTCAGTACCTGATATTTTTCTCCCAAGGAAGTTCCTTCACCATCATAATCAATTCCCTGCTCAGTCTTTTTTGATAAGCTAGAGAGAGCGAGTGCTTCGCATCTCCCATTGCAAAGCATTTTCTTCAGGCTCTGAATCATTTTGTGTGGCTCTAATGTTCCACCACCCATTTTTCAACATCAATTTAAAACATGCAAGCCATCCCAGTGCAGGTCTCACGAATACCGTACGTGCTTATATCCAGTTGCTTGTCCCTTAGGAGTCTGAAAAAAAGAAATCTATGCAGAGTCTTCGGCAGATGCAAGCTGGCTTCCCTCTGGTTGGCATTTGGAGCACCCAAAAACAGCCACCGGTGACCTTCACTGGTGCTGCCGTCTCAGCAGGTAAAGAGAAAGCATGACAAGGCTGTCTCCCTGCCTGTTCACTGTGATGTTATTCAGTGTTGGAAAGCAAAGCTGCTCCTGCACAAGGTACCACTCTGAGCACAGATCGCCCCAGGCACACCCAGACCGCATCTCTCAGGATAAACCAGCCACCGGGCACAAAGCAGCTGTATCTAGGCTGTTAAACTCTCTTACCCATCAAAGTGGGGTGGCCGCAGCCAGGCTTTTTACATCCATGCCTGGGAATTGTTTGGGAAGGTGCCAGCAGCCTGGGCCAACTTTTTGCAGTCTTGCCGTGGACCCGTGGAGCTGAGTTCCACTCTCTGGAAGTGCTCTCCACCACCGTCCCCTTCACTGAAATAAATGGTGTCCGAACACAGAACCAGCCTCCAAGGAGGGAGAAAGATGAAGCGACTCCCTTGCTTCATCATTCTGAACCCTCTTTCTTGACAGGTCAGCAGGACTTGGGATCAGAGAGGTGGTGACATGCTGGGGCACCCTTGTCCTGCCCCGGGGTGGTCTAAGGGCTCGCACTGACACCGGAGAGGCAAGATTTCCATGCCAGCGGAGCCTTCAGCAGGCGCATCAGGCCCCTCAGCGCAGCCTCGTGCTCTCAGCAAGAGAAAGGACACAGGAAGAAAAGGCAAGAAATAAGGAAGAAAAGGCAGTAAAGGCACTTTTGTGTACGCTCAGAGAGGGCTTGTGTCAGCTCTTGCATCACTGTGCAGCTGGGACCAAACCCAGGCTGGTAACCTCATGTCAAGGTTTAATTGCAAGGTGACAATAAACCGTGGCAGATGCCCTCTGCTAATCCCCCCATACCTGGAGAAGGATAAGGATGAGACTCTTTGCAGTTAGAAAGAGTCTTGCAAGTTGGAAAAGTTTTAAAGGCTTTACTAATGCTACTAATAAATAGAGAAAATAATACAAGATATACAAAACCAATCTTGAATGTCCCGGGGTAGAGCGGCTTTGCCCGATGTGGAGTTGGCGTGACTCCAGCAGCTGCAGGGCAGGCACCCACAAGTTCTGGGCGGGACTTCACAGCAAACTGGAACGGGATTTGGGGATTCAGGGCCTGGAAGTAGGCCTGGGATTTGCAGGGGCGACAGGCAGGGCCCTCTTCAGATGCCGGCCATGGTCAAAGAGAGCGAGACTCTCATAATCTCTTTCTTTTATAGGGTGTATGACGTGGCTGGGATGGAATACTCGGTCAGTTTTAATCACCTGTTCTGTCCGCCCCTCCTTGCAAATATGCCCCTCTCACTTATGGGATGTGTGAAATCTTATCAGTCCTCTTGGTTGTTATAGCAATAAATCTAAACATGAGCTTCTTCAGCATTCCATTGGTCATCTTATCAGTCTGGAGCGAGCAGCGTCTCAAAAAACATGTAGCTAAATTCAGAAAAGTGCAGTTACTTAGAAGGTACTTAGAAGAACTTAGCTGAAAGGAAAATTCACCAAAAGAGAACTGGTCTTGTTTTTAACAAAACCAGGACACCTCAGGTGGGCAGATAATTTAGTCCTGTGGGGTCCCTGAGCTGCCCCTCCTGCATCAAGCATCTGCCCTGCACTGGCACCCAAAGCTTTCTCATGGCAGGACCATCCCGCTGTCACTTGTCAGAGCCAAACCAGCAGTCACCCAGATATCTAACACCAACAAAGCGAGGGGCACTTCACACCTGTTATAGGTAGATAAGGCATCCAGGCTGAGCAGAAATACCACTTTTTCTATCACTTTCCAGGGTTCTCGGATCAGGAGGTTGAGTGAAAACCTATTTGGAGAAAAAAATAACCACTCCCCCACCTCAAAAGAAGGGAACAAAAATACTCGATAGCTAATATTTTATTAGATTTCAACTTACAATAATAGGAATTCCTCCTTATCCACAGAAATTTCCCCTTTCTTATATTCTGTCAGTGGCAGAGAACGCTGACTCACAAATCTGGAGCTTAAAAAAAAAAAGTATTTCATATGCAGAAGAAACATATCTTACATCATTTCATGCTTCCTGCTCTGCTCGCTGGTGCTGCGTTCCTCATTTTCAGGCTGTTTTAAAGGTCAGCTTCACAGAGCAAATCCTGACCTCAGACATGGGAAATATGCTGCCTCATCACTCCAGGATCTTTTCTCACATGATTAGTCTCAACATTCCTGCAAGTAGAACAGGCCTCATCACTGCTGCAACAGACAAAAAAAAAAAAAAAGAAAAAAGAAAAAAAAAGGGATATTTTTGCTTTCCATTACCCAAGTTCATATTCACCACCATCACAGCCCCGTTCCATAGGCCGGGGGCTACTTCAGCAGTGTAATGCTATTGCCATCTATGGGTAAGTAATAGTCTTACCAGCCATATTACAAGTTAAAGTCAGAATACATACCTAAATTGACAATTACTCTCAGGAAAGTTTTAAAGGACCTTAAAGAGGATTTTATTTAAGATTTTCTAACAACTAAAATATAGGATCTGGATAAGAGTCATTCACAGATGACAGCAATTACTTCTCATGTTATTTGCCTTAATCTTAATTATGTACTCACCCAACTGGCTTCATTTTGCCTGAATAATTTTATTTTGATGTTATAATTTGAGCAGGCATGAGAGGTCACATTAAGGTGTCGATCCAGAAGAAGCATGTGTACTCTATATATTTTAAACAAAAGATCTGAATTTATTTGAAATTACTGCTATCAATTATTAAATATTTAAAGAATGATGGAAGGCACAACAGTAATGAACAAGCTTCAGTGTTACAGAAAAGCTGAAGATTAATTTTCTTGCTTAATAACTCTTCTAACAATGTAAGATTTCAACCTGAATAAAAGAACCAGTCAATTAATCTACTGGTTATAAATGATTAATATATACTGACAAAGCAGTTTGATTGAAGTATAAAAGCTACTGCAAACTCTTTTTTGCTTGCTTATGCCTCTAAGAAAGATTCTGGCTCTTTTTCAGTAACCTAATGGACCATGTTCGTATGAAAAAAAATTTGTCAGTATCTGTAAGAAATACAAAGCAAAACTGAAGCTCCCCACTCACTGGGAGACTCTACAGATGACATTTAAAAGAAAGCACAACATCACAGCAAGACAAAAAAAAAAAGGGTTTTCTGTTAAATTATAACTAGCCAGACTGTTATACTGCTCTCAGGTTTCAGATAAAGGCACAGAGATTGCCTCCCACGCCTGCAGAGCTCATTGCCAGGTGGCACGGATCATGCATGGTTAACTCGGCAGCCTTGGCCTCTTCTTGGTCTCTGCTGAACCAGGGAAAGGGAAATTCCCAGGTCCTGGGAGCAAAGATTGCTCCATGGCTTGTCATGCAGAAAAAAACAAAAAAAAAAACAAAAATGAAAAAACCTCACCAAACAAACAACAACAACAAAAAGCGTCGGACCCACCGCAGCTCCTTGACAGAGGAAGGACACTGGGAGATTGCACCTTACAGAAGTTGTAGGAAAAGAACTAAAGCATGAAGTCTTCTTCTAACCAAGTCAGAACAAAAAATGTTTGATCAGGATTTCTGGAAGAAACAGACAGAGGTGTTTGTGAATAAGCGCAAGAATAGGCACTTCCAGTGACCGCAGAACTATAAACAAAAGCACTTTTGTGCACTCCTGGATTACTTGCTCTTAATTTCTCTTGCAGTCACATGCTTATGTGGGCCTGCGCTGTTTGAAAACATGATTCATTAAATGGCTTAAATTGCAACCAAGTATTGTACTATTAATACTGACTTTGTTTTAACTTTCCTGTTACTTAGTATAATTTGTTTCATAACTGTATCTCTTACATGACCAAATCCCCACTGAATCCTCTAAAAGTTCTTGTTGGTATGTGCACTACATTTCCAAAGAGTTTCAGATTTATGTGCTTCCTCCCCGCCCCCCTGTCATTGTTTCAGTGGTTCAGGGACATCCCCTTCTTTTCAGCAGATTGAAACATCCAGTAATCTGAAACAGATTTGGTGACCCTATAGCATTAAATCATGCTTTCTGGCGCTTTCTTCCTGCTCCAAAAGACTGTATGCATTAGCGGGTACATAAAATTGCACCAGAGACTGAATACATATTGAAAAGTAATAAATGATTCCATATGGTCTTAATTTTTCAAAGCAGTGCACCACTGTTTTAAAGCAAAGGTGTTTAATTTTCCAATTAGGAAGATTTTTAAATAGCCCTTCTAACCCACAGATATGGAAACACTCTCACGTCAGATATTCTCCCCAACTGAGAGATTTGGGCGCACCAACAATTTTCACAGTCAAATGGTGTCCTTGGGTTGCTAGCTAGCAAGGGTACAATTAGCCAAGGCAGTTAATTTCTTCCTTTTATGCAAAAAAGCTTGTCTCATCATTACCGCGAAGGCACAGGTCACAAAGCCTCTGTGAGCAAACTGAATAGCATAAGCTTCGTGTTCTTGAACATCTGTCAGACCTCAGCTACAGTTCCTCCCTAGTTTTCCCTGTTTATTTCCAAGGAAAAAATCCATTTTGATAAACCAAGGCTTATAAAACTCCTACCTAGATACAGTTTAGGTTTAATATGCCTATTATGAGCAGTAGCTACTGTATTTAGACACAGCAGGCTCTTTGGCGGATCAGTTCTCAGCGTGTATTCAATTACGTGTGCTTACTTAAATGGTACCCCCCAAAAATCACTAAAAAAAAAATCAGGTCTCAATCTCAACGTCATTTGCTTTCCACAGGTGAAACGGCAGTGAAAAACTTAAGATGCACACCTTTAACAAAACAGTTTGCAAGACCGAAGGAAATTGTTTTGCAGGGCAGGCAAGTGGGCGTACGAACGGAAGAATTCAACTTTTCAGATTCCAGAAGGAGTCTGCAGGGCAGTTAGCTATAATTGCATGCCCCGAGCATGTTTAAGTGACATTCACATGAGCCACAAAGAATGTCAGGCCTTTAATACCAGAAGCAGGACCGGGGCAGAATTGGGGCACTAAAGTTCAGAACTGCCCTCCCAAAAGCCCCTGCTCCACTGATGTCTAATCCTGGAGGCTCTGGAGTCCTATTTGTAGTCTGTCAGCATCCCAAGATACAGGACATTCTGCTTTTTGCATACCCAGAACCACCCCACGTTGGGCAGCTCCGTGACTCTCTTCTCACTGAGCCCAGCGCTGGAATTCGGAGCTCAGACACGTCCCCGTGCAAGACGAGACCCGCGGCCCCGGCTGCGCAGCCTGCTCAGAGCACACCCAACACATGCCAGCGGGCTCCTGCTCCTCACAGCACGCTGCTCTGATCGCTCTTCCAAGACAGGACAGAAGGTAGGAGGTGTCTGTCGCTATCCCATTGCTGGCTACAGCATGTCTCAGGCACTCAGAAAATGTGACCCCCTTCCCATTCCTCCAGCCTGATGCAGCTCCTGAGTCAGCAGCCGCCCAGTTCCTCCAGGGTGGGAGAGAGAAGCAGCTGCAAGTGCTTATCATCGACTTCCCCACCATGTGCTGAGCTGCTGACTGCTTTTACTTAACACTTCACCAGCTCCTTTGAACCCTTTCTCAACTCCCTAGTGGGGGATGCTTCCTTCCCCAGTGTGCCTTGCAGTGCCCCCCACACCAGGAGACCCAGGGTCAACATCTCCCCACTTCTGCCTGATGGGATTCAGATGCCTCCCTCTGACCTTCCTGAAGACTATTTTACCCGGGAGCTAGTCTGGCCTGAAGAGTATCTTCCGGGATGTAGGCTGGCCTAACACGCACTCCATTTTCAACCAGCCTGTTGAACCCATACTGCTGCCTGGGGGAGAGGGTGGTGATTCAGGATTCACAGGAGCAATGAAAGAGAGGCTGTGACCTGGCAATAATAACATTGCCGTGGGGAAGGGAGAGGGACAGCCTTGGATTTCAGCCCTCTTTTCCAAGTCTGCTCTGTGTACTTTACATCGAACGTTTGTCAGACGACAAAACACAAACCTCCAGGAAAAGAACCATAAGCCACATCTCCAGCTCCTAAGTGTTCTGATCACTAGAGATACAGAATGACAGAGGGAGGGAGATGCTTGGACTTCTTCCTCCAGGAACCACATACAGAAGAAAATAACTATTTGAAGGAACTAAAATAAGCTGTATGCAGGCAACCCGATCTCAAAAGGAGAGGCCAGGCTGAGATTCACAGCAAAGGGAAATCCTTTCCTGCAACCTGCGTTCTCTTCTCCTGATCCCTGAGTAAAGCCTCTGCTCTAGATGTGTGCCTTAGATTTGCAGGTAGAGGGAAGCAGGACTGTGACAGGTGGTTATTTTAGGGCTGTGGTGTGTAAGCGCCACTACAACAAGGCAAGGATGGAGGCTACACCTCTCTGCACAGCACTATGCAGACAGGACAGCCACCTTGGAGATATTATTTGTCCTATGAAGACAACCAACGCTGCCACAGTTCCAGAGGTGTAGCTTTCAGGTCTCCCCATCAGCACCCTACCTCTAGGTACTCAGCACAAGGGACCCCGCTGCCAGACCCGCACCCGCTCCCCTTTGCCTCACACATCATACAGGCCTGCGGGTCCCCTCCAGAGCTGAGCTGCAACTCCGCTTTGAGACAAGGGGAATGGGAAAACGGAGAGATGGCTTCGCCTGACCCCCGGTGCAGCCGCAGCTTCTGGCTGCAGGCAGTTTTTAGCGTATCATGCTACCTCCAGCAAAGGCTTTTCTCCCCGCGCCGCTGCAGGCACTGCCCGCAGCCTCCCCGCACTGGCCCGCTGAACGAAGGGGCAGCTTCTACGCGACGGTACCCGGGCAAGGCTCGCAGGGGCCACACCACAGCCCCCGGTCCGCACCGCGCACCAGCGGCCGCCTCCCCGCTAGCCGGAGCCTGGCGACCCGCGCTACCCCCGGGCCAGGCCAGCAGCAGCCGCGGCCCGGCGCTCAGCGAGCCCTCCCGGGAGCGGCCCCGGCCAAGGCCACCGCGGCGAGTGCCGGCGGCCACCCCGCCCCGACGCGGGACACCCGCCACCGCCCCTCCCCCCGCCTCGCGCCCCCTCCCCGCGCCGCATTTTACTCGATTGTTTATTATTTTCCAAGGGGCGGTGGCGGGGTGGCGGAGCAGACCAATGGGAAGCGTCGCTGCCCTGACGGGCGAAGGGCGACGGCCAATGGGCGGCGAGGGCGGGCCCCGGCGGTCACGCGCGGCTCTAGAGCATGACATCATCTGTTTGCACGGCGCAGCCTAGCTTGGTGCGGGCGGGGCGGCGGGGCGGCGAGGGGGCGGGGCCGCCGCGAGGGGGCGGGGCGGCGGCGAGGGGGCGGGGCGGGGCGGGGCGGGGGCCGCCTCCGAGCTGCGGCTCGGCGGGGCTGGGAGCCGGGGCTGGGAGCCGGGGCTGGTTGTCGGCGGGGCGGAGGGTGTCGGTGTCCCCGGCTCGCCCGGCGGCCCTCCGAGCGGCAGGCGCCGCGTCCCGCCGGCGGGGAGCGTCTGGCGGCCGTTGGGCTCGCGGCATGCAGCCCGACCGCCGGTTAACGCCGCCCCCGCGCTGAGGTAACCCCGCCGCGGGGCCACTGCCCACCGGTGTGTGGGCAAAGGAAGGTGTTAAATTATAATAATGGAATAATTAAGCGATAAGTGGGTCTAATTAAGGCCGTATGGGGTAACCGGGACGCGTTAAGTGACATGCCCGGGTTGCACAAGGAGTCGGTGGCGGGGCAGAACGGACCTGTCCGAGCCAAGCGGGAGAGGTGTCCGTCCGTCCGTCCGTCCGTCTGTCCTCACAGGGATCGGAGGGGTCTGTGTCCTGGTGGAGCAGAAGGCGAGGGGAGATGACTAAATGTCTCCTTGAATCATTAACAGAAACTGCTGTCGTGAAGATTAAATCCTTTCGTATCATCTAACCTGAATTAAAAGGTGGCGTTTCTTGCTGGATCTTAGCAGTTTGACTCATTTCACCCTAATGATATAAATGCAATAATTGCATGTATTCCTAAGTATTTAGAAATTATGATGCAAGCTTTTGAGTAGCATAATGTCAGCTTAAAAATCACGTTTAAAAAGGTTTTAAAATATGCGTGCTTCTTTTTTTCTTTTTTCCTCCCTGCTTTCTTCCTGCCATGAGTGTGCTTGGGTCACATCCATGGCGCATCAGGAATTTGGCTATTGGTTTAAAATGGATGCTGAGATGCTCCTTTAATGGAACTTTAAGAACAGGGATTTCAGGAAAACACCAGTATTGCAGGACTCATAAATAAAACGGACAGAGCTGGCAACACTGCTATGCTCTGCTATTCGTGGCTGTTATTAAATGTACGAAATGCTGTTAGAAACCTTTTACTTCTATCCATGAGAAACTGAGAGTCTTTCTTGGCCTACAAGGTGCAGCTTTTCGGTGAGCCTTGGCAAAGCAGTTTCAGCAGATGTGAGGCTGCTTTAATAACAATTTGAAGCTACAGGGTTGAATTCTCCCACTTGCTCAGCTTCACAGCTCCTTACTTAACCAGTTTTTTTGGAGGTTTCATTGTAAACATTGTTTCTGCCAGAAAGGTGATCCTGTTTTTTAATGTCAGTGACTGTAGGCACTGTATGTAGTGCAGAAATGGGTCAAGGACTCCTCAGCAGTGGGTGCTCACGTTTAGGTGTATACAGAGCTGAATGCTTCCAGCCTTAGGGTTCAGGCCCCAAATTGTCAAGATGACTTGAGGAAAGAGCTTTTCTCTCCACAGTAGTAATATCATCATTACCTTCTGCTACTGCACTTCTCTTCCTTTGCTTTCCCTCCATTACAGCAGTCAGTCAGCCAGTTCACAGGCTGAAGTCCAACTTCAATTGATCTTTAAATTGCTGTTCATCACTTTGAGGAAAATTTTATAGTCAGAACTCTGTACCCATCTTTGGCAAACCCTTCATGTCTCCATGGCACAATTTGAACCCTTGCTCTGTGTCTACCTGCCAGTCAGCCCGTCTTCCTGCAATAACTGTGGAATCCATTAGCCCGTTCTAGCCAAATTGGCACGACAGGTTAAAGTCTCAAAGTATGAAGTTGGCTGGCTTATAGATGACTTGACTTTCTAATCAGAACACAGGTTGCTCTGAATCAGCCACACAACCTACTGCCCTTTGCCCAGTCTGTGTTTGAAGAACATAGTAGGGAACTGTGAGAAGAACAAAAATACACTCAGGGAGCCGCTCTCTCACGGGGTGGCTGGGAGGGTTATTGCAGTGGACACAAACCTCTTGGGGATGGGGCTGCAGGTGGCTTACAACTACCCGTCATATACTTGTTTGTGTGAAGTCCCTGTAGACAATGCAGCCATTGTTTAATGTAACGGCAATATAACATTGTTTTATTGGGCGGCAGCACACAGCAGATTTCTATAATGTGATGACAAGGAGAAGTTCTACGTCCCCTACCCGCCATACAACTCTAGCTCCAACCTTGCTTCTGCAGTAAGATATTTGTGTAGGGGAGGCAAAGCCAGAAACGTGACTTACACTTCTCTAGCTACCAGCTCAGGAGAATGTGGGTTATAGCAGAATGAAGGAGCGACCATATCTCGGTTACCACCGTGAACTGGTGCACTCTTATCTTATGGGAAGCTGATGCTCTAAATTGACAAAAGGGAAGGATGAGAATGAAAACTGAGCTGGTGATAGCCTGCTGTAGTTGAACATAGCAGCTCGAAAGAGTTAAACTCCATGCAAAAATCACTTAGGAGGATTCCCATGCAGAGTGCTGTCATCTGAACGTTACTTTCCCCAAAGCAGTATGCCACAGGCCCCACATCTCATGGGTCTTGTGTGGTCCGTGTATGGCTGAGATCACCCGCAGAGGCAACTCGGAGCTGCAAAGCAACTGTGACCCTGCCAGATCCATATCATCAGGTATCGTGGTAGGTACACGTGTTCTCAATATAAACTTGAGCAGGGATAGTAGATAAAAGGAGATGCAGAGGAAGACACAGCGCTGCCCTGAGACGCTCACAGTCTAAGTAGGCACAATAAGTGAGCGAGGCTTTCAAATGGCCTCAGGGCTGGCCTAACTTTATTCCTGTTGAAGTCAGTGATAAAACTCCCATAAACGGAGCCTTTTTGAAAATCCCACCCTAGGGGTATTAAAGTACTTAAAGGAAGAGACTGGAAATCGTGCAAGCTTTAGATTCAATTTTGATCAGTTTTTGTATGTATTTCAGTAGGCCCAGCCACAGAATGGCCATAAGAAGGGCTCTGTTTTGTGCACGCACATTTGGTAAGTAAAATGTGTCAAAACAATTATATTGTGGTTTTAATTCTACCTCTAAACCGCAATATCATGCATGCCGTGTGGAGCTGTGAAGAACTGGTACCGTGACTTATGTGATAGAGGCTGTACGGCTGATATACCAGTGAATTCTGAAGAGGGCAGATAATCATGCAGTAAAGGCCCAGGGCTGGCACTCACGAGATCTAGTTTTATTTCTCAGTTCTGACATGGGCTTCCTGTATGACCTCAGCACAGTCATGTAATTGCTCAGTGCCTCAGTCCATCATCTCTTTAATAGGGTTACTACTTACTTATTTCCTTTCTCCCGCCCTGGCCTGCCTTACTTAGACTGCAATTCTGCCAGGGAGTGGAGCATTTCTTACCACGTACATCCAGTACAATGAGATGTAATGGCAATGCCTGTAGAGTAATGCAATGCCAATTAAATAAATAAATGAAGATGATAATATCATTTAGGACTAGATTTGCAGCTTGTAATTCAGTCTAAGGTCAAAGTGCTATGCTTCCCTCAAACCTTGGGACCTAAGGAAGCGCTCCATGGGGAGGTTTCTGCACTGGTCAAAATCAGCCCCAAGCAGCAGCATGTTTTGGGAAGGGCCTGTGTCAGTCACAGCTTTGCAGCCAGCCTTTGCTGGCTAACTGCTGAAAGCCACAAGCAGAGGCTCCCCGAAGGTGTGGTGTTGGACTAAGCATCTTCTCCTCGTGCATGGCCTTGTCTGATCTTGGTTCCTGGCTCTCTTCAATACTACTGTGGTTCTCCTGCTCTACCAACTGCTAAATCATACACGTGAACACCAGTATCACAATTGCAGAGTAGCTGGTGTCTTTTTGAGCTGCCTTGCATTCCTGTAAGCGGTCACGTTACAACAAAAGCCATGGCAGGGCTTAGCATGACAGCATCATGACCCAAAATGAAGCTGCAGTGAAAATTATTTCCGTTACTCGAACCTGCATTCGTTCTGATTAATTCAGTGTCTCCTACTATATTTAGATAACTGAGGATTAATTGTATGCATGCTGGAATGCTGTCCCTTGTAATAAAATCATGCCGAACTATTCCTAACTTGAGTGCCACTTGAATCTGAAACCTAACTAGACCCTGAGGGCCTTAGCCCTTACTTAGCAGGACGTGTAACGCATGCAGGATCAGGGCCTTGCTGTTTTCTAATCAAACCAAATGGTTTTCAAATCTCATTGCTTGCCTACAATGCTAAATAAATCAGGAATAATTCAATTTGTCTGCTAATTCTACATAGCAATCCTCCAGAAGCACGCCCACTTCTCAATACACGCAGTTGTCTGTATCTGGTATCGGAGACAACACTATTTTTGTGCTAAATCTAGTCCATAGTTTAGGTTGATATAAAGCTAGGTGAGAACTGATACATATACATTGCTATGTAATGTCTTTATATTAATAGCTCTATATTCTTTGGCTTTGTGGGTCACCCCTTTATCCAACCTGTAATTATGTCTTCAAATGAGCTACTTTGGAGGGCTTTGTGCCAGGGCACGGCCTACGAGGGGGAAGGACAGTGGGATTACATTCACGTGTGGACATGTCGCAACATGCTCCCGTATCACCAGCAGACGGAATATAAGTTTTCAAAAAAAATGACTACATTGGACTCCAAATTTAAAGTTTACCAGAATAACTCCTGCACCAATAATTTATGACCAGCGGAAGCAAGTCAGAAAAGAAGCAGCGCTCCATTCCTCCGCCGTGACTGCCGGAGCTGGTTTGACGGTGAGACGCAGGCGGCAAGTTCCGGAGCTGTGCTCCTTCCTGGTCAGGAGGGCCTGGCAAAGAGAAGAGGTAGGGAAAAGTGAGACGGCTGCGTCTATTTTTGCCGTTTAAATTCTACTAAGTGCAGAGAGCCAGGGCTAATGTAACCCTTGGAAAGAGTTACCGCATACTTTGGGAGATTTGAGCTCCTCCCGCCGCCGCCTTCCCGCGGCCCGGGCGGCGCCCTCAGGCCCCAGGCCGGCGGGGGACGCACGGCCCCGGCGGGGAGGAGGTGCTGCTGCGGAGCTAAGAGAAGGCGAGCGGCCAGCCGCTTCCCCCACCTGCTCCCAGCGGCATCTCCAGCCTGCCCAGCCCCGCCGCCTCCCCCCGGCCCGGCGCGGCTCAGTGTCCCCGCCCCGTCGGGGCGGCCCCTGCGCGGCACCGCCCGTCCCCCGCCCGTGGGCGGGCCGCGCCGTGCCGTGCGGTTAGGTTGAGGCTCCCTGCGTGTGTCTATAACTTTGTGTTGCTGCCGGTGGTTGTTAGGAGGAGGGATGTGGAAGTCGGCGGCGAGCAGGGTGACAGGCTGCTCGGGCGGGTTGCGGCGGCAGGCGGGCTCGGCGCGGGCGGATCGCTTGCCTCTCGCCGGCTGCTCGCAGAGGGAGCGGGCGGTTTGCCGCTTTCCCTTCCTTCGCCTTTAAAGGGAAGGCTCCTCGGAGCCGAAGGCGCAGGAGCAGCAGGAACCATGCAGCAGCGTTGCTTCTTCCTCCCGTGAATTCGGATCTTGATTTCTGCCGGTGTGGAGGTTGCTGTTGATTCTCTCCTCCCTACGCCTCCCTCCCGATGTGGCTCTCCCTGCCTCTTCTGCCTGCGCTTTTTAAATGACTTGAGTGAAGGGGGGAAAAACTGTCAAGATGGCAGCAGCAGGAGCAAGGAGGTTATGAATGTGGTGTTGATGCTGGAACAAAACCTATTCTCTTGGGCAGCCCTAGGGAGGGCTTAAAGCTTCGGGACCTGTTGGAAGACTGGCGATTTGATTTGTTCCTGCTGTGTTTGCTTTTTCCCTGCGAGAAGAAGGATTTATTATTATTATTATTTTTTTAAACCGACCAGCCCCGGGGTGGCCTTCTCCCGCCCGCCTGCTCCGTCGGCTGTGAGATTTTGGGGGGCTGCTTGCGTGTGGCTTGGGGGACACCGCAAAGTGACAGGTTTATGCTAGTATGCAGTTGGATGTATGCTAAGACTTCAGCTCTCTTTAGGGCGTTTTGAAGCAGCAAAAAGTCTTCGGCGTAATCTGAAGGACCCCTCTCCCTGCCCTCCTGCCGAGGGACAGAGCAAAAGACCACCCCCCAAAAGGGAAGATAATCTGCGGAAGCTCGGAGGCGCCGGGGGCGGGGGGGTGGGGAAGGTCCGCTCCCAGCTGGATACAGCGCGGTTCTCGCTGGAGCTACTTCTGCATTCGCATGGAGTGAAACATAAACAAACACACGCACCGCGAGAGCGGCCGCTGCTCCGCCGGCGCGGAGGGCAGCGCCGCGGGCGCCTCCGACGCTGCCCGCCCTGTGCTGCCGCTCCGGCTCCTAATCTGATTTTTTTTTTTTTCCCTCCCCCCCCTCCTCCCCGCTCCGGCGTGCGCATCGCCCGCGGGGAGCGGGGTTCGGGGTGCAGCAGCGGAGAGCCTGCCAGCCCTTAGCGGAGCGCGGCATGCCCGCCCGCCGGCCCCCCGCCTGCTAGGCTCCCGTCGGTACCGAGGAGGCGGCGGAGGAGGAGCGGGGTCGGCGGCCGCCCGCCCGCCCCGTCGCAGCGCCCCGCTGCCGCCGCCGCAGCCGCCCGCGGGAGAGGCCAAGATGGCAGAGGCGTCGCCCCCCGCCCCGCTTTCGCCCTTGGACGTGGAGCTGGACCCCGAGTTCGAGCCGCAGAGCCGCCCCCGCTCCTGCACCTGGCCGCTGCAGAGGCCCGAGCTGCAGGCCAGCCCCGCCAAGCCCGCCGGCGAGCCGCCCGCCGACGCCGCCTCCATGATCCCCGAGGAGGAGGACGACGAGGAGGAGGGGGGCGGCTCGGCCATGGCCGTCGGCAGCGCGACCCCCGCGGGAGAAGCGGCGGCGACAGCCACCGCCGTCCCGGAGGAGGCGGCGCGGCTGCTGGCCCCGCTGCCCGGGGGCGGCCCGGAGGGACCGAGCCTCTCGCCGGGGGGAGCAGCGGCGGCGGGCGCTGGGGGGCTGAGCGGCGGCCCGGCGGCGGCGCCGAGGAAGTGCTCGTCGCGGCGCAACGCGTGGGGCAACCTCTCCTATGCCGACCTCATCACCCGCGCCATCGAGAGCTCCCCGGAGAAGCGCCTCACCCTCTCCCAGATCTACGACTGGATGGTCCGCTGCGTGCCCTACTTCAAGGACAAGGGCGACAGCAACAGCTCGGCCGGCTGGAAGGTGAGGCGGGCTCCTGGGGCCGCGGCGGACCCACCGCGCCCGGCTCGACGGACGGGTGGCCCGCGGGGGAGGCGGCCGCGGAGGGGGACGTCGGCGGCTTTCCCCAACGGCAGCCGGCCGGGTGCTGCTGCTGGCCGTGCTTGTAGTCGCGCTGTCGCCTTTGCTTTTATGTAGATTTTTTCTTTTTTTTTTTCAAGGGAGGGGGACAGAGAAGTTCTGTCTCTTTCCTGTTGCGGTGTGCAAGCGGTGAGGACTCCTAACTCTAGGAGCATGAGAGACGCTGGAGCAGAACTGGCGTCTCTGGTGCACAAGCACATGAATAGGGAAAGAGAAAAGAAAAAAAAAAATTTAACGGTGAGGCTTTGCTTCGTTTTTGAAGTTACAGGTACCTTCGGTGTAACTCGTGCTGGAAATAAGCAGAGTTGCTTTTATGCAAGGTTGGGCTGAGTCTCAAAGCTCAAATACAGAAGGGCTGTGTCATTTGTGTCAGAAAAACCCCAGTGGTTTCCCACACGTTCCTCAAAGGCAATAGAGGGAAATTCGGGTCTTGACATTTCTTCATAAAGTTAATCAAAGCGTGGAGTTATTGGCTGCTCAGCCACGGGAACGCTTGGTTTGGGTTTCTTGCGGTGCCAGTGTATGAGTGCACCGTCTACTGATAAACCTTGTATATCTGAGCATTTTCTGTCCAGCATTGTGACACTTAGCAGCTAAGATTACTACGGTTTTAATAAGTGAGACCAAAAAAAAAAAAATATCTGGTTTTGTGGTTTGTTTACTTAGTGCATGCAAAAGCACGTTGCAGGCAGGCAGGGTTTTGCTCTGAGAATCTAATAAGGCCTACCAGGAGCTGGTGCTGCACGTAAAGCGCATTTGAAGTAATTTCCAGAACTGCTTTTTTCTCCTCGTTTTCCATGTCCATCTATTAGTGTGTGTCGGACACCAAAATGTCACGTACTTGCAGCTGTAGAGAAATGCAGGTGCTGCTTGATGTCGATAACTGTTTGCAGAGGGAAATCCCGGTATGGTTCAGTTGCTGCTAAGGGCCGATACTGGCAGCATCCGAGACTGAGTTTTTGAATGGATGGCTGAAGGCGAATTTGCTGGGAAGTTTTGTTGTGTTCCACAGAAATTAAATTTCCTCTTTGAATTGCTCTACCTTTGGATCAGGGGACAACTTAGGGTATTTCTGACCAATTTGTGTACTGTATGATGAAACATTTCTGGCAGGTTTTGTATTAGCAGCCCTGTCTCGTATTTTTGAGCCTGAGCAGGACTTGCTGGTAGGAATTGAAGTGCAGCTCTATGATTTTTACCTTCCAAACGGAGCACTGTACAAGCATTTCACTGACAGACTTATCTCAGGCTGGGGAAAATATAAATACAAAGTTTATCAGTGGCATAGCTAATTCAAGACAAAGCTTTTAAAGAACTGATCCTTTTTACAGCTTTTGCCTCAATATTAGGTGTTGAATTGTGATCTGACTTTGCAAGTGTGACAGGGAGTGTGTTAAAGGGTTACATCTTCCGATGACAGCCTGTGCCTTCGTAAGTTGTTTGGTTTCATGCAGAAGCAGTGGCTTTAGATGTCAGCCGCTATGACAAATCCAGCCTTTTTATCTGATACTTTGACTTTTCAGTAAATTCTCGATACTCAATTCAAAGGAAGATTTAGTGAACAATGGGGGTTATATTGTTTTGGCTGAATTTGGTGGCTAAACTCCCATTCGCTTCAGCAGAAGCAGAATCTGGGCCATAACGCAAAGTGCTTACATAGATTAGTATGCTTAATACAGTCACAATTTTTCTGACAATTTATACTGTTAATTTGATATTGATTCCTTTGCTCAGCAGCATTAACTGGTACTTGGAGCTAATTAAAATGTTAAAAACTTGGATCCCTTGAGATTTCTCTGATATAATTTAGTTCAGAAGTTTCTCACAAGCCTTTGGGATGACCTTTCTCAGGAGATGCGAGCACACTGGTAGCAGAAAATTCTGCCTCTTTAATGAGTGTGAGCTGTCTCTGGAAGTTAGGGTGAGGGGTTTGATGGTGTTAATGGTGGGTGCAGTTGTGCGTGGTGGTAGGGGCGTACTGAAAGGGGCAAAGGAGAGGTCAAGAGCTAATAATTTGTCAGGCATCCAAAACTGCAAAATTTAATTCTTGAGCAAGACTAGAGTTTCTTTTAATGTATGCATATACATTCAGAAGAGGAATGTTTCAGTTTCTTGGCTGGAACATAAATTAGTTTGTGCAGAGGCAACACTCTTAAATGGAGACTCCATCTTAGTCTCCCGATGCTAAAACACATTATATGTTGTTATAATCTTTGTTTCCCTCACAGGTGATGAATACAACTCTTCAGGAACTAATGTCAACTTTTCACATCAGACTTTTTCAGACTGCTAGTTACACTGAGATTTTAAATGAACAGAAGATACTTCTGTATCAGAAGGCTTTTGTCTTAATTTAGAATAATTTTACACAGTTAAATTCATCTTTGAAGGCAGCAAGAACATTTAACAAAATTCTGCTGTGGCACTGAGTGGGGAAATTGTCATTTTAAACAAAGAGAAGAAGACAACTTATTTTTATTCTCTTATGTATTATATATGAAATACTAATACTGTTTCCAGCGAGATGTGCTGAATACCATAATCCATAAACATAGCTGGGATTATACTCCTCAAAACAATTATTTTAAGAGCTATAAATTAACCTTACAACTATAACTTTTTTTTTTTTTTTTTTTTTTTTGCCTAGGGCCTTAAAGCAGAAGTGAATATTTCAGATGTGGTTAAGAAGGCATATATTACGTTTCCGCTAATTCAGATAAGGTTTTCCCAATACACCCCCCCTACACCCCAACAATCTTCTTTGCTTCCCCCTCCCCCTGGCTCGGGTAGGATGTTCACTAACCTAACGCTGCCCGGCAGCTTAACTAGGGCAGTAGTGTATGGAGCATCGCTGCAGAGCTGGCGCGCTGCGGACGCTGCCGTACACTTCCAAATCACCGGGAAGGGTTTAGGTGTGTGCTTCAATATCCGCTTACTGTCTAGGATACTTATGGAGGGTCGGTATTTATATTTATCATCACTTGGGGGAGGGGAGAAAAAGATCTGAGGCTGAGCTGGTTTCACCCTTGTGGCATGCACTGTGCCAGGCAGCTGTTGCAGGTACTTCCACAGAGCTCCTCGATCGTCAGATCATCCCGTCTTTCCAAATTCGGGTATCCGTTACTCTGTGGATGTCCTGCAGTTGCAAACTAGTGTGCTGACTTAAAAAACAAGCTTTTTTCCCTAAAAACGTTTAGGATGCACTAACTCACTTCACTTAATAACTTTGAAAGATAAAACAGAAATATCTTTGTGTCGGTGTCTATAGTAGAGGTGCCCAGTTTCATTATAGCTTAAGTACTTCCGTATCTCTTCCTATAATGTTATTTTGTAATTTCTTGCAGCACTATCTTGTGAAACAGTCTTTTCGACGTGAAGAGTACACTAGGGGGACTATTTTCTTCTTTGTTGAGCAGTACGGCAAGACTATGAATCTGGTCCTTTATACACAGATACCAGCAATTCCCAAATTTAAATGCAGCTGATCTGCTTTGATTTTTTTTTTTTTTTTTTTTTTTAAAATATCAGAGGCCTGTTTGTTTTACACCTATTGCATTCATCTTCCTGATGAAAGAGGACTACTAGCTGCGGGCATATTTACTTTGGAGGGAGTATTTTTGTAAACTTCGTACGTGGACATTTCATCATTCCTTACCTTATTTTATTGACCAATATGTACCAAAGGGCTGCAGTCCCTTCAGCGTAGCAAATGCACAAGTCTTTGCTGTAATTATTGAGACTTGAAAAGACTTGAGAAGTTTGCCAGTGATGTGGACAGATGTCTAAATCTGTTAGCCAGATGCCGATACACAAGATGTGTTGGACCTTTTTTTATCATCTTTTTGCAAAGGATGTGGGAAGGAAGCAACACCACTCTGTTGTTCTTAGTTCTCCTTCCTCAGAGTGGCACACAGTGTCTTTATCAGGAGTGGCAGTGTAAAACTGGAGTTTGCATCAGTTCCAATTTTTTCTTCAGGTTTTTTTTTCCTTTTTCCACGCCCCCTCCCCCCACAGAGACTTAGTTTCCAAGTTAGCCGCTAGCATGAATATTTTTTCCAGCCTTCTATCATATTCTTACTTCCCCCCCCCCAATTTTGAGCTGCCTTGTTGCTCCGTACAGAAGGGTTTGAGTTACAAGCTGTAGTCTGATTATTTTAAGTTTTGATTTACCAAAGCAAGCACGGGTTTAAGCACGTGAATGGGTCTTTGGGACTTCACTGGGATTACTTGCATGCTTAAACTTACTGCTTAAGCATCTTACCTGATCAAAGCCTTACCATGTTGTGCTTTAACAAAATACTCAGTAACATTTGTAAGTGAATTTTGTGCTGAGCAACATAAAGAAATGCGTGGTTCCAGCCCCAGAGTTGAAACCGCTAGATAATGTGCCTCTTGCATCCAAGAGGAGTATACTTTAGTATTGAAGTAACAAATTACTTTTTAAACTTTCCAGTAGAAACCATGTGTAGATATTAGCACACATTATTATTTTATATCTGTAACATACATCAAAGGTCTCGCTTTTCCCCAGCTCGTGCAAGCAGGTGACAGCTATTAGAGGAGAGAGAGTCTGAGCAGTTCTTCCAGAATCATTGACATTGTTGGATCCACAGTGTGACAGTGAGGAGCACCTCCGCTGAAGGACTTGTTAAATACAGATGCAAACACATCGCCTTGGTGAATGTCATCAGCTGCAAAGAGTCACAGGCTCTGATAAACTTAACTTTTGATGCAATTGGGAAATCTCCAGTGAATGATGCTGGACAGTACCGCCGTCAGGTAGACCTGCATGACAAATAGTGGGATCAATGTTCCTCAATTCTTTCAAGTCAGGTTACCTAAAACAGTCATGCAACATAGGTGTTGGATGTAATAGGTTATTAGTGTCAATATTTGGGCATATTTAAAATACAAAACTTGAGAGTCAGAGGTTGGCTCCTGCACTTACCTGTGCGTTTGAAAGTACGTGGTTAATGCTAATAAAAATTAAATCACCACAGTGGCTTTTATATCGGCTGTATTTTATTGGCTCAAACAAACACTGTCTGAGAGTGTCAGGCTGGGGAAGAGAGGCGTCGCGGCGCTCCCGCCCTGGACGTCCTGCCTTTGCTCGGTTTTGTCTCGATAAAGCAAGCGGTGTCTTACATGCGAGGCCGTTTTGTATTCGGGTCATTTTGGTGGTGCTCCACCACTTTGCTGTAATCCTGGGAGATTAGGGGCGGCTGGGCACGTGCTGGTGCATTTAGAAAGGCGAGTGATTAGGGTTAGCCGGGTGGTTTTGTGAAAGCTCTTTGTACTGACGTGGACAAAGTAGGAACCCGGAGTCGGTGGCCTCCTTTGCAGAAGGGCAGGCAGCGCTGGGGTGGGGGCAGCCCCTCCACGGCCCCCTGCGGCGGCCGGGTTGCTTTCAGCCAGCTTGCATGGGGTGAAACCACCACAGAAAATTACGGTGAGTGTTCTGGGTTCCAAGAGAGGCCGAAGGGATTTTCTTGGAGATAGGGGAAAACTGCGGATAAATAGTCAAAAGCATTTCTCTAGGTGGCAGCGTCCTAAAGGTGCCCCTGCGAGATTTTGGCAGCCAACAACTTTGCGTGGAAGTATGGAAAATCTTTTGTGAGGATTGTTTCTTATTTGCAATGCAATTACAGTGGGTCTTAGCGTAGTGGCGGCTTGCCAAGGGAGAAACTGAGTGTGTTTCCTAATGCAAGTTGTTACTTAGACTAAAATCTTTGCATGTTCTTGTTTCTCTCCCACTCTTTAAAAAGCCTTACTACTACCTCTGGCACAGAAAACATGCCCAAGGGCAGGGTTACAAAATGGCAGTGTTAGTTTCTTTTAAAGGCATGAGGCCCTCTGCGTTTTGAGGCAGACTCTCTCTGGAGGAGCGTGAGCTCTGAGCATCCTCCTGCAGCTCTTTCCTTCCCCTTGCCACAAAACCCCACGATTCCCAAGTCAGCGCTGGGAAGGGGCCACAGCCTCGCCAGGTCCCGAGGCGGGAGGCACATCCCGGTCCTGCAGCACGTAGCGAGCATCCCGATGAAGGCCTGCCTGATAACACGGTGCTCGGGGAGCTGCAGGGTTTTTTTGATGTGGCTTTTCTTGGGGCTGACAATACGTGCGTAGCGCGGTGGTTCAGGAGCAAAATAAAGTGCTCAAGTGATGTGCACAGTCATTCAGTTTTCAGTAGTGCTGGCTCAGCACACCATGAGTTAAGTGAAGATTAAGCTTAACCTTCTATTCGCTCTTTTTTTGTGCTTCTGCAAACTTAGACTGTTCTTTTCTGTTACAATTTCCTGAGCATTGCCACACACTAAGCTTGGAAAATGAGGTGCATTTAGCCAATTTATGGCCTGACATATGTTAATTAACATTAATTACCTGCTTGAATAGTCCATTTAGCACTTATTATTAAAAAGTGGCTTGTCTACAGAAGGGGATTTTCCTTCGGAGTGAGGTGTTTTGTTCTAACTTGCTTCAGATGAAGTCAGGATGGGGCATCCCGTGCTTCTCTGCATGGCTGTACCACTTTCCTGATGTTTCAGTTGTGTGTGTGGGATACCATTGCATCGCTGACAGGCAACAGCTCCTTACCCATGTGTATTCGACATTTATTCAGCATCGACTTGGCTTTTCCAAGCAAACCAGCCTGTCTCCAAGTGTTTTTTGCTAGCAGTGGGTATAGCTCTTGCCCCTCTGATTGAGACAGCTGTGCTTCTCAGCTTGCCAGGAGCTGCAGGGAGATCCAGAGGCCTGTGGTGATGTGTCCCCAGGTCCTCTTTAGGGCGGAGGGGTTGGAAGAGCTCAGGTGTGCAAGGCTGGAGGGGGTGCATAGGAGTTGCTGGGGCATGCTGGGAGGGCGTCTTCAGCTCTAGATGGCCAAGGATGGTGGGCCTTGAGGTTCCCACAGCTGTTGAGCACACCACTGCCGGAGCAGAGCATGGTCTTCAACAACAGCAGGTTATGTTTTACTGTATTCATCAGCTGTGGTATCGCTGTTATCTCCTGGCAATGTGTTGTGCAGAGGTTGTTACAGGTCATTAGTCTAAAACCTGAGAGATGAGGGGAGTAACAAGCAGAGAGCACTCGTTCAATTTCCAAATACCAATATTAAAAAAAAAAAAAATTCCATTCCTCATTTCTCCATCCCTCAATTCCTCATTCCTCTCTTGGGAGACTCCAGGGACTTTGTGTCCTACTTCACCTTCTCCGCCCTTCCCTTTGTAACACCAGCTGGGGGGGTTGCATGGTACATGAGGTGCCCCTGTGGGAAACCGAGGGCTGGCTTGTAACTGTGAGGGCACATTGCAGAGTATCCCTGCATTTTTAGCTGGGAATGCAGCGTGGAGGCAATTGAGCTACAGGACTGGTGAAAGGCAATTTTGGGGCACTGTAAGGGCTTGGGAACAAGCAGGAGGTTGCATTAGTGCTCTGCCTCATCCCTGTGAAGAAATAGCAAGGGACCTGCCTTGCAGTGGGGCTGGAGAAGAGCATTGCTGTGTTGCCATTGCTTTTTGCCAGACTGCTTTCTCCCGATGCTGTGCCTAACTGCGAGGTCCAGGAGGAGCCGGTCGTGTCCTGCAAAGCCAGAGGCCTTTCTCTGGGCCACCCCCCTTGCATGTTGGCTCAAGAACCGACATGCTTGTTGTGCTGCTTTGCAGGGAATTTGAGGCAGGTCAGGAGATAACAGCATTGGTGTCTTGTTTGTAACTCTGTGTTGCTTATTGGGGAATTTTTCTTTGTATGCTGGTACCTATTAAAAATAAAGGCTATTTAAATACTTCTACTGATATAAAAACACCTTTGTAAGATTTCACTGACAGAGAAATGCCTTTCTGGAGATTTGTATTGGTAAAGAAATGCCTTGTGAAAATTAGCTCTTATAGCAGACTTGTGCTAACGAATTGAATGGATTTCTTGCTCGATCGCAACATGCTATGCACTTAAGAGCTGACTTATGAAATGCTGGGTTCTCACTTGAACATGTTTATTTGGCAGCATATTCTTTTGCTTTCCTTTATTATTTCTCTGCCGCTGGTGAAGTTGCTGCTCACTATGTGCAAAGAGACGTGCGAAGGAGATGTGGGTTGGGACAGGAGGGCAGGGGCAGCCTGCGGATCATTACCAGAGGGCTGGAGGAAGGTCCACTTGAAGCGAGGAACGATGACGTGCGGCACCAACAACTTGTCATCAGAGCCTTTGCAGCTTGTGCCCTTCAGGTCTCCCCAAGAGTGCTGCCTGCCAGTTTTGGGGGGCAGGGAGCTGCTGGCAGTGGGTGTGGGGCTCTGCCTGTGCGATTTCTGGCTGCTGCACCCCGAGTGCTGCGGGCTGTCAGGTGCGTTTCCATGGGCTGAGTCACTGGATCACGCCACTTCTGCGTCCCTTCAACCACTGCCTGTGATGAGGTGAAGGGTGGGTCTGTGCTGACGTCTCCGTGCCAAAATCCCATCGAGAGCTCCGGAATGAGGGCAGAAGCGCTGCTGGAGGTGCTGTTCTCCTTTGATACCTGCCTCTGAGGCTGCCTTCACGCTTTGTGTTGTGCTTTGTGTTGTGCTTTGGGTCTGCCTGGAGGCTGCTCATAACCCAGCCCTCTGCCCGGCAGTGCCTTCAGGCCAACCCACCCCTCCATCCCTGGCTTTCCCAGACCTTCGGCTCTCCCTGGAGAGCAGTGGAGGCCATGGGGACACCCAGCATTGTGACCAGTGGGTGGGTTGCAGTCCTAGCAAAAAAGTTTTTGGTATGTTTGCTGGCTCCTGAGTCATGAGAGCAGAAAAGGGCAGGTCTGGGCTTGATGCCAGCACTTGAACGGGGAGATAACATCTGCTTATCCTGACCCCAGAGGAGTGGGAGGCAGCAGATAAGTCAGGAGGCTAATGAGGATGGAGACTGGTCTGCTGGGGCACGGCAGATAGAGGAGCACCCAAACACATGGATACGTGTCTGCTTGGGCTTCATTCTGCCTCCCAGCTGCTGCGGCTGCTCAGCGCAAAGTGATTCGTAGTGGGAATAAAAAACCTGGTTTGTGCGTATGCAGCCTGGTTTATGACAGCGCAACTTTCACAGGTAAATGAAGTAAAGAAAGCAGAGTCTGACTCTTGTCCCCGCTAAAGGCCACGTTAAAGCAGCAGAGTGGGACTCTCCTACTGTGCCGCAGCAGCGTGCGTTTGCATTAATGTAAGCAAGACTCAAGCCAGCAGTGCTTAAAATCCTGGTTGCAGCTGAGCCTGCACTCCTGATGAGGACCGAGCATGACCAGACAGTGTTAGTAACAGTGTTGTACTTAAATAAACAAAGCTTTGTTTGAAAACATATTAATTACCTAAGAATATTCTAATACAAATTACTCTCCTAGTCTAGACAGCCAAGTGTAGATCGGGATGTCAAATTCATTTTCACCAGGGGCCACATCAGCCTCGCGGTTGCCTTCAAAGAGCTGAATGCAATTTTAGTTACATTTACATACAGTCCTAAAATTACATTTGGCCGTTTGAAGGCAAACGCAGGGCTGATGTGGCCCCTAGTGAAAATGAGTTTGACACCCCTGGTATAGATGATTTGCTCTTATAACTTAGTGTTTTCTCATGCTTACTGTGTTGGTTTTTGCATTTTTTCCAAAATAGAATGAAGAATAATAAATACATTATTCTAAAGAAATAATTTTAGGACAAGACTTCCAGACCATATTTATTTTATCTAGAATGTGGACTAAATTATCTTGATATATATGCCAATTATGTGTCAGTGCTCTTAAAACCTGCTGTATTTGTTTTTTTTCCTCTCCACGCTAGCTCTTCAAGCAGCTATTTCAGCTCTCTAAAGACACATTATGTCCAAAGTTAGCCCTACTTTCTCACATGAAGTTTGCAGTGTAAACATGCCTTAAAATGTGAGACTTAATCTAGATCAGAAGTTTCTGACTTCGTAGGTATTTATGAAGTTAGGCAGTGAACCCCTATCTTGTGTAAATATATTTGCTAGTGCTTCATGGAGGATTTGTCAGTTTCATATATAAAGTTCTAGATATGCTTAGTACATAGAATTTGGCATCTAGTAAGTGAGAACAGTGCTCCACAAAGAATGTCTTTGTGTGAGACTCTCACAGGCTCCCACATTATCACCTTTTCTGCTGGTTGGTTTTGTGTTGAGAGCAGCAATGTGGTTTTCTGAAAGCCTATAGCCCACTGTTTGTTCTGCAAAACTGCTATGGACCTTAACTAATTTTCAAAGAATGTTTTTTTCCAGGAATTCGTAGGAGAAGGTGATGCCAGTTCAAGTCGTGTCCTGAGATGCTTGTAAGCTGAGACACACAGAGCCGCTGTCCCTGTTTTTGTGCAACACGATCTGTTGTGTTTAAAAGTTTCACTGTATGGGGGAACTCAAAACCATTTGTCTGATACGTCAGGTTTCCGAGTGAATGGTGCTTCTTTAACTATTCATCAAGACCTACAATGGGAGGCTGCTGGTCCTGCGATGCCTTTGTAGGAGAACAGCTTTGGCGCCAAGAATGATACTGCCACAGAGGAGCTGTAAAATCTCCGAAGCATTTTGTGAATCTTGTGCAAGCGGCTTCTGCATTTATGTAGCCTGAGCCGTATATGTGGCCCAGATAAATGGGTCACATCTAAAGTCTTCAATTTTCATATGGAAATCATGTCAGAGCTCTGCATGCATTGGGCTGGAGGTTTCCAGCCTAGTTTTTGTAGCAGCCAAAAGCTCCAAACCTAATATTATTTTCATCATTATGTTGACAGTGTAATTCTCACTTCCCATGCATGTTGAGATTTATTTCTTGCCCCATTGCTCTTACAGCCTGGTTCATGCACAGCAGAAATACTTGTGATTAAAATGTACTACAAGGTTTGCACGCTGTTTTTCAGAAAGCTCTGGAAAAGGGAGCCGTGTGTCTATGAAGGTGTTTGAAAATCAGTAGTGAGGCCATTTTACATACAAAAAAAGAGGGAAGGTGTGTAGGCCATGAGGTAGTGGCATGCGGGGCTGGGAGGAGGAAAGATTCTGTGAACTAGCAGTGGGAAGTAAATCAACCTGATGTATGTTCATAGACATCTGATGTCTGCTGGCCCCAGTGGGATAGCTTGGAGCAGGTGGAAGAAGCATACTGTTTACCTAATTAGAAACATAAATAAAATCTTCCCAACTACTTTTTTTTTTTTTTTCTAAATTAAAATGCATTTGAAGCATATGTCAGATTTCTCACATCCAGGAAAGATCTCTCAAACCCTGCTGTTCCCCAGGGAGGCTGTTTCCATCTCACCTTCTTCAGGGCTCTGCCAGGTAGCAGGTCCTCCTGGTCAGAGGGTGGAGTGGGTCATGCATTAGCAGTTGGAGATGTTGGGATTCTTCCTGAGCGCATCCATACTCCTCTTTAGTCAGTGGGAAGAATTCTCTCATTTGAGGTGACAGACCAGGGAACTGGGGGGAGAAACAAACAAACAAACACACAATTATCATAGTTGAAATAGTTGAAGATAGGATTTCACCTCTGTATATTTATTGAGAAGTCGGTGATAGTGGGGAGCAGGGCCTGGGCTGCTGTGCAGTGAGAGCAGCTCCATATCTCCAGTGTATTTCAGACACTGAGGAGACAAAGATGATGGTAATTGCAAGAGAAACTGCTTAACTGCTTTGTATTATGTTCGAAATGAAGGGGGAATAACACTGATTGAATGACCTATTTTAACTTTCTCAGTATAATATGTTTAATGTTTTAGTCTTTTTCTGGACAGTGAATTATAATTTTATGAAATCCTTCTGGAAATGAACATGTTGCTGGGCAAAGTATTGTATCCTCGCAGTTTTAACCGCAGTTACCTCTCGCCGCTTGACTCAGTGGCAGGAATTCTCTCTTTCGACTGGAAAGGTTCTTTGCTATGCAAGGCAGCGACAGTGGGGTTTTTTTAATACAAAATAGGGACCTGTCAGGAAGAATATAAAATAGGGCACCGAAGGAGTCTAATTTAGAAGGAGAAAGGGCATAAATCTCCACCTCTCTCTGATGACAGAAGGCCAAAGTACAGCAGAAGCATTTCCTTGCTTGTAAAATGCTGGTCCTGATACCAGAGTAGTTGTTCTGTTAAAGGCACAGCCGTATCTAACATCCTTACAAATTCTTGACATTGTTTTTGGTATGTAACTGGGTGTGACATAAGGGGATTCTTAGACTGCGAAGCACCTCTCTTAGGGTCCGCTCTGCTTATTGTGCTGTTACAGAAATTGTTTACTGTTTTGGACTGGTGTCAGGCAGAATAATACTGAATAAATCCCAGATGAATGTGGGTGGTGAAAGGAGAAAAATAACTTCAAATAAAGAGGGGTATTATCAACTGAGCAGCCAGTGTTGATCCTATGGTGCTGAAAAATGGAAGCAGGGAAAATAGTGTGGTAGTGGGGTGTTGTTGTTGTTGTTGTTTTAAAGATGGAAAATCGTTGCTGAAAAAACCTGTTCAGACCAGAGTTTGGTATCCTACTTAAACTCAGAGCAACTTGGCATCCATGCAGCAGCACTGTGAAGTATTGAGAGGGAGAACAGAAGTACAAACAAGTCTGCAAAACTTGAGAGGGTGCTCAGATTCTTCATCCATTTAGGACAACATGACCTGTAGCGTCACTTGCAGCTGCTGGATCCAAGAGTATAAATAGTGAAAAGAACACTGATTTGGCCAGGATAAAATGTTCATTTTGGGTTTTTCCAACAGCTGTGTCAGGACTTAACCCTGGCAAAAGCTTCTCACGTGTAATTTTTTATTCAGGCTTATACTAAGCATGCGGAATGACTATGTTCTCTAATGGAAGGGGAAAAAAAAAAAAGAAGAAAAAACTAGTAAATTGAGAAATAGTGTGGATTTGATGTCCCCTCAGCCTGAAGGAAAAATAATTTTCTTGAACAGTATGATAGCAGTTGTTTGAGAAATTAAGGATGGATTTCCTTCAATTGTAGTTGAATCATGACATCTTACGAAATTTATCCAGTCTTGAGTGCCTGGTTTCTGATTTGACATTTTCCTTGGATGGTTATTGGTGGTGTGTTCTCTGTTTTGGTTGGGGTTTTTTTGTTTGTTTGTTTGAGGTTTTTTTCGAGTATCTCTGCATGGGCTGAGAGAGGATAGTTTCCTTATTTTCTGTTTTCTGCAGGAAACAGTATCGGGTATCAAACCACCAATTCTTCCAGGTGGATACAGGTGTGCATGGGCCAGCAGCTTTCTCCCTAGAAGCACCATGATACAGCGGGTGGGTTCAGACAATGCCAGTGATGGGCCCTTCCCATTTTCCAGGAGCAGACAGGGAGTAGGAAAGTTGGATTTTATGTGGCTTGACCATTAACTGCAGATCGCTGAAGTATCTGTGTGGATAGTTCTCACTATTCAGTGAAGTGCTGAGCAGAAGTACTAAATAAGAGCATACTTCATTTATACGAAAATCTACACTGAAAATTTGTTTCAATATAAAAGTCAAGTGCTCAGGAAGTACAAAATGTCAGAACTAAAGTTGCGTCTAACACTTGAAATGACTTCTCATGCTGGCTATGACACCCTCATTAGTAACGAGGTCACACACTCCATCCGCTCCCAGCCTCCTTGTCGGGCGGGATGCTTCAAGGGGTATTCAGGATTTCGGCTCATCCCCCGTGATCTCTCTGTGGGCCCTGTGCCATGTTTGTTGCACTCAGCTCTGAGTAAAGAATTACCACGCTCCCTGGCGTGCTTGTGGGTGTCATTCACCTCTCCAGCATCCATGGGCTTCCCGGGTGGGTACCACCCCAGCCCTGCATCCTCTTCTCACCTCCCCAAACTCCTTGGCCTCCCCGGTCTCCTGTCCCAGCCGCCTTCCCTGGGATTCTCAGTCCTGCTCCATGCATCCCTCCTTCCTTTCCCTGTGATCTCCCACCCCTCTGCCCATGTGGCCGCCTCTTCTTGTTTCCAGATCTCCTCTCCTTGTCCGGCTTGCCTGGGTTTTTTTGTTTATTTTTTTTTTCCATCTCCCTATTCCACATTTTTCCCTTGCCCCAGGATTCCCTATGTTCCATGTCTTGTCTGCCCCAGGCCACTCATCCTGTTTCTAGTCCCAGTTTCAGTTCAGGTTTGCAAAGCTATTAGCAACAGGGAACAGGGTTTTACAAGAGGAAGTGTTAGACAATACGAGGTGTAGGTGGGGCTTAGAGTACCACCTATAATTTACAACATTGTTTATTTTTTTTAACCAATCCACCCTTAGGTAAGGCGTCCTGGTGCTGTTGGTGTGCAAATCCTTAGTCATTCGAGTAGTCCTGTTCCCTCTGCTGATACTGTGTAGAGAGGGATTGCTCATGCGTGTAAGAGTTGGAGGATCCAGCCTTAGAGAGACTTCAATCTCTGTTTTGATGTGGCCTGCACTAGACAGCAAACAATGTCTGAGATCATACAGTTCATAGGGCTACTGAGCTGTCCCTAAAATATTTAATGGTATGTGTAGTAGTTGCTCTCATTTCCATGGTGAGCAGCTGTTCCTTTTTCCTATCCTATTGGTGAGAAGAGACAAGTTCCTCACTGGTAGTACCTAAGACATGAAAGTATACAGTCCATAGTAACACCATGTTCTCCATCCTCTAGTAGGTGTCCTCTGACTTCGTGTGTTTAGACTAGAAAATGTAAAGAGCCTTTTCCTTACATAGCTCCCCAGTTTCCTTATATCTTTTGCCTCTGCTGCTAACTTCATGCCTAGTCTTTAATGATTCTGGTAAATGCCTCCACATATGGGTGAGAAGCCGATCACAGGTTTTTTTTGTTATCAGAATTAGACTGAGAAACTCCTACTGAATCGTTACTTAAAACAGCAATGTGATGCCTTGGAGTATGGGAGGACAGACACCTTTGCTGCTTTTACTTGGTGCGACTTAGCTTCTGTCCTGGCCGGGAGGCAGCTTCCAATAGACTTGGTGCTAAGATCAAGTCATTTAATGGTGTGAATAACCTTATGTTGACCTTTTAAAGAGCTTATGCATGGAGCGCGCAGTTCGTGAGTCCCGTGTTCCGTCGTGGTAAAGTTCGAAACTTTAATCAGGTAACAGGGTGGCCTCTCCTCTTTCTATTGCAATAAAGTGCGTGCAAACAGGCCTTGCAACAAATAGTGCAAAGGCGAACCTGGCATGCCCTGATTCCTCTCCCACAAGATACATCTGTGGGTTGTTGTCCGCCAGTGCTCCCCAAGCTATTTCAGCAGCTCGGTCGGCTGAGGGGTTCACTGGTGGTGGCTGATGCCTTTCAGAGACTGCGCTTCAGTTTCCCAGGCTATTGATAACAGCTGTTTAGTCACAGCTCTCTGGGTCATGGTGTGCAGGGATTTTTCTGATGGTTGTGGTGACCTTGGGGGGGAATTAGAGTGGATGTAATGTTTGCAAGAATTGGAGACGCCTGTGCCATTGAGCTGATGCACGTTGCCGAATCAATTACTAGCACTGGCAGGATTTTGCTTTAGGGGAATCTTGCAGCTACATCACAGTCTTGTTATTAGTAGATTATTGTTAATCGGTTTTAATACAGAGCCAAATATTTGCAGGGAAGAGGGGCCTTAAATAGTTGGTTTCTGTGGAGTATTTTCCCTGTACACAGCACTGTTGCAGGGCATAGCCTGACACTGTATTTCACTTTAGTTTTCGGGAATTTTTTTATCAGCTCCTGTGTGGAAATACACATTTGTTGTAGAATTGTCATCCTCAGGTGAGGAACTGCTGTGTTGTGCCTCCTCCAAAGCCAGAGGTGACAACAGAAACTCTTCGCATAGAGATTTTGTAACTTTTTTGTTATGTGTTGAATCACGTCAAGGGAACTTGGCACCTTTGTAACTTGGGCTGCTGCGACACAGGCCCCCGATGAGTTTTTGCAGAGGGAATTCCCAGGAAACCTGTCGGTTTTCATGTGCAGCCCCAGGTCTAAATCCGGGTCGTCGGCCTCTCCTGCAGCCACGGCAGCCGGGTGTCACGGAGCAGCCGTGGTGCAGTGCGCTCAGACGCCTTTAATTTATGGCCTCACAGGTTGTGAATGTGCCTCTTCGCAGGTGATGAAGGTGCCGCGACCCCACATCACCAGCACAAGTTTTGAGCCACGCGTTTTCGCTCTGCGAGGTTGGGGTCAGGCTTAGGGCCGTTTCCCTCTTGGGCTTTTGGGTTTTGTACCAGTTGCAGCCTGGTGCTTTCCCAGACCTGCTCAGCCGAATCCCTGCTCGGGTTAGCCCTTGCTCACACAGTTGCTGAAGTCACTGGGAGACCTCTGTGGAAATGCATCCCCCCCCCCCCGCCAAATTCAGCCGGTTTGTTGTTTAGTGTATTGATAATTGACTGTCAAAGCGTTGCATTTAATTCAAGTGCTGGTAGGGTTTTCCTCAAAATGCCTGTGTAGTGTTCAGCCAGTTAGGAGTTACAAATGTAAATATGTTTACACAAAAAAATGAGGATTGCATGAAAGCTGGCATTGCTTAAGCAGCCAAAAGCAGCGTGATTATATGCTAGAGGAACACCGAAAATGTAGGTTGCCGGAGCGCGCCTCCAGAAGTGAATCCCAACCAGAAGAGCTTGCAGTTCCTCCCTTCTAATGCAGTGTCTGGTGCTGAGGGACACAGAGGAGAGGGCTCAGGAGTCTGTGGGCATCCTCGGGGAATTTTGTAGCAAAGTTTGAAATGCCGAAGAGAAGTGTCGGCTTTATCTAAACGGGCCCTTGTTTTAGACTTTCCTGGACGGTAGCAATATAGTCGGCGATTGGGGGACCTCTAACACTAGTGTTTCATAACTGAAAGTTAGGCATATTTCACAAGCTGTCCTAGTTCAGGTTGTGAGCATGGGCACACGCACACCCCTCACACACCCCCCATACACCCCCCCAGCACATTGTTTACTTCCTCTGTAAGTTCTGGGACATTCAGTACTAAGGGGCATGATACGCTTGCATAAACACCCCAGCCAGATTTATCTCTCAAGCCTATCTTTCCTTTCCCATCTTGGAAAGTGATTAGTCTGCAGCACACATTTTGTTCTTTGATTGCAGGGCATTATTCTGTAATCATTTACAGTTTTGCAGAGCCGTAGCACTGGCTTGATGGAGTATTTCTGTCATGTAGCCGGTGCTGTCAGCTGAAGCTTTAGCTGTGTAACGTGAATGGAGCATTACTGTGCAGCTCTGTGTCATGTTAAAACTGGTTTTTTTTCTTACATTGTGTGCTTTCTGCACATTCAGAAAAAAATCAAATGAACATGTTTAAAGTGCAGGTAAGTGTCTCTGCAGCAATTCATGCTGGGGGCTGGTTTGTAGCTTTTAGAAACTGTGTCAGTACTGCAGCACGCTGGCTGCCAGCCGAGGCTTTCCTATGCATTCGCGGAGGGTGGAGAAGTTTAAATAACTTTTGTTTTCCATGCTGCACATCGTGTATTGAAGCCTACACCAGTTAGAAATTGGCAACCTATGTAGATTCAAGAACCTGTACATATCACTTAGTGTCTGAGATAAACAGAAAAGTGAAGAAATTGAAAGCGAATCAGAAAAATCTGTCCTATCTGTACTGCATTGAGGCTTTTCCATGTGTCCTTTGTGGTTTTAGTTTGTTTTCCACGTTTCCCAGTGTGTAAGGAAAGAAGGCAGGAGGGGTAACAACCTTGAGTTAACATGCCATGGGTTGAGATAAGGCTGTCAAGCAGAGTTTTGTTTGATGCAGGTGTCCAAGCTGTAAACCAGTTCTTCTTTCAGTAAAAAGGTGTGAAAAGTAGGTAGAAAAAAATTAAAAACCTGCAGCGCTGGGTTCTGACATGTTCATAAGTTTATTTTTGCCATATGCGTGCACCTTTTTCTCCTACAAAGAAAGGTTTAGTGGACCTGAAGTTCGTGGGTCTGGCCCAGTCACCCATGCCAATGAGTGTCTTTTTCCAAAGAGTCCCAGAGATCTGGGCTGTACACCATGTTGGACAAAACACTTTGCTGTCGCCTTATGACAAACCAAAGCCCTGTAGTTAAAAGACAGAAGCCACAACCCTGATGTACCGTGTACAAATACCAGGGAAAACTGAGGGCACTGCAGGTGCAGAATGACTGTTAAATGAGATGTCCAGAGGATCCCATGCCAGAAGTCAGGACAAAAAAATCTTCCAACAGCCTTTGCTGTCAGTCTGATCTTGAGGGCAGGGCAGAGCTAAGGAAGGAGATTTCCTCTGCCTACAAATCCAGCAGTTGTTCTTAATGGGCAGGTGTCAGAAGAGTGCCCTCCTCTGCCTCGGGGACCTGAGAGTGCTGGGCCAGGAGGAACACCAGCCTCACATCTCCAGCTTTGGAGCAGGGAGAACAGGCAGCACAGACTAGTAGCGACATGGTGTTTTTCTTTTAACCCCTGCCCCCTGATTTACTGATGTATAGGGGTATCTAGAGCATCTGATCACAAATTTCAATTCTCCATCCTAGAAGTGCAAGTTTCTGTAAAGTCCTCATACAAATTCCTTATTTATAAGTGAAGGGGAACTTAGGAAGACTAGGCTCTTGTGAAACAACAGCTGTTTAGGAAAATTACGAAATTGTGTAAGGAAGCAACAGGTTCATAGTGTGTGTGTTTATGGAAGTATCCAACTGCTTGGTTGGGGGTCAACCCCAGGATTAAGGTAGCTGTCCTGTGGTTGTTGGAGGGGAACGTGCCACTTGAGATTGTGAATTTGCACTATGCGCACCCCAGTGGGACAAGGCCCTCAGTTAAATGGTGCTTGAGGCCAAGTAGATAACATTTTTCTGCTGTTGTGAATTAGTGACAATGGCAAGAATCTTAGAAACAGGCAACTTTTGTTAGCATCTGAGACAGACCGAAATTACACGAACCACTGCCAGCCACTTTCCATACTCTGTGTTCCCCCAAAACCAAATGGAGCTGCTGCTTATCTCCCAATGCAACATCAGTTGTGCAGCCAATGTTAAGCCCTGGTAAATAAGTGGAAGTGACTCTGTGCAGGAGGCAGAGCAGAGCACAGTGCTGCCGAAATGCTGGGGTGGGTTGTGGCTCAGCTTCAGGAACTGAATAATTCATATCTAGTGCCTCTTGCTGTGTTTGAACAGGTGCCACGGGGTCACGGAGCCTGGGTTCAGCATTACTTACCCCAAATCCCTTATCACTTCAAAATGGTTTGTAACAGTTGTATTTGTTTTCCTTTAACAGTGGGAGATGAGCCCTATTAATCTCTGTTCTTTATATCACTGTTCATAGAGAGTGCAGCTGCCCACGGAAAGATTTCTAGGACATACTGGGCTCAGTACAAAGGAGCTTCACACTGAGAACTTGAGGCTCCATCCCGTCAGGCAGAAAGGAGCCTTTGCCTCAGTGTGGGTTAATTATTTGTTAATAGCTGGCTGAGTAGGCAGGACGGTCACGGGCAAGGCATGAGGCTGCTCAGCTGTGCCCAGAGAAATGTTTCTGAGAGTGAGAAGGGGTTTTCCTTACCCCTCCAGGTGTGTCAGAACAAATGTCATGCTGAGGTTCCAAATCACACAAAAGGTTTGGGAGGAAAAGAAGCTTTGAGCTTGAACGTATTAGATTATGAGATTATGATACAGAGAACAAGATCCTCTTGAGTGGAACGGGTAACTCTAAGGGAGGTTTTGGATAAGGACCAGGTGCTGGGAGCATCTTTCTGAGCATCCTGACCACTTGCTGGCTGAATGCAGTAGGGAGCTGCTGCTTGGAGCTCAGCTGAAAACTTGGCGTGGCCGAGGAGGCGGAGGTGTCTGTTCCTGCCCTCAGCTCTGTAACTGTGGTGCTAATACTTTTACCTCCACGCTTGCCTGGTGCAAGGGTGGATGAAAACAAGATGTGTTTGTGTGAGCAAGACCCTTTGCCAAGCCAGACGGGTGAACTCAGGAGGCGATGCTGTGGATTTCAATGCGAAGGAGCCATCTTCCAGATGCAGAGGAGCCACTGGCTCCTTGTGCATCATATCAGTGAAGAACCCTGAACTGTCGAAGTGTCCCAGAAGAGTGGAAGAGCGTGTTAAATTGCACACTATCATTTTATCCTCTTCCAGCGCAGCCAAAAAGCACATGTGTTCTTCACTCAAGGAGTTTGTTTTTAGGCAGAGTAAGATTCACCACTGCTGAGTGCAGCTGTTGTGCAACTGCAGCTTGTCCTGTGCAAGCCCCAATAAGATTTGTAATAAACCCAGCAGAAACTGGAACCGACACTGGTGGTATCTGAGGGAACAGCAGATGACAGACAACTCCCCTCCACCACCCCCCTAGCCCATTGCTGACTTTTAATCCTTTCTCTTCTCTAACCATGAGGCATCAGAGGTCAAGTCCTGTTCACAGGTCACTGACAAGGGAAACTGGTTGTTAAATTCTTAACTTTAATTCTTTCTACTATTTAATTAATTTAATTCTTCAATTAATTTAACTCTTAAACTGGATGTTAAATTCTTAACTTTAATTCTTTTAATTATTTAATACATTTAATTCTTAAATTAAACTTCTAACTAGGCTAACATTTTATTTTTGTATTTCAAGCTAGAGGTTGGTCCTGGGCGCAGTCTTGAAAGCACCCCCTGTGCAACATAGAACAGGGCCTGGAGAGAGGAAATGAAATCAGAAATGGAGAAAAGTTATTTTAATCATAAATAGCTGCGGTAGGAAGGTAGATGTTTATATGTGCAGTAGTACAGTACCTACTGTGTGTATTTTAAGAGAACCTGAGAATAGCAGCTGCGATGAAATACTTGACAGCGAAGTCAAATATAGTTTAAGTTGAAAAAAAAAAAAAAAAAAAGAAAAGTTGCTGGGGAGGGTGGATTTTCAGCTTGAAGCCTGTCGGTGTTATCTCCTCTGCACAGCACAGAACAGCCTGTGACTCTGGCGCTTGTTTGCGAACGCGCAGTTCCCGTAACGGGATACGTCCCGCTCCTGTCAGCGTGGTGGTGTGCCCGGGCAAATGCTCCCCCGCCTCCCAAATTTGCCCAAGAACCGCAGGAGGCTGACAGCTTCATTCCTCTGAAGGCTGCCTTTGCAGAAGCGTTGCTAGTTTTGCAGCTGATGGACCCGTTGAGTTTTAGATCTATAGAGCTCGAAAGCGGCAAAGCAGCGGGCACTAAAACCAGAGCTCTTGCTAATGCGCTGAGGTCAGAAGGATCAAAACCTAAATTAAACTAGTCCCTGAAATTTGGCTCTGACTCACAAATTCAGGAAGTTCTATATGAAAATCAGTCTGGGCACTGTTTCTTTCTTAAGAGTTCTTCAGCTAAAAATAATGTCTTGTGCTATAGTTATAAATAATATGGGCTTTTTTTTTTTTTCTTCTTTCCCATCTAATTAAATTGTTACTCTTGCCACAAGGTAGGGAAAGGGAAAAGATAATAACATGGATCTGGTTGAACAAGTATGTAGCTTGCAGGTTTCAGCTAGAGTGTTCACAGCTGCAGCTGATGCTGAACCTTACGCTAATGTATTTAATTGTCAAAAAGAAAAGGGGGTGCTCTGCAGAGATTGGCAGTGGTTTCTGTGTGTCTATCATTTGGGAAACCCTCTTGAAAGCTCATCTAAACTGGGTTTTTCCTGTGCTGTCAAAATACAGAAGAAGGGATTTTTATCTTAGGTTGTTTTTTTGTTTTTTTTTTTTAAAGGAAACTGCAGTGTTTTTTGTAAAATTAAGGTTGAACCATACAGTAAGATGTTTTGATAGACTCCGGTGTCTTACTAAAATGACAAGCAGCGGCCACGGGTAGCCCTGCCGTTGTAAAGAGCAGCACTTGGCAGGTTTGCTGCAGGTAAATAGTGGATAAAGCTGGAAAAAGGAACTTCCTTACATCGTTATCACAGCACTGAGATGCTCTTCGAAAGCCACATGGGCGACCTGGCCATGGCTGTCTGCCGGCTGAACGGCGAGCAAGGGCGGCAACCTGGCGAGATGGTGCTTATCGCACCTATTGCTGCTTCTGTGTTAGTGCCCAGAAAAGTTTTGTGTGTTTTGCTGCTGTGATTTGTCAGTGGCCGATGGGGCCTTTTACAACGTTTGGGGTTTGTGGTGGATTGTAGGGGCCATTGGAGAGGCCATTTAATGGGGTATGGCTCCTTGGGAGAGCACCGAAAATGGTCAGTGAAAGCGGTAACAACAGGGAATAACGTGGCTGCCAATATTTAAGCTTAATCATGACGTATTTCAGGTGGCAAGAGGGTTATTTTTCCCCAAATGAGACTGTGGCAGGGGGAAAAGGAAGGGTCTTAAAAAGCAGGGTACTGCAGTGAAGCAGGCCTGCGTGGGCAATAGAGCTGGGTACAGGCTCAGAGATTTATTGCATTGAAATTTGCTGTCACTTAAAAAAAAAAAAAAAAAAAAAAAAATGGAGACAGCTGCATTGTTTCAGTGGCAGTGAAGCAATGCTGGTGACGTACCGGGACAGGAGGGACCTGCACGCTCTGTGACAGCACGGCATGTACACGGGGTCAGCCCACAGCTTCAACTACTGCTGCTGCCTCGTCTGGGGCTTCATTTTCAAGCCAATATTTATACGTAATAGCTGGAAGCATGTTTCTGGAAGTAAGACAGTTACTGCACGTGTACAATTTCCAAAACACCCCCTGCGCCCTTCCTAGTTTCAGTGCTTTGAGGGGTTTAAGACATTTTAAAAAAATGTTTTATTACAATGCAGGCAAGGCATTTACTAATTTTTCATTTGCTTGTCAACTGCTCTGCAAGAGTGACAATCTCACAGGAAAACGCCATGCTCTAGTAAGGCGGTAAACAGAAGGCAGAAATCCTAATATTCATTTTATTGGTTTACTGCATCGTCCTGAGGTCATCTGCTGCCCTCCAAAAGTTAGTGAGGGTGTAAGCAAAAAGAATACTGTAATGTTGAAATGAAAGACCCCAAAAAAAGGAACTTAGGCATTTTTAAAGAAAATATGCAAAGGGGTTGAGGGAGAAAGCTGGTAAGTGCGTGTGTTTGTTTAAGGAATTGAATGGGTAGCAAATACTTTTCCATGTCTGTGGAAAATATGAGTTGGCTTTTGCAATAGCATTTTATGGGAAGAAAGATCAAGGGTTCAGGAGCTGAAATACTTATTCATAAAACGTAGGGAGCGAAGACAAGCTACTTGTTGTGCTTCTGCCCATTTGCTGTAAGTCCAATCTAGCTGAATCATTTCTAGGAATGGAGTGGGTAACTGAATTTCCAGCCTCCTCTCCGTCCTTGGCTTCTCTCCTGCATGGCTGCCGCTGATTAGTACTGGTCGTACTGAGCTTTATGCGGAGGGTATGTGCCTGTCCACTTGATTGCTAAAGCTTTTACCACCTTGGGACCTAAGTGCAATGCACTTGAAACTGGATTAAAACCGCCAACTCATTTGATGGAGGCTTTTCAAGCAGAAGCTGGCCCAGGTGGGATTTTGATCAGGTGCTGGGGAAATGAAAGGCCCTTCCCCATCACCAGTCCCATCACTGCATCCTGTGCGTGGTTTCTGACAAAAGCAAACCTAACCCAAGCATTTCCCCTGGTGTCCGAGGTCTTCCGAAAGGCTGAAGACATAGGATCTGTCACGTGAAGCCAAGCTATGCTGCAGGTGTAATGTTTATTAGTTCGGTGAGTGCAATCTTTTATTTGTATCTCTGAAGAAATTCGGGGTTGGGCCGCATGGGCTCCTCACCTGCAGGTTTTTGCTGGCAGCTTCTCCCACCCCACGCTGGCCGATGGATTTAAGCCCTGCTCTGCTGCCGGGGTGTGAATGTAAGTCAGTACAGCAACCTGGGCTTGGCCACCGTGTCGTCCTGCGCCCGGCTTTGTTTAATCTGGCGCCTTCCCAGCTTGTCTTAAGTATTGCTGTGTGCCTGAAGTTGCTGGAGCTCAGCAAGGCTGAGCCCCAGAGGTGCAAAGTTTTATGTTTTGTCTTCTTTTAAATGAGTGTAATGGGGATGAGGTGGGGTTAAAACCAGTAAAAAACCATTTTGAGACTACAGGTGTGAGGCTACACGTGAGTTCAATACGGTTACCAAACACTGTTCGAGTGTGCTGAAGTTTTGGGTTTTATTTATTGATAGTAGAAAAGCAGGAAGCTCAGGATGTGCTTTTGGGAGGGTGTGAGCCCCCATGCCGTCCGTGGGTTTCAGGAAGGGTTGGCGACGCATCCGAAGACTCTGTCTGTCTGTTGGGAGGCAAAGGGGCTGGGCCAGTGCCATGCGGTCTGAATTTGGTTCAGTTTGGTTAGAAGAGGCAGCCTCGGTTATCTTACTGATGAATATAAACCCTTTCGGGTGTTAACTAGCAAGTTTTAGTATTTAGTATTTTGGAAACTTGGTTTTGAAAGAGGCTTAGTTTGGAGCTTGTGTTCTTTTTCTCCTAAAAGAGAGGGAAGTGTGTCTTTTTAAGGGCGGTCTTGGTCCGAAGTGCAAATTGGTTTTTAGCAGCAAGTGAAGGAGCTTTCTAGAGGAAAAAGGTTCTTGGTAAAACTGTCACCTCTGTGTTCTGTAGTTAACCTGTGTTCAACAAATGGCTTTGGAGGGCTAACAAAGTTCATTAAAAGCAATTTGTTTACTTGAACAAAGCCTGTGTAAAAAGGCCGTGACTGAAGGGACTGAAAACCCTCTAATGATTTTGTGGGGAGGGAAGACAGGTTTTGTTGTTGTTGTTTTTAATCTTCAAATGTGATTCCCCTTCACCCCTGGCTTTTCTAGCTCTGCGCCCATTTGTGTGTGTGGTTATCAGCCCAAATGCAGTTCCAGGGCCCTTGGGGGAGCTGCCTTGCCTTGCCTTATGGCTTTGAAAGGGTTCTGCTCAGCCAAATTTATGGTTACCACCCTGATTTTACTGCATGCCTCTTGCAGGCTCCTCTGCTGAGGTGATGCTGCATCAGATATGAGACTTTTCTCCTGCTTCGGAGCAGCTGTTGTACCTGGGGGGTATTCCTGCTGCTGGGGGCCGTGGGGGAGGACACTGGCAGGGTGTGCAGGGCAGCTTTAGCTTGGATGCTCACAGCTTTCCACCTCCTCTGCTGGGGTCTCCCCACTTCTGCTACAGGCAACCAAAGGAGAAGAGTCTGTACTCCCCAGCACGCTATTGCAAACACAAATAGAGGCTCATGAGGGGCCAGCATATGCTCACTGCTACACATACTGCTCTGTTGTGGTGTATGAAGTAGCCACCCCCCCGATTCCCCTTTCCATAGGTGCTTCTTTCCCTTGCTGGCAGCCTCCTGGCGAGCCCTGTCAGCTGGGTATTTGGGATCTCAGCACCCTGCTGTTGCTTCCAGCAACACGGTGTGTAGGCACCACTTCAGAGGGGTTGGGGGGACGCTCACTAAGGCTGAGGGTCTGGCTGCTGCTGCAGGGGGTGATGAATTTTGAAGGGAAGATGATGACCAGCCTTTGGGGCATGAGGACAGAGGTGTCCTAGGCTGGCACACTCTCCGTGCAGTTTCTGGCAAGGCCAGGCTGCTTCTTCAGATGTTGGCTCTACACATTATCAGCCGAAGCCAAGGAAATAATTTACCCTGCCCTTACTGCTCATCTCGGTGAACTTGAGTCCTTCCCTGTTTAAAACAGCACGAATTAATGTGAAAATTGGCCAAATCAGTGCCAGAAGGTTTATGATGGCAAAATTATAATTAGTGGCCGCTATCTCTTTCCTTCTAATGGGCAAAGCCCCCCTCTAACATGAGTTGCCTGGACGACCTGGCCCCAGTGTGTAAAACACATCAGTGCTGGTACGATGGAGGTGGGATGGATGCTCAGGACACGAATGCTGTGTCCCCCAGGACTTCTGCAGCCTTTTGGGAGAGCCGGTGAGGAGGACTTTTCATCTTCTTCAGGATTCCCCTCTTCTTTCCATGGGCAGACGTCTGAGCAAGGGAACATGTCTGTAAAGGGAAGATTGTAAATGCGTGTGATACTTCAATCAGATAGCATGTCTGTGTTTAAATACATTTTTGGCTGCAGGAACTAGCCTCTTATACCTAACATTGTCATTTAAAGGAATAAATAGCAAGAGATGGGACTGAATTGTTTTTCAAGTATTTTAAAGCTAGCCAAGACATGGATGCTCTCAAGACCTCTGGCAAAAAGAAATCAAATTGTTTTTAATCTAGTGTATTAAGAGGATGAAAGACAACTTGTCTTTTAGGAGCCATCTGCCTCTTTTTTCCCTAGCCACCTGGGGAAAGCAAACCTTTTTCTTTACGAAAAAACATTTATTTACAGTGCTGGGACAAAGTTGTCCAGTCTTCCCACCTTTGCCGCCTCCAGTCAGTACTTTATTGAGGGAATTGTGTTTATTCTTTTCAGCCTGAGAATTTGTTTCAAGTTAGTGCTGCTCTTCCACAGAGAGTTAACTTGGATCCTTTGTTGTTATCTCTAACACATGAAGCAATTAAGATCATTCACTATTCTGCAAGATGAGCAAAACTGAAGGGGTTCCTCACTCCTCCCAGCCTTTTCCACATTGTGCAAGCGGTTTTGCTTGGAGGCTGTGCGTTTTGGGAGGTTTTCTGACTTCCTTGCATGTTGGGCCAGCAAAATTTAAATCCTACCAGGTGAGAGACAACTGCTGACGTGATCTTGCAGGCGTTGCCAGGTATGGGGTGATCCTACCAGACCATTTGAAGATGGAGGGTGCTGACACGGGCTTGCAGGGTTGCTTTACATCTGTCCTCCCCCAGGCAGGGGGTGCTGGGGTCAGCCAGAGCCAAGTGACCAAAAGGCTCCATTCATTGAGGTATCCAGGCAGGTAACTCAAAACCTGAAATGTTTCTTTTGCAATATCTTTAAAGTTTCATTCTGTTGTAAGCAGTTAGGTGTATTCAGAACAAACATACAGTAGGACACAGACTTTGTGCATCATTTTCCTATAGCAAATATTAGTAGGTTTCCATTATGATGATAATGAGGATCACCCTTTTGATCAGAAGCTACTTCTGCATACCAGAATGAAGATGTACTAATAATTATATCAGTGCATAACATGCTAGGTGAAATGGTTCCTCCTGAGCAGAAATAATTTCAGAATTCAGATTTAACAGAACGGACTTGAGAACAGTTTTGTAAATCCCTTGCTTATTTTAGGTACTTCTCACTGCTTAGGTTTATTTGCCCTCCAGTAACCTCTCCCTTTTCGTTGTCTTCAGTGATTATTTTTGTGTGGGGTTGTTTCATTAGCCCTGTGTGTGTGGTGGTCATAGTTTGCTGCCTCATGAGTTACTTGGATTCTAAGCAGGAAAAATTAATTTGTAATTGCACACTAGTCATTTTGATTTTATCCAAATACAGATGCAGGATCATGCCAGAGAAGTGTTACATATACCTAATATTCCGTATATTTTTGGTTTAATGCAGAATGTTCTTCAGTGTCTTCTGACTCAGAAAGGAGGGAATGAAAATTGAGTTAATGTCATAATGTGACATTAATTTTGGACTACAATTCTGTGTTTTTCCACAGACTCTTAAGGAACAGTGCAAACAACTTTCCTAAACAATAAAAGAACATATTGAGAAATATTTTTTTTCAGTTACCATGTTTAGTCATCATTTTACAAACTCGTGCTTTAGCATGACCGTGGCTCCATCTCAGTCGGCACGGCTGTGTGTGGTGAGAGTTTTTAGACTGTGCTTAAACAAGTTCTGTCCCAAGAAGTTGGGCACTTTCCCAGGAGACAGGAAGGGACACGAGGAGAGGACATCACTGTGACTTCGGGTGGTTCTGCAGTCAAGCAGGACATGTCTGTGTGTGGAGGACACTCGTGTTACGGCAGCGGAAAAGCTGGTTCCTTTGGTGTCGAAAGGCTCTGCCGCCTGCCTCGCTGTGTCGAGAGCCTCTGTGCTGGAGAAGAGCGTCCTTTGGGAGTTGGAATTGTATTATTATTGTTTTCAGTCTGGCTCCACGTGTTGCTGGAAAGTAGCTCAGACCTTCAGTGTGTTATGACAAGCCGACTGAAATTAAGACCATATTTTACATTGTTTTAGAGAGTGACCTCTCCTCACTTGGGAAACATAAAGGGGCTCATCTTATTTCCTCAGCACTTCTTTCTAAATATATGTTCATTTCCCCTTGATTGGGCTGAATTTATAACACTGGAAACAAAGTAAAATGCAGAAGATTTACAAGAGCTGGTTCTTGAACTTTAAAAGTTTCCTTGAATAGACTGGGCACTTCTAAATGTCTCCTTATTTACAGTTGTGTTTGTGGTGGTGTCGTTGTTTTTTGGGGTTTTTTGTGGGGTTTTTTTGTCCCCCTTTCTGGAATTTCTGAATCAGATGAAGGAGATTTCCAGTATTTTGCTATGCTGGAAATTTATCAGTGCTTTCCATGATACTTCAACAAAAAAGATCAGAAAAAAAACCCCAAACTATGCCAAAACTGTATTTCTTTCCTTTTGCATCGCTAATCTGCTCATTTAAGACTAATCTTAAGGCACCTGCTAATCAGACAAAGTATACAAACTGTCTTTGTTGAATTTTTTTAATTGCATTGCATTTCTCAATCACTGGCACCTGAATGAAAGACAAGAGGGCTGACTCCACATCAGTCACCTTCCATTTTCCCTTGCTTGAAGTGGCAGTGGTATCCTTGTACCCTGAACTCTCTTCTCTAGGTACTTTTTATAAATTTGCAAAATGTTCTTTATTTTCTGACTGTTCTTAGAAATTACAAGCAGTGGAGTAGAACGGAGTCCAAGATCTGGTATTTTACCAGAGGGATTACCTATAGATTTAAATGTGTTGAACAGCGATGAGGTAGGTACTTGTGTTCACCACTCAGTTGCCTCTCTCAGAGCTTTCGTCAAAAGTTTTAGGGAGCAAGTCAGTAGATTTTTCTTACCAAAAGCACATTTTAAAAAAAATTTCTAAAATTGAAGGACTTGTTATCTTCTCTCATCAGCAACTTTTCTCAGTTAGAACTTGTGAAGGACCCTTTGGATAATTGCATTTTTTCCTCAAACAAGGTTGACACAGTTGAGATGAGAGCTACTTGGAGATGTTTCCCAGAGCAGTCGGAGCCTTTGGATCCAAATCACCTAAGTACTGATGTACTTTCTGGGAGTCAAAGGTGGGGTCCTGCAAGGCTTTCAGGAACTCTTGACTGGTTTATATCAGCCAGCCTTAGCTGTGGTCTTCAAACAAAGCATTCAATGGAGAGCTGAGGTTGTCACGCAGCTGGTCTAGCAGCTTTTTGAATACAGTCAGCCTTTGCTTTTTTTAGCAGATTGGTGATATTGCCTTAGGGTACCTTTGATGCTATACTTTGTAATTTATTTTTGGTGGGAGGACCTGTTGGGCACAGTCTGAGTCTGCTGTTGTCTCACTGTGCCCATTGCTCCAGCAGTACTGGAGGACATCCCCTGGCCTGGACCGTGTCTTCCAACTCATCCCTTCCAGCTCCGCGGGCTTCTCCGAGTACTTTGAGTGGCTGGACTTCTTACTTTTTTACCTCTTTCTGATGTTCTCAAAATTTCCTGGCTTCCAGGGCTGTTAATTTCCCCACCTTTCAGTAATTCAGATTAGAGGCAAGTGAGCAGCGGTTGTTGTAGGCTGTGGACCCAGGTTCCTAGTCTCAGAAGGAATTTGAGCAGTAATCCTATTTCATCAAAGAAAACAAAAGCTGTGCTTCCCTTGCTGCACAGCAAAATGGCTGAGCCGAGCAAATCTGCTCATTATGTCTGTGACTTGCTTCATCTCCCTACCATGCAATTATTCACAGAGAGAAGAACTCCCTTTGCATATTTTCACTCACATCATCTAAGCTTAAGGACTTGGTCTAGAAAGATTAAACTTGAGTTCTGTGTTTGCTGCCAAGATGTTGCAATCCACCAAAGGAAAAAATAAATTCCTTTTTGCTGAACGAGAATTCGAAACTATTTATTAATAAGGAAAAGAAAGCATAAGATCTTTCTCCTTTGTGTCTTATATATGTGGGCATGCAAAGGGTACAATCCTGCTTTTGACCCTATCTCTCCCGCTTCCAAGGGACATTTCATATAAATCGGCATTAGAATTAGCAGGTTTCTGACACCAGGTATGACAGAAGTGGCTTTAATTTAAATGCCTTTAAGGTAATTCTTGCTTTCTGATGTTACCACTTGAACAGTCAGGAGGAGACTTTCAAGTGTGCTAGAAGAGTTGGTCTCTCAACTCCTCTTGGCTTTTTACTGGGATATGAGGAAAAAGCTGTTACTGCTGTCCTTGGAAAATCTCCTGTAAATGCCTAGCATTTTGTGATGAGTTGGTGTTTCTCTCCAGGAGTCTTTGAAGCTGGCATTTTCTTGAACTTCTTACCAGTGTTACCAAGCAAAGCTTTATATTAAAATATTTAAAAGATTGTAATTGCTTTAATTAAAAAAAAACATGCATGCACCTGTATTTGATTTATATTACAAGTACGTGTATTATCAGGTTGTATTTGCCAGAGTAAATACCTGAAAGGTTTTAAGAAGCTCATTACATTGAAGCTCATGGACTGAGCTGGCCTGTTTCTCAGGTTTCACAAGGTTTTGTCCTATCTTCCTATGTGCATGCATGTTTATATGGGTGTATATGTGTCCTTGCATTTAACCTACCTATAAGCAAGCAGCCTGAAGAGCTGTAATCATCCTTGGTCGGAATAAATACACATTGCTGTGTTTTCTAGAAAAACTGCAAACGCCGGTAAAATTGCCCTGAATTGCGAGAAAATATTTGATTTGCTCCCACATAGACAGTTTTGAGTCTTTCTCCTGTGCAAACAAAAGCAAAGTGAAAAAGCTTTGCTGCAAGTGAGAGTCCCCAACCCTTTCTGCCTGGAAGTGTTTGTTCCTCTCGGTAACGTCACATGCAGCCACGTGAGAATCGCTGGCACGAATAAGAGATGCGCAGGTGATTTTCTGCTACCTTTAATTTTTTTTTTTTCCCCTTTGTGGAGTTATGGTAGTTGCTTCTGCTCCCATTTAAAAATACATGTCGGAAAAACTAGGTAGGAGATAGAATTTTTTTTTTTTTTCTTTTAACCTGTTCTATGAGGGATTTAGTGAACACTATTGAACAACATATCTCCTGTACACTTTAGTGTGTATGTATCGTATATTTCTATAGCTGTATGTAATGGTTTATCAAAACACGTCATGTAAGGAGTTTCAACTTGTGTCCCCAGATGAGTTGAGGACCAGTGTGACACCAGTCACCCCTGTTCCTTGCAGGAACTGAGTTTCAAGTTTTCAAGTTTTTAAGCTAAGCCTCAGGAAATCTCAAGAGTTCAGAAGTTAAATTTCACTGAGAAATAAGTAATGTAAATCAAATAAAGGGCATTTTTTTTTCCCCAGAACAATACAGTAGTCTGGCTGTATGTGCCTTAAACATGAAAATAGCGTGGGAGGCTCTAAATAACAGGGGTGACGGGTGAGGACAGGAGGAGAGGGAAGGGAGTGAGAAGGTGGGAGCCTCTTTTTTTCTCACTTTTGTCCAAGGAGCAGAGCTGTACTGGAAGGTCTCACTGGATGCATCATGGGGTTGAACATATGTGTGCAAAATCTGGAAAGAGCTTTCAGTTTTGGGTGCAAAAAGCCATCTTTGAAAGTGGTCTTGGGAAGGAGTGGAGCAAACAATGCTATCATAATGCATCTTCACTTCCTTGGCGTGCAGTTATCACGAGAGATTTGTAACTCTTTTCTTGGCTCATTATTCCGCAGTTAGTGTGTACTCTCCATTCAGTAGTGCCAGAATTAAGATGAAGCCTGCCTGTTTCAATAAGGCGGCTTTGTTGTCCAAATGGCAGCACTTGTATAGAAATTGGATTGACTCCAGCAGAGCTTGCACGATACGCTGCAAAACTGTTGTCATATGATCCTTTTTATTACTAAGAAAAAGCCTGTTCTCAAAAAAACCCCCAGACTAATCCTTTTTTTTTTTTTCTTTCCCTGTTTTGTTAGGGAAAAAAGATCACCAGAAAATTCTTTCTATTAATAATTAGCTGGAAATTTGAAAACAATGCCTAATGATTGAGTGTAATAAAGAGATTGGATTAAGTGGAGTGACATTAATGTAGAAATATGATGGAGCTCTCTCCACTTCATTTTATGTAGCAGCATTCTTGATTAATCGGCTCACAAGTTTAAGTAAGCACCGTACCACTCAACCTTAGCAAGAAGGGATGGGAGGTGATGGCAGAAAATGGGAGAGATGTTGGAGTGATGCAAAGTGTCACTGCGGTTTCTGAAAAGCACGTTTCACCCACCTGCATTTCCTCAAGACGCGAAGATGAGGTGGCTTGGTCTAAACAAGCTATTTGAGAGAGCGAGAATCTCTTGGTACTCTGCGTTCATACAGCTTCTGGCACTACGAGTCCCTCATCCAGGCCAGGCACAAGGTAGGATGCATCCTTATCAGAAAGACATTAACCGCTAACATCTGCTAGTGCTAATAATGGAAACCACTATTTCAACTCAAAGTATTTTATTCTCTAAGAATTTTTTTCTCCATTCTGGAATAAAGCATTTATAAAGAGAGCACTTCTTATTGACTAGGTAAGGTCCAGATGTTGGATTTGAAAAGAGAGTTCTCTCCCCTTTATTCTTTGGTTTTTTATTTTCCAGTCGTGCAGAAAATAGGCGAATACATTTTGCTATAATTATCGATACTAATTGTTAACCAAGAGATGTTATTAAAAAAATTGTATGTTAACACTGGTGTAATGTGAGGAGAAATTGCCTCAGGTCTAGATGAATTTTATAAAGCATCCTTTTTTTTTTTTTTAAAAAAAAAATTTTTTAGTGCACTTCTGTCTTAAGGTACACTAAGAAGCCTCATTTTGTGATGCTTTGTGACATACGAACTGTTTTTTCTTTAGCTTGTCTTTTGCAGCAACATGACAATATTTATGTAGGTTTTGGTAACTACAAAATGTAATTGAGTTCCTAGCACATACAGAGTAGAATTAACAGATTTTAAAGCTGGGGGGACCCATTATGCTCATTGTCTGGTGTCTGTTTGACACACAGGACATTGAATTTCATCTAATAATTCCTGCATCAAGCATATAATTCTGGCTGAGCTTGAAGATACTTTAAAGACATCCAGTTGTGATTTAAAGACTTGAGATGCTAAAGCTCTTGGAATGTTTTCCAGCAGTTAATTACCTTTTTTGTTTGTTTGTTTCTTTTTTTTTTTGGTGTGTTCCATTTTCATGTGCTAACTTCAGCTGATGTCTGCTTCGTGAAGGTACATATGACCAGGTCACCTCTTAGTCTTCTCTTAGATAATCTGAATCAATTGGACTCCTCCTGCCCTCCCTGAAAGGTGTGTCTTTTAGGGCTTTGTTCTGGTAGTCCTTTACTCATGTTAATATCATTTGTGTAAGTATTGCTCATTATGTTTGGCTGTTGTGGTTTTTTTGGTGGTGGTGGTGTTTGTTTTGTGGTGGTGGTAGTGGTTTTTTTTGGGTTTTTGGGTTTTGTTTTCCTATTATGGACACTCTAAGCTTTTTGAAATAATGGAATTCTCTAAAGCTCTATTCATTGTTCCATCACGTACTTGTTCCATATCCATCTGTAGGCACTACAAAGTACAATTCGTGTTTGTTAGGTGTGGAGGTGACTATGCATTGAGTGACTAAGGAACTGTCTATTTTTAGCTGCTCCAAGAGTTGGGAGGGTTGTACACTAGATAGGTGTGCCAGGTGTTGTTTTAGAAAATTCTGTCTAAATTCTCTCCCTCAGCCCTTCCCTGGCTAAGAATAGTTATCTAGAGATTGATAGTTAAGCATAAATTGTAGGTCTAACAAATAATAATTATGTATAGTAAGGGCCAGTCAAGCTGCCCTCTGTAGTGTCAGGTGTTGTGTATACCAGACAATGAGTAAATTGCTTCTCACATCCAGGGATTCAGGATCTTCGAATTCGGTTTGGTTGTGAAGCTAAAGGTACAAATGTGCTTTCCTTTTGCTCAGTATCGTGCCATGCTGCTACTCCACGGGTTAGTGCCTGCTCCAGAGCATTTCTGTAGTCTTGATCGGAAAAATAACTCTTATCTACAAATTATTTATTTTTTCTAATTGTGACTTTTTTACTTCAAAGATTTTTGTTTACGTGGAACGTAAAGGAACAAATATTATTTTTTAGAGTTAGTGGAATTCAGTAGGCGGAGGTCAATGGAGCGGGCTTGGTGGATGGGCTTCTTACAACACGAAAAATCTCTGCTCTCCAGTGTCTCTGAGCTGCTGACAGCAGGAGGGACCATCACCCCCTGCCCTTCCTCCCTCTCAGCCTCTTCCCCAGGCACCTGCTGTGGACCACTCGTGGTTACTGGGATAGAGGGGCCGCTGGGAATTTATCATGATGGTCCTCTATCACAAGTAGAAATTAAATCAGAGATTGTATTTACTGTTGGACAAACCAACCCGTTCACTGTAAACTGCAAGACTCAGTATTATTAGTCACTTCTTTATCTTGTATTGTAACAATTAATATGAATAAATTTAGTGCTTTGATAATATTTGTGAAGGACGTATAGGGATGAGTATGTTACTGAACAGAGACATTAGGGATAAATATATTAAATGAACAGAGAAATTTCAAAACTCCGCATTAGATGTTCATTAGGATGCCCTTTGCTCTTCAGATTTAACTGTGAGGCTTGGAGCATCCTGTTGTCACACAGACATGTCGAGGTCACGTCTGTTTTCCTATCTCCCCTATCTTTAGCAATCACGGGGTGGGCACCAAGTCTAAATCCATAGTCAGTGGCCCCTGTGTAGTCAGTAGAAGGAGAGACAGGGTGATTTCTCATGCCCATCTTATTGTCTGCTGAGGCAGTTGTGACCCTTGGTTTTGTATGGACACCTGGCTTTTGAGTGGCCAAAGCTGGTGGTAGGAAGAGACCTTTTCACATGTTGACCTGCAGTCTGTGGAAGCAGAACCCTCCTTGTGCACCTGCCTCTGCAGAGACTTTCTTTGAGCTTGGCAGGCAGCTGTACTCCGTGGGGTTGGGGAGCTCTCTGCCTTTTCCTCTCTCTCACCTGGTTCAATACCTCCTGAAAAGTGTTTGCAAAGATGCTTCATAGTATTTGAGTCTCTCTTCTCTTGCTCCACAGCTCCATTGGTAGTATCTATCTTTGTAACTGGAGTCTCCATGAAAGTTCATTTCTATTAGAAATTTTCTTTTACCGGTAAATTTTTTAGTCACTATTAGATTTTTTTTTTCCTTTTAAATTGAATCTCCTTAGTGGATTTTGGTTTGCTTGGCATTGCAATTGAATATAATTCTTATGTCAGAGTTCCAAAATACCGCCTTCCCTCTCTACACCTCTCTGTAGGAAAAGACAGATTTCTTTACCTACCCAGATATGCCAAGTGTTTTAAGTGAAAATAATGTGAGTCTTCCGTTACTTTTTCTATTTTCTTGATCCATTTGCCCACTCTGCTGTGCATGTGAGGAAGAATTTAGCCTTCTGTAGACACAGGAGCTGCAGCTCTTCTAAAATGGCTGAAGCTTCAGCCTCCGTTTTCTGCTGCTTTTTCTTTGCCCGTTACCTTGCACTGCAGTTTGCATGGGGACGTAGCGCTGAAGCTCTTGAAGAGAAGAAGGGAAATGGTGAGATCAGGTGGAGAAAAGCCGCTTGCAAGGAGGTTGCAAACCCTTTTACCAGCAAGGTCAGCAGCATGTTGGGTGTAAGGAAAAATGTCAGAGGAGACAGAGTGTAGTATAATGTGATTTTTTTTTTCTTTTTTTTTTCGTATGTTGAAGAGGGATCTGCTGTCTGTGTGATGTCTGGCTTCTGTTCCTTGAAGGTTAGCCATGGAGAGGGAGGCGCTTGCATCCACTGGCGGTTACAGCACTGTCTCCGTGCAGGGCAAGGCGTAGACGTCTTCTCTCGCCAGCAGGCCACTGGAAGCTCCATGACAATTTTGGTTTGCTTCTGTCTTAATCCAAATCCACAGCTTTCCAAGTACGTGGCACAGGGGAGGTTACTATGGGTCACTTGGCAGTTTCCAAGTTCGGTGAAGCTGCTGTGTAGCACTTATTAAGGGGATGGTAGCATAACAGGTAAGCCGAGTAAATGGATTAGCCGTAAGCAGTCCTATTGTTGGCATTGGAGATGGGTTGTGAACCAAGCAAGCATGTCTTGCAAGCGATATTCTTTCATCCCCTGATTAGAGAAGAGCAGCATAAATAGAGTGGCCTACATTGAAATGATTCCTGGAGGAAAGAGGCATTTAAAGCCAGGGATGGTTATGGGTATTTGCAGCAAAGTGTTCAGCCACAATACCCTTTCCAAGAAGGAGGGGAGGGGAGAGGGGAAGCAGCATTAAGCCAAGTGTCTCTCTGTCCATCTCTGTCTGAATGCTTGAGATGTTAGGGACAAATGATTCCTTTGAGGCATGCAGCACTGCTGTTGTCTCTAGGACCTCCATGGAGCAGCTTTTACCTTTATTTTTAGTGCTTGGCTACTGTTGGCTTGAGGGGGAGTTACATGAGGAACGTTGCCTTTGTGTTTTATTAACAAGACTGGTTGGGGAAGGGTAGAAGCATCGTATGCTTTTAGTAGCGCACATTGGTGCATTTAGAGAACATTAGTCTGCAGCACAGGAATTGCTAATAAAAATAATGATTTTTGCCTATAGTCTCCTGTCCAAAAAGGATATTTAGCCATTGAGTCCTCTCTGCCCTGAACACAAGAGAACATGGCTTGGTTGGGCAGGTGGGACGCCTGTCCATGCTGTGCGGTGGCAGCCGGGGTCTGCATGGGACAGGAATGCCGGCTGGTGTCTGTCCCCAGGCAGATCCCTGGCTCTGGAGGGTGAGCTCTGCTTTCCCCGGCTCCGTGGCTCGCTTTTCAGCAGAGCAGCCAGTGCACATTAGTTTTTGCTAGGGTACGGCATGGTATGCTTGGTGGTGTGTTTTTTCGTGTCTGCCCTCAGTCTCCTGGCAAGGTTTGCAGCATTGCAGGTGTTTGACGGTGTGGCTTGCTAGGATCAAAGGAGCTCAGGAGGCTTAGGGTTGGATATTTATGAATTTGTTTATTACCTACTATTGTCACTCATTATCTGAGATCACTCTAACTGAAAGAGCTAGGTCAAAACAGTCACCTCTACAGTTTTCCTTACTGTGTCCTCTGCATTCTGGGCTTCCTTTGGGGAAAGTGGGGTAACCTGGAGCTGCCTCCCCGCCTCAGTTCCTCCAGCTGCTTCTGCATCCCCTGATGTGGGGGCTGACAAGGGCTGTGCGTGCCCGAGGTCCTCTTTCTAGGCAAGGGAGAAGAAGGTCCTCCACATCACAGCTCACATCTCTGTGGGGTTGAATCGTGCTCTCGAGGAAACTTGCTCCATTCCCCATCTTTCCCATTTTGGCACTTAGGTACTCCTTAGCTACCATGGGTATATAAATCTGGTCTTTTGAGGTCAGAAAAAGACTCTTTCCCAATACTAGCATCAGCCTGGACTTTCTACCTGTATATAAACAAGTCCTTTCAGGTGGGCTGAATGGGACTATAAATGGACAAGAGATTCTGTGTAGTTCCTGTCCCATCCCTGCCTCCCCCAACCTCTCTCTTTTTTTTTTTTTTGCCTTTTTCCCTCTTTTTCTATTTGATTAAGGTAATGGGATTTTGAGCTGATAGCAGGTATTTGAAGATAAAAAGACATTTTCTATTGTGTGCATTAAAGCCCCCTGTAAGGTAAATGACTTCCATGCAAACCACATTGTTTGAAATGTCCTGCTGTTCTTGCCAGCTGGAGTTGCAGGAATTAACACAGTTCTATCGCCGATAAACAATCTTTTGCTGTCTGCAGGCAATAAAAAGATTCTGAGAGATAGAATAAAAACTCAAGTGCTTTGTACGTGGAGGCCGAGGCTGCTGTTAAGTGTTAAAGGATCGCAGGGACAGCTTCCCTCTGGGACTTGTCCTCTCCCCGGTGTAAACCCTGTTCTGCAGAGACTTGGGCATAGATGTCAGTGAATTGGTTGAGGGAGCTGAGGGGAAGCGTGTATGTAGAAAACATGCCTGTTCGGGATTGGCTCTTCTCCTCCGCCTCATCCTCCTTTCGTGTCTGTTGTCAGGGGCTCCAGAGCGATCTTTGTCTGTGGCAAATTTGTCTTCACATGTAAGTGGAAGAAATTTTGCAATTTCTTCAAGTGCATATCTATCTTTTGATGTTTCTTCCACTGAGTAATAGGATTGAAAGTCACAGCAGCAATTGAAACCAAGGTAGAAATAGATCCTTCCTCTGACGCCCTTCTGTCCCAGACTTGGCATGATGGGCAGCCCTGACACTAAGAAGGCCCACTGGTGTTTCATTGGAGGCTCTGTCTTCTATGGCCACTGCCATGGGAGGTAACAAACCCCTTCAGCAAGTCACATTAATGAAACTCCCTAAGAAAGCTCTTTGTTGGTGTAAGGGAGCTGGAAACAGGCTAAGTATTTTCTAGGGTAGCTGTTACTATAGCAGAGACAGATATTAGGATCAGAAGGAACCATGTAGCCGTGGACTGTATCAGTTTATCTAAACCTTCTTATATCAGCTTGGAATCTGTTGGAAATACAGCACATTTTTTAGAAAGACATTGACTTTAAACAATTGGTCTAATAAGATTACTCATTTTCTGATGCATTTGATTTTAAATCTTTGTAAATCTCCACATGGCTCATTTCACCCTCAGAATTATTTTTTTCCACGTGAAGTATTCTGCAGTTACACTGAACAGAATTCATCTTTAACATAGCATGGAAATAATGTAATTTGAGTTTGATTTTTTTTTTTTTTTTAATTTAAAGAATTTATATTAATGGGGATCTTAAAATACCCCTCAACGTTGTTTGCAAATACAGACATGAAATGACAGTGCTGCTGAGCTCCCTGCAGCTCACCAGCGAGGTTGAAGAGCTTTCTCAGTGCCTTGCAGCAGGTCAGAGGAACTGCTTCAGCTGCATTCTTCCACTGCCATTTCTATGATTGCGCATTGCTTCCACCGTCGGAATGTTGAAGTGGTATTTCACATAATTTTGCTCCTTTGGCAGTTCTTCACAGACAACCTTGTGAAGGTGCAATGATCCATTTGAACTCCACTTCAAGCATTGAGCGTGTCAAAGAGTGGGTACATGCTATCAGTTTTGGCTTCATTTTACATGGAGTATTGATGAGTTTTGTTTCAGGAATGTTAATCGAGCCATTTGAGTTCAGGTATGAACTCTTTGCATAGCTGCCTTTCATCGAGGGAGTGAATTCATGTGACCCTGGCCTGTCCCTCCTCACTTCTTTCATTTCTTTTCCTCACTGCAGCCCTGCTCCTAGTTTATTCCATAATCTAGATTATGCCCAAAGGCAAGGCCTACATAAGCATATGGTGCACGTTGCACGTCGCATTATCTGAAGTCGTGAGGGTGTGATTAATGGGCTTAGGGTTTTAATTTGGCTCGTCTTACTCTTCGTGTCTCTCTCCAGTGAGGTTGCAAAGCCTGACCAGTGACTGCTGGGTCCACACACCAAGTGGTGAGGTGACAGGGATTTCCTTGAAGTGCTGGGCAGCTGCTGGAGGTAAACCTCTGCTGAGAGGAGGAGGAGTTGGGCTTGCTTCAAACTGGCCAACCGTTCTTAGACGGCGTTGTTTTGTCAGATCCTAGTGTCTCAAAGCAGCTCGGTCTCTGCCTTCTGTGCTGCAGTGGAGAGAGCGGCTGGTCTAATTAATGGGTCACATCAAATAATGGCAGATCCCTTTCAGGTGCTGCTCGGCCCTGTGGATCGACGTAGATGCCGCAGGTTTGTAGGAGGGAACCGTTCCCAGCGTACTTGCTGTGATGGGGTTCAACAGATGTGCAAGTCCTGACAAAGAGGAGCATGTATGAGCTAGACCAGGGGATAAAATCCTTCCTGCATTGTCAACGCCATTAACCCAGAAGTCCAGTCTGCCTTGTGAATTTGTCATCTGGGATTTGTAGGAGGTCAGTTGTACCTTCTTCATCACATTTATTGCATAAAATGATTTGTTATTGCAAGACATGGATGTCCAGGAGAAATACGGTAGGCGTCTGTCCTGCACAAATAGCAAGAGGCGCTTGCTGGCCTGGCAGCTCTCCATGCTAGAGGGATGGGGCTTTGTCGTGCTGTTTGGCACAGTGGGAGAGGATGAGTAGATCAAAGCAGCAGGTGCAGAGGCTCCTGTATCTGCACTATATTCAAACCGAGCATTTTATTCCAAGTTAGATTTGGTATGGTCCTTTGGAAAAAATCTCCCCACTGGATGTGTGTGTTGAATCTTCCTGAGGAGGGAAGTGGGGAAGGAGGCGCTGATCCCTTCTGCCTGGGATGCAGTGACAGGACGCATTGGAATGGCTCAAAGCTGTGCCTGGGGAGGTTTAGACTGGACATTAGGAAGCATTTCATTACCAAGAGGGTGGTTGAACACTGGAACAGGCTTCCTAGAGGAGTGGTTGATGCCCCAAGCCTGTCAGTGTTTGAGGCATTTGGACAATCCCCTTAACAACATGCTTTAACTTTTGGTCAGCCCTGAAGTGACCAGGCAGTTGAACTAGATGATCATTGTAGGTCCCTTCCAACTGAAGTAGTCTATTCTATTCCACTCTATTCTGTCCAAACAACCACTTGTTTCAGATCCTTCGGTCTCTGTTGAAAAACAGGAGGTGCATCCCCATAGCTGAACTTCCCTTCTCTGAAAGAAGTCTAGTTTGGGCCTAGCAGAGCCACCCCATGAACAAAGCCAGGATGCAATAGGAGGGATGGCCAGGGGGGTTTGCTTCAGAAGTGCTCCAGACCACCCACTTGTGTGGACACAGCCAGGGTGATGCTAGCTGGAGACTTAGGACATCCAGATTTCCTTTGCACCTCTGGCACCGATGGGTGCTGCGTGGCTGGTGGGAGGCCACTGCACCTTGAAATGCCCCAGCTGCTTCAGGTAGGGTGGTGTGAGCTCTCCAGGCGAAAACTGGTTCGTTATATAAAAGTGTCCATATATTTCCTAGCTGCTGGGGTAAACATTGCATATGTGTCGTGGTGGGAGATGGGGACCCTGCACCACATTCATCATTCATGTTGTCGTCTTTGCTGCTTTTCCAACAAAACCCACACTTCATTCATAAAATCTCAAAACATGTAGCCCTGAGTATGAGATGTGCTTGTCAAGGTATGGTTTGCTGTCAGCCGTGCTGTGTCGATGATATTACAAGGGCAATAGCAAGATTTATGTTTGCTTGTAATAACTCAGAAGGAAAAAAAAGTGAAGCTTCAGTTCCAAGCCAGCTTGCTTAAGATAGTGAAATTAGCTTTAAAGTTACAGAAATTAAAGTTCTATCTATTTTATCCATGGTGCAGTGTTCAAACAAACTAAATTAGGAGGCTTTTGTGTGGACTGAAAGTCAAAATTCTAAGTTTTTATTTATCTTGGAAAGATCTAATGGTTTGTTTTTAGTAATAACAATTCTGCTAATTTTTATGTTAGGCAGCCAAATGTTGTTGGCTTAGATATCTGTGTCCCTCAGAACTGCTGTTTTTCATTTTTGGATTTGGAACAAACCCAGCATCCTAAGTTAAAAGCAAAACTTTTCTCAGCAGGTTGAGACAAAAAATAAAGCGATTGTATCACAGAATATATGCACTTAACAGCCGAGGTTTTTGATTCCATGGTTACAACAACAAAACCAATAAAAACATGCATATAGCCAGTTGGTGATTTTATTGTTTGAGTCGGATGGCCTTTCTTAAAATTAATTGTAATGGACAAGCAAGAAAGAATGTATTGCTGTACTTGTGCAACTGAAGTTTATGAAATAGGATTGGAAAAATACACAGAATAATTGGGCACATCCTGTACTTGGTGAATCACCAAGCTAGTGCAACGAACGTTGCTGGGTTCGGGAATTTAGGTCTGTACCCTGCTTTTGCCAAGAACATTGGGAATTGCTTGGGATTGCGGATGATCTGTAGCACAGGTTACCTGAACCGTACCGTGTGCAAAGTTTTTTTTCTTCTTTGTATATTTTCTATTCTGAGGTAATTTTTGGTTTTGTGACACAGGCGTTAGTCCAGTTCTGTGACACCTCGCATCTGCTTAGACTGACTCAGTGGAACCCAGGAGATAAACCAGGAGACACACGCAGCAAGACCTCTGCAGGCATTGGTATGATAAAGGAAAAAGATTCCTGAGCACTGAAGTATGCAGTCTAACCAACATCTTCCTTCAGAGAAACAGTTTTTTGTCTTAAAAAGTAAAAACAAAAGCTGCAGACGTTTGATAGCTTCAATATTGTTTGCCAAATAAGAGGGATAAACTTGCGAACATGTTTAAGAAATTACTGAATTTCCAGAAAACAGGCCGTTATTTAAGGGACATGAGAACCATTATGAAGCCAGAAACAAACACAACATCCAAACAGGCTGTTGGATACACGTGGCTCTTGCAGATTCTGAGCGAGCTGCACATTCACTGGCTTAATGGGATCCTGATGGACACCATCCAGGGCTGGAGTCTGGCTCCTCGTGAAACTAGGACTGCTGTCTGGCTAGGACTGATGTTCAGGTCTCAGGCAAACTGATGGAGATGTTTTCTTCCCTTAAGGAAATCTGCATTTAGTTGTCAGCCAGAAAGACAGGATGGCTTGTGTGCAAGGCTTTTGCAGCGCTGCTTAGTGTTAGCTCTGGGCTTCTTCCATCTTTACTTCCCTAAATCACAATACTTCTTTTAAGGTGAAGCTTTACTGTTTTTCCCAGCAGCAGAGGGACTTAAGCAGGTGTAAACTGAAGACTGTGCTCCTGTTCTTTTGCCCTGTGAGAACAACTGCCATCCAGGAGATAAGAATGTCATGCAGTTCTCGTACCATTTAACTGAATGGCAGAATTTAATTTTCCAGGCAAAGCAAACAGCAGTTTCCTCAAGTGTCTGCAAACATGGATTGATAAGTTCCCAAAGGATCTTTTATAGTTCTGCTTCACCTAGGGAACAAGAGCCAAGAAAGTAGGAATAGGTGGGAAAAGTCTCACTAGCCCCAGAAAAATGCTGCTTTTTGGAGTAGTGGGACAGACAGAAAGAAGTGGTATCACTGAAATGTCTATTTTAGCAGGGTTTCTGGAGGCTAAACTTTAAAAGCATAGCTTTTTTGTTAAAAATGTAGCCTGTCTTGGGGGAAGAGAGAAGTGGATTCAACCAGCAGAAAGTGCCTGCTGGTCTTCTTGCCCTCCTGGATAAAAGCCGTAACAGTTCAGGATGTTCCTGGGGAGAAAAATCAATTTTCCGCACTCCTCAATGTAGCGGAGATGCAGCCGTGGCCGTACAGTAAGTGACTCATTCTGTGGCCATCTTTTTAATGATGAAACTATTATGTGCTACGTCGCCCATTCAGGCATTTTGTTTTCTAATTCTCTACCCTGGTTCCCAGAAACATGAATAATGAGGTTTTTAGCAGAGAGGTGGAAATGCCTCCTGAGACACACTGCCAGGGTAGGACATGCTGTTGGTTGATGCTGTGGATAATATTAGGGATACAGGGGCATAATTGGCTTGAACTTTTGCTCACCCCTAAAATTAAATCCAAAGCTTTTTTATCAAGTTCAGGTAAGGTCTCTGCCTCTATTTGACTCCCATCAGAGCTCCGTCCTTCTGTGTAGCTCCTGGTGGTGCCTATTTCCGTCTGCTTGGGATTTCAGGTGGGGATGGCAGCGCCTTGCAGATGCAGTTGTTGAACCTTGGCCTACAAAACACAGTGAGCTCAGACGATAAGGAAAGGCAGTTTATTATTCCAAGAGCTGCCTTTCCCACATCAAGTGGATTTGCATCAGGCAACAGATCTTGATCTTCATTGCCATAAAATGCAGCAAGGAAAATCCCATTTCTGAGAGTCTTTCTACTGTACACAGATCCAGATGTAAAGTGCTGCTCCATGTACAGCAAACGGGACTCGTATGTATTTTATTAATGTAACTGTAATGTAATTATTCTCTTGTCCATCTGGCAGGTGGTGTTTTCATTAAGAAGTGAATAATCTAAGCTATAGGCTCTGTAGAGGGGGATGAGTATGGAGGAGATTCAGGTCATCTGCTGTGGGACCATAAATAGAAGCTAACAAGAGAGCCCTCGCTGTCCTTGTCTACTAAAACTGAAAATCTGTTGCTTTTATTTTTCCTTTAGCAGACTGCTCGTGAGCTTAGAAGCTAGTCTATTAGTGAAATTTTTTCACCATCATGCAGTTTAACTCCTCATTTATGGTAGTGGCTGGAGTCACAGTGTGAAAAAATAGGTGTTATATAAGAGAACGAAAATTAAGTCTTTATATAAACCACTATGCATAGGAAGCTAAGATTAAAATCACACTTCCAGAGATGCCCAACACATCTCTGGGTGCGAAGCACTGTTTGAAAAAGAAACATGGATTACTTAAGGGCTTTTATTCATGTCGAAGGTCCTGTTAAAAAAAAAATTTAAATGAAACACACACAGAACAACAAGCCTGAACCGTCCTCAAAAAAATTTTGAGAAGTGTGGCGTGTGAAGCTTTCTAAAGGAAATCTAGTTGCTCTCTCACTGTCTGTGTGTCATCTTCTGTTTCCAGAGAAAGTTTTCTGATGTCCACATGGAAACGGGAGCAATTTCCTCTTTCCGTGTCCTAGCGAGTCTTTTCTTGGCACAAGTGACAGCGCAAGGCCTAGTTTGAGTTTTGTCCTGGAAAGATATAAATATCCTGGCCTGGTCCCAGGAACATTCAAGCAAGGATTAGGTTTTATTTTTTATCTGGTAACATTCAGGGAAACCTATCAGAGTGACCAGGCTGGGAGGGGTGTTCATTTATTAAAGCCTATAAGTCAAGAAGAAAACTGAGCTCCTTTTTTTTATTATTATTATTCTATCATTTCAAATTTAGGAGGGAATGCTGAAACAATGCTGAGCATTGTTTCTTTGTGTATGGTGTAGGTATCGCCAGGTGGAAGGTTAGAGATTCTCGTTGCCCTTTTGTAAAGGCACAGATTTCCATTCAGATGGGTTTGTTCTTTCCCAGATGATCCTGCTTGTTTTCCTTTCCAGTAAAGCTCAGGTTCAGTTGCTGTTCAGCCAGGGTGGAGCGTAGAGGCTGCTTGCCACCACTTCCAAGGAAACACCTCCGAGGTTGCTTGTCACCCTGGCTGCAGGTAATGGGAAACTGAAACCAGAGCTGAGCAACAGCCCCTTGAAAACAGCTTTAGAGGCTGGGTGCCAAAGAGTTCAGAGCTGTCTGGAGGTGCTAGTCCTTCTCATCCTTCTCATTAAGGATGCTCCTCAGCTTCTTTCTTTTGTGGGTACTGATAAAGGAGATATTTAACTACAGCACAACTTCCTCAGCACAAGGAGCAATGGGAGTAGGGGCAGTAAATAGAGCATCCCAGGCAAATGGTGAGCTAGAGCTTTGCCAGGCTGTGATAAAGCATGGGTGACCCTTTGCCAGACATGCTGTTTCCTCTCCATTTAAAGATACTATTTATCCCCCAGACTTCATTAGGTGTTATCTGGACAGGCTTGCTGGGCAGATCTGTCTTGACCTTAAGCCTCTTTTGATACATTTTGCTTAGGGGGGATTCCTTGTTTTCTGTAGGAGTCATTGATCTCGATGTTTAACAGTTTTATTGTTTCAAGTGAGAACCCACTTCTCTGCATGCATCAAGCCTCAGTCACTTGTACGTATGTGTGAAGGTCAGTGGGCTTGTCAGATACCCTATTGTAAATCCTGTCACTAAATCAATTTCTTTTAATTAAATAAAAATGCGCTGCTCTTCAGAAGAAGTGCACCCTTTCATCTGGACAAAGCCCATTATATCCCAACACAAATACGATAGCCGTGAGCTCTCTGCTGGTCTCACATTGGCTGCTTGTCTCAGCTGGTGCATTTGTGGTTTGGGAATCTTGGTGGTCAGAGGGGAGGGGGCTGCATTTTCCCTTCCTCTGAAGGAAACAGCTATTGCTATTACTCTATCACCACCTAACTTTGCAACATCAGAAGCATAAAAAGTCAATATCAAAAAGCAGGTAGCCAACAGGTGAGAGATGTCCAAGCCCCCTCGTTGCTCCCCCCAGCACCTGCCCCCAGCAGCACGCCAAAGTCTGACACAACGGCTAAGAGCAGGACAGGATTTCGCATTCATTTAGTAATTCCCTTGGGGTTATGCTCTTAGATGACTTAATGACTTAGCGTATACCCTGTCTGGAAGATAAGCAGGCATAATTCATTGCAGGCAGGTCATTCATCCTTTGAGATAACCAGCAACTATACGCCATAGGGAGCAGGGAGATAAAGATACTATACATCAGCAGCAGTGGTTCAAGGTTTCAACCTCTCTGCCTCCTCCTGTGACCCAGAAGTCATTTACAGTTGATTATTCAGTCGTTTGCTTTCTTTAGAGAGAAATACACTGGCAGTGGTTGGCTGAAGTGAGTACATTTTCCATTCTGCCCATGCCTTTCAGTGTAGCCGTAGCATATCTCTACCTGGAAGAAGGCATCCTCGTGTTGCTTAGAGGCTTTATGGCTACGTTAAATGCTGATTTTGAAAACTTACTGTGAACTGATTCCAGTTTTTCTGGTGTTACTTAAGTGGTGACTGTTGTTCACCTACTGCTTGGAATGCTCACACATCATTAATTTTCAGTTTCAGTTCAAGAGAAATTTTTAGGGGTCCAGTTCATGTATTAGCAATATATGTGGTCCAAACTGAGGCACAAAGAGAGAAAATGTGTGTATATAATACAGTGTATTATATTTCTTGATTTTCTTGTAATAATAAAATTGGTTTCAGTGTCGGCATGTACATTTTAGAACTGAAGAAGTCACACAGCCGTACTGCCTCTAAGCCAACAAATATTAGGATCAAACATGTGACATGACCTCTCCTGAGTTAATATTCCCTCCTCCAATAATCTGCAGTCCATAAACAGCAATCTACATCTTGAGATCCCCTGAATGCAAAGATAAGTGATTGACTCAGCAGATATTTTATAATGACACTCTCGGTGAAACATTTCTTCACACTCGCAGCAAAAGAAATAGCAAGTACAAGGCTTTTGATACAGACATACAATGGCCATGGTGTGATTCACAGTCTGTGATGTTGCTTTATTTGAAGAGGAGGGGAGGGAAAGAAAAGTCTATTTTTGTTTGTTTGTTTTCTAATGACTTGAACTGTTTTTTCTTTGACTCAGCAACTCTGAACAGCACATACTGTACTACTGTAACCAGCGGTCAGGGCTGGGAAGTCGAATGATGCTCATGATAAAAGTAAATATTCTGCATTCTCAGAGAGATTAGGAGGAGATGGAAGAATTAGTCTCATTATGGTTTTGTGTGGTGTCACAGTCCATTTCTGCATCAATGCTACCCTGCATGTAATCTTAAGACCTGTATTGCTCAAGTGCTAAAAACAAACAAGAAATTGGAATACTTTTCACATATTTTTTCATTTACGAAACCCATTTGTTTAGGTGATAAAAATGTTCACCTTGCACAAGAAACCACACTGCAAAGAAAATGAAGGAGTCTTATTGTTTTCAGTAGTGCTTCTGGCCTGTTTGGAGGGTGTCTTAAGAATGGAGTAGAGGGTGATTTTGATTGACATGAAATAATTTGATAATTGACATGAAAAAAATTGATTGATGTGAAATACCCCATACCTCTTGATATGTTCTGTCAGTCTGCATGCTACACAGTAAGAGTTGTGCTCCTCATGGCACACTTTGGCTTGGTTGTCTCATTCAAAACAGTTTGAATCCCAGCTTCCAAGGTGAGCCCTTACTACTTTTAAAGGTATTAAACTGCATTTGTGTTTTCACATAGGGAAACACTCAAGCCTGTAATGGATTGTGAGCGATTTTGTCTGGAAGGGGAAGAAGGGCAGCCTGTGGACTGCTTTGCACAAGAAGGGATGCTCCCTAATGCACTTGGCATCTTTGCGTTCTGTGCCAACCTGCTTCATTAATGCAAGACATTCACATGTCAGGATATGTTTAATACAAGACTTTCTGGCTCCTTGGGGGAAGAGCCTCACTTTAGTGAGAGTCGTTCATTAGAGTTAGTTGGGTGTGAATTTTACGCAGAATATCTAGGCAGAAGAGTTGGTGTTGATTGTCACTGGGGAGCAGATTCCAGTGACCTTCTCCTCCCCTCAGGAACTGGGAATTGAAAACCGTTTCTTACTCTTGCAGGCTAAAAGCCCTGCAAAGCACATTCTTCCCCTTTCCAACATGCTCTTCTGAGAAGTTTCAAGTGATGAGGAGGCTCTGTGGAAAGACAGTGAGGTTCTTGGAAAGGATGGGCTTCCCACCCAGGTTCTCGCATGGGTAGCAGCTGCCATCTGCTTCCTTTCTGGGGGCTGCTGTTGCGGATTTTGAATGCTTTATTCCATACACTTGCTTCCAACGTTCATCACGGTACTAGAAAGCCTAAATGTGTCCTCTGGCAGCCTTTAATTATGTGATAAAAGCCATGTCCGTTTTAAAGCCTGTTCTTTTTCCAGCGAGGGTGACCAGTGGAAGGCATTTTCTTGCAGAGAACTAGGACTTCACATTTGCCGCAGCTGGCTTTCCCTTCTTCTTTGTTTCTTACCATATTTTTTTCAGTTCAGAATGACTTTCTGTGATTGTAATTGCACTAAGTACATTCGATAATGCAGAAGTGACCTATTTTGTGCACAGTTTAGCTGATTCTGCAGTTGCCTGTAGGTTTTCCTAGCAATGTTCTTCATCCACTTCTCAGCTTTTAAAAGCCCAAGAAGTTAAGCATGGCCAGCACGACATACTGGAGGCAAGGAAAGTTCAAGGTGATGCAGGAGGATGAGCCATACAGGTGCGAATGGGTTGGACCAAGCCTTTATAAGGCAAGGTGGAGGCCTCTGGAACCAATTGGGAGGACTAGAATAGACGTCATTAAACGTATTAAACTGTTGGAGGTCCTTTGTACAGGTTTGTTAATACTCCAGTGACATGGCCAGATACTGTGCCCCTGCAGGCTCAGCAGTTAATGTACGATACCTCTGGCATCTGAGGTATGTACTCAACTATAAAAAAATAGATGAGCTGGGATCCATTACTGTAAACACTGTCTACAGCCCTTGCCCTGGTAACAGATTGTTCTGTGCCTCACGAAAAAGCAGATAAGCACTGTCAGAGGAGTCAGTGCTTCATTTTTCCGTGTTTGCTACATAATCAGTTAATTTTGCTTAATAGTGCATTGCGTCGTAGATGTGCAAAAGGACACAGTCACTTCGCTTTCTGCATAGAACCTCCCCTCTGGTGTAGCTGAAATTTTCGTGTTAGCAGGTGAGCTGACCTCAGCCAGTGTCCCTGCCTTACCCCTGCCCTGGGCTGTTCCAACAGTGCTCTTGGCCATGCTCTGTGCTTGGAAGCATTCAAGGTGCAAGTTTCTCAGGCTAAAAGTTAGACATAGATGTATTAATATATGAGGGTGGTCATTCAATGTCTGCTGTGCTTGTACTTTTTTTGTTGTTGTTGTTTTAATTGTAAATCTTGCATAAGGACTTCCCCACTTCTCATTGGGAAGTACTTTAGCGCCTGTGCCTAATGCATCTAAGCATTATTTAGAATATGAAAGTTGGCATTCCTGATTTCTAACAGGATCAATCCAAATATGTCTATCTTAATGTAGATCTTTACATTTTACTGCCCTTTGAGTGAAGCTTTTGGGAACGTTACTAACAAGTCAAATATGGTAAGGCATACTCTGTGGAGAAACGGAGTTTAGACTGTTGTTTAGGGACAGATTATTAAAGATTACAACTCAAGGTTTTAGAAGATCAGCATGTTACACAGTAATATGGCATATCCAACAATTAGTGCTAATCATATGCTGCTTAAATTTGTAGTGAAACTGGGTATGTGTAAATGGTTTTCTTCAGATGAAAATTAATATATTCAAAATAAGTAAGTATATTCTGTACTTACACATCCCAGTCTGGGATCTAAAAATAACTGAGTTTATAAACTCTGTAGTGTGGTGTGAACATCTTGTTTAAAAAAAAATGCAAAAAGTAATACTGGATGTGTGAAGGGTCCCTGTTTAGACAAAACAGGTAAACATACAATTAAGTTCATATTTCTTCAGAAAAGCAGGCTTAAATCTAAATGTGCTTAAGTTGTGTTTTCTTCAAGAAATACTTAAGCACATTTGAAGTTAATCTTCCACACAAAAGATTTTCCTCAGTAAAGGCTTGCATACACAAAGGGAGAAATGCCCTTCAAAACTTAAGTATGATCACAGGTATAAGTGATGGGTTTGATTTTAGAAGAAACTCAAGGAAGTGCACAAGCGCAATTGAAATTCAATGAGTCTGGAGCCTCTAATTGTCTTTGGTCCCTCTGAAAGCCTCAACCTCTTTTAAATGCTAAGAACCGAGCAAGGTGCTGGCTCTTTTATTGATTTCACATTAGAACACCAAAACTTCGCTGGGCGTTTCTACCTAGATGTTCAGTGTGAGAATGTGACTCTCTGCCTGTGATTTATCTGGTACTGCCAAATACTACTGTCACTTTGAAAATTTTTGTGAACAAGAAAACCACATCAAAATCCAAGTGTGTTTACAAATTTTAGTATTTATCATCCAGGGAGAACTGCGAAGATAAAGGGCAGGAGGTGGGGGAAATGGTGATTCCATTGCAGTGCTGTGAAGTTAGGAGAAGAGCCTTTTGGAAGCTAGCAAGGTCGAGGTGAGATTTTAAATTAATATGTGCCTGACCTGGCACCCTCCCTTAGTCCAGGCATTCTACATGGGAAAATTTGGATCTGAATTTTGTATTTTGCTCTTTCTCCACTTTGGAAAGATGAATCAAAACTTTCAAAACAAAACAAAAATATTGAATTTTGGAGTGCTTGGTCAGACTGATTCCATCTAAAACAATGGCTACAACTTCTCAGGGGATGTTCCTGTGCTCACTGAGGCTAACTTCATCTCAGGGCATAGAGAGGAGCACTATTTCTGACAGCCACATCTTCCATGGCAATGTAAGCTGCCCCTAAGAAGGGCTTTGGTTGTCCTCCACCCTCCCTCTTCTCCTCATGTCCCCCGTGGTTTAGTGTTTCCTCTGCTTTCTCCACCAGTGTCAATTCTTCTGCTGTTTAGCAGGCCAGTTCAGAGAGCTGATCTGGCCAAAATCTGTCAGGAAGAAGAAAAAAAAAAAAAAAAGAGGACTGTGGAAGCCCTATTTGGACCAGTGCCACCCAACGTGAGCCTGCACTCACATCGTGGTGGTGGAGCTGTGTATATGCAGGCAGCTCTCAAGAGTGGGGAGCTACTAAGAGTGGAAAATGACACACCAGGGGAAATGCAAGGGTATTTTTATATTTGGCTGGTGGCATGCAACACCTAAGCAGCTCCAAAAAGTCCTGGAGGCCAGTGGAGGGACAGGCCTGGGCAGCAGGAGAAGAGACCTGCTTGAGTCAGCGTTGCCTCTGAAGGACGTGTCCCTCAAAGCACACAGCTACGTGTTTCACAGGTGTAGCAGCAGAGATGGGATGCTGCTGCACACAGATGGATTGGGACACGAAGATGAACGCCTTTAAGAAAAAGAGGAAGGTTTGGGAACGCCTGGCGTTAGCTCTCAGGACAGTCGGACGGGAGTCTCGTCAGTGTGCTGCGGCCGTCAAGGCCAGCCCTGATGTTTGAGCCCATGGGATCCGTGGCCCTGGGCAGACAGTGGCACATGCTACTTCCAAATTGCAGGTTGCTCAAATCAAAGGGTCTTGTGTAACGGGGCCTGCAGGATCCCTGGGATGCCTTTTATTATTATTATTTTTTTAATTAAGAATGACTGGCAGCAATATGCCCTTCTGAAGCTGGCATACTTCTCCATTCACTCTTCCACTTGCACGTAGACACATACAGTCAAACTCGCGCAGCAGCCTGTCACGTGCAATTTGTATTCTTTGTTTGAGAAGCAGCCTATAGACAAAACCCGTTTGTTTCTCCCTTTTGTTGCATTAAGCTATTACCGAGGGGATTTTGGAGGCGCAGATGGGTTGGGCACAGGATTTCTGCTGACTTGAGTGGGAATCAAGGCACCTACTACTGCCTCTGGTGACTGAAAATCTCACCACAGGGTTTGGCTCACTGAAAGCTTCTTCATTTTATTTGGAAAAGGATGAATAAGTCTTTAAATAAGGAGTGTGTGCTCTTTGGGGTTGAAGGCCTTGTCTTTTTAAAGCTCTTAGTGTGTAGGCTAAATGAAGTGAAGCCTTAAATACTAGGGCTAGTAACACCTTTGTTACATGTTTTTTTAAGTCACGTATTTTCCACCGCAGGGAGCGAGGCAGATGGCCAGGATTTTCTGCTGCCCTGGCTGGTTCCTTCTTTTGTTAAATGGGGTGATGGTGGACTGTGTTTCCGCAGAGCTGCTGGGCCAGGCTGGCTCCAGCACGGGCAGCGTTCACCAGAGCTGGAGGAGAGAGGCTCGCAGGCAGGAGTTTGCATATGGGGACTTTCAAAGCTTGGTCGTACCTGTGCTCTGTGTGTGATGCGGACCTCTTTCTGAGCCTCACGCCTTTTCTCAGGTTGTCTCCTGCAACACAAAAGAGCATTTTCTCACTTTTCGTTTTGATTAACAGGGTTAACTCTGGTTATTATATTTATCAGGGGAGGTGGAGAGCACAGACTGTTAGATGCACAAGGAGTTTGCAAATGCTGAAGAAATAACATCACACAGGTAATAGCAGGTTTTGCATAGTTAGTAGGTTTCAAAAGCTTACACCAAAGCCTATTTTTAAACAGGGAACTACTTTGAAGGAAACTGAAAACATCTCACATAGTGCAGTCTGCACTTTCTGGGATCTTTTCTTGTCTTTCTATAGTAGCTAGTCCTTGATACAGCATACGCACTATAAAAACTTAATTTTCACTGGGTGCTGTTATGCTTAAATCAGAGTAAGTTAAAAATTTTAATAATTTTAAATTGCGCATGCAGTATAATTGTGTTTCTGGTTTGCTGTCTGCGGCTGGATTTAACACCCAGGCATTTACAAGAGTCCTCTGCATCGTGAGGCATGTTCTGCTCTCACTTCACCTGAGGATCTCCTGCCAGTGTGAGACAGAGGTCCTGATAGAGCCGTAGGAGCCATAGGAGATTTTTTTTTTTTTTTTTTTTTTAATAGCTGCTTATTTTCTGAGGTGTAAGTTTGGATTTTCCAGCGCTGACACAGAGGTTAATGGTCAGGATCAGTGCGGCACCTGGGTGGTGGGGCGGGAACGGTAGGTTCTGCTCGCTTTGCTCCTGCGTGAGACCGACAAAATTCATCTGCATGTAAGCTGGTTTGCACTCACTTCTTGAACCATGTATGCTGTGGGCACTGTTTTCTTTTCAGGCTTTTAGTCAAGCAGAAAGGCAACTTTTTGCACTTACTTCCATCGCTTTTGGCGTATTTTGCCCATGTTTGTAATTGGACTCAGTAATAAGTTTAACCATTTAATTATTGTTGTAAAGTAAGCTCAGGGTAAGGAGAAGGGCTAAGAAATCATCGTAGTTCAGGCACATAATGAAATCTATTTAGTTCACCTTTACTGGGAGGTGCACAGATATTCTGGGCAGTAAGAAATACAGGGGAACTTGCAGTGAAATCTTAGGCAATCATTAGCATGGATGATTTTGACATGTAGATTAACATAAAACAAATAATACATGTTCTGGTTTTTGAGCCAAGGCTATAATTCAGCTAAGAGGCTTGATATAGTACAAATGAAGGTAAGACCAAAAGTGACTGCCTTCTCATTTATTCCTACAACTTTTCTAACCTTTCTTCCAGTTCTTTGTTGGGCTCTCTAACAATGCCAGTGAAAAAATATAAAAGGCTAGTGGGCATAACCTCTGATTTTCTTGTCATTCTACCTACTTATATACATATATTTTTTTCACCAATTCTGTATATCTTCAGTGGAAAGGGGCTAGCAGCAATACTGTAAGTCCCAGGAAAGGCGCTTCCATTTTTCAGTTCAGAGGGCAATGCAATATTACAGTGTATTGCAGGCTCGGAATCTCCCTTATTACAGTCATAAATATTATGATTAATGTCATGACATGTGAATTATTATTTTGCAATGCCAGTCGCTGCAAGCATCCTCTGTTGTACTAAATTTGAGGAGCAGCATATTGGGTTGGGAGAACAGATTATCTTAGGGGGGAAAGAAAATGCAGACTGCAGTGTTTCCCGTAACATGCTGTTTATTTTCACTGCTTACCTAGGCTGACTTTTTCTGGCAAAAGCCCAGCACCTACACCTGAGGGATCTGTGCCAAGCTTGGTAGGTCTGACAAAAACAGTACAGCAATGCTGATGATTTTTTTTTTTTTTTTCTCAGAGATTTCTTTCTGTAGGAAAGGGCAGCAGGAAGGCTCTTCACCAGGATTGCTAATGACAGGGCGCAATAGCCTTACCGCTGCCTTATTAGTGCCATACTAAGAACATGTTTCATGGAGCCTCCATCAATAGCATTGCCAGCTTTCAATATGTCGCAGGAGGAGCGAGGTCTCCATTAACACCTTGACTCATGGGCGGTGGGGTGAACCTGGCACGTTCCCCAGGCTGGACAGACAGCCGTGCTGTGCTGGCGGAGGCTGCTCGCCCTGGAGGGAAGGCGGGTGGTGTTGGTCCTGCCAGCCCTGCCCCGGAGGCTGTGTCGGGGATAGACGGCTTCATCTTGTGGATAAGGCAGGAGACATAGCCTGATCCCGTGGGTGGGGATTACAGCCAGAGGGTGCCAAAGGAGTGCACTGAATGAGTTTATATCCCGGCTGTACACCTGGCTGGCCCGTGGCACCCCTTTGGGAAGTGCTGTTGAGCTGACAGTCGCAGGCTGTCCTTATGGGGTGCCGTCTGCCCCCCTCCATGTGGGCTTTCCTTGCCCTCCGCACACAGTTGATGACACCGGACCCAGGGTCTTTCCCCAGCCCAAACCCTTCTGCAAGCATCAGCATGGCCTTCTCCCTGTGTCCCATGAGAGAGGAGAGTTTCGGCATTCCTCCCCATCACACGGCATCCCTGAGGAGTGAGCCTTTTGTGGGTCTGGGGTACCCACATGTTGGTGGGTACAGAGCCACGGCGTGAGCAGTCTCGGGTGCCTGTGTTGTGGCTCGCAGGCCTGCTCGCATCCCCTTGGGTCTGGGCTCTAATCCTGGATTGCAATTTTAAATATTGTCAGAGTTAATTCCTGACTACTTCAGACTGCAGAAACTGGTCTCTGATAAGGCTGTGTTTAATGAGGATATTGGTGGTAAAGAGCTTTGTTGGCTAGACAGAGCTTTACCTTGCTGAGCTCTGCTCTGGCGGGCGAGGAAGAGGAGGTTCCCTCCCAGTACGCTCTCTTCTTGCAGGCTGGCAGCGTGGTGGAGACACAGGGAGGTTATACCTCTTTCCTCCCTCCTCCAAAATACCCACAAAATACGTTTACACAGTTGGCTGCAAGCAGCACGAGGAGCCAGAGTAAACGCAGTGCTGCAGTATGCCTAAACTCTTAAACAAATGCCAAAAATAAAAGCAGCCTACCTTACTTTTTCCACCTTACATAGCAGTTTCCAACCACATCAAGTGAAAAGTCTAGGTGGGTGTATAGTGTTTATCGTCACTGAGTAATACACATTACATTAGCTGGGACGTTTGTTTTGTTCCTGACTACTGGTTTTACAATGGTTTTAGTGAGGGCAGGAAAAATGATTTAAGTTTATATTGTCACCTAAGAGATAGGAGGGTGTTGCTGATTTACGGAAGAAAGCTGGGAATGTAAGTAATTTTTTTTTTTTTTTTTTTTCTCCTTCCACTACAACTGCAAGTAGGTTGAAAGGCAGATGGTAGAAATGCAGAATCTAGCAATGCAGGATTGCTTTCTGTAAAAGATGGTGACAGAGTGGTTTCTGTGCCCGCATTCATCTGCAGCAATTGTGTCCTCCGGTATTTGAAAATTGTTTACATAGGTGGCAGCAAAATTTTCTGTCCAAAGCAATGAAAAGTTGAAAACAGATCCACATCAGAAACTGTACTTTTTGTTCCCCTGTAGTATGTCTTGTGTGAAATATTGCAAGCCTCCTTCCAGGCAACTTGGCCCTGGTGAAGGTGAGTACTAACCAGTGCAGGAAGCAGGTGATGGTGCAGCATCTCCAACCTGGGGGTGGTACCAGAGGGTGTGGAGATCACTGGAGGAGCAGCAGACATGGTGCTGCTCTTCTAGTGATGCTTTGCAAGTGAAGAGGGCAGGTTTTGTCAGCTGTGCCTGGGTAAAGCCTGCACCAAAAGTGCTCAAAACACCAAGAGAGCGAGTCATGGCATGCAAAAGTTTTTGACCCTACGTGTTCTGCAAACAGCAGTGGTGCGATGCTAAGGCTGAGTGGTCTGCGGGGGGATGTTGCTGGTACGTGGGAGGAGTGGATTGAGGAAGTCCATAGAAGCAGGGTGAGAGGCAAAGACTGAGTCTACCTTTTTTTTTTTAAGGCACTGAAAGTCAGAAATGTACCAAAAGTAGACCCAAAGGATAGATAAAAGCTAGAGTAAGGAGAATGCTGGTGCATCTGGAGGTGCTGGACAAAGAAAACCTTGTTGCCTTGCAGGGCTTTATCCTTTGACGCATCATTTCAGTCACAGGATGTTCAAGTTTAGCCAGGAGTTGGCAGACAGATGGATGGACCGCGAGGCAGTTCACAGAGTGACTCAGTCTAGGCAAGTATGAAGAGTCATCCACATGAAGGTAACCAACTACAGTATTTTCACAGAAACAAATTCTTATTTTTTTTTCCCCTCCCAGGTTTTCGTGTTTTTGTGGTAATGCTTGGGTTTTCATTCATGGTAGTTTTCCAGTTGGTACATTGCTTCCTGCCTGCCCTGCCACGCAGTCACACCTCCCTCTCTGCAGAACAGAGATATGGGCACTTTGTTGGCCTGACCCTTCGCCTGGCTGTTGTTGGTGGCCAGGTGGTCTTGCCTTTTCGAGGAGCTGTCGGCAAGAAGTACCACCAGTGTAAAAATTGTGCAACATCCCTGTATTTCCTTGCCACCTCCCTGTTCTGCCTTGCCGGCCGAAGTTGTTGGGCTTTCTTGTGGTAGCTTCATGAAGGACTGAGAAGCATCTGTGATGTGTGATTTTAAGGCGCTCATCTGGCTGCTCATTGACGGGATGACCCTGTTTCTGCAGTCAGGCAAACTCTTTAGGAACAACTGTTTCACTTGGCCTTTTCTTTCTAGAAAGCTGTGGCCTTGAGGCTGCATCACATGGTGGTGGTGGTGTTTCTCTAAATGAATAGGGTAGGAAAAGCACTGTATTTATTTATGCTGGATTTTCTCAGAGCTGAGTAGGAAAGTTTCTATTCTGAAAAAGGGCAGAGAGATTTCTCCTTTGGATTGAGGTTTATCAGTTTGTTGTCTTGTCATTTGATTTCTGTTAAATTGCTGTGGAAGCACCAGAGTGAGGAGCTAGTGATCTTTTCAGAGGTAAAAGAAATTTAAAAATGAAGGATTAAATAGTTTACTCTCTAAGGCTAAAATTACAGGTATTAAGTGCTTTGTGTGTTTTATTGGTAGAGAAACCTTTATTGCTTGTTACAAATCGTTTACTTGAGACGGGCAAGAAGAAAGTTTGTATTCCATTTCTGTCGTTTCACATGAATTATCTTGTGTGTCACTAGTAACAATTTGTCTTCCCATACTTCCCTGCTTGCCTGCCTCCCCCCTTGTTCGAGGCATGAGTGTTGTGCCTCTGGTCTTTTTAATAGAAACACCATGGTTTCAAGACAAATTTCCCTTTTTCATATGCTATTATTATAATTTGGTTTATTTCTCTGGGCATGCAAAGATGAGAACAGCTTGCACAGAACTTGCAATCTTAGCAACGAAAAGGGAGAAGCTAAAAGAAAAAATAACTTTGGGGAGAGAGGAGAAAATTATCAGAGTCTGACTTCAGGTGTCTCTGTGCCACGCATGAGTGATGGGGCAGTTTTGATCTCGGGTGCTCTGAAGCGAGCCTCAGGCTCAGGATGCACCAGGAGCCTCAACTCCCAGTTTGGACATCCAGGATGCCTAAAGGTGGGCAGTGGGGCTCATCCCACTCTTCCTCACCCTCCCTCCCCAGCATGGTGTGCATCTCCTGCCAGGGATGGAAAGGGTGTATGCCCCAGTATTGGGATGTTTACTGTAGGGCTGTGTGGGGCTGGTTTGATAGCAAAGTAGTTTTAAAAACAACCAGGCAGACAAGACGGTGGCTGCTGGTAAAATGACTCTGGGAAGATGCCTCAGGGGGAATTAAGATACAATGCCAAAGCTATTAACTGGGAAGATCCTACCTCCTCAGCTCCAGTTTGCTTTGCCAATGTTGAGAAGGAACAGATCAAAGGAACTATAAACAGTTAAAAAAACCTCTCCAGGCAGAAAGGAGACACTTGTTTGGGAGCTGCTCACGGAGAGCAGACACCTGCCTGCAAGTTTGAAGGAATCTCAACTTCTCAGCAGCTCCTGAAACATGTGGTGGCACAGGACCAAGCTAGGAGAGACATGCGTCCTCTTTTGTAGCGGTTTTAGAAAATGTTGTGCTGCCTCCCCTTCTGTTAGTAGTAAACTGTATTCTGATTAGAGAAAGCTGTTTCATGGGGCTGCTGGCACCAGCAGCCAATGGGCCCCCGTGATCCCTGAGTGCTGCTATGCAGAGGTGCGGTCCCCAACCCCGGTGAGTGCTTTTGGAGCAGGAGACGGGATGCAGCCGTGCCAGGGAGCACGTCTGTCACTGCTCGTCGGCCTGTTGTGCAGTGACTCCTGCACACCCCAGGGGAAGCAGTAGATCCTTGCTGGCCAGCTGGGGAGGAGGGTGTGATGGAGCTTGGGCAGGTAAGGCCAGGCACCTCCCAGCCCTTCAGCAGCAGCACCGCATCCTTTGCAGGAGGCAGGTATGGCCATGGGTATGGGCACAGCCTTCGGCTCACGGCATGTAGCCCCAGGAAGCCTCAGCTTTTTGAGCAGTCTCTTTCTCAGTCTGTCCTGCCTTCTCTGAGAGTTTTAAAATTCTATTTTTCCAGTAAGCAAGAGTCTCGGTGTTCCTCCTTGCGCTTCCTCACCTATCCCACCCAAGAAGAAGGAGTTGCTTGGCTTTGCTGACAGACAGCCTCTCATAAATCTGCAAGGGCCGGATGGTTTGTAATTTCTTGCCCACCAAATGTTTTCAAATTACTTGTTACTTGCTGGCCTGCCTTTTGCTGTCCATTTTCTCCTTCTGTTTCACTGAAGTATTTTTCAAGGCCTTTCACACACATGAAAATCCTGACTTTAGGTGCATCAGTTTTGAAGAAGTCCATCTCATCTGTTTTGGCTATGGTTCACCTTCTCGACTTCTCAGTAATAGGAACTGTGTTGTGGAGGAATCTGTGGCTATTGGGCCGCCTCCCCTTTGAAGCACCAGCCTCTGAATTTGGGAGGCTTAAATCGTGTCCTTACCTGGGTCTCTCCTGCCACATGTCATTTCTCATATGAGAAGTTGTTTATTTGGCTAGATGGTGGCAGTCTCTGGCTTTTGCTATCTCTGCAGGCGCATATGGTCCCGCTGATAGAGAGTTCTGTGTGTCAGCCTCGGAGTTGCAGGTGACAGTGGCACGTGCAGAAAGAAATGGGTGGAGGTGGCCGCCCTGTACAGGGTGCAAGGCCCTGCAAAATCCCTATCTCTGGGAATGGCTAGTCAGCTCTTATCGGTCACGTCCCGACACAGTGAGTTCTAGAAATCAAATTAGCAGACAAGTCAATTGCTTACGTCAGTCAGAAGTTTTGCACTGGGGACAATGTGATAGTCCAGGGCCCCTGGCTGGGTAGTGTTCCTGGGTTTGATTACGAGGGCTGTAACAGGATGGAAACTTGACAGTGCAGTTTCGTTTCTGTCTTGCCTCTTTCCCCCCCCGCCCCGCTTCTTTCTTGCTCAAAACATTTTTTTTCTGTCATTTGGAGCAAGCAGAGCAGAGAATCTGTCCTTGCTATAAAAGTAGAGAAAGCTTTGCCCTGTTATTTTATAAAACAAGTTGTTGTGACATACCACACGGTTCCTCACATCACTCAGTAGTTCATTAGTCTGTCACTGTACAAGCATATTAAATGACAAGCTAAAAAAACAGAAGACGGTGCAACGACCCATTAAAATTCATAAAGGATATCAAATATTCAAAGTAAGGGATGTAAAAAGAAGCCGTTTGCTGTAAATACTAATACCTGTAGTTGCATAAACATAATGAAGAAGTGCCGTGCACTGCCAAGCAGCAGACCGCTGCTGACAAATCCGCGGCTGCCTGGGAATCCCTGATGTTATTTATTTCCAGAGAGCTGCTACTGCTTCAGCAAAAGGTCTCCTTCAGAAGCTCCAGCCTGTCATGTGAACCTCTTCTCCTAAACAAACACCGCGGTGAACTTGAAATCGGAGGCAAGATCAATTACTTTCAAGCTTTCCGTGGCACGGAGTAACAAGACATGATGTTATTCATTTCTCTTGTCGGGGGCAAAGGCAATGAACCCGTGGCTTAATATTTTGGAGGGCGTTCATTTTTTTTTTTTTTTTTCCCCTGGACTGCTTTCCCTGGAGTATTTACGTCATATGTTGTGATATCCTCTAGTAATTCTTAACTTTTTCATAACCACAAATGCATGTATTAACAAAGCAGAATTGAACTGCCCAAGTACGGGCAGCAGGCAAGCTGTAAGGTTTTAAGGGCACACTTGCTGAATAAAGGCTTCAGAGCTCCCATCAGTTCTTTCCACAGCAAATCACAAATTCAGTTTCAGCTGCATCCCACTTCTTGGAAGAATGTGTGGCCTTAAATGCAAGAAGTTAAAGCAATGGAGCATCCACCCCGCCTTTAAGTGTGTTTTTCAAAAGGTTAATGACCTTCACTGCTAATATGTACGTGTTATTTCTGCTGTGGTTTTGATTGCCAAAACTTGAGCCTTGTTAAGGCTTTGTCTGCTAGTAATACAGTCCCCAGTCTCCTCTACCCAAATCTGTAACAAATTACTTTTTTTCTGTAGTGATTCTAAAAATAATTTCTTATTGGAATCCAATTGAATCCAAGGGAAGGGAGGTGATAATCAAATGAAGTCACCCTCGTGTCTTGCGCTGCATCTCACCGCCTGCCAATACTAGCAACTGTTGCTATGTACCCAGGGGAAGGTGATACTCCCAGCCTTTTCTTGGTGCTGGAAAGTGCTCCTTTCCAGTGCTTGCCAGGACCCCGAGAGCTGCTGATGTCTGTCCCAGGCTTTTCATTTTAGCCTTACTTGTTGGGATAGCCATGGAGGAACGTGGATCCTGTCCTGTTGGATTCTTCAAAATTTTCCTGTTCCTGAAGAAGGCCGTTTTCCAAAACCACTGCCAGTCTGGAGACCTGATGTGATCTGGGCGGTGAAGTGCCACTATTGCAGTGCTTGGGAGAGAGTGCTGGGCTCTCGAGGGGAGAGCTCACTGCAGCATGCGTGGCCATGCCCAAAAACCTGTGTATCAGGACAAGGGCGTAACACCACTACGTTTCCCAGCTGATTTATTTCCTTCTCTCAGTAGTACCCCTGCAAATGTGGCTGATGGTAGGACTCTTCCCCCAGCTTTTCTCTGGGTACTTCCAAAAAAAGAAAAAAAAAACCAAACCAAAACAAACAGAAAACCCCACCAAACAATACAAAACAGCAGGGTTCGTTGTCATTTGTAGCATGGCGCTCCAGAAGTTCCTCAATAGTGAATCCAATCCTGTTGTCAGCAGCAGGTAGGTAGGTGATGTAGTAGGTTGCTTTTCTCTCCAGTAAGAGTCACCATGAACTGGGGGTTCAGTACCTGGCAGGTGGTGTTCAGCGAGTCACAGGGACCAGTCATCAACAAGACTAGAGTTGTGGATTATTTTTTTTCCTATGCTCTCCTAGCAAAACATGCTGTTGGGCTGTCCTGGATCCGCTGTTGATAAGACTTTTTATTGACAGTGTGTGCTCATGAAAGGGTAGACGCCCCTCCTGACGAGCATGTGACAACTATTAATACTCACAAGACTGAGGCTCTGGCGCTGTTACGACCTTCCCGACAGCGCTACTCCTCTGCAAGGCAGAGCCCCGGCTTTGCGGAGACCTCTCCACCGTGCCTAGCATCAGGCTGACCTCTCTCGGTCTGCGCCTGGGACGGAGCACACAGGCTTGGCCTTGTTCCCCCTGCTTTGGCTGGGTTGTTTGCCTGGAGTCACCCAACGTTGTGCCCTCCTCCGGCTCTGCCAGCTGGCCCCTTCCCTGGCGGGAGGGGAGCGGCAGGTGCGGGGCTCTCCCGTGCCCTCCTGTGTCCCCAAATGACTTCCACCCACCCGGGAGTCGAGGTGGAAACCTGGGAGCAAAACAAGTCAAATGTTCATAAAGCCATGGTTAGCGCCAGCACGTCTTGGCAACCGCTCCCTGCCCGGTCTTGCATTTAAAAGGGATTAACAGTTTTTGTCTTAATTTTGCTACAGTTGTTATCTAAACTGGCAAGCTCTGACTTTGTGCTTTCGGGCAGCGTAAGGGTGCTGGATCCTAGCATGTGATCCTGATTTTGTACAGGATTTCAGTTTTTATTTTCAACATGCGTGGTTTCGAAAGGGTTGTACCCAGTTCCAGCAATGTCCTAAGTCTGGGGAGGGAGCGGGGGATGGAGAAGGGACAGGGCAGAAGAAGGCACTCTGTGTTTGCTGGCCAGTGTGCCAGAGTGATGGGGTTGGGCTGGAGCACCGAGGTGTTTTACAGTGGTGTAATTCCTAGAGACTCTTTTCCAAGCATGTACACTGTCCCAATATGTAGCAGCACTGCGGCACTAATTGATGTGTAAGTGCCCGTAAACGGCGGAGTAAAGTTATTAATTTTGCCTTTCACCAAGTGAAAAAAACCAAAGTTGTCTAGGTGGAAAAAAGGAGAGGAGGAAAAAACCGGCAGAGTACCAAACTGTGACTTGTTCAAAGTAGCTTGTGAAAGTATCTTGAGGTTGTCTTTCCTGAAAGCCTTTGAAATTCAAAGACTATGGCCTCTTGCCTCTTGGCACACAGACCAATTCCTTCTCCTCCTGGCAGATTCTGCCTAACAGTTGCCCTTTTTTTCCTCTTTTAAATACCCCTGAATCACAGGGCTGTCTCATTCTGCTTTTCTTCATTCAGGTCTAAAGCCTTAAGGACTGTGTTGTAGTAGCGAAGAGGACAGCATGTACTGGATGCTAGAGCCAAGGGAGAGGGGATGGGCAGAGGGAAGAGATGACCCTGTCTTTAGGCTTCGGTCCTAATCCTGCAAACTTTTTTTCCTGTGAAGAGTCCTGCAGAGGTCAGCCAGACTTCTTTCATGAGTGGCCATTATTTGCTATTCAGCATCATGCTCAGACAATGCTTAATAATAACAACAAGGCCAGGGCTTGTAATAAGGCATGGTTAGGGTGCTTTAAGTCATCTGAATGGAGAGGCTGCTGAAGGCATGCGTGGGATTTATTAAATAAAAATTTTCTTGTTTGGCAAGCAGGGCTGAGTTATACCAAACTCTGGAACTCAGAGCAAGTGGCTCCCTAAAAAGAACATATAAATTCAGTGCCACCGGTGTCCAACATGCACTCCCTAGCATTGGCCCCAAGGAGGAAGGATAGTTCAAGTGCACATGATCTTTCCAGGAGTTACCTGCCCAGGTCACCTAGTTCCCTATGTGCCGGTATCTTGTGCGCTCCCATGTTTGGCACTGCTATCAGATCGGGGATGGCATTTAGAACCGCCCCGTACTCCCCTTGCACTTGTGAATATGTTGTTGGCTCTTGCAGTGGGAACCGTTTGTTGGCGCCTGGAGCTGCAGGGCAGCTCGTCCAGTGCAGCCCTGAGCCAGGGCCGTTGCTCACAAACGTGACGCTGGAACAGCAGGAGGGAGGCGAAAATGGGCAACAATGTCACCCTCTTTTGCCATAAAGCCTTACGAGTAGTTTTAGGGTCTCCTAATACAGAAGGCCTGTTAGGTAACTGCAGTTGGTTTCCTGGAAAATCAGCTTCAGTCCTTACTGTTTTGCTGGACAGACATTGTCTGGCAAGTGCCTATATTAAGCTACTTCACTAAAATGCAACTTATTAAAATGCAACTTATCATAGAATCATTTGGGTTGGAAAAGACCTTTAAAGTTGGTTGGAAAAGTTCATTAAGTTCATGGAGTCCGTGAGTGACATGGAGTCCAAAGTGCCTAACGCTTCTGCAGCGCTGGAAAAAGGATGTTCCTCGATGCATGTAGCTTTAAGACTTCCCACCGTCCCGGGTTTAGTTGCTTTTGACACACTCATTTAAGGGTGGGGGGGCAACTCTTCAGCCTGAGATAAACAAGAGGAACCCAAGTGCTGCCTGCTCAGTGCAGGCAGAGAGCCACGGGAGCAACAGCTGATGAAGATGGCAGCTGCTGCAGATGCAGGGAAAGACAAGTACCCCATCTGCTCCCTCCCACCGTCTTCCCCCTCTGTTGACACTATTGCTGTTTGTCCTGCCGAAATCTCATGTGGCTGTTGCTACCCATCTCCCCAAAGGCCCAGAGTATGGTGAAAGGCTGGGCTGCCTCCAGCCTCTTCCTCCTTATTTATGTGTCACAAGAGGAAAAAACCTAGTCGGAGATAGGTTGTCCAGGGTCATCTTGTGGTACTTATGATGATAGCAACAATTCATAGCTGAAGCATTTGATTTGTTAACCTTATAAAAGGATGCCATTAAATACTGTATTTAGCTCCTCAGGGGAAGTAGCCTAGTTTCTTTTTCATTTTCCTGTTCTCATCCCTGTTTTAACATTAGTGACTCAGCTGTCACTCTTGCTTCACAAGGGCCGCTGGGGTTATAGCTGTGATTGGATGGTATCAAGAACACATTTCTGCCAAAAATAATTAATATGGTGCATTTTCACCTCAAAAAGTGCCTGATAGAAAACTACTAGAAGGTTTTCATTAACTTTTGCAAGCTTTGAAACTTGCCTGTGAACAAAATTGGAAATGTCTGTGCATCTCTCCTTATTTATCCTTGTCAACAAAACAAAGTCTAGCGAAGGCTGGTGCATATCTAACCCTGCACATTGAGGACATTCCTGTTCAAGTCCACAAAGCAGCTCACAGGGTATCCATTTGGATACATGCAAAAGCCTTTGTAGGTGAGAATCTCACTTTGCAACAGGGCACGTGGTCAGATCCTATGAACAAAATGTGTTTCCACCAGCTGTGAAAAAAGTCTGACTAGGGACAAGTGTGGATTATTCCATCTCCTTAATTTTTTCCATACCCCACTTTGCTAGTCTTTAACCAAAAAAGTAGCCTGGTTCATTTCTGTTTTTCTAGATATCTCATCTCCTCTGAGCTTTGATCATAGGAAAAATTTAAAAAAAAAAAAAAGAAAAAGAAAAAAACCCCATAAAGCTCGTTTGTGTTAGCCTGTTTTATATTTTGTATATCAGCTCATATTATAAAAGTGTTAGCAGACCTGCCATAATGTATACTTATACGTGTTGCTCAGGGTGTTCAGTAGTGGGTCCCCTCCCTTCCCCAGAAGAAGGATGAATATCCCCACGAGCATTTGTCAATGTTCCTTTCTTTGTGTCCTCTTCTGTTCAGCTGCACCTCAAAGGTGCTTGTTTCTTGTGTACCTTTGTTATGAAAATGATACCTGGCATGCTCAGGAGGCCTGGCATTCTTGAGCTATGAATACTGTGAACAGTGTCATTAAAAAATGGTGATCTACAGAGGCACCATCATTCTTAGCATTGCCCTTTAAAATTTGTCCTGTGTCTTGAACCATGTAGGTGTTGAAAAAGGACTTATTTCCAGCAGCTCCACTAACATAACTCACCGTTTTCCCCCTAAAAGCAGGATGTGACGTGTCTACCCAGCCCACCTGGGATCTGGGACCTGTTTCTCTGAGAAGCAGAAATTCATCTGCCTGTCCGGTGCTTTAAAAGAGCACCAGTCTGCAGGGATTTGTGGGGCCATCCCAGAATACATACAGCTACTGCAACCCCAAGATGCATAGATTTTTTGATTTAGCGAGTCAATACTTACAATTTTCCAGGGGAGGAGATGATGTCTGTGAAGTGACACCATCCCAGGGTACTGACAGGTTGCCTCTATGCTTGTCCTGAAGGGCAGGTAAGCCAAGACTGGTTAGTACTAGCAAATGAAACCAAAACAACCCTCTTGATTTTATGTTCTGTAGCATCTTTATTGAATTAAGGCTGTTGAGGCTGTAAACTTTCAGATGCAAATGTCTTCTACTTGTGTAGTCCTTCCCACAACATGAACTCAACTAGACTGCAGTCTTACAGAGTTGATATTGCTTGTCCTAGTACCTGGTGATGACCTTGGCTGTTGGCACAGTCAAGTTCCTGAAACCCATCACCCTTGTGGTTCCATAGCTGTCTCTGAAAAATGCCCTAGTCTATGTACTGAGTGATACCAGGGCCCCACCATGTCCTAAGTGCTGCCTTCAGGAGGGATTACTCATGCGTACAGGTTCAAACTGGGAACATGAAAGGGTTCCTCCACTCATCGTTCTGCTATTCGGGCTCTGGTGTCAGGGTGGGGCACTAACAAAGCACCGAGATGTGCTGAAGCGTTTTGATGCAACCTAACTTTAGGCTCAACATTTAGCACTTGTCATTGTGATTATATCAATGACAGTGATCTTAGTTTTTCAGATTAGGTAAATACCTTAAAAAAAAAATGATTACTTTTATACCTGTGTATTTACCTGGGTTTTGAGGTTTCTGGAATGGTGCTGCTGCCGGTTGCATGTGAAACAGGAATGTCCTGCTTACTGTAGCAAAGGGCTGATTCATTGGCAGCGTAATAGGTGTCATCTTTCCTTTTGTCAGCTCCTCAGGTCTATTTTACCCCTGCAATGAACAGAAAATAAATTTTTAAAAAATCCAGTAAAACCAGTAGCATGCCAGTCATCCTAGTGAGGTGAGGTTCAATGAAAACAACAGTTCTAAATGGGGCTAGGTGAGATTAATCCGGAGGGCCAAAGGGGGAATTTTGTGAGTCCCAGTGGGAGTGAGCTCTCTGAAGCTGCCATGCCCTGGGAAGTGCTGGGAGCAACTGTCCCAAAAAGGCCACAGTCCCAAAGCCTCCCTGTGCAAAGGGTGAGACCCACTTCCACTAGCAGAGAGGGTCAGGCACTGGCAGAGGAAAACGGGAAGATGGGCTGGTGGGCTCCTTTGCTGGAGGCACCCGTTTGTCCTCATCGACTGCCAAGGGAAGGACGGCATCGCTAGCTTGGGTGTCAAGGTCTGGCTTGGAGCTGCCCAGGCTGGGTAAGGAGAGATCAGTTTTAAGGCTCTATAAAGCTTTCTCCATAGGAGGAAAAAAACAAACAAAAAAAGTTGTCAACTTGAGATTGCAGACAGGGCATCACAGCATGGAAACTAAAGCTACGTGCCTTGGCGGTGAGTTTGTGGGCAGGGCTGGTTTTGGGGCTGGGTGTCCCGATGTAATGCGTCTGTGGACGTCAGCTTAAAGAATGGGCTGGGGAAAGGTTCCTGAAGTAAACCCACCTAGCTACTCTTCGTGTAAAAGCAGTCAGGAGGTGGATGTTTTTGTCCACCCATGTCATCTGGCACGGCATGAGTTTGGTTTGTGTATACAGGAGGCGAGTCTGTATAATTTTTCAAATATGTTCCTAAATGTAGTGTTCAAAATAGATGCCCCAACACAGAGGGAAAATGCAGAAAACCAAAAGAAACCAAGAGGCTAGGGAGCACCCGTGTGTTAATCTCGGGATGAAAGCAGAATGTGCATCAGAATACATCAAAAGGAAAACTGATCACTTTCTACTTACAAAAGACATTAGTATTTTACAGCTACCATTACATTTTGAAGAGCACGCAGGTATTTATTGGTAGTGCCATAGCTACCCAGTCCCGAGTCATGAAGGAGGAGATACCAGTCTTTCAAGTTGTTACGTTCGCTCACCCTGGTCTCCTAATTCATACCCCATCTGCACTAGCACCGCAGTAACTCCGTGGATACCTGAAGTCGCGGCTGAGTGTTCCCACATCAGCTACCCTTTCCATGAGGCTCCCAAGGGGTTTTTTGCCCATAAAAACCAGTGGGTCAGACACACTGAGAGTCACGCTTAGGTGTGTCCTTGGCTTTCGCTGGTGCCCAAGCCTGTGGTACAGAACCATTTCCTTTGCCATGTCAGTTGCCGATGGAAGCGCATCATGTTTTAAAATGCACTTTTTTAAAAAAAAAAAAAAAATCTTCTGGTTCAATAATAGACTAACTACGTGCTTAAAATAGCACGGGAAAGGGGTCCTGTTTCAGATGAGTCTACGCAGCAGAAATGCCGGGGGCTGTTTTGGAGGTTGCTTGAAGGCTTTCTCGCAAGAAGGTCTCAGGTGCCTGTGCCGGCTTGTGAAGGCTTTGCTTAGGCCTGATCAAACTCAGTCAGGCGACAGCATATCAGATCTGTTCCTCTCATCAGTCACACGTCAGCCGTAATTGTCACCAGATTTGCAATTTAATGTGCACAGCTCAACACTTCCAATTAATCCGGCCTGGGTATAATATTTAACAATCTATCATTTCAGAGCTAGCACTTTACAGAGCCACATGCAAGGCAGCCCTCCGCTTTGGTAAGGCAGGAGCCCTGAAAGGCTTTCTTCATGCACGTGGATTTTACTCCTTCCCTGCCACTGTGCAGTGGAAGTTATTGTTGGTTTAGTTGCGTTTCACAGGCTTAGGAAGTGTTAAAAAAATCAACACGTGACCACAAAAAAATTTTGAAAAATAAAGATTTATAATAGGTGATTCAGCAATGGGAGCCTTTTGTGATCTTTTATGGGAAGCTACTATTTTTAGTGAATTAGTATAAGCAGTAGCATCACTCACATTTATTTATAAAGGCATGAAAGAACGCCCATACATATTTCTAAATAGTCGGTGTATAGTAATGGCCATATGCTGAGGATGAGCAAAAATAGAATTGAGCACTCTGGTCTCCACAATGCTGCATGAGGGTTGTGCTGGGATCTTTGCATCTAGGAAATTAAAAACAGAGGGTTGTTTTTTTTTCTTCTTGTTCTTCTTACTAGCAAAACAAACCCAAAGCCTTCAGGGTGAAAGTCTGCCTTGCACTAAAATTGCATTGTTTTCACTGAGGTCTAACTGGGTGACCACTGAGGTTTGTGAGGACTCTTCCAGTAGCTTCAGCAGCTGGTGGATTGGGACTGTGCTGACAGTGGTAGCTATTTTTATGAGAGTTACTGTATGTATAATATTTGGGTTGATTAGTTGTGTGTGCTTGCACTTCTCTTGGGGCCCTGTGGCAAAGAGGAGGAGAAATGCAGCGATGCTCTGCTGAAGGGGCCGCACAAATACAGCCTGGTGTCGTTTCCAAAGTTCCTACAGAGGAAACGCTTTAAATGCTGGGGTTTCCTTTAAAAAAAAAAAAAAAAAAGCTGCCGTTGACACTACTTCTGAACAAAAATTAGAGCTGTTTTGATCCAGCTCTACAAAATCTAGCCATGTGTGTCCATTGCAGCTTTTTTGTATGCAGCTCCTTGGGCTTAAGTTCAGTAAATGGCAACATCTTCCCTGCTCTCACCAACTGCGTTCGTGTCCCAGTCAGGCCCGCACTGAGCTGCTTTGGGATTCTCATGAATTAAGTTAAATCCTTTGATGAAAATTGTGTTCTTGAATTTTGGGCAGCCACAATATGAAGCACATGGAAGAGAGTGAAAAAGGTGACTCCTGATGAAGTGCCTTTAACAACTGCCCGATGACGATGCCAGCCTCCAGATGCCCAAATCCTTTTTTTCACACTGAAAAGCATTGGCTTAGCATGCAGAGGCTAATGCTGTATTATTTAGGGGCTTCCTATAGGACAGGGCACTGAGGTATGTGGCTCCTGAGGCCAGGATGAGTTGCTGGAGAGCTCGAGCTTGTTCTTGCTCCACAGCTGCATTGGTTAAAATACCAACATTTTCCTCACTCTCTGCTTCCCATCTCCTAACACCCCATGGAAAAAAAAAATGGTAACCAGCATGCTCTACTCACAGCAAAACAAATGTTATTTATTAGAGTCCTCCTGTGGTCAGAGGATGTCTGACTGTAAAATAACTGGAGATTTTTCTGCTAACTGGAAGCGTGATGCTCTGAGACAATTTCCAGGCAGTGTGTATTTTCAGCTAACTTTTATTTACGTCAGCTTAGTGATTTGCAATATCACTGTTTGCAAAGAGTGAGGCAGCAGTTGTTTTAGCAAGGATTATTTTTTAGTGGTTTTGTTTGGTTGGGTTTTTTTTTTTTTGGAAAACTTTTGATTAAGTTGTGACTTGGCTCCCTTAGCTTCACGTGTTGACGAGCTTCTCTTCGCAAAAGGGAGGGCATCAACCTCCTTGGCGGGCACGTCACTTGCTGCCTGCCCTTGCAGCAAGGAGCAGCTGGGGCGGGGGGGAACGAGGCGCCCGTCGTTAGGGAGGGTTTGTTTTCGCTGCGCTAATCACCTTCTCCTGTCATAATTTGGCACGACGCGGCGCCTTGCGTGCGGGATGGAGGCAGATCAGCGTATGCTCTCCTATCTGAGCCAGCACATTTCGGAGGATAAATCTTCGCCGGACTTAATGTTCTCCCAAGAAGCGTTAATATCCCTCAAGGCTCTCTGCTCTTCCTAGAGATGGGGGACAGTGGGCGGGCGGAGCTAATTACAGCAGGGGCCTCTTCTAGCCTTTCCCTACCACCAAGGTCAGAATTACTCCTTTGAAGAGAGGATGAGGAGGGGAATGCACAGAGCCACCCTTCAGATGCTGAGCTCACTTTTTTTCCCTAAGTCTGTGGGTGGGTTGGTTGGTTGGTTTGTTTTTAACCCTTTTCCTGCAGGAGGGCATGCTTGGGTGGCAGGACTCAGCACGTGTCATCCCATATGTCCTGTCCAGGGCTGTCAGGAGGGTGGCCTTTGCCAACCGGGTGCAAAGGGCTGCTGGATGTCCCCAGCGGGACCCTGGTGGTTTCTTGCTGCCTGCTTCTGCTGAACAGCTGGTGGGATTTGCAGGAGCTGCCTTAGGAACTTGCAGATCATAGAATCATAGAATAGTTTGGGTTGGAAGACGCCTTCAAAGGTCATCTAGTTCAGCCCCCCGTGATACCAGATGATACCAAACATCGAGCATTGAAAGTGTTTGCTTGTCAGGAAGGAGTTGTCTTTCTGCATCTAATTTGCTTAATGTTTTTTTTCACCCTGCAACTTCCATAATTTAGGGAAAATGTAACAATCCGGAATACATAATACATAGTTTTATGTGGCAAAAGATGTATATCAGTACAACATGGCTGAATAGATATTGTGGGAGGACTTTCCTTATGTTTTAGTTCTTGCTTTTTCTACGTCTCCAGAGCATCCTCACTTCTTCATTAAATTATATTTCTGGTTTGCAAAAACTTGTGGGAAAGAGGAAGAAATTCTGAGAACTATTTGGGTTGGGGATTTTTAAGTTCCTTGGTAAGAGCGGTACTGCAGCCTTACAGAGCTAGGCAGAAGATGACTGTATAATACCAACAGATTGGTACATCCTAAAGATCTCCTTGCCTGGACTCACAAACCCCTATCACCAGAAATTCCTGTGTACATGCACACAATTGGCAACTTCAATTATTTGTAATTTTGGGGTCACTGTATCTGTTTTCTTGTTTACTTGCAATTGAATTTCACTGGAGACTTGAAAGCAAAAACTAAAACTGGTAGTTGAAGCAAATTTTGAGTTACTGCATGAGAAGGCACAGACACTGGTAACTGGACAGGTGGGCAAAATGTGTCGGATTATCCAGAACCTCCTGTGTCAGGGACAACTGAATGCAGAGAAAGTAGTTTGTTTCATCTTTTGTTTGATTTTTGTCAGAGGCCCTCTGTAAGGGTGCTCATCTCAAGGAAGATTTGTGCAACAACTTTTTGAGCAAGGTGACATGGGACGTAAACTGAACTTCAGGTGAGCAAGCAGAGCTGTGGAGAAGCAGGGCTGTCTCTGGTCACCTGGTGGCTCACAAGCTCGAGTTATTTTCATGGCTTCTTTTCAGTGGTATGAGATGTGGTGCCTTTCCCTACTGCGTGGCTACCAGACAACTTCATATGGTGAAGTTAGAACATTAAATATGTGAATACAGTATAAAATAAACTATAATTCTCCCAAGTGAGCATTAGCAGCATTTACGGGTCTGCAGATACTGTTTTTCTCCCATCATGTCCTGATATCCCAATTGTTAAAATAAACAACTACTCTTGATTTATAGGGATAACTTTACAGTCATAGGAGCCTGTATCTGAAATAACAAATTAGCCACTCACTACAAAACACTGAAATAAAAACAGACCAGTGTGTAACTTGGACTCGGCAGCCACCAGCTGCACCTCATCTTGATAATCTTTAGGCTTTTTTTTCTTTTTCTTTTTTTTTTTTTTTAAAGCAGGGGCTTTTAAGAGTTAAGTTACACAACTCTCTTTTTATTTTTAAAGTGAGTGGATTCCTTGTTGCGTTGTTGAGGATGATAAATTGATACCACATGTTACTTCCAGACAAAGACGACTCTGTACTGCAGTGGAAGCACTTGCAGCTGGTGTCTGAGTTAATGGACGGGCTCCACAAGGTAAACACGGCTTGGAAGAGGCCGAAACAGGCACAGGGAAGGGGAATTTTCTCCATTTAAAGGCTCGAGCATTTGCTTCTGTTGCCTGACCAGAACGAAGTGTTGAAATCATGTGCAGCCCAGCCTTTCTGGGAGACTCATTCGGTTGTTCGTATCAAATCGGGTATATGGCACTTTGGAAATGTTTGAATGTCCTCTCTGGGAACTTAGCTGTTTGCAGTCTTACCAAAATATCAGGAGAGACACATGTAATTAGGACATGGTAGTCATTTTCCTCTTTTTGCTAGCAAAATGTGGCTAGTTCCCTTGAGGAGTTCTAACTGAATGAAAAGCGGTGCAGTGGATCGACATTTATAAAAGTTGAGAGCATGGCCCGAAGTTTGAGGAATGTGCTGTCACCCCACGTGTTGCTGCCCTGGCTGCCAGCAGGTACCCAGCCGCATCAGCCTAAGCCGCGGTAGGGCAGCAATGCTGCTTGCCTGTGGAACTGTACCACCCCCTGCTCACATCAAATCTGACCTGCCTCGTGTTCCTCTGCCCTGGGTCTTCCTCATCTCCAGGGGCTGGTCATTCTTCCCTGCAGGACCACTTCATGGGGGGAGTGGGACCTGGCTGGGCTGGGCTCAATGCTGTACGGGATGCTCTTGATCTTTTCTGCAGGAACTTCGGTCTTCAAGTCCAATATAAATAGTAACACTAATAAAGGGAGAAGCTCATCATATTACTTTTCTACTCTGCTCTTGCACAGTCTGTATGTTGTACCCATCGGTGGTATCTGAGCTCTTTCCAAGGTGTCTGCAGCCTGGCTAGCATCTGTCCCACCTACATATGGTCTCCAGGACAGATTGATGGAAGTTCCTTTCCAGACCTTTGAAAGTTTCTCATTGCATTTTGGCATGGAAAAATGTGTTATGTTTACCTCACCATGGCCTAATCTGTCTTCCCGCATAAGTCAAAGACAAATCCCCATTAATTTGATCAGCAGTGGGTTCAGATGATAGACTGTATTTTCTTTGCTTCCTCACCTCCTTTGTGGCTTGTTGTATGGTCATCTATTACTAATGCACGTGGTTGTGAGCAAAGATTGTCCCGTGATATTTTCCTATATTTTAAGCAGATGGGAACATTCTTTGACAGCTCAGAAACCAGGTAGAAAATACAGTTATTTCCATCTAGATTGCAGCCTGGTAGCACAGCACAACAACCCTTACCGATGCGAGTTGTCAATCAATCCCAGTGACTTCTATAGCAAATCTTGCATGTGAAAGGATAATAGGATCCAGCCCTAATTTGGTTTGGCAGAGCATCCAACACAAGGGGAAACCAAGAAACTCAGATACTCTTGCTGAAGAGGTTAGCGGAGGAGGTTACATGAAAGAAGTGGGTTTTAAGGCAGTGTTTGAACAGAGGGTGGAGATGGGGTACACAAAAATAAATTGGCCCATAATTATGCTTAAGAAAACAATCTTCCTACAGAAGAAAAGTAAAGAAAAGCAGAAGCCAGAGCGTAAATGGCATATTGCGTAATGTAAAGGAAAACAAGCTGCTTGGATTTTTTATAACCACCAATTTTCGACGCAGAAGTATTATTACATTCTTTCATTATTTGTGCAATACCAACAGTGAGCAAAAAGATATAAGAAGAAGAAAATTACATGTGTGCACACGCATGCAGGAGTCCTCTTCCTGAAAGGTGCCTCAGTCTCACAATTTTACCTTTTAGGATTTTTCATGGGTTTAGGCCAGATAGTTTCATACTATGGCTACCACCAGCAGAAATAAGCCATTTCATGAGAATACCATAGGTTGAAAACTGCTGGCTGCTGGCACTTTGGCTCAGTGTTTTTCTATCTGAAGCTACGTGGCATGCTACGTATGCCATCTTGGGTGTTTCTTTTCTGTGTTTTTTTAAGATTTTTTTCATTAGCAAGAGTCATGGTGCTGTGTATTCTTATAGCCAGCATTTTTAGGTGGGGAACAGCATGGTTTCTGTGGCTCTTGTAGCCTGGCTTGGTGTGGTGCTCTAGATCTGGTTGTCTTCATCCTGTTGCTGGCTCTTTGCGAGGAGAGATCCACATGCAGATGTTCTTACAGGTGGTTGTCTGTGAATGTGAGAGCTACCTACTTTGATGCAGTACAGGCTGGAAATTTTTTTTTAAAAGGTTATTAAAAAAACAACAACCAACCAAACAAACAAAAACACCACCAAAACCACCACCACCACAAACCAGCAATTCTCCAGCCAGCTGGGAGAAACCTGAAGAAGCAAGCAGTGGCGCCCAGTTATTAGAAGTTAGAAACAGACTGTTGCCAGACTCAAAATATAGTTAAAATGTCATCAGTTAAATAATAAAAAGCTCTTTCCTTCCTTAGACTGAAGACCTATTGTGCTGCAACTCAATCCACTGTATTTTGATGGCATGATAGTCCCTTAGAAATGTACAAGTTTATAGCTGAGGCACTGACCCAAACTTCTCTTGAGTATGTCTGCAAAGTCTGGTCTGCTGTTTGTGCAAATTGTTTAAAACATAACAGTTGCTATTTTGAACCACAGTCCATATGATTTCTCTTTTCATTAAGTGATAATCACAGCCGCGCCTGCTGTCTGCGTACGAGAAGAACTTCAGGCGTGTTTTCCATTTCACAATCTGACAAAAACCACAACAGGGGGAAAAAAGGCATTTTATACTGAAAAGAATAGTTTAAAAAAAAAACCTGGGCTGTATTTCTTTATACATCAAATGTGTCTCCAGTTCACTTATGTCAAACATCCATTTATCCTAAGGATGCAAATGTCGAGATGCTTACGAACGATTTGTTGATTGATTTATTCTTTGCCTGTTTAAATCTGGAATTTCTTCAGTGCTTTGTAAATGAAGGACACTTATCTTGGATGGTTTGATTGTGCTGTGATCCTGTTGACTTTGTGCTTTTAAAACATGCTGGTAGAACAAATACATTTTTTTCCTCTTTAAAGGTATACCTAGTAAGTGCCAAAATTTAAGAAAAGAGAACTTATGCAACTTTTAAAACTTGATCATCTTTAACCTGGAAGGACAGCACGACTGTTTTTTCAAAGGAATGTGGGATAGCTCCAAAAATCTTTGGACTTGCACATGGAGAAAAAACAACAAAACCAAAAACCACACACACACAAAAACTAAACCCAAAACCCAAAAAACCCAGAAGCATTCTCACTAACAAATACTACCTTGTCTTCCATTTGAGCCATATTTTAAGCCCAAGATCAGCAGGATGAGTGGAGTGGGATTTTCATCCCATTTTGATTTAAATCTGGAATCATTTCACTAGTGCTGCCGCGGGCTGGTTTTGTCTGCCTCTTTGTGGGGTGATTATCATTGGTTTGAGCCAACGTGGGTTTTGGATGGTAGATGTTGCTGATTTGCGCAGGTGGGTAATATGGAAGGGCAGACTGTGTCCGGGATCCCCTGAAAGCCTTGTATTTTGTAGCATCCTGTATGGCACAGGGTGTCCCACTGTGCACAGCAGCTTTATACAACTGTATCTAGCATCTTACAGGGACAGGGATATTGTCAGATTTTTGCTTTGTCTTTGCAGTTTTTATTTCAATGAACTAATGGCAAGATTGCTGATAGTATGGAAGTTTGTCCTGAGTCCAAAGTAAGGGAGATACTTCTAGCTCCTTGCTAGCAGGAATGGAGCTGTGTGACACTCTCTTCCTTAGGGTGCAACTTATGGGGATGTAGAGACGGGTACCAGGAATGCACAGCTAGTGCAAGCACAGGGCTTGCTTTGCAGCAGCCACACTCCAGCCCTCCCATATCCACCACCCAAGAAACCCATGCTGATGTCCAGGAGGGCCCAATGCTTTTATCCATATTGCTGTTTTCATGTGATGCTGGTTTTGTGTTTGAGATTTGGGTAGCAAAACAAGAGGGGTGCTGGTCTTAACGTTTTGTTTTGTTCCTTTCCCACAGAATTCGATCCGGCACAACTTGTCACTCCACAGCCGCTTCGTCAGAGTGCAGAACGAAGGCACCGGGAAAAGCTCGTGGTGGATGATTAATCCAGATGGTGGAAAAGGCGGCAAGGCACCCCGGAGACGCGCTGTGTCGATGGACAACAGCAACAAGTACACGAAGAGCAGAGGGCGGGCGGCTAAGAAGAAGGCAGCCCTGCAGACCGCCCAGGAGACAAGTGAGGACAGCCCTTCTCAGCTCTCCAAGTGGCCGGGGAGTCCCACCTCCCGCAGCAGCGACGAGCTGGATGCATGGACAGATTTTCGCTCCCGTACAAATTCAAACGCCAGTACGATCAGTGGCCGCTTGTCACCGATTTTGGCAAGCACTGAGCTAGATGATGTTCAAGATGACGACGCTCCGCTTTCTCCCATGCTCTACAGTAGTCCATCGAGCTTGTCCCCATCGGTAAACAAACCATGTACTGTGGAGTTGCCTAGGTTGACTGATATGGCTGGGACAATGAATTTGAATGATGGACTGACAGATAACCTCATGGATGATCTCTTGGACAATATAACACTCCCTCCCTCCCAGCAGTCGCCCACAGGAGGGATAATGCAGAGAAGCTCCAGTTTTCCGTATGGTTCCAAAGGTTCAGGGCTGGGTTCCCCGTCAAGTAGTTTCAACAATGCCGTGTTCGGGCCGTCGTCCCTGAATTCCCTCCGCCAGTCACCCATGCAGACCATTCAGGAGAACAAGCAGGCCACCTTCTCTTCCATGTCTCATTACAACAACCAGACGCTGCAGGATCTCCTTGCCTCTGATGCACTTAGTCACAGCGATGTCATGATGACACAGTCTGACCCACTCATGTCACAAGCCAGCACGGCTGTGTCCGCCCAGAATTCCCGCAGGAATATAATGCTCCGCAACGACCCCATGATGTCATTTGCCGCGCAGTCCGGCCAGGGCGGTCTGGTCAATCAGAGCCTGCCTCATCACCAGCACCAGTCCCACAACTCTTCTCTTAGTGGCAGCCGTGCCTTGTCCAATTCCATCAGTAACATAGGCTTGAGTGACTCAAACAGCTTGGGACCCTCCAAACATCAGCAGTCACCTGTCAATCAGTCTATGCAAACACTTTCTGACCCACTCTCAGGCTCCTCTTTGTACTCCTCTAGCGTGAACCTCCCGGTCATGGGACACGAGAAATTCCCAAGTGACTTGGACTTGGATATTTTCAATGGGAGCCTGGAGTGTGACATGGAGTCCATTATCCGCAGTGAACTCATGGATGCAGATGGGCTGGATTTTAACTTTGATTCCCTCATCTCAGCTCAGAACGTTGTCAGTCTGAATGTGGGGAACTTCACTGGTGCTAAACAGGCTTCATCACAGAGTTGGGTACCAGGCTGAAGGATCTTTGAGAACAGGGAAAATGGGCAAACAGGTCAGTGCCCCATAGATGTGATAAAATACTTGGTTCCTTAGTTTTACTGGAGTTTGCGCCAAACACTTAACAGTTAGTGCACACTAATAGTATTAATTTAGCTTGTGATGGCTTGCTTCGTGTTGGCACGTGCAACAGGAGCAACCAATAAACATTTGGAGGTGCGAAGGGAAATGAGGTGAAGCTATAAAAGCTGTTCAGCTGCAACACTGTCAGCACGCATCTGATGCTGTGCATCCTTCTTAACTTAGGCATGGGAAATGTTAATGACAAATCAGGCAAACCAAGGTGGAATATTTGTGGGGTGTAGGAATCACAGAGCCTCAACTTGTCTTCTTTGAAGTCGCAACAGATGAATTCTTCTCTGCAGCCGATGCTGCACGTAGCCAAGCTGTGTTACATAGGGATGGGGCAAGGGGCTTTGCAGTCAGTGCAGCAGAGGAGGAGGAAGAGCATCTTTGCAAGATCAGTGCATGCACTGAGGATTGGGTGTGTGGGACAGATTTGGACTGAATTAGAGTTGTATTGCTGCTGTGGTACAGCAATGCTAGTGAAGTTGTTTTGGTTTGGTTTAAAATGGTATTTCTTGGCAAAAAAAAGATGTAGCAAATGGAGGAATTATATATTGAAATAGCAAAGGTGGGATTCTGGTCCCAGAGATGTGCTATGTTTAATGTTTTAAATACGCAAAAATTGTTGGTCCCTCCCTGAACTGGGGTGGGTATCATTTTCTTTTGGACTCCACCAACAGAATATCTGTAGTTCTGGGTTCTGACGTAGGTGCTTTTCAAATGTTAGCCTCTTCAGATTAATTTTTTCCAGATTGATGTGGTTTTTTCCATTGCTTCTTTTCCACAGCTGGGGGCATTTGAACTTGTAAACATTGTTTCTGTCATCCTTTGTGATTTTGCAGGCTCCTGCCCATGCTGCTGCCTGCTCACACGTACATATTCACTGACTCATAGGGTAGGTGCCACACAAAGTGCCCTTTCTCCTTTGTTTATTTATTAGTATAAGGGAGTCGATTTCAAAATATAGTAGGATAAAAGGTTAGCTATAAATTATTGAAGGTGTTCTATTAACTTCAGAATAGTATGTAGGGTACCCCAGTGGAGAGGTTAAATGAGGCATTCATTCAATTTGCAGCTAACTTCCAACTTTCTTATTTTCTGGATGAAGGATGGAAAGAAGGAGTCGGTGTCATTTGACTTTACTGTTCATAATTTGCCCCTTTCATCTTTAATTGAGTTTTCATTCTCTTGTTTGGCAGTTAGCTGTTCGAGGGGAAGCTTAGCAGTAGGTGAGCAGCAGTGGTGAACCTCTTGAAGGTGTTCCCTTGCGTATGGAGTACCACAGGAGACATCTACTGTGATCTGCTGTCTGTGAGGGAGAATGAGACGGCACAGGAATCCTCCTTTCAGTCATTCTGCAAAGCTGCCTCGCTCCAGTGGAGCAGTTGGTTTGCTTTCTCTGTCAGTGGGAGGATTTTCTCTGGTTTTCACATCTTCTCACGGAAAGTGAGAGGGTTGCAGTGCATGGCCAGGAGACGGGCTGTGGGGACAGGCTGTAGAGGGTGACATGTCCCACTGACCCTGCACAGGACAGCAGCTTGATAAGGCCAGGGCCGCAGCTGGATTCTGGTTTTCCTTCAGTCCCAGTGCTGCAGAATTTAAGAAGAGAAAGGGGAAAGAAAAGGATTGACTTGTGAGCCAGGAAGCAAAATCTTGCAGAAGGTCACGCTTGCGGATCAGTTCTCTCTTCCTCCAGGTGCATGAGCTGTATGGATCTAGAAACCATTTTTGCATGAGGTAAAAAAAAAATAAGTAAAAGTACATAAGAATTTTATTGCTGGGAAACATCCAACAGTGCGGTCTGCCAAACGTGGCCTAAAAAGTAGATTTTATTGACAGCTTTGCTTGATACAAGGCAAATAGGGCAGCCTCCTGCTTTCATATCTTTGTTGGCTGTGCACGGGTAGAAGATGGCTGCAGGGAGACCTGCCTGGGCAGCGTGGAGGAGGCACACCGCACCACCTCCTCACCAATGCTCGCCCCTGCCTCTTCACCCCAGCCTGTGCCATTCATGGAAAGTGTAGCCTCCCTGATCTTATTCAGGCTGCTCCCTCGATAATGGAACTGACACATCTGTGTGAGTGGAGTCTCGTTGCAGAGGACAGATTTATTAACGAGACAGCTCTCTTCAGCGGATTACTGTCCAGTCATCTGTGGAAGCCTCTTTCTCTCTCTCTGACAAGGGGACTAGCTGCTGCGGGCTGCCTCCGGTATCAGGTGCAAGTGCAGATGGTTTTTGCTGAGCTAGTTCATCATGTACCATTCCTCCTCTGTTAAGCAGCACTGTTTGAGAATTTGCCTCCCTACGAGCATCTCATGTTTTGATAGGGGTGCCTTGTGTGACATCAGATACAGTCGTTCTGAATTGCTTTCTCTGTTACTTCTCTATTTTGGTGTAGCAATAGGGACCCTAAAGTAAAATCTTTGCAGGCTTGGAAACTGGGGAATACTTTCAAGCTGAGGAGCCTGGTGCTTGCTTATGCTAAATCCATTTCACAAGGGTGGCCAGGTGTGTTTTGCAGGCAGACAGAAGCAGTTACAATGGGCTTTTGGCATACCTGGGAATAGTGAGTGCTGTGTTCTCCATGAAAAATAAAAGAAACGTCGGAGTCAGTTTTCAGGAAGGAAAAAAAGAAGCCAAATACAAGGTATTTAGCTTATACATACCCTAGGTGTAGAGAGGGGGTTTACTTTGGAAGAAAATCAACTACAGTTTCTTCATAGGGGAAGTGAAAAACCCGTGCAGGAGATGCCACCATTGCTGATTTAGTGGCTGTGCACGTTTGCTGCACACAAGCCTGTGCACGGTCCCTGGAGAGACCCTTGCCTGGTCCCACTGCGCTGGCCCTGCCCGTGAGCCTGGCCGCGCACAGCCTTTCCAAGGGCCATCATTGAGGCATATAAATGAATTTGGGGTGGGTTTATTTTGTTTTTCTCTTATAAGAAGGAAAGGAGAAAATCAATATGCTTTTTTCTTGCTTTGTTCACTCAGCCATAATTTTCCTCTCTTAAGCTGGCTGGGGCCTCTGTTGCTCTATCTCTACCTCCTTCCCAAGAGCACTGGATATGCCCTCCACCCACTCAGATAATTATCACCTCCTTTTTTTCAGCTTGTTTATCAATAAATAAAGATATCACTATTCCCTCACGTGTGTCTAAAATACCTTTTATTTTGAAATCAATGAGTCCTCTTTTAGCCTGGGGTTCCCGTAGCTCCATGCTTTGCTCCATGGTCCTTCTCAGCCGCTGAGACTCAAGGGACTTGGCATTCACCAAGGAGTAGTTGTGAACAGACCGGCAGGGTAGACCATTCGGGGCATTTACTGCTGCTTGGAAGGTCAGGAGCCAATGATGAACTACTGCTTGGGCAAACATTTCCTTCGGTATCAAAACCCATCTAAGAAGTTGGTTTTTACCTTGGTTCTTTCAGTGATGCAGTTTACAACGGCACCGCACAGGCAGCGATGCTGGCCGGGCTTGGGCAGGGGCTGGAGGGTGGCTCAGCACGAGCAGGGCAGGAACTTCTTGGGCTGGTTTCACCATCTGAAAAACTCATCCAGCTGCATCTTATGAGACAGATTTCAATGTGCTGTTTAGCGGGATGTCTCTGGGCTCCATAACAGAGCTGTCCTGGAGTCACGTTGACTTGAGAATTGCAAGTAAAATACTTCACAGATCAGTTAAAGTCACTCATTTTGCCCTATCATCATCTAGGTACCACATGATCTTCCTGTAGCAGTAGAGTGCACAAGATGCTGATAGCAACGTCTTGTAATGTTCACATAATTTGATGATTAACATCTCTCATAAAGCAAAATCCTATGAAATGTAACAAAATGCCTGTTGATATTTCATTAGTCCATATCGGTTTGAACTACTTGCCGATTTGTTAATTGGCATTCAACCTGTTTCTGGGTGAAATTCATACCAAAGATGAAAGCACAGTTCTGAGGATGACTTACTATTCACTACGCCACCATCTTAAAAGTTGAAGTAGATAGTGAAAAGATCTCCATTTGGATGGAGTTTTGAATCAGAAAGCTCTGTACAATATGCCACCAGGAAGATTATTTTTACACTTTACCAGAAAGCTTGTTTTCTGTTCTTTAAGGCTGAAGTGTGGAAACCAGAATCAGTGGAGCTCTTTCCTGAGGATGCTGACGGCCTCAGCACCACAGCTATGCTTCCTGCTCTCTTATTTAAAAAAAATGAGGTCTTAGGAGTAGGGCTGGCAGGTTTCTTACATGGAGCCAAAATGGGGCTGGCTGCCTTTAAAAAATCTAAAGGAAATTCAGGAGCAGCAAATTCTTCTGGTCCATTTCTAACAGGTTAGTGGTTAAGGCAGTGGCACGCTCTTAAAGTTTAAGTGTTGTTTCAGCCAGCACAGATTCTGAAAGGTGGTTTTGTGACTAGCCGAACATCACGCACACCAAGCTTAGTCTTTGAACAAAAATACGTAGAAAATGTATTTTGCTGGGAACAAGGATCTCATTAACTCCAAGGAGGGCCTGCCCCAAAGAGGCTCCTCGCTGCCTGGGCATACACCAGTGATGGGGGAGCAAACTCAGCACTTGTGGCCGCTGGGGAGGAGGGGGGAAAGCTGGGCAAACCCCACTGGGGTTGCCCCCCGTGTGGTCCTGCTGACCGCGGTGCCCCTCGAAGCCCCTTCCACTCAGGGGCCGGTCCCACACTTGCAGGGATGCGGTGGCTTTTGCTGCATGAAGACGGCAGGAGCTGACACACAAACATGATGGATCGCTTGCTCCTTCTGGGAGCAGGGCTTTTTGGTTTTGGTGTGGTTTTTAATTTGGGGTTATGTTTCGGGGTTTTATTAACCGAGGAAAAAGATCCATATAGAACAGGATTGCCTCTGCAGGCTTATGTTGTGAGTGTACAGCAGCTGAAGCCAGGACAGTGGTCTGATCCCGTGGTTTGGGTGTTCTTCTGTTGGTGTTTTGTATAGATATATTTTTTAGTACCTCATGCTTTGTCATGTGATTCAGCAGCAATAATTAGGCAGAAACTTGCTGTCCCTGCAGATGCCAAGATTGCAGGATGACATACTCTCACCAGATGACAGCACAAACTGATATTTTTAGAACGACTTGCATCAACTGGTCTCCCCAGTGCTTTCCTCCCTGGATCAGCAGCACGCAGGTTTTATTACAGAATGAGTCTCCACAAATCGTCTCTTTCATGCGAATGAACCGTAATGATTGTTTAGAGGTGCAGATCAGCGTTGGTCCCTAGACGTGCTGTTGCCTGATAGCCGGGATGGTTACAGGTGTTTTTTTCTTTTTTCTTCTTTTGAGCCAGACTTTTAAACAGCACCCCCTAAAAATGTATTTTCTTGAAGAAGTGCGTAATAAGGGATCCTTTTTAGAAACATAGCGTCATGCAGCTGAGGAAAGGTCGAGATCTTTTTTCTTAGCAATTCAGCCCTCAGCCAAGGTGATGAACTGACAGCTGGAGAGGTGTGAGCGCTGTGTCAATGACAGCCAAAGAGCACAGGTCCAGTAAGATACTCTCATCAGCACCGCCCCCGATCAAGTGCCCGCACGGTGCATGGGGACACTGACCCCATTAAATCGGGTACCTGCGGCTGGGTGGTGGGAATGCTCCGCTCTGCTCCAGTCCGTGGGGGCTATTTAATCAACTTTTCCACTCAAATTACTGTGCAGGGTGGTGGTTGTTGGAGTCTGGCGGAGCGGACATCTGCTGAGCGGTAATCGGACGGAGACGCGGCTCAGCTAACGGAGGCCGCTGTGTAGCCGCGGTTGTCTGCGGTTACTACAGGAGAAAAAGCTACTTTTCCCAGATGATGCCATGGAGAATGGCTTGTGTTAATGCACTTTTGCAGCTGAGCTGAATATCTTGCCCATTGTTTTTCCCCTTTACTGCCTGCTTTTGCAAACTGCTTCTCCTGGCTTTCATGAGTAATTTATTTCATACAAATGTAGAGAAAATCTGGTTTTGAGGAAGGACCTTCCTTCTCTTGCCTTTTCTGCCATGTGTTAGTCCTGATAGAGGATCTCCTGTCTTATATCAACATGGTGGAAATCCTCTTGTGTGACCGGTGTGAGCATTATTGGCCTGTCATTTTCAACTTAGTGCAGAGGAAAGTGAGAAGACTCCATAGCAGGGAGGATGTTTTTAAAATAGGCTTGGTACCCGGCAGAGAGAAAGAAACTCTATGAGGACATTCAAGATAAAAGAGTACGTAGCATGTTTCCATAGCACTGTAAACACATAATTCAGGATATTTCCGGCCATGCAGGTACTTTTTACTCTAAAAAGCAGCTCTTATTCTTCAGATTCAAAAGTGCAAGCAAAATCCTTCTCTGGTCTTGCACAGGTGCAGTACTTATCCATTGTTTTCTGATCCACAGTAGAGGTCTCCTTCCCAATCCTCCCGAGTGCCTAAAGAAAGCACCATTATTTCAGCCAACGTACTTTACCCCTAATAGAAGATGTATTTTGCAAGCATTTTTGGCATTCTTCCTCTAGCGCAACAGCATCCTGCATAGAAGTTGCTGTGCTCAACACCCAGGCCGATGTCGTGCAATCAATGGCAGTGTCACCCATAACTGGCAGGACTTCCACCTCACTCCTCAGGCGCTTGGACGAAAGGCCAGGAATAAAATTTACCATAAGGTTGTTGAGTAAGAAGCCTGGAGACCTTGTAGAGAGATGATGTCCTGTATCTAAACTCTTCTCTGTTGGTCAGGGCAGAGGATTGAACGCAGCCAGATGTGATAGTTCTCAACACTAATTAGGTACATGTGCCTGTGCTGGAAAGCCAGCATAACTGCACACTCACGTGTCTGTAGATGTGAAAACAAGTGTGACTGCATATGGTCTCCTTGTATGGGCGACAGCACAGTGACATACGTAGTGGAGTCTGCACGTGTCTGCTCCTCTTGCAAGCAAGTGAAGAATTTCCCGTGAATTTGGTTGTTCAGCATCAGGTCCCGATACGTTGGGAAAACCTGATCTACTTTTAAGTGTGTGAGCATAGGTGAACCAGTTTCTCTCTGGGTGTCTCCTTTTCATCTGCAAAATGGGTAGAAGGGACCTTACTCACCTTTGAGGGTAAAGCGAACTGCGTGGAGGAGTGTTGGATTCTGTGTTGCTGGAAATGTTCCACACGTGGCTTGACAGGGCCCTGAATAACCTAATCTAAGGTCTTGCCTGCAATAGAAGGTTGGACCAGAGGATGCTGACATCCCTTCCAGCCCAGACTTTTCTGTGATTCTGTAGACAACTCGGAAATCAGAATAACATGCATATCCATAGTTGTGGGACCTCACTACAGTTCTGGGCAAGCCTTTCATCCCAGGGAGCTGATACAGGGTGGGAGAATGATCTGCTGTCTTTAGTTAGATTTACTTCCAAAATCCTTGGTTGTCTGCTATGGTTTGCAGTGTCTCTTAGAGTGGAAGAGCAGCAATAGAAGGAAAACAGACACTTCCATGCTTTACGTGCCTGTGCAAATACGAGCACAGCAACTTTTTAGCTCCCAAAAGTCTCACTTCTGTGCCGGCGTTCTTCCTCTTTCCAACCTTCTCCCTCGCTCTCTGTCCCTGATTCTGAGCTGGAAAAGATCTATTTTTATGAGTAGAATTTAAAGATAAAAAGTGAAGTTGCAACATGCCTGAAAGTTCAGGCCTTAGAAAGAAAATACGTTCTTGCCAGCTCTTTTTTTCCCCTCGGGCTTCGCACCCTGACCTCAGCGTTGTGTCTCAGCACAGAGCCATCCTAGTGCAGCGTACGCTGAGCCTGTGGGCTGTCACTGTGCCACGCCTGCCACGGCGTTGGCATTCCTGAATTTTATTCTGCTGAACAAAAAAATCTGATGCTGCAGTTTTGTCATTGTAGAAGGACTGGCCACAATAGTTATCTTCTTTATTTGTTTCTAAACAAGTTGTGTGTATTCTTCAGTCTCGAGCTGTGAAAACCTCGGGCACATATTAACTTGTACCCGCACATAATCAAGTCTCACGTTTTGAGCCTACCCCCATTTTTGGAGTAGATGCTGTACTGCTGGCAGCAATGACAAATCAAGGGAAGAGGCACTACATCAAATGGACATTTGTCACCAAAGGATTCAGGTTTCCTTCGAAATATTTGCATCCTCAATCTCCAGACAGATAAAGTAGTTATTTGGATTTCCTGTCCCTGGGGAGTCATTACGGAGTGGCACACAGGGAAAACACTTGTTTTATAGACCTCTAAGTGGTGATATTTTTCAAGATGTGATCCACTCAGCAAGCCTTCCAGCCAAATTAGGGGGTCCTTGGTAGGCCATCATACAGAGGACCTGTGTGCTGGTAGTGTGGTTTCTGGTGCCATAAATATGTAAAGGAGCACATAACTTTTCTTTTAACAAAAAAATTTATGGGCTGATCATTACATTAGCTTACTGACAAACTTACCACCAGTGTACATTACCTGTTCCTCGCTCTTGGGGAGCATCGATGCATCACCTTTCTATTCTGAAGACATTTCTGATGCTGCATAATTGGCACTGCTAGGAATCAAAGGGAGAAAGCAACAGGCAGTAGATGATCCTTCAGAGCCCCTCTGATGGTGCATGGGCTGCCATGGGGCTTGGGAGATAGCTATCCAGTTAAGTGGTGGAATAATGTGAGGCAGAGGTGAAGAAATGTTGTTGGTGGCAGGGAAATCACAACCAAAAGCTCGTCTACTGAGTATAGCAAGAGTAGCATTTATAACTGGTCAGTAGCAAGGCAGAGGATGGGAACGCAGAGAAAAGAACAGAACAAAGGGGCATCTCATCTCCCACACAATTGCTTGCAAGCTGAAGAATTAGACAATACAGAAATATTTGGGTTTTTTTGTTTTACACTCTTCCACCAAATAGGATAAATGGATTTAGCATCTAGGGTTCAAAGTGACTGTGGGACGTGACAAAGGCAGAGTTCCTCCTCACCCCTCACTTAATGTTTTTTCTGTTTTAAAGTCATTATTTTCACCACCCACATGCATATATTCTTGCATAAGCTATGGCTTGATACAGTAGTGCGGATTCTTCTAATGTCCAGCAGATGTGTCCTGTTTCCAGCCTTCTGTACCCAGGGGGTCAAAACAGCCATAGTGGAATTGCCTTTAAGTGTGTGTGTGACAGAGCCCAGGTGTCAATGCAGTTGTGAAGACTGCATTCAAAAAGAAAGCCTTTGCTTTCTTCAGGAGAAAGTCTTAAGAGAAGGAAGTCTAAGAAACTTCAGGAGAAAGCCTAAAATTCCTCCTTCCTTTCCACTCCTTGATGATTGAAAATGGGCTTCAGGTTTGGCAGAGGAGCTTTTCAAGGGAGAACTGATAATTTTCCAAGGAGTGGCTTATGAAGTACAGATAGAGAATCTTTTCCAGTAGTGCCCTTTTTGGAAGTTCCCCCCAACATAAGAAACAAGAAACCATGCCACATGTAAGAGGGGGTTCCACGACTTTGCTGTGGCAAGTTACCAAACGTTGCTCTAACCCACCAGCCCTGCTAGACTTCACCTTTCTTGTATCCCTCCTTGGCCTCTATTCTATTTATTTTTTTCATCACTCCCTGTGCTCATACTTCTGCTGCTCTTACCCAAAACAGGACCCAATGGTACAGGTCAGGGAAAAGGATAAGGTGTGGACTTTACCTGGAGAATTGTGTGTTGTCCTTAGAGGACAGCATTGTCCTGGCTCACCAGAGGAGAAACCCTGTCTGGCTCTGCAAATTCAGGGTGACACTCCAGAGGATGAGCTTTTCCGATGGACATCAGGAATGGGAGGAAACCTCGTGGTGGCTCAGGATGCAGCTGGCGATATTTGGGGGCAGGAGGTGGTGACCACTGGGGAGTTGTGGTTGAGTACCACTGGTAAATGGAGATGTAACTGGAATGCTCGCTTCCCTGTCTGATATAGTTTTCATTGCTCGGAAGCAGCAGGCCACTGACTCAGGGTTAACAAAGGCTTTTTGTGGCGAGAGAGAAAGTGAGAGTGTGTGGGTCTATTATGGACTTCAGTGGCATAGTTTGAAGGCAGGCAGGTTAAGACTTTGATCTACTTTTTTTCATTTTTTAATCCATTCGCGAAGTCCATGTAAACAGAGCTGTGAACACAGAGCGTGTTTTGGTTCTGCTATGAGCAAATTTCACCTCAGCTGCATGTCTGTCTCTTAGATGCTGGCACAGTCTGAGGACGGGTGTCCTCAGGAAAGAATATCAGGCAGTGCTGCTTCCACAATTGATGCTCATGAGCATCTGTCCTCCAGTTTTTTTCCTCTTGAAACTTTGTTTCATAGTATAGCATTTTACATACATTTTTAAACATTAAACTCTACTCTGGTACTTCATCGGGAGTTTTTGTAGTCATTTACTGTTAATTAAATAGCTTCATTCGAAGTCAGCAAGACTTCCCACGCTGGCCGGGCTGCAGCTGTGGGACCTGAGCCTTCCCTTTGGGTGAGGTGCGCTTTGGGAAGTCACCCATTTCCAGCTCCCCTGGTGCTGAGGCTTTAAGGAGAAGCAGGGAAAAGGGCATTCTCTTGTTTGAGCTGCGTACGAGCCACTAACCAGGTTTTACTGGGGGCTACCAGGCCTGTCTGGGTATCTTCTGCTGACCTTGTTACAGCCATCAGGACACACCAAATAGAGTTGTTGCCAGGCAGTCACATTAACGAACGGCTAGCGTTAATTTGCCCTTTGAAAACGAAGGAATCAATATGTTGATCCAGTCAGAAATCCCTTTATTCACAAAACAGTCTACCCCAAACCCCTCCACATAATTAAGGCTAAAGCCAAATTTTGTTTGGGTGAAACGCACAATCTGTCTGCTCCCTAAGCTGTGCTGAATGAAGTTCTCCCCTAATGGTGCAGGGAGCAGCTGTCATGCTGTTGCTCTAATAACCATGAGACAAAATGATTAAATTTCCATCAATCATTTAGCATTATCAGAATAGGTCATTTTGATAAAATGTTATTATAGGATCAGTGCCTGGCACCTTAGAAACGAGAGGGGCAGCGATGGAGAGTCATCTCATGACTGCCTTTGGGTGATCCCCCTTTCAGGAGATGCTGATCCAGATTAATCCAGCCGTTCCCCTAAATCCACCATTTTTCATGAAGATACCTGATATCACAGTCTTTTGAGAGTAAAGACATTCCAGTAATCACCTCAAATAGCTTTTTAGTTTCAGCGAGTGCCCCCTTGTTCTTCCACTGTATAAAAAAATCACCAATCATTCACCTCAGGGAAGATCCTCAGCAGGTTGTAAGTGGTATGAGGGACTAAGCCCTGTTTTCAGGAGCCATTTCAGAGGCAGAAGTTACATGCCCCGCAATGCAGATGGCTACACAGCGAGGTTCCTGAAGATGCATTCTTTTAAATGCACATACTTTCCAAAGTTTCATAGCTACAGAATAAGCTGGATGCTAACCCTGTTTTTAAAGCCCTGCCTCTTGACGGTGTGTCATATAAGCAGGAAAATGGAGAACTCCAAAGTCTGAACCAAAATTCCTGGCTCTTTGCTGCTTCTCTTGAGCAGCCTTCTTCAGCTGTCCGTCAAGGATGGTGGTTGATATCAAACCCTGATGGAAGATTTGTCCAGCCTTTTGGTGATGATGGGAAAGGGTGATCATTTTGGAGAAAAGCTGGAGGATCCTTCCATGCCTCACCAGGAAATATGCTTAACAAGTAGATGATGCACTGGGCTTCTATAAATCGGACTTGGCTGTTGGGTGTTTTTGGATAGGGGAGCAACTGCTCAGGAGCAACTAAACCAGCGAAGAAGCACACTCAAACCACGGCAAGGTTGAAGCATTTTCAGGCAGGGTCATGGTGCAATTTATTCCTTGCTATGAGTTTGAAGCTTCTGGGTGCAAACAAATCAAAATTGCTTGTCAGTGTAAGCTGTTGTTGGGTTTGGAGGTTTGCTTGGTTGCCTTTTTTTATTGTGTTTTTTTCCTACATGCAGCAGTCTCACTGTCTTTTCTTCTTCCTCTCCAGGCCCTCAAACTGACACGAGATGTAGAGAGAACCCTTTGCCAAATCTGCTGTCAGCAAGTGGACAGTGATACTGTTTACAGCTTACGACCTTTGTGAACCCTGCATTATTTTCCTAAAGAAGCAGACTGTTAATAAGCCCCTTACTGGAGTGAAGATCCTCCTTTTTTTTTTTTTCTTTTTTTTTTTTTTTCCCCTCTTCTTTTTGGGAATTGAACTTATTCTGAAGTATGCAAAATCTTTCTTTTCTGGGATGGCCAAGCACCTGCTGTGGAGACAATGTTCAGCACCATCCTGTTGAGAACACACTGAGTAGCCTTTACAGTAGTTACTTGTCAATGAGTATGTGGTGTTTCAATATATTAATGGTTTATGGGATGTTTTAAGTTGGCTTTTCTTTTTGGAGGTTTTCCCTGTCTACCCACCCTCCCCCGTACAACCTCCAGTTTAATTTCTTTAGATTTTTGACCATTTTTGCTCTCTCTCCCTGGGGAATCTGAAGTACTGCGCACACGCAAGGAGATGCTTATAACCCAACACTGCTCAGACGTCAGGGTTTTCTGAATATACAGCGTTTGTTGCACTGATCCACCGGGTGAATTCCAGAGAGGGGTGATGTGCGTGGTCTGTCTGTTGGGTTGGTTGGTTTGTTTCTTTCTTACTTCTTTCCTTAAATTTAATGGTACAGCCCTGTTTTGGTTTGGTTTGGTTTGGTTTTTTTCCTAAGCATCAAACCAGGGTTGATTGCAAAAGAAGGAAGGCCGGTGGGTTTGCCTCGTGGCTCATGAGGATGGACCGACAGCGGGTGCGTTGCCTGCACGTGCACCCACCGAGGCAGGAGCCCCTCTGCCCGCCCTTAGCAGGGCTGCCCCTTCTGCCGCAGCCAGCCAGTGAGGGGTTACAGGCTGAACTGCCAGATGAGCATAGCCACCTGTAAACATGTGTTAGAAAAAGCAAAAGTTAAGGGAAATACGCCATTTTGCAGAAAAGCTAAGCGTAGAGGCTGGGCATCGGCAGATGGCTTGCAGTGGCAACGCCGGGAGCTGAGGCACAGGCCATTGTGAGGTGTGTTATCGCATCAGTGATCCTTTTTGTTTGTTTGTTTTGGACATATCCTGGTTATTTTTTCCTTCTCATTATGTATAATCTGTTGTGGCAGAAAAAGCAGGAGAGGAAATGGCAAGGTGAGCAGTATCATACAAATGGCTTTTCATATGAGCACAGATAGTAACAGGATAAATGACACTGAAAGAAAAGGCAGTTTTATATATTTTGCTTCTAAGATTTTCTTTTGTAAAATTAATAATAATAATAATAATGATAAATAAAAGGTATGGTGCTGTATAGATCCTCTCTATAATCTGGAAATTTTGATTACTTTTTATTAGTATCCTGCGGGGGGAGGGATCCAAAAAAAGAGGGGGAAACACCAATGGTACGTAGGAACTCGATAGGAAGATGTTCTGAATAGGACAGTGTATACATAATTCTCCAAAGTGATAAATGAGGTTTTTTTTTTCTTTGCCTAAAAGCATTATGCATATAAATATATAAATATATTTTATTATGTACAGAAATGGATCATTATGCATGCATGTTAGGAAAACAAACTAGCATTTTAACCCAAAGTCTCAGTGCATGAGCTCCCACGGACCCGCGTCCCATGCAATGTGGAGTGACTCCCTCTCGCCACTCACACGCACGCACACACAAAACCAAGCATTCATGGGCCCTTCCTCGCCCCTCACTTGCCAGGTCCCTGAGGTGATATTGGTGAAACAACAGCTCCTAGTGTGATGGACGTTTTGTTTTTGTATTGTAGCCCCCACGCTGTTCTGTCGTAAAGATGCACCTCTTGGTTTCTCCCCACAGTTATGACTGTGTAGACTCTGTGCAGTTGTGGTTATCGTAGCCCTGTAGCATATCGACTCTTCCAAGCAGCCCAGGGTTTATAATTCGTCTTTTAAAAAAACTTATTTTTTCTTTTTACACTGAGGTGGTCTATTTGTCAGTGTGGGGACTAATTTATTACATTTGCTGGAATTAGCTGATCCTCATTGCCCATCTCTATTAGCCACCAGCTACCCAGGTTGCTCGTGTGCCACAGTCACCTGGGCTAGGGGTCTCTTTTGATGAAGTCCAGTTGCAGGCACCTTTTACCAAAATTGGTCAAGAGCTTTATCTCCAGCCTCCTCTGAGCGTGTAGCATTAGCGCTCAGCTTCCCAGTACACCCCAAAATCCAAGTGTACGCTGAAGACCTTCCCTCTGGTGCTCCTTTCCCTGAGGCTTCTCTCTGGCTGCCGCCCTACGGCTGGGCTCGTCCCCCTGCCCCATGGGTTTGGCCACCAGCAGAGCTCACGCGGTGGCTCCCCATGCCGGGGTGCAGCATTTGGCCCCTGCCATGGGCGAGTCCTCCGATGAGACCTGAGGTGCCTGCCCAAAGACCAGCACCAGTAAGGCCTGACTTGATGGTATGACCGAGGTGACAAAAATCCATCATTTTACTTTTTTTCTTGGTACGAATGCAGTTCTTGTCAAAGGCAAGGGAAGGCCTGGTAGCTTAAACCAAATGGGGGCAACTTCTGCTCTGCTATGGCAGCCTGGTCCCCTTGAGTGCAGCAGAGCCAGCTCGTGCTGGCAGAAGTGAGAGGGAAAAACTAAGGTCCACTCTGTTCAGAAAACAGAGAAAAACCAGTTGGTTCAGATACAGCCTATCAATGACAGATAAGGGGTTTTTTTCTTGAAAAAGTAAAAGCATTAGCGGCTGAAAGGCTTAACCTGCCTCCCAGCAATGCCGAGGAAAGCATTTCCAGTGCTGTGTCTGGGACTCACTGGGCCGCTGCTTTGGAGAGTATCCCAGCACTCGCCGAAGAAGGGTGGACATGGCCAACCTCTTCAGGGTTGGTTTGCTTTCTGTCGCTCTTCTTTGTGGCCAGAATTTTCAAATGGAAGTGCCTGGCGTCAGGCACCAAGTGTCGGGGACTCCATCGTGGTGGCGGGGGACGAGCCGCTCTGCCCTCGTCGCTTCTCGAAGGAAGGAGAGGGGTGCCAGGTGCCCCAGGCCCAGGGGAAGGTCACCACCATCTGCGCCGGCTGAGGTGCCCAGCAAACACCCTCCTCTTCTGAGGTGCTAAATAAATCTTGCTGAATTCAAAGGGCCACTTATTCAGGTGTCAAAATACAGACTTGACTGGCTATTTTGGGGAAAATACCTTTTGAAAACGTTTGCCTTTGGGTATTTGAACATGTTTATGCCTAGAAATTTTACTTCTGAAATCACGTAAAATGGATAATGGTCCAGAACATTTGTGTAGGTATCATTTAAACATTTGATCTAAACAAAAAAGGTCTAAAAGGGTGACATTTGTGCAGTTCCTAGTCACAAGTTTGGGACTTGATTTAATAATTTTGTAAAAAAAAATTTCTCTTGAGAAAAATTGAATAGTTGACCACTGCTTGAGTCCAGAAATGTTTGTGCCACCTCTTCAAAAAGTTACCTTTTAGGTCATGTATTTCTCTAAAATGATGTCGTTGCCTGGCAATCGATGTCCTGTGTGTGTTTCTGGTACACAGTATACCTTAGGAATTGGCAACGGATGCGAAGGAGGACCAGATACATTTTGTTACTATGGGTTGAAAAAAATGGATTGTACATTTGGCTTCACATGTTTAACTTTTTTTTTTAAAAAAAGTTGCATGATTGGAAAAAATATGTATACAGTATCTGTAAAACTGTTTTATCTGTTTTTGTTTCAAGCCATGTAAATTGGAAGAATATTAAATCCACAGCCTTATCACGCATGGCCGTCTTTACATACTGAAGAGCTGAACAGTTTATACTTTTCATTTGGGCTATCTTGTACTTTCATTTGAAAGCAGACACTCTCATGTTGCAGTCTTACTGAGGATTTTATATTAAAAAAAAAAAGATGCTGCCCTGGAGGAATATACTACCTTACTACACAGAGGTTGGAAGGAAGTTTGTTTTGGAGCAAAACCTGCCCCTTTCCAAATGAAGTAGAGACGCATTGCTTACTCCACTTGGTGTTAGTAGATATTGCCTTGTGTATTCCATTTTAAATTGTAATCTAGTTTGTAAAAGAGATGGTGACGCATGTAAATAAAGCATAATGGATCTCTACATTGCACATTTGACTTTGCTCTGTTTTATCGTGTCGTGGATGGACATCTAAACACAGGACCTGGAAAAGGGGTGACTTCTGAGCTGGGTGAAACCGGTTGGTGGGGATTTGGGGCTGGGGAGGGGACCCAATCCTGCACCCATTTGAGTCTATAAATGCTTATTTACATGGGCCTCTGCACTTCAACCCTTCACCCAAGCCTGCGTGGGTTTGGTGGTCAAATAACCCCCCATGGAATCATTTCCTGCTGCTAAAAATCACAAAGTTCACTTGATTTTGGGAGGCGGCAGGGGTTGTTCCCTGGGATGGTGGCTGCAGCTGCAGCCCGGCTTGCCCCTCCTGGGAGACAACCAGCCCAACTGCAAATTGGTCGGGAGAAGAGTTATACCCCCCCCAGGGGTTTGGTTTCAAACTGTCTTTGAAGAATGCCTAGAGAACTTGAAACCACCCATTGGGCATTTGGGGTAAGAAAACCAGCAGCCTGACTCAGTAGCAAGTTACACAGAGGGCTCTGGCCAAAGCACAGGAGACCATGCTCAGAAATATGAGACAAGTTGACAAAAAACTCTTCTTCTCTGACCCTAGTGGGAAGCCACAGGTGTATATGGTTTTCTGGAGTCATTTTTCAAGGGTAAATGATGTCTTCAAGAAAGAGGAGCCTTGACCCACAGCAGGGAGGGGTTTCCCATGACTCTGGGGGGATGACTGCTGTGTGGTCCGTGCAAAGCCAACGGGAGCATTGTGCTGAAGTACTACAGTATAAAGAACAGCTTGGGGATATCCCCTGTTTAACATAGCAAGAGCTATTCAGGCCTCGTCCTCACTAGGGATAGCCTGAAATACTACAAGATCAGTCAGAAAATAGCCTTTGACTGGGATAAGTGTGTGTGTAGCCTTCCCAGAGTGAGAGCACACTTGTCTTGCAGCAATTATGGCTTTGCCTTGGAAATGGAGCTGTTTTGCGTCATTTTTCTGAAGGCTCCTCTAACAGCAATCTGACAGGGAAGGACCCATGTCCTCCTTCTTGTTGACATCACCCCACTGGTATTTAGGACAAATGATGAGAAAGTTTGGCCTGGTGAGGTGCCAGGTGGAAGGGCCTCAGCTTTGACCTGAATTTAGGTAGGGGCAGCAGCAGCGACGACGAGCTAATCAAACCCTGTGCGAGTTTTGTGCTGAACCCACTTGGTTGTGTTGTGCAATGCCTTAGCGGTGACCTTCAGTTCACCCAGCCTTGGAATAAATCATTCTTATCTTTCCGAGTACTTTCAACATAAGTCCAAACATTTTAAACTTCTCCAAGTTGTCCCAGAAGACAAAAGCATTTTCGAGCTGCTGCTGAGACTGGTGAGGCAACTGAGAGCTATTTTGGGAGCTCCCCACCACATATGCTGAGTTGCGAGTTCAACCAGACCAGGGAAAACAGTGTTTTACAGCTCTTGTTTGGCTACTGCTGCCAAGGAAGTTCTGGGTGCTTTCAAGAAGATAGAGATAAGCAAACCTGGGAGGCTACCTCTTCTTCTGGTGGAGTCATTGTGACTGGTATCTCCTTGTTCAAAAGGAGGACTTCTTGGGTGAAGTATAGCCCAAGCCAGATGGAGTAGATACGGCTCTTGCTGGCGCAGAGATTTATCCCGCTGCCAGGGACTCCTGCACTGTCTCATCGCTTCTCTGTTTGCCTGACCCAGCCCGCAGAGCTCTTTTCCCCACTGGCTCTGCCTGTGGAATTTTTAAAATGAAAATACTTTTATCATGTGAACACAAGACATAGAAAACACCATTAGAAGAAAAAAAAAAAAAAAAGAGCTTTTTTAAAAAAATGTTTAAATCTTTACAAAACTTTGGAATTGTCTGACAAAAATTCTGAAACTCTGGTTTGGATTTTTTATTTTCACACTTGGATATCCTTTTCATACTAATGACACTGGTAGCTTTGCATGTGCCACAACATTTACTTATTAGAATGAAGTGTCTCCTACTCTTATTGTTAGATGCGTTGATGACATACAAAGAAATTGATGTAATCTAGAAAGCAAGAGAAAATGTCTCGATTCAGTAGAAACAATTGGCCTAAATGAGAGTCACTGTTGTATGCCTGTGTGCCATTCAGGTTTAAAGATATCTATATCCTGTGAATGACATGTGGTGAAATGGGGGGAAAAAAACATTAAAAATATATGACAACTCATAGAAGTCTTTCCAGCTTCCAAGACAATTACTATCCTGATCAGGATTCCCTCCCTCAATTTTTACTGTCTTTTTAAGTGATACCTTAAAACTTTGGTTTGCTGAAATTCAAAGCACAAGGCCGTTCCTAAGTGCTGCCTTTCCCTGGGGATCAGTGATGTGGTGGTGCCGACTGGCTGCCACGCCACCCCTCTTGGCACACCCTCATGGGCACTGAGGCTCCTGCTGGCACCCATTGTGCGTGACCCTGCAGGGGTATCAGGATTTGGCTCTTTTTCATGTCCTGGGAGGCCACTGTCAGCCCTGTAAGATCCCACCACTGGTGCAGAGAGATGCCAAGGCAGGAGGATGGGGAAGACGTCGATGGGAGCAAAGCATGGCAGGTGCCACGTGGCACCTCTCTGAAGCTTCATCTGCTGCATGGGTAATGGATCCTTCTTCTGTTTGTAACCACTTTAGAAAAAGACGACATCAATTGGAAAGTGCTAATTAAGAAAGGCAGTTGTACTCTGACCTTCAAAGAAAAACATGGAAGAAAACTGCATTGACACGGCCGTCTCAGAGGTCCTCCCTAGGGAGCAGCAGAGGATGCTGCTCCTGACACCTTTCCCTCCAGGAAGATGAGGTCCAGCCTTTCCAAGCCCCTGCTGTGAACAACGAGCCTGGGGTCTGGGCAGCTTCTCATGTCACATTTGTTGCTTCAGTAGAAAATTCATACTTCACTAGCACTTTATTTTAAATCACCATAGGCTCCTCCTACTTAAGGCTATCCAGGCTTGTACACCATTAACTAGTTCATGGATGGATGTCCTGGAGAAAAGTCACTGCTCAGAAAGCAATTCATAAAATATATAAAATAATAATAAAAAAACCCCTTTGTCCCTATACTCATGAAATGAAACCCATTGTCATTCACACTTCTCTTGAGAGTCATACTTGCAATATCAAACTGCGTTATCAACCTCAGTGTGCATCTGTTAAGCAAAATTTACGGCGAGGCTGTCTCATTTATACAGAACTTCTTGCTATGCACTGTCACTCAGCCTAGCAGACTCCTATGGAAAAGCCACAATTTAAGTCAAATCTCTATTGTGCCTGAGCAGTTATAAAATTACAGTGGCTTTCGGAGCTAGGAGATATCAAAGTCTCTTCCCGAGGAAGGCAGCTGCCTTCAGGTGTCTGCTCTGAAGCTTCTGCCTCTAGGACTGCAGCTAGAAGGAGAAGGTAGCACAGGGAAGGTCAGGTTTGGATGTACAGGAGGTACTTGCAACTCAACTTGCAGTTGAGTTTTTTTTTACTCTGCAGTCCAGGGAAGGTGGGCTACCTTGTTGTCACCAAAGGGTCAGTGCAAACAGGCTTCCCATAGAGTAAGAGCAGGTATGTGCGAAGTTCTCCTGGAGTGGCTAATACAGGCAAACACAAAGCCTTGCTTCACTTTTACTATCTCATCCATAGCTCGCACTTCAGGGTGAACCCATTTTACTCTGTTTTTCACTAGAGGACATCAAGGTGTCAAGTCATCTGCAGAAAGTGCTCTGAATTGCTGAGTCTTGGGGGACTCGGCTGAAACTATGTCACTACATTTCCAGCTTCTTAAAGCTCCTGCCTGAACATCTTTGCTTTGCCACAATCTCTTCACCTTACCTCGCCAAAGCTTTGTTCCCTTCTTGAGAATGGGCCCTGGGGACAGTGATGTGATGTTGCTGTTAGCAGGTGCCTCTCTCAGTTTGGCTCTCCCTCACAAATGCGTGTGTGAGGAGCAGGGGGGGCTTACTCCCCGCTAAGCTGTCTCACAGCCGGTGCCTCCGAGTGGGCTTTTCTTGGTGTGCAGAAGAAGCTGCAAGAGATGTGAGTGTACACAAATGGCAAACAAGGAGGCATATGAAAAGGGCCTGAATGCTACCCTTTAAGTGATAACATTGCCATGGGGTGCCTGAACCACTCCTTCATGCCCTTCAATCATTCTTCAATCCATGTCTGAAGTCCCCAGTGCTTCCATTGCTGTCAGCAATGGTCTTCCTAACTTTTGATCCCCATGAACCTTTCTTTGAAAATAAGTATTTTTTTTTCTTTTTTCTTTTTTTTTTCCCCATTCTCTGTCTTTTTTACCATTCTCTGTTTTTCTAAGGCCAGGTATTAAAACATTTGTAGGGTCAGTAATGTCAATGGTGGATATGACTATTTTTATGATATTTTTATATAAGCAAAAAACCTAGGTAACGCAGCTATCTGGCAAGAGCTCATTACCACTACAATGCACTGCATTCCAGCTATGCTGGCAAGAAGCTCTCCTGTTTTTGCTGCTTCAGACTACCTCTGAGTCTGAAGACACAGTTTGCTGGTCTAGCTATGTCAGCCACCTTTTCCTAACAGAGGCTAAACCTTGAACATTGCTTCACGCAGAATAGCAAGTTTACAGCCAATGTGAACTGGTGGCTGTATTCGAAGGTCTGCTAAGGTCAGGAGATGCAGAGCTGAGTGTAAGTACAAATGGGTTGTGGGCGTCTCACCAGGTATGGCTGCTCAAAAGGACATGAGCAGTCCACTTCAGAGCAAACTGCTACAGCCAAAGGAATGGGAAAAAATGAGTGCCTTGCTCTTTTTAAAATTGTGTCTCTTTGTTCAATGCTCTGCCGAGTCTTTCTGTGAGAACTGGACATTGTGAAGTAGCTTTGCACAGCCTAGATGCAGCCTTGAACAACCATCCACAGAGTCGGCTGTGGTGTCTGCCCTCCGGCTGTGCTGATACTTGTGACCTGTGATATTTCCCTAGGCCGTAATCTGCAAAATAAAATTGACAAACTAATTCTCTGTTTCAGTGCTTCAAGAATCCTACTAATTTTTCCTCTTGAAGATTAACAGAATTCGAACATTTCATGCTGATCACCTCACCCCTAAGCTAACAAAAGGCTTACCTGTTTCTTTTCTCCTGTAATTGACGGTTCTCTGTAGATGCATGTTCAGCATTTCGAGACTAACTTAAAGGTCAAATTTATCATACAGGAAGACTGGATGAGCTCATGGTTGAGGAAAGACCATCGAAAGGTGACTTGTCTATCATATCTGTACACACACACACAGAGCCCACACACATTTCTTTTTGGTCTGGCCTTGTCTCAGACATTACTTGTGTGCCAAGAGTCTCAGGATGAAGCTGTACTAGAAATGTTAAAGGTGGGTTGGATTTGGCACCTGGAATATAAGATAAAAAGGGTTTGGATATCCCACAGGCTTTTTGGCCAAGTGTCAGTTTTCAGCCTCTCCCCCCTCCTCCTGGCAGAACCACAGGTGGTGACCATAGGAGAAGGATTTGGAAGTAGAAACCAGTTCTCCACCAGGCACTTCAATAACTATCAGCACTTGCATGTGTGTTTCCAAAGCAGGACCTGCGCGCTATCTCCCCTCCCACCTGTCTCATCTTCCTCCTGTGACCCTAATCTGCTGCCACACTTGTCCTGAAGTCCCCATGCTGCCTGCCCCACCCAGCCTTGGCTGGATGCCCATGGCCATGAGGCCCTGGAAACCCAAAAGCTGGCAGCAGCCACCGGCTGCTGGTGTGTCAGCCAACCCAGCAGCTGCAGGACACATGTCCCACACCCTAAGCAAGGCCCTCATGCAGAACAAGGGGTGCCACCATGAGGAACTGGGAGGCGAGATCAACCAGATAAAACGCAGCAGACGAAGGTGCACGGCACCGTGCTAAGGAAGGAGCGGTCAGCTATTGGTACACCAAGTAGGATGCAAGCAGCACCACTAGAAAAAAGGTGTTGTGGGCAGTAATGAGTCAGAAGCTGTCTGAGTTTCTGCTGTGGTGTTGTGCCACTCGGGCAGTCCTGCAAGAATGAGCAAAGTCAGCAAGAATGGGGACCTATGCGAAAAGGCTGATTTTATTTGTTAGAAGAGGCTGAGGGGGGACACAAGCTGCCCTTCACACAGAAGATTACTAAAAAATCCTTCCTGCCCACTAAGAAGACATAGCTGTATTTCATCTGAAGCAAATGCAGGTTATGTTCTCTTAGCTGAAAGGGTAATTAACACATTTCTTAGAGGTGTGGACTTTTCTTCATTAAGAGTGTTTTTGGGAGCAAAAATGTTTGCCTAGGCTTTTGTTGGCCCTGCGTCAGTGTGAGAGGATGATCTCCTGAGGTCCCTTCTAACCTCATGCTCCTATGACTTGCCTCGAAAAGTTAAAACAGATTTAAAACAACACTTCTCTAACAACAAAACAACAAAACCACGGAAGCTTCTGTAAGGCACAGGTGTCTATGTGCAGTATCAAATTGTTATCTTTTCTCCCGGTTTGAGTGTAACAGGTATTGGGTAATGTTGTCTCGGTATGTTGACACATGAGCCAGGGAGTGCCCCAGACCCCGGACGGGTATTGGTGTAGCACACCTGACTGCTGGAAGTCTGGTGTCTGGTTTCCTTCTGCTCTCTAGTGTCGCTCTTTGTCCCCAGGGAAGCTGCATGTTGTCCCGGTTCGTTCTCCGGGCATGTCTCGCTGCAAACAGCAGTTGCTCTCTCCTCTTCCTGGTGAGACTGGAAGCTCTGAGGAGATATCCTGCCCCATAGGTTTCCTTTTCCTGATAAAAACCAGTGCAGGAAGTTCTCCTCTCGGAGCACCACCACATGCTCCAGAATCTGTTGTGCCAACCCCTGTCGTGGCTGAACACCTGCAAATCTGAAGCACCGAAGTACAAATACAAGTGAAAAGGCAGATATTCCTGCAGCACATCGGGTTTGTTTCAGAGATGGCCAGCTTCCCCTGCTGAGAGTATGTGTTGGTCCTCCCAGCAGGGAGAAAGGGCTGGACCAGGAGAAGGTGCAAGCAGCAAAGCCCCACCGACCGTGAGCAGCAGAGCTGGCAGAGGCAGGGACGTGGGAGGCATGTCAGGGAGAGGCAGCTTTGGGTGAGCACTGGCTTATCAGAAAACCCGGCCTTGGAGAAGGACGCAGCCTGAAGCCTTTTGGGGTGTCCCCATCACTGCTGCCAGGCCACCAAGGCTGGTGGCTGAGAGGGTGTCCCTCTGGGTCAGGAGGAGCCAGACAGCCTGTGTTGGCAACCGTGGGCAAAGCTCAGGCACCCAAGCCAGCAGGTGACGGGCTGTGCCAGAGGACAGCGGGGATGCTCATGGCAGGATCAGCCTCCTCTCTTGCCGGCACCAAAGAGCAGCTGCTGCCTCCTTGCCCTGCAGTGGGGCCAGCAGCAACTTCCCCATAGGGTCCTGCCATAGTCAGCCAGTAACTTGAACTAGACTTGGGCTCCCAGACAGAAAAAACAAACCACTGTGTGTTCGATGTTTACACTAGATGTTTATTTTACAGTTCATTTCACAATTCGTTTCTCTTCTCCCTTTGCTGTGAGTCGATTTATGGTGCTGCAGATGCTATCTGCCTGCCCTGCCCAGAGCACGGACTTGGAGAAAAACCTGCCAGGGGACTCTCCTTGTCCTTGTTGCTGTTCTGTCTACAACTGCCCTTACCTATGAGTTAAGCTACAGCAGTTTCTTCCAAACAGTGACAAATTAGTCTGTTACTTCCCTGTGCTTGCCTTGCTATTTTGAGGGGTGGGCGGCTCAGGGTCTCGGAAGAAAACACGAGCAAACAAGCGTGGTGCAAAGGGCTAACCTCAGCTTCCCTCTGACTGACTTCTCCCCTGGCTGGACCAGTGGCTGTTGAGGACTCCTGGCATGATGTGGGACCGCAAAACTTGCACCCCATCCACGGTGCTGCCCTGCTGACAAGACGCCATACCTGGCCATGGGGCAAGTCCCGGGGCTGTTGTGATGGTCAGCGACCAGAGGAGGTGACTGGTCCCTGCCTGCCCTGTGCCATAAGGGGCTCGCAGGGGCTGCCAGGATTAACCAGGATTACTTGCTCCACGGTACATTTAAATTTTGATTTTTATACTGCTAGGTCTTAGCTGTATTTGGGAGGTGGTTTAGCTTCACTGGTTCAACCAAGGCCTTTCCTTCACAGCAGAACGTGCGAAAAAGATGTGCTGTATTTTACTGAGAAAACAAGAGATCTGGTGGGAAATCCCTGAGTAGAACTTGGCCTTCCTTGCTGGCTGCGTGCCTTAGAGGAAAAGGATTCACCACTTCCTCGTACGGAGCCGGGTGCTCCCTGTGAATAACTGGACCCAACCTAAAAGCAGAAGGAAGTGTATTTAAAAAAATAGAGGTGTGGTAATGACACTATCATGCTTTACGTGCATTGTGTAATCCATGACGTGCGTGGCTCCTGAAGAGCCTGCTCCCCAGTCACGGCTAAATCACGCCTTGAAAACAAAAATAAAATCCTGATAAGTTGGCTGGCTAGAGCGGTTTGATCCTTTTCCCCAGGAAAATGATATTCACCAGAAAAAAAATGTGTATTTCTGTGGACTGAATGCTCATGTGACAGACACAGTGGCCTGTATAAATCAAGCCAAAAGTTTTGAAAGAAGAGAATGTAAACATCTCCAGTTTTCTTTATCACTACTAATTGCCCTGACGATGCATTTGTTTCACATAGTTTCACAAAGAGAGCACTAAGAACCTATGGTTACCTAAATTAATATCTAAATATATGTCTCCCCACAGACTTGTTCAGCAATTTATACCTTTCAAATTGCCATTGTGCCAAGTCGGGGGGGGTTAATGTTAAGAAATTGCTTTCATGTTCAACTTGATGCAAACTAGAGCCTAGAAGAAGGGAATTGGTTTGGCAATACATATTTTTCACCTCTAGCTCACTGGACTAAATTTAGCCCAGTTATACACTGGTAAAACTTCTTAAAGGCAACATGAAAATACCTGCTTTTTCCTCCTTTCCTACAAAAAAAAATGGAGGTACTTTTATTTAACTGTGGAATAATTCTTTCCTATCTATAATAATTCTGCAGGCATCGGGGAACGATGTCAGAAATAGAGAAATATAGGGAAGTATGAACTTCTCTGCTTTTGTGCACATGGGGATTAAATACTTAAAAGGAAGATCTGCCATGTTTCACCATTTTATGTGTCAATAACACCTCCAAACAGTACATTAAAGAATAATAATCCAACACTGTGTGTATAAAAATTGACCTTAGATTAGCCAAAATTATATCTGATAAGCCCCAGTAAAAACTAAACCATTTGCATCAATACTGTGGAGCGAGGAGAGGGCTGGGGGGGTTTCTTTTCCTCTAATTGAAACCACACTTTTTAGGAAAGGCAGCAAGGCTGATGCTGCTTGGCAGCCTGGCATGGAGACATTCCTGAAAGCTTGTGAGGAAGTCGAAGGTAGAACTGAAAATCTGAGGGGTGGTAGCACTAGCGAAGGTGAGGATGGTTTTTGCAGGATGATCAGGAGATGCATTTCGTAAGAGAGAAACATTTTCCCTGGATAATTTTTCGTACCTAGCAACTATGGCTTGCAGTTTCTGTCTTGCAACAGAAGTTCTGTGTGGAGATTTTGTCTCCCTACCTACCCAGTTGTCTCCTGCTGACCTGTCCATCCTGCAAGAGACCCATGAAGCCTCAGGGGAAAAAACCAATCCCTGGGGACTCCTGCAGACACCTCCCTGCCCGCCTCTTGTCCCCTGCAGGCCATGATCGATGGGGCTGCAGACGGGGGGTGGCTGCTGAGGGTGGGTCAGAGACTGGGTAACCAGAGGAATGGCAGTGGGACTTGCCCGGGCTGGAGTCCCCCAGGCATGGACCAGTGGTGGGGCCTCCCAGGACTTGCTCCTGAGCTCAGCTGGGAGCCCTGGTGATGCAGGGGTGCTGTGGGTACCCTGGCATTGCAGCATCACCATGGACAGCCCAGCATTGCAGAGGTGCTGGGGGTACCCTACCATTGCAGAGACACCAAAGGTGCCCTGGCTTTGCAGAGGTGCAGTAGGTGCCCCCAAAACAGCATGTAACCACTCGTGCTCAGTGTAAACTCTGCCCAAGACACATTTGCAGAACACAGACTTCCTCCTCACAAGCCTGCCTTCACGTGGAGCAAAAGTGGAGCGGTCATCCTGCTCACCTCCTGCCAGCCTTGTCTGCCCTACCAAACTCAAAATCCCAAGGGAAAATATTTCAGAGGTGTTCCTTTATGTTAAAGGAACCTAATTGATCTCATTTTCTTCTAGTTTAAATAAGAAAGGGGGTTAAATCAGTTTCGATAAAGTGCTAACTTCATAGGCAGGAAAAGTGTAAATTTCTATCACAATTCTGCCCATGCAGCCTTTTGGGTTTGGGGTGGGTTTTTTGTGACCCCCTGTAGGACTGTACTTGAGGCCTTTCCCAAATAACAGCATTAATTGTAAGAAACTGCATGAGGATTCTGGATTACTGCTAACCCCGGGACAGGGATGCCCAATTTGCTTTCATTGCGGATGATTTGATTAACCTTTTACTGAGTCTGCAAAAGGCTATTGAACTGACTCAGACACCTTTTCTGTCTTTCAAAGACCCAAGGTGTTTTTTATCCAGTACCTTCCCTTTCAGTGTGCAGAATTCCTACAATTATACACAGCTTTTGAGGGTGGCAGCTCTCACAGCCAGGACTTGTTGGGACATAGAGCAGAGGAGCTGAAATGCACTTGATTCAGAATGAAAGCCATTTCAAACAGTGCCCTACAAATCCCTGGGGCTGGGACCTCCTCTCATTTCTGGATGTGTGCCCTTGAAGTCCAGGATTTGGCCTTGGAGCAGGCGTAGCCCATCACTCAGGTTGTAATCGGCTGCTCCTCTACCATGGGGAACAAAAACCCAGTGAACTTGTGCAGCACCATGTCCTCTGCTGGCATCCCTGATCCCTCTGCTCATGCCTTCCCATGCAAACCAGGAAAGGGTAATGTTTGCATGAAAACTCGCAGGAACTGGGTGGTCACAAAGATCCTCATGTCCTTCCATGCTTGACCAAAAACAGCCAATAGTTTCAGGAATTTCTTTACAGGGAGCATCTTCTGTGATTTTTTTTTCTGTAGAAGACCAAGCTTGAACAAACCCTGAGCTGACCTCGGTGCCTTTGCAGAAGACGAAATGTCTTCACTTGTCTCCTGCTGCCTGGAACTTTTCAGAGGGGGTCCGGGTCTTTCCATGGCCTTTTTCAAGTTCCTCCAGAAGCACCTGAGTATGCTTGCAAGCTGGTAGTTTTCATCAAGAGGCTATGGTAGCACATAGCAACATCTGTTATAGGTGGAGAGTATACAAAGGGCATCGCTTTGGAGGAAAGGGAAAAGGCATCATGTATGAGCTTTGGTCTTGTTGGTGAACCTCAGAGCCTTCCATCAGAGGACAGTGACAGGTTTCTAAAATTTTGCTGTGATCAGGTGGCTCCCTTTTATGGACAGCTGTATTAGGGCTCACCACCCTGCTCTGATGTACCTGGATCTACATTTAAACCTAGCTGTCCCGGTGGGTGGTTCACCGTGTCAGGTCTGTCTCCAGCACTGCAGGCAGCTCTGCCCCCTCAGCCTGTAATTTAGGTAGCTAGCTATTTTTTACAATGCTGCAGTATGTTTGTGGAGGGAGGGGGATTTTTCCTCCTTGCAGAGCTGATTCTGGGACCTTATGCAGCAAGAGGACTGGCAGCTTTTTGTCTTGGCTCACAGGGTCATTAATGTTGTTAACGGCCATAAAATTATTGCACGCTTTCCTAATATCAGTCGACTTTGGACTCGAGCGCCAGTGCTACCTTTTACACTTCAGCGTTTCACAAAGACTTTAAATGTTAGCAGTGAGAGCTGGGCATGAACTAAGCTGAGCAGCGAGTTACAGCGTTGCTTCACTTAAGCTTTTCCACGTGGTGACTTCAGAATCAGAGTTTCTACGTGACTCCACAGTATATAAATGTGAGCGTTCATTTTTTCCCCTGCACTTGTTGTGACTGAGCTTGAAAAATTAGTTCCTCTGAAAGCCAGTCTATTTTAGGTTTTGCTAAAGCAAACTTTTCTTTCCAGACAAGTGGAGTACTGGCCTAAGATTAAACTTTGTGATTCAATCCTTCAGCTTGCAGCCACTTCGCTCCCTTGGCATGAGGCTGAGGTGACCCAAGGTAGAAACCATTAACTTCAAAGAAAATGCAAAAAGTTGTTCTAAGAAGGCCTGAAATACTCATAGTCTGAAAGCTCCTTCAGGGACATAATTTATGGTGCATGTTTGGTGGGTGGAATATCAGGTACATACATTATCTGCGCCACGTGCATGTCTCTTTCTATGATCCTTCACTCAGAATTGTATTTTAATATTACAGGTGAAGGCGTGTATTTAATTGTTATGGTGTCTATAAGAAACTACAGGCTCCTCTGAAGTCTTCTGAAACTGAAGTGTTTCACAATGTATGAAGAGATAATTTGCATTGAGAATCAATATGCTAATTATTGTGTCAACACTTATTGTTTTGCTGTGTTTCTTGCCTTCCTGTCCCAGGGTATACAGCCATGTACGGTCCCAGTTCATCTGCGAGACATAAGATGTGCCTTGGCTCTGTGACAATCACAGGACTTGATAAAAGAGATGCAAACTGAAGATGAAGAAGACCGGCACAGTTTGTAGCGTCTTGTCCAGTCTAGTTTCATTCTGTCACGGAACATCAATTAAATCAGATGAAGAAATTAGGGAGCTTTTTGTCTAGCCAGTAAGTTAAATAAATATTGATTAAAACAAAATGATTGTTAAACAGATGAGTCAAAATAACTACCGTACCAACTTGTATGGTTTATATAATGTCAAGTGGCATTGGAATACAAGTGTCAAATATGGGCCCAAAGACATTCTCCTTCTTCATTTTATTTATTTCAAAGATGGTTGTGCCGTGAGTCAGGGACCAGGAATAGCCATGCCAGGCGCTGCGCTGCCTCAGAACAAAAAGATGAACTTTGCCTCTTGGCTTCTTCTGCAGCCCGACGGCTCTTTGGAACACCGGGGCGATGTACACGGGAGGAGCATGAGAAACAGGTGGACGGTACGGCTTTTGATGTCATGGCTCCCAGCATGAAACAGTATAAACACAGCCCGCACACAATGCGTGGCTGCAGAATAGTTGGCTGCGGAATTTCTGCCGTATAACACTCTGTGATGGGGCTGAGACCCATCCAGGACATGGACCAAAATGGGCCTGGGAGCTTGGAGAAAGCAACCAGAAAACACCGGCTTGTCTCTGCTAGACCTGTTAGTTCTTAATTGCTCTGTGGTAACTAATGACTAAGCTGCATAGGAAGAATTATAATGCAAACTTGGATTATGCTTCCGGTCTTTTTAAAGTGCTTGCTTTAGGGACCATGTATATGTGCGAGGCATGGGGAAGGCCAGTGAAAGTAGAAAGGTGCTGTGGGTCAGGATAAGTAGTTATAGGAGGAGAATGTGGCTCATTCCTCACCCTCAGTGACCCCGGATCCATCGAAAAACAGTGCACTCAAGAGATGGGTACACAACTGAGAGTTCCTCGCTTTCCAGGTATTCACAGCACAACTGAGAGCGGCTGGACCTCCTGTGGTTGCCCAAGCAGCCACTGCAAACTTTCTGGCAGATCACTTTGCTTCCTGTTCTTTCCCCCTCACCTGAGAAAAAGGCTGCTGGATTATCGCTTTTCTAGCCAGCTGCTAACCCAGTAGCATACAACCAAGTCTGGCAGGCCACCAGGCTCAAAGATGCTTACAAATCCTGTTACTCATCCCCACAGCAACAAAATGGATCTTAAACCCATCCTGTATATGTTTTCCCTGGGACACATGTATCTGCTGTGGATCCCAATCGTGGGGGGCCACGTGGGGTGATGCTGGGTCAGTCATGCACCCTGTCCAGGTTTGCTCCCCGCCTCCAGTACAAGGAAAATAGGTGTTTTCTCTCTCTACTGCAAAGATAAAAAGAAAAAGCTAGGAAGGCTTTATGATCTATTTATATTTACAAATAATTTTCAGATATAATGTTTTTAAGTCTCTGTTGATCAAGAGCTAGGGAAAAAAATGTAAATGGTGCTACGCCCCATGCCAGACAACTGTGAAAGCCTTTATTTTTTTTTCACAAGTAGCTCTAGTTTTACTTAATCAAGGCTGCTAAGGACCTGCAGAGCCTGATGACAAGCCTTTTCATTTGAACAAGCACATTTTTGGGTGAGTTTTCTCCCAACAGGTGAGAGGCGATACATGTGCAGGGTGACACTAACCTAGAGATGAGACAAACTGCCTGCTGCTGGCTTGTCTCTTTTTTTTTTTTCCCCTCTGTTTTGTTTTGGGTTTGTTTTACTGGCAAATTTCTGGGCTACATTTATCAGGCTTCTGTTCTAACGCCTAATATTTTTGCTTTACATGTCAGCTTTGCATTCTCACGTTGCTAACTGCTATCAGATAACTGAGGCTAACAGAGGTTTCTTTCTTTAGCTTAACTTAGCAGAGAAAGATTGCCCTGCTGAACTCTAGGTATTTGAGTCCCACTCAAAATTTCGCAGGCTGCTTTCAGTCATTTACCTGCAGTAACCAAGCTCCCCCTCCCCGCAGCGCTGGGAGGCAGCTCTGCCAGCAGGACACCTTCAGCAGCCGCTCTCCGCTCTCCCAGGTGAGCACAAAGGCTCCCAAAGCAGAGATGCCTTCGGGCCCCGGCGGTGTCAATAGGTCTGCTCAGCTATGCCGAGTTTAGTCATGCATTTTAAGTTTCTTCCTGAACAGGGGCTTTAATTCTTGTGCCGTTTTACTGGAACAAAGAGGTCGGATTATTTATAGGTCGGTCGCCTTTGTGTGCGTGCAGCTAGCAATGCCTTCGGTGCTCCATTTCCTGGGACTCTTTTTCTCTCCAGCTCTTAAGTCTCAGCTATTCTCTCCTAATGCAATAACAGTAATTATCCTATCGCTGGCCACTGCAGCACCCTCCATTAGTGCCTGCCTTACCTAGTGTACAGCACAGGCTGGGAGCCAGGTAAAGCCCATGTAATTTAGAGCTCATCAGAGAAGCCAGCCAGCCCACGGTCTTCCTGTTTTGTAAAGAGATGGACTTATCACCTGGATGCTGCTGTGATGGGTGCGCTGGAAAGGCAGGAAGATAAAAGTAGTGCACAGGCAAGCTCTGGCCCCATCTCTCTTTGTTTGTGTTCTCTGTTGTTTCATTCAGGCATGCAGTCAAGCAAAATCATCATGACTCGATGCAACCAGAAGACAATATTGACATGTTTGGAGCTACTCAGTAGACCCATGATATTTCACCATGTAATCATTGTTTCTCATCCATCCCCTGGGTGCAGAATGGGACACATGGACCTGACCCTGCTAAGGTTTCTCTGCTAAGGCCAGGATTCAGCACAACGACGACCTCTTATGCATTTTATTTGACTGCTAGTCTATAGCATCCTATAAGGTGTGCTGTATGGCCCATGGACTGACTGCACAGCCGCTTCAGTCCTCATACGTTTTCAGGGTTCATCTGTGGTCCCTTTGGGCTGAGATCATGATCCAGTCCTGGGATACATGGCTTGTTCTCAAAATTGCAGAAAAAAGGGTGAATGAGGAGATTTTAAAAAGCTGTTCTGACGCAATGGGGATGTTTGGCTCCTGCCTGTCCTTCTGCCATCAAACCCCTTGGCCTGGGGCAGCCTGAAGCTACCCCATAGTCAATGTGGAAACAACACCCTGCTTGTGTTTTTGCATAAGACTCTGCTCTTTCTATGGCCAAACGGTTTCTTTCAGTCTCCTCACCTCAGGAAGTGCTGCACTGGGCAGGTACGAAGCTGCCCCTAGGGTTTTTTTGTGCATCCCTGCTGTTGGTGACCTGAACCACCAGCGGCCACCCTAACAGCCCGGCTTCCCATCTCAGGCACCAGAGGACTGCTGTTCCTGTCAAAAATGTTTTCAAAAGTGTAACCAAATAGATAGCAGAAATCTATAAATTTCTCCTTCATGACAGCACTTGTGGTGTGTCTGCTCTTGGAAGGAGAAATAATTTTTTTTTAACTGCTAAGCTGACACATCCTGCAGGATTTGGAGGGCAGAGGTAATTGATGAGGTTACATGAAATGAAGAGCAGATCTTGAGAGAATCACTCCTGACACTGATTTCCGCCCCATGCAGACAAGGACAGATAGTCCTCTCTGCAGACAGTGCAACATGCACATGTCTGCACTGGAGAGATCGATCAAGGAAAATCTTCTTTGGCACCATTTGGACTTGGCCCTCTTCTAGGTAGCAAAGAGCATTTTCCTCTGTGCCTTAGAAGACCTTGGGCTGATAACCACATGCTTCCTAGCATTAAAGTTTCTGGCAACATTTTACTGAAAAGATTTTGCACTTCTGATAGTCACCTGTGGCCTCTGAAACTCAGCAGGAGCAAAGCTGCAGGGTCAGAAATATGCTTTGCCTTTGTTTCTTTAGCTGCTGTTCAGGTTTTTGGCTGAGAAAAACCCTTTGGGAAATTATACATATCTTCATTCAGTGCTTTAGCAATCCGAGAAGACCCTATTACTTGATGACGCTTCAAGCTAGCAATGATAGGTCCCAGATATTCTCGGATTTGACAACCAACAGACATCTTCATCGGTGAACTTGTACAAGGTGATGTTGTTTTGATGAGTAATTAAGCTACTATGGATCTAGTCACAGAGCAGAGCTTTGAACTGAGCAGCTCTCACTGTTTGAAGCAAATGGGGAAATAAACGCAAACACGTATGCATCTGAGACTCAGTTCGCCAAGGGGCAAACTGATGAAGTGGGGTGATGTTCCTCAGCAAAGTTGGCTTGAGTGGAGAAGGTGGAGACTTGAGTGCAGGGGGGGCACAGGCAGAGGCAGGGAGGTGAGGGATCTCGCTCCCTGCCTGCTCACTGCACGCATCTGTGGCACTCGGTTCTCTGGTTAGTCCTGGGGAGCCTCAGGAAGGCTGTTGGGAAGACTCAAGAGTTCACAGCATGCAGAAAGAGGACCCGATAATTTAGAGGCCAAGAAATGGCAGTATAACTGTCAAAAGCAAGCCTGAGCTGAAACTTTGAAAGTTTTTGAGAAAAAATGGGAAAAACTGCTTCAAATCTCAGTGTAAGAGAAGAAGAAAAGCAGAGTCAGGCTGCTGTGCAGTAAATGAGATTAAAGATAATCTAGGCATGGCCGAAAATCAAAGAAGTATTTTACCACTGTTCTCATTTAAGGAAGACAATTCCTAGGGCCAAAAGCAGGCTGGTTAATAGGAGCAAGGATATGGAAATGGAATCACTACTGTGGGGAAGCAAAGCTCAAAGAGCAGGCTGGGCTCCTCTTGGTGGGGGCAGGTCATGCCTGTCCAGGAGTTCTGGAAAGACCAGCATGTGAGAAGGCACACCTAATAGCAACTGGTTTTATACATCTGTTGAGTCTGTGGAAGGGTCCATGACTGCAGAATATCTATTACAATGCATTTGGTTGCGCGGGGTTAAAAAACAATCCGGCCAACCAACGTCCTTGTAAGTCTGACCTCACTGGTATGCAGGGCTTTGGAACATGCCTTGAAGGTTAATTAAAAATGCAAAGGCACATGAAAAATGGGATGAAATGCAACTGAAGGTACATCCTGCCAGACTAACCTGATGGTTCTCTTTGATAAAACAATTATTTTTTCCAGACAGGTGACATCTGCCAGATTTCCTTTATCTAGACTACTTTAATGTATTTCCTATGATGTCAAGTGTGAAACAATTGATGTTGCTGGAGACAAAACAGATTAGCAGAGGAATTGCATAATTGGTAAGAGGAGGAGGCAATGACTGCTCAGGGTGGAGATCTCAGGCCAGGAGTTACCTAGTAGAGTTCTTCAAACAGGAGTTTTGGGACCAATTTTTGTTTTAATGTTTGCATTAATGGCGTGCATTGTGCTGATGAAATGTGCTGCACAAAGCCATGATGCATTGATGGCACGGAGGTGGTTGGAGGCCAGACAGGAAGAGCGGGGCACCTCAAGAGCAGCTGTAATAAAAGGAGGATGACATTGAAGTAAAAGACAAAGAGTCGGGCAGGTGAAAACTGGTGTCAGAGGTGGCTTTTGCTATTAACAAGGAGTGCATCAGTTGGGAAAACAACTGAGAAGAAATAAAAACCAGCATTAGATAGTCAGAGTTTGATCCTTATGTTGCATCTATTTCTAGTTGAGATGAAGAAATATTAGCGCCAACATATACAGCACAGATCAACTCTCCTCCCTTCCTGCCCCTCCTTTTGGGAAAGATGCATTAACCGGCTCAGTGGTGTCTCCCAGTGCTTTCACACCAAATGAAGCTCTGGTGCAACGTGTTGCCCTCCATCCTGGTAGCTGTCAGCCCTTCCACCAGCACTTGTGCTGCAGCATCAGAGGTCCGACTCCAGCGATGGCGTGCCATGAGGAACAGTTGCTGTTGCGCGCAGTTACAATGGTTTTAATATTTTTCCTCAAAGCTTGGAAAAGTAACTGAAAAATAAACAAAACCAACCTCTTGCCTGCGTGATTCACAGACAGAGCGATAAACTACAGATTGCTTTGCCTAGCAATTACGAGAAGATAAGTTCTTCTGCATGTCTTGTGGAGAAGGGAATTTGCAGGATGGCCACAAATGAAACCTAAACAAACAGGTATGAACAGAGTTCAACCCTCTGGCTGTGCCTCAAGCCTGTCAGACATGGAGCAACCCAGGTCTGGAAGCTGTATTGCTGCCTTTGTCTGAGACGCTGTCAGAGAGGGGCTGTTGCTGGGGGCTATAAGATAAGACACAACAAGATGCTAAGAAATGGCTTCCAGCCCAGGTTTACCACCCAAATATTCAGCTCAGCAAGAGGAGCAGAGGTGCTTGGGACTGTCAAAACTGGGCTGCAGGGCCATGCCCTTTATAGAAGGACTGCATGGTTATGTTTCTGAATTTATTTGGTTCTCCTCCCCTTCTACTCTGCCCTGGTGAGACCGCATCTGGAATATTGTGTCCAGCTCTGGGCCCCTCAGTTCAAGAAGGACAGGGAACTGCTGGAGAGAGTCCAGCGCAGGGCAACGAAGATGATGAAGGGAGTGGAGCATCTCCCGTATGATGAAAGGCTGAGGGAGCTGGGGCTCTTTAGCTTGGAGAAGAGGAGACTGAGGGGTGACCTCATTCATGTTTATAAATATATAAAGAGTGGATGGAGGATGGAGCCAGGCTCTTCTCGGTGACAACCAACAGTAAGACAAGGGGTAATGGGTTCAAGCTGGAACACAAGAGGTTCCACTTAAATTTGAGAAGAAACTTCTTCTCAGTGAGGGTGACGGAACACTGGAACAGGCTGCCCAGGGAGGTTGTGGATTCTCCTTCTCTGGAGACATTCAAAACCCGCCTGGACGCCTTCCTGTGTAACCTCATCTGGGTGTTCCTGCTCCGGCAGGCAGAGTGGACTAGATGATCTTTCGAGGTCCCTTCCAATCCCTAACATTCTGTGATTCTATGATTCCTTAGGAGCTAATATTGTCTCTATCACTGATGCCTTTCTAAAGAGAGGGGTGAGAGGGAAAGGAAGATCATAAGGGAAGAGTAAATAAGAGAAGAGCTGGATGCCCACGCAAAACCACGAGAATTAAAAGTGAAGGCTCTTAAAAGTTGTGCAAGACCCACCAGCTTTTGCAGGTTTGGCAAAGCAGCCAGGAGGGCTCCTGCTCCTCTCGTGAGAGCAACCAGGAGCAGAGCAGGACTCTCCCACCGGGGAACCCTGGCAGCCTGTTGATAAACAGGTTGGTGTTGAGAAGATAAGTCAAATACAATTATTAAACAGATTATTCATATTCCATTCTGTTCACTGTGGGAAGATACTCCTTTTGGGGTTAGGTTTATGGGCCATACAGATTGTTGGAGTGAATCTAATTAGCAAGAGAAATCCAAATGGAACAACAGTAATTGTTGTTAATGATGCAAGTGTATTATACCAGCTCAAATGAAATCTTGGGTTGCAAGCAGCGCTGAAAGGCAAACAAACATTAACAGTTACACGTTAAAACTCTGCGAGTCCCCACCTCGCTGCTGTCAGGTGTGGTTGTGCTGAACTCCCACCTGCAAAACAGCAGTGACTTACCAAATGCTTCCCGGGAGACACTGGAATAAAACACTGCAAGAAATGAATGACCTGCAGAGCTTTGGAAGGAGAGGTGGTCTGGAAGCGGCGATCGGGCTGAAAGCTCTCCCCTGCTTCGCTTTCATGGAGGCAAACCTCAGCTGCCTCCAGAGCTATTTGGAAAAAAAACCAATCACGAAAAACCAGGATCCTTTTTGCTTGCACGGTCTCTGCATCGTGCCTCTGTGCAGATGCAGGGCCTCCAGCCTGGGAGTGAGACCCTCTCAGGCTCCCCAGCTGCTGGTGCTGCACTTGGCACGACTCTCCAGCTCCACCAAGCAAGCATGGGGCGGGCCGGCGTCCAAATATTTTGGATTAAATTTGGATCGTGAATTATGCAAAACACACAGACACGCACTCCCTATTTTGTTGCTTCTGCCACCGGCACGCAGACCTTCCCAACCGTACCGCAAGCTGTGCGCCTGAATTCATTGGAAAGATCTGGTCTAGAGCCCACGTTTTGGTTGTTGGGCCCCAAACTCGAGTGCTGTGCCTGGCACCCACAGTCTGTGAAAACCGCCGTGCTTAAACAGTCAGCGGAGCTGGAACAACGTGTCGCAGTTGTGTATTTGGTCCAGCACTGGGCTTCAGCTCTCACGTGGGATGGCCCTGGTCCTGTGCCTTGTTTGTCTCTTTTTAGCCTTCAAAATGTTTTGGACGGGTCTTCAGTTCAAGACAAATCCATTCCTCAGTGGTTTTTTGGGTAGGATGGGTTTGGGAGAGGTGACTTGTAAAGAAAAGTTGTTGGGAAAGGTGGTGCAAACTGCGTCATTCTGTTTGTCAGGGGTTAAATGCAAGTTAGCTGATTTTTTGGCAATATTATAAATGTAAATGTGATGGGAAGCCTGGATAATTGAAACATTTTCTACTTATTCATCCTTCGAAGCATGTATGGGAAAGATAACCTGGTATAGGTAAAAATGCAGCCTCTCCCTTATATGACTTACTTTACGTTTTTTGTGGCATAAAAGATGAGCGTTATAATGGCCAAGGGTGGGAAGGAAAGTGGAAGGAAGAATGTGAGAGTGAGAGTTTTAAGACGATGGCATCAGATAAGACCTCCATGCCTGAAGACCACTCCGTCCTTGACCAGAACGGGCAAGCTAGCTGTTAAATATCACTTCGTTGATATGAAGCTGTGCACTTAGTTAAAATAAAAAATGTTGTAGTATTTCTTTTGAAGTAGCTTATATTAACAATGGTATAACTAGAATAAAAACAATCAAAAGGGCTGGAAAAACCTAATCCAGATATTTTTGTTTGAAATAGCATTTAAGTGTGGTCTGAAATGGCTAGTTTCTTATAAAAACCCTCAAAATTTCAACATGGATTTTCAGAATTTTTTTAATGGGTTTATTAATTTTTTTTAAAACCCAGAGAAAATAAACTTTTCCTCTGTGTAGTCCTCCTCTTTCTGATGCAGGTTTTGAGTCATTATAATGAGTCCATTAATAGGTACTCAGCTTTGCCAAGAACATGTAAGGTTAAAAATGAAAAACCTGTGAAAGTACACAGTACATTTAATAGATTTTAAGGACTTCTGTTTGAGACTTTCCGGTGACTGGCATAGTAATTTTTTTCATATATCCAAATTAATACCTAGAAATGTATTTTCTGCAGCTAGGAGTGTTGTCATAACTTCATTTTCGTCTGTTAAATATAATGATATTTGACTTTTTCTATGCTTTTATTTCCACAGAAGTATAAATGATGGATTTTTTACTTCTCTTTGCTATTCAGGTGTGTCGAGGAATTTCAAAGAAAAACAAAAATTTGCCATTGAAAACACAATTCCTACACTGTCAGACAAACCTCGTTTTACATATCAGGAGTGAATTGTTTCATTGCAAATTATTTGAATAAGAGAATGCACAAAACTAAAATCTCCATTTTTGGAGATATTGAAAAGTCAGTTGAACAAGGCTCTGAGGACCCTGAACTAGCGCAGAAGCTGGTCACGCTTCGAGCGTGGGGTTGGACCATATGAGCTCCAGATGTCCCTTCCAACCCAAACTATTTCACAATAGTAAAATCAAGTTTTCTTACTTCACAATTTTTAGTATATGCTTTCTGTTTCAATCTAGAGCTATTCCAAATTTGGACACTTTTTTTTTTAATCAAAACATGGGTATGAGTTAATTTATCTCTTCAGTGTTATCAGTCACAGTAAATAAATCTGTTGCCTTCAACCGGAAGGCTAGGAAATGATTAAAAATTACAAAGATACCTCTTGGTATCTCTTTAGCAAGAGTGAACAAATTCTCAAGAGGAATCTTCACAAACCATTGTGGTAATTCCCTTACAAATATTGTGTAAGAAGGCATAACAGAACCAGCAAGCTATGTCTGATCATATCATAGCCAAGCTTTATTCTGTAACAGCTTCAATCTGCTAACAAAACCCTCATGTTTTTATTACCAAAAATCATCGCACTGTATCTAACTTAAATTGCCTAGTGTTTTAAATGTACTTTTACTGACAAACCTCTGTTATACAAGTTTCTCACATATATGCCTTGAAATTATCAACCAATGGAGCATTTAAGAATAGAAAACAGGTGAAGCATGGCAGTATGGGTTGTGACGGGCTCCCTGGTACGGAGCTGGACTCCCTCTTTTGCAGTAACTCACCAGAGTAGACAAGAAGGATGTACATCTTATTTATTCTGGAATCCGTGAACCCGCAAAGGTGGAAATGGCTAGTTTATTTTGTTAAGCCACGGGTGACTCTTCCAAGCCTTTTTCTCTTAGCATGGCTGCTACAGGTTTTCGGGAACTAGAAATATCCCACCTGTGAGATGGTGTGTCTAGTGACCAAGAGTGGCTGTCAGTAGCACAAAGATCTGCTAGCAGAAGCTTGAAGGACAAAAATTGTAACTACGTATGTTGATTTAAATAGTATTGTCACTTCTTTCCTTGATGTACTCTCAATACTATCCCAACATGTTGTCCACTGTCAGTGTCCACTCCTCCTTTTTGTCCACATGACTTTTCCTCCATTCGTTTTCTTTCCTATGGGTTGATGTTTTATCTTGTCTATTAATATAGGACCCGAGGAAGCAGCAGCAGGAGGTGAATAAACAGTAGTTATCCAGCTAGGATGGAAGAAATTGTGCTCCCAGCCTGTGAATGTGGAAACATGAGAGGAGATCTGCATCAGAGCAGGATGAGGTTTATGGCATTTAAATTCCACCTCCGCCTCGACACCTAACATTTGCTGTTGGACATTTGTTCATCTCCTGAAGAACACTGGTTAACCACCACCCCCCCCAACCCCCCCCATAAACAAACAAACAAACAAACAAAACCCACAAAATCAAAACAAAACCAAACCAAACACTGGAACAGGCTGCCCAGGGAGGTTGTGGAGTCTCCTTCTCTGGAGACATTCAAAACCCGCCCGGACGCCTTCCTGTGTAACCTCACCTAGGTGTTCCTGCTCTGGTGGGGGGATTGGACTGGATGATCTTTTGAGGTCCCTTCCAATCCCCAACATTCTGTGATTCTGTGAAAACAACCCACAACCTTTTTAAACTTCATTTCCCAAATGCAATAAATCTTGTAACATTATAAAGTGTGATTATGAAAGAATAAAGAATTCCCCCTGTTTTCTTTATTATGTACAATTTACATACTATCCCATCCTTCCAGTGCAGGTTGGTAATATTTAAAGGGCACTGAAATATGATAATAACAAGTACTCTGCTTGCTGATGTATTATGAAACGTAACCCATTAGTCACTTTAAATCTGAAAGGCAGAAAAATTTCCACCTAGCAACAGAAAGGCTTTTAGGATTAAAAAAATATACATTTGGCAGGCAGTAGGCGTGTTAAACTATGCCAGGAGGATCCCAATCATAGGTTTCTAGAGACAACAGGAGCACAAGTAAGTTGCCATCAGTGTTGCCCACCACAGAGCTGGGAGATGATTCAAAGCTTTGTAACCTGAAGGAGCAAAAGACAAGTGACAGGCAGCCCAGTGGCAGCTGTGTGCTGGTGGCGGAGACCTCTGGGAGGAACCATTTCCCTCCAAAGCTGCAGAGAGAAATGTGGCAGCAGATGCTCCAGCTCACCTGATCTCCGCTGAGCTGTGTTCCTGCTCATCATGCGGGCCACAAAGATGATGCCTCACTTTCTTAGCTTAGAAAACCTGCTCCACTACTGAAAATGCTCTATTAATGATGGTGCTGGTGAGAGAGATTGCGAGGTTCTTGCCAAGGTTTCTTTTCTTCCTCCTACATAAGAACATAGTTGGCGCAAGGAATCTTACTGCTGGAAACCAGAGCAAGCAGAACACTTCAATTTTGAACACAAAGCAAGCCAGACTAAGGACAATAACTTTTCCTGTTGTTTGTTTATATCATTAACTACCTAGAGAGGTGTTTGGTTTTTTTTTTTCCTGTGATATGTAATTTATCCTGAAACAGAAATGTTCTTGATGGGCCAGGCAAAGGCTTTTTCCAAGAGCACTGTGTTTTAATCACACTAAAATTTCCATTCAACTCTTTCCCTTTGCAGAAGAAGCTCTTTTAGCAGAAGAGGGGTATGCAACCAGCAAGCCTCCTTGCATAGCTTAAGAGTGGCACACTGAAGAGAAATAAGCAGCAATACTTTGTTTCCCAGGTGTGTCGAAGCCCAGGGCTGGGAATTTCAGAAGACAGCCAGGGAACTTCTACAGGCTTCATGAAGACCAGAAATCTTCTCTTCCTCAGAAGGACATGTGTCTCAGACTCACAGCACCACGCTCCTCATCCTAAAATGAGATGGAGGAATTGCTTTTTTCCATTCGTGAAGTGACACTGCTTTTATAGTAGACCACAATGAGTAAAATGAGCAAAGTGAACATAAATCAGCATAGAAAATGCACACGACCCTTTGCTCTGGCTTCTGGTCCTGGAGGGAGGTGGTTTATTTACAGAACAATCTTTCTGCTGTGCAGCAAAGAGCACCAGAGGAAGGAGGCCTGGGAAAGGATAAGCTTCATCAGCTCCAGCCTTGTTGAAGAGTCAGGAGATACACTCATGGGAGTCAATGCTCCTGCCCTCTCACCTATGAGCAGTTACATGGACATTGCTGGACGTTTCTGGCCACTCGTCAGGAGAAATGGACTGCATCCTCAGCTGAGACTCACCAAACCCTCCCCTGATGGGAGGGGAAGATATTTACCTTGTATTATTAGTGACGAGTGAGAGTATTTGTGCCAAACTTTCAGGAAGGGCTCCACGCTACCCAGGATGGCAGCAGGGTGGCTTTGAACCACACATTTGGCAATGTTGAAAAACGAAGAAACCCCATCCATGCCCCCTGCAGCCTCACCTCAAATGTCTTCCAGCACCAACAGCAAAGTCAGTGTCCATCTCATGGAGGACACCAGCGAGCAAAACAGTGCTGGGCAGTGGGAAGTGGTCTGCTGATGATTATCTAAGAACCCTTCCGTTTCTTATTCCCACCTGCTGGAGATGGTGCTGGGGCTGAAAAAACTCTGCCTGGAGTAAAACTCTTCCCACCCTTTATGTTAAACAGAAGTCACTTTAGTTTGGGGACAAGTCATAAGCTGTAATTTGAGGACAGCTAAAATGGCTATGCACTTCTGTTCAGTCAAGTCTTTGTGCTTCCTATCGTGAATTAGATAGGGCAAATGCAGCCAGAAAAAAACAAGGGCTGAAACCTGCCATGAGAGCTCAGCCCCATCACATAACCAGTGCCTGAGGGTGGAATTCGATCATGGGGGAGCTAATAATAACAACACAAAGCAAAAAGCAGAGTACTTTGCTGCTGTTGCTGAAAGCATAAAAAATGCCATCTTCATTTAGAGACTTATTATGGCATATTATGGCAGAGCATGCCAATAAACGCAGAGCAAGGTAGAAGTGCTATGCTATGGTACGTACATTTATTGCAATAATTTTAAAAATTACCTTCAGGAAATACAGTTTCAGAAAAAGAAAGGATGTTCTGCTCTCTTTATTCAACAATAAAAACAGAAAAAAAGCTATGACAGTGACAAAATATTCTCTCTTTAAAGTGGGCAAAAATAAACTAAAATGAACCAAGACTCAGAAAGTTATTTTTCTGCCTCTGAAAACCTGTTAAATACCCCTGTGGCCTCTAGAATATTCTACACAAGTGCTTTGTATCTTTCTCAGATTTGTTTTTCATCATACTTAATATGTCCATTTTATCAAATTTTGTACTTAAAAAAACCCCAAAGCTTGCAGCCAGAGAAACACAGGCACTTCAAAAGCCTGATGGCACTCCATGGATTTAATTTTCCCTGAATGCAAGAAAAAAGCTAAAAACCTTTAAGACATTGCAGCGAGCTGGGTTAGGACGTAGTGCTTGCATAGGCGTACAGAGGCAGCAGTGCATGTTGGGCCCACCGGTTTGCTCTACTGCCTCCTTGTGCTGCTCCAGCTGGGAAAGCAGAGGTGGGCTGCAGACCTGCTAGAGGCTCCTCTGGTTGAAGGAGGATCTCAGGAGACCAAATTCCCTTGCTCCTCACAGAGCAGGAACAGGAGAGGTGGAGAAACTTAGGCATATGATGGGGTTGCTGTTGGCCAACATCCCTTGAGGACATCACTGGTACTCTGATGGCACCAGGGCTGCCCAGTGCCAAGCAGGACTCAGGCTGCTCTTTGCTCTTTCGCGGCATCTCCTGTAGCACAGTGGAGAAAGCCACCGCTGTGTGGGATCGGGCTGCACCACCACCACCAGCACAGTCAGAGCTTTCCACCTGCACCCGGGAAGGTCATGTGCATTTCATTATCAGTAGCTTATAATTATTATCCAGCAACTGTAGCAGGGTTTCTTACTGAAATACTAGAAAAATCCTGAATTTGGTTGGAAAATGATCAGCCTTTTCTATTTGCGGTTACTTAGTGGAGAGATTACTCTCAGGAGTTATAAACCATTCTCCAGCAAGGAAGGAGTGTATGGGATTTCCAGCATTAATGCTCCTAAGAAATCATTTGGCTGTCACTAACGTTATGTAAATAGATGGTTCATGTTTATACTCTACAAAATGCATTTACAAGAAAAAGGCTGACTAATTCGGAGGTCAGCTTCTAATTCAAGATTAGTGCTCAACAGTTATTTTCCCCTGCCAAATAAAACCACTAGAGGCTAAATTAAAACCATGTGCTCTAACCTACCTTTATGTAGTTACTGATATAAAGAGGGTGGAAGCAATTTTGGTATCAAATTTAATGCCACTCTTTAAAGAATGAAATAAAACGTCCTACAGAAGCTTTTGCACAAGACCATGCCTCAAGACTGCCTGACCTAGAAGGCGTGAAGTTCTCGAGGTCATGAAAGTCACTTTCAGTGACCTGTCACTGTTATGGACTAGAGGCTCAGTTTTCCAGGAATGCACTGAAATAAATAGCAATTTAATTAAGAAATCATCCTCTTCATTGGGAAGAGCAATTGGCTACAGGGGAAAAAACTGTGATCAGCATGATGACATTTGGTTCTCTTTTAGATGTTTGGATATTCCAGTTGTGGGGAAAGGGGTTAGATCCATTAACTCCCTTAGACCCATACTAGACAGTAATATTATAGAATCATAGAATGTCCTGAGTTGGAAGTGGCCCACAAGGCTCATTGAGTCCAACTCGTGTCCCTGCACAGGACAACCCCACAGGTCACACCATGTGTCTGAGGCCTTGTCCAGTCTCTTCTTGAACACTGTCAGGCTTGGGGCCGTGACACCTCCCTGGGGAGCCTGTTCCAGTGCTCCACCACCCTCTGGCTGTCAAAATTCTGAAAACTATCAGTTGGCAAAATTTGTACCAGCATTTTATTCTCTCTTCCAGCTATTTGTTTATCACTGCTTAAAAATTAATCTGTTTTTTAAAGTTTCACTTAAAATTGAAACAAAAACTAAACCCCACTAGTTCTTATTAGCTTCTCAGACCTAAGTAAAGCTTGAAAGTGGCCCAGCATCTTCTTAAAATGTTTTGCCAGGAGAGAGGGGGAGCATTCACCTGAAGACTGGGCAGAAGGTCAGTGATGTTACTCAGACTCTGCTAGACCAGAAGTAGGGTATGATGTTTCTCTTTAGCCCCATGAGCATGCACCCAAATGGTTTGAGGGTTGAGGTCTGTTTGGCCCTGTCTCTCAATCCCCCTGTGCCTCAGAAACATTTGTCCCAGGTCTGTGAATGTGTGCCAGGCTGATAAAAGCCCAAGAAGATGCAGTGCTGTTGAGCAGTAGGAACAGGGCATGCAGGTGACTAAATCCCATGCAGAGCCAGCCCAGCCGGGAGCCTCCCAGCTTCTTGGCCACTGAGCTATGGACCTTACTGGGGTCACATAGCCTCTCCCACAGACCCCAAACAACACTTCTAGTGCCTACAGCTGCAGAGGAAAACGTCCAGTTTATGAAGGGAGAAGTTAGTTGTGCAGTATTTGTCTGCAAAGCCAGCCAGCCCAGAGAGTAGATTTCTTTCTGGCAAAATAGTTGTGGTCATCTGAAATAATCTGCTAATTTTGGAGTACGAAAACCAAACTGGATTATGAAACAAGTAATAAATGCTTGCACTTCATTGCCCCAGTAAAAGCAGCCACTTAATTTGTATTACAGGTTTTTGCACCCTCTCCAAAGCATGAAATATTTCACCTGCCTAAGAGCTCAAATGTCTTGTTTCTCACAATGTCCAGCTTTTATAATATATTTAGACATCACAGTAGCCGACGTGCATAACACAGACTACTAGCACTGCAAGGAAATACAAAGAACAGCTAACTGCAGGACATCTTCAGTTTAGTGAAGGCCAGTGAATGAAGAGCATCCAGTCATTCAGGTGCCGTGGGCAGGGGCAGCAGCGGGGTAGGGTGGCTGTGTAGGGGCTGGATTTGCTGTGCTGGCTGCCTGCTTCCACCTTGGTCAGGAAGGCTCCTCTGTCCTGCCCGGGACTGCAAGGGCAGCAAGAGGACCAGGCATGTCTACCACCCACGGCTGGTACAGGGTGGATGTGGCAGACGCATCTCCCAAGTGCTGGGTATTTGTGGGGGGGTTTTTTGTGTGTGTGTTTGCCTGGAGATGCACCCTGCCCAAAATCAAAATAACAGGTAGGGCTCTGGGTTCAAGGCACTGGTTCAGACACTGAGGAAGCGATCGTCCCCCTGTACTCAGCACTGGTGAGGCTGCACCCCAAATCCTGTGTTCAGTTCTGGGCCCCTCACTACAGGAAAGACATTGAGGTGCTGGAGTGTGTCCAAAGAAAAGCAATGAAGCTGTTGAGGGCTCTGGAGCACAAGTCTGATGAGGAGCAGCTGAGGGACCTGGGGCTGTTCAGCCTGGAGAAAAGGGGCTGAGGGGAGACCTGATCGCTGTCTGCAACCACCTGAAAGGAGGTTGTAGCATGGAGGGAGTTGGTCTCTTCTCCCAAGTAACAATGGTTTATTGGTGGACTTGGCAGTGTTAGGTTTACAGTTGGACTCAATGATCTTAAAAGACTTTTCCAACCTGAAAGATTTTATGATTCTGTGATTCTATAGCTTGAAAATCACCCAATCTGTCCAGAGCAAACCAAAGATCTCACAGCTACTAAGAAAAGTGCTAAGTATTCACTCTCCCAGCAGGATTTCTCACATGCTGAACCTCAGCCACCTTTGCTGAAATCTCTCTTATTTCCCACACCTTCTTCTAGTTTCAGGTGTTACATCCATATGGTACCTTTAAACCAAACAGATCCTAAATTGCTTTGCAAACTGAACCATCACCAAAATGTAAAAAGATGAATTTTAAATGCATGCCCAGACTAGAGGTGTCACTAGAAGAAGTGCGGTTAGGGTAATCTCATATTTAACATTTTAGTACCTAAAAATGGTGACCACATGCTTTTGTAATAGTCTCAATACTGTCTATGAGTCTAGCACAGTATCCAGAGTGTATTGACCCAAGAGAGAGTCAGAATAACCAGCGTGATTATAAGTTAATGTTGAGCCTATGTAGCTTTAGTCAATCACGTTGCATCTGTACTTGGATTTTGGCTGTGACTATAGTGGTAACACACCTTCCACGAGGCAAGATATGCAGCCTGAAAAGAAAGAGCTTTAGGCTTTCGTATTAAGTGGAGAAATGGTTTTGAATGGATCAGTCAAGAAAGCAATAATTGCCATGCAGCTTAATGTAGCTTGTGCAGAAAATGTTTCTCAATTGCTTATGGTGGATTGTCAGATGTAAGAGCAGACAAATTGAGCAGATTGTGAAAATAATCCTAGCACAGCTTCCAACAGCAGAAGTTAAACTTTTTTTTGTTGCTAAGAAATGTGAAATTACAAAAAACAGTAATACTGGTTGCTGCACAACCAACGAAAGCATACAATATCGTTAGCTGCCATCATTCATTCTGTATCAACTGATTAAAAGAACTTGCTAAGTAGCATTTTCCAAGATTTGCCCTTAGATAAAAATGATATGTTTTGGCAGAAAAGGTCTTCTGTATTGACACGTACATGGTGAAGCTCTCTGTAAATTGAGAAAACAGTTTTAAAAACTTTGCTGAAAAGAGCATATTTTTCCCTCTGCTCACTAGAGACTCAAATTATATTAAAACACTTCCAAAGATTTTTCAGTATCTGAAAGAGGACTAATCAGTTGTTTGTCTGGGTGTTTGCAATATAGTAATGAAGCAATGTTAGGAATTTTGGAAAAAAAAAAATCACAACTAAATTATTTGAATGTCAATACTATCCTTATTTGGAGATGCCAATATTAGCTTTAGGAGATGCTACTTTCTAAAAAACAAACGAAAAATGAGAATGAATGATTGCTGCCAGCTAACTCTTGAAATCATATATATTGCATATATCCATAATAGATGATCATTTAATCTTCTTTAATCTTGAGGGTTATGTGTAGCTTTCAATCATTTAGGTGGTTTAATCATCGCTTCAAATGTCAGAATTACCAACTCTTGTCAAACTTAAATTCATGGGAATGGTAAGGCATGCCCTCACATGACAGTTTATTTCTATACCCTGAAGTTGAAAGATTTTAAAATATTTTCCAGTTAATAAAAGTTATTTTTGTCCAGTAGTTATGAATTGCTCAATTGCAATTTTTAAATTCCTTAAGGATGAGAACGACAGTGATGAAGGAAAGATGTTTTCAGTGACTGAATACTCCTTATCTTTATCTCATGCTGTGCTAAAAGTTTGACTGCTCTAATTTTAAAGCTATCTAATCTTTTATGTGCTAAAGCATATGAAATCATGCGTTATTAGAAGTATGAATTACAAGAGGAGTTCATTTATTTGGTGTTATATATAACCTTTATCTAAAACGCATTATGTGGTTAAAAAAATTTCATTTAGTACTATTCATTAAGTCTCAAACTCTTCTTTCTGAGAATAAAATTGCTTCGACCTGATTGAGATATTTTAGATGAGGAAAAAAAGAGCAAATCTTTTACAAAGTCTGAAAGCATCAGTGAATGTTTTGATGCTTGACAGTGAATTGGATGTGAATCCTCTGTATAAAGGATGTTCTTTACTGGGAGATCCAGTCAAGTGAGTGTACAGGCCTCTGGAGTCTCACATGGGAAAACAGTCACATGTTCTTTCTTTAGAAATGCAAGTTTTTCAATTTCTTAGAACACGTGGAATGTGTTATATTCATTTCACTGTTGCATCGGAGGCATGTAGGAATATTTTCTTTGTATACACATGGTTGGAAAGATTGCAGAAATCTATTAAAGGCAAACTCTATTTAAGGTTGAGCTCCCAATTCAAAGTCATTTTAATTACAGAAGCAAGGATTTTTATCAACCAATTTTTTTTTTTAAGATGTGCTTAAATGTACTAAAATGGTGCTTATCAGTTTACCGATAAACTGAAGCTTATCAGAGTGGGATGCTGCACTCACAAGCAGTGGAAATTTCCACCTTGGAGAAAAACACATGATACTTGAAAGGCAAAATAGTGTGTTTCTGAAATGTCACTTAAAGTAATGTTCCTAATTCCTACCTGAAAAGGTGGTCAACCTGCCCAAGAATGATGCTCTGGACAGAAGTTTTGTTTCACGACGAAAACACATTGCAAGTCTGCACCCATGTTTTTAGTTTATTACAAGGACATGGGGGCTTGTTTTTTGTTTTCAAGTGTCACTAAATCTTTCTCTGTGCTCCTCCACTGCTAGATTAATTATTTTTCATGCGAGGGCCCTTCTTTCAAAGTCCTCCATTATTCTGTTTTGACCATACTGGGGAACTTATCCAAGTCAACAAAAAGGCAGCCTTTATCACAGAGAGGCTGTTCATGAAGTGGATGGTTTCATACATTACTGTGGGAGAATTGCCTTAACATCGCCTATTCACGCTGATGTGCCAGGTGCATCCACTTAGGCAGCTCAAAACGCTGCTACCACCACATCCTCCACTGCCAAGACCATTATGTACTCTGAGTGACGGAGCAAGAGGCAGGACTTAGATCTTCTCTGCTGGGAAGTGGAGGGAGAGAGACCGATCTCTGTGTCTCAAAAAAAAAAAAAATCTGCTGTAGATTGCCTTTTAACTCTCCGCAGCTCTGCGACTGCGGCGGCTTCAGAAGAAGATGGGGAGGAAAATAGCAGGAGTTTAGAGCAAGATTCTGCTCTGCATCGCTGCCCCGAGATACTGTAAAGAGGACAAAGAGAAACTGGGATATAAATAGAGAATGACATTTTCCTTGCATTGTCCACAATGAATACATTTGTACATGAACAAACTCATTTGCACGAGACAACATGCATGCCTGATGTTGAAGAAAAGCCTGTTTGTGCTTAGTACATTGGAGACTTTGTTTGAAAATAGTTCATCCTTTTGTAAATATTGCCTCGGCATTGGTGCCAGGGTCACTGCTGCTTTGCGTTATCAGCTGAGTAAGTATCACTCATGCACGTGCTGCTGCAAGAAATTTTAATATGGGCACCAGATTTAAAAGGAGAAGATTATCCTCCTAAGCACTGTCCTGTTCTTTTGTAGTTAATACTCCGTGCTTTCCTCTTCTTCTTGTTTCTTCTTGACTCCTCCAATTTTCTTAAGGCACCTAAAGGGTGTTTCATATGTGTCACCGGGAAATGAAACTTGCCGTATCCCTGAAGTGCTGCTAGTATATGTACAGAAAGCAGATGTCCTTTTTGGAGAAAACCCTGGTCAGTGGAAATCTTGCCTTTGCTTTTCGTCTGCAGCTACAGCAGGTCCAGCTACAGCAGGTCCAGGCTACTTGTGTAAAGGGGCTGACGTCGGCTGAGCGGCACCGAGGTGGATATCCTGGTTCTTCAGTTTGTTTGCTTGTTTTCTGGAGAGACATTTACATGGCAACATGTTTTTTTCCCTTTTTTTTTCCCGTTCTTTTTTTTTTTTTCTCCAAAAGTTTTGAGAATCCAGCAAAACAAATACTTGTATCACATGCAACCCAAAATCTATTAAATGAATAAAATATGTTCTGCATCCAATGAAAGCCTCCTTCTATCCCTGAGCAGAAGGCAAATCTGATGAACAAGATTCTTTTGTATTTGTTCCCATACCCAGCTTTTTTGGCATAAAATACAGAAAAAAAATCAGAGTTCATTAACATACTGGGATAATGGACCACAACTTGTCTTTAAGTATGCTTGTGCAGCTCTACTGTTATTAGTGAGAAACAACGGGTGCAAATGAGGCAGAATTTAACCATCAAATGAAAAAAACCCTTCTGCGATGTATCACAACAAAACACTCGTGACCTCTATGAATTGTGCAGCCTCCCTGTAGTCAATGGAAAAAAATGGGCTTTCTGGAGCAGAGCTCCCATGACCTACATCAGATCCCTGTTTCAGACTGAGATGACTCTGTACTTATTTCTCTCTCACAAATATAAGGGGAGTTCAGAGAAGACAAGGCATACGCTGTGGATTTTTAAAGATGGGTGAGGCAAATCCAAAGGTTTTTGTTAAGGGATCTGTACAAACAGCTTGTAGCAGTAGCTATAGCCTGGGAAGAATATTTAAACAAAATTGAGAGTAATACGAAGAGGAGAACGATTGCTCCAGCAGACTGTGGTTAGTCTGGGAGGTAATTCTTACTGCTGGTCTATTCATTTAAAAAGCATTTAACTCAAGTGTTTGGTTTGGCAATCCAGGCATCATGCAGGTGTGGGGAAGTGCGAAGGATGGCAGAGGGAGTCCAGCCTCTGGCTGTGCTGGCTGAGACCTTGTTTCAGAAAAAGTCATTGGAAATGGGAAGGTTTTAACCGAATAGTCTTTGAGTGACCCTCGGCAGACGAATCACTGTTCTAGGTGGCCTTGGCCTCTTCTTAAATCCCAGCTATCCATACCCAGCAGGACTGGTTTAACTCTTATATGAAAGATAGTTTCATATAATTTGAGTCAAACAATATATTATCATTTTTCATATTTCCTTGTCCTCCAAAAAGCGAGGTCAACACACACATGTGCATTTTATATTACAATTACAAATATTTTGTCTCACTTTGGATACGCCATGCTGCCCTCATTTCGCCACCTGATCAAGAATGGGCTTTTATTTCTGAAAACCTCCTGCTCCAGGAAGGAAATTAATATGTTTGTATCTGAGGATACTGTTCCCTATCAAGATAAACCGCAATCTGAAACTACGTAAATTGCAAGACCCTCCAGTATTTCACCCTAGCAGGCAAATACAGCTATCCCTGTGATACAGACAAATAAACCAGGGGAAAGTGAACTACTGACTTGCCCAAAAATAGTCAATGGACAAGCTGAAAATTATACCTTTAAAAAATGCTATGATGTTCAGGCAATTTTGAAAATGTTTCTCTGCCCTAAAGATACAGTTCAAGTTCAAACAAAACACGGTAGGAGCTCTTGTACTGGGCTTGTGCAGTGTCTCAGGATAATGATGCCCCACATCCTAAAGATTACTATACTCTTCCACTCTCTGCTTTTATCTCCGCGACCATGGCCCAAGGTTAAAAAGTGACACCCTTCAAACCAGGCGTCCAGATTTTGCAGCTGGCAGTGGGAGTTTCATTAAGCTCCCTGACAGAACGAGGATGTCGTCTGTATTATTCTCTCAGCTTGCATCGCACTCCATTTGAAGTTAAGCCATTGTTGCACCCACCCAGCTTCACCTGGGCAGAAGGGCTGGGCACTCGGCCTGCTCCCGGCTGGTGGGACAGGGCTGAAGGAACACGAGTCTCATTCCCGCTGGGTGACAGCTGACAACTTCTCCAAGAGCCCTCTGGAAGGAAACAAGACCATGGCACAGGTGGGCACCACAGGACTCCCGGTCTCTTGGGCAGTCCATATGCTTCAGGCCAACGACTGATCTTGTGCGTTTGACCTCTGCCTGGGTTTATGGCATAGAGGATGTGTTCTTCTGGGTATCTGCTGCTCAAATAGACTTGTCTTATTACCATCTTATTACAGTTGTTTAGCTGATTCCTTTTAATTTTCGCCATGTTATTACAATAATAAAGGTTTCACATTCTGCTGTCTCCTAAAAAAAACAAAATAATCTCTAGGTCAAGGCTGAATGTCCAAAGACTGTAGTCCATAATTAATGGAAAATTTACTTCATATCAGATAATAATGATTTATTGGAAATTAGTCCATCATATCCCACTTCAGGCTTTCCTGATAAATATCTTATTGCAGCCAATTTTTTATTTCTTCTAACTCATGTCTGCCATCCATGAGTTATTTGGAGTTTGTGAAATATTAGATAATTGTCTGCAAAACTGTTTCACCTATGTTTTTTCCAGAAGCAATGCCATAACCCCCCAAAATGACTATGTATGCTTTCACACATACAAGAGTCAACTAACAATGGTAATAAGTATAGAATCGAAAAAAAAGGCAGACCACTAAAATTCATAATTCAGGGGGTTTTTATTATTATTCAAACACTGCACAAGGTGATAAACAGATTTTTTTTCTAGATTGGTTATGTAGTCTCCTGAACTAGAACGTTCACAAGACTGCTCAAACAGCTTTTGTTTGACCTTGAACACCTTGGGCCTTCATTTCAGTGTAGTTATCTGCAGGTTTTCCAGCACTGCAATGGGGCCAGGATTCCATCCTTTCTGTTTCAATGGTTCAAAAAGAATAAGAAAATCTAGGGGTCAAAGGAAAACAAAATGCTTTCGTAGTAAAATTAGGTTGACCATAAATGTGAATTTCAATAGGAACTGGAATCCATTTGTGTAGTATACGCTGCTGTGATTGGCTTTTGTATATGGTGGAACTTAGCAGACTTTTTTGCTCCAATTTTTTGGAGTAAAATTTACAAATTTTACTCCAATGAAAGTTCCTCCAGCCCAGTAGAAAACAGGAGATAAAAAAGTTGCCATTGTAGAAGTGTGGCTTGATTACTCAACGAAACAGAGTTATGAGTAGTCAGGGAGACAGTTTACTAACCCTAAGTAGATATAGCTTTCTTCCCTAGTTGTGCTCTGCAATGGGCGTAGAGCCTTGACTTGTGCCGTATTTCTGGTAGGTAGAAAGGAAGTTTATCCTTATAGTCACAGGACAGAATGATAACAAAACCACTTCAACACAATGGAGTTATTTCAAAATACAGTTTCTCTCAGTGTTGGGTGCTTTCCTGATAGACCATAAATAGAGAGTTAAATAGAAATATTCAAGAGAAAGCACTGTCAACAAAGAAACATCCCACCTTATTAACAGGATTCTAGCAGTAGCCTATACTACAAGGTTTTACCACTGTCTTTAGATGACAATCTGACATCATAAACACAATATGTTATTATTATAATTTACTTTTCTCATCCAGGTGTCCCGCTTCAGACCACGGACGTTTCCTCTAGGCACTGTAAAAATTCATCAGAAATGTGTCTGGAGAGATTAAGATGAGTATCTGGCTACGTCTTGGCCTTGATTGCAAAAGAGCATGCTGTCAAGCATCTTAATATCATATTTACTGATGTTTGATTATATGCTAGAGAACAAAATGGATCACCATGCTCAAAAATATTTGCTGCCGCCTGACAGCGGTGAAAAACGTTGCGATCCACCAGGCCGTACAGCAGACCCCTTGGCCGGACACCAGTTCCCGCAACCACTCTCCATGCCTTGCGGATGAGTTGGTAAGTACATCCAGCCCAGCTTCCTCCCTGCCTTTGGTTTTCTGCACGTACCTGAGCAGCACAAATGGAGAAAGCTATTTTTTCTTCAAAAAGTACACCCTTCCTGTCCACCTTTGGTTAAGGAATGCAACCTTTTTTAACCACATCTCGCAAGACAAGCTCCACCTTGTCCTGTACAGCTTTCTGCATGTGGTTATGTTTCATACTTCCTGAGCGCAGGTGACCTGAACCATGAATGATGCCACAGATGCAACTTGGCCCAGAAAGCAGTACCGATACTGGAAATCTCTCATACGCACTTGCTATACCCTACACCTGCATTTGCTTCTTTCCTGGCTGCATCACCCCAGTGCCCCACGGGCCACCTGGTGACATCCGCAGACTCTCCTCTCTGTCCTGGAGAGTCTAACTCATAAGCTCCCGTCTGTAGTTGAAACTCCTACTAGTTCCTTCGCAGGCAGACATGTTTTTTAATTACATTTTTACCTGTTTTTATTAAGGCAGTGGGCACAGCTGTTCACATCCACTGCAACAGCCTAGTCCTCTTCTGTACCGACAGCGACTCCCAGCTCTTGCCTTGTTAGCAGATCTCACCAGTACAGTTGGTACACGGGTTGTGTTGTTGGTACAGGGTCATTAATGAAAATATTAAACAGCCCTGATCTCTGAGATACTCCCAGTTGCCTCATCTAGGAAACCACGTCAACAGCGTCTGCCGTCCCGTCTCCTTTGCCTACTGTTTTGTGTGTGTGTTACCGTCCTGGCCATAATGCTCTCTCTTGCGTATTAATGATATTTAGCATGACATTGTAACAATTGCCTTACCATTATTAATAGATTTGATCTAGGAGGATAAAATAGGCAAAGAGTGGTGCAAATAAGGGTTGAAGTATAATCAGAGTACTCTTCATACTCCTTAGCATGCTTCCAGCAGTGCCACAGCCGCCCTCTTAGGTTGTTTCTTTTCCTCTTGGCCTTTCTGAAGGTGGGAGAGAAGCCTGTGAAGTAGACTGTAGTTTTCTTTTAGTAGAGCGGGTTTTGATTTTTTTATCTGATATTGGCTTTCTAGCTTTGATTTTGCAATGTTTTTTTAAACACGCACATTGCTATGCATTTATGTTAAAGGCAGCCAGGCCAAAGAAAGATGTGCGAGACTTGGAAAGTGGTAGAAAAGTTCCACGTAGCACCATAATCATGGATTTTTTTTTTTTTTAATTTGTTCCCTTTTTCTTTGTAATTCCTAACGTGTTGTTTGCTTTTTGAAGCTCCGCAAAGCACACTGATGTTTTTGTGGAAGTGTCTATTCCAGCCCCACGCCGCTGCTCCGGAGGGGTAACAGCCAGTGACACCCCATCATTTCCCCCTGGCTATCCCAGTGCAGTTACCTACGCCGAGGTTCATCTCCTGGTTTTATTGCTCGTTCACTGAGCTTCCCATTTCTTGATGTGTAACTTGCCCATGTGAGAAGCTGCCTATTTGCCCATGCAGCTCTATTTCTTTGAGAGTCTTTGTTAAAAATGTCAGATGTCTTTTTTTTTTTTTTTTAATTCCCTGAAGGTATAGCTACCAGATCTCCTTTGCCCGTACCACGGGACTGGTGAGGCAGCTGCTTCCCTTCACAAAAGCTGCCTGTTTTTTTTCCCTATGTCACACTTACCCATTTGTTCACTAATTCTTTTAACTAGTTCACCTGACTTGGTCATCAGGCCTAATGTCTGTACCTTCTATATGTACCTGTACCATTCTGTAGAGCCACTGCTAAAAATTAGTGCCACGTGAGCCAGGGAGTTATTCCTCAAACTCACTTTTTGATACACTTAGTGGTGTTTTTACATATATAAGCTGCCAGACAGATGTTCAGGTTTTTAAAGGATGCCTTTTAACTTGTAGCAACTTTTACCAAGTTGTTTAGCTATGCTCAGTTTCTTTTCAAGACTTTCTAAAACTTCTAAGATATGACCATCCCTTGGCTGGACTAGAAGTGAAGTGTGTAAGTCTTGGAGCAGTAAATTGCAGGATTTAGAGGCTCTTATGTCGATCACCTTTTCAGCTACATGCTAAAGACTCCAAGAAAATCCATGTTTTACCATTTTACCACCATCTCTCTGAGTGAGCTTCTCCATGAATCATCTAAATGGAGGCGAAACCACAAAAACAGAAAAAAACCCCATAAAAACACAACAAAAAACAAACAACAACAAAACCACAAAACAAACAAACAAACAAAACCCACCAAGTTTTGTTCCAGCTTTTTAAATTTGTGTGTAGGAAAACTTGTACAGACTAGCCTTTGAATTCAGGTAGCAAAGCAGCCACCCCAAATAGGATTTTAGAAGTAATCAGAGTTTGAAAGGGGGAAAAATTGAGACTGCCCACCAAGAACCTGGATGCAAGGAAGTATAGAATAAAATAGGATAAATAGAAAATAAGAAAAACACCACAGAGCTTTCCTAAGAATAGATTACGGCACACTAGCCAGACATTAAAACAAAAACAAAACAAACCCTACTTTCCAACATCAAGGAAATGAGTTGACCTAATCTGACTGGATTTCAGGAAAATGCTTGTTAGTATGCTACTAAAAAAAAAAAAACAAAAACAAAAACACCAGAATGAAAACAAACCCTAAACTAAGGAAGACAGCAATTAGTAAATTAACTCTTCATATGAATAAAAGCTTACAAGGAGTTTTGAAGGGGAAGTATCAGGCTGGAGGAAAGTTGCAAGTGGACTCCCTTAAAGAACGATCCCAGACAGATCTTACTAATTATTTTCACTGACTACCCTAACCTAGGAATTAAGTGTATGATCAGCGAATGACACAATGCTGGGGCACTGTTTGCACGAGGAGGGACTGGAATATCATATAACAAAAGGCACAAAAGTCTTTTTACACGATGGGTTTGACTCACGATCCTGGAACTCAGCATACACCAAACCCAGCAAAAGCTCTCCAATATGGTGTTTTCGCTATAAAGATAAACCACAGTGGTCAAGTTTCTTAGTTGTCCCACGGGCACGGAAGTAAAATATATCAAATAATACTGCTGTATAAAAATGCCGCAATACAAATTTCATACAGCAAGTTCCAAGTGAAGAAAAAGAATAGAGTTTTGCATGTTTAATGACAGACAGCCATAATGTTACTTAACTACCAAAAATAAAACCACCAAAATCCTCCAGATTCTTCTATTCAAAAAAAAAAAATCATATTTTTACATGTTATTAAAGAGTGCCACACAACTCTTGTATTTCCCACTCTGCCTTTAATCTTTCAGGCATAACCTGTAACCTGGAGATTAACCTACAAGATCAATAGAAACAATATAATGTGACACTCATTCAATCTCCTGTATTGATCCTGGAAAAATATTTCAGAATTCGGTCTCTTGCTCCCAGACGTGTCAAGTGAAGCCAGTGCAGGACACAGAGTCAGAAGTACTGTATGACTTTCTGAAGGCTTACCTGAAATAACATACCGCGATGTGCCCGAGGCAACGTAATACTAGAGACAACTCTGTTTCATGAACCAAGGCAAGTCACCTGTAAAGCCCCGCGCCATATCACGGGCACGTGCCAGCTCACGTCTATGGTCGTGCACAGCGTGGAGATTCCTGAACAAATCTGGACACGCCAGAAAATTCACAGGAATCCCATGGCTTGGCTGAAACTGATGACACCTTTCTTATAAAAAGGCTTTTGACACCCTTGTCATGCAATACCTGTATAATAATGCAAAGTTCAAGGTCATAAACTAGGAATGAATAACAAGAACTTTTGCTATCAGCATCCATAAAAGGGTAAGTCAGGTGTTTCAGTCAGTCCTCATGGCCTGCGAGATGTTGATAGTAGGTAGCTCTGAAAATAATCTAAAAGTTAAAAAACATCAATATATTAGTTGCTGTATATCTAGGAGTGACAGGAAGGTATTAATGCCACCACGAGAGGCCCTGGTGACACCCTATCTATGTGGAGTAGTGTGTCTATTCCTAACCCTGCACTGAAAGTGGGAAAGGTACAAAGGAGGGATAGAACGGTGGGAGAAAGGTCTCCACCTCTACAACAGGTATGGCATGGCTATTTTTGCTGAACTGAGGCGGAGCAGATTTTGGCACTAACCCATGAAAGCTCAAGGGGTCATGCCGTGGAAGGGACTTCATACGGGGAGAGAGAAATGCTCTTTAAACTGAAGTCAAAGACCTCACAGAAAACAAGGGGGTCGGCTGGTACTGCGTACGTGTTATCCGAAATCTTTCACCATTCGGAGGAACGGAAAATGAGGGGCAACCTCATGACAAGGTTGGCTTCAAGATGGGAGTCCGGTATCTCTGCAAGTCAGCTGAGCAGTGCGACACGGCTGCCTGTGACAGCCGGGATCGGGCCCTAGGGCTGAGGAGGTCTTCTCCTGTCTCACCTACGCCAAGGTCAGACCCGAGTCTGAGCGCTTTGATTTTCAAAACGCGTCTCAAACTTACACATTTGTCGCCAGCCAGTTTATCACCACCTGCTATCTTATATTCAGTAGTGTTACACAAGAGTGTAAATGAACATGGAGTGCAAACCTCGTAATTATTAGAGTTGGGGAACAAATGGGTCTGTGCATATGCAAGTATCTAATTAGTCACGTTGTAGTTGCATATATGTGGAAATACCCTGTTTGACTCTGAAATCGTACTGGCTGCCTTGGCTTATACAACGATGTGTGTTGCTGTGACTCTTGCATAAGGAGAATTAGGACTTCAGTTTTAATAATACTGCACCATTTTGAGCCCTTAATCTTGCACCACAGTAAAAACTTCCAGTAGCAACACGTAATTGTGTATTTTTCCAGTTTTCCATTTTGTAAAATGCTAGTTCCTGACCTCTGCTAAATGTGTACAGTGGGCTACCTCGGCACAATATTAGATTAATCTTAACTGAAAAGAGTCCCTGTGTAGCTGTAACGCTAAAAAGAATATGACCTTACCTACTCATGAATTTCAATTTTTGGTCTTCCTTTTCTCATAAGAGCTCTATTGTCTTAGTATGTCACGTGTGTAGTTCCCCAAGTTCTGTTTGTTTTAGACTTGGCCTTATTAGCTCCTTCTATCCCCTCCAGTTTTGGCGGGGTCCCAAGTGCCTCCTTAGCGATATTGCAAAAGGAAATCCCCATAAAACTCATAAAGCCCTGCGAAAGCTGAGGGCAAAATTGAGCAGATCTCTGCTCTCGCGGGCAGCGTTCCCCCCTCTTTGCACAGCACTGCCGGGGTGACAATGGCAGCTCTGCAAAGAGGAGGGAACCGCAGCCCACAGGTTCTGCTCGCGCTCCACGTCTGAAAGCACACCCTCGCCCCAAGCATCTTTTCTCTGTTTGCTCGATGTTCAAAGGAGCTCATTGCTGGGATTTCTGGGACAGAGTGTCATCGCTGAGGTGCTTCTGTGATTTACAGATAACAGGCCATGAAACAGAAATGTAGTTTAGGGGACTGGGCACGGTACGGGCTCACGTTTTGTAAGGCTAGCAGGATACTTGCCTTTCTGCTCAATTTCTAGGGGCACCTGCATGATTCTGAATTATCACTACTCATTTTAGATGAGCATCAGCAATGGACAGATAAAAATGGTTTATGTGGTTTTAAAGATTAATCCCTGGATCTTTTCTCCAGAATATGACATTTTGCATATATATAGCAATTCAGATTCCTTCTAATTACTAATTAATTTCAGGTTAATTTTACCTGCATTCCCCTCTCCCAACGCATAGACGTGTATATACTTATGTGCATGCAGATATGCATACCCCATCAAAAATATTTCAGCATAATTTTGAATACGATGAACCAAAAGTTTGGCATCCCTAGTACAGTGAAAGCTGACTGCCACCTATGGGTAAGAGTTCATGTTAACATATTTAGATAAAATTTCAGTATTACTGTTTGTAATTAATTCAATTTGTAATTATTCTAGCAAGACAGAGTTTTCTTTTATTTGCTATATATTTTGTCAACAACAATCGCCGCTCATCCTCTGAAAACTGGGTATTAAAACCAACTCCCTTACGAAGGAGCATCAGCTTTACGACGAGTAAAAAAAATGGGGTACAACGTTCTTGTTTTTCTTATTCTGAATAAGGAATACATAGAAATACCCTAATTCCCCATGCAAAGAAAAAAGACTCAATGTTACACAGCTAGGTACAATGCTGTATTTAATGATTACTATAATTTTAAAGTTAAACCACCTCAAGGTTTTACTGTTTTGATAATTGCTTTCTTTTACCAAATACACACAAATAGCTTAGCTATGCAGTCTCATACAAATGTGTATATAATCAGTATCCCATAGTAATTTTCCATTCAAATTTTTTTTGTTTTTTCAGAGTAAAATGAAAGCTAAGTGGGGGAAGGGAGTCAGCAGAAAAATGTATGGCTTGATTATGTAAGCCTCGATTTTTCTGATCATCAGTCTACGTAGCATTTACTTAGAAAACTCAAAAGGAAGTACAGACTGAAAAGCCAAACTTATTGTATCAAAAATATTTTTTTCCAATTCAGTTTTCAGGTACTTAAAAGCAAACAGGCTGACAGTTCCGTATATCTGGCTACCAAAGAGAAAAACGCTAGATTACAGCTGCTATACTGTAGTAAGCTGCATTAAAATGGACATCACTATCCATTTCTCAGAAATAACATAGGTAAAAATAGCTGGAAGTCTAGCAAATTAATGCATATATTTCAGTTGGGGAAAAAAATCCATTTTGCTCCGGTAAACAGAAGCTAACTGTAGCCATTATATTTCTTTTGGGGCAGTGGCATTGTATTTCTGATGGTAGAGAGACAGAAAGAAACTTACAAAATGGAAAATTATATTAAAAGAGATAGTAACTAATACAAACTAAGAATGAGTCTGATATTAATTTTTAAAAATCCCCCTTTCAAATTAATTTTAGTCCTAGGCCTTCTCATTCATATTCTACTTTACTAAATATGATTATCAGCCTATCAAAAAACCATAAAATAAATATTACACTAGTGCTTACCTCGTGCAATTTCACTAAGTTTTATTACTAAATTATGTTACAAAATTATGAAATACTGTAAAAGCAGTCAGTAAATGCCACTTAAGTATCAGACATTCTTACATCGACATCTCATGCTTGCTCTCCGAGATCATCGGTACCCTTCATAATTTACGTAATTCAGATGTTTATGGAAAAATCTTTGTGCTTTATAGACAAAAGCATCTTGTAGCTAAAGTAACTCTGCTCTGCAGTAATATATTTGTGATGCATTTTCCTTCTTTCTTCTGAATTAACATGTTATAGACACTGCAAAACCAGCATCTCCAATTTACTTCCTTGTGTCCACTTTGGCTACCGAATCAAGCTGTCAGCCATCCAGTAACATTTCCCTGTATTTGCAAACCACAATGTAAACTTAACCCACTTAGTCTCCTGGAACGGGAACTTCATATCAGACAGAAATTACTCCTTATCATGTTTGATGAATCCAGCTTAAAACAAAACACAGAACTGCGTGAACATCTGTGACAAATGACTGGTCTCAGCCATTCTGCTCTTTCTTATTTAATCTCCGACTGGAGTACAATTTAGTAGGTACACTATTTTACAGTGCAGACCTCCTCCTACCAACCTACTGCTTGCAAAAGGAATAAAAAAAAAAAAATTCCATATGTCATAGCAAAACCTGAACAGAATATAGTTGAACCTTTTAAAATAATTACTAGTGGAAGAAGGGAAGTAAATAAGGTAGCATCCCAAACTTAGAAGAGCAACAAAAAGGTAAAAAAATACAAAAATGCAATAGGGGTTTGTTAAACTAATAGATCTATTAACAAAATACGAAACAAAATCTTCCTTTCCTGGTGACACATCACCCAGATACTACTTGTATACTTTTACAAGTATAAACTGAGAGCAAATTTTTTCTTTATATAGTCAGTATTATGAATTTTGAGATATTCCTATTTCAGGATCTTTAAAACCAAGGCCTTGTTAAAGGACAGGCTACTTGGAAAGATCTCCGTGATACTCACAGAAAGTATCTCTTCATTTTTTTCCACCAATGATCTCTATGTTTGATACAGGATAAAAACCCACAAAACAGGCAGTGCATCTAATTCTCTGAAGGGCCTGTTGTTAATTCTATGCCTTTACGAAAAAACGAGGAAAATTCCACTTCCCAAATAAAGAAAATACAGAAGATCCTAACATCATAGCTTTAAAAAAAAAATTCTTTCTGTTCTATACAGATGTCTCACCAATTTCACTTGAATGCTGCTTATGCTGTATAACATAGATTTTACTTTAAGTAATAGTACTTAATGCCTACATGGATTTTTTTGTTTCTAATAGCTTTGCTAGATTGGTCATGGATTTTTACTATTATATGGGTTTTTTCTGCACTTAGTTATATGCCTGAATTTTTCAACACACATTCAAAATATTTCTGTATTCTAGTCTATTCCACTATATTTTGATGCTGGAGAAGTGCAGTCAGATACTCATAATATGCTTATAGACACAACTAAACAAAAAAGCAGATTACATTGTGACACAGTGGAATGAATGGGACTTTCTTCTAATGGGGAAAAATCTGTTGGATCATAATAATTTAGTTTATAGTTGAGAAAGGGAACGAAACACCTGGAACTGACTCATAGTAAATTCCAGAAACACAAGCAGCTTCACAGAAAGTCCACGGTTACCTTGTTTTTTAAGTAACCATGCCGAGCTGACAGCTATTAACAGTAGCAAGGACTTGCATAACGAGGACTTGAAGGAAGGCTTAGTGCTACCCATGCCGGAGTGATTTAAAGAGAATGAAGGCACGTATTTCTTTATGATGCATTATGTAACAACACAGAGGGCAATCCAAGGCATGCACAGAAATACAGGACCCACATATGATCTTATACTTGTTATTTATCACATGAATATTTTACAGTGCTTATAGCTTCAGGCTTATGAAACACCTAACTCAGGAATGTTATTCAGTACAAATGAGTTTAAAATGTTTTAGATGACATATTTTATGTTTTGTACATCTTTAAGAAAATATAATAGGTCCTATAAATCATTTTCTTCAAACTTCTGCAATACATACAATCTCAGATAAAATAAAATTGTCAAAATCAGTGATAGCTGGACCTTCTGGTTCACATTAGTGTGAAGAGAAAACTGCTGTTGAGCTGACACATTGATAGATTACGAGTTCAGCTGAAGAATAGCTAAAAATGGTGATTCAGTCTTGTCACTACTGTATAAGAAGAATAACAGAAGTGGAGATGTTACTCACGATATCTTGTCTTTTATCAAAACCCTAAAGGGTTCTGGTGCATCGAACACATTGTCTTCCTGAGAGCTTCTGGCTTTAAAAAATATCAGTGTAAGTAAATGAAACTAAATTGTCCTACTAAAAAAAAAAAAAAAGATAGGATGAGCTTGTGCCCTAAATTTATTTAAACATGAAAATAAACATCAGATTGTAAAAAAGACTATATTTTTTCCTTTTTTTTTTTTTTTTAATAGAGATGCTGGTCTTGTAATGATGGAGAGCTAGGTGGATTACGAAACACAAGTAACATGAAGGGCAAATCTGATTGAGAGGGAGAATATTATTCCAATTATTTATATCTTAGCTGGGTTAGTTCCTTAACTAACTTAAATCAATATAGCTCCCTGAAATAAGTAAGGTGATACAGATTCACCGAAGATGCATACAGCATGTAAGATAACACAGGCCATCATCTTCTATTAGGACACATAAACATAAACACACAGGGAGAATCACCTTTTCTAAATAGCTCCTTAATCTTTCAATACTCAAAAGAGAACTTTTGTAAGGGGCATCTTAAGTACTTCTGCTGTTTTACCCCTCGTCCTCCATTGATCTGAACCTGAATGCACGGCCATTTATGCTGAAGTGAAGTCAGGTTTAAATTCTGACTTCAGTCTCTCAGTGCTTCATACTTCCCTGCGCTGCTGCAAATCACCACGGAAAGCTCAAGATGGAGGGAACGGGGCCTTGGTGGCTTCTGCCTTCCTCCCACGGACATCACCAAATGTTCCTGGCACGCACTTCTCATTCCTCCAAGGAGTCCTGCAACAACAAGAAGGGGAAACAAGGCTTCACAGTCCTCATCCTTCACAAACAGGGATAACAGGTAAGGAAAAGGGGGAAACAGAAATGTAGGGGGTGAAAGATTTCTTATTACAGGCACCCCTTTCCCAAAGAGAAAGAAACCTTGACACAAACTTCCTAATTTCATAAAGCCATAAACAGCTATACACCTCAGATTTCTCATTCCACAGTGGCTTGTTTCAAGGAAGGATAAAGTATTCTTTTAATTTTTATTTTTACTTTTACCAGGGCCCCTGCAGTAAGTATTTGCTGCTTCTCCTACAAAAATTAACATTCTGTGTTGCATAGGAATTTTTTATCATTTAAAAAAAAAATCTCCCCAGCAAAACTGTGACATAAGTTTTGTTCTCAATTTGGGGATGAATGAGGTAGAGGGGACTAAAAGCAGCAAGGCGGAAAGTCCATCACCTTGTTCTAAACTGTAGGTAGAGCCAGAAACTGAGATTAAATCCAAGAAATGTCTCAACCCTGTTCTGTGTTTTGCCTATAGTTCTTACACACACATTTGCCTTTTGAGTATGCACACCAACATCTTTAGGATATTCAGGCAACGTATTCACACATTGTGGATAAAGGAAAGAAACAAGCCAGAAATATTTGGAGGGTGTGAAGCAGTAAACAGTAACCAAGTCGAAATGTTTTAAGCAACACTATTACAGCTTGATAGCAAAGTAAATTAATTAATTCTCCTTTCAAGCCTGTTAAGCTTGATAACAAGTAAAAGGAGTTAAATTCCCTGAGTTTGGAATGTCATTGATCTTTGTTTGTTCCACAACGCTACGCAGCTCTCAAGACATTCGAGCCCTTCCAGATGAAGGTCTGCTTTTAGGACAGGCCCCGTAGCGAAAGGCTGCGGCATGGCAGGGAGGGACCCAGGTAATTCTGGCAGGGCAGCTCCTTGCGCTGCGCGGCCCAGCAGGTATCCAACCCGCCTTACGTAAGGATCGCATTTGCCTCAGACTTACATCTCGCCACCGCAGGAGGCAAAGGGAGAAGAGGCTATTGCATCTCTCCGTGCAGCGCCAGTCCCCTGTGCCAGGCCCAATATCCGCATCCTCTTTTTTTCTTTTTTTTTTTTTTTTTTTTTCTCCTTTCTCCTCTCCAAACAGCACATGTACGCAGTGGCGTTTACCGATTTGTTCGAGCCGTGGCTGCCACGCACCCTATCTGTGGGGCCGGCTGCGGCGCCTACGTTCAGCGGAGCGTTGCCGGAGAGGAAAACCCCGTCCGTCAGTCCGTCCGTCCGTCCCTCCCGGGCGCCGGGCGCGCTGCGGGCCGGCTCCTCGGCGGCGGCGGGGCGGCTCCGCTCTGCGGCCAGCGGCGGGCAGCGTCCATTGCGGCTCGGCGGGGAACCTCCCCGCCCCGGTGCGAGCATCCAGGGGCTCCGGCAGCGGGCGAGGGGGCACCCGGCCCCTCTCCGTCTCCTTCCCTCCGCCTCTCCTACCACCAGGTGCGTTTATTTCTCACCCCGTCCTCTTCCCGCGAATCCACCGTCCGCGGCCGCCGAGCCCCAGCAGCCTGGCTGGCCCCCAAGTCACCACTGATACATCCCTCGTTCTTTTTAAGCTCTCCCCCCCGAGGAAGCAGCGCGGCGGAGCTGCTCTCCGCCCGGCGCTCGTCCTGCATTTCACCGCCGGAGCGCTTTAAAGATAAAAACTGCCACTTTCTACACTCCATTCTTTCCTTCCCTCCCCGCGCCGGCACCGCGGCGTTACGCGGCTGGCTACAGGAGCTCGCCGAGCAGGGGGAAAAAACAACGGGGGGGGTTAAGGGAAGAACACCCACCAGGCCGGCCCCGCGGCCGATCCCCGTCCCTGGGCGGCGGCGCTGAGGGGCGCAGCCCAGCCCGCGCAGCCCCGCGCACCTGACAGCCCGCCGCGCCGCGCTGTATTTCCCTCCCTTAGCGACAGGGGAGGGGCGCGGCGGCGGCGGCCCTGCCATTGGTGGAGGGGAGCGCGGCGGCGCGGCCATAGGCTGGCGCCGCCGCCAATGGGGCGCGCTGTATCCGGGAGGCAGGGGGCTGTGGTGCTATTTAAATCCAGCTCGGTGATGTCAGCGGGGGCGGTGGTTGGTGGGGGCTGCGCGCGGGGGGAGAGGGGCGGTTAACGGTGGGGCGAGCGCGGTGGCCGCGCCTGCCAGGCCGCGTTAGTCGCAGGGCGGCCGCTGCCTCCGAGGGGAGGTGAGCGGGAGTGGCCCTGAGCGTCCTGCGGAAACATCGCCGCGTTAGGGCGTCCGGCAGCCCCCCCACCCTCGCTGCTCACCCGGAGCATGACGCTTGTCCTGGTGGCCACCCTGGAACGTGTGGGTTAATTCGGGAGTGTTGGCATGGCGCACGCTGGGACTGAGCGCAGGCAGGTGGGCTCGCTAGTTGTGCGAGTTTCATGCTAAGCCACCTCTTAAAGAGAAGGCAAAAGCGCTACCATCCGCATTAAAAACACTTCAGGGGGAGGGGTTACCTCACAGTACCTTTCTCTGCCGCTCTGACTCGCGTCCAGTGCCTCCCTATGGCCTCAGTGATACTACAAAAGCCACCAAGTAAATCGAATTTCCTCTCTTGAGCCGTGCCCTCAGGAGGACGTGCCTGACCCCTTGGCATTCCAGGGTTGCCTGGGTTTGACTCTGAAGGACTGCCACAGGCGGGAAATCCTCAAGTGATGACGCTGGCTTGAAGGTGCACATTGAGGCCACAAAGCATACCAATGGTAGGGTACAGCCACCTGGCCAATTTTCCTTCTGCGTTTCTGATTCCTGTTAATGACAGGTCCTGTTCTGTGAGTCACAGACTTTTAGATGCCAAAACTTGGTGGACGTTTCTTAGCTGTGTGTGTTCTGTTTTCTATTGTCTTCCCAGCACAGCAATCACAGATGGAGTTGGAAGGGTGTTATGTTACAACAGAAGATAAGCAAAACCAAGATCCAAATGCACTGGTCTCTCTTGGCAGAAAATGTCTGTAGTTTGTTCTGCACTTCAATGTGCTGGGAGACCTGTGCTGGAGCTCATCTTGTCTAGCCTAATAAAGGCTGAAAAGTGGGATTAGAGTTGTTTGACCTGAAGTGTGTAATCATCCTGTCTGCAGCCCGATGCCCAATACCCTGATGGCTGCACAGCTTTTTCTCTCTTGTGTGACCCAGACTTACCTCTGATGTGACCAAAATGCAGGCAACTCCCATCATACAATGGCATATTACTGGTTACATGATGAGAGTGCAAATAAGCACCAGTTAACAGACTGGAAGCTTTTCTCAGTTTGCAGGTGGATGTGTGCTGTGACCATAGATTTTGACGTGTAACTACAGGCATTTTGGTTGCCTAAAGATACATGTCCGGATATGTGGCTTAAGAAGGACGTATGGTCTCGTGACCTGTAGAAGTGGTTCCTTAAGAGCAGTGCTGTGGTGCAGTGAGCTGAGCGTTGTTTGTGCCAAAGAAGATTTGTCGTGAGGAAACTGGGACTGGAAATCAGGAGGAAGGTGGTTGCTGACAACCAGAGGACTGAAGGTCCCAACAGCCTCACGACAGAACAGCGAGAGCAAACAGCCTACGCTGTCTCATGGTGGAGCTTCATAAATTCACAGTCACAATTAGTATGAGAGAGCAGGTTTGACCTAGGGCTTAGCAATTAAAGCTGGAGTGGGGAGTTGATATCCCCAAGGAAGTGTTAAAAGCCCTTCTTGTTATGTGTGAAGGAAATGTCCTTGAAACAATGTTTCTTCACTGTGGCAGGATAAGGCAACAGAGGTAGGAGACAGCATGGGAAGAATGGCCACGTGGGTGGCTTCTGTGAGAGGAAGGAAAGGCTTGTCATAAATTGGAGTCCTCAAGGTAATTTCATTTAAGGACTTTCTTTCACTATGAGTCAGATGGATGTGAGAGCCCTTTTCAGGAACCGACTCTGTGAGCCTTTTCAGACCCATTGCCATTTCCTTGTTCTTCCCACCCTATCTGGAAAGCTACTTGGAATAAAGATGAATTCACTACAATCAGGGTGGTGTTCAGGTATTGTATTTATCCATCAACCCCACATTCTAGATTTTGTCAGTTGCCTGCAAAGCTCAAAAAATAATAATAATAATTTGTTGTTGTTTTGATTGAATTTTCACTCCATGGTCCCTGTCTGCATGACCTCGGGTGACTTGGGGAGGTGTCATCTTTGAAATGTCAGATCAGCATTAGGAAGAGATGAGAAGCTGGGCAGAGGTGTTTGTGGTGGTCCTGTTCCTGGCTCACGCATCTTGCTTGGAGCTAATCTTATAATCAGATTTGAGTTGAGAAGAATTTTTTCTCTAACGTGGGGGCATTTTGAGTGAAAAGGGGAAGGGGGAGGCATTCACCCTCCTCTGCAAGCTGGAACATGGTTTGCTTTGTAAAATGAATTTGTGTATTTTGGGGGCAGGAACTGCTGGACTGGTCAGAGTACTCAGCCTGCAGTAGTATAAACCTCAAGTGTGTTGAGCAGGGCATGGTTTTTAATGTATGTGAATGGAAGAGGGAAAAATGAATGAATCTCTCTGGGCTTCACAACTAAGGCATAGACATAGCGGGCAGAAAGGAATATGAAGAGTTCATCTGGTCCATACTGTGATTTCATTGCCATAAAGCAGGATCCAATCTCCCCATCTTTTTCCTGGTAAATATCCAAATTATGTAAAGATCTCCAGGAGTGGAACTTTATAATCTCCTCAGGTATCTCTTCCAGTACTGCACTTTCCTTAGCTTACGACAGTTTTCTATTGCTTCCAATCAGAAACTTCTTAGGTGCAGTTCAACCCCATTACTTCTTGCCCTATCCATGTAGAGAACAGGTCGTTCCCTTCCTTTTTACAATAGAATTTATGTGTTTTGAAGATTGTCAGCATGTATACCTTCAGTCTTCTCTTTTTTTTAGGCTAACCAAACTCTTTATCTGTTCAATTTTTGATCATCAATAATTTTTTTCTAGTTCTCTGCATGTGACCCTGGGAGACTGCAATCCTTGACCCCTCCTTGCTTTCAGTCCCGCATATCTGTTTAATAAAGGTCTGGAGAAAGAAAGCAAGTAGCAATGTCAACATTTCCTCATTGTCCTTTTTTTCTCCTAAACAACCATGGTGAATGAACAAAATTAATGGCAGGTGAAATTTGCAGCCTCTAGGAAAGGAGCACACACTGCAGGGGAAGATGGATGGACAGTGCTAAGTGGTGGCGTCAGCTCAAAAGAGGGACACAGGGACAGCTGGCTGATAAAGGGATGTGTGCAGCTCCATTGAAAAAGAAAAAACAAACCCCAGGTTTTAGCATGATTAAGGAAAGGGGATGCTGAATGATGAATTCTAAAATGTTACTGTAAATGGCACTCGCTGGAGATTGCTGTGTGTTGCAGCACCTCAGCTCCAGAGTTTCACAGGGTGCACAAAGACTGTTGCTAAGGCTGAGTAAACTGAGGCACAGAGAAACTAGGAAGCATGTAAGTAACTGAATTCAGACAAGGCAGAAGTCTAAATCCTTTCCCAGTCTTGACATTGCTTCTTCCTGGCCAGTCTTTAGAAATCGCTCCTGCTTCAGGTTAGGGTTATGTGATACCGTACTTTTTTCCTGTTAAGAACACGTTTTGTAGAAGGGTCCATAATACTGTGTGTACTGTGTAGGATTCAGCTGAATACAGGCTGCAAGATGGCATCAGTTGCAGTCCTCCATTTCAAAATATCATTGATAAAAGCCTGTTTTAAATGTTCTGGTCAGGACTAGTGAAGCTTTTCAATTTTTAAATGTGTTTCGTGTGGAAAATCCCTCTGTTGAATAATTACCAAGTGCTGTAAGCATTACTGCATATTTGATATTTCATCTGCCTGGAAGAAATGGACAGTTTTCTTGCTACAGATTAACTACAATTAATTTTGTGATACTCTGCTGGAAGAGAGACTTCATAGTTTATTTCTTTTTCATCTGACTATTCAAGGAATGGGGCTGGACAGAAAAAGAGTTTAACCGCAACTTCTACTCCCGGCCCCAGCAGACATTTTGTTTACAAAGAAAAATCCTGCACAAGCTGAAAATGCGAAAACCAGAGAGTGAGTGGTATAAAGTATTGCAGTGCTGGATCTTATTTTCTTGGCCAGCGTTGGCTATGATGGTCTATTTATTTTATCTTTGACATATCCTTAGTCCACATTTGAGTGTAAATTTTTATCTGGCAGTGGAAAAACCCTTGTTGCAGTTGCTGTTGCATGAATTAGTCTTAGGTACCAATGGACACTAATTGTGTTTAAAATGAGGAATTTGGCACAGAAAGCTGTTCAGATTTAACCTTTTCCTCACAGAAATATAGTTACTAATAATTCTTGTTGTGGATTGAAGGTTAAAATCACCTTTTATTTCATTTGTTCTTATTGAGGCTCTTTAAATGGTGTGTTGTGTCAGAAGTGTGTCCCTGGCTCTGCTGTGGGAAATTCTGTACATCTTGGTGCTGTTAGCAGGCCATGGAAGGCAACACAGAACGGTAACTGTCACATCTGTTTTCCTAGAAAGTTGTTTTGTCCTGTCTTTGAATTGTGAGATGTTTTTGTATTCCTAGCACTGCCACTGGCAGCACCATTCCTGAAGGAATAAAATTCTTCAGTCCTCATGTGTTGGACCTAATGGCCCTCCTGGCAGTCAGTGAGAAGCTTTAGTATGTCAAAAAACGCAGACCCGGGCTCCTCAGTCTGAAGCAATGGCCTCCTTCTTAAATTGTGGGGACCAGAATGGCAGAGAGTACTCAAGGTGAGGCCACACCAGTGCTAAATCCAGCAGGATATTTGCCTGTTTTGACTGGCTGGTTATACTGTGTTTAATGCATCCCAACAGAGCAATCTATCTGTGAAGACTGAAGGGATTATTTACCATCACTGAGATTTAGAGGATTTTTTAATTTTATTGATCAGTATTTCTAAAACAGTGTTGAATTGTAGCTTTCCTGTTGTGATAGACATATATGACTAGTATTTTGGTATTTTGTTTCTTAGTAGCTTGGGACCACAGATCAAAAGGCAGTGGACGCAAAAGAAGGCTATAAGGATGTGTTCAAAGTAGCACAAGGAGGAATTCTATGCAGTGTTTCCTAGGTACAGTGTTCCTGAGGCAGTGTAAAATTTTACTCTATCCTTTAATGAAACTTTTACTCTACTCTTTAATGAAACAAAGTCTGTTTCTTAAGTATTGGCCTGTTTGGGCAGCTACTTTTAGATTTGGGACAAAGTATAGTGTGATGTGATATCATATCAGTAGGCAATATTAATCTCTGCATAATTTTCCATAAATTTCCATAATATTAATCTCTTTAGGGAACTTGAGAGGAATGTCTTTTTACAACCCCATATAATGAAGAGGGAAGCTTGTCAGCTGAATTTCCCAGTATGTGGATTATTTTTGGTTTCAAAAGTTAGCTCCCGCATTTCAGTGTTGCGTTCCTTCTCCCTACAACCCCGAAGAACAGCCTATTCAATAGCTAGCATAGAATTTAAGTCTAGAGATGACTGTTACAGTAAATATCAGCTCGACATTTAATATAAATTCTTGCCTAAAATATCTCTGGTAAAGAGATCCTATAGGTATGCATATGTATGTGCTGGTACTAGAATATGATCTAGGTGGGGTTTAAGCACCACATTCCAAAAAAGTAAATCCATGTAAACCACTCATCACCTCTTCATCATCTGAGCATATGCAGACACCTACCATCTTTATGACACTGTTTTAATCCTATGTGGAATGGCTTCATGAAGACAGCTGCATCTTTAGCAAACATGGACTTAGTAATACTGAGTTCAGCACAGAGCTATTTCCAGTCATGAATGCAAACCAGCAAAGATGGTTATTGGCCACCTCTTGCCTAATGGTCAGTCATTAGAGGATTTGCCAAGAAGAATCAGACTTTCAGCGCCCTCAGACAATAATTTCCGCTTACTAGATGACAGATCTCACCTTAGTGGCCTGAGTGGAATCATGACGCAGCCTCTTCAATGGTTTTCAGAGTTGATTTTTATTCTCTTCCATGCTTGCATGGGACTGTTTTCCTTTCTATAACTGCTTAAAATGCTATATTCCTTTGGTTTCTGCAGAATTCACAGTTTGGAGTAAGGAAAGGGATAATTTTAACACAAGAACTGAAATTGTGTCTGACTTCTGAGTAGATAGAAAGAGGAAAATGTCTCTAGTGAGATTTCCTTAGGTTTTCCTTAATTTCTGAGATAAAAATGTACATCTTTGCTTGGGTACGTGTACTCTCTATCTCAACTTCTCTTTGCATTCTTTGAATAATTATTCTGTTAGGAGTTGTAAGTCACACAGTGCTTTTCGGTTTATACAATTCAGCGTGCAGGAGTAGTACATATCAAATTTATGGGCTGAAATTGAATCATCAACCATTCAGGAGGCAACACCTGCAAGAAGGAGCACTCACCAACTTGTTGTCCTGAGCAATACAGAACACCGAGCAGCTACTGAGTTAATTTGTCCTAACACAGAGCAAAAGCCCTTGGCGTGAATCCAGCATTGCTTATCTGTTTAAGAACTGAGTCTATGTGTTTGGTTGGTGACTTGTCTTGGTTTTGTTTTTCCAAGGGAATCATAATAAAGAATACACATACCAGGATTTATAGCAGATAAGTTAAAGGACATGGGCTCATGAAATGGCAAAGCATGCAGTAGTAGAAAGGATAAGAAGTACCCTTTTCATGCTGTCTGATAAGCATGATCACTTCGAGCAGAATGTAATTTTGATTTCTAAGTTATCCAAATACCCGCATCAAAAAGGAAAACAAAGAGAGAAAGCAGGTATTTATGAGCACACTGGTGTCACAAGTGTTTGGTATCCTGCTTTTTGTACACTGCATTCAGTGTCCAATAGGTAACACACGGCACCAAAGCACCAAGCATTTATGAAGATGTCATTAAAAAATGTCTTTAAATAAAGTCTAGGCTGCAGGAGAAAGTAAGAAAAAACATGGTCCCACTTAATCATTTGCCTGAATCTTACGTGACTTTTTTCAGGGTAGGGAAAACATGCACTGTTAAGCAGAAACTGGGTCTGGTGGCAAGTCAGCTGCTGCTCAGAAAAAGGGGCAAAACTCTGTATGGCATCCTCAAAAAAATGAGAACCAAGAAGTAGTTGTAATCTGCTGCAGAGAGCTGAAGGTGCATGTTAATCTTTAAATTAAGTAAATTTAATTTACCAGTAAAGCAGCTATGATAAGATGTTGGAGAGAGATAACCATGTTGTAGGTGTGGGTGAAAATAATATGCACAGCAAAACAAGCTGGTTGGGTACGTGGAGAAGCATGTTGCTAGAAAATCTTATGAGACACTTCATACTAGCTGCAGTATTGTATATAAACTCATGTCATGTGCTGTTGATCAGGCAGAATTCAAATGCTGAAGAGCTTGAGCTGTGGCAGAGTCTCTGGCTTTGTGTGGTTGCCAAACAGCGCAGTGTGGACCACTTAGTATCATCTTAACTTCCACTTTCTGCTTGTTATGACTACATAGTGCTACTTCATAGCAATTTTGAGGTTCTTTGAAGGACTATGGTGAAGGGCATCTGAATGGCTACAGCATTGGAGTGGACACAGCAGCAGCTGGAAGACACAAGAGGATTCAGAGGGGAGGAGAAGAGCAGAAGGAAACAGAGAGAGGCAGAAGTGAACGAACATGGATTGCACAGATAGAATGGAGGTGTAGCATTATGGTAGTTTAAGCCCCTACCACGGGATGCTAGGACCTGTGGGAAGCTGAAAAGTGGATCAGTGCTGTTTGCTTAGCATGGCAGACCTGCCGATCTAATTATTTTTTTGTAATATTTCTAGAATACAAGTCATTTGCAAGCTGTACTGCAACATGGAGACAAGCACTAAAGGCAGTTCAGCTGCTGGGATCTGCAGATGCCGATGCTTGTGGTCCCTCATAATTTGACATGGGGCTAGCAGGAGGGGGCAGAAAAGCTTAGTAAGGAAGAGGAGAGCCACAGGACACTTGGTTCTGTGCTTCGAACAGCTATAGCTGTCAAACAACAGTGTTGCTTGTTTGGGAGTTAGCTTGGGTTAAAGCTCTTCAGACCTACTTGCCTGGGGCAAGCCTCCAGGCCAGAATGCTGTTAGGAATTTGCAGCTTAAAGCTCCTTGGCAGCAGTTGCCATTTTTCAACTCTTGTGGAATCGGAGTGGGTTCCTGGAAATGGGAGGGGAAATCTCAGACGGTATTTGTGACACATCTGGAAGATGCGTATAGGGAAGGGAATCTGAGATAAGCCAGTGGGTGTCCTGGGTCCGTGGCAGACCTGGCGAGAGGGGGGCTGTGCTCAGTCTCTTTCCCCTCTCTCAGCATGCCCCCATCTGTTCCTTCCCAGGGATGGCTCATGTTTTCGGAGTTCTCAGCTTGTTTCCAAAGCCCACAGCCATCTCTTTCTCATCTCATAGTTGTCTTCCTCTATCAACTCAATTGTACCCAGAAAAAAACCTCCTCATGGCTTTGCTGTGCCTCTAATTATTCTCTGCTGAAAAGAAGAGGGTGCCAGGGTGGCTCCTGTTACAAAGTAAAGGGGGGCAGAAGGTGGGTGAGGGTTATTTAGGCCGGAACAGCAGGCTCTGTCTCCCAAGGCATAGGCAAAGTCCCTTTACAGTCTTCAGCTGCCCCTGCCTTGTCTTGGCCTACTGAGCTGACACCACTTGAGCAGTCACACTGATGGCAGTTTGTCCTTCATGATGTAGCTGTGTAGTTGTTAGGGATGACACTTTTGTGAGGTAAAGCAGGATCAGACTAGTGTTATGAAGAAAATATAATTGCTAGAAGTAGCAAAACTAACCTAATACAAGAATATTTGCCCAGCGCCTTGTTACACCCATCACGGAGCAACACTTCAGAGTGGAGCACCAATCAATAAATGTGCTCTTCACCTCATAAAACTCATCTACCTCCACCTGAAGAGCAGTAACACAGCACTATCTTCAGGGACACCTGGCAATGGGGGCCCTTCAGGAACATCTGGGACCAAGCTCACGTAGCTGGAACCAGCACACTTAATGCTCCTCCTGACTACTGGCAACTGCTGGTCCTGTCAGCAAGGGAAGGGGAAGGAGAGATAACCACTCTACTGTAACTTTGTAGGGTTCTTTGCATTATTAATCACCCTTTCACAGAGGTAATGAATATCCGCACTCCTTCACACAGATCCAATTATTGCATAATAATTAATATGTGCATTTAGCCCATCCTGACCTAAACCACAAGATGATGAAGTCTCTTGAGTCAGGTCAAGTCTGCCTGTAGGTTTCTAAACTAGGATGAATTAATGCTAGGTATTTCCTGCACACACTCTCCAAGCTCCTCTCCCATGTTCTGCCCTTTCCCTTCAAAGTCTGGTTCCAGTGCAGTGAAGGTCAGGAGCTGGTGACTGTCGGATACATCAGGATCACAGGTTAGTGGGAAGACACCTGATGGGGACAGTAGCCTGTTTGTCTCTATACCTTTGAATGTATGTAGAGGCTACATGTATGCATCTTTGTGTTGAGCTTAAATGAGCAACTGAATTAATGCTAACTGAATATGCCTTGATGAGGTAAAACATTTTCCTTTTCACTCCAGATCTGTTTTCTATCCAAACTATGATCTTGGCCAGTTGATCTATCCACGTCATCGATATTGTCGTCTTTCTCCTAGTATAAATAAAACACAGCTCTGTGTTTATTGCAAACTATCCTGACTTAGATGATTAACCACCTTCCCGTTGTTCAGGTGGTACCTTTGGTCTCCTCAGGGTCCTCATATCCATGCAGTGTGTAAAACTGGCTGAGTCTTCCCCTAAGTTATCCCTAAAATACTTCAGTTGTCTTGAACAATTGAAACTTACCTGGACTTTCTTAATCTCATAGCTTTATTAATGAGAGATAAGTTTCAGTGGTCTGACAAGGCTGTTTTCCTAGCCCTTTGCGCTCTCTCTTCTGGTTTTCAAGGAAGCTGGTTCCTACCTTTGCTCGGTCAATGCTTCCATACTGCTTTGCCTACCTGAGTTCCAACCCATGCTTCAAAATGCTTTCTTTCTCACTGGTCTTGAAGTCTAAGAAGAGTAGTCCTTTACAAACATATATAGTAGACCATTTAAAATGTTATCCTTCTTCCAGTCACTCCAAAACTGTCTGTCATGATAGGCACCAAAACGCGACCAGAATCTACTTGTGGGATTTACAGTCACTATTGTAGCCACTTCTTCATAAATACCATCTCTCTCTCTCTCTCTTCACATTCACCTCTTTTCCTAATAATGAGGTTGCAAAATTTTTGTGATGAAGAATGTCACCATTTTGCTCTGTCTTTAGAGAAACATCTAATACAATAGGCTTATCATTCATGACTGGAATTCCTAGGTATTACAGAAATACAGACAATTTTTATTTTATTCATGTTTTCATTTTAAAAAGAGCATGTGATTTTAGGGAGTATTTTAGGAGATTTTTGTGGAATATTCCTGAAAGAAAATACGAACTGTCAGTGATTCAGGATTCTATCCACAAAATGGTTTCTTATCTTGTTTGGAAAACCAATATTTAGCACTTTTAGTGTTTATCTGGACCCTTACCACAAGACCACAAATTGGATCAACCTTCACTGCAGGAATGCTGTGATACTAGGACAGAACAGTTTCAAAACCTCAGCAACTGTGTATTCTTTTGGATACGTAAAATAATAGATTTTCTAAGATGTATAATCTCGCCAGATTCTTAAAGGACACTATCTGGCTGTATCATCATGAAAGTCCAACTATGCCCTCCCCAAAAATGCAAAGCTTTTTTGAAGTGTAACTGTTGATTGTATTTTTACAATTAAAGAAATTTACCAATGTATTTGAAGATGAAAGAGCATCAACAAAACTAAGAAAGCAGATTGTGTGCCTTTCTTCCCTAGAAATACCTGAAAATCCCAGACTTGATTGGAACATGGAATTTGAGCAATGTTTATTCTTTGTTCCCCCAGCTCAAGAGCACTGTTCTTACTGCGCTAGTGACAAAAATCATAATGCAGATCTCTGGATGTACTGTGGGAATACCAGGGCAGGATACAGAAATATTTACTTGTGACCAAGTCCCACTCTGTTTAGTACTTCCTCAAATTAAGACTGTTACTAGCAGATCTGATGATTAAGATGAGCTTTCTGATCAACCTTCTTTCTGCTGAACTCTGACTTGCCAGTATCCTGCAAGCCCACAAGTCACAGCCCAAGTTCTAATTGTGCTGCATTAGGGGTCTGGTTTATATTAATATCCCTAGTAGATGAGAAAAGAGCTCAGTGTGCAGAGGAATCTGAGGTTGTGTTAAACCCCTATTGCCTGTTACTGCATATTTAAGATGATCTGCAACACTCCATCACCTGGAAGATGTATGCTACATCCCACCTGTGTATGGGCTTGGTTTGCCAATGAAAACCCCTTTCATTCTTGTGTACTCCCATTATTGTCCATCAAAAAAGTTTTGTTAGAATACTCAAAAGTGTTCCCTCTCTGCAAGAAACTCACACTTCTATGTGCATAATTTAAAAGTATGCATACATGTATTAAAAAAGACAGATTTATATGTACACACCTATGAGAAGAGCAAATCAGAGATGAGCTGATATTTACATAGTCCTAGGCCGGTGTTCAAAATGCACAGGCCCTGGGTAGGCAGGTGGAAAGAGCAGTATATCTTTTCATAACTGAAATCACAGGAACACTTACGAAGTAGCATGAAACTTCTACTAGAATGCCTATTCTTCATACCCATACAACCCCTGAAAGTTCTGCTAAGGTCAATTGCAGTTCTCATTATGGATTTCAGGAATATGCAAAGAAAAAAAAATTAAAAATATCCCATTCAAAATGTCTCATCTGATCCTGCTTAACTGGTAGTTGAATGGGCAGAGTTCCCACTTTTCTCAGCTGTTGGCTAAGTGTATTTCTTTTCCACCTGTGACAGCAAAGGGAGACATTATATGTGGTGTTGCTGGTCAGAGAGGCTTCCCACACTCAGATACCATCACTCCCTCTCCTTTCGCAACAGTATCATTAAATCTTACTCTGGCATGGGTTTCTGTGGAAAACCCTAATGCACATAAATGAGTAAAACTATGATGACAGCAAACTGCCTCAAGCTGAAGTATCAGGATGCAGTTTCACTATTAGCCTAGGCTGCTCTCAGTCCATTTTGCTGCATCCTTCCCCTATGCCCCACACCTGCCAGCAGCACAAGTGGTCCTACAGTCACATACTCGTGGATCAGCCACCCAACTTGGCAAAACCAGCTGCTTTTGGAGAGGGAATAGGGTTTATTTTCAGCTTGGGCAGGTGCCTTCCCTTACTGCACAACTTCATAGGACCCAGTCCCAACAAACAGCAAGGGGGCAGGGGCAGGACATAAGGTTGTCCATATCTTTAGCAGCAATGCAGAAGATTTAAACTGATGAAATCTCTCACTAAAAAAAAAATGTATTAGAACAGATTGATAAAAATGAATCGTGCAAATTGCCAGGACATGACAAGATCTCTTATTGGATTCCAGTGTAGCTCAATTGCTGTGTTGCTTTTTGTGGTGTGCCACTTGAATTGGCCTAAGTAATGGAAGAATCAAAGGTGGAGGGTTTGGGATTTTTTTAAGGCTCTGCCAAGCATTTGGTAAGAGTAAGCCAGTATATCTGATTTCTGTACCAAGGAAATAAAGTAAAACTGTAGCCAAAACTACAACTAGTGTATACAGCAAGTGGATAGAATAAGAGTCAATATGGCTTTTTCAGAGGGAAGTTGTATTTCATAAATCTATTAGAGTTCTTTATAATGAGCGTATGAAAGCGAGCAAAGAGCTGAGAGTGATCCAGTTAGATTTCCAAAATACTTTTGACCAGGTCGCTCAGTGAAAGCTCATAAAAAATAAATATCTGATTAGGTAAGAAAAAAAATCTTCTGTGGATCAGCAACTGTTTAAAAGCTCTGTGGTGATGGATAAAAATACAACAGAGATTTGAGCTGGTGCTGGTCGTTTATTACTAAGTGATGTCAAAAAGGTGAAGAATGCAGTGATGAGATTTACTCATGATATTAAGTTATTTAGGATACTAAAATCAAAAGCCAGCTGTAAAGTTTTGAAGAAGGACCCCATGAATAGCTGAATAAGAAAAGAGCTGACAAAATTTGGTGAATTTAAGAAAATCTTAACTTTTCAATAGAGATTAATGGTTTCTGAACTAATAGTACTACCATTCAAGAAAGGGGGGTAATTGTTCAATCATTTTGAAGAATTTGATGAAAATACTCAGTCACAGTTGAAAGGCAAACCTCAAGGAAGGAAATAGAGAACAAATGGAAAACAATTGTTGATCACTCTCCTTGTCACATATTTCTCAAGGTTACAAGGCAGACCAAGAAGAATGATCAAAGGTGTGGAACATTTTCCATACGAGGAGACAGTAAATGTAAACTAAACATACTAGGATGTTTCTGTTTTGAGCAAGGATAACTGAGGGGATACTATGAAATAGATTTTTGAAAATGGTGACTGGTACGGAGAAGGGCAGATAGGGAGCAATCATGTACAGCTTCCCACAATAAGAGAACTGAATGGGAGTCTGTCAAATTCTCAGTTCGTAGGTTCAAAACACAAGGAAGTTATCTTTCCCATAAGGTAGAATTCAATGTGGAATACACATACTGTTAGGATAACAAAAATGAGAATGGGTTAAAAAAAGGAGTTGGAGCGATCTGAGAGACAGGCCCAGGGAAGACTATTATACAGTGGTCTAGAAAGAAATCTCCAACTTGGAATTATTGGGAGCTACAGGATATGCCCTGGAAATAATCAATTTCTATGTCTAATGAGCTACTCACAAGCACCCACAATTGGCCACTGTGGGTAAGAGGGAATGAAGCTATGAAGACCTTTGGTCTGCCCAAGTGTAGGCATTTTAACTCCTACTTTCCAAACAGAACAAATGACTTTAATGAGCCTTCTAATATCAACCACATAATATGAGGTTATCACAGGTAAAGGATATTTCAAATATTACATTTCAAATATTGAAATGTTACATTTTGTTACATGAAATATCCAAAGGGCCTTGAAATATTCAAGTGGCCTTGGTTGTATGCCATGAATGCAACAAGCCTATACATGAGACTAGAGCTCTTCCTCCTGGTAAACACCATGCCATATGTTTTTATCAGGCCCTAATTTTGGGAGAATTAATCTCTATAGTTATTACATTACAGCGTCCTAGTTATGTCAAAGCATAGAGCTGGGGGCTTCTTCATTTATACAAATATTGCTGAACATTTAATTTCAAATTCTCAGTCTGGTGGATAATAAAAAATGACTACCCACCAAACTTGGAGACTATATTTTGGGCAGCTCATCAGAGAGGGATTAATATTACTGGAATTGCTTTGTTTCTCAGTAACCCCTCCTTAAAAACAGCTTCCTCTGAACATATATTTCTATTTTATTGAGAAAAGGAAACATGGTATTAGAAATCAATGTTTTTAAAGGGTAATTTAAAGAAATCTAATCTTGGCAGATGCTGAAATATTTTCAATTTAAAACAAATAGGATTTCTGTCATCCAGTCGGCTTTTTAAAATTAGACCATTACTCCTTGATAAGTTAATTACAAAACAGAAAGAGACTCAACCAATCTAAAAAAGCGTATTAATGAAAGTATAGAGCACATGTCTAAAAGCTGTTTTTACTGATTTATTGGTGAAATTTTACCTTCTATATGAAAAACCTTCTCTCCAACATCTTAAAGCATAGGAAAAAATGCTCAATTTTTCACCCAATCACAACTAATTTTTTACATTTGTACACTGATGGACTATTGTTTTTCTGCGCTATCATCCATTATAATAAGTGACAGCATCATAATTGAAATTATTTAAAATATGGTGCATTTAGATAATTCTTTACTTCAGTATAAATATGATTACATAAGAAATGCTGCTACTGAAAATTGCTTGGATGAGCTACCGAAATGGAATTATTGCCTACCAGGCCATATTCCTTTGGGGATAGAAAATGAAAAATATCATAAATTCCTTTGAAATGCAAAAAGATAAGAAGAATAGAGGGAACATTTTTTTGTTGTGTCTGAGGCCTGGTCATCTTTAGCCAAATCTTTACGCCACAGGGCAGATAACTGGTATCAAACGCTGCAGAAGTTTCGCACCACACAGGCCCTTAGGCTCCACGTGGACAAGGGAAAGACGGAATATGTTGCAGCCATGAGTTGAAATGTCTCCAGGTCCATCAACAGAATCGTGGTCTCACTGATATCCCTGGCAAGTCTTTCAACCCAGTGAAGTCACAATTTCACCCCAAGAATTTTGAGTAAATGTGAGCAAAACTCGCCGATACAATTACATTGGGTGATTGGTTTTGTAATATTTGCCCACAGATGTCTCTGTAACTGTGCTGCATGTTTGTCTTTTGGGTTTCTTACAGTAAGGACCAGCCAAAATGCCCAGTGGGAATCCTTCCTGGTTAGTGCTGGAGTCTCAACTGTGTCTGAGCCAAAGTCATGGCAGGTATCAGTCTAACAATTTAACAGTCTGAATAGGGGCAAGCCAGGATCCAGACTAAATGCCGTCTCAGATTAGTTCACCAATATAGAAACTGTCCCATAGGGCCATCTGGTTTGGCAATCTCTTTGGGATCCTGTCACTTAGTGGTGTGTACTGACTGATAAACCCGCTTCAACTAAAATACTGTTTAGCCTCAAATAGCTGGAATAAAATATAATGGAAGAGGAAAAGGTTTTAAATCTTAACAAAAAAATATATACGCATCTTCCTTACCCCAAAATGTTGCTGTCCTCAAGTGGACAAGGAGGTTGAGCCTTTTCAGATACTGTCCAGTTTCACAGAAACAACAACCCCCATAACCAAAATTTCTGCCATTTTTTTGCAGCCCCACACCAGCTGGCACGCACACACAAGAGAGGGTGATCGTATCTCCTTATGGCTGTTTAACTGCATTCACAGTCCCGTAACAGCGCTCCGACAATTCACAGTGAGTAATCTTAGCTCAAGTCCCTGTTTCATCTTCCTGCTTGTATTTGTATGTATGTATTTTGTATGTAACTGACATGTTAACTAAGATGGTAAATGATCTACAAATTAAGGTGGATTAGCTCCATTTCTGTCATTCTTTGCTATCCCTTCTCAACACAAACCCACCCTTTTACCAAAGCTCAGCTGTTCTCCCCAAACAGTCTGTCTTTCTGCTGATTTTCTACTGTCATCTCCCAGGGCAGGCAAGAACTAAGCTACCCCTACTTCTCAAGCCATGTGCCACCTCCCCTCCTGCCCTTGTCCTGGATGGCATTCCCCTGTCACAGATGGGAGATCTTGGTGCTGTCTCTGAGTGCTGCTGTACTGCACATTTCTCCACCTCGACCATACCCAGAACCAGAACATCATCTGCATCAGTTTGCTGATTTTTCTTTCAGCACTTGCCATGGCTCAGTCAGCCAAGAGATGGCCAGAGTTTCACGTAGACAAGGTTGTGTTACCCCAACAAGAGCAAACCAAGATGGTGGTAATGGCAGCTGCTGCTCTACCTGGTGGCATCCAACACCAGGTAAAATAGTAAAAAAATTTAAAGAATGTTTGAAGATAATTTTTATACTTCAAATAAAACCAAAACCGCAGGTTACAGTACAAACAAATCCTTCAGTGTATATTTTAAAAACCCAGAACTTTTGAAAAAATAAAGGTAATTTTTAAATTACATGTGATGTCTCCTTTATGCAAGGCTTTCCACATTACTCCTCACATTAGTACTATCTCAGATATAGCAAGCACCTATAAATTGCAATATTGCTTACCTTCATGAAGGTGGAGCAAAATTTAGACAGACACTAGGCCATTGGCTGTACTCCCCCTTCCTTTTGATGAACAACAATACAGGTACCACTGTAAAGTTTGTAACTTTATACTATTAAATAAGAATAAGGAAGAGAAGCAATTATGTCCATTATCAGGAAGTATATGAGTGCAGTGTTGTTTTGTTTGTTTGTTTTATTGCATCTGTCCTGTGCACTAGGAATGTCAAACCATAATTTGACACAAAATATTCAGAATGGTTTATTACTAAGATGAAGGTTTATTTTAATTTTCCCAGACTACATGCTTTTCTTTCCTTTGCTTTTAATCACAAATATTTGTGGCAGTGAGAGACACGATAATGATGTTCACCTCTTCTATTTAGAGGGAAAACCTGTCTGGTGATATTTGTTTTACCTTCATCTCGCAAAGTGACACAGTCTATGTTCCCTGAAGGATAGGTGTGTTAGCTCTGCAGTTTTGATTTGGGCTTGCTCCAGGTTAGACCATTTTCCAAACACCACTAATTACCACTGTGGAACAGTTTATATTTTGCTATACATGAAATCACTTCCTTGAAGTGCAAACTTATAATTTTCACAGAGGAAAAATGGAAGTCAAAATAAATATAAGCTGCACTGAAAATTCGATTTTGGATTATTATTCATTAGTTCACATTAAGATGCATTAGAGAGGTTACTGTTAACATGACAGTAGGGGTCTGAGCCCAGGCTCCAGTTCTGTCACTTGCTTGTGGCTTTTCAGTTGGAGTTTCCTGAGTTGCCCCATGGTGGAGCAGTGTGTGAGGTCAGTGGAGAGTGTCACTGAAGACCTGTTTTGGGGACTGCATCAGGCCTGGAAGAATGCAGTCTCCCAAGGTAAGTCCATTATCAGGGACTGTATTTGATTTGTATTTTTCATAGTTATTAATGCACCAGTTCAAAAGGTTAAGTGACTTGCATGAGATTCTCAGTTTTCATTTGAGGAAAATTGTGTCTCTAACCTTGTACTTCTGGAGAAAAGATGAAAATATACATGTACAAAGGCTTAAGAAGGAGAAGGGTACTTTAAAAATTATCAAAAGACACAATAAACATGAATTTTTGATCTGATGCTATGATCTAGAGGATGAATTAGTGATGTTTGAATGTCAGGGATAGGAGAGATTAGGACGGACAATAGAAAAAGGGGTGGAGAAATCTTCTGAGATATTGATAATTTGAAGAGCTGTTGCTGCATGTTTAAAATGTGACATGATTGTTACTTACAAAACCCCTCCAACTATGTCAAGTCAACGCAAGATGAAGAATCCATGCAATGCTGTAGGCTATGATCTTTCTGGTTGTTATCTCACCTTAGTCAGAGTTTTACTAACCAAAAACCTGGCCCCTGTTGTTGCAAAGTAGATCCACAAAAGCCACATCTCATCTAGCACAGAATTTCTCTTCCACAAGCACCTCAAGATGTGCTTCAGGGCTGGCACCTCCCATCAATCAGTTAAATATTTTATTTAAAAATGAAACCAGATTTTATATGAAATATGGTAGGTTTCTGCTGACTACAGTTTGTTGTGGCATGATTAACAATGACTGGGCCTGAAATACTGTTTTGATGAGTGTTTGCTAAGAATACTGAAAAGCTGGAACAAAAAGTATAGTAGTTTAACAAGCTTCCAACTGGTCTGAAGCATACATATAACAGTAGTAAGGTCTAATAATAAGAAAGAAAAGAGTTTGGGTTGAAGCACTAGGCTGAGTGTGGGAACTCTCTGGGGAAAATTTTCACACTTGCCCCGACTCCAGCTTTGTGCAAGTCCCTTGCTAGCTGGGGAGAAGTCTCTTGCAGCAAGCATTGCCTGTTCCACCTCTGAGTATCCTGCAAAAGGCTTCACACAGGCTGGGTGATGGAAGCACGGGATAGAAATCACGGCATTTTGCACAGCAAAGTGTGGGAGGAGTGGCTGTGCTGCCTGTGTGTTCTGCCATAACCCAGAGGATCGCACTCCGCCAGCCTTTGCTGGAGGAAGATCTCAGTCCACACGTTCAACTGGAATGAAGGTGACACAGTGAGGAATCCAAACTGCTGTTGTGCACCCCACTTCTGGCTGTGAATTGTGTACTGGCCTTCAAGAGATGGGACACAGAATCTCTATCTTCTACTATCAGTTCTAACGAAGACTTGCTACATGACGATGGCTTGTAAGTGGTTACTTTATTCTCTCTAGTTTCATCATTGGACTGATTTATAAAACTAGTTTAAAGTATGCAAATCATACTTTCATTTTTGCTGTGTAAGAATAAGACAGGAGAGTTTGTTTATTGGTTTTGTTAGTTTGTTTTTTAATTCCTGTACTTTTTTTGGTTATATTCCACATTTAATTTGCAGTCAAAATTTGCAGTGGGTCATTTTCTTGGAATCAGGTGCCCTTAAAAAAGTGAATTCTTAGCCCACAGAACTTCCTGGGACTAGAACAAGTATTTTCTTATTAGCATTTGACACTGCTGCCAAAGTACAAAGAGGGAACTTTTCTATTGAACCTGCTGGCTCCAAAATCCCCTTTTGATTAACTAGCCAGTAGTCAAATTTTTAAGGGAAGGGCATAGCTGTTTCAGAAGTGAAATCTACCAGTTCTTCATAAATGTCTTTCCTTTCATATCCCCTGACATAAGGCAAAACCTCAATATCTGAGAAGTTTCCAGCAACTGTCTTCTAAAAGTTGGGAAATTAGAAAATTTGGTTTAAGTGACCAAAACATTCCTATTTTTCACTTTGAACCCATTCTCTGTGGTTAATCTTTTGTTTGTTTGGTTCATCTATTGCCTGCAGACTGATAAAACTCTGTCCAGCACTTCATAATGTGAGATGTTGTATAAATACACTAGCAAAAAGGTGCTCCATCCCAGAGACAACCTAATCCTGAAGTTGACTAGAAACCTGAGGAAGTGGGAGGATTACTGGTCAATACACTATGTTACCATAAAACATGACAGGCTGGCTTTAGCTTGGCAGTAAGTTATCTTTTGTCACATGGTTGTAGTCCTAGGGTTGCAGCTGTAGAATAAGAGACTCTTATTTGCTTCTCACATTGATTAATATTATGTTGTTCTGCTTGTATCACAGCTGGAGACTGTAGAAAGTAGTTGAGAGCCTCCTGAACACAACTTCTTGTGTCTTTCCCTTGCATGGACTTGTTCCAGGAGCAGTGATTGGATAGCCGAAAGGTAGGAAAGAACTATCTAAAAAAGTGGTGTGATAAAAGAAGACAGCTAAAAGAAATGCAGGGCTTTTTAAACCTCTCCCAGCTAGCAGTGCCGTTTCTTGTACCTTCAGTCTATCCTCCCAAATATACCTATCTTTCAAAATTACCTTGGCTTTGGAACAATGGTGCAGGCAGCTGCAAGACCCCATAGGGTGTGATTATCTTATTTCCTGTCTGTCGACTCTGTTTAAACATACGCCAAACTGGAAAGGTCATTTTTCTAGCGTGACTCTGGAGTATGCTTAATGATAGTCTTGTTACTGACTGACCTCCTGTACCTACAGGGATTAAACATCTTGGACAAATTTTCATTGCCTGAATCTGTGCCAAATCCTTTTAATGTGTGAAGGACTTGATCACTTTTAAACCAGTGGTGTAGAGCCAAGAAGCTCAGTCGTCTGATGTCAAGGGGCCTGCTTGATTTCTGCAGTAGAGAAACAGAAATTCACAACCACCATGAGGACAGCGAAAGAAAATGTATCTGTGCAGATCTTTATCAATATTCTAATCTGATTGCTCGGTGCATCCTTTCCGGACCAGGCTGAGTGACGCTGCAGCAGCCAGCGCTACTACAGCTGTGCTACCTTGCATGATGAAAATGCATTATCTGTGTCCAGGGCTTACCATCAGAAGCATAACCTTAGCTTTCAAAATAATGGATTTGCTTTTTAAGTATTTATATTGTGGAAATTAAAGTAAATTAGACCATGTTGTAGTGTTGGTTTTAGCAACTCGCACTTACTCTACTTCCACCATATTTATTCTTTAAATGTAGCTGAAAAATCTTACTTCATCCGGAATGAGGCTATTTTTAAGGCTCTTTTTTATGCAACATTGTCTATTAACATTTCACAGCATCTGGCAACGCTGGCTTTTCTGATTATATTGAACCTTGCTGAACAGGAGTTTTTATATCATTTACCAGCAATCCTTTGCACTGCCTGTATTCTATATCTTCTCCTCAGAAGTAAGAAAGATGACAGGTGATGTCTTGAAAGATAAGTAATCTTCCACTACATACCCTCTGTCTACAGGAAGTTCTCTAGATGTTGTACATGAGATTGACCAGGAAAATTCATCATGGCACGTTACCTATTTTAGTTATCCATTCCACTCAATACAGCTACTAAAAATAGCTGTTCTTAGATGAGTATTTCCCTCTCGCATGTGTCAGTCTGCAGGATCTAATTTTGTAACTAATTTTACAAAACCAAAGACTCATAAGATGAACGGGATGCATTAACCTACTAACAAGATGTGAAATTGTATCCTCTAAGAATATCTGATGATTTAAAAAATCCTTAGAACAGATGTCAATTAAAAGGAAAAAGAAAGGGGAGGGATTCCAGCCACCCTTTCATACTTATTTCCTCTGCTTCTACACCGTGTTTCCATTTTATTGTTTCTATCCTCAGATAAACTCTGTCACCAAATTAATTTTGCCATTTCATAAGTCTTTTTTCTTTACTTTTGCATATTCTAAGTTACACTACCATTATGTGAGAGAATATTTCTACTTATTTCTAGGTATTTTCTATATTTTTATTATTAATGAGAGTGTACCTGTTACACATACACTGATATTTAAATGAATATTTAAACCTATTTGTCAGTAATATGACTGGAACCAAGTTCAGCATCAACCAATGGCTGATTAATGGTCTTAACATTTGTGATAAGAATAGGCAGATAACAGTCCAATTTTAAATGAGCAGGTAATTAGAAATTTTTTTGCACACCCTGGTCTTCTGTTGATACTTTCAAGTAGAAAAAGTAGATGACTGAAATGTTTTTGCTTACATCATGACTGAAGACTGCACTGACGGCAGACCACAGAAAAGCTTGCAAAACCTGAGCTGCCTTGGTTGCAGCGACCATGAAATGGTGGAGTTCAGGATCTCATGTGGTGGGAGCAGAATACCAAGCAGAATTGCAACTCTGGACTTCAGCAGGGCCAACTTTGGCCTTTTCAAACAATTGCTGGGGGAAATCCCATGGGCAAGGCTGCTTGAAGGTAAAGGGGCCCAAGATAGTTGGTTAACATTCAGGGACTGCTTCTACCAAGCTCAAGATCAGTGCATCCCGACACGTAGGAAGTCAAGGAGGGGAGCCAGGAGACCTGCGTGGTTAAACAGGGAACTGCTGGGCAAACTCAAGTGGAAGAGGAGAGTTTACAAATCATGGAAGGAGGGGCTGGCCACTCGGGAAGAATATAAGGCTGTTGTCAGAGGATGTAGGGAGGCAACTAGGAAAGCTAAGGCCTCCTTAGAGTTAAACCTGGCAAGAGGGGTCAAGGACAACAGAAAGAGCTTCTTCAAATACATGGCAGATAAAACTAACACCAGAGGCAATGTAGGCCCACTGATGAATGGGGTGGGTGCCCTGGTGACAGAAGATACAGAGAAGGCAGAGTTACTGAATGCCTTCTTTGTCTCTGTCTACTCTGCCGGAGGCTGTCCTGAGGAGCCCCGTACCCCTGAGGCCCCAGAGGAAGGCAGGACAATGGAGGAGTTTGCCTTAGTTGATGAGGACTGGGTTAGGGACCAGTTAAGCAATCTGAACATCCATAAATCCATGGGTCCAGATGGGATGCACCTGCGGGTGCTGAGGGAGCTGGCTGAAGTCATTGCTGGACCACTCTCCATCATGTTTGCCAAGTCTTGGGAAATGGGAGAGGTGCCTGAGGACTGGAGGAAAGCAAATGTCACTTCAGTCTTCAAAAAGGGCAAGAAGGAGGACCCGGGCAACTATAGACCGGTCAGCCTCACCTCCATCCCTGGGAAAGTGATGGAACACCTTATCCTTGGTGCCATCTTAAGACATATCAAGGATAAGAGGGTCATCAGGGAAAGTCAACATGGCTTCACCAAGGGGAAGTCATGCTTGACCAACTTCATAGCCTTTTATGAAGACATAACAAGGTGGATTGATGATGGCAGAGCGGTGGATGTGGTCTACCTTGACTTCAGTAAAGCATTTGACACTGTCTCCCACAGCATCCTCACAGCTAAACTGAGGAAGTGTGGACTGGACTGTCGGGTAGTGAGGTGGACTGCAAACTGGCTGAAGGAGAGAAGCCAGAGAGTCGTGGTCAATGGGGCGGAGTCTGGTTGGAGGCCTGTATCTAGTGGAGTCCCTCAAGGGTCAGTACTGGGACCAGTATTATTCAATATATTCATCAACAACTTGGATGAGGGAATTGAGTGTACTATCAGCAAGTTTGCTGATGACACCAAGCTGGGAGGAGTGGCTGACATGCCAGAGGGCTGTGCTGCCATCCAGCAAGATCTGGACAGGCTGGAGAGTTGGGCGGGGAAAAATTTAATGAAATATAACAAGGGAAAATGTAGAGTCTTGCATCTGGGTAGGAACAACCCCAGGTTCCAGTATAGGTTGGGGAATGACCTATTAGAGAGCAGTGTAGGGGAAAGGGAGCTGCGGGTCCTGGTGGACAGCAGGATGACCATGAGCCAGCACTGTGCCCTTGCGGCCAAGAAGGCCAATGGCATCCTGGGGTGTATTAGAAGGGGGGTGGTTACTAGGTTGAGAGAAGTTCTCTTTCCCCTCTACTCTGCCCTGGTGAGACCTCATCTGGAATATTGTGTCCAGTTCTGGGCCCCTCAGTTCAAGAAGGACAGGGAACTGCTGGAGAGAGTCCAGCACAGGGCCATGAAGATGATGAAGGGAGTGGAGCATCTCCCTTATTAGGAAAGGCTGAGGGAGCTGGGTCTCTTTAGCTTGGAGAAGAGGAGACTGAGGGGTGACCTCATTAATGTTTATAAATATATAAAGGGTGGGTGTCATGAGGATGGAGCCAGGCTCCTCTCGGTGACAACCAACAGTAAGACAAGGGGTAATGGGTTCAAGCTGGAACACTTAAATTTGAGAAGAAACTTCTTCTCAGTGAGGGTGACGGAACACTGGAACAGGCTGCCCAAGGAAGTTGCGGAGTCTTCTTCTCTGGAGATATTCCAAACCCGCCTGGATGCCTTCCTGTGTAACCTCACCTAAGTGTTCCTGCTCTGGCAGGGGGATTGGACTAGATGATCTTTTGAGGTCCCTTCCAATCCCTAACATTCTGTGATTCTGTGAAGAAATCTCCAAGGCAGTTCTCCTGTGCACCAAGACAGACAGGATGGGCTAGATTGTAGTTTGCTGGGAAATATGCATAGGAACAAGAAGAGAAGGAACAATAATTCTTTCACCCAACCCTTCCTTTCTGTGCTCAGGGGCAGGTTGTAGAATACAAGACGTGTTGACAAACAGCAGCTGCAAAAATACAGAGCAGCCCAACCTTTCTTCAGAGGTCATGCTGAGCAGGCTGGCAGGGTGGCAAAAAGTAGGTGGGCTTGACACAAGTGCAAAGAGCGTACATCTAGGACAGTTGCCAGGTCACACAAATATCACTCAGACATATCTGAATATTTGAGCTGCAGCTGCTGCCAGAAATTAAACTGTTTTTTGCCAACATAATTATACAGATAGAACTGTATTTTTGTACATAGGATAGTATTCACTCCCCACATGGATGTTCTTGTTCCAAAATAACAAAGAATGCCTTTTTCCTTAGTTTATTTATCATGGAATAAAAGCATCCATACAGGGAGCCTTACATTCATAAATATATTGCTAGATTTTTACTGGTTCATTTTTCAGTGTAGGCAAGTCCTAAAGGTATTACTTGGTAAAAAAATGTGAGGAGGAACAGGAATAGTATTGATGCTGGTATGTCCTGGGGATGTTACCCTCGTACACAGAATGCATTGCTGACTCAGGATGAATCTGGACCATTACACAGAACACTGTTGGCAACAGAGCACTGTGTTTAGCAATTCAAGGAAAGATATGCGAGGCAATAGAAAAGAATCCAAAGAAGCAACAAAGATGGTTAGACACATGGTTGCGTGCTTCACAAGCACTGAGCTCTCTTAAAATAACATGGAAGGAAGGAAGAAAAGCCAGAAAATTATATATCAGCAGTACTATTTCTAAAAATAATGGTTTTCAAACTTTTCCATGAGGCATTAACAGCTCTTTAAGGGATAATCTTTATTGCTTTGTAATGTACAAAGCAATAAACAGCTGCTGAGATTGATTAATAGCCAAAGCAAAGTTGAGGCTTGTAATCAATCTAAAAAGCCATTTATTGTGAGTATACTACAAAGCAATAGAGATTATTGCTGTTGCACAACAAACCATAAGAGAGAAAACACACACACACACACGCACAGACAGCAAAACCAGTTGTTTTCTTTTCAAGGCTTGCAGTGCTACGCTGCCTTTTCCTGAGCTTTCAAATGGGAATCTCTTTGACTAAGGCAGCTGACTGGCCTTACTGCAAGTAATCTACTGGAAAAAGTAATGCTCTGAGAACTTCAGTGTTACCTGAGGGAGAAATAATATTTGTTTTTTTCAGTTCTGTAACCAGAAATACGAAATTCCACATGTAGTCTCTTGTCCTTGGAACTGGTACTGCTATTCATATTACCAAGAAAAAAAAAGAACTGGCTCAACAATTGAAAAATGATCTTATTCATGTTAATGCAGAGCTCATTTGTAAATGAAGGCTCTTTACTTTGGCTTTTTCTATGAATGACTACTAAATCACTTCAAAGTTTTCCACAGGAATTCTGAATGGGACAGCTGGGTCTCAACTCCAGCTTTTTCAGGCAAATCCCTCACCCCATTCTTTTTATACAACTTTAATACAGCTCTTCATGTAGTGTGTTTTTTGCCTCCTCTAGTCTTCCTGGGAGGCTGTTTCAGAATGTTACCTCTCCAGTGGTTTTACACCTTTTTAAGAATTTCCATTTTGAATTTTCCAGGTCAAATAATCCCCATTTATTCCTGAATCAACATCGTCTTTTAGCATAAATTGCTCTTTATCTTCTTTAAAGAGATGACATGGAGAGATTCTCTCACCCTTCCCTTTGGCAGAACAAACAAGCAGTGCCATTGTAGTCTTATGCCATAATGGGCTTGTCCTTTCATCAGTCTTATCACCCTTCCCTGCTCCCATCCCCATCTCAATCCCTCTCTCCTGAACGTGGACTCTGTGGATGGCACCGAGCTCCAGAGGGGATCTCAGCACTGACTGCCTCCTCCAGCCACACTCACCCGCACTGTCTCCTGGAAATATTTCGCCCAGGATTCCCAAGGATCAAATCTGCTTTTTTCATCTCCCCTTAACATTCCAAGCCAGTGGTTAACTTGCACTTTAGGCACAACTTGCATATCCTTGTTTCTGAACTGATGACCCTGCAACTTATGACAGAAATCTGTATTAGTTCACAAGGGCACAGGCTTGCAGTTTGCACTATTAAGTTTAATTCCATTTCTATCACTCTAGTTCTCAAGGTTATTCAGGTCTTCCTGTATCATATTGCCATCTCCTTCCATATTAATGATGTCTCTCACTTCTGTGTCATCAGCAAATTTCACTAACAAACTCCATCTTCCTATTTTAAGGTAATGAAAAGAAATATGACTGAAGATGTATCTTTGAGGAACTCTGTTAGTAAAATACCATTCAAAGCCAGGTATCGCAATAGTAGGAACCAAATTCTTCAGTTTCGCATTTGCAGGAAATAAAAATCAGCTCAGGGAAAATTAAATTTTACATCATAGTGGATATAAACTTTCCAAACTCTTGTCTTCAAAAATCTGAACTACTTCATACCTGAAATTACCTAAAATTTAATAACACCTACTTAAAATATTTGAATAAGTCTTTTCATAATTCCATGTACAGACCTCTTTACAGCTATAAAAATTTAGCCTCTAAGAGTTGTACTCACAGCATAGTGGTCACTTTGTTTGTTTCTAAGCATTTGACTCCGGTAGTGAAAATATTTGGGTTTTGGTTATTTAACCCTAGTAGTCAATTCTACCCTTTAACCAGTCTTATATTTAATTTATTTTTGCTTTCATACTATTCCAGCAAATCACAGCTTCCCTAGAGAAGATGATCCCCATGCTTGAGATCATATTCTCCATGAATTCCTGTTCTCTGTGGGTCTGAAAGTTAAAATTTCCTAATTTTCCTGCTCTGGGCAGCTGTACCATTCTTCTCACAGGAAACACTGGGCCTAGATTTACACTTTCTTACCCCTTCCCTACTTTTTATGTGGTTGTGGTTTTTGTTTATTTGTTTGGTTTTTTCCAGTTTGAGAGTTCAGTGTCAGCAAAATCAATGAAAATTATCGGTGACATTTCTTTTTTTCCTTTTAGCATTTTATTTGCAAAATTATTGTCACTGCAGTACATGATCTTTTGTCAAATATTTTAAAGAAAACTTCCATTTGCACCAGCCAAACTGAAGCTCATACCCATCTCAGCCATGTCTAATGCTACATTTCTGTTGCTGATCAATCTCAGAAGAGTGAGAGAGACCTTGTTTTGTTTTTTTCCAGCAAAGTGTAGATAGTGTCTTGTTTTCATTTAGCAGAAAATGACCTACTGGAAGCTTGGTTGGCTGCGTCAGCACAGTACTGCAGAGAGGGGACTGCAGCTCGTATGGAAGGAGGCGGCAAAGAACAATGAATGGTTGCACTGCAGCCTAGTGAGAAGTGCTGCATAACGCCAGTGTAACTGGACCTACAGAGAAGTTCTCTGCAGATAAACCATTTAATATCAAGAGTTCATGCAGGCAGAACTTCTGCCAGTAAAATTGCCTTGTCATAGAATCATAGAATCATTTTGGTGTGAAGATACCCTCAAGATCATCGAGTCCAACTGTTAACGTAACACTGGCATGTCCCTAAGAACCTCATCTACGTGTCTTTTAAACACCTGCAGGGATGGTGATTCAACCATTCCCCTGGGTAGCCTGTTCCAATGACTGACAACCCTTTCCCTCGTGAAATTTTTCGTAATATCCAATATAAACCTCCCCTCATGCAATTTGAGGCCATTTCCTCTCGTCCTATCACTTGTTACTTGGAAGAAGAGCCCAACACCCTCCTTGCTACAACCTCATTTCACATAGTTGTAGAGAGCATTCAAACAAGGCCAGAAACAGGCGTACAGAAGAGGAGATACAGAGGTTTGGGGACACATGCTGGCCGGGGTGTTGGTGAGGAGGAGGGCAGCTGGGTTCTCCCCTCACCTCTTGCACTGCTGCCATGGTGCCAGCAGCCACCAGGACGCTCACGAGGTGCCCTGGGGCTGTGTACGCTGCTGTTCTTGTTTGAACAAGAAAGTTTTACTGGCAGAAGTTCTGCTGGCATGTGCTACTGACATAGCTGTTTTGGCAGGATGTGTTCACATTTGGCTGTTTTTTAAAGATGCAGTGTGTCATCAGAGCATCAGGCTTTTATCAGCAAAAGAAGTCTGGCATGACGGGAGGCTAACCCAGAATACCTTGTGCCACATTTGGGTGATCGCCTTCTGGTAATTTTTTGCAGCATGTTGTAGAGCTGCCATTGTATACTGTGGATACAATGTCACATCATAAAATTTGTCTAAATATTGGGTTAGGTTTTCAAAAAATCTTCTATCTTGTGTGGTAACCTATTTTTATATGTATGGTTTCTTCATATTGTAGATTTCTCACTGCCAGAAACCCAGACTGTATCAAACAGCAAAGCTCTCTTGTTCATTTAGGGCAGATGAAAGGATTCTTTCATATCTAAAGAGCAGCCTAAAATATTTGGTACTGTGAACAAGTGGAACATAGAGACAATGAATGATAGCTAACTATTTGCAGCATTTGCTGCACTACAAGAACAAATTGTAGTTTCGAGTCATACTGTGAACACGAAGAGAAAATTTCAGGGTTGGATGTCAAGTTCATGGCAGCCTCACAGCACATTCACCCTGAGTTAAGAGCTGCTTAAAGAGGAGACAGTGGAGAAATAGGTGGTGCCAGCTTTCTGGAAAGCTGTGCCAATCTGGGTATTTCCTGCTGCACGGTCTTTTCATGCTGGGTAATGTACTGGAAATAATAGATGAACCTGATAAAATGGGCTTTCATAACTGGTGGAACAGTAAATAAGGTTTATGTCCACTTTGGTCCCATCTTGTTTAGAATACATAAAATGAAAGCAGTGCTTCTCCATGGTGATCTCTCTAGACAGTATTTTACATCCATATGGTTTGGGAGAAAGCCCACGCTTGCCTCCCCATCTATCCTGTTTGCATTAATGGAGTTACAAAGCCAGCTCTGGCAATGAAGGCAGCTCTGGCTGGAAAGATGTTTGTAAAAACAAGAACCCGGTAACTGGAAAAAAAATAAGGAAATATCCACCAAACCACAAAACTCTAATTTAGCGTTCTCCTGCAAAAATCATGTGCTGAGTGCAGTTTCATTTTGTTTCCCAAATTCAGCACAAAGTCAGTGGCACTGCTTTATTTTTTTCCATGACATTTCCAGATATTAGTGACAAGTGCATTGCTTAGATGGTTATCATACACATAGAATATATAGATGGATGGAAAATATGTAGCGCTTAGAGACCATATGCATGCATGGAACCTGCTGGACCTCTGCATAACCACATGTGTAACATGAGTTCTGGAACAATGAGTCTGACACATTATGAACATGCAGCACCTGTGGTCTGCAGGCAGCCTGTATATATATGCAGCAAGTGCTATGTGTTCTGGACACGTCCAGTTTATCACATATTCACAGATATTCTGCTCAACACACGCACAGAAGGTCTGGCATGGCTGTGTATGTGCTGTGCTGTGCATGGCTGAGACGTCTGTCTTAGATTTCTTAGACACAAATCAGGAAGTCCAAGTTCTATAGAACAATTTATTACAAATATATATTCACACATTTGGTTCCACTGTCACTAAAAATCATCTAAAGTAATTTGAGCTTGTTCCAATGATACTGCATGTTATTGGTTTAAAGCAAGTGTGTTCTGTAAATTAAGGATGTGCTCAGTCACTGCAGTAGCTTTGTTTCTGCTGTGAAAGTTTTGGTTTTAACTTTTTGGACTTTTTCTGAATACTGACATTTCAGTACTCGTAATATACACTCCCCTTTCCCTCCCACCAGCAGCTGGTAGATAAAATTTGACAGGAGAATGGGTTAGGAAGAAAGGCAACAAACGCTGATTTAGAAACCCTGAGAAAACAAACAAGATCACTACATTAATGCACCAGCCCTTTTACAGTGAATTCCCTTCCTAAATTAGCTACATGTGTTCAGTGAGCTCTCCAAGGGGTTCTGTATCTCAATAGTTCTGACTCCATTCATGTCTCTGTTCCCCAAAATCTCTTCCGATTTAGGTAGTTCTTGGTATCCTTCACTGCAGGCTGATGTGAATGATAAGAGCACTATCCCAGCTCAGCATGCTGTCCATGAGGAGTGCACAGCCATTCTAAGGAGTGCACAACCAGCTGGTCATAAAAGGAGCACCTTGGACCGCTAAACTTAAGGCTGTGTCTTGGGAGAAAACAAACATCTTCTTCTTCACGTGGCACTGGCTCTTATCTCAGCTTTTAGGCTTTATATTGGATTGTGGCCTCCATGATCTTCACATTTTCCTTCCACATCTATTTATTCTTAAAAAAGGCTGCTGCCTCAAGTATCCCTTCCTGCTCTGGCTGTAGAAATTTGGGTCTTAAACTGAATAGTAGCACCAAAGTCATGCTGAGTTCTGTCAGTCTAGTCAGGTCAAAAGGCAGACTGGAAAAAAAGCAGACATTTCACTAACACGCCAGGGATTTCCACACCCTGGGGGAGGCAGCAGAATTAACAGGAAATCAATGAAAGCAGACATTGATGTAGGGACAATCGCATAGCAGGTGTGTGGCTGGTGGATGGCTCACAATGCTTAGTTGGTACAAGAAGTCCTTGCATGCCGTGTGTCAGCAGAAACACACCAGCCGAAGGGTATTTCACTTGGGAAGCCAGCATAACGTCACCAGGAAAGCTCGGGTTCTTCTTGACAGGACTGAACAGGCAGCAGAGAGGGAATCAAGTGCTGGCCAGAGTGAGGGTAAGGTGCAGAGTTTGCAGGATGCTGGCGCAGTGACCAAATCACACTGAACAATGCAAGCTAGAGATTGATCGTGGCAATTTCCAAAATCTTAAATTTCAGCTGAATACGAATTCTTAAATTTCAGCTGAATTTGAATACAATTTAAGGAATTGAAATATTTAAATTTTCTAATTTTAATTAGAATTTAAATTTAAATATTCTGCCACAGAATATTTAAGGTTGGAAGGGACCTCTGGAGATCATCTAGTCCACCTCCTCTGCTCAAAGCACTCAACTACAGCAGGTTACTCAGGGACTTTTTCAATCAGGTTTAGAATATCTCCGAAGATGGAGACCACACAACCTCTCTGAGCAACCTGTTCTAGTGTTTGACCACCCTCACCATAGAAGTTTGTTCTTATGTTTAAATGGAGTTTTCTGTATTTCAATATGTGCCCGCTGCCTCTTGTCCATTCACTGGGCACCACTAAGAAGTCTGACTCCATCTTCTTTGCATCCTCCCTTCAGATATTTATATATTATTACATATTTTATATATTTATTCTTTTCCCATGACATATTTCCTCACTGCAGATAATAGAGATCTTCATATACCTTTTTGATTAAAATTTATTAGACCACGTAGTATAGGGGTTGTTTCTAACTGCAGTAAAATGAACTGTTTCACCTGCTTTTGTAATGAGCCACAAGTGATATGAAACACAGAGCTTATTTAACAGCACATACCAGATGGTCTATGTAAAGTTGAATATGACAGGAAGATTTTGTCCAGATTGGAGGCGGGACTGTTGTTTTGTTTTAAAAAAGAGGAAAGAAACAGGGGGAAATGGGGCTTGCATTGCCAATTGTGTTGCTGAAATTGCACTGGAGGCTGGTCTTGCAGGTCAGCAAGAAGCAGCAGCAAACATGATCAGTGAACACTTGGCAGGCAAAGTGTGTAACATGGTTAACTGATTCTGAATTGCACTGAAATATAGGCCTTGTATGCTTGGATATCCAGATAAGTTTAATTTCTAGACAAATTTAAGCTAGCCAAACTGAAAAGTCAGACTGGATACCAGCACAAAATCCCTTTCATGATTTTCAAATCTAAAAAATAAAGTAACTCGAATGAGTATCACGTAATTGAATACTTTGTATTTTTTTTGTCAGTTAGGCAGAACTGCTCAGAACACAGTGCTTTTACCTCAGCAATCTTTTGAGCAAATACCAGCTTGACTAGACCAAGTCATTCTTTATGTTTTGGTGATACTTCCATACTAAAGCAGTGTTATTGTGAACAAGAAGATTTAATTAAGTAGTCACATTTAAAATAGGTGCTGAGAGAGTTCATTCAATAAAAAGCACATGAGAAAAGGGATTTAAGCGAGAAAGTTGTATCGGTTGAGACATAGCAGAGACATCACAAAAGAAATATTTGCTATAATTGCCAAAGCTCAGAGAATGAATAAAAAAATTAACTCTTCATTTTGATGACCTAGAAAATAGAGGAGAAATAATGTGCATATGAAAAGGATTAAAGAAGAAGCCAAGAAAGAAGGCTTAGTGGGTTTAACTGGGTGGATTTAAAATTTGTTTAAAGAATGATGAGATGATAACAGTAAAAAGAGATTCAAAGTGGCTTTACCAGGAAACAGATCTACACATTTTTTCTGTGAAACTTTGCTTGTATTATGTCAATAGAAGAAAGGTTCAGAAGAAAATAACAGAGAATGAACTAACTGTGAATGATCTGAAAATAACGTGCATGCACACATACACATTCTTTTGGCTTTTAAGGAAGACTATACAAAGAAAAGCAAGTACAATACTAACAAGGTTTTCGTTACATCTGAGGTATTGAACTTGGCTGCAGAAGAGAGAGGAGTAGATGTCTAATAATAAGAGATAAAGTAGAAGGCAGCAAAGATAATGGCATGTGTTATGTAAACTGGGTAGGGTTACATGGAGATCTTTTTACTGCTATCATGTCTGTTAGAATCAAAAGAGGACCTGGAAGAGGATGTTTTTCTAGAAGAAAGGGGCATAACAGTCTTGTAATGCTATTCAGAAAGACAAATTAAGTTTAAAATGTCCACGGGGTTCTTGTCTAACAAAGATGAGGAAGTAAAAGTTATGTTAGTAAGCAATTAGTAAAAGCAGCTTTAAGTCAGTAAGATATATATCTATATTTACATATAAATATCTATACAAGATGAATTTATTTGGAGACTGCTTTCAGATAGATCTGATGTTATAAAGGAAGCAAGGAAGAAGCTTGGTCAGATGGAGCTGTATTTGTTGTGTTTTTCTATTACTCACAAAGAGATAATAACCACCCTCCTATAGCAGTTTTTAGATAAATTTCAAAATGCACTCAGAGATAGTGAACAAAGGCTGTCCTTGTCAGTCACAAACAACCCACTTGCAGCCACAGGCCCGTCTTTGTTGTTGTTGGGTGTCTGGAGATTTTGTGATACGGGGTGGTGATGGCATTAGCCATCCTGGCAGTGGGAGGTGCACAAAGCAGCTGATCAGTGAGCACCCGGTGCCCCTGGAGACGGGCTCACCTTTGGTAGAGGCTTGCCCGGGAGGCAGCTTGGTGGGGGGCACAGCGCGTGTGATCCCCTCCTGCCACTCCAACAAGGCTCTCCAGCCTGTGGGACCGACTGAGCAGAGCTCTGCTGTGCATAATGTGAAAACATCCGTATTTCGGCCTCCCAGAGAGCAGGATTTCACTTCTGGACCAAGAGGAAGCCGCTGAGATGACCGACCCAACCCCTGGTGCCCGACCAGGGTGACCCTGGGAAGGGGTTTTGCGGCTGACCACACCACACCTCAGTCCCCTGGTTTTATTTTACTCTGAAAAGCTTTCAACGTCTCCATGTCCCATCTGTAAATCTGACCTCGGACAGAAGGTACCACAACAGCGCACATTCAGCATTTCCAAAACGACTAACCTTTGCTATTCCGAATATGGACTTTTGCCACTTTTACTGTGCCCTAAACGTGCGCCACGACAGCTCTGCCGAAGTGACCGCCGCCAGAAAACCACCAATTAACGGGCCAACGCCGCAGCCAGACCCCTCACTGCCCCGCCCCTGGGGTGCTGGGACGCCAGCCCAGACAACCAGCGCCCCCGACCGCCGCCGGACCGGCCCAGCGCCGCCGCGCTCCCCTCCGCCCGCCCCGGCCTGGGCCGCGCAGGCGCCCGCGCAGGCGCTATGGCGTCCCCGGGCTCCCCCAGACGCGCAGGTGCGGCCGTAGGACCCCGCCGGGCGGCGCGGCACGGCACGGCACGGGCGGCACGGCACGGCGCGGTACCGGCGCACGGCACCGGTTCTCCGGCGGAGGTGGGTGCGAGTCCCGCGCAGCCCCAACGCGCTGCCGCCGCGGCCGCGGTGTGTACTGTTGCCATGGGAACAGCGGGCGCCGGCTCGGCCGGGTGCGGGCCCAGCTGCGGCGGGGAGCGAGAGCGGGACCGCGACCGGCGCCCCGCGGAGGCGGGTCCCGACCCTCCGCCGCTGGGGGCGGGGGTGTTGGCGGGGCCCTTAGGCAGGGCGCCTTGCTCACAGCCCGCTGCCGGCGACAGCCGTGCCCGCCCGGCCGTGCCGCTCGTCCGCCGGGGCGTGCGGTGGGTCGGGCGGGAGGCTGTGCGGAAGGGAGAACGTCCGGGCCGTTTCCCGGCAGCTTGCTGTCCACCGTGCCCGGGGGACCCGCTTGGTTTGCAGAATTTCGGTGGGTTACTCTGCAAAGCCCGGATCAGCTTTTGCTCCACAGGTGCTGCTTATATTGGGAGTTCCTCTTGGACGTTTTGTCTGACGGCCGCACTGGAAATCTTGCCCGGTTGAAGGCTGCAGGCTCAATTTCTCATAACTTTGTTCTCGTTTCTTTTTAATAGTGATTGCTTCAAAATTTCACCAAGCTGAAAGCTTATCAGTTGTGATTGGTAAGTTGCTGATGTTTAAAATTCTATCTAATATATAGATATCTATATATATATCTATATATATCTATATATAATATAGATATCTATATATAATAATATATGTCTATATATAATATATATCTATATATAACAATACCCCTTATTAATTCACTGTTATTAAGCCTGTATTTGGATGCTAACTATTCTAGAGATTTGCCTGAGCAGACAGAACCTGGGTTCAGATGTTGGTGAGCAGAGTGTTCAAAACTCGAGTACAGGGTTTCTCCTTATTTTAGTTAGTGGTTGCAAGTATACCCGCTCTGTGTGCTGGCAATTAAATGGCACTGGCTTTGAGATGGGAGATAAGATGGCAGAGTCAGCCTGGTGCCACATCTGATGTAGTCAGCCGCGCTTCTCTCATGTGCTGATTGACCCGGGATAAGGGCTGTCAGGGTGCAGCTGTTTCACTTCTGGACACAGTGAGGACTAATCTGGGGTTCTCTGGCCAGTTCTCTGTTGAGCTGGGGTTCTCTGACCCAATGTCACTCTCTACTGCTTTGGGTTCTTCTTAGACAGAGAAGACCAGACCTCTGGAGCAAACAACTCGGGAGGAAAAAGACTAGAGCCCAAGTATGGCTTTTCAGACATTGGTGCTCTTCTGCCTTCCAGTAGAGAGTCAGAGAGGAGGTATTCATTTGTGCGAGTTAAAGGCTACCTGGGAAATGGTGACAGCAGTGGGGGACAAGATGTGTGTGTACCAGTTATGCTGTCCCCGTTGACATTGCAACATTCCCTTTATCTGTCCCCTGCTGGGATTGGGGAGCAAAATGGGAATGCCGCTGAATTTTCAGAAAGAAGCACTAACAATTAGAATTATTTCTTATTTGCAACTAAGATACTTTATTTAAAAAGGGCTACAGAGTAGAGTTTGTGAACAAACAGAAATTCTTACAAATAAATACAAAACCAGACAGAGATAGTCTTGTATAAGCAATGAAAACCAAGGGTAAAAACATTGTATGCTGGGCAGCCAGTGCACTTGTTCTCCTTCCACTTCCGTGCTGCTCCTTCATTCTATACTTGCACTTTCTGCTTGTTACTTTTATTTGTTGCACCATATTTTCAATTAGTCTCTGGCACTGCAATTGAATGATTCAGGTATCTTATTCTCATCAAAGTCAAGAAAGCTTCTGGTGACTGGGAAGGTTTTTCCCTTATGCATGGCTCTAGGTTATTGTTTTCTAGGAAAAGAACTGGCATAATATACCTGAAGGTGCTTTCTCAAAACTTCTGCGGCATGGGACACTAGGGAGCAGATGAAACTTCTTTTTTGAGTGCTGCTGCAGCAGAGCAATTGCTTGATGCTTAATTGTTTCAGCCTTAGGCATTATACAGAGTACAAATTGTCTTTCTCTTTCTTTTGAGAAAGAGATGGTGGTTGTACTGTGATGGCACAGCAGCCGAACTCATTCAGATAAAGAGTTACTCATGGTTCTTAAATGCTTGCAAGAAAGAGTAAGCTTTCTTATTCTGTCATTATATATATATATATAAAAAATATATACATCTCTTATTTTATAACACTGTTTACTTGTTTCTCTGTGTTCTGTTACATTTTCTAGCTAATGATTGTGGGATATCAGTTAATCATATATTGGTACCGTATCACTACCGCAATTCTAAACGTGTATAATACCACCTTATGCCAAAATGACAAAGCGTTAACGCTCTCGTCGGGCCGGCGGTAAGTCTGGCATTCTGCTTGCTGCCGCCGCACCGCGACAGCTCCCGGCTCGCTCTGATCTCAGCCTCGGCGCTGGGAAGCAGCGGCTGCACCCGCCAGCCTCGCTGCTCTCCCCTCTCTGCTAAAGCAGCAACGCAGCTGTGAGCTCAGTCAGGCAGTCGAAATAAGTCATAGGTTCCCTTTGCAATGGTAATTATTAAAACCTTGTTTTTAATGGATTGGAAGTGCCCAAGTAGCAGGACCTAATTAAGCTTACAGTAGAAAAAGTTCCTTTGCCAGTTCAAAAGAAATAGATGAAGGCATCAACAAAAAGTTCTTATAATGGAACTGTGGGAAATAAATGTACCTCTAGGATAAAAAAGTTACGGTTGACAGTAGAATTAACAAAAACTTAAGCTGATTATATCAGAGGTGGTGCTGTTCCACAGAAACACATGATATGTCTCAGGTTGCTTCTTAGTTTAACAATGAAGAACATGTACAGAGATCCTATAAAATACACATTTCAATGTCACATCACAGAGATTTTAAGAACTAAAGAAAGTGGTGTCCTTCAGAGATGAAATGTAAGATATTAAATTTCTTGAGAAGATTTATTTTAAAATTTAGCAAGGTCAATGGAAATATATAGGCCTGAAAAGAAGAAATGTGAATTAATTCAAATTTCTGATTTGTAGAATTGTGTTGTTTATCTTTTAGTATTTATTCACAGCTATTTTTTCCATGTGTGCTGGATAATAACGGTATCAGACATGTGGCCTATGCAGAAGACCTTCCACTTGAAGGTCAAAATCTTGATTCTTAGTAGCTGGGAGAGTAGGGAATGATAATCTACCTTCCCTGTTCAGTGGGGAATGGCTGTGTAATTGCTCCAGATGGCTGCAGTGGAATTCCTCTTATGATCGTATTGTGATAGAGGGAAGAGGAGGGAGCACAGAGAGCCAAATTCAGTCACAGTGAAGAAAAGTAATCTATTAATGGTAATCAAAAGGATTTAAAACACTGACGGGCTCCTGATCTGTTCCTCTGTTTTGTAATTATGCATGTTTTAGTGAGAGAGGTTGGTGCACTGCTCCTTAGCATCCAATTTTATCTTGTGTAGTTCAGCTGAAGGGGTTGGTTTGCGTATTAATTAAAGAAACTGTGCCAGAATGTACAGGCTCTGAAGGACAGAACAGAAGAGGCAATTGGAAATGTAAAAATGCAGAGCAGGAAGAACTGAACTAAGAAACTAGAGAAACAGGATTTTTGCTCCATAGTGAAGAAGAAATAACCAAGATGATGGCATCTGATCTACTGTTGTTTCATTGTCCTAAACTATGTGAGGGAATAGAACCTACCAAATGGTCTGAGTCAAAGATAGTGCAGAAACATATTTTTCTTTTTAGGTAAGTTTGAAAAGCAGAAGAGGAACTTTGGATGGTTTAAGGTTCACGATGACTTTGCTGTAAAATGACGAGGATGGTATCTACAGAGAACTGCACGAGGGTAGTGATGGATTTTGGGTGGCTCGAGAGATGAAGCAAGTCTTTCACTGCCCGCTGCATTTGCTACAAAATGCAGCAGGACAGAACACAGATTCAAAGTTTGGGTTGATAATTTACCTTACATTAGTGTTATCTCTGCATGTGCTTGAGGGTGGGTTCAGGAGCTCTTTCTCTTGGAGAAAAAAAATAGATTGCCTGTTCTTCCTTGTCTCTGCTTATCAATTACTGGTAACTGTGTTTCAGTTACTGGTAGTAATATCTCTTTGATTTATTGGAAGCTGCCCTTGGTAGGTTTGATAACTTATTTGGGTAGGAAACAAAGTTTCTCTTTATAGCATATTACTGAATTCTTGTTTTGGTTATGATGTTATATAAGTAACCAGGTGTTAAGAAACATATTTTCTGTAGTACCAGAGAGTACCACGTTTGGCCCAGAAAGCACTGTGGGTACTGAGCGTGGTGTATTTTAGCTCCTTTAAAAAACTACGTCCTCCATGTCATATGCTTTCTGTTCTTCTTCAGTATTTTCCTACAGAACTGAGAAATTGTGAGGAAAATACAATATCAACAAGCCTTATTTTCCACGACTGCACCACTATCTAGGATTTTGTCATAATATCCTTTTTAACTACATTGTGGTAGCATAAACATTGATGAATTAATAGATTATAATTGAAAACTAACATTATATTCTGTACCTTCCATTATATTGTACAGTGTTCTTCTTGTGCACTACTTTACAGAAGAATGCAAGCTTCAAAGAATAAAAATACACAAAAGGCAGAACCATTCTACAGGCTTTCAGTCCCAAAGCAGACCAGTTCTGAAATTATAAATGAAGCCAGAAATGTTCTACGAACACTAAGAACTCGGAGACCGTTCACGCCTACAGAAGACCAAAGGAAACTTTTTGGATCTGGATCCTCACGAGCTCCTCAGAATAGACCCCCTTCTGTTTTTAGGTACTGTGGCTTTAAGATTTTTTTCAAATATCCTTTAGCAGCAGAAGGTTTGATTCTGTAATTATGTTTCTGGTGATTTTTTTCCTCCCCTGCGTTAATTTGTATTCCTAATCACATCCTTGCCTTCTTCTAATGATCCTTACTGTTGGTGTTAATCTATACATCCAGGAAGTTCCTGTGGATTAGAGCTACCAGAGGCAGTCATTACACTAGTTTTGTATGTGGAGAATAGTATAGGAAAGTGATCTGTACTTCACCTTTTTCTTAAGGCAATGTACGCTTTTAATTGAGGTAGCCTTCAACTTTTTCCTAGAAGCTGTGAAAGCTTGCTTGTTTCCACATAAACTGTATGCTAGATCTTTTTTTTCAGAGCTTTCTCATGTCTTTTAAAATACAAAATTGTAGGTCTCGAAGTTTGAAATGCTCTTTTTTTAAACAAAAGTTATACTACTTCAGAATTATTTCTGTGTGGAGTTTTGTTATCTAGCATAATTCACAGAGCTTAATAGATCTGTCTCTTGTGACAAAAGAGAAAAATGAATGTATATTGGGCTTTTTACACTTTTCCAGTCGTGTTTTAGCTCTCCTTATATGCCATATAGCCTAATGACTGCAGAGAGGAGGTATGAGCTGCATTTGTAATGTTAGGTGTCAGGCGTGCCGGAAAGGATGCTAAAACATGTTTGAGTGACCATACAAGTAAGTCAGGGTCGATGCTTTTTTCATGGCAGCATGACTTGAGGCGCTCAATGTCTCTGGTATTCCTTGCTGCGTGGTGTTGTGCCCTTATAGAAGGCAGGAGCCTGAGAGTGACTTGGCTGCTTGTTAGTGAGCAGGTGATGGGGTCGTTCTGGCTGACATCCGTGCTTGTTCTGTCCGTGCTTCTCCTGTGTATGGCGAGCAGCGTGCTCATGTCTGCACGAACCTGGGGTTTCTGCCCTGTGTTGTTCTGCAGCTTGTTTCAGATAGCTCGGCCACTAACTGCAGTTGGATTCGTGCATGAATTTAAGCTTATATTGGAGAGTTGTTAGAGATGCATATGAAATAAACCGTATCATGGCAGATGTGCAGATGATCTTGTAGTTCTTCTCCCTTGATGCTGCTGAATTCTTGGCTATCCAAGTTAAACAGCGTTCATGGAAGAAACATGATGGTGTTAAAGTTCTCTGTCACTCTTCCTTTCTTCCTTCTTTTCCCTGTATTCATTGGCAAAGGGAAGAAGTAAGCAATAAAACCCAAAAACAACAACAGCAAAAGAAACCCAACCACAGAACACTGGATCAGCTTTATTCGTATTATGTTTAATTTCTTTATAATAGTCTTCACGCGTCCAGTTTTGATGTGACTGAATCAAGACCGCTGTCTGGTGTTCGTCTTAGCCCACTGGATCATGTGAGTACTCTGGAAATGACTCTGTTCAATACTGACATAAAAATATGTGTATCAGTAGTGTTAGGCAAATATACGGTCTAAACAGGTTGGAGAGAAATGGAAGCTTGTTGTAAGGTTATTCTGAGACTTACAAAGTCAGTTTTGCCACTTTTTCCCCCAAATAAACCTGAAAATAATTTAAACTATTTAAAAATGGCTATATTTCATTATAATTCTAAGTGACATGAACAAGAATCAGAAGGCAAATATTTGTGTCAGCTTTCTTGTGTAAATTTACTAAAATAGAAAAAGGTTATGAGCATCAACTTGAACCAGCAATGTGCCCTTGCCACCAAGAAGGCAGCCGATGGTATCCTGGGCTGCTTTAGGAGCAGCGTTGCCAGCAGGTTTGGGCAAGTGATCCTTCCCCTCTGCTCAGCACTGGTAAGGTCATACCTGGAGTGCTGGCTCCCATTCTGGGTTCCCCAGTACACGAGAGACATGGAGCAACTGGAGAGTCCCGTGAAGGGCCGCTAGGATGATTAAGGGACTGGAGAAAGCCTGAGAGGTCTGGGACCATTCAGCCTGGAGAAGAGAAGGCTCGGGGAGGATCTTCTCCATATATGAATAACTGAAGGGAGGGTGCAAAGAGGACAGTTCTAAGCTCTTTTCAGTGACAGGGCCAGAGGCATCGGGCACAAACTGAAACACAGGAGGTTCCCTCTGAACATCAGGAAACACTTTTTCACTGTGAGGGTGACCAAGCACTGGCACAGGTTGCCCAGAGAGGTTTTTGGGGTCTCCATTCTTGGAGACCTTCAAAAACTACCTGGACATGGTCCTGGGCAAAATCATCTCTAGGTGGCCCTGCTTGAGCAGGGGGGTTGGGCAAAATGACCTCCAGAGATCCCTTCCAACCTCAACCATTCTGTGCTTCTGTGATCTATAGCTTGAAAGTAACTAGATTGATTTTGCTTTCTATTTGACTTACACATCTATAAAGCATAATGATTGTAGTTTATTTAAAAACCAGATAGAGGTACTTGTAAGAATCCTTTTTCCTCCTCTGTGGAAATGTTGAACTATTTTCTCTTCCTAAGTGTTTATTCTTTCAGGTATCTTATGTTTAATCTTTAAAAATAAGATTGTCACGATCATTTGTTTAGCACGTGAGAGAACAGAGCATGCTAAAACAGCTAAGTAGGCTTGCTGTATATATTGTTTCTTCAAGACAGTAATCTAAATGTAACATTATTTAGGAAATGCTGAAAAAAAATTCCAAGAAAAGTTATACTTCAGTAATTTTGATAAAGTTACGCATTTATATGAATCAGATATAAATAGAAGTATGGTCAGATTTTTTAGAATAGATATATCTACAGTTGGATTAAAATACTGGTGTTAAATTTTCATTCCTCTCGTGTGTGTGAATGGAAAAAAATAGAGAAAACTACTGTTAAGACCAATGCAAAAACTGCCTTTTCTGCTTTACCCATGGAGATAAGTTAGTACACTGTAAATGCAGAACTTGTTTTAAGGAAGTTGGAGAGAACCTTGATCTTGGAGGTCGATGTGTTTGTATCAGAGGTTCAGCGGGTTGGTCACATCCTCAAAGATGTAAGATACTGGCATAAATAAAACTAGGACTTGAATGTTTCTGGATCTGTGTGATTTGTCCCAGTGTGATAGGAAGTGGTACAAATGATATGGACACATTTGAAGTGTTTTGGAAATCCTGCTTTGGTGCTCAAAAACAAACCGTAAAGAATAGATGTGCCTCTGGAATTGTTAGTGCAAGTCTTTGGCACAACTCTTTTTGACAAATAAGCATACTGCAGATGATGTCAAATGAGTATTTACGAGGAAAATAAATAATTAGGAGTTTCAGTTGCTCTACTCAGGCTAGTTTTTTTTTTCTGCACCCTGGATGTTTGCTTTTACATGGCTTTCTGTGATGCTAATGGTATAGATGTCTGGCTTGTTCAGTGTGATGGTGTCGTTACATTCTGGACATGAAAATGAAAATTTCTTAACAAGTGAACTTATGTAACTTTTATCTGTTCAATTCTGAGCTTGACCCTTTGTATAAATAATTTGGTTCTCTTTTTTTTTTATTTTTTGCTTATATGAAAATGAAATTACCTGTGCTTTTATAAAACGTCGTCTTTATCTTTGTCACAGAAACCAATACTAGTCACTTTTACAAAAGATGAAGATTCTCCCATTTCCCTTCCAAAGCCTCCTGCGGATGCTGCAGAGGTTAGAAAAGTCAGTAGTGCACGGGCACGCTTATTTAGAAGAACCTCTCAGGGAAATTTCCTTTCTGCTAAAACGGTGTCTCCTGATCAGAGTAAGACTGTTTTGACACATATTGTTTTGTAGAAAAAAAACCTGCATGATGGGTTTTAATAGTGTTAATTACATGAATTATTATATCAAAGGACCTGCATGTCCTTTCAGAGTAAATTTTTAAAATATTTAAATGACTTTAAGGCCATTTGAAAATGCAATTTCCAGAGATGACACTGGCTTTCAGTTATGAAAGTGAGTTTAAAGTTACTCAGGTGCCTTTCTTTCCTATAGGTGTCTAAGTAAAGGAATTTTAACTGAAAGTTTTCTTCAATGATTAAAAATAACATTAAATGCTGAAATGTTTTAAAGAGATATTGAGATGGCATCATCTAAGGAGATTCCCTGTGGATTATTGAGCAAAAAGGGAGGAGTAAAAAGGAATTATATGTCTTAGCAGGCCTCCAACTACACCATATTTGCTGTTAGGAGTTTCCTTAGCAGAGACTTAATAATAAGTTGCTAAACGTGGGATTTAAAAGTAATTTTCTTGCAGATGGGGAGTGACTTGACATTTTGGTTTCCTTTACATTGGGTCATAATAAAACGTGCTGGAACCCTGTCTTTAATGAAGACTCATTTGTAATAGTGATAATTCTTACATTGCCTGGGACTGTTACTTTACATGATAGACTGAATATTTCACTTTTAACCTTGTTGCAAAATAAGTCTTATACAAAAAGTACTAAACTTTTACTTCATTATTATGTACATATTCTACAAATATGTATTTACATCTTATATCCCTATATGTTGTTTAATCCATTAGCCTTAAAAGTTGATGTTACTAATTGGAAAAGTTGAGAACCTAATGTATTATAATTGTAGCCTGAGTTTACCTCTTCTCCCCTTTGGGGATCATGCAAATGTTCACGTAAGTTTTTTGTGCAGATTCTTATCACGTATACATACCAAGGTATAAGATTTACAGCTATCTTTTGCTTGAGGTCCTTCATAACATACAGATCCTGAAATATAAACATTCATTTCACAAGGTACAATCCACCTATCTGTAAAATGGAAATTTAAAAAAAAAGATGAAAGATTAAAATGTTAAAACACAAACCAAAAGACTTTAAGAAATTACGTTCATAAGAAGACTTTGCTCTAAATAGTCTTAAGCTTTCTCACCTTTTAAATAGATATAAGCAAATTTTGATAACATAACATGACAAACAGTAATTCATTTTGAGCTCCATCACATGTATTTATTGTGTAAGATCACTTCTACAAAATATATTCTCTTTGGCTATTTCAGATGAAGAGAATCCAGATTCTGAAGAACCCGCTATGAAGAGTAATCTTTGCAGAAGTAATGATAACTGCTTAGCAGAGCAAAGGTCACACACACCATTTAATGATGACAGTAGACAATTAATTTATAATGAGCATATCAGCAGATTGGAGAGGGAAGACTTCCTAAAAGGGACAGCAGGACAATTTTTATTTCAGCTGGGAGGAGAAAGGTCAGTGTTGCTTGAGTATGGTAGCCCTCTGCCTACATATTCAATTGTGCAAGTATCAAAATGTTTAAAATTGATTGAAATTAAAGGTAGCACTATTTATACATTAAAACAAAATTATGCTTAGATTATTAGGAAAAAGAAATATTTATACTTCTGTTCTTAGACACTGTCTTTTCTACACTGAAAAGACGAAGTTTTCCAAAAATTGTTGGTAGGAATTGCTTGATATGAGAGAACTTTAATTTTATTTGTTAATTAACATTTCAAAACTAAGTCTTCTAATAATTGCATGTAGAATACTCAAGTTTAAATTCAGTGTGTTTGTTTTTATAGTTCAGGCCTCTTGTCTGAAGGTGCTATAATTCTTCACTTAGCTCCGCAGATGGGTAGAACCATGTTTTCAGTTCTGGTATTGGGGAACTGTGTGTTCATACACCAAAAAAATGGGCTTAAACTCATTGGCAACAGAGACAGAATTTTTTTGTGTCTTTGAATTTTTTTTTAGTTCATTTTTTTGATGACCAAACAGATGTAAGAGATTAACGAGATTTATGTGCATGCAGTCTGTTTTTACTGAACCTAGATTATTACATCCATTTTGTAGTTCACAGATCTGAATTATTGCACAGGGAGGAATTGTCTGTGGCACTATATTCAATAGGTGTATCAGTCACTGCATGAGTAGTTGGATGAACAACTGGTTTGTGATAACAACATTGACAGATCTGACAATCTGACAATTTATTTTCAAAACACATCCTATAAACTCTTGGTTACTCTTAAATATAAATACTTACCAGTAGATACCTTCTTTCTAGTATGTTTTTATGCTTAGGAAAAAAATTTCCCTGGATATTCTTAAGCACCTTTGATATTAAATAATATATTCTTAATTTCATAAAATGAAACACCTTTCATTTACTAACTTGATGATTATACTGAATAGTTTAGAGAATGTTATCTGTTGAGGCTATTACAGTGAATTATACAAAGCAGAGCTATTGTAACACTCTTCAGTTATATCAGACTGAAAGCAGGATTAAAAAAAAAATAATCTGAAAGACTGGAGACTTGTGGGAGCAAAGAAAAAGTTTCATGAGTATGGAGGGAAGGAAAATAAGAAAACAAACCCAGTGATGAAAAATTGTGTATGAAGGAAAGTAAAACACCAAGGAGAATCATTTTCTCCCATGAAAATCAGTGACCCAAAAGACTTTTTAGGTGAGGACTGGATGGATTATTATACTACATAAGTTATTGTAATTTAACTTCTATTTAGTAGGGGTGTAGTGTGGAGTACTTTAGTGTTGCAGTTGAAATTGGTAGTTAGTTAATAGTATCCAAGTGTCTCTAATAAGAAAGGACCAGTTGATACTTTTACTAATTGGAAAGAATGACCTTCCTTTTGAGTCATAATTTTAAAACTCGCAGGTGTGATTAAATAGTTGACTCATCATACATCTGTGCTATCTGTTCAAAATTAAATACTTCTCTTTTATAAGACTGAGAGCTCTGCAAGTTTTTGATTTGGGGTTTTTGTTACTGGTACTTTTCACAAACACCCATTCATATGGCATTGTGTACCACAATCATGGAGTTTTCTGGTAGTCTGAGCCACAGAATGTCATGATTAACCTTGATTACCTTGATAGTTTTTGAGAATGAATGGCTTCTCTGTTGAAATATTCTAAGGGACAGGCAAAAAAAGCCTGTTACGGAAAAGATTGTTTGTTACAACATGAAGTTTTATAGGATGTTTTCAGTTCAGTTTCTCCATGTAAGAGGAGTTTTAGAAAATATACAAAGTTGAAAGGGGAAAGTTATATATTTTCAATTTTATATTCTTCAGCTATCATTATGTGTATTTGAAGAACAAGCTGTCAAGGTTCATTTTGTGTAAGCTCTGCTGGCTTAATTTCTTTATGACCTGTTACTTACTTTTCTGACTCTGAACATGCTAGCTAAGATACTAATGATTCTAACCATAAAAGAGGGAATGTTAATCCACATAACTTGTCATATCCATGTTTGAACTAGGGAGAATAAAACTAGAAGTAGTTGAATCTCACCTGTCACTTAAGTTAGATCTCAAATTACAGGCCTTAAGGTAATACAGAAGAAAGTTTTCCAGTCTTGTTCTGACTAGTTTTCTCCAGAACAGAGAAATAACATAATAATCCTTCCTCTTTCTGTGTTGAATGAAAGATCTGTATTTTTGCACGATGCATCTTTACCTTCTTCTATGGGTTGTGCATGCTTTCTGTGTACTTAAGACAGAGAGGATTTTTGCCAGTTCTGCCCGAGAGGTGCTGCCTGTGCTGCTTTATACCCTTGGACCAAGGATCACTAACAACATTTGGATGCTCATATGGCTTAGAGTACCAGACATACCTGTAAAGCTGCAATAGTTTTGGGCCCCTCATCATAAAAGGACATTGAGGTACTAGAGAGAGTGCAGAGGAGGGTGATGAAGCTGGTGAGGGATGTGGAGCACAAGTCTGCTGAGGAGCGGCTGACAGAGCTGGGGCTGTTCAGCCTGGAGAAAAGGAGGCTGAGGGGAGACCTTATCACTGTCTACAACTACCTGAAAGGAGGTTGTAGCATGGAGGATGTTGGTCTTAGGAGATAACTTAGGAGATAACTAAGTAACAAGGGACAGAACGTGAGGAAACTACCTGAAGTTGCACCAGGGGAGGTTTAGACTGGATATTAGGAAAAAATTCTTCACAGAAATGGTTGTCAGGCATTGGAACAGGCTGCCCAGGCAAGTGGTGGAGTCACCATCCCTGGAGGTGTTTAAAAGGCATTGAGATGAGGCTCTTAGGGACACGGTTTAGTGCTAGAGTTAGGTTAGATTATGGTTGGACTCAATGATCCTGGGGGTCTCTTCCAAACAAAATGATTCTCTGATTCTCTGATAATATGCACAAAAATAATACAAGATACTTTCCCTTTAGTAAAGGACAAAGATCCCATATCTATATCAGCCCAAGCAGTTCATGCTATCGTATGGTGGAATGGCTCTGAGTAATCTCAGCTGCTCTCATGCATTCTAACTCATGGCTAAGACTTACACCAATAAACGTGGTGGTTCAGTATTCATGTATGGTACTATACAAGTCAGGCAGACCTTGATCTTTTCTGAGTGCAGAGATGTCATTCTTCATCTGACAAGGTGGTTGAAACATATCACAAACCTGCCCTTCAGTATAGTACATTGAGTTTGGTCTTGATAGGTGTTGTATATGAAAAGTTCCAATACCGTAGAGGGGTCATTGCATTAGTGGAATTTTGGAATTCTTTCTCAAGAGAACATGTTTACAGGTACCAGATGATTACTATGATTAGATTGCATCTGCTTCTGTGTCATCAATATTATACTTGAGGCATCTTGTGTGAAGTTAAAAGATATTTTTATTTAGAGTACATCGTATTCAGGAATAATAGGTTGAGAGCTTAAAGGAATGTGAAGACTCTTATTACCTGGAGTCCTGTCATTTTCCACGTGGAGCAGTTCTGTCGGCCTCAATTCTGTATCCCAGTGACTTAAAACCCTTGCACGAATTAAGTAAGAGGATTGTAGAAATAGTATACCTCATACAGGAGAAAGTGCATGAGGCTCTTTACTCCTTTCCCCAAGTTCTTATATATGTACCAAAATTACTTTTCTAATAAATCTCTGTTTTGGTTAATGATGAAACTGTGGAGCATACCAAAATAGTATGGCAGATTCCTGCCATTAATTCTGTTACATTTATTTCAAGGAGAACAGAAGGGAGGTATATTATTCCAGCAAGAGACTTGCTCACTTTCCGTCTCAGATTCTTTTGTTGTCCCAGGGACTGATGAAAAGAATGAATACTGCTAATGAAATCATTACTGCTTTATAAAGGTACTAGGGTGAAAAAAAGAGAAAAGGACCTGTTGAGGGGAAGAGTTACTTGTCATTTTGTTTGCAATTCTGTTTTGGAAATAACCATCTAGTTATAATAGAATAGGTATATTAATTGAAGCAGATTGAATTTATTGACATGTTGCCTCAGGAAAGCAAGGAGCCATTGCTGACAGTCATAAGGAAGCTAAGTTTTGTTTACATCTTCATCCAGCTGTTGTGCCTTGCCATCTATTGTGATTGCTATAAAAAATGAAACTTCTGAAATGTTTTCTGCATTCATATATTTCAACAGAAGTGTCAACAGTGATAGCAGATTTGTTGATGAAGGGCAACAGTTTCCCTGGTGCGAAAAGATGATTTTTTTTTTTTCTCTCCAATTTCTCAATATTCTGAAAGCTTAGATGTCATTCCAGGACTTCTTGGAAACATAAATGCCTTCAGTGAGGGAAAACTTGGTGGCAAACAGTTGCTTCCCAAGTGGCCCACTCTTCGCTTTCTAAAATAAGTGATTACCATAAATAGCTACAGAAGGATTAGAAGGTGCTGTAAAGAAGATATACTGTGTTGTACCTTCCATCATCATTGCTGTCCTTATTAAATGCCTGTTTGACAGAATCCTTGAGAGGTGTTTATCAACTGCTTCAGTAAGACTATTTTCTCTTTCTTGTGCTTTTTAGAGTTTTGGAATGCTTCAATAGAAAACTACAAAAGCAGGGGACAACTGAATACTGGAAATCACTTCTGTCTGATTGCTTAAACTAGCTTTACATTTGCACCCAAAATATTAATTCCTTCTCAAAGAAAAGGATTCCTACAGAAGAGAGAGATTTCCTTCCTGAAGGAAATGCCTGTTCTGTTTTGCTCTGGGTGAATTTTTGAAATGAATGACATACAACAAACTAATATTCACACCATGATTTAGCTGATATTGCTGCAGATTGTCCAGACTTCTTTGAGGATTTGTCTTTTCTCATTACGCATATTCTCGACTTCTAGAGTTCTCATACAGACATGGGAACAGGAAATTAATCTACTCCTAACTAATCTTTCTGTATTTCTGCCTCAGGTGCACTGGCTGTTCAGCCCACTGATTTAAGAAAGAAACAATTGAGTGACGGGAAAGCTTTCACAGGTGGAGCTTTCTACAGTGTTTTCCAAATAAAGTATGACACTTGCCCTTCCAAGAAAGTGTGTGGTTTTGTATAGGTTCAGAGGATAATGAGAGAAGATTGGGAATGAAGAATTATTTTTTTCAGAATTTTATAGACTTCTGAAAAAAGGAGCAACAGGTAGCTGTTAATCTCTGGCCTCTTGTGAAAGAGAGAGTGAGGTTTAGGCTCGTTTTTGCGGCCTACTCCAAAGGGCGTCTTTCCACTCTAGTCATTAGTCTCAGGATAAGGTAATTGGTCTCCAGATCTGAGAGATGTAGGTCTTGAGGGTCCTTATGACCAATTGAATGGTAGTTCCAGAGTGGGATAGTATGCCATGCAAGGGGTGAGAAAGGAATGCCAATTCAGTCCAGATAGGACTATAGTAACAATGGATTTAGATCGAATTTTTGCTTAGGATGAGAATGCTTATGCAAGATTCAAGTTAGGAAGATGAAGATGCTGTGGTTTTCAGACTCAAATATATTTAGGCTAGCATTTTAGATATTTTTTTAATGGTTAGAATTAGGCTATCAGTTGTCTCTTTGCTTAAAGATGCCCTGCCACAAATACATATTGTTAATATTTTCTGTATTAGGCAGAAGATGCAAAGACTGTGAAGAATAAAAAGAGTAAGGATATAGGTTTTTCATCAACCTCTATTGTTCTTTTAGGCCATACTATTTAACATGAGCATGAAGTTCTTTATCAACAGCCTGTATAAATAGAATGCTACATTCTTTTTATTGCTGGAGCCGTCATCAGTAATGGGCTATGCCCGTGATTGTGTTTATAGAGGAATTGTTATTTGTTCATCTTTAGGATGACTCAGAGTGTAGTTGGCCTATTTGTCAACATATTTTTGCAAATTACATTGCCTTTCTACTATTTATCCTTTCTCATATCAGTGGAATCAGTTATAGTCTCAGTTATAGTTTTCACTGCATTTGTTTTTGTCTTTTCTGGTGGTGTTACTTATGTTATAATCCTCTACAATTCCTGAAATAATTTCAGGACATCTATATTATAAATTTTTCAATAATTTGAATGCTTTTGAAAATCTTCGTAGCTGAGAAACAGGACTGACTAGAAGTTTGTGTCATTGGTTTAATACTTTATATTTCCTTTAGCTGTCTGCAAGTAATTTACTATGTCTCCGTTATGTTTTCTAAAAGGAAAATGGTCTTTAAAAATTGGGCCGTTATACTAATTCTTTATTTTTGAGGCACACCTATTAATTATTTCCACATTTTATTTGTATCTGTCTTGTTTGTCCCTGAGATGACATCATAGAAAGGAAAGTTCAGTGGTAGTTGAGCAAAATAGGGAGATGTTCTCTTAAGTGGTTCAATGAAGGTCAATTCTTTGCCTAAAAAGATATCTAAATTCTTCATCTAAAAAGATATCAAGTGTCTTTCAGGTGCTAAATTACGGGTAAGGAAGAAATCACCTGGTTTAAAACTAAACAAAACCCACAAAAACATATCCCCTACTATTCGACCAATGAAAAGAAATACAGAAAACTAATTCTGATGTCCTTTTGGCAATGTAAAAGGTCTGGATAGTATAGTTAAATAGGAGTAAATGCATTAATGAAAAATGCAAATGCTAATTGGCATATGGAAAAAATTAATTTCTATGAGAGTGAATGATAAACTACTCTTCTTTTTCCTCATTTTTCCAAAAGCTAAAACCAAAAGCATTCCAAAAGCAAAAATACTAGGATGTTGTTTACGCTTCTTTCCAAAGTCTGCAGAACAGTGTCTTTGTTATTAAAAATCAGTAACTATGGTTTAGAGTTAGAACTCTTGTTTCTTGATCACTAAACACTTACGGTGGAAGAATCCCAGTAGCAGAGGACTTACGTTCTAACGCAGTGGCTCCTAAGCATTGTGTAACTGAACATCGTCTGAGAAAATCAGACGCGGTCTCTCTGGCTTGCTCCAGGTCCACATCTGACTCCCCTTCTCCTTTGCCTTGGGGTTCTTGTACCACCTTGTTCCTTGCTGCAGACTCAGGATCTGCTGCATCATATTTCTTGCTCTGATTCCCAGGATCACCATTAGTTCCTTTTTAACTTTCCCTGGGGCCACCATGCTTCTTTTTGAGATGAAACTGTTGTGTCTGGCTGTGCCCTGATAGACTTGGTCTAGAGCCTTCGGTATCTTTGCGCCGTGCTCCCCTGTGCACCTGCCAAGAGACCTGATTCATAAGATCACGGTTCTGAATAATTCAGAAGAATGACAAAGATGAGTGCAAAATCCTGCACCTGGGGAGGAACAACCCCAGGCACCAGTATGTACTGGGAGCCTTCCAGCTGGGACGTGGATTTGTGGAAAAAGACCTGGGGCATCCCGGTGGACTCCAAGTTCATAGAACAGCTCAGGGTGGAAGAGACCTCAAAAGGTTATCTGGTCCAATCTTTTGTGGAAAAGGGAGCCTAGATGAGATTACCTAACACTCTGTTCATCTGCGTCTCAAAAACGTCCTCCGCATCTGGAGTATTGGGCTCAGTTCTTCACTCCCCAGTGCAATAGAGATATGGAGCTGCTGGAGGGAGTCCAGCTACTAAGGTGATGCAGTCCTTCATATAAGGAAAGGCTGAGGGAGCTGGGACTGTTTATCCTAGAGAACAGAAGGCTTGGAAGGGGTCCTATCAATGTACATAATGCATTGCATTATGTGCATTGTGACACCCTCTTTGGCTGTGTGACAAGAGCTCTTCCTTCTCCCCCATAGCAGGCACTCAAAAGAGGAAAAGTTAGTTATTTACCTGTTCTTTTTAGAGACTTACTGGTTGTGTATATGCTTTCACAACACATCCTTGCAGCTTTTCCCTTTGTAGTTTATGTAGATTTTGGGCATCTTTGGTTGAAAGGAAAATACACAACTGCTTAAATAGCCAAATGATCCTTATCAACAGAAGGCATGCCATCCTGGATACTGCTAGTATTAAAAATAAACCCAGATTACAGTGTGGATGTAGTCACAGTCTGAATGTACTTGTCAGTAACATCTCAAAGAACTGTCTTTCTGAATGACATATCTGTTTCAGGATTACCCACAATCAGGGGGACTGAGCTCTGATCAAGTCTGAAAGAACACCTTTGTACCTAGTAGTCTTTTTGATATATCTGGCTTGCCTGAGCAGGACCTCAGGATCTGCTTGGCATTCCTCTCAATCTGTTCTTCTTCCCACTTAGTGAAATGTCTTGATTTTTGGGTGCAGATACATCATGTCTGGCTTTCCAATGCACACAATGCGTGTTTGTAAAATCGCATGTTCAGAGCTTGTATTTATGCATAAACAGTCTGCATCTCTTACTTATTGCAGCGCTTAGGCTGTTTTTAGAGCCTTGTGAAAGGTTAGAAATTGCTCTCCTAGATGTTCGAAGAGCTGAAAACATCGGTATGTGAAGGATCCAAAAAAAATTTATAAACATTTGAGCCATGTTGTCAGGTTTAAAATTAACAAGAAGAAAGGAAGTTTTTTGGGGCTTGAAGGGGATTATGGAGGAAATGAATGAAGGAAAATACACTGGGGAGAAACAGTGTGACTATGGGGGCAAAAAATGGAAGAAAAAAGGGTGGTGGTGGGGAATGCATCAGGGTAGAAAACACAAAGGCAGAAACTGAAGAAGTGCAGGCTGGGCACCCTAACAGCACCCTCTTTGCTGGAGGCATCTAAGCAGCTTTTTGGTCACTGTTAGAAGATGCTGGACAAGTAGGACTTTCAGCATAACCTATTATGACTTTTGTATATTTTTGTTACATAAATTGCTAGTGTACTTTGACATTAAGTATGACTGGTTTTGGTTTTGACCTTATCAAAATGAAGACAAAAAATAAAAGGGCTCTAAGGACAAACAATGAGACAGACTATCAGGGACTTAGATTTGCCTATGAGGAAGGAACTTAGAAGATTAGAACTGTAGCGCTATACATATAGAAAATGCTCTGCAAATATAGATGTGCAGAAATTGTATGCTCATAATTACAGTTTTCTGACTTAAGAAAACGGGCATCAAAGAAATAAAAGGAAGTTTAAAGGCAATAAACACAAATGCTTTAGAAATTTGTTTAAAAATAAACTGAGTCCCACCCCCCAACTAAATATTACTTTACTTTAGAAAACGCTAGTAGAAGTTAGCAATGAGGCCAACATTTTATCAAGAGCACATGGATGATAAGAGATCTTTTCTGTGGCGACAACACAGACTAATGCTTCTTATCAGGAAGGAACTTCTGAAGAGGTTTTTCTCAGAGTGTCTATACCAGTTTTGTGTCGTCTTCTGATACACTAAAAAAGGAAGTTGAAGACAAGCTTTTGGACTAACTAGGCTATAATCTAGTTCATATTTTTATTAAATGTATGTAAACATATGTTCTATACATTTTAGTATTGTGGGTTTTTCCAGGCTATCTTCCAAGTTACCTAGAAAGGTTGCTTAAATGTTGCTCATTTTTAAGATTTACTGCTATTTGGAATTTTTTGTGTGGACCTGAGTGAGAGAAAATGCTGTTTTGTTAGTCAGTTTCCATAAAGTCCTTGGATGTTAAGCCTCATATTCCTTCTATTTCTGATGATGGAAACTAGTTTTGTTCTTCTGATGTCTTCAACCACCCCTCATCCCAAAGAAGTTGCCGTAAGCAGTCATGTAGAATTTGCCAACAAAAGATACCTATCAATACAAACTTAAGGGTGCTTTGCAGAATCTTGTTATCTTCTGGATCACAAAGTTCATAATTGAGTTTCATTTCCTTGTTTAAAAATGGAAAATAAATGTATTTCCAGACACCAGTGTCTACTGTGTATGGCTTCCTCATAGTGTTTACTCAAGACACGCTGTGCACAGCCTGCATGTGAGTAGCTCACGGCCTTTGTAAGACACTGTTCAGATTCCAGTTTACAGGGGATAGTCCCAGTTCCTCTCTCTACTTCAAGAGAGAGAATCCACAGATTCAGTTTACATGGATGAAAGAGAAGAGGCTCATAATCTCTGGAGGAGCAAAGTCATGTGAGATTTTGGCACTTGCAGAAGCAGATCGTAGGGAGCTAATGGCCTTTTCCATACTCACTGCCCTTATCTTTTGCTCATTCTCCGTTATTCCTGCTCTTCTCTTTGAAAACTAACCCTTACGTTCTTCATCCTTTATTGCACTATCTCAGTTACTATGCTCCTTTATTCTTCTCCCACTTCCATGTTTCCTAGTTTTGCCTCTCAAAGTTGTAAGAATATGTAGGTGTTACAAGAACCTTACCATGAGGAGAAGAGAGAGTAGCGTCTAGAGGGAATGCCTTTCAGTTTGACAATTCAGAAAACATGATGATGTTCTCTTTTATTTCCAGTTAAGCTTTGCTACCTCACTGATCAAAGGTGCTCGTTAGGGACAATTCTGTAGAGCAGCATTAACTTTTTAGTATTAGGCTACGTGTCCCTCTTAAATGGTAACTAAATAATCAATGGGGCACCAGGGCTATGTCTGTACTAATAATTAATAAAAATTAAACGAAGAGTTAGTCGCTGGCTTTGTGGCCAACTGCTGTGTCATGCATTATGGTAATACAATGAAAGTATTTTAACCCTCTCTCCACCACGCAGAAAGTGTTGGCTGGGGATGCCCCTGCCTCTGCTTGTCTGTGGCCTGTGCACAGGCATTTGTCAGGGAAAGTACTGCCTTTCTTGGGCCAAAACTGTAGCAGGGACCATGCTGAGGGTCTAACAGTATGGAAAGGTGTGGCACGACATTCAAGCCCATTGCCAGACTGCTTTACAAGTGAAGAGGTAGCTGGATTCTCAAGTGTGTAAGGCTCTGCAGTATGAGGGAAGAGCCCAGGCACTATTCCTCTATTGGGATCTTGCACTCACATTTGTGAATCGCACCTTGGTGTTGTGTGCAGCTGCTTTGGAGAGAACTACCCCGATTCTTTGCCTCTGGGATGCAGTTCCTAGAAAGGTGATTTTCCCTGGAATACCACTGAAGGTGAGAGTTTGCAGATTTACCGTTAACAAGAGGTGCGTGGCAAGAACAAGCAAGTAAGCATCTAAACATGCAGAGTTTCTGAATAAATGCTGCTTTCACTTAATTATGCAGGGAAAAATACTGAACGCACTCCTGCAGTGCTGGCTCACCTTCCTTTTGGAAGTCCACTTAGTCTGTATACATTCAAGAGAGCAGTGTTCCTCGTAGGGACTACTATGATTGCCCTTATATGAGAGGGATAGAGATGATCCAGTTGCCCGCTTCTTTTTCTTCTGTAAATAATCAGAGCCTCTGTCAGTTGATTTCTTGATGAGTTCCTTATCAGATGATCAGATTTCTGCCAAATGACTTTGTTTCCAAGGCAACCACTCTCTTGACAAGCCAGTTCCCTTCAATAGTAGGTGACATTTTTTAGAGTAGGTTGATTACATTTTAACTGCATAGTTCTTAACAAGATATTGCTTAAGTTTCAGCCTTACATGAAAGTGAAAAGATAACAAAGAAGCAAAAGTCTCTGTAACTATAATGGAATTGGCAGCATGGTAAAGATACATGAAGAGATTTTGTAATGTCTCACAAAATTCATAAATTGTGCATACTCCCTAAAGACAAGCCTGCCCACCAGTCATTCTTATGTATGTACTCAATGTATTCTTTTTCTCAAAATGATGAGAGTTCCAGTTAAGCTGTTTAACTTGTGAGGATGTTTCCCTAAAGTACAGATAGTTCTGTGAATACCAGCAGTACAGCAATCTGCTTTCCTACTCGCATAGGTCTCTAAACTGGTTGATACCGGTGTTTAAGAAATCATAGGTTCGAACCAGACTTTTTATTTTTTTGATGCAGTTCAGACTGTGACATGATCTTACCCTTCATCTCAAATATGTGGTGTTTTCTAGCTGGTAAGTGTTCCGGTTACCACATCCTTTGCTTCAGTGTCTTTTCTATTCAGCTGCTTTTGTTTCCTGTGAAACTTGCAGGTTTGTCTTTGTTACAGTTTCTTGGATTCATCCTGTGGATTTACATTTTACGGGAAGAGGCACAGACAGAATATAGTTACAAAACTTTTTCTGAGGGAAGCAAACTCAAACATCCATACTCATATAGGCAGATAGTATCATGCCTACATACATTTCTGAAGGTACTGGTTTCTGAATATAGCTGGGTTAGTATCAGGTTATACAGTGTCGTTTCAGGTTATAGTCTTGATTTCAGGGATGGTTGAACCTCGTGGAATCATTTCTTAAACTTTTAAAGTTTGTAGGACAAGGTTTTCAGATAAATGGAACCAAATTTTGATTTCTATTAATACACTTAATTGTATTTATTGTGTGCTGTAGAAACCCTGTTTTTTACAGATGTCAGTTTATTTTAGAGATGTAAGCACTTGTCTATTTTTTTTTTTAAAGCATTGCTTCCCCAGAGGTGTAGGAATTGCTGTATATGAGCTGAAAATATGGCAAGATAGTTTGTGTATGCATTTGGATTTGGGAGCACTTACATCTTCATACTGTAAAAAGAAAGTGTTCTCCACTGTTAGCCATAATGAAGCAAGTGTTCCTCTGTAATGTGATTGCTTGGGAAATGTTTAACTGATCACAGGGAGCCGTCCAGTCCCTTTTGTAGGGAAGTGACCCTACAAGAGCTTTGTCTTTTATTCTGTCCCCATCTGTTGATAGGATGACTTACATCTTCTGTCTGGACTGGCAGACAGGATTTAGGCGCCAGTCCTGCAAAACACTTAAAAACCAGTTTAGCTTTAAGCCTCATAGCAACTAAATTAACAAATTAAAAAAATAGAAATAACATTGCTAACACACCGCTGTTATCTTTAGAAGGAAGTTTAGAAGATTAGGTTGTATTGGTACATGAACTGCAAATGGAATAAGAAGTATTAATTTAAACATACACTGAGAATAGAAAACATAGATAAGACTTTTGTCTTCAGTACAGAATTTAAAGGAGGAGAGATTCCTGTTTAATAGCAAAGAGCGTCTATGTCTTGTTTAGTTCTCTTAGATCAGTGCTGCTTGAGTGCGTAGCTGGGCAAACAGAATAGATTTATCACAGATATATGTAGTAGTTTCCTGTGGCTAAAGAAAGACTAATCATATAATCAGCAAGAATTAGGGCATTATTCACTGTTGCTTTACAAAGAAACGTCAACATACATGTTTCTTACACTAACAGAACTAGTGACCACTGTGCAGTTAGCAGTAGTGCACAGACCTGAAAATGCTACTGTTTTTACTGAAGGTTACTAAAGTGTTTGTTTCTTTGAAAATTCTTCTCATTAAAGCTTTTAAAAGTGTTAATTCTATCAAAAGAGATCACTGTCTTTGTGAATGGGTGATCTTACAGTTTTAAGCTAGTTGAGTTAATATTCAGTTAATGAAACTGATGATAAAATAAAAATTGGCTCTTTCTCAGTTAAGTTTGGTTCTGCTTTAACTTTTGTTGTACAAGTGGAAATGCTTTAGGTTTTGTGTTCCATAATGGTGACCTCTTGTGGTGTAAATATGTCAGCATTTCTGAAAGAGCTTTCTGTAATACATGCCGGAGGGAGTTTTATTTATATGTCGTTTTTAATAAGCAGATAACCTACTAACTTAGTAAAATAACTTATAATCTTTTCCGATTAGTTATTAATATGCAGATCTCATACTGAGAGCCTGCGAAGAAAGAAGCATTTTGAGCATTCTATTCTGATATATTTTGTATGTGTATGTACTGTATCTTTTAGTGACCAAATGAAAAAGCCTGGCACAAGTCCATCATGGCCAAGGAGTACAGGCTGGAAGACAAGAGTAACAGGTACTTCATAAGGCATTTCAATCTCTAGTCAAAAAATGTGAAATACAGTCAAATAGAAATAATCTAAATTTTATGATTTGAAGATCTGTTTCTTCTTTAATCACTGAACAGTATTTTAGTTTTCTAGATGTATTGGGTTTTTTTTTTTACTGTTGTTACTGAAGAGAAACAATATTCAAGGGATCGTAACTCTAAAAATCTGTTGATTTTATCTCATTTTTCCCATATGTAGGCATAAGAATTTGCCAGTCCATTAACACCTTGTTTGCCCATCACTTTTTGTAAACTGGCATAGTTGCACAGAAACTAATAAAGTTATGCCAAGCTATATTATCTGAAGATACAGATTTTGGGTTGCCCTGTAGGGATGCATTTTGCTAGTTTTACATAACGGATTTTAATTAATTTTTCCTCATAGCTGGCCTGTTTAATACATGGCAAGTGCACATTTGAGAGTCTGCTACAGAAACCTGAAGTTTCTACTCTGCTATTATTATGTCTTATTACTATTTTTCTAGAACTGAAAAGTTGCGTTATTTTGGATCATTCTGGTGAAGGCTGTAGTGTGTTCTGCTTTCATTTCCTCCAGAGGAACTAAGAGTATTTAACATGTCATGGGAGTTAGTATTCCGTGGGGCTGTATTTTGTATGTTTATAAGCCTTGTAATTTATTTGTGCTATTGAAAAATCATGTGTGTTATTAGTATTGTTTCTTTTTATATCTGCTTTTTTTAACATTATGTAGCTTCCTTACTTAGTGCATACTTTATCTTTAATCTCAGAATAAACAGTGGGATGGCAGTAGGAAATCTCAGTTTTTTCTTCTCTATAGTGGGGTCCTGGAAAGAGTGTTCATTTACGGATTATTCCTATTTTCTGATATGACTCGTGTTTATATTTTCACATTTTAGAGAGGAGGTAAACTGTTTTAATATTTATGTATTCGTGGCCACTCAGTATTCCATGAAAAGGCTAAACATGATAAGTCAGGCAGTACACAGCTTTTGAAAGCTCAGTGTTGCTAAGGCTCTTGTATTTACATGCTAAAAACAGCAACCAATAAATTTAGACTGATTAGTGATTTTTTTTTTTTTTTGACCAGAATGCAAAGCTGTGGTTAAGACCTGTGAAAAACTGAGACAATGAACTTCAACTTGCTGAATTCTTTTGCTTGATTATTTTTGCTGTTGAATTTCGATTCGCTCAATTGTAAGGTTCAGGACAGCTTCTGCAATATTTTAAATACAACTAGTGCCATAACTTTTAATCAGCACTTAAAAAATCTCCCAGGACTGAGACACGTGCAAGTTTATGATGTATTAATGTTGCTTTTCTTTATAATCATGTATTTCCTCTTCATTCTTATTGCTAGGATCAATGTTGTTTAGTAGAAGGTTATTATCTTTTTTCCCCTTGTTACAAGAGATATTTGTTTTAAAAAATTATGCCATTATGGCTTTTAGGTTGCTGTATTTTCCTGATGAATGTGAGACAACTTGCAGAAGAGTGGCACCAAAAAAAATCAGTTGTTTTTGTTCTGAACTAAAAATTGAATAGCTTTTGAAATTTTTTTGTAGTGAGAAGTTTGGTCATATCTGGAAATGCATACATGAACTATTCTGTTTCTTGCTTAATAAAGTTAAGCGTGTGCATAGTTAGAAAGTTAGTCCTGTCTTTCAGTTCGAGAGGTAGCTACAAATTGGGAAGAAAAGAAATAATTGAGTTAATATGTGGGTTTTGTGGCAGGAAGGAACAGTGCAAACTATTCTACTGTTCTCATGTGCTGTGTTCTTACATTATCTGGAGCAGAACTTTCACTTCATTGCAAATGCTGCTTAGTGCTTTATTAATTAAGCTACTCATTGATCTAAATAATACTATTAACTCGTTTGATCTAGAAAATAAAAAGGTCTGCAGATAAGTAACAATAGCATTACCTAATAACATGTACTTATTCCAATACGTATATATACATACACCAACAATATACAGTTATTGTAATAACATACTTACGAGTGTGTTACTTATGAAACAGCAGCATTTTTGTATAATCTGTTGAAATAAATATAATTAATAGATTCATTCTGTGTAAAATATAGGTAGACAGTTAAATTTAATACAGATAGACAAAGAGAGTCTGGATTTTTTTTTTTTTAAGGGCAGGCTTTTAAAATAGTCAGGAAATTTTTAAGTGTTTCACTGTTCCAAGTAATGCTTAGTAGACAGTAACTTTTTTAAGGTCTGAGATACTGTCCTCATGAGGCAAACCCTTCAATATCAGTGTTCTCATATAGTACAGTATTTTTTTGTGTTTGATAGTAAGTATGTTAAAAATTTACCCTGTCATTTAAATGCAAAAGCTAGTAATGAACAATAGGAGACACTTTCTGACAAATCTGTTACTTTAAAAGTTGTATATGTTCTGGTCTTAAAGGCTTTCTTCATGTTTAGTGGAGTTGTGTTTCTTTTATTTTCCTATTTAAAAAACAAACAAAGAAACAGCAAACCAAACCCTGTCTTTATAACAACAACTTTGGTTGCCTGCAAGATAAGGAGCTTGACCTCATTTTGAACTCCAAAAATATGCCTACATGCACCTTGTAAGCAATTCTTAGATCCTTTAAAACTCAAGTTGTGCAGAAACTCTTGCTCTCCAACTGTAGTGGGCCAGTGGTCAAGACCAGAATTCTGTTACTTCACACAGTGCCAGGTGAATGTGACAAGGATGTTCAGCAAGTCGGAATAATTCCCAGTAATATTGCATGCAGATGAAAGTCAGTCCTGGAATCCGTGTTTTAATAAACTGTGTTTCACCAACTCCCTTGTCCAATCTGAAAACAGATCCACACTCCCAGTCTTGTTTCCAGAAGAATTCCAGACTTCTGATTTTTTGCTCTGCCAGTTTTTAACTTGTTATTTGCTGTCACTGTGGAGGAAATTTGTCGAGAGTGACCAAGAAAACTGGGAGTTGCTTGCCTTTGAGTTTTTTGACATGTTTATTGGAGGAAAAATATCAGGTATCTGTAGTTTGCTATTCATTTCCCAAGATGCTATGTGAGGAATTGTTTAATGTAACAAGGAATAGGAGGGAAACATGATTTTTACAAAATTAGAGTTGAGAAATTCTCAAAACTAATTACATGAAGTGGTTAGAATTGCTAACAAGGCCTAACTGACCAAAGAGTCAGTTAATGGAGCTTGGTGTAATATTGTGCATGTGTACTAGATAAAATTGTAGAATCCTAGAGGATTGTCTGTAGTATGGGTAGTTTTTAACACAGAATAAACTGTCACATGGACACAGAACTGAAAAATAGTAGGAGATGTTGATGTAAAAGTAGCCATTACCTTCCAGTTCAGCGATCAAATGAAACATTAATGTCAGCAAACAAAACCAAATCTGGCTTTACATATCAAAACATTTATGCATCTAGATTTGTTTGGAACTTTTTTATTTTGAGAAAAGGTAAATAAAAACAAAAGGTTGAATAGGTAGAATAACCCAGAATATAGCAAAATGTTACATTTTTAGATTTTTTTTTTCTGACTGATGAATAAAGTATTTGTAGCTATTTATTTTTGTAGAAATTGAAACCTTCACTGACTATGTGCTTTTGTTTTCAATGTATTTTGAAGGCTTAAAGGATGAAACAACAATAGATAAATCAGAAGAGGAAGAAATCTTTTGGCATACGAAGATTCTACCAATTCTGCATGAACTGGAGAAAGGTGGGTCACGCTGTTCTGGAAAGGATGTATTTTCCACACTATTTCCTGCAGTAGACATGAGACTCGTTCGTGTTTACTACAAAAGAATAACAGTAGTTGGACTCTGTCATCTTTTATGCTTTCATATGTTCAGTGACTTTGCCGTGTAGAACTGGCCTGGGCAACTGTCTCTTGGTGGCGCTGCTTGAGCAGGGGGCTTGGACCAGGTGACCTCCAGAGGTGCCTTCCAACCTCAACCATTCTGTGATTCTGTATAAAAAAAATACTGTTTTAGAGAAGATCTCGTCTAATTCAGTTACCTTATTTTAGACAACATAGCTCTGCCAGCTTAGCAGTCAGTGATAAGGTAATAATTTTAAGAATAAAGTACTGCACACATTTACTGTTTTAAGCATAGAATGTGTGTTGTTGAGTATGAAACACCTGTATAGCACTGATTTCCAAAAGATATCATTATTTTAAAAAGACAGGATTCTCATTCCCACATCCGTCACTGGTATGTAGAAAAACAGCAATCAGGAAATTTGAAAACAACTGTGCAACTTCACATTTTCTTTCCTTAATGCTGAGATTGTCAAATATGAGCCCCTGAGTTAGGGTTTTGCATAGTGAGATGTTCTTTATAGGTAAGCAAAACATTATTTAGAGGTAAAATCTAATCACGTGTTTCCCTTGTCATGAATGTAACTAGGGAAAATCAATTTTCATGCCCCTTTTCCTCAGTCTTTACTTGATTTGGTTAGTGTGTTGGGGTTTTTTTAGCTTTTAAAAAAACTTGATTATGGCCTAGTTTTTCTAATAATAGATGAAATCATCTAATGATTCTTTCTCACTAGTAGTACTACAAAAACCTTAAAGTTAAGAGTTCTGCTGCTGCTTGACTATTCACACAGATTGTAACTGAACTGCCTCGTTTTCTGCTGCAGCTGCTTGTTATATTGCTTTATTTAGGCTGCCTACTGCACAATGACTGTTTCACCTATCAAAATGAATATTAGAATTTCATCATTTTAGTGTTTTGAGTGGATCTGGTGGTAGTTCAATATTTTTTCAATTTGTGTGCAGTCACTTGCTTCGTATCTTTCAGCTAATTCACTGCACCTGCATTTAGGTCACATTTGTTTTTTTATGTTTTAATAGAAAAGCCTTTTTCTTCCCCTTTCTCCCTCAAAAATATATGCAGAAAACTTCAAAAATCTGAAGTTTAACCTGAAACTTAAGTATTGTGTAAAATCTTACGAATGTCATGCACTTGAGATGGTTATGTGACAAAAAGAAATAGAACCACAAAGTGTCTTTTTCTAGAGGAGCAAACACTTAATTTTGTTACATTCCAGTACTCGAGGGAGGATAAGCTTCAAAAATGCCCCATGGGATGAGCAATGAGTAATTTTTGTTGATGTTAATTTTCACGAAATGGAGTGGAGACCTTTCAAGTTTGGTTCCTTGCCACTCCTGTTTCACTGCTTACTGGAGCAGAGGGTTTGGAATCATCTTAAAATTTATGAACTTTTCTGTCATGATGGGAGCAGAAATGGAATAGTCATTGCTTTTCCTTGAGTATGATGACTGCAAACCGAGATCTTCCAGGCACTGCTCAGCATGAGAAGTGAGTCCTTCAATGGGCCTCCAGGTTTGGAGCTTTAGATATGTTTTCTATTGTAATTTCCTGTCCATCTATATTTCATCACAAGTGTTTTTCCTCCTTGAATATGGCTCTATTTCAGCTGTGCAGTACATCCTGAGTAAATGCAGAGTCGATACAGGCAGTTCAAGTGGGTTTATATGGTATTTTAGTAGTGTCACCTTATAGACAAAAGCAAATATAAGAAAAGAAAAAAAGCCCTCACTCTTGAATTTTAAAAATAGGCAAGACTTTGCCTTTTCTATCTAAAGTAAACATGTACATGATTCCATTGTATTGAGATGCAGGTTTTGTAAAAGTTTACTGCAGGGGTTTTTTTGTGTGTCTTTTAAATAGTGTCTAAGAGATTCAGACTAGGAGGTAGATGACTTTATCAGTAGGCCAACAGTCACTCAAATATATCTTGCACATCTACTATGCATTGGAGAGTTCTAACGAGTTTTTACATTCACTTGTTTTTAATCCCAGCAAGGTTTGATGTATTAGGCTATGTGTACAGGCAGAAAAATATTCCTTAACTGTCTCTCTTTCGAATGTAATGTTTGGTGGGGCTCCTTAAAGAGTATATTCAGATTCACAGTTTCCTGGTAGACATTTGGTCAATCTGATTATTAAGTATTAAAGGTGAGTTTCATTTTAGCTTTTGATATTATTTTGGCTGTGCGATTGCTTCGCTTGAACCTCACCTTTTTGAAAGAGCAGCATAAAACTGTTTCTGAGGATTGCGTTATCATTCTAACAGATTTATTGAGCACCTTTTTTTGTTGTTGTGCAACCCATTCTTTATTTTGTTCTCGCCTGTCTTTGTCTATTGAGATGCTCTGGAAAAGGTGGCACGGATAATTATTCTTTATTTTTCCCTCCCTACCCACCCCCTTCAAGTAGAAGACAATACAGAAAATCTTTGTCTGGCTTGCACCAAGCTCTATCAAGCCTTGAGTGAAGGAAATATGCTTGGAAAAAGATTTAAAAGAAGAAGTGTGCTTCTGAAGACATTGTATAAACTTGTAGACATTGATTCAGATCCACTTTGTCTGAAACTGGCAAAGATTATTCTGGCTGTAAGTGTCTTAACATGCTGTTTGGTAGAATGTGAAGCTCAAAATTGTGAATTACAACTTGCATTTAGTTTTTCATGTCATACTTTTAAACTGTGTCGAAACTAATCCTTTCCTAAACACCATTTCTTGCCATACAGATACTGGTCTCCAGACTGGCACTTGCTGGAGCCAATTTTTTGCAGGGAAGTTACATCTGAGAGAGAAAGGAGGGCTACGAAATAGCATAGTTGGTGTATGGTGGCGGGAATATTGCTTAGGCATGGAAAAGAGACAGTGTCCTACGCTGTGGTACACGTGTAGGGATTTAAACAAAACAATAATTAAAAAAAATACACATGGAAAGAAAGGAAGCTTAGTTTTTTAATAATATCTTGACTTTATTAACCTTTATCTGAAAATACCAAAATGGGGTTTTTTGAAAGTAAGTGTAATGATCTGTTTCTCTAGTATTTCTGGTTAAAACTCTCAATTAATTTGGTGCTTTTGAACCTACTGGTTCACCTTCTACTAAGCATGTGTGGACGATCACTGGTGAAAGGATGCAGACTAGCATTGTGTTGTAGATGTTTTAGTAATTTGTGTGTGTGGAGGCTTCTCCTTTAAGGTAGCATGTGTTACTTTAATCAGAAGTTATAATTATATATTCAGCTATTACCTAGATGTTAAATGGTGCTTATAAAAAAGTTCTGTTACAGTTATTTTTGGGGGAATCTTATAAAAATCATGAATGAGAGAAGAAATTGCCCTTGAAATGCAGAGGAAGAGATTTGTTGTTGTATTTTTAACACTTTTACTTCCCTTTCATGAGCTCTCAATGACCATTAGTACATCACAAGATCTTATTTTCTGATGTTTGATAATAACTGCCATCCTGACATGTACTGTTGTACTGGACTTCTTTGTGATATGGCCATAGATGCCAAACCAGTGAATCCTACGCTGAATTTCTTTGTAAGAGTGAATTAGGAAAAAAAAAAGGTGCAAGTTACTGATATCCTACCTGCAGAAAATACGTTAAAAGCTTATACATCATCTGTTATTTTAAAGTCAGCACAATTTGCTAAATAGAGCTTAAGCTAGCTAGGCTTCAGAGTCCTTTAATTCTGCAAACTTTTCTGTTTGGCTCAGTGTACAGTCAGGGCTTCTGCTGGAATTTAACAGTTTTGCGAGAATACAAGTTTGCCATGGTGTCTGAACTTGTAAAAAGTTATGGTGCATTTTTGAATGTAGATTTTAGATGCGATTTTTATGTCTTTTACTTTCTTTGCAGATGAAAGTGGACGGAAAAAATCTTCTCAGTGTTTGCAAGCTTGCATTTAAAATTTGCAGGAATGAAGAAAATGATGGAATCATTCAAAATGATAGATTGCTGGGTATGTATTCCATTCTTGTATATAAGTTAGATGTTGAAATTCAATAGTTAGATTGATCATCTTTCAAGAAACATTCTCAAAGTTAACTTGGGCACACCCTACAGGTTGCCTACTAGGTCAAACTAACAGTCCATCTAGTCCAGGACTGTGTGTCCAGCGATGGTGACGGGATGCTGTTTAGGGAGAGCATGGAGGTCTGTATGTTTCCTGTGTTCTGTTTCCCCTATACTAACCCAGCATCTGGAATTGTTACATTCTATTAGGGACATTAGATGGTGCATCCCTGCCTAATCCTTTTTAGTCTCTGTTTATAGATCCTTTGTTCGTTAACTTGCCTAATTCATTTTTGAACTTTCTGATTCTGTCTGCCTCTGCAGTCTAATAGAGCAACAAGTTCCAGAAGTTCTCTGTCGACTGTTTTAAACCCATCTACTTTTCATCATGCCCCTGCTTGTGGTTTTGCAGGGTTTGTAAGAGTTTCTGCAGTCAGCTTGCCCTCCACCTTCATGATTTTTTAAACTGCAGTCATATCACGTATCTCTGCCTTCTCCTCTTCAGCCTGAGGAATCTCAGCCTTTTAGCTCTGTCTCCGAAAGGATACTGTGTCATTCCCTCTGCTGTTTAGTAGCCTTTCTCTATACGTTCTCCAGCTCCAGTAGATCCTTTTTGAGATGTACAGAACAAAACTGGCTGTGGAGGTCAAGACGTGTCTGCACCAAATGTTATTGAAGCAAAATAATGCTGTTTGTGTTGTTGGCCATCATCAGGAAGGATATTGAGAACAATCAGTGGCTTTTTTAGCCAATGGTTTTGGAGAATTGTCAGCAATGGCTCTAAGATCTCTTTCGTGATTGTAATTTTGTGTCATACACACACACTTTGCAAATATGAGAAATATGAAGAAAATGGCAGCGTATGATAGTCAGTATCGACTGATGGCTGTTCCTTTCATTAAAACTTCAGTATGTTTTATCAATGTAGGCCTTGACCTTGCAAGTGCTTGTTGCGTGTGCATAAGTTAAAGCATATGTATGTATCTGCTTAAATAGATGATGAGAGTAGTCATGAGTTTTAAAGTTTAGTATGTGAGTGTTGTCAGAGGTAAAGACTGGATAAGCCTTTCCAGTAGTAAGATCAACAGGAACGGACTTGGAGAAAAGAGAGCAGCTCAGATGACTCAACTGACTTTGGATACTGAAAACTACAGTCTTGTAGCGATTCACACTATACAAAAATCTGGTCAAGTTGAGTGGCTATGTCTGTGGAAGCATCGGGTTTTTTGCTCTCATTTTCACCTTCACTCACTTTTCTTTCACTTGCTCTTCTTTCCCTGTATTTTAAAAACTAACAAAGGAAGGAATGTTTTTGGTAGGGGGTTGTTTGTTTGTTTATTCACTCTTTATGGTTTGGACCCACCTTATCCAGGCTGAAGACATGAACCTGGGTCGTCATCATAATCACATCGATTACTGTTGCAGTCCCTGGGTTATAGATTCCGTTTTTTTTCTTCTGGCCCTGTGAACAGCTCCAGTAGAAGAAATAAATTAACCATTCATCTCAAAATAGCTAGATACTGAGAAGGGCAGTTGGTGAGGGTAGAAGTTTGGGCACGAGCTGGCAGTGTGTGTGCTTTATCCATATACGCCCTAATATTATACTTGAGGAGAATTTCAACTTGAGGTGAGACAGGAAAAACTTCATAAATCTCTTAAGTTTAATGACATGGAAAAATGTTCAGTTCACCTGGATGGAACACAGGAAGCAAAAGTAAATGTATGTTTCAGTGAGTTACTAGAAATTCCAAAGTATAAAATTGGTTAGGATTACTTATTTATTTAAGATACACCCACCCAATCTAGAATATCTCAGTTGGACTGTGAAAGATACACTGGGCTTGTGCTAACAGCAATTAACATTTCAGATACCTGGCAGTGGTAGCATAAAGCAAAAATTTTACAGTAACTTTACGTACATAAAAAGTAAATCTAAAAAGGCTACGAGTAGACTTCAAATGTGAGATTTTAATTAGGCACCTGTGCTTTTTCATGCTCCATTTGAGATACCTTAAGACATTTGATTTTTAAGGAAGTCATGGGAATAAACTTATTTGGAATGTGTAAAGTTTAGTACACAAAATTCCAGGCATACACAGGATTTCTGCAAATGTTGACTGAGGATTTCAATGATTACTGCTATGTGTTTACAACTGGTGCTGGTTCTTTAAGCCTGGGAGAACAAAAGTCAGGCCCATTCTCTTATTCATCAATAATTGTGTCTTGATTTCAATCCAAATACCCAATTTTTCTAGCCCACTTATTAGAAATGTATAATAAAGAGTCAATCTGAGTGAGGTTTTTTTTTTCCCAGTTCATCTCTTCAATGACTGAACTATTTCAAATACAAATGTTTATATTAGACTTTCTGAATACTGATTTTCCTTTTAGATCATTTGTTGGAGGTCCTGAGAACTGAAGATCTACACAAAAACCATGAAGCCCTCTTGTATTGCATGGGAGCTGTAAAATTCATGTCTGGAAATGCAGTACTCCTTAATGAAATGGTCAACAAAGGAGCTATTGAAATGTTTCTGCAATTAATGAAGCAGATTAATAATAATACAAAAGAAAATGACACATGTTTCTCGAAGTTGGGCCATCTATTAGTCCAGGTTAGTATTTACTTTTTTTCTAAAAGTACACACTTCGAGGACAAATTAAAAATTTAATTAGAGGAGATAAGCTAACCCTGCGTGCTACTGACAGAGTTGTACCTATATTTGAATAGGCTTCTTTTTAAGAAGTTTACATGAAGTTGTTCAGGACCTAGGTTATTGTAGACATTTTTGTGTTGTCAATTTTAAAGGCTTTAGAAATTCTGAAGTTAATAGAAATATTTTTAGGTACCTAATAAAACCAGTTTCTTCTTATTACTTTATGATGCTGACAATGTTCTCGATATTATAGTAAATAGAAAAAAAATGTGTTCACTGTCTAAATTATTTGAACTGAAATAATAAATAAAACCCAGTTCTCCAATACTCTAGGAGACTACCGAAAGCTTTTTATTACAAGCATAATGCCTTTTAAAAAATGCATATGAAATACAGCTACATTTTTTTGACAAAGTGTTTTTGAAGAACTATCATTTAAGGATAAGGTAATTGTAAAAGCCAACAGTTTTTGAAACTTTTTGAAGGCAGCAGGCTCAAAACTATCTTTTCACTTGTGAAGTACCTTGATGGCTATGAAAACTAATCCTTTGCCCTAAAACTGTTTAAACCTTAGTGTTCTAGAAAGAAAAAAAGGTTATGTAGCTAAATCCTAAGTTATACATAGGGGGTTTTTGTATTTGTCCAGGATTTTCCGGGCAGATTCCTGGCTTTTGTCTTCGAAATTATTGATGTAAAGATTAGTGAATGGTATAATTGTAAGCTTTTGAGACTTCACAGGAAAATAAATGGGACAGTTTTCTGAGGCAGTGTTTACACTAAATTTCTCTACCTAATATGCCAGATTTCTTTAATTGTCTACTAATTTACAAACAAGAGATTTTATGCCACTTGAGATTATGTGAGAAAACAGATCGCTTGCATCATCACATTACTATTACTGATTTTGGCTGGTTATTTTAGTGAAGCTATGAGGTGTGTCTCTCCAGAATAGGGTGTACAATCTTAATACAAACATAAACAGATTGGGAGATGCTACAAAGCACTGAGTGAAATTATGTGGCTTAATACTTACATTTGGCTAAGGAAGTCCCAAAGTGGCAAATTGCTGAAGACTGGGAGAATATATGATGAAACTGGAAATTTTGTGCGTGTCGCGTTCCTATTTTCTTTCTTATCTGATCCTGTCATCATTAAGTTCCTATATGAATCATAAAATTCTTTTTCATATGCTTCTATCTTTAGAATTGGGAATGTTAACTTTCTTGTGGAACTGTGGCTTTCCAAACAATTCTAAAATGCCATTTTGGCGATATCATACATTATATTCTATACAAAAGTTGTATATGGGATTTCCAAGCCTTCTTTTTCAAGAGAAGGTGTACAAACTTCAGGTCTGCAATGATTTTGTTTTATTAAGATTTTCTTTTTCTTGAATGCTGCTAGGCTTCGTAAATCCCGATACTACCGTAGTGCTGCCTTAGGCAATCGTTTTAGTTAGAAACCCCCTTTTGAAAAGTATTGAGGAGGGACTGGGGGTCCAGAATAGATTCTGTTCGCAGCGTAATTTGCAAGATGATTGACAGTGACTTAAAACACCTAAAGTATAAGAAAAGTAGGCTTAGATGAAGAAGTAGAGCATTGTGCCTCACATATGGAAGCTGTGCAGTCGTTTTCAGTGAGTGGAAATTTAGGTCGTAGTTTTGTGGGGGCATTTTAAAACCTAAATGAGAGATCCCTTATCATGTCTGTGTAGTTTAAAAATATTGATTTTTCTGGTAGCAGGAAGGTGGTGGTTAAAAGCAAAGCGTATTACTGACGTTTGGTGGCTGCTGTTGGCATTAATCATATAATTGGGAATCCTGTTGAGTAGAAAAAGAGAGAAATTCATGTCAAATAGATATAAAAAAGAAGTCTTTGCCAGTTGGGGCATTTAAAAATAACAAGTGATGTCCAAGGAATAAAACTAATGAATCAGATTATTTTCAGCTGTTTGACTCGCTGTCTGATCTTCCCCACAACTTTGCAGAAATGTTTTTTCTTCCATCATTTGCACGTGGATAAATTTCATTTTTTAAATCAAGGATTTAATTTGCAAATGTGTGAAAGGAAAATGTTATATTTTACACTTTTTTGGGGGCCATTATTATCTCTGCTGTTTTCAGTATGATTGGGAGGGTAGCAAAATTATTTTGTAGAGTTTGAACAGACTGGCTGTTTCTGACAAGGCCTTGAGTATTTTGTGGAAAAGTCAATAGTGACATCTGTCTCTTATTGAGGTTGCTGTTTCACTCGTTTGTGTTCTCTTCCGTAGTAGTACAGATACTTCCTTTTTCTTCCTCTTGTGGGAAACATAATGATTCCTGCTGCTGTGGAATTCCTGTGCGATTTTCTCCTATCGGTTTCTTCAACAAATCTACATTAATATGCACCATTTCTTCCATGTGAGTTAATTGTTCAGTCATTGTAGGCAGATGTAGGGATAGTTCTGTTTTCAGGGATATAGCATCGAAGAAAGTTTCTTCAGTGATTCCTGTTTTAAGAATAAAGGAAGTTTTTGTGGCATACTTCAACTTGTAGCAGAGGATCTAATATCCAGTGACATAAAGAAATAATGAATAAATACAAGTCTTAAGGAAATGGGAGCAAATTATACTGGAGGAGAAAAACACGTTTAATAGTTACAGTGGTCTCTGAGGGAGGCTCTGCCATCTCTTAATCCTGATAACTGAAGTAGCTCAGTTAACGGGGACAAACTCTTCATTCTTTAAACATGTAATTGCACAATCAGCAGATGGCAGTGTTATACGTTATCTTGCCAGGTCCTTTTAGTGGGAATAAAGTCCCTCTGATTTCTTTGCTGTTACACAATGGATTTTATTCAGAAGTCCCACAATACAAGAACAAAAATATTTGTAATAATAATAACTTTTCCTTAATAGAGGACATGAAACCAAGGTAATCTTTGACTCATTTTATTTTGCTTCACCTAATAGTCTGATCATATTTATACGAAATATGGTAATGTTTATTCAAAAGCCGAGGCTTTTGAAGTGTCACTGACAAGACTTAACAAGTACTCCGTGTTCCTTAATTGAAAAGCACTTAAATGTCTTCTCCTTTAAAAATAGCATTTGTCTGCTGTTAAATTTTGTCTTTGGGTGAATTTGATCTTCCACATGGCAACATAAGGATTAGGGCTGGTGGGGACTGCTAGGGCGAATTGTTATGCATTTCTCCCTGAATCACGTTATCTGCTTGATGCAATCAGTGTATCTCTTGAATTCATCTGCAGTCTGGGTAGCTTCTATTATTTCTTAATTTGTACTCCTCAAATTTCACTTGCGCACTAACTGTTCTTTTGTGGACATATACTCCTATGAACTTCTGAATTTCATTATCTCACACGTTTAAGTGTCTATGTTATTTTACATTGCTTTTCCTTTCCAGCCTTTGTGTGATGATGTCTCTTAATAGAATTTACTTCTGGGGTATTTTGAACTGTCTGTCTCAGGCAGTGAAAAATTTTACTCTCTTTTTGGAGGCCTCTGCACCATTATCTGTTGATAAAGATTTTTTTTTTTTTTCATCATCTAATATGTAAGTCTGAACAACACTTTTAATATGTGACTTATCCTTAATTTTCTTCATTGCAAAGTTTAGCTAGAGCTCAACAAATACCATCCTAGGCTGACTGAACATCTTTTATGTGAGTGTTGAATGGAGTCTTCTGCGTTTGTTCCGTTTGGTAGGAAATTTTCCACCAAAATTTTGGAATAGCAAAGTATTAGATCAGAATATTTTTATTTTAAAATATTTATTTCAGGATTGTGTTGATTTTTGAAGCATTATGACTTGTGAAAGAATGCATATCTGGAAATATGTTTTTGCAGTTGCTTAGTTAAAATAAAAAACTCCAGGTGTATTCTTAAAATATGAGGTAAAAGCAAATGGCTTCCATAGGTTCAGTTTATGTTTATTCTGAACATAGTATGCATTCCATATTTAGTGCTGAAGCTAAATCCGTTTGCATATCACATTCACATTGGTACATAATTTTTCTTCCCTCTGTACCTTGCTTCTCCATTTTGACACATTGTTCCCTCTCCTGTTGTTCCATTACAGGACATCTTGAATTGCATTTTCATTCCTCATTCATGTGGTAACTGAAGCCATGCACATTTTGTCAAATTTGTTGAAGTAGGACAGCAAATTGAAAGCTGCTGAACGATGGACAGGGTAGTGCATAGAATCCTTCGAGCAAAAGCTTCTCAAACAGAACAACTTAACCTGCTCTTTGTCAGATTTTTCCTTTAAAGTTAGCATTTACATATCTCTGGACAAGTAGTCCAATTCAGCGATAAATACTTATTTTTTAGAGTTTTTTGTGGTTACAGACAATTTGAACGGATAGTCTTTGTACCTTATCAAACTACATTTATAACCAAACTTAAGTTAAATACCTTACTCTTACAATAAGGAAAATTTGAAGAATCCCCACATTCACATTAGATTAAATGACTTCACATTAATTTTATAGTAAGTTCTGGTTTAGATCCACAGTTAACTTACATGTCCTTACCTGTCTGACCTTGGCATTTGAATACCCTTATCTTGGAAAAGAACCAGAGCATTTCAAAATATGTAATAGCTGATTCATTTTGCATATCTACAAGTGATAGATATTTTATGCTTAAGACTCCTTGAAGTAGAACAGTATCTTCTGAAAGTTTCTCCAAAATAAACATGAGGACTTGAGCTTTTCATTTTTATACTGTTTGAATAGTAGATTTCTCTTGATCTTGATTAGCTTTCTAATTTTTTAATAAAAATAAATTTTATTGTCTTTAAAATCAATTGATCTGAGTTTGCAACTTACAGTTATTATCAAAAGATCTATTATGTATCAGCATTAATTTGCAAGACTTAAATGTAAATTTGTGAGATCAGACATTACGCAAAAAAATCACTTTATCCACAGCATTTCACCTAATTTCCCATTGGTGTATGGACATGCATACAAGATTTTAAAGATCATGTTTCCCTCAAAGGAGGAGGTTACAAGCAGGCAAAGGCCAGCATATCAGTCTTTCATTTTCAAACAGTTATTTCAATATACACAATTTTGTTACATATACATTTCCCATTATAATTTATTGGTAGATACCTACCTGCAGAAGATTCCCAGGGCATTCAGACTGCCTTAGATGTTATAAAGGAGATATGAGCTTTATTAAATTTTTAAAACAGTGTGGATTCTGTTGTAAACGGCTGTGATTAATAAATCTTTAAATATTCTCTATGCAGCTGACAGCGACTTTGCGAAACTTGGCTGAGTCGCCCCTGGCAAGACAGCAGCTTATTTGCAGGGGAGCAGCTTCTGAGCTCTGCGTGGCGCTAGAGCAGCGTATGAACGACAAGGATGTGTGCACCTGTATCATCAGGATATTCAGGTATGTATAGAACACGGTGCTGTTGCTGCAAGCAGGCAAGTCAGTGTTACTGCTTCGAGCGACCTCGAAGAGGGCAGGATCAAGCACTAGAATGGGAAGATTTACACTGTTTTTTTTTTTTAAAGACCTGTTTAGTTTTTGATTTTGTATGATAACTGTGTCTTTATTAGTACTGATAGAATTGTTTAATTGTAGCCATACAAACCTGCATTCATTATCCCTGTTAAAAATGTTTTGTTGTATTGTGTTATTCTTTGATCCCACAGATTCTGAGGTTTTTAAAGTACCATTTCTCATATTTTAAAGCTACATACATTATTAGGTATTTATTAATCCTATTTTAGGCCATGTTTTTAAAAATGAATGACAGAAATTACACAAGCTTAAGTTATGTTGGGGACTGTGTTTTGTGAAATAAAATACAGGGAAGAGAAAATGTGATCAGCGTGCATTGTACTGAGCTGTCGCAGAGTGTTTGAAGAGATTAATCTGTGGGGTCAGGTCTTGAGTGTGCAGATGGAAGCACTGAAAGAATCTCAGTTTTGTGAGCAGCTCAGTGGTGGTTTCCCAAGATGTGCTTTTTAGAGGGAGACTGGTATGAGTGAATCACCCAAAAAGATCTTTTTGTAAGCACCAGCTTGCAATATCCAATGCTAAATGGACTTGCAAACAGTTGAAGGATTTTTGAAGAAGTTGTGAAATTAACTGTTGGTAATTTCAGGAGAAGTTGATTTATAAGCACAATTTATGAATGCTGTACTGGATGAAGTATTTGCCATTGCTGTTTTGTCATTGTCATGAGTCATGTTGCCTGTGGCTTCATGTTCATTGAGAAGTCACTCTTCTATGGACTTCTCTTCCTGTTCAGCGCGTCCACATAATCCATCACTTTCACCTTGCTAGATGAGAACTGGTCGTGCTTTGAAGAGCAGGTACATAAGAGACTCTCGTTCCTTCCTCTCCACAGCTGAAAACAGGCAAATTTGGTCCTTTGCCGTTTGTGCTACCTGCAAAGCATGTGAATTGCTTCCCAAATTCCATGCCACCTTGTCCACATCTCTCTAATTTTGTTCCTAAAAAGGACTTGAGTTCTAGCAATGATTACAGCACTTTGAGCATGTTTACTTCTTCTAAGGAAAGGCATTTCTTTTACTTGGAAAATGCCATGAAGAGTGGGGTAATGGCTTTGTAATTAAATGTAATTGATACTTACACTGTAAATACAATGTAATTCATTTACTTGATCTAGAATTCAATATGGAGCAAAAGTAATTGTCTTAAAGTTTCTTAGTGCTTCATTTTTTTTTTCTTAAGTTTAGTGAACTGCATACTCTGAGGATACAAATTAGCCATAAAATCAATTTAATTAGCTTCCTGGAAATTGCAGTCACAAAAAACAAAACAAAACAAAATTATACTATGCAGCACAGAGCACAAATTTGAATTTTGTCTTCTAGTAATGTAAAATTATTATTCTTTTCTCTCAGTAACTTTAGGCAGCTTCTTTGTAGAGAATATTTTCAAACTATTAATATTTTTCATTTCTCTAAGTCTTGCTGTAATTGTTGTAATTGAACCTCAAGACAGATATTTGCTAGTTTTGACTACATGGGAAGTAAGAGGTTATCCTCATTTATTCTGTTATTGCAGTATTTCTGGTTTGACCAAAGCATGTCCAGTTCCCTATTTTTGTAATGGTCCAGGTGAGCAGTGTTGGACTGGAGCAGCTGTTTAGGGAACAGGCAGAGGTAAAACCGTGACTGCAAGAAGACGTGTTCTCCATATTTTTGCTGGTGAGAGACGTGATCTGTTGGTGCTGTCGCCGCGCTCTACCAGACACGCATTAGGAAGGGACCCTTCATTTGCACTCCTGTCTGACTTCCCATGTCATCTTGAAATTACACTTCTCCCATTTAACGCTAAGAAGTGCTAGAGTTATCATACTGTGCCCATATGGCAAGCAGGTTGGGAAGCTCCTTATGTTTGTGTCTTCCTGTAATTCAATGTGGCAAGGATAGCTAGGCGTCTGTTGTGCTCTTATTTAACTGCGTATGCCTCTACTAGAAGTCAAAGTATTGGCATTAATTTCATTTGTTGGAAAACATGGCTCTGAGAGTCAAAAGCAGAGTGATTTTTTTTAAAAAAAATGTGTTGTGGAAAAAAAGTACTTTCATTCATTTATATTTTATTTTTGTACCTTTGTAGCAAACTTTCATCCTACGATGACTTCTGTGCAGCTTTAGCAGACTGCTCCAGATGTTACATCTTATTTTTAGCTCTACTAAGCAAACACCAGAAGCAGCAGGTCAGTTTTTTTATCTCTTGATTTTTATATGTTAATCCTCTGATGTGTCTGTGTATTATTGTGTATAAGCTTGTTTTCAGTGACCTACTTTTATGCATTTACCAAATAAAAATTTTAAACGGTCGACAACATTTCTAAGTGTTATAGTAAATAATGGAAATGAAATAATTTAGATTAAAAATTCAAAGCAGTTCGGAGGACAGAGAGTTGATTAACCTGTCTATCCTTTGCATGTGTAGAAACAGTCCCTTGAGTAGTTAATTGTTTTTCTTAGTTTTAAAAACCACTTTTTAAAAGCAAATAGTTTATCTGAATATTTAATAGTAGGAAATTGTTGGGATTTCTCCTGCCTTCCTCCCCTGCAAAAGAAGTGTGCATTTTCCAGAGTTAAGCAATTTGAAAGCAGAGGAAAATTTGTTCCTTGATAGCTGCATAGGATATCAGAATGTATCTCTCCTCTGCCAGAGAAAACCGTATGCCTAGAATAGTGCATTTGGAACATTCACCTAGAAATAAGTGTTTAGAGTTTGTCAAAATGCTTCATATTACAAGGTAAAATTCTAAGAGTATAGTTGCTACCAACTTCATTAGAACTTCAAGGGTCAGGTGTTGCTGTAGTGTCCTGCTATAGCACAGTGATCTTTCCTGCGTTTACGGGCACTGAAAGGCTATGGGAGTTTGGTGCGGGATCACAGTTTGGAAGTTTGCCACGTTGGTAAGAGTGGGGTGCCCCATGTATGGGAAATTACTCAGCTCTGTTGCCAGGTAAGATTGAAGAAGCTAATTTGTATGTAAAGCATAGATGTTCAAAGGTGGAACGAGGTTTCAAAACATACAACATTAAATCACATTAAGATTATTCTTAAATGTAAGGATCTTCCTTGGTTGCTTCAGCATCTAAACTAGTTGGAGGACATTTAGTTATCCTACAGAATTTATCCCAGGGTTAGTAATTCCTAGAGAATTGTTGGAAGGAGGTTCTTTTGTGCCGCTGTTGTTAAAAGCAGTCAACGAAGGTAACCAGATAGCTATGCTGAAAAATCTACTCTTTCTCTTGCCAAATACAAAAATAATTAATCCCTCTCCTGTTTACCTGCCTTCCTGTTTTCTGCGATAATACACATGGAAGAGGAACAAAGATTAAGTTGTTTCTGTTTTTCTAAATGTCTGTTGATCAACCCTTCTGCAGCATATCTGAGTATTTCTAGGTTCAGGCTGCTCTTGCATTGTACACTCTTCAAAGACACCTTAGTAAAATGCTATGTAAATGATATGTAAATAATATAAGAAATATCAAAGGCATGATATTTTACTAGATTTATAGTTATTTTTCTGTGTGAGCACTGTATTAAAAACTCAAAAAATAATGGGACTGGGAGTAAGGAGCTTAAATTGAGTAACATCTTCGTCTCAGTTTTCATCTGTAATTTTAAGGGGAACTTTTCTAGGCTCCTGAGATAATAGCTTTGTGTCATAATGAATTATAGGCTCATATACAAATTCAAATTGTTTGTTGTCAGGTAGCGTTCAGAGTTTAGCTTCTCATCTGTCTACTTTACTAAGTGGTCCAAAAAGACATCTTTCTTCACTAGATTAGTATTGCTTTTTGTGTTAAACTGTCACTTGTTTTATCAAAATACAAGTTAGTAAAGAAATAGCTTGTGTAATGAAAAAGTTATTATGTTGTGATGATTGTATATGCAGTTTCTTCAGAATAATTATTTCTTACTGCAGTTTTTAAACAAGCATGCAACTGTCAGTTGTCAGCGTAGTGAAGCCCTGTGGAAACAAGAAGAGGGACATGGATGATGTAATGCTTGACTTTTTCTGTAGTATATAATAAACACTTGAGCTGTAAGGAGTGCAAATGTTTTTCCTGAGGTGTAGTTGGCACTGCTAATCTTTCTTTTAAAATGCTGACAGCTAGTGAGTTATAGCGTGAGTTGGTATCTGTTGAAAAGAAAACAAGTAACAGCAGTGTGAGTAAAATTGTCTGCTGTGGGAAGAAGCAGCAAAGAGGAGGATAGATCAGTATTATTAATTCAAACCATTAAAAATCATCTGGACTAAGAACTGATATGTTAAGAAAGGAAGTGTGTTTTCTGAACTTTGAGGTTGCAAAGTTTGTTGGCTTGGGTTTTTAAGTATCAGTCATGGCAGCTAGAAACATACTGGAGGAAAAACAAAGAAAACCAGCATTCAGACTTTCTCAAGTGCTTTCATAACTGTGACTTTTTAAAGAAGCATTAAATATTGTGAAAATAAAAATGTGAGCACTGGAAATAGGATGAATGACTTGCTCCTGCACCATACACCGAATTCCACAGCTGCCACTCAAATAGTCTCTGTTCTTCTCACCACGTGCAGGTTCAGCTCTTTCCTTTTTTTTTTTTTTTTTTTTCCAGCTCATTTTCTCTCTTGGGTAAAAAGAGTCAGAAGGAATGGGAGAATAGTAATTCAGTTATGTGAGAAAGACTTTTGGGGAAATTGAGTTGGCAAGACTTGCTAAATTCCATGTGTTATAGTCTTAGGTAAGGAGACTACAGAAGATTGGAAAAGCTGGATCTGCAAGGTAGGACTGGGGAATTCGGCAGTGCTTTTCTATACATCTGAAGTACGTGTTCTGTTGGGCTTCACTCATGGCTGGTTTTGGAGCTTACTTTTGTGGAGTAACCAAAAAGTCCTTGATGGCTGCCAGATGCCGTGAAATATGTCAGAAGTGTTCTTGTAGAGCTTCCACCTTGCATGATGAGCTTTGCATGCTGCTGTTTCTAGTCAGCATTATAGTCTTTTGCCTATCTCCAGAAATCTTTTAACGTGATGCTGTTCCCCTCTCCCAGATCATCATCATCATCTCTAAGCTTTTCAGATAAGCTGTATAGAGGATGGCTTTCTCAGGCTATGGTTAATGTCATAAGTCACAAGGACGCCATGCTTTTGGAGCAGATAGAGTGCCTCAATTGGGCAGTAACTTCTGCCTTGCCAGATTCTGTGTCAACTTTTATCAGTGTACAATGAGGAGTCTTGTTTTCAGTCTTAAGTGTGCAAATACAAGGTGTGATACTGACATTTGCGTAGAAGAAATCTTGTGCCCGTTGAATAGAAAAGACCCTTTATACTTGAGTAGCCTGCCTTCTTAATTAGAAAACATTTGTTAAGTATCTGACATCACTGGATGCAGCAATTGCCTATTTGGCAAAAGAATAATCACGCTGGGTCACGTGAAAGTTTCATCCAGGTGACTGTCCATACTCGGCAGTGGTGAAAATCAAATGCCCAGAGATCAGTTAAAACAGAGCAAGCATATATGATACTTCCTGTGTATACCTGCCAAACCTCTGGCTCTTTCCAGTTTGGAAACTTCCTCAGCCAGCTGTGGTTCTCTGTGCATGAAATAAACCTCAGTGGACTTCTTTTCCATGAAATTTCTACAGTCTTCCCTCTATCCCACATAAACTTCTAACATCTTAAACATCCATTGGCAAGGAGTTGCCGTAGCAACTGCCCATTGCACAAATAATTCCTTTTGCTTGTTGTTAATTTGGCCTTCACTATCTTTATTTGATTCCTTCTGGCTCTTATATTGAGAAGTTGGTGAATATTTAATCCCTCGTCATTCATTTCACACCACTCCTGACTTTCTAGACCTTTATTATATCCTCTTTGAGTTCTGTCTTTTCCAGGCTGAAGAGTCCTTGCTTACTTAAGAGTCCATGCTTGTTTGGTCCTTTTTGATATAGAGGCTATTCCATACATTGTGCATCTATGTTGCTTTTCTCAGAATTTTTCACAGTCCCAATGTCCTGTATCTTTTTTTGAGATACGGAGAACAGAAAATGGAAGTTAAGATGTGGCAATATCATAGATGTATGTTCCTGCGTAAGTTTACTTCCCAGGAATTCCTCAAATTTTGTTGGCTTTCTTGACCTCCTGTAAGCATTAAACTCCCATAAGGAACCTGTCATTTACCCTGAGATTGTTCTCCAAGTGGTTATGGTTGGTTCAAAAGCTCTAATTTTATACATGAAAGTGCGGCTGTTCTGTGTTTTTCCACATGCATCATTTAATGCTTATCTGCATTTAAATTTCATCTGCAGTTTTATTACCAGTTGACTACAAATCTTTTTTCTGCTTTTCAGTCAGCCTTCATCTTCACTACTTTGAATATCTTAGTGTCATCAGCAAACTCTTCCATATCACTGCTGTCACCCACTTTACTATGTTGTTTGTGGAGAAACTGAAGTCAACAGGTCCCAGCACAGAACCCTGCGGAACTCTACTGGTCATCTTCTGCCATTGCAGGAACTGCTCATTTACTCTGTCTTCCATCCTTTAATCATTTGTGCGCAGCGGGACATTGTCCCTTACAGCATGACTGCTTAGTTTCACTAGGACTTTGGTGAGTGACTTTGTCAGAAGTCTCCTGGAAAGCCATATGAGTGGTATCTGATGGGTCTCCTTTACTCATGGTTGTCAATCCCTTCAAAGAACTCAGGAATTGGGTGAGGTCTTAGAAGTCTTAAAACTGATTGCTCTGACTGTCCACTCATTTTATTGTTCTTTTTTATGGTTTCTTCTCATTTGTCTGGTACAGACACCAGGCACGAATCTCACTTGGATCTTTTTCTAGAAATAGATTTCATGTTTCTTACCCTTCCAGTCCTTAGGCATCAAGGCAGTTTTGAGAGGTTGCACATCACTGTTATTTAAGTCATTAGTTCTTTTAGAACTGCTGGCTGATTATCCAGGGCTGGTGATTTGTTACTGTTTGTTTTGTCAGTTGGTTCCTTAAAATTGTTTGCGATTATTTCAGTTTTGGACAGATCCTGTGATGAGTCTTCCCCAGAGGAGGCTATAGCATTGAGATCTCCCCAGTTGCTTTCATGGTGGGCATGAACCAATGCAAAGAACTCATTTAGCTTCTCTGCAGTGGCATTTTCTTCTCTGAATGCTCCTGGTTTATCCTGATCATTAATCAGTTCTGCAGATTCTGGCAAACTTCCTGGTCCTGATATGTTTGAAAAGATTATTTTTGCATCTCTTGCATCAGCTAGTAGAACTGCACTAATTTACAGTTTTAATTTGCATGCTGCTTTACCTGTTTGATTTAACAATGAGTTTGTCAGAAACAATTTATTACATGAAAAATAGACTGATATTGCTTTGTCATCTTCTCTAAGGAGATGGCCGCATTTATTGGATTCACTGTGCCTGGACCTGCCCAGCTTTCTTCCCAAACGCATTTGCAGGTAGCGGGTCCCAAATCACTTTATAGTCTTCTATGAGCAAGCAGGCCTCTGCTTGTGAGACTTTTTCTTGTCTCCCTCCAAGAAAAAGACTCATTTTTAAGGCTGTTGAATGTCCTTTTTTGCTCTTAGGATTGCTGCAGTAAGGAAGATTGTCGCAGTGGGGGCCTGTAAATGCAGATAATATCTCCACTTTGTTTCTGGCTTTATCTATTAGGCATAGGCTTATCTGCATGCAATGACCAGCCTTCCTGGCTGATTTTTTGGCTGGCTTACGGAGAATTCTGTGATGAGTTCCCAGGAACCCACTATTTGACTCTTTCAGTCAATCGTGTAAATCATGTAATACCCCAAAGCAACCACAGGCACTTAGCAATAGAGTCTGATGCTGCAGCTATATTTAGTTTAAATATACATGTCTGCCTCTTTAATGCTTTGAGAGTATTATTGATACTCTGCTCAGTAGCATCATAGTCTTATGAGACGTGGAATATTTTTTTTAATTATTATTTTGGTCGGGTGTGGTGGCGGTGGTGTGTTTCTGTGTCCATAGCTTGCCTCTGAAGAAATAAAAGGTCATCAGCTGTAAGGGGATATTGACCATTACAGAACCAATATATAAGATTTTTCTCCTGTGTTTTGTGTGTGCACATACATGTTCATAACTGATCATTCATTCTCCCTGAATGAACATTTTTTTTCAAGAAGGAAGTATCCATTTTAGGATAAATATTCTGGGAACTCTGAAGGAATATCTCTGCTGATAAATCTCAATAACCACGGAAGGTCAGCCTTTCCCTACAGTATAATTTCTGACAGTATGCTGAGCTGGTAGTGTATTTGCATCTTCCTAATACTGGTTTTGTGATTTTTTTTTTTTCTTTTTTTTTTTTTTTTTGGTCTCAAAGAAAAGGTAAATGTGGTAGGGAAAGTGCAGAATGTGTGATATGTACTCTGAATATAAAGTTATCAGGAATGTAGATCTCGAAGTTTGTAGTCAAACAGCCTCCATTGGCATAGATCATATAGAAACCTGCTGTTCTGGTGTATCAAAAGACACAAGAGAGTGAATGTAATTACTAGATAGATAAACGTTAGATTATCAGATAGGAATAATAAGAAGGTATTACTGCCTGGTGTGACAGAAACTGTCACTAAAATATTTTGCCTTGTTTTTTGGTATTCATTTCTACAAAAGATGTTGAAAGCTTGGGAACAGCTCTGAAAAGAGCTAAAAGAATGATTAAAGCTAAAAAAAACCCAAACAACCCAAGGTTAAGCAAATTAATTTGTCGGTGACAAAGGTTGGACCCTTTGCAAGTTGGCTATTAATAGTATCTGCACAAGGAAGACATTTTTGTTAGCAGACCATCCTTTAGCAAAAAAAAAAAAAAAGTGGCTGAAACTGTACAAATTTAAACTACTAATAACAATACAGATTTTAACCAGGGAGATTAGTAAGCATTGAAACAATACCATGGAGGATACGATTTTCAGTTTTTATTTTCAGTTCATGATTTCTGAAATGTTTTTCATTAGAGAGCGTAAACTGCTTTTCGTCAGATGTTGTTCTGGTGACAGTGTGCTTGCTTCTCTTCATTACCTTTCCCAGATTTTCACAAACAAACCTCAGGGTATGAGTTCTTCATTGCTAAAAGTCACTAAGTGCAAATGAACCCTTTTCTGAAAAGTTTACCTAAACAGATCAGATTTTTGGGTGTAGAAATTATTGGGTAGGGTCCTGTGGTGTGTGATACACGTAAATATAAACACATTCTTCTAACAGCCTCTCTTTCTCCCCAAATGCATTTATATTTGCAGGGGAAGGAGGTTCCCTTTTTACTGACAAAGCACTCCCTGCTGTCACTGTGGCAAAGCTGCTCTGCTCCTTGTTTCGGGTCCCTCAGTCAAGAACTTCTTCATTTGCTTTTGATACTTCCAGGGTGTTCTCCCATACACACATCCTTCCCCTTCCCGCCCCGCCCCCCTTATTTCTTCTTTAAATCAATTTTCCTTTTGGGTCATTTGTTATTTCTGGGTTTAAGCAGGAATTTTCACAGCCAGAATGTCACCTCTAGGTGAATCCTTACTGTGTTTGGAAGAGATTAGCTCCAGGATAGCATGATTACTCTGATTACCCTGCAAATAAAAGTCTTACATTTTCTTTCCAAGGTCCACAATAAAGCAGAAATACAAATTTGGAAATGAGGTGTAAATTAGATTTGAATGAGCCCTAGAAGCAGTTCATACTGCTGGACGGGTGGTAGAATTTTGGCTGCCTCCGTTGAAGTTTATGTAACGTGGGGACCACGTTTCATTTAACAGCTGGAGATTCAATAGGAACCCAGCTGCTGGCATCTGATTTTTAAAAAATTTTTAAAATTTTTTTTCATCCTATCCTTCCCCTTCTGAGAGTCCAGATACCAGACAGACTGACAACAGGTACTTGGCCAACATGTACAAGCTCTAGAATGGACTCCCTTATTTATCTTGCTTTCCTTAGAAATTACTGACCTAATTGGCTTTCCTTTCTTACTGATAAGTAAACCTGTACTATTTGTACCTCTGTTTATCATGCTTTACACTGAAAGGCAGGTACTTTTTAATTGCCAAGATAAACTGCTGTCAAGTTGTGCGACTCGGCAAGTACACTGGGTACCTTTGGTACTGGAGCAGTGCAAGGAATAGATTTTTACAAGTAGATAAGCAAAGAAGTCTTTCCCAACAGTGATCAAACGTATATGGTTCTGGTTGTCAGAAAAATAACAGTTAAATGCTGGTGGAGTATGTGGTGCCATTAACCTCTTTAGAAAAAAAAATAGCAGTTTCTTTGTAGATTGAAGAAGCAAAGACAAAAATCAGTTCTCCTTTTCAGCTTTTCTTGATCTGTTTCTTCAAATTTGTTTATATAATTGAAGCTGTGTGGTCTCCTATGTAACCTTCCAATCAGGTTTGGGTACACGCTGTGAACAGCACGTCTCACATGAACACCTCATTGTAAAAAGATGAAATAACCGAGTGTAATTCCTATCTTTAATTTGTCTTTAGTGTTAAAACCTCCATATTATATAAAGCAATCTGATAAATGAATAGTAATTTTTCTGTAAGTGTGCAAGAATGTCCAAAATGCCATATGCATTAATACTCCAAACATTTGGAGATGTATAATCTCATTTATTATACTGGGGGTTTTTTGTTATGTACCGAAAGGCCCGTGGGCCTTGTACAGGTTTAGTCTTGCAAGGAGTTTCAAAATGCCATTCATTTTTACATGTGTTTCTTTACACAGCAGTTCTAAGCTGGTGTTTCTTATTCTGTCAGTGTTTAATCTATGTAGATTTTAAAAAGAAATATAGCAAAAAATAATATGAACCCTCCAAGTATTATGCTACTCAGGAGAAGCTGTACCAGTTTTTCGCTTTGACTCTGCTAGTTAAACTTTCACTGGAAGATAACGAAACTTTGGTAATGTGCTATTAAAACCGGATGCGCTTAGGTAAAAGGAAGTGTTTTCTAAGTTGGTTTTGCTAGCCTGGAGGTGGAAAGCACAGTTGAGATCACACTTCTCAAAATACCAGTTGATTGCTGTAGGTACCTGTTTGTCTGTGTTCCGATTGGGTACGGCTGTTGCTGGGCTGATACTGTTTTGCCCAAAATTAGAAAGTCAATATAAACAAGTCAAACTAGACTGCCTGCTCTTTTCACTTCTGTCTTCTGATTCATCAGTTGTTTGTTTCAAATTCTGACAGCCTTTGTGAATTGGGGGTTGTGCCAGCAAAGGTGAAAGCTTTTAGTGGTTAGTCAGTAAGAATGATTGTGAAAATTGGTCTTGATGACATTTAGATACAAGCAAAAATATGATGCCTCGTTAAATAAAAGTGAAAGTGCGTCCTACAGAGTGGTCATATTAAATACAAGGATGTGAGAACCCATTCCTTGCTTAGGACACTGCCTGCTTCTCATATTCGGGGATAACATTCATCATCTTGACCCTGAGAGGATGCTATTGCCAATGTCTTGTGGCAGAGGCTTAAGACCTGGAACTTATTGATGAAGGGATGTATGAAAGAAGGATTCGCTGCTTACACATATGTTTTTTTTTTTCCCTTCAGTATTAGTTTCTATACTTTGACAAGCTGGACTGTGCCTGGTTAACTTATGTTATTAATACCAGGGAGGATTAGAATATCTGTGAATATAACTGTTTGAAATAAAACAGCATGTAAATTGTTTAGCAAAATTCTAGGTTAGTGCAAGTACGGTAATTTAGCAGCTAAGGGTAGATGGCTGTGCAGTATTTGAAGAAATGCCGTTACTTTTCCTGTACTCTTAAGATAAAGCTATGCACTTCTCTTTTTGGAAATGAGTTGGTTTTGATGCAAGTGATGGAGGTCAATGTTTTAATTAGTTTATACCTGGGTTAGTTCAGACTTTCAGAATTTATTTTTTTCTTCTTCCATACAGGTGGGTAAGAAAAAGATGGGGATGTTGTTACGTACCGTTCAGTTAGGATCCACTAGTCCTGCCAAAAAAAGGCTATTTCTTAGTATGTGCAAAATGAAACAACAAGAGGGTGTAATTCTATATCCCACTAAAGGGCAGGGATGGAAAGTGCTTTAAGAGAGCACCTTGGTTGAATCATAAGATATCCAGATACCATATAGAAATAGAAAGTATGTCTCATTTAGCAATGATAAGAATAAAAGGATAGCAAGAACATGTAAAATCAGGATCAGAAAAAAAAAAGGCATAAAATGAGATCCAACTAGAAAGAGACATAAAAAGAAACAAAGCCACTTTCTATAGTGCATTAATAGTGAGAAGACAATAAGGAAATAATTGCGGCAGTGTTCAGAAGATGAAAATTATTAATGGATACCACTGTGAATAGTGAAGTGTGGAACGGCTTTTCTTGCTGCTTTTTCTGAAAGGGTTAAGTATGGTCAAATGATTAATCTCTATTGCAGCCTGAGTTCTTTTATCACTAACAAATGAGCTGCAGCATATTTAAGTGTCTTCAAACCAGCTAAGCCTGATGAAATTTACCCTTTGGTGTTTACAAAAGGACAGCAAGGGGTAATGTCTCTGGGATTCTCGAAAAGTTCTGTAGGATGGCAAGGCTGTAGGGCACCTGCTTTTAAAAGGAGAAAGAGGAAGAACTGGGGAAAAACAAAACCAAACCAAACCAACAGACCGGTCAGTTTAGATTACGTTTCTGGTAAAAATCTGGAACAAACAATTTAGCTCTCTATAAGCAATTGGACTTAACAAGGAAATAAGTAAGAGTTAACATGGATTTAACAGTAACAAATCAAAGGGAAAGTCATTTCGTTAGCGTCTACAGTGGGTAAGAGTCCTGGAGTGGCAGGGGAAGTGGTGGTCTTGGGTCATCACAACTGACATTTGCTTACTTGAAAGATTAGTAAGCTCTGGCCCATATGATTATTCTAGTTATATAAAGTGCTGTTTTAAGATTACTGTGGGATTGGTAAAAATAGATGACCTATACTAAGTATATCCCATTAGTAATTACCCCAATGCTATACTAGTTCTGTCAGATGTTTTTGATTTCTTCTGTAAACCGGGTTAGGAAAAATAGTAACATAAAAAATTATTTCTAGTTGCTGTATTTGGCATTCGTTCAGTTGTTCCTGACCTGCTGTTAACTGAATTGTGAAGCAAATTAAGTATTATCTTCTTTTTAAGCAGCTAATAGCTTTTGATGTTTTCTGTGTAATATGGTTTATTTCTTTTATTGCAGGATTTGGTTATCCGTATCATCTTCATTCTTGGTAATTTAACAGAAAAGAATAACCAGGCCCGTGAGCAATTTTTTAAAGAAAGAGGAAGTGTTAACACCTTGATATCATTATTCCAAACCTACCATGAACTTGATTGGGATGCACAGAAATCGTACCATGAAAGAGGAGAGGAAGAAAAAAAACACCCAAAGCATCCTTCAGAAGCAGAGGATGTTCTGATAAAACTGATAAGAGTGCTGGCCAATCTCTCCATTCATCCCAGTGTAGGAGCAGCTCTGGCAGCTGCCCCTCGCATTGTAGAGTTACTTGTTACAGTTCTAGGTAATAAAATCTACATTGTGTGTGTTATTTTTGTTCAGTCTGTAAGGAGAGTTTAGCATTTTTCTATGTGGTCTTCTTACCTAGGTTGAGCCATAACTAAATCGGTTTCATTGCTAAAATAACAAAGTCAGGCTGCTGATACTCATAGACTGTTTTATGTAGAAAGTCTGTTTGAGACAGTGGAAGCATTGCTGCTTTGGTACTGGCGTTTTAATGTCTAGGGAAAGATGTAGAAGTGTTTCATTCAGTAATAAGATTTGTAGATATGATCATTAAAGATAAGGAAACATTTTATTTTAAATACATCTCAGTAAGAGTTCATATCTATAAGGGAAGTCTGTTCTTATCAGGTGCTACATACATGTGTTTGGTGTTTTTAAGGTTTGCAGGTTTTGTGACTTCTGGATTGAGTATTCTTTTTTTCCCTGCACCCATAATTTTCAGCCTCCTAAAAAAATGTCCTCTTATTTTTTCTTCTTTTTCAAACTTTCAGTCTTTATCTCTTTCAGCTGGAAGGGCATGTCTTTTTCCTTCCGAACAGATGCTTATGACTGCAGTTCCTTTACTGCTTACTGATCCCTTTGTAAATCTAATTACAGGCTAGGACTGGGCAGCCTGCTCTCTCCATAGCAGAGTTTAGCAGTGACAAGATACATCTCAAAGAACTCAGTATATTTTAGTGTGTGATGAGAACATCAAATATTACGTAAAGGCAGTCAACCTGGTTATGTGCTATGCTAGTTTACCAGTCTTACCCACCAGCCATGGGGGATTAGAGAACGCAGATTCTCAACTTTGTCTGTTCTGTCTTAAACCCTGTAGGAGCTTCCCAGGTTGGAACAGTCTTGATTGTTTAAGTGCTTTCGAGCCTACAAGCTTCTTTCTGTCACCCTCCACTCTCTGAGCACTCTTATCAGTTAGTTTACCACAAAATGTTCTCTCTCCCCATGAGCTTATCCCACTTTTATTTCCTTCATTCCTTGTTTCTGAGGCCAGAAACCTCAGAGAAATCAGTATGCACAACTTTCAGAATTGCTGATGTGATTTTGCACTTGTTAACATTCTGTCAGGAACTCTTAAGAGAGAAAATATTTCAAATATTGTTAAAAAGTCTTTTTTTTCCTTTTTTTTTTTTTTAAATGGTACCTGACATTTCAGTATAATAGTCCTTGGTATTTCTCTGTGTCTATCACACAGGCCTATTTCAGCATGTGGACTTTCCTCAGTTCCATCTTAAAGCAGCAAATAGGATCTGTAAAATTTCTTAGCTAACTAGATTTTAAACTATGTTGCTTTAGTCACAATAATTTCTGTAGCTGAAGAGTTGGAAAGAGTGAGTTTGAATTGCCATTTTTAGATCAGCTGTTCCTGTTAGCTTCTGCCATGCCACTGAAAAATAGAATAGGTGTCTGTAATAGTGGCCATGTAAACTATGATTCAGTTTGCTTCTGAGATACAATGCACTGCTAAGTTCGAATCGTGTGTGTGTGTATGTGCATATGCATATGTGGGGTTTTTTGTTTTGTTTTGTTTTTTTCACTATCAGAATACAAGTCAGTTGATGACTGTGAGGAGTTGGTCATCAATGCTGCAACAACAATCAACAATTTATCCTACTACAAAGTGGAGAGTTCTGCTGTTCAAGACAAAAAGCTACACATTGCTGAAAGTAAGGACTTTGAAACAATACTTTTTGTATAGGTTTTTGAAAGTGGAAGTTATACATACTATATTTTGACACTACAGAAAAGAAAGACCCAGATAGTGTTTTATGGTATCATATTGTAGGAATACAAAGTTCATAGGGTTAAATTCTTCCTATAATGATTTTTCGTTCTTTTGGAACATAATTCTATGACTTGTGTGAAAATAGTCAGCTTGTTGACAAAACCCATTATTTTCCTCCCCAAAGGAATTTGCCATATTGTTTTCTGTTCAGCAATTTTTGCTAGCCTTGTTCAAAAACCATGCACCTGAGCCAAAATAATCATGTTGCTTTTTACTTCTAATCAGAGTATGGTAAGAAAGTTTTTTTTTTTTTCTTCCTAGTACCTTCCAGACCTGCAAAATCTGGTTTATGACTGTTTCTGGCTTGTAAATGCGATATAGGAGCTGTGTGATTCTCTCTCCTCTGGCAGTATGGACAATAGTTCTATTTCAATGATGTGTAGGAACTGCATCTGAATTCTGGGACTCAATGTTATACAAAAGGCAGTGAGTCTATGTCTTGCACACCTTTCTCTCCAAATAGACAAGAAATTGGGGAGAAATAGAGCCTGAATTTCACACAACAGGTAGAATCATAGAATGTCCTGATTTGGAATGGACCCACAAGGCTCATTGAGTCCAACTTGCGTCCCTGCATATGACAACCCCACAGTTCACGCCATGTGTCTGAGAGTGTTGTCCAGTCTCTTCTTGAACACTGTCAGGCTTGGGGCCGTGACACCTCCCTGGGGAGCCTGTTCCAGTGCTCCAGCACCCTCTGGGGGAAGAACTTTCTCCTAATATTCTGGCTGTCACCCTAGTGCCCTGACTGGTAGATCTCATATTCTCTCTGGTTAACAGTTCTGCTGTTCTGTCACGAGTCATTTTATCACCCATAAGCCAGCAGTCTCTTATTGCTAGTCGGAGAAGAGTGGAAACAGATGACTTCTCTGCCAGTCCCATTTGCTCTCCCTCTCCTGTTTTTATTGTTAGCATGTGGAACCAGTCCTATCACCTTTCCTCTGCCTGAACTGAGGAGAGAGAAAGCCTTTTGATAGAAGACCAGCAGGCTTCCTCCTCCAGGAGACATTTTAGGAATACTTGCTGTTTGATACAAGGGTGGATCCCAAAAACAAACAAACAAAAAATCATTTTGGATGTCTCTTTAAGGCAAGTTGAAGGCATGTTCAGAACCGCAACATTCAAAGATAGAAGTAATGGGAATAAAGCCAACCTCTTTTCTGTATTTTTTTTCTCTCACTTTTCTGTGGCAGAAGGGTTAAAGGTTCACTGATTTGAGTCCTTTATGTGATGGACTGATTTCAGTGGCTCACTTCATAGTCATAGAAGACTGACAAATGTGACTTCTGTAACATTGCTCTCTTGCCATGCACTGAAAACCTACACGGCGGTAGCTCTACCTAGGAAATCACAGAATCAGAGCATGGTTTGGGTTGAAAGGGACATTAAAGATTGTCTAGTTCCAACCCCACTGCCACAGGCAGGGACACCTTCCACTGGACCAGGTTGCTCAAAGCCCCATCCAACCTGGCCTTGAACACTTCCAGGGATGGGGCATCCACAGCTTCTCTGGGCAGCCTGTTCCAGTGCCTCACCACCCTCATGGGGAAGAATTTCTTCCTTATATCTCATCTAAATGTACCCTCTTTCAGTTTAAAGCCATTACCCCTTGTCCTGTCACCACATACCCTTGTAAAAAGTCCCTCTCCAGCTTTCTTGTAGGTCCTCTTTAGGTACTAGAAGGCTCCAAAAAGGTTTCCCTGAGGCCTTCTCCAGGCAGAAAAACCCCAACTCTCCCAGCCTGTCTTCATAGGGGGGGTGCTTCAGCCCTCCGATCATCTTGGTGGCCTCCTCTGGACTTGCTCCCACAGGTCCATGTCCTTCTTATGTTGGGGGCCGCAGAGCTAGATGCAGTACTCAAGGTGGGGTATCACAGGAGTGGAGTACAGGAGGAGAATCACCTCCCTTGACCTGCTGGTCATGCTGCTTTTGATGCAGCCCAGGATACAGTTGGTTTTCTGGGCTGCAAGCGCACAGTGCTGGGTCGTGTTGAGCTTCTCATCAACCAACACCCCCAAGTTCTTCTCCTCAGGCCTGCTCTCAATCCATTCTTGGCCCAGCCTGTATTTGTGCTTGGGATTGGCCCAACCCATGTGCAGGACCTTGCACTTGCCCTTGTTGAACTTCATGAGGTTCGCACAGGCCCACCTCTCAAGCCTGTCACGGTCCCTCTGGATGGCATCCCTTCCCTCCAGTGTGTTGACCGCACCACTCAGGTTGGTGTCATCCACAAACTTGCTGAGAGTGCACTCAGTCCCACCATCCATGTCACCGACAAAGATGTTAAACAGTGCTGGTCCCAATACCGACCCCTGAGGATTGCCAGTTGTCATTGGTCTCCACTCGGACATTGAGCCATTGACCATGACCAGCCAATTCCTTATCTTTATCCTTCTTGATGTTCCTTGGACTGCTCCTGGCTGTATCGCCGCTGCCCCCGTGAAACAATGGCAGCAGGTAAGAGTCAGTGGACTGTACGAGGCTTGGTAGTGTTTTGGTAACATCGCTAATATGAGCCCCGGGTACACAGCACATGTCTCTAGAGAGTGCATCAGGTTCAGGATCTAAATAAATTCTCTTATCTATTACAACTATTTTTCTTCTTTGTATTCCTGGATTTTCACGAGCCGCTTCAAAACTGTATAGCAGAACTGGCTCCCATTATCACAACTGTGCTTAGGCTATCTTCCTAACTTCTCCTTTGTTCCTTTGCATTTAGCCCCATATTGGAGCTCTTTGTCTCATCTTCAAAGCCCTACAGAATTTAGCTCTTGTTCTACCATCTGCTCACCCCCTTCACTGCAACCAGTCAGTTAGATAACTATTCCCATTTATTACATTTATGGCTGTCGCTGCTTGCATTCTGACATTTATTGAGAAAAAGCCAAGCACGTGTTTGTGATATACAACTAATTGTTTTTATTTCATTTCTCTGCAAACCAATAGTGCTTTTAAAGCTGCTAATGAGCAACAATATGGATGGAGTTGTGGAGGCTGTCAGAGTCTTTGGCAATCTTTCCCAGGATCATGAGATCTGTGACTTCATCATACAGAAGAAGAGTGAGTTACTTTTGTATTTGTAGGAGTCCTGTTTTTAAATGTCCATAGTTCTAAAAAAGAAAGATTGTTAATAAGCTGTCTCAGTTAAAGGGTAGAAGCAATCTTCTCTGATGTTTTTCAAATTGGGCAAATGTTAGAATCCAATAGTAGTCATTATAAACACCATTTTGTTTCAGTTTCATTAAAATGGAAATATTGGAGTAGGGGAAATATGCCATGCTGCCTTCACAAAGATAAATACTACAAAAAAGGTGGTTTTCCTAAAGATTATAATTTTGAAATTTCCCTTCACTCTTTCAGTTTTTCAAATCCTACAGGTTAGTAGTGATATGATATAAAATGAAAATCCAACTAAGTTCTCATTTAGGTTCATAATCACAGGTTTTTGATTCACATGTTCGACGTCTTGTTAGCATTTTGTAACATGCATTTAAGATGTTTGACAGCCTCAACAAAGAGACCTACTATTTGCCTCTGGGTGAAGTAGGATACAAGTCTTCTCAAGTCCTTTTGCTTTGGGTGTCTAAAGAACTTTGGGAAAAACAGCAACTCCTTGCTATCCACAGAAGGTGTGTCATAAGTTTAATTAAACACCCGTGCACTGTAAATTTTTTTTGTATCTACCTGTCAGTGCTGAAAGTGCGGTGATATGCCAAAGTGTACAACCCCTTCTTTGAAGGGTGGATGTATCAGTGCTTTTGGAGGAGATGGTCTCTGCAAAGGGAGAACTGACAGTAGCTGGGTGCTGATGAGCCGTCTCAACCAAAGGACAGAATTTTCCACCTGGGAGAGATGGTGTTATCAGTGTGCCAAGCTCAGGAGGAGCCGACTGTGCGATTGAAAGGGGGCTGATACTTTTAAGAAATAAGCTGTAATTCAGTTTGGTCAACGTAACCTCTTCCAATTGGATTTTCACATTACTTCGGTGTATTTTTATAACTAGAATTTTGTGTGCGTTGTTTTGAAGAAAACTGGCGTTCATCATGATGTTATGATAGCTGCTACTCTGGGTCATGCGTCTACTCTACAAATGTCGCAGCAATATGCTACAAGATTAAATTTTGGGGTAGGGTATCCTGCATTTGACTGCTTCCTAAGTATATATGTTTAATAAGTATGTTGTAATGCCACTTGTATAACAAGTCCATCTTCCCAGTAATGTTTCCTTCTTTACAATCCAGTATACAAGTTCATGATTGCTTTGCTTGATGCCAAGAACCAAGATGTCTGTTTTTCTGCCTGTGGAGTTCTGCTCAATCTCACAGTAGATGAGAACAAACGAGCTCTTCTGATGGAAGAAGGAGGAATTGGAAAGTAAGTTCCTGATTATGCTTACGAAAAAGACAATTTCGAGTAGTTTGGCCAAGAAGTTTCAATCAGATTCTTTTTTACTAGGGCCAACAACTAGTACTAAGGATACATACTTGATAGGTGTTCAGCATCTGATGTTCTTCAAGAAAGAGCCTTTTTTTTGCAAAAGCATTAGAGTGGTTTAGCCTGCTGCAGAGCCAAAAACCATAGAATAAATTCTCAGAGATCCTCCTGATGTGTACAGCAGAGGAGAGCACCACACAACAAAGCGACTAAAGCATGTCTTTGCAGTAGCTGCTTATGCTTGACTTAAATGGATCCTATGTGGGCTACAGTTAATAGGCACCATTAATGTGTATCTGTTGTATTATAAGTGCGAAGATTACTTCAGGAACCATGATACCCACATGGTCTCTTGCAATTCTTTGTAACTACTTAGTACTGCAAGGAGAAGTATCTGATGTAGCCGTGCCCAGCAGATAATAGCTCCTGAGTCCCCTCTCTCCGAGAGTTCAAGTTTAAGACACTTGTATTGTAAGTGGTTTTAGATCTTGAAGAACTAGTGTGGATGCAACACTTGTGGCTTTGATGTTCAGATAATAGTGGATCCAGCTTAATTGGAGCAACATGAAAGATCGTGCTTGTAAAGCAGTTGATACAACCCACATTTATGAAACAATATGCCTAACTTTGAAATGCTTTCTTGCTCATATATCATATAATTACTTCTTTATACAATGTGAACGATGCATAGTCTGCTCATCCTTCCTTCCCATGTTCTAGTTAGCTTACAAAATACAAAGCTGAAAAAGAATGAAAATACGTTACACACTAATTGAATAAGAAATGTGAGAAACTTCTATTATGTAGAATTTCTGTTATATAGAATATATAACATTCTGTGGAATATAGAATTTTCTATGTCTGAAAATTTGTGAAGAAGGAAGAAAAAACAGTAACAGTATGGAATAAATCTTGAGAATTTGGAAGTGATTGTTAAGGAGGTCATCCTGACTGTTCCAAACCAGCTCTGTGGATTTTCGGAAATGAGAGTGTTGTACCAATATATAGTGGCCCTGATAAAACATGGATTTAGTCTCATCAGAGAGTTAAACTTAAAAAAATTAGGGCAAGTTCCTTTGGCTTTTCATTAGATGCCTCCTGGTCTTCCACAATGATTGCCTTTAGAGAAGAGGAAAAACGCAAACCTCTTTTTGGTCGCTTTTGAATTATCACTATTTTCAGCTGTAACCGAGTAATATAGTTATCCTGAGTATCATAGTAATCACCAAATTATAAATCTCACAGTGAAGTGAGGGAAAGAGAAGAGGAGGTTGTAGGGTTGGGGAAGAGAACAGCAGTGAAGAGTTACTATTAGAGAAGTCACTAGGGACAGCAGGTGAAAAACAACATTTATTTTTGTGCCCCGGGACTTGTGAACGCTGCTGTCTGATAATGGGAACTCTGGGTAGCTACTGCACGTAAGCTGGTGCAGGCAGAAAACTTATAGCTTAATTTCAGAGTCCTGCTTACAATCTAGCCTGCATTTGGTATCTGTAAGGAAGCGAGACTTGGAGAAATGTCAAGAACGTGATGGTCCTTAACAAAACTGGCATTTCTGGGAGGAGCCCATTGCGAGTGCAGGCTGGGGAAATACAAGAAGAGGCGAGATCTGCAAAATAGACTTCACAGAATGTAAAAGGTAATTCTGTGAGTCATGGAAGTAGAGAATTCCTTTGGTTTTGTCTTCTGGTCAGATCCTCTGGTGTGTGATAAGCTGGATATTCTGACTGAGGTTTTTTGTGCATTCATACCATCTTTTCTAGATGAATTCTTGGTGCCCGATAAGGTTTGGCTCGCACTTCAATCTCTGCTCTAGTAGTAGGCACAGACTTGGGACAGTCACAAGTTGTCATGAAATTTGATGGAATTGTAGTGTCTTTGAGATGGTTACATTTGTGATGGATGTGACTGAAATTGGTCAGTTGGGTTAAAGAGTTTCAGAGGATGGACAGATGCAGGTGGGCATACACACACGTGTAGCCAAACGGCATGGTCACATCCTTAGGGAACTAGACTAAATGAAAAGGGAGAAGTTACTGAGGAAGAAAGTATCGTCTTCAGTTTATTAAAACAGAATTTTCCTGCAAACTTCCACGGAGTCTGCATACTTTTCTAGACCACCAGCTTTTGAAGAGCTCAGGAGAAAACTACATGGAGCAAAACACTGTTTTTGTTTGATACTGGCAGGTTGGTTGACTGTTTAGAAGACTTTGGGCCAACAGACTGGCAGCTGGCTTGTTTGATATGCAAAACTCTGTGGAACTACAGTGAAAACATCACAAGTGCGGCCTCATGCTTTGGAGAAGACACTGACGCGTTGCTGATGCTGCTCACATCGCTCTTAGGTGAGATCCATGATCTTGATCTCTTTTCCTTAATAAAAGAAATAAGTTGAAGGAGCAAAATGAAAGCAGTGTTAGTTGGGTGGTCCTTCTGGCTCAAAGGTCCTTGCAGGTACTGACAGAAGCGGGGGCTCTGCCGTGACGCTCCCGGTCACTGCACAGCACACACTGGGCACCCTGCGGAATGTGGCTTTTCCCCTCATCGTGACCTCCTTGTGGGCAGGGACAACATCCTGACCATTTCTCATCTGCTCCCTAAAGCTAGGGAGGGTGTACTCCTTCACAAACACAGCCTGGGAGGTGCCTACAGGGGAAAGTTCAGACCCTGATTCACTTACCCAGTTGGATCTTTTCATCTGCACGCTTAAGTTTGCTTCAAATTTATGGAGTTTAATTGCTATGTCATAGTCCTATTCTCACTATATGTCATTTTCCTCCTTTATTTTATGAGCACTGCTTTGGTTATGATTTTATTTCGGGTAGGTCATCTGCAATTATCTTTTAAAAAGGTCTTTAAAATGTAAATGAGATCAAATAAAACCTTAACCAATTTTGATTTGGTTTTAATCAGAAATTTACTAAAGATGTACGCTTGGTGTGCAGAAGGCTGCATGTTAGTCAGACCCAGATAGAAAGTGAGATCCCTGTGGTCCCTTTTGTTTTTAGACAATCAGAAAAGTGGGTGGATTTGTGAGGATTTTTTTTCCAGTTACAGCACAATTACTGTTATTCACTGTTGTAATCATTCCTTGGCATTACATTCTTTGCTATGATAGAGCATGTTTTAATGTGAGCAGTAATTCCATCTATTTATCTGAAAATACTCGGTGTTTCAAGATCATTAGTGCCCTTTTTAACATTCTGCAACAGAACTGCAAACTTTACAGCCACCATCACGCTTGAATTCTCTGGCATGCAACGAGGAATATATGTCTTTGTTTTGGAAAATTCTTACTTACTTTTTCCTCTGCATTTAGCACTGTTCATTCCAGCAATTAATTTGACTGCAGAGTCCAGGCTGGGTAGTAATTGGAACTCTGATTAACTAGTACAGCTTTCGTCACCTGGAAGTTCATGTACGATTGCAGGTACAATTGCAATTGTAATGCAACTGTAATGACAATTAATTAAAAATAGGTCAGAATGAAATCAGAAGGCTAGTCTTTCTTCACGTTGTAGTCAGAAAAGTAGCTGTAAAAAAAGCGCATCTTATTCATCGGCTCTGGTTCCTCTGTGTGTTAAGAGCCAACAAATTTTAGTAATAGCAACTGGTTAATATTGTCCTACGTCTTCCTCCTCCCATTGTATCCAGTAACAGCCTTGAACCCTCATCGCTCCGATTCTATCATTCAGGAAGCAGGAGGCAACTGCTGGCAGTCGCTGGACTGTATTTAACCACCAGCACGCCCTCAGGAAGCGGAAAACGCGGAGATGGCACAGCAGACGCTTGACTTCACCTGCTGTGCTTGGCCTCCTCCCCTCTATTTTTCTTTCCCCTACCTGGCACGAGATGACAAAAGAGATGAGGTAGCCAAAAGGGAGTGGAAATGGCCTGAAAAGATGTTGGGCCTGAGAAAGGCTGGACAAAAGGTGCTGTTTTTCTTTTTTCCCTACCTGATGCCAGCAGCCTGAGATGCGGTGGCACTGCTTTCCAGGGGCACTGTCATTTGCCTTCTCTCAGCTGCTCTTGAGTTCCTTGTCACTTCACTGGCTCAGAGCTGCTGCAGGCTGCTGTTTCCAGGCTGTTCTGTCTCCAGAACATTCTTCTGTTTGGTCATTCAGTGAAACCTCCTTTCTCTCTCTCTTCTTCCAGACTTTTCTTCTGCTCACCTTTACCTCCACCATCAATTAGAGGAGGGTTTCTTTGGAATCTCAGTACACGTGAACTCTCACATGGTGTGGTACGAGCTTCCACGGCTCCTGGCTCCATCTTGCTGGTGTTCCAGGGACGGGGAGCCTTTGCAGACCAGAGTCCACAGTCTCGTTTTCAGCTTCCCCTGTATCACACAGAGCCAGTGTGCTTGTCGTGTTCCTGGGCTTGCAGCCAGTTCATACGCTGTTTGGCCAGTATCCAATTTTGCTAGTTTTGAGGAGGGCCGTGGGAAAATTAAATTATCTGAGGATGCACAGCTTGCGTGTGGGACACTGATCCTTGCTGATCCCTGGCGTTACTCACATTGAGCTTTGGGAAATTTACCGCTTTGGTTCAACACTTGAGCTTTTGAACTGGTTCTGGCCCTTGCGCTTGTAGGCTGGAATTCTTGACCTCAGTGATTCCATAAACATTCAATCAACTTCTGGAGAGCACAATAAAAGGGAGAAATGTCTCTTGCTCTGTGTTAGGAGATAGTTAATTTGGGTAGAAGAATCATTTCAGGAGTAGGCAAAGCAATTCTCCCTGAAACCAAAAACCACAACACCTTATCTTCCTCGTCAGGGTCTCTATTTTCTCTGCTGCTGAGATTCATTTTACATGTGTTGGGCTACTCTGCCATAGATAGGACAAGAGCACAAGTTGCAATAAGAAAAATTCCAATTAAATGTTAGGAAAAGAAGTTTCCACCATGGCAGGGGTCAAGCACTGGAACAGGCTGCCCAGAAAGGCCATGGAATCTCCATCCTTGGAGATGTTCGGTACTCAACAGTACATGGACCAGAGCAACCTAATGGACGGTGACTCTGCTCCAGATGTCCTGTCCAACTTCAATTATCCTATGATACCATCAAATGTAGATCTGATGTCTGAGGCTGGATTTTCTCTGATTACAGGGTTTCTTCCTGCAGAGATACGGCATGTCTTCCTTCTTGAAAGAATGGGGTTTTTTTTCCTCTTTATTTTATTACAGAAAGCCCCTAAATGGCATCTTCTCTTTATGCAGAACCTCTTTTGAGTTCTACCTCAGCATGTCTTTGATTTTGGTAGTCTAGAAACAGTGTAGTGGCATAGAAGTCCAGTACTGTTTGCCATTACTGGCCGCTTTCTATGAAATGGAGCCCATCTCCATGCACGAGTAACCTCATCTCTTCCTTTCTCGCTGCTGCAGCTCAGGCCGTGTGCTCTGCATGGGCAGCTTGACACTCCTTTAAATGGCAATAGTCACTGTTTGAGTGTCTCTTTCCTACGCAAAGTTTGACTCAAAATGTGGTTTCTCTTCAGCTCCAAGTTGTCTTTTTCCTGCTGTGAATGTGCAGTAAGATCTCTTACACAGAGCTTGATTTATTTAACAGATTGTGAATCTGGTGCTCTTCTGTAATCTAGGACAAAGCTAAGTCACACTGCCCATTGGGTGCAGGATTGTATCCTCATTTTAGGTCCATTTATGGCCTAAAGGCTGTCAAATATCCTCTTCTTAAACCGTATGAAAACATTTGTTCGGCATTATCAGTTGTGTTTGTAGCTTCCCGATTCAGGAGCAAGCTTCTGTTTGCAGACTGATTTCTTTTTTCTCTAAAGGTTTTGTTGCCACCAGGCAAAATGGAGGGGGAATAACGAGTGACGACTTCCTTTCATTCCTAGCATTGCTTGCCTCTATTAAGAGTACCCTGTTATTTTATTTATGAAGTTTGTGAGGGAGGGCATCAGTAATAGAGTTACTAATGTGGTTCAAGGACTTTAAGTATGATAGTATAGTTTGAAAGAATCTTCGTGAACCAGATTAGCAGAGCAATTTGTGACAGGAAAAACATAGTTGTAGTTAGATGAATTGATGACTTACACTGGCAAAATTGCTGTGGGTATTATTAAAACCCAACTAGTTTCCAGGCAGACAGTCACAATACATGCTTGATCTTGGAGGTACAGTTTAGCTGCACCTGTGAGGTGTGAGAATGAAAGAACCTGCAATACCCTTTTTACCGTTTTATTAACCTTAACATCCTTTATTTTCAATTACATCAAAGTCCCTCAGACAGTGACACTTAAGAGTTTGTCTTAAACACAGGGTGGTTTTTAAGCCATCAACACACACAACTGTTAAGTTGTATGTGCTGTGGTCATAAAATACATGGTTGGGTATATTTTTATTCAGAACTGATGATGATATTTTCCTTTATTACAGATGAAGAGCTAGTGCTGGATTACAGCCTCGACAGAGACTTAAGGGACTACCACAAACTATATTGGGAAAGAGAGTTCAAACCTGTGGCAGAAAAACTTCTTCATAGAATTCAAAGCCATCACTCCTTCCCACTGTGACTATTCCTCCATTTTAATCAGTCTTTTTTTTTTGTGGTGTAGATTGTACAGTTTTATATTTCTAATATACCTGTACGTTGCCATTGGTAAGCACGCTGGAGAGCATGGGAAGCTAATTTTTAAAAAGTCAGTAAAGCCTGGTATTTATATACTAGATACTGTATTTTGAGAAGCTTATATGAAATTTTTGCATGTGTAATTACTTTTTACAATATATTTGAGCTGATCAAGCAGCTGTTCAATGTGATTTGTCTATTAATTGCATAGTTGCTTGGCTAGGAAAATGAAACAAAAACTATTTGCTGAACTTGTATTTTTTAAAAGATAGTTTACCACTGAGTAGCTGGACCTCTGTGGTATGAAAAACGCTGTGCACTATGAAAGAATGTTGCATGACAGGAGCCACATCTCACCTATAGACTTTGATACTTTCACTTTATATGAAATTCTCTGACAGACTAACCCAAATGTGATTGAATGCGGTCAATGGTTGGGGGAGAGTTGCTCCCCTTTCCTTTCGAGGTCCCCTTTCTTCACCTGATGCTGTGTGGCCAGAGTATCCCAGCTCCTCCCTTTGTCCTTGTGGGATGTAGGTACAGCTGTGCCAGTAAGAGGCTTTTCTGATTTGGGACTTCACATCTTAAGGCAAAACACCCATATCCCTGATGTAAGAGAAGATTTTAGATGGCTGGGTATGTTCTTGTTTCAGTTGTTCCCACATTCCCAGGAGCCACCTGTGTGCCTTTACTTCTCAGACCGCCTTGGCCAGTTGTCTCCCCTGGGCTCGTGTCTCCATCCACGAGGCAAAAAAAAAAAGGTTGTACATCCTTCACCTTCCTTCTGACTGCTGCTGCCTTGTTTAATGCTCAGTTTTCATCCTTCCAGTACATAGAAGTCCTTGCTTGTAGCCCGTGGATTAGCTCAGCATGTGCATCACTGGCCTCAAGCATCAACAACGCAATTGACTGCAAAAAGCTTTGCAGACCTGACCCATTTGTCTCTTTTCTGACCTCAGGTGACTAACCTGCTGTGCAGGGGCTGCCGGGGGCTGATCCCGAGGGTCAGCAGCCTCGCACTGCGCTGGGTGCGTCGGGGGGCACCTAGCCTAGGTCCCTGCTTCTACATTCTTGGGGACTACTTTATTGTTGATGGGACAGGGGAGAGGAGATCTCATGGTCCAGGTTTTGGGAGTGGTGAGGAGGAAACTTCAGTGAAGGTAATGAAATGTGCAATGCTCTTTTTGTCCCAGCAGCTTGAATATTTCTTGTGACCAGCAAGGCTCGGCCCCGCAGTGAATCGCTTAGGGAGCAGTGCCTGTGGCAGCCTCCTCTGCTGCAATCCACAGGAGAGAGGCGCTCAGCGGTTCCATAAGGTTTGGCTCCAACAGCAGCTCTGCTGAGCTCAGAAACATCTCAATTATCATTCCTCCTTTTGCCATTTACATTTTCGCTGAAGTTGAGAAGATAAATGGCTTCAATGCCCCACTTGTGTCTTTGAAAAAATCTTGGATTTGCTTTCGGGAGGCATTAAAGAAAGGCTGATGGGTAAGTACTCCCCTGTGGGGAGAGAGCTTGAGGTGTTTGTTCTTGGCAGTGGCATCAAGGCGAAAGGCAGCAAAGAGCAGGCTGTGTAACACGGGGTGGGGATGCAGTGGAAAAGGCCTCATGGCCAAGTCCTGTCAGCAGGTCTGATCAGAATTGACAGGCGCTTGAGTATCTGTCAGAAGGCAGCCTGAAACTGATGTTTTCATCAAGCCCAGGTGGATACATAGGCAATTAAGATTTGTTCAAAGAAAACGCTAGTTATGCACGTCATTGCCGATCAAACTGTAGGCAAGGGCCTGGAGCGCTGTGTAGCGTGTCTTAAGGCACAAGGCAAATTTGGGAATCCCGTAGCAGAGAGCAGAGCGGGGGCAGGTGCTGTGAGCGAGCTCATGCTTGGTGTGGCCTGCGACTGCTGCAGGGCAGAGCAGAGAGCCCCAGGGCACCCAACAGCAGCACCCAGCAGTGGCTCCTGTGGAGCTGCGCAGGCCCGTGTCTTTCCCTGAAGAAAACTTGTGGGTAACAAAAACAATCCCCAAAAATGCTGAATTTCTGATGTACTCTTATGGCTGTGTCTACCATTTGGGGGTTTTCGCCACAAACCTTAAAGGCTCACCCCACCACCATCTACAGTTGCTGCTGTGCTTAACAGCCTGTTCTGCTTGTTCTCTTCTACCTAAGAACACAAACTCCTCAGCATTTTTAACGGAAAATCCCCCAAAATGTTCAAGATCTTTGTCCAAATTAAGTCTCCTTCTGTGTAGTCAGGATTGTCTGTGTGTTATGCTTAGTGTGCTGTTTGAAAATGTGACAGTATGAAGCCACTGACACACACAGACACACACGCTACAGCGTTTACTGCTTGACAAGGGAGAGTGCCTGCAGGTACCTGCATGTGTCTGGAAAGCAGAGGATGGAAATGGCCAGTTTAGGTTTCTTGGAAAATTTCATGTCTACTTTTGACCCCCTCCCCCCCCCCAAAAAAAGCAGCAGCAGAATCAGGTGCTGCAGAAACGCCATTTACAGACTGGAAAGACACTTTCTCTGTGGCCTTAGGCACAGCTTGGCTTTATGATATGCCCTTAGACAGGAAGGTTTTGCTCTGTTTTTGGAGAGGAAACAGCAGCTGCTTCCTGTTAGTCACAATTTTGACAGTTTATTACTCTTTCTCCCTTAGATCTTTTTAGATATTTTAACTTCTTGGACTGTAAACTTAGAACTGTTCTCAAAGTCTAGTAAGGGAAACCAGTTGGGGCTGAGACCCAGGCCAGGGGACAGAAGTCTTAATTTCATTCTACCTATGGGCTTGGAAAAATCATTTCCTGCCTTACAAATAAGGCTCCTACTTCCTTTAAGCAGGTGGGAGTTTTGACACTTGAGTGCACTATAACCCGTTACAGCCAGGTGTAGGAGTGTGTCCAAAAGAGCCTGTCACCCCCTTGTAGCGCATCCCCCACCCACTCCCTGGTGCCTCTTTCCATCCATTCCTCAGTCTGACTGCACAGACCTGACCCTCCTTCTGATCCCCTTTTGGCACTAGCCTAAGAAAATCAGCAGCCTAATTGGAATAAGGATTTTTAAAATCAGTTTAACTCTCACAATAACATTTAGAGCTACTTACTGAAAAAAAGTGATGATATAAACATACATTTAGAATCTCCAATTGTATCACACCCGTTACCTGTGAGGAAAGAGAAAACCCAGTATGCCAGAGTCTACCTGAAGAGGGGCTGGAGGGCTGTGGGAAGGATGAAAACAGGAGCATATGAGAGGAGTTCCAACTATGGTTTTAGTGAAGATCTAAATCTATTTTACAAACTTTGTTTTCTCTCATCATTTTAGACTCAGTTGAAAAAGTCATGGTTTGTCATTTGAATACATTTGCTCAGTTACCATTTCAAATATTTTTAAATGGTCTTTTAACCAGTAAGTAAACCAGTAAGAACAGAAATGTGAAGTTAAACCACAGAAAAACGCCAAGAGAAAAAGTTGTTACCTTTATTTAAAAAATACCAGTAATACTGACAAATTTAGAAAGCAATTCACACTCATACAAAAGTATTCATGTGTTCTCCAAAACCACCGTATATTAAACGTCAGCATTTTAATCATGTTTTGATTTACTAAAAATAGATGTTTTTTAGCCTAGTTATTTAAGCAACTGCAAAACTCAGTAAGACCAGCGTTGGGCATGGCGTACAGTAGGACTGTTTGGCAGTCTAGAACAACATTCCCACACCTTGTCCTGGCTCCTGAACAGGTGTCGGGTCATCCTTGAAAACCAGGACAAAAAGCTACTCGACAAGTCACACCGTCAGATCTCTAAAAAGCTCTGAGGACCCAAGGCCCCTTCTTTCCATAGGAAGACCATTGCACTTCGGAGCTCACTCAATAATGCTGAACAAATGTCCTGTAGCATTTTAAGGCTAAACTATTTGAGAAGATTTACTGCTATCTTTCAAATTATCCGTGTGGACAGAAGAGGTTTAGTCCTGATTAAAAGAAGAAATCTAAATAACAAGGCATTTTTTGAAACCACACACAATAAAGGCTCAGACAATAGCAGTGCTCACTTTCACTTTTAGCTTAACTGGAACAGCCCGTGTCTGTTCACTCCACCAGCACAAATAGCAGCAACAAGATTTTCTAAAATTATTCTCGTAGGGAAAGCAAATGTCATCAAGTCCCACTTCTGGTCACGCTCCAGCTCCCGTAGTATTTGCCTTAACACAAGATCTATATATCTATCATTTGCTATATTGCCACAAGTTCATAGAGTGTCCCGTGCTGTCTAAAGCCAAAATACCATGAGCAGGCAGCACTTCTGCACAACCCAGCCTTTTCGACTGCCAAGCGCTCACTGCCGAGTGGCAGCAGGGATATTCCAAACACGGAAATAGCTGAAACTAAGGGAGTTATGGCACAATGGGCATCTTAACTTAGAGCTACCGTTGGTCCTGAGGCTTCGCATCTTCCTCTGCCATACTGCAGCTGCAGAACATTCCGAGGTCGACAGACGGCCGGAGACATCAGGTCATATAGCGAGTAATAGCTCTCAGAGCATAAAGTAGTTCGGCTTGCATCCGAGCTTCTACCAGAAGCAAATTTACATGGACCTTGGGAAAAGAAAAGAAGCTAGGCTTTAACGGTGTGCTCGCAATGATGTGCTCCAGCGAAAGGCAGTTTGGGGGGGCTGTGGTTTTGGTATTAGTTTGCAATAGCGATGAAGGAGCACTTCGCATTTCAGCTACCCAGACACCAAGCTCTATGGGTAAAGCTTGCGGGGGGCGCAGGCTGAACCCGTAGTGCCGCAGCCCAGCACCGCAGCGGCTCACGGGCACACCTGAGCAGGTTCACAGGAAGAGGCAGCCATCCTTTAGTAGACGAACTGGTTTAGCTGGAAAAAAACCAGACAAGCTCTCGAGCACACAAGCCCTCCTTCGGCAGCAGACTGTGAAATTTGGCAGCTTGAAAATAATAGTTCAAATTTAGCTTGAGTTAATCTATTAGTTAAAGGCAAAAGGGTGGTTGGTACCTGTGGAGCAGAGGGGGTTGTTAGCAAAGGAAGAGGTGAGAAGGTCGTGTGCCCCTGTGGGACAGAGAGAAACACAGAGGTAATTACCACCTGAACAACATGGAGCGCTTAGCTGAGGTGAAGCACAAGAATAATTCTAACATGCTATTAAAACTATTATCTTTACTAAGACAGAGGTGTTTAGTAGCTGCCATAGCTAAGAAGTTTTGTTCCCCGGCTCATCTCCTCAATGTCTTTCCTGTATGTCTTTGAGAATGAGATCAGAAACTGGGCGGGGGGGAAAAGGGGGTGTGAAAAGTATCGTCTCACAGCAGGTTGGCTGCAAGTTTATTCTGGTTTGCAATGGCCGTGTTTGGTTTCATCCTCATGATTTCCATGAGGATGGATGGCGATTGCATCTTCATAGCTATCAAAATCCAAGGATTGTACGTGTCATTGAGTGCAAAGTTTTGGACTACAAAGGGTTTGTGTGCTTGAAAATCTCATCTCTGTTAGTCTAACCAAATCAAACATGTACTATTTTACTTGAACAACCTTAAATCATTGTAGTTATAGCACCCCTATTACAACTGGGTACCTCTAAACTATTTGCACAAGGAGTTCAGTAAGAAATAGTCTCTGATGGTATGAACACTGATTGATGCGCACTTATGTTTCAGCACTGTATCAGCATTCATTTTAAGTGGGGCTTAGAAATATTTTTCCAGAGAAAAACTGGAGGATGTTAACCTGATGGAGTAGACATCCAAGGGTTAATAGCAAGCAATATTACCAGGAGGTGCGATTCAGACTGTAACCCAGCAGCAGAACTTTAGGCTTTAACACGAAGTAACTGCTTTGGGGCCATTCACACTCAAAATGCCGGTAGGACTGCAAAGACTTTGGGCCAGCACACAAGCTGCTCTGGGCCTGAGGCCAAGAGATGGATCTGGCATCGCTTCCCCGCCTCTCTGGGCCACAGGCAGCACCGACCAACAGCAAAGGAAAAAGCTGCAGTGGCTGGGACGCTGCGCCATTTACACCTCTAACATCCCCGTACGCTTCAGAGCTTGCACAGTCTGTTAGCTAGCAAACATGCTGTAGGAAAAGAAAAATTATTTCAGCCTGGGAAGTACTACACCTCCTAAGGGATTTGCTGAAGAATGCCAGTAACATCAGCTAAAGCTGAATTGCTGGCTGGGTAGCCGTGGCTGTTAGCATGGCAAATGCATCTACTGCCCATGTCCCTCAGCACACATGCAAACCATACCTTCTCAGAGTGTTCAAACTGCCTCCAGAAGCTATCATACATTCGTTTTGTGGTCTTTTCAGGAGTGCAAACCACAGTCTTGATATAGACTTTAAAGCTGCGGTCCAACAACTGATTAATTTCACCATAGTCATAATCATCGTATCTGTTCGGAATTGAAAGAAAAACACACTTTCATTTTCAACAACTAGTTCTTTCACTTGCATTGTTCATAAGTTCCTATAGCAAAATAAGTTATTGCGTAAGTTGTACCAGCACAGGCCCTTTCCCGTAAATAAAAATATGTTTGAAAATACATGTATGCTTGCTTAATGTATAGCTTTGCTTCAATTTGATAACCTAAAAAAAAAAAAAAAAAGCCAATGCTAACAAGTCTAACGTATATAGGACAAAAGTAGTAAAACTGACCTTATTCCAAACATACAATGAATATAGTTCCAAATTGCTCGTCTCAGCATTGAGGTATCCACATCTTTGTGCATGGCCATCGTGTTGTAAGTCAGATTATAAGCAATATGAAACTTCTCATCAAGTAGTTGTCCCACATCTGGGTAAAGACGATTAACCAAGGAATAGCCGTGGTCTTCCCAAGAATAATCCTTAGAACAAGTAAAAATGCAGAATGGAGCATTTCAGAAAAGAACTTGTGAAGGCCTAGTGCTTTAATGTCATTTATCTCAGGGCAGATAATCTGGGGCGGGGCAGGGGGGTTGTTCATTTCCTTGCTTTAAGCCTCTTCATCCATGGGGCAGTCAGTTACAGCACAGTCATCTCCAGGTTTGGTATTTGGCACAACAAACAGATTGGGCACTAAACTAAACCTCCTGACAGCCCCGTCCTTGTTACCTGAACACGAAAGGTGGGCACGTGCATTCCGTGTCTGGAGAAGTCTTTGTAACCATAGCTGGTATCCTCAAAGTGACGAGACACATCTCTTGCTGGTGCTGATTCTTCATCTTCTGTTAATTTCAAACAGAATTTCACACAATTTCAGTAAGAACAAACTGGAAGCGAGCTAGTGGAACTCCTACAGAAGAACGGGAGTCTCTGTGCTTTTTAAATAAATGCACAGGTTCACTAGACCACCTGTATTAAGTCTCTTTGGTACAGCTCAGTGTGACTCCAACTATGGTTTTTAGAGGAAACACCATGAAAAACATTCAGATTCTCTCTTACAGACAAAGATCTTTTCCTCCTTTCTTCTGTCTATCACTCCCTATCCCCTAAGTCTAGGGGACACTTTGCTCCTAACTCAAGGGTCTGTAAAAGCATCAAGGGAAAATCTGTTTTGGAACAGAGAGCTTATTAAAAAAGAAGAGACCTCTAAGACTTCCATGCCAAGTTTTAGAGGAAAACTCCCGTTGAAGAGCCCACCACAACCCTAAGCTTGTAACAGATGAAGTATTATCTCTCAGTCATCTGAAAAGTAATGTTTCGTACATTTAAATAGCTAAGTGTGTTCAGGACTTCACATCATCTTGCGAGATGCTTAAATCTCCTGTGAAACTTTTAAATCTCTCTAGAGGGAGATTCCATTTCTGTTGGACATTTTTATTAAACATCATATTAGTCAGTAGGTATTATGGTATGTTTGAGAGAAGCCACAAATCATGGCACTACTTTGCTTTTAAAAGTGTTCCTGGAAGAAAACAAGGCACCCCTGATCTTGATCCCTTCAAAGAACTGATAATGTTTTTGAGACATCTAATAATGCTTTTTTTTCCCCTTTTGCTGTAGTAAGTATCTCTTCAAGTTATTTAGAAAAGTCTAAATAAATATATTAACACATCTTTTCTACCTGAAGAACACACGAACATGCTTTCTCTCTTCTCTCTTTCAAAACGTGTAGCCATCTCTTCTTGGCTGGCTTCCTCTTCATCTCGACACTCCTGTAGCTGCTTCATTTTCTCCATAAGAGCTTCAACTTCACAGACAGACTCTGTAGACTTGAAAAGGAGAGAAAAACATTTAATTTCCATGTAACAAGAGCTGACGATGGCATAAACTATCAAACCAGAAAAATTAAATGCAAACTATGTTCTTCATTTACATCTTTAAATACTGATTTTTTGACGAAAACAGTTCTTGAACGAAATCTGTACTGACCCAACAGCACACATTTAGTCATCGTCTTTTTTCAATTAGATCCCTGGAATTTTTAGCATATTTTAAGAATCACAGCTTTTTGGAACAAGTGGTTCTGACAGTAAAATTAAAATAATTTCTGTTACTTAATCTGAACATTTAAACAACTAAAAGCCAAGGAGCTGTAACAGAAATTCTGATAGAGGAAGTAACCACAATTTACTACCCAACTGTATTTTTCCCCTTCTCTGCTCACAGAGAAGAAACACGTTGAAGGAGAAAGGAAGAGTGAGTGTAAATGCAGATTTAATGAAGCCTCAAAGGAAAGCTAGTGCAAGATAAAGAGCTGCTTTAACGCCACAACGCACGATTAATTCAATACCTGGCCTTGTAAAAATCCATCACCACAAAGCAAAACAAAGTTATCTTCCATTTATACAGTTCTGCCCCTTTCCTCTCTGCCTTTTGCAGTTGGTTTGCTCCTTCAGAGAACCAGCAAGCTCCATCAGACAAAATTCAAACGCCACCCACACCACTGCAGTAAAGTCTCACAGGCAAGGAACTTGCACTGAAAATATCTTGTTTTCACTGTTCTTAAAGCAATGCTTAGTTCACGTCATGCTTTTCACTAAGTGGAAGCAAGTACAGATCAGTGAGCGTAAGTGCTGCAGGCAGGAAATACTGTTTTAGAAATGGAGTCAGAAAATTGTGAATGATCTGTGGTGTTCTGTATCACAAACAATTCAAGGCAACAAAGTCAAAGACTGGAATCAAAGGAAGAGCGGACTTTCCCCTGGACCCATGAAAAAAAGCATTCCTGGCCACTGCTGCTCAGGACACGTATCATGAAATCCCAGAAGCCAGGAGTCATTTCAGTTTGCCTACATGAATGACAAGAGACCAAAAAAAATAGACGACTGAGAGACTGTATCATCTCTCCCTTTGGTAGCTTCTCCCAGTTTATCAGTGTCATTTCAGCTTCTCCTAAATGTATCTTTTCAACTGCTCAGCCCTCATCTGGGTTAGGCTAATCAATCCCACTCCCACTGAATGAAGACCTGGGCACCCTCCATGTGTTAAGTTTACCAAGAAACAACTATCAGAGACTGTTCAGACTGATACTTACTGGAATACTTCCAGTTGGGCTGGCATGAATGTCATCCACCCCGTGGTAACCATTTGTGATATCGCAGATGCAATAGTTACTGACGGAAGGGGACCTGAAGGTGTGACCCCCTTCGCAGTCGATCTCCGGGCTGATCCCACAACCAAAGGTGAAGGAAGCAAGGGAATGGTAGTGTGTGAGGAGAACGACCGCGTGGATCAGCTCTGCCAGGGACCAGCTGTTCTCTTCAGTCTTCAAAAGTTGCTTTAAAAACAACGCAAGATTAAAGTATTAATTCTGAAGCCCTTCAAATGATCTCTCATTAATGCAGGTGACCAATGCATTTCTTTACCAGACAGAATTGTTTTTCTGACGTCCACACTCACTTCCCAACTCTCTGTTGCCGTTAGCATGCTCAGTGTCCCGTTAGCAGGTTATGTGCCAGCCACAGCCTCATGTGGTTAAGCCACACAGGAGATGACTTCTCTCCCCTCTCTGGCCCTCAGCTATTGAATCAGCTGAGGTTTCTATTTTGCACCATATGGTTTGTATCGAGGCCAGACTGACTCGCGTTGAAATTTCACACCTCTCACAAAGATGCAACCACAACAGTCACATGTTTCTTCAACTGGTCTTTATGGTCTCAGAAAGACCTGGCAATTCCTTGCGGACCAGATATGTAACAACCCAGCATCAGGGCCGGGCTCCCTCCATCTTGTCCCTGTGGGTGGAATGCTCTACATTCGACAAGCAACTTCAAACCCCAACTTCCCCTTCAGGCAGGAAAGTGTGGGAGGTTTGGGGCCTTCTGACAGAGCGTGCATCCTCCCCCACAGCCCAGCGTCCTGCCTCCCAGCAAGACCGCCATTGTCCCTCCACACAGCAGACAGCACCGAGAAAGCCCCAGCACCCACCTCCTCCTTGCGAAGGGTAAAGAGCAGAGAAGGAGGAGGACGAGCAGCTGCTCCATACCCAGGGCCAGGCATGTCCTTGCCATGAGAGCTGCCATCACCGCATACATGCTGTGGCACACTCGAAGCTGGTGGACCTCAGAGGAGGGGGCAGCAGAAGCAGCTGCTTGGTGGCTTGTTGGTGCTGCGGTCCTGGCCGGCCTGTGCCACCAGCTCCCCTGGGCTGTTCTGCCAGCCTGCTCCCTCCAACCCAGCCTGGAAACTGAGAGCGTGGACAAACCAGCGGCAGCTGAGACAAAAATGTGGTGAGGGGTGTTCAGCCTGACCTCTGCCAGCACCTCCAAAGTGCTCAGGGGGTTCTGGCTACTGAGAGCACAGGGCTGAAGGAAGCGCACATCTCAGCAGATGCCCATCGCACCAACAGAATTCTGACATGTCAGTGTGTTGTAAATTAAATTTCTTAGCCATTTAAGACAAGTCATGGTCATGCTAGAAGTGATACTATATCGCATAGTATCACAGCAATGTAACACTGAAATGGAGGTCAGTAATGCAGAACACCTCGCGCCCTGTCTGGCTCTTAACCCCCTAAGAATCTGTGACTGCATTTACTGAAAAATAAAGGCACATTCACAATACTCCATGAAACATTTACCTCGATGTGTTCCTTGGTGATAAGCCAGGGTCTATGAGCCAACATTTTGTTCAGTTCTCCTAAGTTTTGCAGCTTTTGAGGTGCATTTTCCAGGCCATTCAACCATTTAGGGTCTCCACCAACATGAAGGAAGTCATTCACATGGAGGTTAACCAGGTAAGAGCACTGGTGTCGTGCTGCAGCCTAGCAAGGAAAACACAATTGTGATACAGAAAACAATTGCAGTAAGTCAGTGCTTTATGATAAATACCGTGTCATCACTTCCTCAAAATACTCAAGAACAAGTGATCAAAGGTAAAAAAACCATGAGATTAACACATCAGCCTCTTTTGATTATTGTTCTCACAAGATAAATATTCCTCATTCATATACATTATAACAATGCTGGCTACGAGTGCAACATGCCTATATGCAGGGCATGTACAGGCATGGATTTATTGTATGTCCTGAAGCAAGTAATCCATACTGCATGGTAGTCTCCAGCAGGGAAGAAGCAAGGCTGCCCCTGGGTGAATCTTTACCAGCTAAAACAAAAGCAGGTTTTAGAACACATACAGCAAGAGAGACTAAAGGCAGCTTTTCAGCAAAGAACAGATGCCATATCATTTATCCAAACAGTAATACTTCCCTCATCAAATTAACACACAGCCCAAAACTTTAATTCAACTTCAGCAGACAAGTATCATTGCAGTGGCAGTTTGGAAATTACTAAACCAACAACCTCTGGCAGAAAACTTTCTCAGAATTTAGAGTTTCAGAAACAGATGATGGAACTATTGAACTAGAGGGAGGTGTATTCAACAGGACACACACAAACAAGCTTTCTTGGAAAAGAGTTTCTGAGATACTAAGGAAACTAAAAATAAACAACTGTCTTATTTTTATAACGGATTTTTTCCCCCTCTTTCTCACAGTCCTACCAAAACTATGAACACAAAGAACTGGTCTTATGAAACAATTTGTAAACCAGACACAAACAAACCTACTCTGCTTTTCCCCTTAGCTCCTACTGAAATGCCTTTCCAACTAGAAACTGCAAAACACAGCAATAACCGCTATAAAACAAGACCAGAGAGCGTTGCCAAAGTGGCTTTTTCTGCTTGCTGCTTTATGTTCCAGCATACCATTATCCCGATGTAGTGTCGGTAATGAAGCGGGAGTGGACCATCCATTTGCAGTAGATAGTGCTGAGTTTTCAGAAAGCTTTCAAGATACTGTGGGTGGAAAACCATCACCAAGGTAACATTGTCCAATCGGCCCAGCGTGGCAAAAGAATCTGCAAACAGCGTGTGCATCATGGCGTCTTCCTTTCCCACTTGAATCGTCTGATTGAACAGAAAGAGCAATTAGCAATATTGTCTATGAAGTACCAATAAAATAGTAAACAAATATATTACTAGAGCACCCAGAGCCCCCAGCAAAAGGAATTATGTTATAAATCTATTAATGGCATTAAATCAGTGCACATAAGGCATGGCACATAAATCCCCTTAATACCTCTCATTTAGGAGATCGCAAGTGGTTATAACAGCAAAAGGAGATTTTTGCCTTTACACTTTCTCTTGTGCAACACCAAGTTCTCACTTTTAACTGTCTCACCTTCACTTTCTCAAATTGATCTGACTTAGTTTATTACAATAACAAAGTAAACGAATAATTATTCTCATTGAGGAAAAAAGAGGGAAAGAAATAAAAATCTTGCTAACATGACAAGAGAGAGAAATAAAGGGAAATTGAAGCTTAAGGCTCTAAAATTCCTAGAAAACCACAGGCATATTACTAACTTTTCCTCTGCTCCAAATTCTCTTACCAGATAATCAGGAGAGAAGCACCAGAAATGCTCAGCCACAGCACTTTGAAGCTTCTCAGATAATTCAGAATGGTAGAGGCAGCTCGAGAAAAAGTAACCCCAGAGCAGGGGGGCAGGTGCCTTACGGACCAGTAGGAAATTACATCCGGGTGTTCACAAGGAAACAGAGACTCTGACAGAAAACAGTATTGGGTTTCTCTTATGCTAGATAGCAGAACAGGAGGGGTCATAACTATTTCCAAAGCTCCCCGGGGCTCTCACTGCTCCTGTACACTGGAACTGTGGCCAAAGTCTCACCAGGACTGAATGTGATCGCGACTGACAATGTTTTGCAGCTCAGCAGCTGTCCTGAAACCAAATGTGGGTTACTACTAAAAGGGTGTTCCTTAAAAGCATAAAGTTCACTGTGTACTTGAAAACACTACCACACCTCCTTCTCGGGGATGAATCTGCTTGGTCCGTGTCCCAGTGGTCTAGGAATTCTTATCCCAAGTTCCTAGAAAAGAAAATTACACCATCTCAGCGTTTAGTTATAAACAGCTTTTTAGCTGTGGTTGCGAGAAAGAAAAGAATTCTCCCTTCAGAGCTGGGTTTATTTGGGTACTCACGGTACTCTTACACGGGTGCTTTTACTAGTACCATTTGTACAAATGCAAATCATTTTTTATAGAAGTGCTTTAAAATTAGCCATGCTTGTTTACAGGGTATTGCCTCACTCCAGCAACAAAAAACTCAACAACGAAGGCCCTGCCAACCAAAGAAAACACACACAAATTTTTATGCACACACACACTACAACCTGGTTCACAGAAAATTCTGCATAAAGCATATTTTGGCAGGGTGTCCAGGACAAGGAGTTCAGTACAAAGCCGGCTGCTGTGTGGTTATGCCACTGATATAAAACGAGACCGATGTGTGTGTGTGTACATCCGCAGTACGCCAGCACATAACACTCTGTGCATCTGTCAGGAAATGAAACAGCTGTAACCCTAATCAGATTTCTTTTTCCCAACCTCAAAGAGCTCTTAAACTGCTTAAAGTACCTGATCTACATTTGCATCTGCTTTCTTTTTGAAACAGGATAAAAAGCTATTCACGTCAGGAGGGAAAGAGGGAGGGGGTTTTGGTCCATCAGAAGAGCAGCAGCCACATCCTCGCACACGGTTCGGTGGAGGTGTTGCCCGGCAGGTAGGAGGGAGGCTGGAAACCTCCCAGCAGTTCATGACCTGCCGTCTCCCTCAGCCAGACGTACCTTCCTGCCAGACCTACGGCACCCCGGGCCCTTGGCGCAGCCAAGGAGCGAGGTGCATAGGAGACTTGGGTGCATTAGTGTCCTGCCTGTTAAACTGTTCCCTCGGCAAGGGTGGGAGCCATGGGGTCACGGGCGGTTCTTATGTTTGGCATGGAGCAGCCCCCAGACAGGGGACAGCAGTGTCCATGGGGCACGTACCAACGCAGGACACAGGCACATCTCACACATTTGCACATGCCCACCGCTGTCCCAGCTGGGAAGCACATCGCTACAGAGGCTCCTCCTCAGTGTGTGCGGCACTCGCCACAAACCAGCTCTCCTGAGGGGAGACATTCCTGGCCAGGCTGGACGGGGCTCTGAGCAACCTGATCTAGTTGAAAATGTCCCTGCTCATTGCAGGAGGTTGGACTAGATGGCCTTTGAAGGTCCCTTCCAACCCAAACTATTCTGTGACTGCTCCACGGCCAGTGGTACGGCTTCCCCAGGAAACACGGGAGCCCTGGCACCCGAAGCAGCTCCCAGCAGGGCAGCTGATGGCACTGTGCTCTTACAGATGGAGGGAGACCTGCGATTAAAGCTGGGGATGGAACTGAGTGCTAAACACTAGGCTAGATATAAACTAACCATTTGGGCTCTTATCTGTTCCCTCTCCCCTCCTTTTTAAAACACATCCATTGCCTCCGTTCCACAGCCCAGACCATTCCCTTTTCTGATGATACCAACACCATTCAGGTCCTCAGCAACATTTAGGTAAATAAAGAAATACTGTATATTGAGCCAGTTCAGGCTAGACAGAACAGAGGGGCACCTTTAGCTGTTTTAGGCCTCAAGTGCAAATGAAGTCCCTAAAAACTGCTTGCCAAATTCAGTTTTAAACTTTGCTACATTTCTCCCCTCCCCCCATAGCTAAAGGTTGTTATAAACAAGCAATACTGGTCACACTCACCACTGCACTTTTTCTGTCTTTTGCTGAGGTTTCTATTTGCACGAGAAGCAATTTTATTAATCAGTTACCCTTCCCTGAACTTTCTCCTAAGATTAAAAACCAGCTTCAGAGAGACAGAAACAATCAGCGCAAGTCTAAGTCAGAACTACCAAAGCCCATCAGACTCTGACCGTCTTCCTTTACCCCAAGTCAGGTGCCACCATTTCTCAAGTTTTATTTGGATAAAGCAAGATCTGAGGGCAGCTCTTACACTAGACTTCACATTCCCTGTGACAATAAAGTTTGCGAAGTAGGTTTTTCCTGCTGAGAGTCCCAACACTCACAGACAAATTCTGCCTGTCAGCCAAGTCTCTAGCAATGCGACTTGTAGGATAGAATTTGTATCTTAAAAACACCCGCTCTCCTCAAAGACCCAGCACAGCTGCTTTTCTCAGCTACAGCTACCCTAGCAGATTAGAGAAGCATCTTACATCCAAGTGACAGCAAGAAAAAAAAGCCTGTACACATCATTTAACTTAGCAGATGTCTGCAGTTGTCTGCCAACTCAAGCACTTCAAGAGAAATACCTTGAAGTTCAATTCTTGAACAAGCACATTTCAGTCCTCTTTCCCAGAACAGTTATTAAAAAAAAAACCACACACAAGATTTCTGAACCTGAGATCAGCAAGCTGCTAACATGTTTTGCCTCACGATCTAACACACATCAGCATCAATACAATCAGCCTATTTTTAAAGCACGCAGAGGTCAAACTACTATTGTTATGCTGCATATAACAGGTTACGATCCTTCAGTAAAGAACAAACCCTTTCTGCAAAGTGACTTAGGGTTTTTTCGGTTATTGAAGAAGTCGTCTTGCTTTCCCTCAGGAAAGCAAGCATCCCCTAGAAATCACGGCACCAGCCTAGTATTTGAGAAGCCTGGGTTCAAGTCCCTGTTCTGACAGAGATGTTGCAATGGATTTGTGAAGACGAGCCTCAGTTTCCCATCTGCAAAACAGAGGTAAATATGTTTCTTCCAGAGGGTGCTGAGAACAGAAATAAGCTTCTTGTCGTAACATGCATGGTTACCACAGTCATGAGAGTTGTATAAATTCTGACCCACTGGAAATCTTCTGAAAATTGTTATTTTTCAGTTACAAGCTATGGCAGGCCTTTTAAAAACTCTTTTCTCGTCTTTTTTCAGAAGCAGCATTTAATTAAGTTCTCCTAGTACTTGAGAAATACCAGGCATCTCCGGCTGCTCCCAGTATCTCCTGAATCATCTCACCTGGAGCACCAACAAGCACTTGGCGAAGCAGCCGGGGTCTAGGACAAGCAGCAGTTGCAAGCAACCGGTATTTATTTTGGTTATTACAAATGTACAAGCAACTTTCATGCAATTCCAGACCACCGAGTGGCACAGCAAAGTGACCTACTTAGTTGTGTGTTTTCTGCATTAAACTTCTGGCTTCTTTCCTCCTGTTTGTTAACCTTGCCACACCAATTCCATTCAGCCTAGAAACTCTGTAGCAGAGCGCAGCTCCAAGCTCAGCAGAAATCCAACCACAACTGAGGCTTTAGGTTCAAATACATAATAATAATGCATCACAGGCACTCCATCTTCAAAGCCAGAACATAAAACTCAGACGGCTGCAAAGCTGAGCACCGAGGGTGGAACAGATTTCACCTTCGACACCCAGAAGCTCACAGCTGATGGAGGGAGGTGGACCTCCCCAGGTGGCAATCCATCCCACTGCTCACCTTCCAAATATACCTTGACAGAGAAGCAGCCATATAAATGCTGTATCGCTGTGCTGGCGGAGGCAACCTCAGAAATCACGGCAAAGCCTCCTCCTTCCCTTTATGCAATGTAACTTGCATTTCTGTACAGCCACTATTATTATTTCCATGGGAACTATGTTCACCACATACCTACCATTTCTGAATCTACATGTCCCTCATCACTGCCTATCTGAGCATCTCATCTGAGGTATTTAATTCATCCAACATTCCTGTGAGGTAGGGCAAGTGTATTATCTGCCATTTAGAAAAACAAAAACAAACAACTGAGAAACAGAAAAGCTACATGTCTAACAGAGGCTGCTACAGAAGACTGGCGGCTTGAGCGGAGATCTCTCAAGCCACAGGGTAATGTTCTGACCACCAGACTGTGTGCCTTTTCAGAGACTTCTGAGCAAATTCACACCAAAAACCAGCTCTTCAGAGCTGAGACAGAAGAGTTAATGAGACAAGTCTGCAAACTTAATTATATACTTTCCAGGTACCATTCCCTCTCACCAGTCTGGCCTGTTTAGTACATCCAACGCCGCAATGCCAGCCAGACCAAAAAATCTGTACTGCACACACAACTACATGAAGAGACCACTCTATAACCACAAGCACATAAAACCTCACTCTATTAATGGCCTTTCTAGATCTTAAGACTCTGTCAATCAAGCCCCCTTTTGGGTAATTTTTGAAGTGTCTTGTCAAGAATAGCATTCCTATCAAACTTAAGTAAAAGCTTCAGATCAAAAATGGAACTGCAAATGCAAAGTACAACGTGCATGACCTCTGTTGGTAACAGACCATCACCTACTTTGGTTCTGAACCTCTTTAAAATACAAGTGAAGAAAAGAAAAAAAAGAGTTGCTTCCAAAGAGACACCCAATATTAGAAATGCCACCTAGAAACACTGAAGCACAGTTACAAGCCGAGACGCGGGGCCTCTCTCTAGAACAGGAACCTCATGGTAGCTCCAGCTCCTGCTCCATAGTGCACCTAAAATGCTTTTTCACATCCCTGTTCCTCCCCCCACTGCTGGCTCCTGGCAGCTAGAGCTCTGCCACCTATCACAAAACCTCTCCCAAAACTCAGTTATAGTTTTGTGAGATGAGTATGGGGACTGTTACCAAACTTTTAATTTTCAGTCATTCAGGATTCGCAAGCTGAGCTCCAGCTATGAACCACAACCTTCAGACTGCTTCCCTGGTGTTAGCACAGTGACTCATTTTGCTCCCCTCAAGTACAGTCAGTACCAATATCAAATGTTTTTATCTCCCAGAAAGACTTATTTACATACCTGCTTCAGCCTCCTCTAAAGGGCAAAAAGAACATTTTGTCACAGACAAGTCACCACAAAGTGAAAATATAATTATTGATTTACTTCACTAAACCACATTTGGATTAACATTTTCATGTGAATAATCTGTGTCTTGATTAAGCACTAAATACCACTAGATTCAAACAAAACTGTATGAAAATCTCACATTGTAATGCAACATAAAACAATCTAAAGGAACCAGAGAAGGGAAATGAGTCTGAGGTGACCTTTTTTGGGGGTATCATTTTCCTAGACAATCAAGAAATCATTTCACATAACCTAAGTGCATTTGTATCCAAGCTTAGGGCTAAGAAAGGCACAATGAGCAGTGGGTTGAAAACTCTTCAGTCTCCTAGTAGAATTAACCCCCCTCAACCTGCCCAGTGCTAAAAAATTCAGCTTAGTATACTACAGTATACATTTCAAGCTGACATTAAAAATACCCAAGTAGACCTTTTATATTCTTATAGGCTCACATGCCCCAAAGCATCCAAGCAGCTCACGCTCCATTTCCAAGGGACACTTGGGCACTTACCAGTGTCAGAGGCCCCGCACCGCTGCCGCTGCTCTGCTCGCTGTGTCTGGTTCCTACTTCCCCTTTAAAGGTCACCGACAGCAAAACCACACTGGTGGTGACAGTGACAGGCTACAAATTTGGAGTTTCCTTGTTTGGGACTTTTAACGACAATGACTGGCACAACTGGCCTCACAGGACAAGTTATTTATCACCAAACTGATACACACTTAGCTTAAAAGGCATATTTTCAGTTCTGCTAAATGCACTAGCTACTGTAGTTCTCTTATCAGACAAGTAGCTTTTGGAAATGAAGGGATTAAGAAATAAAGAGTAGTGATCAAATATGGCTCTTTTCCAAAAAAATAATCCCACGAATCCTACGCCTTTTCTAAATGTGGTGTTAAGCAGAACTGGCAGGTTTTCCTATGTTATTCATTTATCTAATGCAGAAGTAGCTACAATTGTTGTGGCTTTCTCAAACCATGATTCACATTAAAAAGACAGAAAAAAAAATCTCAAAAATGTTCATGTATTTTAAATTTTTGCATTGGTTCCGTTTTCTGGGTTTCTCAGACTGTCATTCAACTGAAGCACTAAACATGTCTGCACTTGCACGGATTTAAAGAACTGAGAACAAGTACTCTCCCCTCTGCTACAAAGCACTTTGTTCCCCAGACCTACCACTCTTCACTGGAATTAGAGCATAGCAAATGCTGAAGTGTTTCTGTTTCCACAGAATACATCCATATACGAATTTAAGCCGTTACTTTATTTTAGCTTAAATATCAGTAAGTGTATTTCCTCTGAATGTCTCAAAATCCTTTGAAATAGCAGATTTTAAAAACATCCCCAACTAGTTTATGTGACTTGATTCAAGACAAATCAGAGCAAGGGGGCATGTTCCAAGCTTACATGCCCTGTTCACACAGCAGGAATAAAAGCAAACCCCAGGCTCCTCAGTCTCAAGCTCTAACACCTCTTCTCTGGTCGTCTTCTAGGGCCAAGTAGCAGGAGCAGATCCAACTGGAATAGTCTCAAGGCACCTAAATGCTACCTATTCTTCCTCAGCAGCAACTCTTCCTGAGGTGGTTTTGTGACATGACTGCCTGGAGACCACAACCCAATTTTCTTTTTATTTGAGCTCACTGAAACCAAGAGACTGACTTTCAATGACTAGTGCCTAGTTTTTCTATATGCCAGTTCTGTAATGTGTACAATGAAACAAAAAGTATTAAAGGGCAAAGGATTTGGAAGGAACGTCTGCAATTTCCATGCTGTAAACACTGTTTAAATAGCAATAGATCAGTGACACAGAAGGAAACAAGTTTAAACGTGACAGTTACCGTTTGCATTATGTAGACTGTACTGCTGGATTATGTCAAAGCAAAGCAATTTGTATCCAAGACATACCAGATCTGTACAAACCAGAAGAACACAAAATAGTTTCTGTGGCAACCTGCAGCTGTCTCAGGATTTACAAATTTCCTTTAAAAGAAAAATCTAAACGTGATGACACTACGAAACTTACAAAAGAGATCTAAAGCACTACTTTAATTCCGATCTAAAATAATGCTACTGACTTGCACTTGTTTACACTTATGGCAAGCTCTTCTCTATCAGAAGCACAAGAAGCACTGTTTCAAAAGGATAATCCAAGTCTGTGCAAGAAATAAAGAAACACCCGGCAATACAGAGGCAAAAACTACCTGGATGAGCCTAAAAACCCAGCAGAGCCATCCCACCACCACACACAAGCGGTACACAGCCTTTCCGGGAGCAGGTGGCAATGGGGAGGATAGCTACAGCATCTGCGCTGTCACTGTGGGCAGCAGCTGGATATCCCGTAGAAGGGAGCTTAGAAAGGACCTGCAAATCCCCGAAAGTTACCCTCCAGAACGACGCGCCCACGGGCCGAGCGAGGAGCCCGCAAACAAGCCCTGCTCCCGCCTGCCCGGCGCCGCAGCTGAGCCGGGACTCGGTTGCCGCAGGGGGGCTGCCCGGACCCCCTCCCCACCTTCGAGCAGCGACTTCTCCCTGGAGATGCGCCCCAGGAGCACCACCGCCGGCCCTGGGGAGGGCCAGCCCTGCGGGGGCACCCCGGCGGCCACAGCCCCTCGCCACCCGCGGGTACCTGGTGCTGCGGGCCCGGCCTCGCCACCCTCATGCCGGCGCTGCGGGGCTGGGGCCGGCCGCTCTCCCCTCGCAGCCCCGCCGCGGTTCTATCCCGCCGCACAGCGCCGCCGGGGCGGGCCCTCCCCGCTGCCCGCCCTCGCTCCCTCCTCCCCGGGGCGGAGCGGAGCGGCGAACAGCTGCCTGCCACCGCCCCCTGTTTGTGCTGTCTGCCGCCCGCTGCCTGCCAGCCCCCGGGAATGCCCACACATGTCCCGGACAGGGGGAGAAGGGAAAGCCCCGGCGCGGAGCCGCCCAGCCCGGGGACAAGTGCCGTCCCAGGGCCCACCCGTGTACCCCGCCTCGCTGCTCCGTGCTGCCCCCGGCCCGGCTGCAGAGCAGGGCTGAGGAGCAAGCGCCCCTCTCCCCCTGAGCCCCGGCCTCCTCTGCCCTCCCCAGCACCGAGCAGCTCTTCGGACAACACTTCTACATTTTTTTATTTTATTTTTTTTTCTTCTCCCCTGCACCTTATGCAAGAGTTTCTACCTTCTCTTTAAGCAACAAACTAATTATGGCTTTTAAACTGAGAAATCGCAAGAGGTTAACATTTTGCAGATATTTGTCTGACTAAGTATGCTGCTGGAGAAATTTGGCCTCCTGCCTATTCCCAAGATCATAACAGTCCTGGGCAAACATATGTTTTGCAATCATCAGCAAAACACTCAGCCTTTGTTTGCAGCAGGCTGTACTTCTCTCGTCGACCCCCCAGGGCTGTAAACTCTGCCAGATGCCTTACATCTCCCACCTCTTTTGGTTTGGGATTTTTACGGCATCAATTATTTTAAAAGAAAAAAAAAGTCCCCAAGCTGGCCCATATGATTTTATTTTTTGTCTTCCAGGGCAATCTAAGATTTACAAACCTGAATTCTGTTGGATTGTTTTCTTCAAATATTTTGAATTAAAATATGACAGACCCCAAGAGGAGAATTTCTATTGCAGTTTTAATGGGAGGAGGCGAGTGCAGCTCTGAACTCCTGAACACACTCATTTGGAGGAGGAAGGCTTCTGCCTAAAATTCAGGCTGCTCGGTTTTGAGTCCTGCCAAGCTATCTAACAACCAAGCAGGGAAATTCCATGACACTGAACTTTACACTTCTGTTAAATGTAAAACTGAACACTGAAAAACTGTTCCTGTTATGGATATATGAATCTTGCAACAAAACACAGAAAGCACTGAGGACAGTGCTGTCAGGGGAATGTGGCAACATGACTGACGGCAGCAGTTCTGCACATTTCTAATGCTAAAGCTTTAAAGGCTTCCTTTCCTCTCCACTTTCCAAAGACCACCACCTCTCTGGGCTACGCAATTAACTCCGGAGAGCCAAGGGATATTTCTGAAGGCTTAGCAGCAGTTATGTTAAATCACCTAGAGGTGCCCAGGTACCACAGCTCCTCACTTGGGGCCTTGGCTTTAAGCTGGCAGGTTTCTCCAGAAGAAATGAATTGTGCTTGGTACCTACTTGCACTTCATCAAATGCTTGACAGAAGCACGGAAGAAGAAGAAGAATGCAATACTGGCAAGGAAGGTTGCATATTGTGACCTAATAAAATAATGAAGAACACTGTTTAATTCCCACTGGCTATATCCTTACTTCAGGCCAAAACATAACAAAAAGAGAAGGAATGGACTCCTTTTGAAACACAGGGAAAGAACTGGCTTGTGCTCAGAAAAACTGTTGAAAAAGAGAGTAATTACCTGAAAGCTGAAATGCAAGAAGAGTGCCTCACCATAAAAAAAAAATCTTCCTGGATGTCAGATGAAAGGTCACCCCCTTCAATGAGTTTGTTAACACCCTCGGAAGGTAGGAGGGATGAAGGAGTGGGGGAAAGCAGCACTCCCTTAGTTCCCTGAAGCGTTTTTCCCCCACTGCGGTTGATGGCCCTGCCTGGCTGGATATTTGTGAGGAAGCCTGTTTATGTTAACATTTGTTCCTATACAAAGAACCCTGACAGATGCAGATTTTTGTCTGACATTGTCCAAGGGAAATTATCTCTCATTAAACAACCAACTCAACAGCAGAAAGGTAGGAAATTATACCATGTTCTTTGCTTTCTGTATCAGGATAGATAAAAGCAGTGACAGCATATCAGAAAAAGCATGTACAAAGGGGAAGAGGAAGTTTCACAGCCATAGCAAACAAATAATAATGGTCTTAAAAGCTCTCCCATATGGCCTGAGTACACAAGCTCTGCTCAGGCCCCAGGTATGTCTCTGCCTTAGCAGAATCTCATCACCCTTGTCTCCACCCCAGCCCTCACACAGTATTTCCAAAGCGCAACTCCTCCAAATCGAGGAATGCACAAAACTGAGCCACATGCTCATCTATAAATCAGTACACAATTGTAGACTGGAATTATTTCCATTTGGGGGCTAGTAAAACAAGCTACATTGGCAATTTCATGAGGGAATATGGTTTGACACGAGCACAAAGCTCATTTGGGTACTAACGAGTGCAGAAACCAGTGTGGCCGGGGCACATGGGGACAGATCTATGCTACAGTTTGCATAACTTGAGCGTTCCACTGGGGAAACACAACAGCATGTTTGACTATGTATCGATGCAAGTAAACACAGATCGAATGAAATGCTTATGAGGGAAAGAAAAAAAAATAATTTAACATGAAAATATTGATAGATACCAAGTTTCCTTTCACTCAGAAAGAATGTAGGATAGATACACATGAAGTCACCTAAAGCAAATACCACCTAAAGGATGAAAACATACTCTTTCACAGCAAGCACTTCCATAAATGCTGCTTGCATGAAAGGATGGGTTTACATCTGTGCAGTCTATGTTAAGCCATCAGAAATGCAGTTTTTTCTTATTGCTACAGTTAAAGAAATGTCCCAATGAAGCCAAAAGGAGACCAAGCAGTTGCAATGTGAAAAGTCTGATCCTGCAAACACATTTATCTGCTCTTGGCTGCTGTAACTTGGCCTACTTCCACTTCAGTCCAATAGGGCGACTTTTTTGAGTCGAGTTCAGCACAAACAGATGACTCTGAAGAACTGGCAAACCAAGATACTAAATTCTTTCCATAGAAAAGCTATCCAAGCAGGAGCACTTGAAATGCCTGTTCCTGCAATGCCCTGGACATCAAATTAACATGTCAGAGATTTATATGATTCTTTCCCAGGAACATTTACAAATAAAACCAGATAATTCTTTGGGGCTCTGAGCTACCTGATTTGTATTAGTTCCTAGGACTGGACTCTTGTGGTTTCATATGGTAGCGCCAGCAAGCTTAGCAGAATGGATGTAAATACCAGCATTCGCGTCCAAGTGCCTTTGAAGCCCCCGAGACAGCCGCGGATGGGTGGTGTCTCCCATCTGCAGCTATGCCAGCAGAAGAGGTCGCTGCACCAACCCGGGTGTCACTGACCCCAGGGGGGAGGGATGGGTCTCTGTCCTAAAACCTGCCCGCCCAGCTGCTGCCAACAGCACTCAGCACTGCGTACAGTCAAAGTAAGTGATTGGAGAACTATTTTGGGGCGGGTGGGGGTGTGTGATTATTTTTTAAAATTGTTATAGCTCACTTTGATTGATAGAGGTTAGGCATTGCTAACAATGACCACCAGATCTCAGGGGATGTAACTCCTAGCGAAGAAGCAGCAATAAAAGCATGGAGGCAAGAATCTTTTCAACCAGAATAGCTTGAGCAGCTCCACCTAATCTGGTGCCTTAATTAAGTCACCAGGTGTTTCAGCAATGACTAAGCAGCCCCACACTGGCTGCTCTCAACATTTCCTTCTGGATTCCTCTCGTTCCTCGCTGTCCCAAGCCACTACCCTTTTCATGACAAATTTCAAGTGTATCTCCTAATCTCTTCTATCCCTTTATTATACATTTGTTATTTCTAGAATAGTAAAAATCTTTATCATGATAACAATATGGGAGGCACAGCAACTCAGCAAGCTCCAAGAACTCCAGTGGCTTTTTCTGTTCCCTGAACTATTTGGTTCATCGGTCAGGACTCTTATTCGCCCAAAACAGTCATTCTTCTTGTAATTTCTGCCTTTAAGATTTCTACAGCTCACCCCCACCTCTAAACCACAAGTTGTTTTGTTTTTTCTCTCACCAAAGCTAGTCCAAATTTAACATTCCCTTCTGCAGTTATTAGGTAGCAGAAGTACAAAGTTTAATTTAAGGAGTGATAAGAAGTTGAGATCTTGAGATTATTCATGCTTTGGCAAGGACACGGAAACAGATTTACGGTCCCTAAGACTAATACAAATAGGTAGATTAAAGATGCATATCTAAATCTTAGTAGATTGAAAGAATGTTTTACCAGATTATTCTTCCCCTTTTTTATGGGGGCACACAGCTCCTCCTAGGCTGATAAACAGCAGCTGAACTATAAAAGTTGTTTGTCTGGCTTGTTGTGAATATCCAGTGTTAGAGAAGTGGGTTCTTCTGATACTGTTCTGAGGAGGCTCCAGGCTCATGCACTACACAAGAATACTCTGGTTACAAACTCCCCCCCAAGACCCAGCTCCCTGAGAATGAAAGCCTATGTTATTAGAACTAGTTTCAAAACTGACCTTGGTAACTCCCAGGTAACTTCTGATCTTCTGGTGACTAGGTGTATGGAGAGGGGATCAGTTGTCCAGCTGCAGGTGGCCACTCTCTGGGGAACTGCAGGCTGCCAACCACTCTGCAGTCTCAGTACTAAATGAACATTAAGGCTAACCCCCCCCCCCCTTAATATTAATAAAAGAGTGTATTTGGAGTTCAACCAAGAAAAAGAAAATTTAACATAGCTTATAGCTGTCTAGACCTGGTTTGGCCTAAAGAGGTCTCCCCTCTTCCTTCAGTTAGCAAACTGCTGGGTGACATCAATGCCATTTTACACAGTTCCTTAGAGCTGGTATCCATTTTACTGTCTTTTTTCTCAGGCCCTTTCTCCCCAAGATGAATACTGAAAAGGGACAAATATCCTTCCTCAGTTGAGTGAAAATTCACCCTTGGGAGCTTCCTACAACTCCTAGTCCTTGTATTTGATTCAGTGAAGAGCAATGAGACAATGCAGTACCACCTGGAATGCTGTCTGACCATGCTTCACCACTGTCCAGTAAAGATGCTGTTGGAAGGCCCATCCTACACAGATGGAAGTTGCCTTATCATGCTGGGCAATCCGCTGCTAACAAAACCTTTTACACAATGCAAATTTGTGCCTTCAAAGCAAAGGAAGGCCAGCTGAATCATCTCTGTGTGAGTTTAAGGCCTCTGGGTTTTTTAAACTACATTTGACCTCAGAAACGGTCTTTATGTGAAAAGAGAAGAAAAAGCAATGAAATGCAGCTCATTATTAGCTTCTGGCAGAAATCAGACACAAGGACAAGCAAATGGGGAAAAAAAAAATGCTTTTCCGAGTACTGGAGTGTTATACGTGGCTTACTGGGATTAAGTGAGACCATGACAGCGAGGGACCCAGCACTGCATTGCTGTGAGGTTACAGTGAGTCTGCGGGAAATGCCCGGCAAGTGCCCTGGGAAGAAGTCACAGCTAAAACCTACTTTCATACTCTGGTACGTACAGACATGCAACCCAGAATCGCTTCTCCTCACCAGAAGTTTTGGTCATCTTTACCCTAAGGGGCTCAGGTGTAATTCTAGAACATTGCTTGAAACTCTGACCTGAGGCTCGTGCCGGACTTGATTTTGCAGGTACGACAAACAAAAAGCTTGTTTCTGTAGAGCCTTCACCAAGGAACAAACTAGCAATTCACAAAATGCTTTGTTAGACTTCTTCCAAGTCAACCCTTAATCTCGCATATATTCACACTACAGCCAAAAACTAAGTGATCTTCTTTTCCCTTTTTTTTTTAATTAATTCAATGTTCTCCCCACAAAAAGACAAGTAAAAAAGAATGGAATGCAACAAAAGCACGTAAATAATTTAATGCACCTCAAGAAGACACTTGGCTATTTTTATACAGCTTGATTGTTACAATGAGATGAAATCAACTGAAACAGTACTAAATGAATATGGGAAGTACCATTAGAGATTCAGGAACCCTTATATCAGTAACCGCAGTTTGGAGAACTGTTCTGTGACTTTCTGCTTACACTTGCCACTCTCAGGCACATGGTCAATGTGCCTCAGAGCGGCAGACAGGGAAGGAAAAAACCAGTTATTTTCAGTTTTCACAGTCTAGCTGTGACCCAAATAATATACATTACTTATCCAACTTTGTGAGTTTTGGAAAACCAAAGTTTTTTTTTTTTATTAGGAAAAAAATCCAAACACCTATAAAGATATATTCCCCTTGCATTTTCTGTAATGACCTATCTTGATAGTAAGGTTGCAAGTTCCTCGAGACTGAATCTCTCTCCATATTTGTTCAATATATAGAGCCAAGTACAATAATAATATAGGATTTATCAACTCCTTTAGAACATTATCTTGGCAAAAAGTTAAGTAAAAACATAACATCATCCTAGAGGAGTAACCCACAGCATTAATTTAATGATAGCAGTTAAGAAAACAGATCATAATCTAGGTACTATTCAACACCTGATTGTTTCAAGTTAAGGAGATAATACCAGATCTGCTATTTTTGTATCAGATCTGTTTCTTTTATACTCAAAGACAAACAGATTAAGACCTCTGCTTGAAGAGAATAATGAAAACAAAAAATAGATTAATCGTGCATTTCTTGCCATTTTTCGCAGTTATTATTGGTGTTCCGATTAAATTCAGACAGCACTGTATTCTTCATTCTTCCCTATTTGAGAAGATGACATGGCTGAGACATTTGGACCCAAATCAGTTTATTGGACTTCGCTTTCTAAAACAGAAGAACTGGAAAAAAAAAAAAAAAAAAAAAAAAGCACCCCGCTTTCCTGCTCTGTCTCCTACTCAGCAATCAAGACCATCTCCTACAGTGGGTTTTAGTATTTTGACACTTGCATTAATATACCGTTTCTTTCTCTTCCTGTAGTTAGGAGGACACTGACACCCGCCCAGGGGCCACAGCAGGGAGCAGAAGCCCCCTGGGCCATCAGGGCCACCCCTGCCCTGTGACCAGCAACAGTGGCAGCCAACACTCGCTCTGACGGGCCCCAGCACTGCCAACACGTGCTTCAAGGACATTGTGCATGTGCCCCTGTTTAACACAGCACAACTCCTGCGTCCTCCTAAATCCTGGATTTCGCCGGAGCTCAGAGAGCTCCCTTCAAGGCCCCTGGGACAAGCCAGCCTGATACCAACCTGCCTGCAGGACCAGCTCCTTACCCTCCTACCCCAACCGCTACCCTGGTGCTTTCAACGGGCCACAAAAGCTTTAGGTCCCTGCAGAACAACTGTAAAATCGCAGGGAGATTTCTGCAACTGAGCTGCTTGGGATCTCTGTAAAACCACGAACTTTTCTGGCCTTGCAATGCTGCCGTCTGCAATGGTGATGTCCAAACAGTGGAACTGTTAAAACCTTCCCCCACCTCCCTTCTCAAACACATATCTCCATGGGGAACTAAGTCAGAAGAGGCTTGAAACCAATTCTAGCACTTTCTGTTCAAATACTGTTAAGTGTTTTTTGTTGTTTTTGTTGGTTTTTTGGGTGGTTTTTTAAAGTCAACCGCAATATTGGAAATTAGCCTTAAATCCACTCTTTGTTAACAATCATAATTTTAAATCAAACACTTGCTATTTTGAGAGAGGAAAGGCCACCTACCATTGTTGGACCACCCTGACTAGTTACTATACAGCATTTTGAACATGTGATACTTCTTAAAAAGTCCTGGGAAAGGCCAGCACTGTATGCGTAGTCCCTCAGATTCAAATGCGCTGAAACCACACACAAAATACGTACAGCAGACGTGCTGCAGAAGACACAATGCTCTCCTATTTCCACAGCAGAATCAATATTTTGCAATCAAGCTAGTGTTAAAGCCTGATTTATAGCAGTTTTCAAATGTAAAGTAAATAAATGAAGTACAAGTAAATAAATAACAATGCACACATACCATACTAAACACACGCACACATTTTACTAAGACAATACTAAAATAGGGATAATGTCCCTAAGTAAAGGTTTTGGTGTTGACAACTGACTTTTAAGCTTATAAATCTGTTTTACTGGATACGAAGCGATAGCACTCAAACACTTTCTTGTTTTATCAGTAAAGCTACAAATCTGTACCTGTCCCTCTGTTTCTCTCCACCATAACAACTGCCTTCTGACTGCTCAGCAGGGATTCCAAGCCAGCAAAACAATGCAGCAAATGAAAGCTTGGGCAGAACTGGACCACGTTTTCACTACCGATGAAGATGCAACAACGATCGCTGAGCCTGTACACTAAGCTACTAGCAAAAAATTCTGATTAATTTGCTGACATGCCTATATTACTAACAACAGAGAGGATGATTTCATCAGGATGTGTTTGTCATCATACTGAGAAGTCCAAATCATGAGAGAAATGACCACAAAAATAATTCATTCTATTATTTTAGAAAAAAACCTGTCCGTAAGTATTTGCATTTACTCATCTAAAGGTATTTCCCCTTTTAAAAGATAAATTTCATAAGACTAACAAATTATTTATGACCTAAAGTGAAATTTGACTTGAAAGAAATGTACATGTACCATCATACCATCCAGCAGCTGTTAGGGCTGAGGCTAAGCCAGGTTTGGTCTGTAGCCAACAAGGGCCAGAGACCAACTCCTAGAGCTTTGGCAGGAAAAAAAAAAAAAAAAAAAAAAATCACTTGGCAAAGTGTAGGTCTGGAGTTGTCAAGGATCACTGCACGATAGCTAAAACAACCGAGACTGGGATGAATCCAGGAAAAACCATTTTGGTGAGCTTAGACCTGGGGCTCACAGAGAAACCAGAGCCAAGGTCTGCATTAGGGTTTGAACCAGCAAAGATTGGCGGGGCAGAATTTGAGCACTGGGCTAGGGAAAGAGAGAGGTCTCTGAGAATCATCCACCTAGATTTAAACTTAAGCCTGGTAGGAGTCATTTTGCTAAGGCAAGGTGTTTGCGTGTCCACAGCCAGCTGGTGAAGTTTTAGAGCTTGCACTAACTGGGATACAGAAAGCGAGGTTCAGCTGTGGCAATGAGAGGGGTCCCTGAGCCCCTCTTGTTTCCAAGACACTGATTCTGTGCTCTGTAAAAATACATAAATAAAACCCTGCATCCCTGAATTCATACTGCAATATCATCTATATTCTGTCTTTCATGTGCAAGGGCCACATTTTCTACAGTAAATTTGTTTTCAGGGCTGCAAAAGATAAATGCAGCATTACACACACAGGCAGGCACCTTCTTAATAGCTGTCCTGCATTAATTCTTTTGTTGAAACACAGTCAAGACATTGCTGGGAGGGAATGCTTTATACTAGGGCCACTTCAGGTTGTTTCTAGCAGCACATTGCCCTGGCTGAGGGAAATGGTCTCATTCAAGCAATCAGAATTCATCGTCTGAACACGCCTAAGCTGACCTGAACAGGAAGGAAAGATGACCCCCACGTAAACTTGCACAGCAAATATGTTAGAGTGGAGGACTTTGCCCTGTTTCACATGATACGGCAATTGGATAAATTATCCTAACTGCTCTGAAACCTTCTTAAACACAGCTGCTCTGAGGGGCAGAAGGAAGAAGAAAAAGATAGAGGCAAGCTGAAGAGCTGGTTTGCAGGGAGAGGCTCAGTAAAAGAAATCACTGGATAGGGGTCCCGCACTTCTGGATGGGAATGTGGGCAGAGCCCAGGTGGCCAGCATACATCATATCTAGCTCAACAAATTTTGGAAATAGAAAAAAAACCACCATGAAAAGTAACTGCTGTGCATCCAGAACACATCTGGCTTGCTGGGGACTGCCTGACCATCTGAGTATCACATGTATAATAGGTCTGAACGTGCCCCAAACACATCAGACACCCGGGTGTATGTGTGCAGCAGTTGTTTTACAGAGCCCATGTAACCAGCTACCAGAAGGCTCAAATGACCAAATTCCTTTTTCCCCTTGTCTATACAATCTCCCAGGAAGGGACGGGAGGACGGGGCAGGGGTGGGACAGGAATGTGTGTGGGTAATGACAGCACTATTTATGGGGTCCTAAAAACAGACTAACTCTCTGCATGGGTACTAACTGATGAAAAAAAACCACAACTGCCTGCTCTGCCTCATAACAAGACAGACGTTCACATAAAACAAAACATACATTTAGATTTCTGGCTCAATATTCTTGTCTCTGAATTGTTGCTCTACATATCAACAAATGATCCTTTGTTTTAAGAAAGCCTTACTGGCCACAAGTTTCCCAAGAGAGGGACATGACATCCTCAAGCCCTGACAGGCCTGCCTGGTAATAAGCAACCAGCATGTATGGGATATATGGCACAAATCCAGGGCTGAGTATAGAGGAATCACAAGAATACTGTCCAAGACAGAGGGTAAGTTAAGAAGGCATCTGGGTACAAGAATGACAGAAAGGTACTGGCCACAGTGATCCTACAACCCTGCTATGCTGCCTTGTGTGCCAGCTTGTTGACATTTATGTGGCTATTAAAAAAGAGAGAACCGCCACAAACAAGTCATTATGCGAAACTTTTTTCTAAAAGAACAACCACTAAGGAACACTGGACACAGAAGTGCCCAAGCCAGTCTTAAAGCAATCAGCTAACAATTCTCACTCAACAGCAGCTGAAAACATGCTCCATCCCAAGCACCTGGAGCACGGGGTTGACTGCAGCCTGTTTAAAAGTCAGGGATATCGTCCAGAGCTGCAGTAGAAACAGAAGTCTGAACTTGGCAAGTAAATGCCTTTTCCACTCATTTTTAGAACAAACTCTCTTGATGGAAATTGTCTATTTTAAAGTAATTGATTTTTGCACTTGAGTATCCTACTAAATTCTTAACTGAGCTATGCATGGTTAAAACATTTTTTAAACTAAAAAATACAAGAACATAATGATAACTGTTTGGGGTTTTTTATTAAAGTTTGTTGACAGAATAGAGCAACAACACTTTACATTATAGTTTTCAAAGAGTAAATAAAACCTCTAAAAGCAAATTTATTTCATGTTTTCTCTGTCAACTAGCAAAGTAACCAGTAAATGTTAATGGCATTTATCCTGCTATTTTGGTCACCATCAGATTTGAAGGAATACAGCTGCACCCATTTTTCCCATATGCTTTATACAAGTCTCTCCTTAAATATGTTTTCCTCCTCTTCTCACACAAAACTTCCACTAACTGTTGGAGAAGCTGCGCAACTGCATTTCACACTAATGTGAACTTCCTCATCAGACCATCTACAACCTTTAACCCATGTTCCCAGTCGTCTCAGGGGGCAAAGGGAGTGGACAGCTGCTCAGAAAGTTTGTAACTACAGTACATTGTGAAAGGAACATCAAGGGAACTAGAGTCAGCAAATTAGATTTGAAGATTTAAGTGAACTGCCTGGAGAAACAGCACATATTTTCAGTGTGGTAACAACCTCGAACATTATGTAAGTGTATTGTGTACATTATCCTGGAAAACATACAGTTCCTGTGGTGGAAGGGCACTTAATCTCTGTGGCTTGCTGCTTATAGACAACAGTTTACATCAAGCAGAGGATCCCATCTTAGGTGCCCTTAAACCAACTTGGAAAGCTTTTTAAAGCACTGTTGCAATTATGTGAAAAGAGTGTGGAGAAAGACTCAGAAAGCAAGCTTCCAGGGTTTTCAGTTAACTTCTAAGCGACTCTTCTAAGAATCAGCACATCTTTTCCATACTGTGAAACTGTTTTCCAACTTTTTCCTTTGCCCAGTGTTTTTGCAAACTGACTAGTACACCCAAATGCAGATAGGAGCATCAGAAGAGTGCATGCTGAAAGTCATTTCAGCAGGACCCTGGGTTCATGACCTATTTTATGTGATGAAAATCTGCTAAAATATGAATCAAATGTAGATAACGGTACTCTTTACATTTAGATGACGTAGACCTACGTGTTCATCCCTTAATACAAATGTACCAATAAGGCTTGTACACCAAGTTCTTCCCTGGTAGGAAGCCCCTTCAGCAAATACAGTCACAAAATTCAGAACACAAAAGCCAGTTACAGAAGAAGACACATGAAAGACATGAGAATGTATAGAGAACAGCTGGGCTTTTAGATTCAGATCACTGCACACTAATCACAATTCAGTCCCAAGGTGACTTCCCCCTTCTCAGCCTGGCCTCCCTCCTCCCTACATCATCTCTCCTTCATTTCTCTCAGTGTTCTGCCTTCCCCACCATCATATCTCTACTTCAAAGAAGCAAAAATTACTGTAGAGTGAATCTGATTTTCCCTTTTCTCGCTACCCTGTCTTGAATTGCTCGCTGTTAGCCTGGTTGGGCAGTAATTACCTGAATGAACTGTGCTTTGGATCTGCACAGCAGCCCCACCTGCTCACCCGACTCTGGTGACACTCGGTGGTGCCATGTGCAGAACAGAGGATGTTCTCCCGTCAGCATATGTGCTAGCTCCAGCAAGCACAGAAATGAAAAGTCACTATGACTTGGGTCTTACAAAACCGAGACAGACAGAAATCAGGATAACATTTTTCTACTGTTTTACTGTTTTCAGTCTCTCTCGCCCACACTGCTTCTCAAACTAGGACAGCTTGGCTCTTCTATGACATGTGAACTAGAACTGTTAAAGGAGTTAGTGATGTACTAAAGCTTCAGGACAACTCCCTGCAAGCAAAGCAGCCCCCCAGTAAAACCTCCACCTGCAAAGACTTTCAAGGTATGCAAGGTCTGATTTCTGCCATGCTACAGGTTGCTGCTATTTCCAAAAGACCTCCAGCTCTGCAAGAGCAGGTTATAACTTTGCTGATGGCTCACTGTCAAAGCCACTTGCAGATTGGAAATACCTGAACTGCCCCAGGAAACAGAAAGTCTGGCAGAATTTATCTGGGTCAGCTTGTTATTGTGAACCTGAAACTTGCATGAGTTCACTAAATGCAGGTTGACTGTCACACCACAACTTCCTTCTACTTCGGAAGAACTCGGAAGGTGGAGGCTGAAAACTCTCTCTGTACATCATATACATGGAAAACCAACAGAAGACAGGCTGCACTCCTCCCCAGTGCCTGACAGCTGGATCCGCTGGTCATTAAGGGCAAGGGACAGTGCAAAGCCAGAAAACACAGTTCCTGGAAATGAAGGATGGCAAACCAGAGGCTTAGGTGGGGAGAGGAAGAAAGAGCATCTGGGGCAAAGGACTCCTAGGGAAAAGCATCCCTCTACTTGTCTGGTCTCGGGACAGGCCCCTAGTAGAGGGACTCACCCAGGACAGCAGGTTCATAAGTTGTTGTGTAGTAGTGGGGGGGAGCAGATTTGGTATGTGATTCAACTTCATGGAAGCTTCAAACAGTGAAAGTTTAAGATGGGGCAGGTACTTCATGGAAAACATGGGTTTACCCAAGTCTGTGACCAAACTGCAACTAAATCTTTCCCAATGGCCTGAGCCTTTGCTGTATAATCTCTGCAGATGTATTCAATTCTTAGCATTGAACTTTCACTTTTTATTATTAAGCAGAGCCACTAGCAAACAGAAACACACAAATTTGATGTGAAAATTAGCCTATCTACTCCTTCCACTGCAGCTACTGTGTTTGTTTTCTCTCTTTGGACAAACACCCACCCAAGCTTGGGACAATTCCAGCTGGTTATGTCAGTGGTCCATACAGCAGCACTTACATATAAAAACTAGTCTTCTGTGTAACTCTGTGGACTTCATTAGAATTTCCTTCTAAAATCAGCAGCATTGTTTAGAGCCAGCCTTCCATGTTATTAAATCTATAGCATCTGAGAAAGAAAATCCAGATACCTCTCTTCAAATGAATACAATAAATCACAGTTATAAAGAGCATCTAATTATCACACAGATTTTCAGAGACATTGAACTGTTATCTATTTGACAATTAACACTACAGGCCAGTACAAAAATGTAGGAGTACCTGTTAACACTATTTAACAAAAACAGTTAAGTCCCAAAGTAAAGAGGGACTGTCAGTAGGCAAGAAATAGTGGACAGCTGGCAACACTAAGAGATTTAATGAATACAGCAGCATTCAGCAGCAATTTGGAAACTGTATGCTTGGGTAAGGCTGAATTATTAAAAAAAAAAATCTCCATTTATAAACAGTGTTGATGGGATTTAAAGCCTTTGCAAGAAGGATTAAAAGTCAATTGAAAAGTCTGTACAGATAAGAAAGCAAAAAGAAACTGTGCCCTTGAATTCTGTACATATTGTTTAACCTTATCTCTGTTTCAGTCTCCTGGCGCACAGCGGGGGTGAAACAGGCTGCCTTATGCAGAGCCAGTGGGGTGGGCTCTGTGTTATGGACAATTTAATGTTTGTACAGTGCTTTGAGCTATACTGTCCCCTCACATTCTTTTAGAGCTGTATACTAAAAATCATTATTTACCATCCCCACCAGGTGCAGCTAGCAGATACCAAAGAGAGACGTCAATTGCAAAAGTCTGTCCAGGCATGCTGTAATGACTAGGTGTTTTCCTTGCTTTAGGTAACTGATGATCTTGCTATTCTCTGTTAGACTTTTATAACTGTACACCTTCAATATAACTAGTGTAAATATTGACAACAGGGAGGCAAGTGGAGATTTCTGGGAGGAGTGTGTGGGAGATGAAAATTAGGCTTCAAGATTTTTTCTTCTTGCATCCAAAGTACCCCGTAACATTCTGCTTTACACAAAAGTTACTATGGCTTTTAATTTATGTATCACTTAGAATAAGATGACAGGAACACACAACTAGCTCTTTTCATTCATTAATCCCTCCCCTATCCTTTTTCATCTCATCCAAAATCCAGCCTATTCTGGTAACCTAAGTTGCCTGTTTCTGATGTGCCTTTTGTAAGACAGCCAAAGCTAAAGAGCATTCAAGGTGAAAATATACAATACCACGTCTTGTCTTGGTTTCTCTAGCCTGTAACATAGCCTAAGATTTGATTTGCCTCCTTTGGTCTCATCCAGGATACTCTAAGAGAATTTATGAAAAAGCTCTGTAAGAATCTGGGCCATTGATTTGAATGAGGACTATTTAGCCACGACACACAGCCCCCAAAGAGAACTACTCAACAAGCCAGCTCTAGAAGCAGCGTTTGCCATTTGAGCGCAGGACTCCAGCGGCAATGCCGCACGGCTGCTGGGTCCTGAGGTTTATCTCTTGGCGCAACCCTTCGCTGCACCAGCCTGTCAGAGCTGGTTCAGGTGCATCCAGCACAGCACCACAAAACACATTGTAAGCATATTCTGATTACTTATCTGTGATACTTATCAGCCTGTGCTTTTTCCAAGGGATCGCACAAACCATAACATCAACGTAACCGGAATATTACATGCAGAAGGGGATGGCTATTCCACTGGTAAATGGAGTTACATTTATCAAACTGACAAGCCACAGATATCTGGGAATACATTGCGTCCATGCAAATTTAGGGTGCAAATGAAGAACATCAATATACAATAGCCCCAGGGAGATTCAAATAGCTTACTTGCTGTATGTGCGTAAACCACACAAAACACTCAAATTCTGTAGGAGATAAGCTTTCAAACTCTTACGGCTGCAAAGTTAATCTTTTGAATGCAGTTTTACCGTAAGTCAACACAACTCCATTTCCACTGGTCTGCTAGAGCATGAAACTACCATGACAGCAGCAATCTACTCGCCTTCCCTTGCCTTCATGTAGGTGAGGAAGCTAAAGCGCTAGTACAAATATTGTGTGATGAACTGATTCAATAGATTTCATCATACAGTTGTTATCTGGTTGCTGTATACTCTGTATTCATGAGTATTACTCCTTGCATTTTCTAAACATGGTTTTATATCCTGCAAAGACTGATACTGTCACTCAAATGACATTTGTGACTATTCATTTTGCAGCAACATGTTTGCAGTCCAGTCCTTACTCTGGATGACATACCCAGAGAATCCACATCAAGGAAATGGAAATAAATGTAGCAAACCAATTCCTCCTTAAAGCTCATCACTCCTTTATGCAGTTCCTACTGCCGAATAAAGGAGGGTTTGTTGGTACTTATTTCTGTTTGGACTGCAAAATCAGCATAGATAAGGTAGCTGGGTGTCCTTATTTATCAGTGCCCTTGTTTATATTACAACAAAAAGAACTGGGCTGCCATTCTGTAAGGGCTATGAAAGGTGAGGTGAACCTTAAAAACTGAAAGACCACCTTGCACCTGAATGCAGGCAGGCAGCTGCCTCATTGAAACTCTTTAAGGTATTAGTCAGAGGTCCCCTGCTTCAGTGCACGTAGTTAGAGAATTATGCTCTAAAAAAGTGCAGTTTGGCTCCCTCACTGTAACCTCATGATGTTATTTGTGCATTTATGAATAGCCAGGTCTCTGTGCAGCAGAGCTGCTAATAGCGTGGCATGTACCAATGGCACTGCAGAGCAAGTGATCTCACCTAGGCAGCTTGTGTAAACACGGCACAGCCACACAAACACGACGAGCGTCTGAGCATACTTAAGGTTATTCTACAAAGAATATTTACCGTGTTGCCTGGAAACACATAAATAGGGCTTTTGGAGGTTTTCTCCCCCACCTCCCAATTTTCCATGAAGAAAATTTATGGAAAGAACAAGGATTTCTTCAGAGAAGGGGTTTGCTATTGTGGTAATCTAGCAGACCATACTCTGAAGAATAACTTTCCTAAACAGTATTTCCAAACCCAGCAATCTTCCTTTCCAAGTGCCCATTTCCATTAGGAAGTGTTCTGCTGCTACAGACAAGAACTGATGGCACTTCAGAGTGCCCTGTTTGAACAAATGTACACTGCTGGAACAGGACGGATTCTCCTCACACTTTTTAGACAAGTACTATTTAAAGCTCCATGGACAGGAGAGTGAAACTGAATTTAAATTCTGAAACAACAAGAGTTCAAACCCATAGAAAGAAGTTAATATTCGTGTACCTTCTTGCTTAAACCAATAGATGTTGTCAAACTGACAGGAAAATTAAGCATTTGGTTACTCACAAGGTCTACCAGAAAGTCACTAAAACCCAAGAATGTGGAGATTCAACTGTTTAGTGGTCTCAGAGAAACAGCTACACCTCAGTTCTGCCCAAGTTGGAAGAGAGTAAATCCTATTCACCTGCATTTAGTCTCCCCTATACTACATCTTCCATTAATAATACTTAGAGCAGAAATCTATTTCATGTGGAGCAGTGTTACAGCACAGAAATCCCATAGGCGTGAATATGAAGATCACTGAATATGAAATTTCTGGTTTGCAAAATATTTGCCAAAGTATCCTGTAAGAAAATAAGGTTTATTTTTAAATAATGTATTTCACTATATCAGCTAGTGCAGTTGGAAAACTACAGGGGGCAAGCACTACTTTAGAACAGGCTTAAATGCTTATCTACTTTTATCAATTGTATGAGCTCATCTAAGAAAAGCGACTACCTCTCCCCACAAGTCTGATTTGCTGTTATCACAGCTACAACACTATTTTCTTTCAAAACAGAAAGAACAAACTTGTAACATTTGCTCAGAGTTTTTAGTTTTTTTCTCCCCACCAAAATAGCAACTAATTCTTTCCTTAAAGACTCCACTGCTACACATACCAGAGCAGAAGAAGCAATACTGGTCAGACAACTTACTTTAGAGATACATGCTCTGAATTAAGTGGCATTTCAGAGAAAAAAAATCTGTGCTGGCCAAATGATAAGGAGGTTTAGCCAACAGCTTTGCTATTTTTGAGGTAACTTTGTGAAGTAAGCGTCTCTTTAGGTTCAATATATAGTTACTGAACTCTGCCTGGCTTACCTGATGGGTACAGAATGGTCTAATGGAAAGTGATAGAAAATGTATTACATATTCTTCAATGATTTAATCTCCGTGACCACTAAGAAAAATATAGCTGAAAGAAATTTGTACAGCACACCATGCAGAATACTTAGGAAACAGTCACAAGGAAATTACAAAATTATCCCAGCTGTAGAAAAAGCATAGATGCGACCCTTGAAAGCCTATTTAGGACTAACCTCCTGCTTCAGCAGAATGAACTACAGCTTTGTCATCCTGACAGATGTTTGCCTAACCTGTTTGAAGCCCTCTAATGACAGACATGCCATGACTCCCAAGGTAAAGAGTGCTCAAGTATCCTTATTATTAAGATGTAAACTTTACCTGGTACCATTATCTGAATTAATTTGTGAACACAGAATGACTCTTCAGCGTTATAAAAAAAAAATTATCTTCTTTTTCTAACTGCTGAAAAATTTAGCACACCACCAGTTGTCACAGAATATATTGCTAAGAAATACTTTGATTATGCTGTTGCTGTGTGTCTACAGCTGTCTTTTCATCCAGCTACAAAGTGAAACAAATGCAAGTCTAGGAGCAAACAGCATCAAATATAATGCTTGACAGAATACAGCAGACAGCAGGTATTTCAAATTAAGCATGGCTCAAAGCATTGTTGTTCTCATTTCTTTTATGGCCACAGTGGATTTGTGACTGAGAAGCAGGGGGACAAGAAAGAAAAGGGAGAGTTAAAATTTCTAAAGAACAATTGCTTTGTGATAAACTTTTCAGAGCAGAAATGAATGAATCTACTAGGAAAAGTAGCAGCACCCAATCTTACTGCTCCTGAGAACAACGCTTTGCAGAGGATAAGGGGGGGAAAGAAAAATAAAGCATGCTCTTCCTACTCCCTGATGAAATCAGTTGCAGTATGCCATTGGGAAGGGTGCTTCAAAAGGCTCAGATGCCATGTCTATTCACATCCACTTTAGCACCAGCTCTTGCTAATTTTTGAGCATTTCTTGTTCTCTACCAGCAGCCCCACTATTAGTTACTCTAACAGGGAGAGAGGTTACTTCTCCAGAGACAGACAGGTAATGGCCTTGAACAGCAAGTTAGTTACTCCATCTTTGCCTCAGAAGATGGAGACAGAAGTTCTACTTGTTGTGCACAACCCTCTGCTACCCAAGAAGAGAACAAGTGGTGGCTCATGTACTGCTGAAAACTTCTGCTGCAGTGAACACTCTTAAAGAGGAAGGAACTGTGTTCCTCTCGCTCTGGCACCACTGAAGCCAGAAAGTCTTCTCCAAGTAATTTTTCTGGATGTCTAGTTCTAGCTGATCCAACAAACCCACAGGTTACCCACTGGAGAATCAGCTCCTAACATCTCATATCTCATTCTCCATTCTCAAGCTGGAGACTAGACCTTTCCACACTGAAGAGCAGGAGTAAGAAAAGTCTAGTGAGAGGTCCACCACTGTGCTTCCTTAACAGCAGCTGAAGTTCAGAAGGAACTTTTCACCTATGCTCTCTTCCATTGTTTCTCTTGCTTGCAATTTACTACAATTACATCCCTATTCCCTGGTCACACCAGCTCTGCAAGCAGCAATCCTGTCCTACCTCCTGGAAGGCCCAGATGTTTTTTTTTCCCCTCACACAGTATTAGTAGCTCTGCCATTGCATCAAATAGAGATGATTATCAGCAAACTTCTCTATGCATGCACAAAGGGCAACAAAAATATATAGCTGTTTAATGGAAGTCTTGTTGAGGGCCCTCAACATACTATGAAAATTCAAACAAAAGCAGGACCGATGAGTGTCCAAGCAAGACTTCACCCAAGTGCGTGATTTAAAAAAAACTTGTCACACTTGATTAAGGGAAGGAATGCGTGCAAACTCTTTTGAAGGTTTCATGAGTAGGGGTGAAAAAGAAGTGTGGAAGTACAGACCACAGGCTAAGGTGAGATGTAGGTGGTGGATGGATAACAGTAGGTTTTGTAGGAGTCTTATACAATCAATGTGAAAGGATACTTCTAACTAAATTTATTACAGAGAAAATGCAGGGTAGAAGGGAAAGAGCTTCCATCAAACCTGAATGGATAGGAAAGTGAAAAGGAGGAAATGATCCCAAGTGCAGCTCTGACAGAGCGGTGTAGCTGAGGTGAGTACCCTTCCCTGCACTGGAGCCTCGGACTAATTTGTGAACGTTTGCTCCAGAGAGAGGATGCATGTACAGTAAAAAGGAGAATAGAAGATTGTTGGGAAACTGGAGATCTCTTAACACCCAGTGTTACTAGCCTTTTCCTCTCATCCTACAAGTAACTTTGGATTCCCTGCCTCCTTTCAAGAAGCCCTTAAATAAAAACATTGTGCCTGTGCTGCTGTAGTCTTGCACATAAGCCCCTTTTCCACCTTTATTTGCCAATGAGTGCTGGTTTTCTTCTCTGTTAAATTGGCTGCTTATTCATCATTATGGCTCAGTTTGAGGCAACGATCAGGCACTTCAAACACATGAAATAATTTCCCATGCAGACAAAACCTTAGAAAAAACACTTTTTTTTTTCCCCCCTATTACAAGCTTACAATCTCATTGGAGAGCAGCAGAAAGAAAACATCATGCTAGAGCAGTTACAACAGTGGGAACCCAGTCAAGGGTTCTGGAGCTGCCATAACATCACAATAAATTACTACCTAGGGAAAAAGAGTGAAATCTGTTGTTTGTCAAATATACTACGAATTAGTGTACTAATCCACCAAGGAAAAAAAAAGCCTACATATGTAATCAAATTCAATGTGAAATCCTACTCTACAAATATCTGATAGAGACATCATTATTATTATTGTCCTATATAACTATGTTGATCTTATTTATCCAAGCACTCTACTTATCCGAAACTCAAAGCTTACTTTATCACCAAGAGATGCGATTCTTTTTCCACAGTTATGTCTGAAAGAGGTATTTTACATCTGCTTTGAAGTGTACTTGTGTTCAAGCAACATTAATTGGTTGCACTTGCACTATAGCTCAGTGACTCCATTTGAAATATACTTGGCCTATAAACAAAAGCTTTTTTAAAAAGGGTTTATACAGTCGTACAGCTGAGCTTGCAAATTCATCTGGGTCCAAAAGTCTAAAGTGCAGAACTACAGAGCGCAGTCCTACAATCGCTGTGCCAGTGCACGAAGGTGTCTGAACGCCAAGCCAGCTTCAGTGAAGAAACTGTATAAACTGTGATCCTGTTGTCACCAGTTCAGAGCTAATAAACTCTGCCTCTTAATGTGCGAAACAGGTCTCTGCCTCCTGGAAGACATCCAACCATAAAGAAGGTCGAGTTACATCCCAGAGATATACTTGCGATATCACTGTCTTCAGGTCATTAACAAGCACACAAAACTAGGAACTATATTGGATATCAAGCAGCTAAAACAGCTTTGCTGATGCTGCTCAATCCTGGACAACCACCACATTCATTCTCACTCTACTAGAGAGTTCACCAAACGAACTGGAGTCAAACGCTGTGAGCATTCATGCAAGTTGCTATGCTCAGCAGATAACTATATTGTGAAAGGAGACACAATCTGTTGAGAAGGCAGTCTTTTTACAGCCTTATCTATATGCACTATTTGTAGTTAAACTGCTACCGATTATTTAAAATGGGTTTGATTAAACTGTCACAAACTATGTGTGTACCTTTTTAAACACTGCTTACAAACAGCTTAAACAAGAAAGAGATAAACCCAAATCAATAAGAAGCTTTTATAAGCCCATGTACATTTATTTACATCAGGACTCATAGCAGCTTACATTTTACTGATGAGCTGGGTTATGTATGGAACATTTGCAAAACAGACTAGTGACAAAACTACATAAACGTATGTATGTCGGTCTTGCAGCACTGTCAAGTCAGCCTGGGAACAGCTACTGCTGTGGTTTCCTTGTGAAAGTGTAAGCACTTTAAGATCTGATAAGAGACACTGTAGGAGTATATTATAATAAAGACAGAAATTCAGTTTCAATTCTTCATCCTAATAAATTCACTAGGATAACAAAAGCTCTGTGTGACACACATGCAAGTAATTCTGGGCATTAAACATGAAAACCGCAAGTTTGAAGATTCAAGTATTTGAACTTGACACTGCCCATCAATACTGGATGAGCCAAGCAAGATTCTAGATTTTGGCCCTTTTCAGCTTCAGCCAAGATATTTATAAAAAGCTTAGCTTCTAAATTAGCAAATTTAAATATTCATAATCCAAATATCTGCATGTTGTTTACTTGTAATTCAGAATTAGCATACATTTCTCTGTAACTGCACTCAAAAATTCTGCTGGATTACTGATACCAATTTATTACTAAAATGCTAATTTCATACCATCAGTATAAATGGGAAGGACAGGAAAAAACCTCAAGAATCATTCACAGCTATTTCTTGGGCACCCACAAAGTTTGCATGCTGAAGAAACAGTCCCCTTTATTTCTCAAATACGGTAGTACACCCTCTAAAACAAAAACCACATTACCTGAACTGTAATAATATGGTTTCAGAGAGATGAAGGGGAAATGGTTCTCTCTGCTTTGTCTTCAAGTACAATGAGGAAGTTCTACAACTGACGAATCATAAACCTCACTAACAAAGAAACCTGCTTGCTGTATAGCCTGTGTAATAACATCTCAAAATGATATATTTTGGGTATATTCTGTAATTAATCTTTGGAAATGCTGTCTATGATAAATACTTGTATAACATGAATACTTTAATACATTTAATTTTTTCAAAACTCAAATTGGCTAACAGACCTGGGTTGTATTCCTCCAAAAATGCATGCTGCATTGCTCAGTGAGACTACCAGAAAAGTTTTAATGGATCTGCAACGGTCTTTAAAGTAGTTGAGAAAGCCTGTGTGATGTGCTCTTCTTCCTCCTTCAAAAAAATGGGAGGGGTAAAGGAAGTTTTATTCGCTAAGCTTGGAAATTCAGGTCCTGTCTACCTGAGCCACTAGAGAACCAGTACAGCTACACTGCAATTTTAAACAAGACAGACTCTGGTCATAAATTACAGTGTGCATAGCCAAGCTTGGCATGACTCATTCGTTTTGCAACTGTGCTTTAATATCGAAAAGGCCTTGCCAATCAGCCTGTTTCCAGGAACACCATCTCTTTTGCACACCTGCCTGATGGTTTACAAGTAGAATTTCTGGCTTTTGTTTTCAACCAGAGAAGCCCAAGCTCCAGCACAGGTCCTACCTCCCAAGACCAGCTCCGTACAGCCATGACACCAGCATACAAGCACAAGCGTCTCAGGTTTAAGTGGAAGCCTTGTTGACAAGGCACTTTCCTCAAGACTCTTTGGTCCTCTGGTCCAGCCTTGGGCCACATGACTTGACTGCTAGAGAATAATACCCATCCGGGGAAGCAGAAGGAGAAAACTGCAGTAAAGGCGGGCTACAAAAGGATTTCATTCTGGATGAAAAGGGGATTTACAGAAAATGAAGGAGGAAAGAATCATTGGTATGCTGCACTTGTCTTCTGTTAAGAAAAGACCTTTTCTTTTTTACTTTATTTAATAAAGAGAAATATGTTGCAAAGACTAGAGGCAAAATATACAGTTATATCTCAAAAAAATATATTTACAATTTTATTGAGAGTTTAAGTTAGCATGATGCAACCATTCCTTTATAAGGGAACTTTCATACTCTCTTTGAACATGACATTTCTCTTTTCATTTTCCAATTAATCAGACAAAAACTGTCAAAGTCTCTTACCAAGGAAATTTAGCTATTTTTTGAATTCTGAAACAAAGATCCACATTTTCAAATATGCCTGCATAAACCAAAAAATCTAAAACTTCAAACATCTTAAAAGATTCCTACATTTCATCTGATTGTATATTACTGGGACTTTGGTAAACAATTCACAGGTATTTGATAAACAGTGACCGCTGCACTGTTTAAATGCTATTCATGAATCGGGAAGTCTGGGGTTTTTTCCCCACGAAAGTGGCTAGAAAGCTTGAGGTCTGGCTTTAAACTTTTTGTGCTAACCATAATATAATGTGTGAGTATATGTGTAAACGATATTTATTTTTTAAATAAAAGCATGACAAGGAGACTGGTCTCAGCTACAAAAACCATAGCTGACTTCCTGTTCTTTCATTAGACCTAAAGAATAAGTCAACGCAAATAAAAAAGAGTGCACATTACTATTTCTCCAGGAAAACATTAGTACAAGCCATTTAACATTCAGTTAAAGAGTTCAAGTACCAAGGCCAAGCTAACCTGATAGTATCTTAATAAAAATCCTTATGTGGATCTTCTGTCCATATTCTAATTAGAAACAACATTATCCTTGCTTGCTTATCATATTAATACTTCGGTCTACATTGTCAATGGTCAAAAATAACTTGGATTATTTGCTACAGCTGCTATTTCCACTAACATATGCAATTAGGACCTAATAAGATGATGTGACATAGGCAACACATGGACATATGGCTATATCATAGAACACACACTTATATAGCCCTGAAAAGTGGAAAGACTGCCAAAACCTCAGAAATTCAGAAGGTCCAGTATTTCAGCATCTATTGTCCTCCTAACCTGGAATTAAAAGCAAAAATTTTGAAATTCGTAGATCAGATAATAAGTGGAACAGAAAATAACAAAAAGGTAATATTACTCATACAAAACCATCTGAATTTCCCTTTTTAATCCTCAGAGCTCAACATCAACACAAATTGTCAGACTAGAAGACAGAAAGTCAGGCTACAGCTAGAGAGAATGTAAGTTACTTTTAAAATTGTTTGGGCTTCTTTAATTTCATCTTAAGCATATGTCAAGAATTTATTGAAATGGCTAGTGTTATTTTCAAGATTTTGTGGAGGATGGGGGCAAAGTATCAAAAAAAGCAGAGAAACAAGAAAAACAGTGCTTTTATTTAAAGAAGGGGGAAAAAAAAGTAACCAGTTCAGCCAGCTGAATTTCAATTCCTGAAAAAAAATGAAACAGAACAAAAAAACCCACCAAACAAAAATTTACCAAAACAGTATGTAAGTGACTAGATGATAACGTGCAACTGAGTGAAAGCCAAAAATCGGTTTGACATGCATATTGAGAACAGATCCTGGATCTAGGATAGTAGGTTTGAAGAAGAGAAGAGAAGAGACTAGTACATGTTATAATTATGACTTTTAAACAAAGGGAACTGTTTCTCAATGAGACTACAGCAATATGAGCATAAAACTGTCTTATCCTGAGAGGGCAGCCATCAATGGCTCACTGCCAGCATGAAAAGATGTAGCACGTGGGATTCACAGCAAATGCCCCCTAAAACTGCTTCTACACAGAATGGTGACCTGAATTATGGAACTGAAAGAATGCTTACATTAATGAGCCAATAATATAAGCGTTTAAGGACTGAGGGAATCTGAGAGGACAAACTTGAACTTCTAAAGGTTCTTGACAAATTGTAGAAATGTTCCAGAATCACCTAAAAAAGGGAATGCAATTGTCAGGGAAGAGGTTTAATTTATTACTCTCAGATAGAAATTCTCAACTATACAAAGACAGGACAGGGCAAGAAGATGCTAGAGACACTCTGCTTGAAAAGAGTTAAGGTTATAAAGGATTATGGCATCATGAGGTCAACATGAAAAAAAAAAACCACAACAAAACCTTAATGTGATTCATACACAGTAATTTAGCTTGCAAGACAGATGAAGCAAACCTCTCTGTTCTACTCAGCAGAAATACCCTGTCGTTTTGGTCAAGATGTATCAAAGATCTCAAAGAACTGAAGGCTGTCCTCTGTATTCTCACCAACAAAAGTGATCAGATACCTAGAAAAGATGACTGAGAAAGAAAGACAGGGAACAAGGAGTAAAGCCAAACACCACAAAGACATTTGACCTAAGGAGGAGGAGACTGAGAAGAGAACAGAGGTTCTGTAGAGTCTTGACTGCTGGTAGTCTTTAAAACAGGCAAATAAGTTTCTCATGCATAGCCTAGATATAACGATTGGTTCTTCCCTCAGGCATCTTGATAGATCTAACAGATCTCTTCAGGTCCTTCCCTACCTTCCCTATTCTGTGGTTCTATGAAAACACATTTGAATACAGCTAGCTATCCCACACATAAGGACAAAGAAAATAATCAACATGTACACATGGGAAAGTAATTTGGAAAGCACTGTCTCCAAAAAGAACATTTGGGAACAGCAGATCAAGCTCCACTTGTGCATTTATGGTGTGGTTCAGATGTCTAGAAGGTAAATTTGATTTAAAATGTATAAAAAGTAGGAATATCAGGTAGAACAAATTACAACCTTTTCTGTATACACTATGCTTGTTGGACTGTTTAAGAGTATAATGACTTTCCTGGTGTCAAAACTTATTTGGAAATACTGGAAGAATTTCTATGGCTCCCATTTGACTTGATATTGAAAAGGGGCCTCTTAGTACACAGCTTAAAAACCTCAGTCTAGGCAAATTATGAAAGAGAAAGTTGAGCGATTACTTGATTTTTTGCATATATAGATACATATATATTTATATACATATACACCCCTAAGCCTTGTTAAGAAGTCTGAAAAGGAGAAAAATATTTTTTAAAAATTAAGATTTTTCAGATTCATAAATTAACTCACAGAAAGCTACAATTAATGGAAATGGACATTACACAAATGCATCTTGCAGAGATGCCATTTCCTAGCAGCAAGAACAATTAAACTCTGAAAGCTCTTACTACAGGAAATGGATACCACGGCTTCAATTTTTTAACGAAGATTAGAGATCTTTCAGAAAGATATACTTATATTCAGCTTCTGGGAGATAAACAAAACTCCATGACCTACATATACAAGAGATCGAATCAGATTATCACAATTCTCTAACCTGGCCTAGCAGCCTTAACACTTCTTTCCCTCAGCTGTTCTATTAGATGCTTCTCCGTCTACACATTTTGCAGCAGAAGAGAGCCAAAGGGACTGAATACAAAAGTGACCTGATGCAGAAATAGGCAGGGAGGACCTCAAAGGCAAAAACCATGGAAAGAAGTTCCTTAAATTCCACAAAGTAAGAAAGGAGCTTTAAGACTTGGCAAGCAGAAAACTCTAAGGGACCTAGGGAGAAGAAAGATGCAAAGAGAAAAATGAACACAGCAGGAAGAAGATGCCCACTATCCATCAGGGAAGAAGTGGTGAGTCGCCTCTTGAAAATGCTCTGGGCACGAAATATGTGCAATGAGAACTGAAACTGATCTGCTCCTGAAGACTGAGAAGGAAAAAAAAAGAGAAAAAAAAAGACATTCCACTTGCCCTGAAGGCTGCCTGACATGTTTCATGTTAATGGTACCTGAGTCTTTCCCTTGTCCCTTCACAGGCTCAGGCTTGCCTGACAAAGCAGTTCCAAAGTCACTTGCTTTCAGGGACATCACAAAAATGAAGCATGCATTTTATTGTTATTGTTATACTAATTAATCCATGTCTAAATCTACCTTATACATTACATGCAGTCAGTGTTTACATTTTAATTACTGCACAAGCTGTTCCAAAGGAATCTTTCCTTTCCCTATACTAACAACCAGGAGACAATTTTCCAATAACAGATTATGTTTCCAAGTGTGGTTACTGTCATAACGATTTAACCTTCAGCCCATCCTAGCAACTACTGCTCCCTTTGGCCAGCAATGCATCAAGTCATACTCCAAAACACTGTCAAGGCTGCTACTGGATGCTCAGCAGAAGACTTCAGCAATGTAACTAATTCATGCCACCTGTCTGCTAAAGAAAATTTAAGGTTGCTAGTACAGCAGGATCTTTTCTGTGACAGCAAAATAGCTTATTTGACATATTTATGGCTCCCAGGCTTAAGGTCTCGGTATTTTTGTCATAATGTTGTCACAAAAAAAAACATTAATAATGAAATTTCATATGTCAAAATAAATTATAAAGTGGTTGGAAAACAGAACTTAAATATAACTAGTTTTTTTTAAATTAAGACATTACTATATAAAGGATTCCTAAAAATCTAATAATAAGAAAGATTTAGTATGCTGCAAATACATATATGACTCCAGAGTAGCCAAGGCAAGATATTTACTCATAATGGAACAGGGGGAACCTTCAAATTTTTGCTGTTTTAGAGGACATGTCAGAGTAAGTTAAAAGAGATAGAGAATACAGTCATACTTTCTAGCCTTGAATAAATATATTAGTGACATTAGAAGAAATATATACTTAGATTAACTACAGTTAGATTAGATACATACTGGAGCCTGGATGGGAACACTCAGAAAGGAGCCCTAAGACTTGGGGCTTGGAAAGTCGTCACACAGAAGAATGAAATGATGTTATGTTATACTCCAGAGTTATCAAGCATTTGGAGACTGCCAAGAGATGCCGGGGAACACAGGAGGGACACGTGAAGAAATACAGCCACAAACAGGGTTAAGCGTGGTACATGTTAGACAAGACACAGGCTATGGAAAGAACTTTGTGATTTGAGGCTGAAATCATGTGCAGGGAAATAACAGGAGATCCTGAATTTCTTCAGAGCGAAAATGGGGTTTCATAACACCAGCTATGCCTACAGCTTTCTTACATTCATCTCAGTAATAAAATAATTAGGATTTGGAATCTTATGTGTACCTACCATGTGTTTCTATAGAAGTGCTGTACGTCCAGGCATCCATGGAACAGAAGATGATATGGAAAGGTGCCCTTAAAAAAACCAGTCCTAGAGTAGCTCAGTCCTTGAAGTCCCATTTCTGCCTGAATGAAATTTTGAGTTCATGGGACAGAAAGATAAACCTTGTTTCATATGCCATATGGAAACAACAGAACATGGAAGAATTTATATTTGTTAAGAAATATAGGTATGTCAGGGATGTGCAGGGAAGAAGAAGAAATTACAATATGGCACACATTACGGACCTGAATAATGAAAATAAGGAAAATGTCATCAGCAAGGCATACAAGAAAAGAACAAGCTGACTATGTTAAAGTACTTCTGGAGCTGAGCCATCTAACAAACACGGGAAACATTCTGAGAGATAAAATGCTCCACAAAGCATTCTGAGACAAAGTGTTGGTTTAAGAGACAGGCGATTTTTTGCAGTATTTTAAGGTAGCTTCTACTTCTCTTTCCCATGTTTCGGTTACTTTACAGACACTTAAACAACTGGCAATTTAATATTATGATCTTCTAAAACTACTAAGAGTTTTAAAACCTCTAAAATCCTGATTTTAAATGTTCATAACACTTGAGTTGAACTTCAGATATCTTATAAACAGTGCTTCCTATGCAGAAGAACAAAATGGTATCACTAAAGCAGAAGCCTGAGTGACAGTACAGCCACTGACATTAAAACAGAAGCATCACTTTCTGAAGTATTTTGGAGCATTGCTTTTAATGTATATATTTAACATTAGCTCATATTTACTGAACACCAATTAAATGTTTTAAGGTGGTTTTTTTTAAGCTTAAAGTGAAATTTGAATTTCTTGGTAATTTATTATCTAAGGGATGCATTAGCGGCTATACCTCCTTAATGCACCCATTTATAGGAAAGCATTTGCCAGCTGAAAAGGCCAACCAGAAGTTGTCTGCTTCAGTCAATACTTAATTTTCACATGGAAGATAAGAACACATGCAACCTACCTAGGAGGAACAACTCTAAACTTTGCAAAACAGGCTATTGGTTTATTTTTTAGGCCAGTATCTGTACCAGTAACAACAGTACATAGCGGTTTCCTACTCAAACTGCCTCAACCAGCCAATATAAAATTCCTGGGAGATCAAACACTCTGTCCTCCAGAATCCAGAGCAGGTTTAAGTTTTCTACTTAATATCAAATTAATGTTGCGATGCTGTTATTCTGGGAAGCAAAGTGACATTTCCGATCTTTCTTCCTAATTCTGAATCCGTGGACAAAGGAGCAGTACCGATAGGATTGTATTTTAATTACTGATGCAAAACTGTTCAGCCTGCCATTTTTTGATTCATAATGCTCTGACAGTCCTAGGAAAGGTTGTAACATAGGTGTGATTTTCCTATGTAAATCGTATATTAAAATCGGGCTTAATTACAACTTAAATTCCCCCTCCTCCTCCTCCCATGATGGAGAGATACAGTACACAGCTTTCACTGTAGAATAAAGCTGATGAAAGTGATTAAAATAGAACTTGCTGTACAGTTGCTCAGAACCATACTCTTGTTTTCTGCAGTTTCAGCATTTCCAGAACTTGCAGGAAGGCATAAATAGACTACAACAATGAAACAGAGCTCCACCAGAGATCTGAGACAATGTACGCAAATACAGGAACTTCCCTTTTTCAACTCTTGCTAGTCCCTGATCCGTATAATATCCTATGTCAAAAAGTTTGGAAGATGTAAGTTGGACATGGGAAAATGCTAAACTTGACTAAAATTTTAGTTTATTATTCTCAGAATTTAATCGGTCAGTGACGGTAGCGAGGAACACATTTGCTGTGCAATTGAAGAGAATGTCAGTACTCAAGAAGACAGAATTTAGGTTGCATGAGTGACTCCACTCCAAACACAAACAGCACCCTGAATAAACTCCCACTAAACTTCAGTCTGGAAACTTGGGCACCGTGGCACAACGCTGCTCCCAGTGCCCTGGGATACAGGGGTGACTTTACTCACAAGTAGCAGTTTCTTTACACATCACAGGCTCTTGGGCTCCAGAAATCCTACTGAACAGCAACATTTTTACCCATTTTCCAACTGTGCTGATCTTCCACCATTTCAGGTCCAGGGGAAAGGAAAATCTACCTCCACTATATGAGCACACTGCAGATTCGTGGGCACAGCCCAGTTTTACCCTCCTACACCTCCGCCCTCACAACTGATTGAGAGCTCCCCCCTATCCCTTGGCAATACCCGCCACTGCTGCAAAGTTCTCAGAGCCATGTAACTGCACAAAGGGAAATCCTTTTTAATCCTAACATCCTTGACAAATCTGAGTGGTAGTCATGGAAAAAAGAAAAGGCCTCTTGTGTAGTTCAAACACTCCTGCCAAATATCGAAAGATCTGCAAAAAATTGATGGACTCTCTCAAAGAAAATGTCATAAAAATCCTTTCCAAGGAAAAGTTACAGCATATTTATGCAGGTTTTGCACATAATATTGCCTCGGTAATACAAAGCAATACTAATATAGAAAGAAATATGGGTATAGCTATAAAACTCCAAAATGAGGACATGGTAATGACAAAAGTACCTCTATTGCCACAGTTTATAGCTGTGAATAAAATGGAGAAGAATTTGTAGTGTGGAAATTGTAGACTGACAGAAACATTTATAAGCAGTAGCATTACAAAACGGTGGGGGGGAGGGAAGCCCTAGAATGTGCAAAATTAACAAAACTTATCTTGATGCATGGTAATTTTCATGTTCTATTTTATCTATAAGCCAACCAATCCAAATTATTAAATCATGGTACTTCTTCCTCCCAAATCAAACCATATTGAATGTTTTCTCAAGCTCTGATTTAGTGGCCTCAAACATTACATTAGTCACTTGTAATATGTTCTTTTGTTTCAAGTTTCTTTACTCTTAAGTGCATTTATTTTGTGGGATTTCGTTATTTTCCTTCAGTTTTTCAATACAGAGAGCTTACAGCACCTGTCTGTGTAAGACAGAGAGGAAAGGGTTTAAGCTACAGTATTTGGAGCTTTTACAGTGACTGAACAAACTGTTTACATATTTTTGCCTTAGTTTCCACCTGAAGCAGAATGGTATAACTCAGTCCAAACCCTCTGTGTAAGAGGCAATTATTTATCAGCTTCCTTTTGGCAAAAGATTTCTTTCACCTCTTATTTTAAGGCACTGAGGGTACCAAGGTGTTTCCTGCTCAGCAATTTATCACAGCAGGCTTATGATTTATTTTAACAAGAAGCACAAGAAAAAAGGATATCACAGAAAGCATAATGCCCCACAGTGCAGGGAATGTAATTCTAACAGGCACCAAGTCAGGGCTCCGACTCTGAATATTCTCCTACCAAAGCAAGCGCTGTTAATGCATGTTTAGGCACAGTGCTGTACAGACTGCTGGTATGTTCAGGAGTTACTGCCCCCTCCCCATTCTTCCCAATTAGACTGTTCAGAGTATTATGGACAGGTTACATCTAACCCCACAGAGATAACCGACAGGTTTTTTTATATATACGGACACATATATATCTCCACACACATACAAACACTCCACACCATGTTACTAAAACTCTGGATTTCTTCTGTCAGGTCCTACCTTCTAGCAGGTGGATACATGCTGTTCCAAAAACTAGCTTGAAGAAATTAACTCCTATATGGCTTCCACCTCCATTTCTGTATTAAGATTCATCATTGTAAGAAATAGATAGCGCCAGCTGATGAAGTTAATACTTTTTCTGAGCTTTGAAATTGGTACTAAGTTCACATTAACTTTGAAGTCACTATAGATTTGATAAAATCTGTTTCTTTGTTAAACAGTTTTTAGTTGCTGACACAAAAGATATGTTCCTCCTTCTTTCAGGAGATTTGTAATTAAATTCCAGAATTCATTAAATGTTTGTGCTCTGCCTGTTCCCTGGGCTGCATGACGAAAGATCCTAGACAAGGGAGCATAATTGAAGATAAAGATTTCCCTCATTCAAATGTAAAATTTTGGCCTCTATCTTCTAAAAGAAACCTAGACTTTTTTTTTTTTAATTCACCTTTTCCTTGAAGATTTAAAAGAAGGAACAGACACAAGAGAACTTTGCACTTAAATTTATCTTTCTTATTTGTGAACTACTGCATCTTCTCAGCATATTGAATTAATCAGTTCTTCCACCCAACCAATCCACTTTCCATTTTCCCAGCCAAACATCTGTACTTGCCCTCCCGCATGTGCTGGTCTTGCTGAGTTATTTACCATTTCAATCGCTGCAACTTCCCTTTCAGTTTCACTGGACAGTAGATCGGTGCTTTCCTGAGTGAGGATGCCTTCCATCTTTTCTGTCACTCTGTCTTTTCCCCTTCACTAAACTGAAGTGATAAGATGAAACACAATACATAGAGGCTCATCTCCTCCCCTTAGAAATCTCTTTTTGTTTATTTCTGAGTAACTCATACATGCTAGTTTTTCCAAGATTAAAATACAAGATATTAAAAAAATAATAAGACAAATGCAAAGACATGCCAAGAGCAAGGAGTCCAACTATATATATATACACGTATCAAAAAAAGCCCAACATGCTACATTTGCTCTAAAGCAGACTAGAGAGAAGGTCGTTTACAAGCAAACATTCCTACATACCACTGTAACCACTGTTCAACATTTACTTGTTTTCACCTTTGTGCAATGTTACCCAGTTGGTCATTTCCATTTTTTTGAATCAAGTAAACGTTACGAGATGCTACAGTACCTAATGTTGTCAATTCATGACATATTTTAGCCATATATGTATTTCTCAGGTTATAAAAACATGTAAATATAAGAATCTTAAATAAAAAACAAAACTAATCTGTACTACATGAACCCTACAGGCTAAAGAACCAGAAGGCAATAAATATAACCTACAACTTATTTCTGTAAGTCTCACTGTTTTCAGAAGTTGCTGGGAACCAAGAATGGACTAATGGATCAGAATGAGGAACAGAACTCGCCCCACAGCAGACTCAACAGTGTCAAAACCAAACCACTCTACCATTTTATCCTATTGATCTACATTAAAATGTAAGACCTAAAAAGATTTTCTTAGACTACAGTAAAACAAATTTTAATAATTCCTGGTTTCCTTGCATCTAAAGGACATAGCTAAAATCTGAAGTGTATATCTTTGGGATTTTTTATTATTATTTGGATGGTGTGTATGCAAACAGAACTACCAAACTCATACCAATAGTTGATTCCAGACTGACCTGACTTAAACAAGAGTGCTAAACCATTTCTATACAGACTTTCAGTTCTGCTTTGTGTAGGATCCTCTTTTGCCATTACCAGCATATCAATGCCTGACAGCAGTATGCAAAGTGTCATGAAATTTTGCTACTAGTAGTCCATATTCCTTTCTAACCCTTCTCACAGGAAGATGACTGTATGTGCAATATTTTCATATAACTTCTGATTTATTTTTTAAATCAGAAGTGAGCTCGATAATGTTCTTTTTTACACTTACAAAGGAAAAAGAAGAGATGGAAATGTCCTTGAAAATACTTGTCTCCCCATGGGCATTTAATTCATAATCTAGAAACACTCAGTCTGCAAAATGAGTATCTCTATGCTTCCTAAGTCCCCCCTATACCTCAGGAATACAGTTTTCAATCACAGTCTTGGGTTTTGAGCCTTTTGCAATCTAAGGACTCTTTTTACAATGCTAAACCTTGTGCATCTTTTAAATATTGGAAATAATTGGTAATCTGACAAAATCCAGGACTGCTCTACAAATCCAAAAGAAAAAAAAGTCAAAGTTTTGTTGTTAAACAGAGACGTTACACTGTTTAGAACAAATGTGAGCTGACAACAGTCCTGAGAAAACAAAACCTAACCTCACCACTAAGCTCTTTCCTATCAGCCATCTCTAGATACCCATCACCCACAATTACTAAAACTAACCTGTTCCTTTAATAATTCTTCCAATAACTGTAACATATTATTTTAGTAACAAATTCACCTCTGAAGATGAAAACTGGTCCAGACTTTTAAAGGTTGAGATGGGAACAGAAATCAAATCTCCTAGCAATTAAATTTCTTAAAATCTTAACCTAAAGCAAACAAAACTAAGTAATTTAACACAGCCTTCCACTTCTAGCTTTAAAAATGGCATCATTTCCCTGACATCAAAGTAATGAATTTGAGTTTGCTGGAGTTTTGGGGGGCAATGTTGCACCTGGGTTAAATTTAGGGAAATAGCAGCATCTTCAAACAGTAAAACCACAACTGTGCAAAGATAAGAGTTGACACGCTCTCCAACAAGCACTACTCCTTCCTAGCGGATGATAAGGTCCCCTAAATTAAATAAGTTTGAAACTAAAGTATTATCAATCAATATTTTCTTGCCCTGTTCCTTTTGCATTTACCTTGTCACTACAGCAGCTACTGCAGCAAATGTGAACGCACAGTATTTAATCAAGTATACAAGACCAATCTACTTCCTCCGTATGAAACAGTACAAAAATCTTAAATCTCAGCTGGATTTTAAGTTAGGCTACATACAAAAATTTAGGCTTTAACTGTGCTGTTTGCTTTTACTGATAGCTAATACACAGCATTCAAAGCACGTGAGCTGGAAAGTCCTCCCTGGGGCTGCAGATACAGGCAAGTTCACAGCTGTTCACTGGGTCCTTTTGCAGAAAAAAGGAGAGTCTCTCATTCATACCAAAAGCATCAGCTCTGAAAAATATTATTTTGAGATTTCGGGTGCACTTCTCCCCTCTTCTTTTTATTTATATCCCTTCCCACCTGAGGCCCCAAAATGTTGGGGAAAAGGGTTCTGCTGAACCATCACAGCTATACAGGTATCCCAGCAACTATGGGGTTTGTTTTGTGTTCCCCACTTCTCATTCCATACATGTAAGCAGAGCACTGTGAAAAAGCATTCGGCCACTAACAACCCTCCTTGGGTCACCTTCAACAAGGTAAATCCTGTGAACAGGTGCCTTACAGAGTATTCCCTCATTTACATTTTTGAGCCCTGCCCTTTTTCTTTCGATTTGCAGGTGCAATCCTTTCCCTCCCCCAGCAGTGTAGCTCACTACAGTTTTTCTGTGTTTTTGAGGGAATACTACTTGTGTGTTTGGAACAAAGGCACAGCCATCACTTGGTTAGTGCTAACAAGAACAGCAACCAATACTAAAGGCCCAGAGAACAGCATAAGGTAGAAACTTCGAAGTCCACTTGCCTTGCTAACACACTCCTCGCTTGCTTCTGGCAACCTGCTGCTCAGACTGAGCAAGGGACGGGGCAGTGCATTTAATACCCTTCCAAAAACCTCTCCCAATTAGTTGTCTGAACCACTATAAGCTACTGGCAGCCACACTAGCCCACAGAAATAAAGTTTCAAAGTTCAGCTGTGCCTTATTTAAAAAAAAAAAAAAGTTATCCCATTGTGCTTGCAACCTACCACCCAATAACAACATTGAAATCTCTTTATTCTTTCATACGAGAAGGAAATAGAGAAATACTGTTCCCATCCTCTACACTACTGATTTTCATCCTGCGCCATCCAGTCCTTCACAATTCTATTTCAATTTGACTCTCAGTCTGTTTAGTTTAAATGCTTTCCATCCTTCTGGTCATCTTTGCACTACTTCTCCATTCACTCTTCTTGTTATTCTATACTTGTTAGAACTAGAATATACCTTGGAATTATTGTTATGATGTTTCTTTATTTCCATGCTTTGTCTGCTATTTGACCAAGAATGGAAGAGAAAGATCTACAGTAATTTCACTGTTTTCTAGAGCAGTAAATACATAGAGCACAGCCCACCACAGCATGTCAGACAAGAATTTGTCTCCCCTACACGCATGTCTTGCACTTGTCAGGACAGAATGCCATCTGTTCTCCAGTCACGCTTTTTGAAGCTCTCTGCCATCAGCTTCCAGTTTTACTAACCAACTAAGAATCAGCAAATATTTTAGGCAGTGTCACTTAAGATAACAAAATAAGAACTCCCAGAATTTCCTCACTAGCTTTTTCCCCCTGGAGAAAGGAAAGAGATGCATCCTTTGTTCTGCAAAAGGGGCTAAACAGTAGCAACATTTACGTAAAGGGGAGAGCTATGTGCTAAGGCCTGCACAGTTCAACTTACTCATATGCGATTTAGAAGACAGCTATAGCCACCTTTCAAATTTAGATCTAAATTTAGATCTTAAAGCCTAGATGCATACTTTAGGCTTACCGAGTCTCAACGTTGGTAAACCAGGGAAGCCCTAAGTTGTTATATCAGCCCTAAGGCATAGATACAAAAGGTTGTTCTCTAGACTACCTACAGCTTACAAAAGCAAACTAGGGGTGGGGGAAGCAGCAGAGAAGCCCCTTCCTTTAAGCAGGCCTTCAGGAATCTCTGCATCAGTGAACAAGCTTCCTCCTTCACACAGCTATCCTGAATTACACTAATGTAAAAATATTTCAGTCAGCAGTTATTAAAATGAGCATAAAAGAAATGAAGCTCTTCGGTACCCCATCCCTATCCAACCGGAAAAAGGTTTTCTTTATGGCAAATGTCACTTCTGCTTCTTATACAGCTTACAACTAACAACAACAAAAATTAGAAATCAGTGATACTGTTCACGTGCCATTCCTCCATTTGCAGCTGTTGAATTACATATTTATTTATTTTTCAAGTTTCTGAGGAAAGCTTTTCTCAGTCACTTTTCTGGGTTAAGAATTTAAACAAGCAAAATAAAGAGCCTTGTGCAGCAGAGAATTTGAAATATATTTTGCTGGTAATTCCTCCGTAAGCACAGGTGTTGTTTCCTCATCACTTGCCTCCAAAGAGCAAGGAATTTTAATGGGATAATGTGAAAGCTTATAAAACCATCATTGAGGGCGCACAGATTAAGAATGGAATGTTCAATATTGGTTAAGCAATACCAATGATGTAGCAAGGCTAGTCTTTTGAAAATGTTGAAATGTAAATTCTATATAGATAAGGAAAATATAGGTGCTTATTCAAAAGCTGATTGGCAATTTAAGTATTACCAAGTACTGCCTTTATCCATATTTAAATATAACAGAAGCAAAACCAATTACTTGGGGGGAGGAAAGAAGCTGAAATTAGGTTTAAAGAGCTTTCTGGTAGTCAGCTTCTCCTGCCTTTAATCTTCCCTCTGATCCATTTCCCATCTCATTCTCCTACGTATCTTTGCCTCTTCTTCCTGAAGGCAATAACACCTATAGTCCATATTCCTGTTTTAGTGCTTCTCCAAACCCTTGTTACTTAGGAAAAACCACAAGTTCTGCTTCACAAACTAGCTTTTCACAGCCTTCTGGTTCTGTATGCATCTCATCTGAACCACAACAAAAGTTGTATGTATTTTCCATATAATTTTCTTCCCCTGATTTTTTTTTTTTTTTTTTGAGAGGAAGTAGGTTAATGAGTTCTGATGTATTCAGTTATGCCAGATACTTACTCAGCTGGAACATTCACTGTAGATGATCAAGTCTCTCATTCAGTTATGGTCTGAAGTTATTTTACATAGGAATTTACAACATTTTAAGTCCTTAATTTAAAAAAAAAAAATCCAAGAAAATTCCAGATCTATTTAAACTGATTTAAATGAAAAAAAAGAAGCCATAACCCACTAAAACATGATCAGGAATAATGACTTGATATTTACAAAAACAGCGAAAGACATTATTGTGGGGTTAAACAAAATTTTACAGAGCAGATGTAAAAACAGCTTTAAAAGAATAACTGCTTTCAGTATAAGCTGAAGTCAGTATATCATAAAATCTGAAAAACAACTTCCAGCTCTAGTTAAGAAGCAAGAAAGTTCTTCAGTATCATATGTCAATATCATATATACCCACCCAGAAAAATACAAACAGCAGATCTAGACAACTCACACAGGCCTCATTGTCCTCATGAGAGAAAAAGACAAAACAAACAACAACCCTCCCCCCAACAACCTGAATTCATTCCACTCATTTAGCTCAAGTATTACAGCTGTTCCAAAGAGGTCGGTTGTGTCTGCTCGAATTTATTTGGATATTAAATGCAAGATAAAATATCTCTAGATGAAATGTAAGAGATCGTATCTTATTTTTTGGAAATAACCAGATGCCAGAGGTGTGTTCGTGCCCAGCCAATCCCGAGGCTGTCGTGCAGCTCTGCCACCTCTGCGAGCCCAATCGCAGCTCCGAAGGGAAACTCGCTTTGCTGTTTGTCTCGGCGGTGCCGATGACGGACGGCTGCTCCGGGGAAAGAGATCAAGCTGTGTGGTAAAGCTTTCTGTTTGTTCCATCTGCTTTTCTATTTTAAACAGCTGCAGTGATCAGCCTGGCACCCTACATTAAGTACATGTGAATTGCATACCAGAAAACATTTAAGTGAAAACATGGCTTACGTTTGCCCTCCCATTCTCAAATTGAACACTGGAACTCCTGCCAGCAGCTGCAGAAGTTTACCATTATTTTGTATCTACCTTCTAGAAAAGGTAGGGCTTAGCGTAGTTTGATTTTACAGCTTTCAGAAAGATAGCTTTGCAGCCATAGCGGATTTCAATATGACAGTACTATATTTTCCACCTTTTTTCCTCCTGCTAACCCCACTCTGCAGTACAACTTACAGGATGGCAGGAGAAGTAATATGCAAGTTCAGTATGTTTATTAGAATATGCCCTTCAAATATGCAAAGCCCTAACATACAAGCCTTGCTTATCTCGCAAATGTGCTCAGGTTGTGCTGGCATAAGGTATGCCAATCTAGCCTGGCTCCAAAGGTCACCATTTTAAAGGAATGCTTTACAATAAAGCCCATTACTGTTTTCTAAGCTGAAGAAACTGCCCAACATACTGAGACAAGCAATGAAGTTTTTTAATTTTGTTTTCAAACACCATTCTTAAATTAAGCCTGAGCTTTCTGGCCAGATCCCAGTTTGGCCAAATCCTGCTTTCCCTTACACTTTCAGCCTGTATCTTCTTTGTGACCCTGCCATACTATGCAGCACTGCTGTGTTCTGCTAAATGCCTTCCTCACTTCTCAAAGCTAGTTACATTTCAATGGCCAGCAAAAAAAAGTCTGTGTCTTGATAAGAATATCTACCCTACCCCCAAATTAAAATGTTTTAGGATTCTAAGAAAGGAAAATGCAATGCAAAGCCTGTAAAACAGTTATTTTCACCTCCTTCTATTACTCATGCTCTATTTCTCTCCCCCAACTCAAATTCAGTTTCTTTGAAAGTTTGAACATGGTTAACTGCTTTTGAATTAAAGCAAATTAAAAGTGAAGTGAAATGGCAATAAAATGAAATGGCAAATAGCAGCACTGTAGGTTGCCTGTTCACAGTATCAAAAGAAATGATTACATCTCTTAGGTGAGATAATTTCCACCATATTCCAGCTATACATAATTTTCTTCATTAATATGCAATAGGAGTTTTCTGAAGTTGCAGTAGTGTATAAAAGTTAACTGGAAGTATTGCAACTTCAGCTAAACATACCTCTAACTTTATCCTATCAGCTTTTCACATAACTTAAAATCACTGTAAAGCTCCATGACTGTTATTTCCATTTCACAGATAAGGAAACTGAAATGGGGCTATAACTCATCCAAGATCACACAGCAAGTTGGAGAGTGGCAAGGCCAGGAACAGAACTCATCTGTGCTCCCAGGCCAGTCCCAGACTGTTATGCCCATTTCAGTATTACTAAAGAAACAGAAGGTACATTTTGGGCAGAAATGCCAGAGAAAGATTTCTTAGCAAGGAGTCTTGAGAAGTCAGGGAGAACACTCTCATGCCAAGTCCTTGAGAGATCAAAGTCTTGATTATATTTCCATCCCCTCCTTACAACAAACCAACACAAAGTACCTTTCAACAGAAGAAGACATGAATGTGACTATAACACCAAGATGGCAAAGGCTTCAGAAGTTAAGATACAATCTTAAAGGCTACCTACAATAGCTTTGACAAGCAGAATTTGAAGCTGACAAGTTGATAGATTCACTGTAGAACTATGCAAATCCAATGACCGAACTACAAAATAACCACAATCTCAGTGTTAATCACTTAGGAAGAAATGTACATTATTTTATTAGAGAATTGTCTATTTGTGCAGTTTATATTACTTCATAAATTTCATTTTAGAGAAGATTTTCATCTTTAAATAATTTTAAGATTGTTAGAGAAACTTAGCACCTCTAAGAAGAATTCCAGGACAGGGATTGTCATCTTCTGTGTTGAGACAGACCCAAACTGGAAATTTTGAATAATATTCTAATGGTAACGCAATCCACAGTTCAGTCATGCTACCAAGGGGTTTTCTTTTGGTTCACCAGTAATCACTGGAGAAATAGTGCAAAAGGCCTCTGCATAAGCATCTTGAAAAAGACATGTCAAAGTAACCCAGAAGAAAGAAAAAAAAAACTTACTACTGCACTTATCTGCTTTCAGCTCTTAGAGCTGTATCTTAGATTTATGCAGATGCTACTAAGTTGTCATATTCTGCCAAGGAGCTGCAACACTAAATTGTGACTTCCTACAGGCTGACAGTTTTTATTTCATTTGGGATTTCAGACAGTTAAACATTGTTTGCTTTATTTCCTCACCCCCACCACCCCACGTCCTGCCTCAGCAGCACTTTCTATTATGCTCTCGTGCATCAAAGAGACACGTGACTGCAGCCCGCATCCTGCATCATGCAAGTATGTGCAACCTGGAAGGACTGTTTCTGATACAGGCCCAGTATGGTATGTGCTTTATAGGGATACAAATTTAGACAGATCCTGTCTGTACAGTCAATACAGAAATCAATAGGTTCATATAGTAAGTACCAGTGGCACCAAACGGATGTTGAAAAACCAATGTGTTGATTTCATGACGCATCAGTTGGCAGCATGAGATATTGCGGGAAAATAGTAAGATGATGGCAAAGTTGTAAGCAGAAGCCATGAGAAGACTTAATGAGACTAGAGAAAGGAAAGGCTGAAAGGAGTTCAGTTTAGGATATGCTAACTATGGCAGTCATCAAGTGCAGACATGAATTTGATCTCTGCACAGACAGTTGAGACAGAAAATGGAATCTGCAAATCAGACACCAGAGATAATCTACCTCAAAGGAAATTAGGAGGGAAAACATTGAGTTCAATGGTGTACAATAAGTGTAAAAAAGGCTACAACAACAATACACTGCAAGTTTAATTAACATGGACATAGTGAATTTGCACAATTTGGTAATCAAACTATTAAAAGGTGAAATCAGGCAAAAAAGGTTTCAAAAACTTTTTCTACAGAAATCTGCATATTCCACAAGGTACTTTTCAAGGACTAAAACACTAAGCAGTCAGTCAGAGGTGCCTAAATTCTAAAGCAATATTTATTACATTACTATTAGCTATACGTTTTCCTCATACCTTTCTCCACTGCCCCATATAAACACCTACACAAAGCTCTAAGTTACTGAAAAATACTGCTGAGTTTTGAATATCTTCTCAAAGCTCTATGTTCTCACAAACTTCATGGAGCATGGGATTTTTCTTTCCCTAAGTGTACCAGTGAAGGGAAGATAACACTTAACAAGCTTCAGAACAATCTTCCTAACTTCACAGGCTACTGTGTCGATCCCCTTCACTCACCTATACCTCTCTCTTTCCCACTCCAGAAATGGTAACTAGACTTCATCTCTTGCTTCAGCTCTATCTCCACAGAAGAAAGCAAGTAGCGTGCATTACAATCCCTGCTCCGTTCTGAGCACAGCTCCACCAGCATCCCTCGACAAGGCTCTGCCTGGCTCCAAACTCACATGAAGCACCAAGCCCAAAAGCCTCTGTCCTCCAAGAGGCTGGATCTTGAGCCAAAGGTGCAAACCGCTAGACTGTCATTAGCTGAAAACCACATCGCAAATTCTTCTACCATAAGAAGGATAAAGTGACTACAAGCAAAGGGATTGTTAGAGCTTGGACCATCTCCTCATTCCATGAAAACCTAATGCCAGAGTTAACTGTCTGTTTTCCCCTTCAGCTTATAACATAATTCTTCTAAAAGTTAGAGCTCACAAACCAGCACCTGGACAATGTAAACTGTAGGAGCCTGAGTAACTATAGTCACTCAAGCCTCTATAAAAGACCCCATTCCCAGCCAGTTGGGTCTCATAACCCAGAAGGCCTGGCTGAGTATGATCTTAGGTCCAAAATGGAACAAGCCACTGTGGGACAAATTAATTTAATCAAGCATAGTTTAGGCTGGGGAGATTCTGAGATTTCCAGCAGGGAGAAATCAAGCACTAGCAGTAGATCATTACACAAGCACAGTCTCACTAGATTCCATGCTGCACAAACCACTGCTTTCCCTGGTACCGCACACTAGGTGTAACAATACACAGTAAAGGACTGAATGGAGTCTGTCCCTCCTTTCAGGGACACTGATAACTTAAAAGGAAAGCTACCCATTTTTGTTCTCCTTTGTTTTTGTTGCTTGTTTCTCTATTTGATATTTTGAAGATTAAAACTTCACACGAGAGAGAAGGAATCACCACAAAGGAAGCCTGCTGGCCTGACAATGGGCCAGCCTTCAGTTTTATGCTAGCTATTCCAGAAACAAAAACCAAACAATCAAAAAACCCCACACCATTTTGAAGTTCCATATTTACAACTCTAGACTTCTGATGTTCATAAAAGCTTTTATGACTAGGAGGTCACTGAACAGTCACCCCAGGAACTGTGTAACTAATTCATGTCACTTGGGGAAGGTGGTGGGAAAACTATTAGATCAGTCTTGTGGGAAAACAGGGAAAAAGTGGCCATCGTCTGCCATCTTCTTTAATCTACTGCCAATAGATCAAACCAATAATTGTCAACACCACCACTTGATGTTCAGCATTTGCTACATTTCCTTCCTTTCCTGAACCTTTCAAGAAAAGTTTTTGAAGATGATGGAATATATACCTTAGCATGAAGGCATGCTTTAACACAGAAGGCGAAGCAGACATTAATAAAAGCTCTTACCAGAATAAGTTCACACAACTGCAAACAATCAGTTTACCACAGTCTTGTGAGTTAAGTCTTGTCACTTCAGCCACAGGAGCTGACAATACACTCCCAGCTTGACATGTTTTACACAGCAAATCAGACAAGTCAGTTTCTACAGATGAGCTACTCAGAAGTTCATGGTAATTTAGTTCATATGCAGTCATGTGAAGTTACCCTAAAATCAGAAGGCCTGAGTACGAAGGGAAGTGCTGCAGCATAACCTGTGAGGTCAGTCACAGAGAAAGACTTGGCTGCTCTTCAGGTTGCAGATTTTCACAGTACTGTTCACAGAACCACCATTGTTTCAGGATGCTCATGAACAAGATTCAACTGCACAAGGATCTATGTTTGAATGAAGTTCTATTAAACAGTTGAAGCACAGTGTCACTAAAGAGGCAAGTATTGCATCTCCTATTGTTTGATACGATTAGGGGATGGGGAAACAAAAAGGGTCCTGTACATTTAATACATGCTATTATGTCATCTAGTTGCATGTTTGCTAGAGGCTTACTTCACTAGACCTGAATATAAACTTGGAAGGACTTCAGGTTCTTTAATAGTAATGATCTAGTTCCTGTATAGTACAGTCAAGTGAAAAAGCTTGTCATGGGCAAACTTAAACAGCAACAAGAGCACACATTTCTCTTCAAGAAGAATTTAAGTTTCACCCTGTATTAAACTCAGCACAGTGTACAGTACCGGTTGACACTGTTTTGCTCTTCCTCCAGACTGTCCTGCTGGTTCCGCAACCCTATTTCAGCCACTCGGCTGCAGCAGAGCAGGTTACACACATCCTGTTGCACCTGCGCTTTGAAAGAAACTTGCAAGTCCACCTGCAACCATTTCTTTCCTTTCACAGTGCCAAACTGTACTACAAAGTCTAGTACAAACAACACTGATATTTTAAAGAATTGCTCTTCCTTTCTTTTAATGGAAATTTCTAGATAATTTTTCTCCAAAACTAATGATAAATAGAGAGAAAACTTAGAAAAAATAGTCAAGAGACACCCAGTTCTAGGTCAAGCCTCCTCTAAGGGCTTGTAGAGCTATTCAACTATGAAGGAAGAATGAACCTATAGTGCCCTCAAGTGTGAGGGAATGTGAAGTGGAAGAAGTCTGGAGATCTATTGGGAAGATAAAAGCTCTCAAGCCTTCAGAAAGGACCCTCACTAAAGAAAAGCATGCTTACTTGTGCCAGGGGAAAAAAAAAAAAAAGTCCTTATTCATTATGGACAGACTGTGTACTATAAACAGGTACAAGAAACAAATGACAAAACATCTCTTTGAACTGCCTTTTCAAATGCTTGTGAGCTGGAAGTTTCATGTTCATTCTCACCACAGGAACACAAAGCCAGTTTAGTTATCTAGTGTAGAAGCCTTTAAATGGTATTTAAAAGAATTATCTTAGTGGAAGGCCAAATTTTACACTGTAGAGACAAGTACAATGATGCTCAAGGCAACAACACTTCCTCGGCACCTGGATCTCATAGCGAACATCATACTTCAGTCCATAACCAAGAAACACAAAAGTTATATTTATTGTAGTGATAGAAACGTTAAGGAGGATAATGCACCTTACCTAGCATTCACAAAAACCTGCAAGTCCAGTTGGAAGCCACCTAAATTAGCCAACAGGAAGCACCAAAGGCAAGAGTGCATCTTTATTCTCATCTCTCACTATGCTAGAGCTTTCTGCCTGCCCCTGAAAGGCACCTACATCTGTTCGAGACCGCAACCTCAAGCCCAGAGACAAGGTCTCTCTCACCTCAGCGGTTAGATCACTTAGACAAGATAGAGGCCAAGTTCAAGTCATGAACAAGCCTGAGGTGATTTCAGCTTCTCCTCCCTAAACAAGAAAGTTAAGCTATTTAATGATGGCAACACTGTCAGCACTTCCAGCTGCACTAGTCCTGCTTTACAGGCAGTCCTTAAGGTGTTCACTGGCCCAGAAATAAGAGCAAGAACTAGTCCAATTCTCTCATGTTAGGAGCCTAGGCATGTAAGAAGTAAGACTTTGAATCACCTCAGGCATAAAAGGTGCTGAACCTTGAGTCCTCACTCTTTGGGAATGCTCTAACCACTGAGCTATTACTCAGGAGTGGGAGGGGTAGCTCTGGTTTGTTTTGTGCAGAGCCCATCTGATAGGTCTTCAGTAAACATGCTCCAAGAACACCATGTTCTGCAAGCTCGGAGGAGATAGAGAGGGAAACATTTAATCTCTGGATCCAGAGTGAGCTTGGAACTATTGCCCACCTTCAAAACTGAAACATTCTTACGCATGGCTGAACATCTGATGCGGTTCTGCCTAGCTGCTCACTGACTTTACCTACAGGGTTAGAAGGATTCTGAGTTTTGAAGGTCTGAGTCAGGGCATAAACACAAGCTTTCTGAACTCAGCTACAGTCTTTGGGCTGCTGAATTGTCTTTCCGTGACTTAGGAAAAACCAGGACCTTTGTCTTGCTGAATAATCATGCAGGACAGAGGAACACCATGTTGCTGACCATGAGTGGCACAAATCTTAAAATTTTTTTTTTTTTTTTAAACTCTGTACTATAAAAACATCAAAGTTAAAAAGCAGAGCATTCTGATGCTAGGAATTACTAGAAGTTGAGTCTACCTAGATTATTCCAGTTTTTAAGTTTACTTTCTACTATAGAGAAAACTTTTTTCTGTTACCTCTTCCTACAGTGCCATCTGCTGCAGAACCTCACCTCTTGTATTGTTACTGCAAGCTACATATCACAAACAAAGCAGGGACAAACTGGTCAGTGAAAATACTACATACTAAATTTTGTCACAATCATGATTTAAATGACACCAAGTGTCTGAATTACCATTCAAATAATCTATAGGAAGCTATCCAATGCATGCCCAGAGCTATAAGTAGTACAGCATTGCATATGAAAACTCCTCAAAGATATAAGCTGTGTAACTCTCAGTTGCATACTTATAGTAAGGGAGCTGAAACATTTTGAAGAGTATTTTCATCTGATTAAGATGCTACAAGCTCTAATACTTTTTTTCCCCCCCTTCTTTAATTAGAAATATTACCTGTGTTCTGATGCATTAGAGCCTGGTAGAAAAACTTTGGGGATGCATGGGGTCTGTTGGGTCATTGCTACAGGCAAGGTTGAACTAAGTGGAGCACCCGTCCAACTGGAAGAGGCTTTGCCATCAAGTTATACAGCAGGAGAGAAGCTAAAATGCAGCACAGCAGCCACAAGTTTCACCATGCAGAGTCCCTTCTAGCATGCCTGAGCAAGTCCTTTGTAATAGACCACAGTCACAGAGCAAATAATCTAGTTTCTTCTAGCTAAAGTGGACTCTTTCTTTATAATAGTGGACAATTAAGAATATTTAACTAGATTTTTTCCAAAACGCAGACTAGACAATGCAGTAGTTTTACTCTGGTTACAGTAGAGGGAAAAAAAAAGGCAGCAAAACAGCAACACCACCACACATGATTTTACTTTACAGATAATACAGTTCAGCAGAAAAATTTATTTTCTAGAATTCATTTATTATGTTTAATATGAGCTAAAAAGTCCCAAACAATTCAATGTCAGCCATCTCCCCCCACCTAGAATCTACTGGTTTGTGATCTCTCCATATGCTGCCATATGCTAATTTAAAATTCTTCATTGGTAAGCTCATAACTAAAGAAGTTGATCACCTAAGTTCTCTGACAATTTCATTTCCCTCTCTTGCTAGATCCTTCAGAAAAAGAAAACAGACTAATTATGGCAATCATTTTCTCCTAGCAGCTATGCTAATATTTTCTGCTTTGATCAGGGAAAGTCTATGCCATGGCCAGCAACAGAAGACACCATCATACATACTCAGAAGACTGATTTCCTTCACAAACCTCAGCTTTTTGACCCCACCTGTTTCAACTATTAAAACATGATTATAGGGGGATAGGATTTTTTGTTTGTGATAGGGTTGGGGTTTGTGTCTGGTGGGGTTTTTTGTTTGTTTCTTTGGGGGGGGTTGTTTTGTTATTTTGGTTTTGTTTGTTTGTTTGTTTGGGGTGTGTGTGTGTTTGGTCCCCCACCATTTGTTTGGTTTTTAATATGTGGGAACAGGTCTCCTGTGTTTAGAAGAGGTGAATTTTTGTTGTATGTGTTCTTTCCTTTTTGTTTTTTAAAGAGATACTGATGCACGGTTTTGGTTAACACTACAGAGATCAAATTTGGGAAGTTTCAGTTGAAGATAAACTCCTTATAAAATTGAGGTACTAAAAATCAGGAATTAATTAAAATAGGTGTGTAACTTGAATATAGTGGTGAGCATTCATAATTAATATATGAAGTCCTACAATGATCTGGTTCACCTGCTAGAACAAACTTCTTAGTCATACATGCTCCTCTTTTCCCTTCTCCACAACTGTATCACTCATCATTGCTTTCATATATAGGTAGTCAGTCAGTTACAATTATATCATGTTTAAAGAAAACTTGTAAGATGTCATCACCAACAAAAAATACCTAAAAATATGCCCCATGTGAAGAAGCCTTCAGGTTACTATTCTGTAACCAGAAATAGCAAGAGACAATAAGGACCAAAGTTTTGTTTTTCAAGAGTTTTAGCGTAACAGATCTCAATTTGCAATGATGTTACTTCAAACAAATGAAAAACTGGAAATAAAACATAAGACATGAAGTCTCCCCCAAGTGTTCCTTCAAATTCATTACATCTTTCTGCAGTGAGTGCATCAGCTTCAGTTCATTTAGATGAACTACACATTAAAACAAGCCTGTGTAAGAAACAAAAGGATATGGATACTATCCAAAGAAAATGTTTTGCTCCAGTACAGCTAGGGATAGTACAGCTAGGGATCTAAAAAACTGCTATTCCTGTCTCCAAGACGCTGGGCAGACCCAAACTGTAGCAGGCTGTCATCTCAAGACTGCTATCAAACCCTTTCCATGTGGAATTCTGTGAAACATGCTCAAGGGAGCAACAGTTTGCTTAAGCTAATTTGACTGTAAGCATGGGCATGGACTCGATCTATTTACTGCTATGGTAACTGGCACACCTGGTAGCCCACAATCAGTGAGGCAGTTTGGTCCTGAAAACACTGCAGCTGCATTCATATGATATTACATGTAACCTCTGAGGCCCTGCTAAGGGGACACCACCGCACAAATAGAGATACTGTGCTTTAATATCATAATAAGGGACATAGGGATACAAACCTTTCATCTGAATTTTAAAAAAAAAGAAGTTTTGCCCTCGTGGTACAAGAAATTTTTACCTATTTCTGTAGCACAAAATAAATCTGTCTTTTTTTTTTTCCTCCCTCTCCAAAAAAAGATCCCAGCAGCTGAACTTTGATCAAGCCATATAAACACGTACTGCATCCCAGTTTTCTGAAGTTAACATACTTAGAAGTGTTCTAAAAAAGAAACAGGAGATAAATACCGAACATTATGATTGGTGAAATTATTACAGCATGTTTCAATCTTCCCCACAATCCTTATTCAGCTCACATCATTAATCCAAAACTGTATTACAACTACTTAGTTGGTTAAAGTCCTTCACCCCACCTCAGAGGGTCTTAGAAACCTGCTCACTGCTTTATCTTTAATATAAAGCACTTTTGCACTGAGGCAAATGAATTTCACAGCAGCTGGACAAGTTATTTTTTCCAAACTTGAAGACGTTTTAACACCTCAGGTACTTCAGTGTCTGTCCCTTAGGTAGGGTTAGGTCCCAGTTAGGTCTCTTACTTGAGATGAGGCAGAGCAGGCTTCACATTCCAGATCCCACTCATGCTTAAAGGGGATATCCAGATGTCCAAGGAAAATGCTCTAAGATATTTACTGCTTTAAAGAAAAACACGCAATTTCTACTGCTTAAGATCTCCTTTGTCTGTTCAATTGCCCTCTCAAGTCACTGATCCAAGAGGGGCAAAGCACAGCTGGAACGTGAGACTTTCACACCCATAGTTTTTGGCTATTCCAAGCCTATTTTTCTTTCTAGTCTTCACGGGACTTTCACTCATTACTGAGGAAGCCTTCCTCTGCAAGCACATTGTCAAAAGCAGAACATTTTCACTAGAAGTTTTTATTTTGATATGCTGATCATCTCTGAAACAATTAAGCAAACACTGATATCCCAGCAAATTCTAAACTTCACTCTCTAAAAACACACCAAAAAACTGTCAAAATATAGAGACAAGGGGAAAAAAAAATCCATTCTTTATTAAATAATCTGCCCCACAAGAGAGAAATAAAAAAAAAAAGATTGTTGTAAGACATTTCCAGAGCTTTATAATTTTCTTCAATAATGACAGTACCCCCTTTAGGATACTCTCCTGCAGATGATGCTGGATTTCCAACTCAGAGCATACTCTGTGAAGAGTCATTATCCTACCTAATTAAGTGAAGGAAAGCAACTGCCACAAGGATATAATAGCTGTTTCTTTTCTGTGTTTGCTTATAATAATCAGATTGTTGCAGCAGAATATTATACAGCATGCTGATTCAATTTTGTATTAATTCTAACCTTCAGAATTGTTAATAATTCCAATAACTTGTTAGAACAAGCTTCCCCTTGCCATCTCAAAGTCTCAGGGTTCAATACTTCCCAAACAGAGCTCAACATTCAGAAGCACAAACTGCGTAAGAGGTATCACTCATTTTGAAGAGAAGGTAGTTTACAGATTCTATTATCCACATTAAGTCTGTCTTAATCTCTAAGAAATTGAGTGATTGATTTCAGTGAGCATCAGAATCTACTGTTCCACCAGATAAAGGAATCGTGCCTCAAATGAAGCTATTAAATTTTATTATCCCTGGCTTCTGTTACTTACAGAAGGAGAAGATATTTCACATAATTTTATCCCTAGTAAAATCCCTCCATGCTATTTCAAAATTAAATAAATAATGCTTGGCTTAAAAATTTAGAGTTAGTTCTTTGTTAGATTGCCTCCCTCTTACCATAGTATATATACTGAATAACAACTTACAGCACATGCTCTTTCCAATATGATTTCCACTTATGTTTCTTCAAAGTTTTGGACAACAAAGAAACCAGATGCTTTTTACAAGTCCTGTCTAATTGCATTGTCTACTCTGTTATTTATAAACAAATATTCAATTATTTTATAGAGGAAATATTTAAAGATTAGTATTCATTTTCCTGCTGAAGTTATGAAAACACATGATGATACAGATTTGCATGTTTGTTTCTGTTCCAGAATTAAGAAGGTATCTCTTTATAGCTGCCTAAACCAACTATGTATAAAGAAAGAAACAACTGACTTTTTTGTAACATAATTCAAGTACATAGTCTTTTGGAAAAACAATAGCGTACCTAGTTAGCGTCCTAACAGAATGGGTAGCAAATGAACTACTTTCACCACCAGCAAGTCACAGCCGATCTGACTCCATTCCAAATTTGCCCAGCTCTAGACAGCATGGTAGAGCAAAGCGCAGTATGAAATTTTATGCTTGACCCCATATCATTCCATTCAGTTCAGCACTAGTGCAACCAAGGTGAGACTGTTACATCCAGGGTGCTAACTCACAGCATCTTTACTTGGCAAATCTAGAAAATGTTTTGTAGTAACCCAGAAGAAAGAATATCTTTCTCTCTAGTCCATCCCTCCACAATAACAAACTATTTAGCAAGTGCACTTAGACAAGTTTTAAGCCACTCCAGACAGTGCCAAGTACCAGCATGGCCAGACAGATTTCTGCATTGGCTGCGCTGCTACTGTATGAGAGACTGGGAGAACGCAGAGAAGGTCACACTATCAGATCACCACTCTGGCATCTGACTCACTTGATCTCCCAAACAGGGTATCTTTGTGCCAACATCTGTGTGCAGAAATTTATTCTGAAATAAGAGATACAAAGTATTACTACTGCAGAATCTCCACATACAGACCAGACTTCATCACAGAGGACAGAACCAGATGGGTTACACTAGCAAAGAATGACCTGGGGTAAGTTTGCACCAAAGGTCTATCTTCAGCACAAAGTAGTAGACTTTCACTGGACCATACTGATTTGGCCATCCCACACCAGCATCTCTGGATAAAGTGCAAAACATGGTTACAACTGCTAACTGAAACAGGCTATTACAAACTAGGGTTAACTGGGGCTGGCACTGAAAAGTTGTTTGTCATTGCTGCACTGATGGATTTACAGCATTAGTCTGGTTTATCAGTAAGCACTGAGTCATCTAGGTAACCGGCTCTGAATAACAAAGGTCCCAAACAGTCCCCAGGTAGCACACTGTTTAATCCTGAAATTAAGATGAGATGTTACAAATATTTTGGGAATACATCTACATTTTGCCCCTTTACTTCAGAGAAAGCTTCTCAGGTTGTATAATAAGCATTTACAAGGACTCTCAGAAATTTCTGATGAGCTGTACTGAGATGAGCTGTCAGAAGCAGCATGAAAAAGTTCCAATCTTATTTCTGGGGTGTGAACACCAAACAGTCCACTTCAAAGGCTCATTTTGTCCAAATTCTTCCTCCGTAGTCAAGTGAGTCTACAGTTAATTTTTCATTCACAGTTTATTAAGTTTTCCAAGGGGAGGAAAAAAAAAAAGTATTTTTGACCAGTATTTTACCTTAATGCCACTTCTATTTACTTAAATAACACTGTTACTGATGTACATATGTCACTACAAATCTATTTGGAAGTCTACCAATACTAAAAATTAAAAGCAGCCATATTTTCTATTGCCCTTAGCAGTAACGATTTGCACCCTGAATTCAGAGTGTATGAAGACTCTACTTCCTCCAAGTCTTTTTATCAGTGTGAGCAAACATACCAGCTAACTTCAAAAAGTAGAAAACACAGAACAGTCTATGCCTCAGTATCAGGTATTCACTTAACACATAAGCTGTAAAGAGTTAACTACTACCTTCAGAATCTAAAATTTCAATGTATTTTACATTGTGCAATACAAAAAGTATCTTCTGCATTAAAAAAAAAAAAAAATACAGCTTTCATTCCTAGTGAAACCTTACCCAAAAACTTGAATCCTTTAACAGAAAGACCTGACACCAAGTAATGAAGGAAAGAGAAGCAATATTTGACCTTCCCAATTTACACATCTTCTTCCGACAGATGCCAGACAACATCAGCCAAGCAGAGTTGCCATGTTCTGCACATTTGAAAAACTAGAAGACTAGAAGCCAAGATACCAAAATGCCTTCTAAAAGCCAGACAAAAACATTTCCCTTTGGCTTCTTTTCCTGTGTCCTGGAATACAACAGTAGCAATAAAACCATCAGAATTAAGCTTCACTTATAGAGCACTATTTACACATTAATTTCTAGGTAAATATATGGAACTGTTATAAACATACCTGTTTAAAAACAAAACAAAGCTAGGTTCAGTTACAATGCTTCCAAAAACTTTTCTGTAACACAAGTGGGAAGGCCATAATGGACACCTGTGAAGTTAGGGCAAATATTGAAAGCAATCTTGTCATGATAAGGACTTATCTTCATAACTTGATGAGCTCCAGAAAACATCAAGTGCATGGCAGCTGCCAATTATTTATTACTGTTAAACAGACATAAGTTTGCAGTCAGCATTGATTCAAAATTCAGAGAAATAGAAAGTTTAAGAAAAGCTTTTCCCTCTCTTCAGTCCTTCTTCTACATGGAAAACAGTGCAAATCAAGATTAGAACTAAAATTTAAATAAATGGAAAATCCAAACAGTTTAATCTGAGTGGAATGTTCTGTTGGCAAACAGGCTGCATTTTAAAGCTAAAAGTTTTGTTGCACCAAAACATGAGGAATAGTGGAGGCTCAGCAACAAGCTGCAATGGAAAAAAATATTTCAGAAAAGAGGTTCCTCTCCTCTTTCAAAGAAAAAAAAAAAGCACACAGGAAAGGCTTTAGAGCTTTAAGTAAGTTTCCATTTTCAAGTTTTTTCCTCCTTTGAACAAATATGTTATTTCACATTTACACTCTAGGAGTTAAGGAATCCTTAACTAAAATACCTAGTTTGGAAAAAACTAATGTTTAAAAACAATTCAATAGCAAGAATATCCCAGGGAGGAAAATTTAACTAAGAGGTTGTTACACCATCAGTCTCAAAACTTAGGCTCACAAAACCAGTCAGATAGGTAGGCAAAGGACTTGCCAGGAAAGACCTGCAACTGAGATAATGACATTGCTGACTCCAGAAAACATGGAAAGTGAGAGAAAGTTACAATTTCTATTTAATTTACACCCCAAACCAACCACGTTTTCAGAAGCATTGTGCTTTCCTTTAGCACAATGCCTGGATTGGTAGTACGTTCTTGTAGTTGCACAGAAATAAGACTTATATTACATGACATAAGTAGTAGTGTGCATTCTAGCACCACTTCTATTTTTAAAATACCATCCCAATGTATTTTGGGGTAATATTTATCACCGGGTATTGTTCACTAGTGCCTACTTTTGACCCAAAATGACTTCAAAGAACAAGTTTGGTTTCTACATAAAGCCATAAAGCTGGAGTCCGGAAAATAGTTAATTGTTCACTAGGTATAAACAGAACTAAACCAGTTCACCTTCCCAACCCAGCTTTTGGCAGCAATCTAACCTAAGCTTTCCAGAACAAAAAAAAAAAGTCAAAGTCATTGGAAACATCAAGAAAGTGGTAAACAAGAGAAAAACCGCAACTTAACTTTTTGGATTTAATTCATGTATGCAGGTCCAAGTGAAGATTTCCATGTTTCACTCAATTTCTGGAGAGAGAGCTGAGCCTTTTTTTTTTTCCCTCCCCCTTAAGCTGTAAACAACTTACTGGAATAGAAAACCATACTGACAGCAAACCATATTTTTGGAAATTTAAACATTCAGTATCCACAAGAAAATACACTCAAGCTTTCAAAACTATCTTCTACCTCACAATGGTATATTCAGTACTTTTCCACTATGTTTGTTTTAAAAGGAGAAACTGTGACCTAAATAAAAAGTCAAGAGTAAGATGACAAAACAGCAAGTGTTTTCTCCAATGCTCACCTTGCACTTGTCACAGCAAGACAATGTAATTTTGTTTTAAACAATGTACTTCGGTCAAGCTAATGGAAGATATATTATTTTACATAACCTAGGAGTCCATACATTTTTTTTTTACTTAATACTTTGCATATCATATACTAATTTCTAAACCTTTCCAAATTCTTAGTTCTTTTCACTTTGGTTGAACATCTCCTCAAGATACCTAAAATTTCTCCGCATTGCATACCAACCCCCCAAAATGAAGACAGTTATTTACATATCAAATGGGCAAAACAAATTATAAGTTTGTTGTGGTAGTGGTTTTTGTTTAAGTAGAAATAACGTGGCTTTTTGGCAACTTACAGCAGAGCAGAACTTTTAGAACAATCAGTGCAGTGAGGGGAAGGATCACTGCTACTCATACACCATCATATCAGAGCGACAAAAATAATTTAAGATAAAGGACTAAGCTGACACTAGAATACGTAAGCGTAGACTGGAAAGGATCATAACCAGCTATGAGATTAAAAGAACAGCCAACTTCTAGAATTACCTCTCAAAAGAAGGAAAAAAAAAAATCTAAAACAGAGCTCGTGTGACTTAGCAACTGCTAGATCAGGAGAACAGATGCCATTATTTACAAAATGCATTCAAGCTGAAGCATTTTTGGTTTCTACAGATCTCCAGATATTAGCTCCTATGAAAAAAATCAGGAAACCAACCTTTTTTATGTAAGCCACCAATGCACACTCTACAGTTGCTTAACTCATTAGTAAATAATAAGAGATGAGGAGAGGTTTGTGTTCGATTTCTTCAGTTTAAAACATTTCGATGCAGTCAAAAAATAAAAATCAACCAAGCTATTATCATCAAATGTGTGCTTCACCCTTCACTTCTTTTGAAAATAACAATTCTAGCAAGGATGTCCTGAAAATCAATTCAGCAGAATCACATAAACCCAAAAATGTACAGATCAAGTTATCCCAAACAATTATAAGTTGACTACACAACGCTCATTTCCATACAAGAAGAATGGCATACAGCTAGTATGGAAAATTATGGAAAGACTCTAAACACAGAAACAGCATTAGAAGTGACCCCAAATATCCTACTTTATATTACTTTGGGAACCTCCACTGTTTTCAGGCAAGTCTTTATTCCAACCAAAGACATTTCTCAGGGTCAGGCAATTCTGCAGTTGACAAGCTCGACGAAAGAAAATTTCCTTTCTTCTCTCTCAACAGACTGAAGCCTTCAGAAAGGAGGCAAGTAGGCTAAAGGAGGGAGGAGTCTGACAAGGCAACCTAAGGACTATTGACAATTTAAGTTTTTCAAAAAAATATGTTCACACCCCTGCTCAGAACATTCCCTGACATGTCAAGATTAAGTCTTTTCCCTTAACTTCTCCAGGCAGCCTCACCACACACATGATATAGACCCATCATCAGCATGTTTATAATAAATACTGCGGAGGTACAGTTCATTTTGTAGGCTAGCAGAAGCTGTTAGTAAGACTAATCATTTAAGTGCATCATTTCATTACTTCAGTATCTCTCCCAATATTAAGAGCAAGAATATCTGACCACCACAAAAAAAACCCCCAAACTCTAACAGACAACTGTTTTCTAAACTAGCAATCTGGCAGAGTGGCATGTGGCTTTTGAAGGGAGCAACCTACAATACATAATTAAACCCATTCCACTTAATGGCTGGAAGAGACAAGAACATACTTTTGCGCTGAAGAGAGCTCACAAAAAAAGGATGTTTTCATTCACTTTACATAAGAGTACTATGGGAAACAGAAACCGATTTGGTTATTGGCATTGTGCAAGGAGACTAGTCAGCTTCCAGATGGACCAGATTCACCACCACCAGTGAGAATACTATATTGAAATTTGTAGGCTTGAATAGACTATACATTTCAACTGAGACACCTTTCCATGGTGACTAACCAACAGTAAGCATCACAGGGGAACATCACTATCATACGGCAGGACGCAGTCAAATTAACTCTGACCAAAAAAAAAAAATTATCCCACAACCTAACAGATCTGCCTAGCTACAGACTTCAAAGTTCACTAAACCAAGTTTCTTCTGTTGTGCAGGAGGGCAAAAAAGACTGAAGAAAAAGTTATGAAGTAATTTATCAAAGATTACCCCAAAAGCAGATTAAGGATTTGCAAAATTAACCAGTCTCCTGTAATACTAGAGTCATCAGGATAAACCATTTGAGAGCAAGGAACATATTTGAGCTTCACTCTTGCTACTCTTAACAAGCATGCACTGCAGAGCCCAGACATGGTACATACACAAAGCAAAGAGATAGTGAACTCTATTGTGAGAAAAATCTAGTAATGAGACTGAAAAGTAATGCCTATTTTATCCCTTATGGGCATACACAGGAGAACTACTACCTCCTCTCCCGGCAGAGGCTTTATTTGTCCCACACATTGTGGCACAGGAAGAGAACTGGGTGCCTGCTCTGGCTGTGACTAGAAGTCTTCCCATCCTTTCTGGATCCTCATTTAATTTAAATCAATACAAGTATTTTGCCAGGATTTGGAAAGGTAAGGGTATTCTGTTACATGTCCCCTGACAAACAAGCATAAGTTACAGGCAATGCCCAAAGGCTGTAATACAAGAGGACACAAACTACATTTGGCTGCTGACATGACCCACCTCTCATTATGTGCCATAAAGCCCTGTGTGCAAACTATGGGATTCTGCCACATTTCTTCCCTAGAGCAGTAGGCCTAAGAAAACAAGGAGGTTATTTCAAGTCATCCCAAGCCCACCTGCTGCTTTTCAGTGAAGAGGCAAAGGTTCCAGACCACAAGTTCCAGTGCTACATATCAGGTACATATGGTCTTGGACATCAAAGTGAAAGCACTTGGAGAGTGCGTCCATCCAAGCAGTTACCAATGCAAACCACAGAAAAAGAGGCTGGAAGGAAAACTCATCCAGTTAGCAACATTCTGCCTTTCCCAAGGAGAGATCAAATAAGCATATCACTCCTAACATGACTGGATAGCCTATGCCATTGCTTTACTATCCTAATCCTTGAAATTTTCCCCCAAATGTCTAATGGAAGTTTTGCTGGAATTTAGATCGTTCATTCTAGCTCATGTCTCCTTCCTCTTTGCAGCAGTCTTTTCATCTTCTCCATCCCCCATGTATTTGGGAACATATTGTCTCAGCCTCCTTTTTAGCTGACTGTACCATCACTATTTCTTCAAACATTCTTCACCAAAAAAAAAAGGAAAAATCAGAGGTCTAGAAGATATGTTAATCTCCAATTAACTATTCACATAATCTTAAATTCTATGGCTGCTCTCCAGTATTCTTACTCTACCTCCCAGCTTGTAATCTGCAATTCAACAAGCGCAAAACTGCTAATCAAGATTGTGCTGGACAGGACCTTGTAAAACCTGTGCAGAGTACTTGCTTCCTGACTTTGCTTGCCTTCTGGAGCTGGTTTTCCGGCTAATTTTACTCATTGCACAGTAGTTTCTAGATGATAATTCTAGCTTACTAATGAGAACATCATGTGAATATTGAGGACCCCAGTATTTCAACATACTAACATTACAGCATCTCGTTGCATCACAGGGCCTGTTACTCCATCATAGAAGAAGAATAAATGCTGGATTTAAAATAATTTATCCTGGATAAGTCTGTTTTGACTATTGCTCAACTTCTTTTTCTAGGCACTAAAAATGTGGTTTTGCACCGCTCCAGTAGTTTTTTCTTTGAGCTGAAGTCAAAATCTACCAGTTTCCCCTTCATCCCATCCCACCTATACTGAAGAGGTATGCACCAGTATTCTTTTTTATTCTACTATTTCCTCCACTATCAGATCGGAGATTGCTTCAGCTACTTGGTTTTTTTTAAGCACCTCAGAATTCATTTCATCAGTCCGTACCAGACTGAAAATCTGTTGCTCATCCAAGCAACCTACAGTGTTTTCCCCTCTAGTTTAGGCCAAGTATGATTTACACTTTTATCATGCCTATTAACAACACTGGTTGGATTAACCATTTCAGAGAACGTTTCAATTACCTCAGCTTTATCTGTTAATCCATTAATCTGTGTATCTTCTGTTTCTTTCTTCTAATATCCCTTTTAGCTACACCTCGTTATCTATTTGTTGGTTCCAGTTTTGTTCATGCATCTTCATGCACTTCATGTGCACCTTCAGCAACACACAGTTTCCTATTTTCTGTGTGTTTCCTGTTGTTTACATCAGTGAAGACATCAATAGGGAACAAAGTTACTTTTTCATTATTGGTTTTCTTCTTCAATGAAAGTGTTTGGTACTATGACACTACTTCACAAAGAGGGTGAGACCAGTTTCTTTCTTCCTTCTATTTATCTCCCAGTCCAGCTTTACATGCCAAATTCTAAGCTTTTTGACAACTGTGGGTTTTATTCTGGTTTTCTGTCATCTTTTATCCTACATAGGCTAACATCTTGTGGTTATTCCTACAGAACCTGCCTCCCATCTATTCATGCGCTGTTTATCTAAATGGCTATTCTTATAAATGTACATACCTCCGCAGAGCAGTATGTTCTGCTCAGTCTTTACCTAGCAAATCTCATACTTTCAACGATTCTTCTCCAGGTACTGATGTACACCTTGTATTTGTATTCCAGTCACATACATCTAATTGATCTGATAGAAGCTAGGCAGAATACTTTTAATGATCAGATGTTAAGACCTTCCACTGCTGTTCATTCCCCACATATTTGTGTTGGCGTGCTGACTAGTTGGGATGACCTGCTATTCTGCAAGGTTATATGCAATATGCTCTAAATATGTGAAAAATACTGCATATGCAAGAAGTCATCAAAAAGCTATGATATCTTTGGAGTTTTATCTCAAAAACCACCCATCAAATGCTTTCATATGCAAATATTCAAACTCTTGTCACTTGGTTAAAGCATTAAAATTGAAATACGTCTAAAATATACATATTTGGTCAAAGTGACTTTAAAGACCTTGCTTTTATTAAAAAGGAAGTCTCAATTAGAAGAAAGGATGCTTGTTTGCTGATACTGTCTTTGTAATAATTCCTGCAAAAATAACTTGTCTAATCTAAATGAGAAATTAGATATATTCTCTTAGGCTAAAAATATATGCTATTATATATATATGTAGCCTCATTATCCTCAATACAAGTCAAATTAACAGGAATTTATAATACCTTAAGCAATAATTTATTTTTATAGATTGCAGTACAGGCAATACTATTTATTAACAGTAGTATTAATAATACCATTTATTAATATTTATTCATAGCAAAGAAGAAAGTTCCACACTTAGGATTCTACCATATTTCAGAGGATTTTTTTTTTTTCTGAAGAAAAGACCATGACAAAGGCAGGCTCAGAGGGATGCCATGCTGACACAGGCTGCTGCCAAGCCTGCAGCTCACCAGCTTACACCAGCCATATAATGCATTCTACCAACTTGCTCCTTGATTTCCTCACTGACCTATCATGGATGCAGGGCAGAAAGATAAAGAAAGCACATTTTCCAATTCTCTGTTTCATTTGCAGGGAGGGGGCTGGGGGGGGGGTGGGAATTTTAAAAAAATAAAAATCAATCAGTCCAGGCTCAGACTGCTGGTCTGAGCTGGACCATCCCACAGGAGAGAAACGGAGGGCAGCACCAGTTCCCAGGAGAACTTTTGGGTTTTGCCTCTTCCTGCCCTGGACTCTATGTCCTTTAATAACTTGGCAGAGAATAAGGTTTAGAAAGTGTAATGGGACATATTACTGTTCACTTAAAGAAACACAGTTTCATGTCCCAAAACAGAGAGATAAAGTAATATTAATACAAGCAAGTCCTTTAAGTACAGATAGTGTTCTGAATGGGATTGCACATTTTTATAATGTTACTAAGCTATTTACCTTTAGAATCACTGCTAGAAGCCACAAGTTCTATGGGATAATTATATTTAATTTAATAGTTCGCTTTATCTGCCATCTTCATTGCAGAGATTTAAATGAAATTCTTCTTGGCCATGAAATCAACAGAAAACCATTTCACGCCTGACAAAAGTCTGCAGCATTCAAAATTGAATACTTGGATTGGATTATTTCTTCCACAAATGCAAATCCAAAGATTACAACAAAAATTCTCATTCATGAGTACAGCCATAAGAACTAAGACTTACCACTCTATATTCATACAAAATAGAATACTTCTCTCTTAGATCAGCTCCCTAAGAAGACAAGTTACGAAATCAGTTTTCAAAGATTTTTTTACTGTATTTGATTTTATTTTGCTTAACTTGTTCTTAAACTTTTACTGCAAGTTGTGTGTATACAATTGGTTTCATATCTATTATAACTTTCACACCTATTATTATTAATCAAGACAGCTACAACCATGGGATTTGAACTTGCTGTATCAAGATGGACTTATTTTCTGCTAGAACTTTTTGGCCTATTTAAAGAAGCTAGCGGCAAAGTTTCTAAATGGGACTAACAGTTGAACTTCATATATAAAAACCTAAAGGAAAGACATAAGATCATACATTCTGACCTTCTCCAAGACTTAGTTGAGAGATCACCACCTATTTGGCCTTTGAACAGGCTCTGGTAATTTGTGCCTGATAAAAGCCAGTCCTCCCATAGCAGTCTGTTCCAGTGACTCATCATTCTCACTGGCAATGGGCTCACTTCTCATTTGAATCTTTTAACAGGGAAGATGCTGATGCAAAGGTGCCAGATTAAGTTTTCAACTTAATATTCAAGTTGGTTTATTTGTTCGTTTGTTTCCTTGGCTTGGGTTTTTAAAGAAAAGCAGTATAGCTGTCAAGCCTTTCAGATAGTCCGTATGTTGTGTTTATAACTTTTACTGGCAAAATCTGCTTTGAGAAAAACATCCCGTACAGCCCAAACTGTATAAATTACATTATACTGTATTTAGTATATTGCAAACTATTGAGAAGCCTCTCTCAGATTCAGTAATCCAAATCCACAATTTCTCTGAACCAGTTCGAAGTAGGACAGAGCAAAAATAGAAGTAGAAACAAGTTCCTTTAAAATACATATATACACTTTTATATAGTATTAAATTTTTAACATTTTAATATATTTTATAAATATATATATCTCTCTATATTTCTCTGGATTCCGCCACACTAAACCTGTTAATGTTCAGGGAGAAAAAGCACGGTAGTGGGAATCAGGCAGCTAACTCCAAGCATAGATCTACATATTCACTTGTGATTAAAAGAAATACCTTAATTTCCTTTTCCTACTCTACAGAAAGTATTTTTAGCAGTGTTGCTAGACCCGTTGATACAAGCCCGGCATCAGAATCTCAAGACCTGTCCAAAAACTCTAGGTGAGCTAGAAAATTGCAATGCGAGTAACTATAATTAGACCGTAACAGTGGAAGAGTACAAAGTAACATTTATTTTTGTTAGCATAAAAGGTAATCCTCTCTTGGCTAGACGGCCTATGAGCCAGAGAAAAATAGCCTGGATTTTATTGATTCCAGCTGAGAAACTATTTATCAAGAAACAACAAAATGGGAATTGAGCTTTAATAGTCTTGAAGCTCATACAGCTTTTAAACGGTAAAAAAACTTCCCATACCGATTTATATATTTAATTGGCAGCCCTGAATGTTTATACCCAAACCTTTCCTGCTTTTGTGTTAAAGACAACTGGTAATATCACCGCACTGGTCATACAGACCAAAACTAGAGCATTTAAAGCTGACATTTTAGCACTTCTTTCGGGATATCCCCAACGACCAGCTACTTTTCCATCGCTAAATCTTCTCCGCCGGACTGTGCTCCCAAAACTTGAGGCTTGCCTTTTAATAACGCTTTTCCAAATGATTCTTCGCGAGGATGCGGAGAGCATTTCGCATTTATTACTGCACGAATAAATCCGAGCGGCCTGGGTCAGACACCCACCTCGCTGCACAGCTAAAAGCCGCGGGTGCCCTGCGTGGGACGGGGTCGGGACCGCTGTCCCGGCCCCGTCGGGTTCTGCCGCGCTTACCTGCACCCCGCTGAGGATCGCCTCGCTCTTCTCCCTCACGTCGGGGAACGGGCAGCGCTTGGAGAGCATCAGCAGGCGGGCCAGCACCTCGCTGAGCCCATCGCGGGCGGCGGGAACCAGGAGTACGTCGGCGGCCCGGGCAAGCGGCACGGCCGCCACGGGAGCGATGGTCTCGCTCCGGCGGAGAACGGCTTGCCCGATGTGATCCAAGGCGGCGGCGCGGGCGGCAGCGTCGCGGCTGCACAGCCCGTCCCAGCGCACCTCGCCCTCCCGCTCCTCCATGGGGCCGGCCGCCTGCTTCCCCGCCGCCGCCTCAACAGCCCCGGCGCGGCCGCCCCATGGCGGGCTCCCGCCAGCCGCCAGCCCGCCCACAAAGACGACGAACGCGGCGGTGAGCGGAGAGACCGCTGCCTGCGCCGCATGGAGGGGCAGGGCGGGCGGGTGCTCCCTCAGCCCCGGTGGGCGCCCCCGGCCACCGCAGCCCACCGCCGCCGGGGCTGCCGAGTGAGCGGCGCCGCTGGGGCTTCGCCTCTCCCGGCGGGGAGCGGGGCAGCCACCACCCCGCGGCGCCGGCGGATGGCCCCGGCCCAGCCCCTCCGCCACGGCGCGGGGCGGTCCCTTCAGCCCTCCCCGCCGGGGCGGGGCGGGGCGGGGCAGGGCCGGGCCGCCACAGACCCCCGGCGAACCCCTCACCCGCGAAGGCGGGGGCAGCGAAGGGCAGAAACTAGCCACGCCCAACCCGGAGAGCCCACACGACGGACACACCAGCCACCCAATCGCCTTTCACCGCTCGCCGCCGGCGGCCCAATCGGAGCGGGGAGCGGCAGCACCAGGAGGGAGTGTTGGGACTTGTAGTCCTCCGACGAGCAGCCCTGCGCCCGCGGGCGGGAACTGCGCCTCCCGGCAGGCAGCGCGCGCGGCGGCGCGGCGCGGGGCGGGGCGCGGAGCTGCCGCCTCCCGGCGCTGTGGGGGCGCCCCCGGGGCCGGTAGCGGCCGCGAGTCCGCGCTCCCCACCGCGGGACGCTGCCCGGGAAGGGTAAGAGAGAGCGTTCGCTGCCGTTTCTGCTCAGGTTTTTCCCGTGGTGTTGGGTTTTTTTTTTGTTTGTTTGTTTTCTTTGGTTTGGTTTTGTTTTCTACCGCATCAGGTTCTCAGGAGCAGCAGATGCCTGGCAACAGCCACGAGTAAAGCAATTCCGGCAGTGGGTTTGCTTCAGAAATGTGCATTGGGAAAAAAAGACACACGTGTTTTAAGCAAGGGCACAGGCTTGTCAGATATACGCTCCAACAGAAGCCTTTGATGTAGCCTAAGTAAAGACATCAGCAGAAAGAAGAAAACAAAAACAAAAAACCAGTTGGTGCAAGCGAAATACAATGCCTTCAACACTTGAAATGAAAGAGAGAGAAAAAAAATCCCTGGAATATTCAAATTGGGCGACAGTTTTGTAGTCTTTTTATCCAAGTTAGTCCAGTTGGGTTTTGGCGGTTGTTGTTTTGTTGTTGTTTGTTTTTTTTTTTTGATCCAAATTGTTGTGGGACTGATGAGCCTGGAGAAGAGCAGGCTTGTGGGGATCATATCCATCCGTATAAATACCTGAAGGGAGGGTGCAAAGGGAACAGAACCAGGCTCTTTTCAGTGGTGCCCAGTGAGAGGACCAGAACCAATGCGCACAAACTGAAACACAGGAGGTTCCCTCTGAACATCAGGAAAAACTTTTTCAGTGTGAGGGTGACCAAGCACTGGCACAGGTTGCCCAGAGAGGTTGTGGAGTCTCCATCCTTAGGGGTCCTGGGCAACTGTCTCTAGGTGGCCCTGCTTGAGCAGGGGGGTTAGACCAGCCGGGCTCTAGGGATCCCTGCCAGCCTCGGTGATCCTGGGATTAAGTGCAGTCTGCCACCAAATGGGCTGGTATTGCTGTTTCTTTTGCTTTTCCTGCAGGCAAAAAACACACTTTTTTCTTGATAAAGTTAATTTTTAACCAAGTCAGTTCCTTGGTCCAATTCACCTCTTGGCAGAGAAGAGGAGAGGGAAACATGCAGATAAGGCCAGAACCACCCATTTGCAGCTGTCACATTAAAGCAATCCTAAAACTACAACTTTGAGTATACTGAAGGGCAAAAGAATGCTTGCAAGTAAATCAGAAACACGACATTTGACCTATAGGGCCTTGCATAATTTATCATGTACACATTTCCTGCTCTAAAATGTAAAACTCGAAGTTAAATGCAGAACAAGCTGCTCACATACCACAGAGAGACAGAGTCTCTCTCACTTCTGAGTCCAGGAGCAGAGCCTGGGCTGGCTCACCAACACCAGCCATCAACAGCTCTTTTATTTGCAAAGAACCTGGTTTCTTCATCTGACATGTTTTCTGGCATGATTTCCCTGAAGCTTGCAAAATAAGTGTTATTCTGTCATTACCTGTACCTTTCAAGAAAGACCAATCTCTTTTTCCCATAAAATCCCCTCTACAAGGAGCCCGAATTGCCATTGTTCGGCAGCGTGGACAGGCCTGGACTGCTTTGTGCAGCTGCTTCCTCTAGGTGTTTGGCACCCTTGTGAACAATATATCTACTGAAATCATCACTACCTGTAATAAATGTGAGTCTTGACTTCTTGAAGCACTCAAGGCCTCCACCCATCATAACTGACGATGGGTTCAAAGAAACTAATTCTGCCAGTGCCTTTTATGTTTTCTTTTTGTTTTCTTTTTTCTTTTTTCTTTTTTTTTTTTTTAACATTAGCTACCTCTTTATCTTCCCGTCCCATTCTGTTGTCACTTGTTATGGTCTACCAGTTTTCCTGTGAATAGGCATGTCACGTGTGGTTGCTTTATTTCTGTCTAAATGTTGATCTTCAGAAGTTGGATAGATCTCTTTTTTCTCCTGATAAGTTTGCACTTGCTGGGTGTCTCTGACAATGGATACATACAGCCGAGATCAATAAAGGGAACCAGAATCAGAACTGAAGCATTGGTTTTAGACTTTAGTACGGTCGTATTCCCACACCAAATGCTAAGATTGATTGAAAGTCACAGCACTGCCTTTTATCTTTTAGAAGTTGTTTTTTCCACTGGCTGCAAGTGAACTCTGGCTACAGGAAACAGATTGTGAAACTGGCTCCAAGGCCTAAACTTCAGATTTCAGCCCTTTGTTTTATACATTTGAATGTAGCACTTTGGTAATGGAGATGAAGGTGGCTCTATTTTTTCCAAACCAAATCGCTGCAGTTTTCCGATACCAGGTCAAGCTTCTGTGTGTACTGCAAGACATTGTGGAAATCAAGGTCAAAGGCTACCAGCGGAATTAATCAGAGCTTGAAGTTAGGGGAATGTGTTTGTCTGATTTGCGTGTTCACTGACTGAAGTTAACGGGCTTGTTTTTGATCCCTAAAGAATGGATAAGAGAAAGGCAGAATTATGAAGGAAACAATCTGGCAACTCATCCAGAATTACAGCATTTGAGCTTTTAAAATGATAAGCTGAAGAAAAACAAATTTGTGGCTGTTTTAAACCTCAGTGTTTCCTTCCTTGATGGTTTATCAACTTCCTTCTTTTTTTAACTAGATAAGAACTTCTGTAGCCATATGCAAATGATATCCAAATGCAGAAATATTTTTTGAAAAGACAATATAAAGTAGTTGTATTCATGTCCTTTCTAAGAAATAAGATCTAAATTATATTTACTTTTATAAGTGTTTTCCAGTTTCTGTATGCCACAAAAGAGCACGTTATTGCAGAGATCACTTAGTTGATTTCCAGAGAACTAGTAATAACGCAGTAAAATTTGTGGAACTTAGAATGAACTGCTTTTTAAGTTAGATTCCTTCAACTGCTTCTGTTCACGCCTGATTTTGTTGAGGCTTATTTTATTCCAACTAGTAAATACCTAGGATGGGATCACTTCTCTCCTTTTAGATCTGTGTTCTGGCATGTTGCTGCAACATCTGGGCACTCCACAGTATTTTGTGTGGTTTTCTTCACAGTGACCCTCTGAGGAAAGTTCGGTGACTCCTGTTTTGCAGAGACACAAGAAAGCCAGAGGCTACTCCTCCTGTCTTTGAAGTGAGGCCCAAGCTTGGTGTCAAGCCCAAACTTATGTATTGTCCCAACAGACTGGCTTCAATGATTGTGCAAGCCACATTTTAAGATGTGGGAGAAAACGTGGCCTTGTTTTACCTCTAAGCACATGTTTGTACATCTACCATGTGTTCTGACCTACTGTGTGTCACCTGTGTACATTTGCACCAAACTCTGCCACCCTGCCTCCTTAGAGGTCATGGATGCAGCAAGAGTGGGTAGGTTAGCCACTGGCTTCTCCTCGGGGGACCGTATCTTTCTGGCAGAAAGACTATGGAATAGTTTTACACTGTAGCATGGTTTGCTTTGAGAAGAGCTGGGCTATGACATACCAAAACTACAGGCCACTCGAAGTCCTGCTGTACTTCGCCAGCTCTCTGACTATACTCCATTCAACTGTATAGACGTAGGAAAGACTAAGGGCTAGACCCCAGAAAAGAGCATGGGCAAACTAGAAATTCAGATCAAAGAAACTCCACTGAGCAGCCACCTGAGGTCTGTTAGTCTGTGTCTGGATGAAATGTCCAGTATTACCCCAAACTGAGCATCTTGGCACCTCTTTGCCCTTTGTGCCCACTTGTGATCTAGGAAGTAGGTAGAGCAGCTTCCAGAGGGGTCCAGCTGAGAGGAACCTCTCTGAACCCAACATGTCAGGCAGGTTCATCCGTTATAGCCACAGCTGGCTTCAGTGTCTGTCCACATGTGGTAGAGTGCTCACCTTCAGTTCAGTAACCCAGTGATGACGAAACTGCCTTTTAGTTCTAAGGGGTCTATGTCAACATCTTGTAACTCCCAGGATTGCATCCCAGGACTGCAAAATGAAAGGGAAGCATTCATCACCTCACATGTTGAAGTTGTGTCCCTATTGGAAAGGGTGGCAAACATGTGGCACTGGTGTGAATGAGAAGGAAGGAGACACAGGGAGCTGTAGGCACTTAACTCCTGGTTTCTGGTAGCTATTCCCAAGCCAGTGCTGTTTTTTGTTCATGAACTATTTATTACAGAAATGCATAAATAAAACGCAGGACTCTCTTTCAATAGTTAAACTAGATGAGACACATCCTTATTTTACTCTGTCTTTTGCCTCATCTGCCTTCTCCTTGTCCTAGACTCTTGAATGCCTGTCTGAACAGGGTCACAACTTCAAACGAAGAGGTGGTGACTCCCCATTTCCTTCCTGCTCTTCGTCCTCCCAGTCCAGTGTGGTGGTCAGGGATCCGGTGTGAATGCTTCCCAGGAACTCCCACTTCCCGACCAATGCTCTAACCACTGGGTAACAGCATAGAGAAGATGGACCCTGTTTCCTCCAGCTACATTTTAAAAGAAAATGAATGTTGCTTATTGGGAATTTTTTATCTGCTGACAGCCCGATAGGTGTTTTAAACACCTTTGGCAAACTGTCTGTTAACACAGACCTTAGTGTTTTCCAGTAATAACACAAAGGAAAGTGCTGTGGCCAGCAGCCATATGAAATGAAGTTGCAGACCTGAGAAGCTACAGGGACTCTTTATTGTTTTAAAGAACAGATTTTGACGCTCACCGCCCCAAGACAGCTCCAAATTCTGAGTCCCAAGGGAACAAATGTGCCAAGCACCAGGGTGGGACTTCACACACATCTATGTTTGTGGAGTTTCCCCACACACAGTTTTTGTTAGCTCCTCACTGAGCATGCTGTTTGTTTTGGCCGTATACCTCCACTTCTTTTACATGCAGGGAATGTAAGTCTGTCATTACCAAACTTGAGATTCAGCTGGAAGGCTCATGTATCCTGGAACATCAGTCCCTATCAGTCCCATCCCTCTGTGATTTATCAAGGTCACACAGAATAGCAAGAATTTAAGCCAAGTCCCTGGAGATCCACTCAATTACTTTGCAGTCAGAAGTTCTGCATCCAGTTAATAGGGGAGAAATGTCTCTCAAATAATTTATAATCAATGAAGCTAGTTTTATATATGCAACGTTGTACAGGGTTTCATGGCATCTTACTCAGATATTCCTGCATCTCTGAAGTCATGCAAGTTTAAATATACAGAATATATGAAACAAGTATTCTGTTGTATGGCTTTGAGTGTTGTAAATTTTCCCAGACATCTCAGGGCAGAAGTAGTGATAGGTTGTTTTTGCATTTTTGAGTACTCATTATACTATATAATATACAAACTATTAGGCATTAATACTTAGAATATTGTGCCTGTTCAGGGTGCGCAATGCAGATGTGTTGGAGTTGCTATGAATACTCCGAGTCATGTAAACAGGTGATATTATTTAAAATTATTCTTCAAAAAAATAAGTCTCCAAAATAAGGTTGAGGAGTTGCTCTGACTCAGATCTACTTGTAATTTTTCTGCATCTTTGAAGACAACTGTTGCTGACAAAAGATGACTTTGGGAATCATTTCTTGCCAGGGGTGAAACTTACCTTTTCCTTGTTAGTGTTTTTTTTCTCATTATTATTCCTAGGTTGCCTGATGTACGTATGCAGAATGGAGTTCTTGTTCCCTGCCAGGTGCCTAGTTATCAGCAGCACAAGAATACATGGAAAAAAAAATGTAGGGCTGGTGAACAATTACCCTCTTTGTGTTTCTCTGCTGATCCATGTCATGCTCTTCTAGTTATCTGGCTAAAATTCTACCTCCCACTCCATCTCCACACTAGTTTAAAGGATGTCGAATGAAGAGACTGACACTTTCCCTGAGAAAATATTGGTGAAAACAGAAATTTACTTTGAAAAAATAAATTCCGAGGCAACAATGGGGACACAATCTGTGTGTTTCATCTGCCTAGAGGGCAAGCTGCAATGTTCAGAACCATCTTTCAGTGATCCCATTAAATATTTGGGACATAAAATGTGAAAATTATCATACAGTAAAACTGTTTACTGTGAATGAGTCAGTACCTGCAATAACTGTCCCCTACCTCATTATATTTCTTCATTATGATTGTAATTTCAACTCATTCTTATATTTGCCCCACCCTACCCTAATTTTCGCATTTGCCCTTCTAATCTCTTAATTACACAGTATTCCATACTGGAGACAGTTGCCCTTGAAAATCTTCCCTTTCCACAACAGCAAAGTTTTCCTCTTTTTAATCAAGGGTCAATAGCCAGAACCAGTAATTTCCTCCTGCTTTCCAGTTGTCAGGACACATGTACTCTGTTTTGCTCTCTAGAAAGCTGTGAGAGCTGCTTCCAATCTAATGAACAAAAGCAGATTTTTGAGGGTGAAGAGAAGTGACCAGGCTAAGCAAACTAGGTGTGGAAGACAGTGTGATGGCATCCATCATTAGCAGAAACTAACAGTGGGGAGGAAAAGTAACTTTTTACATTCCTCATGTAGAGTACTGAGGAGAACACCTTCAATTTCCATCAGTTAGTGTACTAAGAGCAGCATCTGTTACAACTGTATTTGAAGTATAAAAGGAAGAAATTTTGTATTTATTCTTGTGTGGGGGAAAAAAATGGCCCTTTATACTTTGTAAAAAACTCTAACTTTTTATTTCATCAAGTCCATCTAAGTTATTTATGAAGACATTGAAGAGTGCTGGCCCTAAGATGGATCCCTGTGGAACCCCACCAATGACTGGTTGCCAGCCCAGCATAACCACATTTACTAGAACCCTTTGAGCCCAACCTGTCTCCCAGTCGCTCACTCACTGCATTGTGTGTTTATCCAGCTGTGTGCTGGACATCTTGTCCAGGAGGAGACTGTGAGAGATGGTATCAAAGGCTTTACTGCAGTCCAAAAAGGACATCAACAGGCTTCCCTTGGTCAACTAGCTGAGTAACCTTGTTGTAGAAAGAAATTAAATTTATGCTAGAAGAGGGAGTGGGTCAAAAAGAAGACCGAAGGGAGAAGAGCAAGGAACAAAGCCATAGAATTATGTCAATACAAGGAAAAGAGATGAGGGAGGTAAAACAACTATAATATGGGGGTGGATGAAAGGAAAATATCAAGAACAACAGAGCTATGAGGGAAGTGAGGAAGTATATCAGTGACCATTTATATTATTTGAGTTTGCGTTTGGTGCTTGTTACAGAAAGGTTCTATTTAATTACTTTGGACTGATTAAAGACTTGTAAATGTAATTATTTTGATAACACTATATTCCAGGCCAGATGCTTTCATGCTAACGCAGCAGTTGTTACTAGATAGGAATTCGCAGTTTTGCTCCTCTGAATGCAAAGTTCAGTTATCATCTGCTCGTAAAGGTTAAAGCAGTTTTCATCAACTTGATTTCCCCACAAAGTATTGAATATGATTTTGTCATGCACTTATGAATGCAGGCCAAATTTAATGAGAAATTGGGCCTGTTGTTCTCATTGAAGAAGACAGCAAAACTCTAATGACATTGTGACCTAAGTTTGCTTGATACACTGCCAGGTTAGAACCCATTCCTAAAAAAACTTGCTTTAAAAAAAATCTGGTTTTTGTTTTGTTTTGTTTTTTCCCCACTTGGTTATTTCTTTGTCTTGTTCCCAGAGTACTTGTGTAACTTGTTCGATTTTCTTTCTTAATCTTTTTTGTTCTCTGTCTTTTATTTCTAGCAAACAGGAACTAGAGAAATACTGGTACGAATGCTTAGAAGGTCTGACACAACAAAATAAAAGGCTTAGGAGGTTTTTTTTCATTAAAATACCAGAGTTTATCATACTTTACAGTACATAAAGTGTCATGAGAAAACACAGAATGTAATTTCTTTTTCTTTTCTTCCAAGAGTGGAATTAAAAAAAAAAAAAAAAAGTTCTGCCTAGGACTTGAAATTCAGGAATGAATAGGGTTTGCCACAGTGGTATCAAAGAAGATATGGGGCACCTAACCTTTATATTTTATATCCAGGTCTGAGACTGCCAGTTTGTATCTCACAGTTTGCACAACAAACTAACTCCTATGGAGTTGCCTGTGGCAGTTTTTAAAAAAACCTCCCAAGTTCCTCAGCTGCTCTAATAAACTTTAGTCATTTGTTCTAAAGTCATTTAAAGTGGGACTTGACAGAACTTAAAAAACATGTTAAAATGCCTTATTGATTCAGTGAGGTCCTATTAGTTTTGCAGCTGTCACCGCTTCATTTCTAACCCACTTAGATTACAGAAGGCACACGAGTACCAGTTACTGAGATATGTCCTGAGCAAAGTCATATGTTTCAGGCTGATTAAAGCGATTGTGTCAGGATGCTGAAGACTGGGTGTTCCCAAAACAACAATGCAGTTTGCCTGCAACATTATTTATTTCTTTTTGTCAGTGGAAGGGCTGTTCTTTGTCTGTCGGGGATAACGCTGGAAGAGTGCTGCAGCACAGCTAGTACAGCTGACCAAGCTTTTCCCTGGTTCTCGAAGGAAAGTGAAAGGGGGAAAAAAATGACCAATTTGGATTGTGTCACGAAAATGGCCTCTCACATAACCTTTCGCCAGCAAAGCTTGGCTCAAATAGACAAGACAGCAGCCAGCATTCTGAGAGTTTCCTGATATAGCCTGTGTTGGGGCAATTCTTTAAAATTTGCCTTATGATATGTCATATAAACAGTGAATCATTCCTTGATTCATCTGAGGCTTTATTTTCAGTTATGGAAAAAAAAAAACACTATAAATTGTGCCTGCCCGGTAGGTCGGGTCAGAAGACAGGTATTTTTGTATTTCTTTCTGAAAAATGCTTTGATCCATTTTTTCTTTTTCCTCTTTGAAGGTGTTCTAACAGCACCTCTTTGGTTCTAAAAGGTTGCCCTCACAGTGATTTGAATGAACCAGAACCTCTCTAAGATAACAAACACTGGAGAATTTAGTGGGAGCATCCTTTACATTATTCCTTTAGTGTATATCTTTTGGGAAACCGTTAAGCCACCGTTATTCTCTGAATCTGCTAGAGCTCATGTACGGAAAAAGCTTTTCCATTGCTGCTTTACAGTATGGTACATAACTGTATATGTGGCAAAATGTTTTTTTGACTTTTAACTTCAGAAGAATTTTTTAAAAAATTTTTAATAATGTGGCTAGCAATGGAGGGGAGGAATGGAAAAGAGAGGAAGAGGAAGATGAAGTAATTACTGGTCTTTCTGTAACATTTATGATTTCAGTGGTGTTCAGTAGCTTCCCACTGATGGCATGTTTACTTGTACAGACAACAGTAACTAACTACGATGTCAATTGATTTGTACAGCTACCCAATCCAGTACTCTGGTACTCCATGCAGGCCGCATTCAGAAAAAAAAAATATAAATAGTGTAAAGGTAAATCACATCAGTACTTACATGACCATGATGAAATGGGAGATTCACTGTTTGTCTTAAGGTATGAAACTCCAGCTTGTTTGCTGTCCTCATAGGTCTGAAAGTCATATATACAGGTACAGACCTGATGACAGGATTGCTCCCCAACAGCCTTTGTGCAAGCTCGCTCCCAGCCTGCATGTAACACTGAGCCACCAGGCAGAAGTGGTCCCACCAAAGGGACCAGCTCTGCTCATGCTCACACCCTGGGGTGAACATGCCGGCTGCAGCAAGGTAGGAGGTGTAGGCAGTGCAATTGCATTAGTGCACAGCTGTCGCAGAGCTAATTCACTATGTCTGGCACCGTGCACAGGGTTGCAACCCTGTGGTCCTGCACTCCGGGAGACTCCTGGCTCAGGCTTGGAGACAACATAGAATCACAGAATAGTTTGGGTTGGAAGGGACCTTCAAAGGTCATCTAGTCCAACCCCCTGCAATGAGCAGGGACATCTTCAACTAGATCAGGTTGCTCAGAGCCCCATCCAGCCCGGCCTTGAATGTCTCCAGGAATGGGGCATCCACCACCTCCCTGGGCAACCTGGGCCAGTGTTTCACCACTCTTCATTGTAAAAAATTTCTTCCTCATGATCTAGCCTGAATCTCCCCTCTTTTAGTTAAAAACCACTACCCCTTGTCCTATCACAACAGGCCCTGCTAAAAAGTCTGTCCCCGTCTTTCTTATAGGCCCCTGTAAGTAGGGCCAACATGGCTGGCTGGGCCAGGCTGACAGTTAACAGCACTAAATTGCCCCATGCTTGATGCAGCGTTTGTATGAACTGTCTCCCTGGTGTTCTTCTGTGTAAAATAACACTGAGCATCTGAGTATTACCAATGCCTCCACCAACACAGGCTGGGTCAGTTCTGATTAAAAAACCCAACGTGCTGGCAGTGAGCCTGGCTGTGACCAGCACAGTGCAACTGCTTTCCCCCCACTCCTCCCCACCGTGGCACAGGCAGCTGGGGTGGCAGCCAGGCATTTCTTCCTCCCTCCCCTCTGCCTGTAACCTGGGTGTTTTGTCAGCCTCCATTTAATACTCATACTTTGCCCTTTGCTGTTCCCCAAACTTGAATGAGTGCAGTAATTTCCTCAGCTAAGGGCTTGTCTAAACAACATGTTTTGGCTGCTTTAATGAGTGTTGTTCAAGTGCTAAATCCCCCTAAGCCTCATGGAGTTACATTACTACAAACATTGCCATTCGGGAAACAATATCTGCTTTAACGCACCTCTCTAGGTCTGTGTGCCAGCATCCATGATAGCGTGGAATAAAAGAGTGGTAGGTTAAGCTTGCAATGGATGTGGGCTGCGTAACCGTTTTTAAAAAGCAAACTTGACTGTGATGGTTTTATAGAAACTTAAATACTTGTGAGGGAAAAAGTTGATGGACAGTTGATGTCCAAACGTACGTCATGCTACTTAATTATTTCCTGATAGGCTTCTTGTCCTAGTGGACTGGAAGTGGTCAGGATGTTTGGTGATGTCTTACTGGTGTAGAGTCGCTTGATCCTTTTCTCCTGGCCGGTGTCCTTGCCTAGAGGACGGCAGTGTTGTAGACAACACTCCTGTGCAGCATAGTTGTTACAAACTACATATATTTTACCTGCTGAGATACTAAAGGACTCATCTGCCCCAGAGCACCTCTACTAGAGCAGTTACACTGACAGAACCTCCAGGCACTATAGCAACCATTCCCTCAGCCTCTGTGTCTGAGGAAGCTGTGGCAAAGCAAGGCGCCCGTAACTATGTCCGTAGCAGGGGTTCTGCAAACACAGGTGTCTCGATCGTGCAGTGTCGTGTTCCTTCACACCCCTTGCAGAGCCTGTGCTCTTAGGAGTAGGTTGGGGAGCTCCCATTCCAGCTACAGGGTATGTGTTACCCTTTCTGTGCTAGCAAAATTGTAGGTTTTCATCCTGAAGCCTGTACTGGGTTAGCTGGATCACCATCACTTGGCTGGTGAGCTGGCCTTTCGCTTTCTTCTGGGTTCACTTGCAGAACTAAAGAGTTTTTAGTTCCGTTTCTCGCAAATAGGTGCCCCGATGTCCCCCCACCTCTGTGTTACTGAGCTTGAACACAAACTCTCAAATTCTCCGGTGCTTTATTCCCTCCCTCTCTTATTCATTATTTGCTTCGGATTGCCGCCCTCCTAACAACTGTCCACAAACCCATCTCCTTGGAAACGACAGAATTGTTTATGTGAAAGTAATAAGGAAACTAATTGATGTGTAGCAGCTGCAGGCATGTGAGGGAGCCATGTCCCACCGGAGGATGTTGGAAAAGCAAGTCTCCACTTATGCTGACTGCCAAAAGGTTAGATGGCCTGAGCAAAAACCACCTTCTTCCTCCGGAGTACCCAAAGTTGCCTTTCCCTGTTCACAGGAGTGGTAGAAAGTTTGTTGTGTGCACATACGCATATTTTTACGGACCTTTTTTGCTAGTCTTCTTCATCACCAACACATAGGGATTGAGAAGCAATGGGGAAATTGGTAAGTCCTGCTTATTTTTTGTTTTGTGGGATATCGAGCTGGTGCACCATGCGGCACCAGTCCCATCTCCTCTCCTGTCTTGGCCCTGACCCTTCCTGTGGCCACAGGACTTTCCCATCTTGAGGTTTCTGCTGCTCCTGGCTTCGTGTCCTTCACCGCCACTGCCTCTTGTGCTTTTGGAAATGGCTGATGCACCTGTCCAGCTGTTAGAGATGGTCGTGTGTCCCTGTACAGTGTTTCCCGGGCATCCAGGAGGGAGGTGTGGAGGCACATAAGTGCCTTGTGTGGCCATAAATGTGACAGGGTCACCAGGTGGGAACTCTTGCTAGAGATGGTGGCTTGCCTGGCCACCCACAGCCACTGACCCAGCGCCGAGAGCTTATGGCCTGGGCTCAGGGTGGCCCATTGGCACGGGCAGGATGGTGGCAGGGCCCTGCAAGGAACTTTCTGGAAATGGCCTGTGGCACAAGGGTAGCCTGGGCAGCTCCCCTCTTACGGGTCTGAGGGGCCGTGCCAGTGCGGGGGGGGGCATGCTGGTGCCGGGGGGCCAATTTGAACTGTGGGATCTGTCTTGGGGTTGTTAGCACACCAAAGCAGCTGTGTCTGGGAGGTCCCAAGTCAAGCAAGCCCTGGCAAAGCGAAGTGCATGTCGACTTCTCCGTGATGACAACTTGGAGGAGGAAGGAAGTATTTCTGTGTACCTTTGGTTTATTGTGTATCATGAAGAGGTGGTGTGGATGGATGCTGATTTTTCTATTTTATACAGCCTCTGAACCAGTGTTGGAGGAGCTGTTCCTGGAAACTTGTTCCTTCGTTGAAAACTTTCTTCCCTGCCCGCCGGCTATGAATGGCTTTTCCTAGGGTGTGCTTCGTCAGCAGGCTCTAGTCTTGGTTAGGATTTCTTCCTCCTGTTACCTCCTTTGGGTGACTTTCTTGGGAGCTAGTGTCTGTAAATAGCCATGCCCAAACAGGAAGCCTGTTCCAGTTGTGTGCCCTGTATTTTAAACTCCAGTGATACCATAATTGTTGTATCATTGAGCCTTCAAATAAGTTCTTTTTCTGTCAGCTGAGGCTGTCTATACTCTTTCTTACACTGTATCAAGTGAAATGCATGGTACTACTTAGCTAGGTAGTTTCAACGTGATTTAAAACTTGCTTTTATAGTAACTTCCTTTTCTCAGTATGGTGTTTACACTTGCTATGGGTACCAAAACCTGGTAACAGCTTTCAAAAGTGAGCAACTCTCTCAATTTTTGAAGCGTAAGTTAATAGGACCTTTATTAGAATGGAACCAAGTGTATATTTTTGAGGGAAGTATTTGCGTGACGTTGGAATTGTCTCTGCTGTTCCTGTGTATGTAGGACAAGTAGATGAGTAGAATAGCAAAGAATATAATGAAAAAGCTTAATAAATGCTATTTTTGCAGTAGCGGTAAGTCCAAAGTTATTAAAGACCTCTTCAATATTAGTACCTTTTCCACCCTTTTCCTTCAGATAACCTATGGCCCATGCTTGGTTGTCATAGGCTTTCCAATGTAAAAAAACAAATGAGCCTTGAATGATCTTTTAAGGGTCTGCTCTCCTAGAGATTGTATTAGACTAAAGCGCTTTCTGCAAGTTTCATTGTGCCTGTCTTGAGTATCAAGGAAAATCACTATTTGGCAGGGTGTAAACTGTCTTCAGATGCGCTTCTGATAAAATAAAGAATGTGAAAGGGTGGGGCAGAAAGGGAGTGGAGAAACAGAACTTAATACATACTCTGGGGATACTGCATGTTAAATATCCTTTTGTTACCTCAATATTACATATGGAGAAGCATGTCTTTTTTACATAATAAAGCCATATGTAAAAATATAGGTGTTAGAGTAATAAAGAGGCTGCAAATGAAAACAGGCTGTAAAACTTGGAATGCTTGCTCTGCAGGGAGCACTGAGAAGCAGACACTAAAGTCTGTTAAATAGAAAATACAAAACATTGATAATCCTTGGTTTTTAAAAGGACAAAAATCAACATAAGTTATTAGAAAGCACCAAGAAAAATCTTAGGAATTTGGGGTGTTTGAGGAGAGCTTTGTTTAGTGGCATGAAAGGCATTGTTTTGGAATTGCGTTAAAATACAGGATTCATCTGAGGATGTGTGGGATTTTTTAAAATTATTATTTTGATGCACATGATCTGGTTTGATATAAACAGAGCCAGGGACTGCGCGGTGACATACTTTGAAAACTGTTACATAGTCCATTAAAGAGCTAATGACCTTAAATTGCTCTCTTTTCACAGGCTATGGATTCTGAATCAAAGAACAGTTTCATAGGAAGCTTTCTTCACCCACCAGATAAGATGCTTCCTGCAGCCCTTGCTTATACAGAATCCAAGAAGTTGGCAGCTGTTAGTGGTAACAGGCCTTCTATCCCCAATAACCACGGTAAAGCCAGAATATGTCCTTAAAGTGGTCTTTTTAATTGTTCCACATGAAATCTCGTGAGCAAAGATCCCTGTTCTGTTTAACTCAGTTCAATGACTTGCTGCGATTATCAGACTGACATTGAGACAGGATGTATATGTGTCCTGAGGGAGTAGTCTCCTTGAAGTCATATGTCTGGAATGGAAACTGCTGCAAGTCTTCTAACATCCTTATAAACTTTGGCTTTGAAAATTGTTTAACTTAAAATCGTCAGACTTCCTCTAAAAGCAATGGAGAGTGCTTCAAACTCAGCAGAAGCAGTTCATGACTTCAAATACAGCAAAAAAAGATCATTAGTATGGCGTACTGACTTGAAATTAGCTTTGCGTAGGGCTGTTTGATTCCTTCTAGCTTAAAATCACTTATAAGGTTTTTGTGTGGTGTGATTCCTTGGGAGAACTTTTGAATAATGCAGACTCTCAGGCAAGTTAGCAGCATGGAAGTCAGTCTGTATGAAACATGGGACTGCTATAATTGTCATGTGCCTGAATGGGTGATTACTTTCTGGAGCTCACAGGGCAAATGCTCAGTGGCTTAGCATATCTGGAGAGCTCAGTGAATCATAAGGATGCCATGCTTGGATTTAGTACCGTGGACAGCTTTGCAATATTGCACAGACATAGCCACTGTGTGTGCATGTGATCATTGCTCTTCACCTGAAGAATCTGTGACTGGTTTGGGCTTTTTGGATTAAAATGTTCCGTTTGATGTTATGTAGCTAAGTGTTAAAGTAAGGAAATGTTTGGCATGCCAATGGAAAGGTGGAAGAAGTGCTCCCACTTCATCTTTCTGCTCTCTGGTATCTGCTTTTGGCTTCTCTTTTGTGTTTGGTTTGGTTTGGTTTTTATTTCTATTCTAATGTGGCTATGATAAGCTGGTGAGAATTGTTATGGAGCTAGCAATATTTGCTGGGTATTCCTTTACTGAGAGAATTGGTATAGTGAGACTGTCAAGGCTTATAAAATGTCAGAAAAGAAGCTTGACTTGTTACAGAACATGTCTTAAATTTCCACAGGTGTGTGTACTTTTTGGAGAGCTAGCAGACTTTTCCTTGTAGCTGAAATTGCAACTTTTTTCTTTTGGCATAACTTTGACACCTAATTTTGACATTTGAGACTAAAAGCAAAATCTTGCAGACTTGTTTCTGTGGTTTAAAGAATCATCAAATAGAAGAAACTAGACACTGAATCATTAGCTTTTGAAACAATAAAGGTTTTTAAATCCATCCTTTACTAAAATGTCCCTTTGTATCATATTTCCCCCCGTCTGAGTCTTTTTTTTTTCTTTCCTGTCTACACCAGTTGCGTTACACCAAAACTTGTGACCTAACTTGGATACCTGTGTTCCCTCCTTTTGTGTGAAGTCCCAGGGTTTGTTGTACTCAATTTGCCACGATTTCTTTGCACTTGCTACTATTTGGAGTGAAAATAGTTTCACTCATAGGACCTGTGCTTTATACCTCGGTTATGCAGTAAACATGTCCATTTTCTCCCAGATATGTTCTGCATGTATAAGTGTACTGCTGGGGAACATAGTTCATTTTGGGGGTGATCCTAGGAAGAAAATTTAGGTAGTATTTTGCTGTTTGAAGTGGGGGTTTTTAAAATAATAGGACCTGTTACTTAAGGTGGAACTGTTGCATTATTTGCTAGCTGTGGTGGCAGCCCTGAAAACTCTTCAAGAAAAGATCCACCGTCTAGAGTTGGAGAAGTCACAGGCTGAAGATAATCTGCGCAGCCTCTCCATAGCAGCTGCTCAGTATAAGAAGGCCTTAGAGCGTGAATCCAACAAAAAGGACATAGCACACCAAGAACTGATGCAACAGAGGAAAGGTATTTCTCTTGAGTGATAAGGTGTACCCACAGCAACTCCAAGACTGCATAATCCAGGGAGTGTTTATTTTGACAAACGGCTAATTAATACAACCCCCTTTTCTTTTTTGCTTCAGAACTGGGGAGGGGCAGGAGCCTGATAAATGTGAATCAAGTTGACGTCTTGTTTTTACATATATTAACCAAGTATTGCATAACCCATAAAGCTATTTTAAAGAATAAGCAGATTTCAGGTGGTATGTCTAACTCCTACAATAAGCAAGCAGCTGCTTACATGTGTAACACTGCTAACTTGAGAAAAATTAGAAGGGAAGAAACCAGATTCTGTTTAGATGTCTGCTGATATAAATCAAAGTAACCACAGTGCTCACACCTTTGGAATTCATATTAGGGACTAGCTCTGAAAAAACCATCTTGACTCTCATGTCTTATATATAAAACATATTTTAAGCACATGACTTGTTCAGACTAACAAAACTTTTCTTGCCTGTTTTCAAGCTAGAGAATTCCTCAATGAGATGACAGACTGGCTAAATGTGTAGCTCCCATTGCTGTACTGAATGTCTTTGTTTCTCTCTGTAGATGTAAGTGTGCAGTTAAATGCAGCACAATCTCGCTGCTCCCTGCTGGAAAAACAGCTGGATTACATGAGAAAAATGGCTTCCAGTGCAGAACTGGAAAAGAAAATGGTTTCAGAACAACAGGTGAAGCCTCTTAGCATTCTAACAAAGTCATGATATAGTCAAGAAGTATAGAAATGTCTAAGATCAGAACTTTTTTGTGGCCATCATTCTTCCTCAGCTCTTCTCAGGGTGGCGGCAAACGGAAGCGATTTACTGTCTGACTGACTGATGACAACTGTTCAATGGATTGTATGAAAAGACTCCCTGGGTGGAATTCTTAATGAGCAAAACCATGCTAAAACTTGCACATTTGGAAACTTGAATCTTGTCTGCCTGGTATTTTTCATCAGTTTGCAATTTAAAAAACATAGAAGTTCAACTAGTTAAATACCTTTACTGTAAAATGTTTGCTTGTTTTGCCATCTGAAACAATTTCAGTCAGCTGCCAACTCCATTCTTGCTTACTTTTTTCCAGGCCCAGCTTCAGGAAGAGGAAGATCAGAACTGGTTAGAACTGCATGCAAAACTTGAAAAACTTGAAATGCTAGAAAAAGAATGTCTTAAACTTACTGCTACTCAGAGAATTGCAGAAGTAAGCATGCATGGAATGACAGTTTGAAAGTCCTTCATTTCACACAGTTTGTATGGTATACTGTTAATAGTACTAAGCTTTGCAAAAATTGCCTCTGTTAAAGCCAAGATCATAAAACATACCTGACTGAATGCCACCTTGTGTTCATTTGCGTGAGTCTTTTTTTCAGTCTGGGCTTTATAAATTCCTCCATCCTGTTGTATCCCAGATTACAATTGCAAGCTACTTCAGACTTCTGATTCAGCATGTCAACCTGAAGTGTGACTAATCATCTTTATCTTCAAATTCAGGACAAGATCAAACGCTTAGAAGAAAAGCTTCGTACGGAAGAGCATCACCGTAAACTAATGCAAGACAAAACTGCTCAGGTAGACTGAAAAGATTTTATTTTATCATATTTTTATTACTGAAGGAAGCTAACTTCTCTGTCTGAAATACCATTTTTAAAATTACATTTAAACTCCACATGTTCTTCCCTGGGAAGAACTCCTGGAATAATATGTAGACCAGTTATAAACTCAGTAGTAGAAAGCTTGCCAGGTGTGTTGCATATCTCAGTCAAGGAAGATTCTGCTTTATTTTGTGTTAATGGTACGGTTTATCAGCCTCAAAGTTGCTATAAGTGACCTGGGTAGAGAATTAATTTCCAGAGAATCTGCAGCTAAATCAGGTAACTTTAACTTACTGTAACTAGAAAGTGGCCATATAAGAAACCTTATACCCGAAGTAGGGTTGGTTATTCTGTTTGTTCTTTTTGTTAAGATCTGCTGAAATCTAATATACTGGACTATACTTGGACAAGTCTTTAATCAGTGATACTGTTACATTGTTCATTAAGTGAAAGCTTGAATAATTCATTATTCTGTGAAACCATAGTCAGTTTGTTGGGCCATCCGTCTGAGTGAGGAATATTTACAAAAGAAAGCAAAATCAAAGAAACCTTTTGTTAAAGGGGCAAAGTAGCTCCAGGTATTCCAAACCTCACTTCACTGAGAAATAGTAGCTATTTAGAAAGAGAGCAGTTGTGGTGGCATTCCCTTGGGGCAAGGTGGGAGGGGATGCAGAGCTGAAAAATAATATTGAAAGAACTTAACCATAAACAAAGCTGACAGCTTAAATTAATTCATCACTGCTGTCAGTTTTGATACCTCATCCAAGAGGCTTTCATCAGTCCAGGAAGTCTGAAATAACATGCAGATTGCAGCCCAGGTATCTGACCACCTCCAGAATCCAGCAGAATGGCACAGTTGAAAACTCACAGGTTTTTAGGTTTCTTGCTTAAACGGCTTGCTGCTGCAGAACAGAAAGACTAGTATGGAGATTTTATCTTCTGAGAAACATAGTAAGAAAGACTTTCCCAGAGCAAATAGTCTGACCATAGCAGTATTATAAACATTTGCTTAAGAAAGGACTTAAGTGTAGTAAACTAGGTCCTAAACTAGTATTAGTACCATCTTAGTTCACTGCAGGATCGATTTAGGTCTGTTGGATCTGGGTTGGGAAATGCAGGGTGTGGGGTGGTTCCCTTCCTTTTGATGACAGAAAAAACCAGAATAATCCCAGTTTGGTGGTGGACCTCCAGTATTGCTTAGCTGCAACTGTTACACATGCCAAAACAAAGTCCTTGTCCTATGTTTAATTGGGAACACCTATTATCCTGTTTATCATGGGCCTTGATATCAACTTTGAACTACAGAGCAATCCAAGGATTGTCCATCAGGTTTGACCTCAATCTTATACCGAGGAGCTCAGTTCTCTCTGCCCCCAGACTGTAAAATCCAAATGTTCATATTTTGGGGATTTTACGATCAGATCCTCAGCATGCAGCAGGATTGGCTTATCTCAGCTGCTGGTTGTCACAGTGGAAAAATACAGCTGCTGCAGCTGAACATGAAAGCGAGGACTTCTAAGAGAGAGCTGCAAGATCTGCCTGATACCCTGCCATCCTAGGAATCTGTTCTGTTTTTAAGCATAGCTTCTGCCTTCCAAGCAGGACAGTTAATAGTGCCTTTAATTGGTTCTCATCCATGCATGAAGAGGGAATTAATTAGGCCATGTGATTTTGTGCTTCTAATATTACATTAAATGATTGTTTTCTTTTTTGCTTATTCCTACAGCTTCAAACAGGACTGGAGATAAACAGGATTTTGATGTCTTCAGTAACATCTCAAAATGAACCTAAAAAGGAAAACAGGAAGAAGAAACAAACTAAGAAGGTAACATAAAAGTTTTTATTAGCATACTGTTGGTGATAGCAACTGCCTCACACAGAGATAGGAATTTGTGAAAAATGGTGATGTAAGAGGCACTTGATTTGTCTGCTGCACTTTACTCCATTTCCAAAGTGAAGAACAATACTCCAGTACTCAATAACTTTTTTTTTTTTTTCCCCTTTGGTAATTAAAACTAGGCTGGGGCTGGTAGCACCTCACTGGAAAACTTTCCCTTTGCCAGCATGACAATAACCTCTGTTACAGTTTTACTGCCGTCCTCCATGTCCTGTCTTAGCTGCCTTTCAGTTTATCTGGTAAAATTACTTTCCAAAGCAATTTTAAATAGGCATCTTAAGATGTCGTGTTTTGGGGGCATTGCTGAAATCAAGAAAATTCGTTTTGCAACACAAGTTACAGGTCAGTCAAAATTTTGCAACTGTGGTTTTGCAAACTTAAGTAAGCAATGTTCAGTTTCTTTAATGTCAACCTATTTGTCAATCTGGAATAAAATTTACATGTCTCAGCTCTTGGAAAGTCCTACTCCTTCCGCAGACAGAGGGAAATTATTTTTTTAAAACCAGAGGGAAACTGAGATGATGCATTTCTCTGCTTGTTTATTTGAATTTTACTTATTAAAAAAGAAAAGTTTGTGCTGTTGGGTTAACAGATTGAAATTTCTTGTCTTTTCCTGTCTATCTTATGACAGAGAAGTCCTACAGTGAAGAAAATGCACCTTTCACAATTACATATAAAGGCCGGTGAGCTACCTTTTGTGGCTGGGAAGGTGAGTGAAACCAAATGCTTTTGCAAAATCAGCATCTACAGTTTGAATAAGTGTCTTTACTGTAATTGTTAATCACTTCTGTAAACCACTTAATAATTCTGCTTTAAGTCTGTCAGTTCCAGCCATTCTGTTAGTGCAAACGTACAAAGCATGTTGCATACTATGAAGCATTTCAATCCACGTATCTCATCACGAAGCCAAGGAGGAGCTACGTCTGGGATTTCAGGACTTTCAAAATCTGTATCCTCTTGTTCCATATCACCTACTGCCACCAGAAGTCTTTCGGAACTTGTGTTGGCCATACAAGATGAGCTGGGCCAAATGAGCTTGTGAGTACTCATCCCTGGTGTTATGATTAAAAGTGACTTCAGTGATAGGCCTGGGAAGCTACAGCTATGCTGTAGTCAAACCTAGCCTGTTTTAAGTGTAGGTCTACTTGTTGACAGAATGGCCTGAACAGGCCTGACTTCAAAAAATTATTTCTCTCCTGGTGTTTAGCTGATATTGTGAGCAAGCAACATACTCTTCAGCTGGCTTTTTTTGCTTCCACATCCTGTACTTAACTGCTGCTGGCCTGTGCTTTTTAGGTATTTTAAACATATTCTGAGGTCTACAAAGTAGACCAAGAATGATCTCCTTGAGAAGGGTGCAAAGGTGGTATTAAATTTGAGTAGGCCTGCAGCATGCAGTCAGTCTGGGTGGTAGAATAGGTTAGTACAGCTGTGGCAGGAATAGTCCTGTCACAACATCCAGCCAGTGACTTTTTCCTCACTCTTTCTGTGTTCTCTCCATACATGCATACCTGATGGGTCTTTGTGCTGAGACAGTCTGGCGTTCATTCCTTTTCCTTGTTGGTAGCAGGAGAACTTGCCAGTCCTGTAAGAGGGTTGTGCAAGAGGACAGTGTCCTGCCAGAAAATGGGCAGGGTGTGGGAGAAGCTAATGCATTAGATGGGAGTGTATGTATCTTTCTAGCCACACAAGTTAATGTGGATTACAACTTGTCCTGTTCTTAGGCATCTTCCCATTAATGCAAGCTTGTAGAATTGTGGGCCAGAGCTATGTAGCTGGTCATAGTAGACATGTCAACATGATGAGCTGTAGTTTGAACAGAGGAAGATGTGTTGGTTAAACCAGTTAGGATGTTGACACTGGTTTAAAATCCTTGATGTGGCAAGATTTAAAATGGCAACCAATCTCTTCTTCAAAAAGCTTTGGCTTACTCATGGCAATTCAGGGATGGGCTTTTTTTTTTTAATAGCAACAACTAGTTGCTTCAATTAAACTGTCGAGCAGCAGTTACTCAGAAGTCAGAAAAGAAGACGTGACCTTTGTAAAGAGATTATTTATCTAAGAGTAGCTCTCTGTTTTTGACTAGTTCAGATATCTAGGTATCAAGTAGATCTACACAATTTCTTTTAATTAAGCTGATTAATTTGATTAACCAGCACATCTCACTGCAAATCTTTTTCAGTAGAGCATTTCAATTGGAATTATCTGTCAGAAAAAAACTATAAATTAAACATATTAATTTAATCAATACTTTTCAGTATTATATTAAGCTTTCAAAGTCTGCACTGAATTGGGCAAGAATTAAAAATACCATGCTGCATAGCTGCTGTTCACTTTCCAAATTCTCATTTTGCACACTATTACACATCTGATTGTTATGACTGTGGCAAGGGGGAGGAATAAGATGCATATCAGCTAGAAATTCGGAATGAGAAAATCAGACCCACTGAAAAAACTTTTTCTTTTCTAGTGTGAACATATTACAGATTAATGCGTATTGTGTGAGGCAATAAATAATGCTATAATTGCTGTACTCTGGACAAAACAGCTAGCAATTCTTGCAATACACTGAAAGTATTGGAAGAAATCCTAGAGACTATATCGTGAATACTTAGTGTGCCATTCTTGTCTTTAATAGTGAACATCAAGAACTTCTGAAGCAAATATGGGAGGCTCAAGACTCCAAAGTTCGTGAAGACCTAGAGTGGGAGCTGGATTGCCTCGTAAAGCAAATGGAGATTAAGCAAGAACAAATATCCAAGCTGAAAGAGCATCAGGCTGCTGTAAGAATAAGATGTAAACTCTACCTAGTAACACTTTGGTTGAAGGCTGCCACAACTCTGCCTCCTGTTGTCATTAACTAGAATGTCACTGGAATGCTTAAGCCAGGGCTGCTAGCTCAGTGTTGTACCTCCAATTCCTTCTTTTCATCAAGAAAAATGCTTACAGCTGGCAGCTATGTATCTAGGCTAGTGCAAAAACTTCCTGCCTGGTGGCAGTTCTGCAATACAGAGCTGGATTGCTCAGGCTGTCACTTCTGCTCACTGTGTTAAGACAAATTGTTGGGATTTCATTCCTTTGTGTCCTGTCCTTACGGGGAATGAGGAAGAAATCTATAATTCCTGTACAGATAGGATTAAATGTCTTTTATCTTACTTAAATATTGAAGCTTTTTATTAACCAGTCTGTTGACCACAGCTTCTCCAAAGTCATAGCCAGACAAACCTTTCATTTTTGTTAAACCCCTAACCCATATGCATTCTCTCAGAATTTGTTTTAGAGCCATAGATGACAGCTTTTCATACATGCCTATATAAAATCACTCTTCTGTAGATTAACATCTTAACCCTTTTGTAGCAATGTGGTTTGGAACATATGATAAAAAAATGCAATCCATAGTTCTGTCTGATAGTTTTCTGTTCTTCCATCTTATGTTTCAGGATAAACAGACTCACCTAAGACAGGACTCACTGAGACAGGAAACAAAACAAAACTGTATGAGACCTTATGAAAGGGGGAGGTGATAGTGAATTTAAATCTGACCAGTTTTATTCACATTCATTCTTTGATAGATTTTACTCACTCAAACATTTGATTGTGTGTGTAATTGCAAGCACAAAGGTGCTTATGTCAAAGTAGAATTGTCAGAGTTGCATGTAAGCAATATGGACAAAGGACATTGTTGAGTCCTCATAGCCTCTTTTGGCAATGTCAACTGTGTTTTGGATAAATCTCTTGTATTCTTGAGAAGCCAACAATTATGGTATTATTCCTTGCCTCAGAATCTTGCTGACTTAATCTTCCAGGAACCTTAGACAGTGGAAAACAACTGCACCTTTGTTTCTTCCTTTATGGCTACAGTCTGCCTTCATTTTGGGATGATGAGAAGACGAATATCACATACAATGTGGTGCAACCTTGTTGTCATCCCTGCTTATTATCAGGGTGCAGATCTGCTGGCACGTCATCCGTGCTCTGGTACAGCCTTATCAGAGCACACGCCTTAGGGTCATGATCTAAATAGTACATTCTTCATGTCTGTCTGCTTGATTACTGTCCATCATGCCTTGGTTATCAATACAGGCCATTCCTGTAACCCTTGGCTTATGTACTTTTTTCTGGTGCATTTGCACACAGACAATTCTATTTGTGTTTTGTACAGACCTGTCTTAATATTTCTGATGCATATTTCTGCTTTTAGAACCTGTCACACTAAAAATGCTGTAGTCATCTCTGTGTTTCACAGTTAATAATATGTTCTAGAATGCAATTAAAGTTAATTATTTTTAGAAATGGACTTAAAGCCTAAATTGGCATATGGAATGCTTCCAGCCTAATTTTATCTTTGGGAGTGACCTTTTCATGCCAAGTGCAAGTCAAGACATTATTTGACATTTAAAAAAACATTCTTTAGCAATTTATTTTGTTTTCCAGTTTTGTTATGAGGCTTCAACGTAAACTGCTTAAATACAGTAACCAACAATAAACAGGATACATTTTACAGGTTTGTTGGTTGTGAGTTTTTGTTGGTTTTGTTTGTTTGTTTGTTTTGTGGTTTGGTTTTTTTTTTGTTAGGATAGTACAACCTGAAATGGTAAAAGACCATTGTAAATATAAATTGGTAACATATTCTGTTTCTCTGAAGCAAGCATTTTTACCTTAGGCAGTTATGGGGTTCAACAATCTAGTGAGTGTAGGTGAGGTCAGTTTTCTGTAATGCTTGCTGTTACGGAGAGACAACTGTGTACAAGATTAGTAGATTTTAATATTTTTTTTTAATGTCCCTTAGATATCTTTAGTTTGGAGTTTGGTAGAAGTCCAGTAAGCTCTACAGCTGTAGGTCTTCTGAGTATGTAACATTCTAATTAGTAATCTTTCTTCCTAGGTGCAGAAATTAAAGAAAAAAAATCAGAAATTGAAGCAAGGGGCAGCTCATGTCATACTAAAGTGTGGTGACCAAAACGAAGCAAAGGAGATTGCCATCACTGTAAGGGAAAGTATGTCTAAATCTTGTCCTGGGCACAAACACAGAAGCTCTCTTCAGCTGCTAAAAAATGTGCAGAAGCTTCAGTCAGCACTGAAAAAAGATGATATCGCGTGGGAACAATAATTTTGAAGTTTACTGTGTTAAGAAATGTTTGAAGTTGTCTTATAGCTAGTAAATTTTAAATTTCACAAAATACTAAACTGCCTACTCACCAGTAGGTCAGTTTGTTCACCTCAGAATTAACTTTCATGTAGGGTAGCTATAATTCAACTACACTGACTTGTAACAAAGTGTTTTAATGGATTAATGAAATGCTTACTTGTTAACTTGTCAAATAAAATTTTATACATTTTATATGCTGAAAATATTATGTGATCTTTGGTGCCTTGTTCCCCCTGCTGCCAAGGAGATACTTAAAGCTTGCATTTCCAGAATGACTCGGGCTAGTGCTTCTGTTAAAATAAAACCAGTGACTTTCCTTTTCTCTAATAACTGAAGATTCAGATCATTACAAATGAGGCAGAGGAAGAGGTATTGTCTCTTATTTATATAGATTTTCATTATTAATGTTATTACTCTATAAGCTTTATTGACAGTATGAGGGACAGCTAGGGATTGGAAACACAACCCATGACTTGGTTAGACTGTGACAATGTGAGAGTGTTCTTGATAAGTGCAGGGAAGGGGCCGCTACCAAAAGCCTGGGTCTTCTCATCAACAGAACCTGCTTCTAGCACAGTATAAAATAATTGAGCTGTTATAGAGGAGACCTTGAACTGCATACCCGTATGTTGTGGAATTTGTGATCTCTTCTACCAGAGCTGTACAGTTTTCACGTGTACAGCAGTTTTCCATACTCATACAAATGCAAGATGGGTTCTTACGCTAATGGTGAGTCTGCTCTTTTCCAACCCCCACTACACACATATGGTGAAAGACTTAACAGTGACTTCAGAATCGACACTGGTTTAGTTGCAATAAATTATTGTCTTGAGGTTTTTGACTGGTGTCGATTTTCCTGGGTATTTGCATATGTCTGAAAAAAATAGCTTCCTTGGGATGTTATCAATAAAGTTCTGCTGCAGGTCTCTGATATAAAGAGAATGCAGTGTTTTCTCAAGCCCCTGCTCAGGTAAGAATGAAAATCGTAGGCATGCTCTGTTGTCAAGTGTTTTGAATAAAAGCTAGTAATGATATATGGTCCTAATGGAAGGCCGTGTCTTTGGGTCAGTAGGCTTTGTTCTGCCACCTTCAAGACAAAGGATTAGGAAAAATTTCAGACAATTAATTTAAACGTAGAATAGACCGTTATGATCTTGACAGGAGTTGTGCATATGAGCTTTTAGGGGTGATGGGGGAGTTTATAGGCCCTAAACATCTTTATCAGGACTGTGAAAGACTAGTTTGTTCAGCTGATTTTCGGGGATGGATTTCCTCTACTTTGTTAAACTGTATAGACATCCATCTTACTTATGGATTACCTCTGGCTTCGAAAAGCAAGTTGTATGCTTCAAAACACTTAGACTGTACTAAACATGGTATTTTCCTGGTGTAGATAGCATTTCTGAGGTAGGTTTATGCATTTCCGGACACTGGAATTGCTGATAGCAGAGACAAAAGACAGGTAAGCATTTCTCCTATTAACATTTTCAGATTGTAGGTATTCTGCTGCCATGAGATAAGCCTTTGCTGTTTCTAGGGGTAGTTAAATAATCTCTGAAGCTCTGTACCTGAGAGAGCAAGTGAGAAGGGCCATACCAAGCCCTAAGGAGCTTAAAGCTGTAGACAAAAGTCATTGGATGTTGGATCGAGAGAGAAAATTGCCAGCAATTTGCTCCAAATGCTTAAAATCAGATAGAACAATCTTGTGCAGGGGCAGGAGTGAAAGCAAGAAGTGCCCTGGCCTTGCAGCTGGGGGCTGAGAGGCCATCACAGCTCCTACAGCTTGGGGTTGCTATAGGGACAGCTGGGCCTGTCTGGGCAGGGACCCGACACATCAGTCATCGGCTCCCTCTGTTCCTTGACACAGTATTTTTGTTGACTATAGAAACCCGGGCAGAGGGGGGCACTTTGGTGCTGGAGAAGGAGAGGCCCAGCTCCTCTCTTGGACAAGGGGCTGCTGTGGAGGCCAGCAGCCAGTAGCTGGGATTTGAGAGGGGAGAATGCAAACTTCCATTAGTTGACTGGGGTACATCACTTGTATTTCAACTGGGAAGATTTCATTGTATTTTAATAATTCCTTTGTACTGCCTTTTTTTTTTTCCCTGGAGCTTTTATTTCTCTAATACATAATGTTTTCACAGGCTAAAGCAAAGCAGCTGCACTTCAGCATGGGCTGAGAGAGTCAAACGAGATACAAAGGCAGCGTGTCCCAAACAAGCTTTTTTGCTTGAAGAAATACAGAAAATTTGTTTTCAGATCGTATCTCAGTGTGAAGGGCGGAGTAGGAGATCAACTTATGTATTTATTTATTGGCATATTCACAGTTTGGGTCAATTGTCAATCACGTAAGGTAAGTGTTCAAAGAAATATGCGGCAATGAATAATTCTGCAGAAACCATGGTGGTGAAGTTAAGCTTGTGCACAAGTGTTGGCGAGGTTCAGCTCTGTGAGAACCAGGCATGCAGATTGCAGTGAGTTTTGCTGGGGTCTGAATGCCTCATGTCTTACGGTCCAAAAACATTCTGGCCTGGAACTCCATAAACCTACATTTGGAGAAAGCACAGTGGTCAGAGCAAGGCTTCTTCGCAAGAACAATATGTTTTGGCTTAATAAGTGCTCGCTCTACTCTTTTACAGATCCTTGTTTTGATTTATGTCTTGCATGTTTTCATTTGTCTTCTCAGATGAAACTGTATATTTACTTTTTTTTTTTTTAATGAATGTTTTTAATCTAGCTGTAAAGAGCAGCAGGCAAAACCACACAGTGATCCCAAAAAAGACTAATTGGTTTATTTACTCAAAATCTGAGTTCTTTTATGCTGAGTTATGCAAAATTGCCAGAACAGGTTTTGTTAGTATTTGAATCTAGGGTCATATTTCATGGCTAGACATTAAGAAAACTGGACAAAAGATGTAGGTCAAACAGTATAATTAAAAATACAGACGAGCAAATTGTATCGTACAATCGTTCACTTTCCTGCTGCTAATGAAATATGCTAGCGCAAATTAATGGCTTGTTACTTAAGCCTTCTGGAAAGATTTTGTCCGAGTACAAAAGGCATTCAGTTTGAGCATGTGTGTTAGAATCTTCTAACCAGCAAAGCTGGAGGCTGGACATAGCTGTAAACCCAGTGTGTTCTGGGAATACAAGCTGGCAAAAACACTTGAAGCAAAATAATCAGGGCAGGATCTCACTGGGACTTGGATACTGGCTAACGTAACTCAGTGCAGATGTTTATGTGGACTGGAAGACATTCCCAGAATAAGAATACTGTACAAACACACAATGATTTTTATAGCAGAAAAAACCAAGGAAGCGAGGATAATAAAACATATGCTCTTGTTTCTGATGAAGCATTTTCTGTTTTCTTTGGCTTGCCTGTACTGAAGTGGGCAAGGCCGCCTCTTCTGCATCCCCTGCTGGGGCCTGTCGAGGCTTCTGCAAGTGACTTGGATTGTGGCTCTGGTGCTTACCTGAAGGTCTTCACAGGCTCCCTGTGTGGGTCCCATAGTCTCTCTTCCACCAGCAGAGACAAGCAAGCATTTCTGGAAGTGTTACCCTAAAGTAACAGCTGAAAAAGGTCAGATGAATCTTATCCCAAATGCCTGGTTCTCTCTCCTGACTATGAAGGGAGTCTGGGGTGAGCGATGAGCTTAAATGAAGATATTTATACTGTACATGGAGTTCGCCCAGATAAATTCTGATTAAATGTGGAGCTCTTTTCTCTGATTTCTGGGGATCCTGAGTTAGCTCTTCAAAGTCTTCAGAAATACTGGCTATGTCCTGGGCTGCTGACAACCTGGGAATCCTGTGCATTGCCCTGCATTCAACCATTTTTTCCTCCTGTTTTCATGTTAGTTTCTCATGCGTTGGTCTAAACGTGGATGCCTGTCCTGAGAACATGCTTACCTTAACTTCCCCGTGGTGAGTGGTCTCACTGATCTGAAACTAGGAAATCAAGAGTCTCAGTGCTGTGTGGTTCAGGAAGACACAGACTACTATAGGATTTTATTCTGCTGATACTTATGATGACTTCTTTTTGCAACCTGAATTTATATATGGACAGCTTTACTATTTTGCCAAAAGTTTTGCTTTATACCCAGCAATGGTAATTTATATTCCCACTGCATCACTCTTCTACCGTAACTTTACTTCTATGTTCTCAAAAGGCTGAGCTAAGTAATTGCCATTAGTTTTACAGCCATATCTGAGTCATTTTAATCTGAACTCCACTGCCTGCATAATGGCATCATTTCTCTTCATTCTTTCTTATTTTATTTTCTCTATTTTATTTTTTTTCTCTTTATTTTCCTTAGCAGTTGTTAATTTAGCTGGTATTTCTTGCTTTAGTTCTGGGCTTCCCAGCCTTCTGATTTTTTTTTTTATTTCCTGTTGTTGTTCTCTGCCTCCTCTTGATGACTTTTCGATCAGCTCCACTATCCTTACTTCCAACCTCTTTCCCCTGCTTTTATTTTGAGGGCAACTTCCAGTTAGCTTTTACCATTGATTTAGAGATTCTCCAGCTTCCCCAATATTAAAATCATTTTTCTAATTACTTTAATAAGTTTCTCTAAATTAAAACCCTTTTGGATGTTAACATTTTTACATCCAAGTCTAGTCTTGTTCTCCATTCTAACCCAAATTATGATCACTTCTCTAATATTCTTACCACTTACCAAAACTGTGTGAAATATCACCTAGGTTCAGTAACTAATTGAAGGCATTCGTTGAGTACAGCAGACTTTTTTTTAATTTGTACTAATTTAGTAAAAATTTTTCTCTTCATTCCCCAAAGTAAATCTAATGCACATAGATTCCCTTTGACCTTTGAATGGTGCTAGCCATTCATAAATATAAATTCAGTAAAATACTGGGCTATCCAATCACCTTTACCATAAATTCAGTCTTTCCAAAGCGACTCATATCCTGTTGCCAAGGTGTGGATCTTGTTTATATTATGCTTATAGTATCAGCTTTCATGCCTTATGTCATTAGTTCAAGCTCTCACAAAGGCATTTGTTTGATGAGAAGCAGCCACTATATTAATACACTACAGTTCCACCCAGATCCCTGGCTGGATTCAATGAAATCTTTTAGTAAAATTTTTTACGTAACACTTCCTTCCTCATTTTAGTCATCCTGTCCCCTGATGTTTCTTTGTCTCCCTTTTTACTTCAATTTCCTTTTCTCTCAGATGTGAAATTCAGGTGCAGAGATTTGAATTCTCCAATTCCTTCCTACAGCTGTGTAGTTTGTAGCTCTTATTATCAGCAAGGCCAGTCCCCTAACAAGAGACAGGGATTTGTCCAATGCCTTAGGATACCATGAACCAAGATGAGCCCCCAAAAGGTACGTCCTACACTGCTGTATTCAGCCTCTTAACCATCACCTGTGTTTGTCAAATCAAACCTGTGACTGGCCCAACAGCTGTTATCATTCAGTGGTCTCTTATGGAAGAAAAAAGGAGAAATATGTGCCCAAAGCAGCCAAACAGATTCTGCAAACCACTGAGAAATAGATGCTACAGATGGTTGTTCTGTGATTGATTACAAATGAACTAGCCTGTTCTTACCCTTTTCTTCCAAGACAGAAACACCAAATCTTTCCGCAATGACTTGCTTCTTCCCTTAAAAAGAGAATTTACGTTTTTCTTTTTTTGCTTTCCAATAGATTATGCCCCTCACTGACAAGTGAATAGAATTACTGTAATTCCAGATGTTGGGAAGAGAGCATGGCTACTTTAGAAATGCTCACAAAGCAAGTGTTTCTCATTAGAACTGAGTGCATTTGGTAGTTGTGGATTATTCGCAGGCAGTAGATTTGTCAAAAGTAGAATTTCTTGCAAGTTCTTTCATTCCTTTTATTCTGGACAACTTTGAATACTAGTTTCAGGTGGGAGAAATGGGGAAAAAATAGATTTTAAATGTCAGTGTATTTTGTTTCAGAAAAAATGAAAGCAAAAAGGTTCAATTCTTCTTTTGTAAAATGTGTTATTTGGCACATCAAATTTAATGTTTAATTATCTAAGCTTTCTGAATTCTCCTTAAGAAACTGGGAGGAGGGAGGAGATAGCATTTGTTAGTGGAATGCAGGAAGATACTTCAAAATTTTTGGCCCAAAACAGTTTTTCTCCTATTTTCCTCAAACTGGCTATCAAAATGGGAAAAATAATTTTCACCCAGTTCTGTTCCTGATATTAGAATTCTTCTTGTTAAAGGAGATGCTAAATAAAGAATTCTTTAATGAAGTTGCTACATACCATATATTGTGTATATAGGAGTGGGAATTTGTGCTTTTTATATGGACAGTTTTCCAGGTCCAGAGTTCAAAAGTTATTTGCTCTTGAGAAAGTAGCTTCTTCTCAACTGCTTTTTCTTCTGGTCTGCCAAACTGAAATAGGCAAAATGGATGAAGTGTATCAGATCTCTTCTACTGAGAAGGTCCAACAGCTGGAACAAGAACTAGCAGCACAGCTGGCAGAGCTGAAGGCAGAAATAGAAGACAACAAGATACTTCAGGGAACAACAAGTACAGCATACAGGTAACAAGAATTTCCTGGGAAATGAGGGAGAGTGAGATTTATAGCAATGCATTGTGTCTCTTTTTGGGTTTTTTTGGTCATGATACAAAAGTCATGTGTCTATACAATTGTTCAATTTCAAGACCTGAATAGACACTTAGGAGCCAGGAATAGTGGCTTTTTCATTGCATGTCTACCACAGAATTATGGATGAAATGGAAGAGAATGTCAAAACATAAACTAAATTAATTTCAGGTGTGTATCACAAACAAAACTTTAAATCTCCTTAGCATGTCAAGTATTTTCTTCTTACTGTGAGGAGAAAGGAGCTTCAAACCTAACGCTGGGGTGCATAAACAGAATGGCCACATATAGAATCATGGAATAGTTTGGGTTGGAAGGGACCTTGCAGATCATCTAGTTCCAACTCCCCTGCCATGGGCAGAGACACCTTCCACTGCACCAGGTTGCTCAAAGCCCCATCCAACCTGGCCTTGGACACTTCCAGGGATGGGGCATCCACAGCTTCTCTGGGCAGCCTGTTCCAGTGCCTCACTACCCTCATGGGGAAGAACTTCTTCCTTACATCTAATCTAAATGTACCCTCTTTCAGTTTAAAGCCATTACCCATTGTCCTGTCGCTACATACCCTTGTAAAAAGTCCCTCTCCAGCTTTCTTGTAGGTCCTCTTTAGGTACTGGAAGGCTGCAATAAGGTCTCCCTGGGGCCTTCTCTTTTCCAGGCTGAGCAACCCCAACTCTCTCAGCCTGTCTTCATAGGAGAGGTGCTCCAGCCCTCTGATCATCTTTGTGGCCCTCCCCTGGACTCAGTCCAAGACATTCATGCTCCTCTTATGTTGGGTGCCCCAGAGCTGAATGCAGTACTCCAGGTGGGGTATCCCAAGAGTGGAGTACAGGGGGAGAATCACCTCCCTTGACCTGCTGGTCATGCTTCTTCATATGCAGCCCAGGATGCAGTTGGCTTTCTGGGCCACAAGTGCATATTGCTGGGTCATGTTGAGCTTGAAAGGGACCTGGGGGTCCTGGTGGACAGCAGGATGACCATGAGCCAGCACTGTGCCCTTGTGGCCAGGAAGGCCAATGGTATCCTGGGGTGTATTAGAAGGGGGGTGGTTAGTAGGTCGAGAGAGGTTCTCCTTCTCCTCTACTCTGCCCTGGTGAGACCCCATCTGGAATATTGTGTCCAGTTCTGGGCCCCTGAGTTCAAGAAGGACAGGGAACTGCTGGAGAGAGTCCAGCGCAGGGCCACAAAGATGATGAAGGGAGTGGAGCATCTCCCTTATGAGGAAAGGCTGAGGGAGCTGGGGCTCTTTAGCTTGGAGAAGAGGAGACTGAGGGGTGACCTCATCAGTGTTTATAAATATATAAAGGGTGGGTGTCACAAGGATGGAGCCAGGCTCTTCTCGGTGACAACCAACAGTAAGACAAGGGGTAATGGGTTCAAGCTGGAACACAAGAGGTTCCACTTAAATGTGAGAAGAAACTTCTTCTCAGTGAGGGTGACGGAACACTGGAACAGGCTGCCCAGGGAGGTTGTGGATTCTCCTTCTCTGGAGACATTCAAAACCCGCCTGGACGCCTTCCTGTGTAACCTCACCTAGGTGTTCCTGCTCCGGCAGGGGGATTGGACTAGATGATCTTTTGAGGTCCCTTCCAATCCCTAACATTCTGTGATTCTGTGTGATTCTGTGATTCTCATCAACCAACACCCCCAAGTCCTTCTCCTCAGGGCTGCTCTCAATCCATTCTCTGCTGAGCCTGTATTTGTGCTTGGGATTGCTCTGACCCATGTGCAGGATCTTGCACTTGGCCTTGTTGAACTTCATGAGGTTAAGACAGCTGCTCTTACTTTCCTCAGCAATGATGAGATGCAAACTATGACAATATATCCACGTTTGGCATTATGCTTCAAGGAAGCTGTAGACCACCTGGAGAATATCTGGAGGGAAACAGAGGTCAAGAACACTTGACTAGGATACTTAAGACAAAAAGGAAAAGAACTGGACTGTCTCCACTCCATTTTCTCTAGGCTATAATTATTCAGACAGTTGGGAGATTGCAGTAAAAATGAAGGGAATAAACTTCTGTTTGCACATATGAACAGGACAGAAAATAATGAGCTAAAATTCAAGCCTTTCAACAATTGTGTGAATTAAACACTGATATCTGGACTAGAAGGTTGCTTACCATCCTTGATTGGACTTCCTTAAGAAGAGGATAGACAAACGCCTTTAGGGAATAGATTTACTTTTCCCTGCCTTAGAGCAGTGGAAGTGGTAGATGATCACAAAACCCCTCCTGGGGGGCTCTAAAACGTTCCAGTAGAATTTCTCATGTATCACTTTTGGACAAGACTCTGGAGCCCTTTTTTTTTAATGGTTTGATTTTCACCTGTGTTTTTAATTTGCATGCATTCATTTTATTCATTTAAACAAAATATTTGTAATGTATGCTCACTGTAAGTATGTGAATGCATGAGAATTAAAAAATAGCTCTCCTCCAGAGTTTTCCTCAGCCCCTCCTTCTGTGATACAGGCATATTAAGCAGGAAGTTGTCTAAATTGCAGAGGATGCTTGTCAAGGAGTTCCGCCGCATAGTTGTTGGTTGAAATATATGCCCATAGAACTGACAAGCATCCAGATAGACTTTTTTAAGGGCTTTGACTAAAACATGGAGGTAGAAGAAAACAGTTTGCCAAAAAAGTATGCTAATGAAATAAATTCTACTGCTTTATATATTAAAGTTCTCATCCCATTAAATATTTCATACCATTTCATTCCATTAAACTTGCTTACTGTTAGCTTCACCATCTGAGTTGTGTTGGGCCTGGCAACTGTTTAGTTTATATGAGCTTGTATGTAATATCCTTTTAAGCATTATTTTTTCTGCAGTTCTGTTCTAATTCCAAAGGATGTGTCTTATTTCAGAAAAGAAAGGGAGGTAATACTGAAGAAAGGCTTACAGGCAGGTAGCTATAACATACACTGGCTTAAAAAAAAACCTCTTTGCTCTTTACCAAGTAGTAACTGAAAATTAAAATCAGAGGAAATTATATATGTTTTGGAATGAACGACAGTCTGTAAAGACAGAATGGGAAGGGTTATAATGTTGTTTGCACAGCAGTAAAACAGCATAACCTTTTTTTTATTTGAATAGCAATGTGGACTTGGCTCTGCAGTGTTTGTTTATGTGACAACTCCCAATTAAATTCAAAGCCTGCACATTTTTCTGTATTTTTTTTTTTAAACAGCCAGGAAAAGCGATGTTATTCAACATGTGGTCCGTTTGCAGGTGGCAGAAGCAAAACCTCTTGTTATTCAGGCCGGTGTCATGCAGAGGGAGTTAGAGAGCTGCTGGAGAAGGGAGCACACAGCAGCAAACTTGCCTCTGCTGCTGCACCAGGCAGGGGAAGATCCAGGAGCTCCTCTGGCCCAGCAGGCTGCACTGTGCACACTTGGAAAGGAAAACAGTATGAAACTCCTTCCTGAAAACGGGCACGAAAATGTTAGTGCTTGCAGTTTCCTGGTATGATGTGAAAATTTCTTCATCTTTGGTTTCATTAAAGAACAGGAATCTAAGCCAGGTCAGATGAGCTGGGACAAGGTTCTCATTTCCAGATGCTCTTGTGCTGTTCTAGTACATCTGTGTTGTGGGCTATTTTCATTTGGATTTTTAAAGTGGAGTTCAAATGTCTAAGTGGACTGAATTCTGACATTTTCCCCGTATTAACTGCGTTTTTTCATTCTCGCAATAATACCTCCACTGGGACAACTTAGGGGAAGTACCCTTCATGGACAAATATAACCGCACCATTGTCTTTGGTGACTGATTAGCTGTTGCTTTGGTGTTATTCTCTGATGCTAATGATGATCTATATATTGCTTAAGTATCCTATAATGCTAAGCTGCTGTTGTTTACAAATTTGTGATTTGCTGGTTATTTCTGAATTTATTCAAGTTTTTTACAGACAGAATTGCCCAGCTAGTCAAGAGTAAATATTTGCACATGCTTAGATGGAAGAGATTTTGTACGCACAGCAGTGTCATTGAACAGCTTTGTCCTCTCTATCAGGTAGGAACCAAAACCTAGGATCTAGCACAGTAGCTGTTCATGAAAAACAAAGTGTTAGCAATGTTTGGGGTTCTTTTGCAGCCAAATAAAAAGCTAGTAAGATTAAGGGTCATTTGTCTCTGGACATTCACTCTCAGCTGTCTGCTTATGGTCAGTATAAGCTGCTCAGGAAGATGCACTGTTTGGACTGAAATTCCCTGTTCCTCCTTGGGTTGGAAATACCATTTGTAAGCACTTAGGAAGGAAATAAACCTTTGAGATTACTCTCAAACTAGGATTCCTCATGCAGTGGGAAAGCAATGGCCTTCTCACTAAGAAGAGAGCAATATGCAGAAATGCAAAAATGGCAGTGTCTCTTTTATATATGTATAAACAGAAGCGAATTAGTCACATAATAGAGGAATACAACGATGCAGTTCAGAGGGCTGCAAGACTTTCAGCAGCAGGGGAAAGTTTCCTGACAGGAAAGAAAGATCCAGTGAATGTCATGATACAGGAAGATCTGATGATTTACACCCAGTGACTGGTGTGTCACCTACACTCTCTGAAGGGCATTCACGGTTTTCTCCAGGTAAGATGAGCATTTTTTGAACAGCAAAGTATAATTATGAAACAATCAAGTCTTGGATAAGAAAGTAAACCAAGGAAGATCAAATCCAATGTAAAAGAAACCTAAAGATTTGTAGGTAATGAACTAGACCGTGTACATATGACTTTCAATTCTTTTAGCAGATTGGTTTTACTAGAAAGGAAATACTACAATGATAAAGCTGGATTTAGATAAGTGGAATAATGAGCTCTCTGGGTGCGGTGTTGGGCTGCTTGGATTTGAGGAGATCCAGGATGAGAAGGATAGCTTGGAGAGACATTTTTTCTGTATTATTACTGTGATGATGTTTTGATAGAGCAGGACACTAGGGACTGAGTCATCTCCATGAATAGTCCATAAACTTGAGGAGTATTTGTATGTTTAAGTGTCACCTTTTGAAGACAAATCTGAATACTTCCTTATTTTACCTGGTTTCTTTAACGATTTTGTTATATGAATGCTACAAGTCATTGACAGTGCATAAACTTCTGGAATTATACACAAGGGATAAATACAGTTTATTCTTTCTCTTTTGTATTTTATTACATTATTTGCAACTGAAGAGTTTGTATACTTTCCAAGTGACTAACAACAGATATGTTTTTATCTCCATGTTCTCCAGCATTTGCCTATTTGCCACAGAATAAATGTGGCTGATGAGAAATGTCCTGATGTGGTCCAAAACAACTGGGTCGAATTAAGAAGTGCTTTTGACAAGAATTCAGATATTTTTACTATTGATGTTTTTCCCTGTTCAAGAGTATTAAGAGGAAACAGTGAGAAATTATCAGCTTTCTTTTAAAACCACAAGTCCTACAGGTAATGCATTTGTTGATGTATATTCTTTGAGAAAGGTCAACAGTGCAAATGCTGCCATCCTTAGTTTGTATGCTTGAGAAATTCAGAGTGTGGCTTTTAAATGAGCAAGAATCCTGGAAATACGGTGTCCAAATTCCGGAGTGTGGAGCCCTGAGTCTGCAGCGGTCGCTCCTCCAGCCTTAGCTGTGCCCTGGCCTTGCAGAAACATGGTTCAAAAGGATACTTGTGGGATTGACTCGGTGGAGAATCCAGGATGTTTTCCCAGTTATGCCAAACCCTGAAACTCACCCTTCCAACTCTCTGAAAGAATATAATTTAAAATATTTCTGTGGGTGGTCTGTTTCTAGAGAAACTAAGAGAAGAGAGCTATTAAGATTTATACTGAAGTATCTCTAGGAAAAAATCTCCTTGTATTTATTTTCAAGTTGTTTTTCCTTTTCAAGGAAGGGGGAGGGAGTGATGTTGTTTATGTAGAGTTACCCAGTGTGAGTGGTACTTAGCAAGCAAGGCAGCATTCCTCTTGCAGAGTATTTAAATCCTGTGATTTAACCCCTGCTTTTACAGACAGAGTGGGAACGGCGTGAAACTGTAGGAGCTCACAGGATTGTCTCTGTAAAAGCACAACCCCTCTCTCCTGGGGACTAGGCAGGGTGTTGTCTCCTCCTTGCCATTGAGAAGTGGGCTGGCCAGGGTGGAGGAACGAAAAGGGGCTGTGACTTGTCCTCCTTGTCTCCTTTCTCCACTGAAAAGCTCTAGCACAAAGGATGTACCTGTGGGTCTGCACAGGGGACCAAGGCACAGCCCTGGCCTGGTATGGCACTGCCCAGCCACTGACGATTGAGAACAGTGCTAAAGAAAGCGCAGATTTACCTGGGACAGATAAGGGGCCTTTAACGCTTAGTTACCAGTCTAACTAAGCTCTGACTGGTGTAACTGGCTGTGCTGGTGCAGTCCTTTTTCACTCTTTAGGCCCACAGGGGTCCCATGGTGGAGAGATATGGCAGCACTGCCCCAGGAGTACAGTGGTATCGGTGTTAAGGCACAGAGAGAGGAGGGTTAAACTCTTCTCTCCAAATGAAGCTCATTGAACAGGCCACATTTCTCTTATACGAGCAGGATAGGAGAGAGAGGGATGGACAATGATCTTGGATACAGTGGGCTAATAATGTACAGAGAAGGGTGCAAGACCTACGGTGTTACAGAGTTTGCCTGAGCCATTCATTTTACCATGGAGTAGACTCTTATTGATATTAAAAAGCAACTCAGAAGGGCTCTATCTCGTTTTGATCTTCAATATCTAGTTAACTAATGTTTGAGGAACAGTATCATATTACCATCATAAGCTTCACTCCTCTGCTATCTAGATCTGAGCTTCATAGATGAAACAACAGAATGATTAAATAAGACATTAAAACCAAAGCTGTATTAAAGCATGGAATAGAAAAGCAGATGGCCTTTTATTGCTGAAACAATGAGATAATTAATTAGATTACATGTAGTTCCACTAAACCCAAGAGAGTTTTGCTGAATTTAGGCAAAATGTAACTTAACTATTAGGATCTTTGTGTACATCAGCAGTACCAATACTGGGTAACACCAATACTGGGTAAAGGAGAATCAGCTGAGATTTATTTGGACTTTCAAAAATCTTTATAAAAGTAGTAACAGAAAAAAAAACCAGAAAAAAAGTGCTGGTGTTTGTTATGGCTTGGCCTAAGACAGAAACCAACCAACCAACCAACCAAACCCCTCATGTTAAATATACCTGTCAGAGAGCTGGGGAAAAAGAAAAAAAAAAAAAAAATGACTATGACAAACTTATAGGAACTCAGTAGTTTTGGCTCTTCAAGGTTGCAGGAATACTGATAATCCTTCAAAGCCTTGAGCAAGCCTGAGATGAGGTAAAGAAGGAGGAGAAAACATTTCAGTTCTTCTAAAAATGGGTGCTGTGTTGTCAACAGACTCTTCGACGTTGACACTAGGCCAAACTCAGCCATCCCCAGTACACCCTTGTTTCAGAAGTTTGCAATAGCAGCATCGTGCCAGAATCAGATACCGGAGGAGTGATAACCCCGAAATAGTAACATACTTGAAGTTCTTGTGGCATGTGAAGATTTGGGAGGTGTATGTGTGAGAAGAATGTTGTACACCCCTGGGCCAGGACTCTGTGCAGGCAGTAGGATTTGTTAGCTGGTGTCCTTCCCATGCCAGAAGATAACTACTCCTCCAAGGACTGTGGACATACCCCGACCTGCAACAGCTGTTAGTATTTCAGGGTCTGGCAGAAAGCCCTTTCTTAAAAGAGAAATTAAAATAATAAAAACCCATGCAATGCATGTTTCCTCCCCCCCGTCCTCGCATTCCATTCTCTGACATACTTCCACTTCAGGACAAAAAAGAGGAATTACATCATTGTGTGGATGCAAAGCAAAAGGGCACTGACAGCATTGCTTACAGTCATCTTACAGTCATGTTGCTTAAAGTGTTGATGTTCTCCAGCTGCTCTGATTATGGCTTTTTTTTTCAGAATCCTGCCACAAGGACAGTGGATTCACTTTGCCCCAGCACAGCACTGAAACTTAGGAGCTGAAACCTCAGCTCCAGCTTCTGCTTTCTCGCTTTGTTATTGACTATAACCTCAAGGATCTTGAGAACTCAGCTGATGAGATGGATCTCTTTTTCCTGGTAACCGAAATGCACTTCTCAATACTAAAAAAAAAAAAAAAAAAAAAAAGAAAGAAAAAAAGTCTTTAAAAGTATGGAAGTTCCATTTATTACAAATCACTGTTTTGTATCATGGAAAAACAAGATTATGGGCATTTTTGCTCTTGACAGGAAGCAGCAGAAAGGCCCAGCTTGTTCCCCCTCCCTATAGTAACTGCTGATGTTTGTATTTCCAGCATCACAGTTCTGAGTCTGTACCTTTGTTCTCCCAGCTCTCGCTCGTGCTTTTTGTGCGTTTTTCTCGAGTCTTCCTGCCCCTGTTTGGTGACTCCCCGAGCTGTGGTGCTTCCACTAGAGGTCGGCTGTGATCCACCATCGCCCAGGACCTCACCAAACCTCGGCATCTTAGGGGTTACCCAAAGGAAAACTCTGGTTTTCGTCTTTTCTGTCATTCAAAAAGCAAATCCGATCCAAAGTCTCCACCCCGTGTCCAGGGTCCCAAAGAGATGCTGTTAAACAGAAATAACAGACTGCTTTTAAAGACATGGCTTGCCTTACAAATCGTGTCTTGTATGAGAAAAAGTGGAACAGGTGAAAAGGACAAAGGTCTGTTTTCATAAACTGGTCTGTAAGTCTCTCATCAAATTAACATTTGACTAGTCCAGCTGAACTCACCCAACTATCCAAGATAAGCACAGGCAGATGTGTTTACACAACTAGGCAATGATGTAAATTACCTTCATTGAAGGCTGGCAGAGGCTTATGCATTCTTGAACAGGATTATCAAAGAACATCTCCCAGGCTAACGCTATTCCTGCTGAAGCCAGTGATAATAAATTTGCCTGTGACTTTGACTTGAAAGACAGTGGTTTTTAAAATCTTGTTCTACTTTTTGGAAGCTCCAGAGTTAACAGCCAGTAGTTTCATTGTGTTTGCTGGAAAGGAAAGAAAACATTGGACCAGGATGTCTCCTTTGTCACTTCATCACTCCATGGTTTTTTTGTTTGTTTTTTTGGGGGTTTTGGGGGTTTTTTTCAGCTGATAATATGCAGTGTTACTTTGCTATAGAATTTAATATCCAGCTTGGGAAATTTATAACAGTACCATCTCCTTTTATGCTATAGGTCGTCCAAAAATTTAGAAGCATTTTCTGCAAACAGCAAACAATGAGAACGTTTCCAGTTTATCACACAGAGGTTTCTAGGTCAGAGAACTGGGCTGCGCTAGATCCAGCCAGGGCTTTGAAAAAGAGAGACAACTGGATCCCTTTTTGAAAAGTAATCATGAGGAACTTTCCTTTTTCAGTTGCGTTAGTCCTAACTGGTCTTCAGGATGTACCAAGATACATTTCAGCAATTAAAGTCTAAAATGTTTCTTTTGACAAATAGAGTGATGATTTTTTAATAATTCAGGCCTTATCAAACTCCTGTATTTCTGTATAGTCAAGAGCCCCTTTTCATGTCTGTTGAAAATGAAAAGTAAGTGTGTTGCACTTTCCTTACTAAATATTGCCTCCTATACAAAAAACGTGTAGTGATATTCAAAAGTTTTGTGGTTACTTTTATATCAAACAGATTACACCTAAAGTAGACGCCTGGCAACAAAAGCTTTTGATAAAACTGAAACAATGAAAATAGGTGGATAGGCTGATGGACCTTCATTCAAAATTTGTAAAGGTAATATAACTTAAAGTGTTTTAATTCAAAGTTATTTTAATTTATTTATTGGACACTTCCAGGGAAATTGAAATGTCCAAAGAAAGGTTGCCTCAGGTTTATGTATTGTGTATATGCTCAAATTAATTAAATACCTATTACTAAGGTGCTATAGAGATTTTTTTCCCCTCTTTCTCAGTTCAGTGGTTTCAAAAGGCGGCTCGAACACTTGCATAAATATTGAAGAGCTCTGAAGTTCACCTAAGTCAGATCAAAATTAGCCCTGGAATTTGTGTCAAAGGGATTGTTCAGAACAGCTTTTTTTTTTTTTTTTCCCCCCGAATGTGAGCAAGGTTCAGACCTGTACTCAGACGACAAGGAGGGATGCTCCAATAGTGAGGCGCAATTCTAAAACTTGGTAGGGCACAATGTACAGATTGCCTGTGCCCCGGGGAGAGGTTACTGTGTGTCTCTATTTTGGTTCTAGCTTCACAGGTTCTCTTGAATCTGGTGGTAGATTGCCATTTTTGGCCATTTTGAGGATCTCCTGCAGGACAGCTCTGTCTAGGCTGCCTGCCATCCAGCCTCCCCGGAAAAATGGCAATGTGCATTCACAGATCAGGCCTGCTTTGCATCCCCAATGAGCCTGGGGCACCCCTACCACCTCACATCATTGTCTTGCAAATGGTGGTCATCTGTGAAGAGCAGTATTCATTTGTCCTAATTGCATCTTATTCACTGAATATACCCTGCAGGGCTGACTTGCACACATTCCCAGTAAGCTCTGCTTATTCCCTCCTGCTGCAGGTGCTCAGATGAACTGCAGGATGTGGTAGGCTGGTCAGGTGTGCTGGGGTCTTGCCACATTTTTCCGGTGAAATTGTAGCAGGTCTGGTATCCTCATCTGTAAAACTGATCTAACGGGAATTCTCTGCCTCTCGAGGATGAGGAGAACTAATGCAATTAAGGTGGTGAACTGCTACTATAGGACTGGATCTGTATAAACATCTTAGCCATCAAAACTCATCTGGCAATCAGAGAATGAGATTACTGTCCTGAAATGTCACTGGGCTCCTTGGTCTTCTCTCCCCAAGGAACCGCTGCTGCAGTCCTTCCAAATACCTCTGTCTTCAGGTTTGAAGATCTCCTGCTGTCTAGAAAGGGGGTAGTGGGCTTCTCACAGACCCCCAGATGGTGCTGTGTGTGTGTTTGAGTTGTGGACAAGCCTCAATTTGGGACCTTTGCAGGGGCTGCAGCCTTCCTTGTGGGCACCGGCTGGAGAGGGGACTGGGAGGCTTCCCATCTGCATGGGGGTTGTGCATGGCACGGGGCAGTTCAGGGGAGAGGCATCAAAAAAGCAACCAAAGCAACATGAAAATGTACAGAAGCAGGCAATACTGGCTCAGTAAGGCAGAGCTCTTGGTGCTGTAGCCAGGAACCTCATGTGGGGATGGTATCTGCTCTGCTGCCCAGACACCTCAGGACTGCTTAGAATCCCATCAGCCTCCCGTATCCTCTTTAGGCAGTTACTTGCTTCACCTACACCTGAAGCTGACCTCAGTGAAATGGCAACAGGGAGCCCCAGTAAGCAGCTTCTCTTGGGCTGAAGGCGGGAGGATGATAAGTCTCTGCTGGAGCAAACTATCTGGTGACTTGGGAAAGGGAAAATGGAGGCTCCTGGTTCCCACCCTGCTCACCTTCCCCAAGCCTCTTCCCACTGCCTGACTTCTGGGTTTGTGTTTCAGTGTCTTATAAGCTTGAAAGTAAATATAACCCTAAGGGAAAAAAGGTGCTTGGCAGTGGAATGCTGGATGGTAATTGTGTTTAATAGAGAAGCAGTAACTGATCAGAAGTTGTTGACTCCCAACCAGTAAGAAAGTGAATGAAGAAAATGCTTGGGAAATGAATGGAAAAATCATTTCCATAGAGTTTGATATTTAATTTATGGTTTTATTAAAGGATGCTTGCTCCCCTGCCCTTCTCCCCTTTTTAATAAGATTTTTTTCATCCTGTGTTAAGCAAGGTTCCATTTGTTTTGACTTTTCAGCATCTTTGTTCAAAACAGATGATAAAGAAGTGTCCTACAAAACTCCTGATCTTAATGCCATTAGAATTCCTATCAATGCTTTGCTAGAATTCATATCTATAGAATTTTACTGAGGCAAATAATTGTTAAAGCATGACAAGGTTCTTCAAATTATACTTCTGATACAAGTGACAATTAAAAAAACATCCTGCAAAAGCAGATGTGGTTTTTAAAAATTACTTTTGTATTACTTTTAATTTTGTTTAACCTGATTTTCGGCAGTACTTTATATATATTTAGTCTCCCTGGTTCTCATTTAACATGCATTATTTCCTTCCATGGGCCTCACAAAGCATTTGAGAGAGAACTCTCTTTAAATTGGAGAAATCAGAAAGTGAATCTATAGACTTTGCAGCTGATTTTGGCTTTACAATATTTTAAATAATTGAATGGATTTGATTTTAATGTTACTCTTAGAAAGACTGGCCATTTATGGTCTTTTTTTTTTTTTAATTTAGAACTGAAATAAGCTTTCTTTTATGCTCCCTGTTTTCAGACCTTTTCTCCATGCCAGATATTTCACAAAGAAACCTTTCTTTCAAATCTTGCCACAGCATGTAATTTTTCAGGAAAGCTTGGGCAAAAGCTATCATCACCACTAACAAAAGTAAAAATGGCTTTGCTGCTCACTGGGACAATGAAAACATGATCATTCTCCTTGTTTTTTCTGTAGTGGCTCACTCACCAAATATGATACGCTCACCAAATTCTCCTTATGGGAGAGGGGTAACAGGAGAGACGGGGTTACCCAGTAGGCCCTCCCCTCCATAAATCTCAGTTAGAAAAGAAAGTACTTTTGTATTCTTTCTTATTCGATGCATGGCCTCCATATGCTCTGACAGGCAAAACCATTTCTACATTTTCACCTTGGAGAGGGGGGCAGTGGTCAACTTTCCCAAATACAAGGGAAGCAGCAAGGAGCGGTGCTGCAGAGGCTCCCTCACTAGATGCTCTGAATTGACCCTGACTCCCCATGGGATGGGGGCTGGCATGCTGACTTCTTCGCCTTGTGAATCTTTTGTCTGTATTTGATGTGGTCTGAAACAGGGTCTCGGACATAGAGAGGGTGATGGAAGGTCTCCAGGAACATGCAGCAGCAGTGTTCAGGCCACATCCTGCAAAGTCAAGTTCTGCCACTTCTGCTTGTGCCTCAGGACCGCAGAGCTACGATCATGTCTGGGAGGAGATCTATGCCAGCACTGGACTCCACCAGGTACTCAGCAGGGAAAATGATGAATAACGGTCAATTAACATGTCTAGCAAATGTTTGTCAGCTCTGACAGAGGGCTATTTAACAAATCTTCTGTTTGGACACCAGCACTCCCCTTTTTCAAAATTTGGTCTCCTGCTGTTGCCACTAAGCAGGACCTGCCCAGCTGCGATGTACGGTTGCATTGCCAAGCAGCACACATGATGTCCTCTCCTCCTTGGGGCTCCCTAGCTGCTGTGCAGCCACTAGTCCAGTCATAGCACGAGCAGTGTGAGATTGCATCTGCCTAAAAATAACATGCGTACATGCCTGTAGTGGAGCTGGGCTGTGAATTTGGCCACAAGAAGTGTGCCCTAGTATTTACTGGAGAGTATGGTATTAGGGAATGGGTGAGTATGTGTGTAGGGAGGAGAGAGGGGGAAGGATGGTGGGATGTCTTGATTGCTGGAGGCCATCCAGCAGCTGAGCACCTGTGAACCTGAGAGCAGATGCCTGCGTTGTGCAGGGGCAGGTGTGAGAGCAAGTTCCTCCTCCCAAGGGGGAAGTAGCATTTGTGAGCACGGCCTCACCAAGGTTTAGTAGCTGTGAGATCTTCGAGTTTTAGAGAGGGGGAAAAAAACCCTACAAATGGGCTAACTGGAAGGGTAGTGAATAAGAAGTAAGACCTTCCTCTCTGGTATCTCGGGAATTTGTAGTAACTGTGACGTGCTATATGTGGCAAGCTCTGTGACTAATCCTCTGAACTTGAAGGTATCCCTTTGATGAAGATGGACTTTGATGACCTATTTCTTTATTGTCCTCTGACTCAGAAGTTGTTCACAGCTGCTGTTTTGAATATGAAGGCATTATGCACAGAACTGTTAAACCTCAGAAGTTCCTTTATCTGCAGCCCGATGCTTCGTGTCCACCTGCCCTCACCAGTGGGGTCTGGCAGCAAGAGAAGGGAGAACTGAACAATCTCCTTGCCCTGCTGTTGTTTTTTAGAGAGGAAAGGTCTCGGCTACTGGGGCTGCATGCAGCCCCAATGTTAATGAGAAGGTCTTACAACCTTGCTCTTGGCCAGGACCAAGCAGGGTAGTGAGTGATACAGGAGCAGGGGAGAGGGAACAAAGGGAGAGAGACGACGAGTCTCTCCCCATTCCCTCTTTCCTGCTCATTAGTTGGCCACAAGCCTGATACCAACTCTGTGTTAAAAAATAAATCCACATTTTTCTGTCAGGAAAACCTCCCACATGTAAAAACATACAGTTCTTCCTACCTCAGGCTGACCTTGGCCAGGAAACATATATTACTTAATGAAAACTTCAGGGGGACAAAAAAAAAAAAAAGGTTGACTCATGCAAGCTGCATGATGATTAATTTGAAAAAAATAGAAAGAAAACATAATTGCACTGTACATCTTCTGTCAAGTGCACTAAGTCCATGACTGGGTTGGGAAAAAGTACCTGTTTGGGGGCTACGCAGGGAATGTGACTGAACTCAGCAACATCAGTTTAGTTAAAAACCTAATTTAGAAACGAGTCTAGTCATGATGGTATAGCAAAGCTAGAATTAGATCCTCCACAAAAAAGCAATGTTCACTATCAGTGTTTTGTAATAAAAATTCAGCTGCTACCTATAAATGTGCCATCACATTTTTTTTCCTAATTTTACTGGCATTTTTCAGACGGCATTGTCTGTATCTTTTCAAAGCGAAAATTTTAAGTGCAAATGCTTCACGCCATGTCCAAATACTTATTGTGATATTTGATAGAGATGTACAATTAGTGCTGTTTATTCAGGAAAATATATTTTAATTCTATTTGACCTCACATTATTTTAAGGAATAGAGATTGAAGGACCTAGTTTTTCTAAAATGTAAGACATTTTGGAGTCAATGAGGGCAGGATGAGTAAGGATGATCATACCTGAGAATAAGGTAAGGATAGGAAAATCAAATAACAGATAATCTGTCATTGCAAGGGTTATGACAGTTTATCAAGATTTGTTTGGCTTGAAGGAATTTTTGGAGGCAATATCCTCATGTCAACTTGGAAATTCATAGAACAGCCAACACAGTCCTGAGTTTATCTGTGTCACTTCTATGTGTACCTTTGTTAGGATGTATCATGCTGAGCAGGATAAATTCGACAAGTACCAATTTGTAAAGATATATTAATAGGATTTTCTCTAATCAGAAAAAAAAAAGAGCCAAAATCAATACTATAAAACCCTTCACACAGTGAAAAGAATTCCAACTTCTGCCATCCAAGTTCAAATGAAGTAGTAAAATAAATTGAGCTAGGGAAGTGGGTTAAGAGGACAAATTTTTCTTATGTACTTGATTGTCTGAGGAAATTAATCAGATAATGCCTAGTAAATCACTGTCCATAATCTACCACAATTAAAAAATGCTGTGTGATTCATAATGATCTTATAATTTACATTGGTACTAATGCCAATTTAGTTTCACTGATGTTGGTGGATTAACTCCTGATGAGTGTGAGAAGGCCTTGATGGAGTTGATAACAAGGTAGGTTTAGCTGTTCTCCTGCTTGCTGCTCTTCTGCTACTCTTTGTACTACATTGTTGAGCATGCTGGGATGGAGTGAAGGAAAAAAAAAACCCCCACAACAAAAACCCAACAACAACAAAAATCAAGTTTTGAATTTAATTTTACAGAATGTTAGCTAGAGCATTTATTATATGCTTGTGTCAGGTGTGTTGTGTATACATCACTGTCAAACTTTTCTACAGCCTATTCTGATGTTATTTCTTTGTTGCCACACTATGGTTTTGCCCCACTCTCAGCCTATGATCTGCTAGAGGCCAGAAATCAGTTTTTCTTTTATGGCAGGAGGAAAAAAGATGGAGAGGGAGGTCAGACATTTCACTAGCCATAGCTGGGTTCAGGTTTTGACGAAACAGATGTTCTGAATTTCTTTGGAAAAGTTCCTCGATCTGACCCTTGCCACAGTCTTGTCTTTGAAACGGGGATAGCTCTTTCATACAGCCCAGGGACTTTAAAAGGATAAAATACTTGGGACTGGAAAGCAATCAAATATTGTGGAGTTATATGTTACGATAATTTCACTGTTGGCTGGATTATGTTTTCCAGCCAGTATGGCACTTCCTTTCCTTTTCCTTTTGTTATGATAAAGTCTATGCATGAAGCTGACAAGAATCATATGCATGCTTACGACACCAATTTTTAACTATGTGTGTTGAAACTAGGAACTAACTACCGAGGATGATTACACAGCCGTGGCTCACATTGGGGAGGATGTAGGAAATACGAGCTCTGGTAAGCCTCTGGCATCCTTCAGAAAGAAGAATGAAAGAGTGAAAAAATGTTTTTATATATATGTATGTATATATTTATTAAAACACAAAAGAAGGAAAATAGATGATATCAACCCACTGTTTCTCTGACAGAAGCAGTAGTGCCATCCTCTTCCATAATTCCATACTGCAGGTTTCCATGACAGGTAGTCCTGTAGGCAGCAGTGGCCTTCTCTGAGACAATAGACATAGCAAAACTGTCTAGAAAGGTTTAGAAATCTCCTTGAGTAGCGAAAATGTAATTACATATTTCCTGTCTGGAAAAAGGTATAGTTATACGGGCACCTTGCAGCTGCTAGGATTAGAAGAGGGCACAGTGACTGCTCCCAGGGAACACGTGGTGAGGAGAGGAGCCTACTTGTCCCTTCTTTTCTTACATCACCTGAGACTCTGGGAGCTAAAGGTAAAAAAGCTCAACAGGAAAAGTGTAGAGAACAGCATGGGGGGCTGTCATCCAACTGAAAATGTAACTGTGCACTTGGTCCAGTTTGTTTCAGCGAGTGTGCCTGGGCATCCTCAACTGCTTCAGGTTTGTGGAGAGAAACCTGACCACCAGTACCACCAGCCTCTCCTTCAAGGCCGGTCACCTAATTTGCAGTGCAGAAGACACGTCCTATGTCAGTGCTGCCAAAGGAGACACTGGTGGTTTTGGTGGCGTGAGTTCACAGCCGTATATTCACTACACACCAGCTGACTACAAGGTGAGGTACCACCCAGCCTTTAGTCTTCCAAACCATGTGTGTCAACAAGAGTACCTCATCCAGGTCTCTCTTCCACACAAGCTATGTTTTGGTCAACGGCTGAACCCTCTGAGGGGTTCAGTGTAGCTTGTTCCTCAGGACCACATGTCTTGCTTTAAGAAACTAAATACCTCTATCTACAAGCAATCTGTAGCAAACATCAGAGAAACTTCAGTCACATAGAAGTATAATGTCAATACTGCCTGACAGACAAACGTTTACTTAGACTGGTGCTTCTGGCTGTGCTTAAACTAGGACCTTTGTTAGTGCGGGATTATGACAGAGTCAATGTTCCTGAGAAATCGGAGGCAGTTTGCAATTTATGGCAATGCTTGTTTAAGTAACTTCTAATGACTTCTAAAATGTATTATTTAGACTTAGGTAGAGTGTAGGACTTACTGTTTTTAAACATTGGATTGAGGGCATGTTGCTGAAGTGATATAATTAGAACACTTAACTTCACAGATTGAAAAAAAAAAATTCCAGATTAAATTCCTAAGGCTTATCAAACTTCGGTTTCCCTAACTTTTTGTAAAATGTACAGAATGTAAAATGAACAGAACCAATATATCATGCTGACATTAGTGGTTTGATGTGGTACAGTATTTTGTCTTTTGAGCTGTAGAATTTCCTTGCAGCTCTTCTATCTAACACTCACCCCAAAGTTCTCATGTAGAAAGCCTGAAGAAGCAGGATAGTATTTTTAATAGGAGTTTTTTTCATCATTTTGAGCTCACCTTTATTTCTCATTTACTGGAAACATTTTGTCTGGTTTTTTTTTTCTGTAGAGACATGTAGAATTGAACAGACAAGGTACAACAAGGAAGAATTATGGCTAGAACCGAAAAGGAAGTAGGCTTCCTGCCCCTGTTTTTTGCTTATGTAAAGACTTCAACCCCCTTCTCAAGAAAACCAAACCAAAACCAAAACAACAACAAGAACAAAATACACACAGGAAAAACTTTATGTCCCTAAACATGAAAAAATCTAAACCTCTTTGAAAATAAAATGTGTTGGGAGGACATGGGGTTAATGATATTTTTAAGGTGCATTTAGGTTTTTTTTTTAGTATGGCCACATTTGTCCTTTAAAAATCTAATCAATTAAAATTTGTAAATTGAAAACTACTTGGAACTAGAAAATTGTGATTTCCTTCTAAAGAAACGTTGAACTGGGTGGTCCAGCATCTTTGCATTTTCAAGTCAGAAAAAGTAATTTAATAACTTATACTTTCCAATGTGAGGTGTCAGTTTTCCGGGAAGCAGGTGTTGTGACGAAGTCTCTTTCTGAACTCTGCATAATACACATTTATTTTCATGCCCCTTTTTTCTGTTGCAGAAGAAATGGTGCAAAGATAAGCTCTGACCTTCCATCCAAGCACTCTCTGCTCTGGAGATTAGCTGTAAAATACTTCAGAGAGCCCCTAGCAATGAGAGAGACGTTATTTCACAGTGGCCTCTCTTTCCCCTGGGCTAATACATGGGTATGGATATATATGCTTGAACTTCAACTAAAGCCTAGATAAATATTTACTAACCCTATTACAGTTTAATTGGTGATAAATTTAGAAGCACAGGCAACAGTATTTCCTTCACAACGGTTTCTAATGTTATTGGGGGTTTTTTTGTTTGGTTGTTTGGTCTTGGTGGGTTTTTTGTTTGTTTATTTTTATACATATACTGCACAGACTGTCTCTCAAGAACTGAAATAATAATAGAGCCATTTTACTGGCAAACTATTTGAGACCTATCTAACATACTCTTTGGTGAGTGCTATAAACCTGAAGCATATGGCATAATTTTAAAAATACTTTAAGGATCTAATCTATGCCCAAAACCGGAGGTGTACCTGTGTTACGAGTTCCTCCACATTGTGAGCTGTGAGCCCGTGTGGTGGCTCAGCACACAATGTACCCGAAACAGATTCTGAGGCAGTGTTGTGCCTTCCCTAGTAGACTGCTTGGGATGGAGATCATCAGAGGCAAGAGTTTCAATGACAGAAGGCCCTGCAAAACAGTGCATTACATGAAATTAAAAATCTTTTATGTTGAGATTCAGCTTGGAAGAAAGTAGATCAAATATATGTAGGTGTTTAAGCGCTGCTTTATAACCCAAAGGGATTTGTTAAGCCCCAGAAAACCTGAGCAGAACTAGAGGATAAAAGCCAAAACCTGCAGGAAAAACCATCACACATAAATATCCACTTACTTGATTTGTTGCTATAGACATATAACTGTGTATTAACATTTCTTATAGGCATAAGTAGTATTTAGAAGACTTGGGTAGTCTCTTTAAAATATGTCTTCCAAAACAAATGTGACAGGGAGCAAGTCTTCATTTCTTTTTGGTTTTGTTCTGGAAGAACTCTCCAGTTTTGTAGTCTCATGCCCCTTCTGCAGAATGCAATATTCTTGACCGAGATTTTAGGAGTGGGACAGAGCAAGAATCACTGGAAAAAAAATAACAGCTTGAAAGTGGAGATATTTAAATTGTTTTCCATAAGGATGCTTGAAAACACAACTAAAACCCCCTTCTACTTGCTATGGTGAAGTCAGCCCAGTATTTGCTCGGTTATTTACCTGTATCAAGTTGAATTTAATTGTGCTATAAAGAGCTTTGATTTAACCTTTAGCAAATTCTGCACTTCATCCTTAGGAGTGGTGAAACAAATAGACTGTTCAGAAGAATAAGAACAGAGAGTGCAGAACACTGTATCAAAAAAAAAAAAAAAAAGGAATCTGACCAGGCTGATCCAACTTTATGTTCAAATCAGGTGTACATTTTGCAGGGCTGCCTCATTAACTTTGAATTTTGATCCAGCATAGATATGTGAAGCTGGCAAGCTGTTCTTCCCAATATGTTTAAATTTGACTAAGGTTTTCATGACTGAATCAAATACCTTTTCTCTTCTTCCATCCTTTTAAGAGAGTTTGAGATTCCCAGGTACTAGCAGGTGAAGTTTGGGTAGCATTTGGGATCTTGTAAAGGCAGATGTTAGGAGAGCCAGTGAGAGGTGGAAATCCCAATACATTGTGCATCATTATTTGGCACTCAAGTGAGAAGAAAGGTGCATTACATACCAGGAAATAGTAAGAAAACAGTGGAAAATGAGGAGCTTGTATTTGCTTCCTACCTTCTTACAAGAAAAAACATTTTTAGAGGCTTCTATGGCAATACCCTTGTACCAAGTGTTTATTTACACTGGGAGTTTAACTTCGGTCATCATACATCTGGAGACAGATGCATGTAATTCCCTTGGTGGCACTCCTAGTCAAGAAACAGAATATTTTGAAAGCTAATGCCACTTTTGCTGACCACAGTACTGGATTCTTGCCTGGGGTGTTACCAAGCTAACGAGTGTCTCATGGCCAAGGTAGATGATTCTCTTTTCAAGATGCTGGTTTTGTTTTGGTTTGGTTTGGTTTTTTTAAGTAAGGTCATTGTTAACCTAATCTATTGAACAAGTGCTGATGTCACAGCAATTTGGGACACCAGTCAGTGGGCGTTCCTTTAAATTAGTGCTAAAGTCTTCGCCCGCGCGCGCGTGCGCGCGTGTGTGTGTGTGTGTGTGTGTGGTTATCTCCAAATCTTGCAAGGCTTTAAAAATATGTTGTCTTTGTATTTGAATATCAGAATTTAAGACACTTTTTGCCAACTTTGAGCTAAATTAGAAAAAGGGGAAAAAGTTCTACCTTAACTCAAGAACGGATCTTCTTGTTTTGATGCCTTCCTCGTGCTTTTTGTGGATTTATAGGCCTCATGGAAAAACTAGGCACAATAGAAATTTTTTTCTTACTCTGTGATAATATAAATTAAGCTACAGTGTAGGCGTTATCTGTAAAAAATATTTTTGGCAATATTTTATTTTTTTTGTTCTTTGCTAGTGACAAAATGCCACGTTCTTAGTCCAAGCTCACCCTTTAGATATGCTGATTATGCAGAATTGCAATCCTTGCAGAGCTGACTGCTTATATCTCTGTGTCTCTTTTTTATGGCGTAGGTCCACAGTGCTCAATTCATGGAGTCTGCAGAGGTGGAAAACCATGACAACTTTTGCACTAGTGAAGGTGGATATATTCACACACGGAACCAGCGAGGTGGTTTACATAATATATGATGTGGCTTTAGAGGACCTGAAGGAGCTTGAGAACCAGCTGCTGCTTGTGGCCAACCAGTACATTGAGAAAGACAAACGTAAGATATCTACAAGTCCAAGAGACCTGTGATAATTTGGTTTACTGTTTTCATGGTAGGCTGATCCTATGACTCCTCGAATCCTTGCTGGACTTCTGCAAGACCAAGTGCTGACTGGATTTTTGGGACCTTTCTTTATCGTCCTAGTTAGCTAAGGGATGAATGTGTTTACAAAGACCTAACCAAGCACGTGGAATTGTGTGTCACATGTTGTCAATGTCACAGTTTTGCACTTATTCAGGGTCACAGACATCAAAGTCATCCTAGAGGGGAAAATAACACAAGAAGGGGCATTAACTGATGTAGTTAAGTAACATAAGGAGCAAGCACATCTTCAAGGGACAGAGTGAGAGTCAGAAAAGAAAAATGTTAATTGTTTCTGAATGTCTTTTAATTACAGTATTGGATTGCTTTTCTGCAGAATTAAATTTACCTCCCACCACTTTTAAACTATTCTCAGTTGTAAATAAGAAGCTGCAAAATATTTGATGTTTTAGACTTCCCTTTTTCCTGCTGTCCCTTTGTTTTTTTAATAGTAAGAACTGAGTTGAGGCAAACTGAGTTACAGATTTCTATAGAGAACAGCTGTACTTCCAGAATAGTGAGGAGGAAGCAGATTGTAACGGTAGGAAGCATGGGGGAGGGCCATTAGAAAACAGTAAAAAAATGGCACAAACACATATGATACTCAGATAATTGCATAAAATACCTCTGGATATTCTCACTGGAATTACTTTCTGTATTAACAGTATAATGGTTTTGATGGTTTTGTATGCTTCCCTAAAACTGAATCTTCTGACATAAAACGCAGGGCAGAGCTGAGGATAAGATGACCAAAAACCTTTACAAACTTGCGAATGCTTAAGTGCCTCCTAGGACTTCCTTTGACGTTGCCTGAAGGTTGTCATTTTTGAGCTTTTTCTGGAGCATCTTTCATGTGAGGAGAAGCTGAGAGAGCTGGGATTGTTCTGCCTGGAGAAGGCTCATGAGGGACCTAATCGGTGTGTATAAATACCTGGTGGGAGGGAATGAAGAAGAGGGAGCCAGACTCTTCTCAGCAGTTGCCACTGACAAGACCAGAAGCACTGGGCACAACAGAAACACATGAAATTCAGTCTGAACTGGTTTTGTTTGTTTGTTTGTTTTTACCACGAAGGTGGTCAAACGATAGCACAGGCTGCTGAAAGGTTTGTAGAGATACTCAAAATCTGACTGGATACAGTCCTGGGCACCTCACGCTATGTGACCTTGCTTGGGAGCAGGGGGTTTAGCTAGATGACCTCCAGAGATCCCTTCCAACCTCAGCCACTCTGTGATTCTGTCACTGGAGGAGGCAAACTACTGAATGAGTCTGGTATGGCAGTTCTTGTGCTTATAGGTCACTTCATTGTCACCCGCACACAGTACACTTGAGGACTCATCATGTATGACCTATCCTAGTTCCTTATGCTCTGTCTCGTTATGGTCTCTTTCTTTGCCATGGACCCAAACACTTTTAGTGCTGACTTCTCCAGTGATCATGGACTTCAAATGACTCTCTTGCTCAACTTTTGAAAAATAAGACACTTAAAGTCTGGAGCTGTAGAGGAGCTGCTGAAGTATCTTCTGTTTACCCCATGGATGATTTTTAACTTGTAGCTCTGAACACTTCAGATTCACTCTACTTGATTTATTATTGATTGTCAAAATTAGCTCTAATTTAGTTATTACCACAACCAAAAAAACAAAAGTGTGATTTCTTTAAGGATTTATCATGGGCTGCTACTGAGAAACATTTGCAGTGGGGTTTTTTTACCTTCCTTCGCAGTAATTTTTAACTTATGAAGACTGACTTTTCTAATAGCAAGCCATCTGAAGAGAAAGCCATCCCCTGGGTCCGCACTCTGCCCTTCTATATCTCTTTGTAAAATCTACCTTTGAGTAAACTGTGCTGCTTTTCTTTCATCTGAGTGTGAAGGTGAAGAGGTGAAGATGATCACAACGTGATTTGGTGCTATGAAAAATTAAGCTTCTCTTCTGTTTCCTCCCCCAGTTTTCTTGTGCTTTTTCTGGCTTTATCTCTTGAGGTGGGTCTTTTGAACTCCAGCCATCGTCCACTTTATCTCAAGAAATATTTGTTAAAAGATGATGAAAAAGATACGGTTAAGCCAAATGCCCAGTATGCTTGTTCTTTGCCTTGTGGAATGGTCTGGGGCCCTCCGTAGGTTATGGGACTTGAAATCTTTTCCTGGCCTTGGGTTCCCTGGCAAACAAACCGCACAACCCTGTGCTATAAATAAAGGCTTACCACAAGCCCTGGGATTCTAAGCATGTGGAAATCCTTCTGATACTGATATTTGCTTGTTTTCAACTTTTTTTTTTTGGTCTTAGGCAATGTAACTTGTGAGCAATTCAGTGGCAGCAACATCCTTGGCCAGGCACATGCCTCTGTGGATTGATTTGCTGTGCTGCTTGACCTCTGGACCTGTGAAACTGCTCTCTTGGAAGAAAAAATGCCAGGTACAGAAGCTTTCCTTTGTCTGAAAACAGTGATTTGCAATCATTTCACTTCAGGTTGCGTAAGGTTCCCTTTCAACAGCATTTCCCCTTGTGTATACGCGCAGATGCCAAAGCCAGCAACCATGGGCGGTAGTAAAGGTTTCAGATATTGGGAGCCTGGTGTTGGGCTGGGTGCAGAGAGTTGGAGCTGCTGGGTGCTGTGACTTGGATCCAAAGGATCACATGTAATGGCTTTTGCAAAAGGGAGTGGACATGCTCTTGTTGTCAGACAGCAGCCTAGGCAGCTGCTGTGCCAGCGGCTGAAAGCCCTTCTGCAAGGCCTTAGGGAGAGTCACTCACCACTGGGTAACTGGGAAGGATAATTGTGAAGGACAAAGTCATCTCCAGAGCAAAACTTCATTGTTTTTTGTCCCAATTTTGTGCCAGAGAACGGAGCACATGCAGACTAGGAAGAAGCAGATCCAGCCTAAAGGAGCCTGGGCCACCAGGAAGTCCAAGATGCAAATTTTTTCTGTGGTCCTGGCTGTCCCTGGTTTCTAGGGCTGGTGGAGGGAACTTTTTATGCCTGTGTAATCATTGCATCTTTGTTAAGCTCAGGTAGGAGAGACTCAGCCTGCAGCTGGCTAGGCCCACCATTGGATCACCCTTTGTCAGAGGGAAGCAGAGACATATCTTCTATGTTACAGCATAACAAAGAATCCATTTGTTAATAAAACCTATACACGATTATATATATATCATAAATTTGTTTCTTCTTTGTTAGTTGTTCTATCTGGGCACAAAATGCTATGATTTAGTATAGAGTTTAAAAAAACCCCAACAACCAACCAAACAAAACCAAACAAACAACAAACAAACCAACACTAAAAATGCGCATTAAATGTTTAATAGATTTTCCATTCACAAGGGCTGCTGCATATCCTGCAAGCTTCCCCTTCCTCTCTCTGAATCTAGTAATGTGTCTGTATTTTGCCATGGCACATGAAAGCATACAGGGTTTCTTCCCAAAGACTTCAATCTTGGAAGATGAAGGTTAGAGAAGTTCAGAGGAAGGGACTCAGAGGAGCCTGGAAGCGTGTTTCTGTCTGTGGGACTCACCAGTCCCAACGACAACACTGTGAGTGTCGGGAAGCGGACAGTCCGTGTCAGAAGGAGGGAGAAATGGCACTGAGGTTGCCTTCACACACTTGGAATGTTTTGTTCTCAGTCCCGAAGTAACACGGGGCAGCTCTCAAATAGGAACGCTAGAGGGTGTTAGGGAGTCTCCTGTGTACCACTGAAGAGGCTTTAAATAGAAAACCTTTTAAACTAAAATAGTTGGATGTAGTTTAGGAAACTCCTAAGGATGCCCTCCCATTTTCATAGAGGGGCTTTGTGTTATAGAGCTGTATAAAATACTGTCTAATTGCCTAGTTCACTAAGTTTCTGTTCTCATCCCAATAGACTTTGTTTTCCATTGCTTTATGATCATGCTAGCTCTGTGCATCTACCTTTTATTTTTATCACGAGCCTTCTGTATAAGGAAGTTTGCATTCTTTTTGGAAGAAAAACTCCCAGTAGAGAAGAATGAAACCTCTACAGCAACAATACACGAATTCTCTTCCAAAACCATCAAAGAGTATATTCTGGAACTGCTCTCACAACCCAGCTCTCTAGGCAGGATTAAATGTGTAGATGTGCTTTTGCTGGAGGTCTTTGGCTTTTAGGTGAAATAAAATGGAAGTGGGTCTCACTAGCTTGGTTTCCAGCTGGGACAGAGTTCTTTCTGAATGAGGAAACAATAACCCTTTGTCCAGCAGCCGAGACAGCTTAGCTTAGCCAATATAAAATTTGCTTGTGGCCTATTGCAGTGTCTTAACTTCCTCCAGAACAGTTCAGGTCAGGCAGGTCTACATCAAAAAACTTGACTGTTTCATTGAAATCTGAATTCTCAGCTACTGAGTTACCTCCTAAGCCCTTCTGCATCTTCCTCTTCCACAGTCTTCTGGTATCAGTCTAGAAAGTAACATGGATGCTTTTCTGCTTCTGTGTCAATGTAAAATAGCCAGATGTAGATCATTTCATATCAACATGACCAATTTGTCCAGAAGCAAGAGCACTGGTCATACATATTTTCAGTCCCCTAACTGCCATCTGACCAAAAAGTACTACAATGTCATCACGAGTGTTCACGTGCTGCCATCCTTGGCACTTTTTTTTTTCTGTCCTAAGCTGTGGGTATTTGTAATTAAAATTTTCATTTAAATAAATCTTTACAGCTATTTTTGGTAGAGGAGTCTGAAAAGAGCATGTCCCTTCATACATCTTTAATTACATCTTCAATTAATTTGGAGTTGCTCCAAAAAATGTGACAGTTATTGCCAAATGAGATAACGGAGAGTCTTGTATGAGTCTGCAGGTTTCAGATTGGGGGAAATAGAGCTTTTCATAGACACAAAACTAGTGTGTGTGCTGAAAAAGAAACAGAGAATGGATTAGAGTGGAAAGAAGTAGGTGCGTTTAAAGTAGTAGGTACATTGTCTTATTACTTTTTGAAGTGAAAAATGTGCAGGATAAAAATCCTCATGCTTCAGTAGAAAAACAAAACAAAACATGTTAATTATGCAAGATTGGAAGAAATTTATCATATGGGCAGTTTATTCTATGTTCTGTCCTTGGGCCTTATGATGAAGCATCGAGTAATATCCTGCGCCAGAAAGATGATGCCATACCAGGTCACTGTTGGTTTGATACAGGCAGCGAACTCCATGTTCATAAATTTCTCCCCAACAAAGAATGAATATTTGGGTGAACAAACATTTCTAAATGTGCTTCTGAATATCTCTTCAGCTTCTAGATGTTAACTTTGAAGCTTACCAACGTGCTTTGGACCCAGAGGAAAGATTTGCTTTGGCCCAAGCAATAACTGACATAATGCACAAACATCCACGGTTTGATCTCAAGCTTGAATATTTTGTCAACACCTACAAGGACAAATGCATCTGTTTGCAACTTCGCTTCCAACTGCTGAGGGACATAGTAAACCAACAAGTAAGTCAGATTTACAGTATATTCATCCTGAGGAAGCAGGAGATGAAATCCAGAATAAGAAATTTTTACTATAGCCTGCGTGGGTTTACAGTGTTAAAATGCGTCAATACTAACTTAACTATGAATTCTATGGATGTTTCATCAATTAAAGGCCTAAAGCTCAAGAGCAGAAAGCTATCACTTCATCAATATCAGAAAGAAAATGTTGGAAAGATTGCAGAGCTTCACATATCATGTTAAAGCCACATCTGCTACTGTTTGAGACAATTGGAAATAGTAGTTGAGAGGTGTGGAAGCTAAATAAAATTAAAATCTATATTTGTTCTGTAATGCAGTGGATAAGGAACTAGTCCTGCTTATAGTAAAAGAGACTTTTAAAAGAATATAAACAAAGCTTGTACTTTAAAGTGAACTTTGAAAAGCAGCATATTTCAGATAGCCATGAACTCCTGTGCTGATAATTAAAGCACAACATTTGAAATCCTCACATTTTTCCTCTGGTTTAAAAATCTGTCTCAGCCTTCCTCTATATCCTGCTGTAAGATATTTCCTTTCTCTGATCTTTGATTTCAGAGGCTGCAAGTTGGGAATTATAAATAGCCAACCTTTGTAACTTGGCTTTTAGTCCATGAACAGAAATTTAGGGTTTTGGTACAAGAGGCTACTGTTACGCTGCTGTTGCCACTAATTCTACTGTGTTGCTAGCAATAAAAATAGACTGTTGTCAGCATTGTTGGAGCTCAAGTTTTGTTCTGAAGGAATACGAAATATTCAAAATAATTTTAACAGGAAGAATTCAGCTAGAGCGGGTAAATATACAATTGACTTGAAAAATAGTATCTATAAATAGAAACTTTTGCAGCTTGTATTTAAATGAAGAACAGTTGTTTCTGCCTTGGTTTCTAGCTATGTTGGATTTTTTATTGGCTAATGTCACTTGTGTTTACTGCTGACTTTTAGATAGGAGCCCAGAGGGAATATGTCCACGAGATTTGATGGGAAGGTCAGAGAAGTGGCATTGGTGAATTTGGACTTCCTTATAATGTAATTACTAAGCAGCTTATCTCTCTTAGCACTATCTGGTGAGTAATTATACAGTTTTATTTTTCTTTCTGTTATAGTTTCTGTGACTGATTATAAAAATTTGGCATCCAGCACCTGAAAGTAAGAGTATTTGAAAAAAAGGCAGTCTCATGGTGAATCAAGCAATAAATAAATATCTCATGCTATTTAGAAAGCCATAAAAACATTTAAGGATCAAAACTGATTCCTCCCTCACCGCCTCTACACTGCCCTTCCATGACAATGGATTTGATAACTACATCTTGCAGTGCATTGGGACATTAATATTCCCATGGGTACAGAATATTAAACAGCAATGATGACAGGAGGGACTGAGGTTAGCCTAGCTTTGGGCTCGCTGCATCAGTATCCCACCTGGCTTTACAACCTTCAGTGCCCTTTGCCTGCAGTCTATTACTCTTTTGATCACAGCTGCCTGGCTGGATGTGCACATAAGGTATTTTCACCCCTGGAACCCACATGTTACCTGTGGCACAGACCTGCCCTATGTTCCCCATCCTGCAGCTCTGTGGGTTCTGCGAAGGGTTTATGTAGCATCTAACACACACCCAGAAGCCAAGGAGCCCTTGCATCTGGTCCCTTCTGGTTTCCAGCTTCTGTCTCAAGCCTTTTGCCCTTATTCCTCCCCCTACAGACATTCTGATTTTGTGTTGGTTGTCTGAGGGCTTATTTTCAAGTGCAGGCAGTTTTAATGGGTGGGCATAATAGATGTGAAAATTCAGTTCATAAAACATGTCAGCTAATAAAAGAGACTTTTAAACATTTTGTTTTCATTAGCAAATTAAGCTACTTAGGTGTGTTCCGTCATAATTACATTTATTAAGGTTTCAGTTCTAGTTTCAGATTTGATGATTGATTTCTGATGTGCATGAAAGCCACTGCATTTTTTTCTTGCAAATTAGGCTACTGCAAAGTTTCTTTATATATACAATGTATAAAAGCCTTATTTGAGAGCCATCTATTATTTCTTTGTTTTTGTTTGCTTTTAAGTACTACTTTGAAGAACATTTATTTGCTCGAGTTTCACCCTTCTCTTGGTCTGGTGTGTTTGATCCCCAAAGTTCTCGAGTCTATCTACCAGCAATTCTACAGCATCTGCAGACCAAAGACAGGCAGTAAAGCAAGAAATCTAGAAAAACAAGTACTTAGGTAGTAGTTGATGAGTGGCAACCTATGGAAAAACCAGAAACCTTTCACAGCCCTCAGATTCAAAAAGATGTAAGTTCAATGTTGATGTTAGTAACGACTCTTTAAAGCAGAGTGCCCAGGAGTATAGTCTTGCTAGTTCATTTATGCTTGCTGGTTAACATTCTAGCTGTGTGATTCTTTATTCAATTAGTTGCTTATGATTGGTGAAGATCCATTCCATCCATATTTAAAACAAGATTTTTTTCTGTAAAGGAACATAGAAAGGTAAAACTCTTGATCTCATGCCAGTATAAAGCAGGAGAAATCAGTTTGATGAGAAGGAAAATATACACACTTAAAACTGAGGTGAGATCACAGTAAGTCTCCAGGGTTTGCATTTGTGTGTGTGTACAGTCTGGGGAAAAAAAAAAAAAAAAAAAAAGACTGGACATTAAAGCAAATATTGTTATAGGTGGAGTTGTTTATAACTTTAATATCCACCATTTCCTGGTGTAGGACTCTGAGCTTGGTTGGTTATAAATTTGATAACTGCTAATTATTGTAAATTAAATTATCGATGCTGGATGTCTCTATTAGATTGATTTTTTTTTTAATTAGTCATCTTAGTTCTTGCTGAGAACAAGAAATCAAAAATAAATTATCTGGTTTTTTCTACAAAATTGTGATACAGCTATGCTTTGGAGCACAAATTTCAAGTTTGGGAAGGCTCGTGAGGTAGTGATATGCTATACTTTCATTCCTGCCAAGTTTGGCCAGCATAAACTAAACTAAAATATACACTATTGCAACATATTCAGTAGGAAGACACCATCTGAAGTTTCTGTGTGCCCTGATATATCTATAACCTGAGGCAAATCAGGACTTTCCACTGTTCCTGCAATAATAGCTCTGGTCTAAGTGATCCGTGCTTGATTTGGATCTGAGAGTTGAAAGTGAGTATGAACAGACATTAGCCTGCTGGAAGCCAGAGACTAGGACTAAGACTCAGTGGGTTCCTTCCTTTTGGAAGGAAAAGATATGGAGAAAAAAGTGCACTCCAAATTGTGCCTGGGACAAGAAGGCACCTTGGGTGGGCGTAGAGGGTTGAGAATGGTTTGGTAAAGAGTTTGGATCAAATCACACAAAAACAGTGACAGCAAGGCTTGTTAATCAAGCGCGGATGAAAATGAAAAGTTTGAGGCATGGAGACAGAACTGTTTAGGTAAAGGGACTATGAGGACAGTGATGGGTAAGAACATATAAAGATGAGCTAAAAGCAGAAGGGCACAGCCACCTAGGGTACTCTCCTCCCTGCCCTAGAGCAAAACCCAAGAATTACTTCTCCAGCATCTCTCTGCTGACAGTAAAATCCACTCACAGTGTCCCACTACTCTCTTGTCCACAGCAGATCACAAATGATTCTTTGCTTTTTAAATTTTAAATCGGTGGCACAGTTCTGTGATGAATCTTAAGGTTACTGCACTGCTGTTGTCAAGGGGGAAAAGGAGGGATTTTGTTGTGTTTACTTCTTGGCCATTCCTTTTCCTCCAACAGAAGCTACAAATGAGACAAGTGCACGCAAGCAGGCCATGCCTAGATTACACTAATATTGTAAAAGTCTAGCATTTAAATTTTAGGAAATTTACCTTTGCTGGAGCAGATTTAATTTGGTTTCCTTTTACATGATGATGTGATCTTTACATGTTCACATATTGTTTTTCTTTATGACTTGGTGTGCTAAAATCAACATTTCTGTCCTTCCTGGATTGCTCCTTTTGTGACTCTGGGCATCATTCTTTTACGTTTTCCAGCCCTTTACTAAGAACAGTTTTACAAGGTCCAATTTTCATTCCCCCATCTGACTTCCTAAACATCTTTCAACTTAACAATAAACAAATCACCCAGCGGTGATGTACAAGTGCTGCCAGCCTGGAAACAGGTGCTTTTCCTGTGTAGAAATATCAGAGAAGCTGAGGTCATATAAAAAGAAAAGTGAATTCTGGAATTACAAGACCAAATGATCTCTGGGAAGCTGTGAGATCTTTCTTGCTCACCCCAAGCCAGGATCAGCTATACTTATGTTCTTCCCATGAGATAAATATTAATAACTGTCCTGTTCTTAAAGACACCACGTGATAGACTTTTCCAGGCAGTCTGTTCTTGTGCTTCACCAGCCTCACCATTATCAAGTTCTCCTTAAATTCTAGCACAGATCTACCTTGCTACAGTCTAAGCTTATTACCTCTTCTTGCGTCCTCTTTGGAAATAGGGAAGTTGCTATTCTCCTTGTAGCAGCTCCCTGAAGAGGCACATAAAAACGGGTTGTCCCGTCCCACCCATCCACAGTCATAGAATTACAAAAGCACATTGTCAAGTATGGAAGAAGAGGAACAAAATAAAGTTGCACAACTTCTGACAATTTTGGGGTGTTGTCGTTTCAATCTTCTTCTTTTTTTTTTCTTTTCCTTTCAGTGTATCTGTGAAGATGTAGCAAATGGCCGGTGTCGAAATCTAGACTTTTATTACTAAAAACTGCATGGCTGGGTTCAGATTTCCTCATGATCTGTGATTCATTGGTCATCAGCAGTGAAGCATGAAGCCACTCAGCTTTAGCAGTGGCCACATCTATCTTGTCTGACAAGAGCAGGGTGGCTCAGTTTTACAGATCGTGACAGCTGGAGACAAAGAGCGTCTTCTCCCGCACACAGAGCCAGGAGCTGTTCCTGCCACCACTTCCACAGCACAACAAGTGATGCACAGTTTTCTTCTTTCCAGCTCTCCATATGTCTGTCTGGGGACAGACTTTTTAGCAGGGCTTGTTACAACAGGACAGGGGGTAATGGATTTAAACTAAAGGAGGGGAGATTCAGGCTAGACATGAGGATGTAATTTTTTACAATGAGGCTGGTGAAACACTGGCACAGGTTGCCCAGAGAGGTGGTTGATGCCCCATCCCTGGAGACATTCAAGGCCAGGCTGGACGGGGCTCTGAGCAACCTGATCTAGTTGAAGATGTCCCTGCTCATTGCAGGGGGTTGGACTAGATATCCTTTGAAGGTCCCTTCCAACCCAAACTATTCTATGATAATTTTTCCTTCCTAGGGTTTCTACTCTTTTGGAGGCTTCCACTGTCCCAGTAGAAAAGGAGTCCAGCTCTGCTAAGCTAGCTGACCATGTGAGTTTGCTGTCCCCATTTGGGGAGCATCATATGTACAGTGGCACGTGTTCTGGGATCTGCACACTCTTTAGAGGAGGAATGGCCTCAGCTAGTAATAAATGAGCCAAGTTACAGACCCCCTGCTTTAGAGAGGTATATACATCCGAAAGATTTTTGAATTATGATCATAATAAAAAAGGCAAATATCTTGTGTTAGATATAAAAAATAAAGAAAATGAACTTTCAAGTAAAGCCAGGTTTGTAGATTCAGAGTCTTTACTTTTGAAGCAAGTGTTTTTTTAGAGGACAGGATAGGTTCAGGGTGGGCACAATTCTGACCTTGCATGGATTGCAAGTCAGAAGCAACTCCGGTGATGATTTACTCCAGAAAAAGAAAAAGGAGACTGGTCCCCTAAAGTATTTAAAGACCTTTGTCATCTGTATGTAAATGATTTCTGTGGTTTTATTGTTGTTGTGGTTAGGTTTGGTTTGGGGGTTTTTTTGGCTTTTTTGTTTTGTTTTGTTTTTTCCCTTTTCTTTGCAGTTATTTGCAGAGGTACTGTTCGAAGACCCTGTGCTGATGCAAGAGGTTACTTTGTCTTCTATTAGAGGAGGGAGCAGAAGAAGAAAAAAAGACAGGCAGAGAAAACCAGCTCTTTATCCTGGATTCCTTCTCCACGCTCCTGGGTCTCCTCACACTCCATGATCAGCTGCTGGAGGTGGTGGCACAGAGTGTGCAGTTAACCACCGGAGTGCTGTTTGAGCTATGGTGACCTCAGAGAGGTGTGGTTTGTAGGGAAAAAGCAACTTATTTTAAATAGGCCATCTATTAGCTGAAAACCAAAAACCAAACCAAACCAAACCACAACAAAACCCAAACAACTCACAGGGAGAGTGAGTGCCTACATCTGTGCTGTGGGAGATACATTTGCTTATTATGTGGAGATGGAGTCTACCTGGGGTTTGCAGATGTTCATTAGTTTCAAAAGCTGAGGCCACAGTGCTCCTCAAAGCTTAACAGAAGAGGTCCTTTCCCTGTGAACATACTGAAAATGTGTCGAAAGAAGGAGGAGCAGGAGGAATTCACTGATCCAATGAATACAAAGATGCCTTCTTCTGCAGAATTTTACACAGATAATTATTTTAACTGCCTTCTTACGAAAAGTAGTGCATTATAAGAAAAGGCACACAAAAGGTACAAGCTTTATTCACCACCAGCAATAGGAAAACATAAAAATTGTGCTGGCTATGCTGATCCTTGCAAAGATAATGAAATAATTTACACAAGGGATGTCGGTGTCATGCATTTAGGGAGTGATCAGCTGGAGAAGATGACAGTTTGTACAGGAAGACCGAGAAGATAAGGACTGAGTTAATGGGGAAACTACAAAGGATAGTGTTCAACTACTGACTTGGAGACAGGTTATTGGTGAAGTTCCTATTGTTCAGCTCAGATTACTTGACATCTTTATTAATGATCTCAGCAGAAAACATAAGAGGGTGTTATTAAAATCATGACGTTGTAGTGCTGGCAGATAAAACTGATATGGAAAATAAATGGAATATCTAACAGGAAGAATTCATGGTTCTAAGAACTGGAGTAGCAGAACGGAGATAAGACAATAAGACAAAGCTCTAAGGTTACACGTAATAATAGGAAATTCTCCTGTGAACTTCGAGCTTATTAGTTGGAAGCAAGAGAGGAGGAGAAAGAACTGGGTGTAGAGCCCGCCGCTGGTTGCCTGTGAACTGTGAACATATCACAGCCATGGTGGGGAAAAAGCCATGATGTCTCACTGTGAATCAGGCAGTCAGTTGTGTAAGCAGTGGAGAAAGGGAGAATTGATGCCATGTATGTGATTCTGGTGAGGCCTCACCTGGATTATTAAGTACCATTTGGAGATTTGTGTTCAGACAGGACAAATTCACATTGGAACAGGAGCAAAGATGATCTAAAAGCATGCTGAGGGGAAATGGAGAATTCATTTTACAGAAGCAAATGAAATATCTTGGCTTGTTTATCCTAGCAAAATGAAGGTTGAGAGAAGATAAGATTGTTCTCTATAAATACACCAGGAAGATAAGCACTGGGAATGGAGAGGAGCTGTTTAAGCTAAAGGCCAATTTTGGCAGCAGAACAAATGGATTTAATCACTCTGAATAAATTTAATCTGGAAATTAAAAGGAGATTTCTAGGAATCAGACAACAAAGTTCTGGAAGGGAAAGGGCAAAGGGTAGAAAACTAACAGTTATAAAATGAGGCTTGATTAATTTATGAAAAGGATTTGTTGGACATGATTGTTTGCAATAGCAAAGTTGGGTGTGTAGGATAGATGACATTCCAGTCGTGGTTTTTCTTTGTATTAACCCTTTTTCTGTCTTCTTGAAAATTTAGAGTCTGTATAAAAAAGTCATCAGCATTCATTTTCAGCAGCGGAAAACCTCAACATCTTTAAGATATGTGAGCCATGACCATTCAACTTACTATGGCAGAAAACCTCATTTTCTGTCACAACTCTTCCATTAAAATAAGAATTTCTTTAGCTATAATTTGATATACGGAACTTTCTTGAGCAAACTAACAAACAGATTCATTTACTACAAACCAAGCAATTCCATGAAGGAAAAAGGTTTCCTTTCTTGACAATTTGTGTTTCCAGTTTGGATACTCAGCTTTCTAATAAAATACAGAGTCCCATTAAACTTGTTCCACTGGTTGAGTTAGGTGTTCCTTCACTCATACATATAAATGCATACATGCACACACATACATTTTCTGGTAATCAGTAACGAGTAAGGTTACACTGCAACTTTTCACTTAGCTGAAAAATCAATATCCAATCACCTTTTTTCATGAAACCTGTAGGAAGTTAATATCTTGAAAGCCCTGTCTCTGTCAGTTTTCATTAATATTCACCAACTGATTTAAACGTTTTCCAAAGGAGACAGATGGGCACACCAGATCGTCACACGGCTGCATTTCTTTCAGGAACAGGGCTAAGAGGACATACTAATCTCAGGTGACATACTTAGAAATCCCTGAAAAATAGCAGTAAATTGTCATTTTCCAGGATGAGAATTCAGTGGTAAGTTATAACAAAAAGTAAGACCTCATCATGCATAACATTATCTTTATTTAATAGAAGATGGTTAAGTCAGTCTAAATACCAGCATAAGCCTATTTATTTAACATGACATTTTGAGGTGTTATTTTTACATCTTCTTTTGATGTGATGAAGTTCACAGTTCACTGTTACATGAATTGTTAGAGACTCAGATTCAGATTGAATCATCATAAAGGTTAGTAATCTTTTTTTCCTGCTATGTAGAGTAAAATGAAGTAAATGCACCTACATTTGTGGATTCCTCTACCCTTATACCACGGCTTCTATCAGACATTTGGCAGAGAGTTGCTAGAATTACTCCTATTACTTGCCTGTTTCTTCATTCCCAGAGTGGAAGGTCATTCACATCTAAAAGTATGCTTTTACGTTGTATACGCTGCTCCTTACAGCCCTTGTTGCTTCTCTTTGTTCCTCAGGGTTCCTCTGTTCCTTAGTATTTTTCTTCTACTGTCTGATGAAAAGGAACATCCTTTGGTAGAACAGTAGAGCTAGACACTGCAGCTTTAGTCTGAATTTTGCTTCTTTCTGGTTTTGTTTGACACATTCACTTTTTTAATAGATTTTTTGCTTTTTTTTCACTTTTGCCAGTATTAATAAGCTGATTTGTGTGCCGATATCTGTTCTGTATAGGCTATTCATATGTCTATACTGGTCAACTGAGAAAGCAACATTTATAATAATTACACAGAGCTCTTTGTTTTAAGATCTTAGAGTTGATTTTTGCTGTGCTCCATGTGATTATTGATTGATGCTCATTGTGTTTTTCATTTATTATTTTCTCACCTCCCCTTTTGTTACGCTTACTTTACAGGCAGAGAATGCTAACCTGATTTTAAAGAACTAAAACTTCTAGGTCCTGTTTGTGTCTATATCACATTCTCACAACATAGCTTCTCTGTGACCTGATTTCCTGACTGATAAAACACCTGCCTTAGATGTTAGGAAGAAGCAAGGGAGTATGTTATTCCTTTGCAGTCTGTATCAAAAAGTCAGTGTCTTTCTTTTTATCATCTTGTTATGCTACATGAGATGAGCCACCACAGGCCGGACCAGTTTTTCTGTGGTCTTTCATCTGAAGGAGTGCAGGGATGGATCTGCAGGGAGGGAATACCAAAAGCAAGACACCGCCCAACTTCTGACACTTGGTGCTTTGGAGCTTTCCTGAGCCAGTGGTTGCATCTAGACCATGCGTTTAATGTCTGCTGATGGGCTGCCCTCATAATTTGTTATACTGAGGGCGTTATATCACACTGGGGACTTCTAGAATAAATGTTTCTTAAGTAATGAAGTCACTGTTTTAGTGGTAATAATGTGTATGAGCTTTGCTTGGCTATTGAAGCTTCTTTGTCAGTCAGTCCTTTTCCCAATTTCTAGTCTTAAATAATATTCTTCATGTCTCTGCCAAACACAGTCCTTTATAAAAAGGAATATTTAGCATATTTCCCTTGATTTTCCCTTATGACATTGTAGACTCGCAGCTTACTGTCCTTTGCTTGTAAGTGCTGTCTGTGTCAATCAACCAGGCCATACTAAGCAACCATCAGCTATCTGGGTACAACACTTGTTTGCTTCATAGCCATCAGACTCTTTCAGAGGCCAAGAAATGTTTTAAGTTGAATACAGATGTCTCATTGAAATGAACGTGATGGATGTAGGGTTCTAGATGTGTATTGCTTACATCAAGAAGAAAGTTAATTTTTCAAATGCCTCCATGTGTTTTTGTTTCTAGGTTATATAAGGCTTTTGCAATGGAAGCAGGTTTTGGGCAGTTCCATTTGTACCTGAGACCCGTGATCTTTGAGTCTGCATCACACAAGGAGAAAGCAGACTACCTCCCACCACTGTTCATTACATCTGTCCTAGAAGATGACAGCTGTGTTGGCAGGTAGACTGAACTTTTTTGTGTTTCTCTTTAGATTAGATGGGACGAAGCCTTTGGTCTGCTTACACTCACATATAAGCCACAAAAACGTCAGTGGGTAAAATACATAAAATTGTTGAGGCAGCAAATATAAAACATTGTATGATTTGTTTCCTTTTTGTATAGAGTCTGGGACTAAATAATGCTAATTTAAAGCTATTGAGGAGTGAAAGCGTGGACACTCCGTATTTGTGTGGAACGCTGGCAATTTTGGAACTAAAGTGCATTTTCTTTCTAAGTGAAGGCTGCCTAACAGGACTGGCCTGAAAGTGATTGCCCCAAACCTCATAGGTAGTAAAACCTATGTTGTGAACAAAGTCCTTATTCTGAGCACAAAGAAAGCTTTTCCTCCAAGAATTACACTGCACTTCATGAAGTGACATCTTTGATCTTTGTTTTTCAACTCAGTGACTACTGGACCCAATCTCCGCACAAGGAAAAGGCTATTTATTCTCTTCCCTTTTCCTCTGGGGAAAGTGACTGGAACAAGCAGATTTTTACAGTTGCTGTGATTTACTCTTTAAAGAGTTGGTAAATATGTGTGTGTATACATGTACATAAATACAACAGTTTTTGTGTGTATTTTAAAGCAGGATTTAGGAGCAAGAAAGGAAACAACCTGTGAATTCTCTTACCAGATTCAAGGAAGGCATCCTGTCAGACATTCCCTATGGCTAACAGGGGCAGCAGGCTCCTTTCCCACCTGTATATATGTCACCTGTTGTTTGCATCCTGTTCACTTGCATATACTCTAGCCTGCTGTGAAAATTGGGCTGTTCCAAACAAGTTTAGCAATTGCAAGCAACCTGGAATGCAACTTCAGCTGCTACTTGAATTGGGGCAGTGACGAATATCAGAGCCCAGAAGACAATACAGCAGCACAAAACCAACCAACCAACCAACCAAAACCCCCTCAAAATTCCAACACACTAGGAATCAATACTTGAAACAAGGCATGATTAAACTGAACGAGTAGATTTTTCACTGGTTTAGACCAGGCTCATGTTGGAGAAGCTAATGAGTCATTGTAAAGTCAGCCACAAAACATCAGGAGAACGTATTTTTTTTTTACAAAACTACTTCTGAAAACTAAAGCAATGTCCTAATACCACTAAATTAGGGACTGGAGTGACCAATTCCACTATATGTTCTAAATTTAAAGGGGGAAAGAAATGAAAACTATTTCTGAATTTATCTCTATTTTCCTTTTATCCTCTATTTGGATTTTTCTGTGTCATACTCCATGTTTATAGATGATTTTGCTTTTATTGCAGATATATACCATCTAGCTTACCATTAAGCATTCAAGAAATTGACAGTTATATTGGAAAGTTTAGTCTCTGTACAAGAGATGGTGTTATGCAAGTGAATGATTTCATTTGCAGAATAAGCAAAAAAATGTGCATTTCATTATTCATTTGCTAGAGTATGTAAGGGCCTCAGTCGTGTGTCTACTAGACGGTATAAACTGTTTATCTTTCTCTTAGTGATAATATGATTTAGTCTACTGTTTTATAATTAACTTAATAAAGTTTCACTGAAAATTTGATTGTTAATGTGGCCTACTCCAGGAATCCTTGCTGGGATGAAACTCTTTAAGTCAGCAGAGTTTAGTCTGAGGAACTTTGTTAAATAAGGCAGGACACCTGTGTGTGGCTGTATGAACACATAGTAACAACATTTGGTGTAGAGAGTTCTGTAGTGAATGAAAATTACCTTAGTCTTCAGTGCTCTTTTCCGTACTCAGTCCTTTCCTCTTTGTACAAGTGTATAAAAACAGTATCACAGACTGCTAGGCTGTGGAGATTTCTTCTTCAAAGCTCTCCACAAAGTCTTCTTCTTGCCATCAACTCAGTCATGACCTGTACTCTGCAGCAGGGTGGCAGGTAATCAAAAATCTGCCAAGGGAAAACAAATATGTTTTATTTGGTATCTACTCCTTTCCCAGCCTGTTTGCACTTGGCTGCACTGTCTGGCACCATCCTGCTCTATAGAGTAGAGCTGAGAATACAACTCAGCAAATGCAAATGAATGAAATGCTTCATTGATCTCTACATTTAATCATGTTTCAGTGATGACATCGTATACAGATATAACAGAATGCTCTCCCTTACCCCTCCTTTCATTAAATTAAGCTGCTGAAGTATTACAAGACAGAGGGAGATGTCTGTAAAGTAACCTGTCTTTTAAATTGCAGGGGAAATGCCTAACATGTTGTTTTCCCTTTCCTTAGCTTTTGTGTCCATCTGCAATAAGGAACATGCAACTTATCCTGGCCTGTCAGGTCATTCAGAAAAAATGCTCTTTCGGCAGCTGTTCAGCAAACCTCCTTTTGTGCCTTGGTCCAGCCTCCCCATGCCCTGGACATAAAGGTTAGCAGCATCTTCATCCTCACATTTCACTAGTAATACTGGGTTTTGTCAGACTTAGCCCAAAGAGGGTATCTGTTAATTCTGCTTATAATCAATTGGATGGCAGTCCTGCGCAACACTTGGAGTGGCATCACTGATGACTGCAGGAACTGCAGTGATTGTGTTATTAGCATATGACATAAAAATAAATGATGTCACAGTGATTTATTTAAAGACTATTAGTTTGGTAAATGATGAAGCATGGCTAAAAATATAGCTCAAGAGAGGACTGAAGGAGGTTAGAGATTAATTGGATTCAAAAGACATGGGTAAAAACTTACAGCCTGTGGTATGCAGTAAGGCTAGCAATCACAACCTGACCTTGAAATATGCGTTCTTCTGGGATGGTGAAACTATCAGTTCCTGCTGCTTTCATTTGTCCTGTCTTCTGAAAACAGAAGTATGGTCAATGCTATTTGCAATGGGAAACATTCCTGTCAGCCTGATTCCATGATGTTGGTTCAACAACTACCTGCCAGGGTCCCCAAGCCATTACTGTTCCTCATCTTACATTTGGATTTTTTTGTTTTTCAGCCTGTGCTAAATATATGGTGCTCAGGAGCTGCCCTTGCTCCATACATGCTAAATTGTTGTAGGGTTCTGCATTGCATTTTCTTACGCAGCTGTTGTGACTCTTCCAGAGACAGCTGCATTACAGTGGTGAGCTAAGTGACCTCATATGCAACTTTGAATTCATAAGCAAACAGAGATTCTTTAGGGCTTGTCTTGCCTTCTCTGTGCTTATACTGAGATCTCTTTCCATGTTTCTTAGGACACCCCATCCATCCCCCCTCAGCCCCCTCTTGCCTCCTCAATGCTCCCCATGCTCGGTCTCTTGCTGCCCAGCAGTATCCTCAGCTCATTCCTGTGCATGCCAAGTGCCCAGGTTTTGCTGTCTGGCTGGGCAAGAAGCACCGTGTTTTGCAGCAGGTTCAAAGCTGTGCCCGTGCTGACTACATGGCGCTCATGCTCTGGCCGCTACCTCCTGGGAGCTGAGCAAGCCAAGCAAAATAGCTGGAGATCAAACTCTCCTTGCTTTTTCCCTGAGCAGGGGGTTCTCCTCACTAGCCGAATGCTGATTTTGCAAAACTGGAAGGAGCTTTATACCCTTGAGACCTACCTCTGTTCTTATACCAAATGAATTTAAAATTAGCCAGAGGGTTCAAAAGGTGTTAGAGATGGGTTGAACCAGCTAAGTGAATGAAGCCAAAACATTTCCTGTGTGACACCAGCTTCTCTCAAAGTTTAAAACTGAAAAAACAGATGTTATCATGACTCCCTGTTGTCTCATTTTGGGTCACTCAGAGTTGCAGTGTAGGGAGAGGAGGGGAAGACATCTTATGCAGCTGTGACTTGCAAGCTTCTGAGCATAAATTGCCATTCCTAGAGCAGTGTCCTATACACTTTCCTTACACCAGAGGTGAATGTAAAGGAGATCCTAGGGCCAACACTCACCCCAGAGACTGTCAACTGCACCAGAACAAACTTGTTTCACCACTGCATGGCTTGCATCCTGGCCCAGCATGAGCAGGATGGTGATTCTGCACTGTACAGCTGAGATCCGTTGGCCCAAACAAACCAGTATCCTGATGAGCCACCAGAAAAAAGCTTAGTGTGGTAGTATCAGAACTGCCTGCTTGCTGCTGAGCAGAGACCCTTCCCACCACCGAGCTCATACAACTTTTGGCAGCACATGGGCTGCATCCCAGGGAGCTGCTGCACCCAGGTGTTGCCAGCTGGATGTCCAGCTGTGCAGCATCCCAGGACTGGCCATGGTTTAGTTCATCCCAGAGGCTGGTTTCCATTCCCTCTCACAGAGAAGTCTGAGATTCCGTCTTCATTTCTAATCAGATCCTGCAGCACTGGCATCCTCAATGGAACTGAGCAACCTCAGTTTCTTTCCCAATCAAACCTCTGCGCTGTCATACAAAACACTGCTGTTGCGTGTCTCTGCTGATAACCATGAGTAGTCTTACTCTGGAAATAGTTTTTCATCACCTAGTTGAAAAGGACTGATCTTCCAAGCATTTGAAGATCCTTTACTATCTAAATGCTGCCACAGAATGGCAGTAACTCTGTTTTTCATTTTCAGATGTCTCCTCTGTAAATCATTTAATGGCTGCTGCATCCATTCTGGATCAAGTTTTGCTGATTTACAGTCAGTGGGTATGAGCTAAATAATCAAACTCACACACAGAGGACAATTAATACAACAAAGAGAGGCAGTGATAAGGATGTCATTCATCTGTTATTCCACATTAACATGTAAAGCTGGAAAAAAAATTATTGTATAACCTACTTACATAGGAAAGGATGATGGTTGCAGGATGTGTCTGCACAGAGGGACCCACCAGTGCTGTGGGTGATCTGGTTGCCCACCCAACACAGGCCAAGGCCTGTGGCATCTCCCTTCAACCCACGTGAAGGAGAGCTGGCTGCGTGATGCCAAGGGAGCTGTGTGCTCTGCAACACGCACCATGCTCTGGGTGGTTGAGAGCCAAGACCCATGGGCTGTGCCATGGAGGACACAGGCTTAACCAGCCCATTCTCACTGTGCCATAAGCCCTCATGGAGACCAGCCTGTTTGATACTGGTCCAGGACCTTCAGAATGGCACCTCAGTGCCATGCTCCTCTATACTGACGTTGTCTATATTTCTCAGGAACAAAGACACTGCTCATGTCTGCCCATTTACTTCTAAGGCAGTTGCTGTTTTTTAAATACATATTCTATGTTCCCTGTGCTCAGCGAAGCAGGAAGAATTGTTCTCTGGGCAATAAGTCCATTTTCTAGTACAACAGAGCAAAGGTGTTCTTTGGTAGATCCATCTGCAAGCTGCCACTAACCCAAGCCAAGCTAGTACTTAGTTAGAAGAAGGATCTCAACTCTCAAAATGTGGCTTTTTTCCCATTTGGTCTTTCCTTTTTCTACTGTGTGCAGAAGACAATAGCTCTCCTTGATTTGCAGGGGAATTAGTGTGCTTTTTTAGCTCCCCCGTACTTTAGAGCCCCTGTGCCATGTTTGAAATATGACTTCAAGAACCTGGAAAAGTACCACTTGTTCCTACTTGAAAATTAGGATTATTTTAATATAAATATGCAGAAATTTCTGAGGTTCCTTCATACCAGGAGCCACTGGGACTTAAATAGATGGTTTGCGGGGATGAGTGGTTTTTTTTATCTTAGTGGGGAGGCAAACTGATTTTCCAGACAAGTGATCTAGATATAAAAATATTTGTACATATTTGAAAATGTGAATATCTGGGAATATTCATGTTCTATTTGCAGCTGATTGAATGTCGAGAATGTTGTCTGATTTATAAATCGGGTACTGCCTCTGAGTCTGCTGCTGCCATGGTTTCCTTATGCCTGTGCTCAATGAGAATTTTTTTTTTCTGTGACTTTCAATGATCACAGTGAATTATTATATCATAAAGCTGGGGTAAATGAAAGCACACTGAATTGCAAATCTGCATTGATTTATTAGGAAGAGCTGCCAGCCTTTGTGAGAACAAGCACAGAATTGATATTCATTATATTTTAGGAAGGAAATGTAAGTCTTACAAGCCAGAGCAGTTTGACAAGTGGAAGAAATTCAGTATCTGGGAGTGAAACAGAGGATCACCATGAAGAAACACAGTGATGGGCTCTTGATCGTGAGGGTACATTCCCAAACACCTCGCACCTTGGTGTGAATTGGTGGTCTGAATGTTATGGTTATCTTGCCATACCCTGTCAGTGGGACTCTGGCTTCACATTAAGCCCCATGGAAATAACCCGTTAATTAAAGGAGATAACTCATAGGGATTTCTAAGCATCAGTGAGTTTACAGTTGAAAACATTGCAAAATTATGACAAATAATAAGTGGGCCAGGATAAGGTTGTTAAATATGACTTTGCTCCTCTTATAGAACAGAGCTTGGTTTCAGTGCTTGTATGTCCACTTACTAGCTCCGATTTCCCAGCTTTTACATAGAGCACTGTGTACTAACAGGGTACTGACAAGGCACAGAGCAATTTTTTATATTATTCAGTGCTGATCTACTGGAAGTTGAGCACTGAAGACTCTGTGCTAATTGAACTTGCAGTTTGAAGGTACAAATAAAACGGCATTCAACATGTCCTCCCCTGGTGCAACTTGAGGCACCAGGGGAGATTTAGATTGGATATTAGGAAAAAATTCTTCATTGAAAGGGTTGTGAAGCACTGGAACAGGCTGCCCAGGGAAGTGGTGGCGTCACCATCCCTGGAGGTGTTTAAAAGACATTTGGACAAGGTTCTTAAGGACATGGTTTAGTGCTAGAGTTAGGTTATGGTTGGACTCAATGATCCTGAGGGTCTCTTCCAACTGAAATGATTCTATGATTCTATGTCCAGCTTAGCCCAGGCAGCCTCATGGATCCTGTTACTACCTTAATGCCAGTGTGAGGAGGTACATGACTACTTTTTTAAAAATTTGTCACTATTTATTTCACTTGCACTGAAATGAGAAATATATAGACTTGGAGACCATCCCCAGAGCTCACGTCATCTCTGGTAGCTGACCCACAAGGCCCAGTGTATTTGTACCTGATATATATAAGCAATGAGTAAACTGAATGACACTGAAGAAGCCATGTCTAATCTAGAGACATTATTTGAGTAGTTCAGATGGTGGTTGTCAGATTTCATTTTGAGAGGTGATTCTTCTCACCTTTGCTCCCTCATTAGGCCTCCAGAAGCTTTCGTTTCCATTCAGCTGGAGAAATGAGGACCCCAAGCTGAGATGTTGAACGCTTTCACTCAAAGGAAAGAAGTGCTGGGCAGCACACTGCAAACCCCTGTAAGTACATCAGGAGCCCCCTCAGTGTTTTTGAGAGAGACTGTCACGTTTTGGCATGTAGGCAAAATGGTAGCTTTGAGTTAGTGTTGTACTTACTCTGTGGTTACTTAAAGGAGGAAGGTAAGCTGGTGGCAGATGTGGAAAGCCCGGTGGAGGACAGGAGGCTGGGATGTGGCCAGGGTGTGCAGATGGCCAGGCGTGGGGCTGCAGATGATGGCCCAGCTCCACCAGCAGTGGTGAGAGACTCAATGAACATTCTTCCACAGAGCCATCTCCTCATGGTCTCCCATGGGCACAGCTGCAAGGCTTGTGGTGGAGAGATGCATGTAAAGCAGCAGCAGTAGTCTGCAGAGGTAAAATCTGTCTGTGGCTATTCTATTAGATGGAGAATTCTTCTGGGCTTTTACATATGAGGTGTCCAAGAGTGGTCTTAGCTAGAGATGGACACTACGTGAGGACAGCTCCTTTAATGAATATTTCTAGCAGGTTTTTTGGTGTGGTGCGTTTTTTGTTTGTTTGTTTGTATTCTGTTTTGGTTTTTAATTTTAGAAGAAAATGTGAGAGTCATAATAAAATCATAACTGTAAAGATACCGTGATGGGTGTAAATTTTGCCTTTTGCAAATTCCTTTTTTTCCAGTGTCTAAAGGTGAGAACATGGATCCTGTATTAAACCACTTGTGATTCTGTATCTTGTGCTGAATACATTACAGGTTAGGCATGGCCTTTAAGAACTTACGGGGTACTAAAATGCAAGCTCCTTCTACACAAACCCTTAATGGCTATTCTGATTTTTTAAATAGTCAGCATGAATAATTTAGTTTAAGGTACTCATAAGCTTTTTGGCTGCTCAGTAGGCTGTATATGAGGAAATAACTGCTAGCTGCAGACTCTTTGTGGAAATATTACAGAATCTGTGAACAAAATCAGATGAACCAGACTTGAACAAAATCATTCTGAATTTTTTTACAAGACTGCCTTAACTGTCTACTGGATCTGTCGTACTGGTTGAAGTCTTTCTTGATGTTTATCCTCCTTAGAGTTTTGGAATTTCATAGCTGAGATATTTGCAATACTGTACATAATCTGATAGGGTTTTAAAAATTATATTAATAGAATATGTTACAAGTGTTTTGGTTTTGTTAGATTCATGGTACATCTAAGTCTCACGTGATATTAAGGAGAAAACATTGTCTTATTGTAGGATGAAGTTCTGAAACTCAAAAGAGACATTATTGTTGAATATTGCCATAAGTAAGTATATCCGATATAGACAATTACCATACATCTAATATATATTTAATATAGATCTAGTGTAGACATTTCCATATAAACACATCATGTTTTAAACATAACTTTAGTTCTGAGGGCATCTTTTTCATGTGGATAATATGAAATTATGGACTTCCTATTCAGATTATTATGAATATACCTGTAAGCCATTTTGCAAGCTGAGGAAAATAAGAACCTTTTCAGTGGTGTAGTGGGATAACATTGCAGGCAGTAAATGCCATGTTGCTGGGTGAGTAGGAAATACTCCGCTTGGTTTCTTTATGAGGAGAAAGGATTGATGATGGGATGCTAAGCAGGCACACATGACACCAACACTTTTTTGGTATTTCAGTAGAAATATCAGATAAACATTGTTGACATGTATGATAAATCGTAGTGGAAATAATGTGCAGTCAATCAGAGAATGAGTGAGAGAGATGCACTATCCTGTGAATTCAATCTGGTTTGTAAGACAACTTGGGAGAAACCAAAGGTCCAAAGAGTTGGACTTGATTTTATTTTAAAACGCTATGTTCATATGTCAATGTTCAGTATTTTATAGTTTTTATTCCCAGATAAGTTTATGTTTCTGGGACCTTTGTCTTGCACACAGTATCATGAGATTGAGCACACATGCCAATAAAGAAAAAAAAAAACAAATAAGGAAATGGGTTATTTCTAGTCTGCTGTCACTGAGAGACAGACTGCACTTGATATACCGCACTAGACTAGTTTACGTGTTACCTTTCCACTGGAGTGCATAGCCTGTTATGAAGCCACCCAAGAGCTGTATGTTCCAGACCCACTCTGCCAAAAAACTGGGCAAGAACGTGGCATGTGGCCGGTGTCCAGGTCTGTCTTCTCCTCACATGCCCAGGTATGCAGAGATGCCTCCGAGCAGCCTGGGCAACGCAAGCAGGGCAACTGTTTCAGTGAGCCGTGTTTTGCAAATGAGGTAGGTTTTTGCAGTGCTGCAGATGCTGGCTACCTGTAACCCAGGGACAACTGATCCAGGGTACAGGTAAGGCCAGACCCGTGGGTCTGGAGGCAGCATGCAGCCAGGGGCTGGTGTGGAGCTCCAGCCCATCTCAGGGATGATTAAATTTGACTTGGGGTCACACTGTCTAATTCCCAGTCCCGCAGTTAACTCAGCGTCTCTCTTGGCTCCTTCCTGCTTCTGCTTCCTTATTGTAGTGTAATGTTCCTTATCGTAATGTTACTATGTTAACTTGCAGATATTTCTAAAGCATTGCAGACATCTGTGTGATCAAAAGCATTACATCTAAAATTTAGCTTGGTTCTTAAATGCCTCAATTTTTATCCCTCTGGTTGTCACAGCACTGAAGAATTGTCGCCTGTAAATTTTGCTGTAGAAGATGCCAAAAATGCCCATACAGAAAGAGAAAAGGCTCAACAAAAGTAGAGTTTATCTGGACAGATGACGCCCTGCACAACACTACATATTTTAATTATACCTTTTAAGCTGAATCGGCATGGATTGCAGCACGCCCTGAGAGGTCAACTCCCTGGGTACTACGATAGCCTCAGAAGTCCCTTAGATGATTTCCCTGTTATCGGAGACAAGCACTTCATAATAGGACTATCTCAAGGAGAAAAAGAGGAGCAAGACTTAAAGAAAAACCTTGCAGCTGATCCCAGGTTTGTATTATCTTTGCAAGCATGTTCCTGGCAGCCAGAGTCCTCAGTCAGTGCATATTACTAAGTAAATATAAATACGTGTTTGTAAAGGGAAGGATAGTCTGAAAGTATCCTGAGCAGTGTGTTCTGCCAGTCTTCAGGCAATTTTGATGGATGGAGAATGTGCACAGTCAGAGTCTCCTGCAAAAGCTGGCCTATGCAGAAGGAAGACTTCAGAAATATATTTGCTTCTAATCCTAATGCTGCATGTAGAGAGGAAAAAAAAAAAAGAATAATCTCATTTTCAGGATGTAAATCCTTTGCGTTAATGATTAAGCCTAGGTAGTGAGGGTGGTTGTTCCCCTTAAATTTCATTTATTTACGTTTAAATGAAACCTGCTAGTAAGTTGCAGGCATGTGACTTGTCGGAAGTTAGGAAAGGAGAGGGAGAGCACACAACAAGCTAGGGTATGACCCTGTATCATCTGCTCCTTTCAGAGGGACATCTTTTGGCCATGTCGCAAGGGTCTCCTTCCTCAAAACTTGTGGCTAGCAAGGCGAGCCCTTCTTCTGACTCTCTGTAAGTTTCTGGGTTCCCCTTGCTAGCACCAGCATGCAGATGGTGTGAGATGTGAAAGCAGTCACCCAGCACACTGGTTTTGCTCTTGATCATCTTATTACCCAGCAACAGAGAGGCTTAGCAACAAACACAGAAAAAAACCCATTCATTAAGGTTCAGGCAAAAGCTTTAGTTTCAATAACAAAGGTTGAGAGTGTGGCTACAAGCCCAACACACTATAAAACAGGGTTGAAAAAGATACTTGAGAAGGTGATTGTCACCCCTTCCCTGTTATTTAGCTGCATGCCAGCTGCAGGCTTGTGGAGCTACACCAGTCTTGGGCTGGCTCTTATCTGGCTGGTAGCTGCTGGGAAGTGACCCCATCACAGGCCCATCATTCGAGCCACTTTTCTTCCTTTATCTACCTACTTTTATTGGGTGTTGTCTAAGGCACTGTATTTTGTACTGCTGTCTCAGGTGCCCTGAGAAGCTTTTAAGCTCTATAATATTTTGCGTAGTATCATAAAAACTTGTACACAGGCCATTCACAACACATTCACTCTTAGCTTTAGCAGGAGCCTTCTCTGGATACAGTAACAGAAGAGATAATAGTAATCCTGGAGCAAAATATTTTAGTAGAATGATGTTTCAAGCTCAAGGTACCCTCTACCACTGGTTGTTTCAGTCTGGGGGTTCATGAGTCACACAGAGCCTATCTTCTGCCTTGAACTTGTTTGGAGTTAGGACCAGGAGTGGTTACTTGCCATGGCAGCTGATCTGGTTGCCACCCTAGTTTATTGGCAAGGACTTTATTTGCACACAGGAGCTGAGTTCAGCTGCAGAACCCATACTTCTGCAGTTCGTGCTATGCACTACCTGCTACTCTGGGTGTCATGGGGACGTTGAGCAAAGAATAAAGCCATGGTGTGTTTCAGGAGTATATATCTTGTGGCAGAGAAAGTCTTGCAGAGCATTGACCCTGCTGGTATATTCATCATCCAGATCAGTGAGTCCCAGCATTGTGCACCCTAATCAGATATTGGCTTGGGCCTCTTGGACCTGTAACTTTTCAACAGCAAGAAAATATTTCAATACTCTATAATACTTTATAGGGTTACACTGTTACACTTCTTCAAAAATGTTGATATAAGCATATTCACTTACAAGCAGATACACATTGTCCTTTTACACTTCAAAAAGAAACAACGAAACATCCTAGAAAATAAGCATATGTATGCCCTTTTATTTTTGAAATAGCACTGAATTCTCTGACATTGCCTTTTCTCCCTCCGTGCTTCTATGCTTGCCCGTGTCTCTCCAGCAGCTCGTGGCCCAGCCACACACACTTTCACATCACTTGCTATACCGTGCTGCTTTTCGGGGTTGGATATGCAAAGGGAGGCAAGAGCAAATCCTCACCTTATGGAGGGAGGCAGATGTGAAGGTGTCCGGGGAGCAGCGAGCGTGGGGACCGCAGCAGCTCACCCTTCGCACCCACATCGACCTGCCCCTGCCCTGCCGGCACCGAAACGGAGGTTCAGGCCAGAAAGGGAGCTGAGGAAAGGGCTTTCATTAAAAACGGCTCCTGCCCTTTCAGCCCCTCTGCCTTTTTTTGTCCCTGCTTTATCAGTTATTACCAGTTAATATGTCATTTTCTGTTGTTTAACTGAAGCTGAGAAGCACCTTGTAGACGGCAACTATCAATTAGTTATGATGAAAGCAGAAATTCAGCTTCCATCTTGCCCACATTTAGAGGCTTATAGGAAGGCATTAATTCAATTGCTTTCTTATCTTATGAACTAATCTCATTGCCTGCATTTGTGGCTGCCAGGTGCTTGGGGGGTGAACAGGTCCTCCCCTCCCTGTCCCTCCCTCTGAGAAGGAGCTGCAGCTGGGTGGAAGAAACAGTGTATGTGGTGGATGGTGCAGGGGGAAGGTGGCTGGTTATAGCAAGGGAAATATAGGGAGGAAAAAAGATAGGTGTGGAGTGAAGAGGGGGAAAAATAGAAAAAATAACATGGAATAAAGAAGAAAATAAAGAAGAGACTCTTGTGGAAGTGCAGAAGAAATGAGAATGGGAATATCTATAAAGAAAAGCTTTCTGCAAATATATATATGTATTTCCATAAGGCTATAGTTCATTAAGGTCAATGGAAAATGTCTGAGAATAGCCCACATAATTTTAGATGCCTGTATCTGACTAGGATGCCCTGATAGTCAATAGGTGCTTCAGAGGGATGACCCCTTTCAGACTCCTGCTTTAGGATAAGATATGTCCTGGAAGTGCCCCTTTCTCTCTCCAGCAGCTCAGGGGATGTGCTGATATTATCAACATCCACATTTGGTCAGATGAACCCCTGTCCTTCCTGATTTTGCTGTCTTTATGTTATATAGAGTCCAGCTGCAGTGGGACGAAGGGAAGGCTCTGGATACGTACCTTGAGCCCACCCTTGCTGGCTCACCTGAGCCTTGGCAGTATCCCTTAGAAAAAGGCAGAAGCAGTTGGGTGCAGCAGAAATGTTATCTCACAGAAGACAGCAAAAAATCCCCCCCAGCAACTGCCATCTTAGAAGTAAATGTTAGAAGCAGGAAGAAAGAGGAAAATGTACAGCTGTGGTTTCTGTGCAGTGGTGCTGTCCTGTTCTTCCCTTCTCCCAGCCTTTTTTTCTTTGTTCTCAGATTTGGCACAAGAAACGAGGTCATAGCTTTTAGCCATACCATGTTTTAAAACTACTAGTCACTCTGTGAGCATGACATAGCATCTCTGGGATGCTTGGGGGGTTTAAAACTTTTTTTTTTTTTTTTTTACATAATGAGGGAAACCTGTTTTATTTGGGATTAGACTGCGTTTCAGCTGTTTCTTGGGAGATGGCGCTGTGAATGGTTCGTGTGTTGCTGGGGTAGGCAGCACCTGGTCTTATCTGAATGCAGTGGACTTTCCTTATTTTCTTGCCGAAGAAGTCTGGTCCCATATCACAGCAGGGTGACATTGTGTTGGGACTGCTGTGCAAACACAGCTACAGAGAAGCCACCCTGAACGTCCTGTGGTGAGGTGGGGAAGTTCAGCATCTGCAACAAGCTGACCACAGCGCTTGATTGCAGAAATCTGTAAAGACGAAGCACATCTGGAGAGTGTGTGAGCTTCTGCCTTTGGAGGAAACCCTGGTCACCCCATTTGCTCTCTCCCTGCTGGTATCGTTTATGGGCTGTGACGTAAAGCAAAGGGAATGGAGAGTGCGAATACTAATCTCACCCTGAAAAGCATCACTTCTCTGATTTCCTTAGGTACAATTTGTGCTTATCATTCTTGTGCAGAAGTCAGTAGGGCACAGCTGGTTAAACAAACCCTGCCCAAATATAATTTCCATGCTTACAACACAGAGTATTCAACCTTTCATTACTCCATCCCACCCAAACCAAAGGTCTATTTTTTGCATTCAGCATTGCCTGTTTGTTTTTTTTTTTTTTAAAAAAAAAAGGACAAAAGAAAAAAAAAGGTTAAAAACCCTGCAAAACTGACTTCAGAAAGAGCTGAACTTAATCTCCAAGCTGAATTTACATCTTTTATTTCAGAATGCGCTAGCTGCATATTGTACTTCATATTCATATATGTGAAGACAAGAAATGGCACATTGTATATAAAAACAGGAAAACACATTATTTTTGTAATAAATGTTGCATTTTCATATCTTGTGGCAAAAAAGCACGAGCTGCCTACTAGTAATTGCATATCATATTTTAAAATAATGATACAGATTTTTAATGCCTGTTTGCTGCTTTGCCCTGCCTGTCTCCTGTTCTAGCCAGAAAAAGCATGTTCCCGGGGCAAAAGACCCTGAATGCCCTCAGCACAGCAGTTCACATCCCTGCTTTATAAATCAGATGCTTTAAGAAAGTTTCTTTCAATTTTCTCTCAAATTCAGCAGGTGTTGAAGGTCAAACCTTTACCTCATATTCTATACATCAAAGCTAAATCATGTTATGTCCAAAATAGACTTGCTCCAAATCTTAGAGGTGAATCTTCCGTTAAAGTAACAGTTTTATGAAACTTTTAAAAAATGTCTTTCTGGGAAGTGACAGGCAGGAAGAAGCCTCAAAATAATAATAATAAAAAAGCCTCTAAACACCTCTCACTTTTTTGCTATAATTCAGATCCTTCCATCCTCGATCATGCTCTTTGCTGTCTCCTAATGGACTCACCTTCCTTAACTTGTGGTTCAACCCTCACCCTACTGAAGTGCTGAGCATGTTCAAAAAGCTTCCAGAGAAGGTATTTGCTAAACTAAAAGAGATTTTGTTCTGGGTGGTAGGCCATGCGCATCTTTTCATGTGCATTACAATTTTGCTTGTTACTGGAGACATGGCAATAAACGTGAGTGGTTTTAATCTGGCTGCAGCTAGTATGTGCCAGTGATGAAGAGCATTGACAAAGAGTGCCTGTCAGGAAGGAGAGAGCTTTGGTCCTCTGGGTTTAGCGGTAGAAACAACAGAAAAGGAAAGGAAGGATCCTTTAGTTAAATACCTAAGGATCTTTAAAGATCAAAAGTAATTAAACCAAATCCCAGCCATGCTGTGTTGCCTTTTCCTACTTGTGAGAGTATTCCCCATCCTACCACTTTATCAAATCTTGTCCCTATCCCCGCATACACAGAAGTAATAGGCTGGGACCTTTATGTCCTCTGACTTACTTCTGCTGAACCCAGGAGGAGAGGGGACAGGAAAGAAGAGGAACCTGCACTAGCCCTGACAGTGCGGAAGCTGGAGAAGGTGCAGCGCAGGGGGAAGGCGATGTGGCCGTGTCTGTCTACTTGGATAGATATAGACCCTGAAAAAAGTGGTCATAAGAGACACTGGGAAAGCAGTTTCTAAACCAGCTGTGACACCAGATGGGACAGTGACAGCTAGGAGTGGTATCCCAAGCCTGAACAAAATCCAGTGCTTGACATTGCTCTGGGAGCCCCAGCACTCTCCCAGACAGGTCTTGTTTGGTGGCCAAGAGTGGTCATGGCCAGAGAAGCAAAAATATTTGCTACTTTGGAGTATTCGCTTAGGGACAATGATCTGATTGTGTTTTTCTGGCACTTTTCTTACCTGCAGGCTGCTCTCAGAGCTCTCCACCTAAGTCTAGAAATTGTTGCCGCATTTCACGATGCGATTTCGTATCTCCTGGCTTTTGCTCAATTAGGAAATTCCCCAAACTGCTTTTGTGCTTTAAACCCAGAGCCTCTGACTCAAGACTGGGAGGGACTGACAGGACTGGTAAGTAACAAATACTGTGTGCTTAAGGTAGATGGTTCCATGTGCGAAAGAGTGTGAAATGCTGATGGTGAGAAAGGGACAAAAGGAGCGTGAAGATGAGATCAATGTCAACTGAAGAATAAAGTCAGGATGGAATTCCAGTCTTATTTTTCCTTTCTCTTGCTCCATTTTACTGAAGGAAGACTGTTGTGTCTTGGATGCATGCCTACAGCATCACAGATCTGTCGCACTATCACAGAAAAGCGACATACCCACCAGGCTCATAAGGCCTGCTCCGGCAGAGAACAGAAAACATGGTCCAAAAATTGCTCTTCTGCCTCTAGCAAGTGTCTGCTAAGCCGTCTGGTCAGCCCATGGTGTGTTTATCTTTACCAGAAGATTAAAAAAGGCGAGCTTGGGTTCCTCAAAGTGAATCTGTCACATAATTCTCTTTCCAAAGGGTGAAACAGCTGAGCTGTGTGTCGTCCTGCGTGAACATGTATTTGTGCAGAAATAGTGCTGGTTTCCCTAATAGCTTTGACCTGTGGTCCGGGAGTGGGATTTATCTGCCTGTCCTTTAGTGGTGAGCAGTGAGGTGTGTAGCTACTGGTATCTAACCACCAGTGAGGCACCTCTGCTGCCACTGGGCACCTCTTCTGGACACCATTGCAAAGACACCTTCAGAGGAGCTGCTTGTCCCAAGCTAAAATGTGTTCAAAGCGAGTGGGATGAAACCTTCTACGGAGGTGCCTACGACTGCAGGAACTCAGTTAAACCTGATGCCTGATAATTAGGCAACTGAAGTAATGTGAGATAATCCTGTCCCAAGGGCTGAAGTGCTCTGGGCATTTGGCTTTTCAGCTGCTGGATTATTCCTGCAGTACAGTGAGCTGGAGTTTGAAAACACGGCACGTCCTGCGAACCTCCTCCTCTGCGCCGTGTGTGCTGCATGGCTGGACTGTTTTCATGCCACCTAGAAATGCCTGTGTTTATACATAAGTACACTTGGTGCTGCTCGGATGCAACTCAGGAGTAGAAACTTTACCTGCAGAGCTTCCCTTCTGTCTGAGCGTCTTTTAAAAAATGAAAAACTGATTATGACGATTGGGTAAAAATATTAAATTCTTCAAGAACTGGGAAAAATATATAAAAGACTAGCTGCATCTTTTAATGTCTCCACGTTTGTCATATTATCGCTTATGTATTTTTCTTTTTATGTGAGTAAGATTTTTATTATCAGTTCTGAATTTATCTTCTTGAAACGTAATTTTGGAAAGGAAGAAAGAACGCAGTGAATCATAAATATTTGTTACAGCTTTTATTTTAATACTGTGCTCGTGACTGTTTGATTTTGAAGTGGGTTTATTTTCTCTAACAAAAAGCACTGCCTGTTCTGCGATGTGCACTTATTGTACCATCAAGTACATATTAGTAACTTCATTTGTACATGGCTGAGAAAGCCCATGTAAATTAGCACGTTTAATGAGCTTTGAAACAATCAAGAAGACTGAGCTCAGTAATCGGTGAGAAATCACATAACCAGATGTAGGAGGAATATTATGTGCAATGTATTTCAATTTCAGACGCATCCAATGTGTGCCTGGCTACCACCCTGTTAAAACTGAAAATACGGACAATGATGGAGTCCTCAGCGCTCTGCTGTCTCTATAACACATTTGGTACAGGCAATTTAACTCCATTGCTCCTGGCCAAGAGATCTTTTTTGTTGAGGAATAATTTCCCTCTCTCCCAAATCAGACCATTTAACTTCCCTAAATGACGGCAGCCCCTGCAGCCTGACAGGGAGAACATTTTGTTTCTACAGCAGGTGCTCCCAAGTTAAATCACTTCTGTGGTGGCCCTGTCTTGGGAGACAGTTGAGCCCCATGCACACATTGCATACGAACACCAAGTAAGAGCAGGTGCTCCTGTAAGGATGATGACTTGCAGACACCCGCTGCTTTGAGAAGTTTTTTGCTAGGCTTAAAGAGAATAAAAAAACCTTCAGAGCCTCAGCAGAAAAATATTCATTAGTTTGCAGAACTGAGCCCCCGAAGTATTTTATTAAAAACAGTTGGAAATGTTGTCCCTATTGTTTCTTATCAGGTAGTAATTAGCTTAGGTCTTTGGTATGTAAAGTAAAATGTCATCTCAGGAACTGATTCTGCTTCTGTCTGATAAATCTAATTTCAATATGATAATCAGTAAGATATACCATCACCCTTGTTAGCATTTTATAAAAATTAACTTTTTAATGGTAAAATAACAATTCTTTTGAGATGCTTGTAACTTGTCATTCCTACGCCTTTTCCTCCTTGACCTTACTACATCCTCATAATTTTCCACCCGCCGCAATCTTTTTTCCTAAAGGCTGGTTTTGTAACATTGAGGGGGACATAAACACATTCTTCTGCCCCCGCAAGGGAGGGAGGAAAAATGGAGAAAGTCCTGAAGTACAAAACTCCTGGAGGGAAAATGAGTTTACCGAACTGAGGTATTTTTACATGTATTTCCTGATACCTTACCTGATAAACTTACTGTTCTTGGGACTCCAGGGACTGAACTTCAAGACATACAGAAAATGATTGACAGCCTGCAGAATCCACTGGATCTCGCGAAGTAGCCCAGCTGGTAGCTGTTCACAGAGAAGTGATCTTTCTACAGTTTGATGCAGCAATCAGGCACTGGCTACGGTAAGAATTACAGTCTGTTAAGGATGGGACTGGCACCCTTTTTATAAAGAGGGTGGTTTTTTGTTCACAAAGAAAAAAAATGTAGGAAAGATTAATTTAAATTTTGTCCATGGTACCTGCACCAAGATGATGAAATGTGCCCTGTAAGTGTAGAAATTTTTCTTTCACTAAAAGTGCCAATTTTTGTTTAACTAAAAGTGGTGAGTGTCCTTACGTGCTTCATTGAGGGATCTCGACACACCGTGTCTGAGTACAGCTGTCCTATTTTCTGAACGTTACATCACCTTTATGTTGTGATTCATAGTTTACTAAATCAGGCAGGTTGGTAGCTGCTGCAGAGGTAGACTTAAAAGTTAATATTTTTGTTTTGCTGTGGGATCTGCATTCAATTATATTTTTTCCTCTATAAAGGAGTGCCTAATAAGCAGGTCCAGGACTTATCTACCTATACCAAGATCTAGGTTTACCCTCCTGTAAAATGTTACGTACCCCATCACAGAAACCCAACTACGATATACTTTTCAGGTCTTTCTGAAAAGTACCTGTCTTCCTTTTTTATCCCCCTGCTTTCCTCCCATATGTTGTCTGTCAATAATGGTCACAGAGAGGTTTGATTGTACTCAAAAGCATAACCTTGGCAGAACCTAATCAAGGGCAGGCCGTGCAAAAATAAAGGACATTTCAACTCTCCTCTCCTCTGTATGTGCCACGTGGCGGCATGATGCAAGACCAGATTTGTAGGGGCAGGAAGGTCAGGGAGTCTACCAGAAAAGAAACAACTCCTGGACTTGGTTTTGAGTAACACACAGGACCGAGTTCAAAATGCTTCAGTGAGAGAGCTGTTCTCTAAGAGCAGCCATGGTGTGCTGGCATAAAACATCCATGAAGGAACAGTGAAAGCCAACTAAATGCCACCATAGCTGAGCTCAGCATCAAAATGGGAAACTAGATAAAAATGAGAATACTTGCTGAAATAAACCTAGAAGGATTAGCTAGGGGAGTTAAATCCTTGCAGATGGCATGGAGACTCTTTGGGGACATACTGGAGGCACTCAAGAAATGCATATCACATGTGAAGAAAGACTTAAGAAAGGCTAAGAGGATACTGGCATGGCTAAACAGCAGGATTAAATATTTTATTAAAGCAAGAAGGCATCCTTCAAAAAGCTGAATTTTCATTCAAATGAAGAAAATAGAAAGGACTGTAAAATGTGACCCGATAAATACGACATAATTCAAGACAGCCCAGCAAGGTTTTTGAGGCACAACTTTGCCAAAGGCACCAAGACTAATAATAAATCTTGTTTCAAATACACCAGGAGCAGAAAACCTGCCAGAAAGTCTGAAGGGTCAGTAGGTGATCAAGAGTGTTCAGTGAAGATAAGTCAATAACACACATCTTAAAAAGTGATTTGTTTGTTTCTTCACACTTTGTGGAAGAGTTTGAGGAGATCACACACCAAAACCTTTCTTTATGAGATTGGTATCAGAGGAGCTGCTGCAAATGGAAGTGTTGCCAGGGAAAGTTAAGGGGCAAGCAGACTGAAATGGAGATGAACAAATTGCCAAGACCAGACAATATTAAAGAATTCAAAAAAACCTCAATGATTGTTTTTTAAAAAAGAAGCCAAATTACTAGCTATGGTGTGTAGCTTCTTGCTTAACACTGGCCTGATACCCAAAGACTGGAAGTGGCTTGATGTGTTGCCAGTTTGTAAAAAAGGATTGCAAGGGTGATCTGGCTAATCACAGACTGATAAACCCAGTATCCATAGTGTTCAAATTAGCAGAAACTGTAATGAAGTGGAGATATGGAAAAATATGTTGTATTTGGGAAGAGTCAATGCTGCTTTTGGAAAGTGCAGTCATGCCTTACAAACATATTGGGGTTCTCTGAAGGTTTTAACAACCATAGATGAGGGGTTAATACAGTTCGTTTGGATTTCCTGAAAGCTTTAATAACCTCAACAGAGGCTCTTAAGGAGTCTAAGCAGACACTGAATATGTGAGGAGATGGTCACGTTTGTAAATAATTAGTTGAGATTAAGGAAAGAGAAGTCTGTAAATGGGCAACTTTTGCAGTGGATAAGGGAGGTCATCAGTGGCTTCACATAGGAGTTTAAGCTTTCTCCTGGGCTGCTCAGGTGCTTACAGATGACATCGAAAAGGGACTGAAACTGAGGTGATAAGGTGTGTATGTGATAACATGATACCCAAGATACCAAGGGTAAGGGCTGGCTGGAGAAGGACCTTACAAAACAGAGTGACTGCAAAATAAAACAGCAGGTGGAATTCAGTGTGTCAGTAAAATGATGCATCTTGGGGAAAAAAAAAATCCCAATGTATGAAATGACATCCTCTGACTTGGCCATTACCATGCAGTAATGAAATCTCAGAGTTATGACAGATAATTCTGTCAAAATTTCAGCTCAATTGCAATCATAAAACAAACAAACAAAAAATTGATTCCCTTTAGGAAACAAAAAATAAGAACACCACTACATCGCTGAATAAATCTGTGTTGATGAGCCTACGCAGTTCTGATCACCATCTGAGGAAGGACAGAGAACTCTGAAAGGTTTCCAAAGGAGCCACATGGATGATGAAAAGTTCGTTGGGTTGAACGAGTAGTACAGCTGGGGGACAGCTCTGTGAACCCATCAGTCAAAGGCAGGGGACAAACAAGGCGTGTCTGCTCACAGTGTTTTCCAGTGCAAGGTGCATCCCAGGTGAACAGCAGGTAGCTGGGTCTGAATTAAAAAAAAAAAAAAAAAGGCAGTTCTTGCTGGGCATGGCTTGTAATTAGGCTGTGGGATTTCTTGCTGCAGTACATCGTGGGTGGTGAAAGTTCACAGGACTCGGAGACTGCACAGGCTTGTGGAAGACAAATCTACCAGGTGTTATTAAAGATTTACCAATCACCTCTGGCCTGAGGTACAAATTCTTGGAGGCCATGAGAATATCTGTGGGAAATATCAGCATATGATTGCTCTGGAGATTTTTGAAATCTCATGAATCCACTTTTGATCACTGGGAGGCGGGACTCTGAACTGGATGGGCCTTTGCTCTGAGCCAGTACGATCACTCTTGTGCTGTCCAGTGGAGTTGTGGTCGTATGTATTTGTAGACTAAAGATTTTTCTGGAGACACACAAGAAGATAAAACTACCTTGTGCTTTTATTTCTATTTTTTCCAGATTAAAATACCGTAGAGGTGAGTGGTTAGGGAAACCTTTTCCTTGGATAAGGAATTGTGTGAACAGGAAGTAAGAAGAAATGCAGTATTTCAGATGCTTCATCTTTCTTGTTCCTTATTGCCAGTGCAATTATTTTCCATTTTCTCCGCACTGGGGCTTACGGTGTGACCCTAAATCACATTTAATCTCTTAGGAACTTCTCTCGCATGTTTGATCCCGGAAGCTGTTATTTGTCCCTGTAATTCCTTTGTTAGTCCTGCAGCTGATACAAACTGCAGGTCATTTTTAAAAGTGCCTGACAAAAACAAAATAAAAAATTCCTTGTCTTAGAGTTGCCATTCAAAGGAGGATGTGCAGCTACTACAGAAAGACTTGCAGTCTAGAATATTTCTTATATTGCAAGTACCAGTTGATCCAGGGCTCTTTGTTTTAAAAGCATGTGAATGAAGTACAGGAGAACTGAATATGACAAAGAGGCTGCAATGAAATGACAAAGTCATGTCAAAGCTCGGTTGGCTAATATATTTACATGATGCATAGAGGGTAGTAAAAGGCAGCTTTGTGTGTGTGATTGCACAGCACAATGCAATCCAAGCATGAAGAGCCAGCTGGGTCCCAGAAGCACCATTATAGCCCTGTGCCGGAACAGCACGCTGCTGGTGGGGCAGCTCCTGCTGCTCAGCTGGGCTCTGGTGTGTCTGCATGGCCCAGCATCTGCTGTGTGAGACATGGGGCACTTGCCAGGTGAGATCAGGGCTCAAGAAAATCAGCAAGCAGTGTTGTTGCTAAATGTAGCTCTGGACTCCAAGTATCCAATAACTTAGGTTCTAAAGCTTCAAGGGCACTCCTGAAAACTTTGAAAAACTTCAATGGCTCTCCCACTTTGTATCAGAAATTATCTTAATATCAGGAATAGGAAGTAGTAGAGCTCCTGAATTACTCTCCAGTGCATCAGCTACCCTGACATCCCTCTCCATTAGCACAGGCACAAGTTTTGGTGTAAATGTCCCCAGTCAGAAGCACTTCCACTTGTGTGTTTACATGATTAACATTTGTGTCTATTTGTTTTAGTTATCATATTTGCCGCTATCCCTATCACTCGCTACAATGTTGGGTTATGATGAGGAGCATGTAATTTTGTTATAGACCATTTGGAGAAATTTGAAGCCATCTTCTTTTTAATACGAACACTTTGGTTCCTTTACAGAGAGACATTTTTGTCCTCAGGGAATGTTTCAGCCTACCAGAGTGTTACAGAGAGGATATACCACATGCTGCCTCCATTGAGTAACTCTGTGATTCAGGGTGCATTTGCTTCACAGCTAAGGCTCCCACAGTTTCTGGATCCTCAAAGTTGCAGGGTGAGTAAAGTGTACCCTTCCCCTGTTGGCACTGAGCTCTTTGGAGAACAAAGTCCTCTGTGCTTCTTGCTGTTGTGCTTAGAACTTAAACACTAATAGATAATTAGCTAATTAGCTAAAAATCCCATGATCGCAGCTTATTAACTTGATTCAGCATTAGGGATTCCAGAAAACATTCTCTATAGAAATGAGTAATAAAAATTTGAGGTGGAATATAATCATACTGATGTCACCGAAATGGAATTCTTCTGTATGATAGATGTTGGTGTTTCTACTTTCAGTTTTGGTAGTTACTCTTCTGAGCTCTCTCATCACTTGGCAGGAGTTTTGATTGCCCAAGGTGTCTGCCATGGTTGTGTGCAAGATATTTAGATCTAGCAGTTTTATTAGCTATAGCATCACACCAAGTTACATAATGCCAAATCATATACCTGTGTGCTCAAGAGGCACCTTGAACGACACTGGCAAAAAAAAGCTGGTGTCTTGTTAGGGAAAGTAAAAATGAGTCTTTCTGGTGATTTTAGCATGTTCCACAGTAACAGGCAGTTTTAAATAATCTAACTTCATGTTTCCTCATTTTAATGCCCTCCTGTTAATTATCCAATATCAGATAATATTGTTTCACCTTCAGTAATGCCTTTCCCAAACAATGAGTTACAGGAATACAATTTTCTGCCACCCCTGCCTTGATTTAGGTGACAATGACACACAGCACCTCCTTGGCATAACTCAGAAACAGCGTTTGTATTGGGATGCAAAATCTGGACATCTTTGATGAATAAGATGTCCTGATGCCTCTGAGATAGGACCAGCAATTTGACAGTAGGTAGGTAAGATTGACAGATTGACAGTAGTTAGGTAAGGGCATAGAACCTATTCCGTGGATGCAGAAGTAGCTCAGCATCTTGGTAGGAAATGTATTCCAGAATTAATCTTATTGTTTCTTTCTCAAGGAGTGATAATAGATGCTTCTTTTCTTTCCTTCTTTCTTTCTTTCTTTCTTTCTCTCTTTCTTTCTTTCTTTCTTTCTTTCTTTCTTTCTTTCTTTCTTTATTTCTTTCTTTCTTTCTTTCTTTCTTTCTTTCTTTCTTCCTTCCTTCCTTCCTTCCTTCCTTCCTTCCTTCCTTCCTTCCTTTCCTTCTTTCTTCCTTTCCTTCTTTCTTCCTTTCCTTCTTTCCTTCCTTCTTTCTTTCTTTCTCTCTCTTTCTTTCTTTCTTTCTTTCTTTCTTTCTTTCTTTCTCTCTTTCTCTCTTTCTCTCTTTCTCTCTTTCTCTCTCTCTTTCTCTCTCTCTTTCTTTCTTTCTTTCTTTCTTTCTTTCTTTCTTTCTTTCTTTCTTTCTTTCTTTCTTTCTTTCTTTCTTTCTTTCTTTCTTTCTTTCTTTCTTTCTTTCTTTCTTTCTTTCTTTCTTTCCTTCTTTCTTTCTTTCATACATGGCCTACTTTCAAAGTCAGAGCAGAGTATATCACCTATCAAATAGCAGCGTGGCCTCTGAGTTGCCTTTTCCTGATCAGATTAGATGGGACTCTCATAACTAATTGAATGTTGTTCTTATTTATGAACAGTCATCTCTGTTCTTTTAGACACTCATGCACTTCCCTTGGAGGACATTCCTAATGAATGGAGGATGGTTTCCAGTCACTATCAACAACACAATTAATATAAATTACAACACGCAGGTACAGTGAGACAGCAGCCTTGTGCTTATGTCCAAAGACATAAAGACAAGATGAATCTGTGATGCAGGAGGAAAACAAACTAATATTATGCCATTCCCTGTCTTTGTTTTTTGAAGAACAGAAGTGAACAAAAAACATCTCCCCCTTTTCTGTCCAAAAGCCGATTTAATCATTTACTTCACATTTGATCTTTTGTCAAGCAGAGCAGAGCATTTTTACTGATAATGAACCTATACTTATCATTTTCCCAACGTGCTAGAACTAGAGAATCAAACAATTTCTATGCATGGGCATATATGTTTTAGGACCATGGTGCTAAAAGCTTGAAATCTGTTTGTGTTTATAACACAAAACCCCCTGTGCAGACAGTTACTGAGATTTGCTATCACTGGTTAAGCTCTGTGCAGCAGACCTTCAGAGACTCTGCCCTCCTCTCTAGCTGTGCCTGTGCAGCATGGGTGATGCAGACCCAAGAGTTGCCCATGGGCAGCTGCTGGCGATGCAGTTTCTCATGGAGGTTGTACTGCAGAACAGCTACGGCTCTGCTGTGGAAGATCACGCGGACTGTCCAGCCTTGTTACCTACAAGCAAGCAGGTACCTCTGACAACAGTTTGGGACTGTACAGCTTTTATGTAGGATTCCTGTTAGTTTTTGCAACTGAATCTCTGTGAACATAAGTGGCCTAGATCTGACATAGGCAGTGATAGCCTCACCTACTCCTGGCCATCTGGTAAGAAGCAAAGGGAACAATGTTGTCTCTTGTAAATCCTGAGTGCTCTTGAGAGGTGAGTGGTGCCCAACAATAGGATGAGGGGCAATGGGCACAGACTGAAGCATGGGAGGTTCCATCTGAATATGAGGAGAAACTTCTTTACTTGGAGGGTGCCAGAGCACTGGAACAGGCTGCCCAGAGAGGTTGTGGAGTCTCCTTCTCTGGAGACGTTCAAGACCCACCTGGACAGATTCCTGTGTGATCTGCTCTAGGTGAACCTGCTTTAGCAGGTGGGTTGGACTAGATGATCTCCAGAGGTCCTTTCCAACCCCAACCATTCTGTGATCTATGATTCTGTGAGAGAAGCCCTAGTGACAGACACCCCTACAGAGCCTGTTGGTATCTCCAGACTTCTGGAGAAAACAGAGTGTCCTGACTTCTCCCTGTGCCCCACCGAAGGTCCAGCTCTTTTTTTATCAAGAGCTACTCAGTGCAAATGGGAAAGGAACAGCCTGGCCACTGTCTAAACCCAAATCTAGTCAAGGAGAGGCAAGGTACTTCCAGGCTGTACTTCCCCAAGTACTTGCACTGTGGACGTGGATATGAGGAGTGGTTGCTGGGGGCACCTAAAGCCTGACAGAAACTACACAAAAATTTGGTTCAAGGAATGGGGAGGGAGTCAAACTGTTCGTGATGCAAAACAGATACACTGATTGATTTGTAAGGTAAAATGAGTGGAAAAGACAAATCTAGTTAAGATCTGCTTCCTTCAAAATCTGACCTAAGAGTCTGATTTCTGTAACAGGACTTTTAGTAGAGACCAAGTAGAGAGTGATGCTTTTGAAGCAATTCACTTGAGGAAAGCAGCAATAAAACAAATGATTTTTCTGTGCAATTTTATCCACATCTCTGCTGTCTGTGAGTACTCAATGCAATCAAAAAGTGGCCCCTTTTTTACAGTACTGTGCTCTGATGGACACTGGTGTAAGGCCTCATTGCAAGTTCTGATTGTGCAATAGCCTGTCGCATGTCTTGTCTCACTGTATATTTCATGAGATGCTATTAAGCAAAGAAAATCATGTGAAAAGCTTGTCATAACATTTTGAAGCCATGATCTTAAGGGTCTCTTCCAACTAAAATGATTCTCTGATTCCATGATTTCCCTGTGACTTCCAAGAAAATTTGGAAGAAATGGTTGATTCAAGTGCTAACTGGTTGCAGAACAGCAAAAAGATGTACGAACTTTTGCTCAGGCATCATGATCTGGTCATATCGCTTAACTTGCTGAGATCTTTTCTGATACTATGGAAGCAACTAGAAATATTAAAGACTGAATAGGGCCGGCTCAAGATGAGAACTGAGGATATCAATACAGTTCCGCTCTACAAAGAGTTCTGTGAGCAATAGGGGTAAGTTACCTTGGATGCAAGAATAGTCCAGGGTGACTGAAAAGATGAAAAATGATAAAAGTCTCTGCTTTCTCCATCCATTTTGCTCCTTGTTAGAGAAGTTTGTCCATTCCCTAACATCCTGTCCCCCTCTTTCACTGCCTTTTTCTTTTGATTTCCACCTTTCTTTACTTTTACTTATAATTCACCTAGTGCTTTCGCTTTTCCCTAAGGGATTGAGAGCTACCTTTTGTTTCTTTGTTTCAGTACAGTTGTTTTTTCCCCTCTTTCAATGTCTATTCAGCCTGTTTGCTGATGATGTTTTCCAAGTGCATTCTTCTCAGTCGTGTGACCTGCCTCTGTATTTCAGGCTCCGTAAACAATGTTAATACAGTACTCGAATAAATGGAATTTTTGGAAGCCTGTTAGATGAATTGTAGCAGAATTCTTCCTAACCCTCCTACTTGGCTCAACTTTGAGCAGTCAAGAATAGAAAACTGGAAGATTTCCATCAGAGAGGGCCTTCTGAAAGCAGAAAATTGAACATCACTTTTTAAAAAGCTTTGTCCCCAGAAACCACAAGAAAGGAAGTGAAAGAGCAAGACGACGCAGTAAGGGTGAAATCCGTGCATGACGGCGCTGGAAAAGTCATGCAACAGAGCAGGGAGGGAGCAATGCTTAGTGGGCCTGTCCCTACAAGTCCAAGGCATTTCAGATTGACAAATCTGAATCCATCACAGCAAATTTGTGTGTGCGTGAAGAGCTGGTAGCAGACTCGCTCCATTCTGGTCTCCACTTATCTGCATCCCAGTGTTACCTGCCGTGCATTAACACCAGATTGGAGGGAGCAGAGTCCAATGCTGGGGGCCCACAGACTTTGCCTCTAACTCATTTATAAACTCTGCCGAGGGAGCAGCTCCAGGACAGCTCAGGATTGGGTTGTAGGAGGGCTGGGAGTCAGGGGTACAAGTGTTCCATGCAGAGCAAGCAACGGCTTGTGCTTCCACCATGGGGCTGGGCAGCTGCAGGAGATCTGCGGCCTCAGCATCTCCCAGCCCTTCTGCACCCAGAGCTCCCCTGTGGTGATGCCTGAGATCGGGTTTAGCAGTTATTGCCTCTGGGAGGAGAGGTGAGCTCCCTGCCCTGGCTTTGCTTACACCGAGACTTTGAGCAGGAGGAGATTCTGTAGCAGCACCTGTAACAGCTCTTTCATAGCAGGAGATCTGCCTGAAGTAAGGATGGGACTGTTTTAAAGCACCTGGGGCTTACTGTACCCCAAAATCCCACTGTGTTTCCCTCCTCCACGTCTTCACCCTTCTCTTTCCACAGATGAGAGCTCTCTAGTTCTCCCTCTGAGCTCTGTGCTAACCTTCGTGTCATGCCATCAAGGGTTTAAAAGGCAGTGTGATTAAAGCAATAAAATGTAATGAGGTATATATGCCTTGCTAATGGGTCCTCTGCTTCTAAGAGCGAAGTTCCTCTGCACTTAGCACTCAGAGGCACTTAGCAAACCCACGATCAGATACTAAGGAGAGCAATGGGAAGAGAGGGAGGGAGTTTCTTGATCTATTTGAATGACAGTGATAGACAAGTTCTTATTGGTGACCAGATTTCCCTACTTTATCCGGTTGTTCCCTTGTTCCTTCCCCTCAGTTTTAGTTTCGTATTATTACAAACTTGGAGAAATTACTGATCTCTGCAATAAGGCAGGACCAGTGAAGAAGAGACTGTCCTGTCCTGCTTGTAGGTAGAGTGGGGCTAACGCAGTGCGCTGAGACTTAGTCACACTCTGCATGGGTTAGGAACAGGGGCAGGGGAAGAAAAAATAAAGTTAAGGTCCAAGGTTAGTAAATGCAAACACAGTAATTTTAGAGAGAGAATGTGAAATACCCATGTCTTGGTGATTCTAGTGTAGATATCCTGCACCTGGCCATGCAAGCCATAGTCAGACAAAAGAGCACAGAGGAGGAGTTTGGAGAGCCTGTTTCAAGCACTCAGCAGATACTTCCCCCCAGAGGAGTGTCAGAAATCAAACCAAAAGTGTACAAGGTAAGGGGAGGATTATTTCATGGGGTGTTACTGGGAACCACACAGCATCATGTTTTCCTGCCATTTCTGAAAAGTGAAGTCCAGCGGGGGCCCGTGGAGGCTGTCATGGGGGAACTTGGGCAGATGTGGATGACCTGAGAGGCTTTGCAATGGCACCTCTGCTGTGTGGAGCCAGGTGTGGCTCCTGGGAGAGCCCAAAGCAACAGGGGAACCCGCCTCTATCCAGAGTATCTGTGGCACAGCACTAGGCATACAGTCACCCCCAAATGATATTAAGCTTGATACCGTATCTGAAAGTACTGTATTTTAGAGAAGAAAGGAAAGAGAATTGCTTTGGTTTAGTCTGCTATTTTTTGCTAGTTGGCAAGTTGCTTTATAAGCAGTATAGAGATTTAGTAAGAACTAAGTGTTAAACTTGATTCTAGCTTCAAAAGCTTCTGGAAAGCCTAGAAATCCACATGATCCATGATGTATAGAAGAAAATTAACCAGGAGATGACTCTAGTGACATCTGAAAGAGCCAGACGAAAGAGAAGTCTCCCCACTGTTAAGGAGAGTTAAAATACCCTGCCTGGGAAATACAGGAGCCCCGGCCGTGAGTGGGAAAAGTAGCCTTGATGCATGAAGGTGACAAAGAGTTGTCCTGCATGTGAACAGGAGAGCACGTTTCCTCTCAGCTCCCTGCTTCCCTGTGAGCCCATTTGGAGAACAGGGACCAGCTGAATCATGGGGAAGGTATCAGTGATGAAAAACAGCTTACCCTCACGAAACTGTCTTCTCTTTTGGAGAGGCCATTGTGAGGCCAAAAATACATCTAGCGGGAAGATGTGAAGAATTGTGTACTGAGATACACAAAAATGAAATTTTTTACAGTGAGGGTGGTGAAACACTGGCACAAGTTGCCCAGAGAGGGGGTAGATGCCCTATTCCTGGAGACATTCAAGGCCGGGCTGGACGGGGCTCTGAGCAACCTGACCTAGTTGAAGATGTCCCTGCTCATGGCAGGGGGTTGGACTAGGTGACCTTTGAAGGTCCCTTCCAACCCAAACTATTCTATGATTCTATTATACCATACACCTTTCTCCACAGACCTGTTTATTCTATCTGTTCAACAGGTTAAAATATCCTAATCTAGGAGTTCACTTTCTCTTCATAAAGTGAATGATCAGCCATAAACACTGTAAAGCCAATTGTGCAAACAAGGCTGGACACTATTTATTCTGGAGTTTGCAAGCAGCCTGAAACAGGCTGATAGGAAATTACTTCTATACTCCTCTGTGTTGGAGTGTTGTTATTTTAGGCCTAGCGGTGCAATTTAAATGACAGACCTTTTAGTATGTTAGGCATCTACTTGATACAGTTACTGCATGGGTGTGGGAAATTTGGGTATTCATAGGCACAAATAGTAAAATAAAGCAAAAGTGGAAATCAAAGGGAAGAAAAACGTGCCCTACTGCCACTGGTTGTGGTTGCAGGCAGCAATAATTAGTGCACAGAAATATTCCATTTCACACAAAAGCCATATTTTTTACTCAATATTTACAGAAAACTCCAATACACAATTGTGGGCCAGGTCATTACTGACAGAACTGGTCTGTAATGAAATTGCATTTTGGCTTTGATACCAGAATGAATTTCATATTGCTGCTCAACAAAGGCTTTGCAATCTGTCTGCAATGACATTTACTTTTTGTTGTAAACATTTTAGGAAAGCTGAGAAACCCTAAGCTATAAAGTGTACCCAGTGTCAAATCCCAGGGATTACTGAAGGATCAATATTTTGTGTTAGTGATACCCTCAGATGTGTAGGTTTATTGTGGTTTTTTTTCCTCCCTCTGTTCCTGTAGAGCTCTGGAAACACAGGGTAATGCAAGAAAATTTCTCAGCCGTACGACCACAGATAGTTGAAAGATTTGTTCAAAGGCTGATGGAAAACTACCAAGAATCAGATACAGAGGTACATATTCTGCATTTCTATCTAAGCAACAGCTAAATCATGTTTACAGCTTTATTTATTAAAGCTCTTATCAATCAGTGGCCTAAAAGAGAAACACATTTCTTAAGCTTATGAGCTTAGATTCAGATTATGTTGGTTTGTAATAGCAGTGTTGGCAGCAAATTTGTGTATTGCCCTCCTGCCTTCTGACAGGTTTATGTCAGCTCTCAGGACTGTAATAATGCGAAGATGAGTTAGGGTTGGAGGTTTATGTGCAACCGCAATGCAGGGTTGCAGGACTTTCACGGATTCAGGAGTGGGAGCTCCTCTTGCTGAGTCATTGCTAATTCAGAGGTCCAGCATGATGTTAGGAAGCAGTTTTTGGTTTGGTTTGGGTTTTTTTCAGTGAAATGTAAAGCAAATATTTATTAAAATATGACAACTTCTGGTTAAAAACCACAAAACATAGTTTTTTGAGGGAAGAGATGTGGGGGCTCCACTGCAATTCAGGCAGTTGCTGAGCTGGTGATTTAATTTCTCCACTGAAAATTCTTTTAGCTTTGGATGGAAAAACATTATATAGTTGCAGCTAGAATCAGTCAAAAAACTGATAAATCTGCTTTCCATCAGCTCAGTGTAATTGTAGATTGGGTAAAAACATTTCCATGGAATAATTTTATTTTTGCTTCACTTCAATATCGCAGAAGCATTTAATTTACAATAATGTGACGTCGTTTCATTTTGACTTATGCTGTAGACAGCAACTCTTGTGATTCAGGCTGTCTGCCAGGTTTCTTAATTTTTTTTCCTAGATTACTTTAAAAAAAAGCCATTTACAACATTGTCTCACTGTATTGGGCTGCGACGTCACGGCCAGAGAGTGCAGCAACTTTGAGACCTTCTCCATGTTGTATGAAAATATTCCCCAGCAGCAGCATTGTCTGGTTTACCAAAAAGAACAAGTATGCTCAGAGAGTTGATTCTATTCTTACAGGGGAAGTGGTGTCTCCGAGTGGGAGGCAGTTTCTAAGTAAAAAATAAAGTCAAGCTGTCAGGCTGGGAAGTTGTTAAGTGGAGCTGGGCCCCACAAGCATAGCCACCGTGCATCTTTGTGCTTCGCTTCAGGAGCTGCGTGCAGTGGAAGAAGGTGACAACCAAAGCGCTGCGGCTCTGACACAGGTTGGCGGTGATGGTCTGTCAGTCGGTGGTGTTTAGTGGTCTCCTTTGGGACAGAGTCCCACTGTGCAGACACATGGTGAGAGTCTTTGAGAAGAAAGGTAGGGTGGCCATGGGGCCGCTGTTTCTGTTTTCTCAACGCCAGAAGTCATGCCAGAAGGATTTGTAAAATAGTAATAACCTGAAGGCAAAGGTGGTGGCCTTCACAATGCATGATATACTGGTAACTTTCTAACTTAAGCTTCTACTGACAGGTCTCTCTTCCTACACGGGGCATTTTCCTGTGGCAATTCGATCCTGTGCATTGAGTAAGATAGGAAACAGAAGTGGGTCAGGCGCTTCGGCTTGGTATGCTACTTCATGGCTGCATAACCAACTCCTCTTAAGTTCCGAGTACTTGACTTTGCAGCTTGAGCTGCGTTTTTTAGGATAGCTGGTATGTGTGGGTGGCATTTTCTAAAGAAGTAAACCCAGCCAATAAATCAGAAATGCCATCTCGTGGAATCATGTGATATCCATGTAATCTATCAGCTGACTTGGAGGACTGGCATCATCAACACAAACTCCACTGCTAGAGGCCTGTCAGCTTCTACAGAAACCTACGCTATGGAGAAGACTGCTTGGGTTTTGGGGATGTTTGGACAGCAGTGTTGGAACACCTGCATTTTGGATTTCATTCCTGAGCTGCCTTTCTCATCTGTCCTCATCACTGACCACAAGATTTCAGTTCTCTGGGCTTCTCACCAGTTTCTTGCCCCACCTTCTCATGCTCTTTCCAGATTTTTGCCCCTATATCCTTTTCTGTAGAGTGTCTTGTCAGCAACCTCCCTTCTTCCCTGATTTCACTGTCCTGTTCATATATCTGGGAAGGCTCGAGTGAGAGCAAAAATGAGAAACACATGAAGTTTCAGCTGGGTGGAAAGATACAGGAGGAGTCAGTAGGACGTTCCAGTAGCCTGTGAGCAGTGGAGTCTCTCCCCCATTGCACTTTGCAAGCCCATCGCAGAGAGCTTAAAAACTGAAAAGTCACTGAGAAACATACATGAACCATGTGGGTTGTTTTTTGGGGTTTTTTTTTGTTGGTTTGTTTGTTTTCCTCCAACAAAGCCTTAAGATTTGACCAACTTTTTGCTAACTTTACAAGAAAACACACCCAATACAGAGGAAAACTAGTGCTGCTCTGAATAAAGATCACCATAATTTTTCAGCAGGGCTGAAATACGTGTATTTTTCCCCAACATTTATTTTCAGAAGTCTCTCAGTAATGTCTGCTGTAAGACAAACATTTCAGCAAGAATTCAGTGAAGTTATTAGCATTTACTACTTAGATCTGCCATGCGGATTTGCCAGGCAACCTTGAAAGCAGATTGTGCTGTTGGCTCTGCCTACAGTCTGCAGTTGTGCCTATTTCTTATCTGAGTAACGTAATATCCTAAGAATGATTTTTAGCTTTCCTCCATTGTGTTTATCTGGTTGCAAATGCTGTTTGGTGGAATGAAAACATTTATACCTAACAATGACCCGCCTATGTGAAATTTAAATTCTGCTGTCTAAATCTGTTTAAGTTCTATCACGTACCTTCCTATTTGTGCTAACCTGTCTGCCCTTTCTGTTAATTGTCAAGTATCAACAAATGGAACACATGATTGTTTTCATCGTATATTAAATGGTCTGTATGTACAAGCTTATCAGCAGACAGCACATTTGCTCCGATAAATGCATTACATCATGGCTTACTGAATGAAGCCTGGTCACAGTTCTTCTGACTTTCTCTCTGGAGGCAGGGGAGATTGTGCTATGGGAGGCCAGGCTCACCAACACAGCAAAGCCATGCACAGGATCTTCTCCTAAAATCAGATTCCCTAATCCTGCTCCCTGATCTTTCCACTCCTCTGTCCTCTGTACACATTTCCTTCTGTCAGTTCTTATACCTATTAGCAAGGAGATCTTTTTGTCCTGATGACTAGAAACAGTTATTTTAAGGTTATGTATGAAACTTAAGCATTTGCCCCTTCAAATATTGGTCGTGAACTGCCACAATTCTTCCTGCTGTTTCCAGAGATGTACAAAATGGATTATTCCGTATCATCAACAGATTATTTTCATCAGGCCACTCAGTTAGGAAGATATTCTTGCTCTACTTAATTAGGTATCACACAATGTATTCAGAGCTCTGGATCATTTACTCCTAGGCTATGGCGTTTGCTCCTCCCTAGCTTTGCTCATTCACTTTCTCTGCTGTGATAGATTGTGGGGCTGCGCCATTGGATGATTATGGAAATAACTGCTCTCAGAGCCCAGCTCACTGACTTAGAGGAAGAAAGTCTTTCTCTCAAAGAGAAGATGAGAAAAGAAGTACGGGATGAATATGAATCATTAGTGCAGAACCTATTTGTGACTTGTGTCCATCTAAAAGTAGGTACTGAATAAGAGGGGGTACTTGATCTGTCTTTTTTGTGCTGCTGTATAATTTGCCAACAAGTGTAGCACTCAAAGGGATAAATTGCTGCAGTGTGCCAGGTGGATGCATGGGTGAATCATTTGTCTCCTGCTGCTAGAAGCATCTTGTAAAAACGTCTGGTAGAAAAATAGTGTACCTTTTCCAAGAGAGGAGGCGTATTCTCGATGGAACAGGTACCGCATTAGAAAGAGTGATGGAAGTTCTTTTTAGTTACAGTGGAGGGAACTTTTTGGAGATAATACTCCAGTTTGTAGTAGTCTGCATTATTTTTCTTGGAAGCCTTATGTCCACTGTGTAATTGTATTGCTCACTGTAACAATGCCTTTCTTTTCAACTAGTCCACTGATTTCTTTGGGATGACATATGTCATTACTTACAAAAATAAGATATCCCAATCTAACGTGCAAAAACTGGCCTGATTCTGACCATGTGTATTGTAGAGCAACTACCTGCATCAAATCCCCAGGGTTTTGATTGATGATCCACAAGCCCATTAATGTCTGTGGCCAGGGCAATAGTGACTTGAGGAATATTGTGATTTCATTTGCAATCCTGAGTGGGAGTCCAGTTTTCATCAGAAAGCCTATTTTTTCACCATGCTGCTGCTAGTTCCATTAAATACATGCATCCCAGGGTTGCCAATAGGTTACCTGCAAATGATACAATTGAAATTCCACTTCTTGTAGTGTCTGGATGCAAGAAGAATATTGCTCTGTCTTCCTGATACATCGATACCAGGAGAATAATTATGAAGAAAGACCATCTGGTTGTAGTTGAGAGACTTCTGGAATCTTCTGAATTTTGCTTTCCCATATGTGCACACTTCATCTCTTATGGGTTCTGTTTGTAATTGCAGGGAAAGTTGGATATCTATCGCCTTAGCATTGAGCAACGAGTGTTTGAAATCATCAGTGAAGTGAGAAGAGAAGGAGTTGGCAATATGATTGATCTGAAGAAAAGGTTTGGCTCCACTAAAAATAATGGTGACTTGAAAGAACATTTGTCTAAAGTAAGGAAATACATGTGTGTTTCAGTAAATGAACACAAGGATAATATCCTGGTTAAGCTTGCTGAAGATGGCTTAAATTATTGCATTCTCTCTGGGACATCGTTTGGGTGAAAAGCATGGAGGTGATCCATTACTAGACCTTGTTACTGGCTACTCATTTGTTAGGCTGTCATGAATCAACCACCTTTGACAGTGTGTTTATGTAGAAATTTTGGGCCAAACCCAGCCCTTAGACCCTGAGTAGCTGCATGTGTTTGAATTGAATTTGGTTCTAAAATTAGGAAGCCTGCTTGCAGTCTGTTCTGAGTGAAACTAGCACCATGTGTTTTACACAGGTGAACATTAGAGAAGCTGAACTTGGATCTGAAGGAGTGCGAACTCATGTTCAATCATATGTCAGCATCGTCATGTGTTTTCATTGTCCCATGATTGGGTGGAGGAAAGAGAATGTGATGTTCAGTGGTCCCGATAAATGTTTTATCTTCTTGTTAGGCAAGCTGTTCACAAAAAGAATGGGGACAGAACCCTTTTTTCCACTTGGGGTTACTTAAGAGCCAAAATATATTCAGCTTTATATTTTGAAATAGTGCCACCAAAACTGATGTTCCAGGAGTTATAAAGTAAAGCCCGGAAAGTCATTTCCAGGCTACAACTTCCAAATCAATCCCTTTTATAGTCAAACATATTCCTCCTCAGCAAAGTTAAATTTGTACAAAAAATATGGTAGTTAGTGAACACAAATGAGATCAAATGGATAATGGCTAAATACTTCTGTCTAAAAGTAAATATGGATATAACTGTAACGGCAACAGAGTGAGAAGGGCTTTCAGCACCCCCAATGAACCTTGGGGGATAGGGACACCCAAAAGTAAAAGAGGAACCAGTGGAAACAGCAGAGGTTCATGTGTGAGAAGGCTGCAGGGAGACTTCCACATCCCTGCTTGGGAAGGACACTGTGCAGGGGCCGTGAACAAGGGGAGTGGGGAGCTCATGAGCTGTCAAAGGGCTGTGGTTTGAGCAGAGTCATGGGAACTTGGTGGGCTGCTGCACACCATGGTCATGGGTGGTTACAGGGTGTTTAAGAAGGATCAGCAGGGAAGAAGAGGAGCGAGAATTGTGCATGAATGTGGAGATGTAGTACTGAAAGCCTAGGGGTCAAGGTCAGAGGTGGGAGGAATGTTAGTGACGATTAATGATTGCAGTAGGGAATCTGTTACAGACTGCCTGCTCAGGAGAATAAATTGGATGGGCCTGTCTATAGAGGGCTAAGAAAAGTGGGTTTGGTTTGAGGCCTTGGTGTTCACGGATGTTTTATTCATCTAGAAATATATTCAAAGGGGAACACAGCATTGTGATAATATCCTAAAAGCAAAAGATAAAGGAGCCAACCATGGCAAATCCCTACTTCTGCTGCTCACAAACAGGGGAAAACTGGTGGTGAGTGTCATCTGAGGCTGCAGTGACTATGAAATGATTTCAGGATCAGGAGAAAGGTTTCAAAATTATGCTGCAGGGCAAAGACTTTGGACTTCAGGAGAGCAGACTGTGATTTATTTAGGGAATTGCTAAGCAGAATCCCCAGGAAACTGCGAAGAGGGCAAAGGTACTGAGGAAAGCTGGTTCATTTTTAAAGAAAACTTTTTCAAAACCAACTACCCTGTTATGCAAGAAGACCAGGGAATTTAGCAGCAACTTGGCCTCGCTTGCCTTAGCGAGGAGCTTCTTAAAGGTCTAAAATACAAAAAGAAAAGATTACAAGTAGTGGAAACTTGGACAGGCAACAAAGGTAGAGTATCAGTGTGGATCCACAGTGATGAACTAAGGAAGGCCAGAGCCTCCCTGCAGATAAAACTAACATGGGACACAAAGGGTAGGAAGGTGAGTTGACACTGAATGGTAGAGTTTCTGCACAGAGACACCTCTGTCAGGAGGGCTGGGACCTGCAGCCATCCCCTGTAACCCATGTTTCTATGATTTTTGCATAACGAAAGTGTTTTCCTCTGCCTTAAGAACAGTTTTGAGGAGGAAGACTCCTATTTTGAAGAAAGAAAAAGAAAACCTGATGTCTATACTTTTCATGAATCCACTAATTTTGTTCTTGTTAAAGACACTGTAATTAAGGTGAACCAGGTTACTGAATAATGTATGAACCAGAATCCCCATTTGGCATAATAGTGCTTATCACTATTAATGGTGCTTCATTTCAGAAGGCTTTACCTGCTTGCTGGTTTGGATTAAATTTCTTCTATTTTTTTTTCCCAGTTTCTGGGCAATGTTCACATTTCCTGTTTCCCTGGAGACATAGTAATAGAAATTTATTGCCAAAGGCTGCACTGTTTCAAACTGCAAAGTTTGATCATTTGAAAATTAAAAAGGAATACAAATATTTGCATGCTTTTAAAATTGCGTTTATTTCCAAGCCACATGCAAAGCTTAGAGATGCTGAGAAGGTGATATTTCCCTACCATTTCATTTGTTATGTGTGTCTAATTTCCTGCAAAACTAATGGTCAAACTGGGCAGGCTTACTATTCTTCAGCAAGACTACAGGGGAACTGCAGATTTTAGGTGAAAATTCTATACTTTTTCCACTCTATACTATGGGTACAATGGTGGTCTTCAAATGTGAAGAGCATGAAACAAATCCATGATGCTTGCTTGAAGCAAGTGTTTAAGAAGTATGAGTAGCCTATAGTATTCTGAATTTCGTTGTTGGCTCAGAGGACTACTTAGGACATTGTATTACAATCAACTATTTCGCAACCGGCCAAAATGTATAAAAATGAAGACAGGCAGACATGAAGTGAAAATGAACTAGATTGTTGGCTTAGGAGGTGCTTGAGTTTTTTGTAGGGTTTTTTTTTTTAATTGGTATCTGCTTAAACAAAGCAGAACACAGCATGAGGCTTATAAATTTAATTACGGAAATACAAGATGAAGCACAAAAATGACTAAATTAAACTAAAGTGAAGATAGATGGAAAGAAAAGTGCCTCACTGCTTTAAATGAGGCTGATTAGAATGGAACAAACAGGTTATTGTTATACAGGTTAATTAGCTGCACAAATCAAGCAAAGGCAAGGCAGAATGGATCATATTTGTTGACTTAAAAAGAGTGAAAATGAAATAGTTTTTGTGTGCTTGTTACTTTTAAACTGAAACAAAACTGAATGTGCATACGCTTACTTCAGTTATATCAGGGAGATACTAAATCATTAGAATATTTTATTAAGCAGATCAGTCAAAAAATTGACTGAATTATTGCAAATTTGTGGATTTAAAAAAGAAATCTTCACAAGATTTAAAAGAAAATCTTTAAAAATATTTAAAAGAAAATCTGAAACAGAAAAATAAATGGGAAAATTTGGCTTTTTAAAATTAGAACCTAGCTCATCTTGCTCAGACAGAGCTTTCTTGTGTCTGGCATTGGAATGAACCTGAAGACCTAGGAACTTGTATTTCACTGTCCTCCGCTCCGAGAGTAGAGGATCCTGGACCCTGCTTTTTCCAGTTTAAATGGCTGGGAAAGGAGAGAGGGCTGCTAAATCTGTGCCTGACAGAGTAACATGTATATGTATATACATACACATTTATGTTTGCGTTTAAAATGAACAAAAAGACTCTGCCCAGAAAGAAAACAAGCTTCATCACACACATTTTTACTTTAGAGATAATGAAGGAATAAACAGATTGGTAGACAGACAACTCCTTCTAATGTGAAAGAAAGATTGAGTTTTGCACCGATCTGAGCTTGTTTGCACACAGGAACTTGAATTGTTGACATGTGAATATAATTAAAGCGATGCAGTTGAACCCATACAGAAGACTATCTCACATCTTCCCCTTTAGAGGACCCCTCTTGTCCATCCTGTTCCCTACTTTGCCTTAAAAAAGGTCCGTCCTTTAGTAGAAAATAGGAACAATTCAATCCCACTTTACTAAAAATCTCTGATTTACCTTTCAAGAAACCCAGTGCTACATAAGAGAGAAAATCACTGCTCTCATCATTGTTTCTATTATGTGCTGTTTACAGGAAGCTCTTCAAAGCAAAAAAGAGTATCTGAATGCTAAGCTGATGGCAGAACAAGGGGTGACTGTTTCAGGGTGAGCTCACATCTGCAAGGAAAGCTCTTGCAAAATCTCAGGCAGACAATGACAAGCTAAAGAAACAGCTACATAAGCAGGTATCGAATTCAACAGGTCCTGATTCATCAGCACAAGTTGAATTCTCCTCTCCACCTCACTTGCTTTAATGAGGATTTTGCCTACTGTTATTCTAGGAGATAAAAGGATGCAAACCCAACTGCATAATACTTAAGCTGGGTGTGTATTTTATGGCAGTGAAACAATGTGTGTCCGAGTGTTTTCACCATTGCAGGTACAGAGAACTTGGGAAAAAAACACAGCATCTTGGATAAAGTTTGAGTCATGTACTAAAGTGACAACTACAGGCACTACATTTATATACACGATCAACAGGGCTTGATGTATGTTTTAGTAGAGGAAAAGACACTATTAATAATTTATTCCACAGGCCAAAAAAATTAAATTACAGATCTTGAAGTTATTAGTCTCCCACCCAATCATTAAATTTCAAGGAGACGTTCAGGGTAAATCCAGAACAAATTCATTTTTGAGGGTTTGTTTGTTTGTTTTTCCATCTGAACACCTTCATGGATATATCACTGCCCCAGCAAGCTCCATGTCACCTCTACACATGGCTACACACGGTGAAACAGCCCATTCCTCAAAGTTGAATTCTAAATCACACCCTTCGCTTGCAATATACTTAATACCACGCAACATGATTGTATGGATAATAAGTCTTGTCAAACCCACCTCATTTTACTCTTCTGATAAGATTTCAAGTTAGATAGATAAACATAATGCTAGAGATGTAATACATATTTGGAATGGCCTTGTAATGCTTGAGTTAGCAGCACATAAGTTTTGTATTTTAAATTTTAGTATTACATAATATCAATAAAAATGCTAAATGGATAGAGATTTTTGACATATGAAAATATGTGATTTTCATTAAATGAAGACAGTTGCTGATGGATTTCTACAGGAGTTGGTGGCAGAACTGTCAGTATTTAACATTTTTGTCAATGGCTTGGGAATAAATATCAAATTATAGATTATAAAATTTACTGATGACATATCTGGGGAGGAATGTTAGTGAATTTGACAAGGCACATTGAGTGAATAACGATGTGGGCAGAGCAGGAGTACGGAATCATACAGATAGCTCGGTAACTTGCTTATCCCTCCGAGAAGTACTTCAGCGCCTGAGTAGCTGAACAAGGAGAAGAAAGCAGGACTCCCGCAGAACAGGGTGACTGTGTCCCTTGGACAGGACAGGGGTCGTGACAGACAGATGGCTGACCATCCACCGTGGTCCTGGAAAGGACAGATGCCGCAATCTTTCCAATTAGAAAAAGGCCAATAGCACAGGTATATTAAAAATGAGTTTGTAGCTCTATATACAACACTGGTTCCAGAGTGTCCTACTGAAAAAAGTTGAATAAAAAGTTGAAAGAGTGCAGAGGGGAGTTACGAAAACTATTTGAGGGCTGCAGGAAATTATTTCTAGCAGAGGGCTCTTAAAAGGCTCGATCCGTTTAGCCTGTCTGAAAGAAGAGTGGCTTGATTACAGTCTACAGATATTTTTCTTGGGAGAGAATAGCAGATCTAGAAGGGGTCTTAGGGAAAGGTAGAAGAAGCAGTGCCTAGAAGTTGAAGGCCGGCTACACTGAGAATGGGAAATTAGAAACAATGTTTCAAAAATGTAATTAACCGTGCAAATGACAATATGTCTAACAATCTTCAAGTCAAGACTGGATGCCTTTCTGGGAAAGAGTTTAGGCGAACCAACTTGCTCATGCCAGTACAAGGTTAATTATGGTAAATGTGATACTAAAGTCACATCTGATGGCTCAGTTGCTTTATTCTGAGCCCATCCATCTGTGAAACTCCAACCCTAGTAAGGCTTAGAGACCTTCCCAATGAAAAATGTTTGGGCTGTGACTGCTTTTAGCTCTTTGTGTTTAGATTTTTCACCAGAGTGGAGTTGTCTTTGGCTGATAAATTGGTTTTCTTCACTGATAAGCTGTCAATTTACTTCCAAAAGACCCACTGCATCTACCGTCTTTCTAGCAGCTGCTTTTGGTGGTAGTGGTTTTGTTTTTCTTTGGTTTCTGACATCAGCTTCTGGTTCTTTCTCTTCTTCCTAGTTTCTTTCCTCAGTACAGATTGTGATGATGCTGTTTACAAGTAACAGACTCCATTCCATAACCCTTGACTATACAGGAGGGTTTGACCTGAAGTGGGTGGCTTGTAATACCATTGCATTCGATTATAGTATGGATTCTAAAATATAGCCATACCTGCTGGATGCCTCTACAAACCATGTATAAACAGGATTGTTTGAAAAAGCTGCGCTCATGTTCTCCCTCTTTCCTTGTTTATATGTTGCTTTAAAAACAAGTTCCACATGCAGACCAGAGGCTGGTTGCAGAAAGCAAATTACAGCAGGCTGAGGAAACTGGAAGCATCTGCCTTGTTGTTTATTTGCAATTGAAGGAGTTCCACACATGAATGTTGTTTTGAGGCTTCTCCCTCTTATAAGCCATGATGTAAATATGGCATTTTGTTCTCACTCCCCTTTACCCTCCCCTTATGCTCCCCATTCCTGCAACCCAGATTTTCTTTTGGGTTTAGGCCTGACTGCGGTCCTTTCATAAGATCACAGGATAATTCAGATTTGTTTACCAGCCTTTCATTATCTTCATTACCAAGCCATGTGGGATGGAGTCTCTCCTCATTCAGCTCAGCTGCGCATGACATCTGAAGACTGGTCATCAGGGTTTAAAAGGTGTGTATGGGAATTGGGGGAAAGTAACCTAAGCCTGAAGCTTCTCTTATTATGTGTTGTAGAAACAAATGCTGTTGGAAGTAATATAGAGGAAGACACAAGAAGCCAAGAAAAGATAGTACTTTGTGTGATGAAAGCTAAAAACACGGAGAAGATGCTTGAAGAAATGGAAGGAAAAGAGCAGAAAGTGAAAGGCTTAACCAAGGAAACTGAAAAGTCTTCTAAAAGATGCTGCCTTCAGCAAAAAGAGGAGTCAAAAAAAGAAGTGCAGCAGGTCAACTCATAATGCAGACTGGAAAAATAGAAACAGTAGCATTTCTGGAGAGGTGCCTGAAGTTCTAATGCTGTCTGACCACATCTGAATGTATCCCTTCAAGTGTCTGAACTTCACAGAGCTTCCAAGTGCTCTGGATGAGGCTCTTCCAGCATGAGCCTTGGCCCCGTGCTGGGCCCTGCCTGCTGGGGGCTTAGGGTCATCTTCCATGTTTTGGTGGCATCTTGTATTTCCGATGCTTCGCAGAGCCTTCCTGTTGAGCCTGGTTCAGCATTTTTCCTCTAGAAAGTATTATTCTCCTCGTTTTAGAGGTAAACTGCCTGGGAGTTTGTGTAAGGCACTGGTGCAGTGGGAATGGGGGTGCAGTGCTTGACAGAACGTGCACCCCTGGGGGGATCGGGTGTGCAGCGGCTAGAGCAGCAGGTGGCTGGGCTTGGTGGCTTTGGCCAGCCATGCATCCCCCACTGGCATGTTCCCCAGTCGGATGTCCCCAGCGGTGTGCTCCAGGCCTCTGCTGTAACTGCTGTCCTTGTCACCAGACTAAACAGGGAGCTTGGGAGCCTCACTCAGGTTTGCCTCCCTGCCAGGGCCACGTTCGCAGGTCTGCAGTGCCTGTTGCTTTCCTGGCTCTCCCTGTGAGATTTCCCAGGCAGGGCTTTAATACCAGTGCTACAGAGCTGACAAACTGCTGGCCTTTTGCTTTATCTACTCTGCATTTGACACAACCTCACCCTTACCTCTGTTTCACATACATCACACCAGTTTTTCCCAAATTCTGGACCACAAAGTGAATGTATTGGGAAGGGAACAGCTTTAATCCAGTCTGGCCACAGAAATAGCGCTAGTTTTCCCTAAAACGATGCCATCGTACTGAACTGATGTACTAAACTGATGAGTTTAAATCTGTTACTGCATTGCTAAGCATTGATTTAGTGTAACTGAGTAACTGCATCCACTTTTAAGATTACGTCCCTGTAAAACTAAAAAGCTGATTTGGCCAAGTGAATACAATCTCTGTGTTTAGCACAGCTGGCAGAATGGGCTCCTGGCTATGAAATGTGCAGCGCTTCTTTTGTAGTGTAGCCTGCAGAACAAAATATTGTTTGGCAATGCCTTGATTAGACTTTAACTATGTTAATCCATCTACTAACTGACAAATTTTCTGCCACTGAAGTCTCCTTACCCTTGCTTTCTTGGTCTAGAGAGAAAAAGGCTTGTAAAGGTATCTGAATGACTCTCCTATAAACCAAAGCATATTCTGTCTTCAGTCTTCTAAAGCATCAAGGTGAATGCATAGGCTGTTTGTTTTCCAGAATCAGGGTGGCAAATGCCATTCTGCCGGGAATAATTTCTCAGACTGCTGGTGTGTTTTCTAACCAGAATCATGTGAGAGATTTTCACACAGCCAAAGCAGCTGGTGCACATGTGAGACCACTGATTTAATTGATATCTGTCTTTGATGGGGCTCCAAAGTGTTTACAAAATAACCCTTCAAGAGACCAGGGGTGTCAACAGCTGGATCAGCCTTTGAGGACAGCAAAAAGGAAAATGGCAACTGCAGTGCACAGGCTTTTGTTGCCACACAACAGTCTCAGCTGCAGCTGGCGCCTACGTGGTCATTAACACCAACAAATTCTATATTTAAACTTAGTTAGCAAATTAGAGTCTGTGCGAGAGATGAGGGAAGATCTGCTGGTTTTTTTTCCACGTATCTCTGCCCTGAAAATGAAAGTAGGGTCTTGTCTAATTAGAGTTACATGCAGAGAACAGTGAGGAAAGTCCTCTGTATTGTTTTATCTTCCTCCAGCAATGCCCGAAATGCAGATTCCTATTAAACAATAAGGAGAATGTCAATTTGCACTATTTGTGCTGTATTTTGCATTCAGACGGGTGATGGATATGTTTAGCAAGGCTGTAATTATGGATTATTTCAACCACCAAGAAGTGATGGCCTCTCATTCACAAGAGCGCACAGGGCAACAACATATTTTCCTTTAAATCTAGGCCCTTGCTTTGAGGCAGAGCTGTCAGATGATGAATTTTTGTTGCTGCCATTAATCTTTTTACCACCGTTCAGATAAGAAGCCAGTTAACCCAAGAGAACAGTTCAAAGCCAGAGGCCTTCCAGCAGGTTGATGAACTGCAGTGTCAAGTTGATGACCGGGAAGCTGCAGTTTCCCAGAGGAATGTGACTGCAGGTAAAGACAGGTTGTGTGTTGTAACCCGCTTTACTTGGGGAAATGAGCTTATGTGTCCACCTCTCTGAATCCCTCCCTAATCTCTGGATCAATAGGCAACTTACACCAAATATGAAAGAGAAGAAAACCTTTGTAATGAAGGCATTTAAGTAGATGAGAAAGACCTGACACAACCTTGAGGAAAAGTCAGACAACTTAAGTGCCATCTTGCAGCGTAGCTGCTCGAGCAGCACAAGAAACACTGATTGCAAAGTTAATAACTTTAAACCATAACTTGAGTTGCCTTTTGCTTTGTAGGGGTATCACAGGAAATAATGAGTGGAGCTGCATTTAGGAGAGGAGGCAGTTAGAAAACACAGGATTCCAAGTGGTTGGAAATAAGGCTTCATTAGTGGTTCTGGTCTTCAAACAGCTTATTTACAAGTCATGGGGAGCAGCCAAAAAAGACTGTACCCTTGTAATTTGATTAGATACATGCCTATGATTGCAGGTATTTCTACAGGATCTCAAAACAGCACTAAGAGCTTTCTAGCCTTTAACTGAATTAACCCAAAATTTAACAAAAATCTTTCTTCTCAGCTGTTTGTTAGGTAACTTTTTAACGTCATGCTTACGTAATTCATGTAGCTTAAAAAGCTCGTTTAGGGATTTCTACTGCTACTTGCCTGAAGCTGCTGCTTTTCTCTGTGGTATCAAAATCCTACTGTTGGTGTGACAAAAACATGCAGGAAAAATCGATGTGTGATACCTAAATTCCTAGTAAATTAAGTAAAGAGGAAAAAACTCCAATGGTCTTTCAAGGTGCATTTCTATGCCATGAAGAATCTAAAGTACTACAAATGTAATTATTGTTTTGTTCTGCAGTTATTCCTGTCACAAGAAACTGAGAAATGCTTGTTAGCACACTGAAGACAACACATGAACCAAACGTGGGGAAATAACGGGCAGGTATCTTTAATTAATGCACAAATATCCCTGGTTTCTCTGGCTTTAAACCAAGCGAGTTCAGGGGAAAAGTTGGCGCAAAACTCGTAAGTCACATTGATGCTACTGAACACAAGGAAAGCAGATGTGACAGAAAGGAGATATGAATGATATTTGTTTTTCCTGCGGTGGGTTACCATTGTTAAACATGATACAGAGCTGGAAAAATTGGCTGAGAAGCTTGGATTTCTCTACACTCAACACAGGAGCTCCAGCAAACTATAAACACCTAGTCTGAAATGTGTTAAAACTCTGCAATGTATTGTAGCTACCTTTTAACTTGTGATTTTTCATTCCTATGACTATGATAGTAGATGGATGTTGTGATGTTTGGTGGTGTTTTGGGTTTTTTTTTCCTTTCAAAAAGGTGGAAAGAAGACTGTGGAGCGGTTGTCCCATAGGATGAGCGGTATAAGAAGTTATTTTCCAGGTAATAAGTCAATATTAGATAACTATCATTTCTGATGCATTAGTACTTCTCATAGGTAATCCAGACTTGCATTATGTATTGATTTGTGTTTTCTATTAATCTGGGTTGCACTCTGTCATTAACCTGCCTTCAGACCTATAGCATTTGGCCAGACCTATTTGTATAGGGGTGGCAACCATTACTTGCAGTGGCCCTCTTTTGACTGTAAAGGCAAAAGTGTTTTGCAAACAGGTCACGTCACCTCCAGGAATTGCCCACATAGACTTAAGACCTCAGCCAGTTTGCAAGAATTAGATTAGCAGTCTGAGCCTTGTCCTCTTGTTTTCTTCTCTGTTCCTTCTCCTCCATCTTCGCATCTTCCTCTTCTTGTGCACTCTGGGCAGCTGCTCTCCTGTTGCTGCAGCAGGAAGCCGGAGTCCCTTGGACACACACTCTGGAATAATTCCAGAACCAGCTGACCAACCTGTTCTGAAATACTTGGATCACATCTGAGGAGGAGCACTGTCTCAATTAACAACCGCAGGATTACAACTACATGGCAAAAATACCCTCACTTCTTTACCTAAAGCTAGTGGGAAAGGTTAGCATCGGGTTTAGAAGTGGGCTAGCAACACCACATTGTAGAGAGATACAAATCAGGGTTAAATTACGTTATGGCTGATAGCAGCCACAGCATTTGATTCGGTGGGGATTTTTCTAGTGGCTTAAGGGCTGGCACTAAGCAGCTGCATCTCAGCTTTTCAGAAATCTACAAAGAGGAAGACTAGAATTCACTAGGGAATTTAGTGTCACCGCGAACACATCATTAACACTCACCCATACCTTTTAATCTTGGCTTTCAACAGGACTGGGAAAGGCAGAGTTGTGGGAAAAGCAGTCACATATAATGAAGCAGACTTGAGGCCGCAAGAATTTTCTGCTTCACTGAGATGTCTCCTGCTGGAGGAATTAATGCTGATACGCTCATTACTACGAATGAAAAGGGCATGGATTAAGCTGCAAAAATTGCAGATAGTTGCAAATCGTTTTTTTGCAAATAGTTGCAACTATCTGCAAATAGTTTTTGTTCTACTTTGTGTCAAGATCATAAATGAATTGCTTTTTCTAGACTAAGCAATCTGTTATTCTATTAGTACTATGCTGAGTGTTCACAACTTGCTTTGAGTAGTTATTTTTGTTGCTGTGTTGTTTTTCTTTTGTGTTTGTTGTGGTTTTGGTTTTTTTGATTGTTTTTTTTTTGTTTTTAAACTCTTACCATTCTGCTTAGATGTCACAAACAACACCTTTTGCATTTACTTGAGTTCTGTTGATAACATTCCAGGTTCTGAAGCTCAGGTCCAGAGTAACAAGCATTCAGTGTCCACTCAGCATGGAGATTACCAGCAGCATCCTTTGAATTTTTACCCAAGAAGCAGCAATGGAACAGGAGGAAACACTCGAAGACCAAAGACAGTAAGTAATGGTGGCAAAATGAACAACTTCTTCACTAGTTTGCAAGCTGTGATTTGCATATATACCCAGGCAGGTTTCATCTGGACAATAAATCAAATACCTTTGAAGACTTATCTTCAAGAGCACAGTAACCAGTCAGTATGGCTAGAAAACAGGAAAAAAAAAGTTCTCATGTTCCAAAAACTGATTAAGGAAAGGGGGCAGGAGGAAGGTATTTAGTTAACAATGGTCCAGGAAAGATGATTTTTTTTTTTTTGAGTACCATGCCATGGTTGGTGACTCTTTCTATATGTTACTTATGCTTTCAGGTGTCAAGCAGATGGTAGGAGAGAATGGCAGACAGGCTACTACCACACCTAAATGAGAAGTCTCTTCCTACTGCCTTCATGCAACTACAGAAATAAAGGCTGGTCCAGAAGTAAACCTAAATGTATTTTTTAAAATCAGTTCAGGGTATTTTATGAAATGCCAATGAACTGGCACTCTTGAAATAAGAAAATTTCTATATGAATCAAAGGGCAACAGTAATACTCCAGTTCTGTGCATATGTACTTAAAAATATTTGGATGCAGTGTTGAGCCCTAGTCAGTTAATCTGCTAATCCATTTTAAGTACTGGGTGATGCAGATCCTTGTTCTGAGCCAGAGCAGCACTGTGTGTCCTCCCTTCACACACAATGCAGTACAGAAAGGCAAGAAAGGCAAACCTAAAAGGCTTCCTTTTTATTGTGGTAACCTTGGAACATGGTGGTACAAAGCAGAGCTAAGTGCTTAGAAAACACCAGACCAAATGGTTTTGCTCTTTTTTTAACTGCTTTCCTATTGCAATCCCTGAGCACCACATCCTGCCCAATGCAGTGCTCTCAGCCCCAGATGTTGCTGCCTGAACCTTTCATGCCTGTTTAAAGATGACTCAAAGTGTCAGTGTCTCTACCTTTGCAAACCCATTCTCTCCCCTCCCCCTAGAATGAAAAAGGGCAGCTCCTTGCACAATGCTACACTAACTAGAAGAAAACAAACTTAAGCATTTTTATTATCTGTATTTCTCTTGCACAGGAAAAAAAAAAAGAGCTTGCTTTTATAGCCTAGCTAATAAAGGACTCAAAGTTGTCTTCCAGAGATGTGGTAATCGTATTGTAGCTTTTGATAAGTTAGACAGAATACTAACCTAGCATCACCCACATGCCTGGATGCTTGTGAACATGAAAAATCAAATACTTCAGTACTCTTTATAAATAAGATGTAGGATTAAATTCAGGCAACCCTTAACAGCATTGCATTGGTTAAACACTGAGTAAATGAACTCTAACTTCACTTTGAAATGCTGCAGCATTTAGAGATAGAAGATTCCTAGAATAAGGCTGACATCCTTCACCATTATGGAAACAAACTTTATTTCATTCAAGCTTGCTGCTGCATCAAAACAAGTTACAATATCCTACAGAATGGTGTGGAATCAGTTATCAAACAACATGAGTTCTTTTTAAGGTAAGCCTTAAATGAATGAAAAGGTGACTGATAACTATCCAAGGTCAGCTGCTATTAGAGAAGCCATCAAATGTGATTCTAGCACATTTTAGGAATCAGATGCCAATTCAGAAGTAAAACAATATCATCAGTATGAAGCACTTATGTGCCATTGCAGCAGTAAAAAGGAAAGGGTTGTCAGGCTAATTACAGCTTCTTGGTAAAATGCTTCAAGTATTACTCAACACAGCAAAACTCAAAAATCGTTTTTGAATGCTATACCTGCAAAGACTATGTTCAAAGAACAGCAGTTAACACAAGACTGGTACCATAGGGATAAACATTTCTGCATAGGCTTTCAGTGCTGCACCGTAACAAAAAACTTCATTTGGTCCTTCACTGTGTGCAGTAAATGGATGATTTTCTGAAAGGTAGAACAATTTAAAATGGATCAGGAAGCTCTAGGTTTCTTCCATTTCCATACAGCCTTTCCAGAAACACTACTAGATTTTTTGCAGCTTCCCATAAGAAAGATAAGACTGACTTATGTCAATACTACCTACTGACACATTCACAACCCACAAAAAGCATCAAGGTCATGATGTGGAACTACTGAGGTTACTTCAGTCAGAGCTGGTGATGATTCTAGTCAGTCTGCAACTACAGAATCACACACCCTCGGTTCTTTTCTCCAAGCATCCTGACAGTTACTCCCTAGCTAATATCCTACTCTTTCTCATACAAGCAGGAAAAAAAAAAAAAAGGCTCAGAGCAGTATCTTTTTCATGAAGTTCAAAGATCTTAATATGAAAAGATACCACAATGTAGGGGTTATTAACAACCTCCCTGGAACCACAGACTGCAGTCACCTCTACCTTATAGGCTGACATCCAGTACGGAGCATTAAGTCTTACAGGTTGTTCCAAGTGAAACACTTAATAAATACCTTGCTGTTCTTTGGCTTTAAGGAAAGAACAGGGTTAAACTAACATGGACAACATGACCTAAACGAGGATGCTTTTGGAGAGCTTCTAAATCTCAGTCAGTATTGTTGCACATAATAAATGCAAAGTTAATACTGTGTTTAGGAGAGTTAACTCTTCAAACTTTTCATTTGCCTTCTTTCCCTACAGTGTATCTCAATTCCTATGGAAAACAGCTCTTATCTCCAGAAAGTCAGACGACAGTCCCTTCTAGGATTGCTCACATTAAAGTTTACAAGTAAAATTCGATTCAACAGATTTTATTTAACAATTTGGTTTTGTGATTACAACGGTTTCAGTTTTCTTCCAAACACAAAATACAAACTTTTACAGCAACACTTGCAGAGAACATTCATAAGATAACAGCTCGATTATTTGCACAAGTTGGCTTCAAGAAAGAGCCAGATAACTTGAAGAGTCACTACAGTTCAGTGCCTAAAATTGATTTAGGGGCAAATACAACTACAGATCTATGAGCTACCTTCCACTTCAAAACACAAGGCCAATAAAAACTGCAAGTTGTTACTTCAGGTTTTTTGCCAGTACACAGCACAGATCAGCTGATACTTTCTGTATTTTCTATAGTGAGGCAGCCAAGCACATGGTGAAGATGTATAACCCAGCCTCCCCTCCCCCCAAACAACTGAAAGGGAGCCACAACTCTGAACTGTGGATCATCCCTTGTTGGCAAGGCTAATGAGCAAGCAGTGCATAGTGCAGGCCTTCCAGAACATGACTAAATTAATATAGTACCAGCTTGAGTTTTTCAGATTGGCATCTGTATGTGTCAGAGATCCTGGGTTTCCTAAAGTCTTGGAAAGTAGCAATTGCTGGCACCAAGGAAAATTTTGTAACTAAGGCAAGGTATTCCTTCTACCCTTTCAAAAAGAATTTGAGGCAAAAGATTAAGCAACATTAAGGCACTTAAAAAATTATTTTTAGTTTGCTTTACCAGCATACTTTATCAGCAATCTAAATCAGCATCAGCATAGCTCACGAATAAGCATTTTATCAACATTTTACAGAGCAACAACTTCTTTGTTGCAATGTCTTCCATGCTATGAAGCATTCTGTAGCACTTTTCTGCAAGTTTTCTGAAAGATAGCCCTTTGAGGCCAAAAAAAATCACATACTAGGCATACAGTTTGCTCTGCTGAGCTGAAGGAGAACTGTCATACTTTAGAAGAGTATTTAGCTTGCTTCAAAGCACAGAATACAAGCTCATGGATTTTTTTTTTTAAACAAATAAATGTATTAAAATAGTTCTGAGATGGGGGAAGGACAGATCAAGTGATTTCACAATAAGGCCAAGGATATACCATCTAACCCACACACATACTGTTGCTGGAAACTGGCTGCTCACTCTGCTGTTTTGATAAACCTGAGCTGATTGTCTTAATTGTTTAGAAAACCAAAAACGAATGAACTCAAAGATACAGTACTGGTGAGTAACTTCTGTATTTCATAGCAATTTAAGTTTTCTATGCAGCACAACAGAAACAATTCCATTCAAACTAGAAGAACACAAGAAAACACTGTGCACTGTCGACTGAAGTGCACTTAATTTGCATCATATTTGAGTTCCACTGCCATGACTACTACCCGCAATGCTATCATTTTGTATTGGGTGCCAAATTCCTTTCAAGTCAGAGCTAGTAAGACAGTACTACAAATTATCCTGAAATTGATGATCAAGGAATATCATCAAAAGTTATGTATTATGTGCTACATCCACCACTTGATTTTATCTTTACTTCAATTTTTTCCTGTAGGTTTATTTTCATCGGTGCTCAAGTCAATCTACATTGGAAAGACGTACCTTTGAGACTCAGATCACATGGCTGATCCAGTCACAGAAAAAAAACAAAAAACACAGAAAAAAATACAACAAACAAGGAAAAAAAAAAACCCCACGAAACACAAAAACCACACAACACACAAAACTAAAAACACAACACCTATTTGGCCAAATAAATTTCCTTAACCAGTTCACTGATGCCAGAAAGTAGGGAGGGGAAAGAAAAAAGGTGTAGCCCTGGCAACCCTGGGACTACAGCAATCCTGACTAGGATCAAATCAGCAGATTCTCTGAACTACCCTTAACTGCTCCTTTAGCAAGTAGACATACAGAAGGATCGAAAAAAGAAAACAAAAAATGCTGAATTTAATTGCAACAAGATTAAGAACTATTTGAATGAGAAAATATCAGGATTTCCCAAACACCAGTATTTCAAGTAAAAATGCAAGTTGTTGCCTTTTTATATAGGGACTGAACTGAATTTTGTCACTAGTTTTACAGTAGGTCTTTGTAGGCCAGAGCAGAAGATAAACAACTTAAAGTTTGTTTGTAGCTGAATATTACTGCACCATGCTCCCTCTCAAACAAGATCCATAAGGGACAGTTATTTAGTGTAAAAAGTTTTTAAACTGGAATGCTCAAGTCATATGTATTCCATTCTCCCATATAAAGCTAGTACTTAATAGTTCTGTTTATCTGTGATACAGGTGGGACGCTTTTGCAGCCTACTGATATTTAGTCTTTTAAGGCACTAATTTTCATTTACCCTTTAGAAGGATTATTCCTACATCCCCTCTCCACCTTTAACAATAATTGGAAAGGGCATAGGATTTCTGTTCGGAATGCAGTATTTTATCAGGCAACCTTTATTCTTGTGTATAAAAAATTATGGGTTATGTTATTCTGTTGGGACATTATCTACTTCTACAATTTTGTTCATCTTTCTAGCGGCATGCTGTAAGAGCCACAAGCTAGTATAATTGGCATTTCACTCCCTGAAGTCAGTCGCCAATAATTTGCATCTTGATAAAAGGATACTGTATCAAATGTTGATTAAATTAGCCTTCACAATAAGTCATCATGAGATTGTCTACCGAAGACAGTGCTGCCACTGAATATTAATAAGAATCTCTGAACGTCTACACTTGGCATATAAAAAAAAAAAAGAGTCCCACAGCAGCAGCCACTAAAGGAAAATAAGACAGCCATTAGAACCCATGCAGCATATCGCAAGTAATCCTGTAGAAGAGATTCATATCACCTCTTGCCAAGTATAATGTTGCAAAAATATTCTTTTAAAGTCCTCTTTTAGAGATTTAAAGGATATTATGAACTGCTGTCTTCCATGAGCAACAGAAAATATTTTGGTTCAGTGAACTACAGGTGTTGGGCTACTAGTCCATTAGAAAGTGGCAGGTCCTAAAGTGTGTGATAGTTTCGGTCTTTCGACTTGCAGAATTTGAACAGAAAGAAAACAACAGCCTGCAGACCCAGAACAAGGACAATTCCACCTATGAAACTCGCAGCATCAAATGTAGATTTGCGTGAAGAAGGTGCAGGAGTCACAGTAGCATTTGTACCTGTTAAACACCACATTAGAGTTTGTGAGTTTTACAGATTTTAGTATTGGCTTCTTTGTATTAAGATTACTCAAAACATCCAAACATCAATAACAAACCAGAAAATAATCAAGAGTAAAGACATGTCAGCAGCTGCATGTAGATTAGCAATACTGAAATTCTGACGAAATACTATTCATGCAAGGCTAGAGCTATTTATAGCCAAACTGCTCTGGACCTCAATACTGAACAAGTCCCAGCTGGACTTTATTTGTACTTCAAAAAGCCAAAGCCTTCCTCCTTTACATAGAAGTATATTATTGGAAAATGTGTTTTGAATGTGAGCATATCAATCTCTGCTGCTTGTTCCAGTTTTTTGCTTAAATTTAAATTAAATTATCATCTTTTATCTACTGTACTTTACCCAAGGAGTTAAGCTTAAAGAAATCAGCTGAAGCCACACCACCTATGAATCTGGAAGTAACAACCATCTGCTGATGGCTAGTTTTAAAGAGCTTTACTTCATGAGAGCTTTTCATGAAATAGCATATTCAAGACTAATGCTGAAATAAAATTCTTCAGCTTATTCCCATTACTGTAGCCCAATATTTTTAATAGGTATCTCATTATTATGCTGCAAGTGAAAAACAAAATACCACCTCTCACAAGGATAAGCAAGTTAACAGGTGACTTCCAGCCACACTATTAAAAGTGGTAAGCTGATTTCATTTGACCAACATATTTCTGACTTCTAATATCTCACCAACTAGCTCTGTTTCTCAGGGTATTACCTTGCTATGTATATACATCACCTTAAAAAAGTTAGTGACAACAGCAGATATACCAATACTACTTCAATGTTGTCACTTGGTAAGTCTTTCAAGATAATGCTTTTAAAGCAACACAAATTTCTAAGTATTTTATGCTTTAATTATGCTAGTAGCAATAGTTACCTGGAACACCGGTTGTTGCTGAAGAAATGGTACTGGTATGCAGGGGAGCATTTGTAGTTACATTGGTGATGTTAGCTGTTTGAGAGAAGACAGTAGGTACATACTATAAACTTCAAGAGAAAAGTTTGCAAGCACTGAAGTTTTTACATAAATAATTTGTCATGTTTTGCCTAAACAAGGATAAGCTTTGACCTCAGACTGTAAGCCACACAATTTAGATGTTCAGCTGCATGGCATTAAGTCAAGCTCCTGCAATAAGCATTTTTTTAAACTTGCATACTATTGGTATGCAAATATTTCAAAGTTCTCCAGCGATCATTCAGACAAAACCATTTTTCTTCCAAGCACCAATATAAATAGTACTATTTGAACAAGAATCAAGGCAGCTGCTTCTAGAAAACTGAGAATCTGCATCAAGGTAAAAGACTTTCATTAAACAGGCCTCAGAATCAGTATTTATTGTACTAAAAAAGTACTTAATGTAATATCTCTAGACAGGAGATAAACACAGGATAGCAAAACTTCCTCCTTCTCCCCCTGTCCCCAAAACACTGTGAATGACATCAATGGAATAAGCAAACACTCACCTGTCACAGCTAGACTGTCTTCTAAAAGCTCTTCCATTATCAAGCCAGAACACAGGGTCTCTGACCAGTCCTAACCCCCAGGGTAGTACTACTAACAATTAACCAGTATTCCACTATTCCACTGGGACAAGTGCCAACATTTTAGGTTTATTCAAAGCTAAACATCATCCTACTGTACAATAGGCTGTTTTGAGCCCAATCTGGACTGGGCAACAACAACAACAAAATCAACCTTGTAAGAACTCATGATTAATGGAAATGACCAATCTAATTCAAACAATCACCACTGAGCAACTTCTTAATTATATCAGAAACAAGCATTTTCTCTGTTGGAGTTTTATAAAATCCAGTTCTACCAAACCTTGGGATGACTTATGTATTCCATACATCAGATGTTTAATCATCATGATACTACTGTAATCTCTGGAAAAAAAACATGTTCTTTATTCACCAGTTCCTAGCTTACTGCCGTGCAATGTTCAGTGGTACTACATTACCTATAGTAGTATGAGCTGTGGTAACATTGGAAGACGCTGTAGTAGTATTGGAAGGTGATGAAGTAGTATTGGTAGGCAGCGAAGTAGTATTGGTAGGCGGTGAAGTAGTATTGGAAGATGGCGAAGTAGCACTGGAAAAAGGAACAACCGTAGGAGCTATGAAAGAATAGAGAGTTATGTTAAAGAGATTAATGACAGCATTGAACTAAAACAACCCACAAAGTGGAATAGCAGCAGGCTGAGTTTTAAGGAATTCATATAGTACTGTGTTCTATTGTAGTTTTGGTTTGAAATCACAAAGCAGTTGAATGCTCAAACCACCACACTAACAGCAGAAGTTGCACAAGTGAACACATGAAAAACCTTGTCACAGGCAGGCCAATCAAGCCAGTGTTCAACTTGCAACTCAGGATTCCTCAAAGCAAACAGAAGGGATAAGAGTCCTATTGTACAAATATAAACTGTGAATGATTTACACTATAGGAAACTAGGTATTCAGCACTGCTTCCCAACCTCACTGCAACTAAAACTGAACCTGACCTATCAAGTCCAACTAGAAGTCAGAGTGGTTAGACAGCTAAAGCCGTATGGAGAAAAACCCAAGATATTCTCAAGAATTTGGAAGTTCAGCTAAAGCTTTCTGTTCAGAGAGCTGTTGCCAATTGTGAGTGCTCTCAGCTTCAGTATGTGCTGTTAAAACAAAAACAACAACTGTGAAGCTTTCTGCAACTTACTGTATTAACTGAGTTAATCACACATGGGCAGCATATTGAAACTGTTTTGTAATCGTATACTGATACATCAGCAAGCTTCCTGCTGAAATAGCATTATGTCCAGAAGCCTTTAATGCTCATTTAAATGTGGTTATTTACATCTTGAAACAATTGAGCATGGTGGAAAACCAGAGCCGACCTGCTTCTACAGACATAGGCTGGATATATCAGCATTTACATTCTCTCAGGTCCCACTTGCATCAAGTCAGTTTAGGTCCACCTTAATGTTTTGCTATATCAATCTCCAAATACAGTGCTGAGCCATGATACTGTAAGAGCTGATAAGGTATACAGGTTCCTCTCACACCAGTGAAGATCTGCTAAAGGTGACAATTAAGTTTCCTTGAATATGTAGAAGCTAAAACACAACGACCTGGTAACAGCACCACAAGTTTAACAGGAACAGATTGTAAAAATTCTACTCTTGGATATAGAACAAGGCATTGTAACAGCATGCTCTTTTTGGAAAGCATTGAAAAATTGTACTTTTAACACTCCTGATTAAAAGGTGATTGTTAGAATTTTAGAAACAACACATGAGTCCAAGTCAAGTAGAATTACTTCTGACTGGCTGCCACCACCACAAGACGACCCATAGCAGCATGGAAGCTTTATCTCCATTGGTGTGAGCCAGCCTCTCTAGCAGCACTGTTGAACTCATCTAGACAGAAGTATTAAGAATTTTTATTTGCTGTTCTAGACCTTAAAACCAGAAAAATCCTATTTAAAAGTCCATTTCTTGTCAGCTTTCAGAAAAACTAGAATCGGGAGGCTTTCACAAAAGCAAAATTCAAGACTGAATCTAAGTTATTCATATCCTGCAAATCTGCTTTGCACAGCAAGCACAAATTAACAAAAAGCCTGAAGTACATAGGCAACTGAGCACATTCCTAGCATGGAGGATTTACCTTATGCAGTTCTGTAACCCACACCCTAAACTTCAGGACTGCATGAAGAGCTGTGCTAGTTAGCACTTAAAACCAGAAGGTTCATACAATTTTCCTATTTACTGCATCTCAGGTGAAGCAAAGTACTTCACAGGTGAAACTTTTGTTGAATATGAAGCTTACTGTCTTGAGGATGCTGACAAGTTACTTTGGATATGCTATACCTAATAGGAAATGTCACCCATTTTCATCTAAGAAACCAAGGCAGTCGCCAGAAACATTTGTCTAGCAAAATACACCAGGCTTCTTGAAACAGCAACAGTAAGCAGTTAACTGAATGCACAACAGAATTGTGTGTTTTAGTATCACATACTGTAGGCTTAAGCTGGAAGCATGGGGCTTATTTACATACTTGTATGTGCTTATGTAAATTATAAAAGGCATATTAACAAAGGTCAACAGATTAAGGAGTTGTAAACACAATGGCTTCACATTAAACAATGTGAAGGCTGAATATCTAAATACTTACAAGTACACTGGTTTTCAACTGTACAGTTGTGATATTTGGAATGTACTTTTGTTTCATTTACACACATGTCTTCTGTCAGGAAAGAAGAGAAAAAAATATTTACAGCAGCAGAACTTTAAAGTGTTAATGACATTGTTCCTACATACTAATAAACTGTTAATAGGACAAACTAAACACCATCTGCTAACCAGGACAACAAAGCCACTTCAATATGCAGGACTTCAATTTTATATTAGTAATTAGAACTTATAAAAAATTTAGAATTTTTTCACTACAGTTACTCTACCACTCAAATCAACACTTCGGCAATACTTATACACGGTCATACACCATTTTGCAGTAACAGTATAACTTGGTTTTTTTTCTTCATAGCCTATAAAAATCAGACTGTTTTTACTATTTGTGGCATTTTTCAAGTTAAACATTCTGCACCTCTATGGTAGCATCATAAAAATAAATCTTAAATTCTACATGCAAGCAAAACTTAGTTTCAGCTTTTCAAACAAAACCTTGACCTTGAAATTGTTGAAGACAGTTTCTTATTCTCTGCCTGCACATCTTTCTCCCTTGACTCAGATTCCAACCTCTCCCCCAAAGAAGTTACACAGATCTTTTGGGTATTTGCAGTATGTGCCTGTTGGTCAGACAACACATGCAGAATTCAGAAAAATAACTTCTTGAAGGACGCTCTTGTACCTGACAAATTACATCCAAAATTATTTTTGTTATTTCCAAAGCATCTTAGCCTTCATATATAACCTTTCTTGATCGTCTACAATCAAGTGCTACAAAATTACTATTACAGCCAAACCATTCTCTCCTCTTATTCTGTTCCCATCTCACATAAGTACAAATAATCCACCAAAGTGCTACTTATATAGTCTTTGTATGACTTTGTCAACAGCAACGTTATCTCCTCCAGGACTAAGTACCAGAGGTCACCTAAATATAGTTACGTTCAACTCTCCTACAATGGGAAAAACAAGGCTCTGAATGAGACCAGCTAATGCTTCTTTGGCTCTATCATGTTCCCTTCAGTGGGCTGCAATCCTTAGTTTTAGAAACACAACTCTTTAATGTTATTTAATGGACTTCTATCTCTTCAATTCAGCAGTAGTGGTTGTGATCAGGTTCATGACAACACCTATAAAGGGACTGAAGCACAGGGCTGTGCCTGTATGTCAGAATCCATCCATGACTTCTTACCAGCAAATACAAGTGACTCGCTTGTTCTAACAACATTTTGGACCACCTCAAAAACATTAGCTTATCATGAGCACAGATTTAAATCAGAAGTCTTAAAAATCCGGGATTATTTTGAACATGTTCAGCTGTCTCCACATTAGAACTTGAAACGTTTAACACCAAGATACAACTTCTGGGTTAATGCTCCATTAGTTTATCAAACAGAACAGTGTATTTGTGTAATGAACATCAATATAGATGAACTAGGTCTAGTTGGGTTTAAGGTTCTGCACGGCATAGTAAAGATTTGCACTTTGTAGTCCTCCTTACTTTCACATTTGATCCACTTGCAGCCTGTTGAATTAATACACAAACTGCAGTTAGGAAGCATTTCACAGGTGCCTAAAACAAAAAACACAGAAATGCATTGATTAGGACAAAAATACCACTGTCAAAGGAGCAACTTCACACACAAATGACTCTTAGATCCGTACCTTCCCATATGCACATATCTCAGGTTAAGGCACAATCCTTCTCACTGAGCCAACTATAACTGAAAGCTACAACTTAAGAATGTATTGACAAGAAACAAATACATTTCTCTCCAGACTCTACTAATACTGGAAATCAGACCCCACATGTACACCAAGATTTTGCCTCATCCAACCTCTGACTACAATGAACTCAGATAAAAGAGGATATACTACTCTAGTGAAGTTAACAAAGTCCACCAGTTATACAGAAGTTCATTTAAACCTCAGATGGCAAGAGCACTGTTCCTTTTGATTACATTTTTCCTTTAGATAGTACAGCCAGCTATAAACAACCCTACAGTAGAAAGCAACTAAAGTATGGGAAATAAAGACAAGAACCTAGACAACATCATATACAAATGCATATAAAGGAGAGGGAGAGAAAAAAAAAAAAAGGAAGTAAATCTACTCCTATTTTCATCACAACAGAAGCCAGCAACCTAACTAGTCCTGCTGCCTTTTACGTCAATCTCAGTCAAACATCATTGCCTTGAAACTACGATGACAACACATCCACTATCTGGATCAAATAAAATCTTCTCCCAATATACAATTTTACTGCATTAGTTTTAATTATGACTTAGTCATACAGCCATCATGCTCAAAAAGCCTACATAAAACCCACAACTCTTTACACCACATACTCTCCAGCACATTTCACATTATATCCACCTACTCCATGCACCTTTGGATGACCTTTCACTTTTCTCAGCTCTGCTCCCTAGTGAAGGGAACACTACTATTCACAGATCTTCAGCAATCAGCACGGTAATTTACATCTCAACATAACAACTACTAATGCATGAACTAATTTCAGTATTCTTGTAATTTGAGTTAAGCCTGAATCCACTAGGCCTTTCTCTTGGTTATGGTAGTATCAGGCTAGAAATATTTGTGCTATTTCTTCACTTTCAAGAAACACAAGATATGAAAAGACCTTTGTCAGTTTGCATCAGTGAGGTAAGCAACAGACTTGCCCTGTTCCCTTCGGAAACAAGGCAGTTACACCACTTCAAGAGCTATATGTCAGTTTCTGGATAACAGATTTCAGAAAGAAAAAAAGGTCAGTTATTACTCTGGGTATTAGAAGAACGATCACATAACACACAACACTCACTTCTGACGAATGAACAACATTCACTTTTGCAAATTCCTCATTGGCACTGATATCAAAATGTCGGCAAAAAAGCCTTCCTAACGCTGTTTTGAAAGTGTTAGAAAGCAGGCATTCATTTCACGCAGTGTGCCGGGGCCCCGAAGGATAGTTCCTCTATCCGCGAGTGCGCCGCTTGCCGACACTGCTAGTTACATATCCATCAGTACAGGAATTTACATAGTTTCTCCTCCACGTGGACCCCCAGCTGTTGCCATGTCTGGGCTGCTGCGGAGCAGCCAACCAGTGCACGCACCTCGTTCCCGCAAAAACTGCTTCCCGCCGAACCTGCAGCGATCCCAGGAATCCCGTTCCCCTCCCGCCCCCTCCGCTCCTAGACAGATGAACTTTTGCCCCTGCCACACTGTATCAGAGCAGGGACTACTGCGGTTTAGACAAAAGGCATGACTTCTGACCAGGCTGATGCCAAATATTAATTAAACCAATTAACGACAAACCAACTAGCAGCGTGAATATGATAATCACACAATTGCACTTTGCCACAAATGTAGAACATCCTCTCTGAGTACACAGAAAATTTAGCACAGTACATCCGTGGAAATCGGAGGACAGTCAGTGCTGCCAGCTCATACCAGGTGCACTGGGACTTCTAGTTTACTTTCCAAACAGCCTTCCCAGACCAGCATGGGGGAGGAACAGATTTGCAAGAGTAAAGGATCAGGAGAGGTTTTTAACACAGCAAAAGGTTTCAAGAACGAGCTGTTAACTTCAGAATTAGCGGTAGGCTATCAGATGTTCTTCCGATGCTACTCCTGCTGTGAAAGGGTCTCTTAGGGTCTTTATATGAGATAACGGCAAGCTCTCCCCATCAGCAGATGCCTGCTCTTCACTGAAAAAACTTAGTTCTTAAGCACAGGCAAGATCACGTTTGCTCCCAAGGTAAACCTGTCGGTTGTACTGGCTCTCACAGAGGATAAATTGGGATATTCCCCTTACACTTGAGGAGGAAAACTGGAAACAGTAACAGAAGTGCGTCCTGCTGAACCAACACTGCCCTCTCCCGCTGCACCGGAGAGACTGTTCACCTCTGACTGAGCAGTGCTCCAGCACTTCACGGTTCCGATAGGGTGCCCGATATCGCCCTAGATCACGTCGTCAGTGGCAGGGCTGAAGAGGAAATCTAGAAAGGCTGAAGCACAGGTTACGGGACGGCTTCACACTCCGCTGCACCCAGCACCATTATGCAATGCGGCCAGAAAACGCTGAAGTACTTCCAGAACAACTTAATTCCTTAGATTTTTGGGGCATGTGGCGCATTTTGTGGTTCTTGGCCACGTAAACGCTTCAGCAAATAGGTCACAGAGCCAGAAAGATTAAGACAAACCCACGGGACGAACACCGAGGCAAACATCAGGGTAACGAACAAGCAGCAGCAGTGACAGAAAACACCGCTTACCTAAGTAACTCTTGCAATTTGACCAGTACTAAGTCTGCAAGAAACAAACACGCCGCGTACGTTTTACCGGCCACAAAGCCACCCGTTATTAGGCATGTGCTGTATACGAGCGGAGTATGGGAGGTGGTGTTAAACCGTGCTAGCGGGTTTCACACCGCACGCACCCAAACACTCCACAGCGAGGGGGGAAGCGAAAGCGAGAGGAGACAGAGAGAAGCAGGCAAGAAGCTCGGCGAGCCGCGGCCGAGGCGCTGAGGGCGGCAGCGCTGACGCCGCACAGAAGCGGCGGCGGCCGAGCTGCGAGGGAGCGCAGGGCGGCTCCCCCGCCGGGCGGCCGGCAGCGCGGTGCCGTCCCCCGAGCCGGGCGCGGCAGAGCGGCGGGTGCCGAGGGTTGGCCGCCCGGGCGGGCTCGGTGCGCGGCGCCCGCCCCGCTCCCAACGCCGGGCACGGAGCGAGCGCGGGAGGAGCTGCCCCGTCAGCAACTGTCGGGGCGGGGGGGGAAGGGGGAAAGAGGAGGGTCGCGAGCCACTCACCAACGGTCGCGGTGCCGTTGTCGGCCCCTGCGCCCAGCGCGCAGAGGCAGGCCAGGCAGAGGGCGACGAGGAGGAGCGCGGCCGTCCGGCCCATGGCGGCGGTGCTGAAGCGACGGGTGGCGGCTCCCGCTCGTCGGCGCTTCCTTTCGCTCCGCTCCCGCTGCCTCCGCGCACCCTCCGAGCGCTGCCGCGCCGTCGCACCGCCCCCCGCTTCCCGGGCCTCACGTGAGCGGCCCGCCTCGAGCTGGCCCCGCCCCCTCCCCGGCGCGGGCCGGCCGGAGCGACCGGGACGGTGTGGTGGTTCCGCCCAATCTCCCCCCTCACACGACGGGTAATGGAACGCTCCGCACCGTGCCGCGGAGTTTCTACCCCACGTGACCCCGCCGCCCCGGACGAGCGTTTCCCGCTCATCACGCGCTGCCCGCCCTCACGGAGGCCCCGCCCCCGCTGGGGAGGGTGGGTGGGCTGCAGAACGGCGGCCGCTCATTGGCTGCATGCCTCGGAGGGCGTGAGGCGGGCTTCCGTTGGTGGCCGTTGGTGGCGGTTGATCTCCCTCGCTCCCTTGGGAGGTGGGGTGGGCGGAGGGCCGCTTGGAGGGGTCGTGCGGGGCGGCGGCGAACGAGGCGCTCCCTCCGGCAGACGCTACCCGTCCAGGGCGGCCAACCCCCTGCCATGAGCAGGGACATCTCCAACTAGATCAGGTTGCTCAGAGCCCCGTCCAGCCCGGCCTTATGGCGGCCGCTCCAGCGGGGCGGTCTGGCGGTGCGGGAGGAGGCCGAGAGAGCTGGCGGCACAGGGCTTTGTGATCCTCCGTGTTGCCCGGGCCTGGCCTCTCCGGGCTTGGGGGCTTCAGGGGCCGGCTGCGCGCCGCTCTCTAGCCCGAGTCTGGCTCACAGGTCTGCGGCGTGTCTGAGCTGCAGCGGTTTTCCTGGACTGCTCCTGTGGTGTTATCCTGCTCTCGTGGCACCTCTGGCACCAGCTCTTGTGCCCTTGCAAACTCCAGTGCAGGTTTTTGCGCTGGATTTCTGTCGCAGAGCGATTTTGATTGATGGGAGGTTCACTTCTTCCCCCCTCCCTCTTTTCTACCCTGAAAAAACATAGGGGATACTACATAATAGTAGTTTAAATAAGTATTACTTAATGATAATCGCACATGAAGCTTAACAGTGTGCAGCAGTTGCACAGTGTTGTCCAGCTGTGCTTCAGTCAGTGCTGGTGCTATTGTAGGTGGGACCCACACACTCGGAGTCCATGGTGAAATGTCTCTAGTGCTGGAGAGGAAGCATGGTAAAAATTGTGACCTTCATCTTCATTCTTGTCACCTCCAGGTGTGCTGTAGGGAGCACCTGAAGAAGTATGTTTGGAGATCCCATCTCAGAGGAGGCTCCCCCGTCTGCCTGTCTTTTCCCCTCTCTGTCCTTTGTTTTTCCGTAAGGCAGCTTGAGTCAGTGTTTTACCAACAACAGTGAATTCTGCAAATAAAAATATGTTTGTGCGGATCTGCCTCGATATTTTGTGCAATGCCAACACAGGGAAATGTTGGGAAACCATGGCAAACATTCATTCCTGCTTATAATCAACGAAAGCCAAGTTAGAGCTATAAAGCAAATTTTAGTATGGTCCTGATTTGAGAAAGGTGCCATCAGAATGAAAGGACAGATGAAAGAGAAGAATTAGAATCAGGAAAATTAGCCCGTTCCTCCTCAGTGTGAGCTGGACTTGAGCAATAAAGAGGAAACTGCGAAATAAATCTCTAGCTTAATCTTCCATTTTACTTTTGTTCCTGAAGGAGTTTTATTGCCAAGAGCCAAGAGACCAATACAACATCAGAAACTTCAGGGTAAGCTACCTGTCACGATTACTGTGTGAGCTCTGGAAAGGTCTAGGACTGTTGGTCATACATAATTTGCGTATAGAGCTTTCTGACAAGCTTCTGTACCATCATATATCGTGGTGCTTCTGCTAGTGGGCAGGATGGCTAATGCTTTGCCTTCCTGCAGGGGAGTCTTAGAGTGAAATATAAAAAAAAGAACTGCAAAGAAAACAGCAGAGAAAATCAATTTTGCAGTATGAACAGGAGCCTCATAGCAGCTGCAGTGAAATGACCAAACGTTTTGTTGGATGTAAATGTCAGTGATGTCTGAAATGAGTTCTGAAAAGTGATAAGGTGACTGAATTCACTTACTTTAGTTGTCTTTCATTCTGCATGTGCTTTTTACTGGAGTGTTAGTGTAAAATAGCTCAGTTATTTCAGCAATATGTTTAAAGTTACTGTCTTTTTAATGAGAAGAAATAATTTTCACGTTCATTACGAAATTCCTATGTTTCTGTTCTAACTTTGAGTAAGCAGCATGTAAAATAAATTGAGGAGCAGCATAAATATGTATTGCAACCTAACTGAAACTGCAGTGAGCATTGAATATGGGAGTTTCCTCTGGCTTGCACTTGTCCCTCTTGGCCCTGCCTGCAGAGATTCTCATGTCTTCTGGGACAAGGACCAAGGGTCTTCTATTGGGATCAGGGCTTGATTAACAGGATCTCTTGTGATTGCACTAGATATCTGGCATTATTTGAACTCAGGTTTTCCTTTTTGCAGTTCTTGTGGGTTATGATACTAAATAGATCTCCAGCAGTTATCATAGTGTTTTATGAGGGATGCAGTGGCAGTTCAGTTGATGTGCTGGACACCTGAAGTGTCATGGTTGCTGCAGTCTGCATTTCATGAGGGCTGACTACATGCTGAAAATCTCTCCTTTTGAGAAGGAAAACAAATAGGACGTAAGTTAAATGTGATTGATAAAATACTCTAATCAGTATGTGTATGTATGGAAAAACTGGGGGGAAAATGAAATACATAATAAAACAGAACTAAAATTACCAGCAGGGCAAGAATTACAGCTACAGCTTGTCTCCAGAAGCAAGTGAAAACATGTAATCCTGGGGGCTGGTGGGAATCCAAGTGAATGATAAATGTGGTTTGTCTGTTTTTTCTTAAAGTCAGCATTTCGGGACTTTGTTGTAGCACACTGTCAGCAGGATCATGGCAGGCTGGGTTGTTGTTGTTGGATCTGAAGTATCACATTCATCACTGTATTCATTTTTCATTGCGCTGTTCTATACTTAGTGGTTAGTAAGGCATTTACCTCTGTTTTGAATCTCTAAGGAATTCCAAGCACTGCATTACTGGAAATTTATGTAAAGTCCTTGGCAAAAGTGGGTAAAAGCTAAAGGTCTGCAGATGTCCATTTTAGGGAAGCACATCTTAAATGTAATAAATTCCCAGGAATTGCAGCAGATCTGTTATATCGATTGGTGCTGGGCAAGATGTGATAATGGGCCTTTTGAAGAGGTACCAGAGGAGCGTACTGCAGTTTGGGATAGTGGCTATGAATGAAAAAAAACTTAAGTAGATAAACTAAAGGGAACATGTATTTGGTTCAATTAATAAATGTTTTTGTTCATTTCTAAATTGTCATATCACCTGCATGGAAAGAGAAGTGTGTGTGAAGTGTAAATACATGGTGGGTGTTTTAACAAGGGAAATCATAGAATCATAGAGTGGTTTGGGTTGGAAGGGACCTTCAAAGCTCATCTAGTCCAACCCCCCTGCAATGAGCAGGGACATCTGCAACTAGATCAGGTTGCTCAGAGCCCCGTCCAGCCTGGCCTTGAATGTCTCCAGGGATGGGGCATCTACCCCCTCTGGGCAACTTGTGCCAGTGTTTCACCAGCCTCATTGTAAAAAATTACATCCTCATGTCTAGCCTGAATCTCCGCTCCTTTAATTTAAAATCTTTACCCCTTGTCCTGTCGCTACAAACCCTGCTAAAAAGTCTGTCCCTGTCTTTCTTATAGGCCCCTTTAAAGTACTGAAATACACTGCAACAAGTTTCGTGCTATTACATGATGCATTATTGGATTCTGGTGCCATACCGTGCCTTTTAATCACTCAGAAATAACGCACTGATTCCTGTGTTCAGAGCTTCGTAACTTTAGTTAATCCTTGCATCATGGGATGGGTATGGTAGTAGATCCTGCTGTAGAGCTGTATCTGACGGGGGCTGGATGCATCCCCAAAGCACATACAGGGTTGCACATGCCGTGCTGGATGACGTCTGAGTGTGCATGCAAGGTGCCCGTGTCTGTCCCTGGCAGAAATTCTGGGGGCAAACAGTGGCACCTGCTTGAGGCAGACAAGGTGGAGCTGTTTGGTGCCCCCTCACTCATGTTGTGGTACAGGCACTTGCTCAGCCCCACCAGGTGGGGTTTAAAGGCTTCTTTTAACATAAGGAACAGGTAAAAAATAATATATATATATGCAGAGTGATACTGAGGATGTAATAATGCTAGAGGATTTTTCTTAGCTCTTTTAGAGATGGTGGTACAGGCCAATGCTTTTAGCCTAAGGCAAGCCAAAGAGAGATGTCACAAAAAGAATGGAAGGCAACAGGACAGAGGCAGGATGGGGTAGAAGGAATAAACTTTTCACCAGAACAGCTGGGACCAACCACAGAACAAGGTCAGGCTGGTTTAGGCAACAAAAGAAAAATAAAGCATATGTTTAGATGGAGTCTCCCTGCAGCAGAGTGATAACTTAAATACATCCATTTACTGTATTTGTAACATGCATTTTTCTGTTGGTGATGATGTAATACAGCAGTGGGCTCTGGCTTGTGTCAGGGCTGGAGCATCCCCCTGCTCCTTGGAGCTCAGCTGTGTGCTCAAGGCTGGCTGGCTGATGGAAGATGCCTTGGCCAGCCTGAGAGCTTTTCAAGAGAAGGAACCCCAGCAGGGGCTCCTCCTCTTTTTCTCAGGAGATGGTTTTAGGCTGAGGCGCTTGCATCTGGTTCCTGCCTGAGCCGCAACCCAGGAGTGTCACAGCCCTGCCCATGCCTGGCCTTGGGTCCCAATGACATGGCCTCCAGCTCTCGCTGTGCCCTGATGACCCAGATGAGTGCTTGTCTCCTCACCGCAGCTGAGCTACAGGCATGACTGAGCTCTGCTGAGCTGGCCACCCATTACTACTTCTTAGTATTCTAAATCTTACCAGAATTACAGTATCAAGAGTCTTTCTATTAAGGTTGTATTATAAAATAATTCCACTTAGACATTTGCTTCATGCGATAGCTGTACCACATCATTCTGATCCATTTGATATGCTGCATGGTTGATATTTTCAGTAAAGTTCTTTCAAACCCAGTCCTTTGGAGTACCTTTTTTCTCCCTGGAGTTGGTGGCAGGAACTCTTGTCTCTGACTTACAGCTGGGGGTCAATACAGGTTTAGTTAAGTCTATCCCAAGATATAAATGTATGAAGGATGACAGCAGAGAGCTCTGTAGCCATGATGGTCTAAAAAGGAAGGTGAGGGCGGTCTGTAGGAAGATGAAATATGTTGTCGAAGGCCCACCTGATACAATTAAAATGAACATACGCTTCAGAGATCCCAGAGGGCTTCCCCAGGTCAGTGTGGAATACCTACATAGCTGATGGGCCACCTAATAGTTTCTACTGACCTTAGCAACCCTCCTGGGTCACATTCAGAAACCCTCTGACCTCAGACTAGGTAAACTACATTTTGTAGTTAATGACTTCACACTCCAACTTGCATCTGATTGGTGCTTTAATTAGTAAGGGGTAATGACTGAAGCCTACTGTCCATTGTTTTATTAGAACACTGTCCTTGCGATTTTAACACATAGGTCTGTATGAAGAAAATAACTTTGTATGTAGTCTGAGGGCTTCTTTCATCACTTTTCATTTAGAGCAGTTTCTAAGAGTGTTTTGCTGGAGTAAGAAGCTCAGCATAAAGCTTTAATAAAGCAAAATTTGAAAGACACCAATTTTTCCTACAGCAGTGACACATTACATAAATAAAACACTGTGTAATCTGGTAAGATAAGGGTTTTCTCAGGATGCAGGCTGCCGCCATCTGCCCTTTGTAGAAGGGGGTTTTTTTATGTGGTTGCTGGGAAGGGACCTTCTCCAAAGCCAGCAGTTGGCAATGGAAGTCGTCACCTCCCTGTCTGCAGACAGCCCCTAAATTTCCCAGCCTTTTGGGCCTGCATGTCCTCTGGATGCTTGTGCATGCACTTCTTGGGTCTGGCTCTCTCGGAGGGGGCAAGGCATTCCTAGTGACTTGATCAGAGATGTAGGTTACAAAAGAAAATATGGCACAAAACATCATTTTGGATTGAGGTTAAGACAATTCTTCCTTTCCTGTTTCATTGTTCATCGCCTTGGGTTCCTTAAGTGTATCCACCTTGCAGGCACTGGGGAACCAGGGTTGAAAGACACACTCTTTCTTTTAGGTGACCTCCTTAATACTGGATGAAAGATTTTACCACATTTTTTCTGGCAGAGTGTCCTGTCGTGACCAATACAAATACAGTAATTGTGGCTTGCCTGAAGGATCATTATGCCTGAAATTCAAAATATTTCCTGGTTTTACTCTCCTCATTATAACATTTTCCATGTGGTATAACTTCAACCAGTTGTCCCCTGCCCAGTCACCCTGCGTGGCTTTCCTAGATCCCAAGCGTACAACACCCTGTGTGTTGTACATCCAGCCATCATACTTGTTACCAGGTCCGTGACTTTTGGCACAGGATCAGCTTCTGCTGCTTGACATGATCAGTCATTTGTCTGCCTTGAGAGATCCTGAACACTGCCCTTTGCCAGAGCATTTCTGTGCTCTGATGGCTGCTCAGATCAGGTTGTTTGGACATGAAGCACACGCTGTGCTCTGGCTTGGTCCCTCGTGGGGACACCGGGGACATCAGGGTGCAGCTATGCTACACAGCAGACCTGCTGAGGGCAACCAAGCCAATACCAAATAAAAAACCCAATTAATTGGTCGTCTAGCATTGTCCTCTATAACCTGCAGAATTAAAATTACTTTCCTGACTTTAAAAATTTGAATACAATTTAAAACACTTGCAAGAAACAAGAGCCACCAACCTCCATCCCAGCGCTGACTTTTGAAGCCATATCCTGCTATAGCAATAGTCTCTATTACTTATGAGAAGTAATTAGTCAGGAAATGTGTTATTTTATGAAGAAAATACAACACCATATTTTAATCTTTGGCACGGAACTGTGAAGTGAAAATAATTAGGCAGTTTAATTGCTTTGAAATGCTCTTAAGGAAGACTTAGTTCCTATATAGTAGCCCCTGTGTAGATTGCAGAATGCTTTAGAAAATAAAAGGAAAAAATGTGTTAAAGGCTCCTTGCCTAGCTACAGACATATACAGATATTTTAGATTAAAGAATCATTTTGGTTTGTGGCATAAGTAAAAAGAAACTCAAATCCCCTTGCTAAAATTAAGATGATCTCTGTACTGACTCAGAGCATGTGGAGATCACTCTAAATCTGTGCCCTCTCCAGGCATTCAGTTAAACTTCAATTAAATTCATTCACATTTAGCAAATAAACTTAAGATTGTTATTTTTAATGAAATCTGTGGGCTTTAGCTCGGACAAAATTAGGTCTCTCCTAATGCTTCTCTAATTCAGCCTTTCCCATCTTACACTGGTGCTGTTTTGTGGGGTTTAGCGGCTCATGCAGTGAGTCCAGGAGTAAAGGTCGCTTTGCAGTGCTGGAAATAGAGGCGAGAGAGCTGTATATGTGCCGATGGTGCCTGTGTAGCCCTGGCACAGCAGAGCTGGTTTAGCCTTGTGTCTGCATGCAAGCCTGACAAATGAGTGCTCTTACCTTTGAACTTCCAATGCACCTGGTCATGGGCTCTCTTTCCACACTGTATTTTGATTTTCCACACCTCTTCTTTCAATGCTTACCTGCCCTCCTCTGCTGAAGCCATCCATGCCCAAGCTCTGCACTGTACATCAGAGAGATCTTGCATGTAAGAAATCACTGATGCTAGCAATCGTGTATTATATATTTGTATCCACAAGTAACCTTAAAATTTCCTGTTTTGCAGTAACTTTATAAACAATATTTTTCTTTGTTTTAGTGGCGATAGTCACGTTTTTGTTACTTTAGACCATCTGCCAGAAACAATTGCTTAAAGCTTACACCTGTTCTACTATTTCCTCATGTTGGTCTGATGCAGCCCAACCCGATTTTCAGGGTGTTACTTTCATTTTACAATAGTCAGTGCCAGATCAAATGTATGGCATTCAGAGACACCGCAGTCCTGCGAACATTTCTATTTCTCCCTTCCTCTGAGATGTCTGAGCTACCATATGCAGTCTACATCTGGTAACTGAGCTATACAGGGCAAACCTGGCAGGGCAGTTGTGCTGTGGAGGTTGTGGCAGAGGCAGAATTTAGGCAGGAACAGTTAGCTTTATCCCTACGGGTGTGTATCCATCTGTCCACCCCTGCTGTAGCCATATGTGCATTTTATCGTATCTACTTGTCACTATATAATCGTATTAACACCATTTCCCATAAACTGTAGACTGGCACTGAGATATGTTCACAACTCTTTTTCTGTACCACTGTAAAAGTGCTTTTTAGCAACTTATGAACTTTTTTTTTTTTAAGCCAAAAGAACGTTTCCAAGCCATTTATGTGTGCAAGAAGTGCTTTTATTTTTGCCTTAAGTGGAAACCATCAGGATCAGTAAAAAGCTGAGTGGAAAATAGTCCTCTACTTTACAGCAGGCAGGAAAACCAGCTGGGGATCATGGCTCAAAAGTCCCACAGCCAATAATCTTGCAGGCTACTGTAGGCCTTTCGTTAAATGTAGGTACAGCTTCCAGTCTCTGGAGGACCTCCGTGCCCTCGATCAGTTGCCTACAGCGGGGAGAAAGTGCAGAGATGATCCATTCCATCCAGAGCCACCTCTGCAGCCTCCAGCTTATATGGGGCCGTAACAAACCTGGCACTGGTTTCGTACCAACAGGCTGCATCTGCTCTACTCTTTGAAGAGTTGTTCTTCGCAATGGAGTGACAAAAGTTCTTGTTGAAGTAGCCGCTAGTTAGCATTTTAGGAGAGATGATAATACTATGGCTTTATGCAGCTACACTTACTTAAAGAAATAAGCATTTACCATGCACCCTGGCCCCAAGTGGCCATTACTTTTGAGGAGAAAGGCATCAAGAGACGCTGTCAGAGGTGACAGCTATTAGAAGTGACTCCCTGAGAAATATTTTGTTTCTTTCATTCACAACGCCAATTTGAATCCTGAAAACAGTCCAACACTTTGCAGTCTTTATGATTTTTAGCTTGTCCTGCTCCCACGCTGCGGGAGCACGAGCTGTGTCTCCTGAAAAGCTTCGTACCATATCCCATCCCACCCCACCCCATCCCATCCACCACGGTGGTACCAGGTGGGGAAGACATTGCAGGTGGCTCTTGCCCAAGCGGGGATGTCAGAATGACTGAGCCAGTGCAGGGCTGTAAAGTGCCCGGCTGTGCTCGTCGTGTGCTGTGGCTGCTTTTCGCTCCCTCAGGATTAAACTTCCACTCAGACTGAAGAGGGCCCGGCTATAAGATCATGTGTCCTGCACCTTTCAGATTACAAGGAGACAGTGTCAAGGCAGAAACTTGAGGTGAATGCTGCTGGTTATAAATATATCCAGCCAGGAATCGCTTTTGGGTTGTTCTCTGTAGGTTAGACGGTTACACTTTTCGCTTCCTTTAAAAGTGCTTTCTCCACGATGTTGTTACATGAAAACTGCTCTGTGAATTTCTTTCTTGATGGTAATACATACATACTTTGCTCTCTTACATCAAGCAAACTGCTCAGAGCAATAATCTTCCTTATTGCATTCCTGAAAATCCAAAAATCTTTACAGGGCCAGCCCTATATATTGACCTACTGAGAACAAACTCTCAGCACACATTCTGTAAGATACTTTCAGCTCGTGAGGGCAGAGAAAAGCCTGGAGGCTTTGCTCAATGCCCCCCATGTGTACCTACCCAAAAGCCACATATTTTTTGTCCAGGTAGGGTGCTGGCTGGAGGGTGATGTAGAACTGTGAGCCATTGCTGTGACGGCCCTTGTTGGCCATCCCGAGGACTCCTCTTCCCTTGTGACGGACAGAGAAGCTTTCATCTAGGGAAAGAGTTCAGGGATGAAAGGCTGCAGTTGTCTTGCTCCCTGTGCTGCTGTTCACTGTGCAGTTCCCTTTTGGCAGCTCCTGCAAGCTCCCCTTTCCTTCTTCCCCCTCTGCCCTTCTCCTTTTCCCCAAAGGTCTCAAGTCTCATGCAAGCCAATTCTGGTTTGAGCCAATGTCCTCCATAGAAATAGCTTCCCAGTACTGCCTAGGGCTTAAGCCACTAAGCAAGCTGATGAAAAATAGCCATGGAAAAGCACTCTGGTTATTTCTGAATGTCAGAGCCACAGCAGTGACGCCTCCAGCTCCCTGTTGTTGATCTGTAATGCCTCTCTCTGGAGCTCAGGGCCCTTAACGTGACATTTCCCCACAGCTGCTTGGGATTACTCCCGCTGTAGGGATGAGGAAGGCGGGAGGCAGAGCGGATGCTCCAAGCACAACCTCTGCTCTGCCTCCCTCCTGCCGCTGCCTGCGGTGAAGAGGACAAGATCCCCCATGAGGGAACAGGGCTGTGCGGGCAGGACGTGCCTGGCTGGGGTGGGGTGCCCAGGCAGCTCAAGAGGGCGAGCAGGACATGTCTTTAGCCAGATAAAATGACAGAACTGAATAAATGGAGGACAGATATTTGGTTAAGGAGGCCGGGTTTCTCCCAGAGCAGAAGCTTTGTTCGGCAGCGGGGTGAGGAGAGGAGGCAGGTGATGGGAGTGAGAGCCACAAGGAGGTGAAGGGGATCCTCTGTGCCAGCTGACTGGTGAGGGAGGGATGCCTGGGGAAGGACAGGCATTAGTTCCCTGAGGGACTCAAGAGGGATGCCTGGGGAAGGACGGGCATTAGGCATGCTTGAGTTTGGGGGATGATGTCAAGGACCTGATTCCTTCTCTGTGGAGAGGAGCCTAGTGATGAGGTGGGGAGCAGGGAGTCCGCTGATCCTGACCTCTTCCATCACCCGTCTCTGACCTGATCACACTGAGCAGTCAAGAGCCCCATCAAGCTCTCAACAAGCCTGAAGGAAGCTGCAGAAATATTTAGATTTTAGCGTCCTCTGATTTTCTTTTTTTAAACTCTTTCTACTCTGTTTGAGTGCCCTTCTCAGAAACTGATTCATAAAAATGGTAATTAAATTTTAACTGAACAGTTACTCCCTTGCGGTTTGCAAACTGACTTCAGCAGACTAATTTTGGAGTAGGATGCTTTGTCCTATGACATGATGCTCCAGTCTGAGTGATTCTCTGTAGTTGCCTCAGTCCTTTCAGCTCATTACAGTAAAATGCGGTTGCATCCCATTAATTTCAGCAAGCGTTGCAGTGCCCGGATGTGTGCCAAGCGCAGAGTCTCCCAGAATGTTACTGTCTGACAGAGGCATCTTTCACCCTTTTCAGATATCAAAGATATTTGTCCTCTGCCTTCAGTGTGAAATAGTTTTGCGGGAAGTACTGGGTAAGCAATCTAAGCCTTAAAATAGAAAGGCGTACCCAAGGGAACACCTTTCTCAAGCAACTTTTAGTTAAAAAGAGGGAGGGGAAGAATTAGCAATCCTTTCCTTTAATACATCAGCATGTGGAGTATGTGCAAATGGATAATAAAACTCTTCCAGGGACACTTTCAAGTTTAACAGATTCCAAATTAAATTGACCTTAAAATTACTTAAGCGATTTTTGACACATTGTCACCTTCCCATATGACACGGCTGCTCCTTTCCCGAGTAGCCCAGGGAAAGCACAAGCTTTGCCTGGAGGAGAAGGATGGAATTGGGATCAAAACAAGAGATGTGCACTAGCACAAATCTATTGGGTAGCATTGCTGGAAAAGAGGATTGCGAAACTGTTAAATCCTCGGGGAAGTCTGCCTTGCAGACAATTTAACAGCCAGCCCTTGTTTTTCCTAATACCAGCTTATGTTCTTTCTGAGATGTGAGTGTCCTGAGAGTCCATGCTTGCTGCTATTTCAGGAGCTCCAGCATAAAAAAAAGAGTTTTGCCCCTTCCTGCCCACTCTGGGCAGCCCCTAGCATTTGATGCCTTAAATCCCGCGGGTTGGTCTTCGGTGTTGCACCGGGGCCGCGTGGAGGGAGCCAGCGACACCCTCCATCCTGGCGCCTGGAGGGGAGAGCGGCTTCTCCTGGCCAGCAGGATCTTTGGCGTCTTGGGAAATAAAGTTTTCAGCTGCACTTGGCATTTCTGATCTCACTGTTGGCTGCTGCCCAGCCTGCTCAAATGTCACATCGTTTGCGCCATTGGCAGTGGGAAAGCTTTAATAGAAGGCAGCATAAATCAGTTTCAAAAGTGCTTTAACTATCATAAAACATCTTTATGGGCAGCATTTCAGCTAAGCAGAAGATCCCAAGTATCTGTCAGTTATATGGGTTGTTCTTCTCAAGTACTGCAAGTTATAATGTTCTCTTTTCTTTACGTTTTATTACTTTATACCAGTATGGGGGAACATTTTTTGTTAAACTTAGCTCGTGTTTGTCATTTCTCGCCATCCATGGTTTTATGTGAGATTGAGAAGTAACTCCACTTACATCAGCAGAGTCACGTAGCTGCTGGCAGTGGTGCCTTTGGTGTCCCCAAGCCTGAAAAGCTGCCTGAGGTTCAGGAAATCCAGAGTTAAAGCCAACTTACTTCCATTACTTTAAATGCATTTAAACAAGTGGTGACTGGAGATTTGTAGCTAATCCACTTCTGCATTTCTAGGGTCCTATTCACAAGGTATTTGCAGTTTGAAGTAGGCAGCGGGCGACCCATCAGCTCTCATTTAGGTGGGGAGAAGGGGCCGGTGGAGCTGAGCTTCGGGCAGGGGACATCAGAGCAGGGGGACAAGGTTACAGATCAAAAAGTGACCTTGCTAAAGCAGTCTGCTCAAGCTAATGCAAGCAGATGATAATTCTGACTGAAAAGCAAACACTTCTGTTTTAGGGAGATGAAAGGCAATTCCCAGGTTATTCTGTGAATAAGATCAGATCAACAACTTGATTTTTGCAGAAATTGGCATTTGCACAGTAAGATAGCCGAGGAAACATACCTTCAAAGGTGGGACCATAAATTGACTCTCCTTCATCTCCCCTTCCAGTTATGATGTCTGCAGGGTAGATAAAAGTAATCATCAGAGACCAGGTTTATCACAGGTGTTATTGGGGATTGTCAGTGAGCAGCTCGGCCAAGGTCAGAGACGTAGGTTGCGCATCAGCCTGGGGGAACAACTGCACCCATCTTCCTGTTTTACTGCCGAAATTTTGTCAGACCTTTGGGAAGAGCTCTGCTTCTGTCCCAAGAGACGGCTGCTTTGTGGAGAACTATTGCGCACAGTGCATTTAACTGCTGCACCTCTGAGAAGGTCCAGCATCTGCTGCTGGGAGAGGTCCTGTGGTGGCAGTGGCCAGCCGAGGACAGGGCACCCTGGAGAAGGACGCCTGTTGGAGGGAGTAGCGTTAGAAGAAGGAAGGATGAAAATGCAGCTGTGATATTATGGTGAGTTAAGACCACTAACTTGTCTAATAAGAGTGATAATGGTAAGAGTGAAGTTCCCATCGAACCAGATTTCTGATGAATAAGGCACTAAAGAAACCTGATGCATCTATTTTTTACTTTTCTTTTAAAGAATTCTGATTTTGTTACTTTAGACATTGTCTTATGCCAGTCAGGTTATGGTTATTCCTCTACACTAGCAAGCTTGTCATTGTAGGCTTCTTTTACGGACTACATAGATATCTGCATAGTGATTCATGAAAAGTAGGAGGTGTATCTCCAAAGTTACACATACCTGAAATGGATTTAAGCACTCACATTTGGAGCAAGGCAAACACACGTAAGAAATACAGGTAGGTACGATGGATGATAAATAGACCAAAAGGGAGTGATGAAGGAGATGCCTTCTGGTACACCTCACTAATCTTGAGTTCCCTGGGGATGTCATTGGGCAAGCTGTGTGACCCATCGTTCCTGGTGGTTTTTGCTTGGTGCCACACGCCGCGCGCAGCACCAGTGTTCAGACAACTCAGCAGCACATTGGAAGGGCTCTCACACTTGGCTAAACACCTCCGTGAGTTAATCTCTCTATAAAACAAGTAATATGTTTTCCTATGGATATTTTTAGTTTTTGCATATTTCCAATTAATTTCCTAAATTCTTTTGATAAAGGTCTTGGATAATCAAAAGAATAAATTGTCCAAACTTTCCCCATGTTTAGAAAATGACATGGCTAAAAGAAAAAATGTTTTATGTTTTTATATATATATAAATGAAGATCTTAGCTTTGTCCTGGAGTTCAGTTATGTCTCCATGGATGAAGACTGCTATTCTTGCAGATCCCCCTGCCTTGTGCTGTAACTCGGTTTTACTCAGGACCCCTGAAGACGCACCTCCTCCTTGGATCCACCCGTTTTTCACTACGCGATGAAAAAGGGAGTTTTTGTAGGTGAGCTCTCGGCCATCACGGAGAGACTTTGCTCCTCCAGTGCACAGGGCACGGAAATTCTCACAGGTCCTGGGACATGCGTCTGAAAAGAGCTGCAAAAGCAAGAAGAGGAAAATACGTGTGAAATTCCTAGCTGGTCAGATTTCTGTCCCCCCTCCTTGGGCAGGTGAAACCATGGTGCTAGGTGGACTTGTTCCTTGTTTTTGCTTTTTTTCTCTGTAACATACCTCCAAAAGCAGCCTCCCAACAGGCTGTTCCTCAATGGCTATCTCCAGGTACACAAACACGTGCTGTTTAAAGCAGAAAAACAAATGCAGTGAGGGAAAGGCCAGGTCTCTGCTGCACTCGCTTCCTAACGCCAGCCAGGGTCCAGCCGCCCGGCACGAATGGTCTCAGGAAATGTCTGCAGGATCGGCACTGCAGAACAGCATTCCTACTGTTTTGTTTAAATACGCAAAAATGTGATGTTTAACTTCACTCGGCAGAAATCATCCTAACAGTGTGTTAAAGCGAATTACTGGGCAGAGCTGCTTCATCTTGCATTTATTTACATGCCTATTGCAGCTTGGACAGTACAGGCAGGAATAAAAGAATCTCCAGGAATACTGGCCACCTCACCAAAAGGGACATTTCTCACTCTTTCCAGTCAGCCTCAAATCTGCACACCATCGATGCTGTACCTTCTATGTTACTCACTTTAGTATGATATTTTTTTTTCTCTGCTCTCAATACTGACTCAGAGCCAGCCACATCACACCTCGTGACACCACAACATTTCAGGGGGTCTTGGCTGGGAAAGCAGAGGTTTGGCAGTTGGGCTTTTGGTACCCAAGAATAAGGCTACGCAAGAATTTTGGTACCCAAGGGCTGGGCGGTCTGGGATTTTTGAGCAGCGCGGTTGCAGCATGGGCAGCAATGCACTTTCATCTGTTCAGCCCTGAAGCGGTTAACAGATGTTGAGCATCTGGGCTGGTGTTTGCCCCTTCCTGGCTGCCAAGAGGCACAGAAGTTCTGCTGTTCTCGGCAGAGGATGCTCCCCTTCAGCCTCTCCAGCCCCAGAAAACCAAAAAACCGCCACCACCATGCTCACTCTTTCCTCCTTATATCTGCCCTTTCATCTGACAACCTCTCCAGCTGCTTACAGACCCTGTACTCTTCTCGTAAAAAAGTGCTACTTGCCTGGGTGTTTTTCAGGTATTTGCTGTAGAAATCCTCAGCAATCGCTTGGTAAAGTGCCTCGGGCTTAAAGTCACGATAGTCCCACTCATGGCAAGACCACTTGAGCAGCTCCTTCTCATCCCCCAGCAGCTGCCCATCGATGAAGCACATCACCGAGGAGGCATACGCCCACACCTCGCCTCTCAGTTCCTGCATTTCAGAGGGAAAACGCAGTCTCCAGGGATGATTTACACGTTTAGTGAAGAAACAATCAGCAATAATTCACCGCAGGTAAGGTGGTCGGTGACGTTTTTATGCTTTTTCTACTTCTAAAACTACAAAATCTGTCAACTGGAAGGGATTGGGCAGGAGGTTTGGGGGAACTGTGCTGACATTGCATGCAGTTACATGCCCTAAAGGTCTGGATCCTGCTGCTATGGGACATTATAGCGGCAAGAGTTGCCTGGGTGTCACTTTGGGGCCAGTTCAGACTGAATGGACCCCCCATGGGTCTCTGAGGGCATTAGAAAACCGGGGTGGAAGAGCTCACTTCTGAAACCTGTGGATGGCACTGAGCTGGGAGAGGCTGCAGCCCTGGGGAGAGGACTCGTGTCCAAAGCAACCTGAGGAAACAAGAGTTACCTTCTTTTTCTCCTGTAAATATTCGTGCCATGCAAATTCTACTAAAGGCTGTATTACAGGATCTGCAAACTTGCTTGGAAACTTCAGCTTCAGAGCCTAGATTTTCAAGGTAAGGAAAAAAAATTGCTTACAAGCAGTTTAACACCCTCTCCCAGCTTGTATTTCTCTCATGAACTGCAACCTAAGCCACGTTCCAATCCAGTTATTGCTCTGCATCCCTCATGCCTTTGATGTAATTCCTGACACTTACAGAAGTACACACAAATCATTCTAAGTCCCTCTTTGCGCATCTAGTGGGTGTCTTGTTTTTAAATGAAGGGCTGCTTCACGAATGTTATTAAATTGTACTCATGCTCCCTCCCTATCCTGCTCCCCTTGATGTGAGCAGTGAGACATTGAAAGATGTTGCTGGGCATCATCAACTGCGATTTCGTATGCAGAGAGTCACAGTCCTATACTGTCCCAGGAGACTGGGCCCAAGGCTTTGGGGCAAGCGCGCAGCTCGGTGAAGGCTGCAAGGTGAACGTTTCCAGTCGCCGTTGCTTGTAGCAGTGCATCAGGAGCACATCGCTATTTAGGTATGGGACATCCCTGTCGACGCATTTAGCCTCATCTCCATCTGGGCTGTGGCACACACGTGCCACAAGCTGAGGCTTAAAGCCAGCCCAGCTGGCCTTAAAAAGAATGAAGCGAAGAAGTGATGTTCTATTCAGCTCCCAGTCACTGTTGCTATTGTTGGGACAGTGGCTGGAAAGAAAAAAAAAAGGAAAAAAGCCAGGAGGCACACACCTCCTGCAGCTATTGGCTTGGCTTGTCCTTAGGGCCGCTGATAGATGGCAGAGCTTCGTCAGCTGTAAATAATGCTGGAGAACAAGCCTGGCAGGTAAACTCTTATAGGCGGGGAGGGCATAAAGGTCAGCACTGTGCACCCCGCAGCTGGCTGTGTGCTGTGTCATGCTGTGCATCCACTGCACGGCTGAGCTGCTCGTAAAAAGTCTGCAAAACCCCGTGAGGTTTGCAGCTTTTTGCTCTCTTATCTGAATCAACAGAGCTGCGTGAAGGAACTTGCCATAGGCTGCCAAGTCGGACAGCACTGCAATATCCATGACATCTTACACAGCGTTGCACAGTTGTAAAATCTTTTGGAGGTGTAGGAACAAGGAGGGGAAGATGCTGCAAGAGACACCTCCCACCCCGGGCAGCACCGAGCCAGGAGCCCATAAAGCCTGTGCCTGTCAGGGCCAAAGAAGAGCAGAAACCTGAAAATTTGGAATATTTTCTTCCTGAAAGCAGCTGCCAGGCAAGGCGTTCCTCTGCTTATTTACTTCCAGCCTGCACTGCTCCCCGCTGCTCCCAACCCGGCACTGGGGCCGAAGCCCTGGGGTTACCTCTGCCGCGCACTTGGCCACGTGGAAAGCTGTGTCCTGGAGCAGCCCCACCACTGTCACTGCCACCGTCACCCCCTGCGGGCCCATGGCTCCCCGGCCACCACGAGTCTGAGTCCGTCAACAGAGCCCGGCTCCCTGGCAACGCTGGACACCAACACACCCCCCTCCACTTCTAAGCGCTTCCCAAACGCAACGTAAGCAGGTTTCAACCCTGTGGGAGGGTGGGAAATGCTCCCGTTTCTCTTTTCCCCTGAAGGAAGGAAAGTGAGGTTACACAGAAAGCGTATGGCTGAGCAGGGGACTGAAGCCAGCTCTTTCCAGAGCTCATGATGGATGCTGTCAGTACCAGGTCATTATCCTGTTGCTAACAGTGACTGATAGCAGATGCCCAGCAAAAAGTGGTAAGAATAAGCAGACATGAGCGCCAGCGCTTCCCCACTACTGTCCCAGCCCCTGGTGATCCTCAGCTCAAGGATATCCTGGTATCTTTCTGTTTAATTCCCCTTGGTGGCCCTTTTCCATGTGAATTTCTTTGCCTTTTAGACAAATGTAAATATCCAGCACCCACAAAATCCAGTGAGGATGAGACTTACGTCTTAATTACACCCTGTGTGAAGTGTGCATCTCCTTTTGATGCACCAACTCCTACCCACAGCTGTATTCGCTGCATGCTGCCGAGACACCATTCCCACCGGCAGAGCAGGCAGAGCCGTACGGGGCATCGACGGAGCCGTTCCAGAGGGATGGCGGCTCCCGCAAAAGTGGCTCTGCGGGACAGCTGTAGGTTCAGCACAACTGGGGCAGGTCGCTTTTGTCTCTGAGGAAGGCGAATTTTAGGAGACGCTGATGTTAGAAATGACAAGGCTGAATTATATGTCATGTCAAAAATTTGTGTAATTTTTCCTGATATCATGGAGCACAGAACAATCATCACATCCCCAGGAAAAATACATCTTTAACATGTCAAAATCCTGTTGCAGATAAGGCAGTTGTGATTTTCCTGTGGAAAATATGTTTCGCAAAACAAACCTGTGTTAAATACAACAAAAATTACATTAATTTCTCCTCTTAACAATGTGCACTTTTTTTTCTCAATTGTCTACACAAATGGCTTTATAAAGTGACAAATTTGTACATAACCACAGAATTGGAACCAAGAAGCCTGTAGCCTCTCAGCTAGATGTTTCTGAACTACTCATGTAAAAAATTCAGATTGAGAAAGAAATCACAGGTTGCAGAAGGGCTCCCCCGCAGAGCCCTGGATTTTCTCTGGTCCGTGTGTGGCTCAGTGATATTTTCGTACAGCGATTCATCAGGGTCACACTTTCATAGTTATTTTGCAGCAATGCTGGATTTGAAGAGCTCCATCTTCACATCATCAAAGACTGTGAAAACTGTCAGATTCTGAAGGCTTAGCTATCACAGCTGCTCCCTTGTCTGAAAGACCTGCGTACAAGATGTTATCATTTCATTTCATGATGTTGTTCACCTGGACAGAACTGTTTTCTGAAAATTTACGATGAGGTTTTTTTAAAAAAAAGAGCAAGCCAAGAGCCACCAATTACTTGCTGCCTCCATCCATTCTGGTTTTTATTTCTCCTCTTCACATCACTTTGTAATTCAGGTACATTAAAATCTATTCAGCAGGTTGCCAATTATTAAAATTATAAATATTGAAATCTTGAACTGGGTGACACTTACTCATGCCAGCCTCTTTCTGTTACCCATTTATGACAACATGATGTTGTTCTGCAAGCTTATTCATAATATTTGAATACACATAAATGTTTTGCTGGTGATAAGAGTTAGACAGGACTTTGCTGGTACGGCTCTGCTCGCCAGCTGTGGCAGATGTGCCATGCTGCATTCAGTTGGAGAGAAAAACAATTATCGTGAAGAAAAAGATGGAAACCACAAGAGGTGGTGCAGTACATCTAAATGATGGTACAGAGGCCCTTTCAAAAGCCGTGCAGCTAATGTTCTTGTAAACACCAAGTCCTTTGAAACGTGCACACGTGCCCTGACAGGAGACAGAGTTTTGCTTCTGTGTGATTCTCAGAGGGTTTCCTTGCTCCACACCTCTCCACCTGCCATGCCTGCAGCCATTTCAGTTCCTTTTGGTCCAAGACAGCATCTGAAAGAGACTGAGAAAGAGAACAGAAAAACAGACTGGATTAATTAAAGAAAAAAAAAAAACAACAAACAGAAGAAAGGTGAAGGTACTGAAGGTGCTCTGGCAGGAGAACAGCGACATTTTGGTGAAGGGCGAGTCAAATGACTACAGCACCGTCCTGCCGAAAGCTGCACAAAGAATAACGCTGTGCTTGTCGAAGACGCAACAGCCAAATAACTTCACAGCAAATACCCGGAGAGGAAACATTGCACAGCTCGTCTGCTGAAGCTGCTGAACCACAACAGAGTGCTGTGGTGACTAGTGGGAGGGCCACTTTAGGCCGCCACTGGTCCTTCCTGAGAGATACCATGCAGGGAGAACGTAGCCGTTTGATCCCCCAGCAGTCACAGCAAACAACGTGGGAGACTTCAAAAAAAAGGTCTTCCTGCTGCCAGGGAACGATGGACAGATTCAGCTCCAGAAGGAAGGAAGACCTCTACAAGCTTAGTCTTCCAGGTGGAAGGCAGAAACTGATAGGACTTTATCAAGAAATTCAAAGCAAAGCCGAAGGGATAAGCTGGGTTTGAAGATGACAATGTACTAACAGGGCTGTCTACAATAACCCGAAGTTCTCCAGGTGACTGCTGTAGTAGCCACGAGGTGTGCTGCCTTCGAGGACAAGGAGGATCCAGTGGTTTGAAGGGAAGACCCATGAACACTGGGTTCCCTTCAGGAAGGCACAGACAGTGGGATACAGCCTCAGGTGTTAGAAAAACTTGCAGGACAGGGTGGGGAGTTGCTAACTAAACCAAAACCCTGCATCCTGCTCTTCCAGAGATACTTTCAATCAGGTAGGATTAAAATATTAGCAAGAAATGAGCAGTAAGCATACTACAGTGAGATGCTGATTCACCTAGAGTATGTCTGGATGGGTTTCTCCATTTGGAATAATTGCTTGGGCCAGAAATGAACAGCAGTCCCTCTGCTGTAGAAAACCATTTATTGTTCACCATACTTTACAGAGAATCTGAAAAGGGATGGAGCAAATAGGACTGTTACAGCTTACAGGACTGCAGGTCTGCAAGAAGCAGACTTTTTAATGCTTCTAACAAGTAGACAAAAGAGGTCCTGAAACCACAGCTATGGAAAGTATGGCACTATCTGTTCCTTCTCTGCTCTTGAAAAGAACCTGCAATAGCAGTAGGATTGGGAAAAACCCTGCCCAGATGGACTTCTGACCACGGGAAGATAAGCGTCTCCAGGAAGCACCCTTGAGTGCTGCCCGGACTCTGGGGCACACCTGCTTCCCAAACTGGTCTCCTCCCAGCCACTTCCAAGTCGGACTCAGCTTCTCCTGGACGTGGACACTCAGAGTCAGTGAGACAGTCTGCTGCAGGGATGGAAGACGTAGGGAGACAGAAGATGTACCAGGCTGCTATGCTCACATGGGCATTGGGTCAATGATGAGGAATGAATCCCATACTAGCTTTCATTTAAGGCCAAGTGGGAAAAGACTGAAAAAAACCAATCCCAGCACAGTAGGATAGGCCTTAGCAAACACCAACCGTGAACTTGATCACAATGACTAACCAGCTAAGATAGTAAAACAAGTGTCTTAAAAATAAAGAGATGAACTACTGTCAAGATCAATGCCAGGCTCAGCACCCCTAACTTCAACCTGAGAATAGGCATTCAGCTTTAAAGAGTTCACAGTGAGGTAGTCGTCTCCTCTTCCACTCAGATGCTAAGAGGTAATTGCTGTACAACCCCTCATAGTCCTTTTTTAGTCCCTCTGAGCAGAAAAGCATAAAACAAGTACTGAAAAACCCCTTGCAAAGTTACACATGCTGGCATGAGGCTTTTCATATTGACAGGATAATTTGCTTTCACAGTTCATATGAAATGAATATTCTGATACTCATCCGTCAAAAATCAGATCCTGGAGTGAAAGGACAAGCAGAGTAAGTGTACACACAACAGCCAAATACATGCTCTACAGCGTGTTTGCTCTACCCCTCAGGGATTTGTTTTTACTTTCATCTGGAGAATCAGCCAAAATCTTCAGGAAAAGCCAAAATGTCATAAACTTGTATTTGAAAAAAAAGAATAGTAAAATCCTTTCAGAGTTCAACTACATTGGGTAACTTAAAAATGAAGAAATACACAATGGTGTTAAACACTCACAAAAAGTGATCTTTCTGTAGTAGCCTCATTGTCCTGTGTTGATGCCTACAATCCTAATCTCATTTTAACATAGTAAGCAGTGAGATGGATTTGCTAAGATTAGTCTATGTGAGAAAATGAGAAGTTAAGGTGTTTACTGGCTAAGGAGTACAGATATTTAGAGAGCTGCTTTGAAATGTAGTTTCTAAGGGATGCATTTTTTTGCTAAATCATTCTTAGTGGCAGCTGGGCTAAAAAGTAAAGCTGAAGGGATTTCCTTTCAAATTCAAAGCAGTCCTAGGCTTCAGTTGCAGCTTTAAAAATGCGCACGCAGAAGAGGGATTTATTTTCATCTTTACCAGAAATGCATTCACGAGAAAGGAAGCAAATGGTGTCAAAAAAGCAACGTTTGTGGTTGGAGAAACCACGCGACCTTCTCGAGTGCGGGCTCCAATGTGTGCTGACAGCTGAAGCAATGCTGGGTGCAAGATTTGTCACTGCTGTGCTGTTCACAGGAGCCCATTTCTTCACTGGTAATTTGTCAAAAAGCGTAAGAAAATTCCAAACCCCAAACTTTTTTTTTTTTTTCTTTTTAGTTATAGGGAAAGCATTGAGCAATCACTATATGATAGTGGCTCAGGCATAATTGTAGCATCAACCTTAATCCTGCAAGGATAAGTTCATAATGAACAAATCAAAGGTCAAAAAAAAGAGGAAAGTATTTAACAGTTACTTTACTGGTAGTCTTAGAATTTAGCTTGTAACCAGCTTTTAAGCATTTCAAGGTTGATTAATACATGGCAGAGAAGGAACTCAGTGCAAGCTCCTGCAAACTTATGACCAGACAGTATTATGGCGGCACATTACAGTATTTCAGATAAAATTCAAAGCTGCTAGGATGAAATCGCTGGAATATTTACTGCAAGCTTAAATTTATACAATTAATCAGCAAGATTTTAATAGATGTTGTAACATGCTTTACTGAATTTTTTCATCTGTTCTTACAGCATCAAGACTTCAAGCTTCTGAAGTATAACAGCAGGATACGCTGGTTTTCTTTGGTGGCAGAAAGTATACAAATTTTATTTCTCCATTCTGAGAGGAAATAAAAGGTGAAAAGCCTAACTAGAGTTTTGCTGTGGGATACTTTGGGCTTTTTTTTTTCCTCACTGATTAATTCCCACTGTCTACCCTTTTCATGATCCATTTATATAAAAACTGATCTAGTACTTTGAAAAAATGGAGATACTTACCCGAACTCCCCCAGCATGTGGCGAGAAGCCGGCCAAGTAGTCCAGACTTTAATGAGGAACATCATCCAGAATCTGGGCTCCCCAGAAGAAGGCAGACATTGACACATTGGACTGGGGGTAGCAGGAGTCCACCAAGGTGACTGAAGAGCTGAGGCACACAATGGGAAAGGCTGAGGGAGCTGGGTTTGTTCAGGCCTTAAGAGCAGGTGGCCTTGGGAGGACCTTACTGCTTTCTTCAGCTGTCTAACGGGAGGGTGGAGAGAAGACACTTCTTGGAGGCACAGAGGTAGGACGAGAGGCAGTGGACACAAGCTGGAACATGAGGAGTTCCAATTAAACACAGGAAACATTTTTTTCACTGAAAATATGGTCAAACACTGGAACTGGTGGCCTAGAGAGGTTGTGGATCTCCATCCCTGGAAGTGTTCAGAATTCAACCAGACAACGGCAACATGATCTAGGCACCCCTGCTTTGAGGAACGTGATGGACCATATGGCCTCTGGAAGCCCCTTCCACCTTCAATTATTCTATCATTCTACTCACTGGGCTTTTCTGCCAGTGACTCTCTCCAGGCAGTCACATACATACAAAGATCTTTTGGTTTGCTTTCAAATTCACCTTAATTTTTACATCTTTCACTTGTTAAAACATAAAATATCAATGTAAATTACAAGTACGATATTTTAAAACTGAAGTGATGGTTGAACGCGTTGCTTTAAGACCCAGTGGCATTTTATCTGGATTTTAAACACACTAGTACACTACGTGAGATGTTACCGGTAGCCAAAGTTGAAAATGCAAAGCACATATTCTGGCATGGCATTTTATTAAGATGTCAAATCTTTTTTGTTAGCAGTCAGTCAGTCATTGAAAACAATCTATACACATCTCATCCGGTCAGTAAAAATAGCTGTACGACTTTAATGCAATATGCCCCACTTATATAGCTCATTATGCTCTGAAGTGATTCTATTCATTAAGCCCCCACAAGAAACAATTACCAGCTTTAACATATATTAAAAGTAACATTACATTCTGCTCTCGAAAGTACAAAAAAATAACACTTTAAATATACACTGGCTCCTAAGCTTAGACTGAATCCTGTCAAGAAGAGAATTTTGCACTTCAATAGACAGTGCCTTCAACATCAAGAGCTCTTCAAAGTGCTTGGCAGGGCGCGTGAACGCTATCCCCGCTTCCCAGATGACGGAATAAGGCACACAGTTCAACTGCCTCGCCCACAGTCACACAGAGAGTGAGTGGCAGAACTAACAGAGCAGAATTTGGGCTTTTCAGTTGTTCTGTGTAACCACTGCGTCTCATTGCCACTATTCAAGTGCAAGGGCTAAAGCATTTCTGAGGAGCCACACTCGTCCAGCACACAGTAAACAGAAGGGGTGATCCACAGCCAGTCAAAGGCTGCAACGATTTTAACCCAAACTAAACTAATCTGGTAGTCAATAAATCAAAATGCACTTAAGGGAATGATCACATAGAAAAATCATACATTAACCTGCAGAGAGAAAGCTCATTAAACGTAAGACATATGGTGTTAGCTTTGCAAATGTACTGGTTATCTTAAGCTTGACAGTAGTTCAGGTAATGTCGACTTCATCACAGAAGTCGCACTTTCTGATCAGCAGACACCTTAAACACGGTTGCTCTACCAGTGAGGTACACTTCTCCAGAGAGTCACATGGAAATGCAAGTACAGGGACAAATATCTCCTCAATCAGCATAAACATGCATGAGGCACAAAAACCCCATGCTAATTGCTTGTGAGGTATGGACTAAATGGTTGAGAAATACCAATCTGGAAAAATAAAAAAAGTCTAAAATAAATAAGGTTAAGAAAACTGAAAGCCACCCATCAAAAATTACCAGGAAATGCATCTTCAGACAGATATGCTGCAGAAAAGGACGTGCAGTACATGTAGTCACTGCCTGGATGAGAAGCACGCTACAGCCCAGCCCTCTGATGACAAATAAGCATTTCAGAAAGCCTGTCCTTGAATAGGATGCTCATGAGATGACTCATTTACTGACAACGACTGCTGATGGGATTCAGAAACACGTACGCTTCGATTTTGTTCTTCGCTGATTTGATGGGAAGGAACTGTATCTTGGCCAGAATGAGACTGTTGACTTGATTCCTGAGTTAGCTGCACGTGCTGAGCTGGATGTGAAGATCCTGCTAAGTGGATTTCTTCATTTTGTCCTTGATGAGCATGAAGATGTTCTAGTGCTTCCTTGGAAAAAGTGATGACATGCATTTGTTCAGGCTGGGCAGTCTCTATTTGGTTTGCAATCATACTGATACTTTGGATTTGTTCTGCTTGCCCCTGCTGAGCTGTAAGCAACAAGTTTTGCAACTGCTGCGGTGGCTGAGCAAGCAGCGTGAGGTTGGCAGCCTGCTCGGCTGTCATATTTGGGGCATTTTCTGCACTCACGATGCTAATGCCTTGATTATGACTAGGCATGAAGTTTATATTATGTACAGCGTCTGTAACCAGCAGTTGAATTTCCTGCCCTCCAGAGGTGGCAAGTTGATACTGCTGCAGCTGAAGAATGTTTCTCACCTCTGAACTGGTGTTGGTGCTCGAGGCAGCGCCTGCTTCCTGAAACTGCTTTTCCTTGCTATGAATTTTCAAATGAGACTTCAGGTTGTCCAGACGAGCAAACTGCAAACTACATTCTGGGCAAGAGAAAGGCTTTTTGCCTGTGTGTAAGATACAGTGTCTTCTCTTAGCACTGGAATCAGAGAAGGATTTTCCACATATACCACAAGAATATGGCTTTTCTCCTCTGCAAAAGAATGTACTTGATCTCATTAAAATATTCACTCTGACAGTACCACTTGCTGCATCTTATTATAGAATAAAAAACTTAAATGATTGTTTTGCTAAGTCATAAGCAGTTAAGAATAGTGACACTAAAAACATTCTCTGTGTGACTTCCTAATTATTTCTATTTGATGTCACAAACTGTACAACCACTTTCATTAGTATATACTCAAGCGCTACAGAGGTTATCTACTCTCCTGTCATTATACTAGACGTACAAACTCCACGCTGATAGACCTTGACAAGAATGCAACAACTTAAAATGGCTAGTGCTTACAGTTCAAAGTAAGAACGTTTATTAAGAGCGTGGACTTTAAAACAGACAGAAGTATCCAAATCCTAACCTGCTGCCCAACTCAAAGGGACGAGGAATTTTACTGGAAATGTTTTATTTTATGTAAGGCCCACAACAGTTCATAGAATCACAGAATAGTTTGGGTTGGAAGGGACCTTCAAAGGTCACCTAGTCCAACCCCCTGCAATGAGCAGGGACATCTTCAACTAGATCAGGTTGCTCAGAGCCCCATCCAGCCCGGCCTTGGATGTCTCCAGGGATGGGGCATCTACCCCCTCTCTGGGCAACCTGGGCCAGTGTGTCACCACCCTCATTGTAAAAAATTTCTTCCTCATATCTAGCCTGAATCTCCGCTCCTTTAGTTTAAAACCTTTACCCCTTGTCCTGTTGTAACAGGCCCCACTAAAAATTTGACATGCCTTTATGCAATACATCACACTGACATGGATAAAAGATAACCAATGCTATTAAAGAGACATGATAGACTACAGGGAAACAGGACAATGCTCTAATAACCTTGTTACCCCATGACTAATGTTCTGCTGTCAAACAAAAATTCACAGTAAAATTTTCAGATAAATTATATAGAAGTACATGCCCATTAAATGGACACAATACACAAAAGAACCACCTCACAAGGTCTTGGCATGCTAGTATTTAACAGTGCAGTACTTTCCACTACCAATTATTTCTTTAAATAGCTTAAACACACATGTCAATCTTTAACCACTCATTCAAAATGCAGACAAGCCCTGCCCATTCTATAATTGAACAAGCACTACCTACAGGTATCAGATTAGAAGTTACATTTTTAAAGAATGTAATGAAAATTAGACATACACTACCTGTGAATTCTAATGTGAGTCTGAAGAGAACTTTTAGCTGTAAATGATTTGCCACAAATTTCACAAGTGAAGGGCTTCTCACCTATCAAAAAGAAATTTGACATAGCACTTCCCAACAATATAATAAAAATATTTTATATTTTACCACACACAGTATCAAGTGTGTACTGTCAAATCCTCACGCTTCTGCCATGGGTCTGACACCAAACGATATCTGAAATTGAACGAACTCACTAGTTAAATGAGGGTATAGTACTTTAAATGTATATTTCTGACCTTTCTCCCCTTTAAAGATAAAGAATTAAGTGATCCAAGCCCTCAGAGCAACAGAAAAACGTTCCTACGATACAGCTGCAGGTGTTCCACATGGAATAGACAAGTTTGGAAAAGGCTGACCCCAAACTAGTCAGCATTAATGCTCAGCTCACGTGCAGCACCGTGCAGATGAGTATGCCCATACTTCCAAATCTGAGAAGTGAATCCAGCATCTCAACAAGTCGACTGGCTTCCTGTAGGGCCCCATCCTAGGCCTAAGGTATCCTGGGAACACCAGTCAAAGAAAAATTACAGTGGGTTGAATAAATTGTGGGTTTGTTGGGGTTTTTTACTGCATTTGGAATTCTTGTGTCTAACGGAGTGGAAGCAGAGAAGCCAAATTAAATAACAAAAATGTTCACAAGAAACAGATACCACCCAGCCGAACTGAATCCAAATTCATACCATAACACACCCTTGTTGCACTGAGCTTCTTTAAGACACCATACTGAAAATGCAGATCACCCCTGTGGTAATTCACACCACCACAGCAGACTGAACTAGGGACGGGGCAGCAGCCAGTTTCCAAGGAAGCTTCACATTTAGTATAGAACTGCAACACTTATCAGCTTTCACATGGCTTCAGAGGGCAGGGGCAAAACATGAGAGAACAAGAAATATTTGCCAGAAGGGACCCCTCATCATCTAGTCCCTGCCTCCTACTGAAAACAGGAGTAACTTCCTAAGTAGATTGTATTCTCATGGCACTCTTCTGCAAAGCAGAACAGCTGTATTGATGTTAACATCTGTCCCCAGCCTCCTTAGAATTTTACATCTTGCTTTCGAGATGGGACAAATCAATTGTTATTTCTGCATTGTTAATACTGGTATCTGGCCTGTCTTTCCTGGAAGCAAAAATATATTGCAAGCCAGTTTCTGCTAGAACTCATCTTAATTGATCAATTTTTGTAACTTACGTTGCTACTATGCTTCCTCTTCTCATTTCCCACTATATTTATAGAGCTGTATCAGCTTCGGATAAAAAACTGTTGAGAGTGTCAACAAACACTATGTTCTCCCCAACAGGAAATGCAGTATCTGTAAGTATCACAAGTTAACACTATTCTGGATACACAAAAAACTCCCAAAGGCACAACTTCTGACCTCATCCTATCCCAGGGAGTTTAAAACTACGTTTTTTTCACTAAGAAAGAGAAGGAAATGAATGAGATACATAACTTGATCTGGTGCAGACTTCACTACAACTGCAGACAACATACTTAAAAATAAATTGTTCTAGGGAAGAAATGATTGCCACTGTTTATAGCTATTTTAAAAGAAAAAAATATTTACAAGTCATCTTATGATCTTACCAACTTAATCTTCAAAGAAAACTATTTAAAGAAGCTTATGCCTTGTTATCATTAAACGGTAGATCAACATTTTCATTGCTGTTATTCAGCCATTCAAGTATCGCCTTGCCCCTTAAATCTCTAAAAACCCCCTCTGACGCACTTACATTAAACCATCCCTCCCAGCCCATCTCCTGCCAGCATCTGGTTTACTACAGTGTAATAAAAAGGTAAATGGAAATAATTATTTTTCTGGTCAGCAGCATTTTTCATAAGCACCCGTCCCTCACAGATAGGGGTGCACAACTCATTGAAGACACGCACTTTGTTACTACTTATTTCACCTTCAGCCTCACACATGCTGGATGTGCCTCTCCTGAGAAACTGAATTCCCAGTCCAAGGCTCTATCAGAGAAGAGCAAACTGGCATTTTCTGCAGCAGGCTTTATAAGAATGGGGAAAAAAGCTCTTCCTATAATAGGCGCAGAAGTTCATATCACAGAGAAAGTGTCATTTGCCTAACATTGTTTTGTCTGAGTTAATTCAAGGAAAAAAAAAAAAAAACACAAAAAATGACAGACAATATTACCTGTATGCGTTCTTAGATGTTTCTTTAACTGAGCTGCATCCATGAATTTGCGACGACACTGGTTACATTCCGGCAGTGAACGGCCTTGTCGCAATAATAAAAAAAGTGTCAGTGCAAGAGTGATCCCCTGTATCTCTTCAGTGATCTTTGTTAAAGCACTTTCCTGTAAAATAACCACTTTGATATAATATAGAGATAAAACAAAAGGTGATTCACTGCCTCCTCCCTGTCTTAATTTGTCACACTTCTATTTCTCTATTTAATACTATCACAAGAAAAGAGGGGACTGACACGTACCTGCTCCCCTCCAAACACACTTTCTCTTGAAGCTTTGTAAACTCTGATTTTTCCCACAACTTCCTGTGTGTGTAGCTCAATCTCCATCCTGCTCCAGAAGTGAGGGGGAGACTTGTTAGGGCTTGTTTGCTGTTACTAGTCCAAAGCAGTGGGAAACTACCAGGCAATTTGCACAACTGGCCACAGATGCAATTGTTTATACAATTCCTAGCTTCTATGTAACATGGACAACAGGGCTAGAATAATCAAATTGTATGTCAAATACAGTGTACTAATTTTTAACCATTGTAAGAGTCCTTCTCATTAACTATTTTTCTGAACATTCCGTTTGTTATATACCATTCTGTCTTCTTCACCCTGTTCATCGTTACGTCTAGAAACCACACATCAGGGTAGCAGAGACTAAATACATCACTGAACAAGAATTTTCAGCTTTAGTCAATCTTCAGGAGGACAAACGAACATGGATTGCTGGCCAGCTCTTTGACTCAAACTTCTTATACCTGTGTGTACGCGATAGTGGCTCTTGAGCTGCCTCTTTTGGCTGAAGTATTTCCCACACTGATCGCATGTAAAAGCCTTCTGCCCTGTAAAGAAAATCACTTATTAAAATGTAAGCCACATCCAAACCAAGCATAAGGACATATATAAATAAACCAGCACACACCAGAGGGAGCAGAAAAACCTCTTTTCAGAAAGGCAAATTCTTGGGAGAGGGGTTACATTTGCCTTGAAATATTTACCTGTATGTAGGCTCATATGCTCCAGAAGAGAATGTTTTGTTGTCAGAGCTTTATTGCAGACAGTGCAGGTGTATGGCCGTTCTCCAGTGTGCATCCGCTCATGGACCTGAAGAGAATGCTTCTGGGAAAAGCCTTTGCCACACTCACTGCATTTAAAAGGGCGCTCCCCTAAAAGCAAAAGATGGCACTTGTAAGTATAGACGCATTAGTTCTTGCTAGATATTCTGAACTGATAGTGAGATGCACTGCAATGTACTAGCCACTAAAAAATTACTTTTAAGTAGTGATATGGAGAACTAAAAGAAAGAGACAAGTTTCACATAGCAGTAAAATAATTCTTTAAGTATTGCCATATAATTCAATGTTTAAACAGAGAAATTATTAGCTGCAATCGATGTGAGACATAAAGGCTATGAATCTGCTGACAAGAATAAAACAGTGAACACTGTCTCGGAGACACAGCATAATAATTTGGATCAGTGTGCTATTTTGGACAGTTCTTGCTGTAGACAACAGCCACACTCCAACAACCAGCTCGCATTTAGCAAAGGTCACTAAACCCCAACCCAAAAGCAGGAGTCTCTTAATGCCTACCTGTATGACTTCGCTGATGAATAGCTAAGAAGTGATTATATTTAAATACTTTGCCACAGTCTTTACAGCGAGCTTCAGAACCCGCACGTTTTCTTTTTCCATCGGTCCTCTTTGTCAGTCCTTTTTCATCCTCATCACCAATGAGTTTATAATCTTTTAGTTTGATTGATCTCCTTATTCTACGTTTGCTGTAACGGCTCTGAGTGCTGTGTGTTATTCCTTCAGATTTGGGATCATAATTCTCATCTTTCTCAGCTGACACATCGACAGCAGCTTCTGAGCCACAAGCAGGTTCATTTTCTTCTGCATCTTTCCTCGCTGGAGCATGTTCGCTGGCAACTGTTTCTTCTTCCGCAGTGTCTTTTTTCATAAAATTTTGCGTATTTTGCATGGAATTGTTCTCTCTCAGCTGCACATCTTCAGCAGGATTTGCGACTGATTGTTCTTCTTGGACACTCTGGATTTTCCTCGGTCGCCCTCGTTTTCGCTTCGGTGGATCTTCACTTTTCTTGTCGCTTGCCATAACAGGTACAGAGGTTCCACCATTTGCCGGAGCCGGTAACGCGTTACTGGGGCTACAGCTGGCCTGGTAGTCCGTACAGGCCCCTACCAGATCATTCACTTTCAGCAGCTGAGCAGTAGCCAGAATCTGTTCTGTGGTTCCTTCACTGGCGCGGAGGCAACCGGTGTAGATAAATTCTAGCAGCGCTCCAAAGGTGTCTGCAACCATTCCCTCCAGCATGTAAATGGACTGCCCTATCTCACCCTCGTCTATGAACATCATGGAGAAGTATTCACTGCTGGCAGCAAGCAAAGCTTTGTGGGCTCTGAAATGCACATTCTCCACTATTAGAGTAATGTCACAAAGAAAACCCTTTTTCCTTTGTTCTTCAAAATTAGCTAGAATGATATCTTTGTGAGCTTTGGACTGGATGATGACCAGTTTCTCAGAAGCATCAGGAGTTGTTTCTGCCATTTTTACTGAAAATATCAAAGGAGGTGCCTACAAGACCAGAACAGCTTTAATAAAGAAGTATTTTAGAAGTCTGCATGATAGGACGCTAAATATAATTTGCTTTACCAGAGTTAAAGAGTTTCTGAAGCAATTCTGAAGCCTCTGTACTTTCTATTAAAAAAAAAAAATCAGCACTAATGCTGACATAGATTATCTTCAAAAAGTGTTTTTAAATCCTAAGAAATGGCTGCAGATAGTTTAGTCTTGGATGTGAATTACTGTCTATTATTTCACTTGTTTATCTCTGATGTACTGTGAACTGTACAGCATCTGAAAAAAAAAAACCCCTCACTATCCCTTCTGAAAACTCCTTTCACAATTAAAACAATCAGACAAAAAGAGGTCTTTGTTCATAGCTACTGGAAACAAATAATAATAAAAAAGGTCAACTGCAGCTTCATCACTGCAGATGCCACATTTCAGATTACTCGGGGATGAAATCATGTAATCAATGATAAAACTTCACTGGCATCGGTATGGCAGGACTCCATGCCTTCTTTTACCCACTTCTATTCCTTCTGAAAATTTCTCTTTTGGAACATTTACCTGCTAAGCTTCAGCCTATGAAGGTGGGCAATATAAGCATAAAAACTGCAGCTTTTTCCAAGAGCCCTGTCTAAAATAGGGTTGACTATGGTAGAGATCTGCCAAAAATATCCATTTCAAGAGGATCAGCTGAGCCAGAAGTGAAACAGATTAGCTATCCAGGATCCTAATTTATAAAACTATCATATTAAATACAAATATTCATATTTGCATTTAGTAAGCACAGCAGTTCCAATTACCTGAAGGAAGGCTGTAAAAAACAACACACACTACACGCAGATGATACCTAAATGCTACCGAGACGTCCAAAAAGTCTTTGGGGTTTTTTTTATCCACATTCAGCTACCAAACAGTTCAGGCTGGAGCCAAATTGTTTTATCTGGGAGCTTTAATTTCTGGAGGATGTGAGCCTGGTGTTGCCGGAGTGCCTTAAAGCCAGGCTGCAGGTCTGAGCCAGCCCTGCGTGACACGGGATGGCAGGAACTCCCGAGGAACCGCTGCCAGCCCTGCCCGCTGGCATTCCCGAACCCACACCTGCCTCCGGCGGGGCAGCGGCTGTTCTGTGGGTCTGGATCACGTGAAGGACTTTGGTATTTGATCACGAGTCGACATCATTATTATTTTGACTGCAAAGTCCAAACGGGCACGCTTACCTAAAAAAAAACAACCAACAACAAGTAACTCTAGAGTAAGGCTGTACGTGAGGCGAAAGCACCCGGCCTGCCAGCGGCTGGTCAGACACGCTCCAGCCCACCCACTGCTGAACCCTGGAAGGACTCACGAGCAACAGGCGCGTTTTGGGGGGCTGACCCCGGGCCGCCCCCCGGCGGGCCCCGCTCGACGGGCGGCCCGCGGGACACGCCGCAGCGCTGCGGGGAGCAGCCAGAACCCGCGGCGGGGAGCGCTGCCGCCCACTCCCGCCGCCCCATTGAAGCCCCGAGCTCCGCAACTCGCCCCCGCAGGCTCCGGCCGCCCCCCGGGGGAGGCCACTCGCCTCCTAAGCCGGGCCGGGAGCGGCGCCCGGGGCCCAACTCCGTGGTGCTGGGGAGGAGCGGGTTCCCCCAGCCCGGCGGCTGCCGCCCTGCCCGGGCCCCGGCGGCTGGACGGGGCAGGCTGGGGTGTCCCCGGCGGCGCCCGGCACTCACCGCTCAGCCGCCAGCCCCGCTCCGCGCAACCGCCGCCGCACTTCCGGGCGGCAGCGGCGCGCCTTGCGTCGTGACGTAGCGAGCAGCGTACGACGTAACGGCGGGCCCCAGCCGGGGCAAGTGGCAGCAGCGCCGCGTTTCGCCCTGCGCACTGGGCGATAAGCGTGACACGAGGCGGGACTCAAGACTTAAAGTTGTTTTAATTCAAACATTTCGTGGCTGAGAAGCTGCTCGTAGAAAGCGTGGCGTTGTTCCGCAGCCGCGTTCCGGCAGCGGCGCTCCGTGGTTTCCCAGAGGAGGCGCTCGGTGGCGGGGGGGCGCGCAGCGGGCGCTACACGAAGCCGGGGCTGGCGCCCTGCAGGGACAGGAACGCCCGCAGCCTGTCGTCCAGCCCGGGGGGTCTGCGCCGCGGCTCCCGGTAGGGCCCCGCCATGGCCGCCCCCAGGTAGGGCAGGAGCCGGCAGCGCTCCAGGAACTGCGCCAGCTGCCTCCGGTACATCTGCCGCACCGGCTCCGAGCTCCGCGGGTTGTGCGCTGCAAGAGGGTAAACCGTGTGTCAGTGTCCCCTGTTGACTTCGTGGGGTTACACAACGGAAATTTTAAAAGCAGTCTACACCTGATGGTTTTATACTCGATACAGATAAAACTGCTGTGGGTTGTGCCTGTTGACACCAAACCAATAAAAACGCAAGTCTGGTATTTCAGAAGTTCCTAATTCCAAAAGGGTAATGATATTCAGAAAGATCAAGGCTTTTGTAAACAACAACAAACATATTTTGTTACTTGTTTGTCCCACAGGGGTCCATACTGGGACCAGCACTGTTTAATATCTTCATCAATGATATAGACAGTGGGATCGAGTTGCACCCTCAGCAAGTTCACAGATGACACCAGGCTGAGTACTGCAGTTGACACACCTGAAGGATGAGATGCCATCCAGAGAGACCTGGACAAGCTCAAGAAGTGGGGCCATGTGAACCTCATTAGGTTCAACAAGGCCAAGTGCAAGGTCCTGCACCTGTGTTGGGGCAACCCCTGGTATCAGTACAGGATGAAGGGATTGAGAGCAGACCTGTGGAGAAGGACTTGGGGGTACTGGTGGACGAGAGATTGGGCATGAGCCGGCAATGTGCACTTGCAGCCCAGAAGGCCAATTGTATGCTGGGCTGCATCAAAAGGAGCGTGGCCAGCAGGTCAAGGGAGGTGATTCTGCCCCTCTACTCCACTCTGGTGAGACCCCACATGCAGTACAGCGTCCAGCTCTGGAGCCCTCAGTACAGGAAAGACATGGACCTGTTGGAGAGGGGTCAGAGGAGGCTCCCAAGATGATCAGAGGGCTGGAACACTTCTATTAATATGAAGACAGTCTGAGAGAGTTTGAGTTGTTCAGCGTGGGGAAGAGAAGGCTCCAAGGAGACCTTATTGCAGCCTTTCAGTACTTAAAAGGGGCCTGTAAGAAAGACGGGGACAGACTGTGTAGCAGGGCCTGTTGCAACAGGATAAGGGGTAAAGGTTTTAAACTAAAGGAGCGGAGATTCAGCCTAGACATGAGGATGTAATTTTTTACAATGAGGCTGGTGAAACACTGGCACAGGTTGCCCAGAGAGGTGGTAGATGCCCCATTCCTGGAGACATTCAAGGCCGGGCTGGATGGGGCTCTGAGCAACCTGATCTAGTTGAAGATGTCCCTGCTCATTGCAGGGGGTTGGACTAGATGACCTTTGAAGGTCCCTTCCAATCCAAACTATTCTATGATTCTATATGCTCAGCTGCCATCAACTTCCCACTGAAATGGTGCAGCCCAGGTGCGGCGTGGCTGGCACCAGGCCACTGTGTCCTTGGCACAACTGTTCTATGACCGAAATGCTTTGCCCATAAATAAACACGAGCTGACCGATGTTTCAGAGAAGGAAGGACATGTCAAGGCCAAGAACTCTACAATGAAGAGAGTATTGTTTCTTTTCTTTCTTATCTCTCTGCCCTACATTAGGATCGAGTGCCAATCCTCAGGATATTCTTTTTTATTTTAATGGTTACACTGAAGCAAAGGGGAAGGAGTGATTGAAGACAGCCAAATCATAACCATTTTTTTTCCTGTAGATGGTACTTTATATCTCATTACAAAAACTGGACGGCATGAAGGGCTATGCTAGGAGACACTTCAGCCCACTAGCTTTAAATTGTAGACAACCGCATTTAACAGCTTCTGAATGATTTTTTCAAGCATAGAGCACTTACAGGAGTCAAGTTTGAAGGGCACTAAATCACTCTAGTGACGTATGGTTTCCTACTCTTTTCCAGGAGTAAATCTCTCTGCATGTATGATTGATTTCCTATACCTTCTCAGATACTAAAAGCAATCCAGTATTGTTGTTAGAAAAGCTGCAGGAGCAACTAAACCAGTGTTTCTTGTTCCCTATTTAAATGTGACATTAGAGAGTGACATAAGTTGAAGATGAGAAAGTCTTACTTCAGATAGAAATAGGACGTAAAAAATTTTCAAGGGACTACAACGTGAAGCACTTTGATCAAGTTTTTGATCAAGGACGGCATGACTAGTCTGAAGAGAGCCACAATACTAAATAATCCTATATTTGCAAAGGAGATTTTTCAGTCTACTGGAATGCTGCATCTTAAAGTTGTGAGCAGTTCTACCCAGTATTAGAAGAAGATAACTTGTTCTCCTGGATTCCTATGGTCAAACTGTTTCTCGCTGCATAAGGAGAAGAGATCTCTGCACTTGCATAACCTTTCCATTTCATCATCCAGTGCTAATAATGATTTAATGATGCAATATATGAACAAAGCATTCCTAGCATGGACACTGTTATGTTAGCAAAGCTGTGCTAACAATAGAATGAAAACAGTCTTTGTGGATGAAACGAACTAGAGTATAAAAGCAGTTTTGCTGGCTTAAGAACTGTACATTTATAGAGGGGTTTATCGTGTGCCTACACTGTTCGGTGGTCTTCCTGAACAAAGCTCTGCTAGCAAAAATCTGTGATAGTCCGAGAAAATTCTGGAGGGCTCTGGAAACTGCATCAGGAAACACAGGATTTGAAGAACTTCAGACAAATAACAAAGAGTGCCATTATCTAAAAGAATAAGTAAAAATTCAAAATAACAAAAGGCAAAGTAAAGTTCACCCACTGAACAGATTGGCTTATAAAAGGCGTCGGAAATCTACACAAATTGGTTATCAGTGTTGTATTGGATGATTTAGTGCATTTATATAATTCACTATTTTTATAGTGTATTATTTTGTACACTACCTTTTAAATGGCAGGCGATGAACAGCAGAGCAGTTTCTTTTACACTTAGGAAGGGAAACTTCGGCTTTAAGCAGCCTACTTCATTCAGAGCTTTTATCAGAGAAGTTGCTACTCCCTAAAGAAAGCAAACGGTTTTAGAAGACTCTTACAGAAATCCAGAACAAAAATATATTCAAAGCCTGATCCTGTTGTCACGCAAATCTAACAATATAGGGTGATATCTAAATTGGCAAAATTTAGAAGATAACAAGTAGTATAAAATAGGTAGGAAAGTGACCATGAATCCCCCTTTTTTTTTTTTCCTCCATATTGATGTCTGAAAATGTAACCAACTATCCTTAAATGATTCCAGACAGGCTTGTGTCTATCCTGATGTTAGAAATCAAAGCAAAACGTAATCTTGCAAGACAACAAAACAAAACAAAGGAGTCAGAAAATCCATTACATAATATTGCAGTGTATGATTCCCCTCTGATGGCCTTACTTGTATTTTTTTCCATTAAAGCTACAAATATCTATTATTTTAAAGGTTTTAAAAAATTCCTCTCAATTGTAAGTACAGAATTTTCAATTTAATATAATCCCATTAATAAACTATAGGACTCATATTGCCTTAAAATGAAATAAACTGAGTGGTATACACTATATGTTGCAAAATGGTGTTTTAAAATAGAAAAGCAAGAACTGGCCTGTTCAAGGTATCCGCATAAAGGAAGTGCAGTGAGTACTATTGGCTCCTTTATTGGAGGGAGTTTACGTGGCAGCTTCAGATTCCAGTACTTCTCTGGTAACCTAACCCGATAAAGTAAGCACTTTTAAGATGTATAAACTTTGACATGATTAAAGATTAAAATGCAGTTAGTATATTCACCTCATAAACTTGAGAAGTTTTTCTTCACTTTCAAAAATATATACCTTATCTTGGTATTTTGCTGCATACTCAATGTTGCCAGGCACCAAAGCTTCGTATCTGAAGAGACAGAACAAGAAAGACTATTAATTCACAAGAAATGTAAAACATCATTTGCACAGTGTAAATTCATGAGCTGCTGGAAGCCTTCTGGTAATTTAGCAAGTATAGGAACTACAAAAAAGCAATTGGATTATCCAAGTTTCCACCACATGAGTGACAGTTACAAGGCTCAAAATCTGAGAAAGTCTCTGCCTCAAAATCTGTTTATTAAGGGACTTTTATAGTGCTTCTTTAGAGCTTCTCTAGTTAAAATGCCAGTCATGGTTGTTCAGGAGATTAAGAAGGGACAGCATAGAATTGATTCTTACCACTCTACCTTGATGAGAAATTCCTGCACGCTGAGGAAAAGCAGTGGGACTTCGTAGTGGAGTTTAATGGATTTTTTATAAAAATTGTAATAGATGGCTTTGCATCTATTGAGGTTTTGTGAGTTTTGTTTGAACTTTCGAAAGCTTAAGATAGAGAAAACTCAAACTATATCCAAGTTATCCAACTATATCTTCATCACAAAAGACAGTAAGCCAACACAGATCCTGTAGCCACATGAGTTTCAAAAGGTGATTTTACACTGATTTCCAAAGCCAGAGGCACAATATGGAGAACTGTAATTGCTTTTCCTGTCCAAACCCTGAACACTATTAAAAAGCTCTTTGAAAGTATTTCCTCATTAATATGGTAATGTAGGACACAGTCTGTAATTCAGCCGATGACAACTGCTGTGATGTACCTCTGTTTTCCATCTAGGTAAGTGACAGGACAGTATCCCTGCATTTCAGCGCTCAGAGGGAATAAGGCCTTCACGTCTGCCGCAGTCAGCCTCTTTGGCAGCATGTCTGGGAGAGGGAGAGGGCGAGGTGCCAGTGGTGGCACATAAACCTCTGGTCTGCTCAAGAATTTCTGTAGAAAAAGAAATGAAATGTTTTTATAATGAAAGAAGCACTCTAAGACTTTCAGCCCGGCTCCAGAGGACTGTCTCATGCAATGTAGATACTTGTTTCTTCCACAACCCCTCTCTCAGTGCGCTGGGGCTGCTGCTGCTCCTGGGTAATTAATTTCTTTTCCCGCCCACTCTCAGTTGAAGTCATCACTATCCGCCCACCAGCCATCACTGTCCATTGCTGCCATTAGCCACTCTCTACCTCCAGTGTCTCCAAAACAGACTGAAAAGGGAGGAAATGGTTTTAAAATTGATGTTTGATCTATGACAATTTGTAAGAGGAGCTTTGGTTTGAATAGACTCTCTGCTGCATTTTGTCTGCCTAGACTCTTGGTAGCAGAAGGATGCAGAACAAAAGCTTGAATACTGATACCACTAGTCTAATTTGGATTACACATTGCTTCTTTCTGTATGGAATCAAAGAATCCAAGCAACAATGTTCCCCCTGCCGTTAATCCCCTCCTGACCAGTTTTTTGACACTTACGTCCAGTTCTTCCTGTGAAGCCATTTTGTAATAGTGTCCTCGAAATTCTGCAGCAAACTGCAGTGACGACGTTACGGAGCAGTCAACCAATTCACCCTTTTCTGCAAGGCTGACGGGACAGTACTGCCCAAACTCCCCCAGCCGATGCCGCAGCTCTTCGGGAGTGATACATAAATCAGCAATGCTGGCTGCTTTTCCTGTTAATAAAAGCAATTAATAATAATGTTTTGTTAATGAAAGACACAGAAACATCAGACATTTCTATTCAGAAATGTTGCAGTTTAGAAGATATCATAATTTATCATGTGAAAATGATGTAATGAAAATTAAAATAGCAATTTTTATAGATTGATATTAAAATGAAATTGCAACCTAATTTACCAACTCATTTTAATAACATTTTTCTAGTACTTAAGAAATATAAGCATTATTAATGATGTGGGATACTCTGCATGCTTAACTTATTAGTCTGTTTTTCCTGGGACAGTTCTATTTAGGATTTATTGTTTTACTCTTTTGTGTTGCTAAGGAGCAGTTCAGCTATTTTATTTCTTTACATTGGTGAGAAGAGAACAAAGTATGAAAAAAGCCTCACATTTATTCATCCATGTCTTGCAAATGCTACAGTCTATCTGAACAAAATATATTCAAAATCTTGAATAAAATGTCATATAAACCCCAAGCTATTTAAAAATTGTGCTTTTCAAGCTTGATGTGAAAAAGTTAAATATTTTTAAAATATTTTTTGGCTTATGACTGCGATTTTTAAAAAGGGTGCAGCCACAGAGCTGTAAAAGTTAAAACCAAAAGCTGGATATAAAATAAGGAAGTCTGTTTGCCCTTTAGAGGAATTCTAGTTAAACTGTACAAGCATATTTCAAAAGATTATTTAATCATGACCAATGCTGACACACAAAAATTCAAGTGGGAACTGTGCCATTTTAGACTAAAGTGGTTTTCCTCTCACAGCACAGAAATTAAATCAAAAGGCACATGGAACCTTAATTCTGAGCTGATAATTAACATTCTCCCCTCCCCTCTTCCTCTGCTGACACTTGAGTCATGCTGCAAGTCATAGTTCCCCTCGTATACTCAGGGGTACCATTTGTGATTTGTCAGCCAGTGTTGAGGAATCTGCCATGGACCATGAGACCGCTGGTTTCTTTCAGCTGTATTCTGTTACCCTGTTCTTCAGAAAATGGCCTCAGGCTGCCCTGTGCTTGTTTGGTCTTAGAGAGCCCCTCAAGGTCTCTCCAGATGAGACTGAAGAATTTGAGGGTATGTATGCGACCAAGAATTAGCTTCATCCAAAGCAAGCTGAAGTTGAAATGCACTTGTTACATTGCAGCTTCTTAAAGAATCAAATATTATTCTGAGAAACTTTGTTTTTCTTTTACCTTCTCTTCTTTTTTCCAGGTATATTTGAATTTTTTTAACAGCCACTTGAACTTCCTGCAGTACTTTGTTCCAGATCCACCACTTGCTCTGAAAAGCATCAATCACACACCAGTTCTGATGCTCCTTCTTATAGTAAGTCCTAATTGCGTCAATGTGCTGTTTATAGCAGGAATTTTTAATAGCTAGAATCTGTGAGCTGTCATGTTCAGGGTAGGGAGGTCTGAAGACAATGAAAAATAACACTGTTTTAATTTGAGTCTGAAGAATAGACCATTTCATTGAATTTCAAATGTAAATTCTAGAGTCCACTTTAAGTCCTTTTTACAAAATTTGGCCTGTTTGAAACTCTAGAACGTATTTGAGAAATACAACTTTCTTATTAAGAATATTAGCAGTTAGGTATGAAAAACAGCATACTTCTGATCAGACAGTTATGTTTAGAAATGAAGAACAAAACTTTTGCTATTTCTGTCCCAAATACAATTCAATGATTTTATAAAGGACTTGGAATGTATCAGCACATATTGACTGACACACACTACCAATACACCATAAAATGGTACCCTAGACACAATGCTATGAGACTTTAAAATGGAAGTAAATTGTTTATTGAAAAACGGGCTTAAATTTGAATTATGTTGTTGTTTTTAAATCAAGGACAGGCCATAATCCTTGGATATATTTTGAAAACTGTCTGTCATTTACATAAATGAAAATAATCCACCTGACCTCTAAAAATATTGTGCAAGACCACGAGAGATATTTTGACTAGAACACAGAAGGATCTGTTCTGGTTCTTAATTTAAACGATGCCAAAAAAAGATAAACTTCTGTTTTAATAGGATTAATTTCTCTGTAAGTTGTACCTTTCAGAAATATCTGATATTGCACATTTGAATTGTATTTAAGCCTATGAAATGTAATTAGTTTGGTATTTGAAATGAAAAGTGTAAAGTAAATACTTTCTAAAAGACAGCATTAATTTAATTTTTTGCAATGCAAATTGTCTTTAGGCTTTCAGTAAACAATTAAGCATTGTACTGATTACTTGATAAAAAGAAAGAGACAAAATGAAAGAGACATGCAATAATGCTCTAAGCTATCTGGGACTTCTTAGAAACACTTCCTCTAATGAGAACCAGATTCTTATACAATTTAATTTTAAGCTGAATGTTCTGTTCTTTTTAATTCTCTGTCCATTTATAAACTACTTACTGCTCTTCCTCAAAAACAACCAACAGCTCTTTAAACAGAATATTTATCTCCTTAGAAAAACAAAGCAGAAGCTGAACTGAAATGATTAGATGAGTAACTCATTAATTGTATACATTATTAAAATATACATTGTTTGCATCTTTTAAAAAGAGCTCCAATTAAGACTTAAAAAAGAGCTTATTAGATGAAATATCAATTTCCCTTAAGATGATAATAATTGAATTGACTTCAGCAGCAGAGTGAACTAGTAACATTTCATTAAAACCAATTAAATGAAGCAGTGGGGGCTCAACATTGCACATCAGTGACCTCAGTCATGCAGTCAGGGGGTCTGGCCAGAGCTCGCCACAAATTCCTCTGACCTCTTATGTCTCCATTTCTGTTCCATGGAAATCAAGGCATTGGAATGTAGAGGGACTGGTGTCCATGTCTTTTCACATGTGGAGTTTGGGACTGGGTTATGCACCAGCTTAGATACAGCCTCTCTGTGTACAGCACTGAGGCACATAAATAGAGAAATGACAATATCATGTGGATAAAAAGATTGCAATCAGGGAGCATCACTACCTGTCCATGCTTTCCTTATCCAACAGGGCTCTTCTGAACACTTCCTTTGCATCCATATCTAATTCAAAGATTTTCACTGGAATTATCCTTGCTGATTCCAAGATCTTTACTTGTTTTTTTGTTACAGGGTATCCGTCAATCACAACTCTGCATATAAAGAGAAACAGAAAGAGTTTTAAGAAGTCAGTTTCTAATTAGCCTTTAAGACTATGAATATTGCTAGTACGTTCTCAATAGAGACAAAAGTCTACACTTATGTCATGATGACATCACTGTCCTGACTTGATAGACACAGTCTTCGCTCCTAAGAATTTACAATCAAATTTTTTAAAAAGTAAAGAAGATAGAATAAGAAATAGTAAAGAGTTAAAAAAACCCCACACAGGGCAAAAAGTATAGGAATGTGAGTGGATGGCTCTGACTTATAAAAATGGCGGACTTTAAAATTCTGATACATCAGTAATTCGGAAACATAATTTTAACAATGGGAAATCTCCATATGCATTGGGAAGAGTAATTTTCAAAGTGAAAAGTAAAATAATTTACAGTACTTGAAGAGTTTTTTTAATCATATTGAAGAAGAAATGCTTTTCACAGAATAGGCAATACTGGGGCAAAGCATAGTGCAACAATATTCCAGTATTTAACATGAAAGAAAAGTTGAAAGAATTCTGATCTCAAGCTCAAATAATTTCAGATATTATTCCAGAATTGCCTTTCTCTGTAACAATTCCCCTTTTTGGGGAGAGGAATTGAATGTCCTGAAATCATGATCATGAAGCATTTTAAGTCTGCCAGTTTGGAAGGTGTTTCAGTGATGGAGAAAGAGCTTAGGAAATCAGGATCACATATGAATGATGGGGAAAGATTCACTGGTGTCATTTCCTCCTTAATAACAAAGCTAGAAAAAACCTTGAGTACTGAACCAGTCTGCATGACCAAAGAGAATCAGATGCATCCAAGTTCGTACTGGAGTTGGTATAAGAGAGATAAAATTGTAGTTCTCAAAGGATAATCGAAAATATTGGCTTATTGACTGAAAAAAGGTAACTTTCAGAAAGCATATTACTTGGATTTATGGGAATATACGTACTTGAAAATTGCAGAAAATTGTGCTTCAGTCTGGTTTTCCAGAGTAGCGTGAAAAACCTCATTTTGGATGGATTATTTTCTTCATGCATAAACCACTGACGTGTTTTAGTGAAATTGTTTCACAGTGACAACATGGGAATCACTGCCTACGAAGGGACTGGCATGTCTGGAAAAAAATCCCCGAAACCCAGACAAGACTCTTACCCAGTGGTGTTACACACAGAATTCATCAGAGCCACGTCAAGAGCCTGGATGGCCAGTTCATCAGGTACGATCTGTCCTTTGTGAAGATGCTGCTTCAACGCAAGTGCCAACTCGCTCTCTGGCTGCTGGTTTAACACCAGCCGTATGGCCTCTCCCATACTCAGGCGCTGTAACCCATACACACTTGCAAACTTCTTGGCAACTGCAAAACATTTTGATTTCAACACACAACTTTTAGGTAAGCAACATCACAACCTAGCGGTCTGTTAAAGTATGGCCTTAGTCTTAGAACTAACTGCTCAGCTCATTTCCTGGGTCATTCCCAATGCCTAATCTCAGTAAGTGGGTCCCTAAACCTTCTTGGCCCCCTAAAGAATCTAAACCTTGGCATATGTGCAGAGGATGCACAATGTACTAACAGTGTTCAGTTAAGCACAAACCTCAGCAGCAATAGTCAATATTATTACAAGATACGTTAGAAAATATTATTTCACTGCTGCTCCTTTTACAGATCAGCCCAGCAGCTAGACCATTTATCCAGGAAATGGAAAATATGGTTAAAATTTCCTCCTTAATATGAGATAATTTGAACCCATCTCTTCTTTTTCTAACACCCTATTCTAATCATTAAGCTATGGTGTAAGCTGAATTTTTGCCTCCTCCAGTTAAAGGCAGAGACCTGTGGATTGAAAGAGTCATGGAGAAAGAAGGAGAGGGGAAAAAGACGGAAATCTTGGGGATTTTAATCTAGAAGTTTCGAAACAGACTGGAGAATGTGGAGGTTTGAGTTCTGGTCCTTGATCCTATAAATATTTTTTCATTTTACATTACATCATATTGACTGAAAGAAATAAGAAAAAAAATAGAAAATAATCAGAAATAATACAAGGCATATAAATAGTGTAAGTTGAGATTTTCTAAGTGCCAGTCCAGGTCACTTAACTTCTTAAGAAGTTGGGATAAAATTCAGATGGTCAAGACCTAAGTATCTGACTGTCAAATGAGACACTAGAGAATGTAACTAAAAGATTCTATGCCCAGCAAGAAAAGCAGGAAGACCAACAATTTTAATGGTTTATGATTTTTTAACAGCAGTAATCACAGATACACCTTCAGTCATTAGAAAAGGTTTTGCTTTATAGATAATACTGGCTCCTACCTGTAGTCTTTCCTGATTTTGGAGGTCCCACGATTGCAATCTTAACTGGCACAGCTGGTTTAGCTTTTGGCTGACAAATATATTTGATAGGATTTTTCATAAATGTTTCTTTATTTTCTTTACTTGAAAAGAAATAAATATATTGTCGATGGATTACAGGAAAGACACTGTTTTCATGGCTTTCTTGTGGCTTGATTACTTCTCCTTCACTTAGCTGTAGCATATACAAAATGGGAAGCAGTTGATTAGGTTTTACAAAACCTCTTCTGAGCACCAACTCTATGAAACAAACCATCAAAGCATTCTGAAATTCATACATATGGACATAATACTTTGTCTAGGTCTGAGGAATTTCCATATATATGCAATTCTTGTACAAAAAGATGAAGTAAACATTGAAGAGAGAAAGAATATTCACTGTTTCCAGTAGGTGGTACCGTAACACTTTCTGTCCATCAAGAGAGTGTAGTCAGAGAGGTATAGCATCATACTTTTTAATTTTCAGAGAATAAAGAAAATAATTTTATTCCTCTGTGAATTAAAACCACTTATCTGCCTGACAGTAGAAGATATACTGAGAACATTGTATTCAGCAGAAGTCATGTACAAATTAAGAAAACAGAAAAGAATATCAATACTTACATTGTGGTGAAGTGTAGAAACACAAAGCAAGCCAAAAGAGCTTTTGGTAAAATACATACACTGCTGATGAAATCTTTGCAAACACATCAGACAGCCCACTAGAAATTCTGTAGTGCTGATGGACCATTGAGATGTAAGAGGGGCACTGATGGCAGAAATGGTCATTACAGAAATGCAGGATTCCTTGCATCACTCTCCACTGTGGAAGAACTTACTCATGTCCCTGTTGCAGCCCTTCTTGGAGGAACTGCCTTAAAGTGTCAATAAAATACATTTTAGAACGAACTGTTGACATCTGTTGAAAAAATTGCCAAGACCCAATGATCTTGAGGGTCTCTTCCAACTGAAATGGTTCTGTGATTCTATATTCACCATACAGTTCTAATGGGACTCACAAGTGAAATTGTTAGTGACTAATATGTAACCTGTTGCTTATGTTGGCCACTTTTCACAAAAAAGGAAGGTGGACAAAGTGACCATTTTTTGTAAAGGCCTTGAGGACTGATCCTGGCAAACATAGTCCAGCAAATCCGACCCTGTATTGAGCAAATTAAAATATATGAAGGAAAAAGCCCAGTAGTTACGGGCATACATATGGGATAATGGGGAAAAGCCAACTCGGCTCCTTGTAGAGGGAAATCAGACCTCTCAACTCTACTAGTTTTCTTTGAAGGAGTCAGTAAATATATAGATAAGTTGATCTGGTTGTTACAGTAAGAGATGAGACTATTCTGCTGTGCGGCATTACCTTCCCAGACCCTTTTCTGATTCTTAGGTTCCTCTTCCTGCATAAAGTCATTTCAGGATGTTTGCCCTCAATTTGTAAGATGCCAGGAGTCTGTTCTACTGTATATTTGCTCCCGTTCCTCCCTCAGCTCATCATTTTTATTCTCTGCTTATCTAATCAGTTGCATAACTACTTCTCCCACTCCCCAATTTAATCTAAAAGTAATTGGCATATATTCTATCTGCCTCTCTACAAAAAAAACCTCTGGTCCTTAATCAATTTCATCATTTCTGTTATATCTTCAAATACCATCAAAATGATCCTCTTTCCCTTTCATTGTTGTCAGCACATCCACTTCCACTACGAGCACACCACTCTGATTTTATCTAATAGCTTTCTATGACTTCTTTCTTCTAACTGAATTGTACTTTTTGGTTGGTAAAAAAACACTGTACAGCATAAACGAATGAACTGGAGAAATGGAATGACAAAAATGTGGTGAAATCTAATAGAGCAAACTGCAAGGTCTAGTGTGTAGGGACTATTAATAGTTTCACGCATAAGCTGGTGTTCAGTAATTGGAAATGACAGAAGAGAAGAAATATCTGCTTCTATGAATATGTCCCTAGATTATGAAATGCCAATTTGATGCACTCATGAAAAAGGCAATTCTGAAATCCTAAAATATTTTAAATAAGTATTTTGATTATATGAAACCGTAGTAAGAGCTGATCTATATACAATTCTGATTGCCAAGGTTAAGGAAAGATAAATGTGATCTGGAACAGATGAAGATCCAACACGATAGCTATACAAAAGCAAATAAAAGTTACTTAATTAGCATCGTAAAATAAAGGCTAAAGAATCTTTCCTTCAGGAACTTCCTGTTTTCTATATCTTGTTCACTGTGTGGTTTTTTAATCAATCCTCCTTTTCAGTTCTGATTTACTCACGATCCAACCTGCTTTTATTTCCATGATTAAACAAAAAAATTTACCCACTAACATTTCACTTGCTACCTATAAAACTTTATCAGCCCACTTTTGGGGATAGACATGAGTACTTTCTGACCTCAGCTTTCCAGATCTCTAGTAAAATACTATGGAATTAGATTTGTTGCTCTTCAAAGTTTGTACATTTTGACAACAAAGAATTATTGGTGATGAATTACATACATGTAACATTTGTTGGTTTATTTTTTTGCCACTGATAGGCTTGGTGGCCACCCGTGTGGCTTCTTACAAATTCAAACCCCAAATCCTTTTGTTTTGTTTTCACTGCTTCTGGAAGGCTTTAAGACTTTCTCTGTTGTCCTGTGTTTTGTGGATCATTAAGAATTAAGCATTTCTTTCTGATTCAGTGCCACCTTTAATCGTCACTAATCCTAACATAACAAATTTTGTACCTCTCAGCCTTCATTTAGCTGCAACGGTGAAAAGACTAACGCCTTTCATTGTCAATGCTTGCCATGTTTTGTGTATATTCAGTGGTGTGGTTTTGATTCAGTAATGTAGTTTTCATTAAATATTTCTGGTACTAGTTGCTACTGTCTGATAATATTTTTTAATATTAATATTAGTATTTTTTTAAGTATCACTTATTGAAAATATTCTTCAGCTATTTAAGAACATTACCTTGACTGGATCCCACCGACCAAAAGAACTTGGAAATTTATATAAGCAAACTAGCATCTTCTGTGCAACAGGCAAACTTATTGGGTAACATTTCTCAAAAATGCTTTCACGATTTTCCACTAGAGAATTCAGCTTGCTATATATTTGGTAGCGCACGACGCGAGGCTTCCGTCCTCCATTGATCTCAATTTGTGGTATTAACAATTTTTCAAATTCTTCCTAGTTAATGAAAACATTAGAATCATAAACATGATCAGATTTGTAATAATGACTGACAGCAAGAGTTTCTGTGCAATATCAAGGATTTCTTGAGCATGTTCTCGGTCACCATAAGTCAGCACAATCTGATTTGAGATGAGAATTGGTCTTCCTGCCCATTGAAGTTTAAATTATCCAGCCTATATTAGGTATCACACTATTTAAAAAACAAAACAAAATGACGATCTGACAGTTAACTTTGAGGAATCTACTATGATAAAGTGAAAGCTTGAGGAGTATCTTTCATTAAAAAAAACCAACCAAATATCATTCTTTCTCTACTCCAAACAATTTAGGGTGGCTCATTTAGTTAACCTAAAATATTGCTGCGCTCTGGTGACTTATTGTTCATAGTTTGGTTGCCTGCATCAACTGACCTGTCAAAAAGGAAATAAGGACACCAAGACTCTCTAGATCTACCAAAAAGTGTTCTTTGTTTTTTTATCGCCACAATATCAGTCTTATAAATTATCTACTTTTTGAAGCATGTACCTTCTCACTACAGCCTTCATCTTGCTCACATATTTAGATCATAAGTGCAGCACAATTGTTTAAGCACTGTAGTTTTTGAATTTGGCAACTAAAATAAAACTGAAAACTCTTCTTGTGTCAAGCAATCATATAATTTAACAAAATCAGCAGTGGAATAAGTACCTGTACACCTTGTAAACCCTCTGTTTCTGAATCAAACTTTTCTGAAATTTCATTTTGGATGCGGTCAACAGCATTAGCCTCCTGTTCTTCTTCAGACTCTTCTTCTTCTTCTTCAAAAAACTCTTCTTCAAGTATAGCTTCAATATCTTCTTCATTTTCATTCTCATCTTCCTCCTCAGTGGCTTCAGAATGCTCCTTATTTGCTAAAGCCTATAAAGGTAAAATGTTTTGGTTTGTTTTATGTCTATGATACAGATATTTTGAAGGAATATATGATATTTTTGTCTCCTTTTTAATTAGAAAAATCATTAATTCAACAAAACCACATTTTGGGGCATCCTTTGTTGTAAGCAAAAATCTAGTAAATTCTAGAATCATATTTCAGAAGAAAATACACAGGTATTGCATAGTGCATACAGTGAAACACTGTACCAGTTCTAAGAGTGCTTAAAAAACTCAAGTGCTACACTGCAGTTTTGATAAGAGGAGTATTTTTTTCATACGTGGTATTGTAGTTTGGCAGGACTTTGTTATAAACAAGCTTGTTAGCTGAAAGTGTATTTGACAGAATTTCATGAACAGTCAAGTAGTACATTAATGCACATATAAGTATACCTTGTAATTGAGTTTGAGCAGAAATCCTGGTACAATCATGTTCTGGATTAACCATGGATTTGACAGGGTACCTAAACCACATGCCTAATTGCAATTAGTGGGGTGTATTGGGTTTATGTGGCAAGGTTTTGGTAGTGGGGGAGGACTACAGGGGTGGCTTCTGTGAGAAGCTCCTACAAGTTTCCCCCATGTCTGATAGAGCCAATGTCACCCAGCTCCAAGAAAGGCTGGCCACCAGCCAAAGCTGAGCCCATCAGTGACAGTGGTAGTGCCTCTGAGATAACGTATTTAAAAAGGGGACAAAAAACCTGTGCAACAGCAACTGCAGCAGCCAGAAGAAAGGAGTGAGAATATGTGAGAGAAACAGCTCTGCAGACACCAAGGTCAGTGAAGAAGGAGGGGGAGGAAAGAGGTGCTCCAGGTGCCAGAGCAGAGATTCTCCTGCAGTGTGTGGTGCAGACCGTGGCAAGGTGGCTGTCCCTCTGCAGCCCATGGAGGTCCACAGTGGAACAGATACCTGCCTGCAGCCTGGAGCAGGTGGATGTCCAAAGGAGGCTGGGACCCTGTGGAGACCCCACACTGGAGCAGGCTCCTGGCAGGACCTGTGTCCCCCTGGAGAGAGGAGCCCAGGCTGGAACAGGTTTGCTGTCAGGACTTGTGACCCTGTGGGGGACCCACGCTGGAGCAGTCTGTTCCTAAAGGACTGTACCCTGTGGAAGGGACCCACACTGGAGCAGTTCATGAAGAACTGCAGCCCGTTGGAAGGACTCACGTTGGAGAAGTTTGTGGAAGACTGACTGCCATGGGAGGAACCCCAGGCTGGAGCAGCGGAAGAGTGTGAGGAGTCCTCTCCTGAGGGGAAAGGATCAGCAGAGACAACGAGTGATGAACTCTGGTTCATCAACCTCTGTTCCCTGTCCCCCTGTGCTGCTGGCAGGGAGGACATTGGAAAATTGGGAGTAAAGTTAAGCCTGGGAAGAAAGGAGGGGTGGGGGGGAAAGTGTTTTAAGATTTAGTTTTTATTTTCTCATTATCCTACTCTGATTTGATTGGTAATAAATTAAATTAACTTTCTCTAGGTTGAGTCTGTTTTGCCCGTGACAGTAATTGGTGAGTGATCTCTCCCTGTCCTTATCTTGACCCATGAGCCTTTCATTGTATTTTCTCTCCCCTGTTCAGCTGAGAAGGGGAGTGATAGAGCAGCTCTGGTGGGCACCTGGCATCCAGCCAGGGTCAACCCACCACATAGGGCTACTCTTATGCTTACAAATTAGATACATTAAACACATTTGTAAGTATTTTGCTGAATTGGAGCACAAATTGAGAATTCTTCTAGAATTGTTTTTAGTGTTCATGAGTCAACAGTTTCTAAAACAATTGGAACACCATGTCAGATTATTTTTGAAAGCAGAAGTTTCTGCCAGTCTATTTTTACTATTCTACATGCCTTGAAAACTCTGTGACTAAAATGTCTAGAAATTTCTAAGATACAAACGCAAGCACTTCTCCTTAAAATCTTTCTTTTAGCTTGTTTTCTTACCTCCTGTTTCTTTTGCCTTTGTTCTGCTAAAAGTTCTTCTCTTCTTCTAGCAATCTGCTCATCCTGTTAGTGGAGAAAGTATGTAAGACAATGATATTTGCTAATAAAACTCTCCTCTGAGAACTGGTAATGTGACCTAGAATTAATGTTGTTCTTTCCTCTCTTAAAACTTGCTTCTAATGATAAAAAATATGATCTGTGCAGCTTGAAATTTTGCAGTCCATATACACCTCTCTACCAGGTGAACATGTAAGTAAATTTTAGTAAAAGTTCTAAGATTGAAATTACCAGAGAAAAAAGACTCTGATTCTGATGACACTAAAAATATTATAGTATCGGTAAGCTACAGAGTTTCTAAACTTACAGGTGGTTTTTCCCATTTGGCAAAGGAGTGACTGAGCATAGTATTAAATGTGTGCTGCCCAGTTTTTACTAAGTTATAAGCATTTGAAATACAGTCCCCTTACATACTCAGTAGATACGTGTCAAATAGCAGATGGCTAAATCCTAACTCAGAAGTAATACACAAAAGCATTCTTCTTAAGGCCAGCGTGGTTGATGGTCATTCAACCTGTAATTGCTATTCTTGCACACTGTAATACTGTGCCCTGAACTGAGATCAGAAAAACTAAGAATGTCAATACACTGGCAATAGTGCAACTTTAGAAATCCATGTTAACTCCAAGCAAGTGGTCTGGTGTTCCTCAGTGACACAGCACTGCAGGTGTACTCATTGCTCTCAGTATCCTTTTGCCAGCTTCTTTCACTGGAGAAGGATAGTGTTCTGCTTTTCCCATGCCCTCTGTATGTTGTCCAGCTTTAGTAAGAAAAGAAGGAATAAGAGTATACCCAGCAATGCTGCATGCTCACAGCACCACTCAACTGGCTCACCAACTGGATGCTATGCAAAATACTCAATGTGTAACTAAAAACTATATTCCAATATGCATAAGCAAATACATCAAATTGCTGTCACTTAGGAAATCCTGATTCTGTTCTTTCCTTATTTCTTAATGTCTTTTGCAATTTCTATCACTGCTTTGTGTATGTATTTTAAATAGGAACCTGTTATTTTCCCATTGTCATCAGGAGCCATTTTGATGCCTACACTGTTCACTAGAAGTTTGGACCCTAGCATCCGTAGCACAGGTATTTGCCACTTGAATTATCAGAGTAACTGCTTACAGGGTGAACTCAGTGCAGCAATGTAGGCTGGTCACTAGAATGCACCTTTTCCAGCAAGATTGCCAACTGGCATCAGGAAGGACTAAATAAGAAAAATACTTTACCTATCCTAGATTGTATGCATTGACACAGCCAACCTCTGGCACAAGCAGTTCAGAAAACTTTCTGGTACTATATAAGCATTGTCCTGAATTCTGTTATACTTACTTCCTGTGTGTCAGCTGCTCTGTAGTGACTTGCACTCTGTAGTAACTTATGCTCAGACCTTTTCTGATAGTACATGTGAAGTACTTTATCTCACTTTCATAGAAAGCTAGGAACCTTGAATAAATTTCATGTGCTGACTGTAAATGTCTGTATAGAGGTTTCAGGTGACTTCAATTAACTTGTAACCTGTTCAGCAGTAGGCACAGCTTTGCTCAAGTGGGAGACTGTGCAGCTGCAACAGCACAGAGAATGTGACTTAGTGCTACTCAGAGAGTCATAGAATGGTTTGGGTTGGAAAGGATCTTAAAGATCACCTAGTTCCAATCCCCCTGCCATGGACAGGGACAACTTCCACTGGACCAGGTTGCTCAAAGCCCCATCCAACCCAGCCTTCAACACTTCCAGGGATGGGGCATCCACAACTTCTCTGGGCAGCCTTTTCCAGTGCCTCACCACCCTCACTGGGAAGAATTTATTCCTTATATCTAATCTAAACCTACCTTCTTTCAGTTTACATTTCTGTGCAGTATCATAGTTGGAAACACAGACACATACACTGTACAGTACCTATGAAGTCAGCCTATGGGAGATGCAGATCTGTTCAACAGCCCATGCTCAGGGAATCCAGGATACAACAACAAGACGGTGCGTGAGCCACGTATTTGATTTTTTTATGACCACATTCACCCTCTCCACCTAGTTGCCTTTTGCCCAGGACTTTCCAGGTGCCTGGCATTCTGTCAGACACTTTTCTTGGGCTGTGAGATATCTAAACTCCTGCACAAATGAATTGCACAGAGGAGGAAAAGAGCCCTAAATTCTTTTTGGTTCCCATGGTGAATCTAGGAATGCTGTGGATGTGTGGGGCTGTCTCTCCTGCTCCCACATCTGTTTCTCTGTTTGCTCTTCACTGCTTTGGGAGTTTTAGAATCTGTGTTCAGACCTCTGCTGCTGAAATTACCAAAAAAAAGTAGACAGGACTGAAAACTTACCCTTATTTTTGCTTTCAGGTCTTTCAGTTTCTTTTTTTTTTCCATTTTTTTATGTTGTCTTTCTTTCCATTTTTGCAGACGTGGAGGAAGAAAGCGGTCAAGAACATCACTTTCTTCTACTTGAATATAAACCGCAACATCAGGACAGAGTCCTCGTTCTGACAAATACTGGGCTTCATCTGGAGTACGAGGGAAACCATCCAGTATGAATCCTGTGGACCTAATTGGAAAATAACATATTTACCACCACACAATGTATTTTAAAGTGCAACACAGTGAAAATTCAATTAACTTGAAAAAAAAATTAAACTCCCTTATTAAATGTATATGTTAAGAGTAAACTTAAAAAAATACTTTCAGGCATTACCTTTGACAATGTAAAACTGATACTTAACTATGTATTTTAATTGGTGTACTAACAAATGTATTTCTTCTGAGGTTTTAACATGTAGAGGTTGTTTAAAAATAACTTTAAAAAAGCAAAATGAATTTTGTCCCCAGTATTGCTTGTGTGACTCTAAGAACAGTACTTCTTTGCCACTGCTCTTAAAACAATGGAAGGTGCCCCAAACATTACTTCAGTAATATCTGCCAGAGAAATCTTGTTGCCTGAAAATTTAATTTTCAGAAATGCCTGACAATTCTCTAGTATAGGATGGGAATTTTGTCACTCAGCATGGCCTACATCTCCCTTCCTGCAGATACTAAAAACATGTCAGATAGGTCGGGAAAACTCTATGACTTGTTGGAGCTCTTACAATCTCAAATTAGATGAGTAGTTGTGTAAAGCTGAATATTGTGTTAATAAGTTAATATTTCTTTTTATTAGTTTAGTCCTTAATAGGATGCATTGTAAAACTGCAGAAGACCAAAGAGGCTACAAGATGTGGGAGTGGATGGAAGAAAGAGGTGGTCCTGGATGCTGTGGGAAGAAATTGGGGGGAGGATATTGACTATGATATATATCGTGATGAAGGTTCTCTTCTGCTATACGGTCCCTGATGAAACTGAATTTATATAATATCGTGACATTATGTGTAATGCTGGGCAATTTTTTGTCCTGGTGCTTTTTTTTTTCCTAAAACTGATCTCCCTATTTTTACACCATTAAGAGAACGTTGTACCCTATCTGTGGGCTGACAGGACAAAAGTTTATGTGATGGCCTTGTTTATTCTTTTTAAGGCATTTCTTATACTGTTAGGAATTGAAACCTACTGGTCAAGCTGCCAGCAGTTATGATCTGGATGGAAATGTATGGAATAGATAGGACATGGAAAAAGGGATTTTTCCCTGCAATTACGTTTCCTGGCAATTACATCCTAAAAAAACCAATGTGCTTCCTAGGAGCTGATGATCTTATTTATTTATGGAATAATAATCGATGTTTATCACAGTGTTACAGATGTACTTTCTGATACAAAAAGAAGTCTGTTGTGGATACATCACTGGAGTGCAGATAGTGATGAATGCACAAGCTAACCTGATTCTTTGTTATTTTGGAGACCATTGTTACTTTGTCTTTGCTTTCCACACAATATTCACAGTATTTACAATATATGGAAACCAACAGTTACAGCTGGATTCCAGCTCTCCATATTTATTAATTACATGAAAACATTAAAGGTTTGTTTTCATATCTATCCTGCAAGCCCATGAAAACTACCCAGTTATTCAGGAGATTTAATCAAATTCAAGTGCACTAAGTACTTTTGCCCAGTCCTGTGGAGAGTCCATGAGACATTATATTGCTGTCAAAATATCAATCAAAATAGAGCAACAAAACCAAGACTGAGAGGTAGGTCATGATTCATAAAAAGTACAAGAGCATTGAAATAATGTCTGCAATAGTTATTTGTAATTGTGGACATAATGAATTATATACTTCCTAGGATTAATTAAAGAGAGAATCTAATTACAGTTACCGGAACGGCTCTTTCCTCCACCAGTCAGGAACGATGTTATCAAGGACTTCTGGAGGCAGTTCCTGATTATCCACTAGATTTGCTTTGATTGCTTCTTCCTCTTCAGTTAACTCCAGTTCCTTTATATAAAGAAAATCCACAAAAAACGAAAACAAAACAAAACAAACCCCAAACTAAAACCAACCAGCTGAAAAGCACAGAAAGATAGATCGCCCGACATTTCTGTGATTCTGTGATACTGCCTTCATTTGATTTAAATCAGCAGAAACAAAGTAAACTCATTTGCCACATTTCACTGTACTACATTATTAATTTTGAGATATTTTTGATGTGCCTGGGGTTTGGTAATTCCCTAATGCTGGGGCAATTGCTGCTGTCTGAGTTTTAATGAAACCTAAAACCAAGCACAAGTATTTAATTATACATACGCTCAACTCAGAGGAATAGAAACTGAGATGATCACAGTTTCTCCTAATTGCCTACAAGAAGTTTTCCACTTAGTTATACGTGTTTGCCTGCTGGAAGACTATCTGCTCTACATCAGAATGGTTTTTTACGTTTTAAAAGCAACTTTTTTATCTTTTGATGAAATCCAAAGAAAGATGTCAAGGAAAGGTATGTGAGGTTACTGCGCACAGGCACGTGACCAGACATCAGAAAGACAGTGATGTTCTACAGAGCAGTAGTACTATTAGTGACTGGTCAGATGCAGACCATTCAAATACCAAATGTAGCTCTTAAGTTCTCGTGAAATACTCCTTTTTTCAGAAAATGTGACACTGTGAGATTCACATGGCTGAGAATGCACTTCTTATAGAATGGTTTCCTGATACAAACTGCATTAAAAAAGAATGAATAGAGGATATACATTGGTGATTCTGAATTAGTTTACATCAGTCACAATATCAAAATACATGTTTTTACAAGTATACTGGACAAAATACAACATTTGAAGTCAGAAAATATCACTGTTCCTGACCTGCTGTGTTAATTTTTCATGATAATATTCACAGAAAAAAAAAAAGCTATTTTCTACTTAGTTGATATTTTTTCCCTGAAAACAGAATGGCAAAGTTCATAAGAGAAATGTGTCTGGTATCTTTAAAAGAGTTCAGTACTTTTTCTGCCATTCCTTACACAGGTCTCATTTGTAAAAAGTCATCTCTATTTGTTAAGAAGACTAGACACAGACTACCAAAAGAGTGTGTTTTTTAATGGCAGTGGCCATCAAATATGCACCTAATTTGCATCCAAAGTCACTTGGAGACAAAACTTAACATGCAGCTGGATATTCCCCTGATCCTCTCAGCAAATGGATTTAAGTTGTCCCCTGAGATTCTTTTGTGAATTCATTACAAAGTTCTGCTGTCCTTTCCTCATGTAGTAGTCATATTAACCCAAATTGCTCAAGAATTTGTTAGGACAACCTGTCAGAAAATAAAGAAATAATCCTTCTTAACAAAAGGATCCAAAATGATTCAGGAACCTTCAAAATGATGGTAGGGGGCTGCCTGCTGCAAGAACATGTCTGAATCAGCATTCCTATGCCTGACATCTATTCTGATAATGTAGCCAAAAGAACTTGAGAACATGCTGGCAGCCACAGGTCTGATGTAGTGTGTGAGTGAGTAATATTTTCTCTAGTGCCTGACCCAGCAAATACATTAAAAGATATTAGTATGGCATAATGGATACCTAAGAAGGCCAAGTGGTAGCCAGATCTGTAACACAAAGGCATCTTGAAAGCAATGTGTGAAGTGGGAGAAAACAGCAAACCCATATAAAAATGTATCACTGATACCACCACTGCAGATAAGCTGTCGAAACTGCATTCGTATTGATAAAAGAAAAGAAACATGAGATGTATATTCCAGGTACAGAAAAGAGAACACCTCGCATTGCAGTGGTTCGAAGGACAAGTTTGCTCCCCAGACCTGTCAATGCTGCGAGGGCTTTGTTTGAGACATATTTAAACAACCAGGATGATGTATTTTTGCTAAACTTCCCAGACTGCATGGTATATTTTGTTTATAGTATTTTTCCTTTGAGTATTATAACTGACCTTTACCTTAAGCTTTGATAGACAGACTTCTAGCATCTTGTGTCAAGGTGAAAAAAAATGATACAAATGAAATTAAATGGAATTATTTTGGAGAGGTATTGATCAGTGAAAAACAGGATAGTCTGATGGTGGTAGTCATACTCAGAGAAATGCTTAAGGGAGTCCATAAGCTTATTCTCTAGAGTTCTGTGCATGGACCAAAGAATAGGTTTCTAAACTGAACTGCAATTGCTCCAGCCATGTTTTGGTCATGCCATCAGATAAAGTGGTTTATGAGAAGTGTAAATAAAAAATACTACTGTAGAAAACTGTTTACCAGCAGATAAAAAGATGATGAGGAAAAAATACTAACTGAAGTGCCTTTGTGTAAGACACGTATTGATGCCAGAAAAATAAAGCTGAGCGAGAGCCAGCCACAAGCATCAGTGCCAGGAACACTTGCTATATTTTTGGCTGTGATGACCAAGTTGTAAACTGACTTGCCAAAAGAGCCTCTGCTTAGATTTAACTGATGAAAACCTGAAGTTTTGTTCTGACATCCATGATTTTCATCTGTACTCCATCTGTGTTGAAGCATTTGCTTCCAGCATCACCTGCTCTTGTATTATTTCCTCAGTTACACTACCTTTCAGTGATCAGGAACTTCCCCCACTTTTCAAGACAATAGAGTGTGTCCTTGAATGCACCTTTGGCAGCTTCTCAGCATGCATGAATGCACCCCATTGACTTGTATATGTCCAGATTACATAAATTATCCCAAATTTGATCGTGTTCTGCTGTAGTACCACTCTACCTATGCTTTCCTATTAGGCAAAGAGACCTGGAAGGCCACAGACTAGACTGGACTCGTAAAGACCAGGGTAAAGAAGGGATTGAGCATCTCAGCCTTTTCAGTAGCTTTCACCAGAAGGTCACCTGCCCCACATTCTAAGCCAGGAGCACAAAAAACCTGGCTCTTAGAATGTGATTCAGAAACTTATTTCTTCCTGAAGCTTTAAGAGTTGGATAAACTCTTATTTGTATTGTCTAGGAGGTATATTTTCAAGCTTTTTGAAAGATTTATATGCTGTGTACCTGTGTTGAGACTTTTCTGCACAATAAAAGCTTCTATCCTATCCATATATCTAAACACTAATTTATTTGTGCTGAAACCTTCTCTGTTTTTCCCAATATATCATTGTCTAATTAAAGAAGTTACTCTCTCCTGGTAAACATTTATGTAAACGTTTATTGTTCAGCGAAATTACATCCTGTAAGAGATGGGTTTTAGAATGTATACCTATAACAATTTTGAATCAGTATTCAATCTGATTAAGAAAAATAACTGATTTTATGAATTATTTTACCAGTATCATGAATATCCAGCTATTTGAAACAGTTTTTCAACTGGAAGGCATGTTTTTTGCTATGTAAGAGATTTTTCTGCTTTGAAACACTACAATCCAGATTACAAGGCCTACTGTATTAAAAAATACTAGTTCACCCTGTTACGAACATTGAGATATTTCTGCTTTTTCAACAAGGGATGATCAGACTGAAGGGCTGGTAGAGGCATTCCATTCTTTCACCCCAAGAGAGGGCAGAGAGCCCTGCTGATGAACATTTCTAAACTCCTGTGCAATTGGAGCACATGCACCAGACTGAACCTGCATATTATAAATACTTGAAGGAAACCCTACCTTCCCATTCTTATTTTGACCTTCATTTTTTTTTCTCAGTTTGTCTTCCTTTGCTCATTTAGCATCTATCTCTACTATTTAGATAAAAAAAACCACCTGTACACAATTCTTGGAAATGTTTTGAAGAACGTAGCATTCATAAGAAAACATTGTCAAGAACTATTATTTCCAAATTTCATTGAATAAATAATTTAACATAAGTGATTTTTATCAAGCAACAATTTTATAGGAAATTCCTATTCTGGTCTCAAAATTGTTATTTTGTGTATTGACATTAAAAAGATCAGATTATTACCTGTTTGCTTTTTTCAGTCTCAGTTTCAGTTATGGTCTGAGAGAAGCCCTCCAGTTCCTGTGGTAGAACCGGCATTTTATTGTCATCTTCTTCAGGTTCTTCATCAACATCCTGCCCCACTTTCACCTTAGTTTTGGGTAGGATCAGTTCCTGTAGATATTCTTCAAACTGAATATGGAAAATGCCTAATTTGTCTGCTATCTGTCGTGCACAAGTAGTTTTACCTGCCCCATGAGTTCCAAGTAAGCACACCCGTAAGGGAGGAGCCTATAGGAAAAAATATTAATTTTTTTTAACAGTTTGAAATCTACAGTGCACCCCCTACTGCTTTTCACTTCCAAAATATCATTATAAAAATTGCATCAAAAACAGTCACATAATTTTGCATTTTCATTTTTCCAAACCTTCTACTGCTGTTCCAAACAGACTATCTGCTCTCTGGAAATACTGAACAAATACACTATGGCAGTTGATGCCAGTAGGTAAAATGAAACTGCATTAGACAGTTCTGGTAAATCTTCCGTATTTTTACCCCTTGTCCACTTACAAAAAAGGACTTAAAATAGTAAAAAACCCCACAATATGTGTGATTTGTTAATCACATCTTACGATTATGATAAGTGTTTATAATCTTCCTCTATTTTCTGCTTTATTTGCATCATTAATTCAATGTGTTAATTTAAGTGTACACTAGAATGTCACAAGTGAAGCAATGCATTTTATTTGTTTCAAGGATCTGCCTGATATATGTATTGTTACCTGGAAAAAATCAGCAATAATAAACAATTATAAATTGGAATGGAAAATAGTGATTCTAATTTGTTGTTATCTGCTTTAAACAATTTTGAAGATTCTCACTTGTATTGGTTCATTGTGAGCCACATACTCCTCAGGGTTCTCCAAAAATTTCTCTCTGTACTCAGAAGTTGAAAAGTAATACATCTTTTCTTTATATTTAGCTGCATGTTCATCGAGTCCTGGGTAAAGGATAAAATTCTCTTTCAGACAGACTGGACAAAAGTGTTTTGTGTCTCCCATGTGCCTTTTCTTTTCCTTAGCTTTTTCTTCATCCTGAAAATATTAGGAAAATTTTCAAAAATTGTTTGAATTCAGTAGTTCACATAGATTAAGTAGATTAAGTAGAAGATATTAAGTAATGTCAAATATATCAACTGAACATTGAATGAGAATGGTGTTCTCAAAATAGTAAACTGAATATAAGCCTATGAAAATATACACTTTTAAAATCCAGAGTCAGAAAACAAATTGTCATATCTAGTAGAAACAATTATTGAGAAAAGAATGACCATTTAAAATTTGAAATGATAATATTATAGTTAGCTGTTGAAGACCAAAATTAGTCTAGAAGTATCTATGATAAAATCTTTTCCTGCCGTGTTCTTGAAACTCACTTTCTGTTGCTTCTAAATGTGCAGAAGCAGACTTCTTCAGAAAATGCAATGAGAGCTGGTATTAAGTCAGATTACTTATCCAATAAAATAAATTTCTAAAAAATTTATTTAATACTGCTCCAGTACAGTATATGGATATCCTGTACTGTTACATTGGGGGATGGGCATCTTCCAAGATAGGATGAAAATAAAATAAAGGCAAAACTAGACCTTTAATTTAATTAAAGTGGGTGTTTTAAAATTATCAATAGCTGAGATGAAACAGAGGATTACACATTAGGACTCTGCATCTTCTGATGTTTACATGATGGTGCACAGAATCATTGTTAGTTATCAGAAATCAAAGCTCACATTTGTTTCTTTAATAAAACCCCTCTTTGCCTCTGGCAAAACTAGGTGCATTCATTCTCTCTATTAGCGTGGGATATTTGTGCTTCTCGCTGGAGTAAAACTACTATCAGCCAGAACACAGCAATACAATGAAAGTGTTCTTGAAGGATATGCTGATATTTGTTCTGTGAGGTTAGAACTGGATCATACAAAATCAGCTGCAAAATCTGTTTTGTCTGGTGTTATGTTCAAACTAAAAATAAATGAATTAAAATAAAAGCACAAATGGACAAAGCCAGCATGCTTACTTCTTCATCTTCATTTTCCTCTTCTTCAGCTTCTTCTTCTTCTTCCCCTTCAGCAGCCAGATCTTCTGCTTCCTCTTCTAAGTCTTCAGCAGATAATTTCCAACCATTATATCTAAGAGGTTCTGAAAGGGTTAATTTTTTTTTTCTCTGTTTCAATACTTTTCATTTGGCTATGCCAGAATATATTCTCTTTGTCTATATAAGTAAGGACATATGTGAAAACAAAACACACAAACTGCATATTGCATTTATCCTACTCATAGAAGAAAATGTTCTCCCCAGATGTAGGAATTAATATATTGCTTCTTTCAAAAATGGAAATTCTACTGGTTATTTTTTGGTTGAAAGAAATTGGTATTTTCAATAGGAACTTGTATTACAAAACTATTATACAAACACATGCAGATAGTGCCATTACTGTTTGCAACAGGTTTTTTTCTATTGTTCATTGAGGAAAATATCAGTCAAATTTTATTTTATTATAAAGCTAGAACAATAGATGTTTTGGTTAATAAAACAGTTGCATTGTAGTAATGATACCAAAAAATGTAGTATTATTTATCCAGTATTTAAATTGTTAGAGATTTGACCACACAAGTGAAGAAAGGTAATTTGCTAAAAAAATATCAATTCTGTAACAACCAAGTCTCGAAACACAATCTGTGCAGGTGGGTAGATTAGATTATTAAACACCCTGAAAGTCTCATTGACTTCAGCAAATGTTGTTCATTAGTGAACCTTTGTTATCTGTCCATTTCTCAAACCAGTATCCTGACATGAACAGATAGAGCAAGTAAACGGGGAAATGCTCTGTCAGAATGTTTACAGAGCTGTTATGTACATAATTGCATACCCTATATATGTTTTTCAAATACATATATTCCCCACACTTGCTATATCCTAAAGGCTCCTAGTGTGCTTTTCAGCTCACCCACAGAACACAGCATGTCCTGTGTCCACTTCATGTGAGTAATACTGAACTCAGTATAACCTCCCCTCTCCATAAATTCATCACACAAGCTCTCCAAAATCCCTCTTGGTAGCTTACATGTAACTCACATAAACAGTATTACTTACTTTCCATACCCAGCACACTTTGATTAAGCAGACTTTCTGGAGTTTGCCCAGCAATCTCTAAAGCAACAATCTGAACTTGAGACGACTTGATTTCTGACTCCACTGTTTGCCAGTCATTTAGAAAAAGATCAATCTTCCCTTTAAATGTTTCCATTTCTGGTAGACCTGGAAGATCATCCTCTGCAAACTCAGGCAGTATGATTTCTGAAAATCAAATAGTACATAGAGGGCAATGCTCTTCTAAAATGTTTTGCATTGAAAAATTATCATTATGCTTTATGATTATTTTTATTTTCCTCAAATATGATGGCATCTTTATTTAAAATGCTGCTTCCTCTCCCCTCCCCCTGTAATTATGAATTATTATATTACTAGTTTACAAAGACACTTTGAAAACACGAAATTAATTAAGTTGATACAGTGAATACTGATGCTTCTCCAGGAAAATAAACAAGGTCAAGTTACTTAACTAAATTTGCTTATGTTTATTTAAATCAGCACATATATAAATATGATGACTCTTTCTGCAAAGAAATATAAGGAATATACATTAATTTAAAAATTATGATTTAATGATGAGCAGTTTTTGACAGGCTATTCGTTGGTCATGCCTCATATGGAACATGCCAGGATAGGAAGAAACAAAGAGTAGGAAAGCTGGCATACATTGAGAAAAGCAACTTCATGTTCTGAACTCGTTCAGGTTCAGTTACTGAAGCTGTTGCGGAGCATGTTAGGTTTCTGTTCTTTTTCAAGTGGACCATATTCTCTTTACATGAATAGAAACAGAATGGATACTACTAGGTGTTTTTCCTCTCTGGCGTAAGATCTCAATACACAGATGCTAATGAATGAAACCTTCGTTTACTCAAAGGGACACAGATATACATAAAGATCAACATGGCAAAACTTCAGAGAAAATAGAAGATTTAGGGGAGAAAGGAAAAAGAAGGGATGAAACAGAGAAGTCAGTGTAAAAATCAAGGATATGAGAGATGGTATCAAAGACTGAAGTCCTAAATTGCTAAAGGCAAATCTGTGAGTTAAAACACTAAACCATGCAATATAAGAGTTGTTAAATTACAACTGATACCTCTAATCATAACCAACAAATGAGGCAAGACAGGTACACAGATAATATGATCCACCTTTTAAAAGTGATCTGTAATGGGAATGTCTTGATTCCTGGATACCTAATGTTTAATCTTTGCAGAGATGCTGAACACACTTGGCAGTTACATGAAACAGAAACTGTGGGTGTTAAACAGCTTGAAATTTAGACCTATTTGTTCATAGAACTGGAATACTTCCATTTCAGAACCAAGTCTGCAACAGAATTGAAAGAGGGAATTAATTTCTCAATTTCAAGCCTCATTTGTGTGATTTAACCACCAAACCAGGCCTCTTAAGAGTTATGAATGCATCTCTGTGTTATTGACAGGATTGTCAGGAACAGCTTCTCTTACACTATTGGCAAAGCCCCTGCAAGTAGCAGCAGCCAACGTTTACCATATTCTTAGACCATGACTTTGTATGCTGTTCCCTTTGCATTTTCTTAGGTATACACTTACAAGGATCTTAAGAATACACTTGTTATTGCAGACAAAGGCATGTTATACCTATGACCTATAGAACCCAAATACTGGTGCTATGAAGCAATACGGATGTATGTATGTGTGAAGTAATTCTAAGTAGTACCAACGATGAGACGCAAAAATGTAATCCATTTCTCTGGAGTCTGGAAGTCATCCATAGTCATACAAGGATAAAGACTGTGCACGTAAATCCCATCTGCCAGTCAATACACTCCAGCACAAGGAGTATATAAATTATTATAACAATAGTAATACGAATATGAATGAATAAATAAACAAATTTAAAAACTTGTATCATAGCTTCCCTCTGTGGATACTTGAACTGAGAAACTCTCACAAAAATTTTTTGCTTTGACAAAGCCATGTCTGTATACAATAACTTGCTTAATGAGTAAGGGAAATGAAAGACTTTAATCTCTTAAGATACACTGTGCAGAAATGTGTAGTGTCAGTTGTTTAAGATCAGGGAAGTCCAAGCCTGTCTCCTAACACTGTCTCATGAAAAGTAAGCAAATTTAGAGATTGAAAGAATGCATTAATATAAATAAGAAATCCACAGGTATTACTCATAGTAAACATGATAAAACCATACCAAATGTGTTGTCATACTTGGTGAGCAAAATAACAAAGGGATAGCTGCTTCTGCCACCATCCATTTTGCTGAAAAAAGCCAGTGGAAATTAACAATTTGATATTGACAGCAGATATTGAATTAAAAACTTGATATTCACACATTAACAAAAAAGGAGAAAGACACTCATTTCCTAGGGCTGCAATTAGTATCTATTTAGACATTGTTAGTCCCTGAAAGTCCTGAGACCGAGTTCCATCTCAGCTAGAAAAAGATACAGAAATGCCTTGGTGACACCATCACCACCTTGTCTTTACTAAATCATGAACAGTTTCTGGCAGCAGCAATGTGGTGTTGTTGCTGTTCCCTGCACTCACATAATTTTCAATCTTGATTTTCTTCTTTTTCTTATCATTTTTCTTTTGTGTTCTGTTTAATAAGTCTGATATCAGCGCCTTCGGCAAACAGACAGAAAAGCAGTTGAGAGCAATAGCTTAAGTGGTCTGACATGAGTGTAAGTTTGCTGGGACTTAGTGTGTGCTGTGTTTGTCTCTTGCCAAAAATGAAGCTGTAAGAAAGAGCTTGAACAGCAGATGGAGTGATTTTCTACTTTGATATAATTTTCCCTTCCTCTTTTTTTTCCCTGTCTTGTTATGAGGTTGAAAGAGCAGGAAATATTTTCACACAAACAAGAATAGGTTCAGCCTATTCCAATGAACTTGTATTGATTTTTACAGAAAAGGGCCATTACTGCTATATTTCCTTATATAACTTCCTACGCACAAAAAGAAGACATATTGCTAAGAATGAAAGCCTTACTTAATGCCTTGTATATGAAGAGCTTTGACCATTTTCTTAAAAATACAAAACCCCGAAACATTAAAAAAACTGTTTTATGGTTACTCCCTGGCATTAAGTGGGCCAGTGCTCACTATGTGAAATTGCAGCACTGTAATGTTCGGTTTGAGTTTGCCCCAACCTGAAAAATCCAAAGGATTTTGCTGGCTCACGAAGAATTAGACTGCCCTGTTACAGTTTTCTTCTTCAAGAAAACTAGTATTTCCTCACAGAACTGAATGTCTCTCAGTCTCCTCTTGTGGGTTGTTGCAGAAATCTACAAATGCCACATTTAACTTTCCAAAGTAGACACAGAAAAAAACAAAACCAAAACCAAACTATTACTAAGTACAAGGTAGATGGATTTCAGTGATTAGGTACCAGTAAGATTTGGCAGGAAACAGGACTAAACATAATGGTCAGAGTAGAGATGCTGCCTAACTTTTATCTAACATACAACCAACTAAAGGATTGCCTGGAAGTGTCGATAGCAGCTGGGATATGTGAGTGCCTGCAGGATGAGGAACACACCTAACAAATCTTTCTGACTTGGATGGCTAAGCTACCTTATCAAAGGTCAGCGCCACTACTGTCTTCTAGAAGAAAGCAAGCCAGTGCCTTGGCTCCAGTGAGTTAAACGCCAAAGAGCTTGAGTTAGGGACTCCCGTTCTTTTGTTGTCAGCCAAATTTAAAACAATGCAGGGTTTCAAATACATGCCTCCTTTCGACATTCCTTCATGGCTCACTAAGGTGGGCCCCTTGCCAGTTAGCTACTTGTTGTGCCTATTTCTACAACACTTAATTCCATATATGAGGCCACACACTTAAAAGTTATCATGGCAGTTTTGGGCACTGCAATGTCTACATCTTCTTATGAGTCTGAGTTTTAATGTGTAGTCTCCTAGAAATACAGTAAATTTCTAGATACTTAGGTGCTTTCAAGAATTTCATTCTTCCACTTATGAGGCTGAAACTTTCATTCTTTCGATACCCCATTTACCTGTACTGTACGTATGATAACTTGAGATTTGAAATAAATCAGGCCCTCTGGCAATTCATATGCTGGCTCAGGGACCTGAGCGACCCCTGGGCCTGGTTGTCCCTGCTCAGACCCCTGGGGCTTCCCCCCACCTGCCCATGGCCCAGGACCCCCCATCAGCCCCCAGGGCCATCAGGCCTTGCCCCAGGAATGCTGCAGTGAGGCCGGTCTCCAGCTTCCCACAGCCCTGCCCAGCCATGGGCTCTGCCAAGCTGGGCCCACCCATGGGCCGACATCCCAGCCCGGCCTGAGCTGGTCCCTGTCCCCAGGGAGGTGCTCAACACCTGGGGCTGGAGCTGCCCTGCTCCTGGCTGGGGTGGTGGGATGGCTCTGGCCATATCACCACACTCTGCTTCCAGCTCCTTGTTTCTTTGGGAGCAGCTGGCCTTCACAGTGCCCTGACATGCTATCCCCAAAATGAGCTGCAAAAGCCATTTTTAAATAATAGGTTAACAAATAAGCATTTTGGTAAGTATCTTTGTGCTGTGTTATAATAAAGAATACTTAATGAATTTCCCCTCTTCTTACAGCTTTGAACAACACAATTATTAATATTAGACTGACATCTCAGTGGCTGACCTCTCTGTTCGAATGATTTTTAGACCAAACATAAAATAAAAGCACAAAAGGGCATATCATTAAGTAGAAACACCTTGCACATTTCAAAGTCTGACCTTGATTTAGAATTTTTTTTCTTGAAAACGTTTATAAACATTTGTATTTTACTAAAATACACATTCATTCTGTACATGTCACTACATTAGTTATCCCCTGCAATGACATTTCTGTCTCTTGCTGTGATTCTAAACAGGAACATGAAAATATCTTCCTTTTTATGTGCATTAAAGATGTTGTTAAACGTCATAATTAATTATGTTGCATTCTGCAGTGATGTATTCCAAATGAGACAGAGACATAGCCAGGTAAAACCTGCTTAAATTTGGGCAGCACTAATGCGTTATGTAATGATGATTCCATTAGGAACACAGATTTTAAGAAAATAAGCAAAGGACACATTAATAACTAGGTTACACTAACTGCTTTTTTGCACGTGTTACCCTTGGCACGTTCACGCAGCAGAAATCACATGTGCTGCCTTGTGAACAACAGCCGTATTCAAAGCAATAACGTACGGAGGATGGTAATGTGTGCTGCCTGGATCTAGCCTTCAACAGGTCGCCTTTTATAGTCTTGCCCTTTGAAAACCTCTCGGTTCTGCATAGGTCATGAAACTTCGGAAATATACAGGCAGAATAATGGATTTAAATGAATACTTGACATCATCCCATAGAATCATAGAATGGTTTGGTTTGGAAGAAACCTTAAAGATCATCTAGTTCCAACTCCCCTGCCATGGGCAGGGACACCTTCCACTGGACCAGGTTGCTCAAAGCCCAATCAAACCTGGCCTTGGACACTTCCAGGGATGGGGCATCCACAGCTTCTCTGGGCGGCCTGTTCCAGTGCCTCACCACCCTCATCTGAGACAGAACACTGAAACATATAACAAATCCACTCTGAACCTTAATCTCAGAAATACTTAAAATTCATGTTACACTTCTCTTGATAGGCCATGGTTTGTAAATGATGGACCAGCATGTGTTCCAGCTTTGATTCTCTACTCTAGGCACATAATTTCTTCAGATTACTTCTATTGGAGAGTTTTCTTGCTGAAGGAAACTTAACCAGCAGCAATTTTTGCATACTTATGGAGTTTTAAAATAGATTATACAGGCCTAAGCGAATTGGAGAAACTTTCCCTTGGGAAAAAGGGAGGAAGTAAAAAAAAAAATAGAAAAGGATCACATTCCTAGGGAAAAGGGAGAACCCAAAAATGGGACGACCCAAACATTATTTGTTCAGGTATTTGAACCTAATTATGACAAAAACATTGTCTCCAAATTTGGTTTGTTTCAAACTGGGTCTCAGGGTACTGAAAATACTTTAAAGTATGTAATGCAGCTGTAACTTTGCTATTAGGTATGTTATAATAATTCTGCTTGCAGAGGTGATGTACAGTGAGAAGATATTTTTAGAGAAACAAGAAACATAGTCAAGAAAAATATCTGAAAAGACAGTAATGGTTTAAAAATAAATGGATGTAAAAATGCCAACAAGTTTCCTTTAGAGGATGTGGCAGTCTATCTAACAGTGCTGTTCTTAATTTCTTTTCCTTATCACAGAGGCAATAGGAAAAAATCCTCCTCAGACCTAAATCTGGAGCTTTCACAGGGAATGCCTGTATGGCAATCTCTCATTTTCTTTTGCTCTGTCTTCTTTGCTTTTCTGAACATAGTTACCATAGAGACAAACAATCCTCAAAGGCTTTTCTGCCCCCACGTTCTCCAAGTGAGTTGCTGGGGAAGGAAAGGCTTTAACATCTTTTTTCCCAGTATTCTGCTAGTATTAGATATGACTTATTCTGCCCTCAGCCCATATTCAACAACAAAAAATGCAAAAATCCTTCTTTCCTCCCTTCTCAAACCCTGCCAAAGCTGACACAGAGACACCAGAAGCCAGTATGTCTTCTTCATTAGGGTTTAACTATCACAGTAAACAGAAAGGTAAAATGTAGGATAACAGTGACACTTCCATTCCTTGGAACTGATGGATATTTCATTATGAACATACTTTCATTTGTCTTTTTGAAACAGACCAAGTAGTTTGTTTATACAGACTTTTCATTACTTATAAATATATGCTGCCAAATAATTTTCAGCGCATTACAGGGAAATGTACTTAGTAGACAGACTTATACTGTGTGTACTGATTTTTTGGCATTTGGAAAAAAAAGCAGTTCTGTATACAGATTAAGCTGATTCTTTCTAACCTATAAAATGTATATATTTAACAACTTGCTATGTAAAATAAAATGGTTTATGTAAATTAAAATGTTTTTTGTTGGATTTATTTCTTTTTGGACTTTAACATATTTTTAAAATTCTAGTAGATAGAAGCTAAAATGGATATTTTATAAACTAAAGCAGACTGGCTCTATTAAAGATGAGTTGCTTTCAAAGTATTTTCTGAGGGAAGGCTACTATAGGATTTCATATATCTTTTCATTAGCTTATTGTTTTGTGGAGTTCTATGTGCTGCAGAATTTTACCTTATACTGAAAAGAAGAAAACATGACTCCTTGTGAAATCTAGCAAGCTGTTAGCAGGACAATGGAAGAGCAAAGAAAACACAGGACATATTTTGATCATTCACATCCAAAGATAAATTAATCCATTCCCATTTTTCCCAAGATCTCTAGCCACAGGGAATGGACACGTAATTTCTGATTAATGTGGATACAACATTAATTTGAAAATGGTCTGTAGAATTGGGATTTATAAAAATCACATGCAAATGTTTGTGAATACTGCAATTTCATTCTCCCCTCCCCTCCATTTTTTCTTGGTATTTTCTTTCTACGTTTATTTGAGGGGGTCACAATCTATGAGAGTGACTTTCTCACTTTTTTTTTTTCTCCTCTGATTTCCCTCTCTTATCACTTTATCCTGTAGAGAGTGCTCATGGATTTCTGAATATAAGAAGTTGTGTCAACCTGGAATTTAAACAACACTCACTTTATTTGTTATTCCCATAGATCCCTGTATACATTTATTAATTTGGTATTTAGGCAGTAGAGACAATAGTGGGATTTTGCTGTTTTTCGAAGTGCAGATACCTGACGCATTATTTTTAACAGGAAAAAACAACGTGCCTTTAATTGCATTTATAAGTCTTTAAATAACTTGAACCTAACTACTCCATTATAAACTTCTTAAAAAGAAAAAAAGTTAAGGTAAAGAATGATATTTACAGCCAATTTTCAAATGTAGTAAAAGCTTGCAGAAAAGGAAGGCATATAATTCTTGATGTTATCAAGTAAGAGAGATTATGTGTGCTACAAGGCCAACCTGTAGGTTTAGATTCTTCTTTATAATCTGCAGAATCACTGGGCTTTTTCTGGAGCGTTTGTTCAGTTTCAGGCGGAAGCTGCTCATTATTGTCCTCAAATTCTGTTGGCACAAATAAAATCATTAATAACTTCAACGAACCCATTGAGGGGTGATGGAGGCATTATAGAAATAAAGATCTTTTTGGACCACACTACAAAACTTATATTTGATCACCTGCAAAAAAGTATTTACTTTGATGCTCAGTGATTACACACTGACCAAAACATTTTAAGATCAGCTACCTGATCTGTGGGGAAACGCAGACCATTTATCAGATGCCACATGACTATGAATAAAGTGGAGAATTACTTTATTTAATTCAGTGCTTTTACGTAAGAATATTTTTCATTCATTATAATCTATGTGTTCTGTGCTCAAACTATGCTCAAAAACAACACCTTGCAAAAGAGAGAACTTGGTGTTCTACAGAACAGCTCCTATAGGTTGGAAATGCTTCTGATTTGAAGAAAGGCTTGTGCACCTGAAGGCTGGTGTAATTTTTCTGACTGTGTCAGTCAGTGAATAAAGAGTATTACTTTTTTCTACAAGCCTTGTTGGGCTTATGTCCTTAGACCATTGTGAGAGTAATAAAACACCACTAGTACATCTCAACATGTTACGATTATCCAAAACTCAAATCATATTAAACAAGTATGTATTTTAAAATCTGAAATTATGAAGTTTCTTTTCATGTACATCTCCTTTTTGGCAAAGAAAACACGAACATCATAGAAAAAACATTGGAAACATTGAGTTTGTGATTAATGCAGAATCAGAAAACTTCATCTCATAAACAAGCCTCTTATATATAATGGACAGAAACAACCTTTAGAGTGTGTCAAATTGAGAAAATTATTCACTTATTCTAGTCCTTTATTTTCTTTTGATATATACAGGAATGCAGTCAAGCAAAATTAGTTTTGATGGTCTGCAATAAATAAATCAAGAGTCCATAATATACACAAATAGGAAAACAACATGCAGGAAAATATGTGCAAAGTGGAAGACACTTTGTTAAGGCTGCCAACATGCAAATTCTAAACCAATATCCCCCAGCCTTTATTCCTCTGAATGAGACTAAAAGAATTCAAAAACTGAAGGTATTTGGGATTTAATTGAGAAAGTCGTTCATAACCTTTCTGTTTCTATTTTGAAATTCTCTGCCTAAAATTCTGTGATTACAGATATTAGAATGTAATTATCATATCTGGCTTATGAGGGATCATAAGATCATGTAACTTTGCTCAAAGACTGAACAAACTGTGAAGTTAATATCACTACAGCTTGCTGGAAGTTTGTGGTACAAGTAATTTGCTATCCCCTGCCTGCAGATTAATAAACTGTCCGTGTTCACACTCTCTCACTGAAAAGCCTCCAGTCAGAGGTAGAAAAAAAAAAAAATCAAGATGCAAGCCAGCCAAGAAAAATGAAGAAAATATATTTAGAGGCTGTAGGACTGGATATACATCAACTGCCTGGCAAATGCTATAATTACAATGGATTCTGAAAAAGCATTGCTCTTCAAAGACTAAAGAGGAAATGTCCTAACATGTACAGGTTTAATCATTATTATATTTATTTTTTATTGTTAAAATATCTTACTGAATTTAACACAATGATAAAAATAAAAAATCAAGAACATAAAATAACGGCTAAAGAGATGGGTATTGATTCAACCTTCCACCATCTGTAACATGTGAAAGGGAGGGGATGGGGTCAATATTAAAGAGTTTATAACAGATATTGTTATTAACAGCTGTGAAGGACAAGCACAAGAGGCGACATCTGGAATTATCAGATCCCATTTATTTATTTACTCATTTATTTCTTGCAAGAGCTTCTGCCCAAATAGCAAGAGTAGCAGAAGAGTCATCAGTGAGGATGGGGTTGTGCTAACACACCACCCTGAGCTACAGTGACTGCGGCACAGGCAGACACGTGCTCCAGCTGAGTCTGCTATAGGAAGAGGGTAATTGCTGGCAGAAAAGCAGGGCTGATAAATAAAGTACAGAAAATAAAGTCTTAAACCATGACAACTGTTTGCTTCAGTGGATAAAATCAGTTGTATGGGATATTTTATTGCTGAAACGTGGCAGGAAATAAATATGCCAAGTTTTACCTCAGGAAGATTGAAATGAACCCACAGATCTGCCTGAAGCTGTATAACTCTTCTACAAGGCCTGCAATATATTCTCATGAAGTCATATAGCTGTCTGGTAGTATAAAATAAATCCATACTCATGCAAACCTGCTGCAAAAATGCTTAAATACAGTAAGAAATTGCAGAAAATAATTTAAGCTCAGAATAATTGTGCCAAGGGTCATGAAAAAAGATGTGTGGCTATAATTTCCAGCTAGACACTATACTCAAGAGTTACCACATAAATTCTTTGTGTAACTTCAACAGACATTTTCAGCATTGAACCTAGCTTCCTAACTCACTTAACTACATTTGTTAAATTTACCCAAGGTCTCCTCCTCCATTTACTTTCAGTCTCATTAAGACACACATAAACACCTTGCCCATTACTGGAATCACTCTTTCCTTTTAAACACAAACAACATTATAAATTTGAATATGTTCAGTTCTGAAGCAATCCCAGTTACTTCAATGTCACACTGAGGTTACAAAAATTGCAATTATTGAAATGCATATTTATTTATATAGCCTAGACTAGAGATTATTTCAGTTGGAAGGGGCTATCTAGTCCAACTTTCTGAGCAATTCAGGGCTGACCAAAAGTTAAAGCATGTTGTTAAGGGCATTGTCCAAATGACTCTTACACACTGACAGGCTTAGGGCATCGACCACCTCTCTAGGAAGCCTGTTCCAGTGTTTGACCACCCTCTTGGTAAAGAAATGCTTCCTAATGTCCAGTCTAAATCTCTCTGGTACATCTTTGAGCCATTTCCATATGATAAGACATAGGAGACATCAAAAGAGCATGATTTGGGCTCCGGAGTATTTTTTTGAGTTTTCATTTTTATACCATAACTGCTATATTAACAAAGAAGAAAAACAACTAAAACTGTGAACATATCACTCATTTGTATTTTTGTGAAGACATGTCACATGGGAGAAAAGCTGCAGTCAATGTGCTGATGGCACTACATGTGAAATAAAACAGATGTTAGGCTAAGAGCAGCATGACTGAAGTGTTTTGGTGAGTCAGTATTTGATTATTGAAATCAAATGTAGGCGTAGGAAGACATGATTTTCTCTAAATAAGGACTCATCACGTGTTAAGAGCACAAGTTTGTATATGACATTATTACTTCTATCATGAATAATTGTTGTTTTGATGTACTCAGATCAAAATGAGTGAGATATTCAAAGCTAAGATGAACTTTGCTGTCTGAGACAGAGATAATAGAGTATCTGTGTAGAACCCTTTATATTTAATAATTTAGAACTCATTCACTTTGGAGAAGAGCTATGTGTTCTATTAGAAACCATAAAAAGTTATGATGTATAATTTAAAAAAAAATTATATGCAATTTAAAGAACCCTACAAAGCTAGAGATTTTTTTCCAGAGAGTAGGTGAAATGTTACCTAAGTAAAAATTAAAAGCATGCTATCATACTCAATCTGTCTTATACTATCTTTACAACTCAGCCCTTGTTATGTATAAGTAAAATAAACACCAGGCTGGATAATGAAAGAAAGTGTATGTGACACATATTGACAATACAGAACTTAAGCTTGGCCATAATATTTTTCTACGCAAATCAATATGTTATGTTTGAAAGGAAGACAGTAATGGCAATCTAGGCTCCCACTGTTGAGAGAAAAAAAGAAGTGGATATTAATACGCTTCATTTTTTAATTTCCGCTTCAGGCCTCAGGTGGTAATTTAGGCTATGATGGAGAAACCTTGAGTTCCCATAGCAGAGGAAGAAAATACTCTGAAGTCCGCAACCTAGTTCTTAATGGAGAGACAGATACTTGTGTATGGTACTACACCTTGACAGCAGATCCAAATCAGACCGCAACATTCTTCTAAGAAAGTAGGCAGTGATTAAATAAAGTAAAAAGGAAAGAACAACCCTGCAATTTTTTTGACTGTTGAGTTTTAACTGGAATTAATTCTAAACCTTGACCCAACTGACAGAATTGTCTGAGGTGCAAAAATCCAGCCTATTTGTGACAGTTGGCCTGCCCGCAAAATCTCACTCCTCACAGATTATTCAGTCTTGCCCAGGACAATTATATTTTCATTGTTGGAAACAAAGTATAGCACAATTCTGATATAAAAGTAGGATCTTTACAGGAAATAAAGAATGGCTAAAAAAATAATGTGTGGTTCTGTCAATACAGAAATAAGCAAATTAAGGAAGTCTTTACTCCAATGTTTTATTAATACTGTTATTAGAGGGGAAACCTCATGTAATACACATAATTCCATATTATTTATGTTGTTAGGTTGTGTTATTAAAGGCTAGACCCCATAAGCACAAAGGAGGAAAAGAATAACAACAGGTTGAGGAAGCCAAATAACCTAATCAGAAGAAATGTAACCTTGACTTGGTTTTCCTCAGTGTCCTTAAAAGAGAATGATGAAGGCATTGTCTGAGTGTAGGATCTATTGAGATGAGTCAACCAGAGGGTCTCTCCCTGGCTGAGAGGGATTATTGCCTACAGGGTATAAGATTCATTAGAGGATGCCAGGAAAAGCCGTTTGGGATTCTGAGAGACTTATCATATTATGAGGCATTTCTGACAAAGACCAAAGGCAAAGAGAAGGAGGGATCAAAGTGGATTGGGAAAGAAAAAGCATGGATAATAGAATAAGAAGAGGATGGAAGAGGAAATGGGAATACATGCTCGGACTCATTACTGAATAGTCCTGGGGACATGGAGATGCAACAGCCACATCTCTACTGGACTACTGGATTCAGCAATTCATGATGTGCATTGCTACCAGCTTCTGCAATACATAATGCCTGTTAAAAGAGAGTCACTCCCAAAATAATTTCCATTCCCCTTTAATTACTTCAGGCTGAACTCCTTGGAAGAAGAACAGAAAATCTGACTGTTTTGCGATTTTCTTATTAGCTGTTGGCTAAGTTCTAACAATGTTGTCTAACTTGTGAAGGGATACAGATTTTTTGATGAGTAGGAAGTTTCAATACAGTTAATAAACCACTTAGAAAAGTTACTAGAGGAGACAGAGTCCCGTGCTTTGGATTTATTGAAAACCATAACTATTCTGGCTGATTTAATACGTCTCTATGCTGTAACATCTGTTAAGAATGACACATAGAAATGAGAGCCTGAATCGGTGAAGGAAGCAGATAGTAATATAAAGTCATTTTTCTAGATGCTGAATGTAAAAAGGAAACAAAAACTGTAAAATCTGCATAAAAACTAAATTGCTAAATGATTTGAAACACATAATCAGATAAAATAGAAGTCAAATGATACACACTTTCACCTGTCTCAGCAGCAGCCTCTGAAGATGGTTCTTCCTCTGTTGTCGGTATTTCTTGCATTTTTCTCCTGTAAGTAAAAGATTATTCATCTTAAGACTTGCATAAATACTACAGAAGCAAGCTTCACCTGTATAAGTAAAGATGTAGAAACATATTGCTGGGAGCAGAAATATAATTTGGGTTGTACAAAATAAAAATCAAATACATTTTATCGTCTAAAATGTAATTGTCTTATTGCATCAAAAGCCTGGACTAATGAAAGGCTAATGAAAATGCACTTAGCAAGAGAATCTTCTGCCACCATACTTACTGATCTAAACGAGATATTCCTCAAAGTTAACACATATTGGATTATTTCCTATACGTCACAACTAGTCTTAGTGTAATTTTTTAATACATTTGTTTTGATAAATGCACTGATACCTTGAACACAAAGTAAGGCTAGAATTTTCTTATGCTCATTTTATACTTTCAGATATTTGGAATGTTTTACCTTTCTTCTTCTTCTCCTTTTTCTTCTTCTTCTCCTTTTTCTTCTTCTTCTCCTTTTTCTTCTTCTTCTCCTTTTTCTTCTTCTTCTCCTTCTTTTCCTTCTTCTCCTTCTTTTCCTTCTTCTTCTCCTTCTTCTTCTTTCCTTTGTAATGCTTCATCTGTTAGTCTTTTCAAAATCTTAGAATCAAGTTCATCCCTATTTTCTAAGTAAGCTCTGTGTAGTATACAGGCTCCTGCAGTACAATTACAGAACAGTCAATGAGTTTTATGCATCTGTATAAAACAAAAGTTATTTTGAGTTATGAAAATTATTTAATAAATGACAGACAACTTTCCTACTTATTTTGAAAGCCAAGAAAGGGCATACATACCACTGAAATGTTATTATACTGTTGTGTTATAAGGTTTTGGAGCTTTGTTTTCAATTTCAAGCACCTAATAAACTCAGTATGGGATATGGGAATGTTATGATGAAGGCTATAAGGGGAGACAGCACTGAAAGGATTGGTCTTATATTTCTGTATATCATGCATTACTCTGATATTTATTTTGTTCGTACATGTATGAAAAAAACTATGAAGAAGCAAATGAAAAACATTCAAATAAGAATATAAATAACATATATACTGAAACTACTACAGTTGGTTGACAGAAATGAAGAATATGCTGTTTCTACTAGGAACTCTACTGACTTATTTATTTGGGCAAATAGGTTTATGACATATGGCTGTGTGGCTGAAATCGATTTCCATCAGTGGAGTTACTTATGCCAGTTTAGACTAGTTCAGGGAATAGCTTGCAAAGTAATGACTCAAAATTCTGTAAAAATGTAAACTCCACAAATACATTATTATTTAAATGACAGAAATAAGTGGGAATCAAATAAAGAGTTAACGAAATTTCCCAAATGAAGAAAATAATAAAAAGAACAAAAGGAAACAAAATAGCTAAATTCAAGGAAACATATCCATAAGCAAAAAGCTACATTTTAGCTAAACCTTATAGCAGATATTATGATCTTGCTCATACTTATTTCTCCCATATATCACACGATCACTACCAGCAACTGACACAAAATGTATTTTTATCTAAATTTGAACTGTGAGAAACATGTTACTTAACTGTTGGGTACATTGGTGTTGATTTGAAACAGATGATAATTTTGTGTGAATGGTTTATATTTTAAACCAATAGTTTCAGTTAAATGTAGTTTTGGAAAAGGAAGGGTGAGTTAAGGGAATTTTTATAAAATGCACTTTGTAAACTCATCTTTAGATAATTCTGTCTTGGTATTCTTCTGAAAAAAAGTTGTGAGAGTTTTCAGTGGCTTTGCCTGGTGGCCCAGGCATGTGGTTTCCCATCTTTGTGTTTTCTCACAGTATTATGAAAAGCAGCAATGCCAGAGAGCATTAATTTACTTCATTATTCAGAGTCCAAATGATGTTGAACTGAAGTGAAGCAGCTTAAATTACAGAATTATCATATGCAGAACATCCAGAAGCATCACGATTACTATACTGTAACTAACTATTCTTTCTTCGTTGGGTACCAGCACATGTATTCCTTACTCAAAGGATTCAAAATTGTTTCATCTGATGAGTGATTTCAATATACTTGATCAAATTGGTCAAGTGACATATAACCCTTTAGAATAATGGATAATAAATTAGCAAAGTCCTAAGGGGCTGACCTGAGAATATCTGCTACTGGCATTAACCAGAAATAAGCTGGCTTGCTAATGGAGCAGATTTGTAGGTAGCTCAGCTGATTCTGGTTGAAAGAATGATGTTCTTGCAATGTCTTGTTTTAATACAACTGGAAGTCTGTTAAGAAAATCTCTGTGCCAGTTTCAAGCTGAGACAGCAAAAATATATGCATTATCATTTAAAGTATGTTAATTCATTCCCTCCCACCAGTGAATGAAACTTTGAAGAAAAATAAATCATCATTGATTCATATGAAAGCCTGATACAGCTCCAAGGATAAAATTAGGATACAGACTCATTATCATCTCAAATACATTAAAAATGGGAATGGTGGATTTCCTCCCAAGCCTGAGAGCTACTTTTACATAGGGCCAAATGGGTTGTAATTAAGAAAGGAGTTTGGTTTTGGTTTTGGTTTTTTTTTCTATTTAATATAAAGCCTATAACAGTGTTAATTCAAAAAGAGGCACCATCGGGGTTGTGAGCACAAAATTTAAGTTTCATGAAGGACCTCTATAACTTCTAGGAAATGCTTACACTTATACTTTAGAGCATCTGCCATCTACCAGACTAAAGAAAGAGTAGGTGATTGCACAGAAGAGTTGGCTACTAAGAGTATAAAATAGATTGTTCAGATTAGAACAAGTAATTCAGAGCTAGGTTTTGAGAACTAGTGGGAACGGCAGAAAGGTGTAGATTGCAGGAAGGAACCACTTAATTTGAAAGCCGCTGCTACGGACTCCCAAGTTCTTTCTTTCCCAAAAGAAAAAAAATGGGGCAGTTACAACTGACCAGTTTTCAACGTGGCTCCCATTAAGAATTTTCTATTCTCAAAGATCTAGAATAAAGCTTTTCAGGGAAGATGACACAAGCTTTTCTTTTACCCAATTAGTTCACTAATTTGTTAAATTCTGAGAAGTCAAGGAAAAGTTAACAGAATTCTGAAGGGGAGGTTTAGGTTGGACATTAGGAAAAGCTTCTTCCCCCAGAGAGTGGTGGAGCACTGGAACAGGCTCCCCAGGGAGGTGTCACAGCCCTAAGCCTGACAGTGTTCAAGAAGAGACTGGACAACATCCTCAGACACATGGTGTGAACTGTGGGGTTGCCATATGCAGGGGCAGTTGGACTCAATGATCCTTGTGGGTCCTTCCAACTCGGGACATTCTATGATTCTATAGTCTTCTCCCTGCAGAAATGGCTAGAGCTTGACTCCTGCTGTTTGTTATTTAATACACTGCATGCCAACTACATGAATAAGGTGTTTTTTGTCGTTATAAGAAAACACAATGCACCATGTCCCAGAAACCAGGTTCATGAACATTTCAATATGCTTGAAATGTCTCAGAAGCAAAGATGAGGCATGGAAATGTAATTTGTCCTTAAGTTCTTTCTGGAAGTATCTCAGATGAGGCCTTCTTGAATGACAGGAACAGCAAATACCATTTTCTGACAAACACCGGATCTAGAACTTTCTCATAGAAATGTTCAGTCTGTCCAGCCACGCTGGAAGACTTTTAGTGAAGGTGTTTTAGGTGTTAGGAAATTTCACAAAGCTATGTGACCAAGTAGTTTAGGTGCAGTAGCTGAGTTGTGAGGATGATCAGCTTATAAAGATGCCATGCTTCTGAAAAGCACCTTTAAAAAAAAAAAAAAAAAAAATCTGTTGTGAATAAACTGCGTAATCTTGATTTGCCCCAGGTTGATTTTTATACTCAGGGACAAGGGTTTGAAAAGCTCTCTGGACTGATTCTAATACTAGACAGTTACTGAGCTTTCTTGAACTAAGTATGAATAGGCCTATTATTCCTTTCTTGAAGGGAAGTTTCTACTACTGAAAGACCTTTTGATAATAGACTGGGTTGAACAGTTGAATGATCAAACATTGCCACGAGGCAATGAAACTTGTGGTGTGGTATCGATCAAGCAGGCATAATCCATTAAGACATGATTTGGCAGGCAAAACTTTTAGCAGTGTATGAACTTGTTCAGTTTTTCATGCGTTCCTTCTTGCTTGAAACAATACAGTAAAAATCCCTTCCTCTGAATTTACAGGTACTAAACTATTGTATCAATTTGGATAAGAAGTCGTTCAACTCCTTTTGACTCCAGGATGAGGAACAGGATACACCTGCATACAGGTATTTCTCCCCCCCCTTTTCTCTGAAGCATAGAAAGTTTGTATCTATAACCTGATTTTGCAAGTGGGGAAACCAATGTGCTGGCAGGGAAATTAGACTAAGAGCCACATAGCAAGCTGGTGGCCAGCCAGACACAGAATACAAAAGTCTGAAACTGCAAGAGTACAGTGGCATTTACTGCTGATTGTAAGCAGGAGGAAATTGTAAATAGGATTATAAACAGGAGGCATTTTCTTTACCGCTTTTGTAAAGTTTTCTGGTTTTCAATTCTGTGTAATTCCCTTAATCCAAATTGTAAGAAATTTGGGGTGCCCTTGTTGATTCACTGGATTCTTCCTTCTCTAGACCCCTGAAACTTTATAAATGGAATACAACTACTAGTTTTCCTTGTAAGCGTGCTTTATGTACAGATACCAACATAGAAAAAAGAAAAGATTAAGCTTCATTAGTGTGCATTTACTAACCATCTTTTTCTGTATTCTTCAGACAGACTACAGTGTCAGGCAAAAGTCCTTTTTCTGATAAAGCTGACCAGTGATCTGCCGACAGAGGGTAGTTATCCACTACCCATCCTCCTTTTTCTGGAGCACCAGGGAACCTGTCTTTGTTTGTCTTCATAAGCTGTTATAAAATGTCAGGTTCAGTAACATAAAAAGACTGAGATAGTCTGTGAGCTGTTCAAAAAGACTGTACAATACAAAATTATTTTCTGAATATTATGATTTTTCCCTATTGTCATTTCCTGTCAATAAAAAACATTTATAACTTTGTATGCCTGAATGAAATAAAAACATTTTAAACAATAAAGAGATAAATGTGTCAGTGATTTTTTAAGGTAATCTAAAAAGAATTTAGATTCCAATTTCAATAGTTACAAACCAGTGAAGAAATTTAAAACAGTTCAAGATTCTTGGGCAAACCTTCATATACAATCCTTTTCAAACACTTGTATCTGGTGTTGAGCTCTCTAATAGTGACTAAAAGTATAAGAATAGGGCAAGTATACAGTGATACTTCCCTTAGACGATTTTCCCAGCCTTTAACAATTTCTGTCCCAGGTACTTTGCAAGACAGAAATAATTTTGATATATATAGTAGTCCTCAATACATTTGTCTTTCATGATCTTGCTCAGTCTCTTCTCAGTCCTACGTAAGCTTTGAGATTATGTGATATAAACTAAACAGATCTTTCAAAAGAACAATTAAGAATATATATCAATAATGTATAAATTGTTACAGGTTGCTCTTAGAAAAAAAATGGTACAAAATACTTATAGTTTTACCTCTGCAATAGCTCTCTCCAGTACTTCAGCATATATTTCAGGTGACACTGTAACTTTGGAGAGTGATGCATTTTTTATGGCTTCTTCTACCATTGCTTGAACTTCCGGGTGGTCGGCAGTTATCTCTGACATTCCTAACAATATACATTTTTTTAAAGCACTTCGCAAAATTCTGAAATACTCATTTCCTCTGATTGGGAATAACTGTTAGGCAATTAAATCCAGCCACTTCATAATTACAGTGCAGCAGTCATTTTAAGCAATATTACATAATGGTTATGAGAAAGAATCAAATACCAGTTCTTTTGAGTGCAGTTCTAGAGGGTATTTCATAAAGATAAATTTTAAGATCTTGGTTTGTTCTCTCATTGCAGCAAAAAAGTCCTTTTAAATAGCATGGTATTTTCTACCACTAAGTGAAATATTATTTCAACATGAATTGAATTGCATTTGTGTACTAGAACAATCGGGCACCTGCAGCACCTGAGAATTTCCTTTGATTTGATTACTCTTTGACTCCTAAATCAAAAGGTTGACCAGATTAATTTAAAAATCAACCCAAATCATAGATCAACACAGTAGATTGTCAACAATCAAGAAGCCTGCACTCCCTAAGGTGCACAAAATGTTTGTGTTGGATCCATATTTTGTTATTAATTGCAGACACAATGGACTGTAATTGTTTTAAAAAAAATTAAGGAACACTCACAATTAGTTCATAGTTAACATACTAATTTGATAAAATTTGGTGAAGAACTGTTGTAAGCAACTGCCATATCTACTCTGTGAAGAGCATAATTTGGAAAAAATGCCATGTTTACTTTCTATAATTATGCTGAGATTGTTCACTAATTGTGTTGACACTTTTTACACACACAAATTTACACATTAGCAGGTTATTTTTGCCAAGATACGAGCTCCCTGAGAAAGTGACGATATCTTACTAAGTGTTTCCATTCTGCAAAATAACTCAACCCAGTCCAAACCCAAAATGAAGCAGATATTCTATTCTACTAAAGATGTTATATTCTACTTCTCCAGTTCAAGAAATAGATCTTTCTTTAGTGCTTGCTTCAATATCTCTTGCTGGTATAGAATGTTAAATTAAAGGAAGAATATAATTGAAGGAACAAATGCTTTCTTTCAAAAAGACAAAGAAATTTGTAAAAACTACCTAGAATCCACATTTATTTTATTGCTAATTTAGATACTTATAAATATATTTCATTCATGTCCATTAATTGGACCTACCTAATAATGTATCTTCCTTGGCTTAGATGAAATGTCAGCCTGTTCTGCATGAAAAAATACTACTATTTGTCAACCATGTCAGGCTTAGACACATTTTATTTGTTTAAGTATATTTCCATGGGTTAATTAAAACTTAGTGTACTTTTAAATTCCTCGTATTCAAGTGGCAAAAAATCCCACTCCTGAATTCAGACCCCATCTTCACTTATTTTTGTGTGCATGAATTAACACTTGTTCTCCTTATCTATTAAAAAATTCTGAAATGGTCTTATGCTATAAAAAGATATGCAAGTGAAAACACCAAACTTTTCGTCAAAATACATGCTTGGATCCTGCAAAGGTCTCAGTGGGAGTTTTTTCCCCTGTACACTAACGTGGTATTAATGGGTTAACATCTTTCAATGGCTAAATTAACCATTTCATTTTAGGCTTCTCAAAACAACAGTATCAGCAACAAGGAAAAAAATTAAAATAGTCCTACAAGTGTAAATGAGGAAAAAAATTATCTTTCACTTTTTAATTTGCAAGACACACTGGAAGCATGGAATGAAATGCTCAAAATAGTTAAGATTTACTTTACGTTTTTCGATGATGGCAGATTCTATAGTACTCTCCTCTTCCAAGCTTATTCCCTCTCCGGTTTTAGTGGTTTCTTCAGAATCATCTGCTTCTTTCACACTACTATGTTCTTGCAAATCTTCTATAGTTATGAAATCATATTAAATTCACAGAAAACTAGATCAGTAGAAAATCCTTTTATACAAATACTACAGCACAAAATCCATCTGACTAAACCAGCTCCATGTCAGTCTGCTCTTCACCTGCAGCCTCTCAATCTGTAGAATCCCCCAACGCACCTCCTAGGAATCACAAGCACTTTTCCAGCCCTAGAGAAGGCAAAACTAGTACCCATCAGCCTGTGATACACAAATGGCTCTCTGGTAGTACCTGGTTTTATATGCCTGTTTCTTCCCTTAGAAGAAAAGAGATAAGAAATATGACAAAAGCCAGAAAGGAGTTAACAAATACACAAGTCCCGAACACATCTTCAGTTCAACAGATTCAATGCCCTCCCCTATTTTCTCCCCAAACAGAACAATGTGGTTCTGCTTGAGCTGGATGTCATATAAGCATGAATAGACTGGGACTCTCTGAGCATGTATATGCTACCTTTTGAATTTTAATCAGAAGAGGATGTTTTAAGCGAATCTCCTGATCCTTCCTGTGCTTTAGTACACACGGCAGAGCAGGCTTAGAACATGCAAACTAATTTATTCTTTCCAGATGTACATTTACTATGCTGAAACCATTAAGTGTTCAGCCCATGAGCCCACAATATAGCCAGTCTGAAAGTCCTCTGTGCATAACATGGATATTGAGTCCTCAGCACCACCTGCTTCAATCTCCTGACCTACTCTGGCAGAAACTCTGGGGACTTCAGTGGAATTTCATTGCCTCACTGTATAGCCCTGAACTGGACTTGGGAGCACTCAGGACAGTCAGGGGGCCATTTACCTAATTAAACTGATATATGTATTTTGCATATTTTTTAGTGATTCTCTGTAATTCTCTCAAAAGGCAGAATTTACAATGTAATTAACTAAATAATCTTGTTAGGAATAGGAAATAATTTCTGGGATAGTTACCTCCAGATCTAGAGTCAAGCTTCTAAAACTATTTAATTTCACCTTCTGAAGCTTTCTTATTTTCTATGACAATCTACATCCTTCACCTGTTTGCAGTTCCATTTTGCAATAAAATTGCTTGAGCTCTCCAATGTTATTAATTAAGGTTAAGTTCTCACTAATCCTGCTATGATTCCACATATCTGTCCTCAAAAGTATTTACAAAGCCAGGAATCTGGAACATAACACTGTTCAGTGGTTTTAATTTTGGTGTCACAGTTCACGATTATTCTTATTGAAAGACCAATGTTTTTTGTTTCACTGTCAGTTTCTATGCTTTGAGGAGGAATATACTGACTTCTTGTCAGATTTGTATCTACCCATGAGTAAGTCAAATACAGTGATTCCTCGCTTAGTAGAGTAAGGCAAAATGGCCTGATTGCCCATTTGAACCATAACTAGAGCTAACTGGAAAAGGCAATTCCAATTCAATGGAAAATTTTCATTTCAAAAGAAATAATTTTGAAAAAAAAAATTTCCAGCAAGAAGAAAATCAAATTTTTGTTTAACAGATATTAAAAGAACATGTTATTTTCACCTTTTCAAAATATTTTCTGAATTCATCAAGTTGCAAAAAACCTGGGCAGCTTAAGAGCTCTAAATGTGACCAGAGGTGGAAAGTCTTGTGAATGTGCCATCTGAGACAGCACACCTGGAAGGCTGCTCCAAAGTGGAAAATCTGTAGATTGTGGATTCACAGCAGCCTAGCTGACAAGCTGCTTTCTTGAAGAAAATTTCAATTTTGCAGAGATTTAACTTGTCAAAAATTCAGTCAAATGGAAAGTTTCCAAGCAGTAACAGTGAGAACGAATTTCTTCTTTCAAAAACAGCTCATAAAACTCTTTCTTACATACTTGTGGCCCTCAGCTTTGGAGGATTTATATATAACATCGAAAATACTGAATTCTACTCAGCTGTTCCCTGCACTGATGCACAACAACCATAACAACTTCTGTAATATTTTATAAGTCAAAGTGAAAGCAATTGCTTCAGTTAAATAACCCAAAGCAAATAAGATGGTTTCAAAGACCATGTAACACCTTATTCACCTGATTCTCCTGACTGTTTTTCTAATTCCAACCTTTTTTTCACTGCTGTTATAGCCTTTTCTACTGTATCCCTTCGCACTTGCTCAATGTTTTCTTTTCTTGATTCTTCCATATGGGGTTGAATGAGTTCGTCCATATCAAGAACCTAGTGAAATGGTTTGAAAAAATAAAAACATCACAGAAGAGAAATATAGCACCTGATCCAACTTCTATACAATAAAATTAATTTGGAAGATCTCTGCAAATTTCAGAAAAAAATCCATGTAATTCAAAAGTGCAGGGGTTTTTGAGGAAAAAAAAAATCTAATTTGCATTTACGAAAGTTATTCATAGTATTCTTACGCTAAGACAAATAACTGACACATAAATATTTGTGTTACATAGAGGGTAAATGGAAATATTTTTGAAATTCATCTACTTTTCTATAAATGAATTTCACTAAATTACTATGTGATCCATATGTTTCAGCGTGTATGTTAATAACACAACAGGAATAAGAATGTGCTTAACTGATTCCCAAACCTCAGCTGATACCCTTGTTACATAAGACATTTATAAACCTACCTTTCCTTTATATTTGTGTGCAATTAGGTTACAAATAGTTGTTCTTCCTGACAATGGAGGACCAAATACCAGTACTTTACAAGGAGGAAGTGGCATTGGTGGTAACAGGTAAGGCCGTGGATTCAACATAAATGTTTTCAGTGCCTCTGGGGATGACAGTACATACATTTTACCTAGAAAACTTAAAACAGAAGAGAAGCTAACAGATATAGACCGTTATCTTATAAAATAGAAATAAAAATAAAAAGTGTCATATTCTGCTAACCTGACAGCCAAGTCTGGGCTTCCCATTACAATATCACCTTCCTTTAGAGCCACAGGACATGCCTGCCCCCACCTGCTTCTACGCCATCGGTATCTGGGTGCTATTAGTTTGTAAGATGACAGAACCCGGAGAAGTTCATCCTGTTAATTAAAACAGCAGCAACAGCATTTGTAATTTTTATCTGAAGCTATGTATGCCTTGTTCTTAGCCTCTTTTTGAAATATTTTGTTGGAAAATAAGCAAATCTAAAAAGAAACCCACATAATACTTCTTAGAATATATTTTTAAAATTATGTATTTCAGAATTGTAGGAAAATTTTAAGCAGAAACTATTTAATTTTTCTATTTTACTTAATAAAAATAGTACTTCAAATAGTTCCTGTAGGCTTTGTTTACTATTGTTGGAAGTTTAAAACAACAAAGAGGTACAAAACAGCCATTTATCGAAGACAACAGAAAATGGCCAAGATTTCTTCTAAAGGGGATGAAGAAAGGACAATGGTCTGTGTGGGAGAAAAGCAAGGCCAAAATATCTCTTTTAGGCATGCAGAAATGTCATGTGATAGGAGTAAGTTTAATAGACCTTTTACAGAAGTTGAATAGTGAGTGAATCCTAAAGTTTATGATGACACCAAATTATTCAGAATAGTACAAACAAGTGCTGGATGTGAAGAACTGCAGAAGGACTTTCAGAATCTAGGAAGCCAGGCATTAAAATAGCAGTTTTACACAGAAAATGATGACTTGTCATTGACTGTCACTACTCAAGAATTATCTTGGAATTATAATAAATACTTCCATGAAAACATCTGGTCAATGCCCAAGAGCAGTCAGAAAACCAACCTGAATGTTAAGACTGTTTAGCTAAGAGAGAATAGAAGATAAAGGTTTATTTTTTTATTGTATATATCCTGTCCTTATCATTACTGCTCTATGCCTTCTGCTACCCTAATCTCAAACAGTATGCAGTAGAATTGGAAAACTTTCAAAAAAAGGTGATATGACTGATCAAACACACGAAAAGATTTTTAGGTGAGAAGAACTAAGATTAAGTAGACTGAAACTCTACAGTCTGGGAACAGGACAGCTGCATAAGAACAGGAAAGAAGTCTGATATTGTGAGTTATCAGAGCGCAGATACAGAGAACGAAGCTATTTACCAGCTTTTGCATATCAACAAGAGGACACTGAGCTAAAAGGTGGCAGGTTCAACATAATGGGAAGCAATTCTGTGTATAATGTCCAGTTAAGCTGCAGAACTCCTTGGCCCAAACACTGTGGATGCTAAAAGCTTACACACAGACTAACACAAACACAGAGGCTAACTAAATAATAAAGACAGATGACCTCTGACACAGAAAGTCCTTCACTTGTGAATTTGTCAGGGACTGAGAAAACAGAAAAGTGAAGGGAGGAGTGTTTCTCTGAAAACATATGGTGAGGTCTCCCAGTTACGGTACCATTCATCTATTCAAAATTTTGTTTAAGAAACAGGAAAGATGACTACAAGTGAATATAGGTGAAGACACTTATGCAAAGACTTCTGGTTTTCAGTTTTGCTTGGAAGGGATACAAACAACAATAGTAATGATTCAGAAAAATTCAGCGCTAACTTGTCATGTTCTAATTAATTACAGGAAATACAATGTATGTGATTTCAGCTATGTAGGATGTTGCTAAATTTGTTTCTCATTTGGAAAGAGAGTAAAGACTGAGCTAACAGTCAGGTGCTGAGATTGTTATCCTTTGGCTAAAGTTTCTTTATTTTCTTGGAAAGAATTCATTCTTCCTCTATTGCTAAAACAAACATTTTGTTCAAAATTTTATTATAATCTCCTAACATTTTTTTCACTCCCAGAATTATCTTAAATTCACATTTCTGCAAAATCAAGGCTCAAAAAATGCCCCTATTGCATGGTAAAACAAACTGGTTGCTGTGAAACAAAGATGTTATAATATAAGCTTACAGCAGAAAATAAAAAATATGTTTATAATTATTACAATCAATCACATTTCAGAAAAGCGAACTTACATTTTCCAGTGTCTCCAGCATTTCTTCCTCCTGACTTTGAAGTCTAGTTATAGGAGCTCCATTTTGAACACCCAGAGACTGAAGTCGAACTACCACCGACTGCGGAGAAAATAAGTCTTGATTAGTGCCAATCAGAACTGCTTCTATGAGCCGCAAGAACCCCCGAAGTATTTTTGAAATGGTAAGTTATTATTTATATAATGGTTACATATACACTAAGGGCCAATTTCTAGCTTGGAGTCAAGCTAGTTATTGAGTTGAGTTCTAACAAGCTATTTGGTAGATACAGGCAGCGTGAAATACTGGATCACAGCCTTTATATCTCCTCATTATGCTGTGACTCCTAAGCCTTCCAAAGGAATAGGCTGTGAAAGATTCTTTCTCACAAAGCAGTGGAAGTATTCAGATGAACTCCAATCTGAAAAGGAGGAAAACCTCTTTAGGACACCAGATTATGCCCACTTGGAAGTAATACAGCTTAGGGTAATTTATTGAAAAAATACTTAAGCCAGATGTCTGCCAATGAGAATCAGATGATATTGAATTTAATTGAAGTATTTTCTGAATGTAATCTTACTTGAATGCAAGTGTTCTTTAAATTAAAAAGCAAATTTTATCATGTTTGGAATAGTTTCATAGTAGGTCTTTGCCTTACTCACAGGTAAGATGGTCAGAATCATGACACAACTTGATTGCCTTTGCTATAAATCTGTTGTACTGTTCGCAAACAGATCGTAAATGAGGAAATTTTATGTTCCATCTCTGCAAAATTAGTGGGTTTTTTTCCTCATAGGACTACTCTTGGTAGCAAAGGTAAGCATAAATTGCAATAATATTTACAGAATTATAACTGATTCAATTTGTTTCAAACAACAGAGGGCAAACTGCAGGAGCAGCTCACTTCCTACACTGTCAAAGACAATCTCTCACTTAATTTTCAACCCCATAATTTAGGTTCTGATTTGAAGTGACTCTTATTTCGGAGGCACAGGATAAGATTATTTATCTTCAAATTCTACCACTATAGCCTTTTTAATAGGGAGAATGAATTGCTATATTATGAGCTAAAAATCTAGACACAAGCACTCAGCAGAATTGTCAAATGGAAAAGAATGAAGTTCTTCTATTACACTGTAAAGCAATATCAAAGGTTATAAATTTTCTGTCATTATTTTAGACATTAACACAAAATAAGTCAATTATGTAAATATATCATACTACAAATGTTTTAATTGCTCATGTTAGTAATGATGTTTTACACTAATAGACAAAATAAAGCACTAGAAACAGATGGATACAATGGAACAGAGTTTGTAGCCTGCTTGCAATTATTTGCATGTAACATATGTAAGACTGAGGGCAGTGCAGTGAATCTTATAACTGTTTTAATAGAGCAACAAGAGCAAGCATTTCAAAGATCATGTTTTCTAATAGTAATTGAGTTTTATATACAACTTAAAATGTTGTCAACACCTTAATAAAGAAAACAATCCACAAAACTGAGAAGTTACTTTCTAGTGGAGGTTAATTAAGTTGGTACATAGCTTGCTTACTACAAAGAGATCATCTGGTTGCTGATTTCCATCCAGTTCAAAAAGATATTGACAATCCTGTTCAGCCATCAAGTCCTGTTTAAGAGTAAAGACATATCCATCAATTGAGTATCGTTAACCAGATAATGACATTGAAGCTCATGTCTTATAAAACCTTCTGGAGATGAACTTTTATTTGGTCATAGATAAATACAGAGAGAATTCATACATTGGAGTTACAATGGGCTCAGAAAACAGATTAGATATCCTAGCTCAAATGCAAGAGAGCTAAATGAATCAAGATATAGTAATGTTTTGTGTGTTAATTCAACTTCTAACTACTTTAAGTCTCTGCTGGAAAATTCTGACAATGACAATTATTAGATTTCTTGGAAATACCAGCCATGAGACCAATTTTTTCATTTTTGGTCCTGGCCCTCAATTTCTGTAAAATTTGAACAATATCTTTGATTGTTCTTATTTTCAATTTTCCCACTAGTAAATAAGATATTAGACTAAAATAGGCTTCCTACGTCTATTGTTAACGTCTCTGAGGACTGAGAACACTCACTCCATTCCTGGCAGATGTTGGTATAACCCCAGCCCCGAAAAAGCCTAGTGAAGGTGACTTTACAACTTTCTCGGTAATCCATTCCAGCTCTTCACTACACTTATGGTCAGAGTTAATTTCCTTGCACGTAGTCTAAAGCTTCTATATTATAAATTAAATTATATGTCCTATCTTTGGTAGACATAGATAATAACTAATTACTTCTTTCTAGTACTCTTCTACAGAGAAAAAAATAATTTGTGTTTCTCTTATATACAATGGTCTTATTCGTACATCCATAATATTTGCTTTTGTACAAGAGCATCACACACATTTATTGACTCAGTTTATGACTAACTAAAACCCCACAGATTGCAGACTATCTGCAGCACTGAGGTATAGCCGATTTATTTCACGTTATAGTTGTTCATTAGGTTTCCTCCCTAACTGTAGCATTTCAGGCTTATTTCTACTCAAATTCACCCTAGCAACTTATCAAGAAATCATGGTCTGTCCTCCAAAGTTTTTTCTACCTATCCTAGTTCAGTGCAAACTGCACATCATCTAAGCTTTTTTTTTTTTTTTTCAATTTTCACCATCGTAACCTCTATCTATGTTCTTTTAATGTATTAGTGGACTACTAAGTATGTTCACTAATACATTTATCATTAGTGAGGTCTAAGTAAGGCCAACCAACCAGTGGAATGTGTTGAAAGTGTTGAAGTTTGGTGTACATCCTAATTTATTCTAAACAACTTTCCATTAGTTTGCTTACGAAAAATCCATGTGAGATTGTATAATGATTAAAGATATCACATTTTTTGCTTTCCCCTTCACAGCAGTAACAAGTTTGTTACTCTAGCAAAGAACATTATACCAATTTTACACGATTTTTTCTACAGGTTTATCTAATCCATAGGGAAATTGAAGGGCATAAAAGGTAACTGTCATGAGTTTTTTGCAGCTGCTTGTACCAGAAGATTAAAAATTTAAAAAAGATAAAATAGAAAAGAACAAACTATTGCTTTGGACATGTTCAGGTTTTTTAAATCTGCAGGCAATGAAGCAGGTGAGGAAGGGAATCTATTGGAGTGCAAGGCAATGGATACAAAGAACAGATTTCTTATGGGATTGCATGCTAGAATTGACTCTGGTAATGGTGATGATCAAATAATCCACTTCCTAGATCCAGGAAGCATCTGTGGTGGCAGGTATGGTTTCACTTCCAAAATTCGAAGCGGATTACTTTATCTTGACTCCAGAGTAGAAACAACACCTAGAGATGACAACTTTGTATCATCAATTTCTGTACAAATTTCAGAACTTGGGGATATGTTGTAGCATGCCTTGTGTCCACCTCCATACAACAGATCTCGAATACAAAAAAAAAAGAAAATAGTGCAAGATATTTTAAAAGGTCTTTTGTTATGTACAATCTTATTATTTTGCATTTTCTTACTTCTAAAGGATGAAGCATTATATCCTGATACGTTCCAAGTCTTTCCTCTGCATTTTCAAGAATATCTTCAGGCCTCTGTACTAATTGATTCAAAAATTCTGATGTCCTAAGTTGATCTTCTGCAATCTGCAAAATGAAAAGTTAAATATTTCAAGATACAGAAATAAAATAATGTACTAAGCTAATTTTTGTCTTTACTCAAAGGTAAGTAAAGTAGCCTTCCAGAGTATTGCAATGAATATTAGCCCAGTGATTGCTGACTGTGATCCAATCCTGAAGAAGCGTAGTTTCTGCAAATTTAGATGAATGTGCCTAGAGCTTGCACTGATAAGTCTCTGGCCAGCATTACAGACCAGAACAATTCAACTTGAATTCAAAATTAATAACTTCATGAAAAAATAAGAAAAACCGCTGGTAGTAGCCTAACACCAAAGCCAGAAAACAAGCTAGTATCCTGCAAATACTAGTAAAACTTGCTAAAATAAACAAAAATTAAGAACTTTCTTATTTGCTTAGACTAAGAAACAGACAATATTGAGTCACCGTTATCCTGATACACTCTTTTAACTTATGGCAAGAAATGATTCCGTGACTTCTAAGTTAGAGACTGAATCCGGGTTAAGTTATACAATGATCACTATTTGCTGTTGTTGAAAACTACCACTTAAGTATTATCCCACATCTCTTAAAATAGAACAGAAACTAAATTAAGATTAGAGTTCAACAAAATTAATTCATAATGCAGTATGGTGATATTTTAGAATATTGAAATTTGTTCTGCTTTACTGTTTAGAAATCTGAAATCTTCACCTCTTCTTCTTCCTGCTCTTCATCTTCCTCTTCGTTGTCATCTTCAGGCTGATCTTCCTTTTTCTTATGCTTTTTAATAACATCAGGATCCCACTGGTTCCTCTGATATACCTGCCCTGAATCAGGGTGTTGCCTTTGTCCTGATATTCTTTGGCATAAGTCATAGTCTGAACACTAGCAAGGAATATTTAAAAGGAAATCATGTTTTTATTGTACTGCTATACAGTTTGTCTGTTTGGCAAATATTCGAATTCACAAACAACTTCTCCAATCACATTCTGAGTAACCACAAAATTTCCAAAAGCAGTGAATATTAAAGACAAACTTAAATGCTCACATAGCTTTTCCTCATCAGCATTTTACATTCCATGTCAGGAGCATAGCCACTACTTAAGCATATTTTAGCATGCAAGTTATACCTTGTAGTATGACAAGTGTAGGTATTTTGCAGACAAGCTTGTGTTTGCTCTTGCAATTAATGCTGAAGTGGTTTGGACTTGGCTGAGGGACCTGGGGGTGTTCAGTCTGGAGTAAAGGAGACTGAAGTGAGACCTTATCACTCTCTACAACTGCCTGAAAGGAGGTTGTAGCATGGAGCGTGTTGGTCTCTTCTCACAAGTAACAAGTGATAGGACGAAAGGAAATGGCCTCAAGTTGCACCAGGGGGGAATATTAGGAAAAATTTATTAACAGAAAGGGTTGTCAGGCATTGGAACAGGCTGCCCAGGGAAGCGGTTCAGCCACTATCCTTGGAAGTATTTAAAAAACATGTAGATATGGCGTTTAGGGACATGTTTTAGTGGTGGACTTAGCAGGGTTAGCTTTACAGCTGGGCTCGATGATCTTAAGGGTCTTTTCCAACCTAAATGATTCTATGATTCTAAGATACAGTCAATTTTACTAGCTGCCTCTGACTTTCTCAGAGTTCTACTGTTAAACCTAGTGCCATTGTCTCAGAGGCTAAATAAGTTCAGCAGTTTGGAGCTCTGGAAAAGTAATGGTCTTTCCATAAAAAGCCCTGCAGACATAGATTTAGTTTAACATTAAACATGGATAAATCTGTATGTGGTCTGTGGTGGTCAAATCACTAATATTTAAGATTTGAGAGGTTTGGCTAAGAAGTTTATTCTAACTAAAAGAACATTCCTTTCAACTAAAAGCTAACATGACTTGATGATCTTATAGGTCTTTTCCAACCTAAGCAATTCTGTGAACCTATGATTCTAACAGTCTGTGACTGTTTTCACCTCCCCACTTCCAAGCTAAGACAGTACCAAATGAGCCACTCCTATAGGTGCCACCAAGAACCTTCTTTCTACATTGTCACATTATATACTGTTTGATTCCTTCTTAGAATTGCAGCTGTCAGCAAGCTACTTAAGGAGTCCATCCACTCCAGGGATGGATATCTGAATTTGTTAACACTGAAATGATTGTTTTTCCTCACTTTTAAAAAAACAAAACAAAACAAAAAACCCCACCAAAAACTGGTTTGGTCCCTTCAATCACTTAGCAGAGGGAGATGCTGTCTGAGTGTTCACTCACTATGACCACATTGAATAAAGCTTCTATCTGACCTGTCCTAAATTGTACTTGCATTAATACACACTTGGAGTCCCCAGATCTCCAACAGGTCTTAAGATGGGTACCTGAAAATTCTACTGTGGGACTGGGGGTGTGGCACAATGAACAATAAATAATCATTCTTCCTTCCTAAATCACTAACACCTACCCTTCAAATATATATGAAAAGCCTGAAGTAACAAGAAAATATTGTAGTCGTTAACATCAAATTGTTACAGAAACAGAGAACTGATTTCTACAGAAAATACAGAGCTTTTGAGATTGCATTGCTAGCAATAGGCACACTACACTCATTTCCTGAGGTATCCCTTGAAGTATTACAATACTTCAGGATATTTCTATAGTGAGTCATACAGCTGACATGACTGCTACATGACATAGCACATTTTGAAATACGGAAGGAGATAGTTGATTAGATATGGTTCTTTTTTCAAAGGTGCATCTTCTGCCCTTTTTCTTGGAGAGACAAAATGTCTCTAAATTGGTCTGCTAATGACAGTATTTCAGTATTCCCAGAGTTATCTAGAATCTCCCTTCTTCCTTTCTTTTTGACATAATGAAAACAGTTACAATTTCAATATATCTGTGGAAATCACTTGAATCCACTGAAATCAAAGGCAAAATTATTCATTTGACTTTGGGGCAAGGATTTTTAATGAGTATTCCATTTCAGTCTTCTTCCCAGAGGAGATGGTGATGTAACTGCACGAAGTCAAGAATTCTGTTTTCATTCTAGTGTAGTTAGTATCACTTGTCTATTTGTACTATTGCACATGAAACTATACAACATATATTCCCAAGAACAGGATTTCTCACTCTCTCGTATTAAAAGGAAGATTGACTTTCTGTAGCTGAAAAAATAAAAACTGCCTGAAAAGCAGCACAAAAATAAATTTCTCTGATGTTTAAAGATCTTTCCATGAGCATAAAAAAAAGGTTTGAAGTAGGCATTCACAAATTTTCATTATGCATGGTCAACCAAATTAAGTCTCAAAAGTAGGGAATTAAAACAAACACGGACTTAAATCTGGCAAAGTGATAGACTAGGGCCACACACTGAAGCTTAGCACCTGAGAAAACACATAGATATGACAACTAGAATCAAAATCCCATTGAGAATGCAGCACAACAACAGAGGCAAATTATTCAGAGTTGTCCCAGCAGCTCATTCTGCACATTCAGAATAAAAGACAGAAATAATCTAGTTGATAATAAATAAAACATTACAAGAAGAAGGGCCTGAACCCTTGTTCATTATTATACATACTTTTACTTTGTCTGCATGGAGTCTGGCAAAGTCTGGTGTGGGCCAGCCAGTGGTCTCAATCAGCCAGTGGGCACAATCTAGAGACTGGCATTGGCCAAGGGCCTTTCCCAGCAGGCAGTCTGGACATGGCCACCCCATTCTGACTAACAAGACAGGTTAGCTGTGTTCTGCCAAACGAGTTGGCCTGATGTTTGAAGAGGTGCTCCTCTTTTGTTTTGTTTACTAATATGGACATAGCCAGCAAGTCCAGCAAGTCCATTATTTTAAGTTACACTGAGAAAGTCCTCTTAATCCTACACTAACAATGACTCATGTTTCTCTGGTTATATCAGTCACTTTTGTAAAGTATCTGGCATGTCACATTACTACTCATGAAGACACTGAGATTTGTAAAGCAGATGAATTAATAATGACTAAGAGGCAGTTTCACAATTGGTGAGTAAAAAATAAAACAATTTGCTTTCTAACTTTCATGTGTGAAAAGTTTCTTCCTGAAGTACATGAATAGCAGATGTACACATATCCAAAAATCGCATAATAATAGTGTTATTCAAAGTTTTATTTTCTTGAAAACCTCTATCTTCTAATTGGTAGAAGTGCAAAGACTGTAACTGGTACTGAAATTTTAGGAAATGGTTATTATTTTCCATGAGCAATGCTTATAATGGAACAAACTAGTGTAATTCTATTCCAATATAAAAGACAGCAATTTATTATTCCTCAATAAATACCATACTCAAATGCACAGGGGAAAACATTATCTATTGGCTTATGCAGCACACGAGTCTACTAATAATTAGGAAAATTACTAGCAAGTTACTGAAGATGACATTACCTTAATGTTAATCAGGACATCTGGTTTTAATTTCAGATTCTTTATTTTTTCTATTTGCTGTGGAACAGTCATGTACTCCTCTGAGAGAGAAGGAAATCCACTGAGAACATAACCTGCCAAATACATTTTTTTGAATATATCTTTTAGAAGGTTACGTCAAATGCAGGACTAGTTATACTCATCTCCTTTAAACAACACATCTATTTAGTGGCACAATTTTAAATCACGTACATGACATAATACTATTAAAAGATAATACTACTAAAAAATTGTGCAGCCATGTCTACTTCAGACAAAATACAGACAAAAAAGTGTGTGGTTTTCAGCTTGATATAGGACTCTCAAAGTTTGTTAATTCAGCTGAGAAGTGTAAGAAATATGTAGACATAAAAGATCATATTCAGACCACCTGCTTCATGTGCCTAGCTCAGACATTGTAGTGCCTAAAAATAACAAGCTTTTAGTGACCATTTTTTGCCACTAAAAGACTTTGCAAAAAGGCATTGGAAAAAGTAGCCACGCTATGATATAAAGCATTTAAATGAAGAGTTTAGGCTTTTTATACAACCTTTAAAGGTCTTTGCTTCTGTGGACAATAAAGGGAGTCTAAACTCCTCTCTGGGATACTTAGTGCTCCTGGATGCTAAATCCTCTCAAAAGGAGGCACTATGCACACAGTTTGAATACTGAGAGGCACCGGGCTTGGTACGCATCCATTCACGCACGATTCACAAGGCTGATCCTCTTTGGCAAACAGACACTGACTATGTATGACAAGCATGGTGGTAATAATACATTTTTCCTAGTATTAGAGTGCTCAGCCCTACAGGTAAATTCATGGCTTCAAGTTCCTAGTAGAGTACTGTAACTACTAATGGCTGTATGCAGTACAGTAAGAGCTACTGTACAGCACGGAACTCAATATTCATGAGGCCAGAATGACAGACTAAACAAGAATCAGGTGGATTTTACAGCCTAATAATGAGAATGTTCCCTTAGAGAAATAGTGCATGCTCCAAATGCTTAGAATTTTATGTGATAACATTTAAATGCAGGTCTATGCAGTAAAAAAACCTAGCACCAGTCTTTGCAAGAGTCATTAGGACTGAAGATGACTCCTTCTTTGGGGATCTACTACCCACAGATGCAAAATTTATGGAAAAGGATAAGCTAGAGAGAGCATAATGTACAGTCATTCCTCCAGGAAATTAAAATCCTGGATTCTGAATTGTTGATACCTTCAGAGAGTTCTAACTGGTAGTGAGATGTGGGGAGTTTGCCTCTGCTTATCAACACATCCCAGATAACACCAGAGGATGTGAGAGACATGGGAGTGAAACAAGGGAAAAGATTATCCCAAACTGTTCTCGGAGAGGGTGTTTGTCCCCAAACCGATAATGTGGTGTGGAGACTAATGATGAAGAAGTTTACCTAAGGCAATCATCAACCAGATCAAATAGCAACCAGGGGATTACCAAGAAACTTTTGAGGAGAGAAGGAGCCATCTTGAAAGGACAAATTAAAATTTGTGTTTGGGGGAAGAGACCTTAGAGTGAGGACAAGGTAAAAGAACAGCAGCCAAACCAGGTTGGATGTGCCAGCACTACAACTTCTGCTGAGGCCTGACGGAGCAGCTTCCTCGTTGGATGCTGCGAGTAACCTGCATTTCAACTACCGGACTGACATAACAAGGTTAAACACATAGTGACCCACACCTCGAGTGTGTGTAGGTGGGCTCACGGGGAGCTTTCTCCCTGGTGTGTGCATCAGTAGACTGTAGGAAATGGCACACGCAGACAAACACCCACACGTCCAACAGCGAATGTGCTTAAATAGGTGAACAGCCATTCTGAGAAAAGGGAATGTGTGCTTCTATCTTCCACCCATCTTTGAAAGACGGTCTGCATGCATCACCATGGAAGTTTGAGTATACTCTTTGGAATTAATTTTGTGAAGGTGTTTACAAATGTGTAGGTGTTTGTTAATATTTGGCAAGTGTCTAGTGCTGCGGTTTGTCTGTTATGTGGCTGACACTGAACCTCTTCACTGACCACCAGTTCACTGACTTCCTGTTAATTACTTGCCATTAATGAATCAATAAACAACCTTGGTCATAATTTAAATTATGCTAATTGAGTGGTCTTCCCCTGTGATAATGACATAGTTTTTTCCTTTGCAAATATTATTTAGGTTAACATGATATGAACTTCTGGTTGTTTTTTTGTTCTATTTTAAAAAAAAAAGCAAGCACATGAGATACGTAGAGATTATAATTGTATGCTTGTTATTTTCCAGTTCTTCAGCGCCTATGTTATTTTAGAAAGATACACTGCTTATTTCAAGAAATAGCTTAGAAGCTTCATATCTGACCTCCTTGAGAAGTCAAAAAGAAATTCTGGTTTTAGTGGTTTACAATTTTTAAATATTATCATGTATTTTAGCACTTTTGAATACATCCAACACATCCATCTCCAACATGTGTTTATTAGAAGAATATAATTGAAAAGAATCCTTTATTGTGTGTACTGCTTAGAAACCTGTATTTTACAATGCTAAAAACAAAAGTTAAAACTTAAATCAGCCTTTCATACAACACTGTTTCTAAAATCTTTAATGAATAATTAATAGTCAACTGACTCATTAGTTCCTACTGAAAGCCTACTTAAGCATTCCAAGGATTATATTAAGATAGTTGCTAAACAAAAAAGTGATTAGAACTAGAAAATAATTGACAAAAAATTTGCTTTGGTGTTGAGTTCTAGTTGGTAGGAAAAACAGTGAGAATGTAGGTTATTCTATTCCTTGCTATGTTTGGGCATCTCTAATACAGAAAATGGTTTGGTTACAAGAAACAATTTTTTAATCAACTTTGCAGTCACGTTTACAGACTCTAGGTTCTCTGTGATCCTCTGTCATACACACATCTTAGTCATTCATTATCTGACTGACTAAAAGAAGGGATCTCAGATAATACAAGACATCTCTTCAGGCTTTTATTAAAGTCCTGACATGGATGAGGAGACTAGTATTTCTACTGCAACTTCTTCCCTCAAGTATTTGTTTCCTCATAATCTCTCTCTTTTTTTTTTTTTTTCCTTCTCTTTTAATTTATTTCTTCCCTATTTCTCTGTCTTTTGCCTACTGTTTCAAAAGCCTGGTTTCACCTGTCAAGGCTGCATCTTTTGCAAAACTGTTCAGTCTTGGACTAGGGAAGGAATAAAAACCATTGCAACCAGAAGGTTATAGAAGCATGCCAGTTTTGAGAGCAGTAGAAACTGAAGATATTCTTGGCACTATACATGTCTCTCTCCTATAATGGAAATTTCAAATAAAAGTCAGCACCAGAAAAAGACACTATATTATCTTTTACTTTCTTTCCGCTTAGCAGTATATTTTTTTTCTCTTCAGGAAAGCAGGTTCAGACTCTAACAAGGTCTGCAGAACTAGTCTAAACAGCCTCAATTAACAAAATCTTTCCCCCAAAAGAGGAAATATTATTACTAACAACACTATTCTTATCTAACTTACTGTCAGTGACAGAATGCAAAGGGAATAAACAATGTTGTAAGAAAAACAAGAAAGACAATATATTTTTGCTGGGTTTTTTTGTGTGTGTGTTGTTATTGCTGTTATAGGAGTATTCAAGCAAAAAAAAAAAAATCTGTATTTTAAATCCTAAAACTTCTATAACCAGATAATGTTACCAAATGAGAGTCATAGCAATACTTAAAATTTGGGGCAAATTAGTTTTCTCAAAATTAACACAATATAGAATTGGTATGACCCTTTCTGATCTCCCATATTGGTAAATTAATCCCAAAATACAATCCCAATTTATGGATATTGCACAACCTGAGGAGCACAAGAAAAGATGCTACCGTCTAATATAAAATAAATTACATTTGAGCAGTAATGGATGCAAAGTGTGTGAAATCATAGCTAAGTCATTCTAAGAAGTTTAGGCTATAAATATACTTACCAAAATGAGCAACTTCTGGTGACTCAATCTTTTTCAGAAGCATTTCTGTAACCAGTTCTTCAGAAATATTTTGACCTTTAAAAAGTAATTCTTGACACTAAGGTAAAATGCAAAATATAGTCTTATATAATATGTATTTCTCAAGAACGTGAAAAAACTTAATAGAAGATTAGACCTTTACCTTAAGCCCATATTCTGTTTCTTCATTGATATTTGTTTGAATTACTTCTGAAGCTGAGAAAGCACATCAGATAGAATAAAAATAAAATAATTAATAAAAATATTTTATATACAGACATGTACATGCACAGATGCACACGTTTACACACACACATACAAGTATGTACGTGTGCTTCAAGCAACCAGACTATTTCTGAATGAGCGGCCATTATATTTATGGCCATTATTATATTTTGTCCATCTAGAACCTGATGCCTTCTGGAAATGTCTGGGTAGAGGTTTTTCTCTACAATTTAGCCATATATATATACTACAGACAAATGCACAACAGCAGCCTTGCAGGATTATTTTAACTACTGATTTATATCAAATTAGCATTACTGCTGTGTAATCCAGAGCTGAGTATTTGAGCTCAAATGCTTCCCAAATTTTAAAAACAAGTTTTAGAAAAAGAACTTTTTAGACACACGAAACCAGTTCTTTGTCTAAAGAGCTTTTTAAAAGGGGCTTTAAGGGCTTTTGGAAAATCCCTTAAAAACCTACTCCTTATGTAGTCCAATTATCTCAAATAAAGTACTAAATTTAACACCCATCAAATTCAAAGGCCTGCCTGCTGTCTCTGTGGACAGTGACATCATACCAGAATGATCCTGGAAGCCTTTCACACTTCTATACCATTGAAATAAGCAGATAGTCACAAAAGTTTTCAAGAATGACCCTGAAGGCTACATCTATACTATTAATAAACCAGGCCAAGGAATGGTCCCGAAGCCAGGTGGCTCATCCCTATACAGCTGAAATCTTTCTCCCCAGAATACAACGGCTATTTTCAAACTGCTCCTACTAGTAATGACAACTGTCACATGCACTGTCCCTCATATTATGAATGGTTGTGTTCAGGAGAACATTATTTGCCATGGGCCCCAACTGACACGGGGAATGTACTAACAAACAACACAGAAACTGAAAATCAGCACTGTACATGGACCCTTGCCCTGTTTTATTCATGTTGTCCTCATCAGATAAATAGATAGAAAGTATTCTGCCCGATTAAAAAGACTGTGAACGCCTTTCCTATTTCATAATTATCCAACTTTGATTAGTTGGAGCAAGTCCAGTGGAGGGTACCAAGATGATTAAAAGTGCTGAACATACTAGTAGAAGCCAAAAGAACTGGCCTTCTTCAGCCTGGAGAAAACAGGACAGCTCTGATTGCTATTTAAAACTACTTAATGGGAAGGCACAAAGACAGAACCACTGTCTTCACAGAAGTGCAGCTCGGACAGGAAGCAATACACACAAGTAGGAACATGAGAAATTCCAGTGTGGTAATTATGAAGCAATTTTTAGTCATGAAGGTGGTCGAACAATGGAAAGTGTTGCCCAGAGAGGTGGTGGAGTCTCCATCCTTGGAGATATTCCAGACTCAACTGGACACGGCCCTGAACGACCTCCTCTGGTTGACCCTGCTTTGAGTGGAAGGTTAGACTCAGTAACCTCCGGAGGTCCTTTCTTAGCTATATTATTGTGGTTTTGTCTGCTGAATTTATTTGTTTCTTTCTTTTTTGATGTGGAAAACAAAAAAAACCTATTAGCAGAAGTTGAAGGAATGTGAGTGTCTACACATGTGGGTACACTAGACAAAAGAAGATTAAAAGATTTATCATGAGCAAAAGAAGAAAAGAATAATTCTCTGATTCTACTAGAAATAAGGCATAAAAATGCAAAAAGTGAGGTTTACATCAGTCACTAATAAAAACTTTCTAATGGCAAAGACTGGGTTACAGAGATAGGCTGCCTGGAAATTTAAAAAAAAAAAAAACAAACAACCAGACAGTAATGGTTTAGATACCTTCAGAGTGTGAGGTTGCTTAAGTACATTCCTAAGGTCCCTTCTGATTTTGGTCTGATCTATGGTTTGGACCAGGTATTCATTTGTTTGTTAGACAATCCTATGAATTAAAAAGCTTATATCTACAGAAGTCAAAAAAGACTTTTATTTAAACTGAATTTTACCATATTATAATTCAAAATCTTCAAAATAAGATAAATATACTTCATTTGATAAATAAGCCTGTGTATTCACAGGAATATGAAGTGTTACACCATCCACTAGAGAGCTCTTATTAGAACAACAGAAAATACTAGGGGGCACATTTAAAAGAAAAAAATGTAGCGGAAATTGATATTTAAAGAGTTAGTTCATAATCAGAACAACTGTACACACATACACTATAAAATCAGGTTTATAATTTGTTGTCCCAAAGGAGGCACTCAAGAAAATGCTTCATAGTTAAGATTATTATGTGGTTTCTTTTCTTCTACTTAGAAATATCATATTAGCCCTCAAACTAGTAGGGCAAGTCTGGTGGAAATGTTTTATTTTTTCATTTTAAAAAAGTGAATTAATCAAGATTTGTGAATTATAATGTCACAGATACAAAAATATTACCAGGCCTTTAAAAAAAATACAGATTTTAATTGTTTTAGTTACTGCTGACAAAATTAGTACAAAAGAAAACTGCCAGAGACTTTTTTTTTGTAGGAACCTATTTTCCTGCTGAGGTGTCTCAAAATGAAAAAAAAAAACAAAAAAACTCTAGTGATGAGTTGATAGGGAGTAAGATAATGTTGTAAGCAAAAGGTTTTACTCTACGGACCTTCGAAAATCTTCAATGAAAGAGACTGTCAGAAATGGAGCTGGATAAGCTTAGACAATTACATGATATCTTGTATTCCAGTAAACACATGGTGGGAGAAATTAACTACATCTTCTGAAATAAACCATCAGATATTTTTGTTTTAGAAATTTGAAAGTGCCAGCTCCCATTCCTTCCATTATTACTCATACTGATATAGAAACCTCTGTGCTCTCTGCAATTGAATGAGTTACTTCCATGTGAACAAGAAGGGTCACATGAATCACCTTAAAGGACTAGAATAGAATTTGATTACTATGCATTACTTGTATCCCCTTCCAAAACAAAAAGGAAAGGAAAGTGATTTTTCTAAGCCTCTCTATAACAAAAAGGCTGTTTTTCAGCAACTGCGTTTCTGGCAAAATGGTTACTTGGTCCTTATCAGTAGCCTTTACTGCAATCAGAAACGTGTCATTTTGAATTACAGGGAACAGAGTGGATATTCTAAACCAAAAGATAATACGAAGCAATGTAATATTCCAAATATAGTGTATGTTTACCTTCTATGCAAATGCATTTCCACATTTGTGCTAGCTTTCTAGCTAATGTTTTCTTTCCAGAGCCCTTAAAATGAAAAAAACACACTTAAAAGAAAAACAGGCAGAAGGAAACAACAACAACCAAACATACTACATAATGAAGAATATATTTTCATATGATAAAACCAATTAAAAGCCACCATTAGGATTAGGGCCTCTGAATTATGCACTGGGCAAACATAAACACTTTTTAATACGATCCTCTATTTTACACTGCCTAACATTGCTGATATACTGTTACTGTCCTTTGCAGTTCATTATCTCCAAAGTAATTATACTGACTTGATTTCTAAGTAACTCTGTCTAAAACTCAGCTAAGATTTGCCCACAAATTCCTATGAGAAACTCTTCAGGACTGAAATTTATTATCTTCAGCCTCCAAGGAAATTATGAAGCAAACCTGTTCAGCCATTTCTGAATAAGATACGTAGGGATAGTATTCTTTCACTAAAACAATGAATATGTAAAAATTGCCCTTGTTAGTCCACAAATCTGGTTTAGATACTGACAAAATATTTATCACCCACATGAATTCTGAGGAACCAACATAACCAGGAGTAATGAGGCATCTAAGAGTACAGCTACCTGAATGGGACTTTGCAAAACACATAATTTTCCACCCTTAGGATTATGCCCTTTTTTTTCAAGGGCATACAAGAAGACCTTTTTTGACAGTCTATTTACCCTAGATAAATTTTGTGATTGAAAAATAGTAAAAAAACCCACTAATAAATCACATTCTCAGTGTGTCAGCAAACACTCCAGCCTACTCATACCTTACAGGTGTGATGAGAATATATATATTTGGCTTTGCTTTAATGGCATTATGTTTTTAACTTAAAAGACATATCTTAAATAAGATAGATACTCTACACATCAGTCATATTAAAAAAAATATATTATCATAAATATAGAATATTTAATTCCTTGCCCTCCTGGCCAGGCCTGTGCAATTTCAAGCCTTTGTTAAAATTTGTTTCAATATCAAGCATCTACTGAAGGCAATGATTGCAGATACCTTGGTGGATTTCAGTAATTCCCAAATATATGACATACAATTATGTCAAAGTTCATTTAAATATTTAATATCTCATTGCATGTCTGTTAGTCAGTACATCAACCTGAAGGTTCTTTTATGCCTATTTGTCTTGAATCTGTCAAGTTGTTTAAAAGTTAGAATACTGAAATAACATAAAACAATCCAGTTGCCAATGTGAAAAAAGAAGAAACTTTTTGAGCAACATGTGACTTTTATTTACAGCAATAACACTTGTAATTGTAATCCACTGGTCACTCAGGCCAAAAATTGGCCTCATTAAATGAGATCAGAATCTTTACCACATTCTGCAGGATTTGCAAAATGGAAAAGATAAAAAAGTAGGCCTTTGATCTTTTTGGCAGTGTCTAAACTAAGGTCTTGAAAGGAAAAGTAAAATTGTCAGCAGAATATCTGAAGAAAAAACATCTGTCAGACATCTTACTGGCTTTCCAAGGATAATTAAGCAAGTGGGCTTGGACAACAGAAAGGATTTTTCAGCTTCATCTTCATCGAAGATGTCTGCAAAGGGCTGAGCTTGTTTCTCTTCTTGTGAAGCCATGAATTATCTAAGACTGGGAGGAAAAAAAAAAGCTTGTTATAAAATACAGTAGCTTATATATGGTTAAAATGACACATAATTAAAAATGTAACCGAATAATAACGTGATACAAGGCAAATTGCTTTGTAACAAAAGCTGATATAAGAAGAAAAAGCATTTAGAGAACATAGACAATGTACTAAGAGTTGCTTCCAAAAAATAAGGGATTGTCAGAACCACCTCCAATCCTCAGCTGCAACTATACGGATGTTCATAATGATTCTTCCTGACTCTCAAACTACCTGCAGCTCTTTTTAAAACAGCATGCAGTTGTTTCATTGCCTTTTCCTTCCTGTTCCAATTACTACAGTTGTAACTTCTCTCTGGTCCCTAAAATGGGCCATGGTCTTGCTAAGGCCCTCTGTGTGTGAGCTTCAGAAACAGAAGACCCCTATCGTGGTCAGTGGAACTACTTGCTGTCTCCATGGCTAGGTACGTGAACAAGGCTTTGAAGAATCAAATCATGGTTCGCAACCTGTTCTGTAATCCTCTCATAAATCCCAGCTCTTCCAGGACTGCAAGAGATCGCACACCTATGCAACAACATGAAACAGAAACAAACTTCTAATGAAAGTGAGCTGGCGCAAAATACGGGTGGGGCCTTTCCAACAAATTAAGTCCAAAAATGTGAGGAGCCTGATGAAGTGTGGTTTGAAGGTGGCAAAACAAAACTTTGTTTGCTTCGGAGGGCCACTTAAGTCTCAACCCCATAATCTCCAGTCATTTTTCACAGAATCACAGAACCACAGAATGTTAGGGATTGGAAGGGACCTCGAAAGATCATCTAGTCCAATCCCCCTGCCAGAGCAGGAACACTTAGATAAGGTTACACAGGAAGGCATCCAGGCGGGTTTTGAATGTCTCCAGAGAAAGAGACTCCACAACCTCCCCGGGCAGCTTGTTCCACTGTTCTGTCACTATCACCGTGAAGAAGTTTCTTCTCAAATTTAAATGGAACCTCCTCTGATGCAGTTTATACCCATTGCCCCTTGTCTTATCATTGGTTGTCACCGAGAAGAGCCTGGCTCCATCCTTGTGACACGCATCCTTTATATATTTATAAACATTAATGAGGTCACCCCTCAGTCTCCTCTTCTCCAAGCTAAAGAGCCCCAGCTCCCTCAGCCTTTCCTCATAAGGGAGATGCTCCACTCCCTTAATCATCTTTGTTGCCCTGCGCTGGACTCTCTCCAGCAGTTCCCTGTCCTTCTGGAACTGAGGGGCCCAGAACTGGACACAATATTCCAGATGAGGTCTCACCAGGGCAGAGTAGAGGGGAAGGAGAACCTCTCTCGACCTACTAACCACTCTCCTTCTAATACACCCCAGGAAATTTTTAAATTAAAAAATTCCACTTCAGGATGAATATCTGAAAAAGTTTGTTTTGAAACATCAAACTGAAACTTTCTGACACTTTCAGAATAAGACCTTCTGTACACTAGGGACAGTATTTTAATATTAAAAAAAAGAACCACCACACAAAAACCAACCCTCCCCTTCTCTCACGGGAACTCACTGGTTGAACTTTACCTGGCGTTTCCAGCAGTTTCACTCCTTCCCAAACGTTCCCAATTAACGGGCGATTTCCTAATTACAAAAACCACCCCAACCAAGTAAATAAACCAGATCCCCCCTACCCTGACCAAAAGCCTGGCGGAGCCTTGTTTCCCCCGCTGACCTGCAGGACAAAGACGACACCCCGCTGTGCGCCCCTCATGGACGGGGTGGGGGGTGGGGGGGCACTTACGTTGAGCGAAGTGCGGCGTGAGGGGGCAGAGCGAGGGCACAACGGCCGCCGCGCGCAGCCCCTGTGTCCCCCTGTAACCCGGGCAACCGGAGAGCACCGCCCCCTTCCGTTGGCCCCGCCTCCCTTCCAGTGGCCACGCCTCCCTTCCGTTGGCCACGCCTCCCTTCCGTTGGCCACGCCTCCCTTCCGTTGGCCACGCCTCCTCGGAAGGGGGATGAAGACGGAGAACCGGCCCCCGCTGGCGGAAGGCGGGGATTTCGGAGCTGTTCCTGGTGCTGACCCTGCGGGCAGACCCGCCCGCGGCGGCAGTGCGCGTCGCAACCCCCAGCGAGCAGGGCCTGGCGGGAGCAGCGGCTGACAGCGCCAGTGCCGGTGCCGCCGCCTCGCCTGCCCCGGCGCGGGAAGCCGCACCGCTGAGGGGCCAAGCGTGAGGCGGCTCCACCGCCCCCTCAGGCGGCGGCGCAGGCGCTCTCTCTCGCCCGCCCGTGGAGGCGCCTGCGCAGTGGCGTGTCGGCACTTCCGGCTTCCCCCCGTCCAGGCAGCAGGCGTCCGTTCCCCCTCCCGTTGTGTCTCCGCGCTCCGGCAGGCGCTCGGCTCCTCCCTCGGCTGCTGGCGGGCAGCCCCTGCTGCCCCGCCGTGCCTCGGGGCCGGGGCAAGGCCCGAGCCCTGCGCGGCCGCCATGCCGGCGGCAGCCGCCGCCCCCATGATCAGCTCAGTGCAGAAGCTGGTGCTGTACGAGACCAGGGCTGTAAGTAGCGTCTGCCCCGCCGCTCCCGGCGCCGGGGAGGAGCCCCCCCGGCCGGGCTCCGCGCTGGGGGCTGCCGCTGCGCGCCCGGGGCAGGGCGGGAGGTGTCCCTGCTGCCCTGTCCGGGGCCGCTGCCTTTGCTGGCCTGCAGCTTGCCAAAACACTGCTCCTTACCCTTCTCTCTTTTATTTATTTTTTTTTTTCCGTCACACATCCAAAACATATGAATAACCAAAAAAAAAAAGCTTTTAAAATTCTTGTCTTCACCGCATCTCTGCCTCGTGTGACTTAACCGAAGAGCTGGTTCCTGACCTAAGTGCTGTTAGTCTGACCTAAGCGCTTTTGGCGCGCTCAAGTCTAGGCTGAGCAACACACACGGTGCTGTGAGCTCAAGCCCCCGGGCAGGGGGACAGCGTGGGGGCTGTGGGCTGCGGGGGGGGCAAGTTTAGGCCCCCCCAATGCTGCTGCTGTTAGCGTGTGCGCAGCGACCTGCGTGGTTTCTTTGTGTTGCTGTGGCTAACGGTGCTGGCTTGTGCCATGGTGAATGAAAACTGGGCAGCTAGAGTTGTGCGGAATTAAAGAATTAAGATTTGAATTATGAATTTAAACAGGGTGGCTGAAGTGGTTGCCCCCCCGCACCTGCCTTTTTACAGCAGCTGAGAGATTTCAGTTCTCATTGGCTTAACGGGCTTGTGGAGCAACTTCCAGAGTTTTCAGTCTGACCTCTGGAAGTAAGCTGTTGAAGATTTTTAGCATTTTTTAATGTTCCATTGGAGAAACTGTAGGGATGTGCTGTTCACAGTGCTTTTTGCCGTGGGCAAAGTGGATTCTGAGGTTTGAGTGGTAATTGCTTCTTTAGCCATGCGATGAGCATCACGTGTGTGTCAGAATCTGGTTCTTGGTGTAAATAATCTGAGATAATACTGCTGTGTTTATCATCCTTTAGCTTCCAATTAAATTTCTCTGTGTAGTTTCTCTTGTTTCATAGTGTGTTGTTTTTTCACTTGAGGTAGTTTTGGATAGAGTTAGGTACCATGGCTTTAAATGCAACAGTTATCTCTAGTTGTAAGTTCAGATGTTACCTGTAGTAATAAACAGAAAGATAGTTTTTACACTGAAGTCAGTGTAGCCTCTTGAAAATATACAAAAATGGCCGATTAAAACATGCAGAATTACTGGTACTAGTAAATGGAAAAATTGAGGTTACTCTTGCTTTCCAGAATGTTACTTGTTTTCACCGAGGCCTAAAATAATTTTGATGGCTACCTTAATCTTCTTTCTCAGCATTGCTGGAAAACACTTTTTGTTGTTTTATTTTCAGCTAAGTTACTGCTATATGGGAGACGGGCAGTGGGGAAACATGATTCCTGAATCAGGTCCTGAATTACCAAAATTTAGATGTTCTTGGCTCGCAACTAATGCAATTTTTTCAGATAGCTGAGACTTGGCTTTTTGTGACTGGCATGCGTGTACATCTGGCTTCTCTCTGAGGTGTAAGGCGCAGTTGCTGAGAAACAAAATGCTAAGTACAGGGACAATATTACACTTTAGGGTTCCGCCAGCTGGCTGAAATTCTCTAGGCCTCTCAAGTTGATCCTGTTGGTTCAGGAACCACAGTCTTTCACATCTGTCTAGTGGCAGCTGGCAGCATCTGCCCGAATGAGTGAGTTTACTGACGCTTTGCTGCGTTCAGATTTCAGTAAGGGACAGATCCAGCAGTCCTGCTCACACCAGGAGACAAGAGGACTTGGATCAGCTATGGGAGGCAGTGGTTTGTGGATCAGCATGAGCCGTTTGAAATGTCTCAGCTGAGTAATGGTGTCTCAAAGCCATTTATTCAGTCACTTCTTGTGGGTGATGAAAATGGAGTATTTTCCCTAGGTGTGGTTATATTCTTACTTAAAAAATTTAAAAAGTGCGAATTGCAGTGCTTCAAGTTTTGGTACTGAAAATGTATTCCTTTTTTTTTCAAAAGGAAAAATGCTATAGAAATTATTTCGGAGTAACTATTTGAAAAGGGTTGATGCACAGACTCGTGCGGGTTAGAAGGGACTTCTGGAGATCATCCAGCCCAGCCCCCTGCTCAAAGCAGCTTCAAGGGGAGCGTGATGTCAGGGTTGTGTCCACCTGAGTTTTAAATATCTCCAAGTATGGAGTTTTCACAGCCTCTGCAGAAAACATGTTTTAGTGCTTGACCACCCTGATTTTTTAAAATTCTTTTTTTTTAAAGGGGGAGAAATTCCTTATATTAATTGGAATTTTACTTGTTTCAACTTGTATCTCCTGCATCTTGTCCATCCACTGTTCACCTCTTGGAAGGCTTTGGCTCTGTCTTATCTATGCCTTCTGGTTAGATAGTTTCAGACAGCAATAAGGTCCTGCTACAATGTAAGCACATGGCACCTGGAGTTATGTCAGATATGGGGCAACATGAAACTGTGTCCTAAGATTCCTTGTGGAGACCTTGAGTGGGCGAAGAAGGGATGGCTTAAGTTGTCAGTGGTGGGAGAAACAGTAAGTTTACACTGATCACACTGCTTATTGCTGTAAAACCCCTCTGTGTTAAAGGAGGAACACATGAAATGGATGAGAAAGTGGAAATGGTTTAGGGAGATGGTGTTTGGTGGTGGTGTGGTTTTGGGGGGATTTTTTTTTGTTGTTGTTGTTTTTTGTTTGGTTGGGTTTTTTTGTTGTTTTTTTGAGTTAAGCATTATTTAAATCAGACAGGAAAGGCTCTGGTAGCATTATTGGAGTCAAACATGAAAAGACTTGTAGAGGTGAGGAGAACTGAATTCACAGTGTCAGTTGAAGCAACAGAGAACAAAATTCTACATTTTCTATTAACGTTTGTATTTAGGGTAGTTGCTGAAGCCTACCTTTTAAACTGATGCTTTGGGTCAATAAATACCATGGAGATGTGAATTATATCTCCTGTTTGTCCTAGGAAGTTGAGGGTTTGTTTAGAAGTAGTCAAAAAAATGAAGTGAAACAGTTGTATTCGGATAAATGCCAATTATCTTTCATTTTATGCATATATTTACTGCTCAAATGCACACCAGAGGGCAGTAAAGATATTTCAGCAATATGACAAATAAGAAACAAAAGATATTTTCCTTTCTTCTTCAGGACAAGATGGAACTTTTGTGTATCCCTCAAATGAAGCTCACATGAAAACTGTAGGTTAGTTTGTTAGAAATTGTCATTCCCCTGAGGTGGCATGACATTGAACAAGTCAATTTGTACCATCTCTATAAAAGCAAATCACTTGCCTATCTTTCAGAGTATTATGAGGCTTAATTAACATTTTTTTATTCTAATCAGGTTCTTCTACAGTCATGATCTCCACAGTACCCAACTGACTTGTACAAGCAATGTGACTAGCATAATTACCTGTAGATTTTTCTACCCTTTCACTGAGGGGAAATTATGTGGGGGTTTTGGGAGTCATTTTCCCCAAGTCAGGTCTGTTTTGCATGTGTTAGTTAATGGTAGGCGATCTCTCTGTCCTTACCTTGACCCATCACCTTCTCCATCTTATTTTCTCTGCCTGTCCTGATGAGGAGGGGCAGTGAGAGCGCGGCTGGGGGTCTGGCGGCTGGTGAAGGTCAACCCACCACGCTTGCTTAGGGCTTGTGCTTTTAGACACATCTATGGCCTCAGCAGGTATTTTTTTGCAAGCATTTTGTAGAAGTTCTTAAGTGTTTTCTTTATGCCATTTGCAGGTTTAAAATTTGGTTGTATTAGTGCACTGATGTATTTTTCAAGTAACTTTTAGTGTATTTTCACCTTTTTTTCCTGCTGATTAAGCTGTGTGGAATAAATTCTTCACAGTGCTAACATTTCTGAATGATAATTAATCTATACAAAGAAGCAAATCATAGTCTTAGACCAAGAGTTCTAGGAAGTAATCTTCTGCCCACAATTACTATTTTTTTTAAGAATGTTTGATTTCAGAACTATTACCTTGCCATTATAAAAAACAATTTGCAGTAAGAAGTTTTTTATTTTGTTTAGACTCCTTTTAGAAAAAGCTATTTTTATTGGTTTGGCTGAACCAAAAGATTGATACAAGAGGATATAAAGCCTTTCAATTAGATTGCTTTCATCAAAACTCAGTCCCAGGTGGAAGTGACTAATGATTGTTCCTATCTTGTGGTTGCTTGGTGATAATTGTGCAATAAATTAAGCTTCAGTCCAGATCTCACAGGCATGTACATGCATGGTGCACTGCAGTGGTTGGTAAAGTGCACTTGTTAACAAGCGTCAGCCAAGGCCAAGGGCAGGCTAAAGCCCAAAACAGCGTGTTTCGTCTCAGGTGATGGTCGAAGGATTTCGGCAGAGCGGTATGAGGAGGTCTACGCTCCTTCTTGAGAACTGCTCTGTTGAGAAAGTACTTTGTTGGTCAAGATTGTCTCTTTATCTAAATGCAGTGGCTTTGCTGTGGAGTGGAATTACTCAAGACATTTGGAAAATGCTTCAATTTATGCAGTTCAACTTAGTAATAAATAAAATAAGAGAATAAGGATAGAAACTCTCAGAAAGGTTTCCGTAACTTACCTGTGGATTCTTATTTCTGTTGCTGTAATAATTTCTGTTAATCAAAATAGTTGTAAACAGTACAGTGCATTTAGCTTTGATTAATTTTACAATTATATTACAACCTCAGAAATTAATTTGTTTGATGATACATGCTCAGTGTTGTGTTGATTTGGTACTATTCTTTGTTCTTTCCTAGCGTTCATGTGATAGCAAATTTAATTGTGGTACTTGTCACTGATATGGTTTTATTTGTGCTTCATATCTTCCAGTAAGACAGACTTATTTATTCATCAGATGCATAAATTAGGTAGCAGAAACAGCTAATGCTGAAATGTCTTTTTTGCTTCATTTTTTCATTGTTAGTTTTCATGTCATCTTTGTTTTCATTTTAGACCTTGAAGGTTGGGTGCGAGCTGGCATATCATGTCATTTTTTTGAATAATTCTGTGATTGTTGATTGTTAGCCTGTCCTGAAAACTTCCCAAGCAGAAGTCTAATTTTGGGTTCCTAGTTTTGAGGACTTGTCCAAATTCAAAAGTTTTTGCAGATGCTTCACTTCTTTATTACTTCCACATGAATATCCTCTTAATGTGCAGTGGGTAGGATTCCCATTTGCTAAACTGAGATTTCACATTGTCTGGCTTTCTAAGAAAGTGGCTTCTTTAACTCTGTTGATGTGGGGTTTTAGTTCTGTTCTCGGCTGACCTTCCTTAGTGCATTACACAGCCTAGCTTTCTCGTTTAAAAGAAAAACTCAAAATTAGTCCTTAAAGCACTTCAAAGAGAGCTTGTTAAGTACCATTTATTGTGGTGGTTGCTACCATGGTCTGCAGACACAATAACTACAGCAGCTGCCCAGGTGATGTGAGAGATACATTCCTTGTAGTGCTTCCTTGTGTTTTATCCGTCTATTAAAATGGAAATGGAGAAGTATCCAACTGAACTTCCTCAGTAATAGTGTTTGCAACTCTATATACTTCTCTCTTCTTGTGTGTCATGTGCCATGTTCTAATTTTAAATGTGGTCTTTGGTCCAGACTGCTCTTTGGACAAGTATCTTAAAGTTGTACTGTTCTACTATAGTTTTATATCTATATGTATATATCTCTCTCTACATATATGGTTTGTCTCTAAGCATAGTGTCACTTTGAGAAGAAATTATGCTCATTTAATGAGCTGGACCTGGAGGGAGATCGCTGAGCTGTATTGCAGTATTATTGACCACTTAAATTTGTTTAGCTTTAATTAATTAACAATTTTCTCCAAATACAGAAGCGGCACTCTCAAAATGCAAACTCGCTTATCATCTGTGTATTACGAATGAGTATGATATTGCCCTCTGCCCATTCACCTGTTACTTCGTGAAGAAAAAGGTGGTATGATGGTGTGGTCCAAGCAGGTGTGCTGTTCGGTACCCTGCAGCGGGGGCTCTGACCTGCTCCTCGTCGTCGTGATTTCCCTCCTGGGAAGCTCCGATCGTGGCACTGCAGGGGCTCCTGCGGAGGGTGCTGGAAGGTGGCTGGCGGGAGCCTGGGCTGTGCACAGCAGCTCATCCCCGCTGAAAAAACAGGAGACAGTGTCCTGGGCCAAAGTGCTGCCTCAAAGGCTTTGGTGACGGGGTGCTGCAGTGGCAGATGACTCTGAAAGGCCTTCTTTGCTATCATTTAGGAGTAAACAGCAAAACTTGCTGCTCAGTAAGCACTGTAGAATCATAGAATCATTTTGGTTGGAAGAGACCCTCAGGATCATCGAGTCCAACCGTAACACAGCTCTAGCACTAAACCACGTCCCTAAAAGCCTCGTCTAAACACCTTTTAAACACCTCCAGAGATGGTGACTCCACCACTTGCCTGGGCAGCCTGTTCCAATGTCGCTGTAGTGTCAGTGTGCAAGGTGGGGCCAGGAGTTGGTGGTGTTACCTTTTATAGCTCAAAGTATTTTATTTTCCTATTTAGAGCTTGCTGGCCATCTAGATGTTTTTGTGATTTCAAGGAAGCTGAAGAGGGCTTTAAGTTATTGCTTCACCTTAAATATTTTGTCATTTCAGGTGTTTCTCAACGTCTAATTGGGATAAATTACAAAATTCTAAGTTTTATTTGAATGTTATTATTTATTTCCTATCTCACATCTAAAATCCATGTGACTTAAGAGCTGGTCGCATATATCCACATGAATTTGCCATGCTTTCCTACTAGGCTGAGCATTATTAATGAGTTACACCTTGCTGTGTGGTAGCACCACAGTGATTAAATGAATTAGAAAAATGAGTCAGTCCTGCAGCCACTAAATGTAAAAATTCATTTATAGTTTCATTTCCATAAATGAGAAATAGACACATTATACTATTATCTGTGGTCTTTCTTTCATATTTTAAATGATGAATGAAGCTAGTAGTTTTTTAAAAAGTAATATTTTTAACCAGCGTGGCTGGTCATATTAAACTTGAGTGTTGTGGAAGAGCATTGGTGAGAATTTTATCACAGCAAATATAAATAAAAAATGAAGAAAACTTGCAGTACCGAAGTACTTACAATTTTTCTGTGTTTAGTATGGACTAGGAAAGACTACTTGGCAGAAACAGCAATGGACTGCAATATAATAACAGTAGTTCTAGACATAAAAAATTACAAACGTGTGTATAAACCTCTGCTAAATTTTACAAAGCAAATGGGAAGACAGTAATGGCTGGGGCAGAGCACGGCTGAACAGTGCCTGGTGTAAGTTACATATTTTCCTCTTTAAACAGGTTTTCACCTTTCTTCGAGTTTTACATTGTTTCCTCCATGTACAGTGGAGATAATGAGGTCTTTTAAGTTGTAAAGGTTGAGTGTATACATCATTAGGTGCTGATGTCTAAACCAGTTTATTCACAGTCCATATGGAATATTACATATTTGGTGTTAATTGAAATGGATCTAGTCTAGAAACAATATAAATGGCATTGTTGATGACTTATGTTACAATGGGCTTTGGTTGCTTTACCTTGTATAATTATCTGACTTCTTTTAAAAAATGTAGCGTTATTTTCTTGTTGGAAGTAATCCCGCGGAGACCAAATACCGTGTTTTGAAAATAGATCGCACTGAACCAAAGGATTTGGTTGTAATTGATGATAAGGTGAGTGCTTCTCTATTCAGGGTTTTTTCAGTTATTCCAAATAACACTGTCTATATTGAGCTGAATTTAAATATTACACATTTAATCTGTTTCAACAACACAGAAGTGTAGAGTCATGTAACAGTTGAGGTTGGAGGTGGTCTCTGGAGATTGTCTAGTCCTGTGGCTGCGCTCAGAGCAATGTCAACCATATCAGATTGCTCAGGGCCGTGCCCAGTTGTGTTTTGGATGTGGATGGAGATGCCACGTCTCGGATAACCTGTTCTGTTGTTCAGCCATCCTCGCAGTAAAAAAACTTCTTCTTGTGTTCAAATGGAACTTCCCGTTTTTGAATTTGTGCCCATTGCCTCTGGTCCTTTGGATACCACTGGGAAGAGTCTACCTCAGACTCATTTATTCCCTTCTACCAGGTATTTACGCACATTGATAAGATCCTGTATGAGCTTTCTCTTCTGCAGGCTGATCAATCCCAACTCTCTCAGCCTCCCCTCGTGTGTCAGATGCAAACAGCATTAGTGTGACTAGTTACAGCATAGGAGTAGCCACAAGATCTGCAAACAGCACGTTCACTTCAATGACATTTTTCGAAGTTTTTCAGTTTATTACGTGTATGATCCCAATGGTTTTCTTATGTTCAGCTATGCTGTTCTAAATGCAAAATACATTTAATTGCTATCTAGCCAATTTTTTAGTGTTTCCGATGTGCTATATCTGAAGTAAAATAAACAGCAGCAACAAGAGTTTTAGTGTACACAATAGAATAAGACTTGGTTCCTTTCCAGGAAGTTTACAGTTTAAAATCTTAACACTTAAGATTTAGAAATGTTTGAATTCACATGTCAACATGACCATTTCCGTTGCAGTGAACAGTCAAGTTTTGTGCTTAAAAAACTTCTTGTACTTGTTGGTAGGACTGAAACAGGAGACAGAGGATGCAGAGCAGATGTTTGGTTTATTGTTTATTAAGTAAATTCTGATACTCTCTGACATGAAATAGCATTTAACTACCAAAGCAGTAACTTAAGTGACTTTTTGTTTTAAAGCATGTTTATACACAACAAGAGGTGAGGGAACTTCTTGGCCGTTTAGACCTGGGAAATAGAACAAAGATTGGGCAGAAGGGCTCTTCTGGGTTATCTCGAGCTGTCTCTGCTTTTGGTGTAGTAGGTAAGTGTGTTTGTTTTGTTTTGGGGGTGGGTTGTTTGTTTTGTTGTTGTTTTTGTTTGTGGGGTGGTTGGTTTTGTTTGTTTGTTTTTAGCTGAGGAGGACTGAGAAATTTCATTCTGAAAGATAAGAGTCTCTATGTATCTTGTGAAATCACATGGCCAGTAAAGGGGTGATAGTTGCATGTAACTAGTCTCTTCTTTGTTACTAAGGGAGAGATCTAGGAAATAGCTAAATACTGTAAGCTTGGTTGAAGATCTCACCAAACTCAACTGATTGTAGGGTTATTAGGTTTTAATTCTTCATCACACACTATTCAGAAAGATGACTTAATTTTCTTTTTGGTTAACTTTTTACACTGACATATTTACCTAGTCCTTTTTCATGTTTGATCAAACATAACTGACTGGTATGTCAACTGAATTTTAACTGCTGATCAGCTGTCCTTAATCCTAGAGAATTGCTTCAAGAATTTAATAGCTTCTAACCTCATCTGAAAGTCACGACTTTCCTCCCTCTTGTTAGATACTGAGGTCAACATATTGATGAGTGATGTGTCCAAAGTAAATGTTTAATGTGTGCTCTGACAGCCCGCAAGAATACTTTGTGCTTTCTTTGCATCAATATACACCTGAACATCTAACTCTAAAGCTGCTAAAGAGGTGGAGAATGCAATTACCTGAAAAGATGCTCCTGAATTTTGCATAACAACCAAAACATAATAAAATACTACTAGTATTCAAATCTAAAGTGGCAGATTAAGCAAACTTCTTTCTATATTCTTTTTGCCCATGAAGCATTTTGGAACTTACCAATGGATCCACTTTTCAGAAATTCCTCAGATGAGGTTTATGTTCGTTCTTAATTTAAGAGTATTAATAATATGGTAAACCTAATGAAGCTTCTAATAGTCTTGCAGCATTGGCTTTTCTTGCACAAGCCATCAGTGCTCACTATCGAAGTATGTGATAGAAAGTGATAGTGGTCAATGAAAATTTTCCATCCCATTTCTATGTTTGTTTATATGTACTCTTCATATCAGGAGAGTTTCTCTTCTGTAGCTGGGCAAATGTAGTGGTTATCAGATATGGTGTACTATTTCTGGATTATTTTTTAGGAGTAACATGCTCTCTTAGTGATCTATAGATTTTCTTTCATTTTTAGAGTATATGTTTTAGATGTCTTCCATCTTGATCCAATCTGATCATATCTGTATAAACATGTAATTTGAGGAAATGCAACTGGTTTTTATTTCTGCCTCCTGTCTCAGGTCAGGAGGACAGGGCTATTTTTTGTAGAACTGGAAAGGACAGCTTTGTTCTGTTCTCTGGTTATTGTGTTAACCAGAGACAGTACGTTCAGTGCCCTCAGAATGAGGGTGCTGATAGGCCAAGCTCTGGTTCACTGTATAGCGTTTAAAAGTAGAAATGGCTTTTAAATGGAGAGAACCAGGCCACGGGGAAGGGCTGGGTTCCTTATCAGATTTTGGTATAACATTTGGTGAAATTTAAAGTTCATGTAAGTGATTTTGGTAGCTGGAGGATACAGGAAGAGCTCTGACTGCTATTTAACAACTGAAATTCAATAGCCTGGCTGCTTCAATTGGAAGACTTGTTTCTTATTGTCAGCAGGGTATCCTCTCCTTGTACAGGTGAGAGCATTTTTCCAAGGGGGGCTAATAAGGCAAAAGAAAAGAATTGCAGTTCATTCGATCACATTGCAGCCTCCAGCAGTGACTGGGAGGAAAACGTGTGCTTTGCTCATCCTTCTTCTTTAATTTATAATGGAAAGCTAAAAGAACTGAATATAGATACAAGTAAAAATGTAAATTGTGAGAGTTCTCCCTCTCCCCACCCCCATTAGTATTTGTTGCTAGTGCGGCAGTAACTGAGTTTCAGGCTCTTTACAACCCATCAAAGCAGCTACCTCCAAGAGCTAATTCATGACATTTATTAGTTATTAAAACTCAGTACTGCAGTATCACTGCCTATAGTGTATTAGAAATACATTTGGGTTCAGGGATCATTACATGTTTCTATTTTGGATTTGAATTTATACATTTGTATTGTATTTAAAAGTTTGTTACTCTTTTTGCTAATGATATGTTATAAGAGACCTCCAGAGAAGCAACTCAGTGAAGAAGCATGGCTATGCCCTGTGGTGTTAAGGAATGAGGGCGGAGGCTTCAGAAGCTGCCTTTTTATAGGCAATGAAGCCAGACACTGCCTGTTCTACCTCCTTAGTCCTCTGGACTTCAGCAGGATCAAGTGTTGGTATCTGAGAGAGGAAATAGAAAGAAAGGATTACTCCTGATGTTCTTAATCACTGATTTGGGGGAAATGGTGCTGTCGACAGGGAATTTAATTCACTGCTGTTAAGGAGAGAGAGCACAATGGTGGTGTAGTACCTGCAACTCCTTTTGCTGTTCCGTGCCTGTCCCCAGTAGAGAATATATAAACCTGAAAAGAAAATTGGAGGTTGGGATTCCTCCTTGCCATGGAAAAATAACCTTTCGTATCAGAAGTAATCAGGGTATGCCTTGCTCTGAACAATGAGAGTCTTAGGAAAAGCAAATACAAGTGTCTTTAGACAGCAATTTATTCTGAATTTTCAGTTTCTTAACTCTGCTACCTAATACTAAAAATATGCATAGTGGAAGGAGGAAAAAAAAGTAAACTATGCACTTCATTGATTAACACTTACTGGGTGTGAATTGTAGGACTCTGTATCTATGTATATTTTTGTGTGTGTGTGTATATATATATATATGCACGTTACACATTAAGAACAAACAAAAACTCTATGAAGTCTTGAAACAATTCTGATACTGTTTTTCTAAATATGTTTGATCAAACTAATAGCATTTTAATGCTGTTTTAACAGGTTTTGTCAGGTTTTTAGAAGGCTACTACATTGTGTTAATAACAAAAAGAAGAAAAATGGCAGATATTGGAGGTCATGCAATATATAAAATAGAAGATACAAATATGATCTACATTCCAAATGACTCTGTGAGAGTCACTCATCCTGATGAAGCCAGGTAAATAATGGTGGTAAACAGTGTGTACTTTTTGAATGTTTTCTAAGCAATGGTGAACTGCAACTAGAAATTTTGGCCATGGACTTCCTTCTGTTAGTATGTCATTCAACCATTTTATCTTAGTTGATAAATTATATAAATAAACTGCTTTTCAGTCTGTACCAAGTGTGAATAGTCTAAAAGTTGTGATAAATAATGATAAATTGATATCACATAATAAATCAAGCCAATGGTAACTATTTTAAAAGTTTTCACTGATTGTAAACTTCAATCTCCCCTCTTAGAATACAACAGACCATACTATGTATATATTTATGGTGTTAGGCATTTCGTCTTTCACAGTATTATGGTTTCTTTTGAGAATTTGTAAGTGTATGACACATTGAAGTAGATTTTTCTTTTCTTGTTCATTTATTTGAGAACAGCTGTGTAAATATTTAATTCTTGTATAGTACTGTTGGGAGTTTAGTTGTATAAGTCCTAGAGAATTTGACCCACATATGTGGAAAATAGAACTACAGCTCTATCTACAACTGCCTAAAGAAACAGGGTATGTACATGAGTAGACACTACATTTAAGAAGGCTATTTGATTTATTTGATCCAGATGCTGACATTCGAGTGGGATTTCCTGTGAGAACATTACAGTAAGATAACTAGAGAACTTATGGCAAGGGTCAATATTTATATGGAGTTTAATTTCTGAGATCCTCTGAATACTTCTTGGGGTCTATGTGGTGATAACCAGATAAAGTGATAACTTTCCCTTTAACTTGAATTATTTTTCTAGGTATCTGAGAATCTTTCAAAATGTGGACCTTTCTAGCAACTTCTATTTTAGGTAAGTATTCATTACTAATTCCTTTTAAAAACTGAATGCTTATACTTGCTATAAGATTCTGCTTTTTGTTGGTGTTCTGAGGAAATAAGATACATGATCACACTACTTGTCCATTTTCATCTGTGCATTTTGAACCTGCTTTATCCTTCAGCAAATTGATTAGGAGTTGCAGTCTCCATGAAGTCGAAAAACTATAGAAATATTAGTGACGTGGTAGAAAGCAGACACTTGAAATTGCTGTTTCCACTGACTGTTCACCTTTGTCAGATTGGGCAGAAGTTCTTTCTTTAGAAAAGCGGTGTATTTCAGGGGGGTTGCGTGTCCTGCCAGTTTTTCTTTCTCAGTCTCATTCTCCAGAAATAAAGCTGTATTTGATTCAGAAACAAAGACAGAAATAGGTCCTCTTCTAAGATGCATCCTGCATAGGTACATATTTCATAGGGCCTTCTGGGCGTTACCAGTTCTCTTGCTTACTGCTTCATGAATGCCATACCTGAGACAAGTTCCTCTGTCCCAGCTACTATTAAATGGGATTGTGGGGTCAGCAGAAAAATGGGGGAAATGTGGTGATAGACCTGTCAGCGGTACGTAGAGACAAAACAAACAAAACCTCTTGCAAGTACCAAAAGGGATATCAGTCTAGAACATACTCCCTCTTGGAAAATAGAGGCTTTTTGTTACAACTGTATCTGTGAAGGTGAAACCCATGGAAGGTTCATGTCTGTTTTGTGCTTCTGCATGGAAAGGCTTTTTCACAATATAAAACCTGCCTCCTTCTTCCATGCTTTGTCTCCCAGCCTTAACATTACATGACTTTTGGGTTTCTTTCTGCTTGGAGATGATGTATACTGCTCTGTGATCATGAGTAGAGGGGAGAGGAAAAGGTTCTTACAAGACTCTCTTATAAACACACATATCAGCTTAATTTAAATTGTTCTGGGCTGAAATCATAGCCTATTTTTCTGCATGGTTTTCACATAAATCCCGAACAGAATTAGAAATCAGTTATAAGAAAACATTTGGTGGAAGGGGAAAATGGAGGGATAGCCTGAACAACTCCTACTGGGATACTGTTTAAAGGTTCTGTTATATGGAAACTGAGCATGTAAGACTGTGTGTGTTTGTTTATTTTCTAACAGATAAGCATGTCAGGTCTTTATGGAAATGTGGTGAATACATACGTTAGACTTTGTTATCATCAGCAATATACCTAAATGTCCAATGTTTAAATATATTTTTTTAGATCGTTAATGAATATCTGGAACTTACTGGGTGGGGCAGTAACCATTGATATCATCTTAGGAAAATTTTAAGAAATCTGTATTTCTGATTCAAGTGTTGTGTAAATGTGGTTTGTCCTTGGGGAAGTGAATCCTAGTGGTGTATAAAATATAGCAATTAGTGTAGAGTGTTGTCAGTATAAAAGACATGAGATGCAGAATTTGTTACTGTTGTGGGACTAATAAAAAAATCCACCTTTTGCTTATTCAGCAGCCACTGTCTTGGGATACATCTACGTTGCAGTCACAAATTTGAAGACAGATACAGTTTTTGTGGAACAAATTTTTGGCTGTTTTGAGTTCAGGTAGTAGTTAGAGTGTACTTAAATCTCAGAAAAAATTAGGTTGTCTATGTATGTGGGTATTTCAGCTATTGTACTGTAAACAATTTCTGTGTTTGTAAAGCTTCATTTGGAAATCATTTGTATCATTTGCCGTTATAGAATCAGAATCTGTGTATCTTATTTAAAAGTCTTTTTATTACTGGATAAAATAGTACTGTGTTAAATATAAGTACAGATGGAGAGTAAGGGCTTTTCTAAAAGTCCTGTGCATCTACAATTATTAATAAACGATAACTGTCTATCAGTTACAGCTATGATCTATCTCACTCCCTTCAGTATAATCTTACTGTCCTGAGAATGCCACTTGAGACACTAAAAACTGAAACAACTCAGACACGACAAGAGAGTTTTGATATATTTGAAGATGAAGGACTTTCAACGCAGGGTGGAAGTGGTAAGCCAATATGCCTAATTAAGCTCATGTTGTTGGTCATAGGTAGAACATATTTGCAATCTACTAAAGTTTACTTTTGAGGAACACTTGGGTCTTCTGTGCTGATCAGCAGTCTCATAACAGTCGTGAGTTAATAAAAGATTATAAGTGCCAGTTACAGACATGTCAATTTGAACAATGCAATTTCCAGAAGTCATTAATCATTGTTTTGTTAATTTACATTGTGACTCAGAGAGATAATGGATCATGCTGACATTTTTCAGCAATTGATTCTTAAACTGACTTGTAAGATTCCCAATAGGAAAGACTTACAAAGGGAGTGGGAAGCAATAAGTGATTAAGTACTAACAAATCTTTGTTTCATGTTGGAAAATATTGACAACAGAGGAATTGTATGAAGTTAGTATGAACTTGATGTAGTAAGCTCTGTCAGAAAGTCTAAGAAAAAATACTGATTTTAGTTGAAACTATAGCCCTCACTTTGGATCTGACATGACCATAAGAGTGTGAAGATGAACAGCCAGCCAGGAAGACTGTTTTCTCTCCCTTTTGCTTCGCACTTAAAATAAACAAACAAGAAGCAACAAACAAACAAATTCCCCTGAAATACTCAATATTTGATTTCATTCTGTTGAACTTGATGTTGTTTAATGTTTTATTGCCCTGTACTTGTACTAATTATCTGAATGCTTGTCAAAAAATATTTTTTTTTATATTGTACATGTAACACTGCTATTTTCCTTGTTTGTTCATGAAATATCAGAAATAACAGTGCTGCCTTTGATTCATAATGAACACGTTACTGTAGAAGCACTCTTAAACAGCTGTGGAGATACAACTAAGCTGCTTAGGTAGTAGGAGAACACCAATAACAATAAGATAGAGGAGGTCTGCTACTATCTTGCTTAACACTATCAACCTGATGTGGAAGCCAGCTTAGATGCAACGCAGAATTGGGATCTGTGCTTGTGTTGGTTGTACAGAGGTCCAGCAGCCTCTCTGCATTACCACCTGTGTTCGTAGTCACCTGCTGTGTCACCTCTGTTGCACAGACAACATAATGCTTGTCCTAAAGTAACTTTGATTTCTTTGAGATAGCGCGAATTGCATGAATTGTCTTCTATTTCTTCTAATCCAAAATGAATCTTCTGATGCACTGAAGAAGGAATTTATTGGTCCTGCTTTCTGTGCGTCTACAGGGACCTCTGAAGGTCTGACGAGCACATAGTTAGAATACAGAAATGCCCGAAACAACCCCCGACCCAAATTTATGCAATGCAAACTATCCACCCTTTCATTTTTGACACCCTAGAATAGGCCTACACTGACTACAACTCAAAGAGTGATAGTGAACATTCGGTAAGTAACTAGTCATCTTTGACACTGGAACTTACTATGTTAAATAGTTATAAACATCTGTCATACTGTCATTTAAATGTTTAAAAGTAGAAATAAATGCTGTACACAGTATGCCCTAAATCTGATGGAAAAATTGAAAGATAATATATTTTATTTTTAAGAAAAGAGACACACCCTACCCCCCAGTCTCTACTTCCTCACATGAAAAAGACATTAGTAACATGGTCACATATATCAGGATATCAGAAATTGGTTGTTGAATACTGCAATGTCAGAAATGACCATAAAGAGTGGAGGGAGCAATAATTCCTCCTGTGCACAGGCTCGTATCTCCAGGATCCCTCAGGAATCCATACAATGACATCGTCTCCTCCATGTCTTTGTGAAAACATTGGGAGATAAAGGTGCCATAACTGTGACCCCATCAGCAGCATGCTAATAACACACAGAACTTCATTTCCAGTTGATACCAGCAGCATATCTCTTCACATAATAGAATATGTGTAATGAATAGCCACCTCTTACTCAAGAACAAATTCTCACCAAAGTGTTTGTGGCCAGATTCCCCTGAATGTCTATGCTCCTTCACCAGAATGGTTACATCAGTTTTCCCTGGGCTTGTGGTAATTTGGGTGACTAGGTAGCAAGAGTTTGTTCAACAGCTGCATTTTCACTTTCAGAAACTTTGGCTTGTATAATTAACATACATCATGCTATGATGTATGTCATCCTGCCAGAAACTTCCTTTGACAAAACTAGACAAAAATGAAGCTAATAGAGTTGTTTCTCTTTAAGATTCAGACTTACTCAGTTCCCTTCACCACCTTCTAGTGCCAGTTGTCATCTTGGTACTCATTTTTGAAACAGAAAGGCTCGGGTTCCAGAAATATCAGAAACTGAGTTTTAATTTGCAGGTCTATGATGGCTGCATTTCTTGGTGTCGATGCAAGTTAGGAAAACCACGCTAAGTTATATGAGAAGGGGATTGACATACTTTTTGTAAAGAGGGCCAGGGCTATACACGATCTTCCAGAGCCTAATGGATGACTCCAGAACTGACCCAGAATAGAAAAGCTTATGAAGTTCTCCTATGAGAGTATTATCTACTTAACTGGGGTTGACAATTTATTTCCCTTATTATCAAATCCTCTGCTGCTACGATGCAGAGATCTCTTTCTGGAAGTATCAGAAGCTTCTGCGTGAAGGCTCTCAAATACTGCAGTGATGGGCAACCATAGAAAAACTGTAAATCGTCATAAGTCCTGAACGTCAGCACGTGCCTGAAGTTACCTGTGTTTGACAGTCTTCTAGGATGAGAGTAAATGAAATGCTGAGTTGTAGCCGAGGGAAAATTGAAATAAAAGTCCAAATACCTGGATTTTAAGACAGTCCAGTGCAGGCAAGCTTGTTTCTTAATTGCTAATGCGTTTTCATTCTAACAAATTCCTAGGTGTATTTGGGATTTGCAGTATACCTTACGAAAAGTATGTGTGGAATGGCAAGCTTCTGGAGGCAGTAAAAAATACTGTTCATCGTGACTGGCTGCTGTATATTATTCATGGATTCTGTGGGCAATCAAGTATCCTTTTACTGTTGTAATGAACGTTGGTTTATTGATTTTATTTTTTTTTTTTTTAAAGCCTGAAGGTGTGAAATATGTTGAACTATTTCTTCGTCATGTAAATACTTCTCAATTTTAGAATTATTTGTTGGATTTTATTTTCATTACTTTTTTAGGTTTTATGGCTAAACAGGAAATACGGTTATACTCTTATTACAAGGTCTTGACACAGGTAGACTGCATTCTCAGTGAGGCACTATTTGTGAGAATGAGGTTTAGTAATAAAGGACTTGAGATGATTTTAAGGCTCAGCTGTTATTTGTCACTGATATTTGAGGAAGGGGAGAAAAGCTAAACAGAACTGAATTGCTGACATAGAAATATTCTCTTACTAATCTCCTTTAAAACATTTTTTAGTAACTGAGATGTGCAGAAATTCTGTTTCTGTTGAAGAGGATGATAGAACTCCATGCCTCTGTGTGAAGAGAGTTAAGTAAACACAAGAACATCTGAAAAGTCTTTTTTCCTGCCTATATATTATCTAGAATGGGTAAATGGGTCTATGTACATTGTAGTAGGAGAAGAAAAAGCCCAAATGCATATCACACTCCAAAGAAATGCCATCTCAACATCTTAGTTGATAAGTATTTAGCATATCACAGAAACACTATGTTTTAATCATCAGTAGTATCATGTTAATTCAAAAGCCTGTCAAAATATCTGGGTAAGAAAATACAATTATGAAGCTAAAGTCAGTGATGTCTTTGCAAAATTTGATTTAGGGTTGGTTTTTTTTATGATTGTAGGGCTGCCGGTCTTTGGCTTGGTCCTCATACGAAAATCTAGATATGTTTTTATAAACCACTATTTTGTCTGGGGTCCTAGTCAAAGTGGTAGCTGTGGATCTGAGCACCAGCATTATCCCTGCAGCTGCTTTGTGAGTGACAACAGTCTTTGTGCTGGGTACTTGATGATCAAACGTCTTCTTCCCTTTTTCTTGTGCCACCTTCACAATAAGGAAACAGTGATAGTCATGCTAGACATATCATTCTATTTTTTTTTTTTTAATAAAAAATAAAAAGCCTAAAAGAGAGCCACCACTACATCTGTAGCTGTTTGCCTCTGGCTTTCAGTTATTGTTACTTAAGTAGCTGCAAATTTGTGTACTTTTCCAGACAAATAATTAGACGATGACTAACATACCTGATGTGAAAATAGAAGCTCCCAGGCTTTAATCCTAGTGTTCACAAAAGCAGTATTTGCAGCCCAAGGTGAATCTTGCACCTATTTCATCTCCGTTGTCACTTCATAAAATAGAAATACTTACCTTCCATATGTCGTGTAAAGTGGTTGATGTGTCGTAATGTAGATTCCTTTTTCAAAGTTCTTAAAAACAATTGTGGAAAATGGCAATGCTCTTTCCCAGCTGTGAAAGAAATTTGGAAGAGATGCTCTTCTCTGTTGGGGAGATTTCAGTAAATCAGATGTCTCACTTTCATACACCTTTTTTAGAATTTATTTTTGCTTGCATGAAGTAAGTGAACAAAAATTGCACATGACATGTAAACCTTAACTTCTCTTTCAAGAACTGTTAATATATGGTCGCCCTATATATGTCACTCTGATAGCCAGAAGATCAAGCAAATTTGCTGGAACACGTTTTCTGAAACGAGGAGCAAACTGTGAGGTAAATTAAATGTGATTTTAGTGGTTCTTGAGCTTGTCTCACTGGAGAACTGAAATATTTCAGAGAGTTGTTAGGGCTTTGATTGTAAATTATGCTGTTAGATAACATTATCACAGCTATCATTACATTTTTAATTCTGATAATAAAGCTGTTGTTAAAATAAGTCTTAACCAGCAATTCTTTCTTATTTATTCATTTTTTAAAAAATTTTTTACACTTAGAGATAATGTTATTTCCCAAATAGAGAAAAAAAGAAAATCTAATAATATACATTTAGGGACAAATGAGAATTTAACCTTCACTGGTGTTCTCTCTACTGTGATTTGGTATTTTACAGTTTAGTTGTACTCTGTAATGATCAGTTCTTTATAATGCATGCAGCTCTGAAGTGTCATGTCTACATCATATGTGTATTTCTGTTTGTTTTAGGGAGATGTTGCTAATGAAGTGGAAACTGAACAAATACTTTACGATGCTTCAGTGATGTCCTTTTCTGCTGGAAGTTATTCTTCCTACGTTCAGGTTCGAGGATCTGTCCCTCTGTACTGGTCTCAGGATATTTCAACTATGATGCCTAAGCCGCCCATAACATGTATGTACAAATTATTCTTTGTGGTAGTTAATGGTTAGCGCTGTGTCCTAAAGGAACATATGAAAGGATAAGTAAAAATTAAATTTGCAAAAAATGAACAAATGTCTATGCATTTGTTCTTTGGGAAGCCATAATTTAAGGTAAACCAATGTTCTTCATTATGAACATCATGGCATACAAGCATTCAACCATATAAAAAGCTGCCTTTGGTGAAATTGACTAGAAAAAAATTCTCCATCTTAAACTTCACATTCAGAAATAAAATACAAAAAATGTCTGTTTGAGGATATCCACTTTCTTTGTGCTTATTACTTTGTATACAAAGTTAGTTACATTTATCTTAGTGTTGTGCATATAATTTTGAGCCTATTGAAAATGGTGGAATACATCTGGGATAAGTTTAGTGGGGCCAGAATAATTGCACTTTTTAAGCATCTCATTTAGGTTTTGGTTAAGAAGTCACTTCCAATTTGGAAAAGAGAAGATCTTTTTTATCAGCTTTTGCATGAAAAGAGGGGAGTGTATGTAATTGTATAATTACTATTACAGAATTAGTATGTATTCTGTGAAGAGTACTTTTAAGGGAAAATGATTTAAGTGACTACAGCTTGCTTAATGTAGTCCTGGATATATGTATTTGTTGCAGTGGACCAAGCAGATCCTTTTGCACATGTTGCTGCTCTTCACTTTGACCAAATGCTTCAGAGATTTGGCTCTCCCATTATTATTTTGAATCTTGTGAAGGTACAATATTTTGAATATGTTCTGTATGTTTTCTGATTTGTAATATGATGCTTATTTTTGTACAGTCTGTGTGTAATTTTGGTTGTGCTCTAAACTAATACTAGCTTATAAATAGCATATTTTGTTCGTAAGTCTCATCCTACATGGGAAGGTGCATAACTTTCTAACTGCTTCCACTACAGCCCTTCAAAAAAAGAAGTGAGAGTTGGAGTTGTTCAGCCTGGAGAAGAGAAGGCTCCAGGGAGACCTTATTGTGGCCTTTCAGTACTTAAAGGGTACTTATACGAAAGATGAGAACAGACTTTTTAGCAGGGCTTGTTACAACAGGACAAGGGATAATGATTTTAAAGTAAAAAAGGAGAGATTCAGGCTACATATATGGGAGAACGTGGTTACAATGAGGGTGCTGAAACACTGGCCCAGGTTGCCCAGAGAGGTGGTAGATGCCCCATCCCTGGAGACATTCAAGGCCGGGCTGGACAGGGCTCTGAGCAACCTGATCTAGTTGAAGATGTCCCTGCTCATTGCAGGGGGTTGGACTAGGTGACCTTTGAAGGTCCCTTCCAACCTATTCCATTCTGTGATAGACTTCTTCCAGTATCCTTTCAGTGTTGTTTTCAGGTTCCACGCGAAGTGAGGTTTGTAGGCTTTGTGACACAGTAGACTGAATTATTTGAAATATTATAATAGAGACTTCTGTTGTTTACTCGGTCTGGTGGAGTCATGGAAGTACGAGCTGAGGAGAAAACTGCAGCATCTGATGCTGAGTAACAGGCAGTGGCAGCAGGGCTGGACTGATGGGGGGAGCTTCATGATTGCTGCACTAATTTGGTTCACTGCTGTGCGAGAGGCTGTGGTACGAAGTCTGGATGCTGGGTGGCACTGTCATTTTGGTTATTACTTCTGGTATTTGTGTTGGGGGGGAGGGGTTTGCCTCTTTTTTGTTGTTGTTCTGATCCAACCACTTTTTTCTGATGGTATCTGTTTCCACATTTATGCTTAGTATATTGATTAGTTTTACTTGAATCATATCTTATTTCTTTTTTGACTTTGAAAAATATTTTATTTAGCATATTGTAGAACTGTATTCAGTAGAAAAAAGGATCTTTTATGTGCATATGGAATCTGTTACTAGTATAAAAAATAGGGAAAATACAAAAGAAAGGCTTTTAAAACTCTTAAGTTGTAGTAAATGGCAACTAGGTAACCTATTTTCTATTTCTAGAAGCTTTCCTGTGTAGGAGTGCTTTTAAGACTCTCCAGTAGTCTATGGAATCAACTTAGGATAGCATTTGTTGACAAGAAAATTATTTTGTCTATTACAGACAGACATAGCTTTGAAAAGCCATTGTTACAGTGTGAGTCAAGGCTCATATGACCTTTCCATGTGAATCATCATATGTTTTTATTCACAGGGCTTTTGATACGGTGGCTGAAAATGTATCTCTTTCTTTCCATTTCTGTAGATGCTCAATAATAAGATGCTAAAATTCATGTCCCTTTATTACTTTATGTACTGCTTTAAAAAATAAAGGCAGCAGGGGGAAAAGCCCCCAAACCTGAACACCTTTTTTTGGATGTTGCCATTGCTTTTACATAAATGCTAAGTGTTTCTATCTCCAATACTTTTAAAATTTGATTTCTTAAATGTTGATGAAACATAAGTCTATGTCCTCCTTTATCTGTCTATCCTAGAAACCTGTTAACTAGCAATTAATGTATTAGGCTTCCTTTGGGTTTATTTATGACTGCTATTATATATTAAAAGAAGTTTCTATAACTTAAGCTCAGTATAGGTTTTAGTTTGGATGAAGTTGAGAGCAAAGAACATACGGAGTGCCAAAACATATGGTACAGTCAGAGAATGGCAAGATAATTCTAATTTTTTAAAAATATTGCAAGACTGGGAGATGGGAGCTGTTGTCCTCCATCTCCTGTCAATAATGGAGAAGAATTTGCCTGGGTCCTCTTGTACCACAGAATTGAGTGCGATACTTTCCTTTCTGCCTCCATATATTTCCTCCATATAACCACTTTTGCTTCTGTGTGCTTTTCTTTGCTCTTATAGGGTTCCATTTTTCAGAAAATGATTATGTACAGTTGAGATGAATGACTTTTACTACTAATACAGATCAATTGTTAAAAGCCCAGAATGTTTAGATTTTTCTGTCTCATTGTGTTCTTAATTTAATTGTACTAGTTTTGAAGAAGTGCTCACTGTTATTACAGCTTCCACTTTTAATTTCTGTTTTATATACATACATGTATATGTATACAGGTTACATACATTTGTTAATGAAACTTGTAACGTTAACTTCTTTTTCTTCTTGGTAAAGGAACGTGAAAAAAGAAAGCATGAAAGGATTCTTAGTGAAGAACTTGTTGCTGCTGTGACATATCTCAACCAGTTTTTACCTCCAGAGCATGCAATTATATATATACCGTGGGATATGGCCAAATACACAAAAAGGTAGAAAAGATCCTCCTTTGTACTAGTGCCCTTAGCCACAACACAAATACCTGTATGCTACTGAGTGTCTCTCTTTTCAGTTGAATGTAGCTTAGGAATGATGGGAGAAATCTGTTACAATCTTTGGACAGAATAAAACCTCAGCTTTTTGAAGGATTTTTAATGCTTTCTAGTTTGTTTGTTTGTTTATTTTTAACGAAGTAGAGCAAAACCTGAAAACCTGGAAATTCTCTGTAAAGGAAAATTTTAGAGAAAAGCCACCAAAAAGCCATCAACATTCAATCTTTATTCTGAATTTGTCAAAACACTGCTTTTTGGGGATGTTCCCATTCAGTCATTGAATTTATTGAGTTACAAAATTTTGGAAAACAAGGAGTTTCATATCCATCAGTCTTTTCCATTTCTTCTTCCAAAAGGAAATCAGGACATTAATTTCAATGTTATATAACATTTAAATTATTAGAAGCATGTATCTTAGAAAGCCAAATATATTCTATTAACTTCTGAAATTTTGGACAACAGAATGCTGTACTAGTATCATTTGAAAAGGATAAATGTTTTCCTAAATGTATAAATATTTACAAGGCATAAACATTTGAAATCTATAGGTGTGGATTGCTATTCCTAAGTAACACACAGCTGGGTTGTAAAGTTCTCTCACCTGCATATGTCTAATGTATCTTATAATGCCAAAAATTCTAGAAGAATGACCAGAGTTGTTGCACCAGCTTTCAGGTATCTGTTACTACATCAGCCTGAGCAAAACAATGGAAAAACTGGTATAGTTCAAAGGACGGGAATATAATTAATGTTTGATAAAATTATATGAAAAAAGCTTTGGAAAACAATTCTTATTCATTTTTTGAGATAAGTGGTTGATATGGTTGGTCGGGTATGTGTGAAACTGTTACTTTAAAGTTTGATGCGGTTTCACACTACATTTTTATTCTAAAATGGCATTGTGTACAGTTAGGTGTATATTCAATTGTTTCTGTTATGCTTAAATATCAAATCTCAAAAGAAGGCTAGATTTCCTTTCAGAGGGTATGCTAGATGCAAGTTCTTGGGTTTTAAATGGAGTGATGCTGCTGAAGCTTAATGGCCTATCCTATGTGAGAAATTATACTAGGGGATCAAAAGATTCCCCTTCTAGCTTTAAGCTCGCTGTATATTTGTATACATATCCAGCCTAGTACAGATATAAAAAGTACCTGAGGGCTCGAACAAGATTAATTCTGTATGCAAGCCAGAGGTACTTAAGAATAGAAGGTAATGTATATGTCTGCCTAAAGAACTGACAGTTTCAGGAATGCTGAGAACATTTTTGCTTCAACATGTAGCTTTGAAGTTTCCTGGAAAAGTAGTACTGGTGGAAACATTCCAAAATATTGCTTCCATCTCAGTGTAAGCGGTCTTTAAAAAACAGATCATTGGTTTTTGTTACTTGAAATGTAAACACTGTAATAAAAACTTTGAAAATAAAATTATGAGTAAACAGAAGTTAAAATCCCCAACAATGAACAGATGGATACCCTGATCTGAGCAGAAGATGCAGGAGATTGTGAAGGCCACACATGGAAACAAATGTTACTAAACAATATAGCACTTTGCAAACAAAAGGAGGGGATATATTTCAGCATAATCATATATCCTTTTCTGCCTCATTCTTGTTTTTTGAATCACAGAAAGTTTGTTAGAGAAAAATTAGTGTGACATAAAAGTCAAGGAGTTTTAGATTTTTGAAGTCTTCTACTTCTAGTTTATGTAATATGTTTTATTATTATAATAAGTAAACAAAATTGCTCAGCTACCATCAGTGTCTGTTTTCTATGTCTGTAAAATATAAGAAAACTGCAGACCTACTTACTGTTAGATAAATAAAGCTGTGATGTGAGTTTTCCTTTAAATAATTTCCAAGCGTTCCAAGCAGTATTTTTTTTTTTTTTTTTTTTTTTTTAGTATTAATAGAATCATAGAATGTCCTGAGTTGGAAGGGAGCCACAAGGATCATCAAGTCCAACTCGTGGCCCTGCACAGGACAACCCCACAGTTCACACCATGTGTCTGAGGGCGTTGTCCAGTCTCTTCTTGAACGCTGCCAGGTTCATATGTCTTGACTGTCTGTTTTCTCTCCTCAGCAAACTTTGCAATGTCCTTGATAGACTGAATGTGATTGCAGAAAGCGTAGTAAAGAAAACCGGATTTTTTGTAAATCGGCCTGATTCCTACTGCAGTATCTTGCGGCCAGATGAAAAGTATGTATCATTTAATTGATGCATAATGAATAACATCTATTGCTTGGAGAATTGTCTGGAATGTCTGTGCCCATTACATTATTTCTTATTTTAAGGCTTCAGTTACTATGAAATAATATAAATTGTTATTAAGTTATAGCTAAGAGGATCACAGTCAGAGGCACATGCTAAGGAATACTAAAACTCTGAAAAATCTATAGAGAGTGTGATTATGCAGCTGTTGTTCTACTTATAATGAATTCTGATTTTAAAAAACTATTTGTAAGTTGTAATCTGTGCCATGGGTGTTTATAGACGTTTGCGGTTTTTTTCACCTTAACCAAAGGAATCCTAAATTTGGGGGTTAAATTTACCACTTTGTTAAATTTACAAAGCAAACAACATTTGGAATTTAATAAGTAACTTGTTTTGAGGCATACTAATAAAATACGTATCATCTAAGTGTTAATGAGTCAAGTGTTTTCTGACTGATTTTGTGGTATTCATACATACAAAATTTTAAACTTTTTTTTTTAAATAGAAGCTGTGTTTGCTTAGACTGCTGCAGAAGCACAGTGATTTAATCAGCTGAATTCTCTCAAGTCCTTGAAAATCCAGAAGTTAAATAACTTCCAAGTTAAAAATTCTATATGTTTTTGATCCAAGTTTTCGTGTTAGGGATCTAATTCATCACTACCCAAATGGGCATTCATATTTTACCTTAAGAGCATTCTTGCCTTTTTAGCCTCACTTCATTTAGAAACAATCTGAACCAAAGCTCTCATGGACTCTAAGAGCTTTTCTCTGCTGTGCAATGCAGCAAACATGGCAGCTGCAAACTGGCATGAACAAGATCAATGCATCATCAATACATCCATGTAATGCTGTGTTCTGTAGAGACAGTCTGGTGAGTCGCAAAAGCAGTTTATAGGTTTGCCATAGCAGTCCCCCAGTCAGACTAGGTAACCCTATTAACTTGTAAATATTCAATAGTTTGGGGGTTGCTGGTGCTGAACAAAACTGCTCCTCTACCTCAAAATGTCATTAACTTCTGACTCATGTTCTCTGCCTCTGGGTACACTATGGCCTGTAGAGAATTTCAAGACCTAGAGGATAAATAGCCCATGTGCCTAGAATCAGCATGAGGGGGAGATTTAAATCAACCAGCTTGTGCTGAGAGGTATGTTGTGCCTCTTCCAGTCATTGGCATTGTACCTACTGCAATTTTTGTGCACTGAAGACCCAGTCTAGCGAGGCTGCTGTCACAGTCTATTTTATAGGAAGCAAAGGAAATATTTTCTATGGCTTTGGAATGTTTCTACTTCAAGGCTAAATTTTTTTGCAATGCAGTTTACATGCAAAACCTTACTACTCTTTGGACTTTCTGCTTTCTGCTCAACGCTTTCTGCTGTTCAGGGGGTATCAATTTTGCTTTGTGGCAGGTTTTTAATTGTCACCTCTTTTCACTGAGAAGATCAATACATGGTATGATCTGGGTGGTTTGGTTTTGGTTTTTTTTTAAATTATGTGTAAGTCATTCTGTTTTGTGTCTTTTTCAGGTGGAATGAACTGGGAGGTTGTGTTGTTTCCACTGGACGCTTGCAGGTACTAAAATAATATTCTTTATTAATTCATAGTTATAGTGATGTAGATCAGCATTCTTAAAGCACCAGTGAACCATTTCACTGAAATACCCAATTGGTGATTCACAGATTGCTCTTAAATTAATGTTTGTAGTAAAAAGCATTATAGCGGTCCATCCCAGAAACCCAGTTGCGAAATAAAGCTTAAAGTTCTTGGGTGGCATCACAAAAGCTTACGCTGTTGGAATTATATTTTTCTGGAGGTAGTCTGAGAAATACTCATATTTTAAACTAGTTTCAATTACTATTTAGTCTGCTATCTACCAGTGCTGCTACACAGGTAGCGCTACAGCTAACAGCAGCAACATTTTAGCGAACTGCATAATACAATGTTAGATTGAAGAGATAAGGAATGAACATACTTAAGTCTGGTGACACATTCATACACATGAAAATGGGTTATTAAAAGCATTTTAACCACTGCTGAATATTCTGTACGTGGTTATAATTTCCATCTCTAAAATAAAATACAGCTGGCAACACTGCTTTCTTTAAGGTCATTAAAGTGCTGACTAAACTATAGAGTAACAGATTTAAACCTGAATGTTATGATTGTATATCCTGAGCACAAGCTGTATTCGTAAGACCATTCCTTTACTACCTCATCACTAGGGTATGTTTGTTGAAGGCAGATAAACAACGGAGTAGATAGAATTTGATGTGTTTTATTTTAAAACAGATCAATGCTAGTTCAATTTTTTTAAAAATTTGGTCTTACGAGTTTATTTGTATTAAGGCTATAATGGTTTTATCTGTCTTTCAACTTAATAATTAGATGTAGTCACCATAGGCATACAATGTAAGCATTTGGATTATGGTTCATCTTATCTTGGAATAGACATCTTGTGAGTCACACCCAAAAAATGCTTCTTTATTAAAATAATAAAAGTTTAGCTGGCTGACTTGTATGATGCCATATATATATGAGCAGAAGAATCCCCCGTGCTGTTATATTAAAATGTTTCTTGCAACTGTTCATATTCTAAAATAAGTTTCTATGTGCATTATGGAACTGAAGAATGGTGGTGCAAGCAGCATGAAAGAATATGTACATGACGGTGACCTTCAGCAAAATGTTCATGTGTGTTGCTCCAGATATGGAAAGCTTATATAGAAGCACCATCATTGTAGAACCGTAGCAGGCTGAAGGTGCGCTTTATTTTTTGCAGTAGTTACAGCATACTTGAAAACAAGTACCAAAATAAGTACCTTCTTCACCGAAATAACAGCCTTTCTTTTTAAGGTAAATCTTTAGAGCTGTTTGTAAGTTAAAGGAGAAATACACTTTGTGTGATGATAGAAGCAAGAATATTTTGAAAGCAGGCCTTACAGCAGTCTAATGTATAATAGCTTGCTAGAGTTGCTTTTTAATATTTTTTAAAAATGTCTTTGCTCAAATTTTTGTGAACTGACAAAAAATTCAGTATTTGAGATTTGACAAATCTTGAGATAGTGGGGAAAAAAGTAATAATCATGAGTGTAGTAATTTGTTGCTTAAGAAAAGTCTCTTATTTGGTTTGCTTTACCAGACTGGAGTTCTCCGAACCAATTGTGTGGACTGTTTGGATCGCACTAACACAGCCCAGTTTATGGTGGGAAAATGTGCTTTGGCATACCAGCTCTATTCATTGGGATTGATTGATAAACCCAATTTACAATTTGATACGGATGCTGTTAGGTAAGATAAATTAATAAGTTGTGTCGTGGTTTTATTTTTTAATGAAGTATCGAGATTTAGGAAAAGTATGTCTATATAGAAAAAGAGTGCAATTTTTTCTTTTGGAATGATTTAACAATGTTTATTTATGCAAGTTCAAAAAATCATCCGTACTTGAAATTTTCTTCAGAAAGGCCAGACACGCTGAAAATTTGCTCTTCTGGAAGAGTATGTTAATCAGGCTTCTTACAAGATAGCTGCTTCACTTCATTCTCTTTATATGCCTAAACTTAAACCAAAGAGTTTCCCTTTTAGATAAATGTAACAAAAACCCCCACACCAGTCTTTCACACTTACTTCACTTGCTTGACTCAAAATGCGAGCAAAAAATGAAAATCGAGATAAGTACGTGCTTTTATGGAGAATGCCAAACTGATATTATATAGAAGTACATCTTACCTTGCTCTTTCCTGCTTTTCCTTTGGAAAAAATCTGTGCTTTTTGATTTATCAAAGAAAAGTTTTCAGCAAAGTTGTTCTCTCAGATCAAGTATCAGCGATACTTTTTCAAGCATCCTCAAACCATTTAAGAAAACTCAGCATTTAAATTGAAATGCTCTGGGGGTCAGGGGAAACTAAGCTACTTAACTTGTGAATATGCTTCAGAAATTAATGTAAGAGTCCTTGAGGTGATGTGTTTTTATTCTTTATAGCTGTTGTTGTGACTGTGAAACTTATGGCTTCATTGCTGGGTTTGACCTAGTGGCTTATTGGTTTTAGAACATGAAGACATAACTCGTGTTTCAGAAAAGACAAAGTACTCCATCTCCCCTTTACTCATGTCCCAAGTTCCCTGTCTATCTTCTCTCCCTCATTTCCTCTCTGTGCCCCAACCACACAAATTTCCATCTCTTACCATCATCTCTTAAGATTATAGTGGTTGCTTCATCTCTGGTTTTCCCAGTACCTTGTTTCTCATCTCTCTGAAATGTGCCTATTAGCCTGGTATAAAAGATTACTTTTATCCAGCCACATTTGACTTATTTTTTTTCTTCTCCATTTTACTAGACGTATGCCTGTCTGAAACTGGTTTTGTCATCTGTTGAAACTTATTTCTGAAGTGTTCAGAATAATTTAAAAATCCTGCTCTATAAATGCAACAAATTTTAGAGACAGGCATGTGCTATACTGTCTCTCCATTGTGCAGTCTTTCACTTGAACCTCTTCCATCCTTGTTGCCTGCATTGTCTCACATTGAGTATCTGCTCCCTGCGTACTCTGCCCCTTCATGTACACTCTACTAACTGGCCAAAGAGGGTAATCTGTAGCAGTCTGTCTTCCTTAATTTAGCTAACGTGTCTGAAAACCTAACTTTTAAAAATCACATTCTTTGACTGTCCTTGTAATTCTGATTTTTCTTATATGGTCTCACTGGCTGCGATTCAGAATTTCTATTGAACTAGATTTCTGAAGTCAGTATTTTATTTTGGTTGACTGCCCTGAAGGATAAGGAAACCATGGGTCTTGGAACAGTCCAATTTTGCGTCTAGCAAGATTAATCTTAATGACTTTGCACAGGACTGTTTCTGCAAGCTATATTTCTTAGTGATTCCTTCAGTGTAATTGTTTTCCTATGGAGGAAGTTTCCTAGACAAAGTGTACATTAGCAGCTTATTTTGTCACATGTAGTTAACTTTTCTCTCTACAGATGACTAGTCTTTGTTTGACTGTAGGCTTAATAATTTGGGGCTGTGGAAGAGTAATTTAATTCTACGAGTCCTTTCCAAATCAAGTGGATCAACGCCCTTAATGAATTTAAAGTTATCTGCTTTCTGTGAACCTTTATCGTGTAGGGTCACTGCAACTCTGTTCATCAATCTGCCATGGTTGACTGGGAAATTTCTGAGAGGTATCATCCTTTTACCTGCCAGTCATTGTCTTCTACCAGCTTTTTAGCTTTTAGCTGGCCAGGATTGCTGTCTTTCCCCTTGTTTAAAAGCAAACAACCAACCTCAAAGAAGCAAAGAGAAGATTTTCATAGATGGTGTTTATTATCATAACTAGGGAGATTTTTTGAAAGCTATGTTAACTTCATTCCTAGTGAATTTGACAGAAAACATAGCCTTGAGATATTGGCATGTTCTGTCCCATTTATTGTATTTAAAATACCTTAGTTTGTGAAGGTACATGGTGTGTATTCTCCCTGCAGGCTAGTAGGACATGTTGATCTTCTCCCTGGATCTACAGAAGCACATATTCTGTAGTGTGAATACGTTCTGATATGTTAGTGAAAATCTTCGTCTAATCCTTCTTAGTGATTATTGTATTGGAATAAAATTTCTACATATTTGTCTGACTAAAGAACAGAGACATAGCTTTAAATTTCAGTGTTTGTAAGTTAATAGAATGTTTTAATGAAATGCTGTGTTGGTAAACTGGCAGAAGTTTTTAGGAGAAGAAAATATATTGCTTGTTAAACAGAAAGACTTTATTATAATAATACTTTCTATTTTTTCTCTTAAAACCTCTCTTTGGCAATTTGATAGATGTCGCATTTTGCTTTTCCTTCAGATTATTTGAAGAATTGTATGAGGATCATGGAGACACCCTTTCTCTGCAATATGGAGGTTCTCAGCTTGTGCACAGAGTAAAAACGTATAGAAAGATAGCTCCATGGACTCAGCATTCCAAAGATATTATGCAAACACTCTCAAGATACTATAGTAACGCTTTCTCAGGTAAATTTAGTTTAAGTGCTTTCTTTTAAGCCATTATTTGAAAAGCATCTTCCTTGTGATATTTCAATAATCAGTACTATGATCGTATGACAGAGATCCTTTATACTATAATTACCAAACAATTCAGTAAAATCTGATGAATATCAAATGTGTATTCTGATTTGATGAAGTCTTCATATCATATCCTATGAAAATGCACGTTGTATCAAGCAGTCTTATTTGATAAAAGTTAGTGAACTGATGTAAGAAGTATTTAGAAAATGTACACATGTAGCACTGAAACTGTCAGTAACATTTGTAGGTCAATAGAGAAGTAGGTAGCTGTTATAGAGTTTAATACTGTTGAATCTGTGGTAGAAAAGACAAGATTAAATTTAAAAAGTAAGGTGCACAATTAAAGTTGTTAAATATAAGCTTACTCCTTTACCAGCTTGTATCGGTCACTGATTTTTTTTTTTTTTACTTTGTTCTGCACAACACTGCTAAGAAAAAACCTCGTTGAAAAATGCTGAGCCATACCTTATGCAAAATAACTGAAAAGAATGCTTAGTGTTTTTAGGAGAAAGATCTAAAAGAATGATCAAAGGACAATCTAAGACATGTCAGAATTACAAACATTGAGTGCTACTGTGTTCTGAATATTGTGTCAGTCCTCTCTTACTCATTTTCACAAAAGCTGCATAGCCAGGGAAGGAAGTTGCTTTTTTTTTTTTTTCTAGTAGACTGCGATTAGAAATCTAGAAATTGTGTGAATTTTAAAACAGTGAATTGGACACTGGATAGAAATACTTCAGTAATCTCTGGTTTCTTTGACTGAAGCTATTGTTCTTGTTAGTAACAATTCTATCTATGTAACAAAATGTGAGAGCATTTAAAGTGCTGTTTCTGAATGTAATTAATGTAATTCATGTATCATATTTGCCCATATTAAATGAGAAATGGAGAGCTTGCTTGTTTACTTCAGTGATGTGGTCTCTTCATGTTGGCAGTGGCAATAAGTTACGGCTTCATCAATTCTTATGAGCAAAAGGAAGCACGCTTGCAGTATCACCTATGCTGATAAGTACCAGATGGAACAACTATCTGAAGGTGTTTGCTTTTATGCCACTTAAATGGTTAGGTGGAAGCTTGAGCAAAGTTCTAGATCCACATTTGGAGATGTGGTCTGCTTGCAACGGTAGTCAAGATATGCATGTGTTTCAGTAATAAAAGAACTTGTTCTGATAAAAATGTTACAAAAAGAATACTGAATGGAAGCAGTCCATCTTGTCACCTGGGCAAACTTGTAGCTGAGTACACAAACAGAAGTTAGTATTTACTGAAGTCAATGGGCAAAATGAAACTTTCATAAAAGTACTGCACATTTTCCCCCAATTTACTTAGGGTTTTGGTATTTGATCCCATTTGAGCCAAGTATTTTTGGTGCTTTATGCACCTTGTGCTTGAAGATGACATTGTTGAAACATAGCATTCAATGTTTTATCGACTGCATTTTTAATATGAAATTTTAAATATGAAATTTTAATTTCATTTCAGTGAAATATAAAGGTTCACTGTGCAGCACTGCCTGTTCAGGTGGCATCTGCAAGCCTATCAATGTGACATATTGAGAGACATCTTATTCTTGAAGTTGTGCAGAAAGCAGAGATAAAGGAAGCATTTTTAGAACGTGATTCTGATTTGCTATACTGCACTTACTATTATTACTCTTCATCACATATCCTGTAAAATACAAATAAAAATCTGAGGCCTAGTTAATTAATGAGCCAGGACCTCCTTATGTTTCTGATCTGAGAAACTTTTTGAATGCTTATGAATTTTACGTACCAGTAGTAAACAGACACAGAAAATTTTAGTGATTTGTGTGGAGTCATGCTGTGTATCAGAGTCAGAACAAGGTTACAAGTGGCCTGCTAAGAGTGCCTCTTAAATAAATCACTTAGCCACACTTGTTCTGTTTGTCTGTCACAAAAAATACATGATTCTAAAAACAATTTACACTTTTAAGAAAATGGTTTCATCTGTTGACCTCAAAGCTCTTAGGTTAATCACTACTAATTAAGTTGTACAGATGAGAAAAAGAAAGGTATTTATCGGTTAAGTGACTTGCCTGGAGATACTGATCTGATAGATCAGACTTGGACTTGTAAGAATGATAACTTTGAATACAATTTCACCCTACTTCATGATATGTGGCTTAGCTTTTCTGTAGATTTTCTGTGCCTGTAAATTTGTAATATGTTGCCTATATAATAGAAGAGTGAAGAATTAAAAACATGTTCTCAGGATTGACTTAGTGACTGAAGCTTAGAAGAAAACCAAGGTTTCCTCCTAAAAATATGGCTCAATTGATTTTATGGTAACCTGAAAAAATCTTGCAGGTTTAGGCAAACATCCTGACTTTTTTTCATACATGTTTTTAATAGTAGCATTTGAAAAATAAAGTAGAGGGTGTAGTGTAGTTTGGGAAGTCAAGTGTTTGAAGTACCCTGGTTATAAGCAAATGTGTTGTACCAGAGAAAAGAACATCATCCAGCTGAGGATTAGGGGTTCCTTCAACACTCTCTATGGCAGACATTTTGATTATTTGAATTCTAACATTTTTCTTTTCATTTGTGATTGTCAGAGAAATTAGGAAATAGTATTCCAAATAATGTTCTTCTAGCTTTTATGCCTTTTAAGAAGCAATGTGACGTTGTAGACTTCAGTGCTAGAGTTGCGACATGCATAATAAGCTTCTGGAATCTGCAATAGTCCATTTATCCACAGACAGGACTGGACATAGTAAACTACCTTTTAGTGTTGTATGAAAGTAAACTTAATTACTATAACCTTTTAGTCATGGGACGTTATAGTCCCCATTGTGTTGCATCACTCATGATTTAGTAATTTGTCATGTAGTGCTGTTGCAAACTCAGATTGAGAGCAGTACATTATTTTAGGCTAATTCAGTTAAACGGCCTCTTCAGTTCCTGTTTTCTTGAATGATCTTAAAAATGTGCTAGTATACACGTACATTGCAGTATCTTTTGAAAAATCAGTGCAGTCTTTCTGCTTGCTTGTACAGAATTATAACATTCGGTGCTCACAATGAAGGGAGAAAGCCCGTTTGCTGTTTTGTCTGTGCTTCAAAGTGCATTGACACATTCTTATTTATTTATTTTTGAAAAGAGAGATTCTTCTGTCTAGATGATAAGAAAATCGATCTGAAAAGCTCAATATCCTGTTTTCTCTGGCCAGTGTTTCAAAGAAAGACAAAAGCTTTCATTATTTTTGTTCAAAATTAAGACATAAAATTGATCGATCCTTAAGGCAGGGAGGAGGATTGTCACCTTTCAAGTTAAGTATCTGCTTTGCTTCCCCAGTCACATATATGTATAAAATATGTTTGTGCCTGCTTGAAGACTTATGCACAAAGAATATTTAGTGTTATGGTTTTTTACCTACTTTTAAATTACAAGTTGAGAAATAGGACGGTAGAAAGACATTTTCTAATAAATGTCCAGTATTTCTGTTAAGTTTAAACCACAACTGCACAACTGAAACAATAAATGCAAAAGAGTTTGAGTCCTTTTGCAGTGTAATGTTTAACAGTCATTTCTTTGCTGTGGAAGAAAGGTAAGAGTGCTTTAATGAGCTGCTGCCATAGGCCATTTCAGACAATAAATTGGTTAATTCAGTTGGTATGAGTTTAAATTCAATCTGTTTTTCACAGAACAAATTTCATTTAGTTTTATTTCATTTTAGCATCTGTCATATAAGTAGTGACATAGTTTGTTAGCTGAATTTTTTTACTCCAATTGTTTTACAGTTATTTAACGAACAATTTCACTATACCTTCTGTTCCTGGCTCATCTCTGCCACTAGCTTTCAGAAATTACCACCAATTTCAACCTGTTTGCTCACGCTGGTTGATTTTGTCGATAGGGCTCCTCCAGTTTCTATGCTTAAAGAAGAGAGCTTACTTGGGTTTTGTGCAGCACTTTCTTTAAACCAATAACTAAATAACTTACCAGGAAGAAACAATACATGTTGTTGCTTGTGGCTTTTCCTTTCTTTTTAATTCTCACTGTTCTCCTTGTTCTCTCCTTATGTTTTGGTTAAACTGAGACACTATTTTGCAGAAACAATATGACCTGCAAACCATAAAGACATACATATGCTTTGAGTAGTAATGTGTAGAAGAGTTAGTGTTTATAAGTTGAAGTATAAAGAAGCTAAAATAAGTGCTGTTTTGGAATAGTGCTCTGAAGAGACAGGGAAAGTATCTGGAGGGAGTATGAGTGGGGATAGAAGGAAGAAAAATGCCATATTCCAGATGAAAGGCCCTCTAAGTAGGGGAGGGGAGCCCAGCAACATCAAGAGATTTCCCCTTTCTTTCCATTTTCCTGCTGCTTTGCCCTGTTACGCCATGTGGGGTTTTTATACTAAAGATCCCACTTCCACATATTAACCTCCACATATGCACACTTCTGTAAAGTGCCGTACTTTTCTATAATTCTGTTGTCACCAAATTTCTATGTAGCACTTCATTTGTCAGCTGCTTATATGTCTTCATTCCCTGTAAATAATACTATATGTTGCACAGAGGGAAGAGACATTCAAATCCTAGAGGGAAAGAGGTATTGACGTAAACTTCGGTGGTGGCCAGGAACTTTGTCCTTGCTGCTGTACCACCGCTTTGTGGATTCTGCCTGTTTTTTTACTGAGTCTTTTTGATCCAGTTTGTTGTTAAAAGAGACACTCAATTCTCATAATACTCTTTTTGCAATGTGGATAGAACTCAAGAAGTAACACTAGCTATTGAACTAGTCTGAACTATTCCTTGTCTGGTGATCACTGAAGTGCGAACAAGAGCGGAGATGAGAGCTTTCCACATGCTCATTCCTCAGAGCACAAACAGAGCTCAGTTCTGCATGTGTTCCCCCATATCTGAAGATCCTTTGCGTGTAAGCCTTCCTCTGCCCCTACAACTCTGCTTGCGAAGTTCTCTTTATCACTGCTCACCATCCCCAGGCCTTCACCCAACTCCAGCTTTTCTTCATGTGTTGTAGCTCATCTGTAACTGCAACTAGCTAGCAAGAGAGATTTTAAAGATGTAAAGTGAATGTTTCTTGCCATGCTTCATCTACAGACTTTAGCACTTGCCTTATTTAGTTTGGTGATGCTTAGAACATGGCAAGAGAAATTGATGATTTAAGCCAACAGGAAAAAAGTGCAAATTATTAAAAGGTGTTTATGAAGCTTAATCATTTTATTGGCTATGTTTTGGCTAAAAAACCTGAAATAATTCATCATTTCTGTGTGATGTGGGAAACTTGTGTATTGTGTAGATACTGTTTAATTTCATTAATTCTTCTGTTATTTAGACTGCAGTAAACTCATATGTCAGATTCCCTGACACATGCATAAATACATGCATGTGTTTCATGCATACACATATACACAGAGGTGGGAGACTGAGCTGCAGCATGAGATCTTACTTCTGCAAAGCCTCTGAGCAGAACTGCTTCAGCTCCTGCAAGAGAAACCAAGGAAAGAGCCAGCACTGGTACCAGCCCCACGTGCGCTGCAGCGTGGCAGAAGGTCAGGTCTAAATTAAGGTTCGTTGTGGTGGTTGAAGCTCAGAGGTCCCTGTGAAGTCGTAGGTCATATACACTCTCTGAGGAGCAAACGTAACCAATAAGCAAATGTCTGAAGGGTCTTGAGCTCTGCGATGTTCCCGACGTTAAGTGTCCCTCTTGTCTAACAGATGCAGACAGGCAAGATTCTATCAATCTCTTTCTGGGAGTATTCAAGCCTACAGAAGGAAAACCTCATCTCTGGGAACTTCCCACTGATTTTTATTTGCATCACAAGAACACCCTCAGTCTCTCACAGACCAGGCGAAGGTATTTTGCTGTTCCGGGTTTTTTTTGGTTTATATTGCTCTAATAAATTTTAAAAATGCATTCTGTTAACCAAATAATTCAGTCAGCCTGTCAAAAACTGCTTACTGTTTTTTAAGTTTTTACAAAAACTTAAAAAAACAAACCTTCAGGAGATTACCAAAAATGCTGGATGTTGGTGTTTTGAAGGATTTGCTTTAGTATGTTATTTTCCTATTCTACTGAAAAAAGAAGTTCCATGTCATAGGAAATTCTAGCCTGTGGTGTGAAATGCTTCACTATTTTACTGAGGTACAGTTACCATTGTCTCGTTAAGCAATATACAGGTGTATTTTGATGGTCAGATTTATTAAATCAGTGTTGTATTTGAGATTAGGTTATGAGGATAACTTTTGTGTGTGTGTGTGTAATCACTTAGTCTGCAGCTGTGCATACCAAGAAGCCCATGATTTTCTACCTTCCTTTCAGCCATGTGTAGCTTATTTTTGAAGACTATTTTTCTTCATTTGCATTCCATTGTAGTTGCACGGTAATATGCAGAAATAATAGAGCTAAAGCTTAAAAATTTTGAAGTAATTTCAGAGTGCTTCATGATGTAGAGTGATTTTGTTAAGGATTTTAAATACTGTGTGTAAAGAAAAAATATATTTTTCCATTTTAATAATAAGGACAGTACTAGACTTGTTAACTAAATGATCTCTTTTAGGAATTTTCCTGTTTGTATCTTTGTTCATTCAGTGAGTGTTAAAGCTCTGTGTCACAAATGGTAGATCTGAATATCTGCATTTAGATTTTTGTCTGGGGAAAATGGCAAGTGTTTAAACAGTGTGTACAGTCGCTGTTGGCTGCTTATTCCATTAACCCCTTGTGGCAGCTGGCATGTGATATGACTGTTTCTAAATTTCAATCCTTTTGTATTGTCTCCTGAGGCTTCTCTTGATGCTAGCTCATATCAGCCGTACAACCAAGTGCTGTTTCAGGCACACATGAAACATGCAACATTAATTTTATTGCCTACTCATTCTGAACATTATCGTATGTCAAAACCTAATTCAGCTGATATATCTCAAACATATGAATGTCATAGTCTCCCTTTCATCTGTTACCCTTTTAAACAACTGTCTCTTATTTGTCACAGATACAGCTCTCAAATGAGCTGGAACATTAAAAAAAAAAAAAAAAAGTTGGCATTCTTCATTTACTTGTTAATTAGTTTTGTCTTTCATTCTGGCCAGAATTTCATCTGAGCACTTAGAACATACAAGCAAGATGTTTTCTTACGTGAACAAAATGCCACCTCCATGTAGTAAATAGTGAGGTGAAAAAAGCTCTTCCAAGTAATTTTTTGCTTCTGCCAAACTTATTGGACAAGTTCTTTGTATAACTTCTTCCCACCTCTCTGTGCAGTGCCTCTGTTGGATTCTTGGGCACAGCAGCAAAGGAAATAATGAAAACTCATTAAAAAAATCAAGAACATAGCAAGAGAAGGAAGATGTTATTTCCTGTCATTGAAACGTCTTTTGACTCTCTGTGCTTTTCCTATGTTCTGTTTGCCTCTCCATCAGAAGGAGGAGATTTCATGATGAGTTTCATGTATGACTTGTACATGATTTGTGATTCACACGAAAGGACAGTGAATATGGAAAAGGAGACTTTCTGTTGCCACATTATTTATCATTTATGCAAGCAGCAAAACTGGGTACGTTTGCATAGTTTCTGACGGCCATGGAGAAAACACCTTGCTAGCATGGCCTGATACAGGACTTCAGGAAGAGATAGGACTGTCAGGCACCACTCATTCCTTTCTCCCTAGGACATCCACAGGTCGTTGTTGTGGGGGAGTAATTTAAGGTTCTGCTTGCTGCAGAACAGCGTTTAGATTTCTTAAAGAGAAGCGTGACTTAAAGAGTTTGGTGACGGGTTTACTCTATTATTTACTGCATGGGGGAGATATACCAAGCCAAATGCTGCTTACCTTCTTTCCAGGCACGTGTATCTGTTCACAAAGCAAACCTTCGGGCACCTTCCCTCCCTGATAACATTGACATGTCTTGTCCTGCCTGTTCTGCACCGTGTGCTAAGTTCCACTAACAAGCCTGTCTCTGGGCATGGGAATGCACCCATTGCTTCTGCTCCAGGTGGCTACATCGACACGAGTAGGAGATAACCGCATTACTGCTCTGATCACAGCCCTTACAGTACTGTGAATACGCACTAAGTGGAAATAAAAATCAGTGAAGTTAAATGTCTTTTCATCCCAAGTAATGAAACAGAAGGAACTATCAGAATAATTCAGAGAAGAAATTAAAGTATGTTTGAGAAGAGAAAATAGAAATATGTAAACATGAATGAGAGATAAAACATGCTTTATTTTATGAATGTTGCTTGACTTCCTTTGCTTTTCAAAAATCCTGAATAAGCTTCTAGCAGGCCCTGGTTTTTTGTTGTTAGCAGTGTTGGCATACAGTTCTCAAACTTTGCACAGCTGTCACATCAAAATGTGTTTCTATGTGTAGAAGTCAGCTGCTTTGACAATTTTCCGATTTTATTATTGACCTCCATTTCTTCATACTTTTTTCCTAAATTTTAGGATCTGAACAACAAATGGTGGGTGGGGTGGAGGGTGATGCATGTTTTTCTGGTGGTGGTGGTGGTGGTTGGTTTTTTTTTTGTTCAAGACCAGAACAAGAGAAACAGAGAATACTTTCTATATGCACTAGATCATAATTTTCAGTGCTGCAGAGGTAGGCATCTGAAATGTATTTTGTTTAATGGACAAAACCACTTCTTCCCTCCACACCTGCATTGAGCTTCATGTGTTTAAGTTTCATAGCCTGAGAGCAAAGTAGGGGGATAGGGCTCTGTTGAGGTCCTCCATCCAAGGAAAGTTCTTTACTTTCTTCCACACTTGAATTATAAAAAAAAGATTACTAAGCTGGCACTGTATGGCTGGGTAACTGTGATGTGCAAATGTTTAGACTGGATACGAGATTGAATCTTCTCTATCAATTGTGTATCTGTTTTTCCTGTACAGCTATACTTACTGGTGGACCACAGGTGTGCTAAAGCATTTACCTCTTCCTTTTGATGAAGGTAGGAACCATATTTGCTCGTTACCTTACAGAGTATCTTGAAAAAGAAGTTTTAATCACAAATACTTTTAAACTGTTTTAGATCCCAAATCTGAAAAAGGAAAGCAGGCTTCTGTTTGTTTGGACTTTTGCAGAGTCAGTAACTGTTAGTAAAACGATTATTTTTTCTCTTTTCTCCAGTGACATGTGCTGAAAACAGACGCAAGTTGACAGTGAAGAAATTCCACAAGTATGAAGAAGAAATTGATATCCACAATGAGTTTTTTCGGCCATACGAGTTGAGCAGTTTTGATGAGACCTTCTGCTTGGCAATGACCAATTCTACACGGTATATTGGGGTGTTTTGGAACTATGAATCCTTAACTGGAAGTTGATTTGGTGTGAATTAAATGTACATTTGATTTATTTGTTTAAATTTGTGTAAACTGATAGGTTTTGTGGGTTTTTTTTTTGTTTTAAGCTTCAAATTTAGCAAACTTCAAGAAACTGAGTCACAATACTGAAATGGAAACGCTACTCTAAAAAAATGAAGTCTGTTAAGATAGTGCTTAAACTTCCAATTATTTTCCACTATGGGTGCCAAATGTCTGGGCACTTTAAGACAGAGAAATGGGGTTTTCTCTGTGGACTCATTAGATCACAGGGACTACCTTCAAAGCAATCATTTTCTAATTGCTCTGTTTTCATTTTACAATTGTTTTCTTCATCAGATTTTCACAGCTTGCCAGATTTATTTATTTATTTATTTGGCAGCAATCAGCTGGATATTCTAAGCATAATCTTAATCGCACTTTAGCTAAAGACTTCCAGGCAGATTATGTTTTATGTAGCTTTTTGACCCAATTCGAGTGTTGGCAGCATTTTGAAAACAATGTGGCTGAGTTACAGGACTTCTTAGCACAGGAATGGAGCAGGCTTGTGCCTTCTTGGCAAATGGTAATGTTTGCAACTGTTTATGGGACTAAATAATGTAATTGAAAGCTTTTTAAATACCTAGGGGGTTATATTTACATGACTTGTAATGATGAAGTTAGAACTTGATCTTTCTTTTTATAATGTTTTTTTTTTAATTCAAGGGCAGAGGTGGTTCTTCCAGAACATTTTAAAATTTTAGGTGTTGATCTTAGCTCATGAACAGTTTTTCCTTTCTGTTTTGCCAGAGATTTTATGCCTAAGAATGTGGGGATTGATCCAAGTCCATTTACTGTTCGTAAACCTGATGAAACTGGAAAATCAGTGTTGGGGTAAGTCTGAAATATGAAAACTTGTTCTGGTTTAATAATAATGGGATTGTAATGCAAATATATAAACTCTGTGCGTGTTTGTGTAGCATATTCTTTGTTACAGGGGAAATGAAAAAAATCATTGGTGTAGAATTGTACACTTTGAAAATCATATCTAATTTGAGATTTATATTTGACACTGGGAATTCTTTATTCAGGCTTGTTTAATCTTTTCTGCTTTCTTCTAGTCCTCTGAGTGAAACTCATGAGAAAATTTTATGTAGAATAAAGGTACAGAGATTATTAAAAAGACAACAACAATATATGCATTCCTGTCACCTCCAATACAGAATACAGTTGTCATTAGTATGATGAGATAATGAAATTTTAACAAAGATTGAATAAATTTTGAATAAACAGAACATACCAAGAAACAGCAACTAAATGCCAATTTCAGCTCAGTTTTTTATAAAACACCTTATTTAAAGTATTTCTAGGTAAAATTATATAAAACAATACAGCAACAGTTATTGGGACAAATGAATGTTTCATTTAGCTGCTTTTGCATCCTGGGCTTGCTTTGGCACTTTATTTAGTCCATTGGTGTGTTTGATCTGCTGTATCATAGTAGGGCTAGGGGGAGTCTTCCTGAACCACTTCATTCTCTCTTCGATACCGCGTATTATGGAAACCTTTTGTCAGTAATGACTAAACCTGTGTTGTCACAACATAATAAGTTCTCTGAAAACTTTCCGCTCTGTTAAAAGCTACAGAATTTGACTATTTCATAAATAATGTCTGTTGTGACTTGACCATAAGGGACTTGCTGTCAATGAATGTTGAGAGTAGACTATGCCTATCACTAGTAGAACCTGATTTCATGCTACTGATGTACCTTGGGAATAAGCAGGAAGACTGTTCAATAGTTATACAGTTTGCCTCTGCTAAGAATTGTGAGTTTGTGGGTAATTTGAGGATAAGCTTTATTCTTCTGCTTTAATATAATGTCAGATTTTAAACTAATTTCTGTCCAGATATTCCATTAAAGACTTGACTGTTATACCTATTTCTCGGGCACTTTGCTGCAAGCTCGTCACTGTAACTTTTAGGGATTGTTACGAGATGGAGAATCAACTGGATCAAAGTCGCATTCCAGGACTCTCTGGGCATTGCTGATAAGGCTTCCCATTCATTGGCTGTGTAGCTGGTTAGAAGCAGTTTCAATCTTCCACCTTTCCCATATTTAGCCCTTGGTAGAGATAGTATCTTTGCCTTGCACATTTGTTGTCATCTTTTGATCTACTATGACATTTCTAGAGGATCTGGTGATCTGTTTTCATCTGTGAGTGTTCTGGTCCCCTAGGACAATTACATCTTGGCCTTCTTTTGAAGAATATCTGGGGATATCACTCTTACCAGTGTTTGGCTACTTGCTCTGTTCTTCAGCTTTCAGAAAGGACTGCTTTTCTTGTGACCTTCACCTCATTTAGAAAAGCAGGAAAGATAACCGCAATTTTTTATAGAAAGAATGCAGTATGCCTTTATGGCTTTCTGTGAATTTCAGTCTAAGGAGATGCCAGTTTCCGCTGAGTCAGAAATTAAACTTATCTCTGTTAGTTTTTCCCCTGGGGCATTTGTTCCACTTGTTAGAATTCTTCTGGTATGTTAATGTCCTTGGGCGTGGGGTATGCTCTCAGATCACAAAGCTTTGGGAGGATTCTCCTACTTGTTTCTATGTGTACCTAAAGCATATAAAGTTTAGCTAATTCACCATGGGGATACATTTCTGTGTGAGCTTGCAAAAGGCAGAACAGTGTGACAGTCATGGTGTGCTCCACTAGAGCTCAAGTGACTCTGGTGACCTCCATGCCTTTGCCGATGAGGACTCAAAACAGCATTTTCACCAAAATGCATGCCGTTGTCAAAGCCTCTCGGCGTGCTGCTGGCTTCCTTTAGGGCCTTCCTTCAGGGTAAGTCACGCAGTGTCAATGTATGTATGGACAGTCATCTCAGCAAGATGTTGGTTGCCTGTTTCCAGAACTGATTTGTCTATGAATATATTCATTACCTGCCTTCCAGTCTCTCTTCCCCTCAGAATTTGTGAAAGATGGTGACAGTGTTTGAGGGGAAACTGCAGCCACATGCCCTTCTATGGCCAGTAGGAAAGGATGTAGAGGACCTAAGGGTGGTACAATTTCTGATGGGTAAAGTAACATATACCCTTCAGGGCTTGTACAATTAAACTCAGTGTTAGCCTACTAAAATATAGATTCTGTATCTTAAAGAATTCTTACAAATAAGGCACCTCTTCATATTGATTAGAATTTCTAGAGTGAGAAATATGTGCTCCATAGAGAAATGTTGCTGATTAAAGGACTAAATTAAGGGAAGATGTATGGAAAAGGAAGGGGGAAAAAGTGACATGATGTCTCAATGAATTTTTATTCATTTTTATTCATTCAGTCTGGGGGAGGGATTTAAACGAAGAGTCAGGGAATTCGTAAGAAAAGCTGCCATAATCCTTTGAGCTCTCTTGAAATGCTCTGGAATAAGAAGAGATTTAAGAAAAGTAAATCAATTGAGGGATTCAAAGGATGAGCAACAAGTTGCTTCAGAGGATAGAACTCATTTCCCCCAGTAAGATTGTAACCAAAATTAGGGATTTTAAATACTTCATGTTACTATCTCGCTTCTTTCATAAATACACGCTGTCTTTCATAACAGGAACAAAAGTAATAGAGAAGAAACTGTGCTGCAGCGTAAAACAGCTGCTAGTGCTCCTCCACCCCCAAGTGAGGAAGCAGTGTCAAGTAGTTCTGAAGATGATTCTGGGACAGACAAAGAAGATGAAGGTCCTGTTTCTCAACGTTCAACTCCAGTAAAAGTGACTGATACAGGAGATAATACTAAAATCACAGAGGTAAGAAAATATTGTGGCAGGTAAAAGGCAAAAAGGCCAGTCATGGACTTAAAATTCACATTTCCTTAAAAACAAAACAAAACAATAACTGTTATAGAACAGTCAGAAGTAAAACTTTGAGAAATTAAGTGAAAGAGGTCTCCAGTGTATTTTCTTCATGTAGGTATTAGCGCAACTGGTTACAAAGCCTCACTCTTATTCTCGTCGTGTAGTCGTGAAACAAAGCAGAAAATGTTAACATTTAAAAAAAATCAAACTTACTGTTGGAAACCTGTGGCATTTGAGAAGTATTCAGGTGAGGTGTGGTCCATAATATAAAGCATAAAATCTATCCATGTTAGTGTGTTAATTCAGAGCAGTAGTGCACTTCTGATCGTTGTTCCTTACAGTGCTCTGGCTCACATCATGAGGTGGTCTTGGAGCATGCAAATGGGATTCCTTTCAGATGAAACTAAACTGGGAGGTGCTTCTCCAGGAGTGTCCCTGGTTTGTCTACCTGGTTAATCATTTAGTCCATGGGAGCTAATCTGGAGCAAACTCTCCTGAAAGACATCTACTATGGATCTGAGGTCCTGAGCACCACCTCTTTCAATTACGAATCTGTTCCTTTTGAATTATGCTGCTTGCTCAGGTGGATGTAACTGTAAATTAATGTTCAATCTGGCTAAATTTTGGCCTGATTTATGTGAAGTTTTTTTAATTGCTCTTTCATAATTATATGGCTGACATTTTAAAGAAAGCAAATTAACTCCAAAAATGTGCATGATCATTTTGTCACATTAGTCCTATGCTGTTACTACCACTAAGGTTGAGGATAATGGCAGGATAATAGTGGAATTGGATACGCACCGTCATATGAAAAGAATGTGTGTTCTCAGTGTTGGGCTATTAATCTTTTTTTGCTAGCATAACTCCAATTCTGTTGGAATCCCTTGGGTGCTAATTTAATGAAAATATTCAATTGTATGAAGTATTATGGAAATATCTATTTTATTAATTCATCTAACATTTCTTCAAATCCTTTCCTGTAGATATCCATTTTGGGTACCACTGAAAATGTCTTAGCAAACCAATATGCTAATGGAGACTGTACGAATTTGGAAAATGCTTATGGTGTTTTGAGGGTTTTTGTTTGTTGTTTTTTAAGTCACAGCTAATTCACAGGGCTATAGTATTGTGTTTGTACACATTATCACTTTTTGAAGAAACTTCAGTATTTATGACCTTAGTCAGTGTAAAATACAGTACCTGATAGGCAACAGAGAATAAAACTGTGGTTTTTTCTGCTACAATTCAAATTTTCATTCCATTTAGTCTTTAGGGTTGTATGTTGTGAAATCATGGACTTTCAGCCTTCTGTACAAGACTGTCTTCTTCCTAACCTTAATGAAGCATTTTCATTAAAATAACTATGAAGTCATGTGGTATTAATTTTGGACAATTTGGATTAATTGTTATGCCAATGAAAGTGCATTTATTTCTGTTAAGGCAAGATATTTTATCTGAAAATTTTCCATTATCTCTAAATAATAGCATACCTGTTTTCCAGCAAGTCAGATTGCTTCTAAGAGTTAACAACAGGAATGCAACTTGAAATTTTATTCTTGATTCTTACCATTGCACAAGTTACCTCTCTTCAGTTTTTCCATCTGTGTGTTGAACACACTTCAACACTCAGAACTAAGATACGTTTTTTTGATTTTTAAGATGCTTAAATGAGAGATGCATGTAAGCACAAAATATGATTTAAGATACTATTGAATTTTAATGGCTTACATTTGGGTGAACTATTCTGATTCTTTTAGTAACGCACCTTTTCATGCATCAGATTTTAGTCATAATTTGTATTGGTAATTTGTGTCGTTGCTTATTAAAATTGCAGTGCTGAAAAGGATTACCTATTCAGTTATTTTGAATTGCTATGTTAGCAATTAACTTGGGTTATCATTAATGTCTGCCTGCCATTGTACATTTGTTTATTCTTTTCAAAAGTACAAAGCTTCTCTTAGATACATTTTTGAGGGCATGATGTTTATGGAAACTTTCTCCTCAGAAACCAAATGTAAAAACTAGCCATCTTAAAAACCGTGTTAGACACTAGGGTTTAACATGTTCATCAGCTGATCTTCATTTAGCTAGCCCATTACTAGGCTAAGCAGAGCATCAAATATAGGCTCCTCAAGAAATGTTTTGGAATTATTTTTCTGGCAATGGCAATTACTTGTCTTGACACATGTAGTTAAAAAGTTTAAAAAGAAGACGTAATGGAGGGTTTCAGAACTTGATGGCTAAAGTGAATAATGTAGCAAGAAACAAAGCAACTGTGACTGGAAAAGGTGATAATCTGACTAGTTGATTAAATAAGCATCTGTTTTCTTGAGTTGGTAAACTATATAAATGTTTCAGATACATTTTGTTCTCAAGTTAAGCTTAATTTAAAAAAGTTTTAATGAAGAATGCACTTAAAAGCCTAAGCTTACAAATATTCCATTTTATGTCTCTGTTAGCTAAACAGACAACTTTCTAGCACCTGAACCAGTGTCAGTCTGCACTTTGATGTTTTCCTGTTTGTGCAAATGGATCACATCTAGTATTGCTCAACAATTCTAGAAGTTTGGGTGAAAAATAGTAGCGTGGAGTATTTTGTGCGTAAAAGAGTTGATATTTGTAAGCTTATATTTTTAGGTGCATTCTTGAGTAAATATGGTTATTCCAGAATGACTGGATGTTTGGTGAGGGATTTGAATTTTGGTACATTTTACATCAGCACCTGTAGAGAAAAATTGTAATGTTATAGGGAGCAGGGAGGGGGAACCCGAACAGCTGGTTCCTTTCTATTCGCATCTCACAGAAATTAATAATAAAATGCTTTTATACTTCTGGTCAGGACGTTCTTTCCAAAGTTCTTCTTTGACTTTGGATCTTTTTGAACTAAAAGAAAACTATTTTTATAGTTGACTTACTTGCAGTCACCTGTGTCTTCTCAGTAAACCCCCTCAGTTTAACACTGAATCATTAGACATAGTGAAGTATTGCATGTGCATTGTCTCCTTGTTATAGTTGACTGACATGATTGTGTAACATATAAAATAAAAATAGTTTTGTTCAACCTGAAGTTTGTAATTATTTCAGAATTGACAGCAGAAAATGTGAAAGTAAATGTGGGAGCATGTTCTGAACGAATATGATTTATTCTATATTAAATTTAACCACAGAAGAGAGTTCAATACCCACATCATTACATGTCCTATAAATATAATTTATTCTCCTAATATGTTGTTTTATCTGACGTTATCTTTTGAGAATCCTTTCCTTTTACTGTGAAACAAATGTCTTGAGGAACATTTTTAATAAATTATTTTTATTTAAAAAACAAACACACACAACACATTCACAAGCTAAGACCACTGTGTATGTAAGAAACTTAGCTTGGTTTTGCCTGCACTTTTAAAATTCCTTTCAGGTGTAGAAATAATTCATTGTTTGAAAGCAAACTTTTCTTTGGATGTTGTTACTGTATCTTCAGTCTTAATCTTTCTTCTTATGTTCCAGAATGTAGTGCAATCAACAAAAGATGTGTATGGAGTCAATCTTTCAGATGTTCCTTCAGAAGATGATCTCACAATATACACTAGGTGAGATAAATTGCCAGTGGTAATCAGTAAAAGAAAACTGGAGCTTGTTAAATACAGCTTGTTAAAGTGCTGCCTTTGATTAAACATTTAAATTATAAATTTTAGAGATATTTGGAGATATATACATATATATATTCTGGTTTTAAAATCAAACTTTTTTCAGATGTCTGTGTCAGCTCTGATTTCAGTGGAATTTATGCAGATGTCTCTGAATGCAAAATTTGGAACTTAAATGAAAGATGCTTCAATAGAAATACCTGTCACTTAGCACAGTCCTAGAATTTAATAAGAAAATTCTGTATTGGGAGTGGTTTCATGGTTCTAAGCTGTATAGTCTGTGATTTTTGCATTTTGCAAATGTTGAATTACACAAATTCAAATCAGTCATAAATAAAATAGCCTCTTCTATAAAAACGCATACAAAACAACAGAAGTTGTGTTTATTCAACATGTCTTATTCATAGAGGTATGTATTAACTGCTACCTTTTATTCAAATTTAAGTAGTTGCATGACTTTTGATGTTCAAGGAAAATTATTTTTCTTAATAATATTCAGCCTTTTTCTTGAAAAATCTTGGACTTTTGAGCTTGAAATAAAAAACTGTGGATTTTATAGAGAGACCTTGAGACTATTACTAAATCTGGTATAGACTATGAGTGGAAAAGTTGTGTGAAGTGGTCAGAACAACTCACGCTGTAGAAGCATGGGTATCTGAGTGACAGATATTTGTACTGTAAGTTTCAAGAGAGGGACAGGTCGGTTTCGCCCTTGCCATTGTTGGAGTTTGACCAGATAACAATGTGCAAATGTATGTGATGTGTGAGGTTATGTGTTTGTGTGTATATGCTCAGCTCTAAGCGTAGTGTGTGTAATAATGTGCTCTTTCTTACACACTGCCTTTTGAACAGTGTCATGTCGCCACTTGTTCTTACTAAATGCTTTTGTGACTGCAAACCGTACATACAGGAAATGAGTAAGATACACCGTGGTGCAAGACAAAACACAGCTCGTTAGGTGGTCCAGCGGGTTCCCGCTCAATTCCTGCACGTTGTGGTAAGCTGTTAAAACATGAGGCAGCGTGCGGCACAGCCCCTGTGGGCTCTCCTCAGGAGCCCGGCGCTGCTCGTTTACTGGGAGCAGCTGGAGGCAAGAGCTCGTGGACAAGCATCCAGGTACCACCTCCCTCCCAGCTCCAACTACACAAGAACTACTGCTTTTATTCAAGGGGAGCTTGGACTTTTATCCAAGGCCGTTGTCACTGCTCCTGCAGGAGCCATGAGCTGCCAGCTCCCCAAAAGAGATCAGCAAATCAATAGGATGCTTCTCCAGCGGGAGGCAGTGACTCCAGTTGTGTCAGGAATGCTGTTTCTGAATTGCCATAACCCCATACAGAGTGCTGGCTATGTCTTGCCATTGTTAAAAAATGTGTACTTATGCTGTTGTTCTCAAGTTCTTTCCTCAATAGCACAGAATAACTCTGAAGCCAACAAGAAACTGATGAAAATCTTCTTTTTTCCTTAAATCAGAAATTAATTTGAACTTTCGAAATTTTTATCTCAAACCGAAACTAAACTAGAATAATTTCAGTTATAGATGAACCAGAACTGAACTAAAAAGTTACTTACTCAGCTCCCTGGAGAAGATTGTTTCCTGAACTGCCATCTTTTTCTTTGAAAATTAGACAGAATAACGGGAGTTCAATACTGGCGATCAGTTGGAGAAATTTAGATCCAAATTGAAGACCCTCTTAGTTCCTAAAGGCTTATAATGCTGTTGGTGAGAGAGCGATTGCTTATGCAAGACACCAGGAGTGCAAATCAATTGCATTAGCGTAATGAACCAATGTTTCAAACACCTGCTTAGAATGTAGAATTAAAGAAGTCTGAGAAAAGGATGTAAGAAAACTACACGTCACCTTAGAAAAACACTATGTGCATATTGAAGTGAATACTTGTGAGGCATGCATTGAAATGGGCTTGTGAGCATTTATTTTTATTTTCTAAGTGTAATAGCAGTGATTACCTTGTTACATTTGTGCCTTCTTCAATTTTTGAGGGAAGTTTTAGTTCACTGTGATATCTTCTCATTTGGTGATATGTGGTGATTAATCCTGACAGTTCATTAATCCTCTGAAAGCATTTTATCTTCTTTTTATTTAAAAGTATTTTTCTGTTAATTTTTCTTTAGGGGTAGCTACTTCTCTTACACTCTTTAGTTTTTTGAAATTTCCATTTCTACCTGTTTCCTACATGCTGAGTAATTTGGAGACTTAAAGATGGACACTTAAAGATGGTTGAGGAAGATGTTTCTTGTTATCTCTAAGATTTTTAACTTCACCTCTGCCACTAACTTCAGTTCTTTATTTTAACCAGTAGAAAATGGATGCCAATTTGACAATTACCCTTTGGTATACTGGGTTGTTATTGTTCTGCCCAGTGTGAGCTGGTGTCTGTTACAAGTCACTTTGTGCAGATGAGCAGCTCTGTATTAACCATACCCTGTATTAACCCCATTTTATCATTTTTCAGGCTGGAATAACATTCAGTCTATTGTTACAGTAGTACTGTAAACCATGTGGGCTTTGAATTTCCCTATTCCTATCCTTTTCAAGACAAACCCCCTTGCATGTATTTCATTTCCCTCAAGCAATGCAGGTTTTAAAAATATAACAATTACAATTCCTTACCTGTTTTAGCTAACAAGACATACTGCTATTTATGGTCTGATGTGCTGATTTATGTGGAAAGTATAGATTTTGCTGACATCCTTTATTACAATGTACATTGTTTGAGAATAGCAGCAATTGATTTCACAGTATGATTATAGTTCTCACTTCAAGTCTTTTTCTATTATCGTAATAAGGGAAGTGGAGATGTAAGATCCTGATTCTACTTGACTTTGTTGGACATGTTTTGTATTTTTTTCTTTATTAGCATGAGAGACTTGCAGATTTAAAGTACCTCAGGTTAAGTTACTTTACATCAACTGATCTATAGTAAGTATATATGCAAATGGAAAGTAATTTGAATCTGTTCAGCCCATTTTCACTGATGGCTGAGGTAACTTGCATTAATTCTCATCAAAATAGAAGTCACAGAAGCACAGATTGGTTGAGGTTGGAAGGGACAGGAGGTGCTTTTAAATAATTTGAGGATGGATACTGCAGATCAACTGTGCATGGTATCTTATTGCTGTCTGGTAACTTGCTTGTGTTAATTTTGGCCTTGTTTGTCTCAGAACAATGGATAATTTGGAGCAATCAGTAAAGATACTTACACCTTTAGTTTGCTTTTGTTTTTTATTTTTTTAAAGTTTGTTCCAATAGCAGTCTCCTGTGCTTAGAAGATCTTAATTATCTTTATTTCCACTTATAATTCTTTTATTAGAAATGTAAGTATTCCTTCAACATCCAAAGTGATATTGCATGTTTCTGAGGCTCTTGTTTCTACAGTGTAGAATCCAAATGGACCAGAAAGAAAAGCCACAATAAGTTGTTTAGGAATGAATCTTTCCTTTGTCTTCTGTACACTCTTCCATGCAGTTGCTTTTGCACTGTTTGTTGTCCTCTGTTAAAATGTAGTCAATATTTCTGAAATAGACCGAGACCATTTTTAAGCTAAATGGAAGCTAACTATGAAAAAACCCCTGCCACATCAGAAAACTGAAGTATTAACATCACAACGGATATTTACATCTGGTTTGAGTAGCACAGATGTGTTGGAGAGTGCACAAATTGAGTTCAAGTGTTAGATAACTGCATATGCACATACTTGAAACCTTCTGACTTTTCCTCTGAGACTGACTGAATAAGATTAGTGATTAACTGTTTTTTAAAAATTTTGCTCCCAATCCTTGCCAAGGAAAAAGCCATAACAGTATTTTGCATCTTGAGTGTCTTCCAGGAAATATTTGGAGGTGGGGTAATTATCCCAAAAGCTTGTGCTTAGAAATAAGTGAGCTGGACCAGGATTTCAGCCGAATAGACTAGATTGAATTTGGCTGAAGACTGACTTAAATCTGAAACTTGAGAGACTTTCTGTCTCCCTTGTTGATTTTTTTCCATAGGCTGTTAATCTGACTGAAAGCTTTGGAGAAGACAGGAGTTGACTGTAGTGGACTGCGTATTGCATAGGAGTGGAGGCCTGTTTCTATCCCATGGCATACTAGGTGACACCAATTAATAGGCAAATCTTTCTCAAGCTAAAAAGAGCTGCTGAGTTCTCACATGCACCCACTGCAAAGTTTTAGAATATCTGTCATACTCAAGAGGCAGAACACGATCAGTGACTTCTATAACATGACTTAGATACTCGCTTTTTGGGGTCATTTTCTTTCATTTGCTGAATTTTTGGGGAATAGTTCTTTTATGTCTTTGATTTATTCTCCTATCTACTGCTTTTCACAGGTTTGTTCAGCTGGGACAGAGTCAGCATAAACAAGACAAGAGCAGCCAGCAATTTTGCTCAAAACACCACTTGGATAGGGTTATAAATTTGTAAGTATTCTTTTTCTTTTTCCCTTTAGCCTATTTCTTTTTGCTTTTCTCATCAACCCCAAAAAATCATCAGGTAAATTTGATGTTGAATTGTGTAAGGTCATACTTCAGCTGCTTTTACTGCGTAAGGGGATTCAATGCATAGCATGAAGAATTGAGTTCCTGCTTCTCCCATGTAACTTTAAAGAAGTGTATGATTTTTTTGTGGTTCATTATTTCATTGGGGTTGTTTTGGGGGTTGGGATTTTTTGGGAGGGCATTGGTTGGTGTTGGTTTTGGTTTGGTCATTTTTGTTTTGGTTTGGGTTTTTTAGTATTTGTAGTGCCAAGATCATTGTATTCAAAATTCTTAGCAAGCATGAGTTATCACAACCTGAAGTGCTGAAGCTACTGAGTTTAAAAGGCAATTTCTTCTGCTGTGATTACTTTTGAAAGAGGTAGTTTGAAAGAGATTGGTTGACTTGCATATTCTTTGTATAAAAAGCATTTGAAGTTGCAAATTGGTCTTCAGTGAGCAGTTATCTGAATTTATTTCTTCTGAGGAGGCTACAAGTGCCTCGTATTTGTTTTAGTGGACATTTGAGGAGTTTTGAGAGGTCAAATGGAATATTTTTTTAATATAGTATATATTTTTTACATATTATGTGGTATGTGGCCAGATGCTGGAGAAAGTAGGGTAAAGTGTGAATTGATTGCTGCTTTGTTTTGTGCACTGGATGCCCATCTGTGTCACTGAAGTCAGAGGATCAATGGTCGCTTTAATCAGTATGCAGTGTTTTAACTGAAGAAAATAACATCTTGAATCTTGCACAGATGTTATTTTAACAATTAAAGTCTGCTATGTTTTCCTCAAAAGTATCTCCTTGGCTTTTTTTGGTTGTCTGCTTGTTGTTACACACTGGTTCTATGCTTTTGTCAGTGATACTTTGAGCCGAAGAGGCATTTTTTTAAAACAGCTCATTTGTTACAGCAGATAATTTTTGCAGCTTGTTCCAAACAGGTAAGTAGGTGATGGTAGGTTGTAAGGGAAGATAAGCTCTCAATGCTTCTCATCAATGAAACACTTCTTGAATACCTTAATTCCGAAAGATCAGTATGAGAGCCAAATTCAACAAAGCCAATTGTGGTGGGATGGTAGGAGGATTGCCCTCCAGGGATATCTGCCATGTGGAATAACTTCTGTGTATTCCATTGTGAATGGAATAACTTTCCATTAATATGAAAAATAACTCTACCATTCAAATTACAATAGGTGCACATATTTAATTCATATTGAAATAAGGAATTTAACTGTATGATTATAGATTGATTATTACTGCACAAGAATGGCCTCTAGTGGTACGCCAGATCATTTGGATCTTTTATTAGTACTAATATAGAAAGGTTCGTGATGATATCCAAATGTCATGCTATTATTGAAGCAGGTCTTAGAATTTAGATGATGAAGCCCTAACTCCCCAGTTGACATCTTCCTCTACTGTAGGCAGCTTCAAGTTTCACCAAGGCAGGTTTTTATTTGGGGTATGTGATCTTCTACCCAACAGCACGGCCACTCCGTAGGACTGTAAGATCTTTACTGCCATCCACTGATTTACAGAAGCCTCAGCTTTGTTTCCTGCGCTGCCTCTAGTCCATTCCGTCTGCGCTGGTGAAGTGAGGGATCCTCAAACATATCACTCACCCAAGTTGGGATAGACACTGGGGTGTCTCAGTGGGGCTGAGGGAGCAAGATAACATGAAACAAGTTTAATATTGTGTTTGAGACAATACTGCGTACTATCAGTGCTTAGTCATTTGGTACTGTATATGTTTAAAGTGATGATACCTCTGCGCATCGTTCATCATTAATAAGCTTACACTTTGTAGGTGAATGGGCCTATAATTTTGTAATAAAATATATCCGATGGGTGTTAAAATAGCAAATGAGGTTGGCGAACTGCAAAACTGTTTTTAAATATGAAGGAACAACCCTGAATGTTTTGAAGGGAAATGGTTATTAAGAAACTATTTTATGATAGGAATAGTTTTGCTATGAACAAAGGTGATTCCTTTTGTGTAATTGCAAAATCTCCGAGACAGTCCAGGAGATAATAGTTTCTTTCTTGCCCCCTTAGAGTAAATTATTCCCCAGGCTATGCTGCTGCATAATTAACATATTAAAGAGAGTCTATACACATAATTCTGGTGGGTTTTGGGTATTCACAGAATCACAGAATGTTTGGGGTTAGAAGAGACCTCTGGAGATGATCTAGTCCAACCCACGTGCTAAAGCAGGTTCACCTAGAGCAGATCTCACACATGTTCATTTTTCTCCTTTCCCAAGTGTAATTTCCATGTATTTCTGAATAGTGGAAGTGTAAAAGTCATAGAGCACACAAACTTGTGCCTTCTGTCCCTCCTGGTCTTGAAGTCATGGAGATTATCCTTCTCTGCCAGTTCTACCAAACATGCTCTTCTGTGGAGATCTGCAAGGAAACAGGGTATCTTATAGTCAGTATTTTTTTTTTCTGAGAGTATATCTTTACACAGCTTAAAAGTTTTCTTCAGGTTTTGTTCTGCAGCTTTTAAAAAACATAAATACTACTTGGGTAGGGTTTAAGGCATGTTGTTCAGTTCTGAAACAAGGAAGCTTTCTCTTACTGGGTTTGAATTGCTGCTCCGAATCTGGAATTTCCATGGAGAATACTAACTTTTTAGAGACAAAATCGCATGAACATGCTATACTTGAGATTAGGTCAAGAGAGAGGGTTTTCAGTAACAGCAGCTGAAGGCACATCTTGCACTTGTTGGACTGTGTGTTTCCTTGTTTCTCAAGGAGCACTTGAAGAAACTGAAAAATTATGGTAACTTGTATTAATTTGATGTTAGGTGCCTTTTAAATTGAAAAACATCTGGCAAATTTGATTCTCCAGTAGTTCCTTCTAGATACAAATGCAATTAAACCCCAATCCTTTTCACAGGAAAATGAAGCACTCAATCTAAAACTTTGGTTTCTCATCAGCAGTAAGATGTAGTTTAGGCTTGGATTAGTTGCCATCATTTCCACACTTTTCAGGGGTTTTTTAAATACACTTTTTTGATCTTAAATAAACCTACGACCTTAAATCTTTTGGCCATTTTTAGCTAATACACAAAGCTCTTATTTTTCTTATTTTTACAATGTCACTTCAGTGATATTTGTGAACTCCAGTATGCATTGTAGAAATACTGAAGAGAAGCTTCTGGCTTAAATTTAGAAACTGTAAGTGTATGTTAGAAGCGAAAAATGGATACTTGAACAGTGACTACAGTGATGCAGTGAAATAATACTGAAGAGGAGTGGAGGATGTGGAAGGTTATTGAAGTTTCTCTTTTTGTTCACAGAAACTGCATGAAGGAAAAAAAGGTTAGAATTTTAGTTAGAGGTAAACAGAGCTAAACAGAGCTGGACTGCTTTTAGCACAATCTATTATCATGTACGTGAAGAGAGACTGAGTACTGTAGTATAATTACTGTTGGCTGACATGGTGCACCTCTTCCTAGTTCCCTAGTACTCATTGCGGTGTCGTATGAATAATAGTGTTGAAAACTATACACTCAATCACTTTCCAAATGTACTTCTTACATTTATCTGGGAGCGTGAGATATTTGATTCCCTCCTGAACAGGGAATTGAGTGTTTTCATTCACTGCAGCACTTCTGGAGAAGAGTGTGGAAATGTTGTTAACACTCTTACAGTGAAGAGTAGCTGGTTGCATATGTTGGGGTACAAGCTGTCTGCAGTGCCTGTGCCCATTGTGACCTGTGCAGTATATAATAGCAATAATGCCTGTGCTCCAACCTTCATTCATCCACAGGGATCTACTCTCCTGTTCGGTTTTCAAGGCACTGGTGATGCTCAAGCAGGAGAACACTAGTGAGTGATATCCGCAGCGTGATCAAGAGCTATGTTCTCCTTAAATATTGGAAAAACATACCCTATCTTCAGAGATATATCATATAGTCTATGGTTTCAAAAGTTCCCCTGATATTAAATGTGTCATCTTTAATCTCTTTTTTTTTTTTTTTGGTAATCAAGACTACCTAGATTCTGTTTGTTATCCAAGTATTGATCAAATGTGACTCAAAATGAGTAGCAATTAACTGTCAATAAGTTAGCAGCTATGTACAAGTAGTGTATGGGCTTTTTTTACTGTTTGTTTCTGTGTATATGCACATTATACACATTATTTTCTCACCAAGATAAAAATAATGCAGCAAATTTCAGTGAACAGTGGAGTACTCTATATTTTCCATTTTTGTTAATTAAATGGTCTACTGGAGTATTTTTACAATACCACTTCAAAATAGGGCAGTATGTTTTCTAATTTTAATGAAATGTTTTACAACTGTAGTTACTTTTGAAAGCTGTTCCCTCAGTTTAGAGCAATTCTCTTGTTCATTCATACTTCCATATGGCATGTTACTCTGAGGTCTATTTCTTGGAGGATTAGATAAAAAATAGCTTTATATTTGCAAACATGGCATTACTACTCCTTTATAACTGTACTAACGAAAAGGATGATATTGAACTTGTCATCTTTCTGTGTATTCACATCCTAGGAGTTCTTAGGGGGATTCTGTATGTTGAAAGGCAGAAGTAAATGAATGAAGGATGTTTTAGAGTGTTGAGTATATTTATTTTTTACATTAAACCCGTGCAAAATATCTCAATAGTTTCTTGACACTGCTCTGGAAGCAGCGACTCAAAAGGGGTTCATAATTAGTCAAGAAGTGACTTTGGAAATTAGAAGTTATCCTGGATTCTTGAGCGTGTTGATGGTTCACAGTACAATGCTTTTTTGCATGCTCTCTGCTTCAAATATGCACCCCAACATGTCGTTTCACTTCAGAAAGTTAGATAAACTTAAACAAAAGAGTTTATTCACAAAATAGGGAATTGTTATGAATATTCATGGAAATATATGTGAAGAAATTGTTTATATTCTGTCTTCTGTTTACACTAAGCTTAAATCACAAAGGTCTCTTACCTAGTTGCATTCTTTTCCTGATAAGTTGGCAGTCAAGGTTTCCTTTTAAAAAAAGGAAAAAACCCAACATATTCTGCACTTCAATAGAGCACCTTCTTGCTAGACAACCCTTTGAGCAACCTTTAGTATTTAGCGAAGTTTATTATCCTTAGTCTTGTCTTTGAAATCTCCCAGAAGGGTCTGAATAGATGCTGTGTTTTTACCTACTATTCATTTTATTTCTTCAATTTCTTGGAAACAGGATAGCTGTGCCTCTTGATTAAAACAAGCACTGCTTCAGCTCTTTGGAGATGTGAATATCTGTGTTAAAGCGGGAGTCATCTGCTTGACTTCCCTCCTTAACTAAAAAGTCTTTGCCTCTGATGGATCAAATTCTTTCCGGTTTGGTGATTATTTGGATTCATTTTACTTCAAAATGTGCTGTGCTGGATCTCATATGCTCTAACAACTGTATATTAAGAAGTATATATGATCTAAACCTCTGTCTACATCTAGGTAAAGTATTCATCTTCCTTATTTAATTTGAATCTTTGATCTTTTTGACTTTTAAACAAAGAACTTCTGTGATTCTCCAGTATTTATTGCCTGTGAGAATTCTCTTGAAATTTACTGGTCAGGCTGTTCATAAATTACCTGGATTTTGTCTTGTCTGGCAATGAAAGATTGCCCTTCATTGGGATTCTAAATGGCTTTAGCACTGTCTATGTGCTCGTCTTGCAAAATGGCCAAAGCCGACTGCTACTGAGAGTATCTTCGTTTTACATTCTGGGGAAGTGGTTTTAAAGTCATTGTGGGCACTTTACCTGAATGTACTCAGTACTTCATGTTGGCTGGAAAAGACAAAAGCCTATCAGGAATCAACACCACATAAAAAGAATAATTTTTTTTTCATTTTGGGCCTGAGTGCTCTGTTCATGTTTAGTCACACATCTTTACTGGGAAGAGTGTGAGGAAAATCAATAGCATGATCAGAGTTGTAGGACTCTCCAGAAAAAACGTAAGGAAATAAGTAAGTCCATGTTGTGATGGTTTCTAAAATGCTCTGCTGAAGTTTGACAGGTGACACTGTTTGGGATTATGGTTTAAGTCACAGCATGACTGGATTTGATGGGAGAAGGCAATTCTGACAGCTTGTTGCCACCAAAAGGGAGAGGTCCTGCTCTTTCCCTCCTTCCTTATCACGTACTTTTTCACTGACTCGTGCAAGCTTTGCTCCTTGTTACAGCACTCCATAAATCCGTCCAGCTCATCAGTCTGCAGGAGGCAAATACAGCCAAAAAAAAAGGCAAATAGTTTTCTGGTAGATTAATGAGATTGTTTAGACTGGTGGAGGTCTCAGTTATCACTAGAGCTAGGGCAGAAGAGGCTGAGCCACAGAGTCAAACGCAGCAGAACTTTCTTACCTGGCTGGTGGTGAATTGTTAGATTGGCTCAGTCATCTTGCATAGCACCCTTAGGACAGATGGGGGAGCAGAGCATGAGCTTTTCTCAAGGATCTTGGGAAGGTGATTTGAACTCTTTGTGATTCAGATCCGCATGTTTGTAGGAAGAGTTATCTTTTTCCCATTCATCTATTCTGTCAATATTAAGGTCTGAGCTTTTCAGATGAAAAAGCTCATGTGCCTAGCATTTTTAGTACACTTGTCAACTGAGATGCTCAGTATTATTTTAACAATTAAACTGTTAGCATTTACCTGCCTCACACTGCTTTAGATCATAATTTTCATTTACTGATGTCTATTTCAAATTAAAAAACCCTCATTTTTAATACCTGAATGTTCCCACTTGATCTCTGGGTCCTCTGTATTTCCTCCCTGTCTACACTGAATCCTGAATAAAAATCTACATGGCAAATCTCATACCATCTATTGATGTAAAAAAAGCCTGCAACAGTGACAGAATGATATGTGAATTGTGATGAAATTTAGCCATTGCTTTTCAAAATCCAAGGACTTTTTTTTAACCTGAAAAAATACTCTGAGCTATAAAACAATATTTCAGTACAATTCTGACTTGACGGGGTACTTGTTGCTACTGCAACACACATAAAAATTTAGTTTGTCTGTATCTGCTGTCCACCTGGTTTAGTATTTCTGTACATCATATATTAAAAGAATAATGCAGTAGTCTCACAAGACTAGAAAAAAAAATTTTTATAACTGAACTTAGATTATTTTTTTAATGTGTCAAAACTATGTTCTGTTTTGTTATTAAATTTGCCTTTTTCCAAATTTTAAATAAATAACTATTGTGTCTTTTAGTACTGTGATCACAGTCAAAATGCTTCAGAATTTTGTGGCTTGAAGCTTTTATTTTATTTTATTTTGGGGTTAGTGGTTGGAGTTACTCACTTTCGCCTGTGAAGTCTCATTTTGATCCTAATGTCAGCAGTGCTGAAACCATATCCTCTAAAAATGTGACTATAACAAATCCCTGTGAAATATGACAGTAAGTTTAGTTATTTCTACATTGTATATTATGGTTTTCTTGAATCCAGGATTTTGTAGTATTAACAATCTCTAGCAAAAACCAGAGGGTACTAAAACTATGTGCCACCGTAGCCCATCTCCTCTTAGACTTTGTAATGAAAGTTCTCAGGAGCTCTTCTTCAACCTGTCATGTCTTGTCTGTGAACTGAGAGATTTCTATTAATCCGTTTAAGAAAACTGTCTTCCTCAAGTAATTATATTTGAAAAAAGTAAGTCTATGCTTTTCCTTTCCAAAAAGCAACACAATATTCCTCTTTCTTTTTTTTTCTTTTGTGTGTGTGTGTGAGAGAGTTCTTTTGATACTTATTTTGTCCGGTACCACCCGTAGGTTCCTTTGTGTGTTCAGTCTTTAAATTATGAATTAGTTTGTGGTCAGCATAAATCGCCTCTACTTAAAAGATTCATCCTTCCTCAGGGATCACCTTTCTGTATCAGATGTTCTGTCCTTCTCTCATATTCCTTCTCTCTGCACTGTAGAGAAGCTGCTTCTAATTTGGATTGTAAAATGCTCATTTAGATGTATACCTGTGTAAAGAGAATTGCCTTTCTCTAACCTTTGAAATTGTATGTGCCACTGGAGTTTCAGATGATTGCTCTGGGACTTGGCCGCAGTCCCGACTTTGCTGCTGGTCAGTTCTGTGAGATACAAGTTGCAGAATTATCAGACAGAGAAGGTTTCCTGGTTTTCAGTCCTCTCCACTCACAAAGAATGTGACTGAGACTTTGTTGTATGGAGGCGTTGGTGTGTAAGGAAGGAAGAGTCTGTTGAAGGCTCTTTCAAGAGCACGGCAAAGAATTTAAAGGGATGCTATTTATGGGAAGGAAAAACAAACAAACGAAACCCTACAACCCACAGAACAAAACCCCAAACAAACAAACAACAACTCTGGATTTGCCAGAGTTTTGTAGGTCAGATGTATTTGCATAGGATTCAAACAAGGCCACAAAGTACATTTTGTCTCGTTCTTTAGATGTACTTCCGAGACCTGAGGAGAACTAATCAATGTTGGAACACGTGTAGTGGCTTTCTGGTGGCTGCTGTGTTTCTGAGAGCTCAGCACATCGCCGTGCATTCTTCCCTCAAAGTATGGAACATCTCCGTTGTCACTGAAGATTTTAGCTGTATCTGCTTTTACTGTCGAGAGAATGACACTCTTGGTAAAACCGTAGCACCATGAAGCCTGTTCACAAGTGGGATGAAATGAAGGGTACTTTGCCTGTCAAGAGTGCTGTCCTTCATGAGATGGTGTTTACGTTCCTGTCTATGTCATTTTCATTGGGAGGCCGTAGAACTACAGTTCCCCCAGGGAGATCTGATAGCCAAGTCATAAATAATATGCTTTTCTTCATGGCTCTATTGTAAGATACTCAGTAGATGAGATTTTTACTTGAATAGTGTTAGAGAAGTGACTTAATTAAATGACTGGTTAATACAAGCACTCTACAAATAGTTACAGCTTAATACAGGGTTATTAATCAAAACTGGCATGCACGAACATGCAGTTCTTTCAATATATTTTTACCATGTTGAAGCGAGTAGGTGGAAAATTAAGATATAGTCACTAAATACCCAAAATGAAATACACTTTACTGCCCAGCTTCCATTGCGCATAAGGAAATGACTTTCGACTCATTAGTGCTTCAGAAATGTCATGTCTTTACAAATAAATCAGTAAATAGAGAAGGCGTCAAATTAGTCTTATGGCTTTGTTTTGGTTTTTTGCTTAACTACTGGCTTGCTAGTGGAGTAGATGGGATGGCTACATTTGAGTAAGTGACTTTGGTATTAGTGACATTGGTAAGTACGTACAGTGTGCTAAAGGCAGATACTTTGCTAGAGTCTCAGCTTGAATGCTTAAACTAGATAAATAAGTATCTGCAGAAGCTGAGGGTACTTTGAAAAGCTATCTGCTTTTTAGGCCTCTAGATATACAGGTAGATGGACTACTGTTTGGTACCAGTTTTTAAAACACCCACCTTAATGTGTAATAATAAACTAGAAGAATATGATAGTGATGATGAGAAGAAATTATCACTCTGTTGGAAAAAAAAAAAATAGAAAGAAAAGGTTAAGTATGATGGAATTTCCGCATTATTATTCATACGGTTTACCAGCAAAAAATAAAATAAAATGCTGATTTGGTGAGAACATAATAGGAGAGGTTAAACTCTTCCGAAAAGTTTCAACTCTTCTGAAATAGAAATTTTGTGTTGTTTAAGAAAAGCATAAAAATGGCAAGGGTTTGGAAATTTTATCCTGATCATACAGGCAGGTAACTTGCTTACATTTTTAGCATTTGCTTACATTCTACTGTAGGGCCACAGAATTCTAAGACTAAGAAACCTAAAGTGCAATTGTAATACAATCTAAAATGAGGAAAAATAAAAATATAATCTGTGCAGTAAGGCTTCACTTTTTGCAAACATTTTAGCTTTACTTTTTTTCTCTCATTCTAGAATAGCCATATACAGAGTGTTTCAAAAAGATGGACCCAATTTCACAGCAGTATACAGGGTGTTTCAAAAAGACGGACCCAAATTGAAATCAGTATATCTCACCAACCGCCCATAAATGAAACTCTTACCACTTGAAGGGGTGAGGTATAGAGTTCCAAATTATTACCACTAGATGTAAATTTTTGTGTAATTGCAACATATTGCCATTGTGAAAAATACTGCCTCAAAACTGGGTCCATCTTTTTGAAACACCCTGTATTTCTATGACGCAACCTAGCAAGTTCTGTTTACATCTTGCTAAAATGTAACTTGGTTTTAAGTATGTAGCCAAACTCTGTGGGTCACCAGTGATTTTATTGTCTCAAGTTCAATAGTACACCTGTATTTTATTAAAAGCATAAGTAATTGTATCATTACTGTCAAAGTATAAGCAACTGAATATATTGCTATGTAAAATGGAAAAATACAAATTTAAATATGAAATTGAAAAATGAGAATTTAACATGAGAACTTTTTTATTTTATATGATATATTCCCATTTTAGTGGAATATTTGACATACTATGTTACATGACACATTGCAGTTGTTTTATAAGACTAACAAGCCATCACATGATGAAACATCCAAAATCTGACATACTTTAATAAAATAAAAGGCTATAAAATAAGAGAGCAAGTTTTTTTGCCAGTTTTAATAGAGAACTTGGTTTAGAAACTGTCAAACATTGGTTTACACTAATAATACAACCAGAGGGCTATTACTGCATTTCATTTATAGAAGGGCTCTGCCATCATTTGAGTGTTCGAGTTCTTCAAAGCCATTATGCCTTGTTTTTTCCCTTTAAAAGAGGATATAATAAACACAAAGATAACTTCTTGTCTCTTGAAGAGCACCCAGATAGTGAGTCATGGACTGTGGCTTCTGTGGAATATGACAATGATGCTAATATCTGTGAATTTTCATTGCATTTGAGCTGATCAATGTTCACTTTTGGAAACAGTGAGCTTTGACGGGAAGTTGCTGCTGTCATTTCTTACCTGAGAAGTTTTGAGCCCAAAAATATGTGCGTATGCTAATACAATATTCAACAATTTAATTCTGACTGTTTTTCAGGTACTGGCACTGGCTACTATTGCAATATACTATTATGTAAAGTATTTTGAAAAGTTGTCTTCAGTAGCTAAAATAGTAGATGACAAATGAAAAGCTAGTTTAAAAAAAAATCTCGGGTATTAAACACAGTTTTTGTTCACTGCGTTATCAAAGAGGATGGAGCAGACCTTGGAACTCTGCATAAATGGCAAGGTGACAAGGTTGATCAGAAAATAACTAGTTTGTGTGGAGGAATTGAATACTCTTGGTTGTATGGTACTGATGTGGAGGAGTCAAACAGAGGATGGCGGTTCACCATTTTTCCCAATGTAAGAGTTATGAGCAACCAAGGCCCAGGGTAGGATAAGAAATGACAGGAATGTCACATTGTATGCAAGTCATGGAACTTATTGCCACAAGATTCTGTGTCAGATGCTAGAAAAAAGCAGTGAAAACCTATGGAAATGACTTTTCGTGAAACAATAGTCTGTTTTCAAATTTTGCCCGAGGTCGATCCTAAATCCTGGTTGCTCAAATGCAGGAGGATATAGTGGAAAAGGGATTGTTAAGTACCTGTTCTGTTTTAATAACCTGTCCTCAAAAATTGCTGCTAGCTCTTCCATGAGACACGCTAATTGGGTCCATGAAATTTGGGTTCAGGCTAGAAGTAAAGATCTAATTTAGAGAAGTGTTCAGTGTATGTGGTGGTAGGAAAGTGAGTCTTTGGAATTAAAATGTTTGTGTTGTACTGAATACTTGGGCAGCATTGTTTATATAGAGCATTTATAAAGCAGTAGTATTTTAGTAGCTAGCTAGAAAGTAAATTACTTTTTCCAGCTGAAATAGGAGGTAAACACGTATGAAACTGATGATTTAGAGAATTATTTAAAAAGTGTGTAATTTTTTTCATAACTGAGAAATAATTTATTTCTCCTGTTTAGCATGTATAGGTGCATTGCATCCACTGTTGTACATAATCATAGTTCTGTCAGATCATTTTTCCAGCTCTCTTATTATCTCGGTGATGTTTGCTGGTCTCATCCAAGTATTTAATTGTCTGTCTTGCATGGCAGAGCCCAAGAGTGGGCAGGGTTCTCCAAACATGGTTGTTCAAGCCCTGAATGAAGGGAAAAGATCACTTTGCTTGACCTGCTGGCTACGCAGTTTCAAAGAGTTGCAGCTAAAATTACCTTACGAGTGAGTCTGATTTACAATAGTGCTCAGAAAAGGTCTGACATACTCAGGTTCGTGTAAACTATGTGTTTTTCTCATAGGTAGGTATAAATATATAGGATTTAAAGACAGTGCTTATGGCACAAAGCTATTTAAAAAACATTTTCATAAAATATAAGCTGTCCCAGCGTACAGAGTATCATTGCTGGTAATAAGTTGTCTGTTTCCTGATAGTGAGATGGAAAATTCTTATCTGAGAAATCCTTTCTGTGTATTGGTTCAGAGTACGGGGTGTTTCAAAAAGTTGGAGCCATATGTTAGAATTACACAAAAATTTACAAACAGTTTAATGAGTTATCAATTTTAGTAACTCTTTTATAAATGCTTTATATTCCCTCCACCTGCCGTATCGACAACATCAAGACAATAGCTGATAGTTTGTGGTTGCAGAGATATAGTGATTTCAAATTGGGTCCATCTTTTTGAAACACCCTGTATAATCACTTGCTTGTTATAATTGCTACCAAGTTAATAGCTCACTAAAGTGTTTATTTTATCTGCTATAATGCATGGCACAGATCTGTCTCAGCTTGGGTATTTAGTCACCGTAGCAGATCAGAGGAAGGATAAAGAAATGAGGACAGAGTTGGAGGGAAGTGAGAAAGTATTCAGTGATTAGTTGCAGCTTACCTAATTACCCTACTTGGAGAGCTGGGTCTTACGAGGTCTGCAGTAGTGATAAAAATCTAGGTAAATGAATTCTGTAGTGGAAAGTAACCTTTTCATTGACCCTTATATATATTTCAAGGTAAAGAAGTATTCTTCTTTCTCTGTGGAAAAATTTTACCTAAAGTTCCAAATATTCTGCATGTTTGTTTGTTTGTTTGTTTTTCAGAATACCCATCTCCTCCTTTTCTCAAGACAGTATTTACGAAGTTCAGCCTCCAAGAGCTGATAGGAAATCAATAGAGATTTTCCACGTGCACATTCAGGCTGGAAGAGGAAATATGCAGCCCCTGGGAAAAGACGACTTCCTCATGTACAGAGAGTACATTCGAAACAGATACATGTAAATACAAGCTGGATTCTCCTGCCAAGTCTACTGTGCTGATAGGTCATTAAAAAATTTGGAAAGGAAATCTAGTTTTGTTATTTTGCAGTAATAAATTTATCTAACATTTTTATTTATTATGCTTTACTATTATATATTTACAGTATTGTGCTTTACAGGAAAAAAGTGATATAATGTCTACTCTTCAGCTGAAAGAGACACTGCATCTTAAGAGACTATGTTATAATCAGAGCGCCTACAGTCACTGAAGAGTGTGTAGCAATATATGGCAAAGAAAATATTGCATCTTTAGGTTTTTATGTTAATTTCTTGCATTGTTATGTTTGCTAGTAAAGCTGAAGTGATTCATAGATAAGAATCAGCAGAGAATACTTTTCTTCCTCTTTGTTCTGTGACAGCAAACAATCTTTTTACAGCAGAATGTTTTCTGATGTTTCTCAATATTTTTAGCAAACTGAGTGCTAGAATGACTGCTTGTCATTTGCTGCTTTCTTAAGCAAACGTGAAAAATACTAATGAACTTTGTAACCCTAATTTGTGTCAAAACTAACCTCACTGGTGCTAGTAGCTACAAAATGTGTGCCACGTTCAGGGTGGAAGGGGCTTGTGACAAATTATCATGGGCTTCTAGTAGGACACTGAGGTGAAGCACTGATTACGTCTGCAGATGGAGGAAGGCTCTGCACTTCACTGGGTTTAGACTTTAGAGGGCACAAAGCCATCCTGTCATTTTTCTGTATGACAAGCATTATCCTTTTTGCAGCATGCTCTTTCCATCCCTGTGCTTGTATTCCTGCGAGACGCTTTCAGGTTCGAGCCTTACAGCCTCCCAAGAAATCACTATCAGTCAGTGAGGTACAGAGCCTGGATCAGCTGGGGTGGTCATGCAAGAGGAAGCAGTACTTGGGTTAGGCAAGACTGAACATCATGCCCAGCACTAGGTTAGAAGTGGAGAGGCAGCAGGTAGCTAAAATAAGTTGTTTAATTTGAACTTGTAATTAAAACATTTCTTTTAAAAAAGCCTATTATTTGCGATTACAAGCTAAAATTCCGAACACTGCTTCCTAGCCCTTTGCCTTGAAGAATATAGACAGTATCAGCAGCATCCTTAGCAAGCCATGTTATTCTGCAAGCTGGTACAGACTATTTTTCAGGATTTTCTGGAATATCTGAATAACTGTTTTAGGGATGTGAGCCAACTGTGTGTACTAGACGTAGGCAACATGTTTGTGTTCATAGTAAATTGCTTGCAGGCAGCTCCTGCAGGTTCTTGGCTGCATGCTGCAAGCATATTCTAAATATGTTTGAATATTAAGTTGCACTTCCATCAGTAAATCAGTGAAAGAAAAGATACAGTGGGGAAAGGGAAAAGAGAGAAGTTTCTTGCAATAGAAGTCTGTGTGCTTCAGGAAATGGCTTGTACACAGTCAGTGAGAGAACATGGTACCTCAAGCTACTGGAAAGTTTTGATGTCCATACATTTTTGTTAGTTGATTGATATTGTTTTGAGAGAAACTAATGTATTTTAAGAGGTGCAAGAATGAAATGTCACTTTAGGTAATACTTCACTGCAACTGTCAACTTTTTTTTTTTCTGGGAAAAAACCTGTACTGAATTCTTTTGTCCAATATGAGAATTAATTTTAAGGAATAAATTCTTGCTTTGGAGAAATGTAGATCTGGAGTCCTTATCCTAATGAGGCAAATGCATGCTTTTCTTGCTGCACTTAAACTATTTCAAAGAATGTTTTCTAGCCTATCACAATCCTTGTATTTTTGTTGTTCATAGATACTGCTAATTCATAAAAGTTGTTCTTGGAAGTGTGCCACGTAATCACGGATAAGGCACAAGATGATGCGTTTTTTCCAACATCTGATGTTGCAAAATGCAGGAGCTATAATAGTTTTACAACTCTAAGAGAAAATATGTTCACACTTCAGCAATTCAAACAGTCCTCAAGAAAAAAGGATTAAAGGGGTTTGTTTTTACAAAGCCTTGAGAGATGAATGACATCTCAGTCCATTCTCTGTCCGGGCGGCTCCTTGAATCTTTTAGTAAGTGTAACTGCTGCTTGTAGAGGTTTAAGCCATGTGCTTCATATGCTTGGGTAATAATATTCAGGTGATAGCTTGTATGATCAGCCGTCAGTGTACTCCTAGCAGCTGCTAAGAATACTTCAGGGTGCTAATGTCAACTGTTTACTAGGTTTATTTAAAAAAAAAAATAAAACCATGCACAAACCAAGGCTCCCATCTTAACACTGCCTGAATGATAAGCTTTCAACAGTCTGAATAGATCTGCTGCCTAATACATGTAGAGTTAATTTAAAAAGAAAATACACTCATCACACATATAACAAGGTCATTTGTACAAAGGACTCCAGAGGTGCTGCCTCTGCATCTACTGACTTTATTCTGTTCTTGTGATAATAAGGTCCAGTTCTCAACCATGTTTGAAGTTGTGAATAGATGCATATATTTCCCTTTCAGAAGGTGAGGAAAAAGTGTGTAAAATAAGTATAAACACAAAGAGACTGGGCTGTGTTGGCTCTGAAGACTAACATGGAGCTCTTTTTGACTCTTAAGGGCTAATGATCATCTCTAATGTTCAACTATATGGACAAATAAAATATTTGAGAAACAGGTTGGTTTTCCTCCAAAATATATTTAGCTTGTTTCAGTGTGTTTGAAGGTTACGCTGTAAGACAGTGCCAAAGTGTCCCCCTGGAGAATAATGACTTTGGGTTCCTTTCTTGTGGAATCAGGAAGCACAGAGATCGGACTAAGACTGTGTCGTTTCTGAGCCAGTGGCCCTTTGATGTGTGTCTGAAAGCTTCAGCTGTGTTCTGTGCCCCTATTGAGGCTGATACTTGTGCCTTTTGGAGCAGTTATTCCCCAGCACTTTCATTAGTACCTTCCCCTCCTTGTGAGTGTTGCTTCCACTTCCAAAGCCCACTGACTTTTTGTTCTCTCTCTCACTCCTTTCCACAGAGACTCAGATATGACCCCGAAACAGGATCCTTTTAATGTGCACGCAGCTGCAGCTACCACAGGAGAGAAAGGGAAAGAGCTGTACGTAGTTCTGGGCAGCTCTTTGTTTGGTTACTGAGTTTTTGCTGGTTTTGCGCAGAATCCCAGGAAGGTTTCACAGGCTCAGGCCAGCCTTCACTTGTATAAACTCCAGAGCAAGTGACCTGTCAAGAAGTCACGTTCTACAGTGAGAGGCAATGCCAGCTTCACTCAGGAGATTGCTTCATTCTCCGTAGGAGTTTCACCCTGTCAGTACTCCCTGAATAACTACACATACAAGTCCAGTTCGCTGAAGGATAAAACAGTGCATGTGCCGTACTTCAACAGTCCCGTGAGTGTTGAGGTATGTGTGAAGTATTGTCCATTTGCTGGCATAGTTTGAATCCAAGTGATCACCTGGAGGCTGATACGGAAAAGGTATAACGTGCTTGGCTCCCAAATGCCTTCCTCTGTCTTCTATATATTTAAAAAATCTAATTAAAGTTGTCACTTTTGGTGGTGATTTAAAAATAATATGAAACTAGTGTAATATGGTACAAAATAATAATGAAAAAAATTCATACATTGAAATTGCAACCCTTGCAAAAATTGATATACAGCAGTTCCCCACTGGAGTTCTTAAACCTATATGTTACAAAGAAAACCATTACAGCTGCTAATCAGTCTACTAGAAGGGAGTAAAAGAGCACTGAGAAAGGGCATGAAAAACAATGTTTAGCATTACTATATATTTCTGGAGGAGCAATATGTGGTTTTTGCCATATCTGACCCAAGGTTTGAATATAACATTTAAATTCTATTATTTTGAATATATTAATCTGTGAAGAATGAAGAGAGAGTGTAATAAATGTAGGGCAGACAGGCAGCATGTAACGAACCATTTTTTATGGTCTATTTGCATTTGCTCCTTCTAGGTGTAGCTGCGCTGCTGGTGCCAAAGCCCCGTGCAGTTTTTAAGCATTACAGTAGGTGCAGAGTACATATTGGTGGTTGTCTTCCCATTTTTAGCACACAGCACATACATCTTGGGTACTCCTTTTTTGTAAGGGCTACATTTTGTTATTTCCCCCCTTCCCCTTTTTTTTCTGATTTTTTGTTAATTTATTTGTTTAATTTCCCTTCCTTCTTCTTCACCTGTGGTTCAGAACCCTTTTTCTTACCCAGAACCCACTCTATACATCTCTTCCTTTTGGAACTTTCACTTCTTGAAGGAAAACTCCATAAATTTTACTCTTTTATTGAAAAACCTTAATGCTTTCCTCAGCGGCCCGTATCCCTCCTTTTTCAATGTAGGCTGTGCCATCATCTGCCCTGCCTCATTTCCTACCTCCCATGGTGGCGACAGACGCGTCTATTGTCCCTCTTGGGTTCTCTGTGTCCTGGTAACAGATTCTTGAGAAGTGCTCTGCTTGGGTACAGGATGTGAGCGCTTGAACAAATTGTAGACATCACTTAAAATCTTTTCCTCCAGAGAAAGCCAAGCGCTGCTCTGATTAAGAAAGTAAGAGAGCGTTTAAAGTGATCCCCTTTGCTTGTCTCTAGTCCTGCTACAGGAGCTCTCTGCGTCTACTGCGTGGAGTTGTCCAAGGGGGAGGGAGGTGTATTTTGCTCCTAGTCCCAAGAAACTGGATCCAGCCCATTTGAATACGCTAGTGTTGACATGTGTCAAAGTGCACTGGTGTGTCCAGTGACCGATTTTCCAGTGGCAAGTCTGGCTTGGGTCCCTTAGGGGGTTTTAATCCTTTCAGTTCCAATGCCTCTGTCCCCTCCCTGCACCTCCTCCTCCACATTAAGAGTGGTCTCAGACGTGCAGAGGGCTGGGACTCACATCACCTCCTCCTGTGGCTGTTAGCCCTGCTAAAACTGGTATTAACCATGGGGTTAAGCTCGAGTGCAGGCTCTGTTCCCCCAGGGATGGGCCTCCCCCAGTGCCAAGAACAGTTTGGGGGCACAGGGGGTGGCACCCTGCACGCGTGTGAAACTCTCCGTCCCTTCTGGCTGTGCTGGTTACGCAGGGGAAGATCCTACTTTTTCTCAAAGAACGAAAATAACAAATGCCAATTATATTATGTTATTGCCTGATTCTACCCACTTTTTTAATCCTGGAATATACTTGGGATGAGTTTTGCTGGCTTTGGGAGGGTGGGTGGTACACGGTGACTTCTGTGAGTAAAAGCTTCAGTTGAAAAGCAGCCTCACAGACTTGAAATTGGCCTCTGATGACCTTCATCTGAGAGCTTTCAGCAAATATTTATTAAGTGCATCCGTTTCTTAAGGCATATGTTATCATATGCCAGATAGCTTGCCTAAATAGGGTTAAAGTGCCTCTTAAGATACAAGAAAAAGCAGCTCACAGGCTGCGTTATTTATTCTTGTTAAGACAGGCAGCATATTACTTCAACACTGCAGCAGGAGCCATTTTTTCTGTGACACAAACCTTCCCGTGCAAAGTGGGATTCAGTCATCAGCCCCCCACATCCTCCAGCCCAAACACACGCTGGTAAGGTGACAGGTGACACAGTTATGAGCTCATGCTGTGTCAGGTTCACAGAGGTGGCACTATCTTACTTCCAATCCAAACTATTCTGTGATTCTATGATCTTACTTCTACTGCAGACATTTCCTTCAAAACTCAGGCATCCAGAGGTAGTTATCAACACTATATGTTGACCTGGTTTTGCAGAAGCGCTGGTGCTCAAAATCCCGCTGATGTTCAAATATTCTCCAAACATACAGTCACTTTATACCTGAAATTCTAAATGATTCAGACGTGGGTTTTGCTGGAAGATCCTTTGGCCTGGGGAAGAGAAATAAAAATGTAAAATAAATTTAAAAATACAGAAAGACACCTCTTCATTTTGCCACTCATTAATGCTACGTTTACCTTGTCTTTCACCTTTCTGTTTTCATTTTTATTGTGTAAACGTTACTGTACTCTCTAAGTGAAAACCTGAATTTACTGCAAACCATGAGAGAAACCCTTAATGCAGGCTTACATGGTATTTATCCTGTCTCTTATGATTGCTGACTAACCTATGAGACAATTAGCCTAGCAAATACTTACTGTAAACTTTACTTGTCAAATCAGCATTCCTAGATTATTATGCAGAGCTTACATGCAGGGCTGTGCCGCAGTGGGTACCTGCGCCCTGGCCCCTGTGTGTCTGTGGCCACATTTGCCACCCATGTTTCACATTGCTTGTTGTGCTTGGCAAGGGATTTCCTTGGTGGCGTATTGCTGCTGATCTCTGGTACTAGTTGGTAAAACGTAAAATTTTTGTGTAACCTTCTTCAGTTTTGCCCTGCCAGGATGTTCAGGTGAGGCATTTTCATACTTCTACCCCTTTCAGCCTGTGCCTTGACCCATCGGTTTAGGAACTTCTTATGAGCCTTTCTGCTTTTGGTTGTTGTATGGCTGCACTGAGGAAAGCATTGTGCTAAATACACGAGTGGTCCTCTGCTGTTCTTACGCTAGCCAGGAAGATGAAATGCAGCTGAATCATAGAATCATAAAATTGTTTTGGTTGGAAAAGACCTTTAAGATCATTGAGTCCAACTGCTAACCTAGCACTGTCAAGCCCACCTCTAAACTATGTCCCTAAGAACCTCATCTACACGTCTTTTAAACACCTCCAGGGATGGTGACTCATCCACTTCCCTGGGCAGCCTGTTCCAGTGCTTGACAACCCTTTCTGTGAATAAGTTTTTCTTAATATCCTGGATTCACAGCAGATACCAGTCCCATCCGTCTTTTGCTGCAGGATCCCTCACTGTTCACCTGTCTGGCTCAGGAAGATGGGACTGCCCTGCCCTGCCCTGCCGAGGGGGAGCCACCGGCAGCTCCTCCTCACCTCCTGCAGGTGCAAACAGCCTTTTGTGAAACTTTGTGAGACACCTGCCCTGAGCATCCTCTCCCCAAATGTGCAAGCAAGGGAGGCCAAACCGAGTCCAGCCCGTGGCGGTAACTGCTGCCTGCAAACTGCCGACTCAGACTCAGCAACAACCACCCGGGCACGTGCCAGTGGTGTTACTCTGCTAATGGAGGCTCGTGGGGTGCATGATACTGTACTTTTCCTGTGATTAATGGAAACTGCCAATATGAAGGTAAATTTATGCTTTTTGCTAAACTCGCAATCTTGATTTGCCTTTGCGGATTTTGTTTGCCTGTTACTAATACATTCAAAATTAGTATGAATCACTGGTTGCATATTTTAATTTCAGGATTTTCTGCCTCAATAATAGCTAACTCTGAGAAAAGAGAGTTCTCAAATTGCATCAAAACCCTCAATGGTGCCTATGGAAAGTAGTGTGACTATGCAGAGTTTGAAGGGCACCATCCCGTTGACAGGTATTATATATAGCAGCTGGCTGGACTACATGTATGTAACACCAACCCACCCTGGCAGATATTGTGCTCATCACCTAAAGTTGTTTAATCCCACCTATCCCAGCAAGTTATCATTCACTGACTGAGCAGCTGTTGAAGCATCTAGTGAAGATTTGCCCATCTTGCATCTTTCTCTGCGTGATTTAAAAAAATAAAAAAAGAAAGACAAAACAAAACACTCCAACACCACCACCAAAAAATCCGAACATGACCACCACCAACTGAATATCTCAAGCATGATCAGTCCAGAATGAAAGAAAGCTCAGACAGGTGCTCTCGGGATGCTGGACATGGAGGTGCAGGTTTCTAACAGCAGACCTGCTTCTTTTTGTCACCAGCCTGGGAATGGATGGTATCCAAAGTTCCACAAAGAGCCTTTCCATTTTTTTCCTGGAATTTCTGATTCAGGTGGCCCAATAATTCAACTGTGGTAAAAACCTAACTCAGTGTTATTCTAATAGTATGATAAAGGTGCTAAGGGGGCAATAGAGCAATATATGCACTTTTTGCCTAGCCTGTAGTTCTAATACTTTGTCTTGCTTCTTTTGCTACTGACGTATTCAGAGTTGCCATAAATGAGTCAGTTTATTTTTCTTCATTTGTTTAATTTTCCACATACTTCCCTGTAAATACAGTGTGGATCGTGTAAGGAGGAAGGGAAAGGAAAAGGAGAAATTAAGGAAAATGGTAAGATTTCGACTCTCAGTCAAACTTAAACCCATCTCATTGCATGCAGATATTCTCCACAGCCCAGAAATGCCATAGTAACCTCTCCCATAATAATGGTAAATGTTCTGTGCCACTCTCTTCGCAGGTTTTTCCCTGATCGAACTCTTGGCTAATAAACTCAGATGCTTGCGAGTCCAGTCTATGAGGCCTGATGCTGGGTTTAAGGCTCTGCACTCTGTTTTGAGAGGTTTTGTTTTCCTTCTCCCCAGTTTACAAAGGTATTTTGCAGGGTCATGAACGCCCTGTTCAGCAAGAGAGGGACAACTCAGTGAAGCCTCTCCTAATAGAGGCAGGATTTTTAGGAGGAGTTAGACCTGTCACTTGGTAGGGAATCCTTTTCCCCCAGAACTCTCATAAACTTCCCACAGCATGGCCTAAGTGAGCTTTTTAGGTATTTTTCCTTTTTCTCTCCCTTCTCTCCCATAAATCACAGTCCCTTACAGGTGGACTTAATACCGGGGGTGAGCAAGAGGCAGTATGCATCTTAGCAAGACAAGGGGAAAAGGAAAAAGGCAAATAAGGGAAGAACTAGAGCTGTTTGTGTGAAAATAGAGGGTTGGACCTCAGCGAGGTGTATTTGAACAACCAAGCTGATGAACAGGGAAGAGTAGCTTGGCGGGGAGGCCGTAGTTTAGTTGCTAGGAACTGCAGAAGAGCTGTGCATGAGCCTGGCCACGCGCACATCGTTTGCTTTCACGTTGTCAGGCAAGCGGGCAGGTTGACATTACAAAGCCGGAGCGCACGGTGTGGCAGAGCCCCAGCCGAGCGTGTGAGCGTGGGTCCGACACGCACGGAGACATGTGGAGCCAAGGGCTTGTGCTGCCGTGGTGGGGAGGAGGCTGGGTCACAGCACGTGTAAAACGAGCAGCAAGCCTGCAGCTGAGACATACCCCATACCCACATGAACTCTGGTGGGAGTCACAGCAGTCATTTGGAAGATACATGTGCCACGACTAATTTGAATTTCCAAAGGTCACATTTGTCATTCTGGGTGTACCGGCATTCTCGTTAACAAGTGTCTCCAGCTGGTCCTGTGCAGTGGCCTCAGGACATGCTGTTGTGACCAAGCAGTGGCCCAGGGCTACCACCAAGGCCTCAGGCTCATCTACTGTGCTGTCTGCTTACGGGATGTTGTAGGAGAGGAGGACACACTACACAGGTGATCAGACTTTGACCTAGCAGGCACGTCTTGCTGGGTGTTGCATGAAACCCACAAAGCAGCTTTCTGGAGGGGTAGCTTGGTCTATAGGACCACCTGATTGAAGTCCATCTTACCTGATGGCAGTGGCATCAAAGCCAGGTAGGCTGTAAAGAGGAGGTCTTCCAGAGGCACGTCAGCTCACCTGTCTTAGGGTACGATGAGTTACTCCACTGCAGGTGCTTATTTCTCCCCATTGTGCCACCTCAGAGGAACCTACACAACTGGCTTAGCCAAGACATTTGCACTAAAAAAGTAAAATTAGATGAGTCCCTTGGTAACCTTTATAAAACCTGACAGAGCTGTGAGATGGGTAGGTACCCCTCTGGTACAATGCTTCTCTAAAATAAGGGCACATGCCACTTCAGGGCTACCCCACGTTGTCGGGAGCAGATGGGACTTCTGATCTGTCACCAGCCAGTGCAGAGAACGGGCTGCTCAGGGTCAGCAGAGCTTGTCAATCATGAGTGGCTTTGACCGAAACAGGGCTTGTCTGTGTCTCCATTGCTGATGGATTGTGGTTACTTCTCTACCCACCTCAGGAGCCTCATCCAGGGACCAGCTCTCCCTGACTCCCTGGAGACTTGCAAAGCTTAGCTCTGCTTCTCCTCTGCCTGCTGCCAGCGTATTCTCCGTCTGCTGCCTTGGCTTGGATCTCTGATTAACGTTATGTTATGGAATGGCTTTTCCAGTAACATTTATACCATTAGAGAGTCCACAGACCCATCCACTTCCCACTCATTTAATGCTTTTCTTTCAAAGGCTGGTATTAGACAGAGTTAGTTTGTGCTGGAGCTGCTGAGCAAATGCCACACGCTCACCTGAGAGAGCATCACTCTGCTCCAAGCACAGGAAAGTGCCCAGAGCCTGAAGACAAGGCTACCTGCTTTTTTGGTCAGAAGTAATTTGTCATAATTGAGAGTATTTACTTACCTGCCATATAAATACTAACTGACCCCTCAGCTACCTAACCTATCCTGCTTTCGGATGTTCAGTACTGTATGTGTCCAACAGATCTCTGAATCTGCTGGTCTGTTTTAATCATCACCCCGCATCTCCTTCATGCTCCCATTTCTAAAGGCTGGCCGCAGGGATACTGCATTGGTTTAGTTGTGGTTTTTTTTTTCTTTTTTGCTTACAACTTCTAACTTACAGACTTTTTTTTTTTTTGTCTGCTTTTATGCTACGTATCTTTGCCATTGCTGATCTTCTAAATCCTCCTGCACATCTCAAGTATCGTGGGTCTGAGCACAGGGCCATGATTCCTGCTCTGAGCAATCACCAAACTGCCCTTTGCCTTTCCAGCTCTGTCGTTGCAGATGTGAAGCTGGAAAGTTTAGTCAAGGATGTGTTTCTTGCTAATTCTTCCTCTAGGCATTAGTTTGCTTCTTCATTGCTGTTTCTGGACTGCAGATTTGGGCTGACTTGGAACTAGATGTCTGTGTTTATCTCCCCTAATATTTTCCTTCTGTTTAATTTTTTCTTTTCCTCAGCAGAGACTCAGTGATTTGGCTATTAGCTATACCTGGAGAAATAGAGGCTGTAGGTGATGAAGGCAGTTAACACCCTTTCCCTGCTCTCAGGAGGTTGCTTCTGACTCAAACCACGGCATGATCTGAGTGCTGAGGGTGCGGTCCCAAAATACCCTTCTAGAGACACTTCATCACATCCTCATAAGTGAAAAGGCTGTTCAGAAAAAGCCTGAGGAGCCATAAACACAAAATAACTCTTTTCCCCCTTGAACTTCATCAAAGACTTGTCTCTCGCAATTGCCTCAGCTCCCTCCTGATGCCACCTGAAATCTCTGACAGCTCTTCACCCCCGTGCACACACGGATGGGCCCACTGGTCCACTCCTGCTGAAGGTGGAAAACGTTCCCAGATCCCACCCATCTTCTCAACTGCATGAATGTGCTTTGGGCTGAGCATCTCTGGGTCTCTGCATGGGTGTGTGTCAATGCACGGGCAATGGAGATGGACCAGCTCGGGCTGGCTTGTGTTTCATTCAGAGTAGGAGGCAGGAGGCATTTTGAAAGAGCATCGCTTTTTCCACAGAATCCCCTGAAGCTGAACAGTTCTGGCTTTTGTTAGAGGATGAGTTTTCCAGTACAAAATAAAAATATCATTAAAACGCCGTCAGTACTACAAAGTGTTTGGTCCAGTATGAATTTTCTCAAAGGAACCATTTAACTTGAGCTAATTATTAGATAAGTCTGTAAATCCTTTGAAAAATGTTTATCCTCAATGTAAATGCTGTGACTTTGGGAAGGATACACATGCATTCCTTACAACCATAAGATGCTTTTCAGCTTCTAATTATGGAGCAATCAAGCATCACTGTACAGAAATTAACATGCTTTGATATTTTAATGTAATGAATATTTCTCTATTTTTCAGTTCCTTTATTTTTACTGACAATAAAAAAAAAAAAAAAAAGCCAATGCTTTTCTTGTAATTGCTGTGATTTTAGAGCATACATTCCCCACTCAGCTTAGGCTCATTTTGCACGTGGAGCGGTTTGTAACTCAACAACCGTGTGGCCAGAAGCACAAGTAGGAAGCCTCCAGTTCTCACCTATGCCAAGAATTGGTCCCAGGGCTTTGTATTCTCAGCCCTACCCTGCTTTGAAGGGCCACAGTGCGGACTCATGTCGGGCACTTGCTCTTTGACTCCTAACTTCAAGACTGTAGACATCCTCTCTGCTGACAGTCTGCTTTTTGCCAACACGGCTGGAACGCTTCCTCACACTCACACTACTCCTCACTCTCTCTCTCCCTTTTCCCTCCTCTCCTTTGCAGTGGTTTACTCACTCTGGCACGCCACGGTCCACAGGCTCCATCCCAGAGAGTCTTTTCCAATAACCTCAAGGGGGTTTTGGAGGTTTGATACTCACTTTAATGCACCTAAAAGCTGTTGCTTGCACTTCAGTCTGGGCAGAACATCCTTCATTTCACATGCCACCAACATGAAGGGAGGCGCTTGTTGCTTTAGCTACAAAGACTACGATGGAGTTTCAGCTCCAGAAACAAGATGATAGAAGGAAAATGTACATGTAGCTTTGCCTCTGCTTCATTGGTAAGAATTAATTCTTAAGGACACTAATATCTAAGGCAAAGGCTTTTTCACATGGAGCGTTGTGGAAACACTGCTTTGAGTTCAGTGGGAAAAGCATCCGCCCTAAAATGTGAGCATAAAAACCTTCTAAAACATGTGGTACATGAGCAGAATTATGCCGTACTGTATATGAATACTATTTCCCTCAGGTTGCCCAGAAACATTGCTTTTAACAACAGTGAGGTTATGGTGTAACCAGGAGCATCATTCCAGTGACACCCTGAGGGTTCCCGGACTATGAACCTCTTTAGTTGGCTGTAAAAGCATTGATTTTTCAATCTATATTAGGCAAGAATAATGAAAGAATACATTGCAAGTCCTGTCTTTCATTTACTTAGTACTCTAGAAAATATAACCAACAAAACCAATTTCCCTCAGAAAGGCCTTTGCAAAAGAAGTGGCCTCTTCCCTGGCCAGACTCCCGTCTCTCTGGTAATTGCTTTCTGTGCACTTCGCTTGCCCACCTTGTTCTTCCTCTCTTCCTACCTCACCATCTGAAAACAATTTCTTTGCTGTGCTCACCTGTGGGCACAGCATAGTGGCTAGATAATGAAGCCATCATTTCTAGGTGGAGATGCAGGCAGGGAAGAAAACCAGTGCTGGAACCAGAAGGACGCAAAAGCGGTTGCGCAGAGTCCCGGTGCCGTGTCTGCAGGCACGGAGTTTCATGGGAGATGAAACAAAGCCTGCACCGTTGCTTATGTATTGATATAAGTGTTCTAGCACCTCTTAGATGTTCAGCTAATATTTCATTTTCGTGTCAGTAGGCAACATGGAGATTTTAGTGTCAGTTACATTGAGCTGGGATTCCTGTCAGGGACAATGTGGTCCAGCGATGGTTCTGGGGTAGGACTTGAGGATCTTTTGTAGATCAATTGTAGATGCCCCATCCCTGGAGACATTCAAGGCCAGGCTGGACGGGGCTCTGAGCAACATCATCTAGTTGAAGATGTCCCTGCTCATTGCAGGGGGGGTGGACTAGATGACCTTTGAAGGTCCCTTCCAACCCAAACCAATCTATGATTCTATTCTATGATAATTCTCTGATCTTCTCTCTGGTTCCTAGTGCTGATGCTGGCTGATTCGCAGTGATGGATAAAATCACTTTGTATCAATTTCCACATCTGTAAATAGTGTTTTGGCATATGGAAAAGAAGAAATGTCTCTAAGTGCTTGTACAAAGACGCTGCAAGTGCTCTAGAAAAATAAATAAGGAATGTGTCTTGGTTTAAACATGCGTCACAAAGCAGCTCTCTAGAAGCTGCCTTACATGACAATGGTTGGGATGTAGCACAGCATCAAGCCTGCAACCATGCTGGTTGAAATAAGCAGCATTTTATTGTGAAATAAACAGCATTTTACAGTGCTCCTAGCCATCCAGAAACCTCAGCTCATTGTGCACTGTACGAAAAACTCTGTGTATGGTAGGGGACTACAACATGTATGTATAAGGAAGCTGACGTCTTCTGCATGCCTTGGATTACTGCTTATGGATCTAAAAGTGCCAGGAGATGTGCAGTGTACATGGAGTTGTATGTGGGCCAAAGTCCTACCTGCTGCTTCTCCTGCAAACACCTCAGCTCTTGTTCTTTGCTTTTGCTTATGTTCTCCCTCACATGACAATTTTGTCAGCTCTCAAGCAGTGCAATTTGGACACGCTGTTCAGGTGCCCATGGCCAGAATTGAGTCAGTGGATTCACAGCCTCAGCCTTTAGCACTTCAGACCACACAGCAACCAACAGCACTGCAAGTCGTGGTCTTCTGTGCCAACTAACCACATGAAGGGCATGAGATAGATGTTTCCCTGATATCCTCTGGCATGGGGGCGCCAAATCTGGGGAATCCTGTATTTATTTCAGGTTCTGCTGGGAATGTGGTGTAACTGTTCTCCCCACCCTCTTTTCACCACAGCTTCCTCTCGTCTGTCTGGTGTTACAACTCACTCGCTTTCACTCACGTATTTATGCTCTTTTGTCCTAACATCTCCCTGCTGTTCTCTACATGTCTGTCAAGGGATGCTGGCCCCTTGCATCCCTGACCCGGGGTGTGCCAGCAGGGCAGGCAGATGTTGGGGCACACTGATGTATCCAGGCTGTAAGAGGACACAGGGGAAAGAGACCAGTAGCATGGTCTTTGGCTCATAGTTAGGTCGTTTAGGTTTAGGTGGCCATTGCTGATGGCTCGCATATTTAAATTGATGGAGACTCCAGAATGGATTTTGCAAGAGAAATTTCCAATTTCTTCCCATCCAACCATTAACACTACGGGAACACTGTATTTTTTGAGTCGAATGAGTCAAGGCTCAGGCTTATCAGGCATGAAATAAATAACTTTCTGCTTAAGCAATAAGGAACTTAACTTGCTCTCAGAGAAGAGAGTTCAATAAACCACACACTGATCTGAGAAGAAAATCTTTAACTTCAGGAAAAGAGGGGGTATATTTTTCTGATCCAGAGTTGGTTCCATTACCCCTGAAGGTTGACTGCTTAGATAAATTGACTTCTAGTGACTTTGAAATCATGGAGAAGGTAGGGTCCGGTCAATAGTTTAGCAAATAGTTTCAAGGAACACAGGCATTGTTGACCTAGCCACAATCAGACAAAGGCCATTGTGGAAAATGTCAGTAAAACCCAGGATTGAAATAGTCCAGGTTAAGGATGAATCATCAAGAGTTAATGACAGAAATAACATATATTTTTTAGAATACTCAATAGGAAAACACTGACTTACGTTTGGCTTTAATTTTGAGTGGTTTGGCTTACCTTTCACTTATTTTGAGCTGAAAATGTGCCTGATTTAGAGTGTTTATCCTGCAGAATCTGTGATACATGATCAATCATACATCATACATGGTGCAGACAGGCATAATAATTACCAGAGCATGCAACCCATCACAGCCTCTATGCATTTTCTCTGAAACATAGCCCAGGAATCATGTATATTTATGAAACACTTAGAGGCACGTGCATCTCAGACTGTGGTTGTGTTTCCAGCTTTTCTTCTCAGCGGCAGCACAGGTGGCAGTGACATCCACTACGCTTCCCTGACCATTTCCAGTATCCCAGTTTTGGTTGCTACGCCTTTGCTGAATTCCTCTGGGCTGAAATTTTTCAGGACAGGGCAGCAAGAAACTTGGTGCTGCTGTTGTTTTCATGCCACCCCTTCAATGTGTGTTACTGTCTGCTATAAGGAAGACAGAGTCCATCCTTTATGTAATTTTTAATATAGATATTTTATATATATATATTATACAGAGGTTATATATTATATATTATTTAGATACTACTTATACTATATATACTAATCATATCATCATATCATATCATCATATCATATCATATGTTTTTTAATATATTTGTGTAATTATAATCTAAACTAGATAAGCTGTATTGTTTGCCCTAGGAGAGAAGCCAGATGGGCAGCCTTTCAATGGGACAGTTTTGTTTGTTCGTTTGGGCAATTCTTGCATCATAGCCGGGAAGGAAAAAAAAAAAGGCATTTTAAGATCTCACGTGTCGTTTATCCTTGGTTAGGATCCTGAGGGCTCTGTACTATGGGCTTTCTGTCAGTGGTGCTGCTTAAATGCTTACAAACAAGCGTGTGCTTAAGTGCTTTGCTGATGGAGGGCCAGAGTTCCTGGCAGCTTGCAAGGCTGAGCCCTCTCCTTCTCCTCTCTCCTCTCTGCCAGGGAAGGAGCTCAGCTGTGTCCTTCAGTCATAACTATTTAAAAAAAATGCAAGAGAGAGGAGAGAATGAAACCAAACCAACCGACAGGCAATGGGAACACCTTGATGGGTGACTTCTATGACCTCCACCCTCCTTTGACCGTCTTTACCTCTTAGCAATTATATTGATTTCAGTGGAGCAAGCTGCTCTGCAGCATATATTTAGCAGACTGTGGCTGTGACTAAAATCAGTGTATACACTCATAGATTATTCATAGGGCGAGTAAAAAGCTGTGGTACGAACTGGCTGAAAGTAACTTGAAGATGACTATGGAGAAGTCCAAAATCCATCTGAATCCTGAAGATCCAGACTACAGGCCTGACAACCAGGCCAGTGGATATACCTTTTTCTTCATACCCTGCCTTGATTCTTGTTTACATGGAAGAAGGGCTACCAGAAGAAATGGCCAGGCCACACAGCAGCTGTGTTTGGCACAGGTTGGGCTCTCTGCACACCACACATGTATGTCTGGGGGTGATTTTTCTATAAAGAGAGAATTGAACTACCATGTGTAGACCTCAAAGGTGTTTAATGCAATGTACACGGTATAGTAATAGTTTGAAATAAAAGGAGCATCAAAAAACCTCTGCAGCTGCTTCTGGCTGCAGCAGACACACAAAAGGACAATATCAGGACTTTTTTTTTTTTTTTTTAAATTTCCTAACAGGGGATCAAATACCTGCACTGAAGTGAGAGACTAAACCATGAAAGTCTGGTTTCTCCGAGCTGACTATGTGAATGAGTCTTGACACGGAGTACTTACAGCAGTGCTCTCATGCTGCAAGCAGAGAATGGGGTGCACTGGCATCCCTGGAAACGTGGTATGGTTCTCCTTGAAGGGCCATCAAGGAACGTGCTGTTAGCACTGTTGGAGCAGGGAATGATTCAAGGGCTTGCAGCAATCTAATAGAGGGGAACAGATGACCAGAATCAGCATTTGATAAGTTTATTGAGTATCTTTTGAACACAGCTGCTCTATGGCTGCATTTTTTTTCCACAGACCTGGAAATAATAACCTTTATTTAAGTGCCTATATTCAGCCATATCAGCACTGCATGTTCCAACATTAAGGCTTTGAAAGGGATATTTGATATGAGATTATTATTTGCTAAGCCATCAGGTTCAAAAGTAGATTTTTGGAAATAGGTATGACCAGAGCTGTTTTTTAAAAGTGACCTGCAAACAGCTTTTTAAAAGTCAGCAGCTTTGCCTTTTCACTGCCTCATATTCAGCAAAGTGAGGAACTGAGTTCGTTTCTGACCACTGACAGCCGCCATCATTGCTGTCCTTTCCCATTACTCTTCAAAGTAATTGTTTGGGTTTTTCAGGTGTCCCACTTGTGACCTTACAAGGCCCAACTGAATTTGGGAAACAATAATGTAATAAACTATATCATGATGGTTACAGTTGGGTCTCCCTTTCAAATCTTGCATATGCTAAAAGACAAATACTCCAAAATAAAGGAAAATATATTTTGTTGCATTCTGGTACTAAAAATAAATGACTGTGTAATGAAAGGCATTGTATTTAGCATTACATTAATGCTAAACATAATTAAAATGCATTCTTAAGTTCTTAAGCTTGGATTTTTGGTGACTCATCCAGTGCCTTTCTCTCTGTATCTGGATATTTTCAGAGTATGGATGAATTCCAAGTATGAAATCTCAATTTAGACAGGACAAAAGGGACAACAGCAGGTTGAGGAAGAGACTAAAATAAAAACAAATTTATATCAGCTGCTTTGATGAAGATGGTTCCTTCTCTTCTGTCTCAGCGTCTCAATTCCCTGCTCTCCCGAGAGAAGAGTATAGCAGCCATGGCTGAGACAGGCTTATTTTTCTCATGTGCTCCTGAGTGAGGATTTGCAGCTCTCTCCTCCTGGTGCAGCCTGTGCTACTCTACTCAGTGACCATGTCATGCAGCAAGACTAAAGCCCACTGAAAAGCTGCACTGGGATAGCTACAGCCCCAAATCTCCATTCCATGTGCCTTTGTGTAGTTGCTTGGGTAGCTGGCATCCATGGTGCAGACCCGAAAGACTGATGATCCCATGTCTGCCTCTGTGTTTCAAAATACATGGCCATCATTTCCAGTCACCAGGGACAAAGAGTTTATTAATGCTTCTTGGTATGCAATCCTTAAGGCAATGGTACCTGTGTGGGGTCCCATAGGTATGACAGAGTTATTCTGTGAAGCCCCTTGGGTGTTCACATTCATACCACATCTCTCCTTCCTTCCCCACCATCCCCAAATGACCAGAAACAACCTGGATTTCTTGAGCCGCAAAGCGTTCGAAGCTTGCTTTTCTGCAGAGCTTTGCCAACAGCCGAGGTGTGACCTGGGGGAGCTCGGGGACACTGGGGAACGTGCGAGGTTGGAGAGCGGCGCAGGAGGGCTGCCCTGGCCACCTGGTTCCTCTGGCCTGGGGGCAGCTCATTGCTGCAGGGAAATGTGGTTTTCAAGAGATCGCAGGGCACCTGAAATCCATAGAGCCCTCCGTTACAATCCTTCCAGTGAAATAAGTACAGAGAGATCACTGGCACACATTTTCTCCTCAGACTTTTACTTTCCATGGGCAGGAGAGAGCTGTTCCTTGTTGTTCCAACTCATCTTGTTGTCCATGAGGGACGCAGCGGTCACCACAGGTCCCAGCCCTGTCTGTCCCCCCTCAGACCAGCGCACAAGGATTTTTGGCTTGTTAGTGTCATTCGCCAGCATCTATAGCCTCCCAGGGCACGGCTTGTCTGCTGCAATGCCTGGGCCTCAGTTAAAAGCCCTTTATTTAAGATCTCTCTTGGTATCAGTCACTGCTGTCGCTGGGCACTGAGGCTCCCTATGAGCCACAGGCATGCCAGCTCTGTTGCTATGCTCCAGAGGAAAGCCTTACCTAGGCATATTTCAATGCCAAATCAACTTCCACCTGAGAAAAACCTGTGTTCCCTTCTGTCCATGACACTACATCCTGCAAATAAAATCCTAAACTTGCTTGTGCCAGATCTCAGCCACTGGGCCAGAGGCTTGCACAGGGTGTTCACCCTCCAACAGTTGCCTCACCTTCTCTTGCCGTCCCGCTCACTGCATTTCTTTCTATAGCTGTAACTTTTATCACCTACCTGCCTCTGCCCTGCCAAGAGCTGTCAGTCATGGGGGTCTGCTGTCTCTCAGCTTGTTGCCACCCAGATGGAAATCAAATCGTCCCTATACAGGAATTTCAGGCAATTCCTTGAAAATGCAGGGGCAGCACAGGCTCCCCCCACCACGGCAAGGGCGGTGGGGGAGAAAACCCCAGTGCCAGTGGACCCTGTCACTCTTACCTCTCCTCTGGTAGGTACAAAAGCAACGTGGTACGAGCAAAGGATTAAATCTCTGTGTACAGGTGCCCTTCTGGCACTGGTTGTCCATCTGCAACAGGCTGCCAAGCAGCAGCTCGTGCATTTGGAGAGGTCCAAGGGGTGAAAAAGCACACGTCTCCGAGGCAACAGGTTTTTCAGTGCCAGTCACGTTTGCATCACATTCCTCCCTTTGCTCAGCAGCTGTGTTTTCCTCTCTAGGATTTTTAAAGGTCTCTGGTGCTGCATGAGAAAGGAATAAAGGTGAATTTGGGTGGTTAGGGATGGAGGCATCTAATGCAATCATGAGAGCATCATTGGACTGGCAAGTTTGATAATGTTGAGGTACATAATATCCCCACTACTAGAGATTAGATCCATTAGAACACTCTCTGGGTAGAGTAAAAAACCTTGTGTTTTAACTTTGAGTATTGTTGGAGAGAGCTGTGCGACAACCAATAAAGAGAGCACCATTAGAAGTCTATGAGTGAGACACACATACACACACACACAAAAAAGCTTGTGTTTGATTTTGGCTCTGCACATGAACTCAAACCCAGCAACAAGAAGGTCATTACAAATGCACTAAAGGATGCTCCCCAGAAAATGAGCTTTGTATCTTTTTCAAGCCAGACCCGAATTCTTTCCCCATTCCTGCAGCAGGGCAGCAGGTGGGAATGGCACAGGGATGTGTGGGAATGCTGGAGTGGCTCATCTCTTAAACTGTACTGCTTGCTTTCAGATAAATTAATAAAGTTTAATTTTTTCACCTTGATTGTAAACTAATTTAGAAAGTCATCTGATCTTGATGATCTACAAAATGTCTTTAACTGATGTAAGAGTCAGTCTGAAGAACAGTCCAGTCCGATGAACTCTGACCTTTTGGACATTTTAAAATAAACATTTGTACACCCTCAGATAATAAACACAAGCAAAACCATGTTAGCATTTTAAATGTCAGAAAGACAGAGGGGCATAATTTTTGGAGAGTCCTTACAAAGTAGCTGTTTTTTTCATATCCTTTGACTCCCACGAGAAATTCAGAACAAGGTTTTCTGAACAATTTATTTTAAATACCAAAGTTGCTAAACAATTTGCTCAGGGTATGGTACCTGAGAAAAAACAGAGTTGTCATTACTGTCAATGAATAGCTCTTTGTGAGATATTTTAGTGTACAGTACCAGTGTTTTAACATGCAAAGAGAGGCAGGGCTCTACCCGAAGTTTATTTGGCCAGTGTGAAACTGCAAACAGCAGAAGGGCAATAAACAAGAAGTGCTTTAGGGCTTATGGAAATCTCTGACTCATGTTTGATGACACAAAGGGTGTCCAAAAGCCACCCACTGGGATGAAGTAGACAAAACCCTGTGAATCTCAGTGCAAAGCATCCTCCCACAGCACAAAGGGAAGTCAGACGGGACCAAAATGCCGCTGCTAATCCACCCGCAGGCACAGAGCGAGGCTTTGTCTCTTGCCTGGCACCACTTGCGAGGCAAGAGGTGGCACCATGGGGTGGGCAACAAGATGGGGAGTCCTCCAGCCTCCACCTGACAGGTTCCCGCTCCCAGCTGTAGCTCTGTCGCAAGGTTGGACCCCGTTGCCATAGGGCTGTGCTGCTGTATTTATTTTGGCTGGTCCGTCAGCTTTTGGGTTTGTGCCTGCACAGTGAAAGCCAGAATCTTGAAGTCATTGTGAACCTCATGTACAGGATTGACTTCTCATAGGGATCTTCTTGAAGAGTAGGACTTGCTCATTTTCCTTTTCTGTGTGTGTGTGCATGCATATAAATAAGGCCTAATAATATCATTAAATTGATTCCTCCCGTTGCTACGGGAACACACATTTATTACTGCATCTAGCATGTGCAGCAGAAGTAGGTGACAAGGCTGAGACTGGAACAGATCTTTGGGCTTCTAACACATTTTCCTTTTCAAAGCAGACTGAGGCAAAGTCGGATCAGAGTGCCTGAAGCACAGAGGTGCAAATCGGGAATTGGCGATCTTTGCCCAACTTGCAAACGAGCCAGTCTTCACACCTAATATTAGCAAGCCCCACCTGGCATGCTGGCTTGTACCTGGGGCTGGTTCCCAAGGAGATGAGCAGCAGGCTGGCAGGGCGGCAGGAGCAGGCAACACAAAGCATCTGCCCTTTCAACACCTCTCAGAGATTTGTCAGGGTGGGGGAGGAAAAAACCCCATTCCCAAAACCCACCCAAGGAGCAAAGACTTGCAGGTCAGCTAGGAATCCCAAAGCCACGCTCCTCCACAACAGGCAGGGCTTGCTCCTGGACTATCGGTGCTCTCAAATCGGTGTCCTCATGTTGGATGGCCAACGTGCACACTACTGTCCCCCACTGACGGGCACTGTTTTGGAGGCATCATGGTCCAAAAAGGCTGGTAGTAAGGAGTCCTCTGCCCTGCCCACCACCACCAGCCCCCATGCTGAGGGGCTGGCAGGTCTCACAGCAGCAACCTCAGCTTCCTCCTGCCCTGTTTATGGCACAGAGAGTGGTATTTGCCCATAACTTCACCAGCAGGGCCATACAGCTGCCTCCCTGTGACACAGGTTACAGCCCTCTTGCTGAGATGGGCAGGTCACCTCAGGGACATTATCTTCCTTTCCATGGTCACAGCAGGATTACGAGTCCTCTAACAGGAAGGACCTTCTTTCCTTTCTTTAGGTTTCTAGTCCAAACGCGAGCATAGTGCAGCTCACATCCAGCAAGCAGCCCCCTGCCCCAGACAGGCAGACTGAGCTGGAGCCGGGGACACCGGCCATGAGTGTGTCAGCTGCTGGCTGTGGGGTATCTGTGGGGACAGCTTTGTCTGGAAGCTTGTTGAGAAGGTATTAGTCAGTGTGCTCGGAAGAGGGTTGGGGTTTTAACATTCTTTACCACTTGCTTTTCAAAATCATATTTCATCACATTAGGTTTATACTTTCTTTACAATCTATTTGCCATCTTATTGAAGATTGTAAAGGCTCTGACACAGAGCTTGCCTTGCAAGCCCTGCAAGAGCATGCTTCAAAGGGTAACCAAGAGCTTGAATGCAGAACTGATGTGAATGAAACAATATTGTGGACAGAAGAGCAGCTCTGCAAGATTTCTGCTTGACTTACACTGGGGTGGAGTTGCAGGAAGGGTGTGAGCTGCCCAAGACCGTTTCATGGCATTCAAAATGATGAAGGCACACAGGACATGGAGATGGAGGAACTTGAACATATTGTTACTTCCAGGCAATCAGATAATCATCAAACAACCAGTTATCTGCTCACAAACCTCACAAAATGCAGTTAACCCCTGAGTCAGTATCAGGCCAACAAGGTGTGACAGGTTTCAGCTCTGGCTCCTGCCTTGTTTCGGTTTGATTTGCTTTTTTTATATTTCCATAGTGCTTTGGATGAGGAGGAACCAGCAGTCTGAACTTCCCTGTGTGCTGCACCCCGTGGTCAGCCTGAGGAGCTCAGTCCTCAGCAGAGGCAAGTGGTGGTGGCCTCCACGAGCTCCTCACGTCTTTGGTCCCTTGTAATAGCAGGGGCTTGACAAAGGAAGACAAACACAGTGTGCAAACCACATCCTTCCTTACAATCAGATATGAGGCTATGCCAGCCTGGAGCTGCTGGTCAGGACCACCTTTTGGTGTGAAAAGGAAGAAAAGGAAAAACCTTTGCTATGTCACCCCAGAGGACACAGCTAGCCAATATCTTAGATACTTGAGAGGAAGGTGAAAAAGCACCTTGATAATGATGATGATAATAATAATAATAAGAAGAAGAAGAAGAAGAAGAAGAAGAAAAATAAAAATAAGTCAGTAGTGCAGTAGGGAAAACTAATTCCTTAAGACTCTATTTTGGAGGAAAAAACCTGCTATATCCTTTGCCGGCAAGCAGCTGAAGGCTTGACACATGAGGTCTGAAGACCATTGCCCTAATGCAGAAGTGCAGAGCCCTGCAGAAAGGTGGGAAGCAACTCAAGAGCTAGAAGGACCCTCAGTGCCGATGCAGACACCCACACTCATCCAGTTTAATCCTACCCATCCCTCTACACTCCTCAGAGCCTGGCTTATCTCGTACCTTCAAAATTTTTACTAATTTCCATTTTAACAAAGCTATTTCCAATCCAAAACTTAAATGCAAGAGTGGTTATCCATGTCAACTGCCAACTCTTCCTTTGAGTCACAGCTTTCCCAGACAGGGCTTCACTCTCCAGGGAGACTTTCTGGGCTTGCCTGGCCTTTAACTGTAACTGAAATGTACCTTCTCAGGTTGCAATACCTCAGTCAGGGGATCTCGCTCTTCCCAGAGTGTTGGCTTGTCTTCTTGCTCCTTACAACACCAGTAATATCTGTGCCGGCTCTGAGCTTTACCAGTCACGTTGGTGGTTGGTTGGTTGGTTGGCTAGTGGATGTTGTGGGTTTTTTAATTTTGTTTTTAACAATTTTCTTTTTTTTTGATACTGGATGATCTAGAAAAAAAGAATAAGAAGAGAAGAGAAGAGAAGAGAAGAGAAGAGAAGAGAAGAGAAGAGAAGAGAAGAGAAGAGAAGAGAAGAGAAGAGGTCTTTGGTTCCCTCCACCTCCACATTGCACTACTTGCCACGATTGGACAGTGAATCAGATTTCGACCCCTACGCCTTGTTAACACCACATCATGCAAATCTCTAACATCACAATGTCAGACAGTACCAAGTCACAGGCTTCGGAGAAACCCAAGTGTGTTTTTCTACATAGAGGTGTTTATCTCATCAGAGGGGAGGTCTAATCTCATCACAGAGGGAAAGAAAAAGTTGTATAATGTGATCTGTCCTCTGAGGAACTGTGCTAACCACGTTAGTTAGGTTTGCACCACATAATACTTGGCTGATAGAGCTACCTGTGCATCTTCTTTTAGCCAGGATGGCTTCTCCCCAACAAAACACATTGTGGGGGTGTTTGGAGCTTTCTACAACATTTCTGGAACTGAATGTGCAAGAGCACCCACAGAATGATCTGAATGATGTCCAGGTGGCATCAACATTTCCACCATTAAACTCATGTCCCCAGCCAATGCATTACACTTTGGAAAACTGGCCATTTTGAAGCCCTAAATATACATCAGAGTAGTTGATACTGCATTCTGTTTGCACAACGTAAATGTCAACAGAGCCCAACGAGGGGTACCTAGGCAACAGCTAATTTTGAGGTCAGTGATTAACTCTTCTTTGTCAGAAGGTAATTTACCATCAAATTATCTCTAGCTGAATATAGCACTTTCTGGATTAAAAAAAGGCCTTCTGGCTATTTTTAGACACCAAAAGCCGTTATTATTGGTGGCAAGTGATGTTTGCTGCATTTTCTCCTGGTTGAAATACTGATGTTCATGAGAGGAGCAGTCTCTTAGGAACGCTGCCCCCCTACTCCGGGATTCCCAAGAAGAGGAACCGAAGGCTGAGCTCAGCCGCTGCACGCTGCCGCTGTGTTTGTGGCCACAGCAGGGAGCAATCAATTTTTTTTTTTTTTTATGGCACATATACACACTTCCTTGATTAGATAAAAAGTGGATGCTACCAATTAGCACATACATCAACAGCTTAGTCAAGTATCGATGCTCGACTTGCATTTTGCTCCCTCCTCCCCTCCCCAGAGCACTTCACTACTGTCAACTCTTCAAACTCCCTCATTTTTTTGTGAACTACTACCTAGTGACTCAAAGCATAATTTTCGGCTTAAAGCTCTCCATATTCTGGCACCATGTTTCAAACCCATTCTACTATCACATAGGGCTTTTTGGAAATAATAGTGAAAACCGATGCCTGATATTAGAAGGTCATTGTAGCGGCCACCTCAGGAAATGGGCCCCTCCGCAGGGATACAGAGAGGAAGCAATCATCCTTCTGCCTGGAAAACTACTGATTTATGATCTGGATCAGTATGAGCATTTGTCTGGGGGATCCAGAGCGATGGATATTACACCACTGGGCCCTGCCCCTGCACTTGCCGCTGCCGAGCCGAGCATGTGCTCCCCTGCGGGGACAGGAGGAGGCGAGGACCATGGCCTTGGCTTGCTGCTGGCACCTGGGCATGTCTCTGCCCATGGATTTTTCCCAGCCTTTCCTGCTGCCTTGGGAAACACAACCATCCTGGCCGCTATGCTCTGCCCTGTAAGCACACTGTCACGCTAACGACTTTGACCTTGCCACCTTTACCTTTGGCTTACTTTTATATTAAAGCTGACACCACCAGGTGAAAAAAAAGAAAAAAAAAAAAAAGTTTTCTGAGAATTTACAATTCTCTTTTGCTGCCACAGCTAAATAATCATCAATTTGTTTCTTGCTGGCAGGGACCCAGGCTGTTGAGTAATAACAGGCTTGTTTTGAAGTTGCTTTAGTTTGTTCTCTTAGAAGAAATGTCTTTGCTAAGTGTTGCCAAGCTGACATGTAAAGGAATATGAAACTACATTCATATCTGGAAGACAAAATATGTAAAGCACTAACCATTATAATAATCAGGGTATGTATGTGTGTGTATATATATATACCCAGCATATATGTATATATCTACACCTAGCATTCCCACTGGTGGTCGGGGAGCTTGCTTTCACCCGGCGCTGTACCCTGCTACTGAAGGTGCAGCTTTCCTCTCTGCAGTAGCTCTTCACCCACTTCCTCACCATCAACAAACAAGATCCTGTCTTTTCTTCTGTGTCTGTTTAGCATACAATCTTCTCTGGTGCCTAGGATTTCTTGTAGTTCAGTGAGCCAAGCCCATCCAGTGTTTCTTGGCTACTGCCTTGTAATTAGGGGGTCGTTGAGCCGTGGAGGAGATGGCCTATGGAGAGGCAACAAACTCCGTCACTGGAGGCTTTTAAGGGCAAAATGGAAACCCATCTGTTGGGATAGGTTAAGTATAGTTGATTTTGTAGTGAGGCTGTGTGGAGATGGACCAGAGCAAGCACAAGAAAGCAAGTCTGACTATGGCCTCATAGTGTGGGTGAAGATGGGGATTTTGGTCCTGCCTCAAAGGGATGTTTCTGTATTATGTGCAGTGGCTGCTTGATGCCGTACAGTTCTTGGCCCAGATTTTTGGTCTGGCGTGTGGTTAATTCATTTCCATGAGAAACGTGCAGTAGGGGAATCAGACCTCCCCCTCTCTTTCTACAGGGACTTGTTTAGTCACTAAGCGAGTATATATTCTTAGCTTTAAAAGAAATGGATAAATAAGCCCTGCTCGAGTGTCTAAAAACAAGGACATGGGTACCAGGTTTGGGGAGAGAGTTCTAGTGCAGATCCTCCTCAGTCAGTGGTGCAGCTCTGCCCCCTCAGAGCATCCCTCTGGCCAGGCCCCCAGAGGTCAAGGTTGAGCTTATTCCTTTTCCATTTGGATCCTATTCTGAGCCCTACCTGCTCAAGGGGTCCTCAGCATTGGGATTCCTGGCTTAGAAATAGATTTTTTTTTTCCTATTTTGTGTGAGGCACATACCTTATTGTAGTTCCACAAGCGCTTTATAGGAACCGGCCTGCAGAGCCGGTTCTGTGCTGCAGGCAGGGAAATTGCTGGTGGGTGACAATGGGGCTGTCTTCTTGCAATTTCTGAGAGCAATTTCAGACAGGAAGATGGGCATAGTGCTTTTTCCACAATGTAATTTATTTTTAGCTTACATTGTAGTATCCAGAAAAATTGTTCTCAAACTCGCTATTAACTTTAATGAAAAAAATATATCTACATCCTCCTGCGTAGTAACTAATCAGCAACTTATAGGATCACATGAAACAACACAAACTAGTGAAATAAATTTGCAGCTTCTTTTTAGAAGGCTGCAAAGATACATTGGTTCAGTAAACTCAGGACTTCCTCACTTAAGTGTACAGAAAAGCCCTTGTACAATTTAAAGGCTAGTTTGATGCCATTTAAAAACTTGAGCAAAAAGGTTTTGGAAAAGTTTAAAAGAATTAAAACAATAGAAGATCCTGTTCCATTGCACTTGATGACACATCTAATGATGAATGACCTTTGCTGCTGCTGATTTCTTTCCATCAACAGAGCAAGCAGGGCAAGGAAGGAAAAGTTGCAAAATATGTGTATTTTACTTCAGTATATTCATCGCTAATCTCTTGAAGTAAACAGAGTGGACCAGAGGCTATCCTTTTTAATAAAGGTAAGCAATGACCATGCCTTTCATAACAAACTCTGTACAAACCCATGAGCAGCTCTTTCAGCATCCAAGTGTTGGTGGCAAATGTTACTCCTTCAGCAGTTCAGCCAGGTCCTCTGCCTTTCCCTGGCTGGCTGATGGAAGTGGGCTGACAGATGAGGAGATTGCTAGGCGCATCTGTAGATCACTCTCCTAGTCACTATGCTCTTACCAAAAGATAATATGAAAGCTCAAGCACTTTTAAAAAATATAAATTTTTCTGGGTGGTGAGCACTAAGAGGCGGCTTCCAGGGGAGAGTCACTGACTGACTAAGCTTAGGAGGTCAAAGCTGCGTCAAAAACCCGTCCTGTCTGAAATGGGAGTGGTAGGAGGAGAAGGTATCATAGCTTGGGACCATGCCAGCAGCAGCCACAGGCAGAACCAGCAGCTGCCGAAACTGGTGGGATAGGGCAGGGAGAGGGGAGGCTGGGGGGGGATCCTGCCCAGGAAGGACAGGCGGTGGAGGAGAGCTCTTGCTTGGTGGGTTAGCAGAAGTAGAAAAGAGTGAAGGGACACATTTTATATTTCAGTGTTTGCCCTCTGTCCAAGATAGAAGAGTGAGTGAATGTGTGAGCTTTCAGCTCATGTATGGCGCAGGGAAGATAACACATTTGGAAGAGTCAGGTTGGCTTGGAAGCTTGCGGGACTCCATAAAGAGTCTGTTGGGAAGAATTCATAAGAAAGAAATCTGTCCTTTCTCCTTTCCATCAGTCCTACCTAGATCCAAACCCACCATTTTAACCCTTAGGTCACTCTGTGACAAAGTGTCTTCAGCTGGAGACTACCTTGTAGAAGACTATTTAAGAGATTCCTACTTTGTTTTCCTGGAAATTTCAATGGAGACCTATGATACTCCCATGAATCTACTGCTGACACAGTTTGACTCTTCTCTTTATTTAGCTTTAAATTGTTGCAAAGCCCATTGAGAGCCGTAAGTGGAAGCTGTGCTTCTGTCTAGTTTTCTGTACATATCCCCATTTACATTTTCTTCTCACTGAAAAAGTAATGCATGATAGTTCAAACTCTGCAGGTTTTAACCTAAGGTTCAGTCTGAATTCATCCCTGACAATAAGTATTTGTTACACTATTTAAAGCAGATTTTCACCTGCTTATGTGAAGTTTGTCCCTGTACTTTCTAGTAGCAATTCAGAGACTACATAAGATGTAGCACTGCTTTCCAAAGCACCCATAAAATCCAGTGTACAAATGCAGCTTTGTGAACCCAACAGAGTAAAGCACTATTTTATTCCCACGCACGTGCTTGAAAAAGCATGATGGTTGTGTTCATGGTTTTTTGCAGTCCCATGTAGCCCTCCTGTGCAAGTAAAATAGATCTTACAGACATGCAGGATGTTTTCTGGATATTTTCTGTACCGTATTTGCATGAGGGACAGAGCAGCCCAGCAGCCATCAAAGGGGACTGATGGCACCATAAAAGCTCCATCAAGAAGCATAGTCAAGGACCACGTGGGAAACACCATGTATGATGGAGAAACGGGACTGTGTAGGCTGCGATTGAAATTCTAAATGGTGCCTGAACTCCTCCGAGGTTTATTTCATCAGTAGGTTTTGCAATACAGCATGTTTGCAGGTGGGCACCTGTCTAAATGTGAAGTATCAGCAAGGGGGTATCATTAACGAGGGCCCAGTCATCAGTGACACCAGGTGACAGGGCTGAGTTCACCAAGTCAGGAAAATTATAAATTCGAAGAGGTGCCTAAATGGATTGCTAAGTGTTTAAAACATCTTTTCATGCCAGCTGCACAGAAATCTCTGAAATGTCAGCATTGGTTAGCTCACCATCTGTGTTATCCCCCTCTCTCTTCCTCTCCCCTCCCCTTTATTTTAAGGCTTCTTTATGTTACCAGAAGAAAAATGACTCTTCAATATTTTCAGTCTGTTATTGGAAAGATAAATTTTGAAGTGCTTTTCTTTGGTTCCAACTCATGCTATGTAAAGCACATTTAATAATACTTAACATTTATTCCGCCTACTTATTAATCATTAAAGAATGCTAGCTATCAAAATAATCCATAGTTAATCAAAATTAAGTAATCGCATATTAAAATTACACCACAATATTGCTCAGCCTTCAGACCAGATGGAGAAGTCAAGCAGAGAGTTTTTAGATCGTTTATTTCAGCAACTTTTTAATTTTGTTGCTGCTTAATGTTCAGAAATTTGCTAAGATAATTACTGAGTTATATCATACGCTGTGCTTAGGTATGCACTGCTGAAACATTAGCTTTTTATTTTTATATTCTCCCGTGAGACCTGCAGATCCAGTCTCAGCTAGGAAGCCAAGATGAAAACATCTCGATGGCAGTGCAGGAGGTCTGGCCAGACTCCTCTCTCCGCTGCTCCTTATGAGGCTCTAGTAAATGAGTGTAGTTGTCAGATGCCAGCTTCATCTACCCTTTGAATCCTCTTTTTCCCACAACCAATGAAAATCAAGAGCAATCCAGATGGCTCACCTTTTGTTGGAATGACTGAAGCAAGAAGCTGTACTAAGAAGATACAAGGCCTTTAACGATGGGTCTGGAAATACAAACAGTTCCCAAGGGGGTGTAACCATTTTAATAAGCATGGAGTTGGTCACTAACCCTGACAACTGATACTTGGCAACGTGAGGGAGAGGATGGAGATGCAGAGCACTGCTCACTTAGCACAGTGAGCAGGAACCTGACACAGACTGCAAGAGCATCCTTCTCTTGAAAGGGTAAAAGTCCAGGGACATGCAAGGACTATGGCACCAGAAGAACCCAGAAAACAGCTGACAGCAAGGAACAAATTGAAGCTGGACACATGCATCTCTCTTTCAGAGACATGCTGCAGTGCTTGAACAATTATTTCTGCTTGTAATTCAATTTATAAATTCCATCTCAAGAAATAACTACTATGTAGATGCTCACGTTAGTACTACAGCAATCAGCTTGTTCTAATGACCGAGAGAAATATGTGATAACAGGTATGGGATATGAGACTGGACTGGCTCATAGGTTACAATCTCTTTCTCCGTCTTACCCTGAGATACTAGTGCTCTCATGAGGCTTCACCACACAGGAAAGGACTTGTGACTTGATAGCATGGTCTTCATGGTTTTCAGTTAATGAAAAAGCATTTGCAGACAAAGAGGTTTAAAATTACATACATCCAGAATATGAAAAGTGTACACTGCTTTATGATATTAATATATATGCTATTATAGAAAAGATCTGCCATATACTTGTTTCCCAGAGGTAATGGGCTCTTCAAAGATGTGACAAATTACCCACAATCAGGACTTCCCACACCACGTTTCATTACTGAAAAGCAGATACATCACAAGTTTCTCTCTACACTTTACAGATGCCACAAAAATGCTGCAGATCTTAGTGTTTCCTTGTGGAGCCCAGCTGGTTCATATTTGTAAACCTGACTTGCTAAGTTTCAGTGGCACAAGTTTTAATCCATTTTGAATTTTGTTTGGAGTAATTTGTTCTGTTGCAGCCACTTTAATTAATGTTGGAATAAGCCACTTCTGTTTAGTGGCTAGACTGGAGTATTTCCTCTGGGCAAGTCCAAAATTTTAGTTTACCCTGGATTTTACCTTGCCTTCTTTCACTTTCCTCTGTAGCATCCATTTCTGCACTGGGATTCTTGCGGTCTCAGTCCTTATCTTAATCCAAGCTAATGTTTACCATACCTGATTCGTTCTCTGCTTGGCAAATGGAATAAGATAACACTGTATTTTCTGAACCATAGTGAAGACACGTGTCCAAGTGCTTGAGCCATGTAGACTTGCCAACACTTCTCAAACTTTCTTGCAACTGGTTTTGCTGCAGCCATTGAAGCTGTTGTAGGCATGGGGGGACATGACATGCAGAAGCGGGACACCATGCAGGACAAGCAGCGGTGGGCAAAAGTTGCAGTGGAGGAAAGTCCAACTAGATAAAAGGAAAAAAATCTTTACAGAGAGGGTTAAGCACAGGCAGAGGTTGCCCAGAGGGGCTGCACAATCTCCTTCCTTGGAGGTGTTCAGACTTTACTGAACAAGACTCTGAGAAAGACCTTTGCACAGTTGAGGCTGCCCCTGCTCTGAGCAGAAGATGGGACCAGAGAGATGCCCCAGACCTGACCTCCACAGGTCCCTTCCAAACTAAGCTATTTTGAGATGTGTGTTCCAGAAATCCTAGGAAGCCGTGGCTTTGGTTGTTTACAGAGACACAAAGTGTCCACAGCTTGTCTTGATAATAGTGTTAGCTGGCAGGATGCGGATGGGGATGGATGTAATGAATGCTGACACTCTAATTCTCTTTGAATGTGCCCACCTTGTACCATGGCACAGCTTGCGTGCCTTCTTCATTTGGACTGTCCAAGGCAGTAAACACATTTTCTTCTAATGAATTTTTCAAAATTGTGTATAAATTGTTTACATGCTGTTCCCAGAACCGAGCGGTCATTGTATTTCCACATTCTTTTGATCAGCTCGTACAGAACAAACATGCTGTCCCAGAACGGTGGGGGCAGGGAGGGCAGTTTCGGCTTGTGCCCTGAGTGCTAGGAAAGCCACTTTGCTGCGAACCACCTGCTGCCCACGTTTGTTCGATGTGGGGTTTGGCAGCGATTGGCACGAGACAGTTATCCTTTGCTTCATCAATTAATGTGCTTTAGAGAGGAAATGTATAGGAAGGAAATTCATTGTAAGGTGCAAAGGATGGGACGAGGAGAGAGCTGGTGTTTTTTACGCACAGGCAACTGGGGCTCCTCCGGTTTGACCTCATCATTTTGGGGGACCTCAGGAAACAGTGCAGATGCTTTTGCTGGTAAACAGATTGTTAACCCTAGAGCATATATTGTTCGGAGCGGATAAAGGTGAAGCAGGCTTTTCCACACCAGTTTCTAGTTTTGTTTTGAAACCGCTACACTCGGTGGTGTAGAAACCTCCCCGCTGGGTTCACAGCCACCACAGCAAGCGCTGTACGAACACCGAACTTGCCACCTTCTCGCCAGAAACGCGCCGCGGTTGCCGCTCGAGGCGGGAAAACCCACTGCAAAGCGGGGGTGAAGCAGCGGCGGGAGCGGAGCGAGGGGCGGACGAGCGCTCCCCGCCAGCAGCCGCAAGCGGCCTTCGCTCCCTCCTCTGTTCGTGCCCCCGAGCAAACCCTGCGGCTGCGGGGCCGCGCTGCGCCCCGGGCTTGCCCCGGAGCCGAGCGGGGAGCGCTGCCCGCTGCCGCCCCTCCCGCCCCAGCGCCACGGAGCGCCCCGGCGCGCCCGCCCCGCCGCAGCCCCCGCCCGCCCCGTGCCCCGCGCCGGCCCGCCGTGACGTCAGCGCCGCGCGGCACGGCCCGCCCCCCCGGGGCAGCGAGCGGGGCGGCGGGGAGGGGCTGGGCGGGGCGCGGGGGGCGGCGGGGCCGGCGGGAAACTTCTCCCGGTTCAGCACCACAGACAGGGCGGGCGCGGCGCCGCCGCCCGGCATGCGCGCCCCGCCGCCCCGCCGCTCCGCTGCCCCTTCGTCCCGCCGTCCCTGCGCCCCGCCGCCTCGCCGCCACACCGACCCGCTTCAGCGCCTCAGCCGGGCGGCGATGGAAGCGGCGGCGGCGCTGAACGAGAGCGGAGCGGCCGCCCCCGGGCTGGCGGCCGGCGGGGGCAGCGGCAACACCTCGCTGGAGCTGTCGTCGCGGCCCCCCGCGCCCGCCGCCCTCAACCCCTGGGACGTGATGCTCTGCGTCTCGGGCACCGCCATCGCCTGCGAGAACGCGCTGGTGGTGGCCATCATCTGCTACTCGCCCACCCTGCGCAGCCCCATGTTCGTGCTGGTGGGCAGCCTGGCCACGGCTGACCTCCTGGCCGGGCTCGGCCTCATCCTCAACTTCGTTTTCCAGTACGTGATCCACTCCGAGACGGTCAGCCTGCTGACGGTGGGCTTCCTCGTCGCCTCCTTCGCCGCCTCCGTGAGTAGCTTGCTGGCCATCACGGTCGATCGCTACCTCTCCCTCTACAATGCCCTCACCTACTACTCAGAGAGGACGGTGCTCTGCATCCACACCATGCTGGCGGGTGCCTGGGGGGTCTCCCTCTGCCTGGGGCTGCTCCCTGTCCTGGGCTGGAACTGCCTTCACGACCATGCTGCCTGCAGCGTTGTCAGACCCTTGACCAAGAGCAACGTGACGCTGCTGTCCGCCTCTTTCTTCCTCGTTTTCCTCATCATGCTCCATCTCTACATCGAGATCTGCAAGATCGTTTGCAGGCATGCCCACCAGATCGCTCTCCAGCAGCACTTTCTGACTGCTTCGCACTATGTCGCCACAAAAAAGGGAGTCTCTACCCTCGCTATAATCCTCGGGACTTTCGGAGCCAGCTGGCTGCCTTTTGCCATCTACTGTGTAGTGGGGGATCCTGACTACCCTTCCGTGTACACGTATGCCACGCTTCTACCCGCTACCTACAACTCCATGATCAACCCCATCATTTACGCCTACAGAAACCAGGAAATCCAGAGGTCCATGTGGGTGCTCTTCTGCGGCTGCTTTCAGGCTAAAGTGTCCTTTCGCTCCCGGTCCCCCAGCGACGTCTGAGTGACTCTTCTCTCTGTCATACCCACACCAAGTGACAATCTACTCAGTGAACTCTTACAGTGCCTGTTCTAAACTTCAAACTACGTCGCGAAGTCGTTGGAAACATGCTTAAGTATTAGCACTTTATACATGTTTGTAACTCTGAGAGTGTTTCGGGGTATGGAGTTTTGGGTTCCATGAAAAAAAAAAAGTGGTTGTATATAAATTTGCACATCACATTTGTAAAGTGAAGACATTCCAATACCGCTTAATCATAGCACCTTATTTCTAGCTGCTGACCTGCCAAAACAGTGTTGCCTTTCTGAAGGGCAGAGAGAAAGAAAGTTGTGTTTGTGTCGTATTTGTGTGTGTGTGTGTGTTGGGGAGAGGGGAGGCTGTATGTATGTATGTGTGTGTCTATATTTTGCTGCACAATATTGATAAATTATAACATTTTGTATACAAATAAAAACATGTAAGATGTAGTATGACTTGGTGTGTTTAGATGCTTTTAGAAATAAGACAACTGGCCAATTTGCCAGTTGAGCAAAGTCCCTTTGTTTACTTTTGAAAGCTCCCCGTGTAATTCTGCCTAAAGAGATCATCATTCACTATGGAGATGAAATACTGCACCAAGAAAGGCACCTTCCTGCTTGCTTGGTTGGTTGGTCTCTTCTTTACTCTGGCAAAGGGAGAGTAAGGAAGAGCACAAACTCCTTTGTATTCTCCAGCAACCAAAGAAACAAAAAGCCCAGTCAAACAGGCTGCTAATTACAGTTATTCTCTGGGTTTTCAGTAGCTTTCATCTTTAAGTTGTAAGGTAGCCCTTTATGATAATGCTCCATTAAAAAGTTGTCGAACTGTGGGGAAAAATTGGACTCCAAGCTGGACTCTTCTGTTCATCTTTTAGTCTAATGCTGAAGGGGAAAGAAAAATAGTCACATCTTCTTTCCTAAAAGCCTGTACAATGCCACAACAAATTGACTTCCCTCATCATCTGCAGCTCTGAGGGGAACCTGAATTGTTTCTCCCCCTCCTTTTTTTTGGACTGCATGCTGTAGAAAAATCTTCTAGGTGCATCTTTGCTGTCTGCCTGTCTCAGAGCAGTATACGGTTTTCTGATAATCCCATGGCTTAGTGGCTTCAAAGAGCCCATCAGAGCTCAATGTTGTTTAGAGTCTGGAAACCTTCACTCAGGTTTAAATTCACGGGCAACTGATTTATTTAAAGCAATAACGATGTGCAGCAGATTTCAGAAACAGTGTTGCTAGTTATTTATTTATAGTTACGCTACATTTACATCCTGATTACGCTATAGTTTACCACTATCATTTCAATTTGTATTTAAGGGCTGAAACAGATTACCTTTATGTGCATAGCACCATATAAAAAGTTTGGACTAATGGGTTTCCCAGCTTATGACTGAGCAATGCATCAAGCATTTGCCTGCTGGAGCAACTGGGGCCACAAGGATCTAAGAAGCCCCAGAGAGGCTGTGAATTAGTAGTTCTGTACTTAAGTGAGTGCAAGTATTGTGAAATCCAGTATCATTTCACTGATAATACAAAGATAATTAATTTTTTTAAAAAAAAGAAAAAAAATAAACCACCACCCAACCTGTATTCCAGATTCCACTAGCCCCATTATTTTTATTAATTCTAATTATCATAAATATGACATTGCAATTGAGTAATACCTTCAGGCACGTAGTTCATCAGGGCACTGTTGTTACAGATACTACAAATATGATTTAAACCAGATCTTTTGACAGTTCAAAACACTAACTCTGAAGTCGCAAGTGAGAAAGATTTTTTTTTTCCCTCTTTTAAGCCCTCATCTAATACTCTACATCTAAGCTAGTAACTAAAAGAGGGCAAGGCCTGCCCTCTAGCCCTGCAGCCAAGTGGCACAGAGCATGCTTAAGCTCTTTTCCCCCTGCAAAGCCAGGGACCAGACTGCTGGCTGGAGCATCCCGGGCCCGCTCTAGTGACCTGTGTAGACTCAGCCAAAGACGCTGCATCACCCATAGTAGGAACTGCTGAGAGAGAAGAGCAGCGAGTGTCTCAGACTGGTGAAATACGGCAAAACTTTTTTGGTAAAACTGGAAAATTTGCCATCTGCTAGGCTTTTGTCCCATAAATCCTTGTCGTTCTTGCATGGACTGCAGTAAAACCACGGGGCAGGGTTGCCGTCGGTTCCCTTACTGAGTGTTTCCCGCAGGCAGCGGGATGCAGGATGCAGGTCCTGGATGCAGGTCCTGGATGCAGGTCCTCACACCCCGGCGCTGAACCTGCACCCAGGTGCGAGATGCTGAGCAGGAGCCAAGCAGGCTCCTGAGAGCCCCGTGCAGGCTCTGAAGACCGGTATTGTCTCCAAAAGCCCCCAGGAGAAATTTCTTATGCGTACTTTTAGACCCTGAAGTTAGGGAGGCAGAATCTGCTAGAGATCACCCCTGACGCCACCTGCCTCCATCAACTCTGTCAGGAACCGGGCATCAGGGATTTTCACAATGAATTCATCAAGCAGTGACAACCTGTGTAAAAGTTAGATGTAGAAAACTTAGAATGATAGAATCCTACTTCAGTAATAAACCACTTAATCCAGGAGTGAAAAGGTCTTAGATGAGCTACTTTTCCATTTATAGCCCAACATATTATTTGTTTTGTTTCATTTGTCTACCATATGAATGCATTTTCAGTTTAACACTTTCCCCAGTGACTTACTGTATTACAAAATAAAGTTAGATTCCTCCTGTTAAAAGTGCAACGCTTCTAAAGTATTTCCCCAAGCATTCTTCCTCTCTTCTAGGAAACAAATTTTGGTCACAGTGATCTTAGCCTTTCTTTTTGACAATACAAATGTGGGGTTTTTTCTACACACAACATTCAGAAAGCTTTTGCTGATCCATAAATTCTTGAAAACACTAAGGCAAAAAGAGGAGAGAGTATTTTGGTGTTTTTTGGTTAGCCCTGAGAGTGGAATTGATGGGAATGCACTTGCAGTAAAATATGGCCTTTCACTTTGAAAGTGAGTCCTGATCTGCAGGGATACCTGAGCAACATAACATAAAGCAGACTATGAAAATCCTTACCTTCCCAAATAACATCTCAGTTTAGAAAAAGAAAAGCTGCAATTACTGATGGAGGAAGTCCAGGAATGTGTATAGCACGGTGCCTGTATTTTCTTTGCTGAGTTTTTTGTCAAAACAGCAGACATTTACTTGAGAAAATGGTGTTACATCTGCAGTCTCTGGACTCACCAGCTCCTCCTGTTGTCAGACAATGGCACTTTTACCTTGGTCATGAAACGATTTGTGGAAGACAAAAATTCTTGGAGCCCCCATTGCCAGTTGCTGGGTAGGACATGGTCATGACCCCCATGCAGCCCTGATGGGGAGCCAGCCTGGGGGGCAAACATGTCCTGTGTCTGATCTTGTATTTCCAAAAGTCAAGGGGCAACTCTGCCTGCACAGAGACTGCAGAACTGCAACAGAAATTGCCATCACCACTGGTGAGCATGAATCTCTCCTTTTCCCTGCGGGCCCGCGTGCTCCACGGTTTTTACATTCTCATGTCAATAGTGCAGGCTGTGAGAGGAGAAAACACACACCGGACTAGGTGCAAGGATCAGACCCAGTGTTTGGTAATGATATACTATACACCGCCTTTACTGAAAATGAAAACGAGATTTCCTGCTTTATCACCCTTAAAAGTTCTTTGGCTTATTCTGAATATTAGTAATGTCGGTCTTGGTCTAAAGAGTTCCCAGCTTGCTCCCATTGAAACCAGCAATGCTCTATTGCACATCAGCAAAGATAATGACAGTATCTCATTATAAAAAATTACCATTTTGAGGCAGGAAGTCCTTGGCCTCAGCTCCAATTTTCATTAGAAACTAATGGTTTATTACTAACCTTGAAAATCTTACAGGACTTGCAGTGTCTCTAAAGACCAGATCCCGTCATTTAGGCTTGCATGAAGTACCTCTCTCTGTGATTAGCCCCCTCCTTTCGGTGGGAGCAATTACAGAATGAAGAGCACAGCTCTGGTGAGGACAGGTTGTTCAGGAGATGGGCCAAAAGCCCCTCACACTGCCTGATTTTCTGTGGGGCTTCTGCTGAAATCAGCGATGTAATGGTAGAAACAAGACTGACTCTGCAGGCTGCCTTGTATGAGTCACTGTATATTAAAAAGCCAGCTGGATTCAAAATCACAGGTCAAACAAAACCTCTTTATTTAGCTAAGCAAACAAAAGGACAAAACACTTTTAAACCTGAAAAGTGAGCCTGTACGTATTTTTATCAATGTAATGATCCACAGGCACTAAGTAACACCAGCAAAGCACTAGAAGTTCTAATCTCTATTCTGCTGCTCTCATTTTAAAGGAATAATTTTTTTAATGAGGTAAAAATAATTTCTGATAGTGCAGCTGCTCCTAGGCTCTTTGGCTGGCTTTTTTTTTGTGGTAGTCATTTAAAAAGCAAAAAAAGCCAAGGGGGAAAACAAAACCCCATGTTTTCTCCTTCGTGCTTCTTCATGATGGAGACATGCGACTCGGAGTGCAAGGAGTGACCGAGCGGGTGCGCTTCAGCTGTGCACAGAGGGTGAGCACATCTGAAGCTGCTGGGTTTGCTTCTTGGGGGGCACTCTGAGTTGTGAGGTGTCTCCCCATTGCCTGGTCCCCATCAAGTGAACTCCTCTCGGGGACCTGCGGCAGCTGGAAGCTCAGGGAGCAGCTCCTGAGCTGCTGTGTTCTGCCCAGGAGTGCCACAAAAAACTCCCCTGGGTGGAAAACCAACACACATTTCACTGCCCTCTCGATGTTTGAACACTTTTCTCTGAACACAGAAAGCTCTCCCAGGGAAAATATCCCCCCAGGGGGAGTTTCATTTATTGAGGGCAGTAAGGTGGCGTGGAAATAATCCAGCTGCTGCCAGGGCGCCTGGAGAGCTGTAAGCGCTGGCTCAGCACTGACGGGAGATGTGGCAACCGGTTCAGTGGGGGCAGGTCTGCTCGTGTCAGCTCTGTTCTCTGCAAAGAAGTGACAGAAGGTGGCAGAAGGCGAAGCAATGGTGTGGTCTCTGTGCAGGGTCCACGAAGACTGAGAAGGGTTTTTTTGGAGCAGATACCCATCCTGTTTATTTTTTTTCATTCTAGTTTGTTGGCACCATATTACACATCGTGGGAGAGAAAGAGAAGGAGAAAAGATGAAGGTACTAAGGTCTGCATTAGGTGAAGAGCACAGTGGTTCAGAGTATCATTCACGACATGGAAACAGATCCTCCAGCAGGTACCTTGGATACGTCAGCTGAATGCTGAATGCTCAGCCCTTCCAGCAATGCGTTGGTGCTGCACACAGAAGAAGAGACCAAAAACATGTCTTCATTGTGGTGTCATTTGAGTTACTATATCATCAATCCTAGGCACCCTCAAGTGGATAACTGCTAGAACAGCAGATCCCCTGGGCTGCCCAACCTACCTCACCGCCTTGTGGAGGAATAAAACGTGGTCAAGATCCACCTTTCACCCTGCCTTTGGGCACAATTAAGCTTCTAGCTGCAAGCCCAGGCTTGGCAATCACCTACAAGACAACATGCCTCTTCTATCCCCTGTTGCCCTCTGTGCCCCTGACACAAGGTGCAGGGGCAGAGCATCTTTGGTCCATCCCTTGTACCTTCCCCATGCAAGCAGAGGGCTTCCGAGCAGCTGTCCTTATGGCACAGGCTTCCTCTCCACCCAGGCAGGACCAGAGCACAGTCCCTGCACCTGAACACTGCCAGTCTTGGTTAGTCCATGCTGCTTGCTGTTTTTGTTGAAGAAAAGACATTTTCATTTGTTTTCAGACAAAGGAACCTGTGTTTCTATCACACTTATTTGGGTCCTTCACTATGTCCTGTTAACATCGGTTGATTTTCCCTTGCCTTTCCATGTGCTTTATGTCACCCACACAGCTGGACTGCTGCACTACTGTGTTACCCAACATGATCTCTGCTTCATGCTTCCACGTCTCCAGAAACCTGCTCCTTGTTCCACGTATTTCAGTTCCTGGAGCATCTCCTGAAGGTGCTGTATCCTAGAGTGGTGCGAGACGATACAAGCTTGCTCTCGATCTCGCTCACAGCTGGGCATGGAATCAGAACCTGAATATTGAGGACAATATCTGCCAGTGTTTCACTGCACTTTGGTTCCCTGCTTTTACCTGTTGCCCGTGCCCACAGGCATTATAGGATGTGTTGAGGGGAAATAGCAAATCTGAATAACAGTTAATGGAACTTTTTTCTGAGTCGTTTTAGCTCTCTGCACATGTATTTCCTTATAACTATGTAAATAGGAATTACAGTTCTATAATAATAAATAAAAAAAGAAACAATACTGTGTGAATTGAGCTCTTGAATTCTGAGTTTATATCTGCCTCTCCAGCTTTACTCAGAAAGGAGTAAATTTAGTGTGTAAAATTCTTATGATGGCAGGTTTTTAAAGATGTGTCAGCAATCAAAAATGAGAATTAGAGGTCTAGGATCAGAATTAGGAAAGGATTTAAGCACCCGTATTCCTAAATATGGGCCCCTCGGCGATCTTGCTTACTGACTGGAACTACAAGTGCCAAATCAATTGGCTGCTTTACATTTTTATCCTCAGAGCCCTTATAGCCAGGCAGCAGCATCTGCACAGGCTGCTTTGCTTTTTCACAGCCCAAGCAGCCTGCAAGCTGCTTTCCCCCCCTGCTAAACTCAGTGGGAGTTCAGGAGCTCTGTGTCCTTACACCTGTATTTGCCACGTGGCTCTGTTTGGTAGCACGGGAACACCATGTGAGATAAGAACAATCCAGGTGTTTTCTGTCTGCACTGGCCAGTATTTCCACAGACTTAAATTCCCTCCAGCAGAGGGGTGGGCTGAGCGCAGGATATTGGCAGAGAGGGGTTTTTTATGCAATGGAGGTTTATCAGCACTGTTGGAAACGCTTGTCTAGCACAGGATGTTTTGGTTCAATGATGCGGGGACGGCAGGGACAGACTGGCTGGGATGCTTCAGGCATAGGGGTTGGATGGGGTCAGGAGGAGACAAATCAGCTCTGAGGGAAGGGAAGAAATTCTCAGCTGGGGGAATATTTTCGTGCTTTTTTCCTGCTGCTCGGTGTCTAGCTCCTGGCTGGTTTAAAACAAAGTTGTTTTTTTCCTGGAAAGGAGTCTCCAAGTGGCCTCCATGTGTGGTTGCTTCAGTTTGTAGCTTAACGAGATTTTTCAGGGCAGGTTTGGAAAAATGTTTTAAAAATTAGCTTGAACCTTGTGTTTTTCTTGAGATACGACTTATTTTGCATAGATCAGTACTAATTGTCTCACTGACAGGATGATGGCATGCAGATTAATAATTATTTTAAAACTGAGGCAGAAGGAGAGACTCTGGAAACACTCCCCAGGATCTAGATTGTTTGAATAAAGGTTGAGTCTTCTATAAAACATAACTCAATCTAGACTGCATTTGGAATGACCGAAATTTTTTAATCATCACCTTCAGTGACAGGTTATCCTTTGCATCATGGTGAGATAATGTGATTGTATACCTGCAAGCAGATATAATTTGTCACTTCTGGTTGTTGCTGCTTTTTATAGAAAGACATGCATCTAGGTAATACTAAGGTATTGTCAAAAGAAGTTTCTTTTGTCAGAAATTAGATGCATCAGTAAATATGCAGACCCTGCTCCTTTCCAATATCAGTCTCTGATTTTTGATACAGAGCTAATTTTTCTTCATCAACAGGAAGTTAGATTTTCCTAAAGCATTTATGATTTTTCCAAACAGTGGTGTATCCTGTTTTATACATAGTTGTGCGGTGGCAAATAAGAAAAACGGGAGACAAATAAATTAAGGGCTCCACCTTTCTGTACACTTGCTGTTCTATAAATGGCTCAAAGAAAATAATAAGGTTGATTGAATTACGCTGTCAAAATAGACACATCAGAAAGCCCTTTGCAGGGAGGGTTTGGGGATGAAGTGTGATCTGTGCACTAAGCATAAATCTAAGGCTCTGAGCAGCTTCTCTACTTGACGCGGCTGAAGATGGACTCCTTTCTCCCGGGGATCTGAGCTGCTCCGTGGCAGTCAAAGACCGTCATGTGAGAGAGAGGTATTTGCAGAGCAATCCTTTGTATGAGGCCTCACTCGTAACACTGGAATAGTGAGCCCTAAGAGTAGCCAGATACTGCCTATTCATGAATAGGAACAACTAATTGCGTTATTTTCATTTGAAATGAAATCGGAGATATTATCATACTTTGTTGTAGTTGCTGTGCTGTCAGACAGCATCAGTGCCACAGTAGACGTGTTTGCAGGAGATAAAGGCTCTGTGAAGCACCACAACTCTCCCAGACCTGTTTAGCTGAATACCCCGCTGCTGGCTTGCCTGCTGAAACCCACCGCCACGTCAGCAGCAGGCAGCACTTATTGTGCCAGCCAGAACATCTCTAATTTTCCTCTTCCATGAGATATTTTTGGAAGTTAGGGAAGGCTCTGACTCTGCTTTCATCATCATTAAAACTGGGACCTTTACCTGACCATAGGATGTCCATAGTATTGGTCAGATCTAGAAAAGCTTCCTAATAATACTCTTCTGCCAGCCATGCTTGCTCTGAAATGAGCACTTGTTACTTTATCTGAGCAGGCAGAAACATGCTGAATGTGTCTGATACTTCACTTGACAATGTCAGTCCAGCTTCTCTATCACGCAGGCAACAGAACGGGTTTTCTGCCCAAGCAGTTACTTATCCTGTCTGCCTGCCAAGCTACATGGCTGTGTTGCTACCTCTCCAGCAATTCCCCGCTCCATTTCATTCCTGCCACAAACTGAGGAGTGTGTTGGTGGCAGTCAGTGCTGTGGGTGCTTCTCATGAAGCACTGGGCAGAGCAAGACATGGTAAGTGTCCTATCCCACTCTGTGCAGCGTCTCTACATAGTAACAGGCAAAAGTTGGACACCTGCATGAAAGCTTGTGCTTTGTTACCCTCTTCTTCTGCAGGGCAGCAAATGATGATACGAGAAAAAGAGGCAGCAGTTAAACTTGCTTAGGAGCTACCAAAGAACATCAGAAAAGTCATTTTGCTCCTGGAACAAGGGGTTTGCCTACAAAATGCAGACAGAATGCATGTCTTCTGTTCCCACTTTGGGAACACTCATATGTGTCTGTTGTTCCTGTTCCTCTCACTTCTTGCCCTAACACCCCCATTTGCCTTCATTTCTGCCCCAGAAGTTGCCTTCCATCTCTCTTCCCTGAAGGCACTGTGAAAATGTTGAGTTTCCTTCTCTTGGCGTGAACTGCCTTTCCTCAAACACATTTCCATTTTCCTTTCAGACAGCGCTACCACTTCTCTCAGAGGGATTTCACACGTGGAGTCAAGTGGACATCATCTCAGAGAGGACTGCTCCCCTAACACTTCTGCACCACTTCTGCCCTGGTTACACCTGGAGAAACCATAACTGAGAGGGATCTGTGGGCCTAACCAATGAAGATGCAAACAAAAATGCCTGGTTCTATCAGATCTGCAGCTTGCTTTGTCTTCTAGTGCTCCCCAGAAGGATCTGTAAGGTGGTGGAGTTTATTCTCTGTCTTTTGAAAGCCACCTACCACCAAAGGTGAAAAGATGCAACAGGAGTGATACTTTGCAGGATACTCAGCATGTTACATCCCTGAGGTTTTCAGAGCAAGCACTGAAGGCTTATCCCACCTCACCATTACATGATGATTCCTGGCCAGGATAATCCTAAAGGCCACGTGGTGCTGCTGGGCTACCTGAAGAACATCTTCAAGACCTGCCTTTGGGGTGTGATAGGCAGTGCAATGCCCCATGGATCATTTTTTCCAGGTGTCAGGGTAGGAGCAGAACAGATTAACGTGAGTGTAGAGGTCAAGTCCCACTTACAGAGCACAGCCAACATGCAGGTGCATTCAAATTCATCTAAAAAACACACCATGAGCTGCTTTTGCACGTATCAGAGAGGTCAGTCACAGAATCATATAATCACAGAATGGCTGGGGTTGGAAGGGACCTCTGGAGATCATCTAGTCCAACCCACCTGCTAAAGCAGGTTCACCTAGAGCAGATCACACAGGAATGTGTCCAGGCGGGTTTTGAATGTCTCCAGGGAAGGAGACTCCACAACCTCTCTGGGCAGCCTGTTCCAGGGCTCTGGCACCCTCGAAGTAAAGAAGTTTCTCCTCATATTCAGATGGAACCTCCTGTGCTTCAGTCTGTGCCCGTTGCCCCTCATCCTATCGTTGGGCACCACTGAAAAGAGTCTGGTCCCATCTTCTTGACATCCACCCTTGATTTATAAGCATAAATAATGTCGCCTCTCAGCCCTCTCCAGGCTGAACAGAGCCACGTCTCCCAGTCTTTCCTCATAAGAAAGAAGCTCCAGACCCCTGGTCATCTTCACAGCCCACTGATGGACTCCCTCCAGTAATTCCTTGTCCTTCTTGAACTGGGGAGCCCAGAACAGGACACGGCACTCCAGATGTGGCCTCTTTGGTGGAAGTAAAGGCTCTCCCACTGTGGCAGAGCCTCTGCTGACAGCTCCCGTGGACACAGAAGCCCAGCCACCCAGCTGTGGGCAGGAGGCAGAGGGGAGGAGGCAAACCAGGCAAGACGCGGAGGGCAACCCAAAACAGAGGAGCTTTGGCAGCCGGCTCTGCTACAAGCCCTGGGGGAAGTGGGTGTCTTGTCTCTCCCACTCAGGTCACACAAACCCCAAGTCTGGGACAGGTGGTGCTGGGCGCTCGGGGATCCCCTTCCCCACCCTGCCTTGCTGCCTCTCCGAGAGGCTTCAGTGGTGGTCTGTAATTTGCTGGCTTTCTTAATCAGAAAGTGAGACTGAGAAATCCACGTTTATGTCCTTGAACGTATCACCCACTAGCAATAAGCATATCTTTTAAACAATCTAATCTGGCTTTTACATAATCTTGCTTTCGCTCCATTCCCAAATGCCCTAATATGATGTCTACAGCTCTGTCTGTCCTGGTATTACCTCTCTTTGCTTCCACATAGAAGGGAAGTTGCTGTTCCTGCTTCTTAAGATTACTCTCAAGTGACCTTCCTTTAAAATTTATAACCCTATATAAATCCACAGCAACGATCTCTCGGCTGTTCCAGCACTTTGGGCTATCGATCGGCTGCGATGTGCTCGCTGTGCTGTGGTTAACCGGGTCCGTCACCCTCACTCACCCCAAGCAAAGGAGAGAGAAGAACTATTGCTCTGTGCAGTTTCCCGTCAAGCTGCATTTCTCATGAGCTGCTTGCACACTTCATCCATCACACAGATGTTGTCCATCTTTCTGCAGGCTCCTTTATGCTGTGACCCAATAGTGATGGCTTCTAACATTTGAAAATGTACCTTTGTAGAGAGATACAGTGGAAACCTTTATGGTTTATATTACTCTTCTTCTGGTTTTAATTGTTAAAGTCTTACCTGCAGATGATGTAGGCAGCATGGCCGGTGAATCTACAGAGCCCAAGAGTCTTTTTACTGCCTGTTTGTGCCTCTTCTCCTGTTGTTGAGTTGATTTTGTTGCTTTCGTTTCTATAAACACAACAACTGCTTTATGCAAATGTCCTCCATAACTGCAGTGGAGGAAGAAAGCCTGACACGAACACTAATTCTTCTGTGTAACCTCTCAAGAGCATTGAGCTAACCTCATAAGCAAGGGAGGAGAGCTTGGTTTTGGTGTAATTTCTGTGTAAAGCCCCCTGTGAGAGCAATCACTGGGGGTGTGCTGCTGGCGCAGGAGGAGGTACTGAGTCATGTTTTACACGTGTCTGTCTCAGGCAGTGTGATTCAATTTTTTCATAAAAGACTTGGGTGATGGGCAGCGAGAATACTTACTCCATGTGAAGCTGTCAGGCAGCTGGGAGGCACTGCAGTTACTTTGGAGGACTGACTTGGTGGTCAACACAATCTTATCAAGACTGAAAGAGAGTCTGGAGAGGAAAAAAAAAAAAGGAGATAGTCTATTTAGGGGCAAGCACAGCAACTCAGCAGGAAAACCAGCAGTGCAAATCCAGGATGGAGAGTGACCCATGGAGGAATATCATGAGCCGAACGTGGTCAATAGCATCGTCTCACCATTTGTGAAGGCTCAGGGGAGCTCCTCCAGTATGTGAAAGCTGCTGTAAAAGTGGAAGGAAATCTTGTGCCTTCAGCGTCCATGCTTTGTAGAACAATGAATGACGGACTTAATGACAGCAAGAAAGAGTCAGGCTTGGCATTGAAAAATTGTTCGAAATAAAGGAGCACTGAAACAATCTGTATGGGGAGGTTGTGGGCACCTCCATCACTAGAAACCTCTCACAGCAAGTCACAAACCTCCACCAGGAACAACACAGGAGAATGAGTCTGTCTCCAGACAGAGTGACAGCATGAATAAACTCTTGACGTCTCTTCCAGCACTATTTTAGTGTGTCACTGTCATAGTCACAGGTACTTTTTGCAAATACTTGAGTAGTGGGTAGTCAGATACTACAGTTCTCTACCTTCTGTTTAGTCCAGACTTGGTGATTATTTTGTTACATATTGCTGGACCTCTAGGACCAGCAATTGTTCTCCCAGTTCATTCAGTATCTAGACACCAGAATGGAGTGCTTACAAGCAGAATTGTTTATGAATAAATACAACAGGCTTTTCCCAAAAAATATTTCCTGCAGTGTATGAGCATCTTCTTAATCAAGTCTTGAACTCTGAGTTTGCACGTGTGTGTATATATACACATCTTTTTAAATGAAGTTTTCTTTTGATGGACTTCCTTGAGTGCACCCTATTGCTAGGAGGGAGTGCTACAATCATCCCTCACGGCAGGAGGCACTTTGGTACATTTCCTCTCACAATCATAGCCGGCTGACCTCCAGGTTGTTGTGGACAAATGACTGAGGTCCTCTGAGGAGAGCTGTGCCTGCAGGTGTAAGCTGAAGCCCTCTTCTTCTTTGAGATGGTGTGCAAAAAGATGATGGAGTAAACTGTCTTTCCTCTTTAGCTAAAGCTGGGTTTGGAAACCAGTGACATACAAATAACAGTCTAGGAAAAATGTCCCAAGTAACGTGATTTCCATGGAGATGGTCTTTATTCCATGTTATCTACAACCAATGGGAGGGAAGGGTTATTGAATCAGTGTAAGCTCCTAATACCAGACTGCCAGCCCCTGTTAACAGCTCCGAGCCCTTCCCATCCATACGGTGTGAGTGACCACTCCCCAGGCAGAGGGCAGGGCCTCCAGCCAGCAGGGGCTGGCGCTACCAAAAATAGCAGGGGGTGGAAGAAAATCTCCTTGAGATGCTCAGGTCTGTTGTACGTGCTCTGTAGCAACCGGCATAGCACTATAGAGACGGCAAATTAAATCATAACAATGTGGATGAACAAATGGGGTCAAGTTCTAGTAGGAACTTGTGTCAGTAGGACACAGCCATTAATTTTAATTAATGGTAATTGTAATGTAATGGTGTCTGACAGCACAATTAAGGTAGGTGCGCACGTGCATATGTGCACAAGTCAGTGTCTGCAACCTCAGAGGACAGACCTTATGGCTTTGACAGAAAGGTCAGGGTAGGAGGGATCTTAAGGGATCACCCAGTTCCCTATCTGCTCAGGCCATTTAGGGAACTTGTGGAAACTAGGAGAAAAGAACGCTATCCCTCTGAAAAACTTTGGCCAAGCTTTGCTGAGAAAACTGGAGTAAAGCAAAAAGTCTTCATGAAGGTTAGTCCCCCGAATTGCCAAACAACTCCACCAACTTCTACGGCTGGTAAAAACAAAGCAAATAAGGGAATCAATACGTAATAATGTAGCAGATAACAAGTTGACGAGTGAGAAGCTGCATGTGTTTATACGGGGTAGATCACATCAGACAAAATCAATAGCTGTCTTTGTCAAAGCTATAGGCTTGGTGATGACAGGATACATTTATCTAAATTATAACAACTTACAACAAAGAACCTTGCAGAAAACCTGGGGCAAGGCAATCTGTTCAGATGCTCATGCCACTAAGTTTGAGTTAGTCAAACTGTTAGTTAAAAAAAGGCAAGAATTCAGTTTTCTGGACCCTTTGAGGGATGCTGACCTGACGCATTTTAAATAAGGATGAGATGCTGTCCAACACCCACAGAGCTGCGTACTACACTAATCACCCCATGCAGAAACCCTACTCATTCGCTACCCTGAGGAATTGTTGACTGAAAGCCTTCATATGGCTTAGAAGATCTGTGGTACAGAGCAAGTTCACTACGACTGGTGTCACTTGGGTGCATCTTTCCAAGGACACGTCAGCCCCAGGACCATCCCATGGACACACTGTCCAAAGAGATGCAAGAATTGAATACAGGAAGAAAAGGCAGAAGGCTCCTTGGGAAGTGGAAATGGTGGCAGCGAGTGCCTGCACAGACGTGGCTGTTACCTGAAAAGGATGTTTCTGCCATGGGCGCGGCTGTATAAAAGAATCACAGCAGAGGGTTTGCTGCAGGACTCCAAGTGTTGCGTCCTCAGCAATGAGAGTGTTGCCCAAGTCCCTTGTGCATGGTTGTGCTCCGTGGCCAGGGTTTGGGTTTTAGACTTGACTCATTGGCCTTTTTTGGCAGTGCACATCTGTAACACACTCCCTGCTATCTCCACAGGGCGAACCAAGCACCACTGGTAACCAGCTATAAAATGGCCATAGGAAAGCACATAGCAGCCAAGTGTAATCAGTTGACACATAAAATGTGTTAGCCTCGTTGATATTTTCCCAGAGTATTTACTTTTCTGTGAACATCAGGTTAATAAAGATGTTTAGCGCAACCACATGATTGCAATAATATTGGTTTATAGCTGGCTCTTCACGTTGGCTTTGCTCTGAGGAGAAGGGGAGGGAAGACTCTTACAGCATTTTCTTTCCGTACTATTAAAAATTTTCATGTTAGAAAGATATGTGATACAGGAATATGTGCAGTTATTTGTGCCAGTAAATCTCTAATCTGCAGACAACTAACCAAAAGAAAACTAGTAATTTAGCCAAGCTTATTGACTTGGTTTATTGCAGCCCGTCAAAGGAAAATCTGCACTTAAACAAGCTGCTGAAATCACGGGCACCGATACCTCAATATCCGGTCGCTGATAAAGGTCCGTCCGCCACTGTTTGCATGGAAACATTTACGGGAAAGGGATCAGTTATTTCACTTAAGAGGACCCCGGGGGCTGTTCGCCTTGCCAGCCATGTTTACCTCTGAGCAGGTCGGCCTTGGCTGGAGCGAGGGTGCCTCGCACTGCACACAACCCGGAGAATAATAGGAACCACACCACCTCCCCAGCTGGTTTTGTGGGGCAGCAGGCTCCAAATTGATACATACTCACTGCTTTGTTTTTATGAAATATCCTTTGCCCAGCTCCACATGGAGAAGCACGTCTGTGGGACAGTCACCACAGACAAGCAGCTTTGCCTGGATGGAGGCTGGGTCTCGTCCTGTGAGCCTGAGATGTGGAGAGGTCTCGGCATTATCCCTGCCATTCCCCCTCTCCTTCCCAGGGGTGGAAAGAAACCCCTCTGTGTGGGCTGCTCCTCCCCAGCCCCTGGCCTGTGTTAGGAGATGGTACAGCAGCAATGAGTAAAAGCCTGGGGATTTATTGGTGTACTTGCCTGTAGGATGCTCCTTGTTTTAAGCGGGGTGATGCTGTCAAGAAATGACTCTGTGGCAGCTCACCCATCCTCAAAGATCTGATTAAAAAGATACATTTTTTTGCAATGTCTCATGCCTGCAGACAAAATGGATATTCAAAAATTCATTTGTAGACTTTCGTTTTCTTGAGTACTGCAAATGTTTTCAGCCAAACTATACTTTCCTGCTTTCCAGCATTTCCACAGAAGAATAAAAACCATTTCCCAGGCTGCTCCTCTGAAGTCTCTGGGAGATGCTGGCATTCAGCTTGTCACATCATCAGCTCCTCACATCATCAGCTCCTCTATTTATATGCTTAAACCAGGACCTAGGATGTCAGTGTTTGCCAGCTCCAGGCAGGACTAGTTTTTAACATGGCTGCATGGCTGCCTAGTGCAGCAGAGGCCAGCACCCAGTTTCACACCTTGATACAAACACTTATGGGATGGTAATGATCCAGTACACTGTAAAACAACTCATGTGTTGGCAGGAGTGTGTAAGCGTGCCCAGATCATGTGTGTTGTACATAACACCCGGTAGCGAGCTAAGATGCATGCTTGGAGGTGAGCTCTGAAAGCCACCAGCTGCCCTGGGGTGAGGGCAGGCTCTGTCCCAGGGCAGGGATCCACCGGGGGAGGCAGCCTTGGGATGGGATCGCTCATTTGTGCTGCCTGACCTGTCAAATCGCCAGGAGACAGCCAAGCCCAGTGCCAGCTCTCGGGCACCACCTGGATGGGTCATCCACGAGCTCCAGCAGTGGTGAGGAGCAGCTCCCTGACTCCCAGCACAGCAACCTGCCTTCCCTGTGCAGGCTCGCTCACCCCTGCTCCCCGAGGAGATGCCAGAGCACAGAAGCACCGCACCAAGCACCTGCTTTAGTTTCTTACTGCTTACGGAGACTGAAACCCACAGACAACCCTGCCAGCTCTTACCTCTAGTAAGTACAGGAGGGTATACGCCACAGTGCTCCACGTGGGGCTGCACCAGTGCAGAGCAGAGCGGGACAGTCACCTCCCTGCCCGGCTGGCAATGCTGTGCTGGATGCACCCAGGACACGGGTGGCCCTCTTGGCTGCCAGGGACACTGTTGGCTCGTGTTCAACTTGCTGTCAACCAGAACCCCCAGATCCTTCTCCGCAGAGCTGCTCTCCAGCATCTCGTCCCCCAGTCTGTATGTACAGCCAGGGTTGCCGTGTCCCAGGTGTAAAATCCAACACTTGCCCTTGTTGAACTTCATGCGGCTGGTGTTTGCCCAGTTCTCCAATTTGTCCAGATCCCTCTGCAGGGCCTCTCTGCCTTCAAGAGTGTTGGCAGCTCCTAAAAACTACTAAAAATAATGCTAAAAAAGCAAGCAGAAACAGGATAAGGAGTACAGACGCTTCCCCTCAGCCCTGTCTCCTGGGTCAGCCACGAGGAGAGGGTCTGGTTTAGAAGGATGTTGTTGGGCTGGGAGGGGTGCAGATGCACAGGGCACCCCAACAGTAGGGCTCCAGCACCCACCGGCACCCCACATCTAACAGTAACAATTCCCATAGGGGCTTCACCACAAACCCCAGGCTGTGACCAGGATGGGTAAGCAAGGCCCCTCATAGCAGAGCCACAACATAACAAATTGACAAACATGTGACTGGTAATTATGCTACTTGCCAGGCTTAAGTGAAGCTTAATAAGATGGAAACCCCATCTTTAAGTATTTATAAAAGATGATACTAACCTATTAGGAATTAAATCTTCCTTAATGCCCCTGTGTTTCCTCAACTGTGCTGTGAAGATCACAGTGTTCCTGCAGGTAGGAACCTCTGCAGAAACACTATTTCAGTGCAGAGGAATAACTGTATATGAGCCATGCTCTGCTCATCCTTAGGGAACAGCTTGCTTAACTTATACCACCTGCCTTCTGGTGTTTCTGGCCAGTCTAGTTCATTTAGTAATCAGCACTTGGGCAAATTCCCAGTGACTTTTCCTGCACCTGAGGGCCATACTGCTGTTCTGCTGGGAACAGCATCCCTCCAATCAGTTTATGATCAATTTATGTCAAGGTGTGACCTCTGGCTGTGCTGCTCTTGTGCATTTAAATGCCAGCACCCTCCCACCTGCCTTCCTACACCTGAATCCTGAAGATTAGTTGTGATGGGCCATGTCTACAAAAAAGGCCCCAGTCACGGTTTTTCAGAAAGACCTTTAGAAATAGCCCAAGATACTCTTGAAATAAGAGGTGGGGTTGTTTTCTATTTTTTCTGCTTTACTTGAGGAGAATATCTTCAGCCAGTGCCCACCAAAGCCAGACCTTGGCTGTGGGTTAGCAGCCCGGCTGTTTGTGCCCCTTCCCATGGCAGAGCTATGTGTTTCTTCACTCAGGACCTTTCTGCAAACGAGGGGAAATATTCTCAAACATCCCGTGTCCTATTTGCAGAAATGGCACAGGCATTTCTGAGTAACATCTCAGAGTCCAAAGCAATGTAACTCCTTTCGCAAAAGAGATCTCAGGTTATCCACAGTCATCTGGGTGCTTGTTTTGGTTTTGTTTTTTTTTTTTTAAGTGCTCTCAAGCTCCCTTGGATCTGAACTGATCTGTGGTCTGCAGGAGGCTGAAGCTGGCACACCGAGAGCAAGGAAATGCTTTGGGTATTAGAGGCACTTTCTGCAGCTGACAGTACACGTGGGCTGATCGATTAATTCCCCGACAGGAGCACTAGTTCTGCAGCAGGGAGGAGCAGATGGGCATTGCTCCTGCATCAGACTGCTGCCTCCTGTAGAGGAAAGGTGTCGCAGAGCTCTTGCTACACGAACCAGCCCCAGCTGATGTTCTCACTCTTTAGCTTGTGGTTTCTGTCCTTCCCGGTAGTTGAAGGAGACTGGGATGGTGGGGCTGTGTCACCTGTCCCAGCCTGCGTTGCAGCAGGCCCATGGGCAGGGAGGGGTGCGTGTGGGTCTGGCTGCTGTGCTGAGGCCCCTGAGGGTCCCTTTTTGGAGTTCTCCTGGGCTCTGTGGTGCCACGGTGTGGAGCTGCTCACAGAGTGGTAGCGGCTCCTTCTTCCCTTTCCCAGATGACCAGAAGAGAGGGATTTCTCACTCACCCTGAGGGCTCTCACAGGACTCTTGAAGGGCTTGTCCCTCTGTCCCTGGGCAAGCAGGAGGCTGGGGGAGCCCCATCACAGCACAGCCCAATGCTGGGGCCATCTAGCCCCCATCTCCTTGAGCAGGTGGGGGCCCTGGTTCTTCAGCGAGCATGCCAGGGATGACGCAGGTACCTCGCGAGCCCTCTCCTTCAATATCCATCCTCCCTGGGGACTGGGGTGACCAGCACAGTCCGGGTGAGGCCCAGGGAGGCTGCTCTGCCTGCTGCACGTAGTTTGCTGCCGTTTTGCTACCTCTTTTCTCTCCTTCCTGTCTCTTAAATAAATAAAAGGAAAGAAACGAAAAGAAAAGAAGGGGAGAGCTAAAAATAGGAATAAATGGTAAATGGAAGGTACGAGATGCCAAACGCGGGCTTTGACAGGAAAAGCAAAAGTGATTAAAAATTGCTTCTGTTGTCCTGACGAGAGCACTTTCTCTGGCGGAGGGACCCGCCGGGGCTCTGCAAGGCGGGGAAATGCCGCCACCTCCCGACGCGCAGCCCGGCCCGGCCGCGGGTGCGGCTGCCGCCGCTTTCGGGTTTCAGCACCGCCCGGCGCCCGCAGGGCACGGAGGGGTCCGTGGTTAGCCCCGGGATAAAGCCAAACCGTGCACGCTGTCTGCAGGCACCAAGGGCACAGGAATTACACATCATCAGCAACCTGCTAGTTTGCAGAGGTTGATCAAACATTTCCTGACGGTGGGTGTGAGTGAAACAGGGGCAGACAGGGAAGAAGCAGCCTTTCCGTATAAATAGGCAAAAGGAAAGCATTTCTCCTTTCATTACATTTATTTCATTATGACTACATTTTAATTATTATTCTTGCACTGAAGGCAGGCAGAAAAATACGGTGGTAGATGCGGGGATGAACAGCTCTTACTGATCAGAGCAAAGTGGCATGTATAGTTCTTCCAAAGGCTTGTTACCTGCAAAGGGAGAAGGAAAAGTTCAGAAATCAAAAGGGTGGCCATCCTTCACAGGCAGATAAAAGTCTGCTGGTGGGTTTGCCTGCCTGCCTTCGGCTCTCCCTGTGCCAAACAGAAAGGCGAAAACATCCCCATTGACATGGCGGGAACAAGGACCACAGCTGAAAACACCATCCCAGGAGCGGGGCTGGTCACTGCAGCGAGTGGGGTGCAGGGTCAGGGTGTTTCATCTGTTGGGACACTTGGGAACAGCTGAGGATCCAATTTTGCATCCAGGAGGGGGATCTCTACTAGCAAGGGTGATAACATGTACCAAAGGAGCAGCATCACCCCACAGTTGGGCTGGGCCAGCCGTCATGGCTGGTACCAACCAAGGTGACAGGGTGCTTTCCTGGAGGCTCCCCTGGGGATGATGGTGGTGCCAACCTTCTGTCCTGGATCCAGCCCTGTGCCATGCCACGGTGGTGGCAGAGCTCACCTGAGCTGCAAGTGCTGCTCTGGACCATCCTTGCCGGATTCGGTGAGTGCCGCTCACCTCCCGCTCCTCTGCGCTGCCTTCCCTGGGGGCGCGGGCAGGCAGGGCTGGCGCAGAGGGCTGTCGTTTGCGCTGGTAATCACAGCGCTCTCCCTCTCTCTCCCTTTCATCTGTTAGATAAAGCACTGGAAGCTGGAAGATCCCAGCCAGCACCCACGGGAGACAGGCACACCGAGCCGCTTTGGAGCGCCCAGCCACGCTTCAGACCCCGCTCCGACACAGGGTGATATTTTTGGATCCAAACTCCAGCAACCTTCTTTTCACTTAAGAGGGTCTAGATACGTATTTTAAGAAGCATGTACCTTCTCTGGAATTAGTGCTGCCTGGGCAGAGTGGGGGTGGCCGTGGTCCCCAGCCAGGCAGGGAGGCAGCCAGGGCAGCAGGAACACAGCACCGCTCCCCATCTCTCCATTACAGAGAAAGCAGGGGCTGAAATTTCATTGCAGCAATGCTAAGAATAATATATATATGATCAAAAAGCCTGTTTCTTCTCTGGGGATTGTGAGTTTGCTGAAGGTTTGCTGTAGGAAATAAGAGAAGAGCTGTTTTGGAAAGGCTTGTCTGGCTGAGAAACAGCGGCGATGTGCCACTATTTTTGGATAGCTTTCTGTCAAAGGCAGCCTGTAGTTTGCTAACCGGCTTTCAATGTTTTAAAGCATGGTGCTAGTTAAAAGTAGAAGGTTTGCAAGGGCCTTTTTGTTGCGCTTAGATTGGAATAAGTGTTTTTAGGGGCATTTTAAGCACAAATGAATCAATACGTCCTCTTACCTCCATCTGATGAATGGGAGGTGAAAGCAGAAAAAGGGAGCTCTGGGCAGGAGGAGCAAGGAGCCACCTTCACGTGCCCTTGTCTGTACTCATGGGTGTTTTATCAGCGCCAGCCCATGCCGTGGCCCCAGTAAAACCAGCCACAAGCACAGGTGAAGGCTGCAGTCTTGGGGATGGGAACGGGGTGCTCAAGAGCAGCACAGAAGCGGCAGCAGCCGGCGATGGAGCCAAGCGTGGCTCGCTGCTGGCTCCTTCCCTCCGCCGTCCTGGTTTGTGCAGAGCTCTGCTTCCTTTCATGTAATCAACAAATTAGTTTCTGTAATTTACCTTACAAACAAGACACTCATATGCTTGCTCCCTTTTTTTTTTTCTTTTAGAGGTTTAGCAAGCAAACAGTGGGAGACCAAAGAATTAAAGCCATAAAGTAATCTGCATATAATCAGTAATTACCATGAATCAAACCCTCCTTCAGTTCAGCTGGTTATTATTTCCCTGATAATGTAATTCTCTGCGCTGACAAAACTAGGAAATGCTCATTTTCACCAGAATGGCAAATAATTTCCCGCTGTGAACATAATACTCTATCAAGCAGTTTAGTGACCACATAAATTCAGCTAATGAAATTTATGTGAGTATAAGGACTATTAAAATCAGGGCGGGGAAATGCTAAAGTAATTGCTCCCGTGTGTGTTGGGCCACTAGACTTCTGTTAAACACCTCTGTACAGGTGTCACTGACTGTGACATCCATGTCACTGACATGGATGATGGCAGGGTGCTCCAGCAGGACGTTTGTTTAGCCCGAATGCGGGTGATGGCCACGTGCGGCTGTGGCCACCTGAACCCATTCGGTTTGCCCCTGTGGGACCTGCTCAGGCACAGAGGGCGCTGTGGCCACCTCTGGGGCAGGGCCTTGGCCACGATGCTCCCAAAACCACCTCCTGGTTTGCAGGGGGTGTGTAGTCAGCTTTGCCACAGTTGTGGGAGCTGGTGCAGCTGTACCCTGTGTTTGCAGAGTCCTCCAGAGACCCTCACACCCTGGGACTTTGCAAGCTGCAGAGACGTGGCAAGTCAGCGGAAGGTTTCAAAAACTGAAGAGCCATCCAAGCCTGGTCTGAAAAACCCTGGATTTAGGGTTGTAACTTTTCTGTGGAGCCTTGGAGATCTCCATCAGAGAGATCCACAGAGAGGAGCTGCCTGGGAAGCCCAGGTACATTCGGTTTCTCGCAGAGCTGGGCTCTCCCTGCGGAGGAAACAAGGGCTGAGTTGCTGCTTTCAATTTCTCATTCATCCAAAGGTGATTCATTGGCACCAAAACTCCTGCCGGCAGGCGCTGGGGCGCAGTGGGCCACGTGCAGAACACAGTAGACAGAAACAAAGGAGTTATCCTGACGTTTTCTAGTTAATCACTGCTGAATTACTGCCAGGAGTCCTGCTGGCCAGCAAATGATGCTGGCTCATGGGCAACACCTGACCCATTTGGGAGCATTGCTAACTTCTTTGTGCTTTTAAAATCCAGAAGACACATCCCTCTCTGGCCTTGCGTCAGGCTGCTTGACAGCTCCTCAGCATCCGCGCATGGGGCTGTGTTGGCCACGCGTCCTGCTGGTGATGTTTACAAACTGGTTTTGGCTTTGCCAAAATGCAGTTGGGAAAATTCAGCCTGTGCTGTTTGCTCGGCCCGAAGGGGCAGAGCTAGAGCTCCACAGGCACGCTGATTCCTGGGCTGCACGCTGCTTTCTCCTGAGGTTACCAGTCTTGGGCAGTTTGCTGGAGAAATTTCTGGCTAGTAGTCAAGTGCAAAATCAAGCTGCGCTAAGAAGACACTGAGTGATTTGGGGGGACCTGAAGAGTCCTCTTCTGAGATTTTAAAACTGTAGTGGAGCAAATGACTTGCAGAGGTGTGGAAGTGGCTAAAATTAAGTATAAAACTGTACTGAAGGGAGACAGCTTTTTAAGCTTTTCTCAGAGAGATACTGCCATAAAGCTGTTTTAAAATGACACAGGTTTTGCAATTGCAAACGCTCATTAAAGGCATTAAAATGGAGGGGGGGGCAGTGTGGAAACAACCTGTAGCAAGGGGCCTCAGCTATCCTGTATCTAAAAGTGAAGCTATTGAACCCTCAGAGAAAGAAACATAAGGACGGGAATATTCAGCCAATTGGTGAGAGACGCTTGGTATCTACTCCGATCCATACCCAGATGTTCCCACCTGCCAAAAGGAAGGTAGTTGGAGCAACTGCCCAGTGCTCGCAAATACTCTAAAAATAAGAATTTCAAAGAAATGGGACAGATGTGATTTTCTGCAGAGGCTGTTGCCGATGCTGCTGTCAGGGGCTGCCAGCAGTCAGGGAGCACAAGTGATGGCTGGTATGGCAGAACCTGTTCTCTAGGCAAAGGGGTTAGTGGGGGGGAAACACAGCAGCGTGGCGGGGATCAAAGAAAAAGCACCGAAAGGAACAGGACAGGGTGCACAGCTCCAGCCTCGCAGGGTCTGCTCCGTACCCCAGCGGCCATTTCCCAGGGCTTTTCCATGTGTCCTCTTTCTAGCAGCAGCTGGGATGGGGCTGGGGGTCCCGTCCCCTGCCTGCTCCTCTGCAGCTGCCAGGTGGTGGCTGCCAGACCTTGATGAAGTCCTTAGAGCTGGCAGCCAAGTCGCTCCTGGGAGCGCTCGCTCCCTGCATGTGTGCTGTCAAAATGAGCTGCGCTGCCAGGAGCTGGCTTCTTTAAGCACTTTAACCTATCCCAGCTCATGACGGTAGGATCAGGTGGGGGAGCGCTGGCCCAAGCAGCTCAAGGGGCAGGTGGGGGGCACAAATGTCCACTAAGGGCTGAGGATGTACCCGAGAAGCAGTTGGGAATCAGTAAGGTCCATCTCAGCTGCAGCCACAAAGGGTGTGTGAAATGTCTCCTATGGGAAGGCTAACAACCCCAAGAATCGTTCAAGTGGGAAAAGTAGTCAGGAGTGGGAAGGAGAGGGGAAAAAACAGCTGAGTGTCCCCAAAAAGAGTGTCTGCTGTTGCTGTCCCTGGCCTCTGGTTTGAGTTCTCTCCTGATGTTTAATGATGCCGCCCGCAAAAGAGAGTGAGAGAGGGTAAAACTCTTCCACTCTACCCTGTAGCTGAGGAGAGAGAGTAGACACTTGATGGAGCTCGAGTCGAATTTCCGTCAGATCTTTTGCTGATGCAGACCTTGGCTGCAGAGGCTGCGGCGAAGCTTTGCCCCAGTGTTTCCTCTTGGAACTGCTCTGGTTTGTGCAAATGCCGGGTTTTGGGGCTTGGACTCCTGACGTGGTACTGTATTGCTATGGGTACACTGCTTCAAGCTAAAACTTGGCAGAGAGCAGTACCTGGCTGTTGGGCAGGGGTTTCTGCACCATGCGCTGAAGCTGGTGGTGACCCCCTGCTCCCTGTGGTGATCCATGGGCTGGCGAGACGGGGATGTGGCAGCCCACCGCAGAGCCCGTGTTTGTGTCTGTGTCCTTGGAGCTGGCTGAGAGCTCACAGCCACCAGGTAAAGCAAGTGGCGGTGTGCTTAGAATCATAGAGTCATAGAATGGTTTGGGCTGGAAGGAACCTTCAAAGGTCATCCAGTCCAACCCCCTGCAATGACCAGGGACATCTGCAACTAGATCAGGTTTTCAGAGCCCCGTCCAGCCTGGCCTTGAATGTCTCCGGGGATGGGGCATCTACCACCTCTCTGGGCAACCTGAGCCAGTGTTTCACCGCCCTCAGGGTACAAAAATTCTTCCTCATGTCTAGCCTGAATCTCCACTCTTCTAGTTTAAAACTGTTACCCCTTGTCCTGTCATAACACACCCCTCTTCAGGGGTGGTAGCTGCATCCAAGCCAATATGGTCCCAGCATCATGGAGAATGCCCATCACAATGAAACTGGGGCTGTCGGTACCTATTTGCACACCCAGGTCCCGCAGCATCTTTTGAAGCCAATTCTGCATTAGTTCATGAACCCATCAGACAGGCGATGGTGTGTCAGCATCCACCTGAGTGCTGAGGAGTGCACCCCTGTGCCACATGCAGGGAAGGATGATTTGATCGATGGAAGGTCTTTCTTAAATGCCTCCTGCTTGTTTAACTCCAATTTAATGGAATCCCTGAATGTCTAGTATTTAATGGTTGCTGTTCACAAAGTAACACTAAAAAAAGAACCAGAATTATGTCTCCTTGTCACTCTTGTTTCTTCAGTACTTGTCCTCTTCCATTTAACCATTTATTTTTGGCCTGTCCATGATGGTTGTGCCATTGTTACTACATCATCTTTTCATAAAAACCCTTAGTAACCAATTTTACACCTCCCTAGTCTTCTGCTCCGGTTCTGCCACCACATACCTTTTGTTTATTCTTTCCTGGCTTTTCATTTCGTTCTTTTTTCCCCATTTTGCAGTAGGAGAGGTGAATAATTTTTTAACTGTCCCAGATTACAGTTCAAGAAAGGTGTGAAGTTGAACAAAGGTTTCCCTTCACTTATATTGAACATTACTGATGTATTATTTCTGTGGCAGACTTTGAGTCTTTGATTTTAACCAGCTGCTGTAAATATACAGAAGTAAACAACAGAATCTATAAGCAGTTCAATACAGAAGACTTGATTTAGTACCTTACAAGACAAAGCAATCAATAATCTATTACACATGTAATCACGGGCACGAATAGCACAGCAGCCCTCTGAAGAGCGTTCCACCAAATGAGAAGGGCAGTTGGAGACCACAGTAAGAGGGACACAAATCACTGAGATGGCAAATGCATCGCTTGGAGTAGAGCTATAAATGCAAATATTCAAATTCAACCATCACCTCTCGCTACTAGTGAATCACACTACTGCTATCTGGAGACTAGTTGCTATGGCAGAAAGCTGGAGCGATGGCAGAAGGCCAAGAATCCTGCCTTTGAAATGTTCGCTGAATTTAACTCTTGACTTTTCTCAGACAAGGTTCATTACTTTGTGTGACTGTGCCATATTAAATGAGTGCTCTGTCTGCCCTGGGTACCAGTTTGAAGGGGATATTATTAATCACCGGGACAGCAAAGCAGGTCGATAACAACCATTTGTCAATAAAGATTCTTTTTATACCTTCAAATCCAATACGTGATACATAGCTGCGGGCATGTCAGGACGTTTTTTTCTTCCTTTTTGTTTTGTTTTTTGTTTTCCCATCTCCCTGCCTTAGGCAGGTTATAACCAGTTCACAGCAGCTGGGCGCACTCAGAGCACACGTACAGTCAGCGCAGGGGTGCTGGTGCCATGAGGAGATCCTCTGCTTCCAACTGCTACAGCCGGGGCACAGACATGCTGCTGCTACTGCTGCTATGTTTAAGGGACAACGTGGGCTGCTGTCTACAATATCCACTGGGAAAAACGGGAGCTTAGAGGCTTCAGCAAGGAACAGGTATAAACACCAGCTGAAAAGTAATTTTGTGAATGGCAGGACTACCTACGTGTGTAATGTAGGCACAAGCTCTTCTGTCAGCTGTCCAAAGCGTGGGTCTGTCTCCCTGCTGGAAGGGGAGCAGCAGGTTTATACTGCACTTTAACTTGAAGACATCAATCCCTTTCAGCCGTTTAAATGAGATTTCTCACTTTTAGTCATTGGGCCAGATTTGGCAATTTAGGATTACTGAGATCCAAGGAAACACCTGGATTAAACACAACCAAGCATTCACGCAGTGATGCTTCTGCTATTAAGAAGGACACGCATGCTCAAAGTTAACTGAGAGCGGCAGAATAAACCAGACACCATTATTGTGAAGACAACTATCAAAGAGAACAGCATGTAGAGAAGAACTGCATCCCTAGTTATACAGATCCACAAGTTGTGAAGAGAATTTTTCTCCTGCAAACACAACAAAAGGCATTAATGTTGCGGTGGAAAAAAGCCTTGAATATAGTCAGCTATGCACAAAATTACAGTGGCGGCTGAGATGGTGACAGTAAAGTTGGAAGGGCTGCTGTACAGTGTTCCAACTCCAGCTTGTACCTCTGGCTTAGCCCAGTCCAAGGAGCAGGTTAATAACCATGTGTGTCTCTGAATTGTTCTGCAGCCTGTAGAACAGCGGTGTCAAACTCATTTTCACCGGGGGCCACATCAGCCTCGCGGTTGCCTTCAAAGGGCCGAATGTAATTTTAGGACTGGATAAGTGTAGGAGTAGTTACATTTATCCAGTCCTAAAATTACATTCGGCCCTTTGAAGGCAACCGCGAGGCTGATGTGGCCCCCGGTGAAAATGAGTTTGACACCACTGCTGTAGAACATTTGATGTTCCACCTTCAGAAATCTCGTTCTGACTTTCAACACTTGTTTTCCTCTATTACACAATTCCATCTTCCAGGAACAGGTTTGCAAGGTAAGAGTGCTCCTGCATTCTCACAGCTCCCCTCTCAACAGGCTTTTAACTGTGTGCTCAGACTTCAAGGAGTTACTCCAGAGAAGGAAATACAAAAGCCCTGCACAACATGCAGTACACGCTGCTAGACAGCACTTAAAAATGACTCTGCAATACCACCCATGTTCTTTGTTATCTTTCATTAACCACGATTTTTCACTGTGGTATTTCTCCTCTTTTTAAGGTACATTGATGGTAAAGTTGTTTGTTTTTAAAACCTAGATCATATAAGCCACAAACTTTTTTTGTTTTTTAAAATAATGGACCACAGTAAGATTTCAGATTTTTTTGTAGACATGCATATAGATGTCATTTGATGATGACATGCTTTCTTGTTTAGTATGGGTCCTTATATCAAGTGCAGAACATCTACTGTAATTTTTTAGACCAGATATTAAATCTTTGAAATCCAAGTATCCCTCAAGTATACCAGTGAAAAGCAGGCTTCCCTGAAAAAGCAACAACCAGGAACATTTAAAATGAACCATTTATTAAATCAAACTTATTTTAACAGTTACATAAGTTACACAGCATGTTTAAGTCAAAAGATTTCACAAGGAAAAAAAAATTAAACTTTTATTATGCAGGCAAAAATAGTACCACACAATATGTACCTGGGAGGGAAGAAGGGAAAGGGAATCTCTAAACATTCAAATAAGGCCATAATTATTTAAAAACAACAATAAAACAATAATAAAACCCCCAAAAGATCTGTTTTCCTTTCAGTGTGTTCAGTGCTGCTAACTGTATGTACTTTTAGTGTACAGATGTAATCGAGGCAGTGGCATCTTGATAGCTAGGTTTAATGTTTTAAAACACAATCGGAAGTGGAATAAGGCTCATTAGTACATACAGTTGCCCTTGGAATGTCAATCTCTGTTGCCTTCATTAACTTAAAATTCACAAAGTGCACAGTTAAGATATGCCAAAAAATTGAAACTGCTACTCTACCAACAGCTGCCCATGCTTAATACTTAGTGGTCTATTGGAACAAAGTATGTTCTTTCAAAAAAGATGTGTAAGAAAAGCCACCGTAAAACATTTAGTTTCAAAGATGCACTAGGAGCTTTTTGTAAACTGAAAAGTAGAAAAACATGGGTTAATCATGTAAAGAAAAGAATACAAAAAACACTAGAAATGACCATCCAACTTTCAAAGAACAAGCACCACAATGGACATTAGCATTCAATTTTGCAGTGTACAGCAGTGTAATAGTTTTACTCTAACCAATCCACTTCATCGAATTCTGAGTCATCTTCTGAATCGCTGTATTCCACAGCAATGCGACGAGAAAGTATAGTAGCAACATCGTTCTCGATGCGCTCGTGCTTAGCTTCTTGTTCACGTTGCTCTTCAACTTTGCGTAGCTGAATACCTAAAGAACATTAAATCACAAACATGTTACTCTCCTCCTTTGTAATTATAGGAAGTATTTAGCTTTGCAAGCAAAAATGAAGGCTGAGGACATTGTCCTCCTCAGATAGAAGTTTTCCATCAAGGTTTTGAAGAGAGGAATGTCAGAATTGCAATGGCAGACTAGGTCACCAGTCTTTCTACTATAATACCTTGCTTCTGATTTCCCATTAAAAACACACCCATATTTTTAGTACCACTGTAGTGATTAAGCCATTTTACTACTTGCATTTCCAAACAATTTTTGTACTCTCTCTTCATGGTCTCAATCAAAAGCTATAGCTATTTGAGTATCCTAACAAGATTTCTTATAACTCAGTTTTGATCATGTAAAGTTCTGTTTTGGGATAAAGTATTACTTAAAGATTAAACACAAAGGAGAAACTACACATACCGATAGTATGACTAAGTTAAATCCAGTAACTTTGCTAAAAACATGACAAAGATTATATATTTTGGTTTTATACTCATGATACCACAGACTGACACAGTCTAAATATGACCTACATCCTGTACTTAATATTCTCTGTTGTCAACTGACAGGCAACACGAGCACAGGTCTTCAGCTGGAATATAAGCTGCAGTAATTCGAGCCTTTATTTCTCATGCAAGGCTTGATCAAAAGTGTTTTCAGGAATCACCTAACTTATACCAGCAGGCTCTCCTTTATTAGTTTTATTTTGCTGACATTCTCTACTAATGTTCCTGCACCACTGTTGTACTCAACTGCTGTTGATACTTTAGATTCAATGATGTTATCAATTCCTGTACATATAGATGCTTTAAAAATATTTTGAGTTAGCATTATAGCCTGTCTACTGACATTACAGTATCATGGTATTGCTGGAAAACACTGCCATGCACCTCTGCCAACCTCAGCGCTCTGCCGGGGGCACCAGGTGATGTAAAGCTGCTCTGCTGCTGCGTTGAGACTTGTCAAGATTAGGTGCTTAACAGCTTTAAGTCTTAAGCAATGATTTCTGAATGTGATTCATATGTTGTTGTAATACACTAGTACGTGATCAAAATCCCAATGTCAATTGATCTGTTCTGCTTTTATCTAAGTCTATGAAAAAAAAAAGGGGTTGTCTTCTACACAATCTGTAGGTTAGCAGAAATAGCTACATCTTCAGGTAAAAAAAGAAGAGAGAATCTCCATATACCATCTATAAACACATGTACTTTTTTAAAAAAAAGTCTAACTTCCACAGAGAACCAGTTGTGCCGTCCAAACTAGACATGTGAAAAGTGCAATTACCAATTGACAAAAATCTGTCTACTTGGCAACGCATGAGCTGTAGAGAACAGAAAGCAGAAACAAATTTAAGATGCATTCCTCTAAACTAACTTCTTATACAAGTGAAATATTCCATGTCTCAAAGCCAATGCGTAGCAAGTCTCTGAGACCATACTTTTTGACCCTTAATAGCCAAACATTACCTTTCCGTATCGCTTCCAGCAGAACGCTTCTAGCATCGCTGATGACAGGAAGAGTTGAAGGATGGCGCTTGGGTTCAGGAGCAGGAACCACTTGGGATGGTGGAGATGGAGGCATTAGGGGGGCATGAGGGCCAGGGACGATGGTGGTGGGAGGAGGGTGCAGAACAGGAGGAGGGTGAGAAAGGGGTGCAACTGTGACAGGAGAGGAGGGTCGAATGCCAGGAGGAGGCAAGGGAGGAGGTGGGGGTGGTGGAGGAAGTCCCTGTACTTCAGCTTGAGGAGGAACTGGGTGAACGGGTACAGCTTCGCACACAGGGGCAGCTCTAGCGACAGGAGGAGAGGGTTGTGCCAGGGGAGGAGCGATGGGAGGTGGAGCGGGATGTAGGACTCCAGGAGCTATCTGGAGAGGAGCTGGTGGAGGTGGCACAGCTGGGGCCTGCAGAGCAGCTGTGGGAGGGGGTGGGGGCGGTGGGACTGGGGGTGGAGGAGTGGAAGTCATCGCGGCTCTTAATGATGAAGTTGACAAAGCAGACGGAAGAGGTGGTGGTGGGGGAGGAGGAGGAGTGGGGCTCACAAACACTGGTGTTCTGCCTGTTGCTGGTGACTGAGGACGGTTTTCTACCAAGCCAGTAGTAGAACTGAAATATCCAATACCAGAAAAAAGTGATTAGAGCTGGAGAGTGGAAAAATATTAATAGATTCATTTCTGCAACCTAAGAATATTGAATGCTGGGCACTAAAGATACTATGACGATTTCAAGGTATTCATACCTCATATACAAGGAAATCTAATTCTCAGTGTGGGGTATGGATCACTCTGTCAAAAGACCTTTGCTCAAGTTCAGCTGTTAACTGAGTTTACCCACATCTTTATCAAAGGTTTCCTATACTTGTATAATTCTCCCCTCCCATCCCTAAGTAAATTCAAATTATTTTCCTGAAGTAAGGGAACCAGCAGTTGGTTAACTGCTTCAACTCACAGAACTTTAAACACAAAACAAACCAAAAAACAGTACAAGCAATGAGGATGAGTTACATTTGAAGTGAGTATTTAAAGTCTGATGACCGGGTGAGTGATGCCAATAACAAAAGTCATCAATTCTATGTACAGAGAGGTATATTGATATGTGAGATACTCACTACAGTGCAATGAATAGGTGAATTGAAGAAAACAAAAGGGAGCAGTAAAATTATTTTCCTGAAAGACCACTAGAGAATTTCTTTCAGCTGTTGTGGAAAATTAATCTAAAGAGTTATGCATTTCTGTGTATAATCTCCTGAACAGTAAAAAGACATTCTTTTCTAGAGACTAACATCTTGCTGATATAACAACCATGTCTGAATTTACCGTGCTCTAATCCAAGTTGTATGTACCTGACCATAGAGTACGATTTTAGGTATAAAACAACAGGGGAGTGACAACCAGAGCCTCAATCTGGAAAATACTTCAAGTATGTATCCAGAGCTAGAAAGGCATAGAGAAACAGAAAATAAAACCACTAGGGGGAATAATACTTAAAAAAAAAAAAAGAAAAAAAAAGAAAAAAAAGAAAAGCAGTTGCAATTTAGCAAATGCAATAAACATATAGTTTTGACAGCTGACTTTCCTTTCATGTAGGCTGAAACACAGCTCAGTAGTACATATTTCAGATTTCCAAATTTCAAAAATTCCAAAGCTAAATCCCAAGATTCCAACATCTTTCACAGAAAGATTTTCCATACAGTTATTTGTCTTGCCATTTAATGCTGAAGGCGACATAGTCACAATATTAACGGCAAGGTGAGGTCTGTCTCCACAGTGGCGTCCTCCGGGGTTTAGATTCCAGCCCCTGCGCGATTCTGGGCTGCATGGTAATAATACTAACGGACTACTAAGGGGATGGTGGGAAACTAAAACGCTCCAATAAATCTGCATATGGCTTGACCACTCCGTACCTAACAGAAGGAGGCACAGGTTTCATATCTCCGGCTCCATGCATTGGAGGTGGCGGTGGTGGTTCATGTGGTCTGACCAACACTCGCTCCTCGGCTCTGTTCAGAAGTTCAGACATCTGGCTATAGGGCAATGCAGAAAGTGAGTATGATCCATCCATATGGTCCACATATGCTTGAGATCTGTAGGAAAATAGTGAAAAATGATCCAACATAAGTTTTAGTAAAACTAAGTATTAGTGCCCTCAGCCAATGTTCTACACTTCAGTTTGATTTCTGAATTAAAAGTATTTTCTCTGCACCAATGTTACATATTGTACTTCATGGCTTTTTAATAATTTATCTCACTTTCCATACCATTGCTTCTAGCAGCTCAAGGGTTTAATGCTTTTGACAGGTATATCAGACAATTTCTACAGCATTTGTGTGATCTTAGTGTTTATTAGTCACATTATTTTGAGTTAAGTAAATACAGCAATACAATCAGAAGTACACATATACCAGAGTGTATTACAAAAAGAACATTATACTCAGTATTGTTTCTGCTGCTCAATCCCTACACGTATGCAAACATACTCTTTTATAACATTCATGAAACATCCATGGATGTTAGAACAGTAGAATTTACAGCTGAATAATTTAGCTGAACTTCTGTTAGAGGATCGATATTTCAATATATAGAGAGAATCAACTACTTGAGACCTAATACTTTGTAGCTATACAACCGACATAAGAAAGATGATCTAAATATCTACTATTGAGTAGCAGCAGTAAATAACGATAGCTACAGCTTAAAATGATTCACCTTCCTTGTTAATGGTAACTTTAGACAAACCTTAAGGACCTGATCAGTTAGCAAATTTTAATTAATTACTAAATTAAATATTTTTTTTAATTCACTATTAAATTCAGAGGAAATGTGTTTGCAGAACACCTTCCAACAAGCAGTACTCTATGTCTTCCACATACTGCCACCACTCTAGTATCTAAGTATTAATATCTAACCTATTAAATTATTTGGGGGTGAAGTCTTACTCTGTCATTCAAAAGCACGGCGCTGTTCTGTACCTGAATGACAGACTTTGCACAGGTAGTGCTCCCAAGCACTACAGCATTATTCATAATTGCATTACGGGTACTGAGATAATCAATGTTTGGGCCAGGGTCCTGGATACAAAAAGAGTCCTGCAACAAGCGTGTCTAACGTGGAATCTGATGCAGACCACAAGAGAAGGACAGCAGGAAAGCAGATGTTTCTGCCAATGACTTGACACAGCAGTTTACAAAGAGAAGATAACCTGAGTTGTATGCCACTGGCTGAAATGCACCAATACCATTTTTACTTTCTAAATTCAGAGAACTAAGTTTTCTACAAACAGGTTTCTCCATCTTTCAGACAGAAAACACTGTCTCCTACAGTTGTTATAATTATCCGCTGCCACTATTGAGTTTGTTTGAAGGCTTTACAAAGCTAAACAAAATACTCTTTTATGGTGTTTTTGGCTCATGAACTGGAAAAAAAAACCACCTGTTTTTTGGTGGACAAGGAATGCTTTTTAATTATAAAAGAACAACAAACAAACAAACCCCCAAAAGCACACCACCAGAACTCCTAATATTAGTTGTCAGTCCTCTTTTCTGTCAGAAGTTTCTCAGCTGGTTTTTCACAAACACCAGAAGCATAAACACAGCAGGTGTTTACCATGTGAAATACTACTTTTAGTCCCCAGTAAATACGCGCTGTGAAATGAGAATCCAACAGCTTGCATTTTGTAATAGTCTATAACCAAAACCACCAATCAAACATTGGATTTGTTCAAGAGTAAAGAGAAGCTCAGCGATCCCATCTGACTTCCAAGTGGACATTTGTTCACAACACACTCACCATATAGTCTTGGCAGTGTCTGCTTAAGAAAAATAAAGAGACCGGAATAACAGGGATTTTGTAGGTCAAGACTGGAACACAGTGACACACCTGGGTGTCAGCTTGCAGCAGTGACACTGCACCTTCAAGGTGTTCAAGTCACAGATGACAACACATCCTCAAGGATACGATGAATTCCAAGGACACACACTACTCTTAAAAAGAACAAGATAATAACCACTCCTTTAAGGACACACTAAGTATTTGAAAATTGAGTTTCGATTAACCTAAATGAATGATTTCTAGTGCATTTCATGAACAGCAGTAGCATCGCATTGTTGACCATTTCTCAAACATGTTCACTGTGTGGTATGAATATCTGCAGTTAATAAATGATAGAAAAAAAATGAAAAGAAACCTTGATTCAAAATGTGAAGCTGGGCCATTAGCAACTTCAATGTGCTTATGTAAGAGGTTAGCATCATCTTCCGCAAGCTCCGGACCTTGGGCTAACTTCTGCCACTCTCGCCGTCTGTCATGAGGTGCCCTTGGCACTTTTTCTGGTTCATGAGGGCGATCTAGATTTTTCTGCTGTGGGAGAGTGGTGCAAACAAAATTGACAACTAAGACAATGATTTTTAATTAGCTGCACTTAAACATCAGCCACAAAATAATGAAAACCAATCCTAATGCAAGTGCAAGACAAATTCACTTTCAGTCTAAATAGGGTACATAAACCAAAAGACTTCTAAGAGGCAGAAACTTCAGTCTTGTGGATAATTAGCTGAACAATACAGAGAAAAATAGCTGTGTAAGTAGCTTTTTATTCTAAGGCTGAAATGAAATTATGAATCTGACACTTATATTTACTGTCTCTATGTACAAAATACACAGAAGAATGGTGAAAGAAAAAAGTAACATTACCTTTTCAAAAGTGTTTGTTTAATTTTAAGAAAATACAAAGTGCTCTACTCCTACTAATTTCCTTCTAGCTTAAACATATCCATTAGAAAGTCATTCAAGCTTTTTCACCTGTAAGATTGTCAGAATTTTGTATTATAAAAAAGTGTCCCAGTGAAATTCTTTATTTTTGCTGTATTCCTCCTTTTTTCTCCCTTTTGAGTCATTCTTAGAAGACTTACAAGTTTTGGCAAACCTGCTGTGAGTTACATTAAGATAGCATGAAAGCTCTAGGCCCTTCTATACTATGTAATTATTATTATTGCTCTTATTATTCTTATTATTTTTTTGTTAAAGTTGATGGAATTGAATGAATACAAGTAGTTTTAGTTGAATGAAGAGGACTCTGTAAAGTCTGGCTTGTCATTAATCACATAATCAAAAAAGCACCATAACTGCAAGTAAATCCTTTCCAGGAAAAAAACCACCAGAAGCTATATAAAGCTAACATACATACCTTCTGCTTCCTCTTTTCTTTTCTTTTGTCCTCTGTGTCTTGCAACATTTTCTCCTTCCACAGATCAAAGAAGTATGAAGGATTGGTATAAAACTTCAAACCCTCCTTTCCATCATCCCTGAAATACAGTGACACAAACAGGGCATACTATTTATTTGACAACACATGAATCCAAACAGTAAGGCAAAGGAAAGGCATTTTAAGGAATACCTAGTATCTCAGACTCAGAAATATTTTACTAAAGAACATTAAAAAGATGAACACTGACCTCCTGTGTCATCATTCTTTACTATCTTTCCTTGTATTCGAGGTCCTAATTTTAGAAAAGTAACTTTAACACAAGCTGTAGGTAAAAAAATGTATCATAAATCAGGGAACCCCCATTCCAACGACTCACATCTTGCTCTTAAAATAATGACCAAATTTGTGTGGCTGCTCATGTTCAACTACTGATTCAAATTGACTTTGGGACAGCAAAAAACATTCATCTCCATTTAATAAATACAGATAATAAAAATGGCTTTTTCTCACCAATGTTACACTAAGGTAAAATTTTAGTAAAGTGGAGTAAAGTTTTAACGCTTATAATATCTTCTGCTGCCTGTATTCCTCCAGCAGTGCAACAGTTTTCTAGTGTGGCTTCTTAAATATTCAAGTGCAACTCAACATGAGCAAGGTGCCTGGATATAGTATCTCTATTACATAAAATGAACTGAAAATCGGTTTTGATTCATTTTATTTTACTAACCTGTAAGGGGTGAGAATGTTAAGTGGAGGAGGCTGTTCACAAATGTCATAAGTTTCTTGCAAAGGAATAGGCAGAGTTTTGCGGTCAAACAGCTGTTGATCTTGAATTGTGGAACTCCGGAAAGCTTTCCTCATCGTAATGTCCTGCAGTGACACTGAAAGGGGATATCGCCATTTAAAAAAAACCCGCCAAAGATAGTTTATTTGGATTAATCTGGAATTGCTTAATGCTGGCTAGAATTAAGCATTACTACTATTATCTTATGCATTTTACAGCAAATATAAATTAATCCAGCACTATGTCACGGCAAGATATTGTCAGATTATGTGAAAAATATGCTTGCAATGTTCTAGCACATTACCCTCTATTTACTTTCACAGGAAATTTTTGCTCACCTGGACAGAGATCAGAACTCTGTCTCTCCAAAGTAGTTTAACAAATTGCTTACTGTAGCTATAAAACATCATTCTGTAGTTCAGAAGTATCTAATAACATTTACTGAATCCATTTCACAATCCTTTTGGTACTAAAAAGCTACTTACTATCTTCAGGTATAGATTTTACCTTTGTACTATCAGCAAACCAAACTTTGCATTCCTTGCATGTAGGTCGCAGTTCCACTGAGATGCCAAACCAGCAGATCCCATAAGCTTATGCTAGTGATATCAGTGAGTTCTAATAGGAGGTGATACCGTCTTCCAACACATGAAACTAGTCAAATGTTGCTTTTTAATCAGACTGTTTAATCAAGATGAGACTTCCCAGTTTACTTCAGGTGGGACATCTTTTTTTAAGCACAGTAGTTAAGAATAATCAATTGTCCTTACGTATGATTCAAAGGAAAATAACATCAGGTGAACACAACAGATTAAACAGTGACTTGAAATATATCGACTTACTGCTATTGAAGCCCATATATCCTTTTCTATTTCACAATCATTAAAATTTAGAAAAAGATCAATGGTAAAGTGACTGCAACTGATGAAACTTGCACTTTTAATTCTGGAAACGGTGTACCTGTTCAGCCTCATATTTCTCTCCCTCCCTGATCTTCAGTTATTACCATACATCTGTGAAGTCCAGGTGTGCCTACGGACTAACTTTACAGCCAGTGTTGGACTTTCATTAGGTACAGCAGCGGTTTGGGCTTTTTTATTTTTTAAATCACAAACAATAGTGGAAATGGACTGTTTTAAGACACGCTGGCAAAACCAGTATTTTCAGCATGTGCATTTTATCTATAAATAATTATGTTTATTTTATACAAACAGGGTGATAGTAGTGCCCCTCTACTCAAGAGGAGAGGACCCTTCCCACACCCCCATATCACTAGGGGCTTTGAAAGCTCCATTTTACTCTGGTTCCTCTAACACATACAAGTGTACACATACATATGTACCTACACATGTACAGAGCTGGACTTCTATTGTATGATCACAAAGGGGCAGAAAGCAGGATTTTTTCCAGTGGGCTTGCAACTCCTGGAATCTCCTATCTTCTTACCTAAGCATATTGGCAGCATCCTTAGTGAGGCTAAAGACGGGATTTATCTGATTTTCAGTTTGGCTTTTGAAGTTTATTACTGTTGGCAAGGTTGTGTGTTCCTGGACAAGTTTCCTCCTTTTTACCCTTAGGTTCTATTTAATTATAGTGTATTTTATTCTTTTTAATACCTTTAATTAGCTTCTCAGAAGCCTTTTTAAGTGTGTGAAAGAAGTATTATAATGTATGACTGTCAGCTAGGAGTCTCAATTTTTGCAGGTGTTTTTGCACTCATAAATAACCATATATAATGTGTACCTGTCATGAAGTACAAGTTGTTATTTGCTGGCAAAAGCTCACAATTAGAACTGGGGTTTAGCTCATCTAAAAACCTAGTCTTAGATTCTTCTATGCTTCATCTGTTTTTTCTTTGGGTTGTTGGTTTCAGAAATCTCAGCAAACGTATTTGTTCAGAGTTGCTTGGCAATCCTGTAAGTCTTTAAACTGTCTGTCACTGGAGACTAGGCCAACAAAAATAAAAGTTAGTATGCTTCTCTTTGAACCTGTGCACATTCTGAAGGCAATATACTGCAATAAATAAATAAAGATATTTGTTTTAATATTGAAGTGCTCACAGAGTATGTGATACCGTATTATTGAGAGGTATATTCTTCTATAAACTCTTTATTAGCATTCCTTAATCTCTTCAGTGAGCAAATACAGCCGGGCTAATTAATAATCTCCATTTTCTCGTATAAATCTCCACATTTTGTGAACATGTACACAGGGATAACATACCTGAGGATAATCAGTCAATCTCCAGCAATAAGCATGGATTACTTTCTCTCTAAAACTAAGCTAACACAGCAAATGTCTTCATAGAAAACATACCCTGTGGCATTTCAAGCAACTAACAGCATTTCCTACACTGATATGACCAGCATCCACTGAAAAGCAAGCCGCTATTCAAAAAAATGACTGAATAGGAGGACGTTACTAAGGAAATGAAAGGACATGGCACACAAAATACTGACATTTCATGACAAATCATCACACTGAAATAACTGGCCTACAACAGGGATCAGGTAAATCCCGTGTTGCAAGCGCAGCGTAATCCTGGGCTCTGCACAGTTTGGCTTCCAAAGCCGCTTGTTTCGCTTGCCAGCTGGCTGAGAAACAGAAGCCCTGGGTGGTTTGTCACCTCGGGGGGGAGAACACGCGAAAACCTGGCTGTCACCCGGTCACTTAGCTTTGGCTGATTGACAAATCGGCACAGCAAGAGGGCAGGTCAGACAAATTGGGCGTATGAATTCAAGTGTGAGAAGAGACGAGACATGGAAGGAGGAGTTGAAATGCTGCAGGCATTTGATTTGATGCTGATAATTTTAAGCTTCCAGTTGGCTAATTCCTAACTAGCAGCAGAACCTTCATATAGCCCAAGATCCTAAATTTCATATGGACACATTTTCCTGAAAGTCCATCTTGTGTTTACTGCAATGAACAAAAAATAGAGGCTCAAATAATTTCCTTAAATGTTGGGCATGTTCACAATTTAAGTTAAATGTTCATTCAGTAATGTGAACAAATGCCAGTTTATCTGTACTGTGTCTGTTGTTCAGATTGTACAAAAAGAACTATTACATCAGCCAGTCTAACTTTCTGTTCACCACAATATTTTCCACATAATTAAAAATTGTTTCTGTCAGAAAGCTAAACTGCCAACCTTTTGTACATTTGGTTCTGAAAAAGAGAAAAGAGTCCATTTTTATCTGTAATCAACAACAAACTGGGAAAAAAGGTATTTAAATTGCACTCTAATGAGATACAATAACTGCGTTTCTTTTGGGCTGAACTACAAAAGAAATAAAAGAACACATCAGTAATATAAACACATAATAACATTTAACCTCCCGTTAAACCTCCCATTAAACTGCAATCTCCAATTTGTAGTAAAAGTAAAGTATGGAGCACATCAGTGTACTGACAGAAAGTAGCTACTTTTACATTTCAAAGATATTAAATATTACATTTTATTTTCCCTCATCAGAAGAAAAAAACCTGCTACTAGATTTTTTTTTTTAGTCTTTTAAACTCACTCCAATGTATGATTCACGAAGAGGTTCTAGGACAAAAAATACTGTTCTCCTAAAGGTGGTAAATAAACAAACAATAGATATTAAAAGCTTGCTCTCTCAACACTTTCTGCAGAATTTAATCCTGACAGCTTCTAAGACCATGAACTCTTGAATGCAACTGCTATGACGTCTTGCAGAACTGAATGACTATGGGAAATGATAGACAAATCAATGGACTCAGTTGCCTGCAATTCCTCTTCTCGGTTCAAAATCTTACCCAGAGATTTGAAAAGCATAGGGATACAAGAGTGAAAATATCGCATGAACAACTTAGTCATAGGATTCCAATTAAAGGCAATTAATGGGGAGGTGAAAATCCTCTTCAGATGAAGACTTGTGTGATTCAGTTCCTAAAGGTGCTGCACTCTCAAAGTCTGATTTCTACATTACATATTTTATTTTTTTAATAATTATCCACTCTAATAATTCCTAGCACCACACACATATTAGGTTTCTCTGCCATCAGAATACTTCTGACTAGTCACTGCAGGTTTATGAGTTGCTAAGCAGAGAGACTGCTCTGCAAAACAGAAACTACTCTCCTTTGTCCTTGTCCCCAACAGAAGAAATTCAAATTTTCTGAAATATTGATTTAAAAAAATCCAAAAAAGCTCAAGCACTCTTTGGATAGAGAATGTATACAGCTTAACTACTACAGGTAAACAAAGAGAAGATGTAAATGTTAGAGCAATCGCTTTAAGAGGACTCAGAAAATGCGGTGTGTAGAACCAGGGAGCCCTCAATCTCCCAGCTGCACCAAGCACTGAATCTGCTGGTGAGTCTTGACAAAACCTACATGTTATTTAGCAAATGACATTTTGTCCAGATCCTTCTTTTTATACACAAAATACAAATTATGCAACATCACAGCTTTACCACTGAACTATTAAGCCTTGGACACTACTAATTTAAAACTGATATACTTACTAAATAATCCATAAATCGAATGGAGGGCTAAGAAAATTGGAAGAAAAAGCATGGAGAGGAGTTGGAGTTCAGCCCACCTGCAGACATCTTCAAGAGGGAGACATACACAAATCCAACATTCCGTTAAGTGCAGATGCGCCAGGAAAAGTGACCTTCTTTAATTTAATTTAACAGTCTCTTTCTTTATTTGACTTTGGGGCTAAAAATCCTTAGTAATGAATTGACAATAATTTTATTCTCCACATTAACATATTACATGTGGAGGTCATGACCCAATTTTCATGTGTTCCCTGTTCTTAATATTGATTACATTTATACTCAAGTCACCAAATTCCTCTTCAGAGGCTAGAGTTGGTAAGTGAGCTGCCCTTAAAATGGGATTTACCTCCCTCCCTTCTAAGTCTCACAATAGGCTGAGTATCCTGATTTGAAAGCTGACCCAGTCTCCCATGTTCACAAGTACACCGAGCACAATTAGCTGACAAGCTTTTCAGGTTTCTCCCCCCACAGATGCCACCTTTATTGCCTACAGGAAAATGTCAGATCTCTCAAACTTCTGAATGACTATCTCTCTTCTGAGGAGAAAAAAGCCACATGTATGTAAAAAGAATAAAGTATGTAAAAAATAAGTTACAATATGAAATTAATAATACTGTGAAATCAAGAATTTGAAAACAGTACAAGAAATCAAACCAAACCAAGTTAATAGCAATTATTCTGTGACAGACTGTGCACCAGGAGTTAGTTCCTTCAGGACACAATACTAACCTTGGTTTAATCTGGTTTTATTCCTTCAAAGAGATATTGTAATAATTCAAAATTTAAAAACACACAAACAATTCAAAAAATTCAGAGCTTTTTATTACTTTGACTCTAACAGAAACACCTTATCAAGTATCTGCACCTCGTTCAATGAATCTGACTTGGGCTGGTTTTGTTCATGCTACTTAGCTTTAAATGAATCTTAATTTCTTCCTCTTGTGTAATAGCATGGGCCCAAAGGAACACATTAAATCTTCCATTACTGCCTGCTGGCAAAGAACTACCAAATGAGACTCATTTTACAAGTATAGCCTACTATACACATGCTGTTAGCTGAGCAAAAGTACTGAAATTTGCTTAATTCTTGCATAGAGGGTTAAAAAAGGCAAGAAAGGTAAATCCAAATGTCTTCGCCATGCTTTCATGCGTTAGCATCCTCCAGCTATTTAGCCCAGATCAGGACTAAAACAAAAGTATTTGTGATCAATTTCTAAATTTCAAGGCCAAACCAGCATACTAGAGGAGAAACAGTTGCCTGATCCCTAATTTTTAAGGAAATATCGAATTTCCTCTCATCTCCTTTGTCCTCATCTGGTGACTCATTCTGGGCAGATGTTTCTGAATAAGGAACACCGAGTATGGCTCAAGGACTGGATATTCTTAGGTTAATAAAAATAGTCATTTAATAGTTCCTGACACTGAGGACTGCATGTGTTCCTCTGAAGTACTAGAAGTCACTGCTATTCTATGGCGTGAGAGACCTATCTAGGGTATCAGATTTGAGTCACACTTGGCCACGCTGGACCTCTTTTCAGTCCTTTTTTCTTTAATTGTGGTGTCTGCCCCTTTCTTTAGCTATACAGCTTAGCAAATGCTATGGCATATATAGTACTGTGAAAAGTTACAGATCTTGTACATTTAGGACTACATACTATTTAAAAATATCGCTAGCAATTCTCTAACATCAAATAGTTATGCCTATTTAGTACTGAAACCTACAGCCAAGCTTGTCAAAGGCCATTTACACAAGAAAGTACAGTTTTGCATCTTGCTATCCTGTAACATCCTGAGATGCTTTAACTCAATGACTTAAAATGGTCCCTCAATTTTCCTGAAATGTGAATGGCTGCCACACTAGATATGCCCTATCAACATGTATTCCGCTCTGATTTAAACAAAAACTAGGCTGTCAAGGGTAAATGCAAAAATGGCATTAACACTCCGGAGTATTACAGCTCTTAAGAGATTACAATTGCTGACAATTTGTTACTGTACACAGAAAGGATTTTTGTCATTATCCAACCACAGTAAACACAGTATTTTATTGGAAAAAGAGGTGCACGTGTATGGTTTATGCTCAGTTGTCAAGAGATCTGGAAAATCCCATCAATGTAAGAATTCCCCTTGGCAAGTCACGATTTCGTAGAAAATCTACTAGTAGCTGTGAACAGCTGTCTTTCGAAACCTCCTCTAAAATTAATGTCACGCAAAGTAAAGAATCAAAACTTCCATAGCTTAATTTTGCTATTAGTGAAATTTCGACATCTGTAACAGAACACAGCCTGATGACCATGCTCCCAATTTGACACTTCATTTTTCCTGAATGACACACAACTATTATACCTAGACATTCAGAACTGAAATACCTTTCTATACTTTAAAACTGGATCTCACTAGTAATCTGAAGTTACTTTTCATGATAGGATGTTGCTGTACTTTCTAGGTCTTAAGACATATAGTCTAGAACACCCTAAAACTGCTTGGGGTTAACAAGAGCTTGCACAATTTCACCTATAGCTAACAGATATCCAGGAAGGCAAAAAGCTTCATGGCATTTACATATTAGGTGGCCAGTGTTCCTATAGTCATCACAAAGCCTATGTATCACTTAAATCCCATACAAATTCTATCTTATAGGCATGAGCCATACCCTATTGACTTTTGGAAGTACTTGTTTTCTCAGTGTTAATCAATATTCATAGTACTTAAAGCCATTTAGGAAGAATCCAATGGGATATATAGTGTCAATAAATGAAGCTATACAGCTATAACTTCATAAAGACATGGAGACAGTAAAAAGCTAAATGCAAAAACTCTACTTGGACAAACTTTTACATCTGATGGGAATTAGTAGAAAGGTTGAAAAAAAAGAGTAAAGACTTACTGTCAAGCATTCACGTAGTATTACATATTATTATTCTTATTAGCACTAATACGTAATACTACTGAAGAGACACATACTCCTGTAGCCATTTTTATGTAAATTCATTGGCAACAGTACTATTCAGTAACCATGAAAATGTTGAGCTTAGAAATCTGCTCAAGGCTATAAAAGAAACCTGTAGCAGAAATAGAGATGGACCTCTCTCTCTTGATGCTTTGCTCTGCAATTTTATAACTATAATTGAAACCATTATTATTTCCACTTCAGGTATCAGTGGTGTCTGGGTGACGAAATAAGAAATCTTCAATGCAGGAGTTAACTTACATTCCTCTTCCTTTGGATCGAGTTGTGTAACACTGACAGATAAGCGATCTACACGTTCTTGTAAGGAGTTGACTCTAAATGAGAAACTGTGTGCTTCATTGAAAAGTTCACCAAATATATCTTCAGCGTATTTACCTGAAATAGGAAAAAAAAAAAAAAAAACAACAAGCATATCACAAGACAGCCAAATGAATTTGCCATGAAAAAGATTTCTAACTATTTTGTTTAAATAATTAAATCTATGATGCAGGAGTATCACTTGTAACAACCTGTACTTCCTGAGCTCATTAAAATGCTTCAGAAAAGTAAATAAAAGTTAAATATTTAATTTGTACTTTATTAGACATGACATTATTTAATACATTACAGGACAGATATTCAACTGGTATAAATTGATTTAACTATGCTGATATGCAAGGAACTAGTCTTTTTAGTTTCTTGGATATGTATAAAAGGATGATTTCCAGCATCTGAAGCTGTTCTCATATGAGCAATAACTAATCTTTCCAAGCGAAATTTATCTCAACATTTCTCAAAATGAAGTACAGTTTCTACTCCTACAGCTCAGAGGACATTTCAAAAATGAAAGATCACACATAAGTTCATTAGAACCAGCCTATTCAAAAATACACACTAAAATAATAAATTCTGCTTTGAAGGATCAAAATTCTTGTAACTGACTAATTCACACTGAAATAAAATAATAATCTCCTTTGTTCACTTCAATGGACATCACACAATTAGCCCAAAAGACCAGGAGATTCAGGTATCAAGAGAAAAGGATCAGTAATGAGTTTCTCTTCTACAGACAGACTACTCTCTGTGTGGTGCTTCTAACGCTGCCCAGACTCAACTTGAGTACTTGGATAATGCCACTGAAAAAACCCACCAGGCTACCTAATAAAATTTGTAGCCACATTTCTGAAATATCACGCGATAGCTTTTTAAACTTTCTATCATACTGTGCGTATGTAATTCGTGTGCTGTTTGTGTACTCTCGTTGCTTTTGGAAATATAAATCTCACCAATTTCTAGCTATCTGGTTTGCACAGAAGTTCTGACAGGTACAGCGGGAAAGTATAGTTATGAAAAATTTGCCTTTGGTGTGCAATAAACCTGGAAGTATATATAAAAATGAGGACACTTAAAGACATCAAAAGGACAAAAATGAAATCCCTACAGGTACTATGGAAACTTAAATATACTGGGTAGTAAGCATAAGACCAGCACACACCATTTATTAAGACTTAGGTAATAGCAATAGAAAACCAGCAGGGCTATAAACAACAGAATATAAAGGGGGATATCAGAAGAAATGTACAAATGAAAAAAATAGAAAGGATCATAAATTCTGGCATATTAATCATAAAACAACAAAAAAATTAGCCTGAGGAACAACTAGCAAACTTATAACAAATATTCCTTCAAAGCTATATGCAGCCAGAAAGCCTGCCAGGGAGTCTGTAGAGCCAACTGGTAGCGAAGATGTAAAGGAGTACTCGCAGGAGATAAGATCACTACAGGCAAGCTAAATTAACATTTTCCACTGGTGTTCAGTGAAAAGAACTGGTGAGACCCTCATGCCAGAACTCTTTGTGGGAGGCTCAAAGAAACCAAAGGGGCTACATAAAAATTGCAAAACTAAATCAACAAAACGACCACTAAAATATTAGTAACAATTTGTAAATCTCCTTAATACACACTGAAAGGTGGCAAGCACAACAGTAAATTTCAAATTTTTTTTCATGGAACATCTTGAGAGCCACAGGCCTGTAAGCCTGACATCCAGACAAATTAGTATAAATCATTATGAAGAGCTGAATTGGAGGACTTGGTGGAGAAGAAACAACACAGGTTTTGTAAAGTAACATCTCTGAAGGGTTCATAAGCACATGGATGGAGAGCTATTATCTAGTTTCATTTCCAAGAGAGTTTTGAAAATCCCTAATCAAAGCTTTCTAAAAAAACTTAAGAACCAGGACATAAAAAAAGACATGGCATGAATACATAATTCCTCAGAAGGTGTAAAACAGGATAAGGGTAACTAACTAGTCTTCACAGTTGAAAAAGGTGAGTTTTCATAGGCTTTTACACTGGGACTTATGCTATTCAAGATATCCATAAATGATCTGAAAAAAAAAAGGAGATTAAATTTTGCCAACAATACAAAGTCAGGGAAAAGAAACACACTGAGCAGTACTAAGTACACAGAAATCCCAGCTGGCTGAAGAGGCTTCCATGCTGGAACGAGTTGGAGGTTGGGAGATTAGCAGGAGTACTGTATGTGATTGCTTTGCTCTCAACCTTGGACCATCTGCTATGAGCCACAGTGAGACGCGGATCAAAGCCGCAGCCATTCTTAGAACCTTTGTCCTTAAGTACCAGTCCACAGTAAAACAGACATGGAAAGTTAGTGAAGTCTACTTAGCTGGCAACTCGCCTAACGTAAGATTTCCTAATATATGTCTTGAAACTCTGAAAAATTTATGTTCTTTAACCTGTATCTGAAGCAAGGGAAATTACTTTAAAATGTGATCCACTAAGAGCAAGGTTACTAAACTTGTAATATCCATTTACTACAAATGTAATGAATTTCAGATAATATATTCAGATATATTATTCAATTAGACAACTCTCATAATATTCAGAGGCATGCAAATTAAAATTAAAACCAAGTGTAAAATTTCATGTATAGAAAAAACGGTAAATTGCAGGACTCAAATGCAACAACTTCCCTTTTGTAGGTGTATTTTAAGGCTAAGGTTGTTTTATCTACATCATTTCATCAGGCTTATAATTTATGTACTTCACTAATGAGCTCCAATTGCAAATACTCTTGTCTCAAAAATCTTTTCATTATGTTGCATACAACCACAAACATATTGCATGGAATAATCTGCCTGTGCTTATGAACACTAATCCTCAAATGGGAAATACATTAAAAACCACCTGTTGCGTTTCAAGTGGTACACCAACCATAATGTCTCTACCTACGTGACTGTTGGCAGCCTCTTTATTTAGCCTGAAGTATATTTAACTAAATGCTTTTTCAAGCAAAGCAAAATGTTTGCTTTTAGTGAAACGTATAACTTCCCTTCAAAAGAGTGCTATGTGTGAATGTATATATGTATACAACATTCATAATCCAGTATTTGCTTACGTTGGTGTCTCTGTGTGCATTCTGTATTAATATATCTTCAATTTTGGATGGCTTACAAAAGATACGATTACAGGTGATAACACTGAACAAAGTGTCACAAACTCAAACAAGTTAAAAAAAAAAAAGGTATGAGAAAAAATAAATTAGTAAACAAAGCTGATCTCATTCTACTTATGGGTGATATGTTAGAAGAGTAAGAAATCAAAATTAATTCCATTCTATAGAATGAATATTCTGAAGGATTATTAGCACTTCAGAAAATTTACATCATTACAGGACTGCTTGATGAAAAACTCTACTCTTGTTTCATGCAATACAATAAAGAGAATGACAGATGACTATGACAGTTAAAATAATAACGCCTTAGGACCTTGGTCACAGCTGGATACATAATATCAGATTAGAAAGACCAGTGATCTTGTTTGCCTATTAAATTAAATGACAATATAGACTTCTGCAAATAAATTATTTTAACATCTGTGAAAAGCTTATTTTTACTGTATTTGCCAAACTTGCTTAGTGGACCAGAAATATACAAAAATTTGTCATTTTCAAAAGGGAAGTCATATTCCCTCCAATATTGCTGGCTGTTCATCTCAGTCCATCAGATTGGCATTTATTTTTATTAACAAAGCACAACTTGCTTTCGTTTAAATAAGATGATACATTATTATTTATTTCTAAATAAGGAATGTATTATTCACTTTATTATTCTTTTCACAATTTTTTCTCTCGTCTCAAAGAGCTCTATTCGCAATTAACCCTTCAGTAAGGAAGGGATCCAAGACGGCAGCTCCCTCTGGTGTCAGTCAACGTCCTTTTTTGTGACAGCCAAATAAAATGTCTTGGAAGGGACATGTTGCCCTTTCTCCTCCAAGAATGTGAGTGTGTGTTGAGAGCCTTTTTTGAACAACTACTTGCCTGACATTTAAAACAGACGTACGAGCTGAAAATAGAATACTACCTAGTAGCTACTAGCTGAAATCAGAATGAAAATAATTCTGGTCACAGTCTTCCTCATTGTTTTAAATTAAAACCAACAAAATATGTGGTATCCACTTCTGTTCACTACCACAGCAGTAAGTGTATAATTGCTTATAAAATCTGAAAAAGCAACTGATGAGTTTTACAGTTCTCCTCTTTAATCATTTGTTTCCCTTAATTTGTTTTACCTCCCAATTTTCCCCCATAATTTCTTAAACTTTTGCCCAGAGCTGGCTTCTGTGCACAAATGAATAATTTCTAACTATCCAATACACTAATATGAAGGGTAACCAAGGTAAAAGGTTATTTTTGTCTTATTCTGGGGGACTGGGTACATATCAGGTGAACTGAAGTTAACTACGATCAGCCCAAAAGGTTCTGAACCGCATTTCAGGCTAATTAAACAAAGCGTGGCAAAGAGATGTCTTATATATTGTGTTGTTAAAATTCCTAGAACCACACTAACATGCTGGAACATCAGGGCAGAAATTAGCCATTCCCTCAAAACTCCAGTCCTTAAATTCACATGAACTACTGCATTCTCTATGCTGCATCCATTAGCAAACCTTAAGGAAAAGGCATTTAAATTAATCATTCTGCAACACTAGATCAGTTACCATGAGATTTAGTTACAGGCTCTCAGACAAGGAGTGGGACACGAGTCCTGCAGCAGGACTTGCGCAAGAAGCCACCTCTTTACCATCCTTTTCCATTTTTAAAGAAAAAGAGTTCCGAACCTTCCAGCTGCACCTGACACTGAAACAGCATCCTGCAGATCAGTTGTGGCATCAGCAGCCTCTAGGAACCATGCTCTAAATTATAAGTAACTATTTGGATAAATAAATTGAGCACCTAAAGTGCTCAATGCCATAAAACAACATCACTTCTGGAAATTCAAGAAGATGACTGGTAAATCTCAGGCTGATGCCAGATGCATCAAGTGGGACAATCAAAATTAGACAATCGTTCAGTGTTGCTCAGCAGTGGGGAGAGGGGGTGGGATTAACATGCAGAAACAAAATCTAATATAACACACTTATCACTGGAATTAAATTATAAAAATATTGAATACATTAAATATGTCACAGCAACATAAAATGCAATGTATAATGAGGTGTTATATAATAAAATTTCATATTATTAAATTTTACTTTAATATTAAAATAGTAAATATGTTCATACATTGAAACATACAAACCTGAAAATATTATTACAGTTTAAAAATAAAGGTTTGGCAATTCGATTTTTTTAAAAGATGTAGAAATTGATAAAATATCAGAAAGAATAAGCTAAGCATTCAGTCTGTTATACATCTATCTGCTATCATTGCTTGATTTCTATTATTTCAATCCCACTCACTAAATAATGCTTTTGTCCAGTACGTTTTCTAAAAAAATAAAAGCATGGAACATAAAAGAGACAGACAAAAATAAAACCTGCCTTATGTCCTACTGCACAATCCCTTCCCAATGTACTTAGACTATGGAAAATTACATTATTCACCGCTGAATGGTTCCTTCCTACACAATATATTGTATGTATTAGAAAATAATCCTTCAGGATAACTAGTTACATAAGCCACCAACAATATATAACCAGGGTCCCTTTATAAAGCAAAACAAGAAAGTTATCTATTAATACATTTTTCCTCCTCCATTAATTCTGACACATAATTTAATGTATCCATTGCCTGTTGATTGAGCTTCAGATCTCCACTACATTAGTTTTATTTAACTTAATGTTTTAGCAAAAATCAAGGTCTATCTGAGTTCCACTCAAAACACCAGGCTTGTTTCTCATCAGGTTCATTTCAGTTTCACAGCTCAGCGGCTAGGAGATGGACTAACAGCTGGGAGGCTGAACTGTCTCCCAGGCTTGGAGATCCTTGAAGCTTGGTAGATCCTTGAGAACTTCAGTGGCTATGGCTGAGTGAGCTCTGAAAAATGAGGTACTAAATATAGTTCCACAATGCTAATTATCATTATGAAGGTGTAAGGGGAGTCCACAAGGACTGGATTTAAGCATTGTAACTGAAGGGACAACTTGACTCCTTTAGCCAGCAAAACTGAACCAGGCATTTATCAGACAACCTGACCAGGCTATCAAAAGTTTCAAATAAATTCTGGTGAAAGCCAGATCTGGAACAGGTTTGATGCTTCATGTTGACGCCCAAAAAGACAGCCATAAAAATCTCCAGTCATGGAGGTCCGAGATATCATTTCCTATCTCCCACTGAAGACACTACCAAGTAAACTGGCTGAGATTATCTATTCGGTATTCAGAAATCTGTGAAAAAGACTGCTGAGAGCTGAACCTGATGTTGAAGACACCAGTCCTAAAGCTCATTTCACAGGAAAGTCTTGCTCTTCGTTTTTCTTCTTTAATATCACCTGAATTCACTGCTCTATGTGGGCAAGGAATTAATGACACATAAGATTTTGTTCTACTAAGACACAGTTATTTTCAATGAGAAATTACCGACCAGTTGTTCACCCCCTCATTATCATTTGAGGTGGAGATGAAACAGCATGACATTGACAACACTGCTGCTGGGGAGCCAACATCAAGAAATTAGAGAGAAGTCTTTGAGAGGATGGGAGTCTCTGAAAAGCAGAGTAAGCCTTTAGTTTTCAAGTCCATCACTTTTGTTACCCCATGTGTGTAAGAACACTTTCTCTAGCGTTCCCTGGCAATCATAGTAATAATGAAGAAAGAGGGATGACTACTTCAGCACATTCATGGAGAATACTGAATATGCTTGTGAGCACAGTGAGAAGGAGGATTCCCTGGGCAGGACCTGCCACAGGGATTCTGCTGGGTCAGGGGTACTGACTGAAGCTGCAGATCTGCAGAGACCTACCTCCAATCATGCAACATGTGGGGGCCTCGCCATGTGCTGAAGAGTGTGTCCAGAGTGGATGAAGAGAGAGAGAAGTTGGTCCCTGAGCTGAAGAGGCCTCCTTGTTCTAAAGGTTAGTTGTAGTCCAGACAGCTTGCTGCCAAGTACCTCTGGAGAAACATTTCCCACTTATTGAATATTAACACCTTAAGACATGGCAAACTGAAGGTTTTCCTGAGGTGAGAAAACGTCTCTCACAAGATAAGTGTTTGAAACTCTCTGGCGAATGGCACGGTAAGCAAAAAATAAGGAAGAAAAGTTAAAAGCATCTGACAGGAAAAAAGAGGGGGAAGAAATAATATGCTCGAAAGTCAGGGTTTTGCTCCTGAAAACTAACAAATAAGGGATGAGGAAGAGAAATAACTAACTGGGAGAATGTGGTAAAACCAGAAAATTGTACAAAGAAAGGACAGAAAGAGAGGAAAGCCTACTGAAGGTTCAGTATTAATTGAAAATTGTTTTCACTGACATAAAAGGCACTCCAGCTAGCAAACAAGAGTTATGCGGCATTCACTTTATTTATACAGATGTAGAAATAAAAAAAGGGAAACGACATCTTGCTACAATGGAATAGAAGTTCTGGTCTGAATGCCTGCAATATAAATATTCATTAAAGGAACACACTCAAAAGGAGAAATGTTCTTCTCCCCAGATGGAGGTGTCAGAGACCAAGGCCAAGAACAAACCGCATCAGTCAGGTTTCTTATGTGGTACTGAGATTCTGTGTACAGGGAACATCTGAATAAAAGGAAAAACAAGACTGGTCAATAGCTGTGAACAAAATGAGGAGGTTACATTCACACAAGAGAACTATTTATCCATCTCCTAACAATGGCACAGCTGCACAGTGCTATCTGTTGTGTTTCTTATATGCAGGAATGCTATAGCCTGACATACACCAACATATACCAACTTAGGCAGTACTGGAGTACTAATGGATATGCAATATTGCTGAAAACTATGGGTAAGCACTTCTCCAAAGCGGATACAGTCAGAAAACAAGAAATACAGGGAAAAAATGGCTACGAAACTTAAACAGCTGTTGCTGTTGTCCAGAGACTTTCTGTTTCCACAGTGCTAAGAAAAGCTGTCAGATGACAGATCCTTTTATGAAGTTAGAGAAGACTGGGAATAGACAGGGTAAAAAAATTACTTACTGGCAATTTAATATGTTGTATCAAGACAGGCTGATGTGTTTTCATGCTCCAGGGAGAACGGCAAGGACTATCACTCAGAGCAGAAATAAATATTTTGTCTTTTCATCTCTACTTCTTTTAAAGGTCAAAACATTTCTCAAATTGAACAATTAAAAGCAACATATCAAATAAACTATGAAAGGATTGAGGATTTGTATGGAGACATATAGCAGCTATTGCTGACGCACTGATGTAAAGCTCTTTTCATTTTATATTGAAATATAGGAAAACAGAATTCCTGTCATTGTATAGGTATTGTTTCTGCAGGCATGTCCTACTCACACATAGTACCCAAGAGCATAGAAACACAGTCCTGTTCAGGCTGAAAGGACCTGCAGAAGTCATCTAGTCCAACACCCTGCTCAAACCAGATCCAATTAGATCCAGTTGCTCAACTAATCCAGTTGAGTTATTAATACCTCCAAGAACGGAGGTCAACCACATACATGACAAAATTCTACACTTAGCTTTTCTAAATAATGTTTTTTGGTATCATTTAAAGTACTGGAGGCTCTAATTCCATCACAGAGCTCTTTGTCCATATCATATCGGAAGAAAGGTTAAGAATGGTTGGTCTTGAGAGTCATAATGGCAAGAGATTAATCCTCTATTTGAGAGCCAGTAACTGAAAAATCTTAGAGGCAGTAATCACTCAGTGCTAATGAGGACAAAGACCACACATTTAAATTTGCCTAACTTTACTGTCAGAAGCAAAAGCAGCTTTAGTTTAAACGAAATTAAACCCTACCAGAACACTCAGTTTCCACTCTCAGAGTGAAGCCTCATTTCATCTACAACTTAAAGGCTGATTCTCAAACATATGCATTATCCACAGAAAACAAAAAGGGAAGCACTGCAGAGAAGCTGGTTGCCAGGGGACTGCTGCGAAACCGTGTCTGCGGGCTGTGACTCACAGGCAACTACTAAAATTTATTTGCATGTCAGCAGGCCTTGCTGTACACTGGTAACAGGGACACACCAAGTGAAGACTGGTTATTTGGCTTTAAGCAGGTGGGAGACAAAATTCCTGTGCCAGGACTCCCAACTCTTCTTGAATTTGTAGTGCTACTAGCACAAACAGCCAGAAAAGCTAAAAGAATTCTGGAACAAAATACTTTCATTGGTACTCATACCTTTGTAACATGATCTCCTTTTTTATAAAGCAATCTTTAATATTGCTGAGAAATAAGGACTATTTTGCAAAACATGTTCTATTCAATTGTAGGATGTTGTTGTTGTTGAAAACATACACAGTATAAACCAAAAAATTACGGGTTGAAGAACTAAATCAGTTGATGGCATAAAACTCAGAAAAAGAACATTTGTCATTCAGTAATTTCGTTGGTATAAACACTGCCAGTAGAAAACCTACAGACACCATGATGTTATTTGGAGGGAAGAACAACAGATTGAAGTAACAGGTCCTGCTCATCAGTGTTCAACTCATAAAAAATTCTGAGTGACCTATTCTGGGCTTGCTGTTGCAGAGTAAACTAGTGCATTTTCCCTCCTCTTTTACCTTGCCTGTCATTTCCAGCACTGTGTGCCTTTTTGACCACTACTGAGTCACAAGTTCACGACAGAAACTCCTCTCAAGTGAAACCAGCTAATTTATGGCTCATCTCTACGTAAGCACACTTCATGTAAAACCACATTCCTTTTTACAGAAATGAGTTTACATAATTACACTTACATTCCCTTGAAAGTGTCTAACTGTGCTGTGCATTAGGCAAGCCATAGAACAAATGTGGGAGCATTCAACGGATACTCTTCAATACTTTTTTTATCCCTTAACTGAGTTATTTCTGTTCAGGTATTGCTTCAACCTACCTCTTCCTGAACAGTTCTATACACAATGTCAGGCATAAGGTCTGTATACCACGAAAACATACAAAAGGCAGCTGAATCTCCATAAGTAAGCACTGAGATCTTGACATGGAGTTAGAAGCTGGTGTTAACACTGAAAAAACAAGCGATTTATTGTTTTTTTAAGGTCAAATGAAACCTCCAAATGAAAATATCAAATATAAATTTGGTATGCCACCTACAAAAGGAAATTTCCCTAGATGAAGTATATAATCAAATAAGAATTTTAAAACAAGCAAACTAAAATAAACGAATACAATATTAATAAGAGTGACTTGGAAGAAGAGGCTAGCACACGACTGGCTGGCCTGAGAAGGCTTTTGGCAAAATGAAGCAAGACCACAGAAGACTGCATCCTAATCTGATATGCTCTTAGTTCACTGAAAAGAATTTACATAGTTATTTTCCTTGCTGTTGCAGCAGCTATAGTAATAATATTCATATTTATGTGCTGTAAGCATTCCTGTCTCGATTGCATAATTCAGTGTCCTCAGTCTTCAACCTAATAGCACCCTAACAGCTTTGAAAACCTGCCAAAACAGAGTCACCAAACAGTATACTACCAAACCAATAACTAAATCAATCTATTTAACAAATTAGGCTACATAACCTATGAACCCTATGACCCGAAAGGCTTTTCATATTGTAGATGTATATACATGCACATTTTAATATTTAATGTGTTGGTAGTCTGTAAAATATTAATGTTCCAGTGGTTAAAAAGCACCTGTAGTATTGGAAATTCAAAATGCTATCATGCTGCTTCATACTTTACATAAAGCAGAAAAAACAACCCAGAAAGGAGCCTTTTCAGAAAAACTCCTTCGGAGTTCTAGAGTTTAAAAAGTATTCACTCCTCTCAGATGCACTGAGGGAAAAACTGTTGATAGAAGGGAGAAAAACAAAGAGAAACCTTCAGCTGTTTGAAATACTATATAACGATTACATTTCTGGGCTTATTATTTTAAAAGACAACCACATTTTTCTGAATGATCACATGACCAAGGGTTTAAGTTAACAGAATTAAGCAACCAGTGATATATTCCTCATTATGTCATATTCCTTAATCAAGAATTGCTCTCAGGTTAGCAATTACTGACTTCATTAACTACCAGATATCATTTTTCTGTCATGTCCCACTGGTAATAGAAATATATGACTGAACAGTTTTAAGACGTGCTGCTGCAAAAATTCCCACGTTTCTTTCGCAGAGGTCCACGCTAGTCAGCAGCCACAAAAGGAGTACATTCAAGGCTCAGAGAATTTGAAAAGGTGTTCCTACTTTAACCACAAAAACTATGACTGTAAAATATATTAGTTCTAAATACAGCTATTAGGACAAAGTACTTACTTAGGCTACTCAGTTGTCTGATTATATTTGCCAAAGAGATATTGGTGACACATTCCAATTCATTCTTGATACCTCGGGGCAGAGCTGTGTGGCACAGGTGCCTGGGGTCTATGTTTCTTTTTACCAACGGCATTCTGAAATGTATCAGAGGACCAGCAAACCTGTAAAGAAAGGAGACAAAATACTGTTATAAGTTTAATTATATTTAAAATTCAGATTATGTCTAAAGTTAAATTGACTAATCCTAAGCAGATAAAAATACCTCCGCAGTACTGATGGAATTCATTGCTCTGTGAGCACGTAAAACTTTTCGTCTTTGCCCAATGAAAGACTATTTCATTCTCCCTCTTTAAACCTTTACCTGACTCAGATGCCAGTGAAGTGACAAATATTTTTTTACAGTTCATGCTTTTTTTTTTCCTCTCTGAAAAAAAAGACAGGAAAATCTTCACAGTACAAAAACATTAAAGAATTATTTCCTTCTTGATGGACTACTTCCTTATTCAGGCCAGGCAAAGTCGAACAACAAATTCCCTTTATTATGAGGTCAAAGTCAAACTAGTTGCCTGTTCCACCTGCAAGGTAGATATGATCCACTCATTATGCAATGTCATGTTACCAGCAGGAGTCACTCTTCTAGTCTAAACATCACTTCTAAATCATACCTAATCAAGGTAAGAAAAGATGTTTCCCTTCCACCTACACTGCTACTGGCAATAAATTAGGCTAAAAACGTATCTTCCAAATACAAAAGTCTCTTCAGTAAACTTGTAGTGCAAAGTCCTCCATGACTCAGAAATCCTACCCCTCCACACATTTCAAAATCCACAAATGTTAAATTAAGAGTCTTTACTAATTCTGCAGACAGTGTAGAAATCATCTCAGGCGGTGAATCCCAGACTTGTAATTTTCTGTACCCACAGCACTGATTGGAATGAGTTTCCCAGGGGGCAAGTTATGCCTCTCATCTTATTAGTGCTGCTTATTAAGATCTGTCTGCTAAAACTTTTCTTCATAAAAAATGGATTCCCTAAAATTCTGTAATTTTTCCATCATCTGTCATGTGAAACTCTGGATGCCCAATGCAAAGCTCCCATTTGATATGCAGAGAACGGATACACTTGGTACTGGTACAACCTCATCTCCCTTCCCATTGCAGAAGAGATGGCACTTTCTGCAGACAGCAAGATGGACAAGCTCTACACAACATAACCTGCAGTCCTAGCTCCTCAACCAGACAGCCCCTGCCACAGCTTCATGTGTCTTCTGCTTAGAAGCTTTATCCCAAAATGTTCCTGGCATGCAGCTAGGGCTTCACGTTGCACCACAGAAGGCATCTTCCCTACAGTATATTTTTTACTCACTGTTACCTTTACTTGGTCAAAACAGAGATTTCTTTGCTTTAGAATAACATAAGGCCATGGTGGTACAGCTGAAATTTTGCTGACCTAGAATGGCATAAGGAATTGAGAGTCAAAGACAACTGTAATGGAGTATTTTCCTCTTGCAGACTGCTTAGTTTTCTCCTTGCCACCTTTCCTGGGAGTATATTATTTCACTGAACCCAGGGTTCATAGCTGAGGGACCCAGGCAGGATCCTTAAGTCTACCTGAGAAACACCTCTGTGTTTCCAGCATCTGATTAGACTTCGTTCATTGCATTTTAACACCATGTCTACTGTCCTTATTTTCTTGAGAGAACAATCAAAAATATTTTATGGTTTTGAGGGATAAAAACCAATGAAAATAATTTTTCTAGTCACTGGATTAAAAGAAAGATTATACAGTTCTTAAAATTTTGTAATTTAGTTTCTCAATAATAACAGTAAAAATTATGGAAGTGTGCATGGGGCAGAAGTAAACTATAAGTACTGATTTTTATTTTCTAGGAGTAGCCCGATACTTTCTAGACCCTAAATATTTAAGTACTAAAAAGCTAGCTACTACATACAAGCTAAATGAAATAAAAAGTGCAAACACCATCTCTGATAGAAGCAACGAGAAAGTGTTTACAGTTAAAGTGAGACTTTACACTTGTTGGTACAAGACAGAGGTGGTAGCACGAAGCAAGGGAGATCAAATGGACCCCACCAGCAGAGCTGCTGCTGCCCTAGGGGCACACAACCCCTGTCCCCCTCAGTGACAAGTCTCTGAAAAAACCCTTAACTACAGGTTCCTTATTGCAGCTTCCCAGCAGAAAAGAAACACAACAAATAATACGTGAGCGATGTTCTACAGAAGCAATTAAATATTAATTCCAGAGTTAAACCCTTTCTTGATTACTGCTTTAATGATACTGTTGTATCAACAGCACAGTAGGCAAGTCTTTTAAAAAGAGGTCCAAACAAGTATGTAAAGAAACGTTTTCAGAGCAAAATTAAAAATCTGCATATAAAAGAAACTGAAATAGTCCTTGTTTCTATCTAATACAGATCTGAGTTAATAAGATTAAAAAAAAAAAATCTGTAAATAACAAGCATAAAGCCAGTTGATGGCTATTGCACTTTTTCTCTTGTTTTATCTTAAATAATCAAGATGTTAGTAAGTGACGATATTGCTTTCCCTCCTTGATTTTATATCATTAATTTAGAAAATTTGCCTAATTTATAGCACGTACAGATCATAAAGCTTAAGATGCTCAAGTGACAGATACTTTAGAAAACTCTGTGCAACAGCAATTTTAAAAAAGCAGCTTAAAAGTAATTGCGTCCAACTGCTAGGTGGATTCTAAGTAACAGCGCATCTATTTTTTGACATTTTCTCTCCCCAAAACCCCACAAATACCATTTTCTAATATCTGAATAACACTACCCAAAGAAAGCATAACAAGAAAAGGCAGCAGAAGCAACAGTAAGTGTGGTAAAAGGTATAGTTTTAAAACAAGAATAAACCTGGAAAGGAAACAAACAACAGAAGATAAAACTGACGCCTTCCAAATTATGCATCATGTCTGAAAACTATGCAAAGCCTCAACAAAGAATATTTCCTGATTTCCAACAGAAACAAGAAAAGGAGGCAACCAAGGAAAATATCACTCATACATGCTTAAAACAAAGGAAAAGGCATTTCACACAATGTTTTATAAATTGTGGAAGGCAGTGCCACAGGATGCTGTATACAACAAAAATACCTGCTGGTAATTTGTCCACCACGAACCACATATTCTTTGCAGTTTGTTGCAACCACTAGAAGATCTTGATGATTCCTCCTCAATTGTATGCAACAGCAAACTCAACTTTACTGTACCCAAACAATTTCTTCACTCCTATAACAGATGTATTTCCTAATGCAGTTCTTATCAAGAAAGCTGAAAAATTTTGAAATCACTATACTTATTATGCAGCTTTAGAGCTGTGAAAGAGGAAAAAACAAAAAAGGCATTGTTACAATCTAGTATATCCTTTAAGTTAAAGGCAAAAAAAAATACACACACCCCCACACCCTGCTCCCAAACCATAACCTAAGCTGCTCAGGCAGCAAAGGAGAAACTCATTCCTAGGTCATAAAATCCTGTTACCACGTTGCTCCCCAGAAAGTCCTGGAAACTGTTCGTAATCCCAAAGAGGCAGAAGAAAGAAGCAGCGTGTCAGTGCCTGCGAGCATCCCCAGGCTGAAGGGCAGGTTACATGATACCTCCTCAGAGGATTCCAGTTCTCCTCCTGCCTCACAAGTCTCAGCTCCCCCTCCCCGCAGCCCCACTGCTCCCCAGCTCAAACTCAGGATCCTCAAGCAGAACTATCTCTTCCCGACCATCCCATACAAATCTTTGAGGCAAGCTTTAAGAAGCGGCACTAGTTTACACTCGACTTAACTGGAAGTGCTTTACTCTACAGTGATCTTAAAGTGAAACTCCTCTTTACAAAGAGACGCCGGTCTCTTTCGCAGAACCACTATTGAAAACTCTTCTCCCTCACTTCCCATGCACCTTTTGAAGCACTCCAAATCCACTTGAGAAGCCAACTCTAATCTTCTTTACAAACCCCTCTACTTCAGTTGCACAATGGCTGGCACAACCTCACCTCCCCCACATAGGCTGTGAGTATGAGTACAGAATACAAATACGTGTATATACCGAGTATCTAATGTTTTTATCAACCTCTCGTGCTTTGACACATGATTTTTTAGGAATTAGGTAAAATGCTCCAGTTGCTTTTTCAGTTAAATCCTATTACTTAAAGAATCGCAGAACAATGGTACTAATGAAAGTTAATTACTATCTTTTTACAAGAGCAGCCTTAATGAGATTTGACTGTACTTCTTTCCAAAAGGCAAGTTGTTTTGTGTGCTTTACAGCCCTCTTCAGCTATCAGGGGCCTTAGGGGTGACACTCTTCTATCTCTGTCCCATACTTCTCAAACACTGCTGGCAGCAGCTGAGAAGCCTGCTCTGGGGGCACCGGCCCCCCTGCCCACACCGCAGCTCACACCAGGAGGGTTTCACCCTTCTGCTGGTGCCAAGAATCATAGAATCATCAAATCATACAATGGTTTGGGCTGGAAGGGACCTTCAAAGGTCATCTAGTCCAACCCCCTGCAATGAGCAGGGACATCTTCAACTAGATCAGGTTGCTCAGAACCCCGTCCAGCCTGGCCTGGAATGTCTCCAGGAATGGGGCATCTACCCCCTCTCTGGGCAACCTGTGCCAGTGTTCACCACTCTTCATTGTAAAAAATTTCTTCCTCATGTCTAGCCTGAATCTCCCCTCCTTTAGTTTAAAACCGCTACCCTTTGTCCTATCACAACAGGCCCTGCTAAAAAGTCTGTCCCCGTCTTTCTTATAGGCCCCTGTAAGTAGGGCCAACATGGCTGGCTGGGCCAGGCTGACAGTTAACAGCACTGAATTGCCCCATGCTTGATGCAGCGTTTGTATGAACTGTCTCCTTGGTGTTCTTCTGTGTAAAATAACACTGAGCATCTGAGTATCACCAATGCCTCCACCAACACAGGCTGAGTTTCTTACAGGCCCCTTTTAAGTACTGAAAGGCCCTGGGGAGCACGGGTGTTGGAAACAGCTACTGTTTTCCCTTCGACACGCTCCTGTAGAAATATCTCAGAATTGCAAAATACGTGGAGAAATGTTACATTACTAGAAGCTTGTTAAAAATTTGAAATGTCAGTTGTCACAGTAATGATTCAGGTTTTCTAGCAAGTACAATAAGACAAGTAGGAATGAAAACACAACTTTAAGGTGAGAAAAACTAACTAACCTGCCCAAGAGCTTAACTGGTAATTAAACTAGACTTCAATTTTTCTTTCAGAAGACTAATGAAATTTGGTGATCGCGTGTCTTTTTTAATGAAAGTTTACTTCTGATTAGGTTACATTTTGTCCTTAGTAAACTTGACATTGTTTTCTCAGTATTAATTAATGAAAGACATTAATTTATAATTTTTATATAATATTCCAATAACACAGTACTGAGTGCCCTTGCTTTCAGGGGATTAAATTTAATTCCAGCTGTCTCTATAGCGTATATGTATGCCTTAATATTACCATATGTCTTGTAATATTCTTTTAACAATGCGCAACAGCAATGCCTTTCATATGCCTCATTTAATTGATCACGTTCTAGCTCCTGGCAGAACAGATCACAGTTTGAAACACAACAGTTCATTTAATGCTTCCCTACCCAGCCTTAGAAACAGAAATAGACTATACAATAGTTTTTATATTTGCTTATATAGTCATGTACTAACTAGATCTACACTATACAGACTTTGGGACATAATGAAAGTAGCTAATAAAAATATCCAAATGTATTAATGAATCTGGTAAAATTAGAATTGTATCAGTTAATGAAACAAGCTCATTTTCTTATCAAATTTTCTGTTAATTATTCTACCATACATCAAGTTATACTAGTTGCAGAAAAACCAAAGACAAGATCTTGTAATACACACCTCTGCTATGAAACGACAAATGTGCAAAGATTTCAAGCAGCTTGTTTCTCTGCAGCTCCCACTGCAGCATCAAGGTCCAGGTAAAAAGCTTGAGAAAAAAACAGACACCACAGTAGGGTGTCCTTCAATAAAGTAGGCCACTACCACCTACCGCTGAGTAGTATGAGTCAACATAACAATTTTAAAACTCTCAAGGCAATTAACATCCCTTAGAAGATCCAGAACTGAGAAGAAGACAACAGGTATCTTAAATTGACAATTGAACAAAAATCTGTTAAAATTACAGTTCTGCAATCCCTTCTGTTATAAGCCATGTCATAGAATGGAAAATCTCCTCGGAACATTTCCCTCAAACCTCAGTTTTCTGTGACTTGGTCTCAAAAATATTTCTAACTGCAGATGACTAGGAAAAGATGACTTTATTTAACTAAAAACCATTGTCAGACAAAATAAATGCAAAATATGTTACTAGAAAGTGATGTTGACATCACTGCTGTTTGAGTGTAAAGTGAATTGTTTACATCTTAATACCTCCTATACTAGATTGTCCAAAAAAGTTGTTACATATTTGGTCAATGTAAGGAGCAATGACTATATAGGGTATCTAAAGGAAGCTGATAAGTTTTTTTTAATTAAACCACAGAGTAATTAATAAAATATTTTATTTGTAATCACAAATATAAAAAATACTGTTCCTGAACTAATACCAATAACAGCCTCTCAAAACTTCTCTTAATATTCTGTTGCTGAACTGAAGATAAGAATATGCAGAAATGGATTAATATGTCAATAGGCCACTGAAGTCTCTATCTCAGTAACATTGTACAGGAAAGTACTTGATGTGCAAGATAATAACAAAAATATTTGCAACTCATAAAATTATAAAAGGTATTTTAAAATGCACTTGTAATTTTTATTCTGTATTTAGTATTGACTGACTTCTGTATTGTTGTAATTGTCTCTTGTCTATTGTTTTCTTCCTATAGGACAATCTGTAACCATCTCAGTATATCTGTCACATCAGATAAGCAGAAAACAGACAATGCAGTCACAAAAATGGGTAGGACTTGAGTTCTACTCAATCTCCAAGGCATAATTACAGACAACGTCAAAAAATTACTTTTCAGCTACTGACATGCAGCCAATTTTCTCCCAGATGTGCATCATAAGACTACAATTTCTCCGTGGTGCGTGCATGCACACCTGCACACATGTTGGCACACTCATCTTTAAAGAACATGGAAACAAACATTTGAAAATTATGGCTTTGATTTTAGACCCAAACCACAGCTACATCTACTTTCGTGCCAAAATGTCTAAGTTTCACTTTTATTCAGCTAAAAAACAAACAAAAAAAGGCAATATTTTTTTACACTGGAAAAAAACAAGTTCATATTTTCAGCTCTATATTGGTTGAGACTATTATGAAACAGTGTAACAAAAATGAAGGCAATTTTTTAAAGTTATGGGCGAGAAAAAATGGAATAATTAATTGTGTGCTGACTTTTAAGAGCTCTATCTGTGATAAATTAGTTTTTTCCAAAAATCTTAGTTACTGTCACTGAGGTAACTCCAGTGATGGCAGCAACAGCTGAATTCCCAACATAGGTAACACTGCAAAATAGGACCCCCTAGTAACTGCACAGTAGTGCTGCTAATGCAGCAAGTACAACTTAATTAATAGAAATAGCAGTAGTATTTCAGGGGAGAAAGCTGACATACCAATTCACAACTACAGGGGCAACCTCAAAGTTTTAAGGGAGGCAAAAGCACATTTTCAAGTAAGTGAGACACTGCAATCTGGGTCGAGTCAAGGAGCTACATGTATGAAAATAAATACAGCATCATAGGATGCAGCAACCAGTTTGTACTGAATGTGTCCAGCCCTCAGAGCTTCCAGTTTTGCTGGGGAAGATCTTTAGAGCTTCACTCCAGCTACAACCTGTCGTATGGGTTTGGGCTTTCTCAGGGTCCTTACACACTTGTCTGAAATTCCTCCCATCCGTGTTTAGCTCGCACTGCCACTGGCCCCCTTGTTGCAGTGCGCAGGTGACAGAGGCTGTCACCCCCATTTATACAGTCCTCTCTTTCCCCTCAAGCCCTAATGAAAGATTTCACCCCAATCATGTGTACAGAGCAAAAACCTAAGGTACCCTAAATACAACGAGAGAATATTCAGCTCAATATCAGTTTCTTTTTCCTAATACAGGTGCAATATCCAATAGGGTTAAATAAACAGCAGGCAGATTTTGAAAATCTCTTCTCTTTTGTTAAGCAGAACTCCTATTAATGAAGTGGAATTCGAACACAAACATTTGGAGCATAGCAGCTCACAAACTGTGGCTTTTTTAGATACAAGGCTAAGCTCAGCTTTATTTCACTCAATTGAAGTTTTTCCCTTTGTTTTCACCTCTGATTTTCTGGAATACTACCTACTGATTTTTAATTTGTTAAGCATCAATCCTTTTAACCACGTTGCTTCCTTCATTTTTACCCTCTACCAACAGCTTCTGTCTTGCTGTGGTGTCTTTTAAACCTAAGTTGTTTATATGAAATTTAACAAATCTACAGCAAAAGAAAAAAAAATACAGCCACCATAAGTGCAGTTATTGATGTGTCTTGCTAATAACTGTAAACACTTTTCTGTTCATCTTAATAAAGAAACTATTTAAATCAAATTGCTCTTGGAAAAAAAAAAATTGGGTTCAACACTACCTACCCTGAACATTAGGACTGCTGGGGGCAATAAGGCACCAAAGCCACTCACGTTTCTGGTTCATAGACAACATTCAATGAACAAAGTTAGATGTGACACATTGCATTTTATTGTTAGGTTATCAATTGAGAAAGAAAAAAGTGACTCCTTGCACTTTTATTTCTATTAAGCTTCCTGAAGAAGTTAGTTAATTTAAAAAATATACAGTATATGCACAATGTCTTTGCATTATATATATTCACACACATACACTGTTACCTCAAATAGATTACTAAATATTATTCAGATTACCCTGTACTCATTATTTTTCTCCCAGTTAGCTCCTGTCAGGTCATATGATTAAAAACAATTTTGGAAGTATCCTGGTTTCTAATTTAGGTACAGTCAAGAATGCTCAAATTAATTTTCGATTACAAGTTTTCCTCCATTCCCCAAAGGCTAAAAATGTATTAATGCATAACATACTATGTGATTTGAAATTGCTTTTTGAGACCTACGTTTTATCTGATGACGTTTTTTCTCGCAGCATTAATCCGGTTTTCCTGTTAACAGTTTCTACATACGGTGTGTAACACAAAAGCCCTATGATGGATTGCAACAAAAGCTCTTTATTATAGTCTTGACAGAGACAGATAACTAACCCAGTGTTAATTTAAAATCAAAACCTTAGTACCAGAACTAAGGGTACAGCTTCTGTGGTTTTGGCGTATCTATCATAACATAGTACCTCTGAGAATTTCCTAATTTTTTTCTTGAAAATGTATATTCTAAATATTACCTTTGTTACACAGTCCTGTACCAGCTCAGGATAAGACCTGTTAAATGTACACGTCGACTGTCTAATTTTATAAAATTTACCAAATGCATATCAAATGGACACCAATATACTTCCACTGCACGGATATAACAACCTGCTTTTGAATGGACAGTGTTTCGTGGCAGTAAATAACAAATATTTAAAGAAAAGGTACCTGAACTTCCCAGCTGCTCTGAGAAGTAACCCAGTGGGCACTGGGAAGATCGGGTGTCCCACCCTGGCCAGGGCACGGAACCGCCACGTTCCCCATCAGCACCGCGCTGCCGACTTCCAGAGCTCCCCGTGCCGAGGTGGCCCCCGGGCTGGGACACCGGGAACCGCAGCCAACACCTCCCACGCCAGCCCCTGCCAAACACGCTGGCCCAAGCACAGACCATTAGAATTCAACACGCGGTGCCCTGCCTTAACAACAGAGCTGTCCTGACAAAGGAAACACAGAAGCGCTCACCCGCGCCGACCAAAGCCTGCCCTTTTTCCTCAGACACAAGTGGAGAACCCCCTGAAGGCAGAGTGATTGAAAAAGAATTATTCCTTTGGTACCAAGCTACAACTGGTAGATATTAAATTACAACGTGCCAAAAATGAAAGAAATGAGTGGCTGTGCATGGGTGAGGAAAGGAAGGGGAATACGACAGTCTGGGCTTTTTGCCATGTTGACCTTACTGCTGAATCCAAGAAATTGGATGCTAATGAAATAATAAATAATGTTGGGAATCTACAGTTGTAATTAGACCAATGTACAGAGGGGGCTGGGACTAAGAAACCTCATACAAGGCAGAAGCTACTTATGCAGTTCCCATATATTAATCTACCAGTGATACACACTATACTAACTAGCAATCACTAAACTAAATAACAGGTGTCAGCAATGACTATCAGAAGCTTTTTGTGCCTCAAAACATTACTAGCAATTTGAGGAAGTGACATTAGCACTGCAAGAGCCAGAGACAAGCCATGTATTTAAAAATGGAATTTTCACTGCACTTTATGCTATGATACCAAATGCCTAAATGCATTTTACGCCAGGATACCAAAACCACAAATGACAGATTATGGGTTTTGATTTTCTTTTTCACAGTTTTAAAGGAAGACTTCAGATAACATCAACTATCAAGTGGGATGTACGGATGTGTAATAATCACCTTACCAAAGCTAAGCTTCTTTGTAGATGAATTTTTCCCCCTTGTGAACAATAACAATCCTCAGAAGAAGATTTGTTGCAAAAAATGTGAGTGTGCATAAACAACATTTTGCTCTGTCTAGTGTCATTTATGCTACTTAAAATGTTTGAACAGACATGCTGCAGGAAAAAGGTATTAACATTCACAGATAAGCTGTTTACTCTTGAACAGAAATGTTATTAAATATTCAACAGTCCAGAAACACTGATGATTTATATTGTTGAAGGCCAGAAACTGATCATTTCATTCTTCACTCAGTATGATGTCAAAACTCCCCACTGAAGTGAATACAAGATTTGCTTAGTAAGGACTCAGATGTACCCGTTTCCTATCCAGTGCAGTGCTGTTTGGGACAATAATTTTTCCAGTATTTTTCCCGTTCAATTTTTATCATTTTACGTAGGGGGTTTACAGTAATTTCTTGGGTAAATTCTTCTACAACCAACTACATCTCATACACCGGAAAATGTGCCAATTCTCCATCTTTCCCTCTCAGTTTTGCTCCCCTACACTAATTCCAGTAATGTTTATTGCTCTTACTGAAGTACCATCTAATTTATCAGCAGTATTCTAGCAATGTGGCATCTAAAATTGAAAACAGCATTCTGGGTGCATTCATGTTACATGAGCACACCTAAACGACTCTAAATGTCAGGATGGTGTTTAGCCAGCAATGTGCGCTTGTAGCCCAGAAGGCCAACTGTATCCTGGGCTGCATCAAAAGCAGTGTGACTAGCAGGTTGAGGGAGGTGATTCTCCCCCTCTGCTCTGTGCTGGTGAGACCCCACCTGGAGTCCTGCATCCAGCTCTGGAGCCCCCAACATAAGAGGGACATGGTCCTGCTGGAGAGGGGCCAGAGGAGGCAATGAAGATGATCAGCGAGCTGGAGCACCTCTCCTATGAGGACAGGCTGAGAGAATTGGTGTTGCTCAGCCTGGAGAAGATAAGGCTCCAGGGAGACCTTACTGTGGTCTTTCAGTATGTAAAGGGAGCCTATAAGAAATACGGAGAGAGACTTTTTACCAGTGCCTGTAGTGACAGGACAAATTTTAAGCTGAGAGTACATTTAGATTGGACATACGGAAGAAATTCTTCCCCATGAGGGTGGTGAGGCACTGGAACAGGCTGCCTAGAGAAGCTGGGGATGCCCCATCCCTGGAAGTGTCCAAGGCCAGGTTGGATGGGGCTTTGAGCAACCTGGTGCAGTGGAAGGTGTCCCTGCCCATGGCAGGGGGCTTGGAACTAGATGATCTCTAGAGGTCCCCTCCAACCCAAATCATTCTGTTTTTCTATGAATAACTTCATTTATACCATTATTTGTTGCTATCACCTACTCTAAATTTGCACCTGCATAAATTCAATATTGCAAGTTAGGGTGGTTTTTTTTCCTGATTAAGTTTCTAGTTTGGATGTCCTTTGAAGGTTGAGGTCTGAGGCTCAGACTCTCAAACTCTCAGTCCTTTAAGTAGCTATTCTGAAGTTAAATGAGATTCTTTGCAGGACCACACTTAGAAGTTAAAATAGGAAGTTTTTTTTCTATTAGCCTAAATTGCATGACTTCCAAAGACTAAATAACCTTTTAGAGAAAATCGAAGAAACAACTCATGCCAATATTTATTAACAAGAAGTGTGACACTATTTGCCCTTCTGTTATAACACGCTGATGAAAGATAAATAAGGCTGCATACTTTGTCGTAGAAAAGAAACAATATTCATTTAGCAAATTTATGTTGCAAGTAGGGATTACCTGCAATAAAATTTTTAAACCTGTTATATTTTAATAAATTATTTCTAATATTTCATAATTTCTACAAGCCATAATTTAAACACCTTAAAATATATCATAAGGAAAATCTTATTTTCCAGAAAAAAAATAGATTTCCTCATATTTTCATAAGCAGTATTTTAACACCTCATTTTTACATATGTATTTTTCCCTAAATTTAAATACTAAGATTAATTCTATCCAGCATTTGCGTTAACTGTCTAGGTCCGAGTTTGAGCATATTCTTGCCAGGAAAGGAATAAATATTGCTGAGAAAACTGATTTTTTTGTGCGCGTGAACACTGGAAATAATTAAAACAAGTTCTCTCAATGCTTTTGTGTCATGGTTGATTGTGAGTGTTAACTAAAGTTGTTCCCATAATTGGGATATCTGTAAGATGACTTTCCTCTCTGGTTTCCTGTATTTATTTACATGTAAACTAACACTGTCTCCTTTCCATTGCCCATAGCATTTGCAAAGACATACATTTTCATAATATGTGCAGGAGTTTAACAATGTTTCAAATATCCATTCCCCTATGAAATTTGGCTCATATGAGACAGGAGTTTAGAAATTACTGGGATGAAATAGGAATCATAGACAAACAAAGAATGACTGTATTCACCTCCTTTTCTTGACACCAGTTTTAGAAACTTGATTTTAAAAATAACATTGTTTTGTGCTATGCTTCAATCAACAATTACTTAAAGTTACTAGGCTTAAATAACAGGAGGCACAAACATGAAGAACATTCTGAAATTCACACATTCTTGTACTTTCTGATTAGGGCTTGGAAATACAAAATCCATGGGAATGAAAACTACAGTCACTAACCTGGAGATGCCACCTCAGTTTCAAGCAGAGACAAACGATTCACATTTGGAAGCTCTGCAAGGGCACTTATCTCCTCTTACATTAGACTTCTTAATAGAGAGACAGTAAAGGTACACTACAAGGCTTATGGCATCAGCATTATTAAATCACTATGACCAAAAAACCTGCATGTACATTATCAGGGAAAATAAGGTGTTCTCAGTCTGCGAGGAAAACATCCGTAGCCCTCACAACCATTAGGTGTGACAATCATAATATATTCTGTGATAAGGGAAACACTGACTGAACGGAGATCTCTGCTGGCTCCTTTGAGGGAGACAAGGAAAAAGGACAAGGAAAAAGGAGAATCTGTTTGTTCTCTCCAATGCAGCAAAAAGATTAGCCCAGCCAGTCAAGAGGAAGGGCAGACCTAGTAAGGGAATTAATAAAGTTGGCTCCTTCTTTCTTAACAAGTATTTAGCAAAGGGTAGATACTGGTTGAATAAAGATGGAGAAATGAGATTATCTTTAGCTGTCTCTACAGGGAGCTCTGAAAAGATAGCTTGGAATTGTTAGACTTTGAACTAGTACATGTAATTATCAATTAATAAAGATACGTGTTTGCCTCAGAGGTAGATAACATCAAGAACCAGGGAACTCAATAATTTCAGTAATTCCTTCTGCATTTAAGATATGTTAACTGTAGACACAGAATTTAGGACACAGGACTGGACTAAAACTGTCTAAATTTCTGATTATCAAATATTGGTGCTGTCACTAAAATATTGGTTTCAAGCCATAGAAAAAGGGAGGAAACAGGCATGGCTGGGAAGACAGCACCATAGCCGCTTCAGCAGTCCCTGAGGACAGCAGTGGGAAGTCACCATACATAGCTAAATGTCTGTGTTTCCACAGAATGCACAGAAATCACAGGTGCCTACAAAGAGCAATCCAGTCCATTTACATTTTTTTTTCTGCCAAAAATGTATGGAACCAATGGGAAATCTGAAAATCCTCCACGTACTTCAGATAAACTCTATCCAACCTCTTTGAAGTGTAGGCACCAAAGGAGGGATGGTTCTTGCCTCCCAAACAAAAGCCTGCTGTTTGGAGAACTCACTCGAGAAACGGAAACACTGATTAAAGGATGGGAGCCAGATTAAGAGGAACGAATTCATGTCTCCCTTATTGCAGTAATCAAAAGCATTAAGCCACAGAACATTTCGCATGAAAGCACTTAAAACTGAGCAAGCAAATAAGCAAGCCAAATCTTATCCAGAAACTGGGATATTAGCTGCAAGCAGCAGAACTAAGTTTCCAGATCTTAATCGTAGGAAATAATTACGCATTTTAAAAAATATATATCTTGTCATTAGACAAAACCATCTCTAGAATTATTGATTAGAAAATTAGATATGCATCCTTCCAGTTTAATGTCCTGGTTACTTGAAAAGTACTATTCCTCTATTGCTTAGCCCTTTCTTCCCTAGAAGGTGGAAAATGTAGCTTTAAATGACCTAACTTGAGTGCTACACTAATACAGCCTAACCAACTGAATGGTCTCTCAGTCAGGAGCACTAACAACCACTCTCACATGAGACGAAATCAGTCACAGATCTAATCCCCAGCTCACCTTTTCAAGCTTCTCCTGGGAATGATAGAGTTTAGGAGGCTGTCTAGGTAGCTAGACAAATTAAGCACCAATAAGCATGTGTGGGTGACTCAAGTTAAACGACTCAGCCAGGCAGAGAGGAGCCTAATTTATTTATACACGCAGCGTTCAGCATTCTTGGAAAATAGATTTGACTATCTGAGATGTATATATTTTGAGTGGCTAAATTGCAATTTGGGTAGGATATGTCATCCTTAAACCACAAATCTAATCCTATGCAATGCAGAAGAAAACACTGTATAATACTATTAATGAACTAAACTAATCAAGCTCCATCTTAAACCTAGTTAAATCCTTGCCCTTGATACTAAATTTAAGCACAATGCACTCCTTAGATGCCAGGAGAAAATATGCCAATTCCATTCTAGATTTATTACTAATATTAGTTTTTTCCCATCCTAAAAGTGTTCTTCATTGCCCATTTTCCTCAGAAAACTCTGTCTCTCCAACTGTACTGCTGTCCTTTACTGTCTTCTCAGTTTTATATAACTAAAACATATTATAATTAAATTTAAGATAATTAAAACCAGGCAACAACATGCCTTTCTGATGGAAGGACAAGTTGCATAGTCAAGGAAGTTCAGAATACCTTGCTTATCACATGGACTTTGGTTCAAGTCAAGAGGTGTTCTTCAGATACTGATTCAGGTTATTTTATTAACTTACAGATGAGAAGACTGTCCAGGAGACTGTAAACAGTACGTTGATGAAACACCAGTCAGGAATCCACATAATCTGGAGACATGCCTGAAAAGAAGTGGATGTGGAATTTAGCATGGGATTCGGCACAGGAGCAGGCTGCTGTCTGGCCCAGAATACCTAACAAGCTTATCAGCGTGGGGGAAGAGGATACATGGAACCACTAGGAAAAAAAATTCCCCTGTATAGATCACAGCTTGGAGAAGGTAAGCAGAGGTAGAAACCAAGTCCAGAATGGTTCTGCTGTTCTCCAGGGGTTTGCACAGGGGCTAGTAGAGACTTTTTATATTTACCAATATCCCAAAATTATTTGCAGGGAGCCTTTTACTAATAAAGAGAAAAGGGCCATTCTTTTCACACTACTAAAGGGATATTTCATGTGTAAGAACGTATCACCTCCAACAGCACACAATGATAATGGCCAGATCACTACAGACTGCAAGGTGTTTTCTGCCAGACAGAGGATATAGAAGTGTCTGGAAAACCAAGAGATGTGGGCCAATATCTCTGTCGAAGAGACAGTATCATTGTGTCTTGCACGTCATCTTGAACCAGCGAATACAGGCATCCAGACTCCTCTGATCCAAAAATCTCTTTCTTTGGCATGAGAAAACAATTGCAGTAAATTGTCTTCTTGAGATAGGAAAGATTAATTCCATGGCCCTCTGGTTAGAAAAGTAGTTTCTTGCTATTTCAGTCTTTTTGTTAAAAATACAAGGTAATTGAAAAGAGATGGAGATGGTAAGGCTAAGGGCTGTTAGGGAATCAGACTAGATGTAGGGGTTACTGGACAGAATGATGTTGAATACTTCCTTTCAAAGTGAAACTGCTTCAGGCCTGATCCCAAAGAGGTGTCAGGAGAAAGAACCATGAAATTATTTCAGTTGGAAGAGATCCTGAGGATCATCGCCTAGGTTAGAGCTAAGAGAAAGCATCTCCTAAGCAAAGATCCAAGGTGATGTCTGTGGTGCAACGAACACCACACTCCAAAAAAGGACAACAAAGTAGCCACTGAATTCTTAAAAAAGAAAGTTAAACCACCACCCAACTAAATACTCTGCATTAAAAAAAAAAAAAAGACATATTTTAGAGGCACATCTCTAAACGAACAGCCATGTCAGCAAACTCAAGGGATGTTTATTGTGGGGAGTAACTCCAGAGTTATGTTTCTAAAAAGTAGACCTTGTGTTAGACGAAAATTTATTATGCAGCGGACAATTTTTGTGTTCATGTCACTTCTGGTGACACAAAAAGAAGGTATCCACAACAAGCAGACAAAAACCAGCAACTGGGAAGGAATCCCATGACCTCCCAATCCAAGTCTTGATAGAACTGATTGATTCTGAGTTGTATGCAAAGCCAAAGAATTTTAAGAAGGGTTAGTCTTCACTTACAGCAGTTCTCATATCCCTGAGATAAGACAGAGTCCATTCTACATGCAAGAACAGAAGAACAGTTGCCATTTGAACGCACTAGCTGGGTAGAATCACTCCTACAGTGCTGTAGTCATGCCGTAAGATTTCCTTCACACTGTGACAACTTCTTAGGCAAAAGCTTTCAAGAGACTTGAAAACAAAGACCATTTGAGGACCAGACTAGGGATTTGGGTAGCTACACAAGTTCTTCCAGTGTCCTTGCCTTAGTATCACCAGGGAATGAAACATACTCTGCGTCTCTGATGTACAACCATCTGAGACAACCAACCTGCAGCATTCTTCAGAGTATGTCACTGGAGGTTTTGAAGTCCCAGCAGAAAAGCAACTCTCTCAACTCTGGGTTACTACTGAACTGGAAGAAGTATGAGCAACCAAGAAAGTGGATTTAGGTATGGCAAGTATATTATGGCACAAGGTCTGTAAAGCACTGAGATGCAATCCTAAGAACTTCAGAGCAAGAAACAGGGCTACCAAAAGCATCACTTATTTCCACTGAACAAGGGCAACCCAAAGTTTTCCCTTGAGAGTGTCAATCCAAATTTTTGGAAATGACGAAGTTCCCTGCCATGCCTCTTTGGCTCTCTGCAAGCTAACAAGTGTTAGAGCAGTTTTTAATGGAATAAGGAAAGCAAAGCCATCATGCTTAGTAGAAAATAGCTAAAGTATTAACAGAAGCAGCCTCATTGAGAACTTGTCCCTGAAATGCACAGTGGTCTCACAATCAGAAGCAGTCTTATTTCTCCTTGATGGAAAGTCTGGCTGAATTGAGAAAACTTTGAAGAGTTAGGTCTAGGATCTAAGCCCAAAATAATGGATTTTCTCAGAAGACTACATCTAGAGCTTCTCCTTGGACCCTTCTCTTGTGTCTGGTGCAAAACACCTGGAAATGCATCTGCCAAAGACACGGTACAGATATGAAAATGTCTGTACCAACAGTGAAATGTAGCAGTCACTCCATGTCGAAACGTCACAGACGTAGCTGAAGATTACTTCACAGTAATGAGAATCCAACTTCTTAAAGGTAAAAGGTGAACTCTGAAGAAAACTGTACCATGAGTAGAAGGTCCAAAACCAAAACAGAAAAGGGGGTGGGAGGCAGGAACCAACAAACAGTAAAAATTACACCACAAAAGAGAATGCAATAAGCAAAGCCTAAAAAAATAAGTGGGAACCCCCAAAAGCTAGAGTTTACTACATACGAATTATTCTGGCACTGCAGATAAGCATTTGAAGCTCTGACCTGGCCAGACAGCTGAAAGGAGTGAAGAGGAGCAGAGTAGTCTCTGCATGGTGTGTGCAAGGGCTGACACTACCCTCAAGAGTGCTACTGAAGATAAACACTCGTACACCCAGGAGACTAATAAAAAATGAGTTTTCTTCCTCTTTAAAACACAATTCCTACCTAAACTGTCTCTTAAGAGACATTGGTGGGTAAGAGTATGAAGGCATCACTGTGACTAGCATCTCCAGGAAAGTTTCACAGACGTTTACACAAATTGGAAGCATTCATTGAGGTGCTGGAGCATGTCCAAAGAAGGGCAATGAAGCTGGTGAGGGGCCTGGAGCACAAGTCTGATGAGGAGCAGCTGAGGGACCTGAGGCTGTGCAGCCTGGAGAAAAGGGGCTGAGGGGAGACCTTATCGCTCTCTACAACTACCTGAAAGGAGGTTGTAGCAAGGTGGGCGTCAGTCTCTTCTCCCAAGTAACAATCAAATCACAGAATCAAAAAAAATGTTTAGGGTTGGAAGGGACCTTAAAGACCATCTAGCTAGAGCAGGGGTGTCAAACTCATTTTCAGTAGGGGCCTCATAAGCCTCGCGGTTGCCTTCAAAGGGCCAAATGTAATTTTAGGACTAGCTAGAGGAAACAGCCTCAAATTGCATCAGGGGAGGTTTATTTTGGGTATTAGGAAAGGGTTGTCAGGCACTGGAACAGGCTGCCCAGGGAAGTGATTGAGTCACCATCCCTGGAGGTGTTTAAAAGACTTGTAGATGTGGCACTTAGGGACATGGTTTATTGGTGGACTTGGCAGTATTAGGTTTACAGTTGGACTCAATGAGTTCTATGATTCGTACAAAGCTTAGTGGGAATATTCACACAGCAAATTCAGACAGTGCAATCTGAAAGAAAATAACGCAGCTGACAGCAACAAGTAAAAGCTAAAGCAGCCACCGAATGCCATTTGTATTTCTTCCTACTACAGAAGAAAATAGACATGGCTATGCACACAACAGAGGAGATAACAAGTTCCTACTAATAGTCTGGAGACTCTTTGCAACAGTAAGCAGGAGAGAATACCACACTGGTGACAAAACTGATACTGCTCTTTATTCACTAAACAAACACATATTTTTATATTTATATGTAGAAACAATGAAAGGTCCAAAATATGAGATCTAAAAGCAGAGATAAAAGAAAAAAAACTTAAGTTGGTTTGGCATAATATGATTTCCCTACATTTCTCAAAAACCATGCCAATTTTACCTATGTTTTTATAATCCATAACCTCAATTTAGTAGTGTTCCCAAAGGGGTAGACTCTCATGTGGGGAAAAATACTACCTGAATTCACACCTGAACCAATGACTAGAAAGACTAAGAGAATTACTTACTCTGACTCACTGCAGCACACAGGTTTTAAAAATGCTCCTAAACTTTTTGCACCAACACCAGAACTTCTGCTTTGAACTAAATGCATGCAAAAAGTGGAACAAACAACAGAACACCTCAAATATGCAAACAGCTATAAATAAACCTCTTGTGGTTATGTCATGTCTACATTTTCTTTTCCAATTTAAGTTCCTGGCTATAACTGAAGACTGGTACCAGCTTATATAATTATTATTTAACTCACATGGCAACTCCTGTGTATGTGGAGTTAGTAGTACCAAGATGATCCTTGCCACGTACACATTTAGATGAACTAAGGTTTAACTGACATGGGAACTCCTACGTGCTTTGGGTTATCCTATTAGTGTTTAGATGATCCATTCCAATGCACGAGAGTCAGAGGGAGGAAGTGGCACAGTAATCTGAGTATTAAAGCAACAAGAAAGAGATGTTTCAAAATGTATATCCCAATCATACACTGAACGCACTTTCCTCCAGAGTACTAACCAGAAAGAAACTAACTAAAAGGAAAATAGGAGGAAGATGAAATCCCTTCTCTTTTGCTATTAAGCTACAAAGCATCTTCTTCCAATACCCAGCTTATATCAGGCATCACTACAGGGAGAATATCTTGCTAATATAAGAGGAAAGGAAGAAAAAATAACAAAAAGCAACCTTCTACAAGACTTTACATTAATACCATTAAATTATCATTGAGTTAATATTTAGACAACCTTGTCCATAAATAAAAAGGCTGAAAATGATTGTCCAGCACTTGTAGTCATACAGTCATACATAACGAAGGCTGTAAGTTTATCAAGCCATAATTATTCCTCATAAAGAAACTGTTTGCTACTATTGCTCTAACTCAAAAAGATTACTACTTATTGAAGAAAGAGAAGCAACTTGTCACATAATTAGAGAAAATAAACAAATGATTGCACAACACTTAGAGCAAAACTCTTAACTTTGAGACCAAGGATAAGAAGAGGGGGTTCTTGTTCTTTGTAGATCCAGCCAACATAACAGCACACTAACAACTAAATTGAAACAAAAAGTCTTTAGGAACAAGCTTTTCTCACTGCAAAAGTAGATAATTTTATTTTGAAAGTATTGTCCTGAGAATGTTTCATTTAAATCAACATTTTCAATCATTGCCATATTTTTAGTGATTTCTAGTAGCCAATATTGAAAGAGCAGAATGTGGAGAAAATAAGTTTCCACATTCTTCAGAAGTTTGCATGAGGCTGATATATTTTATGTCTTCAAGAGGCTCCAGTTTCCTACCTGCCAATTCCACCTGCTTAAAGGCCACCTGTTCCTTCTAAACACAACTGTAGATGAGAACATCAATTTTAAAAGCCCCTTTCAGCTTCTGGTCAGGATTGCTGAAACAGAACTGAATATACAATATCGGGCACCCCTGGACACAAGTTTTAAAAGACTCCAAGAACCATAAAGTTGAGTACAAGAGCAAGAAAAGTTTCAGGTGATCTACAGTCCATCCTCCCATTCTAAGGAAGGGTCAATTATATGCAAGTTATTGTGAGCAAATGATCAGTTAACCTGTCCTTAAAAACATCCACCAATGTCTCAGAAAGTCTGGCAAACTCCTAAATAAAGTTGTTGCAATGTTTCACAAAAAACATAGGTCACCTGCATACTTGAGACCACACAGCTTTCATTATACCTGGGAATAAGTCTTATTTGTCCCAAATAAATATACTGGGATAACAGAGAAGATGGAGGTGTGGGGGAAAGATTACTCACAGCAAAAATAGCTCTTCTAGGGAAACAATCTAACCCCTAGAAAACTGTACCTTGGCTTTCTGCCTATCTAAAGCTTCAACCACACAAGCTCTGGCAAATTTAGTTTAAGCTATCAGCCTAAAGTACTGAACCGAGAACAGATGAAAAGCAGACAAATCCTGTTCCATCCTTTCAAAGGGGCATCAGATAGGTGGGACAGACAGCAGAGAGCAGCATCTTAAACCTCCATAACAAACTCGAACAGAATTTGTTTGTCAAGAGTCTCAGTCATCTATGTTGGGTGCATAAATGCCAGTCATTCTAGGATTTGTACTGACTCCAGGTAACTGCCAAAATGATAGCAAATCTACAGTCCTTCATCCCTTTCTTGCACAAGGAAGATAGTTTATATCAAAATGTTATGGTTTTATTCAACAGCTTAAAAAATAATATCAGATACACCTAAATCCAAGCTAAACATGACAGAATTTGAATAGTTCTGCTGTTAATCTAAACCAAACTAATTTCTCAGCTTGCTGGATGGCTTGTGGAATGGATAAACAGTTCCCAAATCTTCTACCTCTCAGCAAATATCCAGGCTAGTCTGGGAGTGACTGGCAATAACTACTATGTAATTCTTTTCAGTGACCTATGCAGAAACAGACAATTAACCAAGTGCATAGATGACAGAATTCCATCACACCTAAAACTTCATCGACAAGTGACCATAGCAGGGGACCCACACAGGGGTGAAAGACCCCCATCAAAACGGTAGAATGACTGTTTTAGTCACAGACTAATGACCTTGTTCAGAAACTCAATTATGCTGAGTCTCTTCTATTAATAGGTTGGTGCAACAACCTTAGGGTAGCTCCTTACAAAGAAGGTTTGCCTTCACCAACTACAATACCTCTTAAACACCTCTTATATGGAAATACCAACCTTAGCCTGAAAAAGAAAACCTGCCTGAAAAGAAAGGCAACCGGATGAATAAACTGAGCCTTTATTTTTATGGTGAGGATTTCTGAACTTTTAATATAAGCTCTGGTGTTGAGACTGCTTCCTACATGCGAAGTTCCAGTGTTAGTATCAGTTTCCGCTTGAGCTCTGTCCTCAATTACCAGCATCCAGAGTACGATCAGATACTCTCTGATTTATCACTTTAAAGCTGAATGTTTTTAAAGAAGCGCTGTAAAGAACTGCATATAATCACCGTACTCCATACCAAGATGCATTTTATTCACCTCTGTAAACTGAAACGCGGAGATAAAGAGACTGTTGTCAAGCATCATCCTGCACCGCGCAGTCTCCTGTGAAGTCGAACCGTGGTTGTTTCTGACCGAACACGCTAATGCTGTCTGGCACCGCTGCCCCGGCAGCAACGTCCTCGCTTGTCCTCCTGACATCACCATCAACAGCCCTGTCACTCAGCCGCTCTCCTGCCGTTGCTGCAACAGCACCTGAAACACCGGAGTTCGGACAAGTCTGTAGTAACCCTCGATACGCACACGGAGAAGAAATATTCCTAATAATTTCCAAATAAAGAACCTTGTCAGGGAGGGCAGAAAGCAAGCAGAAGTGTCTCAGACTGCTAACCCACCTCTAGAATCTCTCTCCTGGAGAAGGCCCTGGTAGTTCTTGTGATGGGAATAGGGACAATTCAAAGTAATAAGCAACGGCGGTAAAAATGTTCAAAGTATTTTTTCAGGGATTGATTAAAACAATTCAAAGCAGAGAAATCAGTACCTCAACAACAAAAAAAAGAATTTTGCATCTATTAAATTATTTCAAAAATAAACATATGCACTATCTGGGAGGTAAATTTCAAGAGTTACAAATATTTTACTCCAAAAAATGTAATTGTTAACTTCAACTGGGAATGCTACTGAATTCTTCACTTACATTTTTCAGTTGAAAAGAGCAAAGAATACACAAACTTCACTGTAAAACTAAGAGCAAGTAAGAGTTACAGCTGTATAAATGTTCTGAGAAATCCAAGCTAAAGTTGTTAACAGAAAGTACATAAAGTAAACACTATATTCAGTATGTAATATGTTTTAAATTATCATCTTTGGCTGGGCACATACTACATTTGCCACATTTCTGTGTTAAAGACAGCATTTCACTTTTTTAGTATTAAAATAGACTCTTTCAAGATACTACATAAATTAAGCATGAAGTAACTGCTTGTTCCTATGTGCTACAGAAGATTTCCTCCTGCATTAATGGAACATATATAAAGTAAGGCAATTAGAAAGTCTTGAAACAGTTTGTTATGTATTTTAGCAACTTATTTGCTGCATTTATCATTCTGGTTTTGATTCCTTATGACAATACAGAAATATAAAGAAAATGGAACGACTTCATTGCACAGCTCTGACGGGTTGCTGAGTTTCAGACAAAGAATTTGAGAAGAAGAGAGGGGAACATAGACAGTGCTTACACATTCGCATTATTTAAACTGCATGCTCACTGGAGCTTGTTTGCTGAAACAAAGATGGTTAATCTTAAGTATTCAGTAAATTCCACAGATCAGCTGAAAAGTCTTCTGAGGCATGGATTAAAGAACTTTCAAGGGGCATCTCTAGTTCATGTATGGGGTAACTGCTTCAAAACACCGTGTACTAAATCTGTATAGGTGGAGAACACTCTCTCCAAATTCTGCTAGGATAATTCTAAATTGTTCAAGGTCTTAAATTTAGATAAAATTAAGTAAGAAAAAAAAAAGCCAAACAATTTGCGGGGGTTCTCATAGCAGAACACACAGAGCAAAGGGCAAAGAAGTAGTCATGAACATTGCAAAGGTTTTCTTTTTGTGCTTATTACTATTTTTATTGTGGTATCATGTTGAGACTCTATTTAGTGCTAGATGCTGAATAAAGACATGACTCCTGCCTTGAAGATCTTATGTAGTTTTGGAGATCAAATCCCAAATAACTGTAGAATCCTGACCTACTGGTACCAGACTCACCTAGTACTAGAGATTAGAAGGAAGAAATGCTAATTATGTGGTTTGGTTGCTTTTTTTTTTTTTCTTCTAATTAAAAGAAAATGCCATGCCTTTTTTTTTTTTTTTTGAATAAAATAAATTATTTTCCCTTAAAATGAGAGGGATATAGATTTAAAACAAAAATGTTCTGTCAAGCATATAATTCTAATGTTACTATTCCGGCTGATCTGTTCAGCTATTTGTTCCATTTTATTATTCTGGACCTTCAACAGAAGAGCTGGAAAAAGTACACATTTGCATATTTCTACATCACCAGCATTTCTACATTAACAGCATGTACTATACAACTCATACTTTTAATGCATAGCACTTAAGATATTACATTTTTTTCTTTTCTGTGCCATTTTTTCTTTTCTAACTTTAATCTTCTATACATTTTACACTACATTTAAAATGCTTGATTTTATCAAATTATTAATGCCTATGTCTCAATATTTATGGAATGCATTAATCATTCAGAATACATTATTTATACTTTCAGCATTAGAACAAGAATTGAAAATTCAAAGGACTGTTTTAGATCAACTTCTTGTCCTAAATAAAAACATTAATATACCAGGCATATTGGAAACTTTGAGAAAAGAAGACTGGGGACACAAAATATAAAGATAACGGTAAACTGTGCTAGGTATACAATAGAACTATGTATTAAAAAGAAAGTTTAAAATAAAATCTAAGTAACAAACTACCATTTCAGTGACTAGCGTAGAAGCTGCATGGACTGAAATTTCAGATAGAAATAAAAAGTTTTGCTGCACGTTGCTACCTGCACAGCCATGATAGTGACACCAACTGCAGAGGCATCACCTGCCAACAGACATCACAGCTGTAGCAAGGGCAGAGCATCTAACTGTATTAGACATTATGTAGTAGGTGGAAAAAACATCATCAATATGATGTTTCTTTAGATTGCACTGATTTTTTAGATCAGTAATTGTTTCATGGTTAGCATCACAAACCAGGAAATACAAAGCATTACATGCTTGCACTGAGGAACGGGTAGAGCAAGGCCAAGACCTCACAGTGACAGTACCACTGAAGCAAGGACTATAATGTACTTAAAATCAGTATCACTGCGAGAGCAACAAAAGCCAAGAAATGTCACCACAGTTGTGCTAATCTTCAGAAGGTAGAAGTATGTAAAAATGAGGATGACTTTCAAAAAAGCCAGAAGGGGGTCCTAAAACAACTGAATCGTTACAGGCAGAAGGAGAGACTACTGAAGGATATCGTATCGGAAGCGCAGAGCCAGAGTACAAAACTTACTAAAGCAAATGCTGGTGCACGGTAAAGTGTAGTGAGCTGACTAAAAAAACTAAGCCATTCAGTCACTAAGCAGAGGCTTGGTTTAAAATGAAAGTAACTATGGAAAAAGCTGTGGTACAAACAGACAAACTAACATATCGCCTAGGCTCCATGGTATTCACCCAAGGGTTCTAATGAAATACAGGATGAAGTAGCCAAATGACTACAACTTTTTTAGTACCTAAATACTGGTGCTGAGTGCCTAGCTCGAGAAATAAAAATATTCTGGGGAATACTTTTGGGTAAGCCTGAGGTTTGATAATAGGAATTATAACAAAGAGCAGAATTAAATCACTAAAATCAATCTAGCAGTGAAGAGCCAATATACCTTCTGTAAAGGTAAGTCCCACTTCACAAACCTGCTGAAGTTCTCTGCAGAGGTTACAACCTCATGCACAAGGCTGATCCAGCCCACACAGCCTACTCACTTTAAAAAAAAAAAGCTTTAAACAAAATTCCTCACTAAAGGCTTTTAAGGAAACTAAGCAGCCAAGCCATAAAAGCAAAGGTTGTGGTATAGAAAACTGATTAATATAGAGGAACCAGAACACAGGAGTTGAGACTCAGCTCTCACAATGGAGGGAAGTCACCCACTCATGGGTCTGTACTGGGAACTGTCCTGTTTGACACACACTTAAGTACCACGGCAAGGCAGAGAAGAAAGGGATGGCAGCACATCAGCCAGGTGAGAAACATCTACTGACAGTACATACTTATTCAAGGTAGTAAGGATGAGTGCCTTTAAAGAACAACGAAAACACCTTATCAGTCTGAGTGATCAGGTAATAAAATGGCTGGTGAAATTCAATTTAGATTCAAGTAAAACGATACACGTATTGAAAACTAATCCTAGCTTCATATATAAAACAAGAGGCTCTGAGAAGACCAGTAACACTAAGGAGCAGAAGAGTGGGGTTATGCTAGATCATTCCATGAAAGCATCAGCCTAGTGCTCAGCCACACTAAAAAAGCATATTAGGAAACTCAAGAAGTATTAGGAAGATTAGGAGATATTGGTAGAGAATGAAACAGAAAAAGGTTATTCTATATAATTCTATAAACTTATGTTTGTTCCATACTTTAAATCTTGCGTGAAGCTTTTGCCTGTTCCTCTCAATAGAAGACACAGTAGATTTGGAAAGGGTTCTGAGAGGCCAAGAATGACCTATGGTATGAATTGCCCCCATACAAGGAATACTCAGATAGACTAGGACTCTTCTGTTTGCAGCGAATGGAAATTTGGGAGCTGCTCTGACAAATATCTACCCAATCTTTAGTGGCAAAACCTTAGATAGAGATTAACTATTCATGGTTCCTTCCAATAAAACAAACAAGTGGATGGCACCTAAAGGTGGGATGGGTCAGGTTCAAAGTAAATATGTGGTAGGGCTTCAAACAATGAGCAGCAGCCCCCTGGCCTCTGTGCCAGGGACACTGAATGCAAGAAACTCACATCAGGTCATGGAAAAACCAGACAAGCACTCACGAGAGATTCACTGCAGGTACTTAGACTAACCGCCAGAAGTTTACAAAACCCCTGAGCTGAAAATGGTCAGAAGTTGAAAGAATATTAGGAAGTATCATACGGGCTGACCCTATTCTTCATCTTCTCTGGGCATCTGCCGGTGGCTCCTGCTGAAGCAAGAATACTGAGCAAGGCAGAGTTTGGTGGAGCATTCATTATTTGGTTAGCTACTTGGGTGCAACATTTTCGGCAAACTACTAACAAACAATTGACATTACAAAGGCTGAGAAAAGTGGGTACAATCGTATCTAATAATCTTACATAAACTTAAATATCTAAAAAATAAGCACTTAGATTCCATCCCACTGTCCTTGAACTCATGTTAATGCCAAAGTTCCTCTCTTTAGAAGCCCACACCCTTCTGGCAACTTAGTCACTGAACCTATGAAAGCTAGGTAAGATTACTAGTACAGTAAATAGTTTATCTATAATAATTTATTTGAAGTAATCTTTCCTCTGGATTTTTGGTATTTTCCTTTTTAACTTCCTTTTTTTAAAAAAATGTACATTTGTTCTCATACTTTATCAAAAGAATTGTAATTTCTTAACACTTTCTGTATTATTACTGTAGCACATTCATTTGTCATGTCATGGATGTATTTCTCCTCTTTATTTTTCCATTGGATGGCACCATTAAGTATAACATTATGTAAAATTCCTGTTATCTATTATGAAAGCCCAGCCCACTTGAGACAGGTGCCTGAAATGTTTGTATTTTCCAAGCTAATATCAAGTAGCCAACAAAGGAGGTGTTTTTAAAACAAACTAAACCAAACAAACAAACACCCAACAACAAACAAGAAGTACTGAAGCCTGAAGCATTACTAATACGGGCGCTGAAAACCTTGAGATTGCATTCTGCAGAGGGAACGTTTTAACTGGAACTTAAAATTCCTTCAGGTTATATACAGAAAGTCAGCTTACCTCAGAGTAAACCTCTCAGATAGAAGAATTTCTAGAATATGGGTGATGTTCACCATTCTTTCTGTTACCGCGGTGTTTCGGAGCCACAGCTGCAGACCAAGGCTCTATTGCGCTGCTCCCTGTCGCTCGGACAGCAGCACACAGCCAGACTTAGGTAACGAATTCCAACATGGCCAATCCTGTCATACAACTTTTTTTTAACCAAGTTCTGTTTGCTATCTACTGCAGGGCTATAAAAGATAAAACCTCAACTGAAAGCTATTTCAGAACCACACAACTCTGTATGGTTAAACACGCCTTCCAATTTCCAACCTAAATGTATTCATGCCCCACCTTACCGATATTTGCTCTTTTGCCAGAACCATCGTTTATCTTCAGTAACTCTTCTTCCTTCAGTGTTCACCCTCCAATGTACTTACATAGTGGGGGGGTCACAGCTCCTTTAAACTTTAACTTTGTACATCAAACACATCACTCTCCTAGTTCTTAGCTGCCTGTATTACAATCATAATTCCTGAATTAAAAAAAATATATTAGATCTTCCCAGTGCTTTGTAAAACAGCACAATTTTATTTCTAGCTATTTCAGAAATACTTCCTCCAATACAGCCTAATATCAAATGCGCCCTTTACAGAATTCAGATTCATTTTTGCTTGGCAATTCTCACCTGGGCCAGTTAGCACTTCTTGGGTTTTCTCAAGCACTCTTCTACAGATAAATGTAAAAATGCTCTTTTTTTTTTGACATTTGCACTTTCTATTTCTATTTCACCCTAAGCAATTCAGTCTTCAGAATTATTCAATCTTTGCTCTGTAACATCATGATCTTTCACTAATTAATGATGCTTTCCACTGTCTCATCTACAGATTTCATGAACAATTCCCATTTTCTGTGAACTGATTAACACTGGTTAGCTCCAAGACACTTGCAAAAGGAAACAGGAAAATAAGAGAGAAGAACACAGACACAAATATTTGCATTAGTATCGCCTATGCCTGTATAGGTAGGTATTTGAAAACTAATTATAAAGAGGGCTTTGATGGACTGCAGTGAAGTATTTTTACAGATATTTAATAGTTAATACCATTAACATGAGTGTGACAAGCAGCACAGTTCTGTATGACTATGCATGCAAATTGCACCTGGAAAGTTTTATTTACATGCGCACTATCCCTTTTGTAATATACTCTGCACTGAAAAAACTTTTTTTTTTCTTTGCTTGTGTTTCTTTTCAAGTAAAGATACACTCACCAGGAATCAAATATAAGGCTGCTTTCAGAATGCTTAAAATGAATATTTTTATATAACTAAAAAATTGAATCTTTTCTTCTCTGTGTACAGAACTATCGAAAATAACAGATATGCCTTAAGTGATCTCACTGAATAACTGTACCAAAAGTCAAACAGATATAAACTTAAAGACAGAAAGAATTAAAAAATAATTAATGCTGTGGTCAAGACGGACACAGCTCTTATTTTGTACATACACGACATTAATGACAATGGGTTTTGTTTAGGTTAAAAAAAGGTGGGGGAGGGGAAGTTTATATTCAGGGGTCCAGAGTTTCTAGGTAGCTCTAGTTCTCCTCTGTATCTAATTTTACCTTCTGTCTGCAGGATGAGTAGTTTACATTTTTGCTGTATTTTCATCACAGTTATGACAAGCTTCCATAGGCAGGTTAGTTGTTTTGGTTTTTGTTTTTCTTTGGTGGTGGGCTGTTTGTTTTTCAAAAAAAGCTTACATGAGCTTTTCACATCACTATGTATTGTGCAGAACCTTTCCATTATTGGAAAGAACCTTTCCGGTTCAAAAAGGGCAAGAAGGAGGACCCGGGCAACTATAGACGAGTCAGCCTCACCTCCATCCCTGGGAAAGTGATGGAACACCTTATCCTTGGTGCCATCTTAAGACATATCAAGGATAAGAGGGTCATCAGGGACAGTCAACATGGCTTCACCAAGGGGAAGTCGTGTTTGACCAATCTCATAGCCTTTTATGAAGACGTAACAAGGTGGATTGACGATGGCAGAGCAGTGGATGTGGTCTACCTTGACTTCAGCAAAGCATTTGACACCGTCTCCCACAGCATCCTCACGGCAAAACTGAGGAAGTGTGGACTGGACTGTCGGGTAGTGAGGTGGACTGCAAACTGGCTGAAGGAGAGAAGCCAGAGAGTTGTGATCAATGGGGCGGAGTCTGGTTGGAGGCCTGTATCTAGTGGAGTCCCTCAAGGGTCAGTTCTGGGACCAATACTATTCAATATATTCATCAATGACTGGGATGAGGGAATTGAGTGTACTATCAGCAAGTTTGCTGATGACACCAAGCTGGGAGGAGTGGCTGACATGCCAGAGGGCTGTGCTGCCATCCAGTGAGATCTGGACAGGCTGGAGAGTTGGGCGGGGAAAAATTTAATGAAATATAACAAGGGCAAGTGTAGAGTCTTGCATCTGGGTAGGAACAACCCCAGGTTCCAGTATAGGTTGGGGAATGACCTATTAGAGAGCAGTGTAGGGGAAAGGGACCTGGGGGTCCTGGTGGACAGCAGGATGACCATGAGCCAGCACTGTGCCCTTGCGGCCAAGAAGGCCAATGGCATCCTGGGGTGTATTAGAAGGGGGGTGGTTAGTAGGTCAAGAGAGGTTCTCCTTCCCCTCTACTCTGCCCTGGTGAGACCTCGTCTGGAATATTGTGTCCAGTTCTGGGCCCCTCAGCTCAAGAAGGATAGGGAACTGCTGGAGAGAGTCCAGCACAGGGCAACAAAGATGATGAAGGGAGTGGAGCATCTCCCTTATCAGGAAAGGCTGAGGGAGCTGGGGCTCTTTAGCTTGGAGAAGAGGAGACTGAGGGGTGACCTCATCAATGTTTATAAATATATAAAGGGTGGGTGTCACGAGGATGGAGCCAGGCTCTTCTCGGTGACAACCAACAGTAAGACAAGGGGTAATGGCTTCAAGCTGGAACACAAGAGGTTCCACTTAAATTTGAGAAGAAACTTCTTCTCAGTGAGGGTGACGGAACACTGGACCAGGCTGCCCAGGGAGGTTGTGGATTCTCCTTCTCTGGAGACATTCAAAACCCGCCTGGACGCCTTCCTGTGTAACCTCACCTAGGTGTTCCTGCTCTGGCAGGGGGATTGGACTAGATGATCTTTCGAGGTCCCTTCCAATCCCTAACATTCTGTGATTATTTTAAGGCCTTTTACAGAAATCCAGCCAAACACTCTCAAATACCCAGCTCAGGGTCCTGTTTCTGAGAGTGGCTGTTCAGTTCTAACAGAAACACCTCAGAGAAATCAGAAGTCAAAGATACAGTCCCGTAATTGTGAAGTCTATCAATATTGTGATGATATTAATGGTCATTTGAATGCACACCAATAGGACATAGGCAAAAATCACAGAATAGACAGAACATATAATTACATCGTGTTCAGTCTGAAATCTGGGGTTTTTTGTTTATTTCTTTGGGATTTTTTCACTAAAATATTGTATGGCTACGGGGGTGGGGAAGTGCTTAATGGACCATCCTCACTTCTTTACTCCATTGTGTCCTAGTGAGTCTGTACATAATACATAATTTTATTCAAGCATCAGAAGCAAGATCAAACAGAAGCATACTGTCTTTTCCACAAGTAGGCCAAACCAAATCATGGGTATTTCTTACAGGGAACAAGGCCATCTTCTTCCTACTATGCAAAGATCCCAGCTGCTCATCTCTCCCTTCTTTTTCCAGTCTTTGAGCACAGTAAATTGAAAATTAAAACTGAAACAAAACCAAAACCAACTCATAAATAAAACATCCCTCTGTAAATAAAGAAAAAATCCATGTATTTCAAATCATTATGCTTCTCTAAGGTTTTTCAATCAACTAAAACCTCAGCCATTCACCTAGAATTAAATAACTAATTCAGGCAGAACAGCATGGTCTTTCATTAATTGTTTCTACTATTTTGTGAGTATAAAAATCAGAAACACAACTACTGCCTTTCGACTACGCAACAGTTCACCTTCTTCATAGCAGGTTACCTCCCCTTAAAAACCTTAAATCTTGTCAGTACAGGGGCACTATAAAAAAATTATTAGTTTCCATATTTGTGCCTGTTTTGAAAAAACGATTAAAAAACCGCTATGTGCATGTAAACTACATACAACTATCCATATTTTGTTGTGCTAAAGTATGTAAGTGCTATTCTTCCTCTGCCTTCCAATTCCACTATTGCATATAAATGCAACTGAAGTGCTTTGTGCAACTCGAAACAATAGTTTCCTTGTACATGCATTTTTGCCCAGTTCAGGTCTTCAACTATGCAACTAATTTGCTGATTTTCAAAATAACTCAGACAACACTGATTTAATAGTTATTTTAGTTTCCTGGCTCCTCTGTTACTACATTTAATGAAGATGAAAGTGCAACCACTTTTACTAGAGCATAAAGTATGTTTTCAAGCACAGTTGGTAAGTTTCCTTTCTTTAGGGCCCCAGATGAGGTCAAACCAATATCTAAGTATTTTATTTTATATTATCAAAGGGAGATAACATATTTACAAACTTCTAAAACAATAGTTCATGATAGTTTTTGTTTTTTCCTTTTCATATTTAAAGAGTTATATAACTCATAGATAGCATGTGAAGTATCAGTGACACTTTTCATGGGAAGAGACAATGAAGAGGAAAGAGGGGTGTCATTTGTTGGTGGTTGATTTTGGTTTGGATGGCAAGTTTAGGGGGATTGTTTGTTTTTAAATCCAACAGCTTGTGTTCATCTGTCTAGAGAATTATAAATCTGATGCAAGATCAAATTATTTACTCTTCCTTTGTCCATATCCTTATACCCATTTATCTTTTAATCTTACTTCCTCACGTATTTTCTACTATATTTTTCTTTTTTTTTTCTTCTTTTTTTTCTGTTGAGTAACTGTCTCTTCCCTGCATTTCAAATCTCCTTCTGCAGATTGGATCTCCAACTGTTCCTTCTTCCAGTCACCAAAAAGCTACACGTTGCTGGGTGAAGAGAATGCATTACCTCACCCAGGGTGCCAAAGGAACTGAAAAGAGGCTTAGGTCTGTGATCTGTTGTCAGAACTTCTGCAGCCAACATTAGGGCTAATACAGAAAGCTGAGAGGAAAACAGGATCATTTTTTTAAAGACACCTGTCGCTTTCCTACTAGCAACATTTTCTGTGTATATACACACAGATCTTAACTTTCTAAACGCCTCAATTTTTCCCCCATGTTCTGTATTTGTTTAAACAAGCCTGGGAACCTTAAGATTAACAAACATTGTGCACAATATAAACTGCCCAAAGTTGCATTTACTAAAGTCTTTTTCATATGCACATCTTCGTCTTTATCATACTGAATATACTTCGTGAAACCTTTTTGTTTGAAGAAATAAAAAGACGAGTAACTACTAAATTCTTTGCAAAGAAATAGAAGGGGGGAGAAGGAAAGTAAATCTTGAATTTACATAAACTGACGGAATTCTACAAAATGTCTGATATTTCAAATGTACTTTAACACCTCTTACTGCCATTGCATCAAATACAGAAAATGGGCAGACAGAACTACTTACTATTTTTAAAGGAACACCTGCTAACACATACAAACACTGCTTTTCAAGTTTCCACCCAAGCCACTGACAATAATTGTCTGAAACTAAAGTACACTTAGCTATAATTAGCTGTAGATATGAAAAACATGTTTTATGTCTTTTACTTCAAAACCATATATACTGATACAACACACTTATTACAGAGGAACACTAAATTTAGACCTATGTGCAAGTGCATGCACAACTACGCAACTGGATCACACAGTGAAGTAAGCATAACTTCATCGGCTGTATGGTTTTATGTAAACTTTCAAAAACATCCCTCATAATATGCATACAACCTGAAACGGCCTATCATTCCAGAAGATGACATGCTGCAACACAATTTTCAGTGTTACCTCATTCCTCCTTCCTTCCCCCACCTCCTGCCCATTTCCTACAGGAGGAGGAAAAAATACAGAACAGTGAGGAGAGTCTTCCATTTGATTATCAGCATTAAAAACAACCAAAACAAGCCCATACGCTGTAAATAGCACAGGCATGAAAAGTCATGAAAATTTACCATTATCTAACAGCATAGTCAATGTGACACCAGATAAAGCAAAAGCTAGTTAGCAGCTAACATGAAGAGATTTGATTATTCAATACAGTTCATTTATTGCAGAAAGTCAACAAAATGGGTCAACACAGAGGTAAACCCTCATCACCCCAATGACAACCCTCTCCATGTTATTGCTGAGGAAAAGAGAGCAGAGGAACTTAACATACTTTCGTTGCATAAATGTACATCTGTTTTTATAAACAGAGAACAGTTACTGATCTAGAAGCAAACCTAGTTACTTCAGATGTGTTGACCACAGACATTTCGTTGCTGGTCTGTAAGCACTCCAGTAAACTTTGGTTTCTTTTTAACCACAAACATTTGGGTTTGATTCATCATGGTCTAGAGGCCTGAAAGGATGACAACTCTCAACTCTCTCTGAGCAACCCATTCCAGTGCTGTGCTATCCTCCTAGAATGTTTTCAGAAAATTTTTAAAAGTCTGCACATTTGAAGTCATAAAAGCTCAGTTCAGTAGAAAAGCAAGTCAGAAGAACTTTGGCCAATAAATTAAAGAATCAATGCAGTTCAAAAGGACCTCTGCAGATCATCTACACCAAGCCCCTTCTCAAAGCAGGGTCAACTAGGGCAGTTGCTCCAGGCCTTGTCCAGTCATGTTTCAAGTACCTTCAAGTACTTCTGAAGTTTGACCAGACTCACAGGGAGAAATGTTATGTTAAATGGAATTGCCTGTGTTTTGGCTTGTGCCCATTGTCTCTTGTTACATCACAGGGCACTGTCGAGAAGAGCCTGGCTCCATCTTCTTTACTGCCTTTTGTCAGGCATTTATACACCTCGATGAGATTCCTCCAAGCCTTCTCTCCTCTAAGCTAAACAACCCCACCTTGCTGAGACTCTCGTGTTACAGATGTTCCAATCCCTTAACCATCTTTCTGGCCTTTCACTCCAGTATATCCATGTCTCTTCTGTAACTGGGGAACCCACAACTGGGCCCAGCACTCCAGATGTGTTCTTGCTAGTGCCGAGCAGAGGTGAACAATCACCTCCTTTGACTTGCTAGTGACCCCCTGCCTAAAGCAACTCTGGACAGGTTTGTCCTTCTTTGCTGCAACAGAACCTTACTGGTTCACATCTCTCACAGTATCCTCCTAGAAAAAATGTCCAGCATACAGCTAGATAAACGCATAATGCAGTGGGTGAGCAACTGTCTGACGGGCCAGGCTCAAAAGGGTTATAGTACTATAAATGGGGTCACGTTGGGCTGGCGACCAGTCACTGGTGCAGTTCCACAGGGATCCATCTTAGGGCCAGCACTCTTCAATGTCTTCATAAATGACTTGGATGCAGGACTTCATGGTATGCCAAGTAAGTTTGCCAACGACACAAAATTCAGAGGAGCTGTTGACACTCTCAAGAGCAGAGAGGCCCTGCAGAGGGATCTGGACAAATTGGAGAACTGGGCAAACACCAGCCGCATGAAGTTCAACAAGGGCAAGTGTTGGATTTACATCTGGGACATGGCAACCCTGGCTGTACATACAGACTGGGGGACGAGATGCTGGAGAGCAGCTCTGCGGAGGAGGATCTGCAGGTTCTGGTCAATGGCAAGTTGAACATAAGCCAACAGTGTCCCTGGCAGCCAAGAGGGCCACCCGTGTCCTGGGGTGCATCCAGCACAGCATTGCCAGCCGGGCGAGGGAGGTGATTGTCCCGCTCTGCTCTGCACTGGTGCGGCCTCACCTGGAGCACTGTGCGCGGTTCTGGGCGCCACAGGATAAAAAAAGATACTAAGCTACTGGAGAGTCCAGAGGAAGGCTACGAAGTTGGCGAAGGGTTTAGAGCAGAAGACATATGAGGAGCAGCTAAAGTCACTTGGTTTTTTCAGCCTGGAGGAGACTGAGGGGAGACCTCATGGCGGCTACAGCTTCCTCACAAGGAGAAGAGGAGGGGCAGGCACCGAACTCTTTAGCAATCAATGACAGAACCCAAGGGGATGGCAGGAAGATGTGCCAGGGGAGGTTCAGGTTGGACATGAGGAAAAGGCTCTTCACCCAGAGGGTGGTGGAGCACTAGAACAGGCTCCCCAGTCACGGCCCCAAGCCTGACAGTGTCCACCACAGTGTTGGACAATTCCCTCAGAATTGTGAATTTTGGGGTTGTCCTATGCAGGGGCAGGAGTTGGACTCAATGATCCTTGTGGGTCCCTTCCAGCTCAGGACATTTTATGATTCTATGTTCGGCCAGCACTGCCAAGGCCTTTTCTGCCAAGCAGTTTCCCAGCCAGCTGGTCCCCAGCATGAACTGGTGCTTGGGGCTGTCCCTCCTCAAGTGCAAGGCTTTGCACCTCTCTTTTTGGAAATCATGAGGTTCCTGTGAGCCTGTCCAGATCCCTCTGAACAGCAGCACAACCACATGGTGTATCAGCAACTCGTAGTTTTATGTATTTTGTTGAGACCATCTAACATTTTGTCATGCTCTTTTGAAGCAGACATTGAAGTGTGTATGAATCACAGTGAAGAAACAAAAAATATTAAGAACTAACGCGAAGGCATTTGGCCTTGATGTATGTTTGGCTGAGCTTTATGACTGTGATTTCTTTCCATCCATTAAATAAAATTAAAAAGATAACCATCATTAGAAGTCACAGGTACATTACCATGTGCTTGAGTACAGAAAAGAAATCGTTTTATATGTTGTATTAAACAAATCACATGATCTCTGGAGGTTTTTTCCTAGTGTTTATTCTCAATAAATTGTTACAGCCTGCTGGACCGATGCGTAAACATACTCTGGTGGTTTCTCCGTTTACACATACAGTTGGCACTAGGCCAAAAGACAGGAACTAACAGAACTGCATCTATTTCCATGTAAATTTTATTGTGAGCCAATCATCATATAGCTTTTGTTCTCTCTACAAGTCTACCAATTGTTTCCCTGACCCAGTTAAAAGATAGTGACTTTAATCTTTAAAGTCTCTAGCACTATGGACTCCAAATACCTCAATGGTCTTGTTAGGCAGGAAATGACAAGGTTCTTAAAATAACATTTATCTCAGTTGGAGGGAGGTGAAGAACAGAGACACTTCTGGAAAGCTTCCTGGTTTTGGAGGACGGTTTGTATTTCTCTACAGGTACTTACTTACTGTCCCTCCCCATTCTTCTCACTGCCCAGGAAAAAATACAAAAAAACCCCAAGACTGACATCAGATACACATATACATTTAATGTATTTTTAGAAAAAACAGAGACTTATTTTAAAGTAATTTTGGAGCTATTTTCTTTCTGAACATAAAGCATTAAGGCACCAAGTGCTCTGTTAAATTAAAATATGCTTGATTCTTATATTCATCTTTGCAAAGCTCAATATGCCTACAGTAATGCATATGCCCAAGAGGAACATAGCAACTGCGGAAGGCTATTAAAGAATGATTTTACAAGTTTCATGTTTTTAAATGTATGAACTTCGGGCAGTATTATTAAATTCAGTGTATTCTCTGTAACTATACTACAGCATTTTAGTAATTACAATACATTTAGAGACTAGAATACAGCTTTTATTAGTTCTCACTGCAAATACCTAACAACTCTATATGCATTTTCTAAGGTAAAATTAAGATAAGATCCTTGAATTAAGATAAGATCCTTGAGTCAAACATACTTTGACTTTTTCCATTTCTCCTATTGTGTACATCTACCATAAACCTCTTTGGTTCTTAGACTCATAGAATAGTTTGGGTTGCAAGGGAGTTTTAAAGATCATCCAGTTCCAACCCCCTGCCATAGGCAGGGACACCTTCCACTAGGCCAGGTTGCTCTAAGTCACATCCAATGTGGCCTGGAACACTTCCAAGGATGGAGCAACCAAAACTTCTTTGGGCAGCCCGTTCCAGTGCCTCACCACCCTGTCTCACCTTACAATGTATATCCTCTAATATTCACCTGGTACTTCTAAGTGGCCTGCTCCCTGTTCTGAAAACCTTAAAATATGACAGGAAATAAAGAGGCTCATCTTGGATCTGTCTGAAACTGTCTGACATGAGGCCAACTCCTGGTGCCTTTTCACAGAAGCCACCTCTGCAGCCCCCCGCTCCCAAAACCTTCCCACATAAACCCAGTACAAACAACAAAATCTGATCAATTCATTCAAATATAGATAGCTTCACAGAGGTGCTACTTCAATATATACACATGCAAAGTTGTAGATGTCGTCTCTGGACAATGGAGAGAATAACAGTATCTCAAAAACAGGAATAAAATGAGATGATGAAAGAGATGCTGTAAATAAGAGCAAGAAAAAAATCTGAGATGTAACAGGCAGGTTAAAAGATCCAGTAAGAAGAAACAGCAGAAGGAACACATAGAGTTCTAATATGCGACTCAATTGAATAACTTTTACAAATTCCAAGATAAAAATTCAGAGCTGGTAAATTCAAATGATATCAGAAGATTCCTGATGCTCGGACAGCTCTCCCTTTTTCCCCTGAATGTCTTCAGATTGCTAAGGGCATCATGTGATGAGAAAGCATTGGGCTCCCTCATAAACATTATCACTGTCACCTTTGTATGGAGCCTCCAGGACTAAGACAACTACTACAAGATACAAATCCTGTTCTGTCAGTGTGGGTCAAGCCCTATTTCTTCACATCTAATGAGTGGAGAAAGGGCAGATTATGCCAGATTGCATAATTGTTTCCTTAGAGTGATAGATTTGTTTTAATTTTTCACATCTTTCCCCTTTCAGCAGCCATCGTTTTCTATTAAGTACCCTTTTCGGTTAGCGTTCTTTGTACACACACCAAGAATAATTCATTAAAATTTAAAAGAACATATAACAATAAAAAAAACATTAAATGGTCTGCTCTGTGAAAAGGAAGGTCAACCACTGCTGCCAAGTTTTTTTGAGTGCCAATTTTTTTAGACTGCCATTTAAAAAATAAAGATGTAAAATAAATATCAAATTATTAAAGAACTCATAATCGCTTTCAAGAAAGCGACACATCAAGATGCTGGGCTCTCTTAAGTAAATTAAATGCAAGAAATCAAGACTAAAGTTCAAAATTTATATCCATGTTATAACTGTATTTACAATGTTGAAACTGCTACTCATGCTTTCTGAGTCACTTGTAATGCATCTACATTAGCTTTTTCACAACTGCAACAGAAATATAACCACAATGCAGAAAGAACTATTTTCTCCTCCTTCAGTTTCAAGAATGCTCAACTAAAGAACATAAATGCATTCAGAAAGTCATCTCCATTTACATAATGAAAATTTGCGTGGAAAAACAGATGAAGAATACACAAGATTTTGTAGATAAAGCATTCTATTAGATACACAAGATTAAAGAACAGATTAAGAACCCCACGAAGTTCAACAAGAAGTGCAGAGCACCTCACATATAAAGAAAGGCCCGAGAGAGCTGGGACTGTTCAGCCTGGATCAGAGAAGGCTTGGGGGGGACCTTACCAATGTAATGTCCAAAGGGATGCAAAGAGAACAGAACCAGGCTCTTTTCAGTGGTGCCCAGCGAGAGGACCAGAAGCAATGCGCACAAACTGAAACACAGGAGGTTCCCTCTGAACATCAGGAAACAGTTTTTCACTGTGAGGGTGACCAAGCACTGGCACAGGTTGCCCAGAGAGGTTGTGGAGTCTCCACCCTTGGAGATCTTCAAAAGCTGCCTGGACATGGTCCTGGGCAACTGGCTCTCAGTGGCCCTGCTTGAGCAGGAGGGTTGGGCAAGATGACATCCAGAGGTCCCTTCCAACCTCAACTATTTTGTGATATAATATCATCTATCATATCATAATATGGTGGTCTCCCTAATCAAAATGTATATAGGAGTTTTTCACAGCAAAGTACCAAGAAGACTGGAAAAGTGTTCATGTTTGACGACACCTGACTGCAGCATTCTTATTTATGTTCAAGTGTTAAAATAAATAAAACTATTTTAAAAAGCACCTAAATGATGATGCAAATAAAAGCAAATCTGCCAGAATTTGTCAGCCTCAGACAGTCTGCATTTCCAGAAACTTCTATTGACATTAGAATGAAAATGAACATCTTAATCTACTATGATATTCAGAGACTTCTAATGACATCATAACGCTAACCTAATGCTCACTGAATGACTACTGGTAATAGTGCATATGCCAAGCAAGTGTAGTGCATTCTTTGTAATTCCACAGAAAGTCTTCAGTAATTGTTTACATTCCCCAAAAGCATTTACAATTAATTCACACAGAGAAGTGTCAGGAAAGAGATTTCTCTTTGGTGATTTTAAGTAAGCTTCAGCTATGCATTAGAAAAAAAAAAAATTACCTGAGCTCACAAAACATGAAAAATGTGTGCACTTCTTTGTTCTAAGCACAAAAGCTCTCTGTGCAAACAACACAATTCCATATACTTGCTACAACCACAGCTTTGCAGCTCTGAATAACATCAACCATCATGGTATCTTGTGCTTGCTTAGAATTTATTACTTTAAGAATACAAATGCAGGCAGGCAGACAAATTCACTCTGCCTGCATCAGGGATACAGATGCTATTTAAGCTCATAAATGAAGAAACTTAGCAATAAAAATTAACAGTCCAATACTGCAAGATGATATAATATTCAAATGCATTTCAATGCAAATCAAGATAAAACAGTTCCTCACGAGTTTATATTCCAAATATCAGCATGTGCGCACACACAAACCAAACAAATCAACACTGTTCTTGCCAAACCATTTTCAACTCCAATCTATTACATGGCTGGTTAGATCCAAACACAGTGAAAACCATGATCACCAGAATACTTTCAGCCTCTTTGGAACAATACCATTTCCTGAATGACATAATTCAAGATACAAACGCAACCTGCCATCCCAATTCACCTGACACAAAGTCTTCACTCTTTACTTAGAACCTTTCAAACATAGTAGGGGAAAGGGGCTGTAGATGAACGAAACTGCTCTGTAGCTGCAGTCTGCTCCTGCTGACACCTATCTTTCACTGCCTCCAGGTGAGAGATGCACATTCAGTCCTACGACAGAGGAGAGACTCCAGAAGGGAGAGAAGACGGAAACAGACTGCAGCTGCCTAACTCAACATCAACTTATTCTTGATGGTCCTCAGGAAAGGTTATGGTTGGAAGCATCCTACATAAATTGTTGTGTTGCCATTTCTGGATGCTGCCTTGCCAGCAGACACAAGCAGGAATCTATGTGGGTGCTTTTGCTGTACTGCACATGTGTAATAAGCACTGGTCCTGTCAGAACTATACAGATCATATGTGTCCTAGAAGTGTGTACATGACAAGAAGGTGCCTGTGAGAAACATCCCCTAAATGCCTATTGATGCAATCTGGCTCATAAGTAAGACATGGAGAAAAGCCTATCTATAATAAGTTTTGAGAAAAACAGAGGTCCTGTACAACTAAAGGAATCTGTCTTACAATTCAAACTGAAAACTGTATTACCTTATAGAAATAGATATAGAAAGACTTCTGACAATTCGATTGCTAATTTGTAGACTGTGTCTACCTTATGGCTTCTGTCAGTAAGCAAACTATTAGATGCCTGCTGTTGACTGGTAACATCTTTGAATTCCATCAGTGAAACACCAAAGTGATGCTCCCTGAATGTTTTTCAGTCTTTCTTGCCATTGAAACTGTAGATTATAATAACAGAACCTGCTCTTGTCAGGAAAACAAAAAAGCAACAAAATACCCACGACTCACCCCCCCACCCCAACACACCACAGTAAGAGCTCCTTTTCTCAATTACAACTGAACTAGGTTGTCAAATTTCAGCTTTAGTATCCAAGTATCTTCTGAGAAATATAATGTTTATGTCAGCACTGTTCTGTAACCTGGAATTTTGCAACTGTCTAAAATTAAATTTTAAAATGAAAATCTGAATGCCAAAAAAACCCCCCAAAATAATAATTTTGAGATTAGGGCTTAAGAAGTCTGGGAAGTTGGCTCTTCTTCCAAGCTTCTCATAATTTTAAGCAGTCCACAAAGATTACCCATGCCTTTAGCTTTCTGATATGAAAGAAAATAGATAGCTCCCATGCTTCTCACATGTTTTACTAAATCCAATTAAGCCTTGAAGTGCATAAATATCTTTAAACAAAAGATGCTGCCTAAACTGAATTCTTGGAAGACCATATAAACTGCAGAAATATTTCACAATAAAGAAGAAACATTCAGGTTGTACTGTGTTTGGGGTTTTGTTTATAAAATAAGTACTTGTGGTATAAAAGTTGCTAACATTTTCCGTATCTTATTTTGAAAAGTATATATTTCCTTCTGTGTGTTAATATAAGAAATATTCTGCTCATTTAAATCAAACAAACAAAAACTTGCATAAATATCCAGTATCTCTCTACAGCAGTTGCTTATGCATCAAAAGCTACCCTCAAAATGATGCTGCCCACACATAATGATTCCTCATTTAAACCAGAAAGAGAAACTTTAAAAGAAGGGTGAACACTATCTTTAGACTAAAAGAAATTTAAAGAAAAAAAGCCCAAAGAGTGAGAAGAGGTAGAAATCAAAGATTACACTTGTGGTCATAGCCTGAGAACTTCAGCTTCTATTCCCTTACTGACAATCAAGAAAACAGACCGTAGCCTGTGTGCTGGGTAACAAAGAGATTCATGTACATCAAGCTTCCAACCAAAAAAGGTTTTAAGTTTTTATGAAGAATAACTCATGACAGCAACAGGTTCACAATCACAAAACATTGACTCAAAATTTGGTCATCTTCATGCTTTAAGCTTAGAAATTTCCTCTATTAGCACACATGTGCACACCTCCCATTCCGGTGCCCAGCTCTCATGCTCTGCAGCAGCTGCCGCCTTCATGCTCCAAGACTCCAAACCCAGATGCCTGATCAGACCTCTCAGCACCACCGGCTACTTGGGACCACAGAGCACAGGAGAGGCCACCAGAGAGTACTGCAGCCAAAAAAAGTATTTCCCGAAGCCTACCCTTCTGCACTGCATGAGCTTTGGTAGGTTTTCGATAGCTGTGCCAGCCCCTCAGATGATCTCGCATTAGTCACATATGAATATCCTCTGCTCTGCCTAGTCAGCCCGCAGCAGTTTGGCTCTGTTTGCATGCACCTTAAAGCTTATCTGTATATTAAAGTCTCTCTCTTCTTCTTTAATATTTTTTAAAATTTTATTTTTATTTTCTGCGCGTATTTATATATGCATCCTACTGTTGAATCACTCTGGAGGTACTTTTATTAATATTTTAAAGTAGATTTTATTTTGCACATCCCCAACCCACAAACAGCAATTCATAGCAATTCCTTACTATGCAAAAGATTGGAAACAGAAAAACTTTGAAAGAATTGAATGTGCTCAAAGCTTTTGTTTGCTTTTGCTGTGGTAATTACTAGCCTTTGTATCCAACTACACACAGTAAAACTAAATTAAGACCAAATGATTAAAATTCCACACATATCTTCCCCTATGCAAAACGTGAAACTGAATCACCTGTATCTTCAAAATAGCAAAGACCAGTTAGTGTACCTTCCAAACACTTTACAAGTGAAAAAAAACTTGTAAATTAAATTGGAATCCAGGATTTTCCCTACACATCCAGAATAGGCATATGTTACATTTTCTCATCTATGTACCTAATTAAAGTGCTCATTTGGTAAGATTTCAAAAGGCAGAGTTTTCTTTTTCACCTCTTTTCTTCCTCCGACCCCCTTTTTTGTTTTAATACTCACTCTTGCTTTTCTCCTGATGCCCTTTCAGGTTTCACAAAAATTATTTTGGCTAATGAGAACATCAGTTAACTGGAAGAAAACATCTCCCTTTCTCAAACTCTGAACTTTGGTGTAACATCAAATAACAAAAAAAATGGACAAACTGATCTGAATCCATTTACTACAGTAATATTTGATCTGTCTCAGATTTCCATAATTTGCTTTGGCTGCTAAGCAACAAATTAAATATGATTTGGTATATTTAAATGCATTATTCCTCCTACTGCTCTGCTGACTGAAAAAATACAGCTATAATAATGTTCTTGTCACAGAGTAACAGTGCTGAGGAAAGGTCCTGCACTTCAAAAGGTGTACTAATTGTAAGGAAAAGAATATGCTTGTTTGCCCTGCAGTAAAAATGAGGAAATACGGAAAATACAATGTCCTAAAATCTGTTTCCTAAGTCACTGTTGTCTGGATTGTCACGATACAGGGATTACAATTTTGTCTAAATTTGCCAGCTCATGGCAAATTCATAGGTAAAACAAACATAAAATGGATTAGTAACTCCACCTGGGGCTCTCTGTTTGAGATCTACTAGTGTACTGGTAATTCAGCACTCCATTCCAAGACTTTACACACATGGATGCTACACCTCCAGCTGAGAAGAACAACTGAACAAAACCAACCTTCAGTATCAATCAAAAATGCCTCCTGCCCAGAAATCAGAAGCACCACACTTCATAATCTGTCAGCTGCAATACACTAAACTGTACCAAAGCACAGAGAATCCTAAAATTGAATGTGGATTTCAAGCAGAAGTGCAGAAAAATCACAACAGGCCTCTGACTTCCAATCTACATGCACTACAAATTCAGAAAGACAGTTTTTCAGAATGCAAGAGACCACCCCTATCTGCACATCTTCCATTTAAAATACAAAATAAAGTGCTGCCAGAGGTGGAAAATAACCTTTGAGTTTGGAGAAGGAAGGGAACACCCAGCTTGCTTTCACATCATTAAAGCAACTATGTTAAATCTGACTTTAAAGCAAGTAATAGCATTTGGTGTGTGGGCAGGAGGCTTGCATTGCTACTACCAGTGTTTTTCATATCTCTACTGAATATAAGCACTTTAGGTCTTAATCTTGCAGTCTTAATTAGTAAAACAGTAACAAAACCATCAGAATGAGGGACAGGAATCAGCAGGGCTCACTTGGAGAGCTTTAAACTAGATTCGAAGGGGGTTGTAGCTGCGCTTGCACCAGTGGGGCAGCACTCTAGAATTGATGAAGACCGGCAGGCCTCCCATACCCCTAGGGTGAAATTGGTGTGCTCAGCTCACTCCCTGAAATGCCTGTACACCAATGCGCGCAGCATGGGGAATAAGCAGAGGGAGTTAGAAACCTGTATTCAGTCAGGAGATTATGATCTGGTGGCATTAACAGAGATATGGTGGGACAGCTCATGTGACTGGAATGTGATCATGGATGGCTATGCCCTTTTCAGGAAAGACAGGCCAGCAAGGTGTGGTGGTGGAGTTGCTCTTTGTGTGAGAGAGCAACTACAATGTATTGAGTACTGGCCAGGGGCAGATGAGGAATGAGTTGAGAGTCTTGGGTGAGAATTAAGGGGCTAAGGGGCAGGCTGGCAGGGGTGATACTGTTTTGGGTGTCTATTACAGGCCACCAGATCAGAGTGAGGATGTTGATGAGGCGTTCTACAGGCAGCTGAGAGCAGCCTCACAGTCACAGGCCCTGGTTGTCGTGGGGGATTTTAACTTCCCTGATGTTTGCTGGAAGGACTACTCAGCCAGCCACCCACAGTCCAGGAGGTTCCTCCAGTGCATTGATGATAACTTCCTGATGCGAATGGTGGAGGAGACGACTAGGAGAGGTGCGCTGCTGGATCTCGTCCTCGCTAACAAGAAGGGTCTGGTTGAAGCAGTAAAGGTGGAGGGCTGCCTTGGTTGCAGCGACCATGAAATTGTGGAGTTCAGGATCTCGCGTGGCAGGAACAGAATACCAAGCGGAATTGCAACCCTGGACTTCAGCAGGGCCAACTTTGACCTTTTCAAACAATTGCTGGGGGAAATCCCATAGGCAAGGCTGCTTGAAAGTAAAGAGGCCCAAGATAGTCAGTTAGCATTCAGGGACTGCTTCTACCAAGCTCAAGAGCAGAGCATCCCGACACGTAGGAAGTCAAGGAAGGGAGCCAGGAGACCTGCGTGGTTAAACAGGGAACTGCTGGGCAAACTCAAGTGGAAGAGGAGAGTTTATAGATCATGGAAGGAGGGGCTGGCCACTTGGGAAGGTTATAAGGCTGTTGCCAGAGGATGTAGGGAGGCAACTAGGAAAGCTAAGGCCTCCTTAGAATTAAACCTGGCAAGAGGGGTCAAGGACAACAGAAAGAGCTTCTTCAAATACATGGCAGATAAAACTAACACCAGAGGCAATGTAGGCGCACTGATGAATGGGGTGGGTGCCCTGGTGACAGAAGATACAGAGAAGGCAGAGCTACTGAATGCCGCCTTCATCTCTGTCTACTCTGCCGGAGGCTGTCCTGAGGAGCCCCGTACCCCTGAGGCCCCAGAGGAAGGCAGGGCAATGGAGGAGTTTGCCTTAGTTGATGAGGACTGGGTTAGGGACCAGTTAAGCAATCTGGACATCCATAAATCCATGGGTCCAGATGGGATGCACCTGCGGGTGCTGAGGGAGCTGGCTGAAGTCATTGCTAGGCCATTATCCATCGTCTTTGCTAAGTTGTGGGAAATGGGAGAGGTGCCTGAGGACTGGAGGAAAGCAAATGTCACTCCAGTCTTCAAAAAGGGCAAGAAGGAAGACCCGGGCAACTATAGACCAGTCAGCCTCACCTCCATCCCTGGGAAGGTGATGGAACGACTTATCCTTGGTGTCATCTCAAGGCATATCAAGGAGAAGAGGGTCATTAAGGGCAGTCAACATGGCTTCACCAAGGGGAAGTCGTGCTTGACCAACCTCATAGCCTTTTATGAGGACATATCCAGGTAGATAGATGATGGCAGAGCAGTGGATGTGGTCTACCTTGAATTCAGTAAAGCATTTGACACGGTCTCCCACAGCATCCTCGCAGCTAAACTGAGGAAGTGTGGACCGGATGATCAGGTAGTGAGGTGGACTGTGAGCTGGCTGAAGGAAAGAAGCCAGAGAGTCGTGGTCAATGGGGCAGAATCTAGTTGGAGGCCTGTATCTAGTGGAGTGCCTCAAGGGTCAGTTCTGGGACCAATACTATTCAATATATTCATCAACGACGTGGATGAGGGAAATGAGTGCACTACCAGCAAGTTTGCTGATGACTCAAAACTGGGAGGAGTGGCTGACACGCCAGAGGGCTGTGCTGCCATCCAGCGAGACCTGGACAGGCTGGAGAGTTGGGCAGGGAAAAATTTAATGAAATATAACAAGGGCAAGTGTAGAGTCTTGCATCTGGGTAGGAACAACCCCAGGCTCCAGTATAGGTTGGGGAATGACCTATTAGAGAGCAGTGTAGGGGAAAGGGACCTGGGGGTCCTGGTGGACAGCAGGATGACCATGAGCCAGCATTGTGCCCTTGTGGCCAAGAAGGCCAATGGCACCCTGGGTTGTATTAAAAGGGGGGTGGTTAATAGGTCAAGAGAGGTTCTCCTTCCCCTCTACTCTGCCCTGGTGAGACCACATCTGGAATATTGTGTCCAGTTCTGGGCCCCTCAGTTCAAGAAGGATAGGGAACTGCTGGAGAGAGTCCAGTGCTGAGCCACGAAGATAATGAAGGGAGCGGAGCATCTCCCTTATGAAGAAAGGCTGAGGGAGCTGGGTCTCTAGCTTGGAGGAGACTGAGGGGTAACCGCATTAATGTTTATAAATCTGTAAAGGGTGAGTGTCACGAGGATGAAGCCAGGCTCTTCTTGGTGACAACCAATGGTGAGACAAGGGGCAATGGGTGCAAACTGGAACACAAGAGGTTCCACTTAAATTTGAGAAGAAACTTCTTCTCAGTGAGGGCAACAGAACACTGGAACAGGCTGCCCAGGGAGGTTGTGGAGTCTCGTTCTCTGGAGACATTCAAAACCCGCCCGGACACATTCCTAGCCTCATCTAGGTGTTCCTGCTCTGGCAGGGGGATTGGACTGGATGATCTTTTGAGGTCTCTTCCAATCCCTAACATTCTGTGATTCCGTCAATCTGTGAATCACAGGAAAGTTTTATTTGTGTACATCTTAGTACCTATTTTCCAGGCAGAAATACTCTGGATTCTTCATCTCAGCTGTATTAAATTTTCGTGCACTCACTAATCAAATTATTTTCTATTAACTATGTTATTACAAGATGAACATTAGCCTGTAATAACAACTCTATGAGGAATATTTTCTTTATCCACAGCACTATGATGGATGCTTTTAATTTCAACTCCTATCTTAAAAAATAAACCACTAGATTAGGTTGTCAGAAAAACTTTCAAGTTTTTTCTTTTAAAATTTTAATGAACAGATTAAGAAAAACTAATTCCTTCACACACAAATACATCAGACCTCATTCCTCCACTTTAAAAAAACCCTCCTGTTGAAATTATATCTTCAAAAGAAATACTTAAATATAAAAGTGGTAAGAAAGAGTCTTAGTTTGACCTTATTATTTAGGTAAAAGGAATCCCAATAGTAACTGTATTAATCAGAACAAAGTATGTCAATAATTGTAACCGAAATATGCGAGTATAAAGCAGGTTTTACTGCAGATACTTACAATGTGACTGTACCACTATTTTTGAAATACCTGTCTTTTTTTCCTCCTTTGAAAGCTGTTGGTATTTAGATCCCATAAAAGGATGTATTTGTTCATCTATAAAAAAAGATTCAACACACCATCTACTCAGATGACAGCCCTGAAGGCCAACACAGACTAATACCATGTTAATTTGATTGTGTAACCACTGCTAGTGCTACTACTAAGAAATTTCAGGCATGCCACTATACAACTGTTCAGTAGCAATAACTTCTCATCACTACAGGTTTGGAAATTCAGCCTTGTTTTCCAAGATGAAAATCTAAAAAAGCCCTTCTTTGGGTGCTGGACATTCAAAATGTTCAGGACCATTTTTCACTTTGATGAGTCCTCAATTCCTGAGTCGTCTTTAGATTACCACAAATTGTAAGCAGAGTTGTACAGAACATCTAGTTCTGATCCTGTTTTGACACAGGAAAAACAAAAACAAAAACAAAAAACCCCAAAAAACAAACACCAAACACCACAAAACCCATGCATCCAAAGTCTGTATAAGAGTAAAAAGAGGGACATGAAGAACCTTGAGGAGTGAATCATCTGAAACCGTGAAGTTCACTAAGAAGCACAATGAGGTAGAGTTGCTCCACACAGGCTGAGAGCTGAGTAGTAGCCCTGCACAGAAGGACCTGAGGGTTACAATGGACTCTATGCCAAAGACAAGCCCACACTGCTTTTTCATCATAAATAAGGCAAACGGCACACTGGGCTATATTAGGAAGAAAAAGAACAAGACAGAAACGAGAATAGAACAAGAAAAGTTACCACTGCCCTCTAACTCAGCACTACTAAGGTAATACCTAGAATACTGGGTTTGGGGTTTCCATTTCCAAAAGACTATCAGGAAACTGGAGAGAGTTTCCCGGATGTAAGGGGCTGAGAACTCATAGCCTCCAAGAAGACTGGGCAAGCTGGACCATTTCAGCCATAAGACTGAGGAGCAATTTAATAAGAGCAAATGACAACTACTGGATGGGAGTTAAAAACAATGGAGTCAAAAAGCCTTCTTGGTAGTAGAAAACAGTTAAAAGTCAATGGCCATAAATTGCAACTTGGAAGGGTTCACACTGGACTCCTGGAGAAAATTCCTCAATGAGAGGGTGGTGCAGGGCTGGAACAGGTTGGAGACAAGCCTGTGGAAGCTCCATCCCTGCAGGTGTTCAAGACTCATCCAAAGGAACCTGGCCTGGCTCAGTGCTGGCCACAGTTCTGAGCTGACTCTGGAGTAGGTAACGCAAGGTCCCTCGTCAGAGCATCTATGGTTTTATCTTATAAAAAGACTTTAAAACCGCTAAGGGATGAAAAGAATAGGTAGAGGCAGATATAGAAAAATGAACCTCGTTTTCCTAGCGTTATGATAATTATCTAAGAATTTTAGTGTTACCTCCCCTTAAAGTAGTTGTATTCAACACAAAATCAAACAGGAAAGAAGTTTGGAATTACCACTAAAATAAAATGCATCCTTTTACCTGAAGCAAATAACATACAAAGAAATGGTCTGAACTAAACCAATCTTGATGCTATATTAAAGGACTATTTGGGGAGAAGACTGTTATGCAAAACAAACTTCCCCATCCCCACATTACTTTAACCTTTTAATATAAACTATATGTTTCATTCTTCTGGAAAAATAAACAATTATAGAAGTCTGTTTGACATGGCATCAGATTACTGATAACTAACACATGAAAACTGCTTGATTTTAAAACAATCTCTTTTTACCGTCTTACACAACCGACAGCATAAAATCGCATTTCATTTTAACTGTCACCCTTATTGCCTATTTTATTCCAAACTCCCTCATCCCCTAGTTCATTAATAAAGCTTCCCTATCCAAAACGTCACACTTAAAATTAAGAAGTTAATTTAAGGGATTCAGAGGATAGGGCATCTCCAGCATGGAAAAACATATTTGCCGGAATTATTTTCTTCTGAAAAACAGCCTGAGTTTAAGAAGAATGAGGACTGTTTACTGCTATGATTTTAGAAAGAATGTTATAATTGTGCAGAATATTACTGCAATTATTCCTGACAAAAGCCCAAGTGATATATAAAGTCCAATTCCAAACCTATATAGATGCCTTATTTTCTTACTCTGCTAGTTTAAAATTAAGAATACTGCGATGAAAATGGAAAAGACGACTTTTGTATTAAAAAAGAAACCTCAGGAATTCCCTCCAGCTACTCAACTTCCCCAGACCACTTCTTTTTATAAGGAGCCTGATTCTGTTGAAATCAATTGCAAAACCCCGTTGATTTCACAAGCGCAGAAAGAGATTTGAAAAGAAATATTGGAAAAGTTTTGCATAAATCTACAATGAATACTTAGGTAATAATTTGATTACCACTTGTTAAGCAGCACAGACAGAAATCCTGCAGTTTCTTCCACTTTCTACCCTCAGCACACAGGTAAAATTGGCCAAGAAGATCAGAAAATTAATTCAAGTAAAACATAATCCAGCAAACAGAAACAAAAAGACCTTGGATGAGCACACAATCCCGCTTATTGTAAGACCATGTAACTGCAGGGTGATATGAATGCATGAACCATGAGTGGGGGCTGCCTAACAAAATTGGTACCACAAGAATTTCTTGACAATCTACATTCTTATGAGCACAGTTCTGAAACTCACTGAGCCTACTTAAACTATCACTATAAAATCCATACTTTTGCTGAGGCCTTGTGCAGACTGTTAGCATATGGCACTGAAGCCTCATACCCACACTTAAATAACTGGCTCCGCAAAATCTTGTGTTGCTATCTCTAATGGAAAAAAGCATCTGCCAGAAGGTAAGATGAAAATCTAACTGATACTCTAAGATAATAGGATGAATGACAATGGCTAACAAGATATTAGTCTGTCTAGATGTTCCTTTGAATAAAACAAAAGAAGCTCTAGTAATACCTACACGCCTTTCAGACCTGCATAGGGTTTCTAACCTCAAGTCATAGTTTAACATGGTTTTGTATTCCATATCCCTCTTCTTTCCTCATATTTTTGTAAGAATATTTGTAAATTCAGGTGTTTTTCTTTTCTTTAATGAGCTCCTGATTTAGGATGGATATGCACTTTGATCCTCTGCATCATTAGTATTTTTGTTATCTTTCTCTGCTTGCTTTTCTCCCTCCACTTTCTGTTTTCAGTCACATTTTCCACCAATTATATTTGTATACAAGATTTCATTTCCCAGAAGGTGATTTTGCTTTCCCATACTGCTGTTGTCTATTTCTTCTCAAATGTAGATATCAGCATGTTCGTTTTCTTCCAAAGCTCCTTCACTTTTTACTTTTTCCTAAATTGTTTAACTACACACCAGATTTATTTTCCTCCCTTTTCCAGTTCCAGATTCAATTCCTCCTCCTAATATCTTCTATCCTTTAATCCCTCTCAATTCTCTCATGAACTTCAACTCTTCCCAATCCAATGTATACAATCCATATATATAAAGCTCTCTAACTACATTCAATACATCATTAAAGAAAACCTTGACAATATTGCTAGCAATTTCAAAAGGGTAAGGGCTTTAAATAATTTAAGAGAAAAATAGGAAGTTTTTAAACTGAATTTTCCTAAAGAAGGAAATCACACAGAAGCCTCCAGTGCCCCTCAAATTCAGTAGATAATTGAAAAAAATCACAAATGTTTCTTTTTTTTTTTTTTCCCTCATTCCATGCTGAAAAGAAGCAAAAATATTCCTGTTTTGCACATATGGGAGACTGACCACAACAGGACTTTCCTCATGTTTTCAAAACTGTTGTCTTCTTGCTGTAAGTAGGACAAATCGGTTAAGTATGACAAATCGGTTAAGTATGACAGTGGTCATGCTCCCCTTCTCATCATTTGTCAGGTTTAGTTCTCCTTCAAGGAGAGTCAGAAATTAAGTAGACAAAACGCTGTTTAAAAATAAAACCAAATGTCAAATAAATGGGATTCAAAGCATGACTGACTAGTTTGTGTTCTTGCTTCAGGCTTTCGGGTGCAGGGGGTGAGGGGTTGCTGGTTGGTTTTTTAGCTACAAGTTTTCATTCACCTGTTACTTTGTTGTTGTTTCTTCTTCTTTAGTAAACACCCACTTCCTTCCTGAAGACCTATCACAGCAGGCTTGGGATAAGAACCTCACATCACATCCCCACCCACAGTGCGCCTATGCTAGAAAGCCAAGTGGCTGTGATAGCACAAGAGGTCCTTCAACCCTATTTTTTCATCTTGTGACAAAATTGCTGTATCCATGTCTGTAATTTGATAGACATATGAGAAGTTTAAGAGTCTGACCTTCCACTTTGACATTTTCTAATAACTGCCAAATGAAAAAAAAACAACACTGGCAAGTAAGCAAATATTAAGCTGCATTTTACTGGAAGAATTATGTATTCTTTCTAAAAAGTATAAGTTTATTACAAGACAGACAAGATTTCATTTGAACATGCCAGCTGACACATAAGGATAGAACAAACTGAGAGTAAAGAGCTTATTTTGTACACCATCTTAGTAGATTTCAATAACATATTTTATTTTGCTGAATCTGGCTCACTCAAAAAAGCTGTACTACTTTGAAAATTGTTTCCTGAGATGCCCACATAAATTATGTGTTATAGTGGTGATTTAGCAATATTCAGAAATGAGACTATTATTGCACTCAACAACACTCAAAGTTTCCTTTAATTGGGTGGTAGAATTTTTAAGAGCAAATTTCTTTCAGAACAGAACTGCCTCACATGATCCTGGAACTACTCACTTTTCATGCTAGTAATTTCCTCCATTTTTCCACATCCTCTTTTTTACCTGTTAAACCTCATTACAGTTCCAGTTTTGAGACAATAATAGGATGAAACCAAATAGTTTTCTTCCTCAGTAACCCTGCTGCCTAGGCTTTGACAAGAGCAGAAAGGCTCTAAAAATTCTGTTTGGCTTTCACTATAAAAACTACAAAACCCATGAGCTATTACTTAGTATTTATAGTTATCACAGTTGTGAATGGTCACACAGAAATCCTTTAGGATTTCACAGACACATCACCTATCACCAAAGATGACTGGTTTCTCTGAGCTTATGCATGTTTGATTATTTAAATTAACTGTTAGAATAAAAAATCCACTCAGGATTATGGCTTTGTTTTGTTCTCACTAAATACAGTTGTGCCTAGAATTACGATAAAGCACAAGTAAAACTTTTTAATAGTGACTGCAAAGTTTTGTTCAGAAAGTTATTTTCTCAAGCCCTAGGTATACGCTAATACATTAAGTTAGTTAAAAATTCTCTCCTGAGCAAGCTTTACATAGCATAATGTAGACACAAACAACTCCCTCCCAAAAAACTCACATGCATGAGGTGTTAACAATTTTTTTAAAAAAATCATAACATATGGAGAATTACAATAGTAAATGTTACCTTCTCTTCATATCCATAGCTCTTTAAATTATACTAGTTATTATAAATAAAGCAAAATGTTTATTGCCTTTACATTCTAGAATCTGCTGCTAAAAACACAATTCCTTTGGTACCCTCTTGATCTTGCTACAAACTTCTAGCTTCCAGTTTAAAATTCAACTGCTATTAAATGCAGTTTTTGCTTAGGTACATAATGATGAACTCATGTTTACAAAAATAAGCACAGTATAACACATCATATTAGCACTCCTATCTTTAAAATATTTGAAAAAGTGATAAGCCTTAAAACTAGAATAAAAATGGAAATAAAATTATGTATTACAATTTATAGCAATTAGGAAAAAAAAAATCCAAGCAATACCTTTCATTTACAGCTCATTATTCAGGCTGTTAAAATGCTAAAGCCTTTTTCCACACACTCACATTAAAGTGACTCGCCAATGTAAATAAGCATAGCTTGACACCTGCTGTAAGAGTTTGTAATTGTAATACATTTACTTGCCTAGCCTTGTGCAGGATTATTCTACATTAAAACGAGTCCTGCACATCATCATTCTGGTTTACCACACAGAGAAGACTTACCTCCACTGCAAGAAGAGAACAAAGCATTTTAGTTGCCAGTTCACTTAGCAAAGAACAAAAAGGCAACAACTGTGAATAGTAACATCCTCCACAACTGAGGCTGTTGTCTCTCACTCAAACTAGATACTACCTCAGGCAAGCAAAATATAGAAAAGAGAAGAAGAGGAGAATGCTGAGATGAGAGGAAAAAAAAATTAAAAAAAAAAATCAGAAGATAAATGAAAGGTAGTGTTCATATTACACACAAAACTGACAAAGGCACTGAAATACAACAGCAACCTCTACTAAGAGTTTCAATTATTGTGTTGCTTATGTCTTTTATCGAAAAGCCGAAATCAACATTTTGTCTATGTCTGCCAAAACATGCTGTCAACTCAGGTCAGTTTTTCTTGTTTGTAGGAGAGTTATTTTTAGACGAATCTAGAATAATTATATCTAGCAGTGAGTTAGACTAGCCTGTTCACTTGTACACTACTTAATACTTCTGACAGTAGCTGTTGTCTTTCTTTTATGGACACCTTCAAAAAAATCCCATTGAGGAAACTACACTCTTGATATCAGAGAGTAAAGCTTTAGAAGTTGTTTAACGGCTGAGTGAACACAACTACGATCCCAAGCAGTAACATGGATTGCGGAGGTCGGCAAGGGCTGAAGTGAAATGTTCACTTCAATTAATTTCTAATACCTGAAGTTCAAGATGTTCTGACAAAGAGTAACTTATGAATTCCACAAAATATTCATTATGTACGTGTCACAAGAGAACACTGAAGTGACAGAGGGTTCTCCTGCTCTTGAAAAGCAGCTGTCACACAACATCTGCAGAGATCCCTTTCTCCATGACAGCAGCTGTCAATCTGAGGAGCCTTCAACATTGGCCTGAAGCACCCGGTCAGGGGTGATCCTTTACAGTGCAGGTTCTCTCTGGGGCCACTCTGGGTAGGTATGACAGACCAAGGATGGCAAAGCTCTGAGGTGAGAAAAGAGGCAGCAGCCAGCATCCTCTAAGGGAAGCTCCTCACTGCCCTTTAGAAAAGTGACAGTTTTAGGTACCTTCCTTTCTCCACGGAGAGCAGACAGTGAACCTATTGCCTCTGTGCATTCCCTGTTCTCAGCTGTGTTCTATGGGCGCACACACAGGTGCAACAGGGCAGGGACAGGCAAAACAAGCTGCAGTTTGAGAAACTGCAGCAAACTGACTGCTCAGGAGCTTCAAGGAAAAGGTTTTGAAAACTGCTACTTCAAGAAAAGCTTCTGTTTATATTCTTATTAGCTGCCTTACAGCAATGGAGGTTTGCGGCACACCACCAGACTCAGGGAGAAGTGATTAAGGATATCGGGCACTGAAAATGGTGGAACAACACTGATAGGTGTTGATTTTTCTGCTCAAAGTTTCTCTGTTGCCTATAGAAACAGATCACCTTCATAAATTCAGCTTCACTGTAAAAACCAACCAACCAACCAACAAACCACAAAAAACAAACACAACCTGATAGCAAATCAGCATTTGTGGAAGTGCCATATTTAGAAGATGGAAAGAAAAGCGGTGTGACTTTAAACTTCACTCCTCCAGGAAAAAACATAACGTGATCTTTCTGAGATGAGTTTGGGTGAGGAAGAAAAGTTTGTAATCACACATGAAACATGATTCTGAATTCTAACAAGGTTGGTTGGTTTTTTTTTCTTTGTCTGGGTTTTTTTTTTTTTTAAATCAGTGTTTATTTTCAAGCATACTTCATTTTGCTAAGGAATGCACTAAGAAAACAGACACTATGACTCTATTTACAGAGATATAAGTTATCACCTTTCATTTAACAGATACATTTTTCAGTACTGCATAGGTAACTTTATTCTCACGCACACACAAAAAAAGCCCAAACACCTTGTACAGTTGAAGACAGCTATCTGTTAAGGTGTCTGGATATGAGCTAGCAGCACGGCCCCAGCCCCGTCCCTATGCCCATGGCAGTACAGACTGCCTTTCACAAAAGAATCTGAATTTAGGCTTCTGGACTACCCACATACAGCATGATGTGGAGAGGGTACAATCTAAAATAAATCTATGGATGACAGTAAAGACAGGTAAATTTTATAATCCACCCTTTTTCTAGATCTCACCTGTCAGATTCAAATCCATAAGCCAGCTTTTTTCATCCACTAAAAAAGAACACAGCTCTTTACATTCATTCCTTCACAGAATGAAATAGATGTCCTTATTTTCTCTTATCAAATGTGGCCAGGATGTGTGGCCAGAGTGTCCATCTTTGATACTAGGTCTGTCCCCTACAAAGAAGTATCTTCCGTGGTTCTCTGTGAGTTCCAAAGCACCTCTCCTGCTTCCCATGGGGGAGAATAAAAACAAACACAACTTAGAAAGCTATTCACCTTCTCTTTGCAGTTGTTCCACCAACTACAAAACAATTCAAGATTGACAACAGCAGAAAAAGAGCAAGCATTACTGTATGACTCAGCGGTTAGGGCACACAATGCATTCTTCAGAGAGTCTGGCTGTATTTCATTTAATAACTGTCTACAATTCTCTGTTATTACAACAAAAAATGTTACCAACTCAGAACACAGGCAACATCCTTAAAAGTGTAATACAGGAGAAATGTATGTTCTCAGAAGTCTGACATTGTTATTTTCATTTGTTAGAAAAAGTAGGTAGATACTAAACAGGACAAAACATTGAGGACTGATGATGTGCCTGACAATTTTTATTCAGAGTCTAAAGCAGCAAGCAGTTGACACCTTTTTTAAACAGTAAGGTCCACCACAAGAAACATTCAGTTACAGTTCCCTGATTAAGGTCTAGCATTCTACCACCACCTTCTTGAAAAACAAGATCCATGAAGTTTTCTATCCCAAGGTCTCAGATACTGAATGCACTATATCTCAATTAGCACTAAAACAATGCCAAACCACTTACTTTCTCCTTTTGTTTTCCTGCAAGTTACACAAAAGAGACAAGAATGTACCTAACGTCTCAACCAAGTTGGCAGGCATTAATTTCATTCTACAACTTTCTGACAAAACCCAAGCTGCAGCAGACGGACTGAAACACACTGTGTATTAAACAGGATAAAAATGACCATTGTTTCCTATTAATACTTAAATTACAGCTATTTAATTGAAAGTGTAAGTTCTGAACTTACTGGCTTTTATGTTGGTTTTCATACTCAAAAAGAGAAACTTCCTGTCTACTAACAAGTAAGGTTTCTTCTTAATATTGTTGGTTGTACTAGAGTCAGAACATTAATTTCTCCAATGCTAAACAAACTTAACAAAAATTATTTTCCCGTATAACACATACTAGTCACCTGAGATTTTTGGAGTCCTAGCATTTGAATCTTTAGGAAAGCCTGAAAGTGGCATTCCAGGTGAAGCACACTAAAATTATTAAGCAAGAGTCCTGTATCATGATCTAATTCTGATTTCATCAATAAAAGACAACTTGTCATATAATTGATTGATACATAGAAATTGAAGAAGAAATAACAGTTTATGTAGGGGGGGATTTGTTAAAGCCTGTGCTTCTCTAAGTTAGTTTTAACATCGATATTCTTCAAAACACACTTCCGAAACAAGCTTGAAATGCTAAAAATAAATGCAGTCTCAGGAAAAACTGAAACTCAAGACTTGGCCAGAGTATGACTTAGATTTGTACTTTTGACACAGAAAGTCTGGAACACAACTGATTGGTTTATAGAAGAGTTAAGCAATGTAATAGAAGAAGCTAACAAACAGATCCATTTACTCCTTGTTTATCTGAAGTAATATTAACACTGCTTCTGATGATGACCTTTATAATGTGCAAACACGTCCACTGAAAATATTAAGTTTGGGCTCGTATTGGCCTTGGACCAGAATCAAACTGGATGCCATTCACTCACCTGCCCAACTTATGCACTGACCAACTATACTTAGACAAATTTCTCTCCCTAGGGTATCCACTGATTACGGACTATATTTTTTAAATCCTAACAGCTGCACAACAGCAAACAGTATTAGCAATACTTTTACTTTCTACATATGTAATGATTACAATATATTTCATTTTTACTAATAAACTTTCACTAACTTTGGATAACAAGTGATTTTGAAGCACTTGATTGTAATTATACCTATAACACAAAACCCTCAGCATTTGTAATAAAATAAATAAGACTACATGTCAGTAATTAGCATGGTTTTGCCTAATTAAATCTAGAAACTAAGTTACAATTTTATCATTTTTAAATAGATCTGCATGTCACTTAAATCTTATATCTAAAACCTGCACAATCCTATGCAAAATTGCATATGCAAAAAATACATGTATTACAGTGACACCATCACATAGTAGTTATAAATTTTCATAATGGAAAATAACACCACTCTGAACAACATCATGATTGTCACTATATTAAAATGTTTCATTGTCTGTTTTCTGCATCCTAAAATGTCTGCACTTTTTCAAGTGCTATAACTCTGTGCACTGAACATGCATTTTCTGTCTGTAAGTCTCTAGATATTTCAACATTCCTACAGTCTTACAGAAATAAGGTCCTGACACAATATGTATTTTTCTGAAGTATATCTTTTGAATTAAAGTACTATTCTCAAGTACAGGTAAATCAGGCTTCTCCAGAATCCTTTCAACAACAATGTCCAAAGGGTTCCTCATGTTTCAACATGAAATCAAAACCATTTATCATTTTGCCTGCAACTCAAGCTTAGAGATAGCTGAGTACTCTAGAAATAAGGCTAACAGATGTGTCTTGGGGTCTAAACGGACATTAACGTCTCAAAAATTAACAAACTGCTAACCTGCAAAAATGGTATATAGGCAAGTTGCAACTCAGAAGAAATATTAAAAGCCTCATGTTGCTAGTCAGACATTTGAGGAAGGTGGGAAATCAAGATTAAACACTCTTAATGTGTGTGCCTGAAAGTGTTGCAATGTGAGCTTATGAATTCCTGAAAAAGGAGGCATAAAACAGGTGAAAGAATCTGTCTTTCAGAGTCTTTCCTGTCCTGCTAGAAGGTTACCATCAAGCAGAGTCCTTAGCTCTTTCTAGCTAGCATGCTTCAAAACAAAAACTGACCAGAACAGGTAATCAACATCCAACACCCTTGGGGAGCACATCATACAGTTTTAATGGTTTCTTTTTCTAGTTGTTTCCATTGAAAAATCATATCCTTATATCTTTGCTTAATACAGTTAATCTTTTTTTCTAAAGAGATTCTTTAATAATACAGAAGGTTTCAAAGGAAAAATTACTAACTCTGAGTAAAGAAGCTCATTATAATCAAGGACGGACTAGAACATCTACAACAAGCATATGGTTCTGAAAAACAGAAACATTTGCTTTCTGCTACATAAAAAAGGATTGGATGCTACACTCAAGCTCAAAATTCAGCATTGGTAGCCATTCCCTCATATGCAAGCACTAAGCTAGGGTAAAGTGCTTACATTTCTGAAAATACTCAGACATATAAGATGACCCATTTAGATTGCTTCTACACACAAATGGCTTTGTTGTTCAATGTTTCCCCAGGAACAATGAAAGATAGAATTAAGGGACTTCTTTATGTGACAGGGCGAGAGTCTGAAAATACTCAAAGTAACACGGATTTTCTCTGCCAATAGGTCATTCTACATGAAACCTCTTACCAAGTATCACTTTAGAGCAACACTAATCATTAAGTACTATTCCCCACGGGAACTCTCCAACATCTAGGCAGAGAGTGCATTCAGTTGCTATTAAAAGTTCAGAGTCAAGATATACATAGTATACATTCACCAAGATGTCCCATTATTGGACCACACTGATACACCACAAGGTCACACCAAGTATAGCATGCAATGCCATATTAAACAAATCCACAGACACTCAAAGGGATGGTCCACAGGTTTCAAGAGAATAATCTTTGGGCCACACTGATCAAACCTCTAATGAATAAGCAGATGGTAAACTTGTGAAGAACACAGAGTTTACTAGAAGAAAGCTGTCCCAGGTTTGGTTGGGACAGAGTTAATTTTCACAGGAAGCTCGGAGGGGGCACAGCCAGGACAGCTGACCCAAACCAGCCAAAGAGATATTCCACACCATACGATGTCGTACTCAGTATATAAACTGGGGGAAGGAATCACTGCTTGGAAGCAAGCTGGGTATTGGTTTCTGGGTGGTAATTGCATTGTATACCCCTTGCTTCTTTTATTGTTATTGTTTATCTTTTCTTTCTTGCTATTCTATTAAACTGTTTTTATCCCAACCCATGAGTTTCACCTTTTTTTACTGATTTTCCTCCCCACCCCACTGAGCTGGGGGGCAGGAGGAGTTAACTAGCAGCCGCATAGTACTTAATTACTGTCTGGGGCTAAACCACAACAAAAGCCTATAATTATATTATTCCTTCAAGAATCTATCAAATATAGGAGATATTAAGAACCAATCCCATCTACCTCAATTGCAATAGAAAGTTTGGTATGTAAGGAGTCAAGTAAGGACTGAGGAGCCACAAGAGTTCCTTTTCTCCTTCAATGTAATATTGCTGCTATCAGTGTTCTTCACAAATACTGCCAATACCTGTGAAGATTTGAGTAATGAAGCCCCACTCTGAACCTTCCCACAGATCGGAGAAATATATAAATCCTGGAATAAAACAACATCTTTATCAGCAGAGCAGCCACAAGTGTGGAATAGAGGTCCAACTCTCCTCCAACAAGAAAAAATAGTATGAACAGAAATCTTTCTTCTTGTTAATAGAACTTCTTTCTTCTCCTGTATCATGGAAGTTGCTGAAGGTAGATTTGCTTGAAGGTCATTCCCATGGGAAATGAAAACTGTTAATTCCTTTGTAACTTACTATTTTGGGGTTTTTTTAGTAGACCACTTATGCTAGCTAGAGCCATAGAATACATTGTTGTCCTGCCTGGGGATGTAGACAGTCCTGTTTCAAGTGGGCAGCCACATCTGAAGTTTCCAGAGTGTAATACTCTTGAATCTTCAAGCCTATGGCATAACATCAGTTCATTCTGTGTATGAACGACATGCATAAGTATTCTGCCATATAATGCCATTCTTCAGCTGCAACGTAGACCCCCACAACACCGAATACTTGTATCATTTTTTTATGTGTTTTCCCCAAGAGCAAATTCAGATCAGACTGCAACGCCAGAAACTTTCATTACCACCTCTACAGCAGTCTAGGCCACCTATTCTCCTCAATTACTTCTATGATATTTTTTCCTCCTGCTATGAAGATCATATAATCATAGAATATTTGAGGTTGCTCAAAGCAGGATCAACTAGAGCAGGTTGCTCAGAGTATTAAGAGGTAATAAACACCACTGTCTTCTATTACCAGCAGAGACTGACATTTGCCACACCAGGTAGCTGGGAGGCAGAGAACATTTCTCTCCCCACAAATGACACAGGGTTTTGGAAAGCCCTTGTTCCTAAGGAGAGGCTTCCAAAGAAAGAGCACCTATGGCAAACTCAACTTGTATTTTTGGTTGTATTCTCAAGCCCAGGAAGTTTCACAACTGCACAGAGCATCACAATTGGAAAAGTTTGTCAGTCAGAGCCTTCTCCTTTAATATCAACAAAAAGGCAGAACCAGCTGAGCGTAAAAGACTTCTCCAAGCATTTCTGCACACACGCTCAGTGGCTAGTGGCTGAACAAGATTTAACAAGTTAAGCATTTCCTTTTTTACTGAAAAGCTGACTCTACACGCCATTTTTACAACAGCTGGTTGAACTACTTAAGGTCACATGTATTATCAAGCTATAAACAACTTTTTATTTTCCTTTTTTTTTCTTTTTTAATTACTTGAAGGTCTGTGCCAACAATCACTGCAGAGGGTACTATTTTATCTTATGATAAGGAGAATTTTTTGAGGAAACCAGTCTCAGCTACCAACAACAGCTCTTCAATAGTGACCCTACTTATCTTGTATAGCTGATCTGGCAGACCATTTGAACCCACATCACCATCCTGACTGTGCCTGAAGGTAAAAGATTCTGGACCCTCAAACCATGAACAGTATCATGTTGTAGAAATACAGCTGACAACTCTGATTTTGGCTACTCCATAGCCCCTACTTAAAGACGTCAAATGGGTGCTGCCAGACAAGCTGGTGTAACACAGTATTTAGCGTAAGTGCAACTAGTAAACTACCTCAGTGTCAATCAAGTCTTCCAGTTTGCCATAACCTATCAGTGCTGATACTAAGTAAAAGGGTTAACCTGAAAGAAGACTCCACCCCCCAAAATGACTCTCATGCTCCTTTGGCATATACCTTCACCATAACCTTGCTGGATTGGCCTAAGAAGGCTTCTCTTCAAACACAATTTTCATCCATGGTTTGTGTCCAAACTGGCTACCCCCATGCTACAAGCCATTTCCATATTCAATACTTTGATGTAAGAGTTTCTCTCATTACTCCCCTCATTTGGACTGTTTCATTTTGTGTAAAACAGTTAATTACATCAAACAGCCAGAAAATTACTCCGAAGTCCAGCAATTCCAAAATTCAATTCAGCTACAGAAGACTGAGAATAGCTTATTCCAGTGAATATTAATTTATTTTAGCAGTCACCTCTGATGAAAAAAAGCAAAGTTCAAATTATTGGTTTGAAGCAAACAAAGCAAGGAGTTTAAGCTGGTTCTGTGTATTCAAGAGAAATTATCTAACACTGAATGTCAAATAGATAGACAAATACTTATATACAAACATGGAAAGACAGGTACATTGAGTGGAAGCAAGAAAAAATTCTAAATTCCCCTTTCCTTGAAAAAAAAAATAGTATAGCTGCAATAAACTGTCTTTTACTGAATGCAGCTTTTTTTTTTCTTCTACATATGCTATTTGAGAGCATAAATTCACATCTGTTTTATAACTTCCCACTCCTCACTTGTTTGATCTGCATTTCACTTCCTTGGGTAAATAATTCCAATCTTTTCAGTCCCTTGAAAAACTCTGCCATATCTTTTGTGCCAAGCTCTCTACAATACTGTGGTTTATCTTTTTAAAACTAATTGACAGTTAATAACACACTTTGAATAGCAGATAAGAATTAATGAATTTGTACAGAACAGCGCTTCCCCCTCTATGCTTTTTTCCCCAACTTCTGATTACAGCTATAAATTAGGTAATGATACGTCAGGAAACCACAATGATGCCCAGATTTTCTTTGTTATATTGATACTGTTAATTAAAGAACTTTTAAGACATACAAATGGTATCTTATTTTTCTGCCTCCAAAACATATAGCAACAATCAGTTTTACTTGTGATTCTGCTGTCCTTTCACACAGCTTACTTAGACTTCTCAAGTGACCTTTGCAGTAATTCTCAGTTTGATTAAATAGTTTTGAATCCCCAGTAAATACTGCTACTTTATAAATCAAATTCTACAGATGATTAATAGAAAATATTGAACAGCTCCTGATTTAAGACAAAACACTAAGCTTCCTATACCTTAACATTTATTTCTGTTATTTCCCCTCAGAGATTTTTGTGACCCATGAAAATATTTTGCCTCTCACATCACAGCTTCTTTATTTAACAGGCTGGTGCAAGGAACCTTCAGTTACATGTTTTAAAAGTATATGTAAATTACAACTATATTAAAATTTAATCTGCTATTACTGCAATCAAAAATCCATAGTAGATCAGTGAGGCACCATTGTCTTTGCAGAAGCAGTACTAACTACATTAGTAATACTAGTTGGTACTACTGAGTCTACCATCAGTCTTTGTTGTCATCATGTACTTCTATCTACAGGCAGTTGCAACTATGACGGATGAGAATTACATGTACATGTTTTTTCTTTAAGAGTGCCCAACAATCTTCAGGCCTGTTTCATATGCAAACAAAGTTTATGAGATCACATGCAGAGTATTTGTTGGAAGCTCTCCTTCAGTAACTTAAAACCTATTGACCAATTTCTACCAAATTGGACTCAAGTATATTGAGGTTCTCAAAATTTGTGAAAACAAGAGCCAGCCAGCCAGAGACTCTACTAATACTCCCAGTAAGGGAATGCAGCTTACCACTAAGCAAGGAAAAAAAAAACAAAACACAAAAAAAAAAGGAAAAGAAAAAAAACAACATCACAAAAAACAACCACCACACAGTACAAATGCCCTAGCTATAAGAAATGCTTCAACAGAAGTTAGTGTCTTTTGTTAGATGTCAAAAATCCCACCTGTGTTTAGAATAGATTCTTGTTTTCTAATAAGTTTTAAGTGTCAGACAGTTATGGTATTCATAATAATCTACTCCTGTATGGAGCTTGCTGTCAGAAGACTAAATTCATGTTGTAACTATTGCATCTAAGTAAAAAGTCAATCAACAGCAATCACTGAAAACTATCCATTATTTCTGTTCTTCATTAAGTGTTTTGTTAAAACATAACTGCCTTTGTTATTCTGTAGTTCTTTGTGTGTATAAGGTAATTATGATACCAACACACTAGCATTTTACAATTCAATTTAGCTTCCCACCCTCCCAAAAACATAACCATCTAAATTGATAAATACATTTTCAGAAATGTACACTTTTGCTGACACTTTCTGTCCTTTTAACTGATTAAATTTTTTTCAGACAATTAAGAAATCCCATATTAAAGATATGAGAATTTCTAATTATACTAACTAACTAGTTTGTTTTCCTGGAAGTCTATAATTAATGTTTTGCTGCCCCTCTGGCACATTCTTTGTTCAACTTGTGTTATAAGATACATAAGAACTTGAGTAGTTGGAAGAGGCTACACAGCTTCTGACCTCTAGGGAAGAGGTGGTTCCACCAAAAAAAAAAAAAAAAAAATCATTTGCAAAGTCATTTGAAAGAAGTATGACAGTCTAAATTGTTCCAGTTCTATCCCATATCTTTTTTCTTTGAAACCACATCTTGTAAACATGAAATACATAGCCTGTAATCTGTGTCAGATGACATCAAGATCCCTCCCAAAAACCTTAAAGAGACTGATTCACAGATGTACTGGAACACAAAACTCCTTCTATTGCAATCTGGCGCCTTGATATCTTTGAGAATCTGGGACATAGTCCAAAACAACAAAAACTGGAAAAGAGGTATTATCACCCTTGCAGCAGTCAGAGGCTCCAAGGTGGTAGAAAAAGCAGAGCACGAGTTATAAAAGATGCTTTGCTCTCCAAGCAGTTAAATTATATAGAGTACGTTAAGATGCACCAGACACACAAGCAGGTTATAAAAAGGCCCAATCCAAATGCAGCAACAGTAACCAGATAAGACTTCCATCATACCTTTTCTCAGCAGCCAAAAACATAGGAACGAAGAAAAAAAAAAAACAAACACCTCATTCTCTTTCAAAATCCATATTTCCCACAGACAATAGAACCTCACATTTCAGTTCAATCCTCTGTCTGATAAGTATGGCTTTTTTTTTTTTTCCTTCCCTCTAAACTGCAGACTTACAGATCTTGGTGAATGAGAAGTGAGTGCATACGCAAGTGGGTTGATATCAGTTTAGAAGTGTTAAAATATATACATACTATATATATATATAACAAAAATAGAACAAACAGGATTATATGCATCATGTTCTGTGTAGAAGAAAAACCAACAGAAAATACAGGGTATGAAATAAAGCACATCCACCATGGAAAGCAACAAAAAAGAACTATGAAAGATGAAGTAAAGGGGAAATAAAGTAGGATAAAGCACATTAAAACCACAGGAAAAAAGATTTAGTTATCTACTACAGGGAAGAAAAGACTTATGTGAGGGAAAAACTGTGAAATGTTGAGTTAAAACAATATATTTTACCCCAGCTTTTTAAGGAAATTAGTCTCTTGCAGGAAGTGTTGGGGGGGTTTTCCTCCACTTGGAAACTGTCTGACTGAATTCAATCAAATTTGACAGAAGGGTAGAGGTCTCAAAGATAACTACCTAAGAAAATGTAAAGTTCATGAAATCAAAATGTTATAAGTGTCCTTACTGAAGGAAAGGCTGCAGTGTGCATTAAGACCTTATTAGACATTAGATGATCCACAAGAGTATGAGACTGTAATTGTTTCAAATGGGAAAAAAATTTCCATTACAGCTTACGATCATCCATGAGATTAAGGAAAAAAAAAAAAAAAAAAAAGAAAAAAGAAAAAAGCCAGGTTTCTACTACTTCTCAAGCAACTACGCTTTTAAAATACTTCCTCCTTTATCACCTGGGGAAAAAAGGGAGACATGGTAATGCTTGGTATGGTATTCACCATCGGGAGTAGTAACAAACAAGTGCCAAAAGGCCCTTTTTATATGCAGAAGTGCTGTACAAAATGGGACATTTTTATCTCCCTTTGGAGAAATCAAAGCAATAGAGGGAAAGTGACTGTAAGGAACAACAGCAGTGGAAAAGCTGGATGGAAAGAAAAGCTGAGTAACCCAAATCGCCTTCCACCCACTACTCCAGTCTGCCTTCAGAACCAGCAGCATCCAACACATAACATAATACGTTTTCTGTAACCTAATTAAAACAGAACGTACTTACAGCATACAATAATCGATGAGAAGACTTTTAAAAAAATCTGTATCACTCTCGATTTGTTGTATACTGATCAACCCCTCCTTGAATTCACAAATATTCCGTTAGTAGTCACTGTGTTAACATATTATCTTGACACAAATTATGAGCAGCAATTCCTCAGCTTTTCCAATAAAATCAGATTTAGATAATTGTGTATATTATCCATCTACACTTCTAAAGCATAGACAAGTCAGTATTTCATATGCAAAAATGGCAACTGCATGCTTGCAACTACAGCATTTAATTTTTATTAATCTTTGCTACAATTTCAGCAAGGAGAAACTTCAGTTGGTGTTCCACTGAATGCCGCCTTCTCTGCTTGCTTATATACTAGCCCAAAGGTACCAGAAAGGCAAATAATTTAAACCAGTAAGTGATTTTCATAGGTTCTACCATGAAAGCATCTAGAATCTCAGATGATTAAATTTTATTGGGAAGCGATCTAGGATGCTTGGATACAACATAGCTGAGCATACTTATGCCAAAGGTTTGTCAATTAAACAATTGAGATTCAAGGACAACAAAGCAGAAATAGTTTAATCATTTTCAACACAGTTCTTCAGATAAAATATGACAGACTGGTTGCATGCATGGATCTCGGAATATTTCACTTTTCAGGAAGCGCACCTTTCAACTTCAGAGAACACCCAGCATCTACATGCCAAGAGTAAAAGGAATGCAGTCATATGGAATCAGTTAACAATTACAGCCAATAAACAAATCCGCTGCAGTGGAAGATCCATGTTTGATATTAATAAGCAGTGATTCATGCGAAGCGGCATATAGCTCTCCTTACTTATAGATTCATCATCCACAGATTTAAGAGAAAAAGTCGACTCATTACCATATGAAATGCTAGTTAAACGTCATATATTTCAGCTGTTGGAGATGCAAACAAAAGAAAGGTCTCAGTGTTGAGAATGTGGGACTTCCACCTAAAATCCTGATTCAAGCATACAGAGGCATGTCCACATTCCATAAAACGGATCTAAATGCAGCACCTTGCTCCACTCCATGCTATGAACACTTTCTATTTGCCTTTACATTTATTGCACCGTTTTTTTCAAAAAGAACCCAAGTTATTTCTTCCCAAGCTCAGGTATTTGTTTAAAACCGTGACTGTTGAAAAGCGTGGAAAATCCAACTACAGCATTTAATCTGATTAAATGCCACTGTGTCACAATTAGATGTCACTGTATGTTCACTCTAATCCCGAAAGCACATGCAGCATGAAAGGAAGCCATGGCAATGTACCGCTCCAGGTGCAAGCGCACGCAATGTATATACCCAGCATCAAGGCGAGCCCTTCAGCGCTCTGTACTTTGTATTTAATCCTGTCGGCGAGTGAAGCGGGCGCACAGAAAGGCGTTTTGCTGGATGGAGAAGTTGGAACCTACGTGCTTCTCCCGCTCCCAGCCAGCCGCGGTCTCCCCAGCCAGCCTAACAATGGTAGCAGTGTTCCAGCGGGCAGATCTGCCCTCAACGGGATCGAATCCCCTTCACCTCCCAACGGGGAACCCGTCGCCCGTCCCCACCTCGGCCGAACCGAGCCCCAGTCACCCCAGCGGCGGCCGCCCGCGCGGGGAGAGCCCCGCTCCGCTCCCCGCCTCGCCGCCCCTCCGCCCGGCCCGCCGCTCGCACCTGGCTGCGGCTGACGTCACCCCCGCCGCCCCCCGCCGCTGACCCCGGCCCGGCAGCGGCCCCACCTGCCCCGCCCGGCGAACCCCCGGCCGGGTTACGGGCGCACGGGCTGAGCGGTCTCGGCGGCGGCGAAAGGGAGCGGGAAGCGCCGCGCTCCGGCACGAGTGCGGCCCCCTCCCCGCCTCCGCCTCACAACACGCCCCCTCCTGCCCCTGTTAACGGGGGCGGCGGGGAGACCGGGAGAAAGCGGCTCCGCGGCCGCGACGTGCCTGCCTCCCTCCCGCCGCCGCCCCCCGCACGGACAAAGGGGAGGGGGACAGCACCTGGCGGGGGCCGGGCCGGTCCCTTTGTGGGGAAGGGGAGCGGGACCGCGGGCTCGGCGCTGGGGGCCGGTCCCGCCGCAGGGGCCGCGAGGGAAGGGTGCGGGGCACTTACTCGCCGGCCCGGGCTCCCGTGCGCTGCCTCCCCTCGCCTCACACCTCCACGCCGCTCGCCTCGGCCCCTCCCTCCGCCTTCGCCTCCCGCTGAGGCGCTGGAACTTCAAACGGCGCCTGCCATTCCTCGCGCGCTGCGGCCGCCGGCCCGGGGGGGAAGGAAGGGGGAGGAGGCGGCGGGGGCGCGTGCGGCCCCGGCAGCGGCGCGGAGCTCCCGGAACGCTTCACAATAGGCACAGGACAGCGCGTGTGTGTGTGTGTGCGGGAGGAGGAGCCTCTCCCGGCGCGCCGAGGCGGGAGGGAAGAAGGGAGGGAGGGGAGCGGGGCTGTTTACCCGGCGGTCGGACCCGGCCCCCCCGCCCGATGCTCGGGCTGGTCCATGCGCCGCCGGCCCCCAACCCCGCGACGTGAGGGAGGCGAGCCCACCCCACCCCGCGGGCGGCAGGTGGTACGGTCCGACCCGCCGGCTCCCTCTCCCCAGGGAGGGCGGGCGGGGCCCGTCATTGTGACGTACCCAAAGCCGGCTACTGGCGGCCAATCAACGGGAGGGGGAGGGGCCCCCTGGGGCACAGCCCACCCCGGACTGCCCGGCGGGAGGTAGGGGTGTGCGCCTGGCGCGGCCCGGAGTGGGCGGCAGCAGTGCCGCGGGCGCGGGTTCCCCGGTTGCGCAGCGGCCCGCCCCGCTGCCGCTTCTCTGCCCGGGAGACGGCGAAAGCCCTTTGTGTGTGGGAGGAGGTGGGCGCCCACAAGCTATCGCGCCCGCCCTCTGTCGAACGTGTTCTCCCGCCGTTACGCAAGGTGCAGGCGAGCGCGCGGCAAACCCCAAGCGCCCGTGACGGGCCGTTCTCCCGGTGCGCGCCTGAGTCGCCGGGCGGGAGCGCGGCACGGGCTGCGGACGAGCCGTCGGGCTCTCGCCCCTGCCGCCGGCCGGCGCGCGCTCCCCGGGAGCGGGCAGCGGGAAGTTCCCCGGCGCGCTCGTCTCGCCGGCAAGAGCCGCGCCATAAAGCTCCGCTGCCCGGACGGCAGCAGCCGCGCCACACGACCTGCGCCGCCGGCTGTACCCCCGCACAGCCCCCCGTGCCCGGGCCGGCCGGGGCCGCGTTGCATGCTGGAGCTTGTAGTTCCGCCCAGGAGTCCTGAAAGGTTAAGCACACACATCGGTAAAGGGAGATGATCCCCTCCCCAAGTGCCCGTGTATTTCTCAAAAGGCCATACTTTATCCTTTAAAGCCTGTTTTCCGTTTTAATGAGCTACCTTTTAACCTGCAGCCCCACACCGCTCGTGCGGGGGAAAGGACGCGACGAGCTCCGCGGAGCTGCCAGGACCTGCTCGTCCCGTCAGCCCCCGCGCCAAGATGTCGGCGGCTATCGCCGCGCTCGCCTCCTACGGCGGCTCCGACTCGGAGCCCGACTCGGAGCCCGAGGCCGAGGGCAGCTCCCAGCGCGCCGCTGTGCTCGCCAGCCGCGACGCCGTGCTGCACCTCCGGGCGCCGCCCGCCGCGCCCCCGGCCCTGGCCGTCGACGCGGCCCCGGAAGTGGCCGTGAAGGTAAGGCGTCCCTCCGCCGCCTGGGGCAGCGGGGCCCTCGACGCCTTCCCCTCGCTGTAGCCGCGCCATCGGTGTCCAGCGCTGGGGACAGTCTGAGGGCAGCCGGGGGAGCGGGGCGGACGGGTGCGGGGCCGGCGCGGGGACGTTGCGGCCGCCTGGCCCTGCGCTGCCCCGCGGCGTGGCGGCCAGAGGGAGGGCGGGCGTGTGCCCGGGAGCTCCGCTGGTGGATCCCGCTGGGGCGGTGAAGCTTGTTAAAGCTCCTTATCTCTATTTGAAAGCCGTGCCTTGTTTGGAGTTCTTGGGGCACTCTTGGTTTCTGTTCCCCGGAGTTTAAGATGTCCTTCTGTTTGCCCGGGTGGTGGAGGGAAATTGGTACTTGGTAGTCTGAGTGCAACTGAACCCGGTCTAAAGAGCAGCCTAGAAGTTGGTCGGTGTTTCTGTTTGCATTTCCGGGTCGATTGGGAAAACTTAATTTTCCAAGTTCAGCGTCATACTGGTTCACTTTTATGGTTCTAGAAAGAGGGAGGATGTTGATTTGGTTTGGGGACTTTATTGCACACAACTAGTTTCTAATCAAAGGCAGACATCTCACCGTAACATCTGTCACTGTGGTGTTGTGTTGCTTCCAGTTGTTCTGAAAAGTTTCCTGGTTTGTGACAAAGAGATGGGTGGAATCTTTCACTTTGTTGTCTTTAGTTAACTTGTATGCTATCGCAACTGATCATATTTGCATGTGCATTTTATATTGTACGTACTAAATGTGCATTTTTCTGTCCCTTAAAGTCTTAGAAATATCTAACTTCTTAACTTGCAGCCTTTGACAGGCTGTCTCATAGAGGCTTTGAAAGGAATGCTAATTGACACGTGTAATATCTTTTGAGTGTGAATGAGAATGTGACAAGTAGCACTGGTTGTGTTCTTTGCTACTCTTAAGGCTGTAACAACAGGTTTTCCATTTGCCATGCCAATACAAAGGTTTTTGCAGTTGTTTGGTGGCTGACATCAAGAAACAGTTCTGATTTAAAAAAAAAAAACAACCAACCAAACAAACAAACAAAAAAAACCCAAAAAAAACCCTCTGATGGAGTGTTTTTGTCCTTGGATCTGTTCTTTGATCCAGTTTACAATGTAGCTGCACAAAGGCTGCGCCGGCACAGGTAAATACCTGGTGCCAGAGTAGGACCAAGCAGGTGGAGGAAAGAGATTATAAGTAGCATATTCCATTCAAAGCTGTCTGCCAGGCTGTGCCCTGAAAGAGGTATCCACTGGTTCATCTAGGACTGTCTCTGCCACAGGTGTTCTGCTAACTAAGGTGAAGTGAGGTTTATGAGTACCAAGGTGTTTCATTAAAATGTTTTCTGTCATTTTTGTTTGAGATCATAGATGAGATACATGGAACTGGAAGGATAATGACTTCAAGCTGGATCTTTCTGAATACGCAGTGTACCGGAGCTTCTTTTAGCACCACAACCTTCTTTGAGGAGTAACAGATTATTTCCTTGTAGAGTGATATCATGCCTTCTTTTTAGACTTTTACAGCTCAAGAAAGAAGTGCCGGTCTCATAGATAACATGCACTCAGCACCTTCAATGCCTAAAAATGATAGCAGTATAAGCTTGCCAGTCACCCCACTCAGGAATTTATCCTAATTCTTCAGAATTAGAAAACTCTTACTGAACAAATGTAAAAGACATGACGTTTGAGTGTAGGTCACAAGAATTCTTTAAGTGAAGGGTTGGAAAGACAGCAAGCTGAATGAGGAGGAAAACGGAGTTACAGTTCATTAGTATTACTTCGCTCACATAAATGTTTTGACATGAATGAGGATCAGGAACTCTTAAGTGCATGGATATGTATTACACAAAGGACTAGGCATGGATAAGAAAAGATGGTGGTAAGAGGGAAGGCTAGAAGGGTTAGTCATCCAATAAATATAAACGGCAGCTGCACACAAGTGCATTTTTGGCAGTTGAGAATGTAAATCTTAAGTGGTTGGTACTCTGCACATTAGTTCTAATCATTGTACCTGTTTCTGGTTCAGAATTCAGCCTGTTAACTTGCACAGATGTTAGACTCGTGTACTTAAAAGAGGAATAGGTTCCTCACTCTGTTAGCAAGGCATAATTGTTAGCACACTCAGGCACAGCATTTGTGTTTTTGTTGTTGTTACTTAAATGTGCATATCAAATATAGCCCTAAGATGTTACTCCAAGGTGTATTTCTTTATTCTACAGAAATCTGCTGAGTCCTTGCCTCAAAGTACATCATACAAATATGTGGTCGTATAGATGTGAAAATATTTTGTCTATAACTGAAAACTCTACTATTGATTTTAGAAGTTTGAGAGAGTGGCTTTTGTTATCCTCTCTTCTTACAGTCTGCTTGTTATAATAGGCCTTTTGCTGATCTCAATGTTAAATTACTCAAGTAATATTGAGTTATAATTATTGATTACTTCAATCTAGTAATACTTTAACTATTTTTAAATTGGATAGCTGCCTAGATGAAGTGCATGTTTCTACTACTATTTTTAGCACCACTAAAGTGCTGAAAATGTTACAGTACCTGAGAGAAGACGAGAGAGGAAGAAAGTGTGTGCTTCTGGACCCTTCATTCAGAAGAGGATACATACAAACTGTAGAAAGTTCAGAGAAGGGCAGCCAGGTTGAAGAAAGGTCCCGCTTCTGTATGAGGAATTACTGAGGAGGCCAAAACTGAAAAAGAGATGACTGAGTGGAAGAGTATGACAAAGACCTGCAAAATCGTTAAACAGCAATAGAGGGGGTTGAATACTCACTGTCTCTACCAGTACAGCAACTATAAGCTAACTAGTAGGAACTGGGTTCAAAACAAACAGAAGGATGCAGTTCTTCTTGCGACATATAGTAGGGCTATTCCCATGCCAAGAAATATTGTATATGCAAGAAGTTCACACTGTTGCAAGGAGAGTCTGGACAAGTACTTGGAAGAGATCCATTGAAGGAAGAGATACCAGTAAATCCAGGTTTTTTTCAAGCTCACAAAAGCTTCTGACCTGAAAATAGTTGGCTGTTGGGAGAGCGCAGAAGTAGTATCATGTACACTTGCCCTGTTCTTACTCTGCTCTAGGCATCAAGTTATAGTAAGGCTGATGTGGGAAGACTGGATAGATGAATCAAGGTATTTTCTTACTCCAAATGACATCATCAGGTTGCAGGTGAGCATAGCTGCATTGTTGATAGAGGCTATTCCACATATTTACCTTCACTAGTGAATTAAAAATGCTGAAGGAAATCAAGGAAACTGCACATTCTGTGAAGAAATCACTTTCACAGGAAATGTTGCAGCTACAAGCTTTGCTTTTGGAGAGAACATTTACTGTTTGATCTCTGTCAGTTCAGGGTGAGACTTGGATGGGAGCACATTTTACAGTATTTATCTACAGAGTCTTGTTCGCTGGTTTTGAGGAGAGGATGCTCAGCTGGGTTGGCATCAACTGGGCTGGCCTGGCCCGGTACAGGAGCTGGTGGGTTTGTGTTGTCTTTTATGTGGGAAGGGGTTGGAATTCTCAGGACTATTTTTCTTTTGAATCTAGTTTACCTTTGGCACTATGCAAGTGTCTGGAAAAATACTACTTCAGGGGAAGAAGTAGACTTCAGTCACATTTCTTAATGTTCTTCAAAATGTAATCCTTGCCCAGCTGGGGAGAGAGGAAAAGTACAGTTAGTTTGTGGGCGTTCTGTAGCAGTCATGAAAATTAGTGATTTGGAGGGTGCTATTTGTTAGGAATGCCTCAGTTTCTTTTAATATGGTGAGTTTTCCTGCTTTCTTTGCCACAAAATATCTTATAGAGAATAGATGTTTAGAAATTGTCATCATGCAAGATGCTGGACCCCAGCCTACTTCAACAAAACCATTTAACATATGCTTTTCTTCATGTTTTGTTTTTATTCTGTTGAAGCTGGTGGATAGACATTTACTGTTAAGAGTGTATGAATGTGCAGAATGACTAAAAGCTGATAACAACCAAATTTTAATGTTGGGACTTCACCGTAAATGCCATTCATCTACTAGTAATAAATCTGAAAATCTTTGGAATGAGATAATACTGCGTATTTGACAGCCCAAGTGGTTTATGCAAGAATGAGAAAGTGACCAGCTGCTAAAGCCTCTGTGGCGCATGGGATGGGGTCTTAATTTACTACATCTTAATTTAATGGATAATTAAAACTAATTAAATCTTATGCAAAGCAGCCTGCCCTTTTAAACTATTTGGCTAATTAGTAATGAATTTACCTATGGAGAAAGGAATGTTATAGGTTTGTTATCGAAAATGTCCAGGAAAAACAAAACAAAACCACCACACCATAGACATCACAACTCTTTGCTTGCCTGATATGAAACTGTAAGACTCTGACCTTTGCTTTGTACTAACAAACTTTGTGTTTAGACAAACAGTCAAGATTTACGTGTGGAATTCTGCTTCTAAATGCATAAACAACTCTCATTAACTTAGAAGTAGCCACATATTAGCACAGTGGGCATATTATTAGAGAATTTGGCTGAAAATTAAAAATATTGTAGATTAAAAGGACTGTGAGTTGCCTTAACGTAGACAATATCATATTCTTTCTAAGGAGCACTATTAGCATCCAGTGTTGCAATCTGTGCTGCAGCTTGTTTCTTTTATTTAAGGTTTTGCTTTGATGCCTATTACAGAGATTTGGCCTGTTCTTAACTCAAAGATGTTTTTGTCTTGCATACATATAAAAGAAAACTTCTAGCAAGCTTTTTTCTTTTCTTTAAATTATTGGAACACTATTGCATTGTATAAATCAAGTACTTTTCATTGGTGGTGACAATTTTGGTTTATGACGTTCAGGCAAGGTTTTTCTGAAGAAAAACAGGACTGTGGCATGTTTAAGGAATCTGTAAGAAGAAAAGCTAATCTGATTTATGATCTAAAATCTGTTTTATTTCCTGCGCTCTTTCCTATGCTGACTTTTAACTGGCCAAAGGGCCTTTATGGTGGGACTAAAGGAGGATGCCTTGGTAGGAGCTAGACATTCTCTGGTCTCTAGGGAGTTATAATGAAGCACCTGTTTGTCTACACTTAGTGTCAAAAGCTTCTTTCTGTCTCAGAGTAGAATCCTCAGGAAATGCTGATACTCCAGAGTACAGCCCTGAGTGCCATTCCCCAGTGATAGGGTGAAACACAACACAGAAGAGGCAAAAGGAGGATATTTAAGTATCAAATTATTTTTTAATCTAATCAAATCATATCAGAGCTGTAAGTCAACCTGATACTGCAAGTAAGTATACATCACATCGATTTAACAAAAACAAACAAAACCCACCACCACGTCAGGTAATTCAGTGGTTAGACATCATATGCTGCTTTTTCGCCTTGCATCAAGGGTGATACCTGCATCTGTCTGGACAGACACTCCTTTAACCTGTCTACCAAACCTCAGTGAATCTACAGACTGAACAATTTCAGTGTTTGGCTGTCGAGACTGTTTCTGCTAAGTTGTATAACCTGAATCCTTTTTAGGCTGAATTAAGTTGTTCAGTTTTTCTGTACAGATCACATTTTCCTAGACCTTTGATCATTCTTTATTTTTCTCTTTCGGACCCTTATCAGTAGCACATCTCTTACTGTATTTCAGCTGGGCTCTAGTTACAGGTGCTGAGAAAAGCACAGAGGTGACATGTAGAGCTGAAGTTTGCAGCTCCATTGTATTGTCCTCCACGAAAGCCGAAGTCAGTAAAATATAACTTCCGAAAACCTTAGTTCTTCTTTTGCAGGTTATATGGGGTGTACCACCTTTAATGATAGCACGGCATGCCATAAAGCCCATATTTATACAATTTCCAAGTTGCAGCAAACACAAACGGCTTCTCTGCCAACCCTACAGCTGAATGTTTAGCTTTCTTTGGAGGAACACCATATCTGTTTAAATGGACAGCTTCTTGATGTCCCTTTTTACGATTCTGGTGCCTTTGTGAGTGGAGTAATACTCAGCCCATCACTGAATTCACAGATGCCCTCCTCTTTCAGCCCAGCTGCTGATAGTCTGCCAGCCCGCAGAGCCACTTGTGTCACACTTGGGGCATTAGCGACATGATGAATTGTTCACCTTTGGCTTTTAGATAAATCAAGATGTGTTGTGTGTGACCAAAATAAAAAATACAGCACAGCAGAGGGACGTGATCCTTCAGATTACCTTATCTCAGGCACAGCTCTGCCAGACTGCTGCTCCTGTGATCCCTTCCCTGTTCACTGTAGCTATGGCAAATGCATCTAGAATGCATGCAGCCAAGTTCTGCTGGCTCTTGCCCACATAAAAGGGCGGTTATAAAACCTGTTATATTTACTTTTTTCATTTTGTGTATCTTAGAAAGTTGAATTCTGCTGAAACGGTCTGATGATGCATGCAGTTGTACCCAGTGATCTTCACCAAGTGCAGAGGTTGCTGATGAGTTCTTTCCTCTCATTGAAAAAGAAAACAAACAAACAAAAAATAACACCCCAGTGTAGACAGCCTGCCAATTTGTGAAATGATTGATGGACTAGGTTAACAATTTTAATGTTTCTGTTACCTACCAGAATCTTGTAACGCTGTTCAAAACGGCATTTATCGGATGCTGACCACAGGATAATTTGCTGCAGTTTGAACCCTTGCTGTAGACTAAAAAGATACTATAAATGTTTCAATTCTTTAAAATACTGAAAAGGTAAAGTGGACAGTTGGGACGCATTCAAATTATTGTATAGTTTAAAGCGAAATGGCATAATGAAAAAATAACCATGGTGTGTTTCAGCAGCATATTTATATCATCATTTGATGTCTAAATGTATGAAGGCATGAATAAGGCTGGGGGTCTTGCGCAGTGTAGCTCTGACAAATACAAGATGTGCTTCAATTTCAAGGCTCGGTGGTTTTCACACAGAAGACTGTGCCTGTGGTGGTCTAGGAGTGAACATATTGTGTGGCTTCCAAGTGACTCAGCACTGTTCCACCAGCAGTGAAGTAGAACCAGAATTGCTATAATCATCCATCAGAGGATCAGTTTTCATGGCACAATCTGTTTCTTTTCTCAATTACTGAGCAGCATATAATAGGACTTAACAGGGAGAAAAGAGGAGGAAAAATAGCAGAACTGAAAAATTCTTGGCATTTTTGCAAAACTGGATTTTTCTCACTTTTTCAGTTTAAAGAGCAGAAAAACCCCCCTGTCTTAATTTCAAGTAAACTGGTGTTTAAATGTCACTGACAGCGGATCAGATAAATTTTGCCGTATTATCAATGATATTAATTTTATTTTTTCAAATTATATGGTGGATAAAATGTGAATTCTAGCCGGCAGTGCAAGCTGTATGATGTGACTTGATAAAGTTGTCTATGGAAAATGAACCTCAGGTCATGGAGCTGTGGAAAGAAATGTAAGTGTGCAGGTAATATGGGTTAGGAAATAGTTTTGATATGCTGCTCCTATTCTAACTGAGGATGAAGGGGTCTGTTTTTGTTGCTGAGTGACTGGATTAGCCCTGCTGTGCTGTTTCCAGGCAAGTTCACAGTGTATGAAAGTCAGGGCTGTGAATGGAGCGGTAGCTGTTGTCAACCAAGCCCCGCGAATTGGGAAGGTTGTGTGATGGGAGAAAAGAGGTCAGGCCCAGAACTGGCAGTGCTGAGGGCTCAAGCAAGAGCAGTGCAATGGCTGGACCTGCCTCTTAAAATAATTGATATACAGTGAGAGTAAACCCTTCTAGTTGCACTTAACAATTCTACACTAAAACAAAACAAAAGAACACAAAAACCCCATGCTTTTTTTCCTCCTTTTTTTTTTTTTTTTTTAAATTTTGGAGCAATTTTGACCAACTATAATCAAGTAATGAACCAAAGATCTTTAGGTGCTGTTTTTCTTTTCTGTGTTCTAGAAAACCAGGTTTTAAAACCTTTTAAGTCTTGCATGCCTAACGAAATTTGTTTGTAATTGACCTGCTGTTGAATTGGGGAGAAAAAGTGCTTCTGGGCACGGCATATCAGAGAATAGGGAATAATGTTAAGTAAGTGAAGAACATGCCGTTTTGCTCTTTCAAGATACTATAATACAAAGCAAGATTGAGTTTGTTCAAGGTAATTTTTTATTAAAGAAGTGACTGTTAAAATTCGATTCTCTGTTGTGCCGCTTCCTTCTGTGCATTGCAAATGCTCTTGGATCCTGTAAGCACTGATTAAACATTGGTGCCAAGATAGCTTTTTCAGTATAATTCTAGGGATATTATCCATATACTAGCACATTGTAAATCCCTTTCAAATGCATTTATTCTAGAATAAAGGTGCAGGAAGCAATAACAGTAATAATAACCACAAAATAACATTCTCCTTCATTAACTCAGCCCTTAATTGGAGCAGGGAGGAGGTAGGGTCAATTTAGGATCAGTGTAAATGAGCCTTTGTAGAGCTTTGTGAAACTAGATCTTTTTGAGCACTGCTACCTAATCAGCGTTTTTCTTTCCCATCTTCTCTGTCTTCTACTTCAGCTGCGTGTGCCCTTCTGAGTTTTTCCCTTTGAGTTGCCTAAGAAGTTATTCTTTTATTATTGTCCATTCATCTATTGAGTTAAATTTTTTTCACAATAGGCTTTGAAATGTGTTTTAATACTGAAGCTGAATTACCCTTACACCTTTTGGTAAAAACTTGGAGATAAGGGATCGTTGGATTCTCTAAAACTCATTGTTATGTATGTTTCTTTTAATGTCTGATTTTTTTTCCCAACGATCTTTCAAAACATTTACTTGTGGCTTCTGCCTTCTACCTTTTATGGAAATCTAGTTTTCACAGTTTTGTATTAAATTAGTGGCAGTTTTCATTGGCTGTCCTTTACAAGTCTGTTTTTCAAACATCCTCAAAAAAAATAAGCTCGCCTCCAATCTTGCTACTGGTTTTAAAATGTGTGCATGAAGTCTTTAAAAAAAAAGTACATGATACACATACAAAATTCCACATGTATCTTAGACTGAATTACTCAGTGAGGTCCCGACATTGGTTTTGCAATAAATATTCTTTAAAAATAGAAACTTTGGCCAAGCTATTCTCTTCCTTTTCTAGTGCGAAAAGTGTCAACTTGAACTACAGCCCTAATTTGGTCTGAAATGGGATAATGTCATATATTTAAAAGTCTGTATGGGAAAAATGGTTTATTAATATGTCTGTTTTATTTCAGGAAGATGTGGAAACAGGAGTCCACCTTGATCCTGCTATCAAGGAAGTTCAGTACAATCCTACTTACGATACCATGTTTGCACCTGAGGTAAGGAACAGTATTGATCTTTAGAGCAGAAATGCCTTTGGCCTAAAGGGTAGGGATGCTATAAATCTTGTGTGAAATTCATATAAGATGTCTTTGGATGCTTGATGTACTTTGGAATCTAGTTTGGGCAAATTGAAAAAAGATTCTATGCAGATGTGTTGTATTTTGAATGCTTGAATTTTAATATTCTGCATAAAGCTGTTCTAAGAATAATCTTAAAATGTTTATAAGAATTATAGCTACAGGAATTAAAAATCAAGCTAGGAAAATAGCATTATAAAGATATTGAGTAAAACATGAACTGCATTAAAGTAGTCTCTTACTATTTTTACATTTTTGTTATTTAGTCATGCTACTTAGAGCAAAGTGAATGGTTGTATGTCTTGTGGGTATATGACTTCTAAAAATAAGATTTTAAATTAAAATTCAAGTACTTTCAGTATAACTATTCACATCAGTGTTAAGTATTTTAGTAACTTAAGCTATGCTGAATGTGTGTTGTGATTGAACCCCAGCTGGCAGCTGAGCCCCATGCAGCCGCTCACTCACTATCCCCCAGTGGAATGGGGATGAGAATTGGAAGAGTGAAAGTGAGAAAACTTGTGGGTTGAGATAAAGATGGTTTAATAGGTAAAGCAAAAGCTATACACACAAGCAAAGCAAAACAAGAGATTCATTCACCACCTCCCATGGGCAGGCAGATGTTCAGCCATCTCCAGGAAAGCTGGGCTCCATCGTACATAATAGTTACTTGGGAAGACAAATGTACCCCCTTCCTTCTTCTTCCACCAAAATATATACTAAGCATGACATCATTTGGTACGGAATATCCCTTTGGCCAGTTGGGGTCAGCTGTCTCAGTGTGTCAGCTGTGCGCCCTCCCAGCTTCTTGTGCAACCCCAGCCCATTCGCTGATGGGGTAGTGTGAGGAGCTGAAAAAGGCCTTGACTCTATGTAAGCACTGCTCAATGATAACTAAAACACCCCCGTATTATCGACACTAAATCCAAAACACAGTGCTGTTCCAGCTACTAGGAAGACTAGACTCTATTCCAGCTGAAACCAGGACAATGTGTATAGTGAAAAACCATTTTAGGCTGAATTTGAACTGCCTGGTGCCATGTGAACCACTTTCTGTTTTATTATAACTGGCAGGCTATCTGAAAGATAAAAATAGCTGTTCAAGCATTTAACTTTTTTAGTATTTAACTTCGTCATGCAGTTTGTCTGCTGTTAGACTAGAGGTTAGCATTCCAGATAGACAAAGGCTGCATCAATCTGAAATTTCTACATTAGTTATCCTGCACATTTAGAAAATGTTTTGTAGAACCACATAAATTGTGCTTTTCATAGCAAGCTTGCATTTTGCCACAAACCAAAGCCATGAAGCGTGTGAGCAAAAGTACTGATTTAAACTTAATATAGTGTTACCCTGTATAAGTGTTTTAGTTAGGGAAGCCTAATGTGGGACAGTCTACAGTGTCTGCAAATATGGCTGACAAGCATAGGGGTTACAATTAAATTTAGTTTGATATTAGGCTTAGTGTGTTGCATTTGTTTGTATTCACTGTTCTTTTTCCTAACCATGGTATGGTAAGGAAGACTGGCATTTGCGATCTCGCAAGGAAGAGTTTCATAAGTGTATTTCCTGGAATAATACAGCAAGTCCCTAGTTGCTTTTTAAATGCATGAAAGTATTGTTGGCAGTCTAATTTCTGTATTAAGAACAAGAGTTTAGTAGGACCTGGTATCTTGGTATCTCCCCCTTACAAGGAACAGTATGCTCTGGTTTTGTCTTCTGAGTGCTTATACTGATCACATACTTAATGGCAGTGGTTTGTGTCAAGTAGTTGATATTGATTTGGCCTTTGTACCAGTAATACAGGCGAGAAAGTTCAATCATGAAATGAGCTGTTCAGAGCAACTATGTAAGCCATCACTGTATAAAATAACAGACCAAGAAGCTTATTGTGTAGCCATAAAGTAATAGAAAGTCAAGAGGATTTTGCATTACAATTTTTGAAAGACAAATCTTTTTTTTTTTCACCTGAAAAACTACATGCATAGGAATAAGGAATTTGTAATTCTGATTTGCTTTCTTTTAACATTGTTTGATGTAGTTTGGACCAGAAAACCCATTTAGGACTCAACAAATGGCTGCACCTAGAAATATGCTTTCTGGATATGCAGAACCAGCTCACATCAATGATTTCATGTTTGAACAACAAAGAAGAACATTTGCAACCTATGGTAAGTCCTTAACGGTGGAATTTGCCTCCATCTTTGTTGTGCACAGGTTGGACAAAATAAGTTGTTCTCTATAGAACAGTTAATAGGACTGCAAGTTCTGTAAATTACTTTTTAATAGACTTACTAAAATGGGAAAAAGGTCTTCAAATGTGAAATGTTCTTTCAATGGGAAAAGGTCTTTAAATGAGAATCCATACAGCTGGAAATCATAGTATTTATTTGGGAAATCTCATTTCATAATCGCCTTTGAAACTGTAATCAAGTGTATGACCTCCTACCAAACCCCTCTTAATTAATCCTTCCATTAGTTGCATCAGTGTAAAAAAACACAAATCAAAATGTCACACTTTTAGTATGACAAATAACTGTAGATCTGTTATGCAAATAGATTCTTTCATGTGATTTTAACTCAAGGTAGCTTTCAAAACCAAAAGCAAGCCTTACTGAGTTGTCAGGTTCTTTCTGCTGGTCACCTCTAGATACAAGCTGAATTCTTAGCAAAGACAGACCCAAAGGTGTATCTCTATATTAGTGATCATTATAGTTGCTGCTTTCTCATCTTGAACCTTTTCACTTGTACATAGTTGCATTTGAAAAATGTAACACTTGCATTTTGGAGGGGCTTGATTTTTCAAATAGACTTTTTATGGATTGTAAGAAAAATGGATTTTTTTTTAATAGGGAAATAGAACAACTGGATTCTAAGCATTGTTTTGAACATGTTTGAAAGAACAAAGTGGATGTATTTACAGACAACAGTGGTTAATTTTCCTTCTGTGTTTCATTGCAAGCTTTCATTTCTGTTTTAAACTTTATTGCAAGTGCTTGTCTTGCAGGTATGAATCTTTGTTTTCAGATGAAGTATCACTTTATATTCTTCAAATTCAGTCTATTAGGCAAGTTCTGATACATCTTGTGTAAACTTAGTGTCACAACACTCAACTTTTTGCACAATGAACTTGTGGCTTTATTCATGTTTACTTTCTAAAGACTACTCCCTGCAGACAGTCATGCCTCACAATCAGCTCACTACACACAAGTCACCTGACCTTCATTAGGGCTTTATGCATACATGAATCCACTTACTGCGCTCTGCAATGGACAAGGTTGGGACTTTATTGCAAATAAATATGGGAGCCATGTATTACAGTGCAACCTGGAAGAAAAAAATACCTAAAATCAGAGACTCTAACAGCCTCAGTTTGTCTTCATATTTGGATTTTATTAGAGGGTTTTCTTGTAAAAATTGAAATATATTGAAGATTAGGTGGGTTTTTTTTTTCTTTTACACAGTTTTAGGTAATAAGTGCTTTTCACTGGGTAGTTAGGATGTGGAATATAAGAAAAATGCCAATATATAAGAAATGGATGTGTAGTTCCATAGCATAACTTGACTGCAATTTTGATGTTAGAACTAGACGAACAGTTTAGGTAGGAGCCTATTCAAGATCTGAATAGGCAGATTAGATTTTGTTCTGCAAGATTAAATGTTACATTGTGTGGATTGTGCATTTGTGTGTAAAATAGATATTGGGAAAAAGGATCCGTAGGCATGTAGTGTTTGATTTTTTGGGGCTTGTTTGTTTGTGAAGTTTAGTCTGGGGGAAGATAGAACTAGTAAGTACTCAAAGCTCCTGCTATTGGTTTATATCATCAGGGTACAGCAACTGCCTCGAAAGCTGTATTACAAGAGAGTATAAAATATACTTTCAAGGCTGATAACACTGGCAACTGTGCAACTGCCATATTCAGCTTTCTAGAAATGTTCAATAGATAATGATTGCAGTATGGTGAAAATGGAGCTATGAAAAGGCTGAAATAGGCAATTTAAACTGCAAGAACAAGCCCTGAGAAGCTGAAGTTCAAGCTAGAAGATGCAGTAAATGAGCATGATATCCTGGCTTACTGGAATGTCTGTTAAAAACAGCATTCATTTAAGCTGTCAAAAAGTTATCCATTAAAAAATTCAATAGTCTCTTTTCCATTTTTAAGGCAAAGACCAAGTATAAAAACACAAGTATTACTGCTAGGCATAAATCTAAATCATACATGTTTTTAATGATTGAGTAAGCTTCCTAATTAAAAGCTACAGATCTTGAGAGTTCTGTCCTCTGTGAGGCTGTTTAGCACCATTGTGCTAAGGCCGGAGGTCTCAAACAAATCTGCAGTGGCTAGCCTGTAGATAAGCAGTGACTGTAAATGAAAGAAGAGTGTGGTACAAGACAGAGAAGGTGGTAAATGGGATCATGTATCCAAACCAGCTCAACCAGTGCAGAGTCTTAAAAAAAAAAAAAGCCTTCTATATCATTCTATAAATTAATACATATTCAGTAAGAAACCTATATATTAATCACAAAAAACCCCAAATATTTTTTGGCAAACGACCTTTCTCATCTGCCACCATTGCAGTAAAATATGTCTGGTTTGAACTTGTGAAACTTAACAGCCTTCTAGTTTGACCTGATATCCCCAAGTCTCTTGTGTTGAAACACGCAATGAGCAATCATTTCTTATTCACCATTTCTTTGTCATTCCTTATTCTATAGATCTCAGCCATAACTTCATTTGAGTGTGCTTTTTTTCCACTTGAAAAATTCTGGTCAATCTTCTTGTTCCTCTCTTGCAGCCTTTCCATGCCTATGGCAGTGCTTGTTCCTCTTCTGTGTCTCTTTTAATTCCACTGTATCATTCCTGAGATGAGCAGCAAAGCTGTGTACAGCGTTTAATGTGTAATCTCTCTGTGAATTTGTTCCGTAGCTTAATAAAGTGAGGGGCTTTTCTGTTCAGTATTTTTCTCTACAACTTGGAGTAACTTCATAAAAGCTAATTGCTCCCTTTTACCTGATCATTCATCCTTATGTTGAACAATATGGACCTGAGCATGGACCCACCAGCAACTTTGCTGTGCTGTGGAAACCGACCATTTATTCTTGCCAGTGTTTTAGTAACTCTTAATCAATTGAGCATGTAAAGTCCTGTTGGGCTTTTGAAGTGTCTTTGAGGCACCCTGGAATCAGTCTAAGTTTTGTAAAGGTATCTGACATCAACCAAGTTGTGCTCATTCACATGATGGAATATCACCTCAGAAATATTCTGAAGGTTTTGTCATTCTGATTTATAATTTGCTGTACAGAAAGATGTGTCTGCACTGCTGCAATATATAATGCTCATCCAAATGCCTACTCATTGTTTTCTTTATTATAGTTTCTACTGTTTGAAACTTCCAACCATACAAATGTCTGATTGGTTGACCTGTAGTTCCCCAGATCTCCTCTGGAGCATCTTTTGAAAGTTGGCATTGTATTTTATAAGTTCAGTTTCTGTCACATTGAGGCGATATTAGGCGAGAGTTTTAGTACTGTGATTTGGCTCTGGATCAATTGCGTGACTACTGCCTGGTCCCAGTGATTTTGTTTGTTTGTTTGTTTGTTTGTTTGTTTAACCTTTCGTTTGACTCTTTCAGTCTCCTGACATTTCACTTTGAGGTAAATGTTTTATCATGTTACCCATAAAGAAAGATTCTAGCACAGGAGCCTCCCCAAGCTCCTTGCTGATGCTCTCTTTTTTCATTCCTTGATCATCTGTTGGCCCATATGCTGTCTGGTTTGCTCTCTGCCCCTGCAGTTTTTGACAAAGGGGTAAGTCTTAGTTTTCATACCTTATGTAATATGCTCCTCACTTTGCAGGGGCACTGTTTAACTGCAGTTTTTACTTCAACTGCTGTAGTTTGGTTCTTTGTTTTTCACATTTGGATGCAACTTCAGCTCTTTGAAGAATAGCTCCTTATTTCTAATAGTTTCTCTTTACATACTGCTCAGCCGTGCTCCCTTCTTTCTGGTGTCTAAAGTCTTTTAGTAGCTGGCAGGCATTTATTCTTTTTCTCCAACATGGTATCTTTGAAGTGTCCCTGCATTTGGAAAAGGCTTTACTGTTTGGTGCTCACTTTCAGTTCCTTTTGAAAATCTTCTTTATATAACCATCTTGTTATGAGATTGAGATCATGGTAGTAAATGCTTTTATGGCTTTCTTTGCTTCCTCAACAACACTGATTTGTTGATTTATACTGGTTTTATCACATCTTGCTATGAGATTTGCACAGCCTACTACAAGCAGGCAGCACAAATATCTCCTCATTACTGTGCTTCTTTCCCTAGCACCTGTTTAATCTCTGTTACCATTTCATGGTTGTTGCATCTTCTGTGTCAACAGTCAGTAAGGGAGTCCTGTCAGCTGTACTAACCACTACTTAAACCTGGAATTTTAATCCAAAGGATCCTTTAGTGCTAGTTCACACTGTTAACTTGTTAATCTGATTTCTCTTTAAGCTTTCTGTAGCATATAGCATGTTTTTCCCCACTGGTATGACCCTCTTCTGTATTTTTTCTACATGGTAAAGAGTGTATTCTATCCAATTATGTCAGTATTGTCCTATGAATTACGTTAGTTTGTTAATTTAAAACAAGATATTCCAGTCTAACTGTGTATTCTTTTTAGCCTCTGCCATTTGTATGCATGCTTGGGTTTTCCACTTCCCTGCCCTCAGTTTAAATAGGATTCTGTTCTTCTTGCTATCCCTGTTATCTGAGGTTTCAGATTTCTGTGCTACCTTTTGCTTGAGGATATGGCTTTTTGAAGATTGTGTGTCATTCCAAATTGCTTATTTTTCTTTAACTATTAACTATCCCAAACTATTTCATCAAAAAGCACTCCTTGAACCTTCTCAGTACCAACAAGCTTTTAAATCTAGATAAGACTTACCCATCTCAGTAAGGTTCCCTTCATTCCAGGAGTTTGGAGAGGTGAAGTTGACACAGGCACGGGAGATGTTTTCCACATTAGGCTTAAGATCTGCAGCTTCTCTTTGCAGTAAACAACCTCGTGGGAATTGGCTGCCCTTACAGAATATATTTTATATAAATTCAAAACCACCATCGATTGAGTCACTTTCGTACTGTCCCTCAGTCTATGGAAAACTGAGGAAGAGCACAGCAAATGCAAACCTCAGATCTCTGGCAGATCAACCAGACCTCAGCTTTTTTGTCAAGAATGTCTCTGTGGTACCAGCACGTGGAAGCAGTCAGATACTTGCTGCTGTCCTTATTCTTTAGGATACAAAACATTGTAGTTCAGGCATGTAATTCACAAAAGGAAAAGCCAAGTCTTAGACTGCTCTAGTCATTCTGCATTTCTTTTTTTTTTTTTTTTTTCCTAAAGACTGGATTCTTCAGCTGTCATTTCATCCCTGACCCCCAAGAGGTTGTGAACCCTTGTTATTGTGGATGCAAACCTGCTTCTCTTGACTCTGACTCCCCAGAAGGAGTAAGGAGATATTCAGGTCCTGTATCCACAGACAACAGCTTGAAAACAGTGATCTAGTCAGATCTCTTGGGCCAGAATTGCTTCAGGGTCATTCCTATCTTTATACTATTTTGCATGGCTTTAAAATCTACATAAATATTGTAGTTGTAGTTTTTTCATGAGTGTAATAGTTGAGGTTTTATTGATACCACCGTGAACCTTCTGTGCTGCAAATTTAAATTAAACTATTTTGTGTATTCCCTTCAGCAGCCATATCAAGCCGTAGGGTCATTGCTATCTCTATATTTCACATATTGAAACTACCTTTGATGCCATCAGTTTTTCTCTTTCAGTCCTTGATCACCCTTTAGACTGAAAAGCATGTTTCTTCAGCCTTTTCTTAGGCCTTCTCCTCACCCCCCTATTTTATCATTCTTGTTACTCTCAATTTTTATCTAAATTGTTCTTTAAAATACATTGCTTAAAACAGGACATGCCAATCTAGGTTGGGCCTTACCAGCGCTGTTCCATGTTTTATATAGTTTTTCCTTTGCAATAAATCTCAGATTTCTTTTTTTTTTTTTGTCTCATTAGTGTCAGATAGACTTGTCAAGTGTATCAACACCACTGCCCTTGCAGACTGTTTTTTTTTCCCCTGTACCTAATCAGTTGGTATTTGTCATTTAGCATGTCTTTGCTGAAGTGAAATATTTCACACTTGTCTTCGGTGTCAGCTGCAGGTTTTACAGGTACCTGATCTCTTGCTGATGGCGTAATCCATAAAATATTGAATAAAATAGTCCAGGCAGGCCATTTTATGATCTTGTATAAGATCTGCCAGTTTGATGGAAGGCCATTAATAATTGCTCTGTGAGAGTCTGACCTTTTTCTAACTGATAACCAGTTTTGCATCTGCAGTTTTAGGTAATCTACCCTATTTTGAATCCATTGATATAAGTCAATCTTATATAATTTCAGCTATTAAAGAGAAGGCTTTCTCTCCAGGAAAACAAATTTCTCTTCACGAGCTATTATGATGGATGTAAATGGCCAAAAGCTTAACTAGCATTATTTTTCCGATGTTGTAGTCCTTGGAGCATGGCTAAAAGGGCTAGAGAGTCTTAAAATATAAACACTTGTTTATTCTGTATCTGTACAATCAGCAGAAGCAGCCTCTTTTCTTGCTGATTCCCCTTTGAGCTCCATTAAAAAAAAAAAAAAAAAAAGGCAATATACTCTCCTTAATTCTGTGGGTGTATATAAATTTTCAGTGTGAAGCACAGTCAGGGATTTTTACATGCTGCACACAAACTGTTAATGAATATGGTAGAAAAAACATTTCATAGCTATTTCAGTACCCTGTGCTTATCCTAGAAGTGGACTGCTTCATTCATGCAGCATTTAGTATTTTAAAGTCTCTCTTTCGCAAGATATTAATGTCTTATTTAATAAGAAACAGTTTTCTGTCCATGAATCTCAAAGCTCTTTATGAGTATTCAGTAACTTGGTTATAGCAGGATTACTTCATCAGTAAGACTTGATACATTAAGAGCTTAAAATTATTCTGACTTGGAAATAACACTGCTCATTTTTTTTCATTTACTCATGATATGTGCAATACCTATGGTTTCTATTACCTCTTACAATTGTGGGCACTTTATTCTCTGATTACTTTGATTCTGCGGAGAGGCCGTCGCGGGCAGAAGGGGTCAGTCCGGCCGAGTTGTTCCGCATACCTGAGCTACCTTGGGTCTCTGTTTGCTGCCTTGCACAGTATGGTGTAAACATACTTTTAATTAACTGTCTTCCTGGAATGCACATCAAAGTCTGATTATTATTAAACCAACATTTTCAGGTGCACCGAAATGATGGATGTAGGTGGAATTGTACCTTTCCTTGCTAAAACGTAGCATGAAATATCTACTTCCTGAATAAAACTGAAGGAGATGTAGGAGTCAGGGCACATTATAAGGCACACCAGCTGCGCAGGATAAAAGCAAGCTGTCTTCTGCAGCTGTGTTTAGGAGGCCCAGCCAGATAGGAAAGATTCTCTTTCACATATCTACTAGAAAGTAGAAATTGTTCAGAGCTTTGCCATGAGAACGATGCTGGACCAAATTCAAGTCAGCTAGAAGAAGTCTCTGCTTCCACGGGAAGCTGCATTTGGCCCAGGGGCCCTATTCATTGGAATACTGTCCCTCTTTGACGAGTACCGAGCAAATAGAGTCCCAGAGACTGTGTCAATACAGTTGGAGGACAAGTAAACCACTGTATTGATTTTGACATAAATCCAAAGTAATATCTCTCTGCTGTTACCAGAAACCTTATAGCTTGGAAAAGAACTCACTGAAATAGTGGCTTGATAAAAGCAGGCAGTTAAATTAGCAAAAGTCAAATTGCAGCGTCTGCTCAGTTTGGTTATCCATGGAAGTAAATCCTAAAAACAGTCCAGAATACCTAAGCCAAACAACAAAAAAAGGTTGTACTGAGAATTTGTATTTCATAAGGGGGCATTAGTATATATAATATTTCTATCCCTATATCATATTGACGGAGCATCTGGGCATAGGTTATTCCACAACTGGGTCTTACGAGGTTTGAAGCTCCAGAGTTGGTCTGCAGGTAGATTGCTTCTTGTGTATGGGAACACTTGCTGTGTTCTCGGAATGGCTAATTTCATTTTTTTTTCCAGCATCTAAAAATAAATTAACTGAGCCGTCTTCTAGGAGAATAACCTTTCTGAGAAGTGACTGGGGAGATGATCTCCTTTGGCTATTGGGATGATGTTGATAGGTTGTCAACTTGCATCCACCCAAGTGCTTTTATGGTCCATTGGTCTCTAGGGTGGACTGAGTAATCTCCCACTGTTCATGATTGTCTCTATGAATCAACAAAAACATAAGAATTAAATTATATGCTATAAGATTTATTAGATTTTGTGTATGTGATTACTTTTACCAGTGGTTTAATATCTTCATTGCATCTTCTTCCTTTTTTTTTTTTTTTTCCCTCTGTTTTTTTTCCTTCCTGATACGGAGAAATTCTCATTGGGTCCTCAAGGGGTGTTTTGTCACTTTAATAATACTTAATAAAAATTGGTGATATGTCCACCAGGGTGCAGTCTTTCCAAAAAAAAAAAAAAAGACGCAATGGTCAGTAGCTGCTCAATGCACCTGTTGCTTGGAGAGTATTAATAGATGAGTTTGTTTGTCTGTCTTATTCTCATAAAATCATGCTGTCCACTTCAGGAGAAATGGAGAAAAATGCAAGATATGCATGTTAAAATGAGAACCTCAGTTTCAAAAATTGTAGATATCCTGAATATCTGTGAAATGCTGATACATTTTATAAATTATTTATAACAGTAAATGCAGCAGGTTTGAGTTTTGTTGTGGGTTTTTTTGGTGTTTTTGGTTTTGTGGGGTTTTGGTTTGGTGGGGTTTTTTTCTTTTTTTTTTAAAAAAAAAAAAAAACTAGACTCAATAGCTGCAATCAGGAAATGAAGATGTGAATACTTAATTCTTTTAAAAATTAAAGGCCTTCGCTGCTGCCTCTGATACCGTCCATGTTAGTTAAAGCAACTGCTCTGTCAGGAGGAGGATGAAGTAATTTCTGCTGGAGGAGACAGAATATGCATAAAGCCCTGCAAAACTTTTTTTGCTTTCATTTTTTCCCTATCTCTGTCCCCAGAGAGCTGGAGGGTGCTCTGTGTGCAGCAGCAACCGGCTGGTTGCAGCATGACTTACTGGCTTCTCCAACCAAGGAATAGTGCCATGAACTAAAACAACATCTGTTTAAAATCACATGTCACCAGCATAAGATTTTGAGCTGGTCTTTTCCTGTGCCATGTTACAGCGTGTTTGTATAACAGCAAACTGATCTGAATTCAGTTTTGACTGAGCACGGTTTTGGGTCACCAACCTCCTGAGGTCCCTTCCCACCAGAAAGATTCTGTGACTTTGCTCCCTGTGACTACTCTCCCCTTGTGTCTTATGTTAACTGCTGCCTATTATATTTATGTGCTTCTCTATCTTGTACAAATGTAAGCATTCTGGCAGCAATGCATGCTCAAGGACCTCATGGTAATACTTAGTAATAATCCTAGTACCCAGGAGCAAGTGAAAAGTGGATGGGATTTCAAAGTGTCAGCCTTTACTCGTCCCTAGCTCCTTGGAGCCAACAGGAAAAAAATGATGGAATGTAGGGGGGGAGAGAGAATAATATAAGTTGTACAAAACTAAAAAATTTGAAATAACAGTATTTTTCTCCTCTTGTTCTAGGTTATGCATTAGATCCCTCTATAGATAACCCTGAAGTTGCTACCAAGTATATTGGTTCTGTAGAAGAAGCAGAAAAAAATCAAGGTAAATTATTCAGAATCTCATGTAAATGACTTGCAACTTATAACTGTTGCCATTTCTTCTTCACTAAGAAATGGAATAGGTTTCATCAAAGGAAGGAATTATGAGAGACTTACCCATGTCCAAAGACAAAATAAATGAAGAAGTGTTGCAATTGTAATGTGAAAAGTGAAGATAGATATTGGGGGACTTTGTTTTCCTGAAGTAGCAAATATTTCAGGCTATCATTATGTCTAATTTCAAATTAGGATTTGCAATTGCAACCTAGCATGTACCATTCAATTAATGGAATTGATTTGTATATTTGAAATAGAGCTCTTTGTTCCTCTTAAATTCTGTCTTAGCTAAAGTTGTCTCAGGTCTGCGTTAGGATACTTGTAGCCTGGGCAAATCGCCTTTACTGTGTTACTCAGTAGCAAACTGATCACCCTCGGTGCAACCTCTGGCATTCTGTTGGGAATTGCGTGTTATTTCTGCTTAGCAGAGTTAAGCTGTTTGGCTTATTTGGAGAAGAAAAACCATTGGAAGGTTGCCAAATAGTAAAGGCATAGCATGCCACTGGAGGACTGACTACCAGAGGCATGGGGTTTGTAATTAATACTTTGATACAAGATATTTAACACCCAAAGTGACGTATTTGCATTGGAAAATTGTACCTGTGTAAACTTTACAGTTATACTTTCCCTTGCATGTCTTTTTCTAACATACTATTTACATGTGTATACAAAGATTCTTTATTTCTCTGTCCTGTTCCATGGAATATATCCAAGGTTATTTCACTCTTTCCAAAGTAAGATAAAGACAACAGACTTATTTTGGCATAGCAGCTACAGACATTAGACAGAAATGGCTAAGATTAAGTTGTTTCAAAAACAAAAAAGTAACCTGGGATTTTAGTAATTTATTTTAAGAAAACTTCATTAATGTATGATTCCTTTATACGATCATTAATTTTTATGTTGCCTGTTTCCCCTTATTTATACAAAACTCTTTTTGGTTCCTTTGCACTAGATGCGTAGAACTGATGCTGTAGGAAAACATTGTTTGAAAATTGCACATAATTGTATATACAACCTTATGAAAAACTTTTGTCATTACTTTAACATCTTTTAACTTTAATTGTTTTTCATCCCATATCTTTATCATTTAATAGTTTTGACAAATGAAATTCCAAGGGCACAGCAGCTGTGAAAAGCTAGTATTTATATGAAAGAACAATATAGTGGTTGGAGGCAGATGACTGTGTCAATGGGGACAGACTTTTCAAAAGGGCCTGTAGCAATAGGACAAGGGCTAATGGTTTTGAATTAAAAGAGGAGAGATTCAGGCTGGACATGAGGATGTAATTTTTTACACTGAGGCTGGTGAAACACTGGCACAGGTTGCCCAGAGAGGTGGTAGATGCCCCATTCCTGGAGACATTCAAGGCCAGGCTGGACGGGGCTCTGAGAAACCTGATCCAGTTGAAGATGTCCCTGCTCATTGCAGGGGGTTGGACTGAATGACCTTTGAAGGTCCCTTCCAACCCAAACTACTCTGTGATTCTACAACCTTTTACTAAATTAAAATACAGTTATGGTTGGGGAAATTTGTCTTACCTTAGTTTTGAGGAGGTTTTTTTAGAAACTGAGATCAGAAGCCAATTGTTAGGACTCTACTTTTTCAAACACTGCACTAAAGTATTATGTATTTGTACAGTGTGCAGACTTATTGTTAAAAATGCATGGGTACATGCATGTTTAAATACTCTAACAAACCATGACACACATTTTAAGTGGTTCCTCTGTTACCGTACATAGTGAGCAGTGTTCATAGTTAGAAAAGTTAGCAATGCTTTGGCCGGTTTTGCTCAAATGCTTTTTTAATTTTGCTGTGCATATTGGAAGGAGTGGTGCTGGTTTTTTCTTTTAAACTGACTATGGTATGATGATATATTCTGTATTAGCAGCTAGCCAGTGTGGTGTTTGTTTCTTCAGGTTTGACAGTGTTCGAAACAGGACAAAGGAAAATTGAAAAAAGGAAGAAATTCAAGGAGAATGATGCATCTAATATTGATGGTTTTCTGGGACCGTGGGCAAAGTATGTTGATGAAAAAGAAGTAGCCAAACCATCAGAAGTAAGTACTACTTTAACACAAATTGTTAGTACATTGCAGTGGTTTTAACAGAGATCCAGCTGCACTAGTAGTTTTTCCAAGCAGAAGGTCCATGCTATGCTTTAGGGTTGATAGCAACATTTCATTTGATATGTCCAAATAAGGTGTTCTGAATATTTTGCATTCAATTATTTGCAAGACTGTTTGGAAATAAAATTAACTACACACTACTGTGTGTATAATCTGATTAATAGATGTTTATAAACAGAAGCAGCTTGAAAAGAACTGAAAGTAAATCTTACCTAAAAAAGAAAAAACAAACAGAAAAACAATTACCTCCCCAAAAAAACTCTCTCCAACCAACAAACATCCTTCTTGTTCAGTCAGTGATGCTTTGCTGTAGTCTATGAATAAACAGGTAATATTTTTTTTCAGTGTACATAGCTTTTTAAATTATTCTGGTTTTGATAAAGGTATTCTCTTTATTGATGCTTAGAAATATTTCTAATCTCATTTAGCATATAAATGTGTTATTAATAGTAAGTTAATGGTAGTGCAGTTGTGGAATTTATTATGTGATTCTAAACACTGAATTTTCAACAGTCAAGACCATGTTTTATTTTTCCAGGAAGAACAGAAAGAGTTGGATGAAATAACTGCAAAGAGGCAGAAGAGAGGAAAAATAGATGATGATAAACCTGGAGAGGAGAAGACTATATTACATGGTAATGGCATCTTCCTGCCTGTTCTAATTTTCTCGCTCACTGTGTTTTCTTGCCTGCTGTGTTGATTAGTAAGGATGGCAGACAGCCTCGGCAGTTTTGCTGAGGCACCTTGATGTTTCTGTATTGGAGATAATAGCGCTCACGGACATAAGCATAAAGGACAGGGAAAGAGATAAACCTGGACGAATTCTACTTCATACTGTGAAGAGCAGTGGAGAAATGTCATCTTTCAGGGTACTGGTTTTATTTATTTATTTTTAATGGTACTAGATGCCCATATACTTTTCCTGGTTTACAGAGCAAACATTTTAAAGTTATCAGTTTGGCTTAGTTTCAGATGCAGAATTACTACAGTTTCGTGTGTCAGTACTTCCATCAAAAGGTAGTGCTTTGGGTTACGACTTACATACAATTTAGAAAATCACTTGGACTTCATACTTCCTCAATTCTTTATGTAAATGTTCTTGCTGTCATACTTTGAATAGTTGTGTATCAAATAATTACCTTATGGAAGCCTATGGCATGTGGTACCTTCAAAGAAAATGGTTTGGTAAGTACGTAAAATTAAGCGATTTTTGGAAACTGTTATTTCAACTCTCTCCATGCAAAACAGTCCCACCTTACACTGCTTGGCACAGATAATTGAACCAAGCCTCTCTTTGGTTTGTGCTTCGTACAGCCAGGCTCAGATGCACAAGCTGGAGCATCGTTTCTTTTACACGTTGAAAAAGTGGCTATAAGATACGTGTTGCTGACATTAGCGCTTCATTCCGTTTATATGTAGTGTATCATGACAGTATTTATTGAATAGTGACGAGCACAACAAACCTGAAATTTTAGCCATTGAGCCTCCTATAGAATAATTATTTTGTATCCAGTTTTTCATGGTCTCTACCTAAAGTTTCACAGTGAAAGACCTTACAAGTTAAACTTTAACCTTCTCAAACATAAACATTCTAGAAATATGTCATTTTGTAGACACGTGTAAACATTGATGCCATGCAGGAGGTTATTTGTACAACCAGAAGTGCTGTAACAATATCCCAGAAACTGAGAAATTATTTTAATCAGTGCACACCTTAATGTCATAGCTATCCAACACAAGTTTACTCTGAAATATCCATTTCTATGCACAGTGCATCCCTGCACATCTGACTGTCCAGTCACTTCTTAAATTGAGTTAAAGAGCAGCTGTTGGCTACAGCTGACCAATATTGGTTCACACTGGCCGAATGTTTTCTTCCTCTGGTTCATAATTCTGTTGACATGAGTGACACAGCACAGAGCTGGCTGGAATGTGAATTGCAAGCAAATGCCAGGGTTAGAGTTGCACATTAAAATCCGTGTAGAGTCAGTGTAAACAAACCCTTGTTGGCCTGAGGAGCTTGCTTGCTGTTTGGTGATGAGCAAGATGTGTAGGGGGGAGATTGTCTTAATATTCAGCTTATCAGACTCCAAGCAGAGTTTGCTGAAATGACTTAATTTGAGCTCAACTGATGTCAAATAAGATTTCACGTGTGTCTTATGAATAGTGGTGGTTTTTTTTTTTTTTTGTCTCCTCACTTCACAGCAGAGCAGCTGTGTTGAGAAAAACCTTAATTATGTGTGGCCGTTGAACCTTTCAAAGATTATAACCTCTTAAAATACAGGCGCTTGTATTCTCAGAATTCTGTGTTTACCTTTTCAGTTAAAGAAATGTATGACTACCAGGGGAGATCTTATCTTCATGTCCCTCAAGATGTTGGAGTTAATCTCCGTTCCACGGTGCCACCTGAGAAGTGCTATCTTCCAAAGAGACAAATCCATGTCTGGTCTGGACATACGAAGGTAGGAAGTTGTGTTTGTGAGTGTGCATTGTAAAAACCCCTTTCCCATGTTATGCATGTAACTGGTTGCATTATGTGCTCACACAAGGTGTTTGCCTGCTCAAATGCAGTTGTTTACCTGCATATGGTTTTTCATGAACATAGTCACTTCCTGACCTCCTTTAAAGGGACAAATATCATTCAGTGACTTCTGTGGGATTTGAACTTGTTTCTTAAACTACCATGTGGATAAGAGCAAGGCTAATTCTAGAGATCCCTGAAAATGCATTTTTTTAAATAGTAAAAGTATTTAAGGGCTATTTCATATCAAACTTATGAAAGGTTACGTAGATTTTGTGATTATAATGCATCAGCATTACAAGATTCCCAAATACAGCTATGGCCTTTGAAAGGTGTGCCTTGCTAAGTTTTCTTTGACGATGCTACTTTAAAAGTACAGTTTCTTCTTGTGCCAGAGCCCATAACTGTATACATAATTTTGGTATTAGAAAGTGCTTCACTGGTCAGGTTTGTAAAGCTTATACTAAGTTTTCTGCTGCTTTTATCTCTAGTTTTCAGTATTGCTGAGGGAATATGCTGTGCTGCAATGGACAGCACCTTAATGATATCTGAGAGATGGAAGAAAGGAGGGAACACTTTTAGCTTTTACCTTTTTTTTCAGTTGTCACAACTCTGAACTTTTCTTTAATGACTGCTGCATCAAAGAGCTTGTAGCTGCAACTATCAGTGCTTTCCAGAATAACATCTCCCCTCCAAAGCTCTGTTCACTCCTCTGCCTATTATCCCATTAGAACAGACTGATGCATAAAATAGCTTTTTCCTTCAAACAAGAGATGAATAATGATAACAATGAGAGAAGCAAAAGAAAGATGGGCTGACAAATCTACAAAAGCTAGGGGATATAATTAGACAATAACAGGGAGGATGAAGCACCTAACTCCAACCAGGGCTGGGAGGAACTGGTATGGAATATGAATAGAGTAATTGACATGAAACTGGAAGAAGGGACATCAGACCATGAGTACTTGGTGGTTCTTTGGACTTTCTCTGGAAGGGATACCTGAAAAACAGGGAGATGGGAAGATGCTGTGCCCAGGGAATCTGAGTTCAGTGGGTAGAAGCCACTGGTAGTATATGTAAGAAGTGGAGCTGGCCAACATTTTTGTGGAAAAATTCCTCACCTGCCCCACCTGAAAAGGCTTGTTATACAGAAACAGTCACCCAAACACAAAGTTTGTATTTCATTGCTGTGTTTGCCACGGCAATGGTGTGAATGTTGAAGGAGGGCATATATACAGCTGTTGAAGTAAATCAATTTGTTGCCAATAACAGTTGTTCAGAACACATTGCAGTTTTCAAAATGGAATGCAGGTAGGTTATTTGTTTTCAAGATACAGTATCTGCATATTTTTTGAAGATAAACATTAGCTTTGTGCTTAGAAAAGAGGGCAGGTGAACTGAGGAAATATCTAGATGCTCCACTTACTGTTTAATTTTGTCCTTATTTACAGGGTGTCAGTGCAGTTAGATTATTTCCTCTCTCTGGGCATCTACTGTTGTCTTGCTCTATGGATTGCAAAATTAAGGTGAGTTATTCTTCTGTTTTCATGTATGTATTTTATACCATCATTGATTACAGAAAATGCATTTTAGAATATTAAACATTTGATACTTCTACCAAGTACCTTTTTTCTGTGGTACTTTTATTTTTCTCACTTGAATTTTAAATTACAAATACATTGGAACAAAGACAGAAATAATACACAAGACTATGGGTGTTAGAACAGTGTTAATCATTTAGTAATAGCATTTAGAAGGTCACAAGTTCCTCAGGTTATTTCCTTTGTTATTATAATAATTCATTTTCTATGAAGCCTCGTTTTACAACGAGCAATAGGTTTCTGCTGAAGTGTTTTACTGAAGCATTTGCGGTCTTGAACTTAATCTCATTTTAGTCCAGCATACATCATATTAGAAAGCTGATGATTTTTTTTTCTTCTTTTTACTAGCAAAACCTTAGGGTTTTAAATTTGTAATATGCTATGGGGTTTTTAGTTATTTTAAGGGGGTTTTGCTAACAGGAAGGTGACAGAGCATTCTTGTGGATTTCTGGGTAGATAGTTCTGATTAATCAGTAGATGTCATATGTTTGTAATTAATTTCTGAAAAGATGTTGTCATATATGTTTGCACTTAATTTCAGCATCATTATTGTTTAACAATTGACATATTTTCTCCCCATCCCTTTTTTCTTTCCAAGCTATGGGAAGTATACGGTGATCGAAGATGTCTACGAACATTTATTGGTAATAGTCCCTTTTTTAAACTAATGTATATTTAAAACAACTTCATGGAAGGATATGATTTAGGTTAGCCTATTAATTTGTCATATAGAGGACTTGCAGGCATACAAGGCAAACAGTATTCAATAGGATCTTGGCAATAAGAATTGAAAAAGGTGCGAGTTTTTACAGAACCTTTGTCATTATTCCAAGCAATTTAATGTTGACATATAACACCTTACAACCCTTAAAACAAAACATGAGCTTACTGCGGTCATCAATACTTTATGCAAGGGTCCTTTCCAAAGGCAAAATTGTGACATTAAATTGCCCCATTTTCAGGTTGAGAACAGGAGCCCTCTGTATTTCTGCAGTGAGTGCATCTCACTGTCTGATGATCCTGTCTGTAACAGGTGATGTCTTCTGTGCTGAGTTTCTCATGCAAAAGCATGGGATTTTTTTTTTTTTTTTTTTTTAGGTTTAGGAGCCATCTTTGTTCATGTAACAACTGCTTTTTAAAGCAGAGAGCTGGGAGGGAGAAATACAAACTTCGTAGCAGCTTTGAATGCAGAACAAAAGCAGCTGATTCTCCTTTTGAAATAGGAACATTTCTAGAATGCTGAGTGAATATATGTTGAGTAACAGCAAAGAAGTATTTTTTTCACTGAATATTTCTGATGACAGCAGTGTGGCAAAGATGATGGCTCAAAAATGTTCTCTCTCAATAGACTGCTCTTTCTGAACAGTTTTGCTGTTTTTCTCAAAAGGTCCTTATTATCAACCCAATTCATCTGCTATTTTGCTATATCTAAGTTATTGTACCAATATTTTAACTGAAGAGATCTCCGAAAAGTCTGGTGCAGTGGTCAAATGAAAGTATTGGGATTGAGAGGTAGCAAGGTGAAAGCATTCTTAATTTTCTGATCTAATATTTCACATATTGTGTGCCCACTTTAAATGTTTATCCTTTAAATGTATTTCCCGTAGTGTTTACCTCTCCTCTTTTTCATTAGATGTTGACATTCATTACAGTGTTTTATGCTTCCCTCACAGCTATTAACTGTCATCAAAACAATCTTGAATTCTGCTTGTATATCAGTTTATGAATGATGCACAGTGGTTGGTTCTGTGCAATGCTATTTTTTTTCTCTCCAGTGCTTTAGAAGTATGGGGGCTTTGGGGGGCTTATTCTCATCTTAATTTAGGAGTTACTTTTTCTTTCTCACTTGAATAATTATTTACTAGTGCTCATGAAGAACTTCAAGAAGTGATTTCCTTGTTTTATTTGCATTGTTAAAGACTGGAGCATTTAACATTAATAATATTAAAATAAAAAAATACCACAAACAACATTAATTCTAATCATGAGTGCATGAGTTTGTCATCACGTTTTTTCTACCTTGTAGGACATAGTAAAGCTGTTCGAGACATCTGTTTTAATAACGCTGGCACTCGGTTTCTTAGTGCTGCATATGACCGCTATCTTAAACTCTGGGACACTGAGACAGGTAGGCTTCTATTTGTAGACACTGCTATTTGGCACTATGTTTGTTTAATAGTAAATATCAACATATATTATCAGTCGGGTTTTTTCCAATTGTCCTTATTATCATCTTGTAGTTCGGCATTCAGGATGAATAGTCTTTTTTTCTGAAATGTTTTGTTATCTCTAATGATGCACTAGACACTACCTATATACCTGTATTTCATATACTTTTTTGTTTGAGAAGTTTGATAGGTATTTGTAATGCTAGAACAATGTTCAGCAAAAACTCAAAATTTTACCAAATTGGTTAATCGCATGTTTACATTTACAGGTGTAAAATTAAGTAATGAAATCACACTTTACACCTAAATATGCTTAATTTAGAAGAATTAGTTCACTTGATCTTTCAGTTAACCTGAACTTGAAGAGCACTACAAATAAAAAAAGGTGGTGGAAATTTTGCTGCTGGTATGGGGAGTGGAGGGTGGCAGGTCTGATGCTCTTACAGAACTGCCTGGAAGATACTCTGCAACATTTGTTCCAAGTAGTTTCTTAAGCTAAAAAGATAAAGGATAGATTTTGCCAATATTCTTTTAAACTGAAGTCTGTTCCTAAGACAGGGAGTCTCCATGTTTGAAAAAGACGTTGGCTTCCTTGGTTAGCAGTGCCACTGGTCTCATACAGGTGACAGCCAGAAAGGTAGAAGTCAAGTTCTTCAGTCTGAACTCAGTTATTTAGACACCTGAAAAATCTATTGAACTTGGATTAAAACAGGCTCGTGCAGGTTACAGGTAGCATGCAGTCAGGGTACTTAGGGCTGAGACTGTGAAAAGGGTCATTGGTTTGTTTTGCGGTTGAATTACTGTTACCCTTGTCTAGGCATAAGGTCAAGGAATTCTTGCCCGAGTTTAAGTCTCTTGCCAAGAAGACTTTTGATCCTAAGTAGATGATGTTTTGCAAAGTCTGTGGTCAGCTTGTGATGTCCTGACCATCCTGATGACATACAGGGTACTGAGCAGTTATATTGTTTGTAAATCTGTAGTAAAGGTATGGAACAGTTTGTATGTGTGTGTGTTTATACAGGTGTGTGCATACAAACATGTGAAAGAAGGTCTAATTAAAGAGCAGGGTAAATTCTACCCTGTAATCCTCCCAAGGGCTTAAAAACAAGTCTTTTCTGCTGTTACTAATGTAGAAGTAAAATGAATGTTTTTTATCAATATCTGCGAAGAACTAATCAGCCCGCAGGACTCCCAAACTGACGCACTGTGGATGGCTTGTCTGTTGCAGGGCAATGCGTTTCAAGATTCACAAACAGGAAAGTTCCCTATTGTGTCAAGTTCAATCCTGATGAAGATAAACAAAATCTCTTTGTGGCAGGGATGTCAGATAAGAAAATTGTGCAGGTATGTCTACTTAATCCCTTCCTCTAAAAATTCTGATATTTAGTAAAAAACAAGGTCTTATTCTGACTTTTTTATTTGTAGTGGGATATTCGAAGTGGTGAGATTGTGCAGGAATACGATAGGCATTTGGGAGCTGTCAACACCATTGTGTTCGTGGATGAAAATAGAAGGTTTGTGAGTACATCTGATGACAAGAGTTTAAGAGTCTGGGAATGGTAAGTTTAAAATTTTGCATTTTAAAATAATATTATGAGCAAACTGAGAATTTATTTTCGAAAGTATCTGTAGTACATAGGACACTGGAGTGTAATGAGCTCTAGCTAGCTGAGAAGGAGCTAGCTTCAAAACCCTATTCTGGTTTAATGCTCAAGACTCTTCATAGATTTCCTCTTCCCCCAAAGAAAGCGTAAGACAGCCCAGTCAGCCTGAAGCACACTTCACTCAGTTAGCAATCTCTGTTCTCTCTCCTTTCCCCAAGGGTGTATTAGCCCTTAAATTAACCTTTTGAAGAAGTGTCTGCTCTGTTACATTAGTGTGCCATTTTTGAATGCTTTGAACTTGGATGGGCATAGTATTATATAATATTTGGCCCATGTATAAAACAACTAGTTTAGTGTAGCTTCATTTCTGATTTTGTGGTAGTCTGGGTTTTTTTGACAGTCATTGATACCCACAGTATGAATACAATAGATGACAGAAAAGTGAAAGTCTATCCAAGAAAAAGTCGTAAGAAACATCATTTTAAGTGGCTTCCAATTTTTAAAATATCTGGGGAGAAAACAAATCTCTCCTATTTGAAATGTTTTCCACAAGGTTCTAGGTACTAAGATTTTTCAGTTTAGAACTTTAAACATTTCTCTAGGATTTCAAATTTCTCTTTTAAATAATCACTCCTATATCTTTAGGTATCCATTTCCTTTTGCCGTTCACACATGCAAAGCTGTTGCACAATACAGGCACTAGTTTGACAGCGCTGTGACTAATCAGTTCCTTCCTAGCGCTCGCTCTCTTTTTTTTCTTTTTTTTTTTTTAAATCTAGACAAGAGACTCCAATCTGTGGTATTTGAATGTTACCCAAGCAGCCAGCAAAACCCTCAGCATGTCTGTGATGGGCTGCTATCATTGCCAATAGCAGCAGTGGTAATGACCAAAGTCTGGGAACCCAGGCTTGGGCTAGACATGCAATGCTGTCACCATATGTCGCTCCAAGAGAGCCTCTCTTCGGTACTTCATAATTAGACCCATGTATTTACCAAGCTCCTTAAAAGAAAAATCTTTACAATACCATAGCTGCTAAGAAATGTCTTCTCTCCGCCAAGTGGGAGGAGGATCTCACTTGCACAAATCTGTTATTTCCTTGAGATTGGATTGGCCTTGTTTCGTGAGCTTTGTGTTGATGGCTGAAATAAATAGCAAAGTGGGTGGATTTAATCACTCTGTGGGGAAGAGAAGGAAAGGCAAAAGGGTTCCAGCATGGGAACATCGCAACCTGATTGTTCCAGTAGCAGAATTTTTTTTTCTTTCTGAAGGAAAAAATGTGTACTGAGCTTGCTGTACACTGAAGAGCTCCCTTGTTCAGATAATAGGGAACTCAACTTTAAGCAACATTCTTTCATACCATCATTGAGGACTTTTTTGGTTTTATAAAAGGAAAATGTGATGTTGTCTTCCTAGGCATTTCTACTTGAAAACCTTTCTCCACAACCTACTGTGAAATATGCTAATTGGTCTGTAGGCATATCTATAATTTCAAGATCTGGATTTTTACAATGCATTAAAACTAAGTTAATGCGTTCATTACAGAAACTTTTGGAGCTTGAAAACTTCCATAGCAAATTCATGCTGCACCTCAAATCCTTTTTTCCCAAGTTCATAACGAAAATTATTTGCAACTTAAATGATTTGATTACTGTACCTTTGGCATGTTTCTTGATACGTTCTTCAGCACAATAGTCCTTCAGTATCCTACAGAAATGAGGCAGAAGTAATTATGACATGAGTATGGCCTTAAAAGCCAGTAATTAAAGCTGGTCTAATTGCTTAGTTTCAATTGTCTGGAGGAATTTTGTAGTATGTTTTGTAAACACTTTGACTTGGACAGAGCTGGTAATGGGATGCGTGTCAGACTTCATCACAGTGAGGAACTTCTCCCCTGAGAATTTAAATCTCCTTTCCACAGGAGTTCATCCCATGCACAGATTTCCCTGTGCTGTACGCTCAATTGCAGCTGGTTGGTTGCTGAAAGTTCAGACTGCAAGTATAGCAGAGACTCTTGCAGATTAAATGGTTTCTTTATGAGAGTACTTTACAATTTGTCTGCTTTTGCATTTTGTGTGATTATGTCATTACAGCAGTGATATTAAAGTTGGCATGAGTATCATATTCTGTGTTATTTCTTCTAGAAATGCAAAATGTTATTTTGTCTGCTTCATATGCATCTATCCTGCTTGGATAATCAATGAAATAATTTGGGCAATTGACCTTGGAGGCTTTTATTTCTTTTTACCTTTAAGTCAGCCAGCTAAGCAAGAACGGTACAGTGGTAGCTTAGTTATTATCCTGACAGGCTGAGGAGGCTTGGCCTCTCTGTAAAGCTGTAGCCCTCACCAGGCCTCTTCTCTCCGTCATTCCTGGTAAAGATGCTGTAGTCTCCTGAGGGAGCTCTTCATGATGTGCAGAACCCAAAATTGGATTGAGTTGGGTTTGGGGTTTATTGGGTTTTTTTGTTTGTTTGTGTTTTGGGGGGTTTTTTGGTGGGTTTTTTGTGGGGGTTTTTGTGGGGTTTTTTTTCTTCCTTCTTTAAAAGGATTTTTCTCTCTTCTGCTTGAGGAAGAAGTTGTATTAGAACCCCAGAGTATCACATTGCTAAATCTTGGCTAGCAGGTACAACTTTTGATATTTAAAACACTTCAGCCTTTGAAATGCTATGAAGTGGGGAAAGGACTTGAAGGTCTTTAAAAATTTCGACAAACAATATATCAGCTGAGTTCTGAGGTCAAGCAACCATGACAGCATCTTTCTTGGTAATTTTTTAAAGGTTTTTTTAAAGGAGCAGGCTGATATTACTTATTTAGCAATTTGACTGGAAGCAAGTATGACACATAAATGCATTAATATCTCTTTATTCCACCTAATAGTTTAATGTAGCATATCCTGCAGTTGTCCTCGATGCGTCTGGTAGGTTTCAACGTAAAGCAGAGCTGTCTTGAATAAATTCCAGCAGATAAGCCTGCCTGCATTTGTAAAGGGAGGACAACCTGTGCTGCATTTAAATTTCTAACTGCAGTACAATTCAGCATTGGAGATGCATCTTTTGTGATGCAACTTTTTTTAACGGGGCTTCCAATGGGATTGCTTGTACCTGGCATGGAGGACTCCAGGTGACCAGTGGGCTGAGGAGTGTTGGGTGTGAGGAGCTGATGGGGATCTGGCCTTGCTGCAGCGATGCCCTTGTGTCCTCTTGCCGGTGGGGTTTGAAGCTCTTTGGGTGTTGATGCAAAAGGATAGGATGGGGCACGAGGGGCTGCACTCCCTGTGCTGTTGTATTGGTCAGCCTCAGAGATTACGTGGAGTTTTTGTTAATCCTTTACAGATTTACTGTCCAACAGTAGTCTTAGGTCTGCCTGTTTAGGTGCTGGTTATCCCCACGCATGCTCTTATGCACAGAGTGTATCAAGTGGGTTGCCCTTCTTATTCTAACATTTAACTCACAGGAGCATTTGTGTTGTTTCCTGACAATAGAGCAACTTCTCACCCTGCTACCCATGTGCATGCTGCTTAACACAACATGATGGGAAATAACTTACTCCACAATAAAATAAAATTGTAATTACCTTGCTGATGTCGACTGTATTGCCATCCAGGAAGGCTCAGTCAGTGATTACAAGGCAGCCACCCATGCTCTCTGTTCTGATAGTGTTCCAACAACTCTTCTACTGTGTGAATTAAACAACGAAGCCATAACCATCCCCTTTGTATTAATTAATGTTGCTACAGAACAGTATGCATGTGTTTTCTGCTGAATACATTAATCAAGTCTACTTTCTGCTGGAGATTTTTTTTTTGCTTAATGAGAAAGACACGTGCATGCCTGCCTTTTTTTACCAGCCTCCTAGTGTAGGATATGAGCAATACTGTGAATATGCACAGTCCGTTAGTAATTCAATTTATATAGTCAAAACCAAATGAGAGTGCTGTGGAGTAAGGATTAGACTGTATTTGTTTTGTCCCTAGGCCCACATGCCTTTGTATAGGACAGGGTATGTTGTTAACATACACAGGCACTGTCCTGTATGGAATCAAGACCAAGGAGTTCACAGTTCAGCCATGAACATTTGGAATTGGTTGGCATCCCATTCGGGGAGAGCAGGAGGGAAAAGGCATTGTCAGAGATGCGAGAGGGAGGGTACTGTTTTCTTTTCCTTTAAAACAAAAGACAGAAATATTCTATTGAAACAAAAGTCAGTAAGACATTCCACTAAGACACGTGCATATATCAGTCTATATAAGAATTTTGTAAGACCTGCAATTAAACTGGAGGCAATAGAGTATCTTTGTGCTACAGTTTTATTCCTAACAATCGGAATTATGACTGTGATTTAGACTCTGGGTCATTTGATTGGGGTAAATTCACTGTACCAGGTTATCCTGTAAAAGTTTCCACCTCTGGAGCTCTCTAGGTGGGCATTCATAATATTTTTGAGCTTTTGCACTTTCTAACTTTGGGCATCACCATCCACTCCCATGGTTCAGTGGCTGAGTAAGTCAGCTGGCTGGAGGCAGCCCGTTGGAACATCTGCATGTCTTCATAAAACACATACTTCTTCCTTTTGCAGGGACATTCCTGTAGACTTCAAGTACATAGCTGAGCCAAGTATGCATTCAATGCCAGCCGTGACTCTGTCTCCAAACGGTACGTTAACACTTCACTACTGCCTTAGGCATAGTTTACGTAGACATGTCTTACTGATTATACCTCTGTAATGTTGCCATTTTGCATCCTCTGCCACCCCACACTACCCTCCTCCCCCCAAATCTGTGTGTATTTATTACAAGGCTGGACTGGATCTGGTTTTGATTTAAAAGTCTCAAGAAGTATGTCAAAATTAGGGGTTATATTGGGATAACTGTATTAATTTAAATTTAGACTTTCATCCAGACAGGGCAAAATGACTCTTTCTTTTCATACAGCTGTGATGTGCTCTTTGCTGTATTTAAAATATTAAGAGAAGCAATGGTGGGAACTGACTATGGCTGCAAAGTACTAAGCAAGTTCAGCAGTCCTGATGGTGCCACCGTTAAAGCAGAGACTGATGTTCTACATGATCGTGTTAATGCCATTCCTTTCTGTTCTGAATGTAGCCCAAATGATTTGCATAAGAGAAATCCCAAGTTATCTCAGTGTTTCTATATGTTAATGTTTCACTGATGTTTATGTTTACTAATTTCAATTAGTATCAAACCGAAGAAGGATAAAGATTTAGTGCCTCTGGTAATCAGTGAAAATGCTTCTAACAGACAAAATCTCTGTTATCTGTGTTGGCCAAAATTAAATAGCTTTAGTGTCAACATTATTAAAGCATTGCCAGATTTACAGTTAACATTCGCATTATGCTGAGTAGTTGCTGATCCGCTTGCTGCACAGCTAACGTTTTCAGCCAGCTATCAGCACAAAATTGTATCTGCTTAGCTGTGTAAATACTTTATTCTTAATAATAGAAGTGAGGTTCTAATATAAAAAGGAAGGTTCTAGAGAAAGAGAGAGCCACATTTTAAAATGTTAGCTTCCCAGGCTGGCGATTTCAACTCCTGTTTCTGAAATTGTTCAACTTGCTGTATTCTGATCCAGTTTTTCAGTTATCTCATTCTTCCACGCTGAAGTACTGGATTTCTCATTCTTTTTCCAGTTCTGACTGGCGAGCATTTGAGTATTTGATTTCCAAGATGAGACAGTAAATGATGTTGGGGATGAATTAGAGTCATCTTTTCAGCTCAAGACATCACCTGTCACATTAACATTATCTTGACCTACAGTGGTTCAATATCACACAAAACAAGTGATTTTGGAATAGTGATGCTACAGATTGCACCGGACACATCATGCATCATTTTGGAGTTAAATGAATCCTTTAAAGAGAAGTAAATTGAAAATTCTACAGGTGTGGAACTTTTCTGCTTAGGGGCACTGATTTACGAATCTCCTTAATTAAAATTTTCCTCCTGAGTGATGCAGGCAACAGACCTTTTAAAATGTAGAAGAGGAGAATAATATGTTTGAGATACATACTTGATGTTTTTCTTTGGGAAGCTGAAGAAAATACTCAAATGCCAAGCTAGTAGCTGGAAGTGTCAGCACGTTTTATATTATCGCTGTTTGCTTAAAACACTATGAAGGCAGTGACGATATGCAGAGTTCAGGACAAAAGTCTCTTGTTCTCTGGTGTTCTGTAGCACATCATCTTTACTGGATTCTCAGGCAGGAGTTAATGCACAGGCAAGATGCAAAATGAGGTAGAGTTAAGATTAGAAAAGCCTGGGATTTTTCTTTCACTTAAATGTCTTTATTAAATTGTATGGTATTAGGGCAGAGAATACAAAATATTTGCAAATATATAAAGATTTTCAGACTCCTGAGTCTACCTTAGACCTGTTTTTCCCATAAAGAAAATAAAAGGTGACAAAGTACCTACAAAACAGGTAATCAAATGGATTGCAGCTTGATGGGTTTTTTTCACCTCATCTGGATTATTAGATTAAGTGCACCAGCAATCTTACTCAGTAGTTTAAAAATGTATCGGTGAGTCAGTGAGGTTGATGCAGCACATTTTTATAACAGTCAGTGCATTTTCTAGGAATAGGCATCCCAAATCCTGTCAAACATAATGTTTTGCCTCTTGGCAGTTGTACCAGGCAGAAGCAGTATCAGCTGCTACCTAGAACCCTGACAGATAATGAAAACCTGAATGAAGAAGAAAAGTTATAAAAGTGCAAGAAAAGTTATAAAAATCTCTTAAAACTTTCCAGTTAAGTCTGTTTCTTCAGAAGTGGCACTCTCATACCACGTTTGTTTATTGCATTTATAGGGAAATGGTTGGCTTGCCAGTCGATGGATAACCAAATTCTGATTTTTGGAGCTCAGAACAGATTCAGATTAAACAAAAAGAAAATTTTCAAAGGTCACATGGTAGCTGGCTATGCTTGTCAAGTGGATTTTTCACCTGATATGAGGTAAGTTGTTTTTTGTGGGAATGAGCTTCATCTTAAAGCTTGCCGGCACAGACCCTAAATTTCTGTTTAAATCCTCTGCAACATTTGTTGATGGACAGCCATCCTATTAACTCAGCATCAGACAGAGTTCTCTAGCGAAGCAGCAAAATGGCAAGTTTGCTCTTGTCATTTGATAGGACTAAGTTATATTATAAGTGAGTGGTTGCTCCGAGCAACGCTTAGAAAACAGTCCATGTGGTCCAGATTCCCCGTTTGCCAAAGATGATCTTTGCTGCGGCTGAACTGTCCAGAGTCTCCCCTTGTTTCACCCAGCCCTGGTGAAGCACAAGAGGCTTCCACTCTGACTTGTATCTGTCTCTTTTTGCTCATGGTCTTCAGCGGTCTCCCCAGAAACCTTCAGGCTCTGTTCCCGCAATATGCACTTGTCTAGAATACCCGGGATTTGCACTTGCCCAGTTTTCCCAATTTGCAGGTCCAGTGCGGGTATCCTCATGGATGGTTCCGAGAACCGTCTTTTTTATCCTATTTGCTCAGGAATATGCTCACACATTTACCACTGTGCATACATAAGATATTAATTACTATAAAAATTGGAGAATAACCTCAGCAAACCTGGAGGAAAAAGTGGAGAGGAGTGTCTATAAATTTTAGACAAACTTCTGGCACTTTCTCTTTTGCTGGTGTATTCTCTTTAGTTCCAGTAACACAGTGTATGGTATAATCGTATTGCTTAGCACATTTATCTCGCAGTTGATGAATCACCTTCTGCAGGACTCGGGTGCTTCAGAGCACATCGTGAATGCTAATTCTGTGGCAGGTGCGTTTGCAGACTGTCAGACTGGAAGCTCACTGGGCAAAGCTTTTTTCCAGTTGCTCAATGTAGAAGTATTATAATACGAGCAGTCTTCACAGGATTAAAGCTTTTATTTTAATCCTGTTAATATAGCTATGTGATATCTGGAGATGCAGATGGAAAACTTAACATCTGGGACTGGAAGACAACAAAACTCTACAGCAGATTAAAAGCACATGATAAAGTCTGTATTGGCGCAGTGTGGCATCCACATGAAACGTCTAAAGTCATTACGTGCGGCTGGGATGGCCTTATTAAACTATGGGACTAAAGAGGATGCTACAAAGATGTGAAGATGTAAGTCCTGCGTACATCTGAGACTAGAGTGAATTCTGCTGTAAGGGTGGGTAGACATTTGTAATATTGCAGTTCTCAGCTTGCTGTATATATGCACTAAAAATGGAAAATCATCAGAAGACACAAGTGAAAGGATATAGTTCTAAATATGACCTCTGAGTATGAGAAGCTGAGGTCATCTGAAGCATGCAGAATCAAGTGTTACTTTGTCATGTCACTTTTTGTGCAAAACATTTTTGTAAAATAAAATAATTTTAGGAAAAACTATTTTTGTGGTTCTGGCTGTCAGGCGTGTGTGGAGTTAAAGGATGAAACCAGCAATTGTGTATAATTCTCTTCCTAAGAAGAAATCTTTGATACCTGCTGCAACAGAGCTGGAAAAGATGCATTTGTTTACCTGGTTTTGGGTGGTATTTTGTTGTCCCCCAAATACTTATGCCTTTATAGTACACAAACCCACTTGCTAAGATCTGTTAATTCACAGTAGAAATGAAGAACTAATCAGAAGCTAGCAGTCATCAGATAAACGGTATCAACTGAAGACTGTATTCATAAACTCTTGGTTTCTGTCTGTATTTAACAATAGCATCATGCTGATCACACAAGTACTCCTCAGTTTCAAGATTTTGCTTGTATTGTTTGTGTGTTAAGTGTTGTTTTTGTTTTTCCTCTTCCCATATGCTGATAAGTTCCAATAAGCATGACCTATTAAAAAAAAAAAAGTCTTTTTCAGTTTAGAATACATTGTATTATAAGCCCCATAAATTTTTTGACAATTTAATGTATATACATGTCACACTTTTTCTCTTTAAAGGACTTATTTTTAATAAATCTTTTTATAAAAAGTCTGCTTATCTTCATTCTATTCTTCTGTCTAGCAGTGTCCATATAAAATATTTCTTACCATTTGGTATTTTAATTTGCCACGTACCAGCATTCAGATAAACTTATTCTCTTGCACTGTTCGTACAAAACTGAACAAGCTGGAAGCAGGAGAAAAAAAATCCTTTTGACTCCCTATCCACTCTCTTTTCAAGCACATAATGGAAATAGAAACATGCACCAAATCTATCCCATTGATCAGTCTTTAATTACAGTTTTGAATTACACTATATTCTTTACTATAAATGCAATCACTGCTGATCAATTATAAACAATAGCAAAAGAGTAATTGCTTTAATTGACAGCAGGATAGAAGATAAGGCACTTCCATGGATGAGATGCAAAGAAGCTCAAATTGTGCAGATAGATGGAAATGGGGTGGATGTTTTGTGGGGTTTTTGTTGGTTTTGGTTTTGTTTGGCGTTTTTGTTTAATTTCCTGTTGTGGAAGGCTTATTCTTTCAATGAATACTTGCTAAAGTTAGGCCCTTTTGAGTGAACATGGAGCTTACGCATTTTTAGACCAACTCTCTAAAGCTGAGCTTGAGAGTCTTTCCACTGTCCATTTATGCCATCGCATATCTGCACCAAGTTTATGTGCTTCTGTTTATTTTCCCATCTCGGTAGCCTGAATACCTGAAAAACTCTGCGGACTGTTTTCGCCAGTGGTGTGCTGGTGGTAACTGGGTATTGCCCAGGCTGGTACCTCTGCGAGTGCTCAGACAGGACACGGTGAAGCCTGGAGTGAGAGGGAAGAGCCGCTCCGGCATGTCCTGAGGACCATCCCCTCTGCAAGGAGAGAAGAGGCTGTTTTTTCTGGGCTCTTCAGGGTGGAGGTAGCAGTGAGCTGCTTCCACCTCAGAGGGCAAATTTCCAACGTGGTTCTTCTCACAGGGACAACTCAGCTCCTGAGCTGGGAGTTGAGCTCTGGTGAGCACCGTGCCCTGGGTGCTGCTGTGGGAGAAAATGGCCTGAAATAATTTAGAAAGGTTTTCTTCCTGCAAATTCATTTCCTAAATGGATATGTGGCAGCGTGCCCTGACCATTAACAGCTTGTAAGTACAGGGAATTGGGGAGGAGAAGGGGAATAGAGCAGATACAAAAACTTCACAAAGGACTGTATATTAGCTTCCATGCCAGAATTACCTTTCCCAAATGCTTAAAAGCCTTTAAATCATAATACCCAAAATGCTTGGCTCTGTAGTTGGGACTGTGTTTTTCCATGTGTCACCTACCAGGCAGAACTTGAGTATAATAAAGTATAAAAATAAGTGTATAAACTTTTGTAGTAATATGCTGGGTGTTGTCTTTAGAGGAAAAAAAAAAAAAAAAAGAAATGTTGAATCAGTTCTGCTGGAGTTGATGAATTTGGATTAAATGTTTGCAATAAGCCCAGAATGAAAATTCCTATAGAAACTTTCAGATAAAATCCTTTGTCCATTGCTGTTGGTCACCGTGTTAATCTTTTCTGGAATTTCTCACATCTGCACTGAAGCCTGCAGAGGGAATTTTTCTGAGGATAATTCCCTCTTGTCAGCTTGACAGTTGCCAACTCCAAAGCTCACATTGTCAGCAAGTTTGCTGTGCAGGAGGATAGATGCTGTGGTATGAGTCTGGGCTTGTCTTTCCAGCAGCCACCTGGGAAAAGACTTCTTGCTGGGCTCATTAACTCGAATCATGTTCTCTTTATCTTCCCAATTTCATGTTTTGCCAGAAATTGCTTTGTAAAAAATGTTAGGACAAGTCTAGACTTAGACCCCTAGGCTGAACCTGGCGTGTGAGCAGACAGAGCAGGGGAAAAGGCAGCGGTGGGAAAAAAGAGAAAGAGCATCTCGAGTTCCAAAATTTACTTTCCTCTAAGGTGAGGCAGAGGGTGCAAAGAAGTGATTCAAGCTGCAAGGAGCTGTTTGGGAGGGCTGGAGGCCAGCGTGTTGCGCTGCCGGGAAGGAATACGTGCAGCCCAGAGTGCCAGGTTGCTGTCACAGCATTATAATTTTGTTCCCCTTGATCATGCATCTGTAACTTTCAGAAATGATGTGCCAATATATTGCCACTTTTATTAATACCAATTACTTTTACAGTGAGGGTTTTACAGATAAGTGAACTATCTTCTTCCTTCTTGGAGTTCTGCCGGGTAAACTTGATAGTTCCTTTGGCCTTGTGCCATCTTTTTCTTGGACCTTTTTCATATGCGAGAGGGGGAAATATCCCACATATCCTCATGCAACTTGCTGCTAAGAAGGCTGTCTTTCTTGAAGCAGATGGTCTTGGCATCTGCCTTGCACAGAGTTTATAACTGTCCCCACTAAGATGGGGCTGCTCAGCCTTTGGCCTCATTACAAAGAACAAATATCTAAATTATTGTATAGCCAGAAACATCTAAGATTGTCTTGTAAAAAAGCCAATTTTTATCAACAGGCAGATGTTCAATATACCCTTTAACACTGTGGTCTTTAAAGGCTGATTTAAACAGTAAGCTTTGCAGCTCAGCAGCCCAGTAACACAATGTACTTTCCTTCTTTCTACCAGCTGGTCATTGCAAACTCCTGCTTGCGTTTGCTAGGAAGGCTCCATATGACAGGCAGCCCGCACGAGGGGGAACACGTGGAGAGTGGAGGAGGGAGGGGAGTTTTGCTTGGAAGACTTTACACAAAAAATCAGTTGCCAGGGAGGTTGTTCCTCTGGAGACTGCTTAAGGGTTTGCTACTGTAGGTTGAGCATCCACTCAAAATTTGTCTCACATCTTGCCGTAAAATGTCTTTTCTGTCAGGCTTGCTGATTAAAAAAACCCAGACACACCACAGCTGTCTTGCAGCACTCGGCGAAAACTGCTTGCAGTAAGGTTATGTTTACTGATGTTCCTTGCAGAGTTTAAAGCTTTTTAGTTGCAATGGCTTTCAACAGGGCACGGACCTCCAAACTCAACAGGTACACTGAAGTTTGACCTCAGACCTCGTTGTATGACGGAACATTTGAAATACTTAAATCGCTAAAAGCATTGAGCCTTTCCAAGTCTCTGTTTAACTTGCTGCAGTTTATGCTGCTGGAGACTGCTAAAACAAAACGTTACAGCAGTTGCATTGGGTTTGTCCTTCAGAATAAGAGGTTCTCACTAGGCTTTGGGCTTTTTGGGTTGGTTTGAAAGATGTCAAGACTAACTGAGCCTGCCTCCCCTCTGATTTGGAAAGGATGACAACAGACAAATCCTCAAGGGAGTTCTTTCAGTAACAGGGATTTTGCAGAGCTTCAAGACCGCTGACAATTACCCAGATGTGGTTCTGGGAGCTGCACAGCTTTCCAGCTCTCCCAGCGTGATTACCCCACAGCTGGTGTGTTGCTCTTAACTCCCCACTTCACTTGTGGAATAAGTCTTGGTTTTCGGTGGAGCTTAAACTCTTGCAAACCAACGTTAACAAAAAAAAAAAATGGCAAAAATGCCCTGTGCTAGAACAGCTGTAACAATTGAACTCCCTACTTTAGCTTGCACCAGGCTATTTTTGCCACAAAGATATGATTTTGCTCATCCAGGGTAGTTGTTTGTGTTTTGCTTCCACATCCTTATACTCCTTCAGCTCCTCTGTATATATTCTGTAAAATGTAATCACTTCCAATATTACTTGCTCAGGAGATGAAGAGGGAAATTGGACTCGGAATGAAGTCAGTTGTCAGGCCAGAGGTTTACAGGAGAAAGTAGTAAGCCCCGTTCCCTGGAGTTTTCAAAACCACATCGAGTTTTGTCAGAACAGCTGGTCTGCAGCAAGCTCCTCTCTTTCTCTCACTGGTGCCGACCCTTTGGGAGCACCTTGGGGCGGGGGGGAGAGCCGGTTTTGTTTGCTTTTTGTCATAACCCTTCCAATATTAAAAAGGTGGAATAACCTTATCTTTAGATGCTGAATTCTTCTATGTCTTAGAGCGATTTTCCTTCCCTTCACGAAGAAGATACAGTAAGAAGGCATTCGAGGGCCTCTCCTGCCTGACAAGTCAGTCTGGGAGGTCAGCATGGGGTTTGATGGATTCCCAGCCGCTGTGTCGTGGGTTCTCCTGGCTGGTGTCAGCGGAGGGACATGGGTCCTGCCAGGTCATGGCAGCTGCTGCTGCGTTCGAGGTCTGACGGCGGCCAGGCAGCCGTCCCCACCTCCCTGCGAGGGTGGTGGCACCCGAGGTGGTGGCTCCACTCTAGATACCTGAAGGTGGATGCAAGGGTGGGATGCACATTGTTTGTGTTTGATTCGGAAATCGAATTTCAAATGAGGGCGGGGGCGGGGAGGGGCAGAAATACTAGCTCAGGTGCAGGAGTATTTCAATTACTTGCCAAAGTTTTGTACAGTGTGCACCAGTGAACTTTATTTTGTGAAATTGCTGAAAAATAAGCAGGTATGGTGGTAATCCACCAAAAAGGGCAGGGACCTTGCACTGGTATTCACATTCGAGTCATCTTTTCTAGGCAGCGCAAAGCAGGCTCCCGTTTTCTCCTTGTGTAAGGTCCTGCCGATCAGGATAAGGGATGCAGCACGGGCTGTCTCTGCAAAGGTCTCTTCCTGAACCAGGTGAAGCCCTTTACAACAGGCAGGTCAAACTACACCGTGAACAGGGACTTCTATTCAAGGGAAGAGATCCATTCATTGCCACCAGCAGAGCCCTTCAAAGGCCAGGTTTGCTCTGCAGATGCTGCCCCTGAAAGCCAGTGAAGGGAGGCAAATATAAATATGTCTCTGAATGTAGGTCAGCTCTGAACTTCCACCGGCACTAAACCAGGTCTCCACTGACTGCAATTAAATGTCACATTGTGTTAACAAGCAGGAAGAAATCAAGAGTGATTTCCTACTTGAATAACCCTCAGGATCCTTTCAAGGGCAAAGGAGCGGCTAATGAAGCTCATGAAATCAAAGTTTTTGAATGAACCAGATGGTCTCAGCTGTTGAATAATTCACCAGAGAGAAGGAGTCCTGTTTCTTCAGGTGTGCTACCGGGTGATACATCTTCCTGGCATCTGCCAAGAAAGGCCAGACATATGTTCCCTTCACGCTTTCTTTGGTCTTCCACGGTTGAGAGGCACTTGTGAAGAGCAACCCTTCACAAGTCACCAACAGGATCAAAGCCTGGGGCCAAAAGTGCGTGCAATAAACATCAGGGTTTGGAGTAGGGCAGGAGGTCAGACCTTTTTTGGTCAAATTTTGGAACCTCCAAGGAAGCCAGTACGGTGTTCAGGAAGGGACCGGTTCCCCTGGAGAAGAGTGTTAGTGTCCCATCATGTCCCCCTCTGTGCTGCCACAGGCCCTCTATGCCGTCTCTCTCTCTCCGGCTGTGTTGCAGTATTAACTGTGATAGTTTAAGGGATTCAAATCTGTCGCTCCTCTTCATCTTTACTAGGTTACAGGCAGCACCTGAAAATTCTGGTTTGCAAATGTGTGTGATTTATAAACGCCTGTGGACCTTTCTGAAAGGGAAATGCCCTCACCCCCACACAGGATCTGCGCAAATAGAGCTGCCGCTACACACAGGTCATCTCAGCAAAGATCTGTTTTAGACCCAGCCGAAACATCTCCTGGTGGAGGTGTCCAACTAATGCCATAACAACTTGAGGAACAAGACCTGGTCATTATGTCCTTGTTAGCTGGGGCTGGCACTGCTGTGGTCACCATGAACGACCAGAGGCAGGGCAGTAAGGAGGCTCCTGGGCCGGGTTTCACTCGATGCCAGGGTGGAGGCGATGGGCTGGCTGCTCTGGAGAGGCGATGGGGACGCCTCTGGGGAGATGCCCCGTGCACCCGAGGATGGAGGGCCAGAAGCCTGAGAGCAGAGCTGGACAATACCCGTAACAGTGGCACTGAGCAGATCCAGGTTGGCAGAAGGTGCCAGGAACACCTGACAGATGGCATAGTACGGATATACAGCTTGGGAAAGGGGACAGGGCACTTTTTTTCAATGAACGCTCTTGCAAGCTCGTTACTGAGCATGCTGGTGGAAGGTCAGTCCACAGAGACATTTACCAGCTGCCACGTGATGATGTGGAATGATTTGGCCCCTGTGCTCCTGCCCTGCCCTGATTTGGTCCGGGCACCTTGCTGTGCTGCTCCTGGCAGCAGGAGTTTGAAGGATGAGTCTCACTTCAGCCCTCAGGTGCTGTGGAGGGCAGGGCACAACAGCGGGTCTCTGGTGAGTCATCTCTCAGTCCAACCAGAAGGAAGAAAAGGCTTTACTGCCTTGTCTGCTGGAGATGCTGGGTGCTGCTCAGACTGCACACTCAGGAATATTTTAGCAATGCCAGGACAGGCCAGTGGCCCGTTTTTCCTGCCTGGGCACGGCCATGCAGTTACCAGTCTCCAGAATGCGGCTATACCGGGAGAATGCCCTGCCCACACTGGTTTTAATGAGGCAGTCGAAGAAGTGAGCAGCCACCCCAGTTTCTGTGCAGGTCTGATCTGGGAAGAGATGTGGCACATGGTTACTGCAGGGAGATCATCTCAACAAACTACTTCACCTGCTTTGCGGTCTCTCCAACAGCTCCTCTAGAGCTTCTCCAGGTCAGAGCAATGCTCCCTGCAAGGAGCCATCCTACAGGCTCAAACCCGGGTGCCAAACATGTGGGGATGTCCCCAGGGTAGCTGGCGTGGTTGAGAGCCAGCACGTAGCAGTAAATCTGGAGAGACGGGGGGAGATGGCTGGTGGATCTTCAGCTCTGGCTGAAGCAGCAAGAGCCTGTGGATGCCAGCAGTCCTGCATCCCGCCTTTCTTTCTCAGCACTGTACCTAACAGGCTGGAGATACCGCCTGAGCAGGGTGGGACGCTGCAGCAGGTAGGGGCCCATCGTGCCTGGGTATGGCCGTTCGGGGACACACTTACCCACTTGCCGTCCCTCAGTGCCAGCCTGGCTGATGTGGCAGAGTCACCAGCGCTGGCTTCTGCCGCTGTGCCCCTACCTGGCAGCCCAGTCGTTAGGACAGGGGAACTGAATTCATTTGAGTGTCTCTCCTTCAGGTAAAAGGGATCGATAGAAGAGAAGCGTAAGGGCACAAAAGCAAGGAAGGCTGTAACCATACTTTAAGATACGCTAAGTAGAAAGGCACAGATAGTGCATAAAATAAGAGCTGTTCATTTTCTCCCATAATATCACATAACTGCCTCCAGGATGATAAATGGCTTTTATCTATCCTGTATCTGAGATAAGGTTTCCTTAAAAATTATCATAGTTATTGGAATATTTTCTTGCCTAAATTGTTCCTGACACTACCTGGCAATCCTGAGCAAGAGATTAGCTGAAGGTTTACTAAACTCTATGTCTTAAAGAAAAACCAGGATGGACCTCCACTCCATTTCTATAATTTACATACACATCACCATTTTTTCTTCAGGGCAATAAATCATGGAAGATGTGCATCCCTTTGCAATTTTAACACCTGAGAGAGATCACGTAATCTGTTTTTTAACCTCTATTTATTGGTTTCTTAAACAAATGATAATAGGCTACTAGGCTAGTTACTCTAATCAGGAAGAAAAACCTGTGCAGTCCTAGAGCACATATTTTATGCATTATTAAGAAATCAGGACTTGCAGCTGGGCTTTTGCCACCCCATTATTTGAAAAATGGGAGTTGAGTCATTCTGCGGTACAGTAAGTGTGATTGCTCCAACAAGCTAGATATCGTTTTAGGAAATCCTGGCACCCTCCTGCATTTTAATGAATCCTCTCATTGCTAAACCATCTCAGTACTTAATGTATGAGGGCTGCAGCAAGCATGACTGTCACAGAGAAGGCATTTCCTTCCCATTTTCAGAGGTCACAGTTCTCTTGGGTTTTGTATTACCTGGCTCAGGGGACAGCAGTATGTAGCTTGGCCCCACAGAAGGCGCTTTGCCCAATGTCTTGAACATGGGGAATCTAACACATCTGCAATAGGTCATCTTGATTTTGAGTGCTGCAGCGCTGAGCAGCAGAAACAGAAGCTATGTTTATAGAATCCTAGAATATCTTGAGTTGGAAGGGACCCATAAAGATCATCGAGTCCAACTCCCTGCTCCTCACAGGACTACCTAACACTAAACCATTTGAATTAGAGGATCGTCCAGACACTCCCTGATCTCTGACAGGCTTGATGCCATGACCACTTCCCTGGGGAGTCTGTTCTAGTGACCAACCACCATCCCAGTGAAGAACCTTTCCCTAATGTCCAGACTGAACTTCCCCTGACACAGCTTCGTTCTCTTTCCTCCTGTCCTGTCACTGGTCACCAGAGAGAGGAGACCAGCATCTCCCCTCCCCAGTGCCCCCCGTGACGAAGGTGTAGACTGCTGTGCGGTCACCCCTCAGCCTTCTCTTCTCCAGGCTGAACAGACCAAATGACTTCAGCCACTCCTCGGAAGTCTTGCCCTCGAGACCTTTCACCATCCTGGTTGCCCTCCTCTGGACACTCTCCAGTAGCTTTATATCCTTTTTATCCTGTGGCGCCCAGAACCGCGCACAGTGCTCCAGGTGAGGCCGCACCAGTGCAGAGCAGAGCGGGACAATCGCCTCCCTCGCCCGGCTGGCAATGCTGTGCTGGATGCACCCAGGACACGGGTGGCCCTTTGGCTGCCAGGGACACTGTTGGCTCATGTTCAACTTGCCATTGACCCAAACCCCCAGATGTCTTTCCATGGGGCTGGTCTCCAGCCTCTCATCCCCCAGTTTGTATGTATAACCAGGATTACCCCATCCCAGGTGGAGAATCTGGCACTCGCTCTTGTTAAATTGCACCAGAAAACAAAATGGTGCCAGGAGGTATTCCCCAGCCTTGAGGCAAACTGGGAAACATGGCCTGGCCATGTCTTTCAGCTTCCTGAACAAGGTGGCTGCACCCCAGCTGTCCTTGGCTTGGGCTAACTCCTTGGCTGTACCGAGGAATTGTCTGGGCCTGAGCCAAAATTGTGCCAGGGATCTCATTAATTAACCAGACAGATGTTCCTGTGCACACTGCCTGCCACTGCTTAATTTTCCAGCACAGGCACAGCTAGGATCATCGCCTGGTCAGTAGTCCCGGTCCAGCTGCACCATTCTCCTTCTTCCCTAAATGAGGTGTTTGATGTGCAGAAGCCCACATTAAGTGCCTTGAGAATTAAACTCCACTTCAGGAAATCCTACTGTAACTAAAGAAATAGATGGATTTGTTTTTAAAAGGAAAATAGAACCGGGGAGGCAGTAAATCAGAGACTCCATACAACACAAGGCACTGTCAGCGTGACTGAAAGGCAGTAGATTGAACACCAGCGTGCATTTGTTACAAAAGAAAGGGTTTGACATTTAGCCACAAGTTAAAATTTCAAATGTGATTTGGAAGACTGATACAAACCTGAACACACAAGGGCACAGAGCTGGCTTTCACTGTAGAGATTAAAACCCCCTCCATTTCCACCAGCCCCTCACCACCCTAGTCCTTCACCAGCAAAGCAGGCAGGGTTTTTTTTCCTGCACCTTCCATAGCAGCCTGAGGTCTGCGGGCTGTGCGGCCAAGAGGGATGCTCAAGGTTGGATTCACTGCAGCAGTCTCCAGCCCCATGACGGGCTCTGCAGGTCGGGGTGGGAGGCGGGCTCTGGGGCCAGGACAGGTGGCTCCCCGCAGCCCCACAGCTGGGGCGGTGGGAGGAAGGCTGTCACCGCAGCGGTGTCACCCGCCTGCTACCCTCTCCTGGGAGAAAGGGAGCTGAGCTGAAGGGCTGAACCAGTCACTGCTGGGGAGAGAGGTTCCTGCCCGCCCTGGGGCAGTGGGAGCCCTTGGAGAGCTGGGAGAGGAGGAAAGCAGATGCCTGGCTTGGGGCGAAGCCTGGGGATGGTGAGGGGAATGGCTCGATCCACTGGTGAGGCGAAGCAGTTCCTCTGGGAGAAAGCTGACTTGCCTGGCTGGAAGGAGGACCTCCTACACTTATTTTTTTCTTTTCCTCTCCTCTGGCTGCTTGCTGAGACCCTGTGAGCATGTTTGGTCCAATGCAGGGCCCTGCTCTGGAAAGGAGGGGATGCGGGAGCTGAGGCAGTGGAGAGGGTGAGAAGGGGAAGGAGGGCACGAAAAGAGAGAAGGAAATGCCAGGATTACAAGAGAAGGAACAACACAGGGACAGAGAGAGACTTGCTAAAAGCACAACGCTGGGCTGAGGCACACCAAGGAGAGGAACACTGCACCCTGCAGAAGTTGGAAACCAAATACAGTTATAAAGGCTGTATATCAGAGACAAGGAAGCGGTGCCATCTTGTATTTTAATGCAAAGTTTAATGTCAAAACTATTTTAAAGAGAAGAAAAAAACCAACTTGCTATATATATATATATATGTATATATATATATTTAGCTCTCGCCATTCCTTAGCTCCTTAGGGAACAGCCAAGGCTGGCTCCTGGGCATGGGGGGCAGACACCCCACATGCCAGCCCACAGTGCCCCAGCACGGCCGCAGCACCCCGGCGCAGCAATGGAGAAGGCACACAGCAAAATATTCACCTGAGACTCAAAACAAATGAACAGAAAAGAGCAGGTTTCACTTTCAGCTCTTTTAAATAAGTATCTCGCTAGATGAAAAACCATTTGCTACAGCCATTGCAAGAGTAATTTAAAACAATATGTTCTTTGAGCAGATGAACTAGGGAAGCCGTCTTCTGTGGCCGAAGTCCCCGGAGGGTGAGGAGGGCGAGCGCTGGTGGCAGCTTTTCCTGCAGCTGAGTCTCTCTGCCCCATCATCTCACACGTGTGAAGCACTGAACTGGCTTCCCGCAGCCAGATTGCTTCATAGAGCCCAAGTCAGAGCACTCAGAAGCTGCTCAACAGAACAGGTAGGAATTTAGTTTGGTGGTGACTTCTGCCTCTGCCAAATTCAGCTGAAATTTGCCAGTGGGCTGGAGAACATACTGTTCTTGCCTAAAATTCATTCCATAGGAAACAAGGCCAAAGTAAAGAAGGTGCAAATCAAAGACAACTGCTTTACAGAGAAGTAAAACTTGACCCTTCCTGCGAAAGGCATGTGTTTGTGAGCACCATCCTGCCTGAGGGCTGGCTTGGCTCAGTGAGCAGAGCTTCCAGAGCAGCCCCAGAGATGCCCCCGGGCTGGCATGCTCAGGCACCGGGCAGCCTGGGAAAGCCACACTGTCAGCTGCCCCAAACAAACCTTTACAGAAACCTCCGTCCTCCGAGACAGCGCACTCGCCGGCAAATATATTGCTATACAAATTTGCAGCATGTATCTTCTCCCCTAGTGCCAGTTCTTTTGACAACATACAAAAATAAAAAGCGGTCCATTTTGTTAGCAGTCACTGTGTACATATTTAGCAACTTCAGCCGATGACGCCAAAGTCCTCTTCAATAACGCTATGTGGCCAGATGGCTCGCAGTCACACATCATAAATTCCTTTCTGTGATTTCCATCTTGTATTTACCCAGCTCAATGTGTAACAGCTACTGGCATTGAAGGCTTCCTTTTTCAGAAACATCTGTGGTTTTGATAAGTCTTTGTAGGTATGGAAAAGCCTGAAGTCCTTCAGCTCCAGCTCTCGGAGCAGACTGTACCAGTACCGCACCACGGTGCTGTCATTGCCGCTGACCTCAAACCCGGGCCAGTGGACGTGCACCTCAAACACCAGCTGTCCTATCTGCTCAACAACATCCTCCAGGATCAGGTTTTCCAAAATTTTCCACTCAGCGCTCTCCATGTCTGCCTTAAGGACATCAATCTGCAACAAAAAATGTGAAAATGAGAGGCTTTGCAATTATTGTAATTAACATCTGAGGCCAAGCTTGTCCATTTTATAACATACATAGTTGCTCTGATGTATGTCCCTTTAGTGTTAAAAAAAATTTAAAAATCTCAGAACATCCTAGGGCTAATATGAACAACAGGTGAAGTTTAATGCTTGCCTGTTCACAGCCCTTCTCCTGCCTCCGACTCCTGTGCTGAAAAGCTTTGTGCCCTGAGGTGCCCAATGCCGCCGATCCTACAATCAAAGCATGTTATTGTTCCTTCACAAATCTTGTGGTGCCATCAAAGCTATGGAAAAAAGAAATACACATCACTAAAAAAAAAAGAGACAGGAATTACTGTTCCTTATTTCTCCATCACAAAATCCTGCAACAGAACAAAACACACCAACAGTGATTACTTGCACCACCACAGTAGAGCGGGGTCCTCGTGTGCCAGATGCTACATGCACCACACAAGGCAAGACAAGGCCAAGGTGAAATAAACACTACAAGCAGCTCAGGTCACCAGCTACCCACGGCCAAGCTGCTGCCTGAAGCTTTTGCAGGAATCACTAGGGATGCTGACTGAGGAGGACCAATTCAAAGGAGAATTATTCAAAGACTCTGCAGGGTTTTAAGAGCAGCTCCTCCAAAGAGAAAGGGATAAAAGGAAAGTAGCTATGGAGCTGCCTGAAGGAAAAAAAAAATACAACTAAGAAACAAGAGCCCTGTTTTAATTTTAGACCATTATTTAGTTTTGTCCATAGACAATGAGCAAAATAACTTCTCACAGCCCAAGACAACCGCAGGTTGATTTTCCTTGGAGGAGGGGACTTAAATGCTTGAACAAAAAAAAGAACATTTCATCAAAGTTTCACACCTGGTATAAAATGATGACTGCTGCAGTGCTCACAAGCTGCAGAGCTCAAGGGCTCACATTTCCCAGAGCTGAACAGGGGAAACTTTCCTCCGCAAGAGCGAGGTTTGCCTGTGCCACTTCCACCTGAGCTTCTGCCCGTCTGCTCACACTCAAGATGCATTTGAAGAGAAAACTGAAGACTTTATTTAGCATCAAGAATAGTAAAAAAAAAAAAACCAAACCAAAAACCAACGACAACAAAAAACACACACAAAGTAAACAACAACAACAAAAACCCCACAACCACAGGCCGTCTCGGCAGCCTACACTAACTCTTGTAGCAGTGTCAGAAAAGGCACCTGCACAGGTACAGGAGAGAAATTTGGGCAGACAGTGTAAAAGCATTGCCAAGGCAACTGCTTTCCTAAGCTGTGTCATCCCAGGAGGCCCCACTGGCATCAGGCTGTGCCCCATGGACCCCTCTGCCCAGGGCACAGCTCAGGGCTGTATATAACTTGACCATCCACTTCCATAGGTAGGTGCAGCTGAGAGGAGGAAGGCTTCCTCATATAGCTGTCACGCCACAATCTTCCCCACCCCTAACCAAAACCACAATGTCAAAAGACACTGGACAAGAAGTTTTAAGAGTGAATTAATTAATTTCAAATTTTAACCCCATGTCAAAAATAAACAACAGTAACTGTGTGGGCTTCCCACACAGGGCCTCTTGCTTCATGGCAAAGATCCCTCCACTCTATCTGGACCTGTAGCACCTGCGATGATCACACCTGGATGCCCAAAGCTCTGCAGTCTGTGGTCCCCAGTTGCCTGAGGGACAGACAAGACACAGGCAGGACTGGCAGCAGAGGGAAGAGACACCAAGACAAGAAGCGCAGAGGTTGAAGAGGCTGGGACCAGAGACTGATGGAGGAGTTATCCTCGGACTGAAGGTTTGGGTGAAAGACGCTGGAAAAAAGGAGTATGATGGAGAGCGTGGGCAGAGATTTAAGAGTCAAGGCTGGATGTAATGGAGGAAGAAATTTTAGTAATGAGGTACACCCAGAGCACAGCAGCAGCAATACAGAGTGCTCCTCTTCCTTGGGTTTAAAAGGGTCTTTGAAAGAGGGTCAAAACCAATGGAAGGTGAAGAGCTTGGTGCTTCCCAACTGCAAACGCATAAGTCAGAGAAGGGAGACAAGAGGAGCAATAGGCCCTGGGCTGTTCTCGTTCCCAATGGTGTAAAGGCTAGGACAGTGTATGGCTACTCCCACCTGTCTTACTACAACCTGGAGCTATGCCATGGGCAGGATAATGCTGCTACCAGTGGGAAAACAGAGGTGTTAGAGACAAACAGGGTGAAGCATCAGAAGGGGACTGGTTAGGAGGGTAGGACCAAGATCTGAGGACCCTGTGCAAGGCAGCTGCCATGGAGGGCTTGGTGATATCCTAGTTTCCAATAAGATGGTCACATCTACCTTCCCTTGTTCTCTCTCTGGCTGACTGGGGGGACTACGGTCATAACTGCTGAGGTGCCGAGCGCTCACAACCACATCAGCTGTCCTCAGCAGCTCTGCTCCGGCACTATGGATGGGCATGGGATAGCAAAAATTGGTAGGTGTCAAACACTTGCCATTTCTGTCTCCATCTGTAAAATGAGGGTATTAACCACCGAACTCCTGCTGAAGGGTGCAAGAGTTGTGCCCATGAAGGGCTGCGACACTTTTGCGGGACAAGCTGTAAAACACTGTGTTTTCAGAGCAGGACTTGTGAGAGTGGGACTTGAACGAGGTCCACAGTCACAGACCAAACAATGACAAGCCAAACTGGTGCCTGTCTGCTCATTAAGGCGGCATTGTGCCTCCTCCGCACTGGGAGGGCAGGGGGCCAGTGGAGAATGACCGAGGGATTACGGAATTAAAGCCCGTATTGTGGTACATCTGCACAGGGAGAGGAAGGTTGCACAGACAACCTTAGCTCTGGTATTTCCAAACTTGACTCCGTAACAAAGAGCCTGTCAGTCCGTCCATACGTGGGTCAGTGAAACAGTCTAGAATAATGCTCCTTTGGGTTCAAGAGGAGGCTGAATGTAAATGATGCTGCTCATGACATTTCAGCTGGGAAGTACTTCATGGTTGAGCTCACTTGTTTCCCTTTATACATTTAAATAGGTTACTTATTTTTCAGATAGCAACTTGCAGCTCTACCTGTAATGCAATTTTGTAGGTAGTTTTGATTCCGCATCGGTGTGATTGCCACAGTGCTGTGCTATCGCACTTCAGAAACCACAGATTTTTATCTTTGGGAGACTTGTGTAAATTTGAAAGGAGATAAATTATTCAAAACACTGGGGGAGGGGGGTCAGGGAGGGAATGTTTCTAAGTGGGTTTCTTTTGTTTTCCCATGATTTTACTTTATGGCAACAGTAGGACATCTTTTTCCCATGGTAATGTTTCCAGTCATCATCCAAGTTGGTTTGTTTTTCTCTCGTGACAGTAACTGCTCAGCAGGCACTCTGCACGCTCTGCACTGTGTTTGCGAAACTGATCCGAAAAGTGGCTGCTAACCAATGTTTCAGTAGGATAAAATGACTTACCGCAATAACTGCCTAAACACACACACAATACTAGTGGGGAATGTGCCATACACAGAATCCAGAGGCTCTTGATTACCTGTAGTGCCTCGCACTGCACAGAGACCCAGAGGGAGGAAGATACCTGTTGTGATGGCTTGCCAGGCAATGGGGCCAGCTCAGCCCAGAGTCTCCATTTTATGCCACAGATGGGGTAAAAAAACCAGCAGAACAGCTTTGTGTCAGACTATCTGAGCTAACACCGAACGCAAGTTTTGTGATGATTAGACCGCTCAGGAGATATTTACCCTCTGCGATAAGCAGAGCACTACTGATAAGAAATGCACTCCCACCTTCCAGATGCCTTGATTCAAAGAGCCAGTGAAAGGATTAGTGGACAAATCTATAAATTCAGAGCTCTAATTTGTTTGGGAGCACAGTCGGAGTCCGCTGCCGAGAGTAAATCCTGAAGGGCAAAGATCTACAGTGCCTGAAGGTAAAGGATGGCAGTCAATTGCCTGCTGGTTTCGAGCACTCCCAGACTAGGGCTGGTTCCTCTTATCTTCCACAAATCCTCTTATCTTCCACAAACTAACTAGGTTATCATGGAAAAGTAAAAAAATGTGGATTTTGTAATGTTTTCTCAGAGTTTAGCTCCCTTGAAAAAGCACTGCAGTACCGTACCAGTGACACCTGGAAAAAAGAAAAAACACAACACACACACAAACCCCACAAACCCCTTTCCTCATGCACAACCAAGCATATAAAACAGCTGAAAAAGCAAGCGTTTTAGCTAGTGAAGGTTAACACATACTGTATGAAGGCTCATTTCTTCTTTTTAGGGTAATGGCTTGTTACAACTCTGCATCACTTCCTAAAGCAGAGATCAGAGCTGTGTTTGCCTTCATTGTTTTTGAACTACCAGGGTTAACGGGGATTTCAGGCTGTGCGCTGCCCTGTGGGCACCATTTAAAGCTCCCTGTGGAGAGGAGTCAATTGAGAGTGAGTAGCTGGAGGAAGCAATTTAGCTGTATTACTTCCAGCAGGAACTCAGCATGTGGAAGCAGCAGCCAGGAACGGCAAAACCAGCAAAAGGGGTACAGGTCAGGCGAGGAGGATCCCTCCTTTTCCGTGGGAGCAGTTCTGTCGTGTAAGCTGGGAGCAGGAGAGCTGGTTATGGCTTTTGGGCAGAGGAGAGGAGCTCAGAACCACCCCATCCTCATGAACCCCAGTGCTGCACTCGGGGTTGGAGGCTGCTTCAGCAGCCCTGCTTCAGCTGGGCTCTCTTCAGCTCCCTGATACTGGCTTACCATTCTGACACCAGCTGTACAGCAAGACGAACTCTACTTGCTTGTGCATCAATTTTTCCTGTCTCTACCTAAGCACATTTCTCCATTTTCAGCAGACAAAACTCTAGAAAAATCTGTTTAATTTATATTTTGATAACACACAACTTTTCAGGTAATAAACAGGCTCTTGACTCTAGGGTGTGGTGGGTTTTTTGTGTTGTTTTTTTTTTTTTTTTTTAACATAGCTTTTCTCTTTTCCCATCTGCAGTCTTTCAGCATGATACCTCCCTTTCTTTCCTTTCAAAATGCCTCCAGCCCCTCCTCACCAGCAGGCAACAGCTTGGATGTTAAGTTCCTTTCATTCCCTTTTATTCCGAGCCGAGTCTGTAATTGATGGCAGACAGGATGCCACGTAGCCTAATAGCAAATTGTGCTCCCAGCAGCTTGCAACTGCCTCTTCCCCTGTGCTCCCTGCAGTCGGGGGGAGCAGAAACCATCCTGGCTCTCTCTGAGCCATCCAGCAGGGAGATGGGGACCGCTGTGGGCACGGTCTGAGCAACACAAGATACTGAAATCAGGAGAAAAGTCAATCACTACTGGTCAGTGATGTACAGCTCCAAACAGCAACACTTCTTCAAATTACCTGCCTTCCTACTCACATTTACCCCCTGCTGCGTGATGGTCCGTATGGCCAACTTCGAAATTACTCCAGGACAAAAGCATCATTTGAGCTTACTCACTCCGAAAGCGACAGATCAGGCACTTCTTGAAGTATCTGCTTAAGGCATCAAAGCCACAAAGCTGGTTTGTGCAGTCGGGTGCTTAACTGGTCTTTGGCCTTTTCATACAATAAAGGGCAACCATCCAGTTGAAGTCACTCATACAATACACATCAACGAAACAGAAAACCAGCAGTGAGTGCAGACAAGCTTCATTCCTCTGCTCTCACTGCTGATCCTCCATAGCCTTGAGAGTGACAGAATCTTTTTTTCCTCCCAGTTTTGGTGAAGTGCTTCCATGAAAGCGTTACACAGCAGGGGCAGGATATTAAGTCATTTTATGTTTACCACTTAAGCTGGAGAAAATGTTTCAAAATCATATTAAGAAAACTTATTTAACTTTCTCTGGCAGCCAACTGTCAGTCTAGCAACAGATTGCCAGAAGCAGTAATGGTCCCAGATACACAGGCATACCCACCCGGAAAGCTCACCCGGTGCAGGCAGGAGGCATCAATCTCAGCACTACGAGCATGTTGTCCCATGGTGAACTGCTCCCAGCACAGACCCACAAGGGCACCCCAAGTGACTCCCTCCCACAGCCACGAAGCCCAGGCAAGAGGGCCACCTGGCACTTTTGTTCCCCACTTCTCCCCTTGGTCTCTGATGCCAAGATATTTCCCCACGCACTCTCTCCATCTGGAAGCAATTTCTCTCTGCGGACTCATTACAGAAAAAGAGAAACCCCCCCAACTCCTTCAGTCCAGCCCAATTCAAGCCATGTCACTTACTGCAGTGGACAGGCATAGAAGAAGAGGCCTTTTAGCTGGCAGGAAGCTTTTTTTTTTTTCCTCCAATGCTACTTTAGCAGAGGACAAAATAACCTCTCGACAAACAACTGCCACCTGACTTAGGAGGTCATTATGGCCTGAAATCCTTTCTCCCTGGCTGCGTTTGGTCAGGAGGCTGCAGGGTTTCACCTGTGGCCTTCTTCTCATCACGAACATCTTTCTTCACTGTAGGATTAGTTCTTGGCATCTTCCCCGTCTTAGCTCACTCTGGGCACCGGACCAGCCAGAGACGGCAGCTCACTTGTTAATCATCTTCTGGTCATAAAATAATACATGTCCCCAAGCTTGAATTAATTTTCAGGCAGGTTTGATGGGTTTAGCTAGCATTATGCTACAATGACCTTAAAGGTAGAAGTACTGTGCTTGCTACCCAGCGAGACCAGGATTCCTGTACAGTGACCCAGAGAATAGGATCCACAAGCCCTAAGCATGTGGCAGGCCAGCACTATACACAGACAACGCTGAGGGAGAGGACTTCCCCCTCACAAAAATCCTGAGCATCAAAGATCTTGGTTACTCATCTCTTTAAACCAAAACCGGTCTCCAGAACAGGCAACAGGAACCTCACCACTAACTTAGGACTCAAACTGATGCTTTCTCAGAGGCAACAGGGTGAAGAGCCACTATGAGGACACCAGCCCGCAAACAGTGACCTCGTCGCCTGCTCAGAGTGGCAGCAGCTCGCAAGCGATCATCCCTGCTCGAAAACACTGTGCCCAGCTCCCATTTGCACCATGTTACCTTTTTCAATTTACACGGATCTTTTATTGTACAGAAAAAGATGAAAATTAGGACCATACCATGTCCCTCAATCCAGTGGCTAGATTGCCCAAGTGGGAAAAATCCCACCAGGAAGCTGCAGAAACCCTGATCTTAAATTATTTATCAGCTCGATCATCAGCAAGAGCTCTGCCCATCAAAGCCTGTGCTGCAAACAGACATAGAATCATAGAATGTCCTGAGTTGGAAGGGACCCACAAGGCTCATCGAGTCCAACTCCTGTCCCTTCATATGACAACCCCACAGTTCACACCATGTGTCTGAATATTGCACTTATTCCACCAGCAGCCAAAAGCCCAGGCTGGAAGCGCAGCCGCTCCACGCACAGCTCTGGCCAAGCACACGAGTTTCTTTGCAAACCATTCAGCCATCTAATCTCACAGGAGATGTCCCGCTGCCCGCTCCCCCTGCAAAGGGGGAAAATCTTTTCATTTCTGTTCTTTTGATCTTCTCTGCCAGACACTGCTGGATGCCTGTGGGAACGGATGTTTGCGCAAAAGAAGAAATGCTGTAAGCTGGACTCTCAAGTCTCTTCATTAAAGGGGAACAAACATTTGCCATCTGTTTGTGCTGCCCCAGCACCAAGCAAAGGCAGAGAGACCTGGCTCTGTCCTTACATCAGGTCACGTTATTCTGGTCTTGCTAAAGGTGAAAGCCAGCAGCATCACAACAAATGCATTACGAGGGGACAAGGGGGCAGTCAGTGCAGGAGTTTGGCATTAGAAGGCAAACAGTTAAGCAGCAATTGATACCCATGCCACACATGCAAGGGACAGAGGGTTTAGGCTACTGTAAAGTAGTTGTGCATAGTAAATAGTATTTTGGCAGCAAGACCTGCTATTGTTTATTAATACAGTGCACACAGGGGCCTTCAAAATGTTCCACCTTCAAAAATGTTCACCACACCTTAAAGAATATCTCTTGGAGGATGAGAACATGCAGCCTTCACATAAATGGGTAGCTCTAATAAATCTGGTGGAGGACCTGGTTTCCATCTGCACTAGCCAGTGCAATAAAATCCTTCAAGACTGCATCCCTTCATGGGAATCTATTTGTTTCACTCCTTTTCTGGTCCAAGGTGTCCACCTGCCTCTCTTCTTCTTCAATCTGTGTCTGCCCACCCTGGTTGCAACCACAGCAGGAAGAAAGCTGCACTTTCCTGAAAACGTGAATAAGGAACACCCTGGACTGCTTGCACGTCTATCAGATTTCATCTGAGACAGGCAGTGAGGAAAGGAGAGCTGCTGTGACTTTGACCTCTGGGTTTCAAGTTTTTGAGAATGGAGGGATACCTTAAACTGCTGTCAGTTCAAAAAGGAGACCAGAAAGGTGAAAGTATTCAAACAAGAGATGGCCAATTCCAATGACAAGAATTTGTAAACAATGACAGGAGGAGGTATGAGCTACTAGAGACAAACATGGAGGAAAGTGCTCTGGATAGGGCACTTATCTAAAGAACTTGTTAATGTCAATCACTCCCTGGAAATTGTGAAAAAGATGGGTAATGGAGAAAGACCAGGGTGCTTATGGGAAGGAGGTTGCTATCCATTCTCATAAAACCAAGTGTCATGTCATGGACCACCACCCTGAGCAGATATTCAGCACCTTGGCTGAATCAAAACCATGCAGATTCACACCACTGTGCTTAAGCCGGTGCTTTAATGGCTTAAGCAGGAGCTGGGGAGCACAAATACAGGTCTGAGCTCAGCAGGAGCCCTGCATCTGGTACCACTTTGTGAAGCAGGGAAGGTTCCCCTGCTCCTGCTCAACTCTGGTTTTGGTCGGAGGGTGGAACCAGGAGTGACCAGCTTCTTGCAGCAGCAGCGTTTCACTGATGCTTCCATGGTGCCTGCAGCGAGCGCCATGCTCTTCCGAATGCAACTGACACTGAAATAGTGGTTATGCTGCTGCTGCCATCGAAAAGAAGGTGGGATGGTATATTCGTGCACTGCACTGTGCTGGGAATGGAACACACGTTGTGCAGCCCTCTAGTAAAGCTGGGGGAAAGCAGATTTTTAACACCTGATGTTTCTGAAGGGTCTGCCTTAACAACAACTACAGCCAAAAAAAAGGAAAATAAACTCCTAAAAAAATCCTGCTTCCTTTTTAGTTTTTTTCAGACAAGAATATTCTTTGAAAGTGTGGGGTTTTCTGGGGGGTTTCGTTTGTTTGGTTGCTTTTGTTTTTTAAAAAGAAGACCTGCATAAGTTCTGTTTCAACAGCTAAATACTTCCATTACAATTCAGGCATTACACTGGCCCTTTTCCTAGGGGAAGAAAAGGCTACAAATCGCACCACATTCAGCCCACGTTATCATCAAAAAGATCTTTGCTCCACACCTGACAACTGCATACTAAACAGCACCTTCAAGTCCCTCCGTAGAAACACTCCATTCTTAACAATATCTTGAAAACTGCTCCTGGTGGAAAGAATTTAAATGAGGGGAAAGGAGATGTAGAGACCAAGAGAAAACTCCACAAAGGAATGTGTATGACGCATTCCGTGCACACAATCCGGGCAGTGGGAGAGGTGGTGAGGAGTAAATCACTGTCCAAAGACCTTTGCTTCCAGAAATATGAGGCTGTCAAGCACACTTCTCCTTGCAGCCAAACTCTTCAATCTATTTACAGTTAAAGTACTTCATGCAGCAGCAGCCTCAGCTGACTAAGCAAATGCAGAGCAATTACCACCTTGATTTCATTATCACTAGAATTAAAAAATATGTACATCCAAGAAAGAAATAGTGTGACAGGGGCTTGTAGATTACTCAGGAGCAATCATTACAAGGTTACAGAAGGCATCATTTCCAAGTGCAGCTGGAAACATGTGCACCAGTTCAATCACCCCTTTTCAGCAACTGGAGTAAAATTCGCTAACTCACTGATACACCCCTAAACAAAAGGGTCACACACAGCAACGGTTAGTGGTCAAACAGCAGCTTGCTTTAACTCCAAGGAAATTGGTCACATTAGACAGAAAACTAATTTGTCCCAGGATGTACAAACATAACCTCAAAGGGACTGAATGCCTGTGTTACAGGCAATATGTCTCACAAGAATTCATAAATCAAATTACAGACCTATGGGCAGATGCTTATTGTAGAATAACATGCCCTCCAGCACTCTGAGCTTTTGCTTTAATTGGATGACTTAAAAAAAAAAAAAACCAAAACCGTTTTATGGCTAGTCTGCCATTGTTGTTATCTCTGGTGCTTTCCCCTTTCAGCCCAACCAACACCACGCATATGAGACACATTTGCAGAACTTTGAAGTCCTGATCCTGACTTGTCAGACAAATGCTGAGCACAGACAGCATCTCAGACAGACGTATCCTGAACACAGAGCTGAGTGTGGAGTCACCACCACAGTTCCCTACATCCTGCAGGTTTTCCCCCTGTGCATGCCCTGAGGTTACCATACACCTGCATGGCAGGTTTCGCTCTTCCTGCATTCATTCATATCTTTCTCCTCCCACACAGAAATAGGAGGCTGGAGCTGAAGCAAAAAAACAAAACAGAGGAATGCACACAAGGAATTTTTAAGAGTGCACTCCTTCCCCACTGCTCAGGTCCCCTTTCCTATTCCCACCGCATCTGCCCATGCTGCACAGCTGTGCACCGCCAGCCACTGACACTGCTTTCGCCTGCACCAGAGCCGCGGCACACATTACCCTTATCCCTTCTGGTTTTCGTGGATCACTTAGATGCGCACACATTATCAGCGTGGCTCAGGTCACATCTGCTAGCATTTTCCCCCCACGTGCTAAAACCAAAACAGAACAGAAGCCCAAATACGCACATACAGTACCTCAGTACAACAGACCTACGCTGCTCACACGGTGATAAACTCCGATTTTTGGGAAAAAACAACCCACAGTAAATATGAAGCTGCAAATTGCTCTCCTAATTGATTAAAAATGACTCCAAATATCCAGTTTAAGAACTGCTGAAACAATTCTCTGCCAGGAAAAATAACTCGGAAAAATGGGAATTACATATCAGTTCTCTGGGTGTCTCAATAATTTCCTACGGCACCACTGAGATGCTTCTCGCAGGTCTGGGGAATGTGTTTCTCTCTCTCTTCTCCACTAATGGCATTTTCTAATGCTGCAGCAGTACTGGTGTTTGAGAATGTCTCAACATGTTGTTATTTAAGAAAAAGAGAAGAAGTGGCCACCAGTCTCAGCTGGACTGTCCCTGTGTGATACTGGGGCAAGTCACTCGAGTGGGATGCACCTCGCCCAGCCTTAGACATCTAAAACCGAACCAGCATTCCAGGCTCGCTTAAGAGAGCACAGAGAAAAGAGGAACGAACTTCTAAATGGCAATCTGAGAAGTGCAGCTCACATCATCCAGCCTGTTTTAAATGTCTGCCCTTAGATGAAATAAACTCAGGGGAACTGCTAAGGTGCAGTTTATGAGAGGACCTCTACAGCTATTTCAAACATGGAAATATAAGTTAATAGAAGTGAGTTCCACAATTCTCCATCCCCTGGCAGGTCATTTATTTAGACTACAAGCTCTCAGAGCTATGGTATTACATCTGCCTAGTGTGAAACGGTCCAGTGCTAATACAGGACTTAATATGCAGAGTAACTCCTACTATAAATAGGCCAGGACAAGCCACTTACTCTTTAAAAAAAAAAAAAAAATCAGCGATCAGTCCTCTGGGATAAAACCCTTTCTCTTGTGCCATGCAGAAACAGATATAACGAAGAGACAGTCTGATGTATCCACATAAAAGCAAACAAGATGATAAGCAGCAGCAGTGCAGAGATTTCCAAGGGAGGAAGGCAAATACAGCAGTCACAGCCTGAGCTGAGATCCCGTCAAGACTTCCGAACAGTGCTGATTGCTGATATTCCAGCTGCAGGAGGGGGAGCGAAACACTAAGAAGATGTTATGGGAAATGCAGGATCTCTCGTATTGGAGGAGACTTAGAGAATCTAGTACGATAACCCTACCAAAACGAAGTCTGTTCTTCACAAATATATCTGGATGGTAAATAACAGCTGCAGAAAAAGGGCCACTTAAGCCTAAAGACCAGTGATTGCACAAGAAAACTTAGATGTGAAAATAAGCTAAAAATCAGATGAAGGGTGAGTTTTTTTCCTCTAGAATTGACATTCTGGAAAAGACCCAAATAATCATAATAAAGCAAAGAAAAAATTAAGCCCTTTCAAGACAGAACTCCAAACATTTACTTAAGGATTTGTATGATGTAGTGATTCAAGAGATCAGGTCTCATTTGGTCTTGCTGACACTCCAAATGGAGCAAAGTGCACATCTGGACTTGAGCCTCCCCCTCCAGCAAGGTCAAGGGGGCTCCTCCCCAGCTGCAGCAGCGATGGAGACAAGGACTCACCTCCCTGCAAGAGCTCCCAGGCTTCTGAGCTCCTCATGCTGAGCTCAGGCTTCCACATCAGGACAGAGATAGGGCTGCAGGCGCCCATCAGCAGGTAGTGAGGACCTTCTGTGAGCTGGGATGGCAGCTGAGCAGAATTTATAAATACTGGTGGCATCCACATGTTGAATTTGCGCACAGCAGCCCCTCACTGAAAACTCACACTAAGTAACGCCCAGGCTCCCCATGAAATACCAAAGTCCACCCTTGCAAGGGATAATTGAAGTAAAATGATTTGTCTAGGTCAGAGACGGGTTCAAGAATTCAAAAGACTATTCTGTCCCCTGCAGTCCTGAGATGCGTGTAGTAAAGAGTAATTGCATGGATTTGGTTGCTCCAAAACTCGAAGGTGGGCTTTTTCCAACCTGGAGAATTAATTTTTTTATTTTGTTAATCAAATCTCCATGCACAACTAAGTTGCTATACAGTTTTCCCTGGGTTTTTATTTTACATTTATTTGTGTACTGCCAACAGATCTGATTTTAAACTGAAATGGTAAATCAATCTTCTTAATCTTTGATCTTTCACACCAGTCTTCACAAAACTAAAAGTGCAGCACAAAATAGACTCTACAGTATCTGCTTTAGGAGAGGAGCAAGTGATAAATTACTTGCCTAAAAGGAGATGAGGTTATTAATCAAAATGGCTTCAGGGTGTAGTGTTTTGAAGTTATGTTGAGTATTAAATAACACGTGAAAGGGGGTGGTTTTTCTTTTTGAAACCCTAAATCTAAGCCTATTCAATAAAAAGAAGCAGACACCTGTTAGTCATGTTGTCACAGAAAAAAAATCTTCATGAAGAGCCAGTGTAAATTAAAGCTTTCAAATCAAAATCATGACTCAAAGATCACTTTGCATTTATTTTCATCATAAACAATGACACAGTTTGGTTTCTTATACAATTTTTCAAGAAGACTTGAGCAGCAGGAGTTGAACCCAATTCTGCAGAAGGATGCAATTCATAGGAGTTATGCCTATGAGCACTTCCTGATGAAATGAAGGTTTTACTTTGTGTTCTCAGATTCCCCTTTCCAGCTTAATTTGTTTTCCAAGAAAGTGTCTTATCCACTCCTGAGCTATACTGTCAAGGAATGCAAATTCATAGTGCTTCCTGAAGGCACCACAGGAGATTTGTCCTACAGAGCTCCAGAAAGAGGAAAACTACTACTGAAGTAAGAGTTTGCATGTGTGAACATGCATGATTTACTCATGCATGCCCATTCAGGACAGAATGAACTCTTGCTTGCTGCTGCTGCTCAGAGCCTTTCTGTCAAAGTTTTTAAATTCTGCTTTACAGCACAACCTTTGGAATACAGAACACATGTAGTAGCTTGGTTTGAATTTCTGGTTAAGGCTTAAGGCTTTTGGTAGAGGAGGTAATGTTGGAGTGGAGGGAGCTTGCTTGCATTTCAATGTGGTCTTCCCCTTATACTTTTATTGCTTACTAAAATCCAGGCTACATGGAAGACAGCAACCTTCTGAGCAGGACACCGATACCACACACGACGCGGATCTATGCTAGGACTAGGTGAATGGTTTATTTAGATAGCCGAATTGGCCTCCTTGTAACTGCAATTCAGACTAATGATCCCCTTGCAAGACCATGGAACCAGCTGTGACTAGTCTAGAAGAGCCACTGACTCCCACAGTAGTCTTGTATCCAAGTCAGGACATTACAGTGTGGATGAACAGACAACCACATAATTAAGAAACTGGTTGGATGGTTGGGCTCAGCGGACAGTAGTTAATGGGTTGTGCTCTACTTGGAGGTCTGTTACAAGTAGGGTGTCACAGGGTCTATACTAGGATTTGTCCTGTTTAACATCTGTACCAGTTACCTAGAGGAGGTGTTAGATGACACTCTTGCCATGTTTGTGGATGACATCAAATTGGTGGGACCAGTCATTACACACCCTCAAGGGCAGAGGTGCCATCCAGAGGGACCCGGACAGGCTGGAGGGGTGGGTTGACAGGAACCTGATGAGATTCAACAAGGACAAATGCCAAGTCCCACACCTGGGAAAGACCCACTGCAATGATACAGGCCAGGGACTGCCTGCCTGGCTGGGGAACAGCTCTGAGAAAGGTCCTGGGGCTCATGGTGCAATGAGGGCCAACAGCATCCCAGGATGCATAAGCAGGGACATGGCCCACAGACCAAAGAGTGTGATTATCTCCCTGTACTCAGCACTTGTGAGAGTGTATCTAGATACTACATCCAGTTTGGGTCCTCACAACACAAGACAGACAATGATAAACTGAGATGAGTTCAGCTGGGAACCACCAATATGGTTGTGGACTGGAACACTTGCCCTGCAAGGAGAAGCTAGGGGCATGAGCCTTGCTCAACCTAGGCAGGAGAGGGCTTTGTAGTAGGGGACTAACAGACTGTAGAGCCTACGAAGAGGTCAATATGACAGCAGAGACAGGCTTTTCAGTAGTGCACAGATGTAGGACAAGAGACAACGGGCACAAATTGAAATTGGAGGCTTTCAGACTGGATATAAGGAGAAACTTCTTCACAACGAGGTCAAGCCAGACAACAGCTGGCCTAGAGAAGCTGTGCAGCCTCCATTCTGGAGAAGACTCAGTGGTTTTCAAGACCAGTGTAGGATAAAGCCTTGAACAACCTGGTCTGACTTCACAGCTGGCCTTGCTTTGAGCAGAGGATTGAACTACAGGCCTCTCAAGATCCCTTCTGACTTGAATTATCCAGCGACTCTGTACAAAGTTCCTCATCCAGCGACCACTAATCCATGGGTAACACCAGCACTGTAGCATCCTCACCACAGCAGGTAGTTAGAGAACACAAAAGTGAAACCTTTCACAAAGTTGGACTCCACTGCAATAAGAGAGTCTTGTGCATTCAGTGGCATTCTTCCTTTTTTTCCACTGTTCATCAGCAGTGTGCTACAGTGTGCACGTTCAGCAAAAAAATTGTGGGGAGGGAAGGAAAATGAACAAGATTAATTTTTTACAACTTTATCCTTTCCTGTGGCGAATAAAATACTGCTCTTCTCAGAAGATACACCAGTAAATTTTCAGCTTAGATATGTGTACCAGGAAGCAGGACTCTCACAACATCCTCTGTTGATTATTCCAGGGCTTAAAAGATTTCACACTCTAACAGTTCCCCAAAATACTCCGACTACGTTTCCTTTGTCAGTCTCATCCTAATATAGTACTAGATAAGTCTTCCGCCTCCAGGCTATTTAGAATTGAGGACTGTTATGCTACACAGCCAATTAGAAAGATCAAGTTCTTTTAATCTTTCCTCAAATCCACTCTCACACCAAAAACCTGTTTGTATTTCTTGCCATAACATCAGGATGGGTTTCCCTTTCTGTGGGTGAGGTCCAAGTACTGACTGCGGAATAGTAGGTGTGCTCTCATCCAAGCCAGAGTGTAAGCAAGCCCATCCAAGTTCTTTGATTCTCTCGCACACAAAACCCCCAAATTGCACATTTTCTTTTCAAGGCTACAACAGCAAGAACTCCAGGAGGCCTTCTCTGTCCTTTCTTCATCAGCCTGATCCAAAGTCCCTAACACCAGTGAAAATAGTCTCAATCCCTTGGAGGGGCTTGGATCAAGTCCCAAACATTAAACAACAAAAGCAAGGAGAAAATGAGGCATTAGCTTCAAATGTAGCTGCCTGGAATTCTTGCCTTGAAGTGGGGACAGAAGGATTTTGAGGGTAGGTAGAAGGATTTTCAAAATTAAAAAGAATGGGACAAAGAGCATGTTTTAACTTTCTAACTGAAAAAAGTGCTTTGGAAAATATTCTGTGAAACTGTTTCGAATTAACTTATTTATTCAGCCACGGGAACATTCCACTCACATTCACCGGAAGAATGAAAACCTGAATGTCACAGTATTTACTTGGAGCTTTTCTGTGTCTTTATGCAACATACAACTTCTCAGGGTGCCTTCCAAATTAAAGACAAATTGAACAGAACAATGTGAGGAGGGTCAGCCCATTCAGGTATTTCACGAATAGGAAGTAACGGAAGACTGTAGAATGTATAACAGCTTCATCCTCACCAGAAGAAAGTCCTGACTTTACTAATGCCATAGTTTTGCACAGGGGAGCTACTCGAATGCACATAGAGCAAGAGGCTGTATGCACTGTCCATAAGGCGACAACACACTTAACCAAATCCTATGCCATGTGTATACAGCTAGAGAAAAACCTGATCACACTTGTTACATGTGAATTATGTTATTCGGTTGCCCTTCAGCCAGCGGCTTTCATGTAAGACACCTTTTGCCCAGAAAGTTATATACTAAGACTTCATAGCTACACCCTCCTCATTCACAGAAGGTCTTAAAATCACTCCATGTTGTCATGATAACCTGGGAACTGACTGTTCTCAGCAGGCCTGGTATATCAAAACACTCATACTTTTTCTGGATCAGGTCATTAATCATTTGTTCTGTGACTAACTCTTCTAAAATTAAAAAAAAAAAAAATCAATGTGAGGCACACATCAAAAGAAAGGCATCTCTCTCTCCAGATGTTTCACTAATGCATGGCCTAGTATAGTTACAGTATGACTAAGAAGTAGGAAAAAGCTTTTTTTTCAGCTCTTATCTTCAAAATGGTCCAATCGGTAGAGCTGAACCGAAAAGAAAATAGAAAAGCAGGGAATAAACTGAAAAAGACATCTTGCATTTTCTAATAACAAACCAAACAAACATTGCACTGCTTGCTCTGTAAATCTTATGGAAAAGTTCCTCCTTAGCTCAGACTGCCTATTTCTTAAAACACAAAGACAAGCAGACCTAGCTGCAGGCAATGAAGTATATTAGCATTTGAATTCATGCTTGAATATCCTCTGAAGGAAAAAGTCTATTAAAAGCAACCTAAGGGACCTCCTCGAATGTATTCTGGCAATGGTTATTCGAGCCTTTAAGACATCTAATGTCTTTACAGTTCCTCAAAAATAAACTGAGATCTGTTTAAAAAAACCCACAGATCGCTGCCAATTTCAAAACAGGATGTTTTTGTTGTTGACAACTGTAATTAGGACCAGTGACCTTCAAAATGTAAACAGCACATCCATTGCCTCTTCTAATTACTGCTGCAAAGATTTTTTTCTCTTTCTAAACTTGGCTGTATGGGTAGTTCAGCATTCATACCCAGGCAACAACCGGAACTTCCACAGGACTGAAAACGCAAGCACCCAATGTCACCAGCTAGTTGAAGAGAATACGAAGGGAGTAGGATGAAAGTATTTAGTATATGGCTAGTGATTTAAAATCAAAGTGGCTGTTATAAGCACACAGAAAAAGCAAAACAGACAAGGCACCCCTACAAGAAATGTATTATCAGTATTTCTGAAGAAAGGCCCATTGTCAGGAGATGTCCTTGGAAAATGCCTGATCTCCTGAGACACCAAGGACGAAGACCTGCAGCATTCCCAACACCCAACCCTGCAGTCAGAAACCTGATGCAGGAGTCCTCACCTTCTGATGACCGAATTCATTCATTATGGTGCCCAGCTTCTTCGTGTTGCTGTGAAGTTTATGAGCAGCGATGGCTGGATTGGGATCCCTCCAGTCGATGGAGAGGCGGTGATACCAGAGGTGCCGACCCTCCTGAATGTGTGCAGACTTGATGCTGGGGTCAAAGCGATGCACCTCGCATCCACTGTTGGCCATGCTGGTCTCAAACTGGTTGTCATCACTGCCTAGCCTGCAAAAAAAAAAAAAAACAAAAAACAAACCACCACCAAAACAAACAAACCAAAAAAAAAAGATGAAACTACTAATGCTGCAAAAAGAACTATTAGTGAGTAGAACATTCTGATGATTCATAGTAAAAGAAGGTAAAATCCAACCGATTTGTTTCTGCAGCAAAGTGGTGGAGCTGTCGTGCTCCTTCTCAGGGTATATCCACAGACTGAGCACAACCTAACCCTCATTCTGACAAGATAACCAGAAATAAAGCTAAGAGTCCAAAATAATCCCTGCTGAAGAACTGGAACAAGTTGTTAAAGGAAATTTAAAGGAACATGTGTTTTTTTCCCAATGTCACAGTCATAACTGACCTTAAGAAACTTTTAATTAATTTTTCATTTATAGAATGAAACTACTGGAGTGGATTGGATGAACTAACCTCACCAGAAAATTCAAGCTCAATGCAATATACTGCATATAATTATCAGAACAAGAACTAAACCACTTTTAGCCAGGCCAATAACCCTCCCAAAGAGCTTTTTCTTAATTCAGAAGTTGACATCATTTATAAGAAAGTAAATTAAAAGTTAGAACCTTTGTGCTGCCATTATTCCTCTGTTTATATTTCATATTTTTATATATTCCTCTCTTTTCAATTTGCCTTTTCTTAACAAGATTACAATACATTCCTTAGTCCCCACTGTGCAAACTTCCAATAACCAAGCCATAAGCAGGACAGCAAATACTGTATACAATATTGTTTTGTTAAAATCAGGCACGTTTCCCACTGTGTCTATAGTCTGGTGTCACCAAATGAGCCGTAATGGCCACCAATAGGGTCAAGACACCAGAACCAAATGCCTCTCTCTGCACAGGCAAATACAGATAAAAAAGCAATTTTAAAAATAACCCCTTCACAACAGCAGCAGTTTTTACATGGACTTAAGAGTATGATTGCTGCTAATTTCGCAAAGACCTCAAAGAAGAAGAACAGCTAATAGCCCCATCATACAGCAGTGTTGTCTCAGTCCCTGTCTCTGCAAGGAGATGATGTGTTCTACAAGGCTGTGCCATATTCCTACCTCCTACAGGCCATTGGTTCACACAGGGTACACCAAAAGAAAAAAAATACTGGTATTTACCATTGCAATCACACATGTGGACCACAGACCTTACCGTGGTGTGAACCTGAAACAACTCTGGCTATTTGCATCAATACATAAAACACTATAAATCATGCTACACTATGATAAGTCAATCAATTGACATAAAGTGTTTCACACAGATAACACACTGATAAACTAAAATGAATCCAATTCTTGAAACGACGTTTGGAAGAGCATGCGTTTTGGAAGTTACCAATATGGTATCACATCCGCTGTAACACTGGCTAAGCACCATGTAATGATGCCCTATAAGAAGGTCTTCTCCTCAACCACCTTCCCTTCCAGGCATCCTGGGAAAGCAGGAGACAGGCTTTGCAAAAACAGCCCAGCATGCTGTGAAGAATGACTCTATTTCACAGGATTCCAGCCCATACAGATGTGTAGGAGGAAAAGACGAGTTTTCTTTTAATACGTTCAACACACATTAGGAGAAAAGTTCAGAAGTTAACCAAGTGAATCGACATATTTGTTTGCAAGTGGCTTTCTACAGAAGGCACACTGATGAACGAAGAGCAACGTAATCTCCTAGGAATGAGAAGCTGGCTAAAAATGAACAAAATGTGAATTGTTGGGACTGTTACAGCATTAGAGTGATGAGCCTACCAGCAACTGACGGAGATACATGTCCGTGACACTTCTAACAGTGCCAGCTGGTGCAACCGAGAGGGCCAGATGCTTTTGTTGCAGACAGACCTCAGGCTGCCTCCAAACAGAACGCTGCTCGTGTGGACTGCAAAGGGAGGTTCACAGCCGTGCAAAACAGAAATAGCAAATAGATGAGGGTGAAGAAGGTGCTGATATATCTTCTAGTACTCTGGCTACCAGCTCACATTTATGCCTGAAGAAGAGATCTAACCAACAACAAATATTTCAGACAGAAAATAAGGTCATGTCCGAAAGAAGTGGTTTGAAAAATTCCTGGCTCACATGTCATCATGCTAAGGGATAATGCAGCATGAAAAAGGTAAACAAAGGAGGTCTCCTAAGAAAGATTTTGTGTTACTTAAAAAGGAACCATGATATTAAAAGAAAGGTGTGGAGGTCATGGAAGACTAGAGAGGCCATTCCTCACTGTCAGGATAGAGCAGCTGCTGCCTCCAGCAACAGCAAAATAAAAAAGTGCTAAAGAAACTGACCTATTTTTACTGTAAAGTAGAAGCGAGCTTGGTTCCAGGGTCAGCGTCGCAGGCAGTGCCCCGCAGTGGGGGCAGAGGTGGGCTCTTGAAGCAGCAGCAACAGCCCCCTGCCTGCAAAGGGAAAGGGGCAGCTCGCCAGCTCCGCGGGGACACTGACCCAGCACAGAGCGCAGCAGGACACGGTGTCCCTTGGCTGTCCCCTGCTCCCCGGGTTCGCCGAGGGTCACGGCACACAGAGCCTCGCGCTCGGAACGAACGCCGAGCGGCAGCTTTGGCACCGCACCGAGCATCGCGCCGGCCCCTGCCACGTCCTGGAGCGCAGCAAACACAGAGGTGGCACAAAAACCGCTTTGTCACCTCCAGCACAGCGCTGCTGGGCACCTGGATCTGGATACAGCCTGATCACTGCAGGGACTCCAGCTCCCACAGGGACCACAGGACGGAGGTGTGAAAACACACACCTTAAGGTCCAGCTTTCCCTTTCTGTGCTCCCTCTCCCCTCCTTTTTCCCCAAAGGAAGATAACTGAGCTCTCCACCTCAGGAAACAAGCAGCATCCTGTCTGGATCCTAAAGCCTCAACACTTTAAGATCCACCTGAAAGGGCTCTTATGCAGTACTGCAGCCAGGCTCTTTAAACATCAACCAGTATGTTTCTGAAATCCTGTTCACTCATATTACCCCAGCTTGAGTGCCTGCCTGTGGTGTTTGTAACAGACTTAATCTGAGCAGATTTAGCACTAATAACTAGAACTCACTAATGCATATTGCAATTATGTGTCATACTGGGAAATCCTGTGCCCCAAGCAAAAACACTGCTGCCTCTCAGTAGTGGAGGCAAGTAATACTAATCTAAGAAGACCTTCAGATGTTTCACTTGCTCCCACTCACAAGTAACCTCTTCTATAGCATTCAAGAAGGCAAAGCCTAAGCAGCATGTTTTGTTCCATTTTTAATGATATATGGATTTAATTCAGGATTCCCAGTAACACTCACACTGAACTTTCACATTTGTCCTCCATCTATCCTCTCCACAGAGAATGTTCTTCATTGGAAGCAGCTGCTTCCCTTTCGCTCTTTATGAACTGTTTGAGATAACAAAAATGTTTAAAGGGGGTTTTTGTCTTACTCAGAATAAAATTACCTTTCTGCCTGTCATAAGCTAAAGGAAGCAGGTCTGAGAGAAGAATTATGCAGTAACAAGCTCCAAAGGCTGCAGAAGTAAACCAGGGGATTGAAGACTGCTCCTCCTTAACCTCAAATATTTTCCTTTTGTTTTTTAGCTGTTTCATGTGATGGTTGGGTATTTACTGCACATGTGTATCTTATGATTGATGGGAGAGCCAACATCAATTTCAATCTCTACTAAGCCCTACTATTCCATCAGTAGAGAAAACCTGGCATTCAGGCTCCCTGTACCATATCCAAAACAGCACCACATATAATGCACTGGTATACACGAGCTAGCTCAGATTTATTCAAAACTATTAGCAAGTTACCTTTGTGCTGGTCAGCTTTGTGCCAAATCTGCATTTCCTAGCACAGATTAAATCAACTCTGCATTGTGTCTACCAGCCAATTCAACAGAAATGCCATTTTCAACCCACACTTGCTCCATAGCAAAAGGGAAGAGAGACATTAATACAGGAACTCAGGTCTAATATTAACAATCACGTAACTTGAAGGACAAGGTCTAGATTTATTCCACTGAACTTTGATTACTTTACCAAGACATCTAAAGTCAGCAACCACATTATCCCAGACTTCCTCTACAGTCAAAGGAAAGCTACACCTACCACTAGAATGTTATTTAGCTTAGCTGAAATTCCACCTGAATGCGCCTGGCTCTGCCTAGCGACTATTAGAAGGAGCCTCAGACAATGAGTCAGTACTACAGTCAAGTGGGTGATGTCTGGACCTGAGCATGGGATAACATAGCACCTCTCCTAATTTGCATGGGAATGTGAAAAACTGAGGGAAAACAAATCATGTAAACTTATATTTGGATTAAAATCAGGTAAGTATAATTCGAAGTAGATTGCAAATGACATTCAGAAAACAGGAAGCAATAGCAGTTGAGAGGAGTTTGTTCTCCATATATATGATTTGTCTCCAAGGGGCACGATATTGTCGTTCTGCCGCAGGGCAATGTAGCTGAGCAAACCTTGAGAGCAACTCTCTCCAAATATAAGACCACAGAAATTATCAGAAAACACTCCCGTTGCCTGCAGTGCACTCTGCATCCACTTTGTGTTAATTGCTGGTGTTAGCTACTACGTACTCATCACTGAGAAACGCCAGCCAGACACAGTTCCTCGCTATCCATCCTCTGTACACCCACAGCAGCAAAATCACAGAAATAAACTGTGCTGGTTCAAGGGAGGTGAAACCTTTCTATACATCTCTCAGCTAAAGCTAGCTCCTAGGACAGCACAGACAGTTTTATTAGGCTGCAACCATGTGGTGATCTGTGTGAAACGAGCTCCAGATCGCAGCGATCATTCTGCTAATGCACCTGGGGCACTGATGGGTAACACAAGAGGCCAGTGGCCTGATGAACTCCCAGGACTGACCTCCCTCATCCCCCTGGGAAGCAGAGTGATTTATTAGCAGGGAAACAGACTGCACTTGTGGTTTTACTACCCATGAAAGCACTTGTTCTGTGAAGAGTGAAAACTTCAATCTCGAGTGCTGCAAACATCATAAACACCACGAACATTTTAAAATAAAGCTGCAACTGCCTTTATTATTGTGACTTTGGCACATGTCACCTCAAAGTGCTCAGCAAACACACTCTCATATGGAAATGCACTGTTTTGTCCCAGGGGTTGTTAATGAAGCTTTATTAGTAATGCTACTGAAGTACTTCACAATTATGCAAGTCATTTCTGCTCTGGGAAGATGCCGTTGGCTTCTCAGTTTCTCTCATTAATTTCCACCTTCCTCTGTGTGAACTACCACTCAATACTCACCATTAAGCAATTTGTTTTCATACTGATATTAGAAAAGCAAAGGGAAACAAAGACCCTCATGGAGAAAGTTTTTTCCCTAAAAACAGAGTATACAGAAGCACATCAACACGTAACAAACACACATGAATGAAGTCTGTAATTTAAAAGACAACCTTGTTGCAGCCTGTGTGTTGCATTTATAGGGCTTTTGAAGCTAGGTGACATGAAAGAATTATCTGTCTTTTAAAGAGAGCACTTACCCGAGGGAATAGAGACGGCACTGCTTGCTTCGGATTCGATGAACGAGGCTAAACCTCTCGTCAAGACAGACAAACCAGGGCTTCTTTGTGGTTTCGGAGTACCCTCCCGGGCTGTTCGGGTTCATTTGTTCACAAGAAATCTGTTGAAATCAAAGCATGTTTCATTTTAAGACATGACTGTTAATTTGTTTTTAATTTGCCTTCTGGGAAACAGTGGAAAGAAGAAAGATGTTAATTGGTTTCATTTAAATCTGATTGTCAATGTGATCCACAGCTATGGAGATTTGATGATTTTTTTTCCCTTGTTCATCTGTTCTGCTTGGTGAAATTTAAGGCTTACATAATCCCCCAGAGGGCAACACAGTTTGAAAAGCAAATAATTAAGCATTAGTAGTATATCCCAAAATCAATTTTCCTGAGAACGAGTTATTTCAGCATTAAAATGTTTATTTTTTTTTTCTTTTCAAACCTTGGAATGGATTCTGCATCCTGAATCATGTTAAAATAATGCCATGATTCAAGGTTGCAATCACAAATTGCAGTGCCACTGTATACGTTGCCTAGAGCATCCTGGATCTCAGTTCCAGAAAGGATTTAATCATTACCCCAATATATCCGTTCTCCAACAACAAAGGGATTTAAGTAAGTTCTTAACTAAACAGAGGAATCAGAGGTGCAAAGAACAGTAGTGGAGACAAAACCAAGCTGAACATCCGTCCTGAACTGACTGTTCCCATCTTGCTCCTTCCTTCCTCTATAGCAAACTGCCCAGGCTCAGCTCTTGGTTTTAGCCAAACTAAAAAGCACAAGTTTGGCCCCACCTAGAACTACGCAAATGGAACAATTTTACGCAGGGGTGAAAGTGAAAACTGGAATCCACCCTTTGCTGTGGTAGGCATGCTCCACCATGTACCTTATTATAAGTAAATAAAATTCTCACTCTTTAAGTAGCTTAAGCTCTGAAAGATCATTATCTGGAGCATTATATCCAAAGAGCTGCACACTGAATTACCACCTCCCTGCTCCTGCTCAGCTCATAATTCCCATGGAAAATTCATAAGAGCTAATACAGCATCTCTTCATGCTGCTCTCAGGATTCACTAAGTTTAAAGCAATGATTTGCACTGCACCCTACTACCCGTTCCCCTTCAGTCACATAACAATCAAGGAATAAATGGCATTGCAATTGCAAGCACTAATTTTAAGACACAGAAGAATAATGTGCTCTCTACAGAAAAGTAAGATTCTGCAGTGCTGGCACTTAATTGACTCGTGGTATTATGAGCAATTACAACACTCAAAATTTGGAGCAATTTTAATAGCTCTTGCTACTTAATAGCTCTTGCTATCAAAAATAAAACCCCCTGAACTCTGTCTTTAGCACCATTACCAGTCAGTTAAGTGATTTACAGACCCTGATGCACTGAGCTCACGTCCTGTTCTGGGCTTCTACTCGCTACTGTCATGCAGACAATGGCACACATAGGTTGGTTCTTCTGATCATTAGATACCAGCATTGGAAAAGCTTTTTCTGGCCACACCTCGACCCTGCTGACATGGCATCTCCCCCCTCAGCAGTTCGAGCTGTTCTACACTAATGGCAGGGAGCTGAACTTGGGCACAGTAATTAGTAGACCCTTGCTCAGCAAACAAGGAAAATGAGATCCCATGCTCATCGAGATAAATAGGATCCCATTCCCAGAAGTGCTCGTACCTGTCACGGTGTTATCCCATCAGTTATCAATCCTCTAACATCCGCCAGGTCAGCAACAAGGATTTCTCTCATTTTTTTGTTTTCACTTATGCTTGTCCCCCCTCAACCAGGGTCAGTTACTCTGGGAATGAAACTTCTCGATTAGTGTGTCGGAAGCAATAAACTCTCTGCTAATTGATGTCCTTGTAGGCTTTGACCAAACTAGTGGAGTTTAGCAGCATCTGACACTGTTTATTAAGTCAATGAGATGAAGGATGTTTTCAGCTTAATACGCCTGCTGCAGCCTAAACTTCTGTACAACAAAACAAGCTGTTCTACACACATCTCCTGCTGTCTCCACACACACATCTTGCCTCCTGTCCTCTCAGTGCTGGCATAAGTGGAGGCAGAAATGTCATTTTCTTGAGCATTTAGCCAGGGGTACCCACAAGCTAGAGGATAAACTCTGCTATCCTCCCAGTTACCACACCATCAGCACAGCAGCATATTTTTAGACGCGTTTCAAATAAATCTCATGTCTCAGCCTTGAAAGCATTTCATTAACAAAGAATTTCGTATGTGAATGACATTTCAGTGACATTAGCACCTGAGGCTTTTTGCTGTTCTCCAATGTAAGCAGTGGTGCAGTTAAATCTGTATTCAAGGGTCAGTTGCTGACAGACCTGGGTACTGAAAGCAGCTGCCTTGTCAGAACTGTGGGCATCCAGCACCTTCTTCATTTATTATTACAGGAAATGCATGCATAAATGCTGTTATGCAGAAGTGATGCCTCTGGTAAGACATGATGGCCCAATTTCCATATATGCTGAACCCTGGAAGTATCTATCAATGCAATCAGGATTTAGAAATGTCACCTTTGAAAAAAGCACATAAAAACGCTAATTTTCCAGGTCATCATTTTTGACCTCAGAATATCAAGATTCTATTGATATCATTGGGACAACTTCCCCAAGCCTTGTTCTTGTTTTACTGGGAACCTCAAAAGCATCCTTTTTAGTTAAAACAGGCCTGGTTATCACATTATTATTGAGAGGTTAGGCGCTTTGAATATACAGTTATCTCGCTACAGAGTGCTCTGCATTTTTTTGTGTCTGTGAGAGAATGAGAAAGAGAGAGAGCGGGAGAGGAACCACGTCTGGAATTTCAGCCATATCGTACTTCTGTTGGGACATGAACCCATCTAGAAATAAAAAGCAAGGAAATAATGCATTCTTTCTACCCTGTGTTTTGATCTTTATGTTCATGTTGATCATCACTGCTAGGTTCAGGAACTTTAGAAATTAAAGCAGTTTAAAGCATTTTGGTGTGGAGTTAATTCCTTACCTGAGAGCGAACAGCCTGTGTCAGGCAAATTGTTATCTAAATGGAGACTGAAATGAAAAACCTACCTGAGAAGTGCTAATGTACTTCAGGAACCTCAAGGCCTCATAGTTGAGGGAAGGAGTTGGACTTGCCCATGGTTGCAGTTCAATGTGCCATCTCACAGTCTGAAAAGAAAAGCAAAACAAAAAACACCTTAAAAGAACGGCATTAATTTTCTCTGTACAAGCATACAATGCAAGGGCTAATAAATTAAGGAGATTTCATTTCAAACAAAAGGAGTTTCCTAAGGGCTTGTCTACACATGAAAGTAGTTTCAGAATAAAGTAGGGTTTGAACTACAGTGATGAAAGAGCATCTAACTATGATTTATCATGATCACCTTTGAAAGCAGATGTAGGTAATTCAGAAAGAAAAGGCTCTTCATCCAGGATACAAGTCTCAACACCCAAGTAAGACCTGGCTTGTAGAAAGGCATGAAGAAAACCAAGACCCGAATAATTAAATTCTGTATCAAACCATCTGAAAACACTGATATAATTTTAATGTCTATCGCATATCTCCATTTGAATGTCCATGGGAACAACTTGGATTGCAAATACTAATCAGCAAAGGAAACCTCTGCAAACAACCTCTTTTTTAAAAATCTAGATTTGATAGAAAAGCATGCTTCATGTGTTCTTTGAGAAAAGCCCACTTCCTTTCCCACACTTGCCTGATGAGATACACCACAATTCTTTGTTTTCCTGAAAAAAGCATCAGCGAGGCTGCCAGTAGCCCTTCCAGTCCTCATTTTCACAGCCCCAAGGAAGGAGCTTTGGTGGATGCTTTCTGCACTCCCTGTGAGGTCCCCCCAGCTCTGAACCTTGGGAATCCTGTCAGCTTTTCCAGCAACGCTTCCCACACAAAGTGGGACAGAAAAGGTCTTTCAGACACGTGCTTGCAGAGCAACGGGGCTCTGCACTCCCATTTGCACCACCTTCTCCAAACTCTGCCTGCTTTTGTCACACCAGGAAGTTTAGACGTGTTATCTCTTGCCCTCAAGTAGATATAAATACAAGCATGGTGTTAAGATGCACTAAATTAAGATTGATTCCTCATGACCCTTCATCCTGGGGCTCCATGACTCACTTCTACGGCTGGGCAGGTAGCATCAAGCTTCCCTTTAATCATCCCCAATTAACAGAGCTACCATAACAAACAGGATGGGGTTTTTCCTCCATAGGTTCATGTTGACGTTCAATAAAATACCAAAGAGAAACCTCATTCAGGATTCCCACAGGACCTTATTTCACATGAAGCCCTGGAAAACTTGGAAGTAGCAATTAACTGGAGGGGATGGAGGCAGATCAGAGCAGTGAGATGCTGGGCCTCACCAGAGAGGACAACCCCACCACCGGGTCAGTCTGCGGCACCAGGAGAAGAACCAGCACGGTGACAGCGGGGATCCTCTGACACCAGGGAGGAACGCAGGAAAGCAAAAGAGAAGGTGAAACTAGAAAAGAACGATGATTGAAGGGGACCACCAGCACAGATGGAGTTTGCCTTGAGCTGATATCATGGATTGGTATTTTTGCAGCCTAAGTAAGCATAGTCTGGAGTGAAGGTAAGCCAGGAGGTCTCTATGAGGTTTATTGCTCCTTTAGGGTTTGCTCTCTCCTTTTTTATTTTTATTTATTTATTAATTTTTTTAACTGTAAATAGATGCTGAAAAGGACATTTGAGATTTTTTTTTCCCCCTCACAAGCAGGCAAAAGCAGGATTTCCCACCGTGAAACTTGCTGCCTGAAGCAAACGTGGGCTCCAACACGCCAGGCAGCAGAAGGCTGGGAGCGAGCGAGCGAACAGGCTCTGCAGCAGCACGTCCCCCTGACCCTCTGATTGCAGAAGGTGGCCTGGCAAGCAGCTAACAGCAGGAGCACGGGGGCACGCCGGGGAGGGAAATGCCTGGAAACTTTCAGAACAAGTCACAGTTCACATGGCTGAATAACGTTTGCAACGACAGGAATGCTGCTGTTTCAACAGGCTTGAAAGCTGAAATGAAAATGAAGACTGACAATCATTTTCAGGCAAGAAACCCCCCTCCAGACACTGAAACATCTGTGCTCAGTTATTCTGAAATCTATTTGTGTGAGAAGTAGCTCATTAAGCGGGGGAATTGCAGGGTGGCCATTGTGGCACCATTCAGCAAGAATTCCCTCTGCACAGAGTTGATGGGGAAGAAAAAGAAAAAAAAAAATCTCTATAATTAACCACGTGAATGAGGTTCTTTTTCAGCAGAGTGCAATATCAAAGAGCTACTGTGGCTTTCTCTCAGGTTCTTAAAGATGACAAACTGCTTTTCCACTGTCTCCAAATGTATCAATAACACATGGCTATGAAGATAAAACCCCCAATGACTTAATAATGCAGTTTCACTTAAGAAAAAAAAATAACCTTTTATATCATTTTTTACATTTAGGAGTGCTACACAAACGCTGCTTTTGTGACTGAGATCAGATCTGAGCTCCTGTTTGACAGCAATGCTTTTTAATAGCTTCTCAAACTTCACACTTAGTTCCTGGCTCCTTACTAAGCAGCAGGCAATTTCCATTGACTAACAAATACATTAGAGAGGTCTGTTCCTAACACCTACTAAACACCCCTACGGGGCACCTGCATTACAATAAGATTCACAGACCATGAACAATGTCAAAATCCAGCACCTCTCCTGGACCAGGTACATCCTCCCAGCAGGTAACTCACTGGTGCCGATGATGTGGTCTGGGTACATTCAGGACTCACAAAATATCCTCTTGAAGGAGCCATTCCTTATGTACATTGTTATCCTTTCTTTATAGTTTTTCAGGTAATTTTCAGCCTGTTCCATACTGTTTCCATGTATGCCTTCTCAAACTCTACAGGTAAAATGCACCAACTGCTTTGTTAAAATCAGGTTTATTCCTGATAAACACATCTTCCTTATTTTGAGGAGTTTTTTCTAAACTTTAAAATTTCATTTCCTCAAAGCAAACCTGACTGTGGCATCATGACTTTGATTTTCTCACTTCTCTCACAGAAACCTCTAGAGTAAATAACCAAGAGTAAGTTCCTGTGGCTGCTGTACAAAACAGGCTGAGGAGCTGCTCCTTTCATAGGAGGCTTCTATAGCAAGCACATGAGAGGAGCAGAGGAGGTGTTACGGTCCGTATTATGCATCTTTGGATATGAAATTCAAACAAGGTCACCCAGGAGGAGCCAGCAAACCAGTTCAGACATCCTGCATCTCTCTGGCTATCGCCATTGGTGTGCTGTCTCCCTGCGGTAAGGACGCATCTGACAAGACACCATGACTGTGTTTCCCAAACACCAATGTATCCTGGTTCCACAATATAAAGAGATGAAAGTACCTGGAAAGTTACAATGTCACTTAAAAAAATATCCTACTGAATATCTTGAAGTATCCCTATATTTATATTGTTTCGCTTATAGACACCTTACCTGAAATTAGCATTGTAAGAAAAGAGTCTTCAGCAAGAAGACTGGCACTGCTCAGACACTGACTACAGCTGCCCCAGGAGTGTAACGTATCTAGAAAGTGCTGTCCAGACCAACATCTAAATTTTCACCAGATGAGATAACTACAGAGCAAAGAAAATCTTAAGACAATGACATTGCTTTGTTAGGAAAACCCAGATGCATTTGAAGGTTTGACTTTTTTCCAGGTACTTCACACTAAAGGATAAGGACTGATGCTTCCATCAGACCAATCTGACAGTAATCCACAGTGACTTTTCCCTGGAGATCATTCCTTTCTAGATTTTTTCCTCCTCATCAGCCATCTACGATAGTCATCTGATAATCCCTTAATAATCGGTAGTATACATATGGCATCATTTGTCCTAAAAACCTGAAATCATAATAAAAAGTCTAAATCAGCATGTGCAAAGAGCTCACAAACTAGCAGGTATAAAATTGCAGGTCTGCAAAATTTCTGGCTTTCCTAGCATAAGCTTGAACACAGAAGTATTAATCATTAAATTCTTTCCAGATCAATTGTACAGTTTCAGTGCACTCGTTCAAACAGCCTGACCCCTCCCTTCCCTTCTGTTTACATTTGAAGGGGAATTAGTAACTTTTCCACATTTCTGTTTTTTTAAAAAAAATCAGTAATGTTTTTTTCCCTCCTATAAATCTCATTCCTTTTTAGCAGTCTATTAAAATACAGAAACATATTAGCCATGTTTATAAACAAAAATTTGGAAATCTCATTGCCCTGCCAAGCAGTCTGTTGCTTCCAATGAAGAAACAAAACACTCGTCAATACATACACAGCTGTCTTAATCAAGGGAAAAATATAAAATCCTCTCATTAAACTGTGGAACAATTTTTTTTTTTTTTTACATTTGAGGCAGGATGAAATGTGAGCAGAAACCACTTACGGCAATAAACTCCATCAATAAACATAAATATTTGCTATCCATAGAAACAAGTGACATACACATCATCTCCAACCATTCTGGCAGTAGTCTGTGTATCACCATGCTTGACCCTTTTGCAAGGGTACAGTGGAACATAGCTTGTTCATGTGCGAAATTTTGCAAGGGTTTAATTGTTTTAAAATGCAATGGGTGGGATTCAAATAGCCAAATTTCAGACATCTACAAGGCAAATGTACATTTACTGGACTGCATTCCCGAAGGCTGGCCCTTGTGAGAGTAGACTGACCCCAGGGCTTGACTATCATTTTCTTTGGGCTCCCTCTGGAGTTTCAGTGGCCCTAAACATATTATTTTCTGGGTTTGTGGTTTTTTTCCCCCCTCAATTCAAAAGTACCCTAAATAGTTAAAGCAGCGTGTTGCAGCCCACTCAAGTACTGGCTTTGCCTCACGAGGGACATGCAACAAGTGCAAAGCCTGCTGAGATGAGTGGGAGGGCTGCTGAGGGTGGAGGCGGCCAAACCTGGCACGTTGCTCCTCTCGCTGATGACACGGAGCAGCTCCAGCAGCAAACGATCCCTCGTGAACGCCCACGTTTACTTCAGGAGGCAATTAGCTGGTCCACTCCGAGGGAGATCTTGGAGTGAAGAAACATTCCTGAAGTGAGGACAACCAGGGACCAAGCTCCCACAGTGGGCTGGGGAGCTATGTTATCTGACAAGACAGAGCTCTTTAAGGGTGTGATTCACCTCACTAGAAAGCAGACGTCTAAAAGTAAGTCTAAGAGTAAGATGAGTCACACACTGGAAATGTCCACGTCTCTCTGTGACCTGCAAAGGAGGCCTGGAGGATGGGCTCAGACACACCTACACCATAGACATTCAGAAGAGGAATCCCAGACCAGAATATCATACATGCCACACGGCAAAGACCCTTGTATTTTAGAGGGCTGAGCCTATTCTTTAGTTGTGAGCCTCAAGCAATGCTTAATTGCACTTTATTCTTCAGCAGGGTTCAATAACTCCAAATGTTTTATGTTTGGAGCAGCAATACGTGGCAAAAGTAAAAGAAACTCCACCTCAAAGCAGAGGTTTCAATAGGAAAGAACAAGTATGCCTCGGCAAAGAGCTCCTTGAGAAAGGCCAATTCATAAGCTCCACTTTAGCTAAATGTAATCAGCATCATGCAGAGGGCTCACAAGAGGTATGCCCATAAAAACATGCTACATTACTTTGTTAATTTAGAAGTAGCAGGGCCATGCACAGGCTCAGTAAGCTGTAATTTAAAACGCAGGCTTACAAAGTGACTGTGACTCATATTTAATTTCTATCATGGCTGGCTTTATAGGTTTCTCATCCATACATGTCTGAACTGCTTCTTTCTGTTTTTTCCTTTTTTCTTACTATCGTTTTCTGTTTTTCTTTGCAGTTTGGCTTTCTTAAACATGAGGTTTTGCTTAAGAAACCCGATTTCAGAAGTTGTTACACACACTCTTGCTCTGTACACATGCATATATTGAGAGGAAAGCAGTGTGTTCCCTCTGAGGGCATTGGGAGCATCACAGGGAGACACAGCTGACACCTTGTCCTGCAGCCACCTGAACTGAGAACAGTCAAAATTTCACATGCTGCACAAAGGCCATGATGAACTGGAAAAATAATACAGGAAATGTTCTATTTTTTCTATATTTAATTTTTCTGAATTGATCTAGAGCAAAGGCATCTCTGACAACACTGCACACAAGCATACAGCGACGTTTGCGCACAGCCACCACAGGATTGTTCCATCCTCTGTATGTGTCAGGTTGCTGCAGTGGAACAAGCAGCATCAGGAGTCCCTCCCACAGGTGAACCCCAGTGCTGTAAAACCACAGCATGTTATAGAATCACAGGTGGTTTCGGGTTGGAAGAGACCTCTAAAGATCACCTAGTCCAAGCCCCCACTATCAGTAGGGACACTTTCCACGAGACCAGGCTGCTCAAAGCCCCATTCAATCTGGCCTTGAACACTTCCAGGGATGGGGCATCCACAGCTTCTCTGGGCAGCCTGGTCCAGTGTCTCACCACCTTCGCTGTAAAAAATTGCTTCCTTATGTCCAACCTAAACCTACTCTCCTTCAGTTGGAAACAATTGCCCCCTGTCCTGTCACTACGGGGCCTAGTAAAAAGTCCCTCTCTGTCTTTTGTAGAAGTTCCCTTCAAGTACTGAATGGTTGCAATAAGGTCTCCCCAGTGCATTCTAACTAAACAACCCCAATTCTCTCAGCCTGTCTTCATGGGGGAGGTGTTCCATCCTTTTTATCATCTTCTTGGCCCTCCTCTGGACTCGGTCCAATAGGTCCACATCTTTGTTGTGTTGGGGCCCTCAGAGCTGGATGCAGGACTCCAGGCAGGGACTCACCAGAGTGAAGTAGAGGGGAGAACCACCTCACTTGACATGCTGACCACACTGCTTCTTATGCAGCCCAGGATAGGGTTGGCTTTCTGGGCTGCAAGAGCACATTGCCAGGTCATGTCCAGTTTTTCATCCACCACTATCCACAAGCCCCTTTCCATAGGGCTGTTCTCAATCCATTCAACCATCAGTCTATATTGATACTTGTGATTGCCCGGACCCAGGTGCAGGAACATATACCTGGCATTGTTGAACTTCATGAAGGTCACATGGGCCTACTGTTCAAGCCGGTCAAGGTCCCTCTGGATGGCATCCCTTCCCTCCAGCAAATCAACTGCACCACTCAGCTTGGTGTCACCTGCAAACATGCTGAGGGGTGCACTCAATCCCAGTATGTCACTGATGAAGATAGGAAGTAGTGTGGGTTCCAGTATCGACCCTTGAGGGACACCACTTGTTACTGGTTTCCACTTGGACACTGAACCATTGACCATAACTCTTTGAATTCAGCCATCCAGCCAATTCCTTATCCATCTAATGGTCAATTCATCAAACCCTCCAATTTAAAGGTAAGATTGTTATGGAGGACCGTGTCAAAAGCCTTACAGAATTCCAAGCAGATGACATCCGTAGCTTGTCCACTGATGCAGTCACTCCATCGTAGAAGGCCACTAAATTAGCCAGGTATGACTTGTCCTTGGTGAAGCCACGCTGGCTGCCCCTAATCACCTCCCTATCTTCAGTAGGTTTTGACATATCTTTGAAGAGTATCTGATCCATAATCTCATCCAAAGATTTGATCACAGAACATCAGGCTGAGGAACGACAGCCTTGTGCCGAGACAAGCAAGTAACGTAACACATACAGTCAGGCTCTCCCATGCAGCAAGGTGACTTACCATATTAAATCCTGCCTCTGGAAACCAGTCCTGTGATAAGAGCACTTTATGCATTAGTAAGTGGGCATCTTCAATTTAAATGAGTCTTCAATACAACTTGCATATGAAGAATAACTAGGGGTGCTTCTATGTCTGGATGCTTGTGTTTTATTATACTGAAGAGGGAACTTCTAGGATGCACTTAACTCTCCTTAGCTCCTCACTCTCCGTGCATCACCTCATTCAAGCCTCCGCGGTCCAGCATACATTTGTCTACCTGGGAGCAGAATGCAACTGCTGTGAGAGCCAACTTATGCAGTTCTGAGTATCACCCAGAGGGCTTCGCTTGAGAGCAGTTTATCAGCAATTGCTTCCCAAGGCTGCAGTTTGCACTATAAGTAAAATTCTTATGCTTAGCAGGGGGGAAAAAAAAAACCCAAACAAAACACCAACCAAAAAACAGCACACAACACTTCTCAAATGCAAAGTTTTACATTGAAATGAAGAAAACAATTTTCTTCCTTCAGTTCTCATTAGGAAACCTTTGAGCTAGTGCACAGTAATTGAACCCAAAAGATTCTTTACCCTTGTAGAGAAAAATCAGTCTGAACATGCATACATAATAACCCCTGCAAAGGCAGCAATCACAAAGCATTTCACCTCTGCTCTCCTTTTGTTAATATTCATGTTTATTTTCTGCTCCTTTTGCTTCTGATTTCCCATGGAACAGTATGAAATTGAGCCACACGTATACAAATTACAGCTCTCATGCTCATGAGGGAACTGCTGGCCTAACCTGCCAGCAAGCCACACCAGTGACCTCGATGTGAAACACCAACCCCTTTGATACCATGGGAGGTTCAGTGTTTCACACACAGAGCCCACACTCAAGCTCTCTCCAACTCCTGAGTTTTGCGTCTTCTCTCCCAAACACGCATCCGTGTGATAAAGCATACGCAGAGAAAAAGGATGCTTGGTATCAACTTCAACAGAATTCGTATCCCTTTAAGAATTAGTAAATGGCTTTGGAAAAACAAACAAGTCCTTTCCAAAACTAATATGATGCTGCCAGATCTGCAGAGGATTTTAGGTGACTAATGCGCCACCGAATTCAAATAAAAATCCTGACTTCCATAGGAAGTGGGTATTGGGAACCAGCTGACCCGCTTTAAATCAGCCATTGTAGCTCCCCTCCGTAAATTCACCGGTAGACCTGGACTTCAGCAACTACTGTGCATCACACTGGGTGCAGGTTTGTGACTTGCAGAAAGCACATATTTCAGAACACTTGCCAAAATACTAATTTGTAGGTATTTATGAATTCAGAAAGCATTGCATCTAATTTATTATTTATATAGCATTACTACCACCCTTCGCTACCTCTGAGGAATGGAAAATAAATCCACTGCAACTGAAGGCTCTGGGGGTCTCTGCAGAGTTAGCAAAGGGCAGCTTTTGGCTGGGAACCCCTCTTCGGACCTTCAGAGGTCATTTGACAGCTCTGTGGCTGGAAATCCAAGCAACATCACAGGGAAATATACATTTTTTAAAAGAGAGATTGATCTTACTCTGCTAAGAGACACACAGGTTTAAAAACAGTTGCGTGGGTTTTCTTTTTTATGGTAAAAATAATACAATAAATAATCAGGTAGCTGCATTCCAGTGCTATCCAGAGGCTGACAGCATGGTAATTTATACCTGATGGAGATAAAACCAAGAGCCAGAACAGATTGAAATTTATGGAAGCAAACTCTCGAAACTGCTTAAGCTCAATCAGCTGAATTACCTCCAGCGCCTGCCTGCCTTTACCAGCACTTAAGGATAACAGCAAGAAACAGGTACAGCAACTACTGGTCACTGCTTGTCAAATTCAGACTTTAGCTAAGCAGAGACAAGACCATGGTTTTAATGTGCTTTCATAACTGTTTTCAATGAAGTGCTTTGGTTGAGAAAACATGGGAAATGTCATAATCCATACAAGAGAAAAAAATATTTTCCTCTAGGTTGACTTCATTGCAATATTCAAACCAGAGCATACAAACAAAATTCATCAGTAAATACTCAGCTAGCCAGAGAAGCAGAGTTTATTTTGTGCAAATTCCAGCACTCTAATTGTGATTTATAGATAGGGATGTCTCTGGCAGCCTATCCACTGACTTCAGCAGGCTCTGCTCAAGACTAAGAACCGGGGAAAAAGACGGTGCTTTAAAGTAAAACTTAATGCTTTCACACAAATAAGAGCATTTCACACTTGTGCAGCTTTCTCTCTCATCCAAGGGGGGTGCTAATGTCTAAACAGAAATGGTCCACCAAACCTTCTAGCCTAAAGGGAGATCTGAAGCATCAAAGACACTCTCCCCTTCATCTTTCCCTCCTGGGCAAGGACCAGGATGACCTTCCACATCCAGGGAGCAAGAAAAGGCAGTATTTGTCACTAGGCATCTATAATATTATAAAGAAAGTAAACATTAATTCTTACCCATGGGTAAATGGAAAGGCTGAGGGACTTCTACAAGTATTTAGATTTCATAACATAAAGCCTAAGGTAGATAGAAAAATATTCACAATAGGTACCAAGGGGCTTCCATCCCTCCAACCCACCATCAGTTCACTTGATCACACTGGGTTTTACAGGATACCCAAGGAAGACATAAAAAGCCAAACCTCACTTTCTTCAACTCCTTATTTCATGCAAGCATTAATTAATAAAACAAGATAATGGAACTCCACAGAAGGAAATACATACCAGCTTTTTTTTTTTAATATACTAGCTAGTTGTCTAGAAACATACTCTCTTTCTTGTTTTTAATATGATTGTGGATTACTGCCATTGGTCTAGAGCTAGGTAAAAGTCTTCCAAGCAAAATAAAACTGTGTTGGGAAATGAGTTCTCCATGTCTAGAAAGGGAACAAGAGCTGGCTTACAAGCTGTTAGGATTTTGAGTACAAGATGATACATTTCTTTTCCAGTTTATAATGAAGAAAAATCAAGCTTGTTTCAAAGCACACAATTTTGAAAAATTTATTGTTCAAGACAAGTATAGACACAAGTATCATATGCCCATAGAGGATGGGCTTGGGCAAATGTGCACCATCCTCTTCAGCTGAGGACATTTTCCAATGTATTACTACTAATTCTGAGCATTATACAGAATATAGCACTGAACAGCTACATGGTTTGACCCTGAACTCCTGATGTACCCAGAATTCCCACAGATTTCATAATGAATAATAATTGCAAGATCAAACCATTAACCAAGACATTTAACTAAGAAGAAATGCATCAGCTCAGCAGCAGCAAATTGACAGATAATTGCTTCTTGCTTAATTTTCTCAGAAGAGTGAGGGAAAAGAAACAAGATGCTACTGCCTTGCTCTATTGAGGATAAAACAAAGTTCACTTTGAAAGTTTCAGTGCCGCAGAACAACCATGAGGAAAGCTCAAAAAGAGACACGACATCAATATAACAAATCCTATTGTCCCTTTGGGGTTTTTTTTTCAGGCAGCTCCTACCCTGCAGCGTTCATCTCTGGGATAAATCTCGACCCTCCACTAGTGCAGGCAACTCTGCAGGGAGCAGGGAGGATTTCAAACTGATTGTCATCATTTTCAAGCTTCTGAGTGGCAAGTATTATTTAACATTACATGCTGTATCAATTTCCTCCCCTTAGCATTTCAAACACTGTCTCTTTGTAAAATATGAAAGAGGATGCTAAATAAAGGGCACCAACTTCAAAGCTCCCAGTTAATTATTTGACTTAGCTAGCTGCTAGGAGAGAAATGAGGAAGAGGGCTGGGGATGGATGGGGCAAAGGGAAGGAGGTTAAAGCAGCGACAGTGACTCTATGATATCAATGTGCATTGGTTCTAATATGCATTGGTTCTAACATCATTTTCACCAGCATGTGCTTCTCAACCAGGCCCAGCCCTGATATTTGTTTATTTTTCACCTAGGTTAATTTTCCCCAGCAGATCACCCTGTCAACATTAAAAAAAACAACAACAACCAAAAAAACCCAAAACAAACAAAAAAACCAAACCAAAACACAGACAACAACAAAAAAACCACACAAAAAACCCAAGCAACAACAAAAAAACCCGCCACAAAACACTAAACAAACACACACCACCACCACACACCACAAAACAAAACAACCACCTATTACCTCATCAAAAGTGACAGCATGAACACAGAGCATCAACTATTTTAGCAATACCTCTAAGAGAGATAAATTGCCTAACTGGTTCTTTCAAGGCCCACAAAGTTTGTTTTCCACATCCCAAGAAAGGCAGAGGGTTCAATTCCTTTAGCCTTCAAGAGCCACAAGGTCAGTCCCAGAAACAACCCAGAATTTTGTCACTTCCAGAAAAACCTACAGCAAATGCACCTGAAATCTATCAGAAAGTGGAACCTGAAGTGAACTTGTCACTTGCCAAATCAGCTGTTGGTTGGCTCTTTCTGCAACACACACGTAAACCTAGAGGTTTTGCACCTAAAACCCAAGGCAGTTGGCTTGACCTGAAAATCCTAAGTGACTTCAGAATCCAACAGCTCACTGAAAAGTCCTCCTGGTCCTATATTCCCAAGAAGAAAGAAGCTGCTGTGGCATAATGGGGAAAAAGTGGCAGCAGAAAGGACACCCCTCGCAAGGGATCCCCAGATTTGGGATTTGCAAAGCCAAACCAGTTCTCTGGTACTGACTTTCAATGAACACTGCAAAGCCATTTTGTTCCCGTCTGCAGAGCATTTGGAGAAGGCTTCGGTGAGAAACAAGATTTCTGTGTATGTGGTAACAGCTGCTGAAGCTATGACATTTATCAGTTCACGAAGACATAAGGTCAGGTTTATTTATCACATTTATACATATGTCAGGAGGGACATAAATTACAGGGTTAGTTTTAAAATGTTTGAAGAATATGAAAAAGCAAAACAACCACCAAGGGGTTCCCCTAGAGCCAGGCCCAGGACTTGTGCTCCTCCAGACGTCAGCAGTCACCCGAGGACACCCTGTCCCCCCATTCCCTGACGATGCAGTCCGTGAGCACCGCACGGCCAGCGCCTTTCTTGACGGCACATCTAAAAGCAAGACTATCAAAGGTGGGGTGGAAGATCAAGGAAGGGGAAAACACACACCACTGAAGATCCAAACTCTTCTCCGTAGTACTGCATAAACAACTGGGAACATTTCCACCATCTCCTGCTCAAATTGACCAAGTCGTTGCTGTAAGAGTGTGTTCAAAATCATGACTTTCATCTCATTGTCACCCAAGGCATCGGCCCATTTGTGCTCATGGTTTCTGTTACCCTTAGAGATTTGTAACTCAAAACAGGACAGTGTGACACCCTGTCACTTTTGCATACAGAAACACTAACATTGGAGTAATGTATGTTACAGATTCCAGGATATACATGCTATACACGATTAAAAGAAAAAGTAAATATCTTTTTTTTTTTTCCCCCTTTCAGTTGTTCCACTGAACTGGAACCATTTGATCTTAGACTTCAACAGTGCGGAAGGGCTCTGGGCAACATTTCATCATACACAAAAGTGTCGTGGTGCCTATCTGCTAGCTACAAAAACACTCGAGTTGGTTAAATGACTCACATCCACCGCACAGAGCTCTGGAGAGCTGAACAGCCGTCCAAGACAAACACAGCTCCAAGTTAATATTAGAACAAGCGATAAGAGGGGGCTGCTGCGGATGCCGTCAAAAATTAGCAGTGGTTCACACAGACTTTCTCACCTACTTGATAAGTCTTTTATCTATGCTGTGCCATGAGTGACAGCCATCACTGCCAAGCTGCAGGAGGAAGACACTGTGGTCCACCACAACCAAACTTCTTGTGTGAGGACCAGAGGTCCCTCACTAACGCTATCTAAACCTCCAGGTTTTAGATCTGTTTTGTAAGAGAGATGGTGCACTTGTCGGATTGTCAGTACAAGTCTGCAAGGCAGCTGCTAGAGGGTTTTGTTCTTCACCACTGAATTTCAGTACTGCATCCCTTCTCATGGGCCCCTGGACTTTTGTTCGGGGTTCACACCAAAGATCCACCAGCTGCCCCTCAGTCAGAACCATGCCTACAGTTCAGTAAAAGTGCCATGAGAAAGATATCTGGCACACTAGCACCTACCATGCAGCCTTGAAGCAGACACACATCTCTGTTAACTGCCTGGCTGGATGGTAAATGTTGATGTGAATTGACTGAACAAACTGAGATGAAAACGCTTCTAGTGACAAAGTCAAATGTGTCTCATAAGGCAGCTAAAGGTCAGAGACGTAAAGGAAAAGCCCTAAGGTTTTCTGGGAGAATTTGATTTGTCCCAGATCTCTCTTTCTGGCCTCTGGTCTCTCCAAAGAGAGAAGTTTTAGAAAAGAATGAAGCAACCTTGGCCACCTTGAGAACTGCCTGAGCAAGGAAAGCTGCATGTTCAAAACTGCCCTCACTTCTATTATTTCTAGTATAAATACTGAATGTGACAAAAGATCATTTTTGGTACTAACTGTGCACATTGCCTTCAAGGCTGCCAAAATTTTTTACTTTCAGGGACTTCTGCTCTTTTCCCATGACAAGACTGCGACTTGCTGCACAACTGGCTTTTGTTCCAGTGCTCACCTGCTGCTTTCGTGCAGGAGACATCCTTCTGCACAGCACGTGAAGGAGGGGCCTGCTTGTTGGCTGCTAACCAGGTCTGATAACCAGCAGCACACCAGACAACACAAGCAAGCACCCCAAACACAGCGAACTGTGAAGGGGTGAAGGAGGAGGTGAGAGCAGAGGATGCGTTTACTGACTCGCTGCCCTTTAGCGGGACACAGAGGCCATGTCCAGAGCTGCTCAGCCGCTCTCTGAGCATCACCACTGGGGCAGGAGGGCAGTGTGGGTCACTTCCCCACACAGCAGCCCCATTCAACAGTTTGAGCTGAAGATAGCAAATGGGACTGGATGAGTATGTTGTTTGTTTTGTTTTTTCCTGCACCCGCTGCCACATTCATAAAGGATTCATGTTTTGTATAAGGCCCGTGGATCATCTGGCCTGGTTCAAGAAGAAGATGGCACGGCTGCAATGACCAATCATGGAGCAAGGTATCTGCAGAAGAAATTACTATCTCAGTCCCTGGGTTATGTTCTTATGCAGGAAAGCTTCTACACCCTGAAAAGCATTATTTTTCTGTGCCACAGTTATCTAGAAAATATTATTCCCCTGTCTTTATATGCTGAAAGAAAGCCTTGACTAGGTATTTGAAAGAAATCTATGTTATTGGACATACTTAGGTCTCATAAAGCTGTAATGACTTTCTGAAGGATAATATTCCCCATCTGCTTCTCAAAAATTCATGAAGGAAGAACCTATTTTAGGTAATAAAAAGAATCAAGGTTATTCTGAGTGATCATTTACCTCACAAGGCTGCAAGTGACATCATTGTCAGAAACAACATTACCATCTCCTCTTTACGGTCTACCATAAACACACTTCACCTGCAGCTAAAATACAGCTAAAGGCCAGTATTTCCCATGCTTGGCTACTTGCAAAAGGATTCCTTTGCTTGGGTACCTGTTGGTGCATCAGATGGCCTCATTTAGAGGCAAAGTTGCCTGGTGCTCCCCAGATTTGGTTGTCTGCCATTAAAGACTGCTATAAATAAAAGTCTGTTCTTTTCTTCCGAACACAATAACCTCTCTCAATCTGTCCTATCAGCCCAAATATCTGAACAAAAACCAATCAAGGCTCTCACAGCTGTTCCCCAGGTAGTCCTGGCCCAAGGCCATAAGATCCTACCTCGTGCTAATCTTACAAGCTAAGCAATTTGGGGTCAGTTTACGTTTGGTAAGAGACCTCCAAGTGCTGGAGGGAAAAAGTTGACATGTAATGTTCCTTCCTCTGGGGTCCACTAAGTCATCACAGGACAATTATGGTGGGGTTTGGTCTCTCTAGTGAGGTATAAAGCCAGGACAAGGATCACTTATGGTCTTTAAAGACCCTATTACCTCTTTTTATTACATTGATGTTAGATCATCATTCAGGCTAAACTCCAGCTTGGCTAATCACATTCTACCTGCCACACTGCTTCTCTAATTTCAGAGCAGGTAAATGTAGATGGGGACCTCAGCAGGCTGACTCGACCCTACCTCCTTGCCCTGAAGCACAATTCAGGATACCTAGACCTTCCCTGTGTGACTACCCAAAGCTCACATTTTTTTCTAGAGACCCTCTCCACTGCTTAACTAACCACAGAGTTAAAAGATTTTCCTAGTATCTTGCCTAAAAATTAAGCCAGTTACTTCTTGTCCTACTTGCAGTGGACCTATAGAACAATCAGTCATTCTGCCCTTCAAAAAAAATTATTTTCAGTTTGAAGAGTCTTGGCATCTTACTCTCAAAATCTACTTTTCCCTGTTAAAAACAAGTACCAGTTCTGCCAGGCTTTCCCCGCAGTCCTGGGTTCCTGCACCTCTCGACACATTTTCCTCCCATCGAGACTCTCTCCAGTCTGGCTACCTGCTATTAAAGGAGGTGCTCAGAAGCAGCACACTCAAAAGAATAACAAATATCCAGCTCTTTGGCATTACACTTCTTCCCTGCAACTCACGTTCAAAGCTAGAACACTATTCGCTCCTTGCTGTAACATTTGAAAAACAGTGCTTGTCACGCCTGATACACCGGTGAGGTGACTGGAATAAGCTCTGGATGTAACTTCACCAGGAGGTCCAAAATGCTGCCCCAGCAGCTCCCCCGGTTTGGCTCAGCCTGGGCGGATCTGCTCCTTTAAACACAGCCTGATGTGACTCGCTGCACAGCTCCCAACGCCCTGTCTTGTTAAACTTTGCTGTAATGTTAAAACATTGCTCCAGGCATACATAATGAATCAACTGTTATAAGAGTCCCAACCCAAAACATGCCAGCTATTACACCATGGGATATGGAAAAACAGATGGATACATTCGACTTCAGAATAACCAAATCTTCTCCAAGAATTTTGTCTCCTGCTCATCAATAGGCAGAGTAACTTCCTATTCAAGTAGTAACCAAAGCTTAGCAAATTTTTAGTGATGTGAAGTCAGCCTGAAAACACTGTACATACAAATAGATACTGAAAACACCTGATACGTTTTTTTACCAGATTTGTAGAAGAATTTAAAAGGACTCTTTGCGTAAGAGCCCTACATATTGCTGACATAAACAAAGTAGCCTTGTCATTTTTAAATTAAAAATCAAATGGAAAATTTAAGTAAAAACTTAGCTATAATGTAACGCTAAATTGCATGAGGTTATTTTGAACCTGCCATATTATTAACTGTCACACCGTTATACCACATACCTTTGAAGATATCAGTCCAAAATAATTTGCAGATTTCAATTACATTAAAGATGAGACTGTTATCAGTCATGAACGCAGAGAAGCAGTAACCTCTCAGAAATAGTCCCTATTTAAAGGAAAACAAAACCACCAACCCAACAAACAACAGCAAAAGACAATTAGTCTACATTTACAAAGAATCAAAACACAAATAAATGTAAATAATGTTTATAAAAATATGATATCACAAGACTGTTTTGTTTTAGGCAATGGTACTTCATGTTTCAAAATAAGTTCTAATCCCAGACAAAATACAAATGGGCCTAGGCAGCAAAACCTAACTCTTAGCTTTTAATCACTGCAGGCAAACGTTTTTATATCTGTAGATACGAGGTGAAAGAGCATCCAAAATGACACCAGGTTAACTTCAGCAGCGTACCACACCCCGCTACCTTTGGACAGCCACAACAACAGACGAGGCGATTTCCCGCTGATATTACAATTCTTAAACTAAATTTAGTAGCGTGCTTGTCTTCCAGCGGGCACACTTTGAGCAGACACACCAGTGGCTGCAGCCGAGCAGCCTCCAGCATTTTGCCAAGCCCGACTCCCAGGAGTCCTGCACTGCCCAGCTATGCCCACACAGAAAAAAGACCTCGAACCTCATTTTTTAGGAGAGACACAGCCACGGTGCCTGCAGCATCAGCAAGCAGAACTGCAGGAACATCTGCCCTGACTAACACTGGCCTTTTTTCTTCCATGCATAACCTGATAGAACTTTTTTCCTCTCTTCCTCCTCCATGGAAATAAATCTGCCCAGAAGGCAAAGGACTCCAGCTTTTCTTAACCAGACTCACAGAGGGCTCCTCCCCATTTCAGAGCACAAGAGCCAACATAACCTTGTCATTGCAACCACTGTGGTAAGAATTTGCTGTTATATCAAAAATTTATTTTTTTTAAATCATCACACCCTGCAATAACATTTTATTATAAAACTCACCTCATGTGTCTGCAGTGCTATGTGGGTGCAGACCTCACTAATACCTACCGCAAGCACACGTGGCAAAATTTGCATGTTCCCATGTAGCTAGAGTTTTTATCTGCTCCATGTTAACAGGCCAGTGCTTAACACAGCCAGAGCTTAGAATCACTGTTTATAAACATACTTGGGTATTTTATCAGCGACACCACAGTTTCAAGCACTCCTACCAAAATACAAATGGGATTACACACAAAATCCATTTGCTTTACATTTGCAGCACAACATATGACTCTCTCCATTCTTCAGATGACCATCATATGCTCTCGATGCCAGAATTTGTTAATTATTTGTCAGCAAGAGCAGCAGCGTCTGCTCTTTGGTAGGCTCCACTGGGAGCAACACAGCTCCCAAAGACACCAGAACAGGCAGCTCCAGCAGCTCCCAGAGCTAAATTACTTTATTCCCTGCTGCTTTCGCTTAGCAATTTTTTATGCATGCATCTTAAATCACGAACAGACACTCGTAACCTCGGTGGTCAAACCCTCCCATCTGCCGCACAGTCATTCCCTCCGCTGAGGGAGATTTACCCACGGTCAGGACAAGTGAGGGCAGCTGCCTGCAGAGCCAGGGGCCATTTCTGGGTGAGTGTCCGTCTTTCCCATCCTGTCTGCACCTCTTTTTTCCCCTTTTGATGCTGCTGGTGGCTTGACTGCAGTTGTGCTTGGGAAATAAAGAACACAACTCCGCTTCAGGAAACTTTATAGTGATTCAAAGTAGGCATAAAATAATTTCCCTGCATGTTTTTGCCCTTTTTTTTTTTTATATGGCCACAAAGCAGGATATTCAACTAGACCTACGGAAATACTCTGTTCATCAGCTTTCTGCATTAATCCAGTGATGTAAGTGTGAAATGACTTATAACCAGGTGACACTAGAAAAACAGAGTTAAGTTTGGCTGATTTTTCATTACTGCCATTCTGCTGGCTCGCATATTGCAACACCTTCCACCACCACAGCCAGCACCAGGAAAAAAACAAACAAACAATTTAAAAACGATGACAACAAAACAAAATACCACCACACTTGAAAGCCTCTGCAGGCTTCAAAAACAGACTGACAATGGTTTATGGACAGATAAAAGACAAAAAAAACCACGTAAAACCCACAGCAAAAGGCAATCCCAACGTGGGCCAGCTGGCAGCCCGTCCCTCTCCCCCCAGCAGTACCTACACACACCAGCACACTGCCCCGGCAGTGGGTGCCCGCTGCTGTCTCTCCCCAGAGCTGCTGTCTCAAGCCACGGCTTAACAATTTAAGCAGTCTTTTCTGATAAGAGCCCTCATCTTGTCTTAAAACAGTCTGAAGTGAGAGACAATGTTTCTTGATGGAAAAAAAAAAAAAAAAAATTTAAAAAAAACCACCTTTTTTTTTCAGCTATCACGCATAATCTCTACGTCCACAACAAAAAAAATGTCACCACTAAGACCATTTCTACCTTATTTTCTCATCACTTTCCCCCCCACTACATTTCTATTTAACAACTCTATTCCAAAACCAGTAATACTCAGAATTTCACTCCCACTGTCTCCAAAGCCTTATCTCCACTTTAAGGAGTAGTTTTTCTTAGCCTGAAGCAATATATGTGCTCAAGTGAAATAGCTGAACATGGAAGACACTTGGTGGTCTCAAACATAACCTGGTAACTGCACCCTACATTGTATTTACTAATATTTTTTGACTTGACTTAATTAGTGGGATTCAAATGAGACCTCAGCAGTAACACGCCAAACACCACAAACCACAGCAGTGATGCTTCACATGCTTCACCTGGAGATGCACCAAAACCTACCAGGTGCTTCCCAGAGCCTTGAACTCTGCAACATTGCAAGGTGCTGTCAGTTCCCCAGTATGATGCCATGCTTAGCACTTGTTTTCAAGAAACTGTCTGAACCCACATGATTACAATTTATTTTCCTCCTATGAATGCTAAAATTCTTCCATAATATCAATCTCTCAGAATTTGGGCTTTGGGAGAATACCAAGTAACATGGCATTGACAACAAAAATCACAAAAACTAACACTGCAAGATCTAGGTGCTTCAACATGGTATCAACATCACAGCACATCGGGACCCCACATAGTCATTAAGCTGAAGAAATACGTGACCCTGTTGTCCTCATCATGGCCACAGTGGGAAGGAAGCAAGGGGTTATCTCATTTCTCTTTCTAAACCTTTCAGGAAACCAGGGGCAGGAACCAGCAGTTTTACTTTTCCATCACAGCTCCCCATGGAAGATGAGGTGAAACAACAGAAACTAAAATTCAAACTATCCATGAGCTCACTGTCCACTTCATCTTTAAACAAGAAATAAATTACTACGACATCACAGCACTCTTTTCCTCCACCTGATCTGGGATGGCTGCCTGATCACAGTGATGATCTGCAAGAAAGCAGCTGGACTAAAAGTGGTCACAGAAGAAAGTCCAAAGACCACGCTGATGTGAGTTAATGCCTTCTATACCACCTGGACATGACAAGGTGCCAGCTGTTCTTGGTACCCAGTTCCCAGATGAGCAAACCCAGATAAAACTTCGGTTTAAGGACAGGAGAGGGTTTAGCCATTCAACAGATAACTCTGGTTTTATTCTTGTCAAGGCAAACATCAGAAATAGTTATTTACTGTGACCAGGAAGGTGGTCCCATCCATCTCTAACAAAACCCTATTTGCTCCTCTTTGCGGTCATTCCAGCTTCTTTAAGCATCTGCACATTTCCACACAGACCATTAGTACTGCATGCTGAAAGCAGGGCCTCAAAATAGGTGAGAAACTACTCTTCCCCAGCCTTTGAAAGCTGTCTCTTCTCCCCTTGAAAGGCTGCAAAGAAAACTCAACAGAAAACACATTTGAAGTGATACCTGAGAGACTGGCATCTGCCAAAACCAAAGGCGGCATGGAGCTGCTTGAAGATGGCAGCACCCTGCTCCTGGTCACACACACAGCTAACTGGGGGAAGAGGTTAGTACTGGCACTCCTCGCTCTCCTTGAATTCCACATGCTAATTGTGCTCCTCAGGTCTCCAGGCTTTACCTTCATTACCATGGCTGAACCTAATTACAGGTCCATTTACTAGCTCGTTAACTAACTCATTAATTCTCACGCAGACCACGTCTTAGAAATGTTTCTTGATAGCCAAATGAAGCAGTATTGAGATGGTAAGAACATCAAGGGCCAAGGACTTTCCCAAGCTTGCTCCTGTCGGGGCTGCTTCAGCGTGCTAAGCAACCTCGGTGACTCCAAGCCATGGACATCTTTTCGCACCGAGGTACCCACCTTTACTGCAGCATTGCTCAAAACCCCCTGACAACGAGGCGTCATGCTAGGAAGCCACCACCACCTGCCGACACACCTCACCGACACCCTCCAGTCACCACTTCTACGGTGCCGGCAACATCTCAACGATGGGAAGAAGCCACATCTGCGAGCCAGGTTTCCCACGGACAGACAGATGTCCACCAGCAGCCGCTGGGACCGGGGCGGCACAGGGACCCCAAGGGCACGGTCACCCTCAGCTCCTCCTCAGGGAGAGGTGGCGCCCCTTCTGTCGCGACGCAGCGGTGCTTCTGTCGCGACACGGCAGGCGCTCCCCACCGCCCACCTTCACAGAATCACAGAATGTTAGGGATTGGAAGGGACCTCAAAAGATCATCTAGTCCAATCTCCCTGCCAGAGCAGGAACACTTAGATAAGGTTACACAGGAAGGCGTCCAGGCGGGTTTTGAATGTCTCCAGAGAAGGAGAATCCACAGCCCCCCTGGGCAGCCTGTTCCAGTGTTCTGTCACCCTCACTGTGGAGAAGTTTCTTCTCACATTTAAGTGGAACCTCTTGTGTTCCAGCTTGAACCCATTACCCCTTGTCTTACTGTTGGTTGTCACTGAGAAGAGCCTGGCTCCATCCTCGTGACACCCACCCTTTATATATTTATAAACATTGATGAGGTCACCCCTCAGTCTCCTCTTCTCCAAGCTAAAGAGCCCCAGCTCCCTCAGCCTTTCCTCATAAGGGAGATGCTCCACTCCCTTCATCATCTTTGTGGCTCTGTGCTGGACTCTCTCCAGCAGTTCCCTGTCCTTCTTGAACTGAGGGGCCCAGAACTGGGCACAATATTCCAGACGAGGTCTCACCAGGGCAGAGTAGAGGGGAAGGAGAACCTCTCTCAACCTGCTAACCACCCCCTTCTAATACACCCCAGGATGCCATTGGCCTTCTTGGCCGCAAGGGCACAGTGCTGGCTCATGGTCATCCTGCTGTCCACCAGGACCCCCAGGTCCCTTTCCCCTACACTGCTCTCTAATAGGTCATTCCCCAACCTGTACTGGAACCTGGGGTTGTTCCTGCCCAGATGCAAGACTCTGCACTTGCCCTTGTTATATTTCATTAAATTTTTCCCCGCCTTACCTTCCTGCGGCGGCCGGCCGGGGGCTGCAGCGGGCAGCAGCCGGGCACGGCGCTCCCCCGCCGGCCGCTCCGCACGTAGGTGACCCGCCGCCTGCCCGCCCCGGCCGCCGCGCCCGCCTGCTGCTCCGTGCCGCGGGCCGGGGGGGCCGCCCGCCCCGCCGCTGCCGCCGCCGCCGCCCGGGGCTTCTCTTCCGGGCACCAGGACCGCCTCATGCCCAGCTGGAGGCAGAGGAAGAGCGCGGCCGAGAGCAGGCAGAGGCGGAAGGCCGGACCCCGCCAGAGCGGCCGCTCCTTGGGCATGGCGGCGGGGGCTCGCCCTGCCCGGCGCTGCCGCCCCCGCGTCCCGCCGCAGGGCTCATGCCACCGGCGGGCCGGGCCCCGCGGCCGCCGCCGAAACTTGGCAGACCCCGCCCCGAGCGGGGCCGGCCGGGGAGGGGCCGGGGCGCCCCAGCCCTGTCCCGGGCCGCCGGGGGTGCCCGCCTGCGGCCGGCCCAAGGGATGCTCCCCGCCCCGGCGGCCCCACGGGGCGTGGGTCCGGGCACGGGTGCGGGGCTGGCGCCTTCACGGCCGCGGTCCTTGCTGTGCAGCGTGTCACGGGTGTGTGTGTCACTCGTGCACCCAGCCAGACCCACGCTGCCCTCCAAGGCTGGGTGTAACAGGAGAAATCCGTTACGAAAACTCACCTCCCTACTATTATATCAACCCATCTTTTTAGTATAGAAGTGTATTAACTTGTTAATACGCTCGTTAGCTCACATTATACACTGTAACGTATAAGTATGGGTGTCAAGAGGATGAGAGCAGACTCTTTTCAGTGTTGCCCAACGATAGGATGAGGGGCAATGGACACAGACCAAAGCACGGGAGGTTCCATCTAAACATGAGGAGAAACTTCTTTACTTGGAGGGTGCCAGAGCCCTGGAACAGGCTGCCCAGAGAGGTTGTGGAGTCTCCTTCTGGACACATTCCTGTGCAATCTGCTCTAGATGAACCTGTTTTAGCAGGTGGGTTGGACTAGATGATCTCCAGAGGTCCCTTCCAACCCCAACTATTATGTGATTCTGTGTGTGTGTGGTAGTGGAATTTTACGAGAGACTGCTTTATGCTTAAGTAAAATGAACTAAAGGACAATCTGGCCCTAGAAGTAAAAAATTTGCTTCTTGGAAGGTTAGAGGTGTCCATGAAAGATAAAGGATATCCCTGGACAGCCAAGGTACCGCCAGCATCCCAACTCCTCTGACATGTCTTTGAAACCTTCCCAGCATCATCTGGCGTTACAGATAAGTAACTCCAGCAAGGCTGACTTCAGGGACATCTGGATCAATAGACAAGCAGCAAGAACAGGGTTGCTTTGCAAAGTTTTACTATGATTAGTAATCAGTAGTGTGGGTGCTGGTGATTAGTCAAATCATGTTGGACCTCAGTGTTTGAAGGGGATGAGAACCCTGCGTGAAACCACAGTAGGGGTGCTCCAATTTGGGTAGGACACTTCATGTGCATGAATAAAATAATTACTCCTGTAAGTCTATACTTTGTCTTCTAGCCTCTCTCCTCAGTCCACATGGACCAGCTGTGGGTTTTCATGACATCTTTAGTTTCACCCCTGAGGGAAATGCTCCAGGTGAGCTGAGCAGGGCTGACAAGGCAGGGTGGGAGATGAGCATCCCGCTCACCTCCATGGTAGGTCTCAAAATGGAAATATTGAAGTGCACGGACTGCCTTTGGTCTTAATCCACAAGACTAAACCATCGCTGAGTGGTGAGCAGGTAGTGGTGGTTGGTGGGATTTTCTGAAGCAGGAACCACGGGTAGGGAGACATGTCAGTGGCAGAAGACAAGCTCTGCGGGAACGGAGAGGAGGGCGATGACAGCCGGTTTGCTGCACATGCAACCTAGCCAGTAATAAATGTGTTCCCAGGTGGGACGCACAGGATGCAGATGCATTCCCACTCCCCCTTTCTTTTCCTGAGTAGGAGAAGGAGGTTCTGAGTCTTGTCCCCTGCATGGAGTACTGTGCTTCCAGCGCCGTTGCCTTGTCTGCTGGCAAAGGAGAAGGCTTTTTGCACCGACCTCCTTCTCCCTCCATTTCACTGTCTTCTCCCAGCAGCAGCCTGTGCTGCTCCTGTCTGACCTCTCCTGTCTGCTCACAGCCTGGGGCAGAGCCAGAGCCGGCTGCTGCTGGGGGAGCAGGTCAGAGAAGAGCACTGGGAGAAACTGAGCCCACCAGCAGCCGAGAAAGCAGACCTGCTGGCAGCAGGATGGGGAGCTGCTCTCAGGAAGATAAGGGAGGGAGCAGCGATCTGTCTGCAGAAGTGGGATTTCAAGCCTGGCTCCAGGCACAGATGCACTGGCAGGCCAGCTACTTGCTCCCTGCCATTTAAATGCTGCTCTCCTCTAAAATATTCTTCCGAATTAGGTTAAAGCAATTCCGTGGTTGTTTTGAACTGCCCTAAATGGAGGCTTCTCCTGGAAGAGGATAGGTGGCAGTCCTGCCTGCCATTCCTGTAGCAGGAGCAGAACTCCTTTGTCCTAAGCAAAGCCAAACCAGGGGAACAACCCATCTGAAAATTAACTCCAGAAAAACTCTTTAGGAGCACTTTCCTAATAGACCTGGATACCCTTTTTGGTACCCTTCTATCTTTTGTTCAGCCTACAGCAAAAGTGGAACAGCCTCTGGGTGGTTTATGCCTCCCGGGGTATGCAGTGCAGACCAGAGCACTTCTCTCCTGCTTGGGGGTCCCAGTCCCTCCCTTGGGCAGGCGCTGGTGCTTGCCACAGGGAAGCAAGTTGGCTCTGACAGCTGCCCTGTCTGACAACCACATGCTTTTCCTCTGTTTCCACTCCCCTGCTTAGGTGGCTCATGATCAGACAAGCCCCAGCATTAGCACAAGGGAGGAACATATTTACGAGAGCAGAGGGAGCGAGTGACTGCAACAACCGTGACTGACATCAGCTTAAGAGATGGGCACGCAGCTTCATCCATGAGCATCGCCTGCAGTTCATCAACAGAAGGTTGCTTGGGCTGGTAGAGGGCTACCTGTGCATCATTTTGCTCCTCCGTGTGAAATAGCACTGTTCATCTGGAGGACAGAAGTAAAGCTGCTGCTCAGGGAAGAAGTATGTTGAGGATGCTAAGTGCAGGGATAAACATGACAAAATATAAGACTTGCAATACTGCTAGCCAAAACCATTATAACACAAAATTCTTGGCACCAAGGTTGTTTTAAACCATCAGCATCTGGTCAATAAATAATGGAGTGAAAAGGTCCTATTAAAATGAAGTTTGTGTTTGCATGGTTATAGAGAAAAATCTTAAAGGCAGGAGTATAAAGGTCAAGGCTGAAAAAGTATAAAGTGCCCAAATACATTTTAAAACTCTCTCTTGAAGTTTAATCCTTGAGATATCAAAGCTTTCCTAAGAGCTTGAACAATGCATATTCAAACAAAAGAGGTATGACTGAGCAGAATAAAAACCACAAGGTCTTTCTTGGTTTTAGCATCACAGGTTCATTTGTTGTTCTTCTCTCTTTGTATTGCTTCAACAGAAAGCTCAAATGCTTGTATCCAGCTACTCTTCTTGTCATCGCTGAGCTGTAACTCTAAATGCCGACCTTGTATGAGACATTCCCTTCCTCAGAAAGCTGATCAGCTCCAATTTGTGAGGATGCTAAGAGTGACCCTGATAAAGAACAGTTCATGGATTTAACTCTGTTTTCCTTTTGCTTTCGTATTTTAACAAACGACTGAATTTCTCATGCTTCTCCCCCATCTCTTTTGAATGTAAGCCTGCCTGCTTAAAACAGAACAGAGGGTTTCTAAAGATAGAGAAAAAGGGAATAGTGGTAGAGAAGGATCTCAGGAAATTTCAGGAACAATGAGAAATGTTATCTGGATTAGCATCAGAATCAATGGGAATTAAGACAGTACCTTAAACATTCTCGCCTCTCCAGCATCTTCTCGATTTTAACAAATGAATCGTAAACTAATTTATTCCCCAGGAATCTGCTGCAAAGACACCTATATGTGAGCAATGCCTGTTAAGAAGAAAAGCAAATTAAAATTGCAGCATAATGCATGCAGCTCCAGTTCAGCTGAGCCTTTTTGAGGTGATTGCTGAGAAATACAGCTTCTGTGAAGTTTCACAGCGGCTGCAAAACATGCTCACTCTTTGAGTCAGGCAGCAAATAGTCTCCCCTTCCTATTGTCCCCAAACCAAGATGGATAGTGTTCGAGGAAAATATATCATGCCAGATCCAACAGAGCACAAAGTACTGACACGTAATGCAAGGTGTAACCGAAACAGCGATGCTGATATGAACATGCAGTTTCTACTGAAAGCAGCAAGCATTCTGCCCTGATAACCAGACTCAGATATTGGTCCTAGCCTATCTACTTTCTTTGTAGATACCACAGATTTCTACAGCCCGCTTCATTTCTCCAGGAAAAGTCTTTAAATACGTAAAATTCCTCCCACATTTACAAGTTTGTCTATGGTGAGAGCACAGTGCTAAACCTCTGAGATGAAAAAGTTTGACATCAATGGGAATTCATTGCTTCGGTGCTGTCTTTGCTGCTCATAAATTACATCTTGCCTGGAATGTTGTTGGTAGCAAAATTTCTCCTTTGCAACCATTATTTAATGTTGATCTCTCTTATGGCCACTTTCAGTTCAAACATCTTGCCTACCATCATCCATCTTCTGCCTCCATCGACCGTCAAGGCTTCTGTTTATCTTCTGGCTAGTCAAAATGTCTGCCCAGATCTGTATGCAAAATTAAATCCCAGGAAGGAAAAAACACCACTGGGAATACCCCGGATTCTTCAAGGGCTGTTAATGGAAGTCAAACATTCCTCCTATAAAATGAGTAAATGAATAAAAATGCTCTTTTTGACTCTGCTTAACAACCCTGCTGGACTTGGTATGAGCCCCTTGCCAAAATCTACAGGACGGACCGAAGGAAGACTTTTTTTGCTCTCCTCCCTCCTACACTCCTGGCTAATGCTTTGAAAACCGGAGTGACGTTGGTCTCTCCACATGAAAACAGAGAGGTTTTGTGCAGAAACTTTCACAAGGTCTTTTTAAAAGTGGCTGCCTGAAGAAAAGCACGGTGTGTCCGTCCCTGCAGAAGATGCGTGTGCATTTGATCCTGAGCCTGCAGGAGTCAGAGCTTCAGTCCAGGTCTGTTTTATTTCTTGCCTTGCACATTTAGGGACCAAGGCTCTGCCATAGCCCTGAGGAACAGGGGATTAAATGTTTATAGCTCCCTGGGTGTTTTCTCAGTGCAAGTCCGGTCTCACTCCTGCTGCTTTAAACTGCAGCTGGAAATCCTGGAAGTATTTCTCTGTGCACGAAGTGGCAGACCTCCCTGGAGCCCACATGCAGCCAGCAGCTCTGCAAGGGAGGTACAGCCCTTACTCCTTCCCCTGCCTTAAATCCCACTGAAAACTCAGAGAAAGAATCTCTTTCTGTCAACTTGTACATCTATATAGTCCTAAAATTACATTCGGCCCTTTGAAGGCAACTGCAAGGCTGCTGTGTCTCCTGGTGAAAATGAGTTTGACACCCCTGTTGTAGATGTTAGCAGCAGAGAAGTAAATTGGCCGCATTGGTCTGTTACCCACTTACCGCTGCTGAGAAATACGTGTCTGAACAGCTGTCAAGGCTAAAGCTCAACTGCGTGGATCATTAAAACCACTTCTCAGCTCGCCACTGGTAGCTTTGAAGACAACAGCTAAAAAAATATATGTTCATGTAGCCTCCCATTATCTCTCCTCAAGCTCGTGAGCTATTTAGGCAGCTTAACACAAGATTGATCTTGCAGTTCGGCGGCTCAGCACAAGGCACAGGCAGAAGCTCTCTTTTCCCTCCAGCTACGGAGAGATTCAAACACCACAGCCTGGCTGTGTGCTCTGCATTTGATGGAAGAGATAGTTGATAATGAATGGCCTGGAAAGGGGATTATGGATCAAGATTTACCTCTGAGTCATGCTCTTGTGCGTTTGCACACATACATACCTGGAGCTGTGCACATACATTTGCTGCAGGAAGGAGAAGGAGAATGAGACAGTCCTTCAGCAGAAGATGCTCTGCAGCTCTCTGCTACTCCTGAGCCTTACCTTTATTTATTTAACCCTAATCTTTGTGGTACCTACAAATGTGATGGTTGCCTCCAGCAGCTGAGTTTCACTCCTGGAGAGGGACAAGAGTGATTTTATAGTCTGCCTTGTACAAAAGTGTGTAATCATTCTGAACAAGCATAACACTGCCTGGTTTTTAAAATAAGGGCTGGCAATTTTATTGAGCAGATATTGGCATAAAAATTGAAAATCTGTATCGCCATTTTTCAAAAAAGATGTTCCAGTTTACAGGAATTAAGCAGTGATAGCTCATATGCAGTTTATGTACTAGTGCACAAAAATTTTTCCAATATTAGTTTGTTGTCTGTATTTCCCCTGTATCTGTACTATAATCCCAAACAGGTGTCCTCCTTTGCTTAAAAATTACCCTGAGTTTCTATCACAAACTCCTATTTTCTGTATATTTTAAAGATTACCTTGTTGTTACTCTGGACTCTGCTTTCTCCTTTTTTTTGGATGCAATCAATTTTACTGACATTTTTATACTTCTGAGCTTGAGGATGGATATCTTTCATTAAAAATGTCATTTGGCAAAGGCATGAATCTATAAGGCTCAGAAGTCTACAAAACACCACAGCTGGAGTAGTAATTATGGCTTTAAAAAGTTATATAAGCCTTTTTATTACACGTTTTTAATGGGTTTACATAGTACAGTACAAATGTCAAAGTATTTATACATGGGATGGCAACGGCACTGGAGTAACCAAGCAGATGTCACAATTTGATCACGGAGAGCGACTTTCATCTGCAAGCGCTCGGAGAAAAGGACTCTCCAAGGGAAGAAGAGATACAAACCAGAGCGTGGGGCTGCTAAGTAGAAAAACAGCAGCAACTTGTTCCAGGCAGCAGTCTCACAAACAAATGAAGACCCATAATTAATGGCTGTGCACTTTTCCTACAGCCTGTCTTGCAATGTTGTTTGATACACTGGCATGTATCTGTACAGCTCTTCGAAAGCAATAGGATAAAATAAAAGCTGGGATTGGCTGGCAGTATCCTTGATGGACCTGATGGGTGAAAAGCAGATTTCATAGGATAGGGGCAGAGCAAAAATGTCCTGGACCAGTATGCAGGCCAGTGTAATAATATGCATCCACTTTTAATATAGGTCGCACCCACATCTGAAAAGTGTCCCATCTTTGCAGGACACTTAACTCAGTATCGCTGTCTTTATCTGTAACAAAAAGATTGCTTTTTGAATTATTACCAGGTGGTCAGCCAATCCTCTCCTCCAATTAGTTGCATTTTAAATATATTTTAAAAAATCCTAACGAGGAGGAGAGAAATAGCCTTGCCCTCAGCACAGAAGACGCCACGGCTCTCCTGCAGCCGAGCAGCCTGGCCAGGAGCAGACAGTGAGGATGAATGTCTGTGCTCTTCCCGCAGGCTTCTTTCAGGGCAGTTTGCCCTCAGTGCCATGTAGAGCAGCATCAGTGATGCAGAGACATCAGTATCAATTCAAAGTGGAATAACCTTCTTAGCGGAGAGTTTGTATATGGGTTAGATGTTACCACAGGGGTCATCCTTTCGGCATGTGTCTTCCCATAGTGTGTCTGCCTCCATCCTCATCTGTGGACACAGAAAGCAGAGGCGAGCCAGACTCTTCGAAGATGCATTGGGAAGGACAAAGCGTGTTTGTGAAGATGCAGGGACCCCTGCAGGCATCACTCTGGGTGATGAACACTCGGCCAGGCTAATGCTTGTGGTTGCACCCCAGCTCCGCTCTCGCTCTTAGGCTCCTTGTTAGGAGGAGATCCCTTTGCCAGAACGCATTGAATTTCTTCAGGAACAAGGTAATTTCTCTATACTCTGTCAGGAGGTAAAGTACATGCTCCTGCAAGTGTAAAGACTCTTTGCAGAGCTTGACCCGGTGGCAAGGCTGGAGGCAAAGCTGATGGTTACAGAGGAAAGCCTGCCCTGCCTTTTCCCCGTGGTCCGGTCAGTATAGCGGAGGTGGCACAGAGCAGGAAGGATGGTCTCAGAGGACACTTACCTTCCACACAAGGCAAAGCAGAAGCAACTACTCTGAGCTGTGGATTGGTTGATGCTGGAAGCCAGGCGACTGCAGGAACCTCCTGGATGGAGCCCATGGCACTGGTGTAGGGAGGGAGAGACTCCGGCACTGGGACCCGCAGAGCAGCGGTGGAAGAGGAAAATTCTCCCACTAACTTCTTGCTCCTCTCTCAGGCTTAACGCGAAGGAAAAATGATGATCACTGAAGTACAGCGACGGGAGCCTTTAGAAATGGAGGGCTTTTTGTGCAATCTTTCTGCTGAAGTGCTCAGTCTTACGCTGTGAAGATGAACAACAGCAAGATTGCTCTCAGCAACCCAGACAGGAACATTTTAGTGCATAATTATGGAGAAGATGCAAGGGGACAAAAAAAGAGGGAAAACATCTGTTCGCATAGAGTTTATTGCCGTTCACTTAAGAGGCCCATTAAATGCCAGAAAAAGCTATTTATCCTTGTTTGAGGCAATTATCCTGCTGCAAATCTCTACGGCAATTTGCCCCATGATTATTCCTGGAGTGCTGATACTGTGCAGATACTCTGCATGGACCTTGCCCGCCAAGGCTTACAGAGGGACTGTTAAAAGCCAGCTAGCCAGTGCTTCTCAAGGACTTTAGCTTTGTGAAGAAGTGGAGTCTTTCCTGGGCCAGGCTGCAGCCCCACAGGGACCCCCCATGGGACATCCAGCCCAGGGGGCTTGGGGGGCTGGGGGACGCGAGGAACTGAGGGCACTCGGCTACCCCAGACAGTGGTTTCCCCTCCAGCCTTTTAGTGGCGAAAAAGCTCTGGGACATGCTGCAATAGCAACAGCTTTGTCTGGGATTATAATTCTTTACTTTTATTAATGACAGCTTCTGGTATGCTGCTACCTTCATGTTTCTATTTCCTCAGTGTCCTTTTTTTAAAGCATTGCCCATGACATTTTACGGTCCTAACTGATTCACGATTATTTCTTAAGCCCTACTGCAACATCCAAGTCCTCCAAGCTTTATAGGTATGTGGGAGCCCGACAGGCACCCACATTTCCATTGAGTTCACCATCACTGCAGTTTGCTCTTTGAGATCGGGGAGTGTGGCGGTGTCTTTCACTAACTGCTTTATCCAACATCTCCCTCTGGTGGAAAACAAGGAATAAAGCAGGATAAAAATAAAGCCTCGTACAACATAACACATTGATTTGAGATAGTTGTGAAAACAATACAAATCTTGGTCCAGGCCATGATTTTCCAATTACTACATGTATTCCGAATGAATTTGAATGTATCATACTGAAGTTTATCTCAGTATTTGACTGGAAAAAAATTGTAATGAATGGTGAATGCCCATTTTCTTGTATTTTTTCAGAAATTTGGAAAATTTGTTTTAAATGTAGGCAAAAGCATATATCAAGACAATATGTCTTTATGGCTTTGCTTCTGTGAGGAAAATAAACAAAATTCTCTGTTGCAGGAAACTATTATTTTGTGCCCAAGCTCTAAAATCCATCATATAGCCCATCTGCTGTTTGCAATCGCAAGGATTGATAGAAATGTCTCAAAATATAACAATTCCCTTTCTATGCCATAATTACACCCTTAGGTTCCCTGTGAGTGTGGTAGATCAGTTGCCATCTGCCAGGAGTTCCTATCCAACGTAGATCAGAATGTGCGATAAGAAGGAAATACTCAAGTACGGTCCTGACACACACAAGCTAAGGAACGGCACAAGGATAAAATGCTTTGCACAGATGACAACTAAGTCTTTCTTTAAGGCCACCTTTCAGCAGTATGTAAAGTTGTGAAGGTTGCACAAGGTTTAATGACCTTCCACTGTTAAACCTTTCCCATGTGCGAGTGTTTCCCTGACAATTGCTCTGCATTTCCAGATGAAGGTTATGGAGCCAGTGCAAGAGCACAGACAGATTTAGGATCAAAACGGAGTTTTGCAAATGCCTCGGCTGCCAGCTCAGCTTCAGCTGGAGCTGGAGTTAACACAGGCCACATCTTTGCTTCAGCTCCTGGCAAGGCTCTTGGGTGAGGAGCAGCAGCTCAGGGATGGCTGATGAGATATTGCCAGAGACTGGCACCTGAGGCTGAGCAGCTGAAGCAAGAGAGGACTCATCTCAACAGACTTCAGCTGCCAGAAAGCCAAGGAGGCAGTGTCAGCGAGCTGGCTTGCAGGCATTGAAATGTTGTGACTCCCCTTTGTGGGCAGGTGTGCAGTTGGCACAGGGCAGCATCATTGTGTATGTATAGATATATTTTAGAATACTGAGATTTGCCATGCCTAGGGAGAAAAAGGAGGGAAGGATGTCCAATTATTCCCAAAATATCAGGACATATGCTTGGCAAATTGAAAGCTCGTGGAACAAAAAAGCTGAGGCTCCTAAGTAGGTGCTCAGCCTTTGTGTAGCATGGCCTTAGCAGGGACGAGAGCTTCTGCAAGAACTAAGAGAATTTAAAAAGGAATTTCAAGCTAGAGACTGGAAGGAAGCAAGCAGGCAGAGAGGAGCAGGGGTTTGTGATGGCATGTCCTTAAAGGTGCCATTTTGACATCTTTATAACCACAAGTAAGCAAATAAAACCCCTTTTAACAGGGCATAGGAGCTGGAGCAATAAGGCTGAATGTATGTTTGTTTCTGTTTGCTATAAGCCTAAAAATAAGATATGGATCTAAAATGCTTGACTTTTATATAAGGGTATTGAAATAGCAGAGAGTTTCTAGAAGAAAGATCATTACTGGCTCATTGTAATAGCATGATAAAAATTACATGTGAAAGTACTGAAATAGACCCCATCCAAATGGGGGAATTGAAAAGGACGTGAACTCAGTCAAATTAGAAGCAGAAACAGAAAGGCAGGCTAAAATAGATTTTCAGGACATTACTTGCTAATAGACAAAAAGCTTTCTTCAACCCAGGAATAGTGGGGACCCTGCCAGAGGGTCTGCAGGTGACCTGGGTGTGCAGTCAGCAGGCGATCAGGGTGGCAAAGGAGTTTGAGAGAAAACAAGCCCTAACACAACAGCTAAACAGATTGCTCGTGTCTGTGTTAGGTGTAGAAAAGCTGCAGTGAAATTCCCATGGCAGAGCCATTTGTTAAGGGGATAACGCAGAGAAGCTGTCTCAGACTGAAGGGCCATTAGATGAGGGTTTATAACAAATAGATGCAACAGATAGTAACAAATTCATGAGAAGCAGATGTTCCTCGCTTGTGGGTTTTTAAGGAACTCTAATGGGAAATTGTTACACTGTTAGGGCTGGTACATAACCCTTTACTTAAAACAGCCAAAGAAAAAACAGGATGGCATGTGACTATTTTAAGTGCTGTGAGGGACCTGGAGAAATGCAAACTGCTAAATCTGATATTGGTAGCAGGCAAATGGTAAAAGCCATGATAACAGAATAGTTACAAGGACAGATATGGACTAAGAGGGAAGAATAAGCAGAGCTCTGCAGTGAGGAGCGATGGAGCTGTGCTTCCCCATCCTCTTACAGCTTCGGAGGAACCAGCGAGGCTGCAGGGTAGAGCAATGCGCTCGGTATGATCTGCTCCACTTCTGGAAAGACCCTAATAACGTCTGTCACCAAGGGCTCATGAAGATGCTAATCTGGCATGGGATAAGTGGGAAGATCCTCTCATGAGTCAGCAACTGCATATAGAACAGAGAGGTGAGGTAAGGATAAATCATCTATTTTTCACAGTCGAGAGAAGTCACCAATGAGATTCTTAGAGGGATCTGTGGTGGGGCCAGTGCTAATCCACATACCCATCAGTCAGGCGGTACATGGTGCAGTGGCTCAATCTGCTGGGCCAGGAATTTCTAGAAGTGGCCTTCTCCACTGCTGGTCATGGCCAGAGCTAGGACACCAGACTGATGGGCCTTGCAGCTGAATCTATTTTGACATTTATATCAACCAGAGAAGTTTTAGAAGTAAGTTAAAAGAAACCCTGCCACACTGCAGAGCAGAAGTGCACAACCAGAGTTCTGGTTTCTCATGGGGCTATGAACACCCCATCAACCTTAGTAGTGTTTCTTGGTCCAGGATAAGTTATGCCGTTTGTTACTTTCTAAGATTAAAATCGAGATTAAGAAAAAATAGCCTATTCTCATGTTCTTTTTTCAGTTCGTTTATTTGTTTTGGTTTGGTTTGTTTTTGTTCCATGTTAGCTGAGGACAAAGCTGCAGTTTGATAAGCCATATATCAACACTGCTGCCAAAAGCAGCAACTCTGCCTTCTTGTACCGCTGGATAGGACAAATGATGGGTGGGGATGCAAAATTAGCCACCAGAGCTGAGGAGAAGAGGGCAAGGCTGCTGAAGGCAAGATTATCTTAGGCTGATCCCAGGTGCTAACTGACCTGTAGTTTAATTTGGTGGTTGTTTTTTGGTTTTGTTTTTTTTTTTTTTGACAGGTGTCCCTTGTGAAGGATAACTGTCCTCATCCCCGCCTAGGAACAGTGGGAGTTGGTGGCCGTGTTTGAATGTGGCCTTTCTTGGGCCATCCCGAATGAAATAAAACCTCTTGTTTATGAAAGGAAACACTACAGAAGTGACTTTTGCTCTATTATTAAGAACTTTATTTAGCAGTTCATTTTAATCCTGTGAGTTGTTGAAGGATTTTGATTTGTTTTGTTACTGTAAGGACAAAAAAAACCCTAGAAAAAAGTGGATGCTAACACTCTTGAACGAGCCATTTACAATCTAATGAGTGGTGTAATCACTAACAGTCAGACCTGTACTTTGACAGCAAACTCCAGTTTTGGGGAGTGACTTATCTTCAGCCATATCAAATGGCTTGAGCTGCTGAGGGGAGCGTAAAGCCCAGCTCAGCCTCTGCCATGGAGTGAGGGTCTGGGCTGTGGTGGCTCAGCTTCTTTACAACAGAGGAGCTCACTCATGTCCTGTTATGGACAAATTTGTCTTTAGAGTGTTTATGTACTCTTAAACAGCTCTTTCCATTTTATGTAACTGAAGCTGGTGTTAAGATCCTTGCTAGTTTCTCATCAGTTTATTCATATTAGCTGTTGCAAGGAAAGCAGCCAGTGCTGATGTGAAGTGGATAAGAGAACCTTGCATGCCCAAGCCCAACCTGAAAAATCCTCTTCTGTAGAACACAGGCCATGTCAATACTGCTATTGAGGGGAAGGGAAACATCTGTGTCTGAGAGGCTCAGAGGAAAAAAAGATTTACAAACAAATGTGAGAAAATATGCACAAACCTGTAGCTTATATGGGGCAACTTCCTCTCACAGAAACTTTGTGTTAAGTTCCCTGGGGTGTAATATGCAGAAATTCGGGGATCGCTGTCACAGATCTGCTCTTAAAATCACACTTGCCTGGACACTGTGCCTGACAGTGACCTAACATTACTTTCTATAAGAGCTGACCTGGAGCACTGTAATGCAGCATTGAGCGGGGTTTTCTTTTCCTTATAGATCATACGGAAAATGGTAAAGTTTGTTAGTGAGATGGCAGGAGAAAGGGCGATACTAGATTAGATTTTGTTCAAGAGGAGAGAAATAGTTTCTACTGAATCTGAACATAGTGCATCCGATATCCTTTAGATGCAGATGAAGAAATGCTAAATTGATGTTATCTATATTATACTGCAGCAATCTGATCCCTGTTATTTGAAGAATATTTACATATCTTGCATTCTCCTTAACATGAGGCTAGGAGAAATGCTCAGGGCAGAAACAATGCCAGATGGATGAGAAGGACAGCTGGACTAATACTTTGATCAACCCATCGTACCTTTCCAAGGTGGCACCTGGAAGCCAGGTGAGATACCACCGAGCATCTGCAATGGCCAAGCTGTTGTTTTAGGTTCCTTCTATCCAGTAATGGAATAAAAGTCCAAAGCTGCTACTAGGAGATGCAATACTAGCCTATCATAAATGGAAAAGGAGGCTCTGGGATTCAAAGCTTGGCTCTCGATGAGGAGCCTTGCAGGGCTGCAATGCACTCTCCCACCAGGCGAGCAGCCTCTTTGGCTGTGCCCCTGTGCACCGAGAAGCCACCTGCCCCATGCCCATAGTTGTGGACCACCAGAAGCTTAACTCCTCCTCGGCTCGAGACCTCTTTCTCCAGTCTCACACACCACCTGGATGGCCTCAGGCCCACCTTCACCTTGATATCCTGAGCTCCTCGCAGGGAGGGCTCAAGGAAGCAACATCTGTCAAAGATGTCTTTGGTAGTGCCAGGATCAGGGGAGAGACTCCATCTCTCCTTTTCCCTGGTTCCCCCTAGCGTTACCCTGTGTATCCCCGGGTAGATGTAAGTTAAGCCATCCCCATCCCGGATGAAGTTTTTCACCCAGGGAGCATGAACCTTGAGTACTTGTCCCCTGACAGGGAAGAGCTTCTCATCCCCCACCAGCTGGTGGGCTCCAATGCCCGTGCAGTTGACAATGATGTTATACTCGCTGTGCAGCTCCCACAAGTCTGCAACTTTTCTGGTGTACATCTGGACACCGGTTGCTTTCAACCTGCAAAAAGACTCCAGAAGTGAGGCAGAAAAGAACCCCCTAACCCACCATGTAATCATTATGCACATTGAGTAAATGAGATAGATTGCCTTTAACATACTGATCAAAACCAAACAACAGATGGGACAAAAAGCAAAGAGAATGCCATGGGGTTTCCATTTGTGGTTTGTCTGATTTGATCTCATCGAAGCTATTTTTAGCTTGCTTGGGCTGGAAGAGATACAGCAAGTTGATCAATATTAGAGAAGGGTATGGCATAAGGACCTAGGCAGACAGTCAGGTCCTCATGGTCTCATTGATTCATTTATGTAACAGTACCAAGCTTTAACAGCTCAAGCAAGCTGAAAAATGTCAGATTTATTCACCAACTTGCTTCTGCTAGTGACAGTGCTGTTGTACTACACCCCTTTTAATGTGCCTGTTACATGCCATCATGTTAATTCCCAACTCACCTCCCTGAGACCAGGAGCCACTTAGTCATCTAGTGCCAGATGTGAAGCCCTGGGGTACCTAAGACATCCCTGCAGGCTGGGCTGATGTGGCACAGGCCCCCCAGGAGACCCACACGTTTCCAGAGCAGCAGCCAGGGATCACCCAGGACAACTCAGAGCACTATACGTCCATGTCTGATCTTCAGCAAAATTCACTCATTCTCGAGGTTCATTTTCAAGGCCAATTTCTAGCCAAATTCCACAATGAACTTCCCTGAAGCTTGAAGCCCTTCCTCATGGAAAATCATTGGCATGAGATGGAGTCACTGCTTCCCGTCAGCTGGATCCAGTGGCTGGGGGTCTTTACTGGAGGTTTTAGCATGAGCAAGTCAGGAGACAGGTCTGTGACGACGACGCATTAAGTGGGAAATCCCATCCTTTGCAATACTCTGGCAGCTGGCAAAGTGATCAACCCTGTCATAAAGGCAGTGGTTTCCCACAAAGCAGGGAGTGAGCAGAGGATCCAGGGCACAGCTGATGCCCTGGGGGCTGAGGTTTGGGTGCAGCAGGATGCTGAGCCTGGCTGGGAAGTACAGGGGAGGTCTGGTGCAGCAGCTCTGGCTGGGCAACTTGCTGGGAATGCTCGTAAGTGTTGTAACTGGGACTCTGCCACCATGCCATAAAAAAACACCAGTAAAAAGAACTGTTGACTCCTGAATTCGGGCAAGCAAGCAGGAAAAAATTCCTGAAGTCCATTTTTGGACCAGCAAGGTGGGCACAAAAACAATTTTCCTTGTAGATTGCCAAGAGAATGGTCTATAAATACTGCTCAGGTCACTGGCGGGTTGAGAATTAGTTACAAGTTTAATATGCTCTCATTTCTCATCACCAGAGAGAATAGAAAGAAAAGGAGCTTGATCATCTTATTAGACTACATCCTTTGAGAAATAAGGAAGGCTACAGCAGGAACAAGGAGATAGCAGAAATCACATGGCAGATGCTAAATGGGTTGTACAACTCAGTCGTGCTTCAGCAGAAATTTCCAATCCAGTTAGGCAATGAAACATGACAGAGCATGTGCACCGAGGAGATGGCACAGACCTCACGTGGCACTGGTGCCACTGGAGTATTCCCAGCCTGGCTGCCTGCTAGAGCAAGAAATGTTTTTTCACATTTTGCAGTGAGATGAAAGGCATCCAAGCAACTGGCTGAGCTGGCAATTTGTACCACAGTGTCAGTACGTGTCTCTTTACTTAACCTCAAATCAGCTTGCAGCCTATCACTTTCTCTCAAGCGGAGACAGCTACTTGCTCACTTTAGGGGTACTTAAATGGATTAACTGCACATCCCAGTTGTCAGAACCTTTTTTATATCTGCATCCTGACTCTCCTATGGCTCTCTGAAATCCACATATTTTGGGAAAACTTGGAAATTGCCCAATTTTTGAACTTTCATGTCAATCCAGATATGAATTCTGAAGCCATGACTCCTTGGAGTGAGTGCATCACCCATCTCGTGCAGGCAAATGTTTCCAAAATATTTGTTACAAGATGATGCTATTTGACCTTTTCTGACCCAACCAGATTAAGAAATGTCTCCAGTTGCTGACCAAATTTGAGATTAATCAGCCCGGCTAATTCTAAGTGCAAAGCGTTCACAAATAAGACATCTTCTCAGATATGCATTTTCTCCCACGGGTTGGATTTATCTTCAAGAACAGAGGGATGTATTGGGGAAGTTTGGCAAACGAGGAGCACCCACGTGTTCTCATACGACATGGCAGGTTCCCAATGTCCCTTTCAAGGTCTGGCTGGCCAAGCGTAGCTCCTGTGCCTATGTCAGTGCTGTGCCCAGAGATGATGCCCCTCTAAGACCCCTCTACAACCACAGTGTTAGAAACTGGACATAGCACAGGTAGAGCTATTCACACTTTGGAAAGACTGGGTATTTATTCCTAGTTCTCCTCCCCAAGGAAGAGCTTGCTGCATTTTCCCTAGTGAAAAACAGCCCTTTTCCAGTTTTGTTCGAACCTAAGGCTCTCAAGGAGTCCCCAGCTCCCCGCAGTCCCTCTGCCTGGGCTCCTGTCTGCGTGCCCTGCCTGCAGCCAAACCAACCTTTTCTCCAGCCACAGCAGGTAGGGTGGACAATCACATTTCAGTGTTGTAAAGGCCTGACCAAACTGGTGCTGTGGAAACTTTTGTAGTTCTGCTTCAGACATTGGTCGAAATCCCAGGACGACGTCCGACCAGAAAGGCAGCTCTTCCTTGGGAGTGGGAGTGTTTTTAAAGATCTGCCACCTAAAAGGGCACAAAGAAAAAGCTGCAGAACTTGGCTGCTTTTGCTCTGCCATGTTACATGTCACGGCAATCTTGGCACAAACCCAGGAACTCAGGAACCTGTACCTGCTCATCAGTGCCACTCTGCAAGGTTAACAGCAAAGGGGAACATTGCTGTCTGCTGCTGCGACACCCGCCTTGGCAAGCAGGCTGCTGCAGCCAAGCCTGCAGGTGACACACTGGGGGAAATAAACTGGAGAGAGTTCCCCCAGCTATAAAACAGCTGCCTAAAACACCTCCAACACCCACCTGCCCCCACCAACCTAACTGCATCCCTCTACCGAGCTGCTGAAGCTGAGGGGTCCTGCAGTCCCATCCCTATGAAGACCACCCTTGCTGCAAGCAACTGGTGGATGACAGCATGGAAAACATCAGTTATTAAAAGACATTCGGTGCTGGCCAGTCTTGACTGGTTTCTCTGTACACACCTATGCATCAATTTTGCTTGAAAATACATCATATCTGAGCAAGTGCAATGCAGTTTCTTGGAAATATTTTCGTAAGAGCTACTCCATGAAGGGAATATGCTTTAACTTCAGCAAGGAAACCAGCCTCTCTGCCTGCTCCAGCACACAGCTCACACATACCCGTTCTTACCCAGACACCAGGTGAACGCCAGCCTCTGATGCCTCGGTTGAGTTGCTGAGCGCGAAAAGGTAAGCAAAGGTCTCTTTGAACCACTGCTTCTGCACGTCGATTGGTGTGCCTGCATGTAAACAAAACCAAACATGCAAAGAGGAATAACGCAAAGAAGAGAAGAGTACAAACCAGTGTCGAGGAGATGGGACAGATGGGGAATGCATGGCACAGCACTTTTCCTCCTGAACCTCTGTGCATGGCTGCACACCCAGGCACGCAGCCGCATGCGGTGCCACAGGCAACACTCTGCTGGGTTGCACGCACCTGGGTAGGTGTGAGGGATGAGCATCCCCGCTGCCACGTCGCTTGTTGTGTTGGGGCTGAACTGGTCTGAAAGGACCGTCACAGAGCAGCTGGGGCAAGTCTCCGCGATGCACAGTGCTGTGGACAGGCCAACAACTCCAGCGCCAACCACTGCGACCTTGGGTGCTGCCATCTCCGGGGTGCAGAACCAGAGCAGAGAGGCACCTACGTGCATTTGGAAATAACATATCCCGTGTCACCAATATCCCTGCTGGACACCCTCGTCAGGCTATGAAATACCCACACAAGATGTAATGTAGCCCCCCAGGGCAGCTAATTGAAGGCTAACTGCTGCACACACAGAACCAGGACTGAGGTAAGGATTAAAAAAAAATCCTCATAGCCTTTGGTATGACAACTAATTTTTGAAAAGTATTTCAGCAGCCACTACCCCATCCTCAGCACAAGAGCGAAGGGTGAGAGAGCGATCTGCATGTACAAGCACTGGTGTTGAGGCTGCAGCAATGTGGGGCAAGGTTTTTTAAATAAAACCTGAGAGAACGAATTATCCATTAAGTTTTCCATCGTGTCAGGGGCAAAAGTGGTTTTGGACCTCTGGGGAAATCGACTTTTAGGCAACCTGAGCAAAAAGTTGTCTGAACATTAGGATCTCCAGCAACGAGGTCTGTCACTGCCTGGGCCCTGGGCAGTGGAAGCAAATCACACAGGAGACAAACTGGTTTTGCAGAGCAAAGGGTCCAGTGCAATGTGGAAGACGTTCTTCTTAACATGCACCTTAGTTCCCCTGCTGTGTGGGGCTCCCCCTGTGACCCTGGGGACTGGGTTACCTGCTTAGCTCTGTCCTAGAAAACATTAATTTTAGCTATTAAACACAATACTTAGCTTCACAGGGTACAGCCTGGCTGTTTACACTCCCACATCCAAAAATTGTTTGGGCCACAATGCCTTGGTGGGAAAAGTGTGGGAGGAGAAGCTACCTGTACCCTGAGGGATTTTGTGCCCCTAGTGGCCTGAGGTCCCCAATCCATCCTTGGCCCCTGTACCTGCCAGCATGACCCACTGCCTTGGACAGATTTGTGGGCATCTGAGGCTCACAGGGTCTCCAGGCAGCCCATGGTGGTCCCCAGGAGCCAGCCAGCCTCGCTGCCCCAAGAGCCTCTATATTTGCCTCTCTCTGCCTTGCTTTATAACTGGCTTTATGTCCTGGAGCAGCTCCAACTCCACTCCTCAGCATCTTCAAGGGCTGATTACCACTCCAGGAAGTGCAGCAGCTCTTTTTTCCCTTGCCCTGGCCAAGTTCCAGAGCTTGGCACCTGCCCTGGTGAGTGGCACACAGATCCTGGTTGATAATCACCTGCTGCCCATCCGAGTGAGGTGCGAGCCCGTGTGCCCGGCCATGACCGGCTAACAGGTTTCACACCAGTGGAGGCATGAAGCACAACTGAACCATGCAACTCTATGCACCCTGCAAACTCCCCAAAGCCAGGAAATAAATGGTCCCAAAAGAGACTGGACAACCTTAGAGGGGGTAAATCCTTCAGCAGATTGGGAACAGGTGAGCTGGGGTGCATCTGTTGGCTCAGGCACTCCTTTGAGGGGCTGGTGCCAAAAGCTATGCAGGGATGTGAGGGGAGAATCTCCTTTGCCCACGGCCCTTCCATCTTCCTGGAGTATCCACGAATATTCACTCCTGGAGGGGATGCTGAGTGATATGCACCTTTGGTCTTGCTCCCTTACGGTCTTGCTTCCTCCTACAGGACTCGCTCTTTCTTGACTTCCAGCCTCACTAATTGCTTTCTGAGAACCTGTTCTGGAAAGCAGTGCCTGCAGTTATAAGGATGGGCTGATTTCCCATCTTACTGTGGCTTTTGGCATCTTTGATGTAAGTTTAGGCAAGACAGGCTATGTGGGACTATGACAGGTCAGGTTTATTTATGAGATACTTGCTCATAACTCTTCACACAGCTTCTCACTTACCCCTGAGGTTTTACTACTTAAAATTTGACATCTCTCCTATGTAGGAAGGGAGAGAGGAGCAGGCACTGTTGCTCAACATCACATTCCTTCTACATCGCAGCTGAAGGTTGTTACAATCCCTCTTCTTCCTTAAGTTTCTTCCTGTTAATTATTACATCTTGTTTCACAAGTTGGCTATAAAAGTGCCCACACAGCAGGGACACAGGCGGAAAGATGAACCCTGAACCAGAACCACTGGCCTGCATCACTGCCACCCACAAACACAATCTGAAAAAACGCTGATTGGAATGGGATCTGCACCCCTCAGCTCTACCATTGCCCCAGGTTGCATCAGCCACCTGCACCAGGAACACCTGTGGAGGGTCAGAGCATGGACAGCATCTGCTTCCCTACCATAGTCTCCACAATATTTTGTACTGGTAATTTTTATTAAAAAAAAAAAAAGTATCAAGAAATTAGGGGCATTTTAATAATGCTGAAATTACTTTTGTTAGGAAAATTGGTTCTGAGAAAGGTCTCTAAACACATTTTTATTACTAAATGTTCTGGCAGCTGTAGAAATTGTGCGTGGCTGTCAGCACATCCAGCGAGACTCCCATGGATGACCACAGTCCTGCCGGAACACATGGAGCAGGTACATTATATGCATCTGCCAGAGATGTGATCTCAGTTGCCTCTCACCACTCCCATTCACTGAAGCTCTTGGACCGTGATGGAGATTGAATTTCCTGACTGACCTCCCCACCACCAGGGATGAAACAGGAGCTGTGTCATGGCAGAGGTTCAGGTTTCACGAGTTTTCCTAATTTGGATGGGGCTTTCGCAGATGAGCCCGTTTGACATCAACTGATCCCAACGGTACAAAACCCACTGAGGGGGGAAAGCAGCTGCTGGTGGTGCTGGCTCCTGTGGGAACAGCTCAGAAGGCCATGATGAGCACCCATCAAACATGCCTTTTTTCTAGCACTTGTCGCTGCAATCCAGGAGCACATCAAGCCTGAATGTGCTCATGTGCCAAAAATTAGCTGGGTGCAAAGCAGAGGCAACACACACTTGTATGGGCAAGTGCAGCTTGGGCTTTGCAGAGCCCCTGACCCTGCTACGAGCCCACGTGCCCCCCAGCGCAGACCACCTCGGCTGGGAGCCCTGCACCTTGCTCGAGGGCACAGGAGGAGAACTATTTTTAGCTGTTGTTTAGCAGGCCAGCTTAGTGCCAGCAGGGAAGGGACAACACTTGTCATGGCCTCAGACTGCCTTGTGCTGAGGGTTTTGCAAAAATCAGCATTTAAAAGGCAAATCAGCTGCAGTAACTGTTGGGAAGGGAGGGGAAGGGTGTCAGGTGCTGTTTAGCTCTCTGTCCTTTCTTGTGTCAGAAGAACAGGACAGAAGCGAGACAGAGCCACCTGGAGCTGTAATTCCCCAGCAAAGAGGACACCGGCTGCTTGACGTAGGCTTCATGCCCTTGCCACCCTCCTGCTCCTCCCAGGCCAGAATGAATTATTTTTTAAAATATTAAGCTATTCTGTGATGTGACTTGATCTCCCAGCTCCTGCAGCTGAGGAGACAATGTCAGCCTCAGTTGGTGCAAGGGAGTCTAAATTGCAGGTTTAATTAGATCCACTCCTTACTCTTTCTTGCCTCACATAGTTGTTATCACCACTAACCCTCAGTCTTAACATCATTCTAGGAGTGGCTAAAGTCACCAGTATAGGTAAATACACTGATCCCCAGTGCACATGTGCACAGCAACATGCACACCTGCTGCCAGCTGTAGCTGCCTGCGGTCCCTGCAGGCTGACAGCCTCTGGGAAACCAGCATCCCTGAGCTGGCAGAGCTGCACACACGCTATTGCTTTGGCATCTTTGTGTTATAGGCAGGGCCCCTCACCCTGCCCTTTTTCCCCTATGGCCCAACTCCATGAGTGTGTTTTCCCAGCCGGCTGGCTGCTCTTAGCTTGTGTTGCAACCCGGCTGACCTGCCAAACTAAGCATATTTACATACCCAAATGAACAGTTCCAAAAGCCCAGCTGAACTGTTGACCAGAAAACAGATCAACAGGAAGTAACTAAAGAACACCAAAACCTGTTACATTATAAGTCCTGTGCATTTTTTTATACTAACTCATCACATCTAAGTGCTGAAATACACTTTTTTTTTTGATTGCCTGAAGCCTGCGGCACCAGGAAGCAAAGGCTCCAGCTGTTCTGGACTCTCAGAGATGCTGCTTGTCCACGGGGGCGGCTGCACTGGCCCACCATCCCTATCTGTGCCTGACCGGAGTGCTGTTGCCTTTTTTTTCAGACCACTCTTTTGATTATTCACTTCCCCAGCTTACAAGTACTCCCGGTGTTGCTTCCCTTCACCTGACCCCAGAGCGGAGTTTTGCCAGGTTCTTTGCTAAAGGTAGTTAGAGATGCTCCTGAAGCTTGATCCATTCCTGGGGGTTTGCTGAGGAGGGGGCCCTGATTTTGGCCTTTTGACTCTGGCCTGTTCCCTTTTCTGTCACTTGGGCTGCTCTGTCAGATGTACATTTGGGACCTGCCACAGGAGGAAGGAGAGGATGCCCTCTCTTCGCCGAACACGGGACACTCGAGGCTCCTCGGGACCTCCTCAGCCTTTCTGCTGGGTGCACATCCAGCACCACTGCCAGACAGCAGGTGTCTGAGCCACCTGCACTGAGGCCTGAGGCTACCGGGGGTGCCTCAGCCCCTCTTCCAGATAGCTCTTCACATATGCATGCACAGGCAATACCTCTTGAAGTGAAATAGATTATACCCACTCTATAAGCTACCAATAACAGCAGCCTCCACCAGCAGCACCTCCACGGCCAGCACTACCCTTGCTTTTCTCCAAAATGTGAGAGATCTGCGCTGCTCGTCCCCCTCGAGGCGGGCGTTGTGGAGCCCGTTGCCTCCCCGTGCGGGGAGAGGGGGGGAAGCGGGAAGGAGCTGAGGGTTGCCGGGGCAGCAGGGACCTCACAACCCTGCGGCTGCACCAGCCGTGCCGGCCACCGCGCCGTCCCTGCGCGGCCCCTCCAGGGCTGGCCCCAACCCTTCCCCGCCTGAGCTTAAGGAGCTGCTTTGTGCCCGGTGGAAAGTCCCCGGGGCAGCGCTAAGTCCCAAAACCAAGCGGGGAGAGACGGCAATACCTGGCGAGGAAGAAGAATCGCCCTCCCGGGAAGCGCGGGGAAGCGGAGCGGGAGAGGACGGAGCGCGTTGCCGAGGCGGGGCGAGGGGGGCCGGGCAGGGGCTGCTGGCAGCTCCCCTTCCCCGGGGCCGCTCCCCGAGCGCCGGCTCCGCGTCCCTCCGCTAATGAAGGAGCTGTTTGTGCCCGGGCAAAGGCCGCCCCCGGCGCTGGCACCTCTCCCGGGGAGCACGGCAGCCCCGCGGTGCTGCTGCCAGAGCTGCGTCCTTCTCCACCTGCCCGTAACTTTTTTCCTTGGTAGTTTCCCCGGCGTGCTCAAGAGGAGGCTCACGGGGCCCCACTGCCTCGAGCAGAATATATTGTCTTTTCTCCTCTCTTACAAGCAATTAATTACGTTCTGAATGTTTCTGAAGTTGCCTTGAGATTGCCATAGTACTTAAGGAAGCGGGCTAGCAGTCAGAATGGCAATAACACAGCGTGTCCGTGAGCCTGGACGTTTCAGTCATCCCAGGTCAACGGAGAACGGTTCCCAGCTACCCCACAAATGCCTGATGAGCACAGCCAGGCAGGACTGTTCGCATTAATCTTTCTCAGCAGAAAAACACAAAGTTTGTTCAAAAAAACCCTGTCTGCAGGCTCCCTGGGATGAAATTGCATACCAGGGATTCTCAGCCCCAGGGAATTTGCCATTGCAGGACATTTTGACTAATATTTGACTGCTTGAGCATTTGTCCCTGAACAGGCTCAGCAGGACAGTGTTTGCAGCCCATTCCCCTCCAGCACTGTTAAACGGCATTTGCCATGGATCTTCTAAGCAGGTGCCTTTTCTTCGTGGCCATTTAAATACATACCATCCAAAGGGCATCTGCACATACAGTAACAGCATGCACGGCACCCAAATGGCTGTTCTCGCCTCCCAATCTAGCAATGGTCTTAAGTAGTAAAACTAAAGCCATGATATCTTACACATGTGTAATTACTGACCTTTTTAGCTGCATAATTTTTAGGTTTTTTTCCTTAAACAGTGGAAGGAACAAGAAAGAATTCTGCCAAAATTATAGTATAGCTTGATTTTTCTGACTGTTTCAAGAAGATATGAAAACAGGGTGTTGAATAAGACAGGGAAGGAGGCAGAGGAATGGAGAAGGCTTGCTTGTTTAGAAGTTGTTGATGGGCTTGGTGTATTGATTGTAAAATGTACACTATTTTGAATAATTGCAGGATATCTGCAATAGCTTTTGAGAGGGGCCTTTTAGATATGGAAATCTCTCATCCTTCCAATATGAACAGAGTTCACAGTGCCAGCTAAGAGGAATTCTCCTCCTGAGACTCTACTTCTCATTGCTTAGAACTTCACCCAATGTGAATGATTTGGGTTGAAATTTTCTGTGTCGGATGTTCATGCAATGCTGGATGTTTCAGGGAATTCCTAGCATGCCTTTTCCTGTGAATGAGATTCAGGAAATTGCATGCTGGTTTGGGATACCAAATCTTACAGTAATTTCATTGAGAAACTCTTACTCCTCCATAGGATAAAGTATTTTGCAAGAGCGAACACACTGCGCTTTGCCATAACTTAAGGTGAAGAAAGAGCTTTGTCCTCTCTTGCTATGTCATCTAGATGTGTGACTTCCCACCACAAATGTTTGTTTATCCATGCAGACATCTATAAGGGGAATAAATTTCAACTCTTTCATGCTGCCATTGTTTTTCTTGCCACTGCTCTTCACTAAAATGAACAGCACAATACAGAGACTCTTTGGTCCGTCTCCCAGAACCCTGATTAACCAAAGATCAGCCATCCTGTATTGAGGCCTTCAAGATATGAGTAGTTTTTTGCTACAGATGCTGGTGCTTTCTCATGAAAGATGAGGAAAAGAACAAGAAGGGACAAGAAGCTCTGCATCACAGCCCAGCTGCTGAAGACCTTCTGGATGTTTGTGTGTATATTATTCTGTGTATTGTGCAAAGTATGTCATTTTGAACTAGCAAATTGGCTACATACTGTTCCAAGTACAACAGTCACCTATTTGTATTTTGAGAACACTCCTGACAAACTCTGTGATAGTGACTGCTGTATCCTTTGACTGAGTGCAAGTCATGACTTGGGCACTCAGGAAAAGCGCACCAGGCTTCTGACACAGAACAGACACAATCCTGATCATACTTGGAGCTGTTTCTGAACAACGACTGGCAGTGGCATCCCAGCACACCATCCACCCAGCTGCAGCAGTCTTTAAGAGGTGTTACCCCTTACTTTAGAATTCCCTTTGCTTTGTGCACTCTCTTGTAAAGAGCAGTAGCAATAAGCAGCAATGACCTCTGTGAATGCAGCAGTGTCGACCTGTTTCTGATCTGATGAATGGCGTGTATCACTTCTCTGCCACTTCTTTAACCAGTTCAAAGATCAAGTCAAGCTTCAATGCCCATGGCAAGTTACCATTTTAGAGAAGAGGTTAAGCTGCTTCTCATTTTACTGTTTCCCCATGTGATTTACTTACTTCTGGGAGGGATTCTCTCAATATGAGGAAGATACCGCCAATACTGACATTCCTGTTGAAAAGCTTTGTTAAAATATTTACCCAAAGATTGCCCATTTATCCCTGGTTCTTTTACTATGTTCCTGATCACTTCAGTCAAAATTGCTTTTCATTCTCATCACTGGCAATGAGGCTGTGGAGAGAAGAATCTTCACATGAATCACCCCGTGGTGCTGTTTTTCTCTTGTTCGTGTGCAAGTCAGTTCATCTCTGCATGGAACACTATGAGGCAACATTAATCATTAGATGCCCGTGAGCGCTCCATGGTTGGATCCTACTCATCTGCAACAAACACCTGAGCAGTATCCACGCCTGTGTGTGTTAGACGGGAATGCAGAGAGAGGAGACTTAATTTGTCACCAAATGAGATATTCCTCATTACTTCTGATTTGTCATAAACCTGGGTTACTAATTTATTTGAAAGAACTAGTTCTGTGTGCAAACCACTCTGCAATCATTTTTATATGCCAGTTTTATTTAAAAAAGGATACTTCGCCATTTGAGGCATATACTTTTTAGGCATCATTTTTCTCAGCCTGATTGAACCCAGTGCTCTTGAAATCAGTGTATCAGTGATTCAAATTTCTCAACTCTAGCAAACAAATATTTGAACCTTTCAGTGTGGTTACTTTCATGGAGGAACCTAAATCACCTAGCAAGGAGACATAAAGCCATTAAAACATGAACAATGAAGCCAAGTGATGGATGTAACTTGATCAGAAAACATAAGACTAATAAAATATGTATGGAAAATTTAGTAATTTGCACTAATTAGAGATTTAAGGGAAATGGAAAATAAATAGGTTCCTGAGAAGGGCTAGGAGGACCAGTCACAAAGAATAGTACTGTAGATTGCTGTAATTCTAATTTTCCTTGCACTGTCTGTCCACTCCAATTCCTTAATGAAGAATTTACAGTTAGTTTTCACATCCACTGCACAGCAACTGGTTACAAGTTTTACAGTCTTGTCATTACTCTCTTTTTAATCAATTCATACCCATTCTACAATACCTGCAGCTTTTTTTGTCACTATTGAATTTGTCTGAGGGACTGCTGCCCCAGCCAGCTTATACAAATAAAGGCAAAAAAGAATCATATTATTCCTGCAAATGCAAAACATGTCACATTTTTAATGCACATTTTGTCATATTCACCACCTAACACATTACCCAAACTTTGGTTTACACCTGCAAACACAAACAGGGAAAAGACACACACGTGATACTTGCCAGCCTAAACCATGGGATCTCCGTGGAACGCCGAAGCACCAGCCCAGCTCCTACAAGGGAGCGTGTACCAAACCGAGAGTTGGTGATAGGAGTTCATTAAATTGTGTAAAGGTGTAAAGATTAAGTAACATGTGTTTGACTTTATTCATGCCCATAATTGCAGATAATAAATATAAATTAAAAACCACCGTGAACATATATTGTACTAAGCCCACATAATCTAGGCAAACAAACTCCTTCCCATGAGTATATACTTCCCCCATGTTACCAAAACACACATTCCATCTGGTACAGACTTGTGTACAAAATTATTAGGTTACTAGTACTTAGATGTGCTCTAACCTTCTTCATGAGAGATGTAACAATGCAGATACTGCTTGACTGCATTTACTAGAATTTTCCATGTTAACACTCATAGGTTTTTTTCTTAATCTCTGAGTTTAATTTCTCCCCTGTGATTCTGGTGTGGGATTCAGACAAGCATCTTTAAGATAGGGTACAGGAGGGTACAGGATCTCCTTTCTGCAGCCACGAATGCCTTTCTGGCATGATAACCCCATGGCACAAGTGACCTTGCATTTTGTAAGCCCTTGCAAGAAGCATTCGCAGGCCTTGCATGTTGCTGAGCCCAATGCTATGGAGGCCTCCCAAGTGACTACATGTAAGGAGCTGGTAAAAATAAGCTGTGAAAGATATAGGAGAATGCCAACAGAAGACCGTCTATTAGAATATGATATCAAATTTAGAATAAAAACATTTGTCATTGTGCAATAGTGACCAGCAATTAAGACAGATGAGAATTCTAACCCAGTATCTCATAAAACCATTATGTAACTCCATAAATAAATTTGCACTAAAATAGAGATGACAAATACAAACATAAAAGACCTTAAGGACTCAGATAAGAAACTATTAAAAGGAATTCTTTATATGAGCAACGAGAGGAAAACATGCCCCGCGGGAACAGAAACATTTGTTCTCAAACTCAATGCTCTCTTGCAAGAGGATTTTAGATAAACTATGAATATTTAAGAGAAGGAAATCAACTCAGCCTGTCTATGCTATGTTTATAATGCATGACCAGTGTTAAACATATTTTTGTCCATATGGAAAAAACAAGCAAACAGAAATGCTAGAGACATTTTTTACAGTAATAACCTTCCTCAGGTTACATAATAGGATATCCCAAGGCATCCTCTAAGCTATTAATGCATAAAATCATGAAAAGTGCACCTGTAGATCAACAAACTTTTTATTTCCAGGGGAAAAAGTAACATGATTAGTTCAGGGAAATTCACGTCTCACTTGAATCAAAGAGCAAATACCAACTGACTTCAGTAACAGAAGGAGCTGGCTTTCAGGATTAAAAGCCATCAAGCTACATTGTCTTTTAGAAAAATCTTTACATTTTAGTCTGTAAGGATTGCTTACTAGCATTGTGCATTTAAGTTTGTTTTTTACTTTACTTTTTCTTTACCTTATGTATACCTATTACAGGTCCTGAATCCCTCAAGTCAAAGGAACACATAACATGCATTGACTGTTCTTAGCAAGGTAACCCCTAGTATCAGTTATTCAGCATGTAAGGAAGTAGAAAAATTAATTTTAATTGTTGTTTAGTACCTTGTTGGAAATAGACTGTACTGTCCCCAGCACTCAAGACTAAGAAGTTTGATAGGACCTTGTACTAATAAAAGAGGGAGTATGGGTGTGAAAGAACCCCAAAATGATGCAATTATTTGGAGCTCTGTGGTGGGGGAGAGTAGTTGCAATGTCAGCCAATACCAGCTTAATTCCTTGTTAGGTCTACTGCATGACATTTTCTTTTTTAGCATGGTTAAACCCCTGTTTAAGTCAGGGCATGCGGGGTTTGGCAGCAGATCTTGCAGATAAGGAGGGCTGTCCTGCTCTGGAAAGTGGAGAGGGATCTGAAAGCAGTGGAAGAATACCAGGTCTGCTCTTCAGCAAAATAAAAAGCCACAGCATGTGAGTAATCCTGTCTTCAGTCATCAAAGTACATACTCAAGTCATCCTCTGAATAATGGTGGGATTACACAAGCGGGTAAGGTTAAGCACATGCTTTTGCTGAACTAATATATCTGGACAGAAGGCATGGTGTTCTATGTAGTTCTCTTCAGAGGTTTTCTCTGCAAATACTGAACACGCACAGAATTGAAGGTACCATAAATATCCCTCGCTACTTTCCATGTGATTATAACACAGAAACTCCCTGAACTTAAACTTACTGATTTTTTGCTTGGCTTTGAAGCATGTTCGTCCTCATATAGGATATGATTTTATCCTAATACCAGGACCAAAATGCTACTTGACACTCTAGGACAGTGGAGTGAAGAAAAAAAAATCTTTTTAGGGGATATAAACCATTATTCTGGTTTCAGAAGTCATTGAAACTAATATGACTTGTGCAGATATAATCGAAAAATGTGATGATTAAACTGTACAGTATATGGAGTATTTATCTACAGTAATACAGATGTCTTATTTTGGGGTACATGGCAAAGAAGTAAACAAGGGAAGACTTGTTTTGATGAGATAGTACCAGCTAGCATGAGAGTAAGAGCCTAAGATGTGAAGAACTCTGATTTCAAACCAGGGATGACAGGGTTCACACAGCCCAGGCAAGAGAGGGCTGTCTGAACCCCCATACAGGAGCTTCATGTGCTGCCCCCCTCAACCAAGGGTGGCTGAGAGAAGAAGCTACAGATCTTCAGGCAAGGAAGAAACCCCCAGGGCTGGAGGTAGACTGAAAAAGGGGAGGTGGGACAGAAAGGCATAAAAATGGCAGCCAGAATGATGCATTCCTGTCTACCAGTTTTCTGTGGTCCACACTCATAAGGCACGATCACTGCACCAGCAATAAGCGTTGATGCACACATGAGGTGTAACAATAGTGGGATATTTACAGACACTGACTAAAACTACTAGAGTAACTGGTAACTCTTGTATTGATAATTTTTAAATGATATTTTTCTAACTGATTTTGTGTGGTACAACGAGAAAATGAGCTACAGACATCTGGTCTATGAGAAAAACAGCGTGTAAATACTGTGTTTACTAATCATTCATTAATAACTAATTCCACCTCTGTGAAGTGAGCCTAAGACCCATATGCTGTTTATTCTTTTCCATTGAGGACTGAGAGACCTTGATGGAGGCATTTGGCAAAGATGCTGGTGTAGCTCTTGAAAGTTATGAGGAAACTGATGCTAGATCGGAGCTGAAATAAGTGAGAGGGGGAGCACTAAAATAATGGTCTGGAATGAATATGGCTTTCGAAGGCATCAGACATTTTCGTTTTAACTAAGCTAAAAAGAACTTACTAAGAAAGCAGTAGATCCGGTGAACAATTTTTTTCTAAACCACTAATAAAAATACATTTGCCATTCAACAGAATGAATAGTATACAAACTATTTGCACATTTTGCAAAATTAGTATTATTTTTTTCAGTTGCAAGTTGTTCCACAGAATACTTTTCTTTGTTAGCAATGACACCTTTTCTAGTAGAAAATTTGAAAAAAAAATAGTTTAACTTTGAAAATGTTGATATGACTTGATGCAATGTTAAAGTTTCTCTCTTGAATTATAACCATCTGAGTTTACTGTGTTCTGAAGTCTCAAGCCTGTAGCTGTCAGCTGCAAGAGGACGAGGGCGGACAAGACACTTTGTAGTGAGTTTGCAAATCTAACTGCGGAAAATGTGAAGCAAAGAACTGGCATATTTTTTTACATATGTGTAATCAGGTAGGTTCCAACATTTAGAGTAATCATTCCAACTGGTCACATCAAGTCAGATAGGTTTTCTAAAGTCTGGGTGAGTTTGATAAGGGTTCTAGATATCCTATCAAAATTTCTGCAGTACCTTAGTCACGTGGAAAAGGTTTTATATACTTTCTTTGTTGAAAAGGTAAGACTGGATACAAATTAAAAAGCACAGATGTTATAGAACAGTCACATTTCTTGAATAAAAAATCTCATAAATTATATAGTGATTAAAATTGGCAACAGCTGTTTCGGGGTTGTTTTATTTCTCAGTGCTGACTGTTTCTTGACCAAACATCTCTATCTTTTCTAATGCCGCACCGCTCTGTGCTGGAGGAGTCTTTCCTGAACAGCTGTTCCCGTTTCTTCCCATTTCTGTCGCTTCCACCAAAGTATTAGTCAATGGTTTTCCCAATGTTTCTGGAAGCATTATTGTTAATATTCCACTCAGGAGAGCCATGATCCCAACAAGCAACTAGAAGAAATAAACAGTAGTTGTGAAGGTAGAAATGTCTTTCAAGTTATGCATCTCTTTGATCTTGCTTGAAAGTACATTTAAAATAAAGCACAAGGAACTGTAGTATAAAGCAAAGATCACAAGTCTTACATGTTGACCATATAAAAGATCTGCCTTTTTTGTTGCATAAATAAAGATTACGCAGCAGAATTAATGAAGAGCAAGTGAAATGTTTTCACGGAGTCACAGAATGGTTGGGGTTGGAAGGGATGTCTGGAGGTCATGTAGTCCAATCCACCTGCCAAAGCAGGTTCACTCAGAGCAGATTGCACAGGAATGCGTCCAGGTGGGGTTTGTTCCAGAACAGATCAATATAGTGCAAGCAGGAATAATTCTGTTTGAGAAAACAGAATACCTACATCTTCATTTGGTATTTCTAGAATACTATCAGGTGTGTATTTAAAAGCTGATTCTACAATTCCATACATTTATTTTTACGTGCGTATTCATCGAGCTACAATTTCCCTGCCACCTGTAGTCTCAGTCTGCACTCCAGCTCCTGACCCTATTGCCCTGTACGTGTGTGCATGTTCCTTCTCCACACAGCCAGATCGGAATTTCTCAGTATGGCTCATTGGCCTGGAGCCGCAACAGTGCACATCCTTGCTCAGGAGAGCTCTTCGGCAGATACTGAATCTGACTCTCAACAGGAATACTTTGCTAAACTGCAGTTTCAAAGATCTGTCAGGGGTGTGGGTACCTACTGACATTTGCCCTGGAATCACGCCTTGGGTTTGTCCGTGGTGTACACGGTTCTGTAACAACAGCTTACTTCAGCACGAGTGGTGCAAGGACCAGGATCATGTGGGGTAGGTGCAGCAGCACACACATGCTCCAGGAGTATCTTTTCCTTCCTTTTGTTTCTGTCCCTTGTTCAATTAGAACAATTCACACTTCCCTCCTTTGACGTACAGAACAGCATTAAAACCCTGATATTTTTCCAGCGCCACATTATAAATGGCCCAAATCTCCCTTGGTATAAATACTTCCACATGGTATGTCATGCCTGGCCTCAGTGTTTTTCCATTTTATGACTGTGCACTTTGATACTGTATTATCCTTATCTTGCACTATGCTGACTCTTGGGTCTGTTCCGTTTAATACTTTCCAAGTATGAGAGAGAGCATTTGGAATTACTATGCCTGTGTCTCTTACACAGCTTGAGACAAGTAACAGCCAGCTACCATCTGCATCTAAGCCAGACTTTCTCCTTAGGTCAGAGAGGTGCTTTAAAATGGGAATTCGCCATTCTAACCTTGAACAGTCCTATTTGCATGCAAACACATCATGTTGCTTTTGCTTCTTTCCCTCCAAAAAGAAAAGGACAGCTTGTCTCAAGCACTCCTTTGAGAAGCAGAATCCACACTGTTGGGTACACTTTTCTTTTTGCACCTGCATTAAATACAGAGGCTGACAAAAAATTAAGCAAAGTACTATTGGATACTACAAACCACAGTGAAAACAACAGTCATGCTCTTACTGTAAGAAACTTTTAAAAATTCTACCAGTAATAGGACCAGAGGAAATGGTGCTGAGTAACAAACTGCAGGAAATCCTTGCAGACATATATCTATATGGCAGGAGCGATATTTAAAAATATATTCTAAAATATTAAAATCTCGCTTCTGAGAGTCAAAACTCATCTCTACTATTAAAACAGCATTTTTGCCATGGTAAAACAGGATGAATTGACACATGGCAGCTCTTCCACAGTAACCTAATACACATCTTTCAAGCTGTCATAAGTTTAGAGTTGAGGATAATGAGGGCTGTAAAGGATACTGAAGCGTATGGATACTGGTACATTTGGAGTTTATGAGAACAGGGTCAGTACTGATGCCCAACAGAACAAGGTTAAAGCAACACTGTGTGCTTTGAGTATGTGTGTCTCCTCTGTTCCGCTTTGTCTTTTGGACATTTTGCATTCTTCTCATGTTTTCCTTCCTTGTGAATCTACCTCTTATTCCCCTGCAAACTCCCACTATTCTGTAAGCACACACATCATCTCAGCTCTCTTTAACTTTATTACATCATGTGCTAGTTGTATTTTTTCATTGTGAAAGCTGCTACGCAAAGACTTATGCAGCGTGTTTCACTTCTCCATGACCCTACAAAACATTTTCCAATATTTCCTACAAAGGACAGAATATGAAGCAATTAAGTCAGAGTATATTAATGAAAGGACTTTTCAAATGTCATTTACCTTTTCAGGGGCAGTATTCACACTTACCAATGAAGTTATGCACATTTAGTGAAAGCAAGTCTTTTGCAGACTAATCTTGGCATAATTCATGAAGTATGTGACACAATTTAGCCCTTTCCTTGTTCATAACGAATGTGTACATTGTCTATGTATGTACTATTTTATGTATATAGTGCAGCATCAGAATGTTCTTCTGATATAGTCAACGAGTTAAACATTTATGGATTAAAGTGTACTGGTGTGCAAAAGTATTTATGTATGTTTAAGCTCCATTGAAGTTAATTTGAGAGGACGACCTACTTAAATTCATTGCTTTTTCAGCATCTTAACTTGAAATGTCACTTTCTGCTTAGTCAAACTCTCAAAGTATTCCCAACACTTCAGTACAGCCAGCAGCATCTAACAGCTGCCATAAATAACTTCAAAAAAAGATTTACCACTATTTTTCATATGTCTTCCTCCCTACCTGTAGCAACAATTTTAATTTCACAGTGGTCTAATACCAGGACTTAATATATTTGGTTTAGAACAAAAGGTAATTTGAATTAAATATCCCTACAAAATAATACTTTTACTTCTGAGAACAAATTATTATTCTAATCTGCTATTTATATTTATATACATATCTGATGTGGCTATGAACCAATCTAAAATGTGATCTTATTTACAAAAACCCTACTTCAACATTATTTTTTTTTTCCTGAAAATCCACTAGTATTAGAGACAGGATTTGCATTCATTTAACTTTACTGACCTTAGTGAAGGTTTTTTAATTTATAATTTGTGGTTTATCTGAGAGAAAAATCAATTCTGTTAACAGGCTACTGTAATATAATTCTTAACAGCTGAGAAACAGAAATAGGTTATACATGGAGCAGTTCCTTTACTGTAAGTTTTCTGGAAAGCTGTCACATGAAAAACATACTTGGCAAGTTATTCAAGATTTATAGGCATTCCATGAGATGCTGGCATAACTCACAAGTGGCACAACTGTACAGGAGGCAGACTGTCAAACAAATAGCAATAGTAACTGCTTGACAATGTGCGGTGTATACAATAGATCAACATGATGTATATCAGTTTACTTACAAATGTAATCCATTTCATTTCACTTCCATTCCAAAACACCTACGTGACCTGAGACTTGGCACACTATGCTCCAACTCAAGTCAAGCCTATTTAATAAACTGACAAATGTTTTATAATTGGAGCTAATAATGAAAACATATTTGCTGTGAACTACTACGCAACTCTACAAATACTTGGGATATTTTTTGTACATTGGGAGTTGCTCACAGCTGAAATAGTTCCTCTGTTTTACAGCCATTTGCACTGCTCTTCAGCATGTTTGAGCATTCCCCATTTGCAGTTTAACTGCAGCACTTCTGCACAGATAAAGCTTATCTCAGCCAGTAAAGGCAAAACACTGACAAGAGAAAAAGAATGTTCTCCCATGACCACTCTGCTGTGCAAATGTTTCTTCGTTTTTTTCTGGGATGATATTTTGCTTTGTGTGGGGCCGTTATTAAGAGCATTTTTTAGGAGCTTGGGTGAATAAGTTAATTTGTTGTCTCCTACATCCTCTTGATTTTCATCCAAAACAACTGAAAATAATAATTTAAATAATGAAAACAGTTCCTGAGAATTCTCTGAAACCAAGCTCTAGCATCTATAATTGAATATTTTATAGTTGCAAAATCAAAAGGTCACAATGCCACCTTTTCAGGAAATTCCAATGCAGTAGACAAAATTAGAGTAAGAATCCAGGTTAAAGACATATCCCATTACATTTTCACCTTCTGACATGTATAATCTACAAATAACATTGGTGTGCTAGTCACAGTGAATTCTAAGGGGTTTTGAAAGAACTCAGACTATTTTTAAATCATTAATAAACTTTCCTCTACTTAAAGCTTTAACAAAAACACTGTAATTCCTTCTGGTTTTACATATATGGGCATAAATTATACGTCAGGAGAAAAAAGGGATTGAATAGCTGCAGGATTTCTCAGCAGCAAATGCCTCCTAACAGAAATGTAATGAAGAAATGTGATTCATCTGTGAGCAGGAAATACATAAAATATTTTGTCCAAAATGGATCTGAAGCTACATAATGCAGAAAAAATGCCCAAAGTCCATGAAGGAATGGTTCCACCTTTGTTTTCCTGGGGCAACTGATGTTAGAAGACAAAACCTAATGGTAGCATGACCTGGAGTAACCTACAAGTAGGATGTGCTTAATGAATCCGAGGTTCTGTTGCTTGTCAAAGTCACCATGAACATCATCAGTACACCATTTGCTTCTCTTTTTCTGTCTCATTAATTGTTTTGTTCAGTTCTTGTAAATGAAAAGCACAAAAAGGGAGCTTTGGGACAGCAGTGAAGACCAAGTATAGTAATCATAAGACATTCTTGATCTTTTGGAAGGCTATTCCAAAGTTGCAATGTCCCAGGGAAGCTATGGAAAAGGTTAAGGAATAATATAAGAAAAAACTGCCACCCACGGTGAATTCCGAGAGTGGAAGAACTGTGCCTTTGGAAAAGGGTAAGAATAAATCAGGAACATGGTCAAGAACTGCTAGACCTGCAGAGCAGCTATGGACTAAGACGTATGGACTAAGGTCCTTCCTAAATGTTAGATGGTAGCTGTATGGGAACGTAGCGGAAGATTTGGCGAGGAGGTTAGTTAAATGTAAATATGCTCAAGTGACTTGCACCTGTCTGTAGAAAAAGCACATGCATCACACTAATTGTTTTACTGACCTTGTGTGCTTGATGAGTAGAACCTCTGTGTTAGATAACATAGGCCTGTGAGAAACTCGAGACACCTTATCACTATGTCTGAGATTCCTGCTTTGTTGTGAGAAGGAGCGGGAGGCTGCGCCTGCCTGAAGCCTTGAAATACAGGCGAGCTCAGCAGGCCCAGTGATCTTCCAGCAGGGCTGAACTCACCAGCGCCTGCGTCCCCGCTTGTGTCACCTCTGCCTGGGAGCTCAGGTGTGACTTCGGAGATCCCCCAGTAGAGAGGTAACTAAAATAAAACTTGCTCTTTGCAATGCATTCGTGGCCTCTGGCTCTTCTTGCGATGTGCCTGCGTATGTGTACACAGTAGCTGAAGTATATTTTTATGGAAAACATTTTTACCAATTTCATACTAGGATTCTGTGCATGATTATTTTTATGTCTTCCATCATAAAAACATTTCAGAAGATTTCAGTGACTCAAAGTCTCCCTTTTGCTTTGGCTGCATATTTTTAACAATATGAAGTTACTAATCTTTGAGACTTAAAATTTAGAACAAGAATGGTTCACTCAAGATCCTTTTCAAAATAAAAGTTCAGCTTTTGGTTCCTGAGAAAACAAGTGACACATACACCTTTTCAAAATCAGAAACATTCACCATTGAAATAAATACTTACAAGTGGCATGAAAATCCAAACACTTCTCAGATAAACACAGAAAGGAGCAACCACACTTCCTACACGACACATCATACTTCCACTTCCAACAGCAAGTGATCTACACATAAAAGAAAGACTTTGATAAGAATTCTGCTAGATAAAGGAAACAATTAGAATGCACAGACACTTAAAACATCAGTAGTTATCGGTATGCCAGTGTAAATTCATATCGTAGTGAAATGTAGCTGCTTCTATAATTCAGATTAAAAATATAATCATACTTCAGCATAGACCACAGAATGAACAACCAGGACTTTAAAGAAAGGCCTAAATAATGTTCAAGAAAGTATTGATTATTCTTCTAGTTCCCCAATGAAATAAATCAATGCACATGGAAATGAAAAATAAATAAAAATGTATGGTACAGCCAAACACTAAACAACTCTGAAACAGCTGAGGAACTCATCCCATCCCAAGTCTTTCAGACCATCAGCACTGAGAGCTGCTGGATCTGGCACAGGAGCATAACAAATGAAAGGAAATAACAGCAAAGTAATGAAAACCACAAAACTGGCCAAAGTTCTTACCTTACAATTGTTGGGTACAGTTCTGCTGTGTAGAGATAGATAAGGCCAAATGCCACACCTATTGAAAATTTTCCAGCCATATTTGCTAAAATAATTAATATATTGAAATCCTATTGAAAGAGAGCACAAATAAATAAATTACCAGAAAATAAAATTGTTCCAAACTTTATTTAAATCCTTCGAAAGCTGCAACTCTTCTTTAAACAACAAGCAATACTTATTGCTTGCTTTTTTAAAATCAGTCTTAATATATAACTGGTGTCCATGTCACTTTTTACCCGTCTTGGTTCACTGAAGCCCTGGGAACATTTTACATGTGACTCCAGCAATGATAATGAAATCTGTACTGAAAATACAGAAATCTATCTTAGACTGGCAGCTGCAATTTAAAAACAGCCTTTAATCAACTATATGATTTAGAAAGAGCAGCTGCATCTACAGGCTTAAGAGCCTTTAAAATCGATTTCTACTATAGGAACACTTTCAATGATACGTGACTAACCTGAGGTATGAACATAATTAAAACACAGATCAGTGCACTTAAAATAAGGAACGGAATGAGTGTGTTTCTCCTTCCCAGTTTGTCCATCCCAATGCAAGCAATGATATAGCAAGGCAACTCCACAGCACCTGTCAGTATGAAATTATTTTAAGTCATGATTACACATATTTATGTTATAACTCTAACTTCTTCTTTATGAAGATTAATTTCATCTAGGGGGTAATAAGTGAAATCTAGAGATGACCAGTGTGTTGGGCTAGTTCATTTGGTAACAGCAGTGGCAAGAGATGGCAGAAAACATGGCCTAAAATATGGTAGTGGGGGATGGAGAAGGACAAGGAAATGGATTTCACAGCACAAAGCACCTCCAGTTTTCTTTGGCGTGGAAAATTACAGAAAACAGCAAGGCCACACTCCTGCTTTTATGACACTGGCACTTGTGACTGAAAGCTCTCCATTCGCTGCTCTTCTGCTCCAGGTATTTTCACAGGAACAGCTTAAGCGTGTCCAGAAGGACCCTTGCTGGTGCCACAGCAACACACCTCTCAGGCTTTGCCAGCTTCCACCCAGCTTCAGCCCAGAACCAGCCCCGTGTAAAAGGCCAGCACAGCCTCTCTGGGTCTGGTTTCTCCGAGTCCGAGAATTCAGAGAGTGCAGTTCCAGCTTTCTCTCCATCAAAGAGAGGGCAGCTGCTCACGAAATCCTGCTCTCGTTCAGATCCTCTCTTCCTAATGTTTCTTTATTCTGAAGCTCTAAAGGAACTGGTGTTTGGCTAGAACTGTTCACAAACCCTGTGTAAACATGATTTGCCCCTAGATAAATTATATTGAACCTAAGCCAGTTTGGACATGTTTTAAACCAACTTGCTCGTGAAGAATGCCGCTATGTCCAATGTAGAGTCAAGGAAGAACATAAGATACAGTGCTGAACAAATATGCTGCATTTTTCCTAGGCATCCATAATATGTCAATACACCTGTAATATTGGGAAAAATCTTTTGGGCTTGTGTCGGTAAAAGCAGGTTGTAGTTATTCAGTGCCTGTTAGTCTGCTAAAATATTTTTAGAAGAGGTGGGCATGGTGATTTATGCACTGTACTGTACTGTAAGAGTTATCTGTGCAATACTAGCATCCACTCTTCAACACATCAGTCCACCAATATGCTGTTATACGTGAAAACATAAACTGAATTAATGAGAGCCCCAGTCCTCCTGTGTGCTTATGTACACAGTCACATTCACTCCACTGAGAGCACTCAGGTGCATAAAGCACAGCGCATGATTTAATTCTTTGCTGCCCCAGAGCTGCGTGCCTGATCTAGAGTCTTCTGAAGTCAATGGAATCTTTTCACTGATCTTAACAAACTTTGAATCGGGCCTTGAATGCACTGAGTCATCTTTGTAAACAACTTACATACCAGAGGAAGACTACAGTCAGACCAACAAAATTAAAGGAATATTACAAATAAATTAAAAATACACTTTTGAGAACACTAAAATTACTCTTGCTTCTGAGAATCATGAATCTATTTTCTACACAGACAGGCTCAATATATCATGACTGTAAGTGATTAAAGGAATAATTTGTTTTCTCTTGTTTTCCTAGTTTGTGCCTTTAACAGAGGCATATGATTTTTATGTTGCTGGTCTACTTCCCTTGGTGTGTGGATCTGCTATATGCTTGCAGGGCAAAGGGGAGACAAGCAGAATATAGCTTTGGAACCACAAGGACAGACGGAGAAGAATTTTGTACACCAACAAATTTTGAATTTTCTTCTTTTTTTTTAGAAACAGTGAAATCTGGAGTGAATGATACTCCTGTGTTAGTCCACTTTATGAAGAGTTAGCAATAAACTTTTTGAACAATGTTCGTAATTGAATGAACAAAGTTAAAAAATTGGCTGTCAAATCCCTAGACGTTTCTAAGTGTTATGTTCTAGTTCTGTCATAAACAGAATAAGGTACAAAAATACTTACCTATGAGAAAGAGATTTAAATATTCATTGCCTCCTAGACTGACAGAACTGAGGGAGAAGACGTAGTACCCCAAGCTCCCAGTGAACCAGATCAGCCAGACTGTGATGGTCCTTCTTGCAATGTGCCAGTTACAAAACAGGTCTAAGATGTTGTGCTTCTTTCTTGAGGATGTGCCATTGTCACCCGTTCTGCCTCTTACTAAATCATCTTGTTGGACAGAGTACAGTTCAGAAACTTTGCAGGGAGTGCTCACTTTATTCCATCTTGCCATTATATCAATTATTTTTTGTGCATCTTCATATCTCTTCTCTGACAGGAGCCAAAAAGGTGTTTCTGGGAGCATCCAGCAGCAGAGGATAAAGGGAAGAGTCGCTATGGAGAGAAATATCTGATAGACCCACCAGGTCCGAACCAAAAATCCCACGAGTGCCACAACCATAATTCCCATAGCAAAAAAAGCATGGACATGCATAGAAGCCCAGGTTCGTGCTTTAATGCCAACAAATTCAGTCACATAAACAAAAGCCACAACCAGATAGCCACTGGAAACCTGGGGGGTGAGGGGAGAGACAAAAAAAAAAAAAACGCAAGTGAGGTTGGTATCTATTCTCCTTGTGCAACAGCAGTAAAAACGAACAGCTAACAGTGTTCCACATTTGTGTATGCTTAATTGCCACCGCACTGGCAAGTCCCACACTGACAGAAAAAAAAAGGGAACCCTGGAAACAAATCAGCTGGAGAAAAAGTTCACTCAAAACTTCAGGCTGCCTGGACACTGTATTTAAAAATGTGAAGTGATTTTGGATGCTTCTCTGCAGTGGTGGAAAGCCAGCAAGAGACACCTGAAAAAAGAGCCTAATTTGCTGATGTCATTAAGCACTTCACCTCCAAAAATTGGGTCCCCTAATGACATCGCAAACTGGACGCTCAGGAAAATTAGGTCCCCTGAAGTAATTGCCACTTCTGAAAATCTTGACCTTGGCTTTTAAGTAGACTATTAATAATCTGTATGTCAGAGAACTGCAAATTTACTGAGAATTACCTTCCACACCCTTGTAAATTATCTCATTAAATCAAATTTTTACAACGTTGGAAGAGAATCTCATATGTATGGTTATAGGTTCTCATACATTATCTAGCTAATGCAATTAATGGCATGTTCTGCACTATAGTATTCTTCACTGAAAGTATACATTATGGAAAATAAATCCATATATTTCAGTTTCTCTAGCAAGTCAGACTCTTGGTATCTCAAAACATTTCAAAACATAGCTAGAAAATCTAGACTATAAAATATTCCAGTACATTGTTTTGATTAACCAATTTTCTGGTTTAAAATATTCCAGTTAATAATCTGATTCTGAACCCACTGACCCTGATAGGAAAGCTGTGCTGATCTCAGTGGCACAGGGCTGGAGCTTTAGACCTCCGTCTCACAAATCAGTTCCAGTGGCAGTTAAAACCTACAGCATTGGTCAGCTCAGAACTTTTTTGCTTTTCTAAACTACTCACAGCCCTCAGCATCAACAGCCAAGGGAGTCAGTAGAGGGACTCCTGTTGATCTCACTGTTCAAGGCTGCAATGCTTACACAGGTTTTTCCTGCTAGGAAATCCTTCTGAGCTCTAATCAGGCAAAGGGAGCTCCAGGTGCAAGGTCCTGTCTTGACTAATGCACCGTCAGCAAGAATAAAATAAATTATGTGATTATTTTCAAATTCCTAACCTACTTCAAATAAGTTACGTAATTTTTCTTCTAATAGTATTCTAATTTCTTTATGCATTATATAGTGAAAGACTAAAAATATTATATTTTGGGATGTAAAATAGTAATTTAAAATCAGTTACTATGTATAAACATCGAATATGTATCAGATGCTGCATATATGTCATACATACATATAAAAGTATGTGTATAGATACACATAAGCACATATACTGGAATACCCTTAAGTACAGTATAAACATCTAGGTGTTAAACATGTCTCCCTATGTATTTAGTATTCCAGATGCAGCTCAAAAGACCAAAGAGATGCATGGAAGAGAAAATGTGCATCTCTCCTCCATCACTTCAAAATGGTAGAGGTAAAAATCCTGCTTATTGTAGATTTGTTACTTCAGGAAAAATGTACACCATTTCTAGCAATAAGGAGCAATGCAACAGCAGCTGCGATGCAGAATCCAGAGTTTGCTGCTCACACTTGGTATTTAATTACCAGTCCAGCAGAGGTTGGGATGGAGGAAGTACCAAACACTGCTTCATACAGACGCTTTCTATTAATTCAAAGAAGAAAAGTGCTGTGGTCCAAGAACATTCAGACTCTCCCTGCTCTGCTGAAATAAGTGCAACAGAGGGGGCTTTAGAATAATGAAGTAGGGGAGGAAACAATTAAAAAAGGGAGGTTTTCCTGAGAAGGGGTAGGAAATGACACATTAAAATAGCCAGGGTGAACATCCTTTCTTACCATAGCAAGGAGAAAGCGCACAATCACGAAACTGTAGTAGTCATATGTGAAGGCCACTGCGATGCCAAATAAAAACTGACCAGCACTTGTGAACCATATAACACGCTGTCTTCCCAGTCTGCAAATTACAGCAGTAATAAAATTACGAACAAGCACAAACAATCTATTAAAATACACCTGCAACTCCAGAGAGCCTATCTGGAAATGAGTCTGAAAATACTGTACTTGAAACTTTCACTCACCATAGAAACTCTGGTTTAGTTACCTGTATTAATTTTTCAGTAATTCCAGCTTCCAAGAAAAAGGAAGCTCTTATGGATGGAAATTCCATTCCACAATTCTTGGCTGGAAGCAATGTGCAGAAGTGGTCATTACATATGTTCACCTCCAGTTTCAAGTCTAACTTCTACATAACTAATCTGCAGATTTACTCTGTCTTATTTATGAGGACAGTAGGTAAGGCTTGCTTTTTCAGATATTTTATGTTAAGTAATGTCTAGTTAATAATTTCAAACAAAAGTTAGCTGTGATACATGCTCTTGCCAAAGTAACAACAAATTTGGATAGTAATGAAAGGCTTCTGTGACATATCTTTGTCCAGTTATTTCAAGTTGAATTCTCTAATAAATGACAATTATATAGTTTGCATCACAGCACACATACATGCATATTGAAACACAAAAATCCAGGACACTAGTATACTAACCACAAAAAAACAACAAAAAACCCACAAAAAACCCAAACACAAAACAAACAAAACAAAACAAAACAAACAAAAAACCCCAAAAAACCCCAAATCCAAATAACAACAAAAAACCCCATGTCAGATACTAGCTTCCCACCATCAAAGCTTCCCACCATCTTCTTGTGTCTCTGGGAGAAAATATACCAAGTAGAGCCCATTGTCCCTAAGTAAGTGAGCACATGCTATCAATAAGCAGCTCATCTGAGGAGAAAATCCTAGAAATCTGCAGTAGATATACAAGACTCTGTTGAGGATTCATTATATTCTATCTACAAATATCCTGTAATACAAAATGTGTGGAATTGTTTTTCTTCCCTGGTAATATTCCCTTGGACTCTTATTATCTGCTCCACTGCAAACAGCTTTTCACAGATGTGGATATTACATTTAGACAGAGAGTTTAAGGACTTTCAGGATTGTGGGCTTGTTTGTCGTTTTTAGTCTGTGAGTACTTGGTACTACATTAAAACAACTCCTGTTTTTCTCCAACCTTGACCTGGAGTCACGCACATTTGGTCTCTGATTCCTGCCAGAAGAGGTCCCAGTGAGTCCCAGCTGTCAGAGTTCTGCTGATGGGAAATCTGTTAATTGGGAATGGGGGGAACCCACAAACTTATTTCCCACCAGCCAGGATGTGTCAGAAAACAATATTTTTCAGCTGTAAAATCTACAGTTGTAGATCTGCAACTCAGAATGTGTGGATTATCTTAACTGGTTGTCCATGGCTTGAATTAATGGAAATGAGAACAATATGATCATAACCTTATAAATCATGTCTGAGTATTAATTAATAAAGCTATGAATGTTTTAAAGGGATGCAGAACAAATGTTGGCATTATATTCTGGTTTTGTATTAAATTTGGTTTTACAAAGACTTGGATCAGGAGGCAAGATTGATTCCATGTGTCCTAAAAGCCAAACTTAAAAAAAAAAAGATAATTTTTCCTTTTGCGTTCCCATGTTGTAACTGTTGCACCATAGCATTGTGCTAATGAACAAGAATCAGAAAACAACACTCTGGTCTCCTTTTTCTGCTTATACTGTTACTGTGGGATAAAACATCACCCTCCACCTAACTAACAAGTGTTGTTAGTCAACAAGCTTCTTTATAGAAAGAGATAAATGATGCTAAACCAGTCTTCAAAGCAAAACACAGGTACATAAACTGCCTGAGATAAAACCAAGTACAACATAGCTTAGGGGTTTGACTCTTGTATGGATAGAGGGGCACAGCTGGTCCTTCTTCTGAGGGAGGAATACGTGTGTTTGCGTGGAGAGAGAAAACCAAGAGAAGCAGGAGGATACAGACGTACATCCTGGATCTCTCTGCTGCTGCTGAGTCCAGCTCTGATGCCAGATCTCGGTGTGTGATCCCAGGTAATGTCCGGGTGGAAATGCCGCGGGGGAGCGGCTGAAGAACAGCCCGGGCACTGTGAGCAAGGGGCTGCTCAGGTCGAGACCCTTCACGGACTGACTCTCCTGCTCAAACAGAACTTTGTACATGCTGGTAAATAAATGAAACTACAGCACAGCTCATGGACAACCATTTTTCCTCCTATCTGGGCTAACTTTCAGGAGAATGAAGTTTAAGTTAACCTTTCAGGGAAAAACTACAATTGGACAGCAAGGAAAAATAGTGTACAGGTGTTTGTTTTCAGAACATGGGGCCTGATCAAACCCTCGAAGCTGTTGCATCAGCCCCACAGAGCTGTACTCGTGACAAAGGTTAGGAAATTTGTGATTTTAAAATACAGGATTTTTAACATTCCAGTAGCTCTTCAGCTGTTTATCATATTCAGAAATAAAAATCTATGTTCCCATGAGGAAGATCTCCTCATGAAAAACAAGGTGAAAATCTACTCCCAGGCTTGTTGCTATTATTACTAATTATTGCTATTCCTGTTTTTTTTAAAAAAAAAATCTAAGGGCAAATACTAGCTGCACAGGGCAGTTTGAGGAATCAAGGCCTAGAACGATGGATGATCTAAAGCAGGAAAAAAACCCTAAAAGCGAACGATTTGCAAATACATTTTAAAACCAGTATTTGCTACCAGAAAAAGAAATTGAGTTAAACACCTCTGTGAACAAAACAATATCCAAACCTCCTGAATTGTGAATACATAACTATGAATACACAATGAATGAAAACAACAAAACAGATAGATACACATGGAGTTACTGCAGTTTGAAGCTACAGTTTTCAGAGAATGGCACTTTACCTGTCAGCAATGTCACCAAAAATCACTGCTCCAATCAAGACTCCAAGCATGAATGTAGGCTGGATTAATTTTGCAAGCCATTCTCGGTCACAGACCAGATCCCACTGCGTAACAACAGTGCTCTTCCACTTTGTATCATCATAGAGAAATCCATCAGAACAAGAAAATATGGACTTGTTGCCATTGTATTCATATGCCACATCCAACCCGACTTCTCGTTTGGACCTGCTGCATTGATTAAGTTCCCAAATTTCTCCATTTTCCAGCTGGACTACAATGTAATTTTCTGTTGATGTCCATAGTGTCCAGATGTCCTCTATACTTGATTCAGAGGAGTTGTAGAAAAGAACATTACTCACATTTCCAGGGATCCCACATACAAAGTTAGGAGTAACAGCCATGAACACAGATGCTAAGTAATGGATACCACATGACATAGCTTGAAAAACAGAGGCAAAATAAACACATGCTTGCAATCTGTAAAGGGAAAGAAAAAAGTTTACTGAAGAAAAGCCCTCTATACGTGACAAAAAGCCCCAACATAATTGTTTTGTTAGGATCAGTAAATGAAGACATCGTTAAAGTGTCTAGTGGTTTGTTATGCAGTGTTGCTTCAAGGGACCAAAGATGAGAAAAGATCCACAGCAGCAGAAGTAATCTATTCTCAGGAAATAAATGCTGCTCTTAGTCAAGTGTTTAGCCATACGCAGAGATCATTTAACAAGAAACAATTCTGAACTTAAGCACTTAGTTAGAAGCAACCTTCTACCCTCCAATTCTTTGTAGTACATCCCCTCAAAATAAGGCCTTAGATTACTGGAATGGCTAGACCACCCAAAATGTTGCAACCTCAGGTTCCAAGGGATAGAGATATGTGCATCAGATAAACCAAACTAATCACATTATGCCCTTTATTTCACCTAATTGTAGCTATATAACTGTATTTCATCTGTCTTCCATCTCTCTTTATTGCCTCCAAAAGACAAAGAGAAAATACACGTAGACACATGTAGAGAGAGATAGAATCTGAACAGTGCAAAATGTTTTGTACCAAAACATAGCTGTAAACTGGTTTGGGTTTTGGCTTGGAGGGGGTGTGCAGTTATCCATTAAAGATTGTATCATAAAGCAAACACGGTAAAAGAATGATTTATGCATAGCCTGAATTTTGGCATTTTAACAGCTTTTAAAACATGCTTGAGATGCAAATAAATCTTAGTATACAAATTGCACATGTATTCTGAATTTGAAAAGACTTGCAATGAACTCTAGTATCACTGCAAATTCTAGACAGTTTCTGATAAGCATAAGGAGTCTTTTCCTCAATTAATTGTTAGAATTATGCACATAATTAATACAATTCTGTTCAGAAAAGACAACATAGCTTTGGTTTCTTCTCTGTTTTTTATTTCCTGAAGGCTGATCAATTGTACTAATTTGAAGAAGCACTTAATGAGCTTCTATTAATCTATGTACATCCTCATTGTAATATGCAGTGGGCCTCGATAGTATGAAACAAAAAGCAGCTTTTAAAAAATGGTCAGAGGCTGTATCTGCTGGAGTTATAGGAAATTATGCCCACGAAACAATTGCCTTGAATTGTCTTGTGGAAAAAATCTGGGCAATTTCAGGCCCTGTAACAAATGCGACCTTCAGATCACTCCTCTCCAAAATGTGTCTAACCTAGCCTTGAATTCCTGGAACAAAGATTGCAACAGTACCTAGCCTAGGACTTTCAAATCATCTACCATCACAATTACTAATTAATTTCTAAACTATCTATAACCAAAGTATTTAAATAGAATTTGCTGGATACATTTTCTTAATGTCCAATTAACCTTTGATTAAACAGTTCTCTTGTATAACGTAACTCAGTTCACCATCCTCATTCTCCTCTACCTTTTAGCTTATTTCTTTCCTTGCTAAATGTAAACCCAGTTGCCTATCCTGTCTTTCCAATGGCATTGTTGCTGTTCAGATGCGGTACTTTATATCGCACTTTCTCTTGGTGACAGCTGTACTGACTTTTCCAGAGCAGTCTGAGGAGAGGGATGGATTGCTAAACCCACTGTGGCAGCTCAAAAGCTGGCTCCACTTCTCTCTTGAAGACTCTGCAAGGCAATCCTCACACAGGTGCTGTGCTGCTCTTGCCCAACAAACCTCATAAGAGATATGGTCAAGAGAAGCCGAATGTAACTACAGCGTCCCTTAAGCCTATCAATCCTCTCTCAAGAGGACAGCTTCTTGAGGACTAAGCAGCTAGCCATAAATCAAAGCAAGGCTAAATGTGCTCTGAAAAGCTTTTGGATTATCTTGGACCACAGAAAAAGATATTATTCTGAAATGTAACCTTTGTCCCCCTATTCCTGCAGACAAAAATGGTCAGCAACATTTTTTACTTGTTCTAGTTTTATTTTAACTGGTCTCATCAAAAGACACAAACTTGTTTTAGAAGTAGCAGGGCAAGACCAAATTCAACAACCAAATTCAGCTGTGTCAGATAGCCCAGTTGGTATTTCCCAGACGGAGGAAGAATTAAATAATTTCAAACTCCCACACATTCATCTTGAGTTTTCTAATTAGCTCTCGCAGTACAAGAAATATTAAGGTCATAATTTCTCTTCTAACAAGTAAGACTGAGCAGGAAAGATATATTTATGCCCTTTCTTATTGGAGAGGCTTGAACAAAGATAACAACTTGTAAGGATACAGACTGAGAAGATGGCATGAACCAATACACTACATTATTTTTCAAAAACCCAAATCCCAAGAGTATCACAAAGGCTATGATTTGGATCAGGTTTAGCTAATCTCTGCACTAACTGCTCCCTTGGGAGTTTTATCTTATCTCTTCCTGAACATTTCTTGTGATCGTACTTCAATAACCATTTTGACAGATTGCTCCACGGTCAAATCTTTCTGTTGGAAAGTTTCTCATTAAATCTAATCTCAATGTCCCCTTTTCCAGTCTAAGACTATTAGCAGCTTATAAAACATCCTTGTGCAACCTTGAATAAATATTCCTTGTCTTTCATCACTTTGCTGTACAGAATTATCAGTTACTCCCTTCTAGTTACATTATAACACTATACAAATTACAGTCCCTTACCCTTTTCTCATTTTTCCTTTCTGTCCTATAGAGCAATTTCCACCTCTATAAAAAGCAATTAAGGATTTATTTTAAAGAAATAGCTGTGTCATGCCATATTTCGCCCATCTTCCAAGGGTTTAACTTAGAACTAGATATAACTGATTCTTGTAAAAACGTTATTCCATTTTCAATGTCACAAAAATCTTATTCAGTTCCAATGAAGAAACCCACTCTGTAGTATCATTATTTTTCTTATCTAATTTGCAGCATCTATGCTAAGTGAACACAAAAAGTCAAACAGAATGCCAGATTTACACTAATAGACATAACTTATGCTATTCGTGGCTTCATTTACAAACAGGAAAACGTTTTTACATCAAAATGGCCATGTTGTTGCAGAATCCGTCAGGCTTCATTGCACTGCAGTTTTTAACCTCTAACTGCTCAACAAAAAAAAAAAGCCAAGAAGCAGGCAGGGGAAGCAGGAACACAGAGGAATAAGGCCTGATCTGAAGCTAGAAAATTTTGGCAGTACCAGTGGCTGAAGGAATCCCACAGCCCTGCAACCACACTGATGGGCTGCTCCCCGGCCTGTAAAAACTACCTCCTGCTCTCTCCAGTAAAATTCCACAATGGGCTGGTTAAGTCTCTCTCTGTATACATATTTATGTAAAGTACACACACAGAAAAACACAACCTGAAAGCCCTCTTTTGCTCATTGCCAAGTACAGCAGTGTTGTAACAGCATCCCCACTGATGCTAGATTGAAAAGTCCAGCCTTATGAGCTGCTGAGAATCTCCTGTGGGCAGGAAGAGATTCTACTCCATAAAGACCAGTTGCATAGAAGTCAGGCAATTTGTTAAATTGCATAGCTACCAAAAAGGAATTAATTAGGTCGTTAGTGACAACATAGAGAACGCATGAAAAGTACGTAGGGAGGACAAGAGGTGGGATGGGAGAATACTGAAGATGCAATGAACTTTGCTTTCCAGAACAGCTGAAGATTGACAAGGGACAGAGAAAGACACAGGCTCAGCCTCATGGTGGACACAGGTTTGCTGGAACAGAGGTTGGGGCCGCAGACAGTGCTGAGCAAGGAGGAACACGAAGCTGCTGCCTGCTCTACTGCTAGCCTGGCATCCCTCCCTTTGGACCTTTGCGTGCACAAGTTTTACCTCAGACCTCTTTCTCAGTTTTAAAACCCTGGGGCTGTTTCTGGGCCTATGCTTAGGAGAGGGCTGAGCAGCTTCTCTTTGCAGGAGGACTCGATGCTGGGGGAGCCCAGCTGGTCCCGCTCAGGGGCCCTGGAGCAGCCCCTGCCACAGGCTGTGCTGGGCAGGGGGACACGCAGAACCTATACAAGTTATATGTTTCACTGACCCTCAGGCACAGGTTAAAGTCTATGCTGCCCTTGCTACCAGTTGTAAATATTAACCTTTTTCCTGAATTCTTAATTTAAGAACACCGGACTGATAAGAAACTCCTTTATTACTAAGCTTAAATCTCTCTCTTGCAGGCAAACGTAATATAATCCCTTTAGTAACCTCACCAAACTCCTTTTTTAAAAATTAAATTTCCCTGAATAAAGACTGCTGCTCATGCATCTAAATGGTAAGAAAATACCACTGTGGTAGCAATAAATACTCTTGAAATTCGCCAAAAGAAAGCAAATTCTGTGATCTGTTTTCCTGGACTGATCTCAAAAAGGGCAGTTTTTGGCAAGGGTACTTTATATGCCAGTTATCTTCACATACATCAGATTACATAGCACACATTGTTGTAAACAGTAGTTTTCAACAACCTATTTTACAGATTTTTTTCTTTTTAATATTTTTTTTTAAGATCTGTGGAAAGATGACTGTCCTAAAAGGTATGATAATCTCTCTCAGTATTTTTCCATCTCTCCAGTGACTTGCCATGGGAGATAATTATTTGGCAAGTACGTTTTGTTACTCTTGCCAGGAGCGTCAAATATAGAAGTCAAGAAGACTTTATAGGTTACTGCTCCAGTATAGAGACACTTAATGAATGCCAGAAGTCAAATGAGCATAAAACTGTCTTCACAAAAGCTTGAGCAAGACACGACATGAAAATATTCCTCTCTTTCTTAAAATATTTTGGTGAAATTTCTGCTCGGTTATTCTTTTTTTCAATTTACAGCTTATAGTAAAAAATACTTACATTTTCTGACTCTTCTGCACACATTTTAAGATCTCACCAGTAAGAAAGGCAACTGGTAATATCATCATGTCAGTACCTGAACTGAAGAAATATTATTCCATAAAAATAATGAACTAGATCTCAGACCACTGTTGCTCTGGCTGTAATCTCATGACACAACATATTCTCTGGCACTGTCACTGTAAGATATTTCCTCCCTTCTCCTTTCCCACTATTTATTCATCCCTTGCATTCTACCCTCAGTTTTGGTGGTACTTTTAATGTGGACCAGCTGTGAAATTTATCTGGGAAACTGATCCGACTTGAAAAAAACAGTCAGAATAGATGATGACTAAAAAAAAAATAAATCAAACAAGCCAGATCAGTTGCTTGATCCAATTTGTATTGCATCTGTGCAAACAATCTGCACAAGTCTATTTGAAAGGTGGTACATGTGGCATGCAAAAATACCTGAAGTGGATATTGCTGCATATATGTTAGAGAATAAGTCCCCAACCTCGGAATACTTTTACCATTGTCAGTTATTACAACATATAGCTGGGACAAAACTTGGTTTTAGACACTAATCGTATGTTAAATAAAATATGTTTCTGATAATATTTATTTCCTTGTCTGAGAAGAGAGGAAGACTTACTAGATACTCCTAAAAAGCTAATGTAAAAATTTTAAAATCCTTTTAGTGTAGGATAGAGTCAAAAGGCTGTTCTGTGATTAGCAAAATATTTGTACTATTCCATAGGTTTTACAACTATTTTTACTGTTTTTCCCTTCACCTTGTTAGAAAATTGCTTAGTCAGAAGACACAGTATGCTTCTGTTGTGCAGTGTGCATTCAACAGGATGGCTTCAGTGGAAATAAATTTCCAGATAGTTACTATTTCTGAACGAATTTGTGTTTAGTAACCACTTTCACCTCTATATTCCATCCTGTGTGTTTTGTTGTTTGTTTGTTTGTTTGTTTTTTAATGTGAGAAAAGCCATTCAGCATTCTTTCCACTCTAAACCAAAAAGCTGTGATGCAATTACACATTTACTTTTTAAATTTCAGTACCTCCTAAGGGCAGTTTAAACTACACAGACACGGAGTCAGCCCACATCAACGGGTGGTTATTTCGAGAATTTGTTTTCAGAGGAAGAAGATACTGTGTTGGATATCCAGTTTAAACATAGATGTAGAAAGTTGCATCAGTGTAAAAATCTAAAATTAGGGCTACAGAATTAAGTGCCATACTTTTTTTTTTTTCAATTAGTGCAACAGTTCTTTGGTTTTGACTATCTAAATCATGCACATTAGGTTTCTGTTCTCACTTGTGACAAAATAACCCAGCTGATGCATTTTGCTGGGTTTCAACAGTTTAGTAAGCATAGCTTTCATCTATGGACAGACATGCACAGGAGAAAGAGCAGCTGCCGTTCAAGATGCCCCAATGTTTCTTGCTGCCAAGGGCTACTGCACCCAGGGGAGAGCCAGCCAGAAGGATGGTGTGGTCACACCTAAGCCACTTCAGTGCAACGCCCCATCTCCTGCTTCAACTGACAGTGGAACTGATGTCTCGGTTTTTGAATTTTGATATAGATGAATAAGTAATTCGAATCGCTTTTGCTACTATATGACTGTAAATGTAATGATTTATTGCCTAGACCTTAGGATTAGTATTATGTGGAGATGCTTGCTTGGTTGAACCTTCGGTTGAAATTTAACTCTCCCCTGAAGGATAAAAAGGAAGATAAATGAGGAATTCGAAGCTCTGGTGGCCAAAGGACAGATGATTGCCAAGGCAGAAATGAAGGGTATAGGAACGAGGGGAAAGGTAAAGGTGGCAGGGGAAGATTGTGACCTCTGACTCAAAAAACGCCCCCTACTCAGAAAAACCCACTACTCACTGAGCATGCATAGAAGAATAAAAGCAGACTGTACCTTCAAATCGAAGTGAGCAAAGTTTAGACCAATGAACTTTGAGTACGCATAAATACGTATAATATGTTAGGAGTGGTTAAAAGTTTAAATGTATAAATATGTATAATAACTCAGCCTACTTCTGACGTACTAGCTTTGTGAAAGATCGCCCAGCACCCTTTTCTGTGCAGAACTGTAAATAAAGCAAATACCTCAACCCTGTGTGTGCATTGGTATCTGCATGCTGGGTAATGATCCCACCTTTTGGGACAACAGAACTGGACCAGGCACAAAGGCTCTGGATTCGCACTCGAGCACCCAGAATACACACACACGTTCCACTCTTTACTGTGTAAGTAACTTCTGATTGAGGGACAGCACAGCACTGGGAGCGGTAACTGTTTAATTGCTGGGGCTAGATTCACTAGCTGTCCTGCACACTTAAACTGCAAGGGATTCTGAAGAAGTCAGCAATGGAGTTGGAACAGTTTGGCAACATTAGAGATTAGCACAGCTCTTGCACCATGCTCTAGGCTCCTTAAGTGAAAGGAAGATAAATGCTATGTAACCTGCCATGGAGGGATCCATCCACAGACGGATTATCTAGCGATGAGAGAGACCTACAAGACCTGCCTGTATAACAACTGCCAACCAAATATGTTGCTTGCTTGCTGTGAGGAGAAACTACAGTTTTTCTCCTTAACATATTTATAGTATCTACCTTATAACTAGTAGAAATAAATCAATAAAAGGGAGGAGAAAAAAGCAGAAATTTAAAACTATCACTGAAAATAATAGTCAAATATTAAAAGGTGCACATCAATTTCTAACCTTCTTCAGGTTAGCCTTCTTTTTGATTATCAAAATCAATATGAAATAAATGTCTATAGTTCTGGTAGATTTGCACCCACGCAAGTGCCAGCAAAGCAATCCTCGAGCTTGAGGTCACAGCTTCACGTGGGGCTCCAGCAGTTACTAGTGGAGCAGCAATCCCGCTGGGAGCAGGGCAGGCAAGCAGGAGGGGACGACAACTGCAATAGTGATTCCAACACCTTCCAGAGGCAGAGCTGGAGTCGGGCTATTTCAGTCCAATTAGCCACTTGTCCATCCTGCTTTACATATGTCAAGGGTATATACTGGGTGATTTACTTAAAAAGAACATGCCCATGCAGTTTTAAAGTTATTTGTGTTTGTTGTGGAATTATTTGGATCAGTGCTAAACACAGGAAAGTGGTTGCATTTAACAGTAGTAACACTTCCAGCTCTGTACTTTTATGCTTCCATTCTAGGAACAGCATTTTAATGAACACCTACCATTTAGAAAATTAGCATGTACTCTGTCTGCATTATATATTACTAACATTACTTTTTACAGGGAAAACTCAATTCCAGGGTCTTTGGCAACACTGTTTTCTTTTCGTCACCCTCTCTTTGGGGAGACAAATTGAAATTAGCTATTTAATTCCCTTCCACGCTGTAGCATTTCCATCAGCTTATGTAAGCAAATTATTTCACATCACATCTTGTAAAGCATCTAATAGAATGCAAATGTTTTTATTTAGATTCCATCTACATAGGCAGTACTTCATGTATAAACTGTGGTATTTCACTCTCCCTTACCCGTTTAGCAAATCAGATATTTTCTGACACATTGCACTCACTTTCTTTGAACTATGGAAGTTTACTTTTTTTTATCTGATTTTTTTTCTGTCTATAATTCCGAAATAAAGCTCATTGTTTTTCATATGAATTATGTGCTTACTTAATTGTTATTCCACTTAAAATTTCTGTTTCAAAACTTTGAACCTGGAATAGCTGTAGGTACAAATAACGTGGATTGAATATCTACTTCACAGTGCTGAAAACTGTCAATTCTGAAGCAACTAGCAACCTGTTCTTCGTAGACTATTCTGGAAAATAATTAAACCTTACTGTTGTCTTAATTAAATTATGTGTTTTAAGGACTCTTTTTTTTGGTTTCTACTCATATTAACACCTAAGATGATTTGGATGCAGACATCTCATTTTCAGTCTGAATTCTACATAAATTCATTCCTCCTTGCTTGGAAGATGATTGTAAAAAACAGTTTCTTATAGGTTTTTGAAAGTTCTCATAGGAAAAGGTAAAACAAGTAAGAAATCTGCATAATTAATTTAAACATAGTGGCCATGGATAGTATGGATATTCTTCTTTCCTGGATATTGATTTGGCTAGCCTATGCCTTCAGTGGACAAGAAAAATATTTCTGTTTTCTCTCCTCTGAGAGATTTACACATTGCAGAGTACATAAAATAGTATGAAACGCCAAAAAGTTGATGTAATAGATCTTGGATATTTGACATACTGCCTTTGATTTTAATTAGACAAAGAAATTTTCTACAGCCTCTCTAAAGAAGACAAGTCAAAATCACAACAGCATTATTGATCTCCTCAAATAAAAGATATTTTTCCTTAGTTTTATTGGTCATTTATCTCTTCCATGACCAACAGACTGAGTTATTCTATATTGTTCTTGATTTTTTAATGGAAAGCAGGGAACCTTTTTATTTCCTGTCATTGAAGGAAGATGATTCTAATTCCTTTCTTCTTTATAGAGTTAAAATTGGAAGTAATTTACATTAAAAACAAATAAATGCAAATTACAGATTTAACTGTTTCCAAGGCTAAGAATGCACTTTGACCTCTTATTAAATATATTCTGTAATGCTCTTTTACCTGCTTATACTTCCACACTACTTTCAGATTCTTTCCTTGAATCTTTCTGTCGTGGTAGCTCATACAAGGAAGGAATCTGGAATAATGCCATTTTCTGACCTTATATAAATATTTAGAAGCAATATATGGCCCTTGTTCTCCACAATAATCCAATAAAGAAGATGGATTCTGCTCAGACCTACTAGGATTCTTCTGCATGAATCTATTTTTGTACCAATTGCCCCCTCTCTTCTCAATGGATAAATGAGACAGAACTGAGCTCGGCTACACTTATCTACAAAAGATGACAGTTCTCCAAAGAGCCTAAAATACAAGTGTAAATGAGATGAGGTTCCAGTTGCTCTGACCCTGGGACTAACACAAATTCTCTCTCTTGGAAGGATGGAGTTGTAACAACTTCACGGTATTGGCCAGCACTGCTGACCTAAACCAGTTCCAAAGATGCAGAAAAAAATCCAGCCAATAATTTGTTCTGGAATAGAAGCCATGAATATAAGTTATTTAAATGAAATGTGGTCCCATCAGTATAATTTCACCATACATCCAGTGGCTTTGTGTCAGAGAATGCTTTTGAAATTGCTTATTTATTATTGCTTATTTTTCACCTTTTGTATTTGACTTCTCTCTAGCATTAGCCAGACATCCAACAAACAAAATATTACATCACAGATATACTAATATTTATCTAATAACAAGGGCTAAATGAATATTATTAGTAATTTTTCATAAAGGACATAAAGATCTATGCCTGCAATTTAAAGGCTAAAAAAAAGGCATTTCTGCCTACTTTGTAAGTTCTAAATGACTGCATTAATCTTCCTTTTTCCTTCTCAGAAAGTCAGTTGCAGGTTTTATTCCCTCACTTTCTGTACCTTTGGGATTCCTGTGTTTTCAGAGCAGGCTTGATCTCTTATTTCTCTGATCTTAATGCTCTCGTTTCAACAGCTGGCCTAAATCAATCTTTCCTGGAATTACCTGTATTCAAAGAATCGAGAACAAGGATTGTGGATGGAAAACCAATAACGTAGCAAGCATTGTAACATTAGTATTGTTGCATACGTGACAGTTTTTCTGATGTCTGACATACAGCAGAGCAATGCAAGGCTCTTGGTATCTGCTTCACATCATCTTCAGAGAAAGATGCTGGCTGATGCTGTGACACAGAAAGTGTCGTGCCAGAAGCATTTCCCACATCTCAACCTTCTAGGTAAGCCTTCATTAGTCAGTTGAGGCTGAAAGTAAAGAATGAATACCATACACTTGGAAGTAATATGCTGCATACAGTATGCGATCCATATACATCTACACTACTTCTCTAGATCCCCTTTTCACGCAATGGGGAAGCACAGACTAATCTAGGTGCAACATCCATCTTCTCCTAAACCACTTAATGACAATAAGGCAGATGGATCATGCCCTTAAAGGGTCTAATTCTCCCCCTTGACAAGGTGACTAAGGACAGATGTCAGGTCTGTAAAGTTATTGAGCTGAGCTCACTAGTGCCTTGATTTGGGCAACTGATTTCCCCACAGAGCCACCGTAGGCTTTATAGAGATGGATCAAGTTGGAACCAAGATCCCTGCAAATCTCTTTCACAACTTAGAGAAAAGAAGGACCTTGCAACATGGCTGGAAAAGTCCAGGCCATCATGGATACAAGACATTTAAATGGCACTGAGCTCCATGCAATGCGTGGTGCTGACTGCTCTTAATAGAGTGGCAAATTATTCCCAGTTCTTTGAAGCACTTCTTTGGCACTTGTTTTCTACTTTCTGCTGCCTTATCAGCATTTTCCATCTATTCTCCAGGCCTTGGCCTCTATTCCTGCCTCAACACTGCTGCCAGAGGTGCACTTCTGATGCTGCTACCTAATAGTAATGCCTCCAAATAACAGGAAGAGGAAACCCAACCTCACTTCCTAATGTAAATATTTTCTTGAGGAAAGGGTTTCGTCTGTGATCCAATGGATGGTGCTTCTAGTTTCCTCAAACCACATTTTCATTGCATGTGATTTTCAGAGAACATCTGCTCTGAATGAGGTGAGTGTAATTGTTTGGCTGTCAATGTATGATAATAACATACACATTAGCTCTCTAGGTAATTTCAATATTTTTCGAAGACAGCTGAGATTTCTCTCCAAGTATATGGACAATCTGACAGATCAACCATCATTAATAGTGCTTGTAAATCTCTGTCTTGGATAGTTTGTCATCACACTTTTACCAGTCTTGGCCTTGCAACTGAGACATAATTACCTCAGTTGATATTTTCTGTCTTGCTATTTTTTATGTATTTCTGAGAAGCTGAGCATCTCGTAGTCTTGCTCAGCTGCTATAGCTTCATGCCTCAAGCTACCTCAAATAAAATGTCAGCTGTGCACATATCTCAGTTCCATTCTTGGTGTGCATAGCAATATGGTAGCACAGAAATTTTCACAGCATGTGCTGAAGGCTTCTGAGGCCCTTTATAAAACATCTCCTTCCAACTTTGAGATATCATAATACTGCTGAAAATCATGACTATTATAAGAAAATTATTGACAGAGCTTTTATAGGAGTGATATTCTGGTCCCAGACACCATATTACAGGGAACACACTGTGCAGTGCCTTATATATTTCATTTGCATTCACACCATAATATTTTGGGCATGAAGCAGTGGATCATTAGCTCCCTGTGTGTAATAATTGCCTTATGCTGCCATAACTATGTCATGTTATAACTCTGTCTAGAAGCCACCCTGGGGAGTTGCCAACATTTCAGAGGTTCAGTTTAAATCTCAGCAGCTGGTTTACAAATCGTAATTGATTTACTAGCTTAAAGTCTGAGTGTTGCTTGTATTGCAGATTGTAGCCTTAGAGGAGCAATGGATAATACCATAGACAAATACATTTTCATCCTGGTTTTATTTCCTTCTTTTCCTATTGTTGTAATCTACTTTTTAATCTACCTCTATTATTATAATCTACTTTTTCAATCCAGAAACAGGCAGGAGGAGGTTGCCAGCACAATCTGATGCAATACACTTTTGTCTATGCAGATCCTGTGCTAGACTGCCTCCAATGTGACCTGGATCCCAGCAAATACTGTTAGGACCTCTTGCAGACTGGGCTGCTACTGTGTTCTCACCATTATCCAGGAGCACTTGCCAGTGTCCGACTTCGGTTCTGAGTCTTGAGAGTATTTCTGCTTTTGCCTGGTCAGGCATAGATAATAAGATCTTTGTTTAAGCTGGTAGAGTCCGTTCTGTGAAAACACATGGCTTGTCTCACTTCTCCAAGGCTATTATGATGCTATTCAACCAAAGGGATCAAACACTCTTTGCAAAATATCTGGACGCCCACCCTCCCACCAAAAAAAGGAAAAAAAATGAAATGTAGCCAAGTATATTTTTTTTGTCCTATGAAGATTTGAGATCAGCACAGGCTGATTCAAATGACATAATATAGTGCAGTTATAAAGCTGAAGAACATTTACCAAGCATTTCTGTCAAACACCACCCCTGACTAGGAGCCAAAGGAGGACTTAGAAATGAGATTCTTCCGTCTGGCACATTCCAGTAAACACAAACAGCTGTCCAGTTATACATTTTGAAAACTGAATGACAGATATGTTGCGATAAACTTTTCCACGGTATAAAGTAGCCGGTGTCTGGAGAAAAGAAGTTCTCTTGAAAACAACTTCTAGACCATAGCATTTTGTTCATCTTCAGGAAATGACTCAAAGCTTAAACAGAAATTCACATGACCTTGTTTAAAAATATTGATTTTGTGCAGGATGTACTAAACACTAAATGTATTACTCTTTCAGATGAAGCCTGTAATGTTTCCATTTCCTAAGTTAAAGCTAGTAATCTGTTCAAATGCTGAATATGATTGTCTGTTTCTCCATACTGACTAAACCAATTTATTTGCATGTCAAGCAAGTGCACTCCTCTGCTTGAAAAATGTATTTTTCTTGGGGAAGAACTTCTCAAGACATCTGTAAAATATATGAGTTTGAAAAATCATTGCTTGAAAGTATTCTGATATTCTTTTTGTGAAAAGAAACAGTGGACATGTTCTTTGAGATACTTGGGACTCTTTGTTATTTGATACAAACCCAAGAATTCATTGAAGTATCATGTACACAGCACAATTTGCCGAAGACGTAATGTGATCACAACAAGAGCTGTGAGCTATGAAACAAGAGAGAGGATAAGGGCATCAGCATGAAAATAGGAGCCTGGAAAAGTTCTGAGATGTGAAAAGAAGATAGACAGTTTGGTGTAGGAATTTAGAAGTAAACCAATAGCCCTACAGAGCAGGGAGAAGAGAAACGATGTTAGCGCTGACCAGCAGAGTCTGCATTGTAGAAATCCACTGAAAGAATCTCTGCGAAAGTCAAGCCACTTTCTTTATGAGCCAAGTGTAGTCTCTGATCTATTTCTGAACACTAGAAAAGTTCCAATTAAATTAACAGAAAATATTGAAGCGGTTGATAAGTGTAGTAATCTCTACTGAACTCCATCTTTGGCTGCAACAGGTGCACACCCTATCCAAACAGGCAGCCTGTCCTGCTTCTCTGCTCCTACTAGCAGTCAGTGCTAACCCTTGTATTTATTGCTTCTAAACTACGAATTGTAGCAACTCCACTGACCAGGCAACAGGTTCATATAAGGCAACAATGTAAAGATGTTAAAAACTGGATAAATACACAAACATTTCAGTAAAGGGCAGTTACTGTTAATTTATTAAATAGCCTAACTGATAGTAAAATACATTATTTATAAAACCAACATTTGGAAATCTGGATAACTTACTCAATTTTGTAAGAGATATAATACTTTAAAGGACAATCTTTTAAAAGATTCTAGAAATACTTCATTACAAAACCTGGAAATAGTGCCTGTGACACCCAATCTTCCCCTCTCTCTCTGATGATTTTTACCACCTGCTTTTAGCTAAAGTATAAGCCGAGATTTGAAAACTCTATATGATAGAGAAAATTCTACATAACATGTAAACTGTATCTCATAGCTACCAGATGTTCCAGCTGGGAAATCAAAACCTACTCTAATCCACACTTAAGAGACGCCTTACCAGGTTTGTCTCTAGACAGCTATTGCTGATTAGATCATGTCTCCAGCACTCTGCCATGGTATAGATCAGAGCTGCAAAATACATAGACTATTTCTCACCAGCAACCCAATAAGCAAGTTCTGTGTCCTGCTGGTAGATTAAAATCACTAAAGTTATTAAAAGCTCTTTAGTTTACCTGAGAGCTTGATGTGTGGGCGGTGTGAGCCAGCCCAGCAGGGCCCAAGGCACATCTCCCCATCAGGATATACGCACGCGCTGTGCCACCAACCTTACACCCAGCAGTCATGTCTCCCCTTTCCCAGTACAGGGGCTACCAGTGACCACAACTGCGTGACTATATCCTCTTTACCTGACAGGCCCCTGGGCAGGTTTTCACAGTTGGAGTGGTGGGGCAGAAAGGGACTGGGGAAGGGGCAGGGGTAGTGAGGGAGAGCCCATAGACACAGTCTGGCAGGAACGGCTGTACCTGTGAAAGGTGCAGTTCGATGCAGGTAAATTAGGAGCTTTGAGGCCTGGCAACTCATTACAGAGGAGTTTTTTTGAGGCAAATGGGATTTTTTTTTTATCACCTCTTCGATAGCAAGCAGTGAACTCATGCTCCAGAGACAGACTCAAGGACGATGTTTAAAACAACCTTCTTGAATTTATGGGGCACAGATTCTACCCATGCCCAAATTCAAAGACAGGCATAAAGTCTGCCTTTAATGACAAAGGAAATAGAAGCTGTTACATTTTTATAGTTGTTCATCCATGTCTCAAGACCCTAGTAGGAATTATAGCATCGCTGGGACTTCTGAAGGAAAGTCAACAAGGAAAGCAACATATCGTCGGCATCTATGTGAATGTCAATTCTGCAAAATTCATAACCTTTATCAAACAGAAAGATTCATATATTGTAGTATATGAATAGATTTTATATAGAGTTATATACATTATACATAAATAATGCATCCATACTCCATGCATATATTTATATACACATTAACATTAACAGCTGGCCATTCTTTACTGCATATGTCAGAGTTTAAGAAAACAAAAACAGTCTGAAAATACTAACAGTCATGCTTGGATGGCTCAGAATCTGACTGTGGCAAATCTATAGAATCTATATGTAGTGCATAGGTTGTATGGGCCTTATAAGAATTGCTTGAACTGAATCATAGAATCACAGAATATCCTGAGTTGGAAGGGACTCACAAGGATCATTGAGTTCAACTCGTGTCCCTGCATATGGCAACCCCACAGGTCACACCGTGTGTCTGAGGCCTTGTCCAGTCTCTTCTTGAACACTGTCAGGCTTGGGGCCGTGACACCTCCCTGGGGAGCCTGTTCCAGCGCTCCACCACCCTCTGGGGGAAGAACCTTTTCCTGATGTCCAACCTAAACCTCCCCAGCACATTTTCTTGCCATTCCCTTGGGTTCCGTCATTGGTCACTAAAGAGAAGAGCTCAGCACCTGCTCCTCCTCCTCCCCTTGTGAGGAAGCTGTAGCCGCCATGAGGTCTCCCCTCAGTCTTCTCCATGCTGAACACACCAAGTGACTTTAGCTGCTCCTCATATGGCTTCCCCTCCAAACCCTTCACTGACTTTGTACCCCTCTTCTGGACACTCCCCAGTAGCTTAATATCCTTTTTATCCCGTGGTGCCCAGAACTGCACCCAGTGCTCCAGGTGAGGCCGTACCAGTGCAGAGCAGAGCGGGACAGTCACCTCCCTGCCCGGCTGGCAATGCTGTGCTGGATGCACCCAGGACACGGGTGGCCCTTTGGCTGCCAGGGACACTGTTGGCTCATGTTCAGTTTGCTGTCAACCAGAACCCCCAGATCCGTCTCCATGGAGCTGCTCTCCAGCATCTCGTCCCCCAGTCTGTACATACAGCCAGGGTTGCCATGTCCCAGGTGCAGACTCCAGATCTTGCCCTTGTTGAACTTCATGTGGTTGGTGTTTGCCCAGTTTTCCAATTTGTCCAGATCCCTCTGCAGGGCCTCTCTGCCCTTGAGAGTGTCAACAGCTATGCCCCATTTTGTGTCATTGGCAAACTTAGTATTCCCTCAAGTCCTGTGTCCAAGTCACTTATGAAGACATTGAAGAGTGCTGGCCCTAAGATGGATCCCTATGGAACCCCACAAGTGACTGTTCACCAGCCTGACATAACCGCATTTACTAGAACCCTTTGAGCCCGGCCCATCAGTCAATTGCTCACCCACTGCATTGTGTGTTTATCCAGCTGTGTGCTGGACATCTGGTCCAGGAGGAGACTGTGAGAGATGGTATCAAGGCTTTGGTGAAATCCAAAAAGATCACATCAACAGGCTTCCCTTGGTCAACTAGGTGGATAACCTTGTTGTAGAAAGAAATTAAGTTTGTTAAGTAGGACTTTCCTCTCATTAACCCATGCTGGCTGGGACCAATGACTGCATTGTCATTCAGATGTTTTTCAGTAACTGCCAGAATAATCTTTTCCATAATTTTGCCAGGCACAGAAGTGAGACTGAAGAAATGATCGATTATCTGTCAGTGTCATGATGATGCATAAATACAAACTAATCAGAACTGACTTCCTAGTTACAGTTAAGAGCAACTTTTTATACAAAGTATAATAATTTCTCTAGAAGTATCAAAGAGGTTTTTACAATTTTTAAATATGTGCATCTTTCAGGAGCTACTATTACACTTACTTTTAGCTTTATGGTCTTTGAAATCTTGAACTGCTATGAGTCGAACATGATTATGTAAATTTTGGTAGACTGCAGTTCATCTCAAAGGTCCTAAACCTAAAGCAACCCCTGTTGAACTGCATCTCAAATAATCTGGCCCCTAAACGCGAGGTTATCACTGTAGAATCGTTCTCCCTTTAACTGCAAGAAGTAGTTGTTAAAACTTTATCTAAAGTAGTGTTAAATATTCTCAAGTAGGAAAATTATTTCAGTAGTTAAGAATAAATACTTTTGTGCTATTTCAGTATTCAGTGTCAAGTGCCTGCTTCCCACAAAGAGCAAGCAAGACAGAAGAGTAGCAGCAAAATAAACTTATTGCTAGGATTTCTCTCCTGATCCACACAGAACAAGGTATTTTTCTTGCTGACCCAGAATAGATAATGAATGAGATATTGTTCAGACAGATGTGCATGTAAGTCACAACTTGGCCGAACATGTATTTTAAGCACAGGTCCCAGTTAAGCAAAGAGAAAGTCTTTCCATCCTAACCATCTGCAGAGGTTGTGGATACCCACCACTACTGCTCACTCATACTATTAAGAGCCTGTTCTGCTGTAGATCTCAGGTATGCACTTCTCCCATTAAAAGGAGACTTTGTTCAAAATGCTGCTCCTGCCTGCCCCGGATAGAGAAAAAAGATCAACATAGTGGGTTAGGCTAGTCTGCAGTGATCGAGTTAGAAAGCACAACGCTGCAACGCAACAGATTGAACTCATAGCCAGCATGTGACCCATGGGTCTATTCCAGACATCGGCTCTGAGGAGTATGCACCTGCAAAATCCATGATAAGTGCAAAGTGGAAGTACACAACAGAACCTGCTGTGAGGATGGGTCTCTTAGTCTTACAATTCATATCCTCTAAAATTTCATTTCCTTGCCAATCGTTTCTTCTCCACTACCTGCTATTAGCAATCTCACACACCAGCCCTGCACCAACAGCTACAGAAGCATGCACACATCCCACCCCCCATCTGTGTATCCCATCCAACACACTCAGACCTGTACGCACCCACATCATAGCCATGAAACACATCAAAGAAAACTTGTCACAATGCATCACACTACCTACTGTAAAGATAATAATTTGCCAATAAATACATATAGATATACTCCATGTCCATGTATCACATGCAACAAGCCCAACCTCAGTAAAAACATGCCATCTATTGCACACAAGAAGCCTGTGTCCCTATGCAGAAACAGCCCATCCGTGTGTCACGCAACACTCCTATATGTACTGCTTGTACTCTCTTATCGCCTCTGAAGTGCCCAGACTGCTCCAGGGCCCAGGGCTCTGTGTGTGTGTACATCTGTGTATTTCTGTGTTGCACAAGTGTGTATGTGTGTGTGCACGCTTGTATGTCTAAGAAATGTGTGACTGTTAAGTGGCCAAGCATGTGTGCATAGTGTAATGAACGCACACGGTGCCTACAGGCGTGTGAGCCTACGTGTGAATAGGTTGTATCTGCATATGTGAATGTGGCACGTATACAGGTGTATGTGCATAGTGTGTGTGGCCGTACATGTGCATCGCAGCATGCATATGGAAAACTATATACAGGGGTGTGCAGAGTGGTGCAAACACGTGCCAGTGCCTGTCTGTGCAGTGTGAGTTTATACAGCGGGGTGCAGTGCGTGTGAGCGCATGTGTGCAGTGCATGTGTCAGTTCCTCTGTGTGTGTGCCCGTGTGTCAGTCTGTGTGTGAGAACCACCCGGCACTACAAGCAATGCTGTCGGCACACGCGATGCGGTGATATCTCCCCGTATCAGCCCACGTGTGCCTGTGGGTCCCTGTAGGGGTAGGTAGCTCTGACACCCTGCCTGTGTAGGTGTCCGCCAGTCCCTGCTGGGGGATGTGTGACAGTCCCCGCGTCTGTCCGCCCGTGCGAGCGGGTCCCCGCTTGGGACAGGACGGAGTTGCCTCGGTACCTGCCGAAGTGTCCCAGGGAGTCGAAGAGCCGCTCGGAGCTGGGAGCCATGGCGGGACGGCAGCAAGCCGGGAGCCTGGGTCTCGCTGTCCGGGAGGCGCGGAGAAGAGGCGCCGTCCCGACCCGTCCCCGCCGCCCGCCCCCAGCGGGACATCGCGCCCCGCCCCGCCCGCCGGCCCCGCAGCGGGCGGGGCGCTGCCCAATGGTCGGTGCCCGGCGGGACGGGCGGCAGCTCCAGTCCCGGCGGCCGCTTCTGCCGGAGCGCAGCGGGAGCAGCGCCCGCCGAGCAGGGGGAGCCGGGCGGGCTCGCCTCGGCGGCAGCGGGCAGCAGAGATGATAAATACCCGTGTTACAGCTTCAGGGCTCTCGATCTCTCACACAGCCCCAGGGCCTGGGACGCTTCCCTCCGGGAGAGGGAAGGAGTCCCTCCTTCCAGGAGTCCCTCCTGTCCCTCCGGGTCCCTGCCTTGCCCGTCGGGCAGCGCCTGCAGCGCGCTCTTCTTTTCCCCTCTAAAATCAAATTAAAGGAGGCGATTATGTGCTTAAATCCTCCTGTGACAATCATTTATAATCTAATATATCTAGGCTCTTGTGTATTTCATATGGACGTTTTCAATTAAAGGAGGGTATAATTTTTTTTTTTTCCCGGGACATTATCTGAATGTTAATAAGAGTTGTTTCATAATCTGCTCTGTTATTTGGATATATTACATGTCCTTTCCCAAAGTTTTAGCACACAATGCAAAATAGTATTATCATACTATCATACTTTATCATTTAACAAAGGTAAATATGTAACATATCCCATATCTGCATGACTGTTCTTAGTACACCAATTTCTAAAGAAGCCTCAATTATATTTTTCTGTCTTGCCCAGAGCAGACCAGGATAACCGATTTGAAATTGTTTGAGGATTATCTAAGCAAGTTACAACAGGAAACCTTTGTAATTAACTTAGCAATGGGTTTTATTGGAAGAGATGTGCTCTAGCAGCCCAGTCGCTCTGGGCTCTGAGAATTAGGCAAGATACAGCAAAAACTGCTGCGGGTGCAGGTCTCCTATTTAAGGTTTTTCTTCCTCAGAACATTTGATTTCCCTTCTTGGGTAGATCCAAGTTCAAAGCTGTCCCTGCTCTGAGTAAGGAGATGGACCAGACGCTCTCCAATGTCTCCTTCCACCCTCAATTATTTTATGATTCTGTGACGAAAGACATTTCTAGCAGATTGCACGAGCTCTTTCTCGGCTGCTCTATTGAAAAACACAGGGCTGGGGGTGGAGGAAAGTACGGTCAGTCCAATTTTATCATATGCATATTTTGTTTCTCAAGAGGTGCAGAAAAAGTCACTGGGAGTCAACCTTTCCATTCCAAAACCTGACCCAAATACTTCTGCTTCCACACTGGTTGTCAGGCTCCACAATTTCGCAGAGAAATGTGCCTTTAAAAGTCTCTGGCAACAAGCAAGTGCCACAACTATTCCTCTGCACAGAGCAGATGTTGGGGCTTCAGGGTGACAATCTGTTCCAGTGCAGACCTAGAAAAAGCAGATGTTTGTCAGGCTCCTTGGCTCTGGGTGACTCCTGACTGCACCAGCAAAATCAGTAAATAACACATTACACAACTAGGAATCTGAATAGTAAGTTCAGCAGAGGATTGCTTTTCACAGCTAGTGTGTTGTCCTCCTCACCTCACCCAACAGTTTTGAAAGCATTACTACATTTGACAAAGATCCCCCACATGTCTCTCTGCATCTGCAGAGGACTTTTAAAACACTGAGTCTAGACTTTGTTGCAGTTACTTTCTTGGGATATGTAGACTGGTAAGTCTAAGGACAGATTCGTTTGCTTTCAGTAAGAATTTTTTAATTGCTTGGGTTTTACCCTATAAATATCAGCATTAAATTTAATCATCCTGGTTTTTTTCTGGAGAACATTTTCTAGGTTTGAAATGGTATGTGCTGAATGCAGCACTGGTACCTTAACAAAGCCTTTCTTTCTCCAAAGAGACACACTATTTAAAAAGTTATTTGCAAAACCAAACACAAACATTCTGGCTAAATATTGCCTTGCTGCTTATGTGGCTGTTTTTAGTGTCTTGCCTCCTACAACAAATAAATTCATCAGTTTTCAACAACATTATGGTATGGGAAAGATCTATTTGGGGTGTAAAAGTCAAGCAGGTAAGAAATAGATAAATCCCTTTCAGCACCATTTTTTAAACCTTAAAAGGTCCACAAATAGTTTTCGCTTTGTGGAATCTCTCACGGGCATTGTTGCCCACTTTTCTCTCTATGCTTGCCTCTGATAATATCATGACTTTACTGCATGTATCAGAGTAAAGACAGGAAAATTGCATTCTCTCCTATTAAAGTTAATACCAAGCTCCCACATGCTGCACTTCTGAAAGTTATTAATGTAATGCCTGCAATGTCTGCTCTCTTAAGCATGTTGTGGTCACAGATTTGCCTTGTTTCAAGCCTCAGAAGGTGCACAACATGCTTTAAGCTGCCTTCCTCCTGTCCTGTTACACCAATGCTACATGAAGTAATAACTGTGCTTTTAGTCACTGTTATTCCTCACTGAGTTGTTTTTCACTAGAGTCACCTAGTCATAGTACAGTTCACATGCAGTACGTGGCTCTCTTTCCAAAGGATTGTGCTGTGTGTAAACTCTTGTGCTACAGAAAATACAGGGAACATCTAAAGAAGAAAGGAAACATACCTATAATTAAAACGTGTCAAGATGAGACCATCCACATCCAAGATCTACTTCAGAATTTTAGGGGGTTTATTAGCAGAAGTAACTGAAGGGAGGTTGTGGTCCCTTTCTGATGTCCTTGGAAACCACTGTGATGGGAAGATTGAGGGTGTTTATGACAAACAACACTCCAGGGTATTCCAGGGGTTTAAAATGTTGTTCTTTTCATCCCACGAGGTCAATGTGCAACAGCTCATCACAAAAACCTTCAGTTACAGATTTAACCTGATTTCTGGCACTCACAAGCAAGTTGTTGTTCAACAGAGACACTCAATATTACACAATCCTTGAGGAAGAGGCGATCTTAACAACTTGCAATGGGAGAAGAGATAGCTTATAAAATAACCTCCTTTATTTTGTCATTCCCACCAGGAAAAATCTGGCTTCTACTGGTAAGAGCTGTTCCTGGCCTCCTGTTTTGTAAGTCAAATGACAGTGTCACCAAAATATGAGAGATATATGAGGAACATGCCTGTGATGTGAATTTCTGTACATGTTGTCATACATTGATATGTGCATGCTGCGCTTCAAATTACAGCTCTTCAGCTGTAAATACCGAAGTGGTGAGGACAGCAGATAACTGGTAGTGTTGCCAACACCTTTAATGGACACAGGTAATAACTTCTTAAAGGGAGCCAATTTCTGACCCATCAGTTTCCCCACGCCTTTTGACAAGGCTTGTAACCCACAGACGAGGAGCAGTATTACAGGGAGTGCAGGAACTGCAGCTGTGTCAAGCAAGAAAAACAGATGACCTAACTACTGCAACCAGCGCTCAAGTCAAGCACATGGGTCAAGTCCATCTCAAATGGTCTCCAATGTCTGTGAAGAAAACCTCACAGAAATCAACCACAACATAGCTTGGACATAATCTTCTCACCACTTGTTCTGAAGTTACCAGTTCCTGTTCTCTTCCAGGGAAAACCTGCAGGACCATTTTAAGTGTGTTGATCAATGAAAACACAATGGAAGCTTCTACAGAGTAAGCCCAATATGGGTCTTACTTGCATAAACGCCTGTCAGCCATGGAACTGCTGGTGTTGAAAAAAGCTTGCAGAAAACTCGTCTTCACAAAAAGTAGGGAAGTAATGCAGATGTTGCTTTTGTTTGCTGGAAAGTAAAATAAGGCATCATGTGAGTTTTACTTTGGTGGTTTGGGGGGTTTGCAATTAGATCGCAACAGCTTGTGCATCACTATATGTTTAGCAGACTTTAAAACATGGTCAGTAGTGTAGCAAGTAGGTTGATAAAGAGGATCAGCATGCGCATCCAGCTATGCAAAAACTTTTGGGATTCTCCTGAACTGCAAGGAAAGAATGCTGCAATTCCCTGTTTTCTGATGACAGTCCAAGCATTTCCAACCTTACATAGCAAGGTTGATGGGAGCATGGTTTGTCAGTCACCACTACAAGACAAATACGGTCAATACATCTTCTTTTCCTCTCTGCTGCTACTCAAACAGCAGGCCAGGCAGGCACTGGGCAATTGTAGCAGCCCAAAGTCATTCGTTATGGCTTTGGCTACATTTTTTCTTCCACTGTCTCCTGGATGGGACTCTGGAATAATCACAACAGACTCCTCTAGAGAACTCACCCAGGATTTATATTCAGCCCAATAAAGGCCCAGACAGGATTTTGGAAGTCTAGTTAGTGTCTCCTAGTTGTACTGCGGACATCAGCAAGGATACATCTAACCATGACACCAGTGTGGATTACTTCAGTTGCATGTTTTCAAGACCTTTTCCTCCACAGTATCCTTTTGTCTGGAGTTATTCCAGGTATACAGGTGGTGAATGCATATGAACAGGGTACTTCATCATGGAAACTTTCTTCACTGATCCAATATTAATAAACAGCCTTTTCGAATAATGAAAAGAAAAAGAAGTATTCAGATATTCAGAAAGGTAAGTTGAATGTACAGGGAAGCAATGAGAGCTTTATAGGTCCTGAGTCTATCTAGACTCTGGGATAACAGAAGCGCATTAGTCTATAAGCAAGACAACAATGATAATTTATCTGCATATTATTTCAGTTTTGGACTACATCTACAGGGTATACATATAGACCTTGCCTTCTAGGGAAAGCAGAAGATAAACACTATGAAATCTGTGCAAGTTCTTCAGGGATGCCTTATAAAAGTCAGGAAAATCTGATTGACATCTTAAAAATACCTTTTAGCAAAATTTTAATCTAAAGAGAAATTCCAAAGAGAGCACTCTCATTAAACGTAACATGGTACACTCAGAATCCCAGGTCTTTAATTTTGTTTAAATTATTATTCTTTTAATATGTTTCCTCCCTTTCTGTAAGATTGGTCATCACATATTAGCCAGGACACAGCATCAGAAAGCCTGCCATGGGACACAGGGCTCAGCAGCAATGTCTGAGCAATATTCTCTCAAGCTCTCTCTGCTCCAAGGTTTTTCATTCAACTTTGTCACCATTAATGTGACCAGGAAAGTGACAGCATGGGCTGGTGCTCTCCCCAGAGCCCTCTTAAACCAGTAGCATGTGTGATTGCAAGAGCAGTGTTAGCAGGATTACAAAATGTTTCTCTGACAGTCTGTATTTAATTGTGGAACAGAAAAGGCATCTTCAGACTATGCATCATATAGAATATTATATAGATATGGAATATCCTACATTTTGTACCAGTTATAGTTTGCCGTTTTGTATTTCTTATGGTGTTCTCTACACAAGAGGAGAGCAATAACAGATATTGGGAAGAAAAAGCATCCAAGAGGGGAAGGCAACTCACAGTTTAATTTTATAACCTTGTTAGAAGTAAAATTAAGAAGTTACCAGAATTTGTGCTGCATTACAACCTGAAGAAGGAAAAAATACCATTACAAAGTGGTCCTGTACACTAGCAGAGATAGAGATAATATAAGACAAAAGCTGAAAGTTAAAGCTAGATTCATTGAATTGGGAAATAAGGTCCATGTCCATAGCAGAAAATGTAGATAATTATTGGAACCATCAACCAAAGGAACTGATGGATTCTCCATCCCTTGAAATTTTCTAAACATGATCAAAGTAGTTGTTTTTCTCTTTTACAGATAGATAGGTAGATAGACAGATAAACTCTTATATAGAGACATTCTCTTATATAGAAATATTTATCAAATAAGTTAGTAATGAAACAAGTTGAAAGTCTATATCCCTTGCTATGCAAGTGATCAGATATGCAAGAAGTGCCTTCTACCTTATAAACATATTCAGAGAGAAAATTGATGAGATGATTTTTTTTTGCTGCTGATTAGTTAAACCATGCTGGTAATGAATGGATTCCTTTCACTGCTGCTGTGCCAATATATGGAACTGTCTCTGAAAACTGGAGTTTCTTTGGAAACCCACAGACAGGCATTGTGGCTTCTTAACAGTGCAGGGGGGAAAAAAAAAAAAAAAAAAAGCATATCAAGTTAGCTTAAGCTATTTAGCATGAATAACCAAGGACGCGGTCAAGAGAGATCTGACAGATTTAGATGAGGTGATTGAAGATGATACCAATACCAGCTGTCTGCTCCATGGCCCTCTGCTTGGTGCCTCAGCAAATACATGGTGTGTGAAACAGGCTGGCTGAGGTACAGATTTCATATTTTTTGGCCCCGTCCGTGTTGGCAGAAAGGTGGATTGGACCTGAGTGCCAGTAGTGTCTTAAACCACCGCATTTTGGACTCCCAGATCCTCTCTGTTGGTGGTCTCAGCAATGATGAAGTGGCAGCACAGATTTCAGAGCAGGAAGGACGCCAAGCACAAGCGCCTCAGGGATCTGGAATGCATACTGCGTGTACTGTATTCTGCAAAATAGCACCCTGGCTAATAAAGCAGACAAGGAGAAATTATACTGCCTATGTCAGTAGAAACTACTTATTTCCTAACGTAAGATGACTTTAACATAGAGTGAAAAACAATGAAATGTAACTGAAATTTTTGAGAGAAATACTTCCTTCTTGTACTGAAAATGAGAGGCATATTTTGTGCGTGTTTGGCAAAAATCAGACAGAAGACTATATACATACATGAAGCCAGGTAATGTCGGATACTGTTATCAGAAAGTCTCATTTGAAGGCAAAAATTTCAAGGCAAATTTGCCAACAGATACAAAAGCTATCGCTATACACAAGTATAGAATCATTCCTACCCTGCATACCAGTTTGGGATACAAAATGCCCACAGGTGACTGCATTCTCTGGACTGATTGCATTTATGCTACAAAGAGCCAAAGAAAAAAGAGGCTTGTTTAGCTGCGTTTCTGAAGACACACTCAAGCATCCCTCACCCAGAAAGTCCAATCTCAGGCTGACATTGGCTACGTAAACACTTTAAAACTTTAGAGATTGCGGCAAAGCTGAGCCAGGTGAAATCCACAAATGGCTAGAACGCAAATCCAAACTCTAATTCTACAACTTTGTCCAAGCGCCACTCTGTAGAAAACCTCGTACCAAGTCTTATCCATCATTTCTTAGGAGACATGGAGCAGCCACCACTCTCGTCAAGCTATACTCAGGTGGGTTTTTCCACGCAGTAGTGCAAGGGAAGCAGAAGTAGATGAAGATAATGCCAAAGCCAAGCAGCACAGACAGCAAACACTACAGCAAGGACCTCCCAGGAGGTGTCCTACCAAGCAATGGGTCTTGTCTCCCCTTGCAGGCACAACACCACTCCTAGAGAAGAGAGGCAAGAAAAAAACATATTTTGGCAAAATTTGCTAGCAATTTTGGGTATGATGCTCTTAACTGTAACTCTTTACTTTCCTGTACATGGTAATCCACGTCTGTGTAGAGAGATAACAGATGGCATTTCACACTCCGTAGCACACACACTACCTCAAAAAAACCTATGCAGTTCCAGTGTCTCCCTTCACTTAAGTGATCTATCAGCAACCACCACTAGTTTAACATAGCACCAGCTGAAGCCACTCCTTTTCGCTTCTGAAATTGGTACATGTGATTCTTGCAGATTTACAGAGTCCGGTTCTACCTTGGACAAATGTTGGTGTGAAAGTACAACATGAACTTTGATGAAATTCTAACAAGGCAAATATCCTCACAGCATTTCTACTACTTCGTTTTCCCTTTCGTACACTTAGCTCTTATCATCGTGCAGTGGAAATGACCTGGACTACACTGACCATTTTTTTTTTTTTTTACAGTTGTTTTTCTCCCAGCTGACCCAGTTGATCTTTTATGGGATGTGCTGACGCCTGCTATATACTCAAAGACCACAGTGAGGCAGGTATGCTCAGTGAGTTCTTGCCAAGACTTCAGGATTAACAGTTTATTTAGTATTCCTCCTACACCCTGTCATGCTGGCCTATGTGAGATTTCAAGCAGAACGCAGTGATTACTCAGAATGCTGCTCTTGTTACTTTTAAATCTGCTTGGCTGACTCAAGAGGGACTGAACTAAGACTGCACATGCTCAAGGACTTCCAGTCCTCTCAACAATTATTTTAAGGTACTAAATATCGTTCCTGTTCAGAACCAATAACACGCATACACAGCTGAATTTTCTGAAGGATATAATTACAACATGCAAGGCTTACCATAAACACTTGATTGCAAAAACAAACCAAAACAAACCACTCAGTATTTCGACAACCATAATATCAGAATCTCAGGACACTGAAGCAGTGATTTTGTGTGCTTACTATACATCTAATTTTTCTCCGAGATTACTCAACATAGAAACAAAAATCATCCCAGAACGGTTACTCCTGACATAAACTTGGATGAAGGGAAAAATCAGATCTTCTGTCGCTGCTTCGATTCAGTTGGAAAAAATGAGCAGAGTGTTGTGAAATGAAAGAAGTAAAATAATGAGGTGCTGGATATTCTTCCATTTATTTGAGAAACATCCAACTATGATTGATTTCAAGCACACATGAAAAAGACAGAGAGGACAAAAAGAGCCAATTTGTGGCTTTGGATATGCTACCCAAGTGCTTATTCCGACAAGCTGTGTCCCTTCCCTGGCAAAGTGCCCTCTTCTTCCCTTCTCTTTTGTGTGTCCACATAGTTTCCTGATTATGCAAATGCACAGCAAAAACAGTTCGTCTGAAAATGAAAATCAAGGCAAAACAGAAGACTGAACTGGTACATGAGGTTTTTGTGTCACCTCTCATTGCGCAAGGGAGAGTTTCCCAGTCTGAGTTGAGGATGACAATGTTTGAGCATGAGGGTGAGCAAAAGCTTGAACAGTGGGAGCAGGTGAAGATCCAGTTTTCTCATGCACCTTTTTCCAGCTCAACACACTCTTGCTGCACAGCTAATGTTTCTGTGAGATTCCCGGTGGGTTTCACATGTTATACCGGGTTTTGTTATTCTAAAATGCTGAATTAAGCTATAAACCATATCAGATTTTTTTAAACAGAGTTAAGATATCCATGCATCACTGGGAAAGAGGGTAACTAACTGGCTAAGGGAAAGCTTCCAGACGGCAGGACCGCTTTCAGAGAGACACTCCTCCTTCCCAATATGCTTTTGGGCAACTTCCTCATCTCTTCCTTCACACAAAGCTGCACTGAGCCCAGGTGCTCGATTGGAGACTTTGTGATTCGCTTGGAATGAACAAAATACAAAGTCTTCCTATTCCTGTGCCAATCTGTGAGGCACTTCTGTCTTGTGCATGCAGAGTTTTTGTCCTCCCATCCCAAAATAGACATACTAGAACCAGAGGCAAAATGAAAGCCAAGAGGGAAGAGAAAGTAATTTCCATGCAATGGGAAACTACATAAACTAATACTTGGGTGGATCCCCAGCTAAGAGATGTGATATGACAGAGGCCCATAAAATCAGGAATAGCACAGAGAAGATGGACAGGCAACAATTATTCACAATTTATCATCGCACATGAATAGGGACTTGGAGTAAACTGTCAAGTTTGAAAACAAATTCATGGAAATATTTATTCATATAATTAAATTGCAGTTTTAAAATAAGAATATATTCCTATAATGAAATACCACTGCAGCTGAAAATGTAGATGCGTTAAAAATAAACGAAAAATACTGTTAAAACACTGACCTCAAGGGCTTTATTTTGGATATCAAAAACAAACCAACCATTTCAACTCTGAGTTCTGCTTTTCAGAAGAATCCTCTGCTCTTTACCATGTACAAGGAAAATAACAGCAATAACAAATAGCACCAGCCCTGGTCGCTCTTCCCAAGGCAGGAGAGCAGCCTGAGCCTATGGGTGCCACACCATACCCACCCATGCCAAGGTCAGAGAATCCCTTTGAGGCACAGGTCTGGCCTCCTCTGGCACAACACCTGCTATGACAGCAGCTGGAGGACATGAGACATTTGGAAGTCAGGAAGCTGACTACTGGGGGCAGAAGCTGATGGTGCCCCCGGGCCTGAAGCCTATCTGCTCCCCAGTGGGGACCCTCATGCACAGTAAGAAGGAGGCACAGCTGGGGACATGTTCCACTCTGCACCGCAGTGTAAGGGGGGGTCTCCAGGCTTGGATAGGACAGTCTCCACAAGCCTGCCTGCAGGTTTCTATTTCAGCAGATAGCAGTACACGAGAAAGATAACAGCCTATGTGAGAAGGAAATGGATACACGAGCTGCTAACTGGTAGGAAACAGGCTCTATTTTGGATTCTTAGCCTTCAGCACTGCTTCTAAAATGCACAGATCTGATTTGTTTTATACTTACTAAAAAACAGAAACTCTGAAATAATTACTTGCCTAGTGATTGCTTGCTCACTTCGGGACTCAATGGCCGTAAACACAAATCTCCACTTTGCCCTGTTTTCAAGAGAGTGCCCAAGAATCTAATAACCCCCACTATAGATAAATATTGGACTAAATATCAGTGAGTGAATGATTTTGGCACAATGGTGAGGGCACAGATAGCAGATTTGCACCCCAGCCTCTGACGTGAGGAACACCCATACTGCATGCAATGCCTCCAAGAGGAGAAAGAACAATCCAAGAATAACCAGGTGCTGATGACAGCCACACGGATGTGGTAGACCAAGGCTTTGGTCCCAGCACCACATCAAGGATGTATCCACGAAGATGTGCTCCAAGATGGTAGAACCACTCCAGCCCCTGCAGCAGCGCCAAGCAGGACACTTGAGGATGGCCATAGGGCCTAAAGAGTAAAGGCAGCTGTTAGCCTCTGCTAACCCACAGGGGTTTAATCTGAGGGAGACAGTACCTGTTTTCCTGTGTGGGAGCACTCTTTTCCCATTCTGTATGTGTTTCTCTGAGCGGTCACTGCACTGTTTTTGCAATTATCCTCCGAAGGACTCAGATTCTCAAGATACAGCGTAGGTGGACGGTGTCCTTCAATTTGTGCAGTCAAGGAAGGTCCAAAGGTTTAACACAGGATGAGGAGCAAAAGGCTATTTCACTTCAAGTGGAAAAGAGTTGTCATTAAAGGAACTCAGAAGTGCCCTGTCGATATTAAAGCAAACTGTAGGGTCAGACAGGCACTGAGACCCTCTGCAGAATGTGGCCAACTCTGACCAGACCAGGAGACATGTCTAGAATGTTCTCCTTCACTTTCATAACATCTAAATGAAATGGTAGAAAACGAGCTGCTCAGAAAAAAAACATCTGTTTGGAAAGAAAGTATAGTCGATTTTAATCACTACCAGGACTGTTAATTGTATGTTATATATAGTGTTTATAGTGTTTCACAGACCACTAAGAAACAGCATTCCCATCCATGGCTTGAAATAAAATCCTCTTCAGAATTTGTTTACAAATTTGAAGGATCTGTCAAAATAACAGATGCCATGTTTGCATTTGATAACAAGATGTACCTTTTATGAAGAAAGGGCTAATGTGTCTATACCCAACTATTAGCCATCTTTTCAAATGCAGTCTCTTCATAGGAAACACTGGGGATAACTGATAGGAAATGTATTTGCTGGCTGAGACAACCAGCTTCCCAGCTCCAGTGAAGATGATAACAAGTAACTGTAGAGGCAATGAGTGTTGAAAGAGCTCAGTCATGCATTTTCTTGCTAAAACTGGATAACACCATTTTTCCTCTCTGTAAGAAAGATAGTCAATGTGTCTCCAAGTTCTTTAGCAAATCCCTGTAAATAACAGAAAAAGAAGTCTGTTTCTACTAAGCATCTGAAAAATCTGCAAGGAAACACTGTGTAAGATAACCTATTAATAGATTAGCTTACTCTTCTTAATTACACTGTGTGGAACTAGATCCCACTTCAGAAATCATGTAATTACAACCTAAACCATAGAAGTCCCATTTTTAATCCTAGCTACTTGATATAATAGTATCACTGCTACTTATCTGGATCTTACTAGTGCAGTAATATAGAATAATTCCTCTGCTAGCTGGGAAATAGTTTGGATTTATAACAGTGCAGCTGAGAACAAATCAGGGCTTCATATTTATTGAGGTTATTTGTATCTAGCACTGTCATTGACACCAGGGTAGCCGTAAACCGTGGTGCTGTTATCAAGTGAATGAGCAAGCTTTCGCACATATTTCTATCCATATTACAGCTGTTTCAGCTTCTCTCTTTCAAGTAGATAAATATTTATTTAAGGATTACTGTAGCGGGATTATAGCACGTCTGAAGGTTTTCTTGCAGATGTAAATTTGTTTAAATATCAGCTGAAATCCCAAAATCCCTCTGCCTGAGCGTTATTTGTAGTTTGAATCTGGATTTAACCACTGACTCAGCAGAAATGTACTTGGGGATAGCTGTTCCAAAAGTACTTCAGTGTTTGGAGAAACAATGTTGCATCAACATTTAATGAAATTGTACGTCCTGGTAAGCCTCGGTGCTTACCTCCCCGGAGAGATGCCAAAAAAGAGGCTTTTCCTTGATTCCCTTACATGCACTAAGTGGGGTGGTTCCACGTCTCCAGAACACTCCAAACGTTCTTGGGCCTTGAAAGCTCTCACAGGTCTTGCAAGTATCCTTGTGTTGGGGACATTGGCCTGCAGTGAAAATAATATTTGGTTAAACATAAAATGTCACATAACACCAGCCATAGCTCAGTGGACAAACCCATTGCCAGAAGGACACTCATGGAGTTGACAAGCTGAGTGTTAGGATCTCAGGTGAGACATGCTCTTGTACCCCGAGAAAGACATCCCAAGAGCGCTCTCCAGAGTATTCTTCCTCCCTGCATTTTGAAATTTAAATAACCAAACAGATCAAATTTGAAACAAGAAATCCTGCAAGGCAGATTATACTGTTTTAAGGTTGTATTCACTGTTAAAATATGAGAAGCTTTGGCCAAAAGTCATGGACCACAGTTTCAAAGTAAATCTTAACCAAGTGGTCACGCCCAGCATGAAAGAGTTGATCAACTCCTTCTGCTGGAGAGACAGCAGAGGCAGCAGGGCACTGTTGATACTCCCCTCATTAAGTATATACTCGGTTGTTAAAAACTCTGTATCAAAATCATTTCTAGACTGCAACTCTCCGTAGTTGGCTTCCTGAAAGACAACGTTTTCAGAAATGTGCTAAAATTCCAGCTGGTCATTTCCAAGTTCTCCAGATGTGACAAAATGATCCTGTTCCTGTATTACATTTTTAGTTTCTTCTTCACTGCAAAAAATCAAATACTACTGTATCATTTTGTTTCCATACTTCCCCTACCCTCAAATTCCTTTTGAATTTATGTGTTCAGTAAAGGTGCACCAGGAGCGAAGTCCTGCTGCACAGGGCCTCTGTGACAGACCTGTTGGATCTGGAGCTTCTTGGCTCAGCATGTTCCAAGGACCCCAGGGACGGTCTGAGCCTCTGCTCAGGCGTGGATGTGAAGCGCCAAGTGCTTTGCTGTTTCTGGGCAGCTCTAGAGCTAAGCAAGCCGTGACCTTTACACAGCTGATACAAACCCCACAGAGTTTACATAGTAAAATCAATGCTTCCCCTTGCATTAGCTTCAAAATCTGTCACTAGATCAAAGGCTGCAAAGATCAAATCCTGCAACCTGTCCCCATGTAAGTGATCCTATTCAACGCCATGGTACTGTTTACTTGGCAATAGGAAGTAAAACGCAGCTGCTGTGTACTGACACAAATGCCACTGAGAAAAGGGGCTCTGATTTGCTGTAGAACGAGGGATGTACTGTAAAAACATGCTGGAAAAAAATTCACCTCACGTCCAGTCCTTATTGAAGGGGGAAGAAATAGAGGAGAGACAACTCTGGTGCAAAGCTCCAAAGAAACCCGGTCTCCCTTTAGATAAGGTGGCTATGACAGATTTTTGCAGAAGCTAAAAAAAAAAAGGCCAAGAAGAAGGGAGACCCAGGGGCTACCAGCACCTTGATTTCAGCAAACAACTCTTTGAAAATAATACAAAAAAAAAAAAAAAAAAAAAAAAAAAGAAGGCAGAACTGTCTGTGTGGAAGTGACAACGAACTAACAAAACAACTGGGTTTGTAGTGTGCATGATTCAGGGGCATGCGATATTTATTTTTAAGTGGCTCGCTCCATAAATCAGTCTTGTATTTTGCTTTTGCAAACAAGCAGAAGAAAGTTTTATTAATAAGGTGTTTTGAATGTTGATCTGCCTGGCACAATCAAATGGGCAATTGAATCCAAAATAGTCACTGCAAAATATATTTTGGAACATATTTTCCCTCTGATCCAACATCAGTGGTTGCCAACAAAACAGTGAAAAATGGCTAAGGCACAAATTTTGATATTATAAACATTTTTTTTTCAGTTGTGGGTTATTTTCATAATGTTCTTCTTAGAAGTTTATTTATTTTGTAGAACTCTTCAGAGAAGCATAGGATAACCACCGTGCCCAAAATAATGCCTTATGTGCTGATACACCTGAAAGATTTTTTTTTCTTTAAAGAGATAGCCAAAATAAACAGCAAACCCACTAGAACTTGTAAAAATAACAAAGCAAATGATCCATGGATGTATCTCAACAGTCACACAAGTATTCCCTGTGCAGTCACTGGCATATTGAAGGACCCTTTCAGTATATAAGGACCGCAAAGCCAAACCTAATTGTCCTTTATGTGTTATGGTGGTACAGGGAAAAAATAGTAAAGAAATTTAGCTCAAGCCTCGAGATCAGATGTTACTCATTTGCAGTTCCGAATGCCTTCATTTGGCTCCAACAAAAATAAACCTAAGCAAAATAATCTGAGAACAACAAAAATCTTAATGGTTATAGCAGCAGTGACCTAGGAAAATGAACCTCCGTCCTCTGCTTTCTGGGAGAGGTGGGCGGCTGCTGCAGCTGCATTTGCCACGGGGTAGGAAATGTTTTGCTGCACTTCCCAGCCTGGGGATGGCCCGGTTGCCTGACATGTCCCCTGCTGTCCCAGAAAGATGATTGCTCCGTAGGCTGGGCTGTTGTCCTCTTGCACTGGCTCCAAGCCACACTGCTTTTGTGTTATTACATGTATTGGCATGTAAAACCATTAAATGAAAAAGTTACGCTTTCTTTCTCTGCAAAACTGAGAGTCAGAAAATTATAAGAAACTAGATTTATGGCAGCTTCTGCATCTTTAACCCTACTCTTTTGTATGCTTATCCTAGGAAATGATTGCATAGTAGAGTTACATAGTTAAATGCTGTATCATAATGCACAGTGTGTACTTGCAAGGCTCACCTATTTAAATTGAAAATAGATTTTAATTCGAATTTTAACACCCTCGTCTCTTTGTTTCGTATGTTACCCACAAGAAAAGGGTAGAGAAAAATCAGTTGAAATATTTATTTTGTTATAATTTTCCAATTCGGTGATGTTGAAACATTTTGTGGAAAGGTTGTGACTTTGACAAAGTTCCAGCAGAGCCCACACATGCCCTAAATAGTCCATCAGCACTATTCCCTGTTGCCTGACCAGGAGTCATGCACCAAACAATGCAAGTTGCTGTATTTTCAGCTGCTTGGGAGCCAACAGCTCCACAATTTCCAGGGTCTGAGACTTGCTGCCTTCCCCAGAGCCAAGGTTGCAGTCCCTTACATTAAAAGTCTGATACGTTTTGGTTTTGTGGCTCAGTGGAACAAAACCAAAATATTAAAATGCCCCATGAAGGTGTCAGAGGAGGCCCCCAGTGCAAACTGCTTCCTTGTAACTCAGTAGTTGCTCCACCAGCTGCCGGGTTCTTGCAGCCTTGCTCGGGTAGGGACACAGGCTGTCATTGCTGTGGCATGTTGCAAATGCCCAGAACAGTAGACTCGAGAGAGCGAAACAGCAGTGATGGTTTACCCTAAAGAGTATTTTCTTTGAAACCCAGAGGTGTTTCCCTTTGTTTTCTGCCAGACTTTTGCAAACAGGTTGGAGATAGTAGTGCTTAAAGAGAAGTCATAATGTCCTCAGCAAGAAACAGCACAAAATACCTAAAACATGGGTTGACCCTTAGTCTCTCCTTTTAACTGGCAATCAAAAGCGAAGACAAGAATTAGAAGAGCCTGGTGGTGTCTGTCCTAGAAGCTCAGATGCCACATTTGCTGGGTACTGGGGTTCTAGGAATCTCTCTTAAGAGTATTCAACTCAACAGGTCCAAGTAACTTGGGAACAAGAGACGAATCTCCTGTGCACCCTTATTGACTACTGACACAAATATATGTGCAGCCTATTTCTACCCTACTGTCTCAGCAGAGGCTGCATCCACACTAAAACCTGGATGCTGGCAGCTGCAGCAACACAAAGCTCAGCCCAGGCTTCAAACCCCATCCAGCAAGCAGGGGAAACGGCCGTGTTAGGAATAAAGCCATGTGCCTACGTTGTGCTGTAATCTCCAGGGTGGCTGCCACCTTGACACGCTCTGCAAGCAAACCAAAGGCAAGGTTTTATTAGGAGGCCAAGTCACACAAGTACCTTGGGGAAACAGGACAAAAGCGGCTTTACTGAAGTAGGTCTCCCACCACTACCATGAAGTCTGTGGCTGTTCTCCTCTCAGTCAGTTCCCCAGCTGCTTTCTGATATCCCTTCACACTGTTTATTCCATCATCTCCTTTACTGCTTCACTCCATCTCTCCCAGACCCTGGAGGTGCTGGTGAGCACTGCCCAAGGATGGGTTAGGACCTGCCTGCAGGGCCTTTGGGGAGTTATCCCAGGTGGGTGCGGGTGGTCCATTGTTCACTGCTGGTGGTCAGCTCCATGGGGTCTCTTCTCTCAGATCCACAAAAGTGCTCCCACACCACAGCACCACCTCAGCACTGTTGCCTATTCATTATTGCCTCCCTCTACCTTCAGCAGATGGGACATGGCAGCTATGGGGGGCACTGAGCAAAGACATCCCACCCCCAGCACTGCTGCCTCCATCCCTGTCTCTCACCATGCTCACCCACGTCTTCCCTCACTGAGGGTTGTGTGTGCGCTGTGGGATCCCACACCTCTGCTGGGGGAGTTCTGGAGAGCACAAGCCATGGCATGGCTATGCTGTGCCCCACTCTTCAAGCAAGGACAACAGCAAAGTCATGGGCTGTGAAGCACCCAGGAGGGTATCACCAGGAGATGCCCCTACCTTCTCCCAGTCCTCCAGGTCACTGCAGCTTGTCACGTCCTTATCTGATCTCAACAACCCATCAACTCGTATGAATCACAGCAGCAAATAGCATCCTCCTATCTTCACATACCCCTGCTCTGGGTTCACTGGTCCCTTCACTGCAAAGGGCACAGCAGAAACAGGATCTTTTCTGCACTTGACACCTGGCTATGACAGCCTGGAAGCTGCCCAGCTGGCTGGAGACCTTAATGGCCCAGAGACCTGATCCAGCTCTCACAGGGAAGGACCGGCTGCTTCCTGGGGTAGCCTGGTTCACAGGCTCAGCCTTCCCGCCCCATTTCTAGGCAACCAAGCCACAACTGCTCCAGCACATGAGAGCATCACACAATACAGCGCACACACAATAAGCAGACAGCGCCAGGACCGTCACCCTTTCCTGCACACAAGACCAAAGGGCAGGCTCAACCAGAAGCAAGGGTGAGTCAGAAATAACCTGCCAGGCTTGAGCTGCACTAACACAGCCAAAGAGGCTTCAGGCGGGGGTCCTCCGGGGTGAGGCGGTGCAAAGTGGTGCTGTGAGACACCTTCCCCTCCCTTGGAGCAGGGCTTTCTGCAGCATCTCACACGGGTACCTGGCAAAAGCACAGCCAATTTGTTTATTTCATTACCTTCTAAAATTTGCTGCCATTATCCTTTCAGCCACCAGTAGATGGTGATACTTTATCTCCATCCAAGATGCGTGTGTACACTGCAGAACCCGAGGCAGCGTGACAGCCTGTTTGAGAAGAGATTGAAAAATAAAAAATATATATACATAATTCAGAAAGTCAGGCTCCAGACAGCCTCCTGCTTGTGCAGATGCTGATTTTGGAGGTCTAGCTAATATCCCCAACCTCAGTCGGGCATCCTGGCTAGATTTCCAGAGCTGCAAAAACCGCAACTTTGACTATACCACTTGCTTCCTGGTGTGATCCTTTGTGTGTGTTTGAACGAGTACATGAGGGGAGGCCTGAAGGCACAGCTCTTCATGGAAACTGCACAGTCCAGGCACCAGAGAGATCAAGAAAATTTATTTAATACTGAGAATACAAATAACAATCTCACCATCTCTAACAAAGCAAAATCCTGGAGGTGTGTTTGAGGATCACATTCTCTTGAAGAGCTGCCTTTATTTTACAGGCTTTTCCTCCTGCAGCAAGTGAAAAACAGTGTAAATCACTGATCTACACAGTCCTCTACAGAAAACTTACTCTCACACTTCCAGCTCATATAAATTGCCTTCATAGTTGTGCTTGTGCAAGACCTAACCTGATCATAAGAAAAAATAGATCAGATCTGGCTAAATCTTGCCTGAAATTGCAATGGCAACATTTTCGTCATTCCTGATTTATTGATTTATCATCTACTTTGGGGCAAGACTGGTGTGGTCATGAATGATGTGGTCCTGAGCACAGGCAAAGGGTGGCAGGATAAGAAAGCACTGCCTAACGCTATGCCACGTGGCCAGCCGCCTTGCAGGCATTTCAGGAGTGACTGAAAAAACATGGACCACAGCAGATCTTTCCCCTGTTATTGCTCCAATTACAGGCCTGGTCTTCTTCTCCCAGAAGCTCTGTGGGTTACATGCATGACCATTTTGTCTGTTCTAAAACCATTGCTAACACACGCTCTCAGTCATTCAGCTGGGAGTCATTTTTAGCAGACACATTTCTTAGATGTTCCCCTCTCCATCGTCTGGAGAAATTATGACCTCATCAAGTCATCCTTGTTTTGCCCAGATCCATCTCCACAGGTGCTCTGGGTTGTGGCTTCAGTGCCACCAGCCCATATGAGCATTTCACAGCTTAGGGTTTGTCCAGTTTGTGGCCTACAAAAGGCAACAGCAGATGCCAAACCTGTGGACACTTCATGGCAGGGATGGTAGGGTGCAAGTCAGAACACAAGTGGCTGAGCTCAGTTCAGTAGTTTGAATTCAGGGCATTGAGATACTAGCAATGTGAGCTCGTTAGATAGTTATGAAAACAAGGATCTAAAATCAGTTCTCCCTCTTAAACAGTACACAGAGCCCAGTGATAAGAAAGCAGCCTCTGTTAAACCTCCCCAGATAGAGGAGGTTGCTATCAGTTGGGTTTCAGCCTTACCTACTGCATAGTCAGCAGCAGTTAGCAGTATGGTTTTTCCCTCAAAGTACAATTTCCAGACAACTAATTTGGACTCAAAATATGTCTCTCTGATTAGGGTTTGAAGAAGACAGAAACCCAAATTAGAGAGAAACTATTCGGATTTAGCAAGAGGCTGTAAACATTTCACCCGATGAAGAGAATAAACATCAGCTGATAATTTTAGAATCCCATAAATGAGGCAAAAGCTACCCAGGCAGACCTCAGAGAAAGACCTCCAAAATGCACATACAGAAATAGGAGATAAAACGATAAAGTACAATCAGTCCTCAGAAACTCCCACCCAGAGCAGTAAGGCTGAGATTATGCTGGCCAGACCCAGGAGAGAGCGAAAAGAGCAGTCGGGGCTCTGAGAGCACTCTGCTGAGGGAGCAGTGCCAGGCAGCAGCCCCAGCCTGGGCATTTCTCGCCTTCGGTGACATGAAGTCCCATTTTGAGCCTCTCCTGCTTGTGTGGGGAATAGCTGAGTGCGGCAGCTGGCAAATGGCTATGGTGAGAACAATAAAAGCCATCGTTAAAATTTAAAAAAAAAAAAAAGGTGAGAGCAACAGATACATTTGAAAGAAAAATCACATCAGAAGCAAGTTATGGGGAAATGCCTACTGTGGAATTGCAGCTTTGGGCTAAAGAGGCACCTGCTGTGCCCACTGTTAATTAATTGGTGTCAGATGCCGCCAGAAGTGCCTCACTGTGGCTGTGCGACATATCGTAAAGTTGCGAGATGTGCCTTGCCTGTGAAAATTTCCACTCCAAGCATCTTGCTGGGGAATAAAACCCCTCAAGCCACCTGGCAGGATAAACGTTTCCAGTCAGCCTGGATCCCACAGTCCTGGGACAGGACTAGGACAGGTGGAGGTTCGAGAGCCTGTGCCAGGGAGGCTTCAAACCTTCGTCACCTTAAATCGCTGGTCTTGACCCAGGCTCAGGAGGAGCTGCTTGTGAGAGATGTTCCCCATGCAAACTGCTCCACATGGTTTTGATAATTTCTGCACCCCTTCTCTACAAGATGTATCATACAATGCCGTGATGGATGGCAGAGCGCAGCCAGCCGGGACCTGCAGCAGCAGCATCACCTCCCAGCTCTGCTCAAGGCTGTGGAAGAGAAACGTGAACGCCCAGACCAGGCACTCAGCCCCAGACCAGCTGCACACACTTCCCTGCGAGCACACAGGGTTCCCCCTGCCAGCCAGCAGCTCCTGCCTTCCCTTCTTGCTGCCCCCAGCCTGCCATCAGTGGAGGCTCAGCCCGCCCTTCTGCGGGGTGAAGCCTCAGAGCTGTCCCTCAGGTCAGGCTCCATCCCCACTGCCTTCCCCTCTCCCATTGAGTCACTCGTCACCCATGGGACCCCGCAGGGGACCCCATTGCCCCCTGCCTCCACCCTTGCTCATCCTGTTCCCCATCCTGCAAGTCCCATGTCCCTGCCCAGAGGGGACCAGCTCTTTGCAGGGGGTGAAAAGCCCGGGCCAGCGCTGCCAAAGGATGTTCCAGCCCAGTGCAACATCAGGAGCAGCAGCAGGTGTGTAACACCTTCGTCCTCCCGCCTCTCAGCACCAAAGTTTTTTCATTACTTCCATGCTGCTCAGCTCTCTTATCCCTTATTTTTAGCCATGAGTCCCCTATCCCCATTTATAAAATACTCTTAGGAAGGTATCTGTCATGAGAGCAGCCCCCTCTCTGAGTCCCTGCCGCACGCCAGGGATGCAGACAGCCCCGACTCTGTGGCATTTCAGCATCAGATTTATTCTTAATTATAGGTGTCATTATTACACAGCACCTACGAGCCCTGGCCATCTAGCAAAGCCCCACGCAGAATATTAAAATGCTAATTTCCCTCCAAGATGAGAACTTGCTGGTGTCTCTCTGCTCATTTGTTTGCAAATGTCATTTTCCTGCTGAGGCTGTATTCCCAGCAGGCATGGCAAGGAAATGTTTGCATAAACAGCCCCTGTTTAAGAAACCGTGTATCTCACACATTGATGCATTATAACCCTAATTGGGATTACTGTGACACTATAAGAAAACGGCTTCATTTTGTCTGATGCATTTTTGAGATCTTGTTGTGCCTTCAGAAACCTCGATGAAAGCTTGAGGATATATAGCAGAGGACGTATTAATAATTTTCTTCTGCAAAGCATGGCTTATCTGGCTGTAATAAGTTATATTAAGGCACAGCTCAGGTTTGTGCCCCTCTGTAAGTCTCCAAATGGCACGCTGGTGTGTGACTGCCGCAGCTGTCCTGGGTTTGCCCTGGTATCAGGTTCTCACTCGGAGGGCAGTCAGCAGCGCGGCTCTGGGCAGTGCTGGCTGTCCTGGGCCGGGAGCCAGCGCTTGCTGGAGCCAATGAGACCCCTCGGACCACTGCCAAAGGGCTTAGGGGCTGTGCTCCTGGACAGAGATACTCTCTCTATTGGCACAGGACAGAAACCCCTCTATTTTTAATGACAGGGATTAATGGGGTATGGTTTTTAATGCTCGTGATAAGTAGGTGGAAAGGTGGCTCAGGGAAAGGAGAGTAAAAGGCTTCAATGAGGATTGGACGTGAGGTGAATTTTTTCCAACATGTTTTTACAGTACATCCCTCATTCTACAACAAATCAGAACCCCTTTGCTCAGTGACATTTGTGTCAGTACACAGCAGCCATGTTTTACTTCCTATTTCCCGGTATCCTCGCTGCTGGTGGGACGCTCTGATGAGCCTCCACAGCAGAGGAGGTGAGTGTGGCAGCTGAGGAGGGAAGCCCCAGCCACTGGTGGGAAGCATGGAGCATCCCAGCTCAGCTACACCAGTTCCGTGGCACATGAGCAAATCTGCTGCTCCTGCTGATGGTGCCAATGGTGCTTGACCCGGCAGGCTGGGCTCTTGGGGTGCCTTTGCTCTGCACATTAACTCAGTCTGCAGCATTATCTGGCAACTCAGATATAAACGAGCCAAAATATGTGCCCACTAATCTAGAAAACAGGTTCCCTCTGCAAGCAGCAAGACTCAGGCAAAACACTGCTTATCTCCATGGCAGAGATACGAGGCACAGAGGCACTTGCTGTAAATCACGGTGTTGCTCTTCCTGCACTGGGAACACGTACGGATCCTCTTTGTCTCGTTGCCTGGGCCCCAGACCACAAGAGCACGCTGGTATGTAAACAGATTCAGGCACTGCTGCCCAGAGGCACAAAACTCCCAGACAGCCAGTCTGAACCCCCTGACATCTGTCCCATCGCATCGCCAAAGTGCCTAGCTGCCCACTCCCCCCTGGCCCAGACAGACCCCACTGCTCTGATTGCCCCAACCAGGGTTCTCAGCAGCTCCTGCCCAACCTGCGGGACATCAGCCTCAGCTCTGGCCTTGGTCCCAGTGTGAGCAGGTGAGGGGCTCGTCCCAGGGGCTGCTTCCCTTAGTGGTCTTGCCTCGTTGGCCCCACAGCCAACACTCTGCTGTGGGACCATCCTCATCTCATCCTTCTCCAGCCCTAGAGGAAAAGCACTGATGACACCTGCTTTGGCAAGAAAGTGCCAAAGCCATGAATCCAGCACAGCTCAGGGATCCAAAACTCTGGAGAGAACAGGCTGACTGTGGACTGGTGGTCACTGCGGGCCCTGTTGGAGGTGGGCAAATGTTGGACACAGAGGCGAGGTGTTTGCATCAGGATGTTTGTGTGTGCCAGGCAATGGCAGATCAGGCATTTCAGGGCTTCTTTTTGCCAGGGCCACATCCTTCTGCAGCCCAGCCAGAGAAATGGAGTTATGGAAACAGATTGGACAGTAATGCAGACTTCAGCCTTGCCAGCTGGAAGCACCACTCTGATGGGCCCCTGACCCCTGGTCCTACCAGAAAAACATAGCATTGTCTCTGGCCAAAGAGATGCCACCAAACCACAAGCAGCTTTCCTTTTCGAGCTCCCTCCTGGGCTTCATCCATCCCAAGGGATTTGCCAGCAGATGGCAGGCAACCCCTGGCAGAGGTCCTGGCTAGCCACAGAGATCCTGGCCAGCTGCACTTGGCTACTGAGCTCCTGGGTTCCATGCCAACAGCAGAAAGGTCTCCTCCCAGCTCTCTTGTCCCTTCCTCAGTCACTTCCACACCTGTGCCTGCACCAAGTCACCGTGCTGAGCCAGACCACATGGACTGTGGGTGCAGTAACACTCTGTGGGAGTTTGCAGCACTGTAAGGAGGTGGACAAAGAAGAGCCAGTGTTCAGCTAAGGCTGCTTGGAGGTGTTTGGTTCCCATACCAGCAGTGCAGAGAAGAGAGCTGCGTTCAGCTACCTGATGGCCATTTAGCCCAGAGAAACACTTCTGCATTAAAACTTAGAGGAAAGAAAGAGCAGGCTTCTGACCCCACGCATGGTTATCCAGATCAACCTTTGATATTAATTTTTTTTTTTGCATTTAAGGAAAAAGACACCCATTATGAAAGACACCTTGTCAGCACCAAGGAACAAACAGATGCTGCACCACAGATTTCAGATTCAGGGCCCCTGAACCTACTCACCTTGGTTGAGCACTGCCAAAAACACAGGCAAATGAAACCACATTTACAAACCCCATCATAACACCATGGGGGCTGCTGGCAGAGGGACTTGCCAAGCAGAAAACAGCAAGGGCTAGGGACAGGCATTTCAATTTCAAGCCTCAAGAAGCTGTCTGCAAAAGCAAAGTCAGACTGCAACAGCTTTGCTCTTAAGTCTCCCAGTGAAACCACTGACAAGTCTGCTCGAAAAGGCTCTAGGAAAGGAACTGCTCAGACCTGTGCTCACATTGTCTGAGATTTATGTGAAGGAGAGCATTTAGAGAAACTCCTGTCAAGAAATGTGAATTTCAACATTTGTATGTATCTGTCTGTTAAGAGGGGAAAACCCACCAAACAAAACCCCTGACTGATAAACAGGACCAGCTTTCTAAAAAGCAATTCCACTGCTGGGAGGGCTGCAAATTCTGGCTGTACTGCAGTGTTCCTGGGCTCATCGTCAGCCACAGCTGGTACCAGTGGGATGGCAGTGGCTCCATGGCCATTTCAGCTCAGCTGAGCAGCCCCAGATCCATGGGCTGCTGGTCTGGGCAGCAGGGCTTCACGGCTCTTCCCCCTCCTCTAGCTTGCACGTATTCTCACCAGCTGCCAATGGGCATCATATGTAGCCTGCACGTTATTCATGCTCTGGCAGCTGGAATGTGCAGGGCCTGGATGATTCTCACTGCAGCTCTCCCCTTGCAGATGCACACGTAGCAGCTCAGAGGAGTTAAACGTCTCTCCCAGGCTTTGGTTAACCAGCATGGCCAGTGGGGTTTCGCCCTCCCATTGGTACTGCCAGGGCTGACTGGCACTGCGGACCACAGCATACACCAGCCTGGCCTTGTTTGCCCTGTCTGCCCACACACAGCATGCAGGCTGGCATGCTCCCCATGCAGCTGTGGGGCTGCTCTCCTCTCCAAGCACGAGGGGAGCTGTGGCACAGCCCTTGTGGGGCCAGCTCTGCCCATGCAGAGTGCGTGCTACCTCATTTCTGTTGTCTTCTACACATGTTCTCCCAGGAGCTGCACCAGCTTCTCCCAGCCAGGACAGCCGTCATGCCTGCAGCAGTGCCCAGTGGGCACTCCTCCTCCTAGCAGGGATGGGGTTTGGGACAGTGACATCTCTACTGTCCTGATGAGTGAGCTCGTTGCAGCCTAGCCCTGGGCAGACCTACATCTTGTCTCCACGGGATGGTCCTGAGCCTTCAGGCTAGCAGTGGCTCAGAGAGATTTCAGGCCCTCTGCTCCCAGGCTCAGGTTGCTTTTGGAGCTTCCAACAACTCTCCTGAAAGGGGGTTTGCACTTCAAGACGAGCAGCTTCATGAAGGGGCTTCTGATGAACCTTGTCATATTGCTGTTGTGGACATTACCACAAACATCTCTCTTGGCCTGGGCGTGCCTCAGTTGGAACTGAGGTTGCTGCCTTGGAGCTGTGCTCCCCTAAACACAGCAGCGTAAGATAATAATCCCATCTCCTGACTCTAAATCCTCATCCCGAGATGCTGCTGCTCGACACAGCCCTGCTCATGTGTAGGTAGATTTAGTTAGGCTCTTAATATTAAACAGGTCAGAACTGACTTACCCCTTTACACTTCATAATACAACAGCCAAGAAAGTTTTAGTCTACATCTTTCTGGATAGTGGATGAGAACCACGGGTCTGTGGTGATGCCACCACCACTGAGGTCCAGCAGCAGTGACTGCTGCAGGGCTTGTGCTGCCCAGCTACACAGTGAGGAGAATCAGCACGCTGATGCTCCAAGAGCCCAGTGAAAGAGTCAAAAAGGGGCTCCTGACCCCTCACTGCAGAACCTCAACCTTGTGTGAAAAACAGGAGCTGGGAGAAACTCTTCCAGACTGGCACTTGCTCATGGTTCAAGCTGAGACAAAGTCAGCCCAGCCTCTTCCCACCAGGCTCGCTGGGTCACACACACACATGCACACACACACGCACACACACACGGCTGTTAAAGCATGTTCTGCTGATAGAGAAATGTGTGATTCAAAAGAAAACAATGAAGCCACTCCCACCTGCCCGTGTGAACGTGAATCATATGGGCCCAAACCCCAGCCAGATTCAAATCAACAGATCATAAGCAAAATTTAAAGGAGTACCCCCTGAGGTCTGGCAGCCTGTCCCACCTCTCTCCCCCCACTAGGATGTCAGTTCCTCTAATGGGCTCTGACAGGGTTTGTTCACATCCTCCCTGAATAATGCTGTGCTCATTCCCTGCCAGCACCTGCAAAGGGAAGCAAAAGTGTGAATTTTCCAAGGCTTTCCCAGAAAGGTCCAGTTCTTGCACTATTCTGGAGCAGGAAAGTCATTTGGATCAGTGTAGGTCTTTTACTGGTAGTCTGTGCCCACAGCAGCTGCCACCTGGGACTTTGGGGTGGGTAGGTAGGGCTGCAGAGGGAGGAGGCCAAGAAGATGATGCTGGTGGGGTGCTAAGGGTCCCTCTCTGCTGAGCAAGAGGCCAGACAGGCCAGCAAGTTATCCTGCAGCCCAGCAACGTGATGCCAGAAACTCCCTTCTTGCTTCAGCCCCTCCGCTGGCTCCCTTCCTTCATCAGAACGGGGCTGCCAGCCCAGCAGATGATTTAGGGAGGCAGCAGTTTGCACCAACCACACCTCGCCTGATCCAGAGGGGCTGGTGGGAGCCCTGCACCAGTACAGCATTTGCAGAATTTCTTTTGCCTGTCACAACCAAGGAATCCAAGTTTCCACCAGCCCTTTCTGTTTGACTTGCAGGTCAATGAAATGCATTTCCTCAGCAAGACTCATGTCCTCCAAGCACAGGATCCAGCTTCATAGCAGATGGTGTCTGCCATACTGCTGAACGGGCTGTCTGTCTGTCTGCCACGTAGGTATTTTGTCTTCTTTCTAGCTACCTCAGTAGTCTCCCACGAGGCACACAATGCTTCCATCCACATAAGCATAATATGTAAGAAAATCTGAAGACAATAATCCCAGGAGGGCTCAGGCTGAGCTCTGAAATATGTGCTGTAATGTTAGACATCCTGATGGACAAACACTGGAGCTGTCAGACAGCTCCCCAGGACCCAGGCAGCACTGGCAGCAGAAAAAACCTCCCCAGCAGTAAAAGCAAAGTGAAATGAACCACCCAAGGGCTCTCTGAATATAGTCTTTTTTTTTAGTGCATCTACCATTAACCATTAAATGGTATCCTCAGGTGCAGGCTGCAGTAGCTCTGGAGAAGAAAGGGTTTGTGTAGGACTGGCAAAGCTGCACCACAGTATGTATGGAGGTATTTTAGCCAAAGCTTACAGCAGCCCTAGCAGGTGAGAACAAAGTGGGGAAGATCAGAGGGGATCAGATCTCTCCCAAATCCGTCTGAATTCAATGAACTGCCAGTTACTGTGTGACCTTCCAGCAGGACAGACCTTAAACACAGCAAAACAAAGTCTGGATCTGGGGCACCGCAAAGAAGCAGTAGGATACACTCCAAAAAACTTCCAAAATTCCTACCCTCACCCACATGCAGGACTCGTCAGACCCTCTGAGCAATGTCAGGGCCTTGAACATGTTGGGTACTGCAGACTCACTCCATGGAGACACACAACCACGGAGCTACGGCAACTTAGTGCATCACCTTTTCACAGTCAGGAGTGAGCTGGTCCTCACGTGGCACCTTCCACCTCTGCCTGTCCCACCCAGAGGCCCTCGGGAGTGGTGTGCGTGGGGAGGAGAGGCAGCGTGCAACATGCCCATCGCTGCACTGGCTGGCACTTCACTTCTGGCCCCAGCCTTTTCCATGCTTTCAGCTGCTTCTGCTCTAATTTGCAAGGGCGTGAATTGCAATCAGGCTTCGGGGGTTCAGAGGGTTTTTCTGAAGCACCTCATTTTTTCCACAGCATCTGAGAAAGCAGACCCCACTGCCAAGATATACCAGGGAGGAGAGCAGCGCAGCAGCAGTGCTACCCTCTCCTGGCTCACCCCAGGTGCTTCTGGCACCTTCCCGAGACGCCCACTGCCTGCAACGTGTGCTGACAGCTTGTGTAAGGTGGGTCCCTTGCTCCTGGGGGCTGGATAATCTCCCTTCCCATCTCCACGTGTGGGCCTCACAGTTGGAGCCGCCCTGTGATAGCACGTTGTGTTCACCACCACTTGCATTCACCACTACAGCTGCAGCCCAAGAGAGGACCTCTGCACCGACCCCACAACTTCCAGACCTTCTCAGAGGACCCACTCACTCAATACTTTGGAACATCCACAGTAGCAAACATCTACATCAGATGAGTGCCGTGGCCCATGCAGGAGCTGACAAAAGAGCTGAGACCCCACCTGGAGTCCTGCCTCCAGCTCTGGAGCCTTCAGTACAGGAAAGACATGGACCTGCTGGAGAAGGTCCAGAGGAGGCCACAAAAGTGATCAGAGGGCTGGAACACCCGGGCAATCACCAACCACATGAAGTTCAACAAGGGCAAGGGCCGGATTTTGCAGTTGGGACACGGCAACCCTGGCTGTACATACAGACTGGGGGATGAGATGCTGCAAAGCGGCTCTGCAGAGAGGGATCTGGGGGCTCTGGTCAATGGCAAGTTGAACATGAGCCAACAGTGTCCCTGGCAGCCAAGAGGGCCACCCGTGTCCTGGGTGCATCCAGCACAGCATGGCCAGCCGGGCGAGGGAGGTGATTGTCCCGCTCTGCTCTGCACTGGTGTGGCCTCACCTGGAGCACTGGGTGCAGTTCTGGGCACCACAGTATATAAAGGATATTAAGCTACTGGAGAGTGTCCAGAAGAGGGCTACAAAGTTGGCGAAGGGTTTGGAGGGGAAGCCATATGAGGAGCAGCTAAAGTCACTTGGTGCGTTCAGCCTGGAGGAGACTGAGGGGAGACCTCATGGCGGCTACAGCTTCCTCACAAGGGGAGGAGGAGGGGCAGGTGCTGAGCTCTTCTCTTTAGTGACCAATGACGGAACCCAAGGGAATGGCAAGAAAATGTGCTGAGGAGGTTTAGGTTGGACATCAGGAAAAGGTTCTTCACCCAGAGGGTGGTGGAGCGCTGGAACAGGCTCCCCAGGGAGGTGTCACGGCCCCAAGCCTGACAGTGTTCAAGAAGAGACTGGACAAGGCCTCAGACACATGGCGTGAACTGTGGGGTTGCCATATGCAGGGACACGAGTTGAACTCAATGATCCTTGTGGGTCCCTTCCAACATTGTGTAATTCTATGAGGACAGGCTGAGAGAGTTGGGGTTGTTCAGCCCGGAGAAGAGAAGGCTCCAGGAAGACCTTATTGTGGCCTTTCGATACTTAAAAGGGGCCTATAAGAAACACGGGGACAGACTTTTTAGCAGGGCCTGTTACAACAGGACAAGGGGTAAAGGTTTTAAACTAAAAGAGGGGAGATTCAGGCTACACATGAGGAAGAAATTTTTTACAATGAGGGTGATAAAACACTGGCCCAGGTTGCCCAGAGAGGGGGTAGATGCCCCATCCCTGGAGACATTCAAGGCCAGGCTGGATGGGGCTCTGAGCAACCTGATCTAGTTGGAGATGTCCCTGCTCATGGCAGGGGGTTGGACTGGATGACCTTGAAAGGTCCCCTCCAGCCCAAACTATCCTTTGATTCTATGAAATTTACCCATGGCACAGATCACCTCCTCTTGCAGGAGGGATGGTTCTGGCTGGGAAGAGGTGAGTCTGGATCAGGTAACTGTGCTCCCCACCAGCAGCTGCAGGGCTGGGAGAATGTCCCATACCCAGCTGAAGGAAGAGGTCATGTTATGTGGCAGGGATGCCCGGCCCCGGACATCCCAAGCTGTGGTACGTGGTGTAAACCTGAAACCTGCTTGATGAATGCTCAGCACCATTAGATTTAGTATGCAGAGCTATTCCGGCAACATGGGGTATCCTGTTTTCTCACTGCGTTTTTGGGAAACAGAATATTCCTTAACTCCACATTTGGATATGTGCATGAGAGGAGCAAGACACAGGAAACTTGGTTAGTCTTTTTTTTAAAAATTTAAGAGGTGACAGATGACTGTTAATGTTGACATGGTGTTAATTAGCCATGCTGGCCTAAACAAACCTAATAATTTGAATGAGCATACTGCTGGGGTTCACCTGTCCGGCAAGATCCTGAAATCCAAAAGCAGGAGCGTGTTTTGTTTTGACGTCCACATGTAGCATACCCAGAGACCAACCCTGACCCCAGACAAGTGGGCTTTCTTCCCACTCTCTTCCCCTATCCCCTCCATAAGTAAGCTGTGTCGCATGCACTGAAACCTCAGTCCACATGAGGGCAAGTCTGAACACTGCTGTGGTGCTCTTTTGATTTCATTTTCAAGGCAGTGTGGAGACTACCCAGAGTGACATACCAGTGAATTTCTGGTCTCCCCATAGTCAGGAAAAACATCACGAAGGAGCTAGGTAGAACACAAATGGATTACCTCAGCTCTGATACGTGAGAAGCTGTAGTGATAACACTGTCTTGGAACAGCACAATCACTGTATATTAATAAAAGCATGACGCACTACGACTGGTACATGAGTTTGGCACATTATGTGGGAAAGAACACGCCTGTTTCTGATCTAGCTGGCAGGTCGCTTCTTAAATCCTCCAGCACACACGATCCACTGACAAGTATTTTATAAGATTTACATTAACAAGCCACGGTTGAGCATTACTCCACAGACAATATATGTAAATGTTATCATGTGAGATTGAGTTCTTGGAGATTAAAGCATACGGCCGCTGTGCAAGTATGATACACTTCACAATCTCAGATGACTCAAATACGCTTTAAAAGCTCTAATATCGCTCTGGGTGATAACAGAAATTCTAATACTTCATTCCTGCTTCCCAGAACCGACTGTCTCAAAGTCACAGGAGACTTCAAGCTTTCATCCAGCAGCAGCACGATGTACAAGCAACTCTTGATAATCCCCATTGGGACGTACCCACCAGGGTGTGTTAGTAGATGTCCCCATTGTTTCTTAAAAGGGTAGGGATTTATTTCTATGCTTGTGGGATACTGTGAGCTACAAGAAGCTTTTAAATGTTTAAACAAAAGCTCCATTATTACCAGGGGCACTATTTTGAAACCATAAACTATGCAGATTTTTATGCATTTATGGGTGGGTAAACCCAAAGTCTATAAACTTCTTGACACGATTGAATCAGCCCGCTTGTTATCTGCAGGGAATTTTGTAAAGGTGACTCACTCCTGTCAGCTTCGCTAGTTATACCTTCTACAGTTGTGATGCTGTGCTTATGAGATAAACATTTCTCTTTCAAACTCAAATGTTTCCCAAGAACTGCAGTTACTACACAATACCGTGATATGATCTGCCTGCTCAAATCTCCTCTGCTGCAGTGAAAAGAGGAGACCAGCCAGAGAGAAGTCTGATCCCTTTTGGCTCCTCTTTGTTAGCAAGTTAATGTTCCGAGTTTTACTGCCAAAACCAAACTATTGGAAACTGTCCTTTCTTCTGTACCACTGCAAGAACGAATCATACAATTAAAATACGTTGAAAGCAGAAAATCATAATTATAATTTCGCAAACTACTCATTCTACTTCATATTAGATAACGGCAAGACCAGCAACAGATGTTTTTGAACTGCACAGCCCAGCAATAATAATGTGATCTGACAATTTACAACCATCTCATAGCACTATCTGTCAAACTGCAGGACTAGTGGAGCGTTTTGCTGTAAGACTTTAAGCCTTTAGATCTGCAGTTCTCTGGCTCACCTTTCAGCCAAGGAAGTATGTTTTCTTTAAAAGCTGATTGCTTTTCCATAGACCTGCGTGACCTGAGCTTACAGGTTAAAGTTCAGTGTCCACTTGTGTAAATTTTCTGCAAGACTCTGAGTTGACAACCGTGTCCCTGACCAGGTCAAGCATGCAGAGTTAGAGGCCATCTTTCCAGAGTAGGGCTGTGCCACGTTGTCCAGATAAGGGTAGAAAGCATTTTTAACAATAGAAATGTTAAATTCACACATTTAAATGTATTTAAAAGTTCATAATGTTCTGGAGAACTTCAGACAAGTAAACTTGATAGCACTAACACTGTTACAAAATCAAAAGGCTGCACATTTCTATGGCTTTTTTTTTTTTTCTTTTTGTTAACATCCCAAGAAATTACTATTTGTGGATACAGGGAATAATCTTACCAGTGCAGGCCATGGAAGGGATGTCTGAGCCATACATCATTCGGCAGGACCTGGTCCATAATTAAACCTTCATCTGCTGATGATAGGTATGAGGAATTCCTTTCTTCAGTGCTTCACGTATTGGGTTTTTTATTACTTAAGACACATGATCAGTCTTGTGGGATGGAGATTGCATAAAATGCATTATGCTGGCTACCATGTCACATCCAAGACTCAGTGACAAATATCTGATTTTTTTTGTTCCTTATTTTAAAAAGTCATATTTAAAAAATAATGCAGATTCTCCTTTACGGATTTATTTATAACATTTACTGCTAGCATAGGCAAAGCAAAACTCCATTCTGGCAATGGACTGGGGCAAAGTTATCCTTTCTGCAATGACTTCAAACACTATTTGGAGGCTTCACATAACTTTTTACTAAACATCAAAAGACATTTTAGCTAAAGGACTGTATTGCTGAATATTTCATTCGGCCATGTGTTCAGTGTGTGCAATGTACATATAAAAGTTACGTACTCTCAAGCTCTCCGTCCTCTTCAAGGCACTTTGAAGAATACACTACAAAATAATCACAGAAATGATCTGTTAGAGTTTGTACAATACACTTAGCAGTGTGCTGGTATACCAAGCTGGAAAAACTGATCCTGTAGCAGTATTCCAAGGCAAGCACGTTATGTAAAAACTATTAGGTAGGCTGGCATTACTTTCAGACTTCAAATAATAACAATCATCATTATTTTTTTAAACACCTACTCTGGATTATCTTGGATCTCTGTTACATAAGAGCCATGGTGCTCCCACAGCCCTTTCAGCAGCTCAGCTGTGACTTTACACACATCTTTCATAACCTTGCTAGTGGTTTTAATCTACCTCGAACAATTATCGTTCTCATAAATATTTCTTGCAAATGAAAGAATCATTGTAGTAATCATGCAATAATATTTTTCTACATTACTATAAAAATACCAAAATACACCAAAGCTTCTGTTTTTTCTGTGATATTAAACAAGGGCACAAAGTTCTCTGGAATGTAAAAAGGCAGTACCTACCTTTTAGAAAAACATTACAAGTAAACCATCGTTGACCTTTGCTGGCTACTGGAACAATGCTTGCTCAAGTTCCATGTTTAGCCAGATTAAATTGCTATTTGGCACCAACGTGATGCTTTTTGTGGTCAAGCGGCACGTGGAAATTATTCCTCACGCTACTACTGCGTATTGTCTAGTAGTAAAAAAGCACAATATTACAGTGATTGTTATTTGCACTACAGAGTGCCTGCAAGCACCAGTCATGGAGCTGCTGTATCCGGACAAAATGACCATTTCTGTCTCGGGGGGCTTTCAATGGGTGTGCAGGAAGGTGGATATAGGTAGACTGGAGGGTGTAGTGAGACATGGGGACAGTTTTCATTAACACAATAGGTACGACTCATAGCACAGCAGTAACTTACAATATTAAACTTTTGTAGACATCAAAGCCAAAGGGTTTTAACGAGCGATGCAGAAGACATCTAGGAGGGAATTTTTCAGAAGTTTCTGCAGCAGGTCTTCAGGAAGAATGGGTAACTGGAATCAGAGCATAAAAAGTCTTATTTGGGAATCTAAAATAGGGGATGTAGAGGCTGACCTGGTGGGATGGTCAGATCAGAAGGTAACTTAGATTAACTTATTGATTTGAGTAAGAGGGATGGGGTAACAGCAGGCATTGGCAGTGATGTGCAAGGGAGGAGAGCAGCTTTACGTCTAACACACTGAGCCAGGGCAGTAACACAAGGCAGGAAGAAACAAGTCAAAGCAAGAGACTAATAAACAACCTGCTCTGCAACCTTCTTAATGGATGTGAAATATAAGTTGTTTAACTGCTAAGAGCAGAAAAAGAGATGACACCACAATTCAGATCAGTATAATGAGGCTGGATTAGACTGTAAATGGCATGACCAGGTAGGAAAAATAGTGAGAGATGCTTTAGAAGAATGAAGATTGGGATAGAGGAAACATAGGAGGTTTTAAGAAGGACATTCACGTCAAAGCTGCTGACTAAGCACAGTCTTATCAGCAAACAGGACAGCAGAAGCAGAAAGGGAAATACGAGGGCTATAGAGCTGGGGATGCTCAGTTGCACTGAGGCTGAAACAACAGCTCTTTATTCATGAGGTGTCGGAGGTGCAGAATAAGCTTTTTGGCAAAAGGCTACTTCTATTTTCACCCTTGTGCAAACCGAAGCCTCTTTCTTAACATGATTGGTAGCGCAAGTAAATCCCAACCATTCTTACCCATGCAACTGTTATGGACAAGACAAGTAGGATTTTTGGAAGAAGTGTATTGGGTTTGCGTGGCAAGGTTTTGGTAGCAGGGGTGCTACAGGGATGGCTTCTGTGAGAAGGCAGTGGTGTGGATTGCTTCTCCCATGGGAAAAGGCAAACTCATTTGTGGAGTTGTCTTTGCTCAAGGACCTGGGTGTACTTGGTGGGTATTGTGGAAGGATGGGGAGACCCAGTGTGTGCCTCAAGCAGATTTAACCTTGTGGGAAAAGTAATCTGTGATGCGAGTTGTATGTTGTAGGAAGTAATGCAACAGGAATGAAGGGTGAGTTCCACAAAGAACCAGATGAGGGCAACGATGACGCAAAACAAGCTGGTGTTAGTGTCCAACAATCATACTGCTTCTCCTGTCCTGAGCACTCATCTTGCCAGATGGGCCCCAAGTTATAGCCAGTTCTCTATGAACAACTGAAGGAGTTGAGGAAGCCTGTGGAATGGGCTGTTGAGGGAAAGGGAATAGTAGTTAATGAGAACGTATGAATCTGTATGTTGGGTATAAAGATGGTTTAAGTATGTAGTTTAATTTGTGAAGTGTTGGTAAGAAGGGATTTTAGTAATGAGAATGAAATACAATGGGATGGTTAGAAGACAAATACATATGTATTAAATTATGTGAGACCTGAATATGATGCCAAGGGGTGGATATTGTAATGGGACTGGCTGAGATGGAGTTAATTTTCCCCATAGCAGCCCTCATAGTGCTGTGCTTTGTATTAGTAGCTAGAAAGATGTTAACACACCAGTGTTTTGGCTCCTGCTGAGCAGTGCTGACACAGCATCAAAGCTCTCTCCAACATTCCCCCCACACCAGTAGGCTGACAGTGGGCAAGATCTTGGGAGGGGACACAGCCAGGACAGCTGACCCAAACTGCCCAAAGGGATATTCCACACTATTTGACGCCTGCTCAGCCATAAAAGCTAAGAGAAAGGAGAAGGAGGGGGCGCATTTCTTATTACATTTGTCTTCCAGAGCAACCGCTACACGTACTGAAGCCCTGCTTCCTGGGAAGTGGCTGGATGTCACCTGCTGATGGGAAGCAGAGAATAAAATTTTTGTTTTCCTTCGCTTCCACACATGTTCTTTGCTTCTGTTTATGAAACTGCCTTTATCTTGACCCACAAAGTTTTTTCCATCTTCTTTTCTCCTCCACCCCGTCATGTTGAGGAGGTGAGCAATACGTGGCTTGGTGGGCAGCTGATGCCCAGCCAAGGTCAACCCACCACAGTCCTTTTTGGCATCGATGGCCTTACTGTGCTGGGGGAGCTCTTTTGTGGGGAGGATGAGGGAACCTGGGAACACGCTAGCACGAATGAAGACTATGTGCTTTGCCCTGGCATTGATGGCCTTGCAGTGCTGGGGGAGCTATTTTGAGGAGAGGATGAGGGAATACATCTCACTCTTCCTACCCAGGACTGAGGTGGACGGCTTTATTACGCAGGTTCTCAAGGTCCTTGTTCACCTATACATGAGCCTTTTAATGCTACTAATTAACACTGTTAGCATATTATGGGGTTTGTGGCAACTAGTGTCATCCTGGTGGAAGAGAAGACAATTTTGGGGTGAGGCGATATTGAAACATGCCCCGAGGCGGCCAGTCCCTGGGTGGCAGGGCGTGTGTCAAAGGATTTGGGCAGGTTCCTGGGGCGGTTATCACCTCCCACAACCTGGGACTTTACATCTGAATAGGTAAGCAACCCTGGCAAACTCACGTGCCTCCCCAACGAAAACCAGCAGGTTCTAGCACTGTACTGGGGCCTGGCCTGTGCCCCTTGGGGCACAGCTCAGTCCTGCCAGGGGACCGCGGTTGAGGCAGGGACCCAAACAACAACTACAGTAATTGCCCCAGTAGCGAAAATGCAACAGCGGATAAGGGAAACAACAGGCCCACGTAATCAGTCAGTAAGGGAGGAGGAGGGAGAAGAAAGGTTTGATTGAGAAGCCGGTCCTTCAACAAACAGATGGGAGGAAGAAATGAGAATTCGGACAGGAAGTGGAATCTACTCAGTCCCTGACCTCATCAGGACTTCAAGACATGTGGAAAGATTACAGCCAAAAAGAGGCAACAATTTGCTGTCTCTGGAGATGGCTCCTCTCAAGCGTGAGGGAGAGAGATCCATTCGAGGAAGATCTTGTGAACTCCCCAGGAAACCGGACTACTGCCGATGAGAACATCCAGTGATCTAGACAACGATGAGGTCTCCAAAGATCCAGAGGATCCCCTGCGCGCATGGGCCACGTGGAAGAAGTGCCTCAGTGTAAAACCAGGTTTTTTTCAGAAGGCACATCTACGGGATTGTCACTTAAGTAATACAGAATCTCAACAAGTGGCACTGGTGTGGCATGCCAGAACACTTTTAAGCAGAGGGCAAAACCTAAAAGAACTACTCCATTGCTTCTGTTTTCTATAAGGCTTCGTTCTATTTTGATAGACACATACCCATGAATATCCTTGTGGGCATTTTAAAAGCTGTAATTTCAACTCTGAGGTTTTGCAAGCTTTGTTTTGTGTGGTGTATAATATCATAAACATCCTGAATATAATTACAACTGCGATTTTGTGGGCTATATCTTCCCTCTTGGTAGCCCAAAGCCAATGTTTACAAAAACTTTTCAGTGCACTTATTTGATTTGAACTTTTTATTATTATTACAAATGTATATTATTTTATTAAAAAAATTCACACTGAAGCAAAGTCAATTCCATTTCATGACAACTGAGAATATAAAATAAATGCAATGAACTCATAGTTTAGTTTTAACAGTCATTTCAAGAGTGACATCAGGACAACTTAAAAGCAGTAAACTCTCAACTCTAGAATGAGAAACAAGTATTTTGCTTTGTTGTTTCGCTAGCCCATTGGCACGAGCACTGCCAAATGTGGCCACCACAGAGCTAGAGCGGCAGTTTTGTGGCAGCATGAGGCGCATTCACAATAATTTCTAATGAAAACTACAAAAACGAAAGATGCGTGCATGAAAATATTAGAAAAAAATAACTGAATAGAGACAGGCACACTTCCACAAATAGTAAACATGGGAAAATACAACTAGAACAATTTGAAAAGTTACTACCTTACATATATAAAAAGTTCTTTAAATTGCTGTTAAAAAGGACATGTTCTGTCCAGATTTTGTGTAATACTTTTTAGTGTCTACACAAGACAATTTTAAAAAAAAATTAAATAGTATTAATTTACTACTAAATATTTAGGAGATAACAGTGCATTAAGGACTTTTTTTTCATATAGTAATACACATCGCTCCTGTCTGGCGACATTTTTAGAAGATTACGTATGGCCTTATGTACAATACATTTATTTAATCCTAAAACAATTCTTTGCTTAATGGTGTTAAAGTACCATTCCTGAAGATTATGAAGGGGAACTAAGCTTATTATGTTTATATAAAATATTATACATATTTGAACACTTCTAGCTTCCCGCCACCCCTCCCGCTACGAACGCTCTTCCCTCCCCCTCCCCCAGATACAGTGTCACAGATACAGTGCAGGACTCGCAGCTTTCCCTATATTTTTTCCTTCATTGTGCAGTTTGTGCTACATAAGCTTCACCGATGCAGACCAGGCTGCTCATCCCACTCGTTCCCCGCACGCTTGTTTCCTCTGAGCCACGATGGGAAAAGCTGTAATTCTGTGTCCTGCTCTCCCACCGGGAGACCAGGATGGACTAGACAGCTCTGCCGCTGTCACCTGCCTCTCTCGGCACCGGTGTGAAACACTTTGGTGAGGGTGTAAAGGTTATGGGCAGAGACAGAACTATGAGTACTAATGAAACTGCACAGGCAAAAAAATAACATAAAAAAATGACGCACTGCACAATTCGCTTCTGAAAGCGGAGCATTTTGACCTCACGGGATGACCCCTGGGAAGCAAGGCTTCTCCCACCACGACTGCCACCCACCCTGGCAACACACATCAAGCTCCCAAGAAAAGGCAAATTATTTCCCCACCAAGAAGGAACCAGAAGTGTGCGCACAGCCTACATTTCACAGCAAACGCTTTTGCTTTTATTCATTCTCCTCCCAGTTGTGAGTTTGAAGGCAACGGAGAAAGTCGTCATGGCTTCACGTCTGCCCACAGAGGCTGGAGAGGAACAGTGTGTGGTCGTCTGTCAGACCCAACCAACGCAGAAACGCCAGTTCAGCTCAGTCACGCTAGAAGCTGGAAGCTCGCTCAGTTAAAGCACCTTACATCGCTGTGAAGTTTCACACTCTAAACACAGACTAATCTACACTGCGATTTTGCCTTATTGGCACTAGAGCCCACCTTAGTCAACTGTATGGTAACGTGTCTCCCCGCCACCTCCTGATGTTTGTGAATTTTGGTCATAGTAGGGAGAAGAAATGTTAGGTAACTACAACGGAAAAGACAAAAGTATTTTGAGAGAATGGAAGGGTGAAAACAGGAGGGGACAAAAATTACTCTGTCAAAGGTTAACTTCTAGAAATGTGACATTCAAGTCACAAAATATAAAACAAATATTACTTTATGGCATTGGCCAAATATCCACTAGCTCAGAGGTACCTCATCCTAACATCAGTAAGAGGTGAGACATTGAGACATTCCACTCATAGAACACAACCACAGACTCACTGAAATAAAATAAAGGAATAATTAAAATCTGTTCTTTCAAACATACTCCTATGGTACATATAAAATGTAGCATTTCAAGGGTTACACACTGAAAGTATCCTTTGGGAGATGATTATTCCTCAGAGCTAATTTTTTTCCTTCAAATTGCTTCATTTGATTTTCACCACCTTCTTACCCATTTGATGACAAAAGTAGGTTTTATTTGCTTTTCCAGAGAAGCTGGGTGTTGTCAAAACCACATGATGGTAGATAGGGCCAAAGCAAGCCAACTGCTCGCAAAAGGCATGAAAACAACACATCTTTGAGAGGGAAGGGGCATCAAAGATGACCGGGAGATCCAATCCAGTAGAAACGTGTATGTGTCTAGCTGTGATGAAAAGCATTCTCCTCAGAGCAAACAGATTTACTCCTCTTGCTAGGTCTGACCACAACTTCAGCGTGAATGTCTACGGGTATATAATTTTTTTTTTTTTTTTTTTTTTTGCAGGGACACAGGACAGAAGAGAACAAACACACTGCCGTATAAAACCCTGTAACATTAACCGTTTACATATAAACTCTTCTCACTTCACCTCTTCTCTGGACACCAGTTGCAGCAGCTCGCTGAGGTTACGTTGCCAGTTTTCTAAATGCATTTTTCCAGGGTTTCTGCAACAAGAGCCAGCCTTATTTCTGAAGGCAAAACGAAGCCGTCCTAAATTACATGTTGTGTCTCTCTGAATAACTGTGGTTGCAGAAGTTAGACAATGATCCTCTGATTATGCTTCTGAACTCTTGCTTATTTACAGGGGATTTTCTGCCAGCTACCCATCCACTTACGGTCCTCAGGCACAAGCAAAACATGTTTGCTCTAGGGAAACATTTCAGTGCAATCAAGTGCATCTGGTGTAACTAATCTGGGTTAATCACAGCAATGTGAGGGATACTGAATATGCATCATAAACATGAAAAAGGAACAATTTTCAACATGCTTTTGAAACTGCACAATAATTTCTCTTAGTCATTAATTCTAACAAAAAACAATGAAATGCATTTGTTTTCACAAGTCTTAGTATCTCTATCACCTTTATATTTAGAAAACCGATTCAGGAATGTGAAAGAAAGCTAAATTTATAGAACTCTCACATACATTATTCAGGTGCTTAACAGAAAAACAAGCCCGTCATCCACATTCCTACTGAGACGTGAGGGCAGTAAATACATTTTCCTGACTATTTTGGTGTCCAGCCTGGGAAGACATTCCATTCTTCTGTTCCAACAGATCCTGAAAGCATCTCCTTTTTATTTGACTGTCCTGGTTTCACTTAAAATATGCTTAATTTAAAACTAGTCAGCGCGTGATCACTGTGATCTCAAGAATTCAATGTGAATGAGTTAAGAAATATCAGCAATCTTCTGTTTGGCGTTCAGTCCAGTAGCATGAAGCATATTTGTTGCTGCAAAGACTTGGGTGGGTTTTTTTCTTTTTTCCTTTTTCTTTTTTTAATTTATTTTTTTTATTATTATTTTTAAGACCTTGCCTGAAAACTAGACTAATAAAAACTGAATAGTAAAATACTCTGGAACAGTAAAATTTTGCTGTTCTTGACATCCATGAGCAAAACAGTAATATCCTGTGAAAATAACATAGTGCTTTAAAAAGGTGCAATATACCTGTATAGCTAAACTGGTTTGCCTAGTATAAAACTAACTATATACAAGCTTGAAAGCCTGGGAGTTCAAGATTTTAAAACTTTAAAATCCCATCAAAGAGATTGAAAAGACAGATTTATGGCAATCACTACAGCATAAGGAAGGTGCACCAGGAATCCTTCAAAATTCCAAAGGTTAAAGAAGTTAAGTGCTGGGTTCAGATCAGAAGGGTTCATTAGAGTAACCACAATGAAGCACATGCAAGGGCAGGGAGGAAGGAAAACTTCACGAGAATCTCCTTTATGGCAATAAAGGGACAGGGTGGGGAAAGTCTTCAGTGAGTGAAGTTTTCCTTTTGTCATCGTGAATTTTCACTCTGCATCACAATCTGTATTTTTGGTTCTTTTCATTGTTATGAACTTCATATTGCTGGAGTCTTCTGGCTTTTAGTCCGTTCCTTTCTGAGTGCAGTCTGCCAGCTCTCTCAGTACCTGTGAGACTGGTGAGACTGGTGATACTGGGAGCTCTGCTGAGACGACGTAGAATAGCCCATTGTACTCTGGGACTGAGAAGATCCCTGAATGTTGCTTTGGTAACTCAGGCGTGAGCTGGAGTGCTGCAGAAAGAGAGAATGGCATCAGGGGAACGAAAACCAACCCGTCAGGACTATGCAGCTCAGGAAACTTTTAACCTCTCTGAAGCTCATTAAAATGTGGCTGCCAGAGAAATTGACCAGTGGTACTGCTTGAGGTCCCATAAACCAAGTAAGTGATCTGATCTGCAATCAGCCTTAACATAGCACATAAAATCCAGGCATCTAGAAGAACAGCATGTACACACCCATCTTTTGAAGGAAAAATACATAAGACACAAGAGAGAGCAGACCCAATTTCAAAATTCAGCTGTTTCTTAATCATGCATCTATCATTATTTTAAGTGTTATTAATGCAAAACCAAACTGCTAAGGCCACAAACACCCTTTCCTAGATAGGGAATACTAAATGTTACAGAGAAACAATATATTCTTTTCCTGAGAAAGAGACAGCCATGACCTAAGAGTTACTCAATTTATCTAAACAAAAAAATGCCCAGTAGGATAAAATAATATGATTTTAATTGAGTCTTTCAGCCTGCTGCCTTATCTACTGGAAGCAAGGACAACTGCTTAAAGATGGGCATGTGTATGTGCAATGACATAACATTTATTTTCCTGAATGCTTTTTTCTTCCTCTCCACTGTTAGCTCAGTGGACCCCAATCTCAGCAAGTGAATTCATGGATCATTTGTGATCTCCAGCCTGTTGAATTTGCCCTTTTATTACCATATCCACTCCCTGTCCAGAATTAAGTGAGCTGCAATAATGCAAAGGTGCAAAATAACACAAGCTGTGAAGCCACTTTGCGTGAAAAGTACTGCTCAATGGACAGGAGACTCTCTAGCAAGGTAAAACTCACCTCAGTCCAGAAGAAAGGAAAGTCTACAAAACAACCCAGTTTGCAGTCAGCAAACAGTTTGTTTCCAGTCAGGTTAAGTGCAGGGTCAGGCAGCTACTCAATAGAATTCTGTCCACTGTCTAATTGATGGTTCTTCTTGGCTACATCCAAGGGTCATCAGCAAGACTGTGGCCAACAGCATTCATTTAGGAAAAGTATTAAGAACCTACATTCTGATTAAATAATCAGGATTATGAATTACAGAAGGCCTCGGGAGAAGTTTGAGTTCTGAATGGAAACTCCATGGAGACAGTGGGTCTGTAATACCACCACATCCTCCACAGATCAAGAATCTGCCCCATGAAGGCAAGACCCTGGTCAGTGGTCTCCATCTGAACATTGGATCCCAACCAGGTGGTGAAAGCCTCCTGACAACTTTTCAGCTGGATGATGAAGAGCAGAAACCTAAAGCTCGGGCAGTGTAAAACACCTCTGCCCTTTATTTCTGTACATAGCTTTACACCTTAAATTTTACATAAATTGTAAAACGTACTAAACCCTAAAAATATCAGACTACTTTTTATGTGTTCTGTCTAACACAGGAACATGAAAGTTGCTTTCAAGGTGAAGTACGGTGAGGCTAACGAGAGAGAGATAACAGCTCAATATTGCAGACCTCTGTATCTCAATATAACATCAATATAACTAATAGTTGTACACAGTAACTTCACTCATTTGTAAGCGCCAGTTTGGGAGACAAGAGCTTAGCACGCTGGCTTTGGAAGAGGTGTCTCCCAGCAGCACATATGCTGTTAATAACCACATTATGGCTGGCCTGCATGGTTAGCTTGTTGATGGAGTGTCTGAAACGTCAAATTTGTCTCAAAATTCTGAAAGTTTTTGCAATTTCTCACAGAAAATAAAATGAACTGTGATAAATGCTATGACGTTATAGGAACTCGTTCTGGATGAAAAGCATCAGCTCGCCATGCTAAGCAAAACACCCAAGGTCACATAAGGAATGCTCAGTATTAATAAAATTCAACAAGGAATTCACACTGTCATTTGTGGAAGCAACATATATTGAGGTTGGTGAACTACAGAAAAATTTCAAGAGACTTTGGATCACAAGCTGAACAAAACTCGAAGCAGAGGGAATCTTCTTCCTACATCTGAATGAGATATAAGGGAGTAAAATTAATGCCATGGACTCTAAGAACACATTAACTTGCCTATGCTTATTTTTGCTCCACAGAAGAGAACTTGTTTTTAAAGAAGTCAGACTTGGACAAATTGCAGACATTCCTTTCTAGAACAGAAGACCATCAGCTAGAATTTAAGGGCAGATAGCCAAACACAAGTGTGAAAATGGATAATCAGGCCGTACAATTTAGCAGGTGACGTAAAGGAAACATACAGATCGTCTTTTTGATGCCTGTGCTGTTAAAGTTTAGAAGTAAAAAGTCATAAGGGGTAAAAAAAAAAATCTGTCTGAAACAAAATGATATTTAGACTGCTAGCAACTTCTAAGGGGGAAGTTTGCCAACAATACAGAGAGCTGTATGAGGGTTTTATAATGGAGATCATCAAATGCAGCACACCAGTCCTCAAAATACAGACCAAAACAGGCCAGCCATAAATACCGTGTAGTCAGACAGCTGTAGCAATCTGTCCAGACCTCAAGCCTGTCTGGAACTTTTCAAAAAAGAAACCTACTTGTCTTTACCCTTAAATTGCCCTCAATGCCTTCATGGTAATTTGTAATTAAAAAAGTAAAACAGAAATGGGAGAAACATGTCTGGCACTAAGAAATCAATTGTCTGTGGAGAAGGTCTGGAGGGCTAAGTCAAAGCAACTCCAGATCTGAGTTTTTTAAAAGCTACTTATTTGAAGTTTAAAGCAGCCTAAAAAGACCATTCTCCAAGGTGGGATCCTCTTGAAGGCTCATAATAGACAGAATCCCTAACATCTTTCAAAATCTGCCTTTAATATCTGCCTTTTTTCTTATTCTGCTTTTAACTCATTACTGTCCCAGCAAGCATAAACTCACAAGTATTGAAGATCCTGGTAAGTTCATTGCTTTCTACATTTAGTGTAAGTCACTTTTTCAGTGGAAAAGATAATTCTAGTAAGCAAAGACAAGTATGCAAATAAAAAAAAAAATCATTGATACTGCTTTTACTTATGAATGCTACTGTGCTGGAAAACATCAATTCTGTTCAACTTCGGTCACATTAGAAACCATGTGTGCCTCTGTGCCCTGCTTCAGCATGAATCATACTGAGAAACCAAAACATCATTCCTGTGCTAACATGCATTTTTTATTTTACATTAGAAGTAGACTTCGCAAGATACTACAACAGACTACAGATCCGCCCCATACATGTGATGATATGAGGTAAAATGAAGCAGGAATCAAATGAGAGAGCCCGGTTCTAACTTTGATTCTGCTTCTCAGGACCTTGTCAGATCTGCATCTTGCAGACAATCTGATATTGCAAAGAGCTGAGTATCCGAACTTGATCTAACGCAGCATTTACGTGCATGAAATAGTTCCACTGGCTTCAATAAGATTAATCTGAAACATAAAGTTAAGCATATATTCAAGTGCTTTCCTGGAGTGGACTAATCTGCAACGCTTTATAGGGTGCAACAGATATAGCTCTTACTGGTATTCTATCGAAAATTACTAACCACGGAACAAAACCTTTAAACCCACATTTTTGTCTAATATATCACAGCACGCCTGCTCAGGTTACATGAGAAATTCATTAAAACATGATCTGTTCTTGCAGTGGGGAAAGGTAAAAACGACATTTTGGCCCTACGGTATCAGAAGCAGCAAAAATCCAAGAGGTACCTGATAATCTGAAGGCATGACAGGCCCGCCTGAGTTAGCGCCTGAAGGCCCTATGCGTGGTTTCTTGTTGGGAGGCACCTGGTTGAGGCTGGAGTCTTGGCTGTGCTGGAGCCCTGTGCCCGCGCCCCCTCCTCCTGTGCCGGCACCCCCCGCCGTCCCGTTGGTCTGGGTGCTGTTCTGCTGCTGCGGCGGCTGCGGCTGCTGCGGCGCTGCTTGCGCCTGCTGCTGCTGAGGTGCTGTTTGCTGCTGATGTTGGTTCTGCTGCTGTTGATTCTAGGGGAAGAAGAGACACGAGAGGGTCACTTGGCTCTGAACTAGGCTGGGAGCTTTATGGAGTCGCCCACTCCAGTGCCACCATGCCCATGGAGAAGGACACAGGCCTGATGGCTTGACGGGCAAACACAGCACAGCTGCATGTTGGGAGAAACACATCCTCTGTATGCTCTTGCATACTTTGTGGGGGTCGCTCATTTGTGGTCATTTTGGGTTTTTTAACAGAGGATGCTGGAGCACTGGAACAGGCTCCCCAGCGAGGTGTCCCGGCCCCAAGCCTGACAGTGTTCAAGAAGAGACTGGACAAGGCCCTCAGACACACGGTGTGAACTGCGGAGTTGTCATATGCAGGGACAGGAGTTGGACTTGATCCTTGTGGATCCCTTCCAGCTCAGGACATTCTATGATAACGCCATCTAGAATAAAACTGGAAGGACAGTCTAGTGCCTTCTACAGCTAGCGAAATGCTGAGAGAGTAGGATGGAAGGAACCATTTATAAAGCAGTAATTGCTTAACTGACTGAGTCAAAACCCCCCAAATTTCACTTGCGCTCAGTCGCAGATGTGGTGAACCACAGTAAATTATTCCAAGTGCTTCAACAGCCTTCTTCACTCAGAATCAAAACCACTTTTCAAACTTTCACTAATGTCACATTACAATAACCCAAAGGAGGTTGGCAGCATTACTGCCAGAGAGGTAAGCAAATTGACACCAGACAAACGATACCATTTCTTCCAGGTTGTGAAGAAATTCTGTGGCAGAACCAGAAATGGGTTTTATTACCGTTTTACTCTGCTGTGCTTTTAAGTACCTTGTAATGAGTGGTATGCTGGGAATACAGTCCAGAATGGTGCACTAGGTATAGGGTCAGAAAACCTTATTGGAATAGCAGAAAAGTGAAAATTGATCAGAGACAAATAGTTGAACGTGAAAGAGGAGGAAACAGTTGGAGGAAGAATCTGGCAAGGGAAGGAGAAGACTAGCACAGCGAGAGGAGGCAGGCAAGTAAGATGACTCTGGGACCTGGCAGGAAAAAAAACAAAGAGAAAAGTACCACAAAAGGGAGAAAAAAAATTAAGTAGGGGGACACGAGCAAAAGACATTGTACTCTTCTGGCTTCAGAGGGTTAAAGCGAGTACTAGGGAACAGAGGGAAGGAGTGCAACTCTGCGCTCTGTGGTGGGGCAGTTGCAAGGAAAGACCAGCCATGTGTCAGCTTTCGAGCACCAGGGATGGCTCCTCCATCTGAGCACTGATGCACACAACAGAATTGCAAAGAAAAGCAATTTCACTCCAAATGTGAGCCATATTACTTGTTCATCACAGAAAAAACCTACAGTTGTCATGGTTTGAATTAAAAAGCCTTACTGCTCTCACCTCCCGCCCTCCAATACACTTTATGAAACATTACAAGACAGTCTTTTTTTCCTAGGATATCTGCTTATATAGTTATCAAAGCTTTGAGTATGGCAGTCTTTTATAAAAACCTGACATTATCAGTTTCTCAAAAATCATGACAACCAGTTGCCACTAGTGGAAAATTCTTGATGCTCCCAGTCACCAAAAGGCATTTAGTTACCTCCGAGAAATGACAGAAGAGATCTGTATCTATGCCATTCATCGCAACAGTCTCCCAAGATACATTCAGATCAAATCTGCGATGATGTATTCATTTAACATTACAAAGCAGCCTTGCATCTTCAAGTACTTAGAGGTGGTTTGCATCTCCATTTCACATTTAGCAAAACCAATAAAGTATCCTCCTGCTTGTAGTCTTTGAATCTCAGATTCTGTTTCTCAGGAGATTTAAACTTTAATAATTTTTAAAGTTAATCAAGCCAGCTTGTAAAGAAAACTTGTTAAGAAGCAATTTGTCTTTTCATAATGGTTTGAGCTTCACTTATACAAACAAACACCAATAACTAAGGTGGTATTTGTGCTAGAATTCTGAAAATTGTCTTTTCATAGGGGTCTTTGGATGTGAGGTAGTTGTTACTGTGAGAGCTGACTGTAATTTTGTTATGTGTAAAAAAATATTGCAGGAACTCTCACAATCAAAGACAACGGTTTGTCGTAGGTCCCCTGTTTTGCGCTTTGGATATTAGCACAAAATTTACCTGACTAGCCTGAGCTTGCTCTTCTGTGCAGCTACTGCTGCTGCTGCCTGGGCAGAGACCGAGCTCTGCTCTGTCAGACTCGGGCCGGGCTCTACCTGCACCACTTGAGCGCAAAAAAACAGCTCATGCAGCAAAAACATTGTCCTCAGGTTGGTCTAGTTCATGGTGTTTCCTAAATGAATAAACTTGTAAAAGGTCTACAGTTAGTACCATATTGCCACCTGTCACCTCCCAGGTACAAATTACCAAAAGGAAGTTTGGGTCCTACCTAGAAACCAACCCAGTAGAAACTTGCCTAACAGAATCTGAATGAGAAAAGAATCTTTTCACTTTGTTTTACAAACACTCATTTTAGTTTTGATGACTAACAGTTAACCGTTTCCAAGAATGGATGCTTACATTAAAGGTTATCCAATTCAGGTATAAGTTCCAACTAAGCAGACACAGAAAACTCATCTAGGTTTCCAAAGGACTATACAGATATTTACGGTTCTAAAAACAAACCAGAAACTAATGCTATTAAAAACAAAAATCCTTTCTACTTGCAACATCGTTATAAAGAAACAAAACATGGCACAGATCCAACTTCCAGAATACCCTTTACCTTCAAATTTTCTACACTGTGAGAACACATTCAATGAGTAATGTGTTACTTATATTACCTAAATGGTCTGAAAATAAGTTTAATTTGGAGTGTGCATAAATACATCACTGTCCCGAACAATCTCAAAGACCATTTATATAATGGCTGTTTTGAATATAAACATGCCATTGTTTCCCACCCACCAACATTCCCAGGAAAAAACACAGGTATTTACTTTTAAATACACTGACTTAACAAAAGCCAGAGTCATTTTAATTCTGTGTCCTCTTTTTGGAAAAAAAAAAAAAACAACAACCTATCTGGACACAAAAGTCCAGGATGTTACCACTTGTTCCCAGTACAGAAGAATCTACAATATCTGTTCTAAAAACAAAACTTGCTGTTTCAAATGCATTGTCATAGGTTTACTTCTAAATTTGGCTAGTTTCTCATGTTACACAGAAAATCTGAAAACAGAAAATGCATGTAGTCAAATGGTTATTCCAAAAGAATAACAGCCCACGTAGTCCTCAGATAATTACAGTTTAAGGCTGTTTTCTTCACATTTTGCTAGGTTACTGTTGGTGTCTCACTGTACATTTTTAAGTGAAAATAACAAGCTGTTTCACACACTACAGCTGTATTGTCCACCCTTCACAGGACGGGATAATCACTGCGGTCACATAGCACAGCTGAGCTACATGCACAAAGCAGGTCAGGTTATGTTGCAAACACACCAAAATTTACTGTGCACACAAGTTCTTGCCCATGTCTACGGGGCTATGAGAAAGGGAGTATTCAGAGCAGATTGTTGCGACCAGAGCATTTCATTCTCCTTATTGTTCCTTTGTCTGAGGGCCCTTAAAACAAGACCAGGAAATGGCATGCAGATGGATGAAATGTTCTGATGTAGTGCCAGAAGCAGGCTGCCACTATTGATTTGAGACCCTGACAGCCACCTACTTTCAAATGTCTGGATATATGCCAGTCATACAATGGAAATGCCATTCTTTTCAAGTGATCACAATGTATTTTCATCATGCGATGGTGGAGGAGGTAGCAAGGTCCTCATGGAAGGATGGCAGCTGAAAGCAAGCTACTGTCAACAGACCAACCCGTCCAGCTCATTCCCCACAGGTCAGGGCAAACTGTGCTGGTGATACCGCCTGAGACACCCCGACGTCATCTGATACTTCTAATCTGCATGGGAAGCAGTTTTAAGAGAGCCTTGCCTGGAGAACACATTTTGGGTTAACACTTCATGTTTCATTATTTTCAGTTGGTAGCACGAGTCTTCCTTATTGCATACTTAAAAGAAAAAAAAAAAACAAAAGGAGTTTTTTTATACCTTATCCCCTTTCTCTTCAGGTTCATCTTCATTGAGGAATTCTCTTTTAGGATATGGAATCTGACAGCCAGCAAATACACTGAAACACAGTGAATAGTAAATACTCAACAAACATGTACATATGACACACATTTACTTAATGCTATATTAAAAACAAGTGCATATAACACAATTTAATTTCTTGTATTTCATGAGTCCTGTTTCCATAAGTGAGCAGCACTGTGAGCACCCAAGATAGCAGCAGATACCAGCAGTCAGATGCTGATCGTAATGTCGGATCTCTTTGCTGTTGGCATGAGGCCATCATTTAGAAATCATGGCATGGTTGAGCATGCCCAAAAGCCAGAACGACCACTTGTTGTTGATCCAGATGGCAAAATGAACAAACACGGTGTCAGAGGTTCCACAACACCTAGTTGGAACATGCATGGCTCACTGAATAAAGGGCCCGATCCAAAGAGTGTGAATGTCTTATGAACCCGCCTTGGCTTACAACAGGCTTAAATATATTTGCCAATCACAGCTGCAGAGTTACTTTCAATTAGCTTCTCACGTCTTATTTAGAGAAAAAGAGATAGCTTTTAAATTCAGCTGGTTAATGGGATTTGGAACATTCCTTAACGTTTATGGCAGAGACTTTATCATAATGTTACCCTGTAATCCATGGGGAGCTATAGCTCTGCACAGGATAAACACTAGATAGTGGTCATATCTACCAGTAGTTTTCTATCAATTTCTTAGATTTCTGTGCCAGCATTCAGAATTGCTGAAGGCATTTACAATACAATCAATGTGACATGATTTTTTAAAGTGTGTAAACAGTTCCTAATCTAGCTGCTAAGTAGTGTTTGGCTTATCCAAACAGAAAAAGAAAGGAAAAAAAAACCCAACTAGTCTCAGCTAGACTCCTTTTACACTCCAGTGGCTGTTGCCTCCTTTTAGTGTTGCCTGCTAGCTGAAGAAGCAGTGAAAGCAAAGGTGGAAGATTCCCTGCATCCAGCTCCTGTGGATCATAATGCTATGAACCACCATACTTCTGAAAACAAAGTCAGCCAGTAGGAACTGAATATATCATCTGAATTTTTCATGACGGTAGAATATATAGAGATATAAAATCTGTACTGTCGAGTCTTCTGAACAAGGGACCTGCGAGATTTTCGGCAGACACAGGTCTCTTCACCTTTCTCTCCTCGTACTGTTACCCGGTGCATGAGGGCACAGGAAGGGGCTGTAGGTCAGAGAACTCTCCTAGTCCTAGGGAGAGGCCCAGTGACACCAGGCAATGGAGAGCAGGGCTCTGTGAGGCTGTGTAAGGCAGAACAGAACAGGGCACAGACTCTCTCAATACTGCAGTCATACTGTCACACTAGCTTTGGTAGTACGTTCAGAATTACAACACTAGTGTGGTACTGGGTTATTGTCCATGATGACTTAGTTCTGGCACCAGCAGATACAGACACTTCAGTACTATACTAATAGTTTCTACTGAGCATGCCTGAGGTACTACTTCTTGTGGATACAGCTAGATATCTGTGAATTTTTCAGTCATCATCTCATTTCAGGGAATAGCATTTAGCAGAAAGACGACACTTCTGAAGAGCACAGAAGAGGGAATACATACTCTGATGTAGGCAGAGGATCCTCTTGAAAGTAGGGGTCCTGCAAAGCCTGCTCTGAGGTAATTCTCTTTGTAGGGTCCATAGTAAGAAGCTTCTGAAGCTGCAAAGCATAACATTAAAAACGGCAAAGAGTTTATCAAACTATCATTTTTCTAACTATGATTTAGATGTCTCAGGATTGTGGATTGTTAGATTATTTGTGGCTTATCCAGACAAGCCCAAGTTAGCATTGCTTGTTCAGAAAAGTTTCCAAGAACTAGAATGCACATCCATCAAAGCACTGTGGTTGTGAAACACTTCTCACATAAGAACTACAGTTATCAGGCAATGTAAATTGCTAAGGCTGAATCACTGTGCTAAAGTGACACTAAATTCAGATACTACGGGTTCATAAGGCATCATTTCTAAATAATGGTGTTTTGTTGTGGAACATGTATAGATTTTATTCTGTTCTGTACTGCTGATGCAACAGGAAAAAAGTGTCAGAAGAGACTGAATGAGATCAGGAGTCTCCATATCGTTTTAGGGACAGAAACGATAAACCTTCATCTCTCGCGCTGGTGTCATTCCCCAGTCAGAGCCCTCTGCCACTCAGACAAGCTCCCAGTCCCACTCTGATTGGTACTGAAATGAGAAAGGGGAGAAGCAGACCCTCCCTACTAACCTTCCTTCCTTGCTAGGAGGAAAGCAATAATAAATTTATTAGCTAGAATGCTGTTGACTGCAGCAGGCTTTAAAAGAGGATTACAATATATTAGTTATACAAAACAGGAATTACAGGGAGAACATACCATTTCTAGTTATTTATTTATCACATTCTGATAAAGTCACAGTAGGAGATTTGGTTGCTCAAATTACATCATACAGGATCCTGCTCTCACACAATACTCTCTTAATTCAAGTCAACAGTGAAAATTAAACTCCTTCTGCAGAGGGCATCTTAGCTCAAACTCTGTCTTCAAGATCTCCAACAAAAAATTCCTGGATATTCAGCAAAAGAATGTGATTTTGGCATGAGTGTTTGGGGCTTTTTGTTCCAATAAATCAAAAATCTGATATACAATTCTATATTCTATAGCTATGGTAAACAGCTTCAGTAAAAACACTCATCCTCATCAAGAAAGATAATTCTCTGTATTTCCTTTCTCAATAGTTAATCCCACTTTGTAGATAAGCTCTCACTAAATTCTCTGTACTTTTGCCACTTCCTTCCCTCCTTAAACCCATACTTTATGTGCCATAGACCCCAACAGACTGACAACACATCAAAGAGTCACTTGCGCTGTCACACCATCTATCAGTTCACTTGAAACCAGCTCCTGAATTGACTCCTGCATCTTGTCCAGAAAAACACCTCAAGATGGTCCTGCACTGCACACACCTGGACAGTTTGCACAGCACACTTATTTACTGTGGTTTGTGTTGTCAGACAACCCTTAACCCTATGTTTCCTGTGTATCTTGACAAATTCAACCTCAAATGTGCTGCCAGCTCTCTACACAGTGACCTCACATGATCCAATGAACACAAGACAACAGTTTTGGTATTCAGCATCTTTATTTCAAATCCCCACCTCTCCCTATGTGTAAAATTTTTGTTAGTTTCAGTGGCTTGTGACATCATTACAGGTGATACAAATTTACTCTCCCCTGTTCCTCCATAGTGATGGACTCTCATAGAATATTAGGGATTGGAAGGGACCTCGAAAGATCATCTAGTCCAATCCCCCTGCCAGGGCAGGAACACCCAGGTGAGGTTACACAGGAAGGCGTCCAGGCGGGTTTTGAATGTCTCCAGAGAAGGAGACTCCGCAACCTCCCTGGGCAGCCTGTTCCAGTGCTCTGTCACCCTCACTGTGAAACATGTTCTGTATAAGGCAACTCCTGGTCTTCGGTACCAAATGTGGTCATGGACAGAAGAGTACAGGACATCAACCTCTGCCCCCTGGACTCCCTCCTCAGAACTGGTTGCTGCAATACTACTCAACAGAAAGCTCCTCCAACTTTCTGCCATATAGCACCTTCATCATAAACTGGCTCCAAATGTGACCTGTATTCTTCATCATTCAAAGATAAGGCTGTTGTATCATAGCAGAAGATCTATCTAGAAGATGTTGGACCTTTTAATGATGTACTCATGCCCTTAGTAATCCCTCTCCACCCCAGAGGATATGATCAGTTTGCCCATTCCAGGTGATACCACACATAACATCACTTCAAGTAAGATATCCAAGATATCCGGCCTATCAGTGATGCTACTGCGAGCCAACTTTCTTTGATGAAGTCTGTAGCTTCTGTTGCTCCTAAAAAAGTGAATAAAAATGTCTGGACACATTTTTTTTCTTCAGCGTAGCAGCTCCTAACACAATATAGAAACCTGTGAGACTGGGCTTCATCAACAGTCTCATACTTCTCAGCAGCTCTCAAGATTGCTCACAGTCAGGCTCTACTGGCCTGACACGACAGCTATAAATACTATGCTTGTAACACTTCCAGGACAATAAGAACAGATGCCTCTTCCTGGATGGAAAACATTCTGCCCTTCATGTAGTTACTAACATTCAATGTCAATCAGCAGATCAGCACAATATCCTCCTCTTTGTCAAGAATGACTTGCTGTCCTGCACTGGTCTACTTGATGCTGTATTTTCTCCATGCATCACACTTTCTGTACTCATTAGCACATAGTCTTGACCAATAAACGTTACAAAGTAGTTGTCTTCTGAGATCACCTTGCAAGATGGAGGTTACCTCAAAAAAATAACAACCACTTTGAACACAAACAAGGCGTTTTAGGGAGTCTGCTTCAGAATACATGTACCTCCAAGCTCATTAGCAGACACATTTCTAATCTCTTGATTTGGGAGAGTAAAGCACACCTTTTCTTCAAGATCTGCTGTTTTTTAGGATCTTTCACAATATAAGGCAGGAACTGAGCCTCTTTGCTACAGCATAACTGTGGCAATTTAGGTACATAGACCTCCTCAGTGCAGTAATGAGGTGCTAAGATAATTGCCCATGTTCCTGGGTACTCTTATGCAGAGCTCTGGGAGACTGACCTATTTGAGTTCTCATCCTTACAGTCATATAGCGGAATACAGAGGTAGACAACTATTTGTTTATTCAGTCACCCTGTAATAACTTATTCTCACTACTTCATGATATAAAGTTCCATTATTTCTATGTATATAAACAGATATACTATGCCATATATGGACATATATTTTGCCACCCTATGGTTAGTTTTATGTTCTTTACAGATCTGGTCAATATTTCCCTCTGGAAAAGTAGCCTACCCACTCAAGATGACTCTAAACTTAGTGTTCATAGCTTTGACGAATTTGCCATATAAGCTAACAGCAACCCATCCGCTTCTTTGCCTTTCCACCAGGCTTTCTGGTGGCTTCCGCCTTTAGTGGGAAAACAGAGGGAAATTCAGATGCTAACTAATGACGTCTCTTATGATTGTTGTCTTTTCAGTTCGACTCTTCCTCCTGATCATTCCAGTTTGTGCCCAGTAAGTTGAGTTTAAGAAATGTTAATTTTTTTTTCTTGAAGTTTCACACTTCTTATGTCTAAGAGCAAATCTTCGTCAGGATCTAGAGAGAAGACTGCTAAGCTGAATCTGTAACTAGTGATGACCACCCTGATAGCCTTCATGTTTGACCAACCTGATAGCCTTCTATGATGGTACGACTGGCTGGGTACACGAGGGAAGAGCAGTGGATGTTGTCTACCTTGACTTCAGTAAGGCTTTTGACACCATCTCTCACAAACTCCTCATAGGCAAGCTCAGGAAGTACAGGCTGGATGAATGCATGGTGAGATGGATCATGAACTGGCTCGATGGCATAGCTCAGAGGGCTGTAATCAACAGTGCAAAGTCTGGTTGGAGGTCTGTAGTTAGTGGGGTTCCCCAGGGGTCAGAGTTAGGTCCAGTCCTCTTTGACCTGTTCATCAATGACCTGGATGAAGAGACTGAGTGCACTCTCAGCACGCTTGCTGATGACACCAAACTGGGAGGAAGGGCTGACACACCAGAAGGCTGTGCTGCCATTCAGTGAGACCTGGACAGGCTGGAGGACTGGGCAGAGAAGAATGTAATGAAGTTCAACAAGGGCAAGTGCAGGGTCCTGCTCCTGGGGAGGAATAACCCCAGGCACCAGTACAGGTTAGGGGCAGACCTGCTGGAAAGCAGCATTGCAGAGAAGGACTTAGGAGTTCTGGTTGACAACAGGCTGGCCATGAGTGAACAATGTGCCCTTCTGGCCAAAAAGGCCAACGGTATCCTGGGGCGCATTAGAAAAAGTGTGACCAGCAGGTCGAGGGGGGTTCTCCTTCCCCTCTACTCTGCCCTGGTGAGGCCGCATCTGGAGTACTGTGTCCAGTTCTGGGCTCCCCAGTTTAAGACAGGCAAGGAATTACTGGAGGGAGTCCAGTAGCAGGCTATGAAGATGATTAGGGGCCTAGAGCACCTTTCTTAAGAGGAGAGACTGAGAGAGCTGCGTCTGTTTAGCCTGGAGAAGAGAAGGCTGAGACAGGATCTCATCAATGTTTATAAATGTCTCAAGAGTGGATGTCAAGAGGATGGGACCAGACTCCTTTCAGTGGTGCCCAGTGATAGGATGAGGGGGCAAGGAGCACAGACTAAAGCACAGGAGGATCCATCTGAATATGAGGAGAAACTTCTTTACTTGGAGGGTGCCAGAGCTGCCCAGAGAGGTGGTGGAGTCTCCTTCTCTGGAGACATTCAAGACCCGACTGGACACACTCCTGTGCAATCTGCTCTAGGTGAACCTGCTTTAGCAGATGGGTTGGACTATACGATCTCCAGAGACTCCTTCCAAACCCAACCATTCTGTGATTCTATGATGGAAACAGACCACTAGAACTCAAGTCTCATTACAGAGACTCCCTTTTCACTTCGAACTTCATTCCTAAATTTAGACAGCACTAAGTCATCACAGAGGCATCCAGAAATGATGCTGTATTAGACAGAGCAACCCTGTAGTCACTTACAATGAATGACTCAACTAGGTAACCAGCAAATACGTTTTTAGAGATACTGTTTAGAATCACCCACAGAGCAGAGGTGGGCTATCAGAGGCAAGAAATAAAAAATAAAGAAAAAAAAAAAGAAAATTACTGCAGGAAATAATTACATTTCTTCAAGATGTTTTGCCACATACACATTTATTTTCCTTTCCTCTTCTCTTTCTTCACAAAATTCTTTAGCTCTTGGGAGCCTTTGATAGCTCTCCCAAACAACATGGACTCAAGGGATATATAATACTCATTTTCTTATTTGCACAGCAGACCTAAGGGTAAGGCTGGATATACAAGTGCCTTGCAGATCTTAATTAGATAAAAGCTTCAGATGTTGAATATCAGAAATTTAAGAACACCCTCAGCATGAATATACATGAAGAAAACAAATCTCAAAAATGGCCAGTTAGCAATAACTTTCTTTCCTTAATGTCAGTGTTCATTAGAATGAGATGGAGGAACAGACACAGATATCACCATCAGAAATGCATTTAATTCCTATTATCATAGTGATTCTCAGGTTGTACCTACCAAAAGAAAAACTTTGCTGTCAGGCTTGACTTTGTGTTTCTCCATGTATTTTATGAGGCTACTATTGGCATATCTGAAAAATACAGTTAAACAAAGACATTTCTGAAATAATACAGCATTAAGAATATGGAACTGCACCAAGTGATCACAAAACCATTTACCAGCCCTTAGTAAGTAAGCCATAAAAAGAACTGCTGTGGGAAAAATGTCAGATATTTATCTAGCAGTTGATACTCTAAGTGTGACACACTAAGCTTTTCACTAACAGTAGTAGTATCGACTGTGTACAGATTATTTCTGTGGAACATGCAGCTTTTATAGTACATGGATAAGCTGTTGATATGGGCATATGACAGAGAAACTCAAACTTTATACTCTAGTTTTCTAAAGCAACTCTGCCACAGAAAGCATACAGCAGTTTGTAACAGCACAACTACTAAGCTATTAAGTTGTTTCCAATCTACTATTCTGTCTCCCTGACCCCAATCTGCAGCAAACCACACAGTCCTTACAGTTCCGAAGCTCAAAAGTGTCAAATATGCATGATCTATGCCTTGCCTTTAATCTACAAATACACAGGCTACCTATAGCCATTTTCAGAAGGAAGAAGCTTCAAGCACAGACAAGCTTCATATCTTGTCTAAAGCCAGTGTAATGAATCCACGGCAGAGCAGGAAACAGAACCTAGAACTCCTGTATTCCTGTCCTCTGCCTTACAACAGAGTCCATGTTGCTCCTTACACCACTTGACTAATTCAGCCAAAGCACCAGGAAACACTAGTAGTGGAAAATTCTCAGACCCCAGATGGGCTTTGGATCACAACCTATTGACACATCACCTTCCAGAGGAATTTCTGTCCCCTGCTTTACTGTCTCCACATGTCTGCTGGTCAAAAGGATCAGGCAGGTGCTTCCCTATTTTTTCTCACACAAAATGAATGAAGTAACAGCAAATACAAGTGGTTTAACCAAGCTCATTTGTCTGTGCCTGCCATAGATTAAACGGCACTTACAAGGACCCCTTCTAGGTAAATGAAAAGGCCACTCTGTTGATGCTTTTAACAAGCAGCTGAGGGAGGGAACACCAGTTAAGCAAAACAGCTAATTCAAAACAGGTCAGCTGTCACAGTGTGAACCCAAACACTCCAGAATCCCCTCCCCAAAAAGCCAGAGGATCGAAGGTAATTTCTGCCTATCTGCTACACTCACTGAATTGTTGTTGCATTATCATCACTTACGTTGTTCTCCTGAAATCTTTCTGAAGAGTTGGATATTCTGGCATCTTCCTTATGTCTTCCCAGTCTTTGTCTTTGGTAGAGGGGGAAAAAAGGAGAAGCGTTTACAGTTCTCAAAGTGTAGTTTAAGTAATACATAAGAAACAACAACGGCAGCCATTTGACTTTTGGTTTTTGGCCAATGCGATTGTTCCATAGTTGTCAGCGTTTTCAAATCTGTCAAACTGACAGCTTCTTCATAACTACACAAACAACTCGTCATTTCCTTCAGAAAAAAATCAACTCAGTTGCATTACATCTGACGCTTTAATGAAAATAAATTACCTGCAGGGAATCCCATTACACTGAAAATGCGATCTAGCTGGTCGTGATGAAAAGGATTACTTGTTTTGATGTCCTCCTGACGACAGTGAAATATAGGTTCTGAAGTCAATAGTTCAGCAAATATGCAGCCAATTGCCCAAATATCTAAGAAAGAAAGGGGATAATTAATGCAAATTTACTGTAGTTTGTCACTCTGTTTTTTGTTTATGCACAATTTCTCAACAACCTCTATAACCACAGTAAGATAAAATGCCTCACCGTACAATTACATACAGTACTTTAAAAATAATGCATTAATATATTAGATTAAGAAAGGGTAAAGTGTGGACACAGAGGTTTTTTTTCAATCAAGGTCAGAGTCTCCAAAATCTTTTTCAAGCTGTACACAGGCAGTCCAGAACTTATTCACAGTTATAGCAGAAACCTATATAATATTTGCTGACAACACAGCTTAAAGGGCATTCAACTGACCATCAACACTAAATGATAAATCCTCCATAAAGATACACTGAAATAAAAGTTCTATCACATACTTCAGAACAATTCAAAACAGATAACTGATAACCAAATAAATACTAATAAGGAAAAGACTAATGACACGTATGTTCAGCCAAACAGTGCAAGCTAGTTAAAACGGAGAAACAAGATCCTAACTTTAATCAAGAATAGAAGAGTAATTACCCATTTCCACCGTCTTACAGGTGTGGAGTTTTCTCTCTGCTCCCCTTACAGGAAAGCCTGATAACATTTCCTTCATATTTCACAGTTTCGACAGGGTATAACTTGCTCTGTGCATTACATCACTTTCTCAAGGTTTTATCTTCCTTTCATTTTCTTATTAGCCTTATCTGCATGAAAACAAGATCCTTAGCTCCTGAGATTTTATCTTTTCAAGCAGCTAATGCAGCATATTAATCAAAATTCCTGCCTGGATAGTAGGCATAAATTATCTACTCCAGAATAGCAATCACTATTTGAACAATGGCATCTTAATTTAACAGTATCTACTCACTCTTTTTCATACTAGATAGCAAACTGTTTGGGAGATGGTTTATCTAGAGGCCAAAGGGCTTGTAGCCCTCCTGGTTTTCATGGCTTTCTGCAGTGCTCACCGTCCATCAGATTCTGAGAGAGAGGCTGGGCCACTGCTCATTCTTCTATTCACTACTTCTATATCCAGACTGACCTTTTCCTTTTAAAGAAAAAAAAAAAAAATCTAGTATTCTTCTTGACAGCAAAGCTGAACTGGGAAATCTCCCTGATGTAACAACACAGCAAACTTCAAAACTCTGTTCCTCCTTCATAAGCCGAACTGTGCAAGAGCAGGACCACTGTGGCAATGCATTCCCATCTCCTGACAGAGAGCACATTTTAAACCCTTGGAGAATTCAGAAAGACAGACATTCTACCAACTGGAAGTTACATCTGAATAAACACAGGTCACCCCCAAGCTGGTGTTGCATTTTCTACGGAACAGCATTAACTGGGGAGACCGGACTCTGATGCGTCATTATATTCTCTACTAGTTCATAGTGCTGGGGTTCAACCCTTTAGGTTTCTTGCCAGATACTCTTCAGCTTCAAAGAACTAATATAAAGTAATCCAAAACACTTACTACAGAAAACCTGAAGCTTTAATTTCCGTACGCAGCTCAAGCAGGCCAGGGTTTTCTCTTTGCGAATCTAACTTGCATGTAACCTGATCTCAAACACATCCTTGGCACATATTGAAACCATTCTTGCAGTTAATGATTTGCTGGCAAGTTTGGCTAGTCCTTTTTTAAAATAATATTCGTAATTTACAGTAATTATTTACCACATGTGGCATGTTTTCTAGCCAGAACGCCTTGTTAAATTCTGGCAAGTTTAAAAGCTTCATCAATACAAGCCATCCTAATAGGTATTTATTTCCTACATTGTTCATATTAGTCAACCAAATACAAACTTCAGCTTTAACTATGGAAAAATGTGTCAAAAATTATCCAGTTCCCTATCCAGTGCCATTTCATGTGTTTTCAGATTGTGGTCCCTAAAAGAGATTAATGATTATTACATCTAATCCAAATAAGAAGTACTAACCCTCTGAAATGGGCATTTATAGGGGCAAATCTTAAAACACATAGGCAGTATTTTTCCAGTACAGTACATTATTAGTCTAGTGCACATCGTCTGCCTCTAGCACAAGAGGAACTTCTCATAATGTTGTATAACAATTTCATTGCAAATACAATTTCTTTTTAAAAGCAACCACCAAAAATAAGTGGCAAAAATGACCCAATAATTGGTTCTCTGCTCCCCCCTCTACTAATGATCAAGAAGGTGAGTTGTCTCATTGTTCCTGAGCCAAAGCAAAACTATAGACAGTATCCACTTTAACTTGTTATGTCCTGTGAGGATCCTAATAAATTCACCAGAGTAACACAACCATTCCTGTAAGGATAGTTCTGTTTCCTACAGCCTCTTCGACTATCATTAGGTTTCAGGAATGATCAGTGGTTTTTACTGCCTTTTTTTTTTTTTTACTTTGCTCTTGAAGACAGTTTCCTCAGGTCCCATTAAAATCTATTCACCAGTGAAATATCCTTCTACCGTAACAATATTTCTCAAGTACTACGTAACTTTATAAAAAGAAAAAATAGCCTTTTAAAGATGTTTACTTGTGGCTGGTAAACAGACTTTCCATATATATGCCTGGGTGCACAGATTATTAGAATATTTGTAAGGCTACCCATGTCCCAGTTTTAAAACCTGTGACTCTAATAGCTTTATAGGTCAGCTACTAAAGCTGAGAAAATCCTGCATGCCCTGCTCTACTTTAGCGCTGTAGCCAAGGAGCAAGTACAAAAGGCTGCTGACAAAGCTGTTTCAATGATACGGCCGATTAAGCACATAAATGCTCATGTATTCTTTTCTTTCTATGGCACAATAATCTCATTTCTATATTTGTTCCAATATTTTGGAAACACTCTTTAAGAATATTATGAGTACTTAAGACAATAAGACAATTTATTGAGCAATAGCCTTGATTCTCAAAATGAAACATCTTTTCCCATGCATATTAACTAAAATGTTTCACTGAAGACAGGACAGAGTCCAAGATTAAATACTTTGTGTTTCTTAACTACATCGGAGAAAAGAAATACACAAACAAGCTCTTAGTCTCACACAATTCTTTAATGAAATTCCGTTAAATAAAGTAAGCCAAGAATTGCAAAGCATCTATTTAGCTGCAATCGATCTGAGGAATTCATCATCAGTGAGGTCTGGTTTAGTAGCATCTACACGTCAAACAATCTGGGGTTTTTTGTTTTGAACATAAAGTCTAGACTTTAGGACATGTCTGAATGCTGGTAAACGAAGCGAACAGTGGAGGGACACCAGAATACAGCTTCTCTATGTCCACCAAGGGCTAACGCAACGACCAGGGTAACCAAAAGCCAGTTAGTGAGGCCTTAGCCCAAACAAGGCCCCATCCAGGTCATCTGAAAGAGCTACAACATTTATGTAAGATTCACCCAAACTTTCAAATCAAGGCAAGGACAACAAATACCCCAACAGACTGGAAATCTGAATGAAGGCTGTGCCGGCAAACATGATATTTATTCGAAAAAAATATGCACAATTGGTCTAACAAAAATCTTGCACCTCTTATGCTGAGCACAGCAGCAGTTTCTAAATTTATTTGGAATTCTTAGACACAGTCACCTAGGAACATGGAGATACTATAGAAAAAGAGTTCATTAATTTTCATACTGGCTTTAAACATCTAAAAGTTAGATTTAAAAGAACAATTTACCTTTAGAGGGGAATTTCTCATTTCTTTGGTCTGATAACATGATCAGCATATACCTGTTGCTACCATACACACGGGGAAGGTCTTCCCTTTTGTATGGGAGGGTCTCAATTTTGGTATGTTTCATTTAAACTTCAGTCAGCAAAATAGAAAGTCAAGGGAGGAGTAGTTACTAGCCTTTTAAATTTGTCACTTTCTATGAAGAACTGAGAATGTGGTCAAATATTTACATGTGACAGGCTTTTCATGGGGAAGCAAGAAATGGTGTCAGTGGGCTAAGGGTAAGAAATTTGGTATCACTCATTGGTTAAGTTAGGCGGTGTTTACTCATCTTTAATCAAGATCAGTAAACTTGACTGAAGAACAGACATTTACACTGTAAAGCCACAAAAACGAATGTTCTGCAGACAAAAAAAATACTTCTTGGTAATCTGAAGGATGCTCACAGTCAGCCAGACATGTATCTAAGAGCAATGTTTTATTTCAAGAGCATGTAATCTCCTGTGCCATGATGTAGGGTCAAGGTAATACAAAACTTTTAAAGGCAAAACCATATTAATTCAAATCAGTCATGAAATCTATTATCCTCACACCTTTTTTTTTTTACTGTGTGCCTCCATCCTACCTTTTTAAACTCAGCTGCCCTCCTTTCATGTTTGTACTTAGAATTTAATTAATTTCAATTACTACAACCTTAAACATTTTGAGGCATCTTGATGATATTCTGAGTTCACTGAAATCAACTGTAATTTTCTATAGGGCTTTATTGGGCCAGGACTACTTCATCTTCTCTAAACAGAGTTATTTTATGTTGTTGAAATATTCATTTTCCCACTTAAATTTCTCTTCCTCAGCGTATCAGCATTAAATGAAGATCCTGGATCATATGACTTCAGACTTCTGCTGTGCATTAGACACATTATCTAGCTTGCAACATTACACTTAAATTACTGTAGTAAGTTGACAACACAGGTACAATAGATTTAATATGGGAAGTGGCAGTAGGACCAGAGGTAGTAGTCCTCTCATGCAGCAAAAACATGATTGCAAACAAAGAAACCCTGTTAAAGAACTTAAATCTTTAAGGTACAGAACTTCACAACCAAAAATGTGGAAATTCCAGGTTTATGGTTCTATATGCAACCTTGTATTTTCCTTTTGCAGCTTACGTACTGAAGACAGGCATCCTCAAAGAGAGGAAGGTGCAATCTTAACAACAATTGTACTACCGAGCACAAGAGCTAAACTTTTACAGCATTATACTGCTTTTGTAAGGATTTTCAGTACATATCTTCCCAAATGCTTACCCCCTTACATCCCCCAAATCCTATATACCACATTTTCATCAGCAATTCTTTCAACTCTTCACTTGCGTCTCCAAGACTACTACCATATAAACTACAGATTAACTACATTAGGTAGCAGCAGAGCAGGCTAACATCCTTGAGAGACGGTATAAAGTGATAGTTGCATGAACGCGAAACAGAGTGATGGTTCCCTCTTCCCAGAAACTGGGGTGGGCCTCAGCCTCAGGTGATGTTGCTTCAGGGCAGCAAATTAGGTCACTGGGACAAGCACTGAGTCCTGGCAAGGACAGTGTGTTACAGCCTCATTTTCTTCCTAATCCTAAGACTTGAGGTGCATCAGAGGGGTTATTATTTTTCTGCCAACTCCAGTATCTCCAAGATGTAGTAAAGAACGTACTGTTACTTTCATTCCAGCAACAGCAGTGCTTATACCTCGGAGGGTCCATGAGGTACTCTGGCGGGCTGCCAAAGCCTTTCACAGAAACAAAAGTAAAAAGAAAAACGTTCTTTCAGTGACAATTCATCGAAAGCACAAGGAATGTAATGGCTGACACAAAAGGCAGCTTTGTAGCCTCAGGGCTGCTTCCCCCTACCAAATATCAAACAACTGCAGCAAGTAAAGTATGGAAGCTTCTCATTGCAAAGGTCACGAGCCTCTTTTCTACTGCAAAGTATTAGGCGGGTCTAACGCAAAAATTGTTACCGTTTCCTCCTGTAACGATGGAATAATTAAGAACAGGCAAGCTATGTCACTGGTAAAACAGTATTTACAAAGCTTTTCAGGGAACATCCACAGCTTTGCATTTACAACTTATCATATGAAAAAAAAAAAGGACCAACAGTATCATCTGATCATAGGACTGGAAAGCCAGGAACACCAGGTTCCTAATTATGGTGCTTTAGCAGTAATTGCCCCCCTCCTTCTCCATTTTTTTCCATCTTATTCCACCACTGCAGGTAAGTGCCTAATATAATATAATCTATATTGTACAGATAGCATACCATATTAGCAAATCGTTGCCATTTTTTGTGCTCTTCTGAACTGTAGTGAATGAGAAGAGAGCAGTACATATTATTTGAAAGGGAAATATACTTTTTTTTCCCCTGAATTAAATGCAGAATATTTTGACAAACCAACTTTTCTGTATACAGTGAAGCTCTTTGGAAGTTAACTGCAAGCTAAATAAAGAGGGACAGTGAGTTTATAACCTGTTGTGTGCTCTCACTCAGTTTGTGTCATTAACTATTACAACTTTTTACTAGGTCCATCATGTCAACACTTTCAGAGCTAACATAAGGTGAGCAAAAGGCCTGCTATCTGGTAGACTGAGTCATAACAAGGACCATGTGTGAAGAGTACTCCCCTGGCCTGTTCCAATCCACAAGACAGTCTTTTCTGGGAGTTATTAAAGCTTTTGATGTCTACCGTATTTCAGTCAACAGAGGAATGCACACAAATAAGCTTTGCATCTTGGCACAGAGACTTATTTGTTCTTTTAAACAGAGGAGTTTACAATATCTTAATGTTTCTGTTACTAAGGGGTTCAGACTTACAACTATTTCTAATAAGACACAGAGAATAACTCCTACATAATCACAAGCGAATCTATCGGATGGGCAACAAAATAAACTGCTGTGAAATTTAATTCTGCTGTCAGTCACAGCTATTGCCAAGAAGCCTATTTGTGAAGCAATCCCACCTGTCCTGAGAACAAGTCATTCTACTCAATCAGTGCTGTAGTGATGAAAGTTTGAGCTGATATTGCTGAAATAATTGTACCTGAAGATCTAACTGATGGATTAGCTAAAAAAATTCCTCTGCATCAGAAGTATGCATCTTGTTATGACAGTAAGTACTTGGTTTTCAGCCAAAATCAACTTTTGTAAGTGAACTTTTCAGATAGGGTAGTAAATAGAGCACATTAAAAGCCTTTGTTACTGCACTAGTTAGCTAGGGTAAAGTGTGTATGGAACCAGGTTTTACCACAGACAACCTTTTGTATCTTGAAATGGCAACCTTGTGTTTCATTTAAGAAAATGAAATTAGCCTTTAGTTCACTGCTTTGTAAAGGAAGCCTTAAAAAATAAAACCAAATCAAACACCTCAGAGATGCAAGTTCAACTCTGCACGAAACAATTCACATACTCATATATAAAAGGAACAATATATTTGCAGTATATCCTGAAGAATCACAATATATCCCAACTGACATGTACAGAATGGAATTGAGTATGAAGAGAAAATGGGCAAAATACATCTCCTGACCTTCTCCAAATGCTGTCTTGCTTTTTTGTGTCATCATTCATGTTCCATTTCCACATTAGGATCCATTATTTGCTCTGGGTTATGACAGACACTGCAAGAAGAACTCCTGCCTTACTTCCCTAAATCAATCTCTTTTTTTTTTTTTTTAAACTAAGTTCAGTGTAGGTTGCTCAGGGAGGTTAGAGACACAACCCTGCTGCTGCAAAGCTCATCTGCCTGGTAAAGTGAGACACTAGGGAAGGAAAAGCTCATTCATGTAAGTGGCCCTATATTTATTAACACTTGGGAAGAACACACAACTGTAAGGAAAAAATAATTTGAAGGAAAAAGACATGAAACAGAGGAGGTTTGGCCCACAAATCGCTAATGATTTTTGATGTACATGGAGCTAAGCACAGACAGATTTTTGAAGGCATCTCTTGTTCAAAGCGGTTTTTAATGACAAAGCTCTTACTAAAGAAGATATTCTGCCATCTAAGTATTTTTATGTTATTTTTCCTGCTCTAAAATAAACCATATACAGTTAAGCCATAGTAATCATCACACAATAGAAAATCTGCCAAAATACTGAATCAAAAGGCAAAAGCATCTGGTTCTTCCCTTCATATGTTTTGCAAGAGGAAAGAATCATGAACATATGAAAAAGTATTGTGTGACCATGACTTGAAGTTTACAGGTTAATTTACAGAGTGATCTAAATCAGGACAATGAGGAGATTCTAGTTATGACTGAAGATTCAGTGGGTTTGTTTTAGTTTTCTTTTGTAATGTCCAGAATGTGTATATTAATATAACAATCCCATGGACAATTGAGTTGCTGTCAGCATTCTCAAGTTTCCTAAAATACTAATTAAAATGTAGCTTTAAAATGTTCTATTTAAGTGACCTAATAATCCTCTATAAAATTTTACATTTCTTATGTGACTGCAGTGATAAGATTGTGGAGTGTAGCAATTTTTTTTAAAAAAGAAGAAACATGCATAGTATTTTAAAGATCACTGTCAAGCAAGAGGAAAGAACAGCAATAAATCATCCAGCACCTGCAATAACTAGATAAGACAGCAACAATTAATCTTTGGTATTAAAATATTTTGCCTCTCAGAAAAAGCATGAGAACGGCTGTGATAATCAAAATGAAGAAAGTTTACCACATGCCAAAATAAGTTTACCACAAAGTATCATCTGAATCCAATTACTTCCCATGTCATATAACATTGCCCAGGGCATGAACAAGGCTCCGTTCTTGGTGTAGTCTGAGTTTTTCTTTCCAGAGCGAATAAATGAATATTTTCCAAACTTCTCTACTTTTCTAGTTTTTCCACAACCCCTTCTCCTCAAATCAAAATCTCTAACAAACAGGAATGTGGATCCCTATGCAGCAAACAGAAGCTGACTGACTATAGATTTACTTTTCTTAACTATCTCTCACGGATGTTTAAAAGCCGTCCCCATACCCCCATGGCTCCACAAACTACAGGTGGGGAACCTCCCCTGTGCATTTTTGCTAAGGACTCTTCAGTCTTCTGGTTGGCCCCATTTGTAATGTTTGGTTTACCAGATTTTCCAGGTAGGTCTTATTTTTCCTCCAGAATACTTACTCCTCCCAGAGTAAGAGATCAGAAAAGCTTTAGGCATCGGTCCAAGATTTCCAGAGGCCCCACAGCCTGGCCAGCGTGCCAACAATCTGCGCACACAGTAAGGACATCTGATGCACTCGGAACGTGTGGGACTCGCTGCACAGGCAATAAGGAACACATATGCACATATTTCCATCCTAAATCCTACATAATACACCCCTCTTCTTCCCCCACACCCCGCACATAAAGTTGTATGGAGTTGTTAAAACTCTGAGGGATCCCAGCATTCATTATATAAATTAATTCCCTTTGATACAGCTAATATTTTCCCATGACATTTGCTTTTAAAGGCATTTTGATATTTACTTATACCTTTCACACTGTCCAGCTTCCATAACCATATGTTATTCTGGAAATAGGATGAGGTGACAGTGTACTGCCCAAGCTTTAAATTACAGTTTCTCTATACCTAGATCTTTTTTGGGCTTGTGAATGCAGTTGTCACATGGCCATTTCTGACGACTTATGATCCAGACAAGTGAGAAAAGATAACCACGCAATACAGATTTCTCAGGTTCCCAGACCTCCTTTTTCACAATAAATTCCTATCCTTTTTTGGAGCAGGACAGTGTTTTATCCTTGCTTGAGGAGTCGCTGGATGATCATTCTAAAGAATTCTTGCCAACAAACCCCAAACCATCTAAAATACTATAAGCCGTCTGATGCAATTTATCAAATATACTATTTAATAAAGGCAAGTGCTGAAGAGAGGTAAGATAACATGTTCTTGTTTGATAGCACTGCTAACTATACAAGCTGCAACTTGATAAAAACCAAGTCGTAATTAGGCTATTTCCTTGATGTTATGCTACAAGATGTCCCAGAATGAATCACAGTAGACTGCCACATGCTTACTTAAAAACCTGTGGTGAAAAAGAGTTCTTACTACTTTACTTACTAAAACATTCTATTTTGATGTCCTGAGAGTGAAAAAAAAAAACTGATTAAGGTCTCCTTTCAAGCTGGAAGCCAGCTTACCTTTCCCTTCATTTTGCCACAATAATTTCCTTTACTTTCCTTAAAATTATAGTGCAGAAGCCTTTGCCCATCAATGAAAGCAGCATTGTACCTTGTCACTTTCTTCGACCTTGTTTCCTTAGTATTGTGAGTATAAAGTCATTTTCTGTTGTGCTGAAGACTTTCTAAAAGTTCAGTAATTTTATTAACATTTCCACAATCACAAACATTTTACATTTTCGCCCATTACTTGGTTTCACCTGAAGCTTGTTCAAGTTACTTTCATTTGCACGTTTTACTTCTTTGCTAGAGTATCTGATGAACACAGAGGAAAAGATTCTGCTTTTAAATTATGGTGCTGGAAATGCAGACCAGCTTCCACAAGCTACCATGAATACAGTTCAGATTTATATTGTGGTAACACACAGTGACCTTTGGCTTCTATGACACCATTTTCCCAATTTGTATTCATCTGGTAAGTTAGTTGCCTGTAACTATGGTAGCAGGGAGGAAGCTTTATTAACAAATAAGAAACTTGATTAACAAATAGGGTTTAGATTATAAACATACACGGTTCAGGAAACTAAATATTATTCCCCATGAAATCTTAACATGGGCTTTTTATGATCCTTTTAACATGCAGAAAGTAAAAGCTATTTCTGTTTTTCAGCAACAGTATTTTCTGGATTCCTGTTGATGTTATACACATGATGAACAACTACTTGTTTGGCAAGAAAATAAATGAAAAGTAGAATATTACACTAGTATGAAGGTACGAATTAAATAAATGGAAAAATGTCACTGAAAAACTACCTCTAAAATAATGCAATATGTTGTTTTGTATAACACATATAATTATTTCTAAATAGACTGTATTTAGTTCAATTTTCCCCCAAAGTTAAACACACAAGATGTAACTAAGATCAGATCCAGAAAACACAGACAAAAATCCCGAATGAGACAAGAGTCAAATTCTAATGTCATTCTTTGATCATGTATGAGAATTATTTACACGCAAGCAAGCATACCTCGAGGATTTTCTTCTACAAGAACAAAAACAAACTGGACACTATAGCGGACAGTGTCCAGGATATTATGAATACACTGCTAATAATTATATGTGAAGCTAAGATAACAAAGGGAGTATTAGATACAGTATATAGAAGATATGTTTAAAATAAAATCAAGACTAACCCATTAAAAACCTAAGCAAACATCCAAATTATGTAGCAACTGTTGGACAATGTTCAGCATGTTGCAGTAGAGAACTGACGACAATGCATTCCTTGTAAATTCAAACAAAAATAGTTCTCACAATGACAAAATTGGAAGAGAATAAAGCTGGCATGACGTTGCTTTTAGCCTTTTATTGATATTTACTAATTATACAAAATTATATATTATATAAAAGACAAAAGAAAATAGCTATGGAAAATAAGCAGCTATACAAAATAGCCTGTTATGTCCTTTTTCATAAATTGCTCTATCTAATCACCTTTCTTCTCAATTATTTTCAAGTGAAGAGTAGTTAAATGAGAATCTTTTATAATTTATGAGTTATTACTAAAAGCAATACATAGGGCTCCTGAGAATAATGTAATATTAAGAGATGTTAAAATTATGTGTCTTGCACAGAGATTTAACAGAGAGCTTTAAGCCTTAACATCCTTTGCAAAAAACATTAGCATTCGCATTAAACTCTCTCTATCACACTTAGCTCATAAAAATTGTCTTCTTTTAAGTGCACATAATGCTAGAAGCAAAACACGAGTCTGGACTCATAAACTGCATGAACATCACCGCTGTCATTTTGTTACCCACTTCTTCCTTTTGCCTTAAAGCTGCACACAGATCACCTCCATATACCTTTATTCTTTTCTCTTCAGTCACATACTCCTCCAGTCTTTCAGCCAGCCTACAAATCCCACCTTGCAACTTTCCTTGTTTGCATTTCTATACTTTTTACTTTCCTGCCCAAACTGTTTTGGGTGTCCTCAGCACCCACACTGCACACCAGGTACTACATGGCCAATTCGCCACCCCTCCTGGGGATTCACTGGGGTGTGTCTGATACAAAGAAATAAAAGCCCCAGAAATAATAAACTACTAGAAAAAACAGGTCTCTCTGAAGTAGCATCATCCCTTAAAATTTCATAGGGACTCTTCGTCTGTGTTTTAGTGTGGAGTACAAATCCCTCAGGGCAAGAACCAAGTAATTTATTACTTAATTAAAAAAAAAACACCAACAGCATTATACTAGTTCATTCTTCAAAAAGATATCCCAAGATAACGGTACGTATCACGCACCCTAATCTGGTATCTATCAAACACAGGTAACTGTCAGTTAAGGTAACTTCCCAGTGCAGGTCAGTCAGTAATCTGCTCCACTCACACTGGCGTCTCACAAAAATCAACAGTCGGGGCAGTTTAAGCACCTAATTTGGCATCTCATTAATTTACAAGCATTTAAGGCAACCCTGTTGGCATCTTCTTTGAACACTTCAACTGCTTTCACCCACTACAGGCTGCAGCAAACAGACTTTGGAAGTTAGCAGCCCAGTTTGCATGGTGGCAGATGCAAAGCAAGCCCTAAGAGTCTGCTGCAGACAACATGGGATTGTGCCACAACCCCAGGGGGACACTACAAGCTCCATCCCCAGCACCCCCTGGAGAAGATACCCTGCGAAGTGAGAAGCCTCAACTGAGCCAGAGCTCCAGAGGGAGGGTGCTGCCACCCCAGGACTCAAGCAGCAGGGTGACATTGGCCTCACAGCGGGCACAGTACGCTCTGGTTGGAACACTCGGTCACCAGCAAAAGGAGCTGTGGGAGGAGGTGAACAGACTCCATAGCATCATAGTGAATAAACAGGGTCACCTCAGGGACCTTAGAAAAGTTTCTGGAGGATGCTGGGGTAAATTTTTTCATAGAGATACTACATGTGTCTTCTCTCAGATCTGCTATGCAGGAAGAAGGAAGAACTGGTTGGGGATACAATCATCAATGGCAGTCTCGGCTGTAACAACCATGAAACAGTGGAGTAGTGAAGGCAAGTAGCAGAACGCAGGCCCTGGGCTTCAGAAAAAAACAGCTGGATCATCAGGGTTTGAGGATGGTGGTTAATGGTTAACACACTAACCTGGAGGCTGATTACAAGTGAAGTACCACAGAGGCCTATGAGACCTACCCAACTTAGCATCTTTACCAATGCCAAGGAGGAAGACCTGGAACATCCCACCATCAAGTTGTGGATGAGGGAAAACTGGGGAAATGGTTGATACGCTTGAGTACAGAGCTGCCATTCAGAGTGAACTAGACAGCCAGAAGGAGGAATGGGCCACAGGAAACTCATGAAATTCAATGAGGACAAACATAAAGTCCAGCATCTGTGATGGACTAACTCCCTGCAATGTTTCGGGGGGGACTGATTGGCTGGATAACATCTCTGCAGAAAAAGATGTGGGGGTTCCAGTGGGCATCAGGCAAAACATGAGCCAGCAGCATACCCTGGTAATGATAAAGACTAACAGCACCAATAGGATGTATTGGCTGTATCAATAGGAGCACAGCCAGCAGATTGAGAGAAGTGATTACTCCCCTTTACTCAGCCCTTGTTGGACCATATTTGAGACACTCTGCGGACCTGAATACAAGACAGACTTTGATAACCTGGAGCAAGTTTAGTGGAGAGCCACCAGGGTGGACAGAGGCTGGAGAACCTGCTCTGGGAGAGGAGGCTGAGGGACACGGGCTTGTTCAGATTAAAGAGAAACCTATGAGCAGCCTCCCTGGTACTTACAGAGGTGACAGAGGAGATGAAGCCAGGCTCTTTATACTGGTATATGGCAGGAGAGTGAGAAATTACAGACATAAACAAGAAGTTCTGACTAAGTATAAGGAAAAAATATTCACCATGCAGATGATTTAGCACTGGAAGAGGTCATTCGGAGAGGGTGTGGAATCCTTGTTCTAAACGGCTTTGAAGACCTGGCTGGACAGATCCCTCAGCAGCCCCATCTGAATTCAGAGCGGATCCTGCTTTGAACAGGAGGATGGACAAGACACCTCCTAAGGTTCCTTTCAACCTGACTGAATCTACCTGCAATTACTATTTCACTTGGCCCAGGAGTTTGCTTTTGAAATGGATCAGACTGTCCACACCTATGACACTTCAGCTTGCGCTGCAGAGTTCTCTCAGAGTACACAACATAAATTCCTTTGGGATGAAATGAAACCAAAAGCTGTGCATCAGCCACTAATGAGCAGTAGTCCACAGGACCAGGCCAGAGAAAGCCCAAAGTACTCTCCGTTCTCCAAAACACATATAATGTGGATGCTAGGTACTCAGTACCATTTTGCTTTACAGATGCACTGCTACAGTGTCACACCACTTGCTAATGTAGACATGGCCATCCGAAGGGTTACGTTTTTCCATTTCAGCAGGTGAAACGGAATTCCAGCATATAAGTCGCAACTTTTTGACTTTTTGATGCTGACAAACTTTGTCCAAGGATAAAAACACATGTTACTTGCCTTCAAGACTGAAGATACATATCCTCACTAAAGTTATGCAGAAGCCTTTTTGCCCTTCTTAATAGTTCCCACACATTCGAGGCAAGATCAACAAACAAAGCTGCATTTTGTCCAACTCGGGTCCTCCTGCATTAGAAGATTCCAAATGGGACAGGAGAGTAATAAAGAAATCTGAAGTGCCAAGTCTGCATCGAAGAAGTCAGGTGACAGTCCATTCATTTTTTAAACCTTTTACTGTATATGATAGTTTGATAAACAGGAGTCATATGAAAAAGCCGGTCTCTGAGACTTAATTAAAAGTGTTGGTCAAGCCAATTGAACATTCAGCTGAGATGCTAGTAAAAAAGTGTTTCACAACTCTCTGAACAAAGGCCCATGTAGCATCTCCGAAAACTTCTGTGACAGAAAAACGCCTGCAACTGCCAAGAAAGCCCCTCCTGTAGACACAGGAATGATTTAACCCCATTAACAGAGGGACACAGTTTCCTTTGCAGTTCTCTTCAATGTATAACCTACTCATGTAGACAGGACACCTCCTGTGCATCGCAGTGTTTTGATTCTGACTGTGCTTATGGAACTCACTAAGGAGTTAGGAAGACAAGGGCCTGGCCACTGGCATTTCCGAACATGGAGCTTCACAAGTTATCAGGAGTGATCGATTTGCAGATTGCGCACAGCACAGGAGGCCTCCCTTCTCCTGATCAAGCCACACACTTCATAGAAGCATCTGGACATGAAGCACCGCAGAAGAATGCCACTTTAGCAGCCATAGCTCTTTCCCTTCTGAAGGTTTACAAGATTTCCGAGCCCTTATCAGAAAACCATATAAACCAATGCAAAGAATATTTTTATTTTAAAACCAAAACAAACAACATATGTAAAATGTCTAACATTAACCTTAACTCATATTGAAAAATAAAAGTACAGTTCTCAGAAACTTTCAATCTGGATTAAACTTTTACGGATTGGATCATACTCCATCTGTGGCTACTTCAGGAAAAAAAACTAGCTGGTCAGATGATCATCATATCTACTATAAGGTTACTCTCCTTTACAAAACTTGAAGGTAAACCTCTTTATTACACACAACTTACCAATGGCCTTTGTGTAATGTCTGGCTCCAAGTAACAGCTCTGGAGCTCTGTACCAGAATGTCACCACAACTGGATCCAAGTCTGCCAATGGCTTCAAAGGTGAGTTGAATAATCTTGCAAAACCCATATCAGCTGGGGGAGGGGAAAACAAACAAAAAATTCAAAATTGTAATACAAATACATGAGAATTTAACAGTATTACAAAAATCTCCAATGACAACAGAAGTTCAAAAACATTAAAACTTACAAATCAAAGTTTTCAAGAAAGCAACAACTTACTCATAACAATACTGGGCCAAAATTTATCTAAGGCTAAATTCCATTTACTTCATTTATAAGACTACGAAGGATGATGTTTGACTTTTAAGTGTTTTCATCATGGTATTGTAAAACTTCACATAATACAGATGCATGTTTATTTAAATAGAACTGTAACAGAAACCTGGTTAAGTAGAGTCCATAGTAGTAGGTCTCTGAAGTACATTTTCTCTTTTATTTTTATATGTATTTATAAAAATGTGAGCCCTTGCAACTGCTATATGTTTACTCAAAATGACTGCAGTGTAGATTGGTTTGCACTATTTTTCAAGGTATGACTCCTCCTTGATTTGGAGGAATGAACTCCAGAATCAGGAAGAAGTTTTAAACTGAGAATTAATGAAATCAGTGAGTGTACGCTATTACAGAGATGTATTTTAAATGTAAGCATTCATTTCATATATAACTCAAAAATTCTCTCTAGGAAAAACTCTGTAAGTAACATTAAGAAATGCCAGACAGGAAGGTACAAAATTTGGATATATATTCAAAACTACATACCTTAACCCAAGTCTGAAGCTTATCTTTTACATGACTTCACCTAAACCTCTCTGGTTCTAAAGTTATGAAATGCGCAGTATCATTTTCTTGCAGTTACCCATACTAATACAAGCATATGAATTAAAAAAATGATTAGTGGAACATTCTCAAATGCAACAAAAGCTGATGAAAAGAAAAGATGTTCCAAGATACTACTTCCTTCTTGATGATCGCCACATGCTTTATTATAAAAAAAGTTTATAAACACATGACTAACACTCATGATCTGCGCAGGTATTTTGGATAAAGACCACCACAGTTATCATGTGTTTCCCACCTTGATGCCAAAAAGCCTTTTGCATAACAAACCTTTGGACCCCTATAAACATGTGCATTTATGTTATTTATATAAAAATAGTTAAGAACAAATACAATTTATAAGTAACAATGTTATACTAACTAATCATAGTAGAAGTCAGAAGAACCTCGGCTACAGCCACAGTTCTATGTGCTTATTACTTTCTCGTTTCCTGCAGATGCTTTTATCTCACCAAATGTCCTTGGCAAGATTTATAAATGTCTAATAATATGCTTTGAATCTCTTCAACTTGTAAACTCAGCGAATGAGATTTAAAAATTGAACTAGATGTTGTACATTCATACACTTATAGAATAATGAAGATTTGTTTCTATCTTACGCTGAAGATGCAGCTTTTTAAGTAATTCCTTAGCTGTGAAATGAAATTTTCTCAAAATGTTTACCTATTTTGACTCTTCCTCTTTCAGGACCCTCACCCATTACCAGAATGTTTGCTGGTTTCTGGAAAAACAAAAAGCAGAATATTTAGCCGACCAGCCCTTGATGATTATCTGAATGAATAATAAAAATACGTACATTTATTTTATAATTGAAACATCTCTATAGATACCCTTAGAAATCTAAAATTACCATACCTTTATGTTTTGCTGACAGTTAGTTTTTATCCCTAGTTCCCAATATCACAATTAGAAAAATAGTACTTTGACATTTCACAGTAAGAAATGCAATTTTAAATCAAATTTGCATTTTCTTTTTTACCAGAATGATCATGTTCATTAGCGAGATTTTCTTCTACAGAAACTTTTTACACCAGGCTAGCATTTATGGCACACATAATAACCTGGCAAGAACTACTTTTGCTAACTTATTGCATATGATGCCAAATCTTGGTATGCAAATGCATAGATGAGAGTTGCTTTTGTTACCATCATATATAACTACATTTTTTCGGAGCTATGCTTGTTTTTAGTGTATGAATGAAAAAAATCACATTGGCAACAGCAATTTTTTCCACAAAGCACATTGATTTCCTGCTGAGATTTCACTTAAAACAGGCCTATACTCAGACAGCTACATCCATAAGCTTTTGACAGTGTAGACAAGTAGAACAAAACCTTTATAGGCATTTTATACAATCTGCAGTTGTTTGCAACCAGCTGCTTGTGAACACCATATAAAATTTGCACATGACATCACAGCAATTGTTTTGCAATTAGGATCTAGGTTCCCTCAGACATCAATAGTCATTCCTTGGGAGCTTTTCCCCCCATTGTGTTAACAGCTGTAAAAAAGTAAACAAGATTGAAAACATTAAGTGATTTGAATGAAGAGATGCATAACAAAGTTCCAAAGCAAAATTTTTGGAAGGTTCATCCAAACATTCATTATGTTTAAAATCCCTAATGCCTGAAGAGGTCTGCTCGAGCAGGAATTGTTCAAGAATCTGAAAGAGATGTCCAGAAAGCCAACATCACAACCTCGCTTAATTTCTCAGTTCTTCACACTTGCCACTGTTTACCTTAAAATAAGACACTTTAAACTAAGGTTACTAAATTTGGCTCAAAATTGCAAATCCTTAGCTTTTTTGGGGGAAAACAAACACACACCACCAAAAAACCCCACCACCACAAACACCAAACAGCACTACTTCACCTATTCTTTGTCCTGCTCCCCAGGCAGCTGTTCTCCCTTCCCACGTCCCCCCCCAGCCCCAGCCATTGCCTCCTCCCTGGCTCCAGCCACAGCCTCTTTCCAACCCTGCTCCAGGTGCTCTTGCCTCTTTTATTCATCCTTTTTTAATCTCATCACCATCCCTGACTTCCTATTCCCCAACGTATTTTTGGAACCCTTCAAAGAGAGAATATGCATTCCATTCTTGGAGAACCTAATAGCTGTTTTAATTGATCTTGAGTAAACACTCACCAGCAAAACTAGGACAGATAAAGATCATGCTTGCTCTTAGCTAATATTTAATGATTATGAAATCAACACTCCAAAGCAACTGGTCAAACTCTGGTTTCAAATTTATGCATTACTTGAACTGAATATTCTGAAAAAAGAGAACAATCCCATTCTGCCTATTCAGAAACAAGGCAACAAAGGAAGCATGCAAGTTCACACTACATTTCACCCATTAGAAATCACATAGCTAAAATTGTCCCAACCGAGACAGCAAAATTCCAGTTTTCTTGTCAGAATTCTTGCCTGAACTCCTGCCTAACAACTTTGATTGAGAGTTGAGTATGAATCAAAACCACTTCAATAGACCTTCACATCCAGGATTAGATTTTAGGCACTGCATTTATTTGTTAAGTGAATGGAGCTGATAAAATGTAATTATTGCACTGACTTCTAGGTGTTTCCTTTTTTTCTAGAGGAATTGTGTTGTAAGAAATAAAGTGTGTAACGTGAGAAGATGTACTAAGATAAAATTTGAAATCTAAGCAGATAAAACGTGATTCTCAAAACAAAACATCTTATAAAGATTCATATTTTATATGTATATTATAAGATTCTTCATGCAACAATTTCTTCATGGAAGAAAAGTACTATATTATTTGCTGACATTAGCCACACCATGCATGGAATAGTTCAGGTCATAAAAGACCTCTGGAGATCAAGTCCAACCCCCCTTGCTCAAACCAGGGTCAACTACAGCAGGTTGCTCAGGCCTGAGTGCAGTTGGGTTTTAAATATTTCCAGGGATGGAGACTCCACAGCTTCTCTGTGAAATTCCAGTGTTTGACCCCCCTCATAGGAAAAAAAGGTTTTTGTACATTTAATTTATGCCCATTGTCTCTTGTCTTGTCACTGGATAGCACTGAGAACTCTGGCCCAGCTGCCTTTATTCCCACTTACCAGGTATTGGTAAGATGCCCCCTCCCCGAGCCTCCTCTTCTTGAGGCTGAACAGTTGCAGCTCCCTCAGCCTCAGAAAGACACCTCAAACCCCTAAGCAATGTAGTGACCCTATACATAGAGGGGATACCCTAGGTTGAAAGCTATGGAAGCGAGGAACTTGTCCGTTTCTGTATTTTTAAGCCAGAGTGTTTTGAAGAGATGTTGTTCCATACAAAACTTAAATCTGTACTAATATTTAATCCACTGAGGATCAGAACCCTGCATAGGCAACCAGCAAAGAAACACACTGATTTATAAACTTACTAGATTACACATCCATTAGCTCTTGTGAATCTCTGTATCTGACAGAGTCATGGCAGGAAGAGAGAGTGAAAACAAAGAAAGAATAAAGTGTGAAACAACTGAAAGCTTAGTCTTATTTTGAAAGAGCAAGTGCTTTTCCTGAGGCACCACCACTAATGTGGAGACAGGTATTTTGTGGATGGCAACCTGACGCCTGCAGGATCCCCACCAACCTGCAGGCCGCTGCCTCAGTGACAGCTTGATGGTGGCAGCTTCCCAAGAGGTGGGAAGTCTTCATTCAAACCTGTTCCTTACATCAGAAGGAGAACACACCTGAACTTGCTTCTTACTTCCCACACAAGCAAATTACTGCTTGGTTACCAGCTAGTAAAAAGACAAGAACTTTCTGAGTTCCTCTTGCTAATCAGAGCTGTTCTGGTTAGGAAAGCATTTTCTACTGTACGTACGCTGAACCAGTCGAAGAGTAACACTAAACTGAGAGGATCCATCTTTCTGAGATGAGACAAATGATATCCAGCTCTGCTGCCCACACATTTTTATTTAATAAAAATGAAAAGCTTCAGAGGAGCTTAAAACATAGGTAATGTGTTTTGTGGTTGTGTTAGCAGGGGTGGTTCCTCAGGGCCTTGGCCACACGAGTGGCACCAAGGCAGAGTAGCAGAACTTCGGGTGTTCAAGTATGGAGGAAAGACTTCGGGTTATTTCAGAGGGATTAATTTGGCATCAGAGATCCTCAGGAAAGTAGGTAATGAACATTTCCAACATGAGGTAGGTCAGAGGACTGCTAAAGGGAATGCAAACAACAACTGCTTTCTGGAGAAGGGAGAACATGTTGGTCTAATCTCTGGATACATAGGATTTTAAGTATCAGAACATTTTACTCTGAGATAGTCACTTAATAGTCTACTCTAGAATTGCATTCTAGTATAGTATAGTTACTGGACAGCTGCAAAAATCAAATTAAAAAGTGGGAATCAGAGAAATTCAAAAGCCTTGTACTTCATGTATGTTCAGGCTAGATGCAAGTTATAAGCACTAGTCTAGTTCCTGAAACAAATCTTACTGCTGTCCACGTGATGAATAAAATGGAGTTTTAGGTGGAAGAAAACATGAAGGCCCAAGCGGCTAAGAGACCAAAACCTGACACACACTTAGAGTAAATCATGTCTCTTTTTCTGAGAGGACAGAATTTATTCAAGAAAGTTTGAGAAGCCCTGCTTAAAATCATTAACTAACTCCTTAGTAAAGGTGAGGTAACTCAACAAGCACTACATTTCTGAGCCAGTTACATCCCAATTAATAACCTCTCTATTTTCCTCAAACCTCCCCTTGCTGAGAACACAAAACACCAGCTGGGAAGCAAAGCGATGCTGCTGCATCTCCACCTATCCAGTTGCTATAGAAACAACAGATACAGTAAGAGTTAGGAGTCTCACATTTAAGATCAGCTACAAAAATGAACAGAGAAATCCCTGCTGAGAAATGCAGTTGAGGTTTGACTGTCTAAAGAATATTTGCAAAAAAGAAGAAGGTCAATAGCAACAAACAACTGAAGCAAAAATCTGAATTATCTGCAAAAGGAGATGCAGATGGCAATGACTGAATGGGTTCTTTCCAAGTATTAAGCATGGATAACGTTTTTACTTTTCTACATCAGTGGGAGAGTGGGAATAAAGCAATTAACAGATCATGGTGGGAGAGAAATGAAAATGTTTGGCTAACACGTATGTTTTCATAAATAATAGAAGTATCACGAATGGGACTCATATGGACATCCATGCTATCTTAATCGATATATTCCTATTTAAATATTTAGACAGTAGATTAGAATAAAGGCTGAAGGAAAAGAAACCATCTATGCTTTTGAAAGAGCATAACAGGTCAAAACAGGAACAACAGCCTAACAATAGATGGCAATACTTCAGTTTTAATGGTTATTGTTGTTATCTCCTCAAGTACAGCAGTGACACAATTCTTCAGAGATTTGGTGCAGAATTACATTCTTGTGAGAAAATGTCCATAGGGACATACCACTTTCCATACACCATTCTTTATTGTTTATATCCCAACAAATGTGTTTCCCTTTTGGAATGTATCACTGAACAAAGAATAATCTGAAATTAAGAGGTTTCCATTGTGAAATATATTGCAAGTCTTTTAGATAAAAGCTCTCCCCACAAGTAAAGAAACTGGCTTGTGATGAGATCTTTTCAAGTCTCCATTATTTAAAAAAGCAATTGTAAACAGCACAGTGTTGATACATAGACGTGCCTGCAATACACAAGCTGAAAACAAGAGTGGTGGTGATGTTGTCTTAGCTTTTGGCACACTGCTCTACCAATGACACGGGTCCTAAATGAGATGAGAGTGTTCCACTCTGCGGGCACCGAGCCTTTTTCTGCAAGATTAAGAGAGAGCTGCAGATTGTTCACAGAAATGTGGAAACAAAGCTTTTGCTCTTCTCATCCACAAGGAAATGTGGGCACTTCCCTGCCTTGGGTCAATGCTGTTCCAACGCAGACATTGTGTTCAGATCAATACATTGGCATACCGGCCCGAACGCTGTTGATAATCATCGACCTATTTAATGCTGGATTTTAAAAAGAAATGGTTCCAAAAAGATTTTATCATGCACTGCAAACCTCCAAATCATTATCACTTCCATACTCATTACTTCCATATTCTGAAGACCACAGAAAAATTTTTATCATCATTTCCTTCTCCTTTTTCAGAAAGCCATTTGGTCAACATTTTCCTGATACTGAAGCACCAGACAAAAGTATACCATATAGACTGAAATATCTTCGCTTCTGCTTCTTTTTACAAGCATTACATACTGTGAACTCATATTAGAGTCACTGCTCTGTTTACATAGCCTCACTTTCAGCTCGGTTTGTTTCAGCTGTTAGCCTTAACTTTACCAAAAGAACCCTATTTAATTTTATTTTTTGCTTAGATTTATAAATCCATACCATTTTCTTCCACTGTTTCTCTGCTCTGTTAAAATGATTGACCTTGCAAAGTGATATCATTAACAAATCTCACCAATAAATTTATAATTTGATTCAAATCAATAATGTTCCTACAGATATTATCAAAACCAAAACCAAAGCTGAATACTACAGCACATCTGAAAAGGCAGTAAAATCACGAGGAATGCAAAATGCTTTGAAATAGTACATAATTCAAATGAAATAAAAACTTGTTTAAATCTAGAAAGGAGGAAAAAAAAAGAAAAGAGGCAGACACATTAACTAAGTAAATGTATGGCAACACAGGAATCAGGGAGTACCACGAAAGGCTTTTATAGTTAAATTAAAAAACAAAAACCAAAACTACCAGAATCAGTCCACAAGATTTTGCAATAGAAAATGAAAATGCAAACAAATGTGGACATGTAAAATTTTACAGCTGTCACTAGATTATCTGTAAATTCAAAAAAGTACTTGATTAGCTATGATCAGAGGAACATCATCGACAACAAAACCACTTTAAAATGTATTAGTAGCACATAGGAAACTATATTTAATGCATATAAACATTAATATGATAATAACACATACATGGTAACAGTTACTTTTCTCTCCACTCTTCCTTCTTATAAAAATAATTTTTAAATGAAACACATATAGAACTGATAAAGACATCACAGTAGGTGCCACTGTTTGAGAGGAAAAAAATCTTTTGCATAATTCTGAGAGATGGAAATGGGATATTCCATCATAAACCGTGGTGTCAGATTATGTTAGGGACTTGCATTGACTGTTGAACTGATATGGTCAAAAAAAATCACTAATTCTAGACATCAGCAATTTTAATAGCAACCACAAGAGCAGAATGTACCTCAAGCTCTGGAACCAATGGTAAGTAGCTAGAAGTAGGAAAAAACTGTACAGAAAATATCTGAAATATTTCTTTGGAATGCCTTAGATAAAGATTTTGGTTAAACAGATTCCTTGCCTGTATCTGTTATGTGTTGAGAGGGGAAACGTAGTGTTTTCTTATCAAAGCTAGCTATCAAAGAAATCTTTTCATGTTTATATATTCTTATAAATCTCCTCTATGCACAGAGAGCAAAAGCAAGCAGAAATACTAAAACTATGCCTACAGTGCAACCATAGATCTGCATATATTAAAAAAAAAAAAAAGTAAAAAAAAAAAGTCCCTGAAATGAACTTAAGATGAAGCCCACAACAACTGCAAAGATGTGACCACGCTGGCTTCATTACAGACTGATTCAAACCAGTCCATGACTCTGGACACTCTCGGAGAATCAGTCAAAATCATACAATGCTTTGGGCTGGACGGGACCTCTGGTGCTGCAAACAGGGAGGTCACCCCACTCAAACCGGTGCCAACTTCCAAGATAGAACTGACTGAAGCTGCATCAGGTTCCCGAGCGTCATATCCAAGGGAGATGCCATTCTCCAAGCACGGAGGTTCCTGAGCCTTGCTGGTGGGCAACCTCTTGCGCTGTCTGACCGCTCTCATGACGAAAAATTGTTTCCCATCACCTAATCAAAATGCCTCTTGGGGAAACGTGTGTCTGTACCTCTTCCTTCATCTTCTCTACAACCTCCCACTAGGCAGTTAAAGTCCACGGTGAAAACACTGCATGTGGATGAGTGCAGTGGCAGTAAAGCTGACGCTGGCAGAGCTCTCTCCATCACCCTGTTATACTGATATTGCACCTTGAGCTGAACAGTTACGTAGCTGCTATAGTTTTAACACTGGAAACATACATTTAAGATGACAGAGCCAGCCTAGAAGTCCAGACTCTGGAACACACTCAGTACAAACGTACTTTACCATGCCTTCCCTTACTCTCATACAAACCACCCTTATCATAATGAAATCAGTAGTCAGGTAAAGCATTCATTTCTCTGTTTTACTTCATTTTTCACTGGCTGGACGTTCTCTTCAGAGGCATATAGCTCAACTGACATTAATTCTTTAAATTCACTCCCCTCAATCCTACCCAGGCACTCTCCTGAAATAGCCAAAATATACACGTTCCTCGTAAGAACACTCTGCTTGAAAAACAATTTGAAACAATGGTTTCTTAGGTAATTGCTAGAAAAGATATTTAATTTATAAACTCAAGGTGTCTGATGATTGTTGAAATAGGAAGAGACTATTCACCAAACCCTATTCCCTGGTTAATCAATGGATAATATAGTTACAGTTATGTCACTGGAAAATGGACTGCAGACACAAGGGGAATATGAAATAAGAGCAATCACAAGAGGAGAATATAACTCTGAGCTACATAAAAGTTCAGAAGTGAAACAATCTTCCTTCGACACACCATTCTTTCAGGTTTCTTATGGCTGACAGAGCATTAAATTACTGCAAGACAAAAATGAAAATTCCAGACAACTTTGGATGCTGGGGAATTGCTTCTATTATAACAATCTCCACAATGTACTAGTGTGCCTGTGGTTCCATCCCAATCAATGACAATAAATACAAGTGACAAAGAATGAAAACTCCTTACATTAGAAGAATGCCAAAATATTAGACACCAACTAAATTTTATGTTGCTATGCAACATTATCCAAAGCATTCTGCTGGTGCTAGTGCTGCAATAGCATATTTGTACTTAAAATGTGACATGTAACCTTGAGAAGGACAAAGAAGGCGGAAGATGGAAACAAAAAGAAAAATATGATCATAAATTATCAATGAAAAATAAAATGTCACAAAGTGAATGTTTAAATAATACACTGAATTCACATTGTTCCTGGGATTTTCAACACATTACAGTACACACTCCAGCAAAGTTCCCATGAAGCCCCTCAGCAATCATCTAGGGCCTTCTCTTTAGGCCTTGTCTGGGCTCTCTGGGAGCACCAAGGGGGGCCTGGGACAAGACAAGCTCAACCTCTGCTGCCCCATTTCTGACAGCGCAGACGTGCAGGCCCATCATGCATGGGAACAGACAACTCACCTCAGAAATAATATGGAAGAATGTTCTGCTTTTTAATATATTACAAAGAGGAAATGGAGAAATCCATTTCACTCCATAGAAGCATAGTCAAAGTCTTCCTCTGTTGGGGCTTCAAGAGACATCCCAAATGCCCCAAAATACTGCATCCAAGCCCAGTCTGTGCATCTCTGCTGTCAAGCCCTTATTAGATATTCTTCACGCATGATCTTTACTCTGAATAACAACCCAAAGGCAAATAAACCGAGAAGATATTTGCATGTGTGAAACATTACGAACACTACCACTTTCTTCACCTTTTTAAAGGCAAAAGTGAAGAGATGGCAAGTCTGACAGAACTCTAACCTGAGAAAGCCTACAGCTGTACGAACCTTGGGACTGGAATTTGAGAGGAGGGGGAAATAAGATGATGAGATTCTCACCTGTTCCTGCTGTTAGAACTCTTCACTGATTTGCATTAGTTTGTTTCTGTTACAGCAGTGTGAAAATGAGATACCATCATTGCTCTATCTGGTAATTCTTTCAGCTGCAGCACTAAATTGCACCATTGCCAAATCCTGGTATTTGTTTTATTCGACTGGTTCTGACTACTCCCAGTTTAGTAGGGTTATTAAGACAGGAGGATTAAGCCTCTACCCAATCAAAGGACAAATGACTGAAAGTGAGAGTGCTGACACTGTCATAAAACATTTTGTTAATTGCCTTTCACAAAGCATCTTTGGCAGTAAAACTCCAATACCTCCATTCCCCGGAGAGTCTGGTAGACTCAAAGAATTAACAAAGCTTTTCTGACTGCAATAAATAACATAGTACCAAAAGAATAGATACAAATGTAACCCATTTTCATTACAAACCAGCTTCTGTTTGGATAGCTTAGTTTGAATGAATTAGGTTGAAATAGAAAAGTCCTTTAATGGCAATTTCAAAGGAGGGAAAGAATAAGAAAAAGGTAGCATGGTTATCTAAAGAGGCTATTTCCATATTAATTGGGTCTTAAGAGTCCCTTTTTGTCTGCACACAGACACAGGAATACAGCTTAAGGGAGTCAAAACTATGGAATATATTTATTATTATTTTACAGTATAAACTTTTGGTAAGATTTAGAAAAGCAATAAATATACTAAGTTTTACAAGATCTTAACAAAGTTTTATGTCTAATAATATTTTGTATTGTTTAGTTAGCTCTTGTCAGTTTATTATGTACATTATTTTGCAGCATTAAGCTACATTATTTATCCACTTTTCATATATGCTCTTTTCCTATACTTATAATCTCAGGGGAAAAAAGATGAGGACCCATCTTTCCTCTCTGCTTCTTTCACATTGAGTCTAAAGACTGAAAAAATCTAATCCTTATACAATCAACTTCAATGTCTGTTATACTATAGCATCAATTTCTCTCTTGTGTGGAAATAAATTATAACCCAAATATTTTCGTACTCCTAAGACTATTTTATTGAAGCAAGCTCTTGGTTTCCAATATTTACAGGAATAAGTTACATGTCACTTTCTCACCATGGTTTGTCCAGCAGATGAGTGTTCAGGTTTCAGGAAGAAATTTTATCACCCTATCACCAGCCTTGTCGCCTACAGCAATACTAATTGGGACTCAGCAGTCCAGTAGACCATAAGGTCTCAGACTCACCATCCAGTTACCATGTTCTAGATGACTTAGTAATGTACCAGTTGAGGCACCACAACCTCACCTGGTTTGCAGTGGAAAAAAGCAACTACGGACCACAAAGTGAGCAGAGGCACGAAGTACCACTGCTCAGCTGACGCATTAATTACAAACAACGTTAAGCAAAACATAACCTTTAAAACCCATCCTAACACAAACTCTTTTCTTAGTTGATCACCACCACTCTGTTCACCCCAGGCCCCAGAGAGAATCTCTCCACCTCTCAGTCAGCTCACGCTGAAGCTCTTCCCTCACTCTACAGTTTCCTGACTTTTGGGGATCTTCAAGCCCATTCAGGCTCCGATTTTTAAGGAGCTGAGCATCAATGGCCAGGTTCTTTAGCAACAGCTATATTTCAAACCCAGTCTTGTACCATAAAGCTACAGAAAACTGACTCTCCTAGTTTTCCCTTGAATGTAAGTCCTAAGGTGTCACTATCTGAATAAGCAGGTACAGAGTTTTAAAAGTGACCAGTAAATGAAGTCTGCCTTTGTGATAACAAATGCTCAGTTTGATTCCCACTGTTATTCAGAAGTGCAACTGTTTCACAACTTTAACCAGAGTTTACAGGAGAGCAGAATCCCTGCATCAGAGAATCACAGAATGGTTGGGGTCAAAAGGAACCTCTGGAAGATCACCTAGTCCAACCCACCTGCTAAAGTATTTTCACTGAGAGCAGATTGCATAGGAATGTGTCCAGGCGGGTTTTGAATGTCTCCAGAGAAGGAGACATCCACCCTTGAGATATTTATAAACATTGATGAGATCCTCTCTCAGCCTTCTCTTCTCCAGGTTGAACAGACCCAGCTCTCTCAGCCTCTCCTCATAAGAAAGGTGCTCTAGGCCCCTAATCGGTCATCTCAAGTGCTGTCCTGCATCACACAACCCACAATGCCCCTTCAAGCAAAGCTCCCGGCTGGCTTGTCTGCTCGGCCCCTGCTGGGACTGCACTGGTTCCTTTGGATCCAAAGGCACTAATGAGATTTTAGGAGGTGGTTAACCTAGCAGGAGACACAGCAAAACATTTTTGGATACACTGCAATACCAGTATTCAGCACTAGACTTCAATATCACAAAGCTGGTAAAAGACCAACACAATACAATGATCCTCTTAAGTCTTTGTAGGCTATTTGCATGTAGAAGAAAAAGTTAGGCAGAGGTCACAAAGGATATGTTTAGAGATAGACTCAGAAGTTATAATACTTCTACTTGTTTTCTGAAGCCTGAAAGATTTATTCATTACCTGCCAGTTTTAGATACTCCCACACACAAATGAGGTTAAAAGATACTAAGTAGCAAATCTGCATGTGTTTATGTTAGTGATGACTTTATAATGTTTCTCAAGACCCTCCTTAAAATTTAGAAGAATACTGCATTCCCTTTCTGCTCACTTCATCAGTAAATACTATGGAAAGGAGCCTAATGCTCAGCTGGCATTCAAAATCTTATGGTATTCCTTCTGTAGAATAAACTCCAGTCTTCACTGCAGCATAAGCCCAGTCTGACAATAAAGTTCTATACAGTCTAGATCTGACTGAAAAACTGAAGACCTAATGCTTATATCAACACTAATCCAGAATTATCAGCATCCCCACTCAATTTGAAACCTTCTTGTCACAACAATTCTTCAGATAAATTAAAGGTCATACGTGCTTAAGCAGATTTTCCACCAATTCAAAATAGTTTTCTAATAGGTCAGGCAGGAGCAAGCCTAAACCATTTGAATCCAGAATGAATTTTCATCAACAACCATAAACAACTGAATGTTATTGATCTAGAATACTGCTCTTCCAAACATGACTGAACACTGCCTCCACAACAACCCAGTTCAAGTATTTTATTGTTTATTTACGCAACTCTTCTTGTACACAAAGGGCGGAATGGGTAAAGTACTGAACAAAATGGCTCTTTTTTTTTTTTTAGAAACCTGGAATCAGAGGACAGGACAGTAATGGGGCACAGGAGCAAACAGAATCTGCACATTGGGCAGGGAACAAACAGCAACTGCAGAGACAGAGCTCACAGGGTTGGTGTCAAGGAGGGAGAGAACCTGGAGAACAGAAACTGGAGAGGTTCTTTCAGCCAAAGACTCACCCATAAAACAACAGAGATGGCAGAAGCAAGGGACAGAGACCAAGGGAAGTACCTGCAGGCACAGGCAACACTGGTGGAGGCTGGGAAAGGTATATGAGCAGCAGGAAAAAGTTGGCTCTGAATACAGAGATTGAAAACTTGAACTTGGTTCAAGAAAAGAAAAAGAATTTAAAGTTAAGATTTAATAAGCCAATTAAAAAGTTAGAGAGACCACAAATTATTTCTTAAGAGTCTCAAGCATTTATCCCAGTTACTTAGCTGCTGTACGTATAGTCCAAGATAGTTAAGTTTTCTTGTCTTGGAAAAGATAAATACTCTAGTTTCTCAAATACCATAGTATTAACATAGCCTGACAAATATTGATTTTCAATATTTTTTTCTAACATTAAACAGTTTCACTTTGTAGAATGGCATTTGTAATTTGTGGTTTAATACCAACAGTCACAGCCCAAGAAGAGCTGGAAGCAAAGGCTGTAAATACTGTTATGTACTCTGCTGTCATGGGCATGAAAAGTGGTTTTCCCTACTTATAACTCCTTCTATGGTTTCCAAGTTTTGCTTGGAAAAACATAACTTCCTTATCCAGAAGAGTCTGTCTTTCTGCAGAATACTTTGCAGCTCCTCATTTCAAACCAGCACCTCCAAAATTTCAATATAAAGATTCTGCAGATACCAAGGCAAAGTATGCTGGACACAACTAAGAGAGACCCGTAAGTCCACAACACTATCACTTAAGTGCTGTGAATACTGCTCCCTCCTTTCACAGAATCATGCAATGTTTGGGATTGGAAGGGACCTCGAAAGATCATCTAGTCCAACCCACCTGCCAGAGCAGGAACACCCAGATGAGGTTACACAGGAATGTGTCCAGGCGGGTTTTGAATGTCTCCAGAGAAGGAGACTCCACAACCTCCTTGGGCAGCCTGTTCCAGTGCTCTGGCACCCTCCAAGTAAAGAAGTTTCTCCTCATATTCAGATGGAAACTCCTGTGCTTCAGTCTGTGCCCATTGTCCTTCATACTATCGTTGGGCACCACTGAAAGGAGTCTGGTCCCATCCTCTTGACACCCACCCTTGAGATATTTGTAAGCATTGATAAGATCCCCTCTCAGTCTTCTCCAGGCTGAACAGACCCAGTTCTCTCAGTCTCTCCTTTCCATCTATGAATCTCTTACTAGCAACAAGATAGCGTTTGAGGGTGAAAATTTCACAAGAGTTTAAGGCATCCTGTTCTTGAACCTACAAACCTTGTCCGCAAACAGCTCACACAGCACTTCGGTTCTAGTGAGAAATGCCTGGACACCTCATCCATTTGCTTGAATAACCAAATGTAGTAGGTTTAGTACTTCTCAACAGCATAAACGAGGTGTGAGATGCCACTTAAAAATGGTTTTTATATATATATCTCCATTAAACAGTCACAGTTCTACAGGCATTTTCGTGTGCAGAGTAACACACTTGGAGTAGCCTTAGAAATTTGTGGAGCTAGACGAACAAATTAATTCAGCTAAGTGAAAGTGTGAGCTGTCGGCACCTCTGCTAACGTGCGGGTAACCATACACAGAATCGCAGAATGTAAGGGATTGGAAGGGACCTCAAAAGATCATCTAGTCCAATCTCCCCGCCGGAGCAGGAGCACCTAGATGGGGTTACACAGGAAGGCGTCCAGGCGGGTTTTGAATGTCTCCAGAGAAGGAGACTCCACAACCTCCCTGGGCAGCCTGTTCCAGTGTTCTGTCACCCTCACTGAGAAGAAGTTTCTTCTCAAATTTAAGTGGAACCTCTTGGCGTTCCAGTTTGAACCCATTACCCCTTGTCTTACTGTTGGTTGTCATCAAGAGGAGCCTGGCTCCATCCTCCTGACACTCACCCTTTACAGATTTATAAACATTGAGGTCACCTCTCGGTCTTCTCCAAGCTAAAGAGACCCAGCTCCCTCAGCCGTTCCTCATAAGGGAGATGCTCCACTCCCTTCATCATCTTCGTGGCCCTGCGCTGGACCCTCTCCAGCAGTTCCCTGTCCTTCTTGAACTGAGGGGCCCAGAACTGGACACAATATTCCAGATGAGGTCTCACCAGGGCAGAGTAGAGGTGGAGGAGAACCTCCCTTGACCTACTAAACATACCCCTTCTAAAACACACTCTGATTGTACAAGTATCCTGCAGGAAGCACTAAGCACCTCGCTCCTTTTCATGAAGGAATAACGGTATCTTTTATTTACCACAGGATACCGCTGGTAAAAGTGTGCCCACAGGCAGGTAGGACAGATAAAGAGTTTCGAGTTCATATTGTCACTTGCACCCACCATAAAGCTGTCTCCATCAAGAAAATATGCCCATACTCTGAACCACAAGTCTTGGATGAAGAGGTTCCTCAGTTTAGTGACTACGCGTATGATAACCGAGCTGTAGCAGAGAAGAGGAGAAATATCTGTGATTAATGAGTTTGTCTGCCTCGATTTCTTACAGTGTTTACAAAGTCAACACAGGATTGAGGCAACTATATTTTGTCAAATTCACAATTATTCCACTAATTTTTATGACAGCTTTCCAGTCCTCAAATTTAAAATAACCCAGCTAAAACAGAGTGCTTGTATTGGGCATATTTGATACAGTGACTTGAAGTGTTCATAGAAATTACTACAGTTTATTAAAAGCTACACACTAGATAGTAAAATGTTAATCTTCTGTCCTAAAACTATCTTGATTTGTGAAAGTAAACGGATGAAAAAATATGTTGGAAAAAGCAATGAAGTCAACCAGCTCTGAATAATTTACACAAAAAGCGAGTAATTTCTTCATTTCCTTTCTTCAGAAGTGTACAAAGACTTTTAGGGGGAAAATAAGTGGACTAAATACATTTATTTTACAATATTTAGTGTAATGTACTACTACAAAGTGGTATTTCAGATTCTAAAAGTTTGTTTCTGTAGTATAGTGCTTATATCTTCATTTTTATTTTCCTACCTAACAAAAATGCATCAAAAGACAATTATGTTAACAGATGCTTTCATGAACAAATACATTAGGTATTAGTATTACTTGTCCTCATTAATGCAAACCAAAAAGCAGTTCTTGGCAGGATATAAACTGGTGGTACTTAAATACTTAGGTAGCCAACTCAAGACAAGGTGTGGGAGTCTGAGCGTTAACCGCTTTTGAAGATTAGGTTCTTTCCAAATGACATATGCAGCACAAAACCAACAAATGATTAAGTCATCCTAGAAGAATTTAACCTAATACATTATCAACTATTTATTTATGTGTTCAAGTCTCTGGAGTTATTTGCAACACTTTTATAATAGTTCTACAGTGAGACTCAAGACCCCTCTTACACACGGAATTGAAGTTGCTGTACTGTACCTAATACTGTGTGGAAGAGCTAATTAGTTATTGACTTGGAATGCCTACAGCCAGTTTTCAGCATCAGCTATTAAAAGATTTTTCAAATCAATCACCAATCGAGGCCGATTCTGGACTGAAGTCTGTGGTTGAAGATTTTCAGACACATTTACAAACTTGCCATGCAAAATAACTGGGATCAGCGTGACACCTCCAAAAACCCCATGGTCAGTAATACATATACTTCCAATAATATAAATAACAGAAGTATTTCTGGGAAGGGGTGTGTTTCTTGTTGTCGGGGTTTTTTGTTTGTTTGGTGGTGGTTTGTTTGTTTTGTTTTTTAAGTTGGTTGTCTTTTTATTTTTGAAGTGTAACAACAAAAGTTGTCTGCTGTTAAAAAAAAAAAAGCACCTGCCAAACCCAAAATAGATAAAACTCCTTTTTTGTTTTGCAAGGGATTTTCCCAAAAATCTCCAAATGCTTTACAAGAATTAGATATAAACTAAGATGTGCTAGAGCTATAGACTGCAATAGCTCAAACATGCATGACCATGATCACACCATTCATGCTTAAAGCTACTAATGGAAGTTAAAAGCTAGAAGGCATAGGGAAAGAAGATTTGCTACATATAATTTTGAATGGGGAAACACAGAAAAGCTGGTTTGGGAGGCCAAAGCTTTAAGAAATACATTTTCAACATCTTTTCTGAGGCAGAACCACCACAGTAGGGACTGTTACCAACTTCAGAATCCAGAGACCCTCAGGTGTTAATGAGTCTATGAAGTTTTTGAATGAGTATGGTACTTTTAACAAGAAACCTAAAATAAAGGAGGACCACTCCTCTGTGTTGGTCAAGCTATGAAACATAGTGTTCTACCTGTACCAGCCACAGAGCTCCAAGTTGTGAAGGCCAAAGGGAGGAGCAATAATTAAGGCTGTGAAGATGAAGAGGAGTATTCCAGGAAAGTCAAAGCTGAGTCAAGGTTATATGAGTAATGTTAAAGAGGCAGCAAAATGCAGATCAACAGATACAGGAATGTGGGCAGAGGAGCAGGAAGTTGGAAGCAAATGAAAGATTTGCATCAAGAAAGAAAACAGAGAAGTTGTGAAGAAGGCTCTACGTGCTGAAAACAAAATCTGAAACAGTTCAGAACTAATTATAATATTTTTCCATTCAACAATTATGCCCTTTTTAAAAATGAAAAACAACTTGCATAGACATGCAGTGGCTCTGAGATACTGCCAATTCCCAAGAAACATTCTGTGATTCATGCCAAAAACATGAGCCTGTTAAAGTGTGGCAGGTCAAGCTGTTCTATTTTTTTAAAAAAAAAAAAATTAAACAACTTGAAACATCTAGTACACTTTCAAAGAAAGATATGATTGTCCTCTACTACAGCAAATTTGCCCGCTTTTGCTAGGAAAAAATGTTTTTAGTGCTTGAGGTTTATGATTTACCTCACAGTTCACAGTTGATGTTGCCAGTAAGTCCATGGACATTCTCTCAAAACATCAAGTGCTTCAAATGCAAATAAACTCCCTGTGGGAGGTTTGTTTTGGTTTGGTTTTTTTTTTTTTTTCCCCCGAACTGCATAAATAGGCCAGGCACTCAACTACTGTTTCTCCAAGCCAGATTATGACTTTTGAAAAGCCTACTGTGCAATGAAAGACCTTTGAGAAAACCTCTGGCTTTCGAAGATACCATCAGAGCACTTTCTAGTCCCTGGTAGTCTGTCCCACGCTTTGTATATGCTACGTCCATCAGCTGAAATTCTTCTTTATAGTTACAACATCCATTCTGAATATAGTCACATTACAAATTAAAGACCATGTTGAATGTCTAGGGAAGGTTTACTTTAGAGGCAACAATAGTTTTACTACAGATTTAATGGCTGTAATGTCCCTACTACTAAAAATCCAAAAGCTATCAACTCATTCAACAACTTGAAATCTGATATTAATAAGATTTAAAAGGATACTGGCACATCCCCTATGCGCCCCCTACCCCCAATTCTGAACACAACTCTTTTGTAAGACTGAAGTGGGTCTTACATACCAAAGACTAAACTAGACATGCACTTTAGGAACACTGTCCCCAAAAGGTTGACTTGTTCTACAAGCTCAACATATGGGTACCAGTCAGAAAAAAAATACCATAAAGTCATTATTATATCGACATTTTAGTTACCAGCATTTTAATGAAATCATCCTCTGAAACAATGTAAGGCACTCGGAAATTAACGCAGTATCTGTCCAGTTTTAAGGATGGTCAGTTAGGCAAGTTTATCTCGCTCTCATTAAGGAGTGAGATATCAAAGGACTATGCATTTTCTGCAGGATAAAAACACACAGGTGAGCAGCTACTACAGAGCAACTAATGCAGAGTAAATCCGCACCCTAGACTGCCTTGCTGTAACTTGTTCATGTAGCCATACCCTCCACTGTAGTTTATTTTTTTTCAACTATATTAAAACTACCTAAATAGCGAAGAAGGGTTCCAAGTCGTGTGCGCCAAGAAAAACAGCTGTGCAGTTTCAAGCATTGCTGCCTCTAGCAGCCCACGCTGTCTCTCCGCTGGAGATAACAACGCAGGCGGTCACAGTGAACGGGCTGCAGCCCTCCAGCCCACTTTAGCACCTTGGCAGGAAAATATTCCTTTGTCAAGGGCAAAAGTGAGCACCAGGACCGCAGGCTGGGAGAGCTGCAGCAGAGAAGCACAGTGGCATCTTCTCCCAAGCAGCAAGTGACAGGACAGAAGGAAATGGCCGCAAGTTGCACCAGGGAAGGTTCAGATTGGATATTAAGAAAAAATTCTTCATGGAAAGGGTTGTCGGGCATTGGAACAGGCTGCCCAGAGAAGTGGTGGAGTCACCATCTCTGGAGGTGTTCAAAAGGTGTTTAGAGGAGGTTCTTAGAGACATGGTTTAGTGCTAGAGTTAGGTTATGGTTGGACTCAATGATCCTGAGGGTCTCTTCCAACCGAAATGATTCCATGATTCTATGATTGCTGCCCGTGTGGTACCCAGCATCGCCTCCAGCAATGGAGGGTTGGGCAGGCTGAGACAGCACCACCTTGCACAGGCACAGCAGAACTGAGCACAACTCCATTTTCAGACCACTCAGAATAGCCACAAAGAAGTTGAACACAATTTAGTTAATCTATTTCAACAGTTAATGCAGACTTTCCTGAGTATTCCTATGTACACCACCCCAGAGAGAAAAAAGAAGGAGATTAGCATCTAGTATTTTTCCAATGAAGCAAAAAGTCGTAAGTGAGCAGAACTGTGGGGACCAGCACTTCAGTAAACTCCAGGTTACAAAGGGATACATATCCCCATAGACAAGCATAAAAAAAGCATCAAAAGGTGCACATTGCAGGAGGAGAAATAGCTTGAAAATGAAGTAAACTAGTACAAAACAGCTCTATTTGTTTAACGTTTTTTTCAAACTGAACACACCACTTGAGTATACACTCAGGCATTTTTATGTTACATAGGAAAGAGAACATCTAGGTCCCCTAAAAGGTTCAGTGCTACTGCAAGCCCTTCCCATCCTGCTACAGAAGCTGGCACTGAAGAACAGCAGCTCCCCACCACAGTGAGGACACACACACACACACAGAGAAATAAGCTTCCAAGTAAATCCCGAGTCCCAGCAAACTGCAGCAGTCAGCCAGCCACAGCATACGGATTTGCTGACAGTAAAAATCAGTAAGAAGCTACTGCAAAATTATTATACTATCCAGCTTAGCAGAAATTTAAAGCACGCGCATTACCCAAAACCTGCAATTCTCTTGATTTTAACTATCAAGAATTCAAATTAATATTTACTTGATAAACAATCAGTTTTAGAGCTGAGACTGGAATTCACATTCTGAATTTCAATAAGAAAAAACCCAACTATAATATCCCATTTAAGAGACTTAATTTCAGCTGAGCTGACAAACAGCCAGTCATACTTGCAGTTTAACAGTCACAAAAATATTTTTCATAGCATTAGAAGTCAGTATCAGCTCATTAAAATGTGACCTACTGGAGTTTGCACTTAATTCATATTTCCAAGAATCATCATCCACAACTGTTACATCAAAAGTAACTATATGAAAGGCAAATCAAAGTAAAAATGTACAAGCATGTTTCATGGATGAAAGAAAAACGCAGAACAGAAGATACATTTGTGAACAACCCTCTCTGGCAGCAATTACAGCGTAAGACAAAATGGCTTGAGTAGCTGAAATCCCCCATTCCAAGAGAAATTTCAGGAATGTAAAATATTGTCTGCAGAATTATTTTCTTAGACAGGAGTTATATTTGAGAACACCACCTATATAGAACATTACCATGCTAAGTTTTGGGATTTGGGCTAAATATTTGAGCTAGCTTAACAAGCAAGTGTAAACTCTAAGTACAACCTTACTTCATTTTTATTCTCTCTTTTTCTTTTTTTTTTTTCCTTTTTTTTTTTTTTTTTTTTTTTGGGGGGGGGTAGGCAGGGAGGGAGGAGGGGCAGGGGTGTAAAATGCTTCCACAAAAAAAACCCAAACAAACAAACCCCAAACACACAGAAGTATTTAAACAGAAATAAAGTGAACTAATACAAAACCAACCAAAATTTATATTCAAGTTTATTACACCAGTAGGAACCACAGCATCACAGAGGAGGGCTAGCTTCGGGATGGGAGGGAGGGGTTGTCTGAGAATGCAAAACCATAATCCAAATATAAAAAACTTTTTTTTGCAGATGCCATCAACTTACTTAAATAGAATAAAATAATTTCCACACTGCTTTTTACTACTTCACAAAGCAGCAGAGGAAGGGTACTGAACTCTTGGGAAGTGCTTCTACAAGCCACTGAAAAGAAACCAGAAGGTAACAGGGAGTTGGGCTCTAACACCACTGAGAGGCTGAACAGAGCGGGATGGGGGTCTGTCAAAATGCCCGTCGTACAGTCACAAGTGCTTTAGCATCCAGAAGGCAGGAAAACAACACAGAAAGAACAGCTTAAAAATCCTGTTAGCACAGAGGTTTGATATACAGAGAGCTGTATGTGTTCAATACTGACTACTTGCACTACGATGAGCCTTTCTTGACTGGAAATCTTCACTACTTCACCGTTAATAGGTGAAAGAATACAATAAATACTTTTACCAGTGGTCCAGACATGCCAAAGGTTTGTTCCTGTATTTATTAAAATGGCTTGAAAATTTAATTTCAAGATATTTTTAGATGAAATTCAGAAAAACATGTAAGATTACCATAATCCTCCCTAAAGATGAATTTGAAGATCTAGTGTCCAATTTCTGAGAGGACCACTTCACATAGTTGGTCACTCCACAGACTATATAAAGGATATTCTTCATTTTCATTAACAGATGTAACTGCGGTATTTGGTCTTACAGCCACAGTAAGGCCAATGATTTCTGAAATGTTAGCCAGAAAGCAGAAAGGATCACAGAATCACAGAATGTTACTAACCACAAAGTTACTAACTACCCCCTTCTAATACACCCCAGGATGCCATTGGCCTTCTTGGCCACAAGGGCACAGTGCTGGCTCATGGTCATCCTGCTGTCCACCAGGACCCCCAGGCCCCTTTCCCCTACACTGCTCTCTAATAGGTCATTCCCCAACCTATACTGGGACCTGGGGTTGTTCCTGCCCAGGTGCAAGACTCCACACTTGCCCTTGTTATATTTCATTAAATTTTTCCCTGCCCAATTCTCCAGCCTGTCCAGGTCTCGCTGGATGGAGGTTGGAGAAGACAAAGAGGCCCTGAGAGAAGCTCCCAGTGAAGCACCAGCTGATCAAACATTTATGGCTGCAGAGCCAGTTTCTTTGACAAGGTTCACACATAACAAAACTGGAGAATAAAGTAGTATCGTTTGTTAGTCACTGCAGCTTGCAAATGAAGAGAAATGAGAAAAGCACAAGAGAAAGCACATGATGGCAAGCAACATGAAGAACAAATGCAGAGTTTTCATTTTTTCTTGATTATATGTTGTTACACTAGTTGTCTTCATTGATTTTAACATACTTCTTTTAAGCTTCATTACTTTCTATTACTGTAAATACAAACATGCCAACAATGTGGTGTCAACCTTTGCAGCCTTATTCAGAAGGGGCAATGAATCCAAACAGAAATAACCTGATAGACACACTCGTAATCAATGCCATTATCCCAAAGGCACTTCCTCCAACAGAAATAAAAAAGGAAAAAAAAAAAAAAAAGTGAAAAGTCTTTTATGAAAGAAAACCTTTTAAAAGCTTCTTCTAAACTTGGCCTTTTTCACTTAGAACACAAAACCCAGTTTGCTCACTCGAACTGGTCAGCTGCACCACTAAGGTAAATACATCATGTATTTACTAGAAACCTTCATATAGCAGATGGTATCTGAGTTGGGGTTCTTAGAAAAGGTGACATTTTCCTTCTGTTTCTTCTGTATCAGGAATAAACCAAATAAATTCTAGAATTACTTTAATACTTTTCCTGAGGTGGAAAAAGGGTGAGAAGGAAGCAAAAGAGAGATGAAGCTCACAGGAGCCATATGTTCTCTGTTGACTTCAACGGCAAAACGCAGCCAACAGAACATTAAATCAGTTCCTTTGTTTCTTCTGACTCATCTGAATTTATATCCAGTCAGGCTTTTATGGGTACAAGCTTGTTTCAGAACCTGAGGTAAAACATTTTTCTTCAACTGTAATTATTTTTATTAGTAAAAATTAATCTACAAACATCTTAATACTCTTGCCACAAACCAAAAGGTATGCATTAGTCAGTCTTGGAAAAATTGCTGTTTCCCGGTACTCAACAGAGGTAATACTCTGTGCACATCTTCATGAACCTTTCTAAATCACATGAAGATTATTTTTAACAACTGAAGGAGAAAAACAAAATTCTGAGTAATGAGAAATGCACCATTTTTTAGTAGGTGCCTCTTAATATATGTCTAATATTTAAAAAGAAAATGGAAAAAGAGAAAGACATATGCTGATAAAACTCAGTTTGCTGAGCACTTGAAATTTCTGGTTCATTACCCTATCTAGAAGCATGTATCCATATAGACACATATGTAAGCACCCACATACTGTTGCTCCTCAGCAGTAAATAAAGAGGCATATCCTCTCTAACCAGATATGAAAGCAGAAAAATATGTTAACCTTTCAGCTAATAAATTTAAATCACTTTCTGAAGTCATGGAGTCTAATCTCTCAAAATGCATAGGTTTAGCTTGCATTTCCTTTCTTTTGAGAAATCTGCAAGCTGAAGATGATCATGAATAAAGTTCTTTGACACTGTGGGAAGTTCCCTTCACCCCAAAGATATAATGCAGATGGAATAATAAAGGATTGAGAGGCTTAAACCCATACACAGCTAGGGAAGAACGTGAGTTGGGAGTGCGTGTCCACACACATTCATGCACCCTTCTCATGCGTGCACGCACACACGATGACACAGAATGGTGTGGATTACAACTACAGTGTTTTTTAAAAGTTTAGAGAAACTGGCAGACAGATTGACTCACTATTTATTTATAGGAGGCATGTGTACACCCCAATGGGTGAAGAGGGCCAAGAAGCTTTTCAAGCCAGTGCAAAATCACTGGCAGAAGGCAGGACTCAACAGTTCCACATTCCTACACAGCAGCTGCTCGTCAAGAAAGGGGTGCATGAACCTACGTCTAAATTTACTTTTGATATCAGCACATGAAAATCCTTTTTTAGAATTGCTGGTAAAAGGGGAGTTTCCCACACTTGTCATTATACATTCTATCTCTTGAACCCACAGTTCACTTGCTTAGCAAAATGCAAGTGCAACACTTAAAACTCACTTCAGTTCTGCTGCTTTTTAGGTAACTTTTCTATATACTTATTGGCCTGGAAAATCTTCTTGGGAGGGCCCAGAGAGGAACAGGAGGGAGTAGTTAAATACTATAAACTAGTAATAATAGGCACTGAGACATTTTTTTCATTTCTCAAAGGCTTTGACATGAAAGCAAAAGTAAAAGGTCAGTATCCACTTAACAAAATTGTAAGAAATTTTCTAGTGCCTTCATACAACATGCCATTTATTATAATCCTTAGTCTTTGTTACTCTTCTAATGAGCTGGAAGTATTATCAAACAACAGCAAAAATAGTTAGCTACATAAAACACAGATATTATACTGCTTTCAGTCAAAGATTTCATGGCACATAAAGCAGTAAGTTACAAATTATACCCATAAATAGCTAACAGATTGGGAAACAGAGGCAAAGACAGGTCAAGTGGGTTGCATAATGTGGCAGCAAAGTTTCAGAGCAGAGTTCAGGTACAGGTCCATGGTAAGAGACTGCAAATTTACATATCGTCTAGAGGAGGATTACCATGAGAAAATAATGATTGGGTTTTCGACGAACCCCCAAACCAAAAGTCAACTGGTCAACTAAAAATCTGAAAACTGTTGGAACTTTATTGAATGTAATGTAATTGAATTATTGAAAATTTGCTAAAATGTTGGTATTCCATACAAACACAGTGATGGATTACTAAAAATACAAATTCAGAATATATTAATAATAAATAGATTTATTTTTTTAATCCCAAATTATCACTAGAGTTACAGAATGAAACACTACGCAGTTTAATCATTTCGGAGAAGGCTGTACAAACAAAATTTGCTGATTCCCACAGCAAGTCATGTGTCCGGCCTCTTCAGTTTGGGCTTTCCCCTTCTCCTTGCCTTCTGAACAGCAGAAAACCCACAGCCTCCAGACAGCTACGGCTTCCAGACAACCCTGAGAGAGAATAACTTGTACATTGTCCCCTGCACACCACTCCCAAGAGATGTGGAGCAGGAACACTGGAGAAGACAGCTTGCCCTGAGTGCAATCACGGCCAGCTGGAGGTAGCACCAGTCACCACATGGGTGTCTCGTGGCTCTGCTGAAGATTTACACTTGGAAAGGAACTGGGTTTACTGTTACTGCAGTGAGTAGATATTCAGGTGACCTGTTAAGAAGCCTGAATCCAGGAGATCACATGTCTGATCACCTTAAAGGCTGTCTATAGATATTCGCTACATAAACAGACACGCAAACTCAAAATTATATCAAACCTCAGCTGTCTGCTATGTCCTTCCACCAAAAATGCACAGATTAGCACTCCATGAATTCTATAGGTGGCTGAAGTGCACAGACACTCCATAATCCACTCTAGGAAAAAACAAACTGATGAGATTAAGTACGCAATGAAAATAGTTTATGCTAATACAGATGAGAAACTACAGAACGCATACATGATCTTCTCCTGCCTTAAGAGACAAGGATTTGGTAATTAAAAAGCTGGAGATGTAAAACCAGTGGCAAAGTCTTTACCACAGTTGGATTCCTCCTCCCAGTCCCCCTTAGTGAAGCCAGAGTGAGAAGGTTGACTTGTAGAGAAAGGGTTACACTGAGAAAACCACACGTGGACATGGAAGCATCACCAGCTTAGCCAACCACAACAACAAATCTTAGACTTTGTGTGTTGAGAAATTTCAGGTGTTTATTTTATTCTTACTGGTCAAAAGCTAGGCACCAACAAAGCAACAAATTTACAGGTGCCAAAATGGTTAAGGAGGAAGAGGAGGATTACAGGTCATTTACTCTACACTACCAGCAGAATAGGACAATGTCACTGAAAATGGAAATCTACCCTTCCCTTATGTCCCATCCTTGTCCACTTGGCTTCCACACACATATCCATCTTGCCCATATATCCACCTTACATAAGCATTTGTGTAATTGCATGCTGAACCAGATCAGGGAATGAACTTAGCATGCAGATCAACCTCTTCTTCCTAAGCCTAATTTTAACCCATGTTAGTTTGCCAATCCCCAGCTCAGAGGAGGAGGAGCACGGTGGGGCAGAGATGAGTAGAGGCAGCATGGGCTCCTTCTGCATCAACAGCAAGTTTTACATCCAAACCTGCCCAGGGAACCACTGCATCTAGAATCTACTCTCTGCCTCATTTGTACTTCAGACACCTAAATATTTTTCTAAACAGAATAATGCAAATCAATTATTAGAGTAAAAAGGATTTTTTTAAAAAAATCTCTGCAGTTTAAGACTCAGGGACACCTTTTGTTCCATCAGGACATGTTAACTCTGCCTTCTGTATGTAAATCAAAATCGTGAGTTCAAAGGTGTCTCAAACATGGAGTATTTTCACTTATGTTGCTGTTGTTCCACCTAAAAGACTTCTGCTGTAAGATAATCTCTTATTTGTAAAGCCACACACACAATCAATTTAAACATTCTAAAGCTGTAGAGGAGTAATACAAGAGAAACTGAGAAATCCTTAGTTAAAGTCAGTTTGTACAACTATTGCAATGGGCAATTGTCTGACTTCAGAACGCGGAAACCAACCATTTAACACAATCCTAGGGGGAAGGGGCGAAATAAAAAAAAAAAAAATCTGCATTTCTCTGGTGAGTTCGATTTCAAACATGCATTTTTCAGCCAGTAGTTTTAATAACATTAAACAGTACGCTAAAGAAATGCTGAAGTACGTAAGTGGAATCTTAAATTAATTCCTCAATATGGTTTCTGTGCACTTAAAACATCTCATAGATAATACCTCCCTCCAGGAAAATGCATTCTGTTACAAACAGAAATTGCTTTTATCAAGTTCTAAAGCAAATGGTCTCTGCCTGCTTTTGTCCTTAAGCAACTAACATCAGCCACAGAAGGATCATTAGCACAAGAAACAGTGCCAAAATCCTTTCTGTTGCTAACATGAAGGCACACTGAACGGTGTATGGAATATCTCCATTTTTAGACATCTCTGCAAAGGAAGGCCTTTGTTGAACATTCCTGTAGCATCTAAATAATTCACATTTGGGGGAAGAGGGGACAAGGATATCACAATACCCTGAAACATTGTACTCCGCATGCTGCATTTTCTAACTTGCTGTTAATTCAAGGTATGGAGCCCAATTTTGTATCTCCTTCAAGTGGACAGCCCACAGTGTATACAGAGTACTTTAAAAAACAAAAGCTTAGTACCGAAAGATTCCTTCTTTAATATCTATCTATATTAACCTCTTGTTCATAATGCAATGCCCCAGCAGCTAGCAGAGCCAGCAAAGCCTCCCTTGTCTCACTCGTGGCTTTCAGGAATGCTGCTGTCTTGAAAAGGCAAAATTATTGTTGCCCAACAACATGCAATCCAGCAACAAAATCCCATTCCAAATGGCTTGACAGGAGAACAAATGTATGGATTTTTATAGACTTAGGTCAACTCCACGGTGTACAAACTGACACAATGCTATTCAAAGAACCCAAAACTCTAATGCTTCTGTCCCATAATTTGTATTGGTTTGAATCTTGAGGCAAAGAAAGATACTGCTGAATAGGTTTTAAACTGACAGAAATTAACAGCTTAGCCAAAAAAACTATACCTAAAAAGTCACTTAGCACCTTTCAGCTACCTTCAGGATAAGAAAGCTAGAAACAAAATAACCCAAATATTACAAGAAATTGGAAGATACTCTACACTAAGTTATTTTCATATTTCTAGAAGTATGAGTGTGAGTGTATATGGTGTTACAATTAGCCTCAGTTTGGGCCCTTTCCTAAATTTGAAATTGTGTTGGGAGAGTTTAAACTGACGTAAGTCTTACATCACAAGGGATTCAAGGTAAACATAAAAGCTATATTGATTTAGAACCACAACTGAATTTGATCTTTTAAAAACCACTTGCATTTTCACCTAAGAATTAAAAAGGTGCCTTTTAACAGTATCTGACCTAATGGCAGATGATGCTAAAATGACCTGTGGAGCTTCCTGCCACCAACTCCAGCTCCCACAGACACGTGAGCTCCCAGTGAGATCCCTCAGGGAGCTAATCCTGCAGAAAACAAGCTCTGCAGGAAGAAGTGAACACCTTCTGCAGGTGTAACTCCCTGAATGAGCTCACCATGAGCGCAGGTCTGCAAGTTCACCTTGTTCACCAGTTCTACTACTCTGTCATGCTTGTGCTGGCTACTGCTAATCTTAAGTTTGTTACTTTTAAGTTATTTTTAAGTTATTTAAAAATAAGGATCCATTGAGAACTAGGGTTTTTTTAAAAAGCAAATTTGGAAGCTTGGCTTCTTTAAAAACTCTTAAGACAGTTCCAAATTCAGATTTTTAACTATGTTCTTCAAATACCTCCAAGCAAGCACTCTCACAAATATCCAACCTCCCATCTTGCTGTTTTTTCATTGCAACATTTGTTAAATAAATTCCAAAGGTCATTTCCATGGCTCAGGAGAATTTGACTAATATTAGGATAAATATTGTTGGAGAACCTGATTCTTTAAAAAAAAAAAAAAAAAACAACACACACACCCCCAACAAAACAAGCATCATGTTACTTTTATGGATGCCACCACCTTTGGTCTGCATCCAAATGCATGCTAAAAATAGTAAGAACAGAGTTATATTGAGCCAGGAAAGTACAAGGTGTCTTGATGCAAAATTTGGTTTACATAAAATAGAAAAACATTTTTTCCAGTGGATGTAAACTAAAACGGCTAAGAGAAAAACACCAGACCAACTGCTCTACATCTTAAGACAACACTGAAGAGCTGGCATTTACATACTATGTAAGAAATTGATCCCAGTGAAATCATGCCTGAGGTACCATTCTTAAAAGCAAAAATCACAGGTATGAGCACATTAATAGAAATTAGAGATACATAAAAATTTTTGTTAACCGAGAACTTAGATTGGTTACTAAATGATTACATTAACTCAATTTCAAGAGGAGGCAGGACATATCCAGAATAACATCATTTTTTTCTTACTGTGTCCAAAATATAAAATAACTATTTGAAATACCTGAATTCTTCAGAAATCTGCAATATTTTTTAAAAAGGCAAAAGATTCTTTAAGTCAACCAGTGTACCAAAGCGATTTTACAAATGGTTTCCTTTCTCTCACTGCGGTATCCCAGAATCCATTAGCTTAAATTTATTTGCATATGAAGAACACATTAAGACTTCACAAATTCCTGTTCTTCTCCCTTCTCAATTATGCCAATATCAGTCAAGCACTATGACTGCAGAGCCATGAAAAATAGTCATCTTTGTCCTAACAGCAACCATCACCTCCCAAAGTTGCAAAAGAAAAGACATTAGGCACCAGCTTTGCTGCAACTCATCAACAGCGGATAAGACCTGTAAAGTAGCAGCACCAGACACACAGAACACCTGGTGCTGCAGGCTGGAAATGGCAACACCAGCAAGAAAATTCTCTAGGGTACTTGTTATTAATATCTTAGATACCATCTTGTATTTCCTATCAAGACACCAAGTTCATTTATGGCATATGAGTGTATACATATTCAGTAGTTCCATGAACACATGCACTTCCCTTAAACATAGCTGAATATAGACTTTTCAGGTGTTCTTCTCAATCTGTATCTAATTACATGTCAGCACTCTGCCAAAGCAACAGCTGTCTCCTTAGGAAAATAATAATTGTAGCATGAAAATCAGTGTTGTACCTGTTTCCTGCTTTTGCTCATGGTTACTATTTCAAAGGAAGAAAAAAACAAAACAAAACACAAAAAAACCCACACCCAAAAAACCTAACATCTGGAATTTAACAGCAAAATTGACGATAAATACCAAGGAGCAAGGTAAAAAATGATCCATACCAAAACCTGAAACCCCCACTTCTGGCCACTGTTATTAGGTATTATGACAAAAATTAAATAAAATTTATTTCAGAAGATGTCTGTGACTTCTGTTCCAGGCCTGCCTTGGTTTATTCATATCTTTTAAGAAAACATTTGTTCTAGATCCAAAAATTAATCCAAGTTCCTATTTACTATTAAAGGCTCAACAACAATCGATGTTTCACAAAACTCAATCAGTAATTTTACGTTTCTGGACACGCATCCCTATTTTGATGTACTAGGGCAACTACAAAAAAGTATAACCAAATAAAAGCAGTGGCTTTATAGACAGATTACACTACATCTCCTGCCATACCTACTACTGATGTTACAATAGCACAACTATTAGAATAGATCTGGCATATTTACCATCATGTTGTTTGTCTCATGCCACAAATTCTAGTTACAATGCAAATGGCAGCAAGCACTATACTCATATTAGTATTCTTCTTTTCGCAACCCTTGGTAGCACTTCACGTAAGTATGAAGAGTGGTGGGAAAGTTTAAGGGGAAAAGGGTAACTCAGACAAGGCAACTGGCTGCCCTTGTGATCTGCAGTCAACTTCAAGAGCCACTTCAGGTCATGAGAAATTTCAAGATGACAAGTCCTTCATAGTTCTCTTCCCACGGTCAGAAAAAATGCCACATGGAAAAGAAATACCCTATGAAAAAGCTGCTCTTTCACTAGCTTTTATGGTAACTTGCACGTAAAACAAACAATGTACAAAGGTATCAATCACTTTCCTACTTAAATGCTTTTCAAAGTCACGTGCAAACTTATAAGAATGTTCAACCAACATATATCAGCTGGCTCATGTACTGTTTTCGGATATTGATATCTGCAGTCCTTTTACCGGATCTAGCATCATTGTCTGAGCTCAGATGACTCAGATAAAAACAATGTGAAAACATAGTTTGTTTTCATGTTTAAAGTCCCCACTGGTCTCCTGCAACAATAACAGGAAGAGCTGTACGGATCGATACGCAAGATTACTAATAGGGACTTTTCTTCTCCTGCCCGACAACATGCACGTGAAACTTTCTTAACCAGGTAATACACGCAGCACTTACCAGATCTCTGTGAAGCACCCAGTTTGCATGGAGGTAATGGATTCCATCAAGGATCTGGTAGAGCAGCGATTTAACCATAGATCTTGGCAACTGCATGGGCTTTTTATTTGCTTTTGAGGCACGGTGAAACTTGATAATATGCTAGAAATAAAACAAGTAGAAACATGAAGCATATTAGATAAGTAGAAAGGTTTTTTGTTGTGTTGGGGTTTTTTTGAAACTATTAACACTAAATAATGGAATGAAATACAAAGTTTGTTGAACTTTGCAATTAAAAGTAATAGTGATGTGCTCACAATTTTCTTAAATTGTTTTTATTCTCCAAGTTGCTTTAAAAAACAGCTGTCAAGATCTTGTTAATACCTAAAGATGGGCTACTTACCTCCAGTAAAGGGTCTTGAAAACATTCTCTTCCCTCCCTCCTCCCCACTTGGCACCCTCCCATCCTCAGCTGCTAGAGCAGAAGCTTCCAAACCAGCAATATCTACCAGGAAGAGGATCGCACTCTAAGCTTTCACACCTTCCCTTCTCCTCTCCCAAAACACCCAGGACAGAGTGTTTGCAATTACTTTACTGTTCCCCCCTAAATCAGAATCCCGTGAGAGAGAGATTTAATAAATACTTAAATATTTTAGAGGGGGTGAGGGAGGGAGATTCCAAAAACTCCACACCCCCACAGCACAACAGCAGAGATTATATTCAAACATCTAAAAATGGTTATATTCTTGCTTTCAGATTTTGGCTGCATACTTCATTGATGATAACAAGCTAGTGGATCTTGGGACTACAGAAGTCAGTCAGCCCACTGGAGGACAAATACCACTTGAAAACATGGAATGCAGAATGGGACCCCAGCACTAGTCGTTTGAAGGAATGAAAAAAAAAGATCATGAAAAGATCGCTAAGAGATCATGAAATATTCATAAGCTAATTAATATTTATTGTGAGATCAATGTGGAGATGATGGGTTACATTTGGTTTTGCTACCCTGTACAAGAAATAAAGTGGGGTGAGGCCATTCTACCTTTTCAATCCTCAGACAAGGTGGGGTCATGAGAGGTACAAACTCAATCTTAACATATTGCCATTCAGGGAACAACTAAATCCATTCATTCGGATTAAAAAAAAAAAACAAAACCAAAAACCACCAAAAAACAAAAAAACCTCCTTTTTGAAAGCAATTCAAACATGCATCTCAAATAACAAAGTAGTTTTCAATTATCTGCTTTTTGAAAGAGAAATAATAAAGGCAGTTTGCATTTTCACTGAAAGCGATTCAAAATGCTAATCTGTAGAGGGACAAGACTACTAATTACCCAATTCTTTAAATAGGATTTGTCTGTTCAAGATCATCCCCCTCCTCAGGTTAAAGAGGTAGCCAACATGTCAGACATGCTTTCATTAGACCTCTGCTCCCTCCACCACCAGCCCCTGCCAAATTTGTCACTACTGTTCCCAGTGACAGGGGTAATGGGCTAAGGTTTCCTCATGGTAAATGCTCCCTCTGGCTCTCATCAGTACTTCAGCCACTGTCAAACTGTGCTTAGCAAAAGTGTAGACAATGTTGTTAAAGAGAAATTTTAAAAAGAAAAGAAAAGAAAAAAGGCAAACTAATCAGAACAAGAGCCTGCTTACTGCCTATCAACAATGATATTCCCACTGAGCCTTCCACTACTACATATACAACAATGATGGCTGTATATTAAAAAGCAATAAAAAAGAAATCTACTTGATTATCAGTTTTTAATATACAGACGAGGATCAGCAAACAAAACAAGCTCTTAGTACCTTATCCTTTAATTGTGCAATCACTCTGAAAACTACACTGGAAAGCCTTACGGGATTATTTCCTTAGAAAAATCTTGCCATGTCACAAGCAAATTCTGTGTCAAAACTTCAACTGGGAGTCCCTACCTTCCAGTACCACACAATGCTCATGGGATAATGACCTTCACACATAATTATACCATCATTTATAAAGCAGTAACAATATCATAAACCCCCAAATTATTAATAGTATCTTTATTAATACACGGCATGAAAAAAATACAGGTGCGAACTTTGCAACAGAGACCCATAAACCTAGCTTAGCCTTTTTTCAAGGTACATATAGTCACTAAAAGGGATTTCCATACCTATTTTAAAACTGACTAGGATCCACAGAAAACATTATTCCTCATAATAAAGACTTACAAAAAATGAAACTGAAAAAGGGTCTCACGGGACACAATTAACCATGGATGTGTTGAGGAGGAACACTGGGCCCCTGGCCCTACCACGGCCCCTCTGGTCCCACTGGAGGATGGGCTGGTGCCCTCCAGTTTCTGCCCCTGCTCTCCCCTGTGGCTCTCCGGTTCCTTCCAACACAACATTGAGAACCTCGCCGAAGGCTTCGTCCTGTACAAACTAGAGGACCGAACAGATGTTTAAAGCAATGCCAGAACCTGTTCAGGAACAAGACACTATTAATCAGGCAGCTACGGGGATGCCAGGGCCATGTGCTAGATCGGCAACGCAAAGCTTGCACCGGGGTAGAGGAGGGGAAGGTTTTTTCCCAGTGGTGACTCAAAGGAGCAGCATCCCTCCAGATGATGGCAGAGCCTGCTCTTATCTGCCTCTGAAACACCACTTAGACACATTCTAAATTATCTTGCTTGTCCCAGTCAGAAAGGCTAAGAAAACAAGCTCCTTTCTTGAGGGAGTTATTGAATTGCAGAAGTGAATTCAACCTGATAGTTTAACATCAAGCAAGCAATATAATCACTAGATAAAATTCAATTTCCTAAAAAAGCACCGAAAAATTACTGTTGCCAACTTACTCTACAGAAGTTTATATTCGACAAATCGCAAACTTCATCCCATCACAGTTTATAGAACTGAACAAGAATTGAACTAAAAACATACTGCAAGGCCAGGGAAGTGAAAAGCTGAATTTGCCCCAGACCATTGGAACTAGCCATATGAAGACAGACCAACACACATAACCAACACTAAACAGCAATTTTAATGTCAGTGTCCATCTAAGAAACAGAAGGTCAGACAGGTGCCATTGCTGAACAGCATCTCTTCTGCTGGAGGTAGCTAACCCAAGGTTTTTCTTATTTCTTTATATTTTCAGAAATATATTTATATGGCCCTACTATATTTTTTAAAAATTGGCCATTTTTTATTTGGCCATTTTATATGGCCCTACCAATATTTTGGGAAAATATTCCTCAAATTAAAAAAAAAAAAAAAAAATAAAAGAACATCAAAACAGAAATAAATGAACGGTCATAACAATTTGACAAAAGTTTCAGAGATCAGACAGATCAGGCATACAGTAAGCTCCAAAGCAAAGGCTGCCATTGCAGCACAACTAGGCTAAAGGAATGTTTTGACTTGAGCAATTCTGCTGACTCCTGTTATGGCAAGGAGATGTACTCTTTCCCTGTCAAAACATTTAAGATTTAATAGTTTAAATCCAAGACCTCGGGTGTAGAAATGGGTGCAGGTGCCAGCACAGACTAGGCTGTTCTTTATACACAACTGCACTGTGTGAGTGAACGAGGAATTCTCGACTTGCTTCTTCAGTTCCTGAAGAGTCTCAAAGTGTGGTCTCAAGTACAGCATGTAACAGCCATAATCTTAAACCTAACGAAGCTATGGATAATTTACAGGAATTACAGGAACTGTAAGCTACATTTCACATTCCCCAGATGACTGCCCTGACCACTTGGCTTCAAAAAAACTCACAATCCTTTCTCTGATGCAGTAAATGTTTTTGCAAAATAGCACAGCACCAAGACTGTCCCATGAGCTGGAAGCACAGACTTCAGCCCGGGCAGGCGCAAAGGATATTCTGCATCTCTCTCTGTGAACCAGGTGCTCTTGGACATCACAGCTTCTAGCTTTCGGGTATGCTCAAGTTCTTTGCCTAGTATTACAGCTAACAGATAACCACTAAGAACAAAGCATGAGGATTTCCGCAATTCAGTCAAGTCAGAGAGGAATGTTTGTTGCAAGAAGATGAGCAGGGTCAAACAGCTTCAGCATTCTCCCCATCTTTTTTCACTGTCACTCCCTAAAGCCAACTTAATTCTCCTATTCTGACAGACCACCTGGCCGCAACTGGAAAATACGCAGCCACGTTCAGAAAAAGTTTAGGGAAGTCTTAATTCTCAGTGCGCATTACCTCAGTCACGTAATACAGAACAGAAACCCATCCTCAATGTTATCCAGCCATTATTTCATTTTAATTTGTTCATTAGAACACCATGAATGCAAGCTCCCGTTTTAAGATACTTCAAAACAAAAGAAGAATGCTTATCATATGAGGTAAGTGAAACTCCAAGCAATATTCAAATCTATTCAGCAAAAGTAGCCAAGTAGCTTTCCCTTTCCATGCAATTGTATTTTCAGATTCCCAGATCTTAAAATATGCTGCCACTGATTGGATTCCAAAAAACAATGTGAGCCAGTTAGGTATTCACTTTTGAAAATAAACATCATATAAAAGTATTTCTTTCACGTATTTCGTTTTAAATTTAAACAAGGCATCAACTTCGTGGCAGTGGTTTTAAGGCTGTATTCTAAATTAAATTAATACTTCATTGACCAACATTAAAGTATACATTTATTAACATTCTAGAAAAGTAATGATGCTTCCAGAGGCTTGCTATAATGTGCTGTTTGCAATCTCTGGAACTATTGGTTTAATTTACTAACTGCATGTTCCAAATTCTCAATTAAAAAAAATATAATAAAATTGAGGGGAAAAACAGATGAACTGGCTTATTTCAGCACGACCATTTTACCTTTAGCAAAGCCAAGACCACATAAAAAATAATAAAGAGGTGAAACAGAGCTAAGCATTCTAAAAGAAAATACAATGGTGATTCAGGACATAGTCTTCAGTCTAGCACTTTGTCTGCCTTCTATGTCACCTAATGTGTTGAAATTGGTTTGAAACTTGGCTCATGAGGAAGTATGTACATTTTCTAAATCCTCTACTGTAATCAAAGTAAGTATAATGCACTACAATAAAGAGCAAATTCATTTAGTTTGTTACATGAAAACCTCCAGTTTATATATATAGATTGCATGGCTTCAAGTCTCTTTTTAAACATAAAATAATTTCCACCTTCTGTCTTCAGCAAATACCCAAACAAAGGTGACAAATATTGTTGAGTGTTAAATGTAAAGCACTTAAAAGGCTATGAAAAAATAAATTAAAATCTAAAGGTGGTATAAAAACTAAATGTTCATTGTTTGCACAGTTTTCAAAAAGAGGAAGAAAAGATAGACCAAAGTAACCAGAGTATTGTATGTTTGCTGTTCCAAAAATAAATCACAGCTTCATAAGCCTACACTTGGAACTCATTTCAGACACCAAAGTTTTAGACACTAAAAAAATTTCGTAAAGGGCACAACACAAGTAAAATAAAATTAAAAGTATGTAACAGTATTTCTACAGCAATCACGTAAGTTTCCAATTTTGGGAGCATTACAGCAAACAACACATAACAGCCCTTCAGAAGAGGAGGGGGGTAAAAATATGCCTCAACAGTCATCCTCTAAACGATGCCAGTATGCTGCCATCACCAAGTATCTTCTTTAGATTAACCAAACTGCCTAATGAAAAAATCCATTTCCAAGTGACAAGAGGTCACCATTTTAAGTAACAGTGAAAGGAGCTTTAATACATTAACTTTTGCTAATGCCAACTGGCTTTAAATACCTAAACTTTGAAGCATAGAGCAAACAAACAGATTCAGCATCATTTTCCTGGGTTTTATTTGGGTCTTTCTAGGTCTTCTAGATCTTTCAGACCTAAATATAACAAAATAACTCCAAACAATGATAATAAAAACCATCAGAATTCAGCTATCCTTTCAGTACATATTTGAAACACTCAGTACTCATGCCATTCTATTCACATTAATTCTTCACACTTTATGCTTTTGTACCCTTGCCTCTGTAAAAAAAACCTCATACACTGAGAAAGGTATTTTCATGTATATAAAAATATTTGTGATCAGCTAGCATCTGAATTATCCTCACAATGAAAAGCTAAACTGAAGCCTAGAGAAGTAAGAATTACAACCGATTACACCAGATTTGAAAGACTTTAAAACTCAGATATATTAGAAAATATTTATGTGATCAAACAAATGTGCAAGTTCATTGCACAAGTCAGTATGCAATTTCATTTAGCATAAAAGAACATTATCGAAATGTGGTTAGCTGAAATTAGGTATATTTATTTCTATATTGAGAGACTTAGCTAGTGGTATACATTCCGTATAATACAAAGCCAGTCTGTCCATATATTTTCGTTATCGTCACACAGAATCACAGAATGTAAGGGATTGGAAGGGACCTCAAAAGATCATCTAGTCCAATCCCTCTGCCAGAGCAGGAACACCCAGATGAGGTTACACAGGAAGGCGTCCAGGCAGGTTTTGAATGTCTCCAGAGAAGGAGAATCCACAACCCCCCTGGGCAGCCTGTTCCAGTGTTCCGTCACCCTCACTGAGAAGAAGTTTCTTCTCACATTTAAGTGGAACCTCTTGTGTTCCAGTTTGCACCCATTGCCCCTTGTCCTATCATTGGCTGTCACCAAGAAGAGCCTGGCTCCATCCTCGTGACACCCACCCTTCATATATTTATAAACATTGATGAGGTCACCCCTCAGTCTCCTCTTCTCCAAGCTAAAGAGACCCAGCTCCCTCAGCCTTTCCTCATAAGGGAGATGCTCCACTCCCTTAATCATCTTTGTGGCCCTGCGCTGGACTCTCTCCAGCAGTTCCCTGTCCTTCTGGAACTGAGGGGCCCAGAACTGGACACAATATCCCAGATGAGGTCTCACCAGGGCAGAGTAGAGGGGAAGGAGAACCTCTCTGGACCTACTAACCACCCCCCTTCTAATACACCCCAGGATGCCATTGGCCTTCTTGGCCACAAGGGCACAGTGCTGGCTCATGGTCATCCTGCTGTCCACCAGGACCCCCAGGCCCCTTTCCCCTACACTGCTCTCCAATAGGTCGTTCCCCAACCTATACTGGAACCTGGGGTTGTTCCTGCCCAGGTGCAAGACTCTACACTTGCCCTTGTTATATTTCATTAAATTTTTCCCCGCCCAACTCTCCAGTTTGTCCAGGTCTCGCTGGATGGCAGCACAGCCCTCTGGCATGTCAGCCACTCCTCCCAGTTTTGAGTCATCAGCAAATTTGCTGAAAGTGCGCTCTAATCCCTCATCCAAGTCATTGACTTATATATTGAATAATACTGGTCCCAGTACCGACTCTTTAGGGACTCTGCTAGATACAGACCTCCAACCAGACTCCGCCCCATTGACCACGACTCTCTAGCTTCTCTCCTTCAGCCAGCTCACAGTCCACCTCACTACCCGATCGTCCAGTCCACACTTCCTCAGTTTTGCCGTGAGGATGCTGTGGGAGACGGTGTCGAATGCTTTACTGAAGTCAAGGTAGACCACATCCATCGCTTTGCCATCATCTATCCACCTGTTTAAGTCCTCATAAAAGGCTATGAGGTTGGTCAAGCACGACTTCCCCTTGGTGAAGCCACGTTGACTGCCCCTAATGACCCTCTTCTCCTTGATATGCTTTGAGACAGTGCCAAGGATAAGTCGTTCCATCACGTCAAAAATAGTTTCAAGACAAATTTTACTCCAAGTTTCTCAGCGATATTTGATGCTAAGCAGTTAGTTGCTAGAGATCACTGGATCTAATCATAAGAGAGGAACCTTCAACCAAACCTAAAAAATACCACAGATCATGGTTTAACTGGTCTTAGTGAACGTATCATCACAGTCAGTATTATCAAATCACATTTAATAATTTATTTAATCACTTATTGTATTTACTGTGATAAAAATGACACTTTTTCAGAATGAGATTAAAAAAAAAGTTTCTGATTTAAGTTACAATATAGACTTCCAGAACAGGTGATCTTAAAGCTTTTAAGTTACACATATTAAATAAGTCTGAGGATTAACGCTGTACCATAGCTAGAAAAGAAGACACACTATCAATTTAGAACATTTTAAAAAAGTTACAAAAATCATAGAACACGTTGCTTAGAAAAAATATGCTATTTAAAAATACAGAGAGTGCAGAATTGAAGACTGCTTATCTGCAGTAGCAAAACCAATAATGTGTGCTTTAGACAATATTTCCAATACCAAAAAGCTGATGCTGTGAAAATATGGGAGACTGGCTGGGAACAAAAGAAAAGCGCTAAGTACTACAGCTTCTCCAATGGCTAAAAGTAACTGCATTAACAACAAATAGAATTCACCTCCAGAGCAGATCTCATTTGTATCAAACTTCAAGAAAACTTCAATTACCTAATCACCATGCATTTAACGTATTTAATATAAATTTGAATAATGCCTTAACGTGCGTGAACTTTACACAGGAAGTTCTGGATAGCCGTACACAATTTAAGACTAAGGTAAAATAAGAACATACATGAAAGTCAAATAGGAAAATAAATTATTCCTTAGTGATAAAACAGCAAAATCTCACGCAATTAAAACAACGTTGGGTTTTTGGGTTTAACATCAATAATGAATACAGCAGAAAACTACACGTATCAGTTGAAGGAATTACATTTTCTTGGAAGGACTTCATCCATGCATATTTTGCAAGACTACGAAGTTCTAACCGTGTACTGGAAAAGGTAACTTCAAAATAGTATCAGTTCCACTCATGGACTCCAGATGAACTCTAGCTATGTGTTAACTGAATTACAGTTTTTAATCTCAACATAAATTAATCAAGGCAGAAAAACTGGACACAATTTAGATTAAAAGCATTCAAGACCTTACAAGTAGACATTGAAAATGGAATGTGCCTCACAAGAGAAGAAACAGGAGGTAGTTGGTTTGTGGCTACAAACATCTGAAGCTGAAAGTTTCAGACAGCTGGAATATAAAGGTGTGGGACTGAAGCAAGTTGCCAGGAATTAAGAAAGGATGTGGCCTATAATGTATCAGATATTCAATGGCATCTGTGGACATAAACATCTTTAACCTTGTGTCAGATGCTCCTTTTACACTGAGGTACAAGCTAAGGAATCTTGCATTTACTTTATAGCTAAGTATGTATAAGCAGTGATGACAGCGTAGACAATACACTATAAATTAACACATGTGACACATCCAACAGCCTAAGAACTTTACCACTTGACAGAGAGTAATAGCCAAGAAAAAACATAAGGAAATGATTGTGGATTACACTAAGTATTTTGGTAATTAAAGCAAACTAGAGTTATAAATCAATTGATCAAAATAATGCCTATATTCCTCGACACTTTATTGTAATCTCATAAATGGCTTTGCATTGTTTTGTATAAAGTAATTTGAGAAGTGATGAAGGAACAATTTTTGATAGGCTTTGTTATTAAATAGTGTGTTTGTAGGCAAGGACAACATAAGTCTTCACTGATACTTGTCAAAAGTAGTTCAAATTACCACAGCTTTCTTCATCCTTTTGTAATGGTATCAACCAAAGTTATAGCCAATTATAAAGTGTGCTGCTATCTATAATCAAGTTTCAGATTTGAGCAGTCTAATCCTTGGGAACTAAATGCAAAGCAAAAAAAAAAAAAAAAAAAAAGTTCTTGCTCACCATAAAAGAACTTTTTAATAAGCTTAATTGGCACCATCATTTTTCCTCATAAGAACAGGACAATTTTTTTTCAACATTACAAAAAGAACCGAATAAGATAGCATCTAATACAGTTTATTCATCTCTTGCCAAACGTTTCCAGTACAGAGGCTGAAAATATAATGATTTTGATTAATCTGATGTTTGTAAGTGATGAGCATTTACTGTTCTCATTGAAGCCACAAGGAGTTGCTAAAGCTGGGCAGCTTTGAACAGCAGGACGATCCCCATACACAGCCAAATTTGGTAAGTAACTCAGCTACCTACATCTGAAACCTTTGGTCTCTGGGAATCTACATATCTCTAGTAACAGCACACATCTTAAACCCTTCTAAACTGATACCCACAATGAATAGACTCATTTTGGTTTTATGTAGTGCTGGGGGAGCACATGGTGCTAAGCAATAACAAAATGTTCCAGTCCCCTGCTATGATTTCTACCCCAAAGAGCTGGAAGGGCACAAGCTGTAAAGCACAGAAAATGCAAAACACAACACAAAACACAGACAGAATGACAAGTGGTTGTTATTACTGAAATGCGTTACAAAATAAGTGGATTTGCAGGAGTTTTTTGAAGGAGGATAGTGAAGGATCTTTACGTACGTTAATTGGGAGGCTGTTCCATGTGTAGGAGGCAGCGTGGAAAAAGACACAAAGTTGGGAGTGAGCAAAAGAGACAAAAGGGGAATTAAGAGCGATGCTTGGGAAGTGCTGACAGTAAAGGAAATGAGGACCAAGGTTAAGCCAGAACCAAGAGTGCCTTGAACATATGGCTAACTCTGTGCAAGGGAGGAAAAAGAATTCCTGGCAAAGGCTTAAGAAGCAAGGAAAACATGGGCAATTATACAGGAAAAGAGAAATGATTTGTGTAGCATGTCCCATAGAAAAAAAATGAGAGTTAGGAAGTGGGAGACCGGTTCACATCAAATAACTAGGGCAACAAACATTTCAGTCTCAAATAACAGAAAATAATTAACCTCGCTGAGATTATTACCAATACCCAGCCAGATGTGAGGAGTGATAAGAACATTAGACTGCAGTGATTCTTTATCTAAAACTGCTGGATCATGTGAAAAATCACCACGTAGTGTAAAAAACACATACCCAAAATAAATTCAAATTGAAAAGGTTAGGAAAAAAAGGTGTTTTAAACATGCCATTCAATGTAGCAGTAAAATGTGTTTGCTGTGGTTGTTCTAGAAAACTACTAAACTCAGTTGATGCACAAATAAATTCTGTCCATACAGGGGTTTAGCTGTTGCATTCCCATTCATCATCACTGTCACTACTTGTGAGAAATACACAAACTCTCACTGTCCACTGATCTTTGATGAAGAAAACTTAAAATACAAAGCTGCGACCTCATAAGAGAAATCAAATATTCTTAAAGCATATAAAGGGGAATGAAATACCCTTCCTTTACTTGTTCTGAGCCAGAAGTATCTTTTTGCATGGTTTAAGTTTACTTTCCTTACACATTACAATTTTGTGTCATTTACAAGTACATATTCATTAGCTCTTGAGAGTTCAAGTACAAAAAATATTGAGTAATTTGTCACCAACATTAGTAATAGCAATTTCTATATTACTGAATCCTTAAAAAGTAATATTGCAATTAATAATACCACTTCCTCTCCTTGCCCAGCATTTTCAAAAGAATTATAAGTATATTGATTACTCTTAGTAAGTATCTGTTATCTTTTGAGTTTAAACACAAATGCAGGTCCAAGCAACTCACATCTTATCAATAGGTGTAGAGCTTGAATACTTGTATCTGAGTTCAACTCATGATGTCATTGATGTCCACCTCTACAATAGATTAAATCAAATCATATATCTATTTTAAGTTTCCAGTAAAATACGACATGTAAGTGTCTACTCCTCTTCCATGTAGTGAAAGTCCATCAGTAAGCCCTATTAGCACTGCTTACTTTTTTTTTCTTTTCTTTCCACTCCTACTGTTACAAATTCACTGTTCAGAATTAGATGATTGAATGTTGGTCACTTCTACTATATCTTAGTGAGAGGACTCAGTAAAGCAGTCCCTCTCTTTTTCTTTTTGTATTTCTGTGTGTGTGTAAAACTGCAGGAAAAAGAAAATATTAAATACATTTCCAAACTCTATTTCAGAAGGTCTCAATTTAGGAATTCTTTCTTTAACTCCAGTTAAAGCTTATAGGAAAATTCCTTTAGCTTCAAAATGAAGTCTGACTTCAAAAAACTCTACGTAGCCTTTTGCAGGTTTTAAAGTGTACAAAGCAGAGGATGTCAGTTAGAGCCTTAACTACAGAGCAAGAAATTTATGCATCTTTACACTCGCTATATGAAGGTACACCACACACACTTCTGTTTGAACAAGCTCCTATCACACTACCTCAAATACTCAGGAAAATCTGTACTTACCCACAAATCATGTTCAGCGTAATCAAACAGCAGCCAAACCTTTCTGTCACTGTGAGAAAGGAAAACCTTCTGCAACGCAATCACATTAGGGTGCTTCAACTCTCGTAAAAGCTGCAGAGAAAAAGAGATGATCTTGTTACTTCTGTGCTTGTTAAGGAAAGCAAACACAACAACAAAAAAACCAAAATGGGTCTTAGCACAAATAGCGAACAAGTAATCCTAAAAAAGACCCTAGAAGAAAAGATGCCACTGATTCAGCACACTATCTTCAAAACGTCAAAATCAGGATACACACAGCCCCCGTGGCACGGGTTGCTGTTCTGCTCTGCTGTGTTTGCATCACAAGCTGCCTGTGTCTGTCCCACGCTCAGCACCCAGCTGCCCATCCTACCTATTGATCCCACGCACCCTCGGCTTCTCTCCTGAAGGATGTTATTCCACACAAACTAACTGTTTTCTCTTATCAAAAGGTGAACATCGAGATTTAAGGATGCCGGAATGAAGCTCATGCAGCTGGTCCAGTTCTTTGTGTGGACACCACAGTTCTTTATCACCACATAATTATTGTATTACCAATAATCTTCTTTTGCACTGGATCCCTGCCTTACTTTCCTGGAAGTCCACAGGGTTGATCTTCTCAGAGCATAAGGATGTTTTTCAACTAAAAGTTTACCAAAACCCTTTTTGTAACGGTTGTTTCAACTACTATCCTGTAATCCAGAAATAAACCCAAGCTTATTTACTGCTTGCCAGAAAGAAAACTAGGTCTCATGACTAATTAGACAGCACATTAAAGCAGGCACCGCTGCTGAAGTCACCCTTCTGCCAGATAAAATCAGTCTTCAGGAGGAGCTGGGAAGCAGTACTCCCAGAAATATCATTTCCATGGACTCGCTGTTTTTGGGGGTTTTTTTCCCCTCCATACTGCAGCCACAAGAATGATGGACCACTTCTATCTGAAAATTGCCTTCATCTGCAGCACTAGTATATAAATTGCCAAGTGTCAATTTATACGGCGAAACAGTAAATGAAGTCAGTTCCAAGACACATTGAGAGAAACTAACCTTCCCTTTTTTCACCTTACAGAAGAGGACTTGGGATGTTTATTTTAAGGGATGGGGAGGAAATACACGCCATGGGGTGTATTAGAAGGGGGGTGGTTAGTAGGTCGAGAGAGGTCCTCCTTCCCCTCTACTCTGCTCTGGTGAGACTTCATCTGGAATATTGTGTCCAGTTCTGGGCGCCTCAGTTCAAGAAGGACGGGGAACTGCTGGAGAGAGTCCAGCACAGGGCCACGAAGATGATGAAGGGAGTGGAGCATCTCCCTTATGAGGAAAGGCTGAGGGAGCTGGGGCTCTTTAGCTTGGAGGAGACTGAGGGGTGACCTCATCAATGTTTATAAATATATGAAGGGTGGGTGTCACGAGGATGGAGCCAGGCTCTTCTTGGTGACAACCAACAGTAAGACAAGGGGTAATGGGTTCAAGCTGGAACACAAGAGGTTCCACTTAAATTTGAGAAGAAACTTCTCAGTGAGGGTGACGGAACACTGGAACAGGCTGCCCAGGGAGGTTGTGGAGTCTCCTTCTCTGGAGACATTCAAACCCGCCTGGACGCCTTCCTGTGTAACCTCATCTGGGTGTTCCTGCTCTGGCGGGGGGATTGGACTAGATGATCTTTTGAGGTCTCTTCCAAGCCCTAACATTCTGTGATTCTGTGAAAGGAAAAAGAATATTATATTATATTATATTATATTATATTATATTATATTATATTATATTATTTCTTTGGCTATATAGATCTGTCAAGACAAGAAATCTTCTACTAAATATTACAACTGCTTAAATCTATTTCAGTTTGCCAGCAAATGAAATAATTAAAATGTTTTTTCTACCATGCAGGAAATGTTTTCTTTTTGTTTCTTCCTCTCCCTAACACCAAGCATTTCTAGCTCTAAAAGAAAGACATTCCTCCCTAATGAATTGATCAGTAGTCATGCTCAGGTATCACCTACAAGATACGGTAAAAATCTTTTTGTCACTTAACAAATAGTAACAACTTGCAGAATTATAAACTAACAAAACCCTAGAGATAAAAATTGTCTCTCTTTGACATGCATCAAGAGATGCTGCCATATACCTTGTCTTTACTAACAGTACAAGCTATTTTCATTTTAGGATAATTTTTAAACTAAGGAGAGAAAAAAAACCATCATAGTAAGCACTTTTTAAAAATTGCTATTAGATTTTTCTTAAGGATACCACTGACAGAAATAGTCATATAAAATAATTCCAATTTTTTTTAAAAAAAAAGGAAAGGAAAAAAAGGCATTCTCTCAAAATAAGCAAAATTTTGCAGTAAGAGACAGTCAAATAGGATATAGTTCCATATCAAATGCTAGCATATAATAAATAAGTTAACAGAAAAATTCTGTAGAGCATACAAATAGAAAGAAAGCCTAAAGTGTTGTGCATTAACAGAAAGGTACTATACGAAAATTAAGACAGGAATGTGCCTATTCTGCAGCTCCCAAACACCACTGCTCATGCCAGTCCACACTGAGAAACCATCCTTAGCAGTGATGACCATCAATCAGAACAGCCTGATCAATAAGTGAAACCAAAAACCTCTCCTCTTCACACAAGTCATGAAAAAGGATACTTTCAGATTAAAGAAAGTGTTAAATTTCTTAGCCAAAACAATGACATACACTCATTTACAATAAGTTATTTCTAATGCATCGTTCTCCTCTTCTGAGCCAACTTAGATGACACAAGCAGCATTCTTACCCCAAACCCAGCATTTTTGACGTGATGAAAACTGTTATTGCTATGACCTTAAACGCTGCTTTTTGTAAAAAAAACATGAGAAGACAAGGAAGAAAACATTATGTTAGTGTGGAGTTTCTAACAGACGATTTCTGTATCTGACCCAAAGCTGAGGAACACAGCACTCTCATGCCAACAAACAGCCTCTGCAATGATGTTCTGATGCTGCGTTTTCCAGCTACTTGATGGCTTTTTATGGTTGCAGCCATAGCCGGCGAGAGCTCCTGCCGAACTCACCGTGTCTCTTTAGGTAGGTCACAGACACGCTCTCTACCCACCTCCTTCTCAAGTCTGTTCTGCTCAGAAAACCTCGCAGTTTTTCCAAGCCATATTATGAATGAACATGTTAAAAGCAATAAGGTTGTTTTTAAAACCGCAACCTAGAAGATGCCGTGATGTTTGCAATACCTTTATCATAGGGGCTACGGCAGCTTTACAAATAACAATTTTTGGTTGGTTGGTTGGTTGGTTTTTTTTCCCAAGAGGAGCAGTTACAAAGCAAAACATTTCAGAGGTGTGAATGCTTACCAAAACGCATCTAATAGTTATATGTAAGAGGATATTCCCAGTTTATACAGAACATTTAAGGACTTGATTCCCTGAAACTCATTCTGTAGTTGTATTAGACACTGACCAATATAAAAAACTAGACTGAAAATTTGTTAAATTATCTTGTTCCACCTAACTGTGTAACAGAAAATACTGATAAGTTATTATTAAGAACATTTAAATAAGCTTTTGTGTTATCTATTCTGTGCTCCAACAGATGAACAAATTTGTTAATTAAGGAGGAAGACAACTCAATTTTTGTGTTATTCTCATTTATCTTAACTGAATGCTTTGCAATTACCATGGACAGTCATTTTGGAAGCGCTTTTGTAGTTTTAGCAAATAATGGACCTTTCTACCTTCTTTTACTGAGCCACAATCTTAATGTAGCAGGAGGCTGTAAAAAAATTTCACACACAACAGAAAGCTCCAGGTGTAAAGCAGTGGCACGCATCTAAACCAGAAGGGCTCTAATGGCTCTGCTACATTCCAGTCGCCCAGATTCCCGGTGCCCCAGTGGAAGCCGGACCAAGTGAGGGTTGGCCCCAGAATCCAGTGCAGCAGGTGGAGAACAGGAACTCTGCTCTGCTCTGTTCCAGCTGCCCTGGGCTTGCAATGGTGCTCGACACTACCCCAACGAGATCAAAATCCATAGCTTAGGGTACAAGTGACCAGCGTGAGTCATGAACAGAAATGTCGGTCAGATTTAGGTCTAAAAATAATCTCAGTAGGTCGAGAGAGGTCCCCCTTCGCCTCTGCTCTGCCCTGGTGAGACCTCATCTGGAATATTGTGTCCAGTTCTGGGCCCCTCAGTTCAAGAAGGACAGGGAACTGCTGGAGAGAGTCCAGCGCAGGGCCACAAAGATGATGAAGGGAGTGGAGCATCTCCCTTATGAGGAAAGGCTGAGGGAGCTGGGGCTCTTTAGCTTGGAGAAGAGGAGACAGAGGTGTGAGTTCATTAATGTTTATAAATCTGTAAAGGGTGAGTGTCACGAGGATGGAGCCAGGCTCTTCTCTGTGACAACCAATGATAGGAAAAGGGGCAATGGGTACAAACTGGAACAAAGGAGGTTCCACTTAAATTTGAGAAGAAACTTCTTCTCAGTGAAGGTGCCACAAGATATTACAAGATAAAAACCTGAACATAAAAGTAATAAATACTAGCAGTTGCAGATCCCTAAGTGAACACAGCATCATATTTTAATAGTACTTTAGCTTACTGTTCCTCTAAAATTTGAGTTACATCATACCCAACTTGCAGTAAAATGCTATTATAATAAAAATCTGTCTCTCAGGTGAGTTACAGTACATTTCTTTCTTGGTAACAGCATACAAAGTAGGTTAGGCAGAAAGCCATTGAGAAGGACATCATTCTGGATTGTCAACATCTGTGCAACTTTGACTGTCCTGTACAATGGCTTTCTTGTGAACATATTACTTTTTTTTTTTTTAATTATTCTTCCGGTCAAGAGAATTGTAGAAGCATCTTTGCTTTTTACAGCTCTTGGTTGATGCCACAGTCTCGGATTTTAAAATGCTGCATTTGGATAGCCCAGGTAGCATGAAACAGCTTGTAAGATCCCAGACAGCTACACAGTAGATGTAGAATTGCTAGGAATTTCTTCTGCTGTCTGACAAGTAAGTTCTCTCACAAGGGAGAGTGAGCATTTCCCTCATAAGTGAATGTCTCTTACAGCAGGGCAGGGCTGCGGGTTGTGATGGGAAAGTCTCTGATGAGTGAGGAAAAAAGTTGGCAACAGAACTGCTACAGAGCTTGAAGCCTTGGAAATCTCAAGTGTCAACAGTCAAGCTGAGTTAAACTTTGCATGGAAAGTCAAAATAAACAGAAGAGATTGTCTAGCCAGAGAAGGAGCACAAGAGTGTACACACAGAAGAATAAGAAAGTAAAAGCGTGATATAAAGACAAAAATAATGATCTAAAATATTTTACCTTTGGTTTTAATGACAGCTACAATACTGATAATGGAAAGAATGAACACACATACTCCAAATGCCTCACGTTTAAAAAAGTGAAAATTAGCACAAGTCAGATACAAGCAGAACTTGGAGGCAACATCATATGATTAGCAAATACGGCACATACATTTATAAAGGGGATAGTGAAAGGAGACAAGGCATCTGCAGACCTGTTAATCCAAACCATGCACAAAAAAAAAAAAATTGAAACAATGAATATAAAGAAAAATGTGTTAAAAACAAACTACTCAGATTTTCTTCTCTGATAAAAAAAAATTTAAAAAATAGTTTTGTTTTGGTTTTTTTACACAGGCAGAAGATCTGTGTTCAAATTTCAGCTTTTTAAGAGCATTAAGTACTTTGTCAGGTGGGAAAGATGACAACTGGAAGAAGTTTGAGGTGAGCAAGAAACTACCTAAAAAGGCAATTGCTGACAGAAAACACTTAAAGGTAAAGCAGTTCCATATATTAACTATTTGCAGAGTTACCAAAGAATAGGTATTGTGCTTATTAATACAACCAATCTTAGCATCAAAATCGTGAATATGAATGAAATTATGTGATTAAATAAAGGTGGCATTCCCGATGAAGAAAAGGAGTGTGATACTACATCATCTTTTACTATACTTTATGACTGAGTAAACAAAGAGTAACAGAAATGGGATGAAATTAACAGCACGAAATCTGAATTCATGGGAGCAAATGTGATACTGGATATACTGGTTGAAGTACTTACAGGTGAGAAAGGAACATATTGGTATAAATACATAAAAGACTTCTGTGATATACTGTTAAAATAGTACATACAGTTTTCTTTACCTGTGCTCAAATAGCTCCTCCTCCACACACACACACAAGGATGAACTCACCCTGAAAGCGGCCAAGGGTGATTAAAGGAGCAAACCGTCTATCCCTCAACAGGGAAGAAAAGGCTCGCTCAATTACTGTAACTAATCAGATACTGAAAGGAAATAAGATTGCTATCCACTAAAATACAAAGGCCTGAGGACCAAAGATGAAAGACATAATCATGCTAAATGGCAATCATGATTCAAGAACAAACAGATACAACTGATAAGTTTACCCTGCAAGACAGCATCTCGTGAACAGAAAGGTTCAGGAAGAGGTTGAATGGCTGTTCCACATAGAAATGTCCACATTCTGTGTAGAAATGTGGATCAGAAGAAGTTATATGCAAGACCAAAGCTCAAAGACAAGCTCATAAAAGCAATTGTACAGTACAGAATTCTAAAGCTGCACCTTGTGTGATTAATATATTCAAAGCCTGTTAGGTCACTGAAGTTTTAAGTAGAAGCTGAGGTTTCCAAAGGAATCCATAGATCATAATTTTACTCCTTCAGCAGCTCTTTAAAAATTCCAACTTATTTAGATGTTATTAATCAAGACTGGACTCTCTCCTCCATGTTATTAATATTATCCTTTCCACATAGGTCCTCTCATGCCTATTATCATACTGAGCTCATGCTGGAGCTTTTCCCTCAGGGAGGGATATAAAAAAAAAAAAGAAAAAAAAAGTAAACCCAGGTAATTTTATTAGACTTGTGTAAGAACAATCCTTGGCTAACTGTGCTACAGGTCTCAAATTTATCAGGAAGAAGAAAGGGGAACTGAAACAGCATATCACATTTAAAAACTGCTCAAAATTCAGCTTTGTTTAGTGATCCAATTGATTCTCAAGTCTGGGACTTTCCAATTTGGATTGCCTTTTCTAGTTGGAGAAATTCCACTCACAGTCACTGCATAAGTAAAAAAAAAAAAAATTACCTAGTAATAGCTTCAGACTGAGCAGGTATAGAGCATTTGTTTATCAGTCCTTCCAGGTGTCTGTGGCCGAGGTCTCAAAAAGATGTGGGCAACATAAAAATGGACCTGCATACATATACACATGCACAAAAAAAAAAAAAAAAAGAGAAGAGAAAAAAAAGAAAGAAACTGCGCAAAGAACCTAAGAAGCAGCGTAAAAGTTTAAGTGGCAGCTTAAGCTCTGCTTCATAGAGGACATACTCTTTGTGTACTGGGCTGTTCAAGCCCTGGCCATGGACAGCCCTTGGCATGCAAAACCAAGTGGAGAAGCAGACTGAGAAGCCAAAAATTAACAACTGCTGGTCTTATATGAACTGCTAGGGGTGCTGCCTCAGTTCACAAGGCACACTCCAAATTAAAATTAATAAGCTAAAATATTTTAAAGCATGAGTCCAAGCAGACTCTCGTCTTCCCTCTAATTCTCCTCTACAAGCACCCAATTTTCATCAGTTTTATCCCAAGCAGTCCTTCATAATGGAACATCCCTCCAAGTCTGCTCTACACGTCCTTCAGCATTTTCCTTTCTTCACCCTTTCATCTCTCTGAAGCACAGAGCCCAAAAACTGTGAGGGCTCCAAACTCTCACAAGAGAAAGATAAACTATGTTTTAAAAAAATAAGTAAGTAAAAAGACACTGAGCAGAATCTGGCTGGTAAATCACCAAATGTCAGGACAGGAAGAGGACAAAAACCTGCCACACCCTCCTCCTATGACAAGAATTAAGAAAGTATTTATTCTATAAATATTTTCATTTTAGGAGCTGAAAATGGCCTGGCATTGCTAAATAACTTTATTATTCTGAAACAAAAGCTTGGCAAAAGATTTTTTATAAGTACTACATTTTAACTAAAATAAAGCAATAGAAACTAGGATAACTGCATTTTTAGTTCTTGACATTCCCAGCAAAAGAAAATTAAGTAACTTTAGCATTTTTCTTGAAGAACATAGGCAGAAATACAAGTATAATGCTTCTTTACATCTCTTAGTTAACAACATGGTACTACTATGATGTAGACTTTTGAAGAAAGTAAAATTACTTCCAAAACAATAAAAAATTGTTAATTTTTAATACAACTATATAAGGAAATGCCACCATTACAATCATACAATATCAACTTAGCTCCAAGGCATATATTTAATATGCCATTTATTTTTATATCTTTTCTATAAAATACATCTGAATTATTATACAATGTAATTTCTGCATCTTTGAAAAGGAAACTTTGTTTCCTTTAGAATGACCAAATTCTATGCTCTCTCTTCTGTTAAAGGCAGCTCTGTAGTTGAATTTGGTCAGTCTGACAGATTTAACAATAACCATTTTCCTGCCAATTGAGAGGTATAGAGAAGTTTAAGCTTTGTCTCTCTCAGAGAGTTCTCTCTTTATTTGGCCTACAACAAAACATATTCATCCCCTCAGATAACACCAACAACTAAATTGAAAATATCTATAGAAAGTAAGTAACCTGCTGAAAAGCCATATGGAATGTCGCCATTTCTGAAGATTTTAAGATACCCTGAATTTGCTTTTTGGTTGACGAGAAAATAAATTTCTTCTGTTACTGAGAAGATAAAGAAATTTCCCACCAAACTAACAGAGACTCTTAAACCTAAAGCTATATTAGCAGAGTCTTTACGATGGGGCAGGAGGAGCAACACACCACTTTGCTAATATATCTTTAAAATTCAGAAGTAGTTTCACACAAATCCACAAACCTACACATTCAGTCTGGGTTTTTGAACTGCAACTAGTTTTCCCTGGCAGTGCTTATTCTAACATTTCCACACTTTTCTGATTTCCTGGCAACCAGTTACCACCTTGCTCTTGCACTGTATCTCACAGAGAATAAACAGTGGTTTTCCAAAAACAAACAGTGTTTTTTCCAAAAAATAGAGGTTTTCCAAAACCCTTGTAGAAGGGCAAATAAGACTAGACACCAATTCTGATCAGTTGTCCATTTTTCAAAGGTTTTCCTCTCAAAAGACTTCAGAAAGACAAATGTTATATGAATCAAAGTAACAGGGATTGTGTTTTAGCAAAAGAATGGCCCAAAAGTTATGTTTTTCCAACCTCAACATAATTAATTATGGCACGATAGTTATGGATCTCTCGGGAGGTAATAATTTTCTAACCTATGCAAAGGACTGGGCAGTGATTGCAATGCTATCCTGAAAAGAATTCCCATAGAAAATATTTTTACAACCTATTTTTCCCTTTAGTCCTACGGTTTACTTATTACTTCCTCCACCTAACTGCCTTTTTGATTAATGGTTTTATTATTAAATCCAGTTTTCATTTTTGTGATACTCCTTCAGTTTTCCACAGTTTATACATTACAAACTACACAATACAAATTATAGTACAAGCTATTTAACAATTATCATGAAAATAAAATCTAGATCTTGAAAAAACTTCCATCCAACAACTTCTTGTGTGTAACTAGTGATAATGACCAGACTCACAACTTGGCAAATACATCTATCGGATTCAGAGAAAAACACAAGTCTGTGCCTGTGCTTTTGATCCTCAAGTTAGCTATCATATGGTATGTAAAATGCCCTTGTTTTGCTTCTATATAGACCCAGAGCACATCAAGCATGACAAGGCTGAGCTGCTCAACACCCCTCTCGAACCTATACCCAAGATACAGAATCTACACCAAAACCATCCATAAAATTCAATCCGTGAGGGGTTCTCTCATATGACACGTAACAGACTTGGCTCTGCAGAAGCTGGCTGGGAAGCTGCCGGCACATCCTCTTGATCTGACAGCTCAATAACCAAAGCAGTCCCACCAAGTGGCAAATCTGGCTTCAGTCTTCCTCTCTGATGCTCTGACCTGACGAATGGAAGGGGCACAGCGCCTGGAAGGGCACAGCTCAAGCACATGAGACTTCGGGACAATATTCCAGGCAAACAGCGGTGACTCCCTGAAGCTTGAAGGAAGGTATCCCAGCCCTAGAAAGAGCCAAGAAACGTTGCCTACATCATGGAACTTACCCTGTTTCCCCAAAAATAAGACAGGGTCTTTAATTTTTGCTCCAAAAGATGTGTTAGGGCTTATTTTCAGGGGATGCCTTATTTTTCCATGAACAATAATCTACATTTATTCCTGGGGAAAAAAAAAAAAAAAATCAACATTTATTCAAATATGGTCATGTCACCACATTCTGGAACATCATCATAACTCTCCAAACCTTGAATTCCATTGTGAATTTCTTGGTTTGGGTCTCATGAGGTCTTTTGAGTGCGATTCCTTTGGGAGTCTCTGCTTTTCTTGGTGAAAGGTCTATCTGTCCTGCTGCATTCTACTGCCAATTAATTTTACTTTTTTACATGTATAGCTGCCTGGACACTATTTACATTGACTTTTTAAAATCAACTGTAACTAGGGCTTATTTTTGGAGTAGGGCTTATATTTTGAGCATCCTCAAAAATCCTGAAAAATCACGCTAGGGTTTATTTTTGGGGTAGGCCTTGTTTTCAGGGAAAAAGGGAAAAAACCCACACAGCTCCCCAAGTATGCATGCTGAATGTTACAAATGCAGCTCCAGAATTTAACTCTGCCCCTGCTTTGGAAAGTACTTGGTGTATTATTCAAGGTCAAAGAATATGCTGCTGCCAAATACTGTCATATCCAAGACCTCAGCTTGCATACAATTATTTCTCAGATACAGAAATACACAGGAATACAAATCAAGTGTTATAATTAGGCAGCACTCTAACAATAATTTAGAAAGTCCAACAGCATCTTAAAAAGGCATTCATCTCATAACATAAAATATTAATCCAACTCTTTCCTGTGATTCAAAACTGTTTGAAAAAAATCTGTGATGGCTTAACTTTATGTCTACTGGTTTTGTGATAGATCAGGTATCAGCTCTCCTGCAGCCAGCATAAAGCCAATGCTCTAAGAAACTGAAAAGAAATTAAATCAAGTGCCTATGCCCCAATCTGGATCAAACACTGATAGTTGATTCACCAACACAACAGCAACTTCCAGCCAGGATATAATTCTGTTAGGTCTTGTTGCCGTGATGCTTCATTACAGAAACAGATTTTTCAGGAAGGAATAATTGCATTTTGTACATTACACTATGTTTTCAGTGACAGTACTACGCAGCATAAACTGTGTGTATTTTCGTATTCCAGGATTAAAAGAAAAAATAGCCTTCTTACAGTTAAAAAGTGAGAAACAGAAAAAAAGAAAACCTAACGATCATTCTTCATATGTACTCATTCTCCTTACTCCAGACTGAGAGACAGGAGTTTAGATACATAATTTATAGTTCAAGTCTTCTTTAAATGGAAAATTAAATCAAATCAGAGGTATGAATTCAAAACATACTAAGCACATTAAACCTCTGTTCCTTATGGGAATCAAGTTAAAGCTGCTTTAGTTCTGAATGACAGCATCCATTAAAGTTTCATGTACGTCAACTGATCTGCTTTAACATCTTACCTCTAGTTAAACAAGCTAATAGACAAGCCTACAGTTGCAAGTATAAATTGAGTCTAATACTATGCTCCAAGTGAGAACGTGCCTGCAGACTGGAGGAGAAAATTGAGTATTTTGGGGTTCTCAACTTCCTTTAATTAACTTGGGTCTGTTTAAAATAGCAAAAGCTTTGCACATAGTTTTACAATCAGGTTTCTTGTATACTGTTTCAGGACAAGATTCATTTAAGAATATTACTCTTTCAGAGTTTTTACTCAAGAATTATAGTGGCAATTAGTCTGACATTTACAATAAATTTAGCATTTCACTCTGGAAGCACAAGGCTAGATCATTCTTAGTGTTTCTTAACACAATTACCCATTAAATTTGTTCTGCTTTTGCTCATAGGTTTTCACTTTTTACCCAAATTTTCTGCAATCCTTTTAGCCACACTTGAGACAAACCTAATGTGTGAAGCAAGCTAAAACAAGATGTGCATTGGCAGGCTCCCAAGTCGTTAAACGCCTACTACAAGACTCCTCTCATACTCTCAGGATCAGACTTCAACTGGATAAAGAAAAGCCAGTTTGTAATCTAAAGCCTGCTATTTCCTCATTCTTCAATTAAACATGAAAAATTCTTCAATGAGCCAATGACTGCAGCAAACCAGTATTTACCCCAATAAGGACTGATACAGTTCAGGAAGGCTCAAAAGGTAGATTAATCTAATTCACAAAATTTGGTGAGCAAAGAGATGCAAATATAAACAAGGTATAGTAAATATGCTCTTATGGCAACCTATAAGGACTCAGAACATCATCAGTTTTGTAAGTGAGATTTTGAAACAACAGTAGGTAATAAGATGAAGAAACCAGTAACTAGTAGAAACTAGTAACTGGTTAATATTTACCATCACGAGAGGTTAGGTATGTGGCATTCTGTATTTAATCTTCCACTGAATATAATCTTTCTCTAAAGTAATTTTTACTGCAAGCAATTGGGTGCTCAACTGACTTTTTTTCCATAGGCAGCAAAAGCCACGTGGCCCTGAAAAAAACATACTATGAACACTCATGTTAGACTTTCTTCCTGAGAACTGAGTGCAGATACTGTCCCAGGTATTATGCAGAAAAGAATAATTGGAACTCACTCTCAAGATCTACAAGAGAACTCTTCCAGACCTGAAATATCTCGTTAAGCATGCAATTAGCGGTAGCAAATGTTTTTATAATCCTAACCAAAATGACAGAGTTCATTTATGTGCATCTTCCTTCTAGAACAACAACTTCAGACTGCCTGGAGAAAAAGAAATACATCTTTCAGAAGTTAGGAAAATTTCTTACACCAATATGCCATTCACCCACTGCTAAGAACCCCCAAGACTACAGCAAGCCTCCTGCAGGTTTGCAGCTCCTAACTTTGCCAAAGTAATTGTTTGGGCTGTGATTTTCCAGTTTGGGCACCAATGAACGTCTGCTTGTTCACATAAACCATTTACCCATTTGCAAAAACACCACTGATGACAAAACATGTAATACATGTATGTTCCTACTCGAAGAAGTAAGAGCTGTTGTACTTGATTCGGACTCAAGAACAATTTTAAGTCTGCTTACAATCCTGCCCCTGATATAGCTGAGGCAAACACCAAGGAAAACAAACAAACAAACACACACACACACACACCACAGAAAGCAGCACATAAACAGCACAAGCCCTTCATGGCATGCACAGTTAGCTTCCAGCAAGCCACCAGATCAGGGACTTGACAACCAGTTTAAATCAAGGCCCTTCACCAGTTTTGTACATTTGCTCAATCAGCCCCCAACCACATTCGTCCTCCACAACTTAGACTCTACCAGAGGAGGAGCTGTGTTTCCAAATTAAGTTGTACTGGGAAGAGACTGGCTATCTTCCTTCAGTTGTCCAAGTTCTTGTGTTCCAATAAACACTGAATAACAACTCCCTAATTAACTTTTCCATATAAGTCTGTGATTTCAGACCCCCCACGTCTTGCTTCAGCTTCCCCCCTTCCAGCCCACAGATTCCCAGTCTATTTTGTCTCTCTTAGTACGGAAGTAGTTTTGTATCACTGATTTTCTTGAATCCCCTTATCTTAACCTTTTCTAGTGCTACTGTATCCTTTCTATGGTGGAAAGGGATCAAGATGGCACATAGACATTCAACATCTGAACGCACCGGGGATTTATGAGGTTGACAGAGTCTGGTTGGCTCTCAGGTCTTAGCTCCAGTAATTCACTTTAAAGTCATTCTAGTGACTTTGAATTTCCCTTTTTGACTGCTCCTGAACTTGGAGATGTTTCCAGAAGAATAGTGATGAAGATTCAAAGATTCTCTCCTTCCCCTCAACCTGCACCACAGTAACAGTCGTTCAAGAAGCCACTGCTGTCTGTAAATAGCTAAGGTTGTTTCTCGCCCATTTCCACTACATTAAAATTCAATGCTGATAGACGCAAACATAATTTTATCACACATGTTATTCAGTATTACGAGATATTTTGCAATTCTCCATAGGTTAGCAAAGAAACAAAACCAGGCTATGCAATTTTGTATCATCAAACTGTCATCTGATGCTTCACTTTCCCTTGGGGGAAAAAAAAAGGGTTATTTGCGTGTATTTGGTGTATACTCTGTAAAAATGGACTAATAAGACCTTTAGAGCTGTTAAATGACGCATGTCGGAGATAGCTCTGGCACTAAACAAAGGAGAAAGTTTCCCCTATTTTTCTCCTGCTTAATTCAGAGAGGGCTGACTCCTTCTGGGGCAGGGGACATGAAACTCACTCCAGAAAGGAGAAGTAGGAAGATGGTGAAGGAAGAGCTGGTCAGGAGAACCACCCCAGGGAGAGCAAAACCAGCCAGCAGGAGAGAGACACGGGCTGCAACACCAGGAGTGAGAGGAATGGTGGGGCCAGAATCAGCAGGGACGAGACACGTGAGACCTTGGAGGACACCAGAGAAGAGACAGGACCAGGGAAGAAGATGCATAGAATCACAGAATTGTTTTGGTTGCAAAAGACCTTTAAGATCATTAAGTCCAACCGTTAACCCAACCCTGTAAAGTCCACCACTAAACCATGTCCCTAAGTGTCACATCCATACGTCTTTTAAACACCTCCAGGGATGGCAACTCCACCACCCCCCTGAGTAGCCTGTTCCAATGCCTGACAACCCTTCGCGAGAAGAAGTTTTTCCTAATATCCACTCGGAACCTTCCCTGGAGCAACTTGAGGCCATTTCCTCTCATCCATGGGTGAAAGAAAAAAGAAATTACAATAGTAAGTCAATGGGGAGGAATGTGACTGGTTGGGGAAACAGAAGGGAAGGGGAAGAACAAGCAAGGGGCACTAGCAAACCTGAAGAGGAAAAAAAAAATCTGTGTTTTGAGCACAAGGTCGGAAGGAAAAAGAGAAAATGAGGCATAAGAGAATGGAGGCATTGCGGTGAAATGAAGGAGGATAAGGAAGAAGATTCTATTTCCAGGACAGAAAATTGAAAAATGTATAGTACCTGTCAAATTCTTTTTTGCTGTCAGCATGACCTTCAGGAATAAAGTCAGTCAGATTTGTATGAAAAGGGAAGACTGAAAAAGATGAGGCCTCAAAGAGCATGTCAAAGGTGGTGAAAAGAACCTAGGACTGATGATATGTGATACAATTAAACTATAAAAACGGAGAAAACACTCATGAAAGCAGGTGAAAAATCCACAGAAGCTGATTGTTGGATTTTATTATAAGCACTCTAGACAACAAAAGAGGTGGCAAAAGTAGTAAACATTGCTGCTGACAGATCCTGTGATAGAACAGGGGAACACAAGGAGAATCAAAAAGTGTATCAGCAGAAGAAAAGCAAGGAGGAACAAGAGGATACAAGAAGTCATGAATACTTAAACACCAGATATCATAAGGAAGTATAAGCAACAGAATACGAAGCATACTATACAAAGAAGGAATTATACCACAAAGGTTAGAAGACGAATTAGAGACAACAGAATTTGAAAAGGACAATAAAAAGAACAGCTCTGCTAGTGAACGCAAACATTTAAGTAGTATTGCCCCTGACTGAAGAGGCAAACACAAGCTAATAGATCCAGCTAAGCAACCAGATGCATCATCTGCATTAAATTACAAAGCATGAATGCAGAAGAGTTCACAGAAAGAGAGCCAGGAGCTGGAGTCAGAGGAAGGATGACAAGCAAAAGATTAGAAGTTACATGCAAGTAGCCTAGTAACGAGGATTAAAAAACCCCACAAATAATACTTTTTTTCCTACTCAGACCACAAATGTTTTACAATGGTTACTGAAATAACTGAATGTAATAAGACATTTTGTCCCAATCAACATGTCACTACTATACAATAGGACAACTCAGCCAAATAATCTAAGAAGTGTAACATGCACTTTGTTTCTACTCATGATGACATTTTCCACAGCCAGATAAAAATCAAAACAGCACGTCCTTTATTGGAGCTGATAAAAAGAGAGTAGGTCAAGGATTCTTCCTTTATCCTATTATTGCAAATAGAGAAAACATGTTTTTGCAATGCCCTGCCTAAAAAACATAGACTAGACCTTTTATATTTGGCAAGAAGCATGGAAAAATTCAGGCAAGGGGCCAGATGTTTTGTTAAAATGCATAATGGCATGGCTTAGCTTTGCTGAGGACCCACAAACAGTGCCCTGAGAATCTCGTCCCAATGTCCTCTCTTCTTACTTAATACCCAGAACCAGATTTCATTAAAGGTATAAAAACGTATTTACATACCTCCCCTCCAATCTCTTATAAAAGACAAGAGCATATCCTGTGCTGTGAAGGCTACAATAACCTCCCAAGAAGACAAACCTATATACATAAGCAATTAAATAGTTTAATTCATACACGAAGTTACCTTAACACAACCTTTCCTAAAAGCAAGGCATGCTGTTGATGAGTGCTGCAGTGGGAGAGCTTAGGCACTGCTTGTTCCACACTGTCCCCTTCAGCTCTTCTCTCTTTCTTGCCACTGTCACCACCTACTTAAACCACCACACACATGCTATGTCCCCAACTAAGTGCCACATAGCGGGGTTTCATATATATACATGTCTATATGGCTTCCCTTTTGCCCCAGCTTTTTATGGCACAAGCCTTATCTCAGTAGCTCTGCCTGGATTTTGCCACACACGCGCACACAGACAAAAAAATCATCAAATCTCGGAACAGATTTACACGACTTAGAAAAGGCCCTCGATCTCTTATTCCACCATGAGCATCCTTTTATCCCATTGTCTTGGGATTTTTAGGTATTTTAAATTAACAAAATAAATTAATGTGATATGACACAGATTTGATGGAACAGTGGGACTCAACAATCATGAAAGAGACATTACAAATAGCAAATAAAAAGAGTGAATGATATTGAAGAAAATACAATGCTAAATGACACACTGATGAGTGCTATTTTATAAACCACAAATATTTTCTAAAAACCTTATTCAGGAGAAGCTATGCAAGGAAGATTCCTTCCTTTAAATTTTCTTTACTATTCATAGCATATGAATTGGACTGTATGCAACAACAGAGCAATTAGTTTAAATACTGCCAATATTCTCACTGGTGATAATTGGTTGCTTGTAGCAAGAACATCTGTTCCATCTTTAAGAAATGAAGTACAGACCCTGTTACCTAGACAACAGAATCCTTCTGAGCATCACACACTATAAAAGGGCAATATCAGCCTAAGCCACACTTCATATTTATTCTCCCCACACTCCCTTATCACCGTTAATGCAACCAAATGCCGTGACTTTTTAACATTAAGCCCATATTTATCAGATCTCATAAACTCAGGCCCACTTTCACATGCATTAGAAGTAACAGCTGTGCTACTGTCCTTTGGCCAAGGAACAGTCACTTTGAGGGTTTGTATCCGGCCAGTTTCCACCACCGTGACTGCCAAGTTGTCAAGCTGAAAATGGTGCAGCTTTTGCGTACTCTGAGAGCAAGTCCCATCAAATCTAGAAATCTCAGCCCAGTCCCCTTTAATGTGGTCCAGAAACAGTCACCTTCACCGCCATGCCCCTGGATTATTAGAGATATTCAAGTGCTCGGGGGACTTAACCCATACCGGCACTCACCAGTGCCCTCCAGCCAAATTAAGGAGAGTAGCAGCAGATAAACCTTCAGAAGATGCCTTTTGTTGCCTTAGCAAACTCATCACAATTTTATAAATATTGATGAAATATTAACAATAATTAAGTGCACCAGATGACAAATTCCTCTGTGAGCCTTAGTTAGATCGATGGATTTTTTTTTTCCTGTGTGCATGCGATAGAGGACCAAAGAACATGGAAGCTCAAATGACGTGTGAAACCTAAGGATTAAGCACACAGAAAGGAAAAGAGAGCTCACTGGGGCAGAACAAGCTGCAAAACAATCATCACCACTCACCTACCACCCTAAATTCATCCCACTTTATCTTCCTTCTGACGACATCCTATATTACTTTCTTCCTCCTTCACCTTCTTCCCTTCTTCTTGGCTGCAAGAAAAGAAGCAGCACTGTCTATCCTCAAATGCACATGCTGTAGCTGTCCCTGTCATAAGAGAACCTCTATAGCTTTTATGCATTTGGTTTTGCACATGCAATAGCAATTGTACATTGTGCCCTGGGTATATACTTAGAGCTTCAAGTTAGTCAGTCTGTACAAGTCAGCAGCACCAGAAAATGCCAAGCAAGAAAAGGAGAAAGGCTGTTAAACCAAAATATAAGCAATCAGTACACCACAGACCACACAAGAGATATGAACACCTTAGGACTTCACTAATGCAAACATGACTCGTACTTGTACGGGAACGCTCTGACAAGTTATATCTCCACATATTTCTGCTAGTATGCAGAACAACACAGAAATAATTATCTGAACATCTGATAAGCAAGTAGATGGCATTTTGAGCATAAACTTTATACTCCTGGTTACTCTAGTTAAACTATAGAAGATAAGCATGAGTTTTTATTTGTTTTGCAGATTCTGCAATTTTAGCGGGGACTTCAAGGCCACTTAATTTGGTAAGACAGAAATGGAATGGCTTAAAGCAAGGCTTCTATAGCAGTACCTTATACAGCAATGTTTCATAGGAGAAAGATAACATTTTAAATAATCCCAATGGGACAGGAATATAGATCTCTTTTCTAGGCCCACTTCTGTCGAAAAAAACCCCACGAGCTCTTCAATCACTGAAGAAAGAAAACAAGAGCTTGAAAATGGTCTGGATTTGAGACGTCCAGAAGAACAAAAAATGAAATGATCCATCTGGCCTCAGACTGAAAATCTAAACAATGGAGATAGCTGAAAACCATTAAGACTTAAAATTACAGTAGAATTCTGTATTTGCTCTGAGCAAGTTTGGTGAATTTCAGATGTGGAACAGTACAAAAGACAATTTGGTAGCAGTAAAATATTTTTTAGGCCAGAAGTATAATAAATACTTAGAGACAGAACGTAAAGCTGCAAGAATCACTCATCCTCAGAAAAATAAAACAGACTAGATAAAACCCAGCCAAGAACAAAATCGCTAATACATAAAAATAACATGTCAAAAAAGAAGGAACAATTATTAGTCTGAAGTGCGAAGATACCAAGGCAGAAGAGGATACTGAACAAACCTTGGAGTTCGGTCAGAGAGAGATCATTAATCACAGTAATAAGAAGCTTCTTTAGAGTAGAAGCTTAGAGAAGTCTAACGAAAATGGATCCAAGACAGAGCTAGTGGACAGGAAATCACTGTATTGCTTGTAAATATTAAAGACATCTGGAGATAAAGGGAGAAGAAAGCAGGGAAAATAGTACAAAAGGCAACTGAGGTAAAAAAGAAACTAGAGTAATCTAATAAGCAAGTGAAAATATGGAAAGACAATGAGAGCTGAGAAACAAACTCTGCAGGGGCATTGGGATGGGATAAATTCATTAGCACAGAAAGAAAAGGCAGAGGCTTCCTCAAATGTCTTCAAGGACTGGCAGCAGATCTTATATTTCATAACTGCCTATAGTCAAAATTATTCTGCTGATAGCTTCTGTCAATATACTGCTCACATACTCAAAAAACTGATGACTTTTTCCAATAGTATAACCTGTCAGGACTAGCCTAACTTCAGTATCCTTGGGTGGCTGCACATGAAAAAGCTCAAGGTCAAGTATATTAAGCATACACATACACCGACAATGAGGTGTATGTGCTACATATAGGCAACAGGCAGGTTCAAGTGAGCATCCTGACACTGTTAGTGAGATGGGAGGGATGAGCATGATACTCTTTCTACAAGGCAGGAGCATTTTGCCAGTCAGATGGCCAAATGGAACAGAGAACAAAACCACGATGCTCACAACCTTCTCATCAAAATGCAAACTAAGCAAACCCTACATAGTAAAAACCTCCCACTGTAAGCCTGCGGACAAGATGCATCACAGAATTAAAGACATCCAGGCTACCTATTTAGTGACTATTGTACTGTTAACTACGGTATGGAAACAGGAAGCCTCCTTCTGTCTTGAAATCCCCATAAAATAATGTATCAAGTCATTGCAAAGACAGGAAAAATCTCAATAAGATACAGGGGAAGCTGTATTTAAAAACAAGTAATTTTTCAGCTTACCACAAAGAGACACAGAGGTTCACAAGAAAGCAAACATCACACTGAAGCTTTTAACATAATGAAATTCAAAATGAATAAAGTTTTAGTGAAAGGTGATGTGACATCTTGCCTTCAATAACAAAGCTGAGTACAATTTACGTACAAAAACCTGCAGAGTAAAATATGACTGTAGACTAAAACCACTATCCACTCAGCCATACACAGGGCTGAAACCAATGCCAAACAATGTCTTGAAAAAAGCAACTTTTTAATTAACATTTGATCAAGCCCTAAAGATTTTTCCATTGATGCTCCATTTTCAATACAGCCATCTCTGTTCTGTATTAATATATCCAGTTTGGGCACTACTAATAACGTTTTATTTCTATCTCACAGACTCAATGGGTGCAGAGAAGCCTCAGCCTGTGGATCAGGATCAGCAGAGAGACCACTAAGGATGACATTGTGTTGGGAGTACATTACAGAACCACCTGATAAGGATGGGGCATCAAATGAAGTCTGCTGTACAACTCAGAGAAGTCTCTGAACCCCAAACCCTTCTTCAGGAGAACAGACCTCAGCTTATTGAAGGAACTGGTGCATGGCCATGGGAAGCAGCTCTGAAGAGCAAAGGAGCTGAGTAAAGCTTGTAGATCTATTAAAAAATACAAGTAAAATACAAGTAACAGAAGACTGGCTTGGCTACGCAGATTGCCAGAACTCCAGGGCAAGAAGGGCAGTATACAGAGGAGTGCAAAGAGCAACAGGCTACACAGGAGGAGTTCAGAAACATTGCCAAGGCATGTAAGGATGGTGTCAGGAAAGCCGAAGCTCACCTGGAATTCACACGTGCAAGGAATGTTGAGGGCAACAAGAGGAGCTTCTGCTACTATATTGGTTGTGAAAGGCTGAACAAGAAAATGTGAGCCTGCTGCTGAATGAAGTGGGCTATTTAGTAACAGTATCTGAAGACAGAAATTCCAACTTAAAAAGAATCCATCATCTGAAAACCCATGCCATTGCCTCTAAGTTTGAGGCATCAAAAACAGTCACATGTAATATCAAATTAGAGAAAGGCACGTTCTAGAGTTACGTAAAGTCAACATACCCTTGAAACAATTTTATATCTCCACACAGAATAAACTGAAAACATGTATAAACTATTCTCTTGACTACAAGAAAGTACAAACAGAGAAACATAAGGAAAACATGTAATGAGAAAGAGAGAACAAGACACAGAAAAGAAAAAGAAAGGTTTATGACACTAGTTCAGAAAATAATCCCAAATTTACACAATATTCCAACTGAGGCTTTAAAACATATAAGTAAATGTTCATATGTGCACACATGCATGCAGTCTTGCAGGCAGTATTTAAGTTTGGCAAATAAGTATTTAAAAATTTATTTCCTGCATTATCTGCAACTCTGTTCTACATTATCTGAGTGATAAAGCAGCTATTTGCTTTCAGTGCATTGCTGCTTACAGTTTAACCTGAAGAGGCTTGGTTTCACTTTTTTGTTCAGTTCTGTTGAAGGCACCATCAGCTGGTTTTGCATTTGTTTCCTCTGAGAATATCCAAGATGAGAAGTGAACAGCAAAGCCTGAAGAGCACTGAACACTCATTTTGCCCAGTCAGCTGCACTGAGAATTTGGATTATATCCTAACTGATGTCAAGTACCAAATTCATACAGAAGCTTCTTCAGTTCACACTGTATTAGAATGAGGCAACAGCTTTCTTTTTCTTCTTTTTAACATACTTGCCATATATTTGTTGATATTGCTCTCCCGCTTTGAGCAGAGACATAACTTCAAGAACAGGAAAGTAACCTCTGTATGAAAAGAAAAAAAAAAGCTTCCAATTTTGTATTTAGAAAGGAATCGTGTGCTAAAAGCAGCGTTTCCCCTTTTTCTTTCTTCTCTGCATGCTCTTTTTTGTTGTTGAATTGCTGAAGGAGGTGGCTGTAGTTGGGCAATGGAGCTGACGCTGCTTCAGATGATGCTCTACTTCTGTTACAATTATTATACTTGACAAAAATTATATTTCAAGCTGCAAAACTTATTTTCATAAACACTACAGTGCGTTTATGGGCGAATAAGAAAAAAGGCAACTTCACTGATTAAAATGAAAATCTGTTTTTATACTACAGATTTACTACCCGTGTATTTTTTTTATTTAAAGAAGTTAATTGTTCTTTTAGATACAACCAAATAATAATAATAAAAAATACTCACAGAATCCTTTTGAAGAATAACCAAAGCAGGAATTTAGGTATTCCCTTACACAAAAAGTATTTAAATTACATAGATTATACAAGATTAGGCCATGTAATGCAGAAAGCTGTTATTCTTCCTATGGCATGCAAAACATGAGTTGTAATGTGGCTAAACCAAAAACCTCCTTCCAGCTGATTCATACTTTTAAAATCACGATGCACAGACACTTCTAGCCAACACATGCCTTAACTCTCTAATAAAGATCCCTTAAAATGTTTGGGTTTGATCTTATACTTATTACACTACCTCCAGCTATTGAAAGAAGGAGTAGAGTTTCAAGGTTTCCACAAACCAATCTGACAATCTTTTCTAATTAAGTAGTAGAGAATTTATGGGGAGTTTTTGCATTGCCAAATATTCTACATATTTATATTATCCTGGCAGGGAAAAAGAAGTCTTGACATTCAAAAGGAATCTCCTACAGCAAATGTACTCAGGGACGCAACTTTTTTAAAGTCTTGTTTTACCTAGTCTCGCCTTAAACAAAGCCAGGGACCAAGGTTGAAAACCTGTTTTCCTACATAGCAGTAAATACCGCAAGTTGTTGTGATAGCCAAGGTCAAAGAAAAGGTCAATATAGCCAAAGCAGAGCACTTGTATCTATTATGAAATTCTATGCAACTGTATTTGGAGAGAGCTAATGGCATTACAAATCTTCAAAGTGTTTCATTAATAGTGAAAAGTTATGCTTATTCCTGTATAGCTGATCTTTTCTGCATTCCTAAGCGATGCAGAGACAGGTCAAACGGGTTATAAGGCCAGCCTGGTCCACAGTCTGAAATTAAGTAGCTTCATATTTAGTTCATTTGACTAAGCGGTTTCCAACCAGGGAGGTGAGGGCAGCTTGTGAGTGACGTGCAACACCTGACAGAGGTAAAAGCAAATAAGCTTTACGAGCTCTACCAGCCCAGCACGATGTGTCCCCTTGAGCGTCCCTGCTGCCAGCAGTGACGGCAAAGGCACAAAGTGCTTCCAGATGGAGACAGCAAGTCTAGCGGGACCTCCCTGGCTCAGCTTCACCATCACAACACCGCACACCCCCAAAGCCAAGACGAAAGAGACGCAGCCCCAGAAGAGCTGCCTGTGTGCAAAGGGAGGCCATGGACAGCAGGGAGGTGGAAAAGCAGCACATAAATACAGTGAGATGGAGCCTTGCTCAAGAGAGCTGACAAACACAAAGAGGTTACAAAAACCTATTGTTTAACCTGCAAGCCTTCTAAAACCCTGGTCACCCTCAGAAACGAAGGATGACAAAATATTTGTACCCTCTAGCACTTTGTAATAAATATTGCATCAATAGGCAAAAAGCCTAGAGAATAATTTGTACACGCTAGACTGTTCGAAGGAGCTTTCAGTAACTCATGTGACATTACAGTCTGAATTATTTTAGCCTATACCCATAAATGCAAGTATGAACACAAAGGCCAACTAATGCTCCCACTAGTGTCCCACAGCGTGCTGGCAACGTTTCAAGGTCTCCCAGAAGGAGCAGCCTCTGGCAGCTCCACTAACGACTGGCACGCACGGGCACAGGATGTGGCTGCTAAAATGCTTATGTGTCCCAGACCCAACATTCACACAGGGCAAACCCGCAGTAATTCAGGGCACTCTTAAGCAAGGCGAGGAGAGAAACGCTGCTGGCTTGTGGCTCTACTTCTCCCATTTAAATCATCTGTAACAGCTTAGTCTAATTTTTTCCCTCCGAGAAAAAAGGCTACTGAGCTATAAAAAAAACCCCCACTGATATAGAAAAATCCAAATAAGTTTTGAATTAAGATCACCATTTTCAGAGAAGATGGCTAGAGCTGGTAATTTTTCCTTGGAAGAGAGGAAGTTCTCAGTGTTGGGAGTGGGGAGAAAAGCTGGAAAGAACCAGGAGTTGACAGAAGAACCTCCTAGGACCTAACTCAAGTCACTGCTTCACATGAAACCTTTAGTATTTAGTAGTCATCTCTGTCCATAGGCTGAGCTTTAGGGGGGAAAAATGATCTTCTGAAATTACATTCTTAAACCATCCTCTTTTGGTTTAAGAATTTCAGAGCATGACTTTATTCACTGCAGTGCAAGTGGCTGCTCCAAATACTTTGTTGATTTGCAGGACATTTTTCTTACTATATTTAATATACTTACATGGAACTGTCTCAGCAAGAGAACAGCAAGAATACACTAAAAACACTGACTGTTTGCCAGAGGAAAACCATTTGTCATTGTTTTGGTGCTATATCTTCTTTTAAAAATATGTGCAACTCATACCAGGGAACTGTTGTACTAGATTAAATGTGTGGTTTGGTGACAAACAGACCCAAAAAATAAATTCTGGAATAAGGCTCAGATCCTTCAAAAATTTTCCAAGAACATTATGCGAGATACCTAATTTCAGTGACCAGTCAGGAACCTCAGAAGAGCAACTCAGGATACAAGAGGGACTTGCAGCTTTTATACCAACTTACCAAACCAATGTTTCTGCATTGTATTTCATTGCCAAATAGTGTATAATCATGCTATTTTATTAGCACAAAATGCTTATCTGCTTATTAGAAATACATCTGAAAGGCATGGCTCTATTTCTACTAAACGGACAGAAATACTAGAAGATTGTTTTATAGAATCATAGAATCTTTCAGGTTGGAAGGGACCTCTTGAGATCTAAGTCCAACCTCGCTGCTCCATCAAGGTCAGGTAGAGCAGGCGGCCCCTGACCGTGTCCAGTCAACCTCTAAGCATTTCCACAGATGGAGACTTCACAACCTCTCTGGGTAACCTGTTCCAGTGCTTGATCACCCTCACAGTGAAGAAGTGTCCTTTCATATTCAGATGGAATTTCATGTATTTTAATGTGTGTCCACTGCCTCCTGTCCTGTCAATAGGCACCAAGAGGAGTCTGGTTCCCACTTCTTAATTCCCTGACATCAGGTATTTGATAAGATCTTCAAGCCTTCTCTTCTCCAGGCTAAACAGTCCCAGCTCTCTCAGCCTCTCCTTATTTGTCAGATCTTCCAGTCCCTTTATTATATTTATGGCCCTGCAGTGGTCTCACTCCAGTTGCCCCACACGTCCCTTCTTGCACAGGGGAGCCCAGGACTGGACACAGATCTCCAGATGTGGCCTCAGCAGTACTGAATTAGAGAGGAAGGCTCATATCCCTTGGCTTGCTGGCCACGCTCTGCCTAATGCAGCCCAGGATGCTGTCGACTGTCTTTGCCCTGAGGGTGCATTGCTGGCCTGTGGTCAGCTTGATGTCCACCAGGGCCTCCAGTACCTTCTCTGCAGAGCTGTTTCCCAGCTAGTCAGCCCACAGCATGTACTGGTGCCTGGAGTTATTCCACGCCAGATGCAGGACTTTACATTTCCCTTTGTTGAACTACGTAAAATTCCTCTCAGCCCAGCTCTGCAGCCTGTTGAGGTCCCCTCTGAACAGCAGCACAACCCTCTGGTGTATCAGTCACTTCTCACAGTTTTGTGCCAACTGCAAACTCACTGAGGATGGACTCTGTCCCAGCATCCAGTTCAAAATCACATGCTCTTTAGCTGCACAGGCTTCTAATGTATGTTTAAACTACCTTGCAACAAACAAGCTCGGATGTCCCCCTTCTGAATGGAAAGGAACAGAGTTTTCTTAAGGCCTTAATGTCTAAAAATGTATTTTATTTCTCTTCCATCTTCTACAATGCAAACTGAATTAACACATTCCATTTGGTTATAAATAGCTCTAGGAATTCAGGAATTTTTTTTTACCACATTACAGAAAGAATGAGAAATCCCACCATGATGTTCAAGCAATAAGGAAAACTTTTCATTTATCATTGGTTCCAAGATAAGCCAATACAAGTCTTGAGCTGAAAGAAGTATCACATCTGTTAACTAAATAATCATGTAAAAATGAAAACTCTACCTTTCATAACTCTCATTCATATTTTTCAGCTTTACTCTTCAAAAATGCTGTTGCTTAAGCCCAGCAATAATCTGCCTCATAACAAGAACACAGAAGTAGCTGGCATTTCAGTTACCTTCAGAATAGACTAGAGTTACAGGGAATAAATTAGTTTGTTTTGATTTTTTTTTTCTCTCCACAATTCTTTAGCATATAAGAATCTCCTCTAGTATTGTCATATTAAATGCAATAGAATTGGCTGAAATATGGATTTCTTCAGCAGGTATCACCCTACAGTTGAAAGAAAGCAGTCATCACTTGCCCCAGGAACCACTGCCCATATGAAGTTATCATTGACATAAGCCTTTTTCCATGAAAAGCTCATATTAATAGTAGTAAAAGAAGCCTTATGTTTTTCAAAGCCCTAAGCAAAGACAGACCAGCTTGATCTGTAACATCAGAAGAGAGGAGCTGTCAGCTTTTCTCCGAGGGACAGTTGGCCAGCAGATCCTACTCAGTGTCTAAGCAATACTACACATCAGACTGCAAAACTGAATGCCTTTTAGTTCAGTAATGTATTTCTTGAGCACATCATCAAGTGTCTTCAGGTTAATAAAATATTCTGAACACACACAGAACCATGTACGCTGCTGCTTCCTTCATTTTCTCAGCTCCCATAGAAGGGGTGGGGTTTGGGGATTTTTTTGGCATTGGGGAGGCAAGAGGTGGTAGTTGTAAGGGGTTTTTTAAACGTCAAAAGAACTACTAATGACATTTTAACATAGCCTCTTTTTCCAGGCTGATAATTTTTATTTAATCAGTAAACACTACCTTCTTTGTTATCTATCTAAGCCTTTAAATACAAGATTAACTATTAATGCACTAATTATAAGTCTGCTTCTCTTGATGGAAAATGCATTTGATTCTGCTTGTTTCTGTATGACAAAAAGCTGATATTTCTTTTTCAACTATTTCACCTTTACATTTTTCACATTTCTAACATTTTACTAACCTGAAATTTCAGAGGCAAACAGTGATTTGCAACATTATCTCAGGTTTTAGAGTTCTACAGTAAAGTCTGAAAAGTAAAATATATATTCAAGGAAGAATTACAGGAAGAACCATCGAGAGGATTCAAGCAACTTACACAGTAGTTGTGAAATTTCCCAGGCTGTTCTGAACTTTGCACAAAGTTCCATGAATTTAAAAAAGGGAGTTAAAAGAAAGAAAAACACACACCAAGACTGAAATGGTCATGTATCATCAGAGGAAAAAAAAAAAAATTACACTCTCTACTTCCTCAAGATGTTGTGTCCAAGTACGACAGAACCAGCTCCACACCACAGTGCTATCATGACAACAGGAAAGTCTCCTTTGGACTGTGCCACACATCATCTCCATAGTCAGACAATTTAACAAGCAAAGGGCAAGAATCAAAGAAACAAAAAAATCCCCCCAGTGCTGTCAAAACCAACTTTATAGTAACAAGAATATACTCTAGTAGTGATGTTAAAAGAGGATTTCTTATTTCCTCTAAAGGCAGCAATGTTAGCAAAAAGGTCACTGGGTAGGTTCTGTGTAAAGTGACTGGCAGCAATGCAGCCACCTCTCAAACCCATGAATGACCTTGACCTTATAATGATAAGCACTTTAAAAGGATAGTAGTTTTAGCTGGTAAGTCTCTTTATATAGAACTACTGCAGGCACTACACTAAACACAATACAGTGATTTGTTCAGTTCACAAACGTCATGAGTTCCTAATGTCCCACACTGCATTGCACACCTGAATCCTGCATTTCAGTGCAACACTACCAGATTACAAAAAGCTTTAGGCACAATCCTAACATACATTTCAACAGCCTTCAACATAGTGACAGCATTAAACAAGGTAAATATTTGATCAAGCAAGTGCACTTCTGCTACAACGCAAGTAATTCTTGCATTACAAAATTTTACTCTCTATCCAACACTTTGACAGTAATGCATATTTTCAGTGATAAAATAAACATTTAAAGATCAAACACTACCTTCATATACAAACATCTAATTTTTACCAACTTTGAGGGAATGATGGACACTACTGTGTTCAAAAGTGTGCAATTTCTTAATGCATTTTTTCTCCTAAGACACACATAATAAAAACATAATTAATGTTGTTTTTAATTTTGCTACAAAATTTCTCTGTACTTAACAAAACAAATAAGGAATGAGGAAAACAAACTGTTCTCGGGTACTAAAGAAGAGTAAGCTACCATTAATCTGAAATAAAATACATTATTAGCAAGCAGACTTGTTATGGCAGCTATAATCTTTCAGAACCTTTTTCCTTCAAGTCATTTTAAAAACATCCCTTTTTAAAATAAATCTTCATTAGAGGGTTCACATGAATTTCCCTCTCAACACATGATAGCAGTTAAAACAAAATTATACCAGAAAGAGGCATTACTATTGCCTAGCAAGAACACCTCTTTTCACTAAAGAAAAAAATAATGTATTATTAAGAAAGCATTTTAAGGAAAGCTCATGTTTGAATAAGTTTCATGTTTGCATACTTTAAAGAAAACATATCAATAATCTTTATGTTACTTAACTCAGAGAAAATAAAATATCTGTTGAATAATAATGTCAGTAAAAATACTTTCATTTATGTAGACTTACTGCAATCTCTCTACAGGCCGACATGGATATCCCTGTACCTTCAATTTGCTTCAGTGCATACTCCTTTTCATCTTTTCTGTACACAAAGAAAAAAAAAATAGAGAGGAATGTTTTTAGCTCTGACTTAAGTCACACCAATCAATACAAGTATAATATAACAATTTATTTTAATTTAGTCTGGATCAAGAAGTTGAAAAGTCAATCTGGTTTTATGGATAAATTACATTTAGATATTAAAAGCAAATTTCCTTTTAACACAGACTTCAAAAATTCCAAACAAAAACTTTCATATAATGAAACTTTGTTAACCGATATTCCTTTCTCTCTGAAACCACACAGACAATTGCAAATATGTCTAAAGACAATTTCAGAGGACACTTTTCCTGAAATTCCAGGATACTGTCTACTATCATGAAAAAGCCGCAGAGTCACATCCCATGCCTGGAAAACTCTCCTAGAAATACCTAGGAATCACAAGGTTCCTACTTGATTTTACGAGCCACTGTCAATCCACTTTCAATTCTGAAATATTGCTATTTTAAACTAATTATACTCATTATATAAGCACTGGCTGCCGACAGAGCCCGACACAGCACATGAAACCGTGTGCTCTGAAGCACAAAGCCGGAGAACGTGAATGTGTTCAGCCCAGACACGGTACTGTCCTCTTAAACAGTCACAGTTTGAAGAGACTTAGAGGGAAGACCAACAGAACAAGAAAATGATGTAGTACCTCGAAGCCCCTGCAATACAACATAACCTGCTTACTGCCAACAGTAAGGTTTTGCAGGATTTGGCTGTCATGGATAGAAGTTGATAAGCACCAATACGCACCTCCTACGGCATTTCTGGTAGACTTCAGTTTCCCATTCGTCCATTCCCAAGCCATTTCATTTTGCTATGCTGAAAAATTAACTTGAATTAGTTTCAGTCTCTCTGGCTTTTAACTAGAGGTCTGTGTCCTGCCCAACTCCAGCCTCCTTACCGTTCCCATCTCTAAAATTCATAGCATGAGAAGTGGCTGAGCAGAAGAATGTGAGGAGGGGATGAGATCAACCAGAAGTTCTAACTGCCTACATGTATTAGTAACTACAGTTTTTTTCCTCAGCAATTCTCAGTAGCAGTTAAACCCATAATGCATATCTATAGTTAATATTGTGCTTGGCTTCCATTTTGCACTATGGTTTTTAAGCAAAAGTACGACAAGAAAAATTCCAGATGTATTCTGACGGCACACAAAAACTCAACATGCTGCAAGTTTTGCAAAAAGTGAATCCACCTCTGAAGCAGAGGTCCCTCAGCAGCTGTTCCAACTGGGAAACCCGAGTTCTGGTGCTGCACCTTAACTCAGAAATAGTTGTTGTTCCTCTCTCAATCTGCTTTATTTCAAGCAGGTTGTTTCAGTGTGTTTGGGATTTGGTGAAATATTGATCTCTAAGGAAGCAAGCCCAAGCCTGTTGGGCTACAGCTTTGAAGGGCCTCTTTCTCCAGATAGGTTTGGAGTAACAGAAGATTCTTCTGCAGCTGAAACTAAAGGAATGGGTTACTTTGACGTGACCTAAATTATTTTGGAACTGCCAAAGAAAGAAATACATTATTATTCTGTGCAGATTTTCTGTGGAGAAATAGGAAGGATAGCAACTTAGAACATGCCTTGCAACTACCCCCAAAATATTCACCCATTCAGATATTTAGATACAAATCTTAACAACCAACATACATGAAAAATTAATATAACATGATTGGACTCTCCTAAACCAAACTCTTATTCCTCTATGCTAATTAAAATGACATAGCCTCATATCAAGTATTTTAAACACATAACTTCTGATCATGTAATGAAGGGCGGGGAGCAGCGGGGAGCGAAAGAAACACTCAAAACTTTTCAAGGGCAAAAGAAAGCCTAAGAAGTTAATATTACTAAAATTAGGCCAAATACTGCATTAACAGCTTGTAAGACCTGTTCACCAAGTACATTTTCAGGAGTAATTTCAGAAGTGGACATGTCTGCTTCCTAAACAGAAGAATTCACCAGGATCTACTGATGCAATAATTCAGGTTCCTTCTTTGCTCCCCACTAAGCAGCCCTTTATTTTCACAAATTAGTCATTTACAAGAACTTGGCTCAAGAGGCAGACGCAGAACCAAGAAATATGTAATTTTACAGGTAATAAGCTCATATCTCACAGAAATTGCTTTTGACTTCATTAATTAGTTCAAATTTTAAAGAGTAAATAATAAGTGTCCATCCCCTGTCATACGCAGTTCTGCTATCTATGCAGAATATTTATGTAAATGGAAAGTATTAACTCCATAACTCAAATCGCTTACTGAGACTGAAGACAAAGTCACATTGTCCACAGAACCAAAACCAACTCCAGGCATTTAAAACTGGTCACGGCTTTTAAACTACGGTCACATTTGAACTACACATTACAGAAAAATCCCACGTACACGTGTCAGCTTGAATCTCAAAACAACGTAGTCACTACAGCACTGCAGCAGACACCCTTCTTTTGGCGCACGTCCTTCCCCGGGCACGCACCCCACTGGCAGAGCTGCCCTTGAACTAGTTGCACAGACACGGGCGCTGCGTTCAGACACTCAGACCTTCCCAGGCTGAAGGTCCCCGCAGAGACCAGGCTGGCGCTGGGCACACAGCGCCTTCCACAGCATCGCTTCACAGCACCAAACAGCCAGCCACCCTACGCGGGATTTTAAGATACAAATGAGAAGTTATGAAAGATTTAAAATAAATAAATAAATAAACAAACAACCCAGCAACTTAAGATACTACAGTATGTGGGAAAAGAAGGAAATCTTACGGAGCTGCAAATGACATACTTCTAGGACGTTGGGTTTTATGAACATTGAGCAAACACAGGGAAAATGAAATACCCAAAATAAATAGGTATCGAGGATACAGAACTCCAAAGATAGCATATTCTAGATCCCACAAAATGTTTTTTTTACCAACAGCTTCAGAATCATAAACGTAGCATCCTTTAAATACGTAAGTATCATTTACTTGCTTTGGCAGAAATGCAAGTCTATATGAATACTTTTCCAAAGTTAACTATTCTTATTACACAAACATAATAGCACTTTCCAAAAGATCTCCAGCAACTGGTATTTTAACTAGTAATATTTCCCATTTAACGGTAATCTCCAGATAATTTGAGAGAGAAAGAAATATATTTAAAACTTCAATACCAAGTCAGCCAACGCAATCTGATGAAATACACTATTCTGCTTACTCAATAAAATAGTATTAAATGGCCAAAGAAAAAAAAGGGTACTTTATTAGCTTTTTTCCAGTTCGTAAGAATTCAATAAATAATGTCAAATGGTGTGCGTGATAAGTATACTGTTCAACCCCCTGAAGACCAACGATCTTACAAAACACTTGAGGCAAGGGGAAGTATTTCTACTTCATGCTGAATACACAGAAGAACTCCAGTGAACTCTGAACTCATTTCAATAACTTGTACAGAATTATACTGCAGAGAAGTTTTCATAAATCCTTTCCTGACAGATACTATATCAGTACATTTTTCACTAGAGAGTGTAGCAAGCGCGATTCAATTTAAAAACTAAACCCGAAGAACAACGAACTACACAGCTCTGGTATGAGGCACAAGGCACTCATGCTAGGGACGGCCAAGCAGACGCAAGGTCTTTGTGCATAATAATTTTCATCTGGTCCATGGAAATACTGGCCTGGGAGCAGGACAACTAACCTGAGGGTCCTGCTGTGTGGGGGTTTGTCTGAGGGCAGGGAGCAAGTGCTGTAGACGGAGGTTTAGTCAAGCAGGTTCTATTCAAGAGCCAGCCCAGGCTAATGGTGGCAACGTGCTCGCTGAATCCAAGCGAAAAAAAGAGCAAAGCAGAACTGAAAGGGAACTCTATTCCTTAAAAGGCTGCCACTTAATTTTTATTAAGACTTTTCAAAAATCAATGCAGAAGAATTTGCCTGATAAAACAAGTACCGCATCACACCATCACCAGGCTTCTTTCTCCATGCTTCAAGTACCCTTACGCAAAACTAGCGATAAAGATTAAAATCAAGATTGTTTCTAGTTCCAGAAGCATTACAACTCATGCTGCTCTAGGAGGAATTCACCTTTTACAAAAATGAAACTGCTGATGCGAGATACTCCCATCCTGAAAACTTCCTGACTCTATCTCAGATTGCCATGGGCAGCATCCAAATGCAAGGCATCCAAATGAAAGGGTCCTCATGCCTACCAGCAATAATTGAGAGCATTCCTCTGTCATAAAAATCCATAGCAGCGTAAGGCTATAACTTGGTCTTTGAGATTAAGCTTTTCTCCCTCACCAATAAATATCCCATTCTGCAATCCTTTACCTTAATGTTGGCATTTTAATTTGTATGGTGCAAGGAAAAATCCTGTACTCTTGCCCCAGAAAATTTTACTCAGCTGTCTTATGTCCAACTGTAGTATTCAATGCAAAAAAAAAAAAAAAAAAAGAAAATGATTACTACTACTTCTGGGCAACACTTTCGGCTTCCATTTTTCAAATGCTTTGAAAAGAACAAAGTACGAATTACCGAATTCACAGAAGGGTACAGTTCAGAAGACTTAGAATAATTAAAACATTTCAAAGGAGTTAAACTGTTTTAACTATGGCAATTGTACTTCAGAGTGCTCCCATCATACATGAAACTACTTTACAAACAAGCCAATGGAGAACTAGAAACAACTTGCCCGAAACCGTAAAAAAAATAGGAGGATTTTAAAATAGTGCATGGTTCGAACTATTGTTTTATCCCTATTATTCAACTTTTAAAACTTTTTAACCATGGTCTCTCTTGAATTCACAGATAATTTAACTTACATCTCAACTTCAGAATCAATTATCCACATCAAGGAACTGGCTTGAAAGACTACAATCCCACCGAAGATACAACTGTGACTACCGCACCAGTTAATACAAACATTATATACTAAAAATATATTTCTTAAATTAAGCACACAATATAATAAATTAAAATAATAATTAAAGTGCGCATTTTCTTAAACAAACAAAGTGCACCACAAAAACATTCAAAGATTGAGATAGAAAAACCTAATAGAAAACAACAATTTGCCCTTGTAAGCAACACTAATGGACTTTAAACATTTTGACTTTGTAGGACAAAGCCTGGGAACACTACAGGAGTTTAGTGCCCTTGAAAAACAGTACTGCCTGGAACACGACATTCATACATATATCTTGTTACATTCTAATGACTTAGTTTAATTGCAGCCATACAGCATAAAGTTAATCACTCAGTGGGAGATCAACAATAAGAGTTAAAATTTTTTTTTTCCCCCCTCCCCCTGAGATAAGGCGAAACCATGACACCCAAGTGCACCTGGAACTTAACAAAAAAACCCTCTGTAGTATCTGGAACATGGCAGCAAAGCCACTAAATCCATCCCATTCAGCACTGATTACCTTATGCAAGCTGCTCATCAGCTCTATACATAGCACATGGCCATAGCCCTTTACAAAGGTAATAGTACCAGCAAAAGTATCTATGATTCGCTGGAAAAAGGGACCTAATCCTTCCCAAAACGTGATGAGTTCTTACACTTTACTGTTTTTATGCACATAGAAATAGCCACTAACCCAAAAGAATTACAAGATCAAAAAAATCCACACATGGTGTCACCAGGATATATGTTCTTCAACAGACTAGGAAAGTAATTTTCTTTGATCATTATCCTCAAACCATACCAAGCCTTATCCAGTCAGCAGCTCAGCCAGCTCCTTTTCATCCACACAGCAACCAGCCACAAATGACAGAGACTGGGAATCTACAGGTTGATCTTAATTTATTTCTAGAGAATGATATACATGCTGAATTTCAACGCATATATATTAGTGTATTCTGAGAGCTACATAAGAAACTCAAAATGTGAAACAGTTAGGATACTGAGCAGAAATTGAAAAGGAATCTGACCACATCAGTCCTTTAAAAGGTTTGTTTCTTCAGTTTCAAGGGCAGCTGTCTGCTGCTCTGCTAAAAAACTTCATGGCAGCTACAGGTTGTTCCTACAGCTCAGTCCCAGACAAGTTTAACAAGACATGGATATTCAAGTTGTATTTGTCTGGTTTTGGCCATGAAAATAATGAATGAAACCAGCAGACTTTTACCTCATTGCACTACAGTGAAAAGCTTACCATTTTAGTAATGTCTGTGGAGCGCGTAGCTGGCCTGCCTGCCGACACATTCCTCAGAGGTTTGCTGGGAACCTTCTCGGTGTTGCAAACAGAAGAGCAGACATGTGTAGGGCACAGGGAAGGACTTCTCATACAGAAAAAGCAGACAAGTATGTCACCTCATCTGCTCGAACCCGGGCCTGGACTCCCCCTTGGTGGCAGGGTGGGAAGCCAACCTCTCCGGCAGGCAATGACCATACAATCTTTAAAAGTTGAGCTGTCATCTTGTCTGGAACAACATCCAAAAGTAAACTCAGGGAATGGGAGCAAGGCGACAAACCTACACCAAACAGGACAGTCTTTACTATGCAGTATAAATAGAGCTAGAAGGAAAAGAAAATCTCCAAGGCTGACTCAGGTACAGACAAGGAAAAGACTTTTCAGAATGGAAACTACGCTATGCTTCATATTGTGTGAATCTTTTGTCTCACAAAGTCCTTGTAATCTCAATTTTCAAAAAGAGGCCTGAATCACAGTATAGAATCATAGAATAATTTTGGTTGGAAGAGACCCTCAAGATCATCGAGTCCAACTGTTAACCCAACACTGGCACTAAATCATGTCTCTGAGAACCTCATCTGCACGTTTCTTAAACACCTCCAGGGATGGTGGAGTCATGCTGGGCAGCCTGTTCCAATGCCTGACAACCCTTTCCCTGAAGAAATTGTTCCCAAGATCCAACTTAAACCTCCCCTGGCACAACTCAAGGCCATTTCCTCTTGTCCTATCGCTCACTACTCACGTTTTCCCTCCTTCCCGCTGCTGCCCAGTATGAGCTCACACACAACCCCAGCTCTCCAGTTAACAAACTCAGCTGAAGTGCATTCAACTGCAGCCAGGAGATAAGAATAAGAAAACATAAGAGGCACTTGGAAGATGGAGATACAATGGGAAAATGCCCAAAGAGAAAATATTTTATATTCCCTCACCAATTTGTCGGAATTTCCCACACAGAGAAATATACATCCTGCCACATCTGTTCCGTTGTCATCGAAAGACCGAAGACTTTGAATGCTTTGCTTGCCACTGAAGTCATCAGGATAAATTTTGATGTGTTTCTAAGAAAACTGTTATGGAAAACATCTTCTCCGACCTGTTGTTAAGGTCAGGGGCTCGTCCTCAGCCTCACCTGAGCCCCACTGCAGGCACCAAGAGACACAGAGGGCTCATTCCCTGTTGAAGTCCCCAACATAAGCTTTGCTGCTAAAGCAAAGTACCTCTAACATTTGTTTTCTGATGCTACTTAATCCATTTCTCAGTAAACTGGCGTAGAAAAAGGAAGAGTCTGATTCTATGAAAATAGGGGCTCTATGGGAACATAAACTGACATGTTAACATCACTGTAATGGTATAGTCCATTAAAATATTTTTCTCTATGTAAATAAACCCCGTGGTAACATCATGACACCTGTGACAGTGTTAAGCATATGACAGAATGATGTGGATTTTGCAGAGAGTTTCATATTAAAAAAAAAAAAAAATCTTCACAGCAAATACACTCATTGAAAGCAATTGATAGAGGCCTGGAAAGAAAGCAAAACTAGGAAGTTCCCCAAGGAGACACTGACATGAATCCTGCTACAGTTAAAAGGAACAACAGGGGAGTAGAGAGGAAAGAGCCTTTAAGTCGAGCAAGCATGGATGTAATACATGTAGTAAGGACTAGAAAAGGATGCTCTCAGAGAGTTTACAGATTTTTTTTCTTTTTGTTTCAGTTACTGCCTTTCTGGCTCATATCTTCTGGTGTTAGGGTCACAAACAATTAAAAAAAAAAAAAAGCAGCAGATAAGACAGACAAGGAGAAAGACACCTGAGGAATTCAGCTTTCTCTGTACTCAGAACAAGCTCCCTCCACCTGCAATAGTCACAGCCCCAAACAAGCAAATGCTGCCTCCCACCTCCTGCACATCCTGACCCTGCACTTTCCAAGTACCTTCTTATCTCCAGTATTTTTATTCTATCGTAGAATCACAGAATGGTTTGGGTTGGAAGGGACCTTCAAAGCTCATCTAGTCCAACCCACCGCCATGAGCTTAGAAACAAAGGGACAATTTTCCAAGTTCTGGATGATTTGAGTGTGTTAGTTCTATGGAAAAGACAAAAAAAAGAGAAAACCAAACAAAATAAAAATATTTCATGATGGTATGAAGGAACAGGAGGAAACAAGGTTCTCATTCAAGTCACATCTACACAGCTGTGGAAAAACTTCTGGAAAATTCTGTAAGTTAGAGGTGTGATCTCTACTCTCCAACCTGTTCTCAGGTGCCAATATCCCTACAGCCCAACTGGATGTCCCCAGCTCCAGACCAGCAGTGACACCACAGCACAGGTGACATCACTCAGGCTCCCAAGGCCTCTCTGTGTGTTGCCACGATGACCCCACACACTCCCCAAGGCCATCTGGCCCCTGACAGCCCACCTCTCTGGCCGGATTTCCTAGTGCTCTCCAGTCTCTGTCACTGCAATAAGTAGCAGACAAAGCCAGCAACATCCTCATCGATCCTCATCTGTCCTCATTCTCATCTGTGGTGTTTGCCTGCACTGTCAAGGTGGCTGCTGTAGCACACACAATGTGTTCCGGTGACACAGGGCAGTGACAGGGCAGTGACAGAGCAGTGCCACCATGGCTGCCAGCAGAACAATGTGATTTCAGGGCTTTTTTCATTTATTCAGCTCCTTTAACATACTTAAAGGCAACCAGCAATCTGTGGTTGCTTGAATCTGTGTTATACTACCAAAAAAAAAAAAAAATTCCTGTACCCAGCTATAATTTCATTAGACTGGGACTGAGGAGGAAAAGTCTCTTAATAGCAACACATGGAGACTGGAACTACTCCAACACCATTACACATAACTTAACCATATTCTCTTTCTTTTTTTCCAGTAGTTTCTAATTCAGAACATTAAAAGCAAATCTTCGTAGCATAGATAACTGTTAACAACAGTTTCAGACTATTTCACAGTCACAATGACAGACAGATTTTAAGATCTCTGTAATAAGACAGACCATGGGAAATCTTACCTTAATCTTATTAAAATTTAGCCTTTACACCCTAATAACAAAAGTTTGTATTTGTAAGGAAAGAGAGCACAACTTCAGTCACTGCCACCCCCATTTCAAATCCATTGAACATCCAGAGATCTCAACCAGCTACCACGTTGTTGCCATTGCTAAAATTTGACTGACTCCAAAATATCTTGAGTGACTGAGAACTGTGAATTTCATACAAGTAGGTTTATAACAGATTGGCATAAGCAGACTTGACAGCCTGTTTATAAAGGTAAAAACTGAAGTGTTCACATTAAACCTTGAAAGCTGTAAAATTCTTCTGCTGCTCCAGGTAATTTCTTCCAGCATTTGCTACATTAAAGCAGAGGGATGTAGCTGTACCTGATCTTATTTCTTTCTAGACAGGCTTGATTACAGACAAAGAACAGATTTAGGAAATACCCCCTTTCAGAAAGGATACTGCATGTCAGGATTTGTTGCCCTAAAATAAGGAAAAGCGGCAGCAGCAGGGAGAAAAATACCTCTGAAATACAGAGGAAATAAGCTTTTATTTATCTGTGAATTATTTACCAAGGCCACAGACACAAGGTCCTTTAGACTTTCCCAAAAGATAATCTGCCTTTTGTTTCATCAAATCACTTATAAGAAGAATGTTTGTGGCTAACTCTCAATGTCAAGAACATTAGCTATCTGGCTTTCAGTGATTTTATAAGAATAGGTCCTGAAGCCATAGTGCAAAAACATACTGTAACTATACAGTCCAGCTTGATGTGCATCACATCTCTTTTTCTGTAGTGCTAAATCTGGCTAAATAGTCCAACTGTGATAGATGGAAAATTACTATTAAAACACCAAATATCAGGAAGCCTGTATTTCTTCTAGTGCATTATTGCTAATGTAGTGTCTACATTTTTCCCCTCACTTCAACATCAGGCAATCAGGATTTCACAAAGTTACACATGTCTTTATTCCAACCACTAAGCGAGTCTTGCTACTTCCCAACAAGGAACAAGGTCTTTAGTCAGTGATCATCACATCTGTTCCCAGGGAATCCAAGTCACATTCTGCCTCCTTTGAACTTTAAAACTGCATGTCCCATAAGAAGAACAGGCTTCTCTCATGCTCTTTCTGTAGCTTAAGAGCATCATTTGGATAAAGTTTTACACTGATCTTTTTCCCCACCACTGAACTCATGCTAAAGGTAGAATAAATAGCATTCGACTTGTAACGGTCTTTTGGTTGTTCTGAACTAAAGGTCAAATTCATTTTGGTAATTTGTCTACCTCTGTTTCTCATTTGGAGCATGACAGAATTGGACAAAGGAACAAGTGGTTATCCTGTACAATGGCTGGTTTTAATCAAAAGGTATGAACATAAAGCTAACTTTGAAGTCTACAGCACCCTTGAGAACATGGCAACAAGTCGTACAGGAACTCTGTTTCAGGAACAGACACATTCAAAGACACAGGCTGAAATCCACTGGCAGCTGCACTAACAATAATGAACCAAAGCAACGAACGTGGCATTTTTGAACAAGCAAGGTGATAAATCTTAGCAGGAATCCGTGGTAACCCATGGAAATTTTAACATGGGTGAGAATTTTCTCTAAACATCTTTGAATTTGCAGAATTCACAAGTCATAAGAAGCATCTCTGTCAAAAGATTCTACTTAGGAGTCAAACAGTTAATCTCGTGCTGCTAGAATTTCACGATTGAGTGGCCTTTGTATCATCAGATCTCTTCAGGCACTCAGACCCCAGGGCATACCAAAGTGGTGGGCGATTCAAGGACAATCACACTCAGAGCAGTCCCATCCTTACCTGTGTGAATGCTTAAAGTGCTTTAGTAAAGACAGGGAAAGAAAGGGGGGACAGAAGAGGCAGAAAACCTTCTGGACACATAAAAAGCATTGACTGTTCCTGCAATTAATGCATGAGGAAACCAGATACATTGCTTCAAAACAGTGAAACATACCTCTGGATGTAGTTTGCATTCCAGCAGATCTAGCTTCTGCTTCCAAGTCAATTGCCTATAACATTTATTTTTACTTGACTGAAAAAGAAATCAATAGCATCTTCTACTTAAGCCAGCAAGGAATGAATTTAAAAAAAAAAAAAAAAAATCTAACTGCACATGAGGCCCAGTTTGTGGGAACACATGTTTAAAGCCATACTGTCTGAGACACTGTTCCCAGTTTGTATCTGTGCTCTTATTTAGACCAGAACCCTTCAGCGAGCAATCCAACACTCCCAGCAGGCACAGGAAACTGGAGCTGTTGCTCTGCCTGTTGGGAAGCCTGACCTCAGTGTGCTTTAATCTACAAGATGAATGACCCTTGAATATTTAAAAATCACCAACTTTGGAGAAAACAGATGACAACTGAGGGAAAAACAAGCAGTTATGCAGTAGCCTCATCTGAAAATACTTATTTAAAAACTGCTAATCCCAGGAAAGACTGAAGTGAACATGAATAATGCCCTTTAGAGATCCACTATTCCAGTAGTCTTGGCTCCTCCAATCTTTTTCACAACCAGAAAAGTTAGTTTTGCTTTTAAATAAAATTAAAAATAAATAAATAAAACTGACAAATTTTGCAAGGGTCAGTCAACACTATCTCTACAACATTCCTGCCCTTTCAGACAGCCCTACTAGATACACTAATATTACATACATTCTCAAAATAAAATCCATTGCTAAATGAAAGACTTGTCATCCCACGCGAAAGTCTAAGAAAATATTAATAAGAAACTCAGATACAGAAGTATCAGTTGACTTAAAGATTCTCACGCGATTTTATCAACAACAACTGATTTTGTTTTACAAGGTTTCTGTACTTTTTTTCTTCTTGAATCTGTTGAGATAGCTGAAGTTCACAAGACCTATAATAATTTCTAATATCATCACAACTAGCATTTTTATCTGTCAATCATCTAACTTATAGTCAAGTGACCCATGTAAACCAAGTCCCCAGAGCTGGGAGATCTTTTATAAACCTAAATTATTTAGGTACAGGCACTCATAAATCAAGCCAAAACAGGAAAGTTTTTGTATTTGCTATACAAGTAGAAACTGTTCTTCACTTCCTAAAGTCACACGCCAACTTAGCCAATTTATTCCAAAAGCAGTTGTTCTGGACCAGTTTCAGCATTGCTTCAGGGAAACACACTGTTATTGAAACAAATAAATCTTTTTAAAGTTCTAATACTTTGCTTCAGTAAAAAAGAATAAAAAATTGCAGGCTGCGTCAGTTCTCAAATGCCAGCAAATAAGCTCAAAAAACAACGTATTTTCAGAAGCAGAACGTAAGAGCTGCCAATCACTTCTCCTAACAATCCCTTCCTCAATCATACATGTAGACCATATCATCTCCTGAACCATACATTAAGCAGCAGCGAGCACATGCAAATAGAATCCTAATTCACAATGTAGAACCCGGCAGCTAAAAATAAAGGAGAAAGACTCGGGTCAGAATGCATCTATGCAAATCATGAGATTGATTAAGGCCACAGAGGAGGCAAACACACCATTTCAGTAGGTATTTTCAAAAGATATGGGAAAATTTAATGTTACTAAAAAATTTCTGGAGAAACTGGGTTAGAACATTCCACAGAAATTCTGGTTACTAGTGCAAATACATCTGTAGTGTTCTGAATTACAGCAATTTTATTTTTTTTTTAAGTCATGCATGATGTGAAAACACTCATCTTGAAAGTAAATTTGTGAAAGAAACTAAACCGCTCCTCCCTACAATACAACAGATTAGATTGGATGACCCAGAAATACACCGACATACTAGATTTCTATGTCAAGTAGTTCACGAGAAATATTTCACTTCTGACCTAGCCTCTCTTCTACGTCGCTTTGCACTCTCTTACCAAGTGGGGGGCTGAAAGGAATCTCTTCCTCCCCCTCAAGCTCTTGCTTCCTTTTCCTGCAGCACTATTGGAGAACTCTTAACCCACTCACTCTGTCACAGGAAACTTCTTATCCTCTTCATCTCTTCAAAATAAACCACCACTAAATCTTGAGAGGTTTTTCTTCACAGCTTATTATGGGCTAATTTATGCACAAGTCTTCCTCTGCAAGCTTGGCAAAAATCATTATCTGTTTCTCTCTCAAACACAACTTCTTCTGTGTCTCATCACCCACACTCTCCTCCTTTCTTCCTCAAGCTCCTACCACCATCACCACCACACCTCTGTAATTCCCATAGTATTGCTTGCTATTTGCTTTCTGAAAGGCTGTGGGCTTTATGTTTCTGTGCTTGGTTTCAGGGAGAGTTACGGCAGGAAGGACAAAATCGCCATGGAAGAGACCATAGGCAAGAGCCTGTGGGAAGCACTAGAAATTACTCATCACCACTTGCACTGTCCCCTTGGGCAGGAAGCAAAGCCCCAGCGTAGCTGCACCAGCAGCTCTCAGGAAGGCAGAGTTACGAAATACTAACGATCTCTTCCCCAATTTTTTTTTTTTTTATTAGAATGCATTGCAAGCAACTAGTTAGACGGGTCTGGTTTAGTTCTGCTGCTCCTTCTTGCTCAGTGCTAACAAGTATTTTCAAGATCCGCAGGTAAATCTAGTATTTAGGTTTACTTAGCTATGAAGAGATTATAGCGAGGCACGAATACCTTCAGCCTTTCTGCCTTCCTCAAGATAAGTTTCATCACACAAAAGAAAATAATGAAAGTGAGGAGCAAAACCTAACTTTTCAGATACCATCATTGGTAGAGATTTTGCTGTAGAGAAAGGTTAATCGTTCAGGATCAAATAAACCGCTTTCTGACTTGGGTCAATACTTCTGTGATTTGGCCTGTCACAGGATTACATTAATAAACAGCAACTACAGCTGAAAACTCAAATCACTTACACACAAGACAATGTCAAATAGAGGAAATAATGAGATGTAAATACGTCAATTATTAGAGACTCTCAAATATCTACAAGTACATACTTGCATTGATATATAACACTCCAGTTTCACATTCAAGAGAGTATAATTCTTGCCATAGCGAGTTGCCTGTCTCATAACAGTAAGTGTAACTGCAGCACACACGCACCCATTCTCCTGTGATTTTACCGCCAACATTACTCATTTGTAGCATTTAGTCAACCTGAGTGCAAGTTTCGTTTCCTGACACACTCGTGCTACATGACCTCAGTAATTTAAGTTCTGCAGAATAACAGTATGGGGAGAACAGTACACTACATAAATACCGATTTAAGAGAATAAGCAGATGACCTTTGCCTCTCCTACACTTAAATGTCTTCTGCCACCATAGTGATCTTAGTCTTAATTGTGACCAGCTGTCACAGTTAGCAGTATTAGCAGTATTAGCAGAAACTCCAATCACGGCAAGTCAACCCAGAAGAAAGCCTGTCTTTCCAATACAGCCATGCCTCACAGCACACTATTTTTTCTCTCTTAATCAATATTTTTGTGCTTCAATCAAACAAGATTTGTGAAATAAAAAACCTAAAACAAACAAACATGGTGAGGACCACAGCCAGCATTCCTAAATTAGATGATACACTTGCCTTGGCTTTGTTCTTCCCCTTCCTTTCTCTTCCATCAGACACATGGTGTGAATTTTGGGGTTGGCCTATGCAGGGACAGGAGTTGGACTCAATGATCCTTGAGGGTCCCTTCCAACTCAGGACATCCTATGATTTTCTGATTCCCATGCCTTAACTCTCACTTGACTCGAGTGGACTTGGATGCTGTAAGCACTTCAGATCTGCATTAAGAACCTTACTTAATGGTTCTGCAAACCTGTATCAGTCCAAGGAGGAAAACAGACTCTCCTCTTTACTTGCAGGTTTACAATACTCCAAAAAAGGGAAGGGGAGGAGGGGGAGAGAAGATTTCATTTGTCTCCCCCTTCCTATGCTTGTACTTTAAAGTGATGTTTTTGGACTCGCACCACTGTTGCCCAAATTCCAAATGGGAATTCCATATTTGGCAGCTCAGGTGAAGCCTGTTTTATACCAATTCTCTTGTTTGAAAGTTACAGATACGTTAACATCAAAGTAATCTGACAAGTTACAAATAGTGGCTTTCTTTAAAAAAAAAAAAATCTCAAGTATATTACCATATTAGCATATAAACCTACACACTTCACTCAGCTGATACGTCGCACAGTACAGGGCAGGGCAGTGCCAAACCTTTTATTCTTGCCAAAGCATAACGTGGCAGGAGAGAGTCTGCCAGGGCAGCACCAGTCACTGAGCAGGCGATGGGCCTGGCAGCTGCCCAGGGTACAACTCCTGGCCCTTCTGCTGCCACCATCTCAGAAGCTGATCACTCTGTATTTCTGTCATTCCCTCCATAATAAGATTAAAAAGCACACAGCTACTTTTTCAATGGTGTTTTGAAACATACGGATTAAAAATATTACCTACCTACTTACTTGGAAAGAAAAATAAATGTTTGTAATTTCATTTTAATAACCTCTGTTGCCCAAAGCCAGGTAGCGAGTGAAAGAAAAAATATCATAGCCACAGCATGAGAGAAAGCAGCCAGCTCAATTGTTTGTTTAAAGGCAAGCAGAAGCAGCAATAACTAGAAAGGTTTTATTCACATGAAGATTTCAGCTTTTGCAAGTGTTACATCTGCTGTCACAGCTACGGAACAGAGTGGCCTATTTTCTACTTGACTCGTGCATCCCATTATTCCTTGTGCATGCCTGACTAACCAGGAGCTGTATCTTTTCTGCTTGCTGACTCCTCCAAACATCCTCCTGCAGGTGAGGTGACACCCTGGTGAAGGATCAGAAATACTACGTACTGGCCTGGACTGACACAACTGATCTTTCCTGAAGAGTGAAGGGAAATAATACAGGCATATACAACAAACAAACAGAATTTCCAACCCTCACTTCATCACAAAAATTGCCTCCCATGTGATAAAGAGATTGATGAAGTGAAACACCTAAGTGTCACATCATGGCTTAAACTGTGATCAAAGAAGCAGCAAGGAACATAATAAGGAGATATAAGGCATGAAACTAAATCACACTTTCCTAACCATGACTGGAAAAATTGCATTCTTTCTTTTACTGGGCAGATGTGAACAAACGTCCAAAAAAGTGTTAGCAAAAATCAACATGACGTTTTGAGGCAGTACTCACACAAAAATCGTAACAGATTTTCCAGACACATGAAGAGCTAAACACTCAACACTGACAACTGAGTTGCAATCATGAGGCTTATATCATTATTTCCCTCTTCAAAACCACTGTACACTGAAATAAACCATTACACAGCTTATATGAAGACCTCTATTTTCTAGCCCTTCTGGACAACAAAGATACTAACGAAAGTGTTGTAAACCCAGGTGCTTAATTTAGCTAAGTGCATAATGCAGGCAGTACCGCTAGACCTCACCAGAACACCCAAGTACTACTAAAGTAAATGGAAGCTGCAGGTGCTCAACATCTTTAAAAATATGCTCATGCAGTGTATGCAAATGTCACACTGACATTGTTTGAGCCTGACTGCCTATTAAAAAATCTTTTACCTTCCACAGAAATCAATCGGTTCACTAGAAACATGCCCAAATGATATTCCGCTCTAGGCTGAAAAAGCAAAACTAAGCTGTTACTTTGTTGAGAAACTGCTTTTATGCCCAAGCCATTCATGGAGATCTAAGCAATTCAACCACTTTTTTTACAAGCATTTTATGGAAGAGCTTGCCAAGCTCCATATAAACACATTTTACTATTTCATAAAGTTTATATGCCAAGTTTTTGAAACATGAAGTGACAGGCTCTCAGTGGAATTTCTCCAGAGCTACAAGCTTCTTATTGCCCTCAGCCTCCCAAGACTGTAAATAGACTATAAGAAGCAAGCAGCCAGAATCTTTTCCTTCTATACAGGAATGCCTTGCAAATTTGAAATATTGAAGGTGTCTCTATGATCAGCCAAAGAAGAATTCCCTTACACAGGGTTCATATCCCCCAGTGATCAGCAAACTGTAAATACACATCGCTGCTCAGTGTCTGTGGCCAGCACTAGAAAAAGTTTCTCTCCATCAAGGTCTCCTTAAAGTTAAGAACTGATGCTAAGTATCTTCCACGCCACAGAGATATTTTATCTAGATGTTTTCATAATTAAATCATCTTAATGATTTAGGTTGTTTTCTAACTTGTCCACATCTTACTTTCACCCAAGGTCCTAAAGTTACACAAAAGCAACTGAGAGTGAACTCATCAATGCCACAAAAAGGAAAACCAAAAAAGGAGAATAATCCAGTTATAATAACCCAGAATAACCCATAAGTTCATGAAGTAAAACCCCTGAGTATATAATACAGTTGCATTTGTGCAATATTATATTGCATTTCAGTCTGACTGCCTACTGAAACACTGCACTTCCTTTCACCAGTTAGTTTTCTTATGGTTCAAGGTCTCCCTTTGATTATTCCCAGCTCCGACACATTAGCTATCTTTTTATCATGTTTACTTTTGCTTTACTACCCATTTGCCTTTATAATACTATTATTATCATAGGGATTTTGAAGACATGCCCTTTATGGTGCTTTGTAGAATCAACGTAATTCTTGCAATGGCTTTCCGTTGCCAATGATGGAAACAAAACACGGAAGTTAGAAACGGACATGAAATACCTTTTTTTTTCATAAAAAGGTAAAATCAAAGCTCTGCCTCTTTTATGCTCTTCTTACAAGCAGTAATTTTAGGATTCCTACATCAAACAGCAAAATACATTTAACCAGTACTTTGGATGGTTTTACTACAGCTTCCTCTCATATATCTCATTATATATAAAAATATATTGAAACTAAAAAACAAACTACTAAACCCACAAATATTAGAAGAGCTCAGTGGCAGCTAGAGTACTTAGAAAGGCTTTAGCATTTCCTTTTTAAGTTAGCTATGCTCTAGTATTCTCAAGGTTGCAGAGCAAGGTAGTAAAAATCGGAGCTCATTTCCCAGTATTTAATCCTCCACCTGAATTAGTATGCTTTCAGTTATTAATCACTGTGATACTACATCCTTTGAACTCAGAGTTTAAATTTTCAAGACACACATGAATGCAATTTACTTATACACAAAAATCCCTCGACTTCTCTATTAATCTAAAGCAGCAGCATTCCATTAACCACTTCCAGAACTTTTTTTTTTAAATTGCCATTTTCCCATATTCTGTCTTTTCTTTTTCAAAGTTTCAGTTGCCTATAGTGGAAGGCTATTACTCTTTGGCTGTCTCTTAGAAAGGTATCCCCTCCAATTTGCAAGTTTATTTTAACTGAACTTTACAGTACGCGTAGAACAATTCCATAAATGCAGTCTGTCTGTGTGCTCTTTACACACCTCAGCAAAAAAGTGCTTAGTGGCTCTTCTGAAAGAAAAGGTTTGTATTCGGAACCTGCACCCATGTGAGAGCCTTACTCAGGCCTCGGGACTGCTCCTCTCCAACAGCTGCAGCCCAGCGAAGCAAGCCCAAATTGCAATCTGAGCTACTCAACACTCTCTTAACCACAGTACAGTAAAAATGGCATCCATGGGACACCCATCCCATGGTGCCAGCTGTCTTTTCCCCAAGGAAGAGAAGGAAGCCTTGCTTAGCCAACATACGTGGGCTTAATGGCTAAATGACCTCTCTGGACCTAACCAGCAGGCAGTATTTGGGGACAGGGGCAGGTCTCATGCCCTGGCATAGGAAGCCGTGCTGAAGGGGACACACCTGTGCGCAGGTACTGACAGCAGCTGCCGGCTCTGCCTGCAAGCAGCCTCCCCGACACGCCGCCAAGCCGAGCCTGCCCGGCTCCGGGCTCAGCAGGGTACCGGGGGCTGGGGCCAGACCAGGGACCAACACACCTCCCGGGGCTGCCCGGGCGCATCGGCCCGAACGGGAGAAGCCCGGGGTGGGGGGCGGCCGGTAGCCAGGTGCTCCCCGCATCGAACTTGCTCGTTTTCCAGTCCCCTCCAAGTTCTCGGAGCAGAATGTCAAAGCACGAAGGCGGTCACGCAAAAGATGAGAGCGATGACCCGAAACCCGGTACGAAAACCAGAGGCGATCCCGACGGCACAGCCCGCTGACACAGCGCCCCTCGCCCGCCGCGCCGGCGGGGGCAGCGGGGGGGGCAGAGCGGGACGCGGCACCGCGGCCTCGGCCACCGCGGGCGGAGCGCTGCCGCGTCCCACGGCCGCCAGCACGGCGGGCACACGCCGGGGACCGCGACAGGAGCGCGGCGGGCGCAGCCGCGGGCGGGATCGTCTGGCCCCTCACCCGACGCCAGGGCTCGGCGGGCAGCCGGGCACCGGCCCGCGCTCCCGCACGCACCGCGCCGCAGGGCCGCGAGCCGGCGCCGCCGCGGGGCCGGGACACCGGGGCCCGCTGCCGGCGCGGGGCGGGGGCTGCCTGGGCGGGCGCCGCGCTCCGGCCCCCCCCACGCTGCCAGAAACTTTCCGGGGGGGGGGGAGGGCTCGAGCCGGGGTGGGGGGAAGGGGGCTCCGCCGGCCGTTGGCGGCGCGGCCCGTCGGCGCGGCGCGGCCCTTACCCGTCCTTGCGGCGGGCCTTGTAGACGTGCCCGTAGGTGCCTCTGCCCACTTTGCAGCCCTCGTACTCGAACAGGTCCTCCACCCGCTCGCGCTCGGCCGCCAGCTTCGACTTGAACTCGTAGTCCATGTCTCGCCCATGGGCGGGGAGGGACGGGCAGGGGACGCGGCGGCCGGATCAGCACCCCCGGCTGGCTGAGCCCCCTCCCGGTGCCGCCATTTCCGGGGCTCGGCGGCGGGCGAGCGGGGGGTGGGGGGCGGTTTGTTTTTGTTTTGGTTTGGGGCTTTTTGGCGGGGGGAGGGGGTGCGCTCCGCCGCCACCCGCTTCAACTGGGCTCCTCGCTGTGCGGCGCGGGGGATGCCGGGAGTCGTAGTGCGGCTGCGGGCGCCGACTCCGGCGCAGCGGTGGGGACGCGGCGGCGGCAGAACTACAACTCCCGGCATGCTCCGGGCCGCCCGCGCTTTGCGGAGTCGGCGCACTTGGCTCCCCAGGGACACAGAGCGTTTCAGCGGCCGCTGGGAACTTGCTGACTCTTCACATTGCGCGGCAGAGGCGGGAACGGCGAGCGCAGCGCGGCCCGGCTTGGCGCCTCTCTTTGCACAAACCCACGCCCCGCCGCCGCCGCGCCTCACAGCGTACAGCGGGCCACACAGCACTGAATAGTGCGGCAACTTGTTTATCTCGCGAGCTGCCACTCAAGGCCTGGCCCCGCCTCTCTGCTGGATGCCGCCCTCTGATTGGCCTGCCTGGCCCCGCCCCCGCGGTTGCTCGGCCGAGAGCGCGGGTGGGGCTTCGCAGCCGCCCCGCCCGAAGCTGGCAGTGGCGCGGGCCCGGCGAGGCGGGGCTCAGTGGCTGGTGGAGGCCGGCTGGAGTTGCGTTGTTTCGCGGCGTTTCCGAGGAGCCGCTGCTCGCCTGAAGGGCGGGGGCGCGGCCGCGGGCCTGGCGGTTGCCGCCGCTCGGCCGGGTGACAAGCGGGCGCGCGGTAGCGGCCGTTGGGCCGCGTCCCGTGCCGGCGGCGCTCGGGCCCGCGCCCGCCGAAAACAAACGGCCCGTCAGCGGAGCAGCGGCCTCGTCCCCCGTCCCGCTCCCGGGTGTGCTGGTCCGACGGGGCCTGGTCACCCTTGTGTCGCTGCGGTTCCGTGTTGGAAACAGGAATTCTGAGGAAGTGGCTGGATGTGGCCAGACGCTGCTAAATAAACTCGGGTTTTCGGTCTTAGGACCCCAGAGGCAGATTACAACGTTCGCATTCAAATGCCAGGCTTATTGCTGAGGCTTTCCGATTCGATAAAGCACAGAGGTTTTTAGACGAACACGGTGCTACTGTCAGGTTCAGATTTCATGCTAATTATTTTCAGATCCTAGAAATAACTTAGGCCTTTTAAAATTATGTCTCAGTCTCTCTCATTCAGGAATTTCTTTGTGAAAAAAGCATCGCTCTGCAAGCATATTTGCACTATGGCAACACCGCACAGAGCTAACCAAATCATCAAGGTTATATCCTGTCACGCAAGCAAGTAATAATCCCCACCTTGTGCACTCGACCTTAGCTTATAACAGTCAGCAACAAGTGAATGAAACTGAATGAAATTAGCAAATGGAAGAGGTTTTTGTACAGAAACCATCTGGGTTCATCACCTGTGCAGCCAGCGTGAGTTGCCTACACGGAAAGTTTTTCCAGTGCCAAACACTTTGGATGGCAGGGGTAGCCAAGCTGAGGAGGAGCTGTCATCGCTGACAAAGCAAAGGGAGGGGCCAACTGCTCCATAAGGTAAGGCACTATATATGATTACTAGTGCATAGCTAAGTCATGAGGTGCTAACCAGAAGTTTATTTCTCAAGCAACGGCAGGAGTGTAGCCATTTTTAAGTGATTATTTTTTCCAGAAGGCAATAGATGATTCAGAATTTCCCCTGTGCCAGGTAGCTAACAACCAAAATTCTCAGAAAACTTCGTCACTCCTTTACCAAAGTAATGCTTCCCAGAGAACTACAAGTGCTTTTCTCTGCAATTGCAGATATGGATCTTTCTGAACACGGCCAGATCATGAGCCTGCGAATTTCCTAAACACAGGAGATCCAGGACCATTGATCTTTCAGGGTCAACATTAAATATATTTGCTAAAATCAGAGCTAAGCATTTAAATTTTGCAAAGCGTTCACATCTTGGGTCACCTAGTAATCAAAGCCAACACTGAGAAAAAAGTGACACAGACTTAAAAAGGCAAGTATGTAGCTGTAGAAGGTTATGCTGCTGAGATGTATTCATCCGTTCTTAAAGTCACCAGGAATAAGGACTACCTTGCTGTTGGTAATAATAAACTCTACGAGTAGTTCCCATTGTCGTCTTTGAACACCAAAATAGTTATTATTCCCCATTTTCATCACTAAGGCTTTTGTTTTCTACTCTTTCGATTCCACCATGTAATGACAAGACCATATTTTACTATTATAAAATTGGTTGTATGTGTGCAGCCCCGGCGAGAGAGGGCTAACAGCACCCTCCGTTATGGAAGGCCAGCTAGGCTGGCATTTGTAAGCCAAGGCAGCTTAATTCCCCTCTGCCTGATACTGTGCCCAGCTCCGTAGTGTTGCAAACAGCCATTTGATTCTTTCTTCCATAAGCTGTGCATGCTTTACCAGTAAATGTTTTGGCCCTTGCTGCTCTTTCTGGGAGGCTGTCTGAGAGAAACCCCTCTAACAGCTGGAAACCGTTTTCAGACCTACATTTCCCTGTGACCAGTCAGCATCCATCTTTTCTGCCTGTGCAAATACTGTCCTGAAGTAGCCTTTCCCACTCTCGTGTGTATCCCCCGCCAAAAGTATTTATAGACAGCAATCTCATCCCCACACAGTCTTTATTTTGCAGGACTAAACAAGCCATGCTGTTCTCATCTCCTTTGTGAGCCCCTCCAGTGGGAACTGGACTGGTACAAAGCTGGTTATGGGAAATGCAGGACACAATCTGTGCCCTGGTTCCTTCTCTGGTGACACAGCCCTGCTTCCTGTTTCTGAATCCTTATACTGGCCACGTAAAAGTCATTAAAAGTGTAGAATCAACTAAACAGCTCCAAGCATACGCCAGCTCAGAGGACAGTAAGAATGAGGCTGCCTTCTCATTTGAAGCAAAAGTTTTATTTATTCATGCTTAAAAGATGGAAATGGGCACATTCATCTCTTCTAGATGTTGGAGCACATGGCAGGATTCCACTTCAAGTTCATGAAAATGGAGAAAATTGTTTGTGTGGGCATATGCTGTCAGGTTTGCTGGAGAACAGCTGCCTGGCATCTCCTGTCTGGGTGTTTCCCAGAGGAGGAGCAGCACTGCGCAGCCATCTACAGAGCAGAGGTGGATCTTTGAGTGGCAGCAAATGGGTGAAGAGAAAGAGGCAGAATGGTACTGTGACATTTCCACTGCTCTTCCATGTTAGAAGAATGGTTGTGATACCAGTAACACATATTTAATAGCATTCCTGTTTTTTAAAAGTGTTTTATTTATTGTATTATTCACTTCTAGTCATAAGATAAATGACTGTAACATTTTTAATATGTAATGCTGTATCATTTGTTAATTGTGCTGGTGCAGAAAGCCTGAATAGCCCCAACAAAGAAAACAGAAAATTACAGGCTTGCAGATTGCAAGTATGATTTTCTTCAGCCTGCCAGCCTAACTGAAGGTGCTGGGTTGTCTCTTGTTGGAATCACCGTTTCTTACAAATCTCAAGTCACTGCGGTTAAATAGTTCCCAGACGGTTGGAAAGGAAAGATGTTTCAAGGAAGACTGAAAGTTGCGGAATTGAGTATTCTCACCAGTTCTTTAAACAATTTTCCGAGACAGATAAGACATGAATTTCTAATGTAAAAAGGAAGAACTTGGTCTTCAACACTTCAACGTCAAGAAAGTGACACAATAAATAAATATATAAATAATAAATATACATACAAATAAATATATAAATAATAAATATACATACAGTATTTACTCATGTCAGTCACATTTAAGCTGATGTTGCTTCACTTAAAAGTGGAAGGTTGCATCTCAGAAGTCTGAGGAATAAGAATAGAGGAAATTCAGAATGGATGTCTCACATGAATGGTATCATCATCTCTACAGAAGCAGAGAAAAACTAACATTTCTATTAAAAAAAAGTAGGAATATACTTGGGATTTTTAAACATAGTGTGAGATTGTGAAGAGCCTAATGAAAGTGAGACAACATGTCAGAGGATTTGCAATACAGATAGATCAGAAAGTCTTCAACTGGCTGTTAAGTTCATACATTATAATTCCCAGTAAAACTCTGAATTTTTGAATCTTTTATGTCAATTAACTTCTAAACACCTGTAATAACTGTATCGACCTTAATGTATAAGTTTAGAACATAAAGTACATACCCAAGGGCTTCTACCAAAGTTTTACAGTAAATCTAGAGAGCATGCTAGGAATGGAAGATGGGAGTCCTGACTTCTGCTCTCATGATATAATTATTTGGCTAGCTGTGGGGGTTTTTAAATTCATTTTTATAGTACCATAATCCAAATAGTACTAAAATAGAAACCTTGTGCTGCTTTTCTTGAATGTAATCCAAGACCGTGGTCTCAAAATAGGCTGTACTGCTCTTCACCATCTTTTTTTCCTGAGAAAAAGAAAACTCAGAAAATCACAAGAACTATTCCCTGCCTTCTCTCTACAGACTGGCACGATTGAACAGTTAACTGACAAAACCAAGGGAATTCAGCATTCAGCAACTCAAAAACCATGGGAGACAGCAAAGTAAAGGTGAAAGAATGTTGTGTTCCATGATGTACCACAGTTTATCATGGTGCAACTATGACTCAGCCTTATTGCTGATCAACTAGCGTAACCATGTGTATAGCTTTCATAGCATATCCACTTACTCCTTGTGAATTGTGAAGCAAAATGCACGACCTATTTCATTTGAGGTACAGCAGGCAGTATAGCAGGCTTGCTTCAGTTTGTCAGAAAAAAAAAAAAAAACAAACCAACAGAGGATACTATTAACTAATGCCATTGTGTTCACATTTCAGAATCACCATGACAGCTGGTTTAAAGGGCCAGCCAATACCTCCAAAGCAGAGATTTAGAGAAAGCCTTGAATTCTAAAGATGTAGGAGTTGTCCATAATTATGGAGAAGGCACAAACTCTAATTCTGAATATAGCAGCCCAAAATTTCATACTTTAGAGCTGCACAGGTGGCATAACTGAGTCTCCTTGGCTTCGTTGGTAGACTTGGTTTCAGTCTTCCCACATTGTTGGCATCCTTGTTCCAGCACCACCATATTCCACCTACTTTATTTCCTTGCTGGTTTTTAAAGTTTTTGGAAGCTAAAATAATTCTTGGCTTCCCTGTAGAATCCACTGATCTTTTTCCATGGACTGGGACAGTAGCATGTAATGAAAAAGGAAAGATGTTTCTTTAATTATCCTTGAAGAATCTAAAGGAGAATACAGCAAAACTGCACTGTCTGATAGCTTTCTGAAGTTAAATCCATTCCCACAGAAGAAACAGAACTGTGCTAAACAGATAACCTGAACCTGTATCAAGTTCTACAGCTATGTTTTCAACTTTTTCCGTCGAATATAGTAAGTTTTATACCACAGTACTGGCAGAATCCATCCTAAAGACAAGCTATGGCTATAGAACAGTATTTCCTGACAAGTCTATAGAACATATATAATTTATATGTGTAGAACTATTATACTTTAGTGTTGGTCCTAGTAAAATAGATTGTGATACCCTATTACAAGTGTTTTCAACAGCAAATGTTCAAAATTGCCTTTGGATAGGAGACATAGAACAAGAAATATCAAACTTCAGTTGTACCAAATGAGATTTTTAGATAGGAAAACATTTGAGTGATCAGGACAGTCATATAATTAAATTGTCTGGAGATACCGTGTAATCATTAGACTAAAATTAAAATCATTAGGTATTTTAAGAAAAGGTTAGATAAACCTCTATCAGAAATTTTGTTGGTAAGGTAGCATTAACATAACAAGGAGAGTAGCTAGAAATTAGATTTCGTATTTTTCTTTCCAGCTCTATTTTTCTATGACTCTCTTATTATATATGACATAAGAAGGAGTCTCATTTCATGGACTAACCAGTTAAAAGACAAAACCCAAAAGACAGAAGTAAACCATGAGTTTTTGTGACAGAAGGGTTATCCTACAAGGATTCGTACCTAAAGCTGAGCTTTCACAGTTCGTAAGTGAACTGGGAAAAGGAATGAATGATGATGTGACAACATTTGAAGAACGTGTCTAATAATTCAGATCTAAAGTTGATTGAAAAGTACTGCAAGAGGCTTCCACGACTTGGTTTGAATAGTGGTAGTTGAAAAGCAGTCTTCTGAAGTGCGGCCTAATGCACATGGGGGTAAAAAAATACAGTCATGATAATGAACTCTAAAAGCTAGTATCAGTCAAGAAAAGTCTTGAAGTCACTGTGAGTGGTTCTCTGAACAAAGGTTCAGTGCCTAGCCTAGTGGTTAACAGAAAGGTGAAATTTTTTAGGAGAAGGATAAGAAAACAAAACAAAAACCACACATGACTCCATATAACTATGGTGCACTACTCACTTATTGCTTTCAGTTTATTAATAGTTGCCCTGTCTCAAAATCCATATAGTAGGATTACGGTAACATTCAGGCTTGGATAAGCAAAACTCAGAAATATGAAATGGCAAACTGATGGAATACAAATACATTAGCAGCTTTAAACACAAAATACTGCCCTCTGTTTTAGCAAGTATGCAGGACTCAGATTACTGCTGTTTGCTTGCCCTTTTCTTAAGCTCTTCTATTGTGTGCTAGATGATCTTATGATCCTATGATGAGAGGCTAAATACATTTGGATTTGTTAGCTGGGAAAATTAATGTTTGGGAGGCTGATAAATGATAAAAAATAAATTGATCCAAAATACATACGTAATTAATACTGTGTCATTTGTGGCTATTATGTACCATGGTCCAGAGGAAACTTCCAGCTCAGGAAATCACTACGACACAGTTTGTTAGAAGCTGAGAAGATGCACTAACAAAATAAATGAGTAATCCAAGAGCCAAGTCCCTCCTGCCAGTGAATGATTTTGAGCTTTGTGAGACTATGGTGGAATTAGATTTAGGAAAACCTAAGAAGAACTCATATGCTGAGAGCCTCAATAGGTTACTGAAGTCTCGTTTTCTTTTTCCCACTCTAATTTTATTATTTCCTAACTCCATCCATGCCTCAGCAGCAAAATCCTAAATTGCCTAAATTCCAGAACTGTATTTACAGCGAAATAGGAAATGACAGCATTGGCTGCTGGCTCGCTACGCTGAAGAAGTTGAGCAACTCTGAATTTTAAAAGAAAGCCAGATGGTCTAATGAAAGCAGGAACCAGGGGTTCCATTGTCCCGCATGGTTTTATTTCTTTTGGGACCAGGTTTTCTGTCTGCAATGCAAAGCAGAATATTTGCCCATCTTTAGGAAAACTTTTGGATTAAAGAATTACTAAACCTATCAGCTTTACTAGCCATGTCCATCAACCAGTACAGAATTTGCAGTCAGCCAAATTTCAGTCAGCCTGAAAAAGAGAACTGGCCAAAATCTTTTTATACTTCAGGCTATGATCTTGCCACTACAACTCAAAAAAAAGAAATTATCCTGAGGCAAATGCCTGTTGTTCATGCCATATACAGAAAAGACTAAGCACTGACTGTTGAAGCAAAAGTACTTTTTAAACCCTTTTCACCAGACATCAGACATTTTATTGTCAAACCCCTACAGTGCTTCTGGCTGGCTAAAGTGTCAAGGAGAAGGTGACTATGACTTTGGACTCACAGAAGATGCAGAAATAAGAATTGATGCAAGAGAAGTGTGGGGATGACACATCCATAGATAGTTGCCACCTGTTCTTACTACAAAATGTGACTACTTTTGCTGCTGAGTAAGACTTCTTATCACTAGCTTCTATGTTATCCTCATTCCAATTTTACACATAGGCATTCAGCAAAATAAAGGCAATCAAAAGTATTAAATTAATGCACCTAAGATGAAGTACTTTCAACTGCTGTATTAATGTTTCTTTGAAAGACAAAGTGCCCTTGGTTCCCTGTAGCCTCTGCTAGTGTATTGTGTCTGGTTGGGATGGGCTTAATTTTCTTCACAGCAGCCTGTATGGTGCTGTGGTTTACATTTGTGACCAAAACAGTCTTGATAATACACCAGTGTTTTAGCTATTGCTGAGCAGTGCTTGCACAGCATCAAGGCCTTCTCTGTTTCTCACTCTGCCCCCACAGTGAGTAGGCTGACATGAGCTGACCAGAGATGCTGCACGCTGTATAACATCATAACATCATGCTCAGTGATAAAACTGGGGGGGAGTTTTTGCAAAGTTGCCACTGCTTGCAGACTGGCTGGGCATCAGTCTGCTGGTGGGAGGTGGTGAGTGACTGTATTTCCATCACTTGTTTCTTTTTTTTTTTTTTTTCCTTGACTTATGAAACTGTCTTTATCTTGACCCCTGCATTTTTCTCACTTTTGCCCTTTTGATTCTCGCCATCATCCCACTTTGCAGGGAGTAAGCGAGTAGCTGGGTGGATGTTTAGCTGCTTGCCAGGGTCAACCCACCACCCATAGGAAAGCTCTGAGGAAAGACTGAGAAGGAAGTGGGGTGCATCTTTCTGGGCTAATTGCTTTGCCATGGCTTTCATGTTCTACTCTGTATGTAGAAACTAACAAATCCCTATTTTTAGGACTGGGTGGAAGAAATCACAGTTCATTTTCTCTTCCTCATCTACCAATGTCAGCAAGAAGGCAGTATGGATCTCAGAAGGATGAACAAACTGATAACAGTTCCTGTTGTGTGAACCAACCAAGCAAAATGTCCTGCTTCTTCCAACCTCTAATGCAGGCATAGGCAACCTATAGCTCTGAAACCACATGAAGCTTGTGTGTGGCTTCTGCGAGTGCTACACCGTATAAGAGACAGCAGGCAGCGCAAGTACAGAAGTTCCTCACATTCTGTATGTTCAGCTGCCAGAAAAAGCAAACGAACTGAAGCCGCTGAAACCAAAATTACCCTGGCCCCTTGGACTCAGCTCTACTCTATAGCAGAATGTATACCAGCAGCCTATAATGTCATTTTACAGTTTGCCCTCTCCTTAATGTGATGAGATGTCACATGAATTAGAGCTTTCATCTCTCATCTTCTTCAACCTGAAACTGTTGCGTTTGATTCTGCACAGCCACAGTCTGATATCATGACAGCCAAACCAAAATCTTCCTCTGACTGATGTTTTCTTACCATTGTGTAAACCTATGGCAAAACAGGCTCCTCTGCTAACCCTGGTACTTCTGAGGAACTGTCAGAATTTGGAATCTACAGGTGTGTGAGCTTTTCTGTACTGTCTGAAAGCAAAAAATATGGAAAGGTGTTTATTTGTTATGTCAGAGTATGGAAACTTAAATTTTAGGGAATGAAATTCATACACTCTTAAATCAAATGGAGCTTCAACAATAACTTAATGGAGCCATGTTTACACTGGAGTCTGTTCCAAACCTCATTGTCACCATTGGAAAAACTACATTATATGTTTCAGTTCTTGTGTCTATAAGGTAGAAACAATTACATTTAGACATCTTTAATAAGACTTTCTGAAGTCTTATTGATAACTTTGGACACTCTGAGTAGTAACCATTATTTGGTTGTTATTACTTTATTATTGCAAAATGATAGTTGCTAGTGCAAACAAAACTTTCTTCATGTAACCTATTGAGTCCATCACTTGCAACAGATTCTTTGGTATGAGACAAAACACCAGGAGGTGTAACTTTAGCATGCTTGTTATAGAAGCAAGTATGCTTGAAATAGAAATTGTGATATCAATGGCAACAGAAACAATAGCAGTAGACTAGCATCAGATTACCAAATTGTTCTCAGTAGTGAAATCCTGAATACCGTACACAGTGAACTGGATGCTTCTGGTGAAGGAGATAAACTAATAAAAAAATTGTTTAAATAGCAGCCGTTGTGCTGATTACAGTAGGAATCCATTTCAGGTGCCAAGCTCACTTCAGTCTGTTTAATTTTGATGTGTTGCTTTTGACTCGAGTCGTTCCCAGGTAGAGATCAAGTTGTGTTGTTAAGAAGTGTCGGAAAGGAATCCCTGGCTTCTTTGGATCCACATCCCATTCTTCGTCCTTTCCTGGTGTCCACAGCTCAGGCTCCCTGCCCATCATCAATCTTCCCTTCCCCCAGTGTCCACAGCTCCTTCCTCCTGCCTCCCACCTACAAGCTGGGTGAGAACCAAGGGGATGTGGCTGCTTTTGAGGTAGGCATGTGCTGGCTGCCAGCAAACTAAACATAACAACTAACCTTTGAGCTCACGCAGCAGCCTTTCAGTTACAGTAATAATTTGAAGGAAGTGGTCTTTTCTTCACTGAGCTGTTACGTCTCATGAAACTTGGAGGAATTTCATAGCCTGCAGCTTTCTGCTTCTGTGTCAAATGTAACTGAAATGAACTTGTGGGTTCAAAAGTTATTAGAGAGGACCTGACAAGATTGGTAGGCAAACAGCATATCACCTAAGCCCTGTTTCCTGAGGCTTACAGTCACAGATAAATGTCTTCTGACAATACCACAGATACAATTCTCAGTAGTTTATTAATAAGATTTGAGGACAGAAGGTCTAGGCAATATGCAAAATATTGGTCTCAGGAGTTTACATACCATTTACAACATGCAAGGGAGATCTCCAAAGCCATTTAGTTGCATCACAGCAGAAAAAGTACAATTTTTCTGATTTATCAGGATTAATACAGGATTTAGTAGAGACTGGGATTGCATTTCAGGAGCCAGAACATGAGTCTTTGCTAAATGTCTCTGCTCCAGCAGTTAGGCATCATTTCCCACACATATAAAATTGTAATTTGTTGTCAGAAACTAGAGTTTATTTGTAAATTAAAAAAAAAAAAGTGTTAATCGGTCTATACCATACAACCTTACTGAATGAAAGATTTTTCACTGCCTTTAGGACTTCCTACATATGAAAGATCTTCTATTAAACATCCACAGATGAGAATCATATGCTGTGTATATGAGTGTATTTTCTGCCTTTATTAAGGGCATTCCTTTTTTCACATTTCCAACATTCTAGACTGTACCCAACTTGAATTCAGATGCAGAAAGAACTGGGTTTGGCACAGTGCAGGTAATATGACACCTGTTCTAAAGTCTGATAAAATTGCATGTTTCTTTTGTGTGTAATCTCTTTTCCTTGATATCACTTAAGTATTGGTACCACATGTCATCCTTTTCCCACCCGGAACACATTAAAAGTTGGGGAGGGGGAGAGCCAAATACCAAATTCACCTTGATATGACTTCGATGGAAAGAAGATAAGTACATGAGCTGAACTCAGTGGCATTACAAGTGAACTTATTTCTGTCTGACATAAATTCAGATTTCTTTGAAAATATGTCAGGTCACCGAAATAGTAGAAAAAGCCATTTAGTGTCAAAAAGGTCTTTAAGAAGAACTTAATTCCTGAAAGCAATCTGGTGGATATACCAATTCTGGATGAACTGAAAATAGAGGAATAAATTGGGCAAATTACTGATGATCATAGGCAGTGATCATAGCTTATATCCATCAGGTAGCAAGGCACATAATACACTTTCACAGCGAAAGGAGGTAATAGAGAATTTCTGCACATCTATATGAGAAACAACACTGAAAATAAATATAAAAGGTGGAGGAAAGCCTAGAGAATATGGGGAATTTGATTTCCCATCTCAATCTCGTCATGCATAAAAAGCAGACCTAAGTGCCGTGCCGTGACTACTGCAAAGCTTTCAGCAGGCCAAATCCCATAAAATCCCCTTCAGGAGTTCTTTCCTACATACAGAAGCTACATGGACTTAGCTGAAGCGATATTACCCAAACAAGTTCAATTGTTGTGCACAGTTTCTCTTACATCGACTTTAAAACTATTTTTATCTGTTTGTTTTATGACTGTACATTTCCACCGTAAGCACAATTCAAGTATGCAAACAGTTGCTCCATTCAGCGTTGTTACTATTCCCCAGCCCTTCATCACTGACCTTTTCAAAAGGCCATTTCCACCCACAGTTCTGCCAGGCTGCTTCAAAACGGGTCCCTCAGTGCCAGCAAGGCTGGCGAACAACCTCCAGTGAAGCGTCCAAGGGGACGAGCCAAGAAGCACCTACACAAGACGTGGGTGCAGTAACCTGCTGCTGGATGGTGACAAGCAATGAGATGTCATATGTTCACCTGCTCCAGCTGTGTTGGGAAGGAGACTGCAGCCTGTGCCCTTCTGATGGCTGAACCAGTATAAACAGATCTAAACCATGATAAAACGTTGACTGCCCACAGCCTTGTGTACTGTACTTGCTATATTGATTTGGAAATCAATACTGCTAACCTGGTAACCCCTTTGTGCAAACATATTTATAGCATTCTAAAGGGCTTTTTTCCATTGAGGTGATATTCCTATAAATTCATCTCTAGTACACTAAGTTATTTTATCATCATCTATAGCAGGAAGTTGTGTTGCATCGTGAGCCAATATATAAGCACAAAAGAAGATGAGTATCTTCTCTTATCTTTACCTACATCTTTTCTTTATCTATCATCTCATGAGACCATTCTAATTTAATCTCATCTAATTATACTGTAATGTAAAATAGTGCAATTTTTAAGTAACTCTAGGAGGTCTTTATTAGCCTAGTGCAGCAAAAGGGACACCAAAAAAGGCTACTGAGTAGGGCCAAATGAAGCTGTAACATAATGAAGCTGGGAGGGATGGGCTGTAAGGTATTACGATATTCTCGTGCTGTGTGGTGTGGAGGGTGCCACAGTGAGGGGTGCTGATAGCACCCAACTGTAGCCAGGTCTCCTGAATGCCCTTTTGTGGCATTTGAAAGGATACAACTTGAAACCAAGTAAAACAGCAGAATAAATGGATAGCTTCTGATATTAAAATCCTTCAGTCCCAACATTGTATTTATTACACAATATATTTCTAAATGGTGCTCCTTATTTTAAAAATACCTTCCTTGAGAAACCTATGCAGAAGTCATTACTATGTGCAAATATATATTGAATGCATAAATATATAACATATAAAATTATTAAACATTTCTAATTGCAAGATAGTGTTAACAGGGGTACGGCTGCTTACCTGCTTGGATTCTTCTATTTTACATTCACTGTGCGGGTGCACTTTATAGCAGTATTGCATGTTATCAGTTTTATAACTGGTGCATTATTGCCTGAAGTGTGACCTTCAAGTGCAGTGCAGCAGCATGCCTTCTGCGTGCTTACATACCATCATAAGGGTCTGCTCTTCCCTTTCAGTTTGCCTGAACCACGAAGTCCTCAGAACTCACTGTCCTGCTGAAGGGAGTGAGTTGTGAAGCTACATGCAGGCACAACAGACCTGGAGAAACAATACTTGCAGGCAGGTAATACATATTCAAGCACCATGTGCCGGTGGCCACATGGTGGGCAAGGAATCCCATACGGTGGCTGTCAGCCACCCAAGTCCCTAGTAGAGCAAGAACTGAACAACAGCCAGCCCAAAGGCAGCATCAGAGTTAGAGACTTCAGAAGTGGCTTAATACTTGCTAAAAGCTCCACCTAGGCACTCTACGCATCTTAGGAATGCAAATATTTTGCGGCACTCTGATCCTGGTAGGAGGTTCCTTCTTTGTAATCTTAGAACAAATCCAAATCCAATCATTTTATCCTGCGGGACAATTTCTGCATGAAAATAGTGAACTCGGATATCTTTCTTAGTCAGAGGATTTGAAGCTTAAGTCATTCTGAAAGCTTCACTGTAATTAATATTAAAAAAAAAAAAGAGCCCAGCTTATGCAGGCAAAAAGCTCAATTTCATGGTTTAAATAATTTAGATACCGCATTAGAAAATTATTAGGTGAGACATAGAAAGATCATAAATTAACACATGAATTCATCTCCTTTTAATAGCCAAGGTTCAGTTTACCTGAATAAAAACATTCTGACAGACAAATAGCAAAAAGGCGTGGCAGGAGCTGATATCCTGATAATGATGGTAAATTGTGTAAGGGTACCCCAGAGAAGAAGCATATGCTGGGACGGTCACCGACAACCATAACAGTTATTTAATCCTGCTGGAATTAATGGGTTTACTGCTGCCCTTCCCTATTTTTCCTTTAGAACAACTTTGCATAAGAAAGAAAGTTTGATGGAAAATGTACATGTCTTCCCAGCTCAGGAATGAGAAACACGTGAGAAGGACCTTGAATACAAACTACCCCTGAAGCATAAAAGTAGCACTTTGTATTGAAAATCAAGACACAAAGAAAACTTGACATACACCCTGTCTCGGAAAAGGTTTGACAAAACATGACTCCATACCATTCTGCAGCTCAAACAACCATACCACTTGGTATGCTGGGTGGGAGGCTGCAACAGATCCCATTGTCATTGTACTCACTTGTGTAGTAAAGGCCACCTTGCACCATCATCTTTGTTGACAGAAAATAAGGGAGTGGTATATCCCTTTTTCACAAAACAGATGATCTCAGCTCCTGGCACAGAGCATTTGACTGCATTTCTCACTGCCCTGAGTTCAAACAGATCAACATGTGGCTGTGCTGTACCACAAACCCTGAGCCTCCACACTCTCTCAGGAGATGCCTATCTGCTACTGCATTTATGCAGAAAATGTGGGAACACTCAGCAGCTGGCCCAAGATGTGTCCCTGACAGATATAAATACCTTGTAGCTGTTTGCATAAAGCCTCACAGACTGTGTTAAATCAGTACAGGGAGCAACATTACCCAGAAGAGGTAAACAAACGCAGTGCTCACAGCATCAAATCTGTGCACAAGCTTTGTCATTCCTTGTTGGAGGTAGGGTTTGATGAGAAAATAGTCAGTCATTTAGCTGACAGGCTTAAGGTGTTATATGAGAGCCAGCTGTGACTTCCAGAAATTTAGCATGAAATCCAGAGAATAAGGAAATTTTTGTCTCTATTGATTTTTTTTTTTTTTTTAACAAATGTAGCACCTAAGCTGCATGTAGACATGTTTTTTCAATGGTTTCAACCTTTGTATAGCCCCCCTATTATCAGTTATAACTACACAGGAACATTAACCATGTTAGTCTCAAACTAAGAATGCTACTTTTGTAGTATGTTTATTGCATTACCTTATATATTGATAACAATCATACATACTCTTGCTTTTTTTATGCTGGTGTTTTCCATTAAATGTACTTGTGTCATTTTAAAAAATCAATAGCTGTATTATCTTCAGATTGCCTCATGTATTGTGGCACTGTAAGAAACTAGGTGTTGGAAATAAAATGTTAAGCCACCCAAAGCCAGTGCAGTTAATCATATTTAACACTTGACTAAACCGGGCTCACCAGAGCTTTTGGTGGGATTGGGAATAAACAATCCTGCTCAAGTACTTGTGTTGTATTACGTGAGAGCCCATTAATAGCTGCAGTTTCTACTAAGGCTGGATGTAATTCTAGAAGCCAAAGGCCCTGTTCAAGTTCAGGAATATTTTGTGCCGCTCATTTCTCTGGTACAGCAGGTCTTGGAAGGGCCTAACATGTATTTTTCTATGACATACGGACACACTGACTATTGATCACAAGTATATTTGCCTTTAATTAATACATCATCATGAGAAGCACAGAAGAGATGCAGAGAGTATGCTCTGCTGGGTGACTTCCACAGTGATGCCAGAGCACTGAGCTGCTTTTTATTTATTCTTCTGAACCTGTAATGAAAATATACATACTCTACCACAATTAGAGTGTTAACTTTTGTCATATTTGTCCATATTTCCGCTGCCAAACTGATGTGAAAACTCAGCTTTCTTGTTGCCTGAATAATGTAATTCCCCCAAAAAACTCACATTTGAATTGGAACAAGAAAAAACCACTTCTGAGGAGCAAGAAGAGAGCAGAATGTTAAGGCAGGGCAGGCACCAGTGTGGAGAGCCAGGGGTTCATTGAAACAGGGTGGGATTAGAGACATTGCCAAAGAGGTGAGATGAATACAGCAAGGAAAGGAGACAGGAGCTGAAGGATGTCCTACTGCATTTTATTTTAAAAGGTATGCTTTTTCCATGTGGTAACGCTTGAACTTGACTTTTTTTCTTAAAAGGAATAGCCTTTTATTCTGTGGCTTAGCATAACAAAGGAACAAGCTTTTAATGGTAGCGTGCTTTTCTTTGGCTTTCAGACAAGGGAAAAGTTCTGATTTCCTCAGAATATTTATTTTACCCATAGAAACATGGTCTTTTTATCCTCTTGAATGCTTTTCAATCACTCTACATAATTTTCTTGGGTTCCCATGCTTTTTTTATCTTCACTGTGTAAAGATACGCTCTTGGATCTTCCCAATACACATGGCTGGGAACCTGCAACTCTGTGTACTTGGGCCTTTGTCACTGCTGGGGACATTATGATGGTCATAACCACTGCATCCTGTGCTAAGTTTAACACTGACTGCACCGTTACAGTGCTCATACTTCAAGATCCCCTGTATCAGTTCCCCCTTTCGTAGGACTCAAAGGCAATCCCCAGGAATTTAGCATCCCTGCAGCAATGCCTTTACCCAGAGCAAGCTGTCTGGAAGGACACAGACCTTCCTCCAGGGAAAGAAGTCTTAGGAATTTCCAAATTCCTTCTCCTTCCTGTTACCAAGCAAATCTAACAATCTCTCCTTTGACAGAGGGTCCTGGCAAAATACAGCCTCCATAATTGCTGAAGGACTGATGCAGATTAAGGGGGGGGATGTGGGTTAAACAAGGGATAATACACTTCCAGACCCTCTTTATTCCACAGAGAATGCTGACTGGGAACATACAAGGAGAGGCAGAACATCCTTGGGAAAAAAACAACATGCTTCAAAAAAACCAGGCAGATAGGTGCATCTGTTACCAATCAGCTCTTTAGACAACAAGTTTAGCAGTCGTGGAGCAAAAGAAACAAGCATTCCCTCAGGCTCAAATTCCTCCTTGGAATTTTTCAAACGTCCATGGCTGCAAAGCTGTAACTCCCAGTCCACCCTGGGAAGAGTAGCCTCTTTACCAGCCTCTTTTGCTGGCCTCTTTACCAGCTTGACAACCCAGCCAGGGAAACCAGCAAAAATTTGACTACATGTATAGAAACCATACCGGCTAGCTGAGAAAAGTTGCCTTAACTGTACATTAGCAGATTTAGCCCATTAATCTAACACTCCAACAAAGCGTTGATCCATGCTTGATTATGTACCCAATCGCTGTGGTTCTTTGTTTGTTTGCTCTCAGTAAGCATATTTAAATTAAAAAATTAACTTCCTGTGAAGTTGTTTATAGTACCGATTCAGCTTTTCTCCGTCAGAACGGAAAACTGCAAAGTACATTACCACTACGCTATGTGCTCATATACTAATGTTAAATGCAATCAAACTCCAGTAGTTTCCTTAGCATAAAAATAGGTTTGCTTTGTAATGACAATGCTGACTGAATAGCAAAAGTTTCTGTAAAAACACTTGCATTTAAAGCTTGAACACATATCCTTGTATAACACCCTCGTCCTTACCGCCCTCAGTGCTGGCTCCCAGTTCCCCCCTCACTCCCAGCTGCCCCAGGTATCCACACACCTCGTCTCTAACTCAAGCAGCCCAACCTGCCTTGCTTTTGGTTGTCCTTCCTGACATATTGCAGGCAGGGTGGCTCCTGCCACTTGCCGCTCTGGCACTGGGCTCCCCTGGCAGTTCTTGCAAGGAGGATGGGACCTGAAGTGATGGACTTGTGGGGGGAGAGAACTTCAGGGAGAACATTCTGGCCATATGGAGAGTGCATCCACATTGCTATTTTTGATTGGAAGAGCTTTTGTTCTGCAGATCCATTCCTAGGGGCGTGCATTGTGATCATGTGTGTGGAAACAAGAGGAGGACCCTCTAGAAGTACCCTGCATCTGTGTTGTATGTTCTCTTTGCTTCTAAAGTGTGTTCTTGTGCTCCTGGATATTTCCAAACCTTCCCTCAGCCTCTGGACTTCGACCTCAAACCAAGGAGAATTCAGTAACGAATGTAGTTAATTTGAAACTGATTATCGTTTCTAAGTTCAATAATGGGAAAACTATCAGCAAACAGCCCTTCCGAGAACGCAACTTTACAGGGATCTAATGTTTCCCTTAACCAAACAGTGCCATAGTAACTAACCTCATGTTTGCCTGCTCAACCTGCCAATCTACTGCCATGCTTTCCCTATTGCTTAAAGCAGGCCTCACAAAACCTGAACTAAAAGCATGCAACAGTTACAACAGCATGATTATTTCACTCAGACTAGGCTTAATAGGTTGTGTTACTTGCGAATTTTAAGTAAATCCTCCAAATTCACCTTGCATTTGCCAAAACAAATGTTGAATCTCTTATTTTTGGTTCCTGCACCTGGGAATCAAAGGCTGAGTTTACCTATCCACACTTCAATAAAAAACAAACAAAGAAAAATGATTCCTGTAAGTACTTCGTATCCTCCTTGATCAGCCAAGCTTTACATCATGGACAAATATGCTCATTTGTATTCAGAGGATACAGACTCAGGATGCGTCCAACCTATTTCCCCACCACAACCTCATCATCCCGCGCTTCAGATTCCTCTGTTCCCCAGGCACCACCCTGATTCATAATCTCAAGAAAGCAGGAGACACTTGATGACCTCGCAGATCTGCTCGAGAAGTTTTCACTGTGGATTTTCCAGCCCCATTGATTGCCCCCTACATGGTAAGCAGGCCAGCATTACTAACTTCTAGAGCACGAATGCTATTTGCTTATCTGTCATCAGAGTGGCTCTCACTCTGGTGTCTCTTTGATGAAGGCCAGGGCCAGTACCTCTTCAGCATACAATTTCATTATGTGGCTTTCTTCACTCTTAAATCTCTTCATCCTGTGCAGTACAAGTTAGCACAGGGAGACCTCCTCACATTTTGCTGTGGCTCCACAGAGTACAACCACACTTGGTGAAACTGGGTTGTGTCAGGCTCAGCAGCTATGTATAAACATACTCTGATGTTGCAGTGTCAGCTGCTGCAGGCTGACAGCATACCTTCTCGTGTAGTCATATCTTTAAACCTTGGGATTGGCAGTTACTCTGCTTTGACTTGAAGTCGAGAGAACTAGCTCAGATGCAGACATCAGAACTCCAGACATCTAAGGTCAGACAACACAAATTTCAGTGCTAGTGCTGTGAAGATGGAAGACAAATGCTCTCAGATCAATGTTCGGCAAGGGTCTTTGCTGCCATTCTTCCAAAATTTTCGAAGAAACTTATTGATATTTTCTCTCCAGTAAAGATACATAAATCTTTCTGTCCCAGAAAAAGAAAGGCATGCTTTTATGTAGCCGTTTCATGCAGCATTCATAGAATATTCTTAACAGTTTAAATAAATTATATTAATAAAATAAATTATTTCATAGTTTATGATCTATTGTAGCATAGTTTGTAGCATTCCTGAAAATGTGTAATAAAACTGTTGCCATTGCTGCACATGCAGTGCAATCCTCTGCTCACTCTTTCCCAGACTGGCCATATAGTTTCACTGCCAAGCTTACGCCTACTCTTCCAGTAGAACAAGTAGACCCTTTGGTGTACCTAGAATATTTAATGAATCCTTGTCTAAAATAGGTCAGATGATTCATGCCCTAAACCTACCTGTTCTTCTACATTGACCACCAAGGGAAGCCCTGGGTGACACATCTTCGTGTTCAACATCTGCATTGCATATATAAAAGTTAAATGAGATTATTTTTTCTGATGGTGCCTGTAATTGCTTCAAAACATTTCATAGGAAAACTGAAACGACACCTTCCAAAGAGCTCAAATACATGTTTTTTGAAAGCCGAGAAAGGACTTGAAAATTCTTTGACCAAAGGAAAATATTGGTCAACTTTTTCACAAATCTTTTTGCCATGGAGCGATGAATGTCTTAAAACTGTCCACAAAGTAAATGCACACAGACGCAGTTGAGAAGAACAAACAGATAGAGAAAGGTGCAGAGATCTGGAGCAGATAATCTGAGGCAGAGGAAACAGGCAGAACCTGGACAGAATTTACTGAAAGTCTATATAAATAAAATTTTCAAGCTTTCTGTGTGAAGCTCAATATGAAAAGTTTCTCAGACTGAAATGCACCTTGTCCTAGGCTAGCAAATTAAACTGAGAAAACAGTAAAACTTCATCACTCTAGTAGTCATGTCAAATGACGTAGTGTTGGCATGCTGAATTACATTATTTTCCTGGCATAAACAGAGCTGGATACAAAGAAAGATAAATACATTCTTAGATTACCTGCCTAAATCTTGCCATTTTCCTTATAAAACTAGAGATCAAAGAGATTGTCTGAATTAGCATCTTGCTCTAAATCACAGAAAAATAAATCCAAAGTAATTTTTGTACATGATGCTTTACAATTCAAAGAACTAATTTGAAGTTATTAACTTATTGTACCCCAATTATGTTGGGTGACTGAGTCAAGAAAATCTTCACTGTCTCCTACCATTGTCTGTATGTGTCACTCTTAACTACAAGGAACAGGTTTCCTTGTTGGTGGCAAGTTTGGATATAGAGTATCCAGATCAGAAGAGTTCTTCAGATGAAATGCCTTGAACGCCCTACTGAAATATGAATTAAAGAGACCAGAGAAATAGTAGGTAGGAGAATAAAAGAGATTTTTTTAAAAAAATGTACAATCAAGTTATGTTATATGTTGCAAGCACTAAGTTAAAACCAAATCAAATTATTATGATTAAACTGACTGTATTGCTTAAGATGTGCCTTTTTCCAAAACTAGTCAGCATATATTCTATAATTGCACACAGAATAAAATCACTAGTAAGAGATATCCTGTTGATCAAGTGACAAAAAGGCTCCTGCGCTTGCAGTTAGTAAAAAATGTATAAAAGTTCAATGTGTGTCTTCTACCACAGTTGGCCTAGCTGGTGCACAAATGCAAAACTGCAAGCAAAGACAGTCGAGCAATTTAGACCTTAACTAGTATTTTGAAAGCATAGAGGGCGGGGTAGTATTAAACTACTAAAGAATTATTAATGAAAATAAGGGCACAAAGTACACTGTGGTTTAATCAAGGACTACTGATCCATGGGAGAAAACAAGGAGTGCCATAATGAAAAACTAAGATTTTTTGCCAGCACCCTGTTGGACATTATGATCAGCTCCACTAATGTACAACTCTATGTAAAAGCTTTGCCTCTCAGTCCCCAAAACAGCTAGATTACTTCTTTTGTATCATCCAAAAATATGCCCTTTGTCACAATTTATCCCAGAGCAACTTTCAGAAATGAGTCGTGACCTTTATTGAAAGGTTTCATTTTACAAATGCTATCACAAGCTTAGCTCTAGTGTGGTCAACAGGGAATGCTACTACAGAGAGATTTAAATGACACTGTCATGTAGAGTAGAATAAATTATTTCAATTGTAAACCAGCTAATTATACATTAAGTCTAGTTTCTACTCATCTTTGTTATAAGCTTTTTCCTGCTATGGATGAAATATAGCAGTGTGCATAAAACCACATAAAAAGACATTTTGTTTTTATCATATCAATATCACTCAGTGTCTTATTTTGAGATTTGTATTTCTTTTCATGTGATAGCCTTGTGTTTTCTTTTGGCTTCAGTTTCAGAGTTTTAAAACTTTGAATGTACACATTGACAAATACCCAGAGGTCAAATCCCAATTAATTAATGTCTGAAATCTCATTATTTTTGAACAAATCTCATTAGTTCAAGACCTAACTGGTGCTTTTTTTATGCTTAGGCTTATTAAAATTGATAATAATATAATCTATGTAAATCCCTCCTTTATATAGATGAGCAATTAGAAACAATGTAAGCAATTACAAGCTATATAAATTTTTTTTATTACTTTTGTGATACACGTGATGAAATTTTCCCTGCAGAAAGTTGATTATAAATCAATCACAATCAGAAGTCTCTGCAGAAGTGACCGGTATAAAGAGAGACATCCTGGCTTTCTTCAATCAAGTCAACTTTAATAAAGATCTCTTATATGTTCATTTAGTATTTAACTACAGTACCTGCCAATGCAATGAAATAATTTAACTAAAATATCTAATGTTTTTGTAGTGTTTCTCTTGTTCATGAGAACTATGGGCAGATGGAGGGGAGAGGGTAGGGCAGATACAACCTGAGTTCCTATTGTAAAAACAGGCAGAATAAAATTTTGTTTTGTCAAAAAAATCATAAATAAGAACAAAGGGCGCAGTTCATTTTCCTCCCTGGATCCCCTCTCTGAAGGTCAGTTCTGATGATGCTGTATCCCGGTGACAGATGACAATAGATAATACTGTAAATTACCTTTTCTTCCTCGCAAAGGAGCTACGAGGAACCTGCCTTTCTCATTCTGTTATGCATGCTAATACTTCTGTACATGAATAGCTTTGTAGATCTGCGTACTTCTGTTGACTTCAAATTAGTTTAAAAGTTAAACATGTAAATGTTTGCAGGAGCGACCATTTGTTTGTGTATTGACTTTCTTTAGACTGGACTAAAATGACCAATACAACCAGGGGCGAGTGGAGATTGTGGAATGGGAGAAAGATGAGTTTTGCTTATGTCTGTGTAAGATTTCTATTGACTGACAGCTTTGTTTTCAAGTGCCACAGGAAGACTGAGGCCATAAGGAAAGCTGTTGGTTTGCCTCATTTAGTAAGGCAATCTTAGATGTTTTTAGGATCAGAAATGGTAATTTTCTTGCTTTGTAGTGGTGACTGCAAATGAACATTGCTTCAAAGATAAAACTGATGCCACGGGGCAGAATGAGGGAAGTTTAAGTGAGTCTTTTCCCTTTTGGCTACACAACTGCAAAACATCTCAAAGCAGCAGTTTCGATGTAGTTTTTAATCATCCAAATGTAGGGATTGACACAAGTTTTCAGAACACTGAAAAAATAACATCAGTAAGAAAAAAGCAGGATTACCCAGTTCTCTTTCTTCAGTTCCTCTTTGAAGATTACCTGTAACTAGTGTAGCATATGCTTATAATATATATTTAGTAAATTAGGTACAAATAAAAAGTGAAGTAGAAGGTAAGTACAACTGAGCTAAAACTGTAAGTAATCTTCATGAATAAAGACAAAACATTTATGTTGTAATCCTACATTGTGAATTACATTCATTCTTGGATTCAATGGATTATATTAATCAAATGCATAAGAAAAAGCGTACAGGCATGATAGTAATTACCTAACAAAGAGAAGTTGACACTAATGACCAAAGAGGGCTACAACAGATATAAAACAATTTGCTTAGGTCGAAATTGATTTGGGGAAAGATGGTAAGAGCTTCTACCCCCAAAGTAAACAATATTCTCAATTTCAAAAGGACAAGCTTTGATAAACAAGGGAATTTACTTGTGAACTCCAGGACTGAGGAATTCCAATATTAAGAATAATATAAATTAATTTGAGTGAAAAGGATAAACGTGTCTGGAATTTGTGTCTCAAGAAAGCGAGGAAAGTTCTACTGAAGAGCTTCAGATCTAGTTGAATAAACAACCACAGGCAAAACCCGAAATATTTACAAAATGGCAAAGAGAATTAAGCACAGAGGAAATGTTATCTAAGGGATCAAGAAAAGGAAGGACAAAGTGAGAATTGCCAAAAGTCAAGCTGAACTAGACTTCCAAAAAGATAAGAAAAGCAAACAACAAAAAAGATTCTTCATCCCCATAACCAAAAGACAATAAAGAAAGGACTGTAGTGCTACGGAATATGAAATGGAGAGACATGGAAGATAAAGTGCACTTCGCTATTGACAGCACAATGACTGATCATGGGAGAAAAGACAGTTGAGATAATGGCAGGAACGTGTGGAAAAGCAGGATTCAGAGCAAAGGTAGAGCAGAACTCAAGAAAATGAATGCAGCGTGTTCAAGAGATGCATCTTCTCCACCCCATTCCTGAAAGGAACTAGGACATGAGCTCATGGGACTAGTGCCAGCGGAATACAGAGGAGCAAATTTCACACCTTTCGCCAAAGAGGTGGTTAATTCCAGCAGTGGTGTTTTTATAGCCCATCCCCGTGACATCCAGGCCTGCAGAACACATGTGAACTAGTAGCAATTACAATTTAGGCCAAAATTGAAATTCCTAGCCTTTTTATTTCATTCACCTCTTCCAAATGTAATGGAGTGATCATTTTATTTGCCAAATATTTGGTGCTGGATAGGTAAGCTAAACTTCGAGAAGCCTCGGATATTGTTAATAAGACATAATACACACTGTCCAAGTATTAAATGTACACTACTTCTACTATTACTATTTAGCATATAGAGGATTTTATAAGACTCGATTGTCAAAGCTTCCTTTTTTTTTTATTGGCAATTGTCATTTGTCAGGAGATAAACTGCATGGCAGTATGACACTTGCAACTATCAGTCAAATCTGAACTAACTTCAGAGGAAACCATAATGGCATCCTGAAAGGATTTCACAGAAGAGCAATTCTTTGTATTTACTTTCCTCATTTAATGTAGAAGGATATTTGCTGCTTGTAGACAATGAATACATAGAGTAGGAAATAACCATATGAGGTACTTGCAATCACTATTTTGAGCTAAAAATAGCTCAAGTTACTGAAAGATCATTGCTGCTTGTTACTATAATGACACAATTTAGAATTTCTATCATGTAGAAGAACAGCTTAGATTTGCTGAGAAATTCTGTTCCATGACTTTTGACGCTCTGAACTGTGAAGCTGGCTGCGGCTGCTGTCCTGTCTGTAAGCAGAAACCTGAGGAGCGGGGTGAGTAAATCAGAATGGGAATGGAGGAGCAGGGCCAGGTTGGCAATATTACAGTTGAGTGCTTTTGTTTTTAAAGGGAGGGAAAAAATGCCTTGAAAGTCATGCATTCCCTGTGCCTACACTGGCTCTGTAGCAACTTGCTTTTCTGTTCTTTTTGTAGCACCCATCAAAATAATTGAGGAAGACAGCAGAAGTGCTCCTCCTCACAGCACTCCACAGTTTTTGCTTCTCATGGTCACATACCAGGGTTGCGTAGAATTAGCGTAACATAACTTTTACATAAATATTAACAATGAATGTTCTCCTTCACAAAGAGTGAGCACAATTCTATGCTACCCATTGGGTGGAGGGCTGGTAAATGTGGCTTTATTCCATATTTGAAACTTCATTTTTCTTGGCAATGCCTCTCATGTAAGTTGGCAGCTCTAAATTACTTTGCTGCCACAGCCCCCTATGGATCATTGCAGCAGCTCAAAATAGCTGCTCAAAGTGAGGAAACCTCTACATAAGGAGTATTCCCTAGGGAGAAATTTCAAGAACTCTACAGCCCCTTTGTGCTACTGGGAAAGTGTAAAGAGACTGGATAAGAATACAGAATTCATCATTGTCCTTTCCGTACAATAAAACATTCATAGTTTCTCATCTTTCTTTCTGGACTTGATTATTTGTTGACACCAAGTTTGCCCTATTCAAGAATATGGGTAAGAGCAAAGATTTCTTCATGCTAACTCTGTGAGCTCTGTGTTCTGCAGCTGGTTTAGCAATGAAAATGGAGAGCAACTTCGGCACCATACAGGTTTGCATCCTGTTTCTGACTGCCCAAAAGCTCTGTTTTCACATGTGGGAACTCTGAACCACTCTGACTGTTGGGCTTGGTTGCTCACCTAACATTAAAAAATGCAAAAAGGAGTTGATATAGTTAAAATATTTTTTTACTACATACTATGTCCTCCTGTGCACAGGGTAATGTACATGGCCAGTTAGGGCCTCTTGCACCAGCAGATTACTGCAAAAGAACCAGATCATACATAATTTTTGGGCCCATGTCTCACAATGGTATGATGGTATGAGCCTTTCTGTCTCTTCGAGCCTTCCTTTCTCCAAATTCAAATGTTTGACTAATGTTACTGAATCAATTTAGAAATTGCTCTGTTTAAGTTAGTGCAATCTCTTTGAATGGGCATTTTCAAACCTGCTAGTCCTTCAGCTCCAGTTCTGCCCTTTATCTCTGGGTAATCTCAGTTGTAAACACGAATTCAGCAACCATCTTTCCAACGATGACTCACAGAACCTCCCTCTAATCCACAACAATCTCCTTCTGTTCTTCCTGAAACCTCAGCCTGTCTCTCAGACAATACTTTGTTCATGTTTAGTTGTCCGTCAAGTTCAAAGGAGAGCTTTCAGTGTTTCCCTCCCTTCTCTCCTCCACCTGTTTCATGTGCATCTTTCAGCAATCCAGCCTCTCATGAAGGAAGGTCTGCAGCCTTCAACATTAATATAAGCCTCTTTCGGGTGTTCATATCCATACTCTCTGGCTTCAAATATACTACATCAGCCTGCTACTTTTCCTATCACTTTAGACTTTGTTTTCAAACTCTTTCACTGTTTCATCTTATTCAGCATTGAGATAATTTCCCTCCTCATGTCAGCTGGTAATACTGGGCTGTATTGTCCCTTGTTAAACTTTCAGACAAGCATGTCACACCGTTTTGTACATTATCCTTCATACTGAGAATCTTCCTAAAAATAGAAAAGAATTAACTTCATTTTTTTTTGAATCTTGTCTTCCTCTGCAGTGTCTTAGAAACATTCTTATGGGCAATTGGTGTGCCTTAAAACCAAGAGACAACAGTCACAGCTGGTGGATTAGGCACACTCAGGCTAGCATCTGGTAGCAGGTGACAAGACATTGAAGTCCTGAACTGGATAAAGGCAGAGAAAGCACTAGTTGAAGGAGGCAGACAAAAGCACAGTCAGACTTCAGGAACTGCTGGAGTTTGTGTGCACGTGGTCCGAGACATGGGGTGAGATCACACGACAGTCAAAAATCAGGAAGTCAGAGACTCCATACATGACAGGATCCAAGACAACAAAAAGACATATCTGGCTGGAGCAATGTCACACAGATTGCTTGCAAAGAGAAAGTAGGATTGAGCACCTGGCTGAAAACCAGGGACTAATGTTAAACCAACAGGAGACAGGACTCGAGACTCCTATTACAGATCCAGAAACAAGGATGGGAGGGCTAGTATTAAAAACAAATGGGGAGTACAGCTGGGCAGAGTTCACAAACTCTCAGCTGTAGTTTCATAAGCACCTTAAGCTGATATAACCCATCATGGCTACTGAAACAAGTGGTCCTGCACTCCCCATCCATAATTCCTTGTGCATGCCCAAGTACAACCTCTTATTTATACCAACACAAGCATTTATGTAGCTGAGACACGAAGTGGCTTAGGGAACTGATGCAAGTTAAAGCTGATCATGATTAAAAACTATTAACCATGATTTAAACGAAGTAGTTAGCATTAAAACTGATGCAGTCCACTGTGTAGCCACAAAGTGCTTCTACTGGCACAAAGAGGCAGATCACAGGCAGACTTAAATGGTTGAGAACGGAAGACCTTCTTTTTATGGTAGTAACAGCTTACACAAAGTTAATAAAAACCAGTGAAACCACAGCACTGGAGAACATGTTTCTCTAGCAGCTATAAGGATGTGTTCAGGATGCATACAGTGGCAACTAGCCACCTAGGGAATGATTCACATCCAGCTGCCTTGGGAATGACTCACTGACTCATGAGTCATTTCTCCGCTGGTGGACAGAGCCCACTGCTATCATGTTGTCCGATACGATCTCACTGTCTCCTAGTAGGGACTCATTCATCCATCCTCAGCCGTCTGCTGCTGCTTGTCCCATGCGTTACACTGTAAGCTCATTGGGGCAGACAGTACTTTCTGTTCTTCGTTTGTTCAGTAGTGAGGGTTTCCTTGGACTATGAAGTATTAATAATACTGGACTATGAGATATAATATTGATGAAAAATGTTTTAAACGACCATAAAGCTGCTTGCAAAAATTTGTTCTACATATTAAAAAAAAAGGGCAGGTAGGCAGATATTTACACATGGATATACACCCACTCCCCCCAGCAGACACTTTCTCTCCTGTGCTGTACATACAGCTGCCCGTGCCCTCCTCAGTCACTTGCTCCTGCCACACACACACGCACGTATAAATAACTTCTTACTTCTTGTTCACACACACACAGCTCCTCGAAGGGAAGAGGGGAGCGAGAATTACGTTTGAACGCTCGGTTAAGCTTCCTCTTTACTAGCTAGTAATACCCATTAGAAAGCGCCGAGGGAAAGCAGTGCTCGGTGCAGGGGGAGCACTGCAGTTCGGCCCGGGAAGAACCTTTATTCTCGGGCTTGCGCCTTGCTACGCAAATACTTGTTTCGGGGATTGCTCCCCCGTCGTCTCTCGGCCATGTTCAGCCCTGCTCCCCCTCACAACACCTCCCGCCCCCCGATCGCTCACTGCCAACCATAAGCCGCGTTTTCCCCCCACCTCTAGGGGCGGCGCGGCCACCACACCGCGGTCCCGAGCGGTCCCGAGCGGTCCCGAGCGGAGCGGAGAGCTGCCCCGGCCCCGGCCCCGCCGCCGCCCGCGCTCCTCGCTCCCGCTCCCTGCGGGAGGGCGGGCGGACTGCAGTGGGTGTGGCCAAGGGAACCGGCATATGCCTCGACAGACGTCAGTGCCGTCCAATGGGAAGCGGGGAAGGGCGGACCCGAGCGGCGTTGGCCCAATGGCAAGCGCGATCCTACTTGATGCGGTTACCTGAGGGATATAAAAGCTGCTGCGTGCGCGCAAGCCCCTCGCTTACACAGTATGGCCGGCGACATTAGCTAGCGCCCGCTCAACGCTCTTCTCTGTAACAGGGGAACACACGGACTACAAGGAACCGAACCGCACCGCATCGCCTGCCCGCCCACACCCCCGCTCGGACTGTAACCCTCTCACACACGCTCACGCCGCATCCGCCGCCGTGCACTCCGGGTGGTTTTCGCTCGTTTTAAAAAAAAAAAATCTTCCTTATTTTTCTTTTTCTTTTTTTTTTTTGAATTAATATTAAATTTCTCTAGAAGGTGAAACCCGCCAGGACGGACTGGGACCCGGCGGCGGCAGCGCGGCCCGTGCAGCAGCAAACGGTAGCGGCCGGGGGCGGTAGTTTGGTTGTCGTTAATTTCTGTGGTTGTTGGTTGCCGAGTTGTCTCACCATGAAGGAGAACGGTGCACACTTCTTCGAAGGGACCGAGAAGCTGTTGGAGGTGTGGTTCGCCCGGCAGCAGCCCGCGCAGCAGGAGCCGCACCAGAGCAAGGGGTCCGGCGATCTTCGCACCATACCCAGGTCCGTTAACGGCCGGGGTGGGGTTGGGGGGCGTGTGGGGGGTGGCGGTTGGGAGCGTGGCTCTTAAACGCCGGGAGGGGCCGGTGAATGGCCGGCGCACGCGGGGCCCGGGTGTGGTGGCGGCGGCGGGCGAGAGTGTGTGAGAGGAGAGGAGCGGGGCGGGGATTGGGTTGGGTCGGGGGGGTAATGGCCGTGCGCGGGCAGGCGGCAGCGCTGACGGGAGGCTGGTTCCGGGGTGGCTCGGGGAGAAGCCGTTGGTGGCAACGGCCGTGCGCGCGCGCGCGGCGGGCTCGGCCCGTGCGGGGTTGCCGGCCTCCTCCTCCCTCGCTGACAGCCGCGGCTTCTCCCGCCTGCCGGCGCAACGCCGCCGCAGCCGTGGAGTGACCTTCCGCTGCCCTCCAGAGACCCCTCTCAAGGCCGTGGCGCCGGTCCGCGGAGGCAGGGAGCCTCCTCTCGTCCCGGCCGGGGCCTGGGAGGGGGCGGTGGCAGTGCCGGGGACGGCGCGGCGCGGAAGCCATTCCGTGCCGCCACCTCGTGCAGCCCCGTGCGGTCCCTGCTGGCAACATGTGGCGGCGGGGAGAGGAGAGCCGGGCGTGTGCCGCGCCGGCCGGCAGTGCCCGCGCGGGGGGGGGCGGATGGCGGCGTGTCGCAGTGCTGCTGGCGGCCGGAGCCACGGCAGCGGCGCCCACTCCTGTGCAGCAAGCCCCCGCGCACATTGCGGCTGCCGGCAGCCGTCTGGTAGTGGCGCGCCCCGCTCGCAGTTGAGAGCCGTGGATGTCTTTTTACGGCAGGGCTTCTTGCTCCCGCGGGCTTCGGGATGGGAAGGGTGGGAAAATCCCTGCCCGGTGCGACTGGCTGTGCTGTGGAGAGTGGGGGTTAGGAATCTCGCGCCCAGTCAACGGAAGCTGGAAAGGGGAGACCTCTCTTGCTGCCGCGACTAGGATTGATGGTTCCCTCACATGGCCGGTTTCGCAGCGACCTCTGGCACTACGATAGCTGGGCAGGTTCACACAGGGGCTTGCGCGGAGGGAAGCAGGCGGCGCACGGGAAACCTGCCTGTGTCTCCCTGTGGCGGGGCAGGCAGCGGCGGGGGTGTGTGGGGGGTGCCCCCCCGGCCTCCTCCAGAAGTGCGGCCGGAGCCACGGTGTACACGTGAGTGTCTTGGCTCTGCTCCCGGATCGCGCTGCCTCTTTTCTCCCCCATTGACAAGTTCAGGCCAATGGGAGCCGGGCGCCGCGGAGGGGTGGGCCCGCGCCTGTCACCCAATGGGCATGTGAAGAATGTGCTGGCGCTTCTTTCCCTGCCACCCAGGGTGGGAGGAAGAAAGGCCCGAGGCCCACACCGCTTCTTGTGTACACGTGTTTCAAACTCGGGCCTTTCTGGGAGGGGGCAGCTCTTTCCTCCTGTGGCCAGGGAATGCCTGCTTAGCCTTTGTTAGCATAGTAGCTGATGGCCACCTGCCGGCACACTGGTTGTCCTTGAAACCATGCTGCGCAAGACAGATGTGAGATGGCTTTACTGTAGCTTGCCAGTACAGTATCTTACTGGGGGGAGTTCTGGAAAGACTACAATACCTAGACTTCTGACTTGAAGTAATAAGGGGTCCAACTGTAAATCTGCATAAAATTGTTCTGGTACAAGTAGCCTGGAATTGTCAGAAAATCGACAGTGCAGGTTTGAAGTACAAAGCAAGATCTGCTTATGTACCATAGAATGGAACCAGAACTATGTATAAGTTTGCAGAGATACCAAGATGGATATATAGGTGTAACCAGCTAACATAGTTGAAAAAGGCAGGCTTGTCTTAAGCATGCAGGGCAAATCTGAAGGTTATACTTATGGCAGTAGTTTACTCTCAGTATGGTAAACTGCTCAACTTAAGGTTCAGATGGTAGCTTGAGAGTCTGGTGTTTTCAGTGTATCCAGATCTGCTTTTGTATATCACTATTACCCAGTGGTCTTTGGTCAGGGAGCTTGGAGGAGGGCTTGTCATGATGTATTGATGTTTGGAATATGGTAATGATGGTAGAGTCTCCATTTAAAGGCATACTTAGCATATGCTACTTGCCTTTTCCTTTGTTTTGATATTTCTCAGCAAATATCCTGTGTGTATATGTTGGTAGAGTTTGCTATCCAAAGATCTGAATTGCCAGTGGGCAGATAACTGCCTTTCCTGAAATAATGAATAGCCAATGTTGGGGGCGGGGGGAGTATATATATATATATATACACACACCACTAGCTCATGGAAGCTTCATTTCTGTCATGCCAGAGACACTGCAGGATACATGTTTAGCTCTGACCTGTTGGTGTAAACGAGGTAGTTTGCTCGTAACTTTCTGACTTGTCAAGATATTTAGGCCTTATTTGAATAATGTGCTTAACATGGAAATCATCAGATGTGGTTATGCAGTTCTTTGAGATTTAGTGGTATAACAGATACCACAAGCTAACAACTTGTATATTTAATATTCAGGCAATCCTGGAAGGCTATTATAAATCTTAGGTGAAATATGTGCAGATGATCTGAGTTATGTAGGCACTTCAGGATTCCTGTTGTGTTTGACTTTAAATGTGAAGGATTCCAAAAGTATTCACTTGACTTAGCATTAATATGCTAGTGTTAGAATATACAGATCTAGTTTAGGGATGGCATTCTGCAGATGCTTTCCTCGTAGACATATTCGTGCTCTCTAGGGTTCTGTTTGTCAGCTCAGGCTCATGTTTGCAAAACAAGAAATTTTTGAAATTGCTTAATGGCATTTAATGTCATTGCAAGGCAGGTACTGTGACAGTTCTTTTGTAGGGTTTAGATATGGCTGTAAAGTTTTAATAGAGTAGATACACACTGTTCACTGTTGGACATGTGGTCTTTAACACTATTTCAGAGCTGTGAGCAGGCTTTGAAGGTGTTTGTGTTAATTGGCTCTTAATACAAGATGTTAATTGAAGCTGTGTGGTTTTTTGGTAGGAAGCTGTGATGTGTCTGAAAATTACTGTTACCTGTGTCCAGGAGTAATTATCAGTGATACTGTGTTGCTAGCATGAAGTTAAGTTTTAGAAACACTATCTTTAAGTGTATTGTTGGAATTTATTTACTACAGTTGATAGATGCAAAAGAAAAAACTGAATACAATATATCCCACTATACTAATTCTATAAAGGCAATTGAATAAGTTAGTTTATGTCGAACAGAACTTGAAATCAAAGCTGAAACTGTAGAACAATTGCTAAATTAGAGTCAAGCTGCAAACCAGTTGAGCTTGCCTTTCGTATTGTAATACCTGCTTAGTAGTGAAATGTGAGCCATTCATGTACTGAATGACTAAGCTGATGTTCAAAGCTAAAAATTTCCATGTTGGGTGTGCTTGCTAGGGATTAGATATGTTAAAGTATTTGTTGGTTATCAGCAACAAAAAAAAAAAAAGGAAAAAGTTAAAGAATTGATGCAATTAAGAAATGTGTCACATTTTTTCTCCTGTTGGCAAGCCTGCCTTCTAGAGAATAATTTGGATTTGTATAAAGTACTTCAGAAAAGATCTGTACTTATTGTTCTAATACATTCAGTAAAGGTCCCAAATAAAAACTTCAAACTATAGAACATGGGCTTTAAGTTGCTGTTAAGATTTGGGGGGCATTCACATGCTAATAAGTTCTGTGGAAAGGTCTTGTGGTTGAAATAATGGCAGGGCTCTGAAGATGCATACCTTACTCATACTCAAAAGCGAAATGAGTAATATTTTTGTGGTCTCAAAATAATTTGCTTTAACTTCAGTGCTTGTTCTCATGCTTGTAAGGCTTTTTTTTTTAAGAACCTTAAACTATGTATAAAAAGCGAAGGGTTGCTGAAAATGCAGTGAACATGCTGAGAGGCCTGGAATTCTGTGATGACTGAGTAGCGCATTCACTATCCCAACAGTAAAAATAGCTGTTTATTCCTTTAGATGATGTGCAACCAGGCATTTCCCATCTCAAGGCTTATCATGATGTCGAATAATTCAAGTTAGAAACCATAGGTTAATGATGCAGGTATTTAAGAGCCCATATCTCAAGCATTCAACCCTGAAGAATACTCTGAAGCTAAGCTTATGGACCTGTAATATGTTTCCTGTTTATATTATGTGAACACTCAAGAAACTGGAGGAAAAAAACAGTGCTGTAATGAGGAATATGGAGTGACACTGAGATTCTCATCCTGTGCTACACAAAGTCTGCCAAGCACCTATACAAGTCCTGTAAATACTTGCTTTGTACTGCACCCTATAGCCTGAGTCACCTCACTGCTGTACCTCTGCCCCTTGTAAGAGTTCAGTCTTTCCCTCATCAAAATCGATATTCAGAAACTAGATTTTAGAAACAAATTCAAAATAACAGATATGTTTGCTTTTAACTATCTCAATTGTAATTAAAGAATGGAAAGGAAACAAGCCCTTTTACACTCTGGTACTACTGATTGTGATACTGCTTGGGGGAAGTTGACTTACGTTGAAGGCTTTTTCACAGAATCACAGAATGTTAGGGATTGGAAGGGACCTTGAAAGATCATCTTTGATATCTTCCAACCTTACCACTGAAACTGCTAAAGAATTTGGTTAGTCACTTTGTCAAAGATCTGCTCTCTTAATGAGACTCTATAAGGCATCCCGGTAAGATATGTAGCTATGGGTGTATTCCTAGAAGGCCTTTCGGAATGGCTGTTTACTCAGCCTGGAGAACAGGGAGATTTGAGGGTTATGGTATGTGCTTACTACCTTATGGCATGTTTCTTCTGGAGAAGTTTACATTCCAACTTGCCCTGAATGATGCCTGTAAGGCTTGTTGAAGCCTTGATGTGCCTATTGGAGCTCATGCTTCCTTAAACATCTTTGGTGTCAGATATGTTTAGTCCTCTGATATGAGAGACTAAGGAACACCCATCAAATATCTTGAGATGTAAAGGATGGAGTCACCATTCCATGTGTACTGCTGAAACTGCAATAACAATAAAAGGCCTGTGATGGGAGTGACATGGCAGCCTTCAATGTGTTATTTGTGGCTTTGTGCCATTGCTGAAATATCTTGGTGTCATTTGGGAATGATTCTCTTAATAGTTGGCTCAGGATCTTCTGGGTAATAAGTATTTTCTGAGGTGTACTGCTTGGTATCACTTTTAATATGGATGCACTTTCCCATTCAGGTGCCTGTCTTCAATTCAAGGTTAAGTACATGTCTCTGGAGAGTTTAAGATAAGGGAAATGCAAGCAGTCTTTCTGTGTATGTTTATTCAGAGCATACAGAGGGTGTGTGGGTTTTGTGTACTTCACAGATAGTGCTGGAGTAAAATTATCAAATTGCCAGTACCTTGTGTCTAAACTTGGGGTGTGAGTATGGTTGCAGATAATCTGTCTTCAGTTGTAATTTATAAACTAAGTCACAATTCTAATATGAAATAATTCACATGCAGCTGTCTGCAGAAAAACATGCCAGCTGCTAGGAGGTGCTTTACAAAGCTTGTGGGTTTTGTTTAGTCAATCTGTACTTTATCAACCCCTTTCAGGATGCTTGAAACAGTGTTGCAACTCCACTGACACTAATATATAGCCAGGGCCTATGTGTCTCAGCTAGAGCTCCTCTGCACAAGCAGTTTAGACAAAGCATTAAGTTCGAGTGTTCTGAAGCATAGTATTGGTAGGAATTTGCCTGCTTAACTGTAGCCTGCTAAAGAGGTAACTGATGCATCTGCTGGCTCCTAAAATATTTAGTAGGTAACAGGTGAGAGAATAAAAAGTTGCTCTGCAGGTGAATGCTTGATTTCTAAACAAGGTCTTACAATAAAGTATGAGATTGAAATGCTTTTTACTTCGATTACTTACAGGCTACTACAGGCTTGTCATCTGTGCTCTGTTGATGAAAAGTTATGCAAGAGTATGTATACAGCTTAAGCTGTCTTTAGGAGTTCCATAGGATTCATTTCCTAAGAATGCCTGCCCTACTGTAAAACAACTTTTCTTTCCAATGCTGTCTGTATAAGGTACTGTTACTGGGGTGAAGGGATGGTACGCTTGTGGAGACTGTTAGTTGCTGATAGGAACAAGTTTTTGATGTAGTTCTTTATCTTTTTAAATTGTTATTTATCCTCTTCCCAGTTGGCCTGAAACAGCAGTATTGTGCTGCTGCCTGATATGCCAGATTACTGTGTTAAGAACCTGTTCTACCTGTGAAGGTAAAGGCTCTAAATAGGCCAGCAACTGGAATTCAAAAGGATGGTTTTATCTGGCAAGGAAAACTTGATTCATAGCTTATTCATAATTTCACAGAAATATGAAATAAAGGAGAAAAAACCAATGGTTTGGAACTTGTTTGAGAGGGACTGCTGACCATTACATTACGCGCTTTTAGCATACTTCCTAAAAATAAATTAAAATGCTTCTCTGTTCTGATAGATTTTCCATGCTGACATACCTGGGTGGCAGTTTGAATGGAAGTTATTTGCACTCTGGTAACGAGTCTGTGCTGATACGGCACTAAACATTGCAACACAGGTATGGGAGTAGATTGGTAACTTTTTTGGGCTTGTTCTGCTAGTCAATCATAGAACAAGTTGCTTTCTACCATTCAAGCATGGACAGTTAATCACACTTGTATTCCAGTTTCATTTGGTATTCTTTGAGCATGTGCAACCATTTAAGATGCATGTTGCTTACCTATTGGAGAAATTATTTTGACTTTCAGTAGGTGTCAGTTACTTGAAATTTCAGGAGCGGGATCTTACCGCTTTGGAATGAAGCTGGTAGTAAGCCTACATAACAGCCAGGAACTGGTCTCAAATGCATTTTCAGTTTTGTGTTCCAGTGGATGCAGGTCTGCTACAAAACTATCTGTAGTTACCAATGATTGTCATGCATCGTATTTCCAGTGTGCTTGGCTTGAGTATGGGGAAGGAGTCTCTAGACAAAGTGTTTGGTATTGTCCTGATGTCTGGCTGTGGGAAATAATTCAGGAAATAGTAATGCAATCCATATGCTTCCCATTGACAGGGGAATTTTGAAGAGAAGCCCATGATGGCACTTTATAGAGAATTAGTCTCTTTGGTTCTCCCTTTTCAGTTGGAGCCTTTGCTTCCCAGTTAAGAGTTCACTTAATTGTGGAATAGGAAGTAATGTCTTCAAGTCTTTCAAAGTTATTACCTTGACAAAATAAAGTGGGATTAGCCACAACATATGTGTGGATAATAATAAAAATATTGGTTTTAAGGTGGAGTTTTTGTTTCCACATTAAGTTTGAGTGAATGTTGATTGTCTATGACTAGTAATACTTAAATAATTATACAGATTAAAGAAAAGGAAGAAATGCAAGAGTTAGACTTCTAGTGAACTCAGTCTACTTGGTACAAAGTAGTCCCAGATGTTCTTCCTTAGCTCTGCTTTAAACAATGGAAAATGTCAAATACTAAGGTCATCTTGTTTAAATAGATTATATTGAGATAAAATCCAGCATGTTAGTGGCCTTTCAGTAGTTTCCTGTGCTTAACTTTAAAATGCATATAGGTGCAGCCCAGTATCTCTGCAAAACTTTGCCCTAATGTGGCCAAGTCTCATCCTGGGTGCTGCAACCCTTTGTTAGACTGTTTTATTCTTCTGGATCAAGCCTGACATCTTGTCTGTTTTTCAGTTTGTAGACTTTCTTCTTTAGTGCTACTCTAATCAGACCAAATGATGAACTTTTCCTTTATTCCTTCCTGCAAAGGTTGAATGCATGAACATGTAGCATATGCTTAGCTATGGTTTCTGTAGTGGAATAGTGAAGAGTTGAGTGAAGTTTTAATATGCAAAGGTCTTATGCAACAGCAGATTTAAGCCATAGTACCTAAATACTAATGAGCATAACAAGGACTTTCTTTGCATGGTAGGCTTTGGACTTAACATGCAATATTGTAGTGTTAGTATGCTGTGCTGATCCTTCATTGTTGGACTCCTTGAACACCAAAATTGTTACGTCTTCCTTTACTAATATGTGACTGAAACTTAAATGAGCCACTTTCCTGAAGTGTCTGGTGCTGCAGTACAGTGGCACTTCTATAAAGAAGATTCTCACTTGTCTACATAAGGCTAAGGTTTTGACTTGTCTGGCCAGGTAAGAAGCTTGTGAAGGCTCAGATGTATGCTCTTGCAAAGCCTGAGACAGGTACATACCCATTAGTGCTCAGACAAGTACAAAATCAGATTTGTAGTCATGTACAAATGGGGTTACTGCAGCTCAGCATCAGGCAGTGTAAGGAACTCTGCCTCAGCTTTCAGAAATGCCATGCCAGACACTGAGGTCGTCTTCAATGGCAGATAAAATATCACCATTAGTGGTGCTGGAATGATTTGAACAGTTACTCCACCAACCCAAAGTAACAGATCACTGAATTCAGATTACAGAAAAAGTATAATAGGATGTTAGAGGAAAGATACTAAGGCTGGCAAATTTGTGCAGGTGTGCTGTAACTTCTAGAGAAAACAAAATGGTGCAGTCCTCTTCTTAGTAGAATAGCGTGATTCTCTAGGAGCATTTAAAAATAGGTATAATATAAACTGTTTCACTTTTGCATTTACCAGCTGGTTTTTATTTAATGTGGAGATTTGAGGGGTCTGTACTGTCATGTCTATAGTCACAGAAGAGTGTTTCATCAAGATTCACTAATTAGAGTGGTAGGGAAAAGCTCACTTTGATTTTAAGTATCCAGTTGTATCACTGAGCTCAAACTTGTTCAGATGTGCTCTCAATGATGCATAGGATTTTAAGATGCATAGGATTCTCTTAAACTTTTAATAGCTTCAATCTCACCTGAAAGGAGGCTGTAGAGTGAGTCTAAGTTGACTATATTGTTCTGGTTGACTCCTGTATAAATATACCAATTTAGTGCAATATACACTTTAAAAGGGAAAATCCTCAAGTATTAGTAGTAAAGGTACAGAATTCAGTTCCAGGAGGCGTTCTCAAGTGAGGGAGAAATTAAGGTATTTATTTGCTGGGGTATTCAGAGAAGCAAAGAACATCTGGATTTTTTTAGTTATTTTTTTAGTTATATGTACAGCAAATCTAAAACTTCGACTTTGCAAACTGACTGGTTTTCTAAGGGCAAAGATTAGTCACATTCTGTGACTGCTGGAGGATCCCTGCTGATAGAATTAGCAGTGAGTGCTCTATTCTAAAATACAACTACAGAGCTTTTGCAGTGTCAAAAGGTCTGACTCCTGAGGGGGATTTGGGTTGACAGTTATATGAGCAGCAGAGCAAATCAAATAGCTCCCTTGGTGATGAAAAAATTGCAGTTTTTCTGCACTCCCAGCTCTGAAGGGTCCTCTAGTTGTTCCAGCTCTACTGATGGGCAGCTTAATTTTATGCTGGGTTAGTAAAAGTCTTGGTTTGTGACGGGCCCAGCACAAACCTGCAGGTGGAATATGCTGTGGGAAGGGAGGGATGGGAGAAGTGGGGCAGCTGTCTGTCTTGTAATTTTGCAACTTCAGGAAGCTGTATGTGTTTGTCTGCTTTATAGCAAATTTGACTGTATTGTAGTCTGCTAATCTGGTGTAGACACAAGACTGAAGTGAGAACCAAAGTAGTTTTTTGCAAGTCTGTCACTTCTCATGAGTACCTTGAAGTCTTGAGGCTTATTTTGACCCTTTGATTTTTTTTCCAGTTTCTTAAAATTCCTTGTAGAATGAGTAATGACAGTAAAGAATTGAAACATTAAGCTGCTACCCCTGTACTGAAATCTAGCAGTATATCTTCAGCTTGTGCTATGTGAAAATAGATCAGTTTATTTTCTTGTAAGTGTAATATTCCAAACCATTTGCTATAAGTATTCTGTACCTTCTAGAGGTAGACAGAACTCTGTGATCCTGATTGAATGAGGAATTCAGGTCACTGAAATGTATTAGTTTTTAGGGGTGGTATTCAATTAAATTATGAACTTGACTTTAAGCTGCACAAATAAAACATGTTAATGTCAGCTTGCTGGTGTTTATAACTCTAGTAGTTGCCAATGACTGCTGTGATTGAAGTACATGGAGATTCAACCTAAAGCATACCTTAAGTTTTAACAATGAATTTTATCTTAGTACATGTGGGGTGCAGGACTTCAGGTTATCCTGACTTGCCTAGTTAGAAACTTGGGGTTGCTGCACACTAACAGATCCTGAGGAATACTTAGTCATTCATTGAGAACTGAGGATATTACTGAATATTACTGTATTGTGATAGTTCCTATATAAAAAGTCCTTGCCTTTCATGCTCTTAGATCCAGCAACTCAAGACAAGAGCTATAGTCTTGTTTGGGCTATACTTCTTACCCAGGGTTCCAGAAAGCTTCAGTTTGTTTAACCTGTTGTTTGTGCTCTTCTATAATTCTTCGCAGGATTGAGTGGGACAAACTTCTGGAGAATGTGCATTGTTTGATCATAAGTGTGACAAAAACTGACAAGCAGGAAGCTTATGTACTCAGGTAAGCCACTAGCTTATTCTTTCATCTACAAGAGGTAAAAAAGCTAAAGCTGTTACATGGGATCCACTTGGCTGAGAATCCAGCCTTGGGTTAAGATCCTGCTGTTCATGACTAAAACTTGCAGGTGTCTGCTAAAATGATTAAGGACAGGGCTGTGGTGTTTCTGCACCTGATAGTTGAATTTTGTCTAGGGATAAAGAAATTTCCCCAGTGAAGAGCTTTAGAATTACTTCAGTAGAATAGTGCATCTGAGTGTCACTGTTTGATCAGCAAAAACTGTATCAGTACATTGGCTTTAACTCCAGATAATGCAGTCAAGGGGAACAAGTCTTGCAGCTGAGCAAATGACATCTGTAAAAATCCAGATTTCCTGAAATCTTGGAATTTTTGTTTTGTGCAGCAGTTGGTTGTAAGGACACTACTTCTGCTGTGTGTTTTATCTTGCAAAATACTTTCAGGCTTTTTCTACATGAACTTTACAGACACACTGACATTTTGGTTTACTTCAGATTACAGAAACTGAAGGTTTTGTACTCTGAAAAGACTGCCTTGAGGGCAAGGTTGAGCTAAAAGCAAGCTAGTCAAAGAAACTGCTGAAGTCTTGTTTTGCAAGCTTCATATATGTAAAACAAAATTCTGAAAATGTAACTAGTTACAACTATGTCCCGAATGAAGTATAACCTTTACTTTGAATGCTTAAGCAGCGTTCCAAACTGAGTTATTTAAGCTAGACTTATTCCCATTGTTCAGTTACTTGGTGAGAAGATACTTGTTATACATGTTTATTCTGGATATAGTATCAATGCTAATCTCCAGTTGAGTGGGACTGTAGCTAAGCGACTGAGTTAAAGGCATATAGTGTAGCTCATTATGAGACTTCCTGTTCCTGTGGACAGGTGGTGATTTTACGACTTTCCAGTAGTTGCCTTTCCTAGAAGCTGCAGCCAGACAACTTATCAGATTTTGTTATGGCTTTTGCCTTTTTTGAGTTTAGGTTCTCAGGCTTTATTTCAGCTGAGAAAGTCAGATTTCAAGCTTGACCCTGTTATGTGTCTTGGTTAAGAAATTAAATTGCATATCTATGTTGTGTACACACTTCACAGCATGTTTGTATTTCTTTAATAGATTGAGAATATGTAATGCATGTGGTACCTCTCTTCCTGTGGTATGGTAGCTGTGTAATAACATGTTTGCAGCAGGTATTTGTTTAGGGAAATAACAACTCTCAAATGTTAGCTAAAATCTTTTGGTTTGATACATTCGCCAAGCATGTTTATGTACTATACGCTGAGTGTTCACTTACGGTAATGCCTTTGGTTATAAGAACCAAGATCTAACCATTCTCTACTGGCTTGTTTTATATAGAGCATTTAATATATTTTTAACACTTTTTTGCAGTGAGAGTAGCATGTTTGTCTCCAAGAGACGTTTCATTTTGAAGACGTGTGGTACCACCCTCTTACTGCAAGCACTGGTTCCCCTGTTGGAGCTTGCTAGGGAGTACAGTGGGTTTGACTCAATTCAGGTAAGGTGCCAAAAATGTTGCATCTTCCTTAGGATGTACAAAAAGCATTCTACTAATATTTCAAATGCACTGCTTTTATTAAATGGCAAAGGAAGTTTCAGAACATTTATGTATGCTTCCCATAATGGGAAGATTGTAATACAAGATTGCTTGCTGCGCTCTAGGATTTAGCCTTCTATTTGCCTCTTAAGGTATCTTAAAGGATGCTAACTTACAAATGCTCTTGTGCTGAGTTGAGGTTACTTAAGGGTGAAAGAATTCCATGCCCATGTTGTCAGTGCTGAAGTCACTGTTTTGTTGTGGAAAACAAATTTTGAAGTTTACAAATTAAGCTAAAAAAACCCAGATGCCTCTGAAATGAAAATATGGGTAGCAGTGCTTTGACAATGAAAACTTAGGTCCTGTGAAAGCTTATACTAAATGCTTGCATTTATCAAGATTTTTAGATTCAAGGTGAATGGATATATTCAATATCTAAAATGCACCTTACATTTTTCAGAGCTTCTTTTATTCACGTAAGAATTTCATGAAGCCTTCCCACCAGGAGTACCCACATAGGAATTTCCAGGAAGAAGTAGAGTTTCTTAATGAAATTTTCCCAAGTAAGTTCATGAAACTTCAGCAAAGTTGCACAGCTTGCATAAAGTGATGTGAAGTGACAAGCAGTACAATATATACAGGCTACCAGGACATTGATTCAGCAGTGCTTGCAGTTCTGCAGCCAGCACAAGTTTTGGCTGCATATAAATACCTATTTTTTTAAATTTCTGACCACTGACTTGCCAAGATCAAAATTACAATCATATTAAGCCTGACACTTAGCACTTTGTCTTAACTGAGGTCATCTTTAGACTTCCAAATGGAGTGTTGTCAGTCTGCAGAATCCAGCTCTTACTAACTGTAAAAACCTCATTAAAAAGGTAGAATAGTAATGTAATACACTGAAGGAAAATGTAAGCTTTTCTCAGAAAAGTCACTGCCTTAAAGATTGAATCTGAACATTTATTCAAAATATAAAACCTGCAAGAATAACCTTGAATTTTAACTACTGGCAGAAAAGTTTTTTGAAGGAACAGGGAAGTGGTAGTACTTATCTTATTTGAAAATAAATGTTAATCATTAAATAGATGGTTAAGAGTACTAGGATTTCTAGTGCATAGCTAAAGCTGTACTCTGAGTTTCATGCTAGTAGGCTCTGAACTGGGGTGTCCAGACCACTTTCTGAGGGAGCCTGTTCTTCTGGTTATTGGCTTTACATTCCTGAAGTTAAATGCCTGCTTACTTGATGCAGATGCTGACTGTATCAGTGAATCCTCTTAGTGTTTTGTCAAAGACTTCTCCTATATTTATATATGCAATGAAGCTAATCTCTTTATATGAAGGATCAGCTGTGGTACATTAACTGGAGACTTTTTGTCTTGTCAGATGGAGCAGCTTATTGCATGGGGCGTATGAATTCTGATTGCTGGTATGTATGTGAAGACTGAAATCTTTGGGGCTTACAGTAGAACTTGGTGCTGATAATATTTATTACATAAGTGATTTGTATTTTACGTAGGTACCTGTACACCCTGGATTTCCCGGAGAGTCGGATATCCAATCAGCCTGATCAGACACTGGAAATTCTGATGAGTGAGCTTGACCCAGTAGTTATGGACCAGTTCTACATGAAAGATGGTGTTACTGCAAATGATGTCACTCGTGTATGTTTGCTTGAAAACTAAGCATTTTGGGGAATGGTGGAAATTGGGCAACAAAATGCTTCACTTACCATTTAATGCAAGATTTCTTTTCTGGTAGGAAAGATCTCATAGAAAGTGTCAGGTTGATGTTTTGGGGGCAAAGCGGATTTAAGTCTAGAATGTTTTTGGGAATATAACGTCACATTTTCAATGCCCCTGATTTCATCTATAGAAAGGAACAATTTTTAGCGCTTTGAGTGATTGGAAGCTTATCCTCTAAAAAGTAGAGAAACAGGAATAAAAAGATAACAAGGTAACTTCCACTGAAGGATGGCAATTACGAGGAGTAAGACTTACACTCAAGATAATGAATGCCAAGGGAATCTAGGTATCAAAATTAAGTCATGGAGCCATTTGGATAGTTGTGGGGGAGAGGGATTTAAGCTTGTAAGTACAACTTGGTGATTTTGCCTCCTTTTTCTCCTTTTTTCCAAATGGGAAAGTCCTGTGACGTGAACAAGTTTGTTTGACAAGTACATTGACTTCATCTGGTTTTCCATCTTAGGCTTTGATTCTCCTGCTGTATTTGTTATTGAGATTTGGCTGTAGCTCAAGTACTGTGTGGGAAATCAAAGTGCTTGGCATTGCACTTCATTCTGGAGTATAAAGAAGTACGTTCTCACTCTGGAGTAAGTGTAAACAGCCTTCACTTTGTGGATGCTGCTTGAACAGGTGCTCCATTTTCTATTTTAATTGCAGAAGCAATTATGTGTTAGAATTCTAAGCTGTTCCCTTGTCTTGGAGGTATGCAGCTTGGTTCTGTAAGAGGCAAGTATCTGAACTTGCATGCAACTTGGTCACTTACTTGGTACGTGACAGGCTGCAAAGCAAGTTCATCAACAGTGGTACAGATTATCAAACCAACTTGTTATTGGGAGAATTCTTTTGTCCTGTCCCCTGAATTGGTCATCTTTCTGCCTTTAAGTTAAATCTAAACAAGTGTAAGGATGCATTATAAACTGAGTGATATAATTTTAACTTTTGTTTCAGATGAGTGGAATTCGTGACCTGATACCAGGTTCTGTTATTGATGCTACAATGTTCAATCCTTGTGGGTATTCAATGAATGGGATGAAATCGGATGTAAGTTTTACACTTATTGGTAATGTTAAAAATATATATTATTACCACCAAATAATTACCTTTTTTGTTTTCAGGGAACTTACTGGACTATTCACATCACTCCAGAACCAGAGTTTTCTTATGTTAGTTTTGAAACAAACATAAGTCAGACCTCTTATGATGACCTGATTAGAAAAGTTGTAGAGGTTTTCAAGCCAGGAAAATTTGTGACAACCCTCTTTGTTAATCAGGTGAGTTTTCTTGCATTGTCTTGTCAGCTCCTGAAATGCATATAGACACAAAGCAAGGCTAGAGACTTCTTACTGGGATGTTAGTTTCCAGATTGCCTCTATATTTGGATGGTAGTTTCTTTGGAAAGTAAAAATACTTTTCAGTATTGCTTTGGCATGCATGAAATCTGATCTCCAGAAAACTTAAGTACCGAGACTCAGTATTCTAATGACTTTCTGTGCAGTTCTGTAGAGCCATAATTTCTTGCTTTGGCACTTTTCTGGATATGGCTGCAGCTGTCAGTTATAGAAGTGCTGCTGTTAAGGGTGATGCTGCCAGCTAAGGATTCATAGGAAAGCAGTACCACATGTAGCAGAATTACTGCTTGGGACTGAAATGTCCCACAGTACTGTCAGGCATGGGGTTGAAGCATGTGTGGTTCTTCTGATACTGTTACCAACATAAAGCACCTATTGTGCAAGTACATCTTTAAATGCTGTTTAAAAATAACTTTTGCTTTTTTATTTTCTAGAGCTCTAAATGTCGTACGGTGTTTTCTTCTGCCCAGAAGATTGAAGGGTTTAAACGTCTTGATCACCAGATTGCCCAATTCAGTGATTATAATTTTGTTTTTACCAGTTTCACAAAAAATCGCCAGCAACAGCACAGTTGATTAAGAATGAAGAAAAAGCGCAAAAAGAAATCCCATATAGAAGGTGGTGGTTGCTTTCTAGTTAATGATTCAGGGGGCCATGCTTTCCACTTCCACCACCTTGTAGTTGTGGAAAGCCCTAGGTGTAATCATAGTATAACCATTTTGAATTGTATGCATTATTATATCAAGGAGTTAGATATCTTGCATGAATGCTCTCTTCTGTGTTTAGGTACTCTATGCCACTCTTGCTGTGAAATTGAAGTGCATGTAGAAAAATCTTACTGTATGAGACTTTACAACACTTGTAAAAATGATTCAGGTAGAATTACACACAGTATAGTTTTTCTCCAGGTATCACCAAAAATTCCCCACAGACAAGGCTTTCGTCCTCATTAGACTTTAGCCTCGACCTACTCACTGGGAACAGTTCTCTGTTAAATTGTCACTCTTTTTTATCTATGTTGTGATTTCAGTCTAAAATAGTTTTTTACAAACTTTATGATTTCTAATGAAGCTGATTCCTAATTAACACTTTTCATGTTTGGAGAAAGTTCTTAAAACAGTTACATATTGTTCTGCTACTACAGGTGGTGGTTGATTTATTTTTTAAATTGGACTGACTTTTCATGCTCTACTCAAGCTTACAGGAATTTGCTCAGCTATACTGCAGCATTGGGCTAATGCATTGGTCTTTCACCTTTAGAAATTTGGGTATAGGTACTAATGCAAGTTAAATTTCATCCTAAACCTTAGTGGTCATTTATCTGTGCACACCCCCAAGCTGTCACACTGCTACACAATGGCAGAGTTTGAAGAAGGTCCAAGACTTGATAGGGGAAGAGCTGAGTCAGGATGCAAGTGCTTTGACATACTTGTGTGTCAGCTCTGCAAAGTGCAATTTCATATTGGCACCAGACATTTTCTTTCCTAATCACCAATTATGTTGGATGAAGAAGCTGGTGCTCTTGAGCACTGGCAGGTAATCTAGTGAAGGAGTAGAATTTGCTGGGCTAGGTGTGTTGATTGGTTTGGATTATTCTCAGTAAAACCTGTGACCTACCACTTCTAACTGTAAAGAGTGCTTCTAAACTGGTCCAGTGTCACTTCATTTTGTTGCTCCAAGCGAAGCTAATGCCTCTCTCTTGTGACAGTCCTGTGACGTTGTGCATGTGACTTATGTTGTATTTGAGTGTTGTGACTTCATCTGTTTTTTTTCCTCCTAATTACTAAAGGTGGTTCCTCTTTACTGTGACTTGAGGGCATTAAGTGAAGGCATAGAACAAGAACTGTCTGGGACACCTGGACAGAAGTAGAATGCTATTCATAGAACATGAACAAGTGTGTAATTCAAAGTCACTTTAATGGGTATTGACTAAAATGCAGGCTTTAAAGAGCTGGCACACTTTCAGCTATGTTTGAAAATACTGGGATTTTAACAGCTGTGAGACCAGCATGTTAAAGACAAAATTGAGATTTCCCCCCCACTTCTTGTCCTTGCAATGTTTTGACTCTTTCTGGTTTGACGCAATGTTTTGTTCCTTCTGTATTTATAAATGAAGCACTTTTTCAGTGCTTCTAAACTAAAGTCTGCTTGGTTAGAAATCAAGTGGTTGAAACATTTTGAATTTTTTTATTTTAAGCATAATTGTTGATGTTTGTTACCAATGTTATCAATTACATGCTGTAAATGGCACTAATGCTTCTTGTTGTTAATATTGAGGACCAATATTTCAGTGATTTTTTTTTTTTTTTTCTCTTTGTCCCAACTGACCTTTGTTGGCTTGAGGTCCTTTAGGTAGACTGAAGATCCCTTTCCAAGTAATACTGAAATACACATTTTACAAATAGATGCATAAGCCTTGGCTATAAAAATGAAAGCTGTTGAATGGATTATTGAACTATCTAGGGTGATCAGGATGGGGGGGAGTATGGTGTCTATAATTTCTGTGGTGTTAGATTTTGATCATTTAAAAATACCTGTACCACAACTTAATGCTTCAATAAAAGTTCGCTTAAATTGTTTGTAGTGGTGATTCAGCAATTTCTACCCTTCACACTCCTCATGCTTTTTGGTACCAAATGGTTTAATTCTGAAATAGATTTGTGTTTCTTGTCCTGAATTGCAACACTGCAAGCTTAGAGAAGAGTGGCTGGAAAGCTGCCTGGCAGAAAAGAATCTGGGGGTGTTGATCGACAGCTGGCTGAACATGAGCCAGCAGTGTGCCCAGGTGGCCAAAAAGGCCAACAGCATCCTGATGTGCATCAAGAATAGTGTGGCCAGCAGGACTAGGGAAGAGATTGTCCCCCTGTACTTGGCACTGGTGAGGCCGCACTTCAAATCCTGTGTTCAGTTTTGGGCCCCTCACTACAGGGGAGACATTGAGGTGCTGGAGAGAGTTCAGAGAAGGGCAGTGAAGCTGGTGAGGGACCTGGAGCACAAGTGTAATGAGGAGCAGCTGGGGGAACTGGGGCTGTTTAGCCTGGAAAAAAGGAGGCTGAGGGGAGACCTTATCGCTGTCTGCAACTACCTGAGAGGAGGTTGTAGCATGGAGGGTGTTGGTCTCATCTACTAAGTAACAAGTGACAATGTGAGGAAACTACCTGAAGTTGCACTGGGGAGATTTAGATTAGATATTAGGAAAAATTTCTTCATGGAAAGGATTGTCAGGCATTGGAACAGGGTGCCCAGGGAAGTGATTGAGTCACCATCCCTGGAGATCTTTTAAAGATGTGTCGATGTGGCACTTATAGTTTAGTGGTGGACTTGGCAGTGCTACATAAATGATTGGACTCTATGATAATCTTAAAGGTCTTCATCCAAAATTATTCTATGACTCTTATCAAATTACTTTTAAATTTACTTTACCCCTTTTAGGGGATGTATCTCAACTGTAACCATGTTGATAGTTTAAAATGAGACAGCATGTTAAAAGAAGCCAGATGAAAATGTTATGCTGTTCTTGAGGCTAAAAATGTTTGCCTAAATGAGCACAAAGATTTGAGATTTGCTGTCCTCATCTAATGTGTATTTTTTCCACAGCATTAAATACTTAAAATATTCCTCTGAATTAAGACAACTTCTGCTTCTGCTGATCTTACCATAAGTGTATGCCAGAGTTTGTTAGTTATTTAAGCTTAGACCAGCTTTGTGAATTCAAGGTGAAGTTTCTCTCAAGATAAAGTAGGCATGTACTGAATTGGATAGTAAACTAGACCAGAAGCTACTGACTAGAATGTTATTGCTAAGCAGATGTGGCCAATAGAACTGAAACTTCCTTGAATCTTTGTGAACAGTCCTGCAGGAATAACAGCTGCAGTTTAACCATGGCTGCAAAGCTGGTCCCCTGAAGTCACCTAAGTAGGGAAAAGTTGTGTTAGCTGAAGGCCAAATACCCTTAAATTGTTCAGGTCTGAATATGTTTCATTAGTCACCCAGAATGTATTCTGTGATGCTAGACTTCTATAACTGGGCTTTGCATATTAAATAATCGCTTCCAGTTATCTCAAGTATGTAGCTCTGTTGAAAATGCCCAGCCAAGAAGAAATTCCATCTTACAACATCAAGTGGTCTTGTCTAACAGTCTCAGCTATGGTGAGTTAGCAGTAACCTCCCTCTGAAGAACTGTTTTTTAGACTGACTTCCACAAAACTGAACATTCATCCTTGTGTTTTTCTATTTTAACTCACTTTGCCTGAAGTTTGCAGGTTTCCTGTAAAATTACTTGTTGTCTTCACATTTTTCACTTCAGGACTGTTCTTCAATAATATTCCTTTATACAAGCCCTTTTCTTGTTAATATTGTGGTAACTGTGAAAATATGGTGTTTACATAATTCTGTTATAGCAACAGAAATGCAAGCTTGCTGTAGTCATTAGCTGTGTTAGGTGTTTGTGTTTCTCATAAACCAATGGAGGAAACAGAACTGCCTGCAAGGCCACTTAGTTTCTGTAAGTCAATAGAATAACCACTGTGAAGGGGTGGGAAGGGCTTTATGTAGATCTCCCACTGCCAGAGAATCCCATCCAGTCACAGGGCTTTGTGAGGTCCAGCTTTAATAGTTGATGAATAAAGATCTATGTGCTTTGATAAGACAGATTCTGCAAAGACTGAGGTTCAGGAGAAGATACTGAGTACATCAGGTTTTTTTTCTGGTGCTAGGTTACTTCCTTGATTCAGGAGTTTTAAAACAGCCAAGTCAAGCTTTAGTTTTATTTCTGTGTGCTTTGGAAATGCTTTGTATTTCCCCTTAGCAGCCTGTCCTTCCCTTAATTTCTTGTGGACTTCCTGCATTTGAACTCGGTCTGGAGTGATGTGTGCTGGGGTCACTGTCCCAAGAAAAAGAAGAGATGAGCTTCAAAGCTAGTAGAAGTAACTGCAAGTCTGAGGAATGAGGATAATGCTGGTTATTGCAAAGCTGGAGGGGGAGAGGGATTGGCAGACTGCAGAGTGCATGATTAGTCCAGGTAAGGGAACAAGGCAGTTCTGTGTGTCTGGGCACCTCAATGTAATTTCAGCACAGGATGGAAATAGAGCTGCTGGCACCAAAGCTGGTACTGAGCCATTAGAACAGGCATTAAAAGCCACTGGTTTCAGTCCTAGGCCTCTAACATGTTGATGCCTAAGAGTGAATCTGCTCTACTACTTGGGTCTGAATAACTCTAGGGACAGGTACTTGCTGTCTGGCTGCTGCTTTGGTGGTGGAGAATTACGTGTTGGCAGAGAATGTTGAAGCTTCCCAACTGGGACAGTGTAAGCTCAGGTTTCCCTAGTCATAGTCCTAACAGCAATGCCACCAATACCTAAAGGCACAAGGCTTGCAGATAGTGCTGAGGTTATGTTCTGCAAGTGTGGAGTTCTCCCAAGCTGTACAGCCAAAACTATGTTTGAGGTGGAAAAATTGCTTCCAAACACAATATGTATAATCTGACGCTTGTTGAAGTGTTGAAGCAGAACCTGTGGCTGAAGCCAGAAAGAACAGGATAGTTCAGTGCTGACCTGGTAAGCTCCCAAGTGACCACAGTAATGACAATTCAGTAGAAAAGTTAAGAACCAAGGAACAGCACTGACTCAGCTAGATGGAGCTACGCAAATAGGATTCACATGAAAAGGAACAGTGAGAATTGCCTACATGTTCTTAAATACTTTCAAGTAAAAAAATATTCCAGTTGGAAGTGCTTGCACAGCCACACTGAATGTACCTACAGACAACTGGTTGGAAGAGAATGCTGCTGTTAGAAAACTACTGAGACAGGCATTTCCTGACAGTTTGTTCCATTTGACTTTCAATTACATGTTTAACTTCAGGTTAAGTTATGCTGACACTTTTTCATCCTGCTGTATTTCAGACTGTGGAATAGCTGGTGGTGGAGTCCATGGGGTATTCTGCATATTACAGTTCAGGCCTGCCTCTGCTGTTGGGAGGAGATTGGATTAGGGTAAAAATTGCATATAACATTCATGCCCACAAGGAAGCAGAGCTAGAAATGAGGTTTGACCAAATTTCAAGTTAACTGTTCTTTTTCTTGTTATACACTGTACTAACAATACCGGATCTGCTGTTCTATTTAACAGAAGAAAAAAATGAAGCGGGCCCTAGAGAGTCTGCTGCTGCAGCTGCCTGAGAGCCACATCCTGATACAAATTTTACATTCTCTGTACCATGCATAGTTTTGCCTTTGGCAGTTGCTATAAATTGTAAATATATGTATGCAATTACAATATGTAGAGTCACATTTAGGAGCAAATTCAGACATATGAATATAATAATCTCAGCATTTTTCATTCCTGGATTAGCCAGAACATGAAACCACATTTGTGCTATTATGTGCTTCCTAATGTATGTGCTTTACCTAATCCCTAACTTTTAAATTATGTAACTTATAGAATTCCTGCTATTTTCTCCATGTACTTTTTCTAGATCATATTGATCCTCTCAGTCCACTACTCTAAATTTGTCCTAAAATACTAAGAATTCAAAATAGCATGGAAGGCATCTGCCCATCTGAAGACATGCACTGGAATTACTGCTTTTTAAGTCTGGAATGAGTGAGTGTGCCAGTGCAAGGTTCCTGGTGGTGAAACCAACCCCAAAAAAGTCCAGTTAGCCCTGAGAGAGGCCAAACTGGATCCTTAGTGACCTTTCCAGACACAATAAGCAGGGAACATGTTCTGTGACTGATACGCATTTCCTTAGCAACTCGTAGACTTCTACAGGCTTAAATGCAACCCAAGATACAAAAAGTGCAACTTTTTCTTCCTCCTTCCTTCCTATCCACTGAATTTTATTTTGCTTGCTCTTAAAGAGTTGCAGAAACAATTGCAATAAACAGGAGTCCAGGTACACCTATCACATTATCCACAATATGTAACCTAATACTGGCTGACTTTCAATGATGTTTAGTTTTTCATTTCTTTAGCAACATTTGAAGATTTATATACTTAGAAAACAAAAAATCCTTGATTGATGATACGCAAGTATTTGACCTCAGCCTAAATTAGAAATCCAGTTCTCAAAACTTTTCCCACAGTACCCATTTTCCTAAATTAACTGTTATATGCAATTTAATGGACTCAAGTATCACCTGTAAAGTTTATTTTGTGTAAATATGTAGTTGCTGGCACATCCATTACCATAAACCCCAAAGCAGCAGCATGGGTTAAGACAGTCTTTTCACTAGGCTAGTGAGAAGATGACTCCCATGCAAGACCATAAGGCATATGCATGGCAGACAAACCATACCCACAGACATAGGCACATACCTGCACTTGCTAATTTTCTGCATCCATCTGAGCAGAAGCAAAGGCTTATTGAACAGGCAGCTCAAGATGAGCTCTGTAGTGCTGAACCTTATTTTGAAGGTCTCACTGGTCAAAAATGGGTCCATTCTTGAAGGTGAGTTACAAAAGCAGCTATAGCTTTATAGCTTCTTAAATGTTCACTCAAAGTAAAGTTTTCATTACGGATGCAGTGCTTGATCTCAGTGATCCAGTTTAGAATTTTCCATTTAGACATCACCAGTTAAAAAATGAAAGTTACGTGAGCTGCTGCTAGCCTACTTATAAAATGTGCCTATTTATAAAAACAAGATGCAGCAGACTTCAGAGACTGAAATAAATTCAGATTCCAGAAGCTGTGTGGAGAAAGTATCCAGACATTAGGGAAATACTCCTGCTGTCAGTTTGCTACACTCTTGATAACAAGCATGTGGAGGTAGAAAACAATGACATACTCCTTCCAAACCACCTTTATAATAGATAATTAAATATTAGTTCATTCCATGATCAGAACTTGCAGACATCTATCTGTAAGCTTCATGAAGCAAACCCTGTTCTTGCCATTAAGCAAATATACTGCTGAATATTAAAACTGGAAAAAACCCCACAAACAAAAAACAACCACCAGGTACTTTGTAAAAAACAAACAAACAAACCCCAACAAACCAAAACCACCCTGTTTTAAACAGTTGAATTTAGTGTCTTGGGTAGCTCAGAGTACTCTATGAAATCATACACTCATTTAACTCACGGCTTATACTGCTATTGATTAAAGAGAAAGGGATATGGGGCACTGAGTGGTCAACAGCAATGAGTATTTACTCTTGTAACTTCAGACCCAGGGAACTCAATGGAATAACTTATATGGGAACGTGTTCCATGATGGAATTGTAACTGAGTGTTACAGGTCTCAAGATCTTTCAAATTTCACATTGGTGTCAAAAGTAATGGTGCATTTTGAGTAAGATTATCCTTGGCAACTGTAATTCAGAAATGAAATAGGATTTCAAAATGAACTTCCCTAAAAATAAACATAGCTTGAGAGTGAATAAACTGATAGTATTATTGTTAAATCTGTTTGGCCACTTAAGTGTCTGTTGAGTCAATAACACAACCACAACTAAGTTACAGTTAAACACACTGCCTAGCTGTTATGCAATTGCATATTTCATCTTTCTAAGAACTTTTTTTGTACTCTGTTATAATGTGATTGTGTTATTATTTCACAATTTAAAGGAAATTATTGTGCAAATGGATCACTATAGCATTACTGCTTTATAACTGTGGATATGTTGATCTGTGCCTTCCCATTACCAAGGTGCAAAGTTCTGGTTTGGGTTTGTAAAGCAGCCGTAGTAGTGGAAGTTCTGACTCCGCTTAATTCCCATCTGTTAAATTTCACAGGCAAAAGTAAGGTTTTGGTACTTGTTTTACACTGTTAAAAATGCTGCGCCAGAAAAGCTATAAAAAGACAAGAGAAAACCAGCACAGGTTTGGAGAGAGTTGTCAGTTGCAGTTCCAGAGCTAAATTCCATCCTCTTTCTGTGCACAGACCTACTGTGGACAGGAGTTACACAGATGTAACAGAACAAGACAAAATGTTCCAAGTCCATTTTTCTTGCTCATAAACTTAGAGCAATACGGTGCCTCTTCATCACCTGCTTCTTCCAGAAGAGGCACTGCCCTCTGTTCCTAACAGAGATTATTCTTTAAAATGCTCTGTCAACACACCCACTGCAGCTTTACAGCCACCTCCAATCTCTAAATTTGCACTGGTTTCTTTCAAATAACTTACTGTGTATCTGTCAGCTTCACTAGACTCATCTTTAACAGCATGTGCTCTTAAGAGTTAGAAAATATTTAGCCCAATACAAGGTCAGATTTCCAACCACAAAATAAGAATCCAGGCTACACAAAGATAAAACTAGATTATATTTAACTATGAGATTCCTTCTTAGCAGCTCTGGTATCCTGCAGCCAGAATCCCTAACAGCCTAGGCAGCAGTAACGTACATTTTCCACACTGTTTCAGGACGAAACTTAAAACTACCCAGAAGGCCTAAGCCCTTGAGGGATGTTCTCACCCCCTCCAAACTCACTGTCTTCTTGTTAAAGATGTTGCTCTCCTGTTTTTATTTCATGCTGCTGTTCTAAAGCAAAGACAGTGCTGCTGTATTATCTGAGAGGGAAGAATGTGTTTTTATTCAGTTATTAAAGCATTTCAAATACTGTTAAAATATCCTGCGAGGCAAGTATCATAAGGAGTACTCATTGTACGTTCCTTTGAGGAGACTTTGAGATTTGTGTTCTTTAGATGCTGCATATTGCCTAAAACCACATTATTAGCTAGGTTATAGATAGGATGCTCTGTCCAAACCATACTATGGGGAAAAAAAGAAAATTAAAAAAAGAAAATTACTCATTCTCATTGCAGAGAATATATTTTACCTAGCATGCTGTGGTGAAAGCTGGTGTATATCTAAGAACAAGACAAAGCTACAAAGGCTTCAGAATGTAATTGCTGAAGCTATAGTACTTACAACTGAAGGGTACTGAGCACGAAGCTTGACAAGGACAAGTGAAAACAGTACAGCAAACAACCAACCACAGCTGTAATTGTCTGTACTCTTCTATGATTCATATTGTTTTAAATGTTAGCATTTAATTTGTTCTGCAGTGCTTTCACTGTTTTTAGGCAGATAATAAACTGAAAATTCATAGTTTTTAATATTCTAGTTTTAAGCTTTGTAAGTTTATTTGCAGCTGTACTCTCTTGTTAAGTGCCATGACATGGAAAAGCTGAACAATTTATATTTGTGCCTTTCAACTCTTCCATGTAGCGTGCTGCTACAAAACAGGAAGATATGTTTTCTGATTACTGCTCTCTTAACATTGTAATCTCTTAAATTCCTGAAATATTTAAACTATGCAGACCACCCAGAAGGGCTGGGCAGACAAGTTACAAACTAGTGATTTTCTCTTCAATTTCTGATGTTACTATGTCAAGCAGTAGGAAAGAAATGAATCAGCTAGTGGAAAAAGCTATTTGTTTTTATTTTTCACGAAGCAAATACAATAAAGACACATAGAAGTCACATATTTAAACCAGCTTTTGTTAAACTGGCTTAACTCATTTTTAAAAAGGAGTAGTCCTAGTTATTCTTACTAAATGCGGACAACTGCCATCTGATTGAGCCACTTCTCAGTTTGTTACAGTAATAAAGCTTAATTATGGGACTTTAGCGTAAAAGCTGATCTATATATTTGTTTCCTGACCTTCTAGATCTCAATCAAGCAAAGGCATAAATGTATATATGTATCTATCACAAATATACTTCTTCATATACAAGAGAAACATGCCAGTACTATTTTTAAGCAACCACTGCTTGTTCAGGCCAAGAGTTCTTGAAATATGTCATTGTCTAAAACAAACACTTACACGAATCTGTTCAGAAATCAGAGGGCATAAGCAGAGGGTACTGCTTGGTATGATTCCGTGTGTATTTATGTGCGCATGTGTTTGTCAGAGAGAAGAACTAACACAGGAATATGTACAGAAGGAACAGAGAGCCAGTCACAGAAGGGCACAGAATATGCCTCCCAAAAGAAAGGCATAATAAAACTATTAGGTTGAGTGCTAACTGAAAAAGAGTGGAAGCTCTGAACAAGGTAAGTCTCTGCTTGATTCCTTCCGTGTTCAGAGAAGCAGGACTCTGTCTACTGGGGTTTTTTGCAGTATTGTATACAAATCCCTGGGGAATTCAAAAGGTTTAGGAAAAAGGATAATTAAATCACAAAAATATAGATGGTTACAGAAACAGATGGTTAGTCTATACTGAGTCTCTCAAAATATTCTATTTTTTCAGCTTATATGATAGTGACTCAATAAATTAATATAATCTCTGTATTCCACATGTAACACATATTTTAGATACAAAATAAATACATACCTCTATATATTATATAATAAATATGCAAACTGTAAACAAACACACAAAATATAAACAATTCTAGAATACCATTTTTGTAACAGTTCCTCAAGTTTTTTTATTTTTTATTTTTGGAATCCTTAATTCTCGAGATTGTTCAAGACTCTGAAGGCAATTTAAAATTATTTTGAGCACTCAGTACCTGCAAATCTAACCGAATTGCTCTCCAGGAACCATATGTCCCATACAATTTCTAAATGGACCTTTATCCTTCTTCAGAAAGATATATTTTTTATGCATCTTTTGGGATGCAATGGGAAGATTTGAAGTTACGCCTTTTTGCAGATGCTGGATCATTCCTTTCACCACCACAAGGACCCTATAGGAATATGAGGAACGATTGCTGGTATGCTGATAAGAATACAAATATCATGTGCGTCTCCCCCTTAAAGAATATGCTGAGCGTAGCCAAGCTCCTGAGGAACAATGAAGGAACAAAGCATAAGGACAAGTTGCCATACTGTCCAAAAGAGATATGCAGGATTTTACTGCACAGATAAGCATACTGGAATACAATATATCATCTGAAACTACCCAGACAGACAACTGTCTGTTTAAACTCTTTAAGGACCAAATAGGAATGAGACGTGACCTATAGGTCTTCATCTTGAAACTTGGACTTCTAGGGAGTCACTAGGTCTGCCTGCAGGAACACAAGTCCTTACCCTTTTCATGATTTTGTAAACCAGGTATACAGTACGGAAATAAGGATATTCTGCTTCACTTGACAGAGATGCATCAGTGGCAACTAGAATGTTAGAAAAGGTGGCAACATGCAGAGGCTGAATTAAATGGTCCTTCATTAGTAATTACCCTGACTCCCCAATATAATGAGGATTCTTTTGATAAGACAGTCTTAAGACTACATAAGAATATATATATGTATCCTAAATTAGGTCAAGATATCTGAACTACTTACCCTCTTCTGAGTAACCAAAATGACACTGATTAAAGTCACCAGCCTAAAGATGTAAAGGTTGAATCTTTTTTGAAGTTTTTTGCTGTCTCCAGCAGTGAAAATACTCATCACAGTATCTCGTTTCAGTGCTGTACTAGGATTAGTTTTATAGTTTCTAAAATTCTTGAGAATGCTTCCTGAAAAAAAAGGATGCAGTTGGTGAATTCCAGAGAAGCAGCAAAGCCAACTAAATTAATCATTTACTGCTGGTCACTGTGTGTATCTGCTAATATGGGAGGAAGAACTGATTGGAATAGCACAGAAGAAGGCAGGGAAGAAAATTATTTGTTGCTTCTAGTCACAAATTCAGGGCTCTTGCCTGCTAATTCTGAGGTCATTAGAGAAAATGAAGTAAAAGAGAGACGCTGGCAGTCAGCACTGTTCTTGATAGCAATGCCAGAACTGGCCATTCTGAAGCTCTCGCCAAACACACAATCCCTTGCTCAGACTAGTCCAAAGCTGGCCTGGTATCAACAGAATCCTTCCATCTGGATTGCTCCCAAAATGAAGATGACAGAAGGGTGTTTGTAATGCTTTGCCTTGCCTTTTCTGCTTTCCAGAACAGTGATGGCTGAATGAGCTTAAAGAAACTGAGATGGTGCCAGTTACACATCATTATGTGTTTTAACACACTGAATATGAGGGAAAGCAAGTCTAAGGTGCTACTCTGTAGCTTCTACAACGGGAAAAACTTTTCTGCTTCCAAGTGCGCAGTGGAAGTGTGCTTTATTCTAAAATAATTACTTAAAGACAGAATGTCTTGGGGTTTGCCATAATATCTTTTTAAAAACTGTCCCCTTAAAAAAGAAAGTATTTTGCTGTCTTAAAATTGGTACCTGGTATTTTTTTTTCATAAGAACATACGTGTCTAAATGTCAACATAAGCTTCTATTTGTTAAAACAGAAATCTCTTACTCTTTTGCAGCGTAATCCTGAGTCTATGATAAATAATAAGATGTTCAAGTCTGACCTTTGGAATGTCATGTTAAATCCTTTAGTGAGAATAAATCAGTAATATCAGATGAAAACACAGATATGACAGTGTAAACGTATAGGCATCTTCTCTCATCTCCTAAAATTCTACTGCTCAATTAGTGTGAAGGCCTTGACAGATAAAGCAGTACTTAATAGCAATCTTTTTTAAAAACACTCATGTAACACATGTTCAAATTAATTTCTTTAGCATCAGTCACCATTCAATGAATGATGTTTTATTCAGTATATATATTCAGAATGCAAGAACTGCAATTAAAAAGTTATGAAATTAGTTACAAAGGAAGGTATAAGAAGCTCATCCATTGGGCACCTAGTACAAATACAACACCTGCCTGTAAGAGCAGAATTCAGAACAGAAAGTCCTGAGTTAATTATATGTAGAGGGCATAATATATGTGTTGCTGCTGACTGTAAAAAAAATATCCTTAGTGTAAACAATATGCCTCCAGAATCTCCAAGAGAGCAAATAAAGAGAGATAAAAAGGCCAAAGCAAACAGAAATAAATATTCTCCATTTTTATTGTAGACCTGTATAGAGCTACTCAAGTCTATCCACCATTCGGAAATCCACAAGAAAAGATAGAAATTCTCTTCTCGGAGCAGATCTCTACAGCAAGGAAAAAAAATAAAAACAAATCAGCAGTAAGTACTGCTGAGGCATTTTAAGACAGCTAATAACTAACTCCCTCCAGAGCTGCCAAGGTCCATTTTGGAGTCTGCGCTGACAATGGCATCTCCCTCTCTCAATTGCTTGCTGGGAAAAAAACAGCTATGCTTCCCTGCAAATGTAAGTACTAAAGGATGGTAAGGTCTCCAAGCCTTAAGGCTAAAAGATCTTTGGTTTTTAAAAAGATTGTTCATCTGCCTTTTTTTTTTGGGGGGGGGAGGGGGGAGATTGGGGGTGGAGGAAATCTTTAAAATTACTCTTTTTTTAAAAGTATCTGCTCTGGTATAGTTTAGAAATCAAGAGTGTACATTCCCAAATACTGAAAGTATCACAAGCTTACTGTAAACTAAATGAGACAATTGCCAGCATTGATTTATTTTTTTATTTTTTAATAAAGGCAAAAATCTCATTGACACCAGCTGTAGAAATACAAGAGAAATTCTCTCAAACTTCATCTCCTGACCCACATTTCTGACTAGCTTACAAACAGACACAGCCATGTCTTTGCTCTATTCACACTTTGAGCCAGCTGGACATAAGACCAGCTTCTTTCCAGAAATCATGTGGCCACATTAGCACAGTTCTGAGCCCAAACTAATATATTCTGCCTCGCAGCCAGCCTTATTAACTCACGCTCAGCAACACATGAATCATAGCTACAGAGCTGCTAAACTGGAGCGTGCTCCCAGCTGGCTGGTTCAGGGCACAGGCAGAGTGAACGTGTCACTGTCCGCACCCATCCATGTATCAATAGTTATATACCCTGAAAAGACTCTAGGTATTGTGTGCTGTAACAAAAGCTGTTTTTAAGAATTGGTTCTCCAAATAATTGCACTTTAATTACATAATAAAAACCATACTGGAAACGAAGCAACTAAATCTTATAGGATATGCTAGTGTGATTTTGTGTCAACGTAGCCACAAGTGTGGCACTTGAGCATGCCTATGAACCAACTTAAAATAACTGAACAGATACACTAACTTGCTTTAGTTTTTTTCATTATCATTGAAAATACATACAAAAATTTACATCTTGTCCTGTAGCAGGAAATTGGTACTCTCTAGAATGCTTCTACATTGCCATCTAATACCTGTGATCATGCTGTTTCCATTGTGGCACCTAAAGCATTTGAAATAGCAATACACGTAAAACTTAAAAAAAAAAATCCAGCTGTCATGGGTAAGATTATCAGGTTGCCTTGCTCTCCAAAGACATCATCTACCAAACAACAAAGCAAAACAGGAAGGTAAGAATTACTGAAAGAATGTGGTGAACCATGACAACTTCATTCTTTCAGCTTTTTGCTTGGCATTTCTGAACAGTGTTCCTCAAACAGTGGAAATGGAAAGTGTCCTTTGCTAGAGATTCGGGTCCTTCCCCATTCATTACCCTCCCTTCCTCTTGAAAACAGAGGTAAGACATGCTATCTTAATAATATTTTAACTCTGATATGACCCAACATCCTTTAGCAGTGCAAAAGCCTGGTTTCACATTTCCTACAGAATTTATACACTGGTGTTAGTGTTTATCCTCCTTCCCTCAAATATCTAACATACACAGTATTGCACTATCCCAATGTAAATGTGTTATTCTCCTATTCTAGGTTTGGGGTTTTTGGTGTTTATGGAGCAATAGATCTTTAGTTCTTATAGAGATGCACACACAGATAACTGAGTCAGTGCATCCTTCTGTTGGTTGTACAACTGGACTTATTTGTTTGACGGCTCGTCACTATTTCCTACCTCACTTTTGTCAGTTCTGTCCTGTTCTTTGAAGATATAGAATACATTTATGATTTCACCCACATCGTATGAACAAACATTGAAAAAACAACATTCTAACACCCTGCAGTAATATCACAGTAAGAAAACAAATTCATAGAGCATTTACCCTCAGGCTTCAGCAATATGATTTTTACTCTTTATACTGGGTGAGAAACACTTTCTGTAGGTCAGTGGTCATACCTACAAAAGCACTAAACTACCAGGAATTCAAAATTGCTGCCAAGTTACACTTCAGTAAAAGCCTACTGAATTAAGACTCTGATGTTTCAGATGCAGGTTGACTAGTACATATTTTTTATTTCCTGCACTGAAAACCACTTTGGCAGCTCTTGAGGTGTGTAAAAAAATGCTTTTAACAACATTTCACTAACAAGCAAAGCAGTGTTCACATACAAGGAAAACAAAACACAATTCAATAAAAATATTCCACTTTCATAAAAAGCCCTGGGAGCATTGATCAAAATCAGTAAACAAATACGAAACAGAAATAACCTTCTGCTTTTACATAATTGTATGCAAAAAAATTCCAAATGCCCTTTATATCAGTTTGTTTTAAAGATATTTTAAACAAACACAGACAGGCCAGCTGAGATTAAGTAAGAGCTTGGCCCTGAAAACTAATGAGTATTCCCAGTGACCTTTGAAGTCAAGGGCATTCAAGTGCTTTCAGCCCAACAGGTATAAGAATTTACATCTCGGTATCTCAAATAACTGATACCAAATTATCTGAGGTCATATAAAAGATTCCAAACATTAACATTTCATAAATTAGCAAGTCAATTCTAGAGATAGAAATCTTCTGATCCAGCTGGATAACAAGTAACATAATTTACTCACCCAGCAAACTGCTGTAGGATCATCTGTGCCAAAGCCTCCCTCCTCTTACAGGCTCTTACTACACTCATTGCAAGACAACTGGAGTGACACCATCTAGATTAAGAACTGGTGGAAAATAAAGGTCTCCTTCACTCAACTTACTCCTTTCCTCCCTCCTACAGTACCGCATCTCACTCCAGTCAGACTAGACATACTAAACAGAATAAGCACTGTGGAAATAAAGCATGTCTTACTTTGCCCTACTCTTCTCTGACTGTGCTTTGTCTAATAGAATTGCTAGGACTTCCCTACATGATCTTCAAGGAGCTTTTTGAAAAGACAAAAGCACAGACGAAAAGGAATCCAGCAGGTCCTTTTTTTTTTTTTTTTTATTGGCAACATCCATGAGCTAGTTTGGCTTGCAAATTCCTAACTGAAGAGGTGCAGCAACATAGCTGCAGGGAAATGGAAATCACCCTCGTAATACTATCAGCAAACTACCTTTGTCCTGGGGCTGATTTACCTTTTGTAATCCTGGCTAGAGACAGAAAAACACATCAGTCTGTTACAAGCTTTCTTCTGCATCTCTCTGCACCTTACAACACTGTATTATTACATTTAGCCACTTCACATGGTAACATTTTACTAAGGAGTCTCTTCTGATATACACAGGCAACCACCTTTTGCCACATCATCGATTTTAGTTACACTTCCAATTTAAAATAAGCCTAGAAACTACAACAGCCTTCTCCTGAGGCAGTCAATTCAGCAAATAGTACAGATTTATAGACTATATATCCATACTCTGTGCATGTGTGTATACACACACGTATGATTTATTATCATTTTTACATACTAAATTTTGTTGGTTTTCACTACATAATACAAAAGGTTTCCAACTAGAGGCACTCACAGTCTAAACAGACAGATAAAACTCAAGAATTTAAACAAAGACTCTATCTTACCCTGTGTTTTTACAAAACATTTAACCTTTTACTTAGACAGACTAGTGCCAGGGCCTCACAAAGAAATTAAGTGCTCAGGAGGGAACAGAGAAAGGGCAATTGCCTTCTGCAAAAGGACTGAGAAGGAATTCCAAGCACGAAGATAAAAATCAAAAGAAAACAGGAAAAATGAGACAAAGTAGAAAACCAGAATTTATTCATTATGTGTTTCAGTGAACTTTCTCTGATTTCCTGGAATGTACCTTAACTGCAATAACATTTATTTGCTAAAATAGATAGTGCAAATATCTAATCTATGGACTTCCACAACTAAAATATGCAAAAGACAGGGCCCAAAATAAAATACACATTAACATGCTCAAATTGCAAGTGAACCCACTGTAACTAGTGCATACATACTATGTATATGAACCTCAAACATGATCATTTATTTTAAATTTACCATTTGGTCATCACTGACTCAAACTGACCTAAGTGCCACCTAAGTACTCACCTCTGGCAGCATGCACACACAGATCTGTTCAGGCACTGACATGATTGTTAGCTGAGGCCTCAGAAACCTAAAATCCTCAAAACATGTATTTCCATATTTATCTTATCGAGCAGTTCAATCTCCCTGGCAGACTCTGGGGACAGTCTCCGGAAAGAGGGAAGTTGTTGAAATACTCTTGCCAGGATATGATAGACCAAGCAAACCACCAACGCCCACAGCAAGTTCAGCCTGACAATGAAGTAACCTCGTTTTAAAATACATTTGGCACTAATGCACCAACCATTTCCCATCATCCAACTGCCTGCCCTACCTCACGACAACCAGGAGACCGAGATTAGCCCAGATTCTACATGACACTCAGGCTGCTATAAAAGCAAACAAATGTACTGGCTCTTTCATCAGCAGTTCATGCCAGCCTATGTTTTGCACAGGCTGATCTGACACACATTTATGTTCTTGTAAGGGCTTCCTGTAGTTTTAATTAAGGCACTTAACCTCCTCCCACCTATAAAAAGAGAATGACAGCATTCATCTTACGCTACAGAAACATGGTCAGTTCTGACAATTATCTTTAAAATATATATATTCAGGATAGAGAGTTTATTCTGCTTTATTCAGGCAGAACTTTTTTTTAAAACAACAAAAAATTTATCTTAAGACAGGAAGACCTGGTACAAAAATGTAATTGCCAAATACAGTGATTTAATAGAAACCAGTGGTTAAGACCTATTAAAAGACTGGGTTTACTACACATGTACTCTTATTATGCAGCATAAATAAGATCAATGAGCTAAAGTTACCAACATTTACATACAGCTTTAAAAGTTAGACACTCATTAAAAACATCTATCAGAAATGTTAAACAAGCTCTCTAAGCATAATTTTATTTATCTATCTCCTTCTAGTGGTGGAACATGAAATCAAATACTCAAAAACTTTTTTTCATTATTTTCTAAAACCCTTAAATACAGCAGCCCACACCAATCAACTTACACAAGCTATTATTTTAAAATATCTGATAATTAACACTTGTAATATACCAAACATCTGTTCCACAACTATAATCCCCTGCAGTCAAAATTCAAGCCTTTGCAATTTTTCTGAGTAAAAGGTAACATGCTCAGCACCTTTTTCTGTATTTAGAACTAACCTAAATTTATAGGCTGTTGCATACTGCTGTGGTAAGAACATTCTAAGGCAAGATCGAAAAAAAAGAAGAATTAAAACCATGAAGCTTAATAGAAAATTACATGAAACCTAAAGCTGGCTTCCCAAAGAAAAATCCTGCTGAACTTACTTGATATGTTTAAAATCAGTGATTTTTCTAGGAAACGGAGAAACACATTGGATTACACATATCTGGACATTGCTAAACACTTGATATGGTGCTACACTGACATTTATGTTTATCTTATATGAGACTGAGGTTAAATAGAGGCTGAAAGAAAATCTACAGTGAACTCCCTTGGGATCAGTTTTTATTTAACATTTTAATTAACGACTTTGACAGAATTAGTAGGAAGACACTTTTGGCACAAGATCAGAAACATAGCATACAGAAGGAAAAAATGAGATAATTATATTACAAAAACCAGTATAAAACTGAGGATTATGGAGTGCAACATCCTGCACTTACAAAGAAATAAATTAACACATTATCTCAGAAACTCTTATCAGATGGAAATCGCACAAGAGTGTATTCGAACCTGACAAGATAAACAGAAAGCATCAGGCACAGGCCACGAAAACAGCAAATACAGTTTAACCATGCACAAAACATCTCCCTTTCTTCCACTGAAGAAGGGTCTGGCAAGTCTTAACCTGCAATGGTGCCTATAAGGCCAGCACACAAGGAGGGAGACAAGTGGCACAGGTGCGAAGACGGGATACCGGGATGAGGAGGGAAACCCGGACTCTGCCCAGCAGAGATGAGGCGCCTAGTTCAACCTGGAAAACGAGGCCGGAGAAAGGGCTGTGACTCCGGCAAGGTCCGTGGAAAACCTCAGGTGGTGGGAAGCTCGGGCGCAAGCAAGGCGGCGCCGGCAGGACCGCTCGCGTACACGGAAGGTGACGGAGCCCGCTCGATCAAAAGCTGCTCAGGGCCTGGAAGGCGCTTCCTGCCGCAGCCGCCCCCCAGAGCCCGGCCCCCAGAAGCCCCTCCTCCCGCTGCCACAGCCCCGCATCTTACCGCGGCCTCGGGCTCCTCCCCAGCGGCGCTTCCCCCTCTTCGCCAGGGCCCGGGCCGCGCGGGGCCGCCCCTCACGTTCCACCCGCCAACGGTCGCCGCGGCGCGCGCCTCGCTCCCGCCTCCTGCTGGGGGCGGCTGGCGCGAGCGGCGGGGGCGGGGCCGTCGCTGCCGTTGGCGCCGTTTCCAGCCCCGCTGCAGGGACAGGGAGGAGGGGCTCGAGGCGGCGCCGGCCGCCCTCTAAGATGGCGGCGCCGGCCCCGCGTGGTGCGCGCTGAGGGAAAGAGCGGGAGCGGGGCGCTCGCCGGCGACATGGCGGCGGAGAGGGCGGAGGAGGGTGAGAGGAGAGATGAGGCAGAGGAAGAGGAGGTGGAGGTTGGTGCATGCCGAGACCGGGACGCGCTCCCGTAGAGCTGCGTTGGAGGAACGGGCGCGGTGTGTTCCACCCGTGAGGCGGCCTGGCCGTCTGTCCCCGGGTCGGGAGGAGCGGGATGGGACAGGCTGCCTGGCGGGGCCGGCGTCCGGCCCTGTGCCCGCCAGAGCCCAGCGCCTGCTCCCAGGCCCCGCTGAGGGCGGAGGTGGCGGCTTCTCTCCTCTCACCGCGTCCCTGCGAGGCCCTCCCCGGCCCCCGGTGTGAGGCGAGCCGGGCCCGGCGCCGCGCCGGGGGCCCCCGGGCTGGCGGTGGCGTCGGGCGCGGAGCGGGCGGGTTCCCCGGGGCCTGCCGGGTCTCTCGGGCTCCGCAGCCGTCGTGGCCTCAGGGCTGTTTCCACAAAACTTCAGGTTTTTGTGGAAAACGGCGCTGTCAGCGGGCGCTCTTGCAGTTTCAGTTGCTTCCTACCCCTGGAAGATTTGAAAAGACAAACTATTAATATTATGGGTATTCCTAAGTGTTTAGAAGATGATCCTTGAAAGCTCTTTTTTGTCCTTGAATAAAAGATTTTCTTCAGAGCGGCTGTCTTTTGGTTTGGTTTTGTGTTTTCCTCACCCCAAGCTGTAAGAAATTATGAACAGGAATTTATTTCAAGGCAATGTATTACAAAGAGTTAAAAGTTACCATTTCAAGCAGTGTGTTGCTTAATTTAACCTCTTGCTATAGTGCCTTACGTAGGTAGATGCTAAAAGTTTTAGGAAGTGTATTTTGGAATATGTAACTGGTCATATTGTTATAATTAGTTCATCAATCGATCACCTGCGTCGATTTCACCCTTGAAAAATGAGCGCCTTTTCTAGCTGGGGAGAAAAGGCCGGGAAATTTGGGTGTGAAGCAGGTGTATGGTGGAGTAGCAGGTTGCTGCATTCCCCTGGGTACTGCAGTATCTGTCTGCCATTTTTTCTTAACAAAATGCAGAATAAGTCAGATTTGCGGTCTATCTGTTCTGAAAGTCTGGGTCTTTGTGTGCTAGGTTTTGTGTTTGGGGTTTTTTGTTGCGGGTTTCATTTTATTGTTCAAATATATCAATTACAGATGCATGTTATAAACTTATCTTGTAGGAGCAACTGGTCATGGTGGAACTATCAGGAATTATTGATTCAGACTTCTTAGAAAAATGTGAAAACAAATGCAAGATTTTGGTGAGTGATTACAGCACAATAGGAAAGGGGTAAGTCAGTATGCATGTGAAAAAAGGACTGAGGCTGTTTCTAAATTCCTTGAAGTCGATAACATTTAGATCAAATCTTTCATAGAGAACTAGGTGCACTGTCTTGGCTGTATTTGGCTGCAGGTTGTGAACTCTGTATCACAACATGTAATACATAGTACTATGTAAATAGAAGAAAGACTTTAGAAATATTTATAAGCTAGGACCATTATCCCCTCTGATTTCAAGCTCATTTTTTTAAGTGATGTATTTAACACATTTCTTGAAATAACTTCAACACATCTGACAGGTAAACCACACATCTTTCTGAATTGCACTGTATTTACAATATTTTTTTGCAGACACTGCAGAACTGGCAAGTTCAAGTGTTGTAAAGAATAACTGGGTCTTAAGCATTTGGTAATCAGTTTTGGATGTTGTTTCCTTCACTTCGTTTATTGTGAGAGTCTGGCTTACCTGTCCTTTTCCTTTTGAGTTGTCTAATCACTTTATATGGGACAAATTTAATTTGCCTTTCAAAATCTATGTGGACTATGTGAGCTGGGTAGGTAGACAGTACAAGTACTACTGATATGCAAATACTTCGTGAAACTGGACCTTTATAAAAGACTGCAAAGGCAGAAGAGAATGTCTTGGAGTTATGCCAGTAATTAGGAATATGTGAGGTGGTGAAGTCAGCCCTGAAAATCTCAAGTGTAGAAATAAAATCAAAATTCATAAGTAATCTGTCACTGAGTGGATATGCTTATATAAGCAGATTTGCTTCCTACGTCTGAGCTAAGTTGGTTGACGTGTTATATAGATGCTTCATTACTGGTGGCTGAATAGCTACATGTTCTTCACTACTGTTAATGTGAGTCTTTTAATTTTTGTGCTTTGAGATTCTTTTGTAATGTTTCTAGAAAAACTTTCAAGTATCTATACTGTATCCTGGTCGTATCCAAATCTACCTGTGCTCACTCCGCAGAGTAAGCATTCCTTGAGATTTTTCTTTATGGACAACTGTTATTAAAACTCCAATAAAAGATCCGCTTTGTATTATTCTGTTTAGCAGGTATTCTGTGATGCTGGTCACAGAAGGGGAAGACAGTCTTCATTTTTGCATAGTCCAAAAATGAATGCAATCAGCCAAATAAATAAAGTTTTGAATGTTAAAAACCCTAATGCTGCTGCCTAGTACTACTTATTTTTTGTAGTAAAAAACAAAAAAACCAAACACAAACAAACCCTACCAAAATATGTTCTACATGTTAGCTTAATGCTGTTAGTGTTCTCAACTTATGCAGCAGAGAGAGAATCCCAGGGATTAAATCTTGTTGATCTTAGATATTTCTGTTTGTTAAAAGTATAAGAGGAAAATTGCACAAATTCTTATTAACTTGTGTGGTATTCCGTATTGTATGCAATTTACCACATCGTGCCTCATCTTCAAAACTTTTAGTGTGTGGTTGTCTTCATGGCCTGAACAATATTGCTGTTCACAATGTACTGCTAAAAGACACTTTGCCTTAATTGGTGTATTCTGTTCAGGCATTAATTTTTATCCAGGTATAGTTTCTAGTTATACCTTATATCAAGAATAATGGGATCCTGGCCTGTGTATTTGGAAGAGCTCTGCTGCAGAGGAAGGGAATGAGCTGATAGAACTGCTGCCTTACTCTCTCACTCCTTGTTTAAAAAAAAAAATCCAACTCCTTCACAATATAGACTCAGTAATCACAGAAGCTTCTGTGACCCTCCAGTTGCACCTCTGGTGCTGGTGTGATGCTTTGTGCTGGACTTCTTCACCTTGTGTCTTTTTCCAAAGAATTTTGTAGGTTTTCCTGTTTTACAGAACTCTTATTAATTGGAGCTTAGAAAATAACATCATTTTTTTCATGCAAATATGTATATTTTTATTTGCTAATTTAAAACTGAGGTTAAATTAATTTCCTAAAGGAAATAACAGTGCTTTAAAATTATTTCCTGTAACCTAAGTAGACAGTTGGCTGCAGTTTGATCTAAATTTCTTTGGTTCTTTTTAATATACTAGAGCATCTTCTCTACCAGTTCAGCATTGTTGGTTTTGTTGTGATTACTAGAACAGTATTATCTGGTGTATTCTTTGTATTTAATATACTTGAAGTAACATGTCTGATGATAGACGGAAAATTATCATTGCATTTTAATTATTTTTTTACAGTACACTGATCTTACAGTAAGATTGGCTAAACCTTTTGTAACCGTTGTTACCACTGCTTAACCAAGCCTCCTACAAAAATAGAAAGAAAACTCCTTGTCCCCACACCCCTGATGTTTAACTTTGCAGAAGACCTCAGGGTCAGTTGTAATGACTAAAACTACTTTTATTACAGTTTTTGAAAACTGTGAAATATTTATTTAATTGTATGTCTTGACATTATTTCAGGATTCTGCTACCTTCTGTAAAATCATAGCCTCTGCTGTGCTCTCTTACCCGCATCCATAAAACCTCTTTTAAAGATGAGCTTTTCCTCATATGAAGTTAATAGTTTGAGAAAGCTTTACAGTCCTTTTCTCTAATACCAAAATATATGTTTCATTTTACATTTGCAGTGTTATGGAATACTTATCCTACTGTTATTACCTTATGCTGTGTTTTTTAAACTATTTATCTTTTCAAGAAATTGATACAATCTGGATTCTGCTATATCTGTCTTCTCTGGTCTCGCAGCAAGAAATTCGCTTGGACTAAAAGAGACCTGACATCTGTGCAATTTTGTCCTTCTTTTTGTAGGGAATAGAGAGAGAGAGGCCCATTTTACAAGTGGACAGATATGTATTTGCAGGAGACTATGAAGGTAGGAAAAATGGTGTGGATATGATCTCTGCTTTTTTGTATGACCTAGAGAACTTTCTCAATGTCAGTTAATTGCACTGCGGTTGGAGAACACGGGCCTGCGAGTTGCTGAAGTTCTGGGTGGTGTTTGTGTGACACCATGTAGAGCAGCGCCAGTCTGACACAGCTAAATTAGCCATGCCACCTGTGTTACATACTGGAAGGTATGGCTGCAGGGTGCACCAGCAGGTATTTCTGCAGAGAGAATGTGGGACATAAAATGCCTCAAAGTAAGACCGCGATACTCCTGGCTGTGTCTGAGTTGGCAGTGCGGTTACCAGTGAGGCCTTTGCGAGGGGCTGGAGGTCAGAACATTCCCAGCGCCGTGCTACTGGGTGCAGTATCTGCAGCTGATATAAATTAGCCTCTAAGACTTTCTCACTTTTTTTTCCGTAGATACCTTGGGAACCTGTGTGGTTTTTGAAGAAAACACAGAGCATGGTAATTGTTGTGATTTGATGTTCTGTTCATTGTGGTAGCCTGGGAGGTTAAAAATAATCTTTGTCTTGTTTCAGTTGATAGTGGACTTCACTATAATGATTGGGTTTTGGTTATTGTTTTTTCTCTTCTCTTCTCTTCATAGTAGATGCAGAAGGCAACCAAAAAGTCCAGCTGAAATACAAGTGTCACACAATGAAGAAGTTGAACATGACGCGGACACTTTTGACAGAGAAGAAGGAAGGAGAGGAGAATATTGGTTAGTCCTTCTGCTTTTATGCGTAGGGATGTGGATGGGTTATGCTTAGGAGTGTCATCCTTGATTGTTTGATTCAAGAGCATACAGGAAGTTAGAGGAACATTCTTTTTTAGGCAATAAATGTGTATATGTAAATAGAAAAATACAAAACAAATGAAAAAAGATACTGCTTCTGACCAGTGCTGCCCCTAGAAGTGGCCAGTAGGAGATTCCTACAGAAGAGTGTAAAAACAGGGCAAACATATCTTGATGTTATCTCGTATGTTTTTCTGTCATCTAAAAGTTTTGGTGCCAGTTCTGAAATCAGAGGTGCTGTTTAGTAGTTCATTGACTTTTTTTCCCCCCCCCCATCAATTTTTCTCATGACTTTTTGAGACTCTAATTGTTGAAAATCTATAATATTCTTACTGAGAAGTTCCATGTTGTATGTACTACAACTGAAATGTTTTTACCTAATTTACAGTTAGCTGTAAATTAATTTAACTTACTTGCAAAGACAGACCTAGCAGACTGTTTCTATTAATTTTCATTCTGTAGGCAGAACTCAGTGCTTTTATGTTTGCTTTACTTCAGCAGTACGTTTTTGTATGGAAGTGCTTTTACATAGTCAGATATTGAGTATCCTACCATATATAGTACTATTCATTAGCAGTAGCCTATTGCTTTTAATTGCTTTTTTCGCTCAAGTCAGTGTTACTGCTTCATATTTTAAGAGTATGTAGCAATCAGCTGGACATTGGTCATAGGAGATATAACATGAAATGTCATCTAGAATGTAACCAAACATTAGTGTTATCAACACCATATACCATTTCTTCTCTCCATAGGATTAAGTAGGTAATATTAAACACAAAGTATTCTTTTTGAAGTACAGTAAAGGAGAGAATATGTTGCTTAATACAAAGGCGTGTTTTGTTCTGGGAGAGCAATAATGATGATAACTGCAGAAAAAACGTTTGTTTCTGTACTATGACAGAATTTTAATATTGTGCACACAAAGTAACTACGATATCTTGTGAATGGACAATATGTTTTGCCTAAAAATCTAAGTGAGAGAGGAATCCCCGTTCTATTTGGAGTCTGGTGCATGTTGTAAGAGCTTGATATACTTGAGTTCAGGAGGTGACACATTCTTACACTATTTCTGATGTCATTTCCTATCATTACCAGATGTTCTAAGACTTAGGTGGACAAACGTTTTATTCTTTTTATTGTATTTGTAAAATAGTTTCTCAGCACTTTGAATTATATTTAAATTAAGAGTCTAGGGCTGGTGTCTGACGTGTAAATACTACAGGAACTGCCATACTGGTTTGGACCAAAGGTGATGTAGTCCTGTGTTGTATTTCTGACTATGGACAGCAGTAAGAGGGTATGTGGAAAGTAGGAGGAGGGGGACATAATGTAATTCTTCCTTTTGGCTGTCATTCTAGTGTTCAGCAGGTCACGAATATCCTGACAAGAGATTTCATCTGGACTACTATGCCTTTGGTCCGTAAAGGCTCTGTCGTCTTCATTTGCTTTCTGAACCTGTCTATGCTTTTGACTTCTGCCACTTTTTATAGCAGTTAGTTTTCAAATCACATTCTCTTGTATGGAAAAAGTACAACTTTACTGTGGGTTTTCTTGATTGTTTGTTTGCTTTTGTGGTTGTTACAAATGTATGATCTGGTGCTTCCAATGAGTGCGAATTACTTAGATTGTTATCAAAATTAGGAGAGAAGTCAGTATCTACTTGTTTTCTAGTACAGCCTTATAAACATCTGCCCCCTCTGAGCTGTCTCCAAGTAGAATTCTAGTCTCTGTCTTTTTTTTTTTTTTTTTTTTTGTGGTGGATGTTGTGTGGTTGGCTTTTTGGGTTTGGTGGGTTTTTTTGTTTGTTTGTTTTTGTTTCTTCCCATTGAGAGTTAACTATTCTCACCAATTCTTGGTTCTTTTTTCTAGTTTTACAGTATGGGTTGAGCAGGACACAGTACTCATGACATGGATGTAGCATAGTTTTCTATCTTGACATTCCTACTTTTCATTACTTTCCTAGTAATTTTCTCTCCATTGTGGCTGCTCTTAAGACACTGAGCTGGTGTTGTCATTGAACCACACACAAGGCCTCCAGTATCTGGAGCTATGTGTCTTGGTTAAGTCAGTTTAACCTGTGTGTGTTGTTGGTAAGTTTCTCTTGATTTTAAGCTGGTCTTTATCAAATTACTTTCTGTTATTCACAGCCCCGTTTTTTCAAGGAAAATTAATGGTTCAAGCCCTATGGTGAGACTCAAAAATTAGCGTTGGCCCAAATTCTTTAAAGACATCCTTCCGTCCTAAGTGGTTCTTTTACTTAAATGTTGGTCAAGCTCAGCCTTCATAACAGTGAACTCAAACTAAAAAAAAAAAATTTCACTGTTGACTCCTTTTGTCACTAATACCAATTTTCCTTCTTCACATCAGGTGGAGTGGAGTGGTTACAGATCAAGGACAGAGATTTTTCCTACAGCAGGCCTAATACGATTTGCAGTTTTCTGCGTGAAAAAGAGGATTCTGAGGAGTCAGCTCAGGCCCAAGACAAATTGGCTGAAGAGTCAGAGGGAGAGGTGAGTGTTGGAGGAAATTCTGACATGAATTGTGATCTGGAGAAGCAGCACAACTTGGAAATGGATGCCTCTGTTGCTCTGCCTGACAGCCCTGCCTCTGGGGCAGAGGATTCTCCTTCTGGAAGTGTTGCCTTAGATGATGCCCCTCCATGAGATCAGCTCTGATCTTTTCAGGATTTCTTCATGGAGTTAATGGGCTGACTTTTAAATGCCAGCTTTTATAGTCTGTGATGTGATTTCCAACTTATCTGAGCAATTAATAGTGGAAAAACAGACATTGTGTTCTTGTGCATTGCCTTTATGTTTGGATTGTAATGGGGAGGGCTTAAGTGTTTTTAAAAAATGCTAACTGGAAATGTATGTATCTACCTCAAAATTGTAGAAGAGGAAATGGTTACATAATTAAAAAAGCTCCCTACCTTAGAAAAATGTTGATGTGTTGTACAGACTGGGACATTTTGTAAAAAGAAAAAAAATTCATTCCTTAAAATAAAGTCTTAAATTTTTCAAGTGTAATCTTGCCTCATGTGTTATATTCAGTTGCATACTGTGTCTGTTCTTGTACCACAGTTACTGAAAGAAAATTCAAGTAAGTGTGCTTTTTATTACTTGTTTGGTTACTCATCAGATTCCTTAGTTTGGATTTTCTCTAGCATCCTTTGTCTCCTGACGGATCTCAGAAATCCTTCCTGTGCGAAGGGACTTCAGGAGGTCTCTTGACCATCTTCCTACTTAAAAATAGGGTCAGTGCTGAATTCAGGCAAAGTTGCTCCGGGTTTTGTTCAGTCAGGTCTCAAAACCTGTGGACCAGCTGAAATCTAGGTCTTAATTTTGTATATAATATAATGTAAGTTATACAAAAGGAAGTATATTTTTCCAGTAGCTTATTGGCTCTGATCTGCTGTAACGGTGCATCAGTTGTTCCCAAGCTGCTCCGTGTGACTGTTATTATGGCCCCTTGCTCGTCCGTGGGTCGGTATCACACGCGTACATCGTCCTCTAGTATTCAATGGAAAGGCCGAGCGAGTGGTGCAGCCATGGCAACGCCCCGCGCATGCTCAGTGCTCCACCCCGTGCGCTTTTTGGCGCCGCCATCGCTGCGCGGATGTGACGTACCGGATGCTGTTGCGGGACGGCGGCGGGGCGCGCGCGTGAGGCGGCTCCCGGGCAGCGATGGACGCGCTGGACCGAGTCGTGTGAGTGCGGCGGGGGGCGGCGGGGCCTCTGGGCGCCCCGGGCCCGCGGGGGGACCGGTGCCGGGCGGCTGTGGGGCCTGGGCGGCCCTGCGCTGGGGGGGATGCGAGTGGCGAGGCGGGCGGAGAGAAGAGGCCCGTGGAAAACGCGCGGGGAGAGGGGAAAGCGAGCGCTGCCGGCTGCTCGTTGGAGGCCAGAGAGCCCCGACTCGGTGACTGAAAGCAGCCGTGGTCACCGGCCGGCGTGGAGTGTGTGTGTTTCTGTACACTTGAAAGAAATGTCTTCGTTTGCGGTCGGAAGTGCGGGTGCGGGGGTGCTTGTTTGTTTTAAAAAGAAAATAAATATAAATGCTTCACGGAGAAGTTATTAAAAACTTCACATTCATCTAGTGGGGAAATGTAGTTCCTAAGCCGTGTCGCTCTTAATTTACGCAGGCTCCGTGCCCCTGCTAAGGCTGCTGTGTTTCACCTAAATAATGCACAGTACTGCAAGTACAGATATGCTGTACTTGAGTTTTTCTTTTGGATGCAAGTCTCTGACCTGGGGCAGGGGCTGGTGTGGGGGAAGCTTTCGGCCTGTCAGAAGTCTGCGGGATTCTGGTCTAGCTTAAGCTTGAAATCAGCAGAAGCTGCAAAGCCCAAGACTGTAAAATCACCTTTGCTGGCTTGGGGAGACAGACAGGAAGAGGAGTGGCAGTAAAACACATTCATCTTAGACTGAGCCTTTAGTATTGATCGTGATTCTGCAGGTTGGGATGAGTTTGAGTCACTGAAACAAGTTACTTGAACACAGCTTGTTCCAATTCTTGGTTTGTTTTACTGTTTTCTGTAGTGTTGTGTGTTGTTACTGATATTATGTTTTTTTACAGAAAGCCTAAAACTAAGAGAGCAAAAAGATTTCTTGAGAAGAGAGAACCCAAACTTAAAGAAAATACAAAAAATGCTATGCTCATAAAAGGAGGAAATGCAAACTTAACCGTGACAGAAGTGCTTAAAGACATTGTAAGTTGTTGGACATAGTATGCAACCTTTAATTGTACAACCTTTGGTGCTACACCAAGAGTACCTTCCTTTCTCTTTTTCTTACAATTTGCAGATTTCTCTGCTGCAAAATCAATATTTTCGTACTCTCCCCATTCCCCAAATCTTAGATTGACCATTATTCCAAAGGTGTCATTACCTACCCCTCAATGGAGATTTTCTTCCAATTTCTTCTTTGCCAGAAGTTTTGAGCTTATTCTCTTCATTATTATTTTTTCCACGATTGTCCAGTATGTAACGAGAAGTTTTGCAAGTCCATTTGAAAACAAATTCAGAATTGGGACTGGATCACCAGCTGGAGTCACATCCCAGAATCCTGTAAACTGCTTGTGTGCATTTATATGGAGCTTTCAACCTGTCCCAAAACTTAAACTGACCAATTCTGTCTCCTAATTCCATACCTGAAAATATTATAGCTGTTCATACACTCTTTTTTTTTTTTCTCCTTTCTTCGTTGTTTTCTTACCATCTTATGCTGAGGAAAATCAGGTGGTTGTTCTCTCAGTGTTTTTTCTCATGTCCCTAGAAGCAGAGAGATTCCATTCCGTAGCTTTGATTTTACCTGTTTCTCAGTTATTTTGTTTGTCAGTTTCTAGAAATAAGTCCTTCTGCAATTAATTTGGCACCAAGGTTGCTACCAACTTGAAGGGTGTTATTGTGAGCAGGCCTTCTGTAGTGACTTCCTTTCTAGAGTGATTTGCACAAACAACTACTCTAATTCTTGTGATAGTGTAAGTTGTTGGGTTTTAGAAAAAGCAGTGCTGTGCATTTATATGTGTTAGAGATAACATGTCTTTGTCTTTTGCAGTATGCTGTGAAGAAGCCTTTTGCTGTACTGTATAAAAAGTAAGTGGTCTCACTCTGTCGTCTTTGGATCTTCTGACAAAACAGCTTTTGGTAGTTTCCAAGCATGAATAGTCTGGTTCTATGAGAGCAAGGTTCTGTGTCAGGTGGGTAGGCTGGAGTTATTCTAGCCAAATCCTTGTAAATTAGGATTACAGATTGTAATGACAGATATATCTTGCTCAAAATGGGAACCCAGTAATTGTATGGTTGTGGTGCGGAGACGTTAATTGTAATAGCTGAATTTAGCGTTAGATGAACAAGCAAAGGCAGTTGTTTATGAAGTCAGGCCCCAGGAGACAGGAAATGTGGAGGAAATTACTTAAAGTGGCAACTGTGGCACTAAGGAACTCCTGGCAGGGTTAATACGGCTTATGGCTTGAACTAAAACTGAACCTCTGCTGCTGGAGTTTCCAGTAGAATGCAGAATTTTAATGTTATCAGAGAACTAATAACTAGTAACTAAATGTGCTTATCTGGGTCTGTTCTTTAAAAAACAAAATTTCCTCCTTTCAGGAAAAATATCACTAGGCCTTTTGAGGATCAAACATCACTGGTAAGTATAAACCATACCTTTTCTTGTAATTTTACAGCCTTAAAGTAATGAAAAGCTTTATTTTAGGATAATTTGCTATTACTCTGTGAGGAACTGGATGAGAAAGAAGGAACTAGATGAAAGTTTATAGGGAGTTTGGGTAAGTTGAAGGTAGGGTGATGTCTACATTTCTGGCATCAGTTGGTAAATTTTTCCTCTGGCTGTAAGACAGAAGTGTGAAGTTTTGAGGACTTTACTGTAAATGTGTGTTTCTGTAAAGTGATGGGCAAATGTAGAAGTCTGTAATGCTATTATAAGTAACTGTGCTTAATATGAAAGGAAGAATAAAGTGGTTTATTTTGGTTTTCTAAAAGTCAGCCCTCTAAAGTGCCATAGCTTATCAACAACTTGCTTTTGATTTGATGAATTCATAGGTTAAAATAGTTAAATAGGGGGCAGGGGGGTCATCACAGCTTTCTGTGACTTCCTCGTGTTTGAACAGAGGCAGAAAAGCGCAGCAGAGCACCACATGCATCCGTGTGCATCAGCCATGCAAGTGCCAGATGGTCGCTGAGGGTTCTGTCCCAACATTCAGTCAAGAGCTGTCAGAACAATGCGCAATTTCAGTTGAATGTGTGTGTTGGGCCTGCAAAGAGGTTGCAAAAGAAGTGGCTCTTCAGAAGCTTGGAGGGTATTTTAGACAGGGGGGTGTATTTGGAAGTATTTTGGGAATATGCCCCATGTGGATTTGGTGTTGATTCAGTCTTTAAGGTCAAGATAATTTGTGGGCAGAAAGACTAAAAACAGAGGGGCTAATCCTAAGATTATATCTCTCACGTTTGCGCTTCAATTGAAGCATTACTTTAACTGCTGAAATGTGTCTGTCATAAAAGCAGTACATCTATTTCTTTCAACAAAATGAAAGGAGATAGTGAGGTACAGCTGTCGTTTTACAATACAAAAATGAATTATCCCAAAATAAGTTGTTTGGTTCCCAGTGGTGATAATTTGGTAATGTTTGCTCTGTGCCACTGCTGACTTACATAGGGAGGTAAGGGTCAGCTTTCCAATGTGTGAGGCAGTCGTTGAAATAACTCACTGAAAATGCATGCTAAAGTTGGGAATTTTGGGGTATTGTATTAAGTAACTCTGTGTGAAGAAAAAAAATTCACGTATGCAAGCCGAGCACAAGTGCACTTTGTTGTCTGAAAAGTATTGTGAAAATGAAGGGGAAACGTATCTAAGGAATTCTCTGTAAATAAAAAGGGAGAGGAGGGGAGAGAGAGCTAATGATCCTTAATGATCACTAAGAATCCTTTTTTTAAAAAAAAAGTGAAGGCAGCCAATAGTGAGCGCTCGAGGAGTTGCTGAATTGTGTTGGACAGTTGACTTAAAGCATTTTTAATGTGTTACGTACAAGAAATCATTGTGCTTACAGCATAGATACATCAACGTAGAAAGTTACTTAATCTGCATTAATACTGATGCTGAGGTGGTGTAGTGTGTGCTTCTGTTCTTGGCATGAAGGACAGTAATGCAGCCATGCCAAAAATATGGTGAGTGGAATGGAGAACTTACTGTAGGCAGAAAGGAAAGATTCACGACATTATTTGCTGAAACTAAACCTCTTACAATCCTATAGTTGGATCACTTGGTTTCACAGTTGTATAGGAACTAGCTGATCACCAGCTGACCCCTGGTTTAAACTTCTGATAGTTTCTGGGAAAACGTGGTAGCTAAAATTGTTCTGATATTTTAAAAGGAAGTTCTTCAGGGAACCTCAAAACGGTGGGGTTGGGTGATTGAGAAGAGTGTCAACAAATAAACAGAGCCTAGAAAGATGTGGAAAGTCAAATCCAGTTAGTGTGGTGTTTTTGTTTGGTTTTCTTTTTTTGGTTACAGGCCTTTTTTTTTTCACAAGGGAAATTTTGCAACGTATGTGATGTTTTAGTACATGCAGGACACATTTGAGGCATTTGAGTTTGTTGCATCTTCTAAATAAAATATCATACAGCTCTTAGAGAATTTATATATATCAACATGCAATGATTAACGGAGCTGTATGAGCAAGTGTTTCGAGGGGATGGTTCTGTTCTTGATCTCTCTACAGCCAGTACTTTTCAGGGACCGGGTGGTAGAGCTCAGTGCTGAGCTGTGCCATTTGTATATGCAACTAATCCAGGCTCGGCTTGCTTCTAGGGCTGCTGCCTCTCCTGACCTCCCCGAGGGGCAGAGCTGCAGTGTCCTCGCTGAGCAGCTGCTGTTGCAGGGCTGGGAGAAGATGCAGTGGCTTTTTCTGCCTCACAGCTGCCAAGCGCAGGCGTGGAAATGCTGGTACTTCTGGGAAGTGGTGGATAAAAAGCACGTGTGTGTATCTAGGAACAGTGGTTGGTACAGGATGAGGGGCTGCCTTGAGGCGCAGCAGCACATGAAAAGGCTTTGAGATTGGGCATCCTCAGAAAGAATTGCTGTAATGTTGACTCTGGACATGACACCATAGTAGGTGTCTATCTACTCCACCTGGAGAAAAGCTCTTCTCTATGATAGTCACCACTGGCTTGGTTTTAAGTAGCATCTTAGTCTTAAAAAATAAGCTGATGTGAGGTTGCTCTACAGTAAGGCTCTCATGCCCAAGTGTGAGAACATTAGATATTTGCAGATGTTCCTGGGCTTGCTGGCTGTTCAGAAATTGGTAGGGAAAGCTAATATGCTGCATAAAGCTTAGCCGGGTGACTAAAATGAGGCATTACAGCTGCAACCAACTTGCAAATACTTATTCTTCAGGCAAGGAGAAGAGGTTGAAGGTATCTTGCATTACAGATAAAATGGCAAGAAAAAATTGCCTGGCTTGATCTTTAAGGCTGCAACGGGGGGGAAAAAAAAAAAAGTAGTGAATTGTTATTTGAACCTTGAATTCAGCTGTCAGTTTTAGCTTATGTGGACCTGGACATGCTCAAAACTCTTCTGGTTGATCTTCTCATTAAGCAGCTCCTAAACTCACGTGTTTGTGACATATACCTTCACCAAATATTTTAAACGCTACAAACTGGAACTCATGAGTTTTGTTCTTTTCCTCAATTGTAGGAATTTTTTTCCAAGAAATCAGATTGTTCTTTGTTTCTGTTTGGCTCTCATAACAAGAAGCGACCTAACAACCTGATAATAGGTAATATGTCTCATTTGGGTTTTTATTTGAATGAAAGGTCTAGTTTTCAATGAATAATTTAAATAGCTGGATTTTCTTTTTTTACTTTCACAGGTCGCATGTTTGACTATCATGTCCTAGACATGATTGAGCTCGGCATTGAGAAATTTGTATCCCTAAAGGATGTCAAGGTAAGGAATCGCTAATTCAGTATTTCAGTGACATCTACTGGTGGATTTTTTTGCTGCATTGGCTTTTTCTGTGCTTTGAAGCAAGGACAGGAGTTAAACTTAAAAAAGCGTTTCATGCAGTGTATGAGGATTGCAAATTTGTGTACTCCAGAATGTTATTTTTATGCTCTGCTTTATTTTATTTTGGTGTTTTGAGCAAACTTGCAACTTTTTTTGCAAATTCTTTTTTTTTAGACTTGGTTTATTCCTACTATTTCCCTTTTTAATTAAAGAGTTACATTTACAAAATTCCTTAGGTTCTGCTCATGGTAGATTACTATATAAATTGGCGTAGGCTTTGAAAACTGAGATCGCTCTTCTCAAATATTAACCAAAGACAGTCACTCTGCTGACTGAGATGATTCTGAAACTTTCTTTAGCTTTCAGTAGTGCATAAATGCCTGTTTTCAGGGAACTATACTTAATTCAGACGGGGAGATAACATCTTGATTATTTAAACCCAGAGAAAATTCGGCTTTTATGGCTATGTTAGGCTCATTTTGGCAACACTAAAAAATATTTTGTGTGTGTACTTTTGTATCAAGCAGCTCATATACTGCAAAAATAAGGATTTTTTATGGTCCTTATCGCAGTATATAAATTGGCAGGACAGTCTAGAGGGATAGTGAAGACATTTATAAAGATGAGTTTTCCCCATGAAGTCAGATTGTCTTGTGTATCGTCATAACACGGCTTATAGCAGGGCAAGTATAGTTAAGTAAACGTGTTTGGCCAGAATTAAAATTAGATGATTGACTAATCTAATCTTTTAGGCTTTTTCATGTACTATCCAGTGTCAGAAGCTCAACAGACTTGTTTGCCTCTTTTTTTTTTCTTGTTAGTAATTGCAGTCAAATTCACTCAGGACGTGTTATCTTATGCATTGTATAGTAAAGAATCTCATATTTTTCATCTAGCACAAAGAATAATACAGTTCATCCTTTAAAGTCCTTTCATACACATACACTGTTGTTCAATGAAAAAAAAGGGTCTGTTTTGTCCATATTGATCACAGGTCATAACAATTTTTCATTCAATATTGAATGGCTACCCACTTATTAGGTCAATAATATGTTCCTTAACATGGTCTGAATTTTTGTTCTGTTTTAAAATTCTTATTCCACAGAACAGTAAATGTCCTGAAGGAACAAAACCTATGCTGATATTTGCTGGTGACATGTTCGAGGTAAATGAAGAATACAGAAGACTGAAGAGCCTTCTTATTGGTCAGTATTTTGATTATTCGAGCAGTAGGATGGCATAAATCTGTAGTAATATCTGTTGGGAAATGCTGGTTTGTCAATAAATGTTTGCTTACGCTCGGCACAGAAAGAAAACAAGAACGGGCACTTTTAAGATTCATGTCACATGAAATTAAAGTTGATCATGACTGTTAAGAGGAGGAAAAAAGACTAGCCTAAAAGAGTCTAAAGTTGAAGCTTTGTGTTCACTAAAATTCATTACTTTGTGGGAAAGTTCTGGTGTTTTTCAGAAAGTCTTTGCCTTGTAATGGTACTGGATCATCACGTTTCTAACCAGATGTTTTTGAAGTATCTAATTGAAACTAGTGGATTAAATTCTGAACGTGGGATATTTTTGCTTATAGAAAAAGTCAGTTGTATAACTGAGCTTGTGTTTTTATAATGAAAGGATTTTCTGTTGGAAATTTGACCAATTCTAACAAAAGTGCCATTGAGTAGAGTTCTTGGAAAGAACATGTGCAGTAAAAATCAGCTGTAGATAATAGCCGTGTCTAACTTCAAGGCAGGCTTGGAGCTTAATAAACAAACTGGCATGAAGTTTTTTACTGTCTCAAGGTTGGAGGCTCTGGAAGATAAAGCACATTGTGGGTTTTTTTCTGAGGAAATACAAAAAATGATTATACTTAGGGTAGCTTTTTAGGACATAGAAGTCATATGGTACTGTGTGTCTTGACACTTAAAAATGCATCTTGCTTGGTAGAACTGATCTAGAAAGCAGGATGGTGTATTTTTTTCTTTTTAATAGGTTTCCTAAAAGTAGATTACTTTTTTATTTTTTTTAAAGCTCTGGTAAATTACTGAAACTGGCCCCATAAGAACAGTCTTGTTCTTTCAGTTCCATTCTTGGGTTGTACCAATTCATAATCTTACAGTTTTGCAAGATCTCCCTTTCATATAAAGTAAATATTGATTGGGCTCCTTTTTTCTAGACAAACAAATAAATGATTGCTCTTTAGAAACAGACTTTAAACATAAGATTTTTTTTCCCCTTAGTATTATAATTTCTTAAAGCAAAATGTTTTATCTGGAATGAAACTGAAAAGGGAGCAGGAGAGGAGATAACTTGCATCCTCTCAGTACAGCTGACTGGTTCTTGGGGACAGATGACAAGCTAGTGACTGTGCTTATAAACCTTTGAAGGTGGGGTAATACTGGATATGAAGTAGTTTGAATACTGCACATTTATGTCACTGTAAATGAATATTTACACTGCAAGAAGCAGGTACATTATTTTCTGAAGTGTATCTTGTTCAGACATCTGCATAGTGGTGTTGACTGGCATCCAGATGTGCTCATGCACCCCACCATCGAACAGCTTGGTACTCGAAATGGAAGACAGGCATCATTAGATAGTTGCCAAATAACTAACTAGCCTTCCCCGTCCTGTTTCATTTGATGTTCATCTGTCCTTTCTCCTTTCCTATTTCTTTGCCTTTAATGACTCTGCAGTCAAATGCACTCAAACTGACACCCAATCTTTCTTCTTGAATGTACTCCAAGTACTCCAGGTCTTAATGTTCTGCTGACTTGTATGAAATACCCAGGTGCAAAACAATAGACAAAAGAAAAGGTTAGGGAATGTAAAGGCTTGAAGGTATCACTAACCAATTAAAATCATTTGGGTAATAATTTGACCTGCTTCAAAACTACCCTTAGCTGATAGGGAGGAACTGATTCTTTCTGTTCCTGCAAAAACAGTGCCTTTAAGCTGCTGCTCTATTGCTACGAAAGACAGAAAAATGTCTTTATAGCAACAACAGCAAATATTTTGTTACTGTAGCAGTGTTGTTGGGCTCCCAGGGGGAATATGAGGTAGCTGAGAGCTGCTTGTTGCCAAAGCAGTGCGATGCCAGTGATGCTGGTGAACAACCAAGCTTTCATTGGCTTTTGTGGTATCAGAAGTGTTTATGCATGTTTGGAATATCGTCTTACAGCAGCTTCTTTGTAAAATTAAAGGCAAGGGTGAATTATCGTCTTCAGGGTGGCTAAACCCTGTAGTCCACTTAAATTGTGAAGTGCAAGAAGTTGTTTAGGAGAAATAAACAGCAGCTGCATTTTTCTTTAGAGACTTGGAAGACAAAAGTATCCCGTTCTTTCTCTTTTGGTTTTCATTGCCTACTTATGTGCTAGTATAGGAATTCATTTGCTGTGTAAGTCCTTGGAATGCAGTTCATGAAATTCTAATAACCTTTTATGCTTGCATTTATAAAATGTTTCGTCTCTTAACAACACCTCCTGCTTGCTGGTTGTTATTGCACACCCATTTCATCCTTAAAATGGCTCGTCGCTATGTGACTTGCTTATACACCTTCTAACATGTTGGTTTCCAGGAGACCTCTACAATTTTTAGATTGCCCATCAGCTTGTTCTTCATGCGGCCCTCCTCAGGCAGACTTTTTTGAGTGTCTCAAAGATTTGTGGGTTCCTCTGGCCAGGAAGGGATGGCCGGGATTAGAATTTAAACTCCACTAATGCTAAGCATTGCTACATAGGTTACAGTGTTACCAGCGTTGGGATATGAATTGATACAAAAAGAAGTGTATAGACTCCTGTTCCAAAATAATTTAGGAATTTAATCTGGAAATGGAAAGGTCCTGTGAAGTTCTTTGGAGGAAAAAGTAAATTATAAGTTCTGGAAACATGATGAGGACAAGGGGCAGAAAGAACTAGGAATGGAAAGAAAGGAGAAAGCAAGTTGCTAGTCCAACCAAAGCAAGAGTTGTAAATCAAGAGTACATTAAAAAAACTTCAACTCTCTGGGTATACTGAAGTGTAAGGTTTCTGCAGCTGTTCAGCATTGCCAGGAAACAGAAATTCCTGACCACCTGCATTTGTTTGGAAGAGATCATCCTGTGGATAAAAAGATGTATGATGCCACAGGAAAATACGAAAAAGAGATGTTGCCAATAAAACCACTGTAAATGTGAGCTTGTGTACCCGCAGAGAACTAGTCAGAGGGAAAATATATGCCAGAAACAAACAAAATGTTTTATTTGTAACTGTTCCTCCAAGCTCAACCCACAAGAGGAGAAGTGAGAGTATTTAATTGACCAAGGAAGTTTCCTGGCTGGACTCCAGCTGATATCTGCCAGCAAGACTTTGTTTTGGATGTCGCTCTTGAAAAAGGTAGTGGAGGAAAAGACAACTTAGCCGAGGGATCTGAAAAAGGGACAGAACGGAAAAGATTGATGTGTTTTGCATCTGTTAGCAGTTCTCTGTTTCAGCGTTGCCCTGTCATGTTTATTAGCACACCTTGTTCCTTCAGTCAAGGTCACATTCTTTCTCCACCCTCTGCATATGTTGGACAGATTGCTGTACTCATTGCAAGCTCTCTGATTGCACAGTATTTTTTTCATAGCCTGATAAAAGAACCTTTCTAGAGAGAGCTCATTTTGTATTTAACCCCTATTTCAGTGTTCTCTTTGCAAACTAAGCAAGTATTTCAAGTGTCTTATTTTTATAGTTATGTGTTTCTTATTAAATCGTGAAGACATTAATTGTAAAGACAAATCCTGTTTTACCTAAAGGATAGAAGTGCTTTGTTGTGAGGGAGGTGTGAAAGAAATTATATCTCTTTTTATCTTTTATATTTTTTTTTTCCCCAAGTCAGTCAGAGAAAATGTAGGTAAGAGTAGACAAGGTACAGTTTTGATCTGGTTTGTACTGGTTTAGATCGTTCTTTGTACTCATCCAAATGTGTCTCTGGTTAAGAATCTGATGAAGTATCAGTTTGTTGAATGATGTCTTTAAACGGATATCTGAACTAATGGCTTCTCTGGGTTCGTATGTTTAGCTGAGCATGAACAGACCTAAACACCAAACAAGATACATTTCATTTTTATGACTTTAAGGCTGAATATTTAGGAGAATAGACAATGCAATTATCCCAATTAGTTTAATGAAACTAAGTTACTGCTGTGGAAGTATATATGCTCTTCTCCATGCACTTGTTTTTAAGTAGCATATATATTGCTGCTGAATTACCTCTGGGAAGTCACTGTTTTCCTGTCAGGATTTCTATACCCAGCTGGTTTCACCAGCGTGGGAGCTGACACCTGAAATGTTACGTTTCTCTCCTGTGTTTTCACAGAGCGGCTGCTGAGTGGGGTCACTGTTAAACACACAGGTATCCCATGTACAGCCTTGCTTAGTTAGATGCAACAAGAATATCTATATAGGCAAGGAGTTCACATCAGTGATGTGATGTGAGTCCCTAATGAAATAAACTGATGTGTTATAGGCATCTGTTGGTTTGCTTTTCAGCCAAGAAACCTGGCGTTTATTCTTTTAAAATATCCTTTCAGATTTCTTCAGAGGTCCTAGCGTGCCCAGTATTCGCCTGGCTGGTTTAGAGTACGTTCTGCATTTCACAGCTGTAGATGGGAAAATTTACATGCGAAGCTATAAGTGAGTATGTGTTTTGTCTATTTGTTTGCTTTTTGATATGCTTGTCAACTTTTCCCCAAATTTAGCCTGTAGTTGTGTAATCGAACTGGCTTGAGCAATAGTTTGCCGCATTTGAAACATGTAATGTGCAGAGGTGTTCAAGCATAAGAGAGAGTAACTTGTACAGTAGAAGGAAAACACAAGAGCCCTAAACCTGCTGCTTCCTTCCGTGTTGAGCTCCCCCTCGTAGCGAGGAGGATTGCTCTTTTGTGTGGTTGTGTTAGTGTGGTGGTGTGACTTAGCTTGCATGAATTCCCAGCACTATCTTAGACTTCATAGACTTAGTCTGTTATCCAGCTGCAGCCAGCGATACACAAGGAAAAACGGGAAAAGGCAGGAGAGGACAACCCTCCTGGCTGCACGGGAGTTCACCCGCTCAACTCACGGCCTCGCCTTAGGAGGCTGTGAGCATCCGTAGCTTGTGTTCCGTGTGATTTTGATTTCTCTTAGAACGAAGTGACTTTTATCAGTATCATTCTTTAAAACAAACAAACCTTCTTAGTTAGTGCTCAGGTTATTTTGCTGTAAATGACAGTAGATACTTTTCATGTCTATTAGTACCCAGGGCACTATTTTCAGTTTGAGGAGTGATATGGCTTCCAGGGTACTGGCACTGAGTTTTAACAGTACTACTGATAATAATAGTCTCATTAAAAAAAAAAAAAAAAAAAAGTTACCTTAGCCAGATTATATTTTGGGTGTGTTCAAATAGTGATGGAACAGGTTTAATACATTGTAAATTGTTATTGACAGACAGCTTTCTCACTAATAGAGTTAGCAATAGCAATTGTTTTTAATAATCTTCTGAACTACAGGATTGAACCTGCCCTTTAGGAAGACAGATAAGTCTTTATCACAGAGGACAACGTTGATTTTGGTTGTTTTTCCCCTATAGGGTGCTTCTGAAGAAATCTGGCTGTAAAATACCAAGAATTGAACTGGAAGAGATGGGACCTTCATTAGATCTGGTTATGAGGAGAACACATTTAGCTTCAGATGACCTTTATAAACTGTCTTTAAAACAACCAAAAGCCCTGAAGGTATGCACCATGGAAAGTATATTACTTCCAGATCTATATGTGAAAAAGAGCAAAAGCTGGAGTATTAAGTATTGTATATTTGACCAAAGCTTACTTTTATATAGGCTGACTGATATTTCTGGGGCCGTAGCACTTTAGTGGTGAATATCTGGTGTACAAACTCCCCTCTGGTTGCAGACAAGAGCAGAACAAATCTTAATCTCTAAGCTCCAAGTAATGTATGTGGCCTTGCTTTTGGCCATTTGATTTGGTAGTTTAATTACTGGTGAACATGGCGATGGTAAGGCCAGATATCTGGCTTCTCACCAGAGCTCCTGGCACCCTCTACGCACAAATACTGATGTTGTTCTTCCTTTACAGCCTAAGAAGAAAAAGAATATCTCTCATGATGTGTTTGGTACAACTTATGGTCGAATCCACATGCAGAAGCAAGATCTTGGTAAACTGCAGACACGAAAAATGAAAGGGTTAAAAAAGAGGCCAGCAGAGAAGTCAGCTGAAGATAGTGGGGTCAGTCCCAAAAAGTCAAAATCAGCTTGATAGTCTTGAACAGCTTTGAAAACTCTTTGTACCTTCAAATTTATTATATATATTGTAATATAAATGTGTCAGAGATAAAAGATTCAGCTGCCGTTAGCACTAGTTTTATTAAAAAAAATCTTTTAAATGATTTGTCATTTTAAAAGGAACATGGGGTATTGAGCTTTGACATGGAACTTGATTATTTAAAATAAAAAATGAGATAAAACTTGCTTAGTTTTCCAAAGCTGAGTATTTATTCTCTTGGTGTTGGCAAATTTATAGTAGTCAAGCAGGTGACTCGTTTCCCGAACGGTTTCCTGGCTATTATGTTGGGAACCCTTGATCAATCAACTCATCTTACAAATTCTGCGCAGCACCAGAGTAGTGTATATGCACGACATACACAACACAACTTCTCTGTTTGTTTATTTGTTATGTATTTCAGGTTTTGCAGAACTTAAACTATAAAACATTTTCTAAAGTGTGAGCTCACAATATGTGTCTGATGCCAGACTTATGTTTTTAACTATTGCACCGAGCCCTACTTTACACTTGCAGAACCAGGAATGATTAAGGTATTTTTACTGTGTTCATCACCATGGTAGCAAAGTACCTGATGTTTGCTTTAGGCATAAATGAAACCTTTACAGTTTGAATTTCAGTCTTTGATGCTTGATTTGCGCCTAGAATGGAAATATTTCAAGCAACCATGAAAGGTACAAGTCTGTTCTTTTTACCCTGTTTTCCTCCGATGTTTGTGCTTGTGAGTTAGTGAAGACCCAGTTAAGCACTTGGGTAAAGGGGATGAGAGTTTAAGAGACTTGGTGTGGTGTTTTATGTTTTGGAACATATTGAAAAACCTTTGTTATTCTTGTGCTTGTCTCTTTGGAAGCTATCCCTCTGCCCTTTAGCATAAGTATGATAAAAGCGTACGCACTTTAGCATCAACACAGCAAGCTTGCTCATCCTACTTACATTTTTAATACTCTGTTGTGTTAGTTTTCTCTGTGTAATCAGCTGAAGTATCACATCAGAAATAGGCGGTTTGTTAGTTTTACTTGTCTTCTGCACCCTGGATGGAAGCAGTTGGGCAGCTTTGCTGTCCTTGCACGAGAGCTGAGCCGTCACTGTGGTTGTGCAAATGCTATACATGATGTTTTTGCTGTGCTGGTTTGATAAAACTTGCAGTATGAAAAAGAGCTTTAAAAGTCTGGGACCTTTTGGAGGCATAAATGTATTTGCCTTCAATGTATTACTTTTTTTTTTTTTGTGTCATTGCACAAGCTGCATGGCTCTCTATAAATCCTTTTCTCCAATCTATAACCACGTGTTTGAGAAATTGATAATTCCATAAGCTACTTCAGATTTGTATTTCCTACCATATCTTTCTGAAATGCAAATCACTGTGCTTTTGGCTGAAAGCCATCTTTAGTAATAGCTGTAGAAGAACTGTACTAATGGGCATGCTGTCTTTTATGAATTTACGGTCGTAAAAGTAATAGTAAAAGACTAAGTGGTGGGTCGCCCAGCCTGGGAAGGATGCAGAGTCCTCAAGCACAGGAAACTGAGGAGAACTCCAGTACTTTTATTCACCCTTTGCAGGGTCTTTTGTCTTTGCTGACTAGAGGTGGAAAAACTGAAGTGTGTCATGTCTCACACCTGTGGCTGTTTGCGTGAGCACCCTTTTATTCTTTTTTTTTTTTTTGTACTTTTGAAATACAACTACATGATGGACAAAATGCATTGGATATGTGAGGCAAGGAGAAATTCACCTGCATATAGTGTAAGGATATTTAGGCTATATTTTTTCATACTAATAATTTTAAAGATGTGTTGTTAGCAAGGATTAAAATTTGCTCCATTTCTAAAATACTTTGTACTACTCAAAGGGGTGCCATTTTGGTGCAAACTCTAGTGGAAATGCTGTCTTGTTTTGTTCTCATGGCAGAAATGAACCACTCTGATCTCTGTATGATGAGATAGCATGAAGCCAAATTAGCAACTGAGTTCACCCCATTTCTTTCAGAGAAGTTTCAGCCTGGCTGTGAAACCATGAGGCTGGTGGCTATTGTGGTTTCCGACATATGGTATGTATAACGGCACCTCTGTGTGGCAGGCGGTTGCTACGCTCTGAGTATCTGATTTAACTCAAGGTGAATGGAGATAGGAGAGCTAAATATAACCGTTCTAGTGGCATGTTCACATTTGTCACAGTCCTTTATAGAGTGAGGCGATGTGTCAGGTGCCGCAACGTAGCCGTGTGCGTGGGGAACAGAACATGCGGTGCTCAAAGGCCGGCTGATGAAAGGGGCTTGCCTGGCCTTGGTTGCCTTTTGCTTCCAGAGTTCACCAGGCTCTGAGAACATGTAAACATGGCCCCAGGGTCTGCATGGCACAGAGAAGGCATAACTGGCATGTTTACCTCTTTCCTCTGGCTTTCATCTTATCCCAACACACTGGAGATAGCTTTGTTTATGAGTTGAGCATAGTAATAAATTCAGTTTCAAGAACATCCCTGTAGGCACAGTGTGGCTCTCCAGGCTGTACCTGTGTGGTAAACCTGAGGTGGAGTTGCAGATCAGCAGTCAAGCCTGTACTGTGTTTAGTCCAGCTGGCAGGATGGCAACAGCAGGAAGGGTATGATTTGTACCTTGTGTGGACTGTATCCTGATGTTGCCCAGCTGTGCTGCTGGCATCTTCATTGCTACTGTCAGAGATGACCAGTGATATGCATTGAATATATAGTATCCCTACACTGTAAACTCTTAGAATCGTAGAATAATTTGGGCTGGAAGGGACCTTCAAAGGTCCTCTAGTCCAACCCCCTGCAATGAGCAGGGACATCTTCAACTAGATCAGGTTGCTCAGAGCCCCATCCAGCCTGGCCTTGAATGTCTCCAGAGATGGGGCATCTAATCACGCTCTGGGCAACTTGTGCCAGTGTTTTGCCACCATAGTTGTGAAAACTTTCTTCCTCGTGTAGCCTCCATCTCCCTTCTTTTAGTTTAAGACCATTACATCTTGTCCTGATGTAACATGCTCTTCTATAAAGTCTGTCTTATGAGTGGTGTGATTAGGAAAGTAGGAAGAAAGGCAGATATTGTTGAGTGGTGTGATGTGCTCTGTTCTTGAGATTCCCACATTTTGGGCAGTCAGTGCTGGGCACATGTAATCACAGCCTGAGCTCTGCACTGGTGTAATGTGACAGACTGAGTGCTGAGGGGACTAAGTGGCATGTGTTTGAAAAGAGCATATGAACTCCTTTGTATTTCCTGGATTTTGTGGGTTTGAGTTTATCTTTAATGTTCCTTAGCAACCTTATTTGTTTTCACTAAGTGCTTTCTGGGTTTGACTGTGAGAGTTTCCCTCCCCCACTGGCTTGGTTGCAGCTGGAGGGAGGGTTAGAAAAAAGTGTGAAGGGAGGACAGTTAAACCTCACAGACAGATCAGTTATAGCTCTGACTGCTGGGTACCCCAGCCAGGGGAGAAAAGGCTATGCATTGCTTGTTCTAGATGCTATCAAATCCTGGCTTCTATTGGAACTAGTGTGGCCAGCAGGACTAGGGAAGAGGGAAGTGATCGTCCCACTGTACTCAGCACTGGTGAGGACCCAGTGTTCGGTTTTGGGCCCCTCACTACAAGAAAGACATTGAGGTACAGGAGAGAGTTCAGAGAAGGGCAACGAAGCTGGTGAGGGGCCTGGAGCACAAGTCTGATGAGGAGCGGCTGAGGGAGCTGGGGCTGTTCAGCCTGGAGAAAAGGAGGCTGAGGGGAGACCTTATTGCTGTCTACAACTACCTGAAAGGAGGTTGTAGCATGGAGGGTGTTGGTCTCTTCTCCCAAGCAGGAAGTGCTAGGACAAAAGGAAATAGCCTCAGGTTGTGCCAGGGGAGGTTTAGATTGGATATTAGGAAAAATTTCTTCCTGGAAGGGGTTGTCAGGCATTGGAACGGGCTGCCCGGGGAAGTGGTGGAGTCACCATCCCTGGAGGTGTTTAAAAGACGTGTAGATGTGGTGCTTAGGGATATGGTTTAGTGGTGGACTTGGCAGTGTTAGGTTAATGGTTAGACTTTATGATCTTAAAGGTCTTTTCCAACCAAAACAATTCTATGATTCTATGAAATATAACGAGGGAGAGAGGGGTAGAGTAAGGAGGCTGTAGCAGAACTCTGTTAGAGACACTTTCATTATTAAAGAGAGGGAAGCGGAAAACATTAGCTGTGCATAATATGCATGGAACATAGCCATACATAATACATGCTAACATTTGTATTACATGTGGTGCAGATAGGTCTCCCCTGTCTCCAGGTACAATTTATCTCCTCCTTATGAACTTCGCTGAAGTGCCTCTAGCAGTGCTCTGACGCATCCCAGGTGCAATCCAAAGACAGAGCTGAGAAACAGGTCAGTTGTATCAGAAGTCACATTTCCTGAAAACATTCAAGGAAAAGGAAAGACAAGGCTCCTGCTCCTGATGTAAAGCCCGTGTAGGATTGCCTTCCTAAATGGATGAACACGGCTAACACTATACAGGATATGGCAAGTGACATGATCTCGCTACATCAGAGCACTAATGACTTACGTCAACAAGAGTCTCAATAGTGAAAACTACAGCAAGGATGGATCCTGTATCTCTTTCGTGTTAGCTGCTAGCATTCCAAATTTAAGTTTCAACTTAAATTGACATGCTGTCATGCATCTATGCAGAAGACAAGGGTGAGGAACTGGCAAAGACATTTTAGGTGGACATGGGGTTCCTGAGGGGAACCTGAGGAGGTTGGGAATCGATTATCTTAGAGATCATGGTAGGCAGGAGGGACCGAAGTGCTGTGTGGGCAAAGAAGTGAAGAAGGGTGTTGGGAGAGGAAAAATGCATAGGTAATCTGGGATTAAGCCTTATCCTAAGTAAGATGGGAATCATCTACTCAGAGCAATCAGTGAATGCATTAAATGTATGCTGATTGGGAAAGTTCTAAGGCATCTGTTCCTTGTTTTGCTGGCTTTCAGTCATATTCTGTCTACCTGATTACCTGATTTCTTTTTTTTTTTCCCTGTTTCACTAAAATAAGCAAAAAGTAATTCAAGGGAAGTAGACGTAAAGTTCTGAACAGAACTTAACAGAAAGCATGTGTGGTTAAGGACATTCCCCCAAATCTTCATTATGTTCCCTCTTTCCCCCTTGATAATCCCATCACCCTTTCTGTGATGTAATACAACACCTATAAAATCTGGATTTCTTATTCTGTCTGTGATGCCTTAGTTACGCCCATATGGGCCCTGCCATCTGTTTTGATTTCTGCAGTTTTCCCCTCTTCCTTCACTCTCACAGCCTCCAAACCAGACACAGCTGTGCTGACCCATTTCCTACTGTTTGTCCAGATCATCTCTTTGTGCTGGCAAGAAGCTGAATTTCTTCTCCTTTACTGTTTATGGTGATTGTTATGTTAATCCCTTCTCTCTGCTCTATTAGTTGCCACGATATCATCGTCACTAGTGTCCCTCATCTTAGTTGTGTTCTGTACTCTGCACCAACCATTATTTGCAAGGCACTTACTGAGAGTATCCAGACAAACTGCAACAAGGAATCAAGAGCCACATTCAGCATCAGGAATCAAACTCCAAAGCCGTAGGTCAGAAGCCAGAATCAAAAGAGCAGATGGGAAGAAGAGCTGTCCTGTTAACCATAGTTTTAGGCATGTCAGTCAGGCAGGGAAATCTTCAGGAAAGGTCTGACCAGGCCCACTTCTCCAGTTGTTACCTAAGTGAGAGAATGTGAGGAAGAGCACTGACTGGTTGATGCCAGTGGAAGGAACGCCAGGCTTTGCTCAGCAAACTCAGAAGGAGATCCTTGATTGATTAACCCCTGCCAGGGCATTACATACATTCGCCCTGTGCTACATTGCCTGCAAAGATCTGAGTGATGCACTGGATTTTTTACATATACAGTGCTGCAATGCAAAGTAAGATGAATTTAAAATCTGTCTTTATGCCTCTCTTTCCTGATGTTAACGTGTACTCTTTGCTGATGTTAATGTGTACTCTATGGAGAAGGCAATGCTCACCACGCCACAGTGAAAGGGCCTTCACTTGGGGCTGAGCCCTGTGCAATCAATTCTAAGGCTGTTTTAGGTGCTGATGTTATTTTTCCCCTTTTTAATTCTGCAAAATTAAGCCATTGATTGCTGCTGCTGGCCTCTAGGCACAAGAATTACTGACACTGCATTATGCTCTGGAATTATTGCTGCAACAGTGACTAAGTTAGCCATAGATAGATAGGCATGCTGGGGCCTGACATCAGCCATTGCCAAAAGATAGTTTTAAAGCCTCTCCCCTCCTGCATGTTTTTCAGATAAAGGCGCCTTCCTTGTCCTAGGTCAGGGTTTCCGTTTTGCTAATCCAAAAAAGTCCACAAGTAGCTGTGTCTTTTTGGTTTGGATTGCAAGTTGCTAATGTTTTTCTCCAGTAGAAATTGAGCTTCTGGGCACAGAAGTTGCTCTGAGAGAAGCTGAGAAAAGGAACACAGAACTGAAGGGGAATAAAAGATTCTGGCAAAATGTCTCTTGTCTCTCCTGGTGTGTCATGTTTTTGCGTGTGACAGAAACCAGCCCCAATGCATCAAAGAAATGTAAAGTATTTAGCAGTATAAATTCACACCAAACAATCAAATGTCTCTCTAAGCAAGGCTGAGCTCTCCTGGTTCTCATGAGCAAACAGCTGTTTGGCATACATCACTGCAGAAAAGATGGGCAGTCACATCTGCTCTGTCAGGAAGTTTGTATTGGGATGGTTTGCTGCAGAAAGTGCGATGCAGAACTTGCATTCACCTCCCATCACAGCCATTTCATTTTTTAAATTGAAAACAGATTATTATGAGGAATTAATGAGACCCTCCAAAGTGCACATGCAGCATGCCAATAAACAGTAATAAGCTTTTAATTCATAACAGGTGATAGATTTCATCTCCTGTTCCTTGCTCATTAGGATTATTTGAATGAAACATAAGGCAGGCTTGACTTTTTGTGTCATGAAAAGAAGTCTATAGGTCCTTCCTCCTCCTTCCTCCTCCTTCCTCCTCCTTCCTCCTCCTTCCTCCTCCTTCCTCCGAACATATCTGAGATACCTAAGGGCTTCTAGGATGTTATAGCACAAAGAGGCAAACCGCTGTTCAACTCAAGTGAGCTCTGCAGTTGATGAGGGGAGGAGTTTCTGTTTGTGTTCCAGATGCTCATGTCTTCAGGGCTGAGCAGAAAGACTCACTTGAAGAACGATTCAAAGGCCTAGCAACTGCTGAGCATTTCCTTCTCTCTTTCCTTCCAGAAAGAGAGGGATACCCACCCTTCCTGCCATCAGCCTTCTCCAGTTTCTCTGAGGCAGCAGGTCATATATAATGATATTTCTTAAAAAAACAACCAAAGAAAAACAAAAAAAGACCCCCACACAACAACAAAACCACAAACAAAACCAACACTAGAGATAACACCATGTGGGGAGCCTAGCAGCAGTGCTGACGTAAGGAGTTACGAAGGTGCAGCTGTTTGTGGGACTGACAACCAGATCAGGGAATTAAACTGGCTTTAAAAGGCAGGGAGTGGGGGGAGGAAAGGGGGTCTCTTTGTTTTGAAGGTAGATCAGTTCCCTGATCTGTCTCGCAGCACAACTGGATGGTGCACTGCTGCACTGGGGAGGAAGCAAAAGGCTGGGAGTGGGATGGGAGACGTGAGGGAACTCCTGCAGCTTGTATTGCTGCTTATAGTAATATCTGTAAGACAGCACCCAAGGTTGAGAATTACTATGGGTTTGAGGCTATTCTTAAAATAAACAAGAGGCTTTGGGAACTGCATTTGCCAGTGAGCTTCATCACAGCTTTGTCTGTGAAGAAGATAACTTTTAACCCTATTTGACAGATGTGACAGTGAAGGTTAATTGATGTTTTCAGAAGGGATTTGCTGTGGGAACAGAGGTAAAATGTGAAAGTTCGGAGCTCCCTGTCAGTGTGGTCTCTGTTGGCGGCTTTTCTGTACTTTCCTGTGGCTGGAGTCTGTGCTGTGGTGGAGCTGGAGCAGCTGTCAGCAGCACTTGGCCAGAAAGAAGTTGACCAAAGCGGAACCACTGACATTTTGTGATTTTCTGTGCAAAGAAAACCTCTCACACATTTTGAGAAATTTCTATCAGAAAAGACCAGCTCCACCCAGCCCTGGTCAGTAGTAAGAGAGACAGTAATTCATCTGTGTAACTTTAAACAAAACACAAAGAAATCTCTCCAGATCGGTTTTAAGGCAACCTTCAAAGTAATATTCAGGAAACTTCTCCTTTCCATCAGGAGTAACCTTCTGACGAAACTCCTTATGTGGCTTCAGTTTTAGCTGGAAGGATTTTCTCCACTATGAAGATTTTTCAACAAGCTTTTTTTCCTTCTGGTGCTATTGAACACTTTTGTTTAAAGAACTTGAATAAGTTGTGCTTGTTCTAGCCTAAGCATGATCAGAAATACTGCATGCTGTTATGTTATGCTTGGAAAGCTAACATTGCTTCCTAGCATGAACCTCGAATCTTTTGAAGACAGATTTAGTTATTTTATTCAAAATATTTTAAATTTCATTCAAATTCCATTAGACCCACGTTGCTGTTTTCAGAAGGTAACAGCTGATTAAGTTCTCAGTTACTTTTCTTTCAATTCCTGGAAGGAAATCTATTCTGTGGCTTACGTGGTAAAATGACTGAAAAGTTTAAGTGCATTAGACAAAGCTGTCCCTGTTAAAGAAGATCTATAGTTAAAGGAATATTATAAAAAAGTGAAAAGTGAAATGCTTTTTCAGCACGTGGGCCGCATAGGGCATGATAAATCTACCCTAAAGATGTTCTCAGGCACAGGATTCTGTCAAGGGTAAATCTTGTTCCTTTAGAGACTCATGCTTGTGGCGAAAGACTTCTGCTACCTGACTGGTATGCCTGGAGGACAAGATGCATTAAATTCTAGCAGAGAAAAAGGAGAAAACTTGTCAGAATTTGTGCTTTATTAAAATGGTGCCAGCATTTGGTCAGAGCCAGCTACACTAGACTCGTAATCGATTCTGGGAGCTGAGTTTACAGGAAAGTTTTGTTGTTCTATTAAAAAGTAGAACAGGATGAACTTTTCAACCTAGTAGGTAAAGAGCTAGTTTCCATGGGCCTAACTCCGTCAGCAAAACAAATGAGCGTTTAGAAAAAACAGGCAAACTATTAAGACAAGGCATTAGTGAAGGTGTTTTCTCACAGCAAAAGCCAGATGACTGAAATCAGAAACTTTCTGGTCTTCTAAGTTCCCTCTTGGACGTTGAACTAGACATCTGACTTGGAAGACAGGAAAAGGAGAGATAAAAGTTATATCATACTTATTCATATCTGCAAAAACAATTTTGAAACCTGTATGAAAAGTGATTTTTGCAGGGGAGAAAGAATCATAAATTATAAAATGAAAGTTGGAGCAAGATCTTTAAGACCTTTTCCCATATGTCACACAGAGGAAAGCTGTCCCCTTCCCATGTACACATGGCTGCATGGGCCTCCCTAAGTGTGTTGCAGTACAAAGTGACATATTCCTGCCTAAGGATCATGAATCATGTTCCATTTGCAAAAGGTCCCACTGAGACTTATTGAGAAAACAAACAAACAAACCAATCGCAAACCACAGCTTCTCGGTTTTATATTTACTTGACAGTTTGTTTTATAGCAGACTTATCAGAGATTTGTCTTAAATCTTATTCTATTCTTATCCAAATTACAGTCCAATGTTCAAGAAGAGCAAGTTTTGAACGCTTACAATATTTATTTATTGTAGTACAGCAATACGTGGGTTCCTTTGAGAAGGATCCCAGAACCCTGTTGTGCTAGGCATAGTAAAAAACTCAGTATAAAAAAGTCCTCACCAAGATACTGAGGTAGCACATGGCTTTTCAGAGACTGAACATGGCTTTCTTGCATTGCTGCTGTTTCTCCTTAAAAACAAAAACAAAACCAAAAACAACCAAGGTACCTTAAGATCTTATACTTCAAGGGCACTTGTTTACTTGCAACCACACGTTGCAGGAGAGTCTGCCCTGGAGAACCTTGTTTCTTATGGCTACTGAATAAAATTCAAGGGAAACCCTTAATGAGAACAAGCATTCCTGTTTCTTTGTTTGAAGAATCGTTTTTCCCCTTTTGTATTTTGTGCTTGCCAAGAAGTACGTGTGCAATTAAAGTGGTTTGTTGTTTTAGATCAATAGTTTGGGTGTGGGATACAAGAATTGTTGGATCCAGCCTCCATGGATCAGAAAATCTAAGTGAGCTCACTGCCACTCCAGCTTCCTGCTGAGGGAGAGATCTTGGTGGAATCACTAAGGATTAGCAGCTGTATGAACAAAGGTATCCACAAGATGAATGCTTGCAAGTGACACAAACCTTTATTTTCCAGACAAACACACTGGTGTTTTGTAGTCAGTGTATGATGAGGAACAAGCTGTTAGGAAAATGGAATTTCTGGGAATTGCAACATTTGCAAACCTTGTGCTGTTCCAAATCAGAATGAAATCCAAAACTTCCCATCGAATGAAAACTCTGGGGACAGGAGAAAGTTGATTTGTGACCATGGAAACATTTCATACCTTTATATTCAGTATAACATGCTGATAATGCAAATATCAATTCTAATGTTTTGGAAGTTGAAGAAAAAGAAATTCAGTTAAGTAGAAGCACAGTGCTTTACCTTGACGTTTTTACTTCTGCCCATTTCAAATTTTCACCAATGTCACAAGACAAAAAACAACCACACTCAATTCACATCAAGAGTTCTTTTCACCTGAGGGGACATGATTTAGAGTTGCTTTCTGAAAGGTAAGACTCACCCCTTACAGGCTGGATGGGTTGTCCACGTGATTGCCCCAAATATGGGTAAATAAACAGCAACATCTGTGGTAGCAAGGAACTGCATTTGTGCTTCACTCTGAAAGTTTAAAATGAGTATTAAGTGTCCCATTCCAGGTGCTTTGGGAAAGAGTGTGAGAACAGGGAAAAACTCGACAGAACTTTATTTCAATACATCTCCTGTTATTTTCTAGTTTAAAGAAACCTGCAGTTCATTAAGTTCTTGAGCTGGAGATAATCTCCTATTTGTTGTGTTTTGTTGTTACCACATCTTTGTTTTATGACTCTTCCTATTGTTTTGTTAAGTATATAATTTGGCATCTTAAACATTGTATTGATTAGTTTCATAATTTAGTTTTGATGAGTGACATAGTATTATTGGGTTAAACTTGAGGCCTGATCATGTTCTTGGATCTTCCTAAGGTCTTTTATTTGAGGCTCAGCAGATAAACATTTCCCTTCACCTGTTTCATGCCAGTTATGATTTTATAGGACTCAGTTTCCTTGCTGATTTATTTCCCAAGCTGAAGAGTCTTCATCAATTTAAATGCTTTTCACACAGAAACTGTACCATAGTGCTAATTTCCTCTTTGTACTTTTTCTAATTCTGTTATACTCTTTCTAAGAAGAAAATTAGATGTAATATCAAAGGTATTGTTGCATGACTAATTCTGATATGTGCAATGTTTTCTTTTTGATTTTCTCTTCTTAATAATGATTAATGTTCTATGTGCCTGTTAGACAGTATTATTTAGGGGAGCTATTGCTGCCAGAGAAGGAGCCAAAATAAGTCCAAGAGCTCTCTTCTCTAGTGATCTTTCTAATGATAATAATATACTACAGACCATTATTTTGTGTACCTAGAGAATGTTTTTTTCATAGCTTTTTTTTTCCATAGCTTTTTTTTTCCATAGCTTGTAGTTTGATAACATATGATGAAGTTTGCTGATAATGTCAGACAACTTGATGTTGTAAAGGTGAGTGCCACTTGCAAAGACATCCAGAAGATTCTTCTGAGGCTGCGTTTTTAATGCCACTCAAATTAAATTCAGTGCTGGTATGTACAAACGACAAACAAACAAACCTGACATCGGCTTAAAAAAATATGTATTCTGAGCTAACCATGGCTATTTGGGAACGAGACCCTGTGATTATATTAGAGAGTAAAAAAGTCACTCTGATACAGTCAAAAAGCAAAGCAAATGTTAAGACTTAGTATGGGGAAATAAGACTTATTAGGAGGAAAATCACAGAATCATGGAATGGTTTGGGTTGCAAGGGACCTTAAAGATCATCTAGTTCAACCCCCCTGCCATGGGCAGGGAAATCGAGTACAAAAAGTTGCTGCTGTATAAATTCAAACTGCACCAGTGCAGGCTGGGGATGTGCAGGATAAAAAGTGCTGGTGAGCAACTAGCTGAATAGGCACCTGAAGTTGCTCTTGCAGCAACGAAGACTAATAACACACTGATCTATTTTAGCAAAAGCATGGCCAGCAGGTTGAGGGAAGTGATTATTCCCCTGTATCTGACACTTACGGAGCCATGTCTGGAGTACTGTGTTTGGTTTGGGCCATCCCAGAGCAAAAGGAAGATCTACAAACTGGAGAGGGTCCAGGGAAGATCACAAAGATTGTCAGGATGCTGGAGAACATACTGCACGAGCTGAGGCTGGGAAGGCTGGGTTTGTTCAGCTCGCAGAGGAGAAGACTGAGAGGGGGCCTCCAATTCCTGTTTTCTGCCACCTAATGGGTGGTTATCAGAGAGGTATTAAAATAAAACTACTCTGTATCTGCATTTCCCAAGACTTGTCATGCCTTTCCACCTCCTGTGTCTTACCCAGCTGGACTTTAGAGAGGCAGGGTTGTTGTGAAGAGGCAGAGCAGGAGAAGTCAAGCATCTGGGGCAGATGCGAGGGCCTGCACTGAGGCTTCTCTTTGGGTGCGAAAGTTTGGGGTGGGAAGGAGTGCGAGAGTAGGGGAAAAGTAGGAAGTCTTGGAAAGAAAGAGAAAATAGGGAAAGATGGAAAAACACGATGGAAAATGGGGGTTCTGAATTAAAATGATGAGGAGAAATGATTTGACTCAGAGTTGAGGTGGATTGCAAAATGAGTTTGGAGACAGAAGGGCTTGGGAGATAAGAAGTCACAGCTAAAAAAAAAGCAGATGAGAGGAGAGAGTCAGAGAGAGAGCACGCTGTGCTACGTAGGAGTTTGGGTGAGAATGGGCAGGTATTACTGTGCCTCTCTAACCAGAAGACAGAAGATTGCAGATACCTGGCCTTCCTCTCCCAGCAGCAAGGGTATCACCTCTATGTTGTCTTTTTGTCACTCAAAAGTATAAAATTTAAAGCTTAATTTCCAGATGAAAAGATAATAATTTTGCTGGCTATTTTAAAATCAACACTTCAACATACCCTAGTAATGTCATGGATCCCCCAAACTCAACTTCTCCTCTACAGTTTTTCTCTTCCTTTTCCAACATGAGACAGGGAAGTAGGTGCACACCTCTGTCCCAGTGTGCAGACTCAGCTGCCAGTTGTGCTGTGTCCTTTGCTCAAATCCATTTCCAAATTTAGCCAAACAGATGAAGAAACAAATTGTGGACCAAGACCATTCCCGGCTTGGCCGGCAGATGGCAATTACTGCTCTTTAAGAGATCCTTAGGTGGCCTTAAAAGCTTTTAGAAACAGGAATCTGCAGTGGATGAGTCTCCATAATATTATATCGAGTGTAAAAACACCTCTGGAAATGGAGTTCTGCTTTCTTGTCAGCTAATAACAGATCAGATATTGGAGCTTCTCAGTCTGTGAAATAAGCACTGTTATACGTTAAGGAGAAAAGCACTTGATGTTGGTCTGAGTTGTTCACTCAGTACTTAACTCTCTGTTATGCTGTCATAACATACAGTACAGGGACTTTTGGCCCCTTTTTAAAGGTATTGTAAAATTGTTTCTGGAATGCTTCCTGCCACATCAAAGGGTCCTGATCAACATGGAGTGTTGAAATCAAAGAAAAATTTAACATATGTGTGCATTTCCTAATTTTGTTACAGATGTAGAGGAAATGAGCTGTTTAATTTCGAAAGGAAAAAAAAGCAGAGCATGCAGGTAAGGATAATATATGTCATAAATGACAAACTTCTGGAACTGGTGAGCAGAGAAAGCTGCTGCAGGAAAATAATGTACATTTGGGTTAGGTCCTTTGCCGAATAAAGAGAATGTTTCAGGAATGATGTAAAAAGACAGCAAGGCAACAAGTCAGAACCATGGCTAACGGACAAATACACTGACATTATCCTTTTCCTTCTCTGAATTCCTCTTCCATTTTCATGATGAAATGGCTCTGTAGAGCTAACTACAATGTGGTGTTTAGGGAACGCTGTGAGTTTTTAGGGCTCAGCAGTGGTAAATCCCAATGTGGAGAGGAGGAAGGGTTATGAAGGAGATCCAAGCTGGCTCTACAGTTTGGTTCCCAGCTATCAGGCTGACGTGGTCGGAAAGCAGTACAGGAGTCCTCAGTAAGTGTGAGTGAAAACATTTGTGAAATCATTCTCTGGTGACCTTTTTGCCTCAAGAAGCATAAATAGGATATGAAGCAAGCTTTATCTAGCTTTGCATGGCTCAAACCTCAGTTGCCCTGACGTAAGACTGAGGGCTGAAGGGAGCAAAGAAGGAAAATTAGTGGGAAGAAGAACTTGGGGTCCTGCCAAAAAGGCTAGTTTACTTTTAGACAGTCAATATTTCAGACTGACTGCAATATTAGGTTTTGCTTTCCAGTCATACTGATATGACCAAACCGTAATGAGAGAATGAATTCCTAGACTGAGAGAGTGATTAAGACCTTTTAACCCAAGGTCCTTTCACGAGCCATTGTCGACAGACCAGAAGCCTGTGATGTCCACCCTTGTGTTTCTGTTGTTAGTGGCCGGTGCTCTGTGACATGCCACGTTTGAAGCCCTCTCATTGTCAAAAAAGAAACAAGCCAGTCGCAACGGAAGTCTAGAGGGACCGTCTGGACTCCGGCTTCAAAGGAAGCCCAGGATTTGCTGGTGGTGAATAGCTGAAGCAGATCGCAGGGACTATGTTCAAGTTTGTTGAAAAACTGTCATGGAGGCACCCCAAAATCTGTTTAGGTGGACAACAAGGTCCAAACCAAACTTTATTCTGGCCGGAAAAGTACAGCCAATAAACCGACTAGAAACAGGGTTTATACAATTAGTTAGCACTTCGATAACATAAGATACAGGTTCATATATCAGTTGGGGACATTATTGGGGTGCAGCAAAATAAGAATAATGAGGATACACAGCGTGCATACACGCACTCACAAGAAACAAAACCAGAGCCCTCTGCCCCGTTTTGCCCACAAGAGATAAACACTCGCCTGTTGCGGCAAGGACTTTACACTCGCCTGTTTCAGCAAGGACTTATTCAAGGATATATTCAGTAATTTATCACTCACTCACACACGGAGGTGAGGCGCTGCCAATCCCGGGACGTTTCCTTAGACGGTGTCTCCGTCTAAGGGGAGGGCTCCCGGCTCAGCAGAACCGCTGCTCCGAGAAGACCACACAAAGGGAGTCCTCAGTGGGAACCCTGTTTTATAGTCTGTTCAAATCTGGCTGTGGGCATTCCAGAAGCTTCTCAGCTTCTCTGGGTCCCTCCTCTGGGCTGCGGGCATGCTGGGCCCCTCCTCTGCTAACGACCCTGGTCAACCGACTCTGGGGTCCCCACAAAGAGAGCCATTAACTGCCCCATTGAAGGCCCAAGTTCTGAGAGGGAGATGTGCAACTGCCACACCAGTTCTCAGGGTGTGTGTGAGGGAAGTACAACTGCCACAAAAACAAACAAACCTGTAACTCTTACATGTTCATGGGTAAGAAATTCCTGTACTAAACCTGTGCCACTTTCTTTAACGCCAAAGTTGTTTCTGCAAACTGTTGTTAGGAAACTACATTATTAGGAAACAGTAAGGTAGACTCAGAAGGAATTTATCCAAGTAATTAGGAGGGTTGGTTTGGGGGTAGGAGACAGAAGAGACTCATGGTGGTGAAAATGGGATTAAACACGGGATCTGTATCTGACAATTTGCTTGAGAAATCCGAAGTTAGGAACACTGGGTCTACCTGCGTCAGAAAGTCTTTGAAATGTGGGAGATTGAGGTTGGACACAATCACAACAAAGCAATATCTAACCAGAGAACAGAAATCAACCCACCTGTGACAATTAGTGCTTCCAGTTAATATCTTATATATTGTTCCCCAAAATGAGCTTGACATCTCATCTTTATGAGAAGATCACATCTTGGCTAGAAAAACTCAGAAGTCTAGCTCACTCACATTGCTCCTGCGCATCAGGAAAAGCAAAATGAGGAAAAATGGCACTCAAATCCCCATGTAGGTTACCCTGAAGTATCAGTGCTACTGTGAAAGCTGAAGTCAAACACCAGGTTGGGGTTTTTATTTGTGTCTTTAATTCCTGGCTACAATTGGATTTGTTGCACAACCAGAAAACTGCTTTTTCCAGCTGATAGCCTTGCAAAGTCATAGTGGAAACAGAAAACAGTGTGTACTTTGGCTGAGGTATTACCAGCTATAAAGATCTGGCAACTGCAGCTTGCAAAACGATTTTGCTAATTATATTTAAATTGGAGTGAATCAAGCCTTCTAACACTGAATAAAGAACAACTTTATTTTTCCTAAGGAGAAAAGCATATAGGAGACTGGATGTATTCAGGTGAGCAAGTTTTTAACAAGTGTTTCCAAACTGAGATTTAACACCACTTTAGCTGTACCCATTTGTTAGGCTGGTGCAAGTTATTACACTGTGTAAAGTAAAAGAAGGTGTGAAGTTAAAGCTTTGTAGTTACTCCACAATAGTTCATATGCGAACCAAAGTTAAAGCTCCATAGTTACTCCACAATATAATAGAATTCTTATATGAGACATTTTTTCTTCTTGTTCAACTTTTTCCATGTGCCCAGGATATATTAAACTAATTCAGAAAACAAAGCAAACACCTAACTCTCTTCTATATGTGGACATACATTGATATGTGTAAGAAAACGCCTATGGTCCTTCAGCTTCTGCTTTTATACTGGCTGGTGGGCAGTACATCAGGTATCCTGAAGAAGTACAATTAGCAAAATGCCTTAAGATCAAAGGGACTTCTTTCTGTAAACATAAATCGTCCCAGGTTATATTTAAGATCACCTCCCTATGTCAGTAGAGACATTCTTAGTGGGAATACTAAGCATGTTTTGTTAGGGATATAGAAATCTGAGATGATTTAATGATTAATAATTATATTCTCCATAGCAAATTTATCTCAAAAAGAAGAATTTTATGCCATCTAGCACACAGTTTTCATACCCAGTCAGTAGCACAATAGATCTTACTAATTGTAAATTCCTGTTAGGACACAGTAGTATCCTGCAGTAAATTCCAGCAAACTGAATTTTGGAACTATGATACTGCTGCTTGTGTATGGTTATCAATCAGATTCCTAAGTGTTTAGGAATCATTCGTGTGGTTTAAGTGGCTTGGTTTTAGATCTTATTGCTTATTTGGTCCACTTTGAAAACACGATCTTTCCCTTAAAGGGTGATACTCCGTGCACTATGTTATTCAAACAGTTGGCAACTTCTTAAAGGTTTAGAAGATGCTACTTGGAGAGCTTAGAAGAGCTGAAGGCTTTTAGTAAAATAATTTAGGTGGAATGTAATTTAGTTTTAAATATTATTGTCTCAAGGAGAATTCACTGTTAAGTAAGATGACCTTGATTTCACTCTGGCGAGAGAAGGAGGGGAGACTCACCTTTTTCTTAATTTTAAAGTTTTTGTAACTAAAATGCAAGACACAGCCACTTAAATAAGTAGGTATTTTATATACTGGATAATTTGTCATGAAAACTGATACTACATCTGTTGTGTCACATCTTTGTGATCACATGCTGCTGTAATGCAGAATCTTTTAATAGTCTTTCTTTTAAATAATTGAGAAGATCATCATGATGATAAAGCAAATTGATTATTAATTTCATCCATTTTAGGGAATGCAATCTAAGTTTCCCAGAGGGGAATCTTAGTCTATTTGCATCCCTTGAGTTACTAAAAATGCTATTTCAGAGGGAGTGCAAAGAGCACTTGGGAGCTACTGAATCTGGACAATATACATCTGACGATGCTGCACTATAAACAACCAGCTGTTTGGTAGCCTGGTGGTCCTTGCAAGGGAGGCTGGCCAGGGGCAGCATGTTGTCATTCTTGGTCTAAGCAACAGGAGAGGCAATAATAGTTAAATTTACGATTCCTCTGCCAAGATGACTAGTGTGAATATATGTTATACTGTAGATTATTTTTTTCTATAGTTTTTTTTTCTGTATTCATTTATTTTATCTATATAGCTAAAGTGGAGGTTATCCCATTACTCTGGTAAGGATGGATTTTTATCAGAGTATAAATAGAAAGTGCAGGGCCTATTTGTGTGCTTTCTTTTGAGCAAATGGTGTATTTTTACTTAGCTGTTAAGTAAATATATATTTAGAGGAAGGGCAACAATATGGGATTTATTTAACTTTAAAAAAAATCCCTGACAATTCAAGGATTACCTCAGTTCTGCTTTTGAGAGAGGAGATATTTGATGGTACTGACAACTATCCTTATGTTTATTTCACAAAACACAGTCATTGCAAACTGAATGAGGCATTTCCATATGAGTTTTTTGAAATCTGTTTTAGCCATATTACCAGGTACGGGATGAACCATAAAGAGTATATAAATTTTGTTCTGAACTGACATGCAACAGACTGGATCTTTTGCTGTGTTATACCCAACTTTAAATTCAGGATTTCAGACAATACTTAAATAGATGTAAAGCTGGCACAATAATTTAAAAAAAAAAAAAAAGAAAAAAGATTGCCTTTCTTTTACTCCCTTATATATTAAAGCAACTCTGATTAGAGTAGTAGAATGAAATGAAGCTCTTCTGTGGTAGCAGCAAGGTAATATGCTGTATAAAGTGATTTATCCTATATTTAATATATGCTACATAGTTTAAGTATTTCAATGCGAATGTGTATAACCTGAAAATATTCCTTGATCTATTTAGTATCCTTATACTACTCTTAAAATGTCAGATTTTTTTAATGTTTGTATTTTTTGACACAAATCTGTTCAATTTGCAAGGGCAAGTAGACTTTCTACATGGAAGACTTTGTTAACAGTTTTAATATGCCTTAATATTTGAACTGACTCACTTAGATACACAGTTTTGTTTATCTAGTAAGTAAAATGCTGACAGTGTTGTAAATCATATCTTGAAATGGGGCCACTAACAGCTGCTAACCCTTGCTATAGCCTTTAATATAGAACCACTTTCAAAGTGACAAAAAGAAAATGGTGATAAAGTTAATTCAATTTGAATAGAAATTAGAATTCTTAAAAAGCAAGCAAACAAGATTAGTGTCACTTCTGTTCTTGGTGGTTTGTGACTTAGGTTGTATAGGTGGAGGTAGTAGCTCTCTGCTTTTTGGGCTTTTTGCAACCTGAAAAGTCAATCAAATAGCAACTGAGCAGATAACCAAAATCTGCTTCGAGACAACAAGCAGATTTGGTTTATTTGATAAAACATTTGCTTCTCTGATGCTCCGGACTTTTGTTGAAAAAAAAATTTGAGTTCTTGAGATAACAAAAGTGGTCTGGAAGATATTAAGTCCATATAAACAAAGGAAGGAACTTTGTGGTGCTTAGATCCTATGATAATGGACACAATATGAACTACTTGACCTGGATAGTGGTACCAAACCAAGCCTGAAGACAGCCTAAAACAATGGCTTGAAGCAGTTCCTCCTCATTTGAAAGAAATGTTAACTTTGAAGCTGAATGAGAATGTTGCCAACAGTGTTAATTATTTCACTGCCACGAAGGAGGTAAATGATCGTGCTAGGACAATGTATGCTTCATGCTTCCCCATTTACCAATAGGATCAAAACAAATTCCATATTTGGGGTCTGAATAAAAATTATCTTATGTTCCTCAACTTAATATCTGAGGGTGGTATTAATTTCACCAAATTTTAGGTGCCCAGAGTTCTCACTTGTATATCTAAGCTAGTCATCTGGGCTCCTTTACTATCACTTATCTCATCAAAAATGTTAATGTTTAAAGTAATTTTTCCCCTGGAATTCCCTATTCCCTCCCACTAACACTATGTAGATGACCAGCTCTAATCAGATGTTCAAGTGGAGACAGAGACAAGGCAGGCTACAGGAATCCTACACTAAAAGTGTCATCAAAAACTTAGCTTTGTGCAACTGGAGATTTGCAGGGGGATTTTACAGTTCTTTTATTCCTCCTCCCCGCCCCCGGCTCACGGATTTTACAGTTAATAACTATCGCTTTCTTTTACTTGCTCACCTTTAATAATAGCAGGTATATGTTAACTACGTGTCAGGTAACAGCCTGTCAAGTTCCATCTACACTTCATTGAATAAAAAACGAAAACGGAATTAAATTTGTATAGGAGCCAGACCTGAGTCATAACCCATGCTTTAGGTGAACCTAGAAGAGGAAAATGCTGAGTCTAGAACTGTTTTCAGTAAACGTAGAAGTGGGAATAGGACATGTTGCTTACCCTCAGCTTCACTAGTCAGACATTTAGGCTGCTCTCTTTCTCATTCTTCTTGCTCTTTCTCCTTCAAACAGACAAAAAAGAAAATTTTCTAGCTATTTGTGAAGTAGGAGGGGACCTATGTCTTGGCAACTAATAGCGTTTTAAGAAACTTTTATTGCAGGTATTATCAAATGCTGAACCTAAGGTTAGGCACTCCCAATGCTCCTCACATTAAGCAAGTAAAATCTGTGCTTTTTATCTTTGAAAATGTGACTCATTTGCTTCAGCAGGGAGATGCAGTCCCTGTACTTCATGGTACTCAGCTGGTGCCTGGTCTGAAACATCAGTAGCACATCCTGTCTGGCTGAGAGATGCATAAACACTGCTTACTGAATGGGATTTAATCTAATGTTGATCTTCACGCAGTCGGTGATACCATATGTTTTTGTGTTTTAATGGTTATCCTGTTTATCTCATCTTTCTGACTTAAGGCCAAATCCTTCTGTTGAATAGGTGCATTATTAATCCTAGCTGAAAACTAAACAACAAAAAGGTTTAATTGTTTAGAGCACGCACTAGTCTAAGTGGTCACATAATTTTATGTTAGCCTCATGTCCTCTCTGTACAGTGCTTAGCTTTCTTGGTTTTGCATCTATTGGACCACTTGTTGCAAATTTGTAAAAAAAATAGGCATTCTACTACAGACCTTTTTTTTTTTTGCTGGATGATGTAGGCATGCCAGAGTACAAATTCTAATCAGGTCAACAGAAGAAGGAAGAATTAAAACTCTCTGAACATGTACTCTTCAGGCTTGGCATCCTGTCCACTTTACCTTTGCAGAACATTACATAATTTTGAAATGCTCTACATGTAAAATGATTTATGGAAAAAGTTGTCTTGGTGTGTCTCTAACAGCATACTTGAATTATAGAGGATTTTTTTTAAGTAGATGGCAATTGAAACATTCCTTATGCTTGAAGAAAATGCTGCCTGTGAGACCTACTGAAGTATTGATCTATTTTCAATAGTTTGTGAGAAAGTGAGTGAATGTTTAATAGGGAGCTGACTAGAATTTCTAATAGGGTTGCAGAAGATGCCATTTCCTGGTCTGTGGCTTTTGAGAGCCCACAAAAGGCCAAGCAAATTCCCACTTGTGCACTGGCATTTTATGTAGTTATCCTAAACCAGGTATGACCTCAGCACCACTCTAGCAGATGTCTGTCATGAACATTATATCTTTTGCATGCACAACTGCTGTTTCTTTGTTTTATCAGCTGTAGGGTACTAATAAAACATGTAAAATAAGTAAATTACTATCAACAGGAACAAACCTTAGACCAAACCAAAGTGTTTCTCGCATCACATTTCTCACCTTATCTGTTCTTGGTTGATTTTTTTCACTTTCCTCTCTGTTTTGGTGTTGGTTATATGATTTTTTTTTCCCTTGCTCATAACAATTTAGCTGAAATGGATACACTTACCTGTATACAAGTCTGTAATCTCTTTATTTTCACTATTTTTATGGCAATTCTTTCATGTCCATGTTCTTTCTTTTTCCCTTCTTTTTAAACTATTTTTCTTGTGATAACGCAAGGCTCAAATAACAGAGCCACAAGGGTGGCTTTCTTTTATGTAGCTTTCAAGAGCTGATTTTTTTTTTCCAAATAGTCTATTTCTTTTCTTTTTAAATTCTTTGATAGCAAGAATTTAAATGCCAATGCTCTTTTTTTTTTTTTGTGAGTTATCAGGGTTACAAAAACTTTAGAAATCAAACTGAAGTCACACCCGCCCATATTCTGCCTGCAAAGTACATTTTCTGTGGAAGGTGGGGATTAAAAAAATTATCTAACTATGAAGAGTGAGCCTTTATTGTTCTTGTTCTTGGGAACTACTAGGGAAATAGCTGAGCTCTCAAGAGACCTCTCTTGAAAGGGAAGAGATTTAGTTCTCGACACAAGCAGAGTGTACTAGAGAGCAAAATGGTACAAAGTTTCCCTAGATCTCTGCTTAAGGCTTCTAGAAAGAGCCTGTAATAGAAGGCCCTATATGTCCTTGCTTTTTGATAAAGCTTTTTTTTTTTTTAGTTTAGGTAAATAGCAAGAGGACAATACGATACAGAATACTGAAGGAACATGCAGAATAGTTTCAGCCATCAAATTTATAAAAATGGTATGTGCCGGGGAATCAGATTTTGTGACTCTGCATTCCCAATAATGTGAGAAGAAAAGGAAAATAGTTATTTTGTACTAATCAAAGGAAAAGAAACACTTAAGAGCTGGAATATATTTTTTAAAATGTCAAGAAGTAAAAGTTGCATACAATATGTTCACAATGTTGGGTTTTTTTAACACATCCTTTATCTTAAAAAGGGAGAGGGAGCCATTGACAGTGTTTATGGAAAACAGGAAAATGGAACTGCAGTACATAAACATTATATTGAAACACATGTGGAGAAGGAATTAGTCTTGTGCTTAACTGAACACTGTCCAAAACAGAAAAAAAAATATATGGTGCTTCCCTTAAGCTATTTTGACCATCTATTATACAGTTCACAGCCCCTGATTCAGGAAGGTAGTTGAGTAGGATGAGGAGTCTAACTAAAAGTTAGAACTATCTTTAAGCGCTTGCAGTGCTGGGCCTCTTCTGATCAGTGATATTAAGATCCAGTCTTGGATTTTGCCCTTGTTTATTCCTATGCGACCAAAAGTTTAATTAAATTAATAATTCCTGGCAAACGTAATGAAGATTGAATCAGGTTCCAAAAAAGTTTCACTGTGTCGTAACTGTTCAAAGCTGTTATATTGTGGTGGGCGAAGCTGGATTTATTGTAAGAAAGCCCAGTAGATTTGTACAGCAGCCTCTGGACAAAGACTTGCTGGAGTGGAGAAGGTGAAGCGTTAACTTTTGCACATTAAATTGCTTACGAACTATTCTGAGCATATTTAGGCTTATGATAGGCTCGGGGTTTTTCATAAGCATTAAAACTTGTTCTTTGAGGGGAACAGATGTGTTTTTCAATGGTTGGCCAAAAGTGCTCTCTTTGCTTTGACAATTATGTATTTCATAGAGTCATCATGTGTTTTGTTATGGGCTTTTATTTTTTCCGTATTCTGCTGCTGGTTTATGTGTATATGCAACGGTTTTATGTTTAACTTAGGTGGGCATGGCTAGCCAGACAAAGGGAGTATGCAGCAAGATTAGTGCTTCTATAAAATGCACTTCATTTTTATCATAAATCTATTTGTAAACTTAAAAAAAAAAATCTTATTTTAAAGCAAATTGGAGGACACTAAAAATGCAAAATTAAAAATCCAAAGGTCAATTAGTTCTAAAAGCCAGGCATGCTTAAACCTGACACCCATGCAATGTGTATTATTACACAGGCTTTCATTATGTCGTTACATGGCTTGCTTTCTTTACCTACTGCTTTTCACGTGGACAGTGACTGAGTAATTTGTGCTGGACAAGGCATGGTCTGAAGAATCCGGGCTTTATTTCAAACTAAGTTTTGTTTCCCCATGCAGCCACTGGTAGGTAGGCGGGAGAAGGTGATTCAGGGTCACAAAAGGAGGAAGAAGCTTTAATAGGCAGGCACGGGAGTTGGATGGTGCAACGGATATTGCAGTAGCAGCCCAGGTTCTGATGGAAGAAATGGGGATGGTGTATGAATGCAGGAGGATGCTTTGAGCCTTCCAGGTCTCATGGAGAAGGACAGAGTATCCAGATTTAATCTGCTGATTTTCTTTCAAGAAACCCCTCTTCCTCATCAGGCCCAAGCTGCTTAAAGTGTAAGTAGCTGCCAAACACATCAACAGGTACACGCTTGAGAGTTTGGAAGCAGGATCACCGGTCAAAAGGCTTGTGACTTAGCACTCACGACCTCAGCTTTCCCGGTTCTCTCACTTTGCTGGCCGTGGGGAGGAAAGGTCAAGAGTTGATGCCTCTGTGCGAGCGGGAAGCATTTCATGAGGTATGCAAGTACAGTATTTTCTCTTCCTTTATTAAAAAAAAAAAAAAAAAAAGACAATCCGGGAGAAACGGTTTCACCACGGTCACTGGCAAAGTGTAAGGGTGGCCATGGGGAGGTGGAGAGCTGTCCCGGAGAGCAGCTCCCTGAGGAAAGCAGATACTCCGAGAGCCCTGGAGCGGGTCGCCCCCGTACCGGGACTGACAGCCCAGAGTCCGAACCTCCCCCGGCCGTCGAGAGGGACAGTGGGCGATGGCGACCTCCCCGGCGGGCAGTGAGCGCCGGGCAGAGCCGAACAACGGCCGTGAGGGGAGAGCAACGGCTGTCCACGCGGGCGGGGGGCGGGCAGTGAGGAGGCGGCGCGGAGAAGCGGCCACTCGCTCAGCGTTTTGGGGTGTTTTTTCCTCTATGTGGTTGCTGTCAGCAGACCGCCGGAGAGGGAAGTCTCAAGAGTTTTCCCTCAGTTCACGGCTGCCCAAGGAGGGCGGCCGCAGCGGGACACCGCTGGGTGTAGCTGCCCTGTCTCACGGGGAACGAACTCCGCCTGGGAGCGGGGCCAGGGGCTTGTTTACTGCTCTCCCCGCCGAGAGCTGGCGAGGGCAGCGTGCGGTACCTGTGTGTGGAGACTTGAGGCGCCCGCCTCCCGCTCAGCGCGAGCGGCGGCCCTCAACTGTCCACTGCCAGCCTCGCGCACCGCCCGCCCCCACGCTTCCCCCTCCCCGGGCGTCGGCCAGGGGCCGCGGCACGAGCGCTTATCGCCGCCGCTGACACGCCACGGCCCCGCCCCGCCGGAGAACAGGCCGGGGGGCGGGGAGGAAGAGGAGCGTGGCTGCGCCTCCCTCCCCTTGCCCCCCCCTCCGCCTCCCTGCCCTCAGCCAATCGCCGCGGAGGAAAGCCCTCGTGCCGCTAACGCCCCCACGGGAGCCCCCCTTTTAAAATAAAGCGGCGGCAGCGGGTCAACCCCTCGGCGCGCGCGGCGGAGAGAAGCGGGGCACGTGTGTGGGGCGGGCGCGCGCACGGACGGACAGACAGCGCGCGCGCGCGCGCTGCAGGATGCCCGCGGCTCCCGCCGCGAGGGGCTGAGGCGCGCGGGGGCCCGGAGGGCGCGAGGCGGCGGAAGGCGGGAGCGGCGCGCGGGGAGGGTCTCCTGAGGATGGCGCCGGTGAGCGAGCAGCTGCCGCCGCAGGGCGCGGGGAACCCCGCCGCCGCCCCCCTGGCCGGCCCGCCGCCGCCGGCCGCGGTGGTAGAGCTGCGGCAGGAGAACGGCGGCGAGTGGTGCCCGGGGAGCGGCGGCGATGCTGACAGCGGGGACCAGCCCCGGGCGGCGCCGGAGGCTGCCGGGAGCGCGGCGCCGGAGCCCCCCGAGGGCGGCTGGGGCTGGGTGGTGATGCTGGCCGCCATGTGGTGCAACGGCGCCGTTTTCGGCATCCAGAACTCGTGCGGGGTCCTCTTCGTCTCCATGCTCCACCTCTTCGGCGGCGGCCAGGACAAGCAGCTGGCGTTCAAAACAGGTGAGGGGCGGCGAAGGAAGGGGTCGGGGTGCTGCCAGCCCTTCCCGCCTCGGGCCTTCCCCGCCCGCAGCCCGGGCGGCGGAGGTGCCCCGGCCGGTAGCTCCCGCTGCCAGCGGTGCGGCCGCTGCGGCTGCCGGTGTCCGTGCCCCGCGGGGCTGTCGGCACCGGCTGGCGGGGCGGCTGCGGCCGCTGCCCGTCCTGCCGCTGTATCCGTAGGCTGCCAGAGCCCTCGGGGCGAGCCGCAGGGCCGGGCCGGAGCCTGCCCCGCCGCAAGCACGTGAGGCTGGGCTGAGGGACTCGGAAATACTCATTTGACCGAGGCCGAGGGGAGCTCCGTTCTGCTCCCTGCGAGCAGCCGTGCCCCGGAGACAGGGCTTGAGGCAGCGAGCTCCTGGGGCGTGGGGGAGAAGCTGCAGGGAGGGAAGCAGGTGTGCTCTGACTGCTTCCACCGGAGTATTCATCGGCATCGGTCGTCGTGCATTGCAGGAAAAAATGCATGTCTTGATCCCAGAAAGTTTTATTCTCTTCCACCCACATTAACCTGCTGATTAGTCTAAATGATTAATTAACAGTGGGTTGTAATGGCACTGAAAATATGTAGAGAATGGGCTTAACAGTTGCCAAAACCAGTATTTGATGTGCAGCTTTCTTGCTGTAACTAATGTCCCCAAACTCACCAGTAAATGATGTTTACTAGACTCTAAGGACACAACAGTGCTATTGCAATCAAATCTCCATTCTGCCGTTACTAATCTAAGTCATTCTAGTGCATAAGCGTCAATTAATTCAAAAGGCAGCACATACGTTATGTAAGTTCTCTTTGAAAAGTGTCTTGTGCTTTGACTTTGTAAGTCGAGGATATGCAGGTTCTGTCTCACAATAATAAAGAATTACTAGTCATAATAATTTATTGTGGTGAATGATAATGAACTTGGCTTATTTAAAAGGTAGCTTACATATTAAAATAGCAAACATTCTTTTATTTTTTTTTTCTTACTAAAAAAAGTGTTCCAGTTATGTAGCCCTGCAGAGGTGTAGTCTTTCTAGGAAACTTTATCAGTACATAGTGGTGTTACAGACCTTTAGAAGAGTTTCGAGAATATTTATGTCTGAAGTGGAAAGCTAAGTGGAAAGCTTACTGACTGCAGTGAGTAAGAAAGCTGTGGTGGAGCACTGATGTACTCTCCAGCTTTTGAGTTATTTGTGGTGATGTAGAAGGTGTGTTGCTCACTGTTCTTGAGCTAGGAACATGGGGAGCTATGTATGTGTACATGTCAGATGTGGCAATGCCTGCTTCACAGAAAGGAAATGCACATCCAGAAGCAGGTGTCTGGGCTTCTTAGCCTGGACAGGAGAAAAATTAGGTTGTTCAGAGGAGGTGCTGTGAACGTTTGTGTACTGACCTGGGAGCCTCTGGCCAGTCAGAAATGCAGAAATACATAGGTGGTTGGTACTCTGTTCATAGTACAGAGGTGTGATTGCTTTTTCTGACGATCTGGTTCTCTAGTAAAGATCTCTCAAAATAGTTATCTTGTACTAAAAAAAAAAGTGACTTCTAGGTAATGGTGCAGTAGTTGAAATAATCAATGAGTGAAGGATTGAAATTATTCTCTCTTTCCTTCCAGAAGGGTAATTGCACCACTGGTGTTTAAGTGAAGTGAGATTGCAGGTGTGTTCCACCCATGTTTTTGAAAATTTGCCAAAATGCAGACAAGAGTGGGGGGAAGAAAGAATGTTGCTTATAGCCTAGTTGTCTTGCATCCTCCTTAGAAGAGTAGGAAGAGTTCAGAGTCCTGGATGCAGGAGGCACCTTCTGCATCAATTATTTTTATTTTTTTTTTTAAAAAGGAAGCTGCAACTGCATTTTGTTTTGCTCTGTCAGATGTGGTCTAGTATGGGTAATGCAGAAGACACTTATTTTGCTTTTTCAAATCCAAATGGGTATAAGTTGGGGGAAATAGCATAAGATGCCTTGCCTAGATGTCTTGTATGCATGTGAAGGAGGAGGACTGCAAATACAGAAGTGCCTCCTGTAAATAGCAGAACAGCAGATAAGATGGTGTCCTTCCTTTTAATACCCAAAAGTACCCTAATGAGTCTGGGCACTGAAAGGGCTAAGCAGTGGCTGTCAGACAGGACTTTTTGTTCCTTAATGTTGAACTTCTTTGCCTAGAAACTGCTTGTCTGCTATTTTTTATCTTGTTGAAGATAGGACCAAGGGTGAACAGAACTAACCAAATTCTGATACAATATTTAGCTTGCCATGAAGGGGAGCTATGATCAGAAATGGCAAATCGCACTTAGTCTATCTCTTCTTGAACACTGGGTAAGCTGGCATGCCATAAAAAGAAAAAGAGTGACTAATGGGATAAAGTCAGTTGGATTTTAGTGTTGGAGAAAACCCTATCCTGATCACTCCCATAGTATTGATTATAGTATGTAATCTAGTTAGTCTCTTGTGTTTGAACTGATTGCGACTCAAAGCTGGCAGTGGAAACTGAGTTTGAGTCAGATGTAATGAATTTGAAAACTGGGATTTGTAATGAAAGTTTTCTTGCTTTGGAATATGAAGTCTAATATTCTAATCCTTCCAAAAAAACCAAACCACCCACACACACAACCCAAAAAACCAACCAAACAAAAAACCAAACAAAAAAAAACCCAAACAAAAAAACATACCACAAAAAAACCCAACCAAACCTTTAAAATCTGTAATGCTGAATTTTTTTTTGAAAGGTGTGAAGATTCTAGTTAATCTCCCCTGGCACCCCAGGTGTCTGCAGAATCTTGCCATTGATCCAGACTACCACAGAATTCAACTTTTTAACTAAAGATTACTTGGCTTTTGCCAGAAGCATATGTGTTACTAAAGGTTTTTGTGTGCATGTTTTTTTTGGAACCAGCCAGTAGTTGTCTCTTGCCTGGTGTTTTCTTCAAAAAACCAGGAATTAAGCAGACTACAGTATATGCTACTTTTATTACCTCTTAATAGATGGAAGGATGCCTTTGTCAGGCAAAATAGGAAGGCATTAAGTAATCATAGTACATGCTTTATTATTTTTAGTAGATGGATGGATATTTATCAGTATGAAAGACTGAGTATGGGAGGAGGCAGGAGAATGTAGTCAAGAAGTGACTCTGCCTTGCAGATAAGGAGTGAAAGGAAGCAGAAGTACAGGCAAGGCAGGAAAGCTGTCTCCAGAATGCAGCATCAGCACTGGATAAATGAGTAACTATAACATTGTTGCAGAATTTAAAAGTGTTAATGGAATAACTTGTGGTGTGGGTTATAGATAGTTCACAAATTTCTTCAAGGGGCGTGTAACTATAATTCATATTTTTAATGAATTTTTGGACTAGCATACAATATTTTGATATTGGTATTAGTAAAAAGCTTGTTTCTTTGCTGATCTATTGTGCTTTACAAACATTTGTATTGTTTCCTTGTGTAGCCAGTTTTTTGTTCAAATCTGGTTGATTCACAAGTACAGAAGAGGGAAAGCCCCCAATGTAAGTATAAAACTTCTAGAAAGATGCGTCTGAAGTCTCAGGAAACTACTCCATTCATTGTTTATAGTTCATTGTGTTTGAGGAACAAGTTGGGTGGAAAAACACAATGGCAATGAAATATGGGAGGCTCCTAGTCCTTGGAAATAGAGCAGACCTAGTAGGCCTCTAACATTCAAGTACAATTGTTGTCTGGTTGTCCTTGAAGGGGAAAGATTGGGCCCTGGGGCCAGTTTGGGTTCTGGCAGGACAAGTACTTGGTTTCTCTCCCTGTTGGTGTTGGCACAGAGGGAGAGATGTGGAGCACTGAACCAGCCCTGGTGTTACCTCAGAGATCTGGCCTCTCAGCCCCATCTAGTCCTGTGTTGTGCTGGCTTATTAATTTAATGGGGCAGTTTGAAGTTGGAAGTTTTTCCTTTAATATTTCCTTCAATCTTTTGCTGTTTTACTGAGATTTACTTCAGAGATAAAAAAAGCACCATCAACAGTTTTATCATTCAAGACCTTGTTCTGTACCTGTCTGTCAGAACCACACTTTCATCTCTGATTCTATGGGATGTGGTTTCTGGTAAACTGGGAGGCTTGGCGAACTGGAAGGGTGTCACATGGCTTATGAGAGAGCAGTTGACTTTTTTTTTTTTAAAAGAAATAAGTCAAATTTGGAACACAGAAGTTATCGGAGCACAAAACCGTAATATGTATGAGGTACAAGAAAGCATGCTACTGTGTCACAGTTTGGTGAATAAGGGTTACATTGCAATGAAGGATGTAGTTCCACAGAAACTTGGACTGATGGTTATTGGTGCTGCTGTAGTCTGCCTTCCTTCCCGTGTTCGTGTGGCCATTGAAATCAGACTGGCTGAAAAATAACTCAATGTGAAAGTAACATTTCACTTTATTCAGCTGCAGTCATATTTTTGTGCTGTTTTGACCTGGCTTTGTGGTTATAAATATGTATGTAAATGAAGACTGTGGAGTAGTTGAAATTATGATGGGGTCAGCCTGGAAAGTTGAAGGTAGTTTCTTTAGTATGCTATCTCTCTTTAGGACAGAATAGTTGATACTGCTGCAGTTTATGCATAAATGCATGCACGTATAACTTTATGCCTCCAGCCCTGGAGCATTTATCTTGTGCTCTTAATAACTAGTTTGCAGACTGATTAGCCTTGTGCCTGCTAGTTAGATTGTCTTTTTGTGTTCTTCTTGTTGGTATTCAGACTGGTTAGATCTCTTCTCATTCCAACTGCAGATAAACTTGTAACAAGTTGCTTAGTTAAAGACAATAATCTTCCTGGTGTGTCTAAAAGCTGTTTTCCAATTTCTTTTTGTGGACTTCTTTAGAGGCCATACTTCAATTTCACAGGGATGAAACGTCTCTATAAAATGGTAAAGATGGTGGGTTGTTACCACCACTCTGCATTAAATGCACATGCCTCAAGTTTTTGGAGCTTTTGTGTTCTGCCTTTCAGACAAAACTATATCCTATAAACCCTCCTTCAACCAAACCTGCCTAAAAACTTAATTTTTACTGTACTTTATTAATGAGGTAAATTGGATGAAAGCAAGATCCTATTGAATGTCTTTCAGAGTATTTTTGCTGTTAGTGTAATCTTATCAATAAAGGTTTTTTCTTAAAGATGTTACATCGGTACAACACTAGAAAGCTATTATAAATGTCATTTAGTGCCTGCCTGTAGCTATGCTAATCTAATTACATGCATCAAACTAATGAAAGAGTTCTTGAACATAAGGTTAAAATAGTTTAAAACACCTTTAAAAAATTAACTTAAAGTCTTAAAATTAAACTTTTAGCTTATTTGTTTGTTCATAAGAGAAATGCCTTGTTTGATGGTTCTTAAGAGAGTGTTAAGGCTGACTGTTTTCCAGTCTCATCCTTAAATCTCAATTTCTGAAGGGTTTATGTAACATTTTTTTGAGTGCTCTCATTTCTAATTTAAGTAAACAGCAGTATTGCTTAGTTAGGCTGTTCTGCAGATGGATGAAGACTCCAACTTGGTTTGATTTCCAAGTAGCAGAAGAAACTATTTTTGACTGCGATTTTGAAGATAATTTATCTAGATGGTTTGCTGGTCTGTCATCTGCTATTTTGCTTTCAGACAAAGTGGCTTGTGACTGGTGTGTATGTGTATATTTTCATGCGTCTGCCTCCTTATGTCTTTTCCTTGGATAAATATTTCAAGTCTTAACAGTTTTGTTCCATGTGGAACATTTTTTTCATACGCTGTTAAAGTTATTTCTTTGATTGTCTCTGATGCTTCTATAACTTTCTGAAATACGGAGAAGAAATTTGCTGTCATTCCAAAAGAGGCTTTGCCATTTTATGGCATGACATGGAGTACTATGATGACGTTATGCTATCTAGTTTGCATTATTTACATAACCAAATGTTTTTCTTGCTGCTTTTTATTAATACCTGCATTCAGTGGAGGTTAGTTGACTTTGAAGTTTTCCAGTGTGCATTGCTCCCTACTCTTCAACTTTGTTTTGTTTAATTGGTCCCTGTAGTCTGTTCAATGTCATCTTATTCATCCGTTTTGGCTACCATTCTTTGAGGTTCCTCAAATCCCTTCCTGATTTTTGAGTTGGACTAAATAACTGCTGTCTAAAGAGGAAGCTGGCAAAATGTGTATGTTTATTAATAGAGCTTCAGTCTTAGGAAGATGTACCTGTGCTTAGTGCTGTTTGCCTATCCATAATGATGATTTAATCTTTTAACTTGGTCTTCTTTGCCTCCAGACACTTGAAGTTTTCTGATAATATTAATTCTTCTTTTTCTCATGATTTGATTTCTTTAGCCTCTTAAAGGAATGGTGTTAAAGGCCAACTTGAAGCTTAATTATTGGTCTGTCTTCCTTTTATTCAGTTACTAATTTTGCACACAGAAATGCAGTAGACTGTTCTCAAACAATTATAGCATAATTTGTCTATTCTTTTAGCCAGTTTGAGTTATTTCAGTAATTACAGATAATAACAAAATAGTTAAGGTTTTAGACTCTCTGCTTGGAGCAATGTCTGCTAGAGCAGGCTGCTGAGGACTTTGCCCAGTTGGGTTTTGACCATGTCCAAGGAAGGAGACTTCACAGCCTGTGTGGGTGACTGGTGCTGGTATTTGACCACCCTTGTAGTAAAAAGTTTTTTCTTACATTTAAATTAAATTCTCTGTACTTCAATTTGTGCCCATTGCCTCCTGTCAGAAAACAAGTGAGAAGAGTTTGGCTTTTTTTTTTTTTTTTTGCTACTTCTCCTCAGGTATTTATACACACTTAAAAGATTCCCCCTCCCAGCACGTTCTTCCTGAGGCTAGCCAATCCCACCTTTCTCAGCCTCTTATCCTATGTTAGATGCTCCAATTCCTTGATCATCTTTGCAGCCCTTTGCTGGATTCACAGTAATATGCTGAAGGAGGAGCAGATAGTCTGCTTAATTGGGGCTTCAGACTCTTGAAGCTTCAGGGTCTTGGAGAAGATAAACTCAATCGCTTTCTTGCCATCTCTAGTACTGTCCAGTGTGCTGGCCTCCTCCCACGTTGTTGGCTACTGCTGTGCAAACTGCTGTGTCTGGCTGTGCTATTGGAGCTGTGTTCTAGGCCAGCCCCTTTCATAATGTGAGGGTTCAACAGTTGTATGAAGTTTAGTATTTAATGTTTTCTAAATTTTATAATGATATGATTTACTATTTGAAGAGCCACATGCAGATAATCTTAACTGAGGAACTGAGTGGCAGTTCAGGTTTAGCTGTAGAGTTGTTATGCTCTTGGAAACTATCCTGTTCTGGTTTTCAATTACTCATTTTTAGATTTATGGCTTAATTTATTAATGCTTATAAAATATGTGGGAATTGGTATAAGTATTTGATCAGTCACATTAAAGCATCTTTAGTTCACTAAATGCTAAGAAAATTTTGTAATTGGAACTCTATTTTCTAGCCTTTTAATTTAAAAACAAAAGTGTGTTTAAAAAATATTCAGTTTAGTTTTCAGAAATACCTATGTAAGACTTATTCTGGATTTTTAAGGCTTTTTTTCCCAAAATTTTATGTAGTGTAACATCATTACATGGAAGACAAGGCTTTGTTGGTCTGAATTATGAATAAGAACTTATAATAGAATCCTACACCTCGAAGATCATGCTTTGAAATGAGAGGGCTATTAATAAAATTCTAACTTACACTGGTGTGTCTTGGTAAGGAAAATAAGGATTTTCAGTGAACAATGATCTATAATGTTTAGCAAGTAATTGCCCAGTTCAAAATTGCTTCTGCTCTGTGTACTGCAATGAAGGAGACGTAGTGATTACTTACATCCAAGCTAAGGTAGTATTGATAATATCACTGCTTTATTTTAGAATATTCATTGTGGCAGAAGAGATAGTATAGGTTCTTTCATATATATTCCATGTTTTTTTTAATCTTCTGTTTTGTGAACACACAGTTAAGGCAGCCTTAGTCTGCTGCAGTTTAGCCTTCAGCAAATATGTGCAGAAAGGATAATTCTATGAGGAAACATTCCCTTGTGATCTTGCATTATCTGTTTTACTTCCTGAAATCTAATTTATTACAACAGCTCTGGTTTATATCCAGCCATTAATTTTCATGGGAACTGGCTAGGAATGACTTGTTTTCATAGTTAAGTTAGAGTAGCAGCCCTTTAGCAAGGACGGGACCAATTTAAAAATCATCAGTGTTAGTTCCCAGACACAGGAAGGGATTACTGGGATGCTGAGCCCAAACTTATCAGCAGCATGTCTACAATCCTGTGGAACATTCTCCCTTAGGTGGTGGGGTTGTACTTTGATTGCAAATTGTAAAGCAACTTTCTTGTTACCTTTTTGCTGTAATAAGTAGAAATAGTGAATTCTTTGGCTATCTGTCAGCTGCAGTGTGCTTTATTCACTAAAGCTGTAATTTATGTGTATGTTTAAAGTACCTTGTAATAGTTTTTTTTGCATTTTTAAGAACATAGATGTATGAGGAATAATAAGTAATTTTAAACGTACCAGCTATTAATTTAAGTCCCTTAATCTCTGTTGTCCTCTCGCAAATGACTTATAAATGAGCAGTAAGGATTGCACTCTATTTTATCAATGCTGTAACTCTGAGCAAGGATAAAACACTGTGGTAGAATGTACTAAATGAACTGTGATCTTTAAGCTTTCTGTTTCGGCAGTCAAGAAGGAATGAACAGTCCTTTCTTTTTGAAACAAAAACACAGCTTTAACAGTTGCAAATTCATTACATGATGACCAGGAACAGTGTTCTTGTATACAAGGTAAGAAAGCTGCTCTTTTTTGCAAACAAAAAAAAGTCTTAACTATAACACCAAAAAGGGATTTTTCTAATTGGAGAAGTCCTAGTTTGGGTTCCTACTATATTGCATTGCATGCTTAAGAGCCAAATAATTCAATAATATAATGTTAGAATTCATTAAAAAGTGATCCTTAGTGAATGTTGAGATGGGCCATATCTTTGGAGGATTTTGTCTGTGCTGTCTGTGGTATTTGCACTTCAGAGCACCCGGTTGTCCTTGGACTGACTACAGTGACTGTGTCGTCTTCACTTTGCGGATACAGACATGTACTATCCACATGTCTCTTAAGGAGCTGCTTAGTTTGCTCCAGACTAGAGTCTGGATGGCAGCTAAGCAGTGTACAGAATGAGCAGCTGAACAACAAGGACACAGGTGTAAAACTGAAACCAATTTGCTTTGCATAAGGAGGCCTGTATCTCCTACCAAAAGTATCAGAAGTACTGAGTGTTCTTGGGCCACCTGTCCAGGGTTTACTTGGACAGTAACCTGATCCTGTATTATAATTAAACATGCTGGAGAACATGCTGGGATTGGAATAATCTCAATGGGTTACATGGGTGAGACTGAAAGCCTACTAATTTGTCAGTTTGCTTCGTGTTTAGTCCATACTATAGTAGTTTCAGAGTGGTTTGAAATAGTTAACATCAGCTGCTATATAATGCTCCTTGCTTTTTTTTTTTTTTTGAGAGGAAAGAAGATGTGGTAGTGGTACTTTACCTGAAGATGCTACTAACCTCTGAGCAAGTGAAATTGAAATCAAGAACCTGAACTGTGGTGCATATTTTGGACATGTGTCCCTGGTATATGTCATGGTTCAGAATAACAACCTTCTTGGAAAGTTGGTATAGCGTTAGATAATATTTGTTCAAATCTTGAGTGTACAATTTATATGATGACTTTTGGGTTCTTCTTCAATTCATTTGCAGAAGTGCTGCCAGTGGCCCCTTGAGTTCATTGGTTTAAGTTGTCATGTGTGTGACAAAACTGAAGGGGTATGTACTTTAAAGAAAGCCTGTATGGCTTTGGCACATAAAAGCAAATTTGAAATTGCCCTTCTTTTATACCTTCGAGTCATTTCCTGCCTTTGAAATATTTATGTAGCTTAGGCTCTTCAAAACCCAACATTGCATTCCAAACTTGAAAGAAATTAGAACTCTCAGCTCCTAATGTCTGACACTGCTGGGTACACACAGTCATCTAGAAAACTAAATCAACACTAGGAAGTTTTCTGGAAGCTTAAACCAAATGTGCAAGCTTGAGGTGTATTTTCTAATCCTATCAGAGTAACTCCATTTCTTACAAATTGAAGCATGGAGCATTAAGAGATTTTTATACCTCTGTACATATCAAAGACTTTTGTTCATGGTGCAGTAGTTTAATGAACATTTAGTTTCATGCAGTGAAATCACTGACCCTTGGAAGTGTGTGTAGGGGGACAGGGACAGAACTGGGTAGCTTAGTGGTAAGGCTGGAGTGGAACTGCACAAAACTAGGATGGATAATATTTGTCTTTGCATGCACTGTCAAAACTTGAATCAGCATGACCCAACTCTGGTATTCTGCATATTTATTGCTTTTTCTAATATTAGGCAAAAAAAATAGTATGTTGCATGCAATTCATGCTACCTCAGAGCTGTAAACTGATTTACCTATATAAATATTGTCAAGAAATGTGACAAAATGCTTTTGTAAGCTTATAATTTCAAATAGTGTTAATCCTGAAATTAACAATATCTGGTGTATTTCTTTTTCAGACAGTATTAATGTTTCGTGCATGTGGTATAATACATTTAATTTACTATTAAGAGATGTTATATGATACATGTTCAGTCTCTACATCAAGGTCCTTGACAAAACAACCTCATACTGTATTAATTTTTTTTAGCTGAGCATGTATTATTTCAACAGTTGGTCAAAATATTTTTAAATATTTTGTAAGTAGCCTAATTGTATTTATTAAAGACAACTTTATTGGGAAAATACAGGTAGGGAGAGGCAGATACCGTACAAAGTACTCTGCTGCTTGTTCTTTGGGCTATGGTCCTGGCTTCCTCTGAGCAACTGATATTTCTTTCCTGTTTACGAGGTATCCCACCTAGCAGTCTTCTAGGTGCATATTTTCCTGATCAGGACAGATAAGTGTGGTGCTATAAAGAGTAAATTTAAAAGCCGGGTGAAAAAATGTATCATGTCTTTAAGACTGCCTACAACTGGACCTGTGTGGTTGTTCTGAAGTTTCAAACAAAAAATACGTGGATTCTTAATGTGAGAGCATTCATGTAGGTTTCAAGTTAAGGATCAGAATGAAAAGGATACAAAGTTAACTTCAAGATGAAAATTTGCTTCAAGTTTTACATTACTTTCTGAAGGTGATAAATCTTAGCACTTCTCACTGCTTTTTATCTATAAGCAGTGTGGATTCCGTGGAAACTGAGTGGTAGTTCTTTGGGATAGCAACTCAGCCTGAGAGATTGCTGGTCATTGTCTACTGTGAAGAAGATGTTGGTATTACAAACAGTGTTCTTAAAATGGAAAGGCTTTCATTGTGTTTATGAAGACATTGTTTTTAAAAAAAGAGCTATGCTTTTCTTGAGCTTTTGCAGAGTTCTGTAGACCACTGTACAAACTGTTCTGTAATACTCTTCAATATACTTACTTCTGTTTTTCTGGAAGAGAACAATTTCTGTGACTGAGATTATACAGCTTGGTCATAATCGCTTAAAACCTGGTGACTGCTTTTCTTTTGTCTAAAAAAACCTAAAATCTGAAATAGAGGAGGCTCGATGGACTTTAACAGGTAATTAAGAGCACTGGTCTTAGAAATGGCTACTAGCAGTAATGTGGACAAGGTGACTTGTTTATGAATCTCTGGGTGGTGTGATTGTAGCTGATTAGTAGATGTATCGGTGGTTCTCAGAAATTAAGTAAATCATGCCGCTTTTTCTTTTAAGACATTAAACACTAGATTCTGTCTGCACAGTTTTTAGCACTGTTTCCTGTGTTATAGACCAGTGATGATTCTGACAAAATACATGTTAGTATAATTAAGAATCAGTCCTGATAATATTTCCTGTTCTGGACCTTAAGATGCATCTTTGACTTCTGCTCTGCATCCTGCTTAATAGAGAAGTAACATGCTGTTAATTTTATATGTATATGACCTATATGACAAAAGCCCACAAACCCTTCAACTAGAGAAGGGGGAGAGGTTGGCCTCTAACCAGCCACTGTATCTTGAATATACCCTACCTGTTTCCTAACAAGATACAGGCCCTCACTTCTTACTATTTTTTTTTTAGCAAAGGCCATGTGTCTGCTCAGTATTGCAGGGTTTTCCATCAGTTTGTAAGTTCTACCTTTTCTTAACTTGATTTCTGGATAGAAGAATCATAAGAGTTTTGGTTTTATCTCAGGCTCTCCATGCCATTACCACCAGAAATACCCTGTCTCTGTGCACAACTCAGAGCTTGGGAGTGTGATCAATTAATTTTGAGGTAATCTTACCACTAAGTGTGAAACTGCATAATTAATAAAATTCATTGTTTTCTTGAATAAGTGCCTGTAGTGGCTGACCTTTTAGTGAAGTGTTGAGCGTAGCTTTGGATAACACAGACACTGAGGAATGGGATTAAAGGTTTGTGGCTGGGGAGGGCATGGGTGTTTAATGGGAATCTGAGAGGTGGCTAGAGAATGCCTTAGCAGTGTTTACACAAAGATAGTTGAAATGAGGGGAGTTTGGGACCAGCGTAAATGCAGAGGGAGGAAGAAGGAGCCTCCACCAATTGTCAGGGCTGCTGAAGAAGAGATCAAAGATAAAAATAACTTGCTTTTATTTTAAAGGCAGGACGTGTTTTGTTAAACTACTCTCTAGTGAAAATGCTGTATCCGCACAGATTTATTTTCTTGATTATATAAGATCTTGTCTTCCAAATTGACTTGTACTGCTTCTGATTAGAGCCATGCTTTGCTGTTAACACTGTCATTTGCTATAGCAATTACTGTCTTTGCTGTCTCTGTTTTTTATGAAGTAATTTCCTAATTCCAAAGTCTTTTTCTATGTGCAATTGGTTCAGCTTAGACAGGCACAGGTCCTTAGAAATTCCATAAGTAATGAGTTTCAGTTTAGTAAGACAAGGATATAACAAATGTTTTATGATAGCGGTACTGAAAGATTTTAGAGCTAGTCTGTTCATATGGTTGTCTCCAGTGTAAGGAGTATCAGTTTGAAATTATTATAGTTACATTTTTGCCCTCAGTAGTTATTTTTGGCATGTGCTAAAATCATAAATAGGTAAACTATGTATAGTTGTTCCCCTCCTTACCTTTCTTTTTCCTGTTTTTATCTGGGTCACTATGGGACTGTTGAAGCAAGTGTGGTGGTTGGAGGGTTCTTTGTATTCTGAATGGCATGATATATACTGAGGTGCAATGCAGCCTTTCTAAATGACACTGGTGCCAGTAATTCAGTGATGCTTGGCATCACACTGGACCAGTAATGTACATTTTGCTTTTATTGGTGTTTTTTCTTTTGTCTTGCTCTGCTTGTCTGTTCTGCTGCACTGGAATGCTGGGTGACATGGGCATTTTCAGCCAGTGATGCAAAATATGCAGAAGTGATATTATACCAGGAGAGAACTGGCAAGGTGTAGATTATAGTAGAAGGAGATGTAGTCAGCACATTCAGTGGAGTCTGGAGAGTAACTCAGCTGGCCAGATGCAGGCTTCAACTTTAGGGTGGGCTGAAACTGCAGTCTACCCTGGCTGAGCTGACTACATCTCTGCTGACTCTAGTGGGAGCTTTGACTCCTCACTCACACAGACATCTATGCTTGGGTGCTTTAACGTGGAAGCTGACTCCAACTCCAGGTGTCCTGTTTTGACCCAGAGCGCTTCATTTTTGTTGGTGAGCACAAGAAAAAAATTCTGTCATACTCTTGTGAGCTACATCTGTACTGTCTTCACTCTGACTAACAGTATGCACACTCCAACATGCACATTAGTGCCTGCTAGTTAGAGATCACATTTACAAACCCAGTTAGTTGGATCTTTAGGGGTTTTATTGTCAAAGGTACCTTCCTTTTTGAAGGTTTATCAGAGCCTGATAAGATCAGTACAGAAAACAGTTCCTTATAGAACTGTTTGCTCTGATGTATGTAGTTACTAGTTTAGCTGTATTTGCGGAAATGTCGTCTTTGTATGAGCTTCAGCCTCTAATTACTCTAGAATTTATTTCATGTGCATATGGAAAACAGGCTGAGTTCCTGTGGCCAATGCTTTTGTATGATTTTGTTCCTCAGAAGTAAAGGTAGATTTGTGTTTTTGTTGGAATGCTTAAATTCATTTATGTAGCTCCCAACACTTAGACTATAATTTTAGGTGCTGCATTATTTTCAGCCATTTGCAAATATGAGGTGGTTATAGGCAGCTTTTCCAGGAATGATTGTGGCCAGTGGCTTGATGTGCAAAGTTAAGCTACACAGAAGAAAAATCAATGTGAATACATGAAGAAAGATGAAGTAGTTTACCAGCCAACATTGATAGATTAACGTGTGTTCTCAGAGGCAAGATATAGCTGCTCAGTGTGATGATTTCCACCCTGCCCGTCCCCCCCCCCCCCTTCTGTTTCCAGTTTTGATCTTGGCAGGATTACAGAGCCACTGGTATGCATAGAGGACAGACAGTGTCAGTCAGTTATGTCCTGTCTCTGGGAGAGGGAATTCATGCTGAGCCCCACATTTGGTAGGAGGTGGAAACTGAAAATTGCTTTCTCTCTGAAACAGCACATTGCTCCTCTGAAAGCTGTCATGGTAGGGCATAATACTTTGCCAAAGTATCTGGGGGATGCCAGTTGGTACCTGCCAGTCAACTTTTTTTTTAAATTTTAAAATCTTGGCTGGGCTAATATGCTATTTGAGACTTTTGGTCATGTGTTAATTATATCTCATGAAGATAACCAAATACTTGTAAACAAAGTTTGGAGGTTTTTTAGGAGGCAAATGTCTGATAAGTAAATTACCTGACTAGGATTTAACTGGATATAAGCAAATACAAATGGGAGCATTCTGGTAGTTTTTTTCTTATTCTAAGGAAAACACTTAAGAAAACATTGCAGAAAATATAACTTGAAAGCATTCAGCTATAACATAGAATTTGTAGATACTTTTGGGTTAAGTTGGTATGATAGGTTAGAACAATAATTGAAAAACTGAATCTGAAAGCTTAGACGTTATGTATGCTGATCTCTTGATGTAAAAAGTCCTGACTGTTTACATTGGTACTCACTTTTTTGTATGCTAAATATATATATGTTATGTGTTAAAATACTTCTGTTTTGTTTATCATTTAACTTGAGCATACTAATTTTTTTTGTTGTGTAATGCTTTCAGTTTCTCTGAAAATAGGCCATTTGCTATGAAAATAGATTGCTGTAATAGCATGCTGCCTGGTTTTGGCTTAAACAGATGTAGGCAGCCAGTGGCACTCAAGGTTCTGCATGCAAATAAAGGGCCACTTCTTTCTTAACACTTATTGTCTGTAGAGGGGCAGTGCTTCCCTATTTAAAATTATTTTAAAGAGTATTTTAGCTTTTTTCATTCTGAAATTGTTCCTTTTTTCCCCTTATCTCAGAATATTACCTAGACAATTCATCTCAAGGTTTTGTTTTGCAGATCTTCAGCAGCAAGATGTAACGTGTCTGACTTGCTGCGTGTGTCAGCTCTCAATACTTTACTGATGTATATTGCAGTTATGAAGCACTGGTTTCTACAGTTTCTGTAGCTGAGTTTTTTTGCAATCGTTTGCTTTTCCAAGTGCTCAAACCGGGGAAGAAATGCAGGAAAATGGAATTACTTCTGTTATCTTACTTAGTATTACTATTATTTTTATTACTTTTATGTCCCTCATATGAAATGAAGTAAAATGTTCTCCATTTTCAATTGGAAAGAGGGCAAGGTAAAAGTAACACTTAATCCAATTAATGTTTTTTCCTGCTCTGATTCATTGTGATGACTTTGAGCATGTGGTAGTAACCGAGCATGAGCTGCTTAAAGTCACAGAAACCAAATCCCCATTATTTCTGCTCATTGAAGGGAATAAATTAATTACCAGACATTAATCTTTAGGTAATTGCTCGCTGAACAGGAGATCTTAGCTCTTAAAGAAATTAGTTTTGTAAGTTTATAGAACTGTCAGAACTAGTGAACTATTTTACAAGGTTAACCATAAGTGAACAGATGCTGAGCTTTCAGTTTTGCATGCGTAACTATTGCAGTTGAACCTTGCAGCATATGTAGTATGTGGTCATAGATGTCTTTCCCCTTATGAGTTTTTAGTGTATCTTGTCAACTGCAGTTTAAGCTGAAATTTGTGTCAATGTTTCTGGCAGTACAGAGGTAGGACATTTGTAGATAAGACAGAGTATATATTGCCGTTTTGAATGACCAAAGTTTGAGTTTGAAATAACTCACTCATTTTGGGTTGGTTTTCTAATTTGGACATAGAGGGAGGCAGGTGTGCTTCAGCTCTAGACAGTCTACCCTGTGGCATTGCATTACACATGTAATTTTCCTGCTTCTCCTTTATTTTACATAATGTAGGCAGGTTAGCCCTCAGATTCCTTTTTGTTCTTGATAACTGGGTGGACTTGTGATTTATGCCTCTAGGGTATTGGTATTTGAAAGTCAGGCCCCTTATCACTGGTGGTCATCACTACTTTGCCTTTGGAGAGCAGCCTGAAAGAGGGTGTTAGGAATCATTATTTATAGCTGCTAGTCAGTAGCCTTAGGCCACCCTTACTGCTTTGACCTCACTGGAGTCTTTTACTTTGTGTAGGAACAGACTTCCTCCCCCACACATACATCTGGAAACATCGCGGGCCCCAAAGCTCGAATCTACCTAAAAAATTACTGTGTCAGAATAGTGCCTGTTAGCTTCTTTTCAACATCGTGTATTTGCAAGATAACTAAGGGGTAATTTAAATGGTTTCTGGATCTTTCTGACCTGATGGGTACTTTCTGTCTCTGTAGATTCTTGCTATGGGTAGTTTATGCATTTTTTTTTTTTTAAGGCTACAAAAATCTGTATTTGCCTATGTCAAATTCCTATTCTGCAGCTGGTCTTTACAAATTACAGGATATACTCCTGATTCTTACACTATATATTACAACATTTACCACATTACATCTTTGATCAAAATTCCACACGGATTCTAGCAAAGGGATAACAATACCCTGGTTAACTCAAATTAAATACTGTGATTGGAAGTAATTGTTCCATGAAGCATGCTTCTGCCTGTCAATGAGAACCGGACTTCTTTCCTGTAGACAGTCTTTTCATTGTGGAATCTCTGCTTGAAATTTCTTCACTTTAAAGAAGTGGGCTTTATTTAATCTCCTTCCATTCATTTTAATTACTGTCAAAATATAAAGAAATAGCAGACTTGCCATATAAGTACACTATTATTAATATTCTGTAAGGACAAAGTGATCTCAGTAAGTCATGCTTGGCTTATATTTATAGTTGTCATAGAATTTCATGTTAATACTGTTGTAAATTTCTATTCAGAGTGCTATTTTAAATAATAGGGAAAAACACTGAATCTTTGGACTTAATCTGGTTAAATTTGTGCATCAAGCAAATACTTCTGTGCCCCTAAAGACTGAAGCGATATCCTCTGCAATCTTCAATACATTCTAGTTACATGTATGCCATCATGTTGGAGGTAGCTCTAGCTATGCTTTTGAAATCGCTTATCTTAAACCTAGCCATGGTCAGACACTCAGTTGAGTAGATTGGTTTTACAGCTGTTCTTAGCACACCAAGAAAGCGAGCCGGGGGGGTTGGGTGGAGAGGTGTGGGTGAGTGGGGAGGGTGTATGCATATTTTCCTCTCCATAGACAAGTTATAACAAGCATTTGTACTCCCTCCACTCTGGGAGGAAAGGGTGCTAAGGGTTCTGCGTAACTCTCAAAGACTATGGGGAATGATTGCAGTGAGCAGGAGGAGAGTGGGCACAGAGGCTTCTGAGCACTCATCAACAGTCAACCTGCAGACATCCACAGGCAGGGAACAGTGGAGGTAAAAGATACTTGCTGCAAATAATGTGTTTTTGACACATGAACAGAAAACATTTCCTTTTGCACAGGTGAACTTCAGTTTCCAAATGCACACACACCTGCAGTTTTAGGAAAGAATAAAACCAGAATCAAACACAGCCTACTGTTTTCAGGTTTGTTTCTGTCATGGCACAGCTCCAGTGTTTTGGTCATAAAACCTGTACACAGTGGAAATGCATTCGTTAAGGGAAAGAGATCAATATTATATGTATTTGTGATTACAGATCTGAATTTTGATAGTAACATTGATTAGAGTAGTAAAATTAAATTATTCTAGACTTATTTGAATAGGCTGATATAAAATGCAGAGGTATGCGATTTCAAACATGGGTCTCCTGCAAGGATACCGTGCACATGCAGCTGTCATGCACAAACCAGAAAATGGCTTTGTGCACAGCTTATCAGAAACAGCAGGTGGAACAGTGTTACTTTTTCCCCAACGTTGTCTTTGAGTTTGTAAGTACTTTAGTTTTGCTTTCTTGGACTGCTGCTAATAGACATTTACTTGATTTGGTATTTCCTAATGTCTTTTTATTGCTAATTTGGACTTAATTAGTAGTGCTTTATATATTTCTTGAACACTTGAAAGTTAGATCTAAACCCAGATAGCTCAACTTCTGAGTTTTATGAAGAAGTTTGAGTATGCAAAATAAGTTTATTTTGGTTTGTTTTCATGCTTTTCTTAAATTTCCAGTGGTATAACTAGATGTTTTGTCTTGACAAGTAACATGTCCTATATTTTTTTTCTGCATAACTTTAGGGATAAGGAATTCTACTAAATATAAAAACTTATTATACCTAGCTGTTAATGGTATTAATAAATCAATGCTAATTCTGTAACTGTTTTGGATTACTGTGCAAGACAGAAGTCAGATTCCTTAGAACTTCTGTTCACATGGTCTTGGGCTTCCAAGTATTTAGCTGTTAAAATGCTTGAGTTGAAACTTGTTCTCATCTGGACTTCAACTTCTGAATGCAAACTGAGAACCATGGCATCATAAGAGGCAGTCATAGCTTTTATTTTGGACATGAATGGTTGCATACATCCCTGAACAGGTGATTTACTTTTTTTGAGATTTGAATTGTCACTAATGAGTGGTTAAATTGTGTCAGTGAGCTCAGTGGCATGACTATGGTTGAGAAAACAAACAATCTCGGCATTAAACCTGATCATAAAGCTTTTTCAATAATTGAGTTCAACTTACTGTCTTTTTAAAGTAGTGTCTTCAGTGATATGATAAATCTTCCAAAGAGAATCAGGAGCTGCTGACATAAATACGTAAATCAACTCTAATTTTCTCACAAATCTGATGATTAAAACTGATGTTTTATTTACAGTTACCAGCTTAAGTCATTCAGGAACAAACCTTTAGAGTGAGCTAAGGAAAGTTTTACTTAACAACAGCGATATTTTTTTGATATTTTAGTTGTGTTGTCTTGTTTGTATTTGGTAGCTGTGGACAAGAGAATCTCATTGCATAAAAGCATTCCAAAACCTCAATTTATAATGATGTGCTTGCACAGACATGCAAGAAAGATCTATGACCTTTCAAGTGTCCTGGCAGTAGATTTTAGAGGAAATAGCCCTGCTTGTGAAACTCTTCTAGTTGTGGTGCCTGTATTCCTAGAATCATAGAATAATTAAGGCTGGATAGGATCTTTGGCAACCATCTCGTTCAGCCCCCTGTTCAGAGCAAGTTCAGTTGGATCAGATTACTCAGAGCCCCATCCAGTCAAGTTCAGATGGTCTGCTATTGCTCTGGGTAACATGTTCCAATGTTTGCCCTTGTAGTGAAAAATCCCATGTTCTATTGTCAACCTATAGTGCTGTAGCTGTGCGCCTTTGAGCAGTGTGTTTCTGTTTCCTGTATGTCTTTTAAGTAGTTGTAGACAGCAAGATCTGTGCTGCTTCTGCCTCCCAAGCTTTTTCTTAAGGCCGAACTAACGCAATTTTCCAAGTCTTTTCTCCTATATTAGCTGCCCCAGCCCTCAATCATCTTGGTGGCCTTCTCCTGCACTCACTGCTCTCTGTCAATGTCTGTCTCATGCTCTGGGGAGCAGAAAACTCAGTGCAACTCCAGATACAGCATTATGAAAGTGGAATGCCTGTGTCCCTCAGCCTGCTGGCAACGCTCCTGCTAATGCAACCTGGAACACAAATGCAGTCAGTTTTTGTTGCTGAAGGGCACACTGACTCAGATTCAGCTTGTGTCCAGGTTTCATGTCCCTTTCTGCAAATCTGCTTTCTAAGAAATCAACCTGCAGCCTAGACTGGCTTCTGTTATTTTTTTTTCATCCCAGCTGCTGGACTTTACTTTCTTTGAATTCCTTCTGGTTCCTGCTGGCACACTTCTCAGCATGTTGAGGTTCCTGCACATAGTAGCCCTGTCCTTTAGCATGTCAGTCACTCCTTCCAATGTGATGTTGTCTGGACTTGGTGCACATGAAGTCTTTCTTTTTGTCTGTGTTATCTCTTGTAAAACCAGGTGTATGGCTTTAATGCTTAACTTTAAATTATTATGTTAATAAGTTATTCATTGTCATTAAGACTATAACACTATGTATTGCATGATTGTGTATCATGCATGAGCAAATAGAATTACATAAAAATAATAGGTCACACTTCAAACTGATCTAAGCCAGTGTTCTGTATCCAATAATAGTAACCAATGCTTAAAAAGTAGTCCTTCCTGCTATATACGTTCTTCCCTTTAAAGTCAGTGGGGTTTGGATTTGGGAAGTCAGAGAAGCCCACTGTATATCAATTGCTTCTTTCAAAGTCATTTAATACCTGTGGCCTTCAGAATGCTCAGTTGTACAGGATGTACAGTTGAATTAATTTTTTTAACATAATTCACACTTCCTTGTGTTCTAAATGTGCTTTCTGGTAACTTTAGGAGTCCCATCCCATTTTTGTTCTATGAGAAATAAAACCCCCCCTCTCCCTCTTATTTTATCCGTATATATTATCTCTCTAAAACCAAACACCACCCCCCAGAAAAATCCCCCCTAAACTCCCCAAACTACAAAAAAAAACCCCAACCAAACTACAAAAAACCCCCAAACCCCCAAAACCCACAACCAAACAAAACAAAAAAATATCTACCTTTACCTGCAATCACCTGAGTTCTGTTCTAAGAGGAGGAGTTTTGTCATTTTAGCCGTTCTCCCTTTTCCAGGTGGTTTGTTAATATTGCCAAACAACAAGGAGACTTAATATGGATTATTTCTGGATGTTGCTGGTAACTGCTCTCTGTATGCTAATCGACCTCTTCTTGTTTCTTTTAGCTAATTTATTCATACCTCTGAGGGCTCTTTCCTCTTGTCCAAAGAAACTTTGTTTTTCTAAGGATCTTTCGTGATGGATGAACCTTTTGTTGAAAACTTCAAGAAGTTCTAAGCAATTGACATTAGACTTACTTTGAATGGCATGTTTAGTTTAGCATATCCAGATAATTCTCAAGAAGTGATTCTATCTAAACACTGTTTATTTAAATCTTTATTCAAAAGATGCTTAATCAGAATTCATGATTGCTTGATGAATGGTAAGTATTTAAACCTGCTCTTAGGTATGCAAAAGCTCATGATATTCAGCTATTTTGAAGAGGCCTTGCATCAGAGGAGGCGACCTCTTTATTATGCTGAAGAAATACTTCTGTTTTGTTTTAGTGCTTTCTAGAATAAAATGTAAATGATGGGGAAAAGAATCCTCCTTAAAAAAAGAAAATAAAAAAACCCTTGTAAAATAATAAGAACTTAAAAAGTGCAAGTTTTATTCTAGTTTCTTAAAAGGCAGAAAGCATACTTAAAATAACATTTCTTGAATTGTTTACTGAAGTGCCTTTTATATAGAGGTTTAGTTTTTAAAACAGTTCCTAGTTGTATCTTTGCCATGCAAAAATGCCGTGAGGTTTTTTTTAAAGAATAAAAAGATTTTCCCATCTCCCCCCCTTTTTTTTTTTAAACAATACCTTTATTGTATCTGGTTATGTTAAAGCTATGAAAAGGTTAAGTGTTCTTCATGAGGCTCCTACCAGCCTGCACCTAGAAGGATCTTTAGTTCTTATCGTTAGGAAAACTTTTATTTATGGTCACCAATATTGAAATGTATGGCATCATCTGTTTGACTTGGCGGGACTATGTGAAGTTATTCTTTGACTGGGGTTGAAGGAGTAGGGGAAAAATATACTCTCATGTCTATTTCCTTGCAGGCTTTTTAAGAGCACAAATGACCCTGTTTGACAGTAGCCATCTTGTATATGAGAAACTTTAGTGAACTTGACCTCTCTCTAAGAGCCTGTCCCTAGTTGCATTTACTAGAGGAAGTTAAATACTCATAAACATTACTGTTTTGTGTCTTTTTATTTTCCAGCTTCTGGAATTTCTCATGCAAAGTCTGTATTATTCTTAAGGGTAAGCTCATTGCAGAACTACCAGAATCCTTTGCTTTCATTATTGGATATGTTAGTAAGGATTTTTTTAAATTGAGTCACTTCAGAGCTCCTGAAAGTAGAAGCATTGCCTCAAGCTAAGCATGGTGTTGGCAGGAGCTATGCAAACTTCTTTGTGTAGTTTTTGCCAAAAAACCTAATTCTTGACCTGAAATATCCCTGCTGTTTCCAGCTGTGAACTTCATGAACAAACACTATGAATTTTGACAAGCTGGTCATTATTCATGCAGAATAATTTATTAGATCAAATTCCTGTCCTAATTAGTTTCCCTTTGTTTTTTAACAAGCTTTACTTCGTTCTTGTTTTCACTTGTTTTCTAACAAGTCTTACTTTCTTGCCAATTTCATTGGGTTGAGTAGGTGATCCTAAAAAAAAGAGTGAATGAGGCAAGTGATGTTATGTAGCATTGTCTAGCTTAAATGGAAGGCACTGCATAAGAATGTATTAAAATGCAACATGATTGAGTTGGTGTATGGAATTGTCTGAATTGGTCTTTAAATTGTGAGGTTCATAAACCAGGAGAGAATTAATTAAATTTGAGCTATAAAAGAATGTTGAATTTGGAGTGGCTTGGCATTTAAATTGCTGTATCAGGTGTTTTTCACAATAAACTACTGTTACATACTATTTAGGAAAGCAGGAATTACTCTTGCAACCAAATCTTCCCCCAAATATTGGGAAGTATTGAGTCAGGCATAAAATAGTCTGTACTAAGGCTAATATGTTATTTCCTTGATGCCTGGGTTATATGTGGATGGGTACTGTGGACTGTTCACTTGGTTGCTACGGTATCATTTTTTTTCCCCTTAACCTGTACCATTTGTCCCCCTCCATTTATGCGATGGATAATGTCGTAGCAAAGCTCATTGTAAGCCCTTCAAGGATGAGGAGGTGATGTTTACTTAAAACAAACCAACACAAAAACCCACACCAAAACCCAATTGAACACCCCCCAATGCACACTTTTATACTGTCAATACTCATACGCATGAGCATTGAGACACATGTATCCAAGTATCCTGTCAAGCAACCAGACCACACAGATGAATGTGTCGAAGTGGTCTTGCTAGAAGTCCTCCCAATGAAATGAGCAATGTCAGATTCTAGCTGTCAAATCCTCATGTCTTCTGGGTTCTTAGATCAGCAGTTGTGTGCTAAATTCGGATGTGACTTTTGTACCCTATCTCTGAGTCATTAGGATGTACTCAGTCTTTTGTCTCCCTATCTTGGCTGTCTTACAGTTTCAATCCTATTATTTACCTTCCCACCATTATCTCTTAACGACTTAGGTCTATAGTTTGTCCCTTGTTTTGGTGTAAATGCAGTCCTTGTTTTACTAGCTTGGGTATTTTGAGGAGCTGATATGTAGTTGTGGTGATCTTTGATCTGTTTGTCTAGGTGCCTTCTACCATTCTTTCTGGTGCTTCCACACCCAGGCATTCCCACTTATTGTCCAATCATATCAGTCTTAAATTTTTTCTTACAAAGTATCTCTACATTTGTCTCTATTTCATGCTTGTAGTTCCTGATCTGTTACTGCCTCTTAAACCGCCAGAATATGTTTCAGATCTATTGTCTGACTTGTTAAAATTACTCAGTTTATTAACATAACTTCTGCTACCCATTCTTGTATGAGGCTCTAGCTGGTTTGCTAGAATGTTTTTGTTCCTGTCCTGTCATCCAGGAAATCTCTCTAGTCTTCCTTCTCACCCCTTTCTTGGTGTGTGTGTGGTGTGTGTTGTGGTTTTCCCTGCCCCATCTTGCTGATGCCAGAGGAAATGCAGGACTCTGCTGTCACACAAGCTTCAGCTGCTGGGCTGGGCTTATCAGCTTAATCCTTTTCTTTTTCTTGGTATTGCAGGCTCCTGTCTTGTTCATACATGCATATTGCCCTATTCTCAAGTCCTATTAACCTGCTCAATATTTTGTAATTTTTCTTGATCTGTTTCCTCTCAGTAAGCACTCTTTTTATCAATATAAAGCTATTTATGAATTTAACTGACAGGGGGGCCTCTGGGGGAGGCCATTTATTTTAGTGCAACTGAGATGTCTTCTTCCCCTACAATACAATATAGGAAACAATTATTTTCAGTTCTTCGTTAAATGTTCCTTACAACAATTTAGCACTCCTGGTGCCCCATCACTTAGCTATATAGTAGCTGGGAATAAGTGTTACAGTAGCTCTTTGGGATGATGAGCTTATTTCTGAAGAAACACTATATGTGAAAACTGCTTTGTTAAAATGGTGGGATTAAAACTGAACTTTCAAAATTAGAACTGTCTTGTTTAGACAGCTCTGAGCTTTACTCTGTCACTGTTTTTTCATCAGCTGTTTCAACAGACCCGGTGGAAGAAGGAACTAATTATTCTTGTATGACAAGTGCAACTTCCTGAAAATACAAGATTGGACCAGAGGGGAAGGACTAGTGTATTTTAAATAGGACTATAGTGGGTTTTTTTTCTCTTAGTTCTGAGTGTTTGGGAAAATATCAGGCCAGATTTGACAGCCTGAGAGCAAGGCTGCTGCAGCTTTGTGTCCCTGGTCTAGCCAGTAGTGAGACTGAAGATGTATTTCCAGGAGGCACACTTGGACAGAGTGCTCATGTACACCACATATACATGTATACATGGCTGACCACACACATGAACTGACAGACACTCTAATAACAACACTCACATGAACACATCACTAGCGGCTTCATGCTATTCCCTTCTCTAGCTGAACAGAATGGGGCTCTGCTAGGGAGAAGTGTGTGTTTGTATATGTATCTATATCTATTTATAATATATGTATACATGTTTGCAGTGTGGATCCCTCCAGGTGTTGTTCTTGAACACTTAAATACGCACACAGATGGCCTGTCCCTGCTCAGGAAAAGGTTAGAAAGGAATTTAGCAAGAAGACAGGACAAGCTATGCTGCTCAGGTACAAGGCATGGCCAGACAAGTGTACTAACCACCAAACTGTTTACATGTGACCACTCCTTTTTCTCCTGTTAACCCTTTTATCCCTCTCCACCACGCTTCCTCACTCCCCCACCCTGGGCTGGTGCTATCAGGGCTGAAGGCTCTAGCTGTGGGCCTGGGAGGAGCCAGGGCAGGATGTTATTTGGGCTTCCCCCTCCTGTCATTGCCTCTTTGGGTTTGCAGATGATCTTTTATTGCATAACCCAACACTGAGCAAATGGAGCTTGATGGAAGACACAGTCTGATACCTGTTAAGGTCGGTAGCGGTGCCTGCAGCAGGCGTTTGACCAAGCTCAGTGGAGTTGTCCTCTGTGAGCAACAGAACTAAAATACTTTGTTTAGGTACTTACATGTAGTAAATAGCAATTTTCCATGTTTTGTTGTGTTTTCTGCATTTTCTTCTCTTGGCAGCTGTAATTTATTTGTCAGTGGAAATAGTCCTGTGTCTTAAGCTTTTTACATCATTATGAGAGCTAGGAGCTTTCTTTATGTTCTAGAATACCAAAAATCCCTATACGTGTCACATGGCTGTTTTCTGTGAAGTTTGGATATGTGTTATATACACATTAATGTTAATATAATCATTATTCATGTCTTCTAGTAACAGTTACTGTTTATGATGTAAAAGCATTTTTGTTAGGTTTAATGTTACTTTTAGTTCTTCTCTTCCTTCCCCTTAAAACTAGAAATAGGGAATAGTAGTTCACTTAATCATTTGGAGCTAAGATCTGACTGCAAAGATGGGCAATTGTTGGTGTAATTCCCTAATTGATCTAGTGAGGTTACTGTTCTGGGAATAGCATTAAAGTAGACATGGTTGTAGAAATGATAGTAGCTAAGCTACTTGGTGCTTAGATTGCAAGCTGATAAAATAAAACCACATTTAAAATGCTAAGACTCTTTTAAGAAATTAGAATGCAATGTTAATGGATGGAGATTGGTCCTTCAGCAGAATGACTTGAGTGCTTTTCTTTTTTTGATAACTGTTATATTATTCTATAATGTACTATTATGCAATATAACGAAAAAAATCTCTGATTGTATACCTGTTCTTGCCATTGACAAAAATGGCTGAGTCACTGTAAGAAAGTGATTCAGATTTGCACAGCTTAAGCGAGACTATTGCAATTGGTAGGCAGAATGGTGGATTTAGGCTTGTTTTCAACAAATATAGAGGTTCTCTAGTGAACGATTAAAGAGTAAGGCGTTAACTCCCTAAGGTCTTCCAACTCTTATCAGATATTTAAAGGAGATAACAGATTCCAGTGGTTTTCTTGACTAAATTTTACAGTTTCTCTTAAAAGAAAAAAAGACTTTCATACCTTAAGGCAGTAATAAATGATTTTTTTAATCTAGGACTTCAGAGAAAAAAAATTATACTGGGCAGTGTGTGCCTGTGTCCATTTGCTCATGGTGGGTACAAAGAGTCTTTTCAATACAGCTGCCCAGAAGCTGTAAGAGCTAAAGGCATTGGTGAAAAATAGGGGAGGAAATGAACCAGCAGTATGGTTGGCTCAGAGTTTTGTAGTGTTGTACCTACTTATCTTATAAATAAGAGCTTTGGACTTCAGATATTTTTCAGAACACAACAGAATACTCAGTAAAACCATTGGGTTTGTGTTAAAGATTGTGGGATCTTTATTAGGTGAAGTTATTCTTTCTTTAAAAGAATCTTCAGAAAGTTGTATCTCTAAATCAAACCTTGATGTTGTGCTTTTTTTTTGGGGGGGGGTGGGAATAGGGGGCGGGGGAGCAGGTATTGTAGTTTTGGTAAAGGATCACTAATATGTGGATCCAAAGTAAAAGAATAAGTAATGTAGTAGGAATATTATTGGAATAGAAAGATGTTTCTTGAGTTGAAACCCAGATTTATTCCAGACATTGTTAATATATGCTTTTTACTTTATATATATATGCTTTACTACTTTATCTTTTTTCCTAGATTTTACCTATATTACCCTACTCTGAATTTGACAATAAATTAATTTTCATTAAGTTGAGTCTGTTTTGCTTGTGATAGTAAGTAATTGGTGAGTGATCTGTCGCTATCCTTATCTTGACCCATGAGCCATTTGTTGTATTTTCTCCCCTCCCTGCCCTGTTCAGCTGAGGAGGGGAGTGATAGAGCTGCTTTTTGGTGGGTACCTGGCATCCAGCCAGGGTCAACCCACCACAAATTTAAATTCTCAGCTGTAGAATATGAATTTAAAATAAATATAATACTCCTTTAAAATAGTTTTGAGGAAGTGTTTGCTTTCATGTTTGACTCAGAGTTTCCTAAGAGACATTTTAATGGTTGGGAGAGGGGGCTTGTGATTCAACAGCTTAATGGGAAGCTTTTTTTAAAAAAAATTTGTACTTTACTGTAAATATAATCTAAATTTTAAGTTACCTGTGGTAAGTGTTTGCAGTGTCTGTCTGGAGATGTTAGTCAAAATCCTGTTGGTGTAAATAAATATGAATAAATGTGTAACCTCTTTTGATTTTTTGCAAACTGGGTATTATACTAGATGGGACAGATATGAACTCTAAACCTGTGAAGAAGTACTTCAAGCTGTAGTTTGTATGTCCTGTATCTGTCAGACTGATTGATTTCATTTGCATGTATGAAGTATATATGCAGCAAGTTACATTCATGAGGGTCCATCAGCTGTATATTCAAGATAAAAGTACTTTGTGTGTGAAAAGTAGCAATTTGTTCAGGTTTTCTAGATGTATGGCAACCTGGGCATTTGGATTGCTGGAAGTCAGATACAAGATAACTGCTGGAGTAGTTGAACACTAGATTAAGGAGAAATAGTTTATTGTCCCAGGGAGTGATCTTGGCAGACTTGAGAGTTTTGGAGGGGGATGAGGAAGAACAACAAGGTGAAGAGTTACAGTGACTGGTTCACTTGGTTACAGAGTTCACAAGCTGAGTCACCTGTTCATGTAACTGATATAAAGGCCATGTGCTGACATAGAGAATTACCTTGTCATATGTTTTTTCTTGTATTTGCTCTTATCAAGGTTTCTATGCAAATGATCCTCTCTTCCTATTAAGCCTCTGAAAGGGACAGCATTTTATTCCATTTGTTTGCTGTGCAAAAGCTTATGGTACCCCTTTTATTTTACTTAATTTTCAGTATTTGAAGGGAGGAGAATGGGAGATGTGGGTAAAGGAAAATATGATGCATGTAAATCCTCTGTTTATCTTGGCTTGTGAAAACAACACTTAATTCTTAATATCACTTTTAAACAGTGTGGTTTTGGACTTGTATTTCCATTTGGCAGTGTTTTTGTAATAAGACTCTTTATATGTAAATATTGAGGAAAAAATTAAGCATTCTCTGTGAAAGATAGGCATACTGAACTTATGTCACCTCACTTTAGCTTTAAGATTGCTTCTTGTAAAGTCAAATGTAGATTTCCACATAACTCATAGCACAAAATAATGTTACAATCCCGAAGAGAGGATTTTGCTGTAGAATTCAATGTTTGCACTTGTAATACTGAATGCAGGCACATGCCTCTGAACACTTGTCCGTTTTTTTGATTGAAATGTCCTGTTTCAAAATAGACATTTTCATTTCTATATAAATGCAGATTCTTCCCCTCTGAAGCAGATGCTAGTTCAATAATAAGATCTTGCCTTGAAAAATATTTACCTGTTAAAGCATCTAAACGATTTGTCCTAAAATCATTTTTTCTTAGGTTTTATTTGTTCTGTGTAATAGTATTTTGGGTTTGGTTAGTGTACCTTCCTTCTTTACGGTAAATTGTTACTGAAAATGGGGACTTGTTTGCCTATAAAGCCCTAAATGGGATGCTTTTAAGGATAGTGGGTGGATAGTGGGGAATGGTGGTTTGTAACATTAGGAGGTCTTTTAGGTAACAGTTTGAGCCTTGAAGATACGGATTTGAGGCCTGAACTGAGTTTAGTTATTCAGTAGGGACCTACAGAACATAAGGGGAATATGTTGATGTAATCAGAGAATATACACTGTTATCTGTACTGAGGTGCTCATGAGGTTACTGAGATGTGATGGGGTCTCTTAGCCAATTCTGGTGGATTCAGAATGATCTTTGCATGTGAAAAGTTAAGGTTTGTGAGGTGCTTGATGGCAAACTATGCTTCTGAACTTCAAACAGCATACCCAACTTACTTGTGAAGTCAGATTTCTTTATCTTGTCTGTTTATATCTTCATCATGGTCTCACAAGGACTTCTGATGCTGTAGAAGTGAAATGTATGCTCTTGCCATTTGAAAGGCAACCTTTATTTGCAGGTCTTGCCCCAGTGCACGTGAGGTGGGGGAAAGAAGATGACTAGTAGCTCCATAAGCAATTTTAAGTCTTGAGATCTATCTGTAGCTCTAGAACATGAGACCGTTGCATGACACATTTAGTTGCAGGTGTGTTTGGAATATGTCTGTAACTGTTGGTTGTGAGAGCAGTTAGGATTAAGCCTTTCTGGCAAATCAGGCTGTCATCTTTGAAGTTAATAGCTAGTGCTTTCCTACATAGAATGTTACTGATCCTAAATCAAAACAGAACATGATCCTTGGTCTTCAACTGTTGGTATTAAAAAACCAAAACAGTGCTAATTTGGGAGGAGGAGGAAGGAAAAGATAAAAATGTGCCTGGAAAACAGTTCTGGAATTCAATTTTTTTAGATCATTAGTTAAAAATGTGATTGTGCTTTGAAAACTGTCTCAGACAGTCAGTAGAAAACATTCTTGTATGACTTCTAAAAGGAAAAAACAAGTAGTTACAGCCATTTCTTATCGATTTGTTCCTTGTTTATTCTTCCTACCACAGCATTTTCAGACTTTATTAAGTGTCAAAGGTCAAGCTCAGTTTGCCATGAAATCCAAATGCACGTGTTTTTCTGTTAATGATTGACTTCAGCCTTCCTTTAAAGGTTCCTGAAGGCTTAATACTTATAATCTCTACCAGCAATATTTTGCCTAACTCCACTTTTTACTTTCGAGCTTTTGTTTTAGCTTTTACTAACTTAAACATTTGTTTATTTTCCTCTAACTTTTAAAACTATGTAGAAGATTAGCGGTATCTCTAGTAGTAAAAGTTGTTTGCCTGTAAGAACATCTTTTTCTTTAACTCTTTTATGTTCCATTTTGTGCCTTATAGTTTGAAGAAAATGTCATGATCAGTTTCCAGTGGTACTTGGCTTTGGATTCACCATTACTATCTGTTTTGTTGATTTGTTAAAGGGGGAATCAACACTCAAAAAAGCCCACATGACTCTGCCTAACCATGTGTTATTATAGTGAGTGTAAATTAGATGGTAGCTAAGTAATCAGCTAGTTGCAGTGATATGGCTTGTTTTGTCAGTGCATGAATATTTGTCTTTCTGACTTCTCTGTTTTCCTGCTGCTTGTGCTCACAAGGACTTGATTTCAGTAGAGATGCTGATCTTGTGTTGTCGTACCTTATGAAGGCAGAGTGTGAAACTGGTCTAGTCCTATTTTTGTAAGTGGCAAACTTGGGGAGGGTCATGTATTAAGGATATATGTGAAGTCTCTTCTGGTGCTAGGTCTTTTACCTCTGTCACATCATGTCAGAACATTTATGGTGTATAAAGCCTTGGAAGAAATTGGCGTATGTTCTGACTTGGTGTAGTGTGTGGAGATTTTTTGTTTTGTTTCTTACTCCTACTATATGAGATTATTTTGTGAATTTTACAACATATTGGCAAGTTTGTTGCTTTCCACCTTGTTGTGTCAAGATTAAAGTGGCACACACCCAAAGTAGCATTTTTCACTGTCATAAGGCACATGTATGGAGGAGATGCTATGCATAAGCACAGGAAAGCTTGCAGCTGTTTCTAAAATCTAGGAGTTCAATCTTTTCAGAATAAACTGATTAAGACCTGAATAAACTGATTAAGATTAAGAGCCAGGCTCTTCTCAGTGACAACCAACAGTAAGACAAGGGGTAATGGGTTCAAGCTGGAACACAAGAGGTTCCACTTAAATGTGAGAAGAAACTTCTTCTCAGTGAGGGTGACAGAACAGTGGAACAGGCTGCCCAGGGAGGTTGTGGATTCTCCTTCTCTGGAGACATTCAAAACCCGCCTGGACACCTTCCTGTGTAACCTCACCTAGGTGTTCCTGCTCTGGCAGGGGGATTGGACTAGATGATCTTTCGAGGTCCCTTCCAATCCCTAACATTCTGTGATTCTGTGAAGACAATCTGAAAACAGATATTATGCTTTCATGCTGGTGATATGCGGTGTCTGTTCAAAGATCTCTTTATTGGGATCCAATGAGTCATATATAGTTCTTGGTTTCTGACTTGTAACTACCAGTATCTTGCAGTAATAAGGTTATTCAATAAAAGACTTGTTGCTCAGGGACAAGAAAAAAGGGAGAGTAGGGGGGAAAAAAGTCTTGTATTCCCGTTGGATACTTCTGCTAGTCCCTGGTTCATAAATCTTTGTGTATTGGCCATGATATCTTTGTGTTGTGCAAATCTGATTAGATCTTGAATAGAATAGTCAGAATTATCTATAAAAGATAGCTTTGGTATCCAAAAGATATGCTATTTCTTCTTCACAGAAAGGGTTGTCAGGCACTGGAACCCAGTGAAGAGAACCCAGGCACCCAGAGAAGAGGTCGAGGAGGTGTTTAAAAGACATTGAGGTTCTGAGAGACATGGTTTAGAGGTGGATTTGACAGTGCTAGGTTAATGGTTGGACTCAATGATCTTGAAGGTCTTTTCCAATCAAAATGATTCCGTGATTGTTTCCTTGTGCTAAATTCTTTGCCCAAAATATTTTAGTCTTCATTTAAATTGAGTTTTTTTTAACAGTATTGCTCAAAGGGAGAGCCTAGCTTGGACATCTGCGAACTATGCACTGAAAGTAAGCAAACTGAAAACTGCAGTCATGTAACCTGAGTTCAGAGTATGGGATACTTCCTGTGGCAGCATTATGTCATAAATTTATTTTTAGTCCTTAAACACATACTTTCTCTAATGAGATCAGCAGATCTCCTTTGAATAGAACAAGCAGTGCACTTTTTTGACAGTAGGAGTTCTAAATGTGTTAATACATGCATTTCAACATCTGCTTTCCTTTTCTACTGACATACAGTTCTATGATCTGTGGATTGCTCAGTAATGGGAACAGCTATGTGGAAATTCAGTTGCTCTCCCTTTTGCACCCACAGCTAATGAAATTCCTCAGAATCCATGAGAAGCTACTGAGCAGTCTCTGAAACAATTTTCACAGGCTTGTGTAAGCAAGGCACATAGCACAAGACATTTGACGTTGTCTCTGGGTAGTGATAGGTTGGATAAAAATAGGGTTGGCAGTCTCCAGGAGGCTGACCCACAGAGGCTCTCTGTGGATGTGGGAGGATATTCTGATACTGGCTGGGTCTAATGGTTCTGTGTTGCTCTGTTGGTTACCCAACATATGTTGAATAATTTCCTCTTTTGGAAATTACTAGCTTTTCCCTGGAGAAAGAAAAATAGATAATGAATAGAAGAGGATGTATCTGGACTGCATTAGGCAAAAGGTAATCCTGTGCTTCCTTTATCCCAAAGGATAATTAGGAGATTGAGAAAGAAAAAAGTTATCACAGAAACTTATTGTTTGTTCCATATTAAATAGTACATGCAATTCTGACTACCCTGTCTTGGAAACAGTATGATACAGTTAGACTCAATATAAAGGAGGAAGAGGGAAAAGTATATTTTCTATACTAAGACTAAGTCAAGAAGATGCTTCACTTTGGAGAAGAGACTAGCATGAACAGATTTGATAAAGGCATATAAAATCGTAGACTGCAAGAAGACGCTTAGCTGAGATGATTAATTCTTCTGCTGTAAGAAATATGAACTAAAGTATGAGCAGGTTCAAAACAAAGATGAACTTATTTTTTATGGTGTGCTGGTTCCTGAGCATGTTCTGGAACTGATTTACAATAAAGTGCAGTTAAGCCAAAATAGTATTGATGGAACTAAATGTTCTTGAAGAATGGTTAGATGCAACTTTCTGCTTAGGGAGTTTCTAAGCTGCTTATTGCTGGATGTTGAGAGAACATAGCTAGGGAAAAAGTATTGCAGGATGCTAGCCCTTTTTCAGATACTCTTTGTCTTAAGTATTTTGTGGTGATCTGAAACAGGATACTATGCTAAATCAGTCTGTGATCCACACAGTACTACAATTCTTTCATTATTAAAAGTAAGTGCCATGGAAATGTGATTATGCAGGCAAGAATTACTAATACTAGCTGCAGATGAGCAAATAATCTCCAGAAACAATTTTGAACAACCACTTCTATTTCCTCCAAAACAAGATCTCTCAAATTCCCAAGCTACACTCATAACAAATTTTCTCATGGAAACCAACTTTCTGCTTTGAAGAGAGTATCATTGTATGTAAATGGCCATAATAGAAGTGAAGGTCCTTCACACAGCCCGTAGTTGAATTATGAAGTAGTTTGCTGTAAGATTTTGCAGATGCTGAAGATGTGTAAGTGCTCCAGGAGAGGATGGCAGTTCATAGAGGAAAAATTGCCAGAAAATTGATAAATACACTGGGGGAAAAAAAAGTAATGTTTAGTAAGAAAAGCAAACGAACAACAACAACAAACCCCAAACAAACAACGCCTGGCTTACGAAGTCCCTCAGCTGTTAATGTTTTGAGGCTGGGAGAGTACATACAGGCTTCCTTATTCTTGCATAAATCATAGCTAATAGCTTAATGGAAGCATGGAGATTTTAATACAGTAAATATTGTCCTTTCCTTCAAGTATACTTGTAAAATACAAGGAAAACTCCCCTAAATACTATTAAAGTTGAGCTTTCATAAGTTACTAAGTACCATTATTTAAGCAGTTAATAGGCTACTTCTGCACAAACCTTTTCAGTATGAGACAGTGAAACATTTTTAAACATCTGCCATTCATATAACTTGGCCTACATTGTTTATTTTACACAATCATTTTAAAATAACTGATTTCGTAGAAATCTGCTTTGTAGAGTACTTTCGACAAAAGAACAACTTCACACACTTCAAGTATGAGAGAAGTATTATTTCCATCTTATAAATCAAAAGATTCACTCTGAAGCAGTTTATCTCTGATTTGGTACTTTCTGCTCATTACGAGTTAACACAAGAATTTCTTACTTTCCAGTATAATTATAGTTTGTATTTAACAGTATTGGTGGTATAGTATGGCCTGGACTACTGTACTGGTTACATAGTGAGATGGTGGGAGAACAGATTTTTAGGAAGGATGTGTGACAGTGAGGAGACATACTGGTTTAGGGGATGGTTGGCCACTCTATTTTGCAAGTGCTTAAAAACAGTGCAGCTATAAGCTTTTGCACATGGAAATCTGTTGTATTAAATGGAAAAAGTTTCAAGTTTTGGTCTCACTTTCCACAGTCTGAGCCTCTGTCTTAGTATGTCTAGTGCCAAACAGATTATTCTGCAAGCTATCCAGTGAACTGTATTTATGCTGCTATCTTGGTTTGCTGCATGAGCTACACAAACATGCATATTTGATTTTTTTTTAATGTGGGAAAACAATTTTTTAGTTGATTTTTTTGAATCCTCAATTTAAATATTCTTATCTTCCCTTACCTTAAGTCACTTGTCTTCCAGATAGTAGCTTTTTGTTCCCTATTTGAAGCAGAAAATTCTCAGAGGAAGATATTAAAAACATTCTTTGAAGTTCATTAAAGAATGAAGGGTGTTATCACTGTGTTAAGCCAGCCACTTGAAAAACACTTGTGAAGATAAAACTGATAAAATTCTTAATCTAATGCATAGAAAAATTTTGGTTGTAAATAGGAATGCTATGGATGAATAGCTTTTATTTAAATTTACGCACTATAAAGCATTCCAGTGTGAGATGGTATTAATGCTTTCTTTTCTGTTGTCTCATAAGTCCTGGTGCTTGAATCTAAAGAATGAACTAAAACATATAACAGCTTGGTTCACAGCTTGGTAGATAAATATGTATTAGATAATCCAGCTGTGATGATGGGAGTGATTTTGTAAATGCTCAGATATTAGATATTTATTGCTGAAGACAAAAGACACTATTTAAACTTGGCTGGCTTTTAAAAACTCATGGTAAAACGGCAGCATATTTGTGGAGTAGATAGTATAGTTTCATAGTTGAACAGAAAAATAAAGAAATATGAGAACATGTATTCATATCTGTTGTGTGTTTCAATAGCATAGAAACACACTTTCCATTGTAGATGCTATCAATAGCCTCTCTGGCCTTGTAGTGAAGCCTGGGAATTGGTTGTTCTGCAATTATATGTTTTGAGGAGCTAATTCTCGACTAATAGTGCCTCAAGGAAGGCTTAAGTTCTTCAAGTAGGAATAGCTTTTCTATGGCAATGAAAATGTTTTATATATGAATATGAATGCAGTTATATGTAGCAATTAGGTGCTGTATTAGTATCTGAATTAGCAGCTCTGGAATATAGCCAGCTTGTGGCCAGGAGAGCAGCCAATAGCCTGGAGGAGATATGTTTTAATAAACTGCTCTAAAGAGCTCTCATTATCCTGGCAAGCTGCATTTGTAATTTTTCATATTACTTATTTGGGACAACTGTTGTAATTTCTATTTACAATGAATTGTCTTCCACATTTTTTTCTCTTTCATACTGAGTGAAAAAGTGTAAGGACACTAGAAAACAGCTGAATAAAGCCGAAAACTTACTTGGATCTATTGAATACATTTTATATCCATTAACTTCTTTATAGGATCAACATATTGCAGGAGGAATTATTTATCTTACGGAAATTAACACTTTAAACATGCTATTCTGTTAATATCTTAATTTGTTTTGGTGCTAGATTTCTTCACGGAGGACAAGTACAGTAAATTTTCTTGAACTATGCATTCATGTGAAGTTAAACTTCAAGAACATAATTTTCATTAAATAATAAAGCTGTTCATATGAGGCATGCCAACAGCATATTGTTAGTTACATTTCTGAAGGACAGAAGAGCCTTCTATTGACTTTAAGTTAAAAGGTTCCAGTTTCCATTAGGTAGGTAAGTGGTAGAGCATGGGCTCCCAGTTCTGCAGTTTAATTGTGGTGTCATTCCAAAATGCTTCAGATAAGGCCATTGTCCTTCCTCTTAACTGTCTATTGCATTGAAAATCTGTGGGAATGTTTCTTCTCTTTCAGGCTTTGCCTCTTGTTGTAAGGAGACGATCAAGTGTTAAAGGCATATTTCTTTCAATAGTACCTGGAAGCATCAAGAGACAAAGTCAGCATGTTGTTAATTGAATGAAATTTGAGCTGAACATTTTCACTTTGGGCTTTTATGTACCAATTATTTTATTAGCTCTGTAAGACATTAAAAAGTACTGTAAACTGTTTGATTACACTGAGAACACTACTTGAATCACAGCCTGTGCTAAGTGGAAATTACAACTGTTGGACTCTATTTGTGATGCTGAAGTAATTTAGTCGATGCAAGCTACTTAAACTCTGTTTCAGTTGCCCAGTTTCTTTACCTGTTTGTGAGTGGGATGCATGTACCTGCCCATGTGAGACTGGGTTCTCATAACCAGCGATGTCTGGGCTTGTCTAATGCCACAGTTGCCTTTGTCTTCTCATACTGAGGCAGGAAGGCTCATGGGAGGTTCAACCATTCCTTGGTACATTCATACCACTCTGAATCTGATGACAGTGAGTCTTGTAATCCCCACTTCTCAACTTCAAGCTGTGTTTTCTCTTGGCCTTGCAGACATACCAGGTGCCACAGGTACTCTGTGATTCTTGGTGCTGCCCTGCAAGTCATGAAGAAGTGCTGAGGACTGGTGGTGGTGGTGGACCTACCATTAATTTGGGGGGGGTGACAAGAAGCCATGGGTGTTCTACCTCCTAGTGTTTGCAGTATCCTTTGGATAGCAGAGCTGCAGGGGGATCTATATAGCTCACTCTGGGAAAGATAGAATCATAAAATCGTTTAGGTTGTAAAAGACCTTTAAGATGGTCAAGTCCAATCATTAACAGTATTTGAGGCGTGACGTCACCAGTACCAAGTACAAGTGGACAATCACTTCCCTCGTCCTGCTGGCCACACTATTACTGATACAAGCTAGGATGCTGTTGGCCTTTTTGGCTCATGTTCAGGTGGCTGTCAACCAGTAGTCTCAGATTAGTAAAAAGATGAGGACTCTTGTAGAAGTTGGACTTCTGAGAAGCTTTGCAGCTGGCTGGTCTCCAGGCTGTATGAGAGTATTTACTCCTTCTGACTTCTGCTTGCAAATTGTAGTTGATACAACATTATCTTGCAACATCAGGAGCTGCCTGGACTGTAACATGGGTAGATCTCTAAGTCATCTCTTGCCACATCCAAGATGCATTTGAGCCTTCCTTGACTGCAGAGGAAGAGAAAGGACAGACCTTTCATAAATTGGGTCTTTGTCTTTCAGTCAGTGTCACAGAGGCCTTGTTCTTCCTAGTCATTCTTGCTCTCCCTTCATACAGCTGTGTTTCTGCTGCAGAGGTGCAAGTCTGGCAGCACTATATTCTCTGGGTTACTCATACCCAAGAAATGCAGCAAATACCCATGAAAGTACCTCGCTCTTCTTCAGATTGTGCCTTGAAACTCCATTATTTTTATCACATGCTTAAAAACTCCCAATAATATCCCCCCTCACTCTAAACAGTTAGGTCATGGTTTATTGTTTGCCCTAAAATAAAGACTTTATTTCTTGTACTCTCACATCTGTTTTTCCTCTAACCATCTATTCTCTTTTGTCTTTCATTTACATTGTAAACTCTTTGAAAAAAATAATTTTTTTTGTTTGCTTGTTTGGTTTTGCTCTGTTTTCTTTAATGCCTTGCACAATGGGGCATTTACCAATGCACAGAGCTCATTGGAGCTTTAAGAACACTACTTCTAAGTCTTGGTATTGATAGATACACTTGCAAATATTCTTCATTAGGTCTCTTGGTTATATTTTTTTCAGATAACTTTAATTTCCCTTGTCACTGTATCACAATTATGTAATATAACTATGTCTTTCCTAAAGACATCGTAAACAAAATTCACAGATTTAAACCCATTCTGTATTGAAAGAGTTCTTTCCTCTTCCATAAAACTCAAAAAAGTTGAAATATTTTTTCTAATGCATCTTGCCTTAGCAGATTTTTTCCACTACCTGTTTAGACATTTTTTTTCCAAACAGAGGGAGGCATTTACTCACCTGAATATATTTGTTTTAACTGTTGTGTTATGGCAACTTGATTTACCTTTATGCCCTGGGAGAATTCGGTGTAACATCAGTATCTCATATTTGGAAGAATGATTAGATAAGAGGAGGTAAACGATGTTGTTCTGAACCCCTGTATGAAGTGAAGCAGAAAGTTGACTTTTAATTGTAAGTAAATCAAATTCTCTTATGCCTAAGTTGTTTGAAGATATTTTTGGTACACTTGGAATAAAACCCACACTTCTGGCTGAAACTTCAGTGTACTCACCTGAACTGAATCTTAATGCTCTAAAGACTCATTTATAAATAGAGTTGAGTTTTAACCATGTCTGTAAAGCTGGAGCGGTATCAGATGTCGTCACATTTTCCCATTGCGTATGGAAGTGGTTGTACTAGCTCAAGTTCTTTTAGTTTTAAAGTAAAATCAGATTCCTAAGCTATGTATTACAGTATAAAAGCTGCTTGTCGGTTTACTCATTAATGTTTGGTATGATCTAGATCTATGTAATTAAGTTAAAATTTGTTATTTTTTTTTAAGCAAACCTAGCTGTTTAAAGTCTAGTATTAAATCAAGTGAAATGTGGTATCTTTAGTGGCCTAGTCATCAGTTTGAATACTAGGTTACTTGCTGCAGGAATAGTTGTGTTGTGTGTGTGTTTTTTTTTTTTTTTTTAAAAAAAAGGAAAGTAATAACTTCAGGAGCTATTTGCATTCCTTGGGCTGATGAAGTTTAAATTAGTTGATTCTGTAATTTGGTAAGGCTTTTAATTTTTACCATGTTACGTAATATATTTTAAAATGTATTTAAACATTTAAAAAATAGTTACCCAGTTGTTTCACTTTTGTTTTTATGTTGCTGTTCTAAAACAAATACTATCTGAAAGCTGAAATCACCTGGTTTTGTAAAATGCTGTCTTTTTCTATTCTGCAGCATGGGTGACCTCTCTTTCTATGGGAATGGTCTTCTTCTGTTCTCCAATAGTCAGCATATTCACAGACCTGTTAGGTTGTCGAAAAGTAGCTGTTACTGGAGCTGCAGTAGGATTTATTGGACTCCTTTCAAGTTCTTTTGTAAGGTAAAAAAAAAAAAATTTCTTTGCATTCAAAGTACTTTGAGTTTTACATGGTCCCATCAACAGAATATGAAGGAATAAGCAATGCTGTTTTCTATTATCTGTTACAGTAGAAACCTTGCTTTGTTTTTACTTTTTTCTTTCAAGCTATGATCACTTGGAGTTTCCAAAAGTATTTTCAACTTCAAAAGTAATTTTAAAATTATGCCTAACAGCACTCCCTGTTCAACAGGAATCACTATGTATAAATGTATGAACAAGGCTAATGCTATAAGATCAACAGCATTGTCCCGGATAAGCTTCTTGTGTGGTGTGTGTGTGGGTTTTTTGTGTGTGGTTTTTTTTATTTATGCATGCTGTGTTTTAGCAAGTACAAACTTTTTTTTGTGTCCTCTCCTCATCTCCTATTTGCTTCTAAAATACTGTTTAAATGTTGATAAATATGCAGTAGGACTTCCAGGAAGGTGTTAATGTTTCAGTCAAATTTGATGTTTACTTCTGTTCTTAGTGGTCTAATTGCCAAACACCAAGACAGTGAAACCCTTGGTATAATGACATATACTTAGGGTTTATTTGCTTTACTAAGAAAAAAATCTGATTTGTTGATCTGACAATCAAAAGCAATATTCAGAAGAGTTCCCTACATAAATGAAAATGTATCTATACAGACAGGCTTGTGAAAGTGTTTTCTGTGCCAGTGCTCTGAACTAGACAGGTGTGAGCTGGATGGATGAATATCCATGCTGTGTGGCACTATGCCTAAGCTAATATGTCTAGCTTGGGCATATGTCCCCTAATTTGAACACATATCCACAAATTTACAGGAACAGAAGACAAATAGTTCTGTCTTAGATACTGACACTAGTGTTTGTTTAGTCTCGGATTAGCTTATATTTATGGGGGAAAAAAGCTTTATTTTCTTGTTACTTGAGCAAGTTTCCGATCTTTATTTCTTTATTTCTTGGTTAATCCAAGTAGAAGTATTTTGCTTAACTAATTTTATTAAAGCAAACAGGAAAAAACCCAAAACAAAACAAACCCAAAACCAAAAAAACCCCAACAAAAACACAAAACAACCAACCACCACCACCAAAACACCAAAAAAACCCATGACACAAACCAAAACAAACCACACTTCGTGATATGTTTTAAGAGGCTTGTTACCATGTGTGAGATAAAAACTAAAAGACTTCTCCAAGAGGCATTCTTTCTTCCTTTTTGCTCCCCAATAGTGTGTTAGGTGATAAATACTAAAACAGTCTCATTATTATAAATTACAAATCTTGATAAAGGAAAGCTGATTTCTTCCTTTGAACAAAATGCTGTTGATCTGTGTTTCCCTGATGTCCAGTGGAGCAAGGGCACAGAAAAGGCATGCAAAAGGTAGTTTTTTGTAAAGGTTTTAAAAATATTTTAACTTGAATTTTGTTTTAGAATTTGAGGAGGACATTGAGAGGAGAGGTAAATTCTTGTTAGAGCACATGCCACTTTAATATGCATTCTTAGTGTTTCATTGTTACTTACATTAACATGATTTATGTCTATGATGTTATCAGTTAATTGAGTATAGTTCAGATATAGAAGTCAATATTCTAAAAGTAAAATATTGTACAGCAGATAAATGTAAATATTATTTGCTGCTTTTGTTACATACTGACTTCTTAAAATAAGTTTTATCTCTTAGGAAGCTGACATGTAAGAGTATTTGTAACGCAGGAAAATGTTTTACTATGTCATGCTGCAAACTCCTTGAGTGACTCTACAGGTGAAAGCAGAAGTTCTCTGTCCTTACTGTATTATGCTCCTCCTCTCATTTTATAGCTTGTTTTTATTTTTCTTGGATATTTTCCACTAATAAAGGTAAAGAGTCTTTTGCCTTTATGTTGTTTCTACTGACTTACCTTGTGTATAATCAGTTCTAGAAACTGCTAGTTTAATGTAGAAAGCAAAAAATATTATGTTACACAAATAGGTGTGGTGGTTTTTTTTTTTCCACAATGATACACAAAACTAGAGTTCCTGGTGTCACACATTTGTTAGTCACATACTATTTTATAAGAATTTCTGTAATTGCATGGGAAGCTTGCAGAGCGTATTTTGGTGTAAAGGGATGCTGACAGGTAACATTCTATGATGAAAAGCACTACATGAAACATTCATACTTCTTTAAAAAAAGTTAATATATTGGCTAACAGGTTAAGTAGTTTTCTAGAACTGATTTAAGTGTTACCTTGCAGAAAAGAACCAATGGCTCATTGAAAACATAGTACTTAAAAAAAAATCATGTGCCACTTCAGAAATCTTGTATAAAAATTTCTCACACATTGCCTCCTTCATCTATATGTTAGTGTCCTTTGATTTATTAATACTTAATACTAATTTAATTAATTACACTAACACTGTTACTTTGTACTGTCTGATCCAATACAATGGCTCTGCCCTATTTCAGTTGTATAGTAGATGGTAATGGTGGAGAACCTTGTGATGAAGATCCTCCTTAATAAGAGCTGAAATGTTTCATTTGATTTTTTTCTGTATTTCTTAACATATCCAATATGAGAATCAAAACACTGAATTAGAATATTTAATATAAAGCAGATTATTTGTCTATAAGACCAAACACCCGAAGTCTATCACTTGCTAGTAATGTATTATATTGCCAAAACCTGACAGTTTTTATTTTTCATTATTAATAAAGTTTGCTACTTTTGCTATTATTTCAATAATAAACTATGTAAATACTTGATTCTCCAGGGTTCTTGAGTAATGTTCAGTATTACATTTGAAATGATAGAACAACGAAGAAAAGTGTAAATCAAAACAACATAATTTTCTTTGGAAAAAGGAAGAAGAAAAACAAAAAAGCAAACAAACGAAACAACCCCCAAAACAACAACAACAAAAACCGCCCAGCCATGGTTGAACTTATATTTGGCTAATATGATTTTATATATTTTATATATTTGGCTAATAATGATTTAAAAAAAACTTTCAGGCTGTTTGGTGCAATTATACTTAAATAATGATTTTGCTTTTTTTACCTGTTCATTGAATTCCATGAAATCTTCAGTGGAAGAAAACAGAGTAATTGCTGAATTAAGCTGACAGTATATTTCAACTATTAAGTACATACAAACTCTTAACTCAGTTCTGTAAATGTGTCAATTAATTGAAAAACCGGCTTGCATACAGTAAGTGAATGTGAGCATAGTACTGTGCAAAACACTAATTTTTTTTTTTTTTTATACAGCACCATTGAACCTCTATATTTCACCTATGGAATCTTATTTGCCTGTGGCTGCTCATTTGCATACCAGCCATCCTTGGTCATTCTCGGGCACTATTTCAAGAAGCGCCTTGGACTGGTGAACGGCATCGTCACTGCTGGCAGCAGCTTGTTCACGGTCTCGTTGCCTTTCCTCTTGAGAGTTTTGCTGGATTCTGTTGGTCTGTACAACACTTTGCGGGTCCTCTGCATCCTTATGTTTGTTCTGTTCCTGGCTGGCTTTACGTACAAACCCCTTGTTTCTGATGCCAAAGACAAGAAGGGAGGAAAGAAGGGAATGTTCAGATTCCCTCCTGAAAAAAAGATTTGCAATTTCTCTGTTTTCAAAGTTCTCAGTTACCGAATCTGGGCTTTTGGGATCCCAGCTGCACTTTTTGGATACTTTGTGCCTTATGTTCACTTGGTAAGTGCACATTTCTTCCTATATGTAATATATTTAAAACTACAGCTGTTTCCTTTTGTTATGGACAAAGAAAACAATTGGTGATAGGAAGCAATATTTAAAGTGCAGGTTGTAGTGGGGAGAAACATGAAAAGAATTTTGGTGTTGTCTGTGATTAAAAGAGATTCCAGGGCTCTAATCAGAACTACTAGTTGAACCAGCTGAAGTGTTAGTTCTTTGTTCTCAATCTAAGGTTTAAAATGCTCAAAAGAGGCATTTGAAAAGTATCTGGTACTATTCCCAAGAGAAGTCTCAGCTGCATATATTGCTAATGTTACCTCTGCATTTCAGAGGAACAATGGAAGGAGTAAATAACAGAAAACAAGTAAAGCTTCTCATTTTTGTTCCTTTAAATTGAGGTGTGTTTGCCAAAATGTGTGTATATGCACATGAAATGAGCATATTTTATTGGCCATTTTCAAGGTTTATTAAAAGCAAAGTTACTTGGATTTTTATCAAACTTTAGTGCTATAGCGGAAAACTACAAAGCTAATTTGACTGATCCTGTTAACTGGTGCTTCTGGCTGCCAGTTCAGCTGGTTTTATTGCTGTCTACAGTAACTGACAGAGCTTTAGCTTCTGATGATGGGAAAGCTGTCAATCAGCAATGTCTTATACATGCACTAATTTGTTTCCTTAGCAGAATTTTTTTTTCTATAGCACACTGTTAATCTAAGAAATTCTGATGCCACTGGGAGATGCATTCCATGAAATGTATCTGGCTGGTAATTATTGCACGACTTAAATGGTGAGTTATTGTTGAACAGCTTCCTGGTGGTGCTGTCTAAACTGAAGTGGTGCAAATCAAAAGGCGTAAGAAGGAAAGGGGGGGAAAAAACCCACAGCCTGCAATGGGATGCTCAATTTAGACCATTACTCATCTTCATATTCAAGAGTATTTGATAAAGAGCATGGACTATTACAACTAGAACCCACTATGAAAACAGAAGGATCATATTAATGTTATTCATCCATGATAGAACAGTAAGATAATGATAATAAATGTCTCAAATTCTGTCAGTCTTCAGCTCCTTAAAAGCCCATGGGTTTCTATGCAATATAGCAAGTGGTGTCACTGCTTTCTGGCAATGAATTGGTTATGCTACTGACTCTGCATCAGGTATTTATTTTAAAAATTACCATAGAGTGAGGGCTGGTTTGTTTCTGGGCAGCTGTAAACTGACTTTTATTCATGGCTAATTTTTGTTACTTAGTTTTTAATCATGTAGATCTTAGACTATTTCAAAAGACTATACTGCTGTATGGCTAGGCAATTGGGACATCTTATGCTATTTTCCCCATAAGTTTTGTAGAGATGTTTTGAAATAACTGTATTCAGAGGAGTGGAAGGGAAGTCTTGCAGAAAAAAGCTGTTGGATAGATTGTAAATGATAACACTTGCAGAGAATTGAAGAACAAGGCTATATATAAGCAATCACTTAAAACCTCTAAAATACATTTATGTAACAAAGCTTGTAATTTTTTACCAAGGTACTTGTACAAATGCTTCATGTTTGTAGACTGGACCAAAGCTGCTGGCTGACCTGTACAGGATAAAATGCTTTGTATCTCTTTTTATATTATATAGCTTTCTTTTTATAGTGTCATTCTTGTTGAGTACTTTCGTTTCCTGCATAGCACAGATTCTGGTTGGGAAATACAGCTCCAGTATGTGAAAATGACTTGATCAAGGCTGTTCCTAACATAATGTTTGATAACACTATAAAACTATTCCAAAGTACAGTTAAAATCTAATATTTTCAAGATAACATCAAAATTATAGTACAAGATTTAAATTCCAGAATCTCTTTTTGTTCAGAGATCTATACGAACCATGAAGCTTAACTACATATTTATAACAGAATCTTTAGTGGTAGTCAGTTTGCTTTTTATGCCACATTTGAGAGGGGAAAATTCACCAGCTCTTAGGAACTCTTAACTGATAAGGTTTATTATTAAAACCTACTCCTGAAACCCACAAGTTTTTTTAATTACTTTTCTCTAAATACTCAATTTTACTGTATAATTCTCTGGTCCTTCTGTAAACTAGAGAGGAAGATCTCTGTAAACAATGTGTAGTAAGCTCCCACTACTTTAAAATAATTCTAGAGAGAAGCTCAACTTTCATTCTTGGCTTTGCAGATAGCATTATTAAATTGAAAAATAGCTGTTGTTGTTAATTTTTTTAAAACATCAGAAATCTGAATCAAATAATCAATCTGAAATTTAATTTAGGTACTTTTCAATATATACAAAGAATCCCTGGAGGATTTGGGATACTGTTTAACTTGTATTATGTACCCAGGACTCTTGACCATACTCTGAAATATTTAAAGCCTAAACCAGACATAGATCAGTGAGTATGATAGAGATGGTAATAAACAGTATGAATTAGAATAAAATTTTGTGTGTTTATTTAGACTGATTAAGAAACTACGTGGGTACCATCAATGTCAGATTTGTTTGCTTACATATATGGTCCATTAAGTACTATGTAAATGCTCACTAATCTTTCAGAAATCTGGATATACAAATAGTTTGATAAAATAATATCTAGCTTCACTGATGCTGAAAGGGAAAATTAAAACTTGAATTTCACAAATAGCAGTATTTCTACTTCCAGAATGTATAAGATTTTTCTAACCTTCCATCTTGGATAAGTGATCAGGATGAAAAGAGTTTAATACCCACAGGTCATGTATTTAAGATTGTTTTATAATTATTTTGTATGGGATTTCCAAGGATGGATGTATCCTCAGTAGCAGAAATCTTTTGTGACAGAAAGCAGCAGTTTGAGTCACTGGATTGGAGGATGCAGTTGTAGACTAACAAACTTGCTGCGTGGGGCTTAAAGAATGAAGTGTTCTCACAGCAAACCCCACCATTTCTGTAATTATTTCTCCGTAAATCTAAACTCCTTCAAGAATTTAGATCTGCTTTTAGAACTAAGTAAACTCTCATCCCTCTAACTCAAATTTAATTTCAAAAAGAGGGGAAAATATTTTTAATTGAATGAGGTGTATGCTTTTATGAAAACAGGATTAAGTGAAGAACTACAGCAGATTGTTGGTGGGCAATCATGTGTGCTGGGGGGACTACTTAAAACTGTAGAAAGTCTCTGTGGATCTGCATTGAGAAAGTGATCAGTGTTTACGAAGGAATGACATGGGTTCTGCCCTTCAACACAGATACTTCAACTCAGTAGATAGCTTTTTTTTTTTTAATCCTAGTTTTGTCTGCTTTTGATAAAACCCCACATTTTTATGTACTTTCAGAAGTGCATAGAAGTATGCAATTCCAGATAAGTCAAGGCTATCAGAAAAAAATAACTCTTTGCTGGTACATCTACCAAACCAGAGCTTGTTTTCCTCAGCTTTTGAAAAAGAAAATTACTGTTGTTTACTGCATTTTTTAAAATTGTAGCAATACTGGAAAAGAGATATAATACTTGGACAAGTGACAGCTTTCATTATGTTGAAACTCTTGGAATTTTCCCACTGCCAGACTGCTAGAATGGGATGCTGGTTGCAAATGCCCTAAGAAAACCCACCTATTTGTACATGGAGCCTCATGCCCACAACTCACCCTCAGACCTGGTTCCTGTACTGAGCAAGTCCCACTTTTCCCACTTGAAAACACCACAGTTTCTACTGTGGTGTTGGGTGCTCTTGACTGTGTGGTGGAACACAGAGGCACCTGTGTTTCTTGTTTTCTGAAGCATATTGGAAAGGAGGATGCATGTTATAAAACATGGAGTAAGAAGAAAGAAATAAAAGCTCACTTTGGGCTTTGGTATAATAGAATTAGCCAGGTCTTTGCAGTTTTAACCAGCTGCAGTGTATTTGCCAGATAGAGTAAAAGTTGTTGAAAATTTAACAAATAAATAAATTATATGGCATACTACATAGGATTTATACCAAGGAGCTGGCAAGAATTACCAGTCCATGACTGGTAGATATCAGCTGCATATGAAATAGGCATCATGTTCCTTTTGGCTCTTAGAGGGGAGAACTAAAAAGGGAGAGCTTTTTTTAATCCCAGTTTAATTGGTCTCAAAATTCCACTGGTAGGTGTTCTGTTCCATGTGGTTTTGGGGAACTGAGTTGGGAAAATACTACAAATAGGTTTTGACTTAATTTTCTTACATACTTACATTGAATAGCAAACTGATGATTCATAGGATTACTAAATTGAACGGTGGTTGTACCTCTCAATTTTAAATCCAGTCTAAACTGTAGTGATTGGGTTTTTTTCTTTTGATGTCTTTCTAAAATAGGCAAATAGCCAAATAAAAAAACTAGTTTAGTCCATTCAGGTTTAAATTATGAGTCCATGACAAAAATCTGTCAGATTAATGCAAAAGCAGTCTTTCCAAGTTGTTTTTAATAAGGACTACCTCACAAGGAAATAATTAAGTGTATTTGAAAGAAAGTATACCTTGTCTCTGCCACTTCTTGTCCTGTGCTTGTTCTGCTAATAAACAAATTTCTGGATTTCAGGAGTCACAGCCTAACGTTCAGTGTTTAGTGCTGTTCTCTCTTACCTTTTAAAAAAAGTACGTACTTCTTCGGAATCATACATCCTTGATTCTTATGAGCTTGTTAGGTCAATTCTGTTAAAATTTGATACAAGGTCACACGTTAGGTAGTTCAAAAGGCATGCTGTTGCTTTTTGTGCTTTATTTAGCAGTGTGAAAAGAAATACTACTTAAAATGAATGTTGTCACTGCTTAGGCTTTTCTAAGCAGTGACTAAGGTCACTACTAAGGTTCAGTATGAGTTTAGGGCTATAATAATTATGACACACTTACAAAAAAGTGGCCCAGTATTGTGTTGTATATTGATACAGCAACATTCAGCCACTCTGAGGAATACCAGTAGGACTGAAAATATTAACACTTTCTGTGCAATGTTTCAGTCCCATAGTAGTTTATATTTGGACATTTACAGTATCTCCATTAATTGAGTTTCAAACAAAGACATGGTTTGTTTTAGCAGTTACTTTTATTAAATGCCATTGCATATGATAGGTCCTGTCTTATTTATAGTTTTTGACACCTTGCAGTATGAAAAACTGAATTGAATGACTGAATAGTTGAACAAAATGGTGCAAATATTTACTATGTATTTCACTTTTTTAAAAGCAACTGGATGGTAGACATAGAAATAAAAACGTATTGATAAATTTACTTTTCTAAGTCTACTTTTTTGAAGAAAATACTTTAAGGAATGGCTAGATCTATTTGAAAATCAGGCTTATTTTTAAAATATAGGTAAGGCTTGTATACAAAGTTACTCATTAATTGATAAGCAACGTGGAAGTTACTGTAACACTGAGTGTACTCTTAAATCTTCAGATCAGTTCACGAAAAATAGATTTCACTATTTCTCACTGTACTTTGCTGCCTATTTCTTAATTTACTGTGTAAATATGATGTTTCCTTTTGATGCTTATCCATGCTCATATTTCATGATGGGTACATATTTGCATATGTAGAGATTTTTGGTTAGCAGTAGGTATGTGGAGTGCATGTGTTCTGTCTGTGTGCTTTGTGTTGAAGATAAGAAAAAAATGGTGTGTGCCTGGCTGTTTTTTTCCCCAACAACTTCTTTGGGAGAATCTGTCTTGAGAGACAGACTAAAATACTGGTTTTATTCTCCTCCATAGATAAATACTGAAGATTCAGTGTCTCATTGCTTCTCTGAATCTGCATATGCCAGGAATAGCTTCAGCTGGACCTCCAAGAAGCAGGGAAGTGAGACTTCAGACTTGATGCTTGGGAAAAAAAAAATAGGTAGATACTGCCTCAAGTTCTAAAAACTGCCACTGAGAAACAGAGCATCACCTGGGCCTCTGCCCTAAGATTTTCATCAATGGTATTGGGAAAGAAAATGCATCTCACAATGAAAAGTAGGGAGGCTTCCAGGCATTTGGCCAGGTAAAAAGGTATTCCAAAAAGAAATAGCAGCCTCAGGACCATTGCTGGGTACAGACTCGGGCTCTGGTAGCATTTTACTTGAAAGCAAGATTTGCTGGCTTTGCTGGTAAACTGCCTTTTCAGATTCTTGGGAAAACTTTGTAACAAAGAAGTGAAGGTTTAGCCCTTAAAGAAGCCTGGCTGCCAGCAGTGGACACTCGGTAGCTGTTTTTTTCACTGGGAAATAACAGACCCTAGTGCATATGTCCTCTGAAGTGCTGTGCTTTTGCTGAATGAAAACCAGGAATACATTGTTTGGAAGAATTTGTAGGAGTTCTTTGCTCTCTACACTATTACATGTTGTGTGAAGGTAATCGGTTTAGCTGCCTCCTCTTTTTATAGACTTTGGGAAGGGCTGGGGAGAAATGCAAGTGCATTCTTACCAGGCCAGTAATTCCAATGGTATTTCTTACAATAGGAAGTTTCCTGGGAAATAGGAAATTACTCACTTTCATCTCCAAAAAAGAAGAGGTTTGGGGAAAGCTCTTTATCTGCAAACTGAAGTTAAATGTAATTGAGAGACTGGTTCTTATGTTTTAACTTTCAGGATTTGACATTTTCATTACATTACCACACTTTTCAAGTTTGTGTTATGTTAACTTTGTTATGTCAAAACCATTGACAATACCAGAGCCCTTGTAATTTGAGTTATTGAGAGCTTTGAGGATTTTACCTGAGGTCTTTGAGGTAGCTGATTAATACAGATCTTCTCTACAGAAAGTATTTAGTAGTGAAATATTTTGAGACTTGATCAAAGAGCTCAATAGGGTTTTTAAACCCTTTGAAGTCAAACCTTTTCCCTTGGCATAATGAAGGTTATAGTGGCCTATTTGGTTTCCACATTTGTAAGGGCATACCTCTCTTCCAGTAAATTCTGGAGTCTGTTCAGGTTAGCAGATCAGAACACAACAGTGGAAATATATATGTACTGCATGCCAGTCTACATCTGTGATCACATAGGCTGTTGAAGGTGGGCCTGTTCCATAGGCAGATTTTTTTAATATATATGCTTCTGCCTTCTTGAGATTCTACAAGAATCTAGTAAGTGTCTGTGAGGGACCTCCTTTTGACATCCAGAGCAACTGTTTCACTGAGGGAAGCAGAAGCTCATTACTTTTAGTGTCAGATACAGTGCCCTCAAAATGTAAACTGTCTTTCAGAATTAATGAATTTGTTCTCCAGACAATCTCTGGGCTTGAAGATAGCTATTGGCAATACCGCAATTGTATTTTCTGTTACTGGAGAGAAAAGTCATGCTCCTTCTGCTGTATAGGGAAGCTTTAAAGCAATGTATTTCAGATGTATCTCATCAGAATAGATGATGGGCACTTAAAAGCTAAATCATTTATGCAGTCTACTTCTCAGATGAAAGCTTAAACTGTGTCCAGAATCTTCACCATCTTAACAAGTCACACATTTTTATTCCTAGGAGGGGCATGGAGGTAGTTGGAATCTCTGTAAAGCACTTCATTAGTCACAAGAACTCTTAAATGCATATAAACAAACTCATTTTCTAGGCTGCATCACAAAATCAGATCAGATAAATATTAGTCTGTCCTCTGTGTGGTGTAGTTTCTCTGGATCTTCCGTGTTTGTTACTTGGAAGTTGTTTGGTCTAGTGTTATGCCCACATAGTCTTGGACAACAAGATAGTGCTGTCTACTTGCCTGTACTTCCTGTCTTTTGCTGGAATGTCCATTTTGTTCTTGTTCTTTAGATAAAAGTATTTTTTTCTTTGCTTTAGTAACAACATAGTGAACAGGAGACTTGCTGATATGATGCAGATTTTTGTTGCCAGACTTGATTCCCTCCCTCTGCCCTCTATTGTAAGATCCTTGCCTTCAAGTGATTTAACTATTCTACAACTGTGTTATCACCTTGAACTGCCCTCTTAAATTGGACCAAGATGATCTGTCCTTCAGCTGTTTTTAACCAGCCAGCTCTTTTGGCTTGTCTCTACCCATTCCACTGTTAGTGATGTGCCTTGTTTTTCTTAATAAGAGATCAGATTCTGCTGTGCAAATTCAGTGTTTGAACCTTCAGCCCCTAGAATGTGTGCCAATAAAAACTGTCTTCCTGTGCAATCAACTTGGAGAAATGAAAAGCCAAGCTCTCATGAGATCCTCTGTACCCACAGATTTTCTAGGAACTTACTTGAAATTCTTGGTATGTACTTTGAAAACTATTCACTTCTATATACTCAGTTTCTGAAAGGCCTTATTTATTCAAGACAAAAATCTCTCTATTTTGCCCATTCAGAAAAATAGTCATTTTTTGCTTGTAAACTTCAACCTCCCCAAGTAAAAGCTTTGAGTCATTGAGAATTATTATACTGGAACATACGAAGGGTATAGAAACCACCCAAGATTCTCCAGGCAGATCTGAGCTGCTATCTCTGAACCGCTATAGGATAGTTGGGATGAATCTCACTGCAGTAGTTGACATTCTGCCTGAAAAGACCCCTGTCATCATCTGTTACATTACTTATAAATATTTTTGTAACTCTTCAAGCCCCCTCCACCCCCCAATGTTGTGTGCCTAAATATTGTCAGGTGTGACATCATAGATTCACCTCTTATTTGAGAAACCAGTGTTTCAGTTGCTGTCCTTGCAGGAGTGGTCACCTCCACATAGACAGCAGCAGTTGCTTTGTGTTCTCTGCAGTGGGACACACATCTGCTTGAGGAGTCGCAGGAAAAGGAGTTTCACACCTTGCAGCAGGTGAAGCTCTTCAGGTTGTGCATTCTCTGTGCACAGTCCTAATCCTGCACCTCTCTCTTTTCCCCTTTGTCTTATGCTCCTGGATTCCCCAGTGGGGACAAATAAAGCACAGATAGAAATGCTGTTCTTTATGTCTGAGTGCGAAACATGATGATGAAAAAAGTATGTTGTATATGGATGTTGTATATGGATTCTAGTAACCAAAAATCTCTGAATTTAAACATATATAACACATGCATTTCCACAGTAAAGTGCATACAAATAGCACATCTTGAAGAAATTAAGTTCTTGTAAGGTAAGTACTGTCTCTGACTTGTGAGTCACTTGTATTATGTCATAAATTTACTACTTTAAAAATGTTATGTAAAATGTTTAATACCTAATTGGTATGTCTGGATTTTTTTACTCAAACTGGAAAAACATCAGCCTCCATCACTGCATTCACTTGCTTTTATGGGCTGCTGTTCAAGAAACCTGTTCATTTCTTCACATCTCCTGCATTAGTCATTTGTCTGAAGTCTACTGCATCTTTTATTTCCCAAAATCTGCTGCTAGTCTGTTTTGTAATGATAGGATAGTACCTTTTAACTTATGTCCAGTACTAACAGCTGTATGTCAAACAGATATTTCTCTATACTGTAGATAATCTAAAAAAGTTAAAACTCTAGGCATCAATTTTAGCACTATTAACTTTGTCATCCACTTGGTCTACCATATTTCTGTCTCCAATGGAAGACTAACAAGGCACTGGTTTTTGTAAAGGTCCAATGCAATTATTAAGCAGATATCTGAGACCCCAAATCTTCAGTGGCTCCCCATGCTTTACTTGCTTTTCTAATCTTTGCATTTATCTCCCTTCAGATCTCAACATCTGCTGCAGTTTGACTGCTCAGGTTAGTGAAACTTTCCCCCTTTATCCACCTCTGTAATTATCCTGTGTACCCATTTATTTCCCAGTATTCCTCAATGTTGATCTGGCAATATTTATTCTTGGCTAGATTGTCCACTTTTGACATTGGGGTGGTGTGGGAAAAGAATTTCCTACTTTATACTTGTAACTATTATGAAAGCATATTTAAACTCAGTTTTCCTAGTAAGTATTGGAGAAGAATAAAAATCACAAGTACAGAAAGAATAGAAACTGAGAAATAAAACGTTTTCCTCCTTTTATTTTTTTGGCAGTAAAAGTAAATGAAAATTTACAAAATATTTTAGGTAGCAGGTATACTCAGGTACAAATCATAAGATTTTGAAGGATAAGAGCAAAGCGGTCTTCTTCAGGTTTATGCATTACTAGCAAATTGAATGGTCTGAGTTACATTATGACTTCCTTTGTATCACTCTCTAATAGAACACTAGTTAATGTACCTTGCATAATACAAACTATTCTAATAGCAAACAGAGCACATTCAAAGTCATATTAAATTGCAAAGTGTATTTTTTTTTTAAGATGCTATTTCAGTGGTAATCTCAGCCTCCTGTCTCTGGATGTGTAAAGCATCTTGATCTGAACTAAACTTCTTGAGCTGCACAAGTGCCCAGAAGCCTGTGTTCACAGTTGTTTTTTTCCTGCTATCCTCATACGGAGTAAGGAAAACTAATCACCAAAATCAAGTGAAGAACCTTTCTTCACTCGTATGCAGACCAGCTTTTGTGTCCAGTTTCTGCTCCAAGAAGAGCTGCATAGAAACCTTCCTTGTTTTTTAAAAGTTCAGACCTGTGAATTTCTTTCCATGTATTTTGAATTTTCCTTTGAGAAATTCTTGGAACCTAGCTCTTTCCATTTGATTGTCAGTAATTGTCAAGCTGTGAGCTATTTTTCAGGTTCTTTTCTTATGGTTGAGTTAAAATTTGTCATTACTACTAGGTGGAATAATTCCTGGGAAAAGAGAGAGGTGGGTTTGGATTGCTCCAGGCAGGAAAGAAAACTGAACAGAAGTGTCTGTATCTTGAGTAAGAGCTATATCTCAGTACGAGGAGAGAAGACTATAACTTTTTTCTGTGTTTTAAATAAAGTATGACTAATTGATTCAATTTCTCTGGGCCCTGATCTGGTAGATATTTGGCAGTGCATTTGCGACTTTCATCTAAAATTGAAACTCTTTTGAGTTTTCTTTGTTTTCCAGGAGAATGAGACAGGCGCTTCACTCAGCTGTGTCAAAGCTGAGGTGATTATTAGCATGTCCACTAGTAGGTCTCTAATATTGAAGTGTTATGGATACTCTCAAAATTATGTGGCAGCTGAAGGCTTAAGAGTGTGTATTTTGCTTTTTACTCACCTAAGTCCTGTGGTTTAAGGAGTTGAGTTGTGAGAGACTTCATAAAAGTAGCACAAATTCTGTTGCGGAGTAAGGAAGTCAGCCTCTCTTAGAAGATGACAGTAGTGTTGTAACATGTAGGTAGATGAATGAATCTCTTTTACTAACCAGTTAAGTCCAAGTTATTTGCTTATTGTGGTGTTCTTCAAGATAAGTAAGAAATACTTTATGTTCATAAACTTTAGAAGGGGCTGCTGTAATAAGCTGCCTTTTCACGCAGATGAGTTGAACAATCTTGTCTGGTAATCTTACTGCTACCTCTACTGGTTAGTTGTAAAATTTACTTGAGGTAACAGCATTATTTTGTAAAATGGAAACCCATCCTTTTGTAAAAGCTTTTTGTTCCTGGCTAATTCCTTTCACTGATGCAAATGAACACTTTGATTCTGATCTTAGTCCATCTTCCATTGTTTCCGTTTGTCATTTTCCTGTCCAAGTAGCTACAGCACATGAGCTCTCTTTGGATAAGGTTTTCAGTATGACGGATTCTATAGACCTTGAGTGAGTCTTGTAGCTGTCTTTCAAAATGTTTTTCATGCTGAGGGGCACTGACCTTGCTTGACTTGAAGGCCTTCAGTTTGATTATTTCTTGTGGTCCAAATAATGACCAGCTTCTCCACAGAGCAATTTGGAGCGTCAGGGTCTCAAAGAATATCTGTTTTTTTAAATCGGGTAGGAAGACTAGTTGGCTAAGGCAGACATCTTCACTTCAGCAGTGAGAAGACATCCTTTTGTGACATGTAAATGCTATAGCTAACACAATACTCTAATAAAGGTCTTGATTGTTGCATTATAATGGTGTTAGCCCTTGCCTTTTTCCACTTACTACTTCATTTAATTGGTTAATACACAGTTAGTCCTACATGTCCTCCCATACAGTCAACTGTAAGCTTACCTTCAGCTTTGCTGAACTGAAATTTCAGAAGCTGAATATATGCTTTCTATAAAATTTGTGATATTTCCAGCAATGTCTAATTTAGGCAAAAATAAGGAAATTAGGTATTTAACTGAAGTAACTATAATAGTTTTTAGTTTAAAAAAAAAAAATCACTTTTGTTAGCATATCTTTGCACTTCTTTCTGGACAAATAGCATATGCTGTTATATTCCCCTTCTCGGTATTTTTTTTTTAAATCTAGGATAATGAAGATTGACAATAGTTGTTTGGAAGTCAAGGCGAAGGCATTATTACTAGACAGACTAGTACAACAGATGTGTGTTGTTTGGTTTTTTTGTGGTTTTTTTTAAGTTGAGGAGGACTAAACTGGATGTGTAGCAGCAAACTTGTATTAAAATTTCACTTGAGTATGCTAAATAAAATTAATCCATACTATAAGCTTTTAATTTCATACTATAAAGATTATGAACTTGCTACATTAGGTTTTAGTTGCTTCACTTCTGTTACCTGCTTTGAAAATCTATCTTAAATTGCATTTACAACAATTAGCTGAACTGTTTTTAATAAGTCTGGTGCACACAATATTAATCATCAGTGGTTAGTGAAGTGTTTTCCTGTATGTTGTGTATTTGTATAGGATATCTAAATCCATTGTTTTTGATATTCCATAATTTCTTAATCATAGCATAGCATATAATATGCTCAGTTTTAATTACATAAGTTATAACCTGATAACACTTTATCACTTTGGTAAATGCCACAATGATTGGAAAACAATGACTTACATTACGCTTCTAAAACTGAAGTGATGATGTCAGACAATTGCTTCCTTTGGTCATAAGGTTACTTTTAATCAAATGTGTAGCAGAGTTTTACCAAACTAGAGTTTAAAATAAGTTTTCAAGTTATAACACTCAGTAAGTATGTATTTGTGGCTATACTAAGACATCCATCAAATCACTTCATGAATTATATAAAACTGAAGGTATCCCAGTATTTTTTCCAATTTACAGTTTTTTGACTACAGACTTAACTCTGGTAAAGGACCTTTTAAAATATTTTAAAATTTGTTTTCTTCAGTCATGTTTATCAGACTTCTGCTTATTGTTAGATCTTTCTTTTGGATTCTGTACACATGGTCCATTGTCTTTAATAAGTAATGTCCAAAATAAGACATAATAATTCAGCTGAGGCCTTACTGGTACTGAGCAGTATGTGAAAGTCACATCATGTTGTAAATTGATGTATTCTATTATTTTTGCAATATGGTGTTATTATTAGAACATGCTGAAGTTCAGTCTACTGAACTTCCTGTTCCTTTTCTAAAGAGCTGTTCCAAGATAATTCTTCCATCTTCTATTTATGCATCTGATTTTTATTTTGTGTAGTGTTTTTTGAATATTATTTACCTCATAATGTTTTAATGGAAATTAATCATTTATTTCACAGTATTGACTGAGATGCCAGGTTGCCAAGATAATTCTGAATTCTAGTCTTTTCCTTTACAGTACCAGGAATACTCATCATTTGATGTTATCTACAAGTTTAACAACTGCAGTCTCTATTTTACTGTCCATATCGTTAATGAAAATGTTAAATACTAGTACATTTGGGCAGGTTTTTCCAGAGCCTCCTTTGGCAATTTTCTTCCATTTTGTAATGAATCACTAACTAATCTTTAAAAATAGCCTTTCTAAAGGCAGAACACCCATCTTTACAGTTGTTCCTTTTAAGTCATGTATTCCAAGCTGGCTTAAAAGAATTGTTATGTTTGAGAGAATATCGAAACACCGGCCAAGATTAAGATTTGTTACATCTGTCCTTCCCTCTGTCAAGGTTTGGTATATACCATGTAATAGAGAGGAATGTGAATTTTTTTTTTCATAAATCTACATTCATCCTTGGCTCATGATGCTACCTGTTAAGGTTTATAAATAGTTCTGGTTTTGTTTCCTTTTCTGCTGTTATTCTGGAAATTCAAGTTGATGTGACTGACCCGTAACTCTCTAGGACTTGCTGATAGTAGATAACTTTTGACATAGTGGCTAGTTGAGTTTTGGGAATAAGACAAGCCCAGGAAACACCGCTTTAGGGCCACAAGGAACAGATAGAACTAAGGCTAAGTTGTGGGTTGTAGTCACAAATGAGAATCTACTTTAAAAAATGCTTAAAGGGGGTAAGTTATTTGACAGTTTAACTCTGAATACTCAAGTGTATGTAACACTTCAGTTCTTACATATCCCTGGCTTTATTCCTCATCCTTGTTCGCAGTCCCTGTGAGCTTCCCCAGACATGAGTGTGCCCGATCTATCTTGCTGCCGCTGCCCAACCCATACCAATCCCACCAGTATCCTTGTGCCCATTTCTTTATGCTGTCTCTTGTGGCTGCAATGGGATCTGGTCTCTGCTGGCACCTCCAGGAGCTACTAGTGGAGGATGGGAGCTGAAAATATCCTGAGACACAGAGTAGAGCGGCAGAAGGAAAGAGCAGAAGTCATAGGCTCTCTTGTGTAGCAGTGTAAGGGTCATCCCCTATGCTTCGGGCTTTTCTCAGGCCCCAGTGTACTTTCTTGCACTATTCCCTGAATGTCTTTCAAGCCTACTAATTGGCTTGCACACTCTCAGGATCTGAGAACTGATTTAATTGCTTTAAAAATGATCAGCATTTGTGACTCTAAGTATAAAAACTGTTTATTGGTTAACAACCGTTGACTTGGTTTTTCCAATTTGTTTTATGTTGTCAGTTGCCTGTTTTGATCTCTGAGGTCATACTCATCTTTCACATACTCTTAACAGCTCTGAGATTTTACTTCTTTTCCTATTTTTTAGGGCAAATTTCTTCAGGACTAGCTACTTTGGGGAAAAAAATAATTTTAACTATGTCAACCTGAGGCTTTTCTTAATCTAATCTGAAGTCTTAACCTTTTTATGTTAAATAGGCTTCACAGTTAACCTGTCAACAAATTTTACTTAAATTCAGATTATACTTGTTCTGAATCTTCATGATGCATGGATTATTTTGTTTAATCTGCTTTGTTTAGTGGAATAATAGAAATTTTTCTGGTTGCAATGTAATAATCACCTTGTTTCTTTAATTCTCTCCTTGTTCATTATGTAGATTAAATTGACCAGAGACAGAAAGAGGAAGTATCACTGTGACAAGTATGTAAACAGGAATTATCTTGAAGGTGTATATATGTATATTTTTGTCATGTGAAGACACTTAATTTCTAAAAAATACTACTGTGTACATCTCAGAATGATGGCACTCCCTTAATGGATCTACATTAGGTGTTAGTAATGCTATTTCACGTCTCTTAACATGAAGAACATTGTTCCAGTAGATGTTCACAAGTCAGGACTTAATGGTTCGTTTGCTAGTTTTTGGTTCATCAGTAAAAGCTTCTTTGGTGGAGTCTGGACCAGAAATGTATTTGCATTAGATGATCTTCCCTGTGTCTAGTATCATACAGTTCTGCTAACCAAGTTTCTTTCTCTGATTTCTGCCCACTCCACACTCTTCCTTCCCTCTTCATGGTGAATCCTTATGTTAGAGAATGAAGAATGATTTGCCCAGAGTTACTGTATGCTCTGTTTTGCAGCACATCCCAAAGCTTTCAATCTTCTGGGACAGTTCACTGTAAAGTTCTTGATATATGTTTATTGAGGCAACAACTAATATTTTTCTCAAGGCCTTTGAAGGAGTTGGCTTGTTTCAGGCTTGTGGTTGACTTGTTTATTGAAGGGAGGCTGCTGTGTGATGGCACTAACAGCACAGAAAGATCTGAACATTATCTGTAAGGCTGTTCTTTTCTCAGGAAATATATGCGAAGTAAACCTAAGCTTTTAGTTTTCTGAAATCTTGAAGATTTAATTGTAGTCTTGAAGATGAGCACCAGTATATTTTTTTCAACACATACCACTCCATTTGTGTCCTGCCAGTTGCAAATACCCTTACTTGGACATGCATTTAGATTATTTTTGTCTATTGCCTTTCTTGCACTTACAGATTGGAAAAAAAAATCTGAGTGATGGAATGACAAGGCCATCATGCTTACTAATAATACTGAATGGGTTTTTGAAGGCCACAGTAGTAATAACCAAATCAATAGATGGTGGAGGTATTGCCATGTCTAGATTGATGGCTAAGTCTGATACTTTACACCAGTCTAGAATTATTTGAGGTATTTGGATTTTAAATTGTTGCATGGCTAAAAGGGCCAATTAGTACTGCAAAAACAATATTACTGAAGCAGTTCTGGATATAAGAAGTGCTTTTACCTCAGAGCAGATTCCATACCATAAGCCCTACGATAGATTCAGTCTCTGACCACAGTTTTTGCCTGTAAGGTTATGTTTTAGACTCATCTGACACTGCATGTAAAGCTTCATCTTCATTGCTTACAGGCACAACTCACCACTTCACGTTCCAAGGAAGCACAGTTTTGCTTGGATTTCTATAGAACTAATGCATTTCTGGAAAGCATGAAGAATAAAAAGCTTGTGCAGGCTATCCTTTTTCTTTTCTTGTCTGGGAAAGATAAATCAATATCAAAGGAACTCCCCTCATCTCTTTCAATTTGGAGCAGTTAGGAATAGTAGCTCCAATTTACAAATGGTACCAGTAGTACTCTTAATTTAGAACCAGCCTAAGGATAGTGTCAGACATGAGGACTTGAAAATGCTGTTTTCTATGTGCTCAAAGTTTTCTAGGTTATATATTGCTGTTGGGCATCTCTTTCTGTGAGAGATTGCATTGCATTTAGTGTGCTAAAGCTTTACTTGATTGAGAATTCCCAAAATGAAATATACACAGGAGAAAAGCAGTTGACAGAGAATTATTTTTTACTAGTTCATTACATCTTCTTTCAGATTTAGGTTCTTTGTGTTTGGAAAAAGGAACCAGAGCTAAGCTCAGATTGCTCTATTTTTGATTTAGTGCATGACTATAACTGAAATGCATGTGCATTCAATGGAAGATCTTGGCAAATTCTTGGTCTTGGTTGGATGGACAGAGATTGGCTGAGGCAGTACATCTGAAAGCATTCCAGCTATTACCAAGCAGCCAATCTTTCTTCTAGTCTCACCCTAACAATAAGAAGAATGTGGGCAGTAAGATCTGTGTTTGTATGCATTAGCCGATAAGAGAGCAAGAGTACAAGGTAAAATGCTGGTGCCAGGGATGCGTTCCGTTATATTGTCTGTCTGTCTTGATTTGGAAAATTGGATTGTACAAAGAGAACTTACTTTAAATAGCAGCGAAGCCATGCCAGTCTGAAAAATCTTGTACTGGTTGGTTCAGGCAAAGTTACAGGCCTTTTCTACACTTGGAAAAATCAGACCCTGCAATTCAGCATGCACACAGCTCTAACAAGGGAAGAGCTAGCTGCATTACTGAGAACAGGCAACACCCACAGGAAAAAGCTTTGACCTTCAACGTGCTGCTGTGTGCCTGGGTCCCCACTTGACTGCTGTAGATAATGCCTAAAGAGTCATAATTACAGCCTATATTGTTCTGCAATGACAAGGGCATTAATGCATGAGATGCTGCCTGAGAAGGTTCACAAGTAATTGCCCATCCTGGGATTTCTTGAGTAAGTTTATCAGTTAAAAAAATCTGTGGAAATCTGAATTTTATTTTAAGTTACTTCATCATAAATAAATGTATTTAACCTATAGTTACAAGAAATGTCTCTAAGTCCATAATGAGTTAGCACTTGCAGCACTGAATTAATCCTGAATCACTGTATTTTCAGATACTCAGTTAATAATACTGCTGTTACTTTCTGCTTACTTAGTGACTATATCACTGCAGATTGAATTTGCTGTTGAGGGTCATAGGGTCAGCTCTGAGAACAGACCAGGTTGCTCAGGGCTTTGTGCAGCTGGGTCTGGAAAACCTCCAAGAAAGGAGACTGAACAAGCTCTCTGGGCAGCCTGTGCCACTGTCCTCCTGGGGAATACGTTTCTCTGTATATGTAGTTGGAAGCTCTCTTCATGGTATGTATAAAATGAGTGAAAGCTAAAAAACTAAGCACTAGTTTGGATATTTGAAGAGATGAGTAGTGGTTATTTTCCTACTTAAGGAGTGGATTTAATCCAATATAGCCCCCATTGATCTAAGAGAGCACAGCATTTCACCCTTGAGAGTGCTGCTTTGAGAAATCCAGTAACTCGGTTGCAGAGGCAGGGTTGACAGTTACCTAGATGTAGAGCTTTATCTTACCTCTTGAAAAGCCTCTGGGGAGTGCATGAATCACATCTGCAAATAAAACAAGCTAGAGGCTGCAGAAACATGGAACAGGTGGCAAGAATGGCAGAAAATAGCTTGGCTTCTCTTGCTGGCTGGGCCAGCAGGTGTTGACAGGCATGTAAAGGTAGGGGTGGGAAAACTGTCAGCTTTTCCTCTTCTCACCTTTGACAGAAAGGGAATAAATAGAACAACTTTTCTTCTGGAATGATATTTAAACAGAAAAGATAAGTTTAGATTCTGTTCCCAAATGGGAAAGAAGAAAACCCTCAAAAATAGAGCAAACATCTATCTTCAATTGAAGTTAGAAGTTATTCATTAAAAACAAAACCAAACCACTAACCCTTATTTTTTATTTCCTTTCTGACAAAAATCAATTATATTGGGCAAATTAATATTAGATTTAATAGACTTTGTGACATGTAAACAAACCTCAACTGATTTTATGCTTAAGAAAATCACTATCACTCAGGAAATCTTGTTTTTGTTGGAAAAAAACCCCCTCTGCTTATGTATTAACACTCTGGCCAGGAGAGAACATTGACTATTTTGCCCTATTTACTAAAGCTGAACTTTCCCATTTTATAGATAGGAAAATAAGGGTTCTCTAATTTGAAGTTATGTGAACAGAACTAATAACAAAAAATGGTGTGCAGCTTTTGCTATCCAGATCTGTTGCCCTGTGGTCACCTTGTCTCTCAAATATTTTTGGTATATCTTTCCTTAAAATCAGTTTCTTCTGTTTGCTTCTTCTCACCTGAGTCTTTACAGCTTCTTGTTTGGAATTAGTTATGAGCACAGAGGTGGCAGGACTATGCAAATGACTTCTACATCTAAAGCCACTTTAGCATATTTGGTATTGCTAAGCGTGTTTCAAAAAGTGATGGTGCAAAAAATCCACCTTACAGTGTAATTTCTGGTCTTCACGGTTGATTTTTTTTTTAATGTTTGCAAACAGCCACTGTGGAACGAAACAAAGAATATATATATATATTTTTTTTTTTACATGACTTGGAAGGTTAGAGTTACTGATACTGGTAGTTCATCACATAGTAGCTGATGGTCTACTGTCAGAATTTTTGGTGAGTTGCTTTAGCTCTTTAGGTTGAAGCAGCTGATAAATCATTCTTCCAGTTTGCCCCATTCGTTGCTGCTGTAGCTGCACCCTCTCCTGGAAGCGCTTGCTGTTGTTTGGCACTGCAGGTGGTTCCTGCTCCTCTTCCTCCTTGCCCCTGGATGTCATGGTGACCATGGATGTCAGGATGAGACAGTCTGGAGGGCCCCTCCTTCTTGCACTGTCTTGCTTCCAGCTCTCTGCCCCATGCTTCTTGCTCCTGCCCTGGGATATCTTACAAGTTTGGTAGCGTGTATCTCATGTCTTAATGCTTGGAACAGTACTGTGGTGATACTCATTCATCACCTTCAGACCTGAGAGTGTGTCCCAGCCTGTGAAGCAACCAGTTCTAGACATTCATCCTCTGTGGTTTCTGCATTATGTCTATGACTAGTAAACTAAAAGTGGTTGGGGAGAACCCTTCTGGGTTCTCTTCAGTTTTCTTGGTATTAGACACAGCCTTGTTGTTTGCTTGAATTACATTCATTGTGAATAAAGCAACAACGTGTTTTCTGATTGTTTTTATTGTATTGTGCTTACTACTGATAAGCCAGTGCAAAACTTACTCTAAAAATCTGTAAAAGCAGAGTAAGTTAGTAGACTATTTGTAGCCATATTTCTAAGTCTGAGATTCACAAATTACTTCTATTTAACTCAAGTTATCTAAGGCTTATCTTCCTTTTAATTCTAAAGCCAGTTTATTTTCTCAACCTTCTTTTTAAACAGATGAAGCATGTAAAAGACAGATTTGGTGACAGCGTGCCAGAAGAAGTGCTTCTGCTGTGTCTGGGCATTACTTCAGGAATTGGCAGACTGATCTTTGGCAGAGTTGCAGATTATATTCCCGGTGCAAAAAAAGTTTATTTACAGGTATGTCTTCACACTGTTCTGAAGGAATACACAAACAATATTCTGAAGGCTTTGGTTGCAAGTACTATTAAGTAAGCAGAATTAACTTATTGGAGAGTCAAATCTGAGAAATTTCAAAACTCTAGGGAACCCAGTGTACGGTTTTTGATACTAGGAGCCTTTGGCACAAAGTTAATGAATCTTTTGAATATTTTTTTTCTTGTTTAATGCTAAGGGAACATGTATACTACCCACTGGCTGTTTTCAGCTGAGAATAAAATAAATTACTAGCCATTAGCATGTGAGTGAGAAAATCTTTGGGGATTTGGGGATTCTCTAGATTCTACTTTCCCTGTTTTATCCTATGATTTCATAATGGCTGCAGAAAGTTGTGTTCTCCCTGCCCCCGCCATGTTCCTCCACTAAGGATTTTGGATCTCTCTTCTTGATCTTTGATGGGGAAAATTTGATGTCAAGTATGTTCTGTGCATAGTGCACACTGGTAAAGCCATGGGAATATAAGAGGTGCTTAGTTAAATTTTGCTGAATGAAGGGGGTTACTTCATAGAATCATAGAATGTCCTGAGTTGGAAGGGACCCCCACAAGCATCATCGAGTCCTTGCAAAAAGTCACAGCTTCCAGGAATGCTGAAGCTTGAGGCTGAAGGAGGATATACATTTTTTCCCCTCCACACAGAAAAGCTATTTTTTTGAGAAAGCAGCAGTATTAGTGTAGATTTTTAGTTAAACTTGCATGTTATCAACCATTGGGTGGGTGTTTGTTTCAAAATGCATAACAAGGGAGACATCTAATGGCTATTATCTGTATTACAGTATTGAAAATAAAAATTCCTAGGAAAGAACCAACTTTCTGAAGATGGAGTATTTGTTGCCATAGTTACACAAATTTAGATTTCATGATGATATAGACTGGGACTATCTCATTCATTTGCATTGATTAATACCTACTTTTACTCTTTCAGAAAATGTCGATATTATGATTAAAAGTGAAAAGGCAGAATTGAGATGCACACATGATTTACAAAGCACAAATACCAAAGTTGCAGTAAAACTACAAGTTTTTTAAATTCTTTTCCTTGAATAGCTAGAACTGAAAACCATGAACTTTTGTTTAGGGAATGAACTAGGATGCTTCTGGGTGCTGTTAGTTTCACCTAGTTTTAAGCAGGAAAAACACGTTAATTTTTGCTAAGGTTTCCCATGCTGACATATAGAAGGTGCACAAATTTTAAATTTTATTCCTTTAATTTGCAACAAACAAATAATCTTAGTCTAAGATTATAATATAAGGTCTTTGCAAGTATGCATGGCTATAAAAATACAGCACGATACCTTTATGTGGAAGAATGGAAATGAGACTTTCAAATACCACCTCTGAATATAAGCACCCTGAAGTAATCACTCATCATACTGATACTTTTACTTAAATTACAAAAGTGAGGAGTCTAAAGTGTTGTAGCTATATTAAACTTTTGGCTTTCATTTGAAAAGAGCAGAGTAACTTTTCAAAAAACATTGGTGCACAAGAAATGACCTTACATAGTCACTGCAGAACAGTTGATTATAAATGCATGTTGAAAACTTGTGAAATGGGTACTGGAATTTCTTTGCATGTCATGACAGTTACATGTGTGTGTTTTATCTTGGCACATGACTTCTGATGGTGGTAGTCCATGGAGACTGCTTATTTATTTTAAAGTAAACACAGGAAGACAATTCCCTACAAATGCAATAAAACTCATCTGTTCTCTGTATCTTTGCTGATTTGATGCAGTATGTGTGTTGTGTGTGTTTGTGGTTTTTTTTTTTCCCCCCCTTGGTCATATTTAGGTGGCCTCATTCTTCTTTATTGGCCTGATGTCTATGATGATTCCACTGTGCCATGTCTTTGGAGGTCTCATTGCTGTCTGTCTCTTCATGGGACTGTTTGACGGATGCTTCATTTGCATTATGGCTCCTATTGCCTTTGAACTTGTTGGGGCTCAGGATGTCTCCCAGGCCATAGGATTTCTACTAGGACTCATGTCAATACCTATGACAGTGGGTCCACCCATTGCAGGTAAGTATAGATATGGGCTGTAGCTGTAAATGTTTCCATGTTTGCATGACTTTTGGCCATATTTTCTGTTCCTACATCATATGCAGTGCATTTAGTTTTCTCTGTACATGCTCCAGAATATATGGTGAATTTAACTACTGTTCATGGCTTATTAATTTACTATACTCTTTAAAGTTCGCTTCAATCTTTTTAACCAAGTTATGCAGATGTAAAACATTCCTCAAAAGAAAGATTGGCTTCCAGCTGAAGACCTGATGTTTTCCATGCTGTTAAGGTGACAGCCTATCTGTTGATTGTGTTATAGAAGGGCCCCAAATTGGAATCTGAAAATTAACTGGACTCCAAAATTTGCTCATGCAAAACCAACTGAGGATAACAGCTCCAGTCACTTTAATTGCTGCTTACAAGCAGGAACACTGGCATTTTTTGTTCTTTGATGGGAGACTGTTTGACAAAGTACTGGTTTTCAAGATGAAAACTCTTTAAGTTCTTTAGGAGCTGAAAATAGCTTAAGCTATAATCCTTACCACTGCTGATTTCCAGTCATAATTTACCCTGAGGTCTTGTGAGTGCTACTGAAAAATACTTAGTAAGATTTAACTGAACTATGCAGTATTATAAAGAACAAAACTTTAAAGCTAGAACAGCCTAGATGAGGCGAGTCCTGATCTGGAGACACTATCACAGCTATTAATACTTAAATAACATTTGATGAATGGGGGGAGTTTTGAGAGAGCAACTAGAGTGAATTGTTGGAAAACACACTTTTTAATAAGAGGCTTCCAGGAATGCAGTGTGTGCAGTATATCTAGAATAAGATTGAGGTGCCTTGATCAAAGGCAGCTGTTGCCAAAAGAGGGAGAATTTCTCCAAGTCATTGCAAGATTGAAATGCTGGAGAAGCTGAAATGAGCCAAATTCAAATAGGAAATACGGTATATGTTTTTTAGTGATGGGTGGTAATTAAGTGGTTGAGTGGTGACATACTGAGTTCTTCATTCCTTGGAGTCTTTAAGTCTGGAACACCCTTCTACCTATATATACACACCTATATTTGGCCATCAGGTAGTCAGATTAGTGGTTATAATAATATGTTCCAGCTCTCAAGTTTCTGAATCCAAAGAAAAGACATGTTTTGTGGATTCACAAGGCCCTGTTGTTTATCAGTGGTAACTTTCTGTCTTTGCAGGCTTGCTGCGTGATCACCTTGGCACCTACGATGTCGCGTTTTACCTGGCTGGAGTCCCTCCCCTCATTGGTGGAGCTATATTATGTTTCATCCCCTGGGTCCATGAACGGCAGAAGTTAAAAGAAAGAGCAAAACCTGTCGATGGCGAAACTACTGAGAAAATGCTGGAAAATGAAAGTGCTTTGGTGTCAGACACTACAGAAAAGCCAGTCAAAGAAACAGAACCTGGTTTTTGATGGTTTCTTTTCCTGTACCAGCCTGACCTTCTTCTACTGAAGCTAGACTAGTACTTTTTGGCTGAAGATACTATATGATGCTAAAGAAGATTTGAACTATTGCTCAAATTGCGAAACTGCTATAATAAACTTTTATACCATTGAACTTTTTTGATGAATCATTAAGTTTGATCACAAGCCAGATTTTCAAGGTATTTGAAGTTTTGTAGCATTAGTGTGTACGTATGTAATGATTCTGTGTGTGAAGAGAATATTTTTCTAATTCATCAGAACCCATTTCTGGGAGTGTGAAAGCTGTTTTTGGTTCACTGACCCAGGATTCTTCAATAACTTTTACGGTCCATCCAATGCAGGCACACCTATGGGCATTTATACTGGAAGATGTAGTAGCTCTTATGACTCGAACAAAAAAAAAGTTCTCATTCTGTTTTGCAGGGTTTTACAAATTCTATATCATGAACACAAATAGGTATCTTTTTGATTCCCTTAACTATTGCTGAAATCATTAGAAAGCTAAATTATTAAACACCTATTTTCTCTAAATACTCCAGCCTGCTCAGTTTGCTTAAACATTCACCTGGTTTTGCATTGATTCACCTTTTCACAGTAGCCCAAACAAAAACCATTAAGGATGAAATTTTTGATGGGCACAGGTTTGTAATATGCACAAACTAAGCTCTGAGTACAAACACATTCAGAAGTAAAACTGGTGAATGATTTTTAATTTTTTTTTATATTTGGTAAAGGCAATACTATTAATGTATATGTGTAATTTTTTTCAGCTAAATCTCAGAATAGTTGATAGTTTTGAAATTATGCTCACAGTAATATTTTGGAGCAGTATTATGAATTAGACTAAATTTCATATTTTTCTTTTGTACTTGGGTTCTTTTTTATTCTTAAACAAGACAGCTTTAAAGAATATATTCTAAGTGCAATAACTTGTTTTTAATATGGAAATATACACAAGCTATTAAAATGACATTTAACAATTAGAGTTGTTTTGCACTAAGTGAACATGCAGGTTGATTATAGGTTTTTATAGTTGTGTTCAGTTGTGTGTAGGATATAGTTCCATATTTTGTTCAAATATGAAGAAAACGTCTTTGCATGTCCTATTTTTTGCTTAACATACTAAACATGGCACTATTACTTAGGTATTTGTAGGTATTATGAACTGTTTGTCAAGCAGGTATTTCCAAAAACATCTTTCTCTGAAAAATATTTGAAAGCATAATACTTTGAGATAAAAACACTGGTTTTTATCATAAAACACTTCCAAGTACACTGTTTATTTGTGGATATGGATCAGCAATGCAGTAGAATACTTAATTGTTATTTATTTCAGGTCCATTCAATACTAATCACTTTTGTTTTCTTGTTTAGAAGAGTCATAGCAAAGAGTAAACTAAATGTGATCTGAAGATAAAATGCAGGTTGAAGTACTTTTTCTTAATTAGTAACAATACCTGTTCTTTACATAAACCACAAAGGCACACTGTTTGAAAATTATAACCTTTAGTGTCTTTTCTATTTTTATTATTTTTCTTTCTCCAGAGCTGTAGTAGCTCAGAAAGCCCATGTGCATTTGTGATATAAAACATTGTTACCAATACTATTGTTTAGAGTGTTTACATCTATCAACTTTAAAAATGTCCTTTAAATATAATCATGTGAAGCATCCTAATTGAGACCAAAGCTCATACCTTTTTTATATTGCAGAATTTCAAGCCCTGGTTTACACGAGTGAGATTTAAGAGAATTGAATCTTAAAATGTCAGAGGTACATGGGAGGGAGTTGGAGGTGGAAAAAAATCTCAAACCAATCTATTTGTAGAACAGAAGTCCCTTTAGGTTCTCTGGGACTTGTGCTTCTGTACCTCTTAAGTGCTGCTGAAAATGTTGGCAAAAATATTCATAGTATTAATAATTAAAATTACTACTAAATGCTGCCTTTGTTATAAAAATGTTAGCAGCTTATACTGTTCTTGTCTGGAGTATTTCTGTAGAAGATGTTTTTAGTATTATATTTAATGCTAAAGTGTTGAGTAGGTGTGGTAAAAGCCTCTTGTTTCCTATTGCTTTGTTATGAAAAATTAGTATTCATCACAGGCCTTACACTTCATGTGTTATCTTCATGTTTTTAACCAAAACCAAGGCTGCTTTTTAGCACTGATGCAATTTGAAATAATTGTGACCAGACATCTTGATGTAATTGTGGCATCTTCCGGACTTGCTGCTCTGTATCTATATCAATTATCTGGGAGAGAATATAAAATAATTGTTTTAGAAATGATAGAGAAATAGTATAACAATAGTATGGATTAATTGTTGCCATACCCTTTAAAAATGTATTTGTACATAAAAATCCAAATGTAAATTAAAAATGTAAGTTATGCTTACAAATATGAAGGACAGCATTTAAAAAACAAACAAACAAAAGCCCCACAACCAAAACCAGACTCCAGGAAGAGAGGGTATAATGAATGAATAACCAGGAGTGATTACTATGTTAAAAACAGCAAGACAGCATAATGTAGAAATGGTTGCTATTCTGAAAACAGAGAGAAAAGCACTGAATATTAATTTTGTTTTGACTGAGTAAAAGTAAATAAATTTTTGTAACAAAACTTAATTTTAGATGTGAAGTCCTGTTCACAGGTAACCTGCTGAACTCATACTTTAATGACGTAATTCACGGTAAATTTAATCTTGTTGGAGATAGACTGTAAAATTAAAATACTAGCTTAGGTCAAGAAAACCCTTAAATCATTCAGATGTATCCCTCTCTTGAGAGCAGTTCCTAGAGTACTTTTCATAGATACTGCTCTCCCATGCTATAAACAGAGTAGTCCTTGTCCTTTTTCCCATTAAGTGTTCTCAGGGGAAGCTTCATAAGAAATTGAGTAGAAAGAGGTTCACTTAAATGACAGTGTGAAATTTCCAGCCCTACTCTATGCTGTAAATTCATACACCAGATCTTGAAACCAAGACTAATTTTGAGCAAGGGGTTGATTTTTAGGTATGGCTGACACACAGTAGGTATGAGATCCTTGCAAATCTTAATATATTCTGTTCAGCAAAAGTCTGAAATAATTAAAACCCTTCAGGTTCTTATTTGCATCTAAACTATACAACAACAATACTTTATTAATTATACATTGTATGTATTTATTCTGCCTACATGTTGGAAGACCTGTACATGTCTCAAACCAAGACTTGAAATTAACATATTCTTAGTTAGAATTTCTTTGGTCCAGATCTGGGTTTTTTTTCTCTTCATCATTTAACATTTTTTTCCAAAGTTCACTTTCAGTGACCACTTACAGACCTCACTAAATTGCTTACTCCAGTCAAAGATGCCAATAGCCATCCTGTGGCCATCCTTCAGGGCATGTTCAGTGTCAGATAAGGTAGACAACTGACTTGTTCTCCTTTGGCTCTTCATACACAATGTCTGGGCATATACATTCTCATACATTCCCCCTTCCTTTTGGAGACACTGGGTTGTCCAAGCTGATGGACACCACCTTGGATATGGATTGTACTTTTCAGCCTTCTTTTCTCAAACTTCTTCCCTGCATTAAACCTTTGAATAGCCACAGCCTGATAGACCAGGCTAGTTTCTATGAAGTGGGAGATGACTTTTAGGTATCTTAACTCTTCTGTCAGAACTGACCCTCTGATATTAAGAGTGTGTGCATGTATATATATATATATATAAAAATACAATGTATTTTGACCAGGGCATACACAAACACTCTGCATTTAACTACCAGAGCTGTAGTGGTGGAATGTGGGAGGCAGCTGGGGAAGAAGTGATTATTTTATTTTTGGTTGTGCATTTTGCTGGTGACAAGCACAGCACCATTATAGTGCCAGCCAGCCAGTTGAGTTCCTAGTCATGTAAGCTTTGGCGTATTTTCAGGATGCCTTTTAGTCAAAAATATATATAGTGTCACATTTATCATGTTTCAGAACTGTGTATACTAAGATTAGAGGGATTTTTATACTAATGTGCTAATATTGATAACACCGACATGTTTAAGTATCTTTATAGACATTGTATTTTGTATGGTGTTTTTTGATGTTAAAAGATACAGGTTTTGCTGGCCTTAACTCCATTCTTTGGAGTTCTGCTTTGTTAGAGGAGTAAGAAATAAATGTCTAATGTTTTTCATGGTGCTAAAGTAACTGTGATCAGTCTCAAATTATGCAGAATAAAGATGGTAGTTCTTAAGTGCCCCATTTGTTACTGCATGCATCACTTCTAGTCTTGTTCTCCTGTAAAACTTGTCATTTTTAAAAACAAGTAATTTGTGTTATAATCTGATAGTTACTGAATCTCATGTGCAGAGTTTTATACAAAAGCTTTTACAGCTTTTATTACCAGTGTGTTCTGATTGGAATGTCCCCATTACATTTGCTCCTGAATTAATATAGGGTGCAACCCATTTCATTCTGATTGCACTGATGATTTTAAGACCAATGGTTTATAAACCTAAACCACTGGCTTCTGGAGTTTTATGCTTCTGAAAATTTTACCTATTCTATTATCCTGGGGTTTAATATCAAGCTTACAGAGCAGTTGCTTTCACAGAAGGCAGATGTAAAATTGAGGGAGGGAAACTGGTAGAATAAACTCGAGTGATATTTTGAAAGAATTCTGTATTTTTTGGTCCATGCCTGTCAGTGTAATTCAGTGGAGCTTTGATCATTTGCTGGTCTGCTACCAATTTCAGCTTGATTTACCTTGGCAATATGAAGTATGAAGTGTTTCCTCATAGACAGCTTCAGTAAATCACAGGAGTTCATTCACTTTCCCTTTGTAGTAGGGCCAAATATTTCCTTTCCTTTAATAAACATATCTGATAACATATCCTCCTGGGGTTATTCTCTAGACTGCTTGTATTTCAAATTAGAATTTGAAAAAGATGCCCCAAACCTTTATAAGAACCTGAGTGCTGTTGCCATTTCTACACTCTCAAGGTACAAAACCTCTTAAGTATGTAAAACAAAAATGAGAAGCTGATGGAATAGACTTCAAATACTTTTGTACCTTTTTCAGAAGGCTATTTTTTATACCTGCATTTATCATGAAAGCTAATTAACAAGGCAAAATACTAACATCTAGATGATATGGTTTGACCCATATATGACTTTCAGAAAAGAAACAGTTATTTTAGATTTCAAATAAAATAATTTCAAGTATATGCTCACCAGCATTCTGCAGATACCTGATAGCAAGACTTGGCACTTCTTGCAAAGATAACATTTAAATCTGATTGCTATTAACCATGTTTATCTTGCATGGTTCTTTGTAGCTAGATTTTTTTTTTTTAATGTGTACAAGTTGTCTGTTAAAACAAGAGCTGTACCTGCAACAGGCTCACCAGTGCCAGAAGAAACAGGATTCAGTTGCTGCAGTCTACATGCAATGTCTGTTATATTCTAGTCTGAAAACAAAACAAATCCAGCTTGGAATTATCTTTAGATTGTTTTTGAGGCTTAAAAATAGAAAGTGTGTTGAAAGTTAAAGCCTTTTTTAGAGAGTAGCACCTCTGTGCTGAACAGCGATATTGAAACATTTTGAAAAGCCTGTGCACTACTCTTGGCAAGTAGCAGAAACTTACAGAAGAGTTTTAATACAAGCTGAGATCCAACAACTCTGTATTTTGGCAGGCTTTCTAAGTGTGGTGTGTCAAGGGCAATGTAGAAGACCTAGACCTTGTCTCAAAGGTCCAGTATGGTTTGAGTTCTGTGGTAACAGATTTAGAGGCGGGGGGGGAAATAAAAGGAGGATATAAGGAAGGCAGCGAGAGCAAATAACGTTGGGGAGATTTTGTTCAAAAAATATAGAAAGTGACTTTGGAAGTGTATCTGCACTATTCACTGCATGCTCATTGTACCATCCACATAAAGAGAGGAAAACTAAGCCAAGCTTTAGTGAAGCGAGGTTGCAGAGAAGCCCTGCGAGCCAGGCCTGGGGCTGCCCGCCCCCAGGAGCAGCTTCTGGCCTTGCACGGTCTGTTCTCCTGACAGCTTCCTTCTGGAAGGCAGGCTGCGCGTACAACTTACAAAAGGGGATCTGAAGTAATTACAATTTCTTAGCTTCAAAACTTGATTGTTACGGTTTTGTTCCGTGAGGCCCGTGTATAACGCTGTTTCTGGTTTCGTGTGCGCACTTTTAATTAATCGGCTCCTCAGTACGGGGCGCTGAGGGCGGCACGTGACTATAGGTCAGCTGTCAATTGCCCCGCGGAGGCTCCGCCATGTTCCGCGCGGCCGTGGGCGGGGCCTCGCGCGCCGCCATGCGAGGGGGCGGGGCCGCGTTCCCTCCCCCGCGGGCCGCAGCGGCCGTTGGTGCCATGGCGGGCGCCGAGCGGAAGAAGCACGTTCGGTTCGCCGCTCCGGCGGCCGGGCCGGAGCTCCCCGCCGCGCCGCGCCCTGAGGTGGCCGTGGTCGGCGGCGGCTGGCGGTGCAGCCGGGGCGGGGAGGGAGCCGCGCTGCGCTGGTGCATCTCCGGGGCGCTGTGCGCGGCTTTCCTGGGGCTGGTGAGCGCGGGGGGCGGGCGGTCACCGCACCTGCGGCCCCTTCTCCGCCGGCCGTCGGAGGGCGAGGTCACCCACCCCCTCCCCTCTAACATGCGTTGCAGGGGATGAGCATCGCGGTGCTGGGACCCACCTTCCCGAACTTGGCCGCCAACGTGCACAAGAACGTCAGCGACATCTACTACATCTTCGTGGGCCGGTCCCTGGGCTACCTGGGCGGGTCGGTGGTCGGCGGGCTGCTCTTCGACTGCATGAACGCCCGGCTCCTGCTCGGTGAGTGCCCGCCCCGCGCTGAGCTGCCGCCGGGGCCGCGGGGCCCTCGGGCACCCCCGGGCACCCCCGGGCACCCCCGGGCACCGTCCGCTCCCGGTTACCCAGCGCTGTCGGGAGGTGCGAACCGGGGGCTGTGGCGCGGGGAGCTGCTGCTTGTTGCCGGGAAAGCGCCGCGCTTGTGCCGCCGCTCGCCGTCGCCGCATCGCGCGTGGTTGGTTTTCTGACGCCGCGTGTGCGTGCGGGCACCGCTGATGTGCGGCCTGACCGCCGCGGGCCGCGGTTGCCGCCTGTGCTCGGTGCGGCCTCACCTGCAGCACTCTGCGCAGTTCTGGGCGCCACAGGATAAAGGGGGTATAAAGCTACTGGAGAGTGTCCAGAGGAGGGGTACGAAGTTCAGCCTGGAGGAGACTGAGGGGAGACCTCCTGGCGGCTACAGCTTCCTCACAAGGGGAGGAGGAAGAGTAGGCACCGATCTCTTCTCTTTAGTGACGGAACCCAAGGGAATGGCAGGAAAATGTGCTGGGGAGGTTTAGGTTGGACATCAGGAAAAGGTTCTTCCCCCAGAGGGTGGTGGAGCGCTGGAACAGGCTCCCCAGGGAGGTGTCACAGCCCCAAACCTGACAGTGTTCAAGAAGAGACTGGACAAGGCCTCAGACACATGGCGTGACCTGTGGGGTTGTCCTGTGCAGGGCCACGAGTTGGACTCGATGATCCTTGTGGGTCCCTTCCAACTCAGGACATTCTATGATTTTATGGTAACTGGTGTTGAACTCACAGAACCTTCTTTGGGTTGACTGAAAGGTGTCTTTGGTTTGGACACACCAAGTACTGTTGGATTTTTTTTTTTCCTCATATCAAGTGATATAGTTAGTATAGATCCTCTCAGAACATACGGGCTTCTATATGATGTCACTCTATGAAACACATAAACAAAACAGGGGAAGCTGTGTTTTGGTTTTTTTTTACACACAGCGGAAACCTCCTGCAGTCACACTTCTGTGGGGAGGGAGTTGTAAAACCCTTCTCTTACTTAAAGCACAATAGAAACGTTTGTTTTCTTATACTGGACAAAAGAACTGAGATTTTGACTGGGAGGCCTTAATCAAATTAGAACTTATTTAAAGTAGACAAACATTAAATACCAGCTGTCATGGTGGAAACTTAACTCGTGTAGTTTTATCTCCTGTCTTTCAACTGCTGAAACTCTGCTACTGTACAGAGAAAAAATTGAAGACATAATTTTTGTTAAGGCAGCTTTTAAGTACCGATCCTCAGGTGCAGAGCTGGACAACTGCGAACTTGCTGAGAAGTTACTTTTTAGCTGTGAGCGAGGCATCTGAGAAGCCGTGTGTAACACAGCCCACCTTCCGCTCTCTCTGTGCAGCTCAGCATGCCCGCCTTCAAAAATGTTTTGAGGCCTGTGTTCCAACTATCTTGCTGGGGCTCTAGGGTTCTGGATGTTTATTTTTTCCTTTGTTGTTGTTGTTTTTTTTTTTTTTTTGGAATTAAGCCAAGTTCTTAATGAATCCCCATTGATCTTTAAGTATCTGCCCTACCTGTGATCAAGCATTGATTTGAAAAATAACTGTTTGGAACTGGTACAAGCCTTCTAAAAACCTCATACTATATATTCAAGATATTGTGGATTATTTTTTAATGAAGGTGACGATAAGCGTAGAATTTAGCTGCTGAACTTCCTTCCAAATTGTAATAAAAATAATTTCCATGTGCTAAAAAATATTTTTTGAAACGGCATGTCGTAAGTGTAGTTAATAATAGCAAAACTAATGCAGTTAATGAATTGCTACTAAATTTGTGGTGAGAAATTTTGTAGTTCTGTCTCTAAAAACTCTGGAAATCTGTTGGCATACATCCTTCATGTGAGAACAGAGAATAAATGGAAGTCAGCATTTTATTATGGAGGTTGCTTGTTGGCCAATGTGCAATCACTTTATAGGATTTTAAGAGTAATTTTTTTTTTAAATGGAGCCGAATTTAATGCTCTGTAGTTCTCAAAGGGAAAACTTCATACTGTTCAAAAACACGCTTGACATCTTTTGTAGTAAAGTAACATTTCTAGATCAGAAGTTTGCAGAAGGCACTGAAATAGCACCTGTAAGTCAAAAGTTTGCAGAAGATGACTTAGTGTTCCAGCAGCAGGTGCTACTCCCTTTGCAAATAAAGCTTTAGCAAAACAGGTTTTCGAACAGTGTTGAACCTTCTGGCTGCTTCTGCTCACCATGAATTGATGTAGTCAGGTTATATCACCTATTAGGATTATCTGTAACTTTAATAATTATGAATGAATTTCTGTTTCTTGGTTTGCTGTATTTTTAATGGAAACCGTAGTATCTGGGTTGTGTTTTTTTTGTTTGTTTTTTTGACTTTCCAGCATTATCCATGTTTGGAACAACGGTTGGTCTTTATGGGATACCCTGGTGTAAGAAATCTCTGCTGTTGACTGTCTTGATGTCAGTTGTTGGAGCTTCCATGGGAATTCTAGACACAGGTAAGGGACCACGTGACCCGACAGTTCCTTCACTGAACTAAGTGGGAACTTCAAGCTCACCAAAACTGTTGCTGGAATTTCACGTGGCACATCTTGAAATAAAAGACTGGAGCTGTTTTACCTGGCCGGGATTCTTGAATTATTCTGGTCCTGTGACTTCCAGTGTTTGTGTCTCTGTAAATGGTCTTCCCTGAGGGGTCTGGGGGTTGGGGAGCTCTTGCTTCCTGGAGAAGACAAATGCACATTTCAGTGGGCAATTACAGGCCTAAAGAAAGTGTCACATGCTCTCTAAATGGTGTTCTCTTTAAATTACTCATCTACAGGAAGCTAGTTGGGTTACTGTGTTAGTTGGAGGTCAGTTACTCCTGAGCAAGTCCTGGTGTTTGAGAGATTCTCGCAGTTGCTATGTTGGAGAGTTGCCTGCTTGGGGTTGGCCAGGTGGCGTTTGGGGATTCACAGCAGACATTGGCTGCTGTAGCTCACAGCACCATGGTATCTATTTCCCTAAATTAAAGAATATTTGCTGCCCTTGGCCAGCTTTGCGTAGGTGTTTGGGAAAACAAATTTATTCTATATGCCCAACTGGAAGTCGGTGGCATGTGCATACTGCAGCTGGCCTGGAAAAAACCCTTCTTTTCCTGGAAAGCTGTTGGAAACCAGTTTCTTAGCAGACACTCCTTACTGGAGGAGAATGTGCTGGTGAAGTTGCAGGGCAAACATCTACAGGTGCGGTTGGAAAGGTCAGTTATACCAGAAGTATGAAAAAGAAACTTCCACAGAAATGAGTTCACCGGGCATGGCTTAGACAGGAGGAGCTTGTGATGGCTGCTGCAGTTTGGATTGGGAGGCGAGGCCACAGCAAGAGACCTAAGCACGCTTAGGGACGGGTGGGTAACGCTGGTGCACTTGCAGATGGGGACCAGGAAGCAGCCAAAAATCCATCAGTGGTGCAGAGTGTTCCCCTGTGGCTGTAGAAGCTGGTGGGGAAGCCGCAACAGGTGGCCACTCGCCTGTCACCTCTCCAGTGACTTGCCAGCGTTGTGCCGACTTCCCCGCCTTACTGAGGGAGCCTGCGGTTACTTATTAGCCAGCGAGGCCCAACTGAGTCTGGTCGAGCAGCTTTGGAGCGGGCTTATTTCTGAGCAAGAGCTGGCTAATGAATTAGCCCAGCTGTCCAAACAGCTGCAGCAGCACCCCAGCTCCGTTAGCGCTGAAGAGAGCGTGATGTGGGATCCAGTACTGAAAAGAGATGGTTTTGCATGGCGCAGGTTGTGCTAAATAAGCTAAGTGCGGAGGTGTATTTGTTGCCTCTTGCAGGATTGTTATACACGGCACACAGTTTAAAAATTCTTCATATGGGAAAATCCTGTCGGCTTATTGTAAAAATGTCTTCAGTGGGTGGGTGTGCTGCTTGGAAGTCAGACCCTTGAGGAAGGGAGACTTCCCAGCAGGAGAAACTAGGAGCAAGGCAGCAGAGTGTAACAGAATTAATGTGGAAGAGTGTTAGTGCTGCGTGACAAGGGCTGCTGCACTGTAGCGCAGGAATTTCATTATTCTTTATTTTCCTGCATTCTTCTCAGGGACTACTTCCAAATGTCTCTCTGAGATGTTATTTTCTAGCATTGTTGTTGGTCTGAGGGCATTGTAGTTTGGTCTCTGCAGCTGTATTATTGTAAACCTTTCAGCTTCTGGAAAATAATTTGAGCGCAGTTGGGGTAGTCCCAGCCCATCAAAAGCAACTTGCTGTTCCCTGGGACGTTGTTTAATGAAACCTCTGATTCTGTGCATTGTGCATTGTTGTTTTTAAAACGTACAGAAAAGAGAAGCAGTTAAATTTGCTTTTTTGAAAAAAGGCTGAAAAATGCTGCAAATTGTCAAGTAGGGTAATTATGTATGGCCATTGTTGCTGGATTAAGCCGGTGTGTGGCTCTTCATTTTGACTGCCGTGAATACCTCCTAAAGCTCAAGTCATCACGTGGCTCGAAGGTGCTTGCAGGCAGAATTTCAGTGAACTGCAATTTTGCACATTGTATTTGCTAAACCTTGTATTATTGCAAATTGAATTAATAATACAGGCTATGGTTTGGTTTCATCATTTGGTTTTTGTTTTTTCCTAAGCAATATCTGATTTCAGGCTAAAATGACTGACACCTCCTTTCTCGGATCCGCAGGTGGCAACATACTGGTACTGAACACCTGGGGAGCAGAGGCTGGGCCACACCTGCAGGCCTTACACTTCAGTTTTGCTGTCGGTGCATTTGTGGCTCCCATCCTGGCTAAAATGGCCTTGGGAGGCTCCGAATCGAAAGACCTTGTGGAAGCTGAAAAGACAAACCAGTCTGTCGTGAGGTCTGTGCCGACGCCATCAGCTGCATCAGCTGTGTCGGCACTGAAACACCATCTTGGTGCGGATTTTTTGTGGTCTTATGTTGTCATAGGGACCTATCTTCTGTTTGTTTCTTTCTTCTTTTTTATTTTGTATTCAAAGGGCAGCTCAGCTCGAGACAAATCAAAGACTTCTTTGCAGAAGAGCATGTTTGCCAAATACCACTATGCCCTTATTCTTCTCCTGTTCATATTCTTCCTCTGCTACGTGGGAGCGGAGGTCACTTACGGCTCTTACATATTTACTTACGCAAAAGTCTTTGCCGAGATGAAAGATAACGAAGCGGCTGCTTTGAATTCCGTCTTCTGGGGCACGTTTGCCGCTTGCAGAGCAGTGGCGATATTCTGTGCCGCTTGCTTGTACCCTGGCACCATGATCCTGCTGAGCCTCGTGGGCTCTGCCGTCTCCTCGTCCTGCTTGGCCGCCTTCGCGAGGCACCCGGCCTCCCTCTGGGTCGGAACCGCCGTGTACGGAGCGTCCATGGCCACCATCTTTCCCAGCGGCATCGCCTGGATAGAGCAGTACACGGTCGTGCAAGGGAAGTCGGCGTCCCTCTTTGTGATCGGCGCCGCGCTGGGCGAGATGTGCGTTCCTGCCGCGGTGGGGTATCTCCAGGGGAGGTTTCACCACGTCCCGGTGCTCATGTACGCTGCCCTGGGGACTTCTGCCATGACAGTTCTGCTCTTCCCTCTGATGTACAAGTTGGCCAGGTCTCCCGGTGAGAGCGACTTGAAAGAAATGAGTGAAAACGAGGACCAGAAAGCTTTGTTGTCGAACTCGGGGCTTAACGAGGATGAAGAGGATGAGGAGGATGCGGGAGAGTGGAATGAAGCAGACTTTGAGGTAATAGAAATGAATGACACGCTGAGAAACTCTGCGATAGAGACCTCCCGTAAGATTCCAGGGGACTCTCCAGCCAAAGTCCCTCTCCAGCCCCATCTGGACGATGCATTGAGCGATCCTCCAGGGGCTGCTGGTGGCTCCCCTGGGAGAAAAAACGTCAGTGTTGACCGGGAGAAGAATGACTAAAGTAAACACTGACTTTTTGTTATTTTAAAGGGAAATGCAATTGAATTGTAGCCATTCTCGTGAAGTGATTCAAGGATCCTTTTACAGTGGCACGGAGCTCAGCATGTTAATTTCTGTTTGTCCGGCCCTTTCTCCCAAGTTTCAGTCTGCAGGGTGCGCTTCGGAGTGGGGAAAGTCCACCGTGACGTGGATGGGGTAATGTGATAAAATGTACAGACTACATTGAAAATGTTAAAAGATGAGGCATGCATTTAATATATGCTGTAATAAGAACTAACTAGGAAACAAGGAGGCACACAGACCGCTCGTTTTTTTGGGTTGGGTGAAGGGTGCAGTGCCAAGGTGCTTGGTCGCAAAATGTTTTCATGAAAGAGGAGAAAAATCTATTACCCGTGCTGCTGAACTTTCTTACCTTGTGAAAGAGGGATGTTTCTACTGCGTTTAAAGTTCGTGTGTGATGTAAGCTAGGAAATAAGTCAAATTTCGGGTGATACCCTGCCACTGTAAATCAGATAACCTATTGGCAAACTATAATTTCCTGGTTCTGTTGCTAAGATGAGAAAAAAAATTAAAAATTAATGTTTGGGAGTGGACCCATGCTTTTGTGTCAGTTAAAAGCGGTTTACAGGAAGGGGGACAAAATGGGTCACATGAATCTGCTATAACACATAGCTCTGATTTACTAGTTAAACAGTGGTGATACATCTAAAGAGTCTCCAGTACTTATGATTGTATTTGTGATTTTAATGACTGCACTACCATGGAAATCAAGAAATGTATGAAGAAGATAATACCATATGTTAAGTAATCTGTTTATATATAATTTTGGCATAGGGCTGTGATATTTTTAAGCCAGTTGTTTAAATTAAGGTTATAACAACTTTTCTGGCTTTCTGTGCCAAGACTTTAATGTAATGATGTGTTGAAATGAAAGTGTGAACGTGAGGGGGAATGACGGGTGAGACGATCCTTTTGGGTTGTACGTTATGATCACCCACCCCTGGCCGTTTGGGTTTTGTTTCTCCGGGTGGTGACTTACAGGCTCTGCCCAGCGGAGCAGCCGTGAAGGAAGACTTGGGAAGGACCAGTCACACCAGTGAGCTCTCCCCAGTAAGAGCAAAAAAAACCAGCAGCTTGTGACAAAATTGGACTCTGGAACAGGAGTCTAGTAATTTGTCTACCTGAAACTCCAGATTGTAGGTGAAGTATTTTTTTTTAAAGCTGTATGATCAGAATGTGCTTGTTTGGGGTTTTTTTTTATTTGCACTTTTATTAGTATTTTTCTTGCTAAAAAGTTTAATTAACAGAACTCTAGAGGTAACATAGCACAGAATCTTAGATGTTCAGTGTGTTTTCAGGTCTGTTTTTGTTCCCTTTCTTGTCCTCTGAGCGTGCAACCTAGAACCTTGTGGCTTTTTCCTTCTGAGAGGTTAGTAAGAAGGAGGAATCAACTTGTAGTGAAAATGGTGGGGTTTTTTTCTTTATTTTTTGCACCTTGCTATGTTGAAGGGTCTCCCTCTGCTGTTGGCACCTAAATGCCATTGTGGTTTTGCCTGATTCCCTTTTTTCCTTGTGTGTATGTGCACTTCTGTGGCATTTTTTTCCGGTGCAATGCATGAACCTGCACTTTAGAACATGGCCTTGTTTCACTTGCTACGCAAGGGTTCTTCTCTTTGCTGAAAGTCATGGTAAATGCTTTTAAATATCAGGCTGAATCCTGTTCTGGGTGCCTGTGACAGCATTTGATCAACAGGACTAAGTCTGTAGGGCCACAGGTGTCGAGTTTGTTCTGTGGCACCATCCCCTGTAACTGCAGCCCATGGGCTTTGAGGGTGATATAAAAATGTTTTCCCCCATGTTGCCAGATGACAAGTAGTTTAAGAAACACACCTGGCAACCAGGAAGTTTAAAAGAAATTCCCCAATTGATATGCTAATTTTTGGCATGAAATTCCAGATTGGAATGTCCTGCATGTAAGATTGTTCTCAGGGATAGTTTACGCATCTTGCATAATCAAGTACTTTAAAAAAACCAACCAACCAACAAAAACCAACCCCAAACCCACCACCAAACAACAAAATGAAATTAAAGCTGCATTATGAAATATCCTGTAACCTCTTTGAACCTTATCTACTTATTGCTTATATATACACGCACTTCTTTGTTGTGTTTCTGACTAATGTCTTCCCAACAAAGGTAAAGATACTGTGCAAAACAAAGATTTTATTTTATTTTTTACTGGCTGTATTGATTCCTCTGCGAGTGACTTGAATTCATCCCCATTTTCCCCTTTAAAAGCCGGAGGCCAGTGTAGTAGGAATGGAGCAGCGGCTTGGAATGCCGAGGGAGGAGCAGCCTTTTGCCAAAAGTAACAGATCCAAAAAGCAGCAGCAGGAAGAGAGAGTGGAACTCCCACAATTATCTTGGCACGATACCGTGTAGAATCGTGTAAGCGATGTGTAGAGGCCCTTGTCTGGATGACATCTAAATTTTAAGTCAGTGAGTACTTAGAGCCTTCGGTGTCTTAATTCTGGCCTCGCAAAGGAAGGTACTTGCAGAACTTGTTCTCCTTGTCCCCTAAAACTGTGCTCTTAATAGTGGGGGCTGCCCTTTGATGAAAATGGACTGTTTAAAGCAATTAAAACAGATCTAGGCCATTTCCAATAACAAGTCCAGCTCACAGCAGTTCTAGACATCTTGATGTTCAAGGCTGTAGCTTTCCTAGTTCTTGGATTTTGGTGTTCCTCAAGGCTTGTTTTTAAACAGGAACATTAGTTTTCACATGTTTAAATTGCTTCAGTGTAGTTAAAGTGCAGATCTATTTACAGTGCGGCTCTAGTTACAGTGCTTTTTAAGTTGCAGATCCTCCAGAAAGCTTAAACACTTAACCTGACATGTTACAGGTCGAAATTGCTTAAGACGAACTGTATGACTTCACCATTGTCTTGTCGATGCCAAAAAAGTCATCTCTGTGTTGAGGAGAGGAGCTGCACCCCATGGATTAGATATCTGCATTTATTGAGAATCCTGGTTTTGTCCATAAAACCAGGAACAGGTTGAAGATGAGCACTTGCCTATTTACTCCAGGGTTAAAGGCAACCTGGTGCAGGTAACTGTCATTTAGTATTTTTCTTTATCCCTGAAGCGCTGCCAAAGGCTGGATTGTACCCCTAGCACGACCCCCTTCCTCCTGGCGTTTGCAGTTTTATTCTGTACATGACCAATGCTGGAATGCAAGAGTAGGCAAAGTTTTGTGCCTTGATTTTTTGGTTTGTTTTAGTTACTGTGCAAAGAGCACATTGCAATCTGTGGATGTTTATTATATACTTAAGAGTTTTTATTCTGCTTGGTGTGGGTTTTCATTGTACTGGATAATGTGAAGTTTAATAGACTGACTTGTATCTTGAATGTAATAAGTTCTGAAGTGGAGAAGGCACTCAGGTTCCTTGAAGTAAATAAAGTTTTGTTCTATTTTTCAAAGCTACTCTGGACTTGTAAATTTAAAACATACTCTTGTTTTGACTAATGGAAAACTGGAAATGTTTGACTTCCTGACCTTTTAGGTCCCAAAGCTGGAAACTCGGTTGTGGATCCTTCGCTCTCACTTGAGGAGTCTTGTTTACATCACTATTTGTGTGCCAAACGAGGGAAACAAAGGTGTCTGCAATGGAGGTGAGATATAAAAAACGCGTAGGATTTTTACCATATCATTTTATTCAACTTTAATATGGTTTCCATTATTAACTTCTAAAACAAAATGATTTCCAGTTTAGAAAACAATGCACTGACCACATAATTCCTTTTCCATTTTATACAGTTATACAAATATTCTAAATACACATTTTCTCAAGATGGTGGCAAATAAGATTTAACTGTACAGTACATAAGGAAAGAAAATATTTTAAGCATATTTAGAAGCAATAGAAATGTCTATACAAAACAAGCAAAAATGGAATAAAATTTTATATTTAAAGTATTGCAACAGTCCCACAGGTTTGTAACAAAAATGTTTTTGCACAGTTCCTCACAATGCCCCATTAATAGCTAAAGCAAGACAGCAATTTTTAGAAAATAATGTTTCAAAATGCTACACATGATACTACTGCTTGCACAGTCTGATCAAAATAACAATCTACTTGGAATCAAGCAAAACTGAGGAGGAGATATACCAACCGACTTTAAAATTATCTGTATAAAAGTCATTGCACATTATTTTACTCAGTTGTTTGAAAAGTAAAAAAGTGTATTTACAAAATATTTCGCAGACAAAATTATAAAGTGAATGGATAATATATAAGTAACACATCTTGATACTGACAGTTCAAGAACACACACTAATGGTTTTATCGATTCAAGAGGTTTTCAGTGCTCCTTCCTCCAGGAAGTAAACTTGACTTCTACTTTGAAATGGATTTACAAGATGTTACACGCAGCTATTTCAACATCAGCATTATAAAACAGTATGTTAGAAACATGAAAGAAGAAATTTTTACATCTTAAAAAGTGAGCTATTCATAGATCAACAAACTTTTTTTTTTTTTTTAATTTAGTTAGGATCAGCGTTCATTATTCTTCAGATAATAAACCCAACAGTTAAAATGGAAATCCCGGACTAGATGAGAGAATTGAAAAAGCACCATGCACAAGAGTCTTAGTGTGGTAAACACTGAAAACAACAAAAAAAAATAGCACCTGGAATCCTGTAACACAGATCATTCAAAACTGGTCGAGCAGCTGGCGAAGATACGGCGCCTTTGACAGTTCTCTGCTGACTCTGGACAGCTTGAAGAGTACTGGGCAGTTGAGTGAGACACACGGGATCTGTTGATCAAAGCAGCCTGTACAGTTCTTGCATATCTAGATTACAAATAAAAAAGCAAACCAGATTATTTTAAACTCAACACAAGCAACCATACATCACTTAGGACTACCAACTCCTCAACGCTGTGTCAGAAGAAGGGGCACAGCCCTGCCAGCACCGAGCTCTTCCCAACACGGAGGGATGCAGAGCAGCCCCATTCTGTGCCCGTGCCTGCCCAGCAGCCATCGCAGAGATCCACAGCTGGGCCTGCACACGGGTTTCAGGCCCGCTCATCAAGTCCTACTCATAGGTGGTGGCACTTGGAAAAATACGGTAAGTAGAAAAGCTGAGTGGATTTAAGTGGGGCAGTGTGTTGCAGTCATGGTAAACTTACCCTGTATGAAAGTTTCCTAGTGAAAAAGACAAAACTTCTTAATCCTTCCCAGTATCTGCCACCCCCAACAGTTTTTCCAAAAACTCAGAAATGTGCTTCCAACCACGCTTGTATTTTTTAACATCAAAATGTTACTAAATGTTGTCCTGCTTGCATAGTTTGAACAACAAGTCAAAATTATAACCTTTGCTTTTAAAATCACTTGTTTTCATTCTTTCTATGTTCTAATTATTTGGGTACCAGCACTGAATCCCTGCAGACCAGACATTCCACTTGTTGTCAGCAGCCCCCCTCAGCCAAGTCCCTCACATGGCACCTCAGAGGACACCAAGTCCTCTGACCTGCAACTGTGACCAACAGGGACAGGATTTAAATGGTTTATTCCAGGTTTGTAACCACCAGGAGAACCTCAGAAATAAGTCTACCCCGGTTCTTTTGAAAGCCTGTGGCTGGTGTGGACACAAGGGACCAAACTAAATGGTACCCAAGAGACCTTCACACTTGAGTTTGTGTAGAGAGGAGAAGTCTATGGCCTTAATCCAAGGCACATAATTTTAAGTGCATTTTAAAATAATGTACGATTCAGTGTTATATCAGTTTTCTGCTGGCTCCAGCATGTTTATAATCTAGGAGGGCCAAGAATTTAAGCTGTGAAGGATATACCATGTTTCCCCAAAAATAAGACCTAGCATGATTTTTCAGGATTTTTGAGGATGCTTGAAATATAAGCCCTACTCCAAAAATAAGCCCCAGTTACAGTTCATTTAAAAAGTCAATATAAATAGTGTCCAGGCAGCCATACATGTAAAAAAGTAAAATTAATTGGCAATAGAATGCAGCAGGACAGACAGGGTTTGGAGAGTTATGATGAAGTTCCAGAAGATGATGACATGATTGTATTTGAATAAATGTTGATTTTTGTTCTTGAATATTGGCAAATGTAGATTTTTGTACATGGAAAAGGAAACAGAGTCACAAGAAATTCACGATGGAATTCAGGGTTTGGAGAGTTATGATGATGTTCCAGAATGTGGTGACATGACCATATTTGAATAAATGTTGGGTTTTTGTTCAACAATAAGTGTAGATTGTTGTTCATGGAAAAATAAGACATCCCCTGAAAATAAGCCCTAACACATCTTTTGGAGCAAAAATTAATATAAGAACCCATCTGATTTTAAGGGAAACAGGGTATATGTCTTCACATTAAAATAAGTCAGATGCTCTGACAGAGAGGTTGAGTCGCCAAACACTGACCCGAAGGGGATCCCAGGCCCTGTTGCAGGGGCAAGAGAGAATGTTCTGATCAAACCCACTGATCCTTCCATGGGGCTGAAGCAATCGGCAAGTTCTGATTTACTCCAGAACAAAAGCAACAGAAAAGGGTCAGAGCACCACAGGAAAACTGCAGAACATGCATCGCTGTTCCTTTACTGCCATTTACAATGCAGATCAGAGCAAATATTGGAAAATACAGCAAGAAACAGAAGTGCACATCTCAGTAATGCAATATTTATGAATAGTGAATTATAATGGTTTTCTAGCAACAGAGCCCCATGGGAACCTATCAAATCAGTGTCTAGGCTACAGGAACACTTATATTCCTGCAATTCAGACAAGTCAAAATGGTTTATGTGCTAATGCTAAAAATAAATTTTAACAAAAATATTTATTCATTATAAAATACGACAGCATGAAAATTAGGTGAGGATATGTGTATGTTTCTGCAAGGGGAGGCATTGTGATTTGCTGTAATATATTTGTGAGCACAGCCAGCTACCCTCTTAATTGACTCGTAGCTCAAGGGAAAAAAAGCAGTTTGGAAAATTCCTATGGAGGAAGGTAACAAGGTAACAAGAAAACCCCCAAGCTAAAACACATCCACATTATACATATAAATAAATAAATTTTCTGGGACAAACATTTTTTTTTTTTTAACTAGAATATCATCAGTTATTTTAATACAAAAAAGGTGAATCTCTCATACTTTTACAACTCTCCATCACTATTATTATAAAAAGGCACCTACAAACAATGGAAGATACTCTGAAGAAAAGCAGCTTCTGTTCTGATCCCCTCCTTTGCCTTTGGTTTTACACAAAGCTGAGGAGAGTAACAAATGCTGGGCTGCCTTCAACAGCGAAGGGAAAGGCAAACAAGCCATAACACGTTTAACACCTGGATTGTACTTCCCATTTCTGTTGAGGGTATTTGGTAACACACCGCTTTGAAATTTCAGCCTCTCTTTGGCTGACAGACATTTGACAATGCTTTAATCATACCTTGACCAGCTGCTCCTGCTTACGCTCCAGCTCTCGGATTTCTTGGTTGAGAATCACTGCCACATGCTGTGGCTGGCTTCTGCATTTATTACAGATCCCATGCTGGGTCAGTTCGTCACACACGGGACAGTGTAAGGTCGTGAAATACTGGGAGATTGTGCCTTTGCGTCCTTCTAGCTCACTGCGGGCAGCTGAGGCAGCTTTTTGAATCTGTTAAAAAAATAACTAAGAGGTAACAAACTTTCAAGAGAGTAGCTTGCCTTATTCCTAGATGAGCCTATTTTTCAAAAGGAATATGAAAGTGCAACACAGCCTGCGGGGCACAGGTTCATACACAAATAGCTACCATGGACCACATCATTCTGAAGAGTGTGGCACTTGCCCTGAAGTGACACACTGATCAGAACCCACCCACACCTACTTCACAGGGAAGCTCACCAGGAAAGGGAGAGTAACCAAAGAAATCCTCAGTCACACGCTTAAATTCCCAATCTGCAGTGGGAAACATGATGTACTGCTATGCTGCTAAAGTCTACACTAAGTGGAGGAATCCAATTATACCAATACACTGTCCTTTCACCATCCCTTTTTGTCAGGGGAATCACAAACTAAAATCCAGCTATTTAACACTTCTCTTCCTGCACGTCACTGACTTCTGTAACTTCTAGGAAACTCAGGTTTGGATATAAATGGTTTAAAGTTTCTGGTGATACAGATTTAAAAAAAAAAAATGTTCCTGCTGCTGGGGCATTACCAGATTTTCTGTAAAGAGGAAAGATCTTCAGAACCTCTTGGAAAAACAGGAGTTCCAACATCTACTATAGAGAGATTTAAAAGGTAGAATGCCGAATAGATGAGTATACGAGTACAAGTAACTGTAAAAATATACAGTTATGGCAAAATATTCTTTAAGCTATGGAAGGGGTCAGAAAACAGAAGATGACAGATGCACAGAGCACCTGGCAGAAAAAAACTGATTTACTAAGTGAAAAAAACTCAACCATGCAGAAGATCTAAGAATCAGGTCTACATGTTTGGGCATCAAAATAACCTTTGCTGTTGCCTGATTCCACTAAAAGTCACGATAAAACCAAACACTGAGTAGATGCACTGTGTTTGTACTTCGTTTTCAAACACTTACCCGTGGCAACTCGTGGTACCAGCTGAAGACGTCTATGCCAATCAGGGAGAAGACCCTGGCCAGCGGTGGCAGGATCTGTTTGGTGATATAGTAGGTCGCATTCAGTCTCAGGCTGGGATCCTGCAGGACTTCCACGGGCCGCCTCACCAGCTGTATCAGGGGCAGCCCAGGCATGCCATACACAATGACGTAGGGCACTCGCTCCCCGACTCGTGGTTCAGAGCGACGGTCATAGGCAAACATTCTCCTGTTTAAAATAGATTTTATAAATTCCTAGCTATTTCATTTGCTGGTAAACTTCCCCATCTGATTATGTTAGTAGCTCTCCACACAACTGAAGTTAGTGACTATTATGAAGCACAGTACCGAGTTGTTTCATTTTTAATTTGTCTCACAATAAGACCCAAATTTTAGAACTTGGAACGTGAACCCTAAATATACATGTTCTGTTTCAGGTCACTTGGATTTCAACGCAGGTTGCTTTCTAGCTACCCCTTCCTTAAAGAAGTATCTTAATTAAGAGCAGCCAGCGTACTAAAAAGAGCTTACGTACCCACAAAACAAAGGACAATTCACTTTGAAGCAGGTATCAATCCAGGACTTGAATTTTATCTGAAAAGCCCAGCTTTATTTGAAGACCTTTTATATTAAGCAAGGTGGCAAAATATGCCAGCTCACATTATCTATTACTAATGAACAATATAAACAGGATGAAATATTAACTTTAAGGTAAAAAACCTACAAATTATGCCTGGTAATGTATTTCACAGCACTGAGAGACATCATGATAACAATTTTTAACATATTTAATATCTGTGAGCGATGGGCAACCTTGGAGAGTCAAGCCCTTGTACAAAACCCAAAGCACAAGTAACAGTGGTGAACACACTGTTACAGCGTCCTGACTAGAGACTTTACTCTTGACTGGGACTACGAAACTGCTTTCTAGGACTATCTGGTCCTTGACCTCTCTTCACACACAGAAGAAAGCCAGAGCCAGCTGCTGCAACAATATCTGAAAGAGACACCTCACTGATACTCATAACTTGGCAGTACAAAGGTCAAGAGAAAAAATACCTATGATTAGCACTTCTTAATCTCTCATTACCTGGTGATTTCCAGGGCTGGTACACAGGATCCAGGTCTGTAAGCTGAGCTCCCTCTGTACTCTTTTGCAAAGATGAAGTCTTGCATGCTGGCTTTTCCTTCTAGTAACTTCATGCATTGATTCTGAACGTACTGTTTGATCTGACTTATGTCCCGTGTCTCAAATAGCAGCTTGATAGAACACTCAAGTATCTTTACAACCAAAGGAGAAAGAAAAACATGTATGTTTAACTAAAAAAAAAAAAAAAATTCCAAATAATTCAGTAAATTATATGGAAATATTAATATGCTGCTTAGAAAAAAGTATCAGTTGTGAACTAGAATGTTAATATGATGACAGGTTCCATTCCTTTCCACTCAAAGACAATCATAAGCAGATTACTGGACAACTTCTTCCCCAGTTTGACACATCTTTCATGACATCCATACTCTGGCACTAAGATGATTTCAACAATTACAGAGGTTTTCCAGAGTATGAGAGATGATGTTTTTTCCTGTCATCTAAAATATTTTGCCATGACTTTCTGAACCACCTCAGCAAACAAATAAATTGCGATTAGAAAGAAAAATGGAAGTAAATCCTCCTAAAAGTAGTTACCTTTCTCACTGGCATAAATTTCTTTTGACTTAATTAAGAACAAGACCCTCTTCTTTTTAACTCCCTAATACACAGCTAGATTTGTGTAAGTGAGCTACTTAGCAGACACATCAGTGTGCCTCACTCATCTTGGAGTAATACTTAGTTCCAGTTAAAGTGAACTGGATCAAGAACAGTGTTCTAGAAAACTTAGATGTGGCTGAGGGCTTTTTGTGGGACTTTTAAGGGCTGAAAGACAGTAGTTAAGATGGAAACTGCAAGTCCTTGAAATGCTGTGCAAGATCTTCAATTTATCTTTCAATGGTTCATACCAGAAAAACAGATGCTCGGACAACTCACAGGGACTAGAAAGTCCGAGAAAGGACAAATATACAGTAAAATAACAGAACACTGTAAGTTCAGGAAGAAATGCATGAGTATTTTACCTTGGAAACAGCAGGACAGGAGTCCCTTCGGACTGTCTCTATGCCTTTAGCATCAAATACTGGGTCCTTCTGGTCCAGTGTTTCATACATGTAACCCACGTACCTCTTTTTAGTTTGCAGGACACATGGCAAGTAGACCTGGAATGTTTAGAAAAAGACAGCTCAATCTGGCATGTGTTGCAAAAATGAGGTCACTCTGAAAACAGAGGTTTTCCTAAGGAATACTTTGCTTTTTGTTTGTGTTTAAATCATTAAAACCAATAAACTAGATCAAAGACTGTTAAAGGATGGCTGAGGAAGCTGGGAGTCATTGGTGTTCCATTCTTAAATAATTTTATATTTCATCTAGCTGTAAAGCCTAAGCAGACTGAAGCTCAGATGAAAAGTAACACGCAGTATAATTTGTTTTGAGTACCCTTTTCTGAATTGCATCTGTCAGCATTGTTGATGTATTATTTCTCTTTCTTAAAAAGACAACTACTTCATTTTAAACAACAGAGAAGAAAATGTTCTCAGCAAAAGCAGCAGCTTTGAACTTTCTATTTTCAAACTTCATCTAATTATGAGGTACCTAAAATCAGTTAGTACCTTGATTTGGGGAAAACATGCTTTTTAAATGCCTGTGCTTGGAAAACAGTTTCCTTGTGAATGGATTTTTAGAGTCATGGTTTCCTTTGTCTTCTCCACCCTCTTATTTCATTCTTGATTGTGTCAGTATTCCTTGACCAGTTTTAAAGGAATGGGGAACAATCTCTTCCCAGTATTACTAGGATAACGCCATGTCTTCCTGGCTCTCACGTAAGAGAAAGCAGTGAGTTGATGTTGCCTCAGGCTGAAGAAGCTCCTGCATATCGGTGTCCCGCTTCTTGAGCAGATGCTCCGGCTTCGAGGCATTTTCCTCTTCCTGTGCTAAGAAGCTCCCCTAGGAGTGTAGTCAATATTTTGACCCATAGGTGAATAAGGGCACTTGAAGCGAAGCACTTGGACATCTCCTCAAGGATATCTTTGCACCTAGTATTTTTTTCTGGCTAATTACTTCTTCAGCTTAATGACACAGAATTGCCTCAAAGTGGGAAGGGTTCCTGTATATTACTCAGCAAGGAAAAATTGCTGTGCCTACCACAGGTACCCTGACTTGTCTTGTTAATATTTTTCTACTGTATTTTCTGTGAAAAGTGGCAATTTGCTTATAAATTTGGAGTGAATCTGTTGAGTCAGGTATGTACTTGGAGAATATCTAGAGCACCTGAATTGATTGCTAATGACTTTCAAATGATAAGCTTCCACCAAAATTAGTATCACATTGCCTTGCTTTTCCATAAAAAGCTATTGTCATTAGCACTCGTTCCAAAAGCCTACTGAATGGACATTTATGATTTTTCTTTTTATATGTACATGTATCCCATGGACATATCATGAAGTGTGCTCAGGCTGGCTGAAGAATAAATATCAGGCTTGTAATTAATGCACTGGAATCACTTTAAGGGATGGTGTACATTTTCTTTACCAAGTTGCACAGTGGTTTGATTGTAGGTATATAATACAAAACCAAGGGAGACATTTCCAAAAACTGATGAGACGGGAATTTCAAACTGCCTGGTGCTGCCAGCGCAACAGGCCAGCAGGCATCCTGATGTGATAGTAGGAACATTTCTTTTTGTTCATGCTGCAGCGCTCCTCTGACAAGGCCTCTGAGGCATTAAGGAGCTTGCAACAGGAACAGTACAGCACGCAACTGTTCAACGGTTGTATATCCTTATGCTACGTTAGTGTCCAGAAAAATCTTTTCACTTTTTCAGGATAACAATGTTTTCACCCAACACACTTGAAGCAAAATATTTCCCTTTTACCTTTTCAAACTTCAGTTTAACAGGTTTGGGGTTTGTTGCTGTTACAGCTTCAGCAATTTCTTGACCAATCTTAAAAGACTGCTCCTTTGTGGCTCCTTTCAAGAGTACAAACATGCTACAAGAAATCAGACACAGGACATAAGTGCAAATCTGTTAAAAATAGTTCCTGATTATTTACTTTGCATATTTTGCAAGACAGTAAGCTAAATCCCAAAGAGGGCCCGCATACTCTTTTCAGTATCATAAATTCCCCTTGTTGAGACAAAAGAAAAACAGATCTGTGAAGAACCACTATGATTTTAAAACATTGCTAGAAGCAGACCATTAATTACCTGTCAGTATCACCATACACAACGTGAGCACCCCATTTTTTTGTATCATTCACGAGTTTTATAGCACGTTCCAATGTTTCTCTGGCTTTGTGGACAATACTATCCCCAACCTGCAAAGTTAAAGATAAATTGAAAATCTTTATTCTACTGCTAACCCAAATACTAGCTCTTAGTAAACCTTGCTTGATCTGTTTATGAAAATTACTATATTGAGCCCATGTATCTTATTTAATGGTTCAAATGCATATAATAAATCAAAAGGTTGCCAACATTACCCCAAAACAACAAGAATTAAAGGAAGAATGATCAAAAATTATTAAGAATTAAAATAAAGGAAAACTTGGTTTAAACTTCTTTAGGCATATGAAAAACGTAAGGAGCAAGACAAGATCACTTAGGTTTAATTTCCCTACTTTTTGGATTCTGCTAGTTCCTCCTTTTAGGAAAACCATGAAACAGCCATAATGTTTCATTTTATTTCTACTATTAGAACTGTAATCCAATCTACCTCTGGAGAGAGTTCTACAGAAATGCCAACTCCAAATGCTCTTTTATGGGAAGAAGAAAAACAATCTTTTTTTTTTTTTAAAAAAAAAAATTAAAAAAGGATCACAAATCCCAAGTTGATGATTTTCAGTACTACAAATAAAAACAGCTTTTATGAATGTATTTAGATTAAATATATTTCAAATAATAATACTGTGTTATCTGACTCTACTTTATTAATAGTGTCTTTTCTACAGTTTTTCTGCAACCCTTACCTCACTGCATGGCATTCTTCCAGAAAAATTAGCAGCAGTATAACCAAATGTAAAATTAGCTATATATTTAAGACCCAACTGACGAGCTTCAAGCATTCGAGTTATAGCCTTGTCATGCTTATAAGCCTTCATTGACTGTTTCACCATTATCCTAGTCTTCAAGATTTCTTCTAGCATTCTTGGCAGCACACCCTTTCTTACTGAAGGCTGCCATAAAGGGAACAAAGAAAAAATTATGTTAAAAAGCCCAATCTAAACAGTTAGGAGTAAAAGCAAAACCCAGAACTGTTAGATAATCACTGTTAAGAGACAAAGTAACTTGCGAGATGCCCTAGGCACCAACGGTTTGGCTCTTTCCGCAAATATCACAAGCAACCTAAGACTACAGGCAAAGCTCTTGAGGGCAGGGTAAATAGCTTTTTGTTCTTTGTTTTCATCAGCCCTGCTAATGCAATGTTTAGATAACCTTAATAACGAAAATAAGACTTCAATATTTAACTGTTAATTCTCAAAATGAAAAATGCTAAAGGAATATTATATTTTAAAAATTCTGGAAATATTCTTTACTTAAAGCTTTTGTTTTACATTATATTTAATGTATATTAATGTATACTTATGCTAGTGACTGGCTAATTATTTGCAAGAGCTCCAGCCCACATTTATTAATTCATTACAAATCAGCCAGCAGTACAAATGAGTTAAAAATGAGAACAATAGAAAGCAAGCTGGGGATTTTCATCTCCCAAACCATGACTCTTTTTCTAGGAAAGCATTCTGCTATACAGGCAGGAGAAGAATGAAGAATTACACACAGATAATTACTGTTTGATCCCCAAACTGTGCAAGTAAAATACAGTTTAATTATAGATCAAATAAACCTTCACTATAAATGAAAGCATAAAGATGACATTTTATTTCCTGAACTGCCAGAAGTTCAGCACTCTGACAAATATAAAAAAACCACTGGGAAATGAGAGACTGCACCTCCCCGCTTCTGTCTGCTCTTAATGCAGCAAAATATAAACTACAATATCAATTTGATCTTAAGCTACTCAGCCAACAGGAAGTGAAAAATGCCCGTCACAGAGCACTAATATCATTACCTTGACAAAAGCGACTCCACTGGGTGACACTGTGATATCGTGCCTAATTTGATAAAGTAAGTCAGGAGGTACTCTGAGAGATGTACAGCCAAATTTGAATGCATCATATCTAATAAAGAGAAAAATTAAATATTAAGACAATTAATTTATTTACAGCCCGATCAAGCAAAAGCATCGACCCACATTAAAATACTGATAATGCCAGAAAGGACAGAATCACAGCTATAATCTCAGGTATAAACAAACATACTATCATTTAAAATTTCTTAGTTACATGCAAAACGCTCTAGGAATAAAGTAGTAAATGGCTAAAATCCAACACATACATAATTTATCAATTCTGTTCTGCGTTAAGGCATTGTTTCCAAATACTGAAGTAGTAGAAGCATGTACTCATACTGCAATCCCCTATGGAAACCATGCATGTTTACCAAGTAACACATTGCATATATTTTCTTCCTACAAATTCAGAATTTCAATTCGGAAACTTGAAAATCTGATGGTGACACCTAGCAATCATCGCATGCAACTTCCTATTCTTCCAAATATTGTTTTACAGAGGTAATTATAATGAGCAATGAAATGTTTTTGCCAATTAACAGAATCACTGTTAAGCTCAATAAGAGATGCTACACAGAATAGCTCGTATCTTTTAATTTTGAATAGTTTAAGACCAGAGGGAATGACAACTGTTTAAAGAATACGACAACAATTTATTACCATAGAGTGGAATAATACTAGTCCAGTTTAACCTATTCCGAAGAAATATTAAAACCTAGCATCACCACAATAACAGAACAGGTATACCCACAGGCACATATGGAGTGATTTGTTTGTTTGTTTTAAACAGGATGGATTCCAATTCTGTACTTAATTAAAACTACATATTGATGTGTATATGTTTACGTGTCTGTGTATGTATGCACACATGTACACACCCACATGGTAGATCTTTATCATCTCTGCTGTGTAACAGAACATGGTACTATTCCCACATGCCCATTGTTTCCAATGACAACCAAGGCTTCTCGGTACCTTAGAAAAGATGCTAAAGTCGCTATGGAATCAAAGTCAGAGAGAAAAGAATAACAACTTACTTTCCTAAGTTTTCAACATGTCCCAGGCAGGTTGAATAACAGTAGTTGTATGCTATCACAATGGAAGGATATAACGACTGGAAGTCTAAGACAAGAACAGCGTTGCTGTAGAAGCGGGATTCTGGCTCCATTATTAAGGGAACACATTGCAGGGCTTTCATTTGAGCTCGCTGCTGGACGCTGGGTGTCACAGCAATATAATTCATTGGCTTTGCAACACGCAGCATCATAGACTCCACACGATACTGCAAAACAGTTTGGATATAATCATTATAATTTCGAAAATACAGAATAAGCATGAGTGTACTAAAACTGTGTAAATATGCACTTACATTTCCTGAATTTTAAGTAGAGACAACTAGTTTTCTGTATATTTTCTGTCACATATAGTGGAACTTTTTCATGTGTTTCCTCATCATTTAGCCCTAATCATCAAAAATCAAATACTTCTAATTTCTATCTTTGGAAAAAACAAACATCCAACTCAGGTTAAAAAAATAAATATCCAACAGGCTGCAACAATACACATCTATGGCCATGCTACAGTCAGTGAACAAGCATTTGCTAAACTGTATTTTTGTTAGACTTGCAGCACATCGAAGAAAACAAAGTGTAACACGCAGTTGATGACCATTTTCCATAGGAATCCACACAGTAATTCAACTTCAACATTTGGGAAAATGAAATGACACGTGAGTTGTGTGAGTTGATAATTGTGCCTCCAAGCTTTTGACCATGAGAAGTAACTAGAATGTACTTAGCAGCAAGAGAACAAAGGGAAGATTCTAAATCAGCCCATTTGAGAAGTCTGCTGCTTTGCACTGGGTATGAAGCTTTCTTCCTGATGACACCACAAGTAGTACAGGAAGCATAAAATAATAAAAAGTTTAAGAACTTCTACCTTGTTCAGTACATCACAAAATGTCATATGTGGAGGCAGCAACATGAGAAAAAAACCAGCCCTATTTATTTCTGCATTATTCAATGCTTTAGTAAGGCTTTAAAAGCACTAATAACCAGGTATTCACTGTGTCCCTTCACAGTAAAAAAACCAAAATAGCTGAAAATTACATACATGGGTGGCAAAGGACTGAAAATCCCCAAATATCAAAAGAACAATCCTATATAATCCTAAAATCCTGTGCTTTGTAAGCAACTAAATCACTATTCAAAAGCCCTCTGCCTGACACACTGCATATTCAATCATTGCACTGAATGGGTTAGGCATAATTTCTTTAACTTTGATGTTATAAAAGAACATACAGAACCAGCTTTAACAAGACCCTGCCACCTTACAAACGGGTTGGGGTTTGAAAGTGTAGTTTTGCAGCAGCATAAGCTGCTGCTCTCTTGCACTGATTGAGCACTAATTTGTGTCTGACTGAGTCTGCCAAGAGCGAGGTAGGTCGCTTTTTCTATTAGTTTTCAGCAAGTTCTTCAGTCATCCGACTCATAATCCTTATGCCTATGACCATCTCCTGTTAGATTTGTTTAGTCTACTATGGAATATTCAAGACAGATTAATAAAAGAAAAACGTCACCTTTAAAACAGGTCTTCTAATACTTAATAAGAAATCAACAATATGAAAAAAATAACTTAAAATATCTGGGATGTGTTCTTAGTACTATTCTAACATTTTTTTCAACTAAGGAGAAAAGGAGTATCTGCATAAAAGTAGTAATGATTCATTTGAGTGGAAAAAAATATTTGAGGTGACTGGGAATTGTTGCAGATACCATTTTTGTGATCTAGAAAGTTTTAAAGGAGCGAAAACATACGTGCACAGAAGGAAAGAGAAAAGAACAGTCAGGATAGAAAACGCAGCATGTGTCTGTTGCTCACTCCCACTCGCAGCCATTTGAGAAAAATGACAGGCAGAACAGCCTTTGTGGGCTGCAATCACCACAGTTTAAGCAAATCTGGGTTGGCAGTGTGCCAGTCCCACCATCCCTGTCCCTAACTGAGCATTTCTCTTCCCTTGCTCCAACGGCAGTACTTTTCTGATAACAAGGTGAACCAGATCAGGGAGCTAAACTGGCAAATATCTATGGAAAGCCACCACGGTTCTGCTGCCAGTGCCACCCCCTCCCCAAAATATAGGGCCACTACCAGCAAGACTGACGAGAACCTGCACTGGGTCAAGAGATGACAGAGGCAGTGAAGTCAAAGGGAAAAAGGTGGTGACATTTTAAAATTGGGTTGAATTGTTAAGGAACTGCAGCTTCAGACATTCCCATTTCTGCCTCACTTAAGGCAAAGTTGGTCTGCTTAAGACATTAGTTTTTAAGTTGTCTTTTTGTCCACAGAAGTTGGCAAAGTAATCAATCCTGGTCAGCTCAGCTAAACGTCTATTAAAACAGAAAGCAGAAAGATGGTAGGAAGAAAGATGACAAGAGAAAAGCAGACACACGAGTAAGAGTAGTTGCCTCATTTCAGCTGCTGTTCAGGGCTCAGGAGAAGCCATGAAAACAGTCTCATCAGTCTAGTCACTCAGAACCTGGGCAAGGAAAGCTTTTGGTATTATTGGAGACTGCTGGGGTCTCAAAGAAAGCCTAGTATTAAATCTCTCTCTTTCCTGGTCCCTTTCCCTCTGACGCTAGTATCAAAATAACAGAACCACATACATCTTGCATGACACATGTACTTAATAAGGCCAGTGCCCTCTGTGGCTTATTATCAAATCTCACCCAGAGGTCTGCTTCACAGGAAACGTCACTTAGAACGTATTCGATGCAGCTTTGTCTGCCCTGGAAGAACAGAATCTCACCTTTCTAAAACATACTCAATTGTATTTCTTAATGTTTTTAAAAACATGCATTTTCAGACGCATCTAAGTGTGAAAAATACCAACTCAAAGGGAAAACTTACTGCTCCCAAAGTCAGAAGAAGTGACTCACTGGTGTGATTACATTTGGGACACCCTATTTTCAACAGCTATTTTTAATCTCTCGGACTAACCATTACTGCTTCTGAATTGCCTTTCTTTATGTTTCAATTTCATGTTATGCAAAACAGTCTTCTGTGACCTTATCAAAATACATGTACTGACTGAAAAGACACTGAAGAACTAAAACATTTTGTAAAGGCTATTTTGCTTTTGTGAAGTATAAGGAGAACTAAATCTTACCTGGGAGCCTCTTGTTAACACATGTAAGAACTGAATGCCAAAAAGTCTCGCCATTTCACTTGTTCTGTCAATCAAATCCAGTCTGTCTAACAACTGGAGATTCCCACGGACTCGGCTAACATAATGATCAACCATTTTCCATCTGTGAAAGTGAACATCTTGTTATAAGCAATCAGGAGAGTGCTGCTCTTTCTACTAAAAAAATTGTATTTTTATCATAGCTTGTTACAAGTCAGCAAATAAAATTTCCCCTAGGACATTTTTCATACGGATCTTTCAAAAACGTGGCACAAATAAACGCACACTTACATATGCTAAAGATATACACGGAAATGTGTTATGGCAAGCTACTTAAGGCACATCTCAATGACATACTATATCCTGTTTTCCTTACTGCTCTAAAGGTTACTGAAACAGAAACTAGAGTTATTTTTAATCTGTTTACATGGCTTTTTAACCAAGTGCAGTTTTGTGGAAACATCCTTCTGTATTAAGAATATCTCAGCTGAACATAAATTTATAATTTCAGCACTAAACCAAGTTTCCACCTAGCTGAAAAGTATTTAACTTCCACGGAAATTATATGTGTGTCATGAATGATGTTCTAGAGCAGTACTGAGTTTTATGAATTGTTCATATCACACAATATCAAATCACTCCAAGAAAGAGTGAAGCCCAGTGCGATACATGCCATACAAAGTTATTTTTAAGCAGCTATAGTTACCATCTCAACATCTCACATACTATTTTTAAGCCTATCTTGGGTGACATGCACTGTGAAGTAAACCAGAAACCTGACAGTTCATTAAAAGTTCTTCTGAAGAATTGTATATGCAAAATAAAGACCTTATAGAACTTCAAAATACTACATCTATTCGGGTATGTTGAAACTGTAACTGAAAATGTGTTTTGTTTTTGTGTATCTTGAACAGAAAAATACACAAAGATGAAATACTGCGGGTACAACTACACAACAGGACACAGCAGAACAGCAGAGTAAGCCCATGTTGCTGCATACAGACTGTTCCAGTATCTGAGCTAGATTGATTATTTCTTCCTGTATTGACTTTAGCTTATACCTATCCCGTATTAAGAATATGGCCTTAAAAAAAAAAAAAAAAGATTAGTAGATCATTACCTGTAGACATCTGCCTTATTATCAAACCAATCAGAGAGAACTCGAAAAGTAAATAAAGGAAAACGTTGATGAAGAACATGAAAGCCCACGTTTTCAAAAGTGTAATTCATTAGATTCACCTAGAAAAACACAGAAGACATGTTAACGTGGATGATTGTCTTTCATAGTTAAAGTAATCTATTTTTAAAAACTGTAACAACTAAATTTATTAACTTTTTATTAGTATTCTTTGTTAAAAAGGTAAACATTTATACTTAAAAGTCCCTATTTACAAGTCAGGAAAGAATATCCTCATCAATTGAAAAGAATGTGCAGAATTAAGTAGATCACAAAGATCAGGCCTAAATTTGGTCAGAACGAGATTTGTAAAGACTGAACCATTTGAGTATTAAATGTAAGGTCATAAACAGCAAGATAAGTCTGACAGCATAAAGTAAGTTTCAGTATTAAATTTAATAAAAGCAACACACTAGACAAATTGCTAAAACAGGTAAGTTGTTCTCAAAATGCACAAAGAAAAGGAATATCATTAAGAAACACAACTGAAAGATAAAGGCTTCAGTATTTTATGCTTTCACAATATGCAAAACCCATTCTCAGAAGGTGGCAGACTGCTCTATTTGAAAAGGTGTACAAAGAATGAACAAAAAGTTACATAAGTTACATGAAATTTTTGAAGTCTATAGTAACAAAAAACCCCCACTAAGTCAAATACATTAACCTTTTAAAAACTTTACCTCATGTCTCATCATTCTCCAAATATTTAAGATAATTCGCCCAACAATATGTATTTCACTCATTGTATCTGATCCATATTCATCCAGCTCAGCTGCAAATCTGTTCTCTTTCTTTTCATCTAAAGACATTAAAAGAGAATATATTCAGACAAGCTATAGGGCAGTCAAGACCACACCAAGCTATCCCTCTTCCAGTTTGAGCTCACTAGAAAAATAAGAATTCATAAAGGCTGTTATGGATTGCACAAGGTTATTTATTTACCAGTCTTCCACACAATCTCTAAATAAAACTCCCCCAGGTTTTTCTGCTCTTGCACGTCCCTCTGAAAGTTAACTCTTTCTTTGGTTTCACTGAAATGGTGTCCATAGCGAATATATCGGCTAAGCAAAGCTGAACATTACTTGAGAGCTCGCTACACACACATTAAAAAAAAAGAAAAAAAAAGGTGATTTCTGCCCTAAAGAGTTTATAACTCAAGGCTTTACTTGTAATGATCTTACATAGTTGGAACCAGGTCATGGGAGAGAAAACTCTGCAACTTTCATACAGTAAAAGCAAACCCACTGCAGTGGGAGCAGGTAGACATGAGTTCTGTATAGCGCAGAGACAGAAGGAAATAGGAAGGAACAAATGCAGAGGCAGAAGTAGCACTCTAAATGTTTTTGTAGGACAGCGGTGACTACAACACAGGAATGATATCCTCTTTTGCAATCCTTGTTTTTTTTTTTCATGCTTTGAAATACTGCAACACAAGAGAAGACGGTCTTTTTGGTATAGGTTTCTTGAAACTGTCTTTTTTTTTCAGTCAACCTAAACCTACAGTTTTGGTATTCTTTCCTGAGTTCACCTACTTATTTTTTTAAATGTACAACACAGTTTAAAATTCAATATGAAAACACTACTATTTGATCCTCTGGTCTTGTTCCTTCTTACTAGTTTAATGGAAGAGACGGTACTTTGAAGCCATTTTCCCTCAATTATAAATCCATACCCCTTTTTCAGCTGTTGTGTACTCTGCCACTACTCATCAGATATCTCTGTGACCCTACTAATAAAAAGCAGAACATTTTTGGACAGAGAGTGTAGACATGTGGATGCACAACATTTTGCAATAATCATCAGAACCGAGCGATCAGTTCCTGAAACTGCCATGACGCACATTTACCCTTGAAGACAGAAGTAAAAATTGCCTGAAATTCTGCAGAACTGCTGTGAAACATAATACAGACTAACTTTGTACATTGATCTTTCAAATCTGTATCATGTCAATCAAAATATGGTTAAGAAAACCTACTTGTCATTTAATGACCTTATCAATAAATCACAGAGCCTTGACAAAATTTAACAGACCTTTCATACACTTTATGAAAACGTGTACCATCTTTTTAACCTCCTTATTGTTTCAGATTTTTAAGGAAGAAAAATAGCAATTTCTCTTTTCATGTCTGGATGCAAAAAAAGTCCCGCATGCAGCAACATTTTTTCTTCTCCTTTTCTTGATTTCCACATGCTGGACCTCCTGGGAAAGTGATGACCTTATATTCCACTCCCCCCTCAACTTTTTTTCTATTGGACGCAGAAACTATCAGTTCTACTTTCTGCAGTGTCATCCTTGTTCTCTTTTGACTTCCTTAGGGGATTCCCTGTGGTTCTTAAGTTCACTTCATGTCTTGCTGGTAAAGACAGGTGACTAAGTATACTGCAGCCACAAAAGAGACTCACTGCCCTGATGAATAAGAGACTCCGCATGTGATGAGCATCACAAAAATAACGAAAACCTGTAGTGCTCTACAACCAGTGTGGGGAATGTATCACCAGAACCCCATCAGTCTCTTTGGAAACAAAGTTCCTAGAAGCAGAACTGGACATTTTTTCTGTCTCTCAGGTGCGGAAGATGAAATAAAAAGAAGTCTCCTCTCATCCCCTGTTACCCCCTCCCTAACTTTGAACTGTGATGCAAAGGAGGAAACAGGAGGCCACAGTGCACACACAAAAAATGCCACTACGCACAGGCACAGTACTCACTTCTCTTGTGGTGTGTCCTAATGACTTATGAATAGTTCACTTGTAAATGGTAGAGGCAGCACCAGACTCGGCCAATAAAGCAAAACCAGAGAGAAGTCCAGCTTTCTTTTTTTGTTAACTTGAAATCAAATCACAGGAAAGGGAAGGAAAAGTACCTTCCATCTCTATTTCAATAGGAGGAAAGAGGAGCATACTGCTTGAAGGAGCACTTCCTGTTCTGAAAATACAGCATGTGAAGACGGGAGGGAAACATGAAGCATAGGGGTTGGAAAAGCAGGAGGAACATAGATGGGGTCAAAACCATGGACACGGAGACCACAAAGCAGAGAACACAACACTTGTACATTTATGGTCATGCATATAAGCCCACACTTATGGCATGACATTTCTGGGAGGAGCTCATCAGTGCATTTCCTTATCTTTCTCCTGCAGTTCAGTCAAAAAAGAATAATTACTTACCTTACAGTAACACTAGTTCTTAGAAATATTTTAAGTGTTAGGTATTCCACTTCTGGGTGTGCATCTACCACCTGGCACAAGAACATCTGTACTACAAGTACTAGTGCTGTGGAGATCAAGCCTATGTCCTGCACACCCACTCGAACTTTATGTCCAAAGACATGAAGGGTCACAACCCCAGTTTCCTGCACTAGAACTGAACCAATGTTGTGTGGGACTTCACAGTTGTAGGAAAGGAAGCCCAACTGTGAAATACATAGGGACATCACTAATAAGAACCATACAGTTCCGAGAGAAGTAGCCTTCGTTCTTCGAGGAACTCATCATGTAGATCCCAATTCCAGTGACTTGAACAACAGCTTATGTCATGAAGATGGGGACTAGCAAGTGCTTTTCGGATGTAACTGCTGATTCTGCATCAAGTACAGTGCAGACACAGCTGTCCTGCAAGACAAGAGCTGTGACTCAGCCTTTGAGAATGAAAGCAGAGGCACATTAGCTACCTGTCCCAAACGGAAGAGATTGTTCAGCCATACTTCTAAAGTAGAGCAGTAGACATTTGCGATCTTTAGAGGTTTAAGGAAGCTTTGATTGCAACACTTACCATTCCCCTTACCAAAGACATTGCAAATCTTGAAGAGCAAGGGGTCAAAAGTTTTTCTGAACATCCTTCAATACCTGTGAAGCTTGTACCTAGAGGCATTATTATTGCAACCAGTGCGTCATCTCAATTTGAGCCATCATGGGAATTCAGTAACAAGGTTCATGCAATTAGTTGTTATTCCCAAAGAACGAATTTGAGACCTTTGTGCTGAAGAAGGAAACTTATGACCTTTGATGGCCAATTCATATTTAAACTGCCATGTATTCCTGTTTCCATATATTAAGTATTTAAAAATTCAACAAGGTCCAGTTGCCAACAAGTTTCAACTGAAGATGTAAATTTGTTCTTGTATTTTCTTGTTCCTGGGAGGTTTCTACAACACAGATCTTTTCTAAACAGGTCACAGGTATAAAAAGCATCAAAAGATTTTGAAGGCATCAAAAGAGTGCACAGATATTCAAACCTCAAGGAAGGAGCATGTGAACATAGCTCTTCCAACTCAGGACATTCTATGATTATGTTCTCCTGGCCAGGCAAACAGGATGCCAACATAAAAGATGCTATTGCTATGCTGGGTAAGCCCAAAGACGCAACTAGCCCAGTATCATCTTTGGTCAAGTACCCAAAAGCAGACGCTTCAAGAACAGCTAAAGCAGCTATTGATATTCTCTCTAGAATTCTCCCAGCTTCTAACCACTTGTGGCTTCCTGGGCCAGACACTATTTTAACATATATAATAGTTCCCAATGGATTTTTCTTCCAAGAATTTATCTCCCCTTAAAGCAACATACACTTTAAGGATTTGTACTTTCTTGTGGCAAGGAATTTAACAGCTCAACAACCCAAGGCTGAAAAATCAACTCTTATTCTGTAGCTGCCATTTGCTGCTTTCATTTGATGATTTCTGGTTCTTGCACTGGAAAAGCCCTCGAACATGCAATCCATATTTCCTTTAAATCCCTCATGATTTGATTGGCTTCTACCTTCCTTACACGGTTTTGTCTCTTCTGGATTCCTAACTTGCTAAATTACAAGACATGTTTGGATTATTCTTCTCATCTTTACCAGTTCTCCTATACCCATTTAGACAGGGGAAAGGTTATGAAGACACTAGAACCGCAATATTTGAGGTACGAGCACACTACAGATTTTTACGTTTACATTCATTGATTTATATTTTCCTTGCTCCGTAATTCCAAACATTTCATTTGCTTTTTCTACCATTACAGAGTAACAGGATCAAGTTTTTAACAGGACAATCACAGGAAAGCGCTTCTTCACAGAATCACAGAATCACAGAATGTTAGGGATTGGAAGGGACCTCGAAAGATCATCTAGTCCAATCCCCCTGCCAGAGCAGGAACACCTAGGTGAGGTTACACAGGAAGGCGTCCAGGCGGGTTTTGAATGTCTCCAGAGAAGGAGAATCCACAACCCCCCTGGGCAGCCTGTTCCAGTGTTCCGTCACCCTCACTGAGAAGAAGTTTCTTCTCACATTTAAGTGGAACCTCTTGTGTTCCAGTTTGCACCCATTGCCCCTTGTCCTACTGTTGGTTGTCACCGAGAAGAGCCTGGCTCCATCCTCGTGACACCCACCCTTTATATATTTATAAACATTGATGAGGTCACCCCTCAGTCTCCTCTTCTCCAAGCTAAAGAGACCCAGCTCCCTCAGCCTTTCCTCATAAGGGAGATGCTCCACTCCCTTAATCATCTTTGTGGCCCTGCGCTGGACTCTCTCCAGCAGTTCCCTGTCCTTCTTGAACTGAGGGGCCCAGAACTGGACACAATATTCCAGATGAGGTCTCACCAGGGCAGAGTAGAGGGGAAGGAGAACCTCGCTTGACCTACTAACCAACCCCCTTCTAATACACCCCAGGATGCCACTGGCCTTCTTGGCCACAAGGGCACAGTGCTGGCTCATGGTCATCCTGCTGTCCACCAGGACCCCCAGGTCCCTTTCCCCTACACTGCTCTCTAATAGGTCATTCCCCAACCTATACTGGAACCTGGGGTTGTTCCTGCCCAGATGTAAGACTCTACATTTTCCCCTGTTATATTTCATTAAATTTTTTCCCGCCCAACTCTCTAGCCTGTCCAGATCTTGCTGGATGGCAGCACAGCCCTCTGGCGTGTCAGCCATTCCTCCCAGCTTGGTGTCATCAGCAAACTTGCTGATAGTACACTCAATTCCCTCATCCAAGTCGTTGATGAATATACTGAATAGTATTGGTCCCAGAACTGACCCTTGAGGCACTCCACTAGATACAGGCCTCCAACCAGACTCCACCCCATTGACCACGACTCTCTGGCTTCTCTCCTTCAGCCAGTTTGCAGTCCACCTCACCACCCGATCATCCAGTCCACACTTCCTCAGTTTTGCCGTGAGGATGCTGTGGGAGACGGTGTCAAATGCTTTGCTGAAGTCAAGGTAGACCACATCCACTGCTCTGCCATCGTCAATCCACCTTGTTACGTCTTCATAAAAGGCTATGAGGTTGGTCAAACACGACTTCCCCTTGGTGAAGCCATGTTGACTGTCCCTGATGACCCTCTTATCCTTGATATGCCTTAAGATGGCACCAAGGATAAGGTGTTCCATCACTTTCCCAGGGATGGAGGTGAGGCTGACCGGTCTATAGTTGCCCGGGTCCTTCTTCTTGCCCTTTTTGAAGACCGGAGTGACATTTGCTTTCCTCCAGTCCTCAGGCACCTCTCTCGTTTCCCAAGACTTGGCAAAGATGATGGAGAGTGGTCCAGCAACGACTTCAGCCAGCTCCCTCAGCACCCGCAGGTGCATCCCATCTGGACCCATGGATTTATGGATGTCCAGATTGCTTAACTGCTCCCTAACCCAGTCCTCATCAACTAAGACAAACTCCTCCATTGCCCTGCCTTCCTCTGGGGCCTCAGGGGTACGGGGCTCCTCAGGACAGCCTCCGGCAGAGTAGACAGAGACAAAGAAGGCATTCAGTAATTCTGCCTTCTCTGTAACTTCTATCACCAGGGCACCCAACCCATTCATCAGTGGGCCTACATTGCCTCTGGTGTTAGTTTTACCTGCCATGTATTTGAAGAAGCTCTTTCTGTTGTCCTTGACCCCTCTTGCCAGGTTTAACTCTAAGGAGGCCCTAGCTTTCCTAGTTACCTCCCTACATCCTCTGACAACAGCCTTATATTCTTCCCAAATGGCCAGCCCCTCCTTCCATGATTTGTAAACTCTCTTCTTCCACTTGAGTTTGCCCAGCAGTTCCCTATTTAACCACGCAGGTCTCCTGGCTCCCTTCCTTGACTTCCTGCGTGTTGGGATGCACTGATCTTGAGCTTGGTAGAAGCAGTCCCTGAATGTTAACCAACTATCTTGGGCCCCTTTACCTTCAAGCAGCCTTGCCCACGGGATTTCCCCCAGCAATTGTCTGAACAGGCCAAAGTTGGCTCTGCTGAAGCCCAGCAAGGATTTTATTACACAGCTGCTGACAAGGATGAGTGCTGCTAAGGGCTATCTTTATGTCCTCGTATCCCAGCCAGAGACACCACAAATAATGATTATGATATATACCCTGAACAACATAAACATGAGTGAAGCCAAAGAGAAGCAAGAGAAAGTTTAGCAGCAGAAGCATCTCCAAGAACTGAAAACTTAACACATGTGACTACTGAAAGTGAGTCTAGGCTTATGGATAGAGGACACACCCAGAAGTAGAATATGCAAGGAATTTAAAAATTCAGAAAACACTAAAAACCAGAATCTCATTGTTATTTCAAATTTTTTTGTGTGTGATTATACCCATAACAACAGCAACAACAAAAAAAAGGTCCATCTGAAGAAATAACTCTGTATTTATTTTTTAAATTTATTCATAAATTTCAACTTGTTTCTATTGGAAATAAACTGAAACCCTACACAATAACTTACCTGGCACACGAGATATCATCTGGCATAAATCAACATTTAGTGCAGCAGCCCTCTGTAAGAGATAACCCCAGGAATGCATCTGGACTTCATAGCCTAACAAAATGTCTGGGTCATATCTAGAGAGGAGGGGAAAAAGGAAAATGAGCTTTGTATTATTTAAGAAAATATTTTCCATGAACAGGACTATAAACAGGATTTCATTCTAATCATGCTGAGTTTAAAAAAGAAGCAGCCACAACGGGTTTCTATGAAAGCAGCATCTGGACCAGGAGACAACCTTTAAAACAGACAATCCTTTAGGATTTTCAATAACATCAAAGAGAAAAAAAAATTTATAAGGAATATTTTCATTGGGATGTTTTTTAACATACTTTATTATTTCAGCCTTTAGAAACAAAGACCAAAATCTATGTCTAATCAGGTTTTATCAATTGAATCAGGCTGTATTGAGCATAAACTGAAACCTAGCAACTGGCACAAGACAGATGTCCCGTTCTCAAACTCTGCTGTACTTTTTTTCCTTTATGAAATAGAATTTGCTACTAGGCTACTTGAATGTTTTGCGTATAACACTGTGTCATGCATACTGCACTGTAGTCTATAATAATCAGAGGACACTTTTGGTCCTAAATGGTGACTCTTTATTGGGAAAGTTACAATTCACAGTTGAGTGAGAGCTGTCAACACTGAAACATGGAGAAAAGCATCTGTATCTAGAAATTCTATTTAAACATCTCTTCCTTTAAGATAACCTTCTTTCTGTAAGATACAGAAGAACAACTCATTTTATGCTGTATTCCATGCCAGGTGGAAAATTCCACTGGTGTGGGTACGACAAAAAGAAAAGTCAGAATTGCCTTCTGACATAGTCACTGCCCGTCTTCCAACCAGGCTCAGAGAAGAGCTGACTAGACAGAAGGACAAACAAGGTGGCTTCAAAGTCAAAGCACAGGTAGGAGTTAGCTCAGAGGAGCCTGTATCACCTACCTTTTGAGTAGGCACTATTAAAACCAGAAGTCACGATCTGGTCACTTGCTGAAGAGCCTAAGAATGATTTTCGTGGGCTGGGCAGAAAGAGACTGGCCAAAGTAACATGAAATATCTGTTGGTTTTATAGCCAAAAGAGAAAGGTAGCTTCACTAGGAAGAATAGCTGCTTACTTCAATGCAGCTCAGACAAGGGGTTTTGAGTTCCAGCAGGCAGCATCCAATACAACTGAATGACAAGAGGGCAGCTGTCAGGCGGTAGAGGACTGGACAACAGGCTCCGGGTCCTGTACCACAGCCTGTGCCCAGCCCCACAACAGGATGCAGGTTTGTAGACCTTATTTCATGGGAGAAGCAGGCAGGGGCCATGGCTTATGAACCGCGTCTCCTGTGAACAGGGTCTCTGCGCTTCTTGCATCCTTAAATGCATCAAAACATGCCAACATTTTCTGACATTTGACAGGAGAATACCCCTTCCCTGAATCCTAAGTTAAAGTTGTATCACAGACATTACGAATGAAGCTTCAGACTTTACTGTCAAAGTGTCTTCCCTGCTTGCATGTCCCACTCAAAGGCAGATGACAACTCACCTTGAAGTAATTAACTACTCTCAGAATAGCTCCAGAAAAGAGCTTCTCCACACTTGTGCCATGGACACAGACTTCTTGTGAAAATTAAAAGGAAAAGTTTTTGAATCTTCTTACTCAGCATGGCTATCTCATTATTACAATTTGGGCTTTTGCAGCAGACAGCAAAAGTTGCAAAAATCCCTTTTACCACTTACTTCTACCTGGGAAGGAATGGTTTTGATACAACTTTTGGCTAAAGCAGAGGACTCTAAAGTAAGTTTTTGATTTCTAGCATTCTAGAGAAAGTAAAAGAACTAGCACTTTGCATTAGGGGGTATTTTGCTATCTGCTGTTAATGCCAAATGAATGATTCTTTGTTCTTGGAGACAGAAAGCGACCATCAGAAATGGAAGTAGTAAATTTACTCATTTTGGAAGCCTATTCTACCAGTGGTACAAATCCAAAGCTACTTGGAACAATTTATAGACAAACGAATGAAGCTAGCCGGCAGTTCCTTCCAGCAGCAGAATCAGTGTCAGAAGGAGTTACAACCACTTGCTGCACAACACACAATCATTGCCAACTGAGGTTCCAAAATTATGAATAGCTCCATCTAAACTTTGAAATAAAAAGGAATTATGTAATGGTTTATAGAGTCATAGAATAAATGTTCAAAAATATTAACATATTTTCACTTCAATTCTTGCAGCTAAACTATCCCGGTCCTAGCATATTGCAAAACACTATGGATTATTTAAAATGAAGGAAAATCCTACAGAAGTAGTAATTTACATTCATATTTGAAAACTGGTTTCACATAATTCAAAATGGAAAATACGTGGAGATTTTACACAAGGCAAGACACTATGCAGATGGGTTCCATGACAGACGCAAACGTGAATGAGAAACTTGTGAAGAGCTGCTTATGTGGTACACAAAACAGTATTCATTATGCCAGGAATCTGCTTGCCCTTTCAAGCCTGTTCTGAACAGAAGCATATTGTTTGGAAGTAGCACGTTGCCCTAACTATATTGGCAGCTACCACCTGTGATGAAGGACAGTTGCTTTGGGTTTTTCCTTCCCCAAGTAGTGCATTACCTCCTTTGCTTCCTACTTAAGCAAATTTTAGTGGGCTGCTACATTACTACTGCAAATACCCCTATTTGTATTGCAACTGATTCCAACATTTCATCAATTCTTGAGTTAATCTTACTATTCTCTTTTAAGCTAACTAATAAAACCACCTCTGTAAACCATATGCATATAATCTCAGGAACTGATTCTCAAGTATCCTTCACAAGCGAAGATGTTTTATAGGACAACACATAAGCCCACTTTAGTTTATGATATTTTCAGATAGATGCAATTTATTTATACAAGAAAATGCAGGCAACTTAAATATTACATAATTTAACAAAATTTTATGTAAATTCACATGCAGATTGGAAAGTTTATCACTCAAAAGATTTTTTTAAAAAAATCAGCGTGGTAGTTTTGAACTCAGTGTTGCTTGTATAGGCCATTAGAGATTGCCTAGGATGGCACATTGCCGAGTCATAGGGTATCACTTTACAACATGTTCCTTACTCTGCACTTCCTTCCCAACTAGACTCTGCACATGAATTAAGGGGAGGGTCTCATTTCAACTAATTATGGCATCTCAAGTTTTCTAAGTTGGTCTCTTAATTGTCATTGCAAAAAAACCACCTCTTTGGGTGAACTATTCCTCACATTTTAGCTACTACTTGCATTATGAGATCCTGTTCTTTCTGTTTAACATACATGGAGATGAGGGTAGCTACTCAGACACTGACAATGAAATTTAGATGTCTAATTTTGCCAGACGACACTCATACAAAGCTACCTACATGGAAAATCAAGGCAGAGTAGCTAGCAAATGGTAAATGCAAACTCTACCGTAAATTCCCTGTAAACATAGTCCCTTAGTCTCAGTTTCCCATATTTAAAACTTAGATCCAAGTGGTATCCTTCTGAAAGCATGAAAAACAATAAACACACCACCAGGAACGGAGTTTCTCAGATCCTGCAGTATATTCATTCACAACCTATATGCACAAAAGACTACCATTAGTACTAAAAAATTCAGGGATGCTTAGGTATTTTTCTTGACTTCACAACCAAAATAATTTTTGGCTAAGCATATCTTTGAATTATCTTTGAAGGAAAAAACAAAATAAGACTGTAATTGAGTAGAACTCCTTTCTACTGGACAACACTTCGGACCCCAAAATCCTGCACTACAGTAGACATAAGGTCTACCTTATGCAACAGGTTTAACAGACCCATCAGATTTCTTGCACCTAACTAACATGAGGTGCTGCTGTTTCTTGCTTCTTATTTCCTTGCTGATCAACTCCGTCTCAATTTATGGAGCAGAACTGCCCTTTCCTGCAGCCCAATTGCATGTACCAGCTGTACCAATGGACCTGTGTGTCACTTGTTGAGATCTCTCCTGGTATTCTTTTTGCTATTAGAGAAGAAGAGATGCCTGGAGCTAAAAGATGACATTATTCCAAATGGGAAAAAGAACAGGTAAGCCCAAGGTTTAGCTGACATGAGCTCAACCGAAGTCTGTCTCTCTCCTGCTTTCTCTCTCACCTTTTCATGTGGTACCAAAAAGATGACAGGCTGTGAGATAAGGGGAGGACAAGTTCTACGTTTTTCATCATCCTCTCCTCTCCTAATTTTAACAGTATACTATCCAGTTGGTCTTCATCATCAGTTTAAGCTGTTTTAATAAAAAAAATTGTAACGAGACCAGCTTTTACACCTGCAAGAAACTAGTAAGTTGTAATACTGATATTTGAAAGCTGCTGGCTAGGACTAACATGCCAGGAATAAGAGGTGTGCCTGCCAACATAGGGCTCTTTTGTTAAAAGGATGGGCACTGATACTGCTTTGCATGCTATTGCTGGTCTCTCTGCAAAGATGAAAAGCAGCATTTATACTGGCAGGATTTAAAGACGACAGCATTAGCATTCAACTCATAACATGCTGCAGAGAGAAGAAATGCAATTATTTTCCTTTCTACCTAAGTTGTATGTGCTGTTACACCATCTCTTCCTCTTTCTCATTTGATAGTTTCATGAATGAATACTAAAGCTCCCAGTTATACCTTCCCTTCTAACATGTGTCTGGTTTTCCTGATTGCTATTTTTCTTCCAGCTAAAAATCAAGAGAAAAAGGGGTGGGAGTGTGTGTGTGGAATTAGGCCAGACCTATGATACAGACAAAAGCAGTAACTGTGCATGGCAGCAGAATTCTTGGTTACTCAAATAGAAAACCAAAATCTCTGAAAACATTTTTTCCAGTATGCTTTGCACAATAAAAATCCATAAAGTTGATACAGGACACTAAGGAAAGATTTCTACAGGAAAACATCACAGAAGGTGAAACTGGCCTGGGAAAAAGAAGGTTTGATTAACACAGCTCTATTTTAAGAAGAAAATATTGCTAGAGTATTTACAGAGGAACAAATAAAATGCATTGTATCCAATACAGAAAATTGATTAGCATCATATTCTATAAGAAAAACATAACACAAAATATGTAAACGTTAAGAATTAACAAGTAATTAATTTACAAATGTTTTAACCTCAAAATCTTTAAAAGTCTTACAACTTTATACTCCATTTTTATACTTTCATCAGAAACACCTTCCATGGGGACAAAGAGCTGTGGGCAGCTGGTGAGTCTCATGTAACAGCAAATTTACTACCTTTTTTTCTTCTTCCCCCGAAGTACAGCCTGTTTCCACATACTACGCATGTCATAGAGATGGGGACTGTGCATTTCCACATGAATTCCCCAAATTTTGCTCCTCACATGCCTGCAAGACCAGCCCGTTTCTTTTATCTGGTAGTATTTGCACTTACAGAAGAGAGGTAGAATTTACCTTGAAAGTGAAGGAGAGGCCCAGACATTTAATTTCTCTTTCATGGGAATCCATTGCTCCATCAGGCTTGGATATGTCTGTTTTTCCCGCAGTTTTTAAATCTCCAAGACAAACATTCTTGTAGCATTCCCTTCCTCTTCCTTAAACAGCTAGTTTTCCTGCATTTTGTACTGACTGGTTTGTGGAGCTATGTGAGTGTGTTTACTCTTTTTTTTCTGCCTTCAGGTTCAGACAGATAGGTGGTTCTGTTTTACTTATCAAGCATAGAGATTCTCCCAATTTTTCTCCCAGCTCATTGCAGCTGACACCTTACAATAAAGAGAGGATCTATTCAAGAATGCTGTTCAGGCAGCATGACAGAATCCTTAAGGATAGCAATATAGGTACAGGCTCCATTTCAAGAAAAAAAATAAACAACAATATCCTCTCTGACAATTCCAAAGAGCCTACAACTTGGCTCTCTGGGCTTGTAGATCATCCACACTAGCTGGACAGGATGGGAAGGAGGTTATTTCTCAGCTGCTTTATGCCAGTTCTCAGCTGAAGTCCTATTTTTTTGTTTGTAGCCAGAGGACAGCTTACCAAAGAAGGGAAAATTGGACCTACGTAGGTGAAGCTTCCTCTCAAACTCTAAGGCAGTTGTCAGGGTATCAAGAAACACTTTAATTATACTTTTCTTCGTTGCAAGTCCATGTTTATTCTTCCCTCCCTACTCCAAACTCACCTCTATGGCTCTTGCTGTCAAATTGTTCCCTGTCTCTCAACCCCCAAGCAGCTCAGTATTTCATTACCTTTTAGAATTGAAGAGAATTCTCAAATTCCCTTTACAATGATGTGCTTTCTTTTAGCTGTCTCTACACAGATTTTGGTACTCACACTTGTAAGTACTCCCGTTTTGCAGCTGAATCACTCTCGGTAATAATCTCCTAGAAATCAAGGTGCTTATTCCTCTCAATATTTGGACAAATCTGCTAGTTTTCAGCATAGATGAAATCACAGATCACAATTCCACAGAAACAAACAGAACATCTTCTGGTCTGCAGACACCAAGATGACTTATTTTCATTTGCCAGCTGCCCTGACTTACTCAGAAACAACATCTACTAATTTCACAGAAGAACATTTAACCTGGTATTTACTTTACAGGTGTCTAGATGGAAACACATGTTAATCTTACTGTGGTTATTCAGATCTAGCACATGGTGAAAAACTTCACAGTGAAGCTATAACTGAATCCAACTCCAGTTCATCAATTCCAGTGAAATTTCTGGAGTAATACTCATGTTCAGTGAAGATGTAACAGAGTAGCTTTAGCTTTGCTATAAAAAGTTAGATTTGGGAAACACTCTTCAGTGACAAAAGGCTAGTGGTGCAGCCCAAGAATAGAACACCAGCAACCATTAAAACCTCACTAATTTTTCAGTCTCTGCTTCAGCATCTGTGTCCCTCAATATCAACCAGCACGTTATAAAGAATATTTGTGTTGATATGCTGAGTGGTTTGTTCGAAGACAAAATGCTTGCAGGTTTCTGATGGAGAAGGAGACTGATGAGCTAAAAGTATTGCAAGGAGTGATACGTTTCCCAGGAACCACCTTTCCTTTATCTGTGTGCTGAGAACAGTGGTCAAGATTTCTCTACTCTGCTCTTTCAGAGTTTATATCTATTGACAAGAAGTGACAGAATCAACGATTTCTAATTTTCAATGGCCAGAATAGAATAAAAGCAAAAGGCCTAAACAGAGAAGTAGAAGGCTGGAACTTGAAACAAATGAGTGTGTTCTGCAATTTCATATATATGAAACAAGAGCAAGAATTAGGCCAACTACTAAGAGAATGATTAGAAATGGGAACAAGAATTCTTCAGTTGGACTGTATAAGACAATTCCTCCCATAGCTGAGGTACCCTCAGTTCAGTATGCCAACAAGTTGACAAAGTCTGCCTGGTACTGACAATCAAGATTGAATAGATATGTCATTCATTGCGCCAGGAATCCAGAATTTCACTCTTTCAGCCTTCTCTCCAACAGCTAAAGAGGCCAAGAACATGAACCAAAAGCAAGCTGCAGTCATGCTGGGCATGCTATTTGGTTACAAGAACCTATTAATCTCTAGCCTGATGCATACATCAGTATATAAGACACTGATACGGTCCTCTGCTCATAGATAAGGGTGATTTTGAGTTTTGCTCCATGAATGCCAAGTGGTAATGTTTCTTAAACAGCAACAGAAGATTGTTTAAAAAAATAACTTCTGATACTGAAAGTTTTCATTAAAGCTGCTTGCTTGTTAATCTCCCATTGAGGAAGATTTTTGCAGTCCACTACTTTTTAATCAAGTGCTTAAGAAATGTAAAATATCTACTCCAGCAAAATTTCTTCTTCTATTTTGCCTAGGCTACAGAAAATAGAGGGAGAAAAGAGCTGCAAGCTGTAGATGTGGTCAAAGTTTTAAAAACATATTTGTTAAGGAATTAGACTTCTGCTGTACTCTCAAGTGATACTGCACAGAGCCGGGGGGGAAGGAGGCTAAGATGATGACAGCAATCTGCCTCTCCATTAATAGATTGGATCTTTTATCTTCCAGGAATACAAGTCAACTAACTCAATCTTTGAAGATAAAGTTGTTGAGTCAAAAAGGCATGCTAGCACAGTGTTGAAAGAGAAGATCTCTGAAGAAGAGATTTCTCAGCAATCTGGTGACTGGCACATTCCATCTTGAAGTACTACAGAAATTGCATGCTTTTTTTAATTCCATAATGCCTTCAGTATGTCCAGATGTAGACGACTTCTGTTCTTCAGCGATAAATGTATTTTCTAACTGCTGAGTTCTCTCTCCCGTTCTCTTTATGTACTGTCACTTTTTAAACTTTCACACAACTGGTGGAGAATTATTCATTTATTGGCAGCTTCTCATTCTCAGTAATATTCCTAAGTTTGATGGAGCACTAGATTTCCAAGAAAGAGAAAAATAAAATTATGTTCCTTACCTGAATTTTGTCTTCTCTGAACAGGGATCTGCTGCTCTGTCAGGACCCACCCTGTGTTGGTTGCATTCAGCAACTCTTTTTGTATTCTGCCTTCATGGGGTTGGTCAATGTCTTTCTCATCAGAGGTTTTCTGGTTGGAGAGAGAAAGAATTGCAAATGTACTCTGCCTAGTACACATTTTTTTCTTGTGCCTCTATTCCAGCAGCGTGACTCACAGTTTAAATCTGTTTATTTTTCCTTGCAATTTGACAGCTTTGCACCTCTGACAGTAGGGCCTGGAGAGACATCTGTGGTTCCACCTACTCACCAGCTGAGAGGGCTATCAAACAGGCTTCCCAGCCTTGGTGGAGATGGGGAAAACCAGCAGTTTTCCAAGTCTGATGGAGCAGGGTATTTCCATTCAGAGAAGACAAAAATAATGGAGGAAACTGATTTTTCAACTACCGTTTATTTTGATCTGTCCATAGCAGTTTCAGTATCATGTAGGTTTTTTTTCTGTCTTGCCTCAGAGTCCCTAGAAAAATTCTTCCCATCTCAGGGGTTTTCTATAGCTTTCACCACTGTTAATATCTACCGTTCTAAGTGTTTCAGAGAGAGATGTGTAATGAATTCTGGGATTAACAGGAAAGGTTGTACGTTAAAGAAGATTACTTATATGGCTGATTAGTTTCAAGACTGTAACTCAGCTGCTTAAGAGGATCTGAATGTTCTTGCTGTCAGAGAAAAGGAAAATCAAAAAGTATTTTTATTTGAAAGACCACCATGCTTGTCCACTCCAGAAATAAGCCTTTGAGGGAAACAACAACAACAACAAAAAAATCAGTATTTGAGAGACTGGCAAGGGATGAAGGAACTAAATCTGCTGTACCAAGCCTGAAAAATAAAAGCAGAACGTACAGATATGCTACCTTTTTACAATATTCACTACTTCCTGGAAAAGAGCTCTTTCATCAGTAGCGTAACTGACTTGTAGTCCTGTAACTCCAGATCTTGTGAGCAAGGGGGCTTGGTCTCTGCTACCTAGAAAATAAAGTAAAAAAAAAAAAAAAAAAAATCATTACAATTTAGAAGGAATTCTACAACTTCAGTCAACAATATTGCTTTAGAATAAAACATACAGCTGAAAAGAAGTATGGAATGCAACCTACTATCCTTAGCACATCTTATTATTACAATTAATTCCATGGATTTATTTTGTTCTCTTGGGTGGAAAAGTTTGCTCTTTTCACTTTGTACAATTGTACTATAGTGGTAATCTTTTACAAATTATCAGATATAAATAAATCTGATTCAAGAGAAATTTCAGCATTTTACATGTACACAAGTGCAGGTATTAGAAAATTAGTTTTGAGTAAGAAATATTAAAGAATGATATGACAGCTCACGCAGCGTTTTAATGGAAAAATATATACTTTAATTGCTAGCTTGGCATAGTGCTTTGCAAAATGCTTTGAAGAATGAAAATGCTACATAACATAGCATAGTTCTTTTTTCAGCGCACTTCTTAACAAACACTGTTAAGCTACTAATAGAAATGGAAAAACACAAGCAACTGCTCACTTACTGCACGTTAAGAGTGTCTAGATTGATAATGTGTGAATAATAGCTAAATTTGTATGCACAGGACCTCAGCACTTGCTTTCTGTTTACAAAGTCCCTCTTTAAATGAATAATATGCAACACATACTCTGTCTTTTCATTTTCTCTATACAACAGATAGTAATATCTCTAATTAAGGCAACAATCTGGAGTTTTTAAAAGGCATTCTATTCTGACACGTTCTTAAAATATTGAGAATTAAAAAAGTGTGCTTTCAGAAATAAAATGAGTACTGTAACTTACAAAGCAATAATAATATAAAAAGGGGGGGGGAAATGATGTATCTCAATGTCAAGTCACTCCACAGAGAACTCAAAAGGTTCTAGACAAGAAAATATTGACAGCACGCAACTATTAAAGCAAGGAACGTCACAATAACATTTAAACATATAATTTTATTTCACTAACAAAACCAGATCAGAACCTTTGGTTTTTCAAAACATTGGACCTCTTTACAGAGAGCTTTTTCTTGATAATTTATCAGTGGCACACACCTAGGGAGCAGTTGTGGCTATACTGTGGAAAATCTCAATACGGTAATGGAGATAATTTTTTAAAAGGTGGTAACAAGCATACAGTAATATAGAATAAACTTCGCCGAGAATAATAACAGCTTAGCTTAACATGATATAACATCTACAATGCTTTGAAAAATAAAGTGGTAAAAGAAGGAGCTGTTGCCTTAATGCTAAATTTATTTTTGGTAGGTTTTCACCCACACTTAATTTTAGACAGTATTTTGTGGTTTAATTCACATTCACAAAGCCAAAGAAACCCTGAAAGAAAGAGAACTTTTTAAAATTTTTTGTTTGTTTGTTTTACTAGCCTAAACCAGTGGTACTCAACCTTTAACAGCTGGAGAGCCACTTCTTTATTAAAAGGAGTTGTAGAGCACCATAAAAATCAAGTATCAACACTGTGGTTTTTTTTTTTTTTCCCCATCATGACACTTCAATGTGCGGTGATGCTGCCTCAACATCATCACATATTGATACATCACGACATGATACATCAGCATCCTTTCTCCCAGCAGCATTCTGTCTTCAGCCCCTTCTGGCTGCTAGGAAGGAGTGGGGTGGAGGGGTAGAAGGGGCAAAAGGGCGAGTTTCTCCCCATTCTGCCCCACGGCTGCTGGGCGGGAGGTGATCTCTACTCTTACCTGTGGGGGGATCCCAGCAGCTCCTTTTCTTTCCCCCTATGGGAGGGGGAACTTCAGCGACTCCCACTCTGCTGGTCCATTTGCTCAGTGCTCCCCGCGCTGCCTGATAGAGTGGAGCGCCGATCAGACGCCTACATTGCGAGAGCCGCCTGTAGGGCCATGAAGAGCCACATCCGGCTCTAGAGCCACAGGTTGAGTATCACTGGTCTAAACAAAGCCAAAAAGGTACAATAGAATAAGGGTCCCTGTTTGGATCCTAAGAGGATCAGATAAAACCACAAAAATAACCCTTAAGTAAAATATAAAACATACTGTCTTGCTTTTAACATTTTCTACTTGTAGCTATCCAGCAACTTGAGTAGGAAACTAAAGGCAGGTTTTCCTCTTTATACTTTTAGAACGCTGCAGGAGCTTGTCCACAAGTATGCAAACATAGATACTTTGCACATGTGTATGTTATTTGTGGTTTACAGCCCTTGCAGTAGTTCTTCAGAAGATATAAGCAGGAAAACTCTATGTTTCGTATGGCCATTCATCCAACAGTCAACAAGACAAAATTAAATGAGCTAAATAGTAATACAGATACTCGATTATATTTTGCTTGCTACTGTTTGATTACTATGAAATAAGCATTTTTGTAAAATATGTTAAGAAAAAAGAAATAAGAACCTTGGCTTGAGAGTGTCCTGTTGCTATCAATCACTATAGCACCAGTGATTTCTTTTTTATCAGTATTTGGCAGTGCTGCGTCTGATGAGATGCAATAGAATAAAGCACAGATCGGATCAAACTCTGGGTCTGGTTCCAAATCTCGTCTGGTTCGAGCATGTAACTCCATACTGATGAGGGTAAGGTGTTGGACCTACCAACAAATAAATACAACAAATTAGTATGTTTTGGAGCTTTCTTCCAAAAACTAAAGAAGAGATTATTAGTGCAAATGAACTCATTGCAGACTTTTACATGATTATATTACATTGTAACTAAGAGGTCACACCTGAAAACTGATAGAAGTGATTGAACATGCATCTCTGGATCTCGCTTTTTTGCAAAAAGCATTATCTTAAAAAAAAGATTAATCACTTAATGCATTTTTGTACTTAATTATTAAAATTCAATACTTGTTTCTGGGTACTATCTTCTTCTACCAAAAGCAGAAAATACAAACAAACAGAAATGCTCAATTTATACAACTGTAAGTTCCTGTAATATTTTCAAAGAGCTTTGCATATTGAGCTGAATTAAGTTTCTGGACTGATTCAGAACAAAGAATCACTGTTGGTCTTTTATTTCCTTTCCCTCCCTCACCGAAGATGTGCAAACAAGCATGAAGACTAAGTCACTTATAGGAAGATATGGAGTATTATTTAAGTTTCCCTTCACTTGCATTAATGAACTACCACATCATGTTGATAAAGATTTTTGCAGAATAGTTTGCATTTGAGAAAATGCTAATCCCTGTGTATTGTATGGGTTTGACTCTACGATAAATACTGTAGCATTTAATATTGTTTCAATGCAATGTTATTGCTCTGTTATGGACTAATGGGCCAGTTGGAGGGATTACAAGGGAAAAACAACGAATATTTCTGAGTGTGTAAGCTGCCCTGGGGCAGCCTGATTTCCTCTAGATTTGTATCTTAAATCATTACAGCCATCACCAAAATGAAATTTTACTATCAAAGCTCTGCTCTACTTCCTGCAAAATCACTAGTTTCTAGTGGCTTCTCCTATGTCATCTACTCAGCACATAAAACTTCTTTCTCCCCATGTCATCTGTAAATTGGTTAATGGCTGATTCCAAGCTGTGGCTGTGGTGACTGACTGGGAGCACGCACATGCTGGCTGGCCAATTAGCAGCCCAACACAGTTGGACTGTATTCACATTGCAGCCCTTTCTCCAGCACCAAATTTGATCCCCCCTCCCAGACCAACCACTCATCTACATCAAATATGTAGAGACACTCTTTGAGACATGTACCATTTTGTTAAATGTAGTAGAAACCGGCCAACACGTTCAGAAGGGAACATGTAGCGATACTGGGAAAGCCCGACTGAATTATGCCAGATGTCTTGTTTCTTAATGAAACAGGACATGATAGTTAAGCTCAACTAGTTTTTCCAGCAATGTTTTTATATAAAATGTAACTATTTCTTCCTTCTGATCTTTTCCTTATTCTTGTTTTTTAAAGGAAGGTTTACCACCTTCTCAACAAAAATACTATGAAATTTAGTTCAATATTATTAAATGAAGGCACTTGGACATCAAACTGAAACTAGTAGAGCAACGACTTAAAGCTGCAGGCATCACACACTGATTAATTTTAAGTCAGGCAGAGACCAAGGAGGAAAAGACTTTTAAATTATGCTGTTATAAAACTAGTCTGATAAACGTATCATTTTGTAAAACAACATGTAACAGTAAGATACCTCATGTAAAGACTTTGCTTCCTGCAGGTTTTCCACACTGACTTTAAAACCGTAAGTGTTATTTAAAGATGGTCCTTCAATCTGAGACGTCTCTTTCTTTGGAGCGCCAAGGGCAGCAAATTGATTCTTATTGAGAGGGGAAAAAAAGCAAAAAAAAAAAAAGCAAAGTATAATACTGAAAAAACTACAGGTTGCTAAATTCATATGCAATATTAAATATAAATTTATCAATGAAAATGCAAATGCTACACTACAATTGCTAAAAAAAAAAAGCTTTCATTACCTCCTCATGTCATTTTTCAAAAGGGAAACAACAGTTCTGTCTTTCTGCCTTTTAGGAATAAGTTTAATGAAATCTCATAGTAAAGCAAGAGGCAGTTTGAAATACTTAAAAAAACCCCAGAACAACAATCCCCCAAACCCACACGTATTTTCTTTCTTAGAAGCCTGAGGACAGGGGAACCAGCAAATCCCTATTTTCTTTTGACCGACAATTCATCAAAACCCTCTTCAGCCACTACTTTTCAAGGCACTGAATTAAGGGTACACACTTACGTACCCACTTGAACTGAGTGAATACCAGTATGTTGAGAACAAAAGAAAAGACTATTGGGTGATTTTGGTCATGCACCCAGTCCACCCACTCAGTTTCAAATATGGGGAGCACTAACACTACTTAGGGAAAACACGGAGTCTGATGCCATTCATTGCCTACGTTATTTTCAGAAAACACTTAGAACCTTGTCTGAAAACTAATACACGCACACAATTATACATGTCTGTGTATATATACAAAGACAGAATTATAGGTCTGTGTATATATACACACATATATATACATAAAATGGACACCACAATAAAACTTTAAAAGGATGTTGTACCTAAAAGAGCAAACCAACATCCTTACACAGTGTATCTTTAGTGTTTAATTAGTGAAACACTACCCTAAAACACAGAACAAACTCTCAATATCCAACATTTTCTCCCCGCTCTGCAAACTAAACTGATTTCCCAACTTTAAGTGTACACTGATTCTACAGCAATTGCATCCTACCATTTCAAACGCATTTTCTAGATTTTAACAGCAAAAGAAAAAAACAACACAGAATAGAAATGTGTGTGTGTAGCATAATAAAAATACATCCGCACATAAAATCTTAATTTACCTTCATTTGTGTGGTTAGAAGTATCCTTCGAAGACCATCAGTATTATTTCCCTTCTTGTGGCTCAGTTTCTGGGCTTTTGCTTCTGTAAACATACATGAGTGCAAAACAGCTTAGCCTCAATAATATGGTCTAGACATTAAACAACATGCTGGAGGCATTTGGTTAACATTATAAACAAGTATTATATATATAAGCAAATAAAACTTTATTCTCTGTCCAATCCAAAGCACAACTATTACAATTTGATATTTACAGACATGTGGGAATGTATAGTACAAGGCCAGTAAGTTCACATACCTCACGTGATTATCATCTTGAACATTGCAACGTTACCCACACATTTATGTTTGGACAAATACAAGCAATATAACCAACAAGATTTCAAAATCCCCCAAATAAGCTATACTTTAAAATTAAGTTTCTAATCAGCACTTCAGATAATAGAGATCATCAGGAAGCAAAAGGGTGTTCTGCTTCTAGGCTATTTTCATAATTCAATAGTTACTTTAACAATAACGCACAGGCCTTTTCCTTTCCAAAACTAGTTTTAAACATATTTTCATGGACGGAGATGTAACTATTTTCTCATGATGTCAAAAGAAATATAATTATCTTATAATATTCAGAAAATATTTTTTGTGTGACACGAGAATCACTTAATGGATTTACCTGTGGATAAAGGAGTAAAACCAAGAACTTCAGGTACTCCATCATGATTTTTTCTCTGCACAATGGGTGTACTATGTAGGCAAATGGATTCAGAATTTCCAAGATCTTCATTAACTGGAAATGGAGATATGTCAAAGGATGTCCTAATATCCTCTTGGGTGGATGGAGAGTTTTGTGCACTTCCAACAGGTACTACATCATTTCCTTCCACAGAAGACAAAATAATATCCTGACTTTCCCACTCTGTGTCTTCTAAATTGGACTGCTTGGGATCTGGAGATGCTACTTGCTGCCAAGGAGGAAGTACTGGAGAATCTGGTGAACTGTAATTGACATAATAATCTTCATCCTCCTCCTCCTTATCATGTTCTAGTGTTGAAGTAATAAGTGTCTTGCTTTCAGATGGACTTTTATTAGGGTTTATGTCATTTTCAGTATTTATAGAAGTTCCTATAGTGCTTATGGACTTATCACGTGTTTCCTTGGTTTGTGTTTTTGTAGTTTCTGCCACAGAAGCAGGAGAATTCTTTGTAGGCACAAGAGGTCTTTCATCTTCCAGGCTAGATAAATTTAAATCTTTAGCTGCTTTTACTACTTCTGTAGACTTCTCTTCAGACAATACTGTAGAGCTGAAACTCTCAGTTGCGTTTTTCAGCTCAGCAGGATGATTCTTAGGCAATTTCTTGAAATGTTCATACTCTTCTTTGGCATGAAGCCATATCTGAACTTGCTGTTGGCTTGGAGCACACTTGCATGGCATTATGACTATTTTTTTATCTTCACTAGTTTTATGGCTATTGCTTTCTCTTTTATTAACAGTAGAGTGACCATAACGTGAAGGAGATCCTGGTCTAGGACCTTCTGTCATGGCTGAAAATGCAGTCTTCCAGAGTCGTAGTCCTTCTAACGAGAAGTCCCCCTCAAACTCAAGCAGGTCATTCGGAAGTCTAGTTTCCACTGTGAGAACCCGTCCTCCAATCTCCCTGTGAAGAAAATAGTTTGAATTATTGTTTCGCTCTAAACTGCACAGCAGGCAAGTCCTCAAGATGATATGCAAGCAGTCCTGCTGACTAGTTTTCTCACTATGCAATTCCTTTGGGCAGTATCTTTCTTTTATGAACCAAACAGGCACATTCCTACTTACTACAATAATATCAAGCAACAAAAAAAGCAAAATGTCACGAATGAAAATGGGTATTTGTGGAGGAAGTACAGTAATTTTCAACTTCAAATGTATATTTATCAGATGGGATCTTTCATGCATCTGTGCCACATAACAGCATAAAATTCTTTACAGGAATAAATTAAATTTAATATAATCACAAGCATATGTAAACAGAAATGCATTTAACACAGTACCTTGGCTTTTCTGGAGCATCTGAAGGATTGCTGCAAAATGGTTCCTGATAAATCGTTTCTGCCAGATCATGATCGAGCAAAGTTGCCATGATTTCTTCACGACTGGGTGGGGACATGAGAGGCTTAAGAATGTGAGCAGTACGGGGTGTAAAACTTCCGTTCTTTGATTGTGAGGGAGAACTAGTTGATCTTGGTGAACTATCTGGAGTTGGAGTTAATGCCTCATTGTTTCTCGAAACATATAATTCTAAATCCTCAGAGGCTGCATCTATAAGTTCACCATCAGGAGATGACAATATGGATGTACAAGAGGTATTAACTGAATCAAGTGGTTGACAGGGTTCAAAAGTGGTTTCTTTGCTAATGTGGTTTTGAAGCCAGTCTGAGCTGGCTGGCTGAGAAAGGTTAAGAAATCTCTCTTTATTTACCGTATTCCTACTCAATTTGAATTTTTCATTTAAACATACCTCAGTTGCTTGCATACAAGAGGTACCAGAACTAGATCTAGAAGTTGAAGGTTGAACATTTTTCCGCCATTGGCTATGGCAGTGGTTCTCATTATTATCCAGTGAGGTTTTGTCAAAAAGCTCAGGGCTCAGGGAACCAGACCTTATCCATTTACTTGTGCTTGAAGAATGCTGCTTTTCTTCCTCAGATTTTTGGTCATTATGACACAGAAAGTCATTTTCTGTTGTTTGTCCAGAACCAAGATCTTGAACTGCATCACTCAAGAATTTCTGGGGCAAGTTTTGATCTGCTGGGACAAACTGGCTTGCAGAATAAAAACTGCAAAATCCAGTTTGCCCTATAGTATTAATATCAAAGTTGTAGTTGTGGTCTGGAGACAAGCTGTCTTCAAGTGAGTAGCAGCTTTCAAAACCAGGGTCTGAAAAAAAAATGGGGCTGTCATCAGACACAGGGTGATCAACGCGACTAGTGATCTGCTGGCTTAAAGACTCCATTTTTGAAAGTTTTGGTGTTTTTTCTTTAGGCTTTGTATTCCTGGGAGCACGTGATTTTCTTGGCGATGTGACTGACCGTGACCTTTTGATTGCTTTATTCTGTTCAAGAGGGCACGGTACACTCCTGCTCAGCTGTGTTTTAGCCGGTAATGGTTTCTGTGCAATGTTTGCATTCTGAGCTTTCTGCTGTCTTTTCTGAAGCAACTCTTTCAAAACAGCGAGGCCAGACTGTCCTTCACTGAATGCTGATGGAGCTACTATAGTCCTGTTTTTATACTGGGAGATGGGTTTTGGTTGCATGGTTGTTTCTGACTGAGACTTTTGTTTGACTGTTTCAGGTTTAAAACGTGACATATCCAAAATAAATCCTCTCTGGTTTTGATCCCAATTTAACTGTTTCACTGGACTCTTCAAAGACGTTACAAAACAGTTCTTAGGCAACTGAAGTGGCCCAGGGCTTTCCTCAGACGACTTAAGAATAGAAGAACAAGGATCAGAATGCTTGGATGCCTCTGGTAAACAAAAAACTCGCTGTTGATTATTGTCTTTACAATGTAAATAGTTCGTGGCATGTAAGTGATCCATCTTCACTGTGTCCAAAGAGTCATGAGCTTCATTTAATTTGCCAGCTGGTGGTAAATATCTGTTTTGCAAATTTTTTCTCTCTTCTGCTTTTGCTGAAATTTTATCTTTAGAGATGTGTGCATTCTGCATTACCTGAGTTGAGTGACTAGATGGATCAAATATGTTTTGAATGAGAGCAGATTCCTTCATTCTAAATATAGCACTTTGAGTCCTGGGCCTTTGAGAGCTCGTTTTTGGTACTTCCCTTCCAGATGTTACAGGAGTAGATGCGAGAGATGAATGAGAGTCTTCTCGTGGAGCAGGTAAACACTGTGCTTCTACAGGCTTATCAATTTCCATCAATGAATGAAAGCAGCCTGCTGAATTACCATGTGCATCAGCTGCCGCAGGGAGCTGTGCCGATGGTAGATATCCTGCTGAATAGCCAGGAAGAGGACTGTCTTTCCGGTTATGAAGTGGCTGTGAGTTGACAGAGTTGTAAGAAATCTCAGGCAGATCTTGATGTTTCAGCACAAACTTTACTTCAGCAGCAGAGTGAGTATTTCCTTTTTCATCTTTAAACACAACGGTCTTTCTTGAGGACGCTTTTTCAGCCGTTTTTTTTCTTTGTTTTGTTCTAGGTTTCTTCTTTCCATCATCTGCTGTTTTATCAGCCTGACTAATCTTTTTCTTTTTCTTGGTAGATACAGTGGGGCTGGCAAATTTCTTTTTACATTTCTTAACCTGAGTTTTTGCTCGACTATTTTTTCCTACACTAGAATTAACAGTCTTGCTGTTGTACATATTGGGCCCCCTACTAAATAAAGCTTCTCTGTCCAAGTTGGTCAAGATTTCTTCTGCTTTTGGATCAGTGGGAGACCAGCAGCGAGGTGGAGATGTGTTAACTGGGCTTGTGCTTCTCTCAGAAAGAAAACCTAACTTAGACATAACATCACTATAGTTATAGTCACAGTCTTCAGCTTCAGCATTGTAGGATGGTGAAGGAGGAGAAAGAATTGTATGAGTTCTTTTTCTGAAAGATAAAGTTCTTTTAATATTTTTACTACCTGTTTTTTGTGGTTTTCCAGCTTTTTTCTTGGTTGACTTATGTTTTGCTTTCCTTTTCTGACTTTTCTTTGGCGTTAGTGGATAAATAGGATATTTGGTTGCAGGAGAATCAGGAACTTTTGGCCAAAAGTCTTTTAAAGGTGCAAGCTTTTTATATAAGTTCATCTTTTCCTCTGTGAGTACTACTCTTTCCTCACTAGAATCTACTTTCCCTAGTTTAACAAGCATATTTTTTCTCCCTCTAAATCTATTGATGATAATATATTTAATAATAACAGGTGGCAATTTTTTAGAAAGTTTTCTTCGCTTTCGAGACTTCTGAGACCCATCCAAACTTTCGACACTTTCTATTGGTTGAGGTAGATTAATTTTTGAGTTGTGTGCGACAAAGCTTGATTCACTGTCTTCAGTCTCATAATTTACCTTCCGTTTTGTTCGGAGCGTATATTTATTCCCACATAATCCAAATGACTGCTCAGTTTCAAGAGATCCATCTGCAAACTGGCAGTCAGTATAATTAGCAGTACTTGTAGGCATTTTGCTTTCAAAAGCCTCAAGAGGAACTTGAACTAAGTCACTAGGTAAAGCACTATCCTTATCAGGAATGTTACTACAAGCATTACCTTGTGTATAGCAGCTTTCCTTCACTGATGCAACATCATTTACACTTGCAGGCTCCTGATGATTGATAAAACTATGTTTTTTCTTACTCAGCTTCAATCTGGACTGTTTGTTGCCTTGCTGTAATTTATATGTCACAGGAGCTAACTTCTGTGGTCGACTGAGACAATTAGAAAGAACAACACTGGGAAAGAACATATAATGTGCTGCTTGTTGACTGAGGCTTGGCTTTTCTGCCTTATGCTCCTGAAACTCTTCATATCTAATTTTAAGCTTATTAAGGCCACCTTCATCAGTGTTATTTTCAAGTGAATGTACCACAGTTCGACTGCCTCCTGAACAAGACACCAATTCACAACTTTCTGTAACTGTTGCTGGAAAAAAACTATTTATACTTGCATTGCTGGGTTTTTCATTGATTTCAGAGGACATTTTACCTTTGGAGTGGCTCAAATCGGAAAAGTTAAATAAGTTTTTACTCAACATGCTGTCACCAATGTGGCGGCCCACATGCATAAAAGAGACATCCTTTTCAGACTTTCTGATGCTAGTATACTTCCTACTAGGTATCTGTCTGCTCACTGATGAAATATCATCTTCATACTCAAAAATATTATTTTCACATGAAGGAACAGGGAGAGTATCTTTCTTGTTACTCTCTTTGTGAGAGTTTTCTGCATGGGTGCTATTGCTGAATGGAGTCGGGTACTTTGCTGCATAAGTGCTTTCTTTTGTAAGAGCATGGACTGAAAGTTCAGGTCTTGTTTCTGTGTTTGGTTGCGAAAGGTCTTCTACTAAATCTTCATTATTCAAAACATGGCTAGAAAGGGCACTTGTGTGTTTACACTGAAAAGTAATTTTAGCAGATGAGGGGGGTTCTAGTGTAGCAGCATCTTTGTGAAAAATTGAGGTCTTTACAGACATTTTGCTTGTTGCAATGACGGAGGAGTGAGTTCGAGAACTTTCATTATTCAAAGGATTGTCTGAAATGGAAGACAAGCAATTTTATTCTAGTTTTCCTGTAAAAAAATAACCTAAGGCATTAACCATTTTAATGACATTTTCCTGAAAGCCCTCCCATGCAAAGAATAAATAGAACTCTCCTAAATCACACTGCATTTACAATCATGACAACTACAGACCCTGAGTACAAGTTGCTTTATCAAAATCACGTCATCAGTACATTTGAGTCTCGGCCGTTCTGTCAGTTACTCCTAAATGGTAGGCTTGCATACAATTGGCAAAGCTTTCATGCTGTTTTTCTGAAAAGAATGCTTCTAAAATCACTTTCAGATAACTAAACACAAACAGATTGATTTCTAGAAAAACCTGTATCCTGTTTTGTCCCTGAGAAGAAAGAACAAAGAACTTATTTAGATTACTTTCCCCATATAGAAAAGTCATTCCACAGAAAGCTAAAGTACTATCTTACAACAATGGCAAGGTCTTTGTATTAACTCTCCCGTGTGCTAAGCGTAAGCAGTTTGCTGCAATTTTACAAAGCAGCGCAAACCACCACCCCTTCAGGTATCTATACAAGGAGCTCGCACCATTTAGTCAACATTTAGTTATGACTATGAATTCTATGCATTAACATTCCCACACAGATCTGCGACCAGCATGTACTACGGTAACTGTCCTGTGCAGACTCATCACATGGTATCTGGGGCAATTCCTCTCTCTTTCACTGATACTTTCACCACATTTACTGCAGGATAAGTGTGGACAGGCAGCTGGTAAGTTTCAAATTAACGAACAGTTTGCAGCAACTGTGTGCTTGCTCGTAACCACAATGAACACCAAGTAATTTGAAGGAGTTTATTCCTCTGCAAAGAGGCAGTTACCGCAGAGCTCCTGACACACAGCAATTAGTTAATGTGTCCACATCTTTAGCTGAAATGTTGAAGGGGGAGAGGAGTTACAAAAAATACTGTATGACCTGGAAGCACACGCTGCACACTGTGTACTACAGAGAGGATCCTTCGGGCCTTTACTGTAAGTCTCAACCAATTTGGGGATTATCTTAGATTCATGCTGCCTTCAACTTAGCAATTTATTTGTTGCTGGGTGAGAAAAATAAAAGGAAGTCTCAATCTGTTTCTAACAACATTTTCTAATGTATGCACAGAGTCCCTGAGCTGCAAAACACAGCTGAGAGATGCTGCATATGATTCTTTGAAGGTAGGAGTCTACACAAAGAATGAGGATGATTAACCGAAAACCAAGAAAATGGGAGTTTAGTGAAATGTCAAACACTTGGAAGATACCTGACTATTCAGATATAAAAATTGCAAAGATACTTGTCTGTCAGTCAGATGTTATAGATACAGATATGTGAGGATAAGCATTTTCTAATTGAGAGGAACTGGGCTGAGATCTGTTTTGAATTTACTGCAACTCTTACTATAAGAATTCGATGTAAAAAAAAAAAAAATCACAGTAATAAACTAATTCTAAGCTGACATACTTCTTCTGCATGTGATATTTCATATACTTAAGATATTATAAAATTTAAACAATAATTTAAGATACAGTCTCATTAGCCAGAAGCATCCTTTTTCACATTAGATTACAAAGTACTGCAAATAAGGAAATTATGTATATTTTGCAAACCAAATCATGTTAGTGATACATCAAGTCATGTATTAACCCTACCACTATACCTATAAAAGCAAAGGAAAAAGCAAACTATGCTTTAAACACAGAACACAAAATAATAGCTGTGGCTGTCTACGTAATAAGATCATATAGCTCACTTTCTCTAACACAGAATTGCTAATAGATATATTTAAGACATACTTTATATACTAATAGATGATGTTTGTTATTTTTGTCAAGTTGCTTTGAGAGACAAACTATTACAGGCATTTTGTAAACGATTACATTCCTGCCCCGAAGAGCAAATGCAATAATAGGAAATTAGGTACATGCATGAGCACAAACAAGATTTTACATTAACCAGTTTGTACTACGGACTAAGAAGCTTCTGTACAAAGTGATGTTAACCACAAACTTGAAATTTTAAAGGCATTGAAGTATGACTAATACAACATGTCTAAACAAAGAACAACAATTACTGTTGATTACACCAAGAACAAAAGTGAATCTAATACTGAGGAAACCCTGGATAAAGATATATATTTTTCCCCACAAGATCCATACATTTTATATTGTTTTGCTCAACAGAATTTTATAAATGTGGAAAGTATGTAGATTGTCTAATGAAACAAATAATATTTTATATTTGCCTAACCTCAAAGTGTGCTTTCTATTAACTAAGGTTATTTTGATCAAAGACAGCAGTTTATAAAGAGATGGCAAGAGATATCTCTACAGATTAATTTAATTTGTATAGATTTAGAATGGCAGCTTCTTCTGCATCAGCTTTGCCACTGCATAGTTTTAACTCATGCAGTCCCAAGATGTGAACATGCAAACAGCTGAATGAAACACAGGCTCAAACAAAGACTCACTGTATTTTAGCATGTGTGGCAAATACTTGTAAAGCAAAGAACCATCTAAATTTACACAATAATACATTTACTATTTACAATGAAATCCTAGCAGGATGAATGATCCTATAGAATCATTAACACCATATTTGCATAATAAATAGTAACAGAAAAATACCCCTTGCAACAAGGTAACTATCTTTTCCATAGAAATAATTAAACAATGCTCTTTTTTTCATCATTAATACAATCAGAAAAGCAGATTCTGGTAATTCGTAGAGGGCACTGAGATTAAAACACTGTTAGTTTATAAGGAAGATGTTAAGGGCCTGCTTCTGCAATCCATTGAGAGCATTTCTTTCCAATTGAAACAAGGATGGAAAACAGTAGCACTTTTGAGAATCAGCAAATTGATCTGAAAATGAACTATGACCCATGTAATAATTCAACTTCCAAAGCTGTTTTTTCTATTTACTTACCACCATTTTCATCTGCAGTCCCATCTAACTGAGGTATAGAGAGATTAGTTAGGAGCATATTACCACTCCACTCCATTTCTTCCTCTGAAGATGAATCCTCTTCTGTTGAACTTCGATGCATATTTTTGCCAGCTGACCTAAAGAAAATGAAGGAACTAAATGCAAAATACTTCTCTTAGAAAATACCAATAGCCACAGAGAACCTCAAAATCAAAGGGTGTAGTGCTATACGGTTGTGTAATTTGGGAAAAAAGGGAAAAAAGGGAAAAAAACCACCCCAAAATTTGTTACATTTCTCACTGAGCAACTCAGTGTTATTCAATGTTGCTATTTTAAGAGGCAACAGTGGTAGCCAACCATTTAAAAACTACAGAGAAAACCAGCAGTATTCGGTAGCTTAAGAAGTTAGACAGAAGGCATTTAGATGCTTAATTTTGTTTCAATTTTACTGAAATTTAATTGCTTGAAATTTGAAGACTAAACCAACTATGCAAAATCACTTCAGTTTAGCTCTTAGCAAACAGATATTTACTTTTATTTATTTATTTATTTTAGGAATGTTTACTGTGTTATAACAATTCTCTCTCTTGGCAGTCTTAACTAAAGCACAACCACCAAAACAATATTTGTTTCCATCCCTCCAGATCCTGAGACTGCTGTTGCTAATACTTGAGCTGCTTTTACTAAGTTAACTCTTCTACACTGCCATTTTTACAGTCATAAATCTGCTGGTGGGGGGGAAGTAGTAAATCTACAAAGAAAAGGTTCCATGAATTTTTCAGGGTTTTAAGGTGGTATGGCTTTAAATGGGGGAAAAAAAATACATACAGAAAAACCCCCAAAACAAACCCTCCAGTGTATTACAACTCCAGAAGCATGTAGGAATTTGATTTCTTCTTTAAAATAAAGCACGAGATGGACATAGTTCTTCATAGAAATAAGCTATTCTGTGGCTAAAAGAGAGAAATCCAGATATAAAATAAGGAGCAGAGGACCGGGGGGTTGTTTTGGGTTTGTTTGTTTTTAAGATAATAATATATCCTAGTAGCTTGATATATCAAAACATCATTGCGTAGTACCTTAAAAGGTATAAATGCAAAGGTTTCGAAGTTACAGAAAGAAAAATCCACAATATCCTAAATACAGTCTACTTTTGAAGAACTCTTATCTGTGGAGTTCAGGCAAAGCATGAATTACATATATCATAACACCACAGACATCTGAACGTGCTCAGCACTGAGCCAATTTAGATCAAGCCATGTTTATTAGTTCAGGAACAATAGGCTCATATATAGCTACATAATTTCCAGACTAATTCAAGTCTGGAAGCAACATGACTTGAAAGAGAGACCTAACTAACAAGCTCAGCCGAGTACACAGTGACCATGACCTAAGTGAGGTTAGTTTTCCCTCTTCTGTGTTCCCAAAACATGGAGAAGTACAGTGCAAAGACATTCAGCTCTATATGTAAATGAATATCAAACTGGGAAGAGAATCAGCACTCTGGAGAGTAGGGCTACGATTCCAAGGGATCTCAATAGGCTGGGGAATTAGTTGACTGGAACCTCTTGGACTTCAAAAAAAGACAAATCCAAAGGGCCTACAAATAGGATGAAATAACCCCATGCACTGCTACAGGTAGGCAGAGAGCTGGCTAGGAAGGAGAAGGATGCAAAAATGCTGGTGGGCAACCAGTCGAACCTGAGAGTGTGCAGTGTACCTTTGTAGTAACGGTCAGTTGCATCTTGGGCTGTGACTGCAAGGCTGCAGCCAATTTCAGTAGTTGTGAGGCTGCATCTGGAGTACTGTGCTCAGTTTTGGGCACCCCACTACGAGACAGATGCTGACAAACTGGAGCAAATCCAGCTGAGGGCCACCAGGGTGACTGGGGGCTGGAGCACCTGATGCATAAGGACAGGCTAAGGGAACATGATTTATCCACCCTTGAACCTTGTCACCTATCCAATGGGTGGGTATATAGAAGATGAAATCAGATTCTGATGTGTGCAGTGATATGAAAAACGCAATGGGCACAGGGCTGCCTCAGGTAAAGTTATGTGTGAGGGAAACATTCTTCTTTATGAGGGTGTTTCAAACACTGGCACATGTTGCCCATATAAGCAATGCAATCTCTTGTCTTTGGAGATACTCGAACTTTGACCAGACAAGGCCCTGAGCAACTGATCTATCCAAAGCTGCTTTGATCAGGGCACTGTACCACATAGCATTTAGATGTTTCTTCCAACCAGAATTATGCCATAATCTTGTGCATGAAGCAAACCTTTGTCAACTTTAGTAAACGCAGTCAGGTTGGAGATGACTTCTGCAGCTAATAAACTTGGATCTCTCTGCATTCAAGCCCATTAGTTTAGATTTCAGGAAAAATTGTGTAACACAGCACAATACCACCATATGTGAACCAGTCCAGGTCTTGATGGGCTTTTTTCTCCAGTTCAGCACAAATCAAACCCAAGCCATTTAATTCAGTCAGTAGGGTGTCATTACTTCTCATTATGGAAGACTGTTGAATACCCAGTAACAGAAAAGTGATAGCATGAGTATGATAAGATGCATTAGGAAGAAGTACAGAGAGAACAAGCCTAAGCAGGACAAGGTTGGATCCATCATCAGACTCAAACTGGCTCTTTTTGCATAAGCGGAATCATGCAGCGGGCAGAGATACTGAAATGAAGCTTGTAATTCCCTCTGAACATCAGCTGACTCCCTGCAGAGGCACCTTGTATGTACATTCTCCCTGGTGCTTTCTGTCTGGGATTAAGACGTAGGCATACGTGAGTGAGTTATCTGTGAGCCAGCTCATCAAATCTGATGAGTTCTTAAATAGGATTCTGTATTGCATAAAAGCAGTTAATTGCTTCAAGATCCTACCTGACTCCAGAAGCTGTACAGTCATGCCTATGCAGATCTGTGCCTGGGCTAATAAATTCTGTGAGATACAGGCTGGTTTTACACAGAAACTACCACTAAACTGAAGATTAATGTTAAGTGTTTTAGATAGAAATTACAACTTTTCAGACTACTGTGAAGGAAAAAAAAAAAACAACCAAGAAAATCAAAGGTCAGATAGGCAAAATAGCTTTAGAGATGAATTACCTCTAGAACTAGAAGACTAATGATCTAAGTTCTGATTCTGTTACAACTTTTCTGTATGCCTTCAGGAAAGAAAAGATTAAATATTTCTATGTCTCTCTTGCTCTCTGAATCATAGTATAATTATTATTTCCGATGTAAAAAACCCAAATATCTAAATGTTATGTCTGTGAATTCTCTCACCTTTCAAACAGAATTATAAGTACCAGAAGGCCTGCCCAAAGCAGGGGTGAAGAGAAACTGGATACGGCTTCTTTCAGTGTCTGTCAGTGCAGACTGTACAAAAGGTCATTACAACCTGAGAAGGTGTTCCAAGAATCGTGGCCTTAAAAACATCCAAGCTCCTGACCTTTAGCGGTCCAGCAGAATGAGCAATGTTCATGTTTCCATTTAAGCTTTCAGCATAGAAACAAATGGGTATTTTTCTCAGGCTTCTGGGTCAGTCTTCACAAGAATACTTCTTAAACATTCTCTTCAGTAAATTAACAGGCAAATGAGATGTACAAAATACACCTTAACATTTGTACTACACACAAGGTATAATCTTAAAAGGAGGTTACAACTAAAGGGGGTTTTATTTGTATTTGGGCTTAAAGGACAAAAAAACCTACTCAATTTTTCCTCAAACAGCAAACTAGAAACCTAGGCATAGCCAAACCTAAACATTTAGTCTTTATTTCCATATAAAAACTGACAATTCACAGCACCATCTGAACAACTGCATTCTATCCCAAGATCTGCTGTCAAGAGGCCTCTCTATAACTCACTGGGCTGAGAGCACACTTGAAAACAGGGTGGTAGGGAGGAAGAATCTGGCAGAAAAGAACATATTAAGAAAAGAAAATCACATATATACCTTCTCTTTGTCCCAGGCTCTTCAATGCTACTGTCCCACCTTTGGGACATTAACAAGCTAAGTTCCATTTCTTCTTTCTCGCACTGTGGCTCATTTTCTTCATCATCACTGTTCTGAGAATTTCGACAGCTTCCAAGAGAACGATGGTGAGAGAGTGTTTTGTGTTGTCCCATCTGATATCCATCATTCTCCAATCCAGCCAACAGCTCAATCATGGCCTCATCAGCACTACTGTCCACTGCAGAAAAAGCCCATACAAGTAGAATCTATATTTTGTTCTACTTGTAAATGACTTATTATAATCTACCAGTAAAAAACCAAATCCAAACAAACAAAACAACAACAAAACCCCTCAACATTTTTAAATCTACTAGTTTGTTACTGACTAAAGCAAGGCAGGCCGCAGAAAAAGCTCTTTTCATACTTTATTTTTTCAAGTTTTATGATTTGTTAAATTTTATAGGTGTAGAATCTTGACAACCTTTGTTGTTTTTTTTTTTTTAAATTTCTGCTCTCCTCTTCTGTTTGTAGCAGATTCAACAGAAGTATTTCTCTCACTCTCCACCCTCCTGTTACCTCCTCACACTCAGTAAAGCCTCACTCTCCCCTTGTATGTCAGCATGAGTGCCAGCTTCTGAAGCATCACTGCCTCCTCTTGCCCTCACCATTCCAACGGCTGCATTAACATTGTTGGGCACTTCTCTCTGTATCACTTGGAACACTTTCAATCACTGCATCTCAGGAAAGGTGATGCTGATTTTGACCAACTACTTTTTTCCTTTTGTCCTTTACAATAATGCTTAACTTCATCTCCCTTTTCGCTATAACCTATTTTCTTCCTAGGTTCCTCTAAACACTGAAAATTTACCTGATTTCACTCCTCCCTTAAATTTTATTTTTTATTTTCCTTTTTTTGACCCAAGCTTACACTAACTCATGCACTTACCTTCTCATTCTTTATTTTTATTTCTTAAACATCCTACCAAGTCACAATTTTTTTCTCACTCTCCTCCTGCTTACCTTTCATCTGACCTCATAACCAATTTCTCATCTCCATTCTACCAGGCATCTTTGTTACTTCTCTCTCCTTCTCCTCTGGCTGAAGAACTATAATCTCTACTTTTTCCTTCCTCAGGAAATACCATATGATTTACAATGATCCTGAGAATCATATAAAATAGGTCTCAACATTGGGGAGGAAGGCATTTTCCATATTTTACAAAGGCTTCACAAGATACCATGCAACAATTTAAAATGGAAACCATCCCCTCTGCCAGAGTTCTGGATTATCCCAGTTTCAGCTATACGTTCTGTTATTGGCTCCTTTGCCCTTTGTAAGGTTCATCATTAAACTCCAACCTTTACTTCCCATTAATATAAACCTTGTTGCGTACTTCACAGCAGCAGCAGTAGTAGTGCACTTCATTGCCCTTGTGAATACTATGACTCTACAAAGGCATAATAAAGACCAGTCCATGCTATCAAAGAGCATAAGAGACCCAAAGATGCACCATGTTATCCATGGTCACACAAGACACCAGCAATTAGTAGCCCCATGATAAGAACAAAACAAAGAAAGTAATAAGACTTCCATTTGATTCCCTAGCCACTGGAAAAAAACAGACCCTTTCAACATTCCTTTTTGTTTGAGCAATACAGACGCACAGCCATAAGACATACCCTACACATTATTTTAGCCATTTCTCATCCTCTCAGCACAACCTTCTCACTCACAAAAAAAAACCACCAACACAAAACCCCAAAAAAACAATGCTCATGTTTGCCAGCTCCCACATAACTTCTTTAATTATATTAATAGTTCTCTCAATAAATCCAAATCCTTGTCTATAAAACTTCCATAATCAAAATGTTGCCTACTTTCTGCAAAATAAAGCATCACTGAAAAATACTCTTAATCTCACTGCATCCAGTCCTCCTATGTCCAGAAGACTGTACATTGTTGTATATTGTATTACCCATAGACGCATATTGTTGCCCCTATCGTATCTTGGTGCCCAAGCACATATTCACACCATATATGTATCAAAAGCACTGGAGGCTATGGGTTTTAGATACTTTCTCCCTGCCTGCACCTTATAGTATCAACTTCAGTGCATATTAACATTATACCTTGTACGTACATAAGAATGTCTACAGACATAGCATGAACTAAGCACTTTTCATCTCCTCTAGAGAATTTGAACTATTTCTATGTGAAGGAGCTTTTCACACAAGTTCCTTTGTTGTGCTGACTTTATTGTTGCTTGCCCCTCCTGCCATCCACACTTGTTCATGGCCATTTTTTTTCTCCCCTTCTTTAATGTTTCACTTATTGTTTCTTCGCCTTCGACCATTCTTTTGTATCCATAAACTTTGAGAAATGCTCTGCTGCAACTTGCCACTCATTAACGGCCTACTGTCCCTCAGTATATCCAGACAGTTGAGCTTCTAAAGATAGCCCATGAGCATGTTCTGTATCATAACTGTAAGAAAGATGCAGCAACTGCAACAATATCATACATAGACAGTCGAAATTCTCTTTATTCTGATAGTTTTAGTCCTATAACCCTAGGAGCACAAGGAAGAGCAATACCCATGAGAGATTGCACTGAGCTGATCTGGCAAGAGGACAGGCTTAGGGAACCAGTAAAGCACAGTAGCCTCTACAAATGCACTGTCCTGGTGACATTTTTAGAAAATATAAGGTGGTTTTTTTGGGTGTGTGCAGTGCATGAACACAACAAAGACTGTGAAACAATAAAATAGCCTGGAAGAAAAGACATTTCAGTCATACTCACTAAAAACTGTAGTCTGATTCAGTCTTTGAGACAAAGGCTGAAAGCTCTGACTATTCTCCACAATGTTTAAAATTGCTTCTTCATTAATAAGTGCTTCCTCTTCTTTATCAGTATGCATCCTATTGGATTCTTTAAAAGAAGAACAAAAAGTGAAAGGATAAAACTTCCAAGAGTCACAGACATCAATATGTTATGAAAGATAGCCACTTTAAAATGGATTTTAGTATTCAAGTATGTTTCCATCATGTGCTATGGCAATTTTAAAAAGGCTTACACTAACAATGATGAAAATAAAAGCAAAGCTACTCATCATTTTTTCATAACTGACAATCAGATCTTCCTTGGCTTACTTCTGCTAATAGTACAAACAGCCAAAGCATGACATAGATTTATGCCTGAACAATTATGCTATTAAAAATACTCACCTTTGTTCATCTTTTTATCTTTATGCACTTCTACCATATTAGCTGGCGTGCACTGAAAGGCTTCAGGAGAAAGTACCCCAGAATGTAGTGTTAGCTCAGCAGAGAACTCCTCTGATCCATTACTGTAGTCCACTGATCCTGACAACGTTCTAGTTAATTGAAAACCAATTTTTAAATGCATATTTAAGGTTTGCACAGAATACTACACTTTATGGCAAATAGTTAAGCACTTACACAGAGAAGTCATTTTGCTTGAGGATTTCTTTGAGCCTCTTCTGAAAAAACTTTTCGCTCTCTGTTGCTGGCACAAATCCACGGTCTTTAAAATAAATTAAAAAAAAAAAGTTATTCTTGTTATTACTTTGACCTCTCAACACAGAGAGTGGTTAAAATTACTTATTCTATTAGGAAATGGCTCAAAGTTGAAGTGTCCGCCAATCTTAAGTGCCAAATTTGAGCACTGATTTTTCAAGTGTATTTGAACACTGTAAAACACTTCACATACTCCCATTGATCTCATTTGCAACTGTGAGTATCAACAGTATTTACAAATCATGTTGCAATTACATCAAGGTGCGCATCAAGGAAAAGAACAATCAGTGAACAATTTTGAAAAGTCTGGTTTATGCATAACATAAATAACATTACACAGAAACAAAAACCACAGTCAGAAAGCAGTCTGCCTTAGCCAGGAACCTGCCTCTTTCCTTCTTGCAATCCTCTGGCTTACTTGCCAAATATCATTCATACTTTAAATGAAACATGGCCCAGGTTCTACAGAGAATAGCTCTGTTCATTATGCAATTAATTTGCAGAGCACAGTGTTCCCTGTGCAATGAATTTTACATATAAATAAAGATATTTGTCTATCCTTTTAGAATTTTCATCTAACATCACCTTGGCTGTAATTCCAGAGAGATTAAAAGGAACTGCCCTTGTACATAAACCACCATGGAAAGCTTCAGGATAAGAGATTTAATTTTGGCAACATTTAGACATTTAAATGTTTTCCATCATAAAGCATGCAATCTTAACTGCCATTATCATTCATTCTGCCTAGAATGCTTTGCAGCCAGCTGAATCTAGCTAGCTGTTTTTAGATGATGTTATGTATCTTGCTTTAAATACACATAGAATACACATAGTGGGCTTGGAAGTGAAAAAAACCAATACATATAAAAAGCCCTCCAACTTGACATACTGATTTAAGTTTTGTCTCTTGCTTCTTGTTCGAAATTTTTGATAAGCAGCTGCGCAATTATTTATTTAGTTATTTACCTTGTGACTCAGGTGTCTTAATCTGAGAAGATTCACATTTCTGTCTCCGTCGCTGCTTTTCATCTTCCCATATAGCTTGCAAACCAGGGTTCCTGCCAATTTGGGCTGAAATACACAATAATACAAGAGGGGAAGTCTGTCAATGTGACAAAAAGCATTCTTCCCCCCAGTCAGATTCTGACACTCTTCTTCATCTCTTTTGCCATTCTAACCTGTTATTTTTTTAATTGAAATTCTTTCCTCACTCTAGGATTCAGTGTTATGAAAAATTAAGGTATAACTTTGTTTTCTAGATCTCCTCTTTGTTTTCTAGATCTTTGGCTTTTACTGGTCTTCTCATCATGTATGCATATGTATGTATAGATGTATGTATGTATACATAGATACTTGATGTTGATATTTCAGCTACTCTCCTTGTAGGTCAGAAACCTTGTTATGCATTAACAAAAATCTCTTTCTATTGCTCTGACAATAAGCTATTCTTATAATCTGTTTTCTTCCAGAGTTCGTTCAATTTTTACCTTTTCCTAAACTTCATAAATTTGTAGATCAACAATTCACTAACCCTGAAATCTGGATTATGGTTTAACTAAGATGAGCCTTAGAAAAAAACAATATAGTCCCTGTCCTAAGACATTTTACATGAAAGTTATTGACACTTCACCTTCAATATCCAGTTGATTTAAAATGTCAGCAGCTACTGCATCCACCTCCAATTCACAGGTACTTTGTGGCTCAACACCTTTCAACATTAAAGAGCTGTGACAACATAAATACCACAGGTTAATTTATCAATATGTTGATTTTGAAACATGCATCATCACTGTTTTCTAACTGGACTAACAGCTAAAATACTTCATGGGGAATGGGAGTGAGGATCTGAATACAGAATTATCAGTTCTCACCCTCCACTACAAGTCCTTAAATTAACTGTCACATCCACATATGAGTAGATGAGAAATTTGTGTCTTCAACTTAAAGGGGTTAGATTTTTGAGGAGAGAAGAGAAAAAAAGCAGTAAACAACTCTAAATACTATAGCAATTAAAACAATGTTCTCCTCCTCAAATACCATCTGCATTTGCATGATCTTGTGCCCAGAAAACACAGTGGCAAGAATTTTTCTCTCTCATTCACAGTTCAGAGCGATACAAAACGGTTTAACAGTTCCAACTAAGGAAAGTGAAGCAAAACCTGATTTATTTCTCAGATTATTTTCGTTTATTTAGGAGGTTTAGGGGTAGCATGATGAATATAAACAGGGTATTAGCATCCCGAACATGAGCAGAACTAAGGATAACTGGCTTGGCAAAAATTAAAATACTAGAAACAGACTCAAGCTTGTTGTATAATGATCTGATTGATCATCTTCCTGCTGTGCCTTTTCAGATCTGTTAAGGTCAGTGGCCTTCCACCTGTTGCTGTCAGTGAACTAACTTTAAAGAGTCCATGGAGAAAGCTAAGAAAGAGAAACCTTCCCTCCCAGGCTTATGTAGAAATCTGTTTACCCTTGTAAATATTTTTAGGGAAACACAGAGAATCCCCTCAAAGCTCCCCATGGTTAAAATATGCCATTCTGCAATTAAAATAGGCTGCTGTTCAGGTCTCTTGGTCTAGGTTAATTAACTGGTGACTTAAAACATCTACTACATTCCCTGACATACACAGAGACTCAAAACAGCATAGAAGATATAATTAATATTTTCAATGCTCTCTGTAAGCTTTGAACAGAAAACACCATAGTGCAAGTAGGTGGTAGATGATGTAATTCAATGCTGGATATCCCTGATACCTTCTCTGGTAATTAAGTATTTATCTAGAAATACAAAATCTGAAAGAAATGTAAAATTAAACTGTTTCGTTTATGCTTTAAGAGCAAAAATCTAATGACTTCTCAGAAAACATCAGAGAAATCAACCACAAAAATATTCTGGATTTCTAAAAGGCTTCAGGGCATCATATTTATTATCAAGAGACAAGACGTAAAGCAAATAAAACAAACAAACAAACGACAAAACTGTCTCCTTCACCACATTCCCAAACTGTAATGTTCTAGAAAAGAAAAAAATATTTACTTCTAAGCTCTTGTTGCAGAGGTGTATGGTACCAACCATCAGCAAAATATAGACGACATGAAGTTAGGACTGAAGGTAGTTCAGACACGTAATCTTAAAAAAAATTGTGATGTCGTGCTTTGTGGCTGCGTTAACAGTAAATACATTTTTAATTCTGTATGTAAATGTATGTTTCACTCGGTTACATCAAAAGAAGGCAGACCAACATATTTCTTGATTCTAAACATCCAAAAGTTGTCTGGCAAAAGTTGTGAAGCACTTATGTAGAATTCATTAAAAACTGTAAGATGCTATGCATTATGATTACTAATCCCTCCAGTCAGCAGTACTGTTTCAGAGTTATTGTGAGAACTAAGAGAGCATATCATGGAACTCCTAAATCAAAGCAGCTCAGTGTTTCAGCAGAAGTAGACTGCCCAGGCCTTAATGCACACTTGAAGGCCAATCCACCGCCATCACTTCTCTCCCTTCTCAGTCACACCATCAGGTGAGAAACAAGTCTGTAATATGATAGAAATGCATAAATTTAATGTCACGCACTTTGGGTGCCTGCATTCAAAGAGAGCCTGCCTGCATGGCAGGCGACAGGAATGGCAAGCAAGCTGAAACCTGCATTTTGATCACATAATTAGAAAGAACTGCAAGATTACTGGGAAACAGGAATGAGGGAGGAGAATGCAAAACCACTGTCTGCTCCCTTCGTGAAATCAAAGTTTTTCTGGGAACAAGTGAACAGGGACCAAAAAACAGAGGAGTAATTGATTTCAGAAAAGTTCCTGATTTTAATCCTTTCCTTTGCTAAATAAGATGTAAATGAGCAGAAAACTGGTCAAGATCTGTCTTTGACTTGTTTGGTAGATACAATAGCAAAGCCTGAGCTTTCTACTTTCACTAACTTCCTCTTTAAAAAGGCTCCAATCTAAAGAAAAAAAAAAGAAAAAAAAAAGGAAAGGGGGGAAGTGAGGAGGGGAAACCAAGAGGGGAGAGAACTGAAGGGGGAAAGAAAAAAGAAGAAAAAAGACAGAAAGAAAATTCTTGAGAAGTTGACAACAAAATATATTTTTAGTGTTAGTGATCCATTTCTGAAGAGTTTGATGACTAAACCCATTAACTGAGACATACCTATTAACAGAGACATTTGCATTTTCTCTGACAACCAGACAGCTTTCTATTCTTTTCCATTTAACTAGTCAAAAAAACATGTCTTGGTTTTCAACATCCTCATCAAGAGTGTGGCCAGTGACTTGTCTTGGGAACTAATCAATATTATAAACAGAATTGGCCAAGAGCTTTCCAAACAATCAGATTTCTCATTTATAACATTTAGAGACTCTAATACAGATTTATCCTATAAAAACAACACTAAATGCAACATTGTTGATTTCAAAATAAACTGGTAGTTGTCACTATAACTTGCGTCTTTTTCCATAATAACATTAATTTGAGGCATGTTCTTTGTCTGCAACTCACCAAGATTCAAATGACTTGGGCAATTAGAAGCAGAAAAGCTTATTTTGCCCCAGTTCTAAATCAAACAGATATAAGCAGTCTTTCTGTCAAAAACTACAGCATTCCAATTAACACGGCATATTATTCAAATTAAAACACTGAGCTAACAAGATCCCTTTTTTGAATCAAATGTAAGATTTATCATCATAATTCTCATTAACATTTTCAGGATTAAGGCAGAGCTGGCAGTTAAAACTGCACACTCCAAAGACTGACGTGCAGGCTAATAAAGACAACTGACACGTACAGTAAGGGTTTCATAAGACTTGGAAAACATCTTCTCAATACAACTGGGTGATTAACTCCGCATTTAACATCCTTGTCAAGGTGAGTCGCTAGACACTTGCACTAACAGAAGTCAGGGCAGCAGCAACACAAGCTTCTGCAACATGCAGGTAAGCCACAAAGGCCAAGGACCCATTTGTTCCCACTTCAGAAAAAACCTCAAAGGGTATGTAATAGCAGACCAGCTTTAACTGGCCTGTCTAACATTTTAATTTATTCTGATTAAAACAAAAATGTCAGAGGGAGAGGGAGGAGTAAAAACTGTCCTGAAGTGCAGTTATTTAACATGATTACGTGCTTCTTTGAGGACTATTTGATGTGAGTACTGTCAATAGCTTGGTCAGCTGTTAGTTTTGCTGGTTTTCCTCACCCCAAACAAGCATGCACAACACATCAGGAAAATACATGAAGCACCTGTATCTCTCACTGTCCCAGATCAAGCCACATTTCCTGAGCAGACACAGGCTGCAATTAGCAAGTGAGAGGACTGCATGAAGAATTCAGAACATGTCCAGTCTCCTAGCAGCAGCTAGTTGAAAGTATGAACTACTTCAGATCATTAGCAGTTCTTATGCCTGGGAAGATACTCAGAAGTGGTCTGTTGGACACAGATTGCCCTATACAATGGACTAACGACCTGCTCACATCACATGCATCAGTTTTAAAAAGATAATTTTATGTAATGTCAAAAATGATGATTTCAGAATATCTGTATTAGAACAAGGTTAGAAAACAAGACTTAGCAAGTCCCAGCCAAAGCTTTTCATTGGCTTCATTTTTTTCTAAGTTTCATTTTGTAAAAGAGAACATACCTAGAACGATTCACAAGGTACAACTGGTAATGCAGCAGGGTTAAGCGAGATGAATGGAAGCAACCTGGCTGCAGGAGAACAAAAGTTTACTCTCCTAAGAAGTAAGATAAATCAGGGTTGTCCCACACCGAGCTGCCATGGCTACTAGGCTACTTGAGATACTCAAATCAATTCATTTAAAATTACCTTTTATGTCTGCACACTATGCTGAAAAACTGCAACATAAATCCATCATACCTTTGTAGAAAAAGCTCCAAATAAATTATTTTGAGAACAGAGAGAATGGTTCTCATTTTTGAAGAAAGTAAAAGTTTGTTGGCACCATCCACTGGCATAATAATAATGATGTAGGATGAAACCTGTGCTCAAAGAAAATACCAAGGTTTGGTTCCTCAGATGCTAAGGCAATGAATTAAAGCAACAGTGGGCAAAAATTTTTAAAAGTGCACACTACATACAGATAGCTAGATCAAAGTTTTCAAAAACCTTGAGGAATGGACATCAAGGTCAGTATCAAAATTCACCACCATTAATGACAGCCTAGGGAAACAAGTTCTGTGATAACTACATCTCAGGTATTTATAATGTTAAAACTGAGGATAGTAGGTAAAAACAATTAACCTCACAGAGTCTGAAAGGCGTCAGGCAACTACACTGACAAGAACTCAAAAACTTTGACACAGTTTTCCATATTCCATTAATGGAAGCAAAAATGTCTTTGTTTGCATGATGTTCCAGTGACTTCAATAATGCACACATTTTATTAAAAAATCAAATGGGTAAATCAAAACATGTACATCCTGGCAAGCGAGAAAAGCAATTATGACAGCCACAAACCTGGGAGAAATCTGTAACGTTACATAACACTGTTGCACAGTCTGGCAGTTATTTGTCAGATCTCTCCATTTCCATATAAATTAGCATTCAATAGCAAGTCTAGAATTTAAAAGAAGAAAGTTTCTCAAAAGCATTCTACCAGTCATTCTGGCTTTAATACATCATGTCCAACTGGTAGACTGGCAGATTACTCCAAGCCTGATGTTTACCAAAAAGTCTTCTCACTGGAACTTATGAAAGCGTTTCATCATTTATTATCTTGTGAAGAACTCCTCTTGTCAAAACTGTTGGATAGCATTTGCCAGTGTTGCCAGGCTCAGGTGGCTACTGCCTATTTTAAGGTGGGCTTTGTATGTTCCAGTCTGATAATGCTGGCAAGTATCATACCTAAAAGCCTTACAACATCAGGGATTCCTGGGCACTAGGTGCTTTGGACATTTGTTTACATCATAATGGTCTCACTCTAGAATTAGATTAAAAGAACTCTCTCTGGATTAATACAGTATGCTAATTATAGCAGCAAGTTAGTAATTCAGAGATTTGCCAGGAGCAAGACAGGACATAGCTGAGTTAAATACTGTTCTGGAGAAGTGGCAGAGTAGCAAGGCACTAAGCAGTACTGAAGAGTGAGTACAGTCACCAAGAAACTTTGGCATAGCTCTCAAACACCAGTACCAAGCATAGCTCTCAGACACTGGTAATAAGTGGTGTCCCTCAGGAGTCTGTATTGGGACCAGCACTGTTTAATATCTTCATCAATGATATAGACAGTGGGATCGAGTTGCACCCTCAGCAAGTTCACAGATGACACCAGGCTGAGTACTGCAGTTGACGCACCTGAGGGATGAGATGCCATCCAGAGGGACCTGGACAAGCTCAAGAAGTGGGGCCATGTGAACCTCATTAGGTTCAACAAGGCCAAGTGCAAGGTCCTGCACCTGTGTTGGGGCAACCCCTGGTATCAGTACAGGATGAAGGGATTGAGAGCAGCCCTGTGGAGAAGGACTTGGGGGTACTGGTGGATGAGAGACTGGGCATGAGCCGGCAATGTGCACTTGCAGCCCAGAAAGCCAATTGTATCTTGGGCTGCATCAAAAGGAGCGTGGCCAGCAGGTCAAGGGAGGTGATTCTGCCTCTCTACTCTGCTCTGGTGGACTACACCTGGAGTCCTGCGTCCAGCTGTGGAGCCCTCGGCACAAGACAGACATGGACCTGTTGGAGAGGGGCCAGAGGAGGCCCCCAAGATGATCAGAGGGCTGGAACACCTTTCGTATGAGGACAGGCTGAGACAGTTGGGGTTGTTCAGCCTGGAAAAGAGAAGGCTCCAGGGAGACTTTATTGTGGCTTTTCAGTACTTAAAATGGGCCTATAAGAAAGATGGGGACAAACTTTTTAGCAGGGCCTGTTGCAATAGGACAAGGGGTAACGGTTTTAAACTGAAGGAGGGGATATTCAGGCTAGACATGAGCAAGAAATTTTTTACAATGAGGGTGGTGAAACACTGGCACAGGTTGCCCAGAGAAGGGATAGATGCCCCATCCCTGGAGACATTCAAGGCCAGGCTGGACGGGGCTCTGAGCAACCTGATCTAGTTAAAGATGTCCCTGCTCATTGCAGGGGGTTGGACTAGATGACTTTGAAGGTCCCTTTCAACCCAAACTGTTCTAGGATTCTATGAAATGGGGTTTTTTTTTGAAATAAGGAACCACCACTGGCATTTACTCATGCAAAATGCTGGTAATGTTACATACATTACTTTTGAATAATATTTTGCATATTACCTACTAGGCAACCAACATCAGATTTCAACCACTTAATATACTGTACTCCAAAGTCAAGAAATGCCAAATCACTGGCACTGTTTGGTTAAACCAGAGAACTCGTTAGCTGCCACTTGCAGCAAGGACTTGGCAGATACATGTTGGACTATCTCTAAAAATTATTCTTGATGTACACAAACCCAAGGATAATGAGTCTAAACAGACAGCCCAATCACTAAGAATAAAAGGCAGCTCTAGAAATTTTGCCGTTTCAAACAACATCTGACCATCTTTTCCCCTTTTGCTTTTTCTTGAAAGAAAAACTTAAGTGTACAGGCAAAAAGTAAGGAAAGATTTACACGATTTTCCTATCTGATAAAAAGGACAAGCAAAGTCTTAGAAGTTCAGCACTGACACACAGGAGAAACTCCAATTGCTGCTGGAAATAGCAGTCAAACGGTGAAATATAGTAAGTAAAAATTTTCTGCTGAACAATTCACAAAACAGTTAAGCATCTCAACCTGAACTCAAGACTGGATAACAAAGTGAGAGGACTATGCTGGTATTGCACATGTAACTAAAAATCATCATAGCTGCTGATCCAGCTACACACAGAATGTTTGCAATACAGAATATACTCACGAACGGTATGGAAAAAATGTGAGTCACAATCATTCTAGGAAATAGATAAAGGTTTCCTTGGATAGATATCTCATGCACTATCTGGGCCAGAGTTACCCTCAGCAAGATTGGTCATGACAGTTATGGCTCCATTAAACCAACATACGCAAATTTTCAGAACTTTAAAAGAAATAAAGTAGGAAGGCAATCTGAAAGTGGGACAAATTGCAATATGGGTTTGATTACAAGAACACAGTTTTAAGTTGATGCCTCCCATAAATCATCCAGGAAAAATTGTAACAGGTAATAATTTTGTGTAGATATAGAACAGAGTAAAATCAGGAACGAAAAAGAGTTTAGGTCTCTTACTTTGCAGTGGCATGTACATCCTACAGCACATGGAAGACAGCCATGCTAGAACACCTTCAATAAAATAACTCATTTTCTAGACAAAGAAACGTTTGACACTGTACCAAATGCAAAACAATTTCAGTTGAAGGTGATGTAAATTAGTCCCTAAATTATTAAAGCATTTTAAGAGCTGGCCAAAGGTGAAATTCCTATTGGTTATATAAAAAAGACTGAGGGTTGCTACAGAATCCATAGAACTGAATATAGATCAGTTTCTGGGACTGAGTTTGCTTCACATCTCATTAATAATGTTGGCAGGAAATGCAGGAGTGTACTAATGAAATATTTTGATAAGACAAGCTGGTAGACATACTGGGTACATAACCAGATCATAGAATCACAAAACAAAAGCAGGATAACTTAGAAGTAGAATAATAGAAACAGGATGAAACTTAAAAATGGGATGCAAGACCCTATGTGAACTTATAAGGGATTCGAAATGGAAGATTATCACTTGGAAAAAAAGGAAGAGGAGAAACATCTTGTACTAATAAATCCTAAAATGTTTGAAAGCTAAAGTGACATGATAAATGAGACTGTAAAGCTTATCAGGGAGAGAACTACCAGTACCATTGCATATGGTGCCAGAGGGGATTTGTTTGGTATACTACGTAGTATTCAGGCTTTACATTCAAGAAAGAAGTTCCTGCTGGCAGAAGTATAGAGAATGAATGCAGCGAAATGGACAGGCTTAGTATGTGCCCCATTCCTGCTAACATCCCACCGCTGGAATGTTTGCGAGAGCTGGAGAAGAACTGGCACAAGTGAGGTGTTGCACCCCTGGCCGTACACACAAAAGTGCGGAAGGAGGAGAAAAGGAGGTTTGTGGATACAGGAATGAAGGTTAAGTGCCTGCAGAGAACACACCCTTGGCTCCTGCTATGCTGGGCTCATCCCTCCCTTGGTTTAACAGCCAGGAAGTGCTAGTTTGCTTTCTTTTTATCTGCTTTCCCCAGATCTGTGTAAAGTAACATCAGATAGCCCTGGTCTAACTTATCATCTAATCCTCTAAAGGTTAAGTAACTTGGCTTACATAACCTAGCCAAATAAAGGTTGACATGGACTATGAATGAAGAACAAGAGAAGAAATAGCCCAAGAACAACTGGATATGAACCGACCACAGGTAAAATCATGACAACCATCACATGAATATTGTTTCAAAACCTCCTTAAGGTAGGAGTAGCAGAAACAGAAAAACAGATGCTACCTTGCACAAGGTCAAGTTTTTGCACACTAGTAAAATCTGAAGTATGGTTTCAGACACTCACTTTCAACAGGGGAAGCGAATACTCCGAGTAGCAGTGTGGCATATTGAGGCTGATAAGCTATTCAGAGAAGAATGACAGGAACTACCCAAAGACTGAGAAGACTACTAGATGAGAGAGTATTTAGAGAACCTGTCAAGTGTTAGAAAGTAGCTCAAAGAATAAACTTTCTACTGGTGAACTATACAAATCGATGTAGCACTAGATACTGTCTGCTTTTCCCCCTGCCCCGGCCCCAAAAACCCCAACACACCAGATATATTTATTTTCTTATAGAAGTACAGCTATTATAAATTACAAGCTGTAGACTACGAAATGTCTAGAAAAAAAGTAAGAACATGGGAGATGGATATGAAAATGCCGAGATTCTTATGTAGCTACTATTGGAAATGGACAAATTGGAATACTCTGACAGCACGCTATTCATGGTAGTTAAGGGTGATTACAAAAATAGAATCTGTGAACTAATGTGTAAGTATTCTCTATAACTGCTAAACTTGCTCAGCTTTTCATGAGAAGTCATCAGCTAGAAACACATATTCCAAAAACCAGATAGCTGAATTTCCCACATATATTCCTATTACTAATATTATCTCCCAGTTAGATTTTTACAACTCTACACCAGAAAGTGTCAATCAGCAAAACCACACAAAGAAATGAAATATTGATCGTTGGTGTCACATTAGCACTTTTTTTTTTCTTTCTTTTTTTTTCTCCCACATATGAAACATATAAGGGTCCCTTAAATGAGAGACTGGAATCCTGTAGTACATACAAATTGATGTATATAAGAAAATACAGCATACATAAAATTCGGCATGCTGACCTTGGTATTTCATCTTCTTCCCATTCAATGAAAGACGCACTGTTTGAATTTTCTGGCAAATGAATTCTATGACGTTTACTTACACCTGATGAATCACCTAGGAAAAAAAAAAAGTAATACGAGAGATTAATTCATTTATGGGGTAATATTTTTTCCACATATATTTATATAATTGCATTTATTATTTAATACTACCAGTCCAAATGCTCCTGAAGAATAAACAGCACTGCATATCATCTTCAGAAAGTAGCTATACTATCATCTAAATGATTTAACTTTCCTTCTAACATGTAGATACATATAAAAAGAAAAATATATTCTCAACACACTGACACTGTTAGAATTACATTTGCTGTCTTCTAGTCATAACCTAAATTCAATCTTTTCCTATTTATGCAAGTTTCAAAGTAAATCACACAGAATCTGATGTAAACTTCAGAATTCCCAAGTGTCTGGGTCCTCAGGTCATATCCCAATGGGAATTAGAAGCCAAAGGAAACACTAAATTCTACTTCACACTTCTCCTCTTTCTTATCTGTGAGCTGAAAGAGAATACACAATATACTTCAGATGCAGTGCTAGTATAAGTTAAGTGGAAACCTGCAATGAAGGCAGATGTTGCCTGACCTACAAATAAAGATAACACTGTGCAAGTTTTCTTGGAGGTCTCAATATAAAGAAGCATGCTCCAAAGTCATGCTGGAGAAGTCCCCTCTGAAGGTTTACTACCTCCCTTGTGGTCTCCTCCTGAACCTTCACTCTTCAGAGGAAAGAAATACAATATACACAGGATGCAGCATAAGAAAAAAAAAAAAACCTTAAGAATGGAGTTGGGGGGAGGTGAAATGGGAGAAGACCTTAAAAATTACTCAGTCTCCAACTTCCATGTGAAAGACCAACTTGAACCTTGAATTCACTCAGATATGTTGGTGTCACACACTAGCAGGTTTTTCTGTATTAACCTTTCTGTGACAGCAAACATTTTTGCATTTGTTAAAGATATGGTAATTGAACAACTCAATTGTTAAGAGGCCTTCAATAAATAACTATTAGAACACGTATTTTTATCCTATAATTTTAAAGTAAGTTTCATAACAAAGTCTTGCCAAAGTGAATTCCACTCCTTGGAATAGCTGAGATAGCCCTGAATAATATAGTTACTACAGGAGCAACAGGGAAACATCATGCCAAACGTGTCTTAGAAGTCACAAACAGAAGCAACTCAGATCCAGCAGACTTCATTAAATATGTTTCAGACCAACCCTACTGCACTCAGACTAGTTTCTGCAAACCCTGCCCCTACATCAGACACCTAAGTGCACAGACACAGCACACAGAATCTAAACGCACGTGGGAAATGTGGCACCCAAGTGTGGTGAAAAGATATGCTTGTTTTCATGCAAGAGTTAGCTCACATTCAGCCACACCTGCACTAAGATGGTCTATGCACTGTGATGCCTAAGCAGGCAATTCCAGAAAGACAATACAAAATATCTGGTCCCATTTGCACAAACCCAGTTCAAACCTAGCATAGTTTAGTGTCCATGCTGTTCAAAAGGGACGACTTGCCTCTGGGCAGAGCTGGTCCAGATAAAAACACAGCCATGTTTTTACTGTGTAGCATATCAGCTAATTCTCTGTATTAAAATGCAAGCTGACTATGCACAGAAACATCTCTTGTTATTTTTATTTGACAAAATAGGACTGAATAGATATATATTTTAAAGGAAAATATATCACAGCAGCTATGCAAGGTTATAGGCCAACTGGTAAAATATATACTACTATTTTCAAAAGTCACATGCATTTCAAATACCACACTAGAGCAGTTTTGTGCATCATCTCTTTTCTTATTCCCTATGAACGCTACTTTCAAATAATTAAAAAACCTGAGGCTCACATTTCTGTATCTGTTTTTTTTCAGTAAAGTTACTCATTGGGATAGAGATTTAAGGACACTCAATCCTCCCTTTTTCTTGACATGAAGATCTTTAAGGACAGCAGCAGTGACACATCAAGGTCTTTCAGAGTCGTATTACAGCACATTCAACTACTACTGAAAATTGAAGTTTTGTAATAGTATTAGTGGCACGTGGTACACGAATGAATTTGCAGTCTTCTTCCTCACTATCCATAAAACAGAAGAACTTGAAAGAAAGAACTCCTGCATCTTTTGGATACAAGCTGATAAAGGCAGAGTATTCCTGCTACTACAAATTTGCCTGCTGATGTCTCGCAGCCTTCAAAACAGTCTACTTACCTCAATGAGAAAAATGCCACTGGAAACAGGCTCCTAGGGCTTACTTACATTTAGAAACAGACCTATTATTGAGTTTTTTATTCCTTGCCAGACCAATTTTTGTATCATCATCTGCAAGGGAATAAAAGTAAGTGCTTGCTGCACACCTTTAGTCAAAGGCTTTTACTGCCATCTGAGAAACAATGTTCAGCTTGGCTTGCACAGCACAAACGACACTTTACTAAAATGAATGCATGCCCCCAAGACACAGAAGCTGTGGAACAGGCGGGCGTGTCAGTTGTAAGCAGCGGCTGTGCCTTCTACCCCACTCCAACACATCTGAGCTTAGAAAGGATGGCGCTTCTCAGGGATGCTGTGCAAGGACTGGCCTCTTGCCAGCGTTGCCTCTGTAAGGTTGTACCAGGAACAAAACATTTGCCGCTCAGCTGCTGTGCTGGGAATAGTAGATCGTGATCCTGTGCCTGGGGACTGCAACAGACTGAGGCAGGCTGCTTATCCATGTGTGATGTGGAGCCGCTCAAAGCTGTATGAATCTTGCCAGGACCACTGCTGCCATTATCTGATCTAGCCAGGACAAGGTAGTCTGCTATTTTCTTGCTTTCATCCAGTTGGATTCTCCCCTACCAGACTAGTTAAAGTCACAGAATCACAGAATGTCAGGAATTGGAAGGGACCTCGAAAGATCATCTAGTCCAATCGCCCCGCTGGAGCAGGAACACCCAGGTGAGGTTACACAGGAAGGCATCCAGGCGGGTTTTGAATGTCTCCAGAGAAGGAGACTCCACAACCTCCCTGGGCAGCCTGTTCCAGTGCTCTGGCACCCTCACTCTGAAGAAGTTTCTTCTCATATTTAAGTGGAACCTCCTGTGTTCCAGTTTGTACCCATTGCCCCTTGTCCTATCATTGGTTGTCACCGAGAAGAGCCTGGCTCCATCCCCGTGACACTCACCCTTTACAGATTTATAAAAATTAATAAGGTCACCCCTCAGTCTCCTCCAAGCTAAAGAGACCCAGCTCCCTCAGCCCTTCCTTGGTCTCAACTCACGCTCCTCTTTCATCCTTTTCTTCCCATTCAAGACCTAGGTCTCTCATCCTTAAATAAATGAGTATATAAATAGCCTATATCTTTCATCTATTTCCTGAAAGAGAGAGGAAAAAGAGCTATGGAGAAAGAACGGGAGCAACTACTCAATACAATCACATTCCAAGCCTCCAGAAGGCCGCTTTGGATGTTGGGAAGATATATTTCCTCAGGACTGAAGATCCTGAAGATGCTCTGTCCATGGCTGAGCTTTTGTCTTCCTACATTTTTGACACCAGGAAAAAGTATGGTCTATTGTTGAGTACGAAAAGAGTATTTTTCTTTAGATGAGAATCAGTCATGAAACCTCATGCGCTAATCTATTGCAGCCTGACTATATATGCATAAAAATAATGGGAAAATGTTAAAAGTTAGCATGATTCTTACTTGCTGTTTTTCACAGAAAGATACTTAACCATTCTTTTCAAGTCTTGCTTTAGCTGTAGGAACAATTATGATTTAAGTAAAAAATACTTATTTTTCTAAATATTACTTACCGAAGACATGATGGTTTTCCTACTGCTATCTCCCCCTCTGTAGTGAAGCATTTAGATAACATAATGGATATTCTTGCCAAGCTTCATTTTTATGTAAGTGTGTACACTCAAAATCCTAAACTGGTTGGTTTTTTTTTAATGAAAATGTAAAATACCTCCTTTGCTCTGATATTTGTATTTCAAATTTCACTCTAGAGCAACTGACCTTAGGACAAACACAAGTGTTTTAATAAAACACACTATTTGTTAGCAGAGCATAATGACTAGCCATATTTTTGTAAAGATACTACTGCAGCAAAAAAATGAGTTATAAGTGATATATGGATCAAAAACAGATGCAAAAAATTAAAGCAACTGTATTAGTATGCTATCTTTCGCATAAATTCTTCAACTAAATATCAACTATTTTTCATCTTCTAACTTGAAAAGAGATGTGATCATTTCATGAAAATGGTCACAACCGCACTGCTGACAGAGCACGTGTTTCTTGATACATAGCATTTCATTTCAGAAAGCAGACTCTTCCTCAATCCCAATACACAGGTACAAAAAGGAAAAATGACAGAAAGCTACACATGGACTTTGTTTTGACACAGAAACCAAATTATAGGGAAACAATACGTGATACCCATTCAGCCAAAAACTATAGCAGAAGTCCAACAACTGGTAACATTTTGTTCAAAATGGTAGTTTTTAGCCTTCACAACAGTTATTTGGTCTTGAGAAACAAACACCTTACTTTTTCTCCTTGCCTTTCGGAATTTGACAGCAGCCAGGTTTATTAAATTCATTCCATATAAGTTGTAGTCTATAAAGAGTTGAAGGAGGTAGGGAATATGGGCTTCATGAGGCTGGTAAGATTTGTTCATTATGGCTCCACCTTGCAGAAGCTCACATACTCTAAAATTAAAGACAATTAGGACACAACCCAAAAATTATTCCAGCACAACAATACTGATATTTGATTTTATCTAAATACTCAAACTTGTTAAATTTTGCCTTAGCCATATTTTTAACTTAAGAATTTTGTTTTCATAATAACACACACAAAAAAATGATCTCTGCTAATAATGATTCAATATTTGGGTGTTAATTACAAAGGAGCTATGAAACCTCCAGCTTGAAAAAAAAACCTCAAAAAACATCATACCATTTACTACTCCTGCAACTGATCCAAAGCCACTGTAGTCCATGGAAATCTTTTTACAGAATAACTGTGGCAGCTGTATGTCTACACACCAGTAATAACTGTGAAAGTCTCTCTAGTTGTTCTTAACAGATATAATATATATATTTGTCGTGCATAGTTTTAAAGTTACATACTGTATACAAAGAAGCAGTATTTTAACAACTTCCTAGAAGCATGACAAATCTGCTCTTTTCAACATCTACACATTAAAAAATAACTGCAGGTATTTGGATAATTATAAATTGGTGCGATAAATTTATATCAAAGTAACAGAATACATCTATAAATCAAAGAGAAGCACTAAGCATTTCTAAATGCAACAAACTGAGTTCAAAGTTTTGTATGGAAAAATTAAAGCAATAATTTAAGTGAAGCGTCAGTCCTTATTTGCATAGGAATAATTCAAACATGAGAAGCTCCAAAGTTCAAAACAACTGTCATGTCATACACGTATATAGATTAGACTGACAGAAATTTAACATAATGCAAAACTTCACTAGCCTAGAACAAAAATCAGACAAACCTTATCTTATGATAATGTATTAGATCTTTTTTAAAAAAAGTTATGATAGGTAATACAATACACTCAAGGGATTTCAGTTTATGCTTGAGATCTAATTCGTCCTTATTTACTCCTGAATTTGCTGCAACTATGTGACAGTAAGATTGAGATCAATTGTGCTTTCATTTAACAGAACATTACTCTGAGAAACATGGAAACGGTCTAATAACAAAAACTATCCTGTTTTACAAGTATATTTTTCATTTTAATCATGGGTGCTGGAATTTAAAAACTTTAAAACTACCAAAATCCACTTCATAATATATGAAAGTTTACTACATTGTTCCCTGTCTTCTTTAAGAGTTACAGAAAAAGTAACCTGATGCACATTTGTTCAAGGATTACAGTTAATGCAAGACAACTAAAGGCAGATATATTTTGGCCCCGCTTTCCTAACATGCTACTGCTTTAAAAAGATTATTGGTGTGCTTTTATTTTGTTAAGATGTAGGTGAATCTTGCTTCCAAATTGCCTTTTTGATATAAGATACAAGGAAATTAGCCAGAACTTCCTATCACTACACCCTTACCTTTTTACCATAGCAGGATTGTAAAGGTAAATCTTCATAAACTGTCTCTCCTTTTCATGGTAACCATAAAAAGGCCTGGAGAGGAAGAAGTAAAAGGAAGAAGACAGCCTGTTATGCTGTGGCATTTATTCAACCACATTTTACTACAGTCTCTTAAAACCCTGGGGGAAAAGCAAACAAACAAAACCACAACAAACAAACGCAAAAACATAAGATGAACTGCATATCGAGGAGAATGAAAATTCCCACGTGTCACACCAAAGGGGAGCACCTACATTACTGTATAAGAAAGATAAAAATAACAGGCCCTATGCATGTCAAAGTATCTAAGAAAAATAAAATTAGAAGGAACTTCTGGCTTAACATTGTTTCTCACTTTCCCCACGTGTAAACACATTGATGACACACCATAATAATAGTACTTTTAATAAATTTATTAGTGCTGGACTGCTTCAAAAACAGCACTCAGCCTTTTCGATAAATGCTGTAACAAAGTCCTTAAGGACATCAATTCTGCAGATGAGGTGTAAATGAGTAAACACCGGCTGTGTAATATAAATAACCGAGCAATGAGAACAGCTTAAAAGAGTGAAAAGCTGCCCCTTTTCCGTGATTACTAATAATCTCGTGCACTAAATGAGGCATGAATCCTGAAGAAAATAGGATTTGAGAATGCAATTAAAGAATACATAAGATAATGAATATGTCAAGACTAAACTGAGGCTGAACAGGTAGCATTAATTCTGGTATTACTTGACTGAATTACCGACTCTTCAACATCTAGAATTCTAATCTAATCCAACATGCTTGTAAAACAGCATGTTAAGGAAACAGGCCATAACTCAACACATTGGGTGAATTCAAGAAGTCTACAGTTTGCAGTAATCACAACTAAAGTCAACAGAAATTCAGGAAAGCATAAATTTAAACGTTACGTGTACAAAATAATATAAAATCCCTTTATCAAAATACTATAAAAAAAACAACTGCGATGCTTACCTGCTAAGTCTAAAAAATTAAGTTCAGTAGTAAGAGTGATTTCAGTCCTAAATTAAATACAAACTCAGCAGAAGTGCACAACTACAGCATTAATACTGCTATCCTTAATATGGTTAACTATGCACACATTTAATATCTCCAAAAACTAGACTGCACTGTTTAAAAAAATTTATATTAAAACTGAGCTAAGTTGAAACAAACAACATAAAGCTGTTAAGCTGAAAAGAAGATTGGATCTTGTATAATGAATCAATCTCTTTCTTATACAGATAGTATAAACCTAATGGCAGGTTATATACATTGAGTTGTAATATAATGACTCCATGTGCTGTAGGCATGTAAACTAAAAGCTACTTTAAAAAAAGTCAGCACTCACATGGCAAGTGATCCATACTCTCATTGACAAGGCAGCAGGGAGAGCCAGATTTACAACACTTTGAAGGTTAGCTATGAACACCTACTTTAACTTGACAATGCACAAGGACAGCATATTTCACCTCTTTAATCCTGGACCTCCACTGTATTTGGAAGTTAATGTAACAAAATCTTATGTTAAACTTATAAAGATTTACCAAACATCTTTACTACATACCAATTTTCCTGCTAATGTAGAAGAGAAGAGGTAAAATAATCTCCAAGATTCAAAGAAAAATATAGGTTTCTCACCATGGAGACACTATAATATCTATGAGCAGAAACGGACTCAGGTCAGAATAGAAGAAAACAAATAGATTTCTGTGACTACGCAAACATGCCTATCTACACAGGTAAAGATGAAAGTGTACTACAGTTTCTGATAGGCACTTCCCGTTAGCCTCTTATGCAAGCAAAATATATGAAACACTCCTTCCTATGCTTCTTCAACGCAATGAGCATCTGACTTTCTGTAAGGACTGTTTTGAAGCTCTAAGGCAAGAGACATGAAAAAGAGGCAGGTCTTCCTAATCTGTCTGTTGTTTTCTCACTGCTTTGAAGAAAGATTGTCTTCAGCAGTTCACTCTGCCCAGCTTTCACTCTTGAAATGAACAGCTGTACTATAATTCACATAGTTCTCACAAAAAGAAATAAGAAATCTGGTGGTTATCTTCCTTCATACTGCAAAAACACATCAGAAAGTCCTGATAAAAATGAAAAGAAATTATTGCAGCCACTTTACTAGCAATATCAGGAAGATAACTGGCTGGGAACAGAAAGATTATCTTCCTAACCTTAACAGTTAGAAAGAACATATTTCAAAAGTGCATGAAAAAAAGAAGTAGGTACAATATAGTGCTGCACAATACTGAAAACTAGCATTTACATTGTTCTGAAGATCAGAGTCAATGCATGTATAGACTAACTGTGTTCTTCCAGGACAGCTTCCTATTATTCACACATATTTTTCAGTCCTTGGTTATGCAAGTTAAATAAAAACTGATTAAGAGAATCCTTAAATTGTTAACATTCAATAACAGCATATAGTTCCAGCAGCAGTAGAAAGCTACACCAAATAAAACATGACGGCTTGACAGGTAAGTAAATTAATGTTTAAGAACCTCCACTTTGTGGCCTGTGCTACCGGGAGAATCAGATGGATAAATATGACCTGACAGCCTCTGTGATGTGCTCCCTAAAGAGGCCATCTTATAGGAACAAAGAAAAGGACTACCTAAAGTCAGGCTCCTGCAACACATGCCTGGTCACAGTGAATCTAGAATAACCCAGACAGGTTGGAAAGTGCTGCTGTAATAGCAAAGACAGAAAAAGCTAAAAGGAACATATTTGGAAACATGATAGACATTAGAATCCAAGTTTAGGAAAAATGGCTGTGTCTAGTGTTTAGAGGAAAACCTCTTGATTACACTAAAGTCAAAGCAAGTGAGAAGAGTTATGTAGTAGTACAAGCCCGTATGAAGACACACATGGGGGGAAATAGAAAAGCACTGCAGTCACCCAAGTCCATAGTAAGTGCTTCTACATAGCACAACTGCAAAACCATTTCAAAACAAATAACCGAAAATCCTAACAGGTCATACTTACATTCCAGATACTAATGACACTTTGAAAACATGCTGAATAGTAGAAGATGGATTGCCTAAAGCCACATTAAGTGCTCTGTCAATGCTGAATGCCACTTGACGAAGATAGTGTTCTGGATGCTGTCCCAAACCGTCATATGGTACATAGAGGTAAGGAAAGATACCATGTAAGTGGAGACAAGTCTTCTGACCTAAAAAAAAAAGGTATAAATTTATTTTCTGAAGACTTAATCTTTTTCTTTTTTTAAGTAGTCCCTAAGTTTGAATTTTTTCAGGTTATTTTCAGGTTCTGCATACAGGATAAATTTATGAAACACAATCAGGTGTATTTCAAACAAAAGGTATCAATTTAGACCAGTTCTCATATTTGATTCATTGACAAAAGCAAGAGAACAGATAGGGTTTACATGACACATACAGTGGCAAATTCTGCTGTTATACAAGTGTAATCCTAACTATTTTCTTTGTAGTAATAAAATACTCTCCGAGAACAATTTTGCATACTGACTCAGTGTTGGATGGTTACTGGTTTCTCAGCCTTTGTGAAAATTTTGCAGTATCAACATTCTTCCTATTCCTCACTGGGATGAGCATACAATCTCTCAGAAATTAAGAAGAACATCCAGAGCATCTATGAGGCCATTCAGTACTCTAGTTATTAAGGCATAAGTTGGGATAGGAAAATTAGAAAAAAAAAAAAGGTGATTTTCAACTTTTTAAATCTGTGGATGCCTGAGAGGTCTCTACTGCATATGTAGGTCTCTAGCCTTCCAATAATATGCTTATGCTTAAAGCATTAGCTTTCATGAGTCTGTAATAACATCATAATGAAAGAACACACCATAAAAACCATTGTGCTAGACCACAGCTTGAGCTTCTACTTCAGACAAAGCAGTACATTGATGTGGACCCAGAATTCCCAAATGTAGCATGTATTTGGGGGGCTAGTCTCAACTGTAATGAGTGTTCTCTGTTCTTTCCTCACCACAATATAACAGAGCATGCAGTCACTGGTGAAACTAAAATCAGATCCTGCTCCACATCCTTCCAGCCCCTAAAAAATCATTCATGCCTTCCCACTGATCAGTGAAAAAGTTTCACAGAAAAATACTATAGGCACATGTCAGGGATTAACCCGCACCACACTGTAATGATAGGCAACGTTTATCATCTTGCACTATGTTTGGATAAAGTCTCTGCATGAAGATAGTAAAACAGTATCTAAAGGCAGTGCTTTCATCAACCAGGAGGTTAATATTAAAGACAAAGAGGTGGCATAACTTCACTAATCCACAAGACTAATGAAAAGACTTCCAAAAGTCTATTATTTCAAACTGAGATTACTTCTCAGCAGGCTGACCTTGCCTGAACTACTAACACTCATTCATACCCACATCAGTGCACCATTGGCCACCCAGTGAAGACAGCTGTAAGTCCATTAAAGCGCAGGAAGAATGGAGCTTCAGAATCAGGAGTGCTGACAACTTTTTATAGCTGTGAAATGCATGCCTCCAAATACCACAGACAGCATAGCATTTTTTTTTTACTGGGAGTCATATGTTTTGCTCTTTCTTCAAATATTTATCAGACCATCACGTAATGTCTAGAATTGGAAGAAATTGTGCGAAGGATGGTAGCATAACTTTCTTAATTTCACCTGAAGAAGGTCCTAGTTTTAGCAATCTCAAAAAAAAAAAAAAAAAAAAAAATCACACAATCACAGAATGGTTGGAATTGGAAGGGACCTCTGGAGATCAAGTACAAGTTCATTTTCCAATTCTCTCTCTAAGTCACCCCCATCAAGTCTCTTTAGCAATGTTTAAATACAACCTATACACAAACTCGTAACATTGAGGTCATCATCTATGATGAATTCTGCCCATGCTTTTAAACCGTTTCAGAATAAATTTCTTATTTATGTATTATGTACTTGAATTGATAACACACTAAGAAAAGGGGAATGAAAGAAAAAGAAACTATGAACTAAAGGGTTTTTTCAATGGCAAAATAAAGGACAGTAACAGCTTTATGTGGCAGGAAAACCTCTGTACCCCTAATGTGAGAAAAGTCATTTATTAGTAGCATGTGAACTGAGGGAGTATCAATCTGTGTAATGGTAGCAGACCATTTGTTTTCTGTACTGAGTAACCAACAAATCTGAGTGTTTACTCATGGTTGTACTTAAGACTGACTTTGAAATAAAGGATTCCCCCCTGCCTCAATATAATTAAAAGAAAATTAATAGTTGTTTAAACCTCTACGGTTCCTTTTTTTTTTTCTCCTTTTTTTTGGGGGGGCGGGTGTCGTGGTGGTTGAAATGTATGCCAGAATCACGTTCAGGGAGAAATTAAAATTAATTAATACATACCATTTGTCTGAATTCCTACTGAAGCTTTTAAAAAACAAGCAAACAAACCAACCCACCCCAAACTAAATTTCATCTTGGAGCTGCAGACTAAGAATTTCTGGCAAATATATAGGTCTTTTACTCTAAGAATTTTATAAACTCAGATGCTTGCTACCTACAACTCGTCAGTCAGAATCAGTTCTGTGCTTACTTTTTTTTCTACACTAATAGCTATGAACTCTTGTTCTTTCTGATAACACTTAAAAAAATACCGTTGCTTTAATGTTTGCCCAACTATTCTGAGTTATAGTTAATTTAGTTTCCCCAGAAAACAAAATTACACAGCACCAGAATAAACAGAACCGGGACAGTCTAAACTTACTGTACTTAAATTCAGGCTCCTTTCAAGTTATGCAAGACGATTAATTAATAATGGTTTCCTAGCTAGCACCTGATTACACAAGTTAATTAAATTTAAAAAAACCCAAACAAATCCATTTCTACTGCAGCTATTTAACAGTTCTTGTTGAACTGAAATGCCATTTTATTGTTGAATTAAAAAAAAGAGAACATGTACAAAGAAAGCTTCCTTCTATTTCCTTCTGTCCCCTTCCCCTGCACCCTCCTGTATGTGCAAAAAAACCATGAAAAACACTATAGCTTTCAAATGACTAAAGAGTCAAATTACCACCTAATGCCAGGGAAATATTATAAAACATACACACTGAGCTGCTTTCATTTTGGTTCTGCCAAGAAAGGAAACAAGCACTGCTGATCTAAGACTCCTATTAGGCCAGCAGCTGTCAAGTTACATGGGTTTATACAGCTACTCACTCTGACCCTTGTTAATATTGACTCATTTACCACAATACTTTGTTATACTGCTATTTTTGTTTACAATCAACATTAATACAAGTCTTACCCTGCTAATGTTAAGAACAGAATCATTTGCTTCCATCATTAAAGTAAAAACATCAAATTGCACCGAATGTCATGGTGTTGAGTCTGAAGCTTAGATTCCAGCAAGAGCAACCATGGTTTGCACTAAGCCATTACAAATTCTAATGGATTCTTTCCAATAGAGCCACAAGCAGAAAACAGATCTACTCACTGAGGATCTTGGACCACACATGCTCAACAATTAACATAAATCTAAAAATTGGCTTGGGCTAAGGCCATGAAGTTTTATGCTTTAAATGTGTCAATCTTATGTTTCCATTTCTTTTCAGAGATACAGACAGAATCAAGTTTGCACCACTAGAGCAGTAGCGCCCAGCAGATGTTATTTTTACATCTATTCATCTGTTTATTTGCATCTGTATAATCAATGGGAGTGGTGCTCGACAGGAGATTCTGCAGAAAAGCCATGTGGTTTATACAGTCACTCTCCTCAGAATTTCCCAATGTAAAACTGGATGCCTGGAAGTGATTCCCAGAGTTTTCAGATGGGACGGGCCACTAAAATGCTTCATGCTGTGGCCTCATCACAGACCTGCTGCACATGTGCATCACAACCATTTTGTACACAATCAGTACATATGTTCTCTCTATTAACAAATGAATAACGTGTACATAAAGGCTAGGGCTGGTGCTGATAATGGGTAATCAGCCAGGAGGAGGCTGCTGCCCAAACAATTTCTCTAGCCCACATTCTCTTAAATAATGGGGTCTGCACTGGTTGAATTATCTGCAGGTCACAGATCAGGCATCCCCATAAGTAAAGCTGAGGCTTCTTGTCTTTTTCTGGCACTGAATGAAGGAAAACAAAAAGTGCTGGTATAACATAGAAAACAGGCAATACACAAAACCTTGAGATATTATGAGATACTCAACTAGCAAACTGGCTATTCTCTCGAAAAGAAGAAACTACAAACTAAATATTAAAATAGAGGAATAGCCAGAATAATAATGAATCAATACTTCAGAAATAACATAAATGCAATATTTTCAGATAGTAAAGAAAGTGAGACCACCCCCCAAACCCATACTTAGAAAAGCAAGTGGCATAAATGTTACTGAAATATTAAAACCAAATATAGCCTTTTGCATACTTGAAACCCACAAGAGAGAGATTAGGAAAGCCAGGCTGCTATTTTTTTTTTAAGATGGTTACCATATGCATTACTTTTAGGAACTTGTACCAAGCATAATCCTTAAGCTACTGTATCATTACAATATTAGAAGAAAAATCTGTAGCAACTCTAAGACAGACCAACTTCAATACAGTTAGTAGATAACTGAAAACAGTATGATAAAGGAACGTAAAGTTGATCAACAACTACTCATGAAGATGGAAGAACAGACATCTTATGGCCACCAGAATGCACAGCCATACAGGATGATCTAATATGGATAAGACTGAGATGTACTCTATACAGAATCATAGAATGGTTGAGGTTGGAAGGGACCTCTAGAAGTCATCTGGTCCAGTCCAGTCCCCTCATCCAAGCATATGAATACCTTATTTCATAGTATAACAAGCTAGAGAATCTGAGGATTATTATTCAAGTGTCCTCACTCAGTGCTTTTTCACCATTTGAAAAAATTGATTTTGTTTTAAACTTCTAAAAATATATTTCAGCTGAGATCAAATTGGACAAATTTCTGTACAAAAGAAAAATGTGAAAATTATTAATAAGAAACTTTATTGTCCAGTTTGGGAATAAAGTTTGCGAGCAAGTTAGCCAAGGAGCACCTAAGTGTTCACCACAGCTAGCGCATGAAAATTTGTGTATGTATTCAAGGAGGAGAAGAAAGAAGTCCATCTGTTCTGGATGTTATTCTACACGTGACTATCCAATGGCTCATATTCCAGCAAGGGGAGAGCTCACGTAGATACCGCTTCCAGTTATCTCCTCCAGAAGACTTCCACTCTGTTGGGAGAATTGTCTGAACAGAGCACGTAGTTGATCCTAAACCAATGCAGTTTATAGCCTAGAATATAAAGTACACTGGAATCTACTGCGCCTATAAGTCAATACCGAGGTCAAGACACCCCAAAGAAACCCCACACTAGGTTCCAGGATCTGTTCTACCTACAAATAGCCAAACCCAACATTTTAAAATTAGACTGACCATAATCACAAGGCTACAGCCAGAGCTCTATAGACCTGAATTTGTACCACCACAGACAGGAATGTCAGATTTCTACAGTAAGAACAGGAGCCTGACTCCACAGCTCAGGGGCGTTTCAGCCTCAGTATTGTTTATGCATTAGATAGGATGATTCTAAAATACAAAATCCCTGCATCTGAGATTTCTAATTATGAACGAGAGCATGTCTTGCAGTTGTGATACAGTTTTACTAACTTTTTATAAATGACACTCAAAGCCATTGAGCTCCTATGTTGTAATTCTTAATTTAGGAACTGACTAGAGAACCCTCACAAACTGGAGTCAATAGTGGAAACATTTTGAATAGACATAAGCTCATTTAGTATCTAGAAAACCCAATCTAGATAAATATGGCTTCAGAAAACACTTCAATGCTGACTTATATGCAGACATTTTACTGTGATATTTCTGCCACAGAACAAGCTGATCCCATTATAAGAAGCTAAGCAGAGTCATAGGGAACAACTACACAGAATACACTCCTGTACATAAACAACCAGTTTTGTTGAAGCTCTCCCTAAAACTATAAATTGCTGAATTATGATCCATTTCTCCCAGCCCACTGTAAAATACAATGGGGTGGGAGTAAAAAGGAGAATGCAGCTGCACTTAAATATCTGGCAAAATCCCATGAATTTAGGAAAATTCTGGCTGGAGATTAAAAAAAAATGGATGCAGAATATGGAGGACAAAGGGGTTTTTTTATACACTAGCCATCTATTAAAAGTACTTTAACTGCAGGTTTGTAAAGTGGCAGGACTAATTAAACATGGCTAGTAGAAGAATGCACGCGAACACATCAAGCATGTCACTGCAGGAGGCAGAATGGGCTGGACAGTCATAAGGGATTTCCTTCCTTTAACAGCAATAGTAAAGCAAAGTCATTACAAGTGGAAAGACATGACATCTCCAAAAGATTAATAGCTGTTGTCAAAAAGCTGTTGAACCATCTAGATTTAAAAAAAAATGAAAACAAACTGTGCACAATGACTACAGAGTGGGAAAAGTAACAATCTTGTTAGAGAAAAAAAAAATCTAAACATTAAATTTGTAAATGGGATAAATATTAGAATCCAATTTCAAAATAATTTCTTTCTTGCAATAAAAGTTACCACACCACAGGCAATCTCACCCTTTCTCCAGGAGAGAGCAACATCAAGTTGGGACACGAGTACTTACTCTACGTTGATAGGTTGGCACAACATGGGCATCTTCTGCACGGTTTAGATGGTGCTTTAAATTTAAGCTATGTCGCTCACTGAAGTGGGCTTGTCAAGACATTGATCACTTAATATCACTCAGAACTGAGATACTGAAAATGGATAGGACTCATTTACTTTATAGAGCTAATAGTCTATGAAATGAAAGTCACCATTCTTTCCTCTCACAGAAAGCAAATAAATCACATGCATGGACTGATATGAGTAAGGTAATACTTTGATGAAGACAGACTTCTTCCCTAGAAAAACTTGGGAAGGTCTTTCCCTCTTAAAATGTTTGCTATTCAAAAACATAAGAGTTTAATCTTTTAATGTCAAATAGTTCTTTAGTAGTAAATTACATTAATGTAACTTCTTCTGTGATTAAGTGAAACTCTCAATCTTTTTCCACAGTCCTGAATCAAGTCAGCTTTCTTCCAAGGAGTGAGAAGCGAGGACTACACACCTTGCTGTCTTAAATACTGGATATTAGAGAAACAAGAATAAAATAAGGTCTTGTAGCAGCAAGATACCCTTGAAACCAAATCAAGAACAGAGCCCAAAGATCCTATTTCATATATAATATTACACGTTTGTGTCAAGGCTTTCAGTTTTTCCCTGGCATGTGAGAAAATACTTATTCAGTAACATTCATATATAGGACAGAAAAAAGTATTTAAAAATTACATTTGCTTGAATCCAAATGGACTGTTCGGTTATTTATAATTCTTGTAACATGTAATGTCTCTACTCTCAGGAAAAGAAAAAAATAAAATAAAGCTTATCCTCACTAGGAAAATGAGGGCCTGTGACTTATTACAACTAGATTATTCTTCACCCTTGATGCAGAGATCCTTAGAGAATGGCTGGGTTTTCCATCTGTAATTTAAAGTTTTACATCTCTGTATAACTAGGCGCATATTGAAGTAACACCTAGCCTAGAAGCAAAGAGACAAGAGTTCAGTTCCCATCTAGGGAGAACTCGTGTGGCCTTGGGCAAGTTACTTACCATAGATGATGCACTTTCTTGTTGTGAAGGGGATGTAATAGCACTTTCATATCTGAAAAAACTGTTAAGGGGATAAATATACAAAAGGAACGCTCCAAGACAAAAAAAAAGACATGGGTTCTAGGAGCACACAGTAGCTAGGAAGACATAGAACAAAGTATTCAAATGAGCAGCAGTATCCTCTTCAGAATATTGCCATGTCTGTCCCAGCAGGCCTTCAACAAAGTAAACTTTCAGGAGCAATTTGTAGGCCTAGAATCACACTGAATATATTCTTCTTCCAATAGCAGGCCCCCGCCTCCTTTTTTGTCTCACACTACTAAAACCTGAAATTGTAACCAGCTTTCTTCAACACTTCTGCATCAGCAAAATTGAAACAACTTGACCATATGAAAAATCTGTGACCTCAATCTTCCATCTATGGGATAGCTCAGTGCACCAAGAAAATCAATAAACTTGTTCTTCCACTTGAGCTATGGGGGGAAACAAAGATGAGAGTAAAGCAGAACATTCAGATGTAAAGTTGAATTACATTTGAAAAATTAATCCAAACATACAAGATGCCTAAATATACCACTACAAACAAAAAAGGTAACAAATTAGCATGAGGAAAGTTTCACTCTATATTCAAAAGCAAAGATGAAAATTTGGAATACGCATCAGACCACTTCAGTAGGCTCCTAAAAGCAGGTAATGAGATCTCACAAAACTAGAAGAAAATACAACATATAATTGGTTTTGGAGACAGGGGACACCCCTCCAAATGGCATTCTTGTGCTTTTGAAAGCAGCACAAAGATCCTCTCCCAGAATCCCACATCTCTGGGCAGTTTATAGATTCAAGCAAGAAGTTCACAAGCTTCTTTGAATCCATTACCTTCCAAAAAAAAAAAAAAAAAAATTCCTCTCAAGTTCTCTAGCAAATCTGTCAGCTCCCAAGGTCCAGAGGTCTGAGAACCCTGGAAAAGATGTTTCTACTGCTCAGATGTTCAAAGATAATAGCACAGGTAACACCAAACAAAATTGCATTTAAAACACTGATTTTTATTGAGTGCCTAAGTACACACTTCAGTTGTCACATCTCCAATTGATATCCATTCAATTAATTTGCTCACAGAGAGCTTTTTATACCAAATATAAGTTGTCTTAACCATTAAGTCTAAGCGACCGCTTGGTTCACCAAGTCTTGTCTTCTCCAGTCTAGAAAGCCATGTAATAGTCACGCAAAACTGAAGTCCATTAGATACTTTGAACTGTGAGGTATCTACAACAGAAATAATCTTTGAAGCCTCTAAGGCTAGAATTTACACTGGGCATTACTGTTGATAGAAAATGTCAGTTGTAATCCCCCAAAACAAGGCTACCACCTTTGTTTTACTGAGAATTTTTAACTTGTATTTTTTTATTCCAATATGCAAGAGAGACTCTGTTATTCCTTTCCACATAAATAATGAACAAACCTCAAGAAAAGCATAAAAGTTGAGACAGGATATTTAAGACATCGACTCAGTGAAGATGTTCTGATCATCTCCATAAAAGTACCTCCTCCTGCCTTGAATTGATTAGGAGCTTTTTTGATTTCCTGCTGTGATATTAGGAAACAATCTGGTCTCCAATTGCAGAAGAACTACCGATAGACCTAAACATTTATAGGATGTACGGGTACATCATCAGAAAGAAACAGCTATTACCTACAGCTATCAGCAAGAAAAATAACTGACTTAATAGTGGCAATTGTAGGAAAAATTTAACTCATGAAATTCACTGTTATGCAGTTAAACTAGAACCAGGAAAGTCCAGAGATGCAGACAATAATTTAAAAGTACGGGTCTCCTAAAATAATGGAGACCAAAGAAGTTAAGCACCTCAGATATCAAGGATGAGCTATGTACAAACCATCCTTCTCAAGTCTGATTACTGGTGAGATATGAGAAATGGCAACAGTATCATCTTCTTTTCTTAGTAGAAACAAGCAGACACACAAAGCGAGGTCAGCTCTTTGCTTAATTAAATACCCATCTACAAAATGAGCCATATACAAAATGTTATTCTTGCTTCCTCTATTGACAGATTACTCATGTAAGCAGCCGGACAATATCAATAATATTTCTATAACAAGTGTGAAAAATCACTAGGATGTCATCTAAAATGAACTAAAACACATGAAGGAGGAAAATGTAGCTGGCCCTGGCTACAGATTGTAGCTGGCATGCTGAGCTCTTGGCATACCCGAGCTGGCAACACAGACCAAGCTGCTATTCTCGTAAGAAATGCAACCACATGAATGCAACTGAGGCAGACTATATTAGACCACACTGACCAAAGCATAGCTGAATAGAAAAGAGTGTATTTACTAGTCCCAGATAAAGTAATGATGTGTGTTTTACTGCATCCTGTAAAAGATGAAAAACTAAGTCGGTAGTAAAAAGGGAGAACAGAGTAGTCACACAGCCTTTTGTTTCCATGTTCTTCAACTAGCTTTCATTAAAGACTGTTACTGCTACACAAGTTCTCTTAGCTATCTTATTAGTCTTCCTTGATGAAAGTAACACAAGGTACATGTAAATGGAAATTGGTGCATATATATTTAAAGGAGAAAAGGTTTTGCTGGTTGGTAGCTGAACTTGAACTTTCACCTTTGTATGAGGCTCATCTGCCTATTAAATATTGTAATGAGTGTGCACTTTTCAAATCACAATTCCCCTCTTTTTCCTGTGTCACACAGCACAAGTTGAAACATTTTTATTCAACTGGAAGAAAATACGTATTTCTCTGTCAGCTAGATAGCTACTAAGAAAAAAGCACCAAAAAAATATCGCCAAAGACTATTTGTTACTGTAAACTGCAGACAAAAAAGCCCTGACATTAACTGTGATAAGGGCAACAGTGTTTTTATCAGTATTATTTTCCAAAGACACTTTTCAGAAATGTTGACTATTTATAAACTCCTGAACACCACCAAGCTTATGTAATCCCAGAGAAATGATACTCTGTAGAGTATACACACTCTCATGAGTCAGATTAGTTTACATTAACAAGTAAATGACACCACACTGTTTGTTTTCTTTTCCTCTAGTCTTCAAACAGTGCTAACTAATTCTATGAATATTTCTTGGAACTTCTATTTTCTTTCTGTATTTGCATTAAGATCTCCCACTCACAGGTAACTGTCACATCAGCCTATTCCTCTAGCTGATGAAGGCTAGATGACAAGCTCCACAAAAACAAACACTGTTCTTAGGATACTCATAAGCAAATCTGTAACACTTGATACTCCTTATTGTATATATCTTTTTAGTTCATTAACTAAGTTCTTAACACCTTTTGTATGTTCTAAGCTTATCATTTTTAGATAAGCAGCAACTCACTTAGGAAGTACTTCCTTACTTTAGACATCTTTTAAATTCCTCTATAAGCTTTTGAAAGACTATATAGTGTGTGACACTGTTTGGGAACAGAACTTCATGACACAGAAAATAACGTGTGTTCTTAATGTCTTACTAACTCAGTGTTCAGGATGTATGCAGCAAGTTGTTGGCAGAGGAGGGGCTACAGCAGTGGGAAGAGGCCATGGCGTGCCCCATGTGGGACACAGTCAGCTCCAACAGACCCACTGCAGAACACAGCTGAGCCCCTCAGCCAAGGTGGGGACACCTCCAGGAAAACATGTTTAAGAATGGGAGCACCAAAGTCTGAGAGAAGAGGAGGAGGAACAGCTCCACGGCACAGCAGATATTCCCTGCAGCTCAAGGAAGAGACCACATCAGAGCAGACATCCCCTGCAGCCCATGAAGCCCCCCACAGTGGAGCACAAGGACATTCCTGAAGGAACTGCAGCCCACGGAGAGCCCACACCAGAGCAGAGGAAAGATGTGAGGAGGAAGGAGTGGTAGATACCACTATGTACTAACTGCTACTCCCCTGCCATCCTCCATGTGAGCTTACAGGGCAGGGTTGGGGTACGTGGTTTGGGGAGTCTACGGTGAAGGAACGAAGCCGAGCCTGGAGAGAGGGGAGGAAAAGTGAGCTGTTTTCATGATGAGTTTGTTTCTCAGTACCTGAATCGGTTTCAATTGGCAATAAATTAGTTACCTTTCCCCAAGCAGAGTCCATTTTCCCTGGAATGGTAATTGGTAAGCAATTTCTCTGTCATTAGTTCCATCTATTGCTTTACTGTTTCTGTGTTTCCTACTTTATCCCCCTGTCTTACCAGACTGAGGGGAGGATGGCACAAGAAAGCAAGCGAGTAGGAATTTGGCTGTTAGACTTGGCAAACCCAGCACACACCTCTTAACAGAAACGATCCCCTGGATGTCTACCTCTAGAGTCTACAAACTATTTCAGAACATTTGGAAAAGCTAACTAAGTAAAGCAAGTCTTAGTGTTAGTAGACTTACACCTGCTACCTTGTAATCTCTAACTTCATCAGAAGATTTCAGAGGGTGTTACAGCTGAAAGTCTTCGCTTTAAACCTTCACTCAGAGTAGAAATTCCAGCCTACCCATATTAATGTAACAAAAAAAAAAAAAAAATCAACACACAGCCCCAATCCCCAAAGTAATAAAACCTTTCTATGAAGTGTTAAAATATTTAACTACAAACTTTCCATAAATTAGTCATATCACCATAGCTAACATTAAATAACACAATGGTATAAACATTGTCCATCTGTTATATTAATATAATAATTAAACAATGTGGGAGAAAGTATTATCCTTTACAACAAACCTATTTAAAAACATTAGTGAAAGAAGTGTCTTTTCATGAGTCTTCCAAGAAAGGCTACACACAAAGGTACAGAATGTTCAAGACATTTCCAAGTGGGGGGGAAAAAAGCTTTAACCCACTGAAGCTTTTAAAAAGGATGGTATAAATGGAGATTGCACATACCTCAAATCCTTATTAGAAGTTTTCCCTAAGGATTCTCATGATAGAACCCTTCAACCAGCTACACGAGGGAAATTATTTCCAGCTGATATAGTAGCCTTTGGTCTGCTATGAACCGATCCCCAGCCAAATTCAATTCCACAGAGTTGTTACAGAGGGAGCAGGTCCACAGATGATTTACAGAAGCTGTACTCTTGAAAGCTGGTGGTCTGAATCCTGGTTCATCTAACAGAATTGTAAATCCTGAGCAAGTCCATAGTTTGTATCACATACACACAAAAGAAATCCTACCGTCACCTCTTCCTTCAGATTATTTTTAAACTCTTTGCTCCAGTTGAACAGTTGTTCAATAATTATTATACTTATCTTCAATAGCTATTCAGGATTAACTCTTGAGAGGTAATGTGCAAACACAAAAATAACCATTTTAAACAGTAGAAAGAACAGCAGCATTGGAAAAAATAAAATTCAGATTATAGTATTTTTCAGTATTTTTTATGATGAAAGATGTTCTCCGCCTTTACACTACAGTAGCACGGTAGATGGAAATCATGCTACAGTAATATTATTTCTCTATTTTTATTTTGCTTGCCAAAATATTAGATAGACTTCTAGCTTGTCAAAAGACATGGGAGGCTAGTAGTCTTACAGAATCAAAAGTAAATGAAACTAGCTCTTTATAGACTTACTATTTTCCCATGAATTTATTCACAGTAGTTCAAAAGAATCTATATTTTATCCTTTCGTCTTCTACTCTGAATATAGACCTCAGATCTCAGCCACACCCTCAGCTGTGGTTACTAATAAACAGGATTTTTTTTCTCCCCATTCCAGGTAAACAAAAACCTTAGGATCTACTAAAGTCAATAGATGCTAAATGCAGGCACAGCATCTGTCACTCTTCAAATGCGATCTTTTTATGCCTTCTTCTGTTCTTTTATATATTACAAAATATGTAAATACTCTTTCAGTAATACAAATGGTGTTACTATTTTATTCTGCACATTTTGCAATACTATTAAGTATCTTACTTCCTATTTCAGTTCCTTTTGTGCCATGCTACTTCCTCATCTTGAATTAGGAATCCATCCTCCTCTTTTCATCTTCTGTAAAGTCTGCTGTCTCTTGGCAGCACTTGAAGGGTTTCATGGCTTTTTGCCTGCTCTAGCCTCTCTTTCTGCAAAGAATGCCCAGTCTTTGTAGCACTCTTATCTTAGGCTTGTTACAGTCATTAACTGATAACATACACACTGTTCTAGTTCTTCACATAATTAGAACTGCAAGATCTTTTCCTGTTTCAGTGCTACAGGAAAAATATTTAAACATTTGAGCACTTTACAGAAAGCATGTATCCAAAGACTGCTTGCCTTGTACAAATCATTTCATGTGGTTGTCTTGTATTTACTCAATAACCTTCGGAGTGGCCATAAAGACTGCATAGACTGGATGTTTCACTTGCCAAGGTATTTATAGCAATGTCTGGATTTTTTTAAAAATGTTTTGAAGCGTTACTCAGAAGTATCTGTTGCTGATGTAACATAGTCACTCAGTCCAGATATTCCTATTTTACAGTGTTATCTCACTGGGTATTGAATTTTGAATTGTTTAAATTCTGTGCCCAGCACAACTTTAATTATTGACTACCTTTCTGCACTGAAAGCAAAAGCTCTCCCTCACATATAATTAAAAAGAACAAGAAGAAAACAAAACAAAAACAGCAGCTAGCAATCTAGCTTTACATTTTAAGCTAATCCAACACATGCTCAGAGGGAGTACTTAATACCAGTCACTCCCTTGCTCTGTTCTGAATCTTCTCTACCCCCACTTATCCCTTTTCCCATACCAATGAGAGCAGTGATACACAGGCAGTATGTTTTAACACTTTTAAACCAGCCTTCCCAAAAATGTATTCCTCACATTTGACCTTAAAATTTTAAGATCCACACTAGAACATTATCAAAAGTGACAGAAATGTGACAAACTCCTTCCAGCACTGATGCATTGTCAAAAAGGATGTTTAGTTTTAACTACCAGTCCATAGCTTTTTCTAAAACGTAGTTTTCTGTTAATGCTTTAAGAGATTTCCTGTTCTTTCAAGAGTCAGGATACTATGCTTTAGAAGCTGCCTTCATCCCATGTTTTGACTGGCCTACAGCAGGCTGCAATCAGAAAGGCAGAAAAGATAAGAGTATACCTATTTTGGGTACAACCATCATTGTTCATGTTCTTGAAAGGTCACTGTGGAATGAACTCACTACTTGGGCAGCTTGCTAGGAATTATCCTTGAATCTTAATAGCACAGATGCATCCTACATAATTCTTATTATCACTGTTGCCATTGACAATTTAATGGACTGCATATCCACATATTTACAAAAACAACTACGTGGAGGATCACAGTACTTCTAAGTAGCACTATACATGGAAACTGTTCAGTTTTTTTTAATTTAATAGCACCTTGTCCAGAGAAAAATTAGCAGGAAAAAGCCTGTAGAACCAACTAGAAGAAAAGACAAGTTAATACTTTATGACTAAGTGATATACTACACACTACAAGTTTTCATTTAAAAACAAAATCTGAGCAGTAATAGGGATTTCTTCTGTGGTTTTGTCTATGAGCATTAACAAAGTGTACAGCAAGAGAGAATAACTGCAATGAAATACACAGACTCCTCCTCCCTAGGTTCTCAGTAGCCCTACTGCTGGTATCCAGTAAGCACGGAAAGAAAAATGAAAGAGATGAACAAAGAGATAAAGAAACACAGGGAGAAAACAGGAAGCAGGAGTCTAAGAATGACAGGAAAAATAGATGGAGCAGTCTAGCAGATGATAACCACTGATAACAACCAGAATTGAACCTGCAACTCAAACAGTCAATCTACTGACAGAAATCTTTGTAAGTGTCAGAACTAAGTGCTACTAGTTAAACCTTTGGCTCCTCAGGCATATGTATGAAATGAAAGTTTAATTGTGCAACTGATAGTGATTCTTTCACAGAACATTAGCTTCACCTGACACACAGGAAAGACATAGAATTTGCAAATATGTCAGAACTACATGCTGAACAAGTTACCTGCATAATGCATATCTGTGCTGGTTTGACTGAAAACGAGTTTTCCTTCATGCAGTCAGAAACCCTTCTTCTTTGTAGCTAGCATGGTCAATATTTGGATTTAGTTTGAGAACAAGAAGATAACACCCTGGGACAGAGTTAAAGTTTTTAATTGCTCTGGTCTGTGAGCCAAGGCCTCTCAGCTCTGCCCACAGGTGTGAAGCAGCTGGGAAGCGAGGCATGGATGGGGCAGAGCTTGACTGACATCCAGGCTGATCAATGAGAATATTCCATGACATTAGTCACACTCCATGTTTAAGGAGAGTCAGGGTCTTCCAGCTAGGGAAGTCAGGATGGACATGGATGGAGACCTGTTCTGATTCTGCTCCATTTCAGGGGAGTTCTGTTTGGGAGTTTCTTTGGTTTGGCCGTTTACCACCCTGCTGTTTTGCAGAGGCCTCTGGGCCTTTCTGCCTTTTTCTCTCTTCTGTCTCTGGAATCAGCTGTTTGGGACCAGATGCTGATGCCTGGGACTGGCTGCTCAGTGAGGACAGAGTTTGTGAGGAATTACTTTAAGTATCTTCTATTTTATATTCTACTTCCATTTGATATATCATAGTACTAGTAGTATATTAGTGTTATTTTGTTATCTTACTAAACTGTGTTTATCTCAATCCACAAGTTTCTCCCTTCCCTTTTGATCCTCTCCCCTATTTGGGGTGGGGGAGGGAAGACGTGGAGTGAGCAAGCAGCTATCACAGTTATATTGCTAGCTTGGGTTAAACCACAACAGGCTTTTGTGATGCCCAACATGGGGCAACAAGATGCTACAATTCAGCACTAGATAAAACTTGGAGATTTTGGTGTTTTTCACTGCTCTGACGCAGGTTCAATTTTCTTGGCACAGTGCCAACTCAGAGGGTTGAGAGAATCACAAGTCTGTGTGCTTCGGATATCATCTAGCACGACACTGTATCATTTCTCACATAGTTAAAAATTTATTCCAATAAAGCACACACCAACACATACAGAAATATTCACTATTGAGGCAGATGAACATAATTCTAGAAAACAGATACCATTCCCACCTTTCTCTTGGAATTTTTGAGACGCTGATTAAGTCGTACATGAAAAGGCAGACGGAGTCTCTTTCACACTGAGACAATTACAATCATTTAGAAAACTGCTAAGTATTTCTATGCTTAATTAAATCATTAAGCACTGTAGTGTTATAAAAAAATAAACCCTAATACTTTCAGGTTGAGACCTCACAAAAGCTCAAAAAAATTAAAATCTAGTATCTTCATTTTGGAATGTCAGTTCTTCATGTATAAGATAATAGTACTTCAGCTCTGACTTGCAGCTGACTTCACAAAAAACTGTAAATACATCAATATTACAGGAAAAAAACCCCACCAAAACTTCTCAAAATGAATGTTTTATTTGGGTTAAGTTTTTGACTCTGGATGATAAATAAGATTATGCCTACCAGCTGAGTAATTGGATAAGAAGTCACTAAGCAGCATATGCTAATTGCTAGAGAGAATGTGAAAAAACAGCATTCGATCACATTATTGAAAATCATCCTATTGCTTTCACACAGGGAAAAAGATTTCTGGCATACCTTCACACCTTCTAGTGACTGAAACCCTGGTGTTCTTTTAACAAAGAGTTTATATGCAACACTGATAAACAAGGACTGCAGAACTCCTACAGAAGATGAAGATGAGGTAAGATAGGAGGTAAACTGGTTAAAATTTAGCAACTCTGAAGGCTGAAGATGTCCCTGCTCATTGAAGAGTGGTTGGACTAGATGACCTTAAAAGGTCTCTTTCAACCCAAACCATTCTATGATTCTATGAAGGTGAAAAAACAATTTGAATTGGCTAGTAGATGCCGTGTGACAGACCTTGCTGATCTAGATCAAGAACTAAAGTAATCTGCTCCTTCCTTCAGGACATAGAAGGACCTGAAGTCAAAATTCTTGTCGTTATTTGCAAGGGTCCATAAACCTGTATTTCTCCTTTGTTGCCTAGGTGTAGCTGATGTTTCAGGTTAGGCTGCTGATGATTTACTACATTTTGATAAAAAGTATAAAGAAGCAAGACAATTAGCAAGAAGACACTGAATAATGGAAGAGTTTGAGATACATAAGAACTAGATATGTTCCAGCTGATACCACCAATTGAAGTTCAAGGTTGCTGGTAAGTCGTAAAATTCCTATAGGAACCAGCAATATATTACTGGAACATACAGAACTAAGCAACCATGAATGGTATCATGACATATATGCTTTGTTAGTGTAAGAATGGCAACAGCTCTTACATGTAACTTCTGAGAACAACTATCTATCAAATGCAAATTGACCAACATTAAGTTCAACCTCAGCATAACTGACACCTATCACACTATTTAATCTTCTCAACCAAGATCAGGTCAGGTCAAAAAGACGGAATTTGGTAAATTACAAACTGCATTTGGTTTGGCTATTCCTGTATGCTGTGCTTTATTGTCTCTCTATACTTTCTCATACAATTCCAGCCCTTTAAGAGCAACATAACAGCACAAGTCACCTTGTGGCTGGAATGAATAATGTACTAGATTCCTTATGAACTTTAATCTAAAATCAGTTTTCTGACAATACTGCATGTTCAGCATCTGCCCACATCAACTTCGGCAAGTGCATCAAAAGGTGAAACAACGAATGTAGCTGGTTGCAAATACTACGGCTCAATTGTTAAAGATTTCCTTCTCATACCAGCACATGAGAAGCCACATGATAAAGGTATATAGATTCATTTGAGTTAAAGTACTTGCTTACCAGTCGTTTCTTTTTTTCCAAATTAAAATGTCAAATCTATTTAAATATGACCTATGACTTATTGCTGAAATATAAGCATGTTTTAAGCTATTATGTTTCAAAGAAAATGTTTTAAAGAGATTTATTAAAGCATCGTTTGAACCTAGTATATAGCAAACTGTCCATTTAGATCTTTAAGTTCTCCAATTACAGTGAATTAAATGGAAAACACCTAAATATTTGAGATACTACCTCCTTTCCTCCACTCACTTTTAACATTGGCACCACCTAGGAAGACGTGAAATAACACACAGCAATACAAAACCAAAGCATTAAACCTGCTATATATGCTCCTCTGTTTTTAATTTTTGCCCTTTAACTCCTCTAGAAAAGGCAAGGGAAAGGGAAAAAAGCAAAATTCAGCGTAAGGAAAGAAAATAAAAGAACCGGCTCCAAAAACGACTTTGTGCTCCAAGCTTTTCAATAGAAAAATATCCTCCAGGTGTTTACACAGAGACAAGACGTAACATAGAAAGACCATTCTTTAGAGAACGCAATTCAGCTGTAGAGAGAAAAATCAGATTAAAAATAAGCTGCCTAGGTCATCTGCTCTTGCTCCCATTCTCCATTTCTCTTTTGTGACTCTACAAGACTTTGGACATCTGCATCAGCAACAGAGCTGGAACACTCATCTGGCTAAAAATTCATCCTGCAAAAAAGATTACCCTTTCAACATATATCAGTTCCCCAAGTTCACCATAACTGCACAACTTATTGTGCCAGCACACACAAAGGCAAGGCTGCACAGGGCCATTGTGCACAGTTCTTGCTTCATACAGTATCAATGTCAGCTAATGGTATAAGCAGTGTTCAAAACTATAACCTAAATGTTAGCTACTTTAAAAGCAAAGGAAAACAATCCTGTACTGCCACATTCTTAAAAGTGGGAAGGAACAGTTAGACAGTATGTGCACCCATATAGCTTTTAAGTTGTGCCCTCTCCATTATTTTAATAGAGATGAAAAGCAGTATTTTCTGCAAATACAAGGAAATGCTAGAATGCCAGTTAACTGCTGTAAAACATTTGAGCAAACAGTCTTTTTTGAGGTCAGTTTTTCATTAGCTATTGACAGAAAACTCTTAAAGTATTTTAAGTGGTTTTAAAAACAATAATTATCTCTAGATGGTCTTCACTTCTAAAGCAAGCTGGCCAGCCAGTATTTTACAACAGTTTAGACAAACTAGATTGACAAAGCAAGTAACTTACAAAGACTAATAAAACAGAAAGGGATGTGTTCTACATTTTCAAGACACAAATCCTATTATTCTTATCACTTGTAAACAACATAAGATGGCTTGAGTTTCATGTGTAGAAAAAGAACTAATTAATCCAGAGTCTAAAGCAAATTAAGCAGAGCAATTATCAAGGTTAATATAACTGGATCAGAGTTAGGACACTGGCTATTCAAAGGAAAAACTTGCATTTCCAACTTTTTTTTTTTTTTTTTTAAAAAAAGGGGGTTTGCTCATAATCAAAAATGTGCCAGTAAAGCTTTATATACTTTGCAGTTATTTAGTGGACAACATAAACAGACAGAATAAATAACCAATGTGGAATCATGTGTTCACACTTAAAGGCCATCACAATACACCAGGAATGAACAAAACCAGTCGAATTTCAAGTGCACCCCTTTAAGACAGATTAACTGAACACTACTGATCAGAAAACAACCATGACTCCCAAAACAATTAAAAGAATTAAAGAGAATGCAAACACAACAGAAGTGTCATGCAGCAGGAATTCTGCCCCCAAAGTGAACCAATCACAGTTTTGGGAATGTCCTTTATAAATAAAGATCTATACAATGAAAACAAACCTGTGTAAAAGTTCTCGAAGAAATCATAGCACAAGAAACTGGCTCAGCATTGGAGATTCAAACATATCTGTGCAAATCAAGCAAAGCTTCCTCAGGGAGAGTACAGCACACTTTTTAGTTACTGTGTCAGAATTATGATTTATCAAATCGCTTTAAAAAAAGTGAAACAAAATCAATCTTAATTGTAATACCCTAAACAGAGGATTCAAGACACACCCACCAAAACCCATAGCTAGGCATGTAAAAGAATGCCCATTTTCTTAAATATTCAGAAAAAATTAAGACTATTGTTAAGAAAATTTTAAAGAAGTACTGATGATAAAATCAACATTGTGGTCTGCCATGTGACCAGGCTTACATTTTTGCTCCAGAGAAATTTGAGGTTAACCAACTAATAATTAACATCTGCACTCAACTGGAAGGCATATAGCTCTAGGAATGTGTACTACAAAACATGCTATTTTCTAAAGCCTCTTTACTCTAGGTTAAAAAAAAAAAAAAGCTTAACTGTCTAATTTGTAGCTCATTGCTTATAAAAAAACTGTGTAGACAAGCCCCCAGTGTACATGATAAACATGCATAAATATAACTTGCCTTTTTCTAGTGGAAACACATATAATAAAAGATTGTCTAACTTCAAATGGAGCTAATTTGGCCAAAGTAATTTTAAAAACTGTCTTACTCTCAAGTCAATTATTTCAGCAAAAGTAGAATCACTTCAAAAATAAGTACACACAAGACTATATACTGATAAAATTGCTCTTCATGTAGTTATCACACAATGTATAAATGACGTGATCTGTTGAGTTACGTGCCTGCACTTTTAGGGCCCACGCATTCTGTCTACACATGTGAAGCTCTTTATTTGCAATTTTTTTATCTAGGCTCATTTTGCTACGTGCAGTTGAATCCAAAACTTGTATCACATACTTTGTGCTACTGTTCACTCCATAAAGGTGTTTCTGTACTGTTGTCCCCTGGGGGAAAAAAAAGAGTACATGTATTTTCATATGTCTAACTGTCAACAGAACTATACTGTTTATGTGAACCTAACAGTGAAACAAGCCTAAGGACTCCTACCACTGAAGTTTGACCTATGAGGAAAAAGGAAAAAGCTAAGTTTTGAGAAAGAACCATTAAAAAATAGTAGGAACAGCACCATTATGTCTATCAAGTTGCATATGATACATACCTACCCTGAGCTGGATTTTTTTGTTTGTTTGTTTCAGAGGCCTACCTTTTCTTTTAAGCATGAGGTTCCTTCAGTCTAATGAATTAAGGATTATGCTGCTTTTAAGTCAGAGGAGTAGAGGCAGATGGACCCCTTTGACATATAATTCATCCTACTTTAAGACAGCAGTTGTACAGACAACACCTCTCCAATGTTTCAGGGGCACAATCAGCTTCGTCTAGAAACAGCTAGAAAGCAGAACAGCAATAGAAGACGGAAAAGTGATCTCCTGCCATGTAAATTTTGAACTACATTTTACAAGCATGTTACATGCATAAAGATTTGGAAGAGCTGGGTGAAATTTCAGGTTCTCACCACCAAATGCATTTTCTAACAAACTTCTAACACTTTCCACCATGTCCTAAAGTTGCCTTACTTATCCCCTCTGTGCTGTAGTTACCAGACGATATTAAATGAGGTTTCTTCCTATAACGACCCAAGCTAAAACTTTACACCAAAATATAACACGAAACAGAAATGGAGCACCACTTTTTGTCATGCTGTCATCTCCCTTTGAAGTTGAGGGAGGGAAAAAAAAAAAAAATCTCCAAAATGATGTTTTCATAAGCATGAAGATAATCACTTCTTTGTGATATTTGTGAAATTTTAAGTTAAATTATTAAGTTTCACTGTCTTCCTTAAGCAGAGGAATGTCAATAATCATCACCTCCTTTAAGTCTTCTTAGGAGCACATTCTGCTTAAAGAATCAAATCCACAGCAATTTTTCATCAGAAGCATCAAATGAAACTTACATTGCCAAGCAAATCATAGTGATTCTGTGCTATGAAGTTTTATGAGGAATACAATGAAGAGTGCTTGACAGTTTGCCACTAAAGAGCATAAAGTCCTCTCAACTATTTTTTAGATCTCTCTTTTGCCCCTCAAAAGGAAGATCTGGCACAACTTGGTAGCTTAGGAGTTTCTGTGAATTGCCTGAACCCTCAAACTGACAGATGAAGACTGCTGACAGAACAATAGCCAAATTGTTGATAGCTGGACCAGCCAGAAACCAGTGATCTTCTGGCGAATAATTTCTTCCTTTATTTGTTTCTCCCCTTTAAGAATTTGGTTTCAACCAGGAACAATAGTCACTCAAGCTGGAGTGTATACTACGTGAAGGACACAAACAAATAATAGTGAATTCAGTGAATATTCAATGAAGAATATCTAACTTAAGAGACCACAAATGAAGCCAGCAGTCTAGAAGAGACTCAGTTCTCCTGTGACTGGTGTAGGTATTGCAGTAAACATGACAATGTCAGCTGATCCTTGTATGACCACAATTATCTCTTGATTCCATGTGAGATTTCTCCAGTGATTCATTCTGGTTTGTATTTCATCAACATGGGTTGCGTAAAGCATGACTGAGTAAGAAACCTCTGACGACAAGGGGTGAGCTTCTTTCCAAACAGCCTGACTATTTGGAAATATTTGTTTCAAAAACAATATTGACTGGTATTTTGCAATGACCTCTCACACTCTCAGAAAGAGGCAAGGGCAATGATAGTGCCAGGAAGGTCTTTCAGTGCCATAAATCAGAGCAATACAAGTCAAACACCTGTATTGCCATAAATAAATAAATCTGTCTAGAAACAAAGACAACTGTTTCAAAAAATATTGTGAAGCTGTATTTTGCATTGGTATACTTGATGCTGAAGCGCTCAATGCTACAAGAACAAATAGACACTTGCTACAGGAACAAATACACACTTGCTTCAGAAAAGAACAGCAGAGGGTTCTATTTCTATTTTACACAGTACAGAATCAAGCTAGGTTTGGCCTGATGCTGTGCTCTCCTGAAGCTGCTTTTTATAGTGTTACTTTTTTATATACTAAAAAGAGGTTTGAATAAAAATAGACTGAGTATGCCAAACTGCATTTCTGTTTACTGAAATACTAGCTTTATTAGGCTGACAAACCTGCCTGATCTTTCTGTACATCTAACCAGACCAAACGCCGCCTGAAAAGGTATCTCGTGTCTTTTACATCCTTCTGGAGAAAGGCTTCCTCACACAAAGGAAACAAGGAAATAGCATCTGCCAAAATGCAATAAACATCAGAAATATTTAGCAATAATGGATACATAATAAAGCAAAATGATCCAAGCCAAACACTTGTGTTTTTGCACCTGCCCAGAATGCTACTATACGTGAAGAAGCACTGCATATCTTATCTGAAAGGGAAAAAGAATCATGGGGCGAGTAAACTCTATCCACGTCACATCTAAGAACTGAATTAGTTACTTACCAAGAGTAAGGTACAAATTCATCACAGTATTTTCTTTTATAACCAGAACAGCAGGTTGTAGCCACATGGCCTTTATGCCCTGAGCAACACGGTGTGAGAGCACTCACAGTACTGGCATCTTGGGTCACAAACGGTCAGAAGAATCCAATCCTGCACATGCTGAATTATTAATCAGATGCATTTCTAAGGACAAGCTAATCTCAAAAATTGGTTTATTGAGCGAAAGTTTACTCAAATCATGCATTTAACAGCTGCTTTTGGAAGTCAATGCAGCCTTCCCTGCTCTATGACACTAACCCCCCATCCCCATAATAAGATAACGGCAGAGAGAGACCTGATTATCCAAGGACACACTTCATAGAAAAGTTACATTTAGCTTCAAATTCTGATTTCAGTGTGACAGTCCTCATGGTGACAGTGACATCAGGTGAAGACACGACAACTGATTGGTCAAATGCTTTGAAAGTACAGTCATGTTGTTTTGCCTGTCATCCCTGGAAGCATGAGCACATGCACAAGTTACAGCAGGTTGAAATAGCACATAAATTTACAATGTATCAGCTGCTCCTACCATGACAGTTTGCATAGCCGTTACTACAGGGTAATACCATTAGAGTGGTGCTGCAAAGACAGCGCGCTCTCTCAAAACCTCCAAGATACAGAAAGCGCAATCCCACTCACAGATTTTACCTACAGCTTAGATCAGCACAAGCCAGTGTGCTCTGAGATAATGCAAGGAGCCTAATGGGGAATTTGAACTCAAATCTTTCTACTTCACAAGCCCACGGTTAGTATTCCACATTGCCGAGACTGAACTAGAAGCAGTACTTCCCACCCAGATGCAACTCTGCACTGAATCACACTGATGCACTGGATTGATTTTTTTTTTTTAATTGTTTGGGTGGTTTTTTAAAGTTATAGGGGAAGATTTGATCAATTTATCTGCCTTCCAGGACATAACAGACCTAGAAGTTAACCTGATTGTCCAGTAGCTCACATGACAAAAGCAGCCATTCTAGAAAGACCCATGTTTAGCTTTAGGAGAAGAGAAAGATACGGCTTTTTGTTTAACAGGCAGTTCAAAACCCCTTAAACTCCCCTCTCTAAAACTTTTCTTTGCTTAAATATTGTTTGAATTTGACTAGCATAAATTTCAAGTATTTGTTCTTTCCGTGGTTTTCTTCACTAGACTAGAACTTCTCATCACTTCTTCACAAACTTGTGATACAATCTAACAAAAATATATCTTAATATCCTCTAGAGGAGGAAAAAACATGTTTGAGCTCTCTTCTGAACCTTCTGGTTTTTTTCAACATAATTTAAAATACATTGCTGCAGGAGTCACTCTGCTTCTCACATCTGTTTCACAAATGCTACCTTCAACCTCCTCAGCATTCTCCCGTTATTAATGTAACCAAAAATGACATTAGCTCTTTCAGCATCACACTGATAATTCATTAACCTGCTCGTCTGCAATGACCCAAAATTCTTTTCACAAACACTGTTTTCTATACCACAGACACTGCTTACAATCTTTGTTCATACACACAACATCCCACTTTGTTTGAACACCTAAACTCTATCAAGTAATTTGCATAACTATGTATGACTGCTGCACTAACTTCCTGCAATTCTTTGCCTTCCTTGAATTCTATCAGCATTACACATTATTGATACAAACTAATTACACAGTAAACCTTCACTAAAATAGTTTATTATAAAGAAATACTATAGCCAGTAGCTTCTCATGTGAAATATTTATGCTCCTTAAAAGGGCTGAAATCCCCAAAGTTATTAGACTTTTCTAAAAATCAACCTCCAGCTCTTACTCTACAACCACATAATTCAAAACAAATGAAAACATATAGTATCAGGTGACATGCTCTGAGTTATCAGAAAACTTCTACCTTGAACTCTGTACAGTGCAGTGAGTATCTAAAAAAAACAACCAAGCAAAAAAAACCCCACAAACCCACCACCATAAAAACATCAAAACAAACCAAAAAATGCCAATCAGCTCTTCTGTGTCCTCTACTCTCAATAAATTACTGTCATTAGTTTTATTGCAGTTAGAATGAATATTGTTAGTCACCAGGCCAGAAAGAGCCAGTATGCTTATACATTATGGCACATGGCTAAACAATAAAGCTACAATAAATCAAACAGCAGAAGAATAAAACATTAAAATGTGTCAATAACCATACCAAAAACGCATGTGCAAACGCAAGCAAGAATTAACATTTTTATCAGAGAGTTCGAAAGCTGTCAAATTGAATGCAAGATACATTGTATATTAAAAACAGAATAACATTTCTAACTATGTACATTTTAACTATATACATAGTAGGTACAGCATGTGGGTGTATTCGTTCAAATAAGCAGCACTCCAGTTGAAATGTCTGCATTCTAAAATTTTACTTGCAGGACTAAAAGAGCACTGTCCAACTCAGATTTTTTTTTCCTTTTCACTTGTGTTGAAGTATTTCTAGTTTAAAATCCTTTGATACTCATTGCAATCACCAAAACTGACAATGCTGATGGGATATTCTGCATGCTAAGCAAGCTGTTAAATGCCAACAATCAAACGTAGCTTTATCTGAACTATGCAAATTCTTAAATGCCAACAATCTGAACTATGCAAATTCTAAGTGCTGGCTGTTTGCCTTTGTTCCATGATTGAAGATTTAATCACTTACTGACTTAATAGTACGTCTCTCCTCAAACTCAGTTCTTAGAAGTCTGTAAAGCTTGAGTGCAACAGCTGCAGAAAGACAGCATGAGCAACCAGAGTGCACCTCTGCTAGCTGCACTGAATTTCTCCCTTAATTTCACCCGATTAAAATCGTAGTCCTTTACCCAAACAGTTAACTGTCACCCTCATGTTTTTAGGGAGTCACAAATTATATATCAGTGCTATTCATTAATCACATTTCTCAAAAAACTGATTAATGTAAACTAAGATACAATCAACTCAGACCTGAGGTTTATATTTGCTGTAAACCATTAACATAACTTTTTAAAGCATTTCATTGAAATTAGGGAAACCATGTCCAACACAAACATTAAAACAAAACAACAACAAAACAAACAAACAAAACCAAACCAACAAACCAAAACCCCCTTACAACAACAAAAACCCAACCATGGAAATGGAAAAGCAAGCAGCCTAGAATAATAGCTTTTCTAAATCCAGCTTGTGACAGAGACCATTTCTCTCAAGTATATGCTGAATAAGTACCTTCAATTTCATCAAATAGATCAATGCTATTCACTCAAAACCGAGAAACAGCTGAAAACTTGTTTTTTGTTTCAATTCCATTAATAAGTACTACGTAGAAATGACTTAAGTATTCTTTCTTTTAATTGAAGACAGCAGAATGAGTTAAGATGTAATATTTCAACAAAACAAAGAACAAAATCTGAAATACAAAGTAGTTGGATAAACCTATTTTAATGCAGGTATATTAGATGCAATTCTTTTGTCACATAAGAGATTGACAGAACAGTTGAGGTTAGAAGGAACCTCTGGAGACCACCTAGTCCAACCTCCCTGCTCAAAACAGTCACCTAAAGGTGGACACCTATGACCTAGTCTAGTATTTCAGTTGTGTTGTGTTTGTGGGTTGGTTTTGGTTGGTGGTTGTTTGTTGTTTTTTTTTTTTTTTTTTGGACTCTAGTTTCTACATAAATGTATTTTGACAAATAAGCCATCCACTCACAGTTAACCTTAAGCTCAACAACAAAGAGAAGCAAAAGAAAAAAGCTGTGAAGGTAGTTTTTCTTCAAGGAAATAAATATCATTAAACTGCAAAATTAACATGTGTACGCCCTATGACTGAAGCACCCTGAATTGACAGTAATTCTATCAGTAAGCCTGAAGTTTTACAATACTTATTTCAGAAAAGTGATTCCAAATCTCAGAGTTTGCTGCTGTTTAGTTCAATATCCATGCGCATATGTTCTTTTACTCATTTTATTGACTCTATCACCCTGTCTGGGCTCTACATTTTTCAGAATGCGAATAAGATGCATATAAATATGGTACAATTTTCTAGAGCTCAGTGAAGAGTAAACAGTAAAGTACTCTGACTTTTTAGAACACACTATTAGCATGGTTTTAAGAATGGGTTAGTTCATACCTCAGAGCTATTGTTTCAAGGTCTCTGACAGCAAAAGCAGACAGCATTTTATTGGATTGACTTGATTTTGGTGTTGAATGCTTCCTCGCAACTACAACTATAGAACTGGTTCTCATTTGAAAACAAAGTTAAAATGACAAATCAAAAACCACAAGTATACCTGCGTTCCCAAGATGCTTTCTCTTATGTCCCCTGAGATTGCTGCTATTATTTTAAGAAGTTGGGCTTTACACAAAATCCTACTTAAATTGAAGATGGCAAAGAACAGCATATATTAAACAAACCTGCATAAAAAATTCCAGTAACAGAACTTTTTTGATTAAGGTTTTGAAAATTTATGTCTACTGATTACCATGTTTGGAAAAAGGAATCAAGTATCCATACAAGTCTAATATAAATATTTAAGTCTTACTATATTAAGTCTTTGAGTTGAAAGAGTCATCAAAAGCAACAGGACTGCTTAAAAAATGCAAGAGAACTTGCATCTGCGATGCATTGAGACAATATTAATCATCATCATCATCTAGCTGGATCAAAGTTAAGTTCTCACTTTTTGTCTGTAATCTGTTTTAAAGCTACATATTTTAGTAATAGGATGGAGGACATCCCACATTTAAGATACCCATAGGACTTCATTAAGCTCCTCACTACAACCTGGTAACTGAAATGACAACATCCAAACAAAATGCAGACATCTCACTGCATTAATCAAAGGTCCATGTGGACTAAGGGTTTTTGTACAAAAGCAGCATTAGCACAGATCTGACAAAAAACATTACAAAGTAAACATTTGAAACCAGTTTATTCCATAGTAGTTGGTTTTCTTTAGTGGTTTTATTGCTTTTTACCGAAGGGCTTACAGAAAAAGCATTTTTTTTCAGCTGATGGTAGAATACACATATGGTAATCTTCCTAAACCATTGTTTTCCCACGCTACAACTACTGAAATAGTAGAAGCTAGCCCTAAAAGAAAACAAAGAGGACTAGAAGCTACTGAACATATTTTTCTTTTCATTGTCAGAGAAATTGTCTCCATCTCTTTGAAAAGATATTTTGCTTTATTCACGTATGTGCTCAGATACCCTTGCAGCTAGATACCACATCAAGAACTCAAAGATTAGCAATTGAATCTGAAGACCCAGGTTAACCTTGTAAAGCACCATTCAGTGACACTGCATCTCCAATACTGTTTTTGTTCATCCATGTACCTCTAGTAGTATGTTCTACTTTCCATGCTGAGATCCTCTATGACCTTTTACCAGCAGAACACATATTCCTGTTCTCATGTTTCAGATTTGGAAATATTTGGATTTTATTTCCAGTACTAATGGTATCACTTTTATTCTGGACAATTAAATCTATTTCACTGTCCCAGCTCCTGGTCCTTTTGAGAAAAAGGTTTAATTCGATCCTTCAAACAGTAATTATGAGATTATTAAAAATGACTTTAAGAAACAACTGATACACTTGAACTTGTTCAGGCATCCAGAACAAAAGAACCTGGAAGTACTAATAGCAAAGTTCAAGACAACAAAGAAGAGGATATATTTTTTTATTCACAATTAGACCAAAAGGTGAAAATACAATAATGTAGATTCAAATTATTTAGATCAGATTACAAGTGCAGCACTGTGCCAATTTATAAATTAGAACTTTTCTTCTACTTTATTTTGTATTTTTATAGATATTAGAAACATTTTCCAAAGCCTCACTGGAAATCGATGGAAAGAACAAAATCTGAACTCTTAACATCCTAATCATCAGACTGCTATTCAATGTTTACTCTTCCAGTGGACATTCAAACACTTGGACAACTGGAGGAAACAGACCATAACCAGAAATAAAAATCTTAAAAAGTGTTTAAAAAGTATTTTGAATATTTAAGACCAACACTAAACTGATTATTTCAAATCCTAGTCAACTAACTTAAATATATCAAAAGTAAAATAAAGACAAAGGGTACAGAGAGCAAAACACAGACCAACAGGAACTTCTCACACAGGTGTCCGCTACATCACAGTATTAATAGTGATGGCTGTGGACTGGGAAATCAATCTGAAAACCTTGTATTAAGAGAAAGTAATAGTAAGTCTTGTGCAACTCTAAAAAGAAGCTATTAAAACCTCTGGGTCTCTAGCCCTTTAAGAGAAAGAATTCCTTTATTTCTAGGAAAAACAGAAAAGAATTGCCATCAAAACCACCAAATGACCTTGAGATCTGAAAACACAGGTAAGGTTATTTATTTTTTGTCTTGGCTTTCGTCAGAAAATCATTCGTCATTGTCACTGCAGTGTTTCTGCACTGTCCTGTCCTAAAATGAATGTTCCAGCAAATTTTAAATTGTTTATGACTACAAATTATTAATTTCTCCAGAAAAAGGAAAAAACAAAAAACTTTAAGAGAAAAAAAAATGTGTTTCTCACTCTTTGATAACAAAGGCAGACTTCCAAATAAGAATAATTTTAACCCTATGCCTGTAGAAAAATTGTTCCTCTGCCTCCACTGTTGCTATTCACAGACCTCTGAGCAGCTACTAGTACAGACCAGATGACTGTAACGAATTCAAACATTTCTGGCAGAGGCATGTTTATTATTTTCCAATATGACTGTCTGCCAATTTTCCCTGTCCAGGATTTTTTTTTTTTTTTCAGAAATGTTTTTTTCAGAAAGGAACTGTGTGAGCCAAACTATGTCAGGAACTATCCTTCAAACAATTATTTCAGAAAGTGGAAGTGGACTAGCACGTATGCAGACTTGTATTTGAATATGGTTCAAAAACATTAGAAGACACGACCCAATCAAAACTTTAATCTGCAGAAAATAAAATGCTATGCTGTTAGTCTTTGAAATAATTTATTAGTACAGAATACTCAAAATCTTAATATGTGACCAAAAAAGCATAAACTTTAATGAAATAACCTGAAATTCAGGAACACAGCCATGTTTATTTCCCCTCAAATTATAACTTTTTAATAACACCTTTTGCTTTATGACTTATCAATGCATATCCCACAATCTGTTTCCAGTCTACTTGTCATTAGTTTAGCTGTACAAATCTGCACACGATATTACGGCATAAAGGCACAATTCTTGTGAGGAATTCTTAGAATCACTGGTGCATATAATTTAAGATGATGATGGTCTTGTGACTAAGACACCTAAAGGCAAGAAAAGGAAGATGAATCCCACTTCAAACCCCTCATGACCTTGTACAAGTCATTCAGTCCCTCAGTCTTGATTCTACATCTATAATAAAAAATTAAGAATTACTTAAGTATTTTAAATCACAAAACAATTCACTAACTGCATACACGGCATTCAAACAGAAATGCAGTCATGCAGCCTACATATGGGATAAATGCTAAATAAAAAAAATCTTTGGAGTAGAGTTAAAAGAAAGAAAAGAAAAACATCTTTGCAAAGGTTCTGCATATGAATCTCAGCTTTCAATCTGAACATAACCTTGAAAGGCCAACTTGAAAGAATTATTCTCTTGCAAGAGTTTAATCCAATTTAAAATAACTCTAATTAGTAAAAGCGCAAAGCGATGTCCAAACAACAGAGATATTGCTTAAAAGGGCAGCAGTTTGATATATCAAGTCTCTTGATTTATCTTGCTATTTTCAGGTTTTCCGCTCTTGATGTATAAAATTCTGTTTAGGACATGAACTACGGAGTTGTGGGAAAGACAAAGACCTGCACAAAAAATAGCAATCACTTACAAATTATGGTCATAAAAAACTAAAAACTTAACCTCATACACAAATCACAAATGAGAGTATGGGTTCTGCTTATTCTCTTCTACAAATAAGTAACTACTCTTGACAATTACGCATTAGAAAAAACACAGGACTCCAATTATTGTTTCTAAATAAAAACATTTGTAGCACATTTCTATTGAAAAAAAATGGCTGTAACGGTGGAACTCCTGCAGGTAGCGAGAAATACACTGCTTTACAGGAACTGGGAATGTTATATACTTTTGAAAAATCAAGTCTTTATGTTATGGAATCACATTAGGCAGATTATCTATTGGCAAACTTCGTTGCACCCAACTGAAGAATCGTCCTTTGAAATTTTAATAATGTTTTGAATACTAAAGAACTTTCTTAAAACCAAGAAAGATCTAATACATTATTTCCTACAACAATGGCGAGTTAACAAAAATCTTTAAATGTGACATTTTTGACACATTAATCCTGCTATTGTGGCTGCTACTGTTCAACAGTTAGGGATCAAGATCTCTGTTAACAGACAATTACAGAACATAAATATCTGTCTCCCTAATGGAAAAAGTGCCACTCGATTCTAAATAAATATTAATCATCATCTTCTACTGCATTTCTCACTTTTTCACCTTTCACCTAATAGAAATTATGAGTTTCAATTGCATCCACAATTCCTTTTGTAAGTTTATTTCTCACTTTCAGGAAAATATTATTTTCATCACATTGTTTACTAAAAGTAGAGAATGTCTGATTTTTTAAAACAGATTTCTTAACTGCTTGAGCAAATTCTTACACAAAACTACAATTCCAACCATTACAAACCCTCTTTGGAGTAAAGTCTTCTGTCTATGATTTGGCCTATGTAGAAATACCACTGAGCCTCATGAGATACGATTTTTAGAAGCCTTTTTAAAGCTAAATGGTTCAACACACAGCTTGGCAATGAGAAACAATGATGACCAGTTGCAACTGAGCTTATTTTAAAATGTGACCAAAGTTTCTGAATGGAAAAAGAGCTCTTGACCTCACTGTGCAACTACAAAAAGTCAAAAAGCAACAATTTTCACTACAGGTGCAACATATGCTTCATTAATTCAGAGCTGAACTTCAACTAACTCACAAAACCAGAAATTACCTCAGATCAGATTTACATCTGAGTTAGGGATGAGTGTACACAGGAGCTATTTGCCAGAAAAACATCTCTTCATGCAGTTGGTGCCTTATCCTTTTACATGGCCAGCCTCCAACATCAAGTTGGAGATTTCCTTGTTCTAAATCCTGGCAGCCACTAGAACACAGGTTGATGAAAACACGCTTTTCTCCTTATAAAATATGTAATGCATCATGGTGATGAATTCTGTTGGTCAACCGAAAACTATTTAAAAAAAAATTGAAAAAAAAGTCAACACAATGGGTTAAAAAAAGACTGCTTCCTGAAATACAAAAAATGTGTATTCTTTCAATTCTGATCCAAGCTTGCAAACAATAATATCAGAGAATATAAAGTTCCTTTATATTATGTTTAAATAATCACAATACATTAAAGTCTCAAATTAGAGACTGCTTAACACTTAGTGCTTTGGAAAAAAGAATCATTGTAATCAGATGCTGTAAAACAGCTACTGTACTTCAGAATATGTAATTTTGTTTTCATAAAGTGACTTTTTTTAAGATGTTACACAGAACTACACAGATTTCTTTTAAAAAGGAGAGAACAAAAGTACCACAAGGAGGAAAGAGAAATTGTACTTTTAAAAAGAAATTATTAGTATTCCAACAGTAATCACAACTAGGATTTCATGGTTTATTCCTTAGCTGAACACAGGAAAGAATTTGTGGAGTTATAATTAAGGTCCAGTTCACTACCACTATGACAACCACACTGTGCCATCCTTTTCATCAGCACTGTAAGTTTCACAGAAAAATCTACCCAAGAAGTAACAAAGCAACACAGAGATTTTGGCTGGCACCAGTGAAAATAACCTATTTTTAAGAATATTTAGAAAACCAACACCAAAACAAAAGAACTGGCATCACTTTTATAGAAGTTTACCAGAAGACACTCCTTTTGCATAGGTGACACTATCACCCTCAATTACAAGTTTCATCTTCAAACCAATTTTAAACGGTATTTTCCCAAACATCTTAATTTTCCTTAACAAACCCACATCAACAAATGAAACATACACAAGAGACTGCACTCATAATCACTCTGGTATCGACAGAGCCAAAGCTTTAGCTTTTAGCCCTCCCTACCACATATCCCTTCTCTCCTAAAAACTATACAAAAATAAAGGACATCAATACAACAGCTGCAGAATTTTCCAATTATGACTTATGCACAAAAAAGGTGAAAAAATAGAGTTATATTAACTTTTAACATCCAAAATCTTTTTGAAAACTGTATCACAAGATTTGTAACAGCTATACTACATTCTACTCTGTCAAAAAGACTGTGATTCTGGGTATGCATTTAAATATACAATTTACAGATACTGAAGAGCCAGGCTTATATGTCAGAATAGCAAAGTATACCTAGCTCCATCACATCTAGTTACATTAAGGAATGGCTGGTATCTGTAAGAGCTCACTGCATATTTGAAGAAATAAAGAAACCATTTAAATAATGTTTAGAAAGAAAAAATTGAGACTCGTTCATGAATGCAGACTTCTAGTTCCCCAAGTTTTGGTTTTTGGTTTTTTGTCTTCTTTTTCTCTTCTCATATATATATATATATATCTTCCTGTAAACCTCACATGAATATACTACCTCTAGTACTAGCAGTATCCTATTTTACTGTTTTGATAAACTGGAACGCCAGAATTATTCTGCAGAGCTTCAGTGTGTGCAATATTTCAGAACACACAACTGGTAAAAAATCACCTGTCCTCCTTTAGGTACTCATTGCAGCATCAATAAGCAGCTCACAAAACAGTCAGAAACAGTAAGTTATTTTCAGCTCTAGAACAGCTGAAACCTCAATTACACTATGCTAACAAAGAATCCAATTATTTGAGGACAGACTGAGTCTACCTCTATTAAAAAACCCCCAAAACAAACACCCCTCCTCCCTTGCAAAGTCTCTTCAGCTCTGCAAATATATTGCATGAGTCTTTCCCCTTCTCTTCCCCCTTCCCCACAATTCTAAGTGACTTCCTAGTGTAAAAGGTCTAACAGATAACCGCACTGTGCCTTTGTCCAAACACAAGCCAAATAAAATCAGATTGCTTCAGAAAGCAACATTTATGCAATGTGATGGCTATGGCATCAAACTTTCAGACTAAGAAACTCCTGTTCAATACTCCACACCATAAACCACTTAAAATCTTTAAATATAAAAGAAAAAAAAAGGTGAGCTACTGGATTTGAAAACTCAATCTATCTTAAAGGCACGTACAGAGATTTAACTGTGTGATCAAAATTTCAACTGATGGCTGCTGCAGAGCAGCTGTAAAAACAGCTGAAGTCTCATACTACTCAGTTGTAAACATCACTTTTGCTTCTCCTGACCCTTGTATACCAAATTATGTATCTTCAGAAAACAAAAGGATTACACTGCAATCTTAGTCACCAGGTTTTCTCCCAAACCAACTTCATACTAAAGGCTCTCTGGCCAACTCCACTCTGATCTACTGTTATTTTTCTATCACCACTTTACCTTCATAACTTCACTGTGAAATGCATGAGCTTCTGCCTCTCACCACCAAAGTTCTGCTATCAAAATATCAAGTCCCTGGTCACGAGAGTACTGTAATCACTCATCCTTTAAAAAACTATAGAATTCAAATATTCAGTGAAATTAAATGGTTTACTGTGAGCCAGATAGCTACAGAAGCCAAAGTGTTAACAAAATTAAAACACGGCATTGCTAGTGATTTCCACAGAGAATGATATTCTGAAAAAGCCAAAGACTAACTTGGAAAGAATAAGATGTTGCTAAGGTTTTCTTTCAAAAAATCAAGCTTACACAGAACAAGTGAAGATTTTTATGGAAGCAACTGAAGAACACAACAAATGAACAGGTTACAGAAAGCCCATTTACACTAAAGAAGAGATGATCAGTTGAAGAAGTGACCTGTTTCTCACTGTGTGTGGTTTTTGTTCTGTTTTCAAATCTGCCACATATGCAACTACATTATGCCGACCCACCTATCTTTCTCTGCCAGCAAAAAATATATTTTCTTGTGCATGCATTGCACTGCAGAGGCAGGCTTGAAGTCTGGCTGGTTTTATTTCATTTCTACCGATACATTGGGAAGATGAACACCAGATATTTAGAATTTGCTTTATTTATTTTCACACTCTTTAACCTAAAAATAACAATACAAATTTTCACGAAAGTAGGTAACACAAAATGTGCTCACAAACTGCACAGTGCTTATGAGAATATTGTAGTTCTTTGCTATGTTCTACACTTCTTGGACAGATCTCAGTTGGGGCAGGGAGGGGGGACACGACACTTTGTTTTCTTTCTCTCTTCTCCCACTGCACAGACCAATAAACCTCACATAACACCTCATCTACTTCCAGCCACAAGTCTGGAGATAAGAAATTCCAGGGGATGAATCAGCCCCACGAGCCAAAGCAAGTGAAACCAAAAGGGAGCAGCCTTAGATAACTGGTCCCTGTTGTTGCAACTCAAACATCAATATTTTCCGCAGTCCTGGCCCTCAGCACACTTTCCTCCAACCACCCCTCCCCAGCTCACCTCACATGCTCTACATATTCCTTTCCATTCCCAGCCTTCCTTTCAACACATCCTCCCTTCCTCCTGTTTTTCCATTCATGCAATCCCTCCTACAAAATTCCACTTCAAAATAATGACTAACAATATTGCCATGCCATCTGTTTTCATAACATATCACTCTTTCTACACCTTTTAATGCTCCGTTTATACAGAACATAATTTTTTGAGTGAGGACTATCCACCATTATCGGCACGCCGCCTAAAACAACTGGTTTCTATTCTTAAGTCTTTCATCTTTAATATAGCAGTGGTTAAAAATGACTATTTATTTCCTTGATTAGGTTTCCAACTGCTGGCATAAGAACACAAGCTCACCAAAACCTGACATGCTGGCACAATCTGTAAATGCTTATCAGAACATTATTCTGTTCTTCCATCTATCTTAAGGTTCATGGGGGTTTTTTTTTTGTTTTGTTTGGGGATTTTTTAGATTCCCATTTTGAGTCAGATGCATTAGACTGTAAAGATACTAAATCCATCTCTCCATGGAAACTGTAAATTTACAAAAGTACATGTGAATGCACAAATACCTTAAGAATCATACATTAAAAAAATCATATAGAATGATCTGAATTACCATGGCAAGTTTATGCACAACTTTATGTACAATGTATGCCACTTTACTGAATTAAGGAAAACATGGGGCAATTTAAAACTGTGTTTCTGCTATAGAACATCCTTTTAGTCAAACGATGACATATACTCAGTTATTTTATGTCATTCCTATGTTTTCTGTTCAGGTAAAACATGCCATCAAAAGTCAGAAAATACAAACCCAGAATTTATTATTTGTACATAGTCATATCTTACCGGAGGTATCTACATAAAAGCTTTATAAACACTACAAAACAAACCTTGCTGTAATCAGAAATGAAATTAAGTGCATATACTTTCGCCTCAGAGTATGGTGTGTTAAGGAAGAGATAACAACAAAACACACACTGGGGAGCTCTAGAACAGATTTGACTGGTATGCAGCAGGGAGAGAAATGAAACTTAAGTGAGAAGCAGCAGCCTTGTTATAATGGAACACAGAGGCCGGACATCTGTGGTGTAGTCTAGAGGTCAATACTAAGGCAAATATTGTTTAGCATCTTCATTAATGACCTGGACATTGAACAGGTGCACCCTCAGCAAGTTTGTAGATGATAAAATTTGGAGGAGTGCCTTATACACCAGAGGGTTGTGCTGATATTCAGCAGGACCTTGACAGGCTGGAGAAATGGGCAGAGAGCAATCTCATGAAGCCCTACAAGGGGAAAGGTAAAGTCCTCATCTGGGGATGAATAACTCCATATATCACTATGGGCTGGAGGCACGCTGTCTGGAAAGCAGCTTTGCAGAAAAGGACCCAGGGGTCCTGGATGAACACCAGCCAGCAATAAGCCTCAACTGCAATGAAGGCCAACAGTGTCCTGAGCTGCATTAGAAAGAACAACACCAGCAGGTCAAGGGGTGTGACCGTTCCCCTCTACTCAGCACTAGCAAGATGCATCTGGAGTGCTGGGTCCAAACCTCAGTTCCCCTGCACAAGAGAGACAAGGACATACTGGAGCCAGGCCATGAAGATGATTAAGGGCTTGGAGCATTGGACATGCAAGGGAAGGCTGCACAAGCCAGGATTTTGTAGTGTTGAGAAGGATTGGGGCAGGGGGGAAGGGTCTTATCAATGTGTATAAATACCTGATAGGAAGCAGTAAAGAAGAGTGAGTCTGACTTCTCAGTGGTGTCCAGTGAATGGACAAGAGGCAATTGGCACAAACTGAAACACTAGAAATGTAAAAAAAGTTTTGGGTGTTCTTTTGTGTTTGTTGTTGGTTTTGTGTTTTTCTTTGTTGTTGTTGTGGGTTTTTTTTTCCTTCCCCTCCCGCCCCCAAACAGCTCAAAATTTACCATATTTGATACCAAGTATTTATAAAAATAGATTAATTTTATCTCAACGTAAGAAACTGCCTGTAATCTCTCTTAATGTCCTACAGACAGGAAGATAGGTTTCGCTGCTTACAAATATGAATGACACAAAACCATTTGCTTAACGGTCAATGGACAAAAACATACAAGAACATGATGGAAGATTCATCTGCAACAAAATATTTCATAACATTTTAGCTAGGTTAAATAGGTAACTGTTTAAAACCAGATATAAAAGCTGCTGTATTGAGAACTCCAGAAAATAACCTTCTCATCTGGATAATAAATATAATAGAGGTGGCAGCAATAAAAATTTGTTCATTACTGATCTGAAGGCAGTACTTGCAGAAATGAGGGCTGAATCAGTTTCCAATTCCCACTGCTTAATAAGATCTTTGCTATACAGAAACCCACCTAGGTAGTTTCAAACACAAAATGAAAGACTCATTATACATCTCATTATACAAAACTCAGAAAACTTGTATTGTAAGCCTCCCCTGAGGAGTAATGCCAAGTATTATGGATTAGGTGCAACATTCCATGGCCCTTTCAACATTCACACTCGGTACTGCATGTTGATATTGCACCTAAAATAGGACATACAGCCTTGCTGTAGTAAACACTGGTTTAGTCAGCAAACAGTACAGAGGCACAACTTGAATTTAAATAAGCAGTGGCTACTCCTATTTTCTCTGTAATTTTTAGGAAAATAACCTGTCACTGAGGGACAAACCGAACCTAGCAATGATCTCTGTAGTGAATATTCTTTCTTCGTTCCAAATCTAAGTCAGTTTTCACTACTACCACTAAAACCTTCCAGAAACTTTTACAGCTGTAGGGTAATCAACTTAAAGACAGCTACCTGGCAACCTTTCCACACCATTTGGATGTAACTGTGTTTGCCTGGACATATGAACAGGCTGTACAGAGCACCTGGATACTCTCTGCTGACAAGAGTAATCTCAGTAATCACAGAATGATTGAGGCTGGAAGGGACCTCTGGAGGTCATCTGCTCCAAATCCCCTGCTCAGGCAGGGCCACCTAGAGATGGTTGCTCAGGACCGTATCCAGATGGCTTTTGAATATTTCCAAGGACAATGACTCCACAACCTGAGAATCTGAGAAGGCATGCACATGTACACCAAGGTCACATAACATGAACTCATAAACATGCAGTTAACATGACAGACTGCACATATACAAGCAGGGGAAGAAGTTATCCAAAATGGCCGTCTGCACGCTGAACACAGAAAGGCTGGAGCATACAGACATCAAATGGTTCCCTAATAAGTCATGTGGCCCACCCCAGCCAGCATGAAGTTTTATTTAAATGCCCTGCCAAAAAAACAAAAAACCCACAAACTTTTACACACCTTATAACTTCTCTGTAATAAAAAGCAACTCGTGAAAGAAAAGAACCTTAACAAACATGCATGAGTGAAGGCTGTGCAAACACTGGCATTCAATCAGTCCCTGTATCTAGTACAAACTTTCCTAGTATTTGTTTAGATTCTTGTATATTTTGGGTTCTGTCCTCGGTCTTAAAAGTAACTGTACCACAGGCTCAAAAATACTGCCTGTTTGGAAGCTCACATACTTGATTATTCTGCTGCATTCCTCAAAATTATTGTTTTTACCAGAATACACATAGATATAATGAATAACAGTGCAATTACAGCCTAACTATTCAGATTTCATGGCAGATCTTAGCAACCAGTCCCCGGACCTCATTAATCAAGCCTAGGCCTTAATGTTATAATTGTTACCAAAACTACAGCTTTGGTCAACATATAAAGGAACATTATTTTGTTGCTTGCATTTATTTATTACTGGGCATGGTATTAGCACAGAAATACCACTCCTTGCAGACAGCTTCTTCACTGTACTATCAGTTCTGCTATTGATTTGATGTAGGACCTAAGCAAATCCATTCTTTTCTTTACACAGGTATACCATGCTGTCTGTTAAGAACATGTTCCTGGAATCACAGAATGGTTGGGGTTGGAAGGGACCTCTAGAGGTCATCTAGTCCAACCCATCTGCTAAAGCAGGTACGCATAGAGTAGATTGCACAGGAATGTGTCCAGGCGGGTTTTGAATGTCTTGAATGTGAGACAGCAATTCAATAGAGAGCGAAACAATTTTTCCCCACAGAATAAATGTAATATAGAGGACATATATAGAGGAACTTAAAAAATGCACACAATTGTAACACACAGGGACAGTACACATGACACAGTGAACAAAGAAGAAGCAGCAAGTTCATCTGTTATCAACTCAACATCCAATGATGACAGCTGAGGGGCATGAGGTGCTGGCTTTTCAGAAGCTGGCTTTGGAATACCTGGAGATACAGAATGCTTAAAAAAAAAAAAGTTGAGTGTAGTTGTCCTGGGATTTTGATCAGCAGATCTCCCTTAATGTGAGACTGAATCTCCAGTGATCCTGTTCAATCAGTCTGAAAGATTTCAGCTACTTCATCTGTGAGACCAAACATCCACTGATTCACTGTAAATCTTTTAGTGTGAGTGTTCATGCTGCTTCTTTCCAAATGGTTACATTTTCATTGTCATCATCATACTTGTCAGAGGCCCAGCGCACAAGGAGGTCAATCAAGTCAATCATGGGTAAAGGACAAAAACAGGGTAATGACAACACTTAGCAGAACAGGGTATTAAATGATCAATACTGGAACTCTGAAACAAGAGACTGAGAAGAAACAGATAGCATGGTGTTACCACACCTGTTTCCTTCTTCCAGAGATTTATCTTGTCTACTCAGACTGCAAAAATTACTAAGCAGGAGCTGTTTCTCACTGAGTGTTTACACATCGTGTGGTCCTGCCAACCTCAGTTGTTATATGCATGTTCTACTCTGGTAAAAATAAGAGAGAGAACTATTTTCAGGCCAGTATGTTATTTTGAGGAGATTCATTTTACACACTGAAAAAGAAGATATTTCAACAAGCAGCCAAAAAGCACCCTTAAGAAGTATGTAACAGAACTGAGAGTTGTAGCCAAGATAGATAAGCTGTTAGTCTACTTCCAGGCACACTGATCATAAAAATCAGTCTCGAATTATGCATTAGACCCAATATAGATGCAGCTACCTTGTGAAACTTTTTGAAGTCTGCAGCTGATGGAGTTCTAAGCACATAGTATAGGTTATACATGTATTTTTTGGACTGAATTACAAAAGCACAAATATATTCAGTGACTTGACCATGAGGTATTATACTTTACAGCAGCAAACAGTATATTAGTTACAAAACCAGTATCTGGATTCTAGTTAGAACATTGATTTTGTCACAGTATTTTAAGGTTTATTTAAGAAACGAAATTAAAGAAAGACATATATACATGGGTACTAAATTGGCTACTTAACAAGTTTCATGTCAGTGGAGCAGTTTATTCAGGCAGCCTCTCATTGCTCAAAACAACTCAGCAGGCAATCTATATAGAGTATGTAACGAATGCCTCAAAAAAGAAAGTTCATAGGAAAAAACAAAACAAAACACAACACACAAAACCCCCAGAACACACTAGAAAACACATCCTTTTAAGGGCCAGGCAATTTACAAGCTAATGATCTCCAATCACATAATTGATAAAACTCAAACATTGAAAGTAATCTCCGAATAAATATATTATCTCAAGTTCCTCATTCCTACTCCAGCCCTGCTCACATCTCACAGAAGCTACAAACCTCTGGAGAAAAGAGAAACAAATGGACATGAGGCTATTTTTCAAACAGCTCTTCAGAAGTACAAGAAGCCTGCCAGTACAAGATGCAGAAATGGTACGCTGAAAGTGTAGGTCCAATGGACAACACTGAAAATCTTCTGGGCCATGCTGCAGTCCACAGAATAACGCCCTATCAAGGGTTGCACGCTGGTATATTTTGAGAGAGGGTGCGAAAAGGTAAGGCAACAACGGCTGTATCCTATTTTCCATCCTCATACCCTTACTATGAAGCCACAGAAGGGACTGGAAGACTGTTAACGAGAAGTGCCCACTTCTCAGAAATGAAATATGGGAAGCAGTGGCGACTGGAATGACGCTCGGCTGTGAATATTGGGGTAATGAAGCGAGGAGGCCATGGGGAATGACCATTGTGGGACACAGTGTCTGAAATGGCAGCAAAAAATGAGAGAAGAAAAAAGCATAGAAAACAGCAAGTTCTTGCAATGAGCTCATTCCTTCTCAAGTGAGCAGCAGAGGAAAGACACTGGGATGGGATCAGATATACAGCCTAGCCAGGTCAGTGAAGGGGGAAAGGGGAGGGAAGAACAAAAGAAAGAAGATAAGCAGGCCCCCTCACTGAGTCATACCAGAGCTACTGCTGCTGGAAAGAAGCCAGATTTCAGCTGGAGCATTTGCCTCTGCTTTTTTACCTTCTCAGAAAACCAAGGAGAAGTGAAGCCACCAAACTTAGACATCGCCCTGAAACGTATTCAGATTTTGCTGACTGTAAACCCCACTCTAAATCACACCTAGCCTCAGAAAAGCTTGGCATCAAAAGCATGCAAGAGTAACATAAAAACATCCTCCTCTTTGCCTGAGTTTTCGTGCTGCTTGAAGTAAGATTCATTCTTGGATCAGTGATTTCATAATGTAAAACACAAAACCCTTCAAAAAGAGACAATTATATAAAGTGGCAGTGGAGAACAGTAGAGTTATATTATTCCTCAAATTACACATCGATTTTTCTTATGCAAATTCCTAATTTGCCTTCTCCAAAGGCCCTCCTGCTAACTGAACGTACCTTTCTCAGCCTAATATCCTTCAAAAGCAATTTTAAAACGTGTACCTATTTCCATAAAATTTATCACGAGCCTCAAATCAAGCCCAAATTAGAATACTGATTTTTTAAAATATTTCAGATATTCTCACTATCATACACCAACAGGTATCTTGTGTGTGGTTTACGATTAGCGTTCTCAGCTACTTGCACTCAGTCTTGTTAAGTGAAGTAATAATTTAGCAATCTCAGCTCATTAGTTATGTCTCTCCTAACATGACATCTAGTCTCACGCTGTTTTTTTTATGGATGGATTTGCAGTTTGGTTCTGTCTTCCTGCAGCTGAATAAGCAACAGACAGAAATACCCAACTGAGCATTCAAAACTTATTTTGAAGCAGTCAGTGAAATCTTGAGGAGAGATTCCAAGAGCTTGAAATGGCCAAAAGCTAGTAGGAAATAAATCACAACTTTTGATACCTCGATACAGTACGACTTAGCAACAGGAATGACAATTCATGAATTACCAATTAAACAAAAGACCATACGTAAACAGAAAATTCAATTTTCATTATGGTTTCCTTCTAATAAACAGGCCTTGCAATTTCTCAAAGTTTTTTTTTCTTTTTTTTTAATAAAAAGCATTTACAAAAGTTGCTAGCTAGCAGAAAAGAAATACTGCCTGATAAAATAATTAAATTCTATTTCATAGTTGAGCATTACCTAGTGAATTAAAACCTATTGTTTTTAAATATAAGGAGCAATATTACAAGATTCCTTTAGAGATACAAAGACTACTATATCAAATAATATCTACGATCTTATACAACAAAGCATGAATTCAACACTGATTTCATTGTATTATCACCATGGTAGTGTTGTAGCATTTCTGAAATTATACTTTTGTCCAAGTCACTATGTCAACAGACATGCCAGTTTGCTTCAAGCAGAAAATGGCTAAAATGGAAAGAAATGGTTCAACCAGCTAAGATGAATCCAAACATAAATTCTAGTAGTACTTCACCTTTTGCTATTGTAGTCAGAATTTTACTCTATGTATTTCACAGAACAACAGAAAATAGTAGGTGGATTTTGGGGCTTAAACAAAATTTTGATACCTTGCCTTTCAAGCTCTTATTATGCAAAGATGTAGGACATCAAGAGATGACTCGCATAGTCTTGTGAAATATGAGATTTCTTCTTCAAAAGACCTAAAGAAGTTGTCAAACATTATCACCAACACAGTCCCTTCTAGGAGTTCATCCATTATTATTAATTAAAAGTCTGGGTTTTACCTCCCCCAACTGCCATACCATAAACCACTTCAATTTTATACATCGTAACAGCAAACCTTTCCAAATCTATTGTTGAGTACAGGACTACAAAAGAGTCCTCAAAGAACAAAACACTGGCAATCCTTGCCATTCATATACCTCACTGAGCATAACACCTCCACAAGAAGGCAGCAGAAAGCATAGGTAGGTGTCTTCAGAACCAACATCCGTAGCTGATACTAGACACAAGACGTGCTGCTGCTAAACGTTTGACTTTCTAAACACCTGCATAAGCCACTTCCCCATACCAATCAATCCCCTTTCACTCAGCAGGTGGAAATTGGAGTCTGTTCTGAACCTGACTCCTAATTAGCTGCACAGCATGGACACACAGCTTTAAACATACAAAGATTCATACAGTTAATCATGCCAGAGGTGAAGTAGCCTATACAGACATAGTGCTTTGCTGTCATGTAGGCAGCATGGCAACTGAGCACCTTTCCTGCAGGCAAGACATACATGTTAAACCCAATGAGAAAGGGTTATTCTTATCCAGACCAACTGAAGTGAAGATAAGCATCACGCTGCCTGGAAACCAAACAATAGGTACACCTCATTGTCACATACAATATATTAGAAGTTGGTTTTACTATTTCTTTTTCTTCAAAATAAATGTCAATTTCGATGTGATTTACTTAATTTCATTACATATTTCAAGTCTCAAATAAATAATTGGATGGCCTCCTCTCTGAGGTCACATGCATTACTTCTGACAATGACTGCTTAGGTCCAACACCCCTGGAAAAAAAAGAAAGAATTAGATCTGCCTCCTTTTTTAAAAAAGAAAAAAAATAACATAGTGAGGTAATATGTTCTTGAAGCTTATTAGCAAACACTACTAAAGGTACAGAAAGAAAAGAAGCCCTTAAAAAGTTTAACAAGGAAATAAATAAGACAACAGCCAAGTCACACTTCCTTTGCAGGCTGTAGTGAAGTGTCTCCTGTAACCAAGGTGAATTAGAAACACTTCTATTATGCAAACTAATATTAAAGTTTATGGTTTGGGAAGCCAGGGATTTCCTACTGTGTTCCTAATAGCCGGACAACTAAACTACTTCACTGTTTACTTTATGATGCCACATTCATGATATGGCATAGCCTAAACACTTTCTTAAAAGAAAATAAGCCTTAATGAGTTAACCACATGCACACACAGAAAGCCTGCTACCTGCCAGACAACCTCAGGCTCTACATTTTTTAATAATGAAATAGCTACTCATGCCATTACATAAATATTATTACATAATATCTCCTTTGTATGCAAAATTAGAACTACAATAAAATAGGCCCCACTATTTCAATATTGTACCTATTAATCCCAGTCATCCACTTAATAATTTGGAGCTGTAGATGCATCAGATCACAATAGCTTTAATATCTCACATTCCTCTGTGCCTAAACAGAGAACAGAGAGATAATTCTAGATTAAAAAAAAATCACCACCAACAAAAGAAATCTGCTCTATTACAGTAACTGGGTGAAGGGAATAATACCATTACTGTGCTTTTTTATTACTGCTTTTTTTTTTTATCTTGCCTAACATGAAATGTATACACCAATACCTCATTTTCAACATTTAAATCAATCAAGTATGCAGAACTACCTTAATTCCCAAGGTCAGCATTATACAACATAAGTATAAAAGGATCACAAGCAATGACGTTTAACACGTCTAACATCTCAAAGAACAGGGTTTTTTCCCCAACTTAATATTTTATGTATGGGTAAACTACAGTAAATATTAAATTCGTTATAAATTTGTTCTGATGGTCAGAAACATACTCGAGAGGCGCGAAGACTATAACCATGAGTCCATAGACAAGAGGCAATGAAGGAGTGGGATGTGACATTAGGAAGTCTCAGGGGGCAACATGTGGCCAGCAGTCAGGACATTCCCTTCTGCAGTGCAGCACCAATACCTATCGCTTTATGCGATCTGTACCACGCTAGCGTAAGATCAACAGAAAAAAACCACTTTATAAGTAATGCAGAAGTCCCTCTCGTGATTGCGTTCAAAGGTTTCCCCTTGTACCCTCTCCTTTTCGCTGTTCGCCCGCAGAAACACACCTCCTGGTGTGCTGCCTTCACGCCCCGTGCCCACAGACCGTTATCCTGCCCGTTATGGGGGCGGGGGGCGCGGAGCGGGCGGCTGCCCCCGGTGTTTGCACAGCTGCCGCCCCTCGCTCGGGGCAGTCCCCACGCCGGCCGCACCGCGCACAAAGCCCCGGCGGCCGCAGGCCCTCTGGCCTGGCCCGCACCTGCAGCCCAGCGCCGCGGCACCCCACCGCCACCGGCCGCGCAGGGGGGAGAGCGGGGGGCGCGGCGGGACACGACACGACACCTCCGCCCACCGCGGCGTTTGCCGGGTTTCCCCACGGAGACACCCGGGGCAGGCAGCCTCCCCGCCGGGGGCCGGCTGGGCCCGGCGCGCTCCGTCGCTGCCGCCGCTGGCAGGTGAGACGCGTCGCAGCGGCGGGTGGGGAGAAAGGGGGGCGCGACCCAGCCACAAAGAGCAGGAGCTGCCGCCGCCTGCGCCGCGGGGAGGGGGGGCAGCGGCGAGCCCGGCGCCAACCGGACCCGCGCCGCAGCGGGGCCGGCGGCGGCGGGGGTCCCTTACCTGCAGGGGTGGCGCCGAAGACTCTCACGACGGGCACCCGCCTGGTCGGGGCCTCTCGGAAGTAGGACTGGCAGGGGTCCAGGCCGGGCAGCGGGCTGCCCATGTAGTAGTCGGCAGTCACGATCCGCACTGAGAACATGTTGCTCGCCGCCGCCGCCGAGGCACGCACTGAGGGAGGGAGCGAGCGAGCGCGGAGCCCGCACGGCTCCCCCCGCCGCAGCGCGCGAGCGCAGCCCCCCGCCTGCCTCTCCCCGCCCGCCGGCGCGCGCACAGCCTCGCACACAGGCGCGCGCCTGGCCTCGCACGCGCCTTCTCTGTCTATCGCTGCTCGCTCGCTCTTCCCCCCGCCGCCTCCTCCCCCCTCCTCCTGCTGCTGCTGCTGCTGCTGCTGCTGCTGCTGCTCCTCCGGGCGCGTGCGCGGCCGCGCGCGCTCGGCCGGGGCGCCCCGCGGGCTCTAGAGCCCGGCCGGCCGCGAGCGCCTCACGGGCAGCGCGGGCCCGTCCCCCCGCAGCAGCACGGACACCTCGGCGGCGGCTCCCCGGCTCCGGGCTGCAGCTGTTGTTGCCATGATGATGATGTCACGGACGCAACCATTGGGGGAACGGGGAGGTGGACGGGCCGTGTGCTGGGGGGGGGAGGGGGGGGGCGCAACAAGCGAGGGAGGTGTCACTCCGCAGCACATACACCCGCCCCCCCTTCTGCCTTACGGGTGGGCCCAGCAGACGGGGCGCGAGTGTGCGTGGGAGCGGGGGAAGTCTTTCCAATGCTTACCGCCCTCCCCGTGTGTGGGGTGGGGCTCGGTGATTCGGCGATCGGCCGCGGGGGCTGGGGTGCGGCTGCGGAATTCCGAGCCGCGGATGGGGCGGGTTGGGGTGAGGAGGAGAGGGAGCGCTGCTGGGACACGATGGGGTTAAGCTCTGTCGGCCGCCATTTTGGATGCCGAGCCGCCTCGCTGCGGAAAGGTGAGTCTCCGCACGCTGCGGGGGCTAACGAAAATTGAAAAATGTGGGCGGCCGGGAAGGGGGCGAGGAGGGAGACAGGGAAACCTTCTGCCGCCGTTACTCACGGGGCCGCGGGAGGGGGGCGGGGGGGGTAGCGGCACCGCTGAGGTAGCGCTTCCGCCGAAGCCGGCGCCCTCTTTGGTTGTAACGGTCCCTGCGCGCGGCTTGCGGCGGAAGCGGGGGGCGAGGCCTGTAGAAGGGCGGCGGCGGCGGTTGGTGCCGTTGCCGAGCGCGCGGGTGGCGGCGGGGCGGGGCCGGGCGCGCTGCGGCGGAGCGGCGGGGGCTGGGCCCGGCGTGTGCGCAGCCTTCCCGCCGCCCCTCCGGGCCGCCCAGCCCCGTGTCAGCGGCCTCCTCCTCCCCCTTGGTTCGCCAGCGGCCGCCGCGTTTCTTTCTTCTCCCGCCCGACCCCGTCTCTATGGTTGCCCCTTACCTTCCTGCGACCCGGGAATAAAGGTCGGGCTGGGTGCTGCCCGTGTGGTTCCTTAGCGGGGGTGAAGGAGCGGCCTCCTGTAGTACCGCGGTGCGGAGGCAGCAACCTCGGGCTTTCTCCGGCTGGGGAGGGGCGGCCCGAGCTTGGGGTCAGGCTCCCCGCTTCTTGATCCTTGGCACAAGTGGGCGAGACAGCCCCTCGGGAACCTTCGTTAATCGGGGGGAAGCGAGTTCTGAGAGCGAGGTGCCTCACTGCCCACTGTCATTAATTTGAGTAAAATTTACGGGGATTTAGGTTTCTCTTATTTTGTCCTTGGGACTTTAGGATAGCTTATTTTGCATTTTACAGCTCTCCTGTGCAGATTTTCATTTTAAATGATAGCCAAAACCTTGAGTTTGGATTCCTGTTGCAGTCTCTTTGTCTCAGAGCTGAGAATTTTTGGGAAAAAAAAACCCCACACCAAATATCTAAACTAAAGAATTGTCAGTGTGGAAGATCAGCCTATAAGAAAGCCAAATATTCTAACATATCCTTAGAATTATATTGTTACATATGCGTGCAAGACTGGATGATATGAGACAAACTTACAAATCAATAAAATCTGACAAAAGTCCAATATGTAAAACATATGTTTCACATTTTACTTACATATGTTTTGGTTTTAGATTTAAACAAAAGACAGGTCAGGCAGTTGCTACCCTTCATTTTTTCATTGTAATGAACAGGAAGCTTGCCTGTCTACTCAAGGGTAACTGGTTTCCTACTCTTTCTTTGTAAGTGGTTTCTTTTCTCTAGCTCGCTTCTGTTTTCCTCCTTAAACTTATTTTTATGCAAATAGAAAAAAAGTCAAACTACCTAGAAATCTTGCGTCACAGAAGTAGTTGAAATAGGGTTGAAACCCAAACTGTTTCCACTGTATCTAAAGAATAACTGAGCTACAACTTAAATTTTTTGACAGGTATTTACATTTGCAAGGCTAATATTTGGAAAACCTTTGGGACTGCAAGAATACTTTCATGAATACTTAAATTTCACAAAGGCTAATAAATCTATCTCTAGGAGGTTGCTGGTTAAGCATGTTAACAAATAGCATTTCTGACTCACTATTTGAATACATTTTGTACTGCCGTTTAACTAATACTTTTCTCTCATTTTCTATAGGACTTTGGTAGAGACGCTATTCTGTTCTTGTGTTACTCCATTCTGTGCTCTGTGGTATTTCTGTTCACATGATCATCTAACTTCCTGAGCATTGTATCTTCCCACCATTTTATTTCACTGATCGCTTAAGGTCTTTGAACACTGGCAAATGTGCTGTTGCCCCTTCCTGCATGAGGTTAAGATACTACAACAGCAGCTGTCTTCTTCCTTGCTAGAGGATGCCCATCCACTGCAATAATATTCTGTTGTCATATCCACAGGCAGTAGAGTATGATGTGTATCTGCACCTCAGCTGGGTTGGTATATGATCCAAGACATTTAAGCTACTGGAGGATTCTGTCTTCTAAATGAGCATGGTACTTGAGGTATAGGCCTAAATTTGTATCTGGTAGCCCTGCTGCAGAGAAAGCAATTGCTCAAATAGAATAGTCTAGATAGCTGGAATAACTAACTTTTTAGAAGTATAAAGCAGGTTTCCCTAAAGCACGTCATTTAGAGTCTTCTATTTTATTATTATTTTTATGTTGTTTATTAAATCAGAGAGAAGTGTGCTTGATCCAAGTGGTCTTATAGTCATGCAGATGTTTATATGGAACTCACATGCTTTCTGAGCTGTACCTTTTCAGTTTCCCTTCGTTTCTTAGAGCACACTTCTGCTTTCATATTCTTCTTGCAGTCAAGTCAAGAAGTTAGTCTTTAGGGTCACACCAAGGTAAGAGTATATTTTCAGAAAAGTTTGGAGTCGGCATTGTCACAGAAGATCCCCTGCCCTCCTCATGTCAGTGCAAGCACTTGAGTAGCTGCATAATCAACTGGATTCAGAAACTGATCCAGGTAAACATGATCCAGCTAAAAAACATGGGTTAGTTTTAACCTAGATCAGGTCCCTGATCTGTCTTGTTTTGTAGGTGTGTGAAAGCCCATGTTTGCACAGCAGAGGAGGCAGTGCAGGGGCTGAGTTTGAGCAGCAGGAAGAAAAAGAGAACACTTCTTTCAGCAGTCTTGGCTTGTGGTAGCTTAAATTGATCACTAGTTTAAGTTGCTGAAGCCTAAAGGTCAGTTTAACCCTTATAGTAGATGACAGACACAAAGCCTGTTTCTGGATTTCCTACATTTCAGCTTGTAGGTCAGGGTTTGTCTTTAGCACTTGTTTTATTTGTTGTTCATGCCCATGTGTCTGTGCATCTACTATATATACCTTTTCTTGTGGTTTATCCTTTATTACCTGAAAATGCTGACATCCCGTGATGTCAATAATTGTGAAAGGAGACATCATGGTTAGAGAGCATTACCACCCATTTTCCCTGATATCTCCAAACTCTGTATGTACTCTCTCTAAGGTTTCATCCAGTTTTCTGTTCTAAAGCAAGTCACCTCCTTTCTCTGTTCCTCCAGTTGCTAAGCAGCAGCTGTTCTCCTCATTAGCCAGCTATGTATTTGCATGAAAATAATCAAGCTTGAATATATAACTACTTCTAATCGTGCACAGTTAAGCAACTCAAATAAAAATTTGAGCATTAATAGTATTAGTTATCACTGTAACGGATGACTGTCTTAAAAGTTAGAATTTTCCTGTAGAGTAAAACCAATATAATTTTGCCTTTTTTTTTAACTAAATGCACATAATTTTTTTCTTTCTCTTAATCCTTACTGTGTACTAACTTAAATGAAAATGGTCACACAATGATATCAGCAGTTCACAAAAAATTTTAAATGCAAATATGAGTAGACACAATCATTTAGCAACTAAACATGATGGAGGGCAGGGAAAAGCCACATTTTTCAAATAGCTAGCTATGATAGCAGAATGCAACAGAATGTGGTGGTAGAAGTTTAGACTATCACAGAGAGAATACATCTTAAATTTAAAATTGACTTCTGTATCTGTGTTTGAGTTCCTATTGATTTTGAGGATGTTCAGTATTTCTGAGATCTTTGGTCTGAAATCTTGGAGTAGTCTCTCAGTCTGGAGATGCCCTGGATTTATCCAAACTATATTTCAGAATGAGGGCTGAGTATGGTCCACACATCCTCAGGTGTTGATTTTTCAGGTTACAGAAACATGGTTTCTGCAGAGAGAAAACCTGGGCACGTGAATCAGGAGTAATAATATGTGGTCCATCCAGTTGGTATCCTGACCTAGACAGTCAGATTTTCTACTTTACACAGGAAGTGTATTTCCTGGTGTACCCCATGAACTAAGTGAATGAAAAAAGACAAAATCTTCAGACTAAAGTATTTGGTGCTATGCTGTGTAACTTTGGACTGCCAAACCTGTGCATACCTTGCCACATATAAGAGTTCATATTCTCATGTTAGGCTCTGAGGTTCCCTGAACACTCAGTGCAAGGCATAGTCCTCTTAGTCCACAGAAGTGAGTACTTTGGATGAGAAGTTTTCTACAAATGCTGAGAAAGTATAAACTGAATATTCTTCTGCCCAAAGGAGTAAAGCCGAAGTCTTCTCTTGAGATTCTCAGCTGGGAATTCTCTGCTAGAGTTAGGTACCTAAACAAGTACAACCTTTATCTTATTCGGGAGATGAAAGAACAAGGAAAGATAGCTCATGCTTCCAAGTTGAGCAGATCTGGTATTTGAAAACAGATCCACATTTCACGCATGAGTGCCTTAACAGTAGGTTAATGGATGAACTAATACACCTAGGCAAAATATTAGGAAATATTAATTTCTGGTGTTCTTTCATGTTTTAAGATAGCTTATTAGACCAGACATCATAGGCAAGGTATGCAGGAGGATTCCTCATATGAGAGTCCTGGCAAGCCTTGCTTATACTCCAGGTAGTTAGGACCACTTGTGCCAGAATTTGAGGCAGCAATTGCACATGCCCATCATACCAGTGAAGTCAAGTACCATCTGAATTTTATCTTAACTTGTAGGATACTGGCTTAGAGTGCCACTTAGGCTGCCAAATTCATTTGTGGAGGTAACTGTGCTTTGAAAATAATGCTTAAATCCTAATTAATAAGATTTTTTTATTATTATTTTTTCTTTCCAATTCTTAGTGAGTAGATAACGGGCTAGGCAATAGGCTCTGAAGTGTAATGGAGTCAGGTTCTGTCAAAACCAGGACAATCACACATTTAATCAATGGCCTTACACCAACAGTGTCTTACCACTAGAAAGCTGATGAGAAAACTAACCTAGGTCTCATTCTGAAAATATTAGACATATCAAAGCAGTCTTTAGCAAAGGCACTTGTTAAACCTGTCAGGCCAAGAATGGTGCCATATGACTGGAAAGTAACAAATGCGTTTGAAGGAGAGCCCAGGGAAGTACCATGTGCAACTGTTGCAGTTTGTGGAACACAGGAAACAAATTAAAAGACAGGTTAAGCAAAGGAATAGAAGTAAAAATAAAGTGTCTGTTGGTCTAGTAAAGTTGGATTTTGTTGGGGTTGACTGGGTATTTTTTTGATAAAATAATTAATTTATTGGAGAAGGAAATGAAGATTTAATCTGTACTTTATAAAAAGATTCAATATAGTGCCATATGAGAAATTGATTAGGACGCATAATGTAAAGAATTGCTAATGGGAAATGACAGTGGATTGTGTTGAAAGAAGGACAGTAAAACTGGAAATTTGCTACAGGTGGAGTCCACCCATTTAATGTCTTTAGCGTAGTCCTATTTAGCATATAAATAAAAGTTGCTGGTAACCTTAAGTTTGGAGGAGGGAGAACAGGCATATCATATAGGAAGAATAGTGTGGTTTAGACTGGAATAATGGGAATGTCATAATATCTTGCATATGAAAGGCTAGATTTTGCACTTTAGAATTGCTATGAATTTTCTGTTCTTAACGAGAATGTCAGAAATGACAGAAGATCTGGGAGTCAGAGTAGTATGAATCTACTCCCATCATGGTGTCTAAAAGATAAATACAATAATAAACTGCATGAAGCGAGTTATCAAAGCAAGTGATTTATCAATGTGATTATTCAAGATCTTGGTCATACCTTATTTGGACTATGTTTTCAGTTGTCATCATGATTAGATATCAACTGGAAATGAGCTGGCCATGAAAGGAGGTTTCTAAGCAATGGAGCAATGAATTGTTTCTCTCAGTGAAATCAGCAGGGCAGAGCGTTTTAGAAAGCTTAATATGGAGGTTGATGAGGTGATGAACAGGGTTATATATGATGTTTTCTGGTTATTGCACGTGACTGCACCTGATGATCAAAATTCTAGAAGAATTTGCATGTAGTTCCCTGGACATCTCAATAGTGGGTTCCTCTAATCGATGCAGACAATTTAGCCGTTAGGATAAATGATTTTTTTATCATCATTGTACAAAATGTATTGTATAGCATGGATATGGTATAGCTTTCTGTTTCAGAAAACCTAGACTGTAGCACAAAATGTGACCCTGTTGCAACACATATTGTGGCCTCATGTATATCTTTATATCTATAAATGAGTTGTTTAAAAAAATCTATAAATTTAAAAATATATACATTCATATACATAATGTTTAAATGAAAATGCAAAGCCACCCTTGACCATTTTTGTTTTCTGGGTTGTGTTTGCATTTAGCAACTTATATTTCAAATAAAAGTTTTGATTGAGAGTTATTAAATTTTCAGTTTGTTTCAAAAGTAACAATTTTTTTTCCAACGTTTTCAGGTCTTGTCGCTGCCTCGTATCAGGGGAACCTACCAGCAAACATGCGTAAAGGAAAATGCATAAGTATTCAAGAAAATTATATAAACTGAAATTTAAAAATGAATAAAGAATTACATGTGTAACAATGTAGAACTATACCACTTTTTAAAAATTGAAAAAATGTATTTAATTGAAAAGCAGCATATGCATAATGTAAGAAAATGGTCGGTAAACACTCAATTTTAATTCTAAATATGAGATTCCTGATCTGTTCTGTTCTGTGCTGACAGACTTTACATGTCTAGAAGGGATCGAGGTTCCCTCCTATGTCTGGAAAATGACCTATTGTCAAGAGCAAAATAATTATATGATCGCATAAGGAATTAAGTTTAGTATGAAAAGAACACATACATTGTTAAGGAACAGTTAACAGCATAGTAATAACTGAAGTTTAGTGATTGGATGTATGACAATGAGAATTTTGTAGATGAAATTTGATTATGATGAACTGATAAAGTCTTAGATAATTGAGGAATGTGCTAGAGCTGTTTTTATGAGTGGCATTGCTGAATCAGTGTAATTAAAAAAAAGCCCATCTCATGCTTGGGTCTAATGACTATAAAAGTTTGATATGGACTTAAAAGAGAAAACTGTGTGTAACGACACATAATATTTGAACATTAGTACCGTTTGTAGGAGTGGTACGTTCGAGAGTTAGAGTTACTGGCAGGTAGTGGAGTATAAAGGGGAAAATGGTTGAGCGATTGAATAGCTTTCGTTGTAAAAATAAAAGTAATTGGTTTGTTTTTACAACAGAGCTGCCAGTTGAGGCTGCATGTGGTTGATCCTTCCATCATCTTCCCAGGAGAAAGCATATGTGGGTGGGGTTTATCAACTTAAAGTGTATTTGATTTATATGTACACATATCTACACATGTACATATCTCTACCAAACTCTGATTTTTTTTTTTCCATACAGTGCAGCTCAGGTAAATGCTTGTAAGAATTGATTTTAGAGAGGCAAGCAAAAAATAATTTTTTGTATTCTAGTTCTGATGCATAGCTGAAGCATTTAGTTGAAACTCTCCATTGAGAAATATGTCTGATATGAAGAGTTAGCCCAAATGGTTCAAATAGTAAGTAATTAAAAAGATTTCTTAATGGAAAATTTTCAAGTGCTGTAACTGCCAAAAGCCCTATCAGTCTCCTCTAACTTCCGTAGCCAAATACACATGAGTATGTGGTTACTATTTGAATTTTTATTGTTCTAGAATGTAAAATGTTTCTGTGAATGAATCACAAAAATGGGGCTGGATGGTAAGTGGTGAAATCCATTTAATTTTAGATGGTGTATTTTTTTCTGCCATGGAGTCTGACTTATGGGAGGCATTCCTCATTCATGCATCAGACAAAGTGAAAGAAGCCTTATTCCAATATGTAGATCACAAACAGCCATCTGTTATCTAAACAGAGAGAGAGAAGTGTCACCATAAGAGTAAATTTAAAATGTTTCGAGAATAAATTAGAGATGGCAGAGCTCCATTAAATGTTTTGTCCGTTTCTGTCAGTATTGGTCCCTGTAATATATGAATGTATACATTATACTGCAGTTTCGGATGCCTACTATTTTTTTTCTATTAGGACACTTGCATATGGTTTAGAATTCAGTATATGTTTCCTGTATTATCGGAATCTTTCAGTTCCTAATTAAATATGTATATATAACTTTTTCTTGCTTAAAATAGTTATTTTTCTTCCCTTGAAATAATTTTCCAGGACAAACTGAATGTTAAGAAAAAAGCATTCTGAACTTCTTACTTGCTTACCTTGAGCAAGCAAGGTAACACTTGTGTAGGTTTGTAACATTTCCTTTTGAGTCTTTCCAGATCCCAAAGAATTTATGTTATTTTTATATTAATTCCATCCAATTTCCAGAGATCTTTTTCGTAATATGCCTACAGCTCTTTGGTGAATTCCAGGTGTGGTTGTAAAAAACATGGATGAAGAGTTCATGGTTTATGTCCAGACAGAGTTTTCTACTTTCCTTCAGGCACCCGTATGACCTCCGTGTATAGGGCAGAATTAATTACTTAGAGTAACAATGTTTGGTGCATCAAGAGGCTTGAAGGACTTTGTTGATTGTCCACAAATAAAGTGTTCTACAGTCTGCCCTACAGCTGTACATAGAGAAACTGTTACCTTCCTGCTCCAGGATACAGTGCTTCCAAGTATGCAAGTCAAATCTAAATTAGTCTCTTTGCTGATACTGTATTACAAATCTATTTGTAGTTTCTGCTTGTTTGTTATGCTTAGATCCTTTACAAATATTATGCCTCTGGGGTATTTGCATCCTGTTGAATATATTCCATAATCTGTTCCAGAATATTTCTCTCAGTCTCTTCCGTAGCAGTAGCTTGCTCTTTTTTTTGTACTCAGTTTCATTTTACTGTTTTCTGGCTGCATTTTAGCCACACTAAGTTACTCTGAAGTATCTCAATGTCTTCAAAGTTGTCCGCATTGTGGCCTCTTGGGGATTAAAGAAGATGTCAAATAAAACAAGGCCTCACAACAATTTCTGTGGCACCACACATATAGATAGGTTGCTATTTGTCCTTTATCCTAGGATTCTTTGCTGTCAGTTTTAAGTTTTATCTTGAGCCCTACTATTTTAACTTTTTTCCTTAAGCCTCAGAATTTTTACACAGTCCTTGTGTCCTTGTACCTCTTGTTCAGCATTGTAATCTATCCAACACATTCTGAGTGATTTTTGAGGTTTCATGAGAGTACCAAATGCTTTCCTAAAATTGAGGGACGTAATATCTGAAGATTTCGCTTGGACTGTGTATTTTTTTCTGGCTTTTGGGGAAAGTGTTGTTTGTTTTATTGTAAGCTAAATATTACCCGGTGTTCTGTTGTCCTTTAGGGCTAATATTTTCAGGCTTGCCTGGCCTGAAATTGAGTTTAATGTAGTTTAGAATTTCAAAGGTAGTGCTCTTATATATGTGTTTAAAAAACTAATTTTGTGACTACTGATTCCTAGTTTCAAAAATGCTCACTTACTGAGCACTTTTTGCTAGTGTTCTTTTTTGCTCAGTACTTGCATTGAGGGTACTTTTCAACTTTAAGAGTTTGCTTCTTCCAATGCCAATCTTAATGGGAATACATAAACAGGAGGGGGGGGGGAAGAATGGTGTCTTCGTAAAATGCAGAAAACCACAGAATACCATAGAACTATTTACTAGGTATATGATATTTAGCTAGAAATTATTAACGTTTTATTTTAGTGTGACATCCATCGGTAAAACACAGTTGTACTTACTCTTTCCAAAATCAAAACACACTTACATATAAAGATGAAAATACTGGTATTTATGGTAATTAATAATACTGTATTTCTGTAAGTTCACATTATAGACTCTCAATGCAGTGAACAAAGAAGACATTGCTAGGCATATGGCACATGGAAAAAAGGCAATGCAAACAGTGGTATACAGGTAATCCCAAAATGAGATTACTGTAGCTGAAGTTCATCCATAAGATGGTCTTCCTAGATATATATTCCATTTATAAATACTACTCTGTGTGCTTGAGATGATGATTAGTATGATGGAAGGAGGATCCTGGTAATTACAGGCCTGTCAGTCTGACCTCAGTGCCAGGGAAGGTCATGGAACAGATCATCCTGAGTGCCATCACGCGACACGTACCAGACAATCAAGTGATCAGACCCAGTCAGCACGGGTTTATGAAGAGTAGGTCCTGCTTGACCAACCTGATCTCCTTCTATGACAAGGTGACCCACTTAGTAGATGAGGGAAAGGCTGTAGATGTTGAGTACTTAGACTTCAGTAAAGCCTTTGACACTGTTTTCCACAGCATTCTCCTGGAAAAACTGGCAGCTCATGGCTTGGGTGGGTGAATGCTTCACTGGGTAAAGAACTGGCTGGATAGCTGGGCCCAAAGAGTTGTGGCGAATGGTGTCAAATCCAGTTGGTGGCTGGTCACGAGTGGTATGCCCTGGGGCTCAGTATTGGGGCCAGTTCTGGTTAATCTCTTTATCAATGATCTGGATGAGGTGATTGGGTGCACCCTCAGTAAGTTTGCAGATGACAGAAAGTTGGCAGTGTTGATCTGCTGGAGGGTAGGATGGCCATACAGAGGGATGTGGACTGGCTGGATCGTTGGGCTGAGGCCAATTGCATGAGGTTTAACAAGGCCAAGTGCCGGGTCCTGCACTTGGGTCACAACAACCCCAGGCAGCGCTACAGGCTCGGGGAAGAGTGGCAGAAGGGCTGCGTGATGGAATAGGACCTGAGGGTGTTGATCAACAGCTGGCTGAACATGAGCCAGCAGTGTGCCCAGGTGGCCAAAAGGCCACCAGCATCCTGGCTTGTAGCAGAACTAGTGTGGCCAGCAGGACTAGGGAAGTGATTGTCCTCCTGTACTCAGCACTAATGAGGCCCCAGCTTGAACACTGTGCTCAGTTTTGGACCCCTCACTGCAGCAAAGACATGGAGGTGCTGGAGAGAGTTCAGAGAAGGGCAACAAAGCTGGTGAGGGGTCTTGGGCACAAGTCTGATGAGGGACCTGGGGCTGTTTAGCCTGGAGAAGAGGAGACTGAGGGGAGACCTTATCGCTTTCTACAACTACCTGAAAGGAGTTTGTAGCGAGGTGGGTGTTGGTTTCTTCTCCCAAGTAACAAGTGATAGGATGAGAGGAAATGGCCTCAAGTTGCATCAGCAAAGGTTCAGATTAGATATTAGGAAAAATTTCCTCACAGAAAGGGTTGTGAAGCATTGGAACAGGCTGCCCAGGGAAGTGGTGGAGTCACCATCCCTGGAGGTGTTTAAAAGATGTGTAGACGAGGTTCTTAGCGACATGGTTTAGTGCCAGAGTTAGGTTATGGCTGGACTCTATGATCTTGAAGGTCTCTTCCAAACAAAACGATTCTATTATTATTAATGATAATAATAATAATTACCAATTCTATTAGTATCTACTGAAGGATGACACTTAAAATGCAGGCCCCATCATCATACAGATCTACCTGAACAATTTTGGAGTCTTGCAAATGAAATTAATTTTGTTACCAGTATATTGATCATTTTGAATCTCAAAGCATGAGATAAGTAAAGTTGGAGATACGAACTTGGGAAGAAAACAAATTTACAGAGTATATCTGCTAATCTAACATAGTATGTTAATTTAAGTTAGGAAAGTTTGAAGGGGAAGACACCATTATTCTCTTTCCAGATTCTTGGGAGGAAAATTGTGTGTGTTGCTTTCGGTCTCTTAGTCAAGTACAGAAATTGGATACATTCTCTCTGAAAGCTGTACAGTTAAGTGACTGAGACTGGATTCTGTTATAAAGTGGTGCATATTTCCTGCTGTCTCTTGAGTAATCTTGCAGCTGCTTTAGTTAGAAAATCAGTGATACTTGTTTTCCTCCAAAAGCAGGAACCTGATGGCTTGGCTAGTAAGATTAAACAACACTGCCCCCCAAATCTGTAAAGTATTAAGTACTATGCCATATTCTAATCTCTCCACCCACCGCACCTTCACCTTCCTTTTCCTATGCTACTTTTAATCCTATTTTCAGGAGACAGTATTTTGCATAGTTATTTTTCTGAGGACAAGACTTAGGCTTTTGACTGATTTAATTCTTTTTCTCTAATAATTAAGTGATATGTTTGTGTCGGGACCATGCTTTTTTTCAAAGAAAATGATTGTTAAAAGTACTAATACACATGGAAAAATAGGAAATTATTATGCTGTAAAAAATAACTTTGAAAGAGTCTCAGATTGTTCAGAGAGGGAAAAGAGCCTTCCAAGAAGTGGTCACGTTCTCACACTCAGCTTTAAACACATTCTTTATCTTTAAAAGGAAACAGAAGAGAATCAGTCAGTAAATCAAATGTAGTTGTGAGCTTGTCTGCAAAACCATATCATTCTGAAATAAGGCATTAGGACTGGATTTTTGAAACAAGAATTGTCAGTGCCAAGACCTCTTGTGCTTTGAGAAAAGTGGGTGTGTCTTTCTTTAGACAACACCTTTCCTGCATCTCCTGATTGTTTTTCTTCATCATTGTCGAAAGGTAGCATTTATGGTGGCTATTCTGGATGAATTTTTAGGCACACATTAAAAACCAGACTGTATTTTTGCACTGTAATGAATAAGCTTTTAAAATCACTGTATTTTTTTAATATATATTTGTTTGAAAAGGAAATTGGATTTCTTACCAAAAAACTCTTCACATTTTCTTTGTTGTTGCTGGAGGAAAAAAATACATATTTAGAGACCACATGTTTCAGCTGCAACTTTTTAAACCTGTTTTGTGATAAAGATTTAGCTACTAGTAACCTGCGTTTCTCTGTATTGCTCCAGCACAAGATTACTAGTCAGTTCCCTAATTTCTTCTTTTCCTGCATGCCACAGGATTGCTTTTTGCCTGGAGTACTTCAGAAATTGCTTATTTTAAACAAAACAAATCAACAGCATCCATGGTTTTTAAGCTTATGCAGAGTAACTTTATCTTTTATCACACTTTGAAAGTATTAGCATTTTTTTGAATTAAATAGTTCTGTTTAGAAGTAAATTTTGCTCAGATAAAAAGAAAATACAGCAGTAGTTGCCAAAAGGTATAAAGTGCACTACCTGGAAACGTGTCCTTTATTTGTCATGTTCTGACAGAAAAGGAGACAAATGAGCATGTTAGATGCACAACGTTTCTGTAAATATTGTATTTTTGTTAGCATAATTCATTTCTGTGTCCCTAATAAAACCAAAACTTTTAAAGCTTACTTTAATTTAATAATGTATAGAATGATAACACTGCTACTTCTAAGGTTTAAAAATTCCACATGATTTGACATGAACTGTACTGTGACAGTAGAATTAATAATTTTCTCCTTGGCTTCTCTGTAATGTTTCTTGCCATGTATTACGTCTATACTGTGAAAAAAGGGGCTAGAGAGACCACTGTGTCCCTCTGCCTCCAAATACTGTCCCCTGAGCAGTGTGGCAGCACTGGCTGAGATGGTACCAGTTGTTATAGAGCTGCACTGCCATACAGCATGCAGGCAGCTTAACAGCCTGAGTCACGAGCAGCCTGGGGTTCAAGCTTATTCCTTGGCACCATTTTACTAAGCGCTATAGGCAGGGCAGCAGTGTCTCAGATAAGGTTTTTTAAATGTGCCAATTTGCCAAATTCAGAACAAGACCTTTAGGGGTATTCAGTTCCACTGATTTATTTTGTTTCTAAGTGCTTCAAATACATTAATTACTTTCCATAATGTCCAAATAAATGAGTAGTAAGGGCACTTACTTAAGAGTCCCTAGGCCCTCCACTTAGTACTATGTATGCAGGCTATATAATTGCTATTTAATGAAAAAACATAAGCAGGCCTAAGAGATTAAAACTTCCTTATTTTTTTTTGGCCTCTTAAGTCTTCTATTCCTCAGCATAGATTGGCAGAAACACAAGCTAGATGTAGGAGGCGCTTCACACGCAACCACCTGCTGATAGGGGCACTCTCCTAAGAGACAGGAGAGGCTGGTTTGGTGTCCTTCAAGCGATGGAAAGCCTAAAATCCAATCTGCTATTGCTCCTTCAGCTGCTATTGGATAATGCAGTGTCCTAACCCCTCTGCTGCTACATAAGAGTGTGCAACAAAGGTACGTGTCCCAAAGGGTGGGGAGATATCCTTAACCTCTGCCAAGACTTAGCTCTAGAAAAGCTCTTAGGCAGCAGATGTAAATTTTTGCCTCATGTACCTGAATTTTGCCAAGGAGACAGACTGAACAGCAATAAATCGCCTTCTGTAACCTGCCATCTGAGCTGTCGTAAGTATGTCTGTGGTTAAAACTATTAAGAATGCAGGAGTTCTGGTGCATTTCTGTCGCCAGGTACTGCTGTTGGAGGACTGAACTCTCTAGCTCCATATATTCACCTATCTTCATCGGTTGGGTGGAGTGCTGTTTTATGAGAATAGCAATGTTCTGTACCCTGTTCACGTGGGCATGAATGGCTACACAAAGGACAAAGTTCTAAAGAATTAGGTCAGTAGGTTTTATATCTAATTAGGCCTCTAATCCTACAAAGCACTTACAGATTTTGCATTATTATATGCTCATTGTGTCTTAAATGGAACTACTCATTTGAGTGAAGTTGTGGGTGTAATTGCATGCAGGATCAGATCTGGGCAATCACATTTTAGCTTATTATTCATACTGTAGCACTGTAACAAATCAGATATCTCTGATGTTACCTCTTGCCCCAGTCAAGATGAAGGGATATCTGAAACTGAATATGTTTCTATGTAATGGCTTGCACTCCATTTCCATGCCTATCCAAATCAAGCACTTACACAAAGGCACATCATAGAGAGTATTTTAACTGTTAAGAGAGTCATAAGGCATAGGTTTTCAATGCAGAAGGTCATGAGGCTGCAGTTTCACTGGCTTATGTGCTGTATTTGCATAGACAGATATTGAGACAGTTAATGGTAGTGCAGAATGCTTTAATGATTTTCATTTGCATCAAGCTGTTCTCACCTCTTAGGAACATAATGGATAAATAAAAGAGGCCTTTTGTTTGCTCTTCATGAAAGTTAGCAGTGATTAAGTGGTGCTGAGGGAACAGACTCATGCTCTCATGTAAAAAAAAAAAAACAAAAAAACAACCAACAACAACGCTGTCCATCAAAGCTGACTTCAAAGTGACCTGCTTCATTTTGATTTAACATGGCACTTGAATAATTTTATTTTAATGTTATGCACATTTCCTAACTCGAAACACAGAACTGGTCGCTTCTAACTGAAAATACAGAAATAGTTATTACATCAGACACAAAATACTCATAATTTGTTAGGGTACTCTTTATAGTGTTGAATTACAAACAAAGCTATATACACTTAGATCAATATTTCTTCCAGATGGATTCAGTGGCCACTTTTATTATTAAAAGTTATTTCCAGAATGTAGTTGTGGGCAAATTTTTGCGCTATACTATGGTGTTTCATAAGAAAGTCTGTGACAGAGACTGGCTAGAGAAAATCTCATCATGATTCCTCAAAGAATGCCATATTCCATGAAGGTTTGGAGAAATCTTCCACATGGAGACTTTATCTCTAAGAATAAAACTTTAAGAATAAAGCTCTGTTTTTAAATACCTTTGTGGTCATAATGGTCATGCTTAAATTTTTGTTCCTAATATATAGTCACACATGTCATGTACCTATTGCCCTGATTTAAGCACTGGCACCTCAATGCCAGTATTTTTTAATTATATTTTTCTAAATGTGTTAGAATTTCAACTTCATGTGTCACATTGAGAAGCACAGCCAAGACACTTCATATCCCAAATACCCAAATTTCAGCAGTCTCCATTTAGGGTACAACGGTACAATGTTGCTGATAGGAGCCAGCCTGAACAGACTTGCAAGTACTTGGGTCTTTTGTTTTCAGTTAATAACTTCCAGTCCTTTCAGTTTCTAACCTCCTGCCTTTGAGATAGTGATCTTGAGTACTTCTTGTGGCATTCAGCTTTTCACTCTCAAGGCTGTGTCATTTAAATCAAGATACAGAACTTGACTTCATGTATTTGGAATACCTTCCATTTTCACAGAATTAATAGGATATTTGGGGAACACAAAGTATGCAAATTCAGACCTGCTGAATACATAATTTTTATGGCCCTTCTGTTTTGTATTGGCTTCGTAATTTGTCCAGTGCTTGACTGAGGGCTAATTAAATTACTGAATTTACAATGAGAATATATTAGTCCATCCTTCCCTTCACTGATTTTAATTCCTTATTCCTCCAGTTAATTTTCTTTTAAATCTGCCTTTGTGTTCTCAGTGTGGCAGAAAAAGGACTAGTCAACAGCCTGAATACAGGGGCAGCTGGGGGAAATTTCCGTCTGCAATCAATCTCCTCACTGCAGGAGGAGCGCTGGATATCCTTACATGTACAATAAAGATGACTGAATTCAGTGATCACTGCCTGACCAGCGTAACAATTCGTTAGTGATTTATGGCCAGTTGGGAGAGAAAGAGTTTGGGATGACATCTAACGAGAGATCTGTGCATGTGAGGATATGATTATCTTGGGTTAGGAATAAAAGGCCTGTTTGGAGGTATGTGTAATTTCAGTGTGTAGTAAGATGCAAAGTGTTTTCATGCATGGAAATAAGATCCATTACTGTCAATGTTTTTCAGTACATGTAGACAAAAATGTATTTTACATGTATTATCAGTGTAGGTTTTTTACATTTTCTGTGTTTACAGCCTCACAATGGCCTTGATAATCTTGGTTTTTAGTCATACGCTTATATGCAACACATGGAAATATAACTCACTAAGTACATATGACTAAGGAGATACTTCAGAAACAAATCCTAGAAGTGAAGGTGAAGCATTGTAGCCGATTCGGACAGAATTACGGCAACTCCTTGCCGTAGTGGGGAAACTTTGTTCAAAACCAAAAATGTTCTTACAGTTTTAATTGAGTGGCAGAAAATTACTTCTGTGTGGTCATCTGTGCTAAGAGTTTCTTTAAAACCAACATTTTCCATTTTTCCTTGTTTATTTCTTTTTTGGCTAGTAGTTGTCTCCATGAATTAGATTAATAAACTATGATTCTAAGGAGGATAAAATGTTTTCTGGAGAATTCGATCCAGATGTATATTACTGTTTCAATAAATATCTTTCAAGTATTTAGGCTGAAGAAGATTGGGAGGGGGAGATTTTATCTTTTTTTTTTTTTTTTTAATATCTCGGTTAACTTGGAAGCAGCCAAATTCTTGATGTGTAAAACTCCAGGAAAGTCAATAGTATTTCAGCAGTGATTCATGTGGCCCTTGGGTTTTGGACTGTATCATATTGCAAGCTCCTAAAATAAGACTGTTTAGAAAGCTACAGGCTTCCCATCTTTTTGTCTGGAAAAGTTATAAAATGGAACAGGCAGGCTTTTCACTGAGCTGCTGAGAATGCAGTTCTGGCTATGCAATCAGGACTAAATAAGGAGCAAGATTTGCACTAAAAATAGAAATGGAGGCTGATCCAACTGCAGTGTGAGTTATAATCCTTACACAGCAAAGGGCTGGTAGGTTCAACTGAGGACACTCAGTTACAGAGAATCAAATAAACTTTATCCTGGTCCTGAAAAGCCACCATACCCCAGCTGCTCTAACCAGATTTTCACCAGTCAGCAGAACTGTTAATCGTTCCTTCAAATTATTTAATGTTATTTCAGATTCAGAATTTTTTTTTTTTTGTGAGGGAGAGGATTATATTTGCCACATAGTAAGAGGGAAATGTGGGTTGGGCTTATGTGACTGTGCTTGAAGAACATGGGGGGAAAATGACACAGAGGGATTTACTGCATTTTCTTCACAGCTGGATAAATATTCTACATCCTTATCACTCCTTTGAGCACTAAGCCAACGTGCCTGATGACATTACGTGACTCAGGTGGGCACACTGAGCTGATTTGGGTATCTGGGCAGCCCTGGTACCTTGTCACAGACTCTGCAGGTCACAGGGTGTGCTTTGGGGGAAGTTACTCCACTTGTTTCAAGAACAAAGTACAGAACAGTGTAGGTCATTCCTTCCCCCTCCCCTTTGTTGGTCAAATAATTCAGAAAATGTGTATCTTATATTTGTGTATTTCCTTTCAACTATCACATGCCTCATAAACCTGACCCAAAACTTGCTTAGGGAGTTCGAATATATCCTTTGATATAGAAAAGATTATGTGATTACTTATTTATTGTTAGGAACATTTGACTATTAAATATTTGGATTACATGAGCACAGCCAGCTACAGCTGTGTTCTGTTCGCTTTCTTTGCCTGTTGCTGTATCTCTTCAGGCAATGAAACAGCAAGCAGGAACAAATTTTGTTACTCCAATCTTAAAAACGAGAGGTTCTGTACAGACTTCAGTAATTCATAATATAATTTCAATGTCTCTAATGGGATTACGTATGAAAAATAACAAAATTAGTAGACACCAAATCAATCTCTTCTACTACCTAAATGTTAAAAATATTTTAATTAAATTTTATTTTTTAATGAGCTGCAGAATTTGTTACTGAAAATGCACACTGTTCAGGTACCTCTTGCCTGTTAATCACAGGAGTAGCTCAGTCAGATTGGAAGACAGTGGAGGAGAAACATTTGGGTCGTTTGACACATGGGAAAGCTTGGACAGCAGTGGGAGCATGTGGAAGAAGACCAAAAGACGGAGGTCATCAAACTTGAACAGGCCAAGAACAAAGCAAATAAAATATGCAGTGTCAGTGAGACACTAATCAATTATTTGGTTGCATTTTCCTTCCATACTTCCCTCCTCACCACAGTATGAACTACAATATTCCCTGTTTCCAGACTCCTATGCCAGCACCCATATCTTGTCCCCTTCGCATCCCATACTGAATGTGCAGCTGAGCAGAAGCTGCGAGCAGCTGCCTCATAGAACGGTGAGCTGATCGACACCATCTCAGTGGTGGGGAGGCAGCAGCCTCCATCTCCAGCTGAATTCAGACGCCTTTTTTTTACTGTTTTGTTGTTGTATTCTCATTACTTGTGCTTGTATTTGAAGATGTGTGTTCGATATGGTTCGATATGGATGGTGATTGATAATTGCTGTGAGTGCTGAATGGTGAAATATGTGTACCATCATGTTTTGCTTGCATTCAAAACTCATACTGATTAATTATTTCATTTACTGACTTAAGCTAAATCTTTATAAGACTATATAGGGCTTTGCATTTGTTTAACTATGGGCTACGCACACCCAGTTTTTGTATATCTTTAGATATTACTCTTTGGAACAAATAGTTTGGTGTAGTAAAAGCAACACAAGCCTGCAGTGCAGATAAAGTAGTTTTACTGAATTCACTAAAATAAGCTAAGTACTTGTATCAGCTTAATGTTTACAATTAAAAAATCACACCAAATCCAACAAAGAATTGTAAAAATTATATATGGAAAGAGAAAAATCATTTTAATATCATATTTTAGGTGACTGAAGGTTGTACAAAGAGGAGATGGCATTACTTGAACTCACAGTTTCAGTTCAGGTAGAGGCTTGCTTGAACATCATAGCAGTTTACAGTGAGTTTGGTTCTAGATTAGAAAATGGTGGTAGTGAAATATGCAGTGTAACTGAAGTGTTAAGAGAGAACTCCAAAGCTTAATATGAACACGTGTGCAATTCTACCTTAGCTGCCTTTTCACTGTTAATTTTGAAAGTAGTGAAAATGTGGACTAATTCTGTGGGTCCTTGCACATGAAAAATGAATGAATTCAAATTAAGAAATTTTTTCTCAAAGAGGACTTGTTTGTTTTTTATCAGAGCCCTTTCAAAGTACAAGGGGAGATCACAGCTGTTCTTTTCATTCACATGTAGTCTAATAAAACAAACAACATATGTATGGGGCATAAGAGTTTAACACTCAGAACATAGGGATTTGTATATGACTTTGAAAACTGTAAATAACAAATTCTGCTTAACCTTTATCCTACCCCCACCAACCTGATTTGTGAGAAAAGATTTGTATTGGAATTGTGTTACATTGTTCCAAAAAAAAAAAACCCACCTCTCACCAAATGCAAGATAGCAAGGTCCACATTTACATTCTCAGCCTTAATTCCAGTTGTTATAGGTTTTCTAGATTTACATAATTACTCCATTTGCATAATCACTTAAGACCTTGATCTGTACTCCAATGAAAGCAGAACTGAAACCTTGCTGAAAATCACATTTACTCACATTTTATACTGCAAGGATACACGACTGACCTCAGGTATGGGCGCATCACCTTTTCTTTGGAGGATGGTGACATCTGGGTACCTGAGTGAGCCTGGTGGGTCAGTACACTGGCATGCTAGTGCTCACAAGCAGTCTGTTGGTGGTCCATAATGTATCTGGAGTGGATAGGGTTTGGAGAGAAGAGGGTATGGAATATACCATGCTTACTTTTGGTCTAAAATACTTTTTGTTCCATTACAGTGTAGACATAGCTGTGGTGGTCTCATTTAGCCTGGGAGATGAAACTTCTAAATACTGGGGATTAAAAAGCAAACCCCAGATTCATCATTCACTTTCTTACAAGTCAAGCGGGAAAAGATTAGGTGAATATTTCACAAATACAAATAAACTCATCCCTCTATTTTTTTTCTTCTTGTAGACAATGAGCTACAGAAATGCATCAATTTGCACATTGTCACGAGGAAATTTGCTTTTGAATCAGACGTTGAAGTTCCCTTTGACTTCCTCAAACCACAGAATCTTTACCTCTCATTTTACTCTAAAAATACCCTCAATTCAGGGGAATTATGCTTGCTAGATTGAAACACTAGAAAGCAGATTAATATTTCAGTGCAGAATAGGTGGTTGCTATTCTGTTACATGATAGTAGCTAAGATGAATTTCCCGTAGGAAATGGGTAACTCACAGGATATAGCTTAGATCTTGTCACCGCACAGATCATGACAGAAAGTTATTGTCATCTGATAGTTTTTGGATGGCGTCTTTAAAGTTAAGCCAGACACTTAAGCCAGTTTCCAGTTGACAAATACGTAAACCAGAAGAGCCATCATGATAGTTAGCAATCTTCTTGCATGACTTCTTGTCAATAGTGTGAGAATGTGGCATTACTCTCTGTGCCAGGAAGAAATTAAATTATGGCACTTGCATAAAATCTTCTTGTTTGTGTTGTGCTTAATCTGCAGAATAGCTGGGTAAAAGATTTCAGCAGATACTTCTTCAAAACAGAGACAGGAAATCAAAAATATTTGAAGACGTCTTGAGTTATCCTGAATGGACATCTTCACAGCACAGGTCAACAAGACAATAATTTTTGTGTTCCAGGGATAGCTGTTTCCTTTTATACTTACCTGTCAGTCCTTCTAATTCCCAGAGTGCCTGGCAAAATCAAGTAAGACTCAGCAAAATTAACCTTTTTAATCTCCACTTGCCAAAAGAGTCCTGGATTCCAGATATCCTGAATAGAATATCTGCAGAACTTATGGACTACCTGCATTTCAAGCCACCAAACAAAGGAATGGTTTGATATCTGTACTTCAAGTTGTTCCCTCTCACAGCCTGCATGCTGGATGGCTGTTCTCCCACCTCGGACTAGAACTTCTGTCTGGACCGATCAGCTGCTAGGAATCCCTATCCTTGACAAAAATTTTATGCCCTTGATGACTTTTGTCAGCTAGGATGACCTCCTGGAGGCCATCATTTCACTGACAAGCGTGAGGGAGAACTACAGCTGATCTCTCTCCTCTAAGTGGATACAGAGCACGTAATGGCATGCTCCAGTTTTTACCAATGATGGTTGCCAAGCTCCATCTGAACTAGAAAATTCATGTTTCTGTATTCTTCCTTCAAACCACACATTCTGGGAGACAGAGTCATCTTTCCACACTAGGGATGTAACATGTACCCTGTTGACTACAAAAAGTGAAATATTTTAAGATATTCACTTGACTTTTCTGGCCTAGTTATATTCCAGACTGCAAGTCTGTTTTAAGATTGTTGTGGCAATGCCAGGTAACCCTTTAGATCATCTGCTGTCAGAGCAGCATCTGCTCTGGCAGTTTCACCAAGAAAATTATTCATCTTAAACATCTACAGAGCATTGACCTGAAGCTCTGCCTTCCCAATTCAACAGATGTGACGTAGGGTGTATTAACAACTCTTGATGGGACACAACATAAAGCATTGTTCCAACCACAACCTCCCAAGAATCTGAGTCTGCCATGGAAAAAAACCTAATGATTGCTATTGAGTACACTGGGCTGGAAATACAGATATATATTGTGTGTATATACACTGCCAGGAGGAGAACAGAAAATGAGTTACCTGTCAGTAATAGATCAGTGCTAGATGTGTGCATATCCCACACAGCCCCCATTCTCTTTTTGTTATACTCCTGCACACTTGAGATTCTCATACACGTAAGGTGCACTGAGTGTGCTAATGCTCAGATTAAAATCTAAAGGAGCCCCAAGGCTTGCATGTGCTATATAGGTATATCAGGCCCCACAGTCCCATAAGCAAATGTGCAACACTAGCAGATACGCACATACACCTCTCATCAGACTCCTCTTGCTATATTGTAAGTGACTTTTCATCAGAGGCATGAAAAGCTTTCCTACAGGTTCTTTGTGCAGAGAAAGTGGCGATATCTCATAGCATAAAGATGTTCAGTCATACAAAGGATAAAGCGATTGTAAAACCTACACACAAAGCAGCAGTAAGAGTATCTGAACAAAACACATTTGGAATAGCATGAGTTACTACTGCTAAGATATTCTCAAACTCCAAATTTTAAAACCTTCTAATGAAATGTGACATCAAGAAATAACTTGTTTTAAAGCTGTATCTGCAAAAGAGATGTGCAATTCTACTGTCACATATGATATTTAAGGAAATGTATTTCTACTGCCACGTACAATATTTAAGCAAAATTACCAGCAAACATCACCAGGCAAACAGTTGTAAGATGATGCTAAGCCTTCATCCCTAAAAGCAAAAACATAGACCAATCAACAATAAAATAAAAATTGGCAAGAACTTATCACGCTTGCCGCTCTTGAAGAATTTTGTACATTTCCAAATTACAGCCAAGCAAAACAGGTAGACATCTGTCTGCAATCTGCATAGTCGCAGGATGTCTCTTCTGCCAGTTCATCCTTTAAATAATAGTTTCTGTGCAATCATATTGTTGTCATACCTTATATACAGTGGCTTGAACTTATTCCATGTCTCATAAATAACAGTAAACATAGCTGGGGACTAGATAGTGCAAAGCTTAATAGAAAAATAAGGATTCGGTGACTACACAAAAAAAGTAGAAAAGACTGGGAAAACGAGAGCAGAAGGGGAGCAAAAGGGTAAGCTCTGAGGAAAGAGTCAATGCCAGTAAATGTTATAGCCTAATCTCAACAACAACAACAAAAGTAAAGCACAGATGGAAACAGGAGGGCATGTTCATCCAAACCTGTTATAGGAAAGCAAGACAATTGTTCCTCTGTTGCTCTTCAGTGTGTTTTAATACTTATGTATAGAGTTGTGTGTTGTGACTGTTTAGGGAAAGGTATACCTAGAATTTATATAGGTTCTTAAAAGCAAACATATGCCACAGAAGGAGTCATGAAATGCAGAGATAGGAAATAAATGATGGTGTTCATTTCTAGAGAATTCACGGGCCTTCTGAAAGCCAGCGATCAAATTCAGACTTGATCCCCCAATTTAATTAAATAAGCTACAACTGTTACCAGCAGGTTTGTTTTTCTGTGAGTTGAACTCCAGTCTTACCTTTGCCCTTTTGTTTCAGTGGAAGACCAGCATGTACTTACGAACACAGAATTATTTTATTTTCCTTAACGATCAAACCCAAATGTTATTTTACCTTTGCCAGCTTTGTATAGGGTGATGTGCCATCTCACATATTTATTTTTCTGGAGTGAGTCCCAGAAGTATGCTATGCTTTTTCTTGCTCATGTCTCACTAGCTTTATTTATGAGTGGTATACACCAGGTTTTCAGTCCCTGGGGACAGGCCTACACAGGAAATCTGTGGACGATATTTACTATGTACTAGTATGAGAGAAGTAAAAAACCAGCTACCAAATGGTATTCCAAATTGATCCAATTCAAAATTTCAGACTAGATTGTGGATAGGTTAGTGTCCGTGGTTTAAACCACAAATGCCTTTATCTGTCCTGTCATATAGAAGGAAGAGACGTGGTAAAGGTTAGTAAGTCGGAAAGAAATGTTACTTAATGCTCACTGTTGCTCTTTGGCTGCTAAATATTTAAAGTCTCACAATAGACCTTTGTAATAGGATTATGTGGTGTTAGATGAGTGAAAAATGAACTACCGTAGCCTGATTTTCTGTCTGGAATACCTAGCTTCAGTAGGCCTCATGGTTTCAAAAGTTTCCTTTATTTCTGGGGGAATTCCAGGGGTTCAGTTTCATAAAACCAGGCACACAGAGCTTGGGACACACAGATTTAACACAAAAATCAGACTGGCTTTTTTCCTTTTTAGTTGCTTCCTAAAATTAAATGATTTTTACCTGAATTGTTTTAAGTGTGAAGTGGGGGAAAAATCCTTTCATGTCCCACATCCATACCTTCTCTGAAACACCAAACTTGCAAGGAGAATTGAAGGGAACACTTTGGGGGAGTATATTCAGTTCAAAATACCAAAATGTGATCAAGGACAATGAGCCAACATTTCCAGGAGTCTTCCTTGACAAGTAGAAACAAAATAAAGAGCAGATTTTCACTTGGTTTACAGAATTAAAATTCTATTGTTCTCTGGTGACTGAGTCTAATAGCAGTATTGTTATTGATTCTTACTGATTGCATAGAAAGATACCTTTTTTCTCAGTATTAGTTGCATGAGTTCCCTTTGTCTGTAAAATAAATCACGATAAGGCCTTCTTTCTCATATACCATCACAACCAATGAGAGCTGATTAGTATCATATTATCCCTTTGGTTACATCTGTGCAATCCCATTAATTGAAAAATAACATGACCTAGAGAAACTTAATGGCTAGTAATGGTGCATAGGAAAGTTGTTATACAAAGCTTGCTGTACATTTTAAACTGCATTGTATTTACAGGTTGGCTGCTTGAAAAAAAACAGTGTTAGCCATCCCCTAGGACTTCTGTAAGATGCCATAACCACTGGACCGTTCCTCAAAGCGGAACTGATGGATGAGTATTCTGGTGGGTCAAGCCTGGGGCCAAGGCATCCCTCCTCACCTCTTTGATGCTCTGATTCATTTGACAAGCCAGTTTGATATTCATGTATGTGTTCTTCATCTGGCAAGTGTTTCATCCCTAGGTCTCTTTATGACAGCTGCTCCTGGTGGGATCTCTGGGCCAGCTCTAGTGTCCATGCAAATTGGAAGCACAGGGTCTGACTTGCACGCTTGTCTGCGTATCTGTGCATGTCTAGTGGCTTAATACATTGGCAGTCAGTGAGATGGTTTAACATGCTGCTCAGTACAAGGGGCAGGTGGTGTGGGGCTGCTCGTGTGCATGCGAAGCAGACAGAGTGGGGAGCACAGTGAGATGCCGGCCGTAACCAGGGTCGTTCTCCAAAGCGCTGTGCAAAAGCAGCCTTGTGGCCATACGGGTTTTCTAATGATGATGCACAAGTGACTGCACTTCTGTGCCAGGCCGGGTGCCCTTGCCTTGTGCAGTACGGCTGCAGAGCAAGAGGGAAATGCAAGGGCTGTAAGTGTGGCAGGGGAATTAGCACTGCCAGTTTGGTTCCACTGCGCGTCATTGACAGATGTCAGACCTACTGCTGATGTGCAGCACAGAGCTGCTGAGGTGACATGCTGTTTACCACCCTTTACCCTCTTGTTTCTCCTGACACCTGAACTCCCAAAGCAGCTCTCTTCAAGGTGATTCACCCAGTGACCCTAAAGAGCTGATTACTCAGTGGGGTGATATGGAGTGAGGTAGCCTGAGGACAGGCATTACCAGGGGGTGGCCTTGCAGGTTTTGCCATCACAGCTACCACTTTGTAAAATCTGGGATCTGGACTGAGGGAAACCCAGTGTCAGTAAGTAGCTAAAAGGAAGGGCATCATCGTGCCCTCACCACCCCATTACTGAATTAAGGGTCCCAAGTAAAACCAGTTACCTCACTTAGAGCCCAGCGCTTGAGTATCTTCTCCACACGCTCACTGACAGCAGTACCATAACCAGCCCCCTCTCCCCTGACACCTGAACGTGCCAGCAGAGCTCCTAGCCCTTTTCTGTGTGGCAGAGCCTTTACAGTTATTTTAATCAGGTATTGGACCAGACCAACATACATATCCTGGTGCAAGCAGCCATTGCCTGTGGTAGTAGGAGCACATGGGTATTGCGAGTCAGGGTGCAGAGGCTATTGGGGTCTTTCCCTCATCTCAGTCCCAGGACTTTCTTAAAGGCATCCCATCCATCACACCTGCTGCAGCTGATACCTGAGTCAAGGATATAGCACTGGCCTTGCAGAAGCAGCATCATAATTCATGCTGAGTGACAGGTCAGGAAAAAGTACATCCCAGGCTTTGTCCCTGAGCCAGGATACCTTTTGCAGGGGCACTGTAGCTTGTTACATGAAGACAATGTGGGAGAGAGGGCTAAAGGAGGGACTGTGCTGCTGAGAAGGAGAAACAACGAGCCGCTGACTGGGGGTGAGGAGAGAGCGTAGCAGGTGCTGGTGTCTTACCCTGGTCATTAATCCTAGAGGTATTGGCCAAAACTGCAAGGGATGCTCTTGAACATGGCTTGCTCTTTGACCTCTCTTGCTGTTGCCAATGAAATGAGGTTTGCCCTGTGGTGATTCAGGTTGGCTTAGATACGTATTTTTTGAACAAATGAAACTAGCATATGTTACTCGTGAGTTTATGCCCACTTTTTTTTCAGCTGTTTTGGTTGTTTGGTTTTGTTTCATTTTCTTTAATAAGAAACAAATCACTCAGAAGCTTGACTAGACTTGCTTGCAAGTGGTTACGTTTAGCTGTAATCTGCCTGGTGAGTTGTAGGAGGAAAATTGCACTAGTTTGAACTGGATTTAGTAGCAAGGATATTTTAATTTGGGGCAGCAGAGAGAAAATTGTATAACACTGTTGTGCTGTACTGAGTAGGAGAAGCAGCCAGTGAACTGCATGATTTTTCCATCTTTGTAATCAGTTTGTTATGCAGAGAGCAATGCCGTGGGATTCAGCATTTTATCTGCTGGGCTTCCCCTGGCAGCATCTGAAGAAGTTCATTATAAGTGTTTATCACATGATCCACTTAATCAAACCACTGAAACTCAGATAATAAGTCATTCTAACAAGACCCTTCAGAGCTGCCTTATAAGCTACTTACTGATATATTCTTCCTTGGTGAGTGTACAATGAGTTTCCTTGTATCCCGGTCTATGATACAGGAAGTTCATTATCCCCAGTCCAAATTCAGACGTAAAGAAAGGAAGCGGGCTTACAAAGAAGCGACAGATAATTTGCAAAGGATTTTAGTTAGCCACTCAAATCCCACATAAGAGTGTCAGACTGTAAGCTCTTCGTAAGAACAGCCTTCTGGTTTTCAGCATTAGGCACAGAGCCGTTACCTATGTAGCTGGCTCTAATGTTGTAAAATACAGGCGACACATGAGGAATTATTTGCTTCTTTTGATTAGAGGTTAGCTAACGGAAACGTATGAGAAAAAGAGAAATCAGAACTGAAACCATGCTTTTAGCTGGGCAGTAGCACATATACTGCATAATAGTAGCAGAGCCAATATGTAGGCTGATGCAAAATGCCTTGAAAGCCTGCTAAATCCCAGCAGGCGCTAGGGCTTGAGATACCGAGACTTGTCTGACAAGCCAGGAGCTCGCAGACATGCTGTTTGCAACCTGTGTTTGTACACTGCACGTCTGGTAGGATAAATGTGTGTCCCTGTGATGCACCTAAGAACTGTTCTGGTGGTAGGGAGCAGGCAGGTTGGGGGTTGCTTTGCCTCAGGCATTCATTTTACTGAGCTCTGTCACAAGCAATGTGACACTAAATTTTCTAGCACTTGCTGTATTTTCTAGTTGATGCAATTTCACAGACAGCATCTTGTAAAGGCTTGCATTCTTCCTGTCTGCTAAAGACCGGTTTGGGTGCAACCACATATGTAGGCTTGGACGAACCTTTGTGCAGAAATACCCTGGATAATTTTCCCAAATACCACCCTGTCTCCATATGATAGTGCTGCTCAGCTACAGCTCTTCTTTCAGCTCCCAAGCTCATGTGAAGGCAGTACAGGATCACACCAGACCAAACGTTGAATTTGTGGGGATGCACAGGCTGAGCCTGATGTGGGTCTCCAGATAAACATTTCTTTTGTACCAGAAACTGCCATTAGGACAAGGAGCATCAAGCAGTTCAAGACAAACTACTCTGCAAGACATCCAAAACAGGGAAGTGTGCAGGCCTGAGAGATATGGACAACAGAAACAAAAAAACCCAAGCTGGTTTGATGGGGATGATAGTTTTTCCCTAGCATAGCTCCTGTGAAACAGGTCACAAAATTCATGCCATTGTCCAGGCACCACTTTGAGAGAACGGTGAAACCCATCTCTCCAATGCCAAAGTCCGTCCAGCCCAGACCTTTAAAATTCAACTTGTTAATTACTCCTGGGAGTAATTAACTCCAGCCTGGAGTGAGTGAGGAGTCTAGACTGCATCAATCAACAGATGTGAGGGTTTGAGATGTGCAGTTTTTATTCCTTGTGCTAGAGGAAACCTCTTTGTGTCCCATGTGCTTTGTACCTGACTGTTTTGTCTCGTTGCAGCCATCAGTCTCTTAACTACTGATATGGTGATATGCCAATATAGCAAATTGGCCTTGGTATGGCTGTGTCTTCAGGATGGTCTCTGCTGCTCTAGTTGGCCATTTTCTAATTAATAAGTTAAAACAGAATACAAAAGCCTGGAGGAAAAAAATGGTTTTCTGTCTTTTCCCTCTTCATTTTAAAAATAGTAAATGCTAAATTATTTTACCTGTTTTAAGATAAAGTATGAAGCCAAAAAAAGATGAGTCTATGCTAGCTGGTTAATTTTGCTACTTCGTTCAATTTCATTACAGTATAGTTCCCTTCCTCCTCCTCACTTCTTTGCTGTACTCTTGTCTGCCTTCTTGGTTTCTATTGTGCCCATTTAAAGAGCCCTCCTTCATCTCTCTTCTGGGACAGTCTTACTGCTGGCTTTCTGCTGTTTCAGCTTCTACACAGCTGGTGCTTCAAGAAAAAAAATGTCTCTCTTGTAAGGCTGGAAGGAGAATGGACCCATAAAAATAAATATCGTTTGTATGCACATAGTACTTTAATCAGTAAGTCTCCAATAACTTTACCTAAGTGGCCAGTTGTTGTCTCAGCTTCTTAGGAGAGGAGACTGGAGCAGAGCGAGTCAATAACTTTCTGCTGTCTGCAGCAATGCAGTAGTGAAGTGGAGGATAAAACTTCTGTTTTCCAAATGATTTTTCAGTGCCTGACCCACTGCCCTGTCCATGGGGAAAGCTAGTTCTGAGCATCTGGAATCATTGTTGGTAGAGTTATCTTTAGTCTGCTGTAAAGAGAAATGGTCAGCTGTCCATGGCATACTGTTAATTTGGCATTCAGGAAGCACTAGTGCTCGTATGGATGCTGAGGCTGGATCTCGGTGTCTCTGCATGACCTGCTTGGAGGGGAGATCTGGGAGGAAGACTGTGATGGATGTGGTGTGCATCTGGCTGCATGCATTCACACATGAGTGAGATGCACAGGAAACCCATTGAGAACTGAAGTGATGCTGCCAGATACCAACCTGACTGGGTTTGGTCACTGCCACACTGGGCTGCATTCTCTCTCCCAGCCTAGGGATGAAAGCCTCTTTAATGGACTTGCTGCTCCTGGGCCATTCAACTCAATCCCCAGTAGCATTATCTGTTTAGAAGTCTTTCTCACTAAATTGCTTCTTTTGAAGGCTCCAGGCTTTTTAATGGTGGACTGCAGCAGCTGCTGCTTGCTGGAAATCCTGAGGCTGGCACATAAGAGCATTGCAGTGCTGAACGTGCCAGTCACAAAGCATCACATGTAGCAGATTTTCGTTGAAGGTAGCTGATGAAAAACAGAACAGACATGTTGTAAGGACTGTCAACCCAAGTAAAGGAAGGTGGCTTTGAAGAAAGCCTCCAAGAGAGTATTTCCAGAATACACTCCTTTAGAAAAAAAAATAGAATATCCAAAGAACAGAATTCAGCCAGAATGAGCTCACTGCAGGTGGTGCTGGTCATGATTTTTTTAAAAATCAATTTTAATTATTTTGTAATTGGGTTTTTTGTCCCGTGTCTGCCATTGCAGTACCTTTTTCTGCAGCCCCACACTTCTGTGGTTCTCTGGAGCTTTCCCACAGCATGCATTCCCCCCTCCCTTAGAAGACAAGTACGTTACAACAGAGAGGACTTCATCTGCCCAACTGCAAACCAGTGCTGGGAAGTCATCTGCTCCCTGGCAGGATTTGGGCCACCCCTTTACCCCTTCCACAACAGCCAGTCCTGCAGGGATTTACACCCACTGGGTGCATCCGTGTTTCGTCTGAGATTCCCTGGCTCTGTCCATTAGCCCCATGGGCTTGGTGGCTGCAGAAGTTGCTGTGAAGGTCCCCTGACCCAAGAGTTAGGTGGGCATGCAGGACCTTGCCCTCTCCTCCCTAGAAACTAGAGAAGTCCCTGATACCTTTCCGTGAAGAACAAATGTCAAAAAACCAAAACAAAACAAAGCAAAAAAACCTGAGCAAACGAAAAAAACCACCTGCATTTGCTTTTGGTGGCGTTTCTTCCAGCTTGCATGGATCTGCACAACAGCATGCAGTGCCCAGAGCCACAGTGGAGGGTAGGTGCGTTTATATTTTCTGGTCCCATCTACACCAGCAAGCCCTTGAAATGTAGCCTAGCTGACAGATCTGGTCACGCTCGGAAACTTAGTTTTAGATTTGTTTTTGTTTGTTTGGAGGTGATCTTGGCTGCAGGCAGGGACACACAGCTGGTGGTCTGTGCATGGCTCTGTGATGAGGCTGAGGCAGGGCTCCAAAGGCTGGAGTGGGGCTGAGCTCTTCCAGCTTACTCCTGCCTTAATTTGGAGCTGGCGTTGGAGAGGCTGCCACTCTGCTGTCTCCTCCCACGGGCTGGCATCTCGGGGGCTGGTTTGGCTTTGCCTGTGTGGGCAGCAGCATCCAGCGCCCGTCTGTGGCCGTGGCTCAGAGCAGACACCGAGGGACACCTCTGCTCTCTCCGGGCGTGCTTCTCCCACAGACCAGAGAACACCTCTCACTGTTAGCAATAACTGGTTTAATACAAATATTCTACAAATAGAGATATTGTTCTTCCTCCACTAATTATAATAGCGTTAGACAAGGTGGGAGAGGTGTGTACATGAGGTGCCTGGTGTCTCAGAGCGGGCTTTGCAAGTGGCTTTTGTGAGATGTTTGTGTACCAATACGGCTCGTGCTGACCGTGGGGACCCATGTGAGCAGCTATTGGCACAGCTCAAGCAGAAATGACACAGTGAACGTCTTTGATAATACTGATGTGCTGTGTGCCAGCCTCAAACTTCAGAAGACCCTCGTCAGGGACCGGGGAGAAGGAGCAGCACTAGCCCACCGATATTGTGAACTTAGTATTATGGCAGTGCTTTCCTGCAGCGATGTCATGATAAAGAACGGTGGAGGGGGAGGCTGCTGAAAGCTGTGACCTTCCAGGCACCATCTGTTTCTCAAACCTGTGTTAAACAGTGGCAGATTTCTGCAGGTGTGGGCATGGGGGAACCTGTTAAATTAAAGCCAAAGCATAACAAGAGAGATGTTTGCTTTGGAAGATAACGTGTACCTGTTCTGCACACTGAGGGCAAGGAAACTCTCTGAGACTTGTTTTACTTTGATACCACAGCAGGCCTTTTGCACTGCAAGGCCACATAGCTCCCCCTTCTCCCCCCAACCCCATCCCTTTTAAGACCAGGTATCCCCCTCAGCTTTACCAGCACCTCCAATCCGACAACCCAGAAGCACGATAAATAGTGGCAATTGCTCCTTTTCCTCCACCAGTGCATCTCATTGTGGAGCTCCCCTGACCACACTGCCCAAGTTTGCTGCGCGAACTGATGCTGTTATTAAGATGCCTGGGTCTCCAGTACCTGCAGCCTGGTCCATGGCTGGAGACGAGGGAAGGGCATCCTCCCAGCAAGGTGCCCTCCAGTTAGGCTGCTGTAATGAGACAGCTTTGTTATCTGCCTTGCTGCTGGTCCCAGAGAGGCTGTGGAGATGTCTGCTGCTTTATTTTCTTAAATGACACCAAATGATGGCAGTTAAGAGCAAATCAGGAGAAAATGAGCCCTTAGGGCAGCATTTCATGTCTTGTGTGCAAGGCTGTATTGGATTAACATTGTATCAGAACTGCCGTACACTTCTCTTGCTGGAGAGGCCAATCTAGCTTAACTGGGATAAACTTTACAACTATGTTTTTGTCACTCAGGTGACTTGCATTAAAAAAACCCTACACCTTTACATGCATTCATGTCACCTGAGCTTTGGCAAGCCCGCAAAGCAAGCTCTCTCTCAGTGATCTCTATCTTAATGCTTCACTCATCTCAATGTTAAGTATGTAACTCTCTTGCTTTGCTTCTTTTTTTCCACGAGGGACAGTGTATTTCCTCTCTCACACACCCCTTGTGTGAGATAAACCCCTGGTGCCACTGTTGCCATTCAAGCGATGCCTTTTGTGTCTGAGGGTACCTGCCACTTAGCAGCTTCAGCTGGGCAGCTCTGCCAGCCTGTGAGAGGGAGACTTCCATACTTTCAGCTGCTTCCCCATTATTTACACATGAAGTTAATAACTTACTCAAGAGTTCACCTACAAATATATTTTTAGGGCAGCTCTTTTTCCTCCCTTGGCCACAAAGCTTTTGTTCTCTGTAATTTCCTTCCTCTATTTTCCTTTAACCCTACTCCATTTTAACATTAATGTGTTAGTTTTGAAACAGCCAGTGTATTCTCAGCCTCTTCTTCTCCCATACCTGCTGACAGTTTCTTTTTTTTCCCCACTGTCCTCTAACCCTACTTTTGTTGTTTGCAAAAAATGGCTTTTCTCCTCCCTCTCCCTCGTCACAGCTCCCACCATCTGTCTCTCTAAAAATACAAAGCTTTAGGGAAAATGATTCACTAGGCTGCTAGCTCATTACTCACACTTTCCCCATCATGGTTTCTGTCCTTGTAGGATGCTCTAATGTAAAGATCAATGAATCCTGGGAATTATTATTCAATTAAAATAAAAATAATGCCCCAGCAGTTAAATAGATTTGGCTCTTTGTACTTACTAAACACCCATACTTAGTTTTTCTTCCTCACTTTGCTATTGTTATTTTTCAGAAAAGGATCGTTAAAACAGAAGAATAGAAATGATCACTGGACCATTTAATGCGACCTTGTGTATCACATGATGCAGGAGTTACTTAATGAAATTCCCTGGCCCAAACCAAGCAAATCTGTGGTAAATCTAGAGCACATATTTTAGGATGACAGCCAAAATGATGAAAGGAATTTACTACCCAGCCTCGCTAATCATTTTGAATGCTTAACTGCACTCCCTAATGTGCGGCTTTGCAAGCAGCAAAACTGACAGAGTCTCATTCCCTACAGATTTCTCTCTTCCAGCCTTACCCAGGCTCTGCGCACCCCAAAAGCCCTCACAGCCCCTCTGCCAGCCTCGGCCAGGAGCAGGGTGACCAGCTTTCTTTCTGAGAACCGACCTTCCCAGGCCTGAACCCCTGCTGCCTCTCCCTCTGCAGGTTTGGGCTACCTTTGCTTAAGTAATTATTGCCATGAAACTTGTAGGCACTTAATATCTTTGAGCTTCTACCTGTTAAATGTCTAGAAATTTGCTAAGGGGCCCAGAAGCTATTTGAGGCAGATTAATTCACAGTGTTCAAACACTTCAGATATCTTAAAATACCAGAGGCAGCCATACTGAGTTGGCAGATATGCCATAGCACTTCAGGAGACTTGTAGGGTACTCCAGATTGTTGGGCACTCCAAGTGACCCTAAATGCTGATGTTTAGGTACCCACATCCCACCCCTTTTGTCTTCACTTTGTTGACCTTTTAAGAAGGACTTCTGCCATGATTTTAGGCTTGTCACCATAAACTAGGAAGTTATTTTTTTAATTGGATGCTTAGTTTTTCATTTTATCACGTGGAAAATGGAGTCCCCCTCCTCACATGCAAGTAGGTCACAAAAAGTACCACTACCAAACACAATTTTATTGTGCTTTGTCAGGAAGCTGCCGGCATGGCAGGAATTAGCCTATTTTGGTTGTTGAGCTTCCCTTTAGAAACTGGAGTTGTAAGGAGCACAGCAAATAGCACAATCAAAATTATAAGAGCTGACAACACTGGATACACCCTTCTCCCAGTTCTCTTAAATGGCTGCAACTCTTTATGCAAAAGCCTGCTAAAGGAAAATCTCAGTATATCTGCAATGTGGTTCTTCAATTGTTTCTCATGAGCACCACAAACCACGTCCTGTATCAACACAGCACACTGGCACCACCTTCATGGAAAGCTAATTAAATAATTTGGGTATTATAATGGGAGTATCAGCTTCTGGGCTAATTTATTTTTTGGACAGCCAAACACGTGTACTTCTTTGTAAAGCTGCGTTTGGGTTGTTCTATAACAAATTATAAAGCTGAGAAGGATCTTGGAATGATGAGCCTGCACTGAGCAGGCATGAAGAGCTCTGTGTCAGAGCTGCTCCAAAGAACAGGGGCTGCAGAACTTTAAGCCAACAGGATCCACTGTTATCTCAGTAAGGTTAAGGCAGTTTCAGAAAAAAAAGAACCCTCACCAAAGTCATACTTATGCACTCTGTAAAAAAATCTACAAACTTTTGCAGGTGTGGTGGTGTTGAGCCTTCCTGGTTGCCAACACCCTGTGGTTTTCCAACATCTTTGATTATGTTATTGTTTCGTATTGCGTATAAGTTGTAGGAGTCAATGTTATTTCTCTTAACAGTCGCTGGCTTTCCAAATGCCAGTTGTCCTTTGACATGCTCTGTTTTAAATAAGGGCTGAAGAGCAGTAATGAAGCTAAAGGCCTGCTGTAAAAAAACCTGCAGTGTTCCATAATACTGACAGCACGCACGTAGTCAAGCATTTAGCTCTCCTTTTGCGGACTATTGCTGCAACACACTGAAGGTGTTAGAGGCTGAGCTGTAAGGAAATGGAACTCCAGAGATTTCAGATCTGAGAGTCCTCTAATTGAAGACAGTGTCTTTATGCAAGACAGGCTAAGGAAAGCTCGCGTTACCCAACAGTTACTATTCCTCCGTTGTTCCCAGCGATAATAAAAGCTGACGCAATATATAGGGTTGCCTTACAAAAGGCAAATACATTTAATAGTGTATATACAAATTAACTGTTTGATAATGCTATACAAGGCAGGAATGTCTTTAAAGAAACCCTGAGCAAAAAGGAGGATGTAATTTTTGCTTTTACACTTATTGCAACATTATTTCTGGTATTTGTTTGCTATATCGATGAATAAAGGAATATGTTAAAAACAGATGTTGAAATAAAACTGGGCATTCTTTCCATTTGCAGCTTATTTAAAAATGTAGAGAAAAGAGTTCTGCCCCATCAGCTTCAAAAATAGATGTTTAACATGGTAGAGAACAAGCCGAGCCTGAGTTACCCAAGACGACTAATTCCTTTAGCAGAAAGAGTGTCTTCTGTCATCAAAAAGAGCCATCTGGAAGAGCGTTGGCTCCCTGCCAAGAACAACCCTTTAACAACTGCTTGTCGTGCACTTTAAGTAATAACATTCATAACGGCACAACCTGGAGTGTTGGTAAAGGTCCTATTGGAGGAGCAACGTATTCCTCCTCCCTCAGTAACCGCAAAAGGATGTTCTTCTTATTCTTTGGCCAGTTATAAATGTGAGTGTTCTGCAGCCAGGTAGGCACGTGTTCCTGAAAAACAAGGAAAAAGAAAAAGCAAAATCCCATAAATCCTCCTGAGCCTGTACCACAACCTTGCAGATTCCATCAGAGCCTGCCAAGCAAGATTTCATGTTGTCTGTTCTAGGCACTTCCCGTAACAACAAGAAATTTTAATTTGGCTTCAAAATTGTGTTTGGGTTCCTAAATAAATGAACTTGGTGTGATCTCACAGCTTGCCTGTCTCTCTTTCATTTCTGCCATCACACTGGCTAATTTCACCACGTTTCAAAGGGAGTCCGATCTCAGTGGCAGGTGTCTAAAGGCTTGTGAGAATAAACACTGAGAAAGGAGACATCTCAGTGCCCCTACCAGGGGAAGGCTGCCACCTTAGTAGCTGCTGAAGGATCCACACAACATGTTTCAACCTTGAGATGAGAATCAATTGGGAAAGAGCAGGACCTCAGGGGAGCGTTTTTCATCCTGGCAGCCTTCTCCCCCCTCCCTTTGCTCCTTCCTTCAGTAAGCATGGTGTCCTCTGGCCTCCTCCTGAGCAGGAGGTTGAGGCCAGTGCTGAGCTCAAGCAGAGGCTAATGCATCTTCAGGTTAGCAGGTTCAAACCTCCACCACTGCCTGCATCCTGGGAAAGATACAGCCTTCGCAGGGGTTGGCTAATGCCCATTAACATAATGAAGATGGGACCACCATGGCCCTGGACAGTGACAGTGGGCTGATGGAGAGGAACCTGCTCAGACCTCATGTTCCCAAATCTCCACAGCCTTGGGAGGTTTACAAATGGACAAACTGGATGTGTAGGGGTGAAGAGCTATTATCATACCACTAATTAAAAGAAGGTCAAAGAACCTTGACCAAAACCAGCTCATGTCCACTGCAGAGATGGAGATTTCTTTTTGGAGAGCTGATATTGGAGACACCAAAACGGCCGAAGTGAGACAGCAGGTAAGCAACATGAGCAGTCAAGACATCCAGCACTTGCTCCCCGGACCTCTTATTTAGCAGGGCAGTATTTTCCCAAGGTGGCCCCTGTTAGGAGCAGCACAGTTGCTGTCAAGCCAGTGGAGCTAATTCCATGAGGAGAGAGCAAAAAGCTGCTGGCATGTGCCACGTGTGGTGCCTGGCCAGGGGATGCCCTGGCATGGGCAGCACATGTCCTGCCTGCCAGCAAACAACCTAGCTGCAGTCCAAACCTTCCATGCCAAGCCTCACGCTTCTCAAATTGTCTGTTGTTTCCTTGGCCTGTATGGCTGTAGGAGAAAGGCTGCGTTGTTTCCACTGCTCGGGGAGAGGTTTGTGTTAATGGATGCAACCACTTTGTTAGATCTATAGCATTTATGTATAAGAAGAAGGAGGTAAGTCACACAGGCACCTACAGACCCATTAGTCTGGCCTCACCTGGGCTGCTGAGCAAGCAGCTTGGTGAGTGGCAGAAGTATCTATCAAATGTGGCCCTCCTCTTTCTCTAGTGGCCGAGAAAGTGTAGGCTGTGGTCAGTGGTCTCCCCAAAGGGGAGGTTTTAAAATGTTGCTTTTCCAGGCGAACACCCCACTGCCCAGCAGATCTGCAGCATTCTCTTTGGCAGAAGCACAAATAGGTTTTCTTATCTCTGCCTGCAAGTCTCTTTTTGCATAGGAATGGATTTTAATCTTTGTGAGCTTTACTCCTTTGACAAAGCTATTTGAAATGGGCCAAGAGATCCAAATACTACTGGGAGAAAGATAACTATGTTTGCGTGCACGTGCACACCCTTATTGCGTAAAATTTGTTTCTTTACTAAATCTTGTTAAGAGATATATAAGGAAATCCAATGAAATACAGCAAAGGTTTACGAAATGAGCCCACTCTGTTTTTGATAAGAAGAAACCACATTTTGTGGAGGAAGGAAATGCAGTAGACCTAGTTGGTCTGGACTTCAGCAAAGTATTTGATATAGGTCCACATGGGAAATTATTAGTTAAGCTTGAAAAGATGGAAATTAATGTGAGAAATGTATAGTAGGTAAAAAACCAGCAAGTGGGGATATAATGAGAGAGGCACTATACATCCCAAGACAGGCTCTGCACCTTTCCAGAACTGCTCCTGTGGCCAATTGCAGTTAATATCCTCCATAGTGAACCTGGTGCAAAAAACACCTGCACACTAATCAACTCCAGCAATAATTTTAGCTCGAGGAAGATGTGTAGGGGTAAGAGGTGATTACAGTTGCTATTTTAATCCAGAAGGAGAACGGAGAAAGTGGGAAGGGGGCTTTTCTGCAACACCAGCTGTCATAGCGGGTGGGAGTGATGGGAAAATGTTTACCGCTTTTTTAATTATTATTATTTATGTATTTTTATTCTGCTGTGTATCTGTAAGCCAAGAGGAAATTCAGAACATCCCTCCAGCTGCCTCTGCTTGGCCAGAGAGAGCCTCCACCATGGGGCAATTGTGGCTTAATGCTTTGGTCATCAGGTGACCAGATCAGGAGAACAGATTTCTGTGGACTGGCTCAGTGCAAGCCTTGAACTAGCAGTACCCAGGTTTCCTTTAGCAGTGTGTGATGGGATGCTGGAAATGCCGGTTCCACCTTAACTGTGTGTTGTGCTTTTTCCCCCTCACTATTCGATTTCCTAATGAACACTCTTTGCATCACATAGATCCCTTCCTGTTGGAGGTCAACTAACTTTCACATACCAGCAGTGCTTTATGATGTGCTTCAAATGAGATTAACTCATCTAATAGCCATGTCCCCAGATGAAACCTTCCAAACCTTGCTTTCCCGCTCTTTTCCACTGCCAGCTACAGTAGTAGCCGATCGTGTAAAGGACAGTATAAAAAAGACAAAAATGAAAGTAATTTGCCTGCTAACATCATCCAATTGTGCACATACTTGGCATTTTTCAGGTGCCTCACTTCCTCTGACTGCCCACAGACTTCATTACTGCAAGTTGTTCAGGCTCTGGTGCTCCCCTTCCACCCATGATGTCCTCAGTTATATTATCATTAACTAGTTAGGTGAAGGTAGATGATGTACCAAAGAAATACGTGGAGCAAAACTTAAGGGCAATAGAAAATGCTGATCTGCATAATGTAGATGAAAAAGGCACCTCTTGAAAAACTGAAGGATGATGTGGACTACAGAGGATGGGCAGGAAGGCTGCCTGGAGCCTGATGCTTTGATAGGAGCAGCTGAATAAACCAACCCTGGAAATTCCATATGGATCACTGTCTGAGAGAACCGCTGCTATATGCTAAATAGTCTTCTGATACATGAAGCTCAGCCAAAATTGATGTAAGTTTATTGTTCTTGTGTCTGCCTCAAAGCCCAAAGGCAGCTATTGCGCCTGCTGGTCCACTTCTCTCTGCAACCCTTACGGTGCCAGGCGGCTGCAGGCTGTATGCTCTGTTTGTGTGGCAGGCACTCAAGCAGCCCCTGAAGTTAGGAGCAGTCCTGCCCTTTCCCCCCAGGATCAAGCCGCAAAGACTGACTGAAAATGCTGACCGGTTCCCTGCCTTTGGTCTGCCCAGTTCCCACCAGTGCCGTCTCCCAGCTTTTCACGAGTACCAGACTGAGATTGTCCAGGAAGGGAGCAGAATGACAAGAAATACCAGAGGTACTGTTCATTCCAAAGCACCTCATGTATTTTACAAACCCAGGGACGTATTTTCAAATTTCTGAGCTTATATTAAATCAATGCCTAAATAAAGAACTTTGTTAAACTGAAATCTATAAGTGCAGTGGGACTTCACAGCCCTACAGTCATTGATAATGTTTAAATTTTGACTCCTGTTCAAAAATTGGGACACCCAAAGAAATATAAAGAATCTTTCCATACTTTTCCAAAATGCAGCTCTACCTAGCAGTAACATGACAGCTACCCAACATTGCAGATGCCATTTAGCGAGGAAAACTGAACACAAATATAATACATCCATTCTACGCTTGGGGAAGAATGCAATTTCTCAACTATAGCTGAAGCCATTTAACTTTTCTGGCCTTGTAAAAATCCAAGAGATTCAGAATGAGGAAAAAGAGATGGAAATCTGTTGCTTTAGTTATTTCTTATTCTCAAATGAATCTTCAAAAACAATAAGGAGGGTGGATGAGATTGCAAGTCCTAAAAAACCTTATAGTTTGCCTTTGATGGGCCCATCAAAGTTCAAGCAATGGCCTAGTACTTTAATATTTATTATCCTCTTTATTTTTATATTTTCAACCCACCCTCTTCCAGATCCTCACTTCACATCAGTCGTAAATCTCTCTCATCTCACTCATCAGCACTACATCTGGACAAAATTATAAAAGGGTTAATATAAAAAGCATGCTTGCTGGATAGATTGTCTCTCTCCATTTAAATTCTTTCAATGCTCAAGACAATTTGAGTTTTAGTTGTACATTCATCATCAGAAATACATTTATGCGCTGATTTATGTTGTGGATGAAATGTTTTTTATTTGTATGCACATAAAACTATAAAGTTTTCATGTAAAATGTAGCTTTGGAATATTACTAGTGGGATATTAAGAACGAAGAAATTGAGGATCTGGATTTTAAATTTCATCTGGTGCATTGTGATCAAAGTAACATGTTTAATCATGTGACAAGTACATATGCATGTATATATGTTACCTTTTTGGCATTTGGAAAAAGCACAGGGATGAATCTGAAGTTCATACTTCCTTGTTGTATAAACTCGATCTGCATCTAGAATAGAACAAATTGCCAGATTTATTGTAACGACACTTTAATTTTTCTTGCATGCATCTGAATCCTATGTGTAAAAACATTTCTTTCTTAAACTGCTTGTCTGTTGAGTGATTTAGTCTATTGCTGGTAGACTCTGTATGCTTTTGTTTGGCCACTTAATCTGATTCTTCATTACTACAGAAAGGATACAAGAAAGATCTGTCAGCATTTCTTGAGCATTTAGTTCTGTGGTGGGAAATAATTGCGGGTTTAGCTGCATTTGCAATCCCATTAAGTCCACCTAGGACTGATAAAGCTTGGCTGTTCAGTCTCCAACAGGGGGAAAGATTTCAGCTGGAGGCCAGCTCTGTGTCCAAGCTAGGACCCAGCCTGTTCCCCACGTCCCAGCTCCATGCCTGAGCTGGGACCCAGCCTGTCCCCTGTGTCCTTGGACCCAGGCGTCCTGGCTGTGGTAAGGACAGCAGAGTACTGCTGAGAGCTCATGTGTTGCTGAAGCTTCTGAGAAGTCTGACTGCAGGATTGAACTGGGCAATTAGATGGGTCATAGGGTGAGAAAGGCAGCAAACTGCAAACTGAGGGAGAACAGATGAGTTTCGAGGCTCTGTGGGCTCTTCTGGCCTGAATGTCCATCCCGTGACAGACTGCAGAGATGGGTGTCTGTGACCCCCACTGGTCCCCTGTCACCATGCACCTCCCAGGGACCCCACTTTGCAGCTCTGGCCTTTGCAACTCCACCTTGCAATCAGCTTTGCTGCTGCCCGAAAAAGACCTCAGTTAAAGGATGGCTGAAGCAATAGGGGCCAGTTTATAGGGAGGAAGGTCAGGCGGTGTCAGATAAGATTGTGCTCAGGGCTATATGACAGGGCAGCAAGGGCTCAAGAGGGTGAAGGAGGGAAAAGAACATCAAACAATAAAGAATATGGAGAAGTAAGATGAGCGTGTTTAATAGGATTTTTCTTCCTTGAACCTCTTAGCAGATGTTAATGAGCATACGGAGCTGATGAGAGGGAGGATTAATGAATTCCAAAGCGGGGTGTTTAACTATGGGGATTAGGGAAAACAAAGCAAAGAACCTGCCATTTGGAGACAGATTTGTCTTTTGAGAAGAAGAGACAGAGTCGTTGTAAAAGAGCAAAAGCATGTCCTTGCTTACCATCCTGTGGATGTATTTAGTATGTAAGCCGTGTTCATCCCTGTCCAGCTGGGATTCAGCCCCTTCCACATCCTGTTTGTATTTTGGACTGATTGCTATGATTATCATCACCGTCTTCTGTTAGGGAGAAAAGCACTTTTATGAAACTGGGATACACAGCGTGTTTGGTAGAGGCAGATCGGAAATCTGCCAGTTTGTGTTTTAAGTGATCTTTATGTTCTTGGCAAACATGAGAGGATCTCTTTCATTCTGGCAGGAAATACACGCCAATTCGTACACTCATTCTCCTCATTATTTCTCGAGATCTCATAATATAGAAAATCTAAATGTCAAGAGATATATTAGCAGCTACCAGTTTACAGTTGGAATCCCTGTAATAAAAAGCTACTTTTTATCCGTATAGAGTGTCTATGTACATACACAGAAAAGTTTTGTCTTCAAATTCGGACCTAAGTGTTTTCCAACAGCTTATGTAAAAATGCATCTATTTAACCGTCAATGGCTTTTTATACAAAAAAGCCACTAAAGGTAGTTGTCTATGGAAGCTACGTCTAGGGCTACTGGCAACAGAATGACAACTTTTCTTGCTGATTTTGGCAGCGAAGTGTGCAGAGAGGTGGCTGTGCAGAGAGGTGGGTTGTTACAGACAGCCTGGGCAGGTTTAGGGGTACCCAGCACCTCTGTCCCACCTCGCTGCATTGGGCCCAAGGCAATGCTCCTTGCCTTGCCGGAATAGCCTGGATCTTGCCTGTGACCTGTTTGATCCCAGGCCCTCACTGAGCTCAATTTTCCACAGGGGGGCCATCCTTCAAATCTAGGAAACATCTCTCCTCCTTAATGGTGGGCCAGCGAAGAGGCTCAGCAGATGAAAGCTTCCTACTTGTGTTTACCTAGGGCCTGTCTTTCATCCCCACCACATCAGGCTGTGTAAGGCTTCCACGTCTGTGGCTCACCGTCAGCCTGGCACCTAATTAACTCTTTCCTTCTGTGCAATATCAAGGGAATTTGCCCCACCACAGGGTCAAATGTGGCAAGGAGCCATTATCCCTTACACTGACTTAACATTTACTCCAGAATTACTTTTGCTTGTGCCTGACATGCATGTAAGCACTTACAGATGTTGAGGGTTTGCAGACATGCCCAGCTGCACACATACCCCTGCTTATGTCCAAGCAGTCCCTTCTTTCTCACACATGAGATGGTTTTGAAGTTAGGAACTGCCTCTATAGTCAACAGAGGAAAACTATCATTTCTAGGGCAGGCAGTCAGAGAATGGTCCTCACATGGAAGCAGGGAATTGCTCTCTGCACATACTGGTCTCTCCCACTGACTGTGCAAGAGTCCCATACTAGATCTGCCAGTTTGTATTTTAAGTGATAATGATGTTCCTAGCAAAAGCAAATTCACCCTAGCTTCTAGTTTTAGTACCTCCATTACACACGATGAGCCCAAGGCTAATTTGTCCTGATGAAAGCCCCAAAAGGCACGGCTGCATTGCCACAGCAGAGGCCCCAAGCCGGCTCTGCATGCGGCAGTACCATACCTGCCTGGTAGTGCATTTGAACTAAGGTGTCCTGCTGGACATCATTAGGAAACCTGTGTAGTGCTGTCTCAGGTGGTTGAGCCTCCACTTTGTCACCCTGTTCCACGGAGATCTGACCAAAGTGAGTCAGAGGACTGATGGCTACCCAGGAAGGCACGAATCAAAGGAAGCCACCTCATGCTGCCATGCGTTGAGCAACAGAATCACCAGTTTCTGTCTGACTGTGCTGGTGTAGTGGAACTGCTTGGCTTGATCCTAAAGGAGATGTGCACTCCCTGCTCATCTGAACTTCAGAGGAAGGTGTTGCTGTGGGGGACTGCACCAGCAGCAACATCAGTCTCTGTTTTACTGCTTAGATAGATACAAAGTGATGAGAGCAAATCTATCATTCGACTAACAATACCAATTTCCTGTTTACATTTAGGATGGTTTATCCAGAAGAACCCTTCAGTGTTTTAGATAGCAACATAAAAGCTACAGGTGAAAAGCAGGATGAACATTAGCCACTACTATGCAGCCTGGGATGAAATACAAATATTATTGTAACCAAACATAGCTAAAAAACACTATTTACAAATGACATGGAGGAACAACTTGTCCAATGGAAGCTTCAGGCTGAATCTAACAGCCAACAGTGGGATTTGGCAGGAATGCCAGGATTAGTGCTTCTTTCCTTAAAGAACGAGCTTTGGGACCATAAGATACAGAAGTGAGATTTGCCTGCTGCTCTCTCTGCAAGGCCCCTGCCATTTACGTAGGGGCAGGGAGGAGGAGGATGATAGTACGGTCCTGAGTTTTGATTCCACTCCTGTTGTTATTAGAATAATTCAACCATTTTCTTCAGGTCACCTCTGCCGTGAACAAGGTTAAATTGCCTTTACATACATCACCTAGGTAGCGTTCCATCCACTTAATGATGTCAATACCTCGTACTGTGTCCTCAAATATATCAATCTGCAAGAGAATGAAAGTCTGTGGTGAGCATCCTTTCACATTTCCTCACCATTTGGTGGCACCAAAAAGGCGCCTGCTCTTTTCCATGGTTTCTAACACGCTTACCTGATTCCCTTGGGAAAGAAACGTGTATAAACAACTTCTCTCCTTTCCCTGCAGCCCAGAGTCGAGCTGGACGGGCACCTCAGGCAGGCTGGTGAATGTTACATATGTGGTGTTTGCAAAATGGCTTTTTTGCCTCTCTAAACACCTCATGAAGGTGGATGGCTGCCCACCTTCTCTAGCTGTAGAGCTGCAAACATCCATTATTTTCTGGCTGCAAGGGTACATACTGAGTGTCAAGTTTTAGCTTCATATTGAACTAAATTGTCAGGATGTGTGGTGGGAAGTCAGCCAGGTCACTGATACTGGATGCAGTAACTCAGACTTCTGCAACAGCAGAGGCAGAGGACTTCATAGCACTGCACACACCCAACACAGCTCACTGCCCTGCACGCTCTTACTGAGATCTATGACTGTGACCAATAGAGCATCGACTTTGCCAAGCTTTTGATAGAAGAGGTGTGTTCTGCTCTCAGGTCTTTCTTTTTCCCTTTTTGAAACTAGAGAGCATATTTGTTTCCCTGCTTTGGGGCCATTTTGCTATATTTATTATTCTGCAACAGGCTCCAAGAATTGCCCATCCAGCAAAGGTGCTGTTAATGAGCCTTCTTCTCCACAGCTCTATGGTGCCCAAAGCTTTCTTGTGAATTGGTCATAGTACAGAATTGCTGGAGAGAAGTATAACTGCAGTCTCTGGAAAGAATCTTTGATTCATGAAAATAAATAAGCCTGTGCAAAGCTCCCTACTGAGTCTCATTCAATTTAATGATAGCCACTTGCTTAAATGCTCTCCTGAATTGAAGCCAAAGAGTGAAGGTTGAGGGGTCAGATAGCATATGCACTTGAAATAAGAAAATATGAATCAAGATTTTGATGAACACCAAATCCTGGAGCCTCTGTGGATGGTTCCCTTAGAGAGGGCCCTTATGATGAAGCAAACTCAAAGAAGTTAAATGAAAATCTGGATGGCTTATGGGATTAGACAGTAGGACACAGACCCTTTTCAGCCCAGCAATTTTAGAATCCCTTTTAAAAGTATCACAAAGCAAATGAAGCCATGAGATGGGCTGTTTCATTAAGCTATGTGAAATACACTGATTTTAGATCATATTTTAGCAGAAAGATATTCACATCTGAAGAACCAACGATGTAATAGCATCACAGAAAAAAACCTGGGGTGAGATGAACATGAAAATCGACCTTTTTAATATTGCTATTAGAGATCAAATACGAGACAATGTTAATGGAATAGCTCACAAAACCTCATACTATTGCCCATCTGGTATCTGGTGTCACTAAATGACATTTTCCAGGATCACTATTAAAACACATTTCAAAGTATAAAATTCAGTTAAAATATGAGCAAATGAAGAGACAAATCATTTAAGTTACAACTTTTAAAGCCAATGCTAGTTCATTTTATTAGTACTTTCTTTAACCTACAAAATGCAATGATAAGCAGAAAAACATTTAAATGCACAGTGTATTGCCTCAGCTTTTTTAAAAAAATGTCTCTTTTCTCCCCTGATTGAAAGTCATTTTCTCCGGAAGGAATACTTACAGCAGTTTGAAATCCATTTACAAGCAGGAAGTTCACAAATTTCATAACCTCCACTGCTGTATCCACCGAATAGGTGATGAAGACCTTGCCTAGGAGAGAGAGTCCATATGAATATGTGATGCATTAAAATACACTGTTGGGAGGGTGAGAATTTCACAGCCCTCCTTTCCTACCATGCTGTGGGTTCTACCCACCTGCGTCTACTCGGATTATTTACAAAATGGATGTGGGATACCACAGTGGCTTGGTGTCGAACTCCCCCCGCCCAGAAACGTTGCTCTAGATTTAAGCTCCTGCTGCCTTGCCGCTGGCAAGTGCCCCCATGGAAGCTGGAGGGGGTAACACCACCTGCTGCTCATCCTGCCCTGCTGCCAGAGCTGCTTCTTCCCCAGCCCTTTGGCACACGTGAGGTTGGGTCCCCAGCCAGAGCTCCTGCCACCTGCGCTGGCTGCAACCAGCTCTGCTTTCCCCCAGGCATCATTAGAACTGTAGAATCATTTTTGTTTTCCAGCCTCGAGACCCTCAAGATCATCAAGTCCAACTGTTAACCGAACACTGGCACTAAACCATGTCCCTAAGAACCTCATCTACACGTCTTTTAAACATCTCCAGGGATGGTGACTCTACCACCTCCCTGGGCAGCCTGTTCCAGTGCTTGGCAACCATTTCCATGAAGAATTTTTTCCTAATATCCAATCTAAACATCCCCTGGCACAACTTGAGGCCGTTTCCTCTTATAACTTGTTACTTGGGAGAAGAGACCAACACTGTGCGGGCAGAATGGGTGGCTGATGACAGCAATGTCTTCAGCTGCCCTTGCCATCACAGAGAAAGTTTTCTTACTATGAGGTTGGTGCAAAAGTAATTGCAGTTTTTGCATTGTTGAAATTTGCCATTTGATATTTGACACATTCTTAAATAAATGTGGTTAAGTTATACATCATTTTAATGCATTTTTATCACTTTATGGTTTTTTGCTACTGACTTATTACTTGCTGTTTATTTTATATTTATTTTAGACTATGGAAATGTTATTAGACAAAAAGCAAATTAAAGCCAATTTTCATATTCAAGTTCAAAATTAGTCATAAAGCAGTGGAGATAACTCACAACATCAACAATGCATTTGGCCCAGGAACTGCTAACGAACGTACAGTGCAGTGGTGGTTTAAGAAGTTTCACAAAGGAGAATCTCTTCTTGAGAATCTCTCCTTGAAGATGAGGAGCATAGTGGCCGGCCATCAGAAGTTGACAATGACTAATTGAGAGCAATGATTGAAGCTGATCCTCTTACAACAACCTGAGAAGTTGCTGAAGAACTCAATGTCAACCATTCTATGGTCATTCAGCATTTGAAGCAAGTTGGAAAGGTGAAAAAACGGTAAGTGGGTGCCTCATGAGCTGGCCAAAAATGAAAAAAATTGTGGTTTTGAAGTGTCGTCTTCTCTTATTCTATGCAACAACAACAAACCATTTCTCAATGGGATTGTGATGTGCAATGAAAAGTGGATTTTATATGACAACTGGCAATAAACAGCTCAGTGGCTGGACAGAGAAGAATCTCTAAAGCACTTCCCAAAGCCAAATTTGCACCAAGAAAAGGTCACAGTCTCTGTTTTGTGGTCTGCTGCCAGTCTGATCCACTACAGCTTTCTGAATCTCAGCAAAACCATTCCATCTGAGAAGTCTGCTCAGCAAATTGATGAGATGCACCAAAAACTGCAACACCTTTAGCTGGTCAACAGAATGGGCCCAATTCTTCCCCGTGGCAACACCCACCTGCATGTTGCACGACCAATGCTTCAAAAGTTGAATGAATTAGGCTACAAAGTTTTGCCTCATCTGCCATATTCACCTGACCTCTCACCGACCGACTACCACTTCTTCAAGCATCTCAACAACTTTTTGCAGGGAAAACGCTTCCACAACCAGCAGGATACAGAAATTGCTTTCTAAGAGTTTGTCGAATTCCAAAGCACAGATTTTTATGCTACAGGAATAAACAAACTTATTTCTCGTTGGCAAAAATGTGTTGATTGTAATGGTTCCTACTTTGATTAATAAAGATATGTTTGAGCCTAGTTATAATGATTTAAAATTCATGGTCCAAAACTGCAATTCCTTTTGCACTAAGCTAATAATTAAAGAATCATGGATTTGCAGGTTGGGGTAAACCATCTGGCTAATCTAATACAGCTGTGCATGTGTCACAAATGACAAAATTTTATCCATTTTTTTTTCCTGGACACACTAACTGATAAAGCGGGGTTTATCCAAGAGTTCTATCCGGTGTCATAACTCACTCCTACAGGCCAGAGAGATGCAACTCCCTGGATTTGAAAGTTGATGTGCAAAATGAATAAATTGAAACCTCGGGAGAGACGGGGGGCATTCATAGCAATGGTATATCTTACCTGTGAGTCAGCACAGCATTAAGAAGGAAGCCAGCTTTTCTGAAACCTGACTTTCCCGTAAGAGTTGAAGGATAAAAGAGTTTCAGGGGCCAGTGGCAGGGAAAGCGCCTCAGCCAGCGCCTGTGCCACCCTCAACCCTCACTGTGGGCTCCTGGCCCCAAGTCTTCTCCACTCACCAGGTCAGAGAGAAACTGAGGTCGAGACTCGACATATTTGTCTGGTTTAGGACAGGCAGAAATGCTTTATTCCTAGGGCTTTGTTTGTTATTCATCTTTTACTGTAAGCTTCAGTGTCTCCTGCCTCAAAGGGACATCCTGTTTAGCAAGAAGTCATGAAAACAATCTAAATGGTATTTATTTTTTGTAAACAAAATAACAAGCAACTAATGACAATTATATTTTCAGGATTCAAGGGGATAATTCCATCCCACCAAACACAAATGCTCACACCCTACGGATGTGATGACACTCAGTATTTTCCTTTCTTGTCTTTGTCTCTTAATGTTGTTCCCCCTGCCTTCTCCCCACTGGAGCTTTCCCACCTAAAGCTGTCAGGCCACGCTGTGAAATCTTGCACAGAACAAATTTGCTAACCACTTACGCAATTCCTCTGGCAAATTGCTGGTTCTCAGAGTTCCCTTGGCTGCAGGGTTACTGAGAGGTCTCGGGACGGCAGCTGGAGATGGAAAATTGTCAGATGGACAACAGCATGCTTCATCTGGGCCACATGGCTTGGGGGGAAGCTGACCGTTGGGTAGGTGGTTGTATAACTGGTTTCTGTAAAGAAAAGCAAGTGAGGCTTTAAAAAATATTTATTTTCAGGTAAAATTCAGATTTTTTTTTTCTTTTAATAACACACTAAGGACTTCATCTGCATATTGGCTAGGAAGAGTCCCTGTAGAAATGCTCGGGTCAGCATTTCTACTTAGTTATTACAACATCTTTTGAACGGATACCTTGGTGACAGTCTACCACAAGACGTGGTTTATTGCAGAAGCAACATCAGCCACAGGAATTAAAGGCACCTCATTGCTGAAAGCTCTTCAGATTGCAAATAGCAGAAGCAAAGGCCATTTCTGTGCGAGAAATAATGCTGTGCCGTGGGTGTTGTTATGCACATAGAGGGGCAGGGTGGCACTTGGGTGACCCCTTCCCATTACCTAAAGGGTACTTCATGGCACCTCAGATGCTCTCAGGATGTCCTGTGCAGCACAGGAGGCACAGTGCAAGGTGGGGGGCAGGAAAAATGGGGATACAAGAGCACTCCACCTCTAGCTTTGGCGCAGCTCGGAGGGTCTCCAGGTATGAACAAAATGCCAAGCTTTGCTTAAAGGGAACAAAGTTGATTTCTTGACCAGCAACAGCAGAACCAATGGGGGTTTCTCATGTCAGGGATCTGTGCTCTGGACCTGCAATAGCCTTGCCTAACATCTTCTCCATTGTAACAGACAGAGAGAACGGGATGATTTTAGGAAGCTTAGGAGTTCTTGTTGTACTACACTTTGGCTTCACAGTTCAAGTCAATAAAAGGGGAATTTTTGCATAAGGTGTGCCTTGAATCTGCTGGGTTGGATCTGTTGGACGAGTGCGAGGTTCCTCTGAGAGCTTTTCCCCACAGAGCAGTGATGTTTAGTCAATCAAGCCCACTCTCTTCTTTTTCTTTGCCTTCCTTAAATGAATGATGACAGGCTGGTCACAGCATGTTTTCTGTTGTCACATTAAGATTTGGTTTATTCATTTTGGTACAGATGTTTTCTGTTACAAAATACTCTATAGGCAAATATTACCAACATATAACTGCCATTCCTAGAATTAGCATGCAAACACCAGCCATGCAGCCACAGGACAGACCCCGTGTATTCTGGATTTCTTTGAGCAGAACAAACTACCAAGAAAAGTGGCACGTACCTCATTGATGGCCACAAAAAGCTACCCTGTGGCTAGTTTCCAGATCTTCCCAAAACTTCACCTTATCTAACAAATGCACCAAAAATTAGGAGTCTGTTTTTAAATTTTACTACTGCAAAGGATGCCCACTGTTTCTCAGTATTTTTAGATTTTCATACAAACTCTTCAGTGCAATTATTTCTGCCGAAGTTACTGCCTTGTCTTGCTGTCACAGCCCCTAACTTTTCACAGACCAGAGCAGTGTGGTATTTCAGCCATTTGCCCTCTTTTGTCCTGTCTGTTCTCCCAGTTTTCTGCCAACACCACGTCACTTAAGTGGACATCTTCAAACATGAATGCCTGTAAGTTTAGCACATCTAAAAGTAGTATGGCAGTTAAATAAAAATGGTCTGAATTCAGATGTCCTCAACACCTGAAGCTTCAATTTGTCTTCAGGTAGCTGAGTCTAGAGAAAACCCTGCAAGGGTAGTACTTCCCATCTGTTAACGACTTATTTATAAGGAGGGAGATATAAGGCTTGGTAAATCAATATTTGAAAACCAGTGAAAAAGCCCCTGATGAAAAGTGCTAAACACGTGGTATTCTATTACTACACGAAAAAAAACAGAGGAAAGGCTGCAAACTGCAATGTAGAGATATATATCAGCGATGGATGAGATTTTCTCCCTTTTTCTCTGCACTACGGAAGAGATAAGAAGGAAATCACTGGAAGCCAATGACTGAGGCGTCCCAGGCTGGTACAGTGTAAAGCTGAAGACTGCAGTGAGCTGCCAAATTGACCTTTGCTCTTGAGCAGGAGAGCTCTAAGGTTTCAACTGAGATATTTTTCAACCCCTCATCCCTTTAACCTTCAAGCATTTATCTTGCTTAATGCGCGTCTATCAGGGTGAGTTGTAACAACATATCGGGTATCCAGCTTTGAAGTTCTCTAGGGGAAGGTCAGGCCCCTGCTGGGTGTAGAATAGCAAATAAAGAAAACTACCCAGCATCTCGCATGTATCCCTGTACCTCGGGCACGCTGACAGTACAAAGCTTCAGAATTATTGGTAGAAATCCCACAAAATCAAATCAGAGGAGCCTCCACTATGCACAACCCATCCCCCCGAGGCGTACTTACGGGAATCGAGGAGGACCAGGGGAGGAGCACGTCCTCTGCGGTGGTCGGTCTCCAGTGCCCTTGGGAGCGTGAAGGTTTGAGTAATTCGGGATGACTTGCTGGGCCGGGCGGATAACTCTCATGCAAGGTCCAGGAACGGGAGGAAGCGGTTGCGATGTATGTGCAAGATGTTGGTAAGGAGCTCTGCCATCTGGGAGGGTGAGAAAATAAAGGCAGCAACTATCATTTCAGGCAACACATTTCTGCTTCAGTTTGTGTTTATCCCTTTCCAGGCATGTCCTCCTTCACGTCTAGGGAAACTGAGCAGTTTGGAGGCATTTGCAAGTATCTCGGTCTGAAAGAAGCCAGATTAAGGAACGTTTCACAGTCTGAAGTCTCCTTTTTCCCCTTCCCATACAGCACAGTTCAGATCCCCACCCTGGGCTGGGCTGTTGGGACAACTGACAGTTAAACATTTCGGGCTGCTTTGTCCCTGCACTTACCATGCCTCAGTGTATTTTGTTGATGTATTTTTTTCTTTAATTTCTTTTTGGCGATAACTTGTGAAAATGAATCATCCCAATGTTCTCATGAAAGCAGATGCAAAATCCTGGAACAAATCAGTTTGCAACACTAAGGCTAAACAGACTGTGATTGTTGTAAATGAAAAGAGAAAAAATAATCTCTTGCTTTGTTACTTCACCCTGTATGAATTTTCTGCCTAAGTGACCTTTTAAGGCCTTGCCGCTGCTCCTGTTGCCATCCAGGAGGCTGCAGGGGAAGCCCAAAGTGACAATTTTGCTCCAGTAATTCTGAAAAATCTTACTGTTGTTGGCTGTGCACACATAATGCTGTTTAATAACTAACGTACAGTGGAACGGTTGGCGTAAACTGAAAGAGAAAGCAACGTAAGCTGTTTCCCAGACGAGGAAAACGATTCTTTTTTTCTTTTTTTTTTTTTTACCAGTCTTTCTGCTTGCAGTTTTCATTAGGCAGCAGCTCTGTGCATTTTCAAACTGCTGTGCGCAGATCAAAGTCCAGCCTGGCAGGGCTTATTAGCACTGCATGATTATGGTGTTATGAGCTGGCTCTGAAAGCTGCAGTACTCACTCTTTTTTTTTTTACCCCCCTAGATTGTTTTTTTAAATCCTTTCAGCTATTTTGGGGTCATGCTTTCCTTTTTGTAGCAGCCATAAGGACTATTTCTTTTTTTAAAGGGAGGAAAAAAAGAAAGAAAAAAAAGCTTTTATGAAGTAGACTGATTATAGGAGCCAATACTTAAAAAAAAAAAAACATAAATCAACCCTACAATTGCAAAGAGATTCCTGATGAAACTGTGGGTCGGCAACACCATATTTGTTGAGATTGTTTTAGGAGAGTTTCCTGCTCCCCCTCATTAACTATTTGCAAAAGGACAGGGTGAAAGAGGTTGGGAAAACAAAATTGGAAGTAAATATGGTCTTCCCATGGATTCCTCATGACCAGCAATAGGGAAGGTAGCAGGGGGCTGGGAGATTCAGATTGGTATACAGGTTTTTAGGCCAGTTGTTCACCAGCATCCTCTGGATCTATCTGATGCCACAGTGTTTTAATGGATGCAACCACTGCCATTCAGAAGCACAGCATGGCCAAGCGTGTGTGCCTGCACACACCAACAACTCTCATATATAAATATCTGAAATAATGGTCCCTGGGCACATAGCATTGCTGCAAGGATTTCTTTGACTTCAGAAGCAGTTTTGCTGTTGTATCTCAAATAGCAGGTGTCCAGAGCCAGATTAGAGCCTACGGGCACCATTGATATTCCCCGGGAGAGGCGTGTTGCAACACACAAACTGCAGAGCTTTGTTGTGGGTTGCCACTGCCCAACAACTATCTGAAACACAAGGAGCTGTCAGGAGGTGATTTACACTGTCCCAGTGATGTGAGAAACAGGAGTACAGTTGCCAGCTTCTTGGTCCTGACCCAATCTGCTCCAGCCATCTGAGTTTATTTTATTCTTTTTGCCCTCTGGATATGGTTGAAACGCTGGTGATTTTTCTAAAGAAAGCCTTTCAGAGTTCCTGCGTTAAAACAAAATGGCCTCATTCACTAAATGTCCTACTTCTCACGATGCCCGTGTGTGGAGGAGGTAAATGGAGGTAAATAGTGAGGGGTGTTGTGCAACCAACTTTGTCTGCTTAAAGCTGAACTGAACAGAGAAGGTGAGAAAAGAAAACCAGAGGTTGTTTTGCAATTGTTCAGCTGTAGACACTGCTGAAAGTCCATCTGTAGCCCCTTCCCTGTTACAAAGTCCCAAGATCGGAGGTGAAAACTAAGGCTCTGGTACTCTCGCTCCTGTGTACCTAATTACAGCACATTGCTGGAGTGACAGGACTTCTTAAACAGATGTGATATGAATGCTGTGAAGTCAACAGAAGGTTAAAAAAAAAAAAGGGTTATCAGAACAGGCCTACAGCTTTTTATTACTAAGCCAACCCAAAATGAGTTGGGGTCTCGTGAGTCTAATGTAATATAAATTATATTAAAACAATGATATTGCTGTTGAATGTTCAAAGCTCACTTCATAACAGATAAAAATCTCGGAGACTGAAAAGGAATACTAATTAATAGCAGGCTGTAAACTGCATCATAGTCTCCAAAAGCCAAAACACCCATATTGACAGAGTCACATCAGCATTCAGTGATACAATCACCAGCAGCTGAGAGGGCTCCATTTTAAGTAATGAACTTCCATTTCAGCTGACAACAGAAAAAAAAAGAGGATGATGGATGTCACGCTCTTTTCACACAGAAATAAAACACATGAGTGAGTTTGGTCGTAATGCTGGGAGATACTATTTACAGAGATCAAGGGTAACCTCCCATCCTGATTCTGGCAGGAAATTATCAACTTTGGGGATCCAAGTGGGAGCAAGGAAATCTATGAAAACAACAGGAATTAAGTCAGTATAGAGGCTGCCGAATGACTGAAACAAAGAGGAAGGAAATGACTAGAATATGAAATAACAGCAGGGAGAAAGCTGTGTATGCTCAGCGTGACCAACAAAGGCTGGTTTCTAGGCAAAATCATTAGCTTTCATTTGATGAGTAACTGTGAGCTCTTCAACTTTTTATCTGGCTCAGAGGTTCTGCATCTGAGAGTGTGGCTGCATAAGCTGAAAATCTGGAAATTTAAAATGGGCTGCAAATAGATATTTTAAAAGGTTAATAATTGCGTGCCGCAAAAGAAATACGGCAGGAAAACATCAGCTTGGTGAATGATGGCTGTGATACCCTGCAAAGCCCCCCGTGGGGTGAGCAGTGCTACTCACATGGGCCCTGGGGGTGCTGCTCTGCCGGGCAGCGGTGCCCAAAGCAGCCGTGGGCTTGCGAGGAGGCGTTGGGATGGGGCAAGTGCTGGCACATCGGGCACTGCTGATGCTCGGGTCCAAAAAACTCCCTGGAGATCAGTGGTCCTGGCAGGTCCTGTGGGTTCAGCATGGACACCAGCGGTAAGGGGGGCTCCAGGTGCCTGAGGCCCATTACATCTCGTGACTGGGAGTTGTAGCCCATGTCCGCGGTCCCCAGCTCTGCTGGGGGTCTGTTTCCTGAGGGTTGCCATGACTGTGAACTCCCTTGGCTGCTCTCCTCCAGCGAGTCAGACAAGTTTTGCTCTGGTTTACTGGAGTTGTGCCCGGTGTCAGCTGGAAGCTGTGATCTTGGCTGCACGCCTGGTGTGTCCATAGCTATAAGATGTATCCTGGAGGGAACCACTCCAGCTGTTGATTCACCAGAAGAACAGAAGTGTCCATCTCCATCAGGATCGGTATATTTTGACCACAAACTGCTGTCCGGCTCCACAGCCGGTGCCAACTGATGACATTCTGGTCGTCTGCGGAGGCATGATGAATCCGCCACAGGCTGAGATGATAGAGCAATACATGGTCTCTGGGACTCCTCATCTTCTAGATCCTCTCCAGAAGGCTGCGAAGCCTTTTCCAAGACGTGTTCGGGAAACGGGGACCATGGCATGGATTCATCTACTTCGACTGGTATACTTCGACCCACAAAAGTGCCTGAAAAAGTGGGAGAAGAAACACTGTAGATGGACAGCCATACAGAAAAATGCCTGTCATCAGTTGTCACTCAATGACTGTGAGCTGGAATATTGAAGAGCGATATGTATTCTTTATATACATAAATATATATTTTTAAAGACAGGCAATAAGCAGCGAGTAAAGGTCTGGCTGAATTTTGGCAAAGCAAGAAAGCAAAGGATTAGCTGGAGTGTTGCTAGCACAGAGTTACAATTTGGACTAACCTGATGCTGAGGCCATGTCCAAGTCTTCTAGTTGCACCGGAAACAAGAGTCAGCTGCCTTACTGCAAGGCCAGGATTTTTGAGCAAACTGGAAAACAAGAGAAAGTACGCTTGTGAACATGGTACAGTTTCACACAGGGAATAATCCCAAAATAACTGTATCTCAGAGACTGGAAAAGAAATACTTGTTTAGAGTTCTGGAAATCGCATTGCGCAAAACAGACAGTCTGATGGGATTTTTGGAACTTACTGTTCCTGCTGAAACTCGAGGGGGGAAAAGGACAGGAACGGTCTCTCAGAGGTAATTTCTGCACCTCACAAAAGAGCAGGCTGCTTAGATCTGGAGGTTTGGGTCAGGTGTGTTCCAGAGAATACAATCACTTGCAATTATTTTAGTCTGGACCTTCTAATAATAGCCTCACACTGATGCCTCAGATCTAAACTTCACCACACACCTAGCTGAGTAATTTCAGGGCCAAAGCTTGTTTCCAAGTGTTGCTGCTTATTTTATCAAACTGCTTCATCCAGCCTATTATCACATGGCTGTTGTTAAGTCAAATTATTGAGAATTAAAAGACAATTCAGAGGCATTAGTTACTGTTTGGATTTTTTTTCCCCCCTTCCTTTGGAATTGGCTTGGGCCCAAACATCAAAATTATCGCTTCCCTTTGGGGGTGCTGTCAGTAAATTGGGTCCAGCCAAGCAATCTCTGATGATGGACACCTCTGCTCCACCTTCACTCAGAATGACAACAGCAGTGATGGGTGAACACTGAGTGGGCTTCAGGAAGTGCAGCCGTTTCATCTTCTTGTACAGGGGAGCAGATTAGCTTGCTCCCAGCAAATCTTATCTTTTACCGTGGAGTATAGCGAAACAAGCCTGGTGCTCACCATTTCCCAAACCATTTTCCTTCTATCACATTGGAGAAGCTAAAATCCCAAGTAGGAGACTTATCAGAGAAGAAGCACTCAAGCAACAGGAATGACAACAGAATCTGGCTTGAAAGCCTGGTAAAGAAAGACAAAATCACAACAAGTTTGAAGAACTTTTAGCTATCCGAGGATTTTTCCCAACTTCAGTCACAGTGGCTTGGACAGAAAGGTCAAATGAAGAACATATTCAAGTGACCACAGTATTAAGAACAGTTGAACAGGATCACAGAGAGGGATAAGAAAGTGTCCCAACCTTTACCCTGGCTCCCGCAGTGATTCTGTAATAGCAAATGGGGTGCTCTGTGCTATAGGGCAAGAGTGAGGCTTTGCATTCATCCCGATCAGATCAAGTGATGTTTATTTCCCCTTGAAAGTACGTTTGGCATAGAAAATTCTGGGTGTAACATTTGCTGGGAAGCAGGATAAAAACTGTGCTTTGCTGCTGGTCTGCAACATAAATATTCCTCCTCTGTGTAACTTAAAATCCATCTACGCAGAAGATTTACCATATATTCATACATATCCTCCATTACAATAAACATGTCCACAGGGAGAGTTATCTTGGGATAATTATGGTGGGATGATTACGCTGGTAAATTTTCCCACGTAGGCAAGTCCTCAGAGCAGCTATTAGTTGCTCCAACCCAGGGAACACGCTGCTGCTCTGACAGCGGCAGCCCCTACATGAGGGCGCTGGGGCTGGTGCCAAACCAGCTCCTTCCCCTACTGGCACCCAGGTTTGAAGTCCTGATGGCCAGCCCAGCACCATCACGCATCTGTCCCTGCCATTTGCATCCCTTTTCCTCGAGGCCACGTCGCTAATGCCGGCCCTGCCCGCTGAGTCACGGTTCTCTGAAAGTCATAACTGCGGTGACGGGAGAGGGAAAACCTCAAGCTCTCATAATCAGCACAGGACTGTGACGGGGACTTGTGCTGCACTGTGGCGAAACGTTCTTTTCTTGGAACCTTTGGTCAGGTGGTGGTTTAAATGGTGACTGCCCTGTGGTGGTGACTCACCAGGACAGTACAGCGCAAGGTCAGATTTCCAGGAATCAGGCTGTGAAGCTGCCGAGTGGTCCCTTGCCAGACTTAGAGAAGCGCCTGTGAAGGTTACGTGCCAAACTCCCTGGAATGCACCTGCCTTTTGCTCATCTCAACAGCTTTGTAAATGTGACCCTTGCACCATCTGGCCTCGAAGTGCCCGCTCAGACATGCTTCGACTTGTGGATATCTGTCCATTTGCTTGTAAGCTGAATGACACGCACTTGAGCAGCACCAATCGTATTGCAAAGTCTTATTCCCTCCACTGAGCATCTCCACTGATCTGGTTCGTTGTGCAGAATTCACCCTGGTGTTCACAAAGCATAAGCTCAGCTGTGGGGCGCAGGGTATAGCTCCACCTCTTTAAACACACACCCAATTGGCTTTTCAGAAACAAATTTGCGATGCCTCATACACTAAGATGCTTCTTTGATAGTCTCTGAAGTAGTCAAAATGCTAGAAAACACTTTGAATTCAGATCCTTTATATTCAACAGCCTTAAGTTTAGCACTGTGACAAGAAGAACAGGTTTCTCTTGAGAAAGTGAGAACTCAGTCCAGAGCTCAGTGAAGTAAATATGAATATCTCTATTTACTTCAGTGAGTTTTGGATCAGGTGTCAGATAGGATTTAAACGTTACTAAATTCCTTTGGAGGCTACAACCTCCTTTTTTTCTTTTTTTCTTTTTTTTTTTTTTTTTTAATTCAGTTCCATTGCTGGCTATTTGTGAAACAGATCATGCACAGACTGTGTGAACCTAATGAAAGGCACAACACAGGCAGAAAAAATTTAGACTTGTTTTCTTCAAGTTTGTTATTTAGTGTATTTACTCCACCTTTTGAAGGAGGGATATTAAGACTTTATTAAACTGTATTGCAAACGATCAGCTACCAAACTCTTCAAATGGCTTACCTTGGAATAGTTTAAAAATGTCGTTCGTATTAGTTTATCCCTCTGAAAGGACAAACTCCTCTTTATCTCTCAAATCAACTTAATATTTAAATGACAGCCTTATTTCCTTTCTGTGTAACATGAGTTAAACATTATGAAAATTATTCTAAATATCTGAGTAAAAATAATTTGGTCAGACAGAAGAGAGACCTGATTCCATCACTTGTGTTTTTACCTGCCAAAGCTTCTAGTTTTTTTAAATAGGATTTTGCTTAGGAGAGCTGAGCAGCCAAAGCTGAGCTTTAATACCCGCACACAGCCCCTGCTCCTGCGGGGCTGCGGGCTTTTGTGATAAAAGCAGACACATCATTAAAAAGGAGGAAAAGTAACTTAATCTTCCTCCTCCCTCAGTAGCTCTGGTTGGAGAGAGAAGCTGTTGCAACAGCAGAGCTCTGTCTGCAGGGATGGCCCCCAGGATAAATTAACCCCAGGACACGCTGAACACATTTTGAGCAATGCTGCCAATGGTATGTGGATGGGAATTCCCGAGAGAAATCCCCACATTGCTGGAAATTTCACAGATGATTCAGAAACATCCTCCTCCAACAGCAGTGCTTCAGGATGTTGTTTCTGCTTTGCTGAAGATCCTTGGCTTTTGGAAAAAGACCCAATATTGAGCCCATTATCCTGGTATTTTATGGTGCCTCATGCTGCAGAGTTTCATTAGGTTTCCTTTGACTTTTCTAGTTATCTTAGCCTGCAAGGGTAGTTCTGCATAGGACAGAAAATTCACTTGCTTAGGTCTCCCGTGATGAACACTTAGAGTAAAGGAATGCTTCAGCATATTGAAATACCCTCAGAAACCTGTAGCCTGATCCCTTTTCTGGCACAGAGACTGATGTAGAGTGTGGATCGTGCCCAGTCTCATTTCCAAAGACACTGCAGCTTCAAGTCAGATCATGGTATTGCCAGAAAACTTCGAGCATTTAATATCCCCCCTGCACCTATGACTATGCAGGAGATTACTGAAAACCAGCTGTAGCCGTTGCATTTGTTCCTGCTTGTAATAAAGTGAAGAGGCCCTTCCTAAAGGGACAGAGTAGCCAGGCCTGGACTGCTCTCAAAAATGTTGAGGGAACTCCTTAAACCACCCTTTCTCCTTCTCTTCCTTCCTCTGCTCACACACCCAGTTCTGTAATGTGCAGTAATTCAGCAAATAACCTTCCCAGGTGGGTGCTCGGTGACCCAAGCTCCTGGGAAGAAGCCCCATCCCAGCTCCCTCGTGGGGCTTCCCACACCTGGAGAGGTTCTTCCACCGCTCCTGCCAGGGGCTGGGAGGGAGCCTGCCCAGCCCTCCTGCTCACGCAGGCTGCTGCCAGCCATGGCCGCTCCCGGGAAGCTGCAGGGAGAGCATAAATGAAAGGGAACAAATTCTTCTGCAGGTCGGTAGAGATGGGCCTGAGCACGCAAGTTTGAAGCAAGGGCTAAACTCCCCTAAAAAATGTCCGATGGAGGCAAGTGGCTGGCCAGGGAGGGGAAGGGTGTTGGGCTCGGGCTCATCTGTGTAGTTTCCTTGCGGCTGATTGCAAAATCTATCAGGTATTTCATCTGTTTCCCAGCATGAAGACTTGTCAGGATGCTCTGTCCCAAGACACGCACTAACCATCTATCTGCTTTTGATTAGAAAACTTCTGTCATGAAGAAGCAGAAGACAGACTCTACAACATGAGCATAGCGGCACTCCCCGTCACTTCCAGAGGGGGAGAAAATACCTTTGCTTTTTTGATCAAAGTTATATGTATCTACTTTGTTAAAAACCAACATATTAGGTTGAGAAAGGAACTTCACCTTCCTTTGTACACAAGACACAAAGGAAAGGTTTTTTTTTATTCACCAGTCGTGGCATTTCTGAAATGGCACGGATATAGCTCAAGGCAAAGCTGAGATCACAAGGGGTGGGGATGGACAGGAATTTCTTAATTTCCAAATAATTCCTGTGTATTTTGGCTGAATCCTTTAAGCTCCCTAGTGCTGCAGGATGGGAGTAAGTGGATACAGAATTTGCAAGCTGCTGTGAGGGTGCTCACATTGAGACTGCAACAAATGCTGTTGCCATGGGGTCAAATAAGCATTAAGTGTGTAAGTACACTTGCCTTAAGTGTGGCTTGCTCTACAGAAACACCAGACACAACTTTCCTCAAAAAAACCCAGACACAAATCATTTTAGGAAGAGCAAGTGCAAATGTGGGAACTGTTTGGGGTCTATAACCTAAATAAACACAGCCAAGGAAATCCAAGCTCCAGTTCCACACTTCACCATGAAGAATTTCGGCTGCTGTCATCATGGACGGTTACCTTCTCCCGTGGGTACTCTTCACAGCAAAAACTAAGGCAATGTGTTACGTTCCTAGCCCAGACTTTAAGCCCTCTAGGGAAGGTAATGTTTATTTTTACGACTTCTGGAAAAAAGTAAAAAAGGAATATGAAAACAACATTCCTCTTCCACACCAACTATATGGTTGCTCTTACATGTTTTCTGCAGCCATAGCATGAAAGTCTACAAATGCCAGGAGAACAGAAGAACATACTTCCAATCCTTCCTGCATGGCAAACATCATGCTCCCTTTTGCAGCACTAACGTTACTTTACTGGGCAATCCATGGTGCAAAAGCTAGCATAGACCTAATATTTTTGCCTCTTTAGTGTAGACTTCGATATGCATGTAATAAGAACACCAGGCATTCCTATTCTTATTCCTATTCCTATTCCTATTCCTATCCCGATCCCTATCCCTATCCCTATTCCTATCCCTATCCCTATTCCTACCCCTATCCCTATTCCTAATGCTAGGCATTAGAAGTGCAGTAGAATTGCAACACCCTCAAGCAGGATTGGAACAGGCATCTCACATACAGGCAGCATCCCCTGCCAGTTTTATAATATTTGCGAAATATGAAAATGTTTGTAATGATCTTGGGTATCCTTAAAAATGTGTTTGTCTTCCAGAGATTAATTCCTATGCATTTCTGATGCTGATAAAACTCCCATAGGCACTGAATGACCACAAAACTGCGATATCCCATGGCCCTGGGACATTTAAAAATCCTGGCACAAAATTGGGGCTAGTTGAATGAGGTTGGATGGGGGGATCACCCAGAGCAGCATAAATCTCCCCAGTCCGCTTTCCTATAGCTTCGTGCCTTATGTCGGAGCCTCCAGTTCCTAATAAGGGATAACCTCTGGTATTTCGTGGGGCTGACATATCCCTCGTCCCTAACCTCTCTCCTCGCTCTGCAGCATGAGGGCTGCGGGGTGCGTAGGTGGTGGGAGGGCGCAGGGAAGCCTGGAGGACCTGACGCGTTTCCCTCAGCTGGCGTGAGAACAGCCTCGCTCACTTGCTTTCATGAAACGTGCAGAAATGTGTGTAACTTTCAGACATGTACCCTCTGCCCAACTTCAAAAGCCACGGATGCGGGTGGAGGGCACTGACAAACATGAACACCATAATTGCACATGTTTTGTTTCCTGCGTTAGAAAGACAAAAAGAAAACCCAACCCCACTGAGGAAAAAAAAAAAAAAATGACAGCATGCTTCAAGACATTGCCGGTGCTCAGCAAGAGCAAGCACGGCCTCAGAGGCTGACGGCATGGCAGGCAGCAGCACAATTGGCAGATGCTTGTCAGCAGCCACCGGCATTGGCAAGGGCTTTGCTGGGACACCAGCCCCGCTGCCTGCACTCCCCGCACCCCCACCTTTGGCATCACCTGCTGTGGGGCTCACAGCCCTGTCTGGTGGTGGTGGAGCATCGCTGCCCACCCAAGACGGTACAGACGTGGCCAGGCCAGGCCTTGAACCCACCTGGGACTTGCAGGAAATGGGAATTTCTGGTCTGGTGGCCACTTGTGGTGGTCAAGGACCAGTAAACTCAGATCTGCCATTCTTATTGCCCAGTCAACGTTAGCCCTACAAAAGCTGCATCCTAAAACAATCAGTTACTGTGTGAAATGGGAGTGGGTTTTATACATCTGATTTTATCCTAATTAAAAATAAATACTACTGGCTTGTGTCCACTGTTTCCATACCAACGCTATGGAGCATGGTGCAAAAGGGGTCTACGATCCTATTTTCTTCATGCTTTCCAGCCAGCTCTCCCTCACCAGGTCCATGGACATGTGCTATGGCAGCCCTGAGGCAGCCGGAGAGGAGAGGAGAGGAGAGGGCTGTTGGCCAACAAGCCACCTTGAGCTTGCACAGCTGTGCAGGGCGGGAGCGGGATCAGGCCTGGCTGCCAGGCATTGCCAGGCAGCTACGTAAATAGGCAGGACAACATTTCGACACCAGGCGTGTCCATTTCCAGTGTTTACCCCCAAACCCTCCTGATTAAAATAACCCCAAAAAACAAACAACAAAACTGCAGTGAAACGGCTGAAACATGTTGCAACCATCTGTGAAACTCAGGCTATCATTACATGAGAGGAGGGGGGGAAAAGGAGTGAGACAGCAATTTGAGGGAAAAAAGAACCCCACCGAGACGCAGAAGTGGGTCAACAGCTAATTACAAACAGAGACCGAGAAAGGCTGCATCTCTAACACTTCTTACCTTGCAGGCGAGGGAGGTTGGCGCTGAGCTGACCGAGCAAAGCGAGAGGGCTGGTGTACCTCCTGCACACCCCGGCGCTCTCTTGGCGTGCCTGGGTCTCCTTCCTCAGACAGGCTGGTGTGTTGCTTTTTTTTTTTTTTTCCTCTTTTTACGACACCCTCCCTGCCTCTCCCAGGTAAGCGGCAGAACTGGCTCTGCAGCAGGAAGTGGAAGAGGCATGCACGGCACAACGCGGCGGCGGTGGGAGAGCCTTCCCTCCGCAGGGGAGTGACACTTTGAAGCTTAAAACTCTCTTGAAATGCCTGTGTGTGGCTCGCTCCCTCTCTCGTAGGAAGCCGGGCTGCCTCTGCGTGAGCCCAGCAGATAAATGAATAGCTGTAGGGGAAACCCGGTGTGATTCCTAAATGGCGTGCCTCGCCAGGAAAGTCATCCTTTGCTTTTAGTACTTGGTTGCTTACTGTCAATGCCAAATGTTAAACCAACTGTGAATCAGAGTACTAAAGACAATCACATGATGGTTGTAAGAACTATATAAAGAACAAAAAAAGGAATTTCTCGTCTGGTATTTTTTTTAGATTAGACTTCAAGACACTTCCAAGTTTCTCTCTGCACCTCCAAGGAGCAGAAACTCACTTTTCCTACAAGCTGAAACCCTTATATATTTACACAGCTCCTTAAAGCCAAGTAATGCTGGCGCTGACAGCGTGGCGGGGTTCGAAGAGCCCCAGTACGGCACACTGACTGTGCTCCACAGCAGCGGTCCCAGTGCACCCGCTGGACACAGCTGTGTGTCCCAGCCCACACTGCTTTCCTGACTCCCACATCTTCCTGCTAAGAAGCTCTTCCTGATCTTTAGCCTACATTTGCTTAGTTCAACCCTAGGAGGAATCTGACTTGGCTGCAACTCGTGCATGGCTCTTCATCCTCCAGGCGTCCATGGGCTGCCGCCACACGCTGCCTTAATGTCTGTTTGGCCAGCTTGCACACCCAGGACGTCTAAACCATCCCCAAGGCCCTCGCTTGGGCAGTGCCACCGGTTCTCCTTCCTTCGACCTTCCCATGGCACTGGGGCTGGAGGAGGGAGCTGCCTGCCTGGCATTCCCGCCTCGGGAAGGGCCCTCTCCAGGTGCGGCCTGCTCTGCCAGCCCCTCTTTGTGGTCATGAACAAGAGCTGTGACTCAAGCACTTATTTCCTCTTCTCAGGGGACGACTGCCTACATATCCAGAGGGAAAATTCAAGCATTTGGGAGCAGTGCATGCCCCCAAACTGAGCACTAAACATGATTGTACTGGTGGCAGTGCAGTGACGCCCCGCAGACTGAGCTTACTTTCCACCCCGGGAAATCCCATGAGAGCCCGGCCCTCCTCGCTGATGGTCCTGGCCCCCTCCTTCCCTCCCCACTTCCCTCCTCCACGAAAGCATGTGCCAGCAGGACACCAAGCCTCCCTTTTAGGATATTCCTGAGTTGTCTTTCATTGCTCCCAGACTGCCCGGGCAGCCCTTGCTCTGCCAGAGGGTCCCAGCCAGACGCAGATGTGATGGGCAGTCGATGCTTGTGGCCGGAGCGGCTGCATTACAACCGCAGTCATTTGAGTCAGCTCAAGGTTTAATCCCTCTGGTCTGGGCTCAAGCATGGCGGCTCTGCTGCACAGCTGTTTTGCACCATGAGCACCCTGACGGCCGGCATTTTCAGCAGGGCTGCCTGAGCCTCCAGTCGTGCCAAATCTGGCTCCTGTGGCTGCCTCTCTCGCCAGCTCCCCACCAGCCTCCCGCCCAGGAGTAGCGATGGCCCCGCTGCAGCCTGCGTGTCATGGTGGGGAAGAGTGCTGAGGGGCTCAAGGCCACGTAGGAGCTAAATTTGGGGCCTCTGTGAACGTAGGTAGGCTGGGAGCGGGGAAGGACAGCTGGTCTGAGGAGTGCCCGACCCTCTTGGGGCTTATGCAAAGGACTTGCGTGGTGTTTGCTGTGCATGGACCGGCTCCCCAGGGAGTGTGGGCAGCCAACGGCAGGCAGAGTTTCCCAAGGGGATGTTGCACCAGTACCTGCATTTGTGGGATTTGTTTGTTAAGGACTCTGCCATGCAGCCATGCAACATCTCTTCCTTCACTCAGTGGAGCGGCCTCCCTTGCCGACAACAGTTACGGACAGTCTTCACCCGTTCTCCACTGGTTGTACCCTGGACACAGGGCTGCAACATCTAGCGAATGACAGCGGCCACCTACCACCCCTGTAGGAGGCCAGAGGAGGGAGGTCATGGCTGCGACCCACACCGGCCTGGCCCAGCAGAGCTCGGCCAGAGTCCCTGTCTGGCGGGGGCCTGGGGGGCTGGCATGCCTTTGAAGCATAGGGGGTGTGACCGGATAGAGAAGTCACAAAGCCTCAGGCTGTTCATTTCAGGCTCTGGTCCTGTCACTGGAAAGAGCCTGGCTTCATCCTTTTTGCACCCTCCCTTCAGGTATTTATATACATTGCTGAGATACCTCCTGAGCCTTCTCTTCTCCAGTCACAACAATCCCATTTCTTTCAATCTTTCCTCATACATCAGATGCTCCAGTCCCTTCACTATCTCTGTGGCCCTTTCCTGGGCTCTGTCAAGTAGCTCCATATATATTTTGCTTAGCCACCTAGAAATGCCTCTGGGAATTAATGCTAGCTCACTCAGCATTTAGTCTCCTGGGGTTATTTCCACCCTGACCACTTGTACATATCCTCATTTGGAGTGGTATTTGTGGCCCAAAGAAAGGAGCACAGAGCAGCCTGGCTCCTAAGGACATAGCAGCTGGGAAATACGCTGTGAAATCTGGCCCTCACGTGACTGCTTCCAGGTCCAGAAATCACATCTGCAGACCTAATGGTGTCTGCAGCTGTGACCGAAGGACCAGTCTCTGTCCCCTCTTAAACTTGCCAAACCCCAGAAACCAGCAGGTACTTGGAGCAGTTCCTCTAACTTGAGCTTCATGTGCTTTCTTAGCAGCCCAACAAGGAGAAAAAAACCCACACCCCACATGAAAGGCACGCCCTGCTAACTGTGTTAACAGCACTGTCTGCTGAATGGGTTTCAAAGCAAAGATGAGGTCCAGCCCAAACCTAAGTACTCACCCACAAAGTTGCAGAAACTATCAACTAACGCATTTTTGGATTAGGAAACTTAGAGAAGAGATATTCAAGTTCATTTCAGCATTTCAAAAGTGTCCCACATCCCCAAAACTGAGGCCATCCTAATTGCTTTCTGAAAGCCTGTTTTATATTTCTGAAGTCTTCCTACTCACTTCACTGAAAGCTGGATGAGACTTTAAACTCTTTTAAATTAGTATCTCATCTGTACTTTATTTACAAGCAGAATGTGATGCGTCATTTTTGGCCCATCATAGAAAGTACAGATTAATATTCAAGTGCAGGATGAGTGTTTTAATTGTCAAGGCAGCTAATATGGAGCTTTTTTTATAAAAAGTCATTGCTAGTTCTTGTAGTATTTCTTTTTTGATTAGGAAGATAATGTCAATATCGAATGCTGCTTCTTGTATTCTCTACTGCATCTATATATTCAGAGAACTAAATCATAAAAGTTTTTGCTTCCAAATGATTATCTGTTGAAATAAAGCACTGTTGTGTCGCTCTGCTTTTAACATTGGTGCTGTGAATTCATCTGGAGACATTGCAATGAGCATTTAATCCCATCTGCCTCAGTGTAATGCACATGACACTCCCACTCTGGTTCTCTTGCATTTGACTCACCCCTTGCTGCTTTTGCACTACGAGTGAAACTGGGGCTTTCTTCCCTGTCTTGATGTTTAGATTGCTAGGCACATGCCTACAAAAATATTTTCCACTTACATTTTTTAAGGCTCTTGCTTTGGCATGTTTCAGTCATGCCCGGGAGAGACACCTGAAAGGAAAGAAAGCAGTACCTGGATGTTAGCTTCTGCAATGCTTCTAATTAAACCTTTCATAATGACAAAAACCCTCCTGCCATTTGTTAAGATTTTCCCCACAGCATTATGCATCCTCTTAATTAACAGCAGAAGCTAAGTAATACCTATTTTATCCCCTCTTGCTTCCAATTAGTCATCCATTGATCATTACCCTCTCAACATTTGACAATTAACAGAGCCCCCACTCTCCACAGGACCGGGATGTGTAGCCCTTCAGAAATGACACGTCTAGAATAACGCGAGGGGAGCTGCGTGGGTGAGTAATGGGGCGAGAGGTAGGGGGAAGGGGAGGAGAAGGCCACCCAAGTGGAACAAAAGATGTGTAACATATGCAAATGTTCAGTATGCGGTATGTGTTTTATACACTGGCTGTATATGAGATCATATACAAAGCTCAGCTGGCGGTCGTGCTGCTTTTGGGTGGCATGGGAATTTGAGAGAACACTTGAGCTCTCGTATGATCAAACATACCTAGTCCTCTGTCTCTAAGATGCAAAGTGGTTCCTGATTTGGCTCTTTGCCACTGCTTTTTTAGGAGAGCAGGAGTTAGCTTCTGCTTCTCCATCGTCGCGAGGGCTGGGGACTGTGGGCTGTACCAACACAGCCCCTACCAAGTCACCCTCAGACGCAGTTGCAGCTACATGTGGTCATGCCTGAGCTGCTGCCGATGGCCAGGAGCGTGGTGGCAGCTCTGGGAGCCAAAGGTGTCTCCAGGGAAGCCACAGGACCCTGCTGCATTGCTGTTCCCCTCCAGGATCCTGGCCCCATGGCAGGGACGGCTCCAGCCCTGCACAGTGCCAGGAGGGACGTACTGGGACCACTGTACCCTTTTTCCAGCACCAGCGACCTTTCCTGTACAAGCAGCAACTTTTAGCTGGGGAAATCCAGTGGCGTAGCGGGACTGGAAGGCAGCCCAGAGCCTGAATTGTGCTGGTGAATGAAGCCAGGGCTTTTGGGCAGGTCTCCATCATGTGGGTGAACCCCTGGGTCAGCGAGTAGGGCTACAACATGGTCAGAAATCTTCCCTGCATCCTTTTATCCTTTTTTCTTTTTTTTTTTTTTTTTCCAGATGAAAATCCATCCATTACAAGGCTCAGGGATTTTGTGTGAAGCTGTGACAATAAGTAGCTGAGCAAACTTCACAAGACTCTGGGTGCAGGGCCTCAGCAACAAATGCTGATGCACAAAAAAGCAAAATGGAGCCCTTGGCAAGCTCTAGCCTGGCCATGGAGGAAGGAGATAATCTCATTTCTTTGCTCTTTGCCCTTTTAGCTATTCACAGAGCTTAATGCCGAGTTATTCCCAACAACGAGCCAAATAATCAAACTCCCATCTGGCCTGGTCAGGCAGAGGCAACACTTGCCCTTCAGTCACAGGCACACCAGACCGGTGACTTTTTTTCCCCCCATTGTGAACATATACTATTTACCCTGTAACACAGAAGGTATTTACACTGGGTAACAGACACCGCAGTTCAGGTTTACCAGTCTGCTCTAATCTGATCACCTCAATCCCCAGGCACAGCAAAACACAGGCACTGCGAGCACAGCTGGTGCTGCAACCTTTGGACCTCCCTCTACATGACATGATGTGCAGCCTGACAGCTGATGACCTGCTTTTCCTGGGAGGGCCCTCTCCTCCCCTTTCTGCCCTCCTGCATACTCACACCATAGGACCCAAGCTGCAGCTGTGCCCTCCGGAGAAATGTTTTTTCCCTCCCCGAGTTTGGAATCAGCTGCAGGTTGCTCTTTGCAGTAACTGGACACCCACAGAATGACTGGGCTGCAGCAGCAGCACTTGCTGCTACCACCCCTCTCCTGGCCTGGGGATAGGGATTATAACCAATCACAGAGTGAAAGCTATTAAAAAAAAAAAGGGAAAGAAAAAAGAAAAAAGAGAACCTCTTTTGTTGTTAACACCATTCTGTCCTCTAATCTATTCACATCCCAGTCTTACATTTTTTTTAAGCATTCAGCTGCAGGGGAGGGATACAAGGAGATGGATTGATGCTTGTGTAGGTATAGATGTTTTCATGTGCAAACTGTATTTCGAGCTATAGATATATGTATACATACATAAGAACACTGGCTGTATTAAAAGTCAAGAGAAAATACCTCAGAAACTTAAACGAAGTGAGCATTTCCCCCCTAACGTTCAAAATGAACCTCAGTAACCTGGTTTTAGCTGTCAGAAGTTCTCCTGACAAATTCAGAAGTACTGAGAGGGACAGACTAACACCCTATGCCAGTGGCATCCTGGCAAGGGCCCTTTTTCCCTTTTCTGCTGAAAGAACACGGGTTCTAGTTTGATCTGTGCAAGAAAATCCAAAACTGAAGTGCCCCTTTCTTCAGTTAAGATGGCAGGGAATGCTGCCCCAATTGACAGGAGCCCCTTCAGTGATAAAATTTCCCTGTATATGAGTCACAGGAAATTATAATCACTGCTTACTGAGCCTGCAGAACACAATGAGATTTCTGAGCTACAAACAGACTTCAATTATTCTTGAAAGACAGACAGATCCTCAAACTGACACGAATGCAGAAAATAAATATCCTTTTGTCTGCACTGCTGGTGGTAATTTCCCATTAGACAGGAAAAGCCTTCTTTGATGAATGAGTATTGTCTACACGTTGGAAGTGGAGCTACTGTGTATCTCCTAATAGCTCTTGCATGCTTTTGGGCTCAGCCTCGTGTGAGGCTGTTAAACCCCTCGGGTGCAATGTGGTAGCATTCATTAGTGTACTGCATTTTTTATTGCAGCATTTGACAAAAGGATGGTGCATTTTAAAATAAATCTGAGTAATTTTCCACTCACCTTGAACTTATGTGGCAAGGTCTAATACATTTAGAAATCTGCCTTCTCCATCTGCAGGTAGTCCTTTCCAGTCTAGAGGCTTCAGGAGAAACACTCACATGGGAGGCAGATTTTCCACTTATGATTATTCTTGTAATTTTAGCAGTTAATTACTTTTCCATTTTGTATTTACTTTGCTTTTCTACAGTGGTAATTAAATCAAACCCAGAATGCCACATAGAACTAAGCCGAACACTGTTTGCAGGAGCCAAAGAATATCATGTTCACACCTTTGACAAACTTTGGACCTTTTTGAAAACCCACCAAGTCTCACGTCATTTCTTTGCCATAGAAGTATGTTAGCAGGCATTAACTGTACTAAACAGTCCCTTTTGCAGCAGCATTGCATCTTCGCTTCTCATTTTTCCTGGGCCTGTTAAACCTGGCCTAGAGATGCCTGGGTCACCCCACAGAGTCCTTTCAGCTGCTGGTAGGTCGCCTTTTCTGGAACTTCGCTGCCACACCACGGACCGGTTGGGAGTCAGGTGTGCTGGTGGGGGGAGCGTTTGGCCAATTGTTTTTACCTGGATGGGATTTATTTAGTCTTACATTAAAAAAAATATTGGAGAGAACAGGGTATTTTAAATCTGATAATTCTTTTACAGTCACCACACAGCTATCTGTGTGTATACGCAGTGCTTAAAGAAAGGTTTTTATTAATTTATAGCAAAAATGCTAACAACCTTGTTTAAATTTTTGCTAATGTTTTTATTTGAGAGATTAAAAAACCCAAACAACAAAACTCCCAACATTAAGAAAAAGAAGCAGAAGAGCTACCGATGAGAAATGGTCTGGATTTGCCACTCAACAGCGGCACCAGTCCGCACACAAGCCAGCTGCAGGCAGAGATGCGGCAGAGACCAACATGGTACTCAGAGACCGAATGCGATACAAGAAACAACAAATCCAAGAATCAGAAGTAAAGGCCATAAAACCCCAACAGCGCCCCATCTGAGTCTTACTTCCAACGAGAAACACAGGCAGAATGAATGTTTTAGGCTCGTCCTGCATTGCAGATGGAAACCGTACTTAAGTTGGTGGCACAGCAAAGGCTGCCGAGGGAGGTGGCGGCACGGCTGTGCCTTGGCACTGCGCACCGGGCTCAGTACAGGACATTTTGGCTTCGCCAGCTCGCTGGGTTACTATGGAGTCGTCGGTTCAGTGGATGATGTTTTAAGGCGGGAGGGAGGGCGTAGCTGTGGGAAAAAAGAGGACCACGACTCTCTTTGTAAGTACTAAGAGGAAACCAAAAGTCCCACAAGAATTATGGCCTCTTCAGTACTCCACAGCTACAGGTACAGCAACATTGAATATATCATGTACATAACATTACTTATAGACTCTACATGTAAAATGTTAACCAATTTATCATGGAAATCTGGTAACAAGCAACATTGCCATATAAATTCACACTTCAGGAAAGGCTAAGTGTGGAAACCTCCTTTGCAAGAGGATTTTCAGTCTGTTTTGTATAGAAAATACTAAAATGATGACAATTTTTCCTCTGAATCTCAATTCATTGCAGGGTTAGTTTTCAGGAACAGAAGAAGGTTCTCTTTAGAAAATGGGTGAGTATTCAGAATATGAATTCACAATCTAAGTATTAAATAATTTTTTAAAAAGTTTCAACTGTCGGAAGTCTTACTTGGCTGCGGTATTTTAAAGCAATAACAGCAATACAAGGCATAGAAAATGTTTTCCTGCAACACTTGTAAAAGTATTCACGTTAAATGCAACAGAACTATTAAAGAATAAATTGCTTGTAGAACAGAGAAATGACAGACTAGCGATGCATTCAACCATAGTCCTTACAGTTGAACTCCAACTGTTTAAAACATACTGACTTTATAATTTGGAAAATGATGTCCCACAGGTGACTGGTCTGCATACTCCTACGAAATATGATGCCCAAATGGCACGACACTCCTTCTTGAAAAGTTTTTATCTCATCTCCACCATTATCTCCACAGTTTAAACAAAAGAACAACTATCCAAATGTAAAATGCTCTTTTTTTTAATTACTAAATTAAGAAAGTTAAACAGTTTTAAAATGTAAACTTGCAAATAAACCATAACAAAATGTAATTAAGACTTTAAAATTTGCAACTCAGTATTAAAAACTCAATAGAAATAGAAAGGAAATTTTTTTTGGTTAAATGTAAGTAATTCAAGGCTGGTACAGACAACTGAAAAGGTAATACTTTGTTCTGTGCATCCTCCATGAAATGTAAAGAAGTGCATAGTAATTCCACTGGAGAACTTGCAGACATAGGGAAAGTAATTTCATTAGCAGTACAGGACATTTAACACACTTATTTTACAATGGAAAAATGTTACACATAAAACAGAAAAATCCTAGTTGCATGACCAACAATTTAGCAGGTGGACATGGCTAAAATGCTATGATTTTAAGACCATCTGAATGTGGTTACACTGTTTAATAAATCTTTTCGAAATGTTTCAGTATACATGTTTTGATACAAGAAGTCCTTGCAGTTTCAGTTTTCCAGTTCAAACGGTGATGGTGTAGTTTTCTTGCTTTAAATATGGTCGTTTTAATTTCAAGAACAAATCATCACACACTTGTCAAACATTGGAAACATTACTGTAAATACAGCACATGATTCCTGAAAGAGCAAAGTTACAACCATCTACAGGTACATAATCATAAACAAAAAGTGCAATCCAATTTAAAAAAATCATGCTTGGCAAAAGCCAAAAATTAGATCACTGGCTTTCAGAATCCCGCCAGTGTTTTCATGTCTGCAGTAAAATTATCGCTTTCTGGGTACTGCTGCAGCAGGATTCATTCAATTCCAAATGAGTTTCCTCTGCAATAGCACCCTTATACTGTATGTACAGGTATGTATATATATTATATATATTTTATATATAAAAAAGCAAAAAAACAAACACCTGTCCTGATTTTTTTTTATTTGTTAAAACATGAAAAAAAATGTTTTAGACAAAGAGGCCACTTCTGGAAAATAATACTTTTAGTTGAATCAGGAGAAGACTAGTTAAAATCACATAGGTTTCGCGTCTTAAAAAAAGGAAAGCACTAGGATCAGTTATTGGCACTGAGTTACTATTTACAATGAACAGAGGTTTTGCAGTTTACGTAACATCAATACAATGCAGTTTTGGAGTCTTTGATTAAGAAAAAACACATGTTTTTCTCCTTTTCATCCAGGACATTCAGATTATTAGGACAAGTGGTCATAGGCAAGGGCTGTGGAAGTTCCCAGCTTCAGTCCCTCATGTGCACGGCGGTGCTGGAAGATGCTGCTCTCTGGAGAAGCCGATCACGAAGTTGGAAGCTGAAGGGCAGGTGGGGCAGGGCTGAGAAATACCTGGTAATTCATGACAGTGTCTGGAGACCAGGGATTTACAGGTTGTCACCAGGCTGGTACTGGGGTTCTGTTGCAGTGAAGTAGTCTTCAAGGAAACCCTGCAAATATTCGAAAGTTGGGCGCTCCTCTGGGTCTTTTTTCCAGCAGTGGATCATAAGCTCGTGCAAGGAGATGGGACAGTCCTGAGGACATGGCATTCGATAACCACGTTCTACTTGCTCCAAGACTTCACGGTTATTCATGCCTGTAAAGGGCAGACAAATCCACACTGTTAAATTACAGAAAAAGTAGCCTGAGTATAACTATCTCTACAATACATACGACAATACGTATGTTTTTCTCAATCATACTAATTTCTTCTGGTTCAGACAAGCAAAAAAACCCCACTCCAATGTCCTGTTTCTGCTCTCCATCTACTGCAAGGTAACCTAGATTATTTCCTTTCTCAGTAAAGGGTTTTAGGATCCAGTGATGAGTAAAATGCTGCTCCCATGGTTACCCTCTTGGTTTACTCACAATGGGCAGGATTTGGCACATTCTCTCTCCAACAACAATAGCTGTGAAATATATTATATGAAGCGGTTAAAGAAAATAACAAATCCTATTCAAAATTCTAGAAATTAAGATGAATTTTTTAAATCCTCACACTGAGCGCGGGCCTTTATTGAAGTGCTCTGTAAGGTCCTGCTGCAGTAACTTCAACACAAACTCTGCTACTTCGGGCTAGGAGTGATGTCCAGCAGCATTACCTTCAACACTGGTTTAGAAGCTTACTGCTGCTGCTCTGCACTCCCTTGATCTGTGCTGGTTAGTGTTGTTTCTACAATATTGCACTGTTCCATCTCAATGCAGAGGAGAACAAAGTTGCTCAGAAGACAAGTCAACCACCAAGCTAAACAGCTCCACTGCAGAACCACAGCTCTCTCTGACAAAAGGTAAAAAGTTACTTTACCATCTTGCTTGTCTCTAGAGGCAAGCCAGGCCCTTTGCTACTTTGTCTTTTCATGCAATCCCTTCAGCCCTAGGTCCCTCTGCTGAAGTGTTTTTTCAACCGTACATTAATTGCAGTCAACCTTGACTTTAGTTTAAATAGCTCTTCCAGTAATTCTTTTGGCTTTTTAACAGTACCAAGATTAAGACTAGCACCGCAGGCATGCAGAAGTATTTCAGAGAAAGCATGCACGATGACTGCGTTGTGGCTTGCCAGTTGGCAAGCCCTGCCCCAGTCCTCCACTGAAAAATATCTGCAGGCTTCACTCCCCTCATTTAGGAGGTCATACCAAGCAGCTCTGCAGATGAACAAGGAGGGACACTGAAGTTCCTCCATGACCAAATCTAGAAACCAGCAGCTTGATGTTGCTCTCTCCATTAGCTTATCCTTCCCCTGGCTTCCATGACAACATCTTCCCTGGGTTTCGTCCACTCTGTTCTTTCAGGGTGTCGTCTTAAAGAATTCCCTTGTCCCACCTTCAGGACCGAGGGGATCGTCTTTTTTCCCTCTACTCTGTATTTTTTGTAAACTTATTTGTGAGAAATAATTCAACCATCTTCTTCAATACAGACTCATTTGTCTACTCTACACTTTGACTAGTGAGAATAATATCCTTACACTGCCTGGCATTTAGGCTGGTAACTTAGCTGTGTCCTTGGATTTGGTCTTTACTCTGTGTCCTCATGTCCTGGCTGTGTTTAATTCTTAAAGATGTTTTAAAAGAAGCATCTGCAAAATACAGCCTTTCCTGGCCATCCACATCTAGATTCTCATCTCATGTTAGGATTACAAAACACCTTTTCCTCTTATCTTAACAAGGCAATTTCCTCCTGCTGATATCCATTTGTGGTGTCTCTGCGAGGACCATTTTCCTAGCTTGTTGTTGTAACCACCCCTTGCATGGTTTCACCACTTGCTCCTTGTTGCCTTCTACATGAAATACAAGATGCTTGTCTTCTACTTTCAAAGCCTCTCACAGGCTGCCCCACGAGCATTTAGGCTCTCATTTGGCCATGGCCTGGTCAACCCATAGTTCTGGTCAGCCTATTGCAGCACCTTCCATTTACCAACAAGTTCTGATGAGCTGTTTCTTATACACATGGAAGAATCTCCCCAGAAAACTGCCTCATCCTACAAACATCTCCTTACTGTTCCCTTTAGCAGTGAGAATTGCAAAAAGAAAGGTCAGATTACTGATTTGCAGTATTTCCTAACCTGCAGACCAACACTTTAGCACTGGTTCCTTGTGTTTGATTTATCACCTGCATTTACCCAGTGTATTTTTGGTGTTACATGTTTACGAGTAGGAGCAAATGCTTTGTATGGCACCTGAAGTGGTCTGTGGTTAGGACTCCAGAGAATAATAAAAATAGAGCGGTAATGATCCTCTGCAGACATCACACTACATAGAGTTAAGGTGCTCCTGTAGTACTGACTCCAAACTGATGTTCTTGTTGTTAGGTCACACAGGCTCATGACAAAACAGAAAAGCTTGCCGCACACTCAACAAACGTTTGGGTGTTCCTCATTATCCAACAAGAACATTTTCAAACAGATTCTACTCTTTTATTAAATTACAAAGCAACACTAGTGGTCTGTTAGTCATCACCAACCCAAAGGCAGCATCAAAACAAACCTTCTGGCCTTGCTGTTTTCAAGACACTACAAGAAAAGGGCATTTGCTCATATTGTGTTCTCAATATTCATTTTAAAAATTTATATTTAAAACATAAATCGGCACCCTTTTTTATATCTTTGTCTTTGAATCAGCTGAATTACCTTACGTTTTAGGGTAAGAACTTCAGTGCTTTGCTTCCCTTACATATTAAAGGCTACAAAAATAAGTGTTACCAGTAACTCGTCTATTGTATATACCTAAACCACAAACAAAGTGCATTCTTTGGTTTTATTTTGGCAGTACCCCTTTAAGTACAACATGAGTGGAAGCAACAGCAGCAGAAAAGCTCCTTCTCAACTGATTTGTTATTCTAAGATATCAAATGTTTGGTATTTTTGAGTGCATTACTCAGTGCTACAAAGCACACTCTGAAACTTGATAACGAACTGTATGCTGGAAGAAAAACCCGGAGGAGAGAGAGGGGGGTAGGAAAAACATAAATATCTCTTCACTTACCTTTTTTTTTAAAAAAAAAAGAACAAACAAAAAACTAAAACAGAAAAAAAGAACATAAAAAAGACATTGCTGTCTGAAATCACAGCCACTTTTTGTCCCTGAAAGTGAGTCATGGTAGGTTTTCTCATCAGAGTATAAACCAGGAATATGTTCTCCCCTCCTCTCCTCTCCTCTCCTCTCCTCTCCTCTCCTCTCCTCTCCTCTCCTCTCCTCTCCTCTCCTCTCCTCTCCTCTCCTCTCCTCTCCTCTCCTCTCCTCTCCTCTCCTTTCCCCTCTCTCCTCCCTTCGAGTAAAACCCAGATGTGAAACGAAACCAAGTCATCCTCAGGTTCCTTACTGGAATTCATACATCCAGTAAGGGCTGTAGTACCTAGGATTTGCCAAAGAAATTCTGTCGGTTTTTACATGTGCTGTTAATTTAAAAAAGGAGTTTCAAATACTTTTTTTTTCCCCAAAAAATTGATTGGATTGTTAGCCAGACTTAAAAAAATAGCAGTGTTTCAGATATACTTTTTACCTCTCAAAAGATCTATTTATGTTTACAAACCTATTATCTAGATCTGCTTAGCTTATCCCACAAGTTTTAGTGTTTCTCTTTTGATAGCAAGAGCCTGTTGTATCTGCACTTCTAACACCACAGAGAGAATATTTGAGCAGTCTGTACAACTGCTCTCTCTTAATGAATACCCGAGAGTTCCGACTCTTTTAGTAAATAATAAATGAAATTCTGCTTGCAGTATGCTTCTACACCCCTTAAAATTTTATCCTAAAGTCCTTAAATCCATGGAACAAACTACTCAGCAATATTAAATCTGTGGAATAAACTAATCAGCAATATTCTTCTGTAGACTACAGGTATTTCAGCAGCTCAAAAATCAGTTTGTGCTCACCGTGTTTCTACATCTACCATTTGGACCAAGAAGGAAACATCTGTTTTCCAAAAGATGTTTTTTCCATTAGCTTTTTATTCCCTCAGAAGAGCAAAAATGAGATAATCTCTCACCATCCAGCTTTATTGGTGAAGTATCCAAAAGTCTTAGGATGCCACAGGATATGGCCACTTTAATGATCAATACAATAAAAATCTACGGCCCGCATGGACTAGGGACAGAAATGCAATGCTGCTGGACTCCTCCTAGGAAAGCTGCAGTGGTAAGACTGACTGTGACAAAAAAAAGGATGTAAAGTTTCCAGTTGTTGCTAAAGAAAACACTGGAGAATGCTTTGGAGTGCCCTGACGAGCTTGACTAGATGGAGCACAGCAGATGTGCAAATAGCACCGATCGAGGCAACGCTGCTCTCGCAGAGGACGGGAAACATGACTGTCACCAGGCAGCATCCCCACATCCAAAGCTAATAGGCTATATAGATTACTTTGAGCTATGTGAAGTCCACTGAGGACAGTGATGGTTTTAAGTCACTTTATTCTTGCTTTCTTCTGTTGGACTGAGAGTTATACTGCTTCAAGGCCCACTACAGTTGAGAGGGTAAAACTGCGTAAACCTCCAGAGAGGCTGGATCATGTTGGCACTGAGATCATGCTCTCAAAAGAGAGAGGGACAATGGAGATAGGTTGATTTTTGGGTTTTGTTCCGTTTGATCTAGAAGCAGAATTCTTAACTTCCATGGACAGCCCCAAAGAAAAGCCAGAGTCGAGGGCACAGGGATGGGGTATGGGGCTTAGGCAGGGAGATTATTCCATATGTAGGCACAATAGTGCACTGAAGGCAACAGGAAAGCTGATCCTGAAGGAATACAACCTTTGAAGGATAATGCTGTTCTTACAGCATACAATATGAACCTAGTTATGACTGCAAAAGTAGCAACAAGTTCTAAAAATCTGGAAGTTATGCTACTTCATTTAGAAATCAAGGCCTGAAAACCCCCAACGACTATCCACAAAGCTAGAAAGCTAGGCTATCAACATATGTTGGGGTGTTGTGAGTGTTGTTTTTTTTTTTTTTAAGTTATTGCTTGGTATAAGAGATGCTACTTTGAGCCACAGCATTTGTGAGGGGAGCTTTCCTGCTTAGAAAGAAACCCATCTGAGCTTATCTGTGCTATGTGCTGAGTATGCACCTCTCTCAACTCCTTATCTACCATCCATGATGAGGCCACACACACATATGCTGGCTAATGGATGTGTACTTCTCCCTAGGCTTGGGCAGCATACCATGAGCTCTCTGGCACTTGTGGCCCAGCTTTCCCCAGGGGTGAGGAGGCTGAACACAGTTCCGCAGGGACTGCAGAGTTGCTTGGAGCCCAGACTCAAAGATCTGCCCGGCTGGAGGCAGCAATGTGGATAGTATTGTGGTGGTTGCCACGCTAGATATAAAATGTAAATGCTGTTGATGTGACAAGTGCAGCAGAAAGCAGAAGGGCCAAGTTCAGAGGTGCTTGTTTAGTGCAGCTGGGATTTTTGCCTATCCAAAAGGCAACATGTTAAAAAACCCCCAAATTCTCTGACTACTGCTAGAGAAATGCAGCCTCCTACACTTGAACTCCACTAAAAAAACCAAACCTAAGATCCAAGGGGAATTTGTGAAAGGGGAAAGAAACAAACACTGAAAAACGTCGAATAAGCAGACTATTTTTTAAACTTGGTTCCTCTTCTGCCCATATCTAGTTTTTATTTCCCCACTGTGGTAATGGAAATAGAACCTCATGCCCAGAAAGACTGTGAAAGTTGTTTATTTCAATCTGCTACCTCGTGAAAAGAATGGGAAAGCATTAGAGAAGACTAGGAAAAGCTCTGATAAAATTAGTTATCACAGCCGTTCTTTACATCCATTGACAGAGAAACAGGCTTGGTTGAAGGATGAAGATGAGGACACCTGTCAAAAAGTCAGTCTTGCTTGAGGGAGCTAGAGGGTCTGAGGCAAGGCTTGATTATGAACTCTAGCCTGACCTTCACCTCTGACAGCAAAGTCTTTACTGCTCGTGTGTCCCACCACTGCTCCAGCCCCTCTTCCAAAACAGGGCATCAGGACAGGAACTGGTTGAAATCTGGGGGACAACGAATGCCAAGTCCTGTTCCACACAGTCTGTTCCATTCCTATATACTGTCTGCCTTCCCTTTCTGTCCTTCTCCTTGTGCTTCTCCCTCCTTCTACACAAGCTTAAAACAATGCCTAGTTCTCCAAGGCATGATGTCCCCTGCAGGCATGGTTACTACCACAGGACTGGGGTGGATCCTACAAATAACCTCTTGTCATGCAAGAGAGCAATCCCTTTGTCTGAGGGCCTCTCCCTCCTCCCCGCCGGCCTGCTACAAGCTGTAAGCAGGAACATCAGGACAACATGCCCACAACTATTTCAGAAACCGGGTATTACAGCAGAGTGACAGCTCCACGATCCTCTTTGTTTCAAGGCTGACCCTTTCCAGAGCTTGCAAATCCACATGCCTTGGGTGCCAAAGTGGTCGGCAGTGCCTACAAACTGTGTTCTCTCACCAATAGGTTGTCTACTATGACTTGGGTGAGGAGGGCTGAGTTCTGCCTCCCAGGCTGGTTTCCTCATGCAAGCCATACCATGATGGCAGGAAAAGCCCTGTGGGTGCATCTAAACCCTACTCCCTGCCCCAGACAGGCACAGGAATTCACGAATTCATTCTACTAGGAGGTCCTTCCTCTCTCCAGCATGAAGCAGGAGATGGATGACCCTTTCCATGTCAGGGGAAAATATAGTCTTTTCTGAGGGGCTCAGAAGGTCTTTGTCACCTTGGGAAGTCTGAGCTCTCTTTTCAACCCCCACACAGAGACAGACCCTTCTGAGAAGGCCCCAGCTCCCTTCCACCGTTGCTTCAGCCTGTAAAAGCTTTCCCAGTTAGGATCAGGGGAAATGAGACCAAATTGAAATCTCTAAGGATTTTGGAAATTCAAGTTTGAAACAGAAGATGCCCTTAAGTAAAACTGACAGAGAGGGGAGTGACAGTGACCATGAGAATGGCTAAGGCCTCCTGGCTGAGGAGGGTGGGAGTCCCAGTGGGGAGGAAAGGCCCTGGCACAGAGCTCGGGTGGTGTGTAACTGAGGAACTATGTGACCATCCAGAAAATTGCTGACTCTGTGATATATAACACACAAAAAATTGCTTCCAGCTACTTGATGTCTTCCTAGCATGGGTGGGGGAGAGTGAGCCGGAAGGACTTTCAGTGTATGAGAGCTTTACACAGTGAGGGACGAAGGAGGAGGACGGCACTGAAAGAGGAGAGATGCGGTTAGTTGTCTTTGATGTGCTCAAACTGCCATGTAATAAAACTGTCCACATTTTCAGGACACAGACCATGCCTGAAATTAGTGTCATGGATCCTACAAAACGTTATATATTGTGAGCACTTAAATGCACATCCAGTGGTGTCTTCCTCCTTCAGGGAACGAAAGGAATATTTGGGAAGCGCAGACATCCTCTGCTGCCATGGCCACCACTGCGTTCAGTTATGAACCTGTGAGTTAACACAGAGCTGAGTCACTTTTGCCTGCAATAGTATTTTTCCTGTGTCTGTGCTCATGGACATGATAAGAAGGAAAGCATTAAGCATCTCCGCCCCACCAAAAAAAAATCTAGCTTAACTCTGCTCCGGCTGGTGAGAGCCCCTATGAACCCACTCTGCTGGGAAAGACCAGGAATTTCCTCTTCTTGCAGCCCAGTGAGGAGTGTTGCCCACCCTCTGGGAGCAACACTGTTATCAGCTGAGTCTTACACATCTTTCCGTTTTCAACCTTCGCACACCATGCCATGTCTGCATCTAACCCTCAATAAATTCGCAGAAATCACGGCTCTCCCACACGCTGCCAGTAATCCTGATGGCAAGAAGACCTTTGTGCCGGCTACTGACACAGCCACTCCATGTGGTGGCAACACCCGCTTTTCTTTAACTGCATGGGGAACCGCTGGGCAGAGGGAGTCATCCATCCCACAGGAACACATCATCTCGATTTCTGCTACCTCATTCTGTTGTCACTGTCACAGCTTTAGTAAGCTGTTCCTTGTTAATCAGGCCAAAATTCACCGCTGATCACAAGAAGCCTTGCAGTCCCCACATTCACTTCCCAGAAATCAGCTACCAGCTCCTAGGCGCTAGCAAAGTTGAAATTCCTGGTAAAACTCTCGGAGTTCAGTTTTGCTGAGCTAAGTCTTCTGATGTGGCGTGAGATACCACAGGATAAACTGAACTTCACCTTGATGCTTCTCCTGCCCGGTTTGATGTATGGGTCTGACTGCTTGATCATGGCACAGATTAGGAAATTGAAACTGCTTCAGGGCACTTTCCATTAAATCAGCTGCACTGCATGCAGCCATACTGGTGAGTACTTAGAAACATTAAAAAAAAAGAAAAAGAAAACAGAAAAAAGAATAAAGATGCAGCTAGATGCCCTGTTGTTAGTATCTGTGCTGGTAAGAAAATGAAGGGATTAAATTCTTTTCCATGTAAGGCACTGCTTTCACTTCACCCCTTTCCTCTTCATCCCTTTCCTCTTCACCTAAATGCCTATGATCTTCAGGGGGGCAACAGAATGAAAAACTCTTTCTGCATAGGCAGATCCAATCCTACAAATCTTAATCCATTGGATACTTGGCAAGGTTTCAACAAAGAGCCATGGGGCCTCTGGTTCCCCCATGCAGAGAATCTGGCCCTGCTGTGACCCTGCCATGAGCTCTGGCCTGCGTATTACAGAATTATTTTATTTCCTTTCCATCCACTTTGAAAGCAAGGTTTGAAATTTAAGAGTTTCTAAAAAGAGACTGGGTAATACCAGACATTCAGACAGTCATCAAACCCTGTACAGAAACAGACTGACAGAATAAATGGGGTAATGCCACTCTAGGAGGTTAACTGTATCTTAAAATGAATGCAATACTGTGGAGAGCTATTTGCTTCACACTATTGCAATTTTACATTGCTTTCATTATTTGTCTAGAAAGTAAATTAATTGAATCGTGAACAATTAAAAAATAGAAATGAATACATTGGATTTTCTGTCCTGTTGCCATTTTTTTCATGATCATCACTCAGTGGCTTTCAGTCAGGACCACTTTCAAGCATAGGCAGAACTTACGCACAATAACCATCCTCCTTTGAGCCCAGTGAAAATAAATACTCATTCCAATGTAAGCATATGGCTCATTTCCACTCCTTTCCCCAGGTGAAGCAGGGATCAGACTGTTTTCTTACCTGGGTATGGCACTCTCCCTTTTGTCACCAGCTCTGTCAGTAGGATGCCAAATGACCACACATCCGACTTTATTGTGAACCTTCCATACAATGCCGCTTCTGGTGCCGTCCATTTAATGGGAAACTTTGCACCTAATGAAAGAATAAATGAGTCTTAATCAGAATAGAGACGGAATCAAAGTACCAGCTTGCAGGTGACTGTTGCATTCTGCAACACGTGCAGGAGGACAGAGCTGCAGGCAAGTGTTAACAAATAGCTCCATGGAGTACAGTCAGAGAGGACAGGAGGGGGGAACATGTAGGGCAGAAGGAAACACTTAGGAGGGAAGGGGTGGGTTTGTCCCACATCCCAAGAGAAGGCTAAGAGATTTTAATTCAGGTTTGAAGTTTTATAAAAGAAAAAAAAGTTTAAAAAACCAAAATGTTTTAAATTAACATTTCCCTGTGATATTTGCAAGTCGCAGTTAGCACGTATGAACAGAAGTGAGATTTATTAGAAATGTACCTCCCGGTTTCCTTGCTCAAGCTGAGCAAAATGCAAACCAAACAAACATGGTAAAAACGTAAATTAAAAACAAACCTAATATTTCATTAGAAACATGAAAGGACTTAAAAATAATCCCACCATTTGAGTTGCTTGGAGTGCAATCATGTCAAGGCACAACTTCGGCCCGTGATTTATAACTTGACAGTGTACTTTAAGCTGCTGGCACTTGAAAGCCTGTAGTGCCTTAAATACGTGCAGTTCTAATGTGCTCATCCATCATCAGAGCTTGCAGGAGCCAGTTGTGGTAAGGATGGTAAGATAGCAAGCTTTTAAACACTGATTTATTTGCTTTTCCAATCATTTACTGTTTTCTTAGAGAAAATATTTTCAGTATGGCTTTAAAGAAAAGTCTTGTGGTAATAATTAACTCATAGTACGTACAAAAAATATGCAGACATTTCCCTGGTGCCTTGTATTAACATACAGGCAAAAGAGTTGCATTGCTTATTGCTGTTCCCTAGTGATAAACACTCTAGAATTTGGAAATAGACTGACTTTGACTTCTCACCACCCTCTCATAAAAGTTCCCTTAGCTTTCAGGAGTGTGGGAAGAGTAACAATGTGGACAAATCACTCTTGGGGAGTGCAGTTACAGTACTGTTTACAGTTCTCTGCCAGCGCTGTTCTGCCGTCACGTCCAGTGCTCGATGGCCTGGATCTTCTGTTACATGCCACAATCCGACTTGACTCAGAGTACAAAGTAAACATGGAAATTCTCATCTCCTTACTTAGTAAAACATCAGGTGGGTTAAATTTTTCCTGCTCTACATGTAAGTGATCCTAAGAGAGTATTACTCAGAAACAAATACGTTTTTCCAGTTAAAATTGCAGTTCCTCAACTAAGTCCTGCTAAATTAAAAGACTGGACAGTTTCAAATCCCTAGTGCTTGAAGTCAGGAACTTAGGTCTAGTTAAGCATCAAAATGTCAGTGGTTTGATTTGCAAAGGTGCTGGAGGGCTCGTGGATGTCTACTCACTTTCAAAAATGTCTGCCTCTTCTGTATGTCAATTACCTGATATGCTAAAAGTCGGGTGCAGCTAAAAGTTGGGTGCTCGGCTTTGGCCTCGGTTTCTCTAACTCAGACTTCTTCATGGGACTGATCTTAGTTAGTCAAAATCCACTTCATCTTCTCTTAAAATTCACCTTGGCCACGACGCCTGAGACCTCTGCAGCAGCAGCCTGCCATCGCTTGAGCCTCTGTCCTGGAAGCTGGCCCTGCTCCAGCAGCACCAGCAGCCACATGTGGTCGGCAACTGGCTCCCCCCGCCACCGGCAGATCCTGGGGCTGGCTGCACAACCCTTGTCGATCCCCGGAAAAAATGCAAGCTGCGGATATCTGGGGGTCTGGTTCTCTGGGGCTATAACTCATGGCTTTAGATGGGCTTGTGCAGGCATGCCATGAATATGAGGGCTGATGTTCGTCTGCTCTCTCAGAGGTGCAGGTGGGACAGCACACAAACACTGTGCCAACTGAGCCAATAGCTCCATGCTGGCCAGTAGCCTGAAGGCCTGGATGTTGGTTGGTGGTGTGCGAGACAGTCAAGCGTGAGGGTTTGCTCATTCGCCTTTTGCATGCATTTTATTAAACAATTTTCTTTTTTTTTTTTTCCTTTTAATCAGCTGTGTTTTTCAGAGAAGCTGGGCCAAAATTGGTCTGATTCCCTTGTGCTTCATACTCAGATCCAAAGGTAGGAACTACGCACAACTCATCTTTGGAGAAATCTCTTCAGACTCCTTTGTGACCAGCTCCCCTGGTATTTTTGCCTTCCTCATCTACTGCTGGTGTGGTGTTGGGAGCTGAGGATGTGGAGCCTAGGGGCCATGGGAAGATGAGAAGCAAGGTAAATAGGTGAGGAGGGGGCAAAATTCAACACATCTCTTTTCCTGAGAGCTGCATCAGTACAAACACCATTGGACTGTGATGAACACTGCTGGAGAAGACAAATGGTCTGTGCTGTGGATTTTTCTGATGGCAGGATAACTACCCATTACATTTTTACGTCGCTCCTGTTGTGGCTGATTCTCTGGCTAAAACAACTAATACAAAAATCACATGTTCTGCATTTTATGCAGTATTTCCTGAACTTTTGTTTGAAGCAACAGATGGGGACGGGGGGAAAGGCAAGGTTGGCAGAGAGGTCACTAGCAGAGCCCCGCCTCATGGTTTTCTGGCCCTGCAACGCATGCTGGAGGCTAGACAGTCCAGGAGAGCCTGCAGCCCAGTACGGCAGAGCCACCAGTAAGGGGGGAGCAGAGACCAGTGAGGACGTACCAGGCTGGCCGCCTGCACAGCTGCAGGTACAACACATGTACTGCCAGAACACAAAGAGATCCCCCACACAGAGCTTGTGCCAACAAGAACAGGCAACAACAAGGGCGAGCAGCGCTTTCTGGACACCATCACAAGCTACGTGTGCTTCCAGAAGAGCCCAAACAGGTGGCAGCATCACTGCTACAGTGTGAGCAATGCCGAGGTGGGGGAGTGCGGGGGTGTGTGTAGGAGCTGATCACAGTAACATTTTGCAGTGACTAACAGGGATTCCCTCAAGGTGCTGCCTCCCATCTCATGTCTGACACTGGAGACACAGGCAGCGCGCTTCTGTGAAAACACAGAAATCCTCAAATGTGTTGAGCGCCACTCCGAAGCCTCCTGATCACTACAGCTATACCAGGCGCTGGCACAGGCCACACGCTGTGCATGGCTCCTGACCCACACACAGTCCCGGTACTCACTCTCTTCCCAACGCACCGATTAAAAAAACCTCACCCCCTCCCTCTGCGCAGGTCTCAACAGCTTATTAAACAAGCTGACTTGGTGCTGCAAACAAATTACAGCATCAGATCATCAGATAAAACGCATATTACTGACAAGTGTGTTCATAAATCTGATAGCCAATTACCCCAGCTGACAAGGTCAGGGTAGCCTGTCTTTGCCACGAAGCGAGCTACTATCTGCAGCTTTTATCTCTGTCCTTTTTTTGAAACATTTCAGCCTGGGGAACGCCTTTTTTGGGTTTCTGCACTGCTCGCCACCACACCGAGCCAAAGCTGCTCGTACAATGTACTGTTAGGGCCCTGCCTCCTACATCTGAGGATTCTTGTGAGGCTCAGCCCTGTTCTCAGGACCTTTTTCCAGCTCTGCCCAGGCATTCACACAGGTTATCTCCCAGGAGGATTTAACTGGGAAAAATCAATCCATGGTCCTGCTTTAATTCTTCATCAGCTATAAGCAGGTCACGCGATGAGAGGGAGCAGAGGGGGCTGGGATAATTGACTGACCTTGACATATAACTCTCAGCATGGTTTCTTCTGAGGCAAGCAAAAATCCCTCAGAGCTTTGTTTTTTTCAGACCTAAATCTCAACAAAGCAGGAACCTCTGAAATTCATGCCCCAGAGCCACTGCCAGCTTGACAATGATCCTGTTTCCAGAAATGCTACAGAGCTGCTACCTCTCGTATCTCAAAACCAAACCCAACGCAGCACCCCAAGCTCTAAGACCCAAAACCCACGGGAATTCTTGGGTTAGTGACCAGAAAACATAGTGCAGCAGCAAATTGCTTCTGAGGCTGGAAAGGGAAAGGCACAAAAGGTAAAACCCAAGTGCTGAAGCGAGCAAGTAACAGGAAACGAGTCAGCCCTGGTAGGCGATGATGAACGCTGTGTGGGAGGGACTGTGCAATTACATTTTCTGTGCTGTGAGAACGAACATGAAATTACAAGCCTGGCAAAACACCAGCGATCAGAAGCAGGCTCTGCAGGCTGACCCCTCCCCGGAAAGCAGGGAGACAAGGGGTGGAACGGTGGGTCTAAATAGCCCTCTCGCCCTCTGCCTGCTCACCCCCCTTCCCCTTGCCCTTCCTCTTGACCTGGCCACGCTCCTTCTCACAGAGCAGATGGCATCTCCGTAGGAGTGTTATGTGTGATCCCCCTCCGGGACCCTGGGGGCTGGCTGTTGAGAAGCAAGAGTCCTTCCTCCTATCCACTCCACGGCTTGCAGGCAACAAGCAAGAACAAAGCCCTGAATGCTACAGCCTGCAGTACAGTCAGTCCTGAACAAGAGAGATCTGATTAGCTGGTGAACTGGGAGCCAAGTCTCTGCAACAGGACTGGTGAGAGCCTGGAAGGGAAAAAAGATCCCTGCTCATTTCTAGGAAATCAAAATAAGAAGCATCACTTGTTTTTAAGCAGGGCAGGAAGGAGATATTTCTAAGTGTTAGGGAGGCAAAATGATCTGAGAGTTTACAAACATGTACTAGAGCTCCCAAAATAGCTCTGACTTCTCTGGAAGGCATCAGGAAGATCCTTATTGTTTCATGTGTTCTTGGAGCAGCATTGCTGCAAGTGCTGCCAGTGTATGCAGTAGAAACAAGGCCTGGAAAATAACTCTGCTCTTTTTTTCATTAAGGCAATTTTAAATTTGTATCAGCTGCTACTGCTTAGAATAGCAACAACTCTTCCCTAGCAACTCTGTGGAGTGCTGAGAACTCTCCACAAAAATGCCATGTGCTTGGCCAAAACTCCACATAGCTGCGAACCAGATCACTGTAAGGGTAGCAGAACTGCATGGGAAATCCTGTGCTGGAGGTGACGGGCAGTTTCTCTCTGTCCTGTAGGATACCAGAGGTTTTGAGGCTTGCCTTGCAGCATTGATACAAGCGTCATCACCAATGGAAGGAAACAAGACTGAATGCCTGACACTGGCTGGGGGGAAAGATGTTGCAACAGCCAAGAGAAGCAAGCCCTGATGGTGCAGGCTGCAATACAGTCCACCAGTGTAGCCTTTAAAACGGGCGTCACTTTATATGTTTTTCCCCTTTGATTACTCACTTCCTTTCAAAGCAAGAGGAGCCAAATGCTCACTACAAGCCAAGAAATTTTTTTGCTATTATTTAATGGCAGTGTATAGCTGCTAGTCACACACTTTAAATCATTAGTGGCGTGACTGTCTCTTTCCTTCCTGATGATTGCTGAGAAATGGCAGTGCAGACAACGAACCGCTTTTTATTTACCTCTCATAAATCAGGAGCAGTCAGGCCTCCTTTGTTCAAATCAAAAAGAAAATAAACTGCTCAGTAAAACATTACCACCAGGCTGAGTAATACCCATACAGGTTCAGGAATCCTGCACTCTAGCCCGCTGGGGCTCAAAGCATCCCCATCTGTTTCCTTTCAAAATATTTAATCAGAGACAAAAGTGACAGTGGGGGAAGGGAGCAGGAGATCAAGCAAGGCTGGAGAAAACCACCTCTGCCCCACACCAACAACGAGCTCTGTACTAGCACGCTTGAGCCAACAGAAGGACGACTGCTGAGGAGAGAGTGACTTTAATCTTCAGATTTCGTAAGGCAAAACATTTCCTTTCTCCCACAGGAGCTGCCAGTCTGGAGCACTCCCCGTCCCCCTCCCCTCCGCTGGCCAGGCTCTCCTTCCGTGTCAAAATTCCCACCGAAGCAGTAGTCAGTCAGATAAACAGAGCAGTCCCCAGATGCATCCCCTTGGAGGCTGAAGTAATAGGTCATGGGAAACCAGCAGAGGCAACCATTTCCTTCTGATACTGTGGTCTCCACCAAGCAAAGCTCCAACCTGATGTTTAACAAAACAAACCAGAACTGAATCCCACTTGATGACAAATTCCAGTGGCACATGAGAAACTGTGTTTCTTCCTCGATAAATTAAAGGTCCCAGGCTCACCCTGGCTGCCCAACTGGCTTGGAAGCCAGGTTAATTGCAATGAAATGTACATCGAGAGTGTGCTGCTCAGTCAAAAATGCACCCCTCCCTAGAACAAGCTACCACTTAAGAAAGGGTCATAAAACCATTAGTGAAAGTAGGAAAACCTTTCTACAAGATGCCTGTGATTAAAGGCTCTGTCTTTTAAAGAATTGTGTAGCTCTGAAGGACTTAAGCCTGACACCCTGAGGTCAGGGGAAGGAAGTTTTGTCCATTGCCCTGAAGTATGGGAAGGATGGGTGACTTCTCCATACTTGCACCATGAGATGAAGCCAGGCAAACACAATTCACATTCTCCTGATCACCAGTGATGCAGGTTAAAAGCCAAACTACTCCTCGCTTCCCAGCCACTTTTTTCCACAACTCAAGTGATTTCTGTCATGGAAGAAGGCAGGAGACACCCATGGCTATGCTCCCTTTCCCTACCAGTCCTGCTTTTTCAGCTCGAAGTTTTCCCACTCAAAATCCAATAATTTTTATTGTCTTAAAAATCTAAGCTTCTCCTCAACATGTAAGGCAGGTTTTCACAGCTTTCTACCATGTGAAGACGGCAAAACTATTCTGAGAGATTTAAACCAGGAAGCAAACGGGTCATCAGAGGATTTCCTAGGTGTCAGGAGCCTGAAGAGATCTGGCCAGAAGTAGGTCACATACTTGTCTATTAAGAAAAATAATTAGTCATGTCAAACTATACGTTGGGTGGTTTCCAAAGGGAACAAAAGCCATGGCAGTAAACCAGACAGAAACAGAGATAATATAGGACACTGTTTCGAAGCCATTTTGCAGACTGGATCTGGCTGCCTAGTTCAAGGAAAACTTTTCTCGATTTACACAGGGGAAGGGCAAGCGGGCAGCTTTCTGTCTACTAGAGCCTGCAGACACTCTTGTTACTCTGGAGAGAATGACACAAGGCTATTTTTTTCTAGAAAGAAGCAATTCCCACCCTCAGGCTGAAATCAGTAGCAGTTAACTCTCTGCATTAGTACCTGCCAGGGGTTCTTCAAGTTCCCTCTCCCTCCCAAAATAATCAGACCTCGCCGTCTGAATGTGAAACAGGCAACTTTTAGGGTGGACGTAGGCTGTGGTCCACATCCCTGCAAGTGGGTGCTGCTGACAGTTCAGAGGGGTGCGAATGGCATGAGAGCTGCTGCCCTCAGGCCAAAACAAGGCAGGCTGGAAACTCTCTGGCTCCTTCTGTCAACACTTGTAAGTTACAGAAAGACATTAGCTCTTTCCTTAAGAATTAATGGCAAAATCCATGTTGAAAGAGGAACTTCGGGTCAAGAGAAAAAACTCACAACAGGAAGGGGGTAAATGCAGGTTATGAAGGACTTAACTGACCCTTGTTTTCTGACGACAGACAACAGGGTTTAACGGGACGCTCCTTGGCTTTGGCACTGAAATGGATGGAGTGGTATTTACTGACAGATATTGAGCAAGCACTACCAATGTACTGCCAACAGAAAGAGAACAAGACTGTAGCTCTGCAAACTTGGATGGATATCTGACAACCAAGCATGACTTGTGAAGAACGACTAACTACAAAGAGCCTGTGTCATGGCTCAGTCTGAACACACACACACACACACACACACACACACACAAACACACACGTGCTTTTTTAAAACAAGCTACAATACTCTTTGATACATTTTTAGAGTGTATCAGTGGTCAGCTGTACCCGACACTCCCTGTGGCACTGGAAAACAGCTTTCCTACTAAAAGAAACTTTTTCAGTTCCCAAAGAAAACACAGTGCTCAGAGAGACAGCTCCATTGGCTAGAGACACAACTCTTTGACCCGTTTGAAATAAAGAAAGTAAGAATAGCACTGCAACATTGATAGCAGTTAATAAATACTAGAAAGCACACTATGAAAGAAATAGCTTTTCTGGATTTCCCCTTGGAGGCTTTCAAGGCTGGTAAGTAAAGTATCCTCTTTATTATGGCACCACAAGGATCTTGTTTCTACTGTCACTTCACCCACCTGTGTTCCTACTCATTGTCTTTGTTTCACTGTGGTCAGTTTTTAAAGGGAAGACAACTAAATAAAATGTTCTCTTTAGGACATGCATTCAGCAGTGAAGTTCTGGGTCAGGAGTTATTATGAGTTCAGGATTTATTGAAGGCAACCCCAAAGCACAGGTGAGAGAGCTCTTTAAAGCCATTTTCCACTCTTCACCTGTCACAAGAATGACACTCAGTGCTTCACCTGCCACTGCACCTACCTTGTCTGGCTGTATATTCATTGTCTTCAATCAGTCTTGCCAATCCGAAGTCGGCAATCTTGCATATTAGGCCATTTCCCACCAGAATGTTTGCAGACCGCAGATCTCTGTGTATGTAATTCATTCGCTCGATGTACGCCATTCCTGCAGCCACCTGTCAGAAGCAGGAAACACAATTGGTGCATTTTAAAATCACCTCAGATGTACGTGGTCTATAAACATTTACACCTAGGTGATCAGTGCTCTGAAAACAGACCTGGGCTGCCATGTCCACTAAGTTCGGTAACTTCAAAGCTCTACCTTCTCCATCTTTTAAGAAATCCAGCAAACTTCCTGCAAATGCAAAGTTGACACAATAGAGAGATGTTAGGGAAACCATGGCTGTTCATCAGGATGGAGGTGCAGCAATACGTGCAATATTACAGACAGCAATGTTTCAAGTTCAAGCGGATAGTTTCAAAAAAACCCACAATATCCTAGAATTCTCCTATTATACTTGTTTCACTCTGCTTTAAGGTTGGCTTGCAGAAGAATATGTAACTACTCCAAAGAGAGTTGCAGGAAAAAGAAACAACATCGTTTTTAACTTTCCTGACTGTTACTGAGAAAGCTGGTATTTTTTAATTTTTCCAGTGCTTTTCGAAACTACATACCTGCTGCTCTCTAAAGGCCTCGGTTAGCTGCAAAGCATCAGCTTGGTTCCAAGCCACACAAGCTGTGGAAAAAGTCAGATCCCAGCTCAACCTGCTCCAAAAGAAAGGTCAGCCTGGAGCCTAGTAAGCTCAAAGAGGCTAGCATTAACAAAGGCTAATTTTCCTTAGAAATTAGTAGTGCTCCTTCTCTAGGTAACCCATAACTAAATGTAGCATGAACCATTAATTTTAGAAGACCACCATGCAAAACTAGAGAAGACGAAGCAGAGATTGAATGAAAGCAATTTTAGCAAAAGCAATAAGGACATAGCTCCCTTGTGCAAGTGGAAGCAAAGAGGTTCCCTGTAGCATTTAAAACAAACCTAGAATGCTATAGCTCCCTTCCCAATCTTGTATTCAAACAGAGAAGTGTGGCTGTCTCCTTTAAATAAGGTCAGTGAATTGGTTTAATAAATAACGGGAAAAGATGGATGATTAGGCGTTTCTCCCTTGATAGATCGTCAGCCTCAAGCTCAGATCCAAAGATGTAAAATGTTACAGTAAAAACTAGTAAAGTAAGCCAAAAGAAACCACATACTTCAAAAGGATTTTTAGAAACCTTTTTTTAAAGGGGAAAAAGCACATGCTTGTCACTGAGACATATGATTAAAGTATGAGTTAGGGCTTGGATGCCTCTGAGGAGGGAGGTGGGCAGGCACCTGCCAGGAAAATAAAAATCAACTCCAAACAGACTTAAAAAATGCACTTAAAATTTCAGAGTGTATCCTCCAATGCAAAATGAAACTTTTCTGTGAGAACTTATGTTTCCTATTTGGTTCATTTGCTTTTCTAAAACAAGCAGATTTTTTGCTCTGCTCTCAGCACCCCTGCTGGAGATCTGACGGAGCGAGAAGTTTTCCTTTTCTCATTTTACTATATCATTACCGGTTAAGTAGCTTAAGGGAAAAGAGAAGGGAGAAGGGGAAAGGGAAGGGGAAGGATGGAGAAAGAACCCTACATGCCAATCATGTATTAAAATAATAAGTAGGGTAGACTGAAAATTAAGCCGTGATCTGGGAGTGAGGTGCATGCAACAGAACTCAGGATTGCTAAAAGAAGAAATAGAAATCTTAGGCCAACAAATAAACACTGAAAGAAGATGCCATATATGAACTCTGGTGCCAGGAAAAGCTAGGATCTTGGGAAGCAGCATGTCATATCATTCAAACCTAGAAAATGCAAATCTCCACTAGTCAGGGAAATTTAGATGCTGATGCACTTGGAAGCACTTAAGCAGCACCAACTTCACCCTTCTCCACGTAGTGCAAATTTTCTTTGCACATCTAATGGATTTCAGGTTTTGGGCTCAGTTCAGGGTTGAATTCATTCTTCTGAAGCCAGAGATGAATTTGGCTTTGTCTTCCCTCTCTCCTTCCTCACACGCTATTCATGCATCACACTGCACCTCCTTCTGCATCCCCAAGGAGCATCACCAAAGAAAAAGTATTTTTATCAAGGGCAGCAGCTCTGGCTTCACCTTTGCTCATGTATTCCGTGACAATATAGATAGGTTCTTCAGATACCACAGCATAGAGCTGGACCAATTTGTCATGTTTTAGCTTCTTCATGATTTGGGCTTCCTCTAAGAAGGATTCTGGAGACATAGTGCCAGGCTTCAGGGTCTTGATAGCCACTTTAGTATTTCCATTCCACGTACCTACAAGCACAGATACTTAGTTAGATTAAACATCTTCTGCTCTTTTTTTTTCTGCCTGATGCTTAATATAACCAAGGAATAAACTAGCAAGGAGACTTAATATAATTATTTTTTTAAAGTGTGGTTTCCCATGTTGCCCTATCGTTACATTCCTCCTATGCCTCCCTCATATTTTAGCCTTTTTCTATTACACTGAAAAATAATACTCCCATTGGCATTGGGGCACAATCACCATTGTCCTACTCAGACAATGTTTCCACTGATATCCACAGAAACCTTCTGAGTAAGAAATCTGGGACTGCTGAAACCCCTCTTCATGTATTCCCTTGCTAACAAGTAATGGGTACAGACAACATAGCTCCAGTCACAGATGTGAGTAACAGAACTAGTTAAACCCAGAACTTCCCATTTGCAAGATATTCTAACTTTTTTGGTTTTGTTCTGAGTCAGAGGAAAAAAAAAATATAGGAAAAATTCCCAGGAAACAAATTCTGAGTTGATTTAATTTGAGAAATACGGGTGTGTTTCCAAACCAAAATGGGTCTTTTTCCTTCTCCTACTGATTGAAAATGATGTGGTTCTTGTCCACTTCATTCTTTACTTGTGGTCACCACTGAAATGGCCAATTTGTATTATTTTTCAGCCATCATCGACCAAGCCTTCTGTAACACCTGAAAGCCTGCGCAAGGACCTGGAGAGAGCTGGTTTATATAAATGAAGATGTCAACAAAAAAAGTAACGCATAAAATAAATTTGTTAAAAGCACATTAACAGTTACCAGGGCTCAGCTGGTGCATGGGAACTGGTTAAGCCAAAATTACTTCATCATGAGCTTTTGCAACCTGCCAGAGCATAAAATTAAGGTGGACGGGCTTTTTTGTGCAGGTGACCAGTTCCCAGCTGGCGCCTCGTGTAGCCGAGGACAGAGGAGGAGTGGTGGGGGAGCCACTGCCTGCGTCCTCCCTCCCTCGCAGGGCAACCCCTGCAGCAACACGCGACGCTGTCTCGGGAGAGCTTGAGGCACGTAATAGCCAAAAGTGTGCCGTGCGAGTTTGGTTTTCACTATGCCTGGATGTTCTTCTGCCAGCTCGGTGCCGGGTGCTGTCACCTCCACTGGTGGTGGAGTAATGTCTCCAGCGGCTCCCATGGCCACCCCAGTGTGAAGAGGCCTCTTCAGGTCTTAGTTTCACTCGGGCCTTTAACTCAGAGCTGAAATGGGACTTTGCTTTAGTGGCCACTCCTGTGTAAGCTGTGAAGGATGCGGTTTTGTCTCCTAATTTTTCAAGGAGGGTGGTCAAAATCTTTTCCCATGGCTGAGAGTGTGTTTTTTCTGGAGGCACTGTGGCCCCGTCACAGCCGCTTTGCAGAGGTGCCACGGATTATATGAACCACCCTAGTTTCACGGGCACCAGGGTTTCTGTCACTGGCATTAATAAACAAGGATTTTACCTGCTGTGTTAACAGGATTGACTGTGTATTATCTGTTTGTCTTGCCTCATTGAAAATCCCAGGACTCATGTTATTACCACAAAGTGTTTTCAGTAGTTTTATTTGAAATACTTTTATTAATTTCTCCAGTTAAAAAAAAAAAAAATCAAACAAAAAGGTTAGCTTATCCTCTCGGCCCAGATTTCAGTTTAAATTGTTAAATTTACTTGTTGTGGGGTTTGGTATTTTTCTGTCTAATAGAAAATTAGCAGAGACCTCCCTCTCAATTCCTCCCATATGTAGTTAGTTACTACTTAAAGCATTTTTTAATGATTTTTTACTGTGTTAATAATACTTCAGGGCTGTTAACATATTTTTACTACTTGCATTCCTTTGAGGAACATAATGTCATAATTGTAATAATAATTTTTACATTTCTGACAGATATTTGGTGCTGATACTTGGCAATATTTCTCATAGCTGTTTTTCTAAAATAATTGCATGTGCTACTTTAGCTTGTCCTAACAGCTTAAGGTCTGTGGCACACAAAACTTACCACTAAGTACTCACACCAACCTGAAACTCTTCCAGGCAGAGAACAGGAAGGTGAAATTGCAGTTATCTGGGGATGCTAATGTAAAACACAGGTAGTTTTCTTTGCAACAGGTCTCTGAAATTCTATAAATTCCTTTATTTCTAGTCTATAAATTCTATAAATTTCACAGACTTGCTGCCATGCTCTTTGCTGTAGTCTTGCAACAGAAAACAGCTGCAAAAGCCCAGGAGAGCCCACTAGTTATTTCAGTTGTACATACTTTTGTGTCACTGCAACAAAACAAGCAGCCAAACTGCTCCACCAAATGATTCTGATGTAAAGAAACAACATATAGTGATTCTTTTTTCGAATTGGTCATTTTAAAAAGGCTACACAGAATGCAATTTGGCACAAAAATTGAGCCCACCTCTCATTAAATGGCCACTATATTGTGTTTATACTAAGATTTATGTATATTTTAAATTGCCATTGTTTTATAGTAATTAAAAGAATGAGGCCCATAGAGAGGGGAGTAGCAGTAAAGCTGGCAAGCATGCAGGAAACAATGTCAGTGGATTTGGAAAACATCAATATTTCTGGACTTCAAAGTGGGGATTCAGCTGGGCAGGACGAGTCTTGTCTCTGTCGTCCCTGGTCTCTATATTGAGTTATGGGGTTCTGCTGCAGACACAAATTTCAAAACAGACTTAAAGAAGTGGATGCATGAGAAAGCTAGCTTGCCAATATCAGCTAGCTGATCCTTGCCATTACTTTTAGACTGGGAGAGAGGATCGAAGCATTTGCAGGGTCTGACCCCATCAATTCTAAAACACATGAGGAAATAAAAACATCTACTTACCAGACTAATTTCTGGTTAGCCATTCTGCCTTATAAGTTTAACATCATTCCTGTTTTGATACCTAGCAATTGTGTAGTCACCCAAATAAACCCAGTGCAATTAATGAAGTTTAATGCCCTAACCTCTCATACCAATGTGTGCAAATGAAAGGCAGTTTCCCTGTGGATTGCTGTATTTAGGTCTGAGTGTTTTAGGCGATGTAAACTAACATTTCATACTAGTCTGATCTTTTAGCTTTAAGATCTCTACTTGATATGTTTATTTCTGCCTTAAAAGATCCATCCAAAGCAAAATATATTCTCTGCCTTACCACGCCACACTTCAGCGAAACACCCCTGACCAAGCTTCTGTTCCAGAAATAATGAATCACGTGCAACTTCCCATGCATCTTTAGCCAATCCAACAGTTTGTGGAGTATTATTCGTAGCAATCACAGTTAAGTTAAAACATAAACCATCAGCTTTCTCTATAGGAGAGGAAATTAATAAAAAAAACACACTTATAATCCAAAATTACGCATGCATTGAAAAAGATGGAAGGTGACTTGTCTCTCAGTGCTGCGTTAAAGTTCATTTGCAAACACTGATTCTTGGATACTGGAGGTAAGGACTTTCTTAGCTTGCAATAAAAGGCTCCTCGGTATAATTAATAGATTACTATGTTAGCCTTGATTTATTATTAAGACAGTGGTAATTTGTCAAAATCAAAACCTGCCAAGGATACACAGAATTTCAGTTTTCTTTTGCCATCAATTACAGTGAAAGTTGAAGATTAAAGTATTTCAAAGTCAAAGACATCTTTCCAAAGCTACTTTTCTGAACAGTTTGAGCTTTGCTCATTTTTTTCTTGTGGGTCAGGCTGTCCTACATTTTCACCTTCCATCTTGTAATCCCCACACAGAGAGCTATTTTAAAATAATTATTTTGCTCCATACCCATCCATACTTCCCCAAACTGCCCATTTCCCAGTCTCTTGATCAACTGTAGGGATTCTCGTGGAATTTCCCAGACATCTTTGGTTTTGACAGACAGATCAGTAAGCCTTGGCATTCCTTTATGACAGGGGACTACTAAGCGGCAGCAAAGACCTGCAGCTCTCTCTGATGGAGCCAGAAGTGAAGCCAACAGCAAAGGAGAGGAAAGAAAAAAAAGTGTGACATGAAACAAAAACAGTAAGCATAAAAACAATGCTACTCACAACAGCTGTTAGTTGCATACCACAAAGCATCCTGGAAGATTAGAAGTTGAACACTGAAACATATTCATTTGAGACAGAACAGAAAATATTTTAGTCTCTGCTTCCACAGCCTGAAATGGAAGGTGACCGCCAATGGTTTCTCTTGTGGAGAATCTCAGGATTTCCCTTCTCTCACAACGCTGCATTAACTTCATGAGTAACTGGTATGCTGTAGTACAGTATAACTTGCTAAAAATCATCTGCAAGTAAAAAACTAGATTGTTTCTGAACCGAGCAAAAGAAATGGAGAAGATTCATTTTTTTCTGAAAATTGCAGCAATGAAAATTTGGCAGACTTGTTGCTATTTTTTTTCTAGGTATCCTGGGAAAAGGTATTTTCTGTATGCTACTCTGTGAAAAGGTGTTTTTGTAGGTGTCCTGTAAAAGACTTTTCTGCCATTCTTTCTAGAGCAAACCTTAGCATATGCAGCCAGTCCTACATCATGTGGGGCAGATTCCTTATACTTATCTGTTGGAAAGCTTCACAGAAGACTGAACTGTGACAAAAGGCACAAGATATTTTAGCAGGAGTAAAAACAATGATATATATATATACACACATATTGTTGTGTAGTATACTATGCTGCACAAAGCAGACTACAATATAAAGCTTGCACAGCAACTTGTATCTTAAAACAGGTGCAGCAGAGCCGAACAAGGTGAAGAATTGCAATTGTATTTCAGACTCAAACATAATCTTTATTCTCCCATGCAAGATTTCTTTCTGGGCAGCTGAACAGTTTGTTTCAGCATCAAAAGGTGGGCAAGCACCGAAGCTCCTTGCGACATCAAGCTCTACCTCCTTAGCACAAGTGCTGAGGGATTGTGGGCAGTCCCTACAGGCACCTTGACATGGACCTTGTTGTGTTTCCTGTAGCGAGACAACAAAGACCACAAAACAGGGAAGATGAGCTGACCAGTTGGCGTGTCTTATTCCAATATAATTCCAATGGGAACATCTGGAGAGGGGCTACTCAAAATACAGATAGTATCTGGAAAGCTTCCTTATGAGTTTGGACAGCTGCAGAAAGAAACTGGAGGTTTTTAAGACCCTCCTTGCTTTCTTTAGTTGAAAAAAAATAGCTTAGCATGCTGGTGCTCCAGTTAAGCCCAGACTGCACGTACAAGAGCTTACGCTTGACAGGCCAGCTGTTAGGGATTGGGTGAATGGTGCTTCAACTTCAGATGTGCTCTTACTGGACTTCAGTCTGATGTCAGGACACCCTGGGGATCTCAACATTTTTCATTTGTAAATCTCATCTGTGAAAGTCCAGACACTGCAGTTAATTTTATTCTCCAGGTAAGAAGTGGCAGGGAGAAGCGGGAAGTCTGGGTCACAAGGGTACTGGGCAGTGCCATGGCAGCGCAGCACGGGGAAACCTGTGCCGTGTCTGCACACAGGTGCACTCAGTACTTCCAGCTCCTGACCCAGGACTGCTTACCTGAGACCAAACTGCATACTGTCTACGCAGGGAGCCTGGTTTCCAGCTGCCTGGACAGGAGGTGTCCTCCAGCCTGGACACTTAGGGGCTGAAGGGTGGGCTGCAGAGCATACTAGTCCTGCTGTGAAGGCACTGACCTATGGTCTCAGCAATGGTTCTTCAGGAACCGTGCTGGTCTTTAGAGTCACTCAGGCATCTTTGAGCTCTCCCTAGAAGTAAATCCAGGCACTCACAAGGTGGTGTGCTAATCTACCTCCCACAAACCCGAGTGCAGAGCAGGTGGTTCAAGGCAGCAGGGGCTGGCATGGAATGAGGGCTCCTGTGTTGACCTGGATCTGGCAGATTGCAGGTGAAAACTCTGGAATGTGGGTCTGTACCACGCTCTCCTGAGCTGCCCTGCCTGGATCCTACTGATTGTGCCTCTGTGTTGCACAGAAATGGCTCTTTCCAGATCTATTTGTTTCTACATCTGTGCGTGGAAAATACACCACCCAAATAATTTGACCACAGAATACTCAAAGTTGACATATACCAGCTGGTATAGTGGGGCTGAAAATGATCTTCCTTAGATGTGGGGTTTTATACATTAGTCAGCTTAGTTTAATGTAGAGTCACCAGAAACAACTAGAAATTCTCCCAAGCAGCATACACCCATCAGAAATGGGGCGGAGAAGACAGCCAGATGTCTAGTATGAATAGCATAAGAATACAGCGGACAGAATACAAAGAATACAGAAAAAATACCCCACAGAGAAGCTGTTTTCCCAAGTAAAAATTATGTAAAGTTTTTGAGCAGCGAGCATTTGAGGTCATCTGTTAATATCACGAAAAGCTAAAGTAAGGAAAAAAAAAAGCAAAATAATTCAAAATACAAATTTCTGCTTAAAAAATGACCCTACTGAGAAGCATGACAGTCTTCTATGTAAGAACTGGTTGCTCCTATGCAGAGGTTTGGGGGGCTTTAAAGTTGTATCTGTTGTACACCAATTGCCAGTGATAGCAAGATGCACTTTTGGGTTGAATAGTGCATGCCACATTTTAATCACAGGAATTAAAAAAAAAAAAAAAAAAAAAAGAGCTTGGTGGGTAGACACAAACAGTGTGCATAAAGGAACACACACCCTGCCATATTTATTTTTAAAATTAGACCAATTATAATTTCAATGTTGATACTTTGCACATTGAACACAAATCCAGCGGGAAAATTTGGGTCAGGTAATATATGCAAACCTTTTGGTCATTGCTTTCAGTGACTGAATTCCACAACGCAATTCCCTATTTGCTTTATTAGCAATACTGTGCTGCAAAGTGGTACAGATTAGCAGTCGCTTACGTACAGGGAATTCATGCTCTGAGATGTGCAAGTCAAATTCAGTAATTGTGTTCGGTTAGAGGAGGGAGAGCAGGCAAAACCTTTACCTGAGCAGAGTGCTAGCTTTTAAAAGCTCTGCCACTGTACAATGTGAACAGCACTCAAAGACATTTATAACAGTAATGGGAAAGGGATAATGGAAGATGCATTACAACAAGCAAGAGACATAGCTCAAATGACTCTTTAGGGTGTCTTACATATACATCAGATCAGCAGCAAATACTTTTGCTTTAAAATACTTCAGAGTGCCATGTACTATCTGAAAAATTACCTGAATAATGCTGAACCAGCTGCTGAAGAGTTTCAAATTGTGCCCGAGTTGTGATATAGTATCCACCATTGTCAAGTTTACGAATCTTATAATGTTTGACATGATCTCCTTTCATATCGTCCCAGTCTCGAATAGACAGGGAATAGGCACCTGTTTGAAGCAAGAGAGAAAGAAAAAATTGTAAGTAGCTTTTAGATACAAAGATTTTGGTTTGTTGGTCAGTTGTTATAAAGTGAAATTGCCTCCAAAAAATGCTTAGTGTACCTTGAAAAAGAACAAGTGAATCTAACACAATGGAGTATCACAGAAATCTTAACAATATTCACACAACATCCCTTTCACACTTTTCTAGAAAGAAATCTGGACTTCTGTGTAAAGGAAAACGAACTTTTTAACATTTACTATTTCAGGTTGTTAAATTGACTTTTCTTTTTCTAAGTGTCAGGTTACACTGCAAATACTATACTCTGGGTAAATGCCAGCGGGTGGTAAATATCAAGATTTTCATAGGAAGCACTGGAGATAATGACTTCATATATGCGTGGTGTTGTTACCCAGATGGATCCCAAACTTCTTCACAAACATTAAACAACCACATTAGCATACTTTGTATGTCACAGTCTTTGGATGGTGGCACTACACCAAGACCGTGCACCAGGAGATCTGCATGTTCCACTTTCCGAATCCATGCTGGAGCTTTAGAGCCTACTGGTGGGATTCAGACGCCCAAACACAGGGACTAAGTGCCACGTGAGATGCCCCAGGACATCTGCTTGGCACTTTTCCCACAGGCTGTCACATTTGTCTGATCCATGTTGATGCCCTGCAGGCATTTCAAATGGCTCTGGATGCTCACAGCTAGGGAAAGGAAACTCAGTTGTGGGGCTGGATTTATTATATAGCCTGCAGGTGGGCTATGGGCTATAGGCCCATATATATGCCCACATCTAACCTTCTGGTGCTATTAGGAAAGCTGAATCCTGTCCTAGTTTCCATGAGTGTTATGGCACTGTAAATATTGATGGCGCAAGGCAGGTTTGAGGACCAGTTGTCTGCAGTCGTGGGCAGCTGAACTGAACCCCAGCTTCCCGCTGACTGTAAAGGGAGCTTGGCCACCTACACAGGGACCTGGACATTCAGGTGTCTTAATTTGAAGCACAGTTCTACTCTATATACAGAGACACCCACATGTTGGTTTTCTAGAGCGTCGAAAGCAAAGCCACATTTTACAGCGTAATGCAGTTTCTGAGCAAAAGCATGACCATTTCAAAGGTGGTGGAGAAGACAAATCTTCACTCATGGCTCAGATGAATACTGTATTTACTCAAAGGTAATTCAGACATTAAAAGGAAAGAAAAAACCCAACAACAAACAAACTAGAGGTAACTGGCAGCTGCAGAGATCTCAAGAAGGTCCTCCTTCTGGATCCTGGGCTGCTTTCACTGGTCACCATGTCAGCTAAAGGCAGGAAAGGAAAACCACCAGCAGATAATTTTGGACAATGTGAAAGGTGATTTCCCACAGGTCTGACAGCAAACAGCACCGACTGCAGCTTATCCCAAGATAGGGCATTTTGCAACACACCTGACAGGTTCACACCCTCCAGAGCCACCTCCAGCTAAGTGAAATGGTTTAAAGAACCACCCTCCCAGTTAGGTGGTTGTGATTCCTAGTGTAAGATGTCTTTCCTGGATGTCTCCCCGGGAAGAAGTTTCCACGACCACGTTAACCTGCACCAGGTTGCAGTGCTGAGTGGCTCACTGCCGAGGGAGCTGCAGTGAACAAAACGTCTCCACCCTAACTCCAAAGACTTCTCAAATTCCCTGTTGTTTGACGTCTAAATAGGAGGAAAAGAGCTAGCACTTACACAGATGATTCTGTTTTATGCGAATGGGAGACATCCTGAGAGGAGTGACAGGGTTTTTATTTTTAAGTGTAGAAAAATACTGGGTTTAAGGATGTTTTTCTGAGAAGGTTCTCCCACTGAGTCAGTACATCTCTCTCAGCTAGGAGTTCAAAGCTTTTTGGGGATTTGCAAGCACATCTAGTGCATGCTTTGTACAACCACTCTGGGTTGTACACTGTCAGCCTATCTTCAAAATTTTCCAGGCAGTGTTCTCCACCTCTGCATTTCTAAGTTTTGATCCACGGGCACCAGCTGTATTTTCTTTAGTCACGCTCCCTGCCTATCTGGTCACTATTTTAGATTCTTTAGGAAAATGTAAACAGTCTGTGGCTCCGGGTCTGCAATCAGAGCTGTGTGGGTGGCCCCCTGTGGACCCCCGCTGACCTCAGATCAAGTTGCAGGACTGGAGCTTTAGTTCAAATCTGGACAAAAACAAAAACCAAGATGGATTTCATTATTCATTTATTTAGGCTGTTGGTTATTTATACTAGTCATTGTTATCTGATGATGACTTCAAATTGAAGATATATACATAACAAAAATTTGGATAGAAATACGACATTACAATATATCATACTAATGATTTTTTTTAAAAAAAACAAACCTAAAACCAGACAGCCTTGAAGGGTGGAGATTGAAACCAGGTGAAGGATTATACAGACAAGAGCTGATGAAGTACCTGGGTAGTCAGGCATTGAAAAAATGAAAAGCCATCTCCATATGATTTATTTTGGAAGTAAAAAGAGAAGACAACCATGATCAAGGGAGGTTAAATTCATTCTGAAGTCATCCATGATGATACTTTTAACATGATCCTGTTTAATTTTATTATTGTTTTTATTTAAAGCAGAAGGGACTATTCTAGGTCACAAAACAATTCCTGCCTCAAGCCCAAGATGACTAGCTGGAGTAGGGCATTTTGAGAAGACTTACGGGAGAATGCACAATTCAAGCCCTCCCAGCTGACTTTTTTCTTTGTCATGAACAAGTTCCCTCTCTGTTCTTCTAACAACATACTGAAACATCACAAGGATGAGAAGGGAAATAGGCATTTTTGACAAAATCCATGCATGTTTGCTTTTTCCAATTGCTTTGATGCAAACTTAGCCTGAAGATGTAGAACGTCTGAAGTTGAAATGCAGAGAAATTAAGATGGCTGCTATAAGTCCATCTGTGATGGATTACTCCATTTCCCCAAATGTTTTTACGTCTCACAAAAAGCTCTAGAAAAAAGCCCTGACCTAGCTAAGTGAACAGCCCTGCAAAACATATCCCCTATCACTGTATAAAAAATGGTCAAAACAGACTAAACTGATAATGTGTTTTAGAGAAACAGTGTTGTGTTTGCTTTGAGGATCTATGCATGCCTTTTTAAACTTGGCCCAGAGTGGAATGAAGTCCTGCTCCTCACACAAATAACAACAACCGTTGGTGAAAACAAACAGGTGGAGGCTTCTTGCAGAAAAAGAGCAAGTTAGAGCCTGTCTTGCTCCTGGTGAGAACGCCTCACTGCTACATAAGGTATGGTGAAGCCGTGGGGTGCCAAGATGGGAAATTATCTGTCTGAAACAACAGCCTGTCTAGTCAGATTTTGCATCAGAAAGAGTCCTCAGAGTTACGGGCAGCAAAGGAAGAATCCAGTGACTGCAGGAGTCAAAAAGTTAAAACTTACATCTTTAGATGACAGAATGGAGCATCTGAAGATAGGTCAGGTCGAGAGGAGTGGGAAGTTGTGCTTCTCTTCTTTAAGCCCCTTTACCAGCCATGACTCCAACCACTTTGCGTACTAACTCTAGCTGACAGAGTGTGCTCTGATGAATGCACTGATGAGTCAGTGCTTTAATTACATGAACCATCATTAGACTTCAGAACTCAGACAGAATTAATTCTAGTGACTTATACTTCACACAGCCATTGTTTTGGATTGCTAGCTAATTGAGAAATGGCCAGGTTTGTTTTCACTTAGTTGCAGGTTTTCTCCTCTATAGTTGTATGAGTTACAGAGATCTTTTCATACATGTGAAGCTTTGAAGAAGATGTTGACAGGCCTTATGAACAAAACATAAAAGCCAAGGTAGCATCCACTGAGAAAACTGGAACTCCTCCAATATTTTTAGAGGGAAGGAGGAGAATACATCCTTTCACTTGATTTCAACAGAATGGATACGGTTGAATACTTTGTGAATATAATAATTAGAAATATTTTCAAGTCTTTTCATTGTTAATCTATGAATGAAAAACTACTACATCTTCCCTCCTGCCCATCCCCCCTGGGGATCCAGCATTTCAAAGGGGAAAGGCCAAAAAATCCCCTCATCTTCCCAATATAATAACAAGTACCCCCCCCACCCCACCCCAACCCCTCCTATCTTACCTTACATATGCCATGCAAGAAAGTTCAAACACTCTGCTTGTTCTAAAGCAAGCAGTAATTTTCACCAAACTAAACTGGAGACTCCCAGCATCTGCTCACAGTAGGCCAGCTGGCTGTGCCTGGACTGGACCTGAATGTGGACACCAGGAGGTCTGCCTTTTCTAGTCCCATCCATAGCTGCTGTTTTAAGGGGCCACCCAACTCCATTGCAATAGTAGTATCCTCCACACATGCGTTGAGAGGGACAGTGTGATGCTCAGACTGTGGCAGCCAAGCAGAGCACCCTGCCTGTGCATGACCTGCACTGCAGATACCATGGGTTGAGCAGGGCATGGGTTGCACTTGGATTGTTCTCTGCTTTGAACACTTACTCTGTGACCTGGGATGTCCACACACTCAATTCCCTAGCACACACATATGCAAGATGACACTTATCTCTACCTTCATACCACTGAAAACAGTATTTTACAAACTTAGCACAATTTTTCTTATGTATCTTCTCATTCATAGTCAGAATATCTTTGTCAGCCTACCTTTGGTAGTTTCGCTCTCCCGGATTAGGAAGGTACCTCTGGGATTTCCAAATGACAACAGCTGCCTCTCAGCATCTTTTCGGCCAAGTTTGCCAAAGTACCACCTTAGGGAAACATCGGAAATAGTAAGACAAATGCTGCATAGGATTACTAGGTAGTGTCATGGAGCTCAGATATGAAGCATTATTTGTGGAAACTTTGGTTACTCAAGTATCTTTAACCATTTGTCTCATACTGTGTCTCTTATTTTGGGAAGGTAACGTGACAAACTGTGCAGCAGATGTTGTATACGTTGTGCAGTAGCACTTTGCATTAAGCCTATAATCAGTAGATGCTGCGAATCCTTGTTTGGTGTCTTATTTGACAAATGGAGAGCAAGACTTGGTGAGGGAAAGAAATAGACAAGGAAAAGGGCAGAAAAATGCATCACTGCCAAAGAGCAGCATCTTTGCAGATGTTGCTGTAAATTACATATTCGACTTACACAGTGATGTATTAGTATTCAATATTTTTGTTGCAGTACAGCTATAAAACCTCAGTAGAAGGACTAGATGCAACCACTTTACTGTGGTAGTATAAGGCTTTTAGAGTTTTGGTACCTTTTGCCTTCTTGTAGCAATTTTTCATTTGGGTTTTTGGTTTCACAATCAGCCAAGTACAACCTGAAGTACAGTCTACAGTAGTACCTGCTCAGCTCTATAAGCTCCTCCAGTGTATCTTTTATACTGGAAATAATATGGATACACACAGCACTCCACTTTTTGCATAGGTGTGCCTTCATTATGCTGCCTGCTGTATACGTTGTAGGCACCATACCTATTGGCAGGTATTTGTTGATCCGACATGCCCTCTTTAAGAGGCAGTTCGCACGCTAATTGACTCCAAACATTTTTACAAGGTGGTTCAGGAAAAGCGAGGGCATCTTTCACTTAAAGTTTGAAATCAGTCAACACTCGAATACAGGAAGCAGACCTACGTTCCTTTAGGTTTTCTTCCTTTTTTTTGACATTGAAAAAGCACTGAGCTTGTGCTTCTTTTGTTACTAATTACCTAATTATTTATCAGTGCCATTAAGAACTGAAATAAAAATAATGTAAGTAATTTGAAAAATTGCTGCAATCAATCAAAATCAACTCCTCAAACCTCCTTCTAATACAGCACTAATGGGTCTTTACAACAAAAAGAAAACATACTCCTCTGCTTGGATGGAATCAACTGGAGCCACATAATTACTGGGAATGTAACCAGTTTCGCCTGTTGTCAAGGACCGGGCCTCCCACCAGTCTCCTTCCCTGCAGAAACAGAGGTGAGGAGGAGAAGTGAGAGCAAGACACAGCTGTAACGACAACGAGCTGACTTTGCTAACAGCACTTGCAGCTGCACAGTGTAAGAAGCCACAGCAACTCATCTCTTTAGCACTGCATGCTTCCAAGAGAGCTGTTTGCATCTAAACCCAAATAATATACATAATTTTTTACACCTATTATTATTTCAGTGGTGATTAGTAGTGTAGACTTCCAACCATAGCATAATGGCATAAACAGGCATAACAACCCAGTGAAATCAGGCTGGGTGACAGCTGGATTTGGACTAGAATATTGAAAACTGTTTCCATAGCAATTATTCTAATACAGACCCTTGAGAGAGCTTACAGAAAAACTGCCAAACTGAAACATCCACTGCTAATTTTAAACTTCTATGGGGATAATTAATCTGAAACCCAAAGATATCAAAAAGCCATCTATCAACATGGAGTCTTAGATTGCCCTTAAGGACCACACTTCATTGTCTAGATTCCCCCTTTTGGCCACCTAGAGGAGGTATCTGAAGTAGCAAAGGACTTAGCTGCATTTTCAAATGCTTACAAAAACCCATTCTTCTACAACATGGAAATATGAAGAAGTCCATGCAGGACCTCTTATGGCAGTGTTCCACAGGCACGGCATCAATGTTTGTCGTTCACTGGTGTGCACAGTGGGACAAGGTACTGCCCTTCAGACAATACGTGCTGCTGTAGAATATGCAGCTTTAAGAGGTTCAGCTTTCTACAGGTTGCAATGATTTGGGATTTAGCAATCTGTATTGAATTCTCAACACCAGATTCACCAATGTTTAACTCCTACCACTACTAATAAACATTCTCTTTTCTATTTCTGGACTCCTTAGAAACTCTTTCTTAGTTCCCTTCTCTGTAAAACAGAGATTTATTCACTATATAAAACACCACTATCAAACATGACCAGAGAATTCAGCCTCTTCTGTAAGCAAGCAGTTACAGAAAACACATTGTCAAAGCTATTCCTGGCAGCAAAGGTTGTGTCGAGGTGAGCTCTTACTTTAAATTTTCAACTCCACTTTCTTTAACAGTTTGAAGAAGTATGAACTCTATGGAATGCAAGTAGAAAACAGCTGTGATTAGTCAAAAAGATGTTTCCAATTCTACAGTTCAAAAAATCAAAGAACAACTAGCTTTTCTGGAGGCTGGCAGCTGACAGTATTTTAATACACCTTGTGTGCATTAGTAGCCCAGGCAAATGGCCCTATCTGTTCACAGCCCTAATTTACCAGCTGAAGTGCTAAACCTTCCACCATATGTTTCTGTAGAATATTTCTGAGAGATTATGCCATACTGTGGTTGATAAATTGTACCATTATATTTCTTCTCCTTACTGTACAGAGAGTCCACTAGATGGAGGTATTTTATCATATCTAGGGAAGAAAAAAGCAATCCCGTAGATGATCACAACACCAGGCACAACCCCCTCTGCTTTGACAGAGAAGCTTAAATCTCTCAAAGCACTGCCAGAAAGGAGGAGGCATGCAGACTTTTTTCACAGCTCTTAATTTTAGACACCCAACTGAGGCAGGAGGCCAGTCAATGGGGCTAGCCAGTGGTGGTGGGGACACTGGGGATGGGCAAGTGTTTCTGAGCGCCCAAGTCAGGCTCTGCTCTGAACCACCCCTGCAGGTACCTCTTTCCCCTAGACTGCCCTTGGTATCATTTCTGATTTCAAATCACAGGGATACCCTCTGTCTGCCATTTCAGATATTGCTGTCTTGGACTTTTAATCCAAAGCACAACTCAAATTTCATTTGTTGAGAGCTAAAATAAAAATCCAAACTCCTCCAAAAATTCCGGACAGACTAGTTTTGTTCACATATATGCTTTCCGGTTGCAAGCAACGTCGGCAGGCTCTTAAATGTTTTTTTTTTCATACAATTTCTGATACAAGTGAAGAGAGGAGGCATTCCCACAAAAAAGCTGCTTTCTGGAAATTCCCAGCCTGGCCGTCACTACTCCAGGAGTGTGGTTAGGTCCATGTTTATAAGTAGACAGAGCTGACTATGATGGGAACTGAGCTTCTATAATCCTACAGGAAAATCAGTGGATGCTTGGGGTTTTTTCTCTAGAATGCATGGAATTTCTTTTTGTTTCTTTTTGTCATGGTATAGTTTGTGCAAGGATAGGAAAGCAGCATGCAACATAAACAAAAAATGGATACCAGGCTAAAAAAGGTTTGTTTTCTAAGTGCTAATTTAGAAATAGAGAGGTTTTTAAACTGCTGCTCCTCTTCAAGCTGTAACTGAAGTTGCTGGGCTTTCATTTGCATCAAAGCTCTTCAGCTTCATGGCTTAACAAAATATTCCAGAGAATTACCTCTTTTTTTTTTTTATATATATATATATAACTTTAATGCACATTGAGCTGACTCCAACCCTGGAGTAGTTCTATTAAAATTAACAGGAGTTGCACCAGGGATGAATTTGCCTCACTGTCATAAGAAAAAAAGATGAGAGAAATATCACAAAGCCTCTAGAAAGTGACATACTTGGTTGTTAACCCATTTCTATCTCTACATGATAGCAATATAGAACATAACACAGAGCCTTCAACTTTATGTTCTTAGCCAAGATTTACAAGATGTTCAGATATAGGTCAGTAGCACAGTAAGCTTTCAATGTTATTTTTAAATTACTAAGGGATTTTTTTCTATGGGCAGTTAATAAAATTAATTTTAAGCTGATGATTTCCAGGATGGAAGTGTGGTTTTCATGCCAAATGCAACTATACAATGGTGCATTCTCACTTAACAGAACTTCCTAGCATGTTCTGACTGTATCACCTACCTTTAAAAGGGAAAAAAAAAGCTGTTGAACTTGGCATGCAAGTCTGGGTAATGTCTCTTTTGTGAATCAGTTTTTAGCTTGTTTCTGTGCAGCAGATTGCAAAAAGTGTTAGTATATGCCTTACAGATCTTCTGTGACTACTGGTAAAGTACAGAGCTGGTACTCTCAGTTCTGAATGTGAGGTTACTGTGAAATGTAAGCAGTGACTCATGCAATCTAATGCTTATTTTTGAAGTAAAGCTGCATGTGGTTGAAGTGTTTTGGGTTTTTTTTAATAATAAAGGACTTTGAAAAACTGAACTAAATACAAAGACGAGTAAGCACAGAGTAAAACCCCTATGTATCTCAAACAGCCAACGTTAGATTTAATAAAAACATAAGCAGATAAATATAACTGTCAACATTATATGTTTAAAAATATTCAAAAGCATATTCCCATGCCTGAAACTTACGAGCTGTTAAGTATTTGAAATTTTTCTCCTTTGTGAAAACTCAAGTCATCTTCTGTTCTTGCTTCATAGTCATAAAGTGCCACAAAAAGAGTTACACCTAAAGAAGAAGATAGGCGAGTTACACTCCATCACAAAAAAACAGGAGGGAAAGGAGCCTGAAGAGATGAAGTGCCTACACCAAATTTAAGCTACTCCAGTTGCTGAGGAGCAAAATAAACTGAAGCCTTCTACTTTTTGGAAAACCATTCTAATCCCCCTGCCTTTATGCAGCCAGCGGGCATGCCACCTCATTGACTCTGTACAGTCACTAATACTTTTGGTTTGGTACCCACACAGAGTGTGGGATCACAAGTGGGCAAAGAGGATTTGAAGACAGAGAGAGTTTGGACACGGCCATGCAAAGACCTTCCCGTGAACTACTTGAGCTGGCCCAGACTACACTTGCTGTTCCCTGGTAGAGGGATGAGGCAGTCAGTGTGCCAAACTGGGCATGTATACAACATTTCTCACCCTCTTGAGTGAACTAGCACCTGCAAGTTAGCAAAGGTAAGGCTGAAGACCCAGCTCCACCCATACCTTCAGTTCCTTGCACTATTTAATGACTTAACTCTCTCCAAAAGCTGCATGTTGACACACTTGTGCCTCTGCTGTAATTATGTGATTGATGCTCACTAAGAGCACCGAAAGAAGACTTTGAAACTCACCTGTCCCTCCTCTTGTACGCAGCGTCCCTGTATGAGAGGAGGAATTGACTCCACCAAACACAGTCAGTCCTTGGCCTCCTGTGGCATGGAAGTTGTTGTAGTTTGGGATCGAAGTCACACCAAAGCTAGGATAGTGCTGCGGAGTGGGATCTGTCCCATAGCGGTAGCCCGAGCTTTGAGTTAAACTGCCATCCCTCTCATCAGTCAGTTTTGTTGCTTCTTTGTCCTTACATTGCACACAGCCCATTATCTAAAATCCTAGGAGAGGAAGGAAAGGGCAGGTGATCATCTGTTGATGCTCACCAGATCTCCCCCAAACCCACGGATGATGAGGATCAAGTTAAGTTTACTGCTCAAAAACTAAGTACTTTGAAAAAAAAAACCAACATGGCAGATTGAACATAAACAGCAACATTTTGGGAAAAGCTCACACAAAATCTTCATCGCGGTGGTTTCCCATGAAGGCCTGGGGAAGGTGGTCCTGCTGGACAATGCCTTGCATGGAGTTAGGAGAGGATGAAACCCCTCTCGCTCACCCTTCACCAGGAGAACATGACTGGCAGGCAAAGGCCACAGCCAAAACGTGCAGCTGAAGGTGTCCAAGTTTGCCCTCTAAAACACAGAGCGAGGTGCTTAGCTTATGGTTGATGTTTGACCTTGCCAACCACGCAAGAGCTGACCTCACCTAACTGCACCACAACTCATTCCGTGGCTGGAGGTCTGCCTGATGGCCAGAAAAGCAGAAGCAATGTGCCGATGGTGATCGCAGCACAGGAAGGTAGTAGGGAGCTCATCAGATGGCACAACAAAACCAAAAGGAAGCGCCCTTTTACATGGTACCAAACCCAAGTGTAAAACCTGCTGGTAGTGGATGGTCAGGCTGCCAAAGTATATATATGAGTCAAGAAACTAGAACAAGTCATGGAGGAATTAGCACATCAAATCCAAAACATCTCCAAGTCCGGATCCCTGACAGTAAGAAACTGAGAGTGTACAGCTTGGAAAAGGTTGCACTCAGTTTTTTCATTTTTGTAACCTCTTGTTTAGCACCCTCATGGGGCACTACGCAGGCCTGGGTTAATCTCTCTTAATTTTAGATGCTACCTCTTTCTTTAGGTGAAGGGAGACAGAGGGTTATTTGCCACATCTTAGAAGCAGCCCTCCGAGGTTAGTCCTGTTAGCTGGTATTGCTTTTCATCTGTCAGCTCTATCATCTTATAATCCATGTGCTGATGTTACTGAACTCTTTCCTATTGACTCAAGCTGAATCTAGACACAAAACCCGAATTTCCGAAGCTGAGCTTGATGAATCCAGGGAATCAGATACTTGTCTGGATGCTCCCTTGATCTGAACCAGTATGGTGAATGTTATGGGTAATCTGGCACACAAACGACATACTCTAAACACCGGGGCTGCAAGAAGTGCAGTGATAATGGAAAAATCTTTTAAAAAATATAATTATTAGGCATACTTTGCCCAGAATATATAAATAGACAGGGAGAAAATGCACATGACAGAAAAAACCAAACAGAACAATAACATATAGTGAAGCACATTTTTTTTTCATATTTCTTTTCACATTTAGGCCAATATCCATCACTTAGGGTAAACAGCAAACATAACCTTTTTCAAATATCCTCATTTTTCTCTAGTTGCCAAGCTGGCTATTTTGCATGCCTTGCTCCAACAGCAACACAAGAAAGTGTTTTTGACAAACTCGTGGGATTCAGAAGAAGCCTATTCCTCTGCTGCTGATGCTTGAAAAACTAAGCAGTAGCTCCCTGCTTCTTTGTGACAGTCCACAGTCTGGATACCTGCTTCCTCAATCTAATCTGCCTAATTAAAACCCCTTTCATTTGAAAGGTATATTCCACAATTTGAAGATACTGCCAGTTATTCTACAAGCCTGTTCAGAAAAACAACCACCATTTAAATGTATTTCCGTGAGCTGTATTGCCTGCAGCTAGCACAGGTCTACTGTCTCTTGCTCTTAGCTTAACTTAAAGGAGCCCTTTTTGCATTTCTCTATTTCCTTAAAGTCAGCCCATCCACTCAGCAGAGTTCCCTCACTAGAACTTTTAAGTCTTTTCACACAAATGGGAAGAGACGAACAGAAAAAAGGACTCCTGACCCTGCACTTGCCTCAGCGGGTGGCGTGAGGTGGGATCCCTCAAGAAAGTAAAGCAAAGCTTGAGGGAAAGGGGTTTGCAGAGGCGAACAGCCCGGAGGCTGTAAAACACGCTGCTGCTGCTGCTGCTGCTTTGGCAGATGTGCTGACCTCCAGCCTCCGCTCACCCTGGTAGCTGGGTTGGTGCTGGAGGTGCAGGGTGTGGTGCTGAGGCTCGAGGTTGTCCAGCCCCACAAGGACCTGGAGTGACTCCAGGTGACCCTGCGGGGACTGTGATGGGTGCAGAGGTGCCCTGGCCAGCTTTGTATCAGCAGTGAAAAACTGCTTGTGCAGATCTCTCTGCTGCTTTTACCTGTTTCACCGGTAGACCAAGGTTTTATTCCATTTCCATTAGGAAAGGTAACATTTCTCAGATGTGTGAGTTATGGGTCACACAGCTTCTACCCATTACCAATTATTGGCTCTGGAGCCCCTCTGTTTGGAGATGTCACTTAGAGGTGAGGTCTTCCCAGCCTCTCCCAGCGCCAAGAAGTTGTGAGGGAAATCCCAGCGAGGGAGAAAGGGCAGAGGGAGGCACAGACTCTCCAAATATGGCAGAGTGAGCCATTACAGTAGACTGGTTAAAAAAATGTGCAAGTGCTGGAATATACACTTACTACAAAACAGTTAAGTGATACGCAGGCTTTCCTATTTAAAGAAGAATCTCGGCAGCCTTTTTGTTGTCTCGCAACCTTACCTCTCTGTGAAACTCTATTGCTTCCTCCCTTTCCCCTCCCAGTTCTGTTTCTCTACTTATTTTTTCCCATGTGTTTTCACAGGAAAAAGCAGAAAAGAAAATGAAAGAAAAGAAGACATGGGAAACATGAAACCTGGAAGAGCAGTGGGAGGGAAAGGGGTTTTCTTGTTGCTCATTCGCAAACTCAGCTGAGCAGGGAAAAAAACCTCCACTGAAATCTGGGAAGATTTCATCTAACAAGTTACAAATGCTGAAAAGACAGACCTACACACTTCATTTATGTGTGTCAAGGAGGAAAATTGATGAGGAAAACTTTAAAACTACAAAAATAAAATTGTTCAAAGTATTAATTCAAAAAAGTGAATAAACCAGGAGATGGTACACATACGTCCTGGTAGTTTCAGAAAAATAATGTTTTGAGGTTTTTCTTTTTACTAGGAATGGTATGAATAGAAAACCAGTGAATTATCAGTTTCTTACTTTTTGTTTGGGTTTTGCTCCCTTTGTCTTTTTGCTGGCAGTGGCAGCACACAGGGAAGGCAAATTTGATGCAAAGTGAATGACTGACAAAAAGGGCTTTTTCTTTCACTTGCCGTTTCCCACTTTGTCACAGTGTCTAGACAATCCAAGTATAAAGACCATTTGATTGTAGCCTCTTGTAAAATGTGACAGAGGGTGTGACATGCATACATCTTTTCAAGCCAAGTCCCTGAAGTTGTCTGTTCCTGGCTCAAAGAAACCAACATCACGGGGAGTCGGCTAAATGTGAGAGAATACATGTATGCATGTACACGCTTAAAGTGATTTCAGCTAACTCAGGGGTTTCACAGACAATAAATATAACCTCCATTCAGCATCAGTCTTTGTGTCAATGAATGGATTCCAAAAACTAATCTCCTTCAGTATCACAGAGCAGGCTTTTAATATCTGAAAGTTTCATCTCCCTGCATGTCAGCATTTGGAGCTGCGGAAGGCTGGAGTTATTCAGCCAGCTCTGAGATCACCAAACAAAATCTGGAGCTGTTTTACACTGAATTCTCTAGAGACAAGCACACCACGTTGTTCATCCAACATGCTGCGCAACTTTCGGTAAAGGAACAAGATTTTATTTCATTTCCATTAGGAAAGGCAACGTTTCTCAGATGTGTGTTATGGGTCACGCAACACTGTCATTATTTGACACTGGTATTGTTAAAAGGTATGTAACTAGTCTAATTAAAACAAACTTTTCTAATGCAAGCAAGTTGAACTTGTTTATTTAAAGTTGTGTTTTTATGGGCAATGTAAAACATGTGTTTTCATGAAAACATAAAACATTTACGTGGTTTTTGAGACTTCCTTAGAGACAAATGAAAATAACCATTATGTTATTTGTCTCCTTTCTTGCTCTTATTATATTTCTTGGACTTTAACATTTACACTGCAAGCAATCCAACATCAGCCTAACCAGAACAGTAGTTTCCTCCCACATGGTGGAAACATTATTCAACAGAGATATAAAATTAATTATATCTTTACTAATAATTTATATAATCATAGCACCTTAATTACTTTCAGTAAGGAAACAGATGAAGGCTAAGGATATGTTTTTAATGCTATTATTATCATAAATCACCCTCCTTCAGCTTTTCTAGTGGGTTGTTGGTTCTCAATACGAAATGGAAGTCTTACTGAAACATTCACCAAAGCCAGACATCTACTCCATTAACAAAACCAAAAGCAGTCCTCTGTTAGCTAACACAAGACTAGGAGAAGTCCAGGAGTACCAGGAAAAGTGAATTTTCATGCTTCTATTTTAAAAGCAAAAGCTCCAACATGTGATATTTGAAAAGCAAGAAGCACTGATAAGCGTTGTCTAGCTCCTGAAGTTGTAAACCATCAGGAAAAGATGGATGGGAGGATGACTGGTATAAATTCACTCCTTCAGAGCTTCAGAAGTTTTTCCATAAGATTTTGGAACCCATGGCTGAAACTTTGAATTACAGTATCTCTTCAGAACCTGCTTTTATGAGTATTGTAGAAGAAAGTGGATCCTTAAAAAGTTTTGCAGGGTACAGGGACATGCAGAGAGACACCGATCTATTCTGCACCTTCCTATCCATACCATGGCCTCTGTCCTCTAAGGCCTTGCCTAGGAAAGGGGACCACCCTGGGAGAGGCTTCCAACCTGCCAAAGAGATGGGGAGCAGGTTCAGACCCAGCAGGCTGCAACCTCCTTCCTCGCCACGGTTTTCTTTGGAATGAAATTTGGCAGTATATTTTTAAGAGAACTTCCTTCAGTGAAATACAGAGGGAAAGGCTGAATGACTGGTAACTGTCAACTGTCTTTTTCAGACCAGATCTTACAGATCTTGACTGAAAAGCACCAGCAGGAAAGCTGAGTTAAGAAACAGTTATGTTAAAAGGGAAGCAGAAGAACAAAAACCTTGGCTTTAATTCAGTCTCTGTGGTGAACATGCTTGTTAATCAAACCAAGGGTTGCATGCAGCATGGCTGTGAGAAATATATTCTCTAAGGGATATCTTCTTGGTATTTTATGTTTTGCTGAAAGCACCCCAGAAGTATCAGCCTGTGACATCAAATAAGCCAAATTTCATGAGCTACAGTAGGATTTAATATTCAAAATGCCACATTCTGAGTTACCGTGAAGATGCAAGAAAGACAGAAAAGGCTTTCCAAGAATAAGAACTACAAAAATTTTTAAAGGAGACTTTAGTTTTCTGTGGAATGCCTCCTGCAGGCTGGATAGGGGGAATAATCAACACAGAAATTCACCCAGACTTTGAAATGTCTTACTTTTCGTGCCACCATTACTAGCTCCCTAGAGAGAAACTGATGGAGTACATGTTTTGAAACACAAGCCTGAGACACATTAAAACCCCCAGTTTTCAGAAAAGTCTTGCTCACCCACTTTGACTGGAACAAGTCATTAGGCATTCCAAGTTGGGCAACAAACAGGCACTTAAAACTAGTCCTATGTAGGTCAGTAATTCTTGTGCTGTCTGCTTGCTGACCCCTCTTTGACTTACATCTATGCTGATGGGAGCATTTTGGATTTCCAGAATTCATTCTTTGTCGATTTTAAGCCAACTCAAATTAAAAAGATGGAATAAAATAGCAACATTTGTTGCATTATTTTTGTTTATATCTATTAACTCCAGGACCTTTTAGAGGACTGCCTTCATTCCAGCTTGACCAGTGATTCCACAATTTGTAGGAATCATAAAGCAGGTCAGAAAGATACAAAAAATAAAGTAATTAGAACTGCTGGGTGTTATTCATTATTTCTTGGTGTTATTAATTATTTCTTGGGCTTGTGGGTTGCGGGTTGCTATATATGTACATATAATTTTTTATACTAATGGCCTGATATAGAAATAATAGAATTTTACTGCAATGTGATAGATCTGGTTCATGCTTAAAAGAGGCTGGAGACCAGGGATTTGTATAGAATGCCTGCAAACCTACACGTGCATCACATCCATTATATTGCATTAAAAAATGTAAATCAGAGAAGACACAGTACTACCACTGCATGTCCTTTGACTATTAAAGATGTGCAAAAAATCTCACATATACAGTGTTGTATTCCTGAACAAAAAGCCAGAAACACCAGGGCAAAACTTCAAGTCAAGAATCAGGATGCATCAGGATCAATGCCTGCATTGAAACAGCATTTTCATGAGAAAAACAGCACTGAAAAATGCCTGGGCTGCATTCATTTGATTTTTGAAGAGAGTTCTTTAACGCTTTACCCTCAGACTCTGTTTTAGTGGGCTGAGTAGAAAAATCTCAGCAGTTCAATTGCATGATTGTCTGCAGCAGTCAAAAGTCAGGCCAATGCCCAGTGTCAATGGACATCCACGGCTGGAGGAATAGGAAGAACAGTCTGACATGAGTTCCTGCTGCCATACTGCTCTGGCTCAAAGCAGATGCCTTTGAGCTCCAGCGCTCTTACCATTGTTTCTTGTCGGCATAAAGTTGCTTTGGAAGTCTTCTACAATGGTGTCACGAGGGATTCAGGGAAAAATGAGAAGCTCCTGCTGCCATGAGAAGAGCAGAGCCTGCAAAGAGCTTTGAAATGCCACATTCTGCCCTGCTGTTCCTCCCTGTTGACTGAGTGACTGGAGATGTGGCCCTGGAAATGGCAGCTTCCTGATACTACAGACGTTTAAGTCGTAACACATGTCTGCAAAGTATAGCTCTGTGCTTGCCTTTCCTCTTTTTCCCCTTTGGGACCGGAACTAAGAGTCAGTTATGAAAGATGAATATTTGAGCTTCTTCTTGCCTGTTTAATTTCAGCCAGCCTCAGAGTCCAGGATTGGCAAAGGGAAGGTACATGTTGAAGGATTTCATTGAACTACAACCAGACCCTTGGTTTCTGCCAGATGTTGTTAGCACAGCTGTCCATGTGGCAGGGCAGGTGGCTACTGAATGCCAGAAGAAAGAGCGATGACTGTCTTCACAAAAAGACCCATCATCCTGCTGGTGGGATATGGTCCCTCTGCAGCGAGAGATTTATTACAATCTAGACAATCTATTTATTATCTATATATCTATACCATCTATTTATTACAAGCTAGAGAGGAAAAAGGAAGTCTGTGGTCCAGCTGGGCAGGAAGGACAATAGCTGTGTCCATGTGTGGTGCTTGTTTGAGGGACAGCTGTAGCTGGCTGGTGAGGGAGTCACCTGGCAAGGCCACAAGAAGATACATTAGCACAATGTGGCTGTTAGAGCAGCCGTAATTAAAAGCTCCCCAATGAAACTGGTGAAAGAAGAGACAACAAACCCCCCAAACAGTCCACAAAAGGACACACGTTGCCACCCTTTCTGTTTTCTGCAGCTTCTTTGCAAGCCCAGTCTGTGAATGTTATGGCATCATCTTTTTCAAAAACCAGCAAATTATTTTCTTCTCTCTGTGTGATACACCCCTTTCAGCAAAACCAAACCAGAACAAAACATAAGTGATTAAAGAAGATTCTCACACTGCAATCTCTTAAAGTAACAGTAACTGAGTTATGCCTTATACTGTCTCAGGCTTTTATTGCTTTAAAAAAAAAAAAGGTGCCCTAGAAAAATGCAGGGCAGGAAAATCAGTTCTGAGAAGATGTTTTCTTTTCCCACCAACATCCAAACTTAATACGTAACCTAAAAGAAAGAAGTTTACTCATAGATAACTTGAGAAGGAAGGCCTGCAGGTTTTATGTTCATACACCAAAGGGCAAGTCAGACTCAAATCTTCATTTATGTTTTTTTCTTTCTTTTTTTCTTAAAATGAGTTAAAGGAAGCTTTGAAATTAACAGCTAAAGGCAGCAGCTGCACACAGTAAACACACTGCTTACTCTACAGTTAAAGCCCCCAAAAGATGGACCTATCCTTGATTCTGGGTGACGCAAGAACACCATGTAAATTCAAAAGCATGATTTCAAGCTCCGTTCCTCTTTCATCATTGTGGTAGCTCTATTCACTAGCAGAGAGAAGTGGATGGATGGTGTGCATAAGCATTTTGAACTAATGTGCCCAAATTTTTAAGTGCCTTCTAAGTACATAAATTACAAAACCTGTACCAAAGAGAACAACTGCTGCAAATGCCAGGATTATTTTGTCTTGGAAAGAAGTGAAACAGTGTCTCCACTGATTTTCTCTTTCTTTTCCCTCATTAAGAGAACAGAAAGATGATTGCAGGTTGATTCACACTGTCCTGATTTTTTTTCCTCCAATTCTTATTTTTAGAATCTACCTGGGATTAATGGGTGCTCATTGGATCCGCAGTATGGGAGCGGCATGGAGCAGAATGCAAAATGTGAATCAGGATGGGCAGGGAAGGAAGCGAAGAAAGGGAGCGGAACAGAAGTTCTGCCTGTTTGTTTCTTTGGAGTATGTAAGAGGCATAGAGAAAGATTTTCTCCCAAAAAAACCCATTGCTCCTTCCCCACCCAACTTTGCCCATGCACAAATGAAACAAACCTGTTCTCTGCCTTGCCTAATTTCTGTTTTGTGACTGAAGAACTTGGAGGATGTGACAGCAAGGAAATGGGAGCAGCCGACTCTCAAATCAGGAGATGATTTACTTTGAGACCATTCCAGATGCTGTTCTTTCCAGAAGGGGCTCTCATTTCACCTAGGTTGCTACTGCTAATATGTTAGAAGTGTTATTTAAATTCCTTATTTGTCATGTTACATTGGGGATAAAAATACTCTCCTTCCTAAACAGGAACAAAAATTTGCCTGTGGCCAGCTCGCAAAGAAATCTCCAGTCTTCTCAGCATCACAGCAGCTGGCTTCAGCTACAACAGCAAATAGCTTATAGGTGGAGACCCCAAACAAGATGACAACCACATGGTGACAAAGGCCAGTGAGCAGCCACAGTGGTGAAGGTACTGACTACATCAGTAACGGGAAGACACAAAAACTCTGCCTACACTTACCCCCACAAAAAAAGTGCTACTAGTGAGATCTGTTTTCTCAAACCCAGCTGTTGCCACTGTGGTTTCAGTGCATGACAGCTTAGGTAAGTGTACTGGGTCTGGATGAGGTTAAGTTTCTGAAGCCTGCTGTGCTTTAGATTTGTGATCAAAACAGTGTTAATAATGCACCCATGTTTTAGCTATTGCTGAGCAGTGCTTGCACAGCATCAAGGCCTTCTTTGTTTCTCAGTCTGCCCCCACAGTGACTAGGAGCAAGGGGTTGGAAGGGGACACAGCCAGGACAGCTGACCCCAACTGACCAAAGGGATATTCCACACCATGCAACATCCTGCTCAGCGATAAAAGCTTGGGGGTAGTGTTTTGAAAGTAGTAATTGCTTGGAGAATGGCTGAGCATTGGTCTGCTGGTGGGAGGTGGTGAGTGAATGCCTTTGCATCACTTGTTTTCTTTTTATTTCCTTTGCTGATTAAACTGTTTTTATCTCAACCCATGAGTTCTCTTGCTTTTACCCTTCCAATTCTCTCCCCCTGCTGGAGGCAGTGAGTGAGTGGCTGTGTGGGGGCTTAGCTGCTGGACAGGGTCAACCCACCACAGTGAGTAATATGTAAGTGATGTACTTGGTTCGAAAAATAACTCCAGAGGCACACAGGTTTAGCCATGTTAATTAGACAGGCAAGAACTGAGATACTGCCTGGAGATGAATTTGTCAGGATTGTAAAGATGACACATTAACATCTAGTCCATTTTTAGTAGAGATTTTGAAATCTGGAAAACAAGAGAGTGGGAGGCTGAGATGGTAGTGAAAAACACCCTGGACAATGGGATGCGGAAGGAGATAGGTCCTAACTTGCATTCCCTCTTACAGAAGAGTGAGTGTTGAAGCCTGCAGTCCAGCCACGAGGCCACTAAGACCAGCGATTCTCAACTTTGCCAGCTACCCTACAAATTGCCGCTCTCCATATTCTACAATCCTGTGCCGCTGCAGGCTGCATCTGTGCCACCAGGGATGTCCTCTAGGAAGTTCACAGTCAGTTTCTCCTTCCTTTTAACCACACACAGTCCCTAATGTCAAAAAGCTGGGAAATGCCCCTAGAAACAGATAATCTACACAAACCTGGATGGGGCAATCAGCAGAGCAGGAGATGAGTAACAGGAGGGGAATTGAGGCAGAATTCACAAGAATGGGAGGAAAAAGAGAAGCTACCGTCCCCTTCCTTGGCTTCTGCTGTGGTCCAGTGACCCACAGCAAAGTCCCTCTGCCTCCAAAGGTAGATCAATATTGCTCAGCTCAGAGTGGACCCTGCAGTATCACAAAGCTCAGCAAGGTTGCCCACATGCCACTGCTACCTCAGGTAAGTCTATGAGGTAGTACTGAAACTGATACAGATGCACCTATGCCCCAAAAGGCCTGCTGCTCTCTCTCTGTCTTTCCTTCTGTCTCTCGAAAGGATACCAACATTCAAGATAGCAGCAGCAGCAATAGAGGAACACAAAACAACAATGCTAGACAGATGCCTTCTCAATGCAGTGTCTTTTTCTTTGCATTTATATGTTTGTAGGACTGATGAGTTTTCATTTTTAGCCTCCCTTGACTCTTAGGTGGCTGTACTGCTTGAATTAGAATGTCATAGCCAGGAGGAGAATGAGCCAACAAGAAACATGGGAGAACATCACAGGTGCTTCAAGAGAAAGGACTTGGAGTTTAACAAAGGAGAGATGGTGGGAAAAATCATGAGGGAAGGTCCCTTCTGTTAGCCAGAGAAGATGGAGCTTAAAAAGGCATCAGATAGCATCTAAGAGCCATGAAAAAGATTCTGCTGGGTTAGTGAGCGTTTTCCAAAGGAAGACAGCAAACAGCTAGAGGGCTCTTCCACTTTGGTCAAAATACCTAAGTATCACTAAGCATATGGTAGTTCTATTTTATGCCCATGACTGAGGGCAAACAGAAAAGATAATTTGATTTCATCATGAACTTGAGGTCATTACACACACTGCTCAAGGAATGCTCTGCAAGGGATGCTCCTGTGTAGTGACGCTAAGCTACAGGTCCATAACCTGGTCCTTTAGCTTAAAGCTACTGCAACCTCATCAGCACAGTTATATAGGAGGTCTTACTTTACTCCTCAATGGCTTAAGCAGAAAGTCACATTAAAGTAATAGACCAAATGGAAGCTGTGGATATCTAGGTTAGGTGTCAGGGAAGAAAATCCTTTCTATTGGCAAGGACAGCAAAATAACCTGGAGCAGATTGCCTAAGGTGATATGAAGGCTAGACAAGTACCTGCCAGGCATGGCACTACCTCTGGTCAGGAGGATGGGTGAGTCTCTTTCAGTCTAGTTTTCTGTCACTCAATGAGTGACAAAACCAGCAGGTGGAAACACTTTTTAATAGACCCTCCCCACAAGCCAGAGAAAGTGTGATTCCTTTACTTCTCTCACTCCCTCTTTCATTCTTTCTCAAGGTTCATATGTTTAGGAGAAGAAACTGTACATTAAATCTGGCCTGTGAAAAAGGGTAAATTTGCAAAGCTCTAAAAATCCACCTGAAGATCCTGTTAGTCACACAGAACAAAGCGTGGATATTGGCCCAAGTGGATATCTGCTCAACCTAGCATGCAGTTCTTTTATCTACAGTGGTGTTCCCTGATATGTGATTCAGAGAGCACTGGGGTCCATAAATCATCAAGTCATCCACAAGCCCCATAGCACACACATATCCAAGCAAATACGCATGCCCTGGACACTGTGCCAGCATTTTGCTGGTATTGCTTGAGCTCCCTCTCACATTGCCTGCGTGCCCTCTCCAGTTTAACTGGTTCTCTGAGTACGAGCAGTTGAAAAGCACTGACCCAAAGTGCCCCTGAGGACAGCTCCAATGATCCTAATCAGGAGAATGAAAAGAGCAGTGCATGAGGAAAATGCAGACAACAGAGGTTTCTCTGTTTCTTTGCATATAAGACACAAAAGAAAAATGCAGGACTGAATGGTAGTCTGCAGCAGACAGGCAGGGTTTCACTGGAGGTGATAATTTTGTGATACACCTGGTGGACTACACATCTGCCAACAATTCGGGAGACCTGGAGATCTTCTCTGGACTTCCTTCTTGTTTCATAGCACCAAATAAGCCAAAAAGCTGAAGACTGCAGAAGTTAACAACTAGGTGAACAGCAGGGCGACAGTTGGCAGATTTGTGGATCATATTGTAAAGAGAAAGTGACCACTCGATAGGGAACAAAAGCACATCCTGTAAGCCAGGCTGGCTGGGCAAGTCAGATTGAATAAGCAACCAAAAGCACATTCAGCACAAAATCATGATATCAAGCATGAAGCAGAGGCTGTAAGATGACCCTTTTCATTTGCCAGTATGCTAATTACAAGCATCTGAGAAAATGGATAAATGCTCTGCCTGCAGAGTAGCACCTCAAAATAACACTGGAAAACTAACAGCTAGATTTAGACTATCAGAATATTAAAGGAACTAGTTGTAACCAATTTAAGAGGTCCAAATGGAAGACAGGAGTTGACAGGCCCTGTATGTCACAAATGATGTCTGAGTGACTGACAGCTTGGAAGTAAGTAACCTTGATATTTATGTATTAAGATACACTGAAGATGGAGTCTTAATTAGTATCTATTACAGACCACTGGAATCACTGCAGTGCACAGGATGATGGCCTTCTTTAACACCTGTATACAATAAGTATAAAAATCCCCCTTGTGTTATCTCAGGGCCATTCAATCCGAACAATTTATGCCAGAGACCTTATGTCACTAGCACTAAAACATGACTGTACTTTCCAAAATGCTATGAATGAAAAATTACTAACTGCTAATTTAAAGGAAAGATCAACCTTCCTAACCCTCTCGACTAAAGCTCTTGACAATTAGCTAAATGAGTCATAAACAGTATAGGCCTTGCAGCATCCAAGTGAATGGACAATTCAGGAGCAGTTCACAGCACAATGCCCGCAACGTGAAGAACTTGTGGGACAAAGCCAAACTCTACCACATACAGCTAAACCCCACAGTGGTCACCCTACCAGGCCAGGAGCAGCATGACCTGTGGAAGAAATATTTTACAATGAGAGGAGTAAAACATTGGCCCAGGTTGCCCAGAGAGGTGGTAGATGCCCCATCCCTGGAGACATTCAAGGCCGGGCTGGACGGGGCTCTGAGCAACCTGACCTAGTTGGAGATGTCCCTGCTCATTGCAAGGCGTTAGACTAGATGACCTTTTAAGGTCCCTTCCAACCTAAACTAGTCTATGATTATGTGACTTGCTCCTGGTCCATCCAGGGACAACAACAGACAGGAGCTACAGTGCCGACACAGGCACAACTCACCGCTGGTCGTACGGTGTAGCTACACATGAACAGCCTGTGAGTCCTCTGAGGTTCAGTAGAGGAACCAGATAATCCCTGCTCTGGACCTTGTCTCAGAAGGCAGGAAGTGATCACAAACCAGAAGGTTACTGGCTGTTTAGACTGAAAGGGACTGATGCTTTCTGTACAAATAATTAACATTGTCTGCAATCAAATCCAGACGAGTAAAATTTTAGGCAATACATGAACATACCCTCTTCATATATACATAAATTAAAATCACAGTGCATGCTTTCTGAGAGGCAATTTCAGAAAACTATAGTGAATGGGAGCCAAATCAGGCTGAAGACAGAACCTACATAAAGTTGCTGACATCTGTGAAGGGTTTAAGAGGTTTCCTAAATATCTACAATGTTACAACCATGAAAAGAAGACTGGGCTGGATAAAAATAACACAGAATGAAAAAACCCTAGGTTTACCAGGGAAGCGAAAAAACTTATAAAATGTTATATACAAAACCAACGCATGAAGGGGGAAAGGGAAAAATATAATAATGAGTAAAAAAGTGAAAATAAAGATTATACAGAGGAAGCTAGAAGATACTAGGAAAAATTAAAGCAGATAGAATCATACATCTATTTATTTTTCTAAGCAGATTGTGAAAGTTGAATCCCAAACAATAAAAGTGGTAGAATAATTCATAACAATACAACAGTGGCAGAAGTTATTCAATAAATATTTCTGATTAGCACACAGATAAAAGGCCAGATGATCTGTTTACGATGATGATGATGATGAAGGTGATGAAGGTGATGATGATGATGAAATAACTTCCCACCAGAGCAGCCCCTGGAGAGGGGACATCAAGTAGCAAATACATGATTCTAGGTGTTTCAGATTAGTTGCTAGAAATCAACTTGTCTCAGAAGGTTTTAGAGAGCTAGCCTTGGAGCTGCTAGTGCTGCGTCTAAAGCAGTTCTGGGCCCCTGGGAAGGACCAGGGGCAGAAGGAAAGCTCATGTTGGGCCATTGTTTAAGAAAAGTAGAAAGTAATTACAGGCCCGTTGGCTGACTTTCCAATATTTTGCACAGGACAGAACAACTAACATAAGACTCAGTTAAAATCTTAAAACAAAAAGCTCTATAATAGAAGTCAATCAACTTGGCTTTAGGGAAAAGAGATCCTGTCAAACGAATTTGATGTAATTTCTTGCAAAAATTACAAGTTCACTTGATGAAGGCAGCATTGTTGACAATATTACAAGTCTAAGTCATTTGACTTGTTCTGTAGAATACGTTTATGAAGAAATGGAATGCTTTGAAGCCTCTATGGAGTGTCTCCATCTGTACATGGAAAGCAGAACTCCACAGGTGGAGAACCCTATATGAGGTCAGGCCAAAATCTCAAATATATTTAATACTGGAGTTACTTCTGGGTCTACAATCGTATAAAATGTATTAAAAAGTTGATAAATGAAGGAAGTCAAAGTGCAACTGAAAATGAGAAACTACTTATTAGCAAACAGATGGTTTCCTAGTGAGTTCTCACAGGTATTGGTCATCGTCCATTTACTATTTAATAGCCTTATCAGTGACCTGGATTAAAGTTAGGTCATTATGGTTAGATACTAGACTGGGGACAAGAAAAAAACCAACAACTAAAGGACAAGACTGACACAGAGCAACTGGCGTTTGTAGAAAGATGGGAGAAACCAGTTTAGGTGTTAATATGGCCAAGTGCAGAATCCCCTTATTAGAATAAAGAAGACAGGCCATACTTACAGGATGAGAGGGAGAGAGAGGACTCTATCCTCCAAAGCAGAAACTGAATATCAGACCGGAGGTCCTGGGAGGCAATCAGCTCGACATGAATTCCCCACGCAAGGCTGTGGCCAAAAAGGCTAATGCAAGCCTGAGCTGTACAAACAAAAGGAAATCAAAAGATGAGTAGGTAGGTTACAGTGACACTCTATTTGGCTCTCATTCCTCTGCTCAATGAATAATGTAGCAGGTTCTGCTGCTCCATTTTTCAAATAAAGTGTTGAAAAAACTGGAAGAGTGTCCAAGGCAGACAGATTAAGGAACTGAAAACACTGGGTAGCAGAAAGCCTTGTTATAAACAAAAAGCTTAAAGGGAATGTTGTTATTTTGTTCACAGTATAGGAGTATTCCTAGGGGGAATAAATTTGATAACAGTGTGTTCTAATCTAGCAATGGTAGAAAACTTGTTGAACTGGAAACTAATCCAACCCAGACTGTGAACAGTCAATCTGGTTTTGCTTTTTTAGCAATGATCTGTTATGGGCAATTAACCAGTGGTTAACCCTTTGCGCCACAGGTCGTGATGTACTGTCCATCTCTGCAAAGCTGTGAAAATAACCGTGCTTGATTTAAAAAGGACACACACCCATGCAGCTTGGGTTATTAGGCATGAAGCAGGAGCTCTTTCAGTTGAGATCTACTGCCTGCATAAAGCTGGAGGTCAGGTGAGTGGTCACTGCATCAATGCTTTCTGTTTCCACTGAAAAACACTTGCTCCCCTCTCCAGGTAGTAATCCTGGCAGCCCTCCTGCTCATGGCCTACAAAATGCCTCCAAGGGGGCTGGGGTGCCATCTAAGTACAGATGACACCCAACTGTCCATCTTCTGGAGGATCTGCAGGCAGCCATGTCTGAACTCCCAGCACCTGGCTCCACACAAAACCTCACTGTACAAAGCTCCTCACACTGAGAAGACACAGAAACAACTTCTAGGAAACAGATGGGGTTATTACAGCTCTGTCACTGAGTACCTGGGACTCCTCGCTTCAGCAATTCACTTCACCTGCTGCATGCTACTGGGATCTCATCCCAGAGATCTGCCTGGGATCCCATCCCAGGATCCCCCAGCCACAGAAGGTGACCTCAGAGAATAAGGCTGAGGGAAGGAGTTCTCCATACCTCACAGATATTTCCTCTCCCAGCTTCACCCGTTCGGGATGAACTGATGGACTAGCTACCTTCTTCAGGAAAGCAAGTTGGTGTCTTTAAGCAGTGTGAGTGGATGCAAGCACTGCTCCCACCGGCACTTTCTGACTCACCCGGAATATCCCCACACCTTCTCCTTCCCCTTCACCCTGCCGAGGGAACTGGGTGCTGCTAAGAAAGCTTTGGGTTCTGTGTCCCATGGCTGGCGTCTGGCAGGTGGGCTCCTAAGGACCACACACTCAGCCAGGGGCCTTAGCTACTGAATTCCCTTCATCCCAGAGCCTGTCAATATGTAAGTTTGGTGGTTTTTAAGGATGCAGTGCAAGCTCTTATCCATACTGTCTGTCTTAACATAGGTCTTTGGCCAGAAAGCATTAATCCCGTCAATGTGTGGGAGTGGGGAAGGCTGGGGAGTGTTTGATTTGTGCCAGTCACTGGCATCAGCTCATTTTAAGCTTCTGGAATGAACCAGCCTATGACTGAATGCTGAAGTGTAAATTCTGCAAATAAAACAGATAAAATAATCTCAATTACGTGAGCTCAGCGTTGGTACATATGCCACTCCAGAGATTTACAAGGCATTAAATCATACAAACATTTAATTCTATTTTAATTAAGATTCTACAGATTTTTCTGTTCACCAGGTGGGAAAAAAATGCTTTTTTCAAACTTCCAGTCACTTTCAATAAGTGATGCCTGCACACAGCACACATAGCATAGTAAAATCTCAGTGCTAGGTTACAAAAACATCCCATCTTAAGTAAACTATTGTAGTACAAAACTTCTACAGAATGAACTAAAGCAAGAAAGCTTGTGAAAATTTCAAGGAAGAAAAAAGGCCTGTCCAAATGTGCTGTGTGTATATACACATATATACACACACATATACATGCACATGCATTTGTACACACACCTGATCTCTGCTATACCTGGTATTTCTATCAAGAGATCTCAGCACCCAAAACTGTGATTGGCAACTAAAAGAACAAAAGCTTTGGGAAAGCTGATCAAGAGCAAGGTTTCAGAACTACTAATAAAAGCTGAATTAGAGCCTGCTAAAGTACAGTTTGAATTGTGCACTTGCCTATCTTAATACTTACTGTCCTCCTGGATGCATTTTTCTCCCTCTTCCTCTGGTACAACCCCAGCTACATCCTACAGCATTAGTATGATTTGTTCAGCACATGTGCAACTGTGTGTTTAAGCCTTGTAAAGGCTTGCTTATGACAAAAGATGTACCATTACAAAGATTACATAGGCTAGACTCCACAAATTTATTTTTACAGGTGAAGTAACTGGTAATCTTCCTAAACTTAAATGCATAGGAACTACATAGAAGGAAAAGGCTTTCATATATAGATTTAAAAAAAATCTTTTGGAAATATTAAGAAATAAGTTAGATGCCATTCTTGTCCTTTTACTCTAGACACACAGAGAAAAAAATAAATGAGAGAACATGAGACCAGCCATCCAATCCCCCTTTGTAAGTCACCCAGACCAGACGCAGAAATGCTATGGAAGTTAATGCAATGAACCTCAGGAGTGTCACTTTCATGAATCTCAAGAGGCGTCATTGACCTGAGGGTGGCTGCAGTTTCTGCCCCAATTCCAGTTTAATGTATTCCAGTTTGACCCTCAAGCGACAGTGCTGTTGGAGAACACGCTAAGAAACAAATGCAGGCAATTGCTTTGACATAATTCTTTTGGACGCAGGCAGATCGAATGTGCTGACGTCAACAGAGATGAGAAAAGAGGTTTACCCAATCTACTTTCCTCACTGAAGAAAACAATAAGAGAAAACAAAGCACAACCCCAAACGTAGCCAAACACATGCCCACCTCTCAGCCGCAAAACTAATATATGTTGTCTAAGAAAGAGAGAACCGAGACAAATGCTTCTAAAGCATAATTTGGCTGTATACACAGCACTTCATTTATAGTTTAAATTTACATGACTTGTATATATAATTGGCTCTTTGCACATAACATGCATGAAACATCTGTTTCAGAGAGGATATTAATATAAAGCCCCAGAAACAGCCTAATTCAGTCCTGTATGGCCATAGTACATTCAAAACAGTTACTAACATAGTTACCTTATCTTAAAGCAAACTGCTGCTCTCCCAGTTTGAGTCTCAGGTCCCTGCCTGAGTCTGCAGTACTGGTGGATAAAAAATTCTTTGCCAGTAAACGTGGTATGGCTGTTAGTAAGGCTAAAATGAGAATCTACAAAATTAGCTCTGACTCCTCACAACAGTATTATAATATAGTACATATAGGCTGGGCGGAGAATGGATTGAGAGCAGCCCTGAGGAGAAGGACTTGGGGGTGTTGGTTGATGAGAAGCTCAACGTGACCCAGTAACGTGCACCTGCAGCCCGGAAGGCCAACCGTATCCCGGGCTGCATACAAAGAAGCGTGACCAGCAGGTCAAGGGAGGTGATTCTTCACCTTTACTCTGCTCTCATGAGACCTCACCTGGAGTACTGTGTCTAACTTGGGGGCCTCCAACATAAGAGGGACATGGACCTGTTGGAGCAAGTCCAGTGGAGGGCCATGACGATGATCAGAGGGCTGGAGCACCTCTCCTGTGAAGACAGGCTGGGAGAGTTGGGGTTGTTCAGCCTGGAGAAGAGAAGGCTCCAGAGAGACCCTTTAGCAGCCTTCCAGTACCTAAAGGAGACCTACAAGAAAGCTGGAGAGGGACTTTTTACAAGGGCATGTAATGATAGAACAAGGGCATAGATTTAGATTAGATGTAAGGAAGAAATTCTTCCCTATGAGGGTGGTGAGGCACCGGAATGGGCTGCCCAGAGAAGTTGTGGATGCCCCAACCCTGGAAGTGTTCAAAGCCAGGTTGGATGGGGCTTTGATCAACCTGGTCTAGCGAAAGGTGTCCCTACCTGTGGCAGGGGGGTTGGAACTAGATGACCTTTAAGGTCCCTTTGAACCCAAACCATTCTGTGATTTTATGATTCTTCTAAAATTTAGGGGACTGCATGGACCTGCTTTCAATATGACTGCCAATATGACTACTTGTGTGGGTCACTCTACCACAACAAAAGTTTGCACATGCTATCTGACCACAATGAAGAGACAGATAAAAATTACCATTTTGAACGTCCATAAGAACCACGGTCTCTGAGAGAAGAGTGACCATGTGTTACAGCTGCTGAAACTACTTGATCTAGAACATTAAACTACCCCTACATGAAATAAAAAAAGACTTTCATCCTTCTTCATCCACCATCCTTTAAGTGACCTGCTCCCAGAAAGTGGCCACAAAGTGTCGTCCACAGTTTGGCTAATCATCAGAGGCTGTAGGACCTTTTCAGCTATGTTGGGACCTGTGTAAATGTTGTGATGTTCAGGGAATAAGGGTTTTAAAATGACTAACCTTCAGGAATTATCAAACACTTTATTCCTTGGAGCATACGGTGTCCTGCTCCTTGCATAACTATCCAGAAAGAAAACGTCGGAATCCCTGCTCTAGAGAGTAAGATGTCAAAGCCTGATCAAAAATACGACTGAATATCCTAGAGAATTCCTTGAATTTCTCAGGCTGTCATGTTATATTTTTTAAAACACTTGTCAAGATGCAAAACTATGGTTGAAACACTTTTCAAATACTAGGAATTGGAAGAAGGCTTTAACCAAAATTGAAGTTTATTATCTACCCTAACTCCTGTAAGGTCTTTGATGAGATCCCATACAACATCCTTGTCTCTAAATTGGAGAGATATGGATTTGATAGACAGATTACTCGATGGATAAGGAATTGGCCGGATGGCCACATCCAGAGTTGCAGTCAATGACTCAATGTCCAAATGGAGATCAGCAACAAGTGGTATCCCTCATAAGCCTGTACTGGGACCAGTACTATTCAATATCTTTATTAATGACATAGACAGTGGGATTGAGTGTCCCCTCAGCAAGTTTGTGGATGACACCAAGCTGAGTGGTGCAGCTGACACACCTGAGGGAAGGGATGCCATCCAGAGGGACCTTGACAGGTTTGAAGAGTGAGGCCCTATGAACCTCTTGAAGTTCAACCAGACCAAGAGCAAGATCCTGCCAGTATCTGTACAGACTGGCCAATGAAGGGATTGAGAGCAGCCCAGCAGAGAAGGACTCGGGGACTTGGTGGATGAAAAACTGGACATGACCTGGCAACGTGTGCTTGCAGCCCAGAAAGCCAATCATATCCTGGGCTGCATAAAAAGAAATGTGGCCAGCAGGTCCACGGAGGTGATTCTGCCCCTCTACTCCATCCTTGTGAGACCCCACCTGGCATACAGTATCCAGTTCTGGGGTCCCTAGAACAAGATCTTGGACTTGCTAAAGCGGGTCCAGAGAAGGGCCGCAAAATGATCAGAGGGCTGGAGCACCTCTCCTGTGAAGACAGGCTGAGACAGCTGGGGTTGCTCAGCATGGAGAAGAGAAGGCTCCAGGGAGACCTTATGGCAGTCTTTCAATATATAATGGGGACTTATAAGAAAGACAGAGAGAAATTTTTACTAGGGCCTGTAGCAACAGGACAAGGGGCATTGGTTTTAAACTGAAAGAGGGTAGACTTAGAGGGGACATAAGAATAATTTTTTTTATTATGAGCATGGTGAAACACTGGAACAGGTTGCCCAGAAAAGCTGCAGATGCCCCACCACTGTAAATGTTTAATGTCAGGTTGGACGGGGCTTTGAGTAACCTGGTCTAGTGGAAGATGTCCCTTTCCAGGGCAGGGGTGTTGGAGTAGATGATCTTTAAAGGTCCTTCCAACCTAAACCATTCTGTGATTGATTATTCTGTTATTGAGTTGGACTCCCACCTCTGTGGCTGCTATCGCAGTACAGCAACAGTACAGTTAGTGCAGCTGGGACTTAATGGTGCTATAAGGAAACTTGTGGAATAGTGTTACAAATCAGTATTACTGTAGACAGAGATCAATAAAGCACCCACGCTCTACAATTAAGGCACATGAAAAAGTGAGGATAAGATACCCACATGATTTCCTCTAAATGCATAGATGATACAAAACAAAAAGTGAGAACCAAATGCACCCGTATCTTTACACTGCCGTTTGTATGAAGAGTAAAAGTTTATTATTTTTTCCATATTGCAAAGCTACAGTTGTTATGACAATCACAGCAGTTATTATGTAGTTCACGCTCACTATCTTTTCAGAGCACAAGAGATCTGATCATCTGCAGGCTTTGAACACTTCCCTCTAAACATGCTCGTCTAATAAGACTCCAGTTTTCAGCGACAGTAGGTTATCAGTTGTCTGGCTACTGCAGGCTGCTACAATATTTTTACAACAGGAAATGTGTATTCCATACGTAAGAAGACTACACTTACAAGAAATAATGCAGGAAAGGAAAGTGATCTAATTTCTATTCTGCTTCCTTCCTTCTGCAGTGTACTGCATTGAGATTGTTTGTTCCAAAACACTGATATTAGTTCAAGGCCAAGATTTTTATTTATCCTGATCCTACAAAACAAGCCTGCAGCTAAACTGCAGTTCAAACACCTCAAGCAGTTGTACTGCATTCACATTCATGTAAGTGATCTAGGTAAATGGTCTTAAAATTTATCTTTTCAAGATTATTGAACCTGTCTTATCTATGCCCTGTAGTTTTTGTGTCAATGCCATAGTTTTAGAACTCCTGTGAATTAAGAACACTTCCTGAAGATGCCAACATAACATCGAGCAGGAGGCATCAGTTTTGAAGGGTCTTTGTGGCGGCCCTGACCCTCACTGTTGCAGACTGTAAGAAAATGGCAGTTGTGCTGCATTTAGGGAAACAGCACACCACCTTCACAAAGTGCTGCACCCGTCCATGGATGTTACTCAGTTTGTACTGCTGAACAAAGAAACCTGACTGATTGTTACGCTTCACTTCTCTGCTTTTGCAAAACCAGTTTTGCATTTTGGAAGTCTGAGGTAGCTTTTTTTAAAGAGGAATCTTTCAAGCGTTCTCATACTTATCCCATTTATTACTGTGACCAACAATACAAGCATATAATAAATTATAAATGGCCACAAGCAACTGTCTCCTGCCTGCAAGCTAAAAGCTGGCAAGAGGCTCTATACTGCTTCAGGGAAAAATCTGCACCAGGCAGGCTGGTGAATCTGGAGAGTTTTGAGCACCAAAGAATTCACAAACTGACTGGTCAATGCCGACTGCTCATTGTCAGAGCTCTTGAAAAAGGATAAACAGATGGGTCAGGAAAGGACAGTACTCTGAACTGAATTGTGTAGGTAGAGAAATAACATCCAGAGTTCATTTGTTTTCTATCTTCCATGGGAGATAGAGAGTAATTAAAAACCATTAAACTATTAAAACCCTCCCCACTATATCCTGCATTTTTGGTGAGCTGTCAGTGCTGTTTCATATTTATGCGCTAGAGAGGTAGGGAGTTAAAATATAAACAAAATCAAGGGATACTTCAAAAACTTTTGTTTGTTTTGCTTATGGTGCAAGTAGCGTACTCTTCTGGCAAGGCAATTTTGACTCTGAAATTTAGAAGATTTCCCTAAGGCTGGGCTGGAGCTTTTGCTTCTTGTTTGCATTTGGGCACTTAGTTCAGTGAAGATTTTCTTCAGTGTGAAAAATGAGGCTACAAGTTTTGTTTTGTATATATTTTTTCAGAGCAGTTTTTTCAGATGCCGGGAGCATAAATGTCAGTGAAAGAAAACAGTCCCAACTTTGTGAGCTTCCCAGAACTATATTTTATATGCTGGTGCTTTTGTTTTCTTGCAAGTTCAGCATTGCTTTAGTGGCAGCACCCTGGATTCCCCCTGCCCCCAACAAGTGATACATATTAGTACATCTGTTTTCTCTGTAAAGTCTTTTTGCATTCTTTGCAGGGCACAGGAAGGATGTGGGCTCCTTTTCACATTCAAATGAGGCAAATTAGCCTCTGTCTGGTTCCTACAGTATAATGCTTATTTTACATTTAAGTGTGAGAAAAGGGGAGGAAATAAAACCCAACACGTTAGGTGGGTTATATGCTTCATTTTGGTACAAGCCTCAGCCCTCTTTTTCGAAATGCTTTCAGCAACATAATTTCAGGATGCGGTTCGAAAGTTTCATCATGTAAAACGACTGAATAGTTTGCACAAAGAAATAGCAGCCACAGGTAACATTAAACAAGAGAAAAGGCTGAAAATGCCAATCTGAATTAGCAGGGCTCAAGCAATCCAGGAGATTCCTGAAGTGCATTGATGGCAGCTTTCTAACGCAGGTCACCAAGGAGCTGGGAAACACTGTGCTGGACCTTGTACATACAAACAAGCACTGGATGATGTGCAGGTCAGGGACAGCATGGGCTGCCCTTACCATGAGATGGTAGGCAGCCTTTTTTCCAAAAAGCTGGATCACAACCCCCACGAAGAGCAGAATTTGGCCTCTTCAGGGATCTGCTTAGAAGAATCCTGTGGGATATAACCCTGGATGAAAAAATGAGTCCAGGAAAGCTGGTTGATTTTCAAGGATCGCCTCCTGCAAGCTCCAGAACGATCCATCTCATTATGCAGGGGGTCAAGCACAGACAGCAGGAGGCCCACATGGATGATAAAGAAGCTCTTGACTAAACTCAAACATGAAATGGAAGTGTACAAGAGATGGAAGCAGGGTCAGATAGGGTTAGGAAAGCCAAAGTCCACCTGGAGTTCAACCCACTGAGGGCTGTCAAAAGCAGTGAGAAAGGTTTTCACAGGTACATCAGCAGAAAAATGAAGACAAGGGAAAAAGGGCCTGCTGCTGAATGGCGGATTAGTGGTGTACCCTAGAAGTTGATACTGGGATTAATACTGTCTATCCTCTTCATTAATGATCTACAAGATGGCAGAAAGTGCATCCTCAGAAGGTCTGGGAGGAGTGGTTGATAACCCAGATGGTTTTGCTGCCATTCACAGGTACCTTGACAGGCTGGAGAAATGAGCCATGAAGCTCACCAAAGGGAAATGCGAAGTCCTGCTCTTGGAGAAGAATAACCCCATACTGGGAGTGAATGTGGAGGGCTGACCAGTTAGAAAGCAGCTCTACAGGACAGAATCTGGGTGTCTCAGTGGACACCAAGTTGAACAAAAGCCAGCAATGCTCCCTTATGGCAAAAAAGGCCATCAGCGTCCTGGCCTACATTAGAAACAGCACTTCCAGCAGGTTGAGGAAGGTGATCATTCCTTTTGCTCAGCATTGGTGAGACACATGTGGACTGCCAGATGCAGTTTGAGGACCCTTGAAAATCTGGGGCTCCCCAGTACAGAAGAGACATGAACTTATTCAAAAAGGTCCAGCAAAGGGCCACAAATACGGCTAAGAATTTGGAGCATCTCTCCTACTGAGGAAAGGCCGAGAGAGCTGGGACTGTTCAGCCTGGAGAAGAGAAGGCTCAGGGGGATCTTATCCTGATTGGGGGCAGCAAATAAGGCAAGGCAAGGCAAGATATCTCAGTGCTGTGCAGTGACAGGACAAGGAGCAATGGGCACAAATTAAAATATGGGAAATGCTGTTTAAACGTAAAACTTTTTTTTACTGCGGGAGTGTTGAACACTGGCACAGTTTGCCCAGAGAGGCTGTGGAGTCTCCACTGCTGGAGATACTCAAAAACCAACTGATATGGCTCTGAGATACCAATTTTAAGTTGACCCTGCTCTGAACAGGGGATTGGACTGGATGATTTCCAGAGGTCCTTTCTAAGGCCAGTTATTTGTGGCGTAGACCTGCTTTACTTACTAATGTCCTCCTGTTCCACTCTAGAAACTAGAGACAAATGCAATAACTTAGTAATGTAACAAAAGCATGGTACACATTTTGCAGGGAAACGATGTGGTTCAAATTCTTGCTCTTTTAGAACCTGTGCTCTAATCCATGTGGTAAAGCTAACAGACAGGATGCAAGAAAAAACAAACAACTGCTTGCTAAACTGTACTTTACCACAGGCAGTTACACTAGGTGGAAATTCAGTGCACACTCCTTATGCTACAGCAACTTCTTGCACATTTAATGCATGCTAAATGCGAGGTAACATACTCCATATAAAGGGAGCTGTTACGAAGTAGGCTGATGCTGTACATTTACACCAGGCTTTACTGATGGCAACCTCCTAGGGCAAACAAGCCCTAAATTCAGTTGACAGTCATGTGCCAGGTTTGACAGGTTTTACTGAGAGACCCGGAAGAAGTTTTGACACACCTGCTAATGCATGGACATGCTTTCTCTAGCTCAGCTGCCTTCCTCATCCACAGTTCTGGGATGCACCCATCTTGCAGCGACTGATGGGCTGGGGACCTTGGTCTAGGGACCTGCAAGACCCCTGTTCCAAGTCCCTGTTCTGCTCACACGTTACCCCGTGAAATCAGTTACTTGTAATTTCTTCTTGTTTTTCTCCCTGTTCTAACCAGAGTCACCATACGACAACCTCTTTTCTCAGCCTGTGTGAGCCCAGCCCTGCCACGGCCTCCCACTCAGCCCTGTGGGAGCCTGAAGCTGCTCTGGCTGCAACAGGGAGGCCATGGAGGAGCAGCAAGCCCTTCTACTCCCTCAGAGCTTATGCTGGTTTTGCAGACACCTGGCTGCCCAAAGCACACGAAAGCCTACTGTTCTCACCCACATCTCTCCCCTCCAAAGCCAAAGGCTTCTAAATTGATTAGTCCTGCAGCATACAACAGAACATCGACACCACTATGTCTGTTGGCCTGAACTCCCCTCCTCCTTCTAGCTCTCCCCTTAAAACAGCAGCGCAAAGCTCCAGATCAGAGACCTAGGGTAAAGATAACCTGGTCTGGATTTAAATCCAGACTTCTCCCAAAGCCTGAGCTTGCTCAGTTTCAGACTCTGGCTGTCCTCAAGCAGTAGGAGCAATAAGGCTGCTCCATTGGAGCCTGATGCCTTTGACACTGGTTTACTTCGAAGTGTTGTGCCAAAGGGGTATGTGGAGGAGCCTGAATGATTCAGGAAGTTCTCAAAAACAATGCAAGTGAAAATTTATTTTACACATTCTAGGAACAGCCAGTTTCTCGCTGCTGAGGTGTCCATAGCACTTTTAATCCATAATTTCCATTGTAACTTGCTACAATAATGAGATTTGTGATTCCTGTCACATGCCCTTTCTGAAGATGCTGGAAGGGTGTGGAAGAGGGAAGAGAGATAATTTTCTCTCTTATCAGTCACTACTTGCCAAGAGTAGATTAAGCCCTCAAGAGTTATACATTCATGTATAAGTAACTCAAAGGAGTTTCACTTATTCCTTCTCTCCTACCTTACACTTTTTTCCTCCTGTCCTACACTCCTTTTTCCCCTATTGTACTCAGTCACAACCCGCCTGCAGTGAACAAGTTGGAGAGTGGTAAACAGTTATGGATTTTTCCCCCTTCATCATGAGACGTCACTTGGACTCACTCCCTTTCCCAGACCTCAAAGCATACCTGATCTCTGGGAGCAGAACAGAGAACAAGAATAGAGTTAATCTTTAGTGATGCGATAAAAATCACTCTCTCACATAGACAACTGGAAAAGGATTTCAAACGAGCTGTTGTGCCAAGCACCTGAAATTGAAGCCAATCCACACCTTCCTGCTCATAGACACAACTCACTCATTTTCTCCCCAGCACTCTCTCTTCTCTACTAATTCTACCTGGAACTAAAATGCAAGTCACCACTGTGCATACCCTCACACCAAAACCCGCTGTGCTTTGAGAGTCCACTATTTCCACAACAGAAACAGAAGCGCTGCTGCATTACAAGTGGGATCACTTCATCTCTCTCCTTTTTTTTTTTTTTTTTTTGTTTTTTTTAAACATAGCTAGCAAAAGCACATAAAGCAATCAGATTTGAGAGATGGGACAGGAGAACAGGACACATGGAGATTTGATGGCTTTGATGCAATTTAGGACACCGAGGAGCGGGCAGGTGAGCTGAGCAGCTGAGAAGGGAGGGGAGGAGGGGGCCGCAGGAGATGCGGAAAGGGCTACCAGCAGCTTCCACTCCCAACGCCAGCGTGCCAGCTGGCAGCGACATGTTGCTGGTTGTGTGTGGGCTGTGAATATAACAGAGGAGATGAGCCTTTAGGGGAGGAGATGTCTGATAAATCATTAATGAACAAAAATATGAAGTAATCTGTCTGCCTAGAAGGCAGAATCATCTAATAATGAGGATGGTGGACTAGGAAGGCGGAGATGAGGTTCCTATCTCCCTCACTGCTGGCACACCAGCTCCTTTTGCTGTGCTTAAGGAGATACACCTGCCTCCTTACATTGAAGGGCTGCTTTCTTAAAATCACCACAGAAACCCCATGATCTAGATGAAAATATGATAATAAAATTTACAGCACTCTGTGAAAGCTGCACCCCCTGTTCCTCTTTCATCACAGGCAGCAAACAAAGAACCAATATCCCTTCTCAGAGACAGCGTTCATTAAAACAGTGGGTTTCTGAAAGCCGTAACAAAGCCTGGTACAACCTTTCACCAGCGCCAGTGGCATTTAATTTTAAATCGATTAACCATAGTACTAACACATTACTAATTACCCGTGGGTATTTTTTAGCAATCAGACTATTGGTTGGCAATGTAAGGGTATGTCTGTCTGTGGACAGGGACACCCTGCTTTCTCTGTGCTCTTTGAAATGAAGAGGAAAAAGCTTGAGAAATGATGTTGAAAGGTGCATTTGTGTTTATGGGGATAGCGGCAGGTGCACCAGACACAGGAAAGCAAAGAGGTTGTTGGGGAAGGGGCAGGAGGTCAGCGCCATTTCTTTTTGCACAAAGACCTGGCAGGATGTGTCATGCAGCACAAAATCAATATGGACTCTGCATGAAAAAGTAATCATCAGTTCTGCACACTTTTCAGGCTTATTTGGAAAGATCGTCACAAAGGTGATTCTCGATTTGTGTGAAATCTTTAACTGTTCTCTTTATCTTAAACCCCCAGAATGTTCAGAGATTAAACAGTTTTAAAATAAACACCTAAGAACGACATGGCATGGATCAATGTGAATCTGTCTAATGCTGGCACATCTGTGGGATAAGAGACACAAGTGCTTTATCATTCAATGTACTTAAAACATGGTTTTCCAGAGTGAGCGATGCTCGGATTGCTGGAGAAACCATAAATGGAAGACACATATGGCCACGACAGAGCCTATGTATATAGAAACTCAAGCAAGCACCTGAGCAGAGCTGTGGCGTTTAACTGCATAACTATTCATGGTGCTGAAGTCCAGTTTAATTATCCTGCCAAATGCCCCTGAGCCACAACAAGGTTATTACCATTTACCAAAAGACCTGTTCAGGCAATTTTACAGGAACATTGCCTGTGCCTAATCTAATTGCTAAGAAGCAGCTAAAATTATGTTAGACCTGGAAAGACCCACAAAGAAGCAGGAAGATTAAAACGGTCCAAGCAGCTCCATGATGCTGTTCCTGTAAATCATAGTTGTGGTGATTTGAGGATGAGCTCCCTGGAGGTTCCCAGTTGCTGTCAGACACTGTTTTCCACCCAGAACAAACATAATGCAGGTGAGATGACTTACAGCACAAAAAAGTATGATTTCTCACGTACACTGGTTACTGAATACATTTACATAATAAGCAGGGTTTGTAAAGTATCCACTGATGATGCCATACAGATTTAAATAATCTGCAGCATCAGACTCTGCTATTTGCAAACCATCTGACCCTTTAACAGCCTTTGCAAAAGATTTCACTGGGCTCCAGTGAAGAATCCTATCTTTCAAGCTTTTGTTTAATCATAAGATCTACAAAATTTAATGAATGGATTGGGATGGCTCAGGTGTTTCCAAATCCTTGCAGGAAAACAATGCACAACATCAGAAGGAATTACTTCTGTAAATTACAGAAAGTTTAATTGGAGACTACTGGACACGTTAACCTACAGTCAAGCTTATTAACACAGTGCATGTACAGCACTACCTGCCAAATAACCACAAAAGTTCCTTTGATGAGTCACTTACTAGTTTATGTCTTGCCAAACTGACCAAGAACAGATTTTGGCTGGTGCCGTTACCAACGGCTACTTCGACACATTGTGTGGACTGCCGTGATTTAACTTCTGTACCGCCTGCTATTAATATTTTGCTCATGTGTTCTGGGTTTAAAAAAAACAAAAGAAAAAGAAAAAGAAAGAGCGCTTTCTTCACACTCCACCACTCCACTGACATAGATGAGCTGAGGACAGATGACCTGGATTCAAACTGGTTAAATACAAGAAAGGGCAAGTCGCGAGCAGACAAAGCAAGCTCCAAGGGGATTTCTCTCAGTCTTTCACAGTTTTCTGGTGTTTCAACCAGCCATGACTTACAGAGCATATTAAATTTGCAGCTCTCCCTGTCCACTATCATTAGAGAACTGTCTGTCAAAGAACAGATTTCTATCAGAACTGGTTATCAACCTGAAGAAACTACACAACTAATTGTCAGCTGTGCCTAGGGTCTGTTCCTCCTCCACCATGGAACTGAAAAGATTTCTATTTTTTTATTATTTTTCATCCTTATTTTCCTGGTTTAAATAAGGAAAGTTCTTATCTGGGTGACAAATGTCTCCAACCCAGGAGAGCCTAGAGTTACTCCTTAAAGCTCATGGAATCTACCCCAGACATAAGAGATCCAAAAGAAAAGGAAGTTAGCAAGACATTGACTGTATTCATTAGTAGCTTCTAAAAGAGATATAGTGTGGGAAAAAAATACCATGAGAATTGCTGGTTACAATGGAAGTGAAGCAACAGTGATAATTTAACACAAAAATTCTCTACAGAGCAGCGCTCCTATAGCTCCTGATGAAGCAGGATGGTTGCCTGGTATGGTACCGGTCTCCCACAGCATTGAGGAAGAGTTTTGCTAGAGAAGATGATGTGGTTAAAAGTCACGGCTTAGAATTTTTTTTTCTTTAATCGGAAGTACTACTAGGGAAATATTTAATACAGCAATAGGAACTTTTGATGTTAAGCAACAGAAATATTTAACACAGCAATTGGAAGCCCTCTGCAACACACGTGACTTTCAATGATGTCTCAAATATATGCCTTAAAGGAAAAACATAATTGTCTTTTGATTTCTGGAAGCTTAAAGGTGTTGTAAGAGGGGTCTTGCAACACTGGAGTAACAGGTCTGTGTTTCCCACAAAATTTTGAAGTCAGGTCTCACATACATTCACCCCAATCACACATGCAGAAAAGCATGAGAAAAAGCAGATGCAAGTTTGGGGACCTAAACTGGGTGGGAAAAGCAAAGTAACAAAACCAATTTGAGTGTGAGCTCTTCCCAAAGACCCCTCCCTGCCTGTGCACAGTGAGCAGCTCGAGTGCTTTGGTCTCTCCACCTGGAAATGGGGCTCCTTTCTCCAAGCTCTGCCCAACATCCACCTTCTGAAATGTCTTCAAGGTGGGTTGCTTTCTGCCTATTATGCAACACACAGCCCTTTTGCACACTGCTGCAAAAGATACTAGATGAAGGGTGTTACATCTTTTACCGAGCACGAGCCACATGAAACTGCTTAGAGCAAGACCAGAGCCACGGTTGCGTGCAAGAGTCGCTGTTGTTGATAATAGTCAATGGCATATTCCACACGTGTGACCAGACAAGTTTCTCCAAATAAGTGCTTCTGGATTACATCTACACCACATGCAGAGGGTGACGCACACGTGGAAGGCACATGCTGCACTAACACAAAAATGATGAATACTTTAGTGCCAATGTGCAAGAGTTCTGCTTTACTCTAGCCACGCAGCTTGTGTCTTTGGCACGCTCTCACTTCCTCGAGGTGAGCAAAAGGCCGCTGCAAGCAGTTTCTTGATTCAACACAAGCTTTTCTTCTGCTTCGTCAGCTTTTAATAGTGCTTGCTCTCTCTCATCTGAACCATGTGGATTATAAACAGTCTAATCCAAAAAATAAAATGAAGATATATACTGTCATTTACAACTGTGCATGCTAATCCCCCAACAACATCTAACACCACACAGGAAAGCTGGTGGTTAGACTCAAACTAAGCCTCCCTGTGTAATTACAGGCAGTTAGAGGGCAAAACTCAAGAGCAAAATATTTTAAAAAGCAAATGGACTGATCTTGGGCTCCTGCAAAGGCATTTAGCAGATTCCAAAATCGTCACAGAAGATATCTTAAAAATAAGACTGTGGATTTTGCACATTCTTTGCAGCCAAAAAATACGCCACTTGATTCATATACATTTTTTTTTCTCTGTGTTTTGACACATTTGGTGGAATCACCATGGTAGAAAACAATGAGAAGTCTACAGCATCTATCAGCTGTCAGTCTCTATGTTTTCCATATGTCTACAGATGTACTTCCAGTCATCCTGCTCTATAGATAGAGCAGAATTTCATGCAATGGATCTTCCATCAGCCTCTGTCTTACAAGAATAAAAACACAGTTACCTAAGCATTTCTCAAAGGATGTAAATGGAAAGAAATGGAGGTAAAATGGAATTATGTTTGATAGTAAACAGCATGCAGAGAGACACCAATGCCCTAATATTAGTGGAAGGGGAGGGAAATGGACAACTCCTGTCACACACAACCAACAAAGACCACAGCAAAATGAGGACTTTCTTAAACTGATGATTCAGTCCGGTTACAGCTAACTAGTCTCAGAATCCATCACAGCAATGGGTGCTGGTGCACAGATGCAACCACTAGCTTTAAGCATACTGTACTATAATTTGGTGTAAGTTCCCACTGAAAAGAAGACAAACTTTTAACTTTTAATAAACAGGAAAAGAGGACAAGAAACGATCTGAACTCCTGTTTCCAAAGTGTGCAGTGGAAGCTTCTTTCTACAGAGTTTTCTTTTTAACTAGCATCCTAACTGCATGAATGGGAAGGTTTGTTAACCAGAGACAAAAGTAGTTAGTATTTCATATTGCATCTAAGATCCACACATATTTTTAAACTAATAATTCTACAAAGAATCTAAAAAGTCTCATGCTATTTCTGTTTTTATCCTTCTGCTTGTAAAGCCACTTGTTTCAGTTACAATTTTTGCACAAAATAAAGTACAAGAAGTACAGTTTGATTAAAAAAACCCCAAAACCAAAGACAACCACCCACCCACCCCTACTCCCCCCAAACAAACAAACAAACAAAACTTATGCCAGTAAATCAATATGGTCTGAAAGGCTGTTATAGGATTAGATACCACCTGGTAAGACTAGAAGGGCAGGATTCAAATCCCTTGCAGACTGAGCTACTAGATTTTATGTTTCCCATTACTGCTGTTACACGACATGATCAAGGACGCACTCAATCTTCAAGGCTTTTCAGGCTTTTGCCAGAGGAAAAATTTCAAAGCAGACTTCTCCCTGTCTTATAATATTAAATGACTTGGGCAGGAATGACATTTACACAGTTGAATCTTTTATTATTTTCTCTTCCCTAAAAACAACAGAAGCAATATGGGTCACAAGGACTAAACACTATTTATTAGAAGGCTCCTCCATTAGCCCCGAGGTTTTCAGAGTGACACCTTCAGCATGAACACAAACTTCTCATGAATTTAAGCTCACTGGATATTTTCTAAAAAATTGCCATCAGTGATTTCCCTGACAATGTGTCTTGGGAAGAGTTGACCCCCCAGGCTAGTGGACGCTGTGTGAAAGCCCTCGGAGCCCATGAATGCTGCTCACCATTGCTAGCAGGGCTGCTGCAGGAAGAGGCGGAGCGCTCCCCGACAGAGCTTTCCACCTCTGCTGATGGGGAGTGACATGTCAAGCAGGAATCTCCCCCACTACGGAGCACCGGCCTTCAAGATCCACTGATTTTATTTTTATTTTGAAGTGGGTATTGTGACACAGCACTGCAGGCATTCTCAAAAATGCACTAATATACAATCTTCACACTACCTTCTTTAGTTTCTCTTCTTGGTTTTCCTGGATTGCTTCCCAGGCTTTCTTTTATCTTTGAGCTTTGCAAACTGATTAATATAAATAACTCAATGTCCAAAAATATTCAGCTTTGGTAATCTGCAATGAGATCTCTCTTCTTCGTGTTTCTTTATATGGAGTTTCATTATGTTCGTGCCAGATGAGCATTTAAGCAAGAGGGAGACGTAATGAGAGATCACAGAATCACAGAATGTTAGGGATTGGAAGGGACCTCAAAAGATCATCTAGTCCAATCCCCCTGCCAGAGCAGGAACACTCAGATGAGGTTACACAGGAAGGTGTCCAGGCGGGTTTTGAATGTCTCCAGAGAAGGAGACTCCACAACCTCCCTGGGCAGCCTGTTCCAGTGTTCCGTCACCCTCACTGAGAAGAAGTTTCTTCTCAAATTTAAGTGGAACCTCTTGTGTTCCAGTTTGAACCAATTACCCCTTGTCTTATCATTGCTTGTCACCGAGAAGAGCCTGACTCCATCCTCATGACACTCACCCTTTACATATTTATAAACATTAATGAGGTCACCTCTCAGTCTCCTCTTTTCCAAGCTAAAGAGCCCCAGCTCCCTCAGCCTTTCCTCATAAGGGAGATGCTCCACTCCCTTCATCATCATCGTTGCCCTGCGCCGGACTCTCTCCAGCAGTTCCATGTCCTTCTTGAACTGAGGGGCCCAGAACTGGACACAATATTCCAGATGCAGAAGAACTAGAGCACTGTGCTTATGCCATGAGGTGGAAACAGACACTTGTGCCTAGAGATCCATACCAAAGAGATAACTTGTCTATATGCAAAGTATTTAGTGCCCAACATAAAGTTTCACAAATGGCACAGAGAAATCTCCTAAACAAATCCCATCATAATTAAATCTTCTTGATACCACTGCATCCTATATCACACACACACATGCATCCTGTCTTCCACTTAGTTTCAGCAACCTTCACTGTTGGCCTGATAAAATAATCTCCCAAATGACTGTAGCTCTAAAATCTATTAAATCCATGAAGTATTGATGAGGCAGAATTAATGTCGAGAGAATTACATTAACCGCCTCCCTCCCCCTGTATTTCATAAAAGAAACTCTCTAGAAGTAAAGCAGCACTGTGGCTGTCCTACAAAATACAGCACACTCAGGTCAGGATCATCTGCATCCATCCACACACCTTAAACTCTACTCGTAGATGTATCTATCACTACAACACGTATTTGTTCAGTAAGAGTTTTAGCCACAGAAACAGCTCTATTTGATACCCAGAAATCATGCTTTCTATTCCTTTCAATCCCAGGTGTGATTTGTGTCTTGCACAGAGTGCATCATGCAAACCAGGCCCCAGGTAAGAGCCCCGTCTCTCTCTGAGGCAATTCCTCACTCCCTGTGCTGCCGGACTCGTCAGCTGCGGGCTGAGAGCATTACCTACTAAGACCCTGTTGCTGCCTGATTATAAACTTGGCACAAACAGTCCCCAGTTCGGCAATATTCTCCATGCTGGGTGTTCGCTGGGAGATTTTTTTTTTCCTTGCTTTGTTGCTGTTTTGGATTTTTGGCATGACTTCAGCCAAAATTTTTCAAGCTAAGTCTGAAACAAAGCATGGGAAACTGGAGTGATTTGTTCATGTTAAAAGCTTCTGGTCACCCCTTGAACGATTTAAGAAGTTTTGTGATTTGGACCATAAACTTGCAAGGTGTCAAGGCAAAATCTTTGTATTTTGATCTCTGCAGAAAATTCCAAAACATGACTAAATTACTAACAACTGAAAAAATAAATCTCCATTTGCATGAGCTCACTAAGGAGATGATGCTTCCTAGCAACTAAATTCCCTGGAGATCCCACCTACAATGAATGCCCCAGGATCCTGCTACCAGCTGGGTGGGACCTGCCTGCTCCAAGCTGTACTTACACTTTAATATTAAATAAAAAGGGTTGGATGTGAAATCCGGTGTAAGGCTGTTCCATATCTAAATATGAACTCATAATGGCTTGGATGGTAGTGGCCCCTGCAGTGTATCACATACAGGTTTTTATTTAGTCCTCCAAAGGGGAGGAAGGAGAACAGAAGGTACAAGAATATTCCAGCATGATGGAGCAGGAGTTTTTGTATCAACTGCACAGTGACAAAAATACCTTGATGCAGACATGGAAAAGAGTAAAGTTGATGCAATGCTCCCCAAAAGCACCATCTGAATTTTCAAATTTAAAGGTTTTCTTTCAACAGAGAACTTGAAGGGTTTGTTATCCAGATTTTAAAAAAACCCAAAACAAACCCAACCAATTGACCACTTGCAAAATAAGAAAGAAAAAAGAAAAAGCAAAAAGCTATACTAAATGGATTACCAGTGAGAAGTAGGAAAACACTTGGGAAGACGACAGAGACTGACACAAAGATCTCTTCTGCAGGAGACTGGAACATAACCTCCCTGTGTAGGGTTATTTGATTTAATAAATTTGACACAAGTATAACAATGCTCCACATCTCTTAAAAGAGCAGACTAAGTCCAACCTGGTCAGGATTGGAGACAGGCAGTTCTGGGCAGGTAAAAAGCTCTATTCCTCAGAAATCTTATGGACCAGATTTAACATTTACCACACCCAGTGGCACCGACATGTTCATCTTTTGCACAGACTAGACTGGAAGAAAAGAAACAGACTAAAATTGAAGGACTGACAAGCATAGCATAGCAAATCTTGGTAAATCCCAAGATATTTTAAAGTGCTTCAAGCATTTCCACACACTTTCCTTCCTGAGGATGCATGACCATCTTCAGCCCATAGGAAGTGATAAAGAAGATACGTAACAGAAGCACATTATGAAGCACATCACTGCCCAAATTAATGACTCTGGAAAATGAAAAGCTACTAGAAATAGGACTAAGATACATGAGGTCAGCCCTAATTACAGAGAACAGCTAATGATTCTGGCAAAGCCTCTTGTGGGCGTGGCAGAATACAGGTAAAAAAGCAAAAGTTACAGTGGGTTATTTTTGCAAGCTGTTTGCAGATAATGTATAGTTGCTCTATAATACTTCATGTCGGAAACCTGACATAAGAAGAAGAATCAGCAAGGGAACTTCAGCAGCATTTTTGGTAGGCATCCAGGTTGTAAATAATTGTGTCATACAAATTGGACGCCCAGGAATGCACAGGGCATCGCAATCTTTCTAAAGGCAAACAAATTTAATGTGCATACAGATACCAAAAATCTGTTTTTATATAATTTCTAAAAAACAAAGCAGGTACTGCCTGCTAAATTTCTGTTTATTTAAAATAGAGAAGAAAAATGTGACTGTCCTTAATGGGGAAAAAAACAAAACAAAACAAGACACCAGATGAGTGTCTTAGGAGCTGAAATCCAGATTTTCCATGATATAGCTGAGCAACTAGGAATAACCAAAACCATTGTTTAAGATGACTAGTTCCTTCTAATCTACAGAGAAGTGCACGGAAAGGAGCGTAGCATCTCATATTTCAGCTGAAACAACAAAAAGCCTCGAACTTGAGGAGGTACCTCTGCCTAAATTCACAGTGAAAAGAGCAGTGGACTTCTAGGTCCTGAGGTATGTATTCAGCTTCAAGGCCTGTGTCTGAAGCATTCTCAGCTTTCCTGAGAAGAGGAAATCTATAGGAAAAGGAGGAACACACAGTGGCACACCTGGCACAGGAAGATGCAGGTCAGGTTTACGGAACAGCAGCCCCTCTATTCACTTCACAGCTTGAACCCCCTCTGATCTTGATGGCTGTGACCAACTACAGGGTCTACAAGGACAGGGACAGAACACCATACTATACAGCATAAGTCATGCTTAGAAATCTAAAAACCTCTTCTGAAAGGCAAGAGTTTCAAGGGGAGTCTAGACTGGCAAAGAGCAGTCTGACTAGGGCTAAAAATAAAGCACAGATCACTCCAAGGTTTTCTGTCCTACATCAGCCGTGCTTCTTGGGACTTCTTGCAGTCATGTAAGTATTTGATATGGAGGGACGGCCGTTCCACGACTGCCTGCTGAACGCTGTGCTCAACGCAAGGCAGGTCAAACCTGTAGTGCCACACATATATCTGCTCTGACATCCACAAGGCTGCTTTACAGAAATCTCATCAAAAGAGGTCTCTTCTCACACTGCTCAGAAAGATATCATCAGCTCTTAGCTGAAGAAGTTTTAAATTCAGCCAAGATTTCCCTCCCAGCATTCAAGTATATTTCTCTAATCAGCTCCTAAAACCACTATGAATATTTGATCCGGAGGCTGCGTGACCTTGTCTAGGACTTTGATACAAGATGAATAAATAACTGCTGACCCTCTGAGCTCAGCTGCTATGTCAAGATAAATTCAGAATATTCTCTTGATGTCCAGTCCTTCTTGGATTCAGTGGGTTATGGACAGAGACTGGGCAAAACTGTTTTCTTGTCTTACATTTTTTGTAATTATTTTTAATCTCTCTGAGAATCTGGAATGCCATAGGCAAACCTACAGTGGGGTCAGAAACTCAAGGTTCCTGATTATTCTGCCTCAAAATAAGATTTTGCAAACAGCTTGAAGTGGGAAGAGGGGAAGGAACAGTTGTGAAAAACAACCAAAATTTTCGGGATCTGTTTACATATTATAATGGCTTCAGGAAAACAATATTAAATTCTAGGGCAAAATCCTGGAGCATGGAGTGGTACAAGCACAGCTTCAGACTGGCTTGAAGAAATTCCACAATGTTTTCAATCTAGCAGTGAGAAGTGTTTCTTTTCATTGGCTTATATCTCTAAGCAAGTGAGGAAATCAGGTAGTTTTCAGGAGCATCTGTTAGCTAACCTTCTCCCAAGTTCTGAGATTCAACCAAGTCAAGGAGCCATGCTCTTCAAGTCTGAACATGAACTCATGAACTATAGGTTGAGAAACACCGTCCAAGTAGAACCTCTGGAAACCAGATTGTGGTGGTGGGGTTTTTTTGTTGGTTTGTTTTGTTTGTGGGTTTTTTGTTTGTTGGTTTGTTTTTTTTGTTTTTGTTTGTGTTTCACCCCCCACGGTTTTTGTTTTTTGTTTTTTCCCCGCTAACAAGTTTACTGCATCTGTGTGACACTGTATTTCCTTTGGGGTCCTCTCACAGGCAGAGAAGATGCAAAGTCCACACTGATCGACAGTGAGTAACATCAACAGGAAGCACCAAGGAAGCACTTTTTCACCCTCAGGATGGCCAGACATGGGAACAGGTGCCCACAGAGGCCATATTGTTTCCAGCCTTGGCATCTAGTTGAATATTGAAAACTAAGGCCCTGAGCAACCTGGCCTTATAGAACCTGTTTCAACGGGGGGTTTGGACAAGACGACATCTGGCAATTTCTTCCAGCCAAAATTATTCTGTGATTCTAAGAAACATGTTGCTGCTTTCTCTCTTGCTGCTTTTGAGCTATGCTTTTTTATTAAGGCCGACCATGGAGGCTAGGCTGGTCTCAGCAGATGCATATTTGAAAGGAAGTTAAAACACAACAATCTGACTACCAGGTCTGCTGATAAACCTTTTTTTTCTTGGCATTACATGGCATCACTATTTCTGAATTACGACTCCACTCCTTGGCCTGTGAGCACAATAGCTTTGTCACATCCCACAAAAAGATCAGCCAATCTGTAGGGACGCTGTACATCTTTTAAGATCAAAGTATCATTATTACCACCAAAAAGAAAATTAGGTATAGATCCTATCCTCTTTTGCAGTAACAGAAGTCAGCTCAAAAATCTCATGGACTAATGAGCTCATGCTGCTAGTCTGTGTCTCATCTTTGGCCCTCCAACCAAATTTTACTGAAATAATTGTTGTTCATATTTCTCAGTATATGGACATAGGTTCAAACTTAAAACATGCCCAATTGTCAGAAAATCCAAACTGTAGAAAGAAAATTGCCTAAAAGAATGAGCTACAGTAGGGTTTACCCAGCTACTGTTGCACAGGACCTTTTGTGCATTTGGCCAACTTATTTGTAAAATTCTGATATTGGTTTTCTTACGTTTTCTAATCTTTAAGACTATACATTCTGCAGAAGGCTAAACAATCTACATTTAAACATCTGCTAGCTAATCCAGATCTTTCTGTGTGATGTAATAACATCTGTGTTTTGTTTTTTTTTTAAAAATGGCAGAAAAGAACGAGTGTTCTCACAGAGCCAGTCTTTGATTTTCAGTTTTCTATCCTGCAGGCTATCTGACTCTGAAGTCTTCTGCCAGTGGAGAATAAGCCAGTTTTCATCTGGAAATTGCACATACTGGCTGAAGAAAAAATACCAGTCCAATACCCTGCTCAGCCAAGAGAAAGAACGGACACAATCTTCTGCTGGCCTTTTCCCCAAGGGTGATGGTGATTGCTTGGCACCAACCAGAACTGTGTATATTGACCGTCTACTATAGGGCAAAGAAAGATGGTCCTACAAACTGCTCCAAATCTGTTGCCTTTTTTTTTTTTTCCAGGTTGGAAGAGTCTTCTCAGGATTATTTCCTTCCAGTTGGGGCATGTCACTAATTACCTCCCATCCTTCTCTGCCTCCTTCTCCCAGCAGGGCAGCTCAGCAGCACAGACATATCACATGTGACGTGCCGTATTCCCGCAGCGCCTGCAGGACCAGAAGTCTGTAGGAAGCTGGTGCCTCTGGAAGTGTTGCACACAGAACAGCCAGAGAAGCAACAAAGCTTGTCAAGTGGGATGGAGAGGAGGAATAGGAAAGCTGATACAGCACACAGGAGCATTAACTACCTCCTTATCTATCAGGCATAAGGAAATCATCCTGGCTCCACGTGGCACGTGTGCCAGTCAGATGTTCTGGGAACCGATAGAAAGATTTCAGAATGAATGGACACTCCCACCACTTTGGGAGTTATTATTTTTACATATCTACATGTTTTTACATATCTACATATTTTTACATTTCTATATTATTTTTGCTCCTGATGTTTTATACCACTAGCATGCTTTTTCGTTTCCCTTGCTCTTAAATCAGGCCTTTGTGTTTCTTCCACTCTAGGTTTTAGCTCAGCCACTCTTCAGCAGAATATAACAGCTACACACACAATAAACAGATGCCACTGGAGCAAATGAAACTACATTCCTCGCCCTAAGGCCTAGCACGCTGTTTTCTGTCAATGCTTCTCATACTGTGAGTCTCTATACCAGAGAAAGAAAAACACGTATAATCAACTATGGCTCTGTATTTCCCATCAGCTAAAACACATCAAATTGAAAAAAGCTAAAACAACCTTTCTGAAATTCTCATGGAAAACCAAAATTTATCAAGATGGCATCAACTTACCAGAATTTCCCCCTCAAACAGAGCAAGTTCACATTCACCACATTTCCTCAGAAATGGCTTGAAAACATGCCCTGTATAATAAGAGAAAGGGAAAGAAAAAATTAGTGACTGGTACACCATAAATTATGTTACAATTCTTTCTCACTCTGCTAGCATTTATCACCAAACTTCCACTATTTTTCCTGTTTTAGGGAAAGAGGTAATTGGATTTCAACCTTCAAAACTAAGTATTAAATTCCACTGGTATTATGCAAAATATTAAAATAATTGCAGGACTCCCTCAGACTGCTCAGACACATCACGGTCACTGACACAACAGCTATTCAGGCTTCAGGGAGACGAAGTCAACAACATGAAGTGCACAGCAGCATACAGCAAGTGTGCCAATTATTTTAGATTCATCCCTAAAAAATTGGTCAACCCAGTATCTCTTAGCGATTTTGCTTTAACAAACTGTTTCTGAAACACGATGCACATAACCTCCTTGTTCGAAAAATACACAAAGAAAAAAAATGGGGTTGCACCACACAGCATTTTTAGACTATATTAATTACTTGGTGTTCTCTAGGAGAACAAAAAGGGAGAAGAAGTAACTCAACGCAATATCCAGTTCAACATACACAACGGCCACTTTGAAGAAGATGGAGAGCAGAAGCGACAAATGCCATCATTTTGCCAACCCCCAGTAAATTTCAAATGACAGCTGCTCCTTATTTTTCCTTGAGGCGAAATCTTTGAAAGAACAACTCACGGAGCACAGACTGACAAAGATGTTAAAATGTTTAGCTTGTAAACTCCTAGAAGATGGAGGAGCTATCATTCTGCTGGTGTTCAAGTTTGGAAGCAGCAACTGTACAGCAAACAGAGAAGGACACATATTTTAGTGCCCAGGTGAAGCCAGACTGAATTTGAACTGCTTTAAACTCCCATTCCCCCCCAAGCACATGGCTGAATTTTCCACGAGGGAGGCACCTGTGAAATTACTGCTGGATGAGTAACTTTACAGCTATACACAGATGGCTTGGAGCCCTGCATTATTGATCGCAGAAACCTGCCTCAGCTGCAGATCTTTGCACTGGCACCTCTCCTGAATGATGCTGTAGGCACCTGCAGGAAAGGAAGGGCCAATGACTTCTTAGGTCAAATTACTTTTACTGGTCATTGTTACATGAAAAGTAGTGAAGAAAATAAAATTTCTGTTAAGGAATAACCAAACAAATCTTCCTTAAACCATAGCAACTGGATTATACTGCTCTAAATCTCGATTAGCAAGCAAACCTGTGATCTCATAAGGCTGAGACTTAATTTTGGGTGGAGAGTTCAGGGCAGGGAGAGAATGAAAAAAAAAAGGAATCATTATAAATCAGAAGAGGCTGTTGTGAAAGATTTTAGGAGCAGACATTTTTAGTCACATAACTACAAACCCAAGTGTTGTCTTCTCCGCTTACTTTCTTTGTTTAGCGGTTGAGAAAAAAACCTGGGCATATCAAGGAATAAAGAAAAAAAAAAACCACCAACCAACACTCCCTCCTCCTGCAACAACTTTTGTACAGCTTGGCAGAATTTGTGAAAACACTGGAAAAAAGATCGGTTTTAAGTGCTTTGCTCAAACTCAGGGAAAGTGGTTATTATTCCAGTGCCATCCATTTCCCTCCCTAGCTTCCAGGCATTTGGCCTGGAAAGAAAATAATCAAGCCTAGAAACTCTCTTTCTGCCTCCGACCTAATTGGATAACATCTGCATGCAGAAAAGTTAGGAGCTTAAGAGAACAGCCAGGTCTGAAACAATCCAACAGCACCTCAACCCTGGGTTAGCTCATTATTTTCTTCTACACCAAGAGACTGACTTAATAATTTCCCCAGAGAAGTGACAAGTATGGGAAACTCTCCTCCACACTGCCAGTCCCATGAATACTTAAAAGACAGGGACTGGCTCCACTGCCAAAAGGGGCTGAGCACCCCCCCAGCACTGGTGTGGAGCTTCTGGATGTGGCCCCAGCGGTGCTCACCCCTTCCCTCCAGCACAAATGCCTGTGCACCAAACGGGGCAGGGGTAGCAACGGGGATTAAAATGAACTGGAGGAATTCTAAAGTTTGCAAAGTAGCTGGAGAAGAAAAAAAAAAAAGCCTCTGCGGGCACCAGGGGAAAAGGGAGGAAAGGATCGACGGGCAGATGTAGGATTTGAGGGACAGCTTATTTGGCTTCAGTGCTGGTTTCAACCAACAGTAAAGCTCCACTGTTACAGCACCTGATTGCAGGCAGCTGCCTCAATACATGCTAAAGGAGTCTAGTCCAGGCCCTCTGATGAGACCATGTACGACAAAAACTAGCAAAAGGGCCAGGTAAAGGGGTGTCTGGTTAAACCTGAGGCAAAGACAATTTACCACGTTTTGAGCTTTGCAAGATCTTTTGAACTTTGAGGGTGGCAGGTAGAAAGCTTGAAACTTTTCCAGGGGATGCTTTTTGCTTGATTTTAGAAGACGATGCGAAACATGCCCTGTCTCTCTGGCTAAAAAGAAGATGAGTTATTGGAGGTAGATGGGGCAGAGAGAGGGAAGGGAATATTTTTTGCTGCATAAATGGGGGCTGGACATGGCTTGCAGAGAAAACCAAGGATTATTCACTTTCTTTGTATTCAGTCTGGGGTCTGTACAGTTTTATGCTTAATGATTTTCATTCTACCTAAGCATGTAGGAGGAATATTCCTTTTTCTTGAAGGCTTTGGATAATGTTACTTATCTCCAGATTCTGATCAGCACTTTTCAGAAAAGCTTTGCTGACTTTGGAGAATACAGCATAGGAGGTGCAAATTAAATGAATATAGGCTTCAAGGCACACCAATTTTGTCTTCTTTTGCAATTAGTATAACAGAAGAGGTGACAAAAGGTTTTTCTGTCCAGAATTACTAATGGAAGACCACATGCCTTCCCAAGTTTCTGTGCTTGGGATAAATGAAAACCTGGAAGTAGCCATCTGACTATTCAGTGAAAGATGTACTTCTTTCATATAAGTCTATTTACACAAACAGTTCTTTTAACAGAAGGCATTTACCATAAAAGGTTTTGATTTGTTTGGTTATGCAGAGTTGGCTATAAGTGTACAAAGGTATACCCTAATATCCAACAGGCTGCGGGCACCAGCTGAGTGGCATATAGTAAACGTTTAGGCTTATTTGTTATCCCAGCCAAGGAAAGAGTGGGGAAAGAAGAAGTTGCAAGTGAAGGAAAAGTGTTAAAAATTAAAACCTTTTCTGAAAAAAATCACATTGAACTCCCCTTCTGCTTGCCATCTAAAATCAAATACAGAATGAGGCTATTTTAGAGTACGATCAATTGAATAGTACTAGATTTAAGCAACATCAGCTTCCCACAAATAGCTGCAACTTGCTACCCATCCCAGTCTAAAACATTTACAACAGGGTCACCTCAAAAAATAGGGAAGTGCTGTCCAAATAAAAGCATCTCTCCTCCTAAATGGTAAGACATGGTAAAATACTTAGCACACCACCAGACATGAAAAGGTGCTCTGAATCTCGAAGATACTTGATTTAAAACTTCAAAGAATAACAGAAGACTCTTGGGAGTTACCTTCTGCCAAGAACAGCTTTTTCCTGCAAGCAGCACCAACAAATTGCATTTTTTTTCACCAGAAAACCATACCCTCCTCCCAGTGTTGCACATATATCAGCAGTGTTTTTATGTAGCCTTATGTAGAAATTACTTTCTTATTGCAAAGCAAAAAAAGCATTTTGTGAAACATAATGTGGTGAGTAGCATAACCACACATCATTTGTGTGTTTGGTTTCATGACATTGCCTGCTTCATAAGACAAGCCCTGTTTCTTCTCATTAGCTTCCAGATATGCTTTTGTCAGGTCATACTGGGAGCAGAATGAAGTTTATTTCTACTGCCAAAAGAGAAGTCACTGACAACAGACATAGTAACTACTTTTTTTCTCAAGCCTGCGCTCCCATATCCATTAACACCTCCCAACTTCAAGGATCTTTGGATCAAGTCCACCATGAACAGTTCTAGGTGTGAACCTACAAACCCCCTGATTTTTCATTAAAGCAAAAACTGTTCAGTGATATTTACTCCCTGTTTAAAAGAGATAAAAACATGATTTAAGGCATAAAGATGGACTTCTGTGTACAGGATCAGATGACTTGTCTGCAAAACTGTGGGATGTAAGCACAGGTCACTGCATATATGGTATCCAGACACACCCTTGTGCTGCAGTGAAGTTTGATGAACAAAAGCTTGTAACAGATAAAACAGATAAAAACATTATTTAAGGCATAAAAACATTTGCATGGGGGATTCTGGTGTGGTATATGTTGCAGTTGTTGCAGTTCATGTGAGCTTCACCCAGCTGGATGAAGTGACTGGCTAAAGTCTTAAATACTTTTCAAATACTAGTAGATGCAATTCCATTTATGATACCCAAACACAGAAGAAAATCCTAAGTAGAAGCAGCATCTCTGATTCTTCGGCTGCTATTTCACTTGTCAAAAACAGGGAAGAAGATTATTTCCAGGTTGGAGAACAGCTTAGAAATGAACATTTCTGGGTCAGGATGTGTAACCTGTAAATGAGGTGGATCTACCTTGTAGAGAAAGTGTTGCTTAGTCTGCAGATCCATAGCATTCCTTTTTCATATGTTCCAATATAATTGGTGTTTGTTTTACAACACATCGTATTACACAGATTTTGGACCATAATCAACCCAGAGAGTACTTTTCAGTAGTAGGTTACTATGGCCCTACAGTAACAGAGTCTCTAGTCACCCTTTTTAGGCAGGTTGAGGACTCAGGTGCCTAGCAGGCTGCTGACACTGGTGTTCAAACAAATGTATGGAGGTGCGAATGTTCAGTTTTGCCTACAGTATAGCATCTTCCACCTATTCCCATCACCTTAAGATTTCTAATCCTATTAAAAACCAAAAACCAACCAAACAAAAAACCTTCTAAAAGAAATGTCAAACACAAGAAGAAAAACAATCTCCTGCATGCTGACTATATATGGCTGGTTTATAAAGGAACTGCACATCTTAACTTACATAAAGCAATCTTTTCTTGTGCAATGCCAGATTACATATAAAGACCCCTTATCCTGTGAACATCTGAAAGTTTTCCAACAATGAAACATTCAAAATTTAAGGGAAGCTTATAGGCTTGTTCTTAGACAGAGACAGAAGCCTCCCTGTTATCTTGAAACTACCCCTTGCTAGGCGAGGGTCCCAGATAACAGGCGCATGATATGAAAAAGCTCGGTCATCAATAGCGAGGGGGGAGCTGAGCAGCGGAAAGAGGGAGCTCCCACAGAAAGCAACTCTTGCAACGAGGACTGACACAAGCCTGGACACCAGCAGAGGGAGAAAAAAAACAAAAAACAACTCCCCCAAACCCCAGCAATACCATTAGAAGAGTCTACCAAGATTAAACACTACCATTCTGGTGGTTCTTCTGCCCATGCCAAAAGTTGGAAAGAGGGCAGTAGCTACAGGACAAGCACCCTGCATTTTTTCATATGAAAGTCACTGTATTTCTAAAACAGTTACTTGAAAGCTTTGTGCAGTTGCAGGATATAAATAAGGATAACTAAGTCCCTCTCTTAAAGGAGTCCTGAAAGAGATTAGTCATTTCAAAACAAAAAAACATTTGTCTGCATCAAACTTGCGATTGTCTAAAAATATATCTTTCAAACTGCTGCCCTTTCTGTTTGGAGCAGGAGGAACTCTGATGCAAAGTCACTGCTGCAGTGGCAACAAGTCCTAAGAAACAGGAAACATGGGGGGCGGGGGGGGGGGGAAATCAGGAAAATACAGAGGCTTTGCTTGAAATTTTTCTACTTTTATGTAATGGAGTTATGAAGAGGAAAAAAAAAAAAACAACCCACAAACTGTGTTAAAGATCATAAGCTGAACTGCTGCTTTTCTGTGCCACTTTAATCTCCTCACACATCGGATCTGTTGACTTATCTTTAGCAGATGTGCTGCTGTCGGCTGGTCCCCGTGTCCTGTGGCTTCCAGTCCTGACAAAGCGCACTGCTTGTTCTCCTTCTCCCTGGGATGCTTCACTCCCACAGGCAGCTTCAGCCGCTCGATATTGAAAGCTCGGGATCGGCGATATTAGCACCTTTGTCATCTCTCAACTTTCAAGCAGGATAAACTAAACTTAATGTTCCTTACATTCACAGCTGCTTTTCCAGTCTTCAGCTTGCACTATAAGATAGCAGAGAGCTGATAGCATAAAAGGAGCTTTACCCGAGGGAATGGCAGGAAGGTGTGCCAGGGGAGGTTTAAGTTGGACATTAGGAAAAGGTTCTTCCCCCAGAGGGTGGTGGAGCACTGGAACAGGCTCCCCAGGGAGGTGTCACGGCCCCGATGTTCAAGAAGCAATTAGACAACACCCTCAGACACATGGTGTGAACTGTGAGATTCTCATGCAGGGACAGGAGCTGGACTCGATGATCCTTGTAGATCACTTCTGACTCAGGACATTCTATGATTCTATTCTATGTTTCTATGAGCTGGGATCTGAAAACACCAAACCAAGCACTCCTGCATGGATAGTGCCAGTACAGGTAGAGCCTGAGGATGCGTACAGAGAGGCAGCAGAGGCAGTTGCAACGAATCAGAAGATGCCCAAAGCATTAAGAAACACTCGGTGGTACAGCCAGCGGTTGAGGTGAGCAAGCGGAGCACACCACCGCGAGGGTGCCAGCAACAGAAAGGCAAACACGATGGCACTCACCGCCCATTACTGAATCCTGCCTTTTGAAACCATTCTGAGAAGATCCCACGATCTGTGGCATTCCTTGCCATCCACACTGCTTGGGAGAGAAGGTATCTCTCAAAGCTGAAGGCCACCCTCGGCACTGGGTACCCCGACTGCCTGCCCCTGGGACAGGCGGCCCTCGGCAGTCACGAGGGCTGAGCAATCCATAAGGGAAGCTATTAGCCAGCTCAATACTGAGAATGTTACTCACATAGGAGGAGCATGTGATGGCAGCAACATACTTTAGTTTTCAAAACAGTAGAAACATTACTTCATTAATTGCGGGAAGAGTGTTTGCATTTCTCCTTGCAGAAAAAAATGAGAAGTAGTGTGCCCCAAATATTTTTTTTAAAAAGAAATGAATGGAGCCCATAGTCCTAAAAATAGTTTGCACTCTCCAACCCCCTGTGCTGGCTCCTGGGAAGGCTGCTGGGCACCGAGGAGCTGCAGGAAGGCACAGGCAGCGGGTGAGGCAGGGAGGAGGTGGCTGGAGCCAGCACTGAGTCCCCTCCTGCACTCCCCATCTGCACATCCTTACCAGCCTGATATCCCGGCAGCTTCAGTGAACCCCTTCTACGGCCAGAAATAAGCACTTGCATCATTATGAAAGTTAAAAATGACAGCGAGGAAAAAAAGCAAGCATAATATAAGATTTTAGAAGCTTTTGTTTTAATAATTGATTTTGCAGTTTGTCTCAAAGAAGAAAATGTTTTTCTTCTGAAGGTACAGGATTGACCCTAAAGCACCTTTAACAGAAACTGGCTAAACAGCATATTTACAAACCCTCTGCAGAAGCAGTAAAGGCCATGTAGAAGTGCACTTACATTGCAATGTAAAAATAGGTTTCTGTATACAAAAATGTGTTTTCATAAACAATTGTTTTGATAAATAATTTTTCACCTTAAGAGAGAACCTTACTTCTGTGATAAGCACATTTGTGCTTTAATCAGCGTGCAATGTTTTAATTAAGGACATTATATTCATGACATACTATGAACTTATACATATACAGTATATATAGAATATATATGCTAATGTTGCAATACTATAGTACCCATAATGTCAGCCATTCCCATTGTGCAAGAAATCATAAAAAATACACACATGGGAAGAAACAGTCTCAAGTCCTGGCCAATTTACTTGCGGGTTTTAAAGGTGTAAAAAATTCAGCATGTATCTTATACTCTTAGGACAAACTGGGGGGAGGTGGGGGAAGAGAACTGTGTATAACTAAGAACTTCTTGTAGCTTTTGATTCATAGATTTTAGCTAATTTTGAGTATGTCAAATAATATTTATATCTTGAACATGTAACACTTTAATGGATTAATCACTGTATATTTTGTACATTTGGTTTTCCTAACTACTGTAGTCCCCAAACTGTCCAAGAGTACAACAAAAGGTGGTACGGTCTGCAATTGGGCCCCACAAGCTGGGGGGGTTGGAGGAGGAATGCAGACTGTGTCTTTGCAGAAGCTACGCCACCTACACAGGGTCACATTTCCTGATGTAAAATGTAAAAATGTTGAAAAGAGGCTGTAATTTTGAAAGGGTGAGCTATTCGTAAACATATTTCTGAATCAAAGAAAGGCCATGAAGCAAAAAGTAAACAGTGTAAGGAAAGAATATAGCAACAGGATTAAAACACAAACCATGAAAATACTGCACTGTAAACTAATTATTAACTACGACGAGCTGAAAATAAACTGTTTCCGTTTTGCCATGTTCACTTTTAATCTTCTAGGAGGCAGGAAGGGGGAAGACCAGAGGAGGCAGCTGTTTCAGACTTGTGGAGCTTATCAAATCCCAGATCGGATGATTAGAGCAAAGCTAAGATGACAACATCCTCTCTCACCACCTCCCTCCCTCCCTCCCCAGAAAGGAAGCCCGGCCTTTAGGACCAATCTGCAATGTTTGTTTGTTGCTCTTTAAAGGATTGCTCTGGAGAGCATTTTTCCTAAGCTGTTTTTATCTCTTTCTGGAAGTTTCAAAATAAACAAGAGTACTGGAACTGGAAGAACAGAAAACATGACATTCTGGTTTCTTTTTTTTTTTTTTTTTTTATAGTGAGACAAGTGGTGTGAAGCAAATAAATAAAGTCCTTGGTTGTCATACAACACAAAGTGGAAGGGAATAAGAGCTTGAAATCTGAAAAGCATCATTGCAAAACCTAGGAAAAATCACCAGTGGACTGAGGGTGGGGAAAAGTCAAAAAAGAAGACTGTCCCTCATGCTGCTTCATTGATTATTTATTTACTTATTTTATTGATGAGATTTCATGTTAGTGAATTCTATATCCAGGAAAGCAAAAAAAAAAAAAAAAGAACAACCCAAAGAAGTCACTGTATTTTGACAGTTTACTTTCCAAAAAACCCTGCTCTCGAGTGGCTTCCAAAAAAGACTCTCCCACAATGAAAAACAGGAAATTAAATTCTCAGGACGACACACTAGAAGTACAAATGAAAAGATTTTGCAGTGACATAATTACTTCAGCCTCAAGCGCAGGATCAAGTCTTTATTCTTTCACCCTGCCCCTAAATACATCAGGTCTTCCCTTGGAAAGTGAGTGTCCCAGTGTGAACCAGAATTAACAAAAGGTTTATGTAATTCTAGGATTGCGCTACATTAATATAAGCCTATTTGCGATACAAAAGCAACACAAAAGCATTTATTTTGCTGAAATATTCTATGGATTTAAGATGTCATTACTATTCAGCATAACCCCTGTGACTTTATCTGGTCTTTTGTTTCTCAAGATTAAGCAAATGCCTGAGCCGTGGAACTAATGAAACTGGATTTCCAGCTTGATTGGGTTCGTGGTGCTAAATTTACAATGTGAGTCCTTCCCAGGCTGCATCCCAGCACTCCTGGCTCCCCCACATCCCCAGGGTACCCGGTACCCAGGAATATTTGCTGGGCAGGCCTTGCTGCAGCTGCTGGCCAGCTGCCCCATGGGTGTCTGCAGCACCCTGCCCCTGCCCCCCTGCAACCCTGTCTCCTTGCAGCAGCTAATGCATCTGAGAAAGGGCAGGGAAGCCTGATGCTGCCCCTGAAGCTCCCTCCCTGGATGGAGACAGCTTGCAAAGTTATAAAGAGGAGGACTGGCACGCAGACAGACTGAATTAACAGCCTAACCCCCACTTCCTCAGGAAACTAGGCTAAAAAAAAAAAAAAAAAAAAAAAAAATCTGATTTTTCTCTTGCTGTGGCCCTCCACCCCTCCACCCCTCCTCCACCCCCAACTATGCAGATGCAGTAGAAAAAAAAAAAAGGTAGCATAGACATAAGGCTTAAGGGCTGTACTATATCCTCAAACAGCATCTGGATTACTGTCTCAGGCATGTTTCAGAAGTGTCATTGGCTTCCTGTTTAATATTCATGTTTTATTGCTGCACAAAGTCAGCCTCCGCTCAAAGAGCAATATATTACTCTCACATCCTCTGAGCAGATCCTTAATGAGGATATTCTGGTTTCTTGATATTCAGAGACCTTCTGTTGGTATCAGCAGAAGACCAGCATATGCTTGAACACACAGCACACAGAGAAGTCAGCTCTCCCTATTAAAACAGAGCTACAGGATTAAAAGGGACCTTGAATGACCATCTAGGCTGCTTCCCTGCTCAAAGCAGGATCAATTACACTTACTTTATTCTTTTTATTAGGCCACCTGACCCAGCTGGGGGAAAAGAGATATTCTTTGGGGCTCTGAGTCCCCTCCTGAGCCTGAAACCTCACCCCTGTGTCACCCTGGTCCAGCCCTCAACCGCGCTGGTTGGTCTGGTAAGAGATCCCTGCCTGCAAACCCTGCCTTCCTTGCATTGCCATGGTTACAATGCTGCTATCACCATGCATCTCAAGCCTATTTTTAAAAGCTTGCATAGACAGGAGATGCTGGTTAAGGCCTTAATCTCAATAAGGTCTAAAATTCCTCCAACGAGTGTTTACTATTTGTACAAGTGCTGCAGAAGATTGGTGATGAGCTGCCTCAGGCGAGGACTCTGCATCGCCTGCATCCCAGGAAAAAAAAAAAAAAAATAAGGGAGAGATCTAAAGGGCAAGAAGAAAGTAGTCCTGCCAACATTAATAGGGTGGGTTAGGTCAGCAAAAAACCCATAACTACTTGTTAGAAAGAAACTTGTGTGCTCTGGGGAGACAGGCATCACATGCGGCTGGAGGAGAAAGATGCCTTCCCAGAGCCAGCTGACAGATGGGCTGTAGAGAGGGAGGAAGGGGCTTTGGTGGGCACCTTGTGCTGAATAATGAAGGAACCAGCAGAGGAATACATAGGGCAGGTTACACTGCTAAAAAACGAAGCAGCAGGACAAATCCCTTTTTCAAACACGCTCTGGACAGATGGAATTATAATTTGAAGAGGCCAGAGAAAAAGGATGTTGCAGTGATTCAGGAGATCAGATGAGTGTCTGGGTGTGAATTTCAACTCTGTGGTCTGGATAGCACAGGGTATTTCTCAAGAGACAGTACACAGGAAGAATCTGCTGATCTCAGAGTAAGGACAGAGGAAACTGAGAAAGGGATGGATTTTGGCCTGAGTGAGGGGCACAGGTGTTGTCCATGGCAACAGAGGCGGGAGACAAGAGGGAGAGCTGCAGATGGAGGGAGGAAGGGATGTAGCAATGGCTTCTGTTCAGCCATGCTGAATGAGTCTCCATGGCTTGGTATCCACAGAGAAGCAAAGAAAGGCTAATTGAGGTTACAGCTTGGACAAGGGGAGAGAGGAGTATGTTTATGTTCCAGTCCTAAGAATCATATGTATGTATACCTGCATATCTACGATTCTATGATGATTTTTCTATGTATATCTATTTATATACAAATGCATATTTACATGCATACATGTAATAATTCTGTCTGTAGCCAAAGGTCTCTGAAATATAGCGGTAGTCAGAAGGAGAAGAGAAAGAACACAGCTGCGCACTCCCTGCCGAAAACAGAAGTGGAAAAAGGTATTTCCCCTTACGCCTTTTTCATAGCATAACGGGTAATAAAGTGTGTAGTAGCAAAATGCTTGCCTGTTAGCCCCTGGAAAGTTTAAGCAGTCAAAAAAAATTGTTACAGCCAGCTTCTGCATCCGGCAGCTCGATAAATCCTTCCATGTTGGGAGGGCAGGGTGTCCCACGCACTCACACATCTCACAGGGCGTGTGAGCAGCTACTGGCCCTGTCAGCAGTCACTTATCTGATACAACACCCCCTACAATACCGGGGACGTGTATTTTGGTCCTGTGATGGATGCGTGTGTAGCCATGCATCAAATTTGCCAGCCCGCTGAGTACTGTAAACAAATGGCACTTTCAGAGCAGAGCATCTGGGTCACTGCCGGCTCTTGCTGTGCCCGCGAGGACACTGGGGAAGAAGAGCAGAGCTGGGATGAGCAGGCTGCGATTTGAGGAGCTGTGCTGGCAGGTCTTATCTAGGACACTGGCTGTAAGCTGGATACCCTCACCTTGGAACAAGAAAAGTGGATTTTTGGGACCGTAAGGGCAAGTCATTTGCACCCTTAAGTGATGAGGTGGCACTGGTTTATTTTCTCCCTACTCTCAGTTTTGCAGGTGTAATCAGGATTATAAAAGCACATTCAACCTCCCCGCCACCCCCAGTAAAATAGACCATAAATCGCTGAGAAACAGCACACAGAAAGCACTCACAAGCTCCACTTTTTAGTGCTGTAACTAGTTTAGACTCACACATTTAGGAAATGTTACATTTGATTTTAACCTAGAATCAAGTTCACTCTGGCTCACTGAAACACAAGATGTGCCATTCATGCAGTGCCCAGAGCGCAGCCTCCAGCTGCAGAATGTGGGTTACCAGAAGCAGGAGACATCTGAGAGGGAGCATTCAGAGCAGCACGTGTACCACTTGCAGCCTCGAATGCATTCAGTTATGAACTCTGCAAAATGTATGAATGGCACAGGCTCACGGTACAATCCCTGGAAGTACATATCCATAACAATCCTATGGAAAAAAAAAAAAAGAAAAAGAGGGCTGCGTGCCTGAGAGCCACAGAAAGGCAAGACCTTTTTTTCTGAGGATGCAAATAAGCTAATTAGTTTCCCCTCCAAAAACCATTTGCACAATCTGGGAGCCATCGCAAGGGCCAGTTGTGAAGATTTTAACAGCAAACATCACCAGCAACAGTTAAAGGAACCAATAAATCAATAGTCACATTTTAAAGCTAAACTACATGTGCCAAAAATGCCGAGTTCTTTTCTCACACATATACTTGTACATCTAATGGCAAAGCATCAGCAGAATTTGGGACTATGACAGTCCCATGAAGCCATGGGCACTGCGGCAGGACAGCCTATGCAGAAACACTACCTGCCACATCCACATGCCCTTCTCTCCATGCACCACAGTATTCACCACGGACAACAACCAGTTTATTTGCTCTGCTTCCTCTCGCCATGTTACATACCTGCCCATCCACTGTGTCCTCCACTCTTAACCAACCTGCATGGACACACAGCTGTAGCAAGTACTGTGAGGCACCTCACGCACAAAAGGTTATCAAGAAAAGGAATTGTATTTGACCTTGTCATACATGCATCTGGGGAATGAAAACCAGTACATCCTCCACAAGCAGACATCTGCATTTAAAAAAAGGACAGACAGTAGGAGAGAGCATGCTTCCTCATAAACACACATGTTTTAGCAACTGCCTGAGTGCCAAATCACTTCCCTTCTCCAGACAGACACCTCTGGGTCACATCTTTCAGCTCTGTTAAAATTTCAGCAGCTCACTGGCTGCCATTTCATGCAAAGAAGGGGAAGGGATATGGACTGAGCATCAGATAGTCAAATGCAGAAATGTGTTTAAACAGAAGCAGAGAATCTCACAGGGAGAAGGCTTCCAGTACCAGGGCTATGTAAGTGGAAGAAAATAAAAAGCTGCAGTTCTGCAGAGTGACAGATGCATATCATACAGCTGGGATCGTTCATGTCTGTAGGGTTTCCACTGCAGTAGCTGTAACAGAAGACTTTTTCCTCCTAGGCAAGCTCTTTCTCACTCTAGGATTCACAGTGGAGCAATTACAAGCTTCCTAAAAGCCCTGAGAAGCTTTCAAGGCTTGCAGTAGCTACAGCGTCTGCCCTAGACCGACTGCAAGCATTCGTAGAGCACAGGGCAGTAGAAAACACTGCAGCCTAGTAGAAGATCTAAACAACAGTGAGAGTGGGCTTCAGCAACTTCTGTCCTACTTGCCTTAAAAATGCCCAGTGGTCCTTTTGCTACTAATGACACCAAAAATTAAAGCCATAGCAGGTCTGTTGATGAATGCTGACTCCCTCACTCCATCAATGGAGCAGCGTCACCCTGCGAGTGCCAGGCTCACCTCTCATTTTGAGGGGGAAGTCCCAGAGTCTGAACAAGCATGTCTGAAGTGACAAAAGGATACAAAGCATTTTGTAAGCCTGGAACAAAACCTTGTTTGTAGGATTCACTTAGTGAAAGAATTTATGTTAACGGAGCAAGCTATTTATAGCAAGTCTCCATAGAAATGAACTGTCTCTTGGTTCCTGTCCTCGTGAAACGCAGCTTTCTAACTGGAGAAACCCTCTCTTTACTCTAAAAGCACGGAGAAAGGGAAGCTGCTCCCCGACATGGACGCTGCCAGTTCCAGTTATACTGGAGATAAGGTCTCCTTGTGCTGTAGGCACAAAAGGTCCCTCATGGTTTGAGCCCCGGCGCAGGGTCCCACGGCTCTTCCCCAGCCCCCTTGACCAGGCAGCCGTGGGGAAGGAGCTGCCGGTGCCACGGCCCATCACTGCCAGTCATGCCCGTCCTGCCGACAGACAGACATACCCCAGACAGATGGCTCTTCCCAGGCTCCTCAAGCCACACACATTTAATTACAGGCTTTTAACCACCCTGACAGTGTTCAAGAAGAGACTGGACAACACCCTTAGACACATGGTGTGAACTGGGGAGTTGTCATATGCAGGGACAGGAGTTGGACTCAACGATCCTTGTGGATCCCTTCCAACTCAGGACATTCTATGATTAAACCAAGTATACCTGGGGAAGACTAGAGCTCCTTGAAACAGCACAGGGACAGACCAGGATGGAGAGATTCTGGTCTCTCTCCAGCCAGCCCTGCAGAAGATCTCAAACCAGAGAGTGTGTTTGCATATCCTCACGCTTCGTACACTCTCTAAAATAAAAGTACATGTAATTCAATCCTGATCATACACAGTCAGACAGAAACCCACATCCCTGTATACACACCTCATCAGGTTTGCAAAATCACACAAAATCTCACCTACTTGTTATTAATACAAATGACCCAGATCCACATCTGCTCACTATCCAAGCTTTATTATTTCTACAAGTTTGCTCAGATAAGAAGATGAGCAAACTGCAGGCACATGACTATTCTCAATAGAAAAAAAAGCTGTTTTGCAAAAAAAGCAAAACTGAGCAGATTTGCTGTTTCAAAGTACAAAAAAGTAGATAAACAGATAAATTAGAAACTAGAACATGCACATGCAAACAGATAAATGCTTTTTTGTTTGTTTGTTTGTTTGTTTAAATATTTCCCCAAACAAGATGTATTTAAATCTCTGCATCTATATCAGGGAGAGTTCTGCTGCTGGACTTTTAAATCTCGAGACCAGAGCTACTTGGTCAATAAACTGTATCACACTGTTCAGAGTTTACAGTTTAGACCTGACTAGTGGAGAAGGGAAAAAAAAAAATCATCTACAGAAAGTTTTTACTTTCTGGCAAAGCTTTATTTCAGATGAAAATAATCTTACTTTTTCCACTTGGCATCCTACATATCCTCATTGTCCAAACTTTAGACAAAACACAAGCTCTCACTGCATACCCTCGCCCCAAAATCAGCTTTGCAATAAAATGCCTCATAGTGCTTCCTTCCCGTATCTCACGCCGACACTCTTTGTTGGTTTTTAAAAAAAGGCCTATCTTCAATCTAACGACTGTACCAATAAACCTAAATTAAACTAATGGGAACTCGGAACTGAAAATAAAGCTCTAAATGCTATAGGGCATACATATATCATGAGACTTTATTAACTTATAAATCTGTTGATTACAATCTTATTTTCTAAAGAGAGAATTATCCTAAGCCAATTTGTTGCCCAACATAATAGCATTTGGTGTCTATAACGAAAATTAGCTTATGTCAGGGTAAGTTCATTTATAATTTTAGATTAACGGAATTAGACACAGCAAAGTGTTCACATAGATGAAATAATAAATGCAATACGTTTTCCTTTCATTTTCATGACATCTGTTACTCTGCAAGTCATAAGCAAACATCTTGCTTCACAATTCTTGAAATATTATTTGAAAAGAGGAATTTCTCCTTCCATATTCCACAAAGAGTTAGACTGATATATGACATCCCTTACTGTAAAGGTGGAGATCCAACACAAATTGGGAGTGCTGATGAAGAAAAACCCTGAGCTGTTCCTGTCCCTTAGACGCAGGGGCTGCTCTGCTGCAATTCTTCACTACCTCCATTCAACTGATATGCCTCTTGTTTTTATTGCATTGACCCCTGGGTCCTGGAGACACTGGGGTTTAAAATCAACCACTCCAAAAGGTTTTTGTTTGAATTCTGAAGCAGCGGTGGGTGAGCTGCACAGGAGAGCGAGCATGACACGGAACTTCAGAGGTTGGCTGTGTTGCCCTGGAAGACTTGTCCTGAACCACACTCTGGAGGGAAAGGCAGAGAGCACCCGAAGTTTTTACACTCAGTAGAAGCAGAAATCTACACACTCTAAAATGTAAGCTAAAATGTAAGTCAGATTTTCTTGGGCCGTCTGACGACTCAAACTTGGGGTCCTTCAGAATCACAGATCATGGACTCCGAGACTTTGTACCGACTTATTCAATGACGACTGATAAAGTCACAAATTCTGCATGGAAAACATCACGCAAGCTTCTACACGGTCTTTTTATCACCACCATCTCCCTTCCCAGCGATGGCTCTGTGACGCGGTTGTGTCTGTCTCATCTCTAGCTCTTAGTCACAGCTGCATTCAGATTCCTTCAGGAAGAAATCAAGGACAGTCGCCCTGCCCCAAGCCATAGTTTCTATCTATGTGCTGTTTGGGAGGGTTGGGAGGAGATGAAGCGATGGTGGTCTGCAGCCAAAGCTGCTTCTAAGCTCTTACCATGCTCAGCCCTTCCACTCTGAATCCGTTTCCTTACAGTGGCTGGGAATCAACTGCAAAATAAGAAAGTTTTCCTTCTAGCAACCTGTATTTTTACTTCTTTCTTGGTCCAGTGTAACAGGCAAGGAAGGAAAAGAAAGGGCAACCCCACTAGTTAGTTATTTAGATTTGCTGCAAATATTCAGAGGTCTCAGTAGCCCTGTTACCCAAAAAGTAAACAGCAGCAGTGACGCACTCCAAGAAAGCATCTCCCAAGCCTACTCCGAACAACAAAAATAACTACTGCCAGCACCAACTGGCATGTGTCAAAACTCAATGCTATTCTTGGAGCAGATGCAGGCTCAGGATTTTTTTTATCTCTTTTTTTTTTTTTAAAGCAAAGTGATTTCAAAAGCAGTCCAACCAACACGTGATGTGTGTGATGGTCTTGGCAGCCACTAATTTTCTAAATGATAATTACTGGCAGTTTATCAGTCTTAACAGTTTGAGACAGGCAGTTTGACAATGTTAACGGACGCTGCCGAACCAAACTACAGTTCCCACGGGCGCTCTCGTGCGCACTTTTTTCCTTCCTGCCGGTTGGAGAATTTCAAGTGCTCTGCTATGATCTGGCAAATCCTCACCCTGTGCCTGCACTGCTCCTCAGATCACTGCCAGTGGGGCTCCATTACATCTCCATAGCATACACCATAAAAAAAAAAGTATTCATTTTTCACAATGTATTAATTGTGCCCCCTCTGCCACATGGTTGCAAATAGCTCTGGCAAACAACTGCACCTCAATGAATAAAAAGTTTGTTTGACCAAAGAGTAATTGGATTTGCTTGGCACTGAAGATGAATACAGCAATGCTCCAGCTGACATGTCTTGCACAGATAGTCCTATTGGGTCTCCTGTACTTAATTCTATATAGAAAACACAGCAAAAAACCTTTCTTGGAGCTGCAGACTTAAAAGAGCAAGGGTTCTGGACAAACTGAAATATTAGCTTCTTTAGACTCTGAATGACTGAATTTATCTACTGACCCTTTGCATTCAGTAAGCCACAACAAAGTGCGTTCACAGATGAACTTTGACAAGTTTTATTTTTTTCCTCAAGCATATGAAGAAATTTTATTAAATGCATCCATAGTCAGAAAATAAGCTGGCATTAAATGAATACCAGTAAGAAAGAAAAAAAAAAAAGATACCTTTTTTTTTTTTAACTTGAAACTGATCTTTCACATTGCATTAAAAAGCTGTAACTCTACACTTGCATGAGTTGAGTAAGTTAAATCACAGGTACTAAATCTCTGGAATGTCAGAGTGCTTTACACAATTCAGGCAAACCTTCAGTGCTCATGATGTCTTTTTTGCTTCTGCAAAGCCCACTTCATGTTGTTCAGTGTTCACATGATGCAATAGTCATCAGCTATGTGTGGTTTCCCCCTTTTGCAGGTTTTTACACACCCAGTCTTTCAGAGTTTCTAATGATAATCTCTCCATGCCAGCAATTTCAAAGTTTCTGCCACAGAGCAGAAATGTGCTTTTTGTCATCACTCTGCATCCAGAACTCATCATTCTCATTGCCAGGGATTTTATGGAGCAGGATCTTCACAGGAACAAAGCCAGATGCTTTACATCAAAAGGACCAACACCACTAAGGACTCCTAGAGTGGAAGCTTTGCATTTGTCTGATCATCCTTCCTGCCAACACCAACAGGAAAATTCCCACTGTTGTGGTTTAACCCAGCAGGCAGCTAAACACCACAAACAGCTGCTCACTCATTCCTCCCTCCCTGCATTGGGATGGGAGAGAGAATCACAAAAAAAAAAAAAAAAAAAAAAAAAAAAAAGTAAAACTCATGGGTTAAGACAAAGGCAGTTTAACAGGACAGAAAGGGAAATCATAATAGTAATGATGATGACACTAAAACAATATATACAACAATTGATGCACAATGCAATTGCTCACCACCTACCAACTTATACCCAGCCAGTTCCCAAGCAGTGGCCCCATGGCTAACTTTCCTCCTCCTTTATATACTGAGCATGATGTCATATGGTGTGGAATATCCCTTTGGTCAGTTTGGGTCAGCTGTCCCAACTGTGTCCCCTCCCAGCTTCTTGTGCACTCCCAGATCCCCACCACTGGCAGGGCAGCACGAGAAGCTGAAAAGTCCTTGACTTAGTGTAAGCACTGCTTGTCAACAACTAAAACATCAGCGCGTTATCGACATTATTTTCATACTAAATCAAAACCACAGCATTATACCAGCTAATAGGAAGAAAATTAACTCTTTCCCAGCGGAAACCAGGACACCCACTCATTTCTATAGGAGCAGGCTCCCACAGACAGAGGAAAAACCACTAAGCACATACAGCTGCTTCCTACTGTCAGTAAAATGGAAGAGGTTCCTTTTCAGGGAGTAGAAGAATCCACCACAAAAGCTGCATTCAGAAAATCACAAATATTATATTCTGACATGAAATACAACACCTTAGTGAAAATATATTGCAGGCCTTTGGAAAGTAAAAGGGATAAATAAACCATTTAACCTTTTTGTTTGAAAACTTCAGACATGAACTGCAACCTTTCATTTCACCTTAATGCTACCATAGTGGTCTGAATCCCAAGGCAAAGCAAACTCTTGAAAGAGAAAGAAAATGAGCCCAAAACCCTGAACAAAAGCAAACCCCAGCATATACCAGAAAAGTAAACCCAGGTGCTTCTCCAGATAACCCCCTTGATTACCTCTCTGCCAGGGATGCTACTTGCCAGCTCTGAAGCCAGAGAACACCCGTGACAAGGCCATGCCCAGCTGGGAAAGACCCCTTGCCCCTTAGCACCACTGCTCAGAGCATGGCTGATGTAGGAGGTGACAGCAGGACCTGTGGTACCATGCACACCCCCAGGGCAGGCACAGGGGCTCTCAGCAGGGACTGCAGACAGGTAGCCCAGCCTCAGCTGCTTCTGCCCACCTGGCAGCTCTCCCTGCGGTCTTCAGAGAGGAGAGACTCACTTTGCTGGAGGGTGCTCAGAAAAAGCACGCAAAGCATCATCTTTGTCTAGATTTTGATCGATTGATTTTTCTCACAGATACCAATATTATTATGAAAATAAGTGGGCCCTGTGTGAGTAAGAATATTTTAGATATTGAAGGGAATGCAATTAAAAAAAATATTAAAGACAATGGTTTGGGTCATCCTCTTCCTCTTCCAGCACTTCAGTAGAAACTTTAGTTACAAAACCCCAAGAATTAGGAGAGGAACCTCAGAAGAGATCTTAAACTGTGGAGAAAGAGGTACGGGGTAAAAACCTACTAGTGGCAGAAGGAAGTCCTTAACAGAAAGTGAAGGAAATGTAATTTCGGTGTAGGTCAATGCCATGTGATGCTGCCTGGTTACTGAAGGGAAATTCCGGGGGCAGTGAAGAAGGTGTGTGTGAGGGAAGTATCTCCATACAAAAATCTCCACCAATGCTCCTCCCTCACACAGTGACACAAGCAGCCTACCACTGGTAGTATCTGCTCTACAAGTGGTTTGGCAGAGATCTGTGCAAAGCTTCCCTGGTGGGCACCAGGGCAGGGAGGCACTGCTGGCAGCAGGTGTGAAAACCAGCAGGTCAAAAATGTACATGGGTTCTGGAAATAACGAAGCCAGTCTCTTCTCTGGGAGGTGTGGTGGGACTTTGTTACAGAGTCCTTCCAGCACTGCACCCCTCATAACTAAGAGTCCAGCAGCTGTATCTCAGGATACCTGTGTGTACATGCCCTGAATAGTCACAAGGCAGAACCTCAAGCAGCAAGAAATACCCAGACTCTGGTCAGGCAATACAGGAAGGCACAGCCCCCATAGGTTGATATGAGCGCTTTGACAGTCAGTTCCTTGAAGATGAGGTTACAGCAACATCTATTTCATGCCACCATTTTCTTCCAGGTAAGTACTCATTCCTACTACAAAACCACTACCTTGCTTCTTCAGAGGAGTAAGTGGTTTCTGAGGAGGGAGCAGCTGGCACATCCCTCTGGAGGGATGGATGCTGATACAGGTGGTGCCAGCTGCAGGTCCCCTTTGCAAACATCAGTGACTGGTGATGGCAATGACTCTCGCCTCACTGCTCTGTGTAGGTAGGTGACTGCATGAGGCTTTGAGAGAAAGCCCATGTTGCTGAGAACACAGACTCTGGTCTCACCTCCTCATCCATTCCCCAGGCTTCTGGGCAACAAGCACAGAAAACTTCACCTTGGGGTAGCTAAAAGCAATCTTAACAATTTCATGGCTTCCCTTCAATTTGTGCACTCTTTTGCTCTCATCTCTGTGCTTTTGCACAGAAAGATAGTGTGTAGCTTTCTCAGGTGTGACAAATTGTGAAGATGAACATGGCGACTGTTGAAAGATTTAGGGACAAATCCAAAAAAAGTATTTAGGAATCTGGCTTTTAAATCCTATTCAATGTAAGTTTAAATCCTTAAGTACTTCCTTGGCTTTAGCCCTACAATTTTAACAGGGAAGCCAATGCTTTGAGTAATCACATGTTCTTTCAACTTTGCTGCCTTACTTCCATGAAAGAGAATGTGACAAAATAACTGGATCATGCTTCCTATTTAAATAGAAAATGAGAAAGTCTGTGGTATGCACAAGTGACTGAAAAGAAGGATTTAAAATATGTGGCACTTGTATTTCTAAATGTAATCTGCATTAGAAACACCCATCCACACAGCTAAGCACAATTGCAAGCAGCTATTAGATTCATGCATGCATGTAAAACACAGCAGCTTTCATTATCTGTAACCTGATTGACATGGGTGACCATGTACTTCTCAGCTTGTGAAACATCTGTGTCAGTCCACTTTCTCTTTCCCTTTGAGTTTACCTCCTTGAAGCTCTCTGTCGCTGTGATTAGTCATGTGTGCTCGGAAGAGGAAGGTCACTTAGTAACAGCAAGGTCAGTGGGTGCATACGCTATCTGTTTCTGTGGTCACTCTAAAGGTTCCTCAATGCACCCAAAAATGACATCCTCTGGGCCTCACCATGTTCAGCAGAGCATACAAAACACAGTCGGGTAGTCCTTGAATAGGCTTCTGCAGCCCACGGGGATGGCAACTCACTGAACAACCCCACCTGTTTTGAGGTGGGGAATTTAGGTGCTCGTGATTACTTGAGCTTGGTGCCAGAGACAGAGGAACAGCAGTTATCAGTTACCTTTCACTGAGAAAGAAAATAATGAAGTTTCCAGCCTTGGGAGTGGACATAACTTGACTAACTGTTACAGGCCAATGTTTCTTTAGGAGCAAAAGGAAGACGAGTGGAACAAACTGTTCGATCCATTCCTCTCCAAGATACTACATGGTATATGAGATGCCTGCTGCCAATTCTCCCAGCTGTGTGTTTGCAGGATAGTAGAGGGAGAAGGAGAATAACCCAGGGCTCAACAAGGGCATTAGCAACTTCAGCAACACAATGCCCTCTTTCCTGTAATTCAGTAAGTTGGTCCAGATATCTCATGAAAGAGAAGAGCTTCCAGTTTCAAAAGCTTTACTGGAGTGCTGTTGCATGGGAAATTTCTACTGACAGCAAGATCTCACTGAAAACACCTGAGCGTCTCATTGTTCCTAATAGAAAATGGTGTCCCCAAAAAGGAAAATACTCCATTAAGTATCCAAAGAATCTCATAGTCCATGTGTTTGCCCAGCTCTCAAGACCAATACTGGAAAAGGGCAAATAATTTGGGATTTCACACATGTGATTTTTGTCAGCCACATAAGATAATAAAAACTCAAGGCTTCAGTCTGCCTATAAGGCTACATGGCAGAAATAAAAACAACAACAAAAAACCCAAACCCCAAACTATTAACTATATATATCCTGGGGAAACAGAACTTGCAGTATTTAGAATTGCTGGTCTAATGCTTCCTCACAGCCTCAAATGTAAAAGTTATGGGTATCTCCTACTCCTAACAAAATCCCACTTAAGAAGTTGTTATGAAATTATTCCATGCTAACAATGCACACGCAGTCTATGAAGCACTTTGAGATCTATGCAAATAAGGAGTTGAACATTATACAAAACAGCTCTAAAACATTAAAAGAAGCAGACTTATTTTCATTTTTTAAAAAGCGTTTAGTTGTCCCAGGCATACAACTTGGCATTTGAACGAGGCTGGATTTTTCCAGGCAATTTTCTCAAACAGCCCCAAGAAGCACAGGTCACTTTGTGATGGCACCACCTTTGGGTGCCCCATAATCAATGAGAGATTAAAACCATAAGCATCCTTGTTTCTTAAGAAGCCTGGTAGAGGGAGAGGTAGTTGGCGAAGAACAAAATCTTTAAAGCCCATCTGAATGTCCCACGAGACACATTTGTACAGTCAGACTAAGAACCTAATTTGCTCTCTGATTATTTACACACTGAATGTGTCCCTACCAGCACCCAAACTGGCTTGCCTTGAAACGCAGATCTCCAGTACAGGACAGTAACCTGTGCTGCCAAGGCACTGCATGTTGTACAGCCCTTTCCCTTCACACTCGAGCAGCAGATTCTTGAGCAGCACCGCAAAAGGCACCACTGCGCAGGAGGAGAGCCAAAGACATGAAGCAATTACCTCTTTTTCCTCAAGGCCACATGATTTTCAAGATAGCTACTGTTATTGCACCATCAGTTGTAAGCTCCTACACAGGAGGGTAATGGCAGCTGACTCCCTTCACGCCTACCAGCGGGAAATGTTTCACAGAAACAGACAATCTTTATCGTTTATCCACTAGTTTCCTTTTACAGTTTAAAAATCAGTAGCCAGTATTAATTCCTATCTGCAAATTTGTCTTCACACAGCTTTGCCTATAAACAATCACCTCATTCTTTTCAGCAACCACATTTGTTTCTAGTTCGGAGTTGCTGCTTTCAGCTCCATTATCTCTTGCTCTGCAGTCACTCCAGAAGAAGTAAGATAGATAGATATGATTAATTCAGATACTGACCATGTGCCATGAGATCTGAGCTTTTATTCTAGTGCTTCTTCTCTACCTCTACCCCCAAGTCCACCCTTGCATGTAGTTACCGTGACTTGCTCAACGGTCAATAGTAGAGCTGTGTGTAGGATGGCAACTTTATAGAAATTGTCTCTAACGCGCTTCTTTTTTTCTGCGTAAAGTGAATACAAGTGGTTTCTTTGGAACATTTGTTCATGGTTTGCACGGTGAACATTGCAACACAATGGATTTTCTACAGGAAATAAGTCATCTGCAACTGGAAAGTCACATGCTTACATCTAAAACAGTGCTACAGTTGGGCCAACTGATAGCCAAGAGGCAACTCTGCACAAGTGATACTGCATGGGATGGAGACAGTTCAGTGTTCGATTGTGGTGACAGAGCGAAACCTCGCAGACCAAAGTCTCCTACTTGAGCACAGAAGAGTTACAGTGAATGCTGCCATGCAGGGTAGAACATCTTTGAGCATGAGTAGGTATTACCCAGAATATTACTATTTCAACACATCAGCTTCACTTCACGGGACTGAACATAATGATGGCAACTTCAACTTAGCAATTAATATAGGCACATGCAAAACCATGTTCACTATCCTTTCTACAAACCATGCAATGACACAGCATTATTTTCAGGTATGGACAAGACCTTGGTTACCGTAACAGCTCTGTGTCCAGCTTTTGCTAAGGAAGTACCAGAGGATACTAATCAACTGCACATTTCTCAGAAGTTGGCTAGATTATTAATAGACTCACGTAACACAAGCTGCAGAGTCCTTTATTTTCAAGATGAAAAATACATAGGAAATGTTCTCAAAAAGAAAGGTTTTGGTGCTTTTTTAATTATTAATTTTAAACTTATTATGGGATACTAATCTATGCGTCTTTATGTGATTTTTATTCTACTTAATAGCATTCAAGTAAATGGAAAGGGGCATCCATGATCCATTGTTTTAAAGAAAAAACATGTAAGGATGTGTAGGACTGTCAATATCAGAGCAAAGAATGGTGGCAAAATTGGGCTAGCTTTAGATTTGCTTCCTTTTTCCTAGCTCCAAATGAGGCTAGGAAACAGGAGACTTGCAGAATCTTCTTTGGCTACTAGTTCATACAGGAATGAAAATGGAACACTGTCTGGGGAAAAAAAAAAAAAAACCAAACAAGCAGCTGTACTTATTTTGAATCATGGAAAACACAAAACATGAGAAAAATGCTAATTCTTGATAAAAACAAATAATATGACACTTTGCATTACAGTGAACTTTAGGGAAAGGACAGTAAGAATTCACTTTTAAAAGACCAAGCTCCTAACTCACCAATAATAATCCATCAAAAAGGATTACCTGTGATTCTGCATGGTTTATCTATTTGAAAGTATTAGCTCTCTGAAGTAATGCTTTCATTGAAACAGTTTTCATTGCAGACTTTCCTGACTTGCCAATCTGAGGTATTTGGAGACTCTGTCAATAATTCAAATACACGAATCAGGCCATTTCCTTCCTTATACCAGCTGTCCAAAAGGTTTTGGGAAAGCGATACTTGTTTTTTCCCAAGCATCCAATAATACAGAACACACATGCAGAAATACAGGTATTTTATACAGGGTACGAGCATGAAAGTGAAACAGGAAGGGAAGAACGGAAAAGCAGACAGATCCGAGATTTGAGAGAGCTCTCCAAAGAAAACTATTTTTTATGGCATGTAGGCTGAAGAAGTTATCTCCTTTGGTTTGCATTGCAGCAGCACAATAAGGCCTGACCTGAGATTACGTCCTTGTCATTTTCCCTGGGGACCATGCAGATATTGAAAATAATAATTAAAAACCAGTTCAGATGAGTTCAGCAGATGAAGGGATGCAGTGCTCCTCAGGCTTCAGACACGCCAAATTGACAATCCCAATTCAGTCGGGATGAAGGCAATGCACTCCTTCGCTCTGTGGCTAGCATGAGAAAGGAGAGATGCAGAAGTGATGGTCACATTCCCTGACCTGAGAGGACGTGACTGCCTCAAGAGTGATGCTGTTGGGCTCCAGAGAAGTTACATCAGCCACTAATAGGTTGCCACTAATTTATGGGCTATGAAGTGAGATTAGAAGCCACGAGGGAAAGGAAATAGATACCTTTCACCCCCAAAACTGAAAGGATTTGGATGTTTCTTAGTTAAAATAGCCTCACCATCACTTTGACAAATTAGCTAGAAAAGGAATTAAAAACACAAACGTCAACAGCAAGGTATCCAGAATTAGAAGCCAAGAGCCATCCAGTTTTCAGGCTTTGAAGTCATAATTCAAACAACTTCAGGCAGAATCTTTTGTGCATCTCTCCTAGGGGCCATTATAATGAAGCCAGTGACTATGAGAAAGCAGATGATGAAATCATTCATATATTATGTACACAGACACACGTGAATTTCTTGAAAACAAATCTCAACTTTTGGACCAACTAAGGATGAGAAATTATGCTAGAAGGTACAGAAAAAATTCATCTGGACTGAGGTAATTTCTATTTGTTTTGATCCATAAGCAATGAAGAGATACATTCAACTGAGCAGATGCTTTGGACAGATTTTTATTTCCTGTATTCCTCACTTGGATGTATAATGGGGCAAAACTGAAGAGAAGCTGTGGGTGAAGGGAAGCACAAACCCTCCAGCTACTTCATGGTGCTACATTTTCTCCATGGACCAGGACCAGGCACACCAGGTTCAGCGGACAGGCTGGTCAGCCATGGGGTCCCAGACCCAGAGGTCCTCACCGCTGTGCTGAGGTTCCTGGAGCTCGTGATGTGCAGCGGGACAGTATTCCCACTGTGGCAGGAACCTCATGCACAAAACTTCACGAGACAGAGACCTAATACGTTAAGACCAATATTCTTCAGTGTGCACAGAAGCAGCTGTAAACCAGGAAAATATTCTGATCACCGTGCAGACAGGACTACCAGCTCAGCACAAAATTTACTGTGTTTCAGGTTGCCTACTAGAGGTATTAGATCTATGTTCATCAACTTATCCCACTCCTGATTCTCACCTTTGCCAAAGTGATAATGAGGGAAAAAAAAAATATTCCCAGGCCAGTAGGTAATTTTTGTGTTTGTGCAATGCTCTTCCTTTGGACATAAAAAATGCCTATCAGACAGGTTATTTTGTTTACATTTTAGGCTACATACAATGCCTTAACATTCAAACCAATATACCTTCCCTGTACAGCTTTAGTCTGGTGCATTGACAGAGTCGGAAGGTTCCCATCTTACACACACTGCCTGGCCGAGCTGTCACACAAAGCAAGCAGCGTAGCAGGAATGACTAATGAAGAAATTTCAACAAAAAGGGATGTAAAAGGATGTTTACAGATTTTCCACATGGCTGTTGTCTATTATGAAGCTATAACTTCCTATCTATTGAGTGTCTACTAGAAAGGCTGAGAATTAAAGATAGAGCCTTTGTGGACAGGAAATGATCCAAGGAAAATTAAACAGATACAGCAATTCACCATCAAAATGGGAGGAAACACTTTAGCCACTAAATAATCAAAATCCTACACGGTACTAGAATGCTATTTAAAATTAGAAATAAAGATTTCTCTTAGACATGCACTTCCTCAAGACCTTACACAAGATTTAATCCAGCCCTCCTTTACTTGATCAGATGGCTATAAATTCCAACAGGAGCTTGACAGATTAACAACTGTAGGATTAGATACATGTTTAATTAAACAAAAAAAATATGATGCGATACGTATGTTTTAAAAACCTAATCATTCTAAGCATGATTGATAAGATATCCAGAGATACATCTGCACTTCAGAAAAAAAAAAAAAGCATTACACATCCATACATGAACAGAGAATTTACAGGAAATAATATGCAGTAATATTTCAACCCTAGGCTTGCACCGAATTGTCAAAACACCATTTAATTTTTCCTCTAAAACTTTCATGAGGCTGCTTTAATATAAACAGACATCACTGAGCTTTGGGAAGAAATATATGATCCAGCAAGATTATATATTTAAAAATTCAGTATCTGTTTTATCAATTACAACCTAATCTAGATTTTTGAACTGCACGATACGTTACGTATGGCAGTTCTCATCTAAATTCCACAGGAAAGGCACTTCCCATCTGCAGCTGAGCTCTCGGTACACACCCAAGGGCTTCGTTCGAAATCTGCTCTTCAGCAGCCAGTGACAGCACCGCACATTGTAGCCGTGCACACAGCAAACACAAAGAGCTGTTAACTATTCATGATAGAGAGCACATGTAAAGGGACTGAAAATGGTTATGTGCAGCCACAGATGCACTGCTTTTACAGAAGTACCCTGGAAGAATACCACAGAAGGGTCTTTTTTCCAAAGAAATTGCTCTGTAAATGCCCAGTTCGAGTCCCGCTGATGTAAAATTAAACTCTTCCCATTAACTTCAGTGAGCTCCCCATCAATTTTCAGATTTATCTTGTTAGAAAAGCTTTAAATAGGATAGCAAACAATCTAGGCTCAGCTTATAGCCAACGCTGGCACTTTATCATACTGCAACTTGTAACCGCCTGCACCAAATCTGACATTGTCACAGGAGGGTTTATAGTCCCCTCAGTGCTGTGAAGGAAGATTCACGAGGGAGTTGAGTATCACTGGTTCTGAACTGGATACGAGGCAGTTATTAGCAGTACTGCTTTGATTATCTGTGTTATGTTCAGACAAGCATAAATTCCTCACATGTACAAGCATCAGGTAGGTCCTGCTGTCCAACAAGCATATATTTTGCCCAAACTACTAAACTCCAAAATAATTTAAAAATATGGTGGGGCAAGATTATTTTTCATTAACAATCACATAACAGGGTGTCAGAATATTCTGGGGAAAGAAAAAAAAAAAGAAAAAAAAAGAAAAAAAAAGAAAAAAAAAAAAAGGAAAAGGGCTCATTCTCATTTCCATCCTTCTTGTTGTCACTCCAGAGCTAAGTAGTGTTAAGTTTTTGGCTTCCTTACCACAACAAAGCTGAGACTCCTCTATGTTTTCACTGAGATAAATGTCAGCTTGACACATTACCAAGGAATGAAACTTGTGCTATCTATTTATATTCAGAGAGGCAATAAAAAAATAAAATCGGGTTTTGATTTTGGATTACTGCCACTGCAAAACAGTAAAAAATAAACAAAACCAAGTATCTAGTTACTTTTGGGCTATTTTAAAGTGGGCTCAGTCTTAACATTACACACTCAGCACAGGCAGAGACCAACAAACAATGGCAGCTCAAGAGATGTGAGTGATTAGATCTTGAATCCATGTATTGTAAATGAAGATAGATGCAAGTTTATCTAGGAATTTCAAATGTCATGGCCGTTTGGAATGGAACTGAACATGCATACAAAGACAAGAAGAGTCCTTATCCAGATTAATCAGGAAACATTGTTTACAATGAAGGAAGAATATAGCCTCCTTCAAACCAATCCTCCATCCTAAAATGCAGATTGCACTAACATGACTACAAGGAAAACATTTAACACAGACATCTTTGTAGATGGAAACATGATTTATGCAGCCCAAATTTCATGAACCTCGGGCCAGAAGTACCACTTCACAGTCCCAAATGCTACGTAGTATCCTGTGGCAGCTTGTGAACTTGTTCTAGAAGGTGCATATTGTGTGTTAGCTATCCTCAAGCATACTTTTGTCCTGTGTTATAGTTGCAGGAGGGGAGTCTGGAGTTACCCAAGGCAAAGGGCTGCTCAGAAACCCATGAGTTGCAAGCATGGAACTCCTTTCCTCCTAATGCCTTGTTTCTCCTAAGTCAATAGTGCTCCCAACACTCATTTAATGGGGCAATACTAAATAAAGATCCTGCTGAAATCACTTTTACAAAACCTTTTGCTTTCAATTTTTTTCTTGCACGCGTGCACTGATGGCAAATATCTTAGAAGTTAATTTCCCAGTTGGAAGTAACCAAAAGGATGAAACTGTCCTCATTAGAATACATAGGAAGAAAGCAATAATCAAAAGCTTCATCCATGCTTAACAAAAATATTGAATTGCACTTTATCTTGCTGGTCAAATTTAAAAATAAAATCATATCGACTCATTAGAACTCAGATTCAGAAACCAACCGTTTAAAAGCACTTTAAAGGTTAAAACCAAGGTTTTACACTCATACAAAATATTTTTAAACTAAAAAAAGAAAAAAAACTAAAAAAAAAAATCCCAAAGGCTTTAATTAAAACACCCGAAGTGCTAATTTCAAGAATAAAATAGAAAACCAGCTGGAAGCATTAATAAACATATTGCTAAATTAAAACTTACACATCGACAATATAAAGGTACTCTCCAGTGCAGTTCTTCCAAAAAAAAGAAACAAATCAAATCCATCCACTAAGAAACTGCTGTACACAACAGGTTTTATACTTGAAAAACTTACAAATGCTTATGTCACACAAAAATGGGGCAATCTAGCAGTCATTTTGGCAAAAGGAATGCCTCTGAAGTTGTGGCATTTCATATGCATGCAGCCTGCGAGGCTCAGCTTAGGTTGCAGAAGATCAAGGCTGCATTCTCAGGCACAGAGAGAAGACTAGAAAAGCAACCCAAAACAACAAACTACTAGAGGTCAGAGTCAATTAAGAGACATCCTCCTGGCTTGTGCAATGAAATCTCATCAAGCCCCCAGAAGTCAGTCCCATGCTTCCATTGACTGGTGAAGAACTGAACAGATTTTAAATTTAATTTGGCCAAATCCAGCTCTGATTGGTGCTACTGAAACACACACAATAAATTACTGAATCGCTTCAGTAGCCAAGATGATTCCAGCTCTCTTATGGCTGCCAGTGACATCTGTAGTGAAAGCAGAGACCTTCAGCAAATCCTTGAGTTTGGTGGAAAACACTGTTTCCCTTCTACCAAAGTCACACAAATTTAGTCTGAATAAATTCACAGGAGGAGGGGAGGAAGAAGCCGATGCTGACACAGAGATGCTGACTGGGAGGAAGACTAGAAGCCGAGCTCCCCAGTGTCCTGATGTGAACCACTAGATAAAAGGAGCCAATTCTGTCAAAGAAGCAAACACCTGCCAGAATTAAGCTCTTCATTTCATTTCCCACGACTTCAGGCTCCTGAAGAACCTCAAAAAATACAGATTGATATGACCTGGATGACGAACAAAGCCTTACAAGAAAATTGGTGGACAGGTAAGGGGAGCACTTTGTCCAACATCAGGCATCACACTAGTCAGCCACATCTCTTGTTTTATTTTACAAACTAGTCATCAGTATTGCACAAGTGTTTTCCTCTACAACTATAGTTTAACCTCAGTATCCACCCTGCTGGTGCCTCTAGCTCCACCAGCAGTTTGCACCTTGCACGGGAGGGGATCAGCTTCTCCTCTGCATTGAGATACCAATCCAAGCTCCATGCACTATTTAACCACAAATTTTGTCTCCTCTGCTCAGCTGGCATCCCAAGGGTTAGGAGGTTAAGACTACCAACAGAAGAGATGCAGCAGAGGCTTATTCACTCGTCTGTGGTGCCATGCACCCACGATGTGGCTACCTCAGCTCTACCCAGGGCCATCACATCAGAGGACCGCACACACTCCCATCCTTCCAACTCATCACACCCTCTGCAGAGGAAGAGGAGGAGGAGGAGCCTCTTCTGTGGCTCTGGTCACATGCCTCAGAACCAGCTAAGCCAAGCCAGAACTACTCGCCTCATTTTAACTGGGTAATAATCAAAGAGCTAGCCCAAGGCAAGAGCCTGACAGCACCAAGGAGTGCATTAGCAAGCACATTGCTAGAACCTCCCTAACAATTAGAGGCTGAAGTGCCAGAATACAGACTTTATTCAGGCACCACAAATACTACAAAATCAGGTGAAGAAAAATTCTGAAACAACCTGTCTGAAGTAACATAGTTGTTGTAATACTGTTTTCTGTATTATAAATTATAATGATACTTGTTTATAAAGCCTTCCATTTCAAAAGTTTGGAGCAGTAGGTTTACACAAAATTTTCTTTCAGAAAGCAGAAGTCTGGCAGTTTTGACCTGATTTTGCCATTTATGTGATGGCTGCAGCACTGAATATCGTGATGAAAGGAATTTCAACTGAAGCGTATATTCTCTCATTTCTACTTCTTAGAGCTTATTCTGCAGCACTTCAGAGAGCTCTAAGACATTGCTGTGTCTCTATCCTATGAGATACAGTACAGATACAGCTGCTTCTTGGGATTTCAAAAATAATTAAAGGCAAGATACAACAAAGCAAGTGTGGAAGAAAGAAAAATGTGGCAGAAGCAACACAAGTCTCTTGCAAAGCAACACATGCGCATTCAGAGTCTGTCAAAAGGTGTACCTTTTTCCATGTTACACATTTATCTCACCTACAAGGCTGATTTGACTGAATAACCCCAAAGCTATTTTATTCCAAGAAAGCAACATGGCTAAAGTTTATCCATTTTGTTACAAATTTGCTACATTTCAACACCCTCCCAGAATTTAAAGTCTTCCTATTAAAAAAAAAAAAAAGGCAGGGATATAGTCTGATTAAAATTAAAAAGACTTCTGTGGTTTTGCTGAAGGTAGGTTTGTATTTGACAGGATTAAGTTTACAACCAGTGTTTTAGCTGTTTGTTATTAGTGGCAGTTCAGAAGCTTCCCCAGTCATATTAAATAAAACACTACCAAACAAACAAAAAACCCCCCCCAAACAGCAGCAGCAAACCCAAGCAAACAAAAAAAGGCAGGGATGGCAGATTACTTCACTGTAGGAAGAGCTGCCCTGACTTCCTGAAGTCTGAAACTGCCTGTAGTCTGTGTAGAGGAGCCAAAGATGGCTCTGATGGAGGGGTCTCACCCTCCCTGCACATCACTGCTGTAACCCACCCAGCCATTGCAGCAGGTGGCTGGGAAGTGCCCTCAACCTGAGACACCGAGAAAGGTGGGCGGACACAGTCACGGGAACATTTATGCGTGGAAATCAAGTCTCACACAGCCTGTTGTAGCTCTCTTGCAGTGTTTTTCTGAACTCCATTAACAACATATGCACCTGATGAGGCCAAGGTTGCTTCTTCCCTAACACACTAGTGGTCTTTGGAGAGCTGAGCTCCAGGACCTCTGCATGCTCTTTGCTGCCCGGGTCCCAGTGAGCAGCGGCCGGGCAATGGCACTTCAGACAACACAAATCTGAAAGGGAAACCCACAACCAGTCCCCTTCCACCCATGGCACACTGACAAGATAAAGCCACTTCTTACAGGAATTGCCTGTATGTCCCATAAAGGAGGTGACAGAGGTATGAGAGATGACAGTCATCACCCCCCTGTCTTCTCCCCAAAGCAGAAAGTTACTTATTAAAGACTTAAGTAATCACAAACAGAAAGCAACAAGGGTAACATCAGGCTGGAGATGAAATAATTCCTGCACAGATAATGTACTAATGATTAAATATATTAACATAAACATGTATTATTTATGGATGAAATGCATAACTTACTACTGTTACAGTCTAGAGCATTTACAGTTTCCAGAGTGAGGGAAATGCACAGGAAGCACAAGTAGTTTGTCATTTTATCAACAGCTCTTGAACCTCCAAAAATACTTTTTAACTATATCCATAAAAATTATAGACCACAGCCATGTTTGCCTTGTGATTACTTGAAAGCTAAATAAATCTTTTCTTTGAAGCAGAAACAAGGGTTTTGAAGCTTGTACCAAGTTTTCAGCCACAGATTTTATATATAACAGCATGGATTTAAAACTTATTATACCCCAAAACAGGATCATTTTTGGAAACACCCTGCTTGCTGCTTCGATGGGTTTCCATTTAATTCAACCACCGTAATTGTACAGCTCCCGCAGTGCTCAGAACTAGTCAGGAAAACAAAGAATATTGCAGAAGTTTCCATTTATAGATGACTGGACTCCAGTTTAGTGATCTTGCAACCAGGAGCAGGATATGTCATTCTCTTCTTTTCAGTATCACATTGCAGAAGCAATTAGAAACAGCCTCAAATGACATGAATTCTGTTTTCCTGACTTCATACGTACATGTATATATAAATATACACACACTTATCTTAAGCCTTTTAGATCACCCTCAAGTCCCAGCTCTGAAAAACTAACACTACTTCTACATCTTCAGTCCCATCTTTGCAATCAGAGACTTCATTAACAGCATATATTCCCCATATTTCATTAGGAAAAATTACTTCAGGACCACATCAATCCCGAAGAAACACTGCCAAGCTTAGCATTCCCTTCAGAAGAGCCCATGTGAAGAGATGGTGCTTGACAACATCTGACAGCTGCAGAACCATCTGGGCAGGTTAGCTGCTGGTGAAATGAAGATGGGACATGGCTTGTCTCATCTTTGGATATTGCAGCCCCTTAAGGGGCTCAAACTCGGAAAGAAAAGGCACTATGGAAATCAATCCTTCTCCTATAAGCAAGTAGCCTGCTGAACTTGTCATCATGAGAAATCAGTGGGCCCGGAATGCAGGTCCATTTCTCCGTACTCTACAGCATCCAGCTTTGCTGTGTTGCTGGCAATGGTGTTAGAAGGGCTATTAAACATCACGTGTAAGGTTTTATGACAGTCTAATTACAAAGGAGGCAGGAGAAGATTCATTGTCTCCTCCCTGTCTCCCTGTGGTGCTTTCCCAAAGCACCATGATCTGTTTATGTCAGAGAAGGAAGAAATAACCCAAACTAAATTCTGGAATGCAAATTTTAAATCCCAAATCTTAAAGAAAAAAAGCAGCAATTTACATTTGGGGTACCTGTAGCTTGCCAACATGTTGCTCTTCATTGCTTAGGAAACCTTTGTGACTCTGTAGACCTTTTGTGCTGAAGTTGTATGCACCGAGTTCAGGCTGAGTTTTCTGAGAAGCCACAGCCAAAACAACCCAGTCACTTCCAAGAATGTAGCTGGGTGAAAAAAAGGAACCTTTTATTCAGAGAACACAGGGCATTGAAACTTGTCCCAGCGTAAATGCTTTTCACTCCCGAACTTGTGAGTGCTTGAACTTGGAATCCCAAGGTGGTTTATCTACAGTGTTTTATCTGCAGGTTCATATAAGTCAGGTGAACTAAAAAACATCATCCTGACCACTGTTTTGAAAACCTTCCCATTTTAAATTAGGTATGATGGAACGGATGGCAAATCTGCTAATTCAAGGGACAGAATTAAGACTTCTCAGTCATTTCATAAGCGTAAGTTTCAACAGCACTTATTGGTAAAAAATATGCTGTTGGGATGTGTAATACTTTCGTCTCACAGATGTAACCAAGTTCAATTAAAGTCCATCAAGGACTCTTGTCAGATGAAATCTGAAGAGAGATTTACTTGAGGGTGACGAGAGAAATATTTAAACTTCTATCACAGTCCATGTAATTTCTTTGAGAAACTTTTGTTTCTACCCATCAAAGATATAAATTCTATGTATAAAATATGTGTTCTACAGCATCTTCCCTTCCATTCAAAAAGGCTGATTCCCATTTTAATACAAAGCAGAATTAAACTGCGATCTCAGCTTAGCATTAATGGGGACAGGAAACATAGCACCCTAAGATAAAGCGCCTATAACGTACATAACTTATCTGTACAGAACAAGCTGGCAGAGTAGTTACGTCTTTAGCAAACCACATAATATAAAAAGGATTTACTTGCATGCAAGAACATTTGCAATCTCTATGCAGTTTTACTTTGAATAGATTTAACATTTAACTAGTTCAACCACATTAATCCTTGAGCTCCAGACTCCTGGAAAAGTATTTATCATTTTTCATTTAGAACTAAAAATGACATTTGCAGCAACAAAAGGTGCAATTTCAAAGAACTGTATGCAAATTTTAAACATCACTATCTAAATAAATATGGAAACCTCCCAACTTTCTCAGAAAAGTAAGATTCATAGCAAAGCTGCACTATTCTAATTTATACCAGAATGAGTTTTAAGCTTTAAAAGCCAGAACTTGGTACAGCTTTTTCTTAGATAGGAAAGCCCATCATTTTTGAAGTGTCCCAATTGCAAAGGCTAAATTGTAGCAGTAATGGTGAAATACTCCAGTCAGAAAGAGCTCTAGATGGAAAATTTAAATGAAAAACCAACTCAGTGCAGTTACTGATAATGCAAGCTAATTAAGCGCATTTTTGAACATTTTTCCTATTTCTTCACTGTGATTTCCAAGTTTGCTAAAGAGTTTCCTATTGTGCTGCACACCATGCTCCAGGGTTGGCAACAGCTGCCCTTTAAGCAACTCCTTTATTTAGGACTTTGAAAAGTAAAGTTTATCTTGAGATAAAGGTATAGAGAAATGGACTAAAGGAAAGTGTGTTTTACTGCCACTACACTTGCTTTCCTAATGGAGATGGGCAGGTGGGTGTTTGTATGGCTAAATCCATCTCCAGTTGTCTCCCATTCCCTGCCACAATTCACTGCCCCCTGCCCTGCTGCAGACCACGACCTTCAAAAAAAACCAACCACCAACCAACCAACCCAACAAAAAAACCCCACAACAAACCCAAAATGCAAAAAATGCTCCCTCTAGATATTAATCCAAGAAAGGAAAAAAACATGAAGCAATTGAGAACAAACAGAAGAGTCCTGTACATTTCTCACTCCAAGCTTGTTAAAAATATGCAGATACGTTTTGACATTTTACCGTGTGTGCGTTTGACTAAGACAGTACATACGGACCAGCAGACAGAGAGGTTGCCATCTTCTCCTGTCCTGAGTAACTCCTGTGTAACTCCATGGCACCCGGCCCACTCTTCTGGTTCAGCAAACTATAACTTGCTCTTCGCCTTGATGTAACTTGGCCCCTCTCCACAGAGGAGACTCGCACAACAGCTCCACCACCACTGTGGCTGGCAAAATTTCCTTGGAAGCCAAACCTTCCCCTCAGCTTCAGATGGACACGAAATATGACTCCACCTTCTGCAGCAGTGTCTGATTTTTCAAAAAAAATAGCTCATGCATTGGTTTGTGAAATCACATGTTAAAGTGTGCCTCTTTATCAGAAGCCTCCTGCAATAAGCTGCATCCCCAGTAAGTCCAGTAACTTCCCTTCCCTGGCGAGCTGCAGGAGAAGAGGAGCTGTTGCTTCTGTCTCCTGCTCCCCACGAGAAGCCCCATCCCTTTCCAGCAAGCAGCACTCCATCTGCCTGTCATCATATCTCTCCGATAACCTGTTTTGAGAAACCACTATGACAGCTTGAGTGAGTCTCATCTGACTATTGGGCCTGAACTCAGATATTCCTTCACCACCCAAATCTCTTCCATCACACTTCAAAGCACCTTTCTCTCTTTTTTTTTTTTCCCACTCACCCTAGCAGACTTCAGAAAAATCCCCTGTACAGCAAATTTTGCTCTCTGTATCACATTCAATTTGCATTTCCCAGCTAAAAATTGTCATATTTTCTCCCACCAGTTGAAACTTCTGCTGTCAACTCTCCCAGCCCTCTTAATCAAGCATATTTGTCAATGTAGTTGCAAGTATTCACGCTGCAAATGTATATGCTTGACAAAGCAAAGGTATACGTAGGAATAAGTTGCTGAAGAGATTTATGACTTGAAGGAGACATTAATTTCTCTCCTGCTTCCCTCTCCTCAGTTCAATCCCTCTTCAAGGGCTTGTATTTTCCTCCTGCCGGCAGGCACCTCTGTGCCTCTTGTTCTGAGCTGTTGTGTCCTCAGCTTGCTTCAGTCTTTCTAAAATATATTGCAGCATCTTCACCTCTCTCTCACAAGCCTCATGTTCAGACTGAGACAATGCAAAAACCCTAATCCCACTCTTTAAGGACAAACCAGGTTAAACAAAAAAGCTCTGCACTGCCACATCGCAAGCAGGAACATTCTGAAATAACAAAATGCATATTGCTGTGTTTAATTACAACCAGAGAGCTGTTTGGTTGTGTTAATGAACTTACAGCATCTCCAGTGGTTTTGTTAAAAACTTCTTTGACTTCCTGGCTTCAATACACTCTTGTCCATATTACACAGTACCATGGGGTTTACACTTGTTTCAAGGGTATTTTTTGGTTTTGTTTGTTTGTTTTTTGTTTTTTTGCTTTAGCTTCACAATTTTTACCTTCCACAAAGTCTTTCCTGTCCTGGCTGAATTTTCTGCCTCCACCACCTCCTCCCTAGAACCTTTTCTCATCCTTTATTGAAACAAACAAACAAACAAAACTCCAACCAACCAACAAAACCACAAACAGACAAACACCAAAAAACCCGCCCATATTCTCTTCCTCACCTCACCCACACGCCGACAGATGCCCACTCAAACTCCCAGGCTTGTTTGTGATCTGCCACCTGCACACTCTGCTGGAGAGCACTTCCAGGCAGCTCTGCTGCCCCCTGAAACACACTCTGCGAGCCCACCTGGACATTGCTCTTCTTTCTTCTTTACCTTATCAAAGTAGCATTCTACCAGAGTTATACCTTCCCTTGAAAAAAGAGCTGGCTGCAGCTATGCTCTCCCAGACAGATTTGGTTCGCCTCAAGTAGAGAAACAGGTTTTATTTCCAAGCAAATAAACAAGCTCCACTGAGGATGGGAGGGAAGCAGCACAGAAAAGGAAGTATTGCAAACATACAATTTCTAGTAAGTCTCTGTCGGTGAATCTTCATTTCTTCACTCCATGCAAAGCCTACACTACCAATCCACTTAAATGTAATTTTGTTTGCAAGAAACAGCACTTTGTTCCTCATCACTGGCTTCCTGAGTTTAGCAGGTTCACAGGGGCATTCACAATCCCTTTGCTGTCCACTTCATTAGTATGAAACCTTCCACCTCTACTTCAGCTTCCCACGAGCTCTAAAGATCAGGATATACAACTAAAATGCACTTTGCTCGCAAGTAAGCACAGAAAGGATACAATGGAACAAAACCCTGTAAGTACGGTTTATTTCGGGGCTTGCAGCTGGTGCTACAATCCCTCACTTAGTGGATAAACTTTAATTTTTCTTCAAAGATTGAACAGCAGAAGCAACACCTTCCCAGACTGTTCAGCTAACACCACTTTTTCCCTGGACACAAAATAAGTCAACCTGGTTTTTATGCCAGTTTGCTCCCTGACTTCTCCAACAGAGCAGCGGTTGGACACTCCAGCTTGCCTGGATTGTGGCCATTTTGGGGAGTGGAAACAGTATACTGGTGTCATAGGGCAGTGGACTGGTGAGGGAGAGGGCAAGGAGAAGCATATACAGAGAAATTTAAATACCTCCTTTTAATCCTTCTGATCCTTAAAAGTCTTTGGAAGTCATACACGTGTGGCATTTCCTACTTGTAGACTTCAGCAGGATTTTGCATGCAAGATTTTCATTGTACCGAGACACAGTAAGATTGAAGTCTGGGCTGCACTGAGCTTCACAGGTAGAATGAAAGAGGTCTTAATAAAACAACAGATGGCAGAAAAAAAATCAGTTATTAAAGAAGAAAAGTCCTCAATGCCATGGGCATCTATCATCTTTCAACAGTGTTTTTATGTCACAGATGCTTGGGTCACACAATAGTACAATACATACTATTGTAATCTTGCTTAAAAGCATCTTTCCTGGAGCCTGAGGCAAGTGGATGAGAGCTATATTTCATACTTTTTTTTAATTAAATAATTTTTCCTTCACGTGCTGTTTTAACAGATGAGTGCCTCCAAAATGCATCACAAAATGAGTACATCTCCACAAACACACACAACTGCAGTGAAGTAAATTTGACAGCACAAACCCAGTAGACTAATAATCTTAAATAAAAACAAGCAAAGAAAGACAATAAGACCAAAGGACCATACAATCCATTTGGGAAATGCTTCCTGCAGCTGGGGTCAGAGAAGCTCCCTGCCGCGCTAACATCTGCATGAGCCAGAGGGAGAATTTATTTCCCCCTCTCCCCAGAAAGAAACAGAAAGGGAGGGAGAAGAGGAAATGGCAGACGGCAGATAATCTCTATTTTACACTGACAGACAAAATAACAATGGAAAAAGACCACTGTCCTCTGGAGACCGCAGGAAACCAGTCACAGGATGTGCCCCTTCCAATTCAATGTGTTAAGTCTATGCTCTGGCCACTGAAATATGATGGGATTTTTCTTAAAGTCAACACCACAAGCAGCATCACATTTTACAGACCCTCTTACTATTTGTATGTTAAAGAATACAAATATATTCTTAAATAAATATACATATATTTAAGCCTAAAAGCAATGATACAAAACCTGTTTGATATACATATAGCACTTATGACCTGGTTTACATTGTTCCATTAAACCCAAAGAAGAAAACTTCTCGCGGACACATCTGACTTGGGTTTTTTTCTGTTTAAAGAAGCAAAAACAAAATTGCAAATCCAAGTTCTATCAAAAGGCTTTCAGTTAACCTTTTCTCAGAGCACAGTATAAATGTTTACCCACCTCTCTCAAAATGTCATCAACTTCATGCTGGGGACATGCAGTGTGGGCACTGAACCAGCTTTTATTCATAAAATAATGTTAATGAGCACAGGAAACGGTTGGGGTTTTTTTAGTTTTCTTTAGACTCCTTAAAGTGTTTTACCAAGTGCCTAAATACTTCTGACCAAGGGCTTTTCAGAATTGTTTTTTTAATTATAATTCATAAGCAGCTTATACAAGCACACCAGGGATTATACGAATCAAATATTATTTTGTGTTTTAAAAAATATTTTTATTTCAAATAAAAGTAAATTGCCAAACAAGATCTCTTCTCCCCTAAGCTCCCCTCACAATCTCCCCTTCTTTTCCCTCTCTCTCTCTCCTTCTAAAAGCCAAGGTGGTAGTAACAAAACAAAACCAAAATCCTTGCACTCTATCAATACAAATTATGAAAAACTTTCAGTTCACATTTAACAAGGGCTTCATTCATAAACACCTCATTCAGCAAGTAAAAGTTGTATGTAGTTACTTCCCTGCATGTCTTCTGTGCAGCCTATAATCTTGTTTACCAGCACAAGTGCATTTCATAAAATCTTATCACCTCCATTGCAAGCACTCCTGAGATTTATATACTTCCCTGAAGTCTCTTGCTGAGAGTCAGAAAAGGACAAGAACGATGACCTGATGAGTTTGTGCTTTGACATGTAGGGGTGGGGGCCTCCAAACAGTTTTGAGAAGTGTTTTAGTACTTATTTTTAAACAGAAGATAGACTAGGTGGTAAAGTTAAGAGAAATTAACCTGAGAGTATTAACTGTCAAATGAAATGAGGGAAGTGAGATCATAGGACTGGAGCTGCATGAAAAGGAGTGGTGATGGTTAATTAAGATTGTGATGATAAGTGTCAAAAGTTAAGTTCTCAATTTCCCCTACACCTTTCAAGTATAATTAGGTTTCAAATAAAACAGAGTAACAGTGCTGATAAACAAGTGACTGCTTGTTTATGTTCTGAGTCTGCCTTGTGTTACCTGTGAAGGACAGTAAGGTCTAATATACATCCATTAAAGAGCTGTTTCACATTCTTTAACTGCAGAGCTCTTATCATGGTACGGACCAGACTCCTAACTATTTGTGTTTAAAAAAAGCCATGCTGGTCACCCAAAACCACATGGTATGAGCCAGATAGTTCGAAAAACAGAAGTCTGAGCTGTAAGATCCTCCGGGGTGCCAGGCTTCCTCGCAGTAGGTAATGCACCACCTCTAAACCCCTCAGACCACTTCCCCCCATGTGTACAACACGGTCCCATGGCAGGAACGGAGCGACGAGGAGCCTGCAACGCCTACGGTCCCCAACAGCACCAAATTTCCATTCTGCGTTGTGCCTTTCTGGTTTCTCGCTCGCACAAAGGCTGGTTTGTCGTCTTTGCCATGAGCACTGCAGGCAACAGCAAAGCAGGGTGGTTCGCGTGTGCTGACTTGCAACACCAGCGAGTAGCAAGACCTCTCTGATTATCCAGTGTGCTGCTTCATACCTGGACAATGTAAAGCTTCACCCCTTGGCTTTTGCTGCCCGCCCCCCCTCATCTCACTGCAGATTTGTATTCAAAGATCAATTACAGGCATTTGCGTGACAAAAATATTAAGGTTATGAAATTACGTGGGCAAACACTAGACTTTCCAGAGCTGTTATTGGTTTTGCCACTTGCATTTGCCTGCCCTCCCCCAACCTGCCCGTGACTTCGCTGTGATGCAGTTGTTAATTACATGATTACACAGAAAGTTTTCCACAAGAGCACAGCTTCCTTCAGTGCCTAAAATGGCTGGTGCTTATTCAATGGGATCATGCCTTTTTTTTTTTTTTTCCTTTTTTTTGACATTCACTGTCATTTCACAGAACACTCTGCCCAGCCTGCTCTGGAAACACAACTACTTCACTCATGGGCCCCAGCACTGCTCAGTGCCTGAGTTTCTCCTCACAAAGCATGCATTTTTTATAGTATCCTAAGACACCAGGAGTATTATTGGCACTTTATGACAAAGAGAAGATAAATTCAAAAGTGTTCTTTATTTAGGTGCCCAGTTTGAGACAACCGAGGCCTGACTATTCAGTACACTCACAGCAATGAGTCCATTGATTTCCTGTGCAGTTGCACATACTCAACACTTCTTCAGTCGTCGCACACTCTATTAGCACAGCTACACAGCAAAATAAGTCACTTTTCATAACTGTGTGCTTAAGTAGATTTTATTTCCCAGATATCAGATAGCTTATCAGATAGTTGCCTTTTCCTTTCTTCCAATCTCCCCACCTCTTTCTCGTAGCACCTCCCAGCTCCTGCGACAGATGAAGCTCTGCTTTGGCATGAGCCAATCTCTCCTGTTACAGTCTCAGTCTGCTCCTGGCTGCACAGAAGCAAGCAGGGATCTTCTCAGCTGAAAATCCCAGGATCATACCATGCAACTAAAACCCAAACTGTAACACACACATATACTAATGCTGCAAGCATTTACACATGCTTGACTGAAGTAAAAAACAAAACAAAAAAAACCAACCAACGGAAAGGTTGTTTGAAATGATGCTATTTTAAGATCGTTAAAAGCAAACTAACTTTTCCCATCCCCTGAGAAGTTTTCATCACATGAGCGCCTGTGATTAATCAGCAGGCTGATGCACAGTGTCTCTGGTTTAAGCTCAGGGAGAAACTGGAAACTTCACACTGCTTCTATCTCTGTGCTAAGCAGAATCTGGGAATGAAGAAGGTGGGTACACAACACTTCATTTGTCAACAGATTTCATGGGTTGTTGCTATCAGCAGAAGGGAAGAACCCAAGCCATCAAATCCTCAGTTCAACTGTCTCCAGATCAGACAAACCAGACTCTGGCATCCATGACTTCTTCCTCAACCTGCTTGAAAGTCTTTTCCCTGTCATGGCCTATGCAGAAAGGCTAGAGAAAATGGACAAGTTAATTAAAAAGGGGAGACAATGGGAAGTACACAAGCAACCTTGAAAGACAGAGAAGGCTTAAAGAATGAGGCAGATTTTGCACAGAGTAGTAGTGTATTTTACTAGCATAAGTAATGCAGACAAGAATAACAGATAGTTTTCAGGACTTCTGCCCTATCAGTCTTCTGTTTCCCAACACAAACTGAGGATAACAGAGAGGCTCTGTATGAATAGCAATGCCAGCTAGATATTAGAACCTCTCCAACTACTGAAGCGTAGAAGAGAACAGTTGGGCACATTGGAAATGCTCTTTCCTTGAACCCTCTGGGAACAGGTTAGGCTATTAGGAGTCAGTAATGACCTGTGTTCACTGTATTCTAACTCATACTGTCAGGGCAGGAATTATTTCAGTTCCATTCCCATCCTTATTTTCTACAATGCACAACTTTGTGCCCCTCTATGAAGTTGTTCTCAGAAAAGCAAGATTCATAAAACCCCACCTTGCACCCGCCTGCCCTTATTTCAACATGTCTGTATACTTTGTGGTTTAAGACCTAGCCTGAGTCAATGCTGATTTAAATACATACATGTTATGGCAGTACTGGACACAGACACTGCAAAAAGACAAGTGAGATACTTGGTAGAGATTATGGGCAGACATCCCTCCCACTTAGCACCCATTACCAAACATTGCTGATGTACTCGCTCTAACAGCAGCCAGAAAGCTCTGGGCACGTGTTTGTAACTGAGCTGGCAATTAAAGACTATTCTTTGCCATACCAGTACTTAGGAAAAGCAATTTTCCTTACAGAAGCAGTAGGTTATTCGTATAGAAGTATTAGCAATATTTGAGGAGTGACACTTCTCCAAACACTTCACTCTCCTTTATGAAGAGCCCAGCAAGTCTCTCTCAAAAAGCAGCATGGCTACTGCAACTGCAAGCTCCTGACTCTCTGAAGTAGCTGTGAAATTATCTATTCTGGACATATATTATCAGCCCCCACAACTATATAACACAGGGAAGATTATTAAAAAAAAATGACTATGTCAGGATTTTTTTTTCTTCTAGGCACTTCCGTCTAACAGTTTAGGTAAAGATGATTAGGAAGAAAAGAAGAGGTTTTTCTGGATGTGAGTAGCCACAGCTGAACCTACTGGAATTTGGGTTGCCATCATCTCTGTGGTGAGGGTAGATGTCCACACTGCGTCTGTAGCTCAGCCAGCCTACAGCTGTCGGGACGCCTTTGCACTAAAACATCAGCCCAGGTACTGTAGTAACAGTGGTGTGGACAGATGGACAGACATCCCCACACCCCTTTTGCCTTTTCACCAAGAGTCAACACCCCAGTCTGTGCAAGCTGCCCAGGCATGAGCAGCCAGCGATGGGCAGACACAGCCCTTCTGCTCTCTCACAGGTGGAACTTAACGGGATGGTAAAAGCAAGACAGATCACGCCTCAGGGTAACTATAAAGGTCCAGCTCAGAGCTCTGTACAGAAGAGTGCTACTTCATCACACCTACAAGGGCGGCAGCCTCCAGTGGAAAGACAAGCCCCAGCCCAGTAGCACAATTAAAAAAAACCCAAGGCACTGTCAAATCTTGAATATACCCATTAGACCCCTCTCATGGGCAGATAAATCCCTTTCACTGTATCTGTTTAACAAAAGAAAATATCAAAATAAGCCAAGACTGCACAATTTGTCCAGCCCTGCTCACTGAGAACTAATGCAAGTTGCTTACCCACAAAACGTAAAAAAAGAGATGGTTAACCAAACTGACAAATCATCCAGTGTTTGATAGGAGCATGTAATAAACACCAAGTTTCTCACTCAAAATTGCAGCAATAAGTTTCTTCCTCTTGTCTCACTCTTCCTTCCTTTTCTCTAGAAAATGCATTTAGCTTGGAAAAAAAATCCAGAAAAAGCAGAAAAAAGCAGCATGCTGACTGACACCTTCACTGATGTCGAAAATGCAGAACGAATATGAAGGTTCAGAGCCTGATACTCTCAAAGGAAAGGGCTGCCCCTAGTCAAAACTGCTAGATTAAAATGCACAGATAGAAACCTCAGCCTAGAAACAGAGTTAAAAGTTTTGTCTGCTCCCCTTTCTTCTCTCTTTAGTCACAAATTTCACTTACACCAAGTAGTCTCCAAAATTTTTACTAAAATCAGATGAGCAAGACCTTAAGGGGAATGGGCAGACAGTTCTTGGAATGGAGAATGAAAGAGATAATAGTGAAACTTCACTTTTAGGATGTTAAAAATCCCTATTCCTAGGAAGAAGAGATACAAAATTAGTTTTACATATTCTGGGTATTACCCACACGATTTTGAATATAGTAAGGCATTATTTCTGGTTACATACAAGTCAAGCATTTTTCTGACAGACTTCAGGAGGAACATTACTCAGACGGGGATGCAGTTGTGTCCCTTGAATGCTGCGACTGGCTGGTAGAACAAACCTGGGAGATTGCTGGGCATGCCTAGAAGCCAAACTGGCTATTGGGTTTTAAAACCCTATATTGAGCATTGCCAATTCAAGCGGTTTGCATTACTTTTGCTTTATAAAAGTCTGATAAATAAGTCTACTGACAAAGATTTTTCATTTTAAAAAATCCCCAACATTTCTTCTGGTGTTGAGTGGCTGCAGTTTTGAACTTTCCAGAAATAAGCATCAATAAATTTAAAAACCAAGTTGTAATCACCGGACCAATTAAGCTTTGTTTCCTACCAATGCATCCTCCTGTTCTCCCCGCTTCCTACTCACTTGGATCCTTGAGCCTTCCCTTTCATCTACCCTTTTCTTCCATGTCTTCTGACGCCCTAAAGAGATGAGAGAAGAGCTACGTCTAGACGAGCAAAACATACGTGCTGACTTGGTTTGGCAGCTCTCAGTTGTCTAACAGCCGTAAGCAGGGACTTTGACTGTCCCTCCAGGAGGGTTAAAAGCATCGTGTCTCCTCTGCCTACCTGTCTCTCCTGAAAAAAAGTTGCTCATGAAGATCATTCACAGCTGTCTTCAAATTTACTCCAAGAGATCAAAAGGCTCCAAGTTTGAGAAGGACAAGTGAACAAATTGCATAAGACATATGCCTAGAGGAAATCCAGAATGTATAAAAATCCATGCTTCAATGTTTATTTATTTTTCTATATTAAAAAAAAATCTGCACTATACTTTTTAATGCTGGTAAAGTTTTGTAATATACAGTCAAATGCATTGTGTGGTCTCTTACACATCAGAGCCAGAGGGAAAGGAAACTGCAAGTATAGTTTCAGGAAGCCAAAAAAGTGGCACAAATCTTCAAGTATTCATTATACAGACCTAAAGAATTTATTATACTTTATATTATTAGGCTTAGTTTGTTTGATAAATACTCTTCCTAAAGAAAGTAAAATTGCACATAAGGAAAAATGAAATGGTATTAAAAACTTAAGCAAAGAAACCTAACTCACAGGTGCCAACAAGGAACTTGAAATTAATTCGGAGAATTCTGGCAACTCATCATAAATGAGCTCTCACAGGAATACCAAAATTAGGTTAGCAGTTTCTTGTTGAACATCAGCTAGAGAGAAATAAGAATAATGATTTTTTTAAAAAAAATTTTTTAAATTAAGAACTACTGCCAAGAAGGCTTATGCTGTTTTTTTTCAGGACTCAGACACTGTTAACCAGTAAAAAATTATCATCCAGTTCTCTCTCTCCCCTTGAGTTAAAAAGGAATCAGATTCCTTCTTTAACATGTTCTCCTACTCCCCAAAACCCAAAGAAAGAACTGTTCAAAAACAGTTACCCACCTATACAGGCAATGGCATGTACTATACCTGTAGTCCAAGCATATGGCACATACTCAGATTTAAGTGTAACCAGCAAAGGACATTTGCAAAATTAACATTTAGAAATTAAGTTACTTGAGATCCTCCTTACCTCTTTTGTTTTGGTTTAATACATTCTGTCCTTTGCTTTGCCTCTTTAACAAATGTGATAGATGGTTTTAAGTTGCTAAAAAGTAATTCTTGACGAGATTGACACTTGGAAATTGCTACAAGAGAGATGCAGCAGGAATAAGGAGCCACCATCAAACAGCAGCCAGTACGTGATGTGCTCACGGTCAAAAACTACAGAGCTGCATTTCAAGCAGTAAGCCAACACAAGCTTGTCAGAGAATAAAGTCATGAGATGATGGGGGGAAAAAAAAAAAATCTGACTCACATCTATAACATAAAAGGACCATTTCTGACATTTCTGGTTCACACACATACTGCACAAAGACAGCGGGTGTGCTTGAACAGCCCAAGGTCGGTCTTCCTGGAAGGCAACCCCATCTTCAGCAGGGTATGATATTTGGCTGGGGGAGGGAGTAGGTGGGCTTAGCTGTTTGGAAAGCACTGCTAATGCTTTAACTATTGCAAAACAGCAGAGAAAAAGTGGTTTAAAATTACTGATTCCTCCTAAACAGCACACTGGGGTGGCCTCAAGTGCCTCCTGTTGAGCAACACCCCAGCTCTTACCACTACCACTCCTTTTATAGAGGCCTTTGCTTCTTTGATTTTTTTTCTTTTCCCCCCAGAAAGATTATAAGTAATATACAAAGAAGTCACTGTATTGCTTGGGAACATCTGCCAACATTAACAGAAGAAGAAAATTGAGAACATTTTTAGGATCAGCTCCTATTACACCAGTCCATGTACTAGCAATTTCAAGCCAGCATATATTAGCTAGAAATCAACCCTACCAACTAGTCTTCCAGACAAGGCAATCAAAATATGTATATTAAAAATATGTGAGTCACACTGGTAGAACCGATCTCCAACATTGAGTACCGTAGATTTAATTAGAAGGTGTTAACAAGTATAAACACACTTATTCCATAAGAAAAAGACAGCAGCCTTTGAGATTTTCGGCAGCAGCTCCCACCAGAATAGGTGGGACCTTGATGGCCCAATGAACCCACGTAACATTTCCAGCTCCAATTTCCAACGCCTTCTTCCTCTCCTCCAAAACCACTGCAATATTTAAACATTTGGGGTTGGTAGCACTTGCTTCCAGTCCCGACACCATCCAAATTTTACTCAAACGAGCTGGCAGGGACAGGACACAGCAAACTGAAGGTGCTGGCATCATCTCGAGTGGGTATCGATCTCCTGCCCTCAGTGCTGTTGCCTCATCTCCCAGAGTTTTTATCAAAATAATATACACTCTATGGAGAAGGGCACCTTTCATGACTTCTCTAGTTTGCTAACAATAACCTAAGTTACCTTGCATAATCCATTTAAACAAATATTAAGTATGAGATGATACACAACCCCCTCACCTTCCCATGGAAACTATTTTACTCAAGCTGCCACCGAACACCAGAAAGCCGGTGAGCTTTTCACATGAATTAAATCAAAACTGGAAGAAAAATTCAAAATGCTTTAAACTCTCACTGTCTCCACCATGAGAGCTTACATACGGCATCAACCAACCATAGTTTCTGACTAAAATAAAAGCAAAACGAAGCACACACCCTCCAAAATGGTCAACCTCACCTCACTGGCCGTGGCAAGAGACATTCTCCAGCACTGCCAGCAGTACCCGGGGAAGGTCTGTGTCCCTGAGGGGCTCAGGGGGGTGCAGTTATTGCTGCCAACAGGCAAAACTCCACATTTCTCCACGTAATACAGGGATCAGTTTAGTAGCAAGCTTCCACTTTGGTATGGCTCTCACACACCATCCTTCTGCTAAATAATGATGCCTGAGTAACCTGAACAAGCTGTGTAACCCAAGGTTCATTTCCGTACCAGGGGGGCTTCTTACCTCTGAGCCCCACTCAACTCAACCTACGGAGTTTCACTCCAACAGCTGTAAGGAGTGAAAGAATACAACTAATTCTCTGGGGCAGGGCAAAAAATAATCCACCTTTTTAATTTTTTAATCATCATGAATATAAGCAATTCTGCAGCATTGTGAACACCCATTAGCTCAAGTATAAACAGCTCGTTTATGTCAGGATACGAGGATTTGCAGGCAAGGGAGAAGACTGAGGTAAGCAAGCATTCAGACCAGATTGCCATAAGCAGGGCTATAGGAACAAAACAGGCAAAAGAATAACCTCTAAAAGAGCCTCTGACTGTCACAGCAGTGCCATGAACCTAGTACAAATAGCCAAAGAAAAAAAAATCACAGGAGGAAAACAGTGGTGGCAACAGCCAGAGTACAAAGGGAGACTGAAGACATTCCCTGGTGGGGACAAATACAGAAGGGGAATAAATCCAAAACCAAAAGTCTGACAATTCCCCTCCCTCATCCACTTTGACAGGTCAACCCTCTCTACCACTGCTTCCTTTTATGCCCGCTGGGTTAAGGTTTCTTTCTTCTTCAGTTGTGCCAAGAGGTCCACGAGGCACGGTGACCGTTCAGCCCAGCCACCTCCCTCACCACCAGCCAGCTGAACAGCTGTCAGTATCCACTCAACACCACAGACACTGACCTTGCCAGAGCTTTTCAGAAGCCAGCATTTGCTTAACTGAACACTAACAGCTTACACATGAAAGCAGACATATACATGTGGAAAGTTTACACCTTCAGCTGCTCTCCCACGCTGGGGCGTGAGGACGTCTGAATTGGGTGATGTGAGCCACACAATCCTCGAAGCAGCAGCAACTGCAGGACATGTCCTGTGTGCACAGACTTGGTGATGGTTGCAGGCTTCTCTATTTTCCAACCATTCTGTTTCTTTTTGTTTGGTTGGTTTGGTTTTTTTAAGCAAACATTCATTAAAGTATTTAAACTACTAACTATAAAATTTTCATTTTGTGTGTGTTAAAAAAATATTAAAAATAATTAAATAGTGTAGGAAGATTAAACCTTTAAAATGCACAGACTATAGCCAGTCACGTGTGTCTCAGCCATCTATAATTGTGCAGCAGAGTCTCAGAAGTCTAGTGGACAAGAAACACCTTCTGGGTACAAAATCTTAAGCATGTGTTATTGTCCCACAGCTCCTGTGAAGCTCATCTGGGTGGTATGCCTGTTATTTGAATCCTCATATTTGCTACCAAACATTAACTTTAAAGTGGGTAACCTAAGCTCAAGTACTGCCAGGAAAACAAACAATACACACAATGCATCTCTTCACATGTGCTGTTTACAATGCATTTTCTCCACTGTTTTACCAAAATAGTCACTGTGATACAATCTTATTGCTTCAGGTTACACTGCTGTATGGAGCATGAAAGTCTGGAGTGCTACAGGGAAATTTAAACCTTTTCAGTTTTGTGTATGTAAACACTGTTTTGGTCACCTGCTTTATGTAACTGAAGCAAAGGGCCATCTCTGTTCCAGCTCTTTCTGAGGTGACAGAGAAGTCTACAAGTACTCTACTGATATGGCTCCCTGCAAGGGGGAGTTTCCACCACTCCAGCTTGAGGAAAGCAAAGACAACTGACAGCAGCTGAAGGTCTGGCACCAAATAAGCAATTTAATTAGCTGGCAGGTGGAGGGAAGTAATTATTCCTCTCTATGCAGCATTTGTGAGACCACATCTGGAGTACTCGGTCTGGTTTTGGGAGTCTGGGGAAAAGAAAGATTGACATACTGGAGTGAGTCCAGTGGATGGCCACCAAGATGCTGCAGCACTTGACATATGAAGGAGAAACTGAGAGAGCTGAGTTTGTTTAGTCCATCCTGGCAGATACTCAAAACCTGACTGGATAAGGCCACAGCTTTGAAGTTGGACCCGGCTTTGAGGTTAGCATTTTTCTGTGCAGGGAGATGATTTCCAGAGGTCACTTCAAACCTAGATTCTTCTGTTTAAAGTGAAAAGGAAGAAGAGCTCATCTCAGAGAAGTTAGGAGGACTATTAAAAAGTAGTTTAATAGAAGAACTATTAAAAAGTACTTTTAGAAGAGAAGTCTGTTAGCTCTAGAGAGAGCTCAGTTACAGAAAATTAAGTTGTTACAACATGATTGGGGGAAGAAAAAAAAAAGTAGGTGATCATTCCTTCAAACAAAAGTTGGGTTCCCCCTCCCCCAGGTTTAAAGCATGATGTTGGAGTCCAAAGCCATATACTTGTCACGATCTACACAGGTTTAACAAGTTCCCATACCAACAATCATAAAGTAAATCTACATGATGTGGTTTGTCTGCCGTTTTCAAGATATTTTCTCAGAAATTATACCTCACAGTGGCAACGTATTGCTGATTACAAAATAAATTCTCATTATCGCAGTTTGAGGTGACTACATTATTGGCAAACACAGATTCTACTTCCCTTGCAGAGTTGTTCATACCTGCACTCTTTTAAGATCAGTGATATTTCACTTTTAGGAATAGAGTGTTAATAACGGTCCAGCAACACTAAGAAATCCACAGAAATGTATTAACACTTCAAAATTAAGTTTGAGACAGTAAGCATTCTAAACCAGTTTACTTCAAAAAGATCTCACATATCAAGAAGTACTCTCCCACACTCATGGTGACAATCTGAATGGCAGTTGCATACTTTTTTAAAAAAAGAAGATTGAAAGTAATCACTGCATACAATTGCAGCACCATGTCATTTCAAAGCTTGTGGGTAGTTGTTAGAGATGGCAGTCCCAAGGAACATAATCACTCTTCATCAGTGGGGCAGATAGTGTAAAATAAATAAATAAAGCAAGCATTTATTTTAGGTTTAGTAGCATTTTTTTTTAAAAAAAAGCTCATTTGAGTAGTCTTTGGTGCTGTGAAAATGAACATTCATCTAGTTAATCTATTCTTTCAGGTCATCACTCTCATGCCTGTTCTTTTTTGTGTCAAAAAAGTAAAGTACAGCCTCTCCAGCACCATACAGTACTGTGCGAATACACTCACAACAACTATGAACACATCACGGTGGTGCTGGAAGCTGTGCAGGCACCTCGGCATGATGCTCCTGTGCTGCTGAGGTATCCTGACTCTCACACATCAGATCTTCTGTCCACCTTGGCACAGCGCCACATAGACGAACCCCGAGTCGGAGGCCTGCTCTCCCCAAGGAAGTAAAACCGAAGCAATGCTTTTTTTTTTTTTGATCCACCCTCCACATTCAGGTCCAGATTATCCTCAGCACACTCTTGCTATGCCACATTAGCTCTAAAAGGATGACAACTAGTTTTGTAAGAGACAAACTCAGGCAAATCGTGGAGGAGTTGAACACATCAGCAAAATTTTGCTGACTTGTTTAACACCTACAGCTATACAGTCAGCTTCATAAAGCAGAAGTAACTCTTTTGCATGGGGAAGAAACAAAAAAAAAAAAAACCCAAACAAAGTAACCTTACAACAGTTCAAATTAAGACTTGCTGAATGAAAATGTAGCAAGAGCAGAGACAAGGTCACCTCACCCTTGAAGAAGTCACTGAATTACACTAATGCCAGAGGAAGCCCGCAATTAAAAAAAAAAAAAGGCAGCCTACGTAAAAAGGTTTTTTAAACTTTGACAGGACTGGCAGCATATTGTTCTGAATGTCAAGTCATCAAGTAGCACAAACCAATGCTCTCCCCATTCTGTGTGTGACAATTGAGGAGAAGGAAGGGGGATACAACCACTTTGTCCACAGCACTATTTGTTCCTCTTTGGCAGCCCCACCTGAACATTTGGACAAGGAGTTCTGCAGTCTTTAAGCATGTCAATAATGCTGCCCTAAGCAAGAAAGTCAACACCCTCTTCTAGCTTCCCCAAGGCACATAAGGTATTTTTTGACCTTCAGATGTAAGAGATGTTTCTTTCACAAGGTCACATCACTTAGTGGCTCTTTTCTCAGCCAGACTTTTGGGTTCATTACTTTTCCTACAAAAGGGAAACTCTTAGTGAGGTGGTCAAAAGAAATCAAAGCCATCACTGTGCATGTCTTTTTGACAGCACACAGCCTAATGTACTGAGAGTTAAATCTGGCTCTTCAGTTTGCCAGCTTCTGTACACTGACCTTACATTAATTATTTCCCAGAAGGGAAATTTAGGAGTTTTCATTTACTTCCCAGGAACACAGACAGGCAACAGAACCAGCATTTTTGTTCATCTTCAGAGAAAAATCGTACTGGATGTGGTCTCTCCCTCTGAAATCTTATTATTCAGACCTGCCCATTTTCAAGCATTATTAGCATACAGTGACAGTGTGCAAGTGGACGTGTCCGCAGAGGTCTAAAAACATGTAAGAGGTCATTACCCTCACCACAAAAGAAAAAAAAAACCACCATTAACCTCACCAGTAAAAATGAACACTGGGCTTTTACGTATAGTTTTAGACAAGACACAGTTGAATTGCTTAGTCAGACAACAGAGGTTTTCATTGCGAGTCTTAGACATGCCTTTTTTTTCCCCTGGAAAAATATATCATTGCTTCCTAGTGAGAGGCTGCCTGCAAAGAAAAACCCAGTCCCAGGAACAAACAAATATTCTTTCTTTTAACAGTGTGAGGACTTCTTTCTCTTACACCTGCTCTCCTCCCCCCAGGGTAAAAGCAGCTGGCTGCAGGATGCAACCATCACCATCTTCCAAATAGGGGGTATCAGCTGGTCTTATGCTAAGCCCTAAGAAATGACAAGTTACGGGATTAAGTTGTCCTAGAAGAAGGAAAAGTACTTCTGTGGAGAAGCAATACAAGTCCAGAAGTTAGAAAGTAACACACAAGCTTCTGCTGTATTTTTCTGGGGCAGTTAACATAGCCCCCAGAGTCACAGGATGTCAGTAGAGACAGGGATAGCTACAGACCTCATTAACATAGTCATGAACTTTGTACGGGCTAAAAAGAGACAGAAAAAGTCCATGGGCACTCTTACTGTGCACCTCACCGATAGCCCAGAGCCAACATGATGTCGCTGACCCACGCTGCTGCTAATCTCAGCTCCAGCTAGATCCCCAGCGTTTTCATCTCCCAGCATGATGCTGCAACAGAGCACACTGTGCTGGCTTCTGGCTTGGAGAACTTCTGAACTAAGCAATAACAAGTCTTCCCAATTATTTTAGGCAAGAGCATCAACTTCAGTTATAATCTCCAGAGCAATCCTGCAGTCTAAAGGTCAGGCACAAAAGGGGAAAAAACCAACATATTTAAAAAAAAAAAAAAAAAAAAAATCAACAATTGTCTGTACACTGATATCAGGAGCCAAGATAGGAACTGCATGATATTCCGAAGTCATGGCAGGAAAACCTTCAGAGCTGCCTCTTTTGTAAGTGGTACAGCTGCAAGTCAAAGATCAATGTTATGCAAAGTGCTCTTTCACACACAGGTTGTTCTAAAACAAGGGAGGTTGGAAGGTCTTAATAAATACAATAAAAAGCTTTCAAATGAATGTTAAAGTTTATTTGTTAAAAAAAAAAAAGTAAAATAATAGAAATTGTAAAGAAAAAGAATGCTAGGAACCACCAGATATGGTCAGAGAACTTTAATGGAATAGAAAAGATTTTCTTAAAACAACAACCCCGAATGGGTATTTTATATTAATCTTTATTCTCATTTCCTGCTTAACTTCACTGTATAGCTTCATATAGCAAACTGAGGCCTGACAAGATGAAAATTATCTGGCAATAATATTTTCATCTTGGACTACACCAAAAAAGGCTCGAGAACTATTTTGGTCAAATCTGTTAACATGGGAAAGTGGGAGCCAAGAGGAAAAGTACAATTTCAAACGAAGACATTTCACATGAGTCAAGCCAATCATTTGAGGTTTCCTCCTCTCTCCTCCAAAAATCGCTAAAACAAGAGTTATTTGCAAATTTAAGTGGCGTCAACCACTTCTTTATTAAAGCGAATGTCCTCACTCACACACAAATGCATCTTCCTCTCGCCTGCTTCAGCCAGCTCTTCACTTGGTCCGTTCCATGTCCCCCCATCCCAGGCACGTCTCTGCTTCTTCATATGTTGTGCTGGTGCCATCACCATCACTTTCAGCTTCCCAACACTTTCTAAATTCATCACTGCAAGTGACATAGCTTTGGTGAATAAAATAACATTTTTTAAGCATTTCTGGAAACTTCAGTACTGAAGGTGCATTTTGCCTGAAATGTAAGGTCTCAATTTCGGGTTAAAATAAGCTGTTACAGCCCTTACATAGCCAAGGCTTTAGATGTTTAGCTGCCTTTCAGAGCTCCCAGAGCTCTTGCAAGGCAGCGTCGAGGATGTGAGGCAGCTCCTCCCAGACCACTGTAAGAGCTGTGAAGCAAAGTGTACTACGTGAGGTGGATCCTGCGTTCAGGGCTGGCTGCCGATTGTGCCACCGACCACAGGGCCTTGTGTTTTGGGGACAGCCCAGTAACTGCTCTCACAGCACAGGATCTGATACTATTAAAAGTAGCGCTTGCTCCTTTGAGGACCTCTGGCTGGGCTGCTTTATACTTCAAACCACTGAATACATCACTTGACAGCTGCTTCTCAACATCCTTCCTTTCTGACTGTAGCCACAGGGTACCTAAAGCAGGATGGGACAAAGAACTTCCCAAGGCTAGAAAAGCCATCCAGTCATTGCTGTCTCCTAAAAACTCCACCAAAATAAAACAAATAAGTGGGGATGGGTGACCTTCTCTATTCCCATCAAAACATTCTCGCATCGCAGCTGCCTTGTGTAATTCATCATATTAAACCATGTCACAATGTGAAGAGTATCAACTAACTCGCACTAAAAATTTAGGTTACTGGTTTAATCAAGTAGGCCTTATTAATCACAGATACTCTAGAAAATTATAGTGTGGAACAAGCAGCTTTCAGAGGTGCAAGACTTCTCTGAATCAGGAGAAGCTGAGCTGGAAAACCTGGGCTAACCTATCCCTTTATCACCTTGTCACAAACATCAGTAGAGCCATTAAAGTTGGGATGCCTCTGATACAAAAATAGGAGCTGCATTTTGGGAAGGACAGCAAGTTTAAAATTCATTTGGTGTTATCTCCTCTGTTGAAAAGATAATTTCACTCAGGTCATCTAATTCAAATCAGCTGATACTGGCAGGCTAACTTTTTGATGGCTTTTTCTGATGAAAACCATTCATTCAAGTTCATGGTATACAAGGAGTAGACCTGGTCAGGAAAAACCCAACAGTCATTTTCTGCAAGAAAATGTAGTTCTTTCCATATCTTAAAGTTCTATAAATCTGTTGCTGATTTCATACTTCAGTAAAAAGTCAAGATGTCAAAGGTTCTATTTTGTTCCAAACAGGCACCAATATTTTGAGTTGAAACCCTTGCTTTCATAGTGAGTTACCATTCAAAACAGTCAGAAGCAAGATGAGGTGACATATTTTGATTGACTTGAAGTAATTTTATTTTTCACTTCCCCCAGTAAAAGTGCTGATATTGTTCAGTTTTGTTCCCGTTCCAAGTGAAGAAAAGTTCCAAAAATCCTTTACAAATGTCATTGTTTTCCTGCAGCCAGAACAGGGCGCTTCTCCTTGGCTGCCACCTCCCATAAGATCAGGCCTGTTTCTAGTTTCAAGGCCCAAGGACATCTCCTGCAGACAGGTTTAACTTGACCATTTTCAAACCAAGAGGCAGCTTACCTGCCTGAAACCAAACCAGTGCTTGAGCATGTTAAGAAGTGAGACAGTCCTACAGCACAGTGTTAATGAGGCCCACGCGCTCCTTAAGGAGTGTTGTAAGCTGCTTGGATGTACCAAAAAAACCTAAACCCGTTACCTTTCATCTGGACCTGTCATGTCTCAGTCTAGAGGTCAGGCACTAACAGCAAAACCCATGAAGGGATGCAAATGCTAGAAATCCCAATTTTTCTCCACCTGCATGTTTGCCACCTTCTGAAATACAAAATAGAAAGTTTGGGTTTTTTTAAAAAAAATTCCTATCTTATCAAAAACAGGTTAAGGTTTTAAACTCTAAAAGCAAGCCACTGTGGTGCCAAGCAAGGCATCCAGGAGTTTCATCTCCTTCTGAGGCACTTTGCATTAGGTGGCCCGGGCAGCATTTCCCCTGGCACACCAGCTTGGACATGCAAGATATGTTCAGCGTGCTGCAGCAACGCAGCCACATCCCTCGCTCAGGGGTGTGAGATCCACAGGGGTCACAACCACCCTGGTACCAATGCCTCAGGATGCTCCACACAGAAGCAGCAAACTCTTTTGTGAGTTTCACCCTGAGTAAATCGCTGATTTGCACGATACAGATCTGTACACCTTTTGTCACCAAAGGAGTCCTTAATTGCTGCATTTCAATGAGACTGCTCGGGTGAATTAGATTTGTCAGTTCAAGTCCTGGTTTTGGAGAAATAGGCCAAAATTACTTGTGGAGACAGTTCTGTGGGAGCTGCAGGGGTGGGAAAGGACAGGAGTTGTTGGTTTTCTTCCTCTCAAAGGAAGGTCATTTTGACAATATACACTGCCAGCAGCAGACCTGCCCATATAGCAAATTACAAAGCGCTGTCTGTGACACAAACGAATGCCATTATTATACATTCAAAGTAGTGCCCAAACTGAATTAAGCAGAACTTTACAAAACAAGTTTTAATCAAATATTAATGTTCAGCCCAGAGAAGAGGAGGAAGGGAAAACATATGTGTGCAACTCTTTCTCTCCATGACATAAAAGCACTGTAATGCAGCAAGACAGCAAAGTGAAGATGCTGGTTAAATAAAAGTAATTGGGCATAAGGTGGCCAACAGCCTTCCCTAGTACAACTAAGTATACGATATTGTAGATGTACCATATTACAGTGTTAAATCATCACAAAGGCACTGGACAGTTTTCGCTCATCTAGCCACAATTTTGTTACACCATAAATTCAGTGCAGACCATACCATGTCCAGAACAGTATATTCAGCTAAGCCACAGGGCCAATGGCCACAGAGGCCCTCTCCATATCAGGCTCCACCTCCCCGCCCCGTTTTGGATGACACTATTCAGACATTCCACATAATGGTATTGTGAAATCTAGTATAGTGTCTCAAAAACAACGAGTTCCTCAGCAATGCTTTATCTTACTCTAACAAAACAGAAATTTATCAATAGGTCCTAACTTTTAAAGACACTCAGAATGAAAGTGACTAATAAGCAACATCTCTGTACCACCTTCTTTTCTTCTGCTTTACATTGACTGCCATGCCCATATGCTGAAGTTGTTTATCCCTCACTGAAGACATGTATTTATTCAACTTCAAAACAATTTATAGAGAAGCCTGTTCAGGGTTTTATACGTAACTGGTATTTCACGCCACTACATCTTCCACCAGCAGGCAACATAGAATTTCCGAAACAACATGTCCAAAGCAGAAACCACAAACTCCCGCAGTCAGCGGCCTACCATTAGACAACCTCATATTGGAAATTGTTATTTTTGCCAAAGGTGAGCCATGCAGATGACGCAGTAATTTGTTAGAGGTAGAGAAGAAGTAGGCTTACAGGCACCCTCTAAGAGCATCTGAACGTTTCAACAAACTAAGAGAAGCCTGCAGTCTACTACCAAAGATACACAATTTTCAAAGGCATTAGTTAGACAATCTTTCTCTCCCTTTTTCATCAAAATCACAGCTTTGTGGGGTAAAAAAGGCTCAAGAATGAACCCATTGTGTTTTGTTTTCAGGACATTCACTTCAAATTGTTCTTAAAAATTGTGAAACGGCACAAATCTACTGACACCCATCAAGTGCTACCAGTTTTCTGAGCGCATATGTCAAGGTGCTGAAAACTGGGGGTACTGTAACAACCTTTCCACTTTACCGATACTAAGTAAACATTCGAGTTGAAAAATTAACTTCTCTTCCCTACAGTTTCCCATCAGGTCAAGCAGTGGCTGCAGTGGAGGTAATTGAGAAGTTGGAGATGTTGCCTTCCCTTCCCACTCTGGTATTTTTTTCCTGGCTTCCTTTGTTCACTTAACAGAACTTTGTTTGAAGTGTGTTTTTACTCCTTCACTGCATGACAAACCCACAGAGTCAGAAGACCGGCTTATAAAAACCACAGATCTCCAGCAGGGAGCTTGACGGTGGGTGTAATATTGCACACAGCTCTCCATTCATCATGCGCATTCTCCGGATTTCTAGTTGACAGTGTCCCTTTAGCTTACTGTTCTTCCTCACAGGAGATCAGACCAACCCTAATGAAAACACTTCCTCCACAAGCACGTAAACAAACAGATCTTCACCTGCAATTGTTCTACGCTTTGGCCACAGAACACTAGTTTAAAAGATATTGTGTGTGGGGAGGAGGCACTGGAAAGTGTTACAGCTGCAGGGATGGTGGAAGGAAGGATGTGGGAGTTAAGGATGTTGTATACAAGGAGGAAAATGACAAGGTCTCAAAGGCGTTCCCAGTACTCTGCATGCATTTCAAAAGCCCAGTCCTTTCCCACTTCTTATTTAGCATTTTAAGAATCAGAGTGTATCAGAATGATTGATGAACAACTGCAGAGGGTCGCCTTCCACTCAGCCTAAACCTTCTCATCCAGTACCGACTGACTCAGCCCTGCCCTCCCTGTCACTGCTGAACAGACCAAGATATCACGGTCTTGTTTTCACAAAGTGACCCCCTCTCTGGCCCTCTCCTAGCACTCGCACACATGCAAAATCCACACGGAGCAAAAATAAGGCAAATTCCTGAGGAAGCAGAGACCAAACTGAGCGTTATTAAGGAGGTTTGGCGACACGTACACCGTAGCCCTGCAGATGCAGCAAAACGCTGGCACCCATGGTGTGGCGTTTGGTATCTCTCACTAATGTAAAATGTGGCTGGAAAGGAGCTGGCACCAGATCAGCGGCCTCATCTGGGGAGGAACAGAGAGGCTCTAGGGGAAAGACAAGAAACAAGCCTCTTTTCACATCCTACCACCCTTGGGCATTTTGTGCGTCCCTTCTTTCTTCCCTTGAAAGAGGCCTTTGTCACAGACGCGCAAATCCTATACGATTTATTTCAGGGAGAGAGAAGGTCTTTTTATTTATCCCCCCCCTCCCCTTTTTCGCAGTCCGGCAGCAACAAATACAGCCCTGTGCTGCGTCCCCTCCCCTCTCCCCGGCCGGCTGCTGCGGGGAGGGGGACACGGACACAGCGGACCCTGGGGCACGCAGGGGCGCAGCGCCCGCCCGCCCCGGCCCCGCACATGGGTCACCGGCGCTGCCCCCGGCCCTCCCTGCCCCGCAGGCCGCGGCCGGCGGCGGAGACGGCGGCAACGGGAAGCGGGGGGGGATGCGCGGGGGATACCCGTAACGGCGCGGCCGCCTCCCCTCCCCAGCAACCCCCGCACCCCATCTCCGCCCGGGCGCACAAAGGAAACAAGCGCGCCGCAGCATCCTTCCCGCCGCCCTCCCCCGCCCCGCTACCCCCGAGAGGCGGCGGCGCGGCGGGCTCCGGCCCCTCCGTTACCTGAGGCAGCTCGGCTCGGCTCGGCTCAGCTCAGCGCAGCGCGGGGCCGGGGCGGCGCCGCCGCACTCACATCCTCCTCGCTCCGCTCCTCCGCCGGCTGCCCCGCCTGCCCGCTCGCCCGCAGCGAGGGGCGCCGCTCCGGGCGCCGCTGCCTCTCCCCGCGGGCAGACGCGCTGCGCCGAGCCCCGGCCGGGCGCGGAGGCGGTGGCTTCGTGCGGCGGCGGAGCCGCAGCCTGGGCAGGGATGAGCTCGCACGGGCTCTCTGCGCTGCCGCGGCTTCGCCTCCGCTCACGCCCGGGCGAGCGCGGCTCGGGCGCTCCCTCCCCTCCCACCGGGGCTCCTGACAGATGGCGCAACCGCAGCGCCGCCGCCGCCCGGCCCCGCTCACCCGCCCGTACGGAGCCTGCAGTCGCCTCCTCCCGCCCGCCGCGCCCCGCCGCGGGGACGGCCCCAGACTGGCAAGGCCGCCAGCCTATGGCGAGGCGCGGCCGGCAGCTGCCACCGCTTTCATTGGCGAGCGGCGAGGGAGGCGGGGCGGGCGAGGCGGCCCCGCGGCGCCCGATCGCCGCGGCCGCGGAGAGGGCAGCGCCCGGGCGCCGGCTCCGGGTAACGGCAGCCGCTTCGGGAGCCCGGCGGGACTTTGCCGGCGGCTGCCCCGGACTGGCCGGGAAGAGGAGCCGGAGGGGAAGAAGAGGGAAAAGGAGGACGAGGAGGGGTGGCCAGCCCGTGGTGGGGGTCTCGGCCGGCAGCCGCCAGCGCCGGCGCGGTTCACGTTGCTGCGCGCCCCGGGCTCCGCTCCGTGCACCCCGCCTGGGTGCCTCGGGGAGGCGGGAGCTCAGCGTCTCAACATCCCCGATGAATGGGAGAACAACCTTAAGCAGATTACGCCTCTTTGTAAAAGGCAACGTCTTTTATATTAATATTTTTTTTAATCTCTAATTCTTGATTTTGGCAACAGTGGGTTCTATGGCAATGGTGGTAGTGAAATTTGCAGAGGTTTTCCAGACCTATGGTTTTATTCTATTTTTCATGTTTAATCACAAAGTATTTCAGATGGTGGCATTGGGAAGAGCATCAGCCCCACCATGGCCACCTTCCAGGGGTGTACCTGCTGTCCCCGCAGCATGGCTGGACGCCTTTGCTGGGGCTTTGGTCTTGCCCTGTACCAACAGTCCTGCAGGCTTTGCTGTCCTCCAGTTGCGGTGAACCTTGCTCCACAGGTGGGTGATAGGAAAAGGTGTCTGTACACTTTATTCCCTTCATGTCCTCAGCACTGCTGTAACGCCTCTTGGCATTTCTCAAGGTGTTCACATCCACCTCCAGCACCCACTGAAAGCACCATGCACTCCAGCTTCAGGCTCCAACACAACCCTGCCCATGACCTCGGATGCTCCCATGTTGACAGATCTTGCTGTCATTTGTCTCCTAAGCTTGGAAAGCTCTTTCGCCTTAGCACTGAAGAAATAGCACGTTTGGCTCCAACAAAAACAGGAGAGACATGTAAAATAGAGATGCAGAGGGAGAGAAACTTAATAAAACATGTTGAAATAGCAAAAAGAACTATAATAAATGTTTTCAACAAATAAGGTTTACATTTCTCTTTCCCTTCTCCCTAGATTTCAGTTTTGGTTGCTGGTATTTCACCAGACAATCATTTCATCTTGATGATTTGATTTCCTGATTAAATTACAGTTTTACAGGTTCAAATGTAACCTTGTTTCCTATCAGGATGTCTACAGCTGTATGTTTACAACAAAAAAGTGTTTCACTTCTCTGCCTAGGTGACTCTTGATTGTTACATTTCAGGGTCCTAAAGAGTCCGTTCCACTAATTCACATGAAGAATTTGGAGAGGGTAGGAATTCCAAAAGAAAGTGTCACTTGTGTCTCTTCTGATTATAGATGTATAAGCAAGTAAAATGTTCAGGCTTCTAGGTAGCTCATTTTTAGTTTCGCTCCTATTCTTTCCACACGAATTGATTTGAAGAAAAATGTATTTTACCATATAGAAGGTATAAACAGCACAAAAGCAGAACTGTATAGATCGATTGAAAAAACAATTTTTGCTTTTCATCCTGGTGGGTAATAACAGCAGCTCAGTGGAGAGGTCTGGTCCTATCTTTCCAGAAACACTGGGTGGGATCCTGATTCTATGGACTTTGAGGAGCTCAGGCTGCATCCACTGAGCCAGAGGCTCAGGCAGAACTGGAGCTGCTGGCCAGAGACGAGCCACAGCGGCCTGGCGTAGTCTGGAGGGAGAGCAGAGTTATGGGCTTCCAGCTTGGAGGCTCTCAGGACTGCAAATGGTGCCTTAATACCCCAGGCTCCTCATCAAAACAGCAGCGCCTCGCTCTGGGAAATGCATCTGTGCATGCCCTAAATTTGCCTTTTTTACAGGGTTATGCACACTCTTACCTCCCCACAAGTCAACAGAGGTTTATATTCTTAGGCATCTTGGAAGTTAATCAAAGAACCAGATGTTCTTCCTGCAAGAGCTATAGGGGGAAAAAAAGTACTTAATTTTGTAATCAAGAAACTGGGAATAGAGAATTCTTGTCCAAAACCTTGAATGCTCTTGCTGTGAATTAAAACCAGAATGGCACAAAGGAAAAACCAAAAGCAAAGCAAAACCAAACCAAAATGACAACAACAACAAAAACCACCTAAGCAAAACCAAAACCAAACCAAAATACAACAACAAAAACAAATGCATGCACACACAAAAACGCAACCCCCCGCCCAAACATAAACCAAGGCAAAAAAAAAAAAAAAAAAAACCCAAACAAACAAAAACCAGCCACTCCTTTTGAGCCAAACCAGAAAATAACCAACTAATCAATGAAAGCAGACCAAGACAATATCACACGTCAGCCACAGAGCCGCTCTAAGCCTAGGCAGACAAACTGGCTTGGCAGCACGCTGTGGGAAGTCTGACGCTCTGAGCTAGTACAGCTGAAGAGGAGCGAGGTGTGGAGTCGGAAACCAAGGGCTGGTAGTTACATGGGAAGAAGCCTTGGGTTTCCCCCTTAGGGGAGCTGTAATTTCTTTAGGATCCTGAAGACCAGCAGAGCTGCTCTCAGTTCCTGCAGCCCCTTTTCCTCTTATTCCCTCAGCTTTTCTAAGTGTCTTAGCTTTAAGTCCCTAATACTGTTTTCTACCACCTTCATCTTTGTGGCCTTCCACCTGTGCCAAACTTCTTTATCTGTCTTTCTCCAACCTTACATTAAAATACTTTTTCAGTGAAATCTTGAAATGATATCCACTGAAATACATCTTCCTCATGAAAAATACTTTCAAAACCTTAATTCTGCAATTACGTGTGCTAAATGATGTGGTGTCAAGATTTTTCCTTTTGGTGTCAAGATTTTCCCCTTTCCTCCCTATTCCCTGGTTCTATCTTACTATAGCATTGCAAAAAGCCGTGCCATTTTTGCAGTTGAGAAATACAAAAATGATGGAGCCTGATAATGATTTATTTGTATTAATAATTTAGCATGTGGGAATGCAGGACAACAGTCACAAAACGACACAGAAGCACCTGTTGGACTTCTTGGCAGGCAAGAAATCAGTGACAGATATCACAAATGTATGCCGAATAAATAATAGCCAGAGTTTGTACTGAAATGTAATATTTTGAGAAGCAACACATGCTGAAGTTTGTGATAGCAGGGACATGTAAAGACAGGTCTTTTGTACAACAAGGCGGGACACCAGTATTCTTGGCTGTTTCAAACCACTGTTGGTAAAACTAGACTACCTCTCAGGAAAAAAAAAAAAATCTACACTATTTGCTGGAATCTTCCAAGCCATAATTTGTAAAGGTGAGAACCTAAGAAACTTGTTTTTTAAAAGATCCCCAAAGCGCTAAGTTTTATAGTGTCTTTTTTTTTCTTTTTCAAAAGGATAACCAAATGTCATGTTCAAATTCCTCACTCAGACCAATACACTCATCACAAACAGACTAATAGATCACTAATTGGCTTAACCATTTTATACCCTCTCTTTGCACTTCTTCCCTTTCTACATTGCTAACTCAGCGACACATCCATTTTCCTTTTGGCTATGCGTATTTCAGCAGCTATAGCCTGTCATTTATAGCATATTATAGTAATAATTACAGAGTAGTGGGGAAAAAAAGTATCTGAACTTGCCTACACTATTTTAAGAGGCTGACAGTATTTGCCTGAAACATCCCACTGTGTTTTCAGGAGGTGCTTTGGCTGCTGACTCACAGGTGATTCCTGCCAGGGGATGCTGAGGTGACAGGTCTGCCTCCCTGGGGACACCACCTTCGAGGTTGGAACAGCAGCCTGAAAGCAGAAGGGAAGGGGTTAGGCTGAGCTTTTCATCCTGCTCGTCAGCGCTAATCACACTAATACACGGAACATGAAGGAAGGGTATTGGCAGGGATAGGGCAAGAGCGCTTTGTGTTTTGTGTAATATATAGATATTTGTGGGAGCAGGTAGACAGAGAAAACTTGATCACAATTATGACTTTAAAGAATAAATAGAAGAGGCCTTCCTTATTGTTGTAGAGGGCCTAATCTCAAATGTTTTTGTTCATAGCAGCCTGGTTTACTTCTTGTCTTAGAAAGTCCCTAAAACACAAGCTGGAAGAGGTGTTTCCTCAGACACTGCACAGAGTTTTTTCCAAACCAGCAAAGCAAGTGCTAAACATCTTCAAATGAGATCATGCGTTTTCTCATTGTCCAGTGTCCATGTTTATAAGCTCTAAATGTGTTTACACTCTGTATAGCTACACATGGACACAAGGAAAAAAACCACACATGGCATTACCTGAGGAAATCCAGAAATAACATAAAAATATTAACTCCCTCTTTTCATAACTTCCAGACTTATTAAAAGTTGCATCCTACTAAAATTGGAAAAAAAATTCTTAGTCTTATTTTAGTTTCTCAAAGAAACATTTTAAACTCTCTGTGAAAGTTGACTTTCAGTAAAAATATTTTTCTAAATGGCAGTGAGGAGCCTGTGGGAGGAGGGCACTGGGAACAGCAGTGCATCTATAATCCAGCCAAGGAGTATATTCTTTCTTTTTGGGGGACAGTATCTTTTCAAAGATACAGGAAGCAGCATGTATATTACGTTACACAATTTTGTAGAAATGAAGAACAGTTAATACACTTAAAGATGTATCATTGTCCTCCTGCTGCCAGCATAAGCCCTCTGCTGAGCATCAGAGGAATGCTGGGAAGGCTGGCTTCCCACGGTGGAATAAACCTTGAGCATAAAGCCCAAGTTTATTCTTTAGTGTCACTTTCTTAATTCAGTTATAGAGACCAACCCTGTAGCAGATACATTGATAAACTGCAGACATACACTCTGTCTTCCAAAAAACAGGCCCACGTATGGCTTTGTGATTCCCAGTAGCATGCACTTTCCAAAGAATTACACCCAAATGCCAAAAAAAAATCCAAACCCTCAAATTGTTCTGTGTCTTTCACTTTTTATCTTGAAGCCGCACTGTATAACAGAACTAACATAGCAGTCTTCAGGTCTAAAAGTTAAGCGAGTGTTAAGAGATAGCCTACCCTCTAAGGATACCTCAGATTACTCAAGGGAAAACTTTGGTTTTAGTGCTTCCACCCCCAACATATAAAATGAGGATAACAATATCTTCTTCCTTGTGCAGCGTGAAGATGAATTACTATTTGTAAATAATTAAAAGATATTCTGGGCAGGCTGTACTGCAGAAGCTCATGAAGAAAATTAATAATTCTGTTTCCATTGTTGGGGCTGGCTTTCTGCACAGCAAATATTGCACAGTGCCACCTCCTGAATGTGACAAGAGCAATATTTCTATTTTTCTCTTTAATCCTTTTGTCCGTTACATCACCAAATGAGTCAGGATTCTCTGGAAAAAGAGACCCATGATGCTGTGACTAACTACTGTATCCACTCAGGGAGGCTACAGCAAGGTTATGTAAACTGTCCCAGTTCTGGGACTACCCAACTGTTGAACGCTTGACCTTCCACTTCTCATGTTCTTTTCATCTATTTGTGGGTGTGATTTCCCAGGGTTTTTTTAAATGGTAAAATATCCCAGAGATCTGTCATATGGAAGTAGTCTGATTCCATATGTATTGTTAGCAAGGACATATGCTAATGAGCTTATTAGAGGGTTGGGTGAGTTGCTTGGCTGCCTGCACTCTGCCTCCTAGAGGCCGCAGAGTTACCACCCAGAAGCAGTGGGCTGTCATCATCTCTCTGGGTCAATGATCAGAAAGGTACAAAGTGTACATTTTACCAGCGAGTTTCCAGCTATCTGCGGACAGTAGAGCACTGGTGGGTGGTTCCACGGTTTGGGGTGGGGGCCCAACTTCACATAGATCTTCTTGCTCACCTTCTTTCCCAAATCTGCACCTTTCTACTCATGCTTATAGAGGCTGTCTTCAGTCTAGTGCCCCACCCATTTGTCCCTGTCACATGCCTAGGGTGTTGACATAACTGCTTTACTGATACTAACCCTATTTGTAGTGACATACTGGCTTGTGGACTGGGTTCCAAGTAAGGATTAATAAGATTCATGTTTGCTTTCAGTTCATTTATCAGAGCATCTCACACTGCTGTCTCCTCCAAGGAAAACACATCCAAGCCAGCAGTGTGCTCATCATGCTCTTTGCCCACGCTGTGTGTGCTGGCCCCTGCAATTGAATATGATTCAGTGTGAATCTCCCACGAAGCATCCATCATCTTGCTTGCCATCATGTTGGCAGCACCACAGGATGCTGTTGTGGAGCTGCAGGTTTGAGTGCCACCGCCCTCATTTTTCCCTATTCTCACTTCTTGTAGTATTTTGAATTGGCTATTTTGTTAACAATGTCAAAGCGAACGTGTGACCTCACAGACTTAATTTCTAACTGGGAGGCTTTTTCGCTTGGGAATTGTAGTTGCATCTATCATTAAGAACGAATTCTGGATCCTTCAACTAAAGAAAAAATAATAATCATGGCAGTGTGCCACAGCTGCCTGTACGCAGACAGACCATGCTCATCATTTGGACATTCGCTAGCTTGGAATGGAAAACAGATATAGGATGTAGTGAAGCCAGGCAGAGGAGACACAAAATAAAAGCAGACACACTGCTCTCTGTGATAGACATGCAGCTGCGTGCTGAACAGATGCATCAGTGCTAAGCTGGTGAGCACCCAAGTGAAGATCTAAAAACTCTAAGACTCTTTCCACCCAGAAAGAGTATCTACTCAGTGCATGCAACCAAAAGACTGGAACAGAAGATCATCTTGCTGAACAGTCCAAGATTCATGTGATTATCACATCTTAAAGGACTTAAATATAAGAATTTTAAAGACTTAAAATTCATCAACATGCCTCCAAAAGCAAGGTAAGGATAAGGTGCAGTTTCCCATGTAAATGCAAGATTAAAGATCGACCAGACCTAGAATTGTTAATCCGCTAAGCAGAAGGGTGAAAACAGGAAAATGCACCCCTATGAATGCAAAACCCCCAAATGCATAGAGGTAGAAAAGTAGACAAAACTAAAAGGGAAACGTGAATAATTTGAGGGGTAATAAAGGGTGCCTTGCATAAAGACTTTGAATACAATAATGATGGAAAGATAAGTCATTGAGATCAAATGTACTGATTAAAGAAAAAATATTAAAAAAACATTGTCAAGGAGGCAGAAGTGAGACCAAGAGTGAGATAATGCAGGCACATAATATTAATGCAGTGCAAAGATGTGGAAAAAGAAATGCTGCTGTAAACCTCAGACAACCCGATGATACAAACACAAGATGGCATCAGAAAATGCTACCCCAAATCAAACCCTGTGACACAAATTAAAAAAAACCCACAGGAAATCAAATGCAAAACAAGCAGTAGGGCGGTAGTGAATATGTGAAGTGATAAAGGCTTCTTCAGCATTTTTTGAGAGATGCACTCAGTCAACTAGAGCCAGCTAGAGTACTATAATGGTGGTAGGATGGTATAAAATTCAAGCTGCCATCATTATTCTGAGTCCCTTGAGGGTAAGGTCAACAAGGCTGCCGTGGGTGTCACCACGTGAATGACTGTATCAGGTCGGGCAGGATAAGCATCTTTCCTTATGCAGATCATGATGACTCTTTGTGCACGAGCGTTTTGCTGCACTTTTCCCTTGTGCACTTTTCCTACGCAACAGGATGCTCTTTCTTTTCAGTTGCCTATGCTTTGCTTCACTTCAGTGCCTCCTTCATTTGAGAGCTTCGAAGGGTTGGCTGGTCATCAAACTACCTTTGCCTAAAAGTGCCTTTTGGGTGTCCCTGAAGCACCCTTGTGAATGTGCTTCTACTTTCCCCATGCTATGACTGGATGAGGAAAAGATAGGCAAGCACCGTAGCCAGACAAGCCGCACATTTGCAGATAACTGCAATTCATGACTAAGTACCTTCCTGGATGAGGATTATCTACTTCGGAGAAGCAGAACAATTACCAGTGCTTCATGGCAAACAGTAGCAATGGCAAGAGCACTCAGGTAAGTCAAATGTCTCCTCTACAAAATTATGTGCCTTATCTAGATAGAGGAAGTTGGGAATGACATTTAGGATCCCATCTGCAGAAGAAGTGAGCAATGCCTGTCAACAACAGGAGTGAGATTAGTAGGATCTACTGGGAACAACATGTATCTCATAACCTGCTGCTGCACCAACAGGGAAACCAGCAGCTGGAGCTGGTCATGGCCACAACCTGTTCTGAGAGAGTTCAGGAAGTGGATTAAAATTTGGATGAAAACACAGTAAAGTGCACTTTCTGTCATGTCATCCACAGGCATTTGCTGACCTCACCAGGTTTATATACCAAAGAGGTAAAAGCAACACAGCTGCATCTAAAGGTAATTTCTAAAGGACTTTAATATTAGGTTTTTAAATTAGCTGACATTATTTCTACTCTTTTCCCATCACCAGAGAGCTCCTGACTTCAGAAAAAAAGAAAAAGGAGTGTAGACATAGTTACCACATATAACCAGGTGATTATTTATCCTGTTCCAAAATACATCAGTATGACTGAAAAGGCAACCACGTGATGTGATGCTAGTGAGTTGTAGTTTGGAGTATCAATTCTTACAGCAGAGACAGCTGGTAGCTTTTGGACTAAGTTCATTATCACTACAAAACCAAGAGACACCCAAAGCAAGAAGAAATGTCTAGCAATTGTGTTTGCTGTGAGTCGTTTCATCATTAAGTTTGAGGATGTAAAGCAACTGAAGTAGAAAATGACACTAAATTACTAGAGAGCATTACAAAGGAGCTATTGCTAGTGACTCTCCATGATGCTGAAACTGTAATGCTACAATTTTGAGGTACACAACAAAAAGAGGGAATTAGATATACATAGCTGACTTCATTTCCTGGTCATGAAAGTACAGCAAACTAACCAAAATATGAGATCCTCAAATTGCTAGAAAAATGGGTAACAGAAAGGTACAGAAAGCAACCAAGCCAATTATTTACCATGGTCAAGGAAGTGTCTGAAAGGAATCTGAGAACAAACCACATGAAACAAGTTCTCATAGATATAAATTTGTAGAGCTGGTCACATGCCAGAGGAGAACTCCCATCTCCATGAATAGAGTGTTTGAATTATTGAGACAATCTGGGCATACAAGATGGTTAAAGGCAGTTGGCTTGCAGCACTCACATCACAGAAGTGTCCTCAGAGTGCCTTCTGAAATGGAAGTGTGTCTCCAAAAACCTGGAGATGTCATCGGCAGACGCAACCAGGGTTATCAAAGACTTGGTAAACAGTTGAGTTTCATGTGGGAATGTGCAAAAGCAACTCAAAGCTGATGAAATGTACACACCATTTGGTTTATCTGTACTCTAAATAAGGGACAGTGTGGGAACGAACTTCAGCACTGGTAGCATGTTGTCCACAGTTTTTTTGTTACTCCTGGCTTCTCTTGGATGACTCAAACTTAGCTTTCTTTAGGACAGTCTTCTGTATAGGTGACTACCCTGCAGATGGGTGGACATGATCTAGTCTTGGATCTCTACTTGGAAATTGGGACCAGGATCAGTGCCTGACCCTTCTTTATTGAATGGTGTAGACATAGATAGTTACAGGTGCCTCAGACAGAAGTTAAAGTTTGCTCATCCCCTCCCATCCATACCGCAGATGCTTTCCACAACTGCCTAACAGAGCTGACCTAACTGAGGCCCTGAAATTCCCATGGCTGCTCATCCCTCCCTATCTGTGCACAAACTGTGGTTTGTCTTTCGGGGTGCTGGGAAGCAAGTGACTGTTAGACACTGCACTGATCACAACAGTAACCATTTCAGGAAGCCTAGTATCCTCAGCCTTGTGCTGTCAAATAATAGCCCTTACTTGGGCCACCCTGTTCAGATGATTTGTCTTGGAAGAGGAGTTCTGTGTCACAGAATCACAGAATGGTTACGGTTGAAAGGGACCTCTGGAGATCATCTAGTCCAACCCACCTGCTAAAGCAGGTTAACCTAGAGTAGACTGCACAGAAATGCATCCGGGTGGGTTTTGAATGTCTCCAGAGAAGGAGACTTCACAGTCTCTCTGGGCAGCCTGTTCCAGTGCTCTGTCACCTTTAAAGTAAAGAAGTTTTTCCTCATGTTCAGGTGGAACCTCCTGTGCTTCAACCCGTGCCTGTTCTTGGGCACCACTGAAAGGAGTCTGGTCTCATCCTCTTGGCGTCTACCCTTTGGATATTTACAAACATTAATGAGATCCCCTCTCAGCCTTCTCCAGGCTGAACAGACCCAACTCTCTCCATCACCATCATGGTAAATGACAAAGCTTAATCACTGCTTAAAATTGCTGCAGCCCTATTAAAGAACACTGCTGAAAAGAACCACTCCTGAATGGAGAAACATTCCCTGCAGAAATTGTTAACAGCAGTCTGGTAAAAATGCTTATTGTCATGATGAATCTATATCTTGGGTACTTAGATCCTGCAAACAGCAGTGGAAGTAGGAACAAGAAATAGGAAAAAAAGGAAACACCTATGGCACTGTGGGCAAACTACAGTCCTCTGAGAACTTATATTAAATTGCTAAAGCCATACAAAGAAGTATCAGCCCTTAATGACTAAATACCACAGCACCAGAAGTGCAAGGCCATTGATTGTCAGTGGGAGAAAAACCTGATATGTATTTTAGTATTGAGCACATGGGAAGTGTACACTTGAATTTTTACAGTACCTCACAGTGGGTTGCAGCCAAGCAAGAGGGTCACCCAAGGAGGGATTCTAGATAGTAGGTTAAGCACGATAATGTAAACAAGGAGCAGTGTTCACACTCTCACATTTTGGGACAAAATGAGGTGTTACAGGGAAAAATCACCTGAGCAGGGGGCATTCTACAAGGACTGGGTATGGGATCGCATCTAGGGACCTCAAAAGCTTGACATGTGGTGTTTGATAACTGCAGAGAGCTGCAGTGTAGCTCTTGGCTGTGCTGGTACTGGCAACTGCAGCAGAGTGGGAGCAGCCGGGGAAGGCTGGGGCACCTGCCGAGGCCTGCCTGGAAAGGGGGGCCCGGTTCGCCCCCTCCACTGCTGCCGTGTGAACCGCTCGGTGCCCCCTGGCCAGCACACATGGTGAAGGGATTGGAGCTGAACAGCTTATTATAATATCTTGTCTCTCCCTCTTTCTGTCTATGCTTGTGTACAGAGCAAGAGGCATGACGTTTTGGAAGGAGTTGAAGGCAAGCCAAAATTAAGGCGAGAGAAACCACTGGAGCAGCCAGAGGGCTGCAGCAAGAGGAAAAAGGGGATACTGAAGTAAATGGCAGTCTTTCCATTAATTTCAGGGCAGACTGGACCAAAGTTATTCAAGCCCAAGGCTACAAACAGGAAATCTCATGCCAAATATTAGGAAACAAATTGTGTCAGTGAGTGCAATCAAGCAATTTGTGCACAGGGAGGGAGCAGAGCCTTGCCCTACTGTGGATGGTGACGTACTATTACAGCACTCTAGAATCCTTTAGAATGAGTTCTCTCACTGTCATCTCATTATTAAGGATTTTTTGTTTTTAATCCCGTGTGCTCTGAAAGCAAAATACAAAGAGAATCCTCTTCTTTCCTCCATCCTTGGGAATAACAGGCCATTTCAGGCAAAGAAACCACTGACACTTCAAACAGCAGCAGTGGATCTAACATTCTTTAATGAATTATTTGGCAACCTAACGTGACAGTGCCCAAGGGATTCATACTCTGAAAAATATTTTTGTTATTTAAATTTAAGGAAAACTTAAATCTCAAGCCAGGAGTCTCCCTTTTCTCTTTGGGGGTCTCTTACTTTGTTCTGCTTTGAGGCATGCAAAATTTACTTTGACATCCCTTTGTTTTGGAATATTTTAAGCGAAAGCTGATTTTTTGACAAAGCAATCTAATTTTCAGAGGTTTGTGTTTCAACACCTCACCGATGTTTGGAGTTAAATGGGCCAGATTCTCAACCCTACAAAAAGAGCAAAAAGCCATGTTAATTGCTCAGTGAGGCAGTTCCTGTAGGACAAAGGGAACCCTTAGGTTCAGCACAGTGAAAAAAACAAGAGACTTCACTATTGGTATGTCTCACAGATGTAAAGAAACAGGATCAGTTAGGCAAAACTAGTATTTTATATCACACAATGTGTGGTATGCATTTTACTCACAGTCTTCTCCTGAATCTCTTTGGATGGTTCTCTCTGCAATGTGTGTTGCTAAATACTGTAGCTAAAAAACTAGACTTGGGAAACCCTCCACAGCTAAATCTCAAGCGCCCAGAAAATCAGCAATCTGTGGCTTCTCCCCTTTGTTCTAATCTGTGCTATATTCTTCGGAGCTGTTGCTGGCACAGTGTTTGTGTGGTGTCCTGCATCTTTTTTAAGTGCAGAGACTCAAGATCTAATGAGTATTAATGACACCAGGAAACTAAGGGCATTACCACTTAACACCACTGCAGAGCTCCCCCAGTCAGCATCACATGAGCTCTTCTGGAACAGGAAGAGCCATATCATCATGCTGCCTTTTTCTGCCTTTTTTTTTTTTTTAACAAATTTGCTGCTTTGGTGAAGCTGCGCGGCTTCTGGATCCAAGATGAAGACTTCTGCTAGGTGCTTTGTATGCCTTGTGCCACACACCAACAATTTCAAGCAAGACTTTCAGTATGTGGGGAGTTCAGGCATGTTAATGCTATGCTCTTCGGAGCAGTTTTACCTGTGAAAGCAACTAGAGCTGCTAAATGCAAGATTCCCTTGGAAAAGAAAGGCAGACACTAAGATTGGATGGCCAGCCTAGGTAAAAACTGAAATTTGCCTATAATAACTATTTTGTCCATACCCTTAACAGAATTTAATTTCTCTTTTCTTTAATATCAGTTTGGAAGTCAGCAGCTATGGCAACGCCTATGTGCTGGGAGAGCTTTGCCAGATGGAGGGAGTTCTTCATGAAGATCTACTGTGCTGGTCCTGTAAAGACCTGACAATAAGCAGCACATCTGGCCTGTCTGTGTCTCACACCCTGGGTGGTAAGGAGAGGCAGAGCTGGTGCTTCTGCTGCCTCCTTGTAGAAAGCATGAAAGGTCCCTCTTTTGTTTTACTGACTGGAGAGGATTATGAACTTGTGGCATGAAATGAAAGGATGTCTGCAGGAGACATCGTGCCTGGACAGACCTAGACAAACAACGTTTGAATAGTGTCTTGCTTATTAATGGTATATATCCCAATTTTCAATCAGCCTGACTGTTTCAAAAACAGTCCTCTGAAAAGCTCTTGCTCCTTACTGCCATTTCACAGTGGGCTCGAACCTGAAGCCCTTTGTCCCATGTGGGGAAGGAGCACAGGAGATACCTATTGTTCCTCCACCAGCTCCCCTCATGCCTCCAGAGCCAGTTGCTATGCCTGTGGTGGGCCTGTCTCCAGTGTGCTCACCAGGCTTACTCCAGAGATACTCATGGTGCAAGTGTGGAGGGGTCTTTGAAGAAATTCAAACCCAGCCAGCTTTCTTGGTAGTCACACCAACTTGTGCACCAAAGAGTAAAATTGCCTTGGAACCACAGTCGCAAATGCATTAGCTGGTTGCATATCTAATGTTGTAATTTTCCAGCTTTTGAGTTATATTAGATCTCCAACCTAAGGATCAGTTTTTGACAGTGATAAAAGCTGGGCTAGGACAGTTATGGAGCAGTTTCAAAGTTGCAAGGAAGGAAGTGAACATGTTATAGCAAGGGCATTTTTAAAAAAAATAATAGCTGCATGAAGGTACAAATGACATGCTAGAAATAATTCTCAAGAGTGTTTGGTCAGTCAAAAGCCAGGTGAGATACTAAAAGATGTCTAATAAATACCATTTGAAGATGTATCATATGTCTAGTAACTGCAACATTTACATTTTGTATTTGAACATTCACATGAGAATAAAGGGAGTGGTTGAAGTAGTGTGAAGAGCTTGACCAACTCATGTCCTAGAATAGCAATATGAGGCTCAGGCACAAATTCAGTGGCCTTCAGAATACCTGACAGATGGCTAATAAAAGAAGTGAGGGACCAAGAATTCCCTTGCATTATAGAGAACTCTTCTCATTCACCTAAACAGCCTCCATTCAGTCTTAAAACATATGTGGGAGGTGGCCTGGCCACCTGAGCTGTACAGTAGGCTGTTGGAATTACTTCTCTGGGCAAAATGAAGTGGGAAAATAAATTACTGTGTGTGACTCCAATAGTTATTGTATACAGAATTAGCCATCTGCACATCTATGTAAGCGGGGCTGCCACTAGAGAATGAAATGTCCATATTATCACCCTCACTGGTGACCAAGAAGGAGAAATATGCTCTGTGGTGAGCCCTTGGTCCAATACAGTCCATGCTGGCAGCCCCAGGGTCTTCCATTGCAATGGCATTCAGGTTGTCTCCTGTTAAAGAAATTCTCTATTTGTGCTGTAATTTTGCTCAGCATGTTACACCTTTTTCTGCAAAACAGTTTTATCTTTTAATGTATTTTCCTTGAATATGTACATACAAATTGAATGTATACTTACATCTATATAACTATGACTAATTGTACTGATTTCTAAGAATCTGTGATTTTTATTGTTATGCAGCACAGTTTTTTCATATGCAGTTTTGGAGTACTGAAATCTAGTCATTCCTTTATTGTTCACCAAGGGTGTTTTCCTTGATCAAAAGTATTCATATATCAATGGTAGCAGCATTCAAAGACATTCAAGCCCCATAAATAATTCCATACAATAAAAACACACAACATTCACTTTTCTTCATTCATCTTCACCTACTGCTGTAATTTAGCTATGAAGCCATTCTCTTTCTTCCTCCCTTCCCCCCCCCTTTTTTTTTTCCTCATCTTTTATTTTGTTATGCAAGCTTGGCAGATTTAGGCTATGTATTAGAAAGGTTTGATGATTATGCTTTTGCTTTGTACTGAATGGACTCAAAACTTAGTTTTCTGTTTCAAGAAAAATACCTAAGAACTTAAAACTACACTTGTTCGAAACTCAGGCCTGTCCAACTTTCCAGTTAAAAAAAAATACTGAGTTGCATGTGGTTTATGAGAAACTTAAGTGGTCTGTAAAGCCTGATAAAAAATAAAGCTTCCTAATTTAAAGTTATTTAAAGAAGTAAAAACCATTCCGATTCATCAGACCTGTGTTAAAGGCTTACACAAGTACCAAAACACAGGGGGATCTCTCCAAGTTTTTTGTTTGCTTCTGAATTAACTTTGCTATTTGTGACAGATTTGAGTATGTTGGAAAGGAAAGGGAAGCATTAATTGCTATTACAAGTACATATCCACTTCTCATGGCTTGAAAATCTTGACTGTTAAAACAGCATGTATGTCATTTTAAGCAGTCGTTTGCTTCTTTATTTCCAGTGTACCCATAACCTCTCAAATGCCATTTTTCACTCAGCCACTTTTCATATAATATCCCCAAACTGGCGATATTCATCTTGAAAATTATTCATTGTTTTAAGTATTTTGACTTTTTGCTGTATGCATTTGGAAATCATATCAGCTTCATAAATGAAAATATACAGGTATTGTCTTTTTATAAAGTGTCATTCTGTAGTGCATAGAACTGTGAAGTGCCTTTATTTAAGTTGCTATCTTTTCAGTTATTGCTAGAGGCTTTCAAAAATGGTAGCATCTAAATGATAATTGATGAGAGCACTTTCAGGACTGATCATGTTTTCACAGTGCAGATACACTGATATGCACTTGCTATATGTAGTGAAGTTGCTCCCAGTTTATACCAGCACAGATTAGGATATTTACAGGCTGTGAAGCCCTTAGAAATATGTCATCTTATGTCTTTGCTTTTTTAGACCTCAATTCTCCCATCACCTGAATTCTGCTTTGAATCTCAACAGTTCATTAAATCCTGTGTGCTGGGGAAGTCAGAATTTGGAAAATCTGTTCATGAGTTGCTATTGGGAAAGGCACCTTAGAATGATGGATGTGATGTTAGATTTACTAAAGGAACAGTGAAGAGGATTTTGGAGGCTTATATAAAAGTACTGGACGATTTAGGAAGTAAAGAAGGTTAAATGGAATTCTGAAAGATGGTCCTGTTGGCCTTGCAAGACAGACACTCTTTTTGTTACTTCTGTGGGAAGGGGGATAACCCAGCAACCTCCTCCCCCAGCCGGATACTCTGAAATCCTTGTGCATAGCATGAGACATGAGAAATTGAGACTCCATGACCTGAACTGTGATCACACCTCTAATATTTTTAGCATTAATGTTTATGACCTGCTTAATTCTCTCTTCCTTTCTGTGTGTGGTACTTAAACTTTAGTTCAGCTTCCTGGAGCTGGCTTTTTTATGTACCTTTTTTTTTTTAAAAAACTTTTCCTTCAAGCTTTGAATCTATTAGAAAAAGATGCTCAACATTTTATAGCACAACCCTTCACTCAGCTAGGCAATGTATATACTTCCTCTCATGAGGCCCACCGCTGGGACAGATATGAGAAAGTTGATGATGTATCTGAAATGACTCTAGCACCCACCCAGCTTATCCCCCTTAAGTGGCCTTTCTGAAGTCAACAGGCTTTATGAAGTGGTCATTTATATTAACTTTATGCAAAATGAAAGCAGAGCAGATGAATCTTTGAAAACTAAAGCACACGTTTAGCTCCCTAAAATTTGACAATATCCAAGACCTTCTTTTTTCACTCTTCTTTTCTTGAGATAGTTTTGTTTGTAGTATTCAATATTTACTCCTCTCTATCTATGAGGCATGTTATCACTAAATATTAAATAAATACCTCTGGAAGGTGCCTTGAGGAATAATCTTGTGCACAGTCCTTGCCCAAAGGCAGGTCCAGCTATACCAGAATGATTCCCAACTCGCATCTGTCACATATGCTCTTAGAAATCAAAAGTGATGGATATTCCAGAACCTCCCTAGGCAACCTTTTCCTGTTTACTGTCCTTATCATTAGAGGAACTTGTCTCTAGCACCAACCCTCAGTCTCTCTTAGTGTGCTCAAAACACATTGAACTTATCCTATCTCTAAAGAACATATGGATAATTTCTTTTCTCCCTTCTTGCATCTCTCTTGTCCTTAAAGGCTCTTAATGCCTCTCCTTAGTGGTGGTTGTTTTTGTGGTGGTGGGATTTTTTTGTTTGTTTGGTTGTTTTTTTTTCCCAAACTGATCAACTTCAGCCTTTTCTTCTCGGTGATGCTTCCTGCACCCTCACATATTTGCTTCTGTCTGATTACTCTATATCTTTTTTGAAGCTTGGTGCCCAAAACTGGTTGATATTCTCCAGCAGAGGTATTGTCAGCATCAGACAGAATAGTAAGATTATTTTATATGTTTTAATAACAATTCTTCTGCATGGCTTACTAGAGTCCATTGAAGCCCATGCAAACTTCATCTGTCCTGTAAGCTTAAGTGTCCATCAAGCTGAGGTGCAGGTCACTTCCTTCGATAGGCCACTCAAAATCACAATGACCATGAATAGAGATGCTGTTTGAAGATGTAATAAAGAAAGCCTGGAAATCAAACCAAAGGAGTGGGGACCCACTGCAGGAAGTACTGTGCAGACAGTCCCTCTGTATTTTCAATCTGTTTGGATACACGGAATATAAATGAGTCAAGAGATCTTAACATGTTCTAGAAAAAAACAATTGAAGAAACAACAAAAAACAACAGACCAATAGTGTATTTAAAATGTAGATTTCACAAGTGCTGAAGAGATTCAAGAAGTTATCCAAAATGAAAGCAACTGAAGTCATCCAAGTCTGAAACCACCAAAGTGTGTGGGGAGTGTCAGAGAGTATGACACAAGTGCTCTGGTTTTAGCAAGCCATAAGCAGCAGTGGAACAAAAACCTATGTTGTGGGATGTTGAACTAATTCTGGGGTGATTAATAAATAAAGCATCCTTCTTCTCTTACATACATTAGAGAAGCAAGCCAACATTTAGCCACTTACTGTGGATGAGATAGTTTGTCCAGAGAACATCTAGGCTACTATCATCTGACCTGGAAAAATGCCCAAATGAGAATGTTGATTTTTACAGATGTTTTAAATTAAGAACTGTGTCTGGAAGTTAACTTTTTGCTTAACAATGAAACCTTGTTTTAATCCAATGCCCGTCTCTTCTAAGCAGAGCTACCACCAGTCATGCCTCTCTTAGTGCAGTGCTGACTTTACGAGTTGCACATGGTTTGTAAATGAGGGGATAAATAGGATACCAAATGCTCTGTGCAAATTTACCACAAAGACATCTGGATCTGAGAACCTCCTAGCAAGCAAGTTCCTAATGATCTCAAATGTTTCCTTCAAAGAGAATTACTTGGTCAGCTCTCTGTACTCCTTAAAGATCTACAGGAAATTCAAATAGGGAAATGGCATAGGTTTATTTTTAGTCATGGACAGAACTTCCTTCAAAATAATACGCATCTCCGTCTTGTGAAGTAACCTGCTTCTTGGTGTTGTGCGCTCTGAAAATGCTCATGCCTTCCTGCCTTTCAGAATGAATAATATTTCTATTGAAATGGCAATATTTCAACATGGCAGTCATGAATGTCCCTGTTTTATGGGTTCTCTTTTGGGCAGGGATATGCGTCCCTAAGGGAAGCACAGTTTGGGTAACTTTGCTTCAAGGATTATGTTTCATCATCCTTGGGATTGAGGAGGGACAGGGCATGGTAGAGACACAATGATGCTGTGGCAGTTCCTAACCACTGTTTCAACTAAGTGGTGAAGTTCAGCAGATCCTGCTTGGTCAGTCTTTGAGACCAGCCACCAACAGTCTGACTTTCAACCTTAAGGCATTGCTTCAGTTTCTTGTCTCTGTCCTAGCTGGACTGGCTACATGGAGAAGTCATGGCAGCTGATTAAGGCAGCTTTCTGCTGCTCCAGTAGAAATTAAGGTTGAGGACATAAAAGCTTCAGCGATGTCCAGAGCCACAGGTGTCCTAGCGCAGGTCCTGGGAGTCTGAGTAGCCTGTGTGTCCCTAAATCACTCACCACAGCTTTCCCTGAGGCCTGGAGCAGCAGTCCACACCGCTGATGGAGATGCAGCCTGGTGCAAGATCCCATGGTCCCAGGGCTTCCCTACACATTGAATTGCCCCAGGGTCTGTTCAACCTAAACAAATATGTTGCTAAAAGTTGCTAAGTACATCACTAGAGCACTCAGGTAGCCCTGTCTGTTTAGTCTGTAGAATATCTTTAAACTTTTTTTTTTAATACACAGGAGGGGTCTTTGCCTTTAAGCCCAGTCCATGCAAACACGTGTACACAAAATTCATCTTTTTTTTGCGGAAAGCAAGTCCCCAGGATGGAGGATATTTACATTGGAAAGATTTCCTAGTTAAACTGTTTTCCTGCCCTGTTTCCAATCTGAAGTCCTGGGCATGATGTGCATGGGGCGGTAGGGGCAGAGAAAGGAGGGGAAAAAAAGTCTTCAAAAGGTGTTGTGCCACAAGTTGCCAAGTTTTGGGTAGTAACTGGCTGCAGGAACCAAGCCTCTTTTAGAAACCTGTCCCTGGGGAGATCCTCCTTCCTTGGGCGAATCAAGCCAGGCCCATGCTGAAGCTGGATGACACCCAAGAAAAGCAGAACTGCTCAATGCTGCTGGTCCATGTCCTGCTGTTTTCCACCAGCTCATGTTTCACATAGCCTGTGGCGTTCTCAGGGTGGCTTCAGGTGGGCTTTGGTTGCTTTTCCCGCTCTGTGGGCAGCCAGGCTTTAGCAGCCCTGTGTGAATCCTGTGGCACCCTTAAACAGAAAAGGCCACTGTAGCTGTGGCGCTGGCAGTGAGAGCCCATAAAACTCAGTGTAAATCCAATGAGGCTCTTCTAGTTGATGATGAGAGAGTGTAGGTGGTGGGAGAACCCTCCCAGGGTCAGTAGCGAACAGTGTAAAACCTCAGCTTTCCTCTCTCCTTTCTGAACCGTTGCCTGGGTGGTTGAGACCATGGAGGCCTGATGAAAGGAGAGAAAGGTGAAAATGGCTTGGGAAAGCCGTGGCTTGTTACTCCGGCTGCCCCTCTCAGGATGCGGGTTCCTCTATTTGCAGTTCCCTTTGTTCTGCCTGAAGTGGCTGTGTACAGCAGATGTCCCCAAGCAGGTACTCTCTGCTTTCCTCTGACGGAAATGGTTTTGAGGCAAACAACATTAGTTTGACTACAGGGCGTTTGATCCATGGAAAGAAGTTAAAAAAAGCCTGGTACAACAAGAGACATTTCTCCGGCATCAGGCCGCATCTGGGCATGTTCTCTCCATGCCTGGAGTCTGTCCATCTGCCAGCTGATAGCCAAAAATTAGGGCAGAGTTACTAGCTGGCCAGAGTTTCGTATCTCTTGCCTGGACTAACTGAGGCAAAGAAAGCAAAATATGGTGAGAAACATATGTGTGTGACCTCATGGAAATCCTGGTTTGGATTCAGCTGTGACTTAACCTGGGGGTGGAAAGTCACTGCAGCTGTTCTTTAGGCAGAAAAGCACAGTACAATCTACAGTGAGACGGCATCAACATGAGCTCTGTGCCAAGCCCCATGATGATCCTTTGGCAGCACTTGGGTGCTAGAAAAAATGAGGGAGGGGATTTTCCTGCTGGGGATGCAGGAGTGAGCTGGCATAACAGCTCTGCACTAGCCCTACCCAGATCCTGGGATGTGGTTTAAAGCAGCCTGGCAGCAAATGTAAAACAGGAAAGCAGCTAACAAGATAAGGTCGCTTCCACGCCCCATTTTTACATATGCCGAGACCGTCCATGGTGCTCCCAGCTCTGGAGCTGGAGCCAATGGGAGCAGCCAGGGGCCCTGGTGACCTCAGTGGAGTCACGTCTCTTCCTGGCATCACTCATCTTGCTATTCCACTCGGTCACACACACTGGCTTGACTTTCCCTGCCTTTTACTCCCTCTCTGGTTTGCATACAACCAACGCAGACTTTGTGGTGATAAAAAATGGGCAGCATATCCCTCATGCAGCTGTACCAGGGATTTACACTTGGATCACTGGTCACCCCTAGGCAGAAGGGCAGCAGGTGAGCTAAAAGGCTCCCATGATGGAGCCAACAGGAGCTGCTAGGATTCTTTCAGGGCTATCTACATCTTTCCATATTCATACGCTTTTGTGAAAGATTGGACTCAACCTTTTAGCCTTTCACCTCTCCTACCTAAACTATGTTTTCTTCCCCTCTATTCTCTGTGAGACTGCTATTCAGAACAGCCTTGTTCTAGACAGGTTCCACCTCCTAAACAAATGCTTTCATTTACTGCAAGCTTGGGGAGAGGAAAACAGGAGTTTTAGGCTACATGGTAGGAACTGTCACTGGGAGAGGTCCAATGTTCCATGTACAGGGATGTGACTATCTCCCTTGTATTCAATTAAAGGGCTGCCATTCTCCTATGAGAGGGACAAGAGCCTGGATTTGTTCAAAGACATGGAGGCAGGAGGCACATCCTTGCTGGGCTCTGCACTGTGATGCGCATGCAAGGGCTGCATGGCCTTCTTTTCCTTTTGGGTGGCTTATGAGTCTGTTTTCTTGGGACCATATTAACACTGCTAAACTGCTCTCTACAGCTTTGGAATCAGCAGCATTGCTCGGAAACTGTTTTTTCACCGGCTTTCCTTTGAAGCTGATTGTTTCCACTCCCAAAATATCACGTCAGGATTGGTTTTGATCCCTGAAAATGGATGAGGATGTTTGTTGCTCCCAACAGGAGCCCTGCTGCATGCCGACTAAAAGGAAAGAAAACAAATCCCTGCACTGCCGTCAAAATCAGCTGTGATAATAAACATCAGTGTCCTGAGGGGTGAGAGGGAAGAGCGACAGGTTAGGAAGTAGGGGAAGGTGACAGCTTCTGTCAGCTTTGCAGATCACCCTGGCCAAGGCTGATTCTGCATGAACTGCAGCTTGCTCCGGATAAGAAGGGAAAATGCTTGGTCATCATGAGGCTTTTCCACAAAAAACTGACTGGTGAAGCTTTGAAAGACAGTGTGTTGAGAAGGAATGTGTGTGATCACAAAAATTTGAGGGGAAAAGCTGGTTTATGTCACAGCAAATCTCTGCTTCTCCCAGCCAGCTGTGCTCCCAGCTCACACAGGTGTGCTGTCCTGGGTGAGCTGGGCTGGTACTTATCAAGCCTTCCTCCAGACCAGCAGCATCTTCTAAATTGTGTCATCTCACTCCCTTAGTTGACAAGCTGTTCTTCTCTCTTTGCCATCCCTCTTACAGCGTGATTTCTCTTATGAATGGGATCCTAGCGTAACCTGTTGTATAAATTCTGTGTTTAGGAAAAGCCTTGTATGTTTATCTGAAGGTATCAGCAGAGAAGTGAAGGGCTATGATATGGGATGTTGGAAGGTGGATGGGGAGGCTGATAAACTCTGGCTTTGCTCTAGATTACGTGGCTGAAGAAGAGTATTTTGCTCTGTAGTGTGCTGCAAACTTACCATACATTGTTTAGGTGAGCCAACTTCCAGACAGGTATAACAGAACTACGCATTTTATGAATGATGCCATTGATAGACTTGTCAGGAAGACAGGTGAATACTAGATGTAGACAAATCCACAAGGACCATTTCTTTGCTTGTTTGAACAGCTTCAGTACTGGAAGTCTCCAAATCACCCCTCTGAGGGGGCTCCCAGACCCTAAAGTGCTGGAGTCGTGCACTCAGAATAAGATTAAACCCTTATATTAATTTATTGTGAACCTCTGTAATTGCAGTGGAAGACGGTATTGGTCTGGTGAAAGTTTTATTTGACACCACGCAATGATGCTACTGCTAAGTCATGACTGCAAGCCAAAGGCCTGCTTTCTAATGTGATCTTGCCAACTAAGAATGAAGTGAATTTGGGTGGAAACCAACAAAAAGATTCAATTTAGAAATCACTATTTCATACAGAAGAATCACTTTCCTGTTCTGTACACATACTTCAGATTAAGCCCATATAAACCACAAGAATCTGATGTTTATCAGATTTCTTCTCCTATCTTTCAGTTTTGGAAAGGAAGAGTTTCATTTTGGGAAACTTTTGTACCCTGCACACTATGTTCTTGATTTCAGTATTGAAAATTTATGTTTTAAACACATACTTCTCAACTAGCACTACCAGCAATATCTGAAATTATTAAATTTGAAATAAGTTTAAAAAATTATCCCTTTACGCTCTGTACTTGTTTCTCCACTTGGGAACTGAAATGCAGTTTTTAATTTGAGTAGTTTTGCTGTTAGGTTCTTTGTGCTGCATTGTTTGTGCTGTGGCTATTACATAGTAACATAATATTTATTTGCCTAAATCCAGCTGTTTTTACTGGAACAGAACCCCCCTCCCCAATCAACCTTTCAAAATATTTCTATTTACTTCAAGTTCTGGAAAAAAAAAGAGAGAAAAAAAGAAGACCATCTGTAAGTTGACAGTAGCCTTTTAAATGTAATTAATGGTAATGGTTCAGCTAATAGCTAAAAGTACTTTTCTGGTGAGAAGAAACCTTATGCTGCAGGCAGACTCTCTGGTATTGCCCACACGAGGGCTGTGGGTCCATGGCTCTCCCTTCGCCCTCCTGCTGGGGTCCGGCAGTGGGGCTGGCACTGTGGCAGGATGACTGTGTCTGAACCCAGCGTCCCCTGCCCCCTGGGGACAAGCTGGTGGAGAAGAGGGGGTGCATGGTCCCCCATCAGGGCAGCACGTCAGCCCATCTTGCCTTCCTCAAGGCTGGTGGCAGAGCTCTGGGCTAGCGGTGCATTAGTATCTCCTCCCCTGCCATATCTCCCGCTTATACTTTGTTTTCCATCCATCATGGTGGAGCTTTCCTTCCTCCCTTTCCACCCCAGAGCCTTTTGGAGAGTATTCAAGTCAGATAATTCACTGTTAAAGCGCAAAAAGTTTGTCCAGCTGTGTACTGAGAGTTTCTGAGCACTAGAAAGGAAGAAGTATGCTCTGGTACTTCCCTGAGTATTTTTTAGTACTTATTTTATTTTTATGATATATTTCAAAGTCAATGCTGCTGGCAGCTTCCTCATGGGATATTCCATCCCTTGGTTTGTAATCTGGGCTTTCCAGACAAGGTCTTCAGTAAAGCTTTACTGAATGCGTGGCTGTTCTGCATGGACCTGAGACACCGATGCTGCTGGAGAGGCACATGGGATCAGGGTGCCAGTGTGTGCTGTCGTACCCATGCCAGGAACCCCGGTGTCCTTGGCATGCAGTGGTATGCTGCCCTCCATCTTCATTCTCCTGGGTGCTCACAGCCACCCAAAAGCACCTCACAAAACCCTGTGGGCTTCAAATTGCTCGTCACTCATGTCCTCTGCATCATGGCAAGTGCCAGCCCACCTGCTGCTCCCAATGGACCGAGATGAAGCTGGCCTGTCCCTGGGGACGCAGCCACTGTGGCTGAGTAGATAGCAGCACAGCCTGTCCCCTCTGCAGGCCAAGGCTTTGCCTGTGCTTGTCCCCATCCGCTTTACAGCCATTTGTTCTTCTTGTGAAATCTCAGCCGAAACAGCTCCCCCCCGCCACTGAGGCTTACCCCCACCCAGTGTATTTATAGAGAGCAGTTGCATTCCCACTTAGCTAGACTGAGGCTGTTCAAGCCTTGCTAGGCTACTGTTCGCTAAGCTTTCGTTTAATAAAAATTCAGTCCCTTGGCTCCAAGGCTAGAGATCACATCAGCATGTGAAAATTAATACAAATACAGGAGAGGTCTTGCTGATTGATGCAGGTGATCAGAGGATGGTGCTGTCATTCTGTTCATCTTTTTTCTGTCTTGGCTTTTGTTTTTGACCTTATCGCAAGTCTTGGCTCTGGGCTTTACGCTGCCTTTTCCTGTGGCATCTCTTGTAGAGGAACGAAATATGTCAGTAATCAGATTCAGCACTGTTTTTTCCACTTCATCTGGGACTCTGCAGCTCTAGGGTGTCACCTCTGCTGCTGATTGTTTGAAGCTACTTTTTACCATCTCAAAATTTTCGCTAAATTTTAAGATAACTCCTTGTTATAGAAGATAGAGAGATGTTGCCATTCAATTTTCTTTCTATTTTCCCACTCAATTATTGCTCAGCACGACTCATTATAACATGAAATCATTCTCTTTCTGACCAGCATGAATTCCAGCCAGTTGATTTCCCATTAAGTACAATTTTTGTTATTGCTTCACTTTTTTATCATTTTTTTTTAAGTGTATGTAGCACATCAGATTCCTACAAAACCATCAGTGCAATTTCCTGATCTATTTCTGTAGCTTCTTTATTGGTATCTAACAATATTTATGTAATATTCATTTTGAATAAATGTATTTTAGAGCCTGATTTTTTGGCAATTATGTTCCACATCTGCATCATCAGCTCGTTGTTAGTTTTTGGACAGCTGCTCCTCTGTCACATTTTAAACACTGGTTTTGGTTAAGGATGGATCAGCCAATTTATTGAAAGTAAGAACAGATTGGAGTCATCATTCCTCACACAGACTCAGAGGGGAACAGCCAAAACTGTGGGAATATGATAGATTTTTTGCCCTGTGGCTGTAGAGAAAGTTTTGTTTAGGGGATTCACTGTGTTCCTCTTCAGATGTCAGTCAGGTAAATTGTTTCTTCAGCCTGGCTGGCAACTTTTTCTTGGCTGAAAGCAGTCAGGCAGCTCAATCTAATTGCACATAGAGATTAGCCTGCTTTCCCTTTTCAAGTAAAACAAGTTTCTATGTTTCTGTGGGGCTGGCTGAACAAACTACAGGTGGATCTAAAAAAGGACTCTGGAAAATCCCTAGAATTGACTCACTGGGAAATTAAAGGGGGATGCATTAGATTCAGCCCCCTGGTTCAGGTAGCCTGTGAACTGCTAATGATCTGGGAAGGGGAGGACGGGGACAGTGGAAAGAGGGAGGAAGGGGAACCTGGGGATAGAGAGCAGATCCTGAACGTTTAGGCAAACTGTGCAAAAGTCAGGAATTCATGTGCTTGTCCATATTTAACCTCAAATCTCTGTCTTGTTGAAATTTCTAGGGTTCTGCAATGAGCTCACTTTAATTATAGACGGACATTTGTGTACTTGTTATAAAGACGAGTGTGAACAGGGAGGTGGCCATCTAAAAATGGGACATGATGACTTTTCATGTAGTTACTGAAAGAAAATGTGACAGCACAGTGCAAGGTGTTAAATTACTCTGTTTTTGAGGATAGTCCCACCTCCCATCTTATGAAATGCAGCTTGTGCCTCTTTACCTTACTGCCCGTACTAGGTCTGCTATGTATTGGGACCAACCTCCAAACAGGACTGAACTTGAAAAACAAACAAACAAACCCAAACCACAAAAAACAACAAAAAAAACTTCCAAGGGGAGCTTGCAATTGGATCAGATGTCATTCTCAGCCATTGGTCTCTAAATCTGCTACAGACTTTTTCTGCTTGGGCTACTCAAGGGAAGGAAGGTCAGCCTGAGCCATAGCTCAGGGCTGTGGGGTGAGCAGTGAAGGGCAAGGAGGGAGCCTGCATTCCCCCAGCTGCTCCTTACGAATCCCGGTAAAGAAGCAGGATTTTTCGTACCCTAAGGCAGCCAACTGACCTGGTTTGTAGGTGAACTGAAATACCACAGGCCTTTCATATTGAAGAAAGTACCCAAACCAACCCAAAACAAGTCACACAACCCCTCTGGTCTGAGGATTTTAGCCTTCTCCAACAGGAAACTCATTTGGCGGCATTTGCCCTGACAGTGACAGGTACACACTGAGAGAAATGCTTTAACACCATGGTACTGGTCCAGGAACAGAATGAGTTTCTGGATACAGGCTTTGCAATCATGAAAAACACCTCCTGCATCTTGGCTAACACACACTTCTTGATTTTGCTTGTCAAGCACTGCTGTGTGGTTGAACCCCAGGCTTCTACCCCTCTCCCACCATTGGCTCCATCCCTGTCTGCCTGCCTGTCCCCCCCTGCTGCCTCTCTGCCTCTATTTGTGAGGTCTGTTACATGATACAAAGCTCTCTTCTGTGATGCTTGGAGGCATTTCCTACTCCCCTAGAAACACGGCTGGAAAAAACCCTATATGAACAACTGCTGCTCTGAAACATGCACCTTTGATTGCACCATGATGCCCCAAATCAGCACGTGTGCCTCTATTCCGAAAAGCAATTCAGACTTTTATTGAAAACAAGGGCTGGGAATCCATAAATCTAGGCTGAGATCATGCTGTGTCAGGTGCCCCCATCCCTGCTTTCTACCCTGCTACCTGTAGTGCCACCTCCCTCCTGCCTGCCCCACAGGTGCCCCTCTGCTGGGGGTGGACAGGAATTGTCTGCCCTGCACCCCTCTGCCTAGCCTCCTGCCTGCACCAAGGGAGCTAGTACCTAGTAAGTTTATTTAATCAGAATGGAAAACAACATTTAATGAGCAATGAGACCAAGAGGCATCCCCAGGTGGCCAGGTGAGGCTGCTGACTTGCAGTGGGGGCAGGGAGCTGTGCAGGCTGACGCTGGCAAAAGGGCTGGTTCCTGCTGCTACTTGGTCTTATTCCTCTGCTGGGTGCTGTCTACTCAAGAGTGAGACTACCGTTGTCCCAGTTGTTTTCACCTGGACCTCATCCTTCTAAGATGTTTTTCTCCTTGTAGTGATACAGCAAAGTATCACCCAGCCAAGTGCATCTTCATGAAGGAATTTCTGCAATAGACAAATTTCTATCTTACAAGAAAGGCCCTTTGTGAAACAGATAACTCACAGACATTTTTTGTGTACTGCGTAGGGTATTTTTTTTCTTTAATTACTTCTAACTTTTCCTAACAGTTCTCTGATAAGCATCATTAAATCTCACCACGAAAGCTGTAGCAGCCTTGTGTGATTCTCTTGGTATGGAGCTACTCCTGGGAGGGATCCATAGTCCTGTGGTTCAGCACAGCCCGTCTCTGGTTTCTCTCCCTCTGAGTCACAGGGCTGTCACTGGGAAGGTCATGGGACTGCAGAACGCACCAGTGGTTGGATTTGGGGTTTCTTTCGTCATAAACTCAGCTGCTACCTCTTCTCCATCAGTGGCCTCCCACAGGTTTTTACTAAATCTAAGCCATATGCACTGTTGACGTATAACCATTCAGTTGATATTTAGGTTCCTGGGAAGCATCCCTTCCGTGTGGATGTCACCAAGTTCGGTACCCACAGATCGGTTTCCATAGTAACTAATATGCTTCAATGAGAAGGGGAAAATCAGAGAAATATGAAAAAGACTAGTACTGGGAGTAAGCGGAACAAACAGCATGCACAGCGGCTTGGAGCGCACCACCGGTTTTATGATGTATGTTTTAGGAAGACTTGCATGGCTTGCAAACCGTTCCTTTCCACATGAGACATGCAGTCATGCCAAAAGCTTGGTGGTGCAAAGTAAAATGGTACTTCACGGTATTGTGCACATACAAATCCTGTGTCAGCTTATATTTACTCACACACCTGTGAGCACATGGACACAAGAGGAAAATTAGTTTTTATTGGCTATTTCAAAGAGGTTTGTCATACCAATATTTTATGGCCTGTGGAGAAGGAAACATGCATTCTTCTCACCCTCCTTCCTCTTCCCTGCTGCAACAATGGAAGACGTAAAACAGTGGAAAGGAACAGGACTCAGGGAGACACATTTTCCAGCTTCTCCTTTATCCCATGCTGTCACAAATGCTGTCATCAGTGGGTATAAAATGATGTTGCTGCTAACTTATTCTTATATGTGCTGGATAGAGTCACTACTACTGATCCACTTATGGGGGATCCAATGAACTGGACAGAAGTGTATGTTCTGCTTCAGCCATATGGTATAACTCAGGGTACAAATAAGTGGGTCAAAAATATATCTGAGATTCATTTATGACACAAATCCAGAATCTAGCACATCACAGATTGCATGGCATGACATATATTCCTCTGGAAAGCAAATGTTCAGAACATTAATTCTGGAAAAGTAATCATTCAGAAGTCAAGAACCATCAGCTCAAAAATGCACAGGAAACTCCACATTAGTACCTTTGCACCAGTAGTGTCCTGGTTTGACTGACAGCGTGCATATTGCACTACTTGTCCTAGGACTCAGTAAGCCAGTTAGAGGCAAAACCACATAAATCAAGATTCACATCACCCAAGTTTAGCTGGGTGAAGATAGTTGTCTAAGTTAGTCCTCTTGGCTCCATCTTTAATTAATAGATAGTAACAGATGTCTCCTGTTGGTGAATCACCCCATCTATTTTAGCTTGCCCATTAGAGGTTCCTGTTTCTGTCCCTTTACTAAGGAGAGAGACTAATGAATGACTGCAGTTTAGATTTAAACAGCCAAAGGCTGGTGAGGTGAAGCCCACCCAGAGGTGTACATCCAGTGAAGGTCAGAAGGAGAAAGGAGAAGTTTGCCTCTCTAGTCCTTATCCTCATCAATAAAATGGACTGGAGTCTCTTTGGTGTCCCTGAGGTGCAGCACGGGCTGTGTTTGTACAGATCCACATTTCACTCTCCAGATCAGGGTAACTGCACCCACTCTGCCTGTTAGAGATGGCCCCTGCCCAGTGCTAACTCTAGACTAGTATTGAGCACCAACCAAGAGAGTGCTGTGGGGCATGGGGCTGAATTGTGCTACTTAACCCCACTGACAGTTTGACAGTGTTGAAAAAGACCCAGGAGAAGAGCCATGCCACACTGTTGCTTAGTTTACTGGTGAAGGTGTAGCCACAGCATCAAAAATAGCACCCCACTACATGGAAAGGGACATGTGACCGGTGTGAGATTATGTCTTGCAAATAAGGAAATGACTAAGAAATTTGCTGTAAGTTGGGCAGAACAAGTGAGGGTTGTGACAGAATTAAAAAGGAAAATCCACATGAGTGTTGAAGATCTGGGGCACACACAGAGCACAGCTATTCTGGGCTAACAGCCAGACTCATCATTTTCTGGCAATATGCTCAGGAGCAGTGTCTTGATGATCAGTTTAGATGTACAGCCACTTCTGGCCTCCATAGCCAAAGCAGGTAGGAGCAGGTGAGCAGGGAATGTCACACAATGCAGCTCCCCATCACACAACACAGCTCTCCATCTGCATGGTCCTTCTCCTTCTGGAGCAACGTTCAGGAGGAGGAACCAAGATCCCCCAAATGAAAGGCAAAGTGAGGAGGAGTCAAACACCCTGTGTGCCTGTAGATGTGAGAAGCACTTTTCAAATACTCCCTGTGCTCTTTTCCAGGTGGGTCCTGGGGCACAGGGGTGAGAAACCGAGCAGGAGTTTCTTTCTCTCAGTGCCCTTGAGCCCTGCTGCAGGAAGGCGGAGGCACCAAAGGGAGGGAGCAAAGGTAGCTGCCAAGACACGAGTATGTGATGCACAAGGAGGCGGCAGCCCAGCCTGCACCATTTCCTGATGGTGGAGGAAAACCAGAATACAGCCCACAGAGTGCTGCTACCTCACAGCAGCTGGGGCTTTAATGTATTTTGCCCTGTGATAAAGAAATTACACAGATTACAATTGAACACGGAAAATATGATTCATCCGGTCTCCAGAGCACCAGTTCCTCCATTCATCAAGCCTGAAACCTGCAGCTCGCTGTCTGCAACTGCGCTGCTCCCGCAGCAGCTGAGGCAAAGTGAAAGCCACAGGCGTCTCTGGGGAGCTGTGTATTTGGCTCCATCTCCTCCTGACTGGTCTCCTTTCTAAACACGGATGACAGGATCCTTTACATGCTCATATGACACGGGGGGGAAGTTTAGAAGAGCTGGGCAGCTGTGGGGATACCCAGGTGAGCCGCCCTGTCACGCTGTCTGAGCTGCCCTTGGTGCCTGCCGGCCGTCCCTGAGCCCCGGGAGACCAGCAGTGTTCTCCTCCTCCTCTTGCTTTGGCCTGCCATTTCCTTCCAGTGCTGTGGTGCAACAGTAATGCCTACAATAATGCCTAAACCCAGACTTGCTGCTTCTCTTTGATGAAAATGAGGTATTGTGTTTCATATATCGAAGTGCTTTCGAAAGCAGATGAAGTGTAGTGGATGTGCAATGGAAACTATGACTTACTTTATTTGTGTAGATAAAAGTAACATCCCTGTTGCAAAGATGCAAAGGTTTCCTGTAGTAACATCATTGTGGTTAAGCCTATATTCAAATGGAGGATGCTGAAGTTATTTAATTTTATTAGTGAATGTGCACAATTGAAAGTATTATTTTATTGAAGATGCATGAGCCATATCCAAATCATCTATCTAACCCCACTTGTAGCTCAGGTATAACTATATTCATCAGCTGTTTTAAGGCTGGGCAAAAGAACAGTTCTTCTTAGCCACCTGCACTTTTCATTTACAATAGTCACATGAATCTGGAGACTGCAGCAAAAATACTATAGGGCTTTGCATTTCTTGCAGGAGTTAGAGAGAGTTTTAACCAGGGTGAGACAGACAAGAGCAGAGAAATCGTAGTAGAAGCTTTATTATAATATTTGAAATTTTTCATTCATATCTGATTCATTAACTGATTTTGTTGTCACAGAAGCCTTAGGATCCATCAAGGACTCAGAGCTTTTAGGTTTTAACTAAAATACTGTCATTTCACATGATACCATAAGAAGTAAGTAGCTCATTGTTTGCGTGTGAAGGAACAGACGGCACATAATCATGTTAGGACGAATTAATTTTATACCTCCCTGTCAGCTGAGCTGTTGATGTGCCGTTCATAGCCTTCTCCAGCAAAAGGTAAAATTACTGTACTAAGCTTCAGTGAGGGTGAATTAACCTAAGGCAGGTTTGCTCTGCCTTTAGGCAAGTCTGAGGGCTTAATCTACCCTGTCACCTCAAATATTTGTATAGCAAAACCACATGGAAATATAAGATTTTACTGCCGTTTCCCTCCTACATTCTCACCCAAACCATGTGCTGTCACACCTTTGTTGGGAGCAATTAGCCCCACAGGTGGGGCAAGGCAGGGACCTTTGCGGTAATCCTGACCCCTTTTGATGCAACATCAAGATGTGTGCCTATGTATATTCTACTCTGCTTACATTGCAGTGGCAGATGTTAGCCAGGGACAGAGAAGTGGTGATAAACAGTGTGGAAACAGATGAAATACAGTTTGAGAAGTGCATGTGATTTGTGAATATTGCACACAACAAGTGCAACATCCCAGCAGATCGGCAGCAACTCCTAAAGCCACTACTGGATTCACACTCAACTATGTGCCCATGCCCTGAGTCCCAGAATAGTGAGTGAATGATGCTGAAGAACTGAACTCTGGTGGTTTATATGGTGATCTTTAGAAGACCAAACTCTCATTTCTAGCTCTACCTCAGCCTCTTGTATGCTTTTGGGAAAATTGCTTAAAGCACATTTTTCAGGATAGTACGTTGGAAACCTCCTTTGATACAGCTTCCTAGAAGCTGGTCTGTGGGAAGGTATTTTAATTTGTGGTTGATGGCGGGACATGGGAGAGCTTCCCAATCCAGTCAGGACACTGGTAATTCCCTTTTTTGCTCTCTGTGATCTGATTTACATCAGAAGGAAGCCTTCATGTTGGGAGGGTGAGACAGCTTCCTTCATGCAGCTCTCCATCATCTGGACCAAACCCCAGCTTAGCCTCCCTGTGCTGAGGCTAAAATACCTACTGGTACTGGTGGAACAGCTTGACCATAAAGTGATTTTCTGCCAAGGCATTCAGGATTATATTAAGGGAAACTGCGCATAAGAAAGTGGAGAGAGAGCTCTAGAGACATTAAATATTTAAGTTACATAGTCTGGTTTGGGTATTTAAATACATGCAGGGCTCAACACTTTAACACTGTCCAACCAAACTCAAAATGTCAGCCTAATAAAATTTGCAAAAGTTTATGCAAATATTGGAAGTGGAAGATTAAAGAAAGATTACTGGAAATAGAGACCTTGAATAAGTAAAGAAGTTTTATAACTTGTTACTGTTATTTTGACCTTTCAATATGTTTTCCTAAGTTTTATTATGAGGCAATATTATGTTTGGAAAGGAGGTGTATGACCTGTGAGGTAGTGTTCATTGGGAAGATTACATAAGCAGTGAGGAACCAGCTAGGTCCCTTTTCCACACTGGGTAGGGTAAATTAAGTAAAATTTTATTCATCTGGTTTCCTAACTCACTTTGCTTTCCACAGCCCAGCACACACACGTGCAGAGCAGCCATGAGGTTGTAAGTTTGTGCACTTCTGAAAGGAGAACACACGAACAAATCCTTTTTTTTGTTGTTTTTTTTGTTTTTTAAGCATGTGACTTCTTCCTTCGCTTACATAGGAGAAGGTTGTGAATGCAATCGCTAATGTTCTTGTCAAGAAACAGCATTAGGTCAGATGACCCTGTTAGCCTCTGAGCTTGAATCTTTTTCTTCGTTTGGTCAAAGTGCTACTGTCATCCTTGCAAGTAGTATCTCCTGCTGACTGTGCTTCTTGGCTCTAGTTGCGTGTCTGGTTTTCCTCATGGATGTGAGGCCCATTAGAAGAACACTGAGTTGTCTCCTCCTCTCAGGCAATGCCTTCAGTGTCGTCCTGCTCTAGGAAGAACAACCCTCAGGCCCTACAGCTTTCCTCGTACGTCGGTTTTCTCCACGGGCAAGCAACCTGCACAGCTCTGGGGTATTCTTTGAGCCTTCCTGTTACCATTCCTTCTGAAGCAAAACTAAATCAAAAATTAAAATGCAAGTCTGTAACTTTCAAAATTCCTCAGACTCATATTGCAGTCTGTTGTCCAAAAGAAGTTCATCGTAAGTACGATACTCAACAGAATAACATACGGTCTTGGGATAATAAGTCCTCTACTGCTTATTTGCATTGACTCAGTAGATACTCTGTGTCAGAAGGTAGGTGCTTCTCACTGAGTTCAAGCCATGCCTATTGCTGTTGGGCCCTTTATGGGACGTCATGAATCATCTTCAATTCATAGTAGGTCTGTCTGTGCTCAACTATTACTGCTATTTCCTATATTTGTGCATGACTGTGAGACCTGAGAAGTTCTGGCATGGATCTACATTTGCCTGTGTTTTATGAGTATTTTTTTTGAAATTTCTAGGCTCATTTTCTGTGGAGCTCTCATTTCTCTTTCACACTATTATTACTACTCTTTGGAATCTAATTATTTTTACTTCAAGATTCTGATAGTAAAAGCAGGGTGTCCTGACTTTACTGCATTTTTAAAAAGATTTTTTTTTCCTCTTATTGCTGTATTTGATTGCTTAAAGGCTGTGTTCCTTGACTGGTAGTAAATGATAGACTACTTGTAGTTTCAGAATAGATGCTTGTGGTTAGCTAAGGGATACTTATGGACTAAAACTCAGTGGGGAAAGAAGAAAAAAATATAAGCATTTTCTAGCAAATACTGTAGCCAGTGGTCAACATGTTAGTATCAGCTGCACCAAGTTCTTCAGATTATATTCCCCTTTTGCACTTTGTCCACTTCAAAATAGTATTTGCCATAGAAATTTCTTGTCTGGGCATATGACCTTCTTTTTCAAATTGGTCTTTACGATCTTGCACTTGCATCTTTAAATTCTTCAGTTTAGTCGTGATTGCACACAGCTTAGCAATATGCAAAATTCTTGCTAGGTGTGCAGTGTGCTTCAGCCAAACACATTGACAACCTGCAACAGTGGCAAATCTTTTTTTTTTTTTTTTTTTTTTTTTTTCCTGTCTGAGCATGGTTTTGTCTGTTTTGATCTTTCTCCAACTTGAATGCTCTCTAACAATATTGGTGGTCCCATTGCCACTTGAGCAACCTCTTCTGGGAATATGGTTGCATGACAATATTTCAGTTTTTCTTTGAAAGTGATGGTGTCCTTTATGTACTGCAAGTTCTTGCCCCAGTGTCCACCCTGGAGCCAGTCTTCATTCCCTTCTCTTTTCTCCTGAGGTGCTGTTATTTCTGATTAACTTGTTATAACCTTTATAGATGACCAACCTTATTATGTTTTTCAAATACTTTATGGAGAGGGAAATGACGTTTCTAAGTACTCTGTTTTATCTGGATTGTATCTGATGCCTCTTTTTCCCATAGATGTCCCTGTGCTGCCTATGTTCTTGTGCAGTTTGTTGTGCCCTAGTTTTATGTTACACTCCCTATTGCTTGTGAGTAGCATTAATAGTTTTGCTTGTGCTTCTTTCTAATTTTACCAGGGCTGATGATCTGACTCCCCTCTGTTCCTCTATTTTGGCATATACATTTTTCTTGCACAGCTGTTAGGACAAAGAATATTCTTTTGAGATGACATCTTTCAAACCAAAATGGAAAACGGTCATCTGGCAACTCCTTGTCCAGTCTGAATAGCAGCAGTGGGTACAGTAATATTCAGAATGCAGCTGCTGAGGAAAAGTTCTTGTGCAGAAGTGTTTTTCTTAGAAACAATTGAATCAAAGTAGCTCATGCTCTGTGCTTCTCTGGACTTGCCATGAGACCTGTGCTTTGTGGTGGGTTTCTTCACCTTCTTACCCAAAATATTGTAGAAAATGAGTTTCAGGTTGCTGGGTGCTTATCTCCTTCAGATGCTGTAAAGATCAGCCCGTTTGCTCCTTCCATTGGGCTAATTTCCCTACGGGGCTTTCCATTTAAAGTCTGTAGGTAACATTTTGTGCACTGTCCTGCGTGAAAGCAGTAGTAAATAAATTTATTTCTTCTGATATGAAAAATAGTTTTGATTCAGATTTCACAGAAATGCATATTCGCACAGGGGTCAATGGTGATGGGCAACGGTTTTCATTAACAAACTTCTCAAGACTTTTCCCTCAACAGCTCAGCTGAAATGGAAGTACTTCAGATTAGTGACCAAGATGTCATACCTTCTACCCCGTGCATCTCTTAAAGGACTTGATTAACCAGTTGCCCAGTTGTACATAAATTGCATACAATGTTGATATTGTTAAATTAGACACAGGCCTTAGAGATACTGGGTTGGCTGCTGCCATCCTATTGGGAAACTTGAGTGAACCATGACATTTTGCCTTTTTTTTAAACTCTGCACTTATTGGGGCACTTGATACTCTCTTGTTGCCCCTAATACTTGTAATGTACACTTGTGGGCAGGGAACACATCTCCTGCCAGTGCATGCAGCCTGCTGCAGGTGGAGTCCTGGGACTGTGCTGTTAGTCTTTCCTTCCCTGTCTGTGTCACCCTGCAGGGCACAAGGCTCACTCTGGCCAGGTAATGTCACTTCCCTTGCTCATATCATGCTTATTCCCAGCCTTGAGATGAGGGATGTGCTCACTCTACCCTTGCCTCTGCAAACTTCTTGGTGATACTCTAATAATTAGTTATCAGAGCTCTTTTCTTTCTTACACAACGTAACTTTCTATATCTGATGTGTGACACCGGACTTTAGTGCCTGCTGAACTTCTTTGAAATGCATTTACAATCTTAAGCACTTTATAATAGATGGTTTTTTTGTTTGTTTGTTTTTCTACCAAGTCCTCCTCTCCCCAACTTTTTAAAAGATTAACACAAATTCTTGGTGCTGGCTGTGTTGCAGTGCCATGACAGAGCACACAAAAGCAGGCAGCATAGGAGGAGAGGAGGGACGTCTGTGCCAGGGGGCTAAGGATCTGCCAAAGCGAGATGGGGCATGGTGGAGCTCCTCTGCCCCATGGGTGTCTGGCTGAGGCTGGGAGATGAGGCAACATGCTGCCAGTGTGTCATGATGGTTTGTCAAGAGTAGTCATCCATTGACAAGGAGTTGATGGTTCTGTTTCACCCACACCATGTTACATGGAGGATAAGATGGTATAGGTCGGCTTGTACTGTCTCCACAAATCCTGCATCCCTGTGGCCATGGAGTTGCAGTTTATGAAATGCCCCATGTCTGTGGAGAGTGATCTGGGTACCAAAAGCCTTAGAAAAACATCTCTGTTCACGTCACATCACCTGTGAGTAGAAGAGTCCCTCACATGTCTTATTTTAAACTGAATACCTTTGCATATTTATGTATTCCTTTGTTTTCTACTAAGAGCACACAAAAACATTGGCAATGCAGAAGTAGCAGCTAATTGCAGGATCCTTATTCCAGTAAGAACATCTTGCAAATAAATTAACACACTTCTCCATGATACTCTGAGGCAGAGAAGCTTTCTTAATATTACCCATCACAGATAGCTTGCTGTTGTTTTGACATGTTTTTTCCACATGCAAAGGACAGCAATATGCTTACAGTCAATACACTTTTATTTTAGTGAGGGAAAAATGGGATGGTAAAGGAGGAATCGCAGGTGAAAGCCAAATTAAAGTCTTTATGAAGATGCATTCTGTTTCCTTTGTAATGTGGGACATCGGTATGGCTTAGCTGAATGGTCGCCTTTGTACCTCCAGTCCTTCACAAATGGTGGGGCAAACTTCCCTTTGCAGTCCCAGAGGCTCAGGAGCCTCCACAGCCTAATCCTGTGCTAACTACCAGTCAGTGAGCATAAAGAGATTTGGAAAAGGTTTGTAAAAGCCCCTTTTGGAAAATTTACTGCCTAAAGGACCTGTCTAGTCAGATCTTTCCAAGGGCTCCACGTTAGCCACGCTTGCTGTTTCCAGGGAAGATGTCTCATTAAGATGGTGGCCAGCACCTACTACTCAAGGGGCAGCAATCCTGTACCACATGAACCTCTTGGGCATTTTTATACCATGGAGACAGAGCGGTCCCCTAAACAGACCCAGATGATGGGGGAATCAGAAGTGGTTTAGACCTTCCTGTCCCAAAAGCCTGAGAATGTCCCAAATGACTGAGAATTAGCTCTGTGGTTTCTGGGTCTGTCTGTGAAGTCTGGTATTAGTCTCCAAGACCTTTCCAAAATCATCCTTGGAAAAAACAAGGAGAGGGTTATAAGGAGGCTGGTGCCAGGCCTTTAACATTCTCAAAAGTCCACCTGGGAAAAAAAGAAAAGCCCAAACCATTCAAACAATGTAGTCCTGCACACAAATCTCCACAGCTCAACATCGTGTTAAATGTTAATAGTGATTTGTTTAGCATCCAAAAATTCATGATATGCCTTCGTCCCAGCCCCAAGGAGCATTCAGCCAAGTGACACAATGAAATTGCGTGTGTACAGTTGCGATCCTACTCCTTGACAGCACTTGAAAACAATGAAAAGCTCCATCCACACAAATACCATGTGAGAGCATGACCTCGCTCAGGGAAAAGTGCAGGACGATCATACTTATCTGCTGAGGAACTTGGATACGGCAGATGTGGAAATCCCAGCCCAGAAAGGACCTCGGGGGTCACTCAGATCAGGCCCTTGAGCTTGCAGGAAGCCATGCCGTGAATCTCTTCCCAGCTCCATCTTAAAGCTAGCTAGGGGATTTGTCCTTCTTCCACTCCTGTTCCGGAAACTTTTAAATCTGACATTAAAATTGTTGCTTATATTTGCATTCATGTATCTTCATGCAATCTGGGTAAATTCCTCATTAAGCAACATGTATTTATGACTCATTTATTCTTCTCTTTATACTCAAGCTTAAAATGTCTGTGAATGCAAATGGGAGATAGGTGCCCAACATAAGTACTAATGTATCTGACCTCTAGTCTTACCAAAGTCTTTTAAACCATACCTTCACAGGATGAACTTGTATGAACTAGAAAAATGAATAACACTACTTAGCCTGCTTTTGTTTGGTAATTAAACTTGAGAAACATCTTGGTCTTCTGACAAATACTCTGCCCTCCACAAGTGTCATGCGCATGTTACGAAAAAGCTTTCCAGATAACAGTATGAGGATGCTCACATGCAAAATCTGCTTCAGTTCTCAGGGTCCTAAGTACCTGCAAATAAAGAACAAGAGTATGAGCGTGAGCTGAACAAAATGTGTAGGTACACAAGCTTGGACTCCAGGAAGGAAAAATGAAGCATGTGCTTAGATTTGAAGCACTTACAGCCACTCAGCTTAGATGTGGAGTCAGCTTCTGGATTTATTGCCTCTAACAGCATCAAAATACGTGCAATCTTAATGCTGTCTCCACTATTTCTTATGAGGCATTGGAAAGGTCAGCATGAGCAATAATTTATGAAAGCATTTGAAAGAAAGTCTCTTTTGAGAAAAATTTACAGTCTGAAGCACTGATTTTCAAACTTTTCTCCTCATGACCTTGTTCTTCTGTGGCCTCAAGTGGCAGTGTCATTGGCAGGAGCGCTTCCAAGCTCATGGCTTCAGGAGAGGGAATCATTGACCTAGAAACACCATCTACCCAGCAGCTTTGAGGCAACCCCCTTGCTTATTACTTATTTGTATTGCATGGCAGCCTAGAGAGATGCTGCAGGGTCAGGTCCCAGCAGGGTGGCCAGCAGTCGATGGTGGGGAGGCAGAATGTGGTGTGCTGGCCTCAGCGGAGCAGCTGTCTCACCATGGTGAGGCTTGGGGGTACGTGGTGCAGCAGAGGGATGTTTGAGGGAACATCAGAAAGAGCAATGCTGGGCTGCTGATGGGGCTGTTGTGGGGACTTCCTTTCACAGGAGATCTAAGGCAGGGCAGGGCAGGAAGCATTTATATGTTTGCTAGGAAATCTTTGCAATTATTGTGCAATACTGAGGGAACTATGCTATGACAGGAATTCCTCCAAATGACCATCATGTTACAGTCTGGTTACTCTGTGCAAGGTCTGGAATAAAACTGGTCTTCTATTTTTTTTTCTAGCCTCTCTGCATTTTGACAGTATCACAGCAAGGTTATTTTCAATTACAAAGAATTGTCAGGAAGGTAATGGGCATGACCAGAGACATTTTGGCAGAAAGCAGTGTTATACTATGCATAAAATGCTCCAGTACTTATAGTTTCAGACTGGTTCTTCCCCAAATTTACTCTAGCACACTGTATGCTTTGTATAGAAAATGCTACTTTAAATGAAAATTATTAGACCAAAATAAAATGTGATAATTATTTTCAAATTATTTTTTCTTGGACAGGTGAACACTGATAGCAATGAGGTTAATGTTGAAACAGTCTGGCCTTATAGTTTCTGGGGTATATAAACTGGAAATGCAGAATCAAGTAGAGGTAGTAAACCTGGGAATTTATCATGCTGAAAAAGGCATAGGAGAAATAACAGGCTCAGACAAAGGATGAACTGGATCTGAAACTGAAATACGAAGTAGCTTTAAAAAGCTGACCATAAGTTTCAGGTGGAGATGTAAAGCCTAAAAGGCCTAAAAGCATATCAAATGTCAGAAGGAAAAAAATTATTTGCAGATACTTGAACAGTGTTGCCACTGGAGATGAAGAGACATCCTTTGGCTACCCGTAGCTCGGGAAAACAGGCAAAAAAAGAAGACTACTTAGGGATAAGAAAGTTGATAGCTTCAAAAGGAGTATATAAAGCTGGATGTCATGGGGAATGTTTTGGCAGACAGTTGTACAAGTAAGGAGGGATCTGTGCGGAAGCTGATTAGATCTTAAGGAGTTTCTGTAGTGGTGATGTGTACATCTCTCAGTGCGTGACATCTGACTAAGATGAAATATGAGAGAATGTACAAGAAGTTAGCATGGAGATGGGCCAGGACTGGGAAATGAGCTGATCTGATATCACAGCTGCCCACCACAAAAATACCTTCTCCAGTCATGTTCATGCTTGATGTGCCATTTGACACAAGGAAAGAACCAAACTGTGAAAATGAAGTGAACGGGATAAAATAATGACAGAAGGATGTGAAATACTGGAACTAAGACTGAATAAGGAGAAACAGCTGACAAAATATATTGGTGACTACTGCGATAAGAAATTCCCTGGACAGGATGTGCCACATGAAGATGTGCAAAATCATCAGGAACCACGGTTCCTATAAGGGAAACAAAACAGGAAACATGTCATGAATCATCATCAAGAAGGCCTTGGACAGGTTACATATCGTGATACTGAATGAAATTAGTAATTTATCAGGGTTGGGAAGAAGATATATAATAGCATCATAACATTATGACACAAGCTTAGAAAAGACAGACAGAAAATTCAGGCTCATCATGTCTGCTCGGCAACAACATGTGAGAGAGAGAGGTTAGCACTGCCAGAGTGTAGGATGCCTCATTAAATAAACGGTCTCAAACACTAATTAAGAGTATAGAGAAACAGAAACAAGAAGGTGAGCATGCTTGGAGATTTAGGAAGCCCTGGGATAAGTTGACTGTCACATGGTTAGCAGTGACAATCTCTCTACAGGCAGCTATTTCATCAGCATCCCACCTGTAATCCTCAGCTAATTACCCACTGGTTTGCATCTCTGATTTGTACTAAAGTACCCTGTGTCCGTTTATTACTGTCACTGTTTAGCAGAACTCAGGTGTGGGAGATGAAGGCAGCATTGGGCTTTTGGTCAAGGTGAGCCAACCCAGCAGTACAACCTGCAGAGAAAAAAAAAGGAAAAAAAAGAAAAAAAAAGGCAAGAGGATCAGTGTGACAGAATCACACAGGCTGATATAATTTTCCAGTTCCAATTAAACCTATTGAAACCGATGATCTGGTGTTTCAAAATAAGGGGTCCCACACCTCTGTCTTTATCCCTTTCTCCAACCATCTGAAAATTTATCTGTTTTCATCTGTAGCTGAATAGCCCCTATTCACTGATTCTTTAAATTTGATGAAGTACAATGTAATTCAGTTAGCTGTTGCTTTTCATTATGAGTCACCTTATAACAAGTGGAGAACAACCCTGCCTTACCTGCTAGCTAGCTCCTTCCTTTATTATAGCAGTGACCTCTAGTGTACATCTCTCAGTATCCAGGCCTGGCATTTCCAGTTTATAGAGGCATTTCCAGCTTATATAGCAAGGCCATTTTCCACCTCATGGGAAGGAAGTAGCTGTACAAAGTGACCTTTATGTTTATTTTGGATTCTGTACAAAGAAAATAAAAGACGCTCCCTTGAGACTTTCATAATCGATACGAGAGCAAGAGCAGCGTGTTGCATCTGTGGCTGCCCACCCCTTGTGCTCTAAAGCATTTTCATTTCGATGCGGCTCAGGGAGAAATTTTGCAGCCTGTAGCACTGCCTGCACTGTTATTTTATATTTTGACAATGTAGATTACCCGCACATGAATAAATCTTTGTTAGAAAGCTAAATCCCAGACGTATTTTAGTGCAGGACATACTAATCTAGTGCCTAGTAGGTAAAGTCAGCTGAGATTTCTTGAAATGAAATGTGCTAATTACTTGTAAGATGAGTTACGTTTAATTTGTTTCTGCTGTAAAAATTCCAGGGGAATCACTAAGAGACACAGTAATAATCCTTTCTTAGCTCTGAGCTCTGTGTTTGATGGAGGACAACACAAGACATTTCACCACTTGTATTCTTGTAGGAATATTGTGCATTTCATTTTGTGATGCTTCTTCTTGACACCACCTTCCCAGGCAGTGGGGATGGATGTTCTTGTACCCCCTGTAGCTGCCTCAAGGAGACCCCTCACACAGGCCAGTTACCTGCCAGGGCAGAGGGGCAGGGTGACTTGGGGAGATCAGAGAGATGGCCCTGAGGTGCCTAGATCTCCCTCCATGGAACACTGAGGGCTCCCAGAGAACAGGATCTTTGTCCATTTCCCGGGATCACCCTTTCCCTGGATCGCCCAGAAGACATACAGCCACTCCATTCTTATCTCCCCTGTAGGCAGAAGTGGACAGTACTTGCAGAGGAGCTTGCCAGTGGCAAGTGATGGGCACCAGGGATATCTGCGGACCTTTCTCTTACCCATAGAGGGTCTGGGATACAGGGCTGCGGCACAGGAATGGGCATGTAGCCATGGGGGTTACATGCCCACAATGCCAGCCCAGGATTTGCCCCTGCCAGAGGGAGTCCTGTCATCTGAGGGCAGATGGTTGTCACATCTCCAGGTGATGCATCAGCACAGGGCACCTCTGATCTCACACAACCAAATTTCCCTGACTGCATTTTCATATTCAAGGGCTGATGATAATTACCAATACTAATTTATCTTAAGGACATAAATGACCATGTCAGGAAAACAACTCTTCCTAAAACCGTGATTGTACTGCAATCTGTCCATCTTGACAGGTGTTTGCATTCAGTAGTCATGGATGTTTTGACATAATTGATAAAAAGACATCATAATTTTGGTAATGAGGAGGGGAATGTTGTCTTCTAGGGTCTATGTACTGTTATAAATAAGTTAACCTCACCTGTAAACTGGTTTCTAGTTAGTGAAGTTACAGAAATTTGTGGAGGAAAGCGTCAGGAGCTGGTAGGAAAAGAAAAAAAACACATTTCAATTCAGTTGGCCTCCTGCTGCAAAACATCCAGTCTTACTGCTGAAGGGTTCCAAAAATAGACAAGCTTGCTCATTAGCCTTATGAGCATTTAAATAGGAGAGGGATCGTTACCCAAATTATATCCCTTAAAAGGGACTTTCACACTGGGGTAAACTTAAAAAAGAACGTTTACGCAAAAAGCAATTTTCTTTGCTGCAATCTTCTGTATTCCCCTAACTCTCATTGGAATAAAAAACTTCCTTCCTCTCCAGCCTGATTCTCTTTTTTTCTTAATCCAGCTGTGAAATCATAAAGCTCAGTGTTTATGACAATAGTTTGCTACCATGGAAACAGTTATGTCGTCATAAATTTAGCCTTATGATATGACCTCCCTGGCTGCAGGAACAAGTCAAAAAGAAGGATATGTTAGAAACAAGATCTTGTTTAACCAGAAATGTCTATTTTAAAGCCTTTTGCGTAGCACACTCAGCAGCCCTTTAATAAGAGGACCTTTGATATGAACCCTGTACCTAATTACATACTGCTTTATTATGCCATTTGAATTGCTTTGAATGTCACCTTTGAATGCGAGCTCTCTTTTTATTGTTGAACATTTTGAATTCCCAGTGTCTTAACTCAGCACTGCGATGATTTCTACAACTTCAGATCATTGCCCTTCTGTGCAGTTTACTGTGCCCTGTGGTTTTACCTGTTTTCTCTTTTCAAGCCGAACAATTTTTTTTAAAAAGGAAAAGAAAACTCTATTATGGTGCAGATGTTGCAGTGAATCTATTGGGATCCTGGGACACCTCCTGCCACCACACTGTATGTGTGGTCCTCTCATTATCACTGTACAGATGACGGGGCTTTTGTGCATTGGTATAGCCAGACGTTTAAAATGTGCACGTAGGGGCATCTGTCACACCTTGTCACAGTATCCTCTGCCTCCAAGTGAGATAACCTACATGTGCATATACACACGTGGTTTCTAATACAGAAGCTGCTGTCTAAATATAAAAATTAAACAGCTAAGAACTCTATGAAAGATGAGAGCAGCATGACCCTCACTACACAGAAGCAGACATAAAATTTGGCAGCTGAAGCCATATACATTCTAGTCCTCCTGTGTCCTTGCTCACTGAGCCCGTAAGATGTTTCCCACAGACCTCTTGCTTTCCAATGAATGAACCCATGTGCTGTAGTCACGCAAGCCCAGTGGCTTTGGGGAGCTGCAGCACATTGGGACGCTTGGAGGGGCCTCCTATTCCGCTGCCTCTGCAGAAAGGGGGGCTGTGGGAGGAGGCTACTGCATAGCATAACCTTCCCCTGAATAATTAAAAACCAAAATTTCAGAAAATCCACATTACAACACTAGGAAAAAAAAAATAGGCCCTGAAGTTAGGAAAAGGGTAACAAATTTCTCCTCAGCATTTCGAAACAGCAACCCACCATTTCTGCAAGAGACAGCATTCAGCTCCGATGTGGGGCAGAGGGGGCCACTGTCACCTTGTGGGAAGGTCCCTTTGCACTTCTCTGGGCTGGCTGATGTGCTGCTTTCAATCTCTACTCAAAGTGAATTCACGTGATTTTCAGTATAATACCTGTGATATAAAACAAGGAAAAATTAAAGCCTCTTCAAGCAAGAGGAGTAACATTTTCAAGTGTCTGTAGTTATAAGTAAGAAAATCCCCCTGAGAATGGCTGAGTTGAAAATCCTCATTAAAATAATCACACTGAATGATATGTGAGAGGTGTTATCAGAGGGGCAATAGGGGAAGGCTCTGGTGGGTAGAAGGGGAAAGGGGCTTCAAGTACCCGGCTCTCCCCAGCCAGGGCATGGGCACCCGTGGCTGCAGGAGCCGGCGGGGCTGCACCGCTGTGTGTACCTGGTGTGGCTGTGGCCTGCCGGTGCTGGCTTTGGTTGGGACCGCGGACCTGCCCAGACTGCACATCTCTTTCTGCCAATGAATGACGATTCTGCAAATTTTATTAAAAATACATATAATTTTATCTTTGTTTTCTCTTCTTGTCCCCTGCTTGTTTTTCTGTCCTTAATAAATGGATAGGGTAGTGGCTTGTACAATTGTAGAAATACTCTTCTACACCTTGCCAACCTCCTTGGACATTTTTCTACTCCTCTTGAACACACTCAGTTTCACCTTCTTCAATCGTCAGATTTTTTAAAACTTTTTTCCTTTTTTCTTTTTTTCATTTCTCTCTTTGAACTTCCCCCAACATTTTTCTTGTCAGTTCTGATAGAATGACACTCCCAGATGAATGCTGCGCTCACACCATGACCTACCTGTGGCAGTATAGCTCAGGAAAAGCCCAGAATTGTTTTACACTTGAGCAATGTTGCTGCTTGGGATGCACTTGCCCTTGTGCCAGTGCCTCTGATATGGCCCAAGATCTGCTCTATTTCGAGGCCGGGCTGTGCTGTGCAAAAGAAACATCTTTACATTCTGTGTTTATGTATCTGATGTTTCTCTCAGATAGGAAGCATTTTGCATTTGTCTTTTTAAATCTCAGTTTGGTTGCATTCTATTTCTGCAATTTATCTAGCTTATGCTGTATTTTAAGTCTCTCCTCTAAATTGTTCCTCAATCTTCTGTCATCTACAAGCTTTACTGTAGACATTTTCACATGGTACTTTCACACTGTGTAGGAGTATTGAGCAGAGATGTATTTGAGGCTTTTATAAGATCCATTGGGGCCCATCTCATCATCTTCACTCATTTTAATACTGACTTGACTCTGCAGGTTGTCCTCTCTGCGACTGCAGAGGAACATTTACCTCAAGCAAGGCCCTCAGCCCTAAATAGCCTTAATTTGTCTGACTGCCCCACTGACTTCAGTCCCTTAAGTACTACAGAGCCACTATAGGTAGTGCAAAATGTGTGCTGCGTGAGAGTATTCCCACACCCCTCCTTCAGCCTGGCACCCATTTTGAGATGGCTTGTCAGCTGCTGGGGCCTCCTTTCAACTTGTTTTGTTTTCCACTCTAGTGCTAAGCAAAACATGAAGAGCTCAGTCCTTTTTGGTTGTTGGCTGTGGCTTGCAAAATGCAGATGTACAGTAAATGACAAGCCTTGCGAGGGGTGTTGAAAGGAAGCAGTGGTGGGAAGCATTTCAGTTTAAGGAGAAATAGTGTGGGTGTGGTGCATTACAGAAAAAAAATTGGATAGAAAATGAAACTGGGGAGTGAAAACCTATTTTTAACACGGCTTTGAAAATCTGTCTGTGGCCAGGCTCCGTCTGAAATGACTTAGAGCCAGAACTGTTTTCTGAGGCTTACATTTTCCATAAGGGATAACACCTGATAGCAGAGCAAGAGGTTTGTTCTGAGAACATCCAAAGAAAATCTTATCATTCTTATGGGAGAAAACAGAGGACATTTGCTACCCTGCACATAGCACAGATGTCTGGCTGTTCTCCATGCCATGCGATATCTTCTGGGCATGCAGGAAAAATGAGAATTCAGGTGGTGAGAGATGCATCCCTTTGCAGTAGAGACAGCATCTTACCCAGGTAGACATTGTATTTGATGAAGAACTGCCAGGAGACAGATATGCATAAAGAGGTGATGCATGTAATTACTATATCCACTGAGTTTATCACCAAAAAATACATTTTTGTTTCTACAATCAGAATTCTCTGTGCTTGTTTTTTGGACTGAGTTGTTCACTCTGAAAATTAGAATAAAATACAAAGCCTGCTTACTGTTGAGCATTGTGAGGCTGGGAAGGGAGTTGGGCAGGAGTTGAGTGAAACTTGTACCATGGTAGCCAGAAAACATAAACACAGGGAGCACTGATACCACTATGCCTACTGGTCCTCTGCTTCACCCCTAGCAAGCTAAACTTTCTCTTCAAATACCTCACTTGTTCAACCTCCCTGATGTGGAGAGAGCCTCTCCTACAACCAGCTAAATAGGAAAGACTCCAGACTGTCAGGCTCATCTTTACACCAAGTCTTCATCACACCTAGCTACGTATTTCCCTGCTCCTACTTCCAACCTTTGGATGAGTAATCTAAACAAATGCATTTTACCACCTTCTGTTTAATGAAATGTAAGTTGCATAAGTAGCAGGATCTGTGCAGAACCTCTGCTTTCCATTCTGTAGTCATTCTTGGCGAGTATATGTTAAGAAGCCTATAGAGTTGGCTGAAATAATTTTATGTATGGGTTGGAAAAATAAATCTTTATGCCAATATATCTAATCAGCCATCTATCAGTAAATGTTAAAATACACATTTGTCTCAAAATAAACGGGGAGGTAGCTGTATTTGGGAGACAGTTTGACTGACATTTTTCACTTTACCAGAAATCAATGAGAAGCTGATAGACAAGAATTGCTGGTCTCTAATACAACAATTGAACTTTCTTCTTCCTTTTTCTTATGCTATAAAACAGGTGAAGCCTTGGACGTCACCCTCTCAGAATATGATCTCAGTCCTCTAGGAAAATCTGTAATGCTCTGTAACAAAGGATTATCAGCAAGTGTCATGAAGTCGCAAGCGGCCAGTTGACAAATTTACTTATTAATGTAGTTTGGCCCATCGCAATCCAAGATCTTGGCGGACGCTGTTAGACTAAGATACCGTAACAGGATGAGAAAGAGCAGCAAAAAGCAAGTTTATGACTGAGGAGATATAAAAACAAGGCAATAAATTATCCTCTTTTAGGCTTTGTCTTTGGATGAAGTGTTACCGCTTTGATGTGTTTAACTTCTAGTGCTCCACTAGGACCACAGGCCAAATATCCCAGCATTTGGGACAGCATAGGATTTGCACACTCAAAACCATGACATTTGTAGTGGCTATTCTGACCTGGCCTTCATGAAGGAAAGCTGCACCGTGCAAAAAGCAGATCTCTGTGCAGTTCCAGGGTGGGGGTCCCTGGGAGGTGAGAGGGGTGTTGGGAAGCACCTGTGCTCCTTGCATGGGACTGCTGGTGCCTACTACTGCCCTGGGCACTCCATGCTCCCCTTCCAGCTGAAGGACAGAAGTAGGTGCTTCTTGCATGTCAGTCATCTGACCTGCTTAGACCCTGCTTTCTGAGGAGACAAATTACACCCGAAAAGTACTTATTTTCCACTGAAGACAAGGTGAGGGTGTATATCCTAGATGTGCATTTAGAGCAGACATCTGTCTCATTTGTAAATGAAGACCTGCAAAAAAAAAAAAAAAAGAAAAGACTTACAGATAGCTGCATCTGGTCTGACAAATCACAACCCTGAGACTTCCCAGTGGAGGAGCCAAAACCCAGCAGGCAGGAGCTGGTGGCCACTGAGGTATGTGCAGATAAAACCCCATGGCAGGGACAGAGCAAATGGCAAATGTTTTAGCAGCAGCTCCTGTAGGTCCCCACTGCCGTGCAGACACCAGTGGAGCATTTAGCTGCAAACCGTCTCTCCCTGATTACCAGGCGCTGTGCAACTGTGCAGCCTTGCTGAGAGCATCACCAAGACTTTGAGGAATTTTGTTCTCAGGCCTTGGGGCAGTGGCCGTCTGCACTCAGCTGTGTGCTGGTGAGCTGGCTGCAGGGAGCTGGATGGCAAGGACTTTTTCTGCAACAGCCCATGCTGCTCCCAGTCAGCAGGCGAATCTCCGAAATGCAGCAAATCTCACCCTGCAGTGCTTCAGGAGGGCATTTCCACTAAAGCACAGCCCTTGAACCCTCTTTCTGCCCGGTTATGAGTGACTCGGCCGCTGGCACCACAGATACCCATGCCCAGGTGATGGGTGCCTTGCACCGCTGCTGCCTCTCTTGGAGGAGCTTAGCCTCTTGAAGGCACATTTTCAAGACCTTCTCTAAGCAGTGTCCTTGTACGGGTATCAAGGGCAGATGGTGACAACCCTGGGGCTGGGCCCTGGCTTCCCTCTGCCTTGGCTGTGCTGCAGGACCAGGTGCAGGTGGAGGTGGCTGCTGGTGCCACCCTCAGGGGCGTGGGGTTGCTCTCGCCAGCCGTCGGCGGGTTTGGACAGCCCTGAGGTCTCTTGCTTTTATGCTGAGGGTGATGGGAGGGTCTGGTTTGCCCTACAGCAAGGAAAATGCAAATGTGGTCTGAAAGCTGGGTGCTGAGGATCGCCAGCCAAGAGCAGCAGCATCCAGCTTCCACACAGGCTATTGAGTGCAAGATTTTTAGTCTGGACAGAGGAACTGCACATAGCAGAAGGGCAATCCTGATAGCCATTGGCACTTTCTGCCTTTGGACAGGCAGTAAATGTGGCCTTAAGGCTGTAGAGGACCCAGCAACGGGCCAGTGCAATTACTGTATACATTTGTGAATGCATCCTATTTCTTCACTGTCTTTTTTTTTCTTGTTTTCTTCTGCAAGCATTCTTTCTCCTCTTTGTTCACCTGAATAATAGCTACTAATAGGTTAGATTTACCATGCAACACATCTGTAGTAGTGTTGTGTATATGTGTACACACGACAAACTTCTATTTCTGGTATGGTTAGACTCCTTATGAAGTGCGTCTTTTACGGCTAACAGCTAGTTTGTAGCTGTGCATGAGAACCGTTACACTGAAACCTCCTTCCTTCCCTCTGCATGCACTGAATTTGACAGAGGACAAACAGCAGAAGCAGCCGCATTGCTGATAAGCCAAAGTAAATTCACGCGGGAGAAGGAGCCTCTCAAGCTGAAGTGTATTCCTTATCTCCACATCCCTGTGACTCAGGTTTCCATAATGCCTGAATGTCTTAAATCACTCAGGAGGGAAGCATTGTCCTTTTGGCCGCTGCTGTATAAAATGTCCTGCCTTTGGGAAGAAGCTCCTGCCAGGGTCAAACTAAAGCCAAAGTGCATGTAATGGCATGGTCCTGAGTGCCAGACGTCTCTCAGGTGAGTGCTATCACAGCACTCTTTATATATTTCACCTTCATCTTCTTTATGAAGGGAGAATCAGATCCCTGTTTATTAGCTGCTGGCTGGTGGAACGGAGCTGTTTCGGTCTTTAACAGCAGGGTTCATTTCTGGGGCAGGGTTCATTTCTAGGTTTCAGTACATGTGCTTACACAGTGCTCCTTATGCCTCTTCCAGCAGAGCCTTGCAGGTAATGCTACAATACTGCTCATTTTCTACAAAGACAAAAGCTCTGAACGGGGAAACTGTGAGTGCACCATCATGAGAGCTTCAACTGAGAAATACCGGGGTGTCTGAAAGCTGCTGAAGTGAATAGTTATCAACCATCAGTCTGGAGAAATGCAATATCCCCCAGTCTCTGAGGAAAGGTTTACCCTCAAGAACATTTGTCCTAAGCAAATATTTGATTAAACCATCAGGGAATTCTTTTAAATTCACATATGGGCACCAGTGGGGGCAGACACTGCAGTTATGGTAAGGGGGTACTGCCTGGATTTCTACAAAATACAAGGCAGTGGTGGGAGCTGGGGTCACCCAGAGCCGCCACCACCCAGGCTTCAGGTCCTGGGGGTCAGCTTGGTTTGTAGACTGATCATATGCAGCTTTCCAGTCAGCCCGCAGTCATGGTGCTGTACTGGAGGAAGGAAAAGTTGGGAGGGTTCAGCTCATCGCAAATAGTTTCTTGAAGGGAAGGGAGAAGATGGAGATGCATTGTAGAACTTCAATGTCTAAAATTAGATTTTCCCTTAGGTCTAACTAAGAATAAATTAGCTAATAGTATATTCAATTAATTTTGCCAAATTTGAGCAATTGTTTTAATTAGGAGGGAAGAACTTAATCTCACAGAAAACAGACAATTTGCTAAGGCTGGCACAAGAGTATGCCACCAGAGTATGTCTCTATGAATTGCTGAGAGATGAGGAACACGCAGACTTAGAAAATATAATTACATGCAAGTAGCAGAGACAGCAGTGCAATGTGAGCTATTTAACCTTGAGGAAGTGGCATGTGATGTTAGGAGGACAGGTATTGTGGAGCTTTTCACTTCTTTTAGTGAAGGAGATTGACAGACTAGAGTATTATGATAAAATCAGAATTTCATTTTATTGCTAAGGCTAGGCACATTAATCGAGTGTCCTTACACATGTACTGGTGAGTGGAAGAGGGACTGTAGCTTTCACAGTCATGGTTCTGAAAAACAAATTTGTCTTTAGCAGAAGCAGAAGGGGAGAGACCTGGTGAGATCATGACTTTACTGAAATGACAGGGTAATGGCACCAGTTGCAGATGGAGATGTCAGGGCACATAAAGACACAGGAGTGGTTATTCCTTTTGCCTCCTTCTCAGCACTCACCAGCCTGAAAGCCTTCTTGATGGCAGACGCACAAACTCCACAGCTTTAAAAATGCCTGTATTGGGTCACTTTTAATGCTCGGTACCATATATTCTTACATTCTCAGACTTTGGAGAAGAGCATATTTAATTTTGATTTCTAGCTAATCCTCTCTGCTATCTTACTGACAGATGCAAAGTAATAAAATTTTTGCTGTTTCCAATTTCTTATTAAGGCAGCTGTTAACCCACTGGCCATAAGCTATGTAATTTTTTATTTCTTTAATCAGGTTAATAAAACAGTGTATGGGATTGCAAATGAGAAAATTTGACAAAACTCTTGTTACCTATTTTACAAACTCTTTTCCTGTACATTTTTCCACTGCCACACTATTCAAGAACCAGAACTAGGGAATATACTGAAGACATGAGTCAAAGTTTCCCAGCTGAATCCAGTTGGATAGACAGAAAACTGCCTCTTAGTGAATGCTCCCTGACATAGTCAAATTCTGAAATGCTAAGTATATAAATAATCTAAGTACTTCAGATATCACACTAATCCAAACAAAAAAAGAAAAAAGAGTTAGAAAGGAAATCCACTACTCTGTTCTTCAGGAGTTTCTGTAAAACCAGAGAGTGTTTCTGAAGATTTTGAAACCATCTTTCTCTGCAGACTTTTATGACAAATCATGTGTGATGCCAAGTCCAGAAAATTATCAGGAGTCTTGTGATCTTTGGTCTTTTTTTCTTAAAGTCTCAGTTTGTATGACTAAACAATTCCTTGACAAGCTTGGCTTTCAGTTTTGGAAAAAGTTCGTAGCCCTTTGGCTGCAGAGCCAACCTCAGGGACCAGAAGTCTAGAGGCTGAGTAAACAGAAAAATAACAAAAAATATTCATTTTTTAAAATTGTGCTTTTCAAAACAACTTTATGAGTTCTGAGGTTTGCGGCATGATTGTTGAGCGTGTTAATTTGGTGATATTGATCTACATTTTGGAGGAAGCTGCTCTTCCTCCCAAGCACGCCAACGTGAGACTGCTCTTTCTGCTGGGAATGAACTATGGGCGCTCTGGTGATGCTCCAAGGAGTCATGGCCCTGTGGCCTAATCTTGTAGTTTTTCCAGGCAAACTGTGGAGTTTTTTTGTCCTTTCATGGCAGAGATCTGTGTTCTGCTACCCCAGAAGAAAAGGTGGGTTGGGGCATCTAACCCAGCTGCTGCCCCTTCATTTTGGACACAGGTCACCCCTTGGCCCAGCGTTGTTGTGGGGTGAATTTTGGCCAGTTTTTCAAATTGAAGAAATTTAGCTTTTTTACTGTGTATTCTCCCCCAACATTTTGCTGTTTGGTGCGACTCCCAATGTACAGACACCTTTCCTCTCCTGCCCCTGGGGACAGGAATGGCAGAGGGCCCTCCCCAAAACACCTGCATGGATGAACAGAAGTGAATCCCAGAGCCACTTCAGGTCTGAGAGAAATCTGGGCGTCTGGGTTTTCCTGGGACTATGCTGGGCACTGCGTAACAGAAAATATGGATAGATGTTATACATATATCATATGATAACTCCTAGGATGCAATTTTTTTTTTCTCTTGAAACCACAGTGATGGTCACAGTAGAGACACCTCTGTATTTTCAGTGGCACATTACAGCTGCATTTAAATTATATGTATTTCTATTCTTAGTCAAATTATCATATCATTGTCTACATCTTTTCCCAGATTGCCACTGGTCAGATGAACAGCCTGTTTTGCTAACCCACTTCCACTCTGCAAAGCATCCATTAATTATTAATATTTATTGTCTCCCAACAAATTTGGAGCTTACACCTTCTTCATTACTTACTCAGCTCCTGAAAATGTCTCTGGGGCAAATACCATAATAATTTCCTGCCATCCTTTGACGATACAAAGTAAGCTGCTAAATCAAGGGCACCACGTACTTCTCTTCTATAAATTGCTCTGGTTGCCTGCTTCCCGCTGGCAGCTGCCTGAAGCCCTGCCTTGTACCACAGGCACCTTCCGTATCACCACTCCACCACCTCCTGCCCATCCCAGACCTGCCTCGTCCCCTACAGGGCAGCAGCCCTATGCCTTTTTCCTAACGTGAGGCACATATAGCATGGCTATAGGCTGGCTAGAGACAGGTAGAGAATCACCCAGTTGCATCACCCAGTGGCAACAGTCTCAGAGCTGGCACGGTCCCACCATTACCCTTGTAAAAAGCACATTTTTGCCCTCTGTACTTGACAGTGTGAACTGACAGATGCTTAGGCAGTAGCTAAATAGCTTTTCCCTTGGAACAAAATGTTCAAAAAAAGGTTTCCTCTGCCTCAGGGAATGCAGGACCGTCCCGTCCATGTAGCCAGCCTGCCCTTCATCAGGCAATGCAAGCAGCATTCTGCCTGCAAATCCTACTGCAAACCTTCCCGGCCAAGCCATGTTAATGCTGCCCACGTGATGCAAGGCCAGGCCTCACGGTGCCATGGGAAAAGTGTCCCTCTGAGAGTTTTGACTACTGAGTGATGATACTTCAGGGTGGGAAGGGCCGTGTTTGCCCGGGTGCGGCATGCTCAGCACTGTGCAGAGCAGAGTCACCTCTGGAAAAGTCTTTGGGCAAGAGCTCTCCCTTATCATGACCCAAATTCTCAGTTCCCATTAAGTGACACTGGAGTTGTTGTTGCTATAAAAAGAAATCTTTAGTGGTTGCCTCTCAGAGCTGCAGTCACCAAGAATATCACAACAAAGCCACTTTCACATTAGCTGTGGTTTTTTCTTGCTTATCAGGATTTAGTCCCCACCACAAAGCTCTGTTTGGCATTTCCAAAATGGTATTAATAACCCAAGCGGTGAGAGATGTTGGAGCTGCTGCACTTGCTGCCCCATTGTGGGGCAGTAATTCTCTCCTATCTCCCATCAGACATCAAAGGACACAAAGAGGACTGTGAAACATTCCCTCGTCCCCCTAATACTAAATTCAGCCTAAACTCCCTTCTTGCTCCCCTGTGAAGGAGAGCAATGATTCACACTGCTGCCACCCATACTTTTAACCAGACAAAACAGGCAGCCTCAGGAACATGGGTGTTCAGAGTTTCCTACCCTTCTCACCAAGGCAGCTGCCTACAAGAGCCTGGAAAAAAACAGGAGATAGTGGTAATGACAGTTGAGTCAAAGCCCTGATCTCCAAGTGGCCATGGCCATTGGAGACCCACCACTGCACAGCCATCCTTGCCGCCACTGGGCATGCAAGCACGCGTGCTGGGCTGGTTAATTGCCTCTCCCTTTATTCTCTTATAACTCTGCATTTCAGTGGTTTCCCAGCCCACCAGAAAAAACAAACCAAAACAAACCAAACCAAAACAAAACACAACAACCAGAGGCAAGAGAAAAATCCTGACTTGTTCTTTCCTCCCCCAGTTTCAGGGAATACTGGTTTACCTGAAAAACAATAACAGAGTGATTCTGAAAAATTGGGCTGAGTCTTGCGGGGGTGACGATGGGGACAGAGGCAATCAGGGCATCCCACAGAGCACTTCTACTTTAGGCTGTGTATGGGGTTTGCATGGCCAGGTTTTGGTAGAATGGGGCTATAAGGGTGGCTTCTGTGAGAAGCTGCTAGAAGCTTCCCTTATGTATGGCAGAGCCAGTGCCAGTTGGCTCCAAAACAGACCCACTGCTGTCCACAGCTGAGCCCATCAGTGACAGTGGTAGCACCTCTGTGATAACATATTTAAGAAGGGGGAAAAAAACCTGCTGCTCAACAGCAGCCAGAAAGAGGAGTGAGAATATCTGAGAGAAACAGCCCTGCAGACACCAAGGTCAGTGAAGGAGGGGGAGGAAGGAGGTGGTCCAGGCACTGAAGCAGAGACTCTTCTGCAGTGTGTGGTGCAGACCGTGGTGAAGCCAGCTGTCCCTCTGCAGCCCATGGAAGTTCCACCTGCAACCTGTGGAGGAACCCACACCCGCGCAGGTGGATGCCCGAAGGAGGCTGTGACCCCATGAAGAGCCCACACTGGAGCAGTTCATGAAGAACTGCAGCCTGTTGGAAGGACTCACGTTGGAGAAGCTCATGGAGAGCTGTCTCCTGTGGGACTGACCCCAGGCTGGAGCAGAGTAAGAGTGTGAGGAGTCCTCCCCTGAGGGGGAAGGAGCAGCAGAGACAACATGTGATGAACTGACCACAACCCCAATTCCCCGTCACTCTGTACCACTAGGAGGTAGAGAAATTGGAACTGGAGTTGAGCCCAGGAAGAAGGGAGGAGTGGGAGGAAGGTGTTTTAAGATTTGGCTTTATTTCTCATTATCTTACTCTAATTTTGATTGGTAATAAATTGAATTAATTTCCCCAAGTCAAGTCTCTTTTGCCCATAACAGTAATTGGTGAGTGATCTGTCCCTGTCCTTATTTCAACCTATGAGCCTTTCATTGTATTTTCTCTCCCCTGTCCAGCTGAGGAGGGGAATGCTAGAGCAGCTTTGGAGGGCACCTGGCATCTAGCCAGGGTCAACCCACCAGAGGCTACTGGGAAGCAGCTAGCCTTGGCTGTAGAAAACTTGTAGGTACTTTTTTTTATGGTATTGTTTTTTCCAATAAATGCCATGTTGCTTTGACCCCCTAAGCAATGACTGTCCAAATCACTGGCAGTGAGTTTCCCTGATGCAACCACACGGGCTGTTAACAGGAGCATTTTGCTGAGGGCTGCAAAATTACTGATGTGTCCCAATTAAAAGGAGGGGGAAAAGACCAAGAACAAAGAAAATATTAACATTACCCAGACACTTTTCTATTCCTTCCCCCTTTCTTTTAAAGAAAGAGAGCATTTCTTAAAGAAAAAAACATGGCACCTGGAAAAAAGCTGCAGCTTACATGGCCTCCCATTTTATTATGCAGTTGATGTGCACAGTCCTTGCTGGGAACAAGGAGTCACTTGTGGGGGTCGGTGGCTGGGGGAGCCTGGGCCAGAGGGAGCCCCTCACCCAGCACAGGGTTGTTCCCTGGGACTCATCCTGGCAGGAGCTCACACCATTAGAGGTCAGGTGTGAGCTGAAGCATGATGAGAAGATAAAAAGGCTGACGCAGTAACACTCACTGTGAGAAAATGAGAAAGAAAATATAGAAGAAGATGCAACAAGTCTTGTAACCTGTGGAAGAGAAGGTGAATAGCAGAATTCCCTATGGCCTATATATAAATGCCTGGGATACATTTAGAGATGAGTCAGTATGTCGATATTGAGAACGAGCAAGATAGTCTAGTGGTCGAACTTCAGGTTCAGGCAGGCTGAGGATATGTGTTGGACTTATTTACCCAGGGGAAGAGAATTCCTCAAATCCAGACTGATTACTTTGCAGACAGAAATGCTATAGGTCAACAGGAAGCTTTTTCACTCAGCTCTGGATCCATCTGGCTCAAAATAAAACTCTAGGTGAAGTTGGTTATGAGGATGTAGGAGTCTCAGAGATTTTAAATTATGGGTCAAGCTTCAGGGCATAAAGCAGAAAGGATTCCCTTGTTCCTCTCCTGTGTTTATCATTGCACAGCTGGACATGTATAGTGTAAGCAGTTTGACAGAGTTGGGGATGTTTGCATCCCTCTGAATCATCAGCTCTTGACAGGACTCCATTAGTATGAGCATTTAAGAAGAGCTCCTGTGTTTGTCTCTCATGGGGACAGAAGTTATTGGTCATAAGTGGCTTTGATGCTGCTGAGTGCCTCAGCTTCGATTTTGTCCAATCAAGATTGAACTCCTCTGCTACTCTTACTAGTTTTCTCCAATTTTCTGCACTCATCAGGTCAGGCTTCAGCCTTACAAATACCTAGACTCAAACCTTTATGCCCACCAAACAGCCCTTCTGCACAACCGCTCTGCATGGATGAAAGCATGTTCTGAAGTCTTTGAAGAACTGAGGCCAGAGGTCCTGGAGGGCAGACGCACTCAGCTGTCTTTGTAATTCCAGTCAGACATTAGGCACTCCTACAGCACAATGAAAATACTAACAACTGGTGTTCAGTATTGTTTACTTTCCTGCATTGTGTGTGTTTTTTCTAAACATTTTAGAGCAGCACCGCTACTCAGGAGAACTGCAACAAAACCTGTTTGCTTTGCAAGTGCAGTAATTTATCGTGTCAGAAGGAAAGTAATGAAAGAGAATAAGCCCAGGTAGTTTCAATAGCAGTAATTGCTGGCGCAACAGCCCTCTGCGGAAGGCTGAGGGGAGAACTGCAGCACCGCTGTGCCGAGAGCTGCTCCAGCCACCGGCAGCGACGTGTCTGTGTCGGGCTGGGGGCTCGCTCTGATTTCACATCAGGCTTATATGGGTCTCTGATTCCAACAAGCCTCTCACACCACAGGCTTATCCCTTTTCTTATGAGACATGTGATTTTAGTTCTCAGGTTGATGCTTTCAGAGAGTGGGGCAAGACAGGTTTTCTTTAAGCCCATTTTTTTTTCAAAGAAGTATCCGTTAGATGATCTGAATGGTTTGTCACCTTTGGAAAGGCAAGCAAAAATGTCCTGCTGGGCTAGATCTCCACGCTGCCATGGCAACTCTGTTTGCAGGACCCTAGCTACACATTTTAAAGGTGTACTTGGTATTTCCATGAGACCTACAAAGGGCTGACAGTTACATAGACACACTTTCAGCATGCACTTGAAGCCAAAAGTTGGTAACTGCCAGACAACTATAAAACTGATTGAATAAAGTGATTTTTAATGATAGCAATTTCCCTATTTAACGCATGGTAGGAGACTCTATTCTAGATCCTGTTAGCAGAAGGTACATGGAAAAATGATCAAGTATGTTTTAGACCCAGAGGCTGTCTCTCCTCTGTAATAAAACCTGGCCCTGAGGCCAGCAGGCACATCACAGCTCATATCTGTGCTGCTAAATTAATTTATGCCCCAAACTGGATCAGTGTCTTTACCCTAACTACTGCGAAGGGTGCCAGACCTGGGCTGACCCTGAAGTGTGTCTGGGAGGGTGTGAGCGGATGGAGGTCCAGCATCACTGAGGAAAGGTCCAGGTTGGTCCAATGCTTTGAAGACACCTGGAGACAGTGTGAGTTGTGCATGGAGCTGAGGTGTTACAAACCATACATGACCTGCTTAATTTAGATAGTGTGGCCACCCTGCCTGAACTGGTGTGTCTTTTCGTCCTCCTCTCCAGCCTTCTCCACGGCTGGACAAAGTTCAGGCTGCCCATATATGTGGATGGGCAATGTGGATGCTAAGTGAGACTTAGCTGAGATTTTAATTGACAGCTGAGCTCTACCCCTCCATACCAGTGTGGTTACATCCTCCGGGCTATGTCTGCGAGAGTGCATTTGCCCATGGTGAAATGCTAGAGTGCATGTTCTGTGGTTTGCTTAATGTCACCTTCTCGCTACTGTCATAACTCAAGCTGGGCATCAGGCAACGTCACTCATCCATGCACGTTTGCTCCAGGCTGTCTCCCAGCACACTGCGACCTTGCCTTGAATCAGACACATGACCCAGGGAAGCTTTTTTGCCTGGGTTCTCCATTATTTTTGTCAGGCTCCAGCTGCAGTCGGGGTGGGGCCAAGTTCCCCGAGAAGTTTTGAACGAGTCTGTTGTGGGGAAGAATTTCTGGGGGCTAGGAAAACCTCTAAAGTGCAGACTAGATATAAGCTTTTTCCTGTTTTTTCTGTTATAGCACAGAAAACACATGGTGTTATCTGCAGTGGCTTCCTTTAGCTCCCGGCTGGCTTTCAGAGAGGAAATTTGCCTGTGTTCTGACACAACAATAAGAGTTGCAGTGTGAAACTGGACAAGACTTTTTGAAGAACAGTGCAAGCTCTCCACTGTGAATACACCAACTTTTGTAAAAATCCTACTTCCAGCAGCCTACTTCAGGGAGCATCTTCTGTCATTGACTGTAGTTGCAACAGCATCTTCAATAAGCAGTTTCTAAACACTGCTTTTCATATTATCATAAGAAAAAAGATCCAGTTGCCAGTTTAACTAACCTTACCTGGGTCCCTCAACAAAAACCACTTGGGGCTTCTTCTCTGCTGAATGCAGCTTAAGTGTATGAAAACAGAAGCCAGAGTGCTTGTTTCTTCTGTTCAGAGCAAACGAGCAATGTGAGCATATTCAAAATCATCAGAGGCTTGAATCAGAACAATGGTAATGAACACCTCCTCTGTACTCAGAGGCTTTCTCATAAGTCTCTTTTCAGTTTTTAGTTGAAGCCCTCCTCGTGTTGAAAGGCAGGAGCTGGTGGTGGGTATTGTGCTGGGTGCAGCTGTGGGGCGAGTGCTTGCTGCATAACTGCGGCTGATTTCTCCTGTGACCGGACACTGAGCACTGCGAAGAGACATCTTCTCCCATTACCCCTCACCTAGAGCAAGGAAACAAAACCACTCCTGAAGGTTATCCAGAGCATGGACTGGTCCCAACCACCTATGCCAACCCCACAGCAGGCTGCACGATGCATATGGTTCTGCGATGGTGCCAGGTCCAGAAGCCCAGATAACAAGGCCAGAAGAGACTATGAAATCACCTGAGGACATCTAAGCATCAAGTTTTACACCGCAATCAACCTCCCGAGCTTTGGGTATCCTTATCTGTGTTTCATTCAAGTGGTTCTGCCAGAGAGATGCCTAGACACAGAAGGCACACTTCTCTGACCAGATGTCATCCCAAGCTCTCATTATGGTCACCAGAGAGAAAAAGGTACAGAGGTATTTCAAGGATGCAGTTAATTTCCTTCTGAGGATAAAGTGTCCATCTGAAGAACTGAACTGCACTGTAGAAATGCCTGTTGGTCTCCAGAAACAGAAAGAATCCCTAGCTGACATGTAGCTGTTCCCATCAGAGGACATATAGGGAAATCTCAGCCCCAAAAGGCAGAGACCTTTCACTTGGCTCCATATATTGCATTATAGTTCATCCTTTGTTAAATATTCGTGTTTAATAGGAATTTGTCTGGCCTGAGATGCCTAACGCTGCGTCTTCTTATCCCTGTCTTTGTTAGGTTAAATTATCTTTTAGTATCCTGGTCTTCTTCCCCCAGAAAGTATCTCTGGAGCCTAGACAAATATATATGGCAAATGTTCCATTAGTCTTAGGTGAAAAAACCACAAACTTTTACCCTTAAAAGGAGTATTTTCCTTTTCTTGTGGGAAAACGCCCACAGAGGGGGATGTTGCCATTGCTGAAGCCAGCCACACTTTGTGTGAGATGGGCTCTGAAGCAGGAGTGCAACCTTGGGCACAGGCTGTCTGGATGGGGCCCTGGATTAACTGCACTCCTCAGGAAATGTCAGGGTCGCTGCTGGTTTCTGAACTCCTTTAAGAAAGCAAACACACATTTGACTGAAATAAAACCCCAAGCAATTACTGTCAGTTGTTTTTTTTTTTTTTCTTCTTATATTAAACAAGCGTATAATTTAAAAAAAATCCGACAGATGGCAGGGCAGTACCTAATGCAAGACTAAGCACTTCTCGAGTGAATTTAAGGTGGTCTGCAAGAGATTTTAAAAGACAGGGATTGAGGGATCCGTACATTATTGAGGATATATAAAAGAAAACACTAATATCTTTCTTGCTTTTAATTTCATTGCAGAAGTTTTCTTCTCTTTTCCTAATTTCTTCTTACCTTTGCGGTGTGGGGCTGTGCCTGGTTTATCCAGAGGCCTCCTGGGTATCTGTGCAGGTACGTCTGGGGTATCTTTCCTCTGGTGACCGGTCAGCAGGTGAGGCAAGGCAAGGTGTTAGGTGAGGCGCCTGCACCCCTCAACCCTAACTGGGGCAGGAAGTCAGGGCAATGATGAGGGGACAGCAGCTCCAGATCTGGCCCCATGAATGGTCTGGCTCCAGCAGCACTAAACTTTTTGTTTCTCTCCCCTTTCCTATTCAAATTTCCCCGTTTTTGCTTTCTGCCACCACATCATCCCACCAGCAGTCAGCACCACCACTCCCATCACATGGGGAGCCAGAATTTTAATGCAGCGAAAAAGAAGTAATGTCACATCTCTGAGGCCAAAGTTTTGCAGACACTGTTGTAACTATCAATAGGTCATGACTCATTTATAGAAAATGCAAACCAAATCATCCTTTCTGCAAAAGGGGACTGAGAGCCTTGGATCTCAGACACATTATTCACTTGTTTATGTTTGAGCTCTCTCATGGACTTTTTGGGATCAGAGATGACTGAGCCAGGCGCAATAATTCATAGAAGACTTTTGTCTTAAGCTCTTCCTGCCTTTTTTCTTTCCCCGCTCCACCCACGTGGCAAATGAGGTTTGGGCAACCTACCAGCTGACCCCTGTCTGCCATCTCTTCTCCTTACTTCAGCCTGGTGGTGGTGTACACATCACTTGGACCGAAGCATTGGGATGAAGCAAACTGACACAGCTCTGCAACAGAGGCGGTTATTTTCATTTTCCTTGATGATTTACAGGGAATTCGGCTGGCACAAAAAAGGAAGGGTAACTATGCAACTGAATTGCTGGAGTGGGCAACCCAACACAACTCAGCAATGTTCTCTTGCAAGTTAGGCAAGCTTGAAAGCCCTCTGGAGAGTTTGAGTTAATGCAGGGTTTTCCTTGGATGTTTTGTAGATTTTGATGCTTTTTATATGGAGGAAATGGAAAAGAAACAAAACATGGCTGTTTAAACTTGAGTTTCCCATGTTTTTCGGCACTCTTTCATACACATATGCTGAGGTGAGATTCTTATGTAGAAAAATAAAGAAATTTCACACTGTTCTCCATACCCTTGCAGTAAGGAGGTATGGATTTTTTTCTTTTGGGTACTTCATTACTTTTTAGAGCCTGAGAGAGACAGCCTGAGGGCTGGGGCAAGAACACTTTAATGCCCTTTCTGAAATCCTCCCTTCCAAGAGCCTGATGTGGGAAACTACGGCGGGTCCATGGATTCCCTGACAGAGGGTATGGGAACAGAGATCAGCCTTGAAGATATTAAGGTTTACCCATGAGAAAGATGGGAGTAAAGGAGCATCCAGAGATATTAAGGTGTACTTGTGAGAAAGAAGAGATGTACCCATGAGAGAGAAGGGAGTAGAAGAGTAACATTGATGATAGCAAAATTAGACAATGAGATGTTACTGAGGTAACTTGTAACCAACAGTGAAGAGATACATGAATTGGTAAAACTGTATAAAAATGCATTTGTAGCAATAAATGGCATCTACTACTTTCACCCTGGAAGAACTTGGTCTATGTCATTTGTCCATCTCAACCACGACAGCCTGAAGACAGGCTGTCAACGGATCTGATATGCCCACCCAGAGTTTGCTCTTTGGACTCTCCACCACCAGTTTCCCAGCTTCTGCTATTTTTCATGGACCCATTCAACGAAGGAGCAAATTCTTTCAGCCCTGAAACTTGGAGCAGCTGCCTTGGATGCTAGAGGAGAGAGGTGGAGGTGACTGCACCAGTGGGAAGGAGAGGGGCAGCTGCAGCCTCCCTTCCCCTTGCTGAGGGATTCTCACCCTCTGGGATACTTGCCATACAAAATGGGCACCAGATCCAGCCAGTACCCTATGATTTATGAGTGTCTCTGGGTCTGCAGAGAGCATCATATACTTTCTCTGTAGACTGAAGAGCTGAGTTTGTCTTTCAGAGGACTTTGTGCCAAAATAAATCTGGCAAGAGCAGTGAGAATACACCAATATTTAGGTGAGATGTTTTTGAAAAGGTTAACAACGTATGTATTGGGAATAAAATAAAAAAAAATCCTCAACTGGTGGTTTGGGAAAAAATACAAATCTCTTTTTGTATCTCTCCTATTCCCTCCCCTTGGGAAGGTTTGGGTAGGACATTGGCTGGGACCTTATTTTCATTTCCATTGGGAATGTTTTTTTGCCGGCACAAAAACTGCGTGTGCAAATAGGCCAGGAGTTCGGGAAGCTGCTTTACTATTTCCTCCTATAACTAACAATGGAAACCCTTTAAGAATTGTATGAGTCTTGGTGGAAGTTCGCATGTCTCCTGACATGCAGGATTAGCCGCCGTGCTCAAATATTTATCCTGACGGTGCTTCTCCCCAAGCACCAGCTGCCAGCTCTGCAAAGCCACGGGGCAGAAAGGTAGGGGAGCCTGGAGCTGCCGGCATCGGGGTGCCCACGGAGTCAAGCTAGGAGGAGAAAAGCTGCTTTGCAAATGTGATTTGGGCTGATCTGAATTCATTCTGTCACAGTGAATTCAGCATCAAATTAAAAAGAGAAAGCAGAGCCGCTGCACTGTATGCAGAATTGGCCAGTTCCAGCATGTAATAGGTTAGCTCAGCACAGTTACACTTCTTTGCCTTGCCTTGTGGGTCCCCAATTTGTCTTCATTTTTATTCCTGTCTCTGTTTTCACTCTTCCTGGCCTGCATATTACAGACTGTGCCTCTCTGGATTGATTGCACAGGGTCTGCCCTACAGAGCTGGGCAGAGTGCAGACTGATCCCATTCGACGTGTACAGATATTTTTAAATGAACTGCTAACAAGAAAAAAGAAAACTCAGCCTTTCTTTGCTGACAAATATTCAACTTAAACAATTCTGAGAGTTTCTTGTTTCACATTGGTGATTGTCATGCATAGATGAAACATTTCATAGATGTATCCTTAGTAATACAGGCACTTTATGACATCTTTTCTGTGTTTAAGGCCTGATAGAAGAAAATAGGATACAGACAACTACCTGCATAAGTCAATTTTGAAAATGGGACCTAGACAACTTTAAACAGTGTGTAAATATCGTCATAAATCAGGTGGTGTGTTACGGCTCTGAGAAGCTTTATAAATTAGTTTGGAAGTAGGCAACAGCTCAAATAGAAACAGTGGCACACTGTGGGGAATGTATTATAGCTGCCAGGTACAAAGCATTTCTAACCCTCTGGCAGTGAACTTGGTGTTGGATATGGACTCGTTGAAGTGGGTATGAAGGACAAGAAGAATTTCTCTCCCATTGGCAATACCCCTGTCATCTCAGAAGTTTCTTAGCTGTGTGGAGGAATGTGCTGTTATTAGTCATGCTCCAGGAGAGGTACAGAGCTTTTCTGAATGCAACTCATGTCTGAAACAAAATTACAAGAGAAGCAAAAACGGTCCAAATTTACGAAAGTTGAGCAGCTGACTAGCTGAGAAGGCAGATACCTCACAAGAGTTTGTCGGTGGTGGATGGGTGACTCCTCTGCAAAGATCATTGTGTTGTGTACCTCTTGCTGAAGTCCGTTGGTAGTTTTGGAGCAAGATGGTTTTGAATCATAAAATCATTTCAGTTGGAATAGGCTCTCAGGATCATTGAGTTCAACCATAACCTAACCTAACTCTAGCACTAAACCATGTCCCTAAGCATCTCATCTCAATGCCTTTTAAACACCTCCAGGGATGGTGACACCACCACTTCCCTGGGCAGCCTGTTCCAATGCCTGACAACCCTTTCTGGGTTTGCAAAGTCCATGTGAGCAAACAGCATGTGAGACTGGGTAAGCCAAAGGCAATACGTTGTCATATAATGTGCCTATTTCTATTTACCACTCTGTTTATTTTTTTGAGCAAAGAGACACAGACAGTATATATGACTAACTGAAACAGAGGAGTCTCTTTGTAACATCCATGTACAAAGAGTGACAACACAAGACAACATACTAAAACATTCTGGACAAAAGATGAGCCCCCAGCTCTGGTGTGTGTCTGGGGTTGACATTGAGTTATTAGGAATGACCAAACCCAATCCTGGTTTTGCTGGATTTTGTCACAGTAACTCCACCAAGCCCAGCAGGGAGTATTGAAAATCCTGGCCCATAACAAATACCAATAATGAATACTTCTGGCCTTTTGTCTAAGACAGGGTATCCTGTTAGAATGCATGGTTGTATCGATTTATGGGTTTATATTCCATACTTTTCCATCTCTTAAGACAGTGGATTTACATGTCATATTCCACAGACAGGAAGATGATTTTTCAGCACGAAAGAAATATGCGCCGTATGTAGAGATCACTGAATATACAACCAAATTACATTTCCCTTCAGAGTGGTATTAGAATGGCACCAGATAACAGAGCAGGTTTAGTTCAGGAAGCGAATGATGCTTTATGTAATTAAATCTGCAAGGGAGATTTGGCAAGAAAGATGCATAAAGACAAACTATTGCTGAGTCTGGACATGGCATTAAGAACATTAATTTTTAAGTCATGGAGGATTGCTAAAGATCCTCAGGAGAGGAAAACGGCACACAGCCTCCATTTATTTAAATCAGAGCAAATACTAGCAGAGACACAGATTCTAATTTTACCTCAAAGCATTGGTGCATTATTTATGCAAAAGACTTAGTGTTGCCATCTTTGTGGACTTATGGCTCCTTATTAAAGACACTCAGGGCTCAGTATGGCAGGCACTGCAAGCTCCAGACAGCCTCGGTTACTGCATTTGTTAGGGAGAGGCAGTGAAGGCACATTATTGCTTTGGAGAGCTGAGTCCTACGAACAGGAGCGCTGCTCCCAGCAGCAAGCCCTTCCTGCGCTGAAGAAGCACAATGGCTGCTTTGCACATGCATGGGTAACCATCCAGCCACTTCAAATCACATTTTAATGTTTTATACCACCAGAATGTCTTCCTCAGGGAGGAATCTTCCTCCCAGCCCTCCCAAACCCAGTATTTTCTATCAGCTTAATTATACTCATTAAGCAAAAGATGAATCTCAAACCCTAGATTCAGTCTGACTCTGATCCTGAAGATAGCATGCTCTCCAGATGAATTCCAACAAAATGCACCATATAAAACAAACGGATAATCCTACAGGAATTTCTTTCTCCCATTTCACAAGAACGGGGACAATTATCCCCAGCAGACCAGTCTCTGCCAGCGTGCACAGGGCATTCCCAGCAAGGCACTGGCCACATGCTTTATTTCTGGCATAAAAAGAAGAACAACACATTTCAAATGAATGCTGTGTGCTCCCTTTCAGCCCTGCGAAGAGCAGAATGGATGTTCTAGTCCTCTGATGTCCCTCACTTCTTCCAGTCTGGAGAGTGAAAGGGGTGTCTTTGGGTCTGCAGGAGAAAACTGTACCTGGGATCTCCTCAGACAGCCTGCATTGCTCATTATTATCACTCGGAGAGGCTGCCAGGAGAAGCTGGGCAGTCTCCGCCCTTGGAGGTTTTCCAGACCCAAATAGACAGAGCCCTGGTCTGAGTCTGAGTCTGGTCTCAGAGCTGACCCTGCTTGAGCACTGGTTGGACTAGAGACCTCCTGGGTCTCTTCCAACCTCAACTATCCTCTGATCTTGTGAAACAAGCTGTGTTTTGAAAGTATAGAGAAGAGATTTTTTGAGGAACCTGAATGCGATGTTTATAAGCTTTTAATGGGAAACACAAGGCTTGAGTCAGACCTGGTCTGCACGGACATACCCAGAGTAACATCACTGAAATAAATGGATCTGCAGCATCCACTTAGTGCCTAGGTATTGTCTGGACTTTATGTTGAACTATGTGACAAAGTGGATGTGCTAAAGAAGAGCAGTTCTTCAGGGATTTACAGCTGGCTGCTCCAGAGTTTGGAAGGGCAGTTCAGTATTAATTTGTGACTGCAGAAGGCATGTGGTGCTCCAAGTCAGGCACAAAACCAGAATTGCTCAGACTGGACTTGACTTGACACTCCCACCACTGCCTCTTTCCACACACAGCAGCTGCTGGGGGAGCGTGGGCTTTGGCAGCCTCCCCCAGTGACTGATGGACTTCACAGGAGGTGACTGAGCGAGGACAAATGCAAAGGAGGAGCATTCGCCAGGGCACCACCAACGCCACTGTTGCAGGACTGGGGCTTTTATCTTATCCCAGAGACATTAATTTCTTAGCCTAAAAATCAGGCGCATCACATCAGTAGCATTAGGGAGGAGGAAATTTGGAGGTTTGAACAGTCTAGTGTCTAAGCAGGGTGGCACAGCAGTAAAACATACTGCATACTGCATACTTCAGGGAAAATCACATTACAGTTTTGGTTTCCTCATTATTATTCCAGGGAAAGAAGCAATGTAAAATATGTACTAGCATCATAACACACTATAGCATCCCTTTCCCTATTTAGAAAGCATGCACAAAGGGTGTTAATTTTTATGCTATGATTTTGCTAGGCACAATACGTTAGAAATTTTGAGAAATGCTGCTTTCTCTGTCTCAAAAAATACATGTTTTTGAGGGTCTGCCCTTCAGATTTCAGAAAGTCCTCTAATATGGACTTAAATATAAGTTAAAAATAACAGTACATTTCCAGCAGCAAGATTTTAAGAATCAGATGTCACCCTACCTGACCTCAATTAAGTCAGGCAATATCTGCTGAAGCAGCTGGATGGGATCAAGCAGGGTGTGAAAACCTATATTCTAGTGCTGGGCAGAGAAAAAGAAGATCAGCTGGAAATTTCAGTGTGAAGCTGGTTCTGTATGAAGCGGAGAATTTCAAGTGTGAATGCGTGTATGTGTTCGTGCATGTGCTGGGGAAAGTCGGGTTGGCAAGGGAGACAGAGGAGAGCTTTGTGTTCAGTGCTTCCTCTGACACAGCTCAGCCTGTTCCCTATCTCCCAGTTCCACTTCTGAATGTGCAGGAACATGCGGTGGCTCCTTTTCCCCACCATCTTCATCATCCCTTGTACACAACAGGTAAGTTCATTAAAAAGAAAAAAGAAAAGATTTTTCCCTTCCTCACCCTGTCCCGGTATCAAGTTATTATTTGCTTAATGACAAAATAAATTTCAGAGAAGCAAATTCCTCATAAAGAATAAGGAGCTGTTCCTTACTCCTGAGTAAATTTAATTTGCAGCTTATTTACTGCATCAGTCCTGATTTTGGTATTTTTTTCTCTCTAATCCGTACATTAGTACGATTTGGTGGGAAAAGGAAGTGTTAGGGAAGCTGAAATTATCAGTGACTTTTTTTCTTAATATAGAAGCAGAAATTGTTATCTGATGCAGTAAGAAAGTAAAAATTTGTCCATGCTCATATTCCATGTATATATAGATACATATATAGAGTGATCTGACTTCAGACTAGTTTTACAAACGAGAAAGGCACCTGGGCTGTGTTATGCTTTGTCTCTTACGAGAAAATCTTAAGTGATAGCTTTTGCTGAAGGTATTTATGTCAAAGACCAATTTCATTATGTATTTACTGAAAACTGAAAATCTACTTTATTTGTACACAGTGTATTTTTCCTTTACAATCAAGATGAATGTCAAACGGAGAATTTTCAAATGACTTTCTTCCTCTGCTAACTTTCTGCATATTTAAAGTCAGACTAAGATAAGTGAACATTAGCACTAATATATTGCCTCCTTTTGCTATTTGCTTACTAATGCCATACGGGCCTTGTTCAATCTTTAAAACATAAGAAAACAAACAACACATGAAGGGTTCTTACACAATAGTCCAATTTTCTGATCTGCCCATAGGATCACAAAAAGTATGCAGTGAACTCATGTGAGGTGGATAGCTTTGATATAGAAACTTTGGGAAGCAAGAAAGAGAAAAATACTTGGCCTGTAAACTTTAGAAGCAAACTTTAAATTTTCATTGTAACTTAATAGATTTTTGAAGATTTTTCAGGTGGACCGAGCTTCTCAATAATTCCACAGTTTAAACTGTCAGATATTTGCCTGATAGTGTTTTTCTTACTGGGAAACTTTGTAGTCTCACACCTTTCATTTGACATATTTCCCTAAGAAAAGAAGAATCACTTGCTTAGGTGGAATTCTATAGGTTTAAAGCATGTTTTAATTTGTAATACAAATTAAAAATACTGGTTGAAGCACAGAATATTTCCTGCTACAACATACCAATTTTGAAATGTGATACCTGACTTAAGCCGCATAACCTCATATAGCTGGTACATGGCCAAACTCCTAATAATACTACTCTGCTTAAAAAGAAAAAAAGTACTAAGAAAGTGAATTTCCTAAAGCAACCATAGAGTCTTAAACACTGCTAAATGTATAGGAACACTTGTGTGTCTTGTTTCCAGAACAAGCCTTTAAGAAACCTTGCACTCCAAGGCACATGTTCATCAAATTAACAGTGCGGTTTATAGGAAAGGTTTAGCTGCCTAAAAAAAATATTATAGTAAAGTTAGTTGTTTCTATATTATTGCTGCATTTAGGTAAAAAGGATTAGAAGAAAACATTTACCAGCAAATTATTAACAAAATGACAAATTTATGAAACTCTTAATATCTTCAGGGTGCTGCGTGGAATATCAGATCACATTGTTTAATATTCATTTATTATATGAATTGCCTCTGTGAATTAATATGCATCTTAAAAATCGTTCAGCCAAAGGAATTTGAAAGCTACTACTTTGGAGCTTCATTAGTAGCTGTGGATTAAGATATTGTAAGTATAGTTGTAAATGGCCATGAAAAATGGAAATTAGTGGTAGAAAAAAGCCTTTTAAAAGGTCATTTACTGCTGCATGCAATTAGGCCAGCTCAATTATGCCGTGAGAGCTTTCATGGGATATGACATATGAAATGCTGAATTCTGCAGATGGTTCCAGTTTGAAAGTTGAACTGAAAGGAAACTCAGCTGAACGACCCCTTTCCAGCTTTTCCTTAGCATCTCTGCCAGAGGTTGTTTCTACATCAGCAGAGCCCTGCACTTTGGAGGAACAGAGGGAAACTGATAGACAGGGCTTCACGTGCCCAGAAAAAATCTAGGATATATTTTTAAATTTTTTCTGCAAACTAGATGGTGATACTGGCACCTGATGAGAGGCTGGATCTTGTCTTTCCCTCTTGCTTTTTGGGCAGTTGGAGCTGCTTGATGAGAGTGGCTCCCAAGCCCTACATTGTACTAGCGGCCAAGCGCTGTGCGTGCCCCCGCTTCACTATAGATCCAGTCATCCGTGATGAATAACTATATCACGATTTACATTTCTGCTGAAATCAGCAGTATGAAAAGATTTAATGCTAAGATCTAAACTGTAATGTTTTAGAAGTAGTTTTTTGCAAAAGCAGACAGAATGTAGCTATCTCAAACAAATCCTTTCTCACTATGTGCTGACTTAATCTTCTCCCATGCCACAGAAAAATAAACCCATTAAGAATCACTTAGGACTTTTGTTAAAAACAAATAAGCTAACAAAAAACAACAAACAAACAAAATCCCCATGAATTCTGAGACAGAATGCGGAAAATTCTAGCTAGATCTTGACTTCCTACTGCTGATGCAAATCTGTTTTAGAGATACATCCTTGACCTGTAAGTCCTGGATTCAATGAACACTCATGCAAATGGCTACACTCTTAGAAAATGACCCATTAAGCTCAGTGGAACTACTAGTCTCCCTTATTACTCACAGGATTTAGTTTTTCCATCTAGCATAAGAGAATTTATAAATACAATAATGCTTCTTCCCAAACAGCTTCTTAGATTTCTGAGCCTAAGTAACGCTCAAAAAAGTTTACGATTTTAAAAGGGGTTTGTCATTAGAAGTGGCACACCGGGCAGTGGCTGCCTATCAAACAGTGGGAGGAATCAAAAGCTAATTAATTTAATAGGAGGTTTGTGGGAAGAAATGTGGGAGTGTTGATCTGCTGGAGGATAGGAAGGCTTTGCAGAGGGATCTGGACCGACTTGATCTTTGGCTTGAGGCCAATTGCATGAGGTTCAACAAGGCCAAGTGCCGGGTCCTGCACTTGGGTCACAACAACCCCAGGCAGCGCTACAGGCTCGGGGAAGAGTGGCTGGAAACTTGCCTGGCAGAAAAGGACCTGGAGGTGTTGGTTGACATCCAGCTGAACATAAGCCAGCAGTGTGCCCAGGTGGCCAAGAAGACCAACAACATCCTGGCTTGTATCAAAACTAGCGTGGCCAGCAGGACTAGGGAAGTGATCATCCCCTATACTCAGCACTGGTGAGGCTGCACATCGAATAACGTGTTCAGTTTTGGGCCCCTCACTACAAGAAAGACACTGAGGTGCCGGAGAGAGTGCAGAGAAGGGCAGTGAAGCTGGTGAGGGGCCTGGAGCACAAGTCTGATGAGCAGCTGAGGGACCTGAGGCTGTTCAGCCTGGAGAAAAGGAGGCTGAGGGGAGACCTTATCACTCTCTACAACTGCCTGAAAGGAGGTTGTAGCATGGAGGGTGTTGGTCTCTTCTCCCAAGTAACAATTGATAGGATGAGAGGAAATGGCCTCAGGTTGCATCAGGGGAGGTTTAGATTGCGTATTAGGGAAAAATTCTTCACAGAAAGGGCTGTCAGGCATTGGAACAGGCTGCCCAGGAAAGTGGTTGAGTCACCATCCCTGGAGGTGTTTAAAAGGCATTTAGACGAGGTTCTTAGCGACATGGTTTAGTGGTGGACTTGGCAGTGTTTACAGTTAGACTCAGTGATCTTAAAGGTCTTTTCAAACCTAAATAATTCTATGATTCTATGCATATTTAAAATAAATCCGTCATCTACTTTAAAACACTTTTTTCCTACTTGAGCTCTACTACAGGTTTTGTTCTATTGAAGGGAAAGGAAAGACCACTGAATTGTGTTTCAAACAAGCAGTAGACTGTGCTCACTGGTAGAATGACACCTCAGTGCATGACAGTGACTGATGAAATTGGTCCTCTGTCTCCTATCTAAATCTCACAGCACCACACTTTTTGGATCCTGTGAAATGAGAAATGTTAAGTGACTTCATGCAACAGTTTTTTCCATCTCAACTTCATTTTATGCTATCCCAGCTACGTATAATGCATTCAGCTCTCAAAATATCCCGTGTCTTAAGTTTTTCCACAGCCCCCCAGTGAAGCCTCGAGAAAAACCTTCAGAAACCAGCGAAGTTCGCGAACGCAAGGAGCTTTGTCACTGGCCATGCAGATGCCCACCTGTGCCAACCTGCACCCCTGGGGTAAGCTTGGTGAAGGATGGTTGTGGCTGCTGTAAGGTCTGTGCCAAGCAGTCAGGAGAGACCTGCAATGAAGCAGACATCTGTGATCCCCACAAAGGCCTCTACTGTGACTACTCGGAAGATGAGCCTAGGTATCAAACAGGCGTGTGTGCACGTAAGTTGTTCTTTCACATTCTCTTCTTGAAATCCAGGAGGGGTGGGGACCACACGGGTGACCACACAGGTGAATGGTTTTGGAGGAAAACTCTGCATGCTGGTGCTGCAGAGCTCTGTGCTAGGCAGTTTATACTAATTTAGTCCCCTGACTGCTCAGTCAGAGAATCTGAGAGCAGAGCTGGGACTGTCTTTAGACTTACCTGCATATCTGCTACTGAAACCAGTTCATTGTGCACAGACCTGTTATTTGCAGACCTCTTGATGACTGATTTAAGGCTAGGTGGCTGTAGTTACCACTGGGCATAACATAACAAAAAGAGATGTGCTTGGGCTGGGAAGAACTCAAAGCTGTGGGTGCAGTAAAGGCTGATAACATTTTAGTGCTCTGTAAGCAGGAACCACGCGCTCTTCCTGCATTAGTAACTGTTGTTTACCATTTGCAGATCTGATAGCTGTAGGATGTGAGCTCAATGGAGTTTATTATCTTAACGGGCAGACCTTCCAACCTAACCCACTTTATAAATGCCTGTGTGTCAGTGGTGCAATTGGATGTACACCTGTATTCACACCAAAACTAGCAGCAAGTCCCTGCACCAGGGTCACGGACAGAAAGAAGCCTGGACAACCCACCTGTGGTCTGGGACAGCACAAGCAGCTTCAATCAACAAACTACAGACTGATGTCAGGTGTGCCTGGCTACACTGGTAAACTTTTCTGTACAGGACTCTTGCTGCATTTAGCGTCGCTGGCTCCAGCAGCCAGCCTGGCAGTGCACTGGCAATTTCTCAGCTCTTGCTCAAGGCCATTGCCAGAGTGACTGGTCTGTCCCAATTACCCCTCTTACTCTTAGGTCACAGACTCTTTTCTCTAAGCCTGATGAATATGAAAAGCAAAAAGACTTTTGGCTTCTGTCCCCAGGCAATTGGCCCAAGCTACCTTCAACCCATCTTTCTGCAGGGGTTTACTACTCATCAAGATCAGAATAATTAGGGCTGCTGGTGGAAAAGCCATTTCACAGCCTGTGAGCTGTCTCACTTTCTCCTGCTTTGTGGCAGTAGAGAGTCTTAGTTGTCACACACATGCATGAACATGTTGCAGTCCTCTTCTTTCAATAGAAAGCAGAAAATGATAAAGATTGCCTTCCAGCTTTAATCAACTCACAAAATTCCAGGCCACTGCAAAGACAACTCTCCTCCCAATTTACTCTCTATTTTGTCAAAGAAAATCATATAACAGTTACCCATGCAGTTCTGCCAGGGTCAGTTGACACTCTCTTTAATGTCATCCTTGCTCTGCTATTAATACTGTGGTTATTTTTTCCACTCTAAAGAAGCACAATCACCAGAAGCAGCTATCCTAGCCCTTCCCTGGCCACAGCTGCTTGTGCTTGTGCTGTCTCCTTCCCTGTGCACTTGCAAACTTCCATAGTGAAACTCATTTTCAGTGTAACTAATATGGGTACCAGAAAGCTGAGCCATTTACTTGGTGGCAACTTGAATTACGGGGAAATCATGGCCTGAATCATCATCATGGATCAATAAAATAAAACTAAACAGATTGCAAAGCTTATCAGAAAACCTTCATAAAAGACTGCTGAGTAAACAGGTAAATGCGCAGAAGTCAATCTGCAGATAAATAGACCCACTTACAAAATCTGAAGTACAGTTTGGACGACTTCTAACATGCTAGCAATGATTATGCAAGTTAGCAAAAATAAAAAAGCTCATCTTTACTTCAAAATTACGATACAAAACCTATAACATCGAAGCCTTTTTACAGAAATATACTTAATGCTGTGTATAAAAACACACTTGTTGAGTTAACTGACTTCAAATGCTAATCTGATCAGAGAGAGAATATAACACATTGAAAACAATGGCAACCAAACCATTCGACCCCATAAAATATATTAATTGGGTTTGTGGGTATTTCAGATACTTGGAGAGCAGCATTAAGACATTTACTTTGTCGTACTTCAATGGATCCAAAAGCTGAATCCAAACTTTAAGTAACTCCTTCAGTGAGCAGACTGCAAGACAGCACCTCATAGTGTTATTCAGAAATTTGAGTCAACTGCACAACATAACCTTGAGAAAAGATATCCAGTTTGCAAAGCACAGTTCCTATTGGACTCAGTTCAGGGACCCAACAGCCTGCCCCCGTGGTGGCTGTACCTGCTGAAAGACACTATTCTGTTCTGCAGGCCATACAAACCCACTTAATTGCTCCTTCTCCAAGATGCAGCTGATGGAGAAGTCCAGCTAACTAGGACGGTGCTCCCGGACAGAGCAGAGGCACAGCTGTTGCAGCGAGATTCCCTGAGCTACATAACAAACTGAAGCTCTGGGCCCAAGCGAGTATTTGGAAACAGCAGATAACACAGAAAACAAGGAACTGCAAATGTCCAAAACCCCCAAAAGAACCCTGTCTCCCTCTGAAGAAAAGCACCTTGAAATTTTTCTGAGAGTAAGATCTTCCCCCTTCCTTTCCCAGCACAGTGCGAGTTACCATATCAACTTGTGCGCAAATCACATGAATGGCTCAAAGGGCCGATACCCATTTTGAAAAGCCTATTTTTTGTTAGTGTGGATAATAAGTGCTAAGTTTCATTCATGCTCTTCCTTTGTTTTCTGGCTTTCCTTGTCAATTCTATTTACCTAATTTAGATATATAGGGATGTAGTAGGTCATACTTTAAAAACACGCCAAGTATAAACAACCATTTAACTTACCTTAATTTGTTGCAGATCTGTGACAGGCTTTTAATCTGCTTGCTGCAATGAGATCTTTAAATTGCTGTCTACTTTTCAAGTATCCTTGTAATTCTGTGCATGTTCTTACTTAAATGCAGAGATTCCACAGGTTTTTTTTGCAGAGTTTCACCACGAACTTTTGCACTGCAATTTTGTTTCTTTTCTTTTTAAAGTGTTTTCCATCTAATCTAGCCCTAATCCATTGGAAAACAGGCTTTCTGGTGATACCTAGAAGTGACTGGAGGATTTTATTCCTCAATATAAAACCCAAAGCCTCCACAGTATATACGAAGAAATCAATATTCATATTTTCAGCACCCCTATGCTTGGGCTTCAGTAATGTTCAATCTCTCTTCCATTCAGGGCATTTCATAAAAATTCCACAAGTAACTCTCTCCACATTTCCATCATGTTACACTGGAGGGTCATACAACACATGCAACTGCATAGTCCTTGCTGGGATCTGAGTATCCAGTGTCAGTAAAGTTTACGGGCAGCTCAATCCTAAGACTTCTGTATAACTTTGTTCATGCCCCATTTTTAGACTTAACTACAAAAGTACCTTCAGGAGCAGAAATCAAACATTTATTCTTTTATTTTCAATTAATCATTTTGGGGCTGTTGTGCTGTGTAACCAACACATTGCTGTCTCAGCTTACAGAAGCTTACCACTAGTTTTGAAGAAGAAGTGCCTGGTACAGGCGACTCCCTGGACACCCTGTTCCAGGACCTGCGGCATTGGCATATCCAGCAGAGTGACCAACGACAACACAAAATGTGAAATGAAAAAAGAAGAGAGATTATGCTTCATCCAGCCTTGCCTGACCAATATACTGAAGGCAATAAAGGTACTTTCTAATATAAAAGGACTTCCTAATAGAAAATGAAAATAGCGGAATGGAAAAAAAACGGACATATTAGCAACTACTAACATAAAATGACATTCCTTTTTTAAGGGTTTAAAAATAATTCTTCCCTGTTTTCTACCTTCAGTCTTCAGGTTTCAATAGTAAAGTACAGAAGTGTAATTTCAAACAAAACAATATAATATCCTGAAGTAAGTGCTGCCCTTATGCTTACTCAGAAAATATTTTCTATTTGTTGGCTGATAAAGAAAACTAAGACAGCTTTCAGAAGGAATAATTTTCAAGCTATTTCTATGTAAATGTTACAATACTTTCTTACACATTGTGTTTTGATGTGTAAAAACTCAGGCTCTTCTTTACTTTTATATTAAAGATTCCTAAAGGAAAAACATGTCAACCAACATTTCAGCTTCCTACAGCAGAAAAAATAGTTTTTTCCGGATGCTCAACTACTCAAAGCTACAAACTAACTTTCTGTGGGGTGTGCTTGGACAAGAGGTGCTGCATACCGAGTAAGTCCAAAATGATCACTGTACAGTTTGAGTGTCCCAGTGAAGGCTTCTTCAAGTGGAAGATGATGTGGATAACATCATGTGTATGTCAGAGGAGCTGCAGCGCTCCAGGAGATGTATTTTCTGAACTCACAGTTTTATGACAAGTTACACCAATGACTGTAATGTACTCCAAGTGCAACAGCACATTCACATCCTGAAGTGTTAGTGTAACCCCCACCACAGCAACGTTTACAGTGGAACTACATATGTGAATGCTCATTTTTTAAATAGCACATGGAAAATGCAAGTAAGAGTGCGTCTTTTTAAACTTAATTGTTTTTATATTGAAACACATTATTGAGAAGTATGTATATAACACTAGTATTGTCAAAATGAGAACTTTTGGTAATTGTAAAAGCACAGCAAGACAGCTTTGTACCCCACTGTAACAAGTTCTTGCCCACAAAGACAAATACATGTAAGTTCATAGATGCCCCCACTAGCCTATTAGAAAAAAGGTTACTCTGTAATACTTCATCTATCATTCTTGATTCTCAAATTAACATTTCTACTACTACTGCAAGAGTAAAACACATCAACGCTGTTTCAAAATGAGAAGTCAATTTTAAGATCAGATTGCTTTTTGCAGCAGATAATCTTCCTCTAGTGTTGTGAATATCAACAATGCACACTTGTAAAGGATGAATAAGTGGACACCTGCAGATAACAGAACTGCAAAATTTCAAGGAAATGACTATTTTTAGAGTGTTTTCTTAAAATGCTCTCAACAAATATTGTCGAAATGTTTTATTGAATACTCCTGGACTTATCCATTGAAAATTGTGCTTACATACCCACTCCAGCTCTGCTAGAAGAACTTCATGCTTTAAGAAATCATCGCATTGATCCATTCTGATTTGTAACTAGCCTTGCTGCTCCAAGACAGCCAAGGCTGGCAAGCAACTGGAAATAGCTGTACATTCTATTTTGTAAAAAATCTTACTGTAATATAAAAATCTCTTTAACCTCGTAATTATAAATATTTAAAAATCTATTTTACTTGCATTCTTTTAAGCATATAGACTTTGCTCTTCAAACAGTCATTATAATTTCATAATAAGTGCATGTTTTGCTCAGAGGTATTTTGTATTCTCATTGTCAAGTGCAACTCAGCATTCATAAATATGAATCATTAAAATAATATGTTAATTAATGCTCCGAGTATAATACTTGAAACAAAATGTGTTTTGTTGAATTTTATGATATGGCTAATTTTAATATCAACTCAGAATACTCTTATACAGTTAAGTACAACATGGAAGCAGAAATATTAAAACTATGAAGACAGCTTAGAGCGTTCTGAAGTGACAAGTATCCTGTCAAGTTTGAGACCATTTTCAGAGACTTGCTTTCATCTTGCTTTCTTCTCTTCATAGTCGCTTGTCAAAAAAAAAAAAAAATCTAGCAACGGTGATCCTTCTTTGAAGGACGGCCTGCCTTTAGTTTACCATAAACTGCAAGTCTGAGAAAAGAGCTGCATTTTTGGCTACTACGATCTCTCTTCTCTTTACAGCATACAGTATGTCAATTTACTCTACAGTTCGGAAGAATGCTCTTACGGATATCCGCCCTAATTAGGTGCCTTCAAATCCTTCTTACAGGCTGGGCCTGTCATTTAACATGACACCTCTCAGAGAGCTGAGGAAGCTGTTGTCCCAGTCTCCCTTTGGAATGACAATAACTATGTGCGTTGCACTTCATTCTGGTTAACTGAAGTTGTTGGCTGCTTGAGGGATTTTTTTTTTTTTTAAAATCAGTTCTTCCTTCTTTAAACAGCTATCTTCAGTCTTGGTGGATCTGTTCTAGGCCCATCTTTTGTGGCATCCAGTTCGTTGTACTCTTCTATTAGGTCAGACAAAGATGATATAGCCTCAGCAAAAAAGCTTTGCTCCATCCCGTCTATATGCAGATAATGGTGAAGGTGAGCCTATCAGAATAAAAAGTTCAATGTTACCCTTCTTTTTGGCACCTAATTCCTTTGGCTTAATAAGTATCATTTAGCCTGCACTGAAGAGGGGAGTGCAAGCACTGTAGAAAGTAGATTTAAAGACCTATATCATGACTTCCCTTGCTCAAATACTTGGCAACATTAGTAGCAATCCCCCATGGAATCACAGTTGATATTACTCATTTTTTAGACATCTTTTCATATTCTCTCTCCTTGGATACACCTGACTGGGTATTTGGTTTACATGGCAAGGTGGGCGGGTGAAAAGGGGTGCTGCAGGGGTGGATTTTGCAAGAAGACACCAGGATTTGCCCCATATTGGACAGAGCCAGCGCCAGCCACCTCCAAGGTGGACCTGCTGCTGGCCAAAGCTGAGTCCACCAGTGATGTTGGCAGTGCCCCTGTGATAACCTATTTAAGAAGGGGTAATCCATGCAGGAGGAGGCTCCTGGCAGGAACCGCAACCTGTGGAGAGGAGCCCACACTTGAGCAGGTTTTCTTGCAGGACCTGTGATCCCATGGGGGACCCACACTGGAGCAGTCTCTTCCTGAAGGACAGAACCTTGTGGGAAGGACCCATGTTGGAGCAGTTTGTGAAGGACTGCACCCTGTGGGAGGGATCTCATGCTGCAGCAGGAGAAGAGTGTGAGGAGGAAAAAGGGGCAGAGATGAAACGTTATGGACTGATCACAACTCCCGTTCCCCATCCCCCTGTGCTACTCAGGGTGGGGAGGAGGTAGAAGTTTTGAGTTTATTTCTTGCTGTCCTACTCTGTTATTAATTGGCAATAAATTAATAATACCCAAGTCAAGCCTATTTTGCCCAGTATGGTAACTGGTAAGTGACATTCCTGTTCTTATCTTGACTCAGGAGCTTTTAATCATATTTTCTGCCTCCGTCCTGCTGAGTAGGAGCAAGAGAACAGTTTGGTGGGCACCTGGCAGCCAGCTAAGGTCAATCCACCGTGAACTCATAGGCAGATCTGTCAGATATTGCCTCATTGCTGAAGAAAGTGAGTATATTGCCTGGTAGGTACAGGTTAATAAATAGTTTACTCTTTTTAAGAAGCAGCTGTTGGAATGATTCCTTGATAGGCAACACAAATAAAAAATCTTGGGCTGCTACTTTTAAGCACTCCCTTTGTAATACTAAAGCTTGTTTCCCAATAATGCAAGATGCTAATGATAGGTGGCTATGGATGTTACAGTGATGACAGAGCTGTACCTTTTTCTTGTAGAGCTTCATAAATCTGTCTTTAAGTTCAATAAAAGTTGGTTTCACACAGGTGTTATTTGCTAAAGCCAGAAGGGAATGGGAATGGCCCACAGGAGGTACTGAACACAAACCAGTTTTCCAGCCCTCTTGATTCCAGGAGACAAAGTGCAGGGAAGGTTTCAACCTGTGATACCAAAATTTATAGTTACCCAAGGAAAGTAAATAACACAAAGCCCAATATCCCTTAGCTAACAAATAGTCTGAAAATGTTAACATTAAGGCTTTCAGGACTAAGACAGACAGTTATAACTAGCATTTTGAATAGACATTTTAGACTTCAGACTAAAACAGCATATCTATTTTGAATTTAAACTTCAAACACTAACTTTGTTTTGTTGATGTATCATGGTTTGAAAGGTAAAGTTCGAAGTACATTATTTCTACAAAAGAGACTGCAAGACTTAGGAGAGGGGCAGATTAATACTGTGTAGGGACAATCAGTTTACCTATAGTTTAGAAGTAAAATGCTTTTGATTCTCAGAAATTTTCCCCATGTCCCTGTCTGCCAGTAAAATCCACCCTGTATATGAAGCTTCCCTGCCTTTCCTTTTATAACTATGTACACCAATAGTGTAAAAGGTAGAAAACAGTGCTAACAATAGAGAATTGTTAAAATAGGGATGATTGCCTATCGACACAACAGTAACCATTTAAGAAAGAGGGCTCCTGTTCAGAGAAAACAAACTTGGACTACAGAACCTAATCCTCCAACATGCTTACTGGCAGGAGACCTCGGGAAGGTTGGGCTTTGTGTTCTTTTGCATTTTTGAGAATGGGAGGAACAAAACACAACATTTAGTCAGCTCCCTTTATTTGGAAATCCATGAATGCTGTGACTTATTCTAACTCATTAAGCAAGTTATTTTTGTCCCTTCTGAAATTTAGAAAAATATTTCTGAGTAAACTGATTTGGTATAGAAATGCTCCAGGTGAAAAGTGGGAGTGCTCTGGACAACTGATAACAGTTTCAATAACAATTACCATGACTAATTGGTGTGGAATTACAAACCTTTCAATATTTCTGCGAAGGTCTGAAACCTGCACATTTCCTCGAACGAGAAGTGCACAGGCAAGGTAGAGGCTGTGCTTTGGATCTGCTTGAATTAGTTGGTGATCTCTGCTAAAAGCATCTGAAAACATCTGATCCAACCTGGGTGGAAAGAAAAAGAGTTATCTACTCTTAATAAAGCAGGCTGCTGAAGTTCTTCAGAATGCCCACCATCAGGGTTTAAAAGTTCACAAAATCCTGAAAATAAAGGTAATTTTAACCTGGGACCATGAATGACAGAAAAAAGATTCAAACCTTTATATGTACTTATGTTGGCACTAGAAGTTTTTAAAAACAGACCAGATCCATTTTTCCCCTCAAGTTACAACCCACTGTTGAGTCTGAAGTCAGAGAAATGGACAGACTAAGAGACCCTTATTAAGGCAATTTTAGGCCAAAGGTTACAAGGTATTTAAATACGTAAAATGACTTAAATATTTGAAGTTCTGGGTATATGACAATTTGAGCAGAAAAATCTCACTGCTTATGAAGGACCTAGCAAGGAATACCAAGGTGCTGCTGACCCCTACAGAACTGATTGTCTGTTACACTTTACTATTTTAAAAGATCAATGAATCACATAACTGTATTGATTTTAATTAAAGAGTTAGGAAAAGACAGACTATACTTACTAGAATTTTATCAAGTATGACTGCTTTAGAAGATGATACAGCAGATCATATTCTTCCTCTTTTTACCTCCTTAAGCAAATTCCACTGTACTGTGGGATATCAAAGACGGTGTCTTGAGGAGGTCTCTTTGAACACATAACATCTAAGCTATTCTTTCCATTTGTTCCAAATTAGCTGGATCTATCATCTCTACTTTTTTTTTTTAATCACCTCTACCACAATTTGCCTATTAAAAAATAACTAAATAAAGGAGACAAAAATACTACCGCTCCCACTTCATTCTGAAACACGAATGCCTGAGCATCTGCCACCTTCCCTCCAGCACTGTGTTGTCTCCTCAGGGTACTGTTTCAAGAGATACAACTGATTGTCACAACTTCTTACCACAGAAAAGGGGTGGTCCTGCCCTCTTCTCCATTTTGCCTACTTCCATCACTTACCCTTAGCTGCCTCTATCGCTATGCTGACTTAAACTCACTACAACCAGTGAAATCTATTTTAAATTATTATTTTTCTGCCATTTCAGTTGGATAAATCATCTCGTAAAATTTGGCGAGCACCAGCTTCTTGTTACAATAAGCTATTAAATAGGCTCACTTTATCTCCAGACTGAAGTAAGATGCCATTACTTCCCAAGGAATCTAGTTTAATTCCTTGTTTGTCTTTACAGTATATTGTGAGTCAACTGCAAACTGTTACTCAAAGGAACTTGTGGTGTAGGTTCTATCTACCATGTAAGTAATACATTTTTCCAACAGAAACATTTCCCGGCAGAGAACAAAAATACATTTCAAGTTTACTTGCTCAGCCATTACAGAGAAAAGGGAGACAAAGGATGTTCTCAAAACATGCAGGACAAATTTGAAAATGTGGCAGACTTAAAACTTTTAGAACTGCTACTTCACTATAGAACCGAATTTTAAAAATGAAAACTATGGAAGAATCAGAAATTAAGCTTCAAATGTAAAGCTTTCATAATATTTTTTCCTTACTTTCTAGAAGGTACATTAACATCAGCCAGTGTATACAGAGGAGTCAAGCTTGAAACCAAGTAATGAAGTCGAGGAAATGGAACCAAATTCATGCTGATTTCATTAAGATCCATGTTAAGGGAACCTTCAAACCTGGCAGAGCTGAAAAATTAACCACCTATTATAAAACTGTTATAAACTAAGTAAATTACTTCTATAAGGTAAACATTCATTAAATCTATTTTTCAATTGTTCCCTGCAACAACAGAGTAAAACAACACACCATTCAAGAAACAGTTCATGTATAATTACTAAGCTTTCATGTTTGGCAGCAACAGTGCTATATCTTATTTCCTTATACTTCTCATTATAGAACAATTAATCATGAAGAATGAGGCCTTAAGTTTCCCTATTGCAGTCTTTAGCTCTGTTTTTCAGTATGTGCACACAGCTGCTGAATACTAGTTTTAATAAACAGGCTATAATAAAGCATGCATGACTTAGCATTCCTGACAAGCTGTTTAAAAGAAAAGCAGGCCAATACTCCAGAAGTATATTTTACCAGGAGTTTCTCACAGCTATAGACAATTTAGGAGCAACAATGGTCTGATGGTATTTATGAAATAATACAATTGACCTAGAAAGGCAAAACTCACTGAGCTCCATTAAGCATTAATGGAAGACAATATCCTTCTGCCTATAAACGTTTTCTCGCTTTGGTTCTAAAACTATTGTGGCTAGAGAAACACCACTGCAACCCAAATACTTCCAAATAGTTTTAACATTTAGTTACTCTTAAAGAGAGGAGGCTCATATCAAATGGAAAACAATTAATATTCTTTGAGTTGATGTAGGCCTGCATATCTGCAGCGCACACCACCTCTAACAATACTCCTTTTACAGAGGAATAACCTGTAACTTTACCTTGTCAGGTTCAGCAGCAAGTTGGCTACGATATTATTCATTGCGTCAAATGGCTTCTCTTGTACAGTTTTTGTACTTCCCGCACTTGACATTACCAAGCTGTTTTGCTTCACAGTTGACCCCAGCTTCCCAGAATTGGTCATCTGATGAATTTTATTAACTATATCAAACAGAGACTTTGAGAGAGGGAAAAAAAAAGCATATAAAAAGTCTTGAGCACTGACTTTTCAAATTCAGTAAGCCAATTTTTCATTTCAATTAGTCTTAAAGAAAAAGCTTAGACCTGTTACTAATAGTTGAAAGATTATACCTTTGATATATGCAAGTCCAACTTTTGACCAATTCCCATTGACTGAAGTGTTTCATGTCACAAACATGAACACAGCTTGACTCAGAAGTCTGAATTTTATTCTACTATTCAAAACTCATTTTCTAAAATTACATTTTAAATTCTCATCATTCCTGGAAAGCAAAAATATATTCTCTAAATATATTCTGTCAGAATTTGAGTGGTCAGCCACTTCCCATGCAGGACTCTACTAATACTATGCACAAAAATTGATTGCCAAAAGAATAAGAGACTCTCAGCCTCAGTAAATAGCAGCTTTTCACTGTTTACCTTGAAATAGTCATGAAAAAAAAAAATCACTCTAGACTACTTTGAACATGCAGAGCAACTTTTTAGTCATACCCATATTAATTTCAAAGCCTGCAAGTGACTTATGAGTTCAATTATTATTTTAAAAAATGAAATTATGCTTTTTAAGACTTGGCACGGAAATCAATACACAGAAGGAAGAAACACTTCCTATGTACAGTCTAATAAAAAAGTTGACAGAAATAGAATATTATTTCTTACTTCATTCTCTATTGGTAGCACACAGTCTGCATGTTCATTAAGCTCCCTCATAGCCAGAACACTGTTATATGGAGAAGTAATAACATCATCTTCACCAGAGGGATAAACTGAAGTCACAAATCGATATACTTCTGGGAATTCATCCTCAAGCAAATTTAGCACAAAAGTTCCAAGACCAGATCCTGTTCCTAATTATGAATGGAGACAGAATGAGAGAAAAGATTCTCTATGTTATCACAAGCCTTAAGCCTCCTATGTTGGAAACATACAACGCTAATTATATATATTAACGAACATTTTCTGAAGCATTTGGCTGACAGTGGAGACTACTCAGATGTAAATAACGGCAGGAAGGTTGTTCCCAGAGAGGAAAATGATTCAGTGATAGAAGTATTTCCCATAGTATACCAGACAGGACAAAGTATACAATCTCAAATTTCTGCAAAGCAGAAAGTCCTATTGTGCAACCAACATTTTTCTGACCTAGTGTTTTTATTTCTTATTTTAAAATATTTAATGTGAATTTTGAAATAAAACATTTGTTTAAAAACATTGAACTGCCCTAAACAATTATTTACTTTCCTTTTGGGGTTTTAGAAATTTTTCTTCTCTAGTCAAAACACAATAACTCCTTTCCCCCAGCACACACACTTTTTTCCTCATTAGCACTAAGCACGTAGCACTGACTTCAAATCACAGAACTGAACTGTGTTTTTTCTGTCTTGGGCAGCTAACACTCTCAGCAGCAGCAAATTTCATCTGTAAACAAGACAACAATTTTCTGCAATAACAGAAACAATATCTGCAGGGTCTCTCAAATTAAGCAACTGGTCACAAAAAAAGACCCTTGATAAAACTCCTACTTCATATTTAGAGCTATTTTCTGTGTCTTTTTCAACATCATAACCACTTACAATAGATGCTCTACCCAATGTTTCTGAGGGAGGAAGGCTTAGTGGCAATACAGTAATGACAAAACTGTCACTGCAAGGGATTCTCCCTTCTGGTTTATTAAGAAAGTAGCCAGACCAGATTCAAGAGAATTATATGGAAGGAATACAGAAAACCAAAGTTTTTCTAAAGTTAAGCAACACTACAAGTCTCTTTCAAAGCCTTTTGGACAACTCTATCCTCACTATTAAAAATAACTTGATTACAACAATTATGTCTGTTCTGAAGCCACTGTCCCTTCTTCTGATCAGTAATACCTCAGTGTTTCCTTGTATTTGGTACCTGTCTTGATCCACTCACTGCCTCATATCTAAAATTTTAGCTGTATTTTTGTTCTGGGTAGCACTTACCTTAGTTCATGATTAGGGCTCCTCAATGCTTTAACAAAACAAATAATAAATAATTATAGGTTCACTTAACTGGACTGTGTTAATTTTTTTAATTCTGCATTCTGAATGATGTTGATTATTAGATAGATCTTCTTTTCAATATCCAAGTTATTATTTTTCACCTGTGGCTGCTGCAATCATACCAACCATAAAAAAATTACTTACCACCTCCCATAGAATGAATTATAAAAAAACACTGTAGACAGTCACAATGTTCTGCAGTTTTCCTCAGCTTTTCCACAATGTTTTCTCGGTACTGACAGCCATATAGCTTATGACCTACAGCCCTGAAGATATGAAAAGTACTTTAAAAAAATAAAAATCCAACAATCGGTCTTTCAATTCTTTTATTTTACCTCATCCTATTTGACATTTTTAGAGTTCAGAGTCCAGAGCTAGGTGCAACACCTAATTTGTGAGAGTTGCTAAGCTGTGACTACATCATGCGAATATGGTGGTCAGGCTATAGTTCTAATTTTGAGGATGCAAGGAGCACTAAGGTCACAGCTTTGCAGTGTGCAGTTATTGTGTACTGACAAGGAAATAAGCTCCCACACTGGATGATCAAATTGCAACTATGAAATGAGAGTTATACACCCCTTAATGATAAGGATATCCTTATCTAATATGTATACAGATCTTCCTTTGAGTACTATGTGCATCAATTACCAGCAACAGAAAAAATGAGAACAGCTCATTTTCAACACGTGTCCTGGCCTGCTATATGGTGAAGTTACACAATGCTTTATTCCCTATATTGCACTCCCGCTACATTTGCTGATGATTTGCTTTCCAGTCTGTAGTGCACTGAATATTATTAGAGGTGCATTAAGTCCTCGGTGAAAATCTGGAATTCATTATGTTAATCAATTTTTTTTTAATTTTCTCTTTTTGGTAATGTAGTTTATACATACAACATACAACAGACTCTGTGGTCCTCAGAAATTAGAAGTGCATTTGTTCATATATCTCATTTCCACACTAGTTACACAGTCTCAAACTAGATTATGGCTTTGACTGAGCAATGGAAGCAGCTGAATACCAAAGAAACAAAAATAAAAAGCATGTTCTTTTGAAAAAGGAAATTTTTAAAAAAGAGGAATAAAAAAAATAGATAAAATGATATATCAGCAGAATTATCCTTCTGTAAAAGGCTTTTCAAAGCCCTCCTCCAGGCAACAGTGACTCCAAAGTTTACTAGTAATATGCTGCAGCTCCCCAGGTGCAGTAGAACAAACCAGAAAGCTACTGTTATCATTTCCCTTTTCAAATGCCATCTAATTAGCTGCTAAGAAATGCTTTCTGAAGAGGTTCTCACCAGTTGTTTCCTGAACCAGAAACATCTGTGATAAGCTGCTTGCTATCAAACACATCCCTCAATGGTCCCTGCAGAATTTCATTTACCACACCCTCCTCCATGTCAATCAACAGTGCCTTTGAGAAAGAATAAAAATTTAGTCAGTAAGCAAACAACTCTTCAAAGTAACCACACAAAAAAATATAAAATTATTTACAATATAAAAGGTATGTTGTTTCTACTGAGCTCCAGAGAAACCTTTTTTTTCAGTTGTTAACTAGGAGACCAACTAGATTCACCTTGGATGATTTGCCAGAAGCCGTTCAACAGGACAGCTTTTCAGATAATGCAATTTAAAAGAAAATTATAATATTTTGCCCCAATACTTAGGAATAAATACATTAAAACATTTTTATGCTTCAAGTTTTCTTGCTTGTTAATTACTTTAGGTGGCTCAAACAAACATACTCCTTGGAAAATTCAAATAAAACCTTGGTTGGTAATGTCTGCAATCATTTTATTAAAATTATAATTTAAATTACTCAACAAGACTGGCAGTGAACTGCATTACTCCACTGAACCATGAAAGTTACTACTACGAATGTTACTATTCAAAGTAGTATTTAAAAACATACGGAATTATAAGGACCTTGTGAAAAATCCTACACAGTTGGACATAAATTTGCAATGTAAAATGAAAGACCTTTATAGATTGCCTTACTCGTGCTTTTAAAGAGCAGATTTTTCCCCTGTAAATATCAGGACCATCACTACCACTTCTGGAAAAAAAAAAAATCCAAGCTCAGAATCATAATAGAAATTAAGGCAGTATATATATTAGAATAAGATTCCCTACTTAATCTTTTGTGTTCAGAGGACTCTTAGAATGTAAACAAATGGAAACACCCTGAACATGCAGCTAAGAAAGATCTCATAATGCCCTAAAAAAATGCAATTACAGGACATGATCTCAATGAGAATTGTCCTAAGCAGTACTTCAGAAGCTGACAAGATAAGCATTGAAATTTTACTCTCAGATACAGCCTCTGCTCTGTGGTAATTCTACAGGCATTCTGACAGAATAACCCACCTAGATTAATTATTTTGAACAGTGATACAGCATCACATAGAAGACCGAAGTTTGTCAATTTTATGACACAGAGTTTTATGCTTTCACCAACCTGAGAGGTGAACTAATTCTCTCTCATTAAACTAAAACAAACCCCACAACAATAACAAAAGACCAAAACCTCACAGCCTGAGCAAGAGTTTGAAATAATTTCCCCTAATTAAATGATGGTTCAAGCCTACAGTCAAAAGTGGAAATTGTTTACAAAGGAAAATGAACAGCTCCAAGAAAAGATGAAATTTGAATGATCATTCTTCTGTTTCACAGGTAGGTAAATCTTCCTTGATACTTCTACAGTATTCAGTATGGTAAGTCCCTCCTCTTTACAGAGAGAAAACAGATGTTTCTATTGCAGCCAACCTGTCCATTATAAATTTGGTGGTTTCACCTGGCACATACAGAAACATAGACATTGCTTAGAACCAAATTTTCTTGATTTAAAAAAAAAGAACGATATTCTGGGAAATGACCACAATGAACGGCAATGATAAACTCCAATGCACTTGCGTGTTCTTTCAAAGAGATAAAATTTGAGACAAAACCATCAGTATTTAAATGCCGTTTCAGTTAAAATTGCATGCTGTACTGCAGCCTTATCATACGATGGAAGGAAACACAGGCTAGTAAAATATTTTTTAATTAATTAAAATGCAACAGCAATGTTCAAGTGCATAGCTGTTTTATTCTTGCAAACTGCAAGGATTTTTGGAACTGGACAGATAAGAGATGACTGAATGCTCTTAAGAGCATTAATAAATCATAGCCACCATTCTTCGTGTAATAAACTAGTCATATAAAAGGGATTTAAAAACTGACATGACCTTTTCTGACTACCTTATGTACAATTCCTCTTACAACTCTTCAATAAATGCTGCTAAGCTGGTATTCAGAGGGCTTGCAGTCTGATCATGATTCACAACAGCAAAAACTATCAGAACCTGACTGTCCACTTCTGGGACAGAAGGAAAGGAAAACAAACCCAAGCACTTTCGACAACTACTAAGTATGTATAATTAAAATGGAAAAGTAGAGATTGTGTTTTGAGGAGAATACAAAAAAGCAAAGCCTTTTTCTAGCACAAACTAAATATGACCTGAAATAAAGAAAACTGTAACTTAAGAGAAGATACTAGAATTGTTGATCTACTATGTTAAACTCCTGAGCTGCTTGACAAGAAGACTTACCTTGTATCTACATTCCTAAAGAAACTGCTTAATGCTTCATCATAAATTCCTTTCTAAAAGGAAACAACATGACATAAGATGATGTGCAACATAAGAAATTATTCTATGAAAAAGCACAGAGAATTTAAGTTGGAAGGGACCTCTGAAGGCCACCTGTCAAACCTCCCACTCAAAACAGAGTGAACATCTATGTTGACTCCAACTAGCTCTAGTCAGCACTAAAAAGAACATTTCATTGAAGCACCAGCTTGATATTAAAAACTGACATGAGGATGTAATTAGGGAATTAATTTTTCAGCACAAGATTAAACAACTAGTCTTTCTTCACTTCTAAAGATTTAGGATTTTACTGAAGATCCCAATTCAATTATTAAACCAAATAGCTACTGTTTAGGTGACTCAGCTCATCACTAATAGAACACTGTGACAGCTCCACGTCAATAGCACTTAAGTCCATGAAGTTCTGTGGAAAGGAAAACACATCACACTCTATCAGTGACTCAAACTTCCTGCTGAGGGATGGCATTGGAATTACTTACCCCACCATAAAGCTAAAGAGACCTGACAAGTTTAAATACTTCAATATCATTATTTTACAGACTGCTTAACATACTCCTAAGAACCTGATGAAGCAGAATTTGGAAGTCACTGTTTGCTACAACACTAAAACCAAGAGACTCTCCACATGCATATGAACTTCATCCACTGCCTTTTTACAGCTGCTCCAACAGAAGGCATTGAGAAGGGCTGCTCATCATTATCTTATATATTATAAGATACATATATAATATCTTATCATATATTAGTTCATATACAGTGTTTACCAGAAAATAGTATCTTCACAGTCATGGCAAGAAGAGTGCATTCCTGTTCAGGGTACTCAGCACGATCCTCTGCCCTCTTTATGCTGCTGTTTTGGTCAGCACAGCTGTGCAGTAACGCGCTAACATGGAGAGAAAGGATGGGCTTTGATGGGTTTCTGGTGTGCTCTGCTGCCAGTGGCAAAGAACCTGCATTGACTCGCCCTGATAATGTCCGCCATTAAGGAGACACCCTGGGCTTTTCAAAGTGGAAAGGCTTGAGAAACCTGATCTGAATCAGAATCATAGAGCCATTTCATTTGGAAGAGACCCTCAGGATCATTGAGTCCAACCATAACCTAACTCTAGCACTAAACCATGTCCCTAAAAACATCATCTAAATGCCTTTTAAACATTTCCAGGGATGGTGACTCAACCACTTCCCTGGGCAGCCTGTTCCAATGCCTGACAATGCCTTCTGTAAAGAATTTTTTCCTAATATTCAATCTAAACCTCCCCTGATGCAACTTGAGGCCATTTCCTCTTGTTCCATCACTTGCTACTTAGGAGATGAGACCAACCCCTTCCATACTACACCCTCCTTTCAGGTAGTTGTAGACAGCAATAAGGTCTCCCCTCAGCCTCATTTTCTCCAGGTTAAACAGCCCCAGCTCCTTCAGCCGCTCCTCATCAGACTTGTGCTCCAGACCCCTCACCAGCTTCGTCACCCTCCTCTGCACTCTCTCCAGCATTTCAATGTCCTTCTCATGATGAGGGGCCCAAAACTGAACACAGGATTCAAGGTGAGGCCTCACCAGTGCCGAGTACAGCGGCACGATCACTTCTCTAGTCCTGCTGGCCACGCTATTCCTGATACAAGCCAGGATGCTGTTGGCCTTCTTGGCCACCTGGGCACACTGCTGGCTTATATTGGTTCAGCCGGCTGTCGATCAACACCCCAACTAGAGACGTTTAGTTAAACGGCATAAAAACCTGGGGACAGTTTTGCTGGTAACGGAGCAGCCTTACAAGTACAGCGCTTTGCAGCCGCAGGAAAGAACAGGGAACGCGGCGAGGGCCACCGCGGCCTCCCCAGGCCGAGCGCGGAAGGCGGCTCGGCCCAACGGCCGCTCCGCTCCCCTCAGGCCAGCGGCGGCCGGGGGGGAGGCGGCGCCGTTACCTTGTTGACGGCGGCGTGCTCCCGCAGCGCCAGGTCCCAGAAGCGGCAGCCCACCTGGTTCCCGCACTGGCCCACTGCAAAGGGGAGAGACAAGGGTCAGCGCGGGGCAGGGGGCGGCGGGGAGGGCTCTGGGCGCCACGACCCCTTACCCTGCACCACCACCGACTGGGTCATGGCCGGGCGGCCGCCCGCCGCCGCCCCTTTCGAACTCGGCGCCCAGAAGCCACGCCCCCTTAGCGGCCGCGGCGGAGGGGGGTGCCTTGCGGCGGGAAGGCTCTTCCAACGGCGCCAACTCCTCTCCCCCACCTTGCTCCGGCGGTGGAACATCCCACCCGCTGGTTTAAGCTGCTCGCCGCCTACCCGTCGCGAGTGGAACGTACCATTGGGCAGGCAGGCGGGGGGAGGTCTGCCTCGCCTGCAGCCTGAGGCCGGCGCCCAACGGCCGCCAGTCCGAGGCAGCGACGTGGGGGTGTTGGTTCTGGTGGCCGCGGCTGTTTCTAAAAGATTCAAGGTTTGGTATAAGAACAGGTGTGCGCTGGAGAGCAGCTGAGGGAGTAGTAAGCTGTCCGTTCGCCTGCCTGGCAGTATGGCAGTACGTGGTGAGGTACTCGGGTGTAGCCTTGAGGGTGAACCGGTCAGGGTCTCTGCTAAAGCCCAAATACTGAAGACACAGCAGAGACCTAAAATGAAATCTGTCCGTGGGGGAGCAGAAAAATTGACACACAACCCAGTTCATTACCTCCCATGGCTAAAAATGTGTGATACGTTTTATTTTCCCCAAATACATTATTCTGAGTGGTGGTGTGAAATGTGCCAAATGATATGAAAATACGAATTAAAAATGAAATGAAAAAATGGTCATATGGAAATGCTGTAACGATGTACCCTCCCATCAGGCTTGTAACTTTTTTTGTTAAGCTCGGTTTCATATTTCTTTTGCAAATAATTGTTCACAGTGCAATTAGGAACTGCTTTAGCCTATGTGTTGAACATGGCAACTTCGGAACTAAAAAGGAGAAATGAGAAATGCAGAGATGCTATTGTCTCAGCATAGTGAGACTGGATCACAGCATAGCTACACTGCAAAATGATGTGAAGGATGTGTGATATGCAAAGCAGTGACTCACAGAGAGCTCTCATGTGACACATGGCATTTCTGCTTCTTGTGGGAGAACAAAAGTACTTCTATGTAATCCAGTTCATTAGGTTTTATGGCTAAAACTATCCAACAAAATACGCTTTTCCCAAATATTTTATTTGTGGTGCTGGTGTGTGTATATTGAGTTTGTGTAGCAAGGTCTTGGTAATAGGGGAGGTACAGAGGTGGCTTCTGTGAGATGGTGCTAGAAGCTTCCCCCATATCCAATAGAGCCAATGCCAGTTGACTTGAAGATGGACCCGCTGCTGGCCAAACCTGAGTCCATCAGTGATGGTAGCAGTGCCTCTATGATAATGTATTTAAGAACGGGAAGAAAAACTGGTGCAACATCAATTGCAGCCGGACAGAGGAGTGAGAATATGCGAAAGAAACAGCTCTGCAGACACCAAGGTCAGTGAAGGAGGAGCGGGAGGAAGGAGGTGCTCCAGGCAGACCATGGTGAGGCCGGCTATCCCCTTGCAGCCCTTGGAGGTCCACATGGAGCAGATGCCTGCCTGCAGCCCATGGAGGATCCCACACCAGGGCAGGTGGATGCCTGAAGGAGGCTCTGAGCCTGTGGACAGCCCATGTTGGAGCAGGCTCCTGGCAGAACTCGTGGACCCATGGCAAGAGGAGCCCAGGCTGGAGCAGGTTTGCTAGCAGGACTTGTGACCCATGGGGGACCCACGCTGGAACAGTCTGTTCCTGAAGGACTGTACCCTGTGGAAGGGACCCACACTGGAGCAGTCAGTGAAGAACTGCAGCCTGTTGGAGAAGGACTCATGTTGGAGAAGCTGTCTCCTGTGGGACTGACCCCAGGCTGGAGCAGGGGAAGAGTGTGAGGAGTCCTCCCCTGAGGGGGAAGGAGCAGCAGAGACAACATGTAATGAACTGACCACAACCCCAATTCCCCGTCACTCTGTACCACTAGGAGGTAGAGAAATTGGGAGTGAAGTTGAGCTAAAGAAGAAGAGAGGGCTGAGGGGAAGGTGTTTTAAGATTTGGTTTTATTTCTCATTATCCTACTCTGATTTTGATTGATAATAAATTAAATTAATTTCCCCAAGTCAGCTCTCTTTTGCCTATGACAGTAATTGGTGAGTGATCTCTTCTTGTCCTTATCTTGACTCACGAGCCTTTCATTGTATTTTCTCTCTCCTGTCCAGCTGAGGAGGGGAATGATAGAGCAGCTTTGGTGGGCACCTGGCATCCAGCCAGGGTCAACCCACCACAGTGTGCGAACAATATTTGCTAAATGAATTTCTTAATAGAAATGTGAAGTGTGTCTTAATCCTTTATTTGCTCTGGTGAAACCACGGTGCTGATTCCTGGGCATGACCTAGGATCCAGCAGAGATGCCTTGTACGTTCCTAACAAAGTTATCCCAAATGACTATTTTAAAAAACTTCCCTGGGAAGGTTAACTATGTATTGCAGCAAATATAATAACAGTAATGCATTATATACAAGAAATACATCTCAAGACTAATTTTTAAAATCTTAATTGAAAGAGAAGAGTCCATGTGCTGAAAATTAGTTTTGTTCTTAAGAAAAAGTAATAAGTGGCTCAAGCTTACTCAAGCTCTGTGTTTGAAATTGCAAAAGGCCAATGGCTTCAGTGTTACAGGCAGGTGGAAAGTTTAGCATGAATAGAGTAATACTGCCTCAAACACTTCTTTTATAAACTAATCACCAGTGTAAAACTACATCAGTATTAATCAGGAAAACAGATAGTAATTTCCTACCTCTCTCCAGACAGATTAGATGTAACCTATAGCTTGATTTTGTTCCCTCTGCTTACCTGAACTGGTCCAAACCTGTAGGCTGTGGTCTGTTCTGACTGCTGGATGTGAAACTGTTATATACTTCTTGCCTACTGTCATGTCCTTAAAGTTTCCCTTCACATCCTTTTGGCCTTACGTAGGCTAAAAGCAGTACGACATTGCTTGTAAGCATTCTAAAGCTTGATTTAAAGTCTACAGAAGTCTCCTAATATTACTGTATCCGGCTAGCTTTCTTGTTTAAGTTAGCTACAGTTTCTACTTGTACTTTCAGTTAGCTGTAGTTTTGTGCTCTACGTCCCATCAAGATTGAACTTAATGGGATTTGCTCCATTGAACATGAGATTGCAACAAGAAATCCTGTGCTTTGGCTTCCAATATGCCATTAAGAGGTTGGTGATGGCAAATGTAAAGTGATTATTCTCACCGAGCTGGGAAACACTGTGAATCAGAGATGCAACTGTGATTCGTATTCACGTGGGAATGTTTTTTAGCTTCTAAAGGAGGTCCAAGGGCAGAAGGTAGAAGCGTAATAACTGGTTTGGCTTGATGCGTGTGCTCAGAGGTTTAGTGAAACAGGCAGCTCAACTATGAAAGAAATAATCACACACTGACTTTATGTTTCATTGTAGATGAAACTGTACTTCATCTACTATAACGTAAATGCATGAATCTAGTCGGGTCCCCTCAGAGACTTTTTGCCTATGTTAATCATTTAATCAGCTAGTGCGTGTTTCTTACCTTGATTTTCTCAGTAACTTTATGTTGTTGATGCTACACAGTGAAGGCATTCCACAGCTTTGGAACACTAATTGAATAATTGAATTGTAGGAATAACTTAGTATGTTATTGAGAGGAAATGAGTTGACATGGACCACTGTGAATCTGTGAATAACCCTTAAATCCCAACCACAGCAAGAGCCGACTTAAATACATGTGTTATGCTTTCAGCATCTTTTTAATGACAGCCATTTGACTATTTCGGCCACATGCTGCTGTAGGAAGAGTACACTGGAATTTGAGCTAATGTTAGTCTTTGATTTATATCACAGCTTAGTTCACATTTTTTTTTTTTTTTCCTTAGAATGGCTGACTTTCGAGGAATTACTGTCAGACCTGTAACCCTACATCTTTCATTTTTCATTCAGGCTATTGTCCATAATCTTGATCCTTGAGGGGAAGGAAAGGTTGATAAGAACCTTTAACTATGGGAGATCTCTACAGATTTTCAGAATTTAGAGACAGAAGGGCCAGAAATGCTAATTAAAATCTCTATTTTGAAGCAATTTGTTGAGTATTTAAACTTGAAATTGGTTTCTTTCTTATATAGCCACACAAATGTCAAATTTCAGAGTATTCCATGATATAATAACAGCATAGCTGTAGCCCTGAATTAGATAATGGCTCTAACAGCACTTACCAAAACTTTGAAGGTGGCAGAGAAAATGTATAATCTCCTTAGGGTCAGCACTCATTTTTTGTAGGCTTTCTGCAGAATTGAGGTAGTTATATTTATATTGAAAATGCAAATGGACAATCTGACAATGTACCTCAGAACCTGGAGTTTTTTCCCAAATCTTTGTAGATGAAGAGTTTTGTACTTCGGAGCTGTAAGTTTTAAGATAGATACAGAAGACAAATTGAATTCTAGGAAGATTTCTGCTTAGGCAATTGCCTTCTCTTAAGCACCAGGAGCTTTGAAATAAATGCAGAGGTATGTATAATGTAACGCATCACATACAGACTTTCTTTGGTGCATATGTAATGGTAATTTCAAGGTCCATGTGGATGTTTGAGGCAGGGAAATTTGCATTATTCTCTTCTCTCTCTCAGGTCTGCAAGTATCCTATGATTTATAGTATTTTTCTTTGGAAACTCTGTTCTGCAGAGGGAAAATCTACATCTCTGAGGCCCAGAAAGGGAAATTGAGGAAGGTATCTTGCATTTGGTTAGCCGGTGATATAGTAAAGAGAAGTAAATTGAATGGTAGCAGTTTATGTGTTTTCATGTGGTTTTTATTCACATATTATTTTACTGTATTTTTAGTTTTCCATATAAAAAGTATGCAAAGGACTGGTTAATCAGAAAAGTAATTCTTAAATGTAAATCCACCGAATAAACCCAAATCTCATTGCAGCAAATATGTCTAAGAAAAATATTGTTTATTCACAGAGCTTGGATGTGGCTATGAGAAAATATACTTTAGTTTGAAGTAGGTGTAAGATGGAAAAGTGTTCCGAATATGTGTGTACCAGTTAACATACAGTGCTCCACTTAATACCGGAATTTACCAAACTCTGATGCTCTTAGAGGGCACAAGCATATGCTATTCCTGGCTATCTCTGCTTAGCAGCTGCAGACAACCTGGAAAGGAATTTCAGTAATCTTTATAATGAACCTATCTAAGCAGAGAATCTGCTGTTCTTTCCTCTCCAGCAATAGGGTCCTGGAGACTGGGGCCTGAGGAAGCTTAGCTCAGGTTGTGGTCTCATGAGATTGATTGAGCCAATCTAACAACTCGCTGCCACTGGAAGGAGAGAGACTTCATTCTTCCTTTTTTACCCTTACTCCCAGCTGCACAGTGCTGACACCACGGCCTCTGGTACTCGCTGGGAACCCAGCTCACTCATCAACCCCAATAATAAAAAGTTTCCAAACCAAAAGCCCTAAATGTTTTCTGTTCAGAGTCTAAGTAGGTAGTAGCTGGGAGCAGGAAGGAGTTGAGCAGGCATACTGGTTTTGGTATCTGAGACAAAGATGGTGTTTGAAGGTAACTGGGTTTGGGGACCCATGATGTGCTTGATTTGGGGAGACTGCAGAGGGGTAGGTGCGCATATTGATTGCTTCTGAACTATGAACAGTGGCCTATGGAGTTATGAAAAGAGTGGGCTATATACCACTCCCAGAAGTAGGGGGCTTCCCTCTGCCGTTGGGAAGGGAATCAGTCCTGGGAGTGTATTGCCCAAGAGTTGCAGGGAACAGAATGGGAGACATGTCCAGGAGAAGGCAGTTAAAACAGGTATGGGGCTGAAAGCATGAGCAGAGCTGACAAGGCTGGTGGAAGGATAAGCAGTGGCTGCTGGAGCCATACTATCTTCTCTTGTCCACTCACCACCCAACACTGAACTCCAGAGAGAAGTGGAGAGGCAATGATGTGGTCCCAGCTGCCAGAAAGTCCCTGTACCTGTCTGTCTACAGCTTGCGGTTCTTTACCCAGAATGAGCCAAGACCACTTCAATCTGTCAAAACTTCCTATTGAGAGGGTAGTAGGGAAGCTACTGATTAGTGCTGACACATGGATCTTATTCTGGTGATTGCTCCAGCTGTCCATAGATTCAAGATCTTTGGATTCCAGTTGTCACTTGTGTGTTTTCCAGATGAGCTCCTATTTATTTTTAGTCTGGAGGTTGTTGCATATTGATTCCAACCATAATTTGCCCAGCGATCATAAAACTTTCTGTCAACAGTAGTTTATTCTTTAAAGAAAAGGAAGCTAAATGGCTTGGATGCCTTGTAGGTTATCACTGAAGAGACTAATTTTTTCAAGCCTACTGTGAGCTAAAGCCTAGAGTTAACTTACATCTACCTTCTATGGTTTTAACATAGCTCAGATTTGCAGCCCTTTGCCTTCTGTTTATGTCTTCCTATTTCACCCCCAGTTCTTCCACAGCACCATATCTTCTGGGATATATTGCATAGGAACATGTTCCTAGTTTAAGAATTACTGCTGTAAACTGAAGTCCTGCAGCAGTCTCACAAGGAAGCGATGATTTTATGTGATAAAGGATTTGCCTGAATCTGTGACTATGATTCTCTTTTCTATGCTTTGTGCTTGCTTGTGTTATATTACTGCAAATGAGATCACAATCAGATTGTGGATTCAGTGCTGTGTTTGTGTGTAAGTGCATTTAAAAATTCAGAGAAAAAACCTGAAATTTTGAATTTTCTCTTTTCTCTCCCTTCCTATGTAAGGCAAGTATTGCTCTAAAATTACCTAGTTTAGGTAAATGATCAATTATATTAAGTGTCTGTCTTAAAATATGTACATCCTGTCTTCACATTGTGCTAGAATATATCCATGAAGTCTAGAAGTGGAATAAAAATTTTAGTTTTTCATTGTTTGTAAGCTTACATAATTGGTATGCTCTCTGCCCCCCATTTTAATTGAGGAATCTATAAATGAGTTGAATGAAAAAATAATTAAAAAAATTTGAATACACTTATTTGTGATGTAAGTCTATTGTCTAGCTTTATTCTTTAATGTGCAGTAGTAGATCTTTTCCTGTGAAACAAAGAGTTCCTAAGGTATGGAATGAAATGATGTAGAGGATCTATCTCAAAAGTAACATATTTAATATAGTTTTCATGTTTTATAATCTCACATTTTCATGTAACAGACTGGCCACACATACACTATTAGAAGTGGTAAAGCTCACTCTTGTGGTATAGTAAGAGAAGTGCAGAAGCAACAGCCCTTTATTCTTCAGTGATTTTTGTTTGCACGCAGAAATTACAAGTGACCCCTAAACATACTGCTTTCTGTAGATTGATCCTTGGTATTTTCATTCTTCTTCTCCTGATGAATGTGGTTTCTTTTATTCTGTTTTTCTTTCTGTGGTCTAAGGAACTTTACAGGATTGATGCAGTGCACTATCAGGCTGCTGGACATGTGTTGATGCTTACAGCACCACTAACCAAAGCAGCTTTGCTAAAACTCACTGGTTTTTCATCAATCATGAAGTTCCGAATGCAGCCAATGAAGGAGTTGCGTGTAGTCAGGCTGGATGTTAGCAGAGACTCTGGAAGAAGCAGATTTAAAGAAAGAGAAAAAAAAAAATAGAGCTCACAATGACCCAAATAATCGGTTTGGTGGCAAAATCTTTTCAATTTGATACTAACTGCAGCTCTGCTGAATCTTCTGTGGGTCTTTTAGAATGTCTGGACTACTGCCAGTGTCCTAGAGGCCATTAGAATAGGTATGAGGAGTTATCTATACTCACGTAAAACTGTTGATACTAACTAGTCAATAGAAGCCTGATCTTGCATTTTTTGACAACTACATTTTCTTTTAAGTAACAGACTAGATGAATCCCAGGGTGCATGTTAGTAGTTTCTTTTAGCATTACATGTATTGTCATCTGTGTCTGATTTGTTAATCTGCATTTAGTTTACTGTATTTACATTGTATTAGTTAGCGTTATATTTTGTTTGTTGTCATGAAGTTCATTATAAGATTTTGCTGTGCCAGAGTGATAACAGCATTATTGAGCTAATGTATGGCATTGCTTTAGTATTCTATAATTAATGTAGAAATAGAAGGCTCTATTATGAAGCAGAACAGCATTTGCAATCAGCACTTTATATTACCTCTCTGGGAAAAGTTCTGACCTAATAAAATTCCAGTTTGGATTTAAAGAATGAACAGGCATCTGCGCATAGATTTTATTATTCCTTTTAGGCTCATTTTTCCTCCTGCTAGTGTGGGATGGGTGAGAACATCTTGCACTCAAGCCACTAATCCAAGATAAGCAATATACTAAATTTTGTAGTTGGAGCTGTTCATGATTGACATGCCAGGCACAGAGAAATAATGCTGCATGTTTCCAGTGAGAAATGTATAGGAGATGACTTAAAAATTAAATCACGTAGTGTTGATTACAGTTTGTATATGAAGCCCAACAGAGTAGCTCTGTGTGTTGAATAAGGGAAGTAAATGTAGTAATCTTGGCCCACGCTACACAGATGGTCTGTGAGTCACAAATTCACATTAGCAGACATCTGTGCAATAGAAATTGCTAGTAAGAAAAAGAATCTTCATGTTTTGTCTTGTGTTCCAAGATGCTATTGCTTGAAGAAGAGGAAGGAAGCTTACCAGCAACTAAACATTGGGACTCCAGTAACAATGGGTTTCCAATCCCATAAATAAACAAATCAATCGCTTCTTGAAAAAACAGTAAGCCCATACTGGAAAGTGGAAAACAGCTATTTGTTTTCTAGCTAGCTGACTTCTCTACTGAGTCCATACCTGACCCTCCAGCAACTGTGAATGTTGTAATTTCAATGAAGCAGCACTTTTCTCTTTTAGAACTCGAGGCAGAACATTTCTGATCAGCTCTCGAGCCTTGGGATTTTACACATTGTTCACACGAGATATATTTTGTTATTTTTATAAATTAAATCCAAGTCTATGCTTTCTCTGGAAACTGTGTTGAAATTTGACAACATACCACAAACTTACCTGGTACACCTCCAATAAACACTGGTTCCCTGTGGTCAGTTGCCTTTGGATTTAGTGGCCCTACCACATGGTTGACTTCAGAGTCTACATCCAGCTGCACCACATTAGCATCTCTAATGACTGAAAGGAGAAGGAACAGTGATCAAGAAGACTGTAAGAAGTAGCACATGAGTTTTCTACGACAGACAGGACTTATCTGATCTGAGTAGTTTGACTTAGTGTTTGCTAGCTTGGGTGTGAGCCATCAATACCAGTGATAATACCTGGGCAGATTCTGGCACAGAGCAGGGCCAGTGGAAGATACAGTGTAGGAGCAAGGGCGCTGCTGAGTGGGGCTCTTGATTGCTGGCAGCAGGGTCTGTGCTGCATGGTATGAGCACACAATGGCATGTGGCTTAGAAAAACTTTGCCAAATCATTGCTAATAGGGGATGTACTAGAATACAGTGAGGTTTCCTCCCTGTGTGTGTCCCTGGGTTTCCTTCAAAAGGAAACCAGAATGCATAGAGAAACGGTGCACACTGAGGTCTTTTCTGGATGTGCGCTGGGAGATACCCCAAGAAAGCGTCTAGACAGGAAGGTAAGGGAGTTCAAAGTGCCTGATATTTAGAAATACTTTTTGACTTTCAAACCCAGAAAAAAAGGATGGCTGGCTGGCACAGGGGCAAAATCCTGACAGTAGACATCTCCATGTGTGGCTCCCCAGATCTGTCCTGTTATTTGACATTTAAGGGCAGCATATATTTGTGCCTACTACATTCTACCGACTTATTTAACCTCTAGTTGGGAAAAGAAGTATATAATCTGGTATACAACTTAGGAAAGGTTGCTAGCAATTCTCGTGTTCTTTGAACAAGGAGCTTCCATCTTTGCTTGTTCTTCCTATGAAGCTCTACAGTTCCTGTGTCTGAGGGAGGAATACAACTGTCTTTTTCACACAAACTTGCATCTTGACAGGTGAAAAGGAAGAACTGAAAACATGACCCCCTTCCCAGTGCACTAGCCTGTGGAGATGGATATCTGGGGAGGGGAAACTGGCCTCTGTTACCCCGCTTAGGGGACAATCATGTTTTACCGACCTGCAATTCGGTGCCACCTGCCATCGCAGAGACTCTGTTTCAGTGTCACTGAAGTTGAAAAATCCCTGATTCCATTATTCAGTTTCACAGTAACCTGAGGAAAATAATGTAGTTATCACTGTAAACTCCCTCCTGTTATCTTTTTTCCTTCAGCTTTAACGATGCTGTATTTCCCACTTAAAACATGACTAGTATGTCAGTGAAAGGAAAACATTATTTCATTAAATTCTTTAAAATAAAACACCTTCCTAATTCAGAGATTTAGTTGTTTGGACTTTTTAAAGATTCAGTAGTTCTGCAGCATTTCTGATTTGAACTCAGGGAAGTGTTCAAAAAGAGATTAAAAGATAACAGCTAATTTTACTCAAATTTTCTAGTACTGCTACCCTATAATTTCCTGTGTGGTAAATTAGTGTTTCAAGGCATCAGATGAGGTTTTGGCATCTTGCTAGCCACTTAATAAATAAAACAGTAATGAAAAACCCAAGTATGAATAAACAGACAAGATGTGAGAAAGTAATAGGGAATTTAAGAATGACTTTTAAGTTACTCGTTCAAGCTTACCAGCAAATCTCTGGCAGAGCTAGAAAGTGAACTTAATTCTGAATTTTTCATCTCTGCTTTAGTTACGTGGACTGATATTTTTCTGTATGAGAATGCTACAGCAGTGGCAGAGCAGCCTCGTGTCCATGTTGCAGGGCACAAGATTCCCAGTTGGTGATGCTGGAGAACTCCAAAAACCAGTCTGGTCACTCAGGCTTTTCAAATAGAGTCTAAGTTGCCCCTGATAATGCTGACACCTTGTTGACTGAAAATGTTGCAAGGAAACAATTTATATTTAATTTTAGAGAATCCCTGTTTCAATATAGTTGCAACTAAGAAATTTTTAAACTTTTTGCACAAGGACTCCAGCAAACATAAATGAAGTGATCCTTATGTTTTTTGTCACCCTTGGACAAAATATATGTAGGAGCTACAAAAGCAAATGCAGTATCACGAGAGAAAGTGGCTCCTTAATAAATCACCCAGACAAGCTGTACTGATAGAGATGCGTACATTTAAAAAGTAAATTAAAGGTGCTGATTGTTCTTATTTGTGCAGCAAAAATGTTCTCACAAAACAGGTCTTTGGTAATGCATTCAAAAAAGAGCAGAGAGTTGATGTTAAAAAGCAGAGGTGCTTACTAAGAAGGTAATTGGCATACCTACTGCAGGGACAGGCAGGGAAGAGGTACTTTTCCAGGGTGAATTTTGTTTATGAATTGCGTATTTGTTATATGGTAAGTGAGGTTTGAAGTAATAAGCGAGGCAATGTCTTTTGTTAGATCAACTGATACAGCTGGAAAACAAGACAAGTTTACAGACATGCAAACTTTCCATCAGATCTTTACATAAGCAGTGCTCTGCTAGACCAGTTGCATACAGATGCAACCTTTAAGTGTGGCATGATACTGCTGCAGTGTGTTGTAAGTTCTCTGTTAATTTATCAAAGACTAGCTATAGTTGTGACAATGGGCATCATCTTACCTAATCAGCTGTCAAAAGTTAGGTGCCTAAGTGAAGCACCTGTTGGCCTGTCTATAGTCCCTATAGAAAAGCAGATTCTCTGAATGACAGCTCATATAGTCACCTATATTAGACACCTGCTTTAGGATAGGATGAATCACCGTGTTTCTGTTCTTATAAGAGAGGTGACAGCATGTTTCCTCAGGAGTTGCATTTCTAAGTGAGGTACAGCCAACCTCACTTGAATATTCTTCCACTTTGGATGACAGGTACTGGGTGGTGCATTGCAGTAGTTAAAAAATGTCCACACTGCTTAGTCTCTTGACTATGCCCTGAGTTTATTTTCTGCAAAAAGGATTTATTTTCCCCCTGCTCTAAACTGTTGCTTGTTTTGTCTATGTAGACTGCAGCTTATTTCTGTATGCATGCAATGCGTAGCATGAAGGGACCCAGATTTCAGCGATGAACATATTCATAATAAAAAAAATAGCAACAGCAAGAACCTATCTGGTAAGTTCATTTCAAACCTCTCTCTTTCAACTGACAGCCTTACAAAAATCCAGAAACCAAGATCAACAATCAAAACTTTCTCTTTCCCTCACTCTCCCCGCCAGACACCTGTATGTTAAAAAAGAAGAGACTAAGCAGAACTCTAACTTCTCTTTTAACAAACATGAAATAAAAATTCATCAACAGTTACCTTACTTGTAGCTGTTATACATTTTTAATGAGTGGATGAAAGAGCAGCACCAAAGAGTCAGTGCTCTTGCTTCTTTTTAGCTGCTCATTAAATATTTATAGTTAGTATCATTATAAGTGATTTGATTTCGTGTTAGGTGGTGTTTTTTGTATTTCAAAAGAAATATCTGGGTTGCTTAACCTACACAATTAATATAGTTAAGGGAGGAATAAGAATCAAATAATGGCAAAGGTGAAAAATAGCAGAGCCCAAGCAGGTAGGGGAGGAACCAGTCAAAGCAGTGGAGGAAATGTGACCTTCATTATACCTGTCCATTTCTCATGTGCATGTTCAGGTACTCTCCGTTCACGCTATGACCATGCAGTAGAATTCCTGAGCTGCTTCGAGGACGTATTTCAAAAACAACTTCAAATTTCAGGCCTAAACTGAAGGATTCATCTGTGAGGGAAAAAGAAGAACATTCTTTTTGTACTGAGTTAGTGATGAAATCAGACATCTCTTCAAAGATTCAAAGCTCCAGGGTGGAATTTATTTGTTCTGTCTTTAAAACTATTGGAACCTTTGCCAGTACACACATACTTGAAGAGATGGCATGGTGTGCCATTGACCCATTTCAGCTTTTGTTTTGCTTATGTTTGCTTGAAGTACTAATAAAGGTTTGCTTATTTTTCTCATTATTTAAAAAAATATTTTGTTAAAAATATTTCTTAGCAATTAAATGGGTGGCAGAAAGTAAATTGTATTTTTTGGCAGTTTCTTATTGTGCAATTTACTAGACATTCAGCAGTTTTTACAGTGAGTGGGAGTTCACTTGAGCTTTGATGATTCAGTAGAAGAAACCTCTTTTTGCAATTTGGTGACAGGCCAGGGAGCAAATTAGAAACATCAGTTCTTCTCGGTGTTTCCAATGTATAGAGTTGTGCAGTTTCCTCTCCTGTTCAGATCAGAGCCTGTGTGACCAAAACCTCCTCATAAAACATTTCCTGGAACACAGCAGGCTTAAATGACAGAAAAGATGTGTTCTGTCATGCTGTTCAGTACCAAGACATGCAGAAAGCCTTTCCCAAGGATTTTTGAATTACATGTTATTTTATTAATTAAAAAACTAAGGGATGACTGCTGGCATACTTGGTCTTAGCCACATTGACTTCTGCATGCCTGCAATAATTTCTACCATGTTATAATCCGTTCCATTGTGAAATTATTCTAATTAATTGGAATACATACAGATGTATTTATATAACAACTTGTTAAATTTCATGGTAACATTGTGACCTGTGAACATCAGCTGCTTACCACAATGATGATCTGTATCTAATAATCCTTACAACTCACAGCCTCAGAAATTACCACACCCTTTAGTGAAATGTGCCATTCTGAAGCACAGTGAATACCACAGTCTCGTTATGGGATACATTTGTTTAGTATTGTATTACCAAGGACGACATATCCTCCTTCTGATGAAAAGTATGTTCCTGCTTCTGATGGGCCTTCAAAGCAAGGTGTTACACTAAATGTCTGTGAAGCTGAAGTAATTGATCTTCCATTGAGCTGTAAATTGCTGAGACAACCACTAAAACTGTAGACAGAGTTAATCTGAGGGGGGAAAAAAAGCATGATTAGTAGATAAACTGCTTGTGGAAGGAAATAAACTCGTTGGTCCTTATTTGTACTTATTTATGAGCTGTAAGGCTGTGATTGTCTGGTGCACCAGTTTTGAATTAAAAAAGTTTCCAGAGAAGAGAAGCAGGACAAATACTTTTTGTAGCCTCTCATATCTCTCTCATGAGTTCGAGGTAACTCCAGCTTGTGTTGTTTCTCAAACAAACCTTACTGAACCATGAGAAACAAAGCACAGCTAGAGCAAGGCACTGTTATACATACCTCATACCCTCAAGGAAGGACAGGGGTCTACTTTTTCTGAGTAGTGTATCTATCTTGTTAGGCACATAACAATAAGATTACCTTGAAGGACACTTGGTTATGTTCACTTTTGCTTTAACACTCTTTTCCCTATGCTTCACTATCCAAGATGTAGCGCAGAATCCTGACTTCTAGCTACTGTCTTAAAACAGAGGTACTAACGCAACACTAAGATCTCTCCAGAAGTCATCTATATCTCAGACCTTAAGGCAAAACCGATCTCACCTAACTTTACCTGTCTCATCTAAGCTTGGATCTCATCAGGATTTCTTTGTTCCTCAGAGACCACTGGCCTTCCAGTTGCTGCTGCAAGCCTATGGAAGTCTAGACCAGTGGCCACCAGCCCAGCCCTGTGGGAGCTTTGCCATCCACTTGAACTCAGTGGTGTGCTCCTCAGCATACTGTGGATTCAGACCATAATATGCTTCTTCCTGAACTCGTGCCTACAGTTAGATTTTGCATTAGCTGTATGTAGTGGTATGGGATGATGTAATGGGTGTCTGCTTTACCTGGATATTTTTTACAGCTTTTCCTGGAGCTACACCCCCAATATAGAGTGGTTCGGTGACTTGCCAGGTATTAGCATTACCACCAAAAGGTTCCTCCAGTACTCGGAGACCATCAATTATCAAGCGACCAATATTTTTGCCTCTAATGAATATCACCTAGAAAGGGAAGAAAAAAAATTGGAAGATTACTCTCATCTGTGGAGGGAACACTCCTATGTAATGGAAGAAGATAAGTTTGAGAAGAAAAGCCTTTGAGTCATATTCTACAAATCTCTTTTATTAAGTCAATATTATTTGCTGGACAACCCTCTCTTTTCAGATTTTTGTAAAGGCTAGCTGGTAAAACTGCTGTATTTCTTACATTTTGGTGTACAAAGCAGAGGTAATCAAGGTGTCACAAGGTCTACTGAGATCTGCTCATCTTTATGTGCATAGATGAGTCACGGCTACAGTGCTACCACTGTTAGCAATTTCACAATCTTCTCTGGTTTTATGGTCTGGATTCATCCAACCTGCTTTAAACACTGATGTGCCCAAGTTAAAAGCTTAGTAACTGTAGACTTCCTCTGTAGTCAGTGAGGAGAGAGAGTTACCTACAGAGGGAAATTCACCTTGAACCCTAAAATCGTCTTTTTATTTTCATAGTCTACAGAGGGCATCTACAACAGCTGTGTTTCTTGCTTAGGCACTTCAAAGAATTCTGCTGAACAAAATTATCCTAGTCCTTCCTTTCCTAGCTAGCCTCACTTTTTATTGCCTCACTGCTCTGCTTGCTTCTGTCACTTTTGTTCAGCTGTTAGTGTTGGGAATTGCTGGATTTTTATAACTGGTTCTCTTTCCTGTCCCAAGTTAATGACTTGATAAAATACCACATGGAAGATTTAAAAATCTTGGCAGAAGTTTCTCAACACATAAGTGTGGTTATGAATACATGAATGGAAACTTCTGAGCTGTTAGATCAGCAGTATCTTTACTGCAGCTGTAATAGCACGTACAATCACAATGATTGCTTTCTTTTACTTACATTGTGCCAAAGGCCATCATTGTATTTCTCTTGGCTCTTAATTCTTATCTTCTGGTGACCAGCATTAAACATAAAAACAAGTCGTCCATGAGCAACGAAAAGGGCCATGAAGTTGTTTTCTTTTTGATCCGAGACATAGAATATCATTCCATGAGATGAGTGAGTTTTCAGGCTGATAGAGAACTGAGCTCTGGCACATAAAAACACAATATTAAAATTAGAGCAGTTTTAACTGACTTAAATCAAACTGCAGGCAGAGGAAGACTGAGATTTTAATCTCATCCAAAGGAATATACATGTCCTTTATGGAGGTGGTGTTCCTGAAAAACATTCCGTAATGTTTTTTGGAGTAGAAGTCAAAATTGTAGAAGCAGCTACCTTGCAAGGAACATATGTCCAAAAATTAAAATATCCAGAGTGAATAAAATCAGTACAAAGCAACAATAACTGACAGTGTATACACTGCATTGCCATTCCTGTCGAACAGTGATGTTGCGGGACTTTTTAACTGTGATGACACAGGGGCCTGACAGTTCACAAATCTTTGATATTATTCCAGCTTCACTGCTACGCTTCTCCTTCCTTGTATTTCCTTGTGAAGTCCAAGCCAACATGGCAAGTTATACTGACTTGGTTTGGCACTGTGAACAGTGAAGATTTCTTGAGTGATTTATATTATCAGTTTGGGTCTAAAAAATGGCAAAGCCAGAACAGACTGGTCCTGCTTCTCATGTCAGGCGACTAGCCTAGCTTCCATTTTTTGTATTGCCTGAAGGATCTATACATTCCACATTGCATATATGTGTACATTCCTTATGCACTAAGGCCTTTGCCAATATCAGTTGTTTTAAAACATCACAAGTCATTTGTTTTTTTTTTTTTAAAATGCACGTTACAATGCTGAAGCTGTAATAACAGTTGTAAACCAAACATTCCTTGTAGAGATGAAGAGACGTATTAGAGTTTGGGTTTTCCTTCTTCATATGGTCACCATCAGGACTGCCCTAAGTAAAACACTATTGAATTAAAATGAACATAATGCTTTTTTTATTTAAGTCAGGAAATATCACTCTTCTGAGTTAACGGTATGGTATGCTTCCAGAAAGTGCTGTGTTGTTGAATTTATAGTCTTTCATGGAAAGTATTGAACCAAAATCCTTTGTTGGTCATAACATGCCATATGGCATATACTGTGGGAGCCTGCGAATTGAATGTCCACAATATCTGGACTCATTAATTACTTGTATTTCCATTATAGCTTGAATTGGACATGGTTTTCATAGCTTTATGTCCTGCTGGACTGTGTAGATTCCTAACCATTAAACAGCTGCCAAGGTCCACTCAGCACATAACTGCTTCATTTCTTGGTGAGCTGTCATGTTCTTTTCCAGCTCTGCTCTAGTGCCATTGCTTCTTGCACCAAGAGACTGATGGTGCATTGCTTATACAGAACTAACATCCTCAAAGTCTTCATACAAATGGGCAAGGAGATGCATTTTGTTAATATACAATGCAGATGAAGATTCCACAAAAGGGATGTAACTGGAAACACATTCTATTTATTGCTCTTACTCAACTGAAACACCTTTTAATATATCCTAACAACAAGCTCAACATGCTCTATACAAAAATTGTCCTGGGATATAAAGGAAAAAGCCACCGATATTGAATTTTTCTTTCTAAGGTCCCTTTACCTTTCGTTGAAATCCTTTGGTATGTGATCAAATTCTTGCCGGCTGTTTGCTGTTCCTCCAAACTGATATGCGTGTTCAATTGCCTTGGGATTCATGGGCAAATGGCACTGAGGGTCTCTTTGCATGTTCACTTCTTGATACAGTTTTTTGAGGCCAGATGAAGGCTGCGAGATCTTGTCTTTATCTCTTCCCACCTGCATAGAAAGAGAAGCATTAACCAGAAATTTAAACTAATATTAGACATAATAAAAATACCAGTATGATTTATATCTAAGGTAATAATATATTTTTTCCTTACAAACAGTTCCAAGTCAAATCTTCCTTGAACAGATCTGCTATAGCTGCTGACTTAGGGCAGAAGAAGGGATGAACTGAACAGTTGTGTAGCTAATGTAATTACAATTCAATTCTTTTGCAGTTTTCCTAATTGAATCTCTTCTGCTCTGCTTTTTGATGATATCAGCTACATTACAGGCATAAGAGAACATGCTTGGACTAAAAGTTCTGCATGCTGGAAGAAGCATTTTTTCACATTTATATTAATGCATGCTAATTGTACACAGTGGGGAGAGCCACACGGAAGGTGCTGAGAACAGAACAAAGCTTATTGCCTTTAGGATATTAGAAGAAATCAAGAAGGCTTCTTTCTGCAGTAGTTTTTTGAAGATGCCATAAATTTTCATCTACAGTTCTAGCAAGAGAGAATGATGCAAGTGTAGGCCAGACAGATCAGGCCAGGGCAGTCATTTGCAGTGATGGAATATGTAAAGGAACAGTATCCTTTCCTTCATATATCTGAAATATTCTTCATGTGGTACATTTTGGATCCATGATTTGGAGAACTCCCAATCATGGCGCATTGTGTATCAACTGTGGAAAATTCTAGGGTGGTACTGGGGCAGTTTGTAGCAAACCTTTTTATTACGGTTTCCTTTGGCTTTTGATGAGTTTTTTCCTTTCTTATGGAGAAGAGCAACTGGAGGAGATTCAACAGGGCATCCATACAAAGAAGCCTGAACTTTCTCAGAGTACTTCTGGAAATCTTCCACTTCAACCTCTCGATCCAACCTGTGTTTCAAAGAGGGGATGACAAATACAGCTTTTTTCCAAGTGTTGGAATTGTCTTCATAAAAACCACAGAATTTTACATTTATAGTTTAAACAATGTTTGGATGGGCTTTTTTTTCGTTCTTGGATCATGGATAAAAGCACAGATTTATCAGTCAATGTTTGTGTAATGCAGGCAGCCTATACTACCTCTGCCTGTTGTACCCATGCTTGCATAAACAGAGTATCAATCTGCAGCATCAAAACCACTTTAAAATCTTCTGTATAAGAACATTTCATAAAGCCATTAAGATCAACAAATTCTGACCATTTTCACATGATCAAACTCCTAACTTTCCCAGCTTCTGCAAGATGCCTTAATATAATTTTGTTTCAACGGCAGAGCTGAAAGCTACATAATATAAATGTAAATTACAGCTATGCAAATTATACATTGCACCAGCAGCATTAGCAGGTGCAGGACTGAAAGCTGATTTACATCAAGTTATTCATGTTTTAACAGTATCTTATCCTAGAAGGTCTGTGTCAACAGATTCCATGGCAAATCAGGTAAGAAACTTATTCACACATACTGTCTAGCCTCACAAAATATAGAGAAGAATTTTTGTTGTGAAAATAAATCAGTTCTCTCGAGCTACTATTCGAGCTGTCAGGCAGTGACTGCCTGGTAATGTGTTTTTGGGGAGATGCTACTCACCAAGTAAAGTAAGCGTTGCTTATGCAGCCAGTGAAGTTGGCTTGCTGTGTTCTGAGGGGAGAGCCACCAAAATAAAACTTCTTGTTACTGTCCAGGCTTTTCCCTGCTCTGTCCTTTGCTGGGTTCTTCTTACTTTGTTTCTTGTCATCAACAGTCAGCTCGTATCTAAAAAGGCAAAGCATCCGTTTTGTAGTCTGCTTTCAGAAACGTCAATGTCTGTGGTTAACCAGTATATTACATCAAACAAAATGCTCTGCTATGTGTATACGTCACCAAGCATCCCAGTGCTCAAAGCCAGGTGAAGACCTTCTTGCATCCAGCTGTGCAACAAGCAGCAGTGCAATTAACCCACTGGCAAAGCTGAGTCCAGAGGCCCATGGAATTCATAATATCCTGGGGTGAATTGTGAAGTCTAAAAAAACCAGTCTGCCCGGTGAAAACAGACAAAGTAAGGGATTGCTAATAAATGGATGGAGCCACCATTTGGGAAAAATAAGATCTAAGCACATGCTACTTCTTCTTCTTTGTGCCCCTATCCCCTTTTACTTCTCTGTCATCACAGTACATTGATGTTTGAGCTTATACAGTGTTCTTTACCTAACCTCATTTTGCAACACATTAATTGCTGCAGGAGTCAGGAAGGATTCTATTCCTTTAATAAGAAACTGAGTATTACTAAAGCATCAGACGTTGGTTTTGTTTGGAAAGTTAAGAATTCAAAATACCCAGCAAAACATGACAGTCCCCAATGCTATTCCGAGGCATCTTTTCACATCTTCAGCTTTTCAAACTGTGTATCTTGGATGTCAGAAGTCATAGGTACAAACCTCCATTTCCTTTAGAAAACTGAAAATGACCTGGCTATATCTGCATAGGCAAGATTCTTGAAGAAAGATGCTTTGGTTACTAGACCTTCTAAGAAAATTTTAAACATAGAAAACAACAGTAAAACCAATAAAACTATGCTTTCAAGTTTTTTAAGCGGCACACAGAGATTCTTATTCCTTCTGTAAATCCCTAAAACTGCTGCATTTAGTCCTACATTTGTGTCTGTCAGTGCTAAAAGTATTTTGAACATGTTTCACTGTATATATCCCAAATTAATGCTTTTCGTGAGGATGCCTAAATTACTTCAGGGTCAATCTGGGATTGCTTTAACAAATCAGAACATTCAATCCTGCTGCAAAATGAATCTCATGCTAGTCTTAAATGTTGTTAAACTGCTTTCATACCTGAGGACAAAAAAGAACTAAGCTTTTAGAAAAACTATTATTTTAGTTTTAGTAAAAATTTCTAGCATCTCCTGCTCAGGCCAAGCTGGCCAGTTTTCAATCACAGATTTTTTGCTTTGTATTTTTTTTACTGAATAGATCAGGTAAAAATATAACTTAAAAACCCCCACTTAAACATCATTTTGAAAGTGAATATTAAATGATAATGTGCTTTACAATAAATATATATATTCTGGAGGTAGAGAATAAAAGATGCTGGACAGCTTTACCTTTCTGGGGTGACAGAAGTAATGATGAAGTGAGTTTTTCCGTCATTGTAATTTCGGTCTGGTGACTGAATTTTGGTTCCACTTGCATTTAATACAACAGCACCTCTGTCCATAGAGATGGATAATACATCTGACTGAAATACAGACAAAAACATCTTCATAAGTAATTGTAACACAGAAAAATTAACATTTCTGTGCATTTTCCTGTTGTGTTTCTTTTCTTTCCCACTCTTTTCTCCATTTGTGCTTTATTTGCAAAAAAGATGATCTCGTTAGAATTGATATTCTTGCTGCTTTTTAAGCCCGAATTCTGGGAATTCTGCTGCTGATTATGTCTCGTGTATCTGTCACATGAGCTCCTTCCACTAGCATGGATGTATGATATTTACATTTCATTTGTGTTTCTGGTACCCCTGGTACTGTATAGAGCAGCTGTTACCGCAAGATTCCTGCTGTCATAAGACCAATAATTTTTTTTTTCTTTTCCTAATTCCCTCTGATCAGACCCATTCAATCACTCAAAATTATCTCAGATAAGATCTGCTATCTGGGTCAAGCATATGGGATCACTGTGCCACAAAGCAGGAATATTATCTGTTCTATCAGAGCAAGCACTGCCCCTGTGCACTGGTAGGAACCATCCTGTCTTGTTCTGTCAAGTGCTAAAAAGCTGAACCTCCATTTGTTAAGTAGGGCACTTGGCATCTCATAGGATTAGAGCTTTTGAGCTAAAACCAGAAGTGGTGTGTCTAAGGCCTCATTTATGCAAATGATGTGGATAACTGACATGGTTACTGATTTCAATTTAAGGTAATACTTCAGGCTGTAAAATGTAAAAGTTCAGGAGCGGTTATCAGTGTCGTACAGCCTGCCCTGCTGCACTGCTGATGATCTTCTGCAGGTATAGCAGAACAGACTTTTGGGGGTGGTTGCAAATGTTCTGTCATCTGAGGCTGCATGATCTTGGAATCACTCTGGCTCACACAACATTTTGGGAGTGCAAGTCCATATATCTGCCAATGTCACACTTCTGAGGGGGCATTTAGAGCAGCCTGGCTTCCATTAAATGCAAGGAGTCATTATCAAGTGCAGCTTTTCCCAATCACACAGGAAGGCTGAAGTATCATCTGGGAATATAGGGAGCTTTCTGACTGATTTCTGTCATCTCAGCAGTGCTCAAAATACCATCTCACTAATTCAAACAAACTTGGTCTTTACTTCTAGGGATGGAAAATATCAGGCCCCTAATACTATTTGTATTCGGGTAGCACCCACAGGTCCAAGTAGGGATTGCAGTGCAGCTGAGCACAGCAAGATCCACTGTGCATTTCTGCCTTAAGGACTTTATTAAGCACAAATGGATGTAGGTTAATTCTAGGCATTTGATCAAATCCTCTTCTCAACATCAAAATAATGTCTAAGCGTTGCTGGTTTTCATCTGTAGATCAAATGTGAACTGTAAAAATGAAGTAATCAATGATTGCTTCTATAATATGTTGCAGACTGCTTTCTCTATTATGAAAAGATGAAGTGAGAAATTGTATTATTCCCTTAGTATTCTCCTGGGAAACAATCCAAGGATAAAATAAAGCAAACTGTAGAGAAATATATACTCACTCCTTCAGAATAGTAGAACAGCAACCCATTGGGCTGCAATGTCCGGAAATTAAAACCTCCTTCAAATTCAGTAAAGAGAGACACTTTTTGGCTTGATGCAATGAAGCTCTCTCCATTGAAATATGCTTTGCGGGACATCTGTGTATTAAATAAAAGAAAATTACAAATGAACTGCAGAAAACATTCAAATCACAAAAAGAATGAGGCTTTTTTTTTTTCAAAGATGCAGCCAGTTCAGTTCTATGAAAACGTCAGTTTTTCCTGTATGTCTTAACGTAATTTATATACTCTCCCTCACATGCTGTGAAATTCTTAAGAGAGTGTAGCCATTTTAGGCAGTGTAAGTCAAGTTATTCTCAGTTTCGTGGGATTCTTGGCCTAATGCTAAGTCTGCTGACGTTAGTGACTATGAAGACTAGAAGCAGAGGGGGCTCAAGCCCCTGTCTCAGCTGTGTGGCACCGTCACCGTCCCAACGTGTGATGCATTATTTTATGAGTTGGACTGTGTGCTGGAGTGGGGGACGGAGGGTGGTGTTGGACATGATGGTCTATAACCCTCTGAGTCTCGGAAGAAAAATCCAGTCTGAGGTAGGAGAAATTAGGACAAATTGCAGCTAGCTTCCTTGTTGACAGGGGGTGAGATTGTGTGATGAGTTCTACAAGTGGTGGGTTCCTTCATCTTTGCAGGTTCATAGCATGGCTTTGGATAGACATGGCCATAGAGGAAAGACCAGAAACACTCTTTAGATTTACCAGCCTTGCATTGTGATGAAAAAATGATGAATGATGGAAGTGATCAGAAACAAAATGGCAATTTTCTTAGTGTTGATGCTCATGCTGTTGGTTTGTGCATCACAGAGGAAGAGCTGGCCTGACTCAGGGGGAGAGGTAATTTGAAGGGTGAAAATCTTCTTGTCTTTTTCATTTCACACATCTATATTAAGATGCAAAGACACTTCTTGTTTCTTTGAGAAAAAATGAATTAGATTGGAATATTTCCTTTCAGAATATAGCACACAAATGATGTTACACTTACCAGTGAATCCTCTGGGCACCCATAGCTGATTCCTAGGGTTCCTGGTTCTTCTAACAAGTTGAAATCCTTCTTTTGGAATTGGAAACCTTTCATGCAGCCTTTAAAGCCAATACTTCCTGCCAGATGTGAACTAATGCTGTTGGAAAATGATGCCAAGCAAGCTGCAGTTAGATAGCCCTTGCATTTCTGAACAGACCTTTATCTCCACGGTGTTCTAAAAACCTTGGAAAAGCCTCAATCATTTGCCTCACTAGTGCCCTATTCCTATATCTTTATGTAAAACAAGTAATTAACCACATTATGTGTTTTGAAAAGTCAGGATGCACCAGTTGTAATAAATGCTATGGCGGGGGTGGGGAATATGAGAGTTCAGAGAGGAGATCTGTATAGATTAACTTTAAAAAGATAAAAATAGCTGCCGCAAAGAAAAGACATTTAAAAATATATTTCTACCCACTTACAGTGAAAATCACTGTATTTCTATCTCCATTTTTTATTATTTTAGAAAAGTTCTGGTTTAGTTTTTGTGTTTTGCTTTTAATAGCAAGCTCCATTTTTGTCTTGGGAAGCAAATGGATCTCTATTTCTTAAAAAATAATAGTAACAGAGGTCAGTAAGTAAAGTCTGCTTGCTGTTGAGTGAGTTTATGTAGTTCTAGACGAGAGCAGCAGTTGGGCTTCCAGGATTCTGTTTATGTCAGATTTGAGATGGATGGAACAGCAGTGTATCCCAACTCCTTCTGCTCACTGCTCTAAGTTTTTCAACTGTTCCTCACCAAGATATCACAGCATTACAGAACAGGGCAAATATAATTGAATTTATCCTCTCAGTACTCATGCTGCATGAAAAAGAAGAAATTTTCCTAAGATCACAGAGGGTCTGTGGCAGGACAAGGAAATGACATGGGATCTACTGGGTACTAGTCCAGGAGATAACTGTGGAACAAATAAACTGAAGGACCGAATGTGAATTCTGGAGTTTTGACCTGGCTACCTGTAAGCGGTCTTTGTGCTTTCTACAAGATGGACCTTGGCAGTGGGATTCTTCTCGGCTCACATGAGATGCTACTGACAGCATTGACATCAGCTTGTTGCTAGTTGTCTATGACTTACCTCATTGTAAGGCAGACTGCTTTGAAAGAATATTAAACTCCTCCTCTAAAACCAGACCTAGTTTCCCCCTCCTGCTGCTGCCCCCAATATCAGCTAAATGTAAGTCTGTCTAGAAAAAGGGAGCATCAATATCAATAGTAGGTAGTAGTAGTAAAGAGATAGTAGTAGATGATAAAATTCTAATACCTACTTATGCTCGACTTATGAAAAAGGAATAATGTCACCACATTTGGACCATACTTTTTGCTGTCTACCCTTTTCTTGAGAACAAAAGCTGAGTACAATATCAAAGGCAAGGGTGTAGCTCCACTTAAATAATTTCTGCATGGACTTTTCAATGTTACAGTTGATCATATTTTAAAAATACCTATTTTTTTTTTTCTGATACAACTTGTTTATTGAGATGCTATTTTTCCTGCTTTGACAGTACCTTACAGGTGTTTTGCAGCATAACTACAATTCACCCATAAAGCATAATTCATGCGAGTCATCTTGTATCCTACATTTGTGAACAAGTCTCATGTGCCATTGAGCTCTCAATTGCCTTGATTTCTAGGTCCTTCTGGGCTCTTTCAGTGTTCTGTAGGCTTGATTAACCGAAGTAATTTTCACCATCCTTTTGTCCTTTGTTTATAGAGCATTAGTGTATTTAATACAAGCCCTAAGAGACATCCTTTGGGCATGTGCTGCAGACATTTTATACTGTGAAAATTGAAGTGTTACTACTATGTCCTATTTTCTCTTTCCCAGCTGCTTTCTAATCCACTGCAGCCTTTCCCTGCTCCACCCCACTAGTTTTCTTAATAGTCCCTTATGACAGACCTTTGTAAAGAACTATTTGAAAGGCCAGATAAATTATATACTCTGTTTCCCTCTTGTCCACCATTTTGTTTGCATGTTCAGATAATAACATGGGATTGAAGTGCATAATTTTCCTTTACACGAAGTTTGTCCCTATCTTAAAAGCCTGATCTGCAAGTGTTTTACATCTCAGACATTATTTATCAATTCAACAGGCTCTCTTGACAATAAAGTAAGGTTTCAGGAGATGTCCCACTAATTCCTAGAAACTATTGTGCAACATTTGCTATCTTCCTTTTTATTTTTTTCTGTTAGCAGTTGTGACGCTTAAAACCGCAGCTGAGGCCCTTCTGAAAACGCTGGCCTTGCTGCCTGATCCTGGGAATGAATAATGCCTGTCAGAAGAGCGTACCCTTCTTCAAGCAGCCAGCCCGCTCTCCCAAAGCGTGACCCTTGTCCGGCAGATTCCCACTGCAAGAAGTGAGAGTTATACAGTGTACTGAGAGTAAACTTGGCTTCTGTCAAATGGTATGATGGGAAAATGAGACTTCTTATTTTCTTCCCATGCCCACACAGAGCCAACTGACTTGGTTCTAGAGAGGAACTGAGACGAATCAGGACTGGAGTGCATAGTCAAAAAAAAACCATCTTTAGATTTGAAGATGCAGTTGGTACAGGGTTTTGATCACTCAGCTAGTGCACTGCTGTTTTACAAAGACCACTTTTTGCAGAGCAAGGAGTAATAGTGATTCCATATATCCATGTGTTCTTTGAAAATGCCTTTTTGTTTTAGAAGACAACAGTTTATGTTACCCTTACTAAAAATAGACCAATTTCAGCAGAATTTACCTGTGCTGGATTAAGCCTAATCCTTGGTACTTTAGAGCTTTGACACTTAAAAGAGTGTCCGAAGGGTTGTTTTACAGAAGGTGTTGAGGCTGAGAAAAATGTCTTATTGTAAGCCCTTGAGCACAGGTCATGAAACATAACTTAAATATGGTGATTACTTGAAAATAATGATCACATCCCAGTTGTAAACCAACCTGGAGTGCAAGATCTCAGCAGGTGCTCCTCCGATGTAGATGTCTGTGAATGGCATTGCTGTTCTTTCGTTGTCCACGCTTTTTATATGTCGCCTGTCTACTACCAAGATCATCTTCTTAGAATTGTGGTATATAATAGAAATCTGAAAAGAAAAACATGCTTAGAAGTGTCCAAAATGTCACCTTTTGTAAGTTGTCATGGTGATTTTGCAAAATTGATTACATCTTTATATCTTTTTGTTTGAAAAGTTACTCTCATTTATCAAAAAAGTTGTTTGAAGGTTGGGAGAGGCTGACAACAATTACTAGTGGGGAGCTTATTTTGATGTCACAATTTCTCTGATGACTGAAAACCTAGGATATTTCACTTATGAATAAATCCACATGAAAGTACCCTATGTCAAATTCTACACTGCAGCAAACAGATAAGCTCCATTAGCTTCAGAGTGCTTTCTTGATTTATCCAAGAAATTAAGGCATACTTCTTAAAAATCTTATTTAATTGTTAAAGCATAAAAGGCTTAATTGTTCTTTACTTAAACAGGTTGAACAGAACTGTAGCTGTAGTTGTGGATCAGGAATCAGACTTTGAATTTACGTCAAGTAAGTGGTAGGAGAAGCAAGCCACAAAGTGGGATTTGCTACTGTCACTCTCACAGTTACACTGGCTTAAAGCAAATTCTCTTAAAACAAATACAACTAGATATTTTTGATTTGCCCAAGTCCCTAAAATACTATGCAGATATAAAAGACCGTTACCTGATTAATTCTCCCTTCAAATGAAATGGAAGATGCAGTATTTCTTGTAATAAAATGCATAACAACTAAGGTGGTCACGTTAGGATAATGACATGTTTTTAGTTGAGAAGAATTGTGCATTTGAAGGATATAGTTGTCCTGGATATAATCACATTTTGAATTAGTAACACTTTTTCTCCCATGTGAACTGTCCCATCTTTGGCTAGTAACATCCAGAATCTGTCCACAAGCACTGATTTACCAGGACTTAGGGAGAACCTGCCCTTTCCACTGCTCAGTGGTGGTGGGACTGGCATGTGCTCTTTCACATTCCAGGCAGACGCACTCTACATGCTCTACTCTGCTCTACTGCAACACTGCCTGGCCCCTCTTCCCTTTGCTGCTCTCATTGGTGTTGAAGCAAATTATTACTGCTTTATTGCTGCTGGGATAGCTGGTCAAATAGCTGTGATTGTAACCACGTCTCTACCTCATGGAATTTAGCATCGTTAATTTGAGCTTTCTTCATGGAGTCCTCTAGAAGCACAGGGCCGGTGCTGAAGCCAAAGTCATAGCGGAGGTACAAGAAACCGTTGTGCATCTCTAGACTGAAGAACATACTCTATATAAAACAAAACAGCAGTCAGGAAAGCACTATGATAGTGTCGGCAATTTAAAAAAAAATAATAAAAGGTGTTATGAGAGTGTCTGATATTGTGAAAAGCATGCTGGGAAAAGATCTCTTCATTTGCAAAACTATAACACAGTTTCTGGATTATTTTTATGGACATAATATATTTGTATATATACACATGCACACATAATTATTTGATAAACAGCACTGACTTGAAGACTTGATGAACTGTTTCCCTGTAGGAACAGTATTTGGTAGCACAGTAGTGCCAATATTCTTTACTAGCAAAGTATTCTTAATGCAAACACATCTGTTTACTGTCAAAGTAATACGACATGCCCCACAGATGTTATCACAGAATGGTTGGGATTGGAAGGGACCTCTGGAGAACATCTAGTCCAACCCACCTGCTAAAGTAGGTTCACCAGAGCAGATTGCACAGGAATGTGTCCAGGCAGGTTTAAAATGTCTCCAAAGAGACTCCAGAACCTCTCTGGGCAGCCTGTTCCAGTGCTCTGTCACCCTCAAAGTAGAGATGTTTCTCCTCATATTCAGATGGAACCTCCTATGCTTCAATCTGTGCTCGTTATCCCTCATCCTATCATTGGGCACCACTGAAAGGAGTCCGGTCCCATCCTCTTGACATTCACCCGTGAAATATTTATAAACACTGATAAGATCCCCTCTCAACCTTCTCCAGGCTGAACAGACGCAGCTCTCTCAGTCTCTCCCCACAAGAAAGGTGCTCTAGGCCCCTAATAATCTTTGTAGCCCTCCACTGGACTCCCTCCAGTAATCCCTTGTCCTTCTTAAGCTGGGGAGCCCAGAACTGGACTGCCCAGATGTGGCCTCACCAGGGCAGAGTCAAGGGGGAGGATAACCTCCCTCCACCTGCTGGTCACGCTTTTCCTGACGCACCCCAGGATACTGTCGGCCTTCTTGGCCACAAGGGCACATCGTTGACTCACGGTCAACCTGTTGTTGACCAGGACTCCCAGGTGCTTCTCTGCAAAGCTGTTTTCCAGCAGGTCTGCCCCTAACCTGTACTGGTGTCTGGGGTTATTCCTGCCCAGGTGCAGGGCCCTACACTTGCCCTTGTTGAATTTCATTAGGTTCTTCTCTGCCCAGTCCTCCAGCCTGTCCAGATCTCACTGAATGGCAGCACAGCCTTCTGGTGTATCAGCCCTTCCTCCCAGTTTGGTGTCATCAGCAGTTATTTATTTATTTACCAGTACAGCTGGTAAAAGCAGTGTTGTGTGAGAATGGCTGTATCTGGACTAGCAGCTTCTATCAGGACACCTGTAGTAGCTCAGGATTGTCTCTCTTCCCAGCCCTCATCAGCACTGATATATTTCCTGAAGTCTGAGCAATAGATAGAATGTATTTACTGTGTGTTTGGTTTCTGGATTTCCTGACTATTCTTGCTTCATTTTCTGACTTCTGTTCTCTGGCTGGGTGACATAAACATTATAAACAGGAGCTCTACCTTAGAAAACCTTTAGGGACTGCTTGAAATGAAGATCTGTACCATAGAATTAGTTGTGTTCCAACTCCGAACACAAAGAAGCAGAAAGGACAATTTACAGCAACTGTGCATTTGGGTTAATCGTTTTAATGCTGATGTTTGTCTTCTCTCCTACCGTTTATGCTGTTGTTCCCATGCCTAATATAGGCATGGGAACAATAATTCTCAGAAAACTACTGCAGGCCAAGAACTGCTATCTCTGACACAAATGAGTCCACCCTCAGAAGTCATTACTTAAAGTAGTAAAAGCAGGTTTTAATCTAGCACTTTTAAATGAAACTACAGCTTGGGTTTGTCTCGAACAGCTTAAATTTGAAAATGAAACAGGGATTACTTTCAGAATATTTATGAGCTGTCTTTCCAGAATTGAATAATGGGCCACATTCCACAGTCTTTCTAAAAGTGCCTGTGAGCAGGCATGGTCTTCCACAGCTAACATCCAACTTGATCACAGTTTCCACTGTAATATATGAAGTGCCTACATCTCCAATGAGCCTCTGAGCACTTCTACCTGGAAGAAAAATGACTCTTCTGCAATAGAGGCTGCTAAACTTTAAACAGCAGTTGCTTAGTCCAAAACCTTCTGAGAATGAAAGATTGTGGTGGCATGCCATGCTGCAGAACAAATTGCTCCCCACAACTTTCCTCTGGAAGTTACCCTAAAGGCAAACAGTAGAGAGTAGCTCTTCTAATGAGAGTGGAATTTTTTATCTTCTAAATGCTCAGTGTGGTGGTACATGTAGGTGTCTAAACAAGTGTATGTCTGTGGATTGCATCTACATAGTAAAATGTTTTCTGTGGCTTTATCAAGCTGTAATTCACACATGACTTGGGAGCTTGATGTGGAGATGCCCAAAGACATCTGGTGGTGGAGCACTGGAACAGGTTCCCCAGGGAGGTGTCACGGCCCCAAGCCTGACAGTGTTCAAGAAGCGATTGGACAATGCCCTCAGACACATGGTGTGAATTTGGGGTTGTCATAAGCGGGACAGGAGCTGGACTCAATGATCCTTGTGGGTCCCTTCCAACTCAGGACATTCTATGATTCTATGAAAGACAAAATAATCTGAGTTTGCCTTCAGAGAATATTTGCATGCGGAGTCTACTTTCTTCAAACCCTTACAGAGTTTGTATCACCCTCAAACTTCTGAAAAACTGGTGATATTTGGATCAAGCCTTTTTGTTTGGGCCTCTTTCTATTTTCAGTAACTTAAATACATATTTAACTCTAGTGGACCCTGAGACACAGTTATAATGTGGCAGCTACCACAAAGTGGCTGCTTTATGGGAATTACTTAACAGAAATCTCCTATTGCTTTGATTGTGCATTCATATCTAAATAAAGGTGCAACTCCTGGGCTTAATTGCAGTCTGCCTCAAAATGTAATCACAAGAGTATGACTGCTCTGAAGTTCTGACTGTCCCTGGATGAGAGCAGAGTCCAGCTCAGGGCTTCGGCTTCCTGGGCCCATTGCAGAGCAAGTTCCAGTTCGCTTCTAATGTATGCATGCACCAGGCAAACACAAAGTATTTCCTCTTTCCAGAAATTAAATGTGAGGACATAAGCATTTTGGCTTTTCCATGATAGTGTAACTCCTGGGGAGCTTGTGGCGCTCATGGATAAAGGGTGCCAGCAGGATTTGGTACTCACCCCATTAATCATCAGCAGGATCAATCCGTTGTCTGTAGGTGTTCGAACTTCTATGTCAAACCGAGTCACCTGGCTGAATCTTCCCCTTCTTTCAATATTTCTTGCCAAGGCATAGCCAGAGCCATCAAAGAAATAGCTCACAGCACGACTCTGAGTGAAAGCCAACTTATTTCTACGAAAAAACAAGCAGAGAAGAAATATTTGGCATACCCTCATTTCAATTTGGGGAAAATTTAAAGACCTTTACAATTAAAATATTTTCTTGAAATAATTGTTCTGAACTGCTGCTTCTTCCTGGCAGTGGTGAGAATGATGACTTTTTCTTTCAAATTCTTCCTGGGATTTTTTTTCTGAAAAATAATGTGTAGCTTTGAAGGTGTACCTAAGTCCTTCATCATTACATCATGCTTTTATCCTGTATGGTGTGTAGAGGACATGAAAATTTGCTCATCTTTGTAAAGCAGCAGGCCCACAACACCTCCTCATCATAAGGAAACACATACATTTCTATTCAGTGCTTTCCTGTTTTGTGCAGAAACCTATTTTAATTCTCTGAGTTCTTTAACTGAGCATGGGCTCTGCTGCACTGTCCTGGGGAGCAGCACCTTGTGTTCCTGGTAGGAATGGCATGGGGAGCAATCAGCTGTTCTGTCCCAGCACCTCCTCATTTCTTCCCACTGAGAACTGAAAATTTCTTTCCTGTTCTTTGTGTAGAGAGCTTCTGCTGTTGCTGCCTGTTGTATGAACAAAATGCCTGCTATGTCGGTGCTAAAGGAACGCTGCGGTTGATGTTCACTTCTACTTTAGGGGCCACATTTCCAAGTTTGTAAATGGCTTATCTGAGGAATTTCTGTTGTGGGTTTGAGAGCATATGACAGAAAGATAACTTTCATGCTGGCTTTGCTACCTGGGGACGGGACTGCACTCAGGTTTACTGGACCCACTGGAGCGAGGTGGCTGTGGCTGTTGTCGCTTGCAGGGACAGGATTCGAGTCAGGAACAATCCTGTCCTAGGCAAGCAGCAGGGGTAAGGATGGAGCCTGGACCATGCCCCAGCTAACATGGCAGTTTCCCTTTCAAAGGCATAAATAAGCAAGCTTGTGAGAGAGTTAATGGAGACAGCAGCGAATCATGGAATACCTCGAGTTGGAAGAGACCCATAAGGATCATCGAGTCCAACTCCTGTTTATGCATAAATTCAACTTATTGACATAAGCAGGACTTAAAAGTGGCCAAGGTCCTTCTGGGCAACTCAATATCACCTTCACATTCTTAATCTAAAACACTAATGAACGACCAGGACTGGCAGTTGCAAGAAAGAGCAGCAGAGTGGCGGTGGGACTGTCCCCTACCTGGCACAAGGTGGCGATGTGGTGGTGTCGATGTTATAGACGTGCTTGAAGTTGTACAGGCTGATCACCTCGTCGTTCAGCGTAGCCAGCTCCAGGCAGCCGATGAAGCCGGGTAGGTTTAAGCCAGGAGGGAGCTGTGCAGAGAGCAAGGAAAAGCAAAAGGAGAAAGGTCACTTTCTTTGGGTATCATGAAAGCGTTTGTGCCTGGGGTCAGTTTAGTCTCTGTGCTCTTCATATTTTGAAACAAATGGAATGATGTTACCTCGGAATAGTCTTTGCAGTCCTTATCATGATGTGGCCGTTGTGCTATAAGTTAAAATGGAGCACATAAATGGTCTCACAGTGAGAACAATAAGCCAGGTAAGGCAACTGCAAACAAAAACTTCTTTTGTAGTTTTGAAGGGAGCGCACTTGGAGAAGGAGAAAAGGGTTGAGATTTGACTAATCACAGATCTTGCTCAATGTATTTGAATCTCTCGGTTGATATTTCATATCTAATGTGTAGACATCCTTCACTGTCAGAAGAATAACTTCACACCATGACAAAAGAGAGAGAAATGAGAGAGCTCTTTAAACCCAGGAGACTTGAATCCAAAGTCTGTACCAGTGGCTAATCCTCAGTAGGTATTATTTTGAACAGTTAGCAGGATACAGAAAGTCCTTCTTTTAACAGAGGTCAGTGCAAATGGAATTTTAATAGCCACGTTGGTGAGGGGAAAAATACAAAGGAATAAGATGACAGCACTTGTGAATCATTCTCTTAATATTAAAATACTCTGCCCTGTGGAACAGGTGTGATATTAAGAACACCTCTGGTACTTCAGAGTTTGATCACTGCTAGTGACTTTTCTTTAGCTTCTCATTATTTCCATTTTGCTTCTGATGTAATCATAATGGTAATACAGCAGTGCAGAATATGTGTAGCTGTAAGAGAAAATGAGGTTCTTAACTGCAGCACAGGTACATTTGGTAAATGATCATGTTTCCTTTTTTTTTTTCTTTGTTTCTTCTACTATTCTGTTAAATTATGTTAAGCATGAGACTTCTAATGGTTAAGTGGGACATTTCATGTTTACAGAATATGTAACAGGGAAGTAAAAGCAAAAGCTTTTAGCCAATAAGACTGTATGTTAATAAATGAAAATGTGAGGTGTCCATTCCTCAGGGAGAAGAAACCCATATGTTTATCAAATAGTTTAATGAATCCTTTTCTTCCCATTTTCTTTCCCATTTTTCTTCACTTTTCTCTTTTCCTTCTCCTCCGCACTGCTGTGGAACAGACCTAGAGGATTCATTTGCTGGATTACTTTTTTGTTTGTTTGTTTGGTTTTTGTTTGTGTGTGCAAGTATTATTCAGTCTTCAGTCCCATTCTCAGGCAATTTGCACCCAGGGCTCAGTAATCTCAAATTCAAACCATGGCATATATCACAGCAATGCAAAAGCTCAGGAATACATAAGCATATGAATTAAACTTTGTTTTTATATTGTTAGGAGTGCTGCTTGTGGAACAGTTGTTGGGTGTTTTTAGCACCTACAAGTTAGCTTAAAAAATTTAGCATTCTCTAAAGTCTTTCTAAGTACATTTTCATTCAGCCATGCAATTTTCATAGCCAAGACCATTCATAACAATTTCTAAATCCAAAAAGAGGACCTGGTTTGTTCACAGAGGCAGGTCAGTGAGGTGCTAATTCGTGCTGACTACGAGGAACTAGAGTGAAGCAACTGTCCCACACAGGTCTTCAGACATGTTTTGCACAGGTGATGCTTCATGCTGTTGTAAGGCTGGATTTAAACCAATGATAATTTAAATTCAGACAAATCACTGTATTGCTAGTTTCCCACACTGTCCTAATATTAACAAGATATTACTTTTCATTTTTGTGACATTTGTAAAAGAGAAATTGTAAACACTAAAAACTAATAAACATTGAAAAAAACTGGTAGCCTGCAAATTTTCTTAAGCTGGGCTAATAGGCCTTAGTTCACGCATTATACTTAACAGATAGCAAGCTTTTTTCTTATTATTACATTTCAGAAAATTTGAATGACAGCTATCAGGAATCTGATCATCTTACTCTATGACATGATATGCTAGAGAAAACAGTAGTTTTCACCATGGCTAGAAGATGGAATTGTAAGATGATACATGACTAAATAAAGATCTTTTATTTATTAACCATTTCTGTGTTTAAAGGAAAGCCCAGCAAGATAAGTCTGCATTATTTAATTTTGAATATACAGTATTTAACTGACCAACCTTGAAGTCTTGAGGCACTCCACCAACATAGAAAACAGCATTTTCAGGTTCCAAATTCAGCAGAGATCCAGGACCAAGAACCTCTCCCTTTTTGATGAATTTTTCTTCGTCTGTGCTGCTAAGACTGGGCACAGTTAAAAACATTTTGCCATGTCTTCCAACCCTGTAGAAGGGAATTGTAAGAGAAGAGAGTTTTGTGTTGGCTAGACTTAACAAGGCCAGGCTCCAGGAACGTTTTTTTATTTCCTTACTAGAAGATGGGTACTCTGGGGGAAAACAAAGAGAGAAACTACAGACACTTTCTCTTCCTGTCTGTGGCCCCTTGGGTCCTGGCTGTTTAAAAGCACAGAGAATTTCCATTTATTTCGACAGTAGAACCAGACACTGGAGACTCCTGATGAGAAGCTCTGACCCAGCCTTTTCTATTTGATTTTTTTTTTCTATTAACTCTTTGATTTGGGGGAGATGTACATTATCACTTTACCTCTCAATTTTGATGATGCTGAAATAAGAAGGCCAAGTGCTGACTGGTTTGGCATCTAGAGGTATCTCCACATCTTGGTCGCCCAGATTATAAATGTACACAAGATTGTCATTTTTAATTGCAAGACCAATGTAATTTTTTGCCTAAAACACCAATGGAGAAAGATGTCAGAGCTACAACATTGAAAGAGATTTAATGCAAAACATTAGTAAAGGATGAGCTTTGATAAAGTTATATCTTTAAATGTAACTAATAAACAAATGCTTTATTCTTTAATTGGTTTCTTTCACCAGATAGAACCATATAGAGGAAGTCTCTGATATTTTACTTTATATCCATTTTGACTGAGGTAAATACAAGGTCTTCTGACTGTAAATTGGTCATGTTCAATGGGAAGTTGTTCATCAATATCTAGTGTGCAGTGCCATATGCAGGAAATGGGAAGAAACATTTGTCTAAAGCCTAGGTATTACGCTGCAATTAAATATTCTGCCAAGAGGGGTTTCGCTTGATTCATATTCAGTAGACATTCTTTTTAGAAAAGCTTAAAAATAGAAGCTTGGCTCTTTACCCTTCCCAACTAACAGCTTGCCAGGATTATATCTGGCTTGTGAGATGTGATTTTTCTTCTTTTAGAAACCACAATTTAAAGAGCAGTTATTTCACAACACGTCACGGGTGGTGAGAATATATGCCTTTTCAAGGTGAAAGTAGTGATGTACAGAGTGCACAACAGCAGCACAAGCTACAGGCAAATAAACCTGCTTATCTTGTGGGCCTCTGACCTCAGAGGTTTGGAATTGGCACTGTCACCAGCGTCAACCTGATTCAAATGTGGCCCACAAAAGCCAGGTAGGTGACATGAACTGCTTCAGAGCACCTCAGTAACAGCAGTGGAGATAGCGAGTGTGGGCACTCTGCATGGGCAGCCTCATTTGCTTCTTAGAGAGAATCCTTCATTGCTTGGGGTGAGAAGTTTCAAGGGCAGAGGATCTCAGAAACTCTTGCTCTTTGCTTGTCACAAAATCAGTGACAGTTATATAGTAGACACTTCTTATTTTGAAACATGAATAAACTTCAAACCTATTTCATTTTTAAAAAGTATATATATGTAAGTTAACTGTGTTATTCTCTTTCTTACATTTTTGTTTCCGAGGTACAAAATAAATCTGTCTGGAGATGCTGCCAGTTGTGGGTTGTCTTTCTCAAGCTTTATGTACAAACTCATGGAAGTGAAAGATTTCAGTTCCTCGACGTTGATCTTTGGATTGACTTCAACAGCTGACTGGCCTCCAAACATCATAGAAACTTGGACCTGCAATTGCAAGTGTGCTAAGTGAGACACATTATTACTGCCTGGGGACATGATTTCAGGTAAATTTGCAAGAATACTTCGCCAGCAGCCTTGCTTACTGCAAGAGCAGAGTTGGCACCTATATATTGGCCATGCAAAATTGTATGTTTATAACAATCACTTCTGGAAGACACTGTAAAGAAGATGAAGGGAATGAATTTTGAAATTAATTAAAGCTCCTAATTAACTGTGCTTAAGCATATTCATAAAGTAAATTAAATTTCAGTGTGACACAGATGCGTGCTCATTTGAATCAGGGCTACATCATTATGTATGGCACATAATGAAATTCTTACATAGCTGTAAAACTTCTACCTATAATTTATTTCTTTTGTTTGGGAGTAGTATGACCAATTTTCTGCTCATGAGTAATCCTGTTATATTATTGAATTTACAGCAATATATATGAGATGCTAATAAAATTGTAAAACATGTTCATTTTAGCTCAAGATGCCTTCAACATAACTGAAATAATGCTTTCGAGTTTAAGCACAGTATACCTGAATGATGAAAGACATTTAAAGAACAGTCAAGCATTGTGCACACGCTAACTGATTTTTCCTTTTCTTTTTTGAAATATTGTATGTACACAGCATATTCCAGCATTATGAACACACAATAATGCACCGAATTTTTGATTTCTCTGAATGAATTCAAACATACTGTTTTAATTTTTGACCTTGATGTTCTTGTTGCAGAAAAATCCCTCATGATTTATGTATGATAATGAAAGTGTTTTTCTCTATTAAATATGTATGAACCAAAGATTCTCTTAGCTTACAGAAAATTAATTCAAAAGAAAAAAAAAGAAATACTGTCATCTCAGAAAAGTTTGCATTAAATTGCTGTAATTACTACTGCTTGTAACTAATGTTGCCAGCTGAGTAATGACCTATTAGTTTTAGCTTTAAATGGTTTTGTTAGTGCAGCCATCTTTAACAATCTGCCAATTACTTAATTAAAGTTGCTAATGCAGTAGCAGTAGTCTACCATGAATACCATGGTAATGTTAACTGCTTGCAAATAGCAACTGTAAAGATTTTAATGACTTCCACAGTTACTTTGTTTATCCATTTGTTGGGAGGTGATAAGGTCAAGGTTTGGGCTTCTAACATAGCCCAAGAAAATGAAGCTCCTAGTAAGATACATTTGATTATTAGCACTAGTAACCGAACGTCCATTCCAAAAGTTTTACCTTGCTTGCAACACTCCTGGTTTGAGCAATTAACTCTCTGATCCGCTGAATGCTGGAAGAAATATTGTTTGCTGGTGCCTTCTGTTCTACTCTGCGCAGTTTGTCCAGGAGTTGAGGGAAGACTTCTGTAAGCTTCTTCACTGCAGTTAGAAAAGAAGTGACAGCGTGTTTTTTTTTTTTTTTCCCCTCTTAGTAACACTAGTTTTGCACCAGGAAAATTCTTCCTTACCCTCTTAGGTTAACTCAACTATCTCTTTCTGCTTTAAGAACAACCCCTGACTGTGGTGTGTGAGAGGCAGTGATTTTGGAAAGGGTAGTGATTTGTCAGAATCTAGTATTGCAGAAGTTTTTGCAGAGAAGTTTGCACAAAGGAGACCACTTGTTCATGGGACTCATAGGTACTACCATGGTGTTGTACGTCTGTAATTCTTTCCTCAAGGAGCTTTGCAAATGTTAATAGTTTTAACCTTTCCATCTTCCTTCAAGGAAAGTAAATGTTAAACCCAGTTTTACGGATATGGCAACTGGAGCAGAAGGATTATTTGTTCAGCATCTCACTGGCTATCTATGGCTGACATAGGAACTGCAGCTGGGAGCTATGGTTCATGAGCTCTTCAAATTCATTTTAGGGGAGATAGACTCACAGAATCATTTTGGTTGGAAAAGACCTTTAAAATCATAGAGATCAACCGTTAACCTAACGTTGCCAAGGCCACCGCTAAACCATGTCCCTAAGCACCACATCTGCATATTTTTTAATACCTTCAGGGATGGTGACTCAACCACTTCCCTGGGCAGCCTGTTCCAATGCCTGTCGATTCTTTCTCTGAATAAATTTTTCCTAATATCCAATCTAAACCTCCCCTGGTGCACCTTGAGGCCATTTCCTCTTGTCCTATGAACAGGTTATCTCCTTCATCCCTCAGCTGTGTATCTCTCCCAAGGGTTATCACCCGGGTAGCAGCAAAGGCTGCATAGGTAATGTGTCTGCGTGTGGTTCACAGTCCACTCTGCTGACAGAAACACCTGCTGCCTTCAGACTGTGGTTATAGGCCTGTACTGTACAATGGTATAGAGCCTCAGTTGATGACGCATGTGCACCTAAACTGTGCTTACTACCTATCCCAGCCCTTATGAGTTAGCACTTAATCTCTTCAGTTTTCCTGCCTACAACTGCCAGGAGTCGTCAGAGTCCTGGACCTTTGGCCTTTCACTGCTGTGTCTTCTGGTACGTGTGCAAATAGGATTGTTATCAAAGGGAAATGCAGGTTCTTTGGTGTGTTCAAAGGGAGAGAAGTCCTTTCCCAGAAAGATAAGCAGACAGAAGAATTACCGAGAAAGAAAAATAAGTACCCCTAATTATAATCTAATTTCTTCACATCAGATTCCAATGACATGCTGCCCTTTGAAGGATATTTACACATCACATCATTTTTCATCTTTAATTAGATGTAGGTACAACTAGCTGAGCATAATGAAATGTGATTTTAGCCACAAGCTACATGCATATAAGAAAGATTCAGTATTCATAGTTAATTTTTAATGACATGGATTCACAATAAAGGTTAAGACAAGATTTTTAGTGTTTGCAGTTATATTTTAGAGGTTGCCAACTTGCATCCACCTGCTTTTGTGCTCTTCCCCTCTTAATTTTGTCTGAGAAGACAGCAGAGAGACAGGTGGAGGAGCTAATCCTCAGAGGTACTGGGAATGTATAGAAGGGAAAGAAGGAAGAGTAACCTCCAGTAACTTTTCTGTGCTTCCCATTTTGTGTTTACTAAAGGCTGAAGCATCTCTCAGCCTCGTTCAGAGCAACCCAGAGTGTCAGAAGATCCCATGGAGTCCTACAAGTCCCGCTTCTCTTTGGACAGAACGAAAAGCTATATTTTCCACAGTCCTTCCCTCTCTTTTCTTCGAGCCTTTTCACTCATATTTTACTTTCCAAGTCCAGTGTAGGAGTGGGCCATAGAGAACTTTAGACTCTCCAGTTATTCCGATTAAGTCCTGAAAGACGTTCTGTGCTAGGGGTCAGTGATTAGATATTCTATATAAAGCTTACTGTACACTAAAATGCCTCTTTTTCCACTGTTTTCTACCTTCTTCATTTCAGTTTTGTAGCCTTCCTCAGTGTTTCTCTTGTCTTTTTATTTACCCTAATTTTTTCATAACAGATCTTCAAATTTTTTCTCTATTTTTCCTCCTTCCTCGATAACAAAAGAGGAATTAATGTGATGTTTACAAGCTTTTCCAGCAGTCATCCTGCTTAAATATTATATTTCTTCCCTAATCCTCTTTGCCCCCTTTGTTTACACTCATCAAGTCAGGCACCGTTTCTCCTCCATGTTTGTACTACCGAAGACAAAAAAGCCCTGTTAGCAAATGCCTCTCAATGTTAAAAAAATAATAACCGAACTGCCAATCATAATAGCGAGAAGTATTTAAACAAGCTGTCTATTGTTCAGTGTGACCTTAGTACTCTGGTAAAATGACTTCAAAGCCAGTAAGACCTCAGACCTTAAGTGTTTAGGTTATTTTTGGAAATGCCTAAGTATCCAAAAGTTTTAAAGTACAGTCAAGTCTCTAGACAACGGCTAATTTTTGAAATGTTTTCATGGAGGTAAAATGCTAGAGGATTATATGCAATTAACGTGCAATGTAAACAATTTATACAAGATTCCTTGACCTTTTAATGCTAAGGAATGGCATAATTTAGGTCACCGTACCTGCATCCCCAGCTGAATGCACAGCGCTGTTGTACGCCGCTGAATTGTGCTGGAAGTCTTGCAGGTTCTGAGACCATAGCCTCACATTCTCATCCATGGGGATTGTAGCCTGTGTTACTGTCATGGTAGCACTTACAGCCTCTGCAGTCTTCAGTTTAGCTTGTTCCAAACGCTCTCTGGCCTCCACTACAGAATAAAGAGGGATGAGAAGAAAGGAACACTTTCAAAGATTCAAGCAAGCTATAAGGGGATTTTACTTTCTGTGGAATGGGGACCCAACCTTGCTTCTTTTTTTTTTTTTTTTTTACTTTGTTTCCACAGAGAATATTCAAAACTTCCTGTGGTTGGTCTACAGTTTTATTAATTCTTAAAATTTAATAAATTCTAATTTCCATTCTAGATTGTTAGAAATTTTCAATGTCCTTGGATTTTGATGAGTGTTATAAGGCCAAGAAAGTTGGTAGAGAGATGAAAAAATACATTATTCTTCATCAAGTTTTTAAAAGAAAATGCATGTATTTGTTGAATATTTTTCGTGAAAGTTATTTTTGAAGGACAGACACCCAAGAAACTAAAGTGGTTTTAGGCTTTGTTTTCTCATACCTGGCTTTTTTTTTTTTTTTTGAGTTACTAATGACTGTATTTGTAAAACCTGTGGCATTTTGCAGATGATAATGTCTTGAGGGTAAAATCCAGCCATTTTTAGTAGAAGTTAATGAAGAAATCTCAACCATGTTGATTTTGAGCACCTTCAGATATACTTCTTGATGCTTTATGATGTCTCTTTTCTGAAAACCTAAGGTGAGATTTTGTGAATCAAGACTGCCAGTAATTACATCCCAAATACTCTACTTCCCATGTGTGATGTATATGTGAATTAGGTTTTGACTATCAACACAATAAATCCACAGACCTATAGATTCTTCAAGCCCTGAAAAGATCAAATGTAACGTGGGAGTGGACAATTGTAGGAAGGAGGACCAAGAAGAATGTTAATAATTTCAGGTGGCAAAACATACTGTTTCATTATGAATGTGTTAAAGCTGGATGTTTGCTCTCTGGGTCTGTAGTTTCAGTCAAATTCCTTTAGGCCTCCTGGGACTGAAATCTTAATACCAACTTCATAGGCCATATGCAAAGATAAAATATGCTCTTAAATGTACGAAGATAAAGCATCATGAAGTTCCTCTTACAACCTGGCTCTGCTGATTGCATTTTTGTGATGGCTCTCATCAGTTGGCTTCGCAGAGCATTCATTCTGGCAAGAGTGCCATTAACGTACTGGCTGGTGTCTGCAATGGTTAAATCGTTACCTGTGGGGAAAAAATTTGAGGTATAGTTGAGTGGCATCAAAGTAGCATTTAAAAAGCTAAATTTTGTCCTGTGGAAGCATGTTGTTAAGCATTTAATACACCATAGGCAGTATGCTATAGCTTCTTTTAGTATAGGGCATACTAGCACTCTGAACTTCATATAATCCAAAGGAAAAAGCAACCTTGAAGGTCCCAGGCATTAGCTGCCTGCCACAGGGCTTCTTAGGAAAATCTGGAGACCTGTGTCTCGGTCAGTGCTATCTCTCTTTGCTTTGCCAGAACTGCTGAGAATAGCTGCAACAAGTACACAGGAAGTTTTAAGAAACTCAAAAGGTACTGAAAAATTGAAGACGTCATTTCTGTAATTTTCGAGCTTTCTTTCATTTTCAGTGCAAAAAGGCCAAAATCCTTTAACATTTATTATTATCCTTCACTGGTGAAATCCAGCTTTCTGAACACTTCAGCTGTTGTGAATTGATTTCAGTTGAACCACTTGATTATGTTTACCTGAAAACAACTGTTCGAAGGATTATGTATCTAAACAGCAGTCATATCTGAAATGGTCCTTTTGTAAATGAAATAAACTTTCAGCATCTGGCAGGGTGACAACACATGAACTGCTCAAACTGGGCCTGCGGCCATTTCAAGTACCTTGTGTGGTAACTTTGATCAATACACTACTCTGTTACAGTAGCAGTTCTGCCTTACTTTTGAAATTTATTTTAATGTGCATGGTTATAAACTGGCTGGGAAAGTAGAAAGGATATATATTTACGGTCATCTGCTGTCCGGTGTAGCTCTATGGCTCGGTTGAGGAGTTCGTTGCTTTTACCTTTATGGTAAATGATCTGAGTATCAATTCCCACTGCAGCCTACAAGTATGTTCCAAAAAAAGAAAGTCAGAATAATCACAGAATCACAGAATGTTAGGGATTGGAAGGGACCTCAAAAGATCACCTAGTCCAATCCCCCTGCCGGAGCAGGAACACCTAGGTGAGGTTACACAGGAAGGCGTCCAGGCGGGTTTTGAATGTCTCCAGAGAAGGAGAATCCACAACCCCCCTGGGCAGCCTGTTCCAGTGTTCTGTCACCCTCACTCTGAAGAAGTTTCTTCTCATATTTAAGTGGAACCTCCTATGTTCCAGTTTGCACCCATTGCTCCTTGTCTTATCATTGCTTGCTTACCAAATATTCCTTGTTATTGTGTTTAATTGTGGAAGACATATTACTTCATATAAATGTAACAACAAGTCACTGCAGTTTCATTTGCTTTGTTAACATTTAAGATAGGTGCCTGGATCAGAAAAAAAATCTCTGGAAAACAAAATTTTCTGTAGATCGCAATGCAAGTTTAGAGAAATGTATGCTTTCCCACACAACAATGCTGAATAACAAAGTTGCAGAAAGCACAAAATTCCTCTTAAATTATCAGTTCCAGTGTGGTCAATGTGATACTCGTGCTACACATTAGTTAGGCATGTGACTGTTCATTTCTTCTGTCACCCCAGGTGGATGATGGACACTTGCACTTGCAGTCCCCAGTAGTGTGCTGGAAGCAAAGCACTAGACTCAAAATCCCACAGCTCCTGAGGGTTCGGGCCAGTGTAATGTAACCAAATATTCTTGCTATCCCACTAATAAGTTGCTGTTAAGTAGCAAGTATCTAGGTTGCAAACTATATACATACAAAAATACCTATAAAATATTTTAGAACAGCAAGGCCAGATACAAAATTAGCATCCTCATCCCTGCACTGAGTGTGCGAGTCTGCTATTTGCCCCATGTTAACTTGACTTTCTGTGAGAAAGAGTGATGCTGCTGTTAGATCTCTTCACCGCTTTTTCTGCCACGTGGTGCTGTGTGGAGTAGGAAGACTCAAGTGCTAAATGCCAGCTCAGGTTCCTGCATGGCCAGGGAGTTGTTTGGACTTTTGCAGAAATGCCTCAATTTGAGTGACAACAGAGAGCAGCATCACCCTGTGCTTAGGGACAGAAGAATCTGTTGCACCTTTTCAAATACCAGAGGGCTTTAGGTTGGCAGAATAATTAACCACCTAGGATTTAACTCAGAAAATAGCAGATAAAGCAAAATGTGCAGTGAGAAGTTCAATGCTGACAGTTAAGCTAAATCTTGTTTTTTCTTTATACTTAGATGTCCAAAGTCCCTGAAGCATCACAAAATAAAGGCTGATCTTGTGAAAATTACTTACATCGTTGACCCGGTTTGTTGTGTTCAGTGCCAGCAATGCAGCTTTATTAGCTTCTTCAACATAACCAGCGATGTTTTCATACACATTTGAAGCATTTATTGCCCTTTGTACCAACCCATTGGCATCAACACCATGCAAATTCCTATTAAAAAGAGAGCAAAAGAAGAAACCAAACCGAATCAAAGTAGTTTCAAATGGATTCATTCCCTTTACTTTCTGTGAATTCTGACTACATAATCATGCACATAAATACACTTGTCCTAAGTTTCTCTTCATCGTGTATGACTACTTATGTCAGTCTGAAGCAGGCGAAAACTATGTGGATAGACTCAGTGATTTAACTCTGGGGATTTTGCCCTTAATGTCTACGTGAGCGGCAACAAATGACAACTGAGTTATTATATATTTTTTTAATCTAGATTAGATATTCCATAAATTAACAGAATAACATCTATTGGTTGTCCTTCCTTAGGGATAACTCCTGGCTGTGAATGGGAAGACTGTTTTGCACCAGGGATCAGGACAGCTGTGTCACTTGGCAGTCTATACTTTCAAAAAGTAGGTGTGAAAGGGGGGAGGATCAGGTGAAGAACTGCCCATGTTTGTGCAAATTTGCAAAAGTTAGATTTCAAAATACAGGATAGCTTTGCTGGCATGGTAGAGCTTGATTTGCATATTAGGCGGTGCCTGGTCTTCAGGAGAGATTCCAAACAGCAGTTGGTTTAGGACTCAACCTTCAGCTGTTAGCAACTTTCAATAAATGTTATTTTTTTACAGTTTTGTGATAAACAGAATTCAGATTATATCTTAGATATAGACTAGAAATATATATATATACACGTGTGCATTCACCTCAAAAAGTTTGCACGAGGGCTTATTAAATTTTCAGATTCAATGTTGTTGCAAGAATTTCCTGCTATATTTCCCCAAGACAAAAGAAACTCTACCAAATAAAAGCATAACAGGCTTATAAAGCAAACTCATAAAAATAAAATTGTTTGAAGACAGGCTACATTTTTTAAAGGATTGAAGTTTCACTGCAGGACAATCTTCTCAACAGATAAAAGTGTCAGCACATTTCCATCTGGATATTTCATAATTATTTCTGTTTACTTTCTATTAAATTCCTAATGTGTTGGACTTGGTAGTAGTTTTAAAATTATTTTGGTAAGGGCTGAAGGCTAGTCATATGGGGCATTTTTTTGAAGTGATTCTGCTGCCCCCAGTTAGCTGGTCTTAGACTGAACATACTGTTTGTTTTTTAGGTTGTCTGTAGTTTGTGTGGTATTATAGAACAGAGTTTCAGATGTCAGCTTTATACAATTGTATAAAAGAAGACTGTCTGTTATTTTTTTCTCTGTTTTAGTCTCCTATCTAGTCTCCTATCTTTATCTTTTATCCTTTAGTCCCTATCCTATCTTATCCTTTAGTCTCCTATCTACTATTAAGAAACAACTGGTATTTAGATAATATACTCGAAGAGTAGTTTACAGCTTATCTTCCAAAAGCATATGTCCATTATGTTACTTAAGGTAGAACTTGCTGATTTTTTTTTTTTTGGTGACAATAATTTTTCCATGGGTAGACCCAATTGCAAATAAGGTCATATTTCAAATCTGTCTAAAAGGGACTTTTTAGTAAATTGGGGGAAAGTTGATGCATTTAATATCTTTCAGCAAACTAGGAAGACTTACAGTAAGTTTTGGTGTTACAGTGGGCCAGTTTCACTAGGACACAACATACTGAGTATCAGAACTACTTCATCTGTAAACCACTTCTTGAACAAAAATGATCCCATTTTTTGGCCTATAATGCTAAACATTTTTTGATGTGAATAAACCTACTGATATGAGCTGTTTCTGCAAACCCCAGTTAATCCGCCTGTACGATTTTACTTTTCAGTGATTTACCTTTCCTATTGTCTTGCTATGGGAAGAGAAGAACATGCCTAATCAGAAAGGGAACAATGTCATGCAAGATATACATTTGTTTATTCTTTGGAAAGATTAATAGATTTTGCTCAGCTCAACTTCATCTGTTCTCTCTGGACCTTGACAAAGTACGTCCATACATGACTTAACAGTGATTTGTTCAGTGCCTGTTTACAGACAGTATATCTAATGTCACTTCGTTTCTGCTTGTCCTTTAGTTTATTCAGCTGTTTCATCAGAGGCATTTGTATGAACAGTCTGCTGAAGTTAAATTTTACCAGTCCAGCTCATCAGCAAGTCTTCTTAGGTTGTGTGCATGCTGCATAGCCTTTTCTACCAAATCATCGTCAAAGAGAGACAGATTGGCTAGTTTTTCTTGCAATTCCTTTTTCGCTCCATCTATTTCTGCGTAGAACCCTGACACATTCTAGACAAAATATGGAAGGAAGGAAAGAAGGTGAAAATTGTAAAAAATCAAGTCTGTATTTTGATTATGTTTTATTTTACCTTTTATGTTATTATAATGTTTTTATTTCATGTTGTATTTCTTTGATGTTATATTTTTAACAGACAAAAAAGAGGAAAGATCAGAAAGAGTCTGTCCCATGAATGTCAGTAGGACAAGAGAAATGCAGGAAGACAAAAATCAACCAAAATTCCAGGAATCCCTTAAAAAGATATTAGAGATATATATGTAAAATACCAAAAAAAGCTGAGAAATTTCTTCTTATCCTTTATGTTTGTTCCCAAATGGTGCCAATGACAAATTTTTCAGAGTGAAGCGCTAATAGATGAAGTAATTAAACCAGGTCTTTGTGAAAATCTCCTCACTGTGGTTCTTAAATCTGGAGGTGGAGTGCATAATTGTTTTTGTTTTATTTATTTATTTATTGACTAATTTATTTATTTGTTTGTTTTTAACCTCTTCTCTGTAAAGACTGCAGGTCAGAAATTAGCTTTTTGGACTTCTAAATGACATCTGAACAAGTAAACTAAGTAGCGCTGGAGTGAGTGGTCTTGTGCATTATCCCATTACTGCCTGGTCCCTGGGATGGTTTCAGCCCTGACCAGCTGACACCCTCCCAAACCTGCCACCTCGGGGAGCAGCATAGGGCAGTGCCTGTACTCCAGGAGCAACCTGGTGATTGCTGGAGAGGGGCAGAGATTTTAGCTATATGGCTGTGAGCTGTAGAAAACCCCTTTCTGTCTCCTTGCACAGAAACGTTTCTTGTGCTAAGACATCTTGGGTTAGTCTAATTTGTGAATCAGTCCGCTAAATACTGCCTATACGTATGTATAGGCAAGGAGAAGTAGTATCCCTTTGCCTTAGCAAACCTTGCTGATATGTTAGAGGATTATAAATGTGGCCTCAGAATGCATGAAAAAGGGTGAAATGGAGGGAGAAAAAAAAAATGAGTGAGTGAAGCATGAAAATGCTTATTGCTGATGAGGATGGAAGATGTATGATGTGGCATATTGCTTCCTTCCCTGCAGTGTGAACGTCCCCTATGTGTAAACTGATCCACAGAAGTGGGGAACTCGAAATGATAAACTGCAGCAATTTGTTTTGCACAAAACACAGGAGGAAAAAAAATCATACTGCTTGGTCACACACGGATGGTTATAGAGCAAGCTGTCTGCTTTCTGTTTTCTCGAATTAGTTTATCAAAGAAAAATTAATGGCTTTTGATATTTGCTTTTGTGTTAAAAAAAGTGGGTAACTATGAACAAAATTAATGTTTGTGGAGAATTTTCATTAATCTTAAATTATCTCAAAATTTTAAAATAAAACATGGAAAAAAAGAAAAAAAAAAGCAGCTTTGGTAAATACTTTAGTTAGCAAAAGCCCAGTTTTAGTTTCTTCATTTTTCATTAAAAGTCCAAAACTCTAAAATTTCTAAAGATCTCCTAGAACATCTTGTCTCATTCAAAACACTGGATACTAGTCAAGAGTTACAGAAGAGGATTTTTGTAAGACAATCTGCTTATATGTGTTTTACATTCTGACAGTGGCTGGTTTTAACACTTATATCTGGGATGTTCAGCCTTCTCCTATGCTCACTTGCAGGCACAAAAAAAGGAATTTAGCATATAGTGCAGTCTTTTACCAGAGCATCTTTTGGCAGCTGCTTGTAATGAAATGATTCAGAAGTCTACAGCAAAATCCTTTGTTCACTTCTACCTACAATAAGGTGTCCTTAGAATATAATTATTTTTCTGAGGCAGTAAAATGGAATTACAGAGCTTTTCATCCAGGAAGATTTATAATTTTTGGGGGGGGAATATTCATCAGTATTTAACTGAAGCAGTATAAAAAAGGAGAGGTTTTTATTTAGTGATCTAAACACATGACTTGAAAATTCAAAAAATCAGGACATACAATATAAACAAGTCACTGAAGCACCTACCTTTATTACCTCACTTAACTCTGAGTTGACCTTTTGTGGTCCTGCCAAAATAGTTGTGGCACTTAGCAGAATGTCATTTACTTCATCTATTTGCTCTTTTATTTTCTCATCTTGTTCCTGGAAAAAAAAAAGAAGAATTAAATCATATCCAGACCTGTCTATGCATTGCTAAAATAGAATGTTACCATTTTTGTTAGATTTATTAAAGTTAAAATGGAAGATGAAGTGATGAATGAAATAGATTTTAGAAAAATTTGAAGTCTAAGTATTTGAAGTCTAAGTTTTCCCCAGACATCTCTAATAGCTGCATATTATAATGACTCTTTGCATTTCCTTGTCTTTGTGCAATAAATTTTTTTTAAGATTTATTCATTTCATTTTCTATTAATGCATGATCAATTATTGTAATGAAGCATTATTCAGTGCATTGCCAGCAGAGACAAATTAAACAGGGATTTTTCATAGTGTTCTGGAGGCTAGTTTTTTCCAGAGGTTTTTGAAGTCTACAATACGGAGATCTCCTTTCCTTGTCAATAGTAAAGCTAACATGAACAATCTTTTGTATAGCATCTGCCTTCATTGTGAGGAATAATGAAGGTCCAACTGGTTAAAAAGAGGGAACAATTGCAACTGCACACTTCAGGCTTTGCTTCATAAATGTAAGATGAGCTGCAGCTTGGCACTGTAATTATAAAACAATGGAGCAACAGAAGAGGCTTTGTACAGAGGGATCCCAAGCTGCTGATAGAAGAATTCACGAGAACAGCACGCCTGATTTCTCAGTTGAATTGTTAGACCTTCCACATCAGCATGAACTTCTATGGTGGCAAATTTCAAGAGCTCAGCCACTGATGCTAAGAAGCCCAGAGGTTGGCCTGAATTTGCAAGATAGTTGTTCAGATTACAGGATTTCTCCCTAAACCTCTCTCCTCCAGAATCCAAACAATTTCAGCCATTGAAATGAAAGCAGTTTGCTTCAAATGGTCCCAAATTATTCTCTGTGTCATCTTCTTCCTTGCTGAAAAAATAAATGAAATGTTTTAGGTGGGACATTCTGGTTTTGCTTTCTTAAAGGAAACCAAAGAAACAGAGAAAGAATCATGAAACTGCTGGGAGGAGAAAAAGTGTTCTTTGTGTATGGCTGACGGATTGGGTACTTTTCTGGGATAAGAGACCTGAAAATTCAATTTCCTCATCAGCCAGATGGGATTGGAATCTAATACCACCACTTACAGGCAAACATGGCCCCTTCTGTGCTGTAGGGGACAGGTCCCCTCTGATCTGTCCCCAGGAGTGATTACTTTGTTTGAAATACTGAAACTATTCATTTGAACAGAGCATGAGGGAAAACTGCTGTAACCTTATAGCTAGGCTGTTCACGCAGCAAGTAGGAAATCCAGCTTCAAGGTATCTGTTGTTGAGCAGTCAGAGAATGTATTTGTGCTGGATGCAAGGACAATCATCTGCTGTTCCTGAAAAAACGGGGATGCATTTTGTTTCAAGAAGGCCAGAGAGAAAATTTGGATGAGACAGTGTAAACGCACTTACAGCCCAGGGCATGAACGCAGTTGCTCAGCCTTTATAAACAATTGTTTTAATAGAATATAATCACTTTTGTGAGCATGAAGTCCTTCCATATTATAAATCAATACATAATAAGTGAAACAATCCCACCACAATATTTGTAGCAACCATTCTACACGGAATTTTAAGCTTCTTGGGTTTTGTTTTAATACATCTACCTAGTTTAGGCATTAGTATCCATCTCTTCCTTGGCCTGCTGAGACATACCATGCCCAAACTTGTTTCTTGTCACTCCATGAACAAGCAATCATACCTTGCACCTCCACAACTTGTTTCTTAGAACTGGAGAGTCAAACTCATCCTGTTGCATGGTCCAAGAAATTAGTTTTTGGTGTGGTGATTCCTGAATCTAAATGGTTTGCAATCTGCTATTTTAAGCACTGGCAGAGATGGAATGTTCACAGACCACAGTTGAGATAAATGTACTGCATAGTACCTCACGCCTTTGAAGACTGGCTGTGTTTTTCTTATTTATATCCTCTGTTTGTAGAACGCGGTCAAGCGCCTGGTCTATTGCCTCCTCCAGGTCTGACAGCTTCACATCCTGATCACTGAGCTGCTCCAGCACATCAGATACTAGAGATCTGGTGTCATTGTACCTCTCATGAAACTCTTCAACTTTCTGTAGCACTGGGAGAAGAATCAGAGACCACTGATTAATCCAGAGCTTGGATTTCTGACAAAACTTACCTATGCAACAATTTCTGTTGCTGTTACTCAGGGGATAGTGAGACACATTTCTTGAAAGCTCAGTTGAGATATCATATACCTAGATTTTAATTTTCTGTCCTCTTTAGACAAGGAAAGATGCCTTTCATTTTAGCATCTCATTTTAACCCCATTAATCCCCCCTCTCAAATAGCTTTTCCTAACAGAAGCTGCATTTGGCTTTCCTTCCTCTTTGTTTGTTTGTCATTGTCACAGCTAACCAGGCTACTCTGGAGAAGACAGTCCTTGTTGTCTCAGGGTTGTTGACTCATGTTGACTGAGCTGTGAGAATTGAGCTGCTGCTCTTTCCCATACCAGCAGTTTTTCTCTCTGCTGGAGTTTACTGTCCCCATGGCAGAGCTGGCAGTGGGGGAGGAAGATGTTCACACAAGAAATTCCAGCCCAGGCACCAACCTTCCTAAGCAGCTATCACTGAGGTACTGCAGCACACAGGCATGCACAGACACACAGACACGCACAGACACACAGACACACGTATTTTTCTGCCCATTCTGCCACAGGGGCAGCAAGCGCCAGCAGACTTGGGGCAGGGATTTGGAAGCAGCAGCACCTTCAGTGCACCTTGACAAGCACCCACTGCTCCTCCCCAGGGGCTCAGCAGCACATCCAGAGCTGCTTGGCCCCCGCCAGCTGCACATCAATGTGTGGGTGAATGGAAAACAGGCTTAAAACTCACAGTCCTCTGCTGCATCTTCCTCCTCATCGGCACGTTGCCTTTCATTAGTGAAAGGCTTACGGTGTTTGATCTCCTTCAGCATCTCCTCAGCCACACTCAGCTTCTGGGCAATTTCTTCAGGGCTCAGCTCTTGTTGAATTGCATAGTATTTCATCTTGCTGCTGATTTCTGTGGGAAAAAGGAACAGATGGTCAAACCAGCATGGCTACAGAGAAGTAAATACTGTGGAGTACTTTTACTTTTGTGACTCCAGATCATGTTGATGGTAAAAGAAATTTTCTCTCAACTCTATAGCAGCTAATTACTATGTTTAATCCAGATTTTAAATTAAACCTGTGAATAAATCACACTTTTTGGCATATGTGGGGGTCTCATCAGAAGAGGATGAGATTAAGCAGGCATGGCTTGTGCGCATTATTTGGCTTGGCAGTTCTTGTAGGCTGCAGTCATCATTTTATTCTGAGTTCTGTTGCATATAGCAGGCTGGGGCTTTTGTCCAGGATTGTGGTTTTTAAGTGCTGCTGCACAAAAGTTATGTTTATTAAATAACAACCATGGCAAGGAGATTGAAGTAACCTTTTTTTCATCTGAAGAAGTTTGAAGCACCCTAAAGAGGTGACTTATGGCTTCTGGCCTGATACTGCCTAGCTAGTTTGGAGATAGATGCTATTTCAAGGTTTTGGTCTCAGTTCAAGAAACACTCTTGGATACTGAAATTGAGCTTACCCATCCTCAGTGTAAGCTTTACAAAGTTTACCCACTTCTCGCTCCCTGTGTCTCAAATACCACCTCCTCTTTTATGCCCTACAATGTGAGTAGCTTTGGCTACTCATTCTTTTGTGGATAACCAGAGCTGGCAAAGCCAGCACTATTCGTCTGTAAGATTTTTATAAAAATTAGATGTATAATTGTGGCACAACCGATTCTTTGGCAGAGTGTCTTTGTACACAGTTGCTGGCTGGCTCCTCAGCTCATCAGTGAAGCTTTAAAGCCTCAAACTGAGCAGTAACTGATCACCACTAGAGGCTCCATGGATTTCTTCTTCCATCTCATGCTGGCACACAGAAGTCAGCCAGTGATTGCTGGTGACATACAATGAGGCTCATGATGACACTTTTGCTCAGTAATTGTAGAAATGTGACACGTGGCCAGACAGTCAAAGGTGATCTAGCATCACAGGTGTGCTGGCACACAGAAGTCAGCCAGTGATTGCTGGTGACATACAATGAGGCTCATGATGACACTTTTGCTCAGTAATTGTAGAAATGTGACACGTGGCCAGACAGTCAAAGGTGATCTAGCATCACAGGTGTAAGAAGGTAGTACAAATGTAACATCCTATATGCATGGTCTCAGCTTGCCTCTTCTGTGTGATAGAATATGTTAACTATGTTTTTTGAAATAAAGTAAGTTGAAGCAGCCATGGAGTTAAGGATAAACAAGGATAACAGTTGATATGTAACTGCTCTTCCTTACACAGCTGGCCACAGTAATTGCTCTAAGACAGAACTGCTCAGGTCTGTTAATAAAGTATTTCTGTTAATTAAAAAAAGGCTGTTTGACCTTAACTGCCAGTCAGCTTTTCTATTCCAGTGCCGTATACAGCTTTCTTATACTGTTAGCTTTGCCGAGGACTGGGAAAAATCAGTGTGATCTATGTCAGGATGGAGGCTGTCAAGATGCAGGTGTGCAGGGGATAGAGATGCCTCTGATTACATTCACTTGGGGTTTTATTGCTTTCTGTAGGTACAGAAGAAGAGGCCGCAGTTGGTTTAATCTCAGTTTTATATATATCAGCATGATAATGACATGTCATAGATATTCCAGATGAAGATGATAATCTCTGACTAGGAAACTTTTTTTAAGAGCAATTGTGCTTGGGAAGGTGCTCACTGTCGTCATTTATCCTTTGATATATAGTGCAGTAAAAATTCTTGAAGGTGCAGGAGGTTTAACAGGGTCTAAATAAAAAAAAAATCTTCATCTGGTAAGGTGTAAAATACACACTTTTACGATCAGAAGTTATGTTTGAAATTTATGCTAGTTCTCGAGATGCTTTTATTGCTTTATCATTTTGTCCAAAAATGAACTTAGTAAGTTTTGTCTGCATCCCCTCATGTCATCTGAACAGATGAGCAGGACACTGAGACAATAGTTTACAGTTTATCCCTACATTTTAACATGAAAAAGTTCCGTTTTCACTCTTTTCCTAATTTGAGAAGATCAACATCATCATGTTTACTCTCCTACTGTCAATCAGCATCACTATAACCATTTCTAATGATCTGCACTAGCCACACAGTTTAGAATTCTGCCTTTCACTTTTACTAAAGGCCATGCTTTCTTTGTGGGAAAAAAAAAGCAATGAAAATGCAGTTTTTTCCAATTCTTCTTCCGTATTTCAGAAACAAAAAACCAAACAAACAACAAACAAGAGGACAACAGCTAGTCTGTAATGCTCCGTAGATGTGTCTGGACCCAAACTCAACTCATCAGACGTAGCAATAAGCAGCTTGAGGAGAAAATCACCAACACCTGCCATGCTGAGCTTAGGGAAGCAGTGAGTTCACCAAATTATTTACTATTCAGCATCGTTTTCTTTTTAGAGGCATCTACATGAAGTTGTACGAACCAGTACAATCCTACTCAGCAACAGCTTGCTAAAAGGTGAAAACTGGATTTAAAATAACAGACACCAATGGGATTGCCAGAGTTAGTCAGGCCTGACTGCCATGGTTTCAAAAGGGAAAGTAGAATTGAAAAAAAATCTATAAAAAAGTTATTCATATGGCCCCCATTACTTATCATCAGGATGGGAAAACTGCATGTGCATGAAACTGTTGACAAGTAAGACATGGAGCACTCTCATCCCCCATCCTATGCTTGTGTGTGTGGCTTCATCCAGCCCCAATCTGATATTGACTTTTTTTTACCACAATCTTATGTAAGTACCTTGAGCAGCTATTCAAACAAACAAAGGCTCCAAGCTGAATTAGATTGAATTATTCAATGTAAACCTATTTATTATAATTTTGCTCTGTCAAAGAGACAAAAAAGAAAGAGAAGCTCTTGTTATGGGAGTCAGAGCAAGTCAGCCTGTGGTTTCAGCTGTCTTTTGAGAGACAACTTTTCATCATGGAATTGCAGGCTGCAAAAGCCTTGTGTTTGGGTTGCTTTGTGAGAGCGCCCAGGTGCTACGACATTTTTTTTCTGAAGGTTTGATTAATACATGCTTGACATTGAGATGAACCAGAAAGAAATCTGTTTACCTTGAATGTTGTCCCTCATATTTCCGAGCTGCTGCACAAGCTGAGTAGCACGGCTGTTGGTCTCTACGGTTTCTTTCTGTACCAGTAGGCCTCTGCTTGATGCTTCATTTCCCTATGAATACACCATGTGAGATAGACATTAGATTTCTTTTCAGATCCATATGCATGTATGAGGATGAGCAGTGTAAACACACATTTTGCTTTTTCCTGATGAGCATGTGAAAGTCCATTTATCATATAAAGTGGTATTTACAGAGGTGTTTGAAATGAAGAGCTGTCTTGTTGGTCTTTTCAGAATTGCAGAGTGAGAGATTAAAATCTGTCCCATATTTATCCATCATTTGCTGCAATCAAATTGCCATGAATTATGTACAGTTTTAAAACTCCCATCTGTTGAGTCTCCAAGGCATTTAGTGGGGCTGGCTCGTTTTGCTGGGTATGGCATTTCCTGAGTAAGCACATAGACCATTTTTAGATCAGTGTTTCCCTCAAGTGAAGTTCCCAGCTCTGCAAGTTGTTAAAATTAAGAAACAGCATGAAGATTCCAAATACTCTGAAGAGAATAGCCACAGTTCTATACTATATTATGTTGGAGGCTGTACTCTGCATTGTGTTCCCTTACATATAAGGGTAATGAAGAGTTACCATGTCATACTTATCATATTTCCTCAAAGGTCACTGACTTTGGGAGTCCTTAGATTTAGTTTTTATTGATTTTTTCCAGGAAGGATAAAAAAAAATTCCTGCTGTGCCACCCACCTTTCCTGGGCCCTGTGTGTGTATGTGTGTGTGTATGTGTATGTGTGTGTGCATGTGTTAACTCCACACCACACACTTACCAGTCAGTAGCTGTGACCCACAAACCTGATGTTTATTTGGGGTTTGCAGAGACACCAGCTGGTGCTGGGAGGCAGGGCTGAGATGGCCAGCACCATGGAGGTGGATGTGTAACCCAGTAAAATAAATGTGTTTATAGAAAGGTTTTAATTTTATTTCTGTATAACACATTATCTGTTCTATTCTTAATCCTTTATTGCTATCAGGGTTTCTTGGGGATACTCTGTTGCTTAGCATCTCCACTTCATACTTGTTTTAAGCAACTTGTTACTGTTTTTATACACTCTTGCTTTACATAATGCTATTTCCTTGACAGATTTCTTTTTCTTTAACTATTGAACACGTGGGGAATTACTGAGACAGGTTTGCTGATTGCCATAAGGTTGATGGGAAACACAGAAGCATGAGTGAGGGATGCTCTTAGGGAACTTCAAATTCCAGCTAATGTAGTGAGGGTCATCCTACAATTTACCAAAAGTCTAGGAAGGAAAGGTGCTTGGTTCCCCCATGTCTCTGCCAAACATTCAGTATCAAGCTATGTGCTGTTTTACTCTAACCTCATCCCAAGCAGACTCAGGGAGTTGCAGGTCACATTTGCTATTCTCGTTTAGCAGGAGGATTTCCCTACAGTTGATACATTCATCCTGCCTTTGGGGTTTAGATCAGAATCTGCAGTGACCCCCCAGACAGGTGGATGTGCAGATGAAATGCTCTAAACGGAAGATGCGACACACCTCTGCAAAACCCACTCAAGGCTCTAGCCCCTATTTTCCAAAAAAGTGCCTTGAAAGAGCAAAAGGTTCAATATATTCAGAGTTATGACTGTGGTCTTCATTCCCCTGTGAGAGTCCGCAGTCATTATTTCTCTGCCTTAACAGTCAATCACAAGTATTCTCATGGAAAAGCGTTAGAAATAACCAGGGAGAAAAGACCAGAGGAAATGCTGAATTTATTGGTTCAGGGACAGTCAAACTGAGCTAAGAAATCTGCACGTAGTACTGAAAGTGACAAAAATGTTATTACCCAAATTCACTAGATGTTCCTAGAAAACCTAATGCCTTAATCATCTTGCCTATAAACTACATAGAGGGATACTGAGGGGTGTGAGCGCTGCCAGATTTTCACAGGTACAACTGTGAGGGAGTGTGAGCTGATTTAATCAAAACTTTCCTTTGAACATAGACATAGTTTGTGAAATTCTGCAGTGACCTTTCTGCTAAGTAAGTGCTGATTAGAACACCTAAGCTCAAATTTTCTCTTCCACCTCTCTTTACAGCTTTCTCCTTTTTTTTTTTTAAATGTATTTTTTTATTGCTACTTGTTCCTGTATTTTAGTTTTAGTCAAAGGTATAATTTTAATCTGTCTTATGAAGGAACTGTTAAGTGAATATAAAGCCTGGCATTTTGCAATAAGCATGAAATATGCTCTAGTCATACTACAGCTCTAGCTATCTCTGGGAACAACATAGAGTGATGTACCTCACTAATGTATTTATATCTTAGCAACAGAAAGATGTTTAATAAAGTCTGTTTAAAATAGATGAGAAGGAATTTTGAACCTGATTTCTTCTTTAAACATATATCAGTATTCATCTAGGGTGCAATGAAAAGTGCTATGTGAGCTGAGAGCAGAAAACATTTTATAGCCTGGCAATTGAATGTGGATACAACATTTAGATTCCAACTGTATTAAAACACATTTTGAGTGCTGATCAGGCTCCCATCTCAGTTGAGTATGCAAAAAAACCTTTTAAAATGGCAGTTTTGTAACATATTTTGAAGTGTCTAATCAAGGTTAATTTAATTTTATGAGAGCATACAGGTAAAATACATATAGTACAAACACTCCCAAAGCCAGTCTGAATTACTTTAGTGTTTGCTTAATTAGAAATCAAAATTTCAAATAGGAAGGCAGTGTGTCTTTCTCAGATCAAATTACATGTTGTGTTAGGGGGTAGGTGAACCTAGAGGTTCAGACTGGGTTGTTAGGAAATATTTCTTTACCCAAGCGGGTGGTCAAACACTGGAATGGGCTTCTTGGAGAGGTGGTCAATGCCCCAAGCTTGTCAGTGTTTAAGAGGCATTTGGACAATGCCATTAAAAACATGATTTAACTTTTGGTTAGCCATGAAGTGGTCAGGCAGTTGGACTAGATGATCGTTGTAGGTCCCTTCCAACTGGAACTATTCTATACTAACCTCCTGTGCCAGCACGTGAATATGACAAACTAGAAACCTTCGGAGCTCTTGTAGGGGGCTATAAACAAACCTGTTCATCAAGTATTGCTGCCTCTCTCAGGAAATCATTCATTTCATCTTCAGCATCATCGACCTGGACCGTCCAAAGCACGGCATGGTTCTTTTTTTCAGACATTGCTGCCTGTGTGTGCAGGAAAAAAGTCAGTTAAGCTGAAAACAAATTATTTCCCTAGTGAGGGCAAGGAATGGAGTGGAAATTCATACATTAAAAAATAAAATGTCATCAATGTTTATACCTGGAGATGAGTGGCTGTGAGGTTCAGGTCATTCAAGCGTTTTTGAGCTGCAACACCTGTGGAAATGCTCAGTAAAGTTGATTTGCTTTCATCGATAGCCAAAACTGCTAATCGGATGTCATCTGTCAAATCCCAAATACATTTATCGCAACCTGATAAGAAAATAAGAGTGTCATTTTTCTTTAGTGTTTGTGTCAGTGAACAGCAAATATCTTAAATTCACTTTATGGTGCTCTTGCCCCATGGTTTTCCCTCTCTTTGTCATTGATGGATCCTGATGGATACCCATTTTTCTTTCACTTTCATCCACCCACTTCCAAGGTCCCACAGGACAGTCATGATGCTTCCAGCTGAGCAGCACCAGACGGGACTACTCCGAGAGGCTGCTGCAGTGGCTCTGATCGGTGGGGAGCGAGAGAGGAGGTGTTTCCTGGATATTCCCTAGGGGGTCTGCATATTTGTGGCCTGAAGAACAACAGATGGGGGTCAAAAAAACCCAAACGAGTTAATTCTGTCAGAAGCCAGAACTCTGTATTTAAAATTTGGTGGTGTCAGAATTAAGGATGTCCAGCAGATGAGATCTTAGCTGCCTATTTGATTAGGAAGGCAGCTTCTAAAAAACCAGTTATAACATGTTTGGAATATGCTTGTGCAAAACTATATTCTGGTCCCTGCTGTGTGCTTGCAATACCACGTTGGTTTTAGTGACATTGGTGCCACCACCGAAACCAGGATACTTAGGTGAATGTGAAACACAGATTCCTACAGAAACTTTTGCTTAGTATTGTGCACTCTGTATTCTTGATGGCAGCATCTCCCATATGTTTTCCTTTTGATTGCACTTTCAGGCACACAACCCCTCTTCTTTGGAGTCAGTTTATGAAGCCATATGTGCTACATGGTCTGCATTATACCACAGACATAATTATACTAACATTTAAAAAAATTTCAGCAGTTACCAGTAGTTACAACATAGTGCTTCTCGAAACTCCCCAGGCTTCCCATAGTTAGAATAGGGGAGCTGATAGTGGAAAAGCAACTGACTGATGAATGGATGTCAAACTGTCAGCAGTAACAATTCATATTAGATGTACAACTAGAAACCCAGAAATGATATGCGGGATGGCACAGATAAAGTTGTGGTGGCAGTTTTTAGGGCCAGAATATTCTTTTGCAGGCAACGTATCTCAGAGTCTAGAGAAGTGGCTTTGGTGATACTTCCCTACTGCTCTGCCATTTGTCCCTAAGCATTCAGTCTGTATCACAGAGTTGGACATATGCATGTGCTCAGCCAAGCAAGTGAGAACATGTTTAAATAGTCAGTGGTGCATTGTGCATATTCACATTTTTAAGTGTCCTGTGGGACCAAGGTCGAAGTGCTGAGCCCACTGGAGAATCAAGCTTTTAAGTTAGTATTTCTAAGCATGTAAATACAAGAGCGATATTAATTTTTGGCGTTGTCACGATAGTCTTCTTACTGATGGTAGGGCAGTCTGTGCCAGAAGAAACTTCAGGACTGTCTGCAAGGCATTCTCCAGTCTGGCTGTCACACATTCTCCCTCCACAGTTACATTCTGGGGGAAAAAGAAAGGATTTGTGAAAGAAGAATCTTCAAAACCTACAACCCGCCTTTCTGTTTCCAAGACTAGTGAAATAATTCTACATGGGATTGTGCGTGGGTAGTCAAACCAAAATTGAGGGCTTCTTGGGCTGAATTTTGTTTCAGTATGTGTATTGTTTACACTGCAGTCAAATTGGACCAGAAAAAATATGAGGTGGGAAACAGAACCAGAAAGCCTGTGCTGAAGAGACTCGTTCAAAGCTTCCAGCTGGTCACAAGCAGAAGCAGCAAGGCCAGATTTGCCCAGCTGGCCGTTGTGCTTCACCATCTAGAGAGAGTGATGTTTAGGAGATGGGCTAAGGAAGACAGTACACCTGATGTTTATTATTAGTTACAAATCTCTCCACAGCCTTGTGGAATTTATCCATGCTGTATCAGGCTGCTCCTAAGTAAGCTTTCCAACTATCAGGGTTTGATAGTGGGCTCCAATTCCACCAGCAGCTTGAGCATATCAAAAAATAAATATGTCCTACCACTTAAAATGAAGAATAAATGAGGTTTTACATTTTTTAAACTTGAGTAAGTTACATATTTATTGCCAGCACACATGGCCTTTTAAAAAGTATAATTTTTAATCTAAAGTGTCTCTTTCAAGGTTTAATTGGCCTTTTAAAATATATTATTTGAAGGATTAAAATATTCTTGGAACACTTTGGTAGAATAACAAAAACTCAAGCAGAACATAAGAACAGCAGTGACTTATCTTGAATTTGTGTTTCTCTTGTGATTCATGGTTTCAGCATAATATCATATAACAAAATTGTTTATTGCTGTTTCATCGCAGCCCATTCATTGTTCTCTGTGAATTACTCTTGTATTTACATTCCACGTTGCACATTCGAGGAATTATCAGGGAATATGTGTAATAAAGCTTCCAAGTCAGCATGATGCACCAACGTTGGAATAATTCTCTGTAACTGAACCACCGTTAATGGAACTACTCAGTTTTTGTACCATTGTGAGAAGAGAAATGGGTTATGAATTTTGTGGGGCAATTTATTTTGACTTCACAACAATCTGTATGAACTGGGTGTCTCTCAGCTCTTTGATCCACAATTTTTAAATTTGTTGTTTCTTTTGTTAAGATGTGAAAAGCAGAGATTTTTCTTTACCTGTATCACAAGATCTAAGCTGTCCCCAAAACAAGTGGCAAGATTTCAGTTACAAGATTAAAATTTGGATGAGACTGGTGATCAAGAAAATCAAAGGTGTCTTCTTGTTTAAATGGATAATTCTTAATTTGCTACACAAATACTTATAGCTAATTAACTTCAAAAGCAGTCCTGACAATTTTTCATCTACTTGTTTAGGAGGTACAACATTTTTAGTAGGGAATTAAGACTTTCAATACTACTATGGTTTACTGGTGGAGAAATCTTCTAAATTTACCTTTATTTCTGAGTGCTAGATTAAATTCACTCAAAGATCAAACACTACAAGGAAATTTGCTAATGAAGAGGATTACCAGGCTGATTTATAATCTGCATGAAAAACCTGTATAGAGAAGTCCTGTGCACCATGAAAAACCACTTAAATTGTATCTCAGAAACATAAATAATACTGAGGCATCCTGTATCCATCTCTTATTCCTGCAACTCCTTAAGGGTGCAAAACAAAACTATACCGAGGTGATGAAAGTATGACTTCAGTTTAGATACTGTGTGTTCGGAGATACCTTCCAAAATTATGTCTTGCACAATCTGTTTAGACACTTGGAATGCCCTGTAATCCTCAGACTTTTGGCAAAGCTACTCTTAGCTGTTTGAAACTTTGTTTTTGTGCCCAGCCAGGGCACAGTTGTTGCAGTTTGCTGAGTTGAAGTGCTGGGTGTGTTTCTCCTGCCTCATGTCATTCAGCAGCAACAAACTGGATCCTGTCATTCTTTATGGCAGAGATGCAGTTAAATCATCTCTGGTGAACTGAGTGAGGCAGTCAGTGAAGGGCATAAATAAGGTTTGCTTTTGCAACTTCAAAATCACAAAGATGCTGGATTTCAGGAACACCTTGGGTGACCAAATCCAGGCAGGATCTGAGTTTTGCATCATGCTGTTCCCTACAGCAGCTTTTTGTTTGATTTGGATATCTGGGTTTTGCTCTTGGAATTACTATGTGTGGGCACCATCTCTCCCCATTCAGCATAAATGGAATTTGAGCATGTGACTTAGCGATGTGGATGACATCCTGGAGTTGGACGCTCAACTCCTAGCTGTCACCGGAACATAAAACCAGAAGGGACAACAAGTGGCATGATACGTGGCCCCCTACAAATAAAGACAGCAGCACAAAGGGCACTTGAGTACAGAGCATCCTCACAACTTCCATCCTGGAGATCTCAAAACACACCTTAGCACTTTATAGTAAGTTAGTAAAAACCAAAGTCCAAGCATACAGGGAGTTGCAAGAAGGACCTATGTTGCCTAAGACATTACTAAGGCCCTGAGGCCTGTCGCTCTGTATCTGGAGACCCAGGAGCACTTAAAATGTCTGGATTGGGTGTGTGGTTTGGCTGTATCTTACCTTCAGGTCAGCTAAGAGCTAGGAGTGATCCATCTACCTCACTTGTGTTCTGCTCCTTGAGGGAAGGACCCTGGCAAAGATGCTGGGAGGGACCCCCAAGGTCCTTGCTCTGAGCACCTGCATTTTGCCTTTAGCAGTGGCAATTCCTCAGTGCTTTGAAAAAGGATGTAATCTTGTCTCCCAGAGCCAAAGTAGGGAGAAAGGACAGGAGGCCAAACTCCTGTTTGGATCAAACTGCATGCAAATTAGGAGAATAATTATATTAGAGGACATAAAACTTTGTGACCCCTCTGCATAGGTATATTTTGGTAAGATTGTCTGGATGGCACTTTACCAGACTCTGAAAGTGCAGTCATCTCTGGTGTGGAAATACAGTAACTGGCAAGATTACGAAGACACGTGGATAATGCAGAATGCATTATCATCCCAAAATCTTGCAGAAACTGAGTGGAGATTTAGTTGGGACGGGAAGGATGACCCCGTTCCCATAAAACCTGCTTTCAAGTCTTTAAGTGGCATCAGTCTCAGTGGTCATGCTGGGCAATGTATAGTGTGAACAAACACAGAAGTGAAGTCTCTGTCCAAGGAAACCTTACAGACTCTTATTTAAAACCAGATACAGGGCACAACAGTGTCTTCTTTCATCCTGCCCAGGTGTTTGAGATGTATGGGTCTGGGATTTGAAACTTTCTCACGGGCAATGGAAAGAGGGCTAGTGGAGGAGTTATACTCAATGATCCTTGTGGGCCTCTTCCATCTCGGGACATGTTATAATTCTATGATTTGCCTGGGGTGATTCAGCCAAACAGTTATCCGAATTATCCCACCACCTCAGCAGCCAGGAGCATCCCCTGCCTCCCAGGGTCACAAGTGTCTGACAACTGATTCAGGCATCTCTGATCTCTGTGAGATCGTCCGTAGACCATGCTGCGCTGCATTTTGCTCGGCTGTACTGTACTAAACTATAGACGATACCTGTACAGTTTTTAGCGACTTTGGCATCCCCGTAGTAACCCGGAGCACATCGTTCACACTTGAACCCGGTGGTGTTGTGCAGGCAGTTGCGGCACTGGCCAGTCACTTCATCACAGTCTTCAAAAATCAGGTTTGGGTCCGAGTTGCCACTGCAGTCGCATTTTTTACAAGTGCTTCCAATTAGCAACGGGTTCCCATAGTAACCGGGGGCACACCTGAAAGGAAGAGCAAACCCCGCGATGACGAGCAATGCCATTCCCATCTGCAGTACCATTTTCTTCTCTGACCTTATTTATGTCACCAGGAATTGATGATGGTCTGCAGTTGCTAATGGACAGAAGGCAAATTAGGAGCTGTATTCCTGCAGAGGCTGTTTGTGCTCTAATCTCAGTCTGCACAGTTATATGTTTTTCCTTCTTGAACATTTCTGGTATCTCAATCACACCAGTCTGCATTACTTTTTTGGGTGTCTTTAGCAGTAATTTTGTTTTTCCCCTCACCATTTTAAAATTCGTGACAGAATGACCTTGGCAGAGAGGCAGCTCTAGTGTCTATTTTCGTCTCTTTCAGCTTTGGATCTCACCAGCTATACTGTGTTACGTAGGAAACTGGGGTAAGAAACTGCATTTCATGATGGTGCGAGTCAGAGGAAGCTCAGACCTTATTTTCATAATAATGCATATAACAAAGTACTGACCAGAAAAAGTTTATATAAATACTTCCGTGGTGAGGAAAACAAAACAGGCACTGAAACAACCTCCATTTTTCAGATTGTTCAATGTTAGCCTGCTGGCTGAAGGCAGGAGGCCGAGAGCAGCCACCAGCCCCAGAGGGGAGGAGGCTTCTCTTGGTTCGCAGAGGGTGAGAGGCAGGTGGGTAACAAGAGCTCCAGGGGAGGCCCAAAATGGTTCTGAGTTACTTTTCATGTCTTGTCACATCTGGGAAGCATTTCTGTGGAAAACTTGCTACATATTAAAATATTGAAACTGTGGTGGTTTTTGAAAGTCTAGGCAAACCAGCAGTACCTAACCTTCCTGTGTGAGCGGTGACCCTAAGCTAAGGCAAAAGGTAACAGATTTGGTGTCATTGTTTGGAAAGGAGAGAGTTTCAGTTAAAGGACTTTCTGCTGGTAGCAGAGAATGTGCTTAATCCTATGAGCTAGAGGAACCTTTGCAAAACGACCAGAGAGGTGAACAGAGGCAGCACCAGAGTGGGGATGGAGAACCTTGCAGGGGTAAATCCTTGAGCAAAAGCATCACTGGAGGAGCTGGTGGCTGGAGCAGCGCAGAGCAGCTGCTGATGGACTGGTGGGGTCAGCTGGCAGGACAGGGCAACCCACACCATTCACCATGTCACTGCGGGGTGGCAGGAGGGTCCATGACCCAGCAGCCTGGGGCACAGAGATGAGGGACTCATACCCCCAAACTGGAATGAAGAATTATTACAGGGAGGTTGACAACTAGCTGGCATGGCAATTGCTGACTGAAGAAATCGGAGGGTTGAATAGTTGTTTCAGTGATTTAGGTAAGGAGCAGTGGTTGGATTTCATCCTGTTTTATCACCCTGTCGTCTTTATTTTTTCTCCCATCCATCAAGTCCTGTTTTAAGACACTGTTATGCTGCTTGTGGGTGGGGAGGGTGAACTGTCAGGTAGTCTAATTTAATTTTCCCAGGTTCTGGCTGGAGACCTGAGCTGAGTTCTGTTGTCTCCTAAAATCTGAACATAGCCAAATCCAGGTTCCGCTATGTCTGAACAATGAAAATGTGGGAGATCTGATAACAGCTTCCAGTTTTGATCTGTTCTTACATTTGCTTTTTTTTTTTTTTAATAAAGAAAGTAATTTCCTCAGTGGTGCTTTGTTCATGTTCCAGTCCTGAACCCCCACAGTAAAAACACATAAAATTTTAAGCATCTTAATATAAACCACTTGGCTGCCTCAAATACCGTTTTTGCCAATGGCAAAGACACTGTTTGTCTCTTTGCAGCACTGCCAGGATATTTGGTACAGATGTTATCACTTAGGTGACCCAGATATAAAGAATAAAAGTGTGACCTGGAGTCCTGTGCACCCCTTGAAGAACTGTGAATGCTACACAGAGCATAACGGTGTGATTTAGCTGACTTTGGTGGAGTCATTCTGCATTCACATGGGAGTTAGAGCAGGCAGTGATGGTTAATGCTACTGTTTAGTCATGCCAAAATTCTTGCTATAATTTTCTAATATTTCAGCCAGTCTGAGAATGTAGTATTTTTCCAAATTTTAAAACTTCAGTATGTCTGTGAAGTTTGAACAAGAAAAAAACCCCTTTGGATTTAAAAAAAAAAATTCCTTCATTCTGAACTCTCAAAATCTTGCAGAGTTTCTTTTCAGTTTTCTGTAGTTAGGCATTTTCCAAATGCTCATCTGTCTAAAGTGGCTTTTAGCCAGTATCTACCAAGGACTGCGTACTATTCCCATCAGGCCCAAAACATTTGCCCTCTCATCAGGGTAAGGTGATTTTTTTTTTTCTGAAATACACCATTCAATTCACTTGCCAGAAACAAGGTGGACAATTTCTCACATCTTCACAGATATACGTTGTAAGTGCTGCTTTTTATGACCATCTCACTCACTTTTATTAGCCATTTCTCCTCATCTGGAGTGGCTGTCTAAAACAAATATAAACTTTTAGAGCTAAAAATAAACATGCCACCTTCACTTTCCCTTTCCCTTTGCCACTCAGTGCATCTCATAGGGCAGAACTGCACTTGGCCTCTATTGAATAGTTGGTAGCAGGTGAGAAGAGCAGAGACAGCTGCATGGAAATGTCCTGCTCCATCTCTCTGCTTTACAGCCTGGAAAAGCAAAGGTCTGCAGTAAATGTCTTTTCCTCTGTTGTATCAATAAATGGCTCTTTGCTGCTAACAGAGAATATTTCCTCTCCTGTAATAAAGCTGCTAAGTTATCTTTGTTTAATTTTACAACCATGTTTGCTTCCTGTAATTATTGGTGAGTAAGAAATTAGCTTCCTCTTCCCTGGCAATGCCAAAGGAACCTTTTTCCTCTATTTACTTTGGACACTAAAGTACAATTTCTTCACTTATCTTTTGGGGCGCTATCAAAACCTGGATTTCATCCACAACTACCTTAATGCCTTATTGCTGGAGTCCAGGAGCAAAATGGTTCATCCCTAATTTTCAAATTGGGCAGCTGGATTTCCCAGTTCCTAGAAGAGGCCTCCGTGATTTCGCAACACCATTTGCTGGCAAACATGAACAGGATTGGTTTGTACCAAGCCTCCGAAGCAGCATAAGAAAGCCTCCTACACGAACGCCAGAGGAAACAGAGCAGATTTCCTCCCGGTCTGCTGCTCTGGGGATCCCATGGGCTGCCCGTGGAGGGGTGTCCTGAGCACCCATCACCCACCGCTGCGCAGAGCTGGGAGGGAGGGCAGTGAGCAGGATGTAGCCTTTCTCTCTCTGGGGACAGGAGATGCTATTTGGGCTCCAGAGACGGACAGGGACAATGCTCCTTCTTGTTCAGGATCCCCCAGTCCTCCTGCCAGCATGTTGATGGCACAACGGCTGCCAGAGGGAGCAGGGAGCAGTGGTGGTGCCCACCAGCAGCGTCTACGTGGCAGCGACTTGCTCTTTAGCAAGTGGATAGGGACAAGCAACACATTTCTTATTAGTCTTCAAAATGTTTTTCATCATTTCTGACACAAATGGGAGTAGAATCAGGAGCCTACCAGAAGGAAAGCCCCATTTGCCACTGCTTGCCACTTACCCCAGCAGCTAGTCAAGGACTTAACACAGTGACCAGGACAAGCTGGTTTCTTTCTGTAGCTTTTTCTAACCCATCTATGCAGCTTTGCCTTCCTTGAGACAGATGCACTGTGTCAGGCTGGGTAGTGGCTATTAAAAAACAAAGCCAATGCTATTTTCTGCTCTTACTGTGCATCTGCTATTCATTCTATAGGATTTGAATTGCTTGTAGGCTAGGTTGACATTTTAATAACCGTTAAGAAACCTCACTGACCTTTTAATTGTCTGCATTATCCTTTGTGTATAAATCTGACATTTTGGAAGAACAAAAGAATATAGCCATAGGCCTGGAAACAAGAGTGGGTTTTTTTTTTAGTTTTTGTGCCATCTGTCTAAAGGTCTTTCACTATTGCTGTCACCATGTTAGTGATGTGGAGGTAATTTGCTGATGTTTTTGTATCATCTGTAAGGGCAAAAGCCTTCAATCTTTTTTCCATCTTACCTGTTTCTTATTGATTTCTCTTTGCATCTCAAGCATCCCCTCTCTCCCTTCTCTGATAGTTAAATATCATGTGAAAGCAAGACTTGCCCGTTAATGAGTGTGGACTGAAGTCTTAAATATTTCAGGGGCTTTAAGTAAAAACAAAATGAGGTATTCAGGAAGCCAGTGTCTGAGACATCCTATACCCCTCAGTCTTTGTGTTAGAGCTGTTTTAATTTGTTGGCTGCTTAAGGAGAGTTTCTGAATTATGATCAGGCCTCTGACATTCATTGAAACATCACCATAGCAAGTAAGATGGCGTTTTGTGAAGTAGGAGAGTAAGTTATATTTCTGCTGTATAGCTCCATTTATTTGTGTACTTTTTATTTAGAAGATATTTACTGGAAATTGTTTATGGGTATAACGGAAAGTTGAAAAGCAACACTGGCCTATGGTTATTCGCTTGACTTTATTGAACTATGTCTGTGAAGTACATTTAAAATTTAACTAAAAAACCTGCCTTTGCTCATTAAGAATTTGACTAGATAATGCATTTTCTCCTTTGCCTTTGAAAACTTTATTTGTTAGAAACTTGCTATATGTTTTGTGTTTTGTATTTTGATTTGTAAATTGTTTTCCTTTTTGGAAAGATCACCACATGAAGGTACAAAAAGTGCAAGAACTTGATCAAAATACATCAGATGTATGTGTCTGTCTTACCCTGACATGTCCCCACAGTAAGTTGTTAGGGCTTTTAGTAGGAAGTGAATGAGATTCTTTAACAGACATAATTCAACCTGGTGAAAACACATGCACAGGGTTCCCCCACCATGTGGGAAAATTCACTCGAAGACTTCTGGATTTCAATACTGTTGACCAGTAAGTCATCCTATCAGTTTCTTACCTTTCACAGTTGGGTCCTGCATAGTTTTCCTTACAGACACAGCGCACACTTCCACTTTTTCTGTAACAGGAGACTGCAAAGCTGGAATTTCATTAGAATGAATAGTTAGAATAGCAGGCAAAGGCAAACACTTGGGAATATTTCTTTATTACCTTATGGGCATTTGCTGTCAGTGTGAGCTCTGGCTCTTGATTACTCATTTCTGAATAGGTATTCTTAAGTTCTGTATGTAATTCACATTATACCCCTTGTTTAGTCTTTTTAATTAGTGTAGAAAGCACTAGCTAGTGTATAGCACTATGGAGCTACATAAATACAGATAGATATATATATATATATGAAAGTTCCTTTCTGCAAGTTTTGATACGCACATTTTAGATAAGGGACTTAGGATAAATGTGTATGTCATAAGAATCTAATTGCTTCTTGTTGCTTATTCTAAGAGATGAAATATTGCTCATGAATGACACTGCAGTGAGCACCTCAGGAATTTAGATTCTGCAATGGGTGCAGCAGTTTCCTGTGCAAATCGTACAGTACTCCTCAAAGCCAATCTGGAAATACCAAATGGTGACACCTGACCTCAGTGATGCCATCCTCATTTACAACAACCAAGGCTGCTCTGCCGTCTCTCTGAGTAAGCTGGAAAGAGTCTTGCGTTTCTTCCAAGACCAACATGACAAGTAGTGATACTATTTGCAGTAGTGGCTTAGGATGCAGTTTTCACTGCTGTAATTCTAGATCATGGATTCCTTTTCTTCTTATGTTTTCAGGATTTAACAAATGTATAACTAAATATGAGACTCAAGGAACATCAGCAGCCAGATGTGGAAAGCGCAAATTGTATACTCTTCAAACACAGTGATGGACATGGCTTAAATACCTTTGCAGGAAAAAGACATACAGTCCTGAAGATGTTTCCAGTTAGTCTGCAGTATGTGTCAGGGAATTCCTGCCAGCACTGGAGCACAGCCAGGGTACTGAGTGGCAACAGTTGGCAGATGAAGGACCGTGGTTGCTAAAATGTAGGTCCTGAGTCATATGGTGCTGGGCAGCTGTGGACAGGTTTTTGCACAGAGGACCAAAGACTCAGAGTGATGGGAAAGAGCACAATCCATGTGCTGCTTGTTCCAGGAACAAGCCGTATTGAAAGGTGACAAGAATTCCTGCATAATTTCAGTTCCCACCAGCTGGTGAGACAACCAGGTTCAAATAAATGTGCAACTGCCTCAAAATATTTCATATAACCAGAGAGAACAGAAAATTAGATTCTTGTCACAGGATTCACAAATTATCTTCAGTAAAGCATTTTTTTTTTGAGAACATATAGAGAAAATCATGACGGTTTGGCAGCCTTCCTCTTCTTTTACAGAGGCTAATTCCTTCACGTAGTTGAAAAAACCTCATCGTGGATTTAAGTTATGAAATGAGACTGAAACCTTCCTGAGGTTTTATATTTTTTGTGATCTTTTAAGGGAAAAAAAGTCCATGAAATTCCTCAGGTTCGAAAAGAAGTAACATCTGCTGGATTGTGAAGCAATCTCCTTCCTTTTTTTTATTCCAAAGAGATGACATTACACTTCATGTGTAATGTCCAAAAGTTATTCCAAAAGTTCCCAGGATAGCAGATATGAAGATAGTCTGGCCAGAAAATCTAGAAGTACACAGATGAATACTAAGAAAAAATATGTATCTCTCTGATGAGTCTGTCAGTTTGCAGATTTGGTCACTTTGTCTAGCTATTATAAATTTACTGGCTATTTCCAAAGTAAACCAGAGTACAAACCAACATCCTCTGGATGTTCTTTATTTAAGGCTTTTAATGCTTCTCTGCTTTCTGGTAGTTACTGTTTTGCCTTAATATAAATGGAACAGGATTAATGGAGGAAAAACAATTAAAAAAAAAAAAAGAAAGAATGCTTGTTCTTTGAATTTAGTTATGCAAAGCTGAATGTTGCTCAATCATTATTATTTGCGTGTTCCAGCCCCAGCTGAAGGCTGTTGCTCTGGTCAGATCTCTCTCACGCAAGAAGCTGAACAGGCAATTCCTGGATGTTGTTTAAATAGGGATACGAGGCAAATTTGGATTGGATATCCCTTTAACTATTGCCTTCAGGACTTTCCCGAGAAAAAACTGAAAAACTGAAGTGGATTTTTACTGACATAGTTTTAAGTGGATGACATATCATAGAACATCGAACATCCTGAGATGGAAGAGACCCACGAAGATTGTCAAGTCTGACTCCTATATCACTGCTAATGCTTGGTCTTGGTTTTATGTCATGCTTCAGAGTTTCTTTTTCAAAGGTATCTGAGAATCAGCTGAAGGGCATCTGCCTTCAGGTTCCTTGCAACTTTTGTTCTGTCTTCCAGAGCCCATGCTGCTGTCCTTCTGGGTTCAGGGCTTTCTTAGCTCTGGTGGTCTGGCATGGGAGAGGCGTGTGTCCCTAGCAGAAGGGCTATGGAAGATGTCAAAGCGGGAAAAGCTCTTTGGCCTCTGTGCCCATCTCCCATAGCACTGGCAGACACAGCCTGCAGCTCAGGAGCTCAGGTCCCTGCTGGTCCCACCACACCAAGCTCTCCTGGACTGTCAGGGTGCCCAGCTCCCTGCTCTGGGGGGGGACACTGCCGCAGAGCCCAGCAGGCTGTAGGGCTGGGCAGGAGGCTGGGTGAATGCAGACCCAGCCATGCTCTGTCAAATCACTCTGTAGGGAGGACAGACTAGACCTTGCTTGGCTGACGGTGCATAGCAGAAACTGGGTCTTGTGCGGTAGCGCCTCAGGCGTGTGCAACCCAGGCTGTGGTTAAGAGAGCTGCTTCTTACACCAAAGTGGCTGCTCTGTGCCTGACAGGTTAAAACCCCCTTCACTTTCATTTGCTAAGGAAAAAGCACTGCTTCCAACTGTTGTATTTCTATTTTTACACATTACAGATGCTACTGAAACTGGAGGAAGCAGTTTGCTTCATCTGTGAGCTCACTCATTCCTAAACCTTTTCACATGTGAGCAAAGCCAGGTTCTACCCCTGTCTCTGGAGGATTTTTCTGGAATGCAGGCAAAGCTGCAGTTTTTCAACAATAGTTGTTCTCCACCCCACGGCCCTCCTCTCATGTCTACAGCTCACTGAGAAAGCCAGGACATGATCTGCAGGAGTTTGGCTGTAGAGATTTTGCTCCATTACCATTTTGAGTCTTTGCCGCTGAGCAGCTGAACAAAATGTGGCTCATCCCACCTTAAGGCGGTTTGAGTAATCCTATAGCAACAGCAAACAAATATAGTGAGGAAATTCCCCTTTGCTGAGAAGTCCTGCTGAAAGTGAAATGGGAAACAACACAAGGGGAGTAGGTATTTCACTAAAAAATAGTTTTATCCCATTGGCAAGTATTTACTAGCATCTCCTCTGTGCTCTGTGGTGGGATTTGCATAGATGCCTCTGTCTTAGGGCAGGGACGTGAAGCAAGATGAAGCAGATAATTTCTTCCATCTGCATTACTGATGTACCACTAACAGTTTCTAATAGCTGGTCATGGTTCGTAATGATTTGTTTCTTCTGAAGGCACAAAGTGGGTAACAGCTGGAGCTCTTTGGCTTGGTCTTGGTTTTCTGTCAGGCTTCAGAGTTTCTTACTCAAAGGTATCTGGGAATCAGCTGAAGGGCACTGTACCTGTCACAGTGTCCTCCAGCCCTTTGGTATTAACTGTTCCTGTACTAGCCAGATCCAGCTGCTGTTTCCTCAGGAGACTACCAGGATATGCTTTTTGTGGTTGGTTTTACCTTCCAGAGGTCATGGATTGATCTTTCTGTCCGTCTCAGCCACATACATCCCTAATGCCACCATCCTTGGGAACGGGTCTTTAAGGGATTCTTAAAAGTAACGAGACAGCTCAATAATCTCTCTCCTATGTAAAAGAGGGTGAACTTGAATTTGGTCAAATATTTTCTCTTAGCTCTTGGTAAGAACTGATATGAGCACTTAAGGTTATTTTACATCTCCTAAATGAGACACTGTTTCCTGTGGTTATAAATGTGAGCAGCTGGTAGTCCTCATTTCCCCCTGGCTGACAAGGGTAGCAGCCTTTGTCTCCTGCATCCAGGGAGGGATGCTGACCCCACCTTGGAAAGGGCCAAAGCCAGCCCAAATCAAAGAGAAGCAAGGACTGTACGTACTTGGCAAGCGCTGGCAGGGGGCAGGGGCAGGGCTGGCAGAACGTGGGCACTCCTCTGACAATGTCACCGATGAAGCCATCTGGACATTGCTCGCAGTGCTCTCCTGTTGTGTTTCTCTGGCAGTCCTTAAGTGGAAAAAGAGAGAGTGGTGAAAGTTAGAGGTGCTGCCTAATTCAGAAAGAAAAAGCATTTAGCTGAAGATCCAGCCAAGCTGAATATGTGCTGATGCCAGACACTGACCCTTGAAGGCATTGACAGATGAAGCCAAACCAGCTAGCACCACTACAAGTAACAATGCTATAAATGAATACACTGGCCAGCCAGCAAGTGTTGGCAAGGTGAGGTACAGGACAAAACAGACATATGTGCCTGCCAGGTGCTGGAGCAGAAGCAGTATTGCCTGTCATCGGAGATGTCAGGGGTACTCAGGTGTAGCCGGCAGCTCTGTTTTGAATTGCATGGGCCAGGAGGAAAAATTCCCTTTTACTGAGATGGCAACAAAGTGAAAAATATCTGCTGGTAAATACTATCAACAGATTTCAACCCAGATACAGGTTTCAGCGAGGCTGCTTCTTGGACTTGATGGCTGGAAAACAGCATTGGGGGAATCTGCAGGCAAATGGTGGCAAATACATCAGAGACTGATGTTTTTCTCCTGAGATTAAAAGAGTTACAGCACGAAGGGTTGTGTTATCACCACGCACAGGTGCTGGAAAATGACCACAGCGCCCTAATTCTCCAGTAGTCATTTAATCCCATCACAGAATTCGCCATGCTGTCAGCAGCTGGCATTCCTGGGAATAGCAGGGAAGCTGGCTGTGGGATTTCAGGGGGGCTTGCAGCGGGAGGGAGCTGCTCAGCATGGGGCAAGGGGCACCTTGGCCTCTGTGGTCTGAGCTGCTTCAGCATCACCAGCCTGGGGGTGGGTGAGCTCAGCTCACCGATTTTTAATCTGAGCCAGTCCCTATAGGTTCAAAACTCACTTTCTCTTCCAATTGTGGTGTAGTCTTTGAAGAAAAGAGTACAAGGAAAGAGGAATGTGATTAGGGAAGACATTTAATGAAAACAGTCAAGTTTTACTGGCACAGGCATTGCTAAACGAATTTTGCATGTGAGCACCATAACTTTAGTGCAGAATTTTGTCCTGGAAACACTGTTATTTTCATAAACATGTCCAGATATTATCAATCTACATTGAAAAGTGTCATTTTAGTAAATGACATCCACCCTTGTGAAAGGACATCTGATTATTTTTAACCAGTTTTCCTCATTTGAATCCCACTAAATCCCCTGGTTAGAACTCATTGGTTTAGCTTAGACCCTTTTTAATTCTAGAAGACTTTACTTGTCTTGCTGCATGTTTTATAGTCATACAGAACCCATTGCACAACAACTATTTATTCCCACAAGGCTGTAATTTGGCTAGAGAATACTACAAGAAGTAGCATATGATGAGGAAAGGAATAAAGCCAACATCATTTTCCATGGATCTTTAAATAGATTAAACACCAATAGTTGTAGTGCTAAAGGTGTTTTTTCATGGCAATATTTGCTGTACAGACTGCAGTATTAAAAATGCAGAAAACAAGGTTATTTTAACTAAAAGGTTCTAAAATGCGAGAATGCAAAAAGCTTTACTAGGAGGAAGAGGAGGAGGAAAGAAACTTGGTGAGAACAGAGAAACTGAGAGCACAGGAGGGCAGAGCGGCAGCAATCACCAGGGAGATGTCCAGATCTCGCACTCCTCTCTGGTGAGAGTGCACTAGCTGCGAGGCACACAGTGTGAGCCAGAAGGCACTGGAACGCTAATAGAGGTTTAAAAATAGTCTGCGTTTGTCATTGTTCAATGAAGAAGTGTTTTTACTGTACCACAAGAGAAAGGTAAGAGCATGGGCACTGAGCGCTCAAAGGAAAAGAGCAATTCTTTATCTGAAGCACTGGTGGAGGCCTCAGGTGGGCAGCATTCAGTTGTAGCCTTCATCACGGTCTTCTTTTTTGCTCTGAGCAATTCACTTCACCTCTCTTGTCCTCAGCTTGCCAAACAACACATGGGTATTATCAGAATAAATCTGTTATTGGTTTCCAAAGCTCAGATACTATTGTGATGAACAGAGCAGGGCAGCAGGGGAGCTGATGTTGCTCCTTAAATCTGCAGTGTTTTTCATCTTAAAGGCTTTTCATCTTAAAGGGCTAAAAGGCCCTTTTACCCCGAAGACCCTGTTAGCCGAGTGCTTGAGGCACTTTTGCAGTTTTTCTCTGGTTAGTGATTATGTAAAAGTGGCTTTATCTTATTTCACAAGCTAGAACTCCTCTGGGTATTTCGAATCATATTTTTACAGTGATAAAAAGTGTCGTTATATTTTGCATTCCATTAGCTTGCATCTCCAATAGAACTGCTGACTGCAATAAGCCTGTGAGACATGTCTGAAGGCAGGGAGGATACCCACCCTGCAGCTCACAGGTGATTCTCAGTGCTGAGTGGCACCGCTTTGCTAGTTTGAGAAAAGTGTTCTATTTCTGAATAGGTCACTTCTGACAAAGAAGTAATGATGAGGAAAAAAAGTGGAATTCCTTTCATGGCAATTTTTGTGAAATTGGATTTTAAAAAAGTGCTTTGCTGTAAGAGTTGCAAGTGCTATTCTTGGTGCCGGCATTCATATATGCTTTAGAATGAGAGGCATCATTTATGGTTCATGTCATAAATCAGACATGATTGTTCACATGCTTCCCTGTCTTAGTGGTTTCTTCAAATGCACTTAAAAATTGCAGAAACATTTACTGATATAGGTGTCTACTTTTTCAAACGAAGAAACTCAATATAAAGTTTGCTCTGGTATCCTTTGAAAAACGAGTAAGGCTGAAATAGAAATCTGTAGAAAATGTATCTTAGGACAACAAACACTGAAGGTTAGCAGAAAATTGCTGCCTGTCTTTGTAAAGAACAGAGTGAGACATGGTAAAGGTCATGAAAACAGGTAAAACAATGCAGTTAGAAGTATTGCAACTAGGCTTTATAGTGCTCTGCTTTTTTTAAACTATGTTTCAAATTACAGGAAGTTAAAATTCTAAGTTCAATTCTTTCCATATGAGCATGCTAATACAACCTTTATTTTCATAAAGCAAAAGTCAAGGCAGAAGTGTCCCTTCCTTATGGACACAGCTTCAGAGGATGTAATCCAAGGTAATAGCAGCTGGGCTTCTAAGAGCTTCTATCTGAGGATATGGCATATGCTAATTAATCCATCAGTACACCAGCAGCAGCTTGTCAGAAGATGGAGTGGCTGGAGTGTATTTTCCTGTGTTAGAAAATGCCTTAGCTGGTCCTACTACTCTGCTCTCACCGAGTGCCATCAATCAGGGTGAGCATTTCTATCTGTCCCTTACTGTAACTATCTATACTTTACATATATGAAAAGCACATGAAAAGGTGCTATGGGTGGGTGACTTGGGACTGATTGTCAGCACTGAGCTCTTGAACTCATCTGTCTGGAAGGTAAAGCTGGAAATGCTGTTCTGAGACCACAGAGCACTTCATGTGGTGTATTTCTGCTCAGTAAATACACTTGTGCACAAATAATAATGAAAAGTTTATTGATTTTATTCAGGCAATTGTACTAGGACAAGTTTCCCAGCATAAGACAAACATGCTTTTCTGTAAATGAATATAAGTGAAAATCTGAGAGATGAGAATCTGCCCCATCTTAATTTAGGAACCTGAATGTAGGAGAGAATAGCTCCTTCTAATGGTCTTCAAAGGCACCGGCTTCATTAAATGTACCATTTAGGCAGTTTTAGGGAAATTATTTCATTGGATGGCTAACACTCAGTATAATTCAGGCGAGCTGAACCTCCTCCATAGGAAACAGGTGGCAGACTGGTTTTCCGTATACCCTTTAAAGTTAAAGACATGACCTGCCACAGAGTGGTGTAGAGCACCTGTGCTAGGCACATAATACTGGATGGTATGGGCACTCTCCAGGGGCAACCAAAAGTTAGTACTCAGCCGTATCTCTGGTGAACTTAGCACAACAAAAAAACCCAAAGAATTCTAGGCTCTCAAGTATTATCTGTGAAATCTGGAAGTGTCCTCAAACCCTGGTTAGGAATTCTGAATATTAGTTTGCAGCTGAAAACAGTCATAATTACAATATAGCAGGAGCTGTTTGTTTCATTTTTCCCCCCTTATTTCTTGTTCTTCTGATAGTCTTATAACAATTGTTAATGCAGAAAGACTGCACAAGGATAAATATAGGTAAAGCTAGGGAACTCTTCTACACTGACGTGCAATCTGTATGTATTTATTGCTGAGCCAGTGGATGTTGGCCTGAAGTATAACATTTGGATGTAGATTTAGACCACCAAATTTGGGATATGCCTTCATATCTGAGGTTACAGAACTTCATAGCATTGCCCATGCCAGCATGCTAGAACTCACTGCTGTCACAAAATAATAATAGTGAAAAGAGTATTTCAGCATAATGACTTGAAAGGCAGGAGATGTACATGTTTATCTTTTTAATCTTTGAGGTTTATGATTTCAAGCTTTCTCTCTCCAGCCACTGTAAGATGCAGTGTTAGTTTTCAGAATTTCCTTTGGAAGAAGGAGATGAGGTACCAAAAGAAAACACTAAGTACTGAGCAACTTTTAATAAAGACAACTGTCAACCTAAAATAATGAGAATAACAACAAAACTCCTTTCCTGATCCAGTTTGTGTCAACATACCCCCTCTACATCAAAGATTTTGTGTGTTGAAATTGTCCTGTATTAATGAGTGAAGTGGGAGCTGATGTCTTGCCAAAGCCACCTGGCCCTCTTCTTTCTCAAACCATCACTTGTTTTAGCTAACTGTTGGAAATGTGGCTGTGCTGGCATGAGAGCAACCATAACTTTTCCTCGTAGTCTTGTCCTGACTTCCTATGTGCCTCTTATACCCGCTGCATAGGGAATGGAAGTGAAGAGGTTGAGTGTTGAGGTCACTGTTGCAAGTTTTTGATTGTAGAACAGTTTGGACAACAGCTACTAAGTTAAAACATAGCTAAAAGGAAGGGGATTATCTACATCTGAGGCACTGAGACTTAATACTAATGCTTTAGGCAACTACTGGATACCAAAACACTCTGGAGAAGAGCTGCTTTTTAGCACCAGACTGTTGTAGTTCTGGTTTGCTTTCCAAACTTGTATCACCAAGGTCCCTATAGGTCCATCTTTACAGAAAGAAACAGTGATCTGCAAGCTGCAAGGCTCTTTGTCAAGCCAGAAGTACTTGTGAAGGCAGAAGTACCTAATAAGCTGGAGAGTTTTGCTAGCTCCCTGCTGCTTTTTGCTCATGCTTGATGGATGGTTGTAGATCCACTGGCCATTCTCCAGACCTGCCTTGGCAATCATGTGGAACATATCCTCTTGGGCAGAACTGCCAAATCCATTTTAACTTTTCCACTCAACTGTAAACCCCAATGCTTAAACACAAATCACTTATACCACAATACACTCTATTGTAAAAAAAAATCCATAAAAGGCTGAAAGGATACCAGGGATTTTATCCTCCACACTGTTATGATCCTTTGGTATTTCTTGTTCCAAAAGGCAACAATTTATTTATTTATTTATTTATTTTTTGAGTGCTCTTTAGATGCCTTAAATACATACTGATCAAATATACAGTACTGCGATGATAACAAAGCACTTAGACATTTTTAGGTAGGAACTGACAAATTTACGCTTTACCTTCTGCTATAATGCTCTCTCCAGACATGCTATTCTGCTCTATTCATTTTCATGCATTTATGAAGATCTAACCTCCCTTAATAGTAGAAACCTCGGAAAGGACATTGATAACTCAGTCCAACAAAAATTTTGTCTGGATATCCAATTTCATAATTTTGAAATCATCCTTTCAACCTTCCAATCCATTTAACTGCGTTCATCTGGAGTCAGCGCCATAGTACACCTCAACCGACTTCCTTTTCTAGTGTAGGCAAACAAATTTTTAACATGGTAAAGCCCTGCCCATTATGCTACTATATGCTACTATATGGTATGAGAGCTCATTGTTTTAGACAAGCTGTTTCATCTCCATATGCCACACAGTTCAGAGTTGACCATCACGGCCGCTGTGACACTCTGGTCAGCTGTCAAGTCATTTGAAGCCCACTTCCATCTCTGAATTTTCAAATGTTGAACTGTCAATGGAAATGCTATAAAGAAATAGCTCAGCTACAGGTTGCTGGTGGGGTACGGTTTGAGGGGTGGTGAAGGAGGCAAAAGCATTCCCTTCATAACTTCATAACTTATTAGCAGCAAAACCCAATGAGCTTTATGCAGAAGAAATGCACATCAATGTCTGCAGACTGCCACTGCTGGCTGTTACAGTTTTACCCAGTTAATATCACATATATGCGTGCTTCCAAAATCAAAAGCTAGAAGTTCCTACAAGTGATCTCCTTAGCTAGGACTGAGAAAATTACATTAAAAATCTGAAGTCTAAAATAATTACAAAGAACTGGTGTTTCTTCCTCTACTTCCTCTACATGCATCACCAGATAATGTCTTTGAAATGAAGTGTTATTTGCCATCTCTTTTGTATTATGTCATAAATGGAGCTTACATTGTGCTGGCTGCTCTTCTAACACTTGGGTGATTTTCTATGTCAACAAAATGGACTGAGTGGCTCTTCACTTTTAATCACAGGACCACATGATTGATTTCTGCACCTGTTTTATGTGGATGTCTATGCAAGAAGGGCTCTGTCTGCAATAATTTCTTCTGTCTCGTTAGCTAATGAGATTGATGATTCATTGATTATGTCCTTCAATAAGCTTTTAAAGACTTGCAGATTTGATATACACTCTATGAATAAGCTGAGAGAAGTTTTGAAACAGAACCCTAAGATGGATACTTATGTCAGCAGAAATTAAAGATGTGCGTACTTTACTCTAAGGTATTGTTAATAGGGGTTTGATTTTATTTGATTTCAAATTCAGGGCAGGGGCCAATGAAAATTTCATTAGTTTGTATGCTGTGGGAAATACATTTGCCAAATTGATTTGGGAGATTTGCATAATATGATGGTCTTAGAGCACTGTATGGAATCTGACCCTTACATTTCATCCCTTTTCACGTACTTTTTTCATTTTCCTACTACCTCATTCATTTATTCAGTTCTTATAGTTTAGTTACTATTTAAACTATTAAAAAAAATATCTAACCGCTGAACACAGTGTTATTATAACTTTCATGTTGTTTTCCATCTTTGATAGCAGTGTTAACTTTCAAAATGATTTTTTTTTCATGTTTAAATCATTCTGTTGTGTGAATAAACATGCAGCCATAGGAACTTTTAACTTTGGGGAACATCGGTTCTTCTAAAGAACTCCCCGCCATATGGGTACATACTCCTTTCTGCCCCAGCCTCAGCCCCAGCAGGCTTTGGCCAGATCCGTTCCTGTGTTTCTCCAGAATAGTCCTTAGGGAAGGCTGCTTTGTTCACTGATTCTAATACAAATAACATTATCAACCGTCAAGTCTCCTTTTCCCAAATTACTTGCATTCATTCATCTAACATGCTTCTTCCTGCTGTAATTCAAGTTATATTTTTATTTCTCTAAGTTTTTCTTCTCCAAGGCTTTCTCAGTCACATTTTGCAGTTTACCAATTTCATCAGGCTTCCGATCTTTCCTGGAAATTTCGAAATGCTCAGGAAAGTCCCGTTACTGCAGTTCCCATGGGCATCTCTGGTTCTGTTTTATGCTATCAAACCTTCAAAACCCCTTTTCCTTCTGTTCTTTCCCTCTCCCCTTTCACTCTTATTTCACTTAAGCCTTTTCACTCTTCCTCTGTATTTAGACGTAAGTGACCTGAGCTTAATGGCTTCTTAAATCATTCAGATAAGCTATCAAATGGTTTATTTGAACTGAAGTAATAAACTCGAGTTTAGCTCTTCCATTTGTTCTTTACTACCTGGCTGGTTCTGAGAGTTTAGTATCCCAGAGAAACACCAGTCAGGAATGAACATAAAATTTCAGATTATTTCCTGCTGATACAGTAATGTGGTTTTTTTTTTTTTTCCTTTATTTTTGCCCAAACCCTTGACATTGGCCTTATTTTTGTAGAAGACAGGAAACAAGTCTTCTGCTGTGTTTGCAAACTAAGGATATAAGCACTTCTCTACTTCATATACTCCAGAAACTCTCTGGTCACCAGAAGCAGACATTTGTCAAGCTCTCTCTCTTGTTCCCAGGTCTTCCATTGGACATTTCCTCTTTGGCATCATTGTGAGTTGACACTAAGAGGACAATCATCCCATGAGCAAAAGTCTTGTGCATGTGATGGAGAATAGCTGGGAATGCCTGGCAGTGTAGAACCACTTCTAAAATTTAATATTAAACCACTAAGCCATTATGTGTTCTGCAGAAACCAGCCAGTCCTAAGCACACTGCAGTGGTGAAGCCGTAACAATTGTCTCACTGTCTTCCTCCCACGGGAATAAAAATGGTGGGAAATACGCCATGGAGCACGGCTCTATGTATTTGTATAACTGAAAATAACTTGATAGAGGCTGCAACAATGCAAAGTATGAGAATTTTATCAGGCCATTTTATGAAGAGACAAACTGAGGGCAAAGATTTATGACTTGTCAAATGTAACACATGGCAGAGCAAGGAGCTCTGGGCTCTACTCCTGCTTGCAAGGCTGTAAAGAGTACACTAGTGCCTAGCTCCTGCTATGTGCTTCAAATAAATTACACTGTTAACTTCCACCTTTTTTTTTTAGTGTATTACTGCTCTGATTGCCCACTAGTAATTAGAGTTAATTTTACTGGACTGATTTTTGCTCTGGAGCTACAAGTGATCAACTGCTAATACTAAGTCACAGATTTCTGAACGAGCTGATACTGAGTGAGACCAAACATGTGGGAAATTGTAATACTACCTCAGAGTTCAACACACTCTTCCCTTGGTGTATTATTTCAACCTCCTCATGTTGTTCCTTCACAGCAGGAGGCTGCCATGAAGCAGAATTACTATGAATAACACATGTATATACACTCACAGGGGTCACTCACCATTGTAAATTGTTTACATGATATACAGCACTGTATTCATAAAGGGGAGAATGAAATGTGTTTGAATTTATACATTTTTCTCCAGGGATATACAAAACTCTTTCCATATTTCTGATGGACTAAAAATTTTCTCCAGCATACTGACTCTCACAAATACTGCATGCAGGAAGTGTTCTGAATCTGCAGAGATTATTTAAGTAAGTGAGAATGAAATTTGGCCAGGATAATCTTATTAATGTATTGATCTTGGCCTTACTTAAAATTGCCCTTCAGCAAGAAGCTCCTGTGGTACAGGCACTACTTTTGCTGTGTATTGAAACTGAACACTGGTGTTAATAGAAGAGTCAGACCATAGTTTGTTGGGTTTGCCTGGGAAATATTTCCTTTGCATGAAGCCTCATGCAAGAGTGAAAGAAGGTGAAAGGGTTCATGTTATCAAAAAAAAGAAAAAAGTACTGTTATTTAGTGAGGGATCAGCAGAGAAGTCAGGAATTCCTTACCACACAGGTTCCAGATCCATCAAGACATCTGTTTGCATTACCATTGCAGTTGCAAGGAGAGCATTTTCCTGAGCTGGTACGGTAAAATCCTTCTTGGCATCTCTGCAATGAAAAAATAAAAATAAAGTATTTCCTATGCACAAGTATTCAGAGAGTTATGTTTGGCCGAGAGGCAGGACAAAGCAAAAATTACAACCATCAGGTCTCCCCAGAGCATACTGCACAGCCCCATCATCACAGACCACACACGCGCTGCTGAACTCGAGTCTGATCTTTCACTCTCTGCCCTGGTGCTGCTTTTTTGCCTTACAGTATTTAAGCTGTCAGCATTCCTGCCTGTGTCCTGCTCCTGGCCAGCAATGGGTGCCTGCCTGGGGGTGAAGAGCTGGCAGATTCTTGTGGCGTTTTGTGGTAGAAGATGATTTAACTAGAAATTATGGTCCTTATTCAGTAAAGAAGGTGTATTTGTAGGAAAATAATAACTTTCACTTAAAAAAGAAAAGCTTTAGAAAATTTACGTCAAAGCTTTGATGAGCTTTGGATGAAGAGCCTAGAGGAGACAGAAACATATCTACAAAGATCAATGCTGTTCTGACTGAAAGCTGGCTGGCTGCTGTGAGGCCTGCCAAAGCAGGACTATCTGTCTGTCTGTCTGTCTGTGAGGCTGGCAAGATGTGCCAGTGATAACCTGTTATCATTCCGGGAAGTAACCAGTCCCTGGGAGGTACAACCATTCTTCAATCATTCTTCACGTGACATAATAAATAAAGCGGGAAAGACTGCATGAAAGATAAAACTTCCTTGTTTCTTAAATGTGTGGCTGTGCCTGGTGTATATAATTTAGTACTTTTGATAACTTACCAAAGCTTACCAAAATTAAACAGAAGGTTGTCAATATCTAAACCACCTTCTTTAAAATACTAGTTAGAGCAATAATATAAGGAATCAGAAACACAAACAAAGCTATTAATATGTCCCTCTAAGACTGGAAAATAAAATAAAATGAAATAGGATAGTTTTTGTTTTATGTGTTACATGTAAATTCTTGCTCTTCACTAAGGAACTTCTACCTCATTACGCAAAGCTGGTGAGATGCAGAGGTTGACCTCAGGAGCAACCTCTGTTACTCAGGCAGCACCTGCTCAACCTGAGCAGCCTCCCTGTGTCACATGTATTTTGTTAGATCCGTGCAGACTCATGAATTTTTGGATCCTGAATCTCTTACCCTTGATTAACTTTTGCAATGTTGTTGTTGCAGAGCTGCAGGAATTATTTGCCACACACCGTTTCTGCTAGCATTTACAAACATTATCCCTGAGGTGGCTGTCAGGGCCTGAGAAATGCCAGGCTCTCCTGGAATAATTTTTGTGCTGCCTCTACAGCACTTTGTATATTGTCTGGCTCTTGAGGTCACTTTCCCTTGCAAAAAGTGGGAGAAGTGGGAAGATCAAGAGAATCAGAAGGATATGATTCTTCTTCCATTTGTATGAGCTATGAGTCTTCTTATTATATCGTAGTGATCTAGTTAGGACTATATTTGATTTATATCCCACTCTTCCTCATTTTCCTGGGCTGCCCTGAAATAAAGGATGATTTCTTTTCTGCACTGAGCCAGCCATTGCTTCTCATGCCCACTGTAAGCCATGACATGAACAGCAGATCTACAACATCAAATGGAGCACTGCACAGTGATACCTCCACTAGCTGTAAAAACTAGCCTGTGAGTAATATTGCCAAATGGCTCTGCTGGTGGCTGTGGCTAATTAACCCCCGCACAGTGCTATGGCCATATTGCATCTGGGACTTGAACTTGTACATCTGCAGGGTGCTGAAGCTGTGGAGCACTTGTAGCAAGAGCCAGCAATCCCGAGATCCATCTGCATGTTAACTTCCATTCTCAAGGGTGGGTGGATACTTCTATCCAGCCAGATAAGCTGCTTGTTTAGAAAATAATGTGTCTTATGAGATGACTAACAGCAAGCTTTAAAAATGAGGTTTACAAATGAATCATTAATCCAATCTTATCCCAGAGAGCTCTGAGAAGCTGAGATGAACATAAATGGAAAACTTGGTTGCCTTTACCATTCTTACACAGAGTATTTTATTTGGTTTGCTTTGGAAACACTTTCTTACATAATAGCTCCTAGGAGGAAAGGCCTTCGTATCATAGCCACTTTGGGACAGCAGAACTACTATCTATTTGTGCTGCTTGTTTCTTTCACTTGTTTAGTCTCAACACAGAGCTGTAGGACTGGGTCCCACCAGACTGAGGATTTCAGCTGAATGATTACGCCACACACTGTGGAAGGGAGATATGTAGTTTTTAAATTGAAAACAGATTCTTATCCCAGAGTCTGTCTTGGCAATACTTCTATCCACCCATACAGATCTAAGGCATGTTACATTCTCTGATGCCCCTCTACTGGTGGGTGGTCCTAGTTGGTCCATTTGTGTCTGCCCAAAAGCTTTCTTGGTTCTGCAGGTCTAAGCAGAATCATTTTTTACTTATGGTAGTGAATATGGGCAATGGAAATATTTGAGTGCATGTAAAGGTGTCTGTGCAAATCCTTTGGTCAGCCATAAAGATCACTTCCTTTATACTTTAACTAAGGGAATGCATGCATTGCAGCAGTGAGTGGGCTTTCATCTAGTCCACTCACCTGCAGTAACAACTCAGGTGCAGTTCAGTGCAACCTCACTGGTGCCAGATGTACGGGCAGGATTGTACAGTCTTTGTTGAAGTCCACTGGGAACCAGTTTACCTCCTGTTCTGAGCAGATACACTTCCCAGTTCCTCAAGACATCTGCCTCAGTTTTGGCTGCCTCTGCTATTCTTGCTATCAGAGCCTTTCTTGCAAATGAGGTGCAAGGTCCTAAGTCACCTGGTTATTTACTGGCAACGTTTTTTCCCCACATTATTTAAATCATCACAAAAACTTGGAATGTGCTGATGCTTACCATTTTAATACAGTATTTTAAACCATGGGTTGGATCTATTTAAACCAAAAATGAGATATTGACAATCAATGCTATGAGGGAAGTGGGAATGAGGGGAAAATGGGATCCAGATTTTCTCTTTTGGGTTCAGGAGTTCTCTCAGGCATTCTCAATTATTCTGTTATATTTTTGTTGCTCCTTGCCCTACTAGTGATAATGGAGTGATTGGTTAGTTGTTCCAGGGTATGAGCCAACATCATATTTATAAAAAGAAGTGTCAGAGTGTTGAGCTAATTGAGGGATTCAAAAGGCCGAATGTTCTGGGAGTACAAAATAATTGCACACAAGCACAAACAGGTCTGGAACAAAATGGAAATACCCTCCCTGAAAAATCGTTATGCAGGCAATTGAGTGAGGAACATTTCCATCCACTGTCTCTTTCTGAAAGGTGAAGACAATTAGTAGGCCAAAATGCTAGGTCTGCATTAGCAATTATGTCTTCACAATTATTAGATTTTTTTTTTTTTTGCCCAAGGGACAAAGTTTGTTCCAGTTCAAGCTAAAAACTCCAATCTAATGTGGATCTTGCTGAGCTCTTGAAAATCTTTTACACCCGTGGTGCCTTTATTTCCCGTCCCCTTCCATCTGGATTTAATTATTACATTTCTTAAAAACAAGAACCAGCTGCAGTGCTGAAAGCACTGTTGAGCCTGCAGTCATATTCTGCTTCTTCAGCCCCTTCTGCTGGTATGGGTGCAAGATGGGATTGAAGGTGGAAGACAATCCACATACACAGGGTATGAGTTTACTCTCATATTATATTCAAGAAGTTCCACTGATTTCATTGCAGCTGCTCCTGATTTGCACCTAGGTAACCGAGGGCAGAATCAGGTCCCTGTTCTTTCTGTGCTGCTGGCTGGCAGTAGTGGTGTGACCGTGCTGGGGTGGGTATGTTTGCTGTGACCCTGCCTCTGCTGGCTTGCTTTCCCAACAGAAGAGTGCCGTGCTGGGAACATGCACAGAGTGTTCTCTGTGGTTACATCTGCATCAGCCAGCTGAAGGAGGGCAAGGCATGGTTTCAGGCACTGGCTTCTGATCATCCATGCTGACTGATGGTTCATTTTCTGCCGTGATTTTGCTCTTTGACAGACTGTGATTTTTCCCAGCAATGTCCAGGCATAGCTCAGAGCATGGCTTCTGTTAGGATGTATTCCCACATGGCAGTCTGCATAGGACTGCTCTTTTCTGGGCAAACGTGGAGAGAACTTCAGCATGTGGACATAGACTGTGTTACACTACTTGACTAGGAGGTCCCCGCACTGCTTTATTCAGTAATTCAGATGTAGCCATTGACTCTCTCATCTAATGGTAACAAAACATGGCATGTTTCTTTAGTTAGAACTGGAAATTGTGACTTTCTTTGAATACATAAACACACAAAGGATCTCTCTCTTCCACATTTTATTGTGGCTCCCTTGGATTCACACCAGTGTTTGTTATTTCCAGAGTTCTCTCCTGAGTGCTGAGGTACATGAATGGATGTGGATTCAGGGTTAAATGGTCTTCATTAAGACATTTCAGCCTTTGTTATATTCATTATACTCATGCCTACCAGTCTTGGACCAGGGATCTCATTACATTTGATCCAAAACAAACCACAGGAAAAAGACGGTGCCTTCCTCCCGGACCATTGTAAAAGAGGAGAAAGCTAGTGCACTTGGGGAACTGAATCTGAAGAACAGCACTCGAAGTAGCAGTCGTGGCACATCACCTGCCAAGTCACTGCTAACTTTAGTGTCAGCTGAGACTTGGTTGTAGTGGCCGGCAGTGTTGTGCTCTTTGCTGATAGAGTCACAAGGTGTGCTTCCTTCCAGGTCTGAAAAGGATCCTCAGTGAGCTGCATGGATGTTCAGACATCAGGGCAAAGATCAAACATGACAGTATTACTTAGTGGATTCTCACTTCAAAGGTCTGTTAAAGATAGTAAAAGTGAGTGCAACCTGGGCACAGTTGAATTCTCTAAACTCATGGGCTTGTGATGAAATGAAAATTAACTTAATTAACCTAATATCCTAAATCTATCTGCAAAAATATAAAGAAGTTCTATCCTGTGTCATAAAGACCTGTATGTTGTGTAGACGAGTGTTTTTTTGATGCCAAGAGGCAAAACTGCACTTTTTTTGTTGTTGTTTCTGGCAGCCCCCACACGTTAATTTTTCATATGCCAAGAGGCTAGGTAAATGATTGTACCATGATTTGTGGTGTGCTATCCAAGTCATAGTAACTGTTCCTGATCATGCCTTTGGTGGAAGAGAATGAAATTAATTCTCATTATCTGTTATCTGCTGATGGTCAAGAACATACATAGTTACCTCTGGCTAAGCTGACACACCACAACTTGTTCCCCTGCTTTATCTTGATGGTGTAGCAAGTTCATTAGACATATAGTTTCATTTTGAAAAGATTTTTATGCATTTGAGATTCCATTTTTCTGCAGTTTGACCTGTTCTGTAAAAGTGGTAACAATTTTGTCAGATGACCTGTACTTAAGAGAGTTTTAGTCTGAGAACTGTAAAGTCTGGTGTGACAGGCTATCTTTCAGTCAAAACATCTGTGGAGAACTGTGACAGATATTATGAATTATTTGCAGAATAGTATTTATCACTTGACATAAATTGATTAACAGTTTCAGAACTGTGAGACCCTTGGAAGTCCCCACTGTCTCTTATGGAGTGAAAAGAAGAATAAAAAACAAACTCTAGTTGAATGTTATCAAGCCCAGGGAAAAGAAAATAGAAAAATGTTGCTCCTCTGATACAACAGGCATCATATCAGCCATAGATACCCGTCAAGCTAGGACACACAGGTAAATAAACCCCAGGTTTTTCATGTGTTGATGAAAACCATCAGACACATTGAGTGGAGCAATGCCCCTTCTTGACAGTCTCACATCAAGCAGTAATGTTTTTCTGGAAGGTATGGTTCCAACAAACAGAAGTTTAGGACTCCACATAATGCTAAATCCCTGAAACTCTACATCTTTTACTCTACAGGGGTGAGCGGATACTCTAAACATCTTTCACCCATTTTAAAAATCTGTGTCTGAAAGAGAGACCAGTCTGCTGGAAGTGCATGGCATTGCCATGGAAACAACAGCCCTCTGCTCCTTGGGGACATTCCCAAACCCAACCAAAACATGCTTGCTTTTGTTTATTTTTTTTTTACGAGCAGTATTTGGAATTGGCAGCCACAGTTCTGAGGCCTTTTTGAAGATTGTTTGCTTAGGCCAACTTGAGATAAATAGCCTACTGCCTTTCCCAAAAATAAAGATGTTTTCCTGCTTGAATATCTCCCAGTACTTTCATTTATGTAATTATTTATTAGGAATAAGAACATTAGACAAACAAGTCTGGGAAAGCAGTCCTCTACTGTACATTTGATGTTCTCCCATTTTTTCTGATTTCCTCAGAATAGATAGGACTCTTTTCTGAAGAGCATCTTGGTCTTCGTCACTTACAGTAGGGTCTTTGCGTTCAGAAATACTCCATCCCCAGCCAAGCACTCACAGAAAGCACGCCAAATTTTCAGCATTCGTCAGATCCCACTTGGCATGTCTATGTCAGCCATGAAGACAGGCCCAGGCGGAACCCCAGAGGACCTCCCTGCCCCAGATGCAGCGCTGGGCTAACACAGCTGTGGCCATGCTGGTGCAGGGGCATCCTGGCCAGCAGCCTCCGCAGCTGGACGGCAGGGCTGTGTCTGCAGGCAGCCCGAACCACAGCAGGCTGGGAGTCATCAATGTGGAGACACCCACATGGGAAGAAGCCAGCTAGACACTCTTTGTATGGTTTAATTCTTTCTGTACTATAACGTGTCTAAAGTAGGTCAGCTGTGCCTATTGCTCTCTACTGACTGCGAAGGGGAGCTTGGAGGGCTAGCTCACGTGCCTGTGCTGCATACAAAGTCTGAGGAGATGAAACCTTTCGCACATGTCAGGTGTGCTATGCTGTGCAGAAGTGTCCAGGTTACAGCTGCTGTGACATCAATCTGTCCAAACTGGTGGACACCCTGTACCTTTGGAGAAGTACAAAGGGTTCTGATGGTCTGGTCCGCCAGTGAGTATGTTCAGGTAGAGAAAGGGGATGGAAACCTTTGTGACCAACAGGTCCCAATGATTCTCTTTCCACATTTGAGTTAGGTTTATTCCGGCCAGTTCAGAGAGTGATCATGGGATGCTTCCCTTTGTCCAGATAGTGTCTTCTCTGATATTTACAGGTAGCCAGCCAAGGGAGCTCTATTATATCACCCTGTACTGGTGCAACCTTCCCCACTGAGTACTTGTGCATTCGAACATCTGTAAACAAAATATTATCAGCCCATCTCTGAAATGAGATTTTCCTGCTTTGGGAGGCAGACAGCATACATAGATGGTAGGACCTTTAATAAAGCTATAATTCTTAGGAAGAGTTTTAAAATACCACTGGACATTTACTATCTGGAAATCGATTTTATTGCTGCTAGCAGCTCAGTCCTGCTTCAACTTGATGGACAGCATAGAACATATTTAAGAAAGAAATCTGTAAGAAATTATTATTAAGACTTTCTATTGACATCCAAAATACTCGGTGCTCACTGCAAACAGTGACTTTAGTTCTAACACAGGCCTGTGAGATAAAGATTATCCCATTTTACAGAGAGCAAAACTGATCCTGTCATCGTGTTAGTCTTCTTGTGTTCATTCCTGACACAAGTTGCAATTAAGCACTGTAGATAAAGCAGGGAAGAGGAGCTCTGATGCTGTGAGTGACTTTGACAATTTGCAGAGCTGGTGACTTGCGTAAAACTCCCTGAATAACTATGCAGCTAAGCTCTAGCACAGAAAGGAGCATCACCCCATTCTAAGGATGTCTCCTGGTTCCCTCCAAAAGGCACACTTTTTACTTTGCCAGTCTAGGATGTAAGTAAACAAAGTGGACATCCTAGCTTAAACCCGCTCTGGATAGGCACAAACTGTATGACTTATCATACTTGGAAAGCATTAACTAGAAAGCAATCTTCTGTACCTTGGACAGACATATGAGTCTACTTCTGGTGTTCCATTCAGCAAGAAAGTACTGAGGACACCAACATGACTTCTATATCAGCTTTTCAGCTCAGGACATAATTGACTTCCAGTACCTTTAAACATCGACTTTTAAAATCCAGACTACCAGTTGTAGACTGATCATTTCTTACTCCTTGGGAGCAAGCTAACAGACGTTTCAAATTCCTTAGGTCAAAGACATGTTATTCATAAACATAGACACAAAGATTTAATTCTTCTTCCATTTGCTAGGAACTTTATGCAAAAAAAAAAGAGCTATGATAACACTGCTCTCCACTGTCCTGACTCTCCTGCCTTTGGTGATCTGCAGGAGAAACCCCCTCCATTTGTTGCCAAAACACAAAATCCAAAAGATGTACAGTATGCACTGTGTGCAACTGCAGCTCAGTGGTGGCATGTGCTGCTGGTGAACAACACGCTCAGGAGTCCTGGGCCCTTTGGCCTCTTATACAGCCACCAGGCACTTCACTGACCACGGTAAAGGTGCTTAACTGCTGGAGACTAAATTTTGATTTGACCATTCAGCATGTGTAGTATTTAGGAGTATCTTATGTCTTCAGGGGGTCTCAAAAATGTGTGTGTACACGGGAGGGGCAAGAGTTAAGTGGGGGAAAAGTATGTAGCTAGATTTGTTCTGCAGGACCCTAGTGCTGACTCAGCCATGCTGGTTGCTGCCTTGATCCCAGAGGACCGGATGGATTTGCGTGTTCACTAGAAAACCTATGAACTACATTTACTATGTAGGGTCAGAAGATGGGAAAACTTGTATGCATTTCCCCCTTTTCTAAATGCATAAGCAGCTGTACTGGGCCCATCAGAGAGTCAGTTTGCCAGACTGATAGGGTGTTTATTAATTAGTGCTCTGGTTTGAATGGTCTACACGGACATGCCTTTAAGTTATGGAAATGGAAACCTATTTCTGGCACTGGATGAACCACCAAAAGCTTTTATTCCCATCTCACATCTTACCCAGCCAACATTCCGCTCATCCACACAGTGCGTGATGCTCAGGTCTACTTCATGCTGGAGGGTGTGGGTAAGGAACTCTCTGGTGCTATCTCACCAGCTCTTGCTAGAAACACTTCTGTACCAAATATTGACTACAGCTGAGAAAACCTGTTAAGTAAGTTTTGGGATGAATTTAACTGATAAAGAGTAGAACTATGTCTCCAGGAGACAGTACCTATTTTACAGGTCCAGCAGCTCATGTAAGATACCTGAGCAGTGTGCATCAGCAGGTAATCTGCCTTTCCTATTTGACCTAACTAACCATGAAAGACTGTCTTGCCACACTTCATAACCAGAAGATAACAAACCACTGAACCCAGCATCAGATACTGCCAGACACCCCTGTATGATCTGACTCCTGATTTGTGTTTTCTGAAAGGGTAGGGCTGCAGTAATAACTGCATGAAAACGGTGCTTGTAATATTATTTGCTGTTTTGTAAATTATTTGACATTTCTCCTCTTCTTCACAGCTTTTATTCTCATCTGTTCCACACATGAACACTAGATGACTGTTCACAAGATCACCAGCAACGTGTAATTAAGAAATGCAGAGCTAAACTCTGCATTTTTTCCCATAATACCTACTACAGGAGAAGCTTGAAAGGGTGGTCTCTGTCTCTCAACAGCTGAAATGGCTGAGATAACAGACTGCTGTATTTAAACACTGATTTTTGTTACTCTTCCAACCCGCCAAAAGGATCCATCTCTACAACTACATTTGATCTAACTTCAGTAGACCATGTGGACAAAGGATGGATCCTATGTGAAGTGTACGACTTGGGGTAAAATTTGTCTGATTACTTTCTCTCTGCTTTGTTTTCTTCTAATTCTTTGAGGCAGGAGAGAGATATTTCTAGAAGGTGTGCTTGTGCTCTTTATATACAAGTATTTGATGACAGCCTCAGTATTGTCCCAACTGTCATTCATATCCCTGCCAGTTTTTTACGATCTTAACTATGCAGTTGCAAATCATTTGCCTATCAGTTTATTCTAGTCCTCCTGTCCCCCAAATTTGACGGATTTGAATTTGGCAAGGGAGAAAGAATAATCATGTGGATAGAGATTTGTACAGTTAAAAAACATGGTAGGTACTTGTAGCAAGAAAGGCTTTGCTGGAGACAGCATGTTCCAATATGTCAATTTATATATAGTGAGGTATTGATTAAATCCATGGCTCCTCAGATTATATTTATAGTACACATTCACTCTAGTTTTTATTTATAGGTTACCTTTTAGTCTTGTCTATATTATGTGTCTCTCTTGTTGGCAATGAGGCTTGAATGTCATTTAGAGTCTTACAGTAAATGCCAACCAGATGAGATGGTCATTCATTGGCCCTTCTTGGGGGAGGCCTCTGTACTTCTCTTTGGCTGTTTCTATTAATGGAGCATCTGATGGGTTGTGGATCTCCACCTGCCTCCATTGGCTCCCACAGCCCTTCTGCTGTTGCCTTGTTCTCTACTCATGCTCATGTCCTCCCTGTCCTGCTTTCCATTTGTCCTTCTCCACTTCGACTTTCCCTGCACCTGGTTCTAGTCACTCACCCTCTTCAGGATCTACCCTTCACCTCTAATCTACTAACGTCTTCACAGCAACAATTTCATTACGTTAGTTGAAATTAACATAAGGAAAAATATTCCTTCCCACTGAACAGATGAGAAACTTGTCACCTTTTTTTCTGTGCATGAGCTCCTCTGTCCTTAACTATGTTCACAAGGATATTGGGTCTCAACAAAACTCATGCTTATGCTCATGTCTTGTGTGACCATGAACCTTACTCTTTTCGTTCAGTTTCTCTATCTGTAAAATGAAATAATGACCATGGTCACACAGAATCACAGAATGATTGAGGTTGGAAGGGACCTCAAGCAGGGCCACCTAGAGTTGGTTGCCTGGGACTGTGTCCAGATGTACCCAGTGTAATCCTAGATTACAGTGTCCCAGATGTACCCAACATAATCCACAGCAATGACACAAGTCAACAGCTTTGTGTCTTTTAAGGGAACCAGTCAGAACCACCAGGAATAATGAATATCCTCACATGGGATTTGCTTTCTTCAGATGTCTGTGGTGAATATAAAGCTGTTTCTGGACCTAAGAGTTCCAGTATTTTTAATCTGGTCCTGAAACAACTTCTTTGTCTTCCAGCTAAACAGTCATGTTTTAAAGCCATTTGTATATTTACACAGCACCACTCGGAGTTGTCCCGTCTTTCCCTTTTCTTTTTTTCCATCCTTTCTAAGGGATAGACCACACTCTGGTATTTGAGGGCAACCTTTATCAGTGACCTGTGAGGACTTACTGTCAAAGCATACCAGATATGTGAAAAGGAATAGTCAAAGAGGGTAAGGAGAAAGAATTATATTTCAGTGTTAACATTTCACATGAAAAGTTGAAACTAACTTTGTGGGAGAGCTTTTAAGATACTTAAAGAAAATCTGTTTTCTTCAGTTCATGAGGAAGAAAATATGAATACGGAAAAATCTATATGAGTTTTTTTTTTAAAGTATCTTTCAGGGTATTTGTTTTTATTAGATACAATGACTAAACCATTTTCATCTACTTGAAAAAAAATGAAGACCTGGAGCTCTTACTGAAGCTACCAATACCATTAGTTCTGCTGATAACTTTCCCTTTTAACCCGCCCTGCTCATTTCTCTTAGTTCATTACACACATCTTCCTAGACTAGGTCTTGACTATGGAGGAGGTTGCTGTGAGTTCTTTGAACCATTGTGCTAAACTATAACTAATTTTAAAAATAAAATGTCCTTGTGAATGCCTTTTCTAAGAGCTGTCATACTTCACTCTATCTTAAGTTGTCATTTGAAGAAATAAATGGATTTCAAGTTCCCAGACCTTGAGTAACAGCAAATTCAAGACTGTCTTCATACTTAAACCTATAAATTACTATGAAGGGACATTTCAGAATGTTTTTTGTCTTTTCCTGGAGAATGAGGCTTTCAGAAGTTAGTGACTGACATGTTGGCCAGACATGCTTGACCATCAAAGTCATTAGAAGGAAAGAAAGGCAGAAGTCTTGCTCTACACTGTGAAGTACTCCATAACATGCAGAGAAAAGCAGATATCTGCTTCGAAATTTTATTTCTTCTTCATTGATTTTTTCTAAATTTGTCTGAGCTTTGGAGCCTCACAAACCTAGAGAATTAAAAACAAACAAGATTGCTCACCAGCTTCCCCTTAGGCCTCCAAGCTCTATTTATAACTTCTATGAGCCTTCTTTACCTCTAGTCTACAGTATCAAATTCTTCAGAACTAGAATGGTCACATTCTAACTATTATTACTGGATAAATTAATTCAGTGTGTGACATCATAGCTAGACAGTTAATTACCTTATTTAATAGGACACTACAGCTGTTGGAGAGCTGTCTGCATGCAAAAAGCACTCTGTATTATTCACCATTTCAAGGACAGAAACCTCATGCATATTAACCATTTGCAATTTCAAATTTATTTTTAAAACTGTAAACATTTCTGAGAGGAACATATTTTTTAGCTTAGTCTCCAAATCAATATTCATGATAGTTTTATAATAAGTACCCTGGTGTAGTACATTAAATTCCTGTGTCGTTCTCTTAGATTTCTGACATTGTTAACTGTGAAATATTTATTACTTCCAGTACTCCGCTGATGTTGCAAATTAGGAATTAACCAGAAGTTGATGAAGAGTTTTGGGCACGATACTGGTAATATTTTTTTATCCACTTATCCTGACAGGTATCTCAGTTCTAATTATAGTTAATGAGATTACAAACTGAAGCAATTATGTGAATTACACAATAACAAGCTTTCTGTTTTGTTATTTAGCTTGCAAAGTTAAGGAAAATTCTTTCTTACTGAAACAGTCATTCAGTGAAAACCCCCAATATTGTTGCACATACTTATTTTTTAAATTAAATTCTAGGATGAGATAGGTTCAATGAAAATTAAAGCCTCACTGAGTGCATTTGCCACAGGTCTGGGCAAATTAATATAATAATGGGGTTTTCTAGGTAAGTGATATGAAATGCCCATTAAGGCTGCAGTGGTGTGTTTTTGTGAAGCTCAGTAATTTGAATCTTCAAACATAAAAAAAAAAATAAAGCAGTGACACTGGTTTTGAATCTGTAATCTTTTAAAGTAAATGAACTGTGCAACGGGTGATGAAACAAATTAAACCTTATCTTCTGTTACTAGTGTCCTTTTGTCATCTCCTGTGTGTGGATCTCAATTTTGTCCCTTTTTGTCTGCATCTCTTGTGATGCTCCCACCTCAGAGCAGAAGCCTATGGCTGGTCTGGAGCTGTGCACACAGAGTCTGGCCAGTCTGCAGCTGCTAAAGAACATATCTGATGACTGAATTTAGTCTGGTTTTCCAACTGCTGCTGTGTTAAGCAACAACTTAACACTATAGGAGCTCCATCATTTATATATACGAAGATGTTGAGTTTTCCTGAGAATTTACTGAAAAAGTTGTGATTGACTTAAGCAAGGTGGGTAAAGGTCCTAACTTAATAATAGCCTAATTTGAAAATTTAATTTGTTTTCTTATCCTTGACAACTGGGAATATTTATGTATCACCTGAGGATCTTCCGAAACAGAAGTTTATTTTTGATGATAATAAAGAACAGATTATTATGCTGATGGAGACCATCTTCTTGAAGTTTTAGACAAAGATCTCAGAGACTGCTAAAACTAAAACTATCAAGACTTAAACCAGCTGCTCCAGTCCTAAGTAAAATCCCACTGGTGGGCAAGGCATGGAACAAAAGTTACCTCTGTTTCTCCCTGTTGTATAGCAGAGCTAAGAGATGGAGGGAAAGTTAATATGGTTAATGGCACAGGGGTAATCTCCAAACCAATAAGCAAAGCAGAGTGTGGACAACAGGGAAAAATGACAAGGACCGCCTCCCCCTTCTTCATCCCATTGACACTCTGTGCTTTTTTTCCTTGACTGGAGTTGTGTATGCCTCCACTGTAGCAGTGACAGAGGAATGATGACTCCCGAAAAACAAGGAGTAGCTGAAAGCCAGATGGCTTTACGCAGAGCAACAACATTATCTAGTACCTTGACTAAGTAATTGTATTTGATTTTTAAAAAATTTCCTGTGTTGAAAACGTTTCCAGACTGTTACCCCTTCCCCAGTCCAAGTGGAAAACAAAATGCCATTCAGCAACAGAGGTGGAGTTGGATCCAACATAAACATTTCTCAGCTAGGCATTCTCCATAGAAGTGCAGAGTCATTTTTTCCATATACAGTGGGAAAGACAAAGCCTCTGCTTAAAAGGCATTCTTATCCAAAAAGGGGAGGGCTAAAATGTTTTAGCTGTCTGCAAGCTGGCTAAGGATTAGAGATTAATACTACCCTCTGCTCTAAAGTGCTTATTAATGCAGACACTAAGTAAAAACTTACTTTTATAGATGATCACTGTTGGAAATAGAAAATCTGCAACTGGAAAGGTAGCTATTTGGTTTTCCTCTTTCAAACAAAATGCAAACTTTATTCAAGGAGAACATTTTGCAGGAAAAAGGATAAATAATTGTGCATAGTTTCCTCATTAACCACCCTCCACCCAGTCCCCACAAAACGTTCACATGAGATTTGGGTACTGAGTCATACTTTCTCCTCCTGAGTTCCTCTGATAAGTGGCAAATAATCAGTTGACAAGCTACAGTGCTCCCTGAGAGATTTCCAGATAGAGATAAAAATTTTCAAGGGATTAAAAAATAAAAGTGGTCTTTAAAGTAGGTACGACTGTGCTTGTGGGACACATAAAGCTGAGAAGGTAAATCTGAAGCTTCCTTTGACTTCCCTTTTACAGCAATTCCCACCCCCCTCAACCCAGATTGCTAGTATTTATTCATTTGATCTTGCAGCTCTTTGAAATGTTGGAATCATGATGGAGACATATAGCGACCCACTTGACCAAGAGCAAAGGCATCAATTTAAAACCTGTTAGCATGAAACACAAACCATGGTGTGAAAAACTTGAAAGATAGGAAAAAGAGCTTTCATTCACCACTGCATCCTAAGGGTGGCCCAACTGTGGACAAAACAGGCAGCTGCTGGGGATGGCTGACGGGAAGATGTCATGTTTCTGGGCTGTTCTCCCAGCACAGTTTCCCCCTTGGGAGTGACAGTGCTTTGTAAATGTGAGGGAAGGGAAACAGCTCAACATTTATACTACAAGCCTTATCTCCAGCATGGAGGCAGGCAGAGGCTGTGCTCTGAAAGGAGAGAGGAAAGCCCAGAGCTTGGGAGAAGGTATAACCTGCCCTCATCTCCCACTACCTCTCTGTCCATGGCTTGTTTCATCACAGGCATGGTCTGATAATGAAGAAATTAGTTTCTCGTTGCCTCAAAGAGGGTGAAGAGTAGATGCATCAAGAGAAAAAACCCCATCCAGTCTCTTTCCTTGTGTCTCACAAAAATCCCTTGCTCAAACCTCTGCTTCCAGCGGACTTGGAAGTAACTAGCTGGTGCTCTAGTGATGCTGTGGAGCCTCTGCAGACAATCCTCCCCATTGACAAGAAGTAGGGAGCCACAGAAAACCACAAACCTACAAAAAGCTGAATATGGCACTCAAAATCCCCCTGACCTTAAACCATGTCTAGACCTTCAACACCTGCCCGTCTCCTGCCTTGAATGGATCTGTGCCAGGTATGGGTGCTCTGGAGATGTTGCCAGCCCTCAATGGACCAGGCTGTATTAGCTTTGCTGAGGCACCTTGGTACGTAGGACTTTAGCAGGTGGAGTAGGAAGGGCTGCACTGCGTTTTGCCCTGCCAGATATTTTTCGTTTTTTCTTTTTTTGGATGCTGAGGCATATTTTCTCTGGACAAATGCTTGCTTCCACAGAGCGCTTTTGAAGAAGGGTCCCTGGAGCCAGGAGGCGGGAGCGCAACACAAAGGAGTCATGAATGGCAGGCTCTCTGTGGCTCTCCATGGGCTGTCACTCAGGCTCCATGTTGGAAAACCACAGTGGGAAACCCCAGGACATATTGGCCTTGCATTAGCCTTTGCAGAAAAGAAGGCTGCTCATCTCTTGCTGCTTAGAAGGCCTTTCATACAACAGTAACAGGATGCATTTTTAGGTGGTAACAAGGTACAACACAGCCTAGAAATGATCCAGTTCAGTTGCTGGTTCCTTGTGCTTTTTCTTTTACCTGAAGCCAATGGTGAAAGGTTGGAGTTAATTTTTATTCATTTTTGCTGAAAAGACAGAGTCAAACACTGATTCAGAGCCTTGCAGTTTCAGCTAAAATGGCTATTTTTACAGATCATATTGGAAGTTCTTCATAGAGTTTTTTATTCAGTAATTGTTAAATTATGTGTCAAATTAACATTCAAGTGTGCCAGTTCTCCCCATGCTCCCTAGTTTCCATATGTCATAACTTTAAAAATAACATTTTAGTTCTTCTTATGGTCTTGTAAACTTGGAATAGACATTTCTAAAGTATTTTTCACTACCCTGTGTTATTCTTTGGTTCATATTTTGTGTCTTAGTAACTCTCGAATGCTGGGGTTTTAGCATTTTTTCTTGGTGATTTGTCTTAAAAGAAAAAAAGGAGTTCTAGTATTTCTGAAATATTTATTTTAAGAAAATAACCATCTAAAGAATTGCACAATACAGCTAAATAGGAATGACAAAGCCAGATTGCATTTCTGGTGTTTTAGTCAATCTCTGTTTGCATTGCCAAATACACACTGTATGCATCCTGAGTGATAGTTAAGGAAATCTCTCTGAGATCATTTAATGAGAAAGAATTGGATTTCAAAAACTGTGAAGCTCTAACAGCTTTGTATATAGTACTATTCAGCAATTGTTGAATCTTGCATTGGGACGCATAATTTAAACATCCCAAGCTCATGGTGGTGTCTGAAAATGAACTGGGATCAGATCCAAATGTTCAAGAAGACCAATTAAAATATAAAAAACAAGAGTGTCTGTATTTTGGTGTTTGAAATATAACTCCAGAAGCAATTTATATATTTTCACTAGCTGGTTATATATTACCCAGAAACTAGACCCATTTTGCACAGTTCTGGAACACTGGGAGCTCTAATTGTTATCAGTTTAAATCAGCACAAGTTCTCCTTCAGAAACCAATTCTTTTATTGCTTCTCAAGCTCCCTGGAAAAACTAGACTTTTAATTCCTTCTTTGCTTCCCATGTCATGAATAAGAGTGGGCATGAAGCGCCTTTTATTTGTTTTCACAGCCCTGAATAAGCTTTGGGGCACTTTGTTGGTACTTGCCCAAAACTTTGTGGGAACTCACTGCAGTGGGTTTTAAATTGCATTGTTCTAGCGGGTGCTTTATGCACCTTCTTGAAATGGAGAACATTTTCCACTATCCATCTGTTCTGTCCTGTGTTTCCATTTGCTTCACCTTCCTATGATTTAAAAGGTTTGGGGTCTGGAGGCTCTACTCCAAACAGCTGATTTTCATTAAAGTTTTGATGAGAAACTTAAGCTGGAATCACAAACATCTGCAGTAAAACTTCCTCTCCACTAATAGACATTTCTCAGAACACAACCTTGTTGTACCAAAAAAACCCAGCAGTTAGAAATCCAAATTGCCCATTATGGGAGTTAACCTAACATAACCTCAAGGGTCTGAAATCAATTCATTTAAAGATCTACTGTTTTAAAGGTAGATGCATTAGCTTAAAAGAATATAAAGGTTTCTGTCAAGCTAAAACTTTTTTTGGCTCACACCTCAGGATTAGGTCTTCTGCTTCTTCTTTTAATGCAAGTTTGTTTTGAACAGATTAATGCCACAAGTAAGGATCAAATTGTGATTTCTCTGAACATTCTGCAAGACTTTCTGTTCCAACCTTCATAGGAGAAGGGGTGAAGGCAATTTGATGATAGCTTGAGTCTTTGTTAACAAGTAGCTGGGACTTACGATTACTCTCATTTTATATATTTATTGTGATCTGCTTTAGAGAGGTGAGTTTGTCACAGGTCCTGTGCGAATTATCGTTTTTTGCTTTAGAGAACCAGAAAGAAAGCACCTCAAAAACTGTTTCTTGCTTCTGAAAATTCAGATCAGCAGCTGCTGGTAGAAATCAGGTGGGAAAAATGATTGTCAAACACGTCATTTTAACAGGCAAGCTCCAACAGATAATTTCTGCCTCCTGCTTTCTCTTACATTAAATGGTTAATTTTGCCTTGACGATGATAATAATTTCCTTTAAAGGACTTCTTTTGCCTCTCTGCCTTTCCCCTGAGCCAAAAACACTGATGCTGGAAACAGTTTTCCTCTTCCATCTGTCCAACAACATTGTGCCTTCTTTCACTCTGGGAATTGGCTTCCTGCCCTGCTCCAACTACTCCATTTTTTTCATTAATTTAAGGCTCTTGATTATCTCATTCTTGCTCTATTTTTTTTTCCTCTTGTTTGTCTTCTTCCTGCTTTAGTTTTCTTCCTTCCCTGCACTATTTGCTGCACTATTTGCTTCACTTCTTCTTTCCATAGAGAACATTTGAAATTATCTTTCCTTGCTTGGCAAGTGTCTCCACGGAATATCTGTCTTCCCTTTCTTCCACTAATCCTTCCCACACTTGTCTCCTGTATTGGGCTCTCCTTGCTATTTTGTTGACCTCATGTAGTCATTTACATCAGAATGAAATGAGTCTTTTTCTGGATGTCACCTTACATTAACTTTGCATTTAAGTGAGTGACTGCACAATGTGACTCGCAGGTCATCACTTGCCACCCTCTCTAGTATTTGAAGTCTTGTACCATTGTTTATTCTCACCTTGGTCTCTGTAAGGAACTTTCATCCTACTGGGAAACAAATTCTACACCCATATAATTAAAACCATAATGTCAGTGGATTTTACAAACACAAATGTTGACAGTGGCAGGCTTCAGGCCCAAATGGTAATGTATGACCTGCTTCTTATTTTAAAGTTGTCAGTTTGACAGTGGGATATAACTGTACTCAGAAGTTACTTCTGGTTTTCAGTTTTAACTCTGAGCCTCTACAAAACTGCAAGCGTCTCACCACCCTCTTCCTTTCTGCTGTGTCCAAACAGAGGAACTCCAAACCAAAGAATTCTGATGTTTGCCACTCACTCATTTGCTTTCATTTTTTATGTCTGTCAGTTTAAAATCCTTTGCTTCCATCTCTGATGAATCTTCCTTGCAAAATATTTTAAACTATCCTTATTTGGAAAAATCAGCCTCTGAATTAATGCTGCCAACTGCAGCTGGGTTATGCTGGTGAGCTTGATCTAGCGCTTAGTGCTCACTCTCTTTCTTATTGTCTCTCTATACACACCAGGATTCGGCAATGTAACATGTCCCCCACACCCCCTTATTGTCTTTATGAGCCAAGGAGCTTAATCATCCTAAATAGCACACAAACAACTGAGTACTTGAGAGTGCTTTTCATATTAATCTGCCTCTTGACAGACAATCCAACACAACCAGATAAAGTCTCCGATGCTTAATTATCTTTGAAATTAAAATTTTTAACTAGCTTGTAGTCTGAAGTGGGTCACATTCAGTTTCCAGTTGTGGCATATGATGAGACCTTCTTTTTTAGACTAGCAAGCCTATAATTATTTTTTTTTATTTGCCTGTGTATGTGCTTACACAATAAGTTCAAAGTTTTTCCTTAACCTCCCTCTAAGCTAAGCAGATTGGATTGTGGAATCTCTCAGCTATCCTCCAATTCCTAATACAGTAATGCTTCTCACGATACTTTTCTGAATATTTTTTGTCAATTTATAAGCATTCTTCTTGAAACAGAGGCAGAAACCTAGATACATTATTCCATGATAGTCACTACCAGTGCTCATTTTGCAGGTAACGTTACATTTCATTGAGTGGAATCTAGTCCAGTTATTTTAAAATTTACATTTGGTGCCCCAATGTTTAGCTAATTAATAAAGCTCTCCTGAAGAGAGTATCCAACATAGACTTTACAGAAGAAGCGGCTCCATTGAAAGCCTCCAGGGAAGAGAGCTCGGAATTAGAGGTTTAAAAAACCTGAAATTTTAAACCATTTCTCCCGGTTCCTCTGGGTTTAGGGTTGCCAAACATGGGAAAGGAAGAGGAATGGAAAACTGAGAAATATTCACTAATATGCATTTACATTAATTGGGACCTCCTATTCTTCCATAGATTCATAATATCAAACTCTTACAAAGATTTAAGAGCATGCCACCAGTTACAGCTTGGAAACCCCCACCAGCACTGTTTCAGACCTTGCACATTTCCGAAGATGTTGCGTAGGGCAGAATCACGTGCGAGGCAAATCCTGACCAGCACCTGCCCCACATGCTGAAACGTCCTGATTTCTGTCTGCCCTGATATGTGCTCCAGCTTTACAGCGACGTATTTCATGTCAAGGTTGACTGGCACCACAGTCCACCACAAAGCCCCATCCCTGGCTCTGTAACTCTGCCTTGTAAATCCGCCTCCTTTGTATAATTTGGCACTATTCAATGTGACTAACAGCCTCTGTCTGCTTGGGAGAGCTATAGGCCTGAGTCAATATTTAGATGAAGGAGCTGAATCAAACCACACTGTGTAAGGGAGTTTACTCTGTGGTTCACTGTGAGCTGCGGGTTAAGAACTCGGGCTTTGAAAGAGGCTAATTCAAACTTGCTGAGATAAACCCTGTTCCCAGGGCTGAGGAAAGGGAGGTGGGCTGTGGGAGGGGGAAGCTCTCTGAGGACCAAAGAAAATGTTCCTTCCTTGGCTGAGAGACTACCAGACAATCACTCTCGGGCCCCTACATCAAACTCTGGGCTTAGAGATGGTTCTTCAGCTCTTGTTACCAGCTATGTACATGGATCAATAGGTAAGCAGGTTCTCACTGTGACACAGCCATCAGCTCTATCCCAAAAAAGCATCCTCTGGGCCTCCTTGAAAATTGCCGTGGAGTTGGGCCCTGAAATGCAATAGTAAGGTAAACCTGCAGCTAGGAAAGGGGCCTGAAATCCTGGCTCCTTCCTTATGAAACCATAACATCTGACAGCCAAGGGCCTTGGTGTGATGAGAGCAGCCAGCATCTTTCATTTGTAACATGGGATCCAGAGTCTAAATGCTGCCATTGCCAGGACTGAAGTAAACTGCTGGAGCAAACTCCAGTTAGTGAGGCTATTATATTGGACTGTACAAATTAACCTTTAGGGAGGACTGAAATGGGTAGAGGAGACTAAAGTTTCATTCCTCAGCATGACTTTCCCAAGGTGAAGTCTACTATATTAAAGTGAAGCAATGGAGACAGTGTCTTTGGGAAAACCATACTACACGGTCATATCCAGAAAGGCTAATAATCACTTAAGGCCATTATCCTGTGAAAAGCAGCTACGAAACCCATCCAGCTCTTAAATCATGCATTTCATTGAGGGACTTTCCATGCTGTAAGCAACAGGTGGCAATGCAGCTTCCAAAGGCTGATCCCAGGCCAGAGGAGAAGAGCTGTACATCCCACGACATGGAGCCCATCCAAGCCTGGGATGGCTCCTGAGAGCCCCTGTGCTGAGCAGAGCAGAGTTTAGGCTCCAGTTTTCTCACACAGGTCATGTTTCATGCTGAAACCCTGGCAGGGTGGGCAGGCAGGTGGGAAACCCAGGGCTGCCCAGCTGCTTGGACCTGCTGCAGTGGTGGGATGAGCTCTGCCCAGACCCACGGTAACCCTGTCTGTCTGAAGGGCTTTTGCACTTGTTTCCATGGCTGTTAGTTCTGGCAATTGGAGTGTAGGGGGAAAATTAGCTTTGCAATATCAGAGATTGCTATCTTGATATTGTCACAGTGACACGCTGTGCTAATCTCTCCTGATTTTTAGATGTTATGCCAGAAGAACTACTCTTTCCCTTCCCATGACCTTATGTAACTCAATTTGCCTCCTACTTTGCATCTCCCACGCATGAGATATTACTGTCTCCCTCTCCCAGTGTATGCTTGAGTAATTTATTGTTTTCTCAAGCTGTATTTTTCAGTACACTATTCCCAATGCAGCCTTGCTAGAATGAGGAATATCAACCAATTCCAAAACACAGGGGTTGCAGGGAAATTTTCCACCATCAAATTTCTTCTCAGACCTCTCTAATTTCATTTGTCCCTAATCCTAACCTCATACTTTTTGGAAGTCTTAAAATCTCTGCAGGTGTTTTCTCTGCAGGCAGTTTCCTTCATGCATTTGATTTATTATCCCTGCTCTCATTGCAAAAAGGAACTTCAGATTGTGGCATTCAGAGGCAAATGCACAAAATACTATGGTACAGAGTTTGCCACCAAAAGACAGACTCTTTCTGGAAATGTAAGTGAATTACAATTGCAGGAACTACAACAAGGCAAGCAGAAAAGTGTTGTGACAATTAACCCTTGTAAAATAGGTCTGTTTGGACAGGCCTGTTTAGTTATGTTGGCATGGAAGTCAGAGACGTGCTAAGCCAGCCTCACCGCAAAGTACAGCAGCTGTCTGCTCACAGCAGGCAGGGCATGTGTACATTTTGAAGTCTGAACTGTATCTCTCCAGTCCCGAAATGCAACGTCTCAGACCCCCAGCAAAAAAATCCTCCAGTATCGCTTTAAGCATCGAATGATTAAACTAACATTAACCAGATGGGAGCTTCAACACAGACAGATGAAAGCAGAAAAGCGCAGACACTAGAGAGAGAAGGGAGTTACCGTACCTCAGCAAAAGGCACCCAACTTCCAGTAGCTACTGCCTGCTGCTGCCCTCTGATAACAGTGGCTTCTTGCGCGCTGACCGCTGAGCTACCTTCAATGTCAAACTGAAAAACGCCTCCCCCACTTGAGGCTGTGCTGGAGGAGAAGCATCTCAAAAAGAATAATATAGGAGAAACGAGGGGCCAGGCGGAGATCAAAGCCATTTCCTCCCCTTACATCCAGCAGTGGTCTTCTAGCGGCTCAGTAATTGTTTACCCTCTTCTGCAATCAGCCCCCCTTGGCTTAGTGGTGCCTCAGTTATTTTAACTTTCTCTCAGCATTCAGTTTCCAGATGTGGCACTTCAAGGACGTCTAACCAGATCCTGATTTAAATGAGTAAAAAAAAAAAAAGTAAAAAAAAAAAAGTAAAAGAAGGGAAGAAAAACGCTTTTGCTGCCTCCCTCGTTCACTCTCTGTGGCTGTGGCTCCTATTTTTCCCCAGAGGCTCCAGCTCAATAACATACAGATGGGCAGTGCTTAAGCAGAGAGTGTCAAACAGAGATTGTATTCCAGGAAAGCACCGCTGGCTCCCCAGCCACCTTATCTCCCCCTGTCAGGATACAGACTGACGCTCTGCTCCGTGCTCTGGCTTCCTTCACATGTTCACATCGTTCCCTTTTTTACCTTTCGTGTTGAGACCCTCCCACTCAAACTTTGCTGTTCAGAAAGTGAGGTCACACTTTCCTCCCCTCAACCCCCACGCCACCCCCCCACAACTCCATCCGACCGCTCCACACGGAGCATTGACTCTTGTGACTGTTTATTTTTTAACATCTCCAGTTTATTCAGTGGAAGGCTGAAAGGTGCCAAATTTATTTAAAAAAATGCTAGACCACCCTTTTCTTTTGGCATGGGGGAGGGGAGGCTGGGGGTGGGAGGAGGAGGAGGGAGGCAGCCTGGCTGTGCCATGGGCTATAAGGCTAAGTGGTGTCTCTAACATACTTCATTCAGACCTTTTCCCTCAAGCCCACCTCTCGGCTTCTCATTGACTCGTGCAAAAGAATATAGTTCACTGCGATTTTGGAAAATGACTTCATTCCTCAGACTCATGAACTTTTATTTACAAAGAACATCTTGTATTCCTTTTTCAAGAGATGCTTTGTGAGGCCCTGGTAACAAGGCTTGCAGTGTGTATATGAAAGCGAGCTGAATATATTGCCCACAGCTGACTTAATTTTATGACTACAATCTCAAAAAGACAACACAGTAACCCTCGCAAGGTTTTGTGACAAAGTCAGGGTATAATTATACCTATGTGAACCATTCCAGCCAAGGGGTCAGCACCCCGTCCCTCACCCGTCCTGTGGGCCAGGGTTTGTAGCACCATTGGCCTGTCAGGCTTCATTCTTAAATCCTAACAGGAATTGGCTTATCAAACTTCATTCTGGGAATAGATTCCTTGTTTTTCCCTCCCTCCCCTCTCTCCTATCTGATCGAAGATATTATAAACCAAGGAGGCAGTCAGTATAAGGGTAAAATAAAGTGTTTTGGTGATCTGTTAACTTCTGCACAACTGTAGGCACAGCATTGGGCCCATAAATGCTGTACAAATGTCATATAGTCACTATAAAGAAGTTAACCTCCAAAAAACTCTGCCTGATTCAGAAGTGCTGTAGCTGAGGAGGTAAGGCCACTCAAGCTTGTGAGACAAAGTACTACAACAACAGAGGAGAAAAAGCTGTGCGACCCAAGGCTATGAGATTCAGGACCAAGGCTTGTAGGAAGAAATATCTGGATGGACACCAGTGACAAGTGGTGTCATTCAGTGGTCCATAATGAGACCAGTACCATTTAATATCTTCATCAATGGCACAGACAGTGGGACCGAGTACAACTATACAGAAAACATCAAGCTGAGTGGTGCAGTTGACATGTCTGAGGGACGAGATGCCATCCAGAGGGACCTGGACAAGCTCGAGAAGTGGGCTCGTGTGAATCTCATGAAGTTCAACAAGGCCAAGTGCAAGGTCCTGCACCTGGGCTGGGGCAACTCCTGGTATCAGTACAGGCTGGGAGATGAAGGGATTGAGAAGAGCCCTTTGGAGGAGGACTTGGGGGTACTGGTGGATGAGAGATTGGACATGAGCCTGCAATGCGCGCTTGCAGCCCAGAAAGCCAATTGTACCTTGGGCTACATCAAAAGAAGCATGACCAGCAGGTCAAGGGAGCTGATTCTGCCTCTCTACTCTGCTCTGGTGACATCCCACCAGCAGGACGAGAGTCTGTGAGTATGATGCCTCCTGTAACTGGAGTAAGAAGGATTCATCAATAAGCTCCCCTTGATCGAGCAGATTGTAGTAGACATGAACCACAAGGTTCCCTTTGGCAGTAAGTGTCAGAATCACTACTCCCGTGGTAGCAATAGAGATTTTTAACTACCTAATGAATTGTGCAGCAAATTACTGGAATATATGTGAGACGATTTTTTGTATACCTTTTTTTGGAAAAAAACCAACTACTAGCGAATCTTCTGTGTCTGTTCCCAGGCATTAGGGAGGACCTGTTGACAAAGCAACAGAGAAAGGTAACCTGGAGAATAGTTACTTAAGGTTTGTAAACCTTTTGATGGGAAGAACAAGAAAATTAAATCTAAGTGTTTCTGGCAGTTATTCTTCAATAAATGCATAGACTTGGAAGGGAAGTTCTCTTGCCTAGTAGAAAAAGGAACTGAAGAAAGCAAGTGGCCTGTAAAGAAATGACATGAACCAGAAACACAAGAAAGACAAGATTTCGCCAAACTGTGAGCTCTTTCTGAACCTGAAGTTCCAGAAAGAAACACATGGGAAGCGACAACTGAGACTACCTCTGAACACAGTAAGAACATATTGAGACAAAAGCTGAAAGGTAAAGGCAGAAAATGAGATGTAATTTTAAAGATGATAGTTTTGAGAGGAAGATATGGAGATGCTTGGTTCCATAACCATCAAAGAGAGAAAATTATGAAAGCATAAGTCTGAGAAGGGAAATCGTTTAAGGTGGAGGACCGTGTTAAATGGCTTCTTGAGCTTGAGGGTTTTCCTAACTCTGTGAGCTTTAGTTTTCCTAGGAAGTCATTAGTTGTTATGGTTTTGGCTCTGGAGTATGAGACTTGTAATTATAGTGGAACAAAAATAGGGTGTAGCTCAGTTTTTCTACAATTGATTGTGTCTTTTTTTTTTTTTCCATGGATTGCATTATAACAATGAGATAACAGATTTCTTTCAGAACATTTTGGGAGAATTTCAGTAAACAAAATTTCAGAATAGAAGACTCTTATTAAATGGCTCCTTTCAAAAAAGTAATTCACAGAGCTATAGGGTTTCTTTGTGTCTTTTCAGCTGCCTAGTGACCTGGTTTGGGATTAGGACTGTTAGGGAGTATGTCACAAGAAGTATCAGTATGTAAGAGGTATTGGAGACCAGTGGTAGGTATGAGTCATTATGCTGAGTGATTCATAGTTTTGACCATTTAATTAATTCAAGGAACTAAAATTAATTGAATTATTAAACCCTGACAATATAATTGCTCTTTTTAAAAGTCTTTTTATTACAGATATACTGAAAGGAAGTTGAACAGTGTATTCATGAATACTTAATTAAGATCCTGCAATCGTTTATATAGGTCACATAATGACTTTGAAAAGTTCAGGCCTCCCATATTTTCACAATTGGGCTTAACTAAGTAGTTGTATTGGGAGCTTTTGGGGGGCAGCAGATTCAGGGTGCTCTGGACCATTCCAGCTGGCTCAACAATGGATGGAAACAGCCCACAGTGCCCCAAAACATGGCTTCTCTGCTCAGACAGATGCTTAAAAGGGCAGTAGTTGTTGGGGCATGAGATACTGGAGAAGAAACATGAGGATACACTGAGAACACACAAAAGGAAAGATATGAGGATGCGAAAAGGGGGCTCATGAAGAGAAATGTGAAGAGATGCATTTTGAGAAACAAAATGGAGGAGGTGTAGTAGGGGACATCGGTGCGGAGGTGGCTGGTGATGCAGCCTTGGAAGGACACACTTGTTATGGGGTAGGGTGCCCACCTCAGGGTGGGCCAGAGCAGGGACACCCCGAGGGAGTGCAGCTTGTGTGTGAGCCATGCAGGTCAGGGACACTCCTGAGGGTGCAGATTAAGAAAGGGCTAGGAAGGTGTTGAACAGAAGTTGAGCCTGGAGGGAGGGAAGGAAAGAATTTCTGAGTGTTTATTTAATAATTTTTTTTCTTACTCTTTTCTTAGTACCTAAACAGGTGATTAACCATTTCTCTTTATTTATTTCCAATAAACTAAATTACGTGAAATTACTTGAGTCAAGGCTGTTTTGCCTCAGACAGTAGTGAATAGGGAAGTCTTATGAATGAAGTACTGAATAAGATCTATTCAACCAGAGCAACCGTGAGCTTCAAGAGCCTTGCCCAGCACAGCAAACTGACCATCTGCACCCTGGGCATTCCAGTGAAGGACTTTCTTCTTCAAATATGCATTTGCTTTACCAGAGCAAGAAATACCGTTAGAAATATCATTAAGGATGCTTAGATAACAAGTTCTTTAAGTAAAGCTTGATTTTTATTGCACATACGTAGCAGGTAACAAAATGAATCTCAGTATATGACGAAGACATCCCCTCTTGTAGGTTTTTAATAATGCAAAAACCCTGAAACACATTTACAGAAAACAGAAAATACCATTTTTGAAATGGACAAAAATTGCCAAATGAAAACAACATTGTTACCTATCACATCTCTTTATGTAAAATCTGAACAAGGATATTCATATCCCTGTAAAAGAGTTAACAGTGCTAATTTACAGCACTTCGCGAGAGGTAATATTATAATTATTCTCAAGATCAAAGTCTTAAAAGGAAGAAGATGTCTGCTAAATGTCTTTGGAAAATCAGATCCTTTAAAAAAATCTCAGACAGTCTCAAGGCATTAAAAATCTGGAAAATCTCATATTATGAATCTATATAGGAAAGGAAATACAGATAACTTCAAATGGTAGAATCATTAAATAATAAATAATTTATTCTTATGAGATACAAGAAATTAAGAAAGGCACAGCTCATTACAGCTCACAAGATCAAAGTCTCTCCAGAAATATGTATTAGTCCCATACCAGAAAAATAACAAAAATCTTTTGAGTAGAAAATATAATATATATATATACAAAAATTTCCCTAAATATTGCTATACAGTGGAATAGCTTGCTAAACACCAACTGCTTACAAAAGCTGTTTCCTACGTTTAATTGTAAATATTTTAAAATATTGTATTCCTTTTCAAAAACTGCAGATTTGCATAGAAATTCAGAAAAATTAAAATGGTGCACAGGGTACTCATAAAAACATAAGCCTCTGAATATAAACGTGTGCTGTGATGGACTTCCAGTTTCTTTATCCTTGGCAGAGATGATGTGGGTGTGTTATATGAGCAGTCTCAGCTTTGGAACAGGACTTCTTCAATATGGCAGGGTACAGAAACAGAATTTTCTCCTTCTGTTTTCACAGTATCATCTTATGTTCTTTTTACGAGTTCTTTCCCCCATCTTTAACATTTGGTTTTGATTCACTGTGATAGACAGTAGGATTAGTGAAAGACAAAAGGAAGAATCCAGTGGAAGGCTTATTACAAATAACATATCCCAAATTAACCAACCTCAAGCTGTTGTATGTGGCCCACTGGTGGTTTGCAAGGTCCCAGTGGGAGATCTGCAAGCAGTCTGTTCAGCTCTAGTGCCAAGAGTTACCAGTCAAACATCTGATAGTGTTGCATGGTGGTCCAATGGAAATGTTGACAGATGACTGATGTTTGCGATCCAAAATGTTCTGGAACCAGTGTTCAAAGCACCTTTCTAAAGGTTAGAAGAAATTGGCAATATGTCTATGTATCATCAAATGAATCAGCCATCTACAATCTGCACTAGAAACCCATGTCAATTGAGGTGCGACAAGCAATAATTTGTCTGTCACAGTTTATGCCAGAGAGAGATGCTAATAAAATCTCAGATATACAAGCAAAAAGGCACTTTCATTAACTTATTTAATGTTTTTTGGGTTATGTCATACTAGGAAATGTCTAGGTTTGCAGGTAGAAGACAGAATTTACGCTGTGGGGTTCAAGGACAGCATACCTTCAAAGCCTTCAAGTTGTAGATCTGGTGCAAGGAAGCATGAGCATGTTCTTTGCTTCTTTGCCATACTAGTTAAGGGTGTCATCAAACAAATTTCCCACATGACAACATTTTAAAGCAAACAGCTCTTATCCTTCATGTTCTTAGTTACTGGCGACACTGGGATCTGTCTGACTCCAAGCCGCTTTAAACTAACCTCATAGTGGTTCTTTTCTGCCATGATACTTGCTATTGCCCAAGTTTTTCCCCTGTAAAACTCTTCAAATTCAATTAAGCATGCCAAAATCTTGCAAATATTATAAAAATGCCATTATTCTTTAGTACTACAGTATTAAAGGCAAGCTCGTTTATGGAGAAAGATTTCTCAAGGTTTCCACCTCCAGAGTGCAACAGGGAAAGTGTTGCCCGTCTTTCTTGCTAAAAGCATTGTCCTTGTGGACAATAGACCTTGTAAGACTAGAAATGGACTATAGCATCATGTAATACTGGATAACTTACTTGAAAAATCCAGCCTACACTAGCTGCTAAAAGTCAATCAGATTTAGAACAATGGGGTTCCCAAGCCAGTATCCTCTGCCCAATAATAACCAATAAGCAATAACACCATTTTCATAGCTTTTTAGTGTAGAAGTCTTTCAGTACTTCTGGTCATTTTTGTCACTCATATCTGAACCTTCTGGTACTCTTGATATGTCGTTATTCCTTTTGAATGGTCTGAACTATAGAAGTGCTATATTAATGGTATTAATATAGTATGGTATTAATGATATCATCTACATTATTCCATATGGATCCTAAGGTTCTGTCTGCTTCTGGGACAGACTCTCTACACAAATTGCTGAGAATTGGGTAAGAGGTGTTAGCCCGAGTCCCATTGTAGAATGGTGCATGAGAAAAGAAATCACCATCACATGTAGTGTTGCATAAATAGCAAAGACTTGGTGATTGAACTACAGTAAATTAGAGGACGTGGGGCTGGAGAGATGAGGGTGCAAGCACAAGATTGTGCTTCCTGTCTTCTGTGGATAAACAGTTTAATCTTTTAATTTCCTGTTATAATTCTCGCACCATCTTGGCTGTGGCAAGAAGACTAATGTAATATTCCAGTCATTCAGTTTCTTGTGACCCAGTGTTTGGCTCTGACACCTTGGCTTGCACATCCAGCACCTAATATTACCAGATGGTCTCCTGTAACAGTTCCGGACATGTCTGCTTATCTTTTGAGATAGAATAAGCCAAGACAAATCAATTCAGTCTGTTATAGCCAGGAAAGTGACACTTTCTGCTAGAACAAAATAAAATGTTACGTGAGAAATTTTAAAAGAAAAAAAAAGATGTTATTTCTACAACAGAAATGTCCCTGATTTTACCAGATATACTTGTACGTTTGTGTGAGTCTGGAGGGAATTTGATTAGGAGGGAATAGGACAACTATATTTTGCTTACAAATTATGATGACGCTTAGTATGAGTAGATACATTGATGGAGAAAAACGTGGCATTGTAGCATAGCAGGAATGTGTTTGAGTTATTGATATACCTCATTGATAACAGCAACACGTCATAGAGAAGAGAGTGGATGGCCCTGATTAACAAAGTGTCAACGGCTTCTTTTGAAATCAATAGGAATGGGCTTCAAAGTCAGACTCAAAGGATAGAGATTAATTGTTAGACAGCCACATATTTTGACCTTATTTATAGGCAGATAGGGAACTGATGTCTTGTTATAATTGTTGAAGTTGCATATAAATGAAGACAGAAATCATTACTGGTCACTCCAACACAAAGCAGAAAGTCTAGAACGTGGATGGTGTATTCTTTTCTGCTGTTAATTGTGTACTCATTTACTTCTGAAAAAACAGTATATAGAACGAGAGGAATATTGTTGCACATTTTAACCATGTTCAGCCTAATGATAGGTGAATAATGATCTAGTTCAGATAAATCCTTCTCTTGAAGTGGAGACATGTCCAAAACTCAAATTTCCTTATGTCTTTTTCCTTTTCTTCTTCTCCTTGCAAATCTTCTTCAAATCTCCAGAAAGATAGATCCTTATTTGTAAATCCTTTGTGATTTCACTTGAGTCCTTCCTGCCTCTGAAAATTTCTTTATTGTAGAGTCCTCAAAGCTATAACAGTTTCTTTGTGAGGCTACCCTCTTAGTCTAATGATTCTTCTTGTTTTTAGCTTGAGTCCACTGAAATGCTGGGCTAGCGGCTCTTCCTGGTCAAGTCAGGAAGAGTTTACTACAACAACAACAACAACAACAACAACAACAACAAGAAGGAAGATTAAAGAAAAAAAAACCAACCCAAACCCAAACCCTCATTGCTTTATTTCTAATCAGTCATCCTCAATGTGGTTTTGGTACTCAAATCCTGATAAACTGGCATATTTAATTATTGCATTCCTACAGAGTGCAGCATTTCCCATTGCATTATGCTTTGACCTATACTCACCGCTTTCCTCTCCCTCTGGAGTCTTCAGACATTTCCCTTTCTCTCTCAACTTATTTGTCTAATTCGAGTTGCATATCTCTATTTTTTTTAAATTTTTTTAATTCTCCATTCTCCCTCCAGGGAAGCTTCCCCACCCTTCCTTATGAGTTGTTTGATCATAATAACAGAACATTGGCTAAAGAAAATGAGTTGCATAAAAATCCACACTGAACTTTATGTCCTCTCTAGAAGTCCCCATAAAACAGGTTTCCAAAACTGAAGAAAACCCCACCCGAAACCCTAGACCCTGGAATACTAACAGCTCTCCCAAGTCCAACAGTGCTTAAGTTAGCCTTGGATATGAAGTCACACAGAAGTAGATATTCCAGCTCACTGTTAAAGTGCTTCCCACAGATCCAGTCTGGTCAGCACAAAGAAGAAATTGTCTCAGATCCTTTCAAATTTATCCTACGCATTCCAAAGTTATGCTGATGGACAGAAAGGAGTATGTCACATACAGTTAACAGCAAAAATGTGACCTAACAGACCTAACTGAAGTAAAACTCAGAACACTAGCATCTAACCAGGGCATCAAAGCACTCGGTGCATCTTGTTTTCTGGCAAGTTAGGTGGGTTTTGTAGCTTCTACTGATCTCTGAACTTACCCTGACGTCTCCCCTTTGCTAGATGTAGCAGAGATAGCAGTTTGGTCTTGCAAGAACAGTCTTTTCCAACCCTGTGTGTCCCATAAGAGGGCATCTCAACACCAGCCAGATCTGTCTGCTCAGTCATTCCCTTTTTAAGCATCGCACCAGTTTTAAAATTGCTCTGTGCCAGCAGCTGAAAGCCTTAGTTGGCTTGCAGAGCAGGCCTAAAATGCAGTTAATAACTTAATCTACTGTGATGGGAAAGATAAATGTTACCCTGTAACATAAACAGCTCAGCAAGGCAGATTCAGGACATTTATAAGTCTAGGCTTTTGTAACACACCTATTGCCAGATAATCTGATTGGGAATTTTTCAAATCCTTGGTTTCTCTAATACCGCTTTACATTTAAGTGGAGGGAGATGTGAATGTGTTCTGTCTTAGCTTATCGGTTTTGAATGTCGAAATTACTTCTCCTGAATGGCCCAGTAAGCAAGCAGGAGGAATAAATTTTGATCACACTATGCCACCTGTATTCCTGACAGCTTAATTTGTTAATGTCAAGTCTGCAGGCACTAAACAAATGCTCATGAAAGTCTTGACTACCTGATGAAGGGCACTGGCTAGTATGATGCGATCAGCTGAGCTCATCTATTATGATGGACAGCTGGAGCTCTCTGCTTGTTTTTTTGTGGTGTTTTGGTGTTTGTTTTTTTTTTTTTTTTTTTTCTGAAAGAGCTTAGTCAAAGGCATCAGAATAATAAAAGCTCTCTAAATGAGAAAGGCAGTGAACTAAGACAGTTAATTAGATTTTCTGAGATTTTTGTGTTTATTATACTTCCCATTTGTCCTTGACATTTGAGTTTTGACCACAAATGAACCTAACTGTACCATTGATTTCACTTCAATCAAAAAGAGTTTTAATTTGCATAATAAGCTAAAAGTATTTGTATGAAACTAAGACTTGTAATAAGGTGAAAAAATAAATTCTCACAGTTTTGCAGGATTTTCATGCCCTCTCTCAACAGCAAGGGTGTTTGAAAATCACTTTTACATACAATAAACACTGTTTTTCTGCTTTTTTTTTTGGTAATTTTTTTGTGATTTTCACCCTGGACAACTGATGGATGCAGTAGAATAACAAAGCAATTCCCTTTGACAGGAGGCACAATACCAGCTAACCCGGCTTGTCTGTCAGCAACAGGGCTGGCTGAGCAGCTGGCCCCTGTCCCACTGCCAAGAAATGCTGACAGCAACAGCTACACCATTTCAGCTGCTGACTGGCTCCATAGCGAGTCTCGATGGCTAATGAACTGCGTAAGCGCTACCCTCATCTGTCCGGATCTGAGGAAAAAGAACAGCAGCTTTGGGACATCAGCTGCATCACAGAAAGTTTCATTACTGGTGTGTGGGTCGTGCTCTGTCTGTGGTGACTTTCCATAATGTGGTACCACACATCAACCATGCTGCGTTTTCAGGTAAAGCAGAATGAAAAAGGAGTTTAGGAGACATCAGTATCTTTCAGCTGGCACAAAGTGTTTTGCTATGAGAGCAGCCAGCCACAGTGGAGCCAACAGACAGAGCAGTGTGCATGCATGTTGAAAATTGGCTGATTTAGTTGCCTATCCACACGTACAAACGAATCCTGGTAGTGCCTTAATTGCCAAGCTGTTAGCTACACAGGCAGCTCCAGATTAAGCCAGTCCCTTCAATTTTAGACATTTTCTTTCATAGCTAGGAGGAAATCCATGTTGCTTTGTCCCCGTTTATTAAGCTATCAGAGATCTGAATGTGTACGCATGTGGACAGGCATTGTGTAAAACTCCAAACAGAATAGTGCTACGAGGCCACTGCCCTTAGGTACACATGCTTTGTGGATGAGCAGAAGCAGCTGTTTCTTCTCTGGTATCTTAGGCAGACTTTATCTGAAACAGGAAAAACTGTCTGCCTTTGACAAGAATCAGAAACTTACTGGCTTTTTCTTAGTAGAAAGTTATTGACTTCAATCGTGTTGTTCACAAACATAACAGGTCTGGAGCACAAGTCTGGTGAGGAGCAGTTGAGGGAACTGGGGCTGTTCAGCCTGGAGAAAAGGAGGCTGAGAGGAGACCTTATCGTTGTCTACAACTACCTGAAAGGAGGCTGTAGCATGGAGGCGGTTGGTCTCTTCTCCCAAGTAGCAGGTGATAGGATGAGAGGAAATGGCCTCAAGTTGCGCCAGGGGAGGTTTAGATGGGATATTAGGAAAAAATCCTTCACAGAAAGGGCTGTCAGGCATTGGAACAGGCTGCCCAGGAAGTGGTGGAGTCACCATTCCTGGAGGTGTTTAAAAAGTGTTTAGATGAGGTTTTTAGGGACACGGTTTAGTGCTAGAGTTAAGTTATGGTTATAGTTGGACTCAATGATCAAGAGGGTCTCTTCCAACTGAAATGATTCTATGATTCTACGATGTGCAGATCTACTGCACGTTGCTGAAGATTGTGTTGATGGTACAAGCTACTGCTTTGGAAGAAAACTCCCTGTGATGTCTCCTCAATTGTGTGTTGGAAGTTCAGGGGTCCTGGCAAGATCACACTGCTAGATACTTGACATTTGGAGAAATAGTGGACTGTTTAGATACCTTTGGAAATGTCTCCGTGAATTTCTCCAAGCTTTGCACTAAGCTCAGATGATTCTTCTGGCTAAGCTGAGAATACCTTTTTGAGAAATTGCTCTTCATAATTAAGGATGTTTTTAGGCTTGGTTTTTGAGTTCAAAGTGTTTAAAAACCCTAATAAATGGGTCAACCATGTGGTTCTGTAACTGCAGGCTACCTGGCTGGCTGGCATAACAGCCTTGCAACTTATGATGAGTGTGGATGGGTCCCATGTGGACTCCACCTTCAGTGCCCCCTTCTCTTCCCACAGAAGAGAATGTGTTGTGCTGGGCTGTGTGAATGAAGGAAATCCAGTCAAGCTACTATCTACAGCGTAGATGTACTCATGACCAGTTGACTCACCCATACAGAGGCAAGGAAATAACAAACCAGCCGCTTCACCAGTCATTTAATTCTACACAGTGAGGTATACTCAGACTTTTCAGGTTCTATATTTATTTTAAAAGCATTGCCAGGGGATATATCCCGGTCCTCCTGACTAGGAGTTTGCTATACCATTCCATCATAGACAATGTGTCTCTATAGCATCACCCATTGCCCTGTTAACTGATGGGAAGGCCAAATGAAGCTTGTATAGCCTGTATCATTCTGATAACTCTTGCCAAAGCTGCAGGAGGCAAAGCACTTTAAATATTTTTGTTTACCACTAATCTAATCGTAAAAAATACATCCTGTCAAAATTCCTGGTATGGAGATAACGGTAAACCCACTAACACTTTGACACCATTCCCATTGTGGTTTCCAAGAAAACCAACCACCTTCTTTAGTGAATATCACTAGTTTCCATAGCTGAGAAATTACTGCTAGCTGCCAGAAAGTTTTCTTCGCTTCTCATTTAGGTTTTATTCTTACGTGCAGCTGCAAAAACTGTCTTCGAGCTCCTATTTTCTATTTTCTGTTTTTCTTAGTTGTCAAGCACAGGTAGAGGTTTAGATTGCTTTCTGTTATGACAGTCTTTCATGATTTTCTTTCCCTAGCTCCAGATCTTATCAGGGTTGGCAAATGCTTGTCTCAGATGGCACAGTGGTCTCTTAAATTTTGTTTGTGTGATGGGAGAATTCATGGCTGCTTCAGTGACTGCGCTTATTGTATCCATAGCAGCCAACATCACACTTCACTGCTTTGGAAACAGTCCCTGATGAACACTGGATTTGCATGAAAGGCTCGATTGTTCATACAGACGATCAAATGAAGCAAAGGAAATTTCCCTTATTGGTTGCATTTGCAGAAAGACAAAAATAATTGCTGTGGGACTCATACTGTGAGTCCTTGGTGCTTGCTGAGGCAGAACAGGCTTTTCCTGTGGATCAAATCAAGGTATCTAAAAACCTTTTGTTTGCCAGATTCCAGGGCTGACATGCTATAGCCTGACTCCTCTGTCAGAGTAGATAATTTTAACAGTGTTCATCATACAAGATAGTCTTTGATTTCTGATTCCTTTGCCTTCTTGTGATGCCAGTGGTACCTGCCCTCTCACTTCCTCACGTATCTGCTGCTCTAGGCAGCAGAAAAAACATCATAAAACTCAAACCAACAAGCTTTTAAGGTTTCATTGCAAATTTGCCACGTAGTTGTAATGACATCATCAAGAATAGAAAATGGTGTCATGAAAGAAAATAAGGATATTTCTATAGGCTGTTTTAGAACCTCTTAAAAATTATGTATATACCTGTATCTCCTTTATACAATTGTATGGGATAGTAAAAGTCCCCAAAACTGTTAAAAATAAAGGGAAATTGCTCTCTTTTGAAATAAAATGTAAAACAAATAACTGAACTGGCTTATGGACCTAGGAGTTACCCACATGCCAATAAGAAAACTGAAGTAAAATATTTCAAAATATAACAAGATTGCAATTTGCTAACCAGGCCAGTCGCATCATTTCATAGTTCTGCCGAATGAGCAGATAAGGTGAAGTCTTGACTCCTTTGGAATCTGTAAGAGTTTTTTGGTTTACTTGAACCAGGATTTGACCCCAAATATTTTTCTCTTACAACAGAGAGCAGAAAATTAGAATTTATTCTCTCTGCATCTGCAGTGGCCACATATTTGAATATGTAAATATATTTGTTTGTATAAAAGGAAGCTCACAGATGGAGAAACACAATGTGGATTGAAAACAGAAAAGAAGGGATAAACCTCTAAAATCAAATCAGAAACTGTCCACATACGTATTTATTGTTGCAATATAAAGTCAAAGAAAAAAATTGTATTTAGGAGGGAAGGAATGCTTTAGCAAGCATTTGATTAATCTTGAAAAATCTTAATAAATGTAATTTAATAAACAGTGTTTTTTTCGAAGTAGTGCCTTAATACCATATGTTATAGTGGGATATCTACAGTTGTGACACCTTGAAACATCCAGTGTTATTCTTTACCTGCTAGATCAATTGTCTGTTTCAGTGAGAGACTTTACCAGGTGATTTGCTGGGATACAACCCAAGACAGGTGAGAAGGCCCAGAAGTTGCATTCCTGTATTCTTACATTTATTTGTTCATAAACATCACTGAAAGATTCAAAAATGTGTAAGGAAATTACAAGACAACAGCACAGATCCCTTTCTCAGATGGGACATTGTCAAGGTCAGTTCTGACAGAGCAGTGGTTGATTGGGCAGAGAGAAAACATCCTTTTCAGCATAACTGTGTCTATTTGGATATGAACAATTTTTCCCAGCACTTAATCTGGGAAAAGCTCTCAAAGGTCAAAGCTATAACCTGACATAAAAGAGGAAAATTCAGAGTTATGAAATGTTTGGTTGTCAATACTGAAAGCCAGAGCAAAACTGAGCCTCAGCATACATGTGACTCTACTAAAAAACTCCAACCAGACAAACAAAAAAACAGAAAGAAAAAACTGTGTTTCACACTGGCTTCACACAGTACTTAACAAACTGTATTGTTGATTTCCACCCTGTAGTAATTCACTCCAGAGAGTGTGCCAGTATGCAACACTGCAGTTTTAAAAGGCTTAGTGTTTGGCAGCTGTTTTTCTTGTACAGTAGGCTCCATGTACAGAATCACAGAGATCTGGGATTACATCTTTTTCTCCCCTCCAACTGAGTGCATTCACTTCCTTTCATCAGTATTGCGACTTAATTCCCCCAGAAAAGGGAGGGGGAGAAAGGAGGAGGAAGAAGATGAAAAAGTCAACACATAAAAATGCTATGAATTTCATTTGGACTAGAAAGAGACTTCACATGTCTGAAAGCACAATAGCTCTTTCAAGGCCCAAATTATCCCTGTGTGATGACCTTTGAAACATTCTCTAAAATTTTTTAAGAGGAATCATGTCATGTCTTGGAATTTGGATGCATTTTTCAAGTGCAGTGATAGCTTCATTGTTAGGACTTTATCTGCTACTCCTCTCTGGTCTCTGGTGAATTCAGAGAAAATAAATCTGGCAAGAACTGGAATCGATCACCTTTCAGTGAAGGTCTCCTCCTCAATGGCCATTATTTAATGTACATGGAATGCTGGGATACGGGATGATGGGCTTCACTGCAATCAGTGGAGCTGCAGTCCTTTATACCAGTAAGGAGTGGCAGTAACTGGCCGGAAACATCTTTCCCACATCTCTCAGGCAAAAGTGATTCCACCACACTCCCTAGACCATGGGAAATACAGAGTTTACTCCTCCCAAGCAAGCATTCTTCTGCATATTTCTGAATTCCTTCCCTGCTGTTGAGTGGAGATGTGGAAGGGAAACATGTTGACCCATTCACAGAAATTACCAGCATGCTAAAATTATTTGGAAGGGATTGCATTGTAGGTAGTGTAAATATTTTTGATCTCCAAGATGATGCAATTCCAGACTGGCTTTTAGATGCTGGGTGTAGTTTGTCTTTTTCTTGTCTCTAGTTGTCAAAGGTCTTCTAATAACCTTTACAAAATCCCTGTTTCAAATAGTCTCTAGTAAGAAAAGCAAAATGAGGGATATGTTGATATGTATTTCCTTAACTACTTACTTTCCATTGTGAGGGAGAGGAAAATCAACATAAATTTATAGGGTGTTTTCTAATACTTTGGCTTATATGTCTTACTAAAGGATGGAAAAGTTCTTTTTTGCAATGTAAGAAGTCAGCTTTGGAATCTTTGAACTCGAATATACTGACTGTAGACATCTTTGACTAAAGGTTTGTTAAAATACTGTATTTCATGCCTGAGGCAGGGAAAGAAAGGAGCTTACATGGATACAAAGATAGTACGGACTCACTAGTTCATTTCCTTGTGCAATGCAGATCTCATTGCTTTGTCTAGCTCTGACAGTAGAAAGTACTGGCAGCGTCAGGAGTTTAGTTTAGATATCTTGTGTTTACTCTTGAAGTTAAAAAACACATCTGTTTTCAACTTTACCCAGAATGACCCCAAGGCTACTGATTACCTTTAACGAGCAAGTTTCCCTGATTTTGTGCACTGAGTTTGCCTAACAAACAAAACTGGGCTGTGAAAAAACAGAGACGACTTTTATTTGGAGACAAAAAAAGCACAGCATCACCTTTGGAAAAATCTCTGCTGACACAAATGAAGTCTATAAAAAGCGGTCTCCCTTCAATATCTTTGTCTAAATTATTTTTCTTGCCTGGCTATGAAATATTTGGAGGGTAAATCACCCTCTTAACAGCACACTACCAATTCTGTAACACTTTCCCAACTGGAGAAATGCATGTGGATGAACTTGGCATCTGCACTTTCGCTTTTTCATCCAAAGGTGGTGACAAAGGTATTTTCATACTAAATTTATATCTCTCTTTTCTAGGTTAGCAGGCTTTGAGTTGGGTCTTAACTTCTCTTTCCTATGTCAGTAGAGAACTCCTTACTCAGTTGGCAGAAATCCAGACCCCAGGGACTATGTGGACAAAGACTTCATTAGCTTCACACAAAAAGGAGACTTCAGCACTGAGACGCCTTTCTGCTCCCAGAGGAAGGGCTGCCTGCAACTGCAGGGCCTGGGGAAGAGCCATGAAGGAGGTGGGCAGAGGTCAAACTCAAACAGGCAAAGGGTACATTCCTTTTGTGGATGTGATGTGCTCCTAGTCAAAGGGCAAATACTTCCTGATGAACTTAAATCTGCCTCTTTGTGGTTTCTCTCATGTGTTGACTACCAGGATATACATAATAATACGAAGGGATTGCACTGGCCTCACAATGGTGCCTGCAGGTAGCTGCTGTGAGGACCTCAAAGTGCCTATGTCCATGTGATGTGTTTGTGCCAAGAAGTTCATTCTCTAGTGCAACACCCAACGTGACTGCCTGACCAAGGATGCTGCTGCTTGGTTCACACCACTGTGCAGTGAGCTGTGTAGCTGCTGCATCTGAAACACCAACCTATATGCCCTGTGACAAACATACCTCTGTGAATGATCACCAAAAAGCCTCTCCTACATTACAGCTTGATGTATGCAGACAAGCTGATCCCACCGTCTCAGTAGACAGCCTGGGAGAACTTCAGCTGCTGCACCAGTGGCTCAGCCCTGGCTGGAAGGAGAACGGGACTGTAGCAGAATGGCTGGAAAGCAGCTTTGCAGCTAAAGACCTTGGGGTCCTGGTGGACAAGAAGTTGAACATGAACCAGCCTTTGTGGCAGTGAAGGCTGTCTGTGTTTTGGGCTACATTACCACAGGCTGTGTCTGGTTTTGGTCTCCCAGTATAAGAAAGATACTCTCAAACTGGAGCAAGTCTAGCCAAGAAACATATTTGGGAGGAGTATGTGGCATGAGAAGACACATTGAGGGAGCAGGTTTTGTTCTGCCAGAGAAAGAGAGCCACTGTCTTCAGCTGCCAAAATGAGGTTATAGACATGGTAAAGCCCGACTCTTCCTAAAGGTGCACAGTGACAGGAGAGAGAGGCAGTGGGCACTGGCTGCAGCAAGGGAAATTCCATTCAACACAAGGGTCGTCAAGCACTGGTAGGTGTTGCCAGAGTAGGTTGTGTAGTCTCCATCCTTGGAGATACTGCAAACTCACCTGGCCACAGCCCTTAGCTGTCTGATCTAACTTCGTAGGTAACCCAGCATTGAGCAGAGGTTGGATCAAGTGGCCCACAGAGGTCTCTTCAAGACCTAATTATTCTGTGATTATGTGATTCTACACTATTGTTGTGAAAGTATGTACACACACACACACACACGAAAGATATAGAGAAGGTCCTCGCGATGTTCATATCCAGGATCTGGTCTTTATTTAAGGAAATTTAAATAGTAATGTGACTGTAAGCACAACCCCAGCAGGGCAGTGACTATAACAAGTTTAGAACAGCAAGAAAGAGTTATGGACACTTAAGTAAATATTTTATTCCACTCTTCCTCTTGACGAAAGATAGCTGGGTAACAGCTAGTCTTCCTCTCTTCTGAACAGCAAGGCTCTCTTCATTCTTAGCATCACCCACTCTGAGATAATGAATCGGTTCATATTTTCCATCTGCTGCAGTACCTGCACGTACCTTGCAGTAAGTGAAAGTCTCTGTCACTGATGGGTTACAATACTAAGAAGAGGGACAAAGCCATAGAGATCAGCTTTTAAATTTATGCTTGTATATCATTAAATGGTGTTTTTCCTGTAAGGTTGATGTCTGCAGCTGCTCACATCACATAACTTGCAAGTGAGATGTTTGACAAAGAGAAATAAATGTATAGATGGGAAAAAAGATGGCAAAAGGACAATTACTGAACAATAAAATAAATGTATTTTTACGTAATTACCAAGATCGAGCTTTCTCAGATGCTTACATCTACGCTTCTGTGGTGCAGAACTAGCTTAATTTATTTTTGATCTGTGATGGGTGTCCGGTAAAAATGGGATTACATGAGACCTTCAGGAAGGTAAAATTTCATAAAGTGACAGCATTGCTCTGTGTTTCCACAAATTTGACATAACTTACAAATTAAGGAGAAGATTGTCACCTTGTCAAAATAACTACCTAGAATGAAAGGGAGGCAATTTGCCAAAGCTTAATAATAAGAGATGACATCTGCTCTTTCAGAGTCAGACTGATACTTCTGGCTACCTTAAATTGGACCTTATTCTCAATCCCGCAAAGCTTTTGCCTGGGCTTAGTTTGATTAACTATTGATTTCAATAGCAGTGTTGGTAATAAAGAAATAAGACAAGGAACTGTACTTAAGCTCTGTAGGATCAAGGTCTTATTCTGCTGAATTTTATTGTTGCTCCAAAAGAAATTTATCTGAGATAGGGATACCACTGGCACAAATTATTATTATTATTATTTTTTTATTAAAGGCTCACTATTTCAGTTAAATGTCAATTTGTAAAACAAATCAGCATCATCTGCTTTATGTTTCTTTATGCAGATACTTTGGCAGAGTTACTAGCGTAAAATGCTGTCATTAAAAAAAATATCAGAATGACTATTTTATCTACACAGTTTTGTTTACAATATTTTATAGCAGGAAGCTATTGCGCTGACATTATCTCTTCAATTAGACAAACCCGCTGTGCTGCTGGTAATTGTGAAGTGGATTATTATATCAACACAAAGAAAGCTCTTCTCCAACATATGCGTGAGAGCATAGCAGGTGGGGGAATCATACCCACAGTTTGGCTCTTCAGAGTTTATGAATGTCATATTTCAGAAGTATCATGTTATTCAGACTACATTCACGTGTCAAGGTAAGCTGAGGAGGAGTGACCATAGGGCTCATAAGCAGAGCTATAACGTACTGCATTTTAGCAATCCACTCCAGTCTCTAATGCAGACAGAAAATTAAATGATTGCCGGAGAGTGTCCAGTGATAACGTAACAGCATTGGGCTCCAGCGCCAATAAAGATTCAGTGTTGTAGACAGTAAAAGTGAGGCATTAACACATTTACATTTCTCTGACTTAGACTTGTCTTTGTGTCAGCTCTGTGTCACTAATCCCATGCTGCCCATCCTGGGAGGGAGCACTCGTCAAACCCCCGTGAATTCAGGCTCCACATGGCACAACCCAATGCTAATGTTTTGACTGCAGGACTGTATATGCACAAACTCTCTGACTTGGTCAGGGAATTTATCCTCACAGTAGATCTAAGCTTAAATTTTTCCTTTGCCTGATGGAACTCATATCTAAAGGTCCCACCTTGCAGGAAAATGCCTTAACTATCAGATGGTCAGAGAATTTAGTAATTTGTAGGCCAACCATGCCCCTCATCCCAAACCACATGGGTCACATGCTATCTCTAGACAAAAAAAGAACAGTTCTGGACTTAGTCCTATCCCTAAAGCAATGTAGCCACAATAAAGAGTTTGCATTCGGAGACTTGTATTTTCCCCTTAAATAAGGAGAATGCATAAAAACTGCTAATCGAAAACAGTCTTTAGCTTGTGCTATCCTTAAAAATGTGCCGAGTGAGCTGAAATTGGACCGGGAACCCTTATAATCATTTAAGAGAATGAATGAGTGTGCTCCAGAGGCTGGGCTCATGCCCTGTTCACTTTCCTGGTCCAGAGGAGTCCTTGGGGATTAGCGTGCCCAGCTGAGGGCACTTGGTTTCTTCCCTTTGTCCCAAAACCGCTTACATGAAACGGCTGCTGGCTATAACTTGAGAAGGTGAGACTCTTCCTAGTGATGGAGAAAGGCAAATCTCAATCAGTCCTTTCAGGTGGAAATTATATGAAAGATTCTAGACTGTGTTATAATTAATTTCAAAACCTGATCCAAAATGAGTGTGTGTGCCCACGCATCAGAATTCCAGGCAAGAAAAAGAGGTTTCTACATGTATAAACCTGCACGGACAAGTCATGACCTGCTGGACCCCAGGAGAGAAGGGGAAATCTGGCGGAGGGGAAGCCAGCAGAAGAGGGTAATGCTCCTCTCATCTTGCAGGACTTCCTATGGTTTCTGAACATCTATCGTTCAGAGGAAAAATGAAACAGAAACAGTTCAGAGATCTTCAAAAGTTAAAAGAAATCGATTCTTCCCGAAACTCTTTCTACAAAATCTCTCTCCCTTACTCACACCAACCTGAGCAAACAAATTTCTGGTCAGGGCACTCATCTGGGACACCCAAAATTCAGGTTTAGGCCTTTCTTCTAGCTTTCCCTTTGTGATCAGGAACTGGACTTGCTACAGGTTCTCCAAGTTGGAACCAGAAAGCTGTGAAGTCTGTGTGCCTCCTCAGGCCCATGCTTACGTAATGATTTCTACAGTATGGAATTCCAGTAAGGAGAGAAGGCTCTATTAGGCAGTAATCACATCCAAGGTCTTACGCAGGTTGTGGGACCCTTCCTATTCTTGCTACTTACTGTCTTTACTGCCTCCTTACTGTTCTTTCCTCACTCCCAGGACAGGCTTATTCTGGGATGGAGACTTCTCAGACCTAAAATCCTATTCTGAATCTTATAAGCCTTTTTTGACTAACTTATTTTCAAAGCCAGCAAATCCTTCCTTCAACATGCTTTTGACAGTGATGTTTCTCAGCAATGACAGAGACAACATTGAGTCATTAGAAAATCTTCTCTCACTTCAAGTCAGACATTTATTGCATTGTACTTACAAATCTGCAGAGAATAGAGAGCTATTTGTGGGAAATTTTACTAATGTCCTTGTTCTTCAAAGGTTCTAAGGGTGTGTGACAAAGAAATATACAGATGCTTTTCCTAAATATATATGCTTCAAAGCAGACTAGGAGATTTAGCATTAAAATCTTTTTTCCCTAAACACAAGGTAACACACTGACATTCAAAGAGAATGGCAACAGATCACTCTGCCAGTATGTGGTGATGGATTCTCAGTTCCTTGTGTGATTGATGCTGATAGCTAGATGTCAAGTCTTTTCTGCCTACAAAGAAATAAAAAATAATAATAATTAAAAAATCTAGTGATTTCTGACAGGAAAAATCTGAGATCAGGATGACTTACCCAGAAGAAGCTACATATGTTGGATCTATTGGTTTTATTTTCTCAGGAGTACTGAAAAGATGTTTCAGGTAGCATGAAAAGTTGCTGACATTTTCATGTATACCTTTTTTGGTTTAATTTTCCAGTTATGTGGTTGAAAGCTACTGTGTTTTTATGGGATTATGTAGGAAGCCAAAGCCTGATATTTTCAAAAGCAGAGGTGTCACTGAGGAAACTGAGCAGCTCTGAAAGTCAAAGTCAATTAGTCACCTGCATCATTTAGGCCAAGACTTTAAGAACCAGAAGTATTTGGCTGCCTCTTTGAAGTCATATAACATCTTAAAATACATCATCCACCTCCTGCCAAACGTGTTTCTACTGGTTAGGCTAAAAACCTCCTGAAGGTTGATACTGCTCTATGGAACCATGTGGAGTCTTAGGCCAAACTCGTAACAGTTTTTAAACCAAGTTTTATTTAAGACCAGAAATAGGAATGGCTGTGCCAGACCAGGACCAATAATCTACCTCCCCGTGTTTCCTGTCTCTGGCAGTTGCCAATAGCAGACATTTTGGAAAAAATATAGGAACAAGACTGTCACATAGTAATACTTCTCTGTTGTATTTTCCTAGTCTCCAAAAATTAGCGTTCAACAATATTCTGGGCCACCGTTGTCATCTTTGTATCAAATGGTCCTCAATGGATTTTTCTTCCTTGAGTTTTTCTAGTCACATTTTGAACTTGTCTTAATTTTTTGCTTCCACAGAACCCTGTGCCAAAGAACTGCTGCCACCAGCCAGTGACATCGGATACCTCCTGATTCTTAGAGGATTTCTTCATTTAAAACTTACTTATGCAACTATCTTCCAGTTGCAAGGGCTGAAAAATCAGCAGGTACTTTTCCGGTAGCTATCTCTGTTTCAGCTTTGTCTTTGTAAAATACAGCCATGTTCCCACAACATGTAAGAATGTTGCTTTTGAATTACTGAGATGCTGTGCCAAGGCTGTGGAAAAACCCATTGGGAAAAGGAACAGATGAACAGCAGGCTGTACATGAAACTGAGGCCCAGATAGTGAATAATGACGAGAAAACAAATTATCAGTGGGATGCTCATTAACTGAACACCATCCTCTAGTGTACTGGACAAGCATAGACCAGCTTGTTATCCACTTCTGTAATTAGAAGTAGTGTCCTAACAGATATGCAGAAATACACTGAATTCAGGTGATTCACATTTGACTTTGCAGTCTTAAAAAGTTGTTTTAGTGTAGCTTGTGCCTGTGCATTTCCCACATCAAAGATAACATCTTTCACTTAAAGTAAGACGGATGTTTATTAAAAATCAATATTGTATTTTGTCTTTTTAAGTTCTAAAACACACAAGAGGTTAAGTTTTGAGAACAACTGAGTTGGTTTTTCTGAGAATTTCCTTTCACATTCCACCCATTGCATTATGGATAGGCCGGTGCAAATATTGTTTCTGTAAATGGAAAAGACTGCTGGTAACTACTGTGACCTGTATAGATCATATGCTCTAAGGTTAACTGGAATATTTATCAGGCTTATGTTGGTAATGAAAACCAGCTGCTCTTCAGTCACACTGAGTTCTTCACAGCTGGCAGTTCCCATATACAACTAAACTGTGTTTTGTATAGGCAGAGGTATTTTGCAAAACATCCCAGGCTGGTAAATACAAAAGGGATGGATTTAGAAACATCTCTGAAGCAGAATCCTGTGACATTTATGATCAATAAGTATTTTTGTAACTATTTAGGAGAGAGTCAAATACTGATGCCAGCTGTCCAGCTGTCTCAGCAAAGAACCAGGAATGAACAGACCCAGAAGAGGTCTAAGTGGATTTATGAAGTAAACTCTCCTTGTTCTGTCAGCTGTTTTACCTCTGGGTTAGAGTTGACATAAGCTTCCTGGTGATGTTCGAAAGCTTGCCCTTTTCCTTCCCAAATCTTGCTTTTCTGTGGGTAAAAGAGGTATTACTGTTCCACAGCTATCAGCGGGCCACAGGAAGTAGTGGTGGAAGTTACTATTAATGGAGGTGGAAGGTAAAAGCACAGACAGACGGAAATTCAATAGTTCTGTGTTCTACAATACGTATCTTGTGGCAACTAACTGAAGCAGTGTTCCACCATGGTCTGAAAAAGGATGGGAAATAAATACTTTTGAGTTTCAGATTAAAAAAAACAATGCCATATAAAGATAAAAATAAATGAGTGAAGCAATCTTAAGTAAATATAACTGGTGAAAAATTAATTTGTTTCAAGTTTTCTGGATATAAATCAGACTTTGGACACACTTCCCAGTGCAGGCATAGAAAGATGTGCCAGCCATATGTCTAGAGTGGCAGAACTAAAGAATAGGAGGTATTGGGATAGATGTGGCTTTTTTACATTAAATTTGCATCACAGCCAAAGTAATTAGAATGGTTACTCTTAGGCCACAACCTGGAACTGAAGACGTTGTATAGTCAGCTTCTCAGTGACAGAAGCTGACCTTCTCAGCAACAAGGGAACACATTGAGGAAAACCTAATGTGAGCCAACGCAAAGTCTCAGAGCTTTGTTTTTTTAGCTGTTAATACAAATAGCCATTACTCTATAACTTCTTTCTTGCAGGAGCTGTAATCTTCTGCACATGCTGAGGGAGCCAGATGCAAGTTGCAGAGTAAGTGGTAAGGTCACACAACCCTGCTGTGGCATTACCCATGCACGGCAGTGCAGGTCTGTGCTGTATACCCAAATGTGCTGTGTGATTATACAGAAGGCAAAGGAAGATACATGAAGCCGAAAGGAGAAATCACTGACAGTGTATGACTTTAGGGACCCAGTGGGACAGGGACTCTGCTGCTTAGTCGCTTTGTGGTCCGTAGCCTCTGCTTCTCCTCTTCTCTTTGCCTGTCTACCCTGAGACAGTTGAATGCAAACCACATGTACAGCCCTTGTGTAGGCATCACGTCCAGGCAGGGACACATAGGTTTTTGGGTTTGGCCTTCTGAGATCCCTAATTCTGCCGGGTGGCAGAAAATGAAGACTATGTTCCCAATCCTAGATATTAGGCATCCAGATTTTGGCAGTGAACGGTGTAAAACTTTGCCTCCTTCAGCAGTTTTCACCACTTGGCTTTGACGGCAGCTGTCTGTGAGGTTCTGGTTTTGGCAGCCTATTAATACTAATTTTGCTGTGGGTATCTGGAGGTGGAGGAAGGCTGAGGGCTGATGGCAGCTACAGAATTGGAATTGCAAGTGACTGGCGGCTTCTCCAAATGAGGCCATAAACCGCCTCCTGGGCTGGCCTGGGGCTGCACAGCTGTTGTTCGCACTAATGGTCTGGCTGTCTGCAGCGAATGTGTGAGAGTGAAACCCTGGAGCCAGCAAAGTCATCCGGCAGGGACGGGTCGTTCGCCTGCTACTGCACAGGTAGAAAATGCCGCCTTCTTCACCTGCCACCCATGTCAGGGTAAAATGCTGACTTGGGCGGAGTGCGTGTTCTAGTAATGGGAGATCTTGCTTGGAATCAAGACAGAAAATGTCAAAGATGAGCAGTAAGAATAATGTGAAAAGAAATTATGGATGACTCTATCGCTCTCCCAGCATCTTTGTGTGTTTGATGCTGTAGGACCGGCCTTTGACAGCTGAAATTTAGTCATATTTGAGTTGCTAAAAATTGCTCAGGAGGGAGGACTCATGGGCACAAGGTCTTCATGGTGCACTCTGGGAGTCACTGGTAGCATGGTCACAGATCTTACTGAGAAGGGAATCAAGCAGTAGCAAAGAGGCAGCTGACTCCCAACGCCTGCACTGCTTCTCAAATTCCTTGATTTGTTGTTGTTAGGAAAGGCGTCATCTTCTCTTCCATCATCATAGTAATCCCTTTTACCACACACTGTGCAAAAGCCTGTTTGGTGTCTAGCAGTTCTTTTTCTTTCATTTTTAGCTACTCATTTATTTTAAATGTGAGATCCTTGAGAAAATAACAAGAAATGAAAAGCAAATTCTAGAGGTGCTTTACCAGTGTATTATTTAGTATTGCAATCCATCTGGGTATATGTAATTAGCATTTAGACTTAAACAGCTTGAAAATCATTCAGCATTTTCCCCGCCTCCCCATCTTCCATTTGTTTCTCCCCTTCTCCCTTCCCAAAATACTGAGCTTTTTGAAGAGTGATCTAATTAAAAATGAAAGCATATTTACTTGCTTTAAAATGCCTGTGTCTCTTTTTAACATCAAGGGAGAAGCTGATGTATGATAAAAATTTCAAATTCAGCATTCTTTTTATTCACATAGGGAAAAGAAAGGAAGAATTGTTAGCTTACTTATTTCCAGGAAACATTAAAAATTCCCTCCCCTACCCTGCAGTTTCATTTTATTTTGTTAATAGTCTGTATTCTGATTGCCGCTTGGTAAAGAATAAAAGAGGATTCTTTGGTCATGGGAATGCAGAGATGTTTATTTCCACTTTGGGAGTATAACATAGTTTAAAAAAATTCAGCTCTTTCCAGAGTTAGTTGCTGAAGCACCTGGTATCCCACGCTCCACCCAAGATTATAAAAATATTTGAAACTGCAGGAAAGCAATACAGCTGTGCAAGCTTACATGGGGACTTGTTGATTCAATTATGTTCAGTAAAAACAGCCATACTAATAAATGTCTAGTTACTTGAGAGATGCCATTTGCTAAAATAAATTATCCCCCCCTTAATTATCTGGTATCTAGTTGACAATATAGTCTCTCATCATTTCTCTGGCAGTGTTGCGTAGCCAAATGCTCTTCTCTTTGAAAACATGTGTTAGATGGTTATTTTTTAAGGATGAAAAAATGACACAGTAAGGAGAAATTCAAATCCAGCTCTTGTTGTTGATGTTTGTGGCAGTGCAACCTGGTTAAATAAAAAAAAAAAGAAAAGACAAACAAAAACAAACAAACAAATCAAAACAAAAACAAGCCAAACTGAATTTTCTGCCTTTGTGAGTAATTCTCCTTGGTAACAAATGCAGTCCCTTGTATGAAGACCCTTCCTGCCTTGATTTACCAGACAGCTTTATAGTTACAGGAGAAAGCCCTGGCTGGAGAATACCATACATGTGGGGCAAAGAGCGGCAAATGTTTCAGTGGATGGGATTCAATTCCCGGAAGGGCTGGATGCGTCATCTCCTGTTGGTCCAGCTGGGGGAAAACTCCAGCAGTCATCCTGGAAACAGGAAAAATTACACCATGCATCCTTGCTCACATTAAATAAGGAAGTGCTGAAGTGATTTCCAACAGTCATGGATAAATGAGGGTATGGAAGATGGTACTGCATATAAAAATGGGTCTACTTCTGAAAGGGAAAACCAAAATCCAAAAGAAAACTATTTGCTACCAATAAAGTTTTTCTAGAAAATCTTAGTGTGTGGGATAAATAGGAAATTTTCATCTTTCCTCAAACTCCATAGTCCCAGACTATTTGGAAGGATTACCACAAACCTATACGGGAAGCTGTTTGAAATTTTCTAGGTCACAAACCATACATGGCAAGTTTCTGATGTTTAAGTGTAATGGCCATAAATCACTATGTGATTAGTTAGCAGAACATATATTGGTATAGGGCTGGTAAATCCATACTAAATGCAGAACTAAGATCTCTAGTTTTTCACTTGGAAACCAATCGATCACTTAAGAAATCTTCTAAGTGAGGTTTTAATATAAAAGCGGAGTGACAGAATTTTTGGAAACAGAAAACACAAATGACTGAGTCAATGGCCACAGTTAGGGTATGCAAACAGAGGGGAAAGACGTATGACCATCCTTTTGTTACATATTTTTGCTTACTAGAGGTGCAGTTACACTTGAGATGTTCTGAATCCTATCTCCTTTTGTCTGGGTAACCAATGAAGCTGATACTTCAGGAAGACAGTTCACCATAACTTCTCTGCTGGAAAGCATATGGTGCAGGTGAATATAAAACACTTTCCAGACTTAGGCATGATAAATGTGACTGTTGAGGATGCCACTGACACATATTCTAAAACCTGTGTAATATCACTCCAATTCTTTACATGTTTTTTCTCTCTCTCTTGAATTATATTAAACAAAAAGAAAGTTAAATGAATTTGTAACTATTTCATGTTCAAGTACACAGAAGCATCCTTGCTAAAGGTGGTCTCCTCAACTTGTTTGTCTCTATCAAAAGCTGCTGCAAGTTTGGTAAAATCATCACCTATGATTCATCGTAGAACCTATGCCTGAAAACTTGTGTGCTCAAATTCATGTGAGAAACTATTTTTCAGGACTGGGTCTGCACACTTTGCCAAAGTTAGGCATAAATGTGTCTGAATGGATTGGGAGACTATTTTGTCAGGGAATCAGCTGATCATCAGTTTATACAATGACATACCACATTTGAAATGAATATAGGTCTAGGATATGAGAAGTGCAAATATGGTATTAATAGAGAAGTCTTCTAACTGCTAACATTATAGGGAGGAAAAAAGGAAAACATAAGCATATGCTTTCATATGACATGCTTTGAAAAATATGGTAATGGATCATGACCTTAAAGTAGTAAAAAATTATAAATACACGTTTTATCATGTAAACTCAGTATCATTTAATGACAGGATGACCACATCAATAAATAAAGTGACTGTAAGCTGAAATGTAATTGGATTTTCGTATTAGATAATATTTCAAAGTCGGTTCAAACCAGCTGTGGTATGAACACCATCATGTGGATCAAAATCTGGCTAGCTGGCTATAGAAAGGCTGTAAAAAGAACAATGTATTAAATGGGAAAAGATATCTAGTTGGCCGATGTCAGGATTAGCTCCTCACTTCTAAATTTCCTGGCCTGGAAAGCAGTGAATAACATCCTTATGAAATTTACAGCTGTCAGGGTGATGTTTTAGAGAGCAGTGAAGACATGAGGAAAAGGGGCCTAGAAATGGAAATGAGAATTGTTGAATAAAATATCATCTGCAGTCCCACCAAGGGGCACAGAGAGGCAATGGCAGGAGGGAGAAGCCCAAATAACATCCTGCCCTGGCTCCTCCCAGGCCCACGGCAGGAACCTTCAGCCCTGATAGCACCAACTCATATACAGATATGCCTGGATGAGCACAGGGGTGAAGGCAGATGGGAACCCAGGCTACAGGCCCAGAGGAGGGGACACTCTGTCCAGTCCCTCCCTGGGCTGTCTCAGGAGAGCCTCAGCCCCACCACCCAGGTGTGACATCCATCAGGATGAGTCAATGCCAGGGTACTTTTGGGATGGAGGGGCATTAGTGCCTTGGGACACATTGGGGCATGCTGGGGAAAAGCGTTTCAGGATTGTACAGAACTTATTATGAGATGTTTAAGAGAGGAACCAGGGAAGGACTTAGGTAATTTGGGGAGGAACGAGTATGGGAAAATAGCAGGGATTAGGGGATAAACAGGACCGGTTCATATAAACAGAATGCTTGTCTGGCCATGCCCTGCACCTGATCAGTGCAGCCTGTCCTGTCTGCCTGCTAAATTGCTTTCTAAGCTTTTCCTGGGAGAGGGACTCTCCATCTGTGTGCATGCATCTGCATGTGCATACATATATGTACAAACATATATTCTTACTCTCAGATCTCCATCCTGCTCAGCCAGAGAGGGGAGCAGAATGAAGTCATTGGTTTTGTCTGCGTTTGTGTGAGAGCTCTGCATGTCTGTCTGATCTGTGTCCAGCCATGTACACATGCACACGTGTGCTCGGTGTAAGCATGCCTACTGGCAATATATTTCCAGCCTCGTTGCTGGTTGGAACTGGGGATGTTGATGTGAATCAGCCTGGCCTTTCTTAGGCTGTCACATATGGCCTAATATTTTGCCCCTAACGAGAACAACAAAAGAAAAAAATTACACTGCTAAAAATACCTAGTATTATCTGTATAGCTGAACTTTGCATGAAATGCATTTGAATCTCAAAGGAGATGCAGCCTTGTAAAAGAGAGTATTAGCACGCAGAAGAGTTCTGCTCCAAATTTCCAGCCTGACCTTTGGTTGACTCTTAACATATGGTTTACAGTGATAAAGAGTATCTGATGATGAACTTGTAAAGATTAATTGGGCTTTGAAGCATGTAGCTTTCATAGTGGAGCTGATGCAGCTGTAGCACCAGTATCAGGTTTAGTAAGAAAGGCTGAGAGAGCTGCACCTTTTTGCAATGTGCCATTACCATTGCCCAAAGTAGCTGCCTTTCCAGGCTGTGTGAGGACCGTTGCCTTTCTTCAGCAGATGTATCTAGCTCCCCACAGCCCATTGCCACCCATGGACCTTTTATGTATGTTTTTAGTAGGGTCCAGCCATGTGTACTGAATTGCTGGTTAATATATCTCCTTGCGAGCTTTACCTCTCTGGGTAGTGTAAGTGTATCTTACGCATTTCTACACTGTCCTGCAGTTGCGACAGTAGTAGGAGAACATATGCCATCTGTTTTCCACTTTTAAAGATGGTTGTGATTACGATATTTTTTGTATTCTCTAGAAAAACAGGAAGGGAGGTCACTACTTCATTTAACGTGAATGATCACAGCGTTGAGCCTGAAATTCAAACCAGCTGTCTCAGGTGGGAGGTAGAAGCCCCTGGGTGATCCTATTGACTGCAATGGAGAAAAAGTGATTAGTTTTGTCTGGGTGCCTCACTTTTGACTGTTGATTATGTGAAGTGACAAAATGTACACAAAGGACTTGTTAGAGGGCTGCTTCTCTGAGGTGGATTCAGCTCACCTCTGTTAGGTGTCAAAGAGATGGTTGGTTGATTTGAGGTAGGTCCCTGAGACTATTTCTGTAGGCAATAGGGTGAGGCAGGTACCTTCAGGGAGTGATTCCTCCTGTGTGAGGTAGAGCAAATCACCTTCTGGAGGTGCCTATTTTCTCCCTTTGACTCTAGAGGGAGTCCAGCCTAGCTTTGGGTGGGTGTCTAAAGCACAGCTGGGAGCAGGAATTAATCCAGCTGGGAGCAGGAATCCCACTCACAGCACTCAGCATATTGTGGCTCTGCTCCTAGTTAGCCCTTCAGAGTATCACCATAATAGAAATCACTGCACATGAAACCATGACATTGAAATGCAAAAGTCAACGTGTTTTCTATTGAACATGCACAAACTGTACTTTTGAAGGGTCTATAACTTAGCTAAATTTGTTCAGATTTTCACTGGGTAGGAAAAACAATTACAGACAAGCTGTGCTGTCAATGCCAGCTGTGAAGCATGTGCTTTGATATTCAGGACCTTGAAGAAAAAGTTGCCAAAATTTACCAGGAGTGAGTGTTACTTGTTTCTTTCTTTGGCCCAGAGAAGACTGAGAGGGATAAATCCTAAAGCCATACCAGCCAGCATGTAAAATTTGAACGTTGAATGGTGATAGTTTGGCAAAGACGTTAAGTGAAATGCAGGCTGCAGAACGTGAAGTGCTGTAGGCTGACAGCAGGCTTCCAGCCTGCTGGCATAATTTAATTACACTTCTACTGTGATTTTCTTGTATTTTCTGTACTGTACTATGCTTAATGAACTTTTATGCCAGGAATGTATATACCTACATATGCCTTTCCATGAAAAAATTATCTATTTGCACATACATGAAATGCAGATATATGGAATATATTATAGTCTATGTAGTACCAACAAATATATGCTCTTTTTTTTCCCCCTTTATATTTAATTTAAAGTACTTTTTGAAGGACATCATCTGCACAGCAGTATGCCTCAGCAAAACCCACTGGCCGCAATTGCTACTAACTGAAAAACTCCGCCCACTCTGAAGTACAGCCATTTTACTTAGCCCCCTTTTTTGAGTGTCTAAGACAAAACCACAAAATAATAAGCACCATAAAGTGTTTTTGTGTTGTTTTGGAAAAGCATACTTGTGAATCTAATGCTGCAAATTCCTTATATATGCCACTACTAATTAGTAAAACTGCATAAATATAAGTTAAACATTCATGTAAATGTTTTCTCAATAAGTGTAAGGATGGGCCCAAGAGCATGACAGGAGAAGAGTCCTTTCCTACACACTTCACAAGCTCCTGCTCAGATTCACTGCCTGGCCTTTTCTGCAGAGATGTGTGGGCTGGGGATAGATTTACAGTGCCCATATTCTATTTAGTTCAAAGGAGATGGAGTTAATTACAAGTGCTATAATTTGAAAAGATTTTGCAATTCAGAAAAGCTTTTAAAACTCCTTGCTGGCTAACTAAATAAATGATCCTTAATTGCATTTCTTCATCTTTGTGTGGCTGCAGGGAGTTTAACAAGGACCTCTGCTGTTCGTTTAATTTATTACAACATCTTACACTTACATTTCTGTAAGTTCTCCTTTTATGAGTTCTCATTTTGTTGGTCTTTCACAAGATTTTTTTCGTGCCCCTTGTGTGCTTACATTCACCAATTATATGTCACATAAAAAACTGTAAACCCTCCAGCACCAGCTGGTGTAGTTAAAAAACTTGTATCTTTACCCTTGTTGAACCATATCAAATCCCTGTAACATCTGGCATCCTTTAATTTCTATGCTCTCGAGGGTTGAGTTTTCATTTAAGAGCTCCCAGATATGGACCTGGTAATAATTTCTTTGCACTATAGATTCTTTAAGCTCCTTAAGCTGCATCTGCAAGTGTGAAGACTTTCAACTGACAACTGCTAAATATTTACTTTTTTGTTTCGTTTGTGTTAAGGATCTTTTTTCCTTTTGTATTTTCTCTCTTATTTTCTGACGTGGTGAGTAGCCCAACCAAATTAATAATGGATTGCCATTTCCCCTGCTGAGCTGATCTTTCTGCTTCTGCTACTGGTTCTGTATCTACACTCCTTGGAAGAGGAGATGGGCAGTTTTGAAAAGGGGGGCATGCAAGTGATGGTGGTTAGGTTATAAATACAGTTTTGTATCACCTGTTCTGTCATGTGAGATTTTTGTAGCATGCATATTCTTGATATTTTTTGATAACTTTGAATTTATGCCCTTTGCTGCTCAACAGCACTCTCCCTAATACAACTAGATTTCAGCTTTTCTTTCCCACTCTTTGTACTGGGCTTGACACACAGGTCAGAATAAATCATTTTTCTTGTATCATGTTCAGTCTCAAACTCCTGCGCTCACACCTGCTTCCTTATTGTTTAAACAAGAGTCTTGTTGAGGAAGGTTTGCTGGAGTGTGTCAAAAGGTTAATACATTCCTCTTTCACTCCAATTTAATGGATCATCTGTGTCTTCCATATTAGCTCATCTGAGACTATCCCAAATGATGTATGATCTGTGTAGGTGCTTTCAGACAAACCATACCATTAGCAATGTTTCCACAGCATCCCCTCAGCTGGGTGAAAACCGCTTTGCAAAGACAGGTTAAAGCATGTTCCTGGTTTCATGAAAGGGATGACTGGGGGCAGAGAGAAAGAGTGATACTCAGATGGGGTCTCACTGTCACTATCTCTTCTCCTTGATTCAAGCTTATGTGTCTACACACCAGCTCATGTTTGAAGACTGTCACTTATCCTTCTCTCTTGGCTAGATAGCTGTAATGGTATTAACACGGAAAGAAACAACCTAGCCTGAGGCAGTCACTGGAAACCCTTTGCTAAGAATGAGTATGGCTCTAAATATGCTCATAATGGAATAAAGCAATACTTCCAGCAACATGCTGGAAAAAGCCATGAAGGCAGCTGCTAGTCTGCACAGACTGGAAGAGCTGCTGAAAATAAGCGATTGTGTAGCCTTGTGACAGATCCAGCCAGAGACTGCAGCCCCAGGGCTATCTGGCAGCTGGAGAGATGCTCAGCTTCTTGGAAACATCCCTTCTGGGCAGAAGGAAGGAGGGTTTTCAGCATGTACATAATTTACCATCTGTGATGTAACTCATACCAAAGTACAGCATTTACTGAGGGGAGAGGGGCGTGAAGACAATTTCCTCTGTCTGGGGGGTCCTGGGCAGCAGGCTGTGTGCTGTGGCACATGTGAGACTTTGAGAGAGTACGAGGGTTAGAGGTTGTGCAACACAAGCGCATCAGCCTGCTTTGTGGGAGGGACTCGGCAGCACCATGCAGAAAATTCGGTGCTTTATGGCTCCTGTACACATACCATAAACCACTTGATATTTATGGATGATCAGCTGCCCAGTCTAAGACGTGTGTGCCTGGAACTGTGGGTCATCAAGAAATCCCAGGCTCTTCTGACCTTACTGAAGGAAATCTGGACATGTGTTAATCTCTGTGGAGGTCAGGCGTGGGCTCCCATGAGGTGCTCCCACAGTGCAATAACCTTCTCCTGCTCTAGTTCAGAGCAAAGGCTCTGTCTGCATTGCCGTGTGAGTTGGATTAGGTTCTTTCCCCCTCCACAAGCTCTGAAGGAAGGACACTGTGGTCTACAAACACAGTTGGTTTCTAAAATACCTATAAGTAGGTATTATAAATTTAGAGCATCTTTCCTTTGTTTTATAGGATGCAGTGAAACACTGCCTTTTTCCTGACCGTTCTGCTATGGGAATGGCAGTGGACCTAGAGTGGGTTATTTCTGAGGCTGAACTCCCCCTGCTGACCTGCACACAGATGTCCCAGATGCGTGAAGGACCAAGAAATGGGAAAAGGGATGGAAAGGGAATAAAAGCATTCACTGTTTCTAATTGGAATTTGAATTTAGGAAAATAATCTCTCTCCATGCCGAAGTGTTGGCACACCAGGGATAAGTGGTTGTGGAGCTACTGGAGCTAACCAGTAAAAACAATGCAAGATGTTTGCTTTTCCACATGGAAATCCTTCAGTTGTTTAGCTGATTTTGTATGTTAAATCAGTTATGTAACTTTTCAGACTTTAAAGTAAACTATACATTACATTATCCCCAAAATAAATGGCATAATTTCGTTCTAATGTGTCTAATTAACTTATTACTGTTAATTAAAACTGTGGAAATCACTACGATTCAGAATTCGCCACTGTGTTTCCTCATGTTTTATTTCTTTTCTGCACAGACTGAAGCCCGAACTAGGAATAGAATATGGACTTCCTAAACCTACAAGCTCCATACAGTTGTGTTTGGAGTCTTTATGACCCTCAGACCACACATCACTCTTACGGGTGAGGAACACTCAGGAGACTGGCAATGACCTATGAAATCTTGGACATTCAGCTTATCAATCTAAAGCCTGCTCAGGCTTACAATGGCTGAACAGTCTGTATAGGACTTGTGGAGGGATTTATGTGTGTGACTGTGCAGGCTGCACTCTATTTCCCACCTGCTTTGATGGTTCCTCAGTTTTCTCCTAAGGTAGGGAGGCAGAGCAGTGAGGGAAGCATTGCTCTTTCTCTGGTTGTCCTGTGACAAAGCATAAACACAAATACCCTAGTTTCTGTCAAGATCCCTGTTATACTTTTTCTTTCACATTACCATCTAGTGCTTTGAAAGCCTGGACCACTATCATGGTGTATGTTTGCAGATGGGAGAAGAGCCTCTTCTCTGCTCACATGGACATCCCAGTGTGGTACATGTTTCTGTACCACTGGTGCCTCTGGGCTCGGAGGAATGTCCTCTGTTTCGGCAGGCACACATTTCACGTTCAGACCTCCCTTACATACAGGTAGTTTATCGCCACAGGCGGGGTCATTCTTTCTGGTGTGTGCTTACATGAGGTTCTTGTACAACTGAATGGTATACCACCTCTATTGCCTTTTGTCAGAAGAAGCCAAACATTACCATGCCATCATGACACACAACCAACCAGTATCATTTTAATTTCACTGATTAGTTTATATGATGGTCTTGTCTGTTGGTATAGCAGTAGAAAAACTAGAATGTGACTCTGACTCTGTGCAATACTGTACTTCATCAAACCTTCAACTGGTACCAGTGTATTACAAATCAAATACAGCATTATCTGAATCAATGGGTTAACCATTTCAGTGTATGCATACAATCTTTCATGAAGCTTGTGGTTTTGAGGCATAAACACTCTGGTTTTGAGGCATAAAAGACTATTTGGTGTAACATTTGAGGAAGAGGAGAAAGCTGTATTGAGAGTGTTTTACAAAGAAATGATGCTTTGGCTTATGCCTTGGTAACTTCATGCTATTGTTTAATTTTCTAACTGTTGAATTCTCTGTCTCCAAGTAAATTTTACCTCAAATGCTTGCTAAATTAATTAAGCTTTTGTTTGCATATATGAATGAAGCTCCTATCTAAATAATTCTAGTTTATTTTGACACTCTGTCAAAAGGAAGAGACAATCACACAGTGAAAATACTTTTCCCTGTACCAGTTACTGAGCTTCAGCATACTTTTACATTTTTTAAAATTGTGGCAGTTCCAGAGGTAGCTAGTCTTGATTTGAAGATGTGAAAGGATGGTGAGTCTTTCCTAAGAGCATTTTTTATCTATCTGAAAATTTTATCACCTATCTTCCAGTTATTAATTTTTCTCATTCCTTCCTTCCTGTTAGTTCATAGGGCCCTTTAATATGCTATTTGTCATTGTGAAAGTGTTTGCTGTGACCAAGCCAGCTCAGTCTTCTGGGGCAATTTTGTTAGCTTTGTAGATTGAATGCCTTAGTTTTCTTAGTAGAAAGAATTTTTGAGTTCTTAGATTATTCTATTAGTTTTTAATTTTTAGTCCTCTACTTTCTTCTCCGTCCTTTCTAAAATATGGATACCAGCATTATGTGCAGTATTTCTGTACAGGCTGTGTGCAAAAGTAAAATCACTTACTACACTATTCATTACTCTCTTTACACAAAGGGATCACAAAAATCACATCCATCCTTTTTGCCAGTCACTACCGAGTATTCATGTTCTCTTGCTTTTCACAGTTTGGCCTTGAAAAATGTGTATCAACTTGATAGTTATCCCTCTATTGCCTGAAAAAGATTGTTTATATTTTCCAGTACTTGTCCTTGCATGGCATTTAAGGAAGCTATTGTACAATTTTTTTGGGAGTGCCCTTCCCCCGTTCTCAAAGATGTGCACTATAGTGGGCTCTTTGCATTGTTCTGGAACTTCTCCTTTTCTCCATGAATTTTGAAAAGTCTAAAGATTAGTTCATTCAGGTCCTTAAGTATGCTGGAGATAGTGGGAAGGGGACTGGCTGTTCGTCTAAGGTAGGTAAGTAATCTCTGACTTGTCTTTATTCTAGCCTGAGCCATTACCACTTTATCACTTATGTTAATTGTGTCAGCCATCTGAGCCCAGTTCACTTCCTTAATGAAGACGGAAACAGAAAGAGTAAAATAAAAAAAAAAAAGGACTAAATGAATTGCCCTTCCCAAAGCCATCTGCTACCAGCTTTCTTTTTCATTTAGTGGAGGACCAAGTCACAGAATCACAGAATCACAGAATCACAGAATGTTAGGGATTGGAAGGGACCTCGAAAGATCATCTAGTCCAATCCCCCTGCCAGAGCAGGAACACCTAGGTGAGGTTACACAGGAAGGCGTCCAGGCGGGTTTTGAATGTCTCCAGAGAAGGAGAATCCACAACCCCCCTGGGCAGCCTGTTCCAGTGTTCTGTCACCCTCACTGAGAAGAAGTTTCTTCTCACATTTAAGTGGAACCTCTTGTGTTCCAGCTTGAACCCATTACCCCTTGTCTTACTGTTGGTTGTCACCGAGAAGAGCCTGGCTCCATCCTCGTGACACCCACCCTTTATATATTTATAAACATTAATGAGGTCACCCCTCAGTCTCCTCTTCTCCAAGCTAAAGAGACCCAGCTCCCTCAGCCTTTCCTCATAAGGGAGATGCTCCACTCCCTTCATCATCTTTGTGGCCCTGCGCTGGACTCTCTCCAGCAGTTAAAGTCATCCAGTTTGTTCTGATGTATCATAGTTAATCCACTGTAACCCTTCCTTTCTCTGCCTCAGATCAGCAAACGTTTTCCAAATGTGTTGTGTTGTTTTCATAATATTGTTCCCTCTACGTTACATCATCTTCTCTTCATTGTGAGGAGCCTCTCAAATGATTCTCATTTATGGGTGAAAACTCATTCTTTTGTTTTCACGGTGTAGAGGTTTTTCAGTGAATAGTGGTTTATGGCTGTTCCTCTCAGGTGAGCTGCCCACAGCGGTGCTTTAGGACTGCAGTCAAATGGCAGCCCTATTGTGTGAAATGGTCTCATTTGATTTGAATCTGATGTTAAATATTCCTTCTTTATTTGCCTCTGATGAAATGCTCTCAAACTTCTGCAGTCAAATTACTTCCTCAATAACTGAAATTCCTAATGACCTTTCATAAATGTCTTCATAAACCAGCATCTAATTTTTCCTGCAAATCTTACACAAATTCACGAATGTAGGTGTTACCCTCCAGAGAGATTTCAGGGTCTTAATAAAATTTGTTAGGATTTGGCCTCTTATTTAAAGTCACCCATGCCGACTCAGTACATGTCCCAGTGCTGCAGCTATCAGCAAATCTGGACAGTCAGTGTCAGTGTTAACCTGACAGACAAGTCACTAGCTGGCAGTTAGAGCTGGGAAAAAACTCTGAGCTGTCCCAGCCCAAGCTAACTTGACTGGAACCTTACCAAATAGGATGAACAGGAACAGTAGCAATGTCACTGTCCTGTGAACTATTTTGCAGGAAGTCTGATTGTCTCCCCTGATTTAATGTCTGGCTGGTCTCAGATCAGCCCTCGGTGTCAGTGCTCAGCCTGAAGCTCTGCAACCCTGAACCTGATGCTCCAGAACCATGACTAGTGCTACAAATACAAACCTTCCAAGTCTCAACAGTAAAACCTCCAATGTAACTTTTAAAGTCATCCCTAATTCTATTACTACTTGAGTTTTGCTCCTGGTTTCAAAGGATATACTGCATGAATTTTACTCTTTAAATTACTGTAGCAAAGCTTTGCATGTCTCCTTGATATTCTATTGTAATCTCCTACAGAACTGTTTGATCTTTTAAGAAAATCTTCCTCCTTTGCCTTTGGGATTAAAGAGCCCACCTATGACACTGTATGAGTTCAAGTTCCTTCTCTGTCTGATTTGGAACAGGATTTATTACTTCACAGAAGACTTTTCTTAAGCAGGATTTGGTTGCCTATCCCAAGGTGACCTACTGCATGGTCTTCAGCTGAGGATGTTCCATCTTTACAAAACGTTCATTGCTGAATAAAATGTAAGCCAAGACTCTGAGAAACATATTCCCCACTCAGCTCTGGATTACCATGCTTGTGACCCAGTGAAGACTGAGAAGCACTGTGAACAGCTAGTAGATAACTAGCAGGAAACTATCTGCTAGTTTGCAAAGAATAACATAAGGAAACAATTTTTTATTAAAATCTCTACTGCAAAAGAGGCATTAGACTTTTATTTGATTTGTGTCAGTACTTCATCAACAGGGCTGCTCAGTGGAAAGAATGGTCAACAATGCCTCCTGTGTGTTGTAGGCATGTCCCAAATGACTGGTCATACTCTGAAAATGCCTTGCAGATTGGACCTTGGGAAACAGAAGAGGGGTCACAAACACTAAAAACCTTTCTAGGGATCAGGTACAAAACACATCATCAGCAGCTAGGGACAAGCATATATCCTCCATGAATAAAACTTAGGGGAAGGTGTTGAGAAGGCAGTTTCAATATCTCAATGGTTAGGCAGTAGCTAAGTGTAGCTATGAAGTCTTGGATACAGATAACTAAAACATCATTAAGATTTTAATCTGGCTTTTAGATCCTGCCTAAGATCAGGAGGAATAATATATGTACTTTGCAGAGAGCACAGGAGCATAAATCTCCAAACATGGCAAATGCTTTTATATTTCTACCAGTTCTGAAACACCTGTTAGAAAGTTTGTTCATCTGTTCTTTTTTCCTAAGCTCAGAATGCCTTTAGCAAGGATTTAGTTCCCCTTGAAAAGAGTCTGCATGGACTTAGATTTTTTTTTCCCAGAAAAAACAAGGATAAATAAATTAATAAAAAGAAATTTTGCAACATTTTGTTGATGCATTTTTGCAACATTTTATTGGGTGTTAGATCTAATGTCTACACGGAAACAGCCTTCCAGGGCTCTGACCTCCGTTGCAAATTGTCTGTAATTTAATAGTGAGTGAAGCTTAGTGGGAGCAATTTCTTTCAAATGTTTGCTGCCATTAGCTTAGAGGAGAGGAAATTAGAGAAATCCAGAAGTTTTCATTTCCAAGTGAAGCAAGTCACACAGCCCAGCACAAGACCTTTTTAAATTGCAATACAGCATCATATTAAACAGAAGCCATCTGTGTTTCTTTTGGCTTTCTATCAGTTTACATTTTTTTTCTTAGACCTAGCAGTAGCAAGTGTCAGAGCTCTTTCACCCTCTCCCATAATGCAAAATTAGTATGTGACTGTCTGTAGATCTATAGCTCTCAGTTGAGCCACTGCCGCAAACCCCGAGTTGTGTGAGCTTTTGTCTTCACAGAAGAACCACCAGTGAACTTAAAAGCCACCTCACGTGAATTGTGATCTAGATCTTGCAAAGTATTAAAAACTCTTGTTTAATTAGCTTGCTAGAGGGGAGTTTTGAATTAGTTGTTATTTTCAGAAGGAGGGCTAAAGGCAGTTGCAGTAACATGTGTGGTTCCTGAGTATCTTATAGAATGACATTGTAGTTTTCTACATTGTTAACTTCCAGGGCAGCTGTGCTAAATCTGGCTGATTATTAAAAATGTTGTGGTGTGGCCCTTAACTTTTTCCCTGCCTCTTTGCTGGAAGCTATTGCCTCTGTAGTAGGATAGGCAGCTACCCTGCTACAGGCCAGCAGCTCAACTTGTGCAGTTTGCAGCCTGGGCCACTAGGTCTTACTGTAACTGGAGGTAGGCTGGTGTCTCAACAGCATTGCCTTGAGGTGTAAGGCTGTATTGGTCTGCCATAACAGAACAGACACCAGCAGAAAGGCAAAGGTGGTCATTGGGAGGTGAGAAAATAGTAGTTTCCCCTGGTATGAATTGCTAATGCTTGTGAACCTTTAATGACTTCTGTTTCTTCAGTATTTTGCCAAAACAGACACTATGTGAAGTGACTTTATCAAAGTGGTTTACTGCTGTTAATGAAATAATAGAATCATAATTAAGGTGAAATGATGCCTGAAAATGAAAGAAAAGCACTATCAGATACTGTTGGGTTAGATAGTCGTGGTCCACTAGCAAGGTATGTGGGTAGACCCTGGTACTAGTGGGGTGTATGGGCTGTACCTCTGCAGTGTCTTTAGTCCATCAACACAAGGAAGGAGGCTGGGACTGTGCTGCCCGAGCATGGGAGGGTGCTGCCAGGCACTCAGCTTGGGGTGGAGGGGCCTTGAGGTCTAGTCCTGCCTTCCTCAGGAAGGAAAAGGGGCAGGTGGTGTCTGTGGAGCTGGGGGCAAGGCAAGAGTCCTGGGCAAGGGAAAAGGTCTTGCTGGGACAGCCTTTACCATCAGCTAAGGAACACTCTCTGTGACTTTAACTGCTAATTCCCAAGCACTAGTGATTTCTTAATCTTGAGGGTGAAGATGTGAGAATTAAGAGAAAAATTACAGTGGATTTCTGACAGCAGGGACAAGAGATTGATGTGCTGCTGTAAGGGCACTGTGACGTGAGGGCGTGCGTGTCTGCAAGTGAGCTCCACACGTGCAGCCGGTGCCTGTCTGTACTGCCAAACCTTTTTCCATCCCTCATCTCCCAGAGGGCTGACAGCTCCAGGGGCTGGCGGGGGAGCTGTGCTCAGATGGGCTGTCAAAGCTGTCTGCGGGGTTGATGCCATCAGGAACAGGCCTTTGAACCAGGCCCCGTGGGGAGCTAGCGTGGATAGATGAGCTCTGGAAATATGAGATTTTGATAATTCCTACTACTTAATTGGCTGCGTACTGGATGAGCTGTGAGCGTGCTTTTGTTTTGAAGGCCTTTGCTACCAGAGAGAGAGGAGGTAGATGCCTTTGATAACCAGGGACGGCACGGCTGGAGATGGTCCTGTTCCTAGCATTAGGCAATCTCAGCTTGAGTCTGGCAGTGAGGAAACTGGGGGGAGGTGTCCACGATGTGCAAAATGCTAGTTGTATGTCAAGCGGTGGTGTCCTGGCTGCAGTAGTTCAAGGGTTGCTTAGGAGCACTGGGATCTTCTACCAGCTCACAGAGTACACAAATGTAAAGGGCACAAGTTTTCAGGTATATGGAATGGGACTGCAGCAACTCATCCCATCCTAAAGCCAGTATGTAAATTGGTTCAGGTGAGATCCTCTCTGGAGGTACCTAGCTCTTTTTCAGAGTATGAGGCTTAATGACCACCTCAGACATAGATGTTGGTGTTCTGTGTGTTCAGAGCTAGGGGAGATGACTCTCACCAGCAGCAGCCTGTGAAAATGTCCTGTTGAGTCTGTTTCCATCTTGCTGTCATATCAGACATGCTGGTGAAATACATCCCTCTCTTTTATGAGATTTTCATCTTCTTATGTTGCCAAGTCTATAGTTTATCATGCACAGGCACCAAAGTGATACCTGTCAGCAGCTTAAAGAGTAACATGGAAGTTGTTGCAGTTGACCCAATCCGCTAGTGCACTATGTAGACAAACAAAGAGAAAGATAAGATCACTGGGTTGTGTGGCCCTTGCTTCAAGAGTAAAATAGGACTGACATTTTGGTAAGGACTCAGCAGTGGGTCTAACAAAGCAATGCTAATAACAGAGGGAGCACAATATATTTCCAAAATTCAAAAGTCATCTAAAGCACTTCTTACATGTAAGTCTCCGTTTTGCCTTCATGGAAGCTGTGGCCAGCAAAGGGCAGAAGAGTTGCACTGAATTTGTTTGTTTTCATGAGATTTCAGCAGTTTCGCTTTCCATAACTCATTTTCTGTGTCACTTTCTGGTCTTACTAATTTGTTATTACTTGATTCCTAGTGAGCAGTAGTCATGATGAAACTCTGTGTGCTCTTGACGGATCTGGGGAACTGACAAAAGGATTTCTGGAAGACTGAAAATTTTTCTCTAAGATGAAGCAGCAAAACACTTCCTATGCAGTTTGTCCCAGCTTTTATATATTAAAAGATATATAAATGCATTTAGAATAAGGAGGGAGGAGAACCCTTGTGGAAGTACTCCACAAATCCTATATCAGGTAATAAACTGGCTGATATCAAAGGGCTCATCTGCTCCTTAGAGATAAGCTTTTATGTGATTTGATGCCTATCAAAGACCCATGAGTGTGCAAAATTTAGTTTGTAAATCTTCTGAGCAAAGGCCATGACAAGCCATTTGTGAAAACAGTGTGATATATTCCACAGCTGTTCAAAGCATTAGAGCAGTCTTCCTTGCAGTATCTGAGAATACTTTAACTTCTTGCTGAAGCACAAGAAACTAAGGAAAAGAAGTAATGCCAGCTCAAATATATCAAAAATATATTTGTGCTGAGATCTGGCCATTGGGAAACCGTTATTCTGCAACCTGAGGTGCTTCATCTACCTCTACAATATGCTGTGCTCATCCCTACAGTCTGTTCCTGTCTATTGTGATAGCAGAGGTTTCAGCAGTTGCAGCAGGCTTGCACAGTGTGCATCCTGCCTGACAGCTGCGGGAGATGTGACCCAGATTCTTCCAAGACAAGTCTTGTTGGCAGCTTCCCACACTTTATCTTGGAAGCTGTGTTTAAGCTGTTCCTGCCTGAACTGCATGATGGCCATGCCTGATCCTGGACTTCTACCTTGCTGACCCAGACCCTCAGGTTTGATATCTTGACTTGAGCAAGAGCGATGTCTGTTCAGCTGTGTGTTTTGTCTGTGGCTTAACTTTGTTTTCTTCCATTGCATACCAAATTACATCAAATAATTGTGTTTCCCACCAGTTAAGAGCATGTGTGAGAAAAATCAATAGCAAGTTGATGCCTTTCCTCTTTGAAACCATTCTCTGAAAACAGAATCAGTCTGTCCTGATGTATTTTGTGGTCACTTTTTATTTTCACTTCTAGAAAATGCTGTATTTAGTTCTGATCATACGACTCAGGATAAACCTATGCTGCCTAATATTAGTCAACAATCATAATACCACCAATGTTACAGTTATGAAAGCCTATTTGCAAATATATCAAGTGTATTTTTTTAATGCATACCTTGATATTTCTTTTTCAGTTTCTCTGATGTTATCTCCATAATTTCAGTTGCTCTGTGGTACTCAAAACAGTAATTACAGTGTAAAGAGACATGAACAGTGCTAAAAAGTAGGCTATTCGGAGTCTGTCTTCTTAGTTTAAAATAACTAAAGGAGTATTATGTGATTTGGCAGCACATTTTACCTCAGAGAGGTACTGTGTCCATGCTGAGGATGTTTTAAATGAGGGCAGTGAAAAAACTGTGAGCTGTAATTCTTGCAAGTTGTCACAATTCAGCACCATGTCCCCAGTCGGCAGCATGCCCGGCATGGGAAGGATGCAGGAGAGCAGCTGGCTCCACTATGTGAGGAAAGGATCTGCATTGCTGGGACCTGCCCTGTGGGGTATCATTCCTTACTAATGGGCTTAAGCAGACCCAGCTGGAATGCAGAGGCAACAAGAGGAGAGTTTTTGTAGAAAGTCCAGGCATCAGTGTAACTATATAAATAAATGGAGGAAGGTTTTCTTTCTCAGATTTGAAACAATTGGACAGCTGAAGAAGGATGCTGAGAGTCCGAAGGGAAACAGTTATTCTGCTTTGCACTTCGATTTTAATGTTTTAATGTATAGAAGTGCCTAGCTTTTTTTTTTTCCTTTTTTCCTTTTTTTTTGTTGGGTTTGGGGAGGAGTTTTTTGTTATTTTTTTTTTTTTTTTTCGCTCTTGTTAACAACAATTAAAAAAAATGTGCATCTCTTTGTCACTAATTTACAGTGTCTTGAAGACCTGAACTGTATCCTTCAGGTTTGGTTAAAACCTGGTTGAGAGCTTAGCTCATGCAAGTGGCTGCATTTACTGAGACATGGATGTCCTCTCTCCTTAAAGGCTGTTCCATATGTTGTATAATAGATAGGCCTGTTGGCTGTGATTATTCTCACCACCTGTGGGCATCTAACTCAACAGTTAGAACAGGAGCTTAGTGTCTCTCTTGGATCTTTCTATACTTGATCTATGTGCATCTTCATCCCACTCAAAGTAAATGACCCTATGAGGCTGCCTTTCTCTTCCCATTCGTATAAAGCAGTCTGTAGTGACTATGTACTATACAGCTCTCAGGTAAGAGAGCTGAATCTGGGCCCAGACATGTGAGTACAAGATAGTATTTGATGTTGACTTGTAGCAGCTATGAGGGAAGCTTATACAGAGAAATTTGCCTTTTTCATTACTCCTTCCATTTTTTTTTTCTTTAGCCCACTTATGGTATAGTGTTTGGTATGCTTGATAGAATTCTTTACCTTTTTTTTCCCTAAACATACACAATACATTAAACCACTGAAATACAATCTCTGTGGAATCCCTTTGGAAATTTTCTTAAGCTGTAAGTGTTTAGCTTCCACTCCAGATTTCTAGCAACCTTGTTGTTTCTGTACTATAACAAGATCCTTTAATATAGCTCCCAGAACTGCAGTATAGAACCTTACACCTTGTAAAAAAGGATTTTTCAATGGATGTAAGGAAATGATATCAGAAATATACCTGCAAACAGCTTACCAATGAGTTAAAGAGATAGTGTCAAGGTTGGTATGATGCCAGCACTGGGCGACCACTGCTTTTGGATATTTTTCTAGAGTTCATTTAATTCTTCACATATGTTCTTTCCACGGCCCCCAAAGAAATATTTTTGCAATGCTCTTAAAAAAGGAAAAAATCAATGCCAGCTGTTGGGTCCTTAGAAGAAACTCTTGACAACGAGGAATGCAGCATGCACACAATGGAATTAAATACCCTGGGTACAAGAAACAGATTTCTTTAAAGATAAAGATTGTGAAGAGCAGTAAATAAGACAAAATAGAGCTCTTCCCATGAAGACAAAACAAAAAACCCCCACAAAGCAAACAAAACCAAACCAATAATAAAAACCTCAAACAAAACTAAAAAGAAACAAAAAATCACACAAAACAAAAACTCACAAAACAAACAAACAGGAACAAAACCAAAAAACTCCCAAATAAACAACCTGAAGGGAGTGAAAAATCCATTGTGGTGGATTCTTTCCAGTGTCAAGTCCTACAGATAAAGGCAAAGATGCCATTACTGCTAAGATTGCTTACTACCTGAGGTAGAAATAAGGAGCATTTCATGTGCATTGCAGCCAGTACTTTCAGTAAACTCCCTGGCTGGCATATGACTGCAGCTAGTGTTTGCATAGATTTGACTTTGTGTAATTTGGTATAACTCTCTATTGTAAAAGCTCCTGTATTACAAGGGAGATGTTCTTGACACCAGAGCTCTTCTTTAGCAATCAAAAACCAAACACTCCTCTACCTTGCCAAAATAAATTAAAACAAACAACTGCAAAACTCAGAGAAACCAAGCTGTTCCTCCCAAAATCCTGCAGGATTTTAAAGTTGTTTGGACTGCCTGCTGACTCACAGCCTCATTTGATCAAGTGTTGAAAATCTTGAAGGGTGGATATTTCACAGTTTTCCTGAGCACCTGTTGCTGTGCTTAACCATTATCACTGTGAAACCTTTCCTTTGTTGCAGCTTGTGTTCGTTGCTTTTACCAGGTACCTCTAAATCATCTCTCTTCATATTCTCTACAACCCTATTTAAGCTGCAGAAAGGCTGCAGTTAGGTCACCCAACAGCTCCCTTCTCTCCAGGCTTATGCAGACTCAGTTCCCTCAGCCACTCCTTGTATATCATGTGCTCCAGTCATCCATCAGAAGCAGCTTGCCTCATCCTGAATTAAAAACCAAAATAACAAACCCCCAAACAAAACAAAAAACAAACTCGGAAAACAACCCTAACAACAAAACCACCCCATTTTGTTCACTGTTCCTTAAAGGCAAATTTTTCTAAGGTCAGCAGTGTTTGTTCCTCCATTATATTGGAAGGATTGCATTCCGATGAGAGTGACTGTATACATTTTCTTGTTTTCTCTTTTCTAGTAGTGGCTAGTGTTACCTTCAACTACTTCTCAATAATTTTCTTGAAATGATCTTTTCTCTGGAGCGACCACTGCAGAGAAGGTCTCAAAGGAGCTTCAAAGTGTCACGTTGACCTAATAAATCAGCATCTGCTATACCACTGCCATCTCTCTGAGATTTGCCTAATGCATTTTTGAAGATCTCTGAGGATGGAGACTCCAGAATTCTGCAGCACTTCATTATTTTTTACTGTCAGAAATAATTTTCTAGTGTGCAATGTTAATCTTTCTCATTGAAATTTTATACCCTTACCTCCTGTTTCCTCCAACATGGGTACAAAGAACAAATTTGTCCCTTCTAAAAAGCAGTCTTTTACATGTGCAGGCTGTTCTCATGTTCCTTCTCAGTCTTCTCTGCTACAGGCTGAACAGGTCAAATACCCTCGTTCCTTCCTCCCACATTGTTTTTCAGACCTCATTCAATCACGAGTCTCCCCTGGACTCTTACCAACAAATTCAAAATTTTCTTTAAGAGCAGCACCCAGTGCAGTTCTCGAGCTGAAGTCTGACCATTGCTGCGTAGGATGGAGAGATGATCCTGCCAGTGCTGCAGACTACATTTCTATTTATTCACCTCAGTGTGATTTTTCTCTTTTTTGCAGTAGCATGATGTTGTTGACTCATTTTCAGCTCGTGATCCATAGTAACCGCCAGCACCTTTTCTTCAGAATTGCTGCTTAGTAATCCACCATCCAGCACCTGTGCAGCTGACTGTCCTTACCTAACTGCACCAAATTGTACACATCTCCTTTAAATAATATTGTATTTCTGTTGGACTGTGCATCTTGTGATGATAATTTTGAATTATATATATATATCTTGCAGTGTATTTCCATGACTGCAAGTGTGGTAAGCCCACTCTCTGTTCCATCACCCAGAGCAATTGTGAAAATCCTGTGTTTCACTAGACTCTAGGTACACCTTATGGGACTGTGTATGATACATAACTCCATCCTGATAGTGGCTGCATATAACTGGTTTGCCAGTTCATTTTAAAGTCTTGGATTGTAGTTTCATGTGTTCTTATTTCTCTAGGTTAATTGCGTCATGTGCCACAATCTGAAAAAAGTACAAACATCATAGGAAATATTATTGCATACAGGGTCATAGGAGTTGCACTGAAGGGAAGGAAAAACAACCCACCTCTATTAAGCTATACCCCTGATAAGAGTGGCAAATAATGTAAAACTGTAGAAAACTTCAGGTAGTGAGGTACCAAGGCATAATGAAGAGATATTACAAAGAATCATGAAACTAAAATGGGCATAAAATTATAATTCTTTCTAACTTCATGTGTTGCTGAATGTGTAGTTATTCATCTCTAATGTGGACATGTGATGAAACAACTTTCAGCACTCTCCTGCCTTGAAGCAAAAAAAAAAGGTTGAGAACTGCTAGAATCAGGCAGAGTAGGTAGTGTGGGTAAGGAAATTTTGGTTTCTAGTATAAATTCTTCCTCTTTATATAGCATTACAGTGTTCAGGTCAAGAAAAATACCATGAAGAAGAAAACAAAACAAAACAAAAAACCCCAAACAAAACAACAACGAAAAACCACAACAAAACCAGACGAGGCTATAGATCACGTTATGGAATAGATACATGTTGGTATGCATGGAGAGGATACAGTACTTGGATGGAAAACAGACCAGTTTTTTAAATGAACAGATCTTTTTTTTTTTTTTTTTCCAGATGAGATCTACAATGTAATGCACCAAAGTACCACTGGATTATACTTGTTTTGCAGAGAGAAGAATATGATGCCATGACTTGTTCTGCTTAAGCTGTCAGGAGTATGACAGGGCTGCCAATATCCCCAAAGTTTCCTGGAAAAATCTCATGTTTCTTTCACAAAGTCCTGCACTGTGCTGATTCTATGTATTTTCTCACTCTGCTATTGCCATATAACACTTTGTGGTCTGCTCTTAGCACTTCAAAAGGCCAGCTGCTCCTTCAGATTTTCAGCTGGTTATCTATAAATACAGTATAGCTACTGCCCTGGGGAGATTCTGAGCTGGAATATAAACTAATATATTTGACAGGTTTTCTGAGACTCTTGGGGGTTAACATAAATTTTAATATAGGATAAAAGTCAGCAAGACATCCAAATATTCTTACAAACATGTTATGACACTGAAGATTGTTCTAGTTTATTTCTGTATGCTATCAGCTGTTAATGTGATAATACACATCAAATTCTTACTTTTCACAATGAAAAAATATGGGCAGTCTCCTTCACTGTGCACAACTTGGGACCTTTAGTGGCCATATATGCCACGTGTATTTATTTGCGCATTGGTCTGGATTTGTTTTCAGTACCCTTATGCAGTCCCCTCTTGAAGCACGACGAGAATCACATGCAGGGACAATTTTGTTTGAAGTTCCACATTTTCCAGGCTTGAGTTTCACGTCGTAGTTCGAGCAGAGACACAGTAGATGGCAGTGCATAACACAAATTACCTCTGCTGCACACTCCTGTTCCCAGCGGTAATTGTCTGGAGCCGATGAGATTACGCGGGAGGGCACCTCCTGCTCCCTGCGGAGGAAAGGAGGAGGCTTCTGCAGAGCAGCACACACTGAAGCATCACTTTTGCTCGGCGGATCAAGACTGCTGAATCGGCAAAGGAAACTGTCCCCCATTTAAGCACTGGTAGGAGACTCTGAAGGCCTCCTACGTCCCGACAGACTGAAGCTTTCAGCAGAAGGCAGTCCCAGGATATTTTTGTTTTCACCCATGTTTTTGTCTCCCACACCTTGATTTATGTTCATAATAGCTTTGCTGCTTCAAAATCTAGACAATTTGCATGTTGAATTTTTTTTTTTTTTTTTTTTTTTTTTTTTTTTTTTTTTTTGCTATTTATCCTCATAGTTCTGTTTTTGGGTAAATGTTAGTGCTCATTCTTGGTACTTTGTGACATTTGAGCTAGTATCTGGTATAAAAATAATGACATTAAATGAAAGATCCCTTACCAGGTCGTGATGTATTTCATCAATTTCAGCTGGTGCAAGGGACCATCTGAAGTTGGAGAAAAAGGAGGATGGAGGGAGAAGAGAGGAAACGGGACTTCTCTGAATGTGTAGGAAATAAATGCAGGACTACTTTGCTAACAAGTACTGGCAAAACAAGAAATCCTTGAATTTGAGAGCTTTAAATGGAAAGCATTTTTTTTCAATCAAAACATTTAATTATGGAGCTACTAGGGAGAGCCCAGTGGAGCGACACTAAGATGATGAAGTGACTGGATCATCTCCTTGAGGAGAAGATGCTGAGAAAGTTGGGACTGTATAGCCTGGAAAAGAGAAAACTCAGGGGGATGTTACAAATTTATATAAATACCTAAAGGGAGAGTGGAAAAAGGATGGAGCCAGAATCTTTTCAATGGTGCCCAGAGGCAATAGGCCAAGCAATGGACACAAACTGAAACAGTGGAGGTTCCCTCTGAATATCAGGGAACACTTTTTCACTGTGAGAGTGAAAAAGCACTGACACAGGCTGTCCAGGGAGGCTCCAGAGTCTCCATCCTTGGAGATCTTCAAAAACCGTCTGGACACAGTCCTGGTCAAGTGGCTCTTGGTGGCCCTGTTTGAGCAGGAGGATTGGACAAGATGACCTGCAGAGGTCCCTTCCAGCTTCACTCATTCTGTAATTCTGTGAACCCAAATGGATACCAACTCCTGGACTTCTGGAGTCGGTAGCTGTACTGTTATGTTATGGTGCCTTCTAATGTCAGATTTTTCATTGAAAACTATTTTAAACATTATCAGATAAAATCAATATCTGGAGTTACACTTGGAAAACTAGTGTTAGCCAATGTCCAACGTGGTCTCAGTATTCAAATTTCAGAGGATTTCCTGAGCCCCTCAAGTTGCCACTCTAGTGTTATTTTCCAAAAGACCTCAGCAAATATGCTGATTGTTATTTTTTTCAGAATTATGTTTTTCAAATGAATCGTGAAGTGACAAAATGCTAGGAAAATACAGGACGTTGTCTCTTCTGTTTATTACCAATTTTGCACCTGGGCAAGTAGCAGTCAAGTAACATCATTCTTGCATTACCTGGAATTCAAATGAAAGAAAAATCTTATTCTGTTTGTATTGACTGTCTTTTCTTTCTGTTCAACCAAGAGACACAGAAATTTCTTTCTCTTAATGTGATGAATATTCTAATTATCCAAACCCAAAAATTCTAAAACATGGGAAAAAATTTAATTACTAAAAGTGCTACTTAGAATAGCAATCTGGGAAAAAATAGCATTTGTTTTCAATAAACTGATATGCTAACAGAATCTTTTAATGAAAATTAAAAAATCTGTAACTGTGTTATTAATCCTCTTGAAAGAGTCACTTTTTTTTTTTTTTTTTTTAAAAGCAAAGACATGACTAACATATAGGAATCCGTGTGTGGAAGTATGTGGAATTATTTTTTTTCAGGGTGTTATTCAGCATGGACTGTTCACCCTCTAACCTGGATCATTTCGTACTGGAAGGTGTAGAAGAAAATTTTGATTCTTAATGTTACAAGACAAGATGATTACTTTAGGATCTTTCTATTAAAGGACAAGAAGATTAATTTAGGATCTACTTAATAAAGTCTGTGCTTTCTTTCGGGAATGACTAAATAAGAGGAAAAGCCTGTTTTCAAACAGGTCTCTGCAGGGACTGCTGGTTGGGAAATAGGTTAGGAATCCCTCCAGGAAGTGATGCGTGCAGCAAAAGCTACCCTGTGCTCCCCAAAGTGTTATTGAGACAATATTCCTGGTGGACAGATGTCCACGTCATGACCATCCACTTACAACATGGCTCTGACTTTCACATTGGAAAGGCCAAAAGATTAACAAGCAAAAAGACTGGATTTTTCTTTTTCCCTGGGTGCTATTGATCCAGGAGAGGCTTGAATGGTTGGAACTGTAAAAAGCACTGTAGGGACATTTGCACATCTGTGAACTGTTGAAGAAGCTCATCAGTTGGAGTAATTGATTTGGGAAACAAGGATCCTGCAACTGATGTCCGTTTCAAATTCTCTTTATAGAATTAGCTTAGGATTTTATAATGTATAACATTAGCACTTCAGAGACCCCCATCTTTTTTTAGAAACTAAGAGCAAATTTTGACTGTAATCTTTCTACTGCTTGTCTTAGAAGGAGAACTGCTATTAAGCAACACAGATAACTTTCAGCAGTCCTCATATCACCAACCATATCACCACACCCTTGTGTATTTTCCAGGACAGTCACTAGTTCTCATGCTTAAGAAACAAAACAGTATCAGTGAGAAATCTCTGCGAAGTCACAAGAATATCCCTCATAGAGTTCTTAAATTTCAATGAGGCCTGACTTTGTTTGACACAGTTTAATACCCCTGACACCAAGTCTGCAGGCTTTGAAACTGAGTGGGATTCCTTTGCCAGTAAGACAGGCTGCTTAAACTCATTTGAAAATAAGGTAACCAGAAGAAAAGACCTTGACTGACAGTGTCACAAAACAGAGTATCTTATAGTGAGAGAAACAGAACTCCTGCAAGCCTGAAACATTGCACTGCAGCTGAGGTACAGTAGGAAATCCAAAATTTTCTCCTGCTTAGCTGAGCTGCTTTTTCTTTTCTGCTCTGACTCTCTTCCCTTCTGATTCACTCTGCCTTGAGTTTGCTGCTTTGTGACCTTCAGGCCAGATAAATTCTTTCAGAGTCCTGGTTTTCCACTGCAGCCGTCACAGAAAGCTGTGATTTTCCTTCCAAACTGAGCCAAGGAACATCTGAAAGTTCCCTGGTTTTCCTGGAACATGCTGCTATTGGTTACTGTTTGTCTACTAATGGTTTGTTCCTGTACTCTGGGCACTGGTTAATTATTATGATGAATAGTCACTCTGGAGAAAAGTGAAATAAAAAGGAAAAAGTGAATTTCCCATCTCTATTGATTTACTGTGAAACTGGAAGTGTAGATCTGCTAGCCTGTGTACATTACCTCTCCAAGAATGTCTTGCCTGGTCCTACTGCCTAGCATACAAATAGACTTAGTAAAAGTAAGGGAGGTGGTAATTCTCTACAAACAGGGACCTGGGTTTCCAGGTTTGCCTCACTAGTCTTTACAATTCCTTCTTGCACTGACCTATTTTCAAGCACTGCACCATTTTTTATTTCATTCTTTTACTCCAAGTTTTGAGGGTTCATTCAGAGAAGAAGAGGGGTGTCAAGTATTCTCCCATTTATAGATTAGAACAGCCTAATTTTTTTTTTTTTGACTAAGTAATTGCAACTTAAATCACTGTTTTAGTTGTGCCTGTCTGGAGGTTTTTTTTAATCTTGACTATATCTTTCTTGAGCAAGGGCATCCAAAACAGAACAGATGTTTGTCCCACAATCTCCTTCATTTATAATAGGCATTCAGAATGCATTGCTGAAATATTCATAAACCTTAAGAGATAACAATGCATGAATACTAATGAATAGTAAGTTGTATGGTGCTTTAACAATGACACAATAAGGCAAGTCCAAACTAAAACACCACATAATTAAATGTTTCCTTAGCTACATGGTTTGAGGTGAAGATTTCACATCTATTGTTTCATCTAATATTCACAATAAACAGATAAAAGGACACAGCAGAAAAGTGCATTTCAGTTTACCATGATGCTTTGTCAATATATTTCATATATCTGGAATCAATGAGTTCATAAGAGACTATTTAATAGCCTCATCACTATGATTATTCCTAAATGGACATCTGTGGAATACATTTACTGCTAATCAGAATTTTTTCCATTTGTTTTTTATTTTAATTGAAGATGATTCAAGAGCTTACACTGCATGCCTACGATCACTACCAGTTAGAACTGGAAAATGTGGTTTTGTTATGGAAATTTCTAATATTATTTTTTCAGTTTTGACATTTTTATCAAAACCACAACTTTTTTGATGGCATTTCCTCCTCACTAATTTTATGTCAAACGAATTATGACTATTTTGACCATCTCAACTGGCAAGCTGTTTAACATGAAAACACAAACAACAAATACTTTCAGAACTCAGAAACAGTAGGTTTGTGATGGGTTGACGTTCTATGACTGCTGAAGCTGGCTGGTGTGATGTAGCTAAATTTGCTTCAGATTCGCAGTCCATCCTCACTTAACAGTTCCAGAGGTGGAGCACAGTGGGACGAGCCTGGAGGTAGGAACCTTGCAGCCCAGTCCAAAAGCCACCAACACTTGCTTTTTCTGGGGTCTCTCTAGGCTTGTGACCTGTTGGCAGGACATGCTGACATCACTGCAACACTGAGTAGTGCCACCAGCGAGGATGTCACTGTCTTCCGCTTTCAAGCCTTTCTGGTGCCCTGTGGCTTTCACCTGAGAATGGCTGCATTATACAAATGCTGCATTTTCAGCCCCATGCGTTCTTCATTCCCCTGCGTTAACTAAAGACCTGCTTTAGCCCAGTGCACTGAGATCAGAATATCCCCTCAAATACTCTACAACTTGTCCTATTTTACATAGTTTTTAAATTACAAATTACATTATTCTGCCTCCCCACTGCCAGTATTTAAGGACTTGTTACCATAGAATTTCAGATGAAATAGAAATAATGATGCTGAGAGATGTTAGCTGACACCCTTAGTGACTGATGAGATCAAGTCCCTGTCAAGACGACCCCTCTCACAACGTGATCAAATGTTTGAAACTCTGACATTTCACAAATATGTGTCACCAGGAGATGAGAAATCTTAAATGTTATTTAGAGAAGGCTCAGGTAGTCAAAATATCAGAAAAGATAAAATCTGTGATTTATAGCACAATGGCTAATTCCAAACAATGACTTGTCATGTTTTTATAAGGGAAATCATGTAAGATCACGTAAGGGAAGGCTTAATGCAAAAAGCAAATGGAAGGTAATTGTAAAAGGAAAGGTTAGCTGTTGTACTGGTAATAGTGCCTGGTATCAATCTGTTTAATTGCTACATGATATTATTAGTGGGGGAGCACACAGGCTTGATAACAAAAGTGGTGCCTCCCCCCGCACCCCGGCTATTTTAGCCCCTGCAGTTTCCCTGTGCTTTTACTGTCGTGAAGGGACGAGTCTTGCATGGATGGTTCCCATGCAACCAGCCTCAGTGACAACTTGGAGAGAGGTAATTGTGATGAGGGAATTGCCTGAGCACAACCTGAACAAATATAATGTATTTGGTTTTTGCCCTTTGTGGTACTGTCTTAGAATTTAAACAAAATAACAAGTGTTTCCATTAGTACCTGGGTTTTCTGAAGGATTGACTTCTCTCGTCAGTTACATATTAATCATTCACTAAAGTATTGAAAAGGAAGAATTATTCTGCATTAATTGAAGGAATAGTAGTTACTTCCAAATATTTATTTACTTCCATATATCCAGACAAATGAAATTATCGTGTGACTGTTATTATCTTTATACCAGGGTTTGACTAAATACATGTAAAATTATATTTGTTACTGTGCAAACCATTTTGCATAATATCTGAGAATCGTATTTACCAAGACAGTCTTTAAGTCCTTCACAGAAATAGGTTTGGAGTTGTGCATTTTTCAAATCAGACTTCGTAATGTACAGTAAAACATAATGGAAGCATTAATACATTTTGAACTTTGCTTCCACTATGTATTTCCAAGATTTTTATATCCCTCAGTTTATGATAACCTCCACATTTCATTGCCTTTTCCTCAATATTTCATGGCTTCACTTCTGCATTTTAATAGAGGTGTCTTCTAGAAGGGAAATTTATGGAATGAGCTTGATTTTTTTTTTCCTGCAGCTCTGAAGAGTCTAGGTGTGTTTTTCATTTCTGTCATCTCTCCTGATGAAATGTATCATCTGCTTGAACCATATGTAGCATTCTGGGATACCTCAGGAGGTGGAGAGGAAAGGAAATAGCAGTTAAAAAAATCAACAACTTTACTATTTTATCTTTTAAAATCGACAGTCTCTTTCTCCTGTGGCTGAACATTATCCTTGAGAATGATATATTAGTTTATAAATGTGGGACCAGGCAGGACCTGACGTTTTGCCTTATGTGGTTCATAGAGTCCCACTCAAAATGTTACCGAGGAACGGTGTGAAATGAGAACAAGAGCTGTCCCTTCAGGAAGACACATGCTCCCAAGTTAAGGAGTTGAAGGGCTGGAAAATTTTTCACATTCTCTTCAAGGTAGTTAAAACATTTGGTTGACTTTATTGTTAGTGCTCCCAGAGTGCAAGCTACTGCCTTACTGACTTTCATTCTGAGGACAGGAATGGTGGCTCCTTTATCCAGCACATCTGAGAGATGACTAGTCTTCTTTTGGTGCTCCAGACGTGGCCCAGGAGATTACATCTAGAATGTGTGGCAACAGCGTGCTTGAGCTCACCCGACTGTCCTGGTGCTCTGAACTGGGGGTATGGCTGGAATATGCCATGGCTCCTTTCTGATCCAGGTGTCCAAGTCCCTGCTATGAAAGCAATTTAGCAGGGACAGTGCAAGAGGGAACAAGACAGATCTCTGCCTGAGTTGATCCCATGCATATGGTGGGCACACGGCTATGGTGTGCACCTCGGTCTGGATCCAGGATTTGATATAGCATCAGAGAGGACCTCTTTCTAGATTGTTGGCTGGGCTGCAGCCAGCTTCCTTGGTTATATACTGGTCAACTCCTAGTGCACAACTCTTTGCTTATAGATCCCCATTTATTGGCCTATATTTGTATATTGGTCTATCTACACATAAGTATTTTGAAGTCTGCAGGCAGGATGGGAGCTGCTTGACAACTCCTGAGGCTTCAGTAGAATAGGATTGAATCCACAGCCGATTCTGTGCCTGAAAAGCTTGGTTTTGGCAGAGCAAGATGCTTTGTTTAGATGACAGAACTGCAGAGTGGCCACACATGGTGATCTACCAGGGCTGACGTGACTAGAAGCAACAGAACATTATTATCTTTGCCAGTGGTGTAGAGATTCATTGCAAAATGATAAAATGCCAAGACATTGCCCTATCTCCTTTTAATTGCACTGACTTGGAGAGCAGCAAATAAACCCATCAGATGGCAAGTAAGGAAAGTAGATGAATGTTATGCCATTTTACATAGAAATGGGTTAATGCTGTTTACCTGTACATGACCTGGCTACTCCACTGGCCCTACTAGTTAGGAGGTGGCAGATAAGGGACCATCAAATGCTGCTGACGGCTTCAGCAAGTCTTTCCATCCTGCACAAGTTGTCCAACCTAAAGCAGCTGCTTGGCATCACAGCTCTGTTTTTGCCCCCTCGTGTCCTTATTTCTTACTTTTGATGTCAGACACAGACCAAACTGTGCGTTTGGGCCAGACACCTACCTAAAGCATTGAAGTTATGGAAAAGTAATAAAACCCACGTACCGCTGTAGCTGAGTGCTGTGGTGGTTTCAGAGCAAACTGGGAAGGGTCTCCAGCTCCGGCTCTGCTCTGGCCCATGGAGGGGACCCAATGATGAGCTCCAGCCACCATGGGGCACAGGCTCACATGGCCTGCTCTGTGCTCCTTCCCCTAGTGTGTTCTTGGGTTTTGTCTTATTCCTGACATTGGATGACAAAGTGGAATAAGACTCAAGGGCAGGTTTAAAGCTTTTGCTAAACTACCTCCAAATGCTGCCTAGAAATGTTGTGTGCAGTGTCTTGATGCATATTACTCTGTATCTTTGTCTTAACAACATTTATTTTAAAAAGACTCCTCTACAAATATGAGGACAAAAATAAATAAGTTTGTTTGTTTGTTCGTTTTTTCCTCATGATAGCACCAGAGGAGCAACAGAATTACTTAATGCTAATAGCTTCTATGAAGACAGTGAATATGGCTATTAATACTTGCAACTAACATATGTGTTTTCCCAGGCAATAGATGCATCTCAGGTAAAACCAGAAATGTTTTAAAGTGATCATCATGTCCATTTTAGGGAATGATGAAAGGAATATTTCTTTTCCTTTTTCATCATCTGTCCTCTTATATGAGCATAAATGTTTATTCAATAGTGCTAAACTGAATAACTCTGAACTTTATTACTTTCTTGTTCAGCTGAAAAGAACAGTTTTATGGAGGTAATGTGAACTATATATTTATTGCCTCTTAAATCCATAATCAAATTGAATATATCAGAAGGAATTAAATTGTTCACTTGGTTAGCCTCATTGCAGTCTTTAAATGTGCTCCAGATGCTGGAAACACTAACTTAATATTTAGTTTAAAATTAACATTTTTATTCTTTAAGCTTGTTGAATAGCTTCTTAATGACTAAATTAACATGAGATATTTTCCTTTCCATTAAACCAGCAGAGCAATTATTTCTTTCAGATGTGATACAAATGTTTTGTCTGAGATTTTATAAAGTATTACTTTTAACTTGGATTAAAACTTTAATAAATGTTTAATTATAGACAGTGCAACACTGCTTTTTTGAATTCAGGTCACAGTGTGAGCTACACAGTGTCTCTTATAGGTAAAGCACTTTGTTGGCAAGATGCAGCAGGAAAAAAATAGAAGTTAGTAAGTGGTAATATCTGTGTGTAGTCTCAAGTCAAAACAGCTTACATATAAATGAGGGTTTCAGACAAAATATTGTAAAAACACACAAACTCTCCATCTCACTTTTGAAATCTGAATAGTTTCCCATGCCACTTAAATGCCTAAAAAAATTTAATATCAAAACTTTTTCAATATTAGGGGTCTAAATAAACAGAATTTGCTCTTCTTATTATTTTTAAAGAAGCAGAATATATAGAACTCTTCAGGCTCCCAGAAAAGTTCTCTCCTGTTCATACTATTGCAGCCTTAAAAGAGTTGGTTAAATGTTTACAAGTGTTTCTAATGTTGACCAAATTTATTTGTCGATTCCCATGTCAAAAACAATAATTTTTTGCAAAGGTGTCAAACAACTTTTAGGTAGCCTTGTGACTGTAATCCTCAAGATCACATAATGTGTTTACTCAAAACAATTCTAAAATTTTGGGGACTAAAATGTTTGATTTTTTTTTTTTTTCTGTTTGAAAGATGCCCGAAATTTGGTTTAGCTGCATTAGAAATACAGTATAAACAGTTTCTCCCTTCCCATACTAAACATTTACATGAACATTAATTAAGACAATTTTATGCATATATTCATAGGAAAAATACAAACCCACCATACAGAAGCTAACAACAACAGGAATGACAAATAACATTCAAATTCAGTAGAAATTTTGTGCAAAGACACAGGTAGATAGCTAATTCAACTGCTGTGCTTGCCCTTGCTTTCTGGCAAACTTTTAAAATAGTATTTTTCCTTTCAAAACTTATTACTAGAAAGTTTATCTGATTAGTTGCTGGTGGCAAGAGAAATGTTTGTGTCTCTGTTTCTTTTGTTGAAGATAAAACCCTTTCACTCTACCAGGACTGCTCCCTGTGTTACCCGTGAGCTTTAACTCACTATTATTGTGGTGAACTTATGTCTGAAGGAACGGGTGCTGACAAAGCGTGGCCTGAGGGTAGTCTTTTTAATTAGGCTGTAAATACAATATACATGGAAAAAAAGAAATGTCACCAGCATTGGGTTACATAGTTTCTTTATCCATTTATAAAGTGTTTTTTTTCAAGGGATGCCAAATCCAAAGCATAAGCAGCTGCTAATATTTTGCTGCCATTCAACTTAAACACAATCAGGGGCAACCTGAAGTCAAGTTGCTATGCTGACATGGTAGAAATTTGGACCTTTTGGCCACCAGACTCTGGTTATCATCAGGCTAGCACAAACTTCTGAGAAGGACTTAAAAGCAGAAATATGTCTGGGCTAAATTAGGAGTTGATAGCTATCAAAGAGAAAATCTTGTTCTCTTAACAGGCAAATGGTGAAGCTCCTGGGTCCATAGCAAAGCCTGGAGCCCCCAGCAAAGTCAAAAGATGGGAAATGTTTTCCCTGGCATGCACTGGCCACTGTGGCTCCTGTTCTCACTTCATAGCAATAACTAAGGATAGATGATGGCAAATCTCCAGAAAACAAGGAAGGTGTGACAGGCCACAGAGTTTCATTCAGTGTTTCCACGCAGAAAGAAAAAATGAACCAAACAAATTACAAGCTTGTGTTCATATTGCATTCACCCTAATCTTTGCTCTTTGACCCAAACAGTGGTCAATTATAGAGTATTATGGGACCAGCTAAAAGCTGGGATTGTTTTTCTGGGTAGAATATTGCAAAGAAAGACGTTGTTAAAGGTAGCCATGCTCATTCAGTCAGATGCTATGGAGGCGCTGCTCAAAATAATTGTGATTCCTCTCTGACCTGTTTCAGTTGTCTGGGTTGTCTTTCATTCAAAACTGTCAAGTGTATATTGAATTATATGCTTTTATCTGTGTGCAAGCAACAAGCAGGGTGAACTTTCTATGTGTACTTTACATATATAATATTAAAAGCAGCTTTAAATAACAGAAACTTGATTTATTTGAGGGCTGGAGGGAAGGAGGATGAAATGAAATATAAATCACTCTTCAAGGTAATTTCAGTGTACAGTGAAAACCCATTTTAACAATATTTTCATCTTCTGATTGACATTTCACTGAATTTACACATTTTAATCTCACATGAGCAAGAACCCTCACAGACTATAATTTTGTAACCTGCAGCCGAAGTTATCAAGTGACTCATTTTGTTTGTGTGTTATAAACTGCAGCTCCTCGGAGACAAGGATGGCAGTCAGGCTGGGATCTCAAATCTCTGACTTGCTGTGGGTGGACCTTCACCAGGCTGCAGTGTCCCACCAACCCAAGCTTTGGATTTGTAGCTCTGCTAAGCCTCCATCAAAAAACCAAACCAAACCAAAAACAAACAAACAAACAAACAAAAAACCCCCAAACCCCCAAACCCCACTTTACAGAGGTTTTCTTTGCTATACTCTGATAAAACACAAGCCTTTGTGGGGGACTGAAGGTATCTGCCAAGCATAAAGACATGGCACTCAGCCAGTGGGAGGAGCAGCAGAACAGGAGTAGCTATGGCTCTTTTCCATCTCTGCTCTGCCTTCACCTACTGGAAGGGTCCCTTCATTCATTTGGGAGCAACTTGGAGCTGCTCGGTGTGTGCATGGATATGGCCCTAAGAGAAAAGAAAGGACTTGCTGTACACCCGCCTATTCACCTGGGTTCTGAAGAAATGGGCACCTTCCTCTTATACCTTGAAAGCTGAGCTACGGATATCTGCAACTAGGGGCTGATGCTAATCTTTTTTCATCTAAGAGAAAGAGATGCTGATTACTTAAAAAGCAGACCCCAATAGCCCTCTGCAGCAACCTGTGCCTTGGTTCAGGGGCTGTGATTTCATCAGCACTCTGGGGGTGGGCTGCCGTTTCACAACTAGAATAATTTCTATTAGTTAACTTGTCTGTATAAGTGACTTTGTTTTTTAGAAAACACATGGAAATGTTTTCACTTTGGCCTGGAATCACTACTTTTTTTTTCCATCCGGTATTTTCTTTAATGTGATTAAAGGCTTGCCTATTTGTGCTGTCATAACTGCTAAGCTACTGTCATAACTTACTGTCATATTGTCATAGCTGTTACGATAGTGCCATCTGCATTTAACAGCTGTCAGCAGTGTGCCTTAGTAATTCTTACATAGCAAACTGCTGTTATTTTGACCAGATGTTTATTTCCTTCGAATACATTGACCAAGTCCAACATCTTATGGAAAGATCTGAGGACACTGTGAGATCAGTAAAACTGATGACAGCATCCCATTTCTTTAGCGTCTCTCGCAAAATCCTTCTTTCATTTACGTTATGACACTCTTCTACAGCCACTGCTATCCTACATATGCAGAATGAAACAGACACTTCAGCTTCTTCATCAAAAACAACATAGTCTCTGTAGGCTTTCCCTCTCCTTGACTTCTCCCCCAGTAGACATCCCAGTCTCTTGGGACATTTTCCACAGTTGCAGGAGCAGAGAAATAAACCTCGGTGAGTCAATGGTGTGATTCTCTTCAGCACCCAAATTTCAGAAATTTGTATAGGGTCCATTTTGCAGAGGTAGTTAGGTTCCTAGAAATGCAAAAAGGACTATGTAGGCTTTGCTAAATCCTAAACGGATTATATACTTAACTCCTATTGACCTCCTTTCAAATGATTTTGATTCTTTGTCTGCAAAACAAGCTGAAAAATCTGAAACAATTTGCTTCTGAAAACTCTGAACACTTGCTGATTTTGGTCAAGAAAGCAATAACACATGGCAAACCCTTCCATGAAATGGAAACAATTCTGTATGTCATGTTACAGAAGCCAGGAGATGCAGAAAAAAGTGGAGAAGAAAAGGCCCTTCTTCCAGTTCTCCCTCCTGCTTTCCCCTCGTTCTTCATGTCATTACTAGTTACAAAGCCAATATGTCAGCTGAGAAATTCTGGGTTTCCTTCCAGAGACCTACTTCTTGTCTGCACTGGGTTGGAGAGGCAGGTCTGATCTTCTTAGTTTTCCTTCTCAGCCACCGTCATGGAACTGATGGCAGACAGCTACACTGCAGGATGAGCTGCAGAACAGTTACAATTAAAACAACTACTGTAAACAAGAGAAGATAGGTACAATTGTCACCTATTTCCTCCTGTTTTCATTTATTTATTTTAAATTTGATATGGCCAAGGCAAGGTGACATAAGTTTGGGTTCTAGGGTGCATTCCTACTCCATCCTGTTCACAGACAGTAGTGTCTACATTAGAAAATTCCAGAAAATGGAAATTTAACTATGAAGCAGATGAAAGTGTGAATCACAAAGATGGCAGGGGATGGTGACAAGTGCTGGTTGTGTTTCTGTTGTTGAGACCTTCTCAGATGAAGGTGATATGAGATGAAGAAAGCAAATCTCCTGGGACAGCTGGAGCCTTTATCCAGTACCTTGTCGGAGCTTTTATCTACTTACCTCCTGTGGTGCAAAGTTGTCTTGGGTAGGACAGAAACAAAGCACACAGGAAAAAGCCATGAAAGAGGACATTTTAGAATGTACTTGATTCTCTCAGGTTAAGGGCAGCACATGCTGGTGAGAAATGTGAATCACACTGAGAAAACGCCAGAAGCCCGAGGTTTGCTCCTACTTAATTGGCTCGTTAAGCTGTTAGAATTGAAAGCGTCAGATCCTTGGATTTTTCTTACCTGTATTTTTTTGCATGCATATATGTGAAAAGACACATGTGTATAGCTATGATCTGATATAAAACTGGCTTTCTTATGATTTGCCTCCTGCGTGAGAATGACTTAATTTGTTTTATTCTGTGCTTGTGCAGCACTCAGCGCAGTGAGGTCCTGAGTTATGCCTGGGGTTTCTGGTAACGAGCACCATCGCTACCACTGTGTGTGAAGCATCTAAAACATTATCAAGTGTGCCTGCTTGGTGTTTCTCTTTTTCAAGTAATGCTGTTGTCATTACCACATCATTTTTGTCCTGTCAGTTAGCTGTTATTTTTTAGATTTCAACAGTACTAACGATGATCCATGCATAACAGGTCTAAGCAATTTACAGTGAAGAGATAATCCATTAGCAGTAAGTACCCACACAACATATTGACATAATTCCTTTACTTCATTCTTTCTTGGTCTTTCATCTAAAATAGCGTAAAATTTTGGAATCACAAGATACCTCCCACCTGCAAAAATGCCAGACCAGCCTAGAAATAAGTCTTTGTCAGAGTTCTAACTATCTCAAAACTCCAAATCAATCTCCTCAGGTTTCCTGTGTATTTGTAGAAATGCATCTTTCTGAATTACAAAGCAAAATGACATCATTTTTCTGTTTTAGTTTAGTTTAGGTGAGGTTCATGACTGTTCAGCTGCTATAGATCGTTTCCTATGGACACCATCTGTCTCATTGACCCAGCTCAGAGGACCAAACTGGTTAAGAGCAGCAGGATTTTATGTGGATGCTAAAATCTGGTTGCTTGTATTCAAATTAATTAGTTTCTCTGTTTTCCAGGGTCTCTGACAGGAGTATGTCCATTTCCATCCTTGAAACTCTCACTGATTGAAAACTGTCTTGTGAACCACTTATGCTGTCTTGAATCAAAACAGCTAAGTGTCTTTCTTCTGTGTACTTCCACAATCTTGATTTTCTCATGGATTTTGTGCATTAACAACTGCTATTCCTGGTAGTGTGAATGAAAGAAGATGAGTTAGGAGGAGTAAAAAGTCTAATTCTGCAATGAAAAATGTGAAATTCACTGTGTTTTTGTGCACAGGATGGGATCTCTGAGAATGTTCAAAGAGCCAATGATGACAGAAAAAAAATAGAGCTGGAAAATATTTTTGAAGAGTTATCTTTTTTTAATTTCAGAAGCACTTACATCTTTCAGCCTTGTCAAATGATTTATCCTCCCCTTTCTGAGGCTGTCCCTGATGCTGTTCTTCAGCATCTGACTTTTATGAGCCTTATTCCTGATTTCTAGGTCACTGAGCCCAGAGGCAGCTCACAATTGGTTGTTTCCTCGCATGCACACAGGGTGGGGGGTGTTTTGCTCTTCATCTATTAATGTGCAGTTAACGCAATCAAATGATAAGACAAATCTGTAGCCTTCTTTTTTCTATAAATATGTTTAATGTCTGAAGGCAGTTAGACCTGAATGCAGAACAGTAAATTAGATCAAGACAAGTCAGAGAGGAATCAATAAGTGATACCATTTTATAAGCCAAGTATTGGATTTTTCCTTGCAGTGATTTGCTGGAGAGGCATATTTCTTGTTTTCTCAGTAGGAACTGATTTAACAAGTGCAGAAGAGCAGTAAATTTCTGATACATTTAAGAATTGTATTTAAGAATCGTACAGTCAAATATTGTATTGTTTCAACCTTCAAATTGAGATTCTGGAGCCCAAACATTTCCAAGTTAATTAGTGACAGTTTGACTACGGCATAATGTCTTGCAGAGGTTGGTATCTCTATGGAAACTCAGTAGTCAAAAAAATCAGTAAAAAACAGACCTGAAAATTTTTACTTGTGTTCATCACAACATGTGTTAATGTTTTCTCTCAGCTTTTGCAACACATGCATGAGAATTTTGTGCTCACAGGGCCTATATGTACTCACACAAACTCTCATTTTACAGGTTCATGTGAACATAATAAAGGCACAGCCATGGTCAAAAGCAAATTCAATTAAAATATGTTCAATTCTGGTAATTTATACTCACATTATGATGGAAGTTGTAGCACAAGGCATTTTTGCCAATAGTTGTTTGAAAGTAAATGAGAGTTCATAGGGACTTTTTCTCCACTCATTTAGTATTTGCTACTTTCAAGAATTTTGTGATTGAATTTTATGAGCATGAATGATCATAGAAACCAAGTTTTATGCTGCTGTGATCATAGGGAAAACATGACTTATGTGACTTAGGGAAAATGAGCTTACTTATTAAATGCAATGTTTCCTAAAATCTAAGAATAAATGGGGTTTTATTTGAACTAGAGAGCATAGACAACCAGAGCAAAACAATGAAGCAGAGATTCCTCCTCTATAGGATCAGGTATAAGGCAAAAAATAAACCATTCAGTATAACAAATACACTGGAGAAAGTGAGGATCTGTGTGGAGAAGCTATGCGAGAAAAGAAATAAAAATTGTCAGGCATGATTCACTGTGGACCTCGCTGAGCTGCAGTGCTGAGTTTCTAAATGCTTTCCCAGTACAGAATTTAAAGTGAGTGATGATGCCTCATTAAGAGATTCTCATTTGTCTAAGCCAACTGTTTACACGTGTCCTCACTCCTTGGGCGTTTGCTCAAGAATCTGTCAGATCATCTAGGAGTCGCCATTTCCCCAGACAGCTAGAGACTCAGGTTGCTTTGTTTTGAGATGGTACAAAAAGAGAGACTTTTCAGATAACTCAAGCTCCCCTTACATATGTCCACCCCTGAAAACTGAGGTTACACAGCTTTGCACTTAAGGCCACGTTGGACATGTACAAAGTGAGGACCCCTGTATAGGTACAGTCCCAGAAACCATGGCAGTGGCAGCCAGGACTATATCTGGACCTCAGGCTATCTGAGTCATGAATTCTCATTAACATCACGAAAACCATTCTTAAATCTTGTGCTCCTGCTTATGACTACACTGAGTCTATTTAACTGCAAACAAGGAGTTACTCTATGTATTTAAAGAACTGTACTCAAAATAGCCTCTTTCACCTTTGAAGAAACACCCTAGTTCTGTTAAGAGTCAGCTGCTGGACGGTCTTTCTCTAAATCCCTTTAATTAACCAAGCCATTCTGATTGTTATCACACTGCTGTTAATAAGTGTTTCCAACCTTAGTGCCTGATGGGATATGAAACCTAAAAGACATTTGGCTTTTCCTGAGATGGAGGCTGTCTAGCTGCTATTTAGAACTGCTACAGATTGTTAATTTCAAATGGAAAAATGGGCTGACTTGACATGAATGTCATGCGAGAGTGACTACAGATCTATATTATTTGGGACTTTAGAGCTTTCTTAGATCTTTAGGAACTTTCAGATCTGAAAGACGAGCTGTTTTCATGGCCATTGTCACATCACAAATGTGGCTCCAAATTTCTCCAAAGTGTAGGCTAGAGGCCATGAGGAGGAGGCAGAGATGCTACCCGCTTGGGGCTGCAGGGTTTCTCATCCTGTCTTGCTTGCTCCAGGCTGCCTTACCCCTCATGGAGCAGCGTGGGGCAGGGACAGACCCTGCCAGCCTGGCTTCCTGGGGCTCCGGCACTGGCAGAAATAAGCAGCCGCTGTTTCACTGCTCTCAGCAGCCCGCTACATGCCCAAACTTGGCCCAGCCTGCTTGCAGGACTAAATCAACTCTCTTTCTGCTTTGATTTTAGCAAAATCACACCTTTATTGGGAAGTTTATGCTTCTGATCCACTTGCAGTGATAGTCCACTAACCATCATTTCCCTCAACATGCTAGCAAGCACTTACTATAAATGATTTTCAAGGCACTCATATCTGTAATTTATTTATGAAAATTAACTAAATGAAAAGCAGCAATAAATGTATGTTAGTCAAACTCAAAATCTTCTATGCAGAAACTTTTGACCTTAGTGAAAGTTTGTATACTAAGCTAAATACTTTGACTGCACATCACTTTATAAGATAGATCAGAAACTTGCATCTTGAAATCTCCATCAAGTCTTGTTTCCCAGATCTACCATTCTGTCTAGATAGAACTGGGCACAATGGCATCACATGTAAAGAAAACTTTCCAGGTTTTTGTTTCCCTTAGGCACCTCCTTGCATTCATTCACTGCTCATGAATGCGTGGGATGCACTGACTTGTTTCAGTGGCTGCAATGCAGTGGCCAAGGCCTTTACCCCCTAAGCAAATTGATCCTAAGGAGATACATTCAGCTCACTGAAGTATTTTTTAAAGGCAGCTAGACTGTGGAGACAGACAGAATATAGATTTATTCATGGAAGCATTTCAAATCTTAGCACACACGTTTCTGAGTTTGATTTACTAGCGTACATCATCGCAGTTATGAGTATATTTTAACGAGAGATACAGTCTGTCTCTGAAATATATGTTTTGTCAATTGTGGCTGCAATTTATATGCAATTTTAGAGTGCCTTTTTTTTTTTTTTTCTTAGAAATGATTTTGGAGTGATATCACTGGTAATGAATTAGGTGGATGAAGAATTCTCTGACATAGTTGCTAAAAACAAATATACAGTATTTGTCATGTAATACATGTAAAAATAATTTAGTTGTATTTGTAACTTTATATTCCATTCAGGTACAAGCACAACAATTAGCCAGAATATGTCAGAGCAACAAATCAAAGTAAAATACATAGGCAGAAAGAAAACGACAAAAAAGGGCTTGGTATTTTTGAACCAGAAGTAAACTTTGTTATCTACACACCAATATTTTGTGCAGCTGTGGGTCATGAAGAGCATGTGGTTTTTTACTTTATTAATAATGGCCACAACACAGTATCTTAAACATAAGCAGGTTAGTTATTTTGCAGTATTTCTGCTAACAGTGAGTGTATAAGCAAAACATGGAGGTTTTTGTTTTGTACAAAGTGATACTCAATAGGGACAACATGATTCACTACTGCCCATCTCTGACCACATTGCAGCTGTATCTAGCTGGGATCATTAAAAAACGTTCCTGCCGTTCAGCATGTGTAAATCTCAAATGTTAACTCAGCTTATTAATAAGAAGGATTGTTTAAGTGAAAATAGTGCTATAGACTTTTAAAGATATGGTTTCTCCTGGATTAGTTTTTCAGTTAAGAGCTCAAGCCAATTGGAGGTATGCTGTCTAGTTCTGGCCCCATCTACTGATACAAAGTAATTGCAACTAGATTTTTCTCCTGTTTCAGAAGGAATATTCTTGCACACTGAGTAGAAATCTTATTACTTTTTTTCTTATTCAGTTTTGTGTCCTACCACCTGTAGGTTATAGTACAGACTAGAGTGTCTCTTTTCAGCTGAAAATAGAATGGGAACAATATGGTCTTTTTAGAGGAATGGCAGGAACCTCCATGTTTTGCTCGACACTTTGGTTTACAGTTCGTTATTATTTGCTTTCACAGTGAAAACAAATGCGACAAGGAGACATATGGAGAAGAGCGAATGTGTACATTCTGCTCAGAGCTGGCTGGGAGTGCTACATGCGTATGTAGAGGGCTGTGCTTATTCTGCCCTGGCAGGCAATATGCAGTATGTACTGAAACGACTGAAAGAGCACCAGAAACAAGTTCTGGAAGATATGAAACAAATGGGAGCTAAAAATGACATAGGAGCCTGCTCTTCGCTTCCTGAGCAGCTAATTTCTGTCACTTAATAGGCAGATTCATAGTGCCATGATGAGTATATGGTACTGAAGGAGGCAGAGGCCGCGAGAAGACCTGCTTTTTGAAGTAGTGTAAGAACTTGGGGTCTGATAGCAGATATTTTCTATGAGTCTCATCTAGAAGAAATGGAAGGAGTCACTGTTCTCCTCAATAATTCTATTGGATTATGTAGGCAGAAGCAAGATATCTGCTGGAAAGTATGTAGAAGGATACTGTACTCATATCACAAACCTGGAGCTTCCAGGAATTTTAGGGAGAAAAAAAAAAAAAGAGAGAGTATCAGGTATACTTTTAGCTTTGTAGGTTTTGTGAACAGATTTAGGGGTTAATGTGAATTCTGCCATTTCAGGGAGGCAAATGCATTCAAGTGCGAGGTTAACAGTTGGACTTGGTGATCTTAAAGGTCTTTTCCAGCCAAAATGTTTGTATGATTCTATGAAGCTGCCTATGTCCCACCAGACCCCTTGGCCACAGACCTCCAATATGCAAGGGCTGGAATGAATGGTTCTTGGTGGGATATCCTGCCCAGGATTGTGCTGTATTATCTTGGGAAATAAATGTGTTTGCTGGATTATGGAAGAGTGAGAGGGAGGGGATCATGCTGTAGGAGGTATTTGTTGCCACAAAGAGGGAAATTCCTCAGATTACAGGGAAGCTGGCATTGACGTTTGGCTTGGGAAATGGCTATCTTTTTGGACTATAATGGAAGAGAAAAAGAAAACATGACTGTTTTGGGAAGGGGGTTTGCAAAAGGGCCAGTTCCAGGACCCTACCCAGAAATGCATGATCTTGGGCTCATTGTAGACCAAGGCCAGATAGAAATTGGACAGAAGCATGTGAAGTAGCAAATGCAAGGTGAGAGAAAGGTGACAAATATAGCAAGCTCCCTACTTAAAACTCATGAGAACAGTATCTATAATCCAGTTGTGGGAAGATAGTTCTTGTGGTTTAACCTGAGCTGGCAACTAAGCACCATGCAACCACTCACTCACTTCCCTCAGCTGTGATAGGGAAGAGGATCAGAAGACTAAAAGTGAGAAAACTTGTGGGTTGAAATAGAGCCAGTTTAATAGGTGAAGCAAAAGCCATGCATGCAAGCAAAGCAAATCAAGGAATTCAATCACTACTTCCCATTGGCAGGCAAGTGTTTATTCAGCCATCTCCAGGAAAGCTGGGCTCCATCACATGTAATAGTTACTTGGGAAGACAAACACTATCACTCTGAATGTCCTCCCTTTCTTTCTTCCCCCATTTTTATATGCTGAGCATGATGTCATATGCTATGGAATACCCCTTTGTTTAGTTGGGTTCAGCTGTCCTGGCTGTGTCCCCTCTCAAATTCTTGTGCACTCACAGCCTAGTCACTGGTGGGGTGGTGTGAAGAGCTGAAAAGTCCTTGACTGCTTAGCAACAACTAAAACATCAGTGTCTTATCAACATTATTCTCATACTAAATCCAAAACACAGCACTATACCAGCTACTAGGAAGCAAATTCACTCTATCCTAGTCAAGACCAGGGCAATACGAATCGGTGTGACCAGTACTGCTTCTTTTTCCTCTCTTTCCTCAAAGCCGACTCTGGATCTGAAAGAAGAGTTTGTGCTCAAATGGAGTCAAAAAATAAAGATTATACATTTATACAAAGCAGGTTCTACCTTTTAAATTAGCCAATGGTACTCCAATGCACTTACTTGAGTGTTGGCTACTACATAGCATAGCGCTGAGACAGAACAGCCCATAGATCTCATTGCAGGAGTTCAGGCTAGACTGAATCAATTAGTAGACTTTTTTTTGTTTGTCATTGTTTTCCTCATAGAAGATGGGGAAACGCAGCTGTTAGTTTTGAGTAGTGGGAAAAAGGGACTGTGAAGGTCTGCAGTCAAACTTCCTCAGACTATCTTGTCAGCAAGTCTCAGTTTGAACTCTGTGGTCACCAAGCTCTGTACTCAAACAGGGATGTAAATTAAAGCCCTAAGCTTGTGAATGCAGTGGTCCACAGATTGCCCTAGAGTGCAGCATTTTCTGAGCGACATCAGTGTAGTTTCTGATCTCTGTAAAGCCTGGAAGCGTTGTTCTATGAACTTCTGCCCTCTATTTTAAGAAAGGTACAAATTTGAAAGCTACCTAGTAAGGAATATTACATTATTATTTCAATGCAATTTCCTTGTGTTTTCCTCAAGTGGCATGGGATTTGGCTGAAGACAATCTTTGCAACGACAGAAGTGTTTGTTGGGAATTTGAGAGTGAAATTTAGACCGCAAAAAATGTCAGGTTAACCTGTTGTCTTCTGAAATGTAGAAAATTATGTGCTTTATTGGTGATATTAAACATTGTCCAAATGCATAGAAAAAGCACAACCTCTGCTCTAAAAAGCTTTGGTGCTTCAGGACAGAAGAGTAAAATTTACAGGTGAGTAGAAACGTCTGTACAGTTATGTGACATCTCCCACTGATAGCTGTGAGGAGCTGAACAGCGCTTGCAGGTAAGAATATGGGGACTGTCATTCCATTGCCTGGCACAGCAACTCTAAATAGAGAGGTGGGAATGGCTGTGTCTTGGCAATCCCGGGTGATTTTCTTTTGTTAAAAAGATATGGACTATTGTCAAGTATGAAACTCCACACAATGAAAGTGTTCATTTCTTGGAATATCCAAGGTAGTTTTAGAAAATTTACCTTCTTTTGCTGAGGATACAGTAAGTTAAAAAATCACTTTCCCCCACCAAAAAAACCCCCAAAAAACCAACAAAAAAGCCCAAAACAAAAAACAAAACCAGAGAAGACAAAAACCAGATACATACATAGATGTTTTTTCTTAAGTTAATTTTTCTTTTTTTTTTTTTTCCCCATGGAAAATAAGAGATATCTTTCTACTGACCTGCAACTTTTTTATATAGGCATTTTTTACTTCAAAATTTTTCTTTGACTAATGGAAAAAGTCTGCTAAATTGAGATGAGAAATCAATTTCTGTTTTAGACTGGAAGGGCTGAAAAAGGGTCAGTAGGAAAAGAAAAAAAGTATTATTGAGGCTACAAGCAGAATATCTCACCCAGTTGTGCAAGAAAGCACCTACCAATAAGAAATGCCTGGAGGCAAATTACAGGTTTGAAGCCAGTTGAACAGAGGAAAGGTAGAAGTTGCTGATGGCAAAATTAATAGGCAGAGAAAGGGCTTTCTTTGTGAGGTATTGAAAGTAACCAGTTGTGGTGAACTTGATGATTTTAAAAGGCTGGAAAGAGAGAAGCGGTTTTCAGGGGGAGCTGATCATTGTGCTTGATATGAAATAGAAGATCTAAAGAAAATATTCAAATACAAAGGCAGAGGAAATTAATACTGAGAAATAGATTTCAGAGAGAACTAAGGAGGGTTCCATATCCCAAGAAAGGTGGCTCTTTTCATATAAAATATTAGCCATTTCAGATAGAGAGAACTTGTGAGTACTTGCAATGGCATGGCTTGATAGAGGAAAAAGGGACTATATGGGAAAGAGGCACCTATTAACCTCCAAACCAGCACACTGTGCCAACCCTTGGCTTCAAATCTAGTTAGTTATTGATATTTTAGACATTTTTTTCTGCTGATTCACAGGTTGCGTCTTGTCAATTCACTTATAGGAGTGAGAAAATGAACCCTGGAAGCACATGTCAGGGCAGAGGTGGAATACAGGTGAGGTTTGCTTTCCTTACACATTTCAGGCTGGTATCATCTTGTCAGAGAAGATGCGAAGCTGAGATAGCAATTCTGCTTTTCCACAGCAGGCCCTGAAGAACAGCACTGAGCTATGACAAGCTCAGTAAGAAGCAGTTAATTTGCAGTAGCACTGGTTTTTACACTGCATCATCACTATACTGAGGCAGATGGCTTCCAAATGCCTTGTTTCTGACACTGTCTGATTTTCAGGTATGTTATCTGTTTGGAGATGCTCCAAAAGAGATCCTTAGCAAATTGCTCCATGTCAGTGCATGATGAGCGCAGAATCCAGCTGCATTTTAGTTTCCATGTGCCACTCTAAGTTTTTACAGTCTGCCCTGTCCTCAGGCAGGCCTCTGTTTGCTTCATGTTTCATAGAGAATGCCTGACCTTCCCATGTAATAGCTTAGATTTGCTTATTTCATTATGGTCTGGCCCCAGAAAATAAGCATCTCAGATTAGGTTATTACACTAGTCCTTTTACAATGAGGCGAGCGTAGGATGAATAGTAGTTGGTGGAAGACACCTGTTTTCCCTCCTGGATTTTGAAAATTGAGAGTATCTCTTATGGAAATGCATGTGGAGCCAAGATTCATTGCTGTTTGCATAATGTATGGTGGATACGTACGTATCTGAAGGCAAGTAACCTTACAAATAAATTGTGCTGACTGTCTACATGCCATCCCCCTGGACCTGCCCTATTGTGATCTCATTAAAGTATCATTTAGCTTTCATTAAGGCAGAAAGCAAATACAGAAGTGTCTGTCAATTTAAGTCTGTTTTACAGTTCTAGGACCTAATCCTTTTCACCTCATTGGAGCAAGTCATCCCACTGAAATCAGTGAAGTGTTTCTGGAAGATTAGCTCTTGATCAAAGTAAAATGATCTGCTACTGCTACTAATTAAGCTTCTCTCTACCGAACCTCGGCAAGGTTCAACAGACATGAAACTGTCTTCTTTCTTAATGGTTATAACTCCTGCTCACTTGAGAACCAGTTAAGTCTCAGACAGGCAAGCCTGAAATGATGGCTGAATCTATTATTTACTTTAAAAGGAATAGAGAATAATTTCTGAAATCAGACTCGATGATCCCTTTCTCTCCCATCTGCCCCTGTGAGAATATGTTCTGGTACATAGCCCAGCACCCGAGCCTTGCTGGCAACAAGAGCTGAGGTGTCAGGTGGAGATCACAAGTGAATGGGAAAATATTTTACATTGAAGCTCAATATTGCAGAGGAAAACAAACCTATTAAGTAGTCTCCTAGTGAAAAATGAGAGCCAACTTAAAAAGTGTTATAAGGAGAAGCAAGCAAAGCAATAGCGAGATATATAAGCATTAGATGATCTAGAACTGTTCTTTCCTTTCGCTTGTTTGATCTGACAGTTAAAGTGGTTAATTGTATAACAGAACAGTTTTATCAGCAGAATATGCTAGTGACAACAGACATAACTGAAAAGCATTCAGGCCATTTGTGCTAACAAGTTGGATACTATACTGCAAGGAGTCTAATTTGTAGGGGATTTGGATAAAATGAGAGATAATGCATCGTGCATTACATGTCACGTGCATTTGTGATGGGGACTGGGGAACTGCAATTATTTCCCGTGAATGAGGAATTCCCAGTAAGTGTGTGGCTTACTCTTTGCTAGGTAAAGAACTGGCTGGATGGCTGGGCCCAAAGAGTTGTGGCGAATGGAGTAAAATCCAATTGGTGACAGGTCACGGGTGATGTTCCCCAGGGCTCAGTATGGGGGCCAGTTCTGTTCAATATCTTTATCAATGATCTGGATGAGGGAATTGAGTGCACCCTAAGTAAGTTTGCAGACAACACAAGTTGGGTGGGAGTGTTGATCTGTTTGAGAGTAAAAAGGCTCTACAGAGGGATCTGGACAGGCTGGATCACTGGGCTTAGGCCAATTGTATAAGTTTCAACAAGGCCAAGTGCCAGGTCACAACAACCCCAGGCAGCACTACAGGCCTGGGGAAGAGTGGCTGGAAAGCTGCCTGGTGGAAAAGGACCTGGGTGTATTGGTTGACAGCCAACTGAATATGAGCCGGCAGTGTGCCCAGGTGGCTAAAAAGGTCAACAGAATCCTGGCTTGTATCAGGAATAGTGTAACTAGCAGGACTAGGGAAGCGATGGTCTCCCTGTACTTGGTGCTGGTGAGGGCCCACCTTGAATACTGTATTCAGTTTTGGGACCCTCACTACAAGAAAGACATTGAGGTACAGGAGGGAGTTCAGAGGAGGGCGACAAAGCTGGTGAGGGGCCTGGAGCACAAGTCTTATGAGGAACGGCTGAGGGACCTGGGGCTGTTTAGCCTGGACACAAGGAGGCTGAGGGGAAACCTTACCAGTCTCTACAACTATCTGAAAGGAGGTTGTAGCATGGAGGGTGTTGGTCTCTTCTCCCAAGTAGTAAGTGATGGAACAAGAGGAAATGGCCTCAGGTTGCACCAGATGAGGTTCAGATTGGATATTAGGAAAAATTTCTTCACGGAAAGGGCTATCAGACATTGGAACAGGCAGCCCGGGGAAGTGGTTGAGTCACTGTCCCCGGAGGTATTTAAAATATGTGTAGATGAGGTTCTTAGGGACATGGTTTAGTGCAGAGTTAGGTTGTGGTTGGAATCGATGATCTTGAGGGTCTCTTCCAATCAAAATGATTCTATCATCCTATGATTCTATAAACTCACTTTGATTAAGTCCCTGCCCTTTTTTTACATACCTCCCATCCCTACTACCCATTGGACGTTTTAGAGAGGTGCTATGTGCTATGCATTATGAGTTGCACTATTCTTCTGTTTGGAGTAGTTATGATAAATGAATTCTTGTGTAGTAACCAAGTCCTGATGAGGTCTGGCAACCTTAACACCGAGTGCTGTACAGGAACAGATGAAAAGAGTTTCCCATTCTGAATTGCCTTCAGGTCAAAGACTCACCCTGCAAATGCATTTGTCCTGATGTCTTCAGGGTTCCAACAGGACTCTAAAGACACTACTGGCACACAACCCATCTCTAAGCAAAAAGCAGAAAAATAAGTACAGTGAATGACTAAAATACAAAACCGATGAGAAGGGAGCCAATGATAAAAGCATATACTGATGCATCAGAAATGAGAGAAATGTCATGGGCGAAATTCTAAATGTGTTGAAGTTAATGAAAGCGTTGGCACTGACTTAATTATGGTAGAATTTCATCAGTCTCCACTTTGCTTATCAGAGAATCTTCTTATTCCTGACTGCCAGTTTCTTAAAAGCATCAGTATAAAAGTAGATATTGATGGGGCCAGTGTACAGATCTTTTTGAAGAACATGCTTCATCTATCAATGGTAACACAGAAAAAAATCTAAGATAGTTGCTAATATGAATGGAAAAACAGGCAAAGGAACTTCAGAAGATTTATTGTAACATATATCGTGTTGGCTTGAACTTGGTGATTAATCTGGAAGAAAAAGTTGCTTGAAAATATTGATTTCAAAATTTTTCAAATAGAACTTTTTGAGACAATAATCCTATTTTGAAATTTTCCTCCTGTTTATTGCTTTTAAATGTTAAATTTTATGAAAACAAAATGGTATATGTACCTCTATGGGCAACAAAACATATAATTTGTCTTGAAATTATTATTATTTCTATTTTTTTTAGGTTGCCCATTGCACTGAAGAAAACTTTTTTTCATACGCTTTGGAAGATCACTGGTGGATTGGGGAGAGGGGATACAATGGTTCCCATTGACTAATCCACTTGTAGTGACCCCGATGAAGGTGGCTTCACCTTTTGGACAGGTATAGAAATTTGGACATGTAAAGAATCTCCTTCCTGCACTGTTTTGGCCAGTGCAATGCTTACTGGGGCACTGTCACAGGGAAATTTCTTCAGAAAGGTTTGGCAGCTATAGGAAATACCATAATGTGGGAGCTGTTGAGTGCCCACTCCTACTTCCATTTGTGTGTTGATGTAGTACAGCTTTGTAAATTAAATTTGATGGAAGAGATGAATCTGCCTTTGAGTTATACAGCAGGCACAGATGATAATAATAAAAGCGGCAGGAATATTTTTTCACTAGTGATGCGAATGGGAAATAACCCTTGCCTCTCTTACCCTTCCCTCCACTCTTCTGCAAAACAGAAAATACTGGTGAGTGGACAGAGTTGAAAATTGTCACTAGTTTGCACGAAGTGGAATTTGGAGAGCTTTTGAAAAATTGTTCAGGGTTAGTTTTGCTTCTTTTTCTTCTCTGATCCCTGGAAGGGCAAATTTCTCAGCAGTATTTCCATGTGACTTAGAATCATAGAATGGTTTGGGTTGGAAGGACATTAAAGATCATCTAGTTCAACCCCCTCTGCCATAAGCAGGAACACCATGTTGCTCAAAACCCCATCCAACCTGGCCTTGAACACTTCCAGGGATGGAGCATCTACAGCTTCTCTGGGCAGCCTGTTCCAGTGCCTCACCACCCTCACAGTTAAGAATTTCTTCCTTACATCTAATCTAAATCTACCTTCTTTTAGTTCTAAACCATTACACTATGTCCATCACTACATGCCCTTGTGAAAAAGACTTTCCTCAGCTTTCTTGTAGGTAGTGGAAGGTTGCTTTAAGGTCTCCTTGGAGACCCCAACTCTCTCAGCCTGTCTTCATAGGAGAGGTGCTACAGACCTCTGGCCATCTTCTTGGCTCTCCTCTGGACTCACTCGAACAGGTCCATGTCCTTCTTATGTTGGAGGTCCCACAGGTGGATGCATTACTCCAGGTGGGGTATCACCAGAGTGGAGTAGAGGGGGAGAATCACCTCCCTTGACCTGCTGGTCATGCTTCTTCTTATGCATCCCAGGATACCTTCGGCTTTCTGGGCTGCAAGAGCACATTGCTGGGTCACGTTGAGCTTCTCATCAACCAACACACCCAAGTCCTTCTCCTCAGGGCTGCTTTCAGGACTTCTCACAGAAATCCTTCAAAATGGGAGTTACTTGACTGGCACCATTGTTTTCAGGCCTGAAAAGCCAACATCTGCCTGAGCAGTCTGGCCATGTCCCATGGAGCCAGATGCTTGCAGTCCATTTTGAAGTGTACAAGCAATTTGTGAAAATTTGTGGTGCTGCTATGCATGTTATATCCTTCTGCCCAGACTGCTTATGAGCACAGAATGCTGGTTTCCATGGCTGTCGATCAAGCAGGTTTCACCAGAGCTAAATTGACTTGAAGGAATCAAAAGAAAAATACCCTTAATTTTTCAAAATACATTATTTGTGGTGAGAAAGCTGATCATTTCAAATTCACACATTAGTCCAAACCTGTAACCTTTAGCAAGAGCACAATTTACTTGTTCTTTATTGCCTAAATGAATCCACATTTTTTTTTTTTTTTTTAGTACAAACCCATATGAAGTTCAGATGTTTACTTGGAGCCAGTCATTTCAAATTTAACCGTGAAAAGCAGAAATATAATCTCCTGGTGCAGAAAGACTCTCATTTCCTTTAGTACTTGCAAAAAGACTCTATGGCAAGCTGTTTTAAAAATTTGAGTATTAGTCTTATAAGCTTCCCCTTCTTCCTTTAAGGACTGTGTTCGAATATTCATGAAGTACAGTGAATATCTGATGAAAATTGAAGGTGGTTTGGATGAATCCTGTGTAGTGGATGAGTTTTGCAGTGATGTGGTGTAATTGAATAACAGGCAGGTAATTCCTCCTTTAGCTTCCTCACTCCTGGCTGAAAGCTGTACACACATACCTCATCAAGATCCTGCCTTAGCTGTGGAGCATGTTAAGCCTATCTTACAAAGCACAATGGGCAAGTCATGAGAACATACTTTGGAAAATTTCATTAAGGATCTGTCTACACAGGCATTACGGTTTGGCCCTGCCTGCAGGTCGGGGCAGGTGTAGAGGTGTTTATCAATCCAGGCAAATCAGCTGCTGAGAAAAGGGTAGACGCTTTCCTTCCCAAATGAAAAAAAAAAAAAAGGTAGATAGTGTTTATCTGTGCTTAACTCAAGCTCCCTGCTGCACAGGACCCTGAGGAGGAAAGCGCATCAATCCTTTCTGAGGATCTCAGCTGGATCAGTGGCAGCTACTGGTGCTATGTTGGCTGGTGCGGAGGCAAACGCTTTATTGACACATGCCTGTGAGGATGATAAATCCAAGGAGCGGGTTAAATGCTTCCCCCACTACTGTTTTTTCAGAAGACAAAAATATGCCTGAAGGGACTGTGACTAGTTTTACAAATTCTTAGAAGTAAATGCTGAACCAGATAAAGCGGGTTTAAAACCAGAGGTTTCCTGTCTGTCAGTTAATCTGGCAGGTGTGATAGGGCACAGCTGCTGCTGTTCAGGGTCATTATTGTACACCAGAGATAAGGCTATGTGGGCATGTGGACAGGTTTGCTTACACTCCCACTGCTATTCATGTAGCCACTTAAACCAGAAAAGTCTCCAACTCCTTTCTGACACTTCTCCTGCCTCCTGGTCTTTATTCTCTGTTCTCTCCGCTCCCCTCCTTCATCCCACAGGAAGGCCCTTTCCTCCAAATTTGTCACTGTTGGCAAATGCTGTGGGAAAAGTCCCAGGCAACACTTTCCCCAAGAAAGGCCATTAACCCCTTTGTGCCATCACCTAGTGCTTCATTTTAATACCACTTGACACTGGAATATATAAAATATTATATAAAAACAAAGGGTGTTTATTTTCTGGATGAAGCTGTAATGTTCCCCAGTCAAGGACTTGCAAGTTCTAAAAAATAAATGTTAAGACAGGTTGTATTATTAATCCTTACTCTGCAGAAACTGCTGGATTTAAGTGTCAAAAATTGGGTTTTTTTCCTGTTTCTTAAAAAAACTTATTAATGGATTATACACTGGGTGGGGAATCTTGTAGAAAAAAAAAAAAACACCACAAACAAAAAAAACACACTCATTTGCTGAGCAGTCTGAAGAGTGAAAAGAAAGCATATGCATATCCTGTACCAGATTTCCCCAGGGAAAACTAAAGTCAGGAGAGGAAGATAAAAATAAAAATATGAACAGATTTACTAGATAGCTCTAAACTGTTTTATCTCTTCGGTGGCTAAACAATAACAACAATTATGCATTATTAGAGAAGGATATGAGCTGAAAATCTGAGGATGAGCTTTTGAGCCTTCTCTGCAAAGCCTGACAGCTTTGCTAGCCATGATATCAGAGTGGGATCATTCCCAATTGTTACATACAGAAGCCACAAGTCATACGAAATCCTATAAATAGTGCTGATTAAGGTATATAATCTAACCCAGATTAACGACTTCCAAGAGAGCAAATGGTAAGGGGAGCAATATTCCTTACCTTGAAAGACTGTATTTGGCTTTGTTGTCTGGAATATGGGAAGTGTCTAGTTAAGTGAGCGAGTTTTTCAGTGATCTTTGCTGAGATGTAAACGAACTCTCAACACATAAGCTGCATAAAACAGACAAACTTTATGTAAAGGTAATTTAGCAATGTTTTAAAGAAAAAGACTTTCAAGTATTAGCTGTTCTCTGAATTTCCTACTTTTCATGGCTTCAGAAAATTCCAGAGATGGGAGGAATTTGGAGTGCTTATCTTCTCCATCCATCCACTTGTCCCAGAGCAGGATCAGGTTTCTTATTCTCACCTTATTTTTGTGGTCTTTCTTCATGCAGTCCCACAGGCTCTCCAGGCACTAGTGCTTCATTCTCCTTACAACCCACCAACTTTTCCTAGCGTCTCTGGACTTGTCCTTGCTCTAAGGCAAGCGGGTTACCTCTTGTCCTGCCTGTCACAGAAATGGATACAAGAATACTTCCTTACTATGTCTGTTTGAAGACATTTTGTCCTGCCTACCTCCTGGTCTATGCTTAGTAGTAAAACCGAGTGCAGTTTCCCTAGACTTTCCTCCCAACTTGTTTACTTGTGTAGACTCTAATCATTCTTGCTGAGTTCTTCTCAGTCTTGTCCAGCAAATTCATATTTTCCTCTTGTTTTTCTCCATCACCGATATCATTGACTAGTGCTGCATGGAGTGCTGCAGCTACATCCTGACCAGAACAGAGCAGAATGGGTAGACAACTTCACATGATTTGCAAGCTACATCTCTGTTTATACATATTGTATGGGTTTGCTTTCTCTGCAATAACAGGTCCTGTTTGACTCATCCCCAGTTTCTGATTAACAATGACCCAAATGCTTTCCTTCAGAACAGCAGAAATTCTGATAGTACTTCTATGCATTGAGAGTAGATTTAATCTCCCATCAAAGCAAAGGTATGTCACAACTGGAGAAGTTTGAGAGAAGATGATCAAAAGTGGGTTCTGTGTGAAAATCGACTGATCCTATTAGGAAACTTCAGGTAGGATAAGAGCAGGTAAGCAGGCATACAATAGAGGTCTGTCATATCACAAATACCATAGAAAAGGGGAAAACTGATTTTTTTTTTATCTTTTCCAACATAAGAACTAGAGGAAATCAAATTAAATAGCAAGAATCAGATTCAAAACTACTGGACATGGTTTGCCATACGCTGCAAAGTTAAGTTCCTAGTATTTCCTGCCGCAGGATGCTTTGAGGATCATAAAAACATGCTGGTTCAGAAAAGCAACCAAACAGTTCACAAGGAAAAAGTATAAAGAGATTGCTCTCTGCTTAGACAGTTCCTGAGCCACAAGCTCGTTGAATGAAGGAAAATATTCTGGTAAAGCATTACAGTATTTATTCCTTTTTCTTCCATTCCTTCCCAGGGATTCATCTCTGACCACTTTTATACCTGGGATAGAACCATTGGTCCCTTGATCCACTGGTTTGATCACATCAACGGCTGACTGTATATTTTAGTCTTCAGTGCATAAAAGTACCATCAGAATGAAGCTTTTTCAGCTATATTTCCCTAGTCTGCTTAGGAAAAAAGTTGTATAAAGTAGTCAAACTACTAACTAATGTCAAGTTACATCACATCTATTGTTTCTCCTTTACCAGACCTGCTGTCCTGTCAAAGAAATAAATGAGATTGGTTTGACAGAATTTGCTTCTGAAAAATCCATATGAGTTATTATTGAAAATTTTGTTTCCATTCACATGCCTGTAATCATTTATTCATTTAGGCATTCCATTATTTTTCCTGGAAAAGGAACTAACTAGATATGTCTGTAGTTCCCTGATTACTTTTTTTTCTCTTCCTTGAAAGCAGATGCCATATCTGACCTCTTCTTGTTTTCAGACATCTCACCTTTTTCCATTACTTTTCAAACATAACTGCTAATGACTTGGAGATGCAATCAACCAGCTCTTTAAAATTCTCTACGATGGCATTGTGTCAAGACTGGTCAATTTGAAAAAAATCTGTCTTCTAAAAATGCTTTTTAACCTATTCTTGCCCTACCAAAGGGAGATGTGTTTTCTTGTTTATTAGGACTAATTATACTCTCTGTCCAATTGCAGATGACTTTCGTACCTTCTTAGAGCAATGTCTCAATAACTTGTCGCATCAGTTGCTTAGTGGATCAAGCTCTTCTTTGCCCTTCCTCTTATCTGTGAACATATTTATAAACTTGACAATTAATAGAACATCTTCCATGTCCCTACATGCTAGTCTTGCCTCAACATGTTGTACTTTTAATCTTGTCTTTAGTAACCTGACCCTATTTCTCCTGTCTTCATACTTTGTTGTGATGTGTAGGATACACGAAGGATGCCTCACTTAGCCAAGTTAATTCCTTGCAACAGTTTATGTCTTTCTTTCTTGGTGGTGTAATTTATGTTGGTGCCCTTTTCCAGGAATCCCTTTCCTTCTTAACCTATTCTCTCATGAAACCTCACATGACAGTTTTTTTACTTCCTTTGTTGACTTTGGAGTTTGTCTGTGATCATTCCACTGTATTGCAAGTGCTTCTAAATGATCAGTTGCTACAATGATTGATCCTTCCTATTAATGGCACCTGTGTTAGAACAACAGCAGAAAAACTTCATTTATTTTCTGAATAACAATCAGAATCACAATCTTGAGTTCAAGAAAGGATGAATATTCTCTTTCAGCCAGGCCCAACTAACTAGGGACAGGGCAGGAAGGGGCTGCTCAGACAGCTGAAGTTCAACAGCATCCCTGGATGATGATGCTGTAATCATATGTATGGTTAAGCGCTGGGCTGAATTCTGCCCTAACTTTTGCTCCAAGACTGTCCTTAATGAAATAAATTCTGGACTTATCTTCGATTACTTATTTTCTGTTTTCATTGATTTATTTTTTTACTTAGACACAGAAGTGGTATAGAGGTCATTATTTTCTACTTCTCTGACAATTTTCTATCATTTTTTGGTGTAACTGCACTAAACCTGGGTAATTCTCACCTCTGAGAAACATTCATGAGAGAAAAACTGCAAGCTGGACAAAACAGATTTTCTTTGCTTTTGATTTTCCACCTCCCTTTATTTTTACAATCCCTTCTTTGCTCCAGTGTGCATTCTTTCACAGCTTTTCTGCTGGGGTTGTACTTTTATGCCCATAATATCTCCGCAGTCGCAGTCATATCTTCATGGGCCAGGGCAACATATTCAGAGAAGTCTATGACAATAGCTACAGAATCTTGGATAGTCTCTGGCGAGTTTTTGTTAAATATTTTTCAGTCTATTGGAATTGTTTAAAATTATGTTACTTTGCTTCAAAGCTGTCTACTTCAGAGGATGCACTAGCCATTTCAGATCTTCCAGCATTCCTTAGCCAGATGTTTCACAGCAAAATATTTTCTCAGCTGGACGGGAAATCAGTGAAACTGAAGAAAGCAGTGGTGGGAATAATCAGCTCCAATTACACACTTATATTCTGATTTCACATGGGAGAATGGCACAAAAATCTGAAATATGAATCTCCATCTTGTTCCTGATCTACCTTAATAAATTCCAGTTCCAGTATAGCAAATGTAAATTGACAAAAAAGGAATGTCAAAACATGGAACATATTCAGAAGTTACTACAGCTCATCCTGCTTCCAATCATACATTTCTACTACTACAGTATGATAAATGAATGTTCAGTGCATATTTGCAATGATATTTATGAATGTCAAAAAATTGTTGTTCCTATGCAAAGAATATATAGAACTGACTAGCATCAGGCCCGAAATAATGATAAAGAGGTTTAAAGTGATTTGAATTGATTTTGAAAAAATAAAAATATCTGTAGTCACTTAGGGTGGCTCCTGAGCTGTATCAGTGTATATCTGTCACCAAATTCCCTACCAGAACAGGTTGTCAGAGTTAATATCACTTATCAGTGCATTTACATAAAATTGTGAGCTGAAGACTGGAATCCTGTTTGGCTGGCCCGTCCCCTGTTTGGTGACAACACAGCACAGGTTTCTGCTATAACCATCCCCCTGTTCTCTCTTTAGATGACAGGCCTTGGGACAGCTGCCTCTGGGCAGTGGCAAGGGAGGCAAAGGAAGCAGGACTTTCTACCAATAAATACTTTGTGATGCTGAGTTTCTTGTTACTATGTGCCATGTCTCCCGCAGCAGCACCACCTCCAGTAACAGCCTGGTGATAAAATGCATGTATAGAAGCGAGGCTGAGGGGAGGAAGCTGGAGATACCTAAAAGGGCAAGTCTGTTTTTGGGGTAACAAGAGTGGTCTAGCTGTTTGTACTGGAGATGACTAACGTTTCCACTGATATTAAATGTACCATGAAAGAAACCTGTATGGAGGGGAAAACTCATCTTTTTGTCCAACTTTGTAAAGAGAAAAATAAAAATATTGATGAACTTCTAGACTTATCTCAACTTTTCCTATTCAATATCTGCCACAGTAAATCTGACTTCATATGTCTCAGTAAGAACTCAGGGGTTAATCTTGACATGCATCTCAGTTACATGTTTAGGGGTAGAAATCAACGTCTTCAGCTTCTCTTCCTCTCAGGGAAAAAAACAACCAATCAAACAAAAAAAATAGTTATGGAATCATTTAAGGTTGGAAAAGACCTTCAAGAGCATCTAATCCAATGGCATATGTATTTCAACTATTTTTTTCAAAGTTTTACTTCTAATGTTTCCACTCAATGTTGGAAGCACAAGCCCTGGCTATGAAATGTAGATAATCTATCACAGAAAGCATTGTCGTTTCATGGGAAATAACTCCATACTTTAGCCTTGCAACAGCTTGCAACAGGAAAGGACTGTCTGGTATATATGATCCACTACTTTTGTCAAGGCTACAGCAATTATGAGCAGTACTGCTTTTATGGTTATGACCTCTCAGTAGCTGGCTGATATTAAAATCTTGCAAGGGGAAATTACCTGATTTTACAAGTGCTTTTAGTTACTGACTGAAGGCATACACTGGCATTACAGAGAAGTGTTTTCCTAAAGGTCATCTGAGATAACGTATGTCCATGACTTCTGCTGGCCACAGAACCTGAAAAGAAAAAAAAAAAGAGTTTACCAAAATGGTTTTTTCACGCTTTTCTGATGATAACTTGAAGAAAAGGCACAGAAAAACAGTGCCCAGGCCTATCTTTCTTCACCTGAGGGTTTTTCCATGACCAAGTCCAGAGTCACTTAGCTTTTTAGTTATCACCGACCAAGTATTATGTGCTCTCTAGTACCGAATCCTTAGTACTGTCTCTCTTTTCATCTGTACCTCCTTCTGCTAATTGTGGCAGTATTTATAAAGGTATTTCTGACCCGACATTTTTAATGAATCTGAATTCCAGCTGTATGCTTGTCAATGTATAGGGCCAAATGCACTTCATTTATGTTCATAGAGATCTCGTGTAAGTTACTAATGTCTCCTGTTTCTCTAACTAACATTACCAAAGCCTCTGGGAGTACTGAGGATTTGGACATGATAGACCCATTCAGCATTCTCAGTTTGGCCTTTCGGTCTCTCAGCACATCTTTTTGTTTTTTTCATTAAACACTTTCCTCAGGGTTAGATTCCAAATGTCATTTTGTCAGCTCCTTTCTCTTTCTGTCAATACAAATGCCTTTCATTACTTCTTCCTTTGGCATCGGTTAAGGCTGCTCTCAGGCCGGGAAGTCGGTTCCTGTGCATGCTGTAATGTTTTCCAAAGCCCTTTCCATCTCCCTCCTTCTCTCTCCTGTCCTTAGGACACTGGTTCCTGAACAGGGCTCCTGGGAGCACTGGCTGCTTGTTCATGGGGAGCTGGCAGAGAGCTTCATTCAGGCTTGCTTCACTGTTTCCAGCTCTAAATTGCGTTAGAAGAAGTTAAACTCCATTAATATTTTCCTAATAATACTTTCCTTCACAGTCGGTTGGTGCCACTGCCCCTTTGGGAAAAAGAGTGATCAGCACTTTTCCAGTTGGGAGTGGAATGGGAGGGAAGTGGGAGCAACTGAGTGGATGGGAGGAGATGGAGGAGAGTTGGGCCAGGAGATGGGCTCCCTGATGGAGATAGGAACACACCCTTTTCAGTCTTTCTCCTTCTGGTAACATGTCTCCTCGGTGCACTGGTGGCGGGGATAGATACCTGTCCTGTCCTGCAGTAGTTACGACAGGAGGAAGACATGAAAGAGGAACTCCGTGCCTTCAATCCAAGTACGGATGAGGGGTCAGTCTCTCTGTACAGGGATTTGGGACCTGTCAGTGTGACTGCAAAGGCGCAGCTGATGTTTTAGCTGCCCCGCACAGCTGAGACTGGACTGAGGCCAGGAGCAGGCAGGCTGAGTAAACCTCTGTGGAGTGGGCTGTGTTTGTCCTTACGTCTTCCAGGCTCTCGCACTAGGTATTTCATCCCTGCTTAGCTTTGAGGAGTGTGAAATAAGGAATACAATGGAATGGTTTTGACAGAAAGCTGAAACAGAAAAGGAAGACAAACTTTCTTTTTTAGGTTATGCTTAGTTTTTGTAACAGAATTGTTTCTGTCCAAGTTTGCATTACTTATTTTAAATAAGGTGTATATACCATATTTAATAGAAACTGAATATTGTTCCCATTATTAAAGAGGAAGAAGATAGATTTCCAATGGATCAAAAAGATTCAAATTATATGCTCTAGCCACTTCTTATTTTTTCATGTTTAGGAACTGGTAAACTTTGCCCTTATTTTCCTTAGCTCTTCAGAGGCCCAGGCCAAATGCAGTTCTACTGAAGCTGCAAGCCGAGGAAGGTGGCAGTGACTAAGTTTGGATCCAAGCCACGGTCACCCCTTTCCTATACTGGTGCTTTAGCTGCTTCCTTTCTGCAGGCTGCCTGTGCCTGAGGTTCTCAGGAATTTGCCCAAGTTTTACTGAGGTTGCTTTTAATGTATGAAGATACCCACTGCATGTAAATATTTTTACCAGTGACATTAGGAAATACCTTTGTGTATACGGGCTGCTTTTTAGGCCATGTGCTACATGCGATGCAGATCTTGGCAGCTAAGCAGTAACTGCATTAATAATGTTTATAGTCTACACAGAGAAGACATGTACAATGTCCAGCCTTTTGCCTGTGTTCTCTGCAGCATCTGGCTGTCCTTCTTCCACCCAGCCCAGGCAGCTATCTCTGCAGCGCAAGGGGAAGGATTTCGCTGCAAACCATGGAAGAGCAGCTCAGCTATTTCTGCCTTGCTTGACAGCTTCGTTTCCCCTCTCCGATCTCATGCCCAGGTTGCTTTCTCTGAAGGGAAGCAGAACGCTTTAACACCCACATTCCAGCTGACTGGCACACAAAGCTTTCCATGGAGCCATTGACTGGGAAAGCAATGGACAGGATTTGATAGGAAAGAATATGGCACATGGAGAAAGGTCTATGAAGGTGTTGTCTTGGGATGTGATGTTGTCTAGGTGCTTCCTTTCACTGACTGATATCAGAAGTCAGTTGACTCTTGCAGACTTGTAAAATCACAAACGATGAGTATTTCCAAACTTCTCCAACCCTCCCCACCAAAAAGCTGATTTAAAAAAAAAGCAAGCAGGAAAACAAAAATTATCTCATCAAAGCAGACTGTTTGAACAACACATCACATTCTTGACCCTGAGCAGATGGTGGTGATGCATTCAGTGCTCTAGCTCACAGCAGGGAGAAGTCAGCAGCAATGAGAGCTGGATGCCAGTGTACCTGTCACACTTTGAGGTGTGCTGCCCCTTTCTGCCGCCACGTGCAGATGTGGTAGAGCTTACACGTTGCTTCAGAGCTGTCCCCACCCTTCTGTCCTTCTGTGTCTCCCCATGCCAGAGCAGAAGGCTCTGCCTCACTTCTGGTTGTCACCCTTCTCTTCCCCCAGGCCATAGCAGTGGCAGGAGCTGCCCCACTTGAGAGAGAGGGCTCCTGTTACATGGTTGGTTGGTCAGGTCTTGATGCCTGCATATCTTTAAATGAATATAGGGAGGCAGAGCTGAAGTTGTCTGTGGGCTGGCCTTCCTTTAGATAACTCTGGATAAATGATGCTACACTAATGGGGTTATTAAACTAAACTAAAATAAATTTTAAAAAAAGAATAAAAGAAGGGGAAAAAAAAGGGGAGAAAAGTATATGTGTGAGGGAAAGAAGCAAAAAGACCCCAACCAGATTCTTATATTTTTCAGTTTAATATATTCCCTATTTCAAGAGTGTTTGTCCATGTGTGGAGCAGATAAGGGGGGTATATGTAAAGTGCTAAAAGTAGTCTAAAAGTATTTTCAACTAGCAGTCAGAGAAGTGCCTATTTTGTGAGTCTAATAAAGAACTGAAGAAACAATGGATGCGTGTTTTGGTGACCTGGCTCATGCAGTTAACACATTTTGAAACTGATTCATGATAGGTTAGTAAATGGAATGCAAAATGCAGGTATTTAAATGAGAAATACTTAGACATCCCACGCTAACTCTGTCAAAAGTTGTTGGCAGATAAAGCAAATTGAAAGTTCATATGTAAATGCAGAGCAGAAGGGGAGCAGTCTCAGAGGTAAACCATTGGTAATAATGACAGCACAGACACCCCAACATCAGCACTATGCAAAACCAAACTCAAAACAACAAAGGAGAAGAAACCAACACAATGCAGAAAAATATCTCTGAGTACATTAGGTAAAAGCATGAGAAAGTGACTAGTCATTTACGTGGTCCCAAACAACTTCAGTAAAGCACTGAATAAGAGAACTCTTTGTCCAATGCTTGTAATTATTTGACTTGGCAAGAGTGGTGTCCTATGCTGAAGATGGATCTTGGCAAGTGCTGCTGCATAAAGAAGTATTTTCTAGGCACCTTTGGTTTCTCAAGCAAGTAGAGGTGTCTTGGCAAACTTTTGGGGATCAAACCAGTTGCACAACAGTATTAACAGTGCCAGAAAGAAGTAATCAGGTTTGCAAAGATCTGCATCAAAATGAATGTCTCCGGTTGTAGGGACATGCAACCGGCCTGGCAGATGTGCTGCAACCATGTCCTGCCCTGTCAACTTGAAAGACTCAGGGAAACAGATTCGAATAGAAATAAAGAGAAATGGTTCTAAAGTACCTTCCATGAGACACCTATTGGCCTGCACCGGGCTGTCATTCAATCCAGAAAATATAGCAAAGCCCATGCCAGAAGATATTAAATGATTTCAGAAACTATCTAATTTTGTAAAAAAAATCCATGATTTTTGATTTTGTGAAAATACTTCAGCCTACACAGGCAGAGGCGTAACATGTCAGGGTTACTGTATTGTGCACCAGAGAAGTCATGCATCAACAATGTTGTGAATATAACGCCTGGGCTAAAAGAATAAATTAAAGCTAGCACCTCCAGAAAGACTTCTGTATATACAAATGAAACTGCATCTTTGCAACTTTCTCCAAGAAAGAAACATCTTATTTTCCAGAATGACATGACAATATATTCTCAGTAGTAAAGAACAAGGGATGCTCAAAAAGTTTGCAACGTCTTTTTCTTTTTTTCCTTCTTGATGAGGAGTATCACTGCAGTATATATTAACTTAAAACTTTTGCTGCTAAGAGTGCTCAGTTCTAGGACAGTGACAGAGAGAGACCGAGTTAGTGGGAGAGAGAGAATTGGTGGTAGATGGAACATCCATGTGAATGTCACTCTGGGTAGGCTGAGTTTCTTTCACACTCCTGTGTTTGTGATGAAAAAATTATAAAGGAAATTATAAAATTTCCATCCAAAAAAAGGTTTCACAAGATAATATAAAACCAAGGTATATCCTTCCACTTTTTTCTCTTTCTCCTCATCCTCTCAAAAACCCTGAAAGCTCTGAGAAGACATATATGTATAAGAGAATATATAATGCAGAAAGACTGCTGAACCTCATCTATGTGTTCACTGAGATCAACAAATACCTTGAGATTACACTGGATACATACTGGAGAAGATGCATGTGCTGGAAAGCATACACCTGTCAGATATGTTCAGGGATATCCAGAGTTTAATGAAAGGAAGTGGTTTCTTGGAACAAGTTAGGAACAGGCTTCTTCACTGCATTCTTCCAAAATATATTTTATTGCAGGCTTATGAGTTTCATGGGTCTTTTTCTTTTTCGCTTTTCTTTTTCGCTTTTCTTTTTCACTTTTCTTTTTCACTTTTCTTTGCTTTTCTTTGTTTTTCTTTGCTTTCCCTTTCCCTTTCCCTTTCCATTTCCCTTTCCCTCTTGTTCTTGTTCTTGTTCTTGTTCTTTTCCTCTTGTTCCTTTCCTTTCCTTTCCTTTCCTTTCCTTTCCTTTCCTTTCCTTTCCTTTCCTTTCCTTTCCTTTCCTTTCCTTTCCTTTCCTTTCCTTTCCTTTCCTTTCCTTTCCTTTCCTTTCCTTTCCTTTCCTTTCCTTTCCTTTCCTTTCCTTTCCTTTCCTTTCCTTCCCTTCCCTTCCCTTCCCTTCCCTTCCCTTCCCTTCCCTTCCCTTCCCTTCCCTTCCCTTCCCTTCCCTTCCCTTCCCTTCCCTTCCCTTCCCTTCCCTTCCCTTCCCTTCTTTACTTTTCTTTAAATATTTTCACTGGGGATGTTGATCAAATAGATTCCATTCAGAGCACACTTAGTTTTTTTAATTGCTTGTCATGAACCCATAACCTAACCATTCTCAAAAGTATAAGTACAGCACTTTGAAGGCTACTGCTGATATCAAACCGTGCATACATTTTAGTCAATAAAATTACAAGACTTAGTTTGTTTTCAAAGTTGACTAGACTCAATTGGTGAGAGCTCCACGAAGCAAACATAAAAGTGTGGTTTGTCCTTCTTGAGTGAGGAAACACTCCACAGAAGGCATAATGGTGTTCCAGCATGTTTCATTTTGAGAAGTCAGTGAATAATGGTGATTATACCTTTGGTTTTATCTCAGTTTATATTTCGCTTGAGTGTCACTTTGCAAAGCCTGTTGGCTTCAGTGAAGGGTCAACACTTTTTTTTAGAAGCTGAATAATTCATCCTGTGAATGTGCTCTGAAATTCTTAACTTTTCTGTATTAGCCAACAGTTTGTATATCTCCTAAAACTGCACACTGACAGATAGGTCTGTTGTTACCTGGGTACAAGATGAGAAGGTATCATGAGGGTCAGTATTCCCTGAAGGTAATTTTGTGCATGTTCTTCTAGGATATACTAGGAAATACTGATATTTTATAATGAATTTATCACGCTAGACCTATGCAATTTACTGTCCCAATCTCTGGACTATGGCATGATGCCATTGATTTTGTTAGCCAAAAGTTTACCCACATCCATCTCCACTCTGAAAAGGCCTTTGTGAATCCCTCATGGGGATCTAATGTTATAATAAATGATATTTTAATAGGGGTCTAACACGACCTTTCAAGAAAATAAAATAGTGCCCCATACCTCTTCATTGTTATATGTTTTAATAAGCTAGCTCTGCAGAAGCTAATAAACTATGATAGAGAAGATACTTCCTTTCACTATCAAAGCTAAATGGAGAAATGTCTCTTCCTGTTCTTTTCTGTGTTTTATTTTTTTTGGCTTCCAGCTGCTCTGAACTGTATGTTTTGATTCAGTGCTGTCTTTGTTTCTTCTGCTGACCTGCAAGAAAACTGATACTGAAGTGGTGAAGTAGGTCTAGTACAATACTTCAACATTTGCTCAAATATTCAATGAACATTTTGCTGTTGCTCGCTGCTGTGTCTATCTCTCTTTATCTGAAAGTGTTAATGTGCTTTAACTGAAATAGAAATGTTTCAAGAGGAATCTCCAACTGTAACATCAAGGAGCCACTCATTTCAGCAGCAGGAAAAAGGAAATATACCATCACTGTACAGTAAAACACACAGAGCTCTGGTTGCAATGAGAGAGCTATGAAGAAGTATTTTATTTCATAATTTCCACATCTGAATGCTGAAAAGAGAAATGGTGTGTGTGCCCTAATCTATCACGGCATCACCGCAGGCTCTCATATTGCAACAAAGCTAATTATCATGTTTCCAGCAACACAGCATGTTCTCTCATTTGTTTATTGGAAGAAATATACAGATGGCTTTAAAAAAAAATCTTACATATATATCATGGCATGAAACAGAAAGGAATTCAGGGGAAGGAGTGAGGAAGGAAAGAGAAAGATTCCCTTTTCACAAGGTTTATAATTCCTTGGATTATGCTGTAAACAGATAATTTTCTCCTGTGCATTGTGTGACATTTTGCTCCTAGTGAGATTGTGGCAGTGCATATGCAAAGCCAAAGCAAATCTTGTGTTGTAGGAAAATGATCTCAAAGGAATATTTTTATGCCCTCTTGATAGCTCAATGTGTTATGTGATCCTGACCAAATTAAATTTATATAGGGCAACTGGCACTGCACTGACTAAACTGCCTTGATTTTGCTACTGCAAATACTTACGTGCATGTGCAGGCACAATAGTTCTCTCACAATTCATGGCATCCAGAAGGCTTTGTTTAATGTTCTCATTTTTATTTGTTTAATTTGTTAGCAGGGGGAGAACCAATCAAGGTGGCGGTTTGGTTATTTTCTCTAGTGTGTTCCTGAACAGACTGAGCATAGCAAACGCAACTTGTCACGTACCTTCCCTGGTGGCTCTGCCATTCACGTGAAACTTGTGTTTCATGTATCCCACTAGAATTATATCAAACATGCTGTTCTCTAGGAGATAACACACTTATTCTAAAACATACCAGATTATAAATATCTACTGACACACAGAGGCTTCTTAGACAATAACAGAACAATAACAGCTTGGTCCCTGCAGCTCCCCCTGCATACAAAACTGGACTTCTGTCAGCTTTCTGGGAGGAAGACTTTTTAGTGATAAATCACTGATGATGGGATTGAAAGGATCAAGGCACTACTTGGATCCAGCCCCTTGCGTTGAGGAGGGAAGGGCTCTGTAGTACTCAGTTCATTGTGTTCATCTAACCTTTCCTTAAAGATACAGAATGCCTGTGCCACAGCTACATCATTAGTCAAAATGTTCCACCAACTTTACTGACAAAGAAGTTTTCCTAGGATGTGAGAGAGATAAACATATTTTTCATCACTAGCCTGCAGTATGTTACTCTTGTCAAATCCAGAATGAGGAATTATTTTTCTCCATGTACTAATTTTCCCACCTTGGATACTTTGACGACATCAGAACAGGCTGAATGGCAGATGCTCCAGGGAGGTGAGACTGGAAAGGTCGCAAATGAACCAGGCACAACAGCACTGAACCCTGTAAGGGGTCTGCATTTGATCCACTGAAGCAATGGTAAAATTTGCGAGTGTTTCTTTTTTCTTTGAAATTCCTCACGCCCATTACAGTGTCAGTTTTCCAGCTGAGGAACAGAGACCGTGTCCCATGACCAAATATGCACCACAACCCCTGCTGGGCTGCTGGCTGACAAGCACCCATCCAAGATACTTGACGAATTAGTATCTTCCTCCTGTAAGGCTCCAAGTTCTTCACTTAGTTAGAAATAATCTGTGAATGATTAATGAGCTGAGAAGAACCTAAATTCAGTGGCTTTTCAGTTCCCCAGTGTTGGTATCACACTTCCTTTTATGAGTATTTTCAAGCTTTGCAATTTTAGCCTAACATATGTATTTTATTTGCAATTTCTATTTCCTAAAATAAAACTCACAGGCACTCTTTTAGTATTTCACTAATATTTAGCACATCTACAACCTGTATTTGTTGGGACTGAATGTTTTTAGAAGATGTTTCTCTTTCTCTGCTGCTTCCTTCATAGCGAATTTTTGGAGGTGGAAGAAAGAGAAATGTGTTAGATAACAACTTAGTGCTCTGCTAAATTCTTTCAATGTTACATTCATTTGAGAACAGGAATAAAAATTATGTTTGAAAAATGTCACTGACTTTTAGGTGTTTTTTTGTAAATGGATTGGAACAACTATTCCATTGAGATGTAACCCTTACTCTTTCCCTGTCATTTAGGACATCAAGTTTCTTGTGCCATGGACACCTGGGAAAAAGTAAGGAGAGCTGTGATCTTTGGCACTAGTTTATCAGTTTTGTTGTACTTTGTGCAAAAGTCTGATTTTAAGCATGCAGCCCTGCTGCTTACCATATGACTTAAGCCCATACTTTCTTGCAAAGGGTCATTTTTAAAAGAGACTCACTCCAATTTGCTAATGTGTTTACTTGCTGTGCTGAATCAGGATCTGTGATTCAGGCTGTGAATCCCTATTTTCCAGCAATGGCAATAAAGAATGATGGGAGTAGAATCATAGGCAGACACCCATAGGATCATACAGATTGAGGCATTCAGCTCTATCGATGGAAAATAAAGACTATGACTGATAATATCTGATGTTTTATTTGTCATTGTTCCCCTGCTTTTTCCATGATAACGATATGACTAGTACTTTTCTTTCATCATGAGATTTATTAACCAGCAGTGGGAAGGTACTTCAAACATGATATGAGGTCACAGAATTTAACTGGTGCTGAATGGATTTTACATCATTAAAAGAAGCAAACATGTCAGAAGGACCATCAGTGTTTCTTTTTAATTTTATAAAAATAAAAGAAAAAAATGCCATATTCCCACTCTATATTAGTCAGCTAAACAGCAAAAAGAAAAATAATCAGTCCGTATTCTCTCAACCATAAAACATTTTATATCGAGGAAAAACTAGAAGCCTGACACATTTGGTAATTAGTACACAGGCAGATTAAGCCAAAGCTCATTCAGTCTTTCTCCCATGACCACTGTAAAAAGGAAATTTAGGTAGGTTTAGACAATATATTCCAAATATAATATGAATCTGAGAAATATCACTAACATCCAGACTTGGAAAAGACTGTGTTCATTGCTTGCAAATTTACTGTACGTCTTTTGATGGCATTTCATTTCTTCTTGACTGAGCTACCTCTTTACAATGTGGTGTCAGACAAAGTAAACATACATAAATACAGCCGTACAACTCACAATTGTGCAGGTCCAGGGCAGTTTAAAGAGAGTTTCTCTCAGCCAAGACACTCGTCCCTTCCCCCTTCTCTTGTGCAAGGCATCTCTGCACAGTATTACAGTTTGAAATTCATAACAAAGTAAGGAAGATCTGCTGCATGCAAAACGGACTTGAGCCTCTTCACATATTGCTAGTGCCTACAGAAATTCCCTGTAACCCCTCTGAACCTTCCTTCGTCTTAGTGCTTACCTTAAAATGCCTTCAAAAATATCCTCTAGAAATACCTGGTTCCACCTTTTGTCTCCCTTATGGCAGCTGAGATCCCTCCAAACCCTGAAGAACAGAACTAAGGTATATTTGCAAAGACATTATGGTTTCACATGATAACAAGTCTATTTATATTCTACAATACAATCAATGGAATAATTCTACCCCAAACTGTGTAGTCACGGGTGCTCTCACCAGGAACTGCAGAAAAAGGTGTTTAGGAGCTGAGAGCCACAGCTCTTACTAAGATGGGGTAAAAAAAGATGAGGTAAAAAGTATTGTGGGTGCTGGGATGGGCTAGGAGCTGCTGGACTCTGTAAAAAGGCCCAAGCTGACCTTCTGTAAGTTTCCAAAAATGTCACTGCAATTCTAGCTGAGAAACGACTTTTTAATTTTACAGTGTGTAGGCTCTGTTTCAGAGCAGGTGTTAAAAGCACCTGTTCACTGCCAAGTCAAGGTATATTCCTCTTAGGAAAAAAGTAAAATTTACTGGGATTCAGCATGCTGCAGGCTATGTAAGAACCCTTCATTACTTCTGCAGTGTTGATATCCAGACAAGGAACTTAGATTTTGCTAGATTGTATGGATGTATAAAGTGTATATTTAGACACAATATTTCTTCTTGAATTTAGGTTGTGTTTTAGGTAAAAAATAACTCCTGTATCATTTCTAGTTTATAATTATAGGATGTCTGTATCTGTATTTCTAGCTGCTTAGTAGTGCAGTCTACATGCTTCTTGAATTACATCTTTTCCAAGGGCATTTTTTCCCTCTGATCATAAAGTGAGAAGAAAGGAAAATTTATATCTATCATATTTAAACTGATCAGAATAGTGTGAAGGACATAAACATGACTTTGGAAGGGAAGCAATTTAGTTGCAAACCTACTATGTAAAATTATCTTTGATCTTTCAGAAGACATAAGATTGGTGCAGTTGCGTGCAAGAATCCATTTTGTGCATTTTTGAAAGTATTGCAAATTAATGACTGAGGAAACTTGAATTTAATGAAGAATCCACAGCTAAACTAATGACTAAGAAAACAGTCACAGGGAGCATTTTCTAGAGGATACACACACTCTTCTGCACTGAAAAGCTTTCTAGAAAGAACAATACTAAATTCATAGATGACCTACATCTTCAATCAAAATGTACAAAAACCAAAGAAAGGTCATCCATGGTATTTGCCAAAGTGGTACTCACACCTTTGCCTTTTTGCTGTGATTTGACTTCAGTTCCCCCATTTCAGGATTTAGAAACAATCTGGAGATCAAAGCTCTTGCATTCTGGTGAAGAAGTTCAGGGCAGATGAATGCAACTAAGTTTGAAGCAAGCATAATGAATAAATCCTTGAGTCTTTTTACTAATGTATAACAGAAATGCACCAAAATTTGAAAGTGTTCATTCAAAAGCAGCTGAGCTTCATCCTCTTTCTCTCTGTGAAATAGCATGAGGTAACAGTTTCATACAAATTCTTGTTGTGATTAATGACCTCTTCACCATCATTTTTTACGTCACTTATGATTCTAACCTGTCTACTGGAATTTTGATTCTCTCAGCATTTCACAGGAGCAAGTCTTCTTTGCCCTTGGAGTACTCTTGGCTAGGTGTTTTTTATTCTATTTTAGCCTATGGATTGGACACCAAAACAGTGTCTATGTAATGCCTATTTAACTGTGGCTATGTAATGCTTATGTCGCTGTGGCTATGTAATGCCTATGTAACTGTGGCTATGTAACACTGCCAGGCAGAGGCAGTGCCAGAACTCTGCGTGACAGTTCCAGGACCAGCACAGCTCTGCTCCCACCAGGGAAGCATCTCTCCAGTCTGCTGTGTTCCTCCCTCTGTCATCTCCAGGGCAGTTCTAACTCAGACATGCTTGTTGAATAACAGATGGAAACGAGGGTGAAGAGGAGGCTAAAGAGTCAAAAGAAGTTAAAAATATTATAATCCAACACAAAAGGATTGTGCTGCTAACATTAAGAGACAACACAATCTGAATAACAGAACCTGAGCAGCATTAGCACAGCTTGAAGGGAAATTCACTCTCTCCTTCCCAGACACGCATAATGCACATGCCTATTGATTTTTTAATTTGTTGTATGTTCTGTGGGATGTAATTAAAATTTAAAATTTAAAATTTGTGTGCCAAAGGCTGAGGTAACTTTGGAAGGTTTGATTATGTCCTGATATCATGATTTACTATTACTTTACTAGACCTTACTAATATCTATATTAATTAGTGATATTAGTAAGTCATATGCATTTTTGTGCTGCTGTTTCTGTGGCAACCTTCACCTGATGAAAGTGCGACATGTGTACAGATGTACTACTTTCTACTTCAGCCTCAAACAGTAAGATCTGCTTCAGTAGATCAGTGTGTGGGTACCACCCGTGGAATAACCGTATTTACTTCAGTGAAACAGGAGATTTAACAAGAGCAGATGGGGTAATTCAGAAACTGTTTTTTTGGCTATATGGTGCTTAACATTTCGCAAAGCTACTCTAGTATTTGTCTGAGTAGCAGGAGAGTGTACAAAACCAAGGGCTGTTTTTTCAAATCTACTGGACAGCCTACATTTGCAAAACGTGGAGTCCATAAGCCAGGAAGATTTGCTCTGTGAGCCAAATGACCACTTGGTGCCTTTCCCTGGTATTTTTCAAATCCTGTGCTCTCACAAACTGTTTCATGCATGTTGTGCAAAGGGAGTATTAGGCTTTGCCCTCTCATTCTAAGAGGTCCACACTGGATGTTGTTGCGTTTCTTAGAGCAGACAGGTAGAGGGACGAAGTCTGGAATTTTGAATGATAAGAGGAGTTAGATACTTAAATATATTGGGAGATCTGGGCTGAATCCTTTGAATTAAACTATAGACATTACTGTCACAAGACTATCACATATAAACATAGGCTTCAACTCCAAGTGTGAACTCCTGAAGTGTTGATTATTCAAAGACTTCAACCACTGATATATTTATTCTTCATTGGCCCTGCATCTGCTCAGTCACAGCAACCTATCCAGTGCTGCCTAGCATGGGGCTGAAAAAGGAGAGCAATTAATTCTGTAGTTGTCACTAATTATGCTCCTTCTTGGTGGCTTGATAGATCATAAACAGCCTCTCCCCTTGGCTTTTCCCTTGTGACATTTGGCAGCTAGGTAACACAGCAGTGCCTTTGTGATGTCTTGGCTTGCCATAATGCATTGCTTCCCTGTCCTCTCCTTTGCCTCCCTGCCTTCTTGTAGAGACATTAATCTGTTTTCCCTGCCGTGAATCTGCATTTAGTTTTGCATAGTTTGTTAAAAATTAAAGCACATGTTTAAGCACAGTGAGATGACTGAACCCAGAAAGTGTTTGCTGTGAGCTACCAAAATTCTTCTATTCCCTTCTTCACAATTTTGTTATTTTTATGTCAGTATTTCTAGTATAAAGAGAAATGCGGGACTTTAAATATGGCAGTGCTTGTCCTCAAGTTCTGTGTTTTTATTTATTTTTGTTAGTTTGTTTTTGTTTTGTCTTCCCCCCCTCCCCTCGCCTTGGAAACCCTGGCTTTCAAAGGACAAGTCCAAGGACTATGATAAAGGAAAACGTACTCATACCAGAGCTAACATGAGCTGTGTGTGCACAACCATCCAGTGCAATACAGAGAGATGTTATCTCAATCCAAAATACAAAATAGTTGTTTCTGTCTGCCACTCTTTCTCGCCTAACAAGACCTGGTATTCCATGGAGAAAATTAATTCAGAGCAGAACTGCATTGATGTGGCTACAGTACTTCAGGAAACTATGACATCTCTTGGCATGTTTTGTGGGCTTGGACTTGGGAGTCTGTATTTCCATCCGTGGGGCAGGGTTTTGCAGTGCCTAAATAAATAAGCAATTCCAAAGGGAAACAAAAGGCAGATTGACAGATAATGCTCATACAGTAATTTTTAAACAGTCCTGTGATGTAATGCCATTTCTCAGTCAGGCATATATCACCAAGGCTTAGCTAGAGTAAATCAATACAGTCTTACTAATGGAAGCTATTAGGCTCTGCAGTTCTGGTAGGTTTATAATTATTTTTAGTCTACTGCTTTGCAGATAACTTTTCTATTCAGGAGGAGCAGGTTCTGGGAGGTAGTTGAGCAGGGGAAAGAAGATGTATCTCATCTTCTTATCTCTTAATGCTTAGAGGTTTGATCTGAGGCAATCCTTCAGCTTCCTCCATAGTCAGACTTACAACCTCCTAAGAGTGTTTGATGCCAGATGTAGCAGACTTCCACTTTAGGATGAGGTGAGGTATCCTCTGGTGGTGTCTGTCCTTCTCCGCTGGTTATAGAAGCAGCTTAGGAAAGTGATTTCAGGCTAGATGTCTCCCTTTTGGACAACCTAAATTAGGCAAGAGGAAGAGTGGTCAAAGCACTCTCCATCCTGGCTGCAGGGGCACAGAGCTCCAGTTGCTCCTGCTAGAAGCCGTGGGCTACAGACCCGCACTCAAACCCTTTTCTCAGGGGACTGGCTTAAGTCACAGCCTACTGGCTTGCTGATTATAATACAGGTGCAGCAGCTGCTTCACAGCCACATGCCGTCCTCCTAGGATAAAGCTGCAGCAATTGTTTGTGTTAATAGGGTTTTAAATTGTGTGAGGAGGCACAAAAGGTGCCTGAGAACTGGAGATAGAGAGATTAAAAAATATTGCAAGCCTGGTACTCTAATGATTGCATTTTACTTCTTTTTGTAGTGGTCTTAGCTCATTGGATGGAACAACAAAGAACGTGAGAGATCCTTTATATTATACTTCAGTCTGCACTGGCTTTGTGAAGCTCTTACTTTTAGATATGCCCCTAAAGATGTTTCCAATTTACGTCATGGAGACCCGTACAGGATATCTTTCTCTTTTTGATTGCAATGATTGAAGCAGATTTAGCTCCTACACAGCAGATGCTTGTAGTGTTTGTGTTACCCTGCACTGGCGTGTCTAATTCAAACAAAAGTAATTTCACATAGTGCGAGGGTATCTCTAAAAAGAGACTGTGATGGAGAGAAAAATGTTTCTGCATTTCCCACAGAATAAGGTGTTTTTGCTAGAGATATCTGGAAATGTGTCTCACTGTACGTCTGATTTATAAGATCAGAAAGAGACATGGCATACTGATTAATGGGAAAATGAGATAGTAATTTAATTTTTAAAGCATAAATGTTCAGAGATTTTTAGATTACATTACTACATTCATCTGTTTCCTTTTATATCCTAAACTGAAAAGCCTAACATATACTGTAGCATGATGTAATTTGGCTGGGCTGTTATCTCATCTGATGTCTTGAAGCTGAAGTCATTTATTTAGACACTGGGAATTAGCATCATGCTAACCTTGTTTCCTTAATCCGCTTCCCATCAATGCAGCCACATTATATGGATCTAGGAGCTCTGTAGGAAATGTATATGCAGGACACATTAGTGATGTTGAACAAATTGATCTGAACTGGAACTCTACATGTCAAATAGCACTCAACAAATAAGCATTTGCAATAAATATGTCAATGCCCATAATTCTATAATTTCAAAGAGTCATTCAAATATGTGTCCCTGGACAGCACTTCCATGTTTTATCAATTACACTTGTTTATACTTGAAGCATGATTTTTCATATATTTCCAGAATATTTTTTTTCTTTTATTCTTAAACAGCAATGACAGACACATAGACAATATAGATGAACACAATTTAAGAACTGTGGTCAAAACCACTTACTTATATTTAGTAGGTCTCTCTGTTTTTCTCTGTACTCAAGTTTCTATTTTCCATGCATTATCTGATAAAATATTTCCCTTGCTTTCTGTAGAAAAGCACGGTAAAGCAAAATTTTTGGAAGAACCTGCTTTAAGACTTGCCAAGCGGTTAGCCTTGTCCCCATGTATTATACTGACAAACATAATGTGACAACTTTGCTTAAATTAAATTCTGCAGTGTGATATGTAGACATCAATCAATCAAAACTGAAGTAATGGGGATCATTATTATGCAAAATGTAGTAAGAAAAAAAAAAAGTCCCAAAGTGAAAGAGAAAACAATTTGTTTCACAATGACAGGATGAAAAGGATGTTTGAAAGCTGAACCCCTGGTAACAGTGGGCTTCCCCTAGCATTTTTGCTGTTGTCCGGGAACATGCAGAATAGTGACTGTCAGGATTCTGAGTGTTATGCATGACTGCAGGTGTCACGATTCTCACTCTTTCTTTTTATGTTGTCATTCTCACAGCCAGCAGGATCATTGCACTACATTTATGGCTGCAATGGGAGGCAGCTTCTGCCCAGACTGTGTCACTCCTGTTTGACTGATGGATGGTAAGAGGTAGAAGGGCAGCTGTCTGTGTGTAATGTTACCGGGAGGGAGGAAGCAAAAGAAGGAAAGAGAGGAGGTGAGAAGGTTCCAGGCACAACCTGTGTGAAGCCTTGGGAGGCATGATCCAAAATAGGCTTTGTGAAATTGTGGTATAGTGGTTCATTTTCTGAAAAAATATTCAATCTTTCTATTCAAAACTAGTAAAAACAATTCTTCTAAGATGATGGTTATTCCAAATTTTATGGAAAAGATTGGCCCATGACCAAAACATGTCTCTGTTATGTGGAAGAAATGTATATCTATCTTAATTTTTCAGAGGACTGACTAGCTCCACTCTGTTTGCAGGTTTCTGCTGGGATTTCAGAGAGCTATGCTTAAAGCATCTATACAATGCTGGAGTCAAGGTGTCAGACTGGCCAGCATGGAGAATGTGGTAGTTTGCTTTGCTAATTTTGATGTGTCCTGCATGTTTTGTGTGTATCTGGTCATTTCTAGGGCTTTCCTTTATCATATGTATCCAGTCTGCCCTCAAACGTCCATAAACTTTGAATATCCATTGACAGAGCAATTAGTTGCTATCTTATTCCTTGGTTTCTGCTTTCACCGATCCTACTAACATGGTCTGATGCTCTCTACTTCTTGAATTCATTATGCCTGCTTGAATTTTTGGTGCGATCCTTTCAAAACAGAGGATTGCACTGTTCTAGCAGTACTCCAGAGCACGCCAGGCTGGCAACAAGCCTTGGTTCAATGAGCTCATGGTTCTCCCCACCCCTGTGAGCGTGTGGGATAGGGGAAGAGGGAAGGAATAGGGTGGGAGGGTTGCAGACCTTTGCAGTAATGTGGATTGCATGTCCCTGGTCACACAATGACACAGCCCTCTTGTCTCCCTCAGCAGTGCTCAGCCCTGCAAACAAGTCTTCAGACATTTATTTGGAAGATCAGCAGTCTATTCACCATCTCTGCTTTTAGACGCAATGGTGTTAGTATTTCCTAATAAGAATATAAGGGTGCTACTTGACTGCAGAAAACAATGCCTAGGAGGACCCCCAAGGTGACAAAAAGTAATATGAATCAATTTTTAAGCCTTTACCATTTCCTTTTTGTATGATATTTTATTTGTTTTGGACTTGCTGATCTTTCTTACACATTTACTTGGTGATTTTGCCTGCTGCTTTAGCTTTCTGCTCCTTTTGCCTGGGTCATTCTCCTCCAGGGGCAACACTCACTCTCTAAAGCTCCTTTTCTTCCCCATTTTCCTGCAGTGTTTTATTCCTTCATTTCCAATACCTAGCATTGAAATCGTGGCTATGCAATATGAGAGTCCACTTATAAATCAGATTGAAGAGTATTTCTGTTCCTGCATAGGTTTAGATCAAAAGATGGACTCTGGAAAGGTAACAGGATAGTAGTATCCTTTGTGTCATGTTAGTGTGCAACCATTTGAAGTATTTGCTTTCTTAATAAGTCTTGTGATACTCCGTGCTACTAAAATGTGAAGCTCCTGTATGAAACACCGGCAGTGGTCAGAGCCTACACAAGGTGGCAGTACTGGTATCACATAGGTTCTTTTTGGGGGGTTTACTAGCTTCCAGAAAATCTCCCTGTAAATTAATTGATTCGTGTCAGAATTGGGCAAGCTTGCAAACAAGTCCATCTGGTAAGCGGCTTACTATATTTCTATATAAATAAAGAAGATCATCCAACTTTTCTAGGGTCAGTCCGCCCCTCAGATCACAAGAAAGTCTGTTTTCAATGCAGAAAAATTCAGATCTGTACAATGCTCCAAATGCATAGCTGAGCACATCCTGCCTGGCCAGGCAATGATAGGCAACTGCAATGCCTGATTACTTTGGGCAAAATGAATCAGGTCTTGTACAAAACCGAGCACGGATTTGCTAGTCAGTCTGGGTAAAGTTGTTTTCATCTTCACTGAGATGTGGGCAAGACTGACTTCTGTTAGACTGAGTGCCAGAGAATAGGTCTTTTGGATGGGAATCACCTGGGTTTTAAGCCATCTACCACCAGAAGAGAAATTCAATTCATCTTATGTATGGACCTATTTTCATAAGATGCTTTAGCTATGTGGGTAAAAAGCTCTGCATCAGAATTGGGTATTGCAACTACAATCACTAAAGTCAATGGAGAAAGATGAAATGTGTTCTGGTGCATTTTCTTCTGTCTCCTTCTGCTTTCTAAGATTTTGATGCCAAATTGCTTTCTCAGATGAGATTTTGTTATTGCTACTTTTTAAACAAATGAACCAATTGACAATGTGGCTCATCATCAGGGAGACTAAAAATATCTTAACTGTGTTTCAACATGCAATGAGAAATCCCCTGCATTTGTCATCCTTGCTTTACTCTCATTCTCTGAAAAAAAAAATAGAAATCAGCATTCACAGGCAGATCACTCAAAGAAAATATTTTCCTATGCCTGGGACCATGCTGGCAGGACACTCCAGGAAGGACAGGAGCAGGTATGGGTACATGAGAGTGGAAGGGGTGCAAGGGAAGTGTAACACCTGGAAGGTCACCTATGGGAGACATGAGAGGTGGCTCATCCCTAGCATCTCTGAAAATCAGTGACCCACTTTGCTCTGTGACCCCCAGCTTCAAAGTAGAACGAGTCAGCAGATCATGACTTCTCTGTGTTGTCACAGAGAGAAGCCCTGTGACTATACTGTGGGTGAGGTACAGGCCTACTTTCAGGGCATGTAGGATGGGACTCAACCGTATGAGTTTTACAAACACTGCCTGCAACTGAGCCTGTCTGCTCCGCTTGGTTTCCCTAATCCTCCCCATCCCACCTCTATCCTATCTGTTCTTCCCTGGGTATTCCAGATTGCAGAAGGAGAGAACAGATGCTGCTCATGGACTATTCAACTCAGGTCATTGTGGACAGCCCCTTAGCTACCCTGGGAATCAAGAACAGGAAAGCCCAGAAGCTGATAATTTGCCAAAACCCCTTCCCAGGGCTGTGTTTCTGCAGCTGCAAACCAAGTCAGCCAGCAGGAGTGTGGTTCCCAGAGGAGATGCTTGGGAAAAATACCATAAGGAGGGACATGCAGATGGGCCAGAGACAGTGCCGAGGTTCTGGGATTTGAGGATGTGGTTCACTCTCTGCGATGTCTCTGCTTCCCACCTCCTAAATGTGCTACAAGGTTTTGTGCTGCTTTTCCTGTCTCCAGAGCAGCTCTAGAGTGGAAGCATGCAGATAGTAAGAGGGTGCATAGAAAAAAACCCTGAATGCTTGGAGTTATTTGCTGTCTGTACTTCCACTGAAATCAGTGAGATTTGATCTCATGCCTCTCATGCCCCTTTTCCATATTTTCCTTCTAAACCCAAGCCCTTTTCTTGAGCATAATAACTAACTGCTTTAAAATCTTTGCTTTGACTTATGACCTGAATTCAATGCATCATAAGGCCATTCTTCATCTAAAAAGAAAAAAGTGACCAGATAGCTAGACTAGCAGGCAGGGAGGAGACATTGTTTTCATACATTACATGTTTTTACAGAATCTGTGAGTACAGCATATTTTGCAGTTAAATACTTCACAGTCCCTAAGCCCCTTGCTAACCTGGGATGCAAACAGTCCTCGCCTATGGCACTCAGCTCTGACACCCTGGCTATGGGTAAAAACAAGATTATGTCACCCTCCCTCATGTCTGCTGTCCTTCTTGGGCAATATCTCAATTCAGTGTGATTCAATTGCAAAACCGCGGTTTGCTGAGGAGCTACATATTTAGAAAAAAATGCTGAAAGGGCTGATTAAATGGCTTACAATCTCTTTTTCCTTGTGTTTTGCTGACCACTTCCTTATCTCATCTGAGCAAGGATGGGTAATGACTTGTTTTGGTTTTCAATTTATATAAGAATAATTAAAAAGCTGAAATAGCAGCCCAAAAAAGGGATAATTAATTATTCATGCATTTATTTAATCTTCTCTTTGTTGCTCAGCCATTGAGGTGATCCAGTGATTCAACTAAACTATTTATTTCCAGCACTGCTTTTACAGTAGAAAAGTTCCTTGAGTTTGCAGTTACCAGATAAAGGAATTCTGCCTGTAGTGAAAAAAACACAGTGACTAGGAAAGAAAAACTACTAATCTGTTATCATTCACTCTGAAAGATATCTCCCCCACCTTAAAATAGGAATTTCTGGTGGGTGATTTCTGTAGATACTCTCCTCGAACACATTATCTTACCCCTAGTTCTTGTCTCTGTGATGCCAAACTACAGAGCTGACAAACACAGTAAATGAAAACATCCTGCTTTGCTAAATTAATGGCTCACACAGGACTGCACCTGTTTCTGATCCACAGGTGCCACCAAGCTCGTGGCTTGTCTCCTGATGGAAAATCTGGGCAGGCTTCCAGCTGTGACTCTGTTGCTGACATTGGCATTGCCAGGCTGTCAACAGGAACACAGCATTTCTCAGCATGTTATCTTGCAGAATATAGCATGGTAATGCTCTTTTTTACACAAAAACTATACTAATTCTTAATTTTGTCTATGTGCTTAAACGTAAGCTTTAAAAGCAGGTGGAAATCAGTAGGACTGATATCACAACCGACCAGCCACTTGGTGCAAAAGAAAGCCTATAACAAGCCTGTGACAATGTTCAGACTCAGCTATGCAAGATAAGTAGCAAGTACAAAATTTACATTTACATTGTTGAATCATGAAAGCAGATTCAGCTTAATTGCATGAGGATTATGTGATTTTTCAGGTTTGCTTTTTGAATAAACAACTGTCTGCACCGATGGCATATTTTTTTATATTACAAGTAGCAAAATGGCAGTGCGCAGAATGCTCATTCCAGAGGTGCAACAGTGACTTTTCAGCACTAGGAATTCATGTCTCCTTGTGGAGGTGTGCTGTGCAGCCTCTACGGTCAGCCCGGCCTCTGGGGCAGCGAGGATTGCGTCCCCCAGGAAGGGCTGCCAAAGCGGGCCCTGCATTTCCAAGTGGTGTAGGGACAGTGCACCCCTGCCCTCTGTTAGTGCATTAACCACACCAAATGCTAAGTGGTAAATTTGATAAATGGTTTGAATGGACTGATTTCAGATGAATTTTCTTTGTTTTTAAAAGAGAGCTTTCTGAGGTTGAGAGGGAATTTGCATACAAGAAAATATTCAATCCGAAAATGTCAACAACTTCACTGACTACCGTAAATAAAGTATTCAGAAAACACTTAATTTTCTCTTAGAAACAAAAATGGTTCTTTCTCTGAGACATAGTGAGGTGAAAAATGTGACAGATGTGAAAGAACTAGTAATCCAGAATAGGGCAATAGTGGGATAAATTCAGCTGTGACAAGATGATTGCCTTTTGCCTGCATGTCATAATACGTAAACATAAATCAGCCATGGTATGCAACTGGTCGATCACTGAAAAACATGTAAAAATAGCTGAAATTGTTTTTCTACTTAGATCTTTAGCAGGCACAGTTTTTGCAGAACTAAAGTGGTCTCCACTTCTGCTGTTTTCAATGTCAGCAGCTGGGCAAATGATTACAGCCTTTTCCAAGTTAGAGTTACGATAGAATTCATACACCTGCATTAACAGCTGGGATTCCGCTCCAGGTTAAGACTGTTTTCATACAGGTGTCAATATGTATGCTGGCTCCCTAGGCTTCCTTACCAATCAATGGCAATTTAGTCAGTATGGTCAATGGAGTTTCATGAGCTCATCAGGTGAATAAATGGTGCTTGCTCTGAGCTCAGCTGAGCAGCTTTGAAGAATCAATCAACTAGGAGCTGGATTTAGTTGTCTAACATATGCATCTGATGCCATTTGAGACTTATGAAAATAATCGTCTATGACCTCCAGAAGGATCAATTCACAAGGTCATGAATCTCCCAGAGATCCTGTGTTACATCTGCCAGATCTGTGCTGTTGTCTTGGATACCAGTGAATATCTCAGGTCATTGTGGACAGCTATGTTTAGGCACCTGTCCTAACTTCATTGATCACAATAGGAACTTAGACATACACCTCACATCATGTACATACCCCCACACATCCTTTCACATACAGGTCTTTATGCACGTAGCATAAAATAGAGATGTGTATATAGGTATGGATAGGCATAATTATAGATATAGATACATGTAGACGTGTATGTATATACATAGGTTTTTCTCTGTATGTGTTGTAGATTTGAAGTATAAACTTGTACATGTATGTGAACCTATATGTACTTATATGTGTACATATACTAATATACCTTTACACGGACAGATTAAATTTATGTGTCTTTATCCTAAATGGCTGGTTTTTTTCTTTCAATGAAGCATGTTTAGTACAGTGAGAAAATTCCACCTAATATCTCACTTTTCTCACTAGGTAACAGTGGGACTGGCCAAAAAGCTACAGCACAGGGAAATTCTGGTCTAACAGTAAGAAGACTTTGAGCTAAACTACTTTGAGGCCACTACTAATATTGACTGGTATGAATTCACAGTTTTGAAACTGGCAGCCCAGCTCCTTGCTGCTCGGTACCTTGCAGATCCATCAGACTTCTTTCCCTGCTCTCCACATTAGTATGTTAGGTTTGCAGTGAGAGTGGGCAGTTCAGTTGGACTCTATGTATTACACTACAATATCACATCATATCTGCTACCATGAAAGAAAGTAGACCTCTCCCAAAACTATTTTAAACTAAAGTCTTCAGTGAGGGTCACACAGCCACTGTTGATCACAATGGAGTTGCAAGTGTGCAACAGCCCTCTGGAGCAGTTCATTGGTCAAGAGGTTTTCAAGAGTGTCTAAAGCTTCCCCCTTCCTTTTTGGTGAGAAGCTGTAGTGATCAGAGATGGGAAGGGGATGGCATGTCCTCTACAGAGTGAACAAGAGATAGTAACTTTAGCACTCCTCAAGAAAACAAATCAGAAGTCCAGAACGCGGGAAGGAAATCATAGTTAATGAGTTCATGCAGTAACAGATCGCCTGCTCTGTATACATGTCCAGGCTGATAGCCCTCTCTCCTCTCCTCTCCTCTCCTCTCCTCTCCTCTCCTCTCCTCTCCTCTCCTCTCCTCTCCTCTCCTCTCCTCTCCTCTGTTACCCTCTCTTCCCATTACTGGAAATGCATTCGATTTCCAGTAATGTATTTTTTTAAAAATTATTTTCACAATTTACCTATATAGTAACTACTTTGTAACTACTTTCTCTTCAAGTGCTCTTCCCCAGTCAGCCTGAAGTTCTTCTGTGCCCTAATGACCTCTTTTGGTTCCAGTGTGAACGAAAGAGGCACGTCACTCCTTCAGGAGCAGTAACTTTGGCGGTTATGTTTACTTTCAGTAATGAGCTTTAATTACTTTAGCAATTACAACGTATTTGACCGAGTTTCAGCTGACTGCACACAACATCTGTACTGGTGGGACTACACATACTCTCTGATCTCTGCCCAGGGCTCCCCTAGAACATGATAACAGCTGTAGTCCATTAGTCTATAGAGCAGTAAGCGAGCAGACGTGCTCCAGATTTATGCTAGTAGATTAAACTAATAGCTCTTGCTTTCCCTGTCAAGTAGAGATTGAGATACCCTGGATCTTGCCTTGTTTCTCCTCTAATGCAATGGTTTAATCATCTGATGTTGTTTACTACGTCTGCTCACTACATGGCTTGCTTTGGGTTTGTATGAGAGAGTGTCAATGCTGCTTCCTGAGCAGAGGTCTCTGGACTACTGTTTTTTGATGCTTTCGGGTATAGTGTATTGAACAGCCTTCCTTCAAGAGGTCGTCCCATCCAGAGAGTGCTACAGGGGGAACCTGGTCAGAGATCTGTTTTCTCATTGAATTATATGTGGTTGTCAATAGTTCAGGAGTTAGGAAGTTGAAGCTCATTTTAAGGTGTATTTATGTTGTTTTCTAAAAGATGCTGTTTAAAACTATGACAGAAGATGCTTAAAGAAAACCCAAAAAAACCTCAAACCAGTGTTGTTATCTTCAACAATTTACTTTGTGTACATGAATTAGATAAAATGACTGTTATATTTCAAAGCCATATACTAAAATGTTAGGAAATGCCAACACCGAAGCTGCGTGTTCAGCTTTTTACCTCTGCACACATTTCCTGTCCCTTATTCTCCAGTCTGTAGGTCAGGGTTATCTGCCCTCTCTGATTGTTGGTCTTGTACAACCTGAACAGCATCTCTTGGATCACCTTCTTCAGCTTCTCTGGGGAGAACTGAACCCATAGGGGTAGCACTGGGGTCGTAGAATATTAGATTAATAGTTTGGGTTGGAAGGGACCTCTAAAGGTCATCTAGTCCAATCCCCCTGCAATGAGCAGGGACGTCTTCAACTAGATCAGGTTGCTCAGAGCCCCGTCCAGCCCGGCCTTGAATGTTTCAAGGGACAGGGGATCTACCACCTCTCTGGGTCTCTATCCCCTTCTTGTGTGCCATGGTCCTATACAGTCCTTGACAAATAAGGGAATGATTATAAGCCAGTCCTAACTAGTCACAAGTGGTACTGCTGATAATGAGTTCTGCAGAGATGTGGCTCTGCCAGGCTAATGCAGCTCTGCTTAAGTTTAGGGCAAACTTGGTGTGGACAGACTCTTTTTAGAAGGAATTTCTGGGATAAAGCTCCATCGAGCTTTTCCAATCTGCTTCTGCCATTCTAGGAATGGCAAGAAGTGCATGGCTTTGAGATCTTCAGGAGCAAGATTGGCTCCTGCTGCAGACTACAGTGCTGTGTTTTATGCAGCTGAACTACCTCTGCCTTAACTATTTTGTGTAGTGGGAACAGTCTTGATGGAAAGTGAGATAAACTGGTCTGCTTGTAGAGAAGACTTCTTTCAGAGGAGAGGAATTAGCCATGGAAAGGAGCAAGGAAAGCAGACTTTTTCTTTGACATCCAGAATCCATTAAAGGAACACAGAAAACTAGTCACTCATGGCTTCCTTACCATCTCCAACAGCTCAAAAAATCAACAGATCATGAATATTCCTTTGAGGTGACTGAAGATTAAATGGAAGGATAAACAAGCTGACTGCAACCCTGTTTCTCCTCCTCCTTCCTCACTCTCTGCACATAACCAGTCATTCCTCGGTGAATGCCAGAAGGGCCAGGTGTCCTCCTTTTCCCTGCTGCCACTAGCATGAAGTTTCAGGATGCCTTTCAGCACTCTCCTGGAGCTTTGCAGCTGTGCATTGTGGCTTGCGAGGGGAATTGGCTAGATAACATGCTCTGGCTCCTCAGACAGTAATTACTTCAATGGAATTACTAGCGCAAATGAAGATTTCTCAGATGAATGAGGACAGCACAAACATGCAGGTTATATTTCTGCAAACTGTAAATAGAGCCCAATCATTCATCCAATGAGTCCTTCCAGTGCTAGTCTCTCTTACCCTACTTTCTGGAGAGAACTCATAGGGAGGGGGAATAGTTTGTGCTCATAAATAAATTTGCACAGAAGATTTAATGAGCTGTGGAAACTGTCGTAGAGCTAGTCAAAGACAGATTTTTCAGTGAAGAGGTCACATATCTTTTAGGTACTATAAACAAGACTTTTTCTTTGGTAACTGAAGTAAAAAAAAAGTGATAAAACCTTCAGTTAAGACTGATAGGAATGTACATAATTAAAAAAAAAATCCCACCCCAAACCAGACAAAACTATTTCTTTTTTATTGTCACAGATATGTAAAGAATATCCTGGGCTCAATTCACAAAGCTGCTGGAGGAAGGCATGTAGCCTCCTCCACACTTCTTGGAAATCTCAACCATGATGAGATCTGGGTCGCAATCAGATCTTCCACTCTTTTGCTTGAGGCTACGATTTGACATTACAGTGGGTTTGGTGACAATATTGCACATGTTGCCAGCCTTTCGACTGCTCCAGCAGTTGACCCAAGCCAATTTCTACAGTCATACTGTGATCTGCATCAAGAATGGCTTTTGCAGAAAAATGACTTGACAAAAAAATGTACCTGGTTGTTTTTTTCAGCTTGTACAGATGGGTTTATTACAGTGGTTCACAGCACACCTAGGTGAAGAGACAGCAAGAAAGATTGAACGGATTTTATTGGTAATTAATACTTCACAACCTCAACCCTAATCAAAAGTCTCTTTATCTGTATTGATTTATTATTTTCCACTCTGAGAGAAGCTTATATAAATGAAAAGCATGCACTATTTCTCAGAGAGCGCCTTATATTCACGGCAGGAGTAGTAATTGAAATAATGATTTCCTACTATCTTCCTATTTATTGACAGTTTCAAACAATATCCACAGAAACATGGTACTGCATTATCGCATAAAAGCAGTCTCTTGGATTAGAAGACTCTCTTCTTTAAAGGGAAACAAATGCCTGATTTTTGTAAGGAAATCCCACAAACTTCAAGCTGTTACTCGAGTCGTTCATCTCAATAGCAAAGTGACTTTCTCCCCAAGGACTCCTGAGCAAAAACCTGCTTGGTGTACGAAAGCACATGCTGGGCAATGCTGTCCTGTTCTGTAGCCCAGAGGGACTCCAGTTTTAAATGAAAGATGACAGAGTTGAAGCTTAAGCTACCAGCTATTCAAATATTTATTAAAGGACAAGAAGCCTGAAGTTTCTGAGAGATCTTTATCAGAAGAATAAGAAAAGAATAACTGTGGCTATGAGATTTAACACATCTTGAATTCTACAGATCTCCAAACCAGCACTGAAGTGCTTTTGAAATTTGTATCTTTGTGTTTCCCCTCTTCTTTTCCAAATGTCCACAGATCACCAAAAGACTTGGAACCATTTACATTTAAGCTCAAGGCTCTCAACAGTTAAGTGTGAGTTTAGACTTTTCACTTGGGAGGTGCACTTAAATTCAACTGATGAGCCAAAATTACACAGTTGTAATGGAACAGGAATCTGGAGAAACAGAATAAAGCATGTGGCAGTTCGAATGGAAATACTATTTATTTTCTTTCAGATGGTTGAAGGTGGGCTTACCTTTTGGAATTTGCAATCTAAATGAAAAAAAAGTTAAAAAAATAGCTCTGATAATAAGTGTTTTAATTCACAATTTTCGAGATATTTTGTTCAGAGAAAGTTAAAAATACACATCCAGGGAAATTTATGTTGTCCATGATTATGCTTTTACTCTAGAAGCAAATGAAGATTTGAACAAAAACTAGTTAAGATCAGCAAATTATACAAAGTTGTCTGAAATCTTTTAACTCCTGAACTGGTATTCCATGTTTAGTAAGCATTCAGTTGAATGGCCGGTAGGCAAAGAGAATATATAGAGGTAATTGATCTTCTATATGTAGCCTCTACAATAACAGGGACAGAGTACATTCCTTTGTCTTATGCAGAAGATATCCAAATAAGAAATTGCTTGGGTTTTGTCTAATATCATTTTCTCTTACCTTTTTATGTTTTTCAGTGTATTTTGATCTATATTCTCTGCTCACAGTGATTTTACACTGCTTTATCTTCACTGACTTTGGAAGAATTACATCTGAGCTACATGGGTATGATTTACTGGGAATGAAGCCCATTACAGATAATTAACTGTAATGTATTGTTATGGTGTGTGTTTTTTTTTTTTTAAATTTAGTAGAACTTTTTCGTCTCTTTCCCCAAAGATGCGACTCGTGGTTGACCTATGAAACACTGGTGCGTTGCAAAAAATGAATGTGTTAAAACAGCTGTCTTGAAGAAGGGAGATGCCTGCTGACTTCAGGGGGCTGCTGAGAAAACTGCAAGAGTTTTGCCTTTGTCTCAATAGCGAACATCAGCTTCATTGAGTATGTTTTTAAGTGCATTAGTCTGAACAGAAAGAAAGGGAAGACCATGAAAGACAAAGCCCTGAGAACTAATTTGATGCACTTTTCATACATCAGAAGCAGATCTAAAGCATTCCAAAATATCTCCTGCATGTTGGTTTCCTGCAGTTGATTTACAGGCTGTGACAGTAAATCCATTTCTGTTCCTGTAGATGCTAAATTCATTACCTTGCCACAGAATTCAGATTCTCCACTTCTCCTTGAACTTCAGCTTGTTGCTATGGCAACCAGTGCCAGACAATATATTTTTTCTTCCTTCTATTTTCCATTGGCACAGTTGCGTATTGCAGTAAAAATAGTATCATTTTGCAATACTAAAAAAAAAAAAATCACTGTGTTTTGTTACGAGGGTTCCCCCCATACTGTAACTCTAGGCCATATACTATATATGCAGCATAAATCTGATTAATCACAATACTGTCAAAAACTCTATAAACTAACAAAGCACATTTTTCTTATGCCTGTATTCAAAAAGCTATTTTTTTTCCCAAACCTTCCCACAGCTGAACATTTTAGGTTATAGTAAAATGCTTTTGAAATGGCCATGAAGATTACATTTTTCTTGAAAAAATAACTGGTCATTCTTCCCTGTTTCAAATGTTGCCTCCACTTACAGTTGACAGAAGTATTCAGGGATCAGTTTGCTGGTAGAAGTCCATGCCATTTTGAGCTTGTCTCTCTCTGAAGTCTTGTTAAAATTCCAAATTGCTTTCTGAAGGGGTGCCTGATTTTCGCTGCAAGAATGTCAGGAGAATGGAAATGATATCATTCAATCAATAGGTTGCCCTTGCTCTCCTGAATGAGATGGAAAGCTGACAAAATAAGGAAAGCATGCAGGAGAGGCATCGAACACTGCTGCCTTGGCACAATGTGGGAGGCTGGTCAGTGAATCTTCTGATTAGACTGGTTGGCAGAGCCCTGGCCAGGAACAGCAAAGTCTGTAAAAATGATCGGTAGGTATTAAAGAATAATGAAGTTGGGAGTAGTTTTGTAGCAATAGCTAACATACATTAACTGAAAAAATGCTGATCCATACATATAAAGCTTTGTTCAGCCTTCCTTACGCATATTGTTTATTTAAACTGGAAGATTTTTAGTACTTGCAGGTGCTTTGCATGAGCCTGGGAATTACACAGATAGTTGCGTTGCAAAAGAACCTATGTAAGAGAAGTGTCAAAGTTGCAAAACCTCTCAGTAAAACAGGTTTTTCTTGGTCTTCATGCAGAGCATGGAACTATATTACTCTGCATCTACTTTTCCATGTCTTCCATGTGTGTTTAATCTTTCAATTGTTTTTACTGCATCATTCTTACTACAGTGCATAACGGAGATACAACTGCGAATAAATTGATTTTCTTGACAGCTCTCCGAGACAAAAGCATACTAGTATCCAGGCTTGTGTGATATATCATCTAAGTGACTTATAAGTTAAAGCTCATGCTGTATGAGACAAATCATTCAATCTGAGAAGCCCATGGACTAATTTACAGAGTCTTTAGCTTGTCATGATACACATCCAGGACACAGACATTCCTTGACTGCAGTTACAGCTATGATTGCTCAGTAATTCTGCATATCTAACCCTTTAATAAAGCCTAATTAGCAGCACAGCCCAGATTCCTTCTCAGAACATGACCTGCCATGTGCATTAACTCAGGTAGAAATCCTATAGGAAAACTGTAAGGTGATCAGGCACATTTTCTCCACCCAGCAGTTTCTACTACAGTCAAGCAGCTTGCTCCTCTGAGGTGGGGTCAGAAGGCACAGTGAGAGCACAGAAAAGACAAGATGAGGTATTTCTTGCCTAATGCTTCATATCCAAAAGCTAGACCTCTAAAGCTGAATCATGCATAGCCTTGGAAGCAGACAGGAAGAAATGTTGTCTTTTGGGTGCCTTTTGTCTGAGATATATGATGAAAAGAGGGTGAGGTCTCTGCTTCATGTTTATCATTTGAGTTTACCAGGGGCATAACTTTTTTTTTTTTTTTTCTTTCCCATGAGGCAAAGGAGACCTCCTTCTTTAGGGCTGATTTAGTGCTTCACATATTCAGGCCCAGATTCTTTCATCTTCACTTTCTGTTACTTTTCATTACTCTATGTTGATGTAAGTATGTGATTTTGTCACTTTTGCTCATACTCATTTGTGTGAATGTTTGCATATGAAATGAAAATTATAAACTTTCCTGAAAAGAGACATCTTCTACGGCCTTCCCAGCACTTACATTTCGCTATCAGCTATATTACTCATTTTAATTCAATAACTACCCCGAAATTGAATGTGCCAGAGTCTGACACTATACAAATAAATGCCACAGAGAGCAGCACATCTGGTTTCAATAACAACAATAATTTCCAATATTTGTTTTCATAACGAAGAACCAGAGTCCAATAGCATTACTGGTGAGAAGAGCACTGAAAGTGAGAAGTGTATATAATTTATTACACATAAAAAAACTATGTTAAAAGAACATTATGAAGGTTGTAAAGTCAAACACTTGAGACTTAGGAAATGCCAGAATTAAGGTGGTCTGTGCAACTTTAATTTGACCTCACGAACGTATGCCTCAAGACACTCTTTAGTTACATGAATGTATATGATTTCTCTCCAAGATGCCCACCTCAGTCAATGTACAGAAAATGCAAGTTGCCCATTTAAGGAACAGTTATACAAGACATATTTTCTTTCTCATGTACAGCATGTGATGCTTTTACTCTGCACCATACAAACCTTGCTCTGAAGAAAAAATTGTTTATTTCCTTGTGGATAGTTTTCTCTTGCTCATCACTACTGCAACTGAGCACCTTGTAGCATCATTTTTGCAGAAGTCTGTGTCTGTGTTAGCAAGTGGTGAGGCCCTGCAGGACCATCTCTACTCCATGGAAGAGAGGTGCTGAGGGCCTGATTCTCACGCTGCAGGGGTTTTGCTGCAAATCCTGGCAGCATATTTTGAACACCTGTGAGCAGTTGGAGTGCATTAGGTGGAGGTGCCTGCAGAACAATGTCTAGTTTAATTGCACCCAAAGAAACCCGACCTATGTGCCCCAGGAGGCCTCAGGAATGCAAACTGAAGCATGGTGACTGGGGATGACAAGGAGATTCTCTTCAAAAACATGCTGCAGATCAGACCTAAGAGGCTATGGTAGGCACATCCTGTGAGAAGACCATCTGGTTTACAGATGGAGGAACCACGCGCAAGGAGGTTACAGCAAAATGCATTGACTAATTTTGAGTGCTAAATGTGAGATACAAAGAACTTAGTCCCTTTAGACTTATCACTTCCAGCAGTCCCTTCTCTAATCCTCTCTCTGACAGTATTTTGCTGCAGTCACAGACTCTGTGGACCTGATATTTTCCTGTTTTAGCATTTCATTCCTGTTGTAATTTACGCTGACCCCTCACTGCACACTAGAATTAGTAAATAGAATAGAATCATAGAATCATAGAATCATTTTGGTTGGAAGAGACCCTCAAGATTATTGAGTCCAACCATAACCTAACTCTAGCACTAAACTATGTCCCTAAGAGCCTCATCTAAGTGCATTTTAAACACCTCCAGGGATGGTGACTCTACCACTTCTCTGGGCAGCCTGTTCCAATGCCTGACAGCTCTTTCCATGAAGAATTTTTTCCTAATATCTAATCTGAACCCCCCTGGTACAACTTGAGGCCATTTCCTCTTGTCTTATCACTTGCTACTTGAGTAGAGACCAACCCCCTCCATGCTACAACCTCCTTTCAGGTAGTTGTAGACAGCAACAAGGTCTCCCCTCAGCCTCCTTTTCTCCAGGCTAAACAGCCCCAGCTCCCTCAGCTGCTCCTCATCAGACTTGTGCTCCAGGCCCCTCACCAGCTTCGTTGCCCTTCTCTGAACTCTCTCTAGTACCTCAATGTCTTTCTTGTAGTGAGAGGCCCAAAACTAAACACAGTCTTCAAGGTGGGGCCTCACCAGCACCAAGTACAGCAGAATAATCACATCATCTACCCCTATATTAGGAAACTACACACAGCCAGGGCAAGGGTCATAGAACAATTTGCTTTCACTTGTCTTAATTTTCTCCCTCCATCCCTTCCAGCATCCCCAGAAAGCCTCTTCCATATTGCTTGCTGGGTGCATACTCTTGCCCACATTATCCTTCAAGCTATGACTGGGCAGCTATTCTTGATGGGACTATTTTCTTGTCTTTGGCCTGGATAATCATGCAGTTGCCATAGAACAGGGACTATAACTCTGTTTTCTTCCCTTACCAACATCACATTTCCCATATGGGGAGTATGAGCTCATATTTTTTTCCATGTCCACAGAGCTTGAAGTAAATCCAGCTGTATATAGCCAGGAAATTCCAGCACTTGGTATTTCCATTTCCTTAAAACATTCTGTTTGTTTTATCTGCATTTAATTTCAGCTGGAGGTCAGGGCTGACAAGCTGCTGATCTGTAAACTTTCCCTGGTTTCATCCCCAGAGCACCGTGAACTTTCTGTATGAAGGACAGGCGCAGACTCATAAATACCCATGCAACTTGCATCTTCCTCATCACATGATGTGGAAATGTGGATTTTTTGGTCCAACCCTCTTACCCAGATCCCACTAGCACCCATAAAAGTAGAAGAAAATTACTTCTTTATTACTTAACATATTTGCTGCCACTTTGCCCCAGAACAGTAGCACATTTGATACTGCTTTGAGAATGGACTTTGCATTGGCCAACCAGTCAAATTTTCCAACTGTCCAGTATGAGGTATGCTGATATTTAGCAGGGGGTAAGGATCACCTGTCCTAAACCAAACATCAGGTAGAACATCTTATTAAATTACATTACTTCAGCTGTACTGAGCTGCTTTTTAAATCAAATATCATAATGCCAAAATAATGACTAACAGGAGATTGTTATAAATACTTTATTGTGCTAAATATGATGGAAGATATTTGGGTAAATGAAAATTTTGTCAGTTTACAAACCACAGCAATAAACCACCACTATATGTATTTTCGTCATGCCATACAGGTTTTTAATAAAATGTATGACCTAGTCCAAACCTTGGCTATCGCTTTTATCTATCATTTGTTATAAAGACACCAGACATGTTTGTTTTCCCTCGTGGGATTGAATCTGCTTCTGTCTTTAGGTTATTGCTGCTTCAGAATCCCATCAACCACATTCCTGATTGGTTTTAATTATCTTTCATGCGTTTGATTTCTGAATATGCTTTTTTCCCAAGTGTTTTGAATTGCTTTATGTTGATGGCAAAGCTGAGGACACATTTATTGAAAAATGCTACTTGAGAGCTAATTATAGGGTATATTATTTTTTTCTTTATAGCAAATGCAGTTGACTAGTTACATTTCTTGGCAGAAAAAAATAATTAACAACTATCTTGAGCACCATACTATCTATGTGTGTGTGACCCTGGTGAACGAATGCTAAGATTCATGACGCTACTTTGGTATCCCTTAGATAAGGAAAGATGTTTAATCACTTCAGAACGAAAACTTGCATGTAGGGTAACAGTAATAAGGAACTAACTGATTATTCAGAACGCTTTTGTGAGAAAAATATATATGGAAGAGTCTGTATAAAAGTTTAAAAAATTGGTCTAGTTCCCAATCTGATGTGAATCTGTGTGGTGCAATTTACTTAGTCAGAATTTACTAAGATTTACTTTGGGAAATATGACCTAGATGGTATTGTTTCCTCATGTTGTTGTCTCTTGTCTGCTCATTTTCCAGCTGATTCTACTGGTGGGCCTTTCCAAGCATGTAGAAACCAGTCATGAGAAAAAGCAGTATGTTAACACCCCAGCTGACAGTACTTGAAGTTATTCCACAGGTTAAGATGAAGGCATATGGCAAATGCAGACCACTAACATAGGGATTGGAGGAGACTTAACATCTTGTTTTCTGGTGATTTTCTCTGAGCCTTACTTCTTTGCCTTTTTCATTATATAGGAAAGAAATCCCTCTTTTCTTGCCCAGACCGCTTCATAAAGAAGATCCAGACGTTTCCCTTGACTACTATTTAGCACATCTTCAGCAGCTGAAGGAGGTCTCAGAGCGACATAAGCAAAAAGCAGGAAAGCTTATGGTGAGAGCCTTCTGGAGTTACAAGTTCCAGAGTATTTTTATGCAAAACAAATGGTGCTACCTCATACTGTCGGTTTAATGCTTGCTATTTTCAACCGTCTCCATTTTATTACAATAAAACAAGTGTCCTGTCTGGTTTTAATTTTCTCATTCTCTGGAATGAGGAGGCACTGCTACAGAAGAAGGTTTCAAGAAATACAGAAGCAAGAAGGAAACCCAAAAATTTCACCACAGTTTTTGCCTTTTAGGACTAGGTTTGGACAGCTTACTTTAGGTGCTCTGGTCAGACGTTTTAATGCCTGAAAAAAGGGCCTCCAGCCTTGACAGATGGTTCCAGATACTCTAGATTGATGTGTGTGCTCACCAGAGGAATAGGACAGGGTAGCGTCAGAGTAGCTGCAGCTCTCTGGAGCTCATGAGATTGAATCAGAGCTGCGTATTGCATGATTCGCATCATATGGTATGCAGGGTGCTGAGTTTCATAGAAGGGTAGGCATTTGCCTGCTGTGCTTACGTTTCTTTTAAGTAGCTATGGGAAAAACACAAGGTCCTTCCATGCCACGTCAGTCAGTCATGAGAGAACTTTGGCAGGAGTGAGGCAACCTAGCAACTCAGACAAGGCTGCCTTTATGTACTTGCAGGTGTCCAAGATGAGGTATGTAGGGAATTTCATAAACCAGCCTGGATCTTGTTCTCAGTCACATATCAAAATGCTTACTATGCCTACTTAGCATATATCATACCAAAAACATGCCAAACATGGAAGCAATGAAAGTCTGAATAAGTACAATATCACCCGTTAAAACAGATTAATAAAGTTTTCAAAAATAAAAGTAAGTGGAATTCATTAGTCTAAAATGCAACCTTTAATCTTTTAAAGGCTGGCATAAGCCTATAAACATAGATTTCTGAGTACTTAAATGATCGTATAATACCAAAATGTTTATATGGGCAATCATGCAACTAAATTTTAGACCTGTTGTGTTTTTCAGTATGATCTAATAGCTGGTGCACAGAAGCTGTTGTTAGGACTCCTGGGCTCTGTTTCTCTTTTCTGCCAAGAGTTACAGCTAATGAGATGCTATTTTCTGCATTCCTTGGCTAGTGCAACACTGCATTTGTTAGGGGTGTTTTTATGATCTAAGATTTACAATTTCTAATGAACGTATGCAAAGTAAACCTTTTATTTACTTAACCACCATGGGAAACTGCATGTGACAAAATCAGCATATAATTCTCATTACACAAATATCATTGTTTTATAGCCACTGTAATTTTTTAGACTTACACGAAGAACCAAATCATGGCATGTTTGCTTGTGCTGAGCAGAATCTTTGCAAGCAGCCCAGTGGAGCAGATTTTAATCTTCATGAATGATTTCCTAAGACTTTGGTGAAGTAGAAGAAGCCTGAAAGCTGATAAAAGTGGAATGAACATCGTTTTCTGCGCCAAGAAGCAAAGTCGTCTATTGTATCCAGGTATGTTGAATTCAGTTTGGTTACTCGAAGAGAGAATTACTATTCAGAGTGTCAGAATCTGGCCCAAAGTAAACAATGTTTTTCATGGAAAAGCCATACAAAGCCCATACTATGTGCGAATTTGCACAGTTTACAGTAACTCTGAAGTCAGTGATCATTCAAAGAAAAAATTAGTGCTGTTTCTGAAGTTTGGTGATAATTCTGTGAATTCATTTCACTTTCACTTTACATTTGTGTCTGTCAGTAAGACTGCGGCTTGCTGTTTGGAAGTTATGCAATGATTTCAGGTCACATATGTACTTAAGACATGATACTTATTATTTTACTATTGTGAACAGGTTCAGCATGAGCAAAAAGATAATTTTTCAGCAAATTGCTCAGGCTGAATGTAATAGATTGAGCTCATGCAATTTCCACAGTCTTCAGCATTTTTGGCTTGTGGTCTCAACTCTAGAGCAATGCATGATCAGATCTTTTGCATGTCTATTTGAGCAAATCGACCAGTAAGAAAGGGCAAGAAACCCTGAGACACTGTTCTTGTGACACCAGATTTATAGTGCGGTAGCATATTAATATCCAAGATAACAGCATAGTATTGGCAGTGTCATCCCTGCAGTGACCAGTAACTAATACCTAAATGTGCTATACCATTGTAGAGACTTGAGTGCTTTTGTTCCAAGGTTCAAGCCTCATAGGGTTTTGTTTCATTTAAGAGTACAGACTGACCTAAGCATATCTAAAGCATTTGTGATTTTACATTCTTATTGATTGTGCATAGAAAGAAAGTAATTTTCTAGACCTGGATCTTTTTCAACTGTTACATTTTGACTATCACACTCTCCTTGATACTGTAAATTCTTCTAATGAAGTCACAGTGGATTTTTTTTTTATACAGGTTTAAAAGACCATTTGATCTGAACTGTAATATAGGCCTTTACAGAGAGCCGATATAAGTGATTCGGCTGGCTATCTGCCATAGCCCACCTAGCCAGTACACTTGTTTCCTTGGATACCATATACCTATAAACAGGATTATTCAGTAGTTGAATATGAGTTTTCAGCTGATGATGAGAGTCTGACAAGAAACACTTTAATGTACTTTACCTGTTACACACAAGTGTTGCGGTTTGTCCTAATCCAACTCAGGCAGTCACTACTCTCCTAGTGCCTGGCTTTGAGCTTAGGCCACAATTGCAGCCACTCTGATGAGACGAAGGGCATCTCCACCAGGTAGTGTGTATGGGTGGCCAGCTTTATTGATGCACAGAAGGCAGTCAGGTGGACATGTATGGGGACATCACGGTTACATGTTAAATTTTCTGAAGGGGTTGTATAGGCACTTAAGACTGTAAAGGGACACCAACGGAGAATTTTGTGAATTTCTACAAAGGAGCAGAGTAAGACAAAAGTGTATGTCTAGCAATTTGTGGCCACCAAAGAAGCACAAATGACCAGAGTGCTGTAAATATTAGAACTATTAAATATTCTGCTGGTCACTCTTTAGATAGATAAGGCAAACAACAACAAAAATAAACTCATCAAAACATGTATAAAAAACAGGACATACTTCGTGTCAATGCTGGTTTTGTGTGTTTACTACAATCTAATTCAACATCTCCTTCCAACAAAGACCAATGTTTGCTCATTGATGCTGAGAGGACAGCTTGTTTGATGAAGGGTTATACAACAGCAAGTGAAGTTTAGACTTGCAGTTTATAAGGCTGATAAAAACAAACGAACAACTCCTTAGGCAGCTGTTACCCCATTAGAATTTACACACATGTTGAAAGATATGTGCTATTCAAAATCTTTACTCAGGATTGATTTAAGGAGTGTTTAATGTACAGTCACAGAGTTTGCTACAGTGTACTGTAGTGATTTCTGAACTAGCTTTAAGCTGGATAGGCTAGAGGTAAAATCAGTCAACCTCCATAATATAGTTTGGGCAACAAGTTGATTTAAGAGTGTATCTGAACTTCATACAGCTGTCACTTCTTTGATTGCTATGTAGTCATTGCCTTAACTGTTTGGCTATCATTTATACTAAAATCATCCATATTGGTCCATCAGTACAAAAGCACATCAATGTTGCCTTTGTATTGACAAGACTTGGCTGCTAAGCTGGGAATACCTGCTAAAGTTATCATGAAGAGGTTAAAAAATACCAAAAAACAGTAATGTTGGTGGGGATACACCATGAGTAGAATAAATTGGTGCAATCATACCATTACATCATATAGCCAGATGGAAATTTTCTCACTCACATAGCTTGCTGAGTAAAAAGCAGAGTTATTACATAGCAAATTCAGGCAAGAGGGCAAGCTAGCATGCAGAATGAGGATAGGAGTTTTGGTATTAATGTTCGTGGACTGCAAATGAAAGCATTCATATGACAGAAGACAAAAGAGCAGGTTTGCTGAACAGTGAAGGGAGTGGGTAGGATATGTGTTCATGAATATGGGTTGAGATTCAGCATCTTGGGTCTAAGTCATTGCAGATACAAGAAAATAATGCTGGATTGGTGGCTGTCCAGTTCCAGACGACAAGTGAAATGCGTATTTGAATTGCGTGAACCCAAGTCCTGGAGTCAAATGCAGTCAGGCCCACCAGGGCTTCTGGAAAGAACTGGAGTTTATGTGAGAAAGTCATGGTCATTGTCAAAATAGAGAGCGTGGTACAATCCTGCCAGTTCTCAAGACAGGGGTGCTACCAGTTGAGAACAGGAAGAAAATAAGCACACAGAGAATCTTGAGTTCAACCCTTTTGGGCAGCTGACTTTGTGACATTTCTGGATAATTCATACGATTACTATAGCTTCATGTTTGTCACACCAGTGCTGTAGAACCCAGCAGTGAGGTCTTCCCTAACCATAATGCAAGGATCTATTTGTTTTGGCTGGGTCATACTTTGATTTTGTCTTTTTTTTTTTTTTTTTAATAGTCTGCCTTTTTTGTTGTTGTTGATTTTATTTTTTCTTCTGTTTTGTTTTGTTTTGTTTGTTTTGTTTTGTTTGTTTGTTCCCTCCTCTTCCCACCCAAGCTCTGGCAATAACAAGGACATTTGCTAATTAGGTGCCAGTCAGGCGTGACCTAAGTGAATTTCCAAGGGCAGATAGAAATATTAGCTTTGAGAAGTGCAGAGAATCATTGTTCATTTCAGGAAAATGTTAACCTGAGGTCTAATGAAGGAAAATTAATGACTAACAAGGTACTTTTGACTTGCAAGAGAAATTTAAGAAACTGGCTGAAGTATGATCATGATACGATTAAATTTCAGTTTTTCTCTAATGTGAACAGCACAATCCTCATATAGGGGAGACTGAAACTATCTTCCTTAAAATGCATTTTCACACTGAAACTGGTAGTGGTGCTGCCTCAGATTTTCAAAAGGGCCAGTGTGGCCAGTGTTGTGATTTTGTAAACAAGCTAGGAAGCTTGGCGACATTAGAGCTCCCTCATACACACACACACCTTTTACAAAAGCTCCTGTCCTCCAGAACAGCACGTTGCCTCCACCCGACATCAGACAGGCTGAGCCCATGTTAGCAGCTGGTGTCCGAAGTGCATCTTTTGTCTTGCTTCCAAGTTTGCCGGGGAGGTCCCCAAGGCAAAGTCCTTGCTGGCTATGTGCCCACGCCACACCCCACATGCTGCGAGTGAATAATAGTGGTTACCAGACGTAGGGAAGGAGAGAGGTTGGCCATGTGGCTGGTGCAGGAGAAAGCCACTTTCTCCTCCTGGGGCCCCCTTTGATGGTTGTTTGGGTGGGGGGCGGGCAGAGATTGTAGAGGAGAGGGAGGAAAGGGGGTCGAGAGAGGAAAGGGAGACTTAGGTGTCACTTTTGTCTCTGCGAGCATTGGTCCCAGATAATGTGCTGCTTCTACTGAATTGTAAAGATACAGCAATGGATATAGACCCTCCTCACTTTCAGTAGCCATCTTTTCTGGATAAAAGTCTTCTCCCACCATATCGCAGAAGGTTATCTATTGGTTGGAAATTTTAGTGCATTGGTTGGAAATTTTAGTGCATTGTACTGCTCTGCAAATTCATGAGAACGATGCACATGTTTCCAAACCTGCTTTACACACCGTGCACTGCCAAAAATATTCTGCCTTCATGCTTGCAAAAATGAAGCTTTTGATTGTAACTGGGAATTCTCCCCCTCTCACTGGCTTTATGGATACGGGATTTCACTTGCAGTGATGGCTCATTCTCTGCATGGGAGCCTCCGTCACGTTTTCGTTCTGTGCCAATCCATCCCCCATGGAGTGAATTTGTAGTAACCAACAATGAACAGAGAGGATTGAAGCAGATGTAAATAAAGGGCTAGAGAACATTTTTAGCTCAAAAGAATGAACCGTAATCACTTGGTTTCTAAACAGGCTGAATCGCAGAGCCTAGTTGGCACAAATAGTGTGCTTGTTGTACAACCGACTCTGACTAATTCCTGTCTTTTTGATCATCACTAATAAAATTAAATTTAATTAAAATGCTTTAATTGCCAAAACTAAACAGCTCACCCAGAAATAACACTAGATGCTTCTTGTTGCTCCTCGTGAGTTACTTCGTATGCTGATTTTCTCAAGGATAATCATTGTCAAATATTTCAGACTGATATTTATATTTTATTCTTTGAATGTGCACAGATACATTTAATGTATCTGATAAAGTCATCCATATGTGATGCTTTATATATGATAATGCACATATTACAGAGTCTTTTATAGTCTAACGTTATATTTCCATTGTGTAGGATGATGTACTATTTATTCACATACTGATTTCTATACACACGTGTGCAGAAGCAAATTTGCATATGTATATGTCTCATATAGTAACAAGCATGCACAAACACATGATGTGAGTATAACTGGATAGATATTACACATTTTTGAATATTCTTTTAACAACAACATTTTGTTATTGATCACATAAAAATGCGAAACACTTATTCAGCATAAAAGGTCTCTGTGTTTCTGTGCTTTCTGCAGAGGCTGCCATTTTTTTTCCTTTCTTCAAATCCTCTGGCCTCCCTTGGGAAGGCTTTTGTGCACGTTCAGTATGCTCACACAACTATTTCTACTAGCACTGTTACCATAGAAACCAAGTGATTTTTTTTTTTTTTCCCCCTTCTCCCTTGTCAGGGTTTGGACCTAGTGCCAGACCTCTTTACTGTTAGCAATAATATTTTTTCAATATTTGGACAGATTTTTTTAGAAAAAAAAATCTGTTGTTTACATTTTCAAGATGTGATACTTTATTTCAGGATACAAATTTTCAGGTATTAACATCAACCAATTGATTCACATACTTAAAGGAGCTAGACAGCTCTTTCTTTTGCAACATTTAGACCATGACATTTTGTAAGGAAGATGCCAGAATTGGTTATTGATTGTAGACTTCAACTCAGAACGTGAATGAAGGGATTTATGTAACAGGTCAGTGTACTGTGTCTCACATTTTCATTTTTTTTTAGTACTCATTTTCAAAATATTTCTTTAGTATACACAGAAATTACTTGATTACGCCTAACCACAAAGAAAGACGTAATTAATTACTATATAATTTCCAAGTTATTGATTGTCATCATTTGCAATGCTCACATTAACAACTTCCTCATATACATTTTTAAGTATTTTGATTCTCTGACTACATATCATATTGATTTTTTAAATGAATCTATGCTTGGTTAGATACACAACATTGTACATTAATTTTATCAATTTTCTATTTAGGCTGAATAAATTATTTCAATTAACATGACAGAGAACATAGCTTTTCATTGAATCATCTGACGTATTTTAAGTGTAATTTGACTTAAACAAAACACACATAACATTAGGTCATATCTACACTACAACACAGGTATATACATCTGTTTGAGAGTTTTTAGCCACTGTTACTTTATGTAAAATTTTATACTGAAAACCAGAATCACGACCACATATTTCCCAGAAATACTGTCTATTTCTAACATACACCATAGCCTTTGGGTGCAAATATCATATTACGCCAGCAAAATGCAAGAGAAGGGAGAGCAAAGATGATTTGAAAGTGCATTTTTCCTTTTCTGTCAGGAAGCACTGAACTTGCAGACCCTTGTCCAAAACAATGGAATCTCCTGTAACATAATCATCAAGTGCAAGACCACCAGAGTGATCTTTGTTCTTCTTCTTTGCCTGTAATATCTGTTCGGCATAAGAGGTAATTATAATAATGCAAACAAGAAAAATAAATCGTAGCATGTTTCAAATGCATTTTTTCTTCAGTAACAGAAGAGGGAGCAGTTCTTCCTTCTCATTTTCTGAGAGATACATTTGGCCCCCATCCCCCTTGCCTATGCCCCTCTTGCCAAATGCAAACCTGTTCGATCATAATCCAGACACGGCTGGGTTTTACTGTGGGGGCAAGCGGCAAAAGAGTTTGGGGTCGAGGGTGGAGGGGGAACAGACCACCCACTTTGTCTCCGGAGGAACGAAGCTGAAATTCCGGGTTGCCACCTTCCCTAAAGATATAGTTAGATATCAGGGTCTTTTGTGCCCTACTGTATATTTTTATGTGTAACAATGCTTTTTTTTTTTTTTTTTTAACCGCCTCATCGTGCTACAAAGAAGCTGTGGTGGTGTGTAGTCAACTGGAGTGAATGTGTACATTCTCCAGGCCTCGTTTTGTGAGACTTTGTCCCACTGTTGTCCCCAGTCTGAGCCGAGCAGAAACCACGCATGTCTGAATAACGGGGCCCTTTCTGCCTGTTGTAATCCTGGATTGTTACAGTCTAGGGGCCAGCCATGCTGTCACCGTCACAAATTGATTTAACCATCAATTGCAGTGGTCATTAAAGCTGCTAGAAGTCCCAGCCAAGCTGATGAATTGCAGCTGAATGTGAAATGAGCCTCCAAGCCCGTTTCCCACCATCTCATATCAAAGCCTATTGTGTACCTCCAAAGTAAAGGGTCGGAGGTTCAGGCTGCAGTTCAACAATGGGCTCAGTCAGAAGATAGAGCCCCCTTTGCCCTGGCATTCCCAATTACAGTTTTCTTTCCATACCTTATTGTGCAGTATTTGCATCCAACTAATACATTGAATTATTGACATACCCCAGTGTCAATGGAGCTTTTGAAAGGTTTATCCCCCAAATATATGGAATCCCAAGCATCTGGTGGCTCCCCAGTAACGACAATGAAACGATTCCCTGGTTTTCCTCCTCCGGCAGCATAGTCGACTGATCTGAGTTGAATGGCTATCTTTACTCAGCAGAGATTAACTGCTTGCAGACCTCACACAAAAAAACCCTGAGTCTGCTTCTGGAACTCCTTTTCCTTCAGATGTATTGTTCACTGGACTTGCCTTGCTACTCATTTTTATATAGCACTTAAATCTGCCGGTCTTTTGCTTAGTGGCTGTAAGTAACAGGGGAAAAAAAAAATAATAAAAAGATCCAATGTACTCCACTTTCCTTTTTTTCCCTGCTGTGTCTGCATGATTGATACAGTTTTCTTGCATTTTTGGTTTGTTATTAAGCCACACGTAGTTGGCGCTACGTACCAGATGAAATCATATCTCTTCTGTTTGGGGATAGTGTTTGCATGCTGGGCACACACAGGCTCGTTTCTCTTGCCCGCTCTGTCTTGTTGGAGGGTGCTGTCTCTGTGGCGAGGGACTCTGGGGCACAGGTGACAAAGACAGTGTAAGGTGGGACACTGTGGCTGTGATTGTCTTCGTGCAAAGTCCAGGAGGGCTCCTGCTGTGGGCACAGATGGAAAAAGGTGTGGGAGGGAGGAAGATTCAGTAAAGAAGTCACAGGTCCAGACTATCCCAATGTATTAATAATGAGCCGGTAGACAGTTCTAGGCATCTGTTTCTCTGGACTGTATTTATTATAGACTGGATGTCTCCACTAAATCTGTGTGGAGATGCTGTTAGGAAAGAGGACTAACTGTTACTGCTGGCCTGTGGTCCTCAGTGGCTCCCATGGAGGTCATCAGATGCCTGGTCCCGAAAGCGTTTTTGTCCCAAAGACAGAGTGAACAAAGGAATAAATAAATACATGTGTTTTTTATTTAAAAGGTTCTTTAAATCTGATTGTGTCACAGAACGGTGGTTTTGTTGAACTCTTGGATCTTTCTGACTTCTGGACTTTTTCACTGCATGTAGCAGTGAACTTTCCTTAATGGAAAGTGATATCATTGCTGGTTTAATTTTTTTTTGCCTTACATGTTCCAAGTGGAGCATCTGAAAAGTCCATCAGTGCATCCTAACACCAAGTAGTCTCCACAAAAGGCTGGGCTGAATGATCAAGAGATTAAAAAATAGAGCGGTGCTCTGTTTGTCCGATTAATGGCTGCCAGTAGTGATTTCATGTCTCCAGAGAATCTGGGATTTAAAAAAAATATATATATATGCCTACTCTCCACTGTGACAAGCCCAAGAATTTTCACATTTTTTTCTTTAAAAAACAGAAAACCAACTCCAAATTGACAATAGCATGGCAATAGGAGACTCCCCTGGATTGGAGACACATTCAAATTCTCTCCATTTTTTTCCCACTACACAGATAAATTTCCCACCCATCCGATAATGTGAAATCATTCAATGATAATTCCTGAGTTTGTGTCTCTCAGTCTCCTTCCTGAATAAGTGAACATTCATTGGACTAGAGGCACAAACCTGAGGCTCTCGTGAACTCGTCGTCTGTCCTAATCACTAAGCAAGAAAGGTAGGCACAATTTTTTGCCAAAAAAATACAGGGGCAACCTCAGCTTGCCTGTGCAACCTGAGTGCCAATATTCAGATAGAGGATGATAGAAAGTAAAAACTGTATCTGACAGCTCCTAATCATGCTGTTCTCTGTGCATATGCACAGTGCAAAGAATAATTATTCAAGTGCAACAGAATACGAATTGCAGTCCACCTACTCATTTTAACCAAACCAGCAATATTGAAGGGTACAAGTGAACCATCTTATAACTACAGGTACTCATTTACTTTTTAGACAAATTTGTACTCAGAGACCACCCTTGCTTCTCTGCTAAGCTATTGCAAATATCTTTCAGGCTGATTTCTACTGAGAAGAAATCAGTGGCGTTGGAGCTCTGGTCATGTAACTTTCTCAGTTTATACAAGCCCCGAAATGTGATGGTCAGGGTTCATACGAACAATCTTAGCACATTATCATTGTCTAGTTCCAACGGAGCAAGGCTGCATTGAGATATGACTTTAACAGGAATAAAGTTCCCTTCAACTTGACTGTCAAAGTTGTCTCTGCATTAACTCCTGCTCTAACCAAAACTAAGAAAAACACAAATTCCCAAGACTCAAAGCCTGCTCACTTTCTCAGGACTTGGAAGGCTGTTCATTGCATAGTTACCTGGTGGATCATGATCCTGTAACATTTATAATAGTTCTTGAAATAGTTATTGTTTCCTTGTGAGATGTTGAGACCAAAAGGAATGAAGAAAGCTTCCACTTTGGTGAAGAATAAAGATGTTTATGTTACACACTTGCCTTCCACTGAAAGAAATCAACCTTGTCCTAGTAAAATTTGTATACATAAATATATACTTATAGATCTTGTCAAGACTGGGTTCAATCATAGATGGAGATACCTTTTGCCCTACAGGACTGGGTCCTCCAAAGCCACTGAGGACACAGATTTTATTTGCAATATTCAGCTACTGCAGAGAACAAACTAAGCTGCCCACAGAAAGCAATTTTTTTCTTTGAGCAGTGGAGTGGAATAAATTTTCTTTCCTATAAGTTAATGTCCTGGGACCTCTAAGCCTCCCACTCACAGTATAAACCCAGCTCTTCCCAATGCCTCTGAATGGTACTTCTACTCATCAGGAGCCAGGGTGAGTGCTGGCAGCCACCTGTGCACATCCTTCTTGGACATCTAGTATGCACGCTCTGGCTTATGTTCACAGGTTGACTGCCCTCACCTGAGCTGTCCCTTCTCCTGGCTAGCTTCAAGAAGCCTGCAGACTTCTCCCCTTCCACAAGGGACTGAAGCGAGGTAAAATGGCACAAACTGAATGAAACACAAGAGGTTCCTTCTGAAGATGAGGAAACGCTTTTTCACTGTGAAAGTGATGGAGCACTGGCACAGGTTGCTCGGAGAGGTGGTGGAGTCTTCGTCCTTGGAGATCTTCAAAAGCCATCTGGACATGGTCCTGAGCAATCACGTCTGGGTGACCCTGCTTGAGCAGGGATGTTGGACCACATGACACCTGGAGGCCCCTCCTATGGGGACCCTTCTGTGATTCTGTTTAAACCTTCAAGAGTTACGAGTAGGATAGACTCATAGGCAGACACACAATTCATCTCAACAATTATATGCCATGCTGTCTTATGACAACAAGCAGGGTCAAAACTCAGAAGTCTTTTGCAGGGGAATTATTAGGATACAAAAGGTAGTTTCAGAAGTACTGAAGTGTAGAGATATTGAATTTATGTTTGAAATGAAAGATATTTTGGTAGTGTTTGTTTTTCGCTGTATGGCACTGAAGAGAAATTAATTTTTCCTCAAGGCAGACAGTTACTCTGCAAGTGCAACACAAATTAGTGCCTATTTACATTATTAAGTTGTATATGATTAACTTATTAAGTTTTGTAGTAAACCTTTTCTGACCTCTATTCACTTTGTGTTCCAGAGTTCATGATTAATTGTACAAAATAATATAGTGGTCATTTGTGGTTTTATAATCAATGAATGCAAATAAGAGATTAATAACAGCAATAATGTCACATTAAAGAATAGGCATTTATATAGAAACGTATTTTACGTATGTAGTGCTGAAGGAATAAATACATTTATTTCACTTTACAGAAAACACTGTTACTTTCCATTTTTGCCCATGTGCAGGACTGAAAAGAAATAGCATTGTAAAAACATCCTTGAATCAGCTGCAACTATTAGAGTTTTGTATCAGGAATGTCACAAGAAATCTAGATCCTTGATAGATTTCTTAATTTTAAGATGTTAAAATAAGAAATGAAACCTTTTGACATTAATTGCACATGAAACACATCCTTGAACCGTTCACAATTCACTCACTCAAATAATACGCAATAAGTGGCAATTGCACTTGCAGATTTTGCCTGTCCTTCATGCCTTTCTGAGCACAGCAGTCAGTTGGTGGTACATGAAACATTTGCAATAGATTTTCCTTTCTTATTTTCATTTGTGTAGTGTTAGGTTTTCTCCTGAAACTGGGAGCCAGTTCACTAGCTTTCAAAACATACTCTCAATGCAAACATGATAATTGGTGTTGCAAAGCTGTCACAGAAAGTATGCATATTTCACTTAAAAACATAGGCTCTGGTATGATTGTTTACCTAGCATATGCATGTTCTCTGTGGTCCTCTGACTATCTGACCCTAACTTAACTACAAGGTTTGTAGTGTGTCTGAACAGGCTGTTAAAGTCCTTTTGGTTCTTTTCCTTATTAAGTGCTCATGGCTACAGAGGTGTGTAATGTCTTTGACAAACAGAAGATGAACCTCAGCCAGTCCGGTTCAATGCACCAGACTTCTCTGAGACCCTGCAGCATGCACATCCCCTGTGGCCAGTGACAGCAGACAACAGCATTTTTCTGCAGCATGTGCTATTTTGTGTGTGGGGAGACTTGCCTCATCCTGCACATAAAAGCATCCAGGAGGTAAAGACCCTTGTTAACTCTGACAAAATATAAGTAATCCATGTGGCTATGAGTTTTTCTTTTGAGCCTGGCTGATGCACCACTTTTAGAGGCTCAATCAGCACTATGCTTCAGTTCCAGTCTTTTGTTATTGTATTTGTTTATGATGATTTTTTTTTCATATGGTTTAGCCGTGGCAAATCTGGTTTGTAACATTTTTACATGTAACACTGAGGCTTATGTGTTTTCATTTTTTTTTTTTCTCTACTTGTAGCTGTAGAAGCAGAATAAGAATTGCTTCAGTGGGAAGAAGAAATTATTATTTCACTTTGGAATCCAGGAATAAATGAAACAAAGTTGTTGTCAAACCACTGTAAGCAGCACATAATTAAAATCAAGCTGGGTATGGCCGTGGCTGCCCATTTGCTACTAAGAAAAAGGTGTTTTCTGGGGACAAGGCAGCAAGGCCTGCAGAAATCTGCTGCTTCTGTACATGCTCAAATTAACAGTCTTGCTTTTATAGGGTTTTTCTCCAACAGAGATTGTAAATTTCATTCATACTTGAGTTCATGAAAGGAAAAATACACTGATTCCTGTGGTTTCTCTCTAAAATATCAAAATGGTGCTCTGCTCTTGCAGCCTCTCTTTCAGTTTTTCTGCTCCACATACACAGTCAAGTTCTGCATCCTGCTTTCTTTCAGATGGATTCCCAGCGGAAGGGTGGAAGAGACTTCCCAGGCCCCCACAATGCAGAAGGCTGGTGGTCTCCTCCATCCTCAAACACAGACTCAGACACGTCTTGTTTTCTCTTCCTGTTGTGTTTCATGTGAATCCCAGTTAGCCATGGAAAGGTTTTTCCAAATGTATGCGCCTGTTGTAGGTACTATCCAAAGCCTATGGAAGGCCATACAGACACTCCCACTGATATTCATGGTCCTGTGCCATCTACTGCATGTGAGGAGCCATCCATGCTCACCGCTGCTGCGTTTCCAGGAAATACTGAAGTCATTTAGCACTTATTTCAAAGAACATCAAATGTAAGTGAAATGGTGCAGCTAAGTTGCCAAAAATATATTTCACAGCTGGCTGTAAAAGTAGGTGGCAGACGCAGCAAACAGGATTACTGTGTTCCAGTTTTGCTGTGTTGCCATTTTCACAGAATCACACAGAATCACAGAATGCTAGGGATTAGAAGGGACCTCCAAAGATTTTCACCTGCCTCTTCACAGAAACCAACATTAGACTTTAATAAATTATTATGATCTGTAATTAAAATACATCAAATTGGCTCCTGAATATATTACCTGCCTAGGGAGGGCTTCAGCGATATGGTGACTGACATCATTCTGCCTATTGAATGTAGAGGCTGTGGGTATTTGATGTTCCTTTTAACTACCAGACAAGGGGTCATTATTTTGAATTTCAGAAGCCACTGATTTTCAGTGAGACTTCAACTTCTAAGTGACTTGGATGTTTCTGACAAAAACACACAGCCTCTTTCTTTTAGAAAGGAAAAGGCCCCAAGCATGTTTTGTAAGAACACAGCTACTGACATGGCATGGTGATGAAAACAAATAAATAAACTTATTCCAGAGTTAGAGTAAATACAAGTAATTGGATTGAGTTTCCCTCTGGAAGAAAACTCTACTGGCATCAGTCAGCTTAGAGCAGGAGTCCGTTTATCCCACGGTTTCTATTTAACTTACAAATCCATGAGAGAAATATGGAAACACAGAAGGGAAATTCTCAGAAAGGCCACTGTAGACTACTAATGAGATAAATGTCCCTGAGGTCTCCTGATAGCCCATGGGGAAAGCAGACTTCTCCAGAGGGTGATTCAGATTAGGTACAGTAGGATCTGGTGCTTCCTCTGGAGAACAGTCTTTCCTCCTGGGGACTGTAGGAAGGGAGCATCAAGTTACCCTACTACCCTCAAAGCTGCCTTTGGAAATGCCCACTAAAAAGTACAGGCAAGAAATGTTAGAAGAGCAATCAAAACACAAGGCTGACAGTTTCAAAACACTAGCTCTGAAGAGAAATCAAACCACAGTACACCTCTGCTGAGGCCTGATGCTGTACCCACAGCCAGCTGATATGACCAAGTGTTCTCTCTGTATCTCCTCAACTGGTCTTGCTCAGTGAGCAGACATTCTCCTGCTGGAAATCCCAGGGAACTATATGTGTTTCCCACTTGCTAAATCAAGATTTAGCATTTCCAAAATAGCAGATTCTCTGCTGGAGCTAATTTTTAAAGCTTCCAGGTGTGAGGCAGTGAAAGTAAAGAGCCTTTAGTCCCACGGTGGCTGCTACTCAGTTATCTCACTTCTCCATAGCTACCCCCACCCTTGACCAGCTATCGTGTCCCTTTGAGCATTTCCTCTGCCTTCACATGCTCAGAAGGTTCTTCTGTATTGTTTTGGTCTTCAGTAGCAATTGGCTTTTTGGTGGACTCATATAAATTACATAACCAGGCTTCCTGGAAATTGCAGAACTACACAGTCCCCTTCCATCTGTTTTCCAGAGTTCTACCAGGCTTAGAAAACAAGTCATGAAAATATAATAGTGCAGTAACTACCACCAAGGGCCCCTTGTATCTTCTGCTCCATCTCAGCAAGAGGTTAAATTATGCGATATAATGCTATATAACATAACAGAATATTTTTCCATTTTAGGCTATGACTTCAGTATTCTTACTACCATAAAAACAAATCAAAACCAAGTTTTCCTCTCTTCTCATTAAGACATGCACTACATATTCAAGATTGTCCCTTGAGAAAATTATACGGACAAATATTACAGAACATTCAGCAGATGTTTGTGATCTCTAATTCCAAGTAAGTTTCAGCCTGGAAACTTAATTGAGGCGCATTTACACTGATTTCAGGGGAGCTTTGCCCAGATGAGGATTGCCAATTCTAATCCATATTTGTTTCTGGATTCTTTAACATTTACATGAAGTACAGATGGACTTGAAGAGAATCCAAATCTAAATTAAATCAAAGTTTGGATTACCTTGCTCCAAGTGCTCAGGCTTTTCTTATGGCTAAAAAGAAAGTATTAGAACACAACACGAATATATTTCAGAGCCACTCAGCACTGTCTCAATTTTTTTTCTAGATGTTCCTGGCGCTCATTCTTTTTAGCAACATGACATTCTTTTAATTCAACTTGTGCCTAGATAGCAGTGCACAGTAGAGGTTTCTTTCCAAGAATTCCTATATTCTGCTTATATATGGGGTCACTAGAGGAGAAAAAGAACGGTTTATTTTGAAACTTCAGACAGTCTAAGAGTTAAAATACTTCTCTGACAACTCTTCTCTCTTAGTGGCTAGATGGTTAGAGTACAAAAGGATGTGGTTTCGATTTCTCCACCAGCATAAGTGTTTTTCCATGTACATGTACAAATTTTGTAGGTGCTTGCCTGCTTAAAAATATAACAGTACATTTATCTTACAGAAATGAGGGGATTTCTGCAGAATTCATACTGTGCAATGATCTCAGCATCCAAGTGAAATTCCAGACTGAAATGAGGTAGAAATAATGAAAACAGAAACAACAGTTTGTTTCCCTTTTCCAGAAGCCCTCCATTGGCAACTCCAAATCAGAGCTTTAAAAAAAAAAAAGTCTTATGTAAAAGTAATACAAGGTCAACATTTTTATTTATGTAATTTGATTCAATTTACAAATTTTTTTTCTTTTTCCTCACTAGAATGTAAATATTACTTCTGGAAATTTGCTAAGACAAATTACCTATTTAACTATCTCAGATATATATATGGCCATTTCTAGGATGTATTTTACAACTAGTGATGTCAAATCTCTTCTCTAATGGTTGGAGTTATGAAAGACCATGTATTTATAGAAGGTTCATTGCATTTCTTCATCTAGTTCTGTAGCCACGTTGGGTTATCTCCTGTACACAGGAGTCTGTAGATGCCCTTAAAAGTAGTGAGTCTTGGATAAGTTCTGGAATAAGAAGGTAGAAAATCCATGCATGGGCACAGCTTGTGGTGTGCAGTTAATTATATATAGAGAGAGATATTCATAGTTTCCACTGCTTTTCTTGTATGCTCTATTTTTTGCTAAGCAGGTTATACTAGAGCTCTGAAAATCGACTTCTGGTTAATGAGTTCCTAAAAAAACCCCACCCTAAACCCAGTGCTTCTCCTTCTAAAAATTTTCTAATAAATATATTATTGACATGAGAAGATCCATGCTGGGTCATAACTGAAGTCCATGAAATTCATTATCCTATGTTAACAGTTGTCAATGTATTGCTTAGGGACCAAATATAAAGAAAATAAGAAATCATAAGCTAAATAGGCTATTGCTCTAGGCAGCAGACTAGCAGAGGAGGAAGCTGCCTACAAAGGGCAGTACGGTGAGAGGAAGAATGAGACTTGTGCTCCTGTAATTCAGGAGTGGACACCTTAGGAGTGAGGTGGGCTGAAAGCATTTCCTATTGCCCTGGGGATTCAGTGAATAACGAAAGAGAGAGCAAGAGACAGAGGGATCCCCTAACTCTGCACAGAGTTGCATGATATCTATAATCCCTGCAATATTCTGATCTCCATTGGCCTCCTTTCTCCTTTGTGCCTCAGGGGTGCAGATAAGTAAGAGGTTCTGTTTTTTTTTCTTGTTTGTTTTGTTTTGGGGTTTTTTTGTTTTGTTTTGGTTTTTTTTAAGCTTCAGGACAAGAAAATATAATGCTTGTGCTATTGATAAACTATGAACCAATTCTGAGAACAAGGACACGTGTGCAGCAAACCTTCCCCTATTTACTTTCCCTGTTAATCATTTTTCAATGGGAGTCTCAGGAGCATGAACTGGAACAGGCTGGAAGGTAATAAAAGAAGAAGAGTAAGAGGAAGAAAAGTTGCCTTATCCAGTCAAACCCCTGCTGAAATTTCCATTCATCTTCTGAGCAAAAAGCTGTGATCATTCCAGACTGATGATAGTGTTCTCCAGCTACTGTGGTTTGAATTGTTCACATGAGCTGGTGCAGGATTTCAAACCATTTCATGTGTAGCACAGTAGAAAAGATTTATTTTCCTCCTTTTCAGAATGGTAGAGTAAAATCCAGGAGAATTTCTGGAATAATAGTAGTTAAGAAGTGATTGAGGCATATAACTATAATTTTACTGATTTAATAGTCACAAAAATTATTTGATGCAATTTCATAAATTTGCTGATGTATTGGGTTACAGGAGATGACAAAGATGTCCCATATCCTAGCAATGAAAACTTAAGAGACATTCTCTCAATCATTTTTTTTTACCTAATAGGTCCAATTTTGTAGGAGATGCTGAATGCCACTGATTCTAATGGCAATGGCTATTTCACTTTGTTGGATTGAAGCCCGAAATTATTAACTCTTCAGGGAGAGGTCTTGATTTTATGCTTGTTACAGTCACAAAATTACAGAATGATAAATGCTGGAAGGACCATCTGGTCCGACTCCCCAGCTCAAGCAGGGACACCTAGCGACAGCTGCCCAAGACGATGTCCAGATGGCTTTTGAAGATCTCCAAGGATGGAGACTTCATCACCTCTTTAGGGAACCTGTGCCAGGGCTTAGTCAACCTCACAGTAAAAAAGTGTGTCCTGATGTTCAAGAGGGACCCTCCTGTGTTTCAGTTTGCGCCCATTGGCTCTGGCCCTGTCGCTGGATATCATTGAAAAGAGCTTGGTTCCTTCCTCTTTGCACCCTCCCTTCAGGTATTTATACACATGAATAAGATCTCCCACTGAGCCTCCTCTTCTCCAGGCTAAACAGGCCCAGGTCTCTCAGCCTTTCCTCATAAGACAGATGCTTCAGTATCTTCATCATCTTGTGGTCCTTTGTTAAGGATTCTCTTGAGCATGTCCATGTCTTTCTTGTACTGAGGAGCCCAGAACTGGACCCAGCACTCCAGGTGTGGTCTCACCAGTGCTTAGTAAAAGGGAAGAATCACCTCATTCGACCCACTGACAACACTTTGCCTAAAGCAACCCAGGATACTACTGGTCTTCTTGCCACAAAGGCACATTGGTGGCATATCTTCAACTTGGTGCCCACCAGAACACCCATGTCCTTCTGTCCATGTCTGCTTTCCAGCTCGGTGGCCCCCAGAATATAGTGATGCATGGGGTTTTTACTCCCCAGGTGTGGGACCTTGCATTTCTTCTTGTTAAACTTCAAGAGATTCCTGTCCATTTTCCCAGCCTGTTGGGTCCTTCTGGATGGCAGCATGACCCTCTGGCATTTCAGCCACTCCTCTCAGTTGTGTGTCATCAGCAAACTTGCTGAGGGTACACTAAGCCCCATAGTCCAGATTGTCAATGAAAATTTTTAACAGAGCTGGACTGAATACTGACCCTTGAGGTACACTGCTCATTGCTAGCCTCCAGCTAGGCTTTGTGACACATTACCACACTCTGGGCCTGGCTGGTCAGCCAGATTTTAATCCACCTCTCTATCTGCTCATGCAGCCAGTAGTTAAACAGCTTTTCTATGAGGATCTTATGGGATACAGTGTCAAAAGCCTTACTTAAGTCAAGGTAGACAATATCCACTGCTGTCCTCATCTAACATGTCAGTCATTTAATCACAGAAGCTTACCAGGTTGATCAAGCATGGCTTCCCTTTAGTAAAACCATGCTGACTATTCCTAATGACTTTCATGTCCTTCATGTGCCTAGAAATGGTTTCCAGGATTAGCTGCTCCACTGCCTTCCCAGGGATCAAGGTGATGCTGACAGGCTTCTAATTACTTGGTCCTCCTTCTTGCTTTTCTTGAAGATAGGAATGACATTTGCTTCTCTCCACTATTCTGGTGTCCTTAAAACAATGAGGCTGAAGCCTCTCTCACTACCGTTGTTATATATGTAACAAATAACTACAACAAAAAGCAACACTTCATGTGGTGGTTTGGACAATAGCTAGGTTGCCGGCACCAGAGCAGCACCAGCGAAGGCCAAGGACATTCACTGGAATGTAAGTATTTGCAAAGCTTCAGACTCCTACTGGTCTGCAACGTGGGTCATTCATGTTTGAGGTTTTTGGTTTTAAATCTTCTTGAATCTGCTGGAGTTGAAACGCCAAATCTATGGGTTTGACAAATAGTCTACTGGGAGAGCTCCGACAGATGATTCATTCCCCAGAAGACTAACACTAATATCAATTTTGTTGAGATAAAAGACAAAAGATGTATACATTTTATTAAAAGGTTACGAACACCTAAATCAGCAATAACTGTAGAGCTTTCTCTACACTGGAAAGGCTTAGGACACATCATAGGTACAACTGTAAACCGCACTGTCCCTCCACTTCCTACAGCTAGTAAAATGTGACTTTTTTGGTGAAGAGAATTGAAGTGACACTTCTTTGTGTACTTGATTTTTGTTTCAATGAAACGTGAAAAGGAGTTCTTCCCTTTCCCTTTTGGAGGCACTGATCTCCCCTCCAGTTGTTAGTGGTTACAAATTATTTCACATTAATAATTACCTGCAAAATTCTACCTGTTTTTAAGATTTGGTTGAGGTTTCTGAGGTTACGACCAATTCTCAGGTGGACTGGTGAAGGGATCCCTTAAGGCCGTTTTCCTCATGTTTAAAATCAGGCTAAACCAACTCTTTTTTTTTTTTCTTTTGGTTGTCGTTGCTTGATTTTTACTTCTTAGATCAAGGCTATATTAATTTTAATCTATTCGGAACAGCAGGATCATTGTACAAATAGGATCCAAAGTTGTTATTAATCCCAGGTATATAACCTGAACATGCACATGAATAAGTCAAAAGCTGCATGTGTGTGCACGCACACTCTGCCTCTTATTCTCCCTTTCTTTATAGGATTCACTCTGTTCAACTCAATTCTTTTATGTTGTTTCAATATTTTAGTTGATTGCTATAGAGAAGGCAGTAAATATACACAATGGCCTTGCCAGGTACAAGAAATACATGCATGCTTATTTTCTAAGGCAGTAAATGTTTTCTATAAAGTCGCAACAGCCAAATCACACAAGCCAGCAACATGAATGCAAAGTGATGTGCTTTTTCCTGCTGTCTTTTTGAGGAAAATGTGGGTCCTATTTATTTGTTTATTTCTTCATTTATTAATACAGTATCTGCAAACCACCTGCAATGGCAGCCTCTTCTGCAGACTGACTGGCACCCTGGTTGCTATGGCAACCAAAAAAAAGAAGTATAGTGAAATGAAAGCGGTGAATGCCTCAGCTTTACTGGTAGCAGGGAAAAAAGGAGACCTCATTTACATTCTGGTGCATAAACCGGCTAAGTGATGTTTCCTGAATAATTTCTGGTGGCTTGAAACTGCACATTCATGTGGAGTTTATATTATTTTATTAGGACAGAACTAAAACTCTCTATAGCAGTTTGTCTATACAAATTGAGGTGGGGAAAAAACACAGGAAAAATGGGAATTTTTAGCTAATTGCTCTGTCTGTTCTAAAAATAAATAAAATGGATTATTAAATTATAATTACTAAAACAAGGGAGTTGGTTGGAAAGTTTTCTTCATATATAACACAAATATGTTATGTTGAGGAAACATCTGCTAGGCTAAGTGACCTATTTCTAAACAAACGGCTTAAGAAAAGAGAGAAATCTAAATGCAAACAAAGCTCCTTTTAGTATCTCAGACAATTCCTTTGACTATAATACGTTCCAAGGGCATGTGCATATACTCTGTAGGACTCTGCCTTTTTGTTTATTACTGCCTTCCATACAAACAGGGCCTTAATCCTGAGGCTCTCAGGTTTTGCAATGACAAAAGTGAATAACAGTAAGCATATACATCGAAGTTCCTTACGAATAACAACAAAATTGTATTTTTATATAGAATTCATGAATGCCTTCGTGCCTGAAGTGATTTAGAGGAGAATTATCTCATTTTAAGAGATGTATCTTAATTTTAGGTTTCATCTGTTAGTGAGGAATCACCTTAAAACATTAAAAAAACCCTCCAAAACGAATATGCTCAAAACGCCTTACTGGTTATAATTTTAGTCTTCCAACTAAGCACATGCCAAAGCCCAGTCAGAAGTCCAGAACTGCTTACTAGTCCACTATTCCCATCGTTTCAGGTCTGACGGGGTACGTCCAAGCTTCTTGTACAGTCTGGAAGAACCAGGCACAGGTGAAGCTGGGGTACACCGCCAAAGGCCACCTCAGTTACTCCCAAGGTCAAGGTGGCTGCTCTGAGCCTAAAATGCAGCCAAGCTGCAGGCAGGAATGTGAGCAACTTCACATGGCTTGCAGATATCATGGTCTTTACCTCTCTTTTGAGCCAAGACTTCATCTCACAACAGAAGTGACTTCTTCAGGAGCAACTTTACCTGGACTTTTTTAGTAATAGGCCTTCAATTCTGATTTCTCCTGTATGTGCTGGACTCATCAAGCCCCATTCCAGTGATTGCCCTAGAAAACATGTCAAGATTTTCTTTCTTTAATGTTAAATAAGATGATTTCATCTGAAATTTGTGATATTTGACACTTTCTTTTAAGCCCAGTCTACGGGAATCATAAGATTGCATGAAAATACTTGCTTTATTTTTTTTAAGAAACTTTAATGATCTTGGTTTGAAAATATGAAACTTAAAGTCCTTGAATCCATCAAATAAATAACAAGAAGAAAAAAAAAATATCTTGACTTTCAAGATACAATCCTGGGGTTTTTTGAAAGCATTCTAAGTCCCTCTGATCATGCATGGCTGCAGAAGATTAACTCATTAAGGAAGAACTACTGGACTGGTATTTTTAGGAGATAGTTTATAAATTTGTTTTTCTGTGTGAGTATATGTAAAATATGTATTCATAATTTTTTCTCAAGGCATGATTAATTACTTCACTGTTGCAAAGTAGTATGAAACCTGTTGGTTTATTTGCAATATCTTTTCTTTTAGGCATATAAATTCTCTGATAGATATCAGTAAAAACCAGATGGCTTCACAAAAGATGTTTGAAAGCTGTCTCCCCTCTGCCAGAAGCTTTTCACACTCGCACTTTGTCTGGCTTCAGTGGGATTCCTCGGTGGGAGAGAACTCTTTCCATGCTCCACTGCTTGTGGAAGTAGTCATGTAACCAGCTCTGCAAGGATTAATGCATTTGCTCAGCTCCAGTGGCTACAGACTTTTAAGAGGGCTACCTCTCTGCATCTGCCTCTGGAAGGATATATATTCAGGGCATTGAAAGTCGGATAGGTAGTTAGACTAGATGTTGACAGGAAATCACTCTGAGAAAATAGCTGGAGTCCAGTAAATGCAAGGGGGGAGCCTCAAGCCCCAATGCAACATCTCTGCTAGAGCAGAATGCTCACTTAGAAATGACTGGAAGTTGTTTGGTGTTACTATTCATGGGAGTGGACTTTTAGCAGGTCAGCCCAGGTCCAGTCCAAATCCAACCTGGTCCTGTTCACTTCAAATGAACTGTGGCAGAGTAGTTTGAGAGGGTAGAGATCTCATGATACCTCTTCCAGTTAGAGCATCTTTCTGGTTCATGACACTGAGCACTCATAGACACACTAGAGTGCAGAAAACATGAGCATGCAAAAAACCCCAAACCTGGAGGGCTTTTTGGTCAGTCACTGTGTACCGTAAGAAACTGCCAAAGCAAGCCTTAGCCTTGTTCATTAGATTGCTTTGGGGCCAACAAAATAACATTTTCTGTGCACTTGTTTTGTAAACATGGACTTCTTCAAAGGATTTTCATTTTTGTGTTGCAATGCTTCAAATATTAACAGGCATAATACCATCATTAATTTTCATGGTTAAATTAGCTTTTACCGAATTTTGCAATTGCAACATTTTGGTTTCAGTGGGTGAGTGCTGTGGATCAACTGTCTTATTTGGCAAACAACTACAATGATGTTCAAACAGTTTATTATTTGACCAGCTCTTCTATTCCTACAATAATAGGAAAACAGTAAAATACAAATGTTGATGGGCAGATTGGATGGATTTTTTTTTTTGTGGGGGGGAAAGACACATTTTCTGGCAAGATATGACTAGTAGAAGGAACTCATCACTCTCTTTCGTGCACAATCTAAAAGATACATTTGTCTACTCCTACCTGTCATATCTTCGGAAAGAAATTTTTAAGTGACAGGTTTTACTTCCTTGGTTCTCTTTATCTTACTTTTATAGTGTGGCACCAGTAACTGGTTCTGCTAACTGGTAACATATCAAACCCCTAAATAGCTTCAAAGAGCTACAAATTATGCTCTAAAGAAGGAGAGAGGAAAACCCTTTCTCTTTCCTCAAAACACGGAGGTTTTTTTCCTGAGCCTGTGTAAGTCTATGGAAATACCATGGAGCTAGGGAATTCTCCATATATTTTTAAATGGACACAAACCTATGATTATACTGTGATCCTCTATGTATTACAAGATGGACCTTCTCAATAAAGGCATCTGCATGCAAAATACTCTGTTTCAGTATCCCTACAAAAACTACACAGTTCTGAAGCCAATATTGGCAAGATTTCTTTGTGATTCAGGCTTAGTATCATATCTGTGATTCTCTGCACATATGTGTTTTCTTCCATCTTACAAGTGAGACAGGCAACCTGTGTTTCTGAACTGGAGATCCAAAGCATTCAAGTCACAACAGTCTTTTAATATCTTCTGGATTTCTTTAGTTTTGTCTTTTCTTGGATGAAACAGAGGCAGTCTATGGTGCTGGGACAGTGTGAATTTTCAAAGAGAAAAGTGTGAAAGTAGTGCTAATGCAACACAAAATGCATTTATCTGCTGAGATGGCCTGGGTGATGTGGTATGCACAAACATGTGGTGTCATGGAAAGGTGTTTGGCATGACCAGCCCTGCTTTTGTGTGATGTGACTCTGTTGATCTGCAACCACATCATGTTCACCTGGTGTGGTCAGGTTAACCGTGTTCATTGTATGTTAACAATGAAGTTAAAAGTGAATAAATGGCTTCTTATTTACCTCTATCTCTCCTTTGCAGAAATGCACAAAGAAACTTGGTGATGCTTCTTTGAGTTCTTGGGTGTATGTTCTAGAAGTTGAGAGTCTGCCTGAGGGCACACAGAGCAGTTTTACCAAGTGAGGAAGGGCCTTCATCCACTCACAGTATGGTGGATTTCCACCACTGTGGATTGCACTCTCAGTACTGTGTAAGGGCAAAAATGAGAGAGTCGTCTGCTATTATGCACTGTGTGCTACTGCTCTGGTGTAAAGTTCGGACAGACTTCTGGGTTTATACAAACCTGTATCTTCATTGTTCCTTGCTCAGTGCAGCCAGCTTTTGATAGCTCTCATCATTTCCTAGTCTATTCATAAGCTATTAAAATTCCTTCTCTTTCTGCATCTCCATTGTCCTCTGACTGCCCTCAGTCTTTTTATTCACCAAATATAACAGTGCATAGTGCTAACTTCCTTGCATTTTCTCAATATCTTATACTTTCTGCTGGGACTGTCTCAATATCCAGGTTATACCATTTACTATCCTCTTTTGTCCTAGTTCCCAAGAATGATGATTCTTTCCCCCACCAGTGTGGGGCAAGAGAGAATCAACATTTATTTCTATTTGGAAGACATATTTAGAGTGGATTTTACAGGAGATATTCTATGACAGATTTATTTTGCCTCAGGTCACAGTTCAGGCTCCTGAACGAACTTTTGATGAAAAGGTGGAGTTTGACAAGTTGCTACATGAATCGTTGGTACCGGTCTCACATTTGTGTTCCAAATTTTATAATCCGGTGAAGTCATGGAAAAGGTAGCAGACCCTTGCAACTCTGGTAATAGATGTATAGGAAGCTCCTCACAAATGGACCCTTCAAAAAAAGAAACAGTTTTTTTTCACATCTAGGTGATCAAAATATTGGTTACCTGTCTTTCACCCAATTTCATTTCTTGTTATGGAACAACAAAATAATCAGATTTTAATAAGTTTAAAGGAATGGTTCATTTGGGGGAGAGGAAGGAAGGAAAAGAAAATATTTAAAATTTTTAAGCTCTTGAGGTAGTGTATGATTTGTGTTATCTGGTTATCTTATTGCAACTGCTGAAAAACTCCACTTGGGAAAGAAGACAACAAAGGATAATTTGTGGAAGTTGTAGCTGAAGGTAAAAAAGCTGGTTAGATGCCATATTTAAAATACATAACTTCTCGCATTTTGTGCATAAGCCCCTGTACCTCCTGCCCCTTAGTACAGAAAGAAAGGTTTTATTTTTTATCTCTTCCAAAAATAGTGGTTGATTTTGGTTCTTGAAGTCTAATTTCCATGAAGTTCTCATCATCATTATTCAAGATCCAAAATGATTCTGTTTATCATTTCTTTCATAAATCATGTTTGTTATTTTGTTACTCATAAATGGCAAACTTGAATTACAAAACTTGACACTCGTAATGCAGACATGCATTGGAAACCTGGAATTGAGTTTCTCTAAGTCTGACCCACTATCCACACAACATGTTGCCCTTCAACTTGTCGAAAATATTTAGAAAATTCTTGGCAGTAGTCGTGGGCCATCTATGTCATTAACACTTAGACAACTGACTAGTCAAACAAAAAACCTAACAGGAGGCATAAGAATAAATTGATGTCTTTGTTTCTTCTACTCAATTACTCTTATTGCAAAGGAAAGACCAGTTCAGCTTCAAACAAGACTGTAAAGTTTTCTTGTAAAAAACTTGCTCTCCAGGACAGGAGAAAAAGTGCTTATTTTCCAAGATTACAAAATAGATCTGTTCTGATTTGCAATTACAGATGAGCCTTTGAATATGAGGCAGCTTTTGGCTGTCTTCTGGGTCACATGGCATGAGGCACCTCGGTTTCCACATGAAAGACTCCACCTTCATTGCTTGGTCCCAGCGGCTGTGCCCAGCAGGCAGAGGCTGGAGATGATGATTTTGTCAATGGAGTTGCTTCCCTGTTTTGTATTAGGCAGAAAATTGGAAACTCCCGTCTCTCTGCCTTATTTTATCTTCCTTATAAGCAAATAGAAGCACACACATCATTGCTGGCAAGTCCATTTACTTGAAGTTTGTGGTGTTTACTCTGCTGTTTCTCCTCCTAGGAGAGGTGAGAGGCTTCTATAACACAAGTTGCCTTCTGCCACCTATGTTTTCAACTCATTTCTCTCTCCCATCAAGAATCAATTATAGAAAAAGTGCCTGCACAACTGCTCTTCTAGCCTTCTGGAAAAAAAAAAGAATGGAAAAAAAAAAGGTCTGTAATGCATTCCAAGAATGCTGGACTGCCTGTGTCCTGCTATATTTGTTTTCTATGCCTTCAGTCAAACTGGGAGTATTACCTTGCAATGCTATGCCTTTAATGTTTCTGTTAATAAATAACAGTGCCCAACAACAAATCAGTTTAGCATAACCTTCTACTTTTTTTGATCTTTCTACTGTTATACGGCACTGTCAATATCTCTGTCTCCCACTCAGTGCTACGCCTCAGGCAAGGCTTTCTTACTTGCAGGTCCTGAAGAGCACAACAGATCTAATGAATTTGTCAGGATGTCCATGTCCTTCTTTTCCCCTTTATACTGCACAACTGGTCTGAACATAAGCAAAGTAAGTAGCTGCCTGGGGCATCAAGCTGTAGGGAATGAGATTTCTGCTCTTCCCCTCAAGCTCATGCTGCCTTTGCCAGATATCTGGAAATCCCCCAACTTGCTGGGGGTGCTGCCCATCAGAGAGCGTGTGGGGGTTGTTGCAACAGTGACAACCGAGTCAGTGAGCTTTGATTCTTGGCTCTGGCCCCCATAGCATGCATTCAACAGAACTGAAGTTTATTTTTGTTCACAATACTCAGACATCTTGGTTGTCTTCCCTGACAAAAAGTAATAGCTGTACTCTATCCTGGGACTGCATTCAAACTTCTCTGTGTTGTGCTAAGTAGGTCAGCATCTTTATTATTTTTGAAGGCTCTGTTTTTCATCTGTTTATTCACTATATTTCATTATCACCAAAACAACAAAGAAAGATCCCTGTAGCAAAAGCCACAAAATTTTTTGCAAATAAAGAAACTCGAGATAGATGCTTAGTTTGAAAAGCTTATGTATGAATGGATGTGATTTTAACAACATTGCAAAACTTGGCAATATTACAAATGCTAGGATACTTCTAACTCCAACATTTATATTGCTGCAAATGGTTTTGTATAAACATGGGTACACACATGCATACATTCACATACGTATACACGCATGGTTATTTAAACACAAAAATAGCAAATGGAGAGTAAGAATGCTTTCACAAACAGCTGTAAGTGTGGTAATATGATTCTTGAGGAATAACAGCATTACAGATTCTTGCAAAACTGCAGTTGGAGCTGAGCAAAATGCCAGAGATTCTCCCTTTTCTTTTACTCTGGTATTTGTTAAATAACATGGTCAGGATCAGTGCCAGCATCCTACATTAGTAAGACTGACTTTATGATGAAGGAGGGCAGCTAAGAAAATAAGATCTTTAGAGATGTAATTAGCAGTACTCTTTGTGCAGTACCTTGATCAGAGTATTTCAGAGTATTTCAGCCTAACTTTGGGTCGTGTATGGGAGTGTGGGTCTGGGTCTTTTTTTTTTTTTTTCTTGGCCTGTAATCTTCTATAAAAACAGTAAAATCTCAGGGTAAAGTTGATTATAAAAGAATCCAAGTTGCTCCATTCTTTTATGAGAAATATCTAATAAAATAGCAGATATCTATTCATATTTCTGGTGAAATTGTAATACAATAATGAGATATACTGGTGATGAGTTACATTTAATTTCAGTTGCACAGACTCAGTTACTTGTTAAGTTGCTCTGCTAAACCATCGCAATCCACTTTCAGTACCAGATCAGACTTTTATATCCTGTTTTCAACAGGGAGTGATGGCAGAATTTCAAAACAAAGGCATCCAGATTAGTTGCTAATGTGCTTCTAAAACACCTCTGATGTTATTATAAAAGGGTATGATATGTTTACCAGCTACACAATTATATCCCACCCTGATGCAGCATTAGGCTGCAAGCAACTGCAGGAGACTGTGTGATTATTGAAATAAGCAGTCTAAGGACAGTTAACCAGATAATCATTTTGGGTATTCATTTAACAGTAACTCTGAGAGGAGGTTTTAATGATGATTGTGGCTGCAATGTGACGATTGCGGCACAGCCTTTACAAGAAAAACTGTGGAATGGTGTTTTGGGTGCACATCCTCTCTTCTGGATTAAATGAAGACTGGGTATAATGATAATAGGGCATCTTCCCTTCAGGTCCAGATTAGAGCTGTCTATAAACTGTGCAGACCACTAAAAGAGTGAGACATGTCAGAGATTATTGTGTTAGAAAAGAACATGATACATGGCTAGGTTCTCTCCTAACCTTTATTTGTTTTGTCAGCTCAGCCAGCAAGGGAATTCTAAAGGTGGCCATCACAGGCTTTTAAAAATGAATGCTGCATGTATTTTTAAAAGGATAGTTATCTACAATTTTAGAAAAAAAATATTCTTTTTGTTTGAGATAAATCTTTTCATTAATATTGGGCTAGACTCATTAGTACTTTTCTTGGGTTGGAATGTCCTTTTTGAGGCCAGATGTAAGAAATGTTTTTCTATCTTAGAGATGGATGACAAGGCAACTTGGGTTACAGATGTCAGTCAGTTAAAATGGCATTTTCTATTGTGCAGAACTGCAGTGGTCCATTTAATGCACTACTCTCATTTCAAAGTTCTCTCTTTACTGTCTTTTACTTAATACTAAGTTGGTAGATGCAATCATGCTTGAACTTCTTAGTACTGGAGGAAAATACTGACTAATACTGGAACACAGACTTGCAAACAAACAAGTCTTTTAAAGCTACTGCACTAGGGAGAAATTTTCTTGACAATCCAAAGTACATTGATACAGTCTTTAAAAAATGCAAACTCTGCAAAGAAGCATGAGGCAAACTTCTCAAAATGTGTTACAAAAAGGTCATTTGTAAACATTCTCTCTCTTACCATTTAAAATATGTGAGCAATGGAATTCCCTCGTTTCACTGCCAGCTCTCTTGAGTCCTAAAAAATAAAGAAGGGTGGAGAAAATATTTTATTAATTACAGTGTTTCCATTGAAAGTGCTATCAACAGTATCAACAGCAGTGCCAACAACTTGAAGTGTAACCTTCCCCCAGCACTGCCCCCATGCAGCAAGAATGCATGCCTCTCCCCACATCTGTCCAGATGTCCATTACAACATGATGAGCCCTCCACAAGTATCTATTGTACCATAATGAGCATCGCAACCCTCCTGCAGAGAAAACACATCAGATGAGGGTGTGGGAGGACTGTGAACAGCACTGTAACCGTAACTGTTTGTACTAGGTGCTGGGAAGGATACTGAAACTATTTTGCAGCATGAAGGGGCGGCTGTGTAACAGTGGTTCTGGCATGGACTCCTCAAGCTTTCAAAGACATTAAGCTGTTTTTGTAATGTTTTTGAAACATTCATACGGAACCATTTATTTGTGGGACTGCTCTGCTCAGTTCAGAAATAGAAGACTGTGAGAAAAACATGAATTTATTGTGGAAAAATATCAAATTTTGATTTGTAGTGAATATATGTTTATTGCAGAGGAGAGGGATTCTGGGTAACAAGGCATATATTGTTCCCCAAATAAAATAGGGTCGTCTTGTCTAGTGGATATTCTGATCTGTAAGTTAGCCAGTCAAGGCATAGCTTTTTCAAGAAATCTATATTTGGAGACCAGAAGTGATGGTCTGTTACCACCTAAAAATTCATCAGTTTCTGTAATTTAAATGCCAGGTTTATTTTTCTCAAGCAATCTCAAACTTACTGTAGCTCAAATATATTTTCTGTATCCTCCTGTAGGCTTTTCTAAGGTGACTTACCTAGTCCCTGTGTAAATGCCTCATTTCCATTGTCTTTGCAGGTGACAAAAGGGAGATCTTTGGACCTTACATTTACTAATATTTTTGGCATATTTTGGCATATTTAAGGATTCCTTTGTAGGTGTGTAGGTATGGAGAGTGGCTTGCACATACACTGCTGACCCTTCTGGTACATACTGGCCACACTCATATTATCCTTCTTGGGGGTCAGGACCCATAGAGTGGCCATTAACTTTTAATAACTGTGTGTTTTTCTTTTCAGTTCAAAGTATCCAGAACAATGAAATATGTTGCAGTCCACCAAAACTGTGATGTTTTTGGCATGAAATGTCTCTCACATCCTGAGGTACCTGGAATGAAGACAAGTTGGGATGCTGGAGGCAGAAGTCTCTCCAGGAAACTGTTTGGGGCTGTCATGGACTGATGGTCCCAAATCAAGACAGTCCCTATCTGTACTGCCTGCCCAAAGTAGTTTCTGCTAGCTGAGGCCAGTCTCTTTCAAAGACAAGGAGCTGACTAAGCTCGGAAGGTGCCCAGAAGAGATCTAGCAGCTTTATAGGGGTGAATAAGCAGTAAACCAGAAGAGTTAGACAACCTGGAGGCCCATGAACTGGATTAGGGAGGTCTGTGGACTCCTTGCAATTCTTGCAAGTGATGTTATATTTGTACACCTCTGTACATGAGCAATAAGGAGCAGGCTAACAGAAGTGGTGCCAAAAGAGATGCAAAAGATATTTTAATGAACCAGTGAGCACTTTACCTTCTGGAGATTTCCTCTCCCAGTGAGTAATAATTGCTGTTTGACCAGTATATTGATCTCAGACCTCTTACTTGGTGGCCCATCATATGCTTATCTGCTAACTTTATGTAAATAGAGGGTGATTTGATTTGTTATCCCATAATCAATAGCTGGATAAAGCCGCAGCTGATTTTTTTTAAGCACACAGTGTTCCATGGGGTTGAGCTAACAAACCACACAACTACAGTCACTTTTCCAGGGTACTAATCTATAGTAAAAATACCACATGGCAGAAATCAAACAGCATGAAATGGGATGTTCCTCTGTATTGAATCATTCCTCACTGCAGCATCAGTGACATTTAGAATAGTGAAAAGATTTGTATGTGTGTGGCAAAAAGAAAGGTTTTTATGCTCCTTTAGCCTGCACACACCAAATCTGACATTCTGTTTATATCCCTTTCTGCACTCTGCTGACTTTCTAAAGAAATAGCAACATCAGAAGTATTGACAATGGGCAAACAAGCAAAAGCAGTTATTTGTATCTATTCAAAGATAATTCAATTTAAACTAAATCCAATTTGGTTCTATTCATTGAAGTGTTTGTGCTCATTTCTCATACTGAAGATTTAAGCTGTTTTACTGGCAACACCTGTTAAGAGTAGATTTCAAGAATTTGTTGAAAGCAGGTGTCAAATTGTCCTTTTACAACCATATTGTAAATCAACAATCAACATGCTGTGCTGATTACTTAGGAAAGCCTGTGACATACAGGGTAGCTGATTTCCTGGGTGCATGTGGAGGCCAGAAGAGGTTGTGAGGATCAAAATAGGTCATATTAAGTAGAATTATGTATATCGAATTCATTGCATGGTATTATGGCTAATCTACAGGAATCCTAACTCCTTGGTGAATCTGTGCCAGGCATATTAAATTGGGCTGGGAGTCAGGTGAGAAGGGCTTTAGTACTGGTTTGATGATCAGTCTGCTCTTTGACCTTGTGTGAGCCAGTCCACCTTTCTTTTATGTGTTTTAATTATTGCTTTATACCATATGTTCTTTGCAGCAAAGACCTCGTGTTAGATCCAGGAAAGGACTAGGATACCTGAAGCACCACCTCCCAGAGAGGAACCCCTGGCAGCATCTAGCCTTCCCCGGAGGAAACACAGGGCCAGTCTCAGAAACAGGGATGGAGAGGACCTGATGGCACTGCTGTGCTCCTGCTCTGCTCTCAGATCCCACACATCTTGAATTATTTCTCGTGCATTAGCTCAGGAACAGACAGACCCCCTGCTGGATCAGTCTCTGCAAGGTTCTTGTGACAGATCTGCTTGCAGCCTGGGGCAAGGAGACCCCAGTCTTGGCAGAGGCCTTGTGGTAATATCAGAACATACACATGAAGCAACAGTAAGATTTTTCTTTGAGGGTAAACAGGCTTTGATAGTGACTTAAAGGACTAACTAGCAGGATACGACCTGACTGACTAAACAACTTCCATTCTACTCCAAAACCAGAGAAAACAGTGTAATTACCTTAATGAAAAATATGACTGCAACATCATTGTTCATTAGATGGCACATTTGATGAAGGACAATTTGTTCTAACAACATTATGCTATTCATTGTTTTAATGAAATACATAACAGTTAAACACTACTTAGAACACAGTGGAATAGAACTATAGAATCATAGAATGTCCTGAGTTGGAAGGAACCCACTAGGATCATCAAGTCCAGCCCCTGTCCCTGCATAGGACAACCCCAAAAATTCACACCATGTGTCTGAGGGCGTTGTCCAGTCCCTTTTTGAACACCGTCAGGCTTGGGGCTGTGACACCTCCCTGGGGAGCCTGTTCCAGCGCTCCACCAGCTTCCGGGTGAAGAACCTTTTCCTCATGTCCAACCTAAACTTCCCCTGGTGCATCTTCCCACCATTCCCTTGAGTCTTGTCATTGGTCAACAGAGAGAAAAAATCAGCGCCTGCCCCTCCTCTTCCCTTTGTGAGAAAGCTGTAGCCACGATGAGGTTTCCCCTCAGTCTCCTCTTCTCCAGGCTGAAAAAAACAAATTACTTTAGCCGCTCCTCATACGGCTTCCTCTCCAAACCCTTCACCAACTTCATAGCCCTCCTCTGGACACTCGCTAGTAGCTTAATATCTTTGTTATCCTGTGGTGCCCAGAACTGCACCCAGTGCTCCAGGTGAGGCCGCACCAGTGCAAAGCAGAGCGGGACAATCCCCTCCCTGCCCGGCTGGCAATGCTGTGCTGGATGCACCCAGGACACGGTTGGGCCTCTTGGCTGCCAGGGACACTGTTGGCTCATGTTCAACCAGAACCCCCAGATCCTTCTCTGCAGAGATGCTCTGCAGCGTCTTATCCCCCAGCCTGTATGTACAGCCAGGGTTGCCGTGTCCCAGGTGCAAAATCAGGCACTTGCACTTGTTGAACTTCAAGCGGTTGGTGTTTGCCCAGTTCTCCAATTTGTCCAGATGCCTCTGCAGGGCCTCTCTGCCCTCAAGAGTGTCAACAGCTCCTCCCAATTTTGTGTCATCAGTGATCTTACTTAGTATGCCATCAAGTCCTGCGTCCAAGTTGTTTATGAAGGCATTAAAGAGTACTGGCACTAAGATGGATCCCTGCGGAATCCCACTAGCAACTGGTCACCAGCCTGACATAACCCCACTTACTAGAACCCTTTGAGCCCGGCCCATCAGTCAATTGCTCACCCACTGCATTGTGTGTTTATCCAGCTGTGTGCTGGACATCTGGTCCAGGAGGAGACTGTGAGAGACAGCATCAAAGGCTTTACTGAAATCCAAAAAGGTCACATTGACAGGAAGCCTGTGAGTGAAATATTAAGTGGACCTGTCAGCCATCTGTATGTTGTCTTGAAAGCATGAAACGGATTTGAAAAATGCAGATCATAGTGATTGTACTTCATTCCCAATAACCAGAATCAGGCTGCGAAGAAGCACGTAGCTCTGTAAAAACAGTCAGTCATAATACTGGTATAACAAGACATATTGATGATAAGGATTTACAAGAATTACAGAGAACTGATCAAGTGAGTGTTTCAGAAAGGACAGATTTGTGTAGGAAAATTTCTCTTTGGTTAGCTTTCAGTTTAGCTCTTCTCAGTTGACCTAAAATCTGTCTTCACCGCTTTGATTTTAGGTTGCTAAGTAAACCAGCACTATCATTTTATCCATTCAGCAAGGTCTCTTTATGTCTAACATATTTCAGATCTTCAGAAAATTTTCACCTATTGAAAAATTATATAATTAACATATTTGGGTAGTACTTACATTCTGGCAGTCCTTAGGCATTAAAAAAAAACTTGCCAAATGAAAGTAGAAAAATTATTTGCTTGCTTTCCTTTTAGCTTGCCTGGATGACACTAATAGTTGTTGGCTAATTACTTACCAGAAGTAAATATGTAGTAGAAAATAAGTTACATGTTGTTTCAGACTATAAAATAGTGAGCATGTAAAGTCAGAATAGCTATAACAGTTGAAAACAACCACTGAAAGGAAATTTTCCTAAGTAACAAAGCAGCACCTTCTTTGTTCAAGGGTACGCAGCCTCTTAGGCAGTGCCCCACTTATTTTTTGGATGCTAGATCTGAGAATGGACTCAGAGTTCAAGAGCTAGGGGAGCATAGAGAGTGGGGTACCCCAGAGGGGTGGCCCTGGCACGTGCTGGCTTGTGGGGAGAGATGAGAAGTCCCTGGTAACAGCAACACCATTTTTTTAATGTGATCTAGGAAGCAGGGAGCTCAGCTTCCCTTCTTCTGCAGTTTTAGGGAATTTGAACTGGAATTTTTCCACTCAAAGGAAAGTTAGAGAAGGAGAGATACAACTAACATTCTCCAGGCTGAGCAGCCCTGAAGACCAAATCTCACCGTCCGTGTGCAAGTGCTGTAACCATTCAGCTCATGTGCTAAAATGAGGATAAGGATGCCCATTACCATCAGTTGGGACTTCTCTTCAGAGTGTATTTAAAAAGGAAAGCAGTTTTCACTGCGCTTGTAAGAAGTTTGATCCTTTCATGTGTTACATGTGAACAAAGTGTGTGTTACTGGATTGATTTCCTCCAGTGGGCTTAGGGATCACTTTGTTTAGTTTCTGCTTCCTCAAGAGATTTAGCAGGAACTAAGTGCCTGACAGCTGATGGCCCTGGGCCATTTTTAGTCAAGAAGGATGCAGAGACATTTTGGATCAGGAGACAAGGTGTCTAATGGTTGCAAAACCCTCCAGGGAAAGAATTTGGAGAATATTTTTGGATGGGGCATTTTTATATGGATCTAGATTTTCCTTCTGGGGACCTGACTTGCAATTCTCCTTAGGTACCTCCTAAACTAACTGTTTTTCTTGCCTCAAGATTAATTTTAATTCTCACTTGTCTTTGATTTTAGTTCTGTATTCTCTTTTTGTTTTAAAGGTTTAACTTGTTCATAACTATAGAAAAATCCTATGTGCTATGATTATCCTTCAGTGATTACAAAACTTTATGTTCTGTCAGTAAAAGCAAGTGGTTGCTGCCGACCCAGTTGTAACAGCAAATTAAACATCTAACAGCAAATATTTAATTTTGCTTTTTTTCAAACTTTTGTGCTTTTGAAGTAAAAATATCGTGGCACTGAGAAACTTGGAAATGGACTCCTTGCTGTAATCCTGAGGAAACTAAATGAGCTTCCCATTCTTCTTTGTCAGCATGCGCAAGCAATGTTAGGAGAAGTCATTGTTGAGAAACCTTCAAAAATCTGCAATGAGGCCACTCCTTTGAAAGCCCTGAGCTTAGTAGTTGTCAGGCTGATATCAGCAGCAGGGTCTGAATTTGAGCTTTCTCTATTACCCCTGGCGCAATAAGATGGATCTGCCTGTGATTTCCTGTTCACTTCCACCAGGCATAAAATTTGGGAAATTCGTGTGATCTTCCATTTCCATGAACAGCTGTAGACTCTCCTTCAGAGACTTTTTGCCCACATCCCAGGAGCAGATGCCATCTCCTACTCTGATTTCCCTGCAAAGCTCACCCCTGTTCAGAAAATGATTTAAATATCTCTCTCAGTGGGAATTGAAAAGAAGACGTCAAAGTGCTGGAGAAAAGAGGAAGAAAGTGAAGTAACTGCAGAGGATGTAGATAGCCAGAGGGAATGAATAGATCTGAGAGTATGTGTGTAAATTGTTTGACTTTGCTCAGTCCATACATAGCCTTTAACTGCTTGTAACATCAGCACAGAGAAAGGGATCTGAGGTTTCTGCAGACAAAGATGGTTCATCTGGCACGGTTGTCATCACCAAGGCTAGTCTCACCAAATAAAAGACAAAAGGTGCTGCACTTGCTTCCATGTGTCACACAGACCTTTAGAAAGCTCCACATTTCAGGCTCCACACAAAGCTGAGCATCTCCTTGTCAGCTGCTGGGTGAGCCTGCCTTGCGCTGTGCCGATACAGACGTACCCTGGGCATGCTCCATCCACCTCCAAGGCAGTGCTGCTGTGCATCCCCAAGTGTTGCAGGAGGGAGTGTGGGGTTGCAGTGAATTGCACCATTTCATTAGGTTGACAGCCAGGAGCTGTCTAGCGGAATCAGGATAGAGCTGTTACTCTACATATGAATCTGCATTGATTTGTCTGATAGTCTTGATTGTTCATCCCTTGTTGCAAAAAAGTACAGGTACATTTTCCTGTACATTTACTCTATTTTATATTTCTTTATCTCCCCCTCACCCCCTTTTCATGATTTCCTTATTTTTCCCTACTTATTTTATATTTCCTTTTATACTTCTTAAAGGTGTTCCATCAGAAAATGGCTTGCTTTGCATAATTACAGTTGGTTTTTGTGGTTTGTTTTTTTTCACTCCAGAGCTCTTTTCTCTAAATTCCCTGTGCTGCTCCTCCTCCACTCCACCCCAAATCCCAGATTTTGTCAGAAATCTCACCGTTCAATGTATTTGCAACAGAAAAATTATTATATTCCAAAATATTTTAGTTTAACCTGGCAGACAGCTAGACATCACACATAGCTGCTTGCTCACCTGCCTGGGATGGGGGAGAGAATTAGAAAAAAAGGTAAGCTTCATGGATTAAGATAAAGACAGTTTAACAGGACTGAAAGGGAAATAATAACAATAAGAACAACACCACCACCACTACCACTACTACCACTACCACTACTACAACAACAACTACTACTACTACAACAACAACTACTACTACTACTTGAATACAGTAAAACCAGTGATGCACAATGCATTGGTCAACACCCAGTTATCGATGCTCAGCCTGTCCCCAAGCAGTGGTTCTTGTGACCAGCTTCCCCCAAAATATATGCTGGGTATGACATTGTATGGTATGGAATATCCCTTTGGCCAGTTGGGGTCAGCTGTCCTGGCTGTGCCCCCTCCCAGCTTCTTGTGCACCTGCTGTGGTGTGAGAAACTGAAAAGTTCTTGACTACTTAGCAAGAAGTAAAACATCAGTGTATTATCAACATTATTCTCATTCTAAATCCAAAACACAGCACTATACCAGCTACTAGGAAGAAAATGAACTCTCTCTCAGCCACAATCAGGACACACAATGATAACTGAAAGGAAACAAAATCAATACAAGGGAAACAAAGGTAATCTTAGACAAAAAAAATTGCAGTTCATGAGATTACTTTCTCTGGGCAGGAAGAATGAAGCTTCATTAGAATAGGAAAATGTATCCAGGTTTGCATTTCATCTTCTGTTCTTAGCTTAACTGTCTTTGGGCTTCCTTTTTTACTTCCCTTTCAAAGTGGAACGCACTGATCTGTGTCAGGTTTCTTGCACAAGGTCCTTGCCTTTCCTCTGTGTGACCCCTTGATGTGCAGTTCTGCTGTGAGATCTAGAAGGAACCAGCCCAAATCAGCAGTGGTTATGGACTTCTGGAAGGCACAGCTTGTTAAGTTTCATTCTAATAAAACTTGCAGTTGAAGAAAGACCTCTTCCCTTCTTTCTGGAAAAGGTGTCTGCTGGACTGACGTCACACATATGACAGGAATACACAAATCCAGCATTTTGTCCACTTACTGGTGGGTATCTCCTGGGGCAGAGCAGACTTTTAAGTCCCTGTCTCCACTCTGCTTCTTTCTCCCTGGCTCAGCACTGACTGCTGACACTGGCAGAATCACCTCAGCTTTCACAAGCCCAGCTCCTGAATGAGCTTTTCTGAATGTGGGTGCATTAACCTGGTGGAGGAGAGGCTGCCTATTACATTGTATTTGAACAGCTCCTGCCGTGTAGTGGCCTGCTGGCATTAAAGAAGTACAGTTTAACATTGGTGTGAAGGAAAGAGACTTTCTAACCCAAAATCCTAAGTTTTAATTGTGATGCTAAGATCAAGGAAATATTTCAGTAGTTGCACTGATTTGAGTCCATGATTTGAAATTCTGCATCTCTCAGGGTCAAAATACTTTTCATTCTTCTATGAAGGGTTTTTACATTTGTTTTACACAGATATTTCTCACAGCAGTACAGGAGTACAGACTTCCACCTTTCTGTCCACTGTTTACAGTAGACCAAAAAAATGCAGGGTGAAGGAAGATACAGTAATTAACTGGATGTTCTCTAAGGGCTGTCATATCACTTTGCTGTCACAACAAGTGCCTTTGTGGAAATTAATTTCCTGCCAAGCATCAAACACTGTCTACTCTATAAAATAATTTACACAACCTTTTTACACCTGTTTTAGTTACACTTCAATAGTTATTTCTATCAGAAAACAGCTTTCAATAGAATAATTTGGTGGTCACTCATACCTATCTACCTTGCCTTACATTCTTGAAGTGACAACCCTTCGGTTGTCATTTTATGTCAAGAAAATAATACATACATTTTCATTACTAAAACTTCTTGATGAATGAAGGTGCTAATACAAACATCAATCACTCATATTGCTGAACTAATATGTTGCCACTGAGGAATGCTAAAGAGAAGAAGGAAAGGAACTGGAAAGTGTGTCTGTCAGTGCTCATTAATGACAATGAGCATGCAAAACATCTGCTTCACTTTATAGCGTCTCCATAAAGAGAACCTAGAAGTATCAACACAGAAATGTTAATAAAACAGAAAGAGGTTTGGGAATAATTCTGTCTGGCCCAGTTACCTAATTAGCACTTTCATCTGCAAATAGCTCTAAAAATCTTCTCTGCTAGGTAAGATACGTGTATCAGTTGCTACTTTTATAATTTCATCAAGCCACAACAGAAGAGGTCGTGCTCTGCTTCCTTCATCTGTCTTGAGTTTCTTTCCCTTCAGTTTTTATGTAATTTCCAAGTCAGAGGCTCTAACAATAGCTGATATGGCTTATCTACAGCTACTTTTCCCAATTTAACATCTTGGGAAAAACAATTCAGTTCAATCAAGACATCTCTCTTGACTCTCTCTTTTCTGCAGTGAATGAGAATTCTCTTTTTCATGGCCTTTATCACATATCAGGAGTTTTTTTGAATGAAATACCTCCTTGTCCTCCCTGTCCCTCTCCCATATACTGTGTTTTACAGCTGGTGACCATACCATCGTGAAACCTAATTTTAAGTATTTGGGAGAGCATCTTGGTTAGCTTTAGCTCCTCTCAGTGCTGGATGCAACAGCTGAATTAGTGGCAGTGAAGACATTTGGTTTCCTGCAGTGGTTTTATTCTCTGTTAGAATGCCAGATTCAGAGCTTTATTAAAATGAATACAGGCCACAATTCTTTGAAAAGCTTATTCCAGACGAACCTATAACGCAGGTTTGGATGAAAATGAGGATTAACTTATGAACCAACCTGTCCCAGTTCCCCTGATCTCTTAGGGTAGAAGGAGGACAGTGAATTCACCTTAGTGTTTCCTACCTAAATTAGACTATTTTTACAGGTAATTTCATCTCAGTAGACTTCATATCTTGTAGATAGAGGACCCTGTAGATACAGATGCTGAAATGCAGTCCATCTGGGAGATTTCTAACAGCATTTTGCATGTTGCCAGTACCCCTAACATTAGTTCTAAGGGGATACTAAAATTTCCACTGTTCATCAGGTGATCAGCCCATGCACATGTGCTTTTTGAAACATTGCTAGTCAATGTCTGAGTATATGATCAACAGGCTACTAGCATTCCATGAACATACTGCTTTAAAAGAATATTTCAAATAATAAAAGGAAAGTACCCAGAAATATAAAATGTATTTCTTCTCCTCTGGCCACCTTCTTCTCCTTGGGAAAACATCAAAGAAGTAAAAAATGTTGCTTTTCAACCTATATGGCCATCAGCCTTTTCTGTGTTGCTCAAAACTAATATTAATTGCGATCACACAGTTCCCTCCCCTCCAACTAAACAAAGAATGATCCTCTTTCATGCATAGAGTCCTTTTCATTTCTGCTGGCATTTGACTCAGTACTTGTATGAAATTGTTGATGAGATTCATAGGGAAGCAGTGAAAATGCTCTATATTTTTCTCATTTCAATTGAACTGAGGGCTGAACAAAGGCATGAATGTTTTTCCTCTGATGTATACGTGTGGTTTAGCTTAATACATTGCCAGCCGTGCAGCAGCATTCTTCCTTTCCAAGAAATCAATAGAGAGCCCTCTGTACTATTGGGGTTGAGCTGCCAAGGGGTGAAGAAATATGTCTAAAGACAGAGGAATGAAACAGGGCATAGGACTGAACAGAGGAGGTACTCCATGTAAGCTGTCATGGAGCTCATTGCCCAAAGGATATTGCAAATGCTGAAGTATATCTGGGTCCCAGAGAAGAGCTCAAGAGAAAACTATTTAGAGTCAAGTGGCTGTGAAGTGGCCTTAAAGAGCCTGGTCTTGGGAGGGCATTTGCAACATAGATGAAGCCTTGGGTTGAACAAAAAAATATTTTGTTTTCCTAAGGCATTTGTGTTCTTTAGCAGTTATCAGTTGCCATAGTGATTGACGGAAAACGGATTTTTACATAGGATCACAATGGTGCCACCCCTGTATCTTTACTGTTTTCTTTGAGGATCACAGTGATACCCAAACAGCTTTGGAATCAGGGGAATTCAAAGATGCTTAAGTTAGCTTTATAACTTCCTGTCTGGAGACGTGATGATTGCTCCTTAGCTGCAGCTCAGAGATGTGGGTTTAAAGTGTCTTACTGTTTCTAGGGTAGCTTTCTTGTACATAAAGCACATAACATTGTTAATGGCACATTGCCATACCTGTGGAGGAAATGCAAAACTTAAGCATGTCCTTAAGTGCTTCTCTGGACAGTGGCCAGAACAGTCAGCAACTTGCATGTATAATGATCAAGTCCTTAAGGAGTGCTCAGTCAGACCTTCCTTCTATAACCTAAGAAAAGAAAAATAGAACAGAAAAGAAATGTCTCAGTACTCCAACACCTCTCAGTTATCTCTGTGAACTCAAAAGCAAAAGCTCTCAGGTGAAAAAACCCTCCTTAATAAGAATTTTTATGTATGAGCTGTATTGAAGCTGATGGTCATCTCACAGCCTCAAGGCTATAGGTAAAATGCTTCAGAATTCTCTTTCCAGCCTGTTTCTTTGGGCTGAGGGGATGAGGACTCTATATCTAGTGCAATATTTAGAATCCCTGAGTTTCCATTCCAGTTACTGTAGGATGTCTGAAATGGCAGTAGGTGCCTCGGTGTCTCAGGACCTATGTTTATATTACTGGGTAGTAGCCTGGTTCTCCAATCTCCATTGACTACTTCAGATACTGTAGGCACTTAAAACACATGCACCTATGTTTTAGAGTCCAAACTTTGAGCTGAATCCTACTCAGACTTCCTCTCAAAGAACAGACACAGTCAGTCCTACAGAGATGTTAGGAAACTAACAGTTCCCATTGAGTCAGAAGAACTTGGCATCGCTGCTCTTTCAAGGCAAATATCACTAATCCATGTATGTCTATATATTAAAATATAGGATACAATTCACTAGGGCCTCAGCCTGGGTGGCTATGCTGTAAGAGGAATTGCACATGTTTTGCCGTAGTGACTGTTCTTAGCACCTAAGCCATGGGGCATTGTAATGTGGACTGGACTCAGTGGGGTCTCATGCTTTTTTCCTACATGATCTTTCATTTTGTGAAGGAAGGAAATGCATCACAAATCACTGCATACTGAGCAAAAGGTTAGTGGACTAATCTGAAGCTGTACAGCAGTAAATGTGTAGAAGGTATGGCAACTGCTACTAATATGCATAAGATGCACTTCTAGCGGTGAGAGATGCAGCATCTCTGCTGTGTTTGTGGTATTTCTTCCTTAGTTATAAACACAGGCTTCACATTGATGTGGATAATGTCTAAAAGGCTTGTCCAATTCTTTACAATTATTTCTTTTATCCCCTAGTTTATGTAGAAATAATTTGAAAGTCTAAAGGATTTTTTATACATGCACTCAAACACTAATGGAAAGTGCATAGAAAGCACTAATAAGTGGAAGTATGTACTGAATTCTTATTCATTTTTTATTCAATCAAGGTCTGTCTGGATTTCCCCAGTTGCAATTCAAATTTATTAAACTTAAGGGCAGAACGGATGCAGGGACTTTCAGTCAAATGTTCAAAACATTGCTAAGAGTAAGCAATAAAAAAATCAGTAGCTTCCATTTCTTTCTTAAATTGTGACATCATAAACCTTAATGCAGGAAGATTTTTTTAGGATTATTCTACATGAAAAGATGTATCATGGCGCAGAGATCTTGGATTAATATCCAGTAACAGATTTGGTTCATGATGGTGCTAAAATGACGTGGCTATACCAGTGCTGGGACACTAACTCCTATCTCTACATGGCTCTGCACTGTGCCATGGAGAGCTCCCAAGTTTTTTTCTTTCTTCCTTCTTTCCTTCGTTTTTAAAAAAATTCTGAGTATTGTAATAATAATAACAAAACGGCAAGAATTGTCAACACTAAATTTGTGTCTTCTTTGCACTGAGCTCTTTTTAATGCCTTTTATATCTGTTCCCTCACTAGTAAGTTTGACTGGTTTTCAGATTCAAACACCTGCATGTGGTTACAGCCTAGGGCATTATGTGGTCACAAGATGTCTAAGCCTCTTTTAGGAGTCAGTCTAGAGCATATATTGCCATTTGAGACCTGGGGCACCCATCTGGCTTCTAAATGCAACTTTGATAGGTCACCCATAGGTCCTGCTTCATAAGGGCTATCACCATACAAATATTGTGGCTATCCCCAGGGGTTTCAAAAGTAAACTCCAATGTTTAGGCAACTGAATTGAATCCTACATCTCCACAAGTTATGGTGGCTGTTTGGACACCTTGTTCAGAGCAAGCACCTACACTGTAGATGTCTACGTTTAGGTGGCCAGATCCCACCCTTCTGTCTCCAGGTACCTCAGCACTGTCATATTTGGGTATGTGGTAGAAGGAGGGGGATGTGCCAGAGGATTTCCTGAGCCATTTGCTTTGGCAGGCCAGGCCTAATGCCTCTCTTGTGCCTCCTTCAAAGCTAAAGGAGTGAAGGAAATATATGTGTGGTGGAATGTAAGCTTTCCAAGATAATTAAATATTTTGAAAACAGTGATTAACTGTGTAAATAAAGACAGCAGTGTTGAAAGGAAAAGACAAACACTGTGACCCACATTAACTGCAAAATTGAAGCCAGTCAGGCTAACAACTGCGGTTTAAAAAGAAAATAATCCTTTCCAGTTAGACACACAACCAATCTTCTTCATTATTGCAATAATTTTTCTCTGCAAATGTTTAAAGGGAATAGAGTCACACCTAGTAAGAAACAGTTCATAAGTGTAGAGGATTACTGAATGCTGCTCTTTGATGCTCTTTTCCCAAGTGCTGTACAAAGGAGACATGTAGACTACAGCTAATTTTACATGTCAGTGTTTTTCTCTTCTAATAGATGGCTTGCAGCATCACTGCACATGGGTAATAGTTAACCTCCCCCTCACCCCCTAACCAATTTGCAGTAGAAAGGCATTTCTGCATGGAATCTGTAAACAAGATGCCCAGCAAATTAACACATTCCATTTCCAGCCTCTGCAATCAAAGCACAGCTGAAAAGGATGGGATACTGGAAAAGCAAGATTAGGGGTATGGAATGAATGGTTGTCACTCGCTTTTAAAAAAACAAGTGTAGCTTTACAAAGCACATACTAAGCAGCACAGACGATTGCTGCACATGTCTCAGAGAAGCTCACAGGTCTGACTTGCTGGAGGAATGCCTATCTGGAGGTTACCTCAGTCCTACCTGCTGTCTACCTTGCCATAGAGTCTTCTGCCTCCACCATGGTGATGACCCAGTGAATCATATGGGAATTGCTGCATCTTAGGATAACTCAAAACTATTGCTAGCCAAAGATGTTGAATTCCTACCAGAGTGAAGTGGCAGAGGAGGTCTTCAACCTCTCCTAAGAACTCTCAAGAAAAAGCAGATCTAGAGCTTTTAATTTTTTTCCTGTTCTATATCAGCAAGAAACTCTGTATTCCCTTTATGGTTGTTCAGCTGTGTTGGGCAATAGTTTTACTGCTCTGCTTGTTAACTGCTGGAGATGCTCCACTAAGAAGAAAAATATGTATCAGGTGCTGTTTCGTAGAACTCACATCCTGTGATAGTCACTGAAGTTGAGTTCAAAGCTGTTTCAGATGGATATCCTGGACTCCATCTAACATACCAAGATGATATGGGTTTCCTATGAATCATGTGCCATTTTACAAGCCCCATATGGATGTTTTGGATACCCTGTGGTGTCTCAAAAGTCCCCACCTGCAAATGTGTAGGCATCTGAGACCCGAGGTGTTTATACAACCCTGGCTCTTTTGTTTCATATCCTTGAGGGACACTGTGGCCAAAATTCCATCTGGAATTTTGGATTGGATGAAAAGTTAATTGAAAAAAAATATATTCGGTGCTGATTTATCACAGGATTGTAAAACCACCGACTTAGCATTTTGATAAATCACTCACTAAGAGATGCCTAAAGAAACACTGAAAACACTTTAAAGGCTGAGTTTACTCTTAGCAAACACATAGTTACGTTTGCAGTCATTCTTGAATCCTGGAGTGAAATGGTCTGTAGCTGGATGACAGACACATCTTTAGTCTGCTCTTTCTGAGTTCCCACCAAACAGCCTTGTGTCGACACTGTCCATGGGCTCTGCTGCAGCTCAGGTGGATGGAGCTCCCTTTTAGCCACAAGGCTAACCTCATGTATGTGGAAAACCACTCTTTGTGAGACAAGGCAAAAATTACTTTTATAGGCCAAAGCATATCCTTCTTTATACTGTGTGGTGACACAGCCTGCATGACAATGAAATAGTTGGTATCGCAATAGGAAATTTTTTGCCAGCCTTGCTTGCACATGTAACTACCTCCCCATCTTCTAACTGCTCTTCTAATGAATGACATTAACTGTTGCACAGCTGATGATTCAAATCTCTCAGAATTCCATTACCCGCATTCTCATTGTAACTGTAGAAGTTATTTCCAATAAAGTAATTCTTTTATTAATGAAATCTAGCATTACTGCACTATAAAATTTGAGCATATACCATTATGTCCCATTCACTGCAATAGCAGTCATCATCTTTAAAAATTACATAGAAAGATATGAGTTTCAATTATAAGGCATCTCAGTAAAAATAGAACATGCAGCTAAATGCAGCTAGTTAAGTGACAGGAAATAGGATGATTATAGGGAGAAAATAATGTGTTCTTTGAGATGGATTTTTTTTGCCATTAAAACTGCACTCCAGAGATTGTCTCAAGCAATATGAAGAAGACCTCTACTACTCCTCCATTTGTTCTTATAATCACCATGTGTATACTCAGTCCTTGCATATGACATGCCCTAATGTAGTGCAAGACAGTTTTAATCCTTGTTTTTGCTGTGTTCCTCTAGATAATGTGAGGAGGAAACCTGAGGCAATTCAAGTAAAGTTAATCAAAGTACTCGTGTAAATGTAGTAGACTTTAGTCTTCATACTGATTTTAACAAATCTTTGGCATTTATTATACAGCCAGATGTGTTATTGTTCCATCTAGGGCTCACAGTCTTATACAGCTAAATCAGGAAAATGTACTCTCATAGTCTCATACAGCTAAATCAGGAAAATGTACTGTTCCAGTGAGTGCAGAGGATTAAGAAATTATCCCATCACATTTCAACATTTTCTGGAGTGACAGACACAAATAGATAGTTGACCCTAATGGCAGCAAACTCCCCTGAGAAGCACAAGGGCCCCCATCCACAAAGGAAGGATGGTATCTGTTCCTGGATCTGGAGTTCCCCGTCCTGATTTTGGTGCCTCTAGTGGGATGAAACAGAGCCATCACTTTGATGCAACTGAGCTCACCAAAGCTGGTAAAAGATCAGAGATCTGTCTCCGTTTGAGACAAAATGGTCATTGGAGCTAGAAGCCATTCCCTGAACATAAAGGCCATGTATCTAAGTATATGTGACAAACTCACTGCTTTCATTGAAAATCTGGCAAGTGGAAGTGGTGCTATTCTGTTCCTAACACATCATAGTTAGACTACTTGTGCATGGAGGGGACAACCCAGCTTTCAGACAGTGAAGAAAATGTCTTCAGTGTCCACCAAAGTTTTGATTTGCTTATACACAAAATATATAGCCATGGAAGAAAGACTGATGCTAACCTTAAACAAGTTAGTGTTATAATCAACAGGAAACATCTTGTTTTGTTTTGTTTTTTTTTCCAGTCCCACACTAAGATAAAAACAGACACTTCAAAACAGGCCTCTGTGGCAAAATGAACCATTCCTAACTATTACTAGTGTACTTTACAGAGTGCTAAAGATTAAATGCATATGAGGACTGCCACAATCGTAGGCTTCAAAACTAAACAATCATATTGTCATACATGAATTCATCTGGTAATTATACTTAATAGAAGACAGAAAATACACATATGCCATTACATGGAAACAAATATATACAAGGCATAAATCAGTTCAGACACGACCCTGCCTGAAGCTTAGGAGCTGAATACTGTGAATGCAACAAGCTTGAGCCTTCTTCTGGACACCCCAGTGCAGGAACCCCCAGCAGCGGTGATTCTGTGCCATGCTGACCAAGCTGGGCTGTCTGTGGAGTGCAGAGCAATGAACTTCTGGGATGTGAAGCTGGGCTGGGAGCATCAGAGCAGTATCGGGTTGATGCTAATGAGCCTCCTCTGCCCTGGCAGCAGGCCAAGATCTATGCTGTGCTGTTTTGCACAGTGGAGGCAAGATTTTATTGGCGCTGTTGAAGCCAATAGGAAAACACACATACGAATTAGCTGAGTAAGAGACTTTCCGGGGTTGTAATTATTTGAGAGGCAAAGCTTTCAAGCAGCTGCAGTGCAGCCATAGCATAAGCAGGGCAAATTAGGATGTCATAAATATCAGTGTAAGTTACCTGCTGGGTTCCCAGTTATACCCATCTGACCCCAGGAATGTGCAGGTAAATTTGATCTACTCTTTACAAAAGTAGTAAAATAAATTAGAACTCAATCAGCTCTGACGAGGATGAATTTACACACATAATTAGTCTTTATTTTACATACATAATGAAGTAAAGACAAATTAATTATTTCTAAAAGTTTGGCCTTGTCCTTGATGACAGGAAAAATAATCTAAGTCTCATATTTCATCAACTGTTTGACAGCCACACAAACCTGGAATAATTAAACTGTCTTTTGCCAAATTATTTCAGAGATATTTCAAATTAGCTGTGAACACAGATTAGACTCACATTAATAAAGTTTTGAAGTGAGGATTCTTTTGCTGTACACAAAGCTGTCTGTAATATACATATTGTGAAAATTGTGTGCTGGACAGTGACTTCAGGTGAATTGCCTGTTGTAAAGACTAATGTGCTGCCCTGTTGAAAATGTTTACAGTAGTATTGCAAATCTGTTTGCCTTTCTAGCCATGTGTGCTCTCTGCTTTGTCCTCCAGGTCTTTTCTTACAATGTGATTCTTTTCTCCAGTTTCTGATGTTACTATCCTTCTGTTTTTAATTGTTTTCATAGCCGTTGGAACAAAACCATGCCAACTCCAAAGCCCAATGTATTTGGTTCACTGGCTGTCTTATCAACTGCTTTAAAATAGATTTTTGTGTATCATTAGCACCTGGCTTCATTTCTTCAACCTGTTACAGTGTTAGTATCACTTTGCAGCTGGCTGCACAATGCAGCTGAATACAAAGCTTTGAGTCACTAATTTAAAACAGGGCTACAGTGATGGCAGCTGGATGGCAGGCAGCCCCCCTTGTTGGGTGCATGTTGAAAACCTGTGTGTGTACTCAAGTTGTTCTGTGGGCATCCTCCCCTTTGCTATAAATGCTTACACTCTGTTACCGAATTCACTGAGATTTGTGTTTTTCCTGGTTTTGCCTGTATGTCAAAGGTAGAAGCGTTGGAGTCTATAGGGTTTAAGTTTCCTTGCACCACAGACTGGGCATTAGTGGTTATTTCGCTTCTGTCAGGCTTTGTGGACAATTCCATGTATTTGCTCAGTCTTAGGGCTGCTATATCTTTAACCCTTTCTCTGGACAATATAGCCGTATTTTTTGCTCAGAGGCATTTTTTCAAATTATCTATGTCTTCATCTCTCATAGAAGCTAAAATTACACATCCCACCATCTTAGTAGGAATCTCATAGATTTTCTGAGTTCTAGAGTTTCTAGCTGTACTGCTTATCAATTTCCTTTATTTTTTTATCCTGTGAATAACCTTTATCTTGTTTAAAATGAAATGCACAAGAGTTTAGTGTATCAGCAACAGCTTCACTCTCTCTGGTGCTGTCCTGAGATTTATTTCGTTAGATGCTCTCCTGGCAAAAGCTTCGCTGTAATACATGTTCCTGAAAATACATTTTACTCCCTTGTCATCCTTTTCCCCTCAATGTGATAGCGAAAACAAGAAAGCAAAAAACCCTTTGCGAACCAGTGCAACAACTATAATACAAAATAGCCCATGTTTATTATCTCATCATTACCTCTCATGGTCAGTACTCTGTTTAGAATTAAGACTTTCTTTCACTTCTGTTCTACTGTGATACACATGCAGATTCCCCAGGAATCAATCTCTTCAGGTTTGTTTGCTCTGGTTCTGCTGTGTTTACACTTTTAATCCCTTCAGTGTGAGTCATCCTAGTCTAACTGTTCATGTCACATTTGAGATATTGCAGGTATTCTCATGCTGGGCAACAGCAGAGGACATCATGTTTATAAATATTTACTCTTTATTAAAAGGTGTTTCAGCAAATGTTGTAGCACTGCACACAGCCTGACTTCAGGGATCCTTCTCAAAAGCAGTTGCCTGCTGCAACCTGTGTTCTCTTTTGAGTATTATAGATGTTGTAAGATGCAGCTAGAATTCAGCAAAATGGAAAGATTTCTGGGAAGGAATGCCAATATATAAAAGAGGAGAGAAAGTGAGAAGAATTAGACATAAAGGCTCCAGGTTAAGGTAAGTACTATTCATACTTGCAGAGTTAGCCCACTCAATATTATAACTTGACTATAGATTTTATTTAGGAATTGCTGCATTTGTCTCAGGAAATGGAAATGGTTTCATGGTATTTACATGTTCTAACGATTACATGCAAGTTTCTGTAAGATCAGAGAAGGTATCAAAGAAACCATAGTCAATGTTTGGTGAATGTATTTCTAAACATCTTTTGTGATTGTAGCCTCACCTAATAATTTAATTGAAGAGTCGTTGCTAGGCAAGGTATAATTTCTGTTGATACTGCAAATTCCCTGCTCTCCTGATATGGGAGGCTATTCATGCTATTGTTCCTTGTAAAAGCAGGATGAACAACCATAAGAAACAGAAGGTACTGACATGGGAAATGCACCTTTTTTTTCCTGCATTCCTTTTATAGATTGTGATGTGGAAATTAAATAGATAGTTGTATCATTGGTTAATGCTGCAAAAACATAACTTGAGAAACTTTGTGCTGGTCAACTCCCTACAAAAATGGGAACAGCTTTGGAGTTGCTACAAAAAAAAAAAAAATTCTAATCTATGGTCCTATGACCATGATCAAAGTTTTAAAAGACATTATCTCAGTACAGGAAGCCCTTGAACCTATGTCCAAGGCTCAGTCATCAGAGTCTGAATGTGTTAAGGCCACTGTCTCTGTATAAGAGAGGGAAATTCTTAATGGACCAGGGCCAAACCTGAGAAAATATATTAAAGGTGAAGCCTTTAGAGCTATTATCTTTCTAGCTTCTCTGGAAACTGCCTTACAGGAAGATCAATAGCCTCTAGGTTCTCATCTTCAGGAGGAGAAATGATCTCTGATGCAGTGTCTTGCATGTCACAAGCAGTCTAAAACAGTCTAAGGCTTTGAAAAATCCCTTAGCCCTGTGGCCTGACTTCTGCATATTGTAAGCATTTCTGTCTTCCAGTTCGTTGTCAAAATGTTTCTTATGATTCACATTTTTTTTCTGAGTTAGGCTGCGTAAATGAGAGTTATAAAGGGAACTGCTCTAAAGAACAGATTTGTCAGTCTCTGAAGTTCCCCACCATCATCATCTCTTTGCTGGCTCAGAGATGGTGGCAGAATTGCTCTGTGATTGCTCCTACAGCCTAATGATATGTCTGATCTGCTTGTCTGACTGCGTCTTATCACCTTGTGGGGAACAGCTGAGGGCTTAGTCATAAATAATTTATCAGCAGTCCTGGCTAACCGGGGATGTCGCAGTTTACTGGAAGTTAAGAAAAGTGACACCTGAATCTACAGGAAGGTCCAGAAGGAGGATGCAGGGAACTACAGGCCTGTCGGTCTGACCTAAGTGCTGGGGGAAGTTATGGAGCAAATCATCTCGAGTGCCATCACAAAGCCTGTACAGGACGATCAGGTGATCAGGCCCAGTCGGCCTGGGTTTATGAAAGACAGGTCCTGCTTGAACAACCAGATCTCCTTGTGTGACAAGGTGACCTGCTTAGTGGATGAGGGAAAGGTTGTAGGTGTTGCCTATCTAGACTTCAGTAAAGCCTTTGACACCATTTTCCACAACATTCTCCTGGAGAAGCTGGCAGCTCATGGCTTGGATGGGTGAACTCTTTTCTGGGTAAAGAATTGCCTGGATGGCTGTACCCAAAGAGTTGTGGCGAATGGAGTCAAATCCAGTTGGTGGCCGGTCACGAGTGGTGTTCCCCAGGGCTAGGTATTGGCGCCAGTTCTGTTTAATTTCTTTATCAATGATCTGGACGAGGGGATTGAGTGCATTCTCAGTACATTTGCAGATGACACCAAGATGGTTGGGAGTGTTGATCTGGTTGAGGGTAAAAAGGCTCTATAGAGGGATCTGGACTGGCTGGATTGATGGGCTGAGGCCAGTTGTATGAGTTTTAACAAGGACAAGTGCTGGGTCCTGCACTTGGGTCATAACAACCCCAGGCAGTGCTACAGGCTTGGGGAAGAGTGGCTGGAAAGCTGCCTGGCAGAAAAGGACTTTGGCGTGTTGGCTGACAGCTGGCCAAATATGAGCCAGCAGTGTGCCCAGGTGGTCATGAAAGCCAAGAGCATCCTGGCTTCTATCAGAACTGGTGTAGCCAGCAGGACTAGGGAAGTGGTCGTTCCCCTGTACTCAGTACTGGTGAGGTTGCACCTTGAATACTGTGTTCAGTTTTGGGCCACTCACTACAGGAAAGACATTGAAGTGCGGGAGCATGTTCAAGGAAGGGCAATGAAGTTGGTAAAGGGTCTGGAGCACAAGTCTTATAAGGAACAGCTGAGTAAACTGATGTTTAGCCTGGAGAAAAGGAGGCTGAGGGAAGACCTTATCACTCTCTACAACTACCTGAAAGGAGGTTGTAGCGAGGTGGGTGTTGGTCTCTTCTCCCAGGTAACAAATGATACAATGAAAGAAAATGACCTCAAGTTGCTCCAGAGGAGGTTTAGGCTGGGTATTAGGGAAAATTTCTTCATTAAAAGGGCTGTCAAGCATTGGAACAGGCTGCCCAGGCAAGTGATTGAGTCACCATCCCTGGAGGTGTTTAAAAGACATGTAGATGTGGCACTTAGGGACATGGTTTAGTGGTGGACTTGCCAGTGTTAGTTTTAGAGTTGGACTCAATTATCTTAAAGGTCTTTTCCAACCTAAATGGTTCTGTGATTCTATGATTCTATAAATCCTGCTCTGGTTCAGATCCAGATCTCCATCAGGACAGGAAAGGAACCACCAGCAGAACCTCATCCTCTGTAGGGTGAAGGAGTTGTGGACTCTGGTGTACACTTCCGAGATTCCCAGAAGAATTGAAAGCATCCTACTAAGGCACTCCAGAGACCCAAAAGTGGTGGGATTGGCTTCACTTATTGCAGTTGGTGGCTGTGATCAGACAGTCCCCAAGCACTTTCTGAGCCACCAGAGGAATTTGGCAAATGTCTAATTAAATAGCCTTCTCTCTGTATGTTTATTTAGATTACTAAAATACTCTCTGTGATCATAACTGGTAACTGTTACATTATGGTTCCAGATAATATAATGAAAGAAATCAATGGTTCAATTGTTTGTATATATTGTAATTAAATTTAGTATGTGGGTGACATCAATGGCTATGAACAAGTCTCCTGCAGTTACCATAGCAACAAAATTTCCTCAAGTAGCACAGCAGAGTGGTGTGATGTTGAGTGGGGAGTTCTAACATTTAATTTTTAAATTAAACTGTACAGATAACCAGTAGGAAACAACACAACCACCAATTTAGTATTAAAATCATGATGATCTCTCTTTTTCTGTATTGAACATTACCTCAGCTATAACTGACCTAGCAGCTCACAAGATGTAGGTTGTGAGTTCTCAAGCCTGCAAAGATGAAAGGTAACAAATCCTTTTCATACTTGCAAAGCAGCTTATACATAGATACCTGTGAGAAAGAGACCAGCTTCCCACATAGCAGTACACTAACACTGCATATTCTGAAATGGGCTTATTTCCATATTAAAAAAAAAAAAAAAGTTTAATATGTTAGTAGCCAAAGTATTTTCAATTAACACCAAAATATATTCTGTAGTTCAATATAAAGTATTTCTGAAAGCTGATGTTAAGGCATATATTATATGAATGACAATTACTTTCAGGGCAAATGGAAGCTGCTTAGTGGATCACCATGGTAACTGTGTTTATAGTATATACTTGACTACAGCATTAGTTTTCAAAGTCTGATGTACAGGCTGGTTTGAAGAATTATTGCATAATTGCTTATTCTTTTAATGAGGAAATAAAATTGATTGGTTTGCCACCTTTCCAGCACTGCATTGAGCTTTTGCACTGTGTCAGAGAGATTACTGAAAATTTATACCAGGGGTCTTTATTTGAATTCAAAATCTTGAAGAACTGAAAAGCAAACATCATGGAGGAGCTTTTCGTTCTCCTGAGTTCTTCTAGAGAGTCTCTACTCCTTTAATCACATGAATATCAGATGTGATTAATGTAAGGATAAATCTGGAGAGAATTACAGCACACATAACTACCTCCTTTTTATTTTTTTTGTCATATCTGGTCTTTTTTCCCCTGTGCTGGGAATTCTTTCAAGAGTGTTATTCAATTCAGGACTTAATCATGCAGTCCTTATTCTTTCTAATAGCTATAATAGGCAATTGTCCATGTTTGTTTACTTCTGGGACTTAAATATATCCTCAAAACGAAGTCTGTATAAGGGGGCATAAGGTAATTTGCTGTCCCAGAAACACTACAGGGGCTGAGTTGTCACCAAATGATGACTTGGGGTTCTTCCTCCATGTGACAAGTAGGTAGAAACAACTTTTTCTCAGGTATAGACTCACATTTGAATGCAAAATCACCTCTAAACCTCTGTAATACAGCAGGATGTTGATAGCCATAGAGTGAAAATTCAGTCTTGCTCAAACTGTTTAGTGTTTATAGAAAAAACAGTGGGTGGAAGACAAACTGTAAGTTCAACAGGAAAGTCTAAGCTGCAAACACTGCCTTATGGGGATACTGTCCTTCACTGTAGCTGCTCTGCACAAGAAGAGCTTGCTTGTTAGGAAATTGATCCCGCTATGGGGAGGCATCCTTTAATTAATAAGTTGCAGGAACCATATTTTTTATTTCTGTGATCCTTTCGGTGGTGAGGAAAAAACATTTCCTCCAAGACAACCATCTGACTTTTACATCATTGCATATCCCCCTTATAAGCATACATTTGCAATCAATCATTCCTTCCCTCTGAAACCCCCGAGGAGACAGCTACCTGCTGTACTGTCTTCAGTCACTTATGAGCAACCTGATTTTACAATATATCACACACCTTAAGCTCCCACACAATGCAGGCTCCCGCGCCTGGGAAGGCAGATAACTCAGCAAGGGTGCGGGCTGGGGAGCAGCTCTGTGAGAGGCACTGGTGCCCTGGAGCTCCACAAGCCATGCAGGAGCCAGGTAGCAGGAGCATGGCCCATCCTTCAAGGGACAGTATTATCCCACTCTAGTCCACACTCTTGAGACCATGGCCAGATACAGTGTCTGATTTTGGGCCCCCTCAATACACAGAATCACACAGAATCACAGAATGTTAGGGATTGGAAGGGACCTTGAAACATCATCTAGTCCAATCCCCCTGCTGGAGCAGGAACACCCAGGTGAGGTTACACAGGAAGGCGTCCAGGCGGGTTTTGAATGTCTCCAGAGAAGGAGACTCCACAACCTCCCTGGGCAGCCTGTTCCAGTGCTCTGTCACTCTCACTGAGAAGAAGTTTCTTCTCAAATTTAAGTGGAACCTCTTGTGTTCCAGCTTGAACCCATTACCCCTTGTCTTACTGTTGGTTGTCACCGAGAAGCGCCCGGCTCCATCCTTGTGACACTCACCCTTTACATATTTATAAACATTGATGAGGTCACCCCTCAGTCTCCTCTTCTCCAAGCTAAAGAGACCCAGCTCCCTCAGCCTTTCCTCATAAGGGAGATGCTCCACTCCCTTAATCATCTTCATTGCCCTGCACTGAACTCTCTCCAGCAGAGAGACATGGACAAACTGGTGTGGGTTCAGCAAGGGCTTCAAGCCAATTGGGGCTGGAGAAGTTGCCCTGTGAGGAGAAGCCAAGGGATATTCTGGCTCAGTTGGGGGCAGAGAGAGCTCTGCTCAGCTGGTAGCAAACCGAAAGCTAACCACAGAGAGTGAAGATAAGTAAATTTTCTTAGGTCTCTGATAAAGCATATGCAAGGAATTCGCCACAGAACCAGGTGTGGGGCTTAAGGGTCCCTTTTAGTTTGTTTTGCTTTTGCAGGAGGACCCTGTACTTGTATTTCTTCCTAGGCACATCTTAACTGTGCAAAACTAATTCATAACAATCCCACTGACTGCTTAGCTATCCTAATCTCCAATGAGCACTCAGGCTCTCATCTCAGAAACTAGAGCATGTTATTGTTATATGCCATATAAGATTTACTGCTCTCTTGTCTGAGCTAAGCATTTTGATGGCTAGCTTCCTCCTAAACTTGCCTAGGATTAATAAATTAGGCCTGTGCCTACGGGCCATGACGAGTAGGCTTGCATGTCCTGACAAGTGTTGCTGAGCTGCAGAGAAGAGTTGCAGCCACCTCCACAGGGGCCCTGCCAGCTCCAGCAGCTCCCTGGGAAGTGAAAGCCAAGGTACCATCCTCCTCGGTATGTGGCTAGGCCAGAAGGGATGCTGAGAAGAGGATAACGAGACAGGGATAAAGAGGAAGTGCTCTTTGTCATGTAGTTCTTGATTACAAGAAGCAATCACATGGCTTCTGAGGAAACAAGTGTGAGGCAACATGAAGCGACATGTCACTGGTGTTTGCTGCAAGCTCCAGGCAGCATCTGGGAGATAGCCAATAAAAAGAAGTGGCTGCAATGCTTCAGTGTATGAAGAGAGATTTTAAACTTTGAATTGGTTTAGGAAAACATAAATGAAAAAGTAATATCACTTTTGCAAACCCTATCCCTTCCTTTTCTTATTTGACCAGCTCTAAGACCAGTTTTAGTTTTGACAAGTGGAAGAAAAACAATTTTATAGAAGATTTCACATTCTTTCCACATATTCAAACAGATCTAATGTTACATAAAATTTTTACTTTAAGGAATGAAGTTTAGTTCAAGGAGAATAAAGAACGTGAAAATCAGGATTCCAAAATAAATCAAAATATAGGTGTGTTCAAACTGAAGCTTTCTCCTTTTATTTTTTTAAAAACACCACACTTGAGTCAGAATTTCATTTCAACTCGCTATACGATTTGTCTCAGAGGGATAACAATGAAGTACTTACCATGCATTTTAATTAGTAGTTGTTGAAAGAAAGTGTATGGGTGCAGTCAGAATGCTATTTCTATATCATCAGCAATGCTTGCTTTTAAATATCTTCTCTAAATTATCTCTCTTGCATTACATTGGGGACTGAAAATACACTCAGAGAGGAGGACAGGTGGCAGTCATCATTAGAAAGTGAATCAGGTGAAGTCATTGCAAGATTCTTATTCACACCCTCCTGTTGGTGCCTTGCACATTCTGTTACGGGCTTCAGGTGATTTGCAGATGGGCTGGCTGCTGGCTTCATTTAATTCAGAAATCACACCTGATCCAGCTCTCCTTTATCTTTGAGACCTTGAGAAGCTTTTTTTGCAGCTTCTTATGTAGCGAAAGAGGGGAAATATGCATAACAGCAAATTCAGTCCAGGAAAAACTGTCTCTAGTGTAAGTTTTGGTACAGACCTGGTCCAACTGAGGGTCCTAAGCCTGTTGAGACCCCATAGTGGTCTTGTCATCAGTAATGATTCAGGGAGAAGAAAGAAGTAGTGCATGGGAAAGCATTGGTTGCCAGATGTTTGTGTCTTACAGAGGTCAGCAAAGCCTGGGGTGGAGGGGAAAAGATAACCTGGCAAACAGGGAGGGTCTGTCTGGTTTGCAAGGCCATTTCTGCCAGCCTCCTTTAAGGGCAATCAAAAGGTCCCCAGTACACTCTGAAGCACGCCCAGTCTATAAATGAGGGGAAGGAGAACAAAGGATAGAGTGACTATCTGAACTTCTGACCCTTTGACCATTGTACATATTTTGAGGCATTTCAAGAATTCCTTTGGCTGATAATGAATGTCTGAAGATATGGACAGTATGCTGAACACAGTACTGTGAGTTGTAGGAAATATTATAATAAGTCAAATAAAAATGTTGCCAGTCTTTCAAGAAATGTAAGCAAAATTCAGTTTTGAAAAAGAATTTAACTTCATTATTTTTATCCCCTTTTAACAATATTATTGGTAGGCAGAAATATCTGATAATCTTTGGACATTATAGAAAGATTAATTGTGCCTTCTGATTATGTCTGAAATAATTAAATCATACAAAATATATTAAAAATCCATGGAATAATAATGTAAATCTTGATTCTTGAGCAAGCAACAAAGAAACTACTCTTATTGATGTATCAATAATCCCTGTTTTGTGCTGTTGCAGTTTAAAATGTCAAATGTGTATGAATGACACCATTTATATTACAGGGCTTATCTATTTTAATCCTTCCAAACAAGTTTAAAACAAGGTTTTCATCACTTTAAATAGCTCTATATTTCATCATTCTTCTGCTACATTCAATTGCCCACTCTTTAATCAGAAATTTAGTGCTGTTTTTGATCCTTCCAGTGTTCACTCAATTCTCGTACTGCTCTTCCTTCAGTGTGCAAAAGGCAGAAATGCCTGTAATTCCTACTCCTGTGTATCTATGGACATTGCTTTCTGTGTGCTGTAGGACTGAATTTCTTCTTGAAGAAAAATTATTCATATATTTTTTGATTGCTACCATTAAATTATGCTTTTTAAATCTTGGCAAAGCAGATTTTTTTTTTTTGCCTTGTCCTGTTAAAAATGTCTGCAGTCTGATAGATACTAGAGCAGAAGATTTTTAAAAATTATTTATATAATGAATTATCATGTTGCTTTTTATAACTGTTTTGATTTACTGCATTTAAAAATATTAAACTATAATCTGAATGCTCCTGTAAGATATGTCTGATCCTGGCTAAAGTCTTTCTATCTCATGCCTGAAGACATTCACCTCCTCAGTTTTCTTCCTATAAGTAATATATTTAAGGTTCATGTGACTTATTCAGTGTCTAGAGACAACTGTTTTACCAGCTACTTATTTGGAGATTGAATTTTAAAAGACTATAGCTAAGAATACTAAAGACTTCCATTGCAAGTCTTTTTCTTCAGACAATCATGGCAAGAACTGAGAGTATATAGTTCAGGAATACTCAGATTTGAATTGAGTTTCCTTTGCATAATTCTATGATCTTTTTCATTTCTGATAAAAAAGTATTCTAGATAATGGCCCATCCAATAGCAGGCTCTAATAATTGACAATAACGGCTACAATATTTCCTGAAAGTATTTGACTAAGAAAATTTTAATTTAAGAATTAAGACTGTCTAGTAAGGAAGAAAACCTGCAAGATGACCCAAGTGGGGTCATCTAATCTAATCAGATTAGATTCAAAATCTGTAGTTTTTATGACAGACTTTCAATAGCTGAAGCCTCAAACCAATAAAAATATATTTAGCAGAAAATTTCAGAAAGGGGAATGTTTTTAAACTGACTGCACTGTAGATAGCTTCTAAATTGAAGAGGAGGTGAAAGACAATAAGCAAATGACTATAAATAATTCAGCCTGCAGTTCTCCTTAATTTGTGAAAAGAATACAGCTTTGGGATTGAAATTAAACATTTGCTTTCAACACACATAGCTGGGTTGTTTTTTTTGTTTTTTTCCAGAGTCAGCATCAGACTAGCCAACTAATATTTTTTAAAAAAATTACAGACATCCATTTTTCTCTCAGATCTTCAGCAAATCTCTGGGGACATATTTTTCACATAAAACCCTACATGAAGTTCTGCATACAAGATGCAATATAACATGACAGATGTCTATGAGGAAAATGCTAATGAAATGTGATTTTGTCATGGACAGTGAAAACCTGGACATCAACTGCCATGCCAGAATAGATGCTGGTGTGCAGTGGACAATATGAACAGATAAGCATCTGAAATGCAATATAGTAACAAAGAAGGGCAGTCAAACTTTGGTTTATGCATGCAAAGAGAGGTCTTAAAATGAATTCAAAACCACTAAGTTTCTCTAGGCAGGATTTTTTCTGTCTGGTGTTTAAATAGCTAGTCTAAACTAATAATCTGTTCCTTCTCTGTACTTCAGTGAGAGAATAGGTCTCTTACAAGTGTCGGTGTCTTACAAGCCTACTGAAATATCCTTGTCTCAAAACTGGAGAAGACCAGAAAATTAACACAATCCATGCTCTTACCTGTCTCAATGTCTAAAATTAAAATTAAACTCCTTTGTGCATTTGTGTGTCTCCAGGGTCAAGCAGGAAAAAGTTTGGTCTGCCACTGTGAACCTGACTTTGGCTCCACATTTGAAAAAGTCACCTTGTTTAGGCACCTAGATGTGCATGTAAACACTCATGTTTGAGTATTTAGCATTTGGAAATGTGACAATTTATCTGTGCACTTCTTCAACTTTATTAAGCAAATCCTATCATCTCCTGCATCTTCAGGGCGCATCTCCATTCCACAAGGAGCTGTCAAGGTGGCAGCTGAAGTATTTTGCTTAAGGGCAGTGTTTTATCTACATAAGTCCCGTTGCTGTTGAGTTTTCTCACAAGCGTGGTTTTCCATGTAGTTTTATAGAGTGAAGAGCAAGGCAGGGATCCTGAACGACACAGAAATTAATCCCGGCCTTTTATTCTAAAGGAAATTCCAGATTTTTTTTTTTAACCTCCTGATCTTTTCTTTAAAATGTATTAAGTTCTGCAATTTCTGTTTTCCATTGTGTATCTGAAGATAGATCAATGGTTGACTAATAAAGAAAATTAGGTCTTAACATATATATGGCATACCAAAAAGAATAATATTTTTTTTTAAAAAAAGACCTCCAAGTACAGTTCTAAGCAGCAGAAAAATATTTGTACCATTCCTAGACTAATGTGAGGCTAGTAGTTAATATTTTAAGCTTAGCTATGTCAAGGATCAGTCTTAGGTGTGATTTTATTTGTCTAATATTTCAGTGAAAACTGACACCAATACCAAAATGAGAAGAGCCCTTAATAAGCAGAAAAACTGTATCACTTAAAATTCCAATTTGTAGAAAGAGAAATAATTTATTATTGTCAAAAAGACACATCTTCATGTCATCCTGATTTACCCTAAAAGTTTATCGCTTTAAAATGTGCACTATGGATCCCCCTGTATCTCATCAGATATACTCAAATTCAGTGATAGTCTGGATGATTTGTTCATAACTGAATTGGTAGTTGGCACTCTTCATTACCTCTGTGTGATTTCAGACGATCTGGAAACAATATCAGCAAAAGAAATAACGATAGTGATTCAACAGATTGCATAGACGGGACTGCAGCACTGAGCTGTTGCTGACCTATAGCTAAACCCAAGCGGCGTACTCAATTTTACTCTGTCAGAAGAAAATGTAGCTAAAAGTTACTGAGTGAAAACATAGTTCAGTATCAGGACTGTGAATTTTAGTACTGTGACACAGAAGGGTCATAGCTGGAACTATTACTGCAAGAATATGTGAGCAAAGTAATACCATCTATTGACATATTTCAGCAGTATTTTTTCAGCTGGCCTGGTAAGTCTTCTGATTTTGCACATGTGGCAGTTTGACCAGATGTGACTGCATTGCTATACACAATTCTGTCTCTGTTGTCTTCAAAATTACAATGACTTATAATTACATCATTTCTTTTGTAAAGCCAATGTAGATATGCTTACAGGTTGTTTATGATCCGTGTCATTGTATAGATTTTATGTGACAAAACACAGCCTGGACCTACATAGTCTTCTGCAGAATAATTACCAGTTGGCATACCAGAATGAATGGTGGGGGGCCATCAAACAGCTCGTCCAAGCCTTCCACACACCTGTCCACTTGCTGTTTGTGGAACATGCAGTTAATCTTATTGTTGACTTAGTGAATTAAGATTCCTGTGCCTTGGACATGGCTCTGGGATGTAGAGCATCACTGAAATAGCTGACAGTTGCATCTCAAGCCACTGTGTCTGAAGCAGGCCTGAAACCTTCTCTACACTCATCCCACTTTCCTATTTACATTTAACAGCTATATATATACAATGCCCTCTGCTCCACAAGTCAAGCTGCACCAGGAGGAGACCTCCCGACCTCTCCTGGGTGAAGTTAGCACCTCCTGTCACTGCCACGACTCTGAGTGCCCAGTGTGCCAGTGCACCTGGTCCTACCGCAGAGTGTCCTCTTCTTTTTTGTATGTTTCATATGCTTGTTGGGAACATTTCTGGACTCCCTTTTCTCTATTTCTTTGAATTGACTGACCCTGTATTTTCAAAATGTTGAATTAAGATGTTAGACTCACAGCATCGCAGAAAATTAGGCTGGATGAGGCCATAAAACTCCATCCATTCCAATCCCTATTTCAAGGTAGGATCACTGAATGTAAGTCTTTCCTGACAGATGTCTCTCCAGCTTGTTTTAAAAAATGTCAATCTATTTGAGTATTTACCTACTTTTAGAAAGGGAGCTTTCTTTTTTCTTTTGAAAGTACAACTTTAAACATATAGGTGCAATGAATTATTCTTGCCTTGGTGGACAGAGAAGATATTTATTCCCTTCTAATTTGTACTCCTCCTTGTAATTTTTGATAACAGTTGTCCTTTAGTCATCTTGAGAACAACCCTACTCCTTTCAGTCTTGCATCATAGTTTGCTTTGTAGACTTCAGACCCTTCCTTTTCTCCATGTAGTCTCTTCAACTCATTCACATCTTCCTTGAAGTGTGGTGTTTCAAACTGGATGATGTATTTCAGAGAAGAGCTGTCTGAGAATACTGCTCAAGACCTGAAAGCGCTACTGCAATGACTTAGATTTCTCCATCACCAGCTCCTTCCAGAGAACCATTATTTTGTGTCAGCATCTGTGTGGTGACGTGCTGGCTTATGAAAGCCTGGCTGAACTTCAGCTGAAGATGAGAGATTGGCAGCTCATATACAGTGGCACCAAACAGTGAACTGATATGAAATACCTACAAGACAATAGTACTAAGAGATCTTCTCTACCTACAGAACCGCACTATGCTGAAAGTAATCAAGGTCTCTGAAAAAAAATGCACGTCATGGGTAAAAAGGACAGCAAAAGTTTCACCTGTCTCATTGCTTTTGAGGCCACAGAACGCAAATATTACAGCCCTTTTCCCTTTTTGTACCTGTGCTTGCTATAGGCTGTGGTAAATTTATAGATTTCCTGGCATAGGAAAACATATTTACATGCACAGATGTGATAACACACTTAAGAGAGCAGTTTTTATTAGGCAGAATTCCTACACAGTCTGCATAGGATAAAGATGGATTTGGCATCATGAAGGCCTGTAAAATTAGCATGAAATGAATAAAATATGGATCCTTTATTTCTAATGATGTCAGTAATTGTAAGCTAATGTGAGCCTATGAAAAAGAGGAAAAAAAAAAAAAAAGAAACAAAACCAAAAAATACCCAGACTCTTCTGTTGAGTGGGAAAATAGCATTACTTGGTGAAGTTTTCTGATACAGTAAGTAGGAAAGAATTTTCACAGATAATTCCTTGACTGAGGTTTCCTGGCTGACTTAGAGATAGAAGGTGACATATGCAGCTAGGATTTGCCTGTTAGTCTTAGTATGAAAGTAGAGCTCCTCCCAAATTCCACATGACACTGCTGCAAGCTTCTGGGACTTAGGTCCAGCTCTACTATCGTGGGGGGAATCATTTTGTGCTAGTAGATGCATACTGACTGTTCACTTTAATTTTTCATTATGTCTGACCAATTGTTGGTGATACTGTAATATACAGTGAAATTATAATTGAATGCTTAATTTGAGCTTTATATTGAAGTTTATAGCAGAAAGAAGTTACACATGACTCAGGCATTCTTGATCAAATAAATCAGTAAAACAAAAAGTGGCTTGTCTTTCATTCTGTGAGCAATCTCTTTTGGGATTTAAAGGTTCTTTGTCTTATCTGACACTTCAACAAGGCGAATCATTTAGTGAATTAAAGAAAGCATGCATTTCCCTTGCAGATTACTTTTAAGTAATGAAGTCAGTGTTTGGGCAAAACAATCAGCTTTACTTAATGGTGCTTTGAAATCAAGTCTCTAAGAAGAAGCTGAGTGATTTCTGCATGACTACATTCCATGTCATCATCTGGTATGAAAAATGCATTATACTCTCACTTCCTTCCTCTTTAAGCAAACCCAGTTTCCAACACCTGTGATCTGAATAAACTGTACACAGACTGTCGTAAAAGATTTCAACTGTAAAAGGGTTATGGATTTTTAGAACTGCATTTTGAAGTCTGATATACCCAAGTTACCCAAAGGGAGCATGTGAGGCCAGCAAGCTGTAGGAAGGAAATCTCTCTGCCCATGTTATACAAGTAAAATACTGAGTAAAAATGCTGCTTTGTGAGGCAAGACAATGAACCAGAGAAGAAAAGAAAATGGTCCTAGGCAGAGCTAGCATCTTTGCCCAGCTGGAAAGAACCCTTGTCTGGATGCATGGCGACAGCTTTGCTGTCATTCTTATCCCATACTGGCAGTAGGTGAGCAGTCAGCTCCTCCAAGGAGACACTGGAGTGTGAGAGGGACCTACAGGTCACTTCTCTCAGTCATGAAGAAAAACCATTTGCTTGGTTTGACATTGAGCTGCCTCATGTCTGGGCACTGTGTGGTTCTCACATTAACTCACTTGGGCTTGGAAAATATTAAAAAGGGAGGAAATTTGACTTCTATTTCTTGTTTGTGGTCCAGATCTTCCTATTATACAGAATCTTTCAATTGCATACCTACTTTCAGTCAGGTAGGATCTAAGAAAATTTTTTTCCTTTACTAAGTGATTCAGAAAACACTTTCTTATCTAAATATATTATTATAATCTAGAAGATGGCACTACTAACCTCTGTTTATGTCTAACTCAAGACAGAATTAGGGACAAAACCAAGGAAGCAAAGCAGAAATTGAAGCTAAAATAGAAAGTGTTCTGTTCTTAAAAAAAAGAATAAGAAATTTCTAATTAAAAAATCAGGCTCATGAAGAAAAATTCCACAAGTGGATGTATTCTAATATGCAAATTGAAAATTTCCAAAAGCACAAAAATACTTTAAAAAATGTATGGATTCTATTTGACAACCTTTTATGTTGTGCGAGCATTCACTTTACACTTCTCTCGTTACTAGTAGTAACTGTCAGACTGCCATTTATTGGAGATTACTAGCTGCTCACGATCAGTCCACCAGGCTTGTCTGATCTGTGGTTTGGCTGGACAACCTATTCACCTCAAAGAGTTTATTTTAGATCAAAAGGACATCACCTGTTAAGGGAGAAATTTTGTTTCTTAAATTTATAGTGAAGGACTACCAGCAACATTAAGCTTGACAATCATGGGTATTTCAGATTCTTAGGTGTGATATTTTAAGTGTGGTGAAGCTAGATAACTAGGTAATAAAACTTTTATTTCTATCAGTAGAGTAGGAAAAATGTCTTAGACTTCCTTTACACAAACCAAATGGACTCAAGAGACCTTGAATGTAATACAGTCTCAGCTTGGGAGGAAATGTGCTGTACCCTAACTATGGCTCTTAAGGAAGATTTTATTTCCATGACTTTGCAATCTGGTTGCTTAATAGAAATTTTGTGTGTGGACTTAATTTTACTCAGTAAAATCCTTTAAATGACTGTTATGCAAAATATTTTAGTTTGCAAACAACAAATGAAGAATTAGCTGAAGATTTATAGTTTGATAATTTCTACGTATCAACTGTCTATTTTTTTTTTTTAACTATGACTGTTTGCTTACATTTCCCTACAAAGAGCTGGACAAATACTGTGGCCTCAGCAAACTTTTACTAAGCTAACAATATTGTACATTTCATGATCGGGGTTATTACTCTTTTAAGATTGGATATTTTCAATATTAGAGTGCAAAAGTTTTAAGGAAAACTTAATGCACTGGTCTTTCTCATCACTGTATGTTTCTAGCCATTTGAACATCTCTAATGTTCACCTTTTTTGTATTCTTTTTAATCTGTCCAGTAATCCATGATAATGTTATGTATGGATCTCTGAGTGTTATGAAAACTTGAAATAATTATTTTCTGTCAGTGAGGAAAGAATGGATGTCTTGGTGCTACAGAACAATTAGCTAAGACTTTAATTATCAGCTGATTGAAATTAACATGCCTTTAACAGTAATAGAAGTGGTGATTGAATATTGTTAAAAATCCAGTTATTTGAATAGTGTATAAATTATAGGGATGGTTTGAAAGTTGTTGTAGTGATTTTACAAACCAGAGTGGCATCTTACACTTATCATTAAATAGTTTTTCTGCTTTCAAATGTTCTTCATGATCTGTGTTTTTAACATGAATCTCCAAAATGTCCACTGAAATTTCACTCTGTAAAACAGAATTATTTAATCAATTTCATTAGTTAATTAACCTAAACATATCCCTTCAAGAAGGGAAAATGGATATGAGTGTTTTCTGCATTTTTGCTGCTTTCAATTGCAATAAATATTTGACCAGTACCCTGTTCAGGAATATGAGTAAATTAATCCCAGAGTATACTCCACCGAGGCTATTGTTATTTCCAGAGTGAAAATTTGATTCCCTAAATCTCAGACTTTAATGCCTGGCTTTTTTTTTTTTTTTTTTTTTGTATCTCGTTGCTGGTGTGCTGAATTTTTCAGGTATTGTACATGCACAACTTACCCATTACACTTTAGGAAGAATGACACATCTTTCCAACCTCCTTCTATACCTGCCAACAATAAACCCTGCATACCCTGTAATTCCTCTCCTGCATAGATCGAGACAAGCTTCAGAAACCAAATGTCTTATGGCCTCAGGAGCTTGTCATGTTCAAAACAGGCAGTATATCTGAAATAACACCAACAGGACAATATTCCCTTCAAATTGGAGTAGACATTGCTTATTTTAAGATATGAATACCTGTGTGAAAAGAAGCAGCTCCCTTCTGTTCGTGCAACAATCTGGTAGTTGGAACTCATGCTAGAATCAAGAGTATGGTGTTTCAATGTTCTCGCTGTGAAGGAATTCAGTGTTTTGAAATGAAAAATAAGAAGGAGAATCCAAGGGACACTAAATCAGTCAGTCTCACTTTGATAGCCAGCAGGACACCAGGACACACTGTACAGAACACATTTATAACTACTTAGAAGATAATGAGGCAATAAATAAATAAATCAACGAACAAACCAACTGACCAGCAGGTGCAGATTTGGCAAGCATTTCACAAGACTGGATCATGATTAAAAATGGTCTTGACAAATGGGAAGAATAATCAGAAAACAGCAGTGGGTCAGAGAACAAAGAACAGTTAGTAGTATAATGCTGATGAAGAAAGGCAAAGCTTGTTCTGTCATGTGTTGCTAGGAATTTATTAAAGGAGATGGGGGAATTGATTAGTCAATGTGATGCTTGGAAAGCTTCACTTGGGTACTGCTTCCTGGAAGTGCTACCACTGCAGGTTGGAGACGATCTATAAAACAGTAGTGAAAATGAAAAGAGCTCTGGGAAACACAATTTAAAAGGACCAACTGAATGAATTAGATTTTCTAAAGTCTATGAAATAGAAGACTAAATAATAAGGGGGAGATGTGGTAACAGTTGTCTACTGTGTAAAAAGTCATATTGAATAGGGTAGTAGATGTATTTCTTCTCTGTTGATAGAACAAGAAGTAACTGTCAACTAGGAAGAGTTAGCTAAGGTGACACCTGTAAGGATTATGAAACTTCTTTGGAAGCTTATGGAGTTTCCTTCCTGGAAGTGTTGCAAAACAGGTTAAACAAACTTCTGTCAGAGATATTTGTTCCTACAAGCTTGACATCTCTATGGTCTGTATGTTGCTGAAAAGGTTGTAGATTGCATGTGGAGAAGAGTTCCAGCACTGTAACTCCATCAGGTCTTGTAGTTAACGGTGAGTGACTCTGATACTGGATGAACATCTGTCTAGTGTATTTCTGTTAAGAATGAGTACACCCAGAATTCATCTTTTTCCTTTTTTGTGTAAAATACTGTCTTCAGTTTTAAAAGGATATTCCTTCATTGTCTCTTGACTTTATCATGCTGGGAGTGTGTGATTGCCAAATTCTGTTTTCTTAGTTCTTTATGTGATTTCTTCCTTTCCAAATTTCTCTGAATTACTTCAATTAAATAGAATGAAAATAGATTTAGGTTGAAGGATCCTGGAACAGAAGGAAAAGGTGTCCTCATCCGTCAGATAAAAACATTCCTTGTAAACTGAACACTATCACTAAGTTCAAATAAGTCTTCATTTACTTATGAGCTCAGGAAAGGCAAATGCAGATTGTCTTTTCAGAAGCACATACTTGCATGTTGACGGTGGAGGAGATCACATCTTGTACATTTTGCTATTGTTCACAAAAGGTTTTGACTGTTTATCAGAACAGATGAGCAAAGGCTCCCATATTTCTGCCTGAGATTACCTCGAAGACATATGTGTATACTTTGCACCATATTTATTGCATGAGGACTTTACACACGTATAATTTTTATGATATGTTCTAAGTCTGTTTGATTTACTGCACGGGCAAGAGGTACAGGTGCAGGAAAACCTGCATATCTGTGGGTGTAGGAACTGATTATGTAAGTACTACCTGGTGAACAAAACAAATTCATCATCACTGAGACATACCATGTTTGTTTCCTTGGTGCAGAGCATTGGTATCTCCCATCAGTGATGGAGTTTATGAATAAGTCATAGACGCTTTTTTGGACATACCCCATGTACTGATATCATAGACAGGGTCAGTGGATGTGCAGAAAGATATCCTACACAGGTGTCTGTCAAATAGCACATCATATGACTGTTTTTTTGTAGTAATAATTTTGCCTTCCTGGTCCACCATAAACCTGTGTCTGCAGGTTGTTTACAAGTCACAGCTGGAACTAATCTGTTGTTATTTAAGAGTAATAAGCAAACCAGGAAAATCAGGGAATGAGTGAACATCATTTGAAGTGAGTGAATTCACGGCTCTGCCTATATCAGCCCTACTGCCTGGGAGCATGTTAAGGTTCTGTTGAAGAACCTTACCCAGATAAAAAAGCTTGGTCTTCAAACACACCTGTAGTATAATAAAAACTAACTGGAAAACATTCAGTGATGTTATTTGCATGAAGAAATCCACTGATCTTGTAAATTAAGCTATGTGGAAATGAATGAGAATTTTCCCCATAACTCTCCATAGCCAATACACCTATGTGAACTAGACTGTTGAACAATTTTCTGCTGGGATATGGTACCATTGTGTTCAGAAGCCTGTGCTTGTGAACACACACAGTTCAACATCTCTGCCTACTATAATTAGCAGTTTCCAGCATCCACTGTACCAGCTTGTGATCTGCTAGTGTTTGAAAATATGTACATATCATTAGCAAAACTCTTTCAACTCCCCTGCAACTCTGAGCCAATTCTTAGTCCCTTTCAAGTGGAAAGTACCAGATGAGACTTTGTTTCCATTCATTAACATAAATAGGTATATACATCTCGCCAAGATGAGAAGATTTTTCCTTGTTTATTTGTCAAATTAAAAACAGTGGGTTTGGGGTACAAGCAAAGAATAAGGGTTTTAAAAATAATGAGGTAGATGTCCCAGATTGCTGAAGTGTGAGAGTCTTCTGCACTAAAAAACTTGTAATTTCTTCAAACACACTTGATAGAATAGGCAGACAGTGCTTTAGGTGCTTTTCCTTAGCAACTGCAAATGTTCCTGAAATAATTTGATCAAGTAATCAAGAGTGCACAGCTTTCGAGTGATGACTTTTGTAGAAGATAGAAACAAATGAAGGTTTCGTGCTGCAGTATAGCCTCCAGATTTCAAAACAGGAAGTGCAGACTAAACTGCAGCGAAGACAGAAAACTTTCATAATTGCAAACATGAATTGTGTATTCGTATGGAGGAGGGGCATCCTCCTGTTTGTTATAAGTAATGAACAAATATTGGCACTATGTAAATGAGATGTAGTCACTATCTCTGAACATATGTCAGGCCAACCAGCATGTCCCAACCTGTGTGTGACTTTTATGGTTGAAATGTGGTTCTAAGAACATAAGCAAACAAAATAATGAATAAATACAGCTTCTGCACTAGTCGAACTGGACTCTTATACATGAAGATAAGGCAATAGTTATTGCCTCTTGATGTTTTCTGCCATTGGCTTCAGTCAGAAAAAAAAGTACTGGGAAGTACAGAAGTCTGTTAATACTGTTAATACTGATTTTCACCTGTCCAAATCTTTTTAGATGAGAAAATAGTTTTAATCGCTGCATTTCATTAAATTTGAATGAGACTGAAAAAACTACATATTTAGAAATATCATACAAAAACAAGTGAACATTAAAAATAATTTGATGCTCTAATAATACTAATAGGGCATATAGAGATGCCTTAGAGAATCACTCTATACAGTACTCATACAAAACCAATATATATATATATACCTGGTTTTCATCTTTCTGACCTTCTACTTGTCTATTTCATTTTTGTTATGTTCCAGAGATAATACTGCAGCTGTTAAGGTTGTTTGTGCTTTTATTCAAAACTTACGTTCATGTCAACTTTGTTTTAATCTAACCATTGGTGGACCCATTTTGTTATTAGATTTTTTTGTTATTAAATTCAGCGTCAGATTTTCCAAATATATTTTAGCTGAATTTTGAAAGAAAGATAAGTGGTCATGAAAACTTCCTAATGTTCAGTCTTCAGCACCTGTATTGAAATTGAGATTTGTGTCAAATGCACAGAAGAAAATTCCAGTTGGTGGGAAATTTTTTAGTAAGATTATAATGGCAAGGTATAGAGAGAAACATCTTGGAGCAAGCCTCAGCATTTCGAGATTCTGAGGCTGAGAAACTGAAATATAATCCACACAACTGAAAACCTTTCACAAATGAAGAAAAATGATAGAGAAATTTGCTATACAGAGAAGAATTTAACCATGGCATTTTGCTGTATTCAACGTTTGATACAGGAAATTAACTGGATGTAAATATTTGTTACCATTTTCTGTTTGCTTTTAAACATTCCCTCCATGGCAGTGAATATTACAAATACTTCTCACAGTCCTTCTTTCTGGTTTAACTCTTCATGCTTCAAAAAGTACTTATAAATAAGAGATCTGAAGGAATCTCCAGCTGTGGCAAGAACCATGGAAATCAAGTTGAAAGTGAGATACAATGATAAAATTCAATTGTCCCTTGCAGTGGAGACACCTGTCACTAACCAGATAAAGACTGTCCATCCCATTTGAGAGATTTGACTTAACTCCCCACAGGAGCATTAGTTTTGGGATACTAAGAAAGTTGCAGGTCTCCTTTGAAACTCTTACCCTGCCTTAAGCTCAAAAGGACCCCAGTGTTTTTTCTGTGTTTCATGACTTGGTGTTCAGTCTTTCCATCTCCTTGAGTGATAGGTGAGAGAGGTTAAATGAAAATTGCCTGAGAGGTTTGGGAAGGCATCTAGTTAAAAACTTCCAAATTTCTTGAATAAACTACCTTTTTTTTTGCCATGATTTAGAGCCTTAACCCTTATTTAAAAAAAAAAAAACCAAACCAAACCAATGTCTTTTATATAGCAAGGTTTATAGCAAAGCTTTTTAGAAGTTTTCTTTCTTGAATGCTTCTTTCGAGTGCAAAATAAAAAAAAAAAAAAAAAGAGCGGGGTCAGATAATATTTTAATTAGATAAGTCTCAAATATGAAGCCACATTTCTGATTTTCATTGAAGTTGCATAATGCAGAACAATCTTTGGATAAAACAAAAGGAAACTTTTATCTTTGAATTTGATAGATTTTGCTAAATGACTAGTTTTCTTCAGGCTGAATTCTGCTCTGAAAAAATAATTCAGCCAACAATTTTCCTGCTTATTGTTGCTTTCCTGTGAGAAATTAATGAAAAAATTACATACTCAAAACAAGAATATGAATGATCACTTGTTGCATAAAAAGCACCGCTCTCTTAAAATAAAGCAATACCAGTTACTTTAGATGAACAGGATGGCGGAAGCAGTCAATACTGAGAGTTTAGAGCAGTTAGACACTATATGTTTTATTATTCTTGTTTCTAACCCATGAAAGGCTGGCTGAAGTAGTTAGCAGTGATTAGGTTGTTCGCAATATCTGCACAGGTAAGGCATCTTATCTCATGTGAAGTAAATCAAGCCTTTCTTGAGCACTAACATTATTTGTGTAAGTCAAAAACCCCCTTGAGTTCCAGAGATGATGTGTGACAACAGAGACAGTCTTTTAGTGTAACTATTCTTTATCTGAATCTTGAACTATTTTGAGATGTCGTGATTTAACCCCAGCTGACAACTAAACACTACTCGGCTGCTTGCTCCCTATCCCCCTGGTGGGATGGGGAAGAGCATCAAAGAATCGCAGAATCACAGAATGTCAGGGTTTGGAAGGGACCTTGAAACATCATCTAGTCCAATCCCCCTGCCAGAGCAGAAACATCTAGATGAGGTTACACAGGAGTGTATGCAGGTGGGTTTTGAATGTCTCCAGAGGAGACTCCACAACCTCCCTGGGCAGCCTGTTCCAGTGTTCTGTCACCCTCACTGTGAAGAGGTTTCTTTTCAAATTTAAGTGGAACCTCCTATGTTCCAGTTGGCACCCATTGCCCCTTGTCTTATCATTGGTTGTCAGTGAGAAGAGCCTGACTCCATCCTCGTGACACTCACCCTTTACATATTTATAAACATTAATGAGGTCACTCCTCAGTCTCCTCCAAGCTAAAGAGACCCAGCTCCCTCAGCCTTTTCTCATACGGGAGATGCTCCACTCCCTTCATCATCTTTGTGGCTCTGCACTGGACTCTCAAGCAAGAAGAATCAGAAGAGTAAAAGTGAGAAAACTTGTGGGTTGAGATAAAGATAGTTTAATAAGTAAAGCAAAAGCTGTGCCCACAAGCAACGCAAACCAAGGAACTTGTTTACTACTTCCCATGGGCAGGCAGGTGTTCAGCCATCTCCAGAAAAGCCGGGTTCCATCACGTGTAAACAGTTACTTGAGAAGACAAACGCCACCACTCCAAATGTCCCACCCATCCTTCTTCTTCTCCCAGCTTTATATACTGAGCATGACATCATATGGAATATCTCTTTAGTCAGTTAGGGACAGTTGTTCTAGCTGTGTCCCCCTCAGCTCTTTGTGCAGATCCAGCCCACTCACTGGTGGGGTGGTATGAGAAGCAGAAAAGGCCTTGACTCTGTGTAAGCCCTGCTCAGTAGTAACTAAAACACCCCTGTATTATCAACACTGTTTTCAGCAAAAATACAAAATGTAGCTACTATGGAGAAATTTAACTTTATCCCAGCCAAAACCAGCACAGGAGACAATAAGGCTGTTGTGGTGTTTGGCTTTTTTTTAATTTTATTTTGTTTGGGTTTATTTTGTTTGTTTATTTGTTTGTTTTTTTCTGTTTTGTTTTTATTTTATTTTATTTTGTGTTTTTTTTTTCCTGTATATAAAAGAAAAAGTGATAGATGTGGCTCTAAAATGTCTATTTTGTCTGAACAAGCCCAACATTTAAGTCCAAATATACTTCAAATATTTACAGGCTTGACTAATTTATATAGACCTAGTTCTTACTTGAGATGTTTCTTAGAACAAGAAGGAGACTTTTCAGATTGGGAGCATTAATTTAGAAGGGGACAGAAACCCTTTTGAAGATTGATGTAGTGTAGAGCCATGGATGTAACAATAGTATTACAACTAAGATTTTTTTTCTTTTCCTTTCAGCTTCTGTACACAGACAAAGTAGACCCTTGTGACGGATCTCTTCAGTAGACAGAACAAGAATCTTAAGGACATTCTAAGAAGGTTTGGTCAGATGAGAAGAAAAGCTTATACTAGGTCTTCTTTAACACCAAATTACTAGTGGCATCACTATACAGTTAAAACAAATAAACAAACAAGCAAAGAGGAGTCAAATATGTCAAATAGTTTAATTTAATTGTCTGAGGTTTTCTGTTGAAACCACCACTACTCTCGTAGGTTTTGTATCAGAGCTCCTAAAACCCTTCTAGACAGCTCCACATTTAAAACAAAATAAAGTGAGCATCCCTTGCTCCTGTCAGTGGGACTAACAACAATGAGAATTGTCACAAACAAAAGCATATTTCTACAGTGTGTTTGATAACAAATGAAAATATGAACCTGGTAGATGATATTTTCTGTTTTAATTTCAAGGAACATTTTTGGATTACTATAATGAAGAATACATTTCTGCTTGTAGGCCTGGGGCACTGTCTAAACCCATTCCTTGCTCAACATTTCTTATATTTTTCTGATTTGTTGCTCTGCTGCATATTGCCTTGGAAACCCAAGAGGAGCTTTTACATTGCTATGGAAACAAATCAATATAAATATATCTACATTTTATTTATAGACCAGGTAGTGCAAAGGCTAAAACACATGCCTGCATTGGTAGAATATGATATACAGTAGGTTTTTTTTCATGTCTTTTTAATTAATAGAAATATTAGGTAATGCTGAAATAAATGTCTGTTTTGTTCTGCTGCAGGAGATAAGGAAACTGTTCTCATTTTCTGTTGTGTTTTAATTCACAGGTTTTGAAGCCAGTCTTTCAAGGATTATGACACTAGTCTAGGATTAGCATTGACTTTGGTTTGGGAAGTGCTTTAATTGGTATGGTACCAAACCTAAATTATATGCTCCTCTAAATTGCAAGAATGTAGTTATGTTTTGCTACAAATATTGGAGCATTACTGTTTTAATCTGACAGCAAAAAGAGCCTTTCAACCTGCATTAAACTACAAGCCTGTGTGGCCTTGTTCTTTGCTACCATCTTTCTTTGCCAGACTTGCTACCAAAATAATTTATGCTCGTTTGACTCATGAAAGTTCCACAAAACCTCTCCTGAGCTTTTCAAAGACCTTATTCAAACTATCGAGCTTTAATGCCTGTTTAAACTATGCAACAAAGACTACATTTTTTTCCTTTATCTTTTACTTTTTTTGTTTTCTCTGACTCGTCTCTCTATATAAACTAATGAAGAAAATAAACCATCACTGCTATATTCTTCTCTGTGTCACTATACACACCTCTGTATCATCTGTATCATCTGAATCATGCATGAGGACCTGGCTTTGACGTATACCAAATCCACTTTACAATGAAGTGGCAATTTGCTTTTTCTCAATAGCTTTTTTTAACTTGTGACCAAGTGGAATTTCAAATGATTGTAGAAAAATACACATTGACCATCTTATCATTCCTATTTAAGTAACCTCAGTGATGTGGGAATATTAAACTAAAGTAGTAATGTATGGATTTATAGTGAATAGGTGATTCAGCATACCTTTTAACTGGTCTTAAATTCACACACCGAAAGGCTGAAAATGTATCAAAAAGTTTGAGTGGTCTTAGTATTCAGCCCTATCACTCCATTTCTGCCCTTGTATCCACACAGATGGATCCCAGGTCTTCTGTGAAGCTGTACTGGCTTGAAGAAACAAAGGTAGAACTCACTGGGCTATCAGATAAGTTTCAGGGTCTGTCCAAAGGAATCTAATTACATATACGATATACAGCAGTTTTTGTCTTACCTCAAATTGAAACTGGGTTTATATATAGGCCTCTGATGTAAGACATAACATGTAAGGCAGACACAGAGATTAATGTCAGCCAGGTCAGGCTGGCAGAATATTTTCTAATAAAACATTTCTCCCATATCAGTCTGTTTACATGGAAACTTTCAGTTTTAGTGACACTCCACTTTTTGATGGTGGAAAACTGCTCCACTGAAAATGCTTTGAGCCCCATATCATAATTTGCTGTTAAACCGAAGCCTAGAGTGAAAGAGGAGAACAATATGGATGTGTATGACCATATTTTATTACAAGGATTACTGTACTTGCCCCTGTAACAGCCAGAAGCAAATATGAGTTGCATCTGGTAGGAATCTGTCAGTTCTCAAAACATTTGCGAAAAGAAGCACATGTTGGCATTATCCAGATATAGGGCCATTTCAGGAGTAAATAAAGTAGCAAATGGTCAAGCAGATGGTGCTTCCTATCCCATTAGTCCTGCTAGAGCCCAAAAGTCATGGAAGAGATGAGTGCCTTGCCAATGTATTATACCAGACATACCTGTTCCAGAAAATTCACCTATGGGATTATAGAAGGAATTATCCTCAAAGTTGGGGAAACAAGGAACAGAAATCACTGAAAACTCTGTATCAGGTCTGAGGAAATGGAATCCACATCACAGAAGTCCACAGTGAGTTGTTCAGCTTCCCCTTCCTTTACTTGGTGCTCCTGCTCCCATTTTGCATCATCTAATAGTTTCATTTTCCTAATTCATTTAGTTAATGCTTTCATAAGCACCAGACTTGATCACCCATGGGAAGGTGCAGTTTTTTCTCTCTGGCATTTGCTGGATCAAGGTTAAAGCAGGTGTATCCCAGATCAGTGGAAAAAGATTAAAACATTCCTAATTTCCCATTCTGTAAGCATATGCTCCATTTCAGAAAAAATAAGCCTATCAAAGCTGCTGAACCTCTCACCTGGACAAGTTCTCAGGAGTACAGTTTCTGTTATTCACTCTGAATATATTCTCTTGGGAATGAGTGTAAGTTTATATGACTCAAATCTAATGTGAATTCATGACTTAATATTAGTCTAATATTTATGATTAGCTTTCACTACTTGGTTTTCCTGTGTGTTTTCTGTTTTCATGGAATTTCCTTAGACTTTCCAAAGGTTAATCTTCTTTCTTAGGTTCTTGCTGCTGGCTGTCAGAGGGAAAGGAAGAGAACTACTGAAATTATCCCCAACAAAGATCTATGGTATGAAATGTCATTTGTCAGTCACAAACAAACAGAGGCATTTTATTTCCAGTGACCCTTAAAACTAAAGCACGACACTCCTGGATGTGTAAGACACATCCTCCCAAATACAGAAATTCTTCTAATCAGATAAATTTAATTCAGTGATGGTGATATGAGATGCTTAGTGGTATTGGCTATTATCAGATAGACAAAAGGAGAGATGGAAATAAGCCAGTAATACTTTTAGGACTTGCCTTTTTTCTGATCCCTTGATTGCATGTAATTTACTTTGATTTTCAGTCTTTCTTAACTTAATTTGTGTTCATTTGCTGTGTGGAGTGGCTAGTTGTGTCTCCATTTGGCTTGCTATATTTGTCTTTCTCTGGGTGGTCTTTATTTATAGGGTAGTTTGTTCTGTGATCTTCATCCCACGTAGTTGTCTTGTGAAGTGTGATTTGATATTTAGGGCTACAAAGCCTTGATGAGCTCCCTTTTTTTTTTTTTTTCCCTCCCTATCGAAGGATTATGGGGTGACAAATCATATTCATCTACTTGCAAAACAGGATTTCCTGACAGTGTTAACTTCCACCATTCAAGTGGCTAGATATAGTGAAGTTCAGTCACTCATCTTGTAAAAGGTGTTGGTATGAATGAGAGAAAGGTGTGATCCTGCATGCTGAGGTTGTCTAAAACTTGTGGGTCTTCCCGGATGGGGTTTTAGTTTGGCTGGACCTTGAGTATAGCCACATATGGAAAGCGCATTGATGGATAATTCCTGTGCATTACACATCAGTAAAAGCGACCAGAATGTTAAAACTGGGAGAAGTCCTACTGCCTAGTGCAGGTTAAAGTATTAATGTATCTTACTGGTTGTTTTCCTGCAGGCAAGAATCAAATAGTTCCACTTAAAATGAAGAGCACAAGTTTTTTATCATCAGTAGGTTTTAGAGAGAACAAAATGTCAGATGACTGGGCAAATCCATGCAGCTTTCTCATTAGATTGCTGTCAAACAGAGGGTTTGAAACATGTCTTTGACATGTGTCCACAGCAATGGCTCCCTGCATGTTTTATGTGGAAAGTAGCAATGAAGTGCTAAATGTATTTTTTATTATGGAAAAAAAAATTCACATACTTCCATTTTTTGTCTTTCTATGCATTGGAAAGAAAAAGCCAAGAAATCAGAACCTGAAAACTTTGAGGAAAGCCTGACTATCCTGTATTTAGCTATAAAAATATCTGAAATGCAATGCTAGAAATAGACAAAGAAAACTATAAAAAGTTGAGCAAATATTTAGAAATTAAAACTGTTGTCGTAGCCAAAATAAAAGATGCTTCTCTCTGACAGAATGGTCTTTTTAGGGGTTATTTGAAAACAGTAATACCGTGACATGATATGCAACCTGAAGTGAGTTGGAGTAATATCAAAAAAATACAAGCAATAATATGACAAAATGACTATAAAATAAACAGTCATACTGGAATAATAAAGCCTAATAGAGTAAAAATATAATATTCTTTCACTGCATAACTGTAAACATTGCATTAATTACTGTAGAAGTAACAAGATAAAGGAAGGATCTGTGATTTTCAAGATGACATTGGGTCTTTAAATAAAAAAGTCTTTCACAATCACTTTCTTGTGCCTTGTTTTTCTCACAAACTGAAACAGTTTGACACTGAATTTTTTGCATTAGAGCTGTTGCTTCAGGTCACATACTGTGTCCTAATTGATGCAGCATGGCACAGTAGGGCTCATTTTCAGCACAGCTTGCAGGAGAATTTAACAACTTAGAAGACTCTTAACGGGAGTCCTGCCCCCTATCTCTGCTCAGTGTATGCTGAAGATTTGCCCTAGTGTCAGGACATATTTGCAACACTAACAAAAGCCTTCGAGAAAAAAGCAGTGTTTTGTGCAGTCTTGGAGGGCAAAGGTGGGGGGTGAGTGGGAGAGGAAAGGAGCAAGTTTCTATTTGTAAAGGTCAAATCTGAGGTATTTTTGAACTCTATAGTGTTGTAGATAATCAGGTGAGACAACTCTTGTGTCCACTGATGATTCAGCCTGACCTGTGTCTGCTTGAATAAGAAGTAGGAACTGTGTGTCTGGCATGACATCAATGTATTGTTCTTGTTTTTGCACACAGGGACCTTAGTGAACAATGTTCCTTTCACTGTAAGACAAGTTCTTCTCTGCCAGAAGTCTGAAAAACAGCTATCTTATGGCATGACTAGTTGATTAGCAATGGAAAAGTATCCTTCAGGAGCTGGTAGGAAGATATGAAGAATTTGACCTAAGCGGTATTCAGGTTGAGACTGTAGGACAAAAAGTACCTCATAAAGTCTGGAGAAAATATATTTATGGGAAATTGAGCGACAACATTCATATGAACAAACAAGCCTTTGGTGGTCTAAGGCAGGAGTGTTGGACATAAACATATCCAAAGTATTGCTGATAGTCACTGGAGTGTGTAAGCAAGACTATTTTTCATTGAGGAGCAAGATAACTAGTATTTTACCTCTGTATTCACTTCTTTCAGTTGCTATTAAACAAGAACTAGAGAGCCTAGTAGAGTAACACATGTAGCTGATTTGTATTATCATTGGCAAAAAAAACCCAAAAGAGATTATTTTTTGTCTCTGGCTCCCCCTCAGTTTTTCCCCCTTATCTTAGGGGTTTGTACATACATGTATTATAACTTGTATGGCATGTTCCTTTATTCTCTGATTTGTACCCTGACAGGGAGAAGTCAAACAAAGAACTGTCCTCGTCATGAAAGCAATTGCAGGCATCACCTGTACTCTGTTTGATCATCATTTCTACTCCTGTCCTCTACCAACATTAAGTGCTTAAATGGAGTCACACTGGGGACAAACTGACATAGAAATTGGATGTCAATCATCCAATGGGCATTAATGATCTCTGAGGAAGAACTGAAACTTTTGTGTTGTTGTAAGGAAGGGTGTTGAACTGGCATGTTTACTGGAAAATAAAAAAGAACCATGGCACAGAAGCATCCCTACAGCACAGCTACTAGAGAAACTAACAGAGGGTAGGAAGGGGCTCTTATTTTTAAGCTGACTGAACCTTTTAATTCCAGAATTTGACATCGATTCTATGTCTTGTCACAGGTCACTAAGAAATTTGCTGTACCTGAAACATTAACTTTTTTTTTTTTAATTTTTCCTGAATCACTGAAGCACAGTTTTATTCTAATTTCTGTCAGAAAATATCATATTTGCCTTGTATTAAGCTTTGGGAAACTGCCATAATTTTTATTTCATCATGCAAACTCCTGTCATAGCTGGACACCTGTTATTGTCCCTGTTGACCTGAGGGTTCTATCACACACTGGTAGCTTAAAGAATGTGACTTAAACCCATCTAAACCGGAATAGGTAATTAATCCACTGCATTGGACAGGCTACACCACTGACATGCATCCACTTGCTACTCTAAGGTTCTTTCTTTTCTCCTCCACCTCTTTGAAATTGCCATGGTGGAATCCTATTTCATGTGAAAACCTAAGGTTAAACTGCTTGTTTTGCCCTTTGCTCACACAAAGCCTTTTATTATTTTATTTTATTTTATTTTATTTTATTTTATTTTATTTTTTTACTTTATTTTATTTTATTTTATTTTATATTTTATTTTATTTTAATTTCAGTGGGGGGGGAAACCTATAATCTCTAAATGTTTCTTACTTTTCAGTACTTTATCCGGGAACTTTTGGCCTTCAAAGCTTTCACACCATTGTAGCCTTAAAAGTGCAAGTGCCTGAAGCTTCTGTGTAAACACAAAGAGAGCTGCTTCCTGCACCAACCTTTCTTACACTGCCTCAAAGAAAAAAATCTTTTAGTCCCAGTCTGTTCCCCTGCCAGTATGGCTGCAAAAAGAATTGCACGACAATTTTTTCAGTTAGGTATTTTTTACTGAAAAAATACAGATGTGTACAGATTTCTGAAGAGACAGATGTTTATAGTTACAGCAGCTCCAAATAATGGAAGCTTTTTTAAAAGCTGAGCTACTTAAACCAGCAGGTGTGTTGTTATGTCCTAGAAGAAGCTTTTCAACATTTTCTTCAAATTATTTTAGTTCTGCTCAAATGTTGACTGAAAATAGGAGCCCACGTAGATCAAGCAAAAAGTTTAAATAACCCAAAGCCAAAGCCCAGCCCCTCTTTCCAGATGTTGCCGGCTGGTCTCCAACATTCTTTCTACTTATTCATTTCTCCGAAAATCCCTCCTCAAATCCCTTCCCTTTCAACCTGACTGCAGAGCTCCAAGTGGGACAGAGTAGGCAGCATGCCTTTTGTTTTGCTTGGAAAACCATCACACCACTGCTTCTTTGCAGAAATGGCTGCGTTATAACTGATAGTTTTCAGGTTTCACTGGAATGCTGCACCTTTGCACACTGGCAGGCCCAAGAACAAGGGTCTTTGCATGGGGAAGGAGTCACACCTCAGTGTTGTGCCCATGGTTGCTGATGTTGCTGCAGACATGAAGAACTCCTGCTCTCAGGTATGGGCTGAGTGGAGTGCCTTCTCTTCCACTTCAGATTTATCAACCGGTTACTGATATGAAACATATCTCTGGTACCCCTGGCACCCCTCAGGTCTCACAAATCTACCTCATCTACAAGCTGAAAGAAGATCTGGCACTGCTGGATGCCACAGAGCACCAGAGCACTCTCCGTATACTCACTGACAACTCCAGTCCAAGTTTAATATGGACTGTTTTATTTGCTGTGTTTTTTTCCTCACATTTTTTTCAGTTGTTGTGTGGTTATGCAGGGTAAATGGAAACTGCTGGGTGCAGAGAGCTCTATTTTGCTATCAGCTAAATATATGTAGCTTGGTTGGCCTCTGAAAGAAGCCAGAAGTGGTGGCAGTGATTAACTTCGTGCTGGAAAATTTTCCTTTCCCTCAGGGAAGTGTGCAGTGAAATATGCTGGTACGCATCCATACATTCACCATGTAACTTGTTGCTGCAAGTCAGTTCTTGCTGCCTCTGACTGCTCACAGCAGCTTACCCAGGTGGTTCAGCGTGGTCCGTCAGCTACAGGAGACCTGACTATGTCCCTGAAACTACTTTCCCTTTTGGATATAAATATCAGATCAGAGTCACCCCTGTCTTTAAGATGTCTAAAAACTCCAGATCCTAAATATGAAGGACCTGGAATTCCAGTTTGGAGATGAACTTTCTCCAAGTTGGAGCAGCTGTGAGATGGGCACGAGTAGCAAATGCAGATGTGAAGCCTGAACGCCAGGTTTTCCTCAGACACCTTGTAAGTCCCTGAGTTGTGCTGTAGTTTGTCAGCTGTCATACTACAAATGTCCAACCACTAGGGATTTTTGGCAACAATGTAGACAGTCTTCCCCCCCCCTTTTTTTTTTTTTTTGAGAAGGAAGACGATGTCTTTCTCTTGATTTTCTCTCTGGCCTTACTCCCACTCCATTACAGCCGAAGGCAGGATTACACTGCATCACAGTTTTTGTTCGATTTAACTAGTACTAGGGGTGAGATTAGCATTGCAAAATAAAAATCCATTAGTTCCCTCACTTTCTCTGCCTGTGTGTTTCATTAGAGATCCAAAGAGTTAAAGACCTATGAAAGAAAACTGGATCTGGTGCTGCTTTGGGGGAAAACAGACTCGAGGAGCTGTTTGAAGGTGATGAGCTATTCTCTTTGCCAGTGGAATGGGAGCAGAAGAATGGCTCCCGGGCCCATATGAAACCCATTGCACTAAGTAGAGATTTTTGTTTCCTCCAAAGACATTTAATCATGTCTGAAACGCCTGTCTAAAGGGATCTGTAGTCTTGAGATTATTTCTGTAAATTCCCGCAATAATAAAAATGGCTCCTATCCAGAACTGTAGGCCTGTATGATATAAATCACACAACAGTATGAAATAGCAGCTAATCTACCAACAAAACTGACCCTTTTCCAAAACAGGCAACACAAGATGAATCTTACTCCATGGAGCCTTAAACACCGTAAGACTTGCCTCTTTTTATCATTATTCAGCAGGAGTGAGTAAAATTGTGTCTTACATAGCTCTAAATATTTATATGCTTTGACACAGAAAAAGATTCACCCTAGATTTGGCCTTGTATGGTGTATAGTGAGTCTCTGTCTGTGACAGCACCTAGATGTTATGATGATGTGAATTATTGAATGAGAGGAGGATCAACTAATGTAGTTAACATCAGTACATGAATTTAAACAAATCTCACCATTTCAGAAATTCAAGGGATTGTTCCAGTTCTCCAAAATGTAACCTGACGCCAGACATCAGTCTTGCCTATTGGATATAATAAGCGAACAGTCTTCTGAAACAGCTATGTGGAGCATTTAATCAGACAACAGGACACCAGATAAAAGCAGGAAGGGCTGAACTCCCACAACTTTTTCCATCGTCATTTGATACAAGCTGTCAAGACTGATTTACTTCAAAATGTGTGAAGTTTGCTTTTGGCCTGAGAGATGTTGGTTTTCGTAATGTCACTGTGAAAACTGTTGACAGAACCAGCAGAAACTGATCCACTTGTCCCACAAAATTCAGCAAGGAACAGTCCAACACACACTCCATGCTGTCATTCGTTGGTATTCAATGAGACTCATTTCTAAGGGTTATGAATACCAGATAGCCTGGGTGTTGCAGCTCTTAACAGTCAGAGTAGTAATCAATCATACAAACTTTATTAAAATGTGTATGAAAATTCTGCAGACAAAATTATGTGCAATTGTGAACAAAATACAAAATATCTCTAATAGAAATAATAAAGACCAATAAAGGCATTATGACATTTCACATTGAAACATCATCATTTAATGCAGTCAGGTTAGACTGGAGCTGAAAGATTTCTTTTGCTTATCTGTATGTTGTTAAATACTGAACACATCTCTCACCTGAATTTGTAAGGAGCGATTTTCATTTCTTGTTATGTTAAAGCTGCCTGATCTCAGGAAACAGAAGCTGTAATTATGACCTCTTAATTTATTTGTTGTTTAACTTTCCCAAAGAAAAGATGAAAAGTCAGTCTGATGAGAGAGCCATCTCAGCACATCACTGGAGTGGTAGTATGAGAGCCATCAGGAGTTTGGCACTTGAGCTGAGCCACCATTCACAGTGGATTAAAGCTGTTCCTAAGCAGCCAGTAACAGAATTCTCTCAAGAGAGGAATCTGTGGTATATAACCACCTGATGCAGGTGAAGATGGGTAAGCAAGCCTTGGCCAGAAGATGCACAGCAGATGCAAACCCACATCTGGGATGCAGACAGGGCCTGGTAGCCTGAGGCTGAGAATGCTGCTTGGCATACCATTTTGTGATCCTGATGGAGCTTAAATGTAATTGACTCCAAATATTTCAAGATAATACTATTTCCTGGGCATTCAAATACACGGTGAAAGGTGCCCACATTCTGCCAAGGCATGTAGGGCATGTAATCCAGAGGTGCTCTCGCAAGACTGGACAATGCACAGAATTTTGGACCTATCGCAGGGAAAAATCTGTGAACTTTACAGTAGACAATGAATTCAAAATTGATTTAGGATCAAACATTTTGTCAGTTCCTCCAAGGTGTGTACTCTAACCACTGACATGCAGTTAGACACTGCTGGTATCACACCTCTCTAATCTTAGTCATGTGGTGGTCCACCTGCAATAAGGGCAGAAGCCTTTGCCCAACCTAGTCAATATTTTGTGCTTTTTTAGAGATCAAACCCGATGTCCTGCAACACTGTTCAAATTGGATATACCGCCTCAGACCTGACCAGTTTTAAGTATGGCTACACTATAAAGTGGGTAGAGAAAATTATAGACTATTTGTACATGAAGACCTTTATAGAAGCAATAAAAATGTCAGTCAGTTCACATCTGTTTGCTTATCTGTTTGTTTACACTGTGACCCATCCTGGTCACAAGCCCTAAATAATATGCCCTGGAAAGAAGGATTTAAATACATCTTGGACATTATGTCCTCTCATCTCAGTTTTAGACTTCAAAAAAAACCTTTCATACTTTTCTATTTCAGCACATCACTTTCGGAAATTTGTAAATGATCTCGCGTTTTAGTTTTGCTTAATTAGAATATCACTGAAAAAGATGTCTAACTGATTTGTACATTTTTCTAATCTACTAATGGTAACAGAATCCAAATTAATATTTTTTCCTTTTTATTTTTCAAAATATGTAATTTTTGCCATAATAAGTAGCTTTCAAAGCTTAATTTTAAGGAAGAAACAAACAAACAAACCCAACTAATATTTTTATGATGTCAAATATTTTTGCTATTAGTTTGTCATGAATTCTAAAGCCAGGTCCAAAGATTTCTAGGTTCTGTCTGATTTGTGTGCATCTTTAAGTTTGTATTTTCTTTTTAACACTGAGCCTTGGAAAGCTGGCAGATATTTAATCCCAAATAGTAAAACACTCCCTCTGCTCACCAGTCTTCTCATTTGAACCTGGCAGTGGTTTTGCCAGGTTTTGCTGGTGCTCTGTACACACTGGGAACTGATTGAAGTTTCACCTAGATGACATGTTTGCATGCGGTGCACCGCAATAATAAAACCAACAGGGAAGGGTAATGGCTCTCAGATTTCCTGCTTGCTGGAGCCTGAGTTACAGGGGTGGTCAGGGGGCAGGCATTACAGTATGCCTCCCAAATATCAGGGGTTGTATGACTACTTAAACAGCCACTCTGATAGGAGCCGTGTCCTTTTCTGCTGTCTAGAAGGTGTTAAAGAAATAAAAGCAGATACGAAGACTTTCTTCAACGTATGGCAGCATATTTTTTTTTGCAAACCACATTCCGAGGTAGGTGCTGTCAATGTGCAAAGCATTTACGTACCTCTTCTTACCACCAGCTCATCTGTCTTTTAACCCCGTGGGGCATTAAATGAAAAATCCCTGTTACGGAAAGGTTAAGGGTGAGCTTTTGTAGTACAAAAGGCAGGAAATTCAGAGTTAAGAGTCCATTGTAACTTCATAACAAGTTCTTTCGTTATGACCCAAGGGCAGCAAAGTATCTAAGCACAAACTTGTTTAAATAGACTGCTGGAACAGGGCCCACGTGATCAACCGGATCAATTAGTGTCTTTGTAAAAGCGCCAGGGTGATACTTATCCTGAAATATATTTCAGAGGGGCTTGCTAAAAACAAATTATGAGAATGCATTGCTATTGACCATAGGCTCTAAAAGTCCTTCGGATATTGCTCTCTAGTGTTATCCATAATTGCTGTCACCTTCTGGACAACTGCTAAGACATAGTCACAAGAATGTGAGTGACAGAAAAACCCCAGTGACTGGAAAGTCAGTGGAAAAATTGAATTTTGTTTGACAGGTGAGATTTGGGGTTGAAAGACTTGTGGTTGGAAGTGGTCATATTTTATTGCAGGAATGTAGCAAGTATCTATAAACAATGCCTCTTAACATTGGCACAAATACAGTACAGACCTGAAAGAGAAGAAAAAACTGTAAGAATGCTGGAAGTTATCTCCACAATGATGATGCAATTAAATATAGTTCCCAAACAGAAAAAGTACCTATAGGGCCCTGGAATTATATGTCATCTTCATTGATATAGTATGTAATAGAAGATATCTTATACTTTCACATAAATGAAATATTTCATTTCACTAAAAGTTGAATATAATTATCGTAGATGTTAAAAGCTTTCAGATTATTTTTTTTTATTTTTGAGAGAAAATTCTACTTTTGAATTTCCTCCCTCTACCCCTTTTATGAAGTGAGAAAACCTAGGGAAAAATAAAATTATTGTTTCTTTCTCAGCACAGTCAGTCAATATTCTGAGCATCATAGGCTGTACCCATTATAAGATGACATTGATGAGATATGTCAGGTATTTCAAGCACTTTCTTTGTCCAAACATCCAACTTTCCTCAAGTGAAGTATTGGGTCTATTTAGGTCTCAGATTCTGGTTTCTCCTGGACCTATTCAGCATCGGCATTTGAGTGTAGTCCTGCCTGGTAATTACTCTTGTTGTCTCTTACAGCAGCACAAGCACATGCTGCTCTAAACACAAACTCTTTGCTCCCCAGGGAAAGCACCTACTCTAAGAGATTTAGCTTCTTTCCAGACATCAGTGTGACCTTGGGCCAAGGACAGTAGCTGCCATTTTCTCTAGTGATCCTTCCCTATGAAAAGAAAATACTTGAATCTTCCATTGCTGTGGGCTTTTTCTTTTTTAACATGTCAAGGTACTTTAAGTAAATCTGTCATTACACCAATGAATACCCACTTGAAGACAGTCACTGTAATCTTTCACTGTAGTAAAATGCAAATGTTTTTCTTTGCATCCTAACACTTATTCACTGCATCCTTACTAGTGCAGACTTGTGAAAGTTAAAAATGTTCCCCCACAAAAATAATGAAATAAAAATGTAAACCGATTTATTATTTTAAGAAGATTTAGAAAGAAAAGAAACAAGTTTTCAATTTTGTTACCAAAAGCTTTTGAAACTTTCTGGAAAATCCATGATTTCAAAGTTTTATTCTTTTAGAATAAAAAAAAAAAAAAATTATATTGTTTCAATGCATGCGAATTGCAGTGACACTTTAACACATTCTGCTGCTTCTGACATGTATTACACATAAATAGTGGAAATGTTATAATATTAATTTTAAACACAGTGATTTGAAAAAAATGAAAATCATCTTATCATTTTCGAAATGTGAGTTAATAAAAATATAAAAAAGAAAACCACAGAGAAATTCTGACTGTGAGTAGATAAATATACTTTTTATTAAAGAGTGGTCTCTTCTGGAACTCACTTCTTCAAAAAATTCCTGGAAAGTGTTATTGTTTGCCCAGTTCTGTAAGTGGACTAGCTTTTCAGTTAGAGAACAATTTTGCAGTGTACTTGAACTTAGAATGGATCAAGTCTTCAGAGAAAACACTAAGCAGACCTGTGATCATTAAGCTGTCAAACCAAAATAAATATCCCTTCAATACAAGATTTTTTAATTTAGATATACTCTTCTCCACATACAGTTACTTTTTATTGATTTTTTTTTTCCAGATAGAAAGTGCAGTTCTCTATGTGGGCAAGTTCCAAAGAGCACTGAGAAGGAAAAAGTTTATTTAAACAAGCCTGAAAAATGGATTTTAGTTGAACTTTTTGCACTGGACATCTCTGTTGGGCAAGTCCTTGATACAATATGCTTTGTCTTTGAGTATGCAGTGTGCATGTGTGCATGTTATGTATGCTAATGGACTTCTCATAGAATATGATACCACCTTTCAAAAACAAATAGAAGCTTCCTTCCCTAGAAAACACCTAACATTGAGTTTTATCATTTGTTGGTCATTATGGCTGTTCATAACTCAAGGTTTTCAAAGGCTAGTCAATACAAAGCTAACATAAAAATACTTTTTTCATTTTCATTGGAATTGCTCCCATTTGTGAAACACACAAAAAATAAACTATTGTTCTCTCTGGTAAGAGAGTCTATGAAATAGGAAAAAAGAGTTGTTTTGGTAGCAGACTCCATGTCTCGTTGTCCATTGAAGAGGTTACTACCATTGCTAAGGTGTCAAGTCACATGAGATCCTGCTCTGGTGAGGAGAATTCGCCATGGGCAAAAGTGAAGTGATGCTGATCTGTAGATGGAAGGTCTTTAAAAGACCATGCCAGAATGCTTCCCTTGCATCCCTCTGAAGATAGACTTCTCAACTAACTCTCTGAGTAGAGGGACCTGGATGGCCCAATCTCATCAATAGATAAAATACACTTCATATTCAAGTCAGCTCCCTCTCCTGGGGGAGAACAGGGTTGTACTAACACCGTGGCTACTTCATATTGAATTACTCTATTTCATTATATTTGTGGTGGACCACGAAGCCAAAGCCATGTCTTAGTTAATGCAAAATATGGTTGATTGCCTCTTCGCTGGTGTGACAGCTCTCCAGTGCTCAACTGCCGATGTTAGCTTAAAGTCTTGGCTTTAATCTCCAACAGAATTAGTGGATAGAGTCTATCAGAAGTCATAACTCAATCAGTTGAAAACTAAGATCATTACAATGTCTGAAACAATGAGATGACAGAGATAGTTGAGAAGTGCAGAAAGGACAGAGATATTTGAAAAGTGCAGAAAGGTGTTTTATCTGATGTGATGCTGTTGTGGAGTGCTGTCCCCAAGTAAGCCTCAACATTGCAAAGCAGTGCAAAGTATTCCCAGCTGACTGTTTTCCCCACTGTAAACAGAGCAATGTTCCCAGCATCCACTGTCCTCTATTTACTCATCTTCACCACACACAAGAAGTGTCTTAAAACAAACTTCATGTGACCTATAAAAGGAAATAAGTCAGAGACTTTGGAACCTAAAGATTTGACTTCGCTAAGTAAAAGGGTTTGCTGACAGACTGTGAAGTCAGTGAGTCTCTGGGAACATTAATCTGGCCACTGAGCTTAAATGTAAAAAGGCACATAGACACATAGAGTATTTTGTTTGGAAGAGACCTACTTGTATCCTCCAGTCCAACTGCCTGAAAAGGGCATACTAAGCAGAAGATCTGTGTTCTGAGGATGCATGGGCAATGTAAAGGCCAAGAAGTAGCACCAAGACTTGATTTTCTGTTCAGGGGCTTAAGCTATCCAGGAGATCAGCAACTGAAGCATCTTTTAGTTGTGTAAAGGGTAGTAGACATCATCGCCTTGTTCTTCAGACTTTTTGGTTAAAAATGCAAGTTTTCTGCCTCATTAAAAAAAATCACATTGAATCACATTTAGTTTAATGGGAAAGTGAACTAAAATATGAAACATTTAACTTGTCATGGTGTACCTTTCAAGACCTCTAATACTAGTAACAGTCTTGGTTATGGATGTTTCTGTTGATAACTGACACCTGAGTGTTAACTAAGTAGCAGTTTAACACTCAGAATTAATTTTATCATTTCAGCAGGTCTGCAACATAACCTTCGTGTGGATACTAAGACAAGGAAAACCAAGCTGACTTTCTTATTGTGTTTAAAAGCTGATCTTTGTTATATGACCTCAGCAGGTTTCAGATCGATCTCTTTCATAAAGTGTAAACTATGACCTTTGTAATTAGTTTTTATTAGTCTTCTGATAAAACGCATGTGGAAATCTCAAATGCAAAAGGAGTTAGAGAGGTTACTTTCTAAAGGACAAGATCTGTTTTTCCTGATGTTGTGGAAAGCTCCACTGTTGCATGGCTGATAACAGAGTACAGAAAAATGAACTTATCTTTCCTCTTTCTTTCCTGCTAAATTGAGGGTCTAAGTCTGTATTAAAAAGGAATCTGACTGTGATGAGGCAGAGCAATTGTCTAGTGCACACTTCACAGGGATAAGTCATCAGCAAACACAAGGCTCGACCTTGATATTCAGCAGGGCACAACAAACCTACTAGACAGTCTGTAGACTGCTGAGTAGAGTAACGCATTTATATCAGCATTCATAATTTTAGATGCTATGAAGCTCTGGGAGCGATAAGTGCCTTTAATGTAAAATGCTATATTTATATGAATTCATTGATTTCGCTTTTTTTTTTCTTTTTCTTTTTGAGAAGGAAGACATAGTACAATTGAATCCTATGGTTCTTCTTCAACGTAGTGCTTGCTTGGTACGATTTTCAATGCTTCATTTTCAAATTATTTTCCAAGAAGGCATTGCTTTTCATGGCATTCCTTGTCTTGGACCAATCAGGTGAACTTGTTGAAGAGACACTGCCTCGTGTATTGAAGAAGTGTGGGATTGGTGACTTGGTTATACAGCAGTGCCTGCAAGACTGACTGCGTCTGGAGCACAGTAGTGCAATCCAGAGTGTCCTCTTGAAGGTCTGAGGTGCCCCCATGTGACCCGACCCAGATACGAAGTGGAACTGGGAGCATTGCCCTGACAGTTTAGACAGGTAGTGCTGTTAAAACATACAGACAGCAGTCCACAGGGATTCATTAAAAGAGGCATAATTTTTAATCCATCATGGAGGCTTCTCAGTGGCCTGGCCTGCTCTCCTCAGCAGTTCTCTTCATTCAAAATCTAGATTCTTGAGTGCAGAGGTTTTCTCCCTCTCAAGGTGGTCACCTCTCAAGGTGGTCACCCTCCACTGGTCCCATTGCACACAAAAATGCAAGCTTCAACATAAAATAAATCTTTAGATGAAATGACTGTTCCTCCGTCTTGCTGTTTCCATGGTGTGTTTGTATGTGCTTAGCACTGAGAAAGGACGGTAGCAGCTATGGGAGAAACTATATATTGCTGTGTAGTACCCAGTGGTTTCCGTGAGCAGTCATTTATTATCTATTTTAAATGTGGAGAGGAAGGATTTACTGCAAAGATTTAACCTGGTAGGGACTTTTTAATAAGATAGCAAAATTGGTGTCTGTGTGGCTTAAACAGAATCCTCATATCATCAGCAATCATTCCCTCTATAAGGCTGTTATTTTTTATAATGTGTGGAAGTAATTTGCTATATGAAAGGTTGCATATGTTGTTGTAGGGAACATGAGGAATTTATTACAATACTGCAACTGGTGGGGGAAAGTTCTGATGTTACTTCAGGGACTGAGTTTATTTTTAAAATTATTTTTAAAGAACCCTACATAATAATATATTACTTCAGAGGTCCATCACTCCCTGTTCCCTGTATTGTGATCCCACAGGCATGGGTTGAACTAGATGAGCTTGCAGGTATTTTTCTCTTGCACACATTTCTGCAGTGGAAGAGTGAGGAACTCAGCAGGTGATGAGAGCGTTTTAGCCTCTGCCCATTTTCTTCTTATTTACAGTGGGAGTCCATGCAGTACACATTTAGTATATAACAGCCACATCCCCTCACAAATATCCAAAGTGAAAATTGCATGTGATTTATTGTTCATTATGCATGTTTTCAATACAGTAAATGACATATTGAATTCAGGCTTCAAAAATATGATTCTAAGTTTGGATGTTCAATAGCAATATCTTCCAGGTGGTTTGGATAGACAATGGCTCAAAATACCCCTAAGGATATTTTGTTTTGAAAATGTTTATTTTCTGCTGCTGAATACTAATGCTGAAATAAAACTCTTTTTTGAGGCTATTTCTTACTATTTTCAGGAATGTGTGGTGGTTATAAATTAAGGCTGTCAGTTTTTCCTTCTATATGCGGACAGCATTAATATTAGATGCTTATCACAAACATGCTCTTTTTCTTCCTGAATATTTAGAGGAACGAATGGTTCTCTATTGTACATTAGTGCACCTCTACTAAGTGATACGAAAACTACCCTTGTCAGAAGAAATTCCAGTAGTATTATCCTGCTTTTGTGTCCAGTTATTGTGTACATACAAATAACTTGTGATCTACCCAGCTAAATAATATGCAACTACAGTGAAGTATTTATCAATGTTCATGAGTATAAAATGTGCCAGGAACTATGACTGGGAAAAAATCCCCAAATATCCTTTCTAGACTTATGACCTCTAGTCCAACAAATAGAAATCTTAGAATCAACAATATTTTGCTCCTTGGTGGTTCTGATAATGCATCACTTTAGTACATCACACATGAGATCAGCACAGAAGACCACAGCAACGCTGAGAGGCAGCTCTCAAATCTTGCTCAGTGTTCTGCTAAAAAAACTACTATCCTTGCTGTCTGAGAGACTTATTTTTACATGAAAAGACTATCAGTTCACTCTTAGAGTTACTTTATAAGAAATCTATCAGTTCACTTTGAGTCCCTCAGTCTCCATAAGTGATAATTTTTGCCAGTTTATTCCATTTGTGATGATAGAAGCCATTTGTCTCTCTTTACTTTGCATGTCCTCAAATGAGTTCTTACATGTTCAGGAAATGTTTCCCCTTCTACCCTTGATGCACAGTTGCCATTTTGATAGAAATTACAACACTTTCCCTTAAGACTTCCTTTTGAAGTTCATTATTTTGAAAATATCTGTTTTAATGGGCTGCTTGTTTCTAGCTAGAAGCATGATTGAAATGTTTCATATTTCTCCAAGCTGTGAGTATTAAATAATTGATAGTTGGGAACAAATTCCCAAGCTGCAGTTTAGTCACTAACATCTCAAGCTGCCGTTTGTATTGGCCAGATTGCTGAAGCACAGATTTTTATTTAATCAGGACATAATATATTATTTCCAGAACAATTGCAATCTTTCTCCTTCTCGTGAGACCCTTATCCCAGAGGCTTGCCTGCTTAGTGGCTGAGATGTGGTACACATGAGAAAAATCTGCCATAGGTTGACCTCTGGAAAAGAGGAAAGCATTTTTATTTTGTTGGCTTTCCTGTTTAGGATTCTTTGCCTGACTTTGGCCTCTTGTTGACGAGAGGCCCTCTTTGTGTGCAGCGAGCTCGCTCCCACCCTTTTGCAGCTCAGACCTCGCATGTCCCATCGGGGTGGAGTGCTCTGAGCTGTAACAATATGAGTTTGCTGGCGCCCTGTGGGTCACTGTTTTCTTTGGAGTCAGATGGTTATTGTAGTTTCCAATATAGCAATGGAGTCCCTCACTGAACAGCATGACCCTGCCTGTTGAGCCTTCCAAAATATTGTCAAAAATATTTTTTGTTGTTGCTGATACTGCAGAAAGACACAAAGCGTGTTGCTGGGGAAATGCAACGAAATAACAGCAGGACAGATATCAGTGGTAACTCACACCCCAAAAGTTTCAGAGCTCAAAATAGGCAAAGTTTGGACACTTAGGCTGACCCACTTCATTTAGACTTTGTCTGACTTCTTGCAATGCCTCAAAAGATTTCTTGAGAGATTTCTCGTACTTACTATACCAAAATTCAACAAAAACAGTCCTTATATGATCTTGCCTAGAATCCAAAATTTCTAAGAAGCACAAATGTGAAAATAACTTTTTAAAGCAATTCGCTTTTGTTTTGTATATTTACCTTGTTTTGTTTCAAGTGCAAGAGCTTCAGCCTTTGGTTGAAAAGGATATTTCAGTTGTGTGTCTGGAAAAGGTAGCCATTCTTCTATATCTTACATATAAAAGGGAGTAATTTATATTTAGAAAATTTGAACAACCTATATTTTTATTGGGTTAGAAAAACCTACAGTTGCAACACTGGAATAATCTAATTGCAATGGGCTGTGGAAATAAGGGAAACACATCCAGCAGTTTGCTTGAAAATCCTTGCCAGGGAGCTTCAGGTATTTAGTATGCGTTGTGAATTAACCAATGTACACAAGAGCCTCTTAATTTACTGATAGGGAAGTGAGTGTTGCAGCCAATACACTCTTGAGAGCTGTAGGAGGAGCTTTGGCTTCTAAGACAGATGTGTGTCCTATTCTTGCTGACAGTGGGAAACACCAAGGACGTATGAAATAGAAGATCTGTCAGGAAACCCCGTGCACTCAGAGAGCTCTAATGATAGTATGATGCCAGCACGGATATTAATCTGAAACATCACCACAAGGTAATAATACAAGGACATAAGCCTGAGATACACTGAATGAATTTAAATTTGATCTCCACAGAATATGACACCCCTGTGTTTTAATCTGTTCAACTCACATGTCTTTAGGATCAACACGAAGTCTTTCAAAGCATATGCTTCATGCCTGCTAAATAGTCAGCAGTTGATACATCATAGGAATCCTTGCTCAGGAGTGCATGTGCCAAAGTTACCTTAGCAAGCTCAAGAAATAATCATTTACCTAATTCACAGACACACAGATATAAATTTTCTCCTGTATTATGTTTCGACACACTAGGGGAAAAAAAAAAAAAAAAAGAGAGAGAGAGACCTGCATTGCTAATTTTCCTATGACTGTCTTGACACAACCTAGGAACACATGGAGTGGATTACCCTGATGTGGGTTGCTAGAGGGCACGAATGGCTCTTAAAAGGAGAGGATTTATTGGACAGTGTTGTCTCTAGTTCGGCAGCAATTTTGGCTGAAATCTGTAAATGCTTCTTGTGACTGGGAGAAAATTTGAAATCCCATGCACCCACTCTGAAAAAACATGCTTATTTTGGTGTGTTGAATTCTGGTGGAGCAATGTTCCCAAATACACCAAGTGGAAAAAGAAAAGACTTTCTCTGACAGGGGGGAAAAGGAGTCAATTAAAGATAGAGTAGATCTTCAGCTCCTGCTTGCTTATTTTAGCCTGTCATGATAAGGCTGTACCAGTCACACATCTTTATGAGTAACCAAACCTTTGGTTCCACATACCTTAATGTCCTTGGATCAGCAAAAGTTCTTCCTTATTTCCTGCTTCACCAAAGGAAATAGATGGTTGCTCAAAGGAGTATTCTAAGCATAGCAGGACATTTCTGTAAAAGAATATACTTTCTCGCAAAAAAGTATGACCATCTGTGTATCTAGGCCTCCTGGGGGTGGAAACATGGAAAGTCACTTCTCATGGCTGGCTAGTGCTGTAGTCAGAAATGCAGACAACTTCTCTTGTCTTACTCAGGTGACTTCCATAACCTTCCATACACTTTGCAGAAGTAGATGCAGTGCTTAGCTGTTCTCATGCATAGACTTTGCCTAGGAATCCTTCATCTGCTGCAGCAGGAGATCACTTGATGCCTACCTTTTTTCACACTCTTCTTTGGAGCATGGCTGGTCACCATAGACGAGGAAAGTTTAGAGCAGTGATCAGTGAGGGGAAGGAATTACGAGGTGAATGGAGAAAAGGGCTGCTCTGTTTCTCATTCACCTCAAGAGCGTGGTTGGAGGTATGTGACACCTACTGACCTTCATCTGTGTAATGCGAGTGGGAAGGAGCAAAAATATTTTCTTTCTTTTCAGAAGCCCAGAAGCCTTCCAACTCATGCCAACTCAGACCAATGCTTGACATAAAGCAAGGAATTTTCTTTTCCCTGAAGCTCAAAACAAGCAGCAGTTAGAAGGGATATGACTGTGTTCTCCAGTCTCCTGACATCCCATGCTAACCCCTTCCAGCCACAGTCAGGCCTGTGTTTTGGTACTAGGAGAGAAGGATGTTGTTGCATCCGCAGGTGCTGCTGCTGCTGGGAAAACAAACAACATCCCACTATGGACTGCAGATGTTCGCTTCCCCCACCTCCCCTGGGCATCCTACTTTGAACATGTTGGGATAGGCTGGAGTTTTCTGCCAATACTTTGTCAGATGCTTCAGTTTCCTTGGGACGGGAACATACTGCTGACATGCAAGACGATGTGTTATTTATAAGTTTGCCTTTGTCCCATTAATCTAAAAATACTTAGATAATGTGACAGAGGTTTGCATGGTTTGCCAACACACTTGGCTGAAACAAAAGTATCTGCTGGAGAGAAGAGAGAACAGAGCCCTGGGAAGGACTTTTTCACTGGGTTCAATTAGTTGAATCCCATAAAATATTTTATTCTAACACTGTTACAGAAATCCAGTATTTGAATTCTAAAGAAGCCTTTGATTTTGGAATTAGTTTGTGGCATTCTGTTTCTTCCCATGTGCAGCCAAACATTTTATTCTGCTGCCTGGGAGCAGCCTGGGAGGAAAATTTCTACCTGCAAGAGACAATTTCCATTTCACTATCACTTTAGTCTCAAGATTGCTGTCTTGCGACTCACGTATTACTCAGCACCTGTCCCATTGTGGAGTCTGGTTTTGACATAAGAGAAGAAGTCCCAGGTAAAAAATAGGAGGCTATGGGAAATACTGGGAGTGTGAGGCACCTGGGTCCATCTGGAATTCATCAGCTTTTACTACAGCTTTGTGTACTGCACAGCACCACCTGCCCATGTTCTTTTCAGGATTTCCAAGGTGCACATAGAGACGTTTGCTTGGTGACTAAAGTGGTGTGTTAAGCCACTCTAAGTTTATTCAAAATGGTTCAGGGTTACTGAGTATTTGTTGTGCCACGGATCTCAACATGAGTTGTTGCTGTTTGTCAGAACTATTGCCAGATGTCCAGAAATCTCTGTTGGATAGCCAAGTATAAGGGAAGGGGAAAATGGAGGAGTGGGATTTGTTCATTCCTCAATTCCCAAAGTGCTGGCTGTCATGGGAGACTGCAAAATACAAAGAGAAGGGAACGTCACGTCTGTTTGCACTGTTAAGTGTGTTACAGTACCCAAACCACTTTGCATCATCCTCTTATAGGCCTTATCAGGTTTGAAAAGATATTTCCTGGAAATCCTACTAAACCAATGTTTTTAACAACACAGAGCTGATAGCAGCAGTATTTTAAAACAAGCAAAACTTGGGGCCTCAGCCCTGTGGCCTTGCCACTGACACAAGCACATGGCTTTGATACAATAATGGATGCCATATGTTGTTTCTTAGAAATGTCATGCAGTTTGAGTAGGAGAATCATTTTCTAATCCAAGAAAGCTCATGGGGAACAGAAAAGTCAACAAAAAGCTCCTTAAGAAAACAGTAACAGCTCCTTACCACTAAACCCTGCACTTATTTCGCATTTTATTGAAAAATACTTGCAAAATACATTATCTGGTGACCAAACTCTGTAACTTCCTGAGTCAAGATTCTGACTGCATAAAATCTCTACCCATTTCTGCTTTTTACATGACAGTTCTGCAAAGTACATGGATTAACATATTATATGGGTCTTTACAGCTGTTACTAGGTTTGCGAATGATTGGGGTACAGCATCAATATTGATTTAAGTTGATAATTATTATTTTAAATATTCGGTTCAAAAATATGGCCTAGATATAGAATCCAAAGTGGTTTGTTTTTCTCATAAAGTGCTTTTCAGGTAAAAACATTTTATGAGAAGAAAAACACACGTGGTATGGAGATGGTAGATCGTAGGATTATGGCCATTTTGAACTGAAACTTTTGGTCATTCTTAACATCAGTATGATTAGTGCTATACAAACATTAGACAACAAAACAACCTTGGATATTAGGCTAAAACCCAGCAAATGAAAACCTATCATCATTCTTTTCCTAAAACCAATAAAATATTTCTGAGCACTTTAGAATTAAAACAGTCTTGAAATGTCATTTTTTTCTCTACAAAAATTTTGTTTCTTCATTTTCAAACTTTGTCTCTTTTTTTTGAACTCTATTCAAGCTCTTTGGCATCCCCCTCCTACACCTTATGCTCACCTTAGAAAGCAGGGATATCTTTTTGTCTTTTTACACATCCATGGGAGTTCTTTGTTGTAGATAGCAGGGCTTGGAAACTCTCCCAAGACAAAATAAAGTGCTTAGCTTTTGATGGTTGGGGAGCTTCTTGCTCAGATAGTGGTGCCCCTGCTAATTTAGGAGATGTAGCCACAAATTCCTGAAAGCTCTTTTCAGCTAAACAGAAATCAAGGATTAAGATGTTGGTAAATGAGATCATTCTGCAGGATGGAGAAGGCAGTGGAGATAGAGTGATATCAGCAGATACTGAAGGACTTTCATATCTTTTCTCTTTAATGAGAGAATTTACTGCTTAAGATCTAGTGTATATTTTTGTGCATTATGTGAATGGGAAAAAAAAGTTATTTTTAAGGTGTATGTCTGGGGCTGACTACGGAAAACTGCATATTACTTACAGAAAGCATGAAAGATTTGAGAGTGAAACAGGGAATGCTTGCCCAGTTCCCTAATCACATAACTTGTACTAAAAAATAACATATGCAAGAGAGTATAGAGTGAGTTGTAGAGGAAAACAGCTCGTTTAAAAATGGCAGCAAATGTCTTATTAAGGCCTTGTTTTGGCTTGATTTTCACATATTAGTTTGCCCATTTATGTATATATATAGAAACATATGGGAGAGTTACTGCTTGAGGCAGATGGGTCATGTTCCTCTGGGACACTATGCATGCAGAGCGTACGCTTTCAGATCCTCTAAGACTGCAGCAGACAAGATGGGTGTGTTTGAAAAGATTTGTCTCCTCTAGTGCTTTTGCCTGAGTGGTTCTGTTATGTATGAGATTATATCTTCATCATGTCCGCAATCAGGCCATTCTTATTTGATTGTCTTGATAATAAATGGCATATGCATATACATTTTTAATATAGGCCTAGTGTAGTGGAGGCCTATATTGTTTTCACACCAGCTGGGGGTTGCCTCTCTGCAGATCTGTTTCTGAACTGCGTTTTGAAGACTATAGTTCTGAAGTAAATACTATTTTCATTCTAAAGACAAAGCAGGTACCTTTACTATTAGAAACCTATTGTACTTGTTTTTTCCTCATGGGACAGGAAAATATAAATAGTTGGTGAGAAAAGAGTTATAATAGTAAGAAAGGAATTTTTTTTCAAGTTGTTTCTTAGTGACACAGAAAAGATTGAAAAATATGTGACAACAAGGCAGCTAGGAAGAATCAGGAGTTGCATATGAGAATAAAGCAACATTAACTACCAACTTAAGAGTAGACAATAAGTCAGAGGACTGCTGCATTGACTCTACAGAAGCAACTCTTAATTGACTATACTAAAATTGTTTATGACACATAATTTAATGATTGTAATATTTCAAAAGATATCCCACTATGTGAGATCTTGATTCCCTCTAAGTGGATAACACATTTTTCTCTATATGCAAAGGCAGCATGTCTTCTTTACACTGTCCTACATGCCTGTTAGTGTGTTTGTTCCATTCTCATTCAGAGGAAAAAGTCTTGATGCCTGAATCACCATCAGGTGAAATTTGCTTGATTATGTCCCATTCACGTGCTATCCAGGTGAGTTCCTTGACAGGATCATAGCATTTGTTACAAATGGTAGGAGAGTCTGAGGTTATGCCTCTCAGATTGTATATAGGTATTAGAATAAATGTTTTCACTTCAGATATGTTTAAAAGCCATAAACCCTCATATAAATTAGGGAGAACTTCTGCATGTTCTAGTTCCAGGGGAAAAATTGACTTTATTCACATTTACATGGTTTGGAGCATCAGTCTTGTAAAGCCTGCTCTGAAATAGGTGGTGCAAGACACAAGAAAGCATATTGTGTTTCACTGCTGAATGATCACTGGTTAATGGATTGCTGCTGCTTCTGCACTGCTAGTTTGCTTATTAAGGCTTGTGACAAGTTTCTGACAGGACTTCTGTGAATTGGACTTTAGAAAACATTTATGAGCACAGCTGTGAGCGTTGTGTCCCACCAGATTCTAACTATGTATGCATTTTAGAAACTATAAGTGACAAAATAAAATAGCCAGGATTATACAAAAATTCAGACTGGAAGGGACCTCGGGAGGTTTATCAATTTAGTGATGCCACTAAAAAGTTGTAGTAAGAAGAAAATGTTAAAAAGCTAAAGGCGAAATCTTGGCAGATACATAGATTAAAGGTTGCTTCACTGGAAAAAAGTTTGTTTCCTAACAGATTTATCACTTGATTTGAAAATAACTTTGGCTGTTGATCTCCAGTGGAATCTGACCACTACCTGGTCCATGTTCATAGAGGGTCAAAGGATAACAGAAGTAGGAAAGGATGCCAAGAGGCCTCCAGCTGAACCTCTTGCTGAAGCAAGGTTAGTTGTGAGATCAGACCAGGTCTGAGATGAGACCAGCAGATTGAAACAATGCTTTGTACAGTCGGATTTGGAAAACCTCCCAGGACAGGCAACCTCTCTGGGCAGCCTGCTCCACTGTTTACTTTCCTCAGAGCAAAATGATTTTTCTAATATCTACTCTGACTCTCTCATTTCAGCTTATGCTCATTTCAGCTTATGTTCCTCATCTTTTTGCCATGTACTGCTGAAGAACCTGGCTCTGTCTTCTCAGCTGCCTCCCTGTAGTAGGGACAGCTTTTAGACTCCTATAGAGCCACCTTTCCCCAGCATGAGTCAGCCCAGGTCCCTCAGCCTCTCCTGGCAAGGCATCTGCTCCAGCCCAAATCAGCTGGGGATTCCCTGCTTAACTCATGCCAATTCATTAGTGTCTGTTCTATATTGAAGGACCCAAAACTGGATGCAATATGCTGGATGTGATAAAAAATACTGAGTAGAGAGGAATAATCCTTGTATTAAATCTTTTGTATGTTCAGGTTCTTAATCTGGAGATTGGTTTGGTTTTGATATTTAAGAAAGCAGTTTTGTGCCTACTCTGAATTCCAGCATTTCAACAATTAGCCGTATCTTCTACATATTGACATTCTCATTAATTGTGTATAAATGGCCCTTCTGAATAGCGGAAGTCACATTGTGTGGTTTCTTTGGCCGAAATTTAAAAAAACCCTAATAATTAGTGTTTCATGATCTTCTCTCTTTTTAAAGAATGAAAAAGATATATTGCCTCTTTTTTATAGTTGCTCCATTCAGTGATTAGCTAGCCAAAGATGTCTACTGCCTGTATATGAAAGTTATGAGATCAGAATTTGAAGATATTCTGCAGAATTTATTTGTAAAGCTGATTTTGCTTCATTTAATTTTAGAGACATACTCTAGTTCCATTGAAATGAACTCAAAAGACAAATATTTGAAGTATCTTAATGGATTTCTAACTAATTATATGTTAATTGAAATTTCATTTCTGACAGTAGGTGCAAGTTGTAACATGAGATAGTTCATTTTCTATCAAAAATATTATTTTCTAACACATATTAACATCAGAAGACACTATCTTTTTGTTTGATTCCTTCTTATTACACATTACTTCCACTAGGAATGAAGCAGTCGGGCATGAACTAAGTTAGATAATATAAGAACTGATCTGCACTCCAGTTGAAAGTTGTATGCTATTGAACCATGGTTGCTTTAGAGCTTGGAAGTTTCCAGTATCTTACATGCTAAAAAAAAAAAAAAAGACAAAATAATTTAGTGTTCATGAAATCTGCTCGATCGACAGTTCTGACAAATTAAATCTTTTTTTGTCAAAGGGGAGATAGTTATTGCATGCAAAGTAACAATATAAATTTATACACATCGTCTGTTAATTTGCTTCAAACCTCACCTTGAGGAGTAAGATATAGTTCTGTTTATATGCCATCGTGTCCACATCATACACTGAAAACAGCAGCTAATTTTGCTGGCAATTTTCATAATCCACTAAGAGAGAGTCCTTTAACTAGGAATGAGTGAATAATTGATTTTTTCATTTCAGTGGCTAAAAGAAGACAAATGTTTGGTACGTAATAGAAATAAAATATTTTAGTTGTTTTATTCAGAAAGATTTTTTTTAACCTCAGAAAACCAAAACAAAATAAAAATCCAAACAAACAAACATAACAAAAATATATTCTCTTTTGAAAGTGGTAATAAATTGCAGACAATGAAGATTGACATTCATAATGTCTATCACTTCTGCAGTAGTTTTATGATTAGCCAGTTCACCTATTGAGAGACGTACATTCAGATTTGCCTCTGCAAAAACTGAGGCCGCGTATTCAGGAAAGTTTTCCGTTTCTTCCAGTGGCTCAGCGAGTTAGTAGGTTGGAATTCAATTTCCCATGATATTTCAGTAATTTTACCCTTGAGAGTCACTGACTGTAAATTGTGGAAGCAGTCCATACAAGGAGACACAGAGAAATACACCTCAGTTTTGCCCACACCATGGCACTGGCAATAGCAATCACTAGGAAGAGAAAATAACCTGAGAATAATATTCTGCAGCCAGAGTTAAGACCTGAGTTTAGGCTCTGAGCCTTGGAAGGATGGGTCTAACCACAATGTTGTTGGCTAAATAAATCTGTCTAGGATGGCAATATCTGTGAATGAAGCCCTTCATTTGCTCAGATTTTATTCCAAATGAGTTAAAATAAAATGTTTCTGAATTGTTGACTCAGTTTATCTCTGAAGGACTGGAGCTTCACAATTTTCATTTTGTCTGCTACTGTATAATTTTGACACCTGTGGGTAGCTTTTTTTCCCCCAAAATTTTGAGGAAAGATCCTGCATTGTTTCATTTCTACCATTAATGCTTTACTGTCTAAATTTGAGGAGAAGGTATGAGAAATGTCTTGAGTCATATGCCTCATGTACTTCTGTTGTTTGAGATTTGTAGGCAGAAACTGCAACCAGACTTTGCAGCCTCTGATACTGCTTGTTAAAAGAAGGATACAGAGACACTCTGAGTTTGTGTATATAAGCACCGCAAGAACTGGATAAATTAGTCTGAATGGAAGGTGTCACTCACCTCTGGAAATATATCCTACTTTGAACATCTAGCCGCAAATGTCAGAAGTTACAAATTAACAGTGTGAGTTAGTCAAGTCTGGGTTTACTTCCATTGGCTCTGTACTACAGAAATCGATGACTCTCTAGAGAGTAATGCATCTGCTCTTTTCCAAAAAATCCTGTGTATTTGGGGAAACTTATATCCCATATGACCTACAACAGGAAAATGCACCATTTCATTGCAAATGAGAGAGTTAACGTCATTGAAGCAATTTTTTTATACATGTTGTGTACACTATCTATAGGTTTTAATGACAGAACATCTATGAATAGTGCATTTGGATGTCTACTTATCAATATTGTTTGCATCTTGAGTGTGGTATATTATATTTGTTTATATAATTTTTGGCACTTAAGAGCTAATCAAGGGCCTTGACACAAAGAATGTAATGTTTATGTCTCTGGGGAAAATCTTTGATGAATATCTGTTACATGATTCCCACAACAGATATGAAATTGATTTATGCACTTATATTTCACAAGAAACATTTTCATAACATTTCTAACAAATTAACCTTTAAAATAGAATGCTAAAATTGCACATAATTAATTTTATTTATTTTTCTCCAATAGCTGTGAAAACTCACTTTGCAGGAGAATTCTAGATAATTTGTGTAGAGAAGGCATTTAGCAGAAGTCTGAACCCCCAAAAATTCTTATCTTTGAAATTTTAACTTCCATGGTCTTCCCATTCTTCCTAACTCTTCTGGGTTTTTTTACCTGGAAGTCTTTCTTAAAATTTCAGTTTCCAGAGGATGTGAATAGGTAACATCATAGCTCTTACGTTAAAAAAGGAAACAAAAATGTAAAAATAAATAAAAGAAGAAGAAAAGGAACCAAAACACTTACGTGGTTTTCAACCATCCGTATTTTCTGACAGATTCACAGGCTGTCTTGTGGTATGGTAGTAATGGCAGATGGGGCACATTACATTTTCTCATAAAAGAACTTTTGCATGTCTGACTTAGGTTAAGTGTGGCACAGCTGTGTCTTGGGCCGCTCCACACTTTCCCTGGTGGCTTGTGCATATGTGTGAGCACCTGCATACGTGTGTGTGTAAAGTGTATTCTGTGGGAAGACAACTTTCCCAATATTTGATGTATTGTGTTTAGGGGAGGTGCACCAGAGTGACAGGGTCTAGAGTTCCCGACTGCTACTTCGACCAGGTGTTAGTAGTATCTAACAATGTAAAAACAAAAATTAGTATATATGCACGTGTGCCTGTGTCTGGACTATGAGTTACTGTGTGAATAAGTACTTCTATTTCTAGTGCAGTGAGACAGATGTGATTGCTAACATACTACTCCTTTGGTGCTTCTGAATGGGCAGTTTTGGCATTCCTCTCTCAGTGTACTGGGTGTTTTGAAAGCTTCTCCTGGTGCTTGCCCAGTCCATATCTTACAGTTTTGGGCACCCAGTCAACCTTTGTGTGTCCCACTCCATGAAGCAGTCATTCCTTCTTTGCTGTTGAAACACTAAACATTGAGAATACTAAACCCACCACCTTTTGCCAAAATCCTATCCTGTGTGGTTGTTAAAAAGTGACCTGAAAGTACCCTCAAGGCTGCAGTAAAATAATAAAAAATGTTGGAAAACTTCTGTTCTCCTGGTATTTTTAAGACTTCTAATGTTTTTTCCTGTCTCATACCTGCCTGCCTCTGAGGGGTGTTTAGGGTTAGCTAGCAATAATTATATTGAATGTGCTTTGCAGAATCACTAGAATCACTGTCTGCAAACCTCTCTGTTGAAGGTCAGCTGCATGACAGTTTCGACAAAGGTCTATTTGCTGCCAGTGGCTAGGTAGACAGCACAGTTTGCTTGTTTACTTTTGATAGTTTGCTTGTTTTTCTTTTTTATTGATACTCACCATCTATTTTCTCTCTAATATTTTGTTTCATCATCTGTGTCCTGCAGAACACATGTAGTGATTGACAAAACAGCAATGTAATAGTATAAAGCAGTCCTGATCAGTGTGGTTGTTTGGCCACCTCTGAGTCCTGAGTTATCTTGACCATTACTGAGTGGAGACCTTATGACCTTAAACACTGCTTAGTCCCCTTCTGAGTTTCTGGCTGTCTAGAATTGGTGTAAGCCACGGAGGGGCTACCAAAATGCAAAGAAAAACAGAAGATGGTAATTTAAACAATCTGGTTGGGTAGAATTTATCCTAGAATTTTAGCAGAATGATGTTTCTCAGAGTCTGGACGCTGACCTGTACAGCTGTACTCTCCTCATAGTTCTACCATGCCTCTCTCTACATTCTCTGAAAAGTGAATTTCTGGAGGGGAGCTTTCAAAAGAGGGAGATATGTCCATTAGAATTTGGCCAGAGTTGCCACTGTGTTTCGCAACAGCACTCCATCTGTTTTACCTAGTTTTCTCACTGAGGTTGATTTTCAGTCTGTGAAGGAAGTCTACAATTGGCTTTGAGTGAAAATGCAATTTATTCCTATTTAAAATAGATGATCATAAAATCAGTCCATAAGCAGCTGCAGTAGTTTCCAATGTCATCACTCCTCCAGCTCCTCTTCTGTAGGCTTTTGTTCCAGCTGAACATGGTAGAAGATTGTAGCAGTGCTTCTCATGGAAATACTCAAGTTTGACCAGAAATGATTTAGATTTCCTTGGCTGACTTTGCACTGAGATGAATGAGCAGGAATGGCTCTGCTCCAAGCATGATAACTTTCTGCAGGAAGGTAAGAGTTAGTATCAAACACCAGAAAGACTTTAACTTCTTACAGTGCTCCAGCTATATCCTCAAATCATGCCTGCTCCTGACTTTACAAGTCTTTCCACCTTGCCAAAATGTCGTCAAGGGAATTAGGATTTGTGTTGGGGCAGATACACACAGCTGTGCATAAACTTTATTTATGGTCTAACCCAGCTGAGAATCAGGATCTGTGCTGGGTGTCCACAGGGAGCCCAGGTTACGTAGTTGGCAAGTGCCATCTGCCTTGAGAGCTTTTGAGTTTCGTTCTTGGCACAACACCTTGCATAACCACTGTCATCAGATGAAAACAACATAGACACAACCTTGTGCTGTCCCCCAGTTCTGTGGGAATCAGAGATTTCTTGGTTGTTCAGTACTTGCCTACAGAAAGCCTGTGAGTGGATGTTTTGTTATAGTTCAGTTGCCTAATCAAAACAGCCTTCGAAGTTTCTCTTTAAGACTTTTTTAGATCTTAAAATGGGAGAAATATTTTTATGAGAATTAATTGGTGTGTTGTTTATTATTATTATGTATAAAACTTTATTTATATTCTATAAATGAGGAAATCTGAGAAGACAGGAAGGTGTATGTGGTGTTACTACTCACCAGATGAAGCTATGTTCTTCCCTTCTCGCTCTCCCTCTCCCTTATATTCAAGTTACTGAAGCTGGGGACAATTTTAAAATTTTATAAGTTTCAAAATTGGAACTAATTTGTATTTCTGAAAGTGAAAAAACACACATCAAAGCTCAAAACAGTCTTCTCATTGAGGATGGGAGGTAGAATGTAGGATATAGCTTAGAAATAAACTGTAGAAGTCATCCCTTTCCAGGTGAGACTGGACAGATTTCTGGTACTTTGTATGTGGAGGACTTTGACAGTGTGTCACCACAACTATTCAGGGTGCCATGTGCTGTCATTTGGGAGGTGACAGGAGTTACACTATTAGAAGAGCCTCAAAGTGGTTAAGGCATTGTGGTAATGGATACAGACCCCAGCTGCAGTCAAGATCAAATGGAAGATAAATGGTCTTCTGTTGTGCTCAGCCCATTTCCCAGGAAGCACGCTCCACTCAAGTTTGATGCGCGCTTTGATGAGAGGGAGGTTATTGTTTCTTCTGCGGAATATGTGAGTACATACCATATGTTTGTCTCAGACTTCCAGGGAGAAGAAAAGATCCAGCACAATGCTTCCAGGCGGCCTGGGCCTGGTGTCCCCAAGGGGGATATACAGTGTACTAGCTTTGCTCTTTCTGAAGGGCTGATAACAGAATAACGTCTTCTATAAAAATGCTTTTGTGGGCACATACAAACAGCCAAATGCAATATTAACATTTAATAGCTTGTAGAAAAAAATCTATTACTTCTTAGAAGCAAAGCTGACTTGTTAGTTTTATATGTAAGGTTGAACAAATGAACAAAAGTAGTCCCATCTTAATCCTTAGTGAGAAGCTGATAAATAAAATGAATAAATTATGATTTTGGAAGAAGGATGCTGCTTTGCCTTGTAACATATTTTACCTCTTTAACAGTCCATATTTAAATCTAGTTTTCTGAGTAATAGGTGATCTTTTTAACAGTGAGTACAAGTCAGCAGATCAGGCTTTGATTTTCCTCATTTCGGCCTTTGTATAATTTAAAATTAATAAAATAATCTATCCCAAGACTTTAATCTTCTGTGAAAAAATGCCTAATTTGAAAGGAAAACACAACTTTTTTAGAAATATTCTAGACTTTCTATCTGTCCACTTTGAAGCATGTGCTGAATCACCACAGGCTAATAAAAATAAGGCACCTGTTGCCTGCTACACAAATGGCAAGTTCAGCCCATAAAGCTATTATGCATAATTTACATGGGTGTTCCACAAAGCCTGCTTGGAAATAACATAGAGAAGAAATTAATTACATGCTTTTAATATTCATTAAACCTTTTTTCCCTCTGAGAATATGTTGCAAATTCAACAGTATTAATACATTTCTAAAACTGCATAAAAACAAGAACAGCTGGATGAGCATCATGTATCATTGCAATAGGACAGTAAAGGAATACTGCCTTTGGGTCAGCCCAGCTTCAGGCTTTGGGCTTCTGTGTGGCAGAGAGGATGAGGCAGCTGCAACCAACTCATTTTCTGTATACACCCTGGTGTATGGAAAAGGAGACCACTCCCTTGCTGCTACTGTTAAGGAAAGATGTGTCATCACTTGTTCCTGCAGGTGCAGGAGTTCCTGTCTTTCCAGAAGGGACAATTTTGAGACAGTGGTACTACAGATGTCTCACCAAAAATATGCTCAGATCATCAGGTGTTTTAGTCCAATGACTCAAAACTGAAATATCGCTCCTTCTTCTTGATTTCCCTTTGCAGAAGATGTGGATTTGTTTAGAATAATGAAGCAGCCCAGCAACACATGGAACATATGTTGATCTAAGGTAGTTTGTTTTGACAATTACAGGAGAGCTTATTTTTTATCCTTACTCTCTGAGCAAACAGGAAATACATACCTCCTAACCTCTACATTCATAGTGCAAGCAGAAATGCTGCAAATCTTTATACCTGGTTTTGTACTTTTACTCATATGATTGGTTTCATTCTTTCAATTCCTGAAATTAAGAACAATCCGTACTTTTGAGGACGAGAGATCAGAAAGTGGGAAGGGTGTTCTAAAAACTTTTAGCAAGATACAGAACAAATATTGCTGCAAGACAAGCAATACTTCCAAAAGACAAGTTGGCTGAAAGAACAGTCTTGTACTTCAGGTTCAATTTCCGAGTCTACTAAAAGCTTCCTAGATAAACTTATGCAAGCCACTTAATCTGTTTGTGCCTTAGTTCCCAATCTGCAATATGAAGATAACAATATTTTCTTCCTCTCAGACTTTATCTATCCGAAAGCTCTTTGAAGCAATGGGCACCTCTGTCTAGTGGCTGGCTATTATTAGTGATAAACTTATATGCAGTGATATTGAGAAAAACAGGAAGAAAATGTGGGTTAGATTTGGAACTAAAAAGACATCAAAATTTTTGCTTTGCAAACACATCAAAATATTTTTGCTTCTGAATCCGGACATAAAGTTTAAAGATGGAATAGTTTTAGAGATAAACTGCCATGTGTTGAATCACTTCAGCATTATGATACATTATGGAACTACATTATTTCAAGGATTTTGAAGTTTGGTTGCCCTCCCTGTAAGGCCAGATTGCGCATCCTGTGATGCTCTGGTAGTCCCATGACTCCCAGAAGAGACTGTCTATCTCAGCGGAGAAACAATTTTGCATCGTAGGATTTGCCTTCCATTGACAGAGCTTGCTCGATAGAGCAGAACAGAGGGAACCTGAATTACGGTTCTCACTGTCAGCTCCTTCAGTGAACACTGTTCTGCCCTAAGCACTGACTGAATAAGGCAGGATGTTGTAAAAGTTTGCAACTGTGTAGTTAATGAAGACTGTAACAGAGCACTTGTACTCAAGGCTTCCAGATTAAGGTTATGCATAATCTACCTGTGGCATTCCCTGACTTTTAAGAAAAAGTATTTACTACCTTAATATTTTCCGAAGAATCTTTATTTTTTATGTCAGTTCTTCTGCCTTTCAGAGAAAAAAAAAAAACCCACACCATTACAAGGCTTTAGTTTTTAATTTTTTCCTAGAAAAAGCTAATTTATTTCTACAAAGTTTATTAAAGAATACCTCCTTATAGGACTGTGTTCTTTAAATTCTTCTTTAACCTTTAGAAAATTAGGAAAATAGAATAACTTTCATACTAAGAGCCAAAGTTATTTATAAACACTTAATTAAGTCACAATCCATCATATGCTGAGAATGGTGAGACTCTTCTTTGATCCTGTTGGGATCATGTAGGTATTCCTTCTTACATATCGGTATTACATCTCACGTGATGTTTATGTTTCCAAATCTTTTTCTGTAATTTTGGTGCCCTTAAGGTAAACTGAAGCGAATGAAATGTGAAATCAGTCTACATTCTTCTGACTCAAAGAGATGAAGTTTATAAAGTAAGAAATATTATGAGATTTGTGAAACACTGATGAGAGCTCACAATATTACACAGAAAATATATCTGCAGGATATTATTTGGCTTGTGCTAGACATTCCTAACTTTAGGACAGGAGTTAGTCTTTTGATTTTTGCATGAAACCTGCCCATTTCATGAAGACCTGATCTGAATGGAGCCTTAATCTGCTTTAGAAAATAAAAATTATTAATAATCACATTTGTGAATGGTGCTGTTCTGCATTTCTGGTACGTTAGCTTGCAAAGCTATAGAGATTTCAGAGATCTCTCTATTTTCTTCACTTATTGACCAATGTACTACCTAAGAAATTTTCAAATGAAAATAAATATGAGGAGATTTTGATGTGATCCCTTGTTTCAGTCATACACAGCTGAATTCTTCAGGTGGGCCTGAACTGCTCAGGCTTAATTTGCTGAAAAGCAAGTTGCTTGTACTTTCGTCTGAGCCAAACCTTTCTAAACAGAAAGTCAGGTCTTAGTAATTTACTCAGTTTCTTAGAAGATGCCAGCAGCAATGCGTCTAATGATTTCCACACTCCAGCAAATATGCACAACCACTTACCTGCTGGGGCATAGGTAGGAGATCCTTTTCCCCTTTATCTCTACTAGCTAATTTTGGCTGGTATATAGAAGTGACCTTCACTTCCAATTGAGAATAGATGCAAAGGACTCAGAAGTATGCATGGCTGGTTGATGCTTATTAAAAGTGTAGAAACCTTTCAGAAGCCTACTTAAACTTGACCTTGATATGCTTCAGCTAAGTACTGAAAACTTGATGACTTCAATTCAAAACAATAAGCAATATCACATTGAGCTTACAGGAGAATTTGTTTTATTTTTTTAGCTGAATATGAAATACTAGAAAGTTCAGAAACGGATTCAGTTCTAATAGGCTTGCAAAAATACAAGGAACCATATTTATCTAAATCGGTCTTCCTGGAAAAAAAAAAAAGAAAAAAAAAAGTCTTTTATGGTAAGCACTCATATTTCTTGTTTACAGTCATGCTGGAGATAAAAGATTTCAAGCATTCCCATAATTAGTTATTTCTGGACATTACAAGAGCGAGAAAAAAATGGTAATAATGGAAAGCATCTTTTTGAGCAGTTTCAAAAATAATATGTGCAGATATCTTGATATTTAAAAAGCACTGTTCCAACAACTGTGCTCGGAAACAGTGCCTCAGTCACACTTTCAGGTCTTAATTCCTTGCCAGCTTTTGCCTTCACCCTAGAGGGCTCTAACTTAATGTCCTGTATCAGACTACATGCTTTTCCTTTTTTTGAAGGGATGTAAATCCTCTGTCAGAATCTATCACTTTATTGTAGAAAATATCTGAGTCTGAGTATGTAAGCCACACATACTTGTCCCATTCTTCTAAGCATAAAATGCTGACAACTACTTTTGTTGTCTTCTTTTTCACAACAGTTAGGAAAAAAAAAATTAAGCTAATGCAGTACTTCAACTTGTCTCTGGACTGCAGATGTAGTTTACTTGGATATTCTTGGAGTCCCAAGTGTGTGACATTATCTGGATTCTGGGAGGAAACTATTTCTTCTCTATTACTTCTCACTCTTATTGTATTTTGTAAAACACCTGTGACAAACTGCTGCAGTTTCAGCTGTGAAGACAGTTTCCCTTTCTATCAGAGCAGATCGTAACAATCATAGACCATAGAGCAGGGCAAGCACGAAGGGACCTTGAAAGATCATCTACTATAACCTTTCATGGGAAAGGAAGCCTATGTGATTTTATCTAACAGCCTGTCCAATTGCATCTCAAAAACCTCCAGAGGTAGGACTCTACCACATCCATGGAGAGGTTTCTCCAGTGAACGGTTATTCTTACGATCTGCAAGAAGTGTCTTTCTTACATCAAGATGAAACTTCACCCAGTGAAATTTTTACCCATTGCCTCTTCTCCATGTAGCTCCCTGTGAGGAGAGAGCCTTTGCCCTCTTTGTAGCTGGCTGCTGCAATGAGGTGTCCCCTGAACCTTCTCTTCAGGGAGAAAAGACCTAACTTATTCAGTCTTTCTTGTAGGACAGGTTCTCCAACCTTTTGGTCATCAGATGTTAGTCAAATAAATAGATTTGCCAGGCCTGGCATGTTTGCCTTCCTTGTTCCATAGTAATAAAATACAATGAGCTCAAATTAGAAGTTTAAGGAAAAAATATATGCAACATGCAGAAAAGAGCTATAATTCTGTAATTTAACGTAATTATATTAAATATAATGTATATGCTTTAAAAAGAATCCCTAAGTTGGTCACTTTATATTTTAGTTAGCTATACATTGTCAACATGTGGACCATCATCAGGTCAAAACAGGAAATTCAGTGCATACAGCAAACATTTCACCAAGTACCTTAATGACTGGAAAATAAAAAGTAATTTGCCTAATATACGTTTGTTTTATGAAGTTAAGTGGATACATGAAAAGAACCACAGACATTTCACCCCTGTAGGCCATCCAGCTCTCTTGCTTTGATGTGGAGATGTTACTGACCAAGTAGAGCAAGGAAGAGAGTGGGTGGGAGAAGGAACTATCTGAAATTCACGTTGGCCAACTTCACAAATACCCTATGACTGAATTTCTGCTAGTGTGTTTAATTCATTGGAAGTACTTTCTATAGAAAACAAAAGTACCATTGCAGCTAGTGTAATCCCATTAGCCTGAAAGATTTCTGATGCTGGAGCTGGCAGAAATATCTTTCAAGCGTGTTTCAGCTTGAGAAGCAACTGGAACACAGGAGCAAATATGTCTGAACATGGAGGTACCCTCTGATTTCAGTTTAAAATGAGGTACCACTTTATTAAAGGACTTATTCAGAGACATTCTGAGCTTGTTGGTTTTAAAACTGTAGTACTAGAATTGGATGAGCAATCCATCGCAGAGTTTAGTGAATACTGCATCCAAAACAAAATATCAGGAGCTAAGTACATATGGCAGCTCCCAAGAACATGTCAGACGGGCAGATGCTGTGTGAAAGAGGATATATTCTTTGACTTGGCAGCTGGGGATTGTGTTGTTCATCAGATGAAGAATCACGAGGAAGAAGTATAAGAAATATTATGTGATGTTACCACTTATGGATCCTTTTTGCAAAAGCTCTGGAGGAACACTCCCATACACACAGATTTAATAGTATCCGAAGCTAGAGAAGTAAATGTGAATGTAAGAGGCGAAATACATAGCCTAATTTTCTGAAGTCACCCACAGTTGGATGTCTGTATTTATTTACTCTCCAATCCATCTGCTTCTGGGTAGTCAGCATCTCCCTGCACAGAAAGATCTAGTGATATCTATGTTCTGCTGGGCTGCCTGTTGGCAAAATACTAATTCAGGAAACACCACAATAATTTGACATAGTAATAAGCATGGGAAATGAGGATGGAATGAACCTGTGATCAATCTAGTCATGAACTGTACAGTAACGATTGAAATTAATCACAGTGCAGGGAGCAGGGAAGGAGGAGATAACACATGTGAATGTAAAGGGTAAGAAATGAGGAAAAATTCTTTTAAGATGTGCTGAATCAATTCTTAGAAGTCACTGATGCTAAATATTATTTGTGTAGAAATTATAAAGTAATCAATCCCAGCACTCCATGGCAAAAGCTGAGCAGTAGATGAGGTCTGCAGTGATTCTCTTCTACCTTATCCTTATAGTTCTGTGGTTTGTGTGCATTGTGGAACACGTTGTGCCTTGCTCTCAACAAACCAGTCAATATCACCTGAGGACACCAACGCATATGACCCTCATGATATTCTTATGCCTTTCATTCAAGATGGAAACCTTTACTCTCTGGGGTTTATATTTCTGTTCAGTATTACGGGTATTTTTTTTTCTCCCCTTTTCCTTCCTAAAGGTGTTCACTAGCTCTCTTTGCTGGCTTCTGCTAGCTTTTTTCAGGCACACGCGAAAGCAGAAATCTCCCATGTAAATCTTCCACTGACGCAGCGTCTTTGAGGTCTGTGAACCTGTTAGACAAAAAGCAGCACCAGCTGGTGACAGGGATGCCACAGGCAGCATGGGCACCACCTGGTCACACCCAGTCCTCAGGTCTCCTCCCTTTCCATGTGCCATCTTCATGATGTGGTGATTACCAGCAAACATTTTAAGAGTTAGTCATCTTAAACTTCACTTTCTGATGTCAGTTAAAGAAGAATCATATCTATTTATTTCCTTAGTTATTAGTCACGTTCAGAATGTAAAATGTTTCATGCTTAGTTAAGAAATCAGGCAGTGATTCTGAACGGAGTGTTAACATTTTGAATGCCATCTATGAAAGTTGGCCTTCTTAAAAATATTCTTTCTGTCCTTAAATCTATTTTCAAGAATAGCTTGGGGCTTTCAAACATAAGTGCTTCAGGACTAACATGTATGGTAGTTCACAGATAATCAAGCAGCTTTAAAGCAGTTGCAGGCTCAGCCTGAGATGCAAGTTTTGCAGTTCATCAGGTGGAAGGCTGTGATGTTTCAGCTAATAAGCATTTCTCTGTTCTCCATGTAATCAGAATGACCAGGGACTGCACAGACAACTGGCTTCATAAAAATGTTCCCTTTGTCATGGAGCAGTTTTCAACTTGTGTGAGTAAGGTTTGTGAAAAATCAAGAATTGCTGCACGCTCCCATGGGATGAACTATTGGCAGCCAGTTCCCAGTATTGAATCATCCATCATACAGCAAAATGAAGCAATATGTTATCAAACAAAATTAAAATCTTAATAAAATAAGTCCATATGTCCAAAAAGTCATTTGGTGGATCACACTTTTTTTTTTTTTAAGAGAGTCTAGAAGGACACTTCACCTGTGTGATAGTGTATCCTTTTTAAACATGGCTATGTTGAAGATCATTATATTACAGCAAAAAACATGCTGTACATGGTTTATTTTGGGGTGATGCTTTTAACAATAGTTTCAGTACAGTTTCCTGAGGCTTAGTATCCCCCTCATTTCTGTTCTTCTTGCTAATCTCTGCAGAAATTACATGGATTTGGGGTACATGGATAAAAAATTAGAAATCTTAAGTACTTTAGTCTGTGCATACTTACACAGATGTTGTCTTCCCATAGCTTTTCTTGCAGGCATTCTGTAGCTGAAACAGCTTTTGTCTGAAAGAAGTGATAGGGCTTCATCTATGTAAAATCTGAGTCAGGTTAACAGTCCTTACGTTCTGTGTTGCAAGTACATGATCCATTACAGGCTGAGCTAGTGTCTCACAAAAAATCTTTACCTTCTGCAGAAAAAAAAGAAAAAAAAAAGGAGGAAAAAATAGAAAAGAAAAAATAGGAAAAAAAAGAAAGAAGGTGTCAAGTGTAACTGATTTAAGAAAAAAAGCATATTGCACTGGTGTTTTAGGAACTGTACTTGATAATTAGCAATAGATCTGTCATTTCTATAGTGTTATGGCCTGTCTTTAACTGAACTAACGCTCAAAGAGGGTAAGAAGTGCTTCTATTTTAAAGACTATAAATAGTCTCATATTTCCTGAAACTCTAACAGTGGAAGACGGATCTTTTAACCAATGAAATGCAATTTACTATATCCTTGTGACACCACTGATGAATGACACTGCACAGACATAACATGAGAGATCAAGAAAGCCATTGTGTTCCTTCAATCCTTCTTTCTCTAATCTTATTGCTTCCAGTTATGATTTTTCCCAAGCCAGGATTTCTTCTGCTTTGTCCATGACACTCTTCGGATATCTATGAACCTGGATCATATAGTGTTTGATCTTTCCTAGAAGAGTAGTATTTATTTAGGATTTCATTTTTGAATTTGATACATGAAGATCATGAAACCCTTCCTCTACAGAAACCAATAGGATTGCTCTGACACAAAGCCAGCATAATAGGGCAATTATAAAATCTTGGTTTTTTATCCTGTCTTCTTAGGAAAAAACTTCAAAAAGGTTAAGGACAGCTCTGTCCAGACAAAGGATTCTCAAAAGAGGAATCAGTGGTCCCAAACTACAAGGAACATTTAGTGTAAAATCACAAAGCACATTCAGATTTCAGGGAATGAACAAACACCTGTCATTAAGTTTATTTCAGTATAAGAGAGGTTTATTGGTTTGACCATTATGATGAAGACCAAAACCAAAGTATTCCTTAAAAGTGTTTATTGTTTCCTATCAAACCCTCTCATCCTTTGTATCCAAATTATTCAAGTTCCAGTTTTAGATATTTCAAGCCAGACTCTGATCTTAGTCACACTGCTGTAAATAGGATGTAACTAGACTGTCTTTTCCCTGAAACATCTGTGTTATTGAAAACTGACTTCTTCACAAGAATTGCATTCAGAAAAGTGCCAAATACAAGTGTGATTTCATCAACTAAGAATTTCTCTTTGCTGACAGCTTTGGCCCTAACACAGCTGAGCAGAGCTGGGCATCACATAAAGAGGGACACTGTTCCGTAACAGGCGTGGCTTCTTTTCGGGACACCTCCCCAAGCAGCCTGACACATTCTGTCAGCAAACTGTGACAGCAAACAGAATCCCCCTTCAGATATTGTCTGTGATGTGATTCAATGTCTGGTGGTTTCTGGTGGTCACTGGTGGACTTAATCACAGATATCCTACATTGTATGGCCAAAAAATTACCACTGATGTTTCTCTAATAGAACAGTTTAGATTTCTGGTTCAAGTTTACTGGCTTATAATGAATGGATTTGCTTTAATTCTTGAGGGTTTAGAGGATTTTCCTTTTGCTTTATTCCCTTCTACTACATTTCTCTCAGCCAGAGTGATTTTTTTTTTCTTATTTTAATGACACACTTTGATTTAACAACCTAAGCACCATTATTATGTCTTTGCATGCCAACAATTGATACAAAGTGCTTCTTAGATTTTGTCCCCTTTTTTGTATTAGGTAGATTTCTTCTGCGCGACCTTGGTAGAAAGGACCCTACTCCCTGCCAAGAGTAGAAAACAGATTATAGCAATTGCCATTAATTACTATGGTAGTGCAAAAAGGTTAGCCAAGCTTTACTCTTTAAAAAGATGAGCTTGTGGGTGGGGTGTCAGGTGGAGGGAGAGTAATATAATTGGCCTTGTGGTGTTGTTTCTCTTGTGGTGTACATTTGTATCCATTTAATCAAAATTACTCTTCTCAAATTTCAAGCCTAAACAAATAAGACCTCTATCTTAGGTGTCACCAGGAATTATAGAATGACTTGCGGTCCTGTACCTCAGGACCGCCTACAAAAAAAGGATTTAAGCATTAAGGCTGCTGGCAGTGTTCGTGATACCTAAATTAGGTACTGTTGTCCATGCTGCCTGGACAGGACTACCCAGCTCTCATTGCCAGCATGATGTCTGGCACCATTTCATGGAAAACCAGCCAGGTAGGCCTCCTACCACAGCAAACATCACCTGGGGGCTTTAAATGAGAGAAGATGACATGAGCTGGCTTGTGGGTTGGGCTGGGAGCTGGAAGTGCGATACCACAGCTACTCAGTGGTATCGAGAATGAGTCACTTCTGGGTTATTGTGGAAGGAAAAGGTTTGTTGTCTGGGGAAGCATCATATCAAAAGTCTACATGTGGAATTCAGGTGCCTAAATACAGCGCAAGTCCTTTTACTAATATAGCCATGGACTTCCATAGCCTGAGTTGCATAATCAAAAGCTGCCAAGAAAAAAATGGCCGTCATAATCTCTTCCATGCTGATCCAGGACACGACATCCTATCCACTCCTTGGGGCCACCCTGGCTGACACCCAACTTTAGTCTCCACTCTTCGATTGATCCCTCTCAAATTACACTGGCAAAAAATACCTTGTATCACACAGAGCAGGACTCAGCCCTTTGTTGCTGGAAAAATTAAAAAAGAGATATCTCTTAGAAAAGACATAATGAGATGATATTGCTTTTCTGGTTTTCACTGGCTCAGGCTAGTTCTCTCATCTAATTTAATGTTCGGGGGAAAAGTAGTATGACTTGAGAGAGATAGAATGTGAATAATATGCCGCTGTTGGAGAACCAAGTTTAGAGGTGTAACAGCAAGTTCCCAGGTGTTATGAATGTTAACAACTCTTAAATAGGGGAATATTTTTAGATTGTTTGTGCTAGTAGGTATTTTTAAGCAGGAGTTTATGTTATTGTCTCTTCTTATTTTAGTAATGACTGTCACAGTCCCAGTGAAATCTTAGTCGGAAAATTTCATAGTGTCACTTCAGGCTAAAATAAAATCATTTTCCCAAATAGAGCTTTTTTTACAGCAAAAGACGTACAATTGGCTATTCAATTGAATTCTATTGACTCTGTAGATTCAAGTATTAATATTTCTTTTTTTTTTGTGATCTCCTCTTTTTCATTTCAATATGGTTCTGCTTTTCCTTTTTTGTACTGTGCCTATCCTATTTTGTTCCACTGATATAATTTTGAAAAAATCCTTCATGAGGGTAATGCTGTCTATTCAGTCATCACAGACACAGTTTTGTTCTTTGAGCTTTGGCTAGCTTATGTGCACACTCCTACACTTCCAGTGGTTACTTCCAATGCCAGATGAGATACCTATTGGTGAATTCAGAGCTGATTAGCTGAACAAGACAGTTGTTGCTCCAATTAACCTCTGTGTTTCAGGAGATTTCATTTTTTTTTCATTAAGGAAACAAGAAGTGGAGAGACAGACTTTCTTTAGCCAAATTGCTCCATCCCTCTCCCCAAAGAGCGATCATTACTGGACATCTGCAGCTAATAACTTGGACACAACAGAAATTTGAAGGCTGGATGCTTAACAGTTCATTGTAGGTTTTATTTGCATATACAATAGTCCTTCTCAACAGACTGAAAAAACATTTAGCTGGTTGTGGTGGAAATTGCTGATTCTCTACATGGCAAACAAGTATGCTATATAATTAATGAACCATGAAGGTGCTCTGTTTAAATACCAGCTTTCAAAATCAATATACTTTTGCTTCACAGAAGATAGGGAGTTCCAATATATTTTCCAGAAACTGGGATACCTCAAATTCAAGTCTTCAGTCCACGTGATTCAAAGCAGTGGTGTAATCTTGTGTTTTTGTATCCCAGGTGATAGCCTCAGCTGTTACTGAACAGCTTTGGGAAAAGAAGAGGATAATTGGTCAAGCTATTTTCTAAGAGCATGTCTCCCTGTAAGGATATTTAGTATTAGAAAGTCAGAAGGAGGGAAAATGACTTCACAGACAGATGGTTAAGGTAACTGTGGCCTTCTGTGTTAGCTCCCATTAACTAATGAATTCATACTCCATGCTGGTAGAGCAACTCTCTTTTTTTTTTTTGAATGTAAGGACGCATGTCATCCATGATGCCTGCAACAAATAGACTGTTTTATTCCAAAAATAAGATAGTCTCCAACACTCTATTTCAGTAGCTTTCAAGGGAGAAGCACACACTGAGAATGTATTCTATATTTTTTCATCCACTGCTTTGGCTTGTAATCTCCCACCTCTGGCACATCCTCATTTCAAGATGTCTTCTCTGTCATGATCACAAAAATTTTCATACCAGAGGTGAAGTCTTCTGTGGTTGAATATGGTGCTTCTGACATATCTGGACACTGCAATACAACGAATGAGCTCAATGTCTGTGTGCCTGATGCATATAGCAGGGGAAAGGCCCTTTATGCCATCTTTTGGGAGAAAACATGCCTCCTGCAAAAACTGAGAAAACATGTCCTGAGACAGAGTGCTGCAAAGTGCATCGTGATAACAAAGGATTTCAATGCAGTCAGAGATCTTGTAGCTTTTCCAAGGATATATTTAACTTTCAGTGCAGCAGTCTGTGGTGATAACATCAGTCAAAACATGATGCTTCCCCTTTTCCGCTGTGTCTCCCCCCACCTCATACCACCTCCTCTACTCTGGTCTAAATGGCTCAGAGAAGCAGCATTAATGAATGTGGTCAAGTACTAAAAGGCATTTTTCCTGCACTGTAATACTAAAACCTCAGGGACAGTCAGCTGCCATCATCGGTGATGCAGAGTGGGGGTCCCTGCTGACCAGCTGCTTTGAAGCGTTGCCTGTGCTCTGCTGCCAGCCCATCTCTGCCGCCTCCCCAGGAGACCACACTGAGCTGAACGAAGGAGGTCATCTGTTGTTAACAGGCAGGGTATAATGTCTTGCCATGTCTCTCACAGTGGCTGAGAAAGAGGCAAGAGGCAGTTTAAATTTCACCAAAGCCAGGGCAGTGTCGGGAGAGGTTTAATCAGATGGCAGGCTCTCCTGATTACACATTTCAATGCCAGCTCCCAGGCGCAGACACGCTGATATTCTGGGCTCTCCCTGAGGTAAGTCTGGGATCTCTCAAAATACGAAATATGAGTATGGGAAGCAGTAATCTCTTCCTTGCCAGATCAGAAAGATTAAAAATTGTATGCCCTTCTTGACTGTCTTTTGAACATGTTCCTATGTTCTGAGAACTTTTTTATTTCTACATTTTCCCCCTGTAAATATGTAATTAGTGCTACTGCTGTGTTTAGGACTCAGCAGGGTGTGTGAATCTCTGTGATAGGAAGCTAACAAAAACACAAAGGCAAAATCCTGTTCTAAAATAGGTGGTAACACAGAGACCCATCAAAACACATCCTCTTTAGAAACCACAGGACACTTAAGCTTAAATAAAATGTTAGGGTATAAGTGAAGCAGACTGGCTCCACTGACACATGAAATGACTCACTCATGGAAAATCATTCACTGACATTTTTAAGGGGCTGCACCTTAAATTTTCTGTCCCTTTGCAAACCTCTGGAACCAAAGGTACCATTCTGCAGTGTTCACAAAGGGCTGGTAAGACGTTAAGTTACAATTGTATTTACACTTAGTTTAAAATTAAAATTAAGTTGAAATAATGTTCTGCCTCCTCACTGTCCCTTATCTCCTCTTGGTCTCACTGTATATCACTTGCTGTAGGAGTCCCATTGCAGTGAAACAAGAGTCATATCAAGGTTAGCTTAATATATACAGCAATATGGTTATAGAGAGACATAACTCGAGAGATAACTTTCCCCGCTGTTGTTCTACTTCCTGAGATCTGCTCTGTTCCAAAGTGATGTGTCAGAAAGAAATGCGACATTTTTGCCCGGCTTTGTGACAATCTGAAATAATTTTTTTTACTTCTGTGAGAGTCCATGTGTAACACGTCATCGTCTAAACAGACTGCTGACATTAGAACAGCCATGTGGTATTTTCAGACTGTATGGAGTTGAAAACAACTCAGTACACAGAAACATATTTACAGAGATAACATGTTGTCCAGTTGAAGGTAATCAAATGTAGGCACAGTGAACATCTGCAAAATGAAGTCATAATACTCCCATACCTTACTGAACAGCTGTGGCAGAATAAACCCATAGTTTTTATAGGCTTTATTTCTGGGCCGCAATATGCTTTTTCTTGAGTCTCAGACGTACTCAACAAAGAATGCTCCCATGAATGGAATTTACATATGAACACCTAGAAATGAAATAGATATCTTAAAATGCCATTATCTTGAGTAAGTAGGGGTGGGTATAGCCACCATGATCAGATGTGCAGGGCTCTGCAGAAATATAGCTGTAGCCTTCCTTTTATTTTGCGTCGTACTATAGAGGCTGGCCTCCCTGCACTGAAGGACAGATGCAGTAAAAATATACATTCATAATATCTTATCTGTGTAATATTTCAGAAGATGCCCTGCGAAATTAGGCAAGATGGTACAATAAATCTAATTTAGTCGAAACAGTGTGGATGATGTAGTGGTATGAAACTTCAGAAGAAATATCATTGTTCCGTGGAAGTTCTCGCAGCTGAAAATTATGCACGAGAATTGGTTAGAAATTTCCAGAAGAAAATATTTCCTTGTTGGGAAAGGTTGTTCTGTGGAACCTGCTTGCAAAGCTCCCCAGAAAGGACTGCCTTAATTAGCCTTGGGATGAAGTGCTGTGATCCGAAACATTTTAAAACCAGAAATTACTACTCTTATCTCCCCAGTTTGTTTTCTGGAACACCAGAAATGTTCCATGACTCTTCTTCTTCTAGATCTGAGTCATTGGCTGCCAAGTTTTTCCCTCTCAAACTGTTATTAATCTTCTTTGAGACTTCTGTAAAGGACTTAGGATGGACTAAACTAAGGCTGACAAAAAGTTCGAGGATGATTTTATTATCAGGTGCCTGGGAAATAAAACAGGAGATGAAAATCGGTATTGATACTGTTGGAGTTAGGTGCGTGGGAAGAAAACACCAGAATTTTTCATACCTAATGATTGGCTTTTTCCAGTCGGAAGAATGAGTTAGGAGTCACTGTGATCAGCTCTGTGCTGGTGCCAGCTCTGTGCTCAGCACCAGGCAGAGAGTCCAACAGAAAGGTAGGAACAACTCAGGAAGGAAAAATTAATACATGCTCTGTGCCACAAAGTGTTGGATCTGTGGCTATTTTGCAGAGAATCAGCATTGGAAGAGGGAGAGGTACAGGGCAGGGAGGCAAAGGAGTCCAATGACTTCCATAAGGGGAGAGAGAAATACACCAGTATGGGAAACAATTATCAGAGGGAGAGATTATAGCAAAAAACAACACTGTAAACTGGAAGTGATATTTACTGCTTCTCATAACAAAGCAGCTAAGGATACCAAACTAAATTACAAGACAAAAGGTCTGAGACAGACAAAAATACTTATGTTTGTCAGATTTTCAGGACTGCATAGATGTACTGTTTACTTATTGCCACAGAATGCTGTGGAGGTAAAAAGTATGAAAACAAGGTTAAAGAAGGCTGGACAGAATCACAGGAGCTAATTGGTCACAGTTGAGCTCGATAGTTCAGATATATACTCTCCCTTAAGTTACAGTAAGATGAGACTCCTTAAATAGCTGCCATGAGAGAGTATAAAAACTTAAATCAGGGTTTATCTATTATTCCTTTCTTACTTTATGGAAAACATAAGAATCTTTTTATGCACTCTAAATATCCACATTTTCACCTTCAACACATGGTAGCAATGCCTATGTAAAAAATACCTTAAGCCATTACTGTTAGCTGCTCAATAAAACACCTTTGTATGGTTGAAGGTAAGACACCTGCAGCAATGTCCTAACTAAACATGTTTAATGTCCAATTGTACATGTGAGTAACTGTGACTGCCTGTGGGACGGGTGATTGTGGTCTGCAGCTCTGCACTCACAAAGCTCCATGTTCAGCGGGGATTCAGCCCCAAGTGTGGCTGGTGTCTCCTGTCTCCTGCCAGGACTGAAGTGCTGTATGGGCAGCTGGGCAAGAACACTCTGTTTCTGGAGTCTCCATCTTCCATGGAAAACAGTGAGAGCTGTTATTCTTAAGAGGACTGATTGTAGGAATGAGTCTTAGAAACCCACATTACAGGAATAAACTTCCTTCCATTTTTGTCCTCCGAACATGCTAGTAAATCTTAATGTCACATTCCTGTAAATTGCTCAGAATAATGTGGTATTGGGAGTCTTTATAATTTTACAGAACCAAAAAAGCAGATCAAGAACTCTTCTTGGCCATTCTGATAGGACCACGTTCATCTAGAAAACAGAGGGGGAAAAGACTGCACATTGTCACTGAAGAAGCTAAAAATCTGAAAAAAAAAAAAAAGAGGAAATTAGTTGCCAAGAGTTGAAGAATTTTATGAAGGTGGTGTAGGTACCATGGTTTTTGTACTTTTTTTTTCAGTTACTGGGTTTTTTTTTTTAGGAACTTTGGAATGACAATGAATTTGTGGGAAGATATAGTAAGACATTTAATCAATTCAGGAGTTCAACTTGAGATGAAATTTACCCCACTAAAACATGCTTTCCAAAATATAGCTGAAGAAAATGAAGTAGCCTTTAACAAATTTCAAAGCAATTCGGTCTGAATATGTTGTTCTAGTGCTCCCTTGGAGTCTTAAACCATGTTCAGAGTGAATGGCCCTGAAATTACAAAAACTGATTCAGTTCAATTCACATGCTCAGAAAATTCATTCAGTCAAAACACTTCTCCATGTTATTTCCTGTAATGAAATGTTTGGGTCTGGAATATAGTTGTTAAAGAATAAAATAAGTTTGCATTGACTTTTTGAACACGAACAAGTAAATTCCTCACTATGCTGTAAATATGTGGCTGAATATTTCCTAGTTAATGTGTTAGATACACTTGCCCTAGCCGGCTGAAATTCAATGCACCTTTGCGTCTTGTCCTTAAACTTTGCATAATGTTTCATTAATATATGAAGATTAGCATGCCGCAAGATTGGGGTTCCTTTATGATTGTTATACCACTTCACTTCTCTCTGTGGCTATTTGTAGCAGATCTGAGATATGTGCGAGGTTGCTACCCCATTGCAAAGTGGAGCTGAACTGTTTTGCACTTGGTAGACTATGTGCCCATGTATCAGCTCATTTAGCAGTTTTGTGTAGGCTCCAGGTACAGATTTTCTTCCCTGAACACTGATTCCCACACATATCTAAACCTTAAAGCATGGAAAAGAGGCACAAGAGGATAGTACATTTAACAAAAATAATGAATGGAAAATACTGATTAGGGAATGGATGAACTCCTGCCCTCTAATCAAAGATAACACTGTTTATAAGTCCTGCCACTAACAGTCACTACATTATAAAGTGAAAAGAAAATTAAGAAAGTACCAAGCAGCTCATAGTTTTTGACCATCAAACAGTTTTTTTAAGCATAAGGTATTTTTTTTCAAGCCAAGCATCTCTGTCATTGCCTTGACAGGCAATTGCAAGAGAAAGACTCTCAAATGCCACTATAAGCCTGAATTATTCAGAAAAAAACTTCCCGCAACAGAAGTGTATTCTGCATTCCTCTGTTCTGCATCATAGCCTGGGCTGAAACAAAGAGTAAAGTCCTGAAATAGTCCAGGGAGGAGAAACCAGAAACCTGGACTCTTTCCTCTGCAAAACACTGCAGATCTTATTCCTAACGGAAAGAATGCAGATTTACACCTAGAGCTGGTGTCTATAACACACTAGAGGGGAAATACTCAGTTTTGGTGCTGCTTTGGAGACCAGTTATGTGTTTTGTTTGAAAGAGACACTGGATGAAACCAGTCTTTGAAATCAGAACCCAGGATGACTTTCCTGCTCCATTCTGGGTATTAATCTACCACTAGGTTTCAGATCCAAGGTGTCTCCTCCTTACTCTCTAGGTTCCTGAACCTTGCATTCCTTTCTGCACAGTTACCCAACTTTCACTGGAGTGGTGGAGAAATTACCGAATAGCCAGCTGGTAAAGATTTTCTCCAGGAAGACAGAATATGTCTATTTAAATTACTTTAGCCTCTAGAAAGTTTGCATCTCAGGTTGCTCCCAATTTCTACGCACGTGTTCCAGCTACTAAGCTCTGTGCAAAATGAGTCTTTTTCTTCTCACTATATTTTTAAGCAAAGTCAGTCCAAACCTATTGAGGCTCAGCAGGTCTTTGTGGAGCTTTTAAGCTTGGATAGTAGCCAACACCCCATGAAGAAGAAAGCAAGAATAAGTGTTTCTGTTTAGATGTCCTGTAACTGGGAAGTCCCAACTCATTTTAGGTGCCTCTCAGGTCAGGCTGGGGGTGAGAGAAGGTGTGTGAGCTGTGCTGATGTTTAGATTGCAGCTGTGATAAGACTGTTCACGCATATTGTTTAAAGCTTTCAGAATTTTTATTTAAAATTAAATCCTAGATGCTGAAAGAACTTAACATTTTTCATTTAGTTTTAATTTTCAGCTATAAATATGTATTTATTTGCCAAAATCAGAGAGAAATATAAATGATATGGGAGATATGGAAGTGATAAGGAGATGTGAAATCCTTGCAATCATGCAGAAAAGCAATATTTCAGTTGCCTGTTGTTAAATAAAGAGAAAACTAGTCAAGAAACCATTCTACATGGTGAAATATACTGAAATATGAAATGATCCTGCTAAGAAACTAGTGGCAGAACCTTCTCTTGGGAGTTTTAAAAGCAATCTGAAAAAATGGTAGAAATATAATGTTAGCCATTGCACTTAACAAGGTGGGCAGAGTAAGTGACCTAATTAAGTTAAAAGACATGACAGGTTGTGCATTATGATTCAACATTACATGCTTTGGTGCCTTTAAATGTGAACCAGAGCACACAAAGTTGTGAAACACTGAGGTGTGCCATCCCTAGGTTTTACAACCCTGAATGCCCTCAAATTATGTTTCTAAAATATTCATTTCCAAAGGTAAAACATCAACTATTAGAAAGAAAAACATTCCCCAGATGAAGCAATCCCTTTTTTATTTTTTTTTAATGCACTATAAGATCATATCAAAGGAAATTGTCTAGATAGGGTTTATTGTTACTAATTCTTGATGACAATAATAATTAACGTTCTTAACAAAAGTGCGATAGAATGCAAACATTTCAACTTTAAGGTTGAAATTGAAATGCATGTGGGAGGAAGGGCTGCTTAGGAGGGAGGACTTACATCCCCGTTAAGTTCTCTCGCTGCCATTCCCTCCAACTACTACTCTCTGAAGGCAGGCAGCATTGGGGAAGTAGTACAAAGAAGATGGGGGCCATTTGAAGCTTAAGACTCAGAATTTTTTTAATGAGTTTCAGGAGTGTTTTTTATTTTCCCATTTTCAAATGTTCCCCCCACCTGCCAACACAATTGTCAGCTGCCTGACACAGAAAGTGGGTGAATGCCAGAGGTGCCTCTGAAGAGCTTTGCAACATGAAAATACTTCTGCACTGCTACTTTGAGCAAGAAGAGTGATAACATTTCCTAGTGGCATCTTCACTATGTTGTACATTTCTAAGTGCTTTATCAACAATTATTTCCAAAAGTGAAATTAGTCCAGGCCCTAGGAAAATCAAGGGAAAAGCTAATGATGACTCTTAGTGGAAGGCGAATGTTTAGTGTTACTTCTCACTGGCCATGGCCAACTCTTACACAGCTATTTCAGCATTTCCAGTGGGTACCACCAGGGACCCCTGAGTCTGCTCAGTTCCCTATGGGCTTTTCATCTACCTGAAACCAAATGAAATTGGAAGTATGCAGCACTTACTTTAACTGCCTGGTAACTGTAAAGTCTGTGTCCCAAAGGCCAGCCTCACACAGGCCCACTTGTGTGAACAAACCTGACAAATTACCTGTGTTTTTGAAAGGTTTAAATCTAATGACATTTTCGTTTACTTTATTATTTAAGTAGATTTAGTATCCCTGGGACACTCTGTGGCACCTTGTATTTTTTTTAATAGATGACTTTCAAAACTCTGTTATACTCCTTAATTGGGCTATTTTCACTCCTGACAAAACATTTGCAATTACAAGGAAATGTTTTTTTCATTTTCTAAAAATGTTACTGCACTGAGAATGGACAGGGAGTACACAAGGATTTCCGAAGGATTTTAAGACTCTTTATGCTGAACAAGAAACTACTGAAGTTCAAATGGCATTTTACATGTGAAAAAGACAAACTTGAAGCGTAGTTATTGTTCTTTAAAAGGAGAATTATTCAGATGCAATTTCCACCTTAAATTATCAAAGGCTTGATTAAAAAAAAAAAAAAAGGAAAAAATCAAACTGGTAGTTGTTCTTTTTTCTTTATTTATGTAGTTGTGTCTGACAGAAACAAATCCATGAAATATATAAGTAGAGCATTGAAAATTCATCATTATTTATTCAGAGGGCTGGTCAGTCAAACTCCATTTGTATTTCTTCCACACACAGAAAAAGGGCGGTATACTGCCAGTCAATTCCCATCACACTCTGTCGATGTTAATTCTCCTGCATATTCCCTTTTCAATGTCAGCATTGCTTCCATTATGTCACTCGAAACCAAACATTTTCTTAAAATCTGTGTTACATTTCCTCCTGTGACCTCACCATACATCCACCCAAATACCTTATCCAAAATTTAAACGAGATTATCATCTGGTGACTTCATTATGAACTTGACCTTATCTTTCAACATCTCTGTTGGATACAGTGTTGGCTGAAGATGTGTTTTCATCATCCAGCTGACTGGGTGGTGCTGATTTAATTTTTTTCTTTAACACTTATGTTTTACTACAAGCCTCTGCACATGTTATATGACTGCAATAGTTGCTTTTTGTATTCAGCTATCCATAAAGCACATATTCCCCTGACCTCATGATTAGGTAAATAATTTTATTCTCTCACAGATGTAAGTACCCTCTGAATGTCCCATTTAAGGTGTTTAGGAATATTGAATAGTGTAGCAAGGAAAATATTTTTGAAAATATTTGTATGGGAATTCTCAGAGTTGGGAGACAAAGAACCACACTGCTCTCAACAAACAGTTGATTTCTAGACAGGCTATTATCACAAAGGTTACCCAAGAGAAGGACTAGGAGGAAAAAGTAGAGACTCCTTCTTGTAAAACAAAAAAAACAAATGTGTCTTATTACTCAATAACGAGATCAGGACTTAGAGATACCTCCAAAAAATTGATATTCTAAACCAATTAGTTACCATTTTATCTTCTTTCTAATGAAATGCAGTAATGATTTGCCTGTGTTAATTCTGGTAAGATAACTGCATAAGATATAATTATCAAATTATACATCTATATGGAAATATAAGGTTTTGGTGAAAGGCTCTGCTCTTGCATTTAAATGGTAATGGAGCACTTCTCTTTGCAGGAATCAGTCATTAGCACATTCCATTCAGTTTTGGGGCAAAAGATGCCCTAGTATTTCCACAGCAGAAGGAGGTAGGCAACAGTTTGGGGAAGGAATTTTGAAACCACATCTCATTGAAAGCTCTCAGTGAGAAATCTGAAAGAACAGAAGAAGGAGCTGGACTTGCATTTCAACTCATCCTAAAGAAAATTTTTGAGCGCAAAAATGAGTATATTAATAAATCAGCAAATCTAGCCTCCTCTGAGGCAAAGTAAGGACATAGGATTTGCACAGAACGAGATTGACAAGGTCCTGAAAATTCTAATCAGCTTGTCAGCTGATTTCCTTACAGGGTAAGGGGAACCTTTGGAGTTCTAGATGGAGTACTAGATATGTGCGTCCTATTTTCACTTCCACCCATCTCTTTCTGAAGATTTTTCAATTATTTTATTTGTATTTGGTATTTTTCTTTCATCTTAACCTAGCTTGCACTAAAGGTGATCTCATTATAAGCAAAAATTCAGAAGCCTTTCACTCCTTGGAATAGGAATCCTTATAAGTAGGGTAACAGGCTGTCTTGTGAATTGAACTGTATCATGCCATGTTGTCCAGCTTTCAAATGATATGGAATATTTAAAGTACAACAGAATGTGCCTCTGTACAGACCAGTTTGGGAGGTGGTAATTCAGCTCTTTGTTGACAACAAATGTTTGTCAGGACTCTTATTTGGAAAATTTTCTGGTCTTGCAGTACAACAGTGGTGAGGGTGCCTCAACCACGTGAAACCAAAGGAAGTATGAAACCAAATTAATCTGGAAAATATAATGTAATTTACAAGGCCAAATTTTCCATGTGTGGGAAAGGGATTTGCACAGTGCAAAAAAGTATCCCAGTTGCAGAGTAGATCACATCATACACAAAATACCTTTGTGGTTCTCAGTTTCCACTTGCTATGACAGAAGGTTTTCTGCAAAATATATAGGATGCCATGGAGACTGAGTGAGATAAAGCCTTTAATCCCTGCTTTGCTAGTGCTGAAAGAACAGATCTCCAGACCCAGAGGGTATGGGATGTTTGACAAGCACAAAGCTGAGGACCATGTTGGGCAAAGGGATGAAAAGCTGCTTGTCTGTGACAGCCCAACTTCTCCTCATAATTATAACACAGGATGTTAATGTGATGAACTTCAAAAATATGGGTTTTAGAGACTGCTTATCCGGAAGCATATGACTTTACAAAAAACAAGCAAGCAAACAAACAAAACCCAACCAAACAAAAAAAACAAGCCAAAACCAGAAACAATGAAAAACAGTGAATGGTTTTATGCCTAGGATAGAACAAAGATAGCTTAGTTCGCCACCTGAGACAAGATTTGTAGCCTACAGAGTAACTGCACAGCTGTAGGAAAGGGTGAACCCTCTATCTCCTATGCACTTGGCTTAAAATACTGAGACTACTCAAAGAAGCTTGGACAGAGTTCCCTTTTATTTTTCTTTTCTTCTGCTTCTCATTTCATACACTTCTAATGCCATATGCTTCTTATGATGAAGTGTGTGACTGAACACCAACAATTTTAGTGTTAGAGTTGTATCCTCAACAATTGTCTCTTGATGGATTAAGCAGGTCATAGATTGCTGGTCCATATCTGTACAGCAAGGATCAATCAGATGGGTGTGTTAGCTAAAGTGCAGTGTCTCACATACTGCTGTCAAGTCCTAGCTGGTGCTCGCCTGGAGTGGTGAACTCTCAAGAGATCACACTATTCCTCTGTGGTCATTGATGTATTTTAATTGCAGGGGGTGCTAACTAGCATGTGCTAAATCAAGGGAATGAAGAGAAAAGCTCCTTTACAATTTTAACATCCGCAGAGTTTCTTCCCAGATGATCCCAGGCAGAGATGCGGTCATTGCTCTCTTCCTCTGGATGTCAAGAGGGTTATGTGCTGGGACCAGCCCTGGCAAGAAGGGGGGATGGTATTGCTGGCACCCCCAGTAAAGGGCTGCTCACCAAGTGTTAATGATGCTACTTTGCACCTGGAGAACCAAGAAGGACCCAGGCAGATTTCTGATGAAGCCAGTGGTATTTCTGTGACCCGAGTGCCTAAGGGTACACTGGGGGTACTGTGTTGCTCAGGCTTGTTCTTAATTCAGGATAACTCAGCCCTCAGAGCCAGAACAATAGAAATCTGGCTGAATTAACCAATTTTTCTTGCCTAATTCTGTACCTTTGACAAATTTTCTGAATCGTATGGTCACATATTCCTGGTGGACATCCTATTAAATCTGCAGAAGAGGACAACAAATACCAGCTGCAGATCATTTATGTTTTAGTGCAGTATATTTCTTTGTGACTATAAATTCAGTTCTCATTGAACTCAAAAAGTTGTTGACTTCCCTTTACTTCTTGTAAGATATTTAGGTTTCTCTCTGAGGAGAGATAACTTGATGTAAATGCTAAAAGACAAAATAAAGTAATTATGTTTTCAACACAGATATTAACTTAGAGATGGTCTCTTAGGGGGCTAACACATTACTTGCAATTTTACTTTAAAATGACATTGTAATTGACTACTATTAATCTGCTTCATTTGTAAGGTATGTGTACTAAATAAATGATAAAAATAGCTGTTCCTATTGATAAACACTCAATTACCAATAAAATTCAAGCTCAAAACTGATGAGACCGCTTTTTAGACAGCACACCAATTAATCCAGAAGGAGCTGATTCCCAAAGGAATCTCTGCAGTCATTAAATAGCATCTACTTACCATGGAATTTACTCTTTAGGGCAATTCATCTCTTACAAACATCTGCTTTGACTCAGAGTAGACACCTCTCATGTATACGATAGAGAAGTATTTCTCTGGCTTTACATTATTAGGTCTTGGTTTGAAGTCAACAAAAAGATACTCACTGATTTAGCAGGCTTTGGGTTAAGTCCTTGGCCACTGTGCTAAACAGCAGGGGAAACTACACCTTATCGGTCCTGTGCTATGTCTGGAATATGATCATGCAAACTGTACATCATGTTCATGCTGCTTCTTACATCTTGATAGGGCCAGGGGTAAGAGAAAGCTCAGCTGTGCTGCATAATGTAAAACAGTAAATAAAACAAGTACATCAAGGTCTGTTACATATGATACACAAATACCACCACAAGGAATCCTGTTTCAGTGCTCTCCAGCGCTCTTGATTGTGAATTTAAGCTCGTGCACAGATAAAACTTGGATCCAGCAGAGTCAATTACCTGAAGCTCTGTGGGAAAGTAGGTGTTGTATTCCTGGGTCTGTTCCAGCCCCAGAAGCAGTACAGCTGTGTTCATGATGTGCTTCATGTATTACTAAACACGCTGCTGGACTTGAGGCTTTGTATCCTTAGCATGGATGATCAACAGAACACATTACCCGCTCACCGATAAATGAGAGCTGGTTCTATTTGCCAAACACGAATCTGTGTTTCTAATGGACATGGCAGGTAAACTTGAAGTTATACATAGGATAAGACCATAAACTCCATAGGATACTTATTGACTTCTTTATTGTTAACAGAAACTCTGGGGGAAAAACAAAACAAAACAACCAAACAAAACCAAGTTCAACACATATAGGGAAAAAAAAAAGCTGCAATATCTTAAAATTCTAATAGGCTTTTGTTTTACTTCCATTACATCATTACATATTGAAAACAATTAGAGTTTTGGTGGTTTATACCATCTTTTTGAATACTTTGTTGCATTGCTCTAAGAAGACCTGAACCAAACTGTGAGAGATCGGTGGGAAAATAAACTAAAACACAGACAAGAGAGCATAAGTAAGAATAATAGTAAATATATGAACTATAGATATATCAATAAATAAAAATAGTGCTCTATTGAGACAGAATGCTGTGGAAAAACTGAAGAATCTTGTTAAATACAAACAAGGTAAGTCTCAAAGAAAGAGAAAGAAAAAGTTAAGGAGTGTTCATTGTCAGTTGAAGATATTCAGGTCGGTCCATCAGCCTAAGCTATGGATGCATTTTAACATGTTGATCTGTTGAACTGCAGGCATTTGGAGTCAATGAAGATAATTCTGAGGATTTTTTTATACTGATAGTAAGATAATACTTTATTTTAAAATGCTTGCCACAGGAAAATATTTTTGTCTTTAAAAGTATCGCTTATGCTAGCATTCTACTCTGTATAAATGTGTTTAAAACAAATGCATAAATGTCAAAACGCCTTAGAAAGTCAGGGACTTTGAGTAGAAATTTTATGTGAGTCTCTTGAATCTACCTGGAAATCTGAAGTGCCAGGAGCCTTTTAGGGTTCAGCTCACCTTGGATATTGAAAAATTGGTTGACTGAATAACAAGAAAAAATATTTGAATACTTTCATATATTCCATTCAAGATTGGATAATAATTCTTTCCAGGGTAATATTAATGACAAAACTTGGCCTCTCGGTATAAGACTCTCAATATAATTGCAGTATAGACTGGTGAATCTCCATTTCTGTTACTAGACCTGCACATCTTTACAATATCTGGAGGTCTGGCTCAGCTACACACACTTATGCACACAAGTAACCTTTTCACATTAATATCCTCCTGAAGCCCACGGGATAACACTTGAATAAAGAAAGGCATGTTTATGCATCTATGGGGTCATGCTTAATTCCCACCACATCTTTATTTTTGAATATGTTATGGATCCAGAGGTCACTGTTAAAAATTCCTGTGTATTGCAAGGCTGTATTCAGGAAAGGGGTGGTTGCAAACTCCTCTGTATCTCAGGGGATTACGTCCTTTCTAAGGAAACAGAAAACTGTGGTGGACAGCAGCCAATAATTTACTTAGTGCAAAACTGAAACCAAAATTGCTTTTCTGACATGAGGTAAGAAAGAAAGGGTTGACAGGGAATGTTTGCCTAATCCAAACACACTGGCAACTACTTTGGTATTTTTATTTTGGGTTGTGGATCCAAAGCATAATCCTATTTTCATTGGCAGTGAAAATCTTAACCAGCATAGATAATTCTTGGCTTGGATTACACCACCAAAATCTCAGCCGTTTGCCACTTAACTCAAGCAGCTGCATTTCCTTTAAGAGAGAATTACCTGCAGACAGATTGACAACACCCATCTGTTCCAAGTCAGTTTATTTCATTATTAGACCATTTAACTATTTTTTTAATCCATGATACTGATTTTTATTACAATTTGTACACTTTCCAAGAAATGTAGCAAAATATGTACAACTTGTAATAAAATGGAAGCTTGCAAGCCATATTAGAAATCATTCAGAAGGCAGTGGAAATACAATATTTGTTTCTTTCACACTTTGAAAATACACTGCTAGACAATATAAATTACAGATACTTTTCTTACCTGTTTCACTCTAACCTAGACAGGTTCAGAAAGTTCTGAACCTTGGGTGAAAGGGCAAGAAGCAGCTAGTTCAGACCAGCTTGTCTATATTCAGGAGGTGGGATTGCCGGCAATGAGTTTCCAAAGTACAGTGGTAGAGACACAAGGGGGATGTGATTTGGTGTAGTGGGTCACTTGCCTGGGATTTAGTATGAGAAATCAAAAGAAGAGCTTTCTTGTTTGCCTTGAAAACCAGGTCACTAACAGGGTAAGCCGAGTCAGATGGAGTAATAAATGTATTATTATTGTTGTTGTTATTATTATTTCTATCTCTCTTAAGGTATTATTACTATTTCTATTGTAAAGATGGAAAAATTCTCAGGTAGGATGCATAAATAACAAAGAAATAACAGATCAGCCATTACTCAGGAAAACAAACAAACAAAACCAACCAACCAACCATAAACAAAACAAAACAAAACAACAAACAGACAGACAAGCAAAAAACCCCAAATAAACAAAAAAACCCAACCCAAACCAAACCAAAACCCACTAATTTTTCTGTTTGATGACACTTGCTTTGACTGCAAAAGGTAGAGTTGTGACTGTTTTAACTTCCTGATAGAGTATTTCTTTGCTCTGTCTGTATGCCCAGGATTGTATGGGTTCAACTAACTCATTTCTCCTTTACTGTGTCTGGAGCCTAGTAACCAAAGAAGAGGAAAAGAAAGGGTGGAAGTTACTTATCTTGGTTGTTCTGCACATCTGAAAGTGGTTTGATATTCTGGTCCACATTGATGGGATGAATAAACTTTCTCTTTTATCTTTGTCAAAGAATTTTTAATTTTGAGATACCTGCTTTAACAAATTAGGTCTCTGGGAGAACATTGGCTTCGGTTAAATCTCTCACATCCAGAACACAGCCTGAATAATTTTCCTCCAATTTCCAGCTTGGTGTAACTTGTTATGAAGATGTCAGTAGTTCACCTTTTTCTCCTTTTAAAATGGTGACGTGATGAATGACCAGAACCTGATCTCTGTGTTGATTAGTAACAGCAGGTTTACATTGACCAACCCTAGATACAAGATAAGAAATTTTAAAAAGTCACAATTTCAGCATTCTCCTTGGAGAGTCTTTGTACCAGCTCTTTGCTCCTGAAGCAAAGGGATTATCCGTGTTGTTAGCACAAAACACCAAATTAACAGCAAAACACATGCAGTTCAACACACTGAAAAGAAAAAAAAATAAAAGTCAAAAGGTAATAGTGAAGGACTCAAACTAATTTATGTATGTTTATCTTCAGTATCCAGGTATTATCTATTAATCCAATGTTTGCTGTGCCCTGTGTTTTTTGTGCATTCTGTGTAGCTGCAAAGATGAGAAGGGGGCCTGGAGAGCAGGAATGTAACTGCTTACCCCAGCCAGCAACCCTAACTGAGAGTGATAACACAAAAGAAGGATTGATCCTAATGGGAAACTACAGGATTTCTCAGGTGACCTTTCTCATGAGGTGAAAGAAGCAGCACAATTATTTACATAGGTATGCTGGCAGGGAATTCCCAGAAGTGCTGAGATCTGGGAACTCCTAGCAAAGGCCAGTGTTTAAACTGCAGAACAGAATTTATTTCCCTTTGCTCCTCCTTTTTTCCGCCTGGTTTTAAATATGTTTTGATCTCCACTTCTGCTGTAACTGTAAGCAGGAATTTATTTTCTGTTCCTAACAGAAGCAAGAAAAGAGTGTTAACCATTACTCTTACAAACTTTTAATGAGATTAAACAAATAATGCTTTAATCTACCTAGAGATTTATTCATGGGGTTTTCGCATTCATTAAATAAAAAAATCAGAAGTAATTCCAGTCTGAGAAAATGAACTTGTGCCTTTACTAAAATTGAAAAGAAAGATTCTAACTTGCAGTAGCAATACTGACATTGCCCAAGCAACCTGGGCAAATGCAGAAATGTAGGAATACAGTTTTTAACTCAGCTGTAATGAGCTTGTTCATGTCTATAGCATTCAACTCTGTATGAAGTAACATTGCTGTTTTGCTTCATTCATGTACACGTATCACGTAACTGAGTTGTGGCTAGGAGGAAGCAATGCTGTCTTCCTTTAGGTTATGTGATTTGCAGAGGGAAGGTGTTGCTTCTGATTTTTTGTTGTAGTTGTGTCTGTAAGATGTATATACCTCACTGATGATTAAATGTTTTAGTAGAAATCTGTTGAAGAAGATGTATTTGAGTTATTCAAGTACAGAAAAAGCTTGCAGAAATATTGTGTTCTGCAACTTAACTGTAATTTTCAGAAAGCTTTCAAAATGTTTACACATATAAAAGATTAGTGAGAAAATTTCCCAGCAGTCATTGCTGCTGTAGCAATATTCTATGAAAAAAATGGGCGTTTACTGATATTTTTTTTTTTTCCTTTTCAGTCTCTTTAATGTGCAGTGAACCATTCAGTGAATTTGTGCCTCTGGTAGTGTAATATTACCTCTTCCATTATAATATGCTCTGCAAAAGGCAGAATACAAATAACATGATAAGAAACATTTACTCTTAATTTTAGTCCGTTTTTCCCTTCCTATTCAGGAGAGTAAAATACAGGCTACCAACTAATGTATCTTATTTCTGAGCTTATAATAAGAGATGATAAAGGGATGGAGGGGCAGGGACCTGTCCATTTAGTTAGTTTAAATTACAGCTTAATGGGCTATCTCTACACTAACCTAATTTTATATTCTTTATCCTCAGCTCTGTATTACTGATCCTGCTCCCACGTGGATTCTCTTGCCATTCAATATTCAGAAAGTGCTTCTCTGCTTTATCTTTAAGGGACTGAATGACATTCATAACCTCTCCATAAGAAGCTGACCTCCACTGGCTGCTGATTCCTCCTCCCCATGCAACCACCGGACACCAAGAAGCATAAAAAGGCACAAAAAGTGATACCCCAGCTGTGGTGTGGGAGTGTTTGCTGGACTGTGTCAAATTCTGCCAGACTAGTCATGGAAATTCCCTTCACGCTGGATCCCTTAAGACTGCGCTGACCAAAAGTACTAATGAAGAAAATTTGAAGAATATCATGTAAGCCTATCCTGGCGTAGGGACATAAGACCGGACCTAAGAGATATCCTTAATGAGAGATGTATAATTGGTATGTTTATATAGGAGTATTGGATCTAGCGCTGTTTCTAGCCCTTTTCCCTCAACCTCCTTAGCAGTGGCCCAGCTGCAGGTATCCTCAGCCCCATATCACCATTGCTATTAACCACTTTTTCAAATGAATTGAGAAGATTTGGGTGCTTTCCTTCCATTAAAATGCAAAAAAAATCTAATGTAACTTCATGAAAATAGAAGATGTTAGTTTGCAAAGCTACTGGCTTTGAAAATGCTCTGGCCAGGATGCACCCACTTGTTAGACCTTCAGATGAGCTATCTAAAACAGGAGCTTAATTGTTTTAGATGTTTTTCCCAAAGAAGATTTCAGCTTTTCCAACTTTGAGGATCAGCTTGTTATGGAAAAGATCACTAAAGTTCCTTCATGTTTTCTAAGAATAAAGGTTCAGGTTCACTACAGAGTGACACTAAAACCATCAAATTTCTTACAAATTGCCTCACAGTCTTACTGCTTCTGAATATCTCAACTGTTGAATCTTTAAAAAATGAAATAAGATGGGACCTAGTTATATAAAATGGAACACAAAGCTATTTTCTTTTCCTTTCTAAAACATTGAATGGTAAGTTCATATTTCTGTCCTGTGTTTTATATTTCTTCAGACTGCTTCTCTTTCCTCTGAGAACTGGTGTCATCCTATGGTTAATAATTCACTGGTAACCACCCTCACAAAAAATTGCAAGATATCAAAAAATATAGTGCTTTCACTTTTTTTTTCCGAGTTATTTTAGTTCACAAGAAACCTTTCTGATTGCAATATTTTTTAATTTTATGTGCATATATTTTAGCTTCTTCTAATGGCTGGGGAATTTCATTTTAAAATTTCTGTTGGAGTTAATGAAAGAGGTATCATAACAGAAATATGCTGTATGGTTTTATGCCCGTACACTGGCTTGGAGTTTCCTATTAAGCTACTGGCAGGTGAGAGGTGATTTTTTCCTTGCTGGATATTGTACCTCCTCTGAAAAGAAGGATATATTTGACTCATGCAGGTCAAATTCATTCCCAGTGTAGCCTCACTGAAATCAGAGGAATTACATTAGAAGTCCAGTGTTTGCTGCATGAGTTTTATATTGGTTAGGTATAGCCTCTGTCTTTCATTTGGGAGGATTTCTGAGATTCATTAACCTTTCAGAGCCAGTTTTATGTCAAATGTTCATTTTGTCTTAGAGGTTGATTTAATTTGATATTCTCTACAGCATACAGAGCAATAGTTTGATTTGAACAAAACCTTAGGTCATTCCACAGCGAATCACTTATAAGTGGTTAATAGAAAGCGATGTAAGATAGAGAAGGAAATACAGCAAAATGAAAATGCCTCTGAATGCTCAAGAAAGGAACAAATTAGTAAAGCAAGTCAGCATGATAAGAGATGAAAGCACTGAGAATGATTCATCTAGCTGTCGAGCCAGTTTCATACTGACATAGTGCAAACGTCTTGATGGAGTTGTGTTAGTGTAGCTGGTATCCCGAGCCAGCAGATTCATGGCAATTTAGTGGAGGAAATAAACCCCCAAGTATTAGTACCTGTTAGGAACAGTCCTGGTTGCGTAATCAGTAGGGGTGGTTTTTTCCTGATGTGCCATATGTGAACAAATGCAGTATGACAGTGTTGTTATCCTGCTTCAGACAGTTGTAAAACCAAATTAAATATCTCTTTGAAATAAGCATCTATTCACAAAGGTTATTTTAGCCAAATATCAGTTAGCTATTTCAAATCTTTTGCTTGTTCAATACTTAAGAAATAGCAAGCAAATCCCACCCTTACAAGCCTTGTTAAATTTTTCTTTCAGAGAATGCATGTAAATACAGCTCAGTTTATATTCCAGAGGGTTTCAGCAAAGATTTTTCAAGGTACATGTTATTTCTCTCCTCTCAGTGATGAGGATTCAAGAGTACAACCATTGATTTCAAAATGCATTAACTGTTTATAGCCAACACAGACATGTTAAAATAATACGGATTTTATTTCTTCTTCTCTATTTTGTGATACAATTTTAGGGGAGGGTCACACATAAGGAATTTTGCTCTTGGGGGAAAAAAAAAGGAACAGAAATAAAAACCAGTCTTGTAATTGTCTGACAGCTTTGTGTGAGCATTAATGTTTGAATGGAGTCTAAAGGCTGAGACCTGAGATGTTGCTGGGCATTAAATAAGAAATACATTTTTGATTTGTTTTTCCTCTCAGCTACAGTGATGGAGAGACGTAATGCAGTAAGTGCCTTCTGTTGTACCATCCATGACCTCGATGGAGAGGGAGAAAATGGGCTTTTGCTGTCAGCTTCTCGTCCTGTTACAGATTTGAGTTTTACTCCAACATTACTTCCAGTCTAATTGCATTTGACCCAGCACTCTTGCTGTGCTAGTGTCAGTCGGCATAACTGGAGGCCTATGTAACAGCTAGTATTTACAGAGTAAGTATAACTGCTTACTAAGCCCTAGAAGCATCAGCCTTATGAACTTCCTAATTTTCATTAAAATACAGGTTTCTTTCCACTTGCCTATGGAGGCAATATAGATGAGGTATTTATGTGCCCTAAGTGGAAGCTGCCTGCACTGCAAAATGAGCCTAGGGAAGTAAAAAAGCTTTCTGTATTTAATGTAAATTTAAATTAATAACAGCACCTTGTGGTCAGGTGTAAAAACTCATGCATAGGTTTACCAGCAAAATATTGATACATGCAAATTACTGATGTCTGTACGTTTACACCTTTAAATCTCAGAACTGTTTATATGTTTGCATAGCTTAGGGGATTTTCTTTTAATTCCCTGTTTCTTTCAATGGGGATAAATGCAGCTTTCAATGTGTAAAGTTTTGTGTTTGTGCCATTATAAAGCAAGGTATCTAGATCTGGTTTTTTGCCTTTGCATATTTGCCTGGTTTTCTTCAATTTGAGACAGCACTTGGCATTTCAGAATGAAAACACGCAAGTCACCTTTCTCCGGTATTCTGCTAACACCTGAAACCACAAATAAGCTAGACCTGCAATAGTCTGGGGCAGAGTTTTATTGCTCCAGTGTCAAGATATTCTATATACAATAAAGTAGACATATGACTTTCATATCTCTAAAATTATGCCTGGAGCAAGTTGCAGTATTAGTACTTTCAGGCTCAGTGTTGCATGGTTCCAAGTGCATCTTTAAGGATGATCAGCAACCTCAGCTTGGGGCTTGTGTACCCATGAGAACTGAAAGTGTAGAACATTTTGCAGCAGCAAGCTTTGTATTATGCATACACATTACTCTCCCAAGTTGAGGAAAGACAGTGTGTGGGTTACAGCACAAAGCTGTGTGTATGCTGACCTCAGTGCTCTCTTTCTAGTCATTTTTATGTAATAAATCAAAGCAAGCTATCTTCAATATGCAAATTGTCTCATTTTCACAATGCGACCTTTCCCTTCCCACTCCAACTACAGCATAACAAAAGGCTCTAAACCAGCAGGACATCCACAGCTATGTGTTGATTCACATATGTATTGAAAATTTGAAGATTCATGTCTCTTTTCAATGAAGATAATTTAAAAAACGAAATGGTTTGTAGAACTTTACCAATCAGAATTCTATTTCATAAGAGAAAAAATGAGCCAGTGCAGGATTCACCTCCTGCAATCCTCTCCTCATAGAGTCCTCTGACTTGTCTGTAATTTACATTCTCTGGGATTCTCCATCTTCCCCCTCAAAATAAATCTTATTTTCTGCATTTTAAGCTTTAATTTAAGATATTTCCAAATAGTATCCCTCCCTTGTCTGGATGCTCAGATGGAAGTTTTCAATTATTAAAGAATATGAATCAATTATTTCTAGGTTTCTGGTAGGTCATGCTTTTCTTTGTCTTTGAGTTTATAAATTTTTTCCTAGTAAGGGCTCTATTTTTGTCTTGGTGCAACATTGAACTCATCGCCAGCACACAGCAATGCACACAGGACTGTGTGAGTCCTGAACCTCAAAGGGAGTGCTAGGTGAACACAGCTGTAGTTTCTCCAGTTATACGGTAAAGTGGCTCAGGGCTTCTATATTTTTTTCTCTGAAATCCTAGACAGAAAATGGCTGTGTGCAATGCAAAGCATGTGTGCTATAAGACCCCTTAAGTTCTGGATGCATCAGACTTCCAGCACATGAGCAGATGAGTTTTCCAGCTTGCACATTGAATCCAACAAATCCAGATCTGCAGCGTATGGATAGCAGAATGGGCAGTGCCAGAGGATTCATTTTCACATGGCGAAGACCAATATGCATGGGGCTCGCTGTGTGTGAGTCCATTTTCCTGCACATCAAGCAGTCAGATCAGATCTACTGCCAGGCTTTCTGCAATCCCTCACAAAAGCCAGCAGCAAGCTAGTAGAGCGAGGCTCTTGCCCTGCAGCTGGCACAGTAAATGCGCTCCAGGCTTCTGCAAACGGCATCCTCAGAGACAAACACGTTCCCCTTCCCCACAGGCATGGACGGCCCTATATTGTGGAGGTCACACGCTTCGGCTAAGTGGAGATGTGGGAGGCACAGAGGAATCTGGCTTCAGGCAATACCTCCAGTATGGCTTGGCACCCAGGGGTATGAAAGACCCCTTGTGAGGTATGAAGCACGACGCCAATGTGGAGCCCTGGCCATCACTGTTCCACAGTTTCATTAACCACAGGCTTCTCTTGCATGGCAGCATCTGTGTGGGACTCTGCAGCTTCCTCAGGTTCCCCAGGACTTCCAGCTGTGGTGGTTTAGCGCAGGACTGGTCCTGAAGTTTTGCTCCTGACTTAACGAACACAATTCTTCCCCCAATGAAAACAGTAGAATGCCAGATGAATGCCAAGGCATTGCTCTTCACCTCCTAAAACATCTATGAATGTTACAAAAACTTGTAGCACTACGTTTTTAATGTGCATCACATCTGTGCATCTCTAGAATGATCCGCCTATACCAACAACAGCTGAAACACCTCATTCTGTACAGCTGCCAAAACCCTTTACATACATCATATTAGTCAACACAGAAGGAATTCGTTATTCCTATAAGGAAAATGCCACCAAATCCTTTTTCAAATATTTAAAATATTTTTGGCAAATCACATTTTTATAATCCTTGTACAGCTGTTTCATACTGAAACAAAACATAATACTGTACATGATTAATGGCCCAGAACCTCCCCTCTGATTTTATTAGCTCCTTTGCACAGACAGACGAGACTTAGCATGAAAAAAAAGCAAATAATTGTGATATAAATCCACATTTCTGTGTGCAGTCAGTTTGTTATACACCACATTGGCAGTATCAACAGCTCTAAAGCTGGTGCAGCTAAAATAGTGCAAGACCATACCACAAGGGCACATGGAGGCACTCAAAAGCTGAGGTAAAAGGAGAAGTGGAAAAATACATGGTCTTTTATGGAACTACTGGAGGCTGTTTTATCTCCTGGTACTGATCGGCCAGTGGTGAGGGCCTGCGGTGGCTGCAGGTGTCTGACTACCCCTCTAATTCTACCATAAAAACACCTGCAAGATATGATCTGCAGGGTTGGTGTGACTGAATGTAGGAATGGTCAAACCTGACTAGAGAAGACTGTACCTCGTTCATTTTGCTGAAGTGAAACATGTGCCATCAGCAAGACTCAGAAGGTTGATTCTTCTTTCTGCCCTTGACAGTCCAGCCACCAGTGACCACTCCAGCGCAGCTCATCTTTCTTTTTCCTTTTTATTTTCTCTCTTCTTTCTTATGTGGTTTATTATTACACAATGGATCAAATCACATTGTTTTGTACTGTTCCAGAATACCCACAAACACAGCAAGTAGTTTTACTCTAGACTTACACCAGTATGAACAGTAGCAGAATCTGGCATGTTTTCTTTGTGAACATCCTGAACACTTCCATTCTCTGCCCTCCCATCTGGGTGTCATCAGAGCCTGGCAAATGAGAGACACACTATTTTAATGTCTCATTTAAACAGGAGTGTTGTAGAAGTGGCAAATAGTAGTTGCTTTCAGCACAGGAAAAGCACATAGTGCGCTGTTCCTATTTTATAAGCTGCATTAAAAAATCTCTTCATGTTGATTGTAACAATTATTTGTGTTACTGCAGACATTGCATTTAAAAGTTTACTGTTAATCAATGCTGTATTTAGAGCATTTTTGTGTGTGTGCATATGTCTGTGAATTTTAATATGCTAAAGAACCTGCTCAGTAAGGTGTAAAATGTGATGTGGAAAATAAGTTTTTAAAATAGTTCAATAAAATAACATATATAAATAATATGCTTAAGACATTATTTAAAAGGTTGCCAAATCAAGCATTAAAATGTTGCTTTTGTATGGATATCCTTAGTATAAAACAAATGCATTATTTTTTTTCTGAAATTGGGCCTAAAATTGACAATTTTGCTTTAAATGGCAAAAGGTATGCATTAATACTAAGGCTGAAATTCCAGTCCCTGCTCTGAGATAGAAGAGCACTGCATACTACAAGGTATAAGAATATGGAAAACGACATACCTTATTCTCAGCTTTATTCCCACACATAGGATTTGGGGTGATTTTGAAAAAAAACCACTCAAAAATATAATCAGCCAGAGGAAAGTACTGTGTGAGAACATGGAAATTTGACAGAGAAATAAACAAACAGAGGCACACTATTACACTCAAGTGTTGGGCAACATTAATAATAGGATGTTTCAAATTTCATATAAACAAAAATAATTATACAATTGGTTACATGAGTTTCAAATTAAAGAAAAATAAAATTATCAACTGCCCCTTTGAGACAGGAGGTTTAATGTGTAGAGAGGTATGCTCCTTCACATTTGGCCTCCAAGCACTGGAATGATCCATGATGCCTGAGCTATTGGAACAGAAAGCAAACTCAGAGAGGGATGGTGAACAGGGTTAGGAAGGAGCCTAAGTCTTGCTGAGCACGTGTTAAAGAAAAGAGCCCTTGTTTTCCTGCTACAGAGGGAAAATAGATACAAATAACTGCTGGCTGAGGGCTCTAGCCATCACAGCTTGGGATATTCAGCCCAGTTGCCTTCACAGGAGATCTGCGTGGAAAAACCTTCATTTTCTACCTTGGGATAAAACTACTTCTAAGAGTCAGATCAGGAACTTTTGCGTCAATCCTTTCTTTTTGCAAATTATTAAAGCACTGTGCACAGCGTGTATCTGGTTTGCTGGCAACCTTACCACATGCTGGGTCAAGTACACAAGGACTATGGAAACCTGCTGAAAAAATCCTTAAAGCCGGTGCCCCAACGATGGGCAGAACTTGTGCCAGGCAGAGCTGCTGCAGGAAACAGGTGAGGTCTGTGCCCTCCTCATATTCCTGCTTTGCTGGTGGCACTGGTAATTATGTGATTGGCCTCCCTTTATGTTTGGGGATGTTGAGATTAAGAAGCAGACCCAGAACCACGCAGGATCTCCAGGAAGAAAAGAATTGACAGGGGTCTCTACCCAGAGCTGCTTGCAGTCTCTTATGAGGCAAACAAATCCAGGAGCTCCCAGGCCAGTCTAAGAGGATGTTAATTATGGTTGCTATAAATACAGCACAGCTCTGGATTGGTTAGTGTTTTTACTCTTTTCATCTTTATCTTGGAGAACAAGAGGCTCAGGAAGCGCACACCCTGTCCCTGACCTATGTGGTCTTGGATACCTCACTGGAGGAAGAGTCTCCATATGGAGCAGAGAGAGCTCTGAGGGGCAGGTGGAGGGAGAAAGGTTGCAGGGTCAAAAATGCTCTTTGTCCACATAAGAGCAGAAAGATCAACTAGCTGCGAAACTGTCTTTCGGCAGACCATGCCTTCTTTTCCATAAAGATGGTGCTTTCTCACAGACATGAGGACATGAGAAATTCCTACTTCACTATCTGCTGTTTGATGCCAAGCATTCAACCAAGAGCTTATCTTTTTTGGTGGGTGAAAGATGATCCTAAGGAAACATACATAACAGGTATTTTGTCCTATAATGGTGTCTAAGCAATTGGAAAAAAAGGTACAGCTTCCTACCAGAGGCTTCTTCTAGATATTTTTCTTTGGGCTGAAATTATTATTCTGCCACAGGAAGAAGAGGCTTTGACTCCCTTCCCATAAAAATTCCACCCACTTTAATAGGAAAAAAGAAACATTTATTCTTCCTGTTTCTGGTCCTCATCTAGACTTTCACAATCTTGTAATATGTTTTATCCTGGAAAACAGGAAAATACATGTATTTTCCCTGTACTGCTGATGGAGAATGAAGGCACGAGTGGACTAAACATCGCACACTGAGTGGAACCCAGCCCAGCAGCCCCTGGATCGACACTGCGGTTCATGAACCCGAGCAAGGAGCTGTTCTCAAGCTGCTGCAGAGCAGCGAGGGAGCGATGCTCTGACAGCCAAATACCTATGCGGTGAGTGTCTGTGTGTAGACCTAAAGCTTCTGCTCTCACCATCAGAGCAGGCTCAGCTTGGGGGTCCCTCAGCTGGATAAAGAATCCAGGTGACCTGTGGCTGCAGAACTCCTTTAATACTAGGTGTAGCAGAGCCCTGACTGTCTGTAGGTCAAGCACAGACTGTGGAACATGCCTGGTCAGCCCTGGAAGATGAAGGAGGGAGACTTGTGCAGGGAACGAGCCCATTCCTTCTCTGCTTCATGACAGACTCTGGCTCCCTTCTCTCTTCCCAGCAGAGCGGGGCTGGGCTGTCCACACTCAAATCTACCTCCTCTCCTCCTTTCCATACGGGAGCGTTGCTCTCCCCTGCTTACCTGTCCCCCCTTGCTCCTCCTGGCAAGCAGAAGGACAGGGTTCGAAGTGGCAGCTCCTGCTGCAGAGATTTTTGAGGAGGGCTGCTCCTTTCGTGGTGGGGAAACATGGAGAAGGAGGTGGCTGCCAAGGCAGGGGAAGAGGGATGTGGAGACAGATGGCTGTGTACACAGGGAGCACTGCCTGTGTGGGGAACAGCATGTGGGAGGTTGTACAACTCAGAGCTGCTCCTTCTCAAACAGTCCAGGCTGGATTACTCCTGTGGGCACCTACACAATGATAACAATCTTCATCCCTGCAATGATTATGTCAGTATGGGGTGGCCACACAACCACTGATCTCCTGACGTGCTGTATCTCTTCTTTCTACCCTTTGGTTTTGATTTGGGATTTTTCTGGATGCAGCACTCCTTTCTGATTATTCTGGAAGCACTTGAGGGATTTGTAACTAATGTATGGTAGGTTTGGCTGGGAAAATTCTGTTTAACAAAAATGTTGAGGTTTTGAAACTCATTTTTGTTCTGTGTTGGAATAAAATCAAAGTCTTCCAAAAAATGTTTTGGAAACTGAGCAGAGCAATCCATTAGGGACCCACTGGGAGGTAGGAGGTCCTCAATTGGAGCTGAGCACAACATGATTACAGGTCTGAGTGTCTCCTCCCCTAAAAGTGGGCCCTAGGCAGGGACTATTTGGAGGTGCTGCTTCTTTGTTCTGGCTCAGACTAGAAATTCCATTCTGGACCTCATTACAGAAAACCAATATATTTTCATTAGAAAAATTTCATTGAAATATGTTTGTATTTTCTTTTAAAAAACTCCAGGTCAACCTGAAATGGAGGCCATGCCATAGAAATTAAGCACACAGGCTCTCAGCATTGATTTCATTTTTCTTCTAAGAATGTATCAGGCCACATCGCTTAACTTGGTGTTTATTTTTTTTACTTTTAAAATGTTTCAGTTACAAAATAACAATATAAATCAAAAACACAGCAACTGAACTTCTGTGGGAAATGGCCTGGCTTGCCTCTCAGTCACTGCTTGCCAGCTTCACTTCAGAAAATCATTGGACCCTGGAGCTGCCTTCAGAAATGTACTGAAGGGATTCCAAGGCATGTACAAGATTAGTAAAATCATTTCAGGAGCAACAACAACACAGCTCTCCACCTGAGGGCCTGGTCAGGCTGGAGGGATGAGTCAAAAGCAATCTTGGGAAATTCAAGGAGGACAAATGCAAACTCATGGACCCCTGCAAGGATGTGGGCTGGGGACAGCTGGGCTGGGGGTGGCCAGGCTCTGCAGGAGGTGCTAGAGCCCTGGACTGCCATGAGCTCTGTGGGATCCAGCAACACCCAGGCAGCAGGATCACATAGTCCATTCATCGAGAGATGAGATGATTATCCTCGTCTGCTCTGCACTCATGAGACCTGAGGATATAGTACCTGGTTTTGGGCTCCCCTCAATCCAAATTGTGGGCAAACTGGTGTGACTTCATTGAGGGGCCCCCAAGCTGGTCAGGGCTGGAGGAGTTGCCCTGTGAGGAGAGGCTGAGGGATGGGACTGGCTTGCAGACATGGTGCTGGGGGCCTGACAACAGCCCCCAGTACCTGGGGGAGATGATTGAGAAGAAAGGGCCAGGCTTCTCTCAGCAATGAAACAAGAGCTCTGATTTTGTGTTATGCAGCCCATTCTACTTTTTTTTTTTTTTTTAATTTCTGATAAAACTGCATTGATGATTGTGCGATTTGTTAGAGCTTCATTTTGACAGTCCTAAAAAGAGAAGGCCCCTTTATGTGGATGGAAGGACAGGACATTTCATCTCCCCACTGTGAAGAGAAGAACACTGCTTGGGGAGAAGCAGGAGACATGGTTCCTAACCTGGACCCCTAGCTTTTGAAGCTGTCCCATGTTGGAGAACATAAATCTATATTGCATTTTTTTCAAAGGATGGGGAAAGTTTTACATACACTCCACTGGAGACCCAGGAGAAATACCCAGAGCCAGTATTTTGTTTAAAACTGCAGGAAAATCTCACAAACCCATATCTCCCCATTCATCACTTCTTCAGTCTGTCTGTTAATAACATGGCCCTAGAGATGAAACAGATCTGTAAGGTCATCTCATCCATCTCCTAATTCAGAATTGTGACCTATAATGGGTAACTTCAAATGCTTTGGTCAGCCAAGTCTGAATAGACTCCTGCTTTCCAATTTCTTGAAATACTGGTCCCCAACAGATGTCACTGTTTAGTAAACGGCACACAGAGAAAATTACTTTAAGAGATATCACTGTTAAGAGAGACATTTTATGTTGCATGATCTTGTATCTTGAACTGGTAAGAAGAAATAAAGGGGACATAATCCTTTCAGGGTGAATAAGGATTTTCTTCAATTTGCTTTGTTTTGTTTTGTTTTTACTTGAAGCATACATAACAGGTATTTATGACATGATCCTAGTCTTCATGTAATAAAATTAATTTGGACTCAATTTCTCAATCTTTGATTGGATCAATCTCTTTGCAAATGAATCTGCTGTAAATGAATTTACAGCATGAGCCTTTTTTACCCATTCAGTTGAAAGTGGTCTTATTTAACTATCAATTATGTACGATCTAAACCAGGTCTGAGACATATATGCAGGTGGAAGACCACTTTGCCCGTTATGGAGTATTAATGACATTTATTCCTCATTTCACAGAAGGCCTTTGTCATAATATCACCTCTAATCCTATTTTCTGTATCTAACAGGAAATATATTCATACTCGCTTCTTAAAGAAACGTTGCAGCTTCTTCTTGGTGTTGCCCCAGGCTTATTTTCAGCCATGTGCAACTGAGGCTGAAAACATGCTTAGCATTTGGAAGAGGGGAGCTTGGGGGGTACAGTGAGAAATGTTTCTAGCTGAGAGGAAATCTGGCTGCAAGTCTCCACTGCAAATTTCAGCCCTCCAAAGTTGTGGGGCTTACTGAACTAGGGTTTTGTTTCAGCCCCAGAAAATGACAGGAATCCTTTCTGCAAATTAGGTGCAGATGTGGAGCTGGGTATCGCACATCACCCACATTCTTAGCTGTTTGCATGTCAGATTTCATTTGCGGACCATATCCAATTTGCAAATTGCACTCCGTTTCTTGTTCAGTTGCAGCAACAGAGGCAACTGTGGCCAAATCCTTCTTGCTCCCTGGCTGATGGGAGGGAACCCTGTTTGGGAAAGAAGGTGTTTGCTTTCCCTTTAGTGTCCCCTCAGGAGGGAGGAGCGAGCACGGGAGTAGGGGCTGAGGCAGAGAGCACCCAGTCATGTGGGCACATCCCTTCGTGATGTGTGTCCTACCCCACTGCCCCACGGCTGGCATCACAGGGGGTTCTCACACATTATGGGGCTGGGCAGAGGGCCAGAAGGGCAGTGGCCATGCACCCTTGCCAGCCATGCCCCAGCCTAAACCCCACACCATACCACGTCCTTCACCTGCTCTCCTGTACACTGTGTGGCAGCCTGTGATATACCGTGAAGCTAGAAGATGAGGCAAAACCCTGCTTCCTTGAGGCTAGCTGTTTTGTAACTATATTTTGGGTATGCTTTCATACACACACGGTGTGCAGATTATGGGGGAAGGTGCTGCTATCTACCAGCAAAGCATTCCACTTATCCCATGGAGGACTGCATTGTTCCAGTTTATCTTATATAGAGAACATTTTTGTTGTCTGCAATGGATAGAGAAGAGCCCTGAGGGGATTAATAAAGCTCATGCCGAGAAGTTTTAACTTAGACATGCATAAGGAATAAATTAATTTTTAATACATTTTTTAAGAAGCATTTTCTTGGCTTGAAACCATCATGCCTGGTATGTTTATAAAGGCACCCGTAGCATGCTCTAGTTAAGAGTCTGTCAGTGTTTCCACTGTAAACCCTCTTTTCAGAGGTTTATATTATAATTCCAATATAAAATTCAATCCAGGCAAGAAAAAACTGGCATTGGTCTTAGCCTGGGAGTGATGTTTTCTTTAATGATTTTTTTTAATTCAAATTTTCTCTTATCAACATTTGATTAATGTTAATTAATAAGAACACTTTCATCTTTAATCATTGTTAAACTTAAAACAGTATCCTGATGAGTTACTTGGGGTACAAATGAACTGTTTTTCACACTTGCACAGCTTAAAAATGTTTCCAAAGCTCTAGTTTGAATCTTGTAAGCTGTGAGCTAATTTTATGCAATGCTGTACTGTAGTGTTTAAGAGAAAATATTATCCCAAGTGGGAATTGTAATGACCAAGTCCAATTGAAGCTCTCTATCTATCTATCTATCTATCTATCTATCTATCATCTATCTATCCTCCCAGAAGTGCTGCTGAGCATTTTGCAGTTTGGATTCCTGGCCTTGCTGCACAGCTGTTGCAATCTCACTGGAAGACGATACATGGTGAAAACTCAGTGGGTGAAGTTCATCTCACCAGCAAAAAGCATGCTTAATTGGCATCACTGAGAGAGAGAGGCTGACCATCACACACACCAATCCTCCCCTTGTACGTTTTTTTCCCCCTCTCTTAAACACCCACGCTCACAAGGCCTCCACAGGAAGTGAAGGGCTCCAAATCACATCCACCTATTATTTTTAAATGAATATTAGTTTTAAATAAGAAGCTTTATAGTTCAATATTTGCTCAGGAAAGCAGAAAAATCAAGTGTTAGCCTAATGATGCAGGTTCACCCTTATCAGCTTCTTTGTGCCTCTAGGCTTTCTAAAAGTCTCTCAGCACTGGGTGACATTGTACACCATATGCGTTGCCTGCAGTACCTCAGTACAACAGGGCAGATTAAGGACAGAGTTTCCGCCTACCCTTTGAAGATTTATGTCAGACCTTTTAACCTCCTGTGAAAACAGTTTGGTGATTTAATTCTTTTTATGATACTCAACAACAGCTTTTATACTTCCACAAACACTGTGTAGCTCTCATGCCATAAACAGTCATAAATTCAGCCAGACTTCTCTATATTGGAGCAAGGCATGACAGAAAGCATGGGATTCAACACTTTGTGAACTTTCCTTCCTGCCAGTTGGGGTTCACAAAACTTGTTGAGCTTGTAAACTTTTCCCTCTCCTCTAATCCTCTTTTCACCCCAATTTAAACAAACAAATATGCTTGGGGTTTTTTTTGTGTGTTTTGCATTATGACTGGGAAAACATGTTAGAAATTCAAGACTGAGACATATGGAGACCATATACAGTGCAATATATCTGTGGTCCGCTAGTCCTTTGCTTCCTTCACTGGGCTGAATACTGCACATGTCGAGAGTTTTGACACAGCCGCCCTAGAAGACACATCCGTAATGTGATATCGAGCTTTCCAGCTTTTACTCACTGAAGAAAGTCTACCTAGCTGTTTTTTGTGTCTTCTATTGTCATTTACACATACCTTAGAACTATGAATGGATGCATTACACGCTACGTTACTGAGAAGTGCTTTTATAGCCATAGAGCTGAATCAGACAGAGATGAAATGACTTGGTGAAAATCACACAGGAAATTTGTGACAGAGCCAAGAATTTCCTGAAAGCCAACCTACTGGTTTTAATTATTGTTTTTCTAACTCTTCTTCAGTGGTATTCAAAGTTGAGATGAAGCCTGTTTTGAGTATTCACCTCTCTCTATATACTCATTGAGAGAAGCTCTGTAGACCTTTCTCTAAAGAGCATCTCTAGGTAGGGAAAGAATACAAAGGGCAGGAGAAAGGACTCGTTAGCTGCACCCCATGCACGTGTCAGAAACTAAAACACAGAGCCAGTAATGATGTTTGCTCCAGGCCACACAGGAAGTTTGCAGCAGAGACAAGGAATTTAATCTACATCCCCCAAATCCCAGTCTAGTGCTTTCAACATCTTCCCTAACCAGTTCATATTTCATATGATATGCAGTCTACACTGTATGGCCATGGAAAGATACAGGGTTTTTTTACTCTGTTTTCCTCTCTGAAATAATATAATCCAAGAACATTTGCACTGAACTTTTGAACCTTTGATGTTTAAGTAGGTTTGAAATTAAGCGAACTGTGTTTCCATGTTGTTAATTGGAATCACTCTGCCTGGATCTTTTAGCAGCGTTCACATGGTTAACTTCAAACTATCATGTCAGCCCAACAGAAAAAAAAAATCAGGTCCCATTAAATGTGTTAAACATTTTAACTGTACAAAATGGGGGATGAGGTAGATCTTTTGAAAACTGAATCAGAATAAAGACAGGCATCTGTGTGTATACTTCCTCTCGCCTGGGTTGAAGGTCATTATTTTGAACTAATAGCTGACCCCTTTGGCCTCTGGAAGGCCATTTAGCTTAATGGCCTGAGCTAATTTGCTGTGCTATAGGGTTGGCTGATCTTTATTTTAATCTCCTGCACCTTCTCCTGCTCTTGTGGGGAAAGCAACTGCTCTGATTTAATTCAGTTGGCACCAAATTGCCTAGGGGAGGGAACAGGCAAGCTGCTATGAGACAGGACTGTACAGTAATTTACTGAGGCTTGACTGTCCTGGAAAAAAAAAAAAAAAAAACAAAAAAGGAAAGGCGTATGAGGTGTATGCATACAAGTGCACACACATATGTGTGCACGCAGTGTAAGAGTGGGAGAGCAGGAGAGTGAAGCTGATTAGGGGGGAAAAAAGTGCAAGACTGTGAAAAACAAAAACACACTTTCACAGCAAAACTACATTTCTAACCCAATTTTCCTTTCTCTGAGCCACTTTGAAAGAATAACACCCAAATGATTTGCTGCCAGGAAACAGAAATAACTTCACTAGTACTCTTTCTCATAAAACTAAGTACCTATTTGAAAAGCAAAATTCCTTTGCCAACCACACATGCCTGTGTCTCTTGCACCATTACTGAAGAAGCTGTCGTGAGTGACTGGTTTAAAAATCAGGTAAAATAGAAAGCAAACACATAAAGAGCATCAGCTGCTACAGACATATTCTTATAGGTGAGGTAAGGTCTCATGGGGTGCTGCTTGCACAGCCTTTGTCCAGACAGAGAGGATTTTGTCTCCTTGAAAACTTTCTTAGGGTACCCGGCCCAGAGACGATGGAGGGAAGTCTGATCTGGGAAGGAGCAGGGTTCCTTTGGTGGGTTATGGGGCTCCACTGCCAGCACAGCTGGGGCTCCAGGGATGCTGGGCCAAGAGACAGACAAGCACTTGTCCCCTCTACACCCTCAGCATTTTTCCCCTGCTCAAAACAGTAGTATGTCACAGAGAATTTGCTTTCCGTCTTAGCTGAGATCATTTTGGCTTTGCTCCTGCCTTTGTTGATCCCCATCTTCTGCACACGTCCTGTGCAGGGCACAATGAAAAGGGGGGGACACGATGGAAAAGTGTCAAGTCAGCAGCAAAACAAAGATTTTACAGTATGCGAGAGCTTGCATGTCAAGGAGAAAAGCTGCTTTACATATGCGTGGCTTTGTATCTGCAGTCACACATGCATGAAATACCCCAGAAATGTGCACAGCATGACCAGCTATTGCAAATTACAGGTCCTCGTTCCTCCCTTTTCCCACAAATTTTCCACACTCTGCTGATCTTGCTGATATCTTGTCATGCGGTGGTTGGCTGTTTGGGGAGGCTTGGATGCTCAGCTTCATATCGGTGCTATGCAGAAATATGCAGAAGTAACGGGACCTTGGAGCTGTGTGTTGGTGGTTTTCCCCACCTGTGCCTATTGCAGCTGTCAGTGAGCAGTGCTCTGGGGCTTCAGTCCCTTCTACACTGGAGCCTTCTGAACATGGGTGGTGAAAGTCCTGGACATCTCTGACCCTGTCACCTGGGCCTGGGTCCCACCAGACTGTCCAGTCCTGCCAGCAAAGTCAATGGAAATGCAGTTTGTCTCCACGTCTCAACCCTGAGTCTGGGGCTGCACCTGTTAATGGTGTGTGGGATGTCTTGACTCAGTTACATACAACAGCAGCTTTGACATTCAGAAGTGGGATGGAGAGCTATCAGCTAATATGCTCAAGTCTCTGGATTCTTAAATATATCAAAATTACACTCTTGTACTTATAGGAAAAAAAAAAAAAAGAAAAAAGCCACATGAATTAATTTTTATTACATTTCTGGCCCGCACTCAACCCCTGAGGCCTCTTGGACTTGCTGTGATGGATGCTCAAAATCACAGCTGCACAGGGGAAGGAGTGCTGGTCCAGCAGTCCTGGTGCACTGCATGCTTCCACCACCTCTAGGGAGGAGTATCCTCATGGGGTGGCTCGAAGTGATGGCCCAGGCTCAACTGTGTGGACCCCAGTTCCCAAGCAGCTTTGCTGTGCATGAGAAATCCTCCACTGTCTTTGTAGGGCATCTTCCCACCCACCTGCGACTATCAGACCCAGGATCTTGATTGTTTGGCAGTGTGTGTGCACCTCAGGGATATTAAACACACCTCTAATCTTTCTGTCTGTGTCAGCCTGAAAATTTGCATTATTGCCCTCTACGTTTTAACCAATCAAATGGAAAACTAATTCAAAAAGCTATTTCTTGCAGCAAATTGGTCAAAAGAAAACAATTAAAAAATCAAGAGCTAAAAATTATCTGTCTGAAACAGCACATATCTCGCATGGTTTTGCCACGAGTGCCGCAGGGTTACCATGGTTTTCTTTCCTTTTTTTTTTTTTTTTTTTCTTTTTAAATCCTTCTCTAAGACCTTCAGGCTTCTAACGCTTTGGGTTATAATGTTCCCACAGAAGCTTGCCATGGTAGTGAGTACCCTAGTCAAACAAAAGGCCTCCTGCAGGTGGTGCTACAATGCTGCTAGTATTTTTAATTAGAATAGGCACAAAAAATGTCCCCATTATAATTTTCCCTCACATTACAACAAACGAAAACATCTATGTTTGAGTAGCTCATTATAGGCAGCAAAGTTCAAACTAGCTTCAAATGAAGATGTACGTGTAAAGCATATTGGAAACCTGGACTTAACTCACTCTATTGGTAACACAACTCCACTTTTCCAACATAGATAGCAATTACTTGTATATTAAGAAAACCATTTCTTCTCACCTTGCCAATTCCGGAGAAAATTGTAGTCTTATTCCCCATTGCCCAATGACTTCTGCAGTGAAATATTATGGTGCAAAATGAGGACAAAGTAGGTGTAAGATGTCGTGTATCAGGTTAGTATTTTACAGCCACATCAACAGTACTAATGTCCAAGCAACAGACAAAGGGTTGGTTTTTTATTTGCTTGTCTCTTTTTTGTTTCTTTGTTTTCTTTTTTCTTTTTTTTTTTTGTGTTTTTTTGTTGTTTTAAATAATAATAACCTGTCTGCTAATGAAAACATCTTCATAGCTAATGAATCCCTGATTTTCCACAGACTGGACAAAATAATTTTGCTTTGCCAGCCTAGCCCTGTGGGCCACCTCTGCATAGGCACAGCCAGGACCCATATCTCTTTGCCTTTGAATGGCATTTGTTGGCCCAATAAAATGAGTGCATTATGTATGAAACAAAGTTAACCTATAGAGCAAAGTACTGCAGCTTAAAACCTTCATCACTTAAATGGTCTTTAAAAGAAGACTGTTATTCTTCCAATTTTTTTGTCTTTAAAAGTATGGGGGGTTTTTGTTGTTTTGTTTTGTTTTTCTTACTTCTTACCTGATGAATTTTTTTCCCTCCTTTATTGGTCTGGTTTTTTGGTTTCTATTTATTGATTTACTTGTTATTTTGAAAGGAATAAGGAAATACAAGGAAAACTGAAAAAGCCAAAACCTTTGGAGAAAAAAGGGAAACCAATGACATTTTCTGATTAAACATGATAAATTGTTTTCAAGTATCCTTTGCTTTTGCTTCTGCTTTCAGTTTTCATTTTTATCCCAAATGTGTTTATAAGGCATTATTTTCTTTTTTCCATGAAAGTAAGTTTGTTTTGCTTGCTAGTCAAACACTATTGCAATCCAAGTTGCCTTGTACTTCAGATAACCTGGCATGGCATCATGTGAACTTCCCCTGCTTGCACTTGCTCAGGGAAAGAAGCAATTAAGCCATCAATACAAATGAATCTAGGGCTGTCAGATCAGAAAATAAATGAAAGCTGAATGATGATATAGTACCAACACTTCCACAAGACACAGCTTCAATTAAATTAAAAATGCAATAACAATAATTAAAATGTATGAGATGTGCCTCTCAGCTAAGCTTGAATCTTAGACTTTGCTTTGATTTAATATTTTTCCCTTCCTGAAGTACAGCACCTGAAATTTCCCAGGGAATTTATAGGGAGGGGCATAGATTTGGAGACCATAATATCCTACTCTTCAGTGCTATTTCAATGAAAGTCAGTGCAGTTACAATATTCATTTACTCTTCATTCTCTCATTCACAGAGAGGTACAATGTGTCTGGGTTAGTATGGCTATCAGTTGTTCAATGACAAATTGGTTTTTTATAATTAAAGACGAGGTTGCTGCTTGTAAATGGAAAGCCTATTAGTACCCACCAGTTGAACTGATAGGATATTGTGTCATATGAATCCATTTCCTCGCACTGTGCTATTATGATCACATAGATATTCCTTATTTAATGTAATATTACACACAATAGATTTTTTTTTGTAAGGTGAAACCTTCCATGTGGATACTGTTTTAAAATATTGAAAATAGTCCCTATCAAAAGCCAGCCATTTTTTCTTGAAAAATCAGATAGGAAAAGGGAATATATAGAAATTTTCTGATGTTTCCTTGAAAAGGTCCAGTCTTCAGCTGAAGTCCATAATGAAAATAAGTGAGAATAGGAAGGTTTAGTGGCTGCATATGCACACTTTCTCCCCTCTTGGGAAGAAAGCTTTGCCTTAGAGGGTTAACAGTTTACATTTTTGGACACACTAACCTTAGGGACTATTTATATGGATATTATTTATGGCCTTCTTTAAACACATCAGTGTGTGCTTGAAGGTACAGGAATGACACTGGCCTGGACTTAGCACTCCAAAGGTTACTGCAGACAGCAGCAGATCTCCCTAGGAGATCCTTCCTCTAAGACTGACATATTTTATGACTCTTTGCCTTGCTTAGGCCTGGAGCTCCGCATGGGTTGGACCACAGAGGCAAGATTAGAGAGGGACACCTGGTTTGCAGAGCCTAAGAGGTTTATATGGTACCTTGTGCTTAGCTGCTCGGTGCTGCAGAGATTGAAGAGATTTATGAGCACCAGCAGCAGCAGATTTAGGTACGCAGGAGACTCCACTGACAGGGACATAGAGACTTGAGGCCCACTGGCAACAGGAATTTGTATGAAGAGAGTGTTGAGTTCAGATACCTCATGTGGTATCATTAGAGGAAATAGTCTTTTTGTGGATTTTTTTTCTGCAGTATATAAAATTCCTCCCTGTAGTTATTTTTATCACTGCCATGTACATGTCATCACAGAGCTGATGTGAAGGCCAACTAGATGATGGTTGTAAAGCACTCAGGGAATTATTATCATCATCACCATCACTACTTTGTAGAAACATAATGCTCTTCTAAAATAAAATCTCTGCTTTTGGATTTCTTAGTATACTAGAATGATGGAGTGAATTTCGTTGACTGGAAAATAAACTGCTGTATCTTTACCTGTAAAAGGAAGCGGTTGTGCTGTCTCCTTGGTGAAGCTACTTTAAGATACTTCTAGTGCTCATCATTTAATGGCTGTACCCATTTTGAACAGGAAAAGTGATGCTGACATAACAGACATCTATCTAAAACCATGAGAAAAAAAACCCCAAAAAACAAAAAAATAAACAAACCCACAACAACCAGTGAGGCAGAAAGAGCAACACATTAATTATATCAGAGAACCACAGCTTTTTTATATCTACTGAAGAATTTCCCATGACTGGATAGCCTGTTGACATAAACATGGAGCAGCTAAGAGAGAAACCATTTCTATATTAGTACTCTGCTCAACTGCTGATAGAAAGCCTCATGTAATTGCTTTCCATATAAAAAGAAGCAGAACTCCTTTTAATTTGAAACCATCATCAACTTTGTTTAATTTAACCCCATTGCAAGATTAAAATGGGCAAGAAGCCTATAGATTGAATTGAGAGGCTTTTGGTCACAACCAGATTGTCTTGTCTAAGGGGAAAGACCCAGGAACAAAGAAGCAGAAGTCTCAGTTGTGTTTCTCCTTTATTGCTCCACTAAACCTGGAAAGTTCTTGCCTCTCATTCCCTGTGAAAAGTCATGATCCACCCTACCTTTCACTGTAACCCTGAAGAGATTTTCACAGTGTAGCCTGAGAGTAACTTCATTAAAGACGCGAGTTACCTACGTGAAGCCTCCCCATTGACCAGTTCCTTGTCAACTCATACAGAGCATGAGCAGAACATGAGGCCTCAGAAAGGACTAAATAACTCTGCTAAATATGAGTTTATTTGGAAAGTGTCTAATCTTCATGTTCAAATTGTCCACATTTAAACTGAGCTGACCATAGACTAGAGGAAGGTATTAACTGAGTGAACTGGCCCTTCAGCTCATTCAGCTTCACACATTTCTTGGCATACCTGGTAATACTAAGAACAAAGTCAAGACAGAGTAGAAGGCAAGACAGTATTTTGCTTGTGGTCAGAAACTCATCTCAATTGCCCTGGCCATATATAAACATTATATTAATTCTTGGGTGAAGTGGTGGGTGGAATGCCTTGCACAAAACCAGTTATTGTTTGTTCTGGGTAGAAGTTTATAGCTACATTGTCTGAAAGAAAAAAACGATGTACAAACATAATTATTTTCCTACAGTGCAGAGAATATTTTTCTCTTTTTTCCATACACATTAGATGTCCCCACATCCTAGCTGTTTTTGTAAAGAATGCCTTCAGTTTTGAAATTGCAGGATATAGCACTTCAAAAGCATGGCAGCAAGAGTACAGATTTTACTCTTCATTATGTGTTAAACACCCTTGAATGTAAGGAAAAAAATATACCTGGCCAGAAGGTAATTCCAGGGCTGAATCATGATGAATAGTTACTCTTACTACTTTTATTTATTTATTTTTTTAATTGTAATCATCTTGGGTAAAATAATGCTGACTGGGTTATTTCAGTAGTGGCAAAATACTCAATTTATTAAAATCTCAGAAATAAATGTTTATATTCTACTCTAAATTCAATTCTCTTTCTAAATGAAAATTTCAGAACAGAAATCCTATAAAAACATGAGGTTTTTTCACCAGTTGGAAGAAAAAGAAAAAGCAAAAACAGTATAAGATTTAAAATTGTAGACCTAAATTCTATGAAGAGATTTGGTCTTGGTCAAGCCACATTTTCCAGTGATAAACATTTGGCTATGCATGTCCAATTGACTGTGTTACCAGCAAGTGTAAGCGCAGAGGAGTCAGAAAGAACTGCTTTTATGAACTTTTGTGTCCACATATGAGGAACAGTCAGCAGAAGGCCAAAACCAAAATCAGCCAGCTTAATGCCTGGGTCTGCCCTACCTAATGACCACCCTTCTCATTTCTGCTGCAGGGGAAGTACTATAGTTTCCATTATGCATTTGTTTCCTTTATATTTTTTCCTCCAAAGCTGTAAAAAAAATCCCATCATTAGAACACTTTTTCCTTAAGTAGATAGTCACATGATGTCCTAAGAACAGATAAAATTTCTTATAACTGTCTAGCATTTACTTTTAAGATTTTTCTGTGTAGTAGAAAAGAAACCAATAGTAGCTAAAGAAATCAGTTATAACATTTGAAATCTGACACACAAGGCTGGCATATTTTCAGTGTTTTATTTGCTATTCCTTTGCAGTGATATTTAGCTGTTGCTGATGGCTTTGCGGTATTCTGAGCTTTGGATGTGCAGAAATGGTTCCAAATAATATATCTCAGAGATACGAAGGCAGAAAGGCTTTTTAAAGGAAACTTCACGGTGGTTTTTTTTCACTGTGAAATTTCATGTAGGAGTGTTGCTTTTTTAAAGTTCTCTAGCATGTGATGGGGACTGGTAGAGCAGCAGATACAAACTTTAGTATATTCTGGGAGCTGACAAAAATCTTTAATTAGATGTGTATTTTTTTTGAGATAAATATTTAGCCTATGATTAATGTCTGCATCTCACAAAATATTTTGACCTTTAATAAACAAACAAACAAACAAACAAAAAACCCAAACAAACACTGAAACCAGAAAATTTAGATCTGGCAAAGTTGATTAAATCCAGAAACATTAACATAGTCATGGTGTCTTCTGCTCCATTTTTCCTTGCTGTCTGGCTGCTAAAGTCACCATATCTGCTGGTTGTCCTTGTGACTAGAGTGTTTTGCAGTTTTTCAGCAGAATGGGAGATGATAACATGTTGGTCTATCTTCCCGGGAGGATGGAGTGAGTAGAGAGCACTTGTGGTATAATTGCTGCAAGGCATTTGCCTTGCAACACAAACTTCCAACTCTGAATGTGGCAGGAAAGGTTCCAGCCCATGGTTTTCATACGTCAGGGAAAGAAAATGTGCAGACTAATTGACAAGCAGGTATATCAGAACAACAGGCTATAATACTGGTGGGTTTTTTTCTGCACTGACAAAGGTATCCAACTTACACCACATTTGCCTAGCCTATCTATAAATAAAACTATGCTTATGTGTGTAATAATTTTCTATAAATGCTGAGCTCTTAGCGGCAAATACATGAGCTTTTGGGAAACAGTGTTGCTGTGCAAAATGTCACCTGTGAAGGAAAGAAACAAACCCAAGGAGCCAAAGAAAGAACAGGAAGAGCTGTATATAAATTGTACTTGTACATGTGCCTGCACAAACGTATACCTGTATGTGTATCTTCATTCCAGATATAAAGTAGGATTAATCTTGGTTAACATTGCACAACATATATGCAGTCTCAGTCTGAAGAGTTATTCTTTCCAGGCTGCTAAATATGTAGAGACAAGTGGGCAACTCTCACAGGGTGAGTAGTTTCATCCGAAAGCAGAAGTCTAAGATCAACCTGATAAATTCCACATTCCTTTCTCTCTCTTCCCTTTAGTCACCAGTAATTTCTGACTTTCTCTTCCACAACTTGTAAGAGTGTCATCATCTTTCTGATTAGTTGAGGAAAAGCAGACCTCAGAGCTGCCATGTTCCATACCAATGGAGCTCAGAAGGAATATCCCAGGGATGCAACTCCTTTTCACAATGTAGACTAGGACAAAGCCATATTAAGCCTTGTGGAATACGCTTTAATATGTACAGCCTTTTTGCAGAAAGTTTTCTCCTACTGTTCCTAAAAATCAAACCGAATGAGCTGTCTAATGGGAAGACTGCAAAATCTGAATCTATTTTTTTATTATATGTAAATGTTTTGCTCTTGTCAAAGGTGTTTTCTTGCAGCCTTTAAGGTGATGAACTGAGAGTCATTTTCCAACCCAGAAAGTAACTTAGAAATATCCAGAATATAAGCCTGTTTTATTTTCTGAATGTTTAGGGGTGCCATGACAGTCTCCAGTAATCCACCAGATAACATTACATTTATTGTTGGAGAAGCACTCAGATAATGTAGGAGCTGATCTGAAACAGTCCCAAATTAGCTTCAACTCAATTTAAAATTTTAGCAGAATCCAGTTTATTTTAAGCAACTTTTCATTATATGTTTGTCTGCATTTTCGTTTCCCAGTCAGTAACAGAGGTGGAAGTGCAGAAAAGATAGTATTTTGGTTTACTGAGAGAGATCTCAGAAAGGACATGAGAAAATTTGTTCTCCTAAGAATTTCAACACTCTGAACAGATTCATATAGTTTTCAAGAAGGGTGCTTGTCCTAATCTAGCTAGACAATGGGAGATTTGCTCTGAGTTGAAAATTATTTGCTTTATGTCTTAAAACTTGTACCTGACAAAATTTCCAGCAGTAGTTTTTTTCCTCTGTTGGACCAATAATTTATGATATATTTTTGTTTGCTATGTGTCCCTCTAAAATCCATCCACATTGTGATTTTTTTGAATACTACTAATTTTTCAGCATATAATGCCTCAATGAAAACAATACTCGTGCACAGTGTGTTGCAGTTGCATGATGCATATTCTACCCTTGCTCTGTGTATGTAACTGCTGCTGTTGCCAAGTATCGCTCACTGAACTTGAGGGGAAGAAGCCACCTACAGAGCTCAGGTCAGGGGAATTATTACCTGCCAAAAGTTTAAAGCCTTCATTTACAGAAGCGACTTTTAATTTCTGAATGCAGTTCCAGTGAATGTCACATGTATAAGCAATAAGTAGTAAAAGAAGTAGTGTGCCTTCAGTGTGTATTAAGTGAGAAATTTTCAGTAAGGACAGTGTTCAGCTGGTGCCAGGATTTCTAGTCTACATCTATGTTAATAAATTCAAAGTGCCATGGCCCAGCCTTTATGCTGTCAAACTACTAGCACCATTTTGGCCTAAGACAACTGGCACTCTCCCAGGGATATCCTAGAGAGAGTTCAGAAGTTACTACAGAGCGTGGACTATTCCTAGCAACTAATCTGGTTGTGTCCACCTTGTCTTGGAAGGTGGTAGGCTTTAAAAGCATGGACGTGGGCCAGTGTTCATATAACCAAACCCAGAGAATGGTCTCCAACACAACGTCCTTTAGTGGGGTAGATGCTGCTTTAAACTTTATATTGCCTGTGACTATACAAAGCAGTTAATAATGATGAAGCAAAATAGAGTACTGAACCTAAATTAAGGTACCTTTGAGGCTCTAAGAGTAAGTTTTTGGTGACAAAAATGGAGACAGGGATTGTTACCTTGAATTCGTACTTTCCATTCTTCTCCTGCTATAATTAGAAACAGAAGACGACTTGCAAATCACAATACTTAACCCACAATGAGGTCTCTGATGGGTTCTGGTTTAATCATACAAGAGCCTTTTGGCAAGGTTCATTTTGAAAGAAATCAGGAAGCCAACCCAAAACCTTATTGGGGGGTATTTATACCCTTGCTGTGATGTGGTCTCATCACGTCACTCAGGAATGAGGCACTTGCTGTTACATTAAACACAAAAATAACACAGGAAATTGATTTATGTTGGCACAGTTTTCCTATTTTAAATTATTTACCTGAAATCCAAACCAGAATTGTAGTGAAAATACAGTTCAGAGCTCAGATTTCTTGGGCTCACATGTCAGAGAACTCAACATTTGTTCCAGATGGTCCATCTGCCTTTGATTACTATTTTCTGGTAAATAAAATGAAGAGGGTACATACATTCATTGCCATATTGGAAGAAGATAAAATAATGTCAAGGGTTTATAAAATAAATAATGAAAGTCGCCAGAGAGTGAGAACAAATATTAGAAGAAAAGTATGTCTTCTTTCAGAACAGACCCTTAATAACCCCCTTTATCTACTGGCGCTTGTGTTTGTATTTGGAACTATGAGAAAAAATGCATGGAGACACCCCTCACATCAGTAAAAGATTCTACCCACTGTGTAGCCAGTGCAATCATTTGCAAATACGGACTGAAGTGAAAAACATTTTTCAGTTTTTGAGAATGTCCTTTATCTGAAGTAATATAAAACTACCCCGTAGCAAAAAGGAAACTGAAAGCCAGAGGGCATCTTACCTATGAGGGTGTCAAGATATCACTTTTTACTGAGTGTCTACCAAACTGTAGTACAAGTATTAGTGGAAGCATTTTTGAGATAGGAAGAATTTGGTTAACTTTCTGATTATCATTAGGTTTTTTTCCTCATACTTTTGCACTTTGGGCTGTAGCCAGAACCTGAAAAGGAAATACCTCTGTACCCTGAGAGCAACTATTTGTGAAGAATTCTTGGCTTGACCTTAAACAGGAATTGTCTGAAATTACAGGAAAGACTTTTTACAAGATTTCCCTCCTAGCTTTGCAAATTCAAGCCATTCAGAGGGTGTGGGTGCTTATCAGCAGCTCTGGGAAGCATTTAAGGCTTGTCCAGTTTATAGCTAACAGGGAGAGGTCCTTGCAAACAGCAAAGAATAGTGCCATTTTCTTTGAAAGTTATTAGTTTCCTGACTATGGGCCAGGTTGAAACAGTATAGAGATAACAGGAAAAACTGTATATGTGCAGAATATTTTAATTTTCAACCTTGATATGTTTAGTATGATCATTTATTGCTACTATAGCCATGGAAAAGGACTAAGGAAGGTGAATATGTATGTTTTATTCCATTAATATTAGCTCTTTAAATCTCTAAAAATCTCAAATGGACATTTCCCTGTGGTGCATGCAGGAGGTATTACCTCTCCGTAGCCAAACAATCTCAAAGCAGCTCTTTGTTATTAAAAGGTTTACTTAGCAAAGCTTTCTGAAAAAAAGCAGGTAAGCATCTCTGCGAAGGAGATTCCCAATCCATGGTTAAAACTGTTCCTGCCCTGAGCAAATAAGAGAAAACGTAAGATGCTTGTGTCAGATGCTGATAGGGTTGGAAACATTGTGTAAGTGCCAGTCAGTAAGCACTCTGACCTTAGAAGAACTAGTGGCATGCTGTGGTCTGTCTCCATTGGTAACTTTAAGGCTATTCAGAAGTTTCTGAAGCCTCAGTGTGCTCATATGGCCAGGGCGTCCTGTTCAGTTTCCCTGTAGCACTGCTCTTTGTTGCTGGATATGTACTACAAATTTGTTCTGAGGAGGGCGGTAGCCATGTGACAAGAAGATGCATTTACTTCATGAAGACTTTGGTCACTTCATCTGAACTCCAGAGTGACAAACTGATATAGAGTGTCCCAGTCAAAATGACTTTCCCTGTTCATTTCCATGAATGAAGACTTGTGATTGCTTGGGGGCATTTCCAACTATTTTTCAGTAGTTTAGCAGTGTCCCAAATTCAGGTTTTTGGGGAATGCTTTTATAACACAATTACAAGACAGACAAGAAGGTCTGCTCCTGATCAGAGCTTTTCTTTATTACTAGATAATAGTTTTGTATCAACGAGATCAGTAACTCTTCTTGATATTTTATGTTTGATAACTGGTGAAGCAAACGTGTGTGTATTATTGTTACACTGAAGAGCTGTTTATTTGAATGTCAATATTATCAAAAAACTCAGATACAGTTTAAGATCTAAAAGCCAAACTAAAATATTCAATGACTTTTCATCAATTTACCAACTTTTTAATAGTGACTGTCTGCAGGTCCTCTTCAGATCTATCTGGAGGTTCTTTTTTGATGATAATGATTTTGATTATTATTATTATTAACTAACCATAATAGTCATTATTCTTACCTACTCATTAGGCATGAAGTGTGTCCACAGGAGAGGCTTTTGCTCCAGACAGCTTACAATGCAGTTATCTCATGTTCTAAGGAGTTTAGTATCATTTAATCACGGAGTAAGATAGTGCTAAACATGACTTTACTTAAACTTGTCTAACATAAAAATTGAATCTTTAATCCTGACACAGGAAACCAAACATTTTTGCGGGAAAGTTAGACTAACTTAAGCTGATACCTTATTTCACCAAGGGGTTATACTTCTAATGCCACCTACACCTAAACTGGAGGCAATGTTGACTTTTAAAGGTTGGTCTAAAAGTTTAGGCTCCCCACAGGCACCACACTTGTCTCTAAACCCCACTAGAGTTTGTTTCTGTGTTTGTAATCTTGACTCCCCTTTGACATTGTCCCCATTTTCTGAGACCTCAGATCCTTCTGATATCCTTCATCTTTTGCTTGTTTGTTGGCTTGTCAAGTTCCCATAGGCTTCTGTGGAAGGTGCATCCCACCACTTGGGCTGAGACACACTGAGTTGTTTTTCCTCAATGACAAGAGTCAGAGTGATGAAAGTACAACGTATGTACAGGGACATTGCACTAGACAAAAAACCTCCCACCATTTAGTGCTCTGCCTAGATAGTTTCTCAAGTGGTAATAAACTAAACCACATTTTGCACAGATTTATTTGACATAAATAGGATCTCAGCACCTATACATGACAACATAAGTATGAGCCAATGCTAACACTGTATGGCTCTATCACTGACAAATCAATATTCCTAAAAGTGAAAGAATAACAGGTATAGATTTACCAAAAGATAAAAAGGACTTTCCTTTTCACTTTTCCCTGTTTGTCATTGTAGTGAGCGGGTTGTGACATGAGGGCAGACTTGAGCTGAGCTGCAAGGATCCCTGAGCACATATCACGTCTCTCTGTCTCTCACACTCAGTCTGACAGAAACATGCTGTAAAAAACATGCAGTTTTTTATGACATACCAACCTTATGTTAATCTCATAAACATATATATCATCTAAGCTACTAAAAGTGGACAACTTCAGGCATTGTTTCCTTAAATAGTGACCTATATCATACTGTGGAAGATTCTTGAGCAAGTGGTAGCTGACAGCACAACCACTAGCATGCTTCTCTTAACGTTTTTCTTCCTTTGTTATTTAAGCATTCTGTCTCCTACCCACTGAAGAGATGTATTTGTAAACACACATTCAGAGCCAAATCCAGAACTTATGTACAATCAATGATTCAATACATTGTCATTAATTCACTAGTAATTTTTTCTCAATGGTTTATATTTTTAAAGCAAAATCTATGAATAGTGGACACTTGTTCAGTTTAGTATCTTGAGCAAGGCAGTTAAAATATTTTTGTGTGTGTATGAAAACAGTTAATGTCTTACTTATTTCATGTGACTTTGTGTCTCCATAAACTCTAAATTTTTCTTCAAGAAACTATGTGTTATATCTTTGTTCTGCCTTACCAGAACCATATATTCATACAGGTTTGATTAAATTATGTCCCAGAAATCATTTTACACCTAATAACTCAGCTACATATGAATTAACTATTTAATTCTATGTAGATTAAAAATATTTAATTTGTTGTGAGGCAGACTGATCATCAACCAAATGAAGATTTATACAACTAATTGAACTGTACAGTCTCTGAGTAAAGCCTAAAGAAATGCAGCATCTTTTCCAGCCCATAAAAAATAATGTGTTGTATGAATCTTGATTTTGTGCCACAAAAATATGGAACAAACCTCCATGCTTGCAACTGAAATAGTGAGAAACTCTTCATCCTTTTAAATCTCCTAGTGTGCTTAAAAGCGTACTTGAGTCTTTTGTTTTGTTTTGTTTGTTTTGTTTCAAATTTGTAGCTCTTCTTTCTTGGAAATACAGATGTAGTATAGAAATGAGGATTTTTTTTCCTGTGACATTCATTGGAATTTTGTGTTTCTGTATCTGCTCAAAGGGCCTGTCAGAAGAGCTGGGCTTTGACAAAGATCTTCCTCATGAAAACCAAATCCATCTCATACATAACTGAGGGCACTGGTTGTATGCATGCTTGAACAGGAGTTTAAGTCCAGGAGAGAACTGACCAGTCATTCAACTGAATGCTTCTCCAAACTGGAAAACGACGCAAGTGTAAGATGAGAGGGCATCCTTCATCAAGGAGCAGAGCTCTTGGGAGAGAGGTAGGGAAAGAAAAAGGTCTCATGTGAGAAACACTGCTGTAAATTGATGAGGGGCCTCTAGTATGAAAGGAAAAAAAAAAAAAGTGATGCAGATGAGGATCATGCAGTTCTTTCTATGGACTAAGAAAAAGATGCCTTGGAATAGGTACAGGGGATATAAGTGGCTGCAGAATTTCTTTCCTAATGTGTGCTGTTGCAGACAGACATCACTGTGGGTATGAATGATGTTGAAGCTATGAGGTCACTGGCAGAGCCCCAAGAAGGGAAGGCCAGCTTTCCTCTTGGAGCTAACTCTTTCCAGCTCCTTCAATTTAATTCTTGAGTAAAGATTTCTCCAGGCTGATATAGCACACGCTGATGACCAACAGAGAGCTGCTCCAGGGCTGCAAACCAGGAGCAAGCTGCCCATTAAGAGGTGGTTGTTGTGTTATACTTGCAGTCCCTGCAGGGGTTTCCTCTTAAAGACACTGATGATAGCCTGGATGTCTTTAGAAATCTAGCAGTACAGTTCTGGCATGCATACAAGAAATGTTCCATCCAGTATCTCTGTTCTGGAAAGAAACTCTCGTCAGGCATTCCTCCATTTTCCCTTTGATTTACAAGGACAATAATATTGCCAAATATTGCCCCTCACATCTGGGCTTTTTTTTTTTTTGATAACTTCTGGATGGCGTTTCTTAGGTGTTTGAATTAATACAATTTATAAGAATGCTATTTTGTTTATATATACATGATATATATTGTGTATTATCCAACAGTATTTTCTAAGTACCTCATCATTGACATGGGTAAGTAATACTATTGGTGCCAATGACAGCTCTGGACCTGCGTTGATGACTAATACTTTAGAGCAATAAGTGTTCCACAGATTAAGAACTATTGTAGTATATTATGTAGCATATGTAATATTTTATTTTACCATGTTGTAATTAAAATGTCTTCTTCAGTTATATTTGAAAGGAAGTGAGCTGTGGAAACACTATGGCTAATGAAATGTATTAGTCAGAAGAAAAAGCTCAGATTGTATATTCTTTAGATATATACTATTTTTCTTTTGCCCACATGATCAAACACAGATCCTTGTCCATAGACTCCAAGTAAACATGGCTATTCTTACTTTCTTCCCATTCTCCTTCATGGCTTCACAGAATGACAGAATGATGAGACCATTCCATATCATCCCACTCACTGTAAAATTCATCCAATAATTTCAGTAAAGGAATATTTTTTTTCCCTACTGGCAGATCCTCTGTTATGAAATTTAACCGCTTGGGTGTGCAGGGAGAACATCTCAGTTTTCCAGTCCAAAAATTTGTACTTTTGTGCCAGAGTCAACAGGAAAAGACGACATACAGCATCCAACCGACTTAGTTTCATATTTCCCTCATGCCCAAACAACCAGAAAGCAGCAGGACCAAAAATATTTAATAAATTTCTTCCTAGGTGGTACAGATAGTAAGACAGGATGTTCGGATCTTTGGCCAGTCCCTGTAGGAATATCACAATACAGGGAAATTTTGTGCACACCATGCACATTTATAAGGGATGTCTAAAACTTAACTGGACAACACATTAGCAAGTGTCTTTTAGGGAACCGTCCTGATCTGCCATGCAGTTGGACTACTTGATGTAAAAGGCATTTACACTTTCTAATCTTATTGTTGGATCAATTGTTATTGTGTGGTTCAGTGGCCACACAGGTGGTGGATTTGTTCGCCACACTTTTCAATTGCCTTAGAGTATGAATTAGGTAATCCTGGTCTCTTCCATTCTTTTCAATGTGAGAATAATATTTGCTGCAATAACGAAAGTTAATAACATTTCTTTGCAAGTCAGAGAAGAAATTTAGTAGAGATAGAAGACACCAGTGGATGTCATGTGCAGATGTTCACCTGTGCATCTGTGTCAACAATTTCAGTTCCACATCTGGAGGAAATTTGAAAAAAAACTTAGCTCAGTTTCTTGGTCTATGTCATATGCATGTGGTTAATAGAATTTTCATTGATATTTCTTTTTTGTAATTAGAAACTAAACAATACTCATTGACCTACCTCGTTTTTATACTCTAAATAGACCTTTCTTTAGTTATTATTAACCTTTATGTTCCTCTATGCATTCTTTCCACCAGGCAAAATCCTACCCCAAAGAACTTATGATCTAAGTGGTGAAGATGAAACCAGAGATATAGTGACTCTTCCAAGGTTCACCCAATAAGTAGTGGACAGAAATAGAAATGAAACTGAGTCTTCTTGACTCTAGGTCTCCCTCTTTTTTTCCTAAAGCATGCAACTGTTATTGGAAATGCTCATTGGAATCTAATTTCTTTTGATAGAAAGAAGGCTTATTATATTATTATTTTGTATTGTTCATTCGAGTGAGTCAAGGTAATATGTTCTTCAGTTGGTCAAGCCGTTTATTTTTGAGAAGTCCTTTACATTAGAAACAAAAACTGAAAAGATTTTGCCTGACATCAGAGCCATATTTATTCAATTTAGAAATATATGCCAAATTGAAGGAAGACTGTGTATGAGGAAGGCTAAATTCCTAGAACTTGAAACACATTCGAGGCAAATAAACCCTTTTATTATTCACAAATTCTCATCAATTTCAGATTATAAAATATATTGACTATAGTTGTCATGTATCTTCAATCACTTTCACCATTTCCGTGTAGAGCCATTAGCATATTTTCTGTGCAGATTGTTTCAAAGTATCATAGTAGACAGTCCAGTTGTGTGTGGATTTTATTGCTCAACAAAAGTTTATTATGTAAGAACATTAGAAAATTGTCCATGACTGTTTTGATCCATCTCTCCCAAGTTTTACAATCTGTCTTCACCTTCCGTTGAGTCTGGAGTAGAAGTTAGTCATGTAAGCTGTCTTCCTGGTCAACTACAACTAAGGTCCTCCAGGTAATGTGTTGCCTGAGTTCTCTCCACTGACTACAGAGAGGATAAAGCGATTATCTTAGTGTAGATGGCAACTTGTGTGATTAATTCTTCCACACAATAAGGTAATGTCTTAACAACAGTTAGAAGAAATAACTGCAGCTCAATTATAGTATAGTAATGTAGGATAATTCTTCATTCTTTAATTCTGCCATGATGGCTTCAGTTTTGCTATGGTGTGTGGCATTCTTCCATGTACTTTAAAATTTCAAAATATCACTAATTTTACTCTAACTATTTAAATTTGCTGAAAGGGCTTAGTTTGATGAATTACAGATTAAGCCTCCTCCAGAAGGTCTGCTGAATCAGGACCTCTATTCTTATCTGCAAAAGAAGTCTGTGTGTTCACAGAAGTTTACTCCTCCTGCTTTTCCTCTTTCTGTGCTTAATTTCTGTGGATATTCTAGTGAATGAGTTTACTGATCACAGTTTTTGCAACACTGAATCTTAGGGGATACTAATGGAAAACTGATTTTGGTTTTGTTAAGGCATTTCTGTAGAAGGAAATCTGGGTTCTAAACTCTGTGGTCAAAAGCTGAGGAGCAAAAATAATGTTGTGTGAGTTCTGTCTCCAGCCAGAAATATCAGATTTCCTATATTTGGAAGGACCTGTTAGAATACAATTGACAGACAGTAGAGTATTTGCACAAAATAGGCAGCAATTTTGAATGACTAATGTATATGAGAAAATTGCAAACTGCTTATAAAAAATCCTCAGACAGGAATAAGCAGAATATTTGTCTAATGACTTATTGATTCAAAGGCTTCTATCCATTTCCACTGTTTCATATTTGAAGGGCAAATGAGGACTGAAAATATTCCTTCTGAATTAAATACCACCCATGTGTTGCAGGACTACATTAAATTTGAAAGCCATCAGTGACTGCAACCAAAGTTAAATGACAATCTCCTTTTTATACAAGTAAAAACAGGTGAAACCTTGGTTCTGAGAGCATGTGGAGTAAAGTAAAATATGTATGGGTGAGTGATGCTGGAATGCTAGGGTCTCAATTTAGAATAGCAAATGGAAAATTTATGAAGAGTTATGTGCAATGGGAAGTGACTATGCTGTTTTACTGCTGAGGACAAACTAATAAGCTAGTATTGCCATCCACAGGTGCTCAAAAACCATAACCTAGTTTCCCAGAAATCTTGTGATTGGTTTAAATGTCAAGAAACATTTCAGGCCGATACCAAATATCACAAGATTTGTGATAACATCTCAGAAGCTGGAAACATGAAGTGTAAATTGAATCCAGTTTTTCTTCAGTAACAAAAACTCTTTTACATTTTTATATTGAAAAACAGTCCATATAGGCTAGTAGGTTCTTTCATTTAACTTAAGTTTTAAAAAAAAGTAATTTTTCGCTGACTATATAAGTCTACTAAAGTTAACACTTTTACAGTAAATTCCCATTGCTTATTTTTGAGGTTTTTTTCTAATAATTTATTTTCCCTGGTCTGTCATGGAAATAACTGTCTCCATGAGCATTTTGATGCTAAGATTTATTTGGTTTCAGAGAATTTCAAGCAACTGAAAATTTTTATTTTCCATGATTACTTACCTGAACTAAAAATTGTTGTGGAAGCCTGTGGAAGTAGAGCAAAATCTGGCCCATGTGTCATATGGATCCTTCTTTTTATCTCCTGCACGATTTGCTAGACAAAATACTGCTGATGTCAACAACATCGGACCCCTGTGACTTTGTCACTATCGAACAGTCAGCAGTGGGAACTATAGAGAGAAAATGCAAACATGAACGCACACACATCGATAACTAATGCTTTTCCTCCATCAGCAGTTGCATCCATTAGAAGCCACTATAACAGACCAGCTCCAAGGAGTGTGTCTCTCGAATCATGACAATACTATCATAATCACAGTAACGAGGCATTAATGCCTTTTCATATATAGTTTTCTTCTTTAAACTCTCATGCCTATAGCAAGTGCTAGCTCCAGAAGGAGATGGTGAAGATAAGTTAGTTCCTCCCATCAAAGCCACCATAAATGTATTAGACAGAATCAGAATACAATGCAAAACCACATGAGAAATTATCTTGTTTTCTTGTAGACAAAAGTAATTTTCTCTTGTGTTGCAAGGATAGACTTTTTGCTAAGTACAAACCATGAAATACTCAGAAAAAATAAACTAGTTGCTGTCAGAGTAGTGCAAAGTTATCCATTGGTTCACTTACCAAAATGATAAAAAGAAATACATTCAGGGTCACTATGAACTGAAAGCATTTTCAGTATCACCAGTGAAATGCAAAACTCTGAAAAAATCACTTCAACGTATTTCAAAAAGAAAAATGTTTCTTTGTATTAGATTTTTTATGGACTATAATGAAAACTTGTTACATGTTGAAAAGAAGAACCATTTAAAAACAGAGAAAATGGAAATACTTTCTTTGGAAAAATTTTGAAGTGAAATATTTAACATTTTCAACTTTTTTATTAGCTTTGTTTTCCTTCCTTCCTTCCTTCCTTCCTTCCTTCCTTCCGTCCTTCCGTCCTTCCGTCCTTCCGTCCTTCCTTCATTTTTTTCCCTTATTCAGCAAGTATTGGGCAACTGTTTTGGTCAAACAATGCATATTTAGACTATAAAGAAACATAGTATTGAAGTGGTTTTATCAGATTTATTTATATGCTGGGTCTCACCTTTTTAATTCTCAGTGGAATCAGTATTACAGGAGTCACACATCAATTCAGTCAGTGAAAAAAAAATAGTTAAATACTATAAAAGTATAAAGCCTGTGCTTTGGTGGATAAAGGTACAACTCCTTTTATTACTGCAGTAGTCATTTGGATCACTGAATGTGACCCAATATATGTGCTAAGCAACCTACTGTTTCAAGCAAAGTTATGTCATTTGCTCTTAGGTAACACATGAAATGGTTAGGTAAGCATTCAACAGTGTAAATGAATGCTAAAGATAAAGTGCATTTAACAGCACCATAGTGCCAGCACTATGTTATTCATTTTCCTGCCATTATATTTTTTGAGATCATGATTCTAGACTTTATATATTATTGCTTTAATTAGCTATTGCAGTTTCTATGTCTCTTACAATTTTCAAACTTTTGATTACGTTCTACTGAATGTGCTAAGGAATAATGACTGATTAAGCAAGAGAATAAATCTTCTTTGGCAGAATTATTTAGCCATGTTTAGTGGTGAAGTAGACCTGAGATGGATCAAATTGCAGATCTGCTGGATTCCTGTCATAACTGCCACGGTTTCTTGCAGTGCTGTGGTCCTGGCACCATTTCCAGTCTACTCAGTACTCAAAAAGCATAGACTTTTTTGATTTATTAGCAAAGAAAAGAATAGCTATAATGTCATCTGGAAAGCTCATAGTCAGAAGCAGTAAGGAAAGTTGAAGAGGGTGATTATTAAAAGTGCTGTATGTAAGTTGCAGCTCTCCCACATGCCTATCAGTATATGACTTGAGGTTTGGATCAGGTTTGTACAGTTTGATAAAAGTCATACTAGCTTTGTCAGCAAAGTCTGGTCTTCTGCAGAAAATGGGATATAATAATTTCGTAGAGAAAAAGGAAAAAAAAATTCTTATACTACCTAAAAGACTGTATTGCAAGACAGAAGGAAAATAAGACTATTTTTTTGCCACGACTTTGTGCATTTAGTTATATTGTATTCGTAGTGTAATAGAACATTTTTGTTAAGCACCAACATTATTTAACATAAGTAAAGGGTGTCAGCTTTGTGAAAAATATATACTTCCTTGGTTATTAGCAAATTAGGAATAAAAGGATACTATGAAGAATCTACACTAATTATTTCTATTTAGTATTTTTTTAGTATTTTTTCTTTACCGTCATGGACCAATCTTTTCATCTCCCTGAAGCCTGGTTTAGCTATATTATCGAGTAATTATCAGTCAGTCCCACACTCTGTAAGGAAAAATAATATATGGTTTTCAATCACCTCTTGAACTTTTAAGCACAGTCTTTTCATTAGGCTCAATACAAGTTATTACCTCTCTATAACAAACCTGGAGATCTTATATTCCTGAACTATCAAACACTTTGATTTTTCTACAAGATTTAAATTCCACTGTTTACCGCAGTATGTTACAAGTGAAGGAGAAGATGAAGACTAGTGTACACAATACATGAAATTTGGAGTTATGAAAGCTGAGTTTTCACCTTGATTTGATTAATAATGAACAGCTTATTGGTCAGGAAATTGCCTTGTGTCTATGTACTAATTTTTTTCATTTCACTTTTCAGGTGCCTTAGTTATTTAAATTATAAATGTATGTGAGTCTGTAGAATGGCACTCTCAACAGATCTTGAAAAGATCTGCTACAAGATATTTTAATATTACAAATCTAAGCACTGTCGTAGGAAGTGTCAATAGCTGTGTCAGTCTGTGACCCAAATGTTCTGAAATGAAAGGACAATTTAAGGACTATCTAGAAATGAAGCTAAAATCATATATATAGTATAAGTTCCACGATAAGTTACTACACTTGGAAACCTGAGACGAAACTTTTTAGTTACTATAGGACTTATTTATATATCTTGGAGGTAGTTTGGGGATTGATTTGGATGTATTCCACCGGGGTTCCTGGAGATCCAGTGAGCTGAAGTAAATGAGCTGAAGACTTCCAACACTCTTCAGGTGAAAGGACTGGGATTTTTTTCCAAAATTTGGTGTCCAGTGATGTACAGTTAGATGAGTCCAGTGCTCAGATTCAAAAGACCCACAGAGGCAACTGGGAGATGTGGGAGGGTGTTGTCCTGTGGTAGCAGGACACTAAATGATGCTTTTTCTATTTTGCTTAGTACAAAGAAAGGATAGATTATTTGTGGAAAAAAGAAATGTATTATTTAATCTTATTCCAAAGCTGAGAACACAACCTGTCCTGTATTCACACAACCAAAACAGGAAAAGAATTTTGGGATAGTCTTTCACATTGCATTTATTCAACTGTTCATACTTTACTGGCATTTAATCACTTTGGAATTAATTATTCCTTTTTTTTCTTTAAGTCTATTTTTATACTGGTCTAAGGCATAATCATTTTTTTTTAAGTCAGAGTATCTTGGCAGGAAGGATATCAACCGAAACCTTTACATTAGTCTTCTTGCCATACTGATTGTATGCAATTAGTCATCTTCCCACCTTATAGGCATTTCATTCTGAGCCTACATCTCAGTAAAATTATCAGTGTAAACTAATATGTAGTGATACTGTACACACCTTTTCTCACAGAGTACAACAATACCAAGCTTGACAGTATTAACTTTTTTTTCAGCTACTGAACCGAAACTGACCATTAATGGTGTGAGTTAAAGAAAGCTGTATGCTTTTGAGAACAGATTTCCAGGATACAGAAAATGCAATTTTATGATTTAAATAACACATTCATAAATTTCCATGCTTAATTTTTACACAGTTATAACATATCTGTAAGAGCTTCCCACACGTGATCAGTTAGATATCATTCGGTAATTTGAATAAAAAAATTTCATTGTCACTTGGATTTTCCCCATCTGTTTTTCTACAGGTGTCTTCTTCCTAATGTAGTTTGGCATTTGGTTATATTTTAGTAGAGTTTGGGTCTTGTCCTGTCCAGAAAATCTAAATTTTTTTTTTCTAAAAACTTTTCTATGTTTCTTTTCGAAAGCCATATTTTCTGTACAGCAGATTAGATGAAACTTTAGAAAAATCTGGAGGTTATGATAACTGCCCATCTTTCAAGATAACTGCAAAACCTCTTAAGCTCCTGCATGGAATAAATAGCTGGAACAGTAAGAGTCACTGCCCGAAGCACGTTTTTTTCTGAAAAATTGGTTAGAATTCAGATACATAGTGTGGGTTATTTATTAGTTCTCTGAATGCACAGCTGAGGAACTGAGTGTCAGATGACAGGAATGTTTGTGTGCAGAGTAATGGAATTGCTAAAGAACTACATGAGGAAGCATGAGAAATACAGTGAGAAGTTATTTCTGTGCATCTAACTGAAAACTAAAAAAAGCACATTTAGGTAGTATTTTTACTGTTAAAAATACACGTGCTATTATAAGGTATAGTACTGCAGGCAAATAAAGCACTGTTGGTCTTAGGGCTCTATTGTATTAAGGAACTGAAATTTTATATATGATACTTCTATCCAGGATGTAACAGAGAAAAGCAAGAGAAGTATCTGACTCAGTCATTAATTTTTTCCCCAATGAAAAAGAAAAATATGAAAAATCTGAATACTTACTACCACTATGTGCTGTACCCCGTATTTACCTTCCTTCTATCTCCAGAAATAATTGAGAAAAAATGTATAGATTTCTTCCTTAAGAAAAGGAGAGAGACTTGATTAAGAAGAAAAGGCAAGGCAGATGTTTTTTATGTCCAACATCAAAAGAGAATTGTACTTACTTCTACTCCCTTATCAGTCATTATGCACTAAACAGAATGTGAGCATCAAGTAGGCTGAACCTGCTTTTAGCCCAAATACAAATATCATATTTGGTGCTAAAGGAAAACAGTTTTGTGTAGTCTTTCTGATTGTGAACTCAGCCATATGGGAAAAACCATGATCACTTCATCTGAAACCAGTTTTTTGCTCCAAAAGCTCAATGAAAGGAATGTTGATTTTTTTTTATTATTTTTTTTTTCTGAAGGAATTATGAAGATTCTGCAGCTATGCTGTTTGGGCTCAAAGGGAAGCCCAGGGGCTAGGATCAACTTCAGATCATCTGTTTATGCACTTTTAATACTTAAAACTAGAAAAAATGAACAAGAGGATGTATGCATTGGCCTACACAGTACAGCAAATACCTTTGAATTTTGGTAGATGAGAGGTCACTATACTTGGGCAGGAAGGGGGAGGAAACCAAAAAGAGATTTGTTTCTCTCATGTCCCATCTAATCCAAATGGTTTTCACTGGCTAAGTCAATTATTCTGAAATATTTGATTCTTCCTCTGCAGCAGCATTTGGTACCTGTCTATTCAAGACCTCATCTGAATGAATTATGAGACAGAAGGAAACAATGTAACATTCATTTTCTGCTTAAAGAACTGGATTAATCAGTGATGGTTTACAGATTTCATGGTGAACACCAACAGGTTTACAACCTGACCTAATGATAGCCATTGTCCTGGCATTGATAACAACTGTTTGTAAGGGCTAGCTGGAAGGTTACGGAAGCTCTTTATACCATTAATTGCCTTGGGAGAGTACTCAGCCTGTGCCAAACAGTCTGGTGTTCATTAGCAACCAATCCAGGTTAATTAAATGTATGTAAATTGAGGGGGGAAAAGATACTATAAAGTGATACAAAAAAGTAAAACAGAAACAGTCCAATGTTTTCTGTCTATTGTTCATTATGGTGGTGGGTTTTTTTGAATAGTCCTATTGCTCTGGGTCTTTATTTCCAGACCAGTTCCTGGGTAGCAAGGCTCAATTTTCTTCTTGCTTTTGCTGCTTTAAACATTCAGGACTTCAAAAATATGTGGTGATTTAATTCAGTTACCTTTAAGGTTCTTTATTCTCAATATGAAAAAGAAAGAGTGGATATATTTTTTTCCTCTTTTGCAGGTGTCATGTGTAGCGTAATACTTAAGCAGGGGTAGAAATTTTTTATGCAATACTACTAAGCACTTGGAGAGGCAAAGCAGGTAATGTAAGAAACATGTCAGGTGATCTGGGCAAATTTCTAGCCAGATATGATGGAATTCAAAGAACTATAATAACCTTTGTATACTGTGCAGCATCAGGATCATGAACTAAAGCATGTGAGCTTGAACACCAGCAGAGAGGATCCTTGAGGTGCGATCCTGGCTCTGAGATCTACTGCAGGCATCTAAGTGACTTCAATGCAGCAGATATTTCCTCATGGCACTGAAACCACATTCTCACACCATTTTGAGTATCCTAAAATAAGTGAATAAATAATAAAATAAAAGAATCATCTGCTTTAAGCTGGCACAAGCACATATGTTGTGTTAAAGTTTTGCCAAGCAAAGTGGGGAAAAAAGTAAGGAGAGACACTTAAATCCTGCTTTCATGACAGAGAGGCTGTGGGAGGAATTTGGGAAACGAAATCCGTGTGGGTGGTCCGTTTGAGGTTACTTTACCTTTTCTTGACAGCCCTCCCTGGCAACCTTGCAGAGTCCCTAGTGCCTAGCACAATATTCACACCCATGCTCCACTGTGATTCAGGGGTGACCTGGACAGGTCCCAGCTGTACCCCCATCTGATAGAGCAGATGCCCACTGAAAGGGTACTGCAGTCCAAGTGCCTCTCAGTGAAAACCCTGGCAAGCATCCCTGCTGCTGCGTGCTCACATGGCATCAGCCGAGTGACCGAAAACTTGACCAATAGAGCAGGAGAGCAGAGTGGATGTCTGCCTCAGGAGCTGGGGGGGATGCTGCCATTGGAGAGGAGAGTTGGAGGAGGCCTTGGGCTTCTGCGTTACAGGGTAAAAGGGGTAACAAAAGAAGCATCCCCAATATCTTCTCAAAGAGCATCCCTTGCTCTGTTTGCTTTCTGCTCCAACATCTTGGGAAAGCTATGGGGCAACTCTGAGTTCACATGCACCATGTGCCCATTTGTTTCCCCAGGGCTGAGCCACAAATGGCTTCACCCTCTGAAAGGCTTCTTGTGGGAACTGTGCATTGCCAGTGACTTCCTAAGAGGCTTGTATGTTTTTTGCTGCTTCCTAGGATCTTTCACCTATCGATAGAGACTTTTAGGCATTTTAACAGTGATGCCCCAAAAACTGGAAATACATAAGGTTCTTCCTTGTGTTTCACCTTTAGTCTGTGAGTTAGCAAACTAACTGTACAGGGAACAGGTATATTCAGAGAAAACTGGGTGCAGTTCAGTAAAATATCACTGTATGCCACCAATGTTTCTAAAATCTTGTAACAGCTCTGCATGATTTTTCACGTTTCTAAAGCCTATCTTTGCCATAGTTTGCATGGAACCCACAGAAGAAGAAATCAACAATGAATGAAAAATGTGTGTGACAGATGAAAATTTCCTTCTGGGTAAGAATTCCTTTAGGAAACAGTGTGGCCATTTGAAACAAACTGTATGCACAGACACAGAAATGTGCTGCCAGTCATTGAGGACTGTACTCTTACTGGTACCAAATACCTCTTTCCGTGTTGCTGATTTCTGCTGACTGAGCAACTGGCAAATAGTCAAAGGTGTCTACCAAAGAAAAGCCTCTCTCAGTTTCAACCGCATTTCAAATCCAGCCTCATACTAGGCTCACATTGAGCTTGGGTTCAGGAAGAGTCAGGGTGTGAACAACATTATTTCAGAGTGTGTGCTTCTTTCTGAAACATTTAAGTGTTTGTGTAGACATAAACTGAGAGTGATACAGCTTGGCCCAATTTGATTCTTTTTGTTTTGCTGTGCATGCTAGCATGTGCTTTGATAGCTTTCTTTCAAGATAAAACAGTTTTAATTCCATTTCATTCTAATGTGAAACTATGAAGCAAGAACACTTTCACTGACTTTTTTTCTTTAGACTATGGCGTAGATTATGTGGTTGTCATTTTGATTTCCTCGTCCATCCCAGCCGCCTCCATCTCCTTCACTGCCTCCTATTGCTGTTACCATTTGCCGTGAACATTCATGTCCAAGCAACAGCCAGGATAAGAGAAGAAGATGCTTAAGTACTTTATCTGTCACTGGAAAATCATGAAGGCCGAGAGACAGTATATAAACTTATATACTGTCTCTCCTCTTGCTTTGTTTTCTGCATGTATTACTAGGTGAAGCATGGCAGCTGCAAGAGAAATCAGTCTCTATGATTGGGCTTTATCTGAGTTTAGAACTCAAAATAAAGGTCAGGAGCCATGACCCTAGGTAGATTAAACTAAATAGAAAGGCATAAAGAAACCCTGCCATATGAACTCTTAACCTGAGGGAAAAAATCACTTTGCATTCATCTTTGGACAGAGGTTAAACTGAGTTTGGAGACATGATGTTTAAGCTCCATTCAGAAGAAGTTAATATGTCTGCAAAATTGATTAAATGAGAAATAATAATGTAGTCATCTTAGATGTTCTTATTAGGCTTTGTAATTAGCATATCCCTAAAACACAGCAGCTCTCACCACTTGTTTTTTATCTTTCCCTTCAACCAACTCAGTAAGATGGCCCAGAGTAATTTCTCACTGGAAAGACATCTTTGCAAATAAAAAGCGAGAATGAGATTACACAAAGCATTAACATTCACCAAGATGTACAACTATTTTTAGATGGAAAAGAAATCTCCTAGTCCCAAGGCTTGATACGTTGTGTTTTCTTAGAGATTTAAAAAAAAAATCACTTCTTAGAAGTATTAAAAATATAGTTTCATTAGAGACATAAAAAAAGGACAAAAAGAGAAAGACATTGATAAATGGGTAGAAAATATTGTTATGTTACAGAAAAAGGTTCTGTTTCAGATTTACCCCAGCAGTTCTTCCTAAAGGAGTTGCTCTATTGGGAACTTAACACTATTAACAAATTAGTGAACACTGATTCTGAGTTAAGACATTTGCCTTTTAATAAATTACCTTCCTTACACTTGCTGCCTTTTCCATGCAGCTTTCCTGCTTATTGCATTATCTTAAATGAGAGTGAGAAGTAGGTTCAGTGTATGCGTTTTAGATACAAAACTTCCTGAATAAATTGCTTTATTGTGGGATCAATGAGTTTTATGGTATCTGATTTACTATTAATTATCATGATAAACATATATGGAAAATAAATAAATATCTGTCACTTGTATCCTACATCCTTCATTAATATATTAAGATGCAGGAAAGAGTCCTTGGCAAAATATGATTAATGCTTTTTTCCTGTTTCTCAAATTATATTAATTCACTTGTTTACAGTAAATTTCCTGGGCTGTGAAAATCGTGTGAAATCATATGATAATCCTGCTGCACAGGATGTTTTGAACACATTTTCTGAGTTCAGAATTCCTTGTGGGATTCAGTCGCTCTATTGACCTTGTACTAGTATATAAATATAGCAATATTTGAAGAAAATGTCTGCTTTCCAAATGTCCATGTATTTGTATCATTAAGTTCATGTTATCATAGAAATAACAGGAACTTGTGATCAGTAATAGCAATAATATCAATCTTATATTTAGCATGTTATGCTGAAGAACTGAGAGCAGTTTGAAAAAGGGGATAAATATGATTTCCCCATTAGCATGAAGTAACAGTAGCAAATGGGAAAAGACCATATGTTTGTGTCTAGATCTTCCCAAGGTTTTTCATATCAGACAAGATTTTTACCGAAAAAATTGTATCGTGAGCACCTGGCTTCTTATAGGCACATATATGTATACCCCAGGTTTGGCACACAAGGTTTTTCAGGTTTTGTATGGGAATCAAAACCAGAGACACAAGTATTAGTAGGAGACACTGTCCATTTTAAATATCCAAAAGATGTCGGATGTGACACATAGCTGGCATGTAACAAACTCTGGAACTTTATGTATGGAGGACGGGGAAACTCACTCCCATCCAGCTCTATTTCTCACATCAAGTCCTGAGCCCTAACAGACAAGCAGTATAATCTAAAGTAATGAGAAGGACATTTCATAGCTAGAAAGAATGAGGTGAGATGAACTTGTGTGCAGAAATAATACATTGTGTCAAACTAAATAGTGGAGTTGGGAAAAATACACATATTTTTGTGGAACAAGCCTTCCCTGCTTTAAAATGTGACACATAAGAACGTAATTGTACCTGAAGCTGGGTAGCTTAATTTCCAAACTAAAATGTTACACATATGTCCAGGCTTTAAATTTTTTCAGTACTATGCACATGTATGTGTATCATTTGGTTTTCTGGCTAAATCACGGGTCTTGGACTTAAGATAATCTGGGGTTTGCATCTTCCTGACATTTTATCATACTTCTCATTAGAAGACAAGCGAAGAATGTATGTTACTCCTCTTCCTATTAAAGTTACTCTGCAAATTAAATTCAGAAGGCAATTCCCAACACTGCCCGCTCCTCCCCCTGCCCCCCCCACTTTATTAGAACTGCCTTGGCTCCAAGGTTAAAATTCCTGGCTGTTTTGAATTTGGAAGGCTTCCCATGGTAATCATATTCTGTATCAGAGTGTGGTCTGTATGCTCGGCATTGCCTTATTTAGATCCATCAGGCAGCACTGACTAGCTGAAACCAGTTTAACTTTCAGCAGGGGAAGAGTAACAGGAGCCCGGCGCTGGTCTTGAATAAACCAGCAGGAACTCAGCAAGAAGCTCTTCCCAGATAAGTAAAAGCACTGTCCTATGGAGGGCTCGTCTCTGCTGAAAGACTGGAAATACATTGTTTTAACGAACTCGCCTCAAGCTGTTGAAATCATTTGAGGGAATAGCTTTGGGGTTTATGATTCTCCTAAATCTCTTTGATTTCAAAATATATGGAAAGTATGATTTGTATCATGATTATTTCTATTCAGCCCTTCTCCCTACCACATGCATGAGCTCTGCAGGAGTGGCTTTGTGTGTGTCCACGGGTATTCTCTTGGGAAGATGTGGAGCTTTCAGACTAGGACTTTATAACTTTTTTTTCTCTTACTACTTTGCTCTAGGTATAGAACTAGCTTTGATAGAGCATCATTCACAGTTTATAATTAAAAATAATTTTTTTAAAAGCTTAATTTGCCCGGCGACAGGAGCAGTCAAGTTTGTGCTCTTTTGCTTCAGCTCCGAATAAAGCTTCTCTCCCCACAGAGCAAGATAATTCTGGTGTTTTATAATAATAACAATTTCCTACCTTTCGTGTAGCCTCTCTTTTCACTGTCTACTTATGCTACAACACCTTGTGTCTCTGTTACTTCCATGCCCACTTTCTTTCAGTGCACAGTTCAAGACTGAGGACAGCAGCATGTGTGAGAGGCTGCTGCTGCATCCTGGCACACAGCTGCAGGGGAGAGTGGCTGCGTTGACCAGCCTTTCAATATTTGGTATAGCAGTTAATAATCTGAAATTATTAGTACAAAGCTGTTGCTTAGACTCTAATTCTTCCTGAGTGCATGCCGCGTGCATTTAACTCTTTCTTTAATAGTAAAATTGGCATCCTAGCTTAAGAACGATTGATTTTTCGCTTTACACCTGCTGATAGAAAACATGCTATTTTTGAGAGGTGGGCATACAGGAGAGAGGAATAATCAGGCTCCTACCACACTGAAGGGAGCAGTATGACAACTAGCCCTCTCATGGTACTCTTTGGCCGCTACTGGCTGCCTTTACCACATTAGATAGATATTGGATAGGACAGTAGATGATTTAGTTTACGGTGCTTGATAGCTATTCTTTGAAAAAGGACCTGTCCTGAGATTGCTTGGTACATGTGACCCAGCTGAAAATGTACAAATTTAGGATCAATAAGCTATAAATTTTGGAGGTGGTTGCAGTCTGATGGAACTTTACTAGACAACTTTACTAGCTCAGCCACTGCATGGCGTACTATCCTGCCTCTTAAAGAAAAAGGTGAGGGACAAGAAAGAAAAAAATATTCCTTTGCCTTTGCCTGTTGACATGGGTTCAATAAGTCAACGGACTTATCTGCATTTTTAAAAATTGTGTCTGTGTCCAGTTTTCTAGACACCTCTCTCTTCATGCTTTTCTCAGGATGAAAGATGAGTACAAGTCTTGGTTGCAAGTTGGTCTTCACAACACTTAGAAAAAAATTAATATCTTTTGGAGTTTTGTGATTAAAATCCAAGGTGTCCCATGCAAAACTTATCTAGTTGTGAGTAGTTCAGAGCTGGGACAGGACAGGATCTCAGATAAGGTTTCTGCAATGCAAATGTGTCTGAGGCTGAATTAGATGCTCGATTCTCACACTCTTATACCAAACCCACTTTTCGCAGGCTGCCTAACCCTAAATTACACAGCTGTATGAGAAGAAGCTCTGTCTGCAGAGGTGTGTGTGATGCCTCTTGCCTGGGTCTGGCGCGGTGCTTACATGCTGGGACTGACTTTTGCAGGTTGTTTGCATTTATAGTCCCCTGCTCCTTAGTGATCCCTGAGAAGAGATGATGACAATCAGGGAGTACAGTTCCACTGATGAAGCACAAAGTAGCAGAAGTTTATCTCTCTCCTGTGCCCACGGGGGTTTAGTTTTCTACCTATCTGTAAGGAGAATTAGCTAACATGCATAGTCTTGGTGACTGTGGCTTCAGAGCTGAGGAGATCTGAACCCCCCCTTTTATTGAAGTTATTCTATTTTTCAATGTTATTGAGACAAATAAAGGTGGAATACTTTACAAAATGCTTACCTAGGAAATTTATGGTGGAAGAGAGAAGAGGGAAAGGACAGAGCATCCCGGTTTCTGGCCCGTGGACTGTTCCTAACAAAATGGGATGATGAGATCACGTTGTCTGTTTATACCTGTCTATTCATAGATATAATATCTAGCTATAAATATAGGCATTTGTATCTGTATCATTTAGCAACACTGCTATAATATAATATAATATAATATAATATAATAGAATAGAATAGAATAGAATAGAATAGAATGTAATGTAATGTAATGTAATGTAATAGAATAGAATAGAATAGAATATAAATTGTATGTACAGATATCACATTGTCTATTCATAAGGATCTTTTGGGCAAGTTTAAGTGGAATTAGAAATAACAAATGACTTCTCAAATACAACTTCTAACAAATTCCGTAAAAATAAGTGACTGAGCAGAAGACAGAGACCCAAATCAGTTTCTGACTGGTGGAAAAGTCAGGCAGAAGTCAGGCTTGCTTTGATGAAAGCAGCTAGCCAGCTTCCTGGCCAGCACACCTATAATGCGTGTATTACACACCACTCTATCTTGCCTGGTGGGGCTGAAAAGGGCAAGGAGCTTTGGGGACATAAGAACATTAAAGAATTTTACTAGTTCCACTGTTCGGAAGAGAACTTATAATTTATAATAATACAATAATTCTATAAAATACTGTCTGATTTCATTCTATTGTGCATCAGTTTCTTGTCTTTTAATCGTTATGTACATAGACTGGGAAAAGCTGAAGTGCTCTCATTTCCCAAAGCTCTGCACCAGCAATCAAGTGAGGTATGTCCAGACCAGCCGTGTTTCATACAGTAAAGGGAAGCAAAAACTTGCTGAATACCACCAGATTCATGATGATCTAGGGGAAAATGTGGCAATCAGTTTGACATACTAAACAGGTGAGAACATGGAATTTATCTCTAACCCCAGTATTGTTACATCTCCAGGTTGTGGCCAGTTACTCAGGCTGTAGATCTCTATTTCAGGTGTTTTCACAATCTTCTCTAGAGCCTCTCTCGCTTGACTATATTAGGAACTTTGGCTCCTAAGAATAGCAGCCCTCAATCTCAACTTTGAACTTGAAACAGATTTAAAATAGTGTGAATAATACCCTTGACTTAAAGTTGTAAAGTTGTTATCTAACTTCCCAGGGCAATACAGATTGTCCTGATCTTTCCGAGATCAGTGAAAGAAAACATTTAGCAGTGGGAGCCATGGAGTCACAAGTATAGATTTCATGGTCAGAAGTCAACATTAGCATCTGACAGTGTTCCTGTGTCTGTGAAAATAATCGAATAAATGGTTAACAGTAAGGTCTTCATAGACATAAGTATCGCCACTATAACAGATTCATGCTAGCTGAACTATTACAGGGACTTTCAGCTTCCGTCCTGAAGAATTTTTTTCCTGTTCAAGGATAACATATGATACTGGGAACACTAAGGGAAGATTACTTTGCCATATCCACTTGTTATTTCTTTTGTATAGATAAGCCAGGTTTCATCTGCGAGAGTCGGCAGTCCACCACCATTTATGGAGCTATATTCACCATAAAAATGAAAACAAAATTAAAAAAGAAAAAGTTGGGGAAAAAAATATCTTTGCCAAATACAGTATGTACAGGAAAACCTAGACACGTATTATAGGGTGGAAATGAACTTTAAAGTGTGGTAGGATTACATGGATATTAGGCCATTTACACTATGGAAAAAATGAAAGTAGCTGATCATGCCCTGAGCAGAAGATATGAAAACCAGATGGCCCTTAAAACTGAGTGGAAATCCACAGCATGTGTAACAAGGGCAAGTAGTGAACTATGGAAACAAGAGTCATTGCAAAGCTTAATTAGCTCTGTTATATTTGATCCAAGATAAAACATTCTGATGATCCTGTGGTGAGGCCTCTGTCTTGTAAAGTAGCATTCCTCCTTGTTTTTACTGCAAAGGTTACAGCCAAGGAGTTGTACTGAATACAGTAAAATGTTAAGAAAACTACAAAAAGGAAAAACTCCAGTCCAGTTGCAGACAAGACATTTTGCAAAGAATTAGAAATTAAACTAACTAACTGATGTATAAAAATAAAGGCTGTGCCAACAGCAATTAAAGTTTGTCAGGTTTACCATCCACATGTGCTCCTGAACATGTAAACATTGTTCAGAAAACTCTGACTGGGTGGAAAATAATACATAGCTGTAACTGGAAACACTGGAATGAACAATACACTGGTGACACTGGGATGATGACACTGAGATGAGATTTGAAAGATATTTACATAAATACTGAAATACACAATTAACAGAACATTTTTTCAGATTATAATTCTTGTATTAATATTTAGCTACCCTGTTCATCATTTACAATTAAATTTAACTGAATACTTCAATTCCATTATTCAGAATGGGGTTTCGCTGTCAAAATGTTTTTGTTATCTTTAGGCTCTGCTTCATAAACGTAGCTAAAAATTTCTGGAATAGAGCTCAAATGTTTTGTTATCCCATGCAGTTTTGTACCATAATTTAATAGCCCTTTTTCTCTGTGTTATCAGTTTATTTAGATTACTTTTTAGCACTCATACAGATAAAGAACTGCAGAGGCTGCAAAGTCACACATCCCAAGTTAAGGAAAAGCAGAATGAAGGTTGCCTCTTGGGAAAATTGGGCATCCTCCTGTGGACCTGTATTTTTGCAGCCAATTTTTTTTTTAAATATTATTTTTTCTATAGGACCTTTGCCTCAGCTGCTGCTCAATGTAGCTGGGTCCCACTTAACAAGAAGCTGTTCACTGTTCTATTTGTGCCTCCTTGTCAGTGTCAAGTCCAATGCCCGAGTCTCTGAGTGCTTTTAAAATTCTGCTTTCGAGACACAATTAATGATTTCTTTTCTTTTTTATGTTACTCATCACTGAATATCTGAGTGCTTCATGAACAGCAATTACTTTATTTTCACAAAAACACTACTCAAAGGGGAGGATTATTTTTATATATGTATTTTAGAGAAAATAGGCAGTGGGGAATTAATGTCAAAACTACTCTGGATTATTCACGTCCAGCCTGAGACTTAGAAGTCCCTCATTTTTTTTCCTTTGCATTATTAGCACTGTATAACACTCCGTAAATTAATTTCTACAAATCAGAATCAAGCTCTCAGCTGGGGTAACCAGAAAATGAGGTACACATCATTTAGTGAAACCTTTTAAAGGAAGATTTAGGGACTCAACTCAGTACTGCACAGGGATTCCTGGTACTTCATAACCTACCTGCAAGAGGGCTGATGTGAGACAGAGCACAGAGCAGAGGAGATTCTCTTTCCTGATGGCTCTGACTCAATTCATCAAGCAGACAGCTGTCATAGTTTTAAAACATTACTATTCACAGTGGTTGATTATTGCCCTGCTTCTGGATGGTACTACTGGAACTGTCAGACTAGGCTTTATCATAAAGCTTCAGCTTCCTCTCCTTTATTCTACCAGGTTGACATATTTGCACAAATCTACCTTATTTGGCCCAGTCCTTCTGAGTTAGCATTCTAGTAATGTGTTGATAGACTTCTAAGTTTGACTTACAAGTTTAATTGTTAAAAGGTTATTCTGAACCACAGAATAATTAAAACAAAACAAAACAGAACAAAAAACCCTAATCAGTGCCTTATGATTGCATTCCACTGTTGATAGCTGGTTTCCAAGAGGTTTCCAAGAATATTTTACAAAAATGCTAATGTTCAAATTCTTACATATAGAATTCAGCATTATAATCATAGAATAAGTCAGTCACTCAGTACAGAATTAAAATGATACATGTAAATTATTTAAATTCTGGCATTGTTCCTTTACTTCTGTATTTTGCTGCAATAGTTTTAACAGTGACTCCAGTTATTCAGCCTTTGGTTTGTTTCAAGTTCGTCAGCCAAGTAAGCTGGTATGCCTGTATCCACCCTGTAATTTGGGAGAAGAGAGCTGGGTCCAGCTTGCTACCCTGCACCCACTTTGCATTCCACCATGACAGGCCCTATATGCATGAACCAACTCATCTGTACCACAATGACCTGTGATCTGTTGCTGGATTATATGCTAATCATTTTCTACATGCCTCATCTGAGAATACAGTTACTGCAACCAGTCTCTTTAGTGTTTAATAAAGCATATATTAAGTAAACACTGGGTGTATTAACCTTCACATTCTTCTGCACTTCCCACCAATGAAATGGGTTTGTTTGCCAAAGATCTGAGCTGAGCTGCAAGTTAAGTGTTTTGAGAAGTGTTTTGAGATCTGTTCCTGAGCTGCAAGGTGTTTTGAGAAATGTTTTCTCATTACTGCCTTGAGCCAGCAGAGACCCTTACTCTAGGTGTCACAGTCTTACATGTCTTGGTTGACACTCACTCCACTCACTAAGACTGGTAAGTTCTGGAGACTTCCTCTGAGTTTCCAGGCTCTTGAAGTTTATACCAAGTTGACCAGTGAATGTGAGCTTTCCACCTTGTTGTAAAGAGAAGTCTCTTCTCACACCCTTGTGGTCTGGAGCATTTGGGGTCACCTGTGCCTGGGAACCTCCTGACACTCAGCTACTGTTTCCCCTGATCTGTGGGAGGTAGAATAACAGCAGAGCATGACTTAGGTCTTGATATAGTTTAACTTGAGTTTTTAAAACATAAACTGGTCTTGTTTCCAAATTCAGATATACCTGTCTGGTCCATGCCTGATGACATAACTTTCTACTGTTGCCCAGTGTTTATTTTGGCAGGGTGCACATGAGACCTGTTCTTTCCAAGAACAAGCAATAACCTTTGTGTTTTGGTTTTTTTTCCTCCAAAGCCATGGTAAGATCCTGCCTAGAGCACAGAACCAGCTCCCAGAGAGATTTTGTATTAAAAGGAGGGCTTCATGCCTGCCATGGTAGTGAAAAAAGAGTTGACATAGGGACATTCAGGGCTGAGGTGTGGTACAATGGGATGCTTTAGGAGGACAGTGGTTTGCAGGACATTCTGATGAAAGTCAGAATGGGAAGCACTAGTGATACCAGTTCTTGGACCATACTGGTAATCATGTGTACTCTTTCTGCATGCTCCAGCCTATTTGATTAGTCCCTGGCTGCAGCAGTGGTGCTTCAGTCACTCCCAATAGAAGCAGCTGCTGAAATTACACCTCCAGTTACACCGTCCTTGGCTGCTGCTTTCTCTGTCACAACAAATGCATTACGCTTGGTGTACCTGTAGCAAAAAATCTCCTGAGATTAATGTCTGGAAATATCTTGTCTCTTGCTAGTGGATGGGAGTCTCCCATCCTTGGTTCTTGATGTTACCATTATGCTGCTGACTCTGCACTATTGAGTTCCTATTGGCAATGCACCTTTGGGTCAATCCTCCAAACCTTTGTCAACAGAACATCAGTCACAAATTTATAAAGTGTGGGGAAGGTAATTTCCTTCATTCCTGATTTTAATTTTTTTTTTCTTTTACTCCTACAATGATAAGAACTTGAAAAGTAAAAAGAGAAAATAATGGAACTTGCTCTCCCGCACAGCTGAAAAAGTTGCTTTTTCAGACGTAAACATTTTTGAGTCACTTGGACACCAAAACCCCCACTATTTGTAGCCTTTAACAGTTTACTGGGTATTATGGTCTGCAAAAGAACGTATGTGTAACTCAGTAGCTATTACTTTACCACTATTATTTGGCCATCATATCAGAGATGAACTGTAAGGAAATGTTTACATAGATAATCTAGGCTTGCCTATGAAGTGAAACATAACACTACCCTGCCCCAATTGTGATAGTGTTACCCTTTATAAGAATTGACAGTTCCAACACATGCACATAATACATGAGTCCATGTGCTTACTTAAAACCAACTGTGGTGCAGATTACTTTTGATGTGAGAAGAGCTTTCAGGGTAAATAAATGCCACACTGAGTATGCAATAATTGTACAGATAAACTAGTAAAAAGCACTATGAAGATTAAATTTACTTTTTCATTACAATCCCCTCTTCAGAAATACTTGCAATGGATTGAAACAATCCTAAAACATCAAGAAAGTTCCATGGCTATTGCAACCAAAGATGTTACAAATGCCATCCACTCAATTTTAAGATAAAGACAATAGAAAAGGCAGAAGGGAATGGATTATTCTGCACAGCTGTGGGAAGAGTTGTTGCATTAAAGAGAATTTATTGGATAGCTGTTCTTGGAGCAGGTAACAAAGTACTGTGTAGACACAGTTTAGACTTTCACGAAAACTGTTCAAAAAGAATCACAGAATCACAGAATCACAGAATGTTAGGGATTGGAAGGGACCTCGAAAGATCACCTAGTCCAATCCCCCTGCCAGAGCAGGAACACCTAGGTGAGGTTACACAGGAAGGCGTCCAGAAGAAGGCGTCCAGAAGAAGTTCAAGTCTACTCTGTTCATGTTTTCTGTTAAGGTGATTTCCTTGTGTTCTGTATGTCACAGGGCTGTTTTGAAAACTAATGAGTTAATGATTAAAGTTTGCAATGAAATCAGTTAATTAGTAATTAATGCCATGTTTCCAAATTGCTTTAGAAATATAATATCATGAGTTCTAAATGTTATCTTCATCTATAAGAATATTTCAATGGTAAGACATTCACTTACTGTCACTGAATGGAAAAAATGCACATACCAACAGTTTGCTAGGAATTTGTGTTGATTCTCTGTATTATGAGCAGAACTATCCCTTCAGCCAAAGAAATCTCAGTCCTTTAAAGAAAGGACAGTCAATTTTCAAGTCTCTTAGACAGACCAACAGTTCATCTGAGAAGATGAAAGGCTCAAGTACATATAAGATGCACAGCTATTATATATCCTATAAACACATATGTAAACAACGGAGGGAGGCCTCTAAAAGTCTGACATGTAAATCTGTAGCTTGTTGTCTTTGCATTTTGTCTGATCTAAGCTACTAGAGTTAAACACAGACTGCTGAAATAATTAGTCCTCAGGCTAGAATTCCATGCATAGTTAGAAAACCTTAAATTGCATCTAGAAATGCCTAATTATTTTATAATTAAGAATTACATTAATATATGATTAATAATTAATAAAATAAAACTGAATGGAGATAACTAATGCATAAATGAGGAAAAAACTGAAACATGATAACTGCCATGTTGTGTCATAAATTGGTTTGTTTTCCTGTAGTGCTAAGTATATGTTCCTTGCATATGGAGTTATGTGGAAAAACCTGGCTTCAGATTTACTTCTATTTTCTCAGGTTAATTGTATGAAATTATTTCTGTGGAATGATGAAAAAAAAGTTTTTTGTAATGTTTGTCAAGAAGAGACTTTTCACACCAGAGAGAAATGCATCTTCTATGCTCTAGCAGAACACAAACATATGGTTTTTAAAACAGTTAAAGACATTGATGAATTTACAGAACTATTTTATTCAGAATTACAGAAAAGACATAATATTTAGGATCAGCCCGGTGAGATCGCTGATGCTAAAACATGTCCTTTGTGCAGGGGATGCCAGTACAGCTGTGGCTGGCACCTTGCTGACCTGCCTGTGTCAGCCAGTGCTGTGGGAATAACCTTCATGTCAGATAACAGCAGAAGCATTTGTGGCACACCTGGAGTCCTAGAAAGTCAGGCAGGCTGTATTCCAGCTCAAAATAAATTGGTTTTGTTGAACAAGGTATGCGTTAGACTGTACCATTTTAGGGGGTAAAATAAATGACTGTGGCCATTTCTCCAGCTGAGCTTGAGAGCCTTCAGCAGTCTTCCTTCATTCCGTGAGCACTGGCGATCACTATCTACAAACAATTTTGAGTTAAGGAACCATAGGACAAAAGCTCAATGGCTGGTTACGGATTTTCCTCAGCTTAATGGCTATTTGGTGAAATGTTTGTAAAAAGGCATGTGGAGCTGTGGACAGAAAACAAACAGTGCTAATTCTTATCACCTTGAGTCTAGCTGACTTCTTCCCCGAGATGAGGGGGGCTGCATGCAGCCTGGACCCTTTCTCCTCCCCCTTGCAGACCTGAACCTCACCTTCATGTCCCACTGGCTACCAAGCCCAGCCGTCATCTGCTGCAACGTCTGTCCCTCAGCCTTTTCTGAAGCAGGAGGCAGCTCGGCACTGGAAGCAAGTGGATGTAACACCTCAGCATTTCAGGCTGACAGAGAAATGGGAAGTGTCTCTCATGGCATTGCTTATGTGCAAGGCAAAGCAGAAAGCAGCATCATTCAGAGTTCTTTTATAAATTATATGGGTCTGGGTTTGCCTGTTGCCTCAAAACCAGCAGTAGCAAAGAGCTTGACGCAACCTGGCCCAGCAAGGGAAGAAAAACAGTCTTGCAAGGAAAAACTGGAAGAATAGCCATGCACTGGAGAAACATTATGCTCTGGTTTATGTTACTTTGAGGTTGTTTATATTAACATTAAAAGGCAGGCTCCAGGAAGGAGGTAAGTTTACACAGGATAGAATATGTGCAAATTCTAACTACATGATGGAAACGACACCTGCTGAAAACTTTAAAATTTGCATATATTTTCCATGCAAAACAGCATACTTATTTTACTCCTTCATTCCAGCTATTATATACATCACTTGCTCTTCTTTGTATTCTGCGAATGACGATTAAATGCACAGTTTGCCAGTGGAAAATGTAGTCTCCACGTGTCTCTTATGTAAACATGAACTTTTAGCATGTATCCTGAGTAGACTTTTAAAATAAATACCATCAGAGGGCAAATTTCACTGAGGGTTGTGTAAAGCTGGAGTTGTTCCATTTTATACACCATCATTACGAACAAGCAATTAGTTCTGAGTGACTGCATTTGCTGATTACAAAATCTTATGTGAACAAACATCCATCCTCTATTTCTAGACCCCACCATGGGGCATATAGAGCTTTCTTGTCTCTGAGAATGTTCTGTTGTCAGAACTGACACCTCACCTACAGAGAATAATCTCCTCATTCAACCAGGAAAAGAGAAAATAAATGTGAAATGTAGATTAAAACCCAAGAGCACATGAGCTGGAATCACCAGGACTGATGCAGATAGCTGTTCAAATGAAGACTCCCTGGTGCTGCATAATATTACACACTCCCTTTCTCCTTCATATGGGCTGCCCAAACTATGTGCCAGTGTGAGAGCAGAGATGGGCTACTTCTTTATTTCCAGCAGAGAGATGAGAACTGAACAGTGACTCGGCAGCAGACCTGATATGGCACTAGCAATGACCTGCACTGGCACAACCTATTTCTGCCTGAGCATAGCTGAATAGTCTGGGTACCAAAATGTGTGTGTGCCCTGCCACCTCTGCAACCATCAATTAGTTTTCAACAGAAATGCCGTAATTCACTGTTTCTTGTCAGTAGCGTCTTCTCCCCTTTACCCTGCCTTTTAAATTGAAGCTGGACTGTCCTAAAACTGGACTTAACTCTCTTCAAAACTGTAAAATACTGTAAATATCAGGAAAGGACACGTGCAGAGCAGCAGACACATAGTATTTGCAGCTCTCAGGAGGGAGGGTCACTCTTTAAAATGAGGCATTGTCTTCAGTTCAGCTTGTCCCATTGAGTTAGTCTCAGTCTTGCCCCCTTTATAGTTGCAGTTCACAGACTATAAAGTGTGTGGAAGGCAAATCTGCAGTCTACAAACATACATAAATCACATAAAAATCCTGACATTTTGGTAATCACAGAATACCTTAAAGATATTTCATATTGGAGAAACTTTTCAAGTATGTTATCATGGGTGGTTTACTCCATCTCTGTGAACATGCTGTGAACCCATAAACCCAAATGTGATGTGCACTTGTGGTTTTCTTGAACTTCCATTAGTGAATGAGATTCATGTAAATACATGCAAGAGGCAAATTTGACCTAGATTGTCGCCTTGCTTACCTCTGAAAAGATTTCCTTCTCATGTTCACAGACCCAACATCTATTAATTTAGCGATATAAAGACTACATGTAGAAAAAATTAGAATTCTTTTTCAACCCAGCCCCATGGGGAATGTTCCCAAACTCACATTTGATACAGATTCAGATGTAACTGACAATACTGTGCCTACCTCTTTTCAACAACAACAACAAAATGACTGAGGAACTCAAAGGGAATTTATTACTATATTACTGAAGGTTACTTGGAGGACAAATAAAGATGCTACCAGAATTAAAAACTATAAATAAGAGCTAGAGATAATATACTATGTAGAATGCTTAGTACAATTGACAACTAATATCCTGTAATTTAAATATTTTTCAAGGTTTGCTGACTTTATTCCCTGGAAAAGAAAGACAGCAATTGTTTGAATTCAGACTACTTATGCATCTGATCAAGTACGTTGAAAACAGACGCTGACCAACTGAAGTTTTTTTAGCTTGTCCTTATATTCATGTCTCTTCTGCGCGTGGGGTAGTGAGGCCATTAGCATTTTATAATAAACAGCAGCATGTCTGTGAGGCGTAAAAACATGATCAAATGCTAGCTGCTAAAACTCGGTTGTATTTGATTGTGCATTCATGCCTTAAGACTTAGACCTATAAAAATGAATTACTGATTTGGCTAAATTTCACCGAGTGATAAGAGGCTTAGTTATTTCAAGAGCTTTGCATAGTATTTCCATGTGATGAGAGGAATTTATTCCTACTGTTTGTTTTAACAGACATGAGGTTTATTCTGAACATAGTGCATGTGGAAGGAAACCAGTCTGCATGCAATGAAACCACAAGTATTTGTGACACATTTTGACAGAAAATAATGGTTTTATTATGGATGCCTAGAAAAACTGTATATGTAAGCATTATACATATATAAAGAGAGATATATATAACTAGATATGTGACTGTTCTTGCAATCAGAAAAAAAAAAAAAAATAAACAATATGAGCACCCTTTGGCTATGGATCACCTCATGAGGTATTTCTTATCTCTTTGCTTTCGTCTCTTTTTTTTTTTTTTTTTCCCCCCAATCTCAACATATCAGGACACTTCTCTAGGAAGCTGTAAGGGCACAAACAGTTAAGTCCTTTGGTATACAAAGAGTTCTCAGCTCCAAGTGCATATTCAGGTTTGCCTTGTATTGCATGGTAATGCTATTAATATTTCTCTGAAATAGAAATGTAATACTGAAAAAGGTGAATGAAAAACAAACCCTGTTCAGTCTTGTTTGGGACTGTGACTACACATTAGTTTTGCTGGAACTCTGCAGTTAGGATTCTGGACTGGACTTAAATACCATTGTAACTGGCAATGGGAAAGTGTGGAGATCTTTGTCATCAGTAGCTTGCTCTATTTGTTTGTTTGCTTTTGTAAAAATTTCTCTTGAAAACCTGTTCAAAACCATTAACAGCAATGAGACTGAGTTGCTTTCACTAAAGGCATAATTTGAATACCATGGGTTTATTCAGATGTAGCAGTGGCCTAATTTGTTTGGAGGTCCTTTATTGTTAATGGTGCAAAAAAAGAAAGAGCTCAGAGCATACACTGAGTCTTTTGGTGGCAGCTAAGAAAATAATTTCTTATTGCTTATAAACAGAACATATGTGCCATGGAATCACTGAGAGAAAGTAAACATTGAATCCTATGGTGTTATTTCACAGTGTTACATTTCAAAGAGGAACTACACTTTAAACTGTATTTTGTCTCTTAGAAGATAAAAAAAATCTTAAATACATGTTGACAGATCTGTACACAAAAGCTATTGCATTTGGACCAAGCCCACAAAGATTCATATAGTTCTAACCAATCCTGATATTTTTAATATAGTACTGCTATGGTATGAGAATCACTTAAAACAGTAGGTGCAATAGCAATCCTGTTTTACCAATAAATGTGAAAAGAAGGCCAACAACAGTTAAGGTCCTTTATAAAACCAGACAGCAGAAATAATAGTAGCCTCCACAAAAAAAAAAAAAAAAAAAAAGTGTACATCTTCACTTAGAATGAAAAGATATGCAAATCCCATGTGGACATAAGACTTTTTCGAAGTTTTAGCTAAGGATATGTAATAAAGGTCAGCATTTTGAAGGTGAGGTTGTTTAAGATGAACATAGAATTATTATTTCTACTGCTTCTCACTTCAACAGAAACTATTTCCCTCTGTTCAGCATAAAACTGCAGGAAAATTTTTGGTACTCGCAAGAAGCAAACATTAGTTTCAGAAAGTGTCGAAGGAAATACTCTTTACATAGAGTAGTACTGTGTCAGATCATTCACCTGGGATGTACAACAGCTGAGCTTTAGTTCTGCATGTGTTTATGCAGAATTCAGAAAAGCCAACCCTGCCTCCTGTGAAGAAATACTTGGAATATTAGGTGAGAGAATCATTCCCACTGTTTTGCTCAGTGTCAGAAAATCTTTACTAAGAAAACCAGAAAGAAGAGGAAGATGAAAAAGAAGAAAATCAACTGACACGACTGAGTATCACATACTGAACCAAGTCAGGCAGCTAAATATTTTTTTATTTTATTCTGAGCTTTTTTTTTGTCTTCTCTGAGGTATAAGTTCAGATTTTATTTCTGTCTGATTCAAAGTCGGCATCTGACTTAGACCTTCCATATTTTGACAGAAATATGAAACTTCCTCCAGAGCCCTGGGTACTCTGATTCCTTCCAAACCTGACAATCCCACCTTCTTCCTCTGTATCCTTCAACTCAGTGAGCCAGAGGGTCAAAATCACCTTTCAGTTCAGAGGCTGGAACTTCCTGAAGCACAACTTTCAGGTTCGGGGTTCCTGTGCTGTTGAATGTTGAAGTATGAAGGTGCGATGCAACAGCATGTCAGGGTGAACTGGGAGTGCTGCCCAACCTGTAGGCCTGGTGTTCAAGTACTCTTCTCCAAGGTCAGATGCTCTTGACTTCCTCAGGAGAGGACAGGAGTCTCCAAGTGCTTCATCTTTCCTGAGAGCTCTAAGCACTGGCACTGTGCAGAAGGGATTGACACACTTCCTATTACCCTAGACCTTCTCCAGCTGGAAACTATTCAATCAGGTTGATCTGGAGTCAGGATCCCTTTTTTGGCTGCCAAACCCACATTTGGCTATCAGTTTCCTCATTTTTCTGTGAGTTTACAGAAATATCCCTCAGAACAGAGATAGCCTTGACCTTTCAGTCTCTCATGTTCCAAAGAACCTCTGAAGTAGGCCAGACAGGGACCTCTACTTCAGAGAAATGAATTAAGGTTGCCATATTATGTCTTGCAAAAAGAAAGATCATTTAGGTCGGGGGAATTTTTGTGTTCTTAGGGATCAAAGCGCAATGCAGTAGCCAGAGACAAGACAGGCCAAACTAAGTTATGTTCCACACCTGTGCTGAGCTTTTGGCTCACTCCTGAGGACCTGCTCGTTGGGCTATACGGTCTATGAGCAATGGAAATGCATTCCACTTCAAGATAAAGACAAGGAGAAGAGTGGTGCTATGTAGTGCTTTTGTAGAGTTGTTTCAATATACAAAAATAAAACATATTTTTAAGATGGAAAATTAGATGAGACACAGTGAAGACTGATGTGATTTCCTCCTAAAGATAAAGGAATGTGAAAGCAAAGTCTCAATAAACTGGAGTTGATTCTTATTTAACACAGCTGTTTAATCAACTAAGTTTCTTGAATGTGGCACTAATAAAGTTTTCATATTTTTATATGGAAAAACTGCTCTAAATTGGCTTATTTTATAAGAGAAATGTTTTTGCTTAGGTAAATATAAGAGTTTAATTTCTTGTTTTGGTGTAGAAATATAGCAAAACTTTAATGAAGAAAATGTACAGTTGCAATTAATGACTCAATTTGAAGACTTAAATTGCAAATAAGTAAGCAGTGGTCATGACTCTCACTACCATAAAACACCAATTTGAAACAGTCCCATTAACAAGTAGGATGTCCAGTTGGAAGTGTTTACAAGATGGGGTCTTGTAAACAGAAACTATAATTAGCAGGCTATGTGCTTTCAGCTGAACATCGGTAAATATTCTCTAATGACAGCAAAAATACAAGAAAAATGATGAATGTGAGAGTTATTAAGCTTAAATCAAGTGCATTCCTTAGTTTATTCAGAGATCAACTGTTCTACTAATGCAAAATTTCATGTGAATCAGGCATATTATACTGATTTTTTTTTCCCCATTAAATTATGAAAAAGCAATGCAGCAAAGCAAGCATTTTCCTACTTCTAGCCGTGTTGCAGGTCCCCATAAATAGAGAGTTGGTCGGGATTATATTTGCAAATGATGCTAAAGCAAGGAGAGCTTATTACTATATTATACCATGATAATTTCTTATGCACAGATTTTGAATGTTGACATGAGGAGAAAAGACTTAGGAAATCATCACTAAGAGGCAGTTTCTGTGTTTCTTTCTGGTTTAACCATCTAGAAACATTGAGTATGAACACATTACAAACATAGGGGTTGGCTCATACCTGTGGCTCTTCCTTCGTTGGAGAGTGAATAACAGGAGCTCAACACTTACAGGTCAATACCAGATGTGCAAGGAGTCGTGAAAGACCGTGAATGTATCTCCATTGCCAGATCCATTGCCTTCTTTCAAATCCTCACATCTTTTCCTGTAACTATTTTACAGCCATACTGTCCTGCCTCGGAAAGCTCAGGCACTAGCATCATTATTTGAGGCCATTCTGAATTAGTGTCGTCTCCTGTTAATGAGGATATTAGCCTTGGGTCTGAATAATTAGCAAAAGATCATTTCCTTTGTAGTTTTGTGATGATTCTGTAACTGAACCTTACGTGTAACTGAAACCATCAAGCCTTTCTATAATTAAAACATAAAATTATTTTTTCTGTGCTTTTCAAGTATAGTGTGACTTTGAAACCAACACATAAAAAGCATCTTCTGCATCTCATATGGTGTGTAACTCAGGCTGTTATAATAGTAAAGCAACATTATTGTCTTTTTTATTTTGCAAATAGGCTATTTTTTCCTTCTGTTACTTGTAAATGCATCTAATACTTATTATAGAAAGATCCAATAAAGGAGAATCTCTTTGTAATTACTCAAACAGCAGACTAATTTTCTAATTAAGAATAAAAAGTCATGATATTATAATTGCTCCATTTCCATAGCACATAAGTTACACAAAAAAAGAAGTCCTGATGATATAATTGCTTCACATGTATTTTATAGCGCCATGAATGAATTTCTCTTCCACTCTCAATTAAAAAAAATTGTTCTATATAATTAGAAGTTATTTCCTTCTTCTTTTTTTATATTCATGTAATTAGAAAACAGAAAAGAATACATTTTTGAAAGAAGAATATAATATAATACACTCCTTTTACATTCTTATGCTTATACACAGTGAAGTGTATCTCAACTTGGAAACTCTTCAAATAAAACACTCAAGTTACTGAAAAACAATCAAGAATCTAATGCAGTTAAGGGTGCTTCATTTTTATGACATTTTATCAGTATTTTTATTAAACTGGAAATTTTAACAAGAAGTGTGGTTTTGCTATATGTGCTATTTATATACAAGAACACACAGACATATACAGTCACATGCAAGCAGACAAAGTTTAGCTATTAACAAGGAAAACAGAAAAATATGTTGTTTTCTAGGCAATTTTTCATATCATTGTAGGTTTTATATTTCTTAAAAATCCAAAATATATTTGTGATATTAAAGCTACAGTCATTGCCTTTTTGACAAATATCTCCCAGGAGAAATACATCTATTCTCCTGATGAGTAAGAGTTGGATGTCCTAATCTCAAGGAGACACAAATGAACTTTAATTACTAAGCTCAAGTTTTGCATAATTTCTGAAACACAGAAGTCCTAAAGGGCAGCGGCTTTCCTAGAGAAAAGGTCTGATATGGACAACCTGGGTGAAGACCATAGCATTGGCTATTTTAAATACACAGCAAATAGTATGTCTGAATGGAGCCTCTACATCATACCCATTAGCTGGGACAAATGCAGCCTTTGCTGCTTGTTTTATTGGTCCAGGTGCACAGCTGGTGTTCCCTCAGCATGGGCTTTCAGGCTGGACAGGGATGCAGGATGCACACGATGCCCCATCCTGCATCTCCCTCCTGCTGCTGGGCACCAGCACCAGCTGCAGCTCCACTGCACAGGGCAGCACTTCGCTGTCCCAGCCCCAGCCTGGAAAGCCAGCCAAGGGACCCCTGCTCACTCCAGCTGGCTTGGGCTGTAGTGAGTCCTTCCAAGACTGGGGAATACGAGGGTGGTAGAGGAAGGGAAGGCACTTCCCTGCCCTGGCAAGTTATTTTGTCTTCACCTTTGAGGCAATAACATTCAGTTTTGCTTACACAGCTGAAAAGCCTTAAAAAGACTCCAGCTCCATTTTCTGTTAACATAGCAACATCGGGCATCTCACTGGAGCTGGATTTGAGTCAGCTGGGGTAAATCCTTTGATGCACAGTATCAGTGATTTTCAAACAGAATCAATGTATTTTTACAGGGAAGAGGAGAGAAGAGACCCTTTCTTTAGCAAGATTCCCTTCTGAACAATAGCCCTACAGTGTGGCACGCTAGCTTTTGAAAAGCTATGCTGGAACAGAATAACAATGTTTTTTTCACTTCCAGTAGAAAACAGTGTGATGGATCTGGTCACTTTCTCCCCTCACACAAATTCCAACAGAGAACCTGGAGAGATTTAAGCAGTATTTTCCACTTCCATTTGAGGATCATGTGTTTCAATAGCTCCGAATTTCCTTTGACCTCAACCTTGAGCCCCATTTACATCCCAAATGAACAACAGAGGTGTCCAGGTAGTCTTTGGGAAGTTGAATGAGGCGAAGCTTGAGTCTTACCATCTGCAGCCTGCTTTACTCTGTAGTCACCCACTGAGGAGTTTGTAAAGTAGAAAAACAGACCCTATGGTAACTAACAGGATTTTTCCTTACTTACGTGTTTCATAGTCAGGGATACTTCTGAATAAATGGGTACTGGGCAACCAAGGACTATCTGGTGCTGTAGTATATATATATATATACACATATATATGTATATGTATATGTATATGTATATGTATATGTGTGTATATGTATATATACGTAGGGTGCAGATGTAACATGCTGCCTAGACACTTTAGAGATGCACAAGCTGGAGCCCAGTGATTCAGACAGACACTGTGATGGTGACTCTGACAGCCCCTCTGAATTGTGACACTCCACGAAAAGGTGCAACTCAATCCCCTCTGCCCCTCTTGTGGCGGGTCCTCTGCCCATCTTGAAACATAACAGAGTGCATTTGACTACAAGTTTTGCTTTTCAGCCGCACTTGGTCTGCCAGAAGACAGCACGTGGGTGCAGATCTGATGGAAGAGAATAACTATTCTATGACATTGTCTTCATTTAGCTAGATATTGCCATAATCATGGCTTTTTTTTTTTTTCTTATATCTTGGGTGTGTCAAAACTCCACATCATTAATTTACGGATGAGCCCTTTCACCGTTACCATGCTGAACTTCTGCATAGTAACACTACAGCTCCTCTTTGGCCTGCTGCATCTGTTTGGGTCCAGCATGAGTTTGTCATGTGAGCTATTGGGCTTTGCTGACATAAATGTGCTGATCTAATACACCTCCATGCAGAAATTCTTTGAATCATCTATGGCCTGCATTTCTACTGGGACTTAAGTCTCACTTCATCTCCTCTGTTTGGTTTCTCCTTCAATGACAGCAAACACTTCTGTGCATAGCAAGTGTGTGTTAGATTAAGAGTCATCACTGAATTGTCACTCCTCACTAATTCTCTATCTGTCTTCAGCCAAATACTACTTTTGCAAACAGCCACAGCAAACATATTCCTTAGAAATTTAGAAAATTATGCTGAAAAAGTGAAAATGTCCCCTCCAGGAAAGGCAGATGCTGAGTCAGCAATACAGCCTCCTGCCCAGCAGTGGCTGAATGACTAAAACTGCACCTCATTCACTGAGCAGGCAGGGATCTTGCTCAAACAGGAGCCAGTGACGGCTACAATGCTGGTCACTGCTATGTGAGGCTTCTCTGTGACCTTTCTCCCAGCAAAAATCTCACTTATCTCTGCTTAACACCTCAGTACATGGGCCAGCCTGAGCCTGGTGGATCCTGAGGAGTTTATTTTGAGAAAGGAATAAGCGTTTTTCTGCCTTACCTGTAAAACCATAAGTTAGTGACTGATTTAGCATGGTGGGAGACAAAACTTATCCCCGTCTTGATGGAGAAATGAGAGCAAAAGAAAGATATTTTGTCCAGAATGATAAAAGAAGGCAGCAGCAAAGCAGGATGTAAAATTTAGATCTCACATTTACAGTTATCAGCCAGACCATCCTCTGGGACTGCTGAAAGTGCACATATTGCTCTTCATTACATTTACCTAAGTCTGACCTCCAAGCAAGAAACCATTTCCTATCATCTCTTCCTTATTGGAAATATAACTTGGTAAAGGACAATAGTTATTTTAATTTTGGTTGGGAGTATGGCAGATATTAGAGCAACATGACTTTTTACCAGCTATAAGATCAACCATGAGAGTGCATGTTTTCTTCTACTTAATATGCTATCAACGTGCATGTTGAAGAAGCCTTTGTGTTGCTCTCTGCCTTCTATCTGCAGTTGAAATTGCCAAAAAAGATGGCCATGATACACCTGTGCTTGATTGGACTGGTACAAAACTTGAGTTCATGAAATTAAAGCTAGAAGAAGGGTTTCTAGAAACTTTGAGAGGAAAAAAAGGGCAAGAAATAGGCGGCAAGGTTCACATAAAATTTCTGTATTGTTCCTCAAAGGGTCATTTTAAGGACATTTTCAGGAACATCATTTGTGCAATGTTGTTGCTATCTGTCAGGAAGCCACCATAAGAAAGTATGATATTACTGGCTACATTTTCACTTGTAAAATTAATTACCTCCAGTCTTGTTTGATGGTTTGATTCTTACACTCTTCTAGTGCATATCTGCATGTAAGGAAAATAATTAGCAAAGTGATAATTAAGCTGTTAAGTTTAAATACAATTCCCTTGTCTCAGTCACTCTGCCCTTGAACACTTAGGCTTCCTGCAACAGAAGAGGAAATTCAGTTTAACATTTAAAACTTTGTGCCATTATTTCAACTATTCACGCTTAGCAGTAAGTGTTGGTTTTTGTCCCATTTGAAAAGCTATGGCAAGGGTGAGAGGTAGAGGCTTGCCTGCTTGAGCCAAGCAAAAGTTTTACATCAGAGGAACAGAGTTTAAGGACCTGCATTGACTAGTGAACAGTGATTATTCTGATTTTCACTGTATGCCTGAAAAATCCTATGGATGTGATGCTTGTGTGGTTTGTGGTTTATTGAAACCTCGTCATTTAACTATGGAGAGTGAGTTTATTCTTACGTACCCAAGAAAATCAAACTGTTTATTGTAGCAGTACTCCTTCCAGGGTGGCTGACTCCAAAATATCACACATGCTGATTCTTCTTTTGTTCTGTTTTTCCTTGTTCCAAAGGCCTGTGCCCTCTCTCCCCACTCCATTTTCCCCAAGCTTTTATTGCTGAGCACAGTGTCATTTGGTATGAAGGATCCTTTGGTCAATTTGGGTCAGCTGTCCTGGTTGTGTCCCCTCCTAGCTTTGTGTGTACCCCCAGCCTACTTGCTGTACAGGCTGAGTGGGGGGAAAAACACACAAAAAGAGGAGAAAACCTCTATGCTGTGCAAGTGCTGCTCATAAATGGCCAAGACACTGTTGTGTAATCAAGAATCTTTTAGTCACAAATCCAAACCCTATGGGCTTCTATGAAGAAAATTGACTCCACCTCAGCCAGAAACAGTACACCTGCCCACAAGCTCATCAAGGAGGATGGTTCTCTTCAGATCATGGGATATCTAAGAGTTTCAAGACATGAATCAAGGGAAAAATGATGCAGTCCATAGGATATTAGCTTTCTGAATAGTCAATGATTTCAGGGATAAACTTGCACTTAGACAAGGTTCAAATGCCATATAGCTGTATCTAGAAAAACTATATTGGATATAAGTAGAATTCAAATTGAAAAAGTTCTATGCCAGAGCATAATGCCTGGAAATAACTCAAATATTCAGATAGAGGTTGCTGCCAATTTAGTTTCTGCATGGATTGAAAGGGAGTTCTTTTTTTTCTTATCAAAATCTCCCAAAGGAACTCAAATATACCCTATTAGCCAATTAGGTATGTGTGCTCAGGAACAGGAAAAAAAAGGTTACATCTGTTTCCGTGAATGTAATAATTTAGACACACAGAACGACTGAATCACATTGAATGCTTAGGATTTTTCTTGACAAGGTTAGGAGTTATGAAACGAAAGTTACTGCTGCTAAGAAAGTAATATCTTTAATATGAACTATTCCAAACCTTTTAAAGAAACAGTTGTTTAAAAACAAAAATAAACAAAAAATAAACAAACAAACAAACAAACAACCTAAAAAAACCCCAAACAAACCAAACCAAAAAAACCCCCCAAAACAAAACAATAAAACTCTTGAAAAATATGGGAGGTTTTTGGTTTGTTTTGGTTTGAATTGGGTTTTTTTGTCTATATGTGGTTTGTATTTTGTTTGTTTGTTTGTTTTGACGCTTGTTTTGTTGGTACTGTGGGTTTTTTTCTTTTTTTCCGAGATGTCTCCAAAATTTATCTTCTTTTTATTAACAGTTACTTTGATGCCTGCTATAGAACACTCTTTGTGACTAGTCCAATTTATTGCATAGGGCAGAAGCAGTCATACAGTGGCTGCTGGGCTGCATACAGTTTATCATCCATTTAACTCTTTCCCATGCTGCTTGTACATCATGTATCAGGCTCTCCAGGTCACTTTGAATCCATGCTTGTGAAATAAAATTATTTTTCGCAGACTGTTGCGTCTGCATCATGGGGGTTCAGCTCCAAAACCTGCCCTTTGTGTACTGCAGTGGAGACACGGGAGGCCTGAGGCTTTGCCACATCTCATCTTTGAGCTACTTCTGCCCAAGCAATGAAATGCCTTATGATTTTTAGTCATAGGGAAGTTCATAGCATCAAGTTCAGACAATCCAGGAAAATCCAGGAAAGGGGTACTTATACGTTACTATTTTTTGCCTGATATGAAATCTAGTTTCTAATAATACACTGAAGGAGACTAAGGGTGGGCACCTGAGATTTCATTACATCCTCACCTTCTCAACCATGATGTCAGAAAGAGATGTAGTCTCACTGGTAAAAAAAAAAAAAAAAAAAAAAAAATTAGACTTTTTTTTTGGGTAATACAAGCCATTGGGCCCAAAGAGTCTTTGTTCCTTTCTGATGGAAGCATTTTGCAGGAAAATCTCTGGAAGCTGTGGGAGAGACTGTGAGAGTTTTGTTTATTTACCACCTCCAACTACTGTACACACATATGTATACATGTATATGCTTGCACACACAAACACACAGAGGCACACATACATGCACACAGTCACTTCAGCCTCCTAGCTTTCCTAAACATAATAAATCAATCAGGCAATGAGATAGTAAATGCTGGTATGGAAGAAATCTGCATTTTTCCTCACACCCTTTTACAGAACATACAGATCCTAGCCAAGCACTCTGTAATTGTCATAAATAAATTTAAGGTCTTTTCAAATCTTCAAGTTCAATATGATAAAGGACGCATTCAGGAAAGGGCAATAGATGTAAAAATCCAGATCCATTCAGCATCCAGGCTCCTATCTCTCTGATATTACTGAGACATTCAAGGCTTATGGAGGAATTAGAAGCCTAAATTCTTTATAGAATCAGAACCAAAAACATTTGAGACCATTTTTAGGACAACAAGAATGATAAGTTTTCCTAGAGGAGTTTCAATGAGTCCACTTAAAAACTTCACAGGGGGTCAAATTGTCCCATAGCTTTATGGCTGTAGGCTGAAGTAACTCACATACACTTTATAATTTTCTACAAAATTTGAACTCAGATTCCCAAGGAGATTGTATTTTTCCATATTTGTGACCACAAAAATAATAATTAAAAAATTCTTATCTGTAAGGTCTCTCATAGATTAAAAAAAATAGAAATGCGTTTAGGGAGTTCCATTCTCTACAGGTGATCAGGGCATATCTTAGATATTTCTGGTAAAGAGTGAACGGACCATTATAAAATCTAAGTTGTAAGGGGCTTAGTTACCTTTTTTTTTTTTTAAACATAATGATAGTTTAACATTCATCCAAGTTCTAAGACAAATTTAATTACCATTGACATGAGCCTAGTGAAGTATTGTTGAGGCCAGCATAACAGGTCTGCTGTTATCCTGTCAAGGCCAATTAGGTAAAAAGGTTTTTTTCTTTTTGTCAATTCTGCAAAGAGAAAAAGAAAACTTCATTTGGCAGGTGCTAGTAACTAATGGGAATCACTGAACAGAGAAATTTGTAACAGTAGCTAAGCTGGACAAAAATCAGGAATTAAACTTGGTGTGTTTCACAAGGTGGTTTGCAGTTTTGCCTGTATGTGTGTATGGTGGGAATAGGAGGAGCTATTAGTGATCTCTCAGGATGGATTAATAAGGCAGATCGTAGTGAATTGTAAAGGACATTTTTAAAAATGCACCGAAGATACTGATGCTCAAATGAGGAAAGAGTACGTTAAAGAAAGTGTAAAATAAATTGCACATTATCTACATCATTGGGGCACACAAATCAAACACTATGCATGCTTACATAATACTTTGAAGTGCATGGCTGTTTGAAAGGAAAAGGAATATTTTTTTAGCAATCCATGTTAATATTATGTCTGTCACAGTTATTAATAGGGGAGCTGCTCACAGAAGTGCATAGGTGCAGGCTGGAAGAAGTCTTAGGCAAAGCTATTATTTCCTCCCCACTTCAATCAGTAGGGCTTTAGGAAAGGTGAATATTGCACTCAGATCAGACCACCAATAGTTATGTCTCTTTTCACCTACAGGAAACTGAAGAATTGTCATGCCTCTAAAATACACTGCATCTGCTATAGAAGGTGCATCATTGCCCATAGCAAGTGAGCAAGGGGTACAGTCTGACCTGATCTACTGCTAATTAGTAATCCTTTTTATTCATTTTACACAGTATCTGGGGGACTGAATACCATAATTCAATGAAATAGACAGAATCAGTTATTCCATACAACTGATGCTGTATTACTGAAATGCTTAGAGGGTCTAGTATTTCTCCCATGGAGGCCAGATAAAGTTTTCCATTGATATTAAGGGCAGCAATGAATAGAAACTCAGAATCATGAACCTTCACTATGGAATTCAAAATGCTTATTAGGGGATATATAGCTAAGGTATCACATACAGGAAACTCACATTGTGCAATGATTGTCATTTGAGGCACAGAGAAACCTATTTCAAACTTCTATTCAAGTAAGCAACAGAAAACCATCTCAAACAGAGGGCTATACTTTGCTAGTAATGTTAGCATAGTAACATGAGAAACTAGAAAAGGACCCATGAAGAATTGGATTACTGCATATAGGCTGGTTTCTGTCAGCAGAGCTAGAGAATGAAGTGTATAAACAGGCGCATTGTCAATAACACAAACACTCTGGGATATCGATAACAGATACAGTGATTAGCATGGATGCAGAGCTAAAAAGCTCCTAAATGCTGTAAAAAACAAAACAAAACAAAACAAAAGACAAAATAAAACAAAACAAGACAAAACAAAACATGACATTATGCCTTATGAAAAGTATGTTAAAAAGGGCAGATTAGATGAGAGGGCAATTCACTCCAGCCTGAGCAATGCTGAGGACCTTCCCCTCTCTTTCTTGTGAGCCAGCGATACATGCTGCTTTGTGAGACCGAAGGTCTCATGGTAGCCTTGGCCTGAGGCTGAGAATGTGGTACTCCCTCTCGTCTCCTCTTCTTTCCCCACACCTGACTTATGCTGTAACCTAACTTAGCCTTTTACCACCTCCCTCTTCCAACCCTGAGCTGTGACCCAGGACCGCTTGCCTTAAAACCCATTCTGAACTTTGGGGTTTTAGGTCTTGAAGAGGAGAAAAACTGTAGAAGAAACAAGACAAAAAAACTTTCAAAAGCCCTTAAGAAAGTTAGTCAACTACTTTCAATGAAGTTTAAGCTCCTAAATGACGTAATATCCTTTTGAAAGGAACAATCTTATGTCTGTCAGCTCACTAAGAATATTTAAACATCTGCATATTGTTAGTCAAAGTATTTCCACTCAACTGGCGCCAAAAAATTCTGATCATACCAGCTGATGTGTATTTGCAACTGTTTATCTCCTTGGCTGATATTAAACGGATAGCAACCATGAGCAGCTAACTTCAAAATCCATTCCACAAATTTTACACATATTAATCAAAAGATAGATGCCCTTGCACTCCTCAATTAATGGCAATATTGAAGATTGAAACAAGAAAAAAAAGGTCACTGTCTCTGTATCATAATGACTGACCTAAGCTTCTAAATATGTATTAAATACTGTATTCCTCGTTATCTGTGCAATGCAAATTCCATTGTCATTTATTAGATTTAACATTTTACTCAATTGAAAGGACTAAATCATATGATAAGAAAGGCAGATCATGCCTCAGGCTTTGCAATAAGTTTACGTAGCTAGAGGTTTCTACATAGCTTGATTAACTGTATTGTAAAATAATGTGTAAACTTATAAAATTTTGTTTATTTACCACAAATTAATTTTTTTCTTTACCTCCATAATTATCTGTAGACCTGGTAGATTACCTTAAGAATTATTGGCTGACATACAAGTAATATTTTCTGCCTCAGGAAAATTATTTAAGACTAATGAAATCACTATGGGTTTCCCTTTTTGCTTCTAGCAGTATGCACATAAGATGCAATCTACATTCACCATGTCCAGGTTAATTAAAAAAATAGTTTATTTAGTTCAGTGACCTTTCAAATAACTTCAGTTGAAGACAAATGACACCCCAAAGACTGTTTATCCTTTCAATATATAGATGTGTACTATAACGGACTGTACTCTTTAGAATGATCATAAGTACCAGATTTAAAGTTAAAGCAGGCACGGAAGTAGGTACCAAGAAGGAGAAGACAGGGAATCCCCAGATCCTTTTCTACTTTTTCAAAGTCAACTGAAAACTCTTTTATGTTACTTTGAACTATAAGTGGAAATTTACTTTTGCTTGCAGAGACATTTTTTTTCTTGATTCCTTCCTGTATCATCAGTTTTGCTAATGAATGTAATTTTTATATACCAACAGAGTCAGCTATATCTGTGAACCAGTTTCGAAGAAGGCATTTGATCTTCCCTGCATCATGGAGGAAACATTCTTGTAAAGCACAGCTACACATTTGGATAATGGATAATATGCAAGGAGAGATTGTCTAGAAAAAAAGCTAAGAGAAAAGAGGAAACAGGTGGGGTAAAAGCCCTTGTCTCCCTCAGCTGTAAGGCATTTCATGGTAGGAATCAAGTTGCTGGTGTTCCCTTGATGGCTACAGCTAAAGACACAGGAGCACCCAAGCTGCACTGATGCAGTGGGATAGAGCTCACTATGGTAAAATCCAGTTTTATGAGGCCTGAGTGTATAACACCTCCCTTAACGCCTCTCACATTTCTGTTTCCATGGGAAGCAAACCTCCAGGTTGGAGGGGACATACAACGGGTCGGCCAGCTGGGCAATGAGTGACCAGGGCTGCAGGATACTAAGCTGACTGCAATACTACTGACACGCTCTCAGAAAAAGCACAGCTGAGACAATACTATAATTTAAAATGTTCAAAATTACTTCCCTTATTTTCCTTACTTTTAATGGAGCAATTTTAAATTTTCTGGAAGTTTAAAGATTTTAAATATTAATTGTTGGCCAGTATTAGAAAATGTTATTTTATTCTGAAAATATCTCAGCAGGAAATTCAAAATAATTACTGAAAACTGCCCATTTTTCTTCCTCTGGCTACAAGTCAGTCACTGGAGGGAATAGTCATAAAGAAAATTCATATAAGGCATGTCCGGAAGAGATGACTGAAGGGAAGTAGGATGGCCTATGTGCTGGCAAGTAGAGAATGGAGAGTAAAAGACAACAAAAGAAGAAAATCAAAACAAGCTGAAGAGAAACTATAGAGTGCCAGAAACCTTTGGAGCATTGGAATGACCTGCTCTGCCAAGATGCCTGCAACTTTAGGCTTAAGAAATCCAAAGACAATAACTGCTCTGTCTGCCGCTAATGGAAGGCATCAGCCACAGTTTAGAGAGGTGAATCTGCCAGACCTTGTGAAAAAAGTGTTATTTTACCAGTACTGAATATTTTTACATTTGTCAAATATCACCAGTTCAGCTAATGCTCTCTATCTAATCTTTCACTCCCAGCCAAGCCACCGAGACAGTAGTAACAGCAGCTCCATTATGTGTAGAAACTCATCCCTGAAGGAAAGAGTCTGACATGAGCTTGTGCTTTGGTGTTGTAATCCCGACAGATGTGGAGTCATTTCTTTTAAGGCCACATCCGTGATCTGCAGAGCCATCAGTAGTTTAAGCCATTGGTGACTTAAGGCAAACTGCATCACTGATTCCATATCAACACACAGTGCAGAAAAAATACATTTTTCCTCTTGGACCAAACAGCTGGCAAGCACATGGAAAAGTAATGAAAAGCTGAAGAAAAACTTGCCATAAACAGATGCAGACCAGGTTGAAATTTCAGAAGAAGATATATAATCAAGAATGTAGTCATTTTCCACCTGTAACGAACTTACTCAACACTTAGGCAAAAGTTTCCTGTTATAAACATGTCAAAAGGGGAGACTGAAAAAAGGAAAAATACAAAAAAATTCCCAGGTAAAACCCCAGGCAATACAGAAAGTGAATAAAGTATCCAGTGTAACAGATATTTAACTGACTTAGATGATTATGGATCTAGAACTATTCAGTGTTATACCAGGCAAAGATTAAGATTTTGAAGTACATCAGTGGAAACAGACATTTTTAGGTATAGCGTAGACAGATACTATATAAAAAAAAGGATCTCTGCGATACACAGAGGTACAGAGATTAGAAAAATACACTAGAAAGGTATTCAACTTTTAGTCAGATTTGTCAGTCACATCATCAAACAGAAAAAGACAAACATTAAAGAAAGTAACAAATATGGGGAAGTTTACATTGACTTAGTATGTTTTCCTTTTCAAAGATATTCTTCTCTTATAATACACACTCCGTTCAGTGGTTGACTTCACTGTACAGCCAGCTAAAACAAATAACTTCTTTCTCCATTTCCGAGTGTTGCTTGCTCTTATTTTTATTTTTATTTTTCCATAATTTGCCTGTTGCTTTCACTTCAGTATTTCATCTTATGGTATGAAAGCAGCATTATCAGGGTAGATAGTAATATTCTGGCTGTCCCAGGTGCTTTATAGTCTCATTACAATAATGTAATGATGCAACTTGATTAAATTATTGCTCCCCATGAGAATTCAACTTCTTTGGTTTCTTCTTACATACCTGAGCTATGAGAGAGCAATAAGAGATTTCTGACATGCCCCATTGTCTCATGGACACTATTCTGCTGCTGGTATTTTAACTAAACAATTCATCATCTGATAGTTACATTTCCTTTTTTACAAACCAGAAGGTAAAAAGAGATAAATTTCCCCTACCATGTGAAACTCCTCAGAAAGGGAAAAGGAGCTGTGCAGGCTACACATTCAGTTGTGTACAACTTTTCCACACATTTAACTGACTCCTTGATAGCCAAAGTAAAGGCTTCTGTACTCAAGGGAGAAAAAGCCAACAAGAAGTCCACTAGGGAACTCCTTGTTCAGTTACCTAAAAAAGCTCTTAGATACCATGGTAATGAGAGCCTAGAATAGATCTAAGCTAGATATATACATTGTAACGACTACCTATTGTGCTACCAGTTTTCCACAGGTCTGCGGGAGGTAGTCTTAATGATAAATTATAGTGTATAGTGAGAGGCTACAAGAATGACTCAGTTATCATCTTCTATTTTTAGTGTTACACAATTCTAAATAATATTAAATAATAATTTATGTACCGGATGTGATCATTGTAAATAACATGTTCAGAAGATGTTCATATCTTTTGTTCCTATGGCTGGTACAAGCTCTTTTCAGCATTGCAGCAGACGCTGTGGCTATTTTTTGATGAAGAGTAGCCCTCACAGTGTTACTGTTCATAAGAACATGACAGTACTTTATTTCCTTTGACATCCTTTCCACTTGCACATACAATGGGGATATTTTTGCCTTGTCACAGTTTGGATAAAAGTGACAGAGTGACTTATATCTTTGAGCTCTCATTTCCTCTTTTAATTCTTACTGAGGCTTGGATGTTAAGCAAAAACAGATTTTCAAGCATCAGTAACAGCTACATAAGAGCATCTCCTTCCACTAAAACCTGAAAAAAGATCAAAAGTGTGATTACTAATGAGATGCTGATGGAGTGTCTTTCTATGATAAATCTTCCATGAAGGACAACTGTATCCTTTAGGTCTTCTCCTTTCTTTAACACATGTGTGATCACAGTTTAACAATGAAAATGCTTATTGACATCTCAAACTTTGGTCTTCATCCTTTTCGCACTCGTTTGAAAGCTGTTTGTGTTTTTCTTTTTTTTTTTTCCTTCCCCCAGGAAGAAGTGGCACAGGAGACACAGGGCCAAAGTCACTCGATAGGGAATATCTACTATCTACCAAGTATTTGTGTTAACAAACAAGAATTCATCTGAGAATTATCTTCTCCTTTTTTTTTTTTTTAAACAATAAAAAAAGAAACCTGTTATGAAATGTTTTTAATGTGAGCCTTCTCTATCTATACTGCATAATTACTAACATGTTGTTTAGGAGGTCATATTCATCAGTCTGTTTAAATCAACTGTGCCAGCTGTGCCATGTAAAGATGTGGGCAGCTGGCACTGGTACCTGCACTCCAGCCAGCAGCCCAGGTGGCTCCCGTGAGCCCCCTGTCCAAAACAGCTCCTCTCTGGGCTCAGCCTTGCACTAAACCTCTCTCCTTCTCCCAGCATCAGGCCCTCCCACCCCTTCCACTTCCTCAGGGCTACTGTGGATCCAGAGATCCCATTACATTTTCTAGGACAAAAAATGAGAGTTTGCAGGGAATTTGGAGAGTGTTCATAGATGGACTAAAAGGGGGTTCCTGAATAAACAAAAACTTTCTTTGGAAACAGATGTTATCTAAACAGAAAATATGCACCAAGTTCATTAAATGGATATGAATCTGTTAGGCAACTCCAACTGGGATTTTGACTGAGATGATTTTCATCATATTCCACATTTAAGACAGGAGAAAATATATATGTTTAAATCACTACTGCGAGGGAATTTTGATTAGAGGCTGATTGCTCAGCCAAGGCAATGACTTAACTTTAAACTTTTGGCTGAAAAGTTAAAAAGAAGCAATCAGAATATCAGAACAAATGTGGGTAATCAGTAGTTACATCTTACATATATATATATATATATTTTTTTTTTTACCCAAGGCGTTGAGATGCATCTACAGCATTTATATTTTTACATTTATTTATGCTTTTCTGCATAAATTTATTTCTCTCTATATAAATGAGTAAATCTGGAAAGGTAGTAGCATTTGTTACTAAAGCAACCTTTGAACCTTTCATTTGTACTGAAAATCCTGCTTGTTTTCCTAGTGTTTCCTTTGACTTCACCAGAAATGAATCACTTCACCTCTTCATAGAGTGAAGCACATGAATGAGGACACTTAGAAGAGGACCTAAGTCCTTCCATGTACCCGACTTTCAATTAGGTCAAAGAGAGCTTTTCCTTTCAGGCTTTGTCTCAATATTTTTGCTTTCCAGTTTGCTTCAAAAGAGATTTCTTCTTTAATGCTGGTTCTCAGTGAGGAAGAGACTGGAACAAAATACCATGTCTGCTGCATCAAGGGCAGAGGAACCAAGAGACTTTTCTTAAAGTCTAGCAGATTTGGTTTCTCTCCTGCATAATCATAACAAAGACTCACAGTCGATTGTGCCTTCATGACAGATTTTCTGTGATGTTTCCCTTACTGGGGCCACTGAATGATCAGATCTGACTCATGGTTTACCAATAAACACTTTTCATTATTGTTGGTTTGTGCCACAGAAAAATGTGACCTTCTGGCATTTGAAAATGCTGAGGCAACAGTGGCTGTTTTCTGAAATTCCCTTGAGATAAACATTACCTTTGTGCTAATTGGATGGTTTTGCTGGTTGTTGAGTTTATCTCCAGATATTCTCTCTACATAACGTAGCCTCACCTGCAGAAGAATAAACTGCAAATCCAGTTGCAAGAGGAATAATTATGCTCTACACCACTACAGCTCTGAGAGAACAAGACTGTGGGTCACAGGGTGCTTGTCTCATATACTAGAGCACAGCATATTTGAAAAGGGAGAAATGTTTTCAAACAGTACTTTGCATATTGCTGTATTTTCAAATTTAAGCTAGAGTTATGATTAAAGAATTTTATTTAATTTGATTTAAAATGCCGGGCAAAATTATATGCATTGTATTATATATTGTATACATATATATTACTCTATAATATACATACTACATATATAAGGTATATTTAACACATAAATATACATACATATCCGTATTTTAAAATCCTCGTAATTAGCTATGTTAGTACACTTAACAAAGCAAGCTGATAAACCAACACTGCTCCAAACAGCCTCCTTGTAACACCAGTCTGACTCCCAACAGCCTCCCAGCTGCTGCCAATTTTCCTTCTCTAATTGGTTCCTGAACGTCCAGCCATTTTGTTTACAAATCAGCTTTGTCTGTTAGTCAGTTTAGTGTGTTTCAAAAGTCCTGTAGCATAACTGGCTAATTACTTACTAATTAGTAAATAGTGATTATGATTTTTCCTTCCATAAATTCCTGCAGCCTTGTTCAGGTTTAGTTTTTTATTTAGGGGCATCGATAGGTACGATTTAAACACAGTTTGAATATTTATAGAGGGAATCTGGTTTTGCAACCTTTAATGTCAAAGTCCATCTGAGAGCAATTCCGTGCAGGGAGCATGTCTTTGTAGCGTGAACTGCAACACGGCCTCAATGTCAGTGACATGAGTGTGCAGCAATAACAGAAGCCATGAACACTGTGACTCCCCAGCTCCTGACAGGTACTGATGCTTGTTGCCATGGCACTGGCTCAGATTCCTGCCAGTCCTGAGCTGCAGACTGTAGCCCTCCCTGTACCCAGCTGTCACTGTGTTGCAGAACATTTTCCTCTGATATCAGAGTACTCGTTTTTTTAACTAACACCCTCCATGTCTGGCAAAACAGGTGCAGACATAATGCACATATTTCCCCAAAATATTTGTGCATCTGATCTGTAGTTTTAGTCTGCATGCAGGCGTGGAGAGACAGAGAGAGAGATCCACTGCTGTGGAAGTCATTTGTGCGAGTAGGGCTGAATGACATTTATTCACTAAACTCCAGGAAATCCTCTCTGCTTCTTGCTGCACCCAAAGGCAGGGGGTGTGAGGGCAGCAAAATAGAGCAGATTACATCATCATTCATTAAGCACAGAGTCAGGGAGCTAGGGAGCTAGACATTATCCATGAAGCAGAATACATTATGCGGAGTTCAATGCTTGTTATCTATGAGTTTCAGGATATTCCTGAAGTATGAACTTTTTGAGATAATACAAATCACAGAATAAGATCACGTGCTTATTCTGCAGTACTCGGGACCTCTCTGAGCCAAATAAAGGAAGAGATGGACTTCTTGCCAGTTTTTGTCTTTGCTCATGTGTAAAGAACAGAAAACTTGGACGGTCTCAAAGGCACCTAGAGGAGAGGTGGAGGACAGCAGTTCTTGGAAATGTGCTGTAGCAGTCTCTGAAAGAGTGCAGGGGTTTTCGGCTAAGGCCAAACAGTGTTGTTGTTCCACATGCCCATCATGTGAGAGCTGAGCCAACCACAAGTTGAGCATGGAAATGCTTTAATTTAGCAAGATGGCTTGATTTCATACTTGAATAATCCATCATGAAGATATGCCTGAAATGAAAGGTGTTTCTTGTAACAACTGCAATCAAGATGGGTAAAATGCTAAGGCTACTGTATTGCTTTTCCAAAATGCATGCCATGTTAAATTAAGTTAAAATGATGCGCCGTAAACTGTGTTGTGATTTCCTGGTATCCACAACAGTTGACAATGAACAGCCAAGCTTGGCCCTGCTCCTTTTTATCTAGGAGTGGCCAAGATGATATTCCTTTTGTGGACTCTGTGCTTCAGCAGCAGGCAGAGAAGGTATCAGAAGCAGGTCTTGCTTTTCTCTTTCCCCTTGCCCTGCTCACATTTGTGGGCCTCCTCTGAGTAATGTGCTGCAGTAGGAGGCTTCCCAATGGAAGGGATGGATGATGAGAAAAGGATCCTCATCTTGTTCTGAAGCTTGAGGTCCCAAAGGAGCAGATCCCAGCTGCTCAAACATGGTCACACTGGCTCAGGAGAAGGGGCTAATGAGAATAGAGAGAATTCATCTCCTGCTGCCCACAGAATATTTATACATATATATGCATACATTTAAATATGTATCTTCTTAGAATATCATGTGGCTTTGTCTTTCTGTCATTACCTCTGTGTTACAGGCTTGGGGGAGGAGACACCAAAAGAGTTGAGTATCATGTTCATGTTCTGGAAAGTCTGAGCTCTGGCCAGTGATAGAAAGAAGAATGGTTTTTGTAATATCTCTTAAAGCCTTTCATAAACATTCATCTTTCTTACACAAACTTGCTTTTCCATTGTATTTGACTATTCATTCCTATGTTTTCCCAGTTGTGCAGTATATTGTAGGTCACCTCTTTGCCTGCCTACATGCCATTGCAATAATTTTCCAACCTTGTTTTTAGGGTTCCAGGGAGTACCAGAAGTACTGGCAGTACACAGAGAGAGGTGAATTGCAATTATTACTTTACAAAGTGTAAACTGAGGCAGAAAAAATTCCAAACAGGTCAATTTTGCAGGAAAGAAGCCAGGCCTCCGGAATACTTCTTCCCTGTGTTAACCCCTAGACCACAACCAGGAACAACATAATGTATTCTGGAACTAAACAATGAATTTTGCTGGCAAGTTCTGTAAGTCTCATGCTTTCTGTATTCACTAAAGCCTAAGCTAATGGCTTCCTTGAGCTTTGTGTGCACACTCCTCAGGGGTGTGTGCACAAGCCAAAAAGGAGGGAAAGGAGATGACTATAAATACTTGGCTCCAATATGTGTATTACATATGTCACAAGGGAAACAGTCAGAAAAGTTTGAAAAATGCAAGCCAGTGCAATTAATGCTGGCCAGAGGTAAAGTAACATTTTCAAAATCTCCTTTTAGTGGCGTTTCTGCAAGGGATCTTTATGTGCATGCAGAATATAAACATGCAGTTAGTAGGAGGACAAAAAAATAAATAATAATAAAGGAAACGTTAGCCAAGTATGCCAATTCAGCTCTGTATAACTCAGCTGGAGTTACCCAAGATGTGAATATGACTCTGAAGTCAGCAGTGGTTCCATTGAAAAATTGCACAAATTTATATTTTCAAAAGTAGTTTTCATAATAACAGTTTCATTATGCTCCAGAATAGAATGACCACATGCTGCAGAATAAATACTGAGATGGAACTGAGGGCTGGAACCATTCATCTAAAGGGAAAGAAAAAAAAAAAGGCTTTAAGGACAGACTACTAAAATCTTGCACATTCCACTTAATTCAGACTTGCTGACTTTCAGAAGAAGATGCAGAGGTGACAGTTTAAGGGAGTTTTCCATTGGCTGAGTCAAATTTCTTGCCTACCATAAAGGAGTAAAGAAAGCGGACAGTTCAGTCCTCAAAAGAATACATATCACAGATTTTATGACTAATCCCTTACTTGCTAGCTTTGATCTCATCTGGGAACCAACCACCTGACTTGAGAGATGTGGAGGCTAAAAACATCAAAATCACCTTCCATATTTTGAACAGCTGCGTTTGGAGAACCTGTGATCTAGGCCCTCTCCATGCTGTGTACATTGTCATTGACCTCAGACATGAACTCGAAAGAAAATTTTACTGTCTCCGAAGTTGTGTTTCATTTTTAGGATCAGCAGCTGGATGTAGCTATACACCTTTATGGGATATTTAGTTGCTGATCTGCATGGGCAACTCATTACTGCAACCTAACTGATGTACCTTCTGCTACCAGCAAAGACTTGTCTCCAGCGGATTTGGTTGATTGGAGCTGCGGGAGTGTAATAACCTTAAAGCATGAGATTTTCAGGCTAGCAAATCTCAAATGGTTGGTCTTTTAACGGTAGCAGGGACTTCTGTGAAACCTTTAAGGAAGTAGGGACAACTTCATGAGGTGTCAGAACAAGAGCTGGCTCTCATTCGCATGAGATGTTTTATCTTAAGGGCTCTGTAAAGTAAAAGCTAGAGAAATAAAAGAGAGTTATGCTTCAGCAGGGCACTTAAGCAGTGTTATCCCACCTGTAAAGAAGTGAGACTGGTTCATGGTTTCACTTTGCAGGACACTGAAAGCACCGCCACACAGCCAAACTGTCACAGTGTCTTCATAGCTGATACAGGAAAAGGTGCTCTCATGCCTTCATCATTCTGAGATTCGAAATGCACGGAGAAGCCAAATGGGTGTCCGAAGGGGATGGCTGAAATATGACAGAATTGCACAAAAGTAGTAGAGAACTGAGGGGAGAATGTTCTGCTCAGAAAAAAAATAGGTAGAATGTGTTCTCTCCCTTCCTTCCACAAGAAGGAAAGTCAGATCTTTGATACTCCCATTTCCTGACTCTTTAGGTTGGGCAAAGTTCCAAAAAATAGAGTATTATGAAAACAAGAAGCAAAAAATACAATGAGTTTGAGGTCATATTCACAGTATTTCATATGAAAGCACATCTTGCACAGGTTCACCATTCTAAATTCAGCAAAAACTCTCAGATGAAAAAGCATGAGTAGAAGACTTGGTTATGGAAATACATTATTCTCCAAAACATGAATGCTTTCACCTCTTTCTTTGAAGAGACATGACATACACCCTTACTGTAAGCAAGTCAGAGCATGTACCTAAATGGAGCATATCTGAAAGTTATCCACACAGGACCGGTTTAGCTGGTATAGTCACTCAACACTCCGTATTTAAGATGCACAGAGTGGTGGTATATGTGGAATACTTTTTATTTCTTTGTTTCCTGATAGGATGAAAAGCAGCTTGTTTGACTGCTCAGATACCAAACGCCACTTGTTAGTAGCCATTCTGTTATAAATGTTTGTCAGTGGTTGTAAACACTGTGGCATTCTGGTGTTCTCTCCACAAAACATTATTTCTTCTTGCAAAATGTTTCTATTATTTTTTCTTGGTTGTGATTCATCTTCCTTAGCTCAAATGGGAGAAATGGGGGCGGGGGGGGAATTAAAAACAAACCAAACCAAACCCTAAGATCAAGATGTAATTTGAGACAAAATTGTTTTCAACAAAAATAATGGGTGGAAGCAGCAGTTTGTAGAGAATTGCTGATGTTGGTGGTCTGCACTGCCTTTCTTTGAGCAGTGCTGTCATAGTACAGTACTGTTGCCACACTCTAAAAGAAAAGTGTTTTTTTCTTTCCTTTCGAGGACAAAATTATAGGTTAAACAATTGTTTGGTGGTTTTAACTGTGCTGACACCTGAGAACTACATACAGAGGTGGGTGTATTAGAACCAGTGATCTTTGAAAATACCACTTATTTTGATGTGTTTTTTTCACTACTTTAATCATTTTTCCTTTCACATCACATTCACTTTCCTGCATATAGGAAGTGCAATAAAAAGTCAGTCATATCTTTTTACAGTAAGATACCAGAAAATACAGTGACAACAACAGCAGTCCTTTGTTTTTTGGGACAAACTATGGTTAGGAAGTCTAGAAATACTTCTTTTTCATTTAGCTTCCCTGGTGAAAGTTATTTTCATAAGCCTAACTGAAGGTAAAAGACTGATGGTGTCAACATCTCCTTCTCTCATGAGGAAACTATTATTTGACCTTCTAATGCCACTGCTGGCTTTTGTTTCAAATGCTGCTCCCTCATAAATTACCATATTCCTCAAAAGTTTAAAATTCCCCTTGTTTCCTCTCTTTGTGCTTATGCATATCAGAGGCCTCTGAGCGCTTGCAATGAGGGATGACGCCAATCCTTTTCAGTACAGGAATGTTCCCAAGGAAATGGACGGCTCCTGGGCCCAAGGGAGACAGGGAGCAGAGCAGGATGTGCTGCAATACACAAAGCAAAGTCTCTCTAGCGAAGGCGATGCCACCTGCAAGGGAGAGATGGACAGGATGTGAGTGATGCACAGGAAGTGATGCAGGCAGGAAACATGAAAGCCAAGTGAAGAGAATTCCACAGTAAAACAGGAAAATGGTTGAAAGAAAAGAAAGCTAAATGACGTGGAAGAAAGATGACGGAGCTGTAGTGTGTTTTGTTTTCATTTGGACTAATAGTAAAGCTTTTGCAAAACAACTGAGGTGTGCTTCCTAAACCAATGTAGCATGGAGACCTTTGCAGCTTAGGTGTGAGGTCTTGAAGCAACCTTCGGAAAAGCCTTGTAGGTTGTAAATGTCTTGTCTGCATTTGTACGCATTTTGTGTTACAGCTGTATGTGCACAAAGCATAATAAAGCCTATATGTGCTTCAAAAGGATCATTTTAAATAGACAGTAATCTCAAATTTCCTTCCCTATCAAAATCCCTTCCATGGCAAAATCTGGACATAAAAAGAAAGATTCTATCTCACACCAGTGATTTCAGCAATTTTGCATCCAAATTGTACCAGTGTCTCTGCCATTTGAATCAGGGTCCATCTATTTTCCTAGGACATTAAGTTTGACAGGATGTAGACTGGCTCTTGACATATGCTACTCTGTATTTCTACAGTTTAAAGCAGCTCAGGAGGAGTCTATTTCTTCCTTTCAGTTTATTTCCAGTGTCACTAGTATGTAACATTAATGACGCGGTTATTCTATCCCCATAAGGAAAACAAACAAAATGAATACAATTTTAGAATTATATGATACTTCGGTTTTCAGGAAATTGCACACACTAGTTAATAATACACATTACTACTTTTACTACCTCTACTACCTTAGAAATATGACATCATCATTTCCTTCACACACAGTTTGCAAAAACACACTACAAAAAAAATATGATATTACTAATGTCTCAGAAGTATTATTTACACAATTTTAGTTAGTCATATTAGGCTGAACTGAGCCTTCACAGAAGAACATTGTAAAGAACAGGTATTTTTATTGTCTGTGTAATTATTATTAAAAATATCTACTATTAAAATTTGTACTGTTAGCATTCATAAGGGTCCAGGTTCATTTCTTACATCGAGATAAATCCAAAGGGACTATACTACTAGACCGTTCTCTGCTTCTGCTTTTTTTCAGGGCCCTGAGCTGCTGCAAATGGAACTTTCAGATTATTAAAAAAACAACCGTTCTTTCTGAGATAGCAAAAAGAGATGGCGAGTACAATGTATAGACTCTAATACGAGCATATCACAAGATGGAGCCAAAGAGACTGGATGGGGGAACCGGAATGAAAAGTGTAAGTGCTGAGAAGAAAACAATTCTTTTCTATCTTGTAACTGGTAAGAACTCCACCGTCTTCAAAGACCTATTTTCCAGTAGTGCTGTAATTCACATGCCCCTTTCACAAAACGATCACTTTCAGGCAAATAATATAATGCTGAAAAACAGTGTAGTTTTATGTATTTACAACAAAGAGTATTAAATTTTGGACTCTATCTTGAAAATAAAGTAAAACAGAATTGCTTCCCATTAAATAAACTGCTAAGAAAAAGTGCTTGCTCAGAAGACGACAGGCTAGAACCTAGCAAAGTGAGGGAAAGGGCTTTTAACCTGAAATACCTTGGGGTCTCTTCATCTGCTTGCTAAGTTCATTTGTAACTTCGGCAAGGTATGGGGTAATATAAACTGCCATTCTCCAATTGTGATTAATTGACAGTACAGCTTTGGGAGCTCAGCCTCTAGTGCACTTTTACAATGAAACATGACGTTGCCTTCAGTGTTTACACAGCCTATTCCTGAAGTCACCCTGTTGCACTAACATAACAATTGCTTTTGACCTCACTTCTGGACTGGACCCCAGTCTGACTTAAAACAATTCTTCCTGGGGTTCACGTGACCTGCATCTTTTGAAAGGGCCGAGGAGCTTTCCAGAAGAGGCGGAAATGAGAGGTGGGCATGGCATTTCCAGTGGAAGAGGTCCTATTTGCAAAGCACACATTTTACATGTTCGTTTGCTTTGGTTTTGTTGGTTATATGATAAGCTTGAGGTGAAGACAGACTTTACATATTGCTATCTGATAACGCTGTTAGGATGAAGAAAAAAAGCATTGTGTGTTCCTGGTGAAAGGAATATTTTTGCCATTCGTGAACGATGCCTCTCAGCTCCAGCACTGGCAGGGCACACCAGTCTTAGGGTGGTGATATTAATCCAAAACCTTTATGCTGAAGTTCTACATTGCCTAAACTTGGGTTGCTTTGGATTCATGTGTTCAGATCTGTAAAGTTCAAAGGTAATCTCTGCTTGTTGACTTCTTAACAGATTCTAGAAATTTGGCTTGATAGATTTAGTTTAATTCCCAGGAGATGTAAAAAAATAAAGACCACTGACATGGTTTTTGCCTTGCAAAGAGCCACAGTGTTGAGAGTGTTCTTTCATGCACTGAACAGATGATGCCCCTAGCTGGGGTGGGGGGGGCCCCGCCTGCTCAGACCACACAATCTGTGAATAAATACGAGCTCTGCTTACCAGAACTGTTGATTCAGATCATAAAGCAATTTCTGTTTCTCCCACATGTTTATCATCCTCATTCCCTGCAGTGATGGAGACCTGCCTGTTCAAGTGCTGTTGCACAAATGCCAAATATAAAGGAAGACATAGCTCCCTCAGCGGAAGGCTTATTGAAATCAGAGCAGTAGCCTGCAATCTGGTGCTCACAGACTCAGATTCTAATTTTTGCTGAATGTAACTGCTATCCAGTTAGTTCAATGAAGGCTTATACTGTGCTGAAGGTGGATTTTTTTTTTTTTTCTGAAGGAAAAAAACAACCGGTGAAAATACATTCTATCACAGATCCACAGAACAGTGAGTGGGAAGCTTCTTTGGCCTAATGTGTCTCTGGCCCTGTTTTTACCCCTGTCATGGTTCCTTCATGATTCTTGCTTACAGAAAGACAATCTGTGGTTGTATCCTATGCCATGCAGCAGGTGCTCTACCCATGAAATTGGGTCAAAGCCCAAAACTAGTCCCTTTCCTGGCACAAGAGGCTTACAGCTCTTCATCTGTGGAGCTGAGGGTTAGATTTACTTCTCAGAGACTGCCAGGGAGCATTTGCTTACTCGGCTTTAGTTATTACACCATTGCTTCTGAGCCCATTCTTAACTCTGTGGAGATGTATGGGAAAAATGCTACCTCTATCCTGGTTTCAGAACCAAATGATTCCTGATAGGATTATATAACTCACACTGTATTTCAAGGGTGTCTCATGTGGGCAATAGATTGGATGCAAAGTTATTTTTATTTTCACATATCCATCTGCCACAATTTATGTTTTATCAAAGCAGTTTACACAATTCCAGGCAAGGCTGTTAAAGAGCATTGGTTTCTGAAGTTGCCATGGATACCAAGCAACAAGTTTTTGGTTTATGACACAATAATTTTTTACAATTCCGTGTTTTGTTTTGTTTTTCATAACACTAACTTCTTCATCCAGCCCTCAACCACGGCTTGTGACAAAACCTTGACAGAAAGGACTTAGTGGTCTGAATGTGAGGATTGCACTGCCTATAACAACAAGGAACCAGGCAAAACCAGACTATGGGCATAACATTTTAGTTAGGCTGAAAGCAGTGACTACACAAGGACATGGTGTTTTCATGAGTCATCCAGGACAAAGTATCTTCCTCTTGAGCATGATCCCATGCTCATTAAAAATTTCCTTGAAGTTTTTTGAAAGAGTATGATTTTTTTCTTTAATTTCTTGTCAGGAAATGTCTCTTCCTGTCACATTCAGTGTGATTCAGGCCAACTGTTTGTCAAGATGCCCCCTTCCTTTACAAACCCAAGCAGTCTCATTGTTGAATTTGTGAATTAGTATTCCACTTTATAACAACTAAACTTTCATATGTATCCGGTACCACACAACCCTTTGCTTCACAGTGCCAGCTGCCCTTTTATCCCAGAGGACAGCTTACAGCATTTCAGTGATGTTGTGCATATAACAGCAGGACTTTTTAAAGCACTTCGGGATCTATCCTGACAAACAGTGCTCTATAAGTGAAAGCTGTTATTAACTGTCAGGAGAAGTGTGATCCTTCTAAAATTCCATATGCTTCTCTCTTAGCCAGCTGTAAAAGTTTTCAGAGACCTTTTTCCTTCCTATTTTTCTTGCTTTTTCAGACCAGATATGAGATATGTGATTTATCAGCACTGAGATTTAGTTGTTGTACAGCAATATGTCTTAAAATATGTTCTTCCAAAATGTGCTGCAAATGGAGTTGTGATGAATCCAGTGAAAGTTAAAGGCAAACAGGTTCCTTCTGCAGAACCCGACTTTAATATTTGACTAAGCCCTTCTATTCAGTCAAATAAATTCTGGACAGCTGAAAGAATTGAAAGCAGATATTTGCTTATGTAGGAAAGCTCAACCCCTTTACTAGTCCACATAACTTGGTGTTTAATGAAAGTGAAATATTTTTCTTACAGGAGGAGGAGTCAGTGATCTTTACTGCTGTCAGGAAAAGAAGTGGAAATTAACATCAGACTAAATCTATAGAATTGATCAATCTAAAAGTACATCTACAGGTTCAGAAATAATTACAAATAAGGAGAAATAAAGTTGTCTGCACTTGGTAGGACTATAGCAGGATGAATGCAGAGATATAGTTGATAGGGATGTAAGAAAACCTTGAGTGTGCAATCCAGATGTATTTCATGTCTATCTGCACTCCCTAGCTTTCTATCTGAGCTGGATTATACTGACCTTGTTAACATTGGACATGGCATCACTGATTAACTCACAAAAACTGTGGCAGCTGGCATGTGTGAAGCATTTTTTTTTCATTAGCAGCACCTCAGCTAGTTAGACATGCACAAGTCCAAATCCACACATGCAAAATACTGTGTTTTGGATGCTCTTGAGCCCTGAAATTGATTAGACTGCCATTCTCAAAGACGAAGCCAAAATCCTTTCTTTGTTTCAAAAGGAGCAGCAATAGTGTATGGTTAACTGTTCCTACCAGCCTTAGGCATAAGCAGTCCAAGAGATGGGTTGGAGCCCACGTTTCTGGTGGTCCTCTTGGCCTGGCTTATCTAAGCTACTCTGCCTTCTGTTTGCCATGGTTCAGCTATTCACTGGTACCTGCCTTTGTGATGGATATTCTCCTTGGACATACATGAGACAGTGCAGCTCTTTTTTAAATAGAAGGCAGCTGTGAATCGCATTGCCTGTATGACTGGATAAAGAGATTACCCATGATGGGCATCGCTGGGCTTGGAGGTCTTGATAAAGAAAAATTGGAGGAAGAATTAGAAATGGCCTGAAAAAAAAAAAAAATGGAATAATGGCATCAAATTTGGAAGGAGAGTGAGAGGAGGCTAGAAGAAGTTGGGGGAGTGAGAAGGGGAGGAGTGTCAAAAAAACCCCAACCAACCAACCATAGTGGAGAGGATATGGGGTTAGAGTCCTGGCTGGAGAGGGAGAAAGTGTGATATGAAAATGGTTCAGGGGACACTGACTGAGAATCAAGACTAGGGTTGAGGTATTTCCTCTGTGAAGCATTTTTCCTTTACACTCAATTTGTTACATTGATTATAATACTATTATCAGCCCACTAGATAGCAGGATGTTTCTTATACTTGTCTCTCTCTGCTAATTTCCAAATGAAGCATGGATTGGCTGTTTGCCAACATAAAATTAACAGTACTTTTCTGCCTTTTAAAATAAATATTTGAAGCTGTTAACTGTGGCAGAGAGTGCTAAAAGTAGCTTAAAACAAGATCAGTTCAACATGAAAGCTTGTCTAAATGAAACATTTCATCCATGCACCTCCTGCTTTCTGTTTGAGCATTCTTATTTTGTTTTAAGAATACATAGTGTATATCAGTAAGCAATTGTTTTTTAAAGACCTTTAGTTCAACTGGAAACATTTTTCTCCTTAGAGAAAGCTTGTGTTTCCACAGACCTATTTATGTGGTTCAGTGGGAAGTACCTTAATGCCCTGTCTCTATTTACAGCCTTGACTAGTATAACACGCTTGTTTAGAACATGCATTTACCTTACCTCTTCTGCTCTGAGACAAGCAAACCAGCACAATGAATGACAGGCAACAGTGACAAGACAGCCTTGTATTTGCTGCAAGCTGCTGCTGAAAAGGCAAAAGAAAAACAGTCTGGAGCAACGAATTACCACTATTTTTACACTCACTAGTAACCACAATTTGATCCTTTCTACTCAGTAGAATTAGCTCTGGAGGAACTACCAGGAACCAGCAAATAATTAGCTGTTGACATAGCTGACAATTACTGATTTGGAGAGATGCTGGTGCCCTTAATACCTCCTTGTGACAACGACTGTTTGAGGCATTTTCCAAATTGCTTTTCTACAGTGATTAGTGACACTGATTTTTCACTGCAACTGAAGATATTTTGTTCTGTCTTTCATTTTACAACAGGTCTTTTCTCTGACTGAAATTGTAGCTGCACTTTATAACCTTAATTTGATGTCTATCATCAATTCCAGTGGCCCAAGAAAGTCAGAAGTCCAGTAATCCTTGTATTAAATAATACACTAAATAATTTCCTGTAATTTTCTTGAAAAGTTTTAATTAACCTCTTGATTTTTAAAGGTGTCTCTTCTGGCAGCTAAAATCCACTGGTTACTGAAAAGGTGCCAGCATTTTCACACTTTGCTGCTGGTCCTCCTCAAGCCTGACCTGTAGAGAGAATTTATGAAGAATTGCCCTAGCTCCTGATGCACTAAAATATTTTGCTTGATTAGGGCCTGAATTCATAGGAATCCCTATGGGTGCCAAACATATTTATATATTTAGAATATAATTATATATTGTTTTATGTTATATATATTTATCATAGAAGATGATAAAACCATGCTACTTCCAGATTCCTGGCCAATGAATGCTTGTGTCATATATGAGGGTTTCATAACATACGACTGGGAACGTCTCCCCTACTTTTTCTTCCCCAGACTTGCACTATTTTCAAGCATCAGGTGTGTTCCAGTTTACCATACAATTTTTGCATTATATGTGGGAAAAAATACGACCTCTTCTTATAGAGAGCGCTTCTATTAGCATATTGTATACTACTCTAGCATTGATTTGACAGCAATCAGCCTTGTGAAGACAACAGCAAAATCATCTGTATCTTCCAGTACCATTATTGTTTCCAGATTAATTGCTTATCTGCTGCAAATCGCTGCACAGCAGCTGAAGATAATGCCTCAGACCTGAAAACATTTACTTGCTTTCCTATATCTTGCTGATATAGTGTGATATTTGTCACACTTCATTATGTGGCAAACTGCAGCTACCTGACTCTGAACAAAACCTTTTTCTAGTTTACTCAGAGTTCATTTCCACTCTGCAGTTCTATTTATACAACTATCTTCTGTTGATACATAAACTAGTTCTCATCGACTTTCTTGTAATATGCCCGCCTGCTCAGCATGCTTAAAGAACGGTTCAGTTTTACTTGCCATGCTGATATTTTTTCTAAATCCAGTTATAAAGGGCTGCCTTAATTTTAGAGTGTATTACCTTTGTTTTCTATAAAGTAGCAGTAGGAATAGTTGGAAAAAATATTCTAATAAATTTTTAACAGTTGCAATTAGCCATTACTAATGAATAGACTGATTCTAGTCAGTCTCTCTGGATATGTTTCTATAATATACAAAACTATAGTCCCACAAGGAATTTTTTTTTTTTTTTGAGCATATTTTATGTCTGTGTTACTTCATATAATGATGTACTATGGACTTGGTTTCGTAGAACTAAATTTTATGCCCTTTCAGTGTTTCTAAACTCCACTCAGAAATTCAGTGCCTTGAAAGGATGGTTTTGAAATTATGTGTCATTAAATCACTTCACGGTTTTATAAGACTGGATTCAGTGTCTTCCGAATGCCATATGGATTCAGACTAATTTGTTTGAAGGTCTTTTTATGTTCTAACTAAAGATGACAAATATAATAAGCCTCTATGATCCATACATTGGGAATACTGAATATTGCAACAATACGTAGCAAACCTTATTCAGAGGAACATCAACTTTGTAACAGATTCTTCTGGTTTTCCTTTTACAAGTATCATACCCACATTCCTCGTGAATGCATTATTTATGATATCACCCTGCCTAATTCTTTTACTTTAGTAATTCTGCAACAATCAAACACTCATACCATGAACAGATCTTCACTAATATCAGTGTTCTTTTTCCATTAGCTTATCTTTCAACTTGTACCTTTTTAAAGACCCAGATATCTCCTTCCTTGTAAGGCAAACTACTTGTGTCACCAGGAGCTGCTCAGAATTTTATCAAGAAACATGACATGCATGTTTCAGTCATCTCATTTACTTGCTGTTTTACATTGTGTTCCACTGTATCCTCAGCATCTGGTTAACATATCCTAGCTATCTGCTATTATAGGATCTTGTCTTTATGTAAAGATGTTCCAAAGAAAGAAACATTGCAACTGTCAGAATTTAAAATAAATATCTACATATATTATACAGCTATATTGCTGACAATATTCTTTAAATAGTTTTATTCCTTCCTCCTATTTAATATCTCAGTAACTCAGTCCTGCCCAACTACACAGGCAAGTGAATTGTATACTCAGAACCTTATTTTCCACTGTAATATTCTAACTGGCCTTGATTGACCATGTTTCCAATATTTCAGATGTTTAATTCACTTTCAGCTTCCAAGCTGGCCTAGCTACTTGGGTAAGACACAACCAAAGACTGCATGCTAGTTATGCTAGTTCTTCCTTTTTGCAAAAATTTGGGTCACCAAGTAGAAGGTATATTGTGACAATCAACCAGTGGTGGCATTAGGATGGATGTCCCTCCTTTTCCGACAGTCATTTAGAGAAATGCCTTGTTTGTCCATAGGGCAGAGAGCTCCCTCCCTTTTTCCTTTTATGTTGATTCCTTTAACCTTTGTTTTACCTTTCCTCTCTTTGCCTTTGGATAAAAAATTCCAGCCTCACACTCACTCTCTTACACCCTGAATTGCTTTCTCTCATAGCTCTTATTTTCCACAGGGATCTCACATTACATTTTCTTGTGCTGCCATCCCTTTGCCATCCTTTCAGATCAGGATATGAGAGCAAAAACTGGCTGGAACTCCTCAAGTTTGTCAGTTCAAGGGAAAAAGACAAATTTCTCAATCATTTCCTATTCTGAAATGAAAGACTGGTGATTAAAGCTGTACAGAGATATCGAAAAGCAAATTTCATTAGATTTAAGAAATAGGCAAGCACCAACTTTCTTTTCAAGACTTCCAGGTTATACTATGAATGATTGAAGGCAGCAAGTTCATAACTGGGGGCCCCTAGCTCTTTGTCCATTAAAAATACCCAGGGAATGCATCCTCAAAGCCTTTTTTTTTTTTTTTTCATGGGAATGTGTACTTGGCATCAGCTTCAATAAATGCTATGATTTGCTTGGTCCTTTCTGTACTTGAAAGTACAAGCACAAGTTTTTGCATCTACAAAACATTTCTTCTCCAGTGCTTTCTGGTTGTCATGCATGGAAAAGCCAAATGTAGGGGCACAGATTAAATATATGCTTTAGCTAGACAAGTGACAGCACAAACAGGCTGGGGAGGAAATGCCAACAATCAGGCTTTCAAAAATAAGCTAGATCTGTTCCTTATGTTAACTTCTCCAGATGGGTGGACACTGTCACCATGGGCCAGGGGCCACACTGCTTGCAGCTTTTGCAATGTTGTGAAATATTTTGCATGAAACTGCTGCTGTGAAAACTTATATTAATTAGGAAACCACCTTCCTGTGTCTATTTATATGTAGACAAATCCCTTCCTTTTCCTTTTTTTTTCCACTTGAGGAAGCTGTGCTTCCCTCTTTTCTCACTGCATGAGGGAGAAGAGGTGGGGAGGAAAACACAGAAGAGGCCTGGGATTGAAACAAACTTCCTAGATCTATCTGGACCTCATCCCCACCTGCCTCTTTGTGATATATGGATGTCACCGGAGGGAACCCATTCTGCCCACAGGACTGGGCAGCATGAGTTTTCAGTGGTTAGGGGGTGGACTGTAAATCAGACACTGTCATCTGAAGTACAGCTGTCTAGCTAGCCTGGTGTCAGCTGCTGCTGATGTAAGTATGACATACATTTAGACTGTCCTTGGAAGTTACTAAAGATCTGTAGGTATAAAAATCCGCAGCCACTCCATGCAACACAGTATGCTCACTGAACATAATTTAAATATAGATTTAATTCAGTGCGGTTTTGCATATTTTTGCATATTTTTGTAAATACATTTCTCTATCCATCCCTGTGAGCTAGTAAATGTTCCTCAAGATGTACTTCTGTGACTTGAGCTTTTCTGTTGTTCAAGAGATAAGGTACTAAGGAGGAAGTCCTGACCTTGCTGAAGTCAGTGATAAAGGCTATTGTGTCCAGCAGGGTCACAATTTCACCTGGGTGTTTATTTTGTCTTCTAAAGGTCACCTTTGACAACTGTGTATTGACAGAGTATGTTTTGAGGCTATCAAAACAGCGACTTTGAGAAATATCTACTTAACTACTGGATAATAGCTTTCCAACTAACACCTCATGTAGAACAGTTTTTTAACAGAATTTTTAGATGTAAATATATCTTAATGGACGTTTCCAGTTAAGCAGAATGTTCTTAACGAGAAAAGAAAAAAAGATGCCTGCAATTTTAGAAAACTGCATTCTTCAATTTTTACAGCATGCTCATTTTCACAGGCTAGCAAATGATTTTCACTTCTTCCCTTAAAAAAAAAAGAAAAAAAAAAAGACTATTGTAAGACTGAGAGTAATCCCCAGTGGGCTTGATATTTTTCCAAAAGAAATTAAGAGCAGAATTCATCAAACATTAATGTTAAGAAGTCAGAAATTCTGGAATGTTTGTCCAAAGTCCCAAGACCCTGAGCAAACACTGTCATCCTGCCGGGCTCCAGCCGACAACCAGAGCCAAAATAAACAGAGGCAGAAACTCCATCTGACTGATCCTGTGGAAACAGCTGTAACCACTTAGGTGGAAAACCACCTCAAATTCTTCTCCCAGAAAACACTGATGACATGGGAGATGGTGAGCAGGAAAGCCCTGTCAGGGTCTCTCTTCAGCTGTGGTCAGGAAAATATTTTCTTTCTCCACAACTGTAAATAGAAGGGTTCAACCCTGGTCACAATAATATGCAATCACATAAATGTTAAATGCTTTCTTTTTCTTGTTGTTTTCTCTTGTGTATTTCATAACATTTGATCTTAAGATCCCTTCCACAAAGGTCCTATCTGCAAGAAAAGCTCTTCTTCCATAGGAAACCTGTGCTTGTATCCAAAAGTGTGACATGTTGAGGCTCTAGTGTTTGTGTTGAGATTGTTATTTACAAAGTTGTCTGAAACATACTCACTTCTTAATTTGCTGAAATGAAGCCAGCATTCAGACTAAACACCTTCTGTTCAGCCTTCTTATTATTCTCTTTAGAGGGCTTTTGTCAAGTGCTTTTTGGCAGAAAAACAAGAAGCATGTTGGAAGAAGTAGCAACTATAAACAAAGTTGAAGGAGAAAGAACTCCAACTTGGGTTGTCCAAGATGCACATGGCTTCCCTAAGGAACCTGACAGGTAGAGGAAACATAAAGGAAAAATGAAAGAGGGAGCCACTGGGAGGCTAACAAGAAAGGCAAACTGGATAGCTGCCTCCCTGCTTCTTCTTTATGTAAAATAATGCTTGTGCATACCGGATCTTTAAGGTGGGATAGAGAGCACCACAGGAACACAATCTGCTTTTGCTTTAGATTTGTTGCCAAAGACAATAATACTGGATTCCATATTTTTATAGGAAGGCAATGTTCATTTTCCTGAAATTTCCACTCTGGTCCAGGAATTATATTTAGTTTTAACCTATCAGCAAGCTCCAAACAAACACATAGATGGTAACACATTAAGATACTGCTAACATGGAAAATTCATTACTGTTTCTTGTCCTCTGTGTCTTCCCAAATTCGTCAAGACTGTAACTTACCTGTTTAACTGCAACTCTTTTCAGCTGTTTTTCCCATATTTCAGTTAAGAGCATCTTATTTTTCTTCTCTCTAACATAAGTCAATGGACAACAGTGCCATTGGTTTTCCTGCCAAGGCATGTTTCCAGAAAAAGTTATCATGTAAGAAATAGGAAGCTGAAAAAACTTGTTGTGATCACTATGGATGGATCTGCTACAGCAACTTTATTTAGTTCATGGATTAAAATTTGCAAAACAAGTGTTAAGAGAAAGTGATTGTGTGTTGTTTTTTTTTTTTTTTCCTGCTTGAGCATTTCCACAGGTGAATGAAAAAGGTGACAATAATTCCTGCCTGGATGGCACAGTTTAAGAAATGCTGGCACCATCAAAATATTGGTTTTGTGAAGGCACAACAGTACTCCATACAAAATGAGATTTATAACATTTTGTGTGTCCGAGTCAATGTTTATTCACATATTCTATGTATATTCTGTATATAACTGAGTGGCATATAATATGTTAAAAATAAATGGCCTCTTACAAGTTTCTGTAAAATTAAGCGAGAGTTATAACAGGCCTCAAACTTGTAACATTTCCTTATTTTTCACAAATCAGACTATACAGCTTATTCCATCATTATTATAATACATAGCATACTTTGAACTTTACCTTTCTTTCCCCAAAGTGTTCCCCCTGCTTCCACATTATTCTTTATGTTCACAGATCTTTCTTGCAGATCCCCATACAAAGTAGCTAGGGACTGTTTTTGTGACAACTTGAAGTTGCAATGGGCATATTTTTGTATGTATCATTCCAAAAAGAGGCAATGCGATATTCAATACAGATATAATCTCAGGTTATTTACCAATGCAGTAGAGATCCTTCAGGGATGTAGCTGCTTGAGATGTGTGTACAGGGTTATATTGCTTGAAATTCTCTCAGTCTTTGGAAGGAACAACTTAGATTTTGCTCCTTATAGAAGGTACAAACCGAAGAAATAGCCCATAAAATGAAGGGCAGTATAGGCATTTGCTACTTTACAAGCAATTCACTGCGGGACTTTTATATGAGTATAGCGTAACTAAATGGATTCAGGTTTCTGTGTTTTGCAGATGTCACTGTTAACACACGTAGGAGATATGAGCAGGAAAAACACAGAGAAACAACCCCTTATTTCTCAGATAAAAAAATCATTCTGACTGGGAAGGGGTAGAAAAGAGCAGAAACAGCGTGGTGGTGGAGACAGAAGGGTGGTGGTCTGGAGACAGAATCCACAGAAACCCTATGACTGATTGACTAATGCTACCTTGGCTGCTGGTGCCAGGATGATGTAAGCTGAAATGACAGAAAGAAGATTCCATTATTATTATATGTATCCTTTTTCCACAGCTGCAGCTGGATGGGAGCCCGGGTGCACAGAGAGGCCAACAAAACCCCTTCCTCAGAATAACAACATAACAAGAACATCTGCTGTAGCTATGAAGGTCAAATAGTAAGGTCCACAGTGGGATGTACCACAGATGACACCTCTCTTTGGACAGTCAGGCCCTTGGACTCAAATCTGATAATGGCATGTGATCTTTCTTGTGAGCCTCAGAGGAGAGGAGCAGGTGCAGTCTCTCAGTTTCATAACAAGTAAGTTGTCTTCAGGCCTTCTCTGCAGGGCTGGCAAGGGTGCGGTGGGGAACGACTCTCTGCCCAGAGCCCCCACCTTGCTCCTTGTTAAGATTCCCAACAGATACAGTAGCAGATCACAGAAGCCAGAGGATGAACATAGGATTGATACGGAAATGCCTAGAAATCTCTTGCAAGTCAGATTTGGGCAAAGTTGAGCAGCCAAGCTAGCAGCAACAAATCCAGCGAACAAGTAAGCAGAAAAAATAATGGAAGTCTTCGTTTGTGCTGGAGGTTTTGGCACTTAAAGCAAAACTGCATTCTGAAATGCTGGAGGGGAAAATGTAGCTGAAAGACATCTCTCTCTGTTCACATTGTCATGTGTTGCAGCTCTTTCTGTGACCCGTCAGCTCTTCTTGCAGTCTGAAACCAGTTCTCCAAGGATCACAGTCCAGTCTAAGTCAATCTGTTCTCTAATAGTTTCTTTGGCATTCATCACAGCACATGAACATGAAGAGCATCTGTCTAGAGATTAGTGTGGCTGGAGGAGCAGCTGTGTAGTTCCGCTACCTATATGCTTAATTACCTCCTATGAGGGTTCCTGGCTCAAAACAGTAAAGATCTTGGAGTGTGGGCTTTAGAAAAGCCTTAAAAAGAGCTACTAGTGTTGGATAAATAATGTCACCTAAATATCTGTCGTCATTTTTCAGCAAAAAGTTATTTCAATACTTGTGTCTTTTGAAATTGATTAAACTGACTAGTTCTAAAAATAGATTATATTACACCAAATTGCATAAACTCTTCATTGTTTCATATTGCGATCGGATGGGAACATGAGAATTTCCAACAGAAAAGCTATGAGCCGTGGTTAATTCCCTTTGCCGACTATGCAGGAAGGGTTAATTCCCTTTCACCTTTTGCACTTGTCTAATATTCTGAGAAGTACTTCTATTATGTACTGTTGTTAACCAATCCATCAATGCCTAGCATAATCCAGCACTAAGTACTGACTAATCTGGCTTCTTCAGGTGACATGATGGTTGGTTATGCAATAAGAAGGTTTTGCATCTCATGCTACATATCTAGCCCAGAGCAGTAATGGCTAAAAATGTTACCATTAGTTAATACGGAGCCAGATGGTTGGTCTATATGACATAATTGGAGTTCTCAGACCAGCTTCTAGTAGACTACTGCCCACATCATGAAAAACAAACAAATAGATCCATAAACACACGGTGATATCATCCTTGTTGGAAACCACAGTATAGATGCCAAAGGCAAAATAGCTGGTAGTGCTGAAATATTCTTTCATCGCTGCATAGGAGGATGTAGAGAGTCTGTGGAGTTAACATAAGGATGGTTATGCTTTTCTCTGAACAGAAGATGGATGGAGAAATATAAATCTGTCAGCTCAATCCTGTTTGTCAGCATGAAATTTCCTATTAGAAGAAAACAACAAATAAATCTTTAATTTTTGAAAAGGCAAGGGCCTTTTGGTTTTGCCAAGCCATCTGCTCCAGTCCCCTGCTACAAGGACTGAGCTGGTAACACACAGCCCTGAGGGTGAGATCCTAATCGTTAAAAACACAAGTTGTGCCAGAAGCCTGTTCAAAAACCTGACTCCTGGTATTCTGCGTATTAACCTCCCCAAACCATCCAGAGATTTGTCGATTGGCTTCTATGATCTACTCACCTAGTGTGAGTGGGCAAGATGCCATAGTAACAGGTGGACTAGGGCACAGATTTACCAGTGTACATGTGAGTTTGTGGAAACTAAGGAGGACTGTCTTCCCCTGCCAGAGTGTTGATTTACACTTTTTGAAAAATCCCTACATAGTATAAAGTACAAGGTATATCACCCTTACTCCTGCTTAAAGCTGGAATGATTCACATCAAAATCTTCAAAACATAGATTCTTTTTTCCTCCATATCACTGTGATTTATAACAGAGCCTTTACTTTTTAATGTGCATGAATGATTTTAATTCTTTTTTTTTAAATCTGAAGAATTAATGATTTTTACCTCATTATTCATTTGTTCCTAGCATTAAAAAAAAAAAAAAGTGTTATGTTAGAAGGATAAATGTTAGCTACAAATAATTTGGCCAAATCATATTATCCTCAAAAGTCATTTTCAGTGGGGTTTATTCAGGGTAGAAAGCAGGGTTAGGTAGCAAAGTGCCTAAATTTGCTGCAAGAAGGAGAAGGGATGGGGAAGTCTCATGTCCTTGAACTAAGTTCCTAAATTCAAAAGCGGAAAGCAAATCTTGAAGAAAAAGCCAGTACACTTAGCTTCTGATCATCTAGTTTACCCATAGGGAATGGTAGCCACCTATATGCATTTTGAAATATAGGCAGCCTTATGGACATGTGAGAGATTAGAGCTGGCTTTATTTTGAAGAAAGAAGTAGCATTATCTCCTGCTGTTCTCCTAGTAACCTTCTCATTATGTTGTTCACCCTAGGGCAGAAATCTGTCTTTTCGTTATACCTCAGTCTCTGTGTGTGTTCATATGTGTGGAGGAGGAAAAATGAAGGTGTATCTTACACACATACTGCAGTTTATGAACCTCTGGATGCTAGAAATGAAAGGAGGTGATATCCGCCAGCCTTCCTGGTGAAGTTGGGTCCATGAGCCTTCATGGACACAAGCCATGCAGGATCTACTGCAGTCATGCACTATCCTACAAGTGAACAGGGAGAGGAGTCTGAAACAGCTCTCCCCTCCACTAGCTGAGTCATCTAAGTTGTAGGATAGATTTGGTTTCCTTGTCATCTCCTTTTCTTTCTGTATGCATGACTCCTGCATTGCTGGCTGCAGGGCAAGTGGGGAGACCACTTGCACTGACAGTATTGCCCAGGGCCTGGTGGTCTGGATATTTTCCTGAGCCGCTGGCTCACAGGCACTCATGTGGGTAAAGTCCTAGTGTGTGAGTCCACACTTCCAGGCCCATTGTTCTCACCATCTATTGGTTTTGTGAAAAGTTTCCCTCTCTAGTTAAGTAGAACCCAGTTTCTGTGTGTTCCTTGGCATGAAAGAGCACCTAAAGCTAATGACTCAGGAAGATTTCTGGTGGAGAGGCAACATTTAAGAAGTTCAAGCACATAATGGGTTAGAAGGTCTACAAAGGAGTAGGACTGCATGGCTATAAGGTTGTATCATGACTGAAATCTTGTCCTCTGCTCAAGATCTCAGCAGAGAAGCCTTCAAACAGCCTTTTTTGCAGAGCTGGGTGGATAAATGTTATTCTCCGTCTTCTAAGAGGAGCTGTTACCTCACCCGCCTATACTTAGAGCTGATTTGTCCTTGAATGAAGGTGCTTGAGGCTCACCTGGGATGTAAAGCTGTGATGTGGTGGCATGTTTACATGTAGCTCATTTGAAGGTATGATATTTCAGTAATGAAGAAGAATGGATGCTAGAACACAGACTGTTTCACATTTCACATTTCTGACACCTTACAGAAGTGCTTGGTGGCACCACTTAGTTTTCTTAAATGAGCACATAAGGCAACAGAGGCTTGGTGATATCACAGAAACTCTGCTGATACATGCTTTAATACTGTCCATGGCAATATCACGAGATTCTGGGCAGAAGCATGGTATTGAGACGTTACTAGTTTGTCAGGTGATTAGACTCTTGTAGTAACAGAAAGTTTTCACTGAAATTTGACACAGCTAGGTTTTCCAGAGAATCACAGTGAACCGAAGCCCACTCTGTGTTTTATTGGCTCTGGCTTTTCCTCTCAGGCAAATTTCAGGATGCTGGGAGGTGATTTTTTTTTCCTCAGTTTATGATGTTCTAAAGAAGATTACTTCTAGCCATGATTCATTTCTCAGGTATTAAGTATCTGGAAAATAATTACAAAGTTGTGCAGGTTTTAATGCCAGTAAAAGGAAGCTGCCATGCTATATGAGAAACCGAAGGGGAACTGAAGGCATTGTTAAGTGGCAGAAAGACAATGTCTATCAAAACTTATTCTCGAAGTGGTTAAAGAGTATTTTCCAAGGAGGGATGTTTTCATACAATAAAAGACACAAACATTAAAACTTAAAACCCAGCAATTGTCTGTGCAACAACCTTAACATGTGCCTAGGTGTCAGAGAAAACATATGAGAACTTGTAGCAGTAAACCATTGAGTTCTGTTTTTTCCTATTTTTTCCGTGTAGCATCAGTAGCATTTTAAGAGGTCTTTTGAATTATCATCTTTTGTCTAAAAACAAATACTGCCTGTAGGAGTATTCATTCTTCACACTTTCAGGAATGTTTTATTTTTATATCAATTACCACAGATGTGAACGCATTCATATCCTAAAATTTATGTAGTTATGGCAGAGTTGAAACCAGCTGCAAACTCAGATTTTAAAGAATACTGATGTGGGCACAACCCCATTTCTTGCAAATTGTGTATATTCATTGGCACTGTATCACTAAATTCTACTGAACTGCAATTTTCTCACATTGTATCCAGAGATATGTTATTCCAGTCATGTATGTTAAAACAAAATCCAAAAATATTTTTTGTTCCAGGATTATAGATGCTCTAAAAATAGTGGTTTAGAATGGAAAGCAGGACAGCCCTCATCTATAGCATCACAAATGTGGTGCTGTAATGTCCCTATCATATCTTCTAAAGGTATGTCACATAAATATGTCAGAATACTTGTCATGTTGTGAACACTTGCAAGTAGCAATTGGAGCAAATTTGTATAAACATATTAGAGTAAGAAAAAGCATATGCATGGAGATCCAAATAGCACAGAAAGAGAAGCAACTCATGATAAAATTGCACATACATTCAGGTAGACTCTATTTTATTTATTTCATTTAATTTTCAGAAACTCTGGCTGAGTGAGCCTTCTCAAGTTGTGTGCAAATTCTTAGTTATTCTCAATGATGATTTTCTATGAACAAAGGACATACCAACATATTTTCTCCCTCTATTTGCAAATCTATAAAGGGGCTCTTAACCCTAACTATGCATATCACGTTTGTGCAAACGGGAGGTTTTGTTAAGTATTTTGAAATCATGGTAGAAAGGTCTTCCATAAATGCTGCTTCAGGAATAAGTAGGATCTCCCAATTGCAAACACCCATGTGGAATACCTCAGGGACCTCTAAGTAATCATCTCAAATGACATTGATGGTGCCTACGGTTCAGCAACTGTATGAAGCCCCTTGTGACTTATTACCTGAAAGGCTCACTCAGTCAGGCAGCAATGGACAACCAAGGATACAGGAAAAGCCTAAGATGAGGACCTTGACCCAGCAAAGCCTGAAACACTGATGTTTTCCAAATACAGGCTACAGAGTTGCTTTTACAAATGATCCGAGGATCCCCACTCTGGCCAGTTTATACATCAGAGCTTTGCTCTTCTAAGCACAGCCTGCCCAGAGGAAAGCTGTGCTGTGGTCATTTGGGAATGTGCATGTCCCCATCACATATAATCAAAATTCAGCAGGTGTCTCAGTTAAAAATCTGCCAAAATCATTGATGTCTCTGGTATAAGTCCCAAAAATAAGGGGTCATTGTGGGCACATTTGAAGAAATACAAAAATAAAAGGAGGAATAGGAGCAGTAGAGATATGGTTACAGAGGAATTGAAGAATATGAAGGAAAATTGCAGCAAAAATCTCAAATAGTTTTGCAAAAGCCTAACTAGTGTAGTATGGCTTCTCTGGCACTAATTAAAACATCTCAGAAAAGGAAAATCCATTCACACGTTTTTCTGTAGTGTCCAAGCTGACACGTAGCAGTTGGAAACTCTATTTTAGAAGCAATTTCTTGTTTCTTCTCAGGATGTATAAAACAAGAAATATATGGAGAAGTAGAGTTTGTGTTGTAAAATCCAATTAGTAGATTAAGAGATTTTCAATTTGGAGAGAGACGACTTGGGCTTTAAAAAGCCTTGTTAGCATCTTCTGAATTCAGTGCCCCTGCTGCTGACCCTGAGGGAAAAGAGATTTCAAAGACTGCCAAGTGACATAATTTGTGATACTCACTCACTGATGTTTAAAAATATTTTAACAGATCCAATTACTTGGAATAAAAGGATGCCATTACACATAGCTGCCTACTTTTAAGACAGCAGAGTAATCTTCCAGTTATCTCCATGTTTGGTAGTATTCTGGATCATTAAAGGCAGGCTTTTCTCCTCCTTTCCTCAACCCCAAGCCTCCAATTTTGACACAGAAAGTCACATACAGTGTATATATGCGTGTTTATGTCATATATATTTTCATAGCATCTCAACAACATGTAGGAAAGAGATTCCACAAAAGGAAAATATTCTGGGACCGATGCTGTGAAACATGAAACTGAAATCTCCGTAGGAACATAGGAAGGCAGCAGAAGTTTAGAAAAACTTTTAGATTTTAATTCATGTTGAAGTCAGTTGCTTCCAGACCAGAAACTGCTTTATTATAGATCAGATTATACCACTGGCCTGATCCCTTTTATTAGTTTGAGCTGCCTCTGGCTGTGCTGAATGGAAAAGGCTTCCAGTTGCCAGTAGTGAGGAGTTAACAGGATGGCCAAAGAGAGCTCACATGCCTCAACAGGCTTATTCAAAAATTCCGTTTGAAAATTGAGAAGGTTTACAAGGCAATATAAACTCATCTCTGTCTTACTTAAGACCTACATTTACCTTCATCTATACAGGTGCAGCCTACCTCACTGAATCTTTTTCACACAAAAGTTAAGACATTCCCATTTAAACAAATCATAAGCCAGGATGAAATCAATCCCTTATTCCATATAGTTCATTTTGTCCCGTATCCTTTCCCACTCTGCATGTTCCTGGTGCAGCACTAAGGACCTTATGAGGTCAAGAGGGAAGAAATGAAGATTATTTCCTTAGTTCTTTTATGTTTTTTTATAAAGAAAGCTGTTTTCTGAAATTCTGTACGTGTATACACACACATATGTGCACACACACACGTATGCATATATAAAAGAAATCTATCTGGTGATGTTCTGGGATCAAAACTTCTTTTCCAAATCACTTATTTCTCTTGCAATTTAGTATCAAGCAGAGACTACTTTAATAGAGCATAAATGATGAAGATTATGCTATTATCTGCTGCATGCCACTCAAGCAAAAGTATACATTTTTGGATAGAGATTTTTTTACCATATAATATTTCTCTGGCCTTTTACTAGGGCCTATTTGTTATTTTTGAAAGGAAAACACTACTCCAATTACCTCAGGTTAGAAATACAAGAATAGTTACAAAGAATTAGAGAAACAGATTAAAATAAAGTTTTAGTGGTAAAGAAAATTTTAGTATTTTGATAAATGTTATGAAAGGGAAAGATAAAATAAATGGATTTCATTTAAGTTTTTACTTAATTTTAGTCGCCTGGATTTACTTCTTAGGACATTTTTTTGTACATAGAGAACAACTTATCAAGGTTGCTTTATGAAAAAGTATGTGTAACATTAGAATATAATAATCAGATTTAGGACAGCTGGAGTGAGTTTTTATATCCAAAACAATGAGACTGAAGTTGCTTGGCAGTCCCAAACTTGCTGCTGATATTTCATAGTAGCACATCTATGTTTGTTCGGCTGTCCTAACAAAACAATCACTGTAAAGACATATGGCAAAAAGCATGTTATATAACAGGTTTGCAGCCTGAAACGTAGAGATCAGGTATTTATTGTCATTTGTTATGGGACTTCTATCCAGAATCTCACAGCTGGGTCTGAGCTTTACATGTTGCCTTCTGAATCAGGCTGGCCGTCACCAAATACATCTTGTGAGTACAACATTCAGCATGAAAACAAGAGTGACACAAATTCAGTCCTGGCATCCAGTCTAGGCTTTATCCTTTTCAACTACTAATGGGCATCATTTGCCAAAAGCTGGACCAAATTTTATTTTTAGATCTGGGCACAAGCTCAACAATGGCAGTTGTTTATGCAAAATGCCAGGGCAAGAATTGGTACTCAGTGCCTTAAATCACTGTTTGCTTTCAGAATGATGTGGTTATCTATCCACAGGTTACATGACAATAAATTCATAACCTCAGTGCCATTATTTACTCTAAGTAGTTTTGGAAGCAACTGAGGATAAAATGTAGGCATGTGATGTCTGTAGTTATTTCAGATCCTCTGGGTTTCACACTCATGCAGATTTCTTCTGAGGTTGCCACACTGCCTATGAATAAGAGGACAGATGATTTTGACTATTTTATGGGATACAGCAAAATGGAAAAAAAATAATTCTCTGTCTTACTTCTTTACATGTTTCCTTTTTTTTCAGGGACAATATATGGGACTAACCAGACTGAGCAGAGAAACAGCTCCTAAAACACTATTATTGATCAATTGTATATGCGATACTCATAAAGCTAAATGAACTTCTTCTTGGCATTTTATCCTCCTCTACCCTCAGCTCATTCCAGTTAGGGAACTGTGATTTATTTTGTACTTTTCACAGAATTTTTTTGCAAATTCTGTGGAATGAATTACTACAAAGAGGTACAGGAATGCGACAAGAGAAAAGCATCTGAGTTTTGTGTGATCTGTAGTATCTACACAATTTATGATCTCACCGCCTCGGTACTTTAGTACCTATGAGTGATGCCATGAAAGGCTTTGTACCAAAGAGCATAACCTTGATTTTCCAGTTCATAATGTTGTCTTAGTTGGTTAAGCATTAGGAAGCCCTTTATCCTGCATTTTTGTGAAGTGTAACGTGTTGAGATTTCTTTTTATTGGAAAGTTTTTCTTTGGTGGAACAGGATGTGCCTGCAGTTCCCCGGTGGGAGAGCCCTGTGAGGTCATGGAGAGGGTGGCTGTGGAGCACATCTTTCTCCCAACATCTCTGGGGACTTGCCTTAGAGAGCCAAACTGGCATCACCAAGGGGATGCCCAAGCCTACTGACAACACCTCCAGTAAAGAAGGACATCATTAAGGAGCGGAAAAAGGTCGAACATTGTATCTGTTAACTGGAAACTGGACCCAGGGAACTGCAGGATGGTCAGCAACTCAGTCTCTAGGAGGACTAGGAAGCAAATCCTCCCTGAAGCCATTTCCAGCCACACAGAGGACATACAAAGAGGTGATTTGGAACAGGTAGTATGGATTTACCAAGGGTAAGTTATTACTGACCAAGCTGGTGACATGAGTGGCTGCATAGCTATGGGGAAAGCAGTGCCATGAGAAAATAGAAAAAAATTACTGTGAGTGTGTCTGCACCAGAACATGTTTCTGAGAGAGGTGGTAGAGTCTCATCTCTGGAGACATAATTCAAATGGACACAACCATGAGCAACTTGTTCTAATTGGCCCTGTCTTGAGCATAGGGTTGATCTAGAGACATCTAGAAGACTACATGTTTCTTTGATTCTATGACAAAATGAACTACATGATCCCACAGAGCTTCCAGTGCATCAGGAAAACGATTGAGACTCATAGTTTTTAAGTGCTGGAGGGTACCAGGATAGAGTGTGCCAGGATGCTTAGCAAACTGTTCTGCATACTTCCTTACTCCTTCACTCCACGTTAGATGGTTCAAATGAACGTGGTGTTTTCTAAGGATTCCACTGATAATAAGGGAAAAGAAGATATTTTCCAATACTACTTTTTTTTTTTTTCTTTTTCTACATCTGATTTTCCTGTCAGCTTAACTAGACAAAATAGAATATTAGGTAAAAATATAAAGCAGTTGCATTTAATCGTCTTGGAAAACAGTCACCTGCCGATACATGTCTTGGGTATGTAATCATAAAATTAGAATAGCTAGAATAAGGTGTTGATCTTGGATCTGAGCCCGATTTTTTATATTTTCATTTGATCAATTCATAACTACATGTTGGAGGAATAAGGAAAACAACCTCCCCTCCCATTCTCAGGCAGAATCAGCTGTGATATTCTCTTCCATGGTTTATTTTTTTTATACTTCAAACTGTATAGACAGTGAGGTTTTTCAATTATTTTGTATTACAGACAAATTTCCCTGTATCTTTTCTTAATCAAGCATAGACCATTGCTTCAAAACCCGCAATATTAAAAACTAAATACAAACTGCAAGAAACTGCTAACATTTCAAAACTCTTTGTATGAGACAGACAAATTACGAAATATGACCACTGTGAATATAATTATTTTATTACTTTTTTTTTAACCTTTTTTTCATATTTAGACACTTTTGACACTTACCAAACAGCAAGGAAAACTTTCTCTGAGAAATAATAAATTTACCTAAACACACCATTTCACTGTTTCTGTTTTTAAAATTCTTGATGACTTTAACCCAAGTTTGCCAAATCCTTTCAGCTGTGAAAAATGTGGGTATTGTTTTATTTTCCTTTTAGCCAATGCTGTATCATACTCTTGTTCCCATTTCCATCCTCTCCATGACAAGTTTGTTTAAAACCACCTTTCAGGGCTCCCAAGTAGTAAACTAAGTGTCAAGCTTAAGTCACTCTGTGGTGTGGGATTTTTAGGCTGTTTTTCATTACATTTTTCCAGAAGTGTCCTGATATGCAGGTGTCCCTCCTCCAGGTTAAATATTTATTCAGTAAGCAGAAGAGTCATTCTCAGTGTTGCACTCAATAACAACTGAGGATATAATATGAAACAACAGCTGTAATAGATGATCTCACAGTTTAATAAACAAGATAATGTCTTGGAAACTGGCAGCTACAGACTTAAAATCCTTCAGGTAGAGGTGTAACTGGGGTGTTCAGCCACTTCCCACAGCATGAGGGCCTAATTTCTTTGTGAATCCAGCCCATCAATTCACCTTTTTCCTTTAAAATAAATTTGATGTTTAATTCTACAAGAATAAATTTAACCAAACTAAATTTTCTAATTCTTAAAAATTCTATCTATAGTAAAGCTTCAATGTCAGAAATCTTTTAATCCTGTGGGAACTGGTGCAACTAAAATAACTTCTTTGCTAAACATAACAACTCTAAAAAAGAGCCATGGAAAATAAATGTGCTAATAGTCTTGAATGGAAAACACTAAATACTCACCAACATCCATTCTTTAGGTTAGGATGGAAAAAAATGACACCGGTCTTCAGAAGTTCCTATTTAATGATTCATTGTCCTTCTGGCAAATGTCAACAACCAGGATGGGAGAGAGAAAAAGTGTAGGGAAAGGGAGAATAAAGGGAGAATTTGGCTGGTAGTTTGTATTTAAAATTTACTCAGTGGGGAGAGGTAGAGAAGCTGAGATTTCCCTTGCTTTCTAGAAAGTCATTCTTTTAATTTGAAAAGTCCTTAAGACATGACAAGACCACTCACACTAGGGCTGTACTTCTGAGCTTTCTGGACTGTAGCAAACACTTTTTGTTCTACAAAATCCTACAACTACAGATTATATCAATGTGCACAGTTGGTACTGACACTTTTTTTTAACAGCAGTGAAATAAAATGACTGGTTCTATGACAAAAATATCCTTTTAATTGTTCAGTCTGGGCAATGACCCAAGGTAAAAACAAGCAGGCTAAATGGCCCACTGCCATATCTCTCAAGAAACAATTATAATGTTGTTATTCCATTCCCTGTGTTGGCTGTGTTCCCATTTCTTAATCTGTCTGTAAGGGCTGACTATTATTTCTCCATACTTGCTTATTAAATTGTGGTTTCTAGAGTTTCTCTTTTCATCTATCTCTCAACCTCTTTCTCACAATTTTCTGCTTTGCTACTGAATTTTCTCATCTATTGTATTTCCCTGGTTTGTTTGGTTGTTTAGTTGGGGTTTTTTTTGGTTTTGCTTTGTTGGTTTTGTTTGCTTACTTGTTTGTTTGTTTGTTTTAATCCTGGCCTTGATTGCTAATGATAGTTGTGAGGTTAGCTTAAATCTATTTAGTTTCCATTCACTTTCTTTCTAACTTCCCCAGAATGAGATCATGCCACGGAATCCCAAAGAAAAGTGTCAATTGTACCTTTAGAGAAGGAAAGTAAAAAGGACCCCATTTTTCAGGCAAAAAGGAGGGCATCAAAGGAAGGATGACCACATCGGTGAAGTTGCATGCAGACAGTAAGATCAAGACAAGGATCCAAAAACTAGCATCAAGGCAATACACACTTAGCTTAGAAATCAGTACTGAGGGGAGTGTACAGGCACTTATACTTGAGGCCATGTGGACTGTGCTCAACTATGGTCTGCATGAAGTATTTGATTGGAAAAGGGGAGTCCATGTTCTAGTCTTTTTGTGTTCTTGGCACTGATGAATGCAAGGGTAGAGAAACAAGGTTTTCAGATGAGCTGATCTTACAGGACCTCGCCACGTGCATTGCTGATGTGTCTTTTTGTTTCCGTTCATGAAGACATATTTTAAACTATTATTATATGTTTAAATCATTCTGATCTGAAAGCAATTTAAAGAGTATGCACGATGATATTCCCTATAATGTGAACCAGGATATTTTTATAGCAGTTGGAGTATTGTGGCACCTCTGAAATTGTTTTAAGAGTAAATTAAGGTACCTCTGTCCATCACCTTGTGAACTGAAAGGTGAAAGTGTTGACATTAAGAAATTAAGAATAATAAACAGATAGGAGAAGAGATGACTCCATTTTGAACAGTGAGAGTGGACAGCGGGGAAAGCCAGCTTAGGTCCAGAGGCATAAGGCAGCCCCATCCTCTCTCTCCCCCGTTTGCTTTCGGGGTAGAGCTTGGTGGGGAGGAATTGTAGGAGAAAGGTCCCTGGTCAGCTAAGAATGAAATATGCATTTAAGCATAAAATAGATTGAATTTTATTGTTTTTATTTCTCTGTGACCCCATCTCATATTTTTCAGTTGAGAACTTCACTTCTTGTTTTTCCACAGGAAACCGATACAGTTTTATACGTCAAGTTGTCTGATATTAAAAATGAATCCAGAGGTAACTGTCAATCCCGGGTAGACATATCTCTAGTAGTAGTGAACCTAATTTAAGTGACGAATTAAAGCATCCACAAGGGATACCTGTAACATGAGAGATATTTGGGAGGTCTGGGAGCTGGGTTTGCCTTCAAACTATTCAGACAGCATGAGAGCTGGGATTGCCAGGCATCAACTTCTAAGGAAAAGTCCCTTCTGGACTGCACCAGCCAGCACCCATCTGTCAGGGAGCAGCCAGCAGAGACACAGCTCTCAGCCCTGGGCCGTGTCCAGGCTGTCACGCACACTCAGAGCTTGGTATCACACTTTCAGGAATCACTGTGCAGTGCATCAAAATGCCCAGCTTCTTTTAGGAACTTGCATTTTCATCCTGAAAACCAATGTGTATATATATATATATCTTTCTGTCAGACCAGTGCAGAAAATGCAGAGGGGATGAATCTCAAATATTGCTGCAGGAGGGACTGCAGGAACTGTGTCCATCTACCTCAGTACGAAGATTAACACTGTAGAAGCATATTAGCAGGAACAGTGTGACACTAAACACACCATCAAAGGGAGGCTGAAGAAATTATGTGTCCCTCTGACTCCCTGCTACAGTCTTGGCAGCCCTTTTCAGGCAGAGGGATAAGGCAAGCACAGATCCACTTGGACACACGGATCTCTGTCCCATGTGTACTGATCAAACAGAGAACCACATCACCCACAAACACATTAAAATACTTGTTTTCAACTGTAGCCTTTTGTTGGCAGAAAAGAATCAGAACGATTGCCTTTCAACAGCAACAGAGTTAGAATTTATTATTATTATTATTATTTTTAATGGAAAGCAATTGTCCTTGCAGGGTAAAATTTAAAGATAACAAGCTGGAACCATGCATGCCTTTATTAACATAGTGAGCTGAATTCCTCTCCCTCGCTGCAAACACAAACCCATGCTGGGGCTATGAAATGAAAGCTGTCTTTAATGAAACAAGGAAATGACATGACTGAATGAATGGAGCTGCTTAACAGACCTGTGTCTGGTAACTGAAAGCATTCTTGCTGAGAGAAATGGACTGTGAATGTCCATTACAAAAACACGGATTAAGAGATAAAGGACAACAATCTGACCCCAAAACAAATGTTGTTTAAGTTCCGTCCCCTGTTAACTTTTTATCGTCACCTATATAGCTCTTTTAAACTATTGGAATCATGTCATCTAAAGAGCTTCCTGACAGTGGTTGGTGATTTCAGCAAAGGTCATCTCTAACTGGGGTTAGTCTCTGAAAATAAAAGTTAAGTATATATTTCTGTATAACTTAGGAGACTACTTCTAATTACTAGGACAAAACATACTTCTGTCAGCATCTCAGACATGATTGCATTATATTTTATTTGTTCACATAGTGTGTTTGGCCTCCATTTTCTTCCCATCCCTTCTTCCCTCAGGGCTGTCTCAAAAAGTTAGGATCAGTATGTGCAAGTCTAAAACGCCACTGCATCCAGTTGCTCCATTTACAGAAGAAGGGTGTATCCCTGGTGATTATGTGGGCAAGGACAATATTGGATCCATTTAGGGCGATGACCCATCCAACCTGGTAAATCACTGGCTTCTTTTAAACTGTCGGCTTGGTCTAGTTCCTCCTCCTTAATTACTTCTTTTGTGATAGTCCCTATGTTTTTAGGACAGATTTCAGTCTTCCTGATTTTGATAAACTCCATTCGTTTCTTGTTTTTATCTCTTGGTCATCTGCTCATGAATTTTCACTTAGTTTCCTTAAGAATATGAGTAAAAATGACTGAATTAGCTCTGGGAAAATGTTTATTTACCTTACTATCCTGCCCTCAGTAGTCATCTGTAGCGATTATTAAAGAAAGGCAGGTAAGGCATAGTTCTTCCCTCTCAATGGCTTCCCAGCTTGTAGCAGTTAGCAATTTAAAGACTTCCTTTGCAGTAGGTTGTGTCCAGGCCATTGACTTTATTAGGCTGCTCACAGCCTCTCCTCCACTTATTCTTTTTCTAGTTTATATCTATTTTTAATCTACACAACATCCTGTAGCACTACAAGCACAATGCGAGAAATGAAATTCTTCCTTTTATTTTTCATTGTAATCATGCTACTTGTTAATTTCTTTGGATGACTTCATACTTGGACACTGCAAGAAATATCACAACTTTATTCGTGATCTTATGAATCATGATTTTTTGACCTCTACTATACTGTCTTTTAGTTGTTCTGTATCCATTGTGAGGACTCTTGCTCTTTTTGCTCCTTACTTTGTGTTTCTCCTGGATGAAGGTTGCTCATTACCCATGTTACAGAATGAATCTTCAAGAATAAGATTTCAATTCTTTTCCTTTATCTTAAAAGATTGTGAAGAAAGTAATTAGTACTCGCTAGTCTTCAGTAGTGTGACTGTAAGCTACTTCTTCAACTAATTCTGAAAAGTGAAGCACAACCTCTTTCTGTGCACTAGACTCACTTTACAGACAGCGATAGCCTTACATGCTAAGAATTTTTTTCTTTATCGTATAATTAGATTATACACTAGGTAGCATGTATGTTTTCTGAAAATTCTACCCAGATGATATTAAGAAATTAATTTTTGATTAAAACAGCATGCAAATTCCTTTGAAAACCTGATTCCTGGTGCTTCCTAGCAGCAGGAAAATTATATTCCTCCCCCACCATCTTATTATTTTTGGAGACTTTTTTGTTTTCCGTAGGAAAAAAATACTTACACTAACATAAATTTCTAAGTAAAATGTCACATTGGCAACTGTCCCAGAACAGCAACTATAAACACGTTTAGGTTTTAAGCAGTGTTATACACTAGATAATTTATCATTTCCCTGCTATAGCCATTTCATTTCAAGTCATTAGCCAGATCTGTACAAATAAATCACAACTAACAAAACTTTAACAATCCATATAAAGGAAACGGCATTCTCGTCTTTTCTGTATTTGCAGAGAAAACTTGTAAGGAAAATTTAATAGAGGTGTAAAATGCTTACTTTGCTTTCTACCTTATTAAATTATATTCCTGGATATTTTGTTTCACTGGAGGATTTGGCCTTTCGATAGCACCAGTCTTACTTCTCTGTTTTCAAGTATACATTCCTCTGTATTTTTTTTGGCTGAGGAAACCTTCCCTCACTTTTCTAGTCTGTAGGTTAGTCATCATATTTCCTTAATTGCTTCAAGTGCAGAGTACATTTTTCAGGGGTGCATATCACATAATTCTAGCAGGTAAGCTGATGAGAAAGAGTTAGAATGTCGCTTACTTAGATTGCTTCACCAATAATCAGTGCAAATTTGGAGAATAATTAACCTACATTTTGAAGGAGAAATCTAGACATTTGAATGTGGCCCACTGCTGATTCCTATCTGCAGTGTTGTATTGACTGTGTGTGTGCTCCCAGCAATAAGTTTTGGCTTAGCTGTAATAATAGTGGTTGTGATTAAGACTTTAAAAGAAAATAAAAAATAATATTAAAAAACGTCCAAACCTATTTCAGCTGTTATCCTCAGCCATAGGATTTTTGTTTTATTCTTTAAACTATGCAAATTGCAAAACCCACTTGGTTTACAAACACTTTCCAATCATGCAACTTTAAACCTTCCTTTTTCCCTTGGGGATGTCTTGTCTTATTCTAGAAAGCGGATTTAAGAGTAAGACTGAGCAACTTAAGAAATGCTCAGTTTTAACCTTTCTAGCAAGTTTGTCAAATGCTTAGGGAAGTGTTTTCATCTATGCATTTCAAATCAGACCAGAGTGGGCCAAGGAAAAGCCTATCGACTTAGATCTATTAAGATTGCCATTAATGCAGGGGGCTGGGGGAAGACAGGGGGATTGCCTTTCATGGGCCTTCTGCTTTATTATGATTATATTTAAATTTGAGAGCTTATTATATTTACAGCTGTGACTATGTTGCTATGGCAGCAGCAATACTGCTGTCCCTTTTACAGGAAAAGGATAACTGTTTACATATTCCTTAGTACAACTTGAGTTTTAGCCCTTTCTTACACACTTTTCAATTGTGACTTATGCATGAACATATTTTGCCTGACGCCTCACCTGTTTTTTTTCTAGGAAAAATTACTTAAAAGTAGATTAGGTGAAAGTAGTAGGGCAGGGAGAGGTAGTTGTATAAATCTTTCTGTCGAGCTGGTTCTCGACACTTTCCTTGAATCTTCCTCCTTTCTCCCCTGGACCCCAAACCAAGCTGTGTGCCCTGCTTTCCGCCGCACATGCTCCTGGCTTCATTTTCACAATACCACAGCTCAAGAGCAAGCAAGCTGGTCTCTTGTTTCTTGGAAAGAGGGGCCCGTCTGCCTGTCTGTCTGTCTGTCAAGTGTGTGAACTCCCGCTGTTCCCCAGAGTGCCAGCAGAAAGAAAATCTCATTGCGCCTGCCATTTCCTAGCCAACACCAGCACAATGGAGAGCATGTAAACAGTTGGCTGGGCTGATTGTTATCATGAGTGAAGCAAATCAAGGGCGGCTTTGCCACGAACAATGAAATCTGCACTCTGTATGCAAATTCCTCCCTGCTTTCGCTTCTGTTTCTCATCTGTGCCAGCATGGTCTTAGCAAACCTCCTATGAACTACAAAACAAGTTGCGAAACCTTGGAGATCACTGGTCTTTCATTATAAGCTTTCAGTTTCACTTACTTTGCACAAAACATGCCTGAAAGCAGAACCCAGGCTGCACAGCTGGACTCTTTCAGGCAGCTGCTGTCTCCTCCACCCCATTTTTTTAATACTGGGCTTTGTCTTCTTATTTGCAGTGTTATTAAATAAAGTGATAGAAAACTAAGACAGAGTGACTGCATTTTGTGAATCCCACGGTTCTACATCTTTTCTGTTAATCACAGCGGGGGCTGTTAGATTTACCAAACTCATTATGGTTCAGGAAGGCCTTATATAATTTAGGAAATAGCATTATTTTTATCTTCCATGCAGAAGTAACCTTGTGTGTCAGTGCTGAGGTCCCAGCACCTGCCTTACCCTTTGCTGTGTGTGAGTGGCCACATGCCAGCTGTTGAATTTAAGCATGTGTTCTCCTCACTGATTTGAAGCTTGAGAGGTTCAAAAGGCCAATCTCTGGCTTTCAATGTCGCTGTAAACTGCTCCATGCAAGCCGTTTTGTTTTGTATTGCTGGAAACATGTTTGTTCTTTCTGGGCCCTTGTGCCGAAATAGGGTTATACTGTTAATTCAGTTATAAATATTTCTGCTTTTTCAGAATATGCCTTTTCCTTTAGCTCATTCCTGTGTGTAGTTGGAATTGCAATGATCTGTTCTGACTGTTAGGAGTCATTATTAACAGCCATTCAATGGCCACTCTCTGTTATTAGTTTGAGTTGTAAAGGAATGTTTTAATTTTGTTTCTAGAGACTTCACTTCCTCCTGGAAAATGATTTCAAAACTTTTTGTACAAATGAACCACAACTCAGGATTGTTCCCAAGGGGTACCACACTTGCTAACATGTATGGTTGCCAGAATCCCACGTTCACTGCATCGCTTGACTTGTGCTAATTATCCCCACTTTGCAGACATGCTGTATTGCATATTACAAAACATTACGTGGACCCAACACAGCATCTATGAATGCTGAGGAAGGGGAGGGAGAGGAGTTAATCACAGAATAATAATTGCTTTCTTGTTTTACTTGCTGACCGAAGAACTATTCAGCCTCATGTGTCTTGGTTTCATTCCCACATTGAGGTCCCATTCAGAGAAACTATTTTTTTCCCTAATTTTCTGGACATGGCATGATAGGACTGAACTGCTACATCAGATGTCTCCAAATTAGGGCTCTCTAAAGATTTAAAGGGGATGTCTTTGGACCAGTCTGCACAATACAGAAAAATGGTCTGTCAAGTGCTTTCTTTTTTCAGATGTGAGGCTTGTGTGAAGGGAGCAGAAGCACGGCTGCCACAGCAATGTAAACGGGTCAGGGAACTGAACTGAAGGGAAAAGAAGCAGATAATAGGCAGAAAACCCTGCCTAGTAGGGACTGTGTGAAGGCAGCAGAAGTTAAAGAACATTTAAATTGAAATGAATGTGCCAGAATCCAGTATTGCTGAAGAAGTCAGTCACAAGCCCATGCAGTGTTAGTGTTGTTCTAGCCCTGATCTATTGGCCTGGAAAGATCAGCCAGCCTAAGCCGAAAGCAACCCTAAACTGAAGCAAGAGGTTGTTGTCGTTGTTGTTGTTGTTGTTTGTTTGTTTGTTTGTTTTTGGTTTGGTTTGGTTTGGTTTGGTTTGGTTTGGTTTGGTTTGGTTTTTCCTGCAGGAAGATAGATCTTCACAAGGAGATAACCAGTGTCACATGTAGCCAGCTGTCACCAGGGTACCCATTCCCTAAGTACAGCAGCTTTGACTGCTTTTTCTAAAAGCAGTTTTCCACTGTTATAAGTGTAAAACTTCGCACAACCTCATCTATGTAGTAACATAACCTCTTTTCACTATCAAAGAAAGGTTTGGTGAGGGGGCTGTGTACATCCGGCTTGGGTATAAATATTAGCTCAGTGACAAGCAATATCCTCCCTAATGTTTCTGTATAAGCAGAATCTTCAATCAGTAATGACACCTATCTTGCAGACCCTCTGAGTTAATCCTCTTTAAAGACACTTTTTGATATTAAGTGTCCCATTTTTTCAAAATTTATGGACATAGGAAATCTTTTACTCACTCCATGTTTATATCATTAATGTATTAAGAAATGAGTGACCAATTAGCCTGTAAAACCTGGTTTCACAAAAACCTCTACTTAGCGCAATTTCAGACTTTATTTAAATTAAAAAAAGAAGGAACCAAACGAAGTGCTTTAGTTAGACACTTTCTGATTACATTCTGCTTCTCTTTCCCTTCATTCTTTTTTGCCTTTGGTTCAGACATTTGATCTTTATAAAATATACTTTCCGACAAAAGAAAATATTGTACATTCTTACCCACAAATCATCCAGACTGTTCATTACTTAATCGGTTATGAAAGCAAAGTCTCATAAGTTGGATTGTTTACAGAAGCTGTATTTAACTTATGGTCAGGTGTTGTTCTCTCAAGACATTTTTAAAAAGACCAAGGAATGATCCTGTGCTGTATATTTCTTATATCCAAATAACAATTTAATTCTAAATAAGGAATGCTTTCACCAGAGTTATGATTAGTATGCTGCAATATATACTGGAAAAAAATAAAATTATGAAGCCTGCATATCAATTCTTTATGAGGTAACACATTCAACATAAATCATTCCATTAACCAGTGTGCCTTGGCTGCAGTTTATGGCAATACTGACACAAGCGCAGAGCTTTACAGGAGAGAGGGTGTGCAGAGCATGCAAATAGATAAACGACACTTACCTGGAGGAAACAGTTTGGCAACAACTTCAGTTTGGATTTTTCTATCAAGTCAGCACTTCAGCAGGGCAATTCAAGTTTGTGACCTCCTGTCACATACCTGAGCTGGAGCCAACACCAATTGGCTGCAAAAGTGTAGAGATCATTTCTCTTATAATCCATCCTGCTATATTTCTTGGGATGGGATTTTGACATATGTCAGGCATAATTTCCTCTTTTGAAAGAGGCAGAATTTCATTTGATTTTCCCCTTGCCTCCTGGGTTTTTTAGAAATATGAGTTTATACAATTTAGACAAATGTTACAGAGTTTTGACTAAAATGACCTATTTTTTTTGGTCTGGCTCTTCAGGACCAAATATATTTTGTTGCAAATTGTTCCTTGCTTTTCATTAGGGGAATTTTATGTTCAGCATTATCTTTGCAAGTGAGATTGATTGGTGCTCGCGCTTATTACACTCCTTGTATTCAAAGTTGTATTTAAGGACTGAAGAAAAAATCGCTTTCTCAATAGAGCTATATATTAGATTTGACAGTATTTCAAGTGTTCCTTAGTCTGTTTACCAACATGCAGAGCAGTAAAAAATGAAATCTAGAACGCCCATTTAAAGTTAAATGGATTAAAAATTTGTTAAAAATAACAGTAACCATTTAATTTGGTTAAAATATTACTGATATCTGAATATTTATATGCTAACCAGAGAAAACTGCCAATAAATTGCAGCTGACATAAACATCAATGACTTTCAAAACCAACTAAATAGAAACATTTCTTTATTTCTTTCCTAAGCACTTATTTTTCACATTTATGCCCAATTCCTGGTCTTTTGAGACCTGTTAGCTAAACACAACAGGTTTCCTCAACACATTATACAGTCTTATTTGCATTCAGAAACAAAGTTATTGCTTTAAGTGGTATTACTTTTTAGCAGAGAATGGTAAAACCTGTGGTGCTAAAAGAGTTATAATAGCTCCATTGAATTAGATTCGATGATGTTTATAGGTATCTTAATAATGGAGCTGACTGAATATTTCGGAATAAAAAATTCAACTTCAGTTTCTTTATAGTTTGCAAAATATCTTTGATAAGATTCCTTGTATTAAAGAAAGATTCTCAGCTGATGTAAATCACTGTGTTTTTACTGCAGTCAGTACAGAATGAGGATCTAGACAGTGAAAAGTTCATAAATATTCATCTTGCTAGGTGCGCAACTTCATTTTGACTGGGTGATAAATCACAGAGTTTATTTTCCTTCATGAAAAGATTGTATAAGAACTTGGAGAACATGTGTTTCTGAGTACAGAAGGGCATGTTAAAATGTGTTTTAACAAAAATTGCTGAATACAGCTTTATAATTCTTTTTTTTAACAACTCTTTGCAACAGTAAAAGTATGACCACTTAACGGTATAAGATAACCAAAACATCATGAGAGAAGAGAATAGAAAATAAATTCAAATTTGTACAATTTTTTATCTGAAAAAAATCATATTTCAATTCTGATGAACAGCCTATGTTTGCACAATTTTACAGGTATAATCTTCGTGTTAACTGAACTTTCAAAATTTTTTGATTGATTAACCAGCTTCTTATAGTAACTTTTAGACTGGGGCATTTTAACTAATCTTAGACAAATTAATAGAAAACTGGAAGCAATCACTGTGATCTTCTGGTTGGACATCCATAACACTGATGAGAACGCTATCTTGCTGTTTGGAAAAAAGCGTATGTTTAAAAGGACAGACCTCCACCTTGGTTTACAAGTCATCACTAAGACAAAGACTTCATCTCAGCTTTTGAAAATTTGCCAAGTTACTTCAGTTGATCATTAAATTGGCTTTTGAAAATGACATATTTTCTATTTCTTATCGTCTAGTATGTGGCTGGGAGATAATGACCTGTGCAACTCCCTCATTTTTCACTTGACATGGGTAAAATTCCACACAAGAGAGGTAAATAGAGAATCTGAGACTTCTGATTCAGATAGGATAAAGATCTCAAAGTTCACATTCATATCTGAATTATCCATAGGGATCAGCACAATCCCTTACGTGGGGTTTTGGCTTGTGCCATGTCATAATTGCTGAGACATTGGCTGAGGCTGCTGCAAGGGATGGCACAAGGTGCGGATGGTTCCTAGTGACAGTATAGTGAGGCAAGGCTGTCCTGGGAAGGGAGAATGCTTGGGTATATAAGTGGGAGACCTGCTGCATCCTCCAGCCTGAAGACTGGTGAGTAGGCCCGTTACCATTTTATTTGCTAGCACAGAAGTAGTCTTTATGAATGCTTAACAAGAAGACAGCGTGCCCTACAAAGGCTACAGTCTAAAAGACTATAAAGTCTATCAGGTAGATACAGAGAGGACTGCGAGATAACAGTGAAAGAGAGATAGCAGTTGTAATCTCAGCTCACTGTTTCCACTGAAAACATTGCAGGAGCAATGATTTTTGGTATGTCTACATATTATAGATACTGTCTTTAAAACTATTGTAAATGATACCATACAAGGGTATCCCTGGTCCACAGAAGTCCAAATAATGGTTAGAGAGTAGTTTTTACTTCCAAATAACATCTGTGTACTAAAATATACAATCATGTGGTAGAATCATCTAGTTAATCGTTATTTGCTGATGACTGCTTCTCTGACATACGAGAGGAGCCAGACAGCAGGAAGATACTCTCCTACGCCTGCATGCAGACTCCATGGTCAAAAGTCTACTCATGCCTAAGTGACTCACAGTCTGAATGTAGCTCAGATCCTTCTTTTTGTACTATGTGATCTAAAGGAAGTCCTTAAAATGGCATCTGCCTGCCTTTTAGTCACCAGACTGAAAGATCAGACGCCCTTTTACAGGATGAACCAGAAGCCACATGCAAATTTAGGCAAATGCTGTCCCACCACATCCTACTCTTCCTCAGCAGCACTCATAATGGCAAAGAAATAGAGGAACTTCACTGTTCACAAAGTGGAGGAGACTGCAGATCTCTTATGTGTAGGCACAAGATGAACAGTCCTTCTCTGGGATCTCTCACAGATGGTCACATCTTGTAGTGTCCTTCTCAGGTATGTTTTGGTAAGGAATGGAGGACAAGCTAGTCCACATACTGTGAAAGAACTCATAAAGTTTTTATGAATTCAACTTAGTGAAGATTAGTTACATTCTTCAAAGGACAAGAGGGTGATGATTTCTATTCCAGAACTATTTTGCTTTTTCTCATTGAGAACTTGCCTGCTCTGGAAACTATTTTACCAGAGTGTTACAAGCCCCTGCATATTAGGATTAATAATTAAAATACTAATATATTTTTAACTATAAAATTGCAAATGCGGCATTAATGCAGTTGCACAGAATGTACTTAGCATGCCTGCTGCAAAAAGGGACCTATGAAATTTTCATGAATGTTTTATATTGCAGATAGGCAGAATCATTCAGTGCTTAATGCTGCTTAATTATAGCATTGCAAACAGTTTTCTAAGGAGGCAAGCTGTGCTGCCAAATATATATGAAGTGTGACCCATCCCACCAAAAATAAGCCTTCTGATGATTACAAGATTATACTGCATATAACATGCACACAAGCAAAAACACACACTGACACACTCCCCCATCTCTCTCTAAATATACTTACAGACCCTCGTACAGAGTAAGCAGCAAAGCATGATGCTCATCCTTTAAATGGGCAATAATTTCAGCCTCGCTGAATTACGGTTTTCCCTCCAATATGTACCTATCTGAATAGACGATAAAAATAAGATGGACTGTGAAAGATAGAGCATTCTGTCATTTTAATCACTGTTATTGCTTTAGTCACATTTCAGCATTATGCTGAGAAGGAGAAACTAGGAAGAATGGGAGGTAATGAGCTAAAAAGAAATGCTTCTGTCATGACATGTGCCACTTCTTCTCAGCATGTTCTCTTCTGGGCAGAAACCATATATCTCTTTCAACATTACCTATATTGTCCTTCATAGACATATGCTAGAAATTAGGGGAAAAATTTACAGGAAAAATGTACACAACCTTAGAGCGTGCTTTTGTTGTTTCTTATTTTTCAAAGTGTTGGGTGTGCTTGTTAATGACTGTGTGTGTCACTGTGTCACATAAGATTACTCCTGCTTCCTGTCTGGAAGAATACAACTTTCCAATCAGGAAGAGGGGAAGAGGAAACCCCTGAGACTTCAACTTCATAGAGTATTAGTCAGGAGACAACCAGTCAGTAGGTGACGAAAACCTGAGTAATCTAAGAGCATTTTTTTTTTTTTTAGAAGGGATTTATTAACTCCAAGACATCATTCCTAGGTAGTCAGACTGTTATGACACTTAGAGGCTCAAATGGGAAATTTCAATGAATTCTCTCATCAGATAAGTATTTGAAGACCAGCTCTAAAAAGGCCACAAGGAGATTCCTATCTAATTCAGTGTGCCAAGGCTCTGTCCAGAAATTATTTTGTCAACCCTTATCTTAAAAGCAGACAGTCTCATTCTTGACCTATGACAGAAGGAGCAGTCTCTCCCAAATTGTTGCTTTGCAGAAAAGGCAAAAAAAAATATAGCAGGTTTGTTTATTTTTCCAGAATATCTTACATAATTGTTCACACCCATCTTTTTTCCAATCACCAAGTGAGAAAACATTTGAGACATCCACATGAGAGAGCTCACGGAGTCTCCATCTAACGCTAATGCATGGCAGAGCCACAGTCCACAGGGGGACACTCTCTAACCCACTTGGAAGCAGCTGCAGAACTGAGTAATTCCTTTGCTTTTAAAACTGATAAAACTTACTGCTCTGTACAAGAGCAAAGCACAGTCACTTTTTTCATAATTAACTTCACAGGAAGTGTTTGTTCTTCAGGATTCTTACTCTTCAAGGCTTGCTTTTGAGGTTATCATCTTTATTGTTTTCTCAGACAACAATTCTTCTTATTTGGGATCAGTCAGTACTCTTTTTTTAAGAATTTTATTTTTTAAACAGGAAGATAAAATTATTTTGACATAGAGACTGAGGTGTGTAACTTTCCTGAAAGACTTATATTTTATGGCTCTAGATTACCTGAGGATTACATAATTATAGTAATTAATTCGATGAGTTTCATTGATTATGTTGTTAATTTATTTCCCTTTTGATTTACACCGAATTCTTCCCAGTGCAGTATATCTGCACAAGATTAAGGAATTACTTAATATCCTTTAGACATTTAAAACTAAATATTGTTTTTGTTGAGCCTTCTGCTAATGGGTATATTTAAATACATCATATTATGGCTTCACTGCTGCGAAGAGGCATTACATTCCCATTACCAACAATTATCTCACCTTACCTTTATCCGTACACTGTTATGAATTGATACTAATATGCTATTCAAGAAAATAACATAACGTGTTACCAATGCATCCAGAAAATATTAGTTTATTAAATTAGTTTATTAAATGAATACAAGTTCCAGCATTTTCGAACTTTTGTAATGATGTCCTGCCTCTCTTCTAGACAAAAAATGTATGAGTTGATATTAATCAGAGTAGAATGATTTGGAATATCTATTGCTTGACAAGCTTTGAGAATAATTTTCACTGGTCAGAACAGTATGCAATTAGAGCTCAACTGTCTTTGAAAATGTAGGGTAACGATGTTCATGGACCTAGCTCACCTCAGTCAAAATATTAGTTGAAAATGTTCTTTCCCAAATACTTTATCTTGGGGCTGTATAATGAAATGAGATAAAGCACAGCAGGACTCCCTTTTCAGTTAGCATGTATGTTCTGCACCAAGAACTAGGCTTTCTGACAGATCATTAAATACTTGGATATGGAGTCACTACTGAACATGAAAAACTCTGAAAAATTTAATAGACATTATACTAATAGCAGTCTTGGGTTTATCAGATTCACCCCCCCATTATCTTCCTTCTAGCAATCCACGCAAAATTGGCTATTTCAGAGCACTGTATCTGCTCTCTGCCTCCTTCCCAGCTAATGAGACTTCATACTGCTTTGCAGCAGCTCGAAGTGTGTGTCTTTGCCCCATGCATGCAGACTTGAACCACCACACGTATGTCTCAGCTATGCGTGATTTGCCATGCAGTTTGGGCCTTCTGCTGTGAGATATAATCTGAAACTGGGAGAAGGAAGGAAGAATAGCTCAGCTCAGCCTGTTCAGGTTGCATGCAATCCTGGCCACTAGGACTTCAGTCTTTGTTCTCAATAAATGTGTATTAGAACACTATAAAATATCCTGTGTTCTAAAAAAACATAGAAGATGGAGGACATCAGGCGTATGAGAAAAACGTAGCTAAGGGGGGAGGGTGTTTGTAATTTTACTTGTTTTCCAGTCATAGCCCTAAATAAAAACTCAGCAAATATTTTCAATCTTGTTTTCAAAGCTCCGGAAGTAAAATCTCATCTGATTCTTCATGTTGAACTGTTTAAAATGCCTTGTGAAATATAGCACAGTGTAAATACTGTACTAGATGCAGACAAATGGCATTGTTCCCACTGAAGTATGCATGGATTTTCAAATGATAAATCCATGGTTGTTTATCTGCTGGGAGAAAACATTGGACCTTTATCCATTATCTGCAGAATTCTTCAGCAGTCTTCAGTGAAATACAGAAGACCACTGTAGTCCTTTCTACAACGGCCTTGTGTCTAGCCATCATCAGATTAAAAAAATGTCTCCTTGTTAAAAATTAGCTAACATTATCCTATATTTCATGATTGTCTCCACATATCTGAAAAGCCTTTGCTAATGGGAACTTCTAATGGAGAGCTAAAGTGCTGTGCTCATTTGATATTTGTCCTGCCTGCCACCACGTGGTCTGGCCTAGCCAATAATAAATTAATTGATTTTACATTACTTTTCAGTGGCTTAAGAAGCTGTAATTAATCTCCTTGCAGTTTTGTTAAATGCAAATCCCATAAAGATATCTAATATGCTTATGAGAGCAAAACACCAGGCAAGTGGCTTAGGATCTGAACCATACTGCTATGCATACCCCTGTGTTTAGCTTTTACTGATGGGCTTACAGATGGGAGTGGTGAGATGGTAAAAACTGAATTCTATGGTCTTACAATCATGTCTTCCACAAATGTTATCAAACATAAATACAACAGAGAAACATTTTAATTTTGACTGATGCTCAAGACTGTGTGTATAAAGAGGTTGGCCAGTTGAAGGAGATGAGTGTTTCTTCTGGCCTAGTGTCATCTTGGCAGCAGATTCAAAGCATTTGAATTGAAAAATAGGGGCTTCCAGTTACTATTGATATTGAAAGCTCTGCAGACACCTCTGAATATACAGCAGCCAAATGGCTCAAATTCGGAGGTGAAAAGAAAGAAGACATTAATAGAAATGCAGCCTGTCTCTTAACTTGCTAAATTTCAAGACAGTAACAGGGAAAGAAAATTTTCTTGCTGACCTAATATACCATTTTACCAAAGGCAAAATAAATCCCTAGCCAGAGGAACATAAGACACGCTATGTGATTATTAGCTACTGAAACATTTGCTTTTTCATCATAGAGATTGCAAAGAGAACGTAAAATTAACATGTATACAGTTTTATATATTCTAAGCTTTCTAACAGTGAACCTTTAAATAGCATCAGTAACAAAATAAAGGGAAAGATTTGACAGGAACACAGAGCAGTCTCAATGTTGAATAAAGATTTGGCTCCTTCAAGTGTGGATTAAAATGAGCTTGAAATGAAATAAACAGAACAGCTTCAGAAGTTTAGAGCTGAAGGGAAGTCATCTATCAAAATGGAGGAATGTTTGATCTCATGTGTAGCAGTTTACCTCACAAATTTAATTGCTAAAAACTTTTATCTCTACACTCACTGCAAATTCTAATAAGAGAACCCACGTCCTGAAGAAATTCAATACACCAAGTAATTGTGAGCATCAGTCTTATGAAATGTGTGAAAAATAGACACATTGGACACTTAGATACATTTTGTTTCTGTCTGTGTTTGATAAGAATGGAAAAAAAGTGCCAGAACAACATTTACATAAAATGGCTCAGTTATTTAGCAATCTTTTATATGGTTTCCCATTCTTAAAGAAGATGTTTAAATGTGCGTTTCTTAATGTATGTCGATTGACAACTGAATGTTCATGGGAACCTTTCTGTCTTTCCTTCACTTTGTTCTAGACACTCCAGTCTTATTAATCAATTGAGATTCTTATTATGCGTGTTGCATATTGTGTTTTCCACAGTATTCAGATGCATTGAGAAATACGGTCTGCCCCAAATGGCTTGTTTTACAATAATATTAAGTTGGCATCAGTTCAGAAATAATCTGAGATGACTGGTTATGTTCAGCCTTCTGATCTAAATTATTTTTGAATGCATAGTTTCATGAACAAATAGTCTTCAATAACAGATCTGATCATTTTATCAGCTTGTCTTTTTCCTCTTTCTTTTCAGTCATTCTAATGTATAATGTGTGAATTCTTCTTCCAGGCAACAAAAAAAAGTTCTTTCAGTACTCTCAAGGTAAGAACAGCGTAGAACTAAAAATGTCATCTCCTTGGAGAATATAGTTATCATTTCTGTGATACTTCAAGGTTAATTCCTGCTACTTAAAGGAGATTACACTTTGACAATGATGCATCTTGACCTCTAATGCATCTATAAAATGTGATTGCTTACAGAGAACACAGAATTTTAACAAATATGTAAGTTAATTACAGTATCAACATACATTCAGATGTGGGGTATCTATCCTTCTTCTCCAGAATATATGCATGAGATGCAGAAGCATGGAAATGAGTCATTTTTTATACAGCAGAAACCTATAGAGTGATAAAGATGTAGAAGAAACTAAAGGGTACACTGACAAAGAAGGAAGGTCTCATAAAATCAGATTGAAATAACTTGTAACATTTTTTCATAGGATTTCTTCATATTCAGATAGGAGCAAAACACAAGGCTCATCTACAATAATTTGTCATTTGAATTTTAATTGTTGCATAACAAAGGTTTATAGAAATTTTTCAGATTTTCCCAAATTTAATACAGGTGTTTTGTGTTGAGGTTTATTTGTTTAGGGTTTTTTTTAATTGTTGCTATAGACTGGATGTTTTCAGACTTGAAAACTTTGATTGGAAGATCAGCTGTATTGTAGAGTAAAAATTGCCTTGGTAAAACATACAACCTTTCACTTTATTGAATTGTTCTCGTTTTAATGTCTGCAGACTACACGGAAGTGAAAAAGGTGCGCTTTAATCCCATCCATTTTCATGAGTCACTATATTAACTCTCCTCATTGAACAACTGACCCTCAAAATCCCTGAGACAACAGCCATGAATGTTAGAGACATGATTTTTTAATGTTGTATGCATTGTACATGATAACCATATTATTTATCTAGATACCAAAAGGATCTGAATAGAACAAAAAGCCTAAATAAAGAAGATAGACCATGTTTATTAAAATATATATATGGTTAATCATGGACCATATAAACATTGATGTTTAGAAGATACTTTGAAATCTGAAGTCCCTGAAGATGCTGCTTCTTCCAGATGTTCTTCCATTTTTATCAGTCCTATTTTGGTGCAGTCAGTAGCTATTTTAATATCTCATTTAGTGCTTGTCTCTACATTTTTTAGGAGTCTTTTCTGAATTCTTTACCCATGAAGTAGACTTTCAGAATCTTAGACTACAGTTTCCTAGTCTACCTTTTCAGGAACAGAGGCACATGTCTTCTTATGGGAAAGAACAATTTTATTCTCTTGGAGAATGCGATTAGTTTCAAAGGTAGATGCCAAAACCAGATTTTTTTTTCTCTTTTATCAAATACTTTTTAGCTGGAGAACCACTTCTTCTCAGCATAAATCTTCCAACCAGCTGTCACCAGTGCACACAAGAACATTACCACCTTAAAGCCTGTCAGTTCAATTTTGCACTCATCTTCACTTGCTATCTTATGAAAGTCTTATTACTCTTCCCACTCTTGTAGGTCAAGTCCTAGATCAACACACCAAAAAAGAAGTATTGCAGTTTCCAGAAGGTAAAACGCCCAAGAGGTTTTAATTTGAAATTCTATCTAACGATGCTGTAATATCATCACACCATAGAAAGCTATTGTATAGGCAGTTTTAATGAAGTCATGAGTTAACCCATGGTAGTGTTGATCAACTGAAAGAACATCTATGCCCAGGAAAGAAAGGGATGAAAGCAGTGATGGCTACAGTGGCTCACATATCTATACAAGCTCTCATTTGATATATAGTCAAGTCAAGTGCCTCTAGCAAACTTTCTGGAAAACAACAAGGTTAACTATAAATATCACTGGTGTTTTTTTTCCTTCGTGTTGCTTAGGAGGGAAAAGTGGGTTTTATTACTCCTATTAAACTGGCACTAATGGAGGTCTCACTGTATAGAGAGTTTGTACTTAAATTTATGACAAGTTTAATAAATTTGGAAATTTTAATATATTACTACTACTGTAACAAAAGTTATACCCAGTTAATCAAGTTAGCAATACTATATAACACATCTTTCATGAAGGCTTACGCTGATAAAAGAATACTTTAAAGGATGAATCTGCTTTCAATGACAAAAAGCATCTTCAGGCTTTCCTAATTATAGAATCAGGTGCTATGCCAATAAGAAGCACACAAATAGAATACTAACATATCAGATTAAGCTAGTTATTGGAGTACTCACAAGTGGTATAGCAGTATAATCTTTGTCAAATCCTTCATAACTTATACAGAAATTAGTGAAATCCTGTCAAAGGACAGTAGCAGTATCTCACATGGTTACTGTCTGGAAACCTTGCCTGAAAAGTTTAGTGTTAAAAATGTGTCTTAATAATAAAGGGAGGTTGAACATTAGTAATTTCAACAACTATAGTATTAAGAGTTGCTAAAAGCAAATAATAAAGTATAGTAACTGGCTGAAATTCAGGCAGGTGTCTGTCATCTAAGCTTATTCCGTAACCCAAATTTTTCATTAGCAGAAAAAGGAAATAAGAATACTGACACATTTTGTGTGGGACTTAAAAACATTAACACTGCTGGACTCCACCAAAAAAAAAAAAAAATCTTACTTAGGCATCATCTCTTGTCTCAGTTTGCATTGGTCAGTCACTATAAATACAAAAGCAGCTCTAACACCACATATAGTAATTTTTCCTAGCCACTTGAATTTTAAAAAGGTAAGCTGCAAAGATCATGTTAAGTAGTTTGACACGATAATAAGAAATACAAAACCACTGCTAGAAATGTATAATATTTTTGTCACAGTGCTTTTAGTGTGCATCTCAAGAAGCTACAGCACAAATTGTGTGCCTGGAGCCAGAAACAGCTCATCAGAACGAAAAGTATAAACAGGTGACTCAGGTGTATCCTCTTGCTAGAGATCCCAGCTGTGATGGTCTTACCAGTTTCTAAAGGACTGGCTTCTCTATTAGTTAAGGAAATAATGAAATTGTATTAGAGCTTCTTAAGAAATACAGACATGACTGATGGAAAAGAGAGCATAACCATAAAGAAGCTTCCTAGTGATCCAAGACAGAGAGAATAACCCTTCACTGTCACCGCGGATGAGTTTATGTATCAGCTCCATGAAAGTTATAGAACATCAAACAAGCAGTAAGTGACATAAAAAGCAGCAGATTCATCATTTCAGAGAGCCATGTACAATGGATAAACTAACTCTGCAAATCAATTGCCTTAAGAATGGCAAAGTAAAAATTGGTCTTGAAAACACTGAACTGAACTGAAAAATCATTGGGCTGATCCTTTAATAAATGTTCAACTACTTAGAAAATCCCTGAGCACTCTTGCAACCAAGTAAATATATATTGCAGTGGATGAATTTCAGGCCTACACCTTATTCAGTCCTCTGCATGACTTGGAAAAAATGCCTCCTCTTACATCGCCGATCACCACTTGTTGAAGAGCATGTTTGCCAAAGAAACTGAGCTCCACTCAGGAAAGTAATTTACTGGTCAGATATGGATATCACTCAGTGTATCAATAATGGCCTTGACAAAGACACAGTCTCATGTGCATGTTTGTATACTAGATCGGTGAAGGATTCCTATCAAAAGATAAAGCTCTAATGATGATGACAATTAATAACTTGCTAATTTATGTCAATACTGTTCAATGTCTGCAAGGATAATTAGTCCACCCATTGCAGCTCACATTTTAATATGCAATGTAAGTAGAAACAAAGGATTTCTACCAGTTAAAGACACATTAATATCTGCATGTTCCAGGCTATAGTTTACTGTATCATAAACTAAATATACTGGGAGCTGACCAAAACATGATTACACCTCTCCAGCCAACAGGCGAATAAGAAAATAATAATTATGGGTTCAGTAGAAGTAGCATTTTTTAAACACACTATCTTCTCTCTTCCACTTCCATTCTTGTATCTTACAGTTCACAGGATATAAATCCTCTCTCCCATTCTCTTTCTGATAACAAGATACACAGTTTAATGTCTCTTCCCATTTGAAACAGTATTCTGCTTTACAAGGTACCAGCTACCGTGTCTCATAGTCTAAACAATTAACATATTTTATTAAGCTGAGAGCAATTTTTTCAGTCTGTATTTAGCTTTGAAGTATGCTGGCTCCACTTACAGAAAGTTTCTGATTGTTTGAAAGTTTATCTATTTCTTCCAGCTCTGCTAGTTACCCTAATGAATATTTTTTCTCTCTTTCTATGAACTCTGACTTGCATCATGTACACATATCATCTTATTTGGAGCTAGCTCAGAGTATTTCTTAATATAACTCTGCCTAGCACAGTGAGGTCACCCTGCGTGAGTGGGGACAGCTGGATCCAGATATTTGAAGGTTTTCATTGCTTTCCAAATTAGCCCAAAAGACAGAAAGATTTCGTATGTGTCTTGATACACAGCACAAAACATTTCAGAAGATCTTCCTCAACAGATAGCATGTCTGTCAAGACATGACTGCTAGAACAGACACATCAATACCTCTTACTGTAATTTCCAAAGAGAAATACAACCACAACAGGAATGAAGGCCTACTAAATAGAGCTGATGGGATCAGGAAGGGATCTGGTTATGCTCCTTTATATAGAAACTAGAGATAAGAGCTCCTTAAAATTAGTGTCTGCACAAAGCAGTGTTTAATGCTTTTACTAAAGCTATCAATCAGAGAGCCTTGCTTAAAAGAGAAACCGAGGGCCCTTGTAGCAAAAGCTTAATCAAGAAAGCTAGAAGAGGTAAGAAATTAATTTCCATTAGGAACTTTCTGTCCCTTGACAAGATAAATAGAGAGTGTGGAATTAAAAAAAAAAAAAAAAAAAAAAGGAAAGGTTTAGAAACTTAAGAAGTCTAACAAAGTCAATATGGAGTCTGGCTTCCTGTGCCGCCTTTCTTCCTCCCATGATGATAAAAATAATATCTTAGCATGTGTAATCTGTAGTATTCATATTGATATGCACCTAATGTTTGGCTACTTATCTGAAGGGATCATTTATTTTGACCTTCCCAAGCTGACTGTTAGCAATAGTGTCAGCTACAGCTAGTGTCAACTACAGCTTGTGTCAGCTTTAAAGAGCTGCAGGCTGTTTGAAGAGCTACCCTGCTGTAATAAGTTTCTGATAAACCCCTCCAACAAAAGTCTGAAAAAAATACCATATTATTGGTGATGTTATCAGTATTGTCTGAACAAGGTTTTTTTGTGTTCTAGACTTGTAGATTTTTTTCTGATGTTCCTCAAATTCCAACTTATTTTTTAATGAGAGGATGTTAAAAAAAAAGTTTCCCTGAAAAAAAAGAAAACAAAAAAAGTGTCAGCATAGCTAGCTGTCTAGATCAAGTTGGAATGTCTATTTAGAGCACCACTCAACAAGTTTCCATCCATGCAACTTGCCAAATTCGACTGTCTGAATGTTCAAGAAAGAAAATACAAACACTCCAACAATCATTGTATATTCAAACCTCCTGATTTTTATGAGGCTTTGATGTTCTGAGTCAGAGATTTCTGAAAGCTTTGCATTTGTACAGCTGTAGTTTTCCGTTTAAGTACTATAAGGATGGTTCCTGTGGTCCAGCTGGCGAAAGAAGTCATGATAGTTTTCAGTAGAAAAAAAGTGTTTTTTCCTCAAATTGGAGTCCTGTAAAACCACACAATAAATAGTTAAGCTTGGCCTTAATATTGAAATCCTAATGTCATTTACAACCACAAGAGGAAGAAAAAGAATCCTGTCTTATGAGGAAACCAACTCCTAATCAGGTGTGATGCCTCATTGCCTGTCATAAAACATGCTTTTGCAAACTCAAACTTCTTAGTTTAATGACAGAAAGACCTGTACAATTACATCAAACTTGTAGGCAGGGTCTGGAATGAGACATACAGTTAACCACTTTCAGTGAAGGTTATAAATAGCACAACCTTCCTCCACAGTCTAATATTTAGACCACAGCCTACTTCATGAAAAAAAAAAAAAAATAAAAGGAGTTGAAGAGTTTTATAGAAATGTTCTACTATTTATTGGAATGCTTTAAAGGAAGGCATGTTAATAGCATGAAGGAAAGAAACAGGATGAGGTTTTATATTTTATATTATAGTGGATGTCAGACAAGATCATTTCAATGATTTTTCTGGCCTTAAAAACTTATGAACCTATGGGTAACTCTTACATATGTGCAACACTTTAATTGGCTAGATTATAGAAGATTTACCCTAATTTACAGCCAGTCTCAATTTTGGGGGAAAAACAGACATAGATCCTCATTCTCTTAATCTTGCTCATACATGTTGAAAAGATCTCCTTTTCTCTTTTATTTTAGTCTACTCTATTTCAAATTTACTGATAAATGTAAGATTGTATGGAACTTTTCTTTCAGAATTAGTACTTTAGAAATTAAATTAATATTGTATTAATCCATATTAATCACTGTAATAACAGATTCTTTGTATTAGCAAACAATGCTCAAATGTGAATGTGACAGATTATCTGTTGATCTTAAGAAATTCAGAAATATACATTTCAGTGACCTGAGCATACAGTATAGCATTTGAAAACCTCCTCTAGTGTCTTTTTCTTGTCCATACATTTAGTTTTGAGATTAAGATTCCAAACCTTAAAATTTTAGCTTAGTAAAAGAAAGGCATCAGAGTCCACACTTAGGCTGAAATAAAAAATTAACTTCCAGTGCTTATTCAAAACATCCTGAGATACAAATTTTGTGTTATGGGTTCTTCTGTTTCCTGTTTAAATGAGCCATTACCTTTGTTAAAAAGTGTTTTTATACTTAAAGCATCATGGGCATGTCTCCTTGAACTCATCTTCATGCAATTTCTTACATATGTTTTTTACTATCTACAGCTAGCTGGTATCCACTAAACTGAGCAAGTGTTTAAAAGCATGCCTTTTATTTTATTTTTTTTTTACGATTCTGTACGTAAGTTACAATGATATAACATATATATATTCCCAAATGATATTTTCACCTAATTCAATGTGAATGTAATCCACATTGGAAACTGAAGCTGAAATAGAGAAACTGGTCATCTCTTGTTATTGGTGCAAGGTAGGAATCAGCTCCTATTTTATCTTCATCTGAGTTCTAACAAAGAAGAGCCTAACTTAAGTTTGAACATGGACACAGAGATGTGCATGAGACCTGCATATTCATCTCTTGCCTACTCAAGACTCAGATGGCTCCAGCTTTCAAAAATTACATCTCACTATTTGATAAGGAAGCTTTTACAGAGCGATAAGTCTGCAGCTACCATTCAAGGCACACCCTGGTTCCACCTCCAGCGTACCTTTGAGGCAATAAGCTTTGGGCAAACATTTGTTTGCTAGACGTAGTGTACTTTGCACATAGTCTGCTGTGGGACTCTTGTCTTAATTGACTCTCCATTACTTCCTTGTTTAATTTGGTTTTTGTTGCTGTAGGTCTTGTTTCTACCCTCTTTCTGACTTCATCATGTTGCGTGATAACATCCTGGTCCCCGCTAGAGCTACAAGGAACCAAATGGGTGACTCAACCCAATCTCTCTCTATACCTCTTCATACCACTCTCCCACAACAGACCAAAGTCATTGCAGTACAAACCTTAGCCGTATCTGTTCAGATGGAGCGCTTGTCACATAATACTCTATAAATGTCTCTGATTTCAGCCCCTGAAACTGCTGAGAGTATAATGCCAACTCTTTACGATCTCTTTTACATTATAGTTTGGGCCATTGCCTTTTGCAATCGGTTTATAAGGGAATTTATTTGTTATACCAAGATTGGTATATTTGTGCAGCATTTTTGGTTCCTTTGATGCTGATATTTCAGACTAGCACTATCTGGCTGTGCCTGTTCACTGCCTGTTGTTATTCTGCTGGAGTGGAGTGTTTGGAGTGCACCCAAGAACTGTGATAAGGTATTTGGGGATGTGTTTTGCAAGGCAACACATGCTGATATGCTCTGCTGAGACAGTTATTGTAGACTGCAGCAAATGATTAAATATCAAGGTATCTTACATTGGGTACCCACAAAGCAACAGGGTGACAGACTAGGTTAAAGTGACAATTAAAAGATAGACAGCAAAAGCAAATTGAAAGGCTAAGTATTGTCTTCCAGGAACTAGATAGTACCTACTCAAGACATCCTTTCCCTGAAACAAAAATCTCTTGTTGCCCTTTAAAGAAATAAGTGTAGCACATAGGAAAGTGCGACAGAGCAAAGTTAAACCAGTGCAGGTTTTGGTCTATATGGGCCAACAGGAGCAAGAACTGAACTGCACAGGCTTGGGGTGAGCCTCCCACACCCATGAGCCTGAACGGATATACCTGGAAAATATGTACGCAGCTGCAGTGGCATGTGGTCAGGGGAGAAGTAGTAAGCATGGAGGAGAAGTGAAGAAAGGTGTCAAGTGGTCAGGAAGCTTCAGGGAAGTTGAATGAGGCCATGCCTTCTCTTTCTTTCCCGCTCTCTTCACTTCTGGAAACTCCTAGTCTCTTCCTCCATGTTCCTGTCCCAGTCCCTGTTTCCAACTCCCTCTTTCCTTTGGTGTGATAGCCCACCCTTAATACCAATGTTTCACATGCTGGTATTCCTACTCTTTTCTCAAGTTCCTAAGAACTGGCAGATAACTGGAAGAGGTCCTGCTCCTAGTGAGGGGGGAACAGTGAATCTTGGGCCCAGGCCAGGGAAGACAGCCAGAAAAGAGTCTCAGAGGAAGAGCTATTGTTGCTGGTAAATGCCTCCCTCCCCTCTTTCCAGTCTTCCCTCCTGTCTTTGGCAGCAGCAACAGGATCTCAACTGCAAAGATGAGGTGGGGATTTACTGATCACCCTGGAAAGGCACATTTTTCTTTCCTCAGGCATACTCAGAGCAGGCAGTTTGCCATCCCTTGTTGGCTGCAACATGTTTTGCATCCTGTCTCACTCTGGGATTTCATGAAGTTGTATATCTACCTTGTATTTTTTGTGGTAGTCTGTACACATGTCACACTATTTCATGTTTATTCATGCCTTGTCAGTGCCCTTGAACTCCCAGAGGTGTCTCTGTGCCCTGTTATCATTATTATTGTAATCCCAGTACAGCTTCTGCAAAGCAAAAGGGAAGCAGGATGCCAGGAAACCTTTGCATTTCCTTTAAACCAGCAGGAAAACACATATGCATAGCAACAGGGACAAGCCTGCAAGAATTATCTGTGCATACGTTTTGAGGTACTGATGACAGATCAACACTTGGCCTTGAAGGTGAAGAGTATTATGGAAGTGGAAAGGCAAGATTTTGTCTGCAGTAACGGTAATAAATTGTCAATGTTTCCCAACCCCACGAATGCTTTGGATGACCTCTGGAGAGGTCATGTCCCTCTCACCGATGAGACTTGGTCTAGGACATGACGTTAAAGACTCAAGGAAATGCTATTACTGGCTCTTCATTGCATAGGGCTTTCCATATGAACTAGTAGTGACTTTTCTATCTTGAATTGATCATCTCTGATTGATCCTGACTCTCTTAATGATAGTATGCTGCTGGGATTTTGGTGAGAGCAGGGCAAGGAATCGATTCCTTCTTTACCCTTGCAGTCCCTTTCCTTCACTTCTTCATTCTGTCTGCTCACAATTAGTTTGATGTAATTGAATTTGATTTCATGACAACACCAAAGTGAAAAAAAAATATTGTCACAAGGGTGATATGTTTTAAATCCATGACCAAAGAATGAGAACAGTATGGATGAAGAGAATGAATTTGACTGCATCTTCTCCAAGGGCCTGGACCACCAACTGCACTGAAGGAGAACGAGATAGTTTGTGCTTATCAGGTTGAGAAATGAAGATTTCCATTATGATGAAGTTTGGAAGCTGGTGAATTCTTGCACCAGGGCAGGATGGCTCCTGAACCACCTGCAGATTGGCAGTGATGAATGAGGTATTGGGAGCTTCCCACAAAACAACTGAAACTAAGCCACATGGCAAGTGATGGCAGTGTCTTTGCTGCAGGGGGCAGAGGCCCCCAGCTACTGACCTGAACTGCTGTTACAGGAAATTTGCTTCTTACTGGGGGGTAGATTTAGGACATTGTTGGAAGACTGCCAAGGTTTGTCCAGACTGCAAACAACAGCAGACCCCTGTTGCTTTTCGATGTGTACATCAATGATAGCACCAGAGAAGACCTGGACCACCTGAAATATGACTACCTGGCTCTGCGGGTGGCGATCAAGAGCATAGTCATCCAGGTGGAATCTCCCTGATCCTGATGGTGAAGGGGAAAGGCTTGAGAAGGAGCGGGCTTATCCTGCAGGTCAACAACTGGCTCTGCAGCTAGCGTCAGCAACAGGGTTTCAGTTTCTGTGCCATGCTAGGAAGAGAAAAGGCCCACCCAGTTAAGTGGTGGAAAAGCTTCTTTGCCAACAGGCTAACCAAACTGATGAGGACAACTTTAAGCTAGGAACAATGGGGGAGGGACATGAAAATCCCCTATCCAGTGTTGAAAGTGTTGACCAGACTGGCAAGCATAGTGTGCAGGATGATATGGACAGAAGAAACCTCATAATCAAGTCCAGCAAAGGCCAGGGAGGTGATTAAGGGACTGAAGCACCTGTGAGATGAGAGGTTGAAAGAGCTGGGCTTGTTCAGCTTGAAGAAGAGAAAGCTCAGGAGAATACTTTATGATGGAATAGTAAAAAGGATGGAGCCAGACCTTTCCCAGGCACCTGGTGACAGGACAATGAATGTCATACGTCGTATGTCTGTGTACATAGAGATGGAAAAGTCAAGTTTGCCAGAGGTACAGAAATCAACCCAAACTAACATAGTTAGAGTAACTACAAAAATACTTTACTGTTGAATTCTTGCTGTAGCATCTCACAGACATTACAGCTCAGGCTAGATTAGAAGACTAATATCAATAAAACCCATTGCCTGAAGTAATCATCACACAAAATTTAGTTAATGAAATGAATTTTAATTTGACAAAAATCATCAGGTTCATCATTGCCTCCACAACTGAGCCCAGAGGCTAACTCTGAGGAAGTAAGAAGTGATCGCAAGGATAGCCCTAGAAAAAAACTGCAGAAGTAAATACCCAGAGGCAGAACAGTGACATATTTAAGATTTGGTTGTGGATATGGAACTGAAAACAAGTCTTGCTGCTCTAGTTGCTGACTTCCACACCTCTACTTGAACATGACATTTTCCTCATGTCCTCTATAATTCTACTCATTTATTCCTGTTTACTATGTTAAGATGCTGCTTTTAGCTTTCTGCATTCAATGTCTCTCCTTTTTTTTTTTCCCTTGGAAACAAAGTGCATTTCTGAATTACTTTTTTTCATCTTCTCTGACCCAAAGGTCAGACTGTCTTTGACCTTTGCATTTCTCATTCTCAGCTACTTTTCCCTGCATAGATCACAAAGTTGGTACTTCAAAGCCTTATTTTCCTGACATGAATTTTAGGCTGACTTATTTTCAGCTGCTATGCTTTTTGCTAAACTCTCCTAAAAATCCCAAAACACACACACACAAATAAACAAAAAAACCACAAACAAACAAACCAAGAAATAAAACCAAAACCAACAACAGCAACAAAACACATTGAGATAATGTAGTAAGTATGAACAGAGCATTATATTTCTTTTATCAGATGGCTTTCACTCTTTACATTGTACAAATAAAATGACTTATGCAGGTAAGGATTATTCACAGCTTTCCACAGTTTAACATCTATGTTATAAACCATTTACCATTACAATCGCTCTTCACTTCCTAACCAGTTTTCCAAAACTTTCAACTTTCTACTGAAAGTTTCAGCACCTCTGTCTTTATGAAAGGTGACTTATATTTTAGAAAATCTAAGCAAAATCTCCTCAGCTGTTTTTAAGTTGCATAATATGGTTTATTGTCCTTCTGGTTTAACATAGATCTTTAGAAACACCTGTGCTTGTTTCCTATGCCAGGTATGGAGCAGAGAAATAAACTCTTCATGTGTAGGACCTGCATCTTCTACTGAAACGGTGGGAGATTCTACTTCTGAGCATGCTTGTTGTTATTCACCTTGATGTATCTGTAGGACAGCTTACTGGAATCCTATCACCTTGTCACTACTCACTGATAGTCAACAAGTCTGGACCAAGCAGGAATTCATAAGACAACCCATTCTAGTCAAAATGTTTCTGAGATGTTTATAATTTAATTAAATATGTAGGCATCCTTGAAATATTCAGAATATATCCATTCTGCAAAGACACCAGGGTGTGGGATACTAAAAGCAATGAAATACATTAAGCCTGGAGCTCTAAATTTCTCTCACTGAAAGACATTCACCTAGGAGCAAGATTGACCTCTGCATTTTATTGTTTGTTATTGTTAATATGGCAACAGGCTGATGTGGCCATTGGTGAATGACAACAATTACTATTTCCATGCGATACTACATATATAGCAGCTAGTTCTGTGCTAGCTCAAGAGAATACAAAAAGAAAATTTAAAAAAAAAAAAAGAAGAATTATAGTTTACTGGTTTGAGAGGTTCTCCAGCAAGTTTAGCTACATGGTGTTACAAAAATCAAACTTTAATGAAAGAAAGAAAAAACGCATTTCTATTTTTTTCTATGAAAAAATAGTATCTGGTTATATTATAGCAATTCTTTTAGCACTAGGAAGTTTAATTTGAAGTGAAGTCTTCTGAAGGCAAAAAAAAAAAGCCTTTTTTTTTTTATTTGGCACTTTGGCTCTGTGTATAGGTATCTGCAGACATAAGTTTTTAAGTTTTGTCTAGGCATCATATTGCCTGATGACACATGGTCCTATAGCTAAGATTCATAGGAACTGACCAGAATAATAAAGATATGTTTTAAGGGTATTTTATCATCCATCTTCTTTAGACATATTCGGAAATCTTCGTTACAGGTAATGACCTTAGGCATAGCGTCTTAAACCAAACTCAAGCATAAGCAAAGTTTCTGACAATGACTTTTTTAAAAGTGTTCTTCTTTCTTAGAAATAAATTAGCTTAATGACTGGGAAACAAATACAAAAAAGAAAACAAGAAAGAAGGAGGTATCTTCAAGAGACACAGTCTTTTCTTGTTAAAAGAATTTCAAAATTATTTTAAATTATTCAATGGAATAGGAATGAGTAATATTTAAGATGAATTTTTTAAACAGTGTATCGATTTTTTTTTCCTTACCAAATATATTTTTTCAATAAAGAGCTTTCAGGCAATGCTTTGAAATGCAGGTTATTTTTTTCTCTTTAATAATTGAGTTTTAAAATGCCTCCATTCACCTTTTCCTTTCAGCACCTACTTTTCCAGCTTGGTCAACTGTTGCTGTGTGGCATGGTCTGCAGAGAACTGATAACACATTTCTTCTGCCTGAAGCCTGTCAAAGCAGCAGGGAGAAGTTCAGCCATAACCTCACACCAGGCTATCCTGTGAGCAGCAGGGGCACTGAAACTACTGAGGAAATTAAATGCTCTGAAGCTGTGATTGACATCTCGAGGGAACATATTTTCAGAAGTACTGAAAAGTACTGTTCAAAAGTATCCCAATCTTTACTAAGCTTAAGCCTCATCTAAGGAATTTTCATGTTTTGTTTTGTTTTGTTTTTTAAATAGCTTATATTTCTGTCTCAATAAGATTTACTGTAATGTTCCGCTCCAGCACACATACATACATATTTAACTTCCTGAATATGCAGTTCAGCTGAATTCAGATTGATAGTGACTCATGCACATGTTAAGTTAGGTCTTACTGGTTCCAGGGCCCAGGGCTGCATTTTGAACTTAGCAAAATAAGCATGAAGGAAAGAGGGAGGAGAAGATTGAAAGTTATAGGAGTATCACTGTTATTGCTTGAAGGCATTTGATCCAACACTAACATTTTTGTCTTGCCAGAATTTCCAATATTTCATCTTCTGTTTACATCTTCAATCAAAGTTGAAATCAATATATCAGACTACACTATTCTTATTTGCACTGATTTGCTTTGAAATGTTTCACTTACATATTTCATGGTTAAAAAAAATATCAAATGAAAAAAATGCTTTTTTCATACAAAAATATTGCTCTGAGATAAACCTCATTAAACAGAGTACTAAATGGCTTGGTGTTGTATTTTTTATAACAGTCACATCATATTTGCTCCTCTAACTGGAGATTTGAAATTTATATATACAAACAAAGAAATGAGATAGAGAATAGCTATGGACATGGTAGAAGAGAAAATTATTTTCAAATAAATCACTATTATTTTTCAGACAATGGGACAGTTTAGAAAGAGGAAGACTTTACACTTTTAAGGTAACTGATAAATCAGAGTGAAGTCTCCCATTTCCTCTGGTGTGCTTATTTTGTATTCATTCTTTACCAGCCCCACCATCCAAACTTTTATTGAGGAGACATCTGAATTCCTGACTCATGTGCAGATAAAGAGGGAAATGCCTATATTCTTGAAACAATTGAAAGAGTCTTCTTCAGGCTGAGAAGCATTACAGTTGTATACCTATAGAATATATATTTAATTGAAAATGCAGATTGTGGCTATTGCACTGTGTCTTAATGGACAAGAATATTGGCAAGCTGCTCCTGGTGTTGGAGCTGGTGTAAAACTATTACCCGTGGGTCAGGCTGACTTCAAAGGGAAATCACCTCATTAAGATAATTGTTGGAAACGTCTCCCGAGGTGCTAGCAGTGTTTCATTCCTTCCAGTTGCTAAATAAAACAGCTTGTTTGCTCACACAATTAGTATTGTCTCTGCAAGGGAAAGGAACAGGATTTTAAAAGAAATCTTAAGAAGATAGAAGTAAAACCGTATATAAAACCTGTAAAAGTGAGTACTTATGGATTTTACTGACCTGCAACAGGAGATTTAGGAGTTAAATAGTTTATTGTATATTGTATATTTATTTTTGTTAAGGATATTGCACACACAAAATTATCAAAATGGTATGAATTGTTAACTTACTTTCCAGTTTTTCAATCATGTCATAATTCCATTAAAATAGTTTCTTTCCAACTTGTTAAAAATTTTCATTTTACAACGTCTCTGTGTTGTAGTTTATTTGATTTTGCTCCTTCTGAGCATTACAGAGATCCACAAGCTAGGATTCAAAGTACTTTTATCCAGCCACTTAAACTGAGGTGACTAATACCATCTAACCTGGAACCTCCATGGATAGACCGTGGTTCACTATCTCCTATCACAGCAAAGGACCTCCAACAAGATATCTGGTTTAAATTGCTGTATTTTATGGCACGTCAGGAAATCTCTATTTCTTAACAGGATAGTCCTTGGATCCTTTCCTACAAATAAGTGGGTTGGATGCAAACCATCTTCCAATCTTTAAACCTTTCCAAAGCTATAGTTAAAGAGCTGTCACAGGAAGCAATCCATCACCCAAGCTGAAACTGAGAGGATACATCTTCATAGCTGAGAAATCATCCTACCTCTTCACTTAGGAAAAGCTGCAGACTAAGTATCCAAGTGATTCAGCATTTGTATATTCAAGGATGATTCTACCTCTAGCTTTCCTCTGGAACACGTTAAATACTAGGCTGGCCTTCTGTCCTCAACCATATCTCCAAGAAAATACAAATCTGTTCACAGTACTTGTATTAAGCCACCTATGAAATTATTATTCCCTTTTTTTAAATCAGGGTAGTAGTTTTCTCTTCGCACATTAGTATTCTTTGAGAAGATAAATAGCATATTGACTATCTGATGGGATCCCAGTACAAATGCATGTAAGATAAGAATTAAAAAAAAAAATTACAAACACTTCCTTAAACTTAGATATTTCTGTGTTGATTCCTTCAAAAATTAACTTAGGGAAATAATAAAATCAGGGATCTAAGATCATAGAATTTGCTTGTCCTGTAGATTTTTACAACTGCTTTTTCCGCTTTTTAATTTCTTAATCTAGTTAATAGCAAATGAGAAGATATGCATATATCTCCAAATTTTTAGAACGTAGCTGTGCTTAACCTGGAGGCTGCACTAAAGATGTCTTCATTTTATTTCAGAGAAGCAAAATAATTTTGTTATGTAAAATCTACTTGTTAGATAATATATTAGCTAAGTGAAAGAAAAAAAGTGAATGACTTCGTTCTTTGTTGCAGTTATATCGATCTCAATTTGCGTGCACAACAGTCAACATAAGTCAAAATAAAACTGTTGCCAGAATTTCCAAAGGGGGTAATATCTTGTCTGCATGGAGGTCAATGTCAAATCTGACTTAGTAATGGCAACAGTTCACCTAAATCCTTCAATCCACGGCTTGGACATCTGGCTGTTTTCTTTTAAGAAAATCCTACATATTCATCATCATTATTTAGTTAACTAAACTGCTATCACTCCTTCTGGAAGAGAGTCCCAGTATTCTTTCCCATGTTTGCTAGAAAGGCTTGCAGCACAAGACAATACTGGCTTTAAAATGACTAAAGAAAATTAGTTGTTTCAAGTTTGGGATGTCAATATTCAAGGCCTCTTTTTCCAGAAATGTAAATTCTGAGAATGAGGCTTCAAGGGGCAACTAAGATGTGAGCAGAATGAATTGTGAGAGTGAAGAGAGGACAAAAAAAAAAGTAGACTTTTGTTTTCCTTAGTTCAGGAATGTACGACTTCTTTCCCCTCTTCCTGGCAGTGTTATTCCCTGTCTCATAAACAAGCGCCTGTCAAACCAGGAGTTCCCCATCAAGTACTCACTCCAGTAAAACTACTGTCAGATGAAGATGACTGGGAATGCTACCAAAGCTAATTTCATTGCAGCAGTTCCCTGTACAGACAGTAATGGGATTTCTATATTATAGTGAGGCAAATGAAAAAGAACGAGGCTTCAAAGACACCAATTAAGACTTTCACCACTTGGTAGCACAGGCAACTGATGCTGTGAAATCAGTCCCCTTACTTGTCTCCTTACAGTGTGGACAAATTTCTTGTTTTATTTAAATATGTGTAGATGTGCTCTTATGATTTAGTACGTTTTTAGTACATCAGGCACTTTGATGAAATTGATGAAATTACATTGAATAACATTAGGATAGTATAGTGTAGTGTAACACAATTAAGGCATTATAAGAATGTACCATGGGAGTGATAGTAAAAAGAAGTGATTTAATATAAATGAACAAAAGTTCATTTCTAAAATGCAGGAAAAAAAAGAAAATAAATCTGAGAAAATTAATAAGGAAGTAGTTGGATGATATTGAGTAGTTTTTAAGATCTACTTTCACAAAGATGAGAGGTTCACTTCCTCTTGGTAATCTTATTCTCCCAAGCAGAAGAAATCATTAGTATGAAAGGGATAAGAGGCTATTTTTTTTTCCTTTTTAAGAGTTTAGCCACTGTCATACAGGTGCACAGAGACTATAGTACTAAATGAAAGGTAATTGTTCAGAAAACTGAGTCTTGTAAAGGCACTGATATCTAATCTATGTGCAATTGTAGGTCACACTTCACTACAGCAGAGTTTTGACTACTTTGTGGCCAGCTAGAAAAGCAATATCTAATGTTACAGCTGTAACACTGGGATAAATCTCATCCATCTTAGACATCTATGGGAACACTCATACCATTATAATATTTTAGTTTGGATCATTAGCCATCATTTGAACCAAATCTCCCAGACAAAACAAGACTTTATCAGAATCTTATGAAGCTATATATTCATGATGAGTTTAAGAACACAGATACTTTGACAGGAAGTAAAATAAATAATTTACTAAAATTCATCATTCTTGAAAAGTAGAAATGTTGTGGTCAGCAGAAGATTACTAACAAAAATATCTGAATACTTTAGAGAGTGGGATCATAACTAGAGATACCGAATATGTTATATGGGTAGCACATATGAACTACATATGAAAACACCACATTGTCCATATAAATTATATGTATCATAAATAGTCAGTGTCCCTGAATATAAATGTTTAACTAATTTAATTGATCTTTTTCAATCTTTAATAGTTCTATTTTACAAAAACATATGAACTGATGAAAGAGTTTATCATTATGTAAGTCATTATCTGAAAAAATTTAGAGTAGTCAGTGAACTCCATTAGTTCATTGACAAAACTGAGGGCCACAAAAATTTTAAACTTTGAAGGACAGTTAAAATCTCTAGCCGGTCAAATGTTTTTTTCATTTTGAGTCTTTTCTAGAACTGATGAATAGCATGACCTCTGCATTTCCTGGGCTAATTATTGTAGATGTAAATTATACGTGTGGATTCTGTAATGAGCCTCTCTAACCTCCAGCACTCCTGGTGGATGTGATCTTGGTGTCCAGATCAGCTCTACTCTTACATTTCTCAGCAATGAGACATCCAGACCACTCCTAGTTATACATATCATGCTGCAGACCACTATGACTTTGTGTCCGTGAGCAGCAAGAACAGGCTGCTCCTGGAGTTGGCAAAAAGGCAGGGACAGTGACCACCCTGACCAGGGCACAGCACCCAAGCAAGACCAGGTTGATGAAAACCTAGCAGGTGCCCAGGTTTGAGCCTAAATGGATCTCTGGAGCAATGGGCAGATTGGTGCTTGGGTATGGGTCTAGGTGAGACTGATCAGGCAGGTCCACTTGCGCCAATCAACAATTTTCATGTATGCAAGAGAAGTTTCTTTGGCTCTTACTGTACAATTAAAAATATGGGAATATGCTGGATGAACAGGAAAACTCACAGACTGCCATTGCTGTGAGCGTACCAATAGGTCCTGACTGGCATCACCCAGGATGTCCCCACAGGTTTCTGCACATTGGTCTGGGGTCTCTGTTTTAGTTCAGGCTGGGCTCCTCAACTGCGCCTCAGCTGTGTTTCAGAGGTACTTGTCCTTGGCCCTGTCTCTGCTGGTCTGACTTACTGGACAGTCTTCTAGGATTGATCACAGACCTGGGATATAGGTAACCTTGTCTCCAGTCCTGTTTCAGGCCTGTCTGCTTTTATTCTTGCCTGGGTTGCCTGGATGGGACCTGACTTATCTATCATTCATCCTGTGACCACTGAGGGAGGCTGTGCTTATCACTGCTCTGGCCCTGTTTGGGTGCTATGACCCCTTGGAGAGGACACAGCCTGCCCTGGGGCCACTGTCAGCTCCCAGCTCATCCCCCTCATGGAGCAGCTACTGCTGCTTCTTCACGGGAGCACTGGCAACAGGTGCAGAATAAATGCATGAGCCTGCATTTAGGCAGAGGTGGAGCAAGACATTCATATTCATGCAAATGTGATCTATTTATACAGATGCAAATTTAACAAGCAAGTTCTATAGCAATTCAAAAGACTCAAATGCAAACTGGAAGAGTTTGTTTAGTTCTGTTATGTATGTATGCCACAAAATCAAAGAATCACAGAATGTTAGGGATTGGAAGGGACCTCAAAAGATCATCTAGTCCAATCCCCCTGCCAGAGCAGGGGGATTTTTGAATTTATATTTTTTAATTTATATTTTTGAATTTAAAATCAGATACCACTTTCTATTTCCTTGTATGAATCAACTGTTGCCAATGCTTCTGTATGTAGTCATCCACAAATCCCCATTTTAGTCAGAAGTATCATCCCTGGACAGTCTGTGTCTAGAGAGGATATGGATGGCTTCAGGGCTCAGATCACACTTTGGTGTATGTACTATATAAAGAGAACATGGCTGGTTACCAGATTTTTTTTGTAGCAATGGCAAATCATTTATTATCATCAAAATTTCTGTTCAGTCATCCGCAGTGACTACATAGTAAATTTGTGGATATAATTTAATCTTCTTTCTTTTGCAGATGATATTTCTAAGAGGTTGTGGTTTTCCGCTAGCTGTTAACTTTTTGGAACTTTCCTTTAAAGTGAGTCTTAAATAAAACCTCTTCAGGTTGATGGATGTGATTTTACAGCCTAAAACCAGATGCTTTTCAGACAGTCCGGTTTTAAGTTTGCAACCAGTGCTTGTTCATCATTCATTTTCCCTAGGGCCCTGTTCTGAAACTTGACTGAATACTATAGATAGCCACACCTCTCCAAGGTCAGAAGAGAATTTTCACATGATCCAGTACGCATCTATGATTTGAAAAATGCGTTTATTTTACCTTGGTATGTATCATAGACTTTTGTGCAATCTTATCTGCCCTTTTCCTTGCTAGTGTGGACTGTCAGCTGCATAGCCTACAGTGCTCTAGCATGGGCCTTGAAAATTTCATGACAAAGTCCTTGATCTGTCCTTGATAAGCTCTTTGGCAAATGTATTTAAGCTAGTGAACTGTTCAGATACTATTGCAAGTGGGTCTATATGGGAGATAGTAATTTGTTTCATATTTCCCAGTATATCTTCCCAAGCATACTGCTAAAAACCAATACAGACCTTTAAGGCTTTAAAGCAGGATCAGAGCAGTGTCTTCCACAACCACATACAAATCTAATAAGTGTACAAATAAATATTTCAAAGGAAATCAACTCATGTTAGAAAACCTCGACTTTTAACATTGGTGGAAAAGCTAATTTTTTCTTAACACCGCTTTTTTCCCTATTTACTTTCACCGCATGCCATTCCCTGTTCAGGCCCTCAGTCCTCTGTTTTAAGAGGAAGTTCCTCCAGCAGTAAAACCCCATAGCACATTCTTCTCATCCCGTTCCCTCTCAGGAGCACAGCTGGGCTTTCAGGTGCTCTCCTTGAGCAATATTGCACAACCTTCTTGTTTCACATGAGCTTGGTCGTATCTAACAAAGATGGGCATACCTTCATGTCAAATATTCTGCATTGTTGCTATAGGAAAATTAAACAGCTTTGTTTCACTTATTAAATTATAGTAGTGCTACAGTAGCATCAGTATTTCTCAGCCTTGTAGTTATTATGATCTTATCTCTTCCTATTGGTGATGTTATTAATACCATCTTCATCTTTCCTTTGTAGAATGACTTAATGCACAGTGCCCTTCTCTCTGTGCAATACAAAAATTATCTGCTTCAGCTGATTGATTGTGTTTGTTCACATTGAATACTTTGCTCTTTTTGTAATGGGATAGGCATGTTTATTTCAGAAAGAATAGGATGAGGGAAGTGTTGTGGTATTACTAGTATGTAAGACAACACATAATGGTTTGGATTTTATTTTTATTTGTTTATTTTGCTGAACCACCACTCAAATGGCACAAATATATAAAGGACAAAAGGACAGCAAATCCAAACAGTAGTTACCATAATTTAGTTAGTCACTTTAAAAACTCTATGCTTATGTTTAAAAACTAAATGCTTTTCTCTATAGAAAGCCTCAGAAAGCAGTAGTGAGAGTATTATAGATCACATGAGATGGCCTCTGCATGCAAAAAAGGATATATATATTTTTTTTTTTTTTTTTTTTTTTTTTATTCCTTATCTACCTTGTCTACTTGGGTAGAGTTCCTATCTGGAAAACAATAAGGCAAAGATGGCAAGGTGTGTGCGTGCAGCAGTGGAGGGGGAGTAGAGGCACCTTGAAAATGAAGAGGATAGGAGGACTGAAAGTATGAATGAGGGATAGCAACAGGGATAGCCTTCTGGGAACTCAGCTGTGCTGCCTGCATGGCTTCCTGAAGATCATCCCTGGTGCCAAATCAGGCTGTGGATCTGCAGTGGGCATCAGAAGGAGAGGTGATGATGACACTGTGTCATTGGTGCTTCTCTCTTTCGGAATTCCACCAGCTGCCTCTTGTCCTTTCTGGATCTTGTGAGTGCTAACCTGAACTTTCCACGTGATATGGATGTCAGTGCTAAAGGACAGGGATGGATGTGCCTTTTACATGGAGTAAAACAGTGAGATCTTAATGTCTGGATGGGCCAGAAGCAAAGTGATATCTCCTTGGAGTGAGTTCACCACTACCAGCAGTTTTCTGAGCATCCCAGGACATTGGTGTTCTTTTCTATTCAGTCCAAAATACTCTGCTAAACTTTAAGATGTCCTTTAAATTGAGGAAAAAGAGCGAGAAAGGAGAGGAGGGAGAGCAGAAATAAGAAAAGAAAAAAAAATAGGAATTTGCTAGTGACTGATATGTTTGGGGTTTTTTGTAGTTTTGGTTTTTTGTTTGATTTTTTGTTGTTGTTGTTGGGGTTTTTTTCAATTATGGGTAGATTTTATTATTGAGATTTACTATTCTGTCATCACAAGAACTTACACAAATTATAATAGAATGTAGGTGTGTATTAGATAAGAAGGAGAATTCATACTTAGTGGAAACTGAAATATGGCACGACTGGTTGCATTTAATATCTGTATTGCAGATTGATGAACAACAGGGATATTTAGGTTCAGATTTAAATCCAAGGTATGTTTAGTATAATTTAGTAGAACCAACAATCTTGGGTGTACTAAATACTACAGCTTATTTTAAAATATTATAAGAAATGGAATTTCACAATGTAGGCAGCACTTTCTTTATTACATGACTTATGGGTGGCACTGCATCAACACCATAGAACTTCAAAAGTGTTTCCAAAGTAAAGAATAAATCTTTTCCAGTCTGTGGTTCAGACAATAGTATTTATACAATAGAAGTAAAAACAATCAGAAAAGTGCGTTGTAAGAAGTCCTGTGCTCCTAACTAAATCTACGTTCTTCAGAATCAGCATTTTAACACTCCTAGCAATGCTATGAGGAGGACATACAGGAATAATTTGAACAGTTATAGAGAATCTAGGTAGCCACTCATCTTTTCATGTGCATCTAGAGGTAGAATATTGTTCTTTTCATCACAAATGTTGTCTCTTCTCACAAATACCTACATTGACCATGACAGGAAGTCAAGAGTAACTGTTAAATGTTTGTAGTTATAAATTAGGTGATTATCTGTAAACTATTTTGTAACCTAAATATTTCAATTGCAAATACTTACGTTAGGAAGCATTTTGTGATTAATTTGTTAAACAGTACTGTATTAATTGCTCTGCATGATGCCATAAAACAAGCAAGAAAAATTGTTCCCATTAGGGAACTGGAGGAAAAGCTTATTTATGATAGCTTGGTCAACACACCAATTCTATTTTCGAGAATGAGCTATCAGTTTTAGAAAAAGGCCAGCAAATTATAAGGTGCCATAGGCAAAACAAAGGTATGCTCCTTGTTAGTGTGGCAGGTGGGAAACAAACACTGGGAAAACATAAATATTGGTATGTGTTGTATGTGTTTCCTGACTCAGTTTATATGAGATTGTGTTCACTCAGTAAACTTTTAAAGAATTTCAGAGCTTTTTTTATTTCCTCCCCAATGAGGAACCTGATTTTTTTCAGTCTTTTTATTATATATATAGCATATACGTGAGATATCTTTTATATGTTTTACTACATATCTTTCAATGAAAGCTTTCTTTATGCATATCTATTCTATGTAGGCACACTATTTTCTCTTTTCCAAGGAAACAAATTCTCTTGAGATTTCCTATAGCCTTTGGAATGTAAAGGGCTATAAAATATCAAGTCAGAGCCCAGAGCTGGGCAACTTAAAAACACGTTACTTCCTCAAGAGTGGAGTGGAGCATCTGCCTTATGAGGAAAGGCTGAGGAAGCTGGGTCTCTTTAGCTTGGAGAAGAAGAGACTGAGAGGTGACCTCATTTATGTTTGTAAATATGTAAAGGGTGAGTGTCACGAGGATGGAGCCAGGCTCTTCTCGGTGACAACCAACAGTAAGACAAGGGGTAATGGGTTCAAGCTGGAACACAAGAGGTTCCACTTAAATTTGAGAAGAAACTTCTTCTCAGTGAGGGTAACGGAACACTGGAACAGGCTGCCCAGGAGGTTTGTGGAGTTTCCTTCTCTGGAGACATTCATAACCCACCTGGATGCCTTCCTGTGTAACCTTATCTAGGTGTTCCTGCAGGGGGATTGGACTAGGTGATCCTTTGAGGTCCCTTCCAATCATTCTGTGATTCTGTGATTCAAGAAGTTTTTGCACAATCTGTCTTGCTCTTAATTTATATATGTGTTTCCTGATTGCTTGACCTAGAACCATATGAGGTCACCTTACTACATTTATTTAAGGGTCCAGGTAATGTGTCTACAGAAGATGGTGCCTATCTAGTATATTACAGTTCTGCTAGCAAAGCACACTTCTTTTGGGGCCAGGTTCAAAAGATCCTACTTCAAACACATTGGTGATATTAGTTATAATGAATAATCTAAAAATAGGCACTCGTACAATCTAATAATATGAACTCATTCATCACAGTTAGTGAACTTTAAAAGATTTGTTTTATTTGGATACCTATCTGTAGAAATCTTTTATCTAAAAACTGGAGTTGAAATTTCCATTGGGTGCAATGTGTCTTGATTATTTTTTTAATTATTATTCTATATTTTCCTTCTCAGAACAGAATTTTTTTTAATTATTATTCTATATTTTCCTTCTCAGAACAGAAATGCTGTGGCCTTAGTCTATTTCAGGTTTCATTTTGATCTTATTTATTTTTTACTCCCTCTTTTCATAATATTTGAGGGCTTTTCCAAAATACAGTAGAAAATGCAAAGCCTTACAAAACTGAGAACAATCAAATAACATTTTATACCATGGCAAGCCCCTTCTGCCTGCCCAGGTCATGGTAAGGCAAGGTTTCTTTGCTTCGTAAGCACATATACTACACCTGTGACTACTGCTTACCTTTTTGTTGTTTTGCCTCTTTATAATGGCAATTGTGCAGATTTTATGTGAAGCTGAGGTGTTACCATATACCATATATCCATATATAAGATATTAAACACACAATTGGCAGATCCTCATTGCCAGTTCATGAAATGAATTATCTTTTTCTTACTGGACTTTCCTGCAGTGTCTCATGTTTTATCATCTACAGGCAGATTTATTCTCTAGCAGTGATCTCCCTATGTGTGCCTTTGCAGCGATTGTGACATAAAATAGTGTAAAATTTTTACCATCATCAACTTTATTTCAATTCTTATCACTGAACTGTATCATTAAAATTATATCAAAGAATCTTCAGAACTGAGAGAGAATCAACAGGCTTCCTAAATGAAGCAGGAATATGTCCTTTCTGCCAACACTCAATCTCTTTAAATGCATAAGAAGATTTATACACACACATCACAATCTTAAAGATGACCAAATTTTTTGCCTGATGGTTTTACCTTTTACTTACTGAGAAGTCTTTTGGAAATCCCTTGATGAACCCTGAACTCTTAGCAGTTTTTTGTTTTCTTTTTCATGTGAAACTATTTGGATTGCAATAATTATAATCCTGTGAAGCAGCAGGGGCTGGATAGCAGTAGAATGAGTGCAGAGCAACAAAGGGTAGCTTTATGTCTCACTTATTTTTGAAGCTCAGGAAAGGGCTGCTTGGAACCTCTAGCAAAGAAAATGATAATGAAAATATGATCCTGACTACTTGCATTCCCAACAGACACTGATAGCCAGAACACACTGGCAAAGTGGACGTCCTGTACTTCCACAGCTGCCTCCTCAGGCTCAGGAAAAGCACATACAGAAACATCAGGCTATATCCAGGCAACAGGGTAAATTCCTTGGCAGATAGTTAAACTGGCTCTATGGCTCATCTGATTCTGTGGAAGGAGGTAAAACCACCAGATATAAACAGAGAAAAAGCTCTGTCACTACTGGGTGTATTATTGCTTGGTGCTTTAGTGTTCATTGTGCATCATAGCTAGTGTTTGTAGCTGTTTTGAGAAGTATATAAATGAAAACTTTGGGAGATCTGTGAATATTGTACAGTTTCCTGATTTACTTATATCCATATTTCCAGGAAATGACAAATAGTGAAATTACTGTTTCTTGCTACTTTGATGCCAAAACTCCAGAAGTAAATATCTGTGAATGTCAATATAGATTTTGGCTTCTCTATAGTTAGGCTTTATTTTGCAATAAAACTTAAATCCCAATTAGTTTTGTCTCATGCCCTGTTTCAGGCTACCATGTGACCATGTGTGGATGATTTCCATCATGCCTGCATCCTGAAACGGAAAGGCCATAAACCAACAATTCTAAGAGGGAAAATTATTACTGAGGTCATCTAATGTCTTGGAACATTGCAATCCTCCCGCTAAAAAGCTGACATAAGAATGCAACACTTGCTATATATGTGAAGAATAATGTATTTTGCTATTATGCTTGGTTTTCTCTTCTCCTCTTCCTTTTCTTCCATCTTTTCTCCTTGACCCAGTCTGTAATTTTCTTCCTTGGAAATATATGACTACATAGCACAATCTTCAGTTATGACCAAATTCTTCATATTAATGAACTCTCAGTTATGAACAGATTATAATTTAATCTTAATTCTGAGCCAGATCATTGAAATGAAAAGGAGTCTTTCAGTGAATCGTGTTGTAGGCTTGCCTGTAGGAAAAAGAAACAAGTTCACTTTCTAGTTTCAAGAATGATTCTTGACATTTACAGAGTGAGATTGGAGACCTGAGACCTGGCCAGGCACACACATGATGTCTACAGAAGAGGAAGCTACCAGAGAAGCAAGCAGGTCTCTGTAGCCATCAGGGAGGCCACCATAGGGCAGCAGGGAGTTGTCTTGTCCATGCCTTCGGTTTAAGGCAGAATCAACTGCACCTGTGTTTTTTCTGACAAATTTCAATATTCTTCTTAAGGCTTAAACATTTTGAATTATAAAGAGACACACATTAGGTTTATTTTATAATCCTCTGAGTGAACCAATCCTCCTCCTGTTGTTGTAAATATCAAAGCAGGGGCATTACAGGTAATATTTGAGTTGGTCCATTCCATGAACAACTTCTTCATAGTATGTTCAGTTTGGTACTGAAATAAAAGAAGTTAGAACCTTATAATAGACATTTTTGAAATCAGAATTATTCTTCTGGACTTTTCCTTGTCTTTATGTGTATATGTGTGCTAAATTGCTGTGAAAGTTCTTATGTTCCTTACAGAAATGTCAACTTGATATAACTGTTTTCTATACTGCCCATGGTACATTTGGAAATGCCCGAATTATAAATGTTCCCAGAAAGGTCATTATCTCCAGTTTTCTTTTAACATTCATAAATTCTGTAAAGTAAATTGAGGCATTATTGTAATTCACCATCTTCATATGTCTATATCACCTTGTCCTTTTCTGAAACCTTAAATACTATTTTTCTGCTGGGCATGACATGATAAAAAAGCAGAGCTTGCATGGAAGCAGGATTTTATAAGATCATCAGAGCTTGCTTCAGTAAAATAATGATGAACTCACATTTATTGTATGCTAATTTCTTCAGTTGATCTTTATGTTGCTTTCCAAAGCGTATAGAGTGTAAAGTAAGACATTGCAAGTCTATGAGTATAAAATATGGTTGTAATATGATTAACAGAGAGCTGTTCAGCTGGCTAAATGCAGGTGTCTACTTAAGGTGGAGCTCAGTGAACGTAGGTGGTCTAGTAACTTCCTTGACTAGATTAACTAGATCTCCATGACAAGCAAGGAGCTTAGACACCTCGTACATATGCAGACCTACCTTATGTAGGTGACTGAATCTGGAGCTGAATCCTCACCCCTTACTCTCAGTAAGTACTCCCTAGGAAGGACACAGTTTATTCCCACAAATGAGTTTTGGGGAGTCCCATTCAGAATTTAGCTTGAAATTTTTCTTTAAATTCATTGGTAGTGAGCATTAGGCTCTCAAATGTGGTATTCGATGCACTGAAGTAAGTAAAGCCTACATTGCAAAAATCTCTTTTTTCAATGCTTATGCTGCAGAAAAGAGCTGATCTGTTCTCTAGTCTTTGATCATTATCTGATTAGAATTTTTGTTTGTTTGTTTTTTCCAACAGGTCGCATGCTCTTTTTTGGGGGTAAATAAAATGACATTGACAGGATTGCTGTGCTGCTGTTTTCTGAAGCTGTTAAAAGGCAAGTGCTCACTAGTCAAACACCACTCAGGAGAAGATCAGAAAGCTATATGTATGCCACTCAGTGACACTGCTGCTTTAGAGACTCTGCCAGGAGAGAAGAGTGATCAGAACTGGAGCTTGTGTTAGTGTGTTTTCCTTCTCATGAAGCTTATTGTTGTTCAGATGTGTCCTAGAAAGTTAAAGACTGTATTTTGGGCTGCATAATCTTTTGGGGAATGTAGGTCAACATAAAGCAGGAGCAGGATCTATGATCTTTCATGCCACTTGCACAGAACGGGAACCTCAGAATCATAGCAGATAAACAGAGTCCAAGAACATTGACAGAGAGTCAGGAGTGACAGAAAGATTGTCAGATGTTGATCTGCGTGACAGAAATATATGTCTGATGGCTGACACACTGTGGCTCATGTTTTCATTTCTGACAATGACTGAGATATGATGGATACCTGCTATGAAGGTAAATTTTAAGATTTGTATGGCAATTTGGCAATTTTCTTTTAAATGATTGTTGTTTTTCAAACACTCAAGAGCATTTTGAAATGATGAGAGATGTACTTTATAAAGACCAAAGAGTGGAGGGTATTCTCATCTGAATTCTGACTATATTTGCAGGCTTGCCTGATGTGTTTCTTGATAGGCTCCTGTTATCTCTGATAATCTTTGGAGGGGCAGCAATAGCTGGAAGTGTGTACGAACAAAAACCTACTTCTATTGTGATTGCTGACAGAGCGCAGCAGCTGTCTGCTCTGATGAGTGACATCCCCAGAAATTCTGCCTAGCAATACCACTCCATCATATCCGAATCTGGCATTGATGTGAAAGAAGAGGAAGAAGACAGAAATGGGAGGAAGCTTTATCTGTTCAGATTTTTAAGAGACGTGATGGATATCTTTTAAGTGGAAATACTGTAAAGAAGATATGCTCTGTAAGAGTATTTTTGCTTGCTAATTATTCCATTAAAATACTAGCAGTAAAAAGCACTAACTAGGCAGATGTGCAAACAACATGAATGGTTGATATCTGGAGGGCTGTTCTTGAGGAGAAGCATCATGATTTCCAAACTGCTTCTTGCTTCCTCTACTCTATAGGATGTTTCCCAAGGCTGAGGAGAAACAGCTTCTGCTCTTCTGGATCATGGTTTAACAGTCTTAGGGAATTTAAAAGCATAGTGAGAAGCTCTGACTGCCAGTACTACCTTATCTGCACTGGAAATTTCTAGTATCTCTCACTATTTTGTGGTTACTTACACAAATATACTGAGTCAGGAGTAGTAGCAGGAAGGAAAGAGGTTCCCTGTTGAGGATGGACTCTGTAAAAACTTCATGTGGTGTCACCTATGAAAAATAGGACGGTGAATTGAAAGAGCTGAGCTTCCACTGGCCTTTTGTTTCATAGCATTGTCTTATTCAATAATTGTGTGCCATTGTTGAAAGGATGCTGATACACTCTGGTAGTGGGATTTATAAGTATGACTATTGAAACACATTACATTTCCTCTAAATATGTATACATACGTATTTTTTTCCCCAACCTAAATAACTCTAGCATATTTTTTATCTTAAGTATATATACCCTGCCATATCACAAGATATTCCTTTTTCTTTCTTTGAGAGATTTCAGTCTTTGTAGCTTCTTACAGTTTGTTGGCCAAACTTATTCAGTCTACGTGCAGCTAAGAATATTTTGACTATTCAGGACACATTGCTGAGCTATCCAAATGTTTCAACATCAGAGAATGCTGCAAGTTCTAAACACTTTAGAGTTTATGAGAAAGGTGACAAAAACTAGTCTTCACTGGACTTCCTTGACTTCTTAAATATAATGGATAGTGGCTTAGCAACTTCATCCACCATTTCCCTCAGGACCCATAGATGCATCTCATGAGGTTCTATGTCTTAAAACAGGAGTATTAAAATACATAATACAACCTCTGCTCTGATCAGCTCTTTTATGGGTTTTGCTGTGTCCCTTATTTTGCTATTAACCTCCTTTCACATATTACCTGAGTGGTAGATTTCAAATTTAGCATTTCTGTAAGAATTACATTTTATTCCAAGGTAAATCTTTATTCACTTTACTATAATTGTTATTGTTCTTTGCTGATATTTCTTTCAGTATGTTTATATTAAAAAAAATACAAAGATTAAATATCTCTTTCTCTTACATTTCAAAATATGTTGTTGTTGAAAGCTGCTGAGTATCAGGAAAATAGGACTTCATGGTCAAAGCTTCTGTTATTTTAATTAATTAATTGGAATGTTTGAATCTGTTCTGACATTAAAAAATCCATCACACCAGAGGAAGAAATAGCAGATCAATTATTCAGCCCTTCTTACTGAGATTAATATAGGTGTTTTCCCCACTATGCAATCTGTAGATATTCCTGCTTTAAAATTGCCACAAGATATAGTCTTGTTTTTCATTCTTATCTGAGTGCCAACATTTCTTTTTCTTCAGGTGCATAATCATAGTTCGACCTCTGAACCTGATTTTAGCAATATCATATGTTGATGTTATATTTGGATTTTCTGAGAAAAGCAAATTAACCCCAGTTAATCATGTATCTTGTCTTGCACTTCCAAAGGAGTGGGAAAAAAAAAAAAAAGAAGAGTAATTTAAACTACTGAACTTGAATAGAATGTTACAGTCTTCCTGTATTTCAAAAGACTAAAATATGCTGATTCCACTTGTAATGCCATAGATGTAACTTGGTTCAATCTCTTCTAGCAAAATAAGCTGACACAGTCAAGTGCTGGGTAGACCCATTTCTGAGGTGCTCAGGAGCACTAATACATTTTTTTAATCTGTACTAGCTTTGTGCATGACAAACTTTCATTCCAGGTATATACTTACGTAGAGCTTTCTTCTACTCCATCCAAATGCAGATGATTTTGTAGTGGCCTCAGGTGCAACTTCGTAATTCATGCGCATTTCATGTAGAGGGATGCATTTATTTATTAAATATAATCTTGACTGACCACAAGTATCAGTTGCGATACTGTTTTTAACATAAAACACCTATATTTTGAGCCTACAAGTATTTCCTTAAAGGTTGAACCAGATATTATGCTATTTTTTCTCAATGACACTTCAGGTAGTAGAAAGGAGTAGAAAGGATCTTAAGCTTCAGGATTATTTTTCTCTCTTACTTGACAAGGCCTTAATGTATAGGCTCTTGAGACTGTCTGAGATAATGCACTGGTAGAAGTTATGGCACAGCACCTATAGAAGACCCACTGCTTTCTGACATGGCAGCTGGAAGCCAAGTAGGGTCTCCCAAAATGCCTAAAATCCCACTGGACCTCTATGTTTAGCCAGGACATCTATGTTTAGCCACCGAGATTCCTCCCTGTCATAGTGGACTGTCTCTTCAGGCTGAACAGTTGTCTCCATAAAGCTAATATTAATTTTGTGATGGGGCAGGAGAGGGAAAAGGGACTGCAACTTGATAAACTGCAAGGGTAACTAGATTTAATAACTTAGGAGCTTGAATATATGCTTTCAACTTGCAGCACACATATATTTTTAACTGCAAAGCAAAAGCACAATGAAAAAATAGTGAAGAAAATATGCATCTGAATCAAAGGATTACAAATTTTCCTTATCACTGGCTTGTGTGGGACTTTACATAGTTTTAGGATTGAGTCTGTATCAGTAATCACGCAGATTTAAACACTTCATGCCTGAGAACATGAGAGAGGGCACTACCCCGTGAAAATCACATGGTTACCCCTGCCTGGCTTCTAAGGAGGTTTCTGCTCAGATATGCTACTGTCCTCTTGGCGATAAGCAGGAAACACCATCTTGTTCCTTGAGATCAAAAAGTATAGTCCTTAAAATTCAAACCATGTTTAAAGTTGTCACTGTGAAAAACTACAACTAAAAAATGCTATTTGCTTACCTACCCACATGTCTCTTTTCACGTGGATAGATGTTTTGCTTGACTTACTATAAACCTAATTTTTCCTTAGTAAGCACTTTCCACAAAAAAAGTTTCCAAATGATTTGTTATTTCTTTCCTTTTCATTCCCAGATGTGCATATACCAATGATTACTATTATATGCCTGAATTTCTAGAAGATGCTACTTGTGAATTATAATTCAGTAGTTTTATTTCTTATTATTCCCAGACCAAATTCTCAGCTGGTGTCAGTCAGTGTAGCTTCATTGATTTCACTGGTGGTGTTTGACAGGTTGGACCACTTTAATATGTTTCATTTGAGGATGTGACTTTCTGTAATAGTCATCAACTATAGAGTGCTATAGAGGGCAGTTATGCATATTCCAGGTTGAATTAACTTGCTGATCCAACAAAACAGTTACAGTCATACTTGAGTTTGATCAGGCTTTAAATGTGACCATGTGGGTAATGCTGAACAGCATTAAGTAGGTGTTTTAGTGTTCTGTAAAGCATGAACTAAAAATGTTTGTTAAAAAGCCTGTAAACTTTCCTAGGATCCTCTAACTGAGAGGTAAATACAAATAGTACATAAAGGACAAGGACCAACATAAACAGAAGGCACCATTAAAAATAAAGGTCTGGTTTAAAGATAGGATTGCAAATGTGCTTTGCTATTCTGCAAATGCTACCACTGAAGTTGAGTGCTGAGTGAATGAAGTCAAGTCTAAAAACCAATGGTATTTTTTGTTTGTTTGTTTGTTTGTTTTTACAGCTTGTGAAAAAACTCAACACAACAGTGAGGTGTTTTATGCATCCCCTGGAAATGAAATAATGCAAAAATTGACACAGGAGAGGTCAGCGGTCCTCCAGGCTTTAAGGTCATCCTTAACAGTGAAGTTGATACATTGTTATCAATGTCTTGTTCAATACTTGCACTGATCTAATAAGCACAGAAGATGTAAGTTCTAAGAGAGGCAGTCCACGTCTAACTAAAGAGAACACGGGATATGTGCCAGAGTGTGAATGGAAATGCAAGATCCCGCAGTAACACCAAGCAGAAAACATCAGCTGCATAACAAGTTCTTCAAGATCTCCTCTTCATCCCCTGTGTCCTCAAGATTTTTATTCAAAACCCTGGACTTCTGTAAACTACAAAGTTTACAAAGGAAAGAAAAAAGTGCGGTTATCTAAAAATATCCCATGAAAGCAAATAAGCAGTATTTCTGATGAACTCTGGAGATGATTTTGTTTATACTTTTGGTCACTGTAAGCATTTTGATGACTGATTACTCCAGCAGTAGTTTAATGAGGCTGAATAAAGGTTTGGTTGTAGATGTAATAAAACATTCTCTTCAAAGCTGAGCAATCTGGAGCAGTGAGATAAGGATTAAACTGAGTTTCAACTAACACTTTTGATTCTTACTTATAAATCTTATAGTATTATTATTAATGCAAGTTTTACTACCCATATTGGCAAACATTGCTTTGTTTTTAGCAGATGCTGTTTATTTTTATCCTTGCTGAGTAAAGTTCAAAATATTTTTAAAATTTCAAATGAGATAGTTCTTGTAGAAAGCCTTATTCAACAACTGCTCAGGAATAGGAAACAGTTTGAAAGAAGGACCAATGAGATGGAAGGTGTGACACTTTCCATATTACTTATATTGGAACTATACTCCAGGTGCTTCCCTCTACCTCCTTTCCAATGTTTGTTCCCATTTGTGAAAACAGTTACAGCTCAACTGCTGTCATATTTATTAAAATTTAACTTGTTTTGTTTTTTTTCCTTTTGCTCAGGAAGAATTTTATTAGTCAAAAATATCTTTGCAGATATGATTAAAATAATTACAGCTGTCATCTATATCAATTAATTTATTTGTTAAGATGTTTTTCCAGAGCAGGAACAGAAAGAGACCAGTGAGCAAGCTGTACATTATCTATATGCTGAATTATAGATTGTATTTTTCATGTAAAATTGGCACTAATAACACTGATTTTTTTAATGACATTATTAGGTGTGCTCTAAGATGAAAAATTCAGACCTAAAATCTACCACTTTCAGTATTGAGACCAGTCTAAAAGCCGAACATAAAAATTCTAGAGAAGATGGATCCAAGTTGGATAAACACAACCTAATAAGTTGTAAAATGTTCAAATGTAAAATGCAAAAAACGAAACCACAACAGAAACAAACAAAAACACAAACAAACAAAAACACAAACACCCCCCCCCCACAAGAGCAAGAAGTTAAATTTTAATACTAAGAAACATACAAACAAAAAAACACACCACAACCACCAAACTAAAACCCCAAACCAAACAAAAAAAGACCTTTTTTTTGTTGGTTTTTTTTTTTTCCACAAAGGCATAGGCCAGTGTTTAGCAGAACTTTGCATCTTTTTCACAGAATCACAGAATTGTAGAATGTTAGGGGTTGGAAGGGACCTTGAAAGATCATCTACTCCAATCCCCCTGCCAGAGCAGGAACACCCAGATGAGGTTACACAGGAAGGCGTCCAGGCAGGTTTTGAATGTCTCCAGAGAAGGAGACTCCACAACCTCCCTGGGCAGCCTGTTCCAGTGTTCTGTTACCCTCACTGAGAAGAAATTTCTTCTCAAATTTAAGTGGAACCTCTTGTGTTCCAGTTTGCACCCATTACCCCTTGTCTTATCATCGGTTGTCACTGAGAAGAGCTTGGCTCCATCCTCGTGACATTCACCCTTTATATATTTATAAACATTAATGAGATCACCCGTCAGTCTCCTCCAAGCTAAAGAGCCCCAGCTCCCTCAGCCTTTCCTCATAAGGGAGATGCTCCACTCCCTTCATCATCTTTGTTGCCCTGCGCTGGACTCTCTCCAGCAGTTCCCCGTCCTTCCTGAACTGAGGGGCCCAGACCTGGACACAATATTCCAGATGAGGTCTCACCAGGGCAGAGTAGAGGGGAAGGAGAACCTCTCTCGACCTGCTAACCACCCCCCTTCTAATACACCCCAGGATGCCATTGGCCTTCTTGGCCACAAGGGCACAGTGCTGGCTCATGGTCATCCTGCTGTCCACCAGGACCCCCAGGTCCCTTTCCCCTACACCTATGTCATTCCCCAACCTATACTGGAACCTGGGCTTGTTCCTACCCAGATGCAAGACTCTACACTTTCCCTTGTTATATTTAATTAAATTTTTCCCTGCCCAACTCTCCAGCCTGTCCAGGTCTCACTGGATGGCAGCACAGCCTTCTGGCGTGTCAGCCACCACTTTTTTTTGCTTTGGAAGAGGATAGCAGAAAGTAACACAAAAGAGAAAAAGGACCTACTTTTCACCATATGAAAGACATATTCTGTCATGTGCTATGACAGAAAGTATTCCCAGTGAAATTGTATTGCATGTCTGCAAAAGTAAAATGTTCACCTTTTGGCAATGTTATTTGCTCTGCTTTACTTTTGTCTCACTGCAATACAGTGTGAAATAAAATGACAGGTCTTTCTATGACTTTTTTTATACCTGATGGCTCGATCTTTTTACCTAACATAAGCATATATTTCTCTATAGAGAAATGCTGATGTTTCATGTGTAGAATAGCTCAGTACTTCCAACCTGTGTCTATAGATAATAAAATTAAGTAAACAAAGTAAGTATGGGAAAACATCTCATCAACTGCTCTGCAGTGGCAGAGTATGGAAGGGACTAAGGCATATATAACTACATCTTAAATTAAATTTATTATAGTAGACTAGACTACTTTTCTTCAGGGCTATAATTAAAAAAAAAAAGTGCTGGTGCTATCTATAAGGTCACCTGCAAAAGACTTTTGGTTTGTGATCAAGACAGTTAAAGAAGCAGAAAGCAATCTGAAATGAGGTGACTAAAAATGAAATATATGAGATGGAACCATCCACACTGTGAAACTTACCAGACAAATGCTAATGGTACAGTAATGGAGAAAACTGGCTGGGACTTGGAAAATTTACAAAAGGTAACTGGCTGATGCACTGTTGAAGTTATAAAAATCATTCTTCACAAAAAGTTCATGAACTTCCAAGCCTGCATTCTAGAACTGGAGATGAGATTGCAACAAGAAAATGGTTACATGATGAGATGTTCTTTGTGAATTGGGCACAGAAATCTTGCAGGCTAGTGTAAGTAAACTCAGGGTCTTTAAATTGCTTTCTTATGGAAAATTAACTGAAAATTTTCTGAATTAAATATCTGAATATTAAGATACTAAATTGACATGTGCCAAGGCAGTGTTAATATAGCATAACCAAAAAGAAAATATCTTATTGCGAAAACATCGTAATAATGACTCACAGGGACCCTTCCAGTTTACTCGTATCCCAACAAAGCCTGAAGGAGAAACAGCCAGAGAAAGGAGGAAAGAAAACTGCACTGACAGCTTGGTATATTGAGCTACATCACAGTAGAATGTGGAAGTGAAGATATTGAAAACAGTTTGAAAACAGTGAATAATATCTGTCCTATGCAAAACATTGTCTCATCAAACAAATCACAGTATGGCTATGTATAATCCAGTACAATCTGTTCCCAACTAAATTAGTTGAAAGTTACTTCTTCCTTGTACATCTTATTGGCATCTGGATCACTGTGTAAAATGAAAAAAAGATAAAGCAATGTATATGTATGAAAATATATGTCAGCATTAACTTTTCCAAGAGTTTCTGTTAGGCACTATATGATATGTGGGAACTTAGCAACATCTAATTTAAACCACCTTTCTTCTCACACAGAAATTTAGCATGGAGATGTGGGTAAGGACAAGCAAAAAATTTTGAAAAATTGTTTTAATAAGTCCACTATCAATCAACTATCTTTGCATCATAATGAGTTAATAGTATATTTCTACTTCAGTCATTAGGGAATTATTTTGATATACAGGTATGGCAATGAGATTTTTTCATCATTTCCTTGTTTCTAAAACTTTGCAAGTTTTTGCTGCAAAAACTCCTCTTTAACGTTTCTTCACATAAAATTGAAATGTTTATCAATAACCTAGACTATGTTGGGTGAGTACATATAATCAGATCTATTTTTTTTTCTCAGAAAGCTCTTTTCAGAATATTTCACTAAGAAATTTTGTCAAGGAGCTAGGCTGGTAAATGAAAAGACTGCATTGCATACATATTTGGTTACACCAATATTAGCAACTTATTTGAAAGCTACATGAGTCTCTGACCAGGTTTCACTAATGGAGATACCTTTTCTTCCCGTTTTTCCCACAAAACCAGAACAGCCTTCCTTCCAAAGTGTCTTGTAATGAAGAGAAATGTACACGTATGAAAGGAAGATAAGCGGAGGGTGGAAAAAGCCTACCCTACATAAAGAAATTATCACTTCAAAAGTGTTCAAGAGCTCATCTTATGTGATAACCTATCTCCTGGGAAATGTTCTATGACTTCTGAAAAACAACCTTCAGGTTTATTATGTGAACAACATAGATTGAGAAAATTCTCATCCCGAGAATGAGAACTGAGGAGATTGCAGATTATTTTTGTCATATGGAGATTTTCTCTATTTGTGATTTCTGTATGAAAAGATTTTTTTTGCTCAAAGTATCCTCTGTATTCAAGGGCTGAACAAACCTAAAGCATTTGACCAAACTACCCACAAGAAAACTTATTTTCTCTGCAGTTTGGCATGACCTGGTTTCAAATCATATTCAATTAAACACTCTACTGTATTTTTTTGTCCTGTGATTTTTAATGGCACCATATTTGATCATTTCATCACTTCAGAAAAGAAGAAAAGACCTCTACATCAATACGAACACTGTGTAAATGTCCTGAAAGGCTGGCCTAACGGGACCATGCTGAAAGCTTACTTGAGTAGCTTCAGACACGAGACTTAGGGTGTCATGTTTTGGCTGAGGCAAGACCTCAATTTGATTTTGTTTTCCTAATTACAAAGCCAAAACTGGGTCTTGACTGGTAGAATTGACCCGCTTTTTATTCTGAATCACACGTTTCTTCTAAAGAACTTCACAGGCATGTTAAATTATGTTATTTTAAAAGAGAGACGTATTGACTTCCTCTTTGACATCTCAGCTGACATCTTCATTAAAGATACTAACTTTTTCACTGAAGGTGTGCCTTTCTGCTAAGTTCATGGAATAGTTTATCAAGATAACATTGAATTACACAAGTGATGAAAATGTTCTTGATTGCAGTGTAAATATATAAACCATTTTTCCTCACCTTGACAAAAAGCCAGACAATCACTGTATTCCAGGTAATTTTTTTCCAAGTGTTTACAAGAACTTAAGCCACTTCAGTTTTGTTTCTTCCTCTCTGGTTTGTCAGGTGAAACTTTTTGTTGGCAGCCCCTGTCAAGAGTAAGTGCAGAAGAGAGAGATCTTTAATCTTCTTTTAAAATACTGCATATGCCAGAAACTACATGAAATTAAAAGTCTTTCTTATGCATTATGTCTATGTGTCTTCCCCAACAATTTCATTTCTAGGACTAAGAGAGGAAGAACAAATGTGCTAGCTTTTCAGTGATGAGTCTGAGCATATCAGAGAAGAAAAGAGAAATATGAAATGACTGGTGTATGGGATGACCTCATCAGATTGAAAGTAAGAATCCACCACTTGAAGTGTAGTGCAGTTTTACTGTTTAGCAGATGTCAGTAACCAGCAGGGCGGCATATCCTTGGCTAAATCATAACCCCTTTAACAGTCTATTATTTCATTTCATGGTGAACTTCAAAGGGAGTCATTCACAGATGATTCAGTGAAGGCTGTTATTTAACAGCTTAGCTTGGTTGCATATGAGTCTGTTTTGATTTAGTTTTCTTACATCCTAATTATTTCTTATACCTAACATCTTCCCTTGAAATAGACATTTCTCTGACAATCATAGCCTAAAACCCCTTCAGTGATCTTATAAGAACACACACACAAATGATACAATAAAAATAATGTGGCAAGAGGCTAAAACGGACTATGCAGATATCCTCTCTGCTTTGTATTTCCATATGCATAACCCACATGTCCAGTTATTGACACTTCCTTAAAAATACCAGTCACGGGAGTAAAGCAGTGGATAGCTTGCCCTATCACATAAACTGTAGTCCCAGAGGCTGTTAGGTTGGAGAGAGTTTGCTGTGAGGACCAAAACATGGCAGAACACCAGGAGCAAGGAGACTCCAGAGTAAGTTTTTTATTGTATTACCTGCACCTGTACTGCTCAGTTACATTTCTCTCTATACATGCATTCATGCTTCATATGTAAATTAGATACACAATATATAAAAAACCCCAATCTGCTACACACATGTGTGCAATGTGTATATATATTGTGTATATGACATGCATTTACTAATAATGAAAGGCTTAAACATATAAAAATATATTTGTGATGCACCTATACCTGCAGGCTAGTCTTAATTTGACATTTCTTCCTTAAATGTTCAGTTAATGAATTCATATTTTGTCTAAGAAAAAGTGTCCAAAATAACAAATGTTTTTATTTCACCATACAGGTGTGCTGGGTATCCGTATTATACAGGACTTCAAATGAAGAGAATAAAATATTTTGCAATTTTACTTCTTAAGTTAATTAAGGGGTTGTCCAGAGTGACCTCACCTAAGCAATCACTTCAAACATCCCTATTCAGCAATTTGTGAGGTTATTTTTTAAAACTGATTTCTATACTCACTTACTGCTGGCCTTGTAAAACAATTTACAGCTTTACTCTCTGATGATCATGAGAAGTTCACCAATTCCCCACTTCATTATTAATGTACAACTTAGGATTCTTTATATTTAAGTCACTATTTTTAGTATTTCTCCCGCTTTGTTCTCATGTTATATATTTGCAGAATGAAATATTGCATGTACTGAATTGACACACATGCTGTAGCAGCCAAGGCTCATACAGAGCATAATATCTTTGGCTACAGCAGATGGACAAACCCAGAATCTCTTTACTAAATCATGCCCAAATGCAAACTAAAATATTGGCATTGGTTAACACCACATGAAATATTAAATCCATATTAAAATAAAAAGGTCCTGTTGACTTTTTCAAGGAAATGTTTTCTGTGTTTGTTTCAGCTAGGATTTCTAAAAATGTGTTACAACTCCATTTATTGTCAATCAATTAACACATTTTTTCCCAATCCTGATCTATGACTGTTACTTCTTTAGTTTTACACAGTATACAATGGAGTAGTTGATCCATCTTTGGAAGTGTTAACTCGCCTGAAGTTGGACTGCAGTGTTTTTGCTTTGTGATCTTTCTCAGATTTTCAAACTAAGATAAGCTTGTCCAGGTGACATGTAGTATGAGAAATGTCTAAAGAATGGTCTGATACAGCAAAGACAGTGAGCGACAGCTCCGTCTTCCTTTGCCAAGAGAACTTCTTACTCCTCAGCATGTTAACATCCCTGAAACAAGTCAATGACCAGGGGTCCTTACTATGTCAAACATTTTCATCTCAAAAATATTGTCTCTATGAATTGGAATAGTTTGGGGGCTGGGCTGTGTGGGTAGGGTGTTTGAAAAAAATTAACCGAAATAACTTTTCCACCAGAATACATTTTTTTCTTTAGAAGTGTTGCTTTTATGCTTAATGGGTGTTGCAGATTTGTTGGACCTCAGGATGGGAGATGATAGTTCCTGAGTGCTGCATCCCAGAGGGTAAAGCTAAAGGTCGTCCTCTAGCAGAGAACAGAGACACAGAGACATGAGGCAGCTGAACCACAATTTTCAAGACTTGTATCTATACGTATTTATAGAGATTCTTCTCTATACAATATTTCAGGTGTCAATCAAATATATTGCTATTTTCAAAATATTATATTTTTTTTATTATTATAATTTTCAGCATTTTCTATTTTGACAACAACAACAAGCCACAGAAGGAAGGCAATTTGGGGTGAAGTGAAATGGAAATATCATTATATTAAAAGCCAAATATTGTGTCAAAGAGCTCTCATGAATACATTCAGCCGATCTAGGTTACAGGAAGAGAGAACCAGATTTTTCTTCCTGTTTGGAATCTCTGTTCCTGACTAAAACTCATTAACAAACTGCATTTTGTTCTACTGTGTTCTTAATTCTAAGCCAAAACTATGACCAGAGCCTTCAACTGTTATGGAAAACTGGGAATGAGTTCTTTACATGTCTTTCCATGACAATCTATAAACTTGTGTTACAAAACCACGCAAGCTCTATCAATATCAGCATGTCATTTTGAAGGTCTATAAAGCTGGTTCTCAAAGATTTATAACTACAGTGTCTGCATAGGAAAACAAGATAATAATTTGCTACTGTTTTGTTACTATTTGTTACTATTTTTTAGCTTGTCATTATTCGTAAAATTAATGATATACCCTGTAAAAATGAATTAACATTTGCATAACTCCAGATGTATTTGTAAATCCTCAGTTCCATATATTTTAACAGTTGTATCATTCGTTTATGTAGAAGCTTGGACAAACTCGGAAATCTGTTAGAAGACACCTAGACAAATGACATAAAATGAGTCACCACAGAACTTTAGATCAGGCAGAGGCTGACATCTGTTCTCTCATTTGTAAGCCATCACTGATATGCAGGATCCGCAACACAGAAGACTCAGCATCTAATTTCAGTCATGCACATCACCTTTAAGAGATTGCTGATTCTTTTAAAATTATTCTATCATGTTACTAGGAGTGAGAAAGAACACAGTGTAACTTAACTGATCGAGCATCATGAATTGTGAATTTTTGCATCCAACAGTTTGCAAACAATTTTTGTCTGGACATTGTGAATAAAGATATTGAATAAGTCTATCAGGACTGGCTCAGGAATAGTCTGACACCTAAAAAAAGAAGTTTTCTGACTAATGATATTTGCAAAAAATGAGTAAGTCAAATATTTTTATTTTTTAATAACAACCAAATTTCATGAAAGGATACTTAAAGAGTGAAATATTTGATCTGGAATGCTGATCAATTCATATCTGAAATATACATGGGTTTGGAATAAGATCGAGTGAAAAGGTTCTTCCAGTTCAAGCTAACACTGTATTATATAAAAGAGGTAGGGCCAAAAATATACAGGGTGTTTCAAAAAGATGGACCCAATTCAAAATCACTTTATCTCTGCAACCATAAATCATCCATGAATGAAGCTCTTAACACTTGAAAGGGTGGGACATAGAGTTTCAAATGATTACTGCTACTTGATAAATCATTAAACCATTTGTAATTTTTTGTGTAATTGTAAAATGTTGCCATCATAAAATATACTGCTTTAAAATTGAGTCCACAACACCCTGTATTTTAGTCTTCATTTGAAAACTCTGCAGCTTCTTATGGAAGATTCAAGGGCCAATCTCCTTCCACCAAGGAAATAACCAACCCCACCACTCCTGCCCCAGTTGTTCCATTTTCTTTTTTCCCCCATTTTAGTTACCTAATATTAAGTCTTTTGATTCCGACTTTTTTTCTTCCCTGTTGTTGCCCTCCACCTGAAGTGTACATCTAAACCTTGTGTAGCTTGGGAAACAGTTTTTTTCTGTAAAAGACATCCTGTGAAATAGATGCTCTTGTGAAATAATCAGCATATAATGGCACAAACAGTACTTTGTGTAAGTCACCCAGTGATACTACAATATACAATTTCCCATGTCTTTTTTTATCTTTTTGGGTCTTATGAGCAAATTAAAAAAAAAAAATGGTGACTATTGTTAAAATGACTATCCATAGCTTTGAGTAGAGGAAGACTGACGAGTACTAGGAGATAAAATCTACGGAGTCAGCTCTTGTTGCTAAGATTTTTTTTTTGAAATAGACATTGTTACAGAAGTAGATTTCCCGGGATAGGTAATTGTATTACAATCTGTTTGAAGACTGGTGTATACGTTACATGTAAGAGACATTACATTTCAGCATCGCTGATTTCCTCTTCATTTGCCAGGCGATCTGCAACAGCCATATACCTAGTCCTGCTCAGCAGAAGGGCAGAATCAGTTTTCCCTGGAATCATTTTCACTGTCTTGTGAGACTGTGATGAACTGAATGGATTATAGACTCTTTTAGTCTTCATATGCTACTAAATGAGCTTCAGATTTGTTTGTTTGTTTGCCATATCTGCATACTGGATAATTAGTTTAAAGGTAATGTTGCACTAAACAAATTGACCTGAGTTTTGTCTGATACCACTTCAAAAAGAATACTGCCTCTGAATTCCCTACTTTTTCCTCTAAATTTTTTTTCAATTAAACTTTCCAGACAATTGATGAACAATCAAATTGACAAGGTGGAAGAGCAAATGGCCGGTAGTTTTTTCACATAGACACTGCTACAGGTTTTTTTAACTGATAATTTCCCTTCAGCCTTTACTTTTTGCAAAAGTAATGATTTTATGTCTTAAAATATTAAAACCTTCCGCCAGCCCTGTGCAATTTAAATGGCAATGCCATAATCTGCCATCATGCAAGGACAAAGGGTAAACTAAGAACACAACATCCTTAAATGATAGTTGTCTTCACATTATAATTCAGCTTGCACAGATTGTATTGTTCCAATTTCTTTTTACAAAGCTGAAAGGAAAAAAATACATCTAATGTGCTTCAGAAAAGAGTGACAGATCTGTCCTTATGTGTATAAAGACATTTAGGCCAAGAGGTTTTCTGATCTGATGTGGTTTGGTCTTCTTTATGGAACTTTGCAATAGCCTTATCTAGAAAATGTCATTTTGATCTTAATTAGTTCTGGCATGGTGACTACATCAACAAACAACATGGCACTGCTTGGTAGTGTAAGCTCCCACAGAGTTCATAAACCTCTCCTTAGTATTATCTGGCAAAGAGAAGGACAAAAACACTGTTAATTGATATCTTTTTTAGTCTCATTAATGTAGCAGGAACTTCCAATGTAAACAGATGACATTATTGCTACCTCATCAGACAGTTGGCCTAATTGTAAAGATGGAGCTATGGCACAAGTGCAGTATGGATATATCACCCATGCACATTACTGAATCTATTCTTTTGGCCATGCAGCAATCCTGAATATGAGATGCAGACCCAGAAGGAAAATGTCTAAGAAGGAAGAAATAAAAAATGAGCCATGGAACATGGAATTTGACTAAAACATGCTATCACATCTTATGATCATCATGTGGCAGTGAGTAAAAATATATCCACTTGTAAGCAGTAGCATCAAAAAGGTGGTGAACTATGCTTTCTTCAAGAGACCTATTCTCATTTTCTGATTTTTCTCTATAGCTCATTTATTCTTGGTAGAAGTCTACGCATATTGCTTGTATCAAGAGATGCAAGGCTAGGCCTGAACAATTTCTTTTTGTACTGGAAGTAAAGATGAAGAACATTCGTGTAAAAAGACAGCATTTGTGTTAGTTGTATTATTAGGATTTCTTCCATCCTGGAGTCTCAGAGCAATTAAATATCCCCCAATCTCAAAGTGAAAAAGAGTGTTCAGTTTTGTCCTTTTGAGAAGGCAGTGCTTAAGTCCCTCCTTTCAAAATAATATTTGTGTATTTAGACTTCTTACTCATTCTTTTCCACACTACAGTTCATGGACACAGTCACATCAGTAGGCTAAGTTCTTCACTGCTACAGTGTATTCTCACACATTTCTGATGTGAGAGTTGAAGAAATCTTAAGTTTGATTTTAGCTCCACTTGGAGAAAGGTCTGTGAGAAATCACATCTCTTCTTAGAATTTGAGATGATCAAATTTTGATTACTTAATTTGTCTTTCTGTTGGGTTTTCTGTATGCTATACTCAAAGGTCTGATATAGTTCCAAATACTCCTTGGGAAGTTTTTCTCTCTGCTATTTTCGTAATGTTACTTCTTGTTCTTAATTTTCCTTCTTATATGTACTTTCCTCCTGTTTATTCAAGCTTTCAATCACTATGTAAGTATTATATTCTTTCTTTATCTCTTTTGTGTTCAAATCTAAGCAATCTAAGAAGGAATACTGTAGGCTGAGGTATTCATTGACCCAGCACACTTTCATTGAAATGTTAAAGTTTAAGACTGTTCTGTTCCACTTGGTGCTTGTTTTCCCTTGAGAAATACCTGACCCTTTGTAGCAAAGAAAGATGGAACTTACTTTCACCTGGAAAAAGAAAAGCAAAGAAAACCCTACCAAACATTTTTAAATAAACGAGTAGTTGGCCAATAATGCCTTTCTTGCTCTAAATGTCATGCCAACTTATTGATAGAAAATATGTGGAAATCTACCAATGAAAGATCTATATAGTAACTCTCAAGGAGGTGATGAAACTTTGTCCAGAGACATTAATGAAATGAGGAAAACTATGAAGATCTATTGCTATTATTGTAATTAGGGTGGACCAGACTCCATTACCACAGTGGACACAGGTGAAAAAATGGATATGGGTACCTAAAGCAGGAGTCACACAGATATTGAGGCAATTACCAAAACTGTAATCTCTCCAATCCCTTGATGTAGATCTAATCTCAATGGGTAAGATATTTTTTTTTCTCCATGTGGTCTAATAGCGTGCTCCATTCTATCTCCATACATGAGCATCCTTGAACTCAGAGGAACAGCTATTGTAACTGAAGTTGGGTTGCTGCCTGAGCTCTGTCAGGACATTTCAGAAATGCCATAGAGGTGCCTAATGCAACCAAAGAGAGATGCTCTCTACATGTATCCCACATGCATGATATGATGGTGGCTCTTAACACTCGTGCATTTAAATAGTGTGATGCAGTAATACTGGTTTTTCCATTGCATTTGATCAACTGATTGGTTTATTCCCTGGTAAAAGATGGATTAAAAGAGGTACATAAATACACTATAAAAATAAAATTACTTTATGCAATATAATTATTACTCAACTTTCCATATGTACACCTTATGTGTGCATACATAACGTATGATCGGTACTGCCCTTTTTGACCTAGAGAGCAAGTTTTATATAAACAACGAAGTCCCCAAAATTTTATACACCTTACGGTTGAGATAAAGACAAAAATGAATGTGATAAAAAGCAGGTAGAATAACAGTAATTGTATAATAATATGGTAATAAGAAACTCAGTGTTCAAAAGAGTGAGTTGGAAATATTTGCAAGGTTGATGGCACATTTCATAGGTCTTTAAAATTGAATTAAAAGTTTAAAAATAGCTAATGATTTTTTTCCATTTTTTTGCAAGAAAAATATTTTTCATTTATAGACCAGCTCTAAGAGAAAAACTTGTAGCTTCTGAACCAAATGATCCTTTCTTTCTTATGTAAACAACTAAATAATTAAGCTAGTTTTATGTCAGAGGAACTTAATAAAAATATGAGAATATTGATGTAAACTGTTCCTCACTGTATTCAAAATGGAGTTCAACAATACCTTTAACCCAATGTCTGATTCAGTATTGAAATACAACAATAGTAGTCCTTATATGCAGGTAAATAATGGCAGGCTCACAAAAATCTGTTCTGTGGCCTTTAGTAATATAATCCTCTTTACACTTCTTTCACTGACAAATGACAGGAGGCATGTATGATCTCAGCTTTCTCAAAGTAGAGGATTCATAGCTGAAATCACAGACAATTATTAAATAATGTTAATAAATTCAGCACAATTGCATCAACAAATTTATCATCTGATAAACTCCCTGGAAGAAGGCAGGTGAAACAACAGTTATGAAAATATTTTATAATATTTCAGTCCTGCAATATGAAAATACTTAAGTATACAGTGAAATGATTTTTCTGCTTTATAAAATGATAGCTGTAAAGCTGAAACAGTGCATGAAATGCAATCAGACTGGAAACTCCTGAAGGGTTAGGTCTGTATATGCAATATGAGCATGAGCAGAAGCACTTATAAAGATGTTGTCTTAAGTTGCAGACATGAGGTACCTACAAAACCTGAGTGTCATTCTGAATTTTATCATAAGTGAAAATTTCTTGCCATGAGTTGATTCTTTTCTCCCCTTTATCAGTGCTTGTGTCGCTAATGCCTCTTGCAGACAGAGGTGGGTTGTAATAACCTGCTAGATCCTTGCACCCACACAGTTTCCATGGCAGGATTGGGCTCTATGTTTTTTCTCATCCTTCAGCTACTATTTTCAGAGTTCTTGTGACTGTCATCCAGCTTTCCAAAAATCTGTCAAAGCTCAAAGGCAGAAGAGTTTAATGGCAGATAGTTACAAATTGTTATTGCACTAGAGTGTATGTTTCAGGCTGATAAAATGGCTGTTTTCTTCTCTTTTTATAGTAGTGGTGAGAGAATTAGCTTCTATATCTCACCATCATAAAGGCAATTGTGCTCCTATGTGATGACTGGGATCAAAGGTTTATGTCTAGAAGATCAATAAATAGCATGGCTTTCCATCCCTGAAATTGAAACACACTAATTATTTATAAGCAGCTTTATAAACAGTTACTGGAATAGTAACAAATCTACAGAATTTAGGCTGTCAAGTGCCAAATCATCAAGACTTTAAGCAGCTAGCATGCTTGCTCTCTAATCATATTTGAATAAAATGTTTATTAAGTGACTGCTAATAGCAGATGAATTAATAAAAATGTACTTTTTTCATCAAAATGCCACCAAAATATAAAGGAATTTATGGCTCGCTACAAATAAGGAGATAATTTCTCATTTTGTCTATTAAATGGGTAGGAGATGTTATAATAGAAAGAGGCAGAGAACTTCCGAATTTCTTCAATTCCGTTTATCTGTTGATGATATTGGAATAACAGCATTAAATATATACCATACCTTAGCTGCTGTTGCAAGATCTTCTGAATATTTATAAAATAGAATTTGAAGTGGGTTTTTTTTTTCATGAAAATAGCAGCAAGTTGTGTTTAATGCTGTAATATTTCTTTGAAGTATAATGGTATAATTTCTTCCATTCTGCCTCTTTTCTGGCATATTATTCCAAGTTATTGAGCAAATCACAGTGAACTATTGTATTACCCTTCCACAGGTCTCAAAAAGACATGTTAAAATCTGTTTCAAGAAACCCTGCCTCTGCATTTTGAGTCTTCTCCAAGGTGACTGCCTTCCTCATGCCATCTCCAACAGAATGTACCCATTAAGGAATCACTAAAGCAGAGCAAGTGGTCAACAGAAATGAACCCTAGCCCATGCTAGCACTGATTTCAGCCAAAGGAGTGGCTTGTAACAAGATCATAAACTAATGCAAAGAAGCCCTGAGAGCTAAGAGCTCTGGGGAATAGCTCCGTGCATCTATGGTTCCATTGAAAGAAATCAGACTGCACTCTCTAGGAATATTAATGCAATATCAAAAAATGCTGGAGTGGGGAGCAAGAAGGGAATCTCAGTCTAGTAAAGGAAATGCATGAAGTGGACATACTAAATGACAGCATACCATCTAAAGTGTGCTGTATCTTTTCCATACATCCTTTATGTAAGGATCTTAAGTGTGGTTGTACAGTTTCATATTGCAATGCATGAGAATGATGTGACCAATGGGAAATGCCAATAAGAGCAGCACGCCTGGATGTTGCTGCTGTGAAACCCTCAGTGAGACTGAGACTCATGATCTGAAATCTTTTCCTGAGCTTCAAGCACCTGTATTTGAGACAGTTAATTTGCTTTTTCTTTTAGAATAGAGGTATTGGTAGACCAGTCATCCAGGAAACATAGGGCCAAACTGGAAAACAGCCTAGTTCTTATGGCCTGGCCTAGGCTGTGATAATTTCTCAACCTTTTGTTTTGCAGAACAAAACTTGGTGTGAATTGGGCAATCAGCAGAAAAATGTGAGTGACCCTTGCTCTATAATCTTGAGGGTGTATTTACAAATTCATTTCAAAAGTCTCAGTTACCTGAATAACTAAAAACTGAACCTATAGCTGCTTATAAAGTAGATGTTTCATTAATTTTGTAAATTCGCCTTCTGCCTCCTGATTTTTTTTTTGGCATTAACAGCTCTTATGATTTCGTTTGCCTAAATTTACAGATTTGTGGAGTTTTCCCTTATGGTGCATTACGCAAGAGTATGAAGTAATAAAGAAGTAAGGAAGAGTGAGGAAAAGAGACAAGAGGTAGCTGAAAGTACCTGGAGACTTCCTGTGCTTTCAGAATGCAGGAAAGTATAGCTATGAGTGGCAGATAATTTGAAAGTAATAATTATTTTACTATTATTAATCAGACTGGACATCCTGTTCTCTGGACCAGAATGCATGACATGGGTGACAGTGCTGAAGAAGGTAGCTGCTAGCCCTAATGGCAACTATTTCAGGGACTGGAGAATATCTGTGATATGAGCTGAGCTCATAGCAAGAAATAATTTATGAAGTACATAGCACTTTTCACATTATCAACCAAAAAAAACCTTAAAAGCTCTGAATTTGCAGCAGCTCAATTGAAGACCCAGTGTAAGTAAGGTCATTTCTAACAAAGTTACACAAACACATATGCAGGAAAGCATTAATTATGGAATTAAATTGTGCTGAAAAGTGCAAAATTGAAGGATAATAATTTTTAAAAACTACTTTTTAATATACTGTTTGGAGTTGATTTCAAGAAAAATTGTTTTGTTTTAAAATAACATTTTCCAGAAAGCTAAATAACTAGCCTAAATTAACACATTTACTGTATTTCCTTATGTTTGAATAATTTTTTTTAAATGAATTTAAAATTTTGACTAGCATGTTACTGGAAATTTTGATTTAGTAACAGACTTTATTTTTGTCAGCTCTGGTTTTCATTTTAACACTGTTGTTACATAAATCAGGAACAGAAGTAATACTCTTTAATCAATGACTGCGAATTTCGAAGTTCGCAATTTACAGTTCACATTCATTTGGTAGGATACAAAGTGGATAGAAACTTGCAAATAATTTCTGGTCAAGAATACTTCAGAGAGCTTTGTAATCTGCTTTTGAATATTTCATGGAGAAAAAAAAAACCAAACAGGCAAAATTCAGTGGATAAATTATTCAGTTTGAATTATTCACTCATCCATAGTCTGGCAAGAGCTTAAATATCATTTCACCATGTTGTACCATGATGTGATGACATCTAGTGTTGCAATATTGAAATCATGTTTTTTGATCATAACCTGAAAAAATCCCGGCAATTTGGTATGTGGAATGAAGACTGCCTTCTGACTGAGTTAATACCTAAGCCTCAGACTCATTAGGTGTGTTTTGTAGGTTTCCTAAGGTTACAAAAGCAAAATTATCACTGAATTCCCCCAGGAAAAAAAAAAAAAAAGCCCGATTAAAACTGAAAATGCTTCCTGGTCTTCTTGATTCAATAATCAGACATATTTTTAAAAGAAGAATGGAAAACGCACCAAATGTTCAGAAAGGATAAGAGCAGCACTAGGAGTATAGCAAAAGTTACGTGGTATTATACCAATATTTTTTTCTTGGGTAGCAAATGATCACCAATACAGAACATCTGTTGAAAGAAAATTCGTTATAAATGAGTTTATAAAAATTTTAAAATCCTTTAAAATTATTTTTATCCATCTAAATGGCAATAGCCATTGAAATAAAAATAAAATTTTCCACTGATTTGGCTGGACTCTGTATCATATTTGAAATGTACTGATATTGAAAATGCTGAGAATTCATTACTCCTTGTCAGTAAAAGGACTTTGTTCTTAGTAATGCTTCATCAGATCTTGATTCTGACATCTATACTACATATCGTCATGGCACAACTTCAGTATTGAAAACTGAAAATGCTCTGTACTTTGCATAAGACTAGTCAGTATAAGGAAGATTTAAACTAGTCCAGAATATGGATGTAGAAATCTACAACCTTTTAAGTAAATAATTTTTTAAAATTATTCTCAGACGTATCAGTGAAACCTAACTCTATAAAGGTCACAAATTTTGTGTCAGGGAAATTCCAGAACGTATCTTAAATTGTGCACATCGCTCTTTATTTTGTTGAATAACAGTGATTCTGCTGAACTGAAGTCTGATCATGGAAAATTTTACACCATTCAGAAAAGCTGAGCAGAAAACAATCTCAGCTTGAAACATTCATATAATTTGTTCGACATAATCAATGGCAGTACCAGAGTGCTTACTACTAAGTGAACACTTAAGTGTTTTGTTAAATTGAGCTTTGGCTAACCATGAAATTAGTACCCACTCATCCAATCAGATGATCAGAAATGTGTAGAAATAAATGAATACTGAAACTTAGACAAAACCTGTAGTGTTATCCTATGCAGCCAGTTACCCTTCTGTTCACAGTCAAATGACTTCCAGGCCACTAAATATATCTGACAATAAATTGTCTTTTTCTTTCAACCAGTTTTAAATTTGATTTATTTTGTAATAGCTCCCTTCAACCCCTGGCTAGTTGTCTGTGCTTTAAAGGTAGAGATTTTAAACATTATGTTTTGTCTCTAAAAACTTTGAGTTGTAGAGGATGGAAAGATATAACACAAAGTTCAACTTGAGGACATAAAAGAAACCACTGTAACTATAATGTTGAATTTTAAATAAATTTATGCTTTTCCAAAGCATAATAAATATCACATGATAGTCATAATTTCCATCACTCCCATCACTTCCACTTCCTTAGCATAGATACTGAGCTACCTAAGGTTGTGTATGTCACCTTGTGTAACACAGACCTACTGATTCGAGCTTGTCACCATCACTGTCATCACTAAAGATCCCTGCCAATGCAGTTCAAAGCTCAGCCTAATTTTCCCACAAAATATTACTTTAGGCTGGAATTTCATCAAACGTCTTAAGGTGGAAAAGAAATATAACCCGCTCAGACGTGGATGCAATGCACTACTGGATTGCATTTACTTTCTATCCCTCCTGTTAAAAGATGGACAGATTTTGGGGGCCTAATGGAGAGCAAAGACCCTTGCATATGAGGTCTGGTAATGAGAAAATTCTCCTGGAAGGGCTAGTCTTGGATTTCAGTTCTTCCTGTCAATGTAATTTATGCCAAAGATTTTCAATTCAGAATAGCTAAACAACCCCCAAAGTAGAGGACATAGCAACCATGACCTCAATACAATCCAGCACTTCTCTCTACTATTTTGCTGAGATCATGAGAAGATTTGTCTTTCTATCTTCTATTTTGTCTCTATGGCAAAATAGTTGGCAAAATGATCTTGGACCACTTTGGATGTCTTTGTGGTATAAAAAAAATATATTTCATATATTCATGAAATTTCCTCCAATGTTACTAAGTCAGCACATAAATCAGAAAGTCTGTGTCAAAACTGATCAAGTTACCTTTGTTTTTTCTTCCATATATATTTTATTTTCTCATCCTGAAGTCAGCACTTAAAACATGAATCGAATCATATATACAGACAAACCAGAAATTGTCTTTGAGTTCAAGGTACAAAGTCCACAGCTTCTTTTCTGGAAGTGTCTTCAATGAAAATGCTACAATTGTCAACAAACAAAAAGAATGGGCTTTGAGAACTTCAGTGCAACCTCAAAGGCAAGATCTTTATGATTAGAAAAGCTGTTTCCCCAAACACTTGAGATTTTATTTTGCTAAGATGTTACATACATCAACACCTAAAATTACATATATCAATATTTTTGGACTAAATACTAACACACTTACTTACATCAGGCAGTGTAATAGGCTTATATTTGTATGACTTCAGTAGTTTGAGATCTCAGAACATCACGATTATTGTCATAAAAAATTAAATAAACCAAAAACATTTTAACATTTATTGTGTCAATGTATTGCTATACCAGTTCACTCACAAGCGGTATTCTTCATTGCTTGATGAAGCACAGTAGCATTTGACAGGACTTGCTTGTGTTGTGCCCATACAAGAGGCCATGCTAATGCTAATGATTCTACTGCTCGAGTTGTCTTTGAACATATTTTAAGTCGCCAGTGATATTTCTTCAATAAAGCAAAGATTCATTTTGTTTTGATATTTAATTTTTATTTTTAGCATGCTTTATCTCCTGGAAAGCTACTCCAGGCAGCTGAGGCCACAGAATCTGGCAATCACTTCACAAGATCAGTTGCCAAAAAAAGTTTAATACTTATTCTCTATACCTGCCACCTGCCAGAAATTGTTTGCTGTGCAAGTGGTGAAATAACTTACTGACTCGTTCGAGCCCAGTTCATTATCACTCTGATTTTTGTCTTGATAACCATGTACAGAAAATGTAAGTTAAACCCTTCAGGGGGTTAACCATCTTAATAGTCCAGACAGTAACATGCTGCAAGTTATTTCCTTAATCTGTTATTTCCATTACTTCTATGTTTTTTATGGCACTCAAATCTCTTAATCTTGAAAAATAGGAATGTAGGAAAACCAGCCATCCACAATGAAACTGAATGTGCTTGAACTTGCTCAAATAGCAAGAGATTGTTTTAATTTAAATTTAAATTTGGGCAAATGTGCATACGTTTGGTAATATCTTCTTTAGTACTTCTAAATTAACATTTAGGTGGTGAAGATGAGAAATGAACACTATAATTTACAACATTTTTTTACTTCATACTATCTGTTTCTATCAGCAAAAGAATTTCTCAAAAAGTAAAGGGGGAAAAAAAAAAGTAATGAAGTGGGACTATGCCAACCAGTGAGTTCCAAACAGGGCACAGGTTGATTCTCAGATTCTGAAATTAAGAAGGAATGAAACGTGAAGATCTAAAATCTAGGAGTTTGAAGTAAAAGCGAGAAAATATTTTTATTACTCTGGTTTGCAATACTCAAGCCTTCATTACAAGCTTGTTCAAATGATATTATTTTTTCCTACACTTGGAATTACACAATTGCCAGCAAATGGCTGTAGGTTGCAGTATTCTTAGTAGTGTTATGTCAGGGGAATTATTGAAAAAAAAGTCAAACTTTTTTCCATATTTGATGTGTTGACCCTGGCCAGAAACTAAGCACTCTCCAGTCACTCACTCCCCTGGCATGGTGGGATGGCGGGGAGAATCAGAAGAGAAAAAGTGAGAAAAATTCATGGGTCAAGATACAGACACTTTAATACACAAAGGAAAAAAGGAGGAGAAAAACAAGTGATGCAAAGGCAAGCACTCAACACCTCCCACCAGCAGACTGATGCCTAGCTAATCTCTGAGCAACAGCTTCTTTGGAAGGACTAGGCAGAGATACGATCTGCGCCCAGAGTGTTATACGAAAAATAAGGTTCCTGTGGAGATGCTGGTAGTGGCTTCTGCAATGAAGACAAGTAGCTTCAGTTTGATAAGGGAGAAGTGTAAGCAAGTGGAGGAATATACAGAGATATGTGACATGATCATAGCAGAAAATGTCTTTTATTGCAGCATTCAGAATGGCCCGACATGATAATTTTACCGAAGAGAAGAAGAAAAGATGCAAGATGGTTTGAGTTTGGAGGAGTTGCATGCCTTAGCTGGAGGTTAAATAACAAAGTTCTTAGGCATATTTTTTTCTGATTGAGACTTAAATATTTGGGTAAGGCCTAGGCAGAAAGACATACAGATGTTCTGAATTGGAGGGGACTAGCAAGCTATGGATCAGACAAATAAGCAGTGAAAATATTAAAGGAAGGTGTGTGGAGGGAGATGATGAAACTATTTTAACTATCTTCTTGAGTGGCTCTTGGTCTAGAGAGGAGCAGATTAGTCTAGAGTACACATCTAAGAGTCATCCATATTAAGAAAATCATTGCATTTGTGTTTGTGATGAGGTTACAGAGAAATGAGCCACAGGGGAGGATAAACAGAGAAGCAAGTCAAAGAAGATACAGGAGAAGTACTAGTTCTGTGTTCCGGCTAACAGCCATTAGAGGCTGTAATAAGAGCAGCTTTATTTTGTGTAAAAGTTAAAAGCAGATTTGGGAGGGATGTAGTGTACATCTGACAGAGAGACTGTCAGCAACTATAAACAACATGTTGAGTTGACTTAGAGAGACAAACAATAAAAGAAGAAAGACAAATAGCTGAAGTATTAGCAGATGATGAGATCCGAAAATGTGTTTCAAGTACAAAAGTATTTCACAATAAATAGTTCATCAGATAAATAATTATTTCTAGTTTTCTCAAACTTAGGCAGATTTAAGACTTGAAATACTGTGACGAATTCTTCAGGATGTATATGCTTCATGACCTGTGCTCCCTGCTTCTTTCAATACTTGTTCATGTCTCCAAGTGCTTTCAGATCTGGTCAATACGTTTTACAATTAACTTGCATAAGAGGAAAATTTTGAATATGTCAATTGAACATACTCATATATGTAACTTTTTTATTACTATTTCACTGTGTCCCACAACTCTGATAACACTCTCTTAATTGTGGAAACATGAGCTTCATAGATAGAAAACTGAGGTATTCAGGGAGATGATTTCTACTTTCACAGTGAAATCTGAACTTTGTGGAAAATATTTGTTACTGAAAAAGTGAATAAAAAATGACCATTATTAGAAACTCAGAAACAAAAAATATTTAGTATTCCCCTGCAGTGACTTAGTCAGAAAGTGATATGCCTCTTCTTTTAGTGCTGTCTTCTAGGATAGTACAGAAAGCAGTGAGTTTGGGGTTTTCAAAATTTGTAATTACTTTTAAAATTTTGAGGTTTTTAAAATTTATTTCTATTGTTCCACATAGAACACATTTGGACACAGGCTTTTTTGTTAAACATTTAAAATATTACTATGTCATGCAGCTACAGTTTTAGTCATATAGAGAGATCACAAGACTGCAGTTTCTAAGATATACAGTTGTTACTGACTGGTTATAGGAAATACTTAAACATCAGCTCCACATGCCTAGTTTTTCTTTTCACATTTGAGAGTGATCTGGTTGCAGAAACAATTTTGCATGTGGATCTTTCTGTCAGTGATGCCAGTACATGTGTGAATGCTGTATCAGAGTGGAACAACTCTGCAGCACATCCTCTACTGCCACTTCTCAGAGAGTTAATGATACTGGGTGAATCTGGGACACTGGTTGTCAGTGGTTTTGCTGTACCACAGTCCCACTGAAAATATCCAGAGAAGAAGAACAGCAATCAAGCACAAGAATCCTCAAAACTATTAACAAAAATGAAGCTACCATCTCTGAGAAACAGGATTCACATCAAGCCAGTCAGCCCTGCTTCTTACATGCTGTCCTGGGAAAGAGAATAGCAAACATGGCATTCACAATTGTCAGGACATCCTTGATTCTGACTTTTGTGGTAACTTTTTTTGATATAGGAACATATCAGGGTCACACCCATTCATTCTATGAATACAGAGGTTTGAGGATATGCCACTGTAACCTTGATCAAAAGCACATGTGCCACTGTACCTGTCACCTTTCTAATAGATATGTAACTACAAATTAGGTGTGGTGGGTTTTTTTTCAGCAACGTTAATCAAATTGCATGACCTCTACTTATCCTGGGGCAGGCATTGAAGGTGTCAATGAAGCTGTGCTTAAATTAAGCCCGTAAATTAGATGGGTTGATGTCATCTTAGAATGGCATGAACCTAAAAAAAAAAAAAAACTTAGGGCATGACCAGAGTAATTCTGGGCCTGAAGGATAAACTACAGAAACTAGAAGATGACGGAATAAAATCATAGCTCTGCAGGAAGTATACACCTCCATCTACCCTAGCCAAAATAGTTTCTGCAAACTGAGGTTGCCCTTCCTCCATCATGTCCTAGTAAGCATATGGATCTAACTTTTCGTTAGCATTAAACTTTCTGAATATAGTAAATCATAGCAACATGAAGTCCTGTCAGTTTATTTGCATTAGTTGTAAGAGGAAGTTGGTAGTGTAGGGAAGAAATAACCAAAAGTTTCCTAGGCCTCATTCAGTAAATAATTTCCAGGAACCTTCTTCTTCTAAAGTAATGCAGTTCAACTGTAATTTATTTTTATATCTTTTTAACAAATTGCGTGTGAGAATCATTTTACAAAATTGACATATACAATTACTGGGAGAGATTTAAAAATGATAGCAACAGGAGAGAAATTAAGAGGTACTGTTAAAACTTTCAATAAAAAAATTTCTTAACTGGAACATAGTTAATTAAAAATTTCATTTAATCAGGATGTTTACAGAAAGCTGATTAAAACCTAATGATGCTAATCATCAATAACTGTTGATATTGGAACAGTTATATTCTTAAATGAGATTCTTTGGATTGATTTAGCAGCTATTTAAAGTCACTGTGTGTGTTCATTTTCATACAGCACTTCTTAACCAAAGTGCTATTGTCCTGCAGTTGTAATACATGTAAAATATTTTACTAATGCTTCAATTATGGAGCGAGTTGGATGCTATATCAGGGACTTTTTTGACAAAGTGTCTGAAAGTGCCTGTCAAGATGCAGGTTCAATCACTGAGCGCTTCCTCCCTGTTTGGCTGGTTGGCTTGTGAATCATCTCCTTGACTTGAGGTCATCTCTAGTGCAACAGCTCTTAGCATAACAAAACAAGTTGCTTAGCAGCCAACATAGATTTGTCAATAACAGGTTTTGTCAAATTATTCCAATTCCTTTCTGGGACAGCATAACGGAACAGAGGTTTTTTTACACAGTTTGGAGCTTTACCTATAACATTCAACCAGTGTCACAGTATCCTATTATTTTAATGACTAGACATTTGGAAGAAATCCACAATAATCCATAAAATCTTTTCAGGAAGAGAAATGTGCCTACGAAGCTTTTTCTGCTGTAAGATTTTCAATACTTCCTTTTAAAGGACTATTTCAACAGTTCTTTTCCAATAATTTTACAAAATATTCCCAGAATTTTTAAAAATAAAAGACACAATATTGCAATTATATTGTTAATGGAAAGTGCATTCAGACTACGATCCCTGTCATCACAATAGTTACAAAACAACTTGAAGAGAACAGGGGAGTAAGGGAGAGCTAGAACACATCCTTACCTGGTTTTCTCTTTTTCTAAACTAAAATAGCTAAAGAACATACCAGCTGGTTTAGGCTGCTGTAGTATTTCAGTGAAAATAATGAATAATCAAAGAAGAGAGAAAAAAGACAGATGTACATTTCACTGGCACAGGAATTCCAGGATATAGTGTTTGGAAGTTTACAAGACTAGCAGAAAAAGTCAGCATTAACAATTCATTATTATTTTTAGGAAGAAAGTTATTCTTTGTGCCTTTGTTTTTAATTATTGCAATAACTACTAGAGATACAGGTCAGATTTATCCGAAGGGAAGATTATTTCACTCTTCCTGTGTAAATGATATTTCAATAACTTATTTTCACAATGAAGTTTCGATATCTCTATCTCACAACCTTAATGAAATGGCTACCTAATATCAGACTAAATTAACTTTGGGCCTGGTCAGTTTAGTAATTTCCAGGTTTTGCAGACCTAAAAACGATCCAGTCAAAATGTGTTACATTTGGAATGCTACCTTTTATGAGGCTATCAGATGTCTTTTTCTCTAAAGCGGGAGACAAAAATAAACAAACAAACAAACGAGTGCTATGCAAGCTTTATAAAGGAAGACAAATAAGGAAGTAAGACACATTTTAAAAAGTTCCTTAATCCTTTCCAAAAACTGTTGAGTTGGTGTGCAGCCAATAGTGTGTCCACTTCCTAGAAAGTTGTCATGAATTGCTGCATTATTTTAATCCCTTCAGCAATGTTTTATTCACTTTAATTTTAATAAAGAAGTCGGTTTAATATATTAGGTGGATAAATTTGAATTATTGCTGTTATTTTAATTTATCTATTTATCGTATCGTAATTTTAAGAGGTAAAGAACTAAATAGAGACTGTTCTAATGAGTTTCTCATAAATACGATCAGTCATCCATTCTGTCCTCACTGTCCCATTGTGTCAGGTCCTTGCCTTTTTGCCAGTGGTAAATTCTTTTTTGTCTTGCCTCTACCAAAGATGGAGGAGCGAGAAGAGCTGATACTCAAGCATCTTTATCAGTCTTATATCAGCAGACCATATCTCTTTGGCAATAATAGAGGCAGTCCATTAGGATTATTGCTGTTTTCTTCATCTTAGTAATTGCTGTGGAGTGCTAGATGGTAACTTTTACATTAGACATTGAAAATGAGGCAAATGAGGAATATGGAGAAATATTTATTTTCCAGTTCAGAAGGTTAATTTTTTTCCAGAATATTAATAGGATCCATTGAGAAATGACCCATTACAAATTGTTCACTATATCATGGATTTTGAATTATTCTTTAATTTAAATGAAAACCTGTTGCTGTTTTACTCTTTCAAAATTTATAAAATCAGTGTTTTTCCTTTTGAATATCATGCACATCTGCTCAGTCATGCAGAGTACCTTGTAGGATCAGCAGTTTTTCAGTCAGTCATGGTGACCTTGGCAAAGTTAAATAGTTCATAGATTCCATGTGGGTGAACGTGTCTTTGACAGCTGTCACATATATCCCTTCTCTCCACAGTTTTCAATTCTTTATGTTTATTATGACTTGCAAAAGATAATAGCTCCTAATATCCGGTTTTCAAACTAAAAGTCCATATATTGATCTAGACACACACCCCAAATACAATACACATACACTTGTTTTTTAAGGAATCTTTCCTTGTTGGCATCCCACTGCAGAGAAGTTAACAATTTATTTCATTTTTCTACTACATTTTCTGAGAATGTGTGTTTACACACATTCAAAGACCTACATCCAGAATTTGTTTGTTCTTCGTAGATGTGGAAAATTTCAGGACAGACATATAAAAGGACAGCAGAGAACACCTGAGTTAATGCTGTTGTAGCATTTTTCCCCTCTGCAGTATTTGGGGGAGATGGAGAGAATTCAGCTAGCTAGGCTGATTGCTACTGCTGTTTTACTGACAAACTTGACAAAGCTTGGTAGAGTTAGGTCTCAAAAAGATCAGATTTCAGCCAAAAGCTTCAACTGAAAGCTTTTTGCTCAATATTTAAAAGTGACTTTCAAAAGGGAATTTCAAACCTGTGCTGTTTAGTCCAGGTAATACTGCAATAAGCACTAGATTTAATTTCCCTGCACCTCTGGAAATCCCAAGCAACACTAGAATTTAAAAATCCCACTTTAATCCCCAAAGAAACAGTTTCTATACTTCTAAGTTACCACTTGCTGCAGCCATTAATGGTTTTCCGGTGAAACTTGGCAGGCTTTTGGGGTCCCCCCGCCCCAGCTCATCACCACCTTTTGGACACTGCTGCGTTTCAGAGGTCTTACAGACTCAGGCAGCATCAGCTCAGCCTGCCGAGCACAGACGGGCTTGGACCACCTCGTATACTGATATGATCTCTAACCAGAACAGGTTTTGGCAAAAGCAACCACAGCAATTGCCTGTGGTCAAAAACCAAGCTGAGGCCCTAGTAAGGTAAGTTAAATACCCGAGAAAGTAATATAAAGTGCAGGTGAGGGCACAGGTTACCTTCCATCTATCTTAGCTCCACCTGGGTCTTTCATGAACCTGCTGGTGATTCAATTTCTGACTCTTACAGCAATATAAATAACACTCTGTACACAAATGCTTTTTTTAATTTTTCACAGAAAATATCAGAAAATCAGAGTGCAGTCTCGTCTCCAGATCCTGCAGTTCAGGACCTCACCTTTGATAACAAACGTGTGATGCATGATTTTCACCTTTCTTCAAACAGAATATTGGGAACCACCTACCATACCGCAAACACCTTGGATAAATTAGACTCCTTTGTTACTTCCTTTTGCAGTGTGAGATCCACTGGGAGAGCAGCTGAAAGAGATTCTTGCTCTCTTGCTCCTACCCCTCCTCCACATCTATCAGAGTCATATGGCTTCTGGTAGAAACCCAAAAGGAAATAAAGTCATATTTTTGATCAGAGCCAAAACATTGTTTTAGAATAACAGCTGTCAAAACCTGGCCAAAAAGCTTCATTTTAACTGTGTATAAAGTTTCACTCTTCAGTGTGTACAGTGATTTGTAAAAGGGTCAGTGGCATTGTCTAAGACTATAAGGAAGCACTGCTGAAAACATTTAAAAGTTCAGGGAAAAAGAAAAACCTTGTCAATCAGCTTTTCAAACATTCAATGATTTTTTTTTCTCCTTTTAGTATTAAAATGTGCTCAGCACAAAAGTCTTCGGGTGTACATGCAATTAAGGACAGGGGAACACTGGAGGAACATGCTGCGCATCAGGCCTGAACTGGAAAGAAAAGATTCCAAGCCATGAGTTTTGCTAAGGTACACTTCAGAATTGTTTTTGTTAGAAGACAATAGGGGCATTGTCTTCTGCTCCTCCCCCTCTGCAGGCACGCTAAGCTATTCTCTTCTACTTTGTTCAAAAAACATTACCAATCCACAGTGTATCATTGTTAGGTTGTGTACTGTTAATTCTCTTTCCAGACTGATTTTCCCAGCCATCACATGTGGCTGGCATTTTTCTTCGTGATGTGGTCTATATACCCAATTCCAAAGCTCCTAGCCAAATGGACTGTCTTCTTCGGTGAGAGACCACAGCTGCTTGGCCCTCACTGTGGAGACGTGTGCTGGAGCATGGCTGGCACAGCTGTGCTGAGCTTATTCACAAGCAAACTAGAGAAAAGGGCTTTTCTGGCTGCAAAAATAGAGAGAAAGGGCTATCAGTTGACAGAGCTTAACATCCAGAGAAAGCTGGAACTATGTCCATATTTTGTTGACTTGCCTGGAGTCATTGATTTTTTTGCTTGTTTGCTTCTCGAAGACCGAAGGTGACTGAGAGAAGCCAGGGAATACTTGTATCCTAGTTTTTGGTAAGATCAAGTTTTGAACTATTGTTTTCAAAGTCTACATTTACTAGGTCTTAAGACTCATAAGAAAGTTTTCTGTTGACCAGCACGTCTTTGACAGCACATCGCACACCATACAAGTCTCCATTGCTCAAAGTAAAGAGCTCCCCTTCATAGTATCACCGTATTATAGGAAGTGCCAATGAAAGATCAGCTCTTGGGAAGTTCTTGTTTATTGGATCTTGTTTCTCATCTATACCACTGTGATTTTTCTGCAAAGTTATACCTACAAAATCCTGAAAAGGATTTTTTTTTGACAGTAGTGTTAAGACATCTTCCTAAATGACCTCAGTCATATTGTGAAACGAACGGCATGTCCAGTGACAATTTTTTTTCAAAAAAGACTTTAGCAGTGAAATATTGTTCACAATTGAAAGCCAAAAATTTATTCTGGCAACATTTTGTAACGCAGATCTGCTTGTAGTTATTTTCTTTCAAATGGAACAAACTACAAGTTGATGCCATAACTGCTAGTGCTGCAATCTTAGACCTGAGAATCTGAAAGTCAAGTTTAACTTGTGTTTTCTAATGTTTAATCATCCACTTACAGATGAAAGAAAAAAAACACAGACCAAAACACTCCATCTCTCCAACAGCAAAGTAAATGCAGTTGTCTTAAGTGGACTTCCTCAGCAAGTAATTGCTCAAAATTTTGTAAACAATCCAGTTGTTGCCATACAAGGTGGGAAAGACTACAGCTCTGTTATGGTCTTTCTGCTGTGCTAAAAGGTTTTAACAAGGTAAGAAATTTTTTTCTGTCAACTAATAATCCTAACCAGATACAATTCTAAATATACAGTTTTATTATATGCAAAGGATAGAGCCCTTAAATTAAAAGATGCTACTTTTACAACCAATTTTAAAGGTAGTGTGATGTCTATTTCTTTGGAAGGGACTGATTGGCTGTGGTAAATGATAAAAATATATTTCTTATCTTTCTCATTTTTATAGCAGTCAAAAAAGTAAAGTTTTTTCAGACCACTTCATGCAACAAAATGAAATATAATTAAGAAGCTATCACAGAAGGTCTAGCTAGTCAGAAAAGCATTTTTCCTATAACACGTAGGAAAAAATAATTCTTAAGTTTTACTATCCCAGTTTTTCATTTAAAATGATCTCCTGCCATTTCAAGAAAAAAATATTTCAGAAACGAAAAAAATATTTCAGAAACAAAGAAAATTTTACAGATATATCAATATCTTGTGAAAAATAAATTTAAAAAAAAGTTTTTAAAAACTTCCATCTAAATTTAAAAAAAAAAAAATCCCAGGCCACTTGTAATTAAATAATAACTGTGTAAGGCATTTGGTGGATGAATTCTTTTTTGACACACCTGATTTCAGTTAAGAGTATATGGTCCTAGTCCTTCTATATTTCATCCAAAATTACCATTTGTTTTGGTTTGGTTTACATTGTTTTGTTTTCACTTAAATGGACTTTGCTAAAACAACCATATTGAAAAGGTGGAATAATCTTTTTGGCACAGTGAATTATTTCAACAGCCTTCCTGTTAAATTACCTGAGTGAACTGAATCCAAGTCAAGTTCACAGCAAACAACAGCATGATAAAAGTTTGCCAATAATTTTATTGCCCAAAGGCTGGTTATACAGTTAAAGTACACAGGCCATAATTAGAAATGATCCTCTGAAAATTCAAGTGTGATTCCAACATCTGTGGCCAAACCCTTATGGAGTAGACAGCACAGATAGGGAATTCAGCATATCAGATCAGGACAAGGATTAGATTTTTGTCTCTAATGCAGTCGGTGATTCATTGTTGTGAGACAACCAGTGTCAAAGTCCAGGAAATAGGAAGGGGATTGTCACAGGAAGAGACAATTTTATACTCTTACTACTTATATGGAGTGAAATACTCCCTGTCTGTCCAACTGCATGTTATTTCCATACTAAAGCTCATCTAATTTCCTACCTTCTTCATTGTGTTGATGACATATTTCTAGATGAGTGTCAAAAAAAAAAAAGAGGAGAGGAAAGGAGACTGCATCAGCACAAAAGAGGGACATTAAATTGTGGCAGAGGGTAGAAGAAGACAACTAAGTTCAGGGGAAAATACCTTCCTCAGGTGGTTTTGTTGCCAGATAAAATCTACATGAAACTACACTTCTGGTGTAGGAATGACAAATCTATCCAAAGTCAGGTAAAAGATACATTTTAAAAATAAGTTAGCTAAATTGAGTTGACTTATGTCTCAGAAATGGTAGTGGGCATCTAACAAAAGCACAACTTAGCACCTTTAAAATAACATTACTGGAATATATCGCAAACTCAATAAAAACCAAAAAAGTCTTTCTCAACATTAGGTGCTTTAATATAAATTTATTTTGAAAACACATGTAATTCATAAGGTACAAAACCTTCTATAGCTTTCAGTGGTCTTGAATTTATTGTCAACTCTTCAGATTAAAGTCTGCAAAGTAGAATAAACCACTGGGAAATATTGTTAGCATTACCTCTGGTGTAACACAGTTCAGGTGTTCATCCTCTCTGAAGCAAAGGTAAATAAAAATGTGTTTCCCTGTGATGCCCCTTACGTTTAAGAGGCTTGAAACAAACCGTGATCTCGGTAGGCACTGTTACTCATACACTTATTGTCACAATGCAATTTCTTGTAAATATTACATATGGCTCAGTTAAATATACTTAAATTAACTTAGTTCCATACAATCAGTAGAGATACGGTTGAAGAAGGTGCTTGTGTTGGCATGTATACTTTTAGTGAATAGCATTTGTTTATTTCCAAACTCACCTGTTTATATAGAGACTATAAACAGATGAGCTCATTACTCACAGAAACAAAACAAATGAAGTGCTCTGCAAAACACACTAGCAAATATTTTTTAAAATGTGTTTCTAAAGTTGCATTTGTTAATCTAAATAAGTGGTCTGGTTTCCAAAAGAAGGCACTGAGTGTTGAATAGTCTTTTCTAATAATTAGCTGAATTTATTTATTTCTGAAAGTGTTAAGTGGTCCTTGAAATTGGTCTACTTTCACAATAAAATTATTCTATTTAGATTAATGTTAAAGGCCCTGAGAGGTACAAGAAGGATCTAAAAGCTTGTACCAAGACAAATGAAATACAACCTCCAAGCCAGATTCCGGTATCTTGTTGCCACTCACAGTGGACATGAATTTCGTTATTAGAGATCTTGCTACAGATCTTGCTACTGCAAAATTGCAGAACTCTGTTATTGGTTGTTGGCACTGGCTGCCTTGGAAGTATGAGTAGGGAAGATAAATTATTATTTATTTTTCTGTTTTAATATCAACTGTAGGAGAGTAGTGCACAATTGTAGAAATCAGGTCTTGGTTTTCTAGAACTCTTGTACATTGTGAGTTTTCAACACTGAAAACAAACGAACAAACAAACGAAAACCAACACAAAACCTAAAAAAAATAACCTCTGTTCTAAGCAAACAGGCTTCATCTGTCCTTTAGGTGCAATTTCAGCTAAGATATTGATATCTTTCAAAGCAGATGGTCACAAACAGCCATGAAATCTAGATGTTTATGGACAAATATTAAATGCTGAAGAACTCACTTCTCTTGTGCAGGTTTCTAGCCCTCAGCTAGAAACAAGATGGGTATCAGCACCACTGCATACTACTAAAGTCTGACGCAGGCTCAGGAGATATACAAGAACTCTCTTCAATTACGCTGAGTGATCATGTTCCCGGCAATTTAGACCAATTCAAGGGAAACAAAAACCACTGAAAAATAGGGATATGCAGAGTTAAAATACTAATGTAGTCTGATTAGGAAAACAAAACAAAATCACACATCTTCTATTAGTATAAAAATATTAACATAAATCATGAACTGAACTTCACTATCTGTGAAAAAAAGATCTGTGCACTAGACCAAGGGCATGTTTTGCTTTGTACATGGTGAGATGGACACATCAGAAGACAGGGAGTTGGGAAGATGTGGAGAACTCTTTCCATTGGCAGTAGACAGAAAGAAAAGGATGTCCTGACAGAGAAGCCTACTGATTGCTTCCTTATCTGCTGAAAATGAACTTGTACAACAAAACACAAGCTGTTTGAAAAGGTGATGCCAACATGATCTAAATGTCAAATTCAAGAGACACAGGGGAAAAGTCTCATAAGCTTAGATACTTCGATCGCTTGAGAGCTTTTCTTTTTGAATTATAATTGTTAAAGGAAATTCCATAGAAGAGTGCAAACTAAAACAAGTTTCTGAAATGTTTTGTTTCTTCCTTTGTTTCATATAACAAACTACTGCCTGTGGACTTCTGGTCTCCTAAGGAACTGGGGCAAATCTCACTTGAAGGGGAATTTGTTTTCTAATTCCAAGAAACAGAGTAATTAAAAACATCACCTGGCTACTCAGTTCCCCTAAGGGTAGACCAGACAGACTATTGATTTTACAGCTCCAGTTTCAGGTCAGGGGCCTGGTTTTGTATAGGATCATTAAAAAGCCACACAGCCTCATTTGCGGGATCTAGGAGGACTGGCTCTCAGAGGCAACACCTGAAGGGCCACAAGGGGCAAGGCCAGTACAACTTGGTTTGGGAGCTTGCTATGTGCATTTATTCCTGGTTTGTCTTCTGTTCTGGCTGCATGCTTCAGCACCTACTTCTCTGAGACACCCCATCTTGGCAAATGTGCTGATACACAATGCCAGCTCAATCCAGCATCAAGTACAACAGTTATAATCTCTTTCATGTCACGCCATGTCTAGCAGAGAAATGCCCACATTTTCATAGTAACTCAGTGGTCAGAATACTAACACGAGTGGGGATTCAGCTTCCTTCAAAGCATGAAAAGATCCACATTCATGTTTCTTGGGAGGATAGACTTTGGCCCAGGAGATGGCAGGGGTGAAAAGCTGGGGCTCTTCACCCTTGCTACTGAAGGTAGGACAATGTGCAGCCAGTAATGAAAGAGTCGTGAGAGGTCAAGAGTGAATGCATGACACTGCAACCCCTGCTTAAGGAGGTACATTTCAAAATGGAGCGCTTGGCATTTAGACTCTGTTTCAAACTTTGCTCATGCATTTTAACCAAAGACTGCTTAATGAAAAATTCATGGGAACAAAGACCAGGATGCAGTCCTAGGACAGTGCCCTTTACACCCAGCAGCAGGAAACAGGCTCCTGCCCGCTTGCTAGCTCTCTCTGTATCCCCATGAATCTTAGATTTCTGACTGCAGACTGGTCCAGAGATTTTATTGGTAACATCCCCTGTAGGTTTCCAATGTGATCTTAAAAGAGGTTGAAAGGAAGAAGCATGGCTGCCTCTCAAAATTGTCCTGTGACTATTATCTGGAGTCCAACCAAGTGCTAAAAATTACACATAGCTAAAAATTAATCCCTTTTTTTTCCTCGGCTGAGTTATTCTTCCAGCTCCAATCATCACATAGTATGTACTCAGGAGAACAGCTTTAACTGATGCCCTGCATGTACACAGTATCTTTCTCTGAGATGTTGTTGAAGCTGGGCTTTTATGTGTCAGTTTTCATCTATTATTTGGTAGTTAGGAGAGACATGCAGGATTTCTTGTATAAATTATTGATTTTGTATTGGGTGAGTCTTATCACTGTCTGTCTGAGACATTAAATAGGATAGAGTTATTGCTGCTAGCTTTCCTCAGCACATATGCAGTCTCATGACAGGTATATTTAAATTTTGATGCACAGCGTCAGCCAAACTGGTTGCTCTTTCGTTGGGATTTATGGTTATTGTTTTGTCTGTAAAATGATGAAAAAATATCATAATTTCTTGAAGCTGGGGTTCTTTCCCCCTGAAACTAATTAGCCATGAAATCTAAAATCAAAGAGATTTTGGAGCCTGCAATTAATAGATATTTCATCAAGCCCATCTACAAGAAAAAACAGGAAAAAAAATCTGCTTGCCCTTAAGTTTTCCTTTTCTATCCCAAACCCTCACTACCTACAGAGTAGTACCGCCTAAGCTTCTCAGTGCAAATTCAGTGCAGTTTGTTGTATAGTTTTGGCAGATTTGGCAGAAATATATTCACTGACAGTGTTTGGAAAACCCAGGTGAATCCTTTGCTAAATGAAGAAGGCAGGAAGAGGTAGCAAGTAGCAGAAAGGGCTCATACATCAGACTCCTCCTGTGATTTTCTTGCACTATGTTGCAATACTGACAGAAGCAGGTGTCACACTTGAGATGTTATTTGAAAATGGCACTGTGCACAAAACAAACCAATTTTCACAGACATTATGGCGATGCTTGAACCTCCACAGTGCCATAGGATCTTGATTATATGCCTTCTGGCAGAGATCTGGCTTAAGCCAAATCAATTCAGAAAGCTCCTTAAGTGAGATATGTCCTGTCCACCTCAGTGTAGACATGCCCTAAAGGAGAATGTGGTGAACCAGAAAGATTATATTAACATAAAATGCAGAAACAGAAAGCAGATAGAGTACTTGGGTTGAACGCTCCCCAGTTTGCCTTGACTAAACCATGAGTAGAGTTGATTTAACTGTTCAGATGTCAGACGTCTTGAAGATCCACCATATTCCAGTATTACCATTTAATTACCCTGATGTGAAGAACACAAGTGTTTTCATGAGATTTACTAGCATTGTTTATCTATTTATGATGTCTTTTGGAATGGGATGATTCTGGTACTAGAGTTGTGCCATAGGGCAACAAATAATAGATTATTCTTTGGAAGGAAAAGAGTCTCAGCCAAGAAACAAACAAAATAACTGTCAATCTGGTGATTAAGATGACTGTTCCAGTCATAGCAGGACCAGATGAATGTCTTTATCAGCCTTTCTTTGACTATTCTTGCCCTTTCTCAAGTTTTTTTCTCTGTAAATATGAACATGGCTCATTTTCATCCCACTGAGGAATTAAATGAATTTTGAAACCTTCAAAATTTCCAGGAAATGGAAAACAATGTCTTATTTTCAGTCGCCTCCCTTCTTCCAATCCCAAGGGAAAAGCTATACATATCTTTTCTCTTTAAGAATGACACAAATACCAGAAAGAGTCTAGAAAACTGCATTCTAATTAAAACAGAGGTTTTTTACGTGTATTTTTATATTATGCATATATCTTCTACCTCTCCCAAGTCATACGGGCCTAATATTGATTCTAGAGAAAGGGCAGTGAAAAACTAGTAAACTCAGTGGGCAGTCCTTGAATAGAACTGTCAGGAGGTATAGGAAACATACACATTTTAAATGTTTTGTTGGACAACAATACAACTACATATTACTTAAAGGAGAAATTTTGTGATGCTAGGGGGATTTCTTTCCATTCCAGTCCCAGTATAGATCAGAAAAGACTAATACTGATGTAAAGTATATTCTCGTAACTGATTTCCATATCAAGATAGCCAAGTTTCAATCCTTTTTTGCTATTATTCTAGTTACTTAAAATCTGCATGCCAGATTGTGAGGAACACAGTGACTACCTGGATTCCAAGGATCTCTTTGGAAAATGCTCCCTTAGGAGGCATGCTCATACTAGAGAAGAAAGCTTTATGAAATTAAAACAAAAAGCCATGCATTCAGCAGAAAGGAGTAACTTATTCAGATGTACCCTGTAGACATATGTTAAATAATTTCACGGACTTTACTGCTACCAGGCTTTTTCATATGTTTGTGCAACGAACAGATTTTGTCTTACATTAATATTTTCAATTATCCTTTGCTCTGCTGCAAGCACCATGTGTTCCTTTCTTACAGCCTAACTTCAGTCTGTCCCTCAAATAATACTGTAGGCCTCCAATTTTTTTTCCTAACTGAAATGCATGAGGTGGAATTGTGGTAGCTGTAATGGACTGTGTGATAACCCTCTGCCCTCTTGCTTAGTAGGAATAACACACAGCAATTTCTACAGCATGACTGGAACCTGAAGTTACTGAGAAAATAAATCTGCTTTTATGCCTCTCAGTGATTTTGAAAACCATGATCTTCATGAGGTATATTTTATCTTTGTGTGTGTGTGGCTGCTACAAGTACAGCATTTGTGTTCAAATAAACAAATTCGACCTGTTTATTGTTTTTTTGTTTTTCCTCAGCCTGTGAAACTCTCTACAGAATATTTGGCTTGGAATAAAAGCTTTATTGTAGTTTAAGAACCAAGTTTCTTCCAAACTGGACCTAATCAACTTTAACATGTAGGGGAAAAAAATGCAGTGAATTATCCATCTGTCTAACCAATTTGGGGAAAATAGTGAGAGCGACTTTAGCATCAAAGGAAACTCTGGAGCATGGATGTATCTTTCTATGAAGGACAAGACTTCAATCTGGACAATAGGATAGCCTTCTGAGAGGTTTTGACACACACTTAGCTAAGTAATACAAAATAATATTAATAGCAAATGCATTAATAAACAGGAAAAATCTATTATATTCTCCAGCGGTTCCCTGCATTGTAGTTCCTGATTACCAATGCATGTACAATAATGATATCTCTATTTTTAACCTGTGGTTGTCCCTGAGAGTATTTTATCATTATTATGGACTGATCTCCTGTTTTTTTGTATGCACTGTAATCAGACATAGGGTAGTGATAATTCTTACCATCTGTAAGATTTGTGACAGAGACAGTCCTAACACCCAGGTAAAGTTCACAGCAAAGCTGTGCTTGCACACATAGTACCAGAGAAGACTTAGCACTCAGGAGGCAAAATAGAGGAGAGAAGAAAATAGGTTTTCTCAAGGAAAAGACAAGTGAATCAACAAGTCTAAGACTATAATTTTAATTTCATAACAAATAAGAAAAAAGGAGCAACAAAATAAGCAGCCTTCTGAAGCACTGGAGCACTCGAACATGAGCATGTCGTGATTAAAAAGACCCTTTCTTTTGACTATGTTTGGCAGAGACACTGTGGAAACATATGACCTTTTACATACTCATAGGGAGAAAGATGAGTTCCTGCAAACAAAACAAAGGCATTCTCAACAAAATTAACAGGGGAGACCGTCAATGCTGAGAAATCCCAGTCTAGTGGTTGCTCATCTGGAAAAAATCTAGACATCAGATTTGTTTGATTAATAGTATTTTTAATATACATTAGACAAATTAATATTTCTCATGTGATAGAAGAATACAGTTGTTTCTTAAAACAAGACTTAGTTCTACTTTACTGCAGTAAGCAAAGCAGGCCAAATGGGACTACCACACAATATTTTCCATGAAAGTTCATCTGAATTTTTAACTGAAATCATGTTAGAGATACCTGCTAGCCCTTTTGTTTTACCTGTCACTTGTGTGGCTAAATGCAACCCTGGCATAAGTCCAGTTAATTCAGATACATCCCACTAGGATGGGCTGGTCTACTTTTGGTTAATTTGGGGTTTACAAAAGAGGGACAAGGCAAAGGATTGACCACTGAACGTTTAGTCAACATCCCTGGAGGTGTTTAAAAGACGTATAGATGAGGTTCTTAGGGACATGATTTAGTGCCACAGTTAGGTTAATGGTTGGGCCTGATGATTGTGAGGGTCTCTTCCAAACAAAATTATTCTATGATTCTACGTTAAATTTCCTAAACTAGCAACTAGGTTCAAGATTTGTTTTGATGACAAACTGTTCAGACATATTATTCCTTCTTCTTTCAGATTCAGTCACTTGGCTGGCTTGGTGGATCTTAGAGTTTGTTTCCCTTAGAGAGAGAAATTGCAGAGCGAGCAGTTTCTTTGATGCCCTTCCATTATTCACAAAGAATATAACTAGTCTTAGGTCATTGACAAAGGTGGCTCCAAGAAGAGTTAATTTCTGTACTCACTGTTGTGAATCTTCCTGTAAAAAATGTAAATGATACAGAGGTGTATTACTAGTCCATGCTTGTTTCATTTTCAAATGGAATTAAGTCTAAGGATAAGTGACAGTCTGCCCATCCATCCAACGTTTAAATTCCCAGGAATCCTATGGTTTATTTAACTAACCATAAAAGTATAGGAGTTGTTAGACTACAAAAGACAGAATCAAGGCAGCCTGTCTCTCACTTGCAAGGCAAGATTCAGTGCCTCAAAGAAAATCACTATAAAACATTTATATGAATGTATAATATAATGATAATGAAGTAAATCTATTCCCCCCTCTTCCTTTCAGGCAAAAAGTTTAGGCCCTGGGATACATAGAATGCCTTCACCTGTGCAAAGTCCTTAAAAAAAATTCTACCAAGATCTAAAACTGTGAATCATGCTTATGTTTTCCAGACTTTGTTTTAAAATCCCATTTCTCTCTCTGTCCCATGTCTCTGGGAGAGGAAATCACATGCTCTGATTTTACTTTTCTTGCACAAAGGAGTGGAGAAGGGCCAAAACTGAGGTTCATTCAGAGACATACTTATTTGGACCAATTTGGAATTTCCATCTGAACACTGGAATTTTGTAGCTAGTTTTGATATTTACTTGTTTCAATTGCCCTCCTCTAGCTGTTAGCTCCTCAGTAACTTCTGAAGGATCTGAAATCACAGCTGAGGTAAAACATCTTTGTCTCTCGCTCCTGCAAATGTGCACATATGCACACACATGATCATGTCTTGGAAACCAAGTGTGTTATTTGCAGTGTGCCAAAAAGATTTGGGATTCAGCGAGTTCCAGCATCCTTTTTTTTTTTTCATACCTGATCTTGGCATACTTAAAACCCTGGAAAGTCACAATTTACTTTCCACACAGCCGTCCTGGATGGCTGAGAAGCCGAGCCGTACAACAGGATATCCAGCTATTGAGCGTTGCTGTCACAGGTGGCCAGCAGCGCAGCTGCAAAGAGCTTCCTGCCAGGAGGGCAGAGTGGGTCCACAGGAAGAAATGTTCCTTTCCTCTTCCAATCTGTTTTCAACTATAAAGGAAGGCCCAGGCTCACACTCTTACAGCAGATCTGCCTACGCAGCATTTTTCAGCTGGAGTAAAATCTCAGCTAACATTTCTAACAATAACTGCCTGAAGTGGAGCAGACCATTTACAGGGCTTCAAACAGCAGGAAGCTCTACCTTCAAGGCAGAACCACCCTTGAGAAATGTTTCAGCTTCATTGTATTACGGTTGTGTATAACTATATTGTCATTTTATAGCTCACTTAAAAGCCGTTAGTGATGTACAAAAAAAGGACAACAGAAGCAGCTACCTTTCTTTCGAGATACCACAAGTAGGCAACTCATATGTTTCCCCTTTTGTCCTGCAATCAGCCAAAAATACACAAGAGCAAAATTGGTTCAAATCAATTGTAGATTTTCACTGTAAAGAAGGAAGGAGGCAGATTACTTCTATGTGAATTTTACAAGTCGACACTTCTAATCATGAACACTAAAATCCTGGTTAGGTAAATCCAATGAAAAAGAAAGAGCATTTGTTCATACCAGTGTGAAAAGAAAACATGTGGAAGTTCACTGCGCCATGGGAAACTCAAGCTTATTGCCAAGAAACTCTTGCACTAAAGAAACACCAAGAACAGAGACTGGGAATGGGGTCAGGTGAGAGAGAAGAGGATTTTGAATACTGTTACAGTGCGTTAAAGCTTGTGTCAAGACTGAAGGAGATGAGGGGGTCAAACAAGGATGTTTTCTCTGAGCAGACAAGAAGATGAACATTTTCAGTGAATATGTGCAAGGCTCATTCATATAAAATGAAGGGCAATTGTATATGTCTTCAGAACTAGGGCCTCAATGCCAGTATAAAAGGTCATTGAGATCACAGGAAAAATTTAGGCTGATGCCACTGGGTTTTGTCACCCCAATCCTGCAGGCTCACGTGCTGCTGAAGGCAGCACCATGTACTTTTTTCTCTAAGTGGTTCAGTAGTCTTCTGTACTAATAAACACCTACTCTGTTTCAGCCTAAAACTGAATTTTTAGGCTGTGGATTCTTAAACCTATACTGCAAATATTTTTATTCTCTCAGATGCAAAAGGTGAATTATCTATACCCAAAATAGCCAATTTGCCATCATAATTGGAAAAGTAACACACAGCCATTATTTCTAAAAAGGCTATAATTAAGAGTAGTTATTCCAAGACACTATCTAGGAAAACGAAAAATATCTTAATGGACTTACTGAGCACAATCAATTTCTTTTGTGATTAAAGGATTCTTCCTCTCAGAATTTGTTACACACATCACTGGTGAGGGCATATTCCTAAAGCACTCAAGGAACTGAAAATTACACAGACACGGATGGTCTTACCTTATTATCCTGCAAAACTGTTAAAAAGACAATTATAATAAATAAGTTGTCAAACACTTGAGTCTGGTTGCTCTAAAAATAGTATTTTTAAAGTGAATGCCACAAACCTGAGTATAAAATTAATTACACCACAAAATTTACTGTATAAACACTATTTATGCCAGAGGAATTACTTGTCATCTGATATTAGAGTACCTGAGAGAAAGATCTAAACATTAGAAGCCCAGCAAAAGGTAAAAATGTCTATTTATACAACAAATAAGAACCATTACTGTATTGTTCAGTGCTTTCTCTTTTGCGATTTTGGAGAACAATGTTGCATAATGAAGATTATTTGCTAACTTGAAACTCCTTGAAAATACCCTGGAAATACATTCCTCTGCTTTTTCTGAGAAATAAAGCAAAATTACTGCCTTTCCCTTTGACTGATCAGATACTAAGCACCTACCAGCTAGTCTTACCTTGTCATATACAAATTAACATTGCAAACCTGAGGATTATTTGTTCACTTTTTCATCTTCGCATCTTAGATGTCATATCATCATAGAATCATTTGGTTGGAAAAGACCTTTAAGGTCATCGAGTCAAATCATCAACCTAACACTGACAAGTCCACCACTACACCATGTTCCTAAGAACCTCATCTATGTAGACAGATGCAAAAAACATGCAGTACTATGAAATCTCATCTTTTAAACATAATCCGGTTCTAATGGATGCCTTGTAGCATCAAACACCTTTGCAGTCTCCTTCAAAATATGCTGAAACTTAGTTCTGCAAATTCATATGGAACTTGAGACAGAGCCTACCTGCAGGTGCTCAGGATGAGGACAGGGTCAATCCATAGTCTTGCCTCAATTCAGTATAGCCCTCAAGCACGTACTTAGTTCTACTGACATCAGAGGGTGTTATGTTGGGTTTAAAGCACACTTCCCAGGTAGAAAACCTACCTCTAAAAATCACAGAATCACAGAATCACAGAATGTTAGGGATTGGAAGGGACCTCAAAAGATCATCTAGTCCAATCCCCCTGCCAGAGCAGGAAAACTTAGGTGAGGTTACACAGGAAGGCGTCCAGGCGGGTTTTGAATGTCTCCAGAGAAGGAGAATCCACAACCCCCCTGGGCAGCCTGTTCCAGTGTTCCGTCACCCTCACTGAGAAGAAGTTTCTTCTCACATTTAAGTGGAACCTCTTGTGTTCCAGCTTGGACCCATTACCCCTTGTCTTACTGTTGGTTGTCACCAAGAAGAGCCTAGCTCCATCCTCGTGACACCCACCCTTTATATATTTATAAACATTAATGAGGTCACCCCTCAGTCTCCTCTTCTCCAAGCTAAAGAGACCCAGCTCCCTCAGCCTTTCCTCATAAGGGAGATGCTCCACTCCCTTAATCATCTTTGTGGCCCTGCGCTGGACTCTCTCCAGCAGTTCCCTGTCCTTCTTGAACTGAGGGGCCCAGAACTGGACACAATATTCCAGATGAGGTCTCACCAGGGCAGAGTAGAGGGGAAGGAGAACCTCTCTGGACCTACTAACCACCCCCCTTCTAATACACCCCAGGATGCCATTGGCCTTCTTGGCCACAAGGGCACAGTGCTGGCTCATGGTCATCCTGCTGTCCACCAGGACCCCCAGGTCTCTTTCCCCTACACTGCTCTCTAATAGGTCATTCCCCAACCTGTACTGGAACCTGGGGTTGTTCCTGCCCAGATGCAAGACTCTACATTTCCCCTTGTTATATTTCATTAAATTTTTCCCCGCCCAACTCTCTAGCCTGTCCAGGTCTCGCTGGATGGCAGCACAGCCCTCTGGCGTGTCAGCCACTCCTCCCAGCTTGGTGTCATCAGCAAACTTGCTGATAGTACACTCAATTCCCTCATCCAAGTCATTGATGAATATATTGAACAGTATTGGTCCCAGAACTGACCCCTGAGGCACTCCACTAGATACAGGCCTCCAACCAGACTCCGCCCCATTGATCACAACTCTCTGGCTTCTCTCCTTCAGCCAGTTTGCAGTCCACCTCACTACCCGATCATCCAGTCCACTCTTCCTCAGTTTTGCCGTGAGGATGCTGTGGGAGACGGTGTCAAATGCTTTGCTGAAGTCAAGGTAGACCACATCCACCGCTCTGCCATCGTCAATCCACCTTGTTACGTCTTCATAAAAGGCTATGAGGTTGGTCAAACACGACTTCCCCTTGGTGAAGCCATGTTGACTGTCCCTGATGACCCTCTTATCCTTGATATGTCTTAAGATGGCACCAAGGATAAGGTGTTCCATCACTTTCCCAGGGATGGAGGTGAGGCTGACCGGTCTATAGTTGCCCGGGTCCTCCTTCTTGCCCTTTTTGAAGACCGGAGTGATATTTGCTTTCCTCCAGTCCTCAGGCACCTCTCCCGTTTCCCAAGACTTGGCAAAGATGATGGAGAGCGGTCCAGCAATGACTTCAGCCAGCTCCCTCAGCACCCTCGGGTGCATCCCATCTGGACCCATGGATTTATGGATGTCCAGATTGCTTAATTGCTCCCTAACCCAGTCCTCATCAACTGAGGCAGACTCCTCCATTGCCCTGCCTTCCTCTGGGGCCTCAGGGGTACGGGGCTCCTCAGGACAGCCTCCGGCAGAGTAGACAGAGACAAAGAAGGCATTCAGTAATTCTGCCTTCTCTGTATCTTCTGTCACCAGGGCACCCACCCCGTTCATCAGTGGGCCTACATTGCCTCTGGTGTTAGTTTTATCTGCCATGTATTTGAAGAACCTCTTCCTGTTGTCCTTGACCCCTCTCGCCAGGTTTAACTCTAAGGAGGCCTTAGCTTTCCTAGTTGCCTCCCTACATCCTCTGACAACAGCCTTATATTCTTCCCAAGTGGCCAGCCCCTCCTTCCATGATTTGTAAACCCTCCTCTTCCACTTGAGTTTGCCCAGCAGTTCCCTGTTTAACCACGCAGGTCTCCTGGCTCCCTTCCTTGACTTCCTGCGTGTCGGGATGCACTGATCTTGAGCTTGGTAGAAGCAGTCCCTGAAAGTTAACCAACTATCTTGGGCGCCTTTACCCTCAAGCAGCCTTGCCTACGGGATTTCCTCCAGCAACTGTTTGAAAAGGCCAAAGTCGGCCCTGCTGAAGTCCAGGGTTGCAATTCTGCTCGGTATTCTGCTCCCACCACAGGAGATTCTGAACTCCACCATCTCATGGTCACTGCAACCAAGGCAGCCCCCCACCTTTACTGCTTCGACCAGACCCTCCTTGTTAGCGAGGACGAGATCCAGCAGCGCACCTCTTCTAGTCGGCTCCTCCACCATTTGCATCAGAAAGTTATCGTCAATGCACTGGAGGAACCTCCTAGACTGAGGCTGGCTGGCTGAGTAGTCCTTCCAGCAAACATCAGGGTAGTTAAAATCCCCCATAACAACCAGAGCCTGTGACTGTGAGGCCACGCTCAGCTGCCCGTAGAAGGCCTCATCAACATCCTCACCCTGATCTGGTGGCCTGTAATAGACTCCCACAACAGTGTCACCCCTGCCAGCCTGCCCCTTAATTCTCACCCACAGACTCTCAACTCGCTCCTCAAACGCACCTGGACAGTACTCTATACATTGCAGTTGCTCTCTCACGTAAAGAGCAACTCCACCACCACGCTTGGCTGGCCTGTCTTTCCTGAAAAGGGCATAGCCATCCATGACCACATTCCAGTCATGTGAGCTGTCCCACCATGTCTCTGTAATTGCCACCAGAAGAACCAGAATCATCAGATCGGATATTTAGAATACACTTTGACTTGACTATAAAGTTGTTGAAATCAGTGGGTTCATTGCACCCACCTGTTTTTCAGATTTGTAACCTGGCTCCTGCCTTTGTGATGGGAAATAACAATGAACACCTAGCCAACACCTGACTCTCTGGTGTAGCCAGTTCTGTCCTCATTGCCGTTTCAATAGGATCATGAACAGATATTAATACATTTTAGCTAGGCTTATAGTCATTCTTTAATAGACAGAAGATCACATTTTTATATTGGGAAAATAAGACAGACACTTCACGGTGTTCTTTCATGTTCTTTTTCCTTCTTTCTGCTAGAAACTAATAGTATTTTCACAGGAGGATAGATCCTTCTTTCTTGATAAGTAAAACAGCAAAAAAGAATGATAAAGATATTTTATTTTGTGGAAAAAATGGTAGAGGTCATTGGTTTACTCAAGCTGCACCGAGCACACTAGAGCATGAGAAATGCAAATATATGCAACCTAGTTCACCAATCTGTGACTGATAGTAGTCACATAAATTATCTAGAGAAATAAGTTTCATAGATACATGATCTAATATATTTCATACTGTAACACTGGATCAACAAACACATGATCAAACAGTGTAACTCTGGTATCTCAAAGCTTTCCAAATTGTATAAACCCAATACACTAAATAAATATTATTAAAGTATACTACTATATCACTAGAAAAATAATCTTCCTTATAATGTTTTTCAAAAGGTCTTTTTATTCAGTTGGTGCAAATCAAGAAAAACAGACTAGTACAGTAATTATTCATATTCTGTAAGATACAATCATGAACCTCTTTTGCAGAATTAATTAACCTTCAGTTTCACTTTGGAAAGATAGTAGAATTTAATGGCTGCCCCATATCATCTCCTCAGTGAAGCCTACTGGGAATTAACAAAGCCTGCTCATCTGAAAATATTACAGTTAGCAGCCTATCACCACTGCCTGATCTTAAGGTTGTCTGACGCTTTGTATTATAAAGCCCTTTTTTCATTTCAGGCAATAAAAGAAAATATAGAAATTTGGCTGAAGACATTGTTCCATCTGCATACAAGTTATACAATTCACCATACGGATTAAAACAAATACTGAACAAAGTACTAAAAAAACCCCCACATATTCTGATGATCTTCAAGCTACACATAAGTCAAGTGTTTGAATGGCTCTGTCTTTTTCCTTGTGTGTTGAGTTCTTTTGTTTTCTTGGGGGTTTTTTGTGTGTGTAATTCTGTGATTTTGTTTTGTTTCTGTTTTTGTTTGGTTGGGGTTTTTTGTGTTTTTGTTTGTTTGTTTGGGTTTTTGTTGTTGTTGTTGGTTTTAAAGTTACTCTCATTTAGACATCTTGAGCAATACACTGAAATGAAGTCACATCAGAATTGCACTCTTATCACTGGGAACATGTTCCGGGCCACTGCGAGTTGGGTTTTGCCAGCTGGCTCTACTTTTAGGATGAATTCCTACCCTGACTGACATAGTGAATTTTGCATTTATCTGGAAATGTCTGGGTAAAAATCCTACTTAAACTGGTTATTTATGTAGTCTAGACAATTGCCCATGATGTTGCAGGACACTACTCACCCACAGAGTTTATGATTTATTTTCTCTACATGTGGAAACTGTCATAAAAAACAATATGCAATGAAATATGTCCTGCAGAAATATTTTCTTCAAAGATTTTTGTGCCCATATTTCTAAGTAGTCTTTACAGTGACTTTACATTGCTCAGTAGTCTTTGAAATTTAAGATGGGGGTAATTTTACCTATGATGAAAAGAGGGATATTATAATTTACCTTTTTAACAATTTTCAATTATTTTGATTTTTGTGTATTTCTTTGCCCTAAGCACATTATCTTGAAAAGTGTCCAGATTTGTCTCTGTCAAATACATACTTAAATATTCTTGACTTTCCAGATTGTCTAACATTTTTCATCAAGGGTTCCAGAAATCTGCAGGCAGTATCCTTATGTTACTTTTCATTAGTTTTGTGCAACAAATTTTAGCAGGGAACAAGAACAGAGACCATGTATCAATTCCAGAAACTAAATGACAATCAAATGAAAGATCAACTTAGTGTTGGAGCACAATACATCCAGATCCAATTGAATTTTTAAATTCCTGAGAACAGCGTAAGGCAATTCTCCCCCTGAGGGTCTAAAAAAATAAAACGTGTGTGAGAAAATGCTATAATAAACTGGTTAGATATTTCCATAGGGAATATACAGGAATTTTTCCATACATCCTCCTAGGATGGCAGTAAACCAGACTTAATAGCACAAAGTAAGCCATTTCCATAGTGAAAAAAAAGAATTCGCTGTATAGCAGGGATGGAGGCCCAAGCTCTGGGCTTGATTTTCTGTTGAGAGATGCTGTCAGCTGTGCCTGGGGAACTGCCCAGGTTGAATGACTGATGTTGGCACAGAAGGAAGTTTAGGGCTGTATCAGTCGATTGGCTGATTGATGCGCATTTACTTATCGAACTCTCAGAGAACATAATGCAAACTGCATCTACATTAAATATCTGTTGGGCCAGTAAATGCCTCTGCTTATATGGAAATTTCTGATTGTCACCCAAAAACTGGATAGCCACATAAGACTGTCTCTTTTTTTTTTTTTTCTTTTTTTTTCTTCCTTATCTCTAGTTTTCATCAAAAATAAACTAATAACAAAAAAAGGTATTTGGCTTTTTAACACAGGCCTAACATTGATGTAAAACTACATCGTAAAGAAGTAAGTGTAGTTCACCTAAATTCTGGAGTAAAATCAGATTTTCCAGTTTGCCGGAAAAGCTTTTCATTTGCTTTTGCTTTTGTTTTTGCTTTTGCTTTTGCTTTTGCCCTCCCCTCCTCTCCCCTCCTCTCCCCTCCCCTCCTCTCCTCTCCTCTCCTCTCCTCTCCTCTCCTCTCCTCTCCTCTCCCTGGACTGAATCACAACAATTTTGTCTGATGTTTGTGAACTCTAATCTTAGTCTGGATAGCTACTCAGAAGAACTGACTCTTAGCCTTCACTGCTACTATAAGCAGCTAATGACACTCCAGAGAATCCTTACCATGCTCCGTTAGGGCTGCAGACCTAAAGTTTAAAAAGTTCCCAGAACAATGCCTGACCTGCCTGAAGATCAGAAGGTTTTGCTCCTAAACTTGCCTGAGATAGCAGAAGTTAGTTGAAACTTTAACAGTACAGTTTAGCCATTCTGGCTTGAATGAATTAACACTTTTTTTTATTCAAATCTGGTTTTATTTTTCACAATGTTTCAATCCAACTCTAATTCTCTCTGTACTGAGCTTACAGAGACACAAACCAGGAGTTATCTTGCCTAGCTTGCTTTTCGTGCCTGGACTAATTGGCAAACTTCGGACATACTTAACCCCATGGCAATGGCTCCCCTTTTCCCCACAGTCTCATGACTGGAGCATCTGGGATGCAGGAAACATCTGCTCGGATTCTCTTTTTCCCGGAGGTGATTTGGACACTCACCCCTCACCTTAATCTCCAGAACTGGTACACTTTCGAGAGGTGAGGGAAGGGAAAAATCCTCCTTGCTTTTTTACTTTCACAAGCTTGTTACTCTTACATTTTTCATTCCTGTTTTACTTTATGTTTTGAGGCAAGTGATTCTCTTTACATACTGTATACAAATTCTACTATGCTGAACACGCAATTCTCAGCTGGATCTAATCTCAAATATCAGCACAGAACAAACAGAGAAAAACAAAACAGAGAAATTCTATTTCTTTCGTCAGCTTTTCTTTCAAGAGCAAATGGGTTCCTTCAGGTTTCCAACACTGATATTTAAGACTTTATAAATATCTTAGAGACCTTTCTGCTGACTTGGTTTGTGATGCTGGCACCCACTGAAAAACAAGGCCAGCTATAAAATAGACTACCTTAGGTGATCATTGCAAAAGTAGATAAAAGTGAAAGTTCAGCATTTGTTCAGACATGCTTCAAGGATTTGCCAGTAAAGCTGACGTGCTCAAAGTGAATATGTAACGTGGGCTCCCTTTCTTCCCCAGGTTTGTCTTTGCAGTTGATCACTAATGTTACCAGCCAGTTTGGAAACAGAAAGGAAACAAATCCAGGTTTCTATGCAGGAGACCAGAGAACCAAATTCTGGATATCAACCCAGGGACTGACAGCAAGGTTGTTCACACTGGAAGGCTCTGTTGAGGAAAATGCTGTACAAAATGTAAAGAAGAAAACACCCATTGGCCTGGAGACCTTACTGTTTAAGGGACAAGAACAGAGGAAAGTTTGATTTGTATTTAACTTTTAAACTGTTGAAGAAAAAAGTCTTGCATAAAATTCTTAATACTTATTTTTCGACAAAGTAGTAATTATAACCAACATGAGTAGAAGTCATACCATTTGCCACCAGATGTGACCCTTTGAATTTACAATTATGTGATTGGTAGATGTGATTGATAGTTATAATATCTATCTGTACACAACTGCAAAAGCAACTATGAATGAAGAGCTTTCTGTCCAGTGAAATGAGAAAACACTGATATTTACTGATTAGAATCACATCCTCAGTTTTTACATTCTTGTGGCTTTTGATTCTGTTATAGTATTTAATTATGTCATGATATTGTCTCATATATTAAATAAGGAATTTATTTCCATGATTACATAATTTAAAAAGGGAGAGAAAAATGTCACCTCAGTCATGTTTAAACAAGGCACACGGACAGTATTTAAAGAGTACACTAACTCAGAAGTTATTAGCGTTGCCTTTCCTGAGCTTGAAAATTGGATGAAAGAATGAAAGCAACTAAACACTTGGGAATAATAAAATATGTACTTAACTACCAGCTGCTAGAATTATACAGTAGAAGTATATCCATGTCAGAATTTCCAAAGAGAAATCCCAATCCACTTATCTCCTCCAAAAACCGGAGGCCAGTTGAATTAAATGATGTGAACAAACAAACAAAATGAATCACCTGTTAAATGATACCGCTTTTAAACTACAAAGAAGACATTCTTTAGTGTCTCAGCAGCAGCATTTCAGTTTACAATGTCTTGCAAATGAACTTCCTAAAGCTTGCCAAAAAAAGTTAGATGACTCAGACTAAGACTCTTAAACTGTGGCACTATGTGGATTAAATCCAGCTAGTGATATCTATGTGTAGTGGTACCTTATTCCTTACATATGACCTTCAAAGAAGAAAACGTGTTTGCATTTCTGTATTTTTTAATTTATAGTTTTATATTAAAATGTTTTAAATTAACTATGTTTATATTTACATTAAAAATAAATAAAGTAAACAAAAACCCCACAGAAAAACCTTAGGCAATTTAAATCAAAGTGGTTGCTTTCAAGGAGGTTTACAGATTTACCTTAGCAGAGACCATCACTCTTTCAATACTTTATTCTTGCTTGTATGAACACTGGAACACATCATGGTTGTGATATCAGAATAGATGGAAAATTACACAAGAGTTAGAGAAGGAGATTTGTAACTTTGCTAATATAACTACCTTTGTAAAAAATTTGGCTCACTATTAGTCAATTATAAATAACCTCACTATTTAATCAATTTCAATAGTCTCGCTCTTGGTTTAGGCCAGTATAAAGAAATACTCAGTCCACACTGAAACTTTTCATTTGTTTGTTTGTCTCTGTACTTCTCAAACTGTTACACAACAAAACGAAAGTCAGCTTTAGGAAAGACTTTATAATTCTTCTACCATTGGAGGTAAGGTTCATTTATTTTCTTTATTTAAAGTCTGGCAAAGAAAACAATTTAAAATAAATGACCTTATGAGTTCCAGGTTTATTTCTATGGTTATTTCATGTGCTAGTCCCAGTGAGTTAGTGCTCTGTCTTTATCCAGCAGAAGCAAGACAATCTTCAGAAGCTTTCCATCTCATTGCCAAAAAGCTTTATCATTAACAATGGGGAAATGATTCGCAGTGCATAATATATTGAGGACATTTTTTTTTAGCTTGAATAACATATCATGATTTCCCCAGATATTCTTATATGAAATTTTCATATTCCGTTATATTGTCTGAGCAGAAATCTGAAGAACAATTTTACATATATATAGAAATAGTTGGAAACAGAATTTTCAGTTCATGGGAAAATCTGAAAGTTAAAAACTGATTTTTCTATTCAGAATTGGACCCAAGAGAAACACATAAAAAATATTTTTGTTCAGGAAATTGATGGACTTATTATTTCATCTTGCCTTTTTTTTTTTTTAGCTCCAGCTATTATATTATTGCTTGATTATATCACAAAAAGTAAAATAACATTTGGTTCTTGTCAAAAGAAAGATGGTTTAGCATTATCAAACTCCAAAATTTTAAACAAATCAACCCATGCTAAACACACTTTGTGAGAAAATTTGAAGTGGTGGCACATGCCACAAAGGCAAAATGTTTCTTAAAATTCTTCCTATATTTGTGATTCATGTCATGAGAATATCTCTGAAAGCAATTCTTACTTTATGATCTTTCATGTTTTATGGTGTTCCCAAAAGATGACAACTGCAGCCAGAATCCACCAGCACAATCATTCAGAATGTGAATTAATATTTGCAGAAAAAGTAATCTCCCAGAAAGTTTATATTTATCCATTACTGGTCTAAAGAGAATTCTACTGAATTTCACTGGTACAAAAGTGTATCTTTCAGTTATCAGCTCCCACTGCACACAGAAGTAGCTTTATTCAGTCATCAAATCATCAAGCACAGTCTCATTTGCGCTCCAGTAATAGATCAAAGAAGCGGTAAGGCAGATGGAGACAGACATGAAAATGCTGTAACTCCTTGGGATGCACTTCTTATTAGTCATCAACATACACATCTTCTAAAAAGTTGTCATTCAAAGAACATTTTACATTTTTTCACGATTTGACTAGTTACATGCTGAACTACACGTCCGCACATTTTCAGATCTTGCCCAGACTTAAACTATCCATTTCTTATTAGAGAGGAATGACTTGCTTTATCTTCAAGGCTTTTGGAAGTTTATAATGTCCTTAATAAAGTTCATTTAATCTCTGGGAGATGCAAAAAAAAAAAAAAAAAAAAGGCCAGTTCAGTGTCTTCTGGGAGTTAAGACTTGGAGAAATGGAAGTGTATGGAAGTACACATTGCACATTGCTTGCATTTGTTCTTTCAGCTCACTATCTTTCCCTCCATCGTCCTGTTGCTATGAATGTCTCTTATCTGCTTACTTCTATGCATGCCTTCTAGGTATGGAAAGAAATTTTTATTAATACAGTAGATACAGAATGTTTGACAAGATTCCTGTGGCTTCATTTTTTTCATATTTGATTATGACAGAGCATTTGAAAATAAAGGAAATACCATTATTTCTTGCCTCTGCTTCTAATATGATGAAAATCTGCATTTTTTTTCTGAAATGCTTTCATCAACCATTCTGTTGGGTTTGAGTACACAAAACTGTAAGGAAATTCTGCCATATTTATCTTATAAACTCTCTTAACAAAAGAAGGTCAGGAAAAAAAAAATCAACCCACATTCAATTAGCCTTTAAATGCAAATCAACAAGGGAAGCTAATTTCTTTAGATGACACCATCCAGAAAGATTAATTTCACCTGGAATACAACCAAAAGCCCCAGGGGTGCTTATCAACAGTCTTCAGTGGAGGAAATGATAAATTTTTTTTGATGCAAAACAAACAAACATCAGTTGTTTTCACAGCTCTGACCTAAGGTCTCTCCTGCTGTATTTTACTGTGTTTTTAATCCTTTTTACTAGAGCCAACAGCAGGTGTGAAGCAATTGAATACAATGTAAAACTGAATTGTTTCTTTGACTTCTACGTGGATTTCTGCAGTTCTCATTCTTGGAAAGGAATTAGTTCGAGGTCAACATTATTGTCCTGTTAACAGGTTGTTTGCCACAGACAAAGGTTTGCCAAGGTCATTCAAAGCCTAAACTGCCAAAGTATGTGCACAAACTTTCAAAGAAAAACAAAACAAAACACAAACAAACAATCAAAAAAACAAAAAAACCAACCAAAATCAATTATTATCCAAACCACGTAACTTTGATGTTTAACTTTTACATTGCTATTGCTGGGAGGCAGGAAAATGTGGTGGCTAAAATATTGAGGACAATCTTTTCCTTTTGAAGATTCAATACAATTGTTTGTACACTCACAATGCTAGAGGCATACAGGCTGCAGAAGCAAGAAAGGTTTCAGGCTGTGCAAGGAGGAATCCAGCTACATGTCATACTGCTTTTCAAAAGGCTCTGAATTATTCAAAAACACAGAGGATGTCTTGTGAGGAAAAGAAGGGATGTGACACCCTTGACCACAGGGTCCACAGTTGGCTGAGCTCTTTGGCCTCAAGTGCTGCACATTCCACAGTCCATATGTAACTGCACAAGATGGGTGGGATGCATACAATTAGGAGTATTACATAGATGACTAGTAAAAATGTCTTGGGCAACTCGACGCTGATGTGCTTGTGCTGTATCTCAGCTGGTGTTGAACCACGTGGAGAGCTGCAGGTGAAATCAGCCCGGCTAGGGAGGCTGCAGTTTGGGAAGAATGGTAAGAACAAATGATTCTATGATATGGTGATGTGTTTGGCAATTACAAGATGGATCTGACATGCTGATCTAAAAAATCTTGTTGATGCTGCAAGATAAGTTCAGTGCACTGCAGATTTAGTACTGCCTGAGTCCTAGTCCAAGTCTCCATCTTCTATGCTCCATATGACATTCTCATCCTGTTTCTTTGGGTTCAAAGAAGTTGTAGGCTGGGTAGCTATTTTCAGGCTTGTCTGGACCTCTAGAAAAAACATATGAGATACTTTCCTGTGCTAGAGGAATTTGTCAGAATAGGAATAGATCACATAGATGCTCACTGACATCACAGATTAAAGTGTCAGATAAAGATGATAACTTATTCCCCAGCATACAAAATAAATGTTGGAACACAGAGGGATTGAAGTACCCTTGTTTGAGGGACAGGAAGTGTATTTCCAGATTGCTTTGATTTTCAGGCATTCTTTTACTAATTTATAAAGCAGTCAGTGGGTGTTGAGTACACTAACTGCTCTGTGCTCTGCTTTGTAACATTTACTGTTTAGCCTGTGGGTTTTCATTAAGCTAGGTTCCATTCAGCTGCATTTCAAATGTAGTCCAGATGACTGTCCACTACAGGTTGTTAACTAAAGAGCCAATAAAATACAGTGGTTAGTCCAGTTGGGTCTTTTCCATTAATCAGACTGCATAATCTTCCATTAACAAAGTAATGCTGATTTTATAGACTAGTTACATGAAGCCTAATAATTTCCCATTCATCTTAAGCTAGCATATACTTTATTATGGCTTATGATCCCATAGTTAGAAAGAGAAAATGGTAGTATTTTCAACATAATTGATACTGACAAAAATTAACAGTTACTTTCCATTTGCCTTTATTTCAAGGATTGCTGCATGAATGAATTGCTTTCACATTATATAGTTGAGTTGACTCAAACATTCTGACTCAATAAACCCATTTGTACTAGTCTTGAATCCATTCCTTATAGACAGAAAGACCCTGAAGTTCCTCTCTGTTCCTGGCTAAAGCAACTCAGTACTGTTCATCTATCATATTTTTCACAAAATTTTGGCAAGTTCTTTTGTATTATATATTCTTTCTTGCATCTTTCCTTATTTTTCAATAAACCATTTAAGATGGAAAGGTATTATGCTTTCCATCTCTCCCACACTTTACCACTAGATGATATAAAGATATATTTGCAAACTAAGCAAAATAATTTTCCTAGATAGCATCTGTATGTTTTATATTACAGGCAACAAAAAAATCACAAAGTCTGTGTAGATCCAGTAGATGCAAGTTCTAAATCTTAGTAATAACAACAAGAAAACAAAAATAATAACTGCAAAGTTTAAAACTCTCCATTACAGAATCTCTTATGTTTGCATTTAAATATCTGTATAAGCATACACACTTGGGTCTGAGATTCTATAGGTGAGAAGTAGAATCTTTCAATTTAATTTTCTCATCATTTTCTTTAAAAATACCATTATATCACAAACATATTTATTATTTATATATATTTAAACACTTTAATTTTCGTTGTAGTAGTAATTGAAAATGATCATGGATGAATGGCTGTTTTTCCAGATGATGTATGAAGTCAGGATAAAAGGATGATGCTTTTTTTATATTTACAATCTAAATTCATGCCAGTCTTTGAGCACATCAACCCATTCCAATGTTACTTTAGCTCCTTGGGGTTGGTGGATTAATTCTCAAGGGGTCTGTGAAAGGCTACTAAAAAAACAGGCTTATTACCAGTATACTTTAAGTCTACAGGGACTCACAACTCCACTGGGAAAATAAAAAATGTTGAAATCAGAAATAATTCTGCAGTGGCTAACAGAGTGATTCAGCATTCATTTAACAGAAAAATCTCTCATTTTCCATAGACTTTAATCATCACTTTCATATCCATAGACTACTTTCTTGTGCACATTTGGCTAGGAAAGTGATGGAAGTTGTTTTCATACTGTACACTGCTGAGATGATCTGTTTATAAATAGAAATTATTTCTTCTCTGTATAAATTAAAGAAAGAGTGGTACCACTGCATTTTTTTCTTTTACTGCTACTGAGCCTTAGTGATTAAATCTTTTTAAATAAAATTAAACTGATAAATGTAATTCAAGCTGCAGTAAAGGAAGGAGACAACCATGTCCTGAAACTATTTACTAACACACAACAGTAAATCAAATCAAAAACAAACAGGAAAACTACTTCCAACAAATAATTCTCATCTCTCAAGGAACAGAGGTGAAGAGATGAAATGCAATTTATGTTTTGCAATAGTGAAAGAAATTTTCCAACGTTTAATGGTGTTCCACAGGTTGATATCAAGAAAACTTTATCAAGTAAGTTTCTGATTCTTCAGATACTATACCTTGAACTCAGGGACCCAAAACTGGATACAATATTCTAGACATGGCCTCATCAGTGTCAAGTATGGCTAGCTAGAGGGAAAAGAATTTCTAAAATTGAATCTTACACTTGAGGAATATTGGAATAAAAGTTGGATGTCTATTACCTTCTAAAAGATTAATGAGAAACTGGTATACAGTTCCTTCAGCTTGCACCTGGAATAAACTTCCCCTCCAACCCTCCCATAATCCAGGCACTTTAGCATCTAAAAACTTCACTTCACAAGCAATACCAAGACTACTGTAGAAATTGTATGGAATATATGAAGCAAGAGTGCAGAGAGGCAAGGAATCACTTTTATGTTCTCCCTACCATGCTCCAGTCTGCCTCAGAATTCAACTATGTGGTGGCTGAATATGCCACTCGACCAGCCTTGACATTTAAGCAGACTAACTTTGCTCCATACAGGACAAAATCCTCACATAGTCCTTAGGCCAATCTATTATCTGAGAACTGAGGCAAGTTTAAAAGTTCCACAATCTATTCAATGATATGAGTGTTATTTTAATATATACAGGACTTTAGACAGTGAACATTACCTGCACCATCTTTGGCCATTTTGGTACTGTGGTCACTTGGTGTGCTCTTCCAAAGCTTGTTTTTGTATCATCTCAATATCTCAGCTTGTATCTTTTAGAACTGAGAGACTTTTTGGTTATGCCACGTTAGGTTTTGACCCATTTAGAAGCATTTCTACTTGAGATTAAATACATATTTATACCTTAGCTTTTACTCAGTGATGACTTTCAGAAGAAAGACTTAATCTGTTACCTTAGATTTATTGCTGTGTTCAGTAACATGCTGTTTTACTAGAATATGTTCAAACCTAATTCTCAGTTATATGACATTTTAGTGAAAACTTTGACGTTCTTTGGATAAAAAAATCTACAGTATTATATACAGAATAAATCTGTTCTTTACATATTTCAGAATTAAGTAAATATATACTTAATTTCAGGAAAATGAAAAATAAAACTTGAAAATTACTCAGTCAAATAGTTATACAACTGTTGAAATAGGTGTAGAAAGTCTCCCTGATAACACGAAGTATTGAACCATGGCTTGTCATTAGTATTCCATTGCCTTTAGACCTTGTTCATCGCTCCTGTTCACGCTTTTCTGAGACTCTGTAGTTCAGGTTTATGGATCTTTCTTACTTATCTTCAAGTTATTGACATCTAGACACTGGTTTGAATCTTACTATGATAAAAGAGTAACTTTTTTTTTTTTTCCTGAGAGGAAGGGAAATAAGAAGAGTAGGAGGACAGCTGTCTCCTCCCACCCCCTGCAATATGATTTCTCTTCCTTAAGGAAGAAATCTGATACTTCATATTTCTGAAAAAGTTGTACAGACAATATTCTTTTTCCACACAGTTCTGAAAGCAAAATGAGAAAGTTACAGGACCCCTAGTTTTCTGTAGCAATTGTAGGTAGTGAATACATACAAACTTTAAGCAATAGATTTTTCTGACTTTTATGATTCGCTATTTTTAACTGAGAGTAGAGTCCTTCCACTGAAAAGGTGTTCCAAAATGGCTATTTTTTTGTGATATATCATACGTAGATTAACAGCTATGACATGCACTTGGTGGGGTAAAATAAGCTGAAAATAAGTTTGTCTTCAGCTAAGTAGGTATAGGAGGTCGCTTCCAAATAAATTGCTTGTAAATACAAAAAACACAGCAAATCAGGAGTGAAAGATTTTTGTTTGATTCTTTGTTTATTTCTGGTGTTTGGTTTTGTTTGTTTGCTTCTCCTTTAGTCTCAAGCTTAGACTTGCTCTCTACTCATTTTTAATAGGGAAGAAATCCAATTCGAGACCTCCTCCAAAATGTTGTGGGTAAGGTCCCTTGACACTTATCAAAAAATGCCTAATAATGCTGGAAAGCAAAAACACTGTAAAGAGAATGCAGAACAGAAAAAAAATCATTCAAGATCAATAGCCTTTTCAATGTCCAATCCAGTATGAGAAAAACATTGACTTAGATTGGAAGAAGCTCCATAAAATCCTGATATGAACTGTAAGTGCTCCTTATTGAATGATAAATTGGTATAATAATGCCCAGAACTGAGACAAAACAAGCAAGTATAACAATCTACTGCATCCTTTTGTAAACTAATCTACCAATATTGCTCCTGGCAGTCTGTTGATATGAGAAAACACAACAACAGAGTGCAGACCAAAAACTTGTAAATAAGTAGCTAAAAATGTCAAATTTCAGCTGCTATTGTTTGGAGTTACAAAATACCATAGATGTGCTTTGCGTTGTGCATGACCAAGAAAGCAGATGTTAAGAGCTTGCCTCACACTGTTGTACTTATTATTATTATTGTTGTTGTTATTTAACAGTCAAATGAAGATTGTAACATGGCAATTTATTTTCAAACTGTATCTGCTCTCTGTTTTCAGGTTGTTTTGAATTATGTCCATTTTGTCTAAGAGAATTAATTACATACCAGGAATACTTAGTATATCCATGCTTTGCTTCCTCACTGGACTTTTGATTTGCTGCTGACAATAACAGAAACATAGGAGCAGCAGGAGCTTCTGCCTGTGTCTCTAAAGGCAGTTTCTGGTCTTGTGCTGTGGCCAGAATGTATGAGATATCAGCTTATCCATCAAAGCTGCAGAAAAGAAAGCATGATATTCCAGTCCTGAATGGATGTTCAATTTCACCCGTTTCCAATCTTCAGCAAGGAGCTCCCATTCTTCTGTCAGTGGACATATTTATAAGCCATGGAATCAAAATAACATTATCTTCCAAATTCCACATTTCCCTTTGGAAATGACCAGTACATGCTTAACTAGTAATCATTACTTAGGTATAATGTTTTTCAAATGACCATGCCTAAGATATACAAGGAAGACCCTCACACATCGAATATAATCTTCCTCCTATCAACACTACCTAGCCAGAAACTGGCTTCTTCCCTGCAGTCAGTTCAAACTGTCATCATAGAGCTGGTGGCTATACTTTCAGTCATTATTAAGCTGGACAAAGTGTTTAAAGAAAGTTGAGCCCATACACACAAGCATTTGGATAAAGTGTCACAAAAGTCAAATGCTGACATAAGCAAGCAGCTGGCTACCTGAAGGCTGGGCCTCCTATTTTGTCTCCTATTCTGAATGTCTCCTGTTTTGTATTTGAAGCATTCACCAAACACTACTTATTAGATGTTTATTTCGATTAATTTACACCAAGAGGGAAATTCTTAGTCTAAGAGTGAAGAAAAGTTTTGTCTCATATTCTGAAATTCTACCTAGCATGTTCATTGGAATTTTCTTTGATGAAAGCAGTGACCAACATAACCATGCTACAATCACAGTTAGTATCAGATTTTTAGCCCTAAAATTTTAATAATATGCAAGTAATTAGAATAACATTGGTCACATTCCCAGATCGGTTGCTTTTGAATTTTATTCACAGGTTATTTTTAACACTTCCTCTTTTTTTTTTTTTTTTTTTTTTTTAGCAGATTAATATAGCTGAATTCTATGGCAATGAAATTCTACCATTCAAATAAAATGAGTACTTAATAATAGTTCTCTGCAAGCAATGATTCAGGCACTTTGTGTTTTGGTGGAGTGTGAAGAGAGGGAAAGCAGGCTAGTATGTATTGAAAACAGGGGCATGCAACCAGCTATCTAATTTTAGCTAGCATTTGTCTTTACAGCCTAGACCTAACCTCATACCTAAACCCTCTTCATACTCATAGGGGAGACTGTATCAATGGAGTCATTGTGGGGTTTGTGTGCAAGTATACAGGTAAGGCTGTACAGGGGCTGATAGCATGGGGTCAGTACAAGAAGTGAGAGAAGGGCTGAAATATTGCCAAGTAACAGATAATGACAGGGTGGAACTGGGCTGAACAAGGTCATCTCACAGGGACATTTGATGAAGAAATTCAACAGCTTTACAAGCATCCTGAGACTACATGGCTAATAGACAGGCAGTTTCTCCAGAACTAAAAATCCTTGTGATCTCAGGGGGATGGAACTACACACATGGAGTTTGTACTTACAGCATTCATATTCATCTGTAATTCTACAGCTTTGAATTCAGCTGGAGAAAGGCAAATTCCCCTGTAGCCCTACCTTTCCTGTTACAGCATAAATGAGGCAATAAAGCTTTAAGACATTCCATAATTAACTCAGAGGCCAGTAGTGGTCTGGAATGAGTGAACTGAGGTGGATACTAAATGAGGGGGTTTTATAGTTATTACTAACTTGATTTGTAAGAAACTGCTAAACGTGATTCAGGACCATGAAAGTGATCTATAGCTTCATAAAGTATTGCATTGACACAAGGGAACAATAAAAGTCTTTCCATGTGAAAGATTACACCAAATAAATACTATGACTGGCATTTCTTCTGAAAGTCCTGCAGCTTCAATATACAATACTGGTGCTTATAACACAGGCAAATAATGATGTGTATCAGTAAAACTGTAGATGAATATATATATTGTAAAATGCTTCAGTGATGCACTTGCAGATATATCATTCTGCAAAACTCCTGTACAGTACCTGGGACTGTAGGTAGGCAAGACTGTATGTATACAGAGACCATTAATTATTTTTTGGTAGCTTTTATGGTTTTATTGCTCAAACCAAAAAAAGAAGAGAGTTTGTTTTGTATAAGGGGGTGCAAAGAGAACACAAACTATCCAAAGCAAAGTATCAAAGCACCAAGTCTGTTCTTTATTTAGAGGGACAAAGAAAAGCCAACTGTATTTGAAGGCAACACTAAATATCATATTTAAAGTTTCTATATGTGAAACAACGTTGTATAATTCCACAAATATAAACATGGTGGGAAGAGAAAGGTCATATAAAATAGGTGTATATTGAGTGGCTCTCTCTTTCAAGACTTAACAGAGACATTAAAGATTTTCAGGAAAAAAAAATTTGCAACATTTTAGTTATTGAAATAAATGCATGATTTTGAATGATGAAATAAATTGGTTTGTTAATATCTAGTCTAACTGTAAGTATTGCCATTAGCCTCAAGAGTTTGTTGGTGGGTGATATTTTAAGGATTACAAAATTAATAATAGCTGGAAATAGATAATAGAAGATAGTAATCCATTGAGGCCACATAATTTTGCCCCTAACTATCAGAATACAATAATACACTTAAAAATCTACAATACACTGAACATGCCTCTGTTGTACTTAAACTCACAAATCAGAAAAGAGGTAACAGTCTGAACCATATATTTCTTTTAATCACTTTCTCTCTAGGGACTGCAAATCTATCACAGCCACTATTTCAGCACTCCTAGACTTTTCTTTTGCTAGGCTTCTGTGCCTGCCTTTTGTAACATGTGATATCATCTAGGTAATATAAGGTGTAAAATTGGGTATGGGAGTCCTGCATTTTAGAATAAAATGCCACATGTAAGCATCTGGAATTATTTCCTCTGTCCTATTCTCTGAGTCCCTGTGTACACTTTCTAACACTTTCCTGTTCGACTGCGGAAATACATTTTGCTGACAGTTTCGTGTTTACACTCCCTGGTCCTTTCCCTGCTTTCTGCCAAATATGCCCATATAATACACACTGTCTCCTACTGCTTTTAACCTCCACACTCTTAACCTTACACCTACATATTCTTATAGAGATAAATAAAATGAAGCGCTCCCTCCTTCTGAAGACCTAAATTCACAGTATGCATTTTCACATGATAGTAATGATAGTAATGATAGTAATCATATTTAGCAATCTTCATCTTCCGAGCATGCTGCAGATCCAATCAAATCAGTCCTCTGTGTAACATCACAGACAGAAAAGACTTTTTTGGGGATACAGAATCAAGGTACTGTAAGCATCACTGTGGAATACATACAGATTTTAGTGATACAGATACAGCTATTAAATGGATGAGATGACATTAAGCAAACACAGAACAGAGAAGTGCCTTTGGATCCTCAGAGAATTAACTGTAGACAAGGCTGTGCCTAGCCCAAACTGCAGATCTTTTTGGATCAGCTCTCTAGGTTTTTACATTAATTGCTACCCTGTCCAGAGTGCATTTTGTAATCTCCAGAATCAGGCTCACACTTTCTTTCTTTCACGTTGCTCAGAAACATGATGACGATGCCTCAGGCTCTCCCAAGCAAAGCAAAAGAGAAAGGAATGCAATCCCAGAGCTTACGTCAGTAGTGCAGAGCTGAATGAACAATATATTTGAAGACATGCTTTTGTGTTTTTTCTATTTTATAACAGATGAAATATTTCAACAAAGAAGACTGATGAATAAGAAAGAGAGGGGACAAGCTGTTTCTTTGATTTTTGGGTGATACCTTGACTCAATATCTTGCATGGAGTTACAAAGGCCTGTTCTTCTTACCAAAAATGGTAAGCTTTCTCCAGATAAATTATATCTGAATTTTATCAATATTTTTGTTCAGCTGTCTACAAGAGTAACTGTGGGGCAATCAAACAAATGAGTGGAATAGGAATACAATGAATATCCCTGGGGCCACTACCCAGCCACAGTCTTCCCAAAGATCTCCCATGCCTCAGCTCACAAGACTGTAACAAACCCCTTTGCATTTCACATAGATTCTGATTTTTTAGCATGCCATTTTCTGATGTGAAAATGCCGACAAAGTAGAAATATTGCTAGTGTTTATTAATCCCATAACAAACCCCTTTGCATTTCACATAGATTCTGACTTTTTAGCATGCCATTTTCTGATGTGAAAATGCTGACAAAGTAGAAATATTGCTAATGTTTATTAATCCCAAAGCAGGATGTATTTTTTCTTGTGTTTTGTTGTTGTTAGTTTTGTTTTGTTTTGTTTTGTGGTGTTGTTGTTTTTATGAATGTCTTCTTCTCATTTAAATTTTTACTTTTCCTCTGTCTCCTTTTTCTAGTTACTGCTTTCTATTTTCTTAACATTTTTTGCTCTTTATATTTCTCTCTCTCCCAATCTTTCAGTTTATCTCTTTTCCTGTCCCTTTCTCCTTTAGTATAGACTTGCAATTTTTTCATGTAGATCATTTTATCATCTTTTTCTCACAGTTTTTGTCTGAGATACTGACCAGCCTACTTCACTCCCCTTGAACTTCAGCCTCTAAAACTACTGGCTGGGTGGCCAACAAGCACTGCCAATTTTACAAAATCATATAGCCATGGTCTGCACCACACTGCACTGCTCATTTGATAGGTCACCCTTTCTACAGACACTTTAAGCTGCAGCTGAGTCACTTCTGTGAAGGCTCAGTGCTACCTGTGAGCTTTGCTACCTGTGAGCTTCAGGACCACATGTGTCTGTGTCCCAAACCTTAAAGCCCAGAATGAGCAACATAGGGTGACAGGAAAGCGGTCATGACACTGGCTTCTGTGCAGCCTCAGCAGAGGTGGTCCCCACTCAGGATAAAGAAACAAGAGAGACATTGGAGACCTGTTGGATGGCAGGGAGAAGAAGGAATCAGTTTCAGAAGTGAGAGCAAAGCTAGCAGAATTAGAGGACACCATTGCTTGTAAACCTGCACTTTCACAGGCTTTTGAAGTAATATCACTAGCTGATGTTTACAGCACAGAGTGCCTCAGGAGACACTGAATGCCTAAAAAACTACAAAACTAACAAAAATTCATGTGCATAGCATCATCAGAGAAATACTCAACTCCACGTCCATTACACAGCATTTTGAGACAATTTTACAATCACTAATGCACTGGATGGCAGGAGGGGAGGGGGATTGGCTGCATAGTTGCTAGTAATTATTGGTCAAATGGAAGGAGGTTCAGCTTAGTTTCACCTCTCCAAACACACTGTAGATTGGAATAAATTATCACTGTCGCCGCTTGTGTCTATGGCTCATTTTTAAAAATCACTGCCAAATGACATTAGCAAGAAAACTTGTGATGTTTTTGTTAACATGGAAGCAAGGGCACTTTGCTCAGATATAAGGGCTACTTGCCTGAGAGTAACTTCTGGGATGGAAAGAAGTCCTAAAAAGGGGTGTAGACCTGATCAACACTCTTAACATCTAAAATGTGGATCTAGCACTCATTTTTTACTGTGTACAAGTCATATTTGCCAGCCAAGCCATGAACAGCTTTGTTTTCTCCCCATGTATGCTTATAGCTACAAGGGATAGCTGCCCAATGTCTAGTTCAGGCCACTTAAAATCCAAGCTGCATTGGTGAGCATCCTGGTCAAATCAAGGTATCAGGGGAGTTTAGAAAGACAACCAGCTCAGGTCCTAAGTTCTGTATCTGCTTTAAACCTGAACTTCATAGATCTAGCAGAAGTCTCAGGCAAAGTGAATGCAACATGTCTCTATTGCTTTAGGAGAGGAGGTGAGTGTTAGGACGGAAGACCTAGCATGCAGTGAGCCATTTCTAAAGCAGACACAATTTAGAATGGCCACATTGCAGCTGCAGGTTTGGTCGACTGTAAACAAGACAGCCAAATCTTGGACATTGGCTCACCCATGCCTCTGCCCCAAAGCAGAAAGAGCAGAGGGAAGGCAGATCTCAGGAGTGCTTCACAGCCCAAGCCAATGGCTGTGGGACAGGAGTTGCCCAGGTTAATTCTTCTGTCCGCTATCCCTTTGACCCTGTGTGGGCTTAGAGGGGGCACAAGAACACAGTTCCCTGGCAGAAACGTTTTGTGCTGTACCCAGCCTTTTATTTCTAGATCAGAAAATCATTCGGAGGTTGACTTAATGTCTTCCTTCTTATTTAGAAAATGGAACTATTTAAGCCTGGGAGTGTTCACTTTAGGATCCAGCCATGAACAGATATACAGATAAGATCAAGTCAGTTATCTCATCAGTTTAATAATTAGAGTCAGGACAGACTTTGTTCCTCTTTGCAGTTAAAATTTTATTTTTCTGAATTTTAGAGATGATCAGAAAACGGAAAACATATTTTAGAACTCTGTTTAGTCAAATATGTTTTCTTCATTTTTCTAATCAAATTTCATCTTGGTCAAGATTTTCCAAGTAAACACAAGAAATTATTGGGCCAAATTAATCCCAAGTGTATCTTAGCCCCTGGCACTGAAGGATTTAACACAGATCCAAGGAGTTCAGGATATTGGAAGAAAGTGGTTTTGGAGTTACTAAATTACAGTCTCCATAGCAATTTTCTTGCCATATGTTCAACAAGCAAGAAGACAAAACACACTGGGGAAGATTCTGCTCCAGCAAAAGTGAGCATAAGTATAATGGAAGAACTTTCATTCACGTGTGTGGAGGCATTGTTTCAGTGAAGAATAGATTATACCCTAAAAAATAGCTTCAGGTTTTTGTGGTGAGGCATCTCGCAGTAGATGTGAGAAAGCATGTAAGGAAAGGTGTCGAGGGAAAGGGGCAGAAGTGGGACAATGCGGGAGGGAAAGACATGGCAACACATACAGTGAATTTGGGTTTTTTCTGCTGAGGCAAAAAGTGATTTAAAGCTGGACTTCAAAAGTGCATAAGGTTTCAAATAAAGCCTTGTTGCTGACTTTTTAAAGGTTTTTGCTGAAATTATGGCAACTACAAGCACCACCTGCCTCCTTTGTACAACAAAAATGCTAACAGTTCCATAGCCTACTGGAATATTTTGAAGGTCAATTGCTTGCCATTAATACAGAATTTTAAATGTGCAAGAAATAATACAGTTGCTTACGCTTGTATTTATTTCACAAGTCAATAATAATGCTTTATGACCTACTATTACAGTCCAAAATGTTTTAAACATCTTTTCCTATGTTGAGGAAAGTAGAATTAAGATAGTTTGAAAAGTTCTTCCTTAGAGATCTGTATCTGGTTAAGAAACAGAGAGGTGATGTTTTCACATTTGTATTTTATTTTATGTTATGTATTCTGCTTTAACTTGTATGCACTTTAGCTTGCATTGCTTTCGTTCCAGTGGAGTCCAAGGCAATACTTTGGGAATTCCTAAAGAAAGCTTGAAATAACTCCTAATCTTCTAACCATTGTATTTCAAGTTACACTGGATTCCTGAAATGACTGCCTGAAGTATTCAGGCTCTAGAAAACAGGTATTTATTTTCAGAAAAGTCTGGTAAGAATCCGATATTCTTTCTTATTTTGTGCTTTGTATTGTCACAGCATGATGAATGTATTGTGTTGGTTAATGCTGTAGTCATAGGAAACCATTTTAACCTTATTTTTTAAAATCAGGAAAAGGTGAAAACTTAAGGAGAAAGAGGAACATTGAAGAGTAAATCTCAAAAAAAGAACAAAAGGGGGTCAGGGTTTGACCACAACACCTGTAGGAGGGAAAAGGTTATGTTTGGGTATATTCAAGACTCTACTTTAAACATTACCAGAACTCTCAAATGTTAATCAGAATTTGTCTTTTTCTATTAGTTTCTTTCTAAGATAGAGAATTTTTTCCCACTGCCGCTTTACCTCATGACTTACATTTCCCGGAAGGAAGAAAGGAAGGAAGAAAGGGATGGAGCGAGAGCAGGAGAGAGGGCTTGCATTATTTTTCATGTATTCTAGTGCAAAGAAGGAACTCCAGAGCAGTCATTGCATCTACACTGCAATAAACTGTTTTGAGGTCATGATCAGTTTCAGAAAATGTGTGTTTTGAAGTACAGAGGAACTATGTTTGGGTAGATTGGGGAAATCAGAGTCTCATTAACTTTTTGCCTTAATCCAGGAAACTTTCTGGTCAGAACTAGCTGTTTTGTAGTCAAGGCAAGGACATGTGTGTACTCAGGCAGGAGATGCCAGAGAAGAGCATCTCAGCCTCTCAAGCAGCCTCCTCTCTGACGATTGGACAGTTCTGCCAATCTAGACTAGATTCGTGTTGTCTTCAGCCACTACTGTAATTTAAACTATCAGTACTGCAAACTAAACAGCTTATTTCTGCTGTTCAGTTTTGTGCTAGAATAGAACGACGCATGCTTTGCATATAGATTGGGTGAAGACCAAGCTTTAAGCTTTTTAAACTGTGTTTATCAGTATACAGAAAAGAGTTATGAAAGCCAAATGAGAATTCATAGTCTTGGATCTTAGAGTACAGAATGATTTTCAAATTACTTGGTTTACAACTTTTATAACAAACTCTTTGGAGATTTCCAGCTTCTAGAATTGCTGAAAATACCTGTGAACAGCTTTGCTTACAGTATGTCATGACTTCATCATCTCTCCAAACTGGAGATGTGGAGTCCCAAAAGAGTAACAGTAAAAGAAATGACATTGAATGGTATTTTAAGCCTCATTTAAATACAGTTAGCAGAAATAAGAGTATATATATTTAATGAGATAACATTCAAGCCCAGTAACCAGGATCTAATCTCCCACAGCTCTAAGAATGTTGCAGAAGTGGTTAGAGTCCTTGTACAAAATTATTACAGTATGACGTTAATTGAGAACATATCAGACCTTGGGAGTAAATAGGAGAAACAAAAACAACAGCAATGAAAAAATCCCATCTTTAGCCTAAATAGCTGTTACATAGCATTGATAATTCTGTAGCAGTGGAAGATATTATCCCACTTCCATGTTCTGATAGCTGAATATTGGCAGCTATTGCTGACAGACACAGAAAGACACAGTATCTCTCTCAGACGTTATTGTGTCTTTCTCCACTTAATTTTTAATCATATTATTTACATCCTGAAATAATTCTTTTGCAAAGCCAAATTTATGGTTGCATAGGCGTGCGGATGAAAAGCACTCATGTCATGGTACAGGGCATACATAGAGTGAGTTAGACTAGAGAAAACGTGACCTATTTAGAGCACAGAACTGCAGTAACAACAAAACTGCTACAGCTTTTATGCTGCTTCTGACTATACCAGAAGAAGCAGAGACCAGCCATTCAAATACTACATGTTACTGTAGTAATCAGTCTCTGCCTCCTCCTGTTTTTTCTTGCCCTGATCACATGAAATGGATTCCAGCTCCCATTGCAGGAGATGGCGAGTGGAAGTATGCAGAGCTCACCCATTGGACTCAAGATACAGATCTCTACCAATACTGCAGCAGGTATGGGAGAAGAGAAGGGTGTTACTGCTTGCAAAGAATAGGGCTCAAGAGGAAAGTTTCTCCCTCCTCACAAGACTGCTGCAGCCACCCTCTGCTCTTAGAAGTCCTCTGAGGTTTGGTTTAGATAGCCCTGTTTTTCTGGATAGGAAATACTGTCTATATTATTTGCTTAGTCTGTGCTTACTTTTTTCTTTCAATTCATAGAATCATAGAATGTCCTGAGTTGGAAGGGACCCAAAAGGATCATTGAGTCCAACTCCTGTCCCTGTGTATGACAACTCCACAGTTCACGCCATGTGTCTGAGCGTGTTGTCCAGCCTCTTCTTGAACACTGTCAGTCTTGAGGCTATGACACCTCCCTGGGAAGCTTGTTACAGTGCTCCACCATCCTCTAGGTGAAGAACCTTTTCCTGATGTCTGACCTTAACTTCTGTCTAACCTAAATTCTGTCACTACTCTTATGTTTGCAATGACTGGCAAATGTATAAGGCATAGCCATATCAGAATCCTGTTGGCTGGGTCCCAACAGAGTGAAAATTTTTCAAAAAGAAGCTGAAAATTTAGGTTAAGTCTTATTATGAATAGCCCTGTTCTATTCAGGTTTACTAGTTTGCAAAGTGATGACCATGTTTCAGAGCAATCACGAGCTAAAAACTAATTGATCCAAAGTCATTTAAACTGTCAAGATAAATACAAAGAAGACTCAGATTATTGGAGTCATAAATCTTTAACAAGCATATTAATTCAGCCATTTACTTCAGGTATGTTAATAATATTCTATGTGTTCCCAAGAATTAAAATATCTTATGCTACAAAACATCTGACTGAAAAGCAGTAATGGGTTTTGTAGCTTTTAAAACTATTGCATTTTTAAAAAAAATACTGGCAATATCTAGTTTAATGGTTGCAATGCCACTAAACTTAATTACCAAGGAAACATCCCAAGACAAATCCACAGAAAAAACACTGCTTGCAATGTGAATTTATTCACACATCTGGGATGGCAGAGTAACTGAACTACAAATGGAAGTTGTTCCACTCCAAATGGAGTAGACTATGTGATTTCACAAGTGTTTTGAAAATTGACATTTTACACCTGTAACATTTTTCTAGCAGAGGTCACCTAGGGTTTGCATGAAGTCAGACTGTTGCAGACTTCCTCCACAGACTGTGAGATGACTATATAAGAGCTACTTCATAAACCATAATACATGAGCAAACAGAGCTTGCAAAAAGATCCAGGAAGACCTTTGCTCATCATAGTGTCTCTTCGGTTAACAATGTATCTATGCAAACAACTCGAGTTCAGGCAATCACCATTTTAAAACAATTCCGCATAATGCTGATAACCTCCTATGCAAGCACAAGGTAACCTAAAAGGGGTTTTAAATTAGCTGTGGCCTTCTCCTCCCCTTCTTCTCCCTTCAAAAACAGTTCAGGAATCCGGAATAGCTTCCCACACAATATCTCCCTTCTCAATATTCTGTTCACAGTTTACACAACTCTTTCCAGGATCCCAGCAAATGTATAGCTGAGCCAGTTTGGACACAATTGCCCCTTGAAAACTGGAAACGTTCTCATGAGCTTTGGATAGTTGACTAATTCCTGCTGAGAATAACACTGTTTGCCCTTTCTTTACAGGCTATTTATACTCTCACTTTTTTTAAGTTTAAGAGTCTTCTACTTCCTAGCACTCCTGAAGACGAATGCCCTGCAATATTCAGCACAATATGCTGCTGATTTAACTTTCTCTTCCTTTATTTTCAAAATGAATAGTTTAATCTGCTTTTCACCCATGAGAACATCTTTGCAGTCCTTCCTCACTTCATTTTGTTCAGTTAAGGAGCTCAGCGATGTCAGGTTAAAGCAAAAAGTGAATGTGGCCATTTGAAAGACTGTTTGAATGCTGCCTTCATGCTCTAAAGTGTCTCCCTGCATCGTTTGCAAAGATAATTATATGAAAGAAGGTAGAAACAACATTTTAATAAACACACTACAGTCAAATAACTTCAGCTCATATCTGTGGCTTATTTATTGCAGTGTTCCTATTCAATGCCCCTTTACCACTTGGGCTAAAACATAACAGAAAAAATTTGTTTGCTGATTTTTCACTGATGGAAAGATAGGGTGATATCTCTATATAGAGATTAGTTGTTAACTCCTGTTACATCTTACATCTCTCATGTAAGGTGAGTGCACCTGTTTCCATGTTTTGCTCTGGACTAAAATAAATGTGAGAAGAATTTATCAGAAACAAAATGACTAGATTATTACCAGGACCTTCTTTCCCTCTTAAGCACATATTTCTGTAGAACTATTGTTAAAGAGTTGCATTACTGTATTTCTTACACTGAGAGTCCAAACGCAAGAACACATTAGCCTGATGAGCTTGGGTATGGTTTCCTGAATCAATACTATTTCTTCAGCAGAGACGTAGTAGCAGACAATTGCATAATGAAGCTGTCTGTCTTTATTTACACAATGCATTTCTGTATTCAGCAGGCCAGAAAGAATAGTTCTGTGTAGCAGCTGTCATTGTGTTTTTCGCTTATCTCTGTCCTGTCTGCCAATGTTATAATTCACCAGCTGACACCCGCCTTGGCAGAAACCGAGCACGGTGACTTGGTGCCAGAGCGACAACAGTGCTCTGAACTATGACATGATTCATCCCTGTCCCAGTCAGCAACAGGGTGCTCTTTTGGCTTTTTAGCTTGTTTTTTGTTTTTTTGGTTCTTTTGGTTTTTTTATACACTTTGTGGCTGTGGGGCTGCAGCAAAAGCGAGCTCTGGGAAACAGCTACGGCTCTGTTACACACCACAGCAGGGGGCTGCAGGAAGGAAGGCAGGGTCAGTTGTGAAGAGTGATGGTGAGGTGCTAGACACCCAGAAGGAGACACTCTGGATGGTTTGATTTTGAGAAATCAGGAGGGTATGAGGCTGGAGAGGCAGTGTTCAAGTCACTCTGTCACAAAACTCAAGGTATAATGTTTGGTATTTCTGACCATGGCTTTGCTTAGAGGAGCAGAAGCTCATTGACTCTAGCAGGAGTACTGGCTGCATTGGGAGTGAAGCAAGGAAAAAAACACCAAGTAGAGATTCATGCATACTTTTGAAAATGAAACATGCATATCTGATGCTTTTTTCTGTCTTTTGCATGAACATTCCATGAACATTCTTCCCCAAAAGTCTAGTTTTGCTCTTTGAATATTCATAGAAAATAAAAATAGATGATAACATGCTGATGAAAGAAACATTTTTTATGGCCTTATTTTGGGTACTTTATGCCAAAAATCTCTTTCTGTATCTGTCTCCCAGAAGATGTAAAGCTACAACAGCCGTCAATTGTGTATTCATAGACTTGCCTGCATGAGAAAGTTGCACTTAATCAGTATATAACACAAATGGACTGTTATTTCCATTTAAGAATGACATTTGTTAACCAACTAAAGTAAATCTGGAATATAAAAGCTTGAAACTGAAATCACAGCTTGAGACAAATCTGTGATTCACAATTTCAGATAAGGTTTTCTCCTCCATACAGCATCTCAGTGTACTCGGGGAATCTGAACTAGATCATGCTTTCATTGCTAGAAATCCCATGTTGAATCATAACTGTGACCAAAGTAACTGTGACTATTTTTTCTGACCATTTTAAGTCTTATGTGTGAAGTAGGAACAGGAAAAGAAAGGAGAGGAAGGGAAGGGAAGGGAAGGGAAAGGGGAGGAAAAGAGCACTCATTAAATTTGAGCAGTAGAGAGTCAGCAGAGTTGCCCAAATTCTAGAGGCACTTCTTGAACAAGAAAATGTCAAGGAAATGTGCTGGGAATATGTTGGCAGAGGAGGGAAGTGAATGGAGCAGGATACGATCAACCTGGAAAGTCTCAATTGTGCTGCATTCTGATGGGCTGCCTCTGCCAAATGCAGGGCAGCATCCAGGTCCCCAAGTAAACACATCACTTAGAAAGGAAAAGAGCAGAAATGTCAAAAAAAGGAAGGGCATGGGTTCACATGCGCAGGAAGAAGTGGTTGTGAAGGGACTGTCTTCTGCCTTTCATATACATCTCCTGTAGTAATTCCTGGGAAAATAAAGGCTCTGTAAATACAAGGAAAGGTGTTAGAAGACAGTTGACCTGTAAGTGAGAGGAGTTTGATTGCTTTTAAATGTCAGTTGACTGTGCATGTAAAAAGGTTTGGGGCAGGGAAGTGTGACAGGAAGATCGTAACAGGCTAACCCATTATTGACACTCACAAGTCGGGGAATTCGGATGTCAGAATTAATCTAAACCATGACAGCATTCCTTCTAATAGGTGGTCTGCAATTTTTTCTAGTGAAAAGATTAAACATTAATTTCTTTAGAACTGGCATTGATTATTTAAGTGCTGCAAGCCACCTTCAGTCTCACTGGTCCTTTCTGAGGACTTCAGTTGAGCAGTTCAGTCTGCACACTGAGTGAATAAAACCAACAGTATTCTGTCATCTGGTGGAAGCATGGGAATCTATGTGAACACTGCATATAGGATCAAGTTGGTTGAGGCAAATTACTTATATTCTTAAATGTAGAGTATGTCCTGTTCCTCCTGCCTACCTCAGGATGTATATTACTGTAGGCATTTGGTATTGATTTATCTTGTCCAGAATAACTCCTGACATTTCAGTTAAGTGAAAAAAGGTGGGTTATATTTCCCATTCCTTGTGAGAATGTTTATTCTCAGAGTCTGGTGGAAGGTGATCTTACTGATACCCTGATATATGTAATAGTTTCCACCAAAACCCATGACTTTATGAAAAGAACAATTATATGAGACAGAACACCCGCAGTGAAAAACAACACAAAGAGAAAAACATACGCCTCAGAACATAATGAATTGAATGATAAAGTGACTACATTGAAAATTATCATATAGTCTTTCTTGTCATTTTAATAGTCCTGTCATTGAGCTAGTCTAACAGATTTACTAATGTCCCTTAGACTAGCAACCTGGAGAAAAGCCATACAAGAATCACATAATTACACCAGTTGCCAACATAAGATCAAGATTGTTCTTTTGATAATGAATTCATTATTTTTTAAAAAAATCATAACTTTTATTTTCAGCATTAGAGGATTTACATGTCAATTTCACTATGGTCTAGATATAACTAAACTGCACTTATACATTTATTATGTGCTTTTGCTGCTAAATCCCACTCATACAGTCAAGTTGAACTGAAGTAAAAGGCTGGAAGATTCTTTCACTTCTCTGTTTTGATAATGCTTCCTAGTAGCAACAGCAAATAAAGTAGTCCAATCCCAGAAAAGAGACCTGGAAACCATCAAAAGAATTCAGAGGGGAAAAAATAACAGTGGAACAGGAACCCTTGAAACAGAGGGTTTCCCTGGCACACACAGCTTCCCAGTGACTCCCAACATTGTTTTGCTCTCTCAAAGGCACAGATCCCAACGTCTGTGGCAGGCTTTTGTAGAAATAGAGACTCCCACCATGCCAAGGAGAAAGAAAGAGGAAGAGAGAGAAAAAAAAAAAGACTATGCTGCTGGTTTCTGTATTATGGGCCAACTTGGAGACTTTAATTATTGAAGTGAAATATTCAAGGAGATATGCAAAGGCTTGGGAAAATGAAAATGAAGATGAGAGGAGATGGTCATGAAGACTTAATCATTCTGGCAATTTATATACACGTATCATGTTTATTGTTGCCAAGAGAAAATGACCAGAGAGTCAGCAATTCAAGTAAGGATGAGGAATGGAAAGAGAAAAAAAGAAAACTCAAAATGACATCATTGGAATGAATGCAAATATGTGATTTAAAAGCTGGCTTAGGAGAGGAAGCAAAAGACTCAACATAGGATGGGACACTTCCACTCTGGAACTGAACAATGATAAATCTTGCAGGAAGTAAAAGTGAAAAAAGTTCAGATGCCAGATTCTTTCTTTCTTCCGTTCCTATTCCTAAGGTAAGAGGCAATAGCTAATAATTAGCATTCAAGAGCCATGGCTTAATGTGCTCAGGGAACTGTACAAAGCTGAGGCATACACATGGGGGAGATGGCATAACTGAATGCAAGATAAAGAACGCCATGAAAAGCAAAAGATATAGCAAAAAGGTTCAGTGAATAAACCTCTAGCTCTGTCTGAATTTCCTTAAAATCATAAGAACAGATTTTGGGACTAAGCAGAGACCTGAACAAGGGCCAACTGTCCTGGGTGCATCCAGCACAGCATTGCCAGCCAGGCAGGGAGGTGATTGTCCCACTCTGCTCTGCACTGGGGTGGCCTCACCTGGAGCACCATGTGCGGTTCTGGGCACCACAGTATGACAAGGATATAAAGCTACTGAAGAGTGTCCAGAAGAGTGCTACAAAGTTGGTGGAGGGTTTGGAGGGGAAGCCGTATGAGGAGCAGTTAAAGTCACTTGCTCTGTTCAGTCTGGAGGAGACTGAGGAGAGACCTCATTGTGGCTACAACTTCCTCACAAGGGGAGGAGGAGGGGCAGGTGCTGAGCTCTTCTCTCTGGTCACCAATGACAAAACCCAAAGGAATAGCAGGAAAATGTGCCAGGAGAGGTTTAGGTTGGACATTAGAAAAGGTTCTTCACCCAGAGGGTGGTGAAGCACTGGAACAGGCTCCCCAGGGAGGCAGTCATGGTCCCAAGACTGATAGTATTCAATAAGTGATTGGACAACGCCCTCAGACACATGGTGTGAATTTAAGGGCTGTCATATGCAGGGACAGGAGTTGGACTTCATGATCCTTGTGGGTCCCTTCCAACTCAGGACATTCTATGATTCTACGAGCTATACAAGCCCAGACACAGTGATATTGTGACTCAGAGACACCACCAAGTTGTACTTAAGCCGAGGTGAATAAGCTCTTTCTTGTGTGAGTACCAAATTATTCTAGCCTATAATAACAAAAAAAAATTCTGTTTTACTCTGCAGTAGTCCAGTTCAGCCAAGCAACCACATTATCAAGTAACTGAATTTGATAAAACTGAAGTATCAGCCATTCACTTTTGACCTTCTCTGAAGAGTAAGTGTACATGGGATTAATTATCCTTATGTCCAGGGCTAAAAGCTGAATGACCTAAACATGTATTTTCTGCCTGTCGTGGTTTGATTGCGGGGTGACAATAAAACCGTGGCAGATGTATTGTTAACACCCTCTTCCCCTCGCTCTCCCCTATTTGCCCCTCCCTCTCCCCACTTCCCACTAAGGACAGGTGATTGGGAGGGAAAGAAGGACCGAGAGAAGAGAGTTGGAAAAATTACAAATGTTTTACTAATGCTACCAATAAAAATAGAGAAAATAATACAAAATATACAAAACCAATCTTGAAAGTCCTGGCAACTGCTCTGGCAGGTGTAGGGCTGGCACCCGAAGTCCTGGACTGGACTCTCCAGCCAACCAGAACTGGATTCAGTCTGTCACTGGGCCTCAGTTTGCAGGGACAACTCTCAAGGTCCTCTCCCAATGTCAACCATAAGGAAAAGGGTCGAGATCCTCGTGATCCCCCACTTTTATATGAAGTATCACGTGAATGGGATGGAATACTTTAGTTGGTCAGTTTTTTGGTCCCCTGTTTCAGTTCACTGCTCTCGCGAGTTGTGCATCCATCCTTATCAATGAGCTTGCATTCCACTGCTATGTCTACCAAAACATGTATCCAGCTTTCAGGAAAACTGTAGTTATTTAGAAGGCTTTAGATGACAGGGAAATTCGCTAAAAGAGAAATTTGTTTTTAACAAAACCAGGACACTATCATTTTTCCTTGCATTAAATCAGTGAAAATTTTGCCTTTAAAGATTGACTTTTGCTTGTTGAATAATGAGTTCAAATTATTAACTATCCGAAGGAGACTATCTGCAGCTACACATCTTAGATCTGGTGAGATGAAATCTCATATGGACTTTTTCTCGTGTATTATGATTTGTCTGATGAGTTCATAGACATCTGAATATGGAAATACCCTTAGTGTTAGCTTAACTTCTTTCCTCATGGGCTATAATTTCATAACCCCATATTGCTATTGGTGCTGGGAAAATGGCTCTTGAAAATTGCTTCCTGGAATTTAGTGAGAGATGATATGCAAAAAGAAATTGGCCAGATTCTCAGTAGATAAAAACCAGTGTCATTTGCCTAACTCAGTTAAGTATCTGGCTCAAATAATATAAAAGCCACACAGTGTCTGACACCAGTGATGAGGCTTGAGGCTCAGGCTCAGATGTCCATCTGTGTTTAGGTGATCCATTAACCAACACGGTTATATTTCTTCAGGTAAGGCGTCTAGGCAATCAGCCAACATAGCTAACTACCTTAAAGCCTATGTCACTGATCAACTACCAATTTATAGCTAGCTTGATTGAGAACAATCTTTGACTTGACTGCAGAATGATGTTTAATTTCAAGCATGCAGAGCTGTAGCACGATATCTAACAGTTCTTTTCCCATACCTCGTGGATGAGCCAAAAATACACCATTCTCTGTAGATGGGGTTGCTATGCTATTGTATTCTGTTCAACTCCATACTGTTCCATGCATATTACCTTAATACTTGAATGCATCCAACTGCTCTCTATGACAACCATATCTGTAGTTACTTTTGTCTTCCCAAGGGAAGGGGTCATTTTGGGTTTGGGATGTGAATTTACACTACACACAGCAGATAAAGGGAGAAGGATGCTACTAAGTTCTTAAGAGCCTTATTTTCCCCAGGGAGTATATTCTGGTTTCTGAGAAAGTTTTTTCTTTTGCAAAGATGTATTTTACCAGCACTTTTGCTCTTCCAAAATAGTGAAACTGTACATATTTCAATTTCGTTTAATTTTGGTATGCCTTGGACTCCTTGAATGCTTAAAAGATAGTGGTGTGCACTTTGAAATTGATTCAACATCTTTGAAGAAGGTATAGGCAACAGAGGATGCAACCAGTACTGCTCCCAATTCTTGAGAGATACACGCTGTGTTCTGTACTTCTGATAGTGAGAGAGTTTAATTCCCAGATCTGCTTTGCTTTGGCTAAGATGAGAAATGATAAAGAGAGCTGGAAATGAGGTTGTCATTTACTGTGCTGCAGATGATACAAAGCATTAGTTGCATGTGAATCTTCAGCATAAACAGAGTTTTTGCTGAGCATAAGGAGGACTTCAAAATACACTTGGGCACAGGTTTTTCACCAAATGATGCTATAATATAACTACATACTGCTTCTGCAGGACTCCACATACTCCCCATCCCTCTGAAGATCTGAGAGGAGGCAGATCATGTCTGTTGAGAACAAGTGTATGGAATTCAGATTCCTTCACCTGCTCACTGTCTTCCTCTGCATCCCACACCTTCAGTGGGACTGGCTGCAACATGTCCTGTGCCAGGGACAAAGATGATAAAAATAGCAAACGTGGTTCAATTATCCTCTATAAGTCTGTCATGAGGTGAGTATATGAACAGAGTGTGTTCCCTGCACCATGCTGGGAACAGTTTTCACCCTGCTCATGTGAGCAATTGTTATGGATAAACAAGATTTAAGACTTATAGGCAAAGGGAGGATATCTGTCAACAATGCAGCTCTGGAAAGCCTTCAAAAAACTCTCAAAGACTCTTCTGCAAGGCCCTCTGTCCAAGCCCCCTACAGAAACCTTCCACAATTTAAAGACAGCAAGCATACAAAAACCATACCAAACTAAACCAAACAGCCACAAATTTAGTTAATGATACTTAATGCCTGGTTAGCATTTTACTCTTCTTTCTTCTCTCTCCTAATGTGTTAAATGCTTTCTCCTGGGCAAATAGCTAATTCTGAAGTATTCACAAATAGAAAACTTCGCTAAATCAGATGGGTTTAAAAAAAATAAACTGGAATTTCTTGACAAATTTCATCTAGATCAGGTCCTAATATTTGTTGTTTTACTGAAATATTTGCACTATAAATTAAAGTTGGGACATCTGAAAAAACAAACTGAACATTTTTTTAGCCTTTCTTCTGAATCATTCTTTGATTAACTTTCTAGTGAAGAAACTTGCTGTGAATCTAAGAAGGGATCTTTCTCTTTCCATCAAGCACTTTATGTTTGGTTATTTACTACCAGCTGTTCATGTTAAGAGTTACAAAGATTCACAGAGATCGTGAGTGTGTGGTAGGTAATAAATCTGTCAAAGATTATCAAGGTTTGTGTATTTCAACACGCTGTGATGTGACCTTAATCTCTCTAAGTCTAAAGAAAAAGAAATTCTGTCTCTTTATAAAAGATCCATTATGTACATGAAGATAATGTTGTTTGCGATTTAATTCTCATGTCAAACCTCATTTTTGCTGATGGGTTCTTGGCATGTACTACAGAAAGGTCAAACAGGAGATATGTCTTGGTATTGTACAATCAGACAAAATCAGGTATTTTCAATGTGATGGAACTAATTCACAGCATCTTGAGATTCTTTTTAAACTGGAATTTTTAAATGGTAGCTAGTGCATGTAAATGCAAAATATAATTTCCAAAATTACCAACACTTGCTACAAGCAAAAATATTACTGTTATTTTCATAGAATCATAGAGTCATTTCAGTTGGAAGAGACCCTCAGGATCATTGCGTCCAACTATAATCTAACCAACTCTACCACTAAAAGCCTGACAACCCCTTCCATGGAGAAGTTTTTCCTAATACCCAATCTAAACCTCCCTTGGCACAACTTGAGGCCATTTCCTCTTGTCCTATCACTTGCTACTTTGGAGAAGAGACCGACACCCTCCATGCTACAACCTCCTTTCAGGTAGTTGTAGAGACCGATAAGGTCTCCCCTTAGCCTCTTTTTCTCCAGACTAGACAGCCCTAGCTCCCTCAACCACTCTTCATAAGACTCGTGCTCCAGGCCCCTCACCAGCTTCGTTGCCCTCCTCTGCACTCTCTCCAGCACTTCAATGTCATTCTTATGATGAGGAGCCCAAAACCAAACACAATATTGAAGGTAGGGCCTCACCAGAGCCAACTACAGTGGCACAATCACTTCCCTAGTCCTGCTGGCCACACTATTCCTGATACAAGCCAGGGTGCTGTTGGCCTTTTTGGCTACCTGGGCACACTGCTGGCTCATATTCAGCTGGCTGTCAATCAACAACCCCACATACCTCTCTGCCAGGCAGCTTTCCGGCCACTCTTCCCTGAGCCTGTGACGCTCCATGGGGTCGCTATGACCCAAGTGCAGGACCCGGCACTTGGCCTTGTTAAATCTCATACAATTGGCCTCAGCCCAATGATCCAGCCAGTCCAGATCCCTCTGTATGGCCTTCCTACTCTCCAGCAGATCAACACTCCCACCAAATTTGCTGTCATCTGCAAATGTACTAAGGGTGCACTCAATCCCTTAATCCAGATCATTGATAAAGAGATTAAACAGAACTGGCCCCAATATGGAGTCCTGGGGAGCACCACTCATGACCGGTCACCAACTCTAGGGTTGGCTCTGTTCAGCACAACTCTTTGGGCCCAGCCCTCAAGGATATTCAGATATGTTTGGTTTTGGTTTTGGTTTTGTTTTCTTGATCCTAGTCTTAGTAAGGCAGTTGTGACTTTACTGCCTTTATGTTTTACAAAATAAAACTGATGCTAAATATTAAATCCCTGCATAATGCTAAAGAACAGGAAAAAATCTTCAGAAGGTGTAAAGGAAATGAGACAATTTATAAATGGTTTCATGTAGTGTCTTTGAAAGCTTAAACGCAAGTTTTCCAAGTCTAACCTTTAGAATGTGGCATCATGTTCTTTCATCTTCACTGTATATGTCGGCTTTATCATATGGCTTCCATCATGGCAGTTAATCTGCAGAACAGTGGTTAGAAATTCGCGTTATTTTTACAGAAATATGTTGGTTTGTTATTCCATATTATTAGATAAGGATTCTTCTCTTCATGTGAACTAGCTCTTTTTCAACTGAATGGTCAAATCTGGTCTGTGACATATTACGTGACAGAAACGCCATAAAAATCCACACCAGACATGACAAAATGGCTGTGTCAAAACTTTTTTTCCCATCTCTGTGGAGGAAATAAATTACGGAACTTGCATCTCTGCATCTCCTTCCTCCCCCACACCCCGCCTCTTTATTTACATCTCATGATCTTAAGTCGATAAACACTACTTGCATATTTAAGCACTTGCAAATTTACATTCATATAGCTACATTTTTTTTGTGCACTATTGCAGAAGTTGTATGTGAATGTGCATGTTTGTATTCCACCTCTGGCTGTGCATCTTTGTATTCTGTATTTTTTATTCCTGAAATTCACAAGAATACTGTATCCTTTATCACTAAATATTTCTTGTGTTGTACATCTGGTTGAGCTTTTTCTGTTGAACTCTCAGTGAACCACTTCACTAAAGCTGCCTAAAGCTGAGCAGAATTCAGAACTGAGCGCACCTTTAGGGTGCAGATCTTCTGCCGAACAGGATGGAAATAGAAATAAAGACTGTTTGTAAATCACTGAATGTTTATTTGGAGAGAAAAAGAGCATGACTGTGTTTGTTGAAAGCACAGGAACATAACAAACCCCCTGTTCATTTATGTTCATTGAATGTAAAGTGAAAGAGATGTCTCAGGAAAGATTAAAAAAAGACCCAGAGGAATAGTCAATGTCCAGAGTCAAAGGACTTAGGTGATGCTCTGCTCATACAGAAATATAGTTAATCAAATGGACAATGGACACAGTCTTCAAGTGAGTTTCAGAGTCCTAAATCAGGTGTGTATACTTTCGGTTACTAAATGAAAGAGAATAAGGCACTTACTGGTGTTCAGAATAGTCAGCACATAGGGAAGCTTAAGCCAGATGTACAAAAGATTGAAGAATGAGTTCTTCAGGCATCTCTCAGGACTACAGTGACATACTGCTATGAAATAGAAATTTAGAATTTGATTCACTTTCTTAGTTCAAGCATATACAGGGTATAATTTCTTACTAAAATGGTAACAGCTATCTTCTTCATAACAGCAGTAAAAGTCCTTTTCCAGGGAGTGGGAGATCATATTTCCACAACTCCTGTGAGCATCAAAAGAATAAAAGGAGTCTTCAGAGTTCTCATCTTAAAGCTGGCCCTTACATGCCCCCAGGGAATTAAGGACTGTGCATTGTAGATCTTTAAGAACAGTGAATTTCAGTTAATTTTTATAGCTTTCCAGATAATTTTACTGTTAGTAAAAAGTGTGGTAATATTGTTTCTGTTGAAGAATGATAAGCAATTCTGCACTTGTTTAGTCTGTAAAGAAATGTGTAAATTCGGTAACACATAGATTTCTGCACAATATTGAGCCTCTAATGGTGCTGTAACAGCTGTTAATCTTAGTGCCTTAGCAGTTTCTTCAACGAAGAAAAAAATATTAGGGAACAAAGAAAAGTGATGTATTTCAAGGTTTCTATAAAATAATTGCTTTCTGCTTACTGGCAGCCAATGTTTCTACATGTTCATTGGTAAGAAGTGTTTTTTTTGACATACAGCACTTCTCTCATGCTATCTTTAGCATCAGAGTTGTCAGCAGCTTGTCCGTCTAATTCATGTTTGCATTAATATGCAGAATATATTGCAGAGATCCTCCTGAACAGCCTGCAACCAATTGTGGTCCTGTTTCATAACAACTGATGTTTGTAACAGGTATCTATAACAGAAGCTTAATCTTGATTTTGCATGACCTCTTGTAAATTAGAAGGAATGCTGCCATGGTATTCAATGCATCTAACTACTATGTTATTATTTTATTATTACTTAACATTTGTTTTCCAGTAGTCCTAGAGACGCTGTGGAAACCCGAGTTCCACTATACTAAGCGCTTTGCAAACAGAATTGTCGTCCCTGCCAAAACAGTATGTAGTTTAAGGACTTGTCTCCCAAGGGAGTATGGAAAGCTACAATGAATCAACTCGATGTGTGAAATTAAACTCTTTGTTAAAACATACCAAACCCTGCAGGTTCCCCCTTAGAAATAATGTGCTTCTGCTCACTACCATTTAAATCCTGGAGGAGTTAATTGCAACTTTCTTGTGTGTTCATTTCGCAAATTTCAGCATCCAGCCAAATGCAGGTGAATGCATTCAGCCAGAATCCCACCAAAAGGAAAAGTAAGTCAGTGTCAGTTCAGGTCATGAGACTGCAAAACCTGGACTTGAAAGGATATGCAGAAAGACTAGGACAAGAGGTAGATCACTTTAAAAAGAGCCCTGTGCCTTAAGTATGTTGAGTGTCCAGCTTATCTTCTGGATGTGATCTTTGTATAGGTATAACATCTTTAAGATAATCAGGTACGGATTATACTGAAGAAGTCAAAGTGTGTGAGGGCCTCTCTTTAGCACCCCCCCAGTATGATAACCTGCTCAGAGCTGTGGCAGCTCTGAGTGCAGCCTTTGATCTTCTGTGGCCAAACAGCCACAGTGCATGCTCAGAGCATGTGCACAGTCCCAGTATGGTTAGGATGAACCAGACCTGTACAAAGTACACCCCATATGCAGATAGTTAAGGCTATTCTGTCTCCCTGTGTAGTTCACTTCAAGTAAGACCAGTGTATCCCAATGGTGTTAAATTCACAGATTACAAGCTGCTCAGTTTCAATTTCTTCCCAGATATCCTGAAGGAAGTTTGGGAACTCCAAGTACATTTAATAGGAATGTGGTCACCTCTTGGCATAGATGAGTCCCCCATCAGTTGTGTTGCATCTATTCTTACCAAATTTCCTTGCAAGAAGATTGTCCTTGTTCTGAGCTATCAAAAGAGTTGTCAAAGTATCTTAATATCCCTACAGAGTCCTCTCTAGATTTTTAAATATTCCATTGTTCACATAGGAGATGGTAAGACTACCAGCTCTCTAGATTAGTGTGACAATTTGTGAGTACAGTTGCTGTGGATGTGACGGATGTTTGGAACAGTAATGGTAGTTAAGTAAGCAGAGTACTTGAAAATGTTACTTTTATGAGACACTATGAGAAGCATGCATTAAAAACTAGTCCAGAATAACTTAAAATAGCAAGACCTTAACAGATATGATATAATGAAGAGAGACTGAGCCTAATGCTGGACTCCCAGAATTCAGTAAGAGTCCTTTGGGTCATTTCAGTGGGATTTGGAACAATCCCAAAATACACACCAACACAGATGACAGTGCATTTATTTCTTTCTTCTGAAAAAGGAAAAAAAGAAACAAGAAAAAAGAAAAAAAAAAAAGAGGATAGACAGGAAAAGTCAAAGCTACAGGAAATCTCATACAGACACTAGATTACTGTTCAAAGAGTCTTATCACTAAGGTACCATGTAACACTGCATAAATACATCTCCTGGTATTTGTTTGGTCTGGGGATGTATGTTGGTTTGCATATGTACTGCAGAGTCTTTTCTGCAGTAGCCAAAGTGTTTACCATCTGCAAAGACTGAACTTTTCCTGGTGTCATGACTTTTCATACCTCAGGTCATAGAAGATAAAGACAGTAATACTTTTTTTTTTTTTAATGTGTTGTCTATATTACGCTGAAGTTAATATTTGATCCCACAGTTGCCTTATGGCCTTAAAAACCTGGTACAATATATTCAAAAGAAAAAGATAGGAATGACATAGTTACTCAGATATCACTGTGTTAGGTACCACTCTGGACTGAGATCACTCTGCCTGGATAACCTGAATATACCAGGCTAGAACATAATTTTTTTAGGATTCATAAAGTTTAAGACATGGTCAAGGACACAGGATACGTATATATGTGCATAGGATATTTATACATTTACACATCTGCAGGCACTTATTCACACTTAATTGATAGCCATAACATGAGTTCCTCTCAAGGCAGTCTATTTTGTGTTTAACAAGCTATCCTCCTCATTCTACAGCTTTTTCTGCAGTTCCAAATTACTTAAGAGAAATATTGATGCAGATTTCTGAATATCTAAAAAGGTAAGAATAACATGAAGAAGGAGAATTTCAAGCAAATGAGAGTCATTTTCTAGCTAGAGAGACTTTTCAAGAGAAAAGATGCTCTCAGCTTTAACATCAATTACAGGAAAGAAATCAAATCCTTGTCAATGTGGTAAGAAATCACATACGTATTTCTCTTTCAGTGACTGAGATTTTTAAAATTTTCCTACATTTGGAAAAAATGAAGGTGGTGAGAAGATTCTACATATTTCCCTGAAACAAAGCTAATATCTAGTTATTATGTAAGCAATCAGCATAAATAATGTCATTTGTTTATTTGTCTGAGCTGTCTCTCTGACATTAATGTCAGGCTTTAATTTCAGTCTCAAAGCATCCATTTATTGTATAAGTCAAACACTAAAAGTACTCTTATATCAATTTCAGCACTCTGTAATTTTACATCTTATATTACATGTGTGGTAGAAACCTAATTTCAATATAAAGACCAACACTTTACAACTGGTAGTGGGTAATTATGGGAAAGCATATGTGCACTGTGGTATAATGAGTCTGCCAAAGCAAAGTGGAAAAATCATAGTCCATCCTGACTTAGAAAAATGTTTGGTTTTCCACCCAATACCCACTCATGTATCCAAACAGTTCACAGCTTCAGCCCAATGCACTTTAAAAACTCCTTTGAGTATGTTGAACTCAGACTACAGGAAAAAAATTAAATTAAAAAAAGAAAAATATGTACTTTATAGAAAGAGCCAAAGTGCTTCTTCTGTTTTATGACTAGAGAGTACCAAAGGAGTAGGACAAGATCCATGGAAATTAATAAATATTAAACAAAGGGTGTCAAGTGATTAGTGCACTACTTATGACTTATATAATGAATGCTATATTACTATAAGAATGCAACTCTTTTTTATACAATCAGATGTGCATAGTTATATGCCTGAATAGAGCTTTTTATGTGATGTAAATTTTTCATATGTTTAGAGAAACTGAACAGTTGGTTCATTGAAGTCTCTCTCATCAGAGTGACTGTTAGCCAACAGTTGCACCACCCCAAAAAAATAATGTAGTTCATATCTACCAACACAGCAAAACTGTAGGAGCTTTGCAGTGCTAGAAAAAAGGCAGTGGCAGCTGAATTCTCTTGTCTTTGAAATTTAAGGTGACTAAAGTGTGTAGTATGTATATCACTGAGTTTGTATTCTTGCATGGCCAGGGTCATACACTATCAGAGATTAGACAGATTTAAAATTAAAGGCATGATTTGAACATACATATGTTTAGTGCATAAAGAGGACAGGAAAGTCAATCAGGGTCCAGTTTTTAAATGAAACCTCTACAATATCTGGTAAAATTCTGTGGGAAAAGCCCGAAAACTTTGTGGGTTTTTAAAGTAGTTTTGGTTCTGCATAGTTTGCACTCCATGTATGTCTTTCCATTTCAGCCTTGGCTGATCTTCCCAGTGAAGATAATCAAAATGGCCAGGTATCCTGGCTAAGGATCAAAACTGCTGGGAATCAGTTTCCCTTTGAGACCATTCACAGAATCGCACAATGTTAGGGATTGGAAGGGACCTCGAAAGATCATCTAGTCCAATCCCCCTGCCAGAGCAGGAACACCTAGATGAGGTTACACAGGAAGGTGTCCAGGTGGGTTTTGAACGTCTCCAGAGAAGGAGACTCCACAACCTCTCTAGGCAGCCTGTTCCAGTGTCCTGTCACCCTCACTGAGAAGAAGTTTCTTCTCAAATTTAAGTGGAACCTCTTGTGTTCCAGCTTGAACCCATTACCCCTTGTCTTACTGTTGGTTGTCACCGAGAAGAGCCTGGCTCCATCCTTGTGACATTCACCCTTTATATATTTATAAACATTAATGAGGTCACCCCTCAGTTTCCTCTTCTCCAAGCTAAAGAGCCCCAGCTCCCTCAGCCTTTCCTCATAAGGGAGATGCTCCACTCCCTTCATCATCTTTGTGGCCCTGCGCTGGACTCTCTCCAGCAGTTCCCCATCCTTCTTGAACTGAGGTGCCCAGAACTGGACACAATATTCCAGATGAGGTCTCACCAGGGCAGAGTAGAGGGGATGGAGAACCTCTCTCGACCTGCTAAACACCCCCCTTCTAATACACCCCAGGATGCCATTGGCCTTCTTGGCCACAAGGGCACAGTGCTGGCTCATGGTCATCCTGCTGTCCACCAGGACCTCCAGGTCCCTTTCCCCTACACTGCTCTCTAATAGGTCATTCCTCAACCTATACTGGAGCCTGGGGTTGTTCCTGCCCAGATGTAAGACTCTACACTTTCCCCTGTTATATTTCATCAAATTTTTCCCTGCCCAACTCTCCAGCCTGTCCAGGTCTCACTGGATGGCAGCACAGCCTTCTGGCATGTCAGTCACTCCTCCTAGTTTGGTGTCATCAGCAAACTTGCTGATAGTACACTCGATTCCCTCATCCAAGTCATTGATGAATATATTGAATAATACTGGTCCCAGAACTGACCCTTGAGGCACTCCACTAGATACCGGCCTCCAACCAGACTCCGCCCCATTGACCACGACTCTCTGGCTTCTCTCCTTCAGCCACTTCACGGTCCACCTCACTACCGATCGTCCAGTCCACACTTCCTCAGTTTAGCTGTGAGGATGCTGTGGGAGACGGTGTCAAATGCTTTACTGAAGTCAAGGTAGACCACATCCACCGCTCTGCCACCATCAATCCACCTTGTTATGTCTTCATAAAAGGCTATGAGGTTGGTCAAGCACGACTTCCCCTTGGTGAAGCCAAGTTGACTGCCCCTGATGACCCTCTTATCCTTGATATGCCTTAGATGGCACCAAGGATAAGGTGTTCCATCATTTCCCAGGTATGGAGGTGAGGCTGACCGGTCTATAGTTACCTGGGTCCTCCTTCTTGCCCTTTTTGAAGACCGGTGTGACATCTGCTTTCCTCCAGTCCTCAGGCACCTCTCCTGTTTCCCATGACTTGGCAAAGATCATGGAGAGTGGTCCAGCACTTACAGATCCTTACAGATTCCAGTCTGAATGTTGGAAAACTCATGCTTCAATTCAGATGAGTAGATATGTCAGGAACCCCGCTGAACAGCCTTTCAGTTTTGAACTCTAATAAAAATGAGCACAATGGAAGTTTTATCCAGACCTGTGGGACTTTTCTTACTTTCCTCATATTCTGCCATTTGACTCATTCTAAGAAGTACCTATTGACTGAAGTACACAGATATCCTCCTCTGCTCCATGTTTTAACTTGTTTTGTTTCAAGCTGGGACAATCACTCACTTCATCCTGTAAAATTTGTTTTCCACCTCATGCTACAATAAAAGTAAAGCAAAGAAAGATCATTTTCTGGATTCTTTCTCTTCCATAGACTTGAAAGAGTGACATATAAAAGGTATAATGCTATACATCACATGTAGATCAATAAAAATTTAGCACTTTTAGTCATTTCAATTCTTTAAACTCTGCATCACTCCAATAGGGTGGGTTTTTACCTTAGGCTTCCATTTATATAATGACCTTTCTAAATTCTCTTATTTTCCTTTGCAGCTGGTGCCTGTGCCTGTGTCACTCTTAAAATATGCATTTTATTAGTGATTTAAGTATCAGATTTATAACGGTTTGTCAATTTTGGGGAAAATATTTGCTACTTACGTATCATTTCAGACTTTGTGACATGATGCTTTTTTTTCTTCATGCTCTTGTAGCTGCAATAATCACAATGCCCTTCCAGAGTTTCTCTGAGAATTCCTACTTAAATTGTATCTTTTTTAGAAGACATAAACAGGTATGTAAAACTAGTAGACAGTAAAGCATCCTTTATATTTGCTACTTCATTAACATAAAATGGTAATTATCACCTTCCAAATAATAATGGTTGGTGTTTATTACAATTTCTTTAAGCACAGCTACAATTTTTATGATGTTCTTACGATTTTTTAGTAAATTTGTCCTGAGTATGGTGCTGTTTGTATTTAAAAAGTCTTTAAAAGCTGCAATGTTTCATTATTTTACATTTTTTTCATGGTATGCAGGGTTGCTAGGAAAAATTTTCCATGTTGTAAGCGGGGACTTGGCCACGTGGTTTCGATTATCTTCAATGAGATTCAGATGGCTAACTCACCGCCTCGACTTTGAATATTTATATATACATGTACATATATTGCTGTGTTTCACTGAAGCCATTACTCTCTGAGGAACAAGAATGCTTACTTCTACCTGAAAATCTGCTAGCGCTTGCTGAATTTTTCTGAAGAGCGTTCCAGGCAAATTTTGATCCACCAGTGAATTCAATGCACGTGTACCTTGCTATTCACTCTTCACAAATACTTCTCTAAGGAAGTTTATTTTGAGCATTTGGGGAATGAATGTCCATTTGTCAAGCAAAGAACTTGCTAAAATAATAGCCATTCACATATGTTCATACTTACAATCTTTTCAAAAGAGAGATATACAAACACCACTACGTGAGCTAGAAGATTAATCAAGCACCATGAACAAAAAATGGTGTATTTTCATATAAAGTCAGAACCAAAGAACTTATGGAGAAGTTTCTCTGTTGTTTGTGAAATTACGTGGCACAATAATTATTAATATGAAGGCTAATTTTGTATTGAAAGCAGAGCTATTGCAGCATAACAAGCTCCATTCCTGAATATTTTTTGCCCACCTTACTGTAGACTAGTACATGATTCAGTCGAGTTCCTTAGGCTGCTCTTTGCCTACAGTTCAAAGGAATCAGACTCAGCCTGGAACAGAAAACCTCAGGCAAAGTTCGCTGCAGTGCTCACAGGTGTTACTGCACCCAGCTCTTGGCACCACCAAAAGTTGCAGTCTCTCCTAGTAGGGAAGCCAAAAAACCCCTATGTTCTTTTATTCCAACTCCTCTGTTTCACAGACTGGTGCCTTAGCTGCATTTACTGCTGAATGATTCACATGCTGCCTTCTGCAGAGTGTGACTGACAGGTGAAGTGCAAAACATCTGCTGGGAGATAATAGTTTTAAACCTTTGCTACATTTGCTCAATGAGCGTTAGTCAGAGTTCTTTATTAAAGTAACTTTGTACTATTCAATGGCTGGCAAGTTGATCCAAGAGTAAAAAACATTGCGTTTTGTCACCATTTGTAGTCAATAAAAATTACCTGGAGATAGGCTCCAAAATCTACTTTGACTCATTTAATGAAAATGCACCTGCATTTTTTTAATTGCTTAGGTTTCACAAATTCCAGCGAGGTCAACATGAATCATAAGTTCTTGGGACCTATAAATATCAGGAAACTTTTACTGAAATGTGCTAGTATCCTAAAGTGACCAGAGTGGAACTACATCCTCTTTGCTTTTATTTTGAAATTAGTGTGCCAGATGCCACTGATGCTGTTTGATCTCTAAAAAATGCTTAAGTTAGAACAAAACAAAAAACTCTTAAAAAACTCCTCACCCCATGAACTTAACCTGAGCAAATTTCTCTTCAAATACAAAAAGCTCAGTGCTTCAGACATAGTAAATAAAAGTCTTGAAGAAAAATCTGTCTCTTACTTTGTAACAGCCTGTTCTCTCAGGAAGACCAGACAGCTAACTCCACTCAGGAGTATCTCAACTGCCTTGTTTACACTCCTGCCTGTCCCTTGAGGCAATGCTGAAGTTTCTCCATGCCAAGACTAAGCTGTTCTTAGAGCACCTTAAACCCCACTGAGATGCTCACTCTGACCCCACAGCCAGGTCCAGGCACATGAGTAGCTTTCCTCTCAGCTGCCCACTCTCGTGCTCTTCCAGTGTTATATCCCATAAGCAGTATTTACACAGCAAACTGGAAACAAACACATTTGACAGTTTTGCCCTCTCATTATAAGGTGCCTAAATGTTTACTCAGGAACAAAACATCCAAAAAGGACCGACTTTAAGGATTGAAAACCCAAACTCATTCACAAAAAAATATGTTCTTGTAACTGCTCGTGTTTGATTGGTGATGTGACATGACACTTTAATAATGTAAGTAATCTGTTTAGTCCCTGACTTTTTTTTTTCACAAACACTATATGAAGTAGTATGCTCACAGGGCATGCTAGGTAGTGATGAATTGTTGTTTCTTTGCATAAGGAATGTAGAATTCAACATCCTCCCTTCCCCCTCAGGTACAACCAGGACTCCTTCCTGTGTATTTGAGGAATTTGCCCTCGTTGGCTCAATTTCCCTCCCTCCTTCTCTCAGATGTACAACCCACCATGTGTAGCTATAACATAATCCAGACGTGGTATTTGGTTTTCATTTGTTTTTTTCTTTCAGTGAGCTCTGTTTTCTGCAGCAGAACCATCTCTGGCTGCATCAATTACACAATCTTGCATTAATTACACAAACATTTAGATTATTTGCCACACTGGCTGAATACTAAGTGAGAAAGGGAAACATTCTCCCTATAACACTGACAGCAGACACCACATTCTTGAGAATGCCCATTTTTTTGAAGGCATTTAGCTTCACACAAGCCCAGACATCTGTAATGAAAAAGGTCTATTTGTTCCTTTCCCATCCAGTGCAAGAGCTTTACCATAAATACACCAGTGTTTCAGAGAGTCTAGTTTTAAATGTTCCAGGGGGAATGTCCCTGAAATCTATTATTCTTATTATTACTACATCCACATTTTCCTGTGCTAGGCTTTATGCATATACACAAGATCAGAGTCCTTACACCTTAAGACGCTATTTAACCACTAAATGGTTCTTTCTGCCAACAGTTTTTTCCCTAATGCTCTGACCTATTTTCCCTGTCTTTGTATATTTTCTTGGATACCACTTCTAACCCTCTTGATTAATCAGCATCAGGCTTCTCATTTTCACATGCTGATGCACCCTCAGAACTTGCAATACGTCATCATGCCTATTCCCTTCAGAATAATGACTCTGTCTGGATTATTACCTCAATGAAGTAAGTCTATAAGAATCTCTCAGGGTTTTCTGCTGTAAGGTGCTAAACAGAGAAATATGTGAATTGATTTTTTTAGTTCTGCGGACAGACACAGTGAAAATAAAGAAGACCACAGTTAAAAAGGCTAGTTTTCAAATACGGGTTTACTTGTGAGCACATTCTCATTTCCATTCCATCCTTCTCTCACTGCAATCATATGAGTCAAAGGTTTCATTTTTCATATATGTCAAAAATTTTTAATTCATTGTAAAAGATAATAATGTTCCTAGAAGACAAAACCTCAACCACGAAGCTTCTACCATCTCCAGAAATGGGTATCAAGACTTTAAAAATTTTTAGGCTAAGTGAATACTTTCCTGTGTCTGGTGGTATCTATTATATGTTCCAAGCTAATCAGTTAATTTTCCTTCTAACGGTCCTGTTTTCCCTTTTTTTTTTTTCCTCCATAAACATCTCCATTCTTATCTTTTTGATAATACAGAATACTCAAATTTCAACTAACTATCCAAGGTGTATTTCCTGCAGGGCAAGATAAAGAGGTATTCTTATATTCCTCCTCCATGGTATGATTTCTCCATGGAGACATTTTAAAGTTATGTTGGTGATTTTCTTCCATATCATAATACAAACTCCTACTATATCTTTGCTGTCGAATATAATCTCAAAGCTACTTTTGGCATTCCTGTTTTCCAGTTTCTCTTCTGCAGTTTTGCAAGACTTTTGATTATTTTCTTTATATCTATCAGCTTACACTTTACCAATGTTGTTCTCTGTGCATTTGTCTAACAGCTCTGGGATTTCTCTCTAATTTTCTGTGTTCTCTGTTTTTTCCAAATTCATATTGCATGGAAATTCACTGTCATATTTCCACTCTTTCCTCTAGATCATTAATGAATTTGAAAAGCAGAACTAAAACACACTGATGGAATTTCTCAATGTGTAACAAATCCCAGTGGAAGTCAGTTTTTGCTGATTATCATTAGTACTTTTATCACTGCGTTTATTATCAGGTTATTTGTTTGCTTGTTTTTGTGGGGTTTTTTTCTATCAGTTCTGGGAGATACACAGTGCTCACATATACAAGCAGTACTTACAAAATCATAATTATACGATAGGAAGGTATGAGAACTGTAGTTTACAAGGTTGTAATTTGTTTTCTTTCCAACTTTCAAGTGTCAAATGTATAGGATAGAATTCCAAAGGGCTGAAGTCTTTGTGAGTCAAAGAATGTCAGGGAAAGAATATTAAAAGACAGAAAAAAATAAAACTCCAGATAGGTTTATAACAAGGAGAAAGAGACTGGGTTATAGACTGAACATCATTTTCTGGTGAATACAGGAGATTTTTCAGGCTTCCTTGGGGACTACATTCTGGTATATTTTTTTAGCTCACCTCAAAGTTACGTTTGGACTTTGTAAGTCTGAATTTCACTCCTGATCTTTGATTATCTTTTTAGTTATTTTGTATTACTTTGTGTTGAATTGCTTTCTGTAAAATGTGATACTTTTCCAGAGCTAGACTAAAATTAATCTTTTACAAAATCTGTGTCAGACATATCTTAATGTAAGGAAGGTGGCAACATAATTAATCAATAAAGCAGTGTGTTATGATTTAAGCAAGCAGTTCTAGCCAGCAGAATGATGCTTGATTACCCTGGGAAGATTGCCATTTAAATAGACAGAGGAAAATGATGTTTATATGTATATATAGATTTCGTCTATTTCATATGTTTTTAATCTGTGCATCTCTTTCTTATTTTACAAAACAATTAATAAATGCTCAGCCATGGGCTTACGGCAACATTGTATACTTCTGTATTCACAACTTGCAAACTTACTAAAAAATATTTTACAGGTTTTGATAATAAACTCTTCCTGTAACTCTTCCACAGGATTCTTAATGTAACCACCGTGTTTACATATTGTATATCAAAATTAAATAAGACAGTTAAACTACTTTTGGCCCTACAACAAACACATCACAATAATAATTAACCATTAAGGATTAAGCATTGGATCCATCAAAGCAGTTAACCACTTACATAATCTCATGGAATTTGTCAGTTCAACACATAATTAAGTCCTTTACTGGACCAGATCTCCAGATTGTAATAATAAAAAGATGGAGAAATTTAAACAGGCTCCTTTGGCATTTTTTGTTTTGTTTTTAATTTAGGGTATATGATTCACTTGTTAGCACTGTATATAAACATCGTTCTGTCTCAGATCTTGTACTTTTTGTATTCCTGGTGTACACAAAGGTCCACTTCAAAAACTGAAGGATATCATGAGCATCAGATATAAATAAGTAGATTAAACAGAATAGCCATGAAGCAGGGGGTTGTAGAGCCAGTCCAGATTGATTTGTCTTCCACTTGAATTCCAGTGCTACAGATCCCACTGAATGTCTGAAGACCTGTCACCTCTCTGTTAAAAAAACGTCTCCTGGAATTTGTATAGAGAGGGAAATTAGAGAAACCAAGGACATAATATTTCAGAAAGACCGATTTTAAGGTTTCCACTGTTTAAGTGAATAACTTCCACATAAAGGTACCTAACTTTTTGAAAATGCTATCTGACTTTTGTCATAGTCTGGCCTTCTCATATGTAATAAATGGGGTACTCCAACACTGAGGCTGTGAAATGTCAGAAACCCATATACAAATAGTCTATTTCAGATTCTTTTCACATCAGTAAGATTTGTCCGAATTGTCTTACTTTAACCACTGTTTGAAATTGACTTAGGAGTTCAAGCTAAAGTATTATATCCAATCTGTATATCTTATATTACTTCTACATATTTAAGATACCCAAACACTTTTAACCAAAAATATAAACAAAAATTTAAAAATTCAGTAAGGGGAGAGAGGCTTCTCCAGCATTTTCACTTTCTAGAAATTTAGGGTTATATAAAATATATTTGCAAGTTCATAAATGTCATCACAGCCAAGATTTCAGTGCATTCTTTGGCATAGCAGCCAATCTGAACCATTTTAACTTTTAATAGTGGAAAACTTAGAGCTAAACTCAGATGATTGAATGCAAACCCAGACTACAGAGGCATTCCAACTGCATGTGACTTCCCTCCACATGTTTAAAAAATGCAGTCACAGTTTTCTCTGCTTATTTTGGTGACTGCAATATCACCAGGAGTAAAATTACCATGGCAGCTTGGTTTAGATTACCTTTATACATTAAAAAAAAAAAAAAAAAAAGCATGGAAACAAGCACTTTTTGTTATCATTCCCTTTCCAGGCCAGGATTTTTGTTGTGCTGCACAAACAGGAGGAAGCATCTGTGCTAGCATACTGTACATTTAATCAGGAATTAGCTTGTACAAATTCAAGCATGCTATTTCTGATCTACTACGGAAATGTGCTTTGTAATTAAGTTGCCAACAGTCAACTCCACAGATTGGCTTTGGATGACATTCAAGTCTTCCCAAGAATACCAGAACCCTTTCCTAATTCGCCAATATTACATTATTTAATAGAACATACAGCCTTTTATTTTTATGCATAAATTATTCAGTAACAACAAAGATTTTTGAGATCATTTTATCCAGATTTCATCCTCTGAAACCTTTATTACACAGCTGCTTTCACAAGATGCTATCAATTAAGCATGAGGTTAAAAAGTCAGTAGAAACCCTTCTCTCACAGTAGACAAGCAGTGCAGAAGCATATCCTTCCTAATGGAGAAACCCTGTGTTGCAGAAGTTTCTTCTTTGATTTCCAGGAGCTGCAGAATTAGCCCCATAATACTGAAAAACCACTCTGGGGTCATTCTTAACATCTTTGCAACAAAGGCTAATTTTGTGCCATTCTGTACCATCGGAGTCACAAACTGTTGGTTGGTTGTTTGTTCCCTTCAGATTTCTTTTCTGCCTTTGCAGAAAGTCAGGGCAGACACTTGTGTTTAGAGATTACACCGTACAGAAAACAGCATGTCAAACACATATTTAGGACTCTCCTTCGTGATGTAGAATTGATTCTGACATTGAAGCAGTGTAAAAAGAGAGAGAATCAAGGACGATAAACATGCAGTGTCCTTATTCCTCAGCGAATAGCAATAAAGAAGCATAGCTATTATCAGAACTAGTGTGGCCAGCAGGACTTAGGGAAGTGATTGTTCCCTTGTACTTGACACTGGTGAGGCTGCACCTACAACATTTTTTTTTAGTTTTGGACCCCTCACTAGAAGAAAGACATTGAGGTGCTGGAGCATGTCCAAAGAAGAGCAATGAAACTGGTGAAGAGTCCAGAACATGTGTCTCATGAGGAGCAGCTGAGGGAACTGGGGTTGTTTAGTCTGGAGAAAAAGACGCTCAGGGGAGACCTTATAGCTCTCTACAGCTACCTGAAAGGAGGTTGTAGTGAGGTAGGTGTTGGTCCTTTCTTCCAAATAACAAGTGATAGGACAGGAGGAAATGGCCTCAAGTTGTGCCAGGGGAGGTTTAGATTGGATACTAGGAAAAACTTCTTCATGGAAAGGGTTGTCAGGCATTGGAACAGGCTGCCCAGGGAAGTGGTTGAGTGACCATCTCTTGAGGTATTTAAAATATGTGCAGATGTGGTGCCTAGAGACATGGTTTAGACATGGATGTGGCAATGTTAGGTTAATGGTTGGATCATCTTAAAGGTCTTTCCCAATCTAAATGATTCTGTGATTCTACGATTCTATTACTGTGACTCTGATACAGGAAAATTAGCATGTGTGAGTATATTAATTGGTTTGTAGAGTGGAAATTGCTTAGCTGGAGGTTAGACATTGTACTTAGTTGCTGAGTAAACAGGATGTAGTAACTCCTGCTATATTCAAAAGACACTATAGACAGTAATATGAATGTGTCTTTTTCAGTTGACACAATACGGTTGTTACAAGATGTATAAAGGCAAAAATAATACACAGACTGACTTGTCTGTCTGTAGGTAAGCAAAGAAAATGGGACTCAGCTGTCCAAATGGAGACATCTGCTATGTAAACATGTACAGCAGAGCTAGTCATACCTTTGTAGTCAGTGGAAAGAAATAAACACACCTAGGATCCAATTCACTCTATTCTAAAACAGATGTCAGAAGCCTTCAATAGCAATCTTTTGTACAGAATTACAAATCTAAAGCAATGAAATGGTCATTTGTACTGAATCTCAGCTTCTCTTACTCTGCAGCAGTTGTGTTCTTGTTCTTTTCCTGGCTCCTGCTGAGATCAGAATTTCAGAGTGCACAAATAGTAGGAGAAATGTCATGTTTACAATTCTTGTCAGAGTGCTGAGAAGCAGGAAGTGACAGAAATAGTATTCTTGGCCGATATTCTAGCAAGGGTCTTTCAGACATTATTCTTGGGGAGTTGTCACAAATGCCTTATATTATGGTTTTATGAGTTTGCAGAGTGGTAGGAATGAAAATCTAGATAATACATCCATTTTGTTTTTCTATTAAAACAAAAAAGGTTTCCTACAACAAGGACTAGCTCCAAAGAGGAAGAAACATACTTAGCAAATAAACAGTTAAAAATGTTTTGCTGGAAATATTTATATGTTACTCCTGGAAATTATACAAAATACAGATTCACAGTGGTATCACTTAGATCAAAGGGTCTCTGCATGTTAAGATATTGAATGGAGGTCCAAGGTTATCCTTTCTGATGAATTTTGTTTAAAAGTTCTTGACACATGTTGAAATCTGTTTCTTCCATAAGTCAAACAAAAACTGGCCTTTCTAAAAATTGCACAAGGTTCAGAAAAACTATATCTTTTATAAGGTTGAAGTAATTCACAAAGTGCTTAAGGAGTGTTCTTTTTCTAGCAGTTTTGTTATCTTTTCATCATGTAGCCTTGTACCATTCTATATCTCCTCAATGAGGGTGTGTGAAACATACGTTCAGTCACTCTGGTTAAGGACATTGAAAACCTTATGGCATGGTAGGAGTAACAGCCAACCATCCAAAGCCTGGGTTCTCTTAGTGAGACTTTGAGGTGCAAGATGAGAGTGCTGGGATCACTTATCTCAAATATGAGATACCTCTATTTCTTGCTTTCATAAATGATTGGGTTTGATTCTGATGTAGTAAACAAAAATATGCCTTAAACTGTTATGTAAGAGAAAAAAAAGCTCATCTAAAGCTGCTCTTTTGCCACATGCTGACAAAATTGTCTCTTTTCCACAATGCCTGTGGAACAGCTTTTGGGAAAACACCTTAACAAGCTTTTGTCTTCGTGCACCAAATTAGTACTTAGTTACTATTTATACTTTTGAAGTCAGTCTGTTTTTTTCCTTGTTTGATTGTGGTGGGGGGTTTTGTTTTTGTGGGTTTTTTTGTTTTGCTTTTTGTCTTGTTCTGAGTTTTTGTTCGTTTGTTTGTTTGAGTTTGGGGGGTTTTTGTTTGCTTGGTTGTTTTTGTTTGGTTGGTTGGTCGTTTTGGTTTGTTTGTTTTTTCCCTCAAGAGTGGGTTAAAGAGAGCTAATGCAGTCAGTCGGCCAGCATAGAGTGTCACTAGCCTCATGGGAGGCACAGTGACAAGTAGCTGGAGTGGAAACCTCTTGGCACAGCTGAGCCTGGAAGAGGACAGCTGTCCTCAGCCTCCTCCATGCAGACAGGCTGCTAAAGGCAGACAGATGGGGCTGAACCTGAGTGAGATGTTTGTCTTGTCTCTTCAACATGCACTCTGACCTGTGAACTGCTGGATAAATGGGAACACCACAAGGCACCCTCTTTCTTTTGCCTACAAGTGCAAGGTCCTCTCCTTGTTCCTTTTTGCCTTCTCTCCCTTATAAAAAGAGAAGTCCAGTTGAATGGTGTAATTTGTGCAAATAGAAAGTATTTGGAGAGCAGGAATACTGGGTTTTGAGGGTAGGTTTTAAATGAAGTATCTTCAGGTGGTTTTTTTTTTCTTTTTCTCTTTTGTATTTTTAGTTTGACAGCTGAAACATCACTGCCACCATAGGACCTGATCACTCTTGTGATGAGTTCCTCTGGCCGCTATAGTGCATGACATCTCTTTGGCTCTGTGACCCTATCATTATGTACAAGACTCCAGCCACCAGTGGCCTCAGAATTTGCTGTCTGCACAACCAGGCTGACCCAGCAAGATAAAGCTTTGACAAATCTCTCAGGTCTTTGTTCTCAGGCCACAAAACTGCTGTATTTCAGAACCACAGCAAAGATTTCTGCACTCATCTTTAAGGTGAAACAAGTGAATGAGGAAGGAAGAAGGGACTGTGTAAATTAATTTCCTTAGGTTTTCCCTTATGTCCCTGATTGTCCACTCAAACCTCCTTTACTGATGCTTGTTAAGCACTCACAACATATTTAAAGTTTACTGCTGGCTACTCAGCTTCTCTTTCTGTATAACTCATGACACAGATTTTCTGCAAGTGATTCCTGACTTCAGCCCTGTTTTATTTCTTTCTGACAGTCTCTTCTATTTTCACCAGATACTAGAAAGACTGATGCTCTTTCTCCAAAGAACAGATTTCTGTTTTAGCTTACACGGCCTACAGCAAGAACTAACTCATCACTGGAGTTTGTTCACAGAAAATATGTACTCCAGCATGATGACACTTTTCAGACACATTTTTAAGCTGATGGCTCAAGTAATTATGCCATCTATGATGTCCCACAAGTCACTGTTTTGCTTCTGAACCAGCAGCCAAGTAAATAAATGTCAGTATTTTATGTGGCTTTGTGGCTTTTTATATGAATGATAGCCATCTGCAACATTAAACCCACTATATCTATTTGACACATTTGTTAGGAAATTTGGAAGGAGTTAGAAGCTGAAGGATTACTATTTCACTACTAGAAATGACTAAGATTGTTGAAAGTTAGCAAATTTTAGCTGCACAGGTTTTCCACAAATTGTTCTGCAGATGAATTGAGAACTCTGAATTTGAGGTTTAGCAGTCCAGCATGTCATAGGGGCAGCTCATTGTTTGAAGGTGTGATCTTTTAGTATGCATTTGAAGCAAATGCATACCTTGTACCTCTCAAAACTTTTGTTCTGTGGGTACAGTTACAGACCAGAATAGTATGGAGGGAATGGAAAGGAAATTTGTACATTGTCCCTCAAACATTGCCATGCTGCATGCTGCCCCCAGGCTTATCTCTATCAAGCCTGGGTTTGTCCCTTTTTCCCTTCAAGCATATAAAATGTATGAATTTTACCATATCATATCATATCATATCATACTACATCATATGGCAAAAGCAGAATCACCTGAAGTGTCATCCGGGAAATTCAAAGCTGTTTTTACCAAGGTTCCATATTTTCTAGAAAGTGAAGTCACTGAAAAGAGTTGTGATTTTCATATCAAAAGGTGAAATGTCCTATTTTTAGCCAGAATTGCAATTCTGGCTGACAGTCATAATTAAATATCTGACAAATAGAATACAAGCAGATTACTATGGAAATAGCAATTAAACAGAAAAATCCTTTGTTGCCAAGCAGTGTTCACAGTTTGCCATAAGCATTCTTCTTTTACTTCCTCAAATATCTATATTTAGATGTATATATAAAGAACAAAGAAAAAGTGTTTTTTTGCTTTTGGATATTCTATCATTTTTTTAGACAAAAACACTCTGTGCATTCATCAGCATACTAGGAAAGCCCTAGAAAGTCACCAAGTTGAATGCAAATGGCTGACCTCCAAGATCTTGAAGCAAATCAAGAAGCCCTTTTTACTTCAATTAATTTTTTTCTCTCAATAAAATATTGGGCTTTGGTTATGCTGGGATCAATGTACTTATAATTAGGCATGAGAAGAGAGGAGTTATTATTTGTCCTGATTTAGGAGTCTCTCAGCTTATTCTTTTGATATTTGTTGTTGTTGCTGTCGTCTTCATTATCATCTCTGGCAAACTAATCCTGATATGTTTTCATTTTGCCTTTGTCACTGTAGTACATGTGCAATTAATACCTTCTTCTGTGCACCACTACAATGAGGAAATAATTGTATCTTGTCAGGTGGTGAACTGAGGTCCAAAGGTGCAGAAAGAAACCTCAATACTACAGTGCTGAGCACTACAACAACTAACAAGGTGACTTCCTTCCTCAGACCTGAATTTACAGTCTAGGACCTTCTACTGAAGGAAGAAATTTGAATCTTTTGTTTGAAAAAACAGCACGTTACAGGGAAAGGGAAAAAGGAAACAAGACAGAGAAGGACAGAGGAATATTTTTTGCTTTTAAAGAGATGAGGGGGTAATGTTTCCCCAAAGATTAATGATAAAATTCACATTCACAATTTGAAGGCCTGTGTCCAGTGCTCATTTTGTGAAGGAGAGATTTCTAACGTGTATTTCCTAATCATTAAACATCAAGGCATAGATTCAACTATGAGACCACATATCATAGCTGCTTTTGAACAACTAGATTATAAAATAATTTGTGACAAAACAAATCCAGGAATGCCTTTCTTAAATTTGCATTAAAAAGGGATGAATAATTGGGAAATGTATTCAGGTACGTCATCCAGTCTTTACAAACAACATAATTTTGAAGTGATAAGCAATTTCATGTAAATGGCCAAATGTTAACAAATATGATAGAATCTACTCGAAACAAATGATTGACTTGGTAGCATAATGAATGTCTTACATCTGTACTTCATGCTTGATAATGATATAACTAGTTTTAGTGTGAAAGATAGTGGGTATTTCTGTCATAAAAAGGCTTTTCACTGCAGTTTCTGAAATAGGAGCTTGTTATAACATCTCAAAGAACGGAACGGACTAAGTTGTAATTATTTCACCCTGCAAAGTCACCCAGGGACATCTTTGTTAGCTGACTCTTCATACTTAGCCACATTTCTAGGAATTATGTTGCTTAAAAATGAAATTAAATAAATCTGTACAGAGGAAGTCTTCAGGCTGTTACAGTAGAGTGAATTGTTACATCATTTTATGATCCACAATGCTAATGAAGCAGAAGAATTTAAGCAATACTTCTCATATAATAACAGTAAGAAAATCATGGAAGTGTAAACGACTGAGGAAACCATCTTCCCCAGAAAGCCACATAACATTAGGTCCATAATTATGCTCCTTCTGTAAGCATTCACACTAGAGAAAATTCTTTCAAAGCCAACTTCCAGTATGGCTTCTAGTATCATTTAAATGTGTTAAGAGTATTTCCTTTGCTTTCTCAAACTACACTTGCCCTTTTCAGGATACAAAAACGTGAGATTGACAATAATTCTTGGTAATTAAATGAACTACAGAAAGTACAGAATTGATTAAGCAGCAAATAATAGTTCATGATTTGTTTTCACAAAGAAATGTGTCTCAAATTTCTTTTTTGCACACTAAAAATCCTCCACTTCATGTAAATTATGTCACATTGTGACTTCCATATAAGAATAAGCACGCATGACATTACAATGACACCAGCTAGTATCACTGCAATTATACTGGCTTGAGTATTTTCATTACAAAATCCATTTTAAACTCCTCATATATTGCCTAATAAAATACATGCACCTCAAGAGCTGGAACCCTGCTGATTTAAGGAACTCTTTATAACCCAGACAACTGTAGTTAAAGTAAAAATGCACACGTTTGGCAAGGCATTATATTTTTAATGGACTCAGTTGTGCCTTTGCCAAAAGTTCTGTGGAGGAGCTGGCTCTGTAGCCTTAGAAGTCAAGAACCTAAAAGGAAAGGGACTCTATAGAGAAAATATAAAAGCATAACCAGCTTCTTAGCTCCTTTTACCTGGTGGGAAAGAAAATAGACTTTTCTGTGGACAGAGCCAGTAGCAAACGGCAATATTCTTCCCTTGGTTCAGCTCTCCCCTGCCTCGGTAATGGAAGAGGAAAAGTCCTACCTGCTCCTTGATGCCACCCACATGCCTGATTGTGAGGTACCCACTCGCCTCTGTGCGGGAGCTCTCCTCCTGCTTCCTCTTGTGTTCTCCGTCTAGGTTAGGTTAGGAGTAAAAGGAAGGGAGGAAGGGAAGAAGAGATGAAGGAAGGAAGGATACAAGAAGGAAAGGGGGGAGGGGGGAAAGCATTGCCTGAACATTAGATCTAAGGAATTTTTACATCAGAATCTTTCTGAGATTTGCAAATATTATTTACTGAGTCACCCAGATGTCTCCACAAATTTCATTTTAAAAATGAGAAGAAAATAAACATATCAACAGTTAGCTCCATCACTACGTAAACACAAGCTAACTGTGGGGATCTCCAGCACATCCAACCACCCGAGGAAGAGTGTTAGAAGAAGAAATCCTCTCATCCTGAGAGAAACGCATGATTTATCAGTCTTCCTTTGAGATCCTTTCCTCTGCACACTTGATGTTCTCTGGGTTGGAGAACAGGACAGATATAATTTAGACTCTCCTCCACATTCATATCCCTCTATATTACCTTTGATGTGCTTTGCATCCATGAGGAGTAAAAAAAAAATTCCAAAGAGATAGAATAAGGAAAATAATAATACCAATTAAGATCCAAGTACTCTGTATGGGTGACTTACCCTCTGTCTTTTGTGCCAGCTGTGACTATGCCTCTGGACAGAATATGGTCACTGAAATTTCAGTCCTGCTATATATACTACAGAAAATATCTCTGGAGTTATGACCATTGATAAGGCTGATATTTTTTTATTTGCTTTAATGTATAAGTGGTGTAGAAAGCACTGGATGAATAACAGTTCTGTAGTCACATCAGATATATTCTGTATGCAAAACCATCTCTTAGTATTCTTGATTTTAAAGAAGGTCATTAAACATAGAAAGAGCTGAGTCAGCTGAAGCCAAGTCAGCAAACACAACTTTAGTGCCTGTCTTTAATTAGTTTAGACATTCAGACAACAAAGGATGCTAAGTTATTCCTCTTTAACAGTACCATAAAAAATGAGAGTCAAAAAGAAGCCAGAGCAGGTTAGTGTACTACATCAAATGATTTCCATAGGGAGAAACATAGTCATTGTGCAACATGCTGCTGAGACACCTGAATGTTACTGGTATAGAATTCATTACTGAACACATACTCTTTTCTCAATGAACTCATTGCTAACTATGTCTTCACCTAATCCATTATGACATGGCTCCAAGCTAAGAATTTTTTTTTTCTTTGGGGTACACAATCTTGGGTACCTCAATATTCACTTTCTAATATAAATACATGAGTTGACTTGTTCACTTAGCCATGCTTAGTTGTGTTCACTGGAAGAGGTGAGAAAGATGTGTACCTATCTCCTTCATCATCCATGAAGTACCAGCTTCACAGATACCTAGTGATTAGGGCTTGTAGAGCTTGCTGATTAATATCTAATTTTAAAGCTTCTCATGGTGACTCATCTCACACTCAGCATAATGCCAGTATTCCTGTGTAAGTAGCAGGGCTTATTATAGACAGAGTATGTGAACTGATTCAAGGGAAACTGAATTCTCCACATTTATGGATTTCAATTTAAAAAAAGACAGAGGTATAAACTTAAGACTAAACTTAAGTTCTTCATGCTACACCAGAAGAACAGAGGGAGCTGAATCTAAAAATCACAATCCCTTTATCTGTCCCTGCCATTCATGTTTCAGACTCCTAAACTCAACACATACTATAAGTATTTAATATTTCATTTCACCCAAGAGCACAGATTCTGCAGATCCCTAGCAGCTCAGTGTTGAGCATATTGATGTCTAGTTCATCTTTAACCCTCACTTTCAATGAGCAAACAAGTCATTTCACTGCCACACTTATCTGGGCAGCTTGTGCCAGCAAGTGTTTTGGGATGCCACTGAGTAAAAATGCTCTCAGTGAAAGTTGACAATTGTTATCATATTTTTTTTTTTCTTTTCAAATGCAAGAGTGATGTTTTTCTGTCAGTGTCTTCTTCAGATATCTGGTTAGCATTACAGCTGAGGGGTTAGGGCTCTGACGTAGCATAGGAAGGGGCTATCTGCTTATGGCATCTCCCTCACAAGCATTTTATTGCAGGTGCCCTTACGTGGTTCCTCACCCTGCCCACTGGCTGTCAAACAACTTGTTAAGGGGTGTATAATACCCCAGGAGTTTTCCAGGAAGCATTTATAATTTTATTCCAGGAATATGCTGTTTGGGACACAGGAAGAAGGCTTTCCAACTCTGGTATTTCTGAGTCTACCATTTAAGAGAGCAGGGATTGCCTCTCCCATAGAAGAAAGTGTCAACCCACTTAATAACAAAGAATTTCAAAGGACTTTCATTAAAGAGTTCATCGATGTCCATGTCCAAAAATGTCTACCGTGTCAGTGTACTGTTTTTATCATTAGTCCCCATGTTGTGTCCAGACCCTTAGGTGCTACAGGTTGCCATGTCCAACATAATTAGGACTACAATTAGTAGGTCTCATTACCACCATAGACTGTATTGGTTGCAAACTCAGGAAGGGAACTATAATAGATAACCAACACTTGTTCAACTTGTAGGAATTTACAGCTGCTTCCTTAGCAGAATTTGAGGACAGTCATTTTGTCAAGTCTTGGGCAGAATTTTCACACTCCTACCCATGTTGCACTATATTTACAGATGGCTACTGAAGAAACTAAGAGAAGTGTACATCTTTCCATGATGGAAAATTTTCCTAATCTCCCATCCTGAGTCTGAGTCTAAGGGTCCTTCATACATATGTAAAGTATACAGGAAAATCTGTTTCTTAGTGCTGCTAGAATTTAAATGCCCTGAACACTGCCTGTTCCAGATTAAGCCTGATCCTATGCACTTCAGACAATAAAAACTTTCATAAAATATCACCTCCGGCTCCTTTCCTTCTCCTTTTCCCCTTGTTTTTTTCTCTTTTCTTATCTTTTTTATTTTACATTTCTTTGATTGCTCTGTTTCTAGAATGGTTTACTAGCATAGTAACAGACTTTGCACAAGGTATCTGTTTAAACATACTGCAGAAAAAAAAAGTGTTATTTTCTTTAGTTTTAACCCGGTCAACAAAACTTCCAGTTGTGAAACAACCTTTCATTTACAAGGTCTCATTCTACATGTGATTTGTTGATGTGATGGATACACAGAGAGAGACTCCAAGGCTGACCCTCTACTAATGGAAGTATTTTCCACCTGCTTGAGGCAAGTGGGGCTATGGAGTTTACAGCAGCAACAGATTCTTGCCTCACAGCTCAAATCCATCACATCTTGTATTTCTGCTATTTTGTGGCTGAGCTTTCTATTCTAATCCAAAATGGAGTGAAGACCAGAGAAAGAAAGAGACTCCGAGTATTAAGTGTTGTTTGTTTGTTTTCCCGGTATTGTTGGTTTTACTCCTTGCATCACAGCAACATCCTATGCTCCTGATGGAAAGGAGGGACCCTGCTGTGGCAGACATTGTACAAGGCTATAATGAAAAGATAGTCCCTGCTCCAAGGGCTTACTTAATCTTTTTTAATTACTAATTCAATTTATGATTGCCGTCCTCGCAACTTGAAGTATTCTGTCTCACTAAGTCTTTTCTAAGAACAGAAAGACCAGACTGTCCTCTGGCTTATAAAATAACAAGGAATTTTTCTATAATGCTCCTTTTTCATCACATTTTACATCAGTTGTTTCTTGTATGGGTTAGCCCTGAAACACATATATTACTCACTGAAATAAATGAAAACACATGACACGATACTATGAATTCACCCTTCCCCCAGCAAAACTGAAGCCATTTGAGCTTCTTTAATTTCTGCAGTTTTTGCCAATGAATTGCACAAGCTTAGGCATTGAAATTCATCCTGTGAATACAGCACGCTTTGCAGTGTGTTCATATTGCAGCACAGACACCAATGGGGTCACTCCTAAACCAGAAGTGTACTCCACATATAAAGGGGTCTTCTTTTTTTGGATTCTCAGAGACTGCAAAAATATTACTTATCTGAGGTTAACAACCTGGCTTAGCCTTAAGTTAACAATTCAAGCTTCATTCCATTCAGAAGCAGGAAGTTAATACTCTACTCTTCTGAACAGAAAATAGAAGGGAATTATGATTATTTCACATCTGCAATATATTCCAGTAAAATACCTGTACATTTTGAAATAATGAAATGGTTTTGATTTTGTTTTTTAGAGAATAGCATGGTGTTTTTTTCCTGACTTTCACTGAAAAAAAATGGAAAATTTAAAAAAAAAATGAAAGTTTCCATTTAGACAAAGAAAGACATTAAAAACTTTCTTCACTAAAACCAAACAAACAGACAAACAACAACAAACAATGAACAGGCTTTTATTCCTTTAAAGTCATGCATGAGCTGCTCTACCAAACCATTACTCATCAGAATGTGTTGTTTGCTGATATTGCAAACATAAGGAATCTTTGTCTGAGTGTGAAATTTGCCACTGGGAGTATTCTTTCTTTGTCTTAAACAGTATTGTTTTAAAGATCCCTTTTTAAAGTATTTTATTCTCTGTGCATTTAATGAAAACCAACTTTTTGCCCATTTGAATAAGAAGCCTGAAGGGAAACAAATATAACTCCTATTTCCTATCCCTAGGGCACTTATTTTTTAAGGATGGGTTGTACTGAGACACTTCAGTCTCAGTGAAGGGGTCTTGTATTTTAGAGTCTGAATAAGACCAGAATTTTCATTAATTAAAACCAACAATAGTAATAAAACCCAGTATAAGTAAGTTTACTACTGAAATGCAGCCACACCTGGAGTATACATCATCAAGCTGTATCATTGTTAACTAACAGGCTTTTGGATGCCTGGTTCAATATTCAATACTGTTATCAGGTTACAGTAAAGATGTCTTTATTGGAGGAGTGGAAAATCTACAGACACAGGCAGACTTTCTTTTCTTCCCTTGCATTAACGTTGCTGAGTGCACAGAGCAAGCTACAGTCCTGACTGCCAGCACATTTGAACCAAACATTGAACACACCCTAGGCCTTCAAGCAGTGCTCTGAAGTACATCTTCCAAATGTCCTCTTTTTTTAGAGCAAATGTTGATTCAATGCAAGCTGTGGAAATGACAAAACGGGCCGAACAGGCTGCCCATTTGATTTGCAGCAACATTTTTCCGCTACATCTTTGCTACCCTCCCCAAGCACTTTTACCGGGGGAAAAGTAAAAGAATTGCACATGAAGATTTATCTCTTTTGGTTCTTGGATATTTGTAACTTTAAAACTGAGCAGCTACAATGTCAAATGACCGCAGTTTGTGTTTTAGGGCAAGCTGCATTTTTGGCATTATCTGGTTTGTTTGACAATAGGAATGTCAAGCACAGTACAATTGCCGTTCAATCCTAACCTAACATATTGCATATATCACATTTTACAGGCTCCCAATGCTATCAGAAGCAAACAATGCAGGCTTGAGTAGCTGCATGGTTAATGAAAAGCTAAATAGTAACTCCGCCGTCCATGAAGATGGCACTGGGTTATAATAAGGCCTCTAGGGCTGCCAGGAGTTGTCTCAGGCCTTCAAGCAAGTACAATCTTTACTGCTGTTCATCTCAACTATTTTTTTCTTCTCCTCTTCACATGTTGCTTGCTGCCAGGCTCGACACTCTTTCCTTCCCAGCAGTGTGCAAGCCATGCCCAGGTGGCAGCAGCTACCAAGGGAGAGAGGGGCCAGGACAAACAGGGAGGGTAGCGGTGCCTGGGGTTGAGGTGGTGACAGAAGCTCACCTGCCAATTCTTGGAACAAGGGAATTGCCTTAAATTTTCTTCTCCCCTCTTGTGATAGGACTGACCTAAAAGGAGTTTGACCACATTGTCTCACAGGCTGTTGCACTATGAGGTTAATAAAACAGAGGATACTCAGTCATCCCAGAATATTTTTGTCTGTTTTGGAGATGATAGGCTGGGTGGGGAGCTTCTTTTCCTCCTCTTCTGATCCTTCTTTTCCTTCCTTTTGATCCTTTATATTTGTGTGTTTCTTCACACCCCGCACACATGCTCAGTGTAAGAGCTGAAAAACAAGTTAATAAAATTAAGTTCTGTGTATTCCTCTTGTCCTGATATATTTTGTCATACATAAAAGATGATTGTTTTCTTATACAATTAAATTCTCAAAGCAGCAGCAAATACAATAATAATATTCACCTTGAAAATAGGTGTGCTTTTCTGTTATTCTTTCTAATGTAAAACAGATGATTATATCAACCTTAAAGACAATGTGAATCACTTTTGGAATACTCTGCTGAGTAACAAAATGCACACCTGCACTTTCTTCTGCACCATGTCGTTACTATACAATACACAATACACGCCATCTTCTTTCTCTGCTTTGCTTTATAGCAAAGCACTGTCAATGTTAGTAAAACCAAACTGTGAATGATTTTGCCATCCTGCACCTACTTATAAATTCACTTAGTTCATCTCATGGCAGCCAATGATATAATAGCAAAGGCTGCCATAAACTTTGTAAGGCTATGAATCAGGATGATACCTTTGTGTAGAGGAGCGTGAGGGAACTAGGAGCATGATGATGTTTCTAGAAATAGTACAAGTCGGCTTGGCCTCTGGACTACTTTAGCTCATTTTACTGCTGAAAGGCTTAGCATTGGGATTCTAGATAAGTACACGGAAAGTGAGGAAAACAATTGATGCCAGATTGGCATGTTCTTTCCAAAAAACTCAGCCAGTCTTTAACATTCATTTTGATTTGCTGTTGCTTTCTGATGCTCAGGGGATCAGATCTGGCTATACTACATGCTGAAATGAAGATAGTCTTGGGCACTTGAGCTTTTCCTGATTTTTACATTCTTTCATAAGGCATTCACTTTTGCTACCTGTTACAGAGGAGATACTAGACTAAATGAAATTTGGTCTCATACGCTATCACTATGTACTTGGAGGCTAGCAGCAGTTCTAAAATAAATGAGTCACATGTATTCTAGAAAGAAATTATTGTGCAAAACATGGTGTAGAATGATAAAGATTTGTTTGTTAAAAAAGACACAGCAGTGAAAATGACTCAGTGAAATGTTTTCACAATCTAGTAGCTTTTCCTTAAGAATAGCCTCACTGTTATCAGTTGCCTTTAACAATATTAAAGGTAGAAAGGTTATATACTATGTTGGATGCTGGAGGACAAATAGCCCATGTACAACTGGCTAATTGGAAATTCATTTGCAGAAATATATATGTATTCAGGAATTATTGGAACCAAATTGACTACAAGTATATATAGGTACATCGACTTCAGCGAGCTACCCTGACAGGAACCAGATAAAGATCTGTGCCATCACTTTCTCAGAAGTTTTACCTGATTTATATCTGTGTGTAGCAGGAATAGGATGAATTTTATCCTTAACTCCAAAGACTTCAAAGAGGTTTTGTGAAATATCCAGGAGAAAATGAGATACTCCTAAACATATATTCTTCTTAGAAATTCACTGGATTCCACTTGAAAAACACTGCACAGCTCTGAATGTCTTTTTAATGGAGTTGTCCTACAATAAAATATGCCTGATTAAGTGCTTTAAGGAACATTATCATTAAGGCTCTATGTCTGGTGAATATCATTCTCAAGGCTTTTCTTTCCCTGACTGTGATGAAAGGGACATAATGGTCAGTTTGTGATGAGTTCTGAATGACTGGATCTCATTTACTGTTGTATTGTTGCATTTAATATGAGTATTCTGTCATATTTTATTCTACTGTAATACATATTTTCTAATGAAAAAAGAAAAAAAAGACTTGTTGATTTTGTTGGTTCTTATATCAAAGGAAAAATACAGGCTAAGATAGCTGCACCATCTGATACTTTCTACATGAAGAGGTTGCTAACAAAATTAAAGTTGCAGTATTTCTCACATACTAATTAGCTTAAATAACAAACAGAGTGAAATAAAGGGTATGATTTGTTACTGTAGTTCTTGAAAATATCTTCCAACTGCCATCACAGACTACACATAAATTCTGGGATTTCCAGCTTTTAGGTTCAGACATGTACACTAACTACCTCTCACTTATATGTCCAAAAATTATCACCTTCCCACTACCATTCATGTTGGTTTACACTGAAAGAAAAATCACTCATGCCAGAAGGAAGGAACCACAGCATACTTCAAAACCATGTGCCCTGATCTGGCCGATCAGAAAAACTTATTTCATCACAAAGCACTATATTGCTGAATATGATAAGAAGCAGCCCCAGCCTTTTAATTCATGTCCAGACTATGAAAATCATCAGGAGAAGGTTCACTAGAAAAATAATTAAGTAAAAAATTTTAGGTCTAGACTTTCTTTAAATGAAAAAAAAAAAAAATCTTTCTTTTTGAGTTCCATGTCAAGATGTGTGTAAAGTTTGGTCCAGTTCACAGTTTCCAGTCAAAGATATTCAGAGCTTTTAAATTGTATTCAATTAGGAAAGCTCTGGCTATTGCTCTAGAGACACACAATCTCTTCAGAGGTTTACATGCATACCTGAGCATGTCTTAAAATCTCTTACAAGGAGTACTAAGTAGGAAGATAAGCCAGCCTTAGCCCTCAGACTTCTGGATAACCAGAGTATTAGAAAATTATTATAATTAGTTGAAGGAGTAGTTTAGGAAAAAAAGAAAATTTAGAGCCTAATTCAACTCATTCTTAAGTAAAATTTTTAATTAGATCTGATAAATTATCTCTATCCATTAACTCTAAAGGGAAGGACACACTGCTGTGATTGAATCTACAGTCCTCCCTCCCCACGCCACACTCCAAACAACCCCATTGTAATAAAAGTGTTCCTCTGTGCTAGCAGTGTCTGAAGTGGGATATTTCAGAAGAAAAAGACGTAGCCTTACAGATGTCATCAAGGAAAGATGAACCAGTGTCTCATGATTAGAGGCGCACCTTCCCAGACTGACTGTCTCTGTGCTAGACAGCAGCACTGCTTGTTTTTCCACAGACATTTGGTGCCCACACGTGTGTGGTGTTCATTGTGTTTCCAAAGCTTTTCTTAGCAGAAGGCATGGGAGCAGCAGAAGGCTGATTTTAAACTACTCCATACTAAGAGTTTCTCAAGTCTACAAGGAAAAGTAATGATTTGACAAAGATTGAAATGGGGAAAAAAAAAATTTAAAAAAAAAGTAACCTTTCTCCCTGACAGAGTAGTAAAAAGAAAATTATGTGTCCCGGTTGTATTCCAACAGTGGTGTGAATAATTCCATAAAGCCAAACTGGTTAAAAGCTTGAATAAATCTGCCTGAAGAAAGGCTTAAACCTGATAACTGAAAATAGGAAGTGGCAAGGTTTGTTATAGTGGAAGAAAAGACTTCATAAAAACTTTTTTTTCTTATGTGTGTGGTTTAAGGCCTGTGTCTTCTGAGTCGGAGCTAATGCCATCAGCACAGAATTTTTAGTCACAATGTATTTTTCTTATTCTGGTCAAAAATCAGCTTATCAAGACAGGATCTCTAGGGAAATGCTAAAGTCTGAAAAACTGAGAAGTTTAATTTCTTTAACATGAAAAAAAATGGTACAAGAATGAAAGTTTGCTATGGTAAACCATTTGTAAACTGAAGACTAGGCCAAAATTTATAAGAAATTTTGACTATAGTATATTATTTATGAAAATATGATGTACTTTTTGATTTAAAATTATATGTGCAGCCACTGATGTAATGATTTTGGGGAAATATACACTTCACTGTATTCACAAATAATTAAGCCAAGTGGGAGAAATAGAAGCATCCTGAGCATGAGGTTGAAAATACAATGTGCAGAATTATTTGGCTAAGAAAAATAGTATAATATCTGAATGTAAAGAAAAAGAAATCCAGCTACAAGCAGCACTTACAATGTGCCTGTAGCTTGAAACAAAATATTATTTCTTTAAGCGGAAAAGTTTGATAATACTATTCACAGCAGAGCTTCTTCAAAAGTGTAGATGTTTTCCTGTGATTCAATAAATCCATCCATAAGGTGATTTTCAACCTTTTTTTCTAATTTGACAAGCATGTAAAATTTTCCAGCAGGTAGGCTAACCCTTCTGAAGACAATTTAAGCTTATTGACACTCCTCTTGCTTTCCTTAGTTATCATACACATATCCCTTTGAAATAGATCACAAACGTCAAGGTATCCATAGATCCCAGCCTGAAAATTACTGTTCAATATTCAAGGTAAGTTGAATCAGTTTAGCAGGGGTGGTGGTGAAAGAGGTGATTTCTCTCAAGCTTTTAAAAATGTTATATTTGATATTCTAAATGGAGAAGGTCTGTACAATATCATAGTAAAGGTGTGAATGTGGGTCAGTTCTATCTGTATTGCGTAGAAATATAGGATCTGGTAATGATCTAGATAAGACATCATGACCTGTATTAAAAAGTGAACAGCTGTGATTCCTACAATGTTAGGTATTCCATGGAATAAAAATAAATTATTTTTATATAACCCAAATATGGCAAATATGGCAATTTTGGGGCTATTAGAAGAATAATCTTCTTGTTTTCAGGACTTGCACAAGCTGCATTTCGTTTGCATTATTGTGCCAATCTAACTGGAGATACAGATAGTACTAAGCACAACTAACGTTCCATGAATACTTCAGTGTCTTTTCATGCACACAATTCATAGTTAGACACATAAGTGACTTTAATATATCTAAAACTGATAATTGCCATAAAACTGCTCTTCAGTTCTTTGTGGTCAATAATTGCAAATCAAAATAAAAATGAAGTGGTTGTGTTAACATTTAAACTACTAAAAAACATTTAGATGTGAGAATGTTTTCTGCTTTCTGCTGTTTTCTGAAGTGTTTGTGCTGAATATGCTCCCAAAAAAATCATGAGCAAATGAGAGAAATTGAAGTTAAATTGAATTATTACACATACTCATGATAACTGATGCAAAATATGTTATCATAAGTGGTATGATGCCAGGAAATTCCTGACCACCAAAATATCAGGCAGATATGGATCTAATTGTAATAAGGGACTACCACGGACAGTTTGTTGTAAAAGGTTAAGGTTACCATCTGGAACAAAGTTCCCCTGAGTCTATCTGAAGTAAATCAAAACATATTCTTCAATGACTCTTCAAAATTCTTTGACCCCATTCTGGTTTGTCAGGAAGGTTAGAAAGTTAAAAATGGCTCTTTTTTGTTTTGTAATTCAATTAAAATCAGTTTGGATAGGGATAATTCTTTCATGGATCATAAACAAAACATACGAGAGATGAGAAGAGTAATATGACCATATTGACATAATGCTGATGGAATGTTTGTTGTTAAAATATTTTAAAGAAATATTAATTTGACTGAAAATGTTAAAAATGTGGAGTTTATCTTTTTTTTGTTCTTCCTGTTTAGCAACACATGGCATCCTATTATTGCTCCCAACCATTTTACAATTGACATAAATCTGCCTCTTAAAATATGTCTGGGACTGTTATATCTATGAGCATGGGTATACAAACTGGCCTTCTATTCAGCATTTTTATTTCATCAAGGGCAGTTAGATTACTTTTGTATATGACTGGATCTCTTTTCCTCTGAAATGCTGAAGGTCTTTCATTTCTGACGTTTAGTACATCCAGATTCTTTAATAAGCAGCAGAAATGTGAACTTTAAGACCCTCATAAAATTCCTCGTTTCTGCATTTGGCTTAGACGTTGACTACATTTTAGGAGTTCTGATGCTGTATGATCATCACAGGAGATGATTTTGAAGAGAGCTATATTTTGCAATTTAGCAACGGATGGTCAGGTTCTGCTTAATAATAATAATTATAATAATGATGATAATAATATTAATAAAATAATATTAATACAAATAACAAGTATATTATATGAAGTAGACAAAACTCCAAGTTTCTGAACTCAAGCAAAACAGAAATTATAACAAAGAAGGATGATAATGCCTGGTATGTTAGAAATTGGGTTCAAAGCTCCTTCACATTATTCCCAGTAAAATATGAACTGAACTGTTCAGTAGCATGAAGGTAAAAGGAAGAAGGTAATATTCAGATACTGAATTTAGACAATGAAATACCTAAATTTGGACATTGGTCTCTTCACAGCCCTTTACCAGCAGGGGTAACCCATATCCTGGATCTGAGTCACATATCAAAATATTCCTATGTTTTAGAGCCATGGCATACATGCAATCTGTCTTTTAGAGGTAAAGGGAGATTAGGAACAGCTCATGAGCAGAAAAGGACAAGAGGCCATTCTTCCTTCATGAGATGGAGTTGGTCTCACTGGTCTGTACTGTCTTCCTGTGGCCAGGAATTCGAAGCACCCAGCATCTCCATGCCAGCTTGGGTTTGCTAGTCAGGTAACAGCCCTGTAAGAGCTATGGTGAACTGACTGCTTGATGAGGCAAGAACTGGACACCCCCTCTACTACTTTCTACGAATACTGAAAGACTTCTCCAGAGTACAAATCAGAGAGGTGGGAATATGCTTCGGTCTTGCATTTCCCTCTGGATAGGTCTATTTCTTTCCAGTGCCTACACAGGTTCATTAGTCAGACTACTCCCTAATCTAGGCATGGAGGTTAGATACTTAATGTTAGTAACACAAATACATCAGAGAATGTTCTCCACCAAAATGGTTGCACACATGTACTGCAATAAAAAGCAGCTTGTTAGAGCATGCCAGAATTAGTGACCGAGATAGGCTAAAAGACAGAAAAATAATTGAGAGGGAATGGCAGGGAGCTCTTTGGAATGCAGCAGTTGTGCAGTGTTTAAAGGCTTTTAAAATAAAAGACCTCTTTCAACGTCCTCCCTCGGGACTTTTAATTGAAGCCTTATGAACAAGATGACTGCAATTGTTCCTTTGGGAATAATAATTGTTGGGAGCGCCCGAGAGAATGGAGCAGAAATACTGATCCCAAAGGTGGTTAAATGAAGTTGTGGGCATGAGCCTGGGCCATAAGCAGAATAAAAACATAATGCCTTTTCCCAAAGGTGCTGCAAAAGGAATGCAGGAGGAAAACTTGTACATTACTTGAAATTTCAGCAGTATTTGCAGTATTTTGCAACATGCCATTAGTTAGAAAGTGAGGTTCATTTATACCTAAAGAGAACAGGATGCAACAATGGCTTCTAGGGTAAATACAGCACCAAAATTTTTAAAATTGTGATTAACAGGCTAGGAAAAAGATAAATTGTTTTCTACAGGAAGTTTTGAAGAAGCTGGAAATATTTTCACTTTGATTTGTTTTTTAAAGGGGGAAATTCCCAAGCTGCCACTAAAAACTCAGCCTTGAAAAAAACGTTAGTTATTAAAATGAAAAATTTCTTTTCTTATTTTTTTAGTATGTAAAGAAAACAAACAAACAAAAAGCTATGTTTTTTTTTTTCATTTAAAAGCACCTTACTCTCTTTCTCACATTACCAAGACATTTTTCAGACTCACGGGAATGATCTGTTTTCAGAGAGCAAGGGAATTTTCAGAGAGGAAGGGAAGGGAATTGTAGAAGCAAAATGTGCCCCTTCTGGGCATTTTTCCTCTCACTACTCCAAAATCTTACCTAGACAGATTCTTACCAAGGATTCCTTTTCCCACTGTAGATCTCTTTCTGATGGAAATTCCGGCTGTTGCCACTCATTATCTATGTGTTTACTTTGCTGAAATAGAGGAAAATTAGGCCATACTTCATAAGCTGCCATAGGTCCACAAATTGGGACTTCTACAGCTCGTAGAGATTGTATAATAACTATTTTCATCACATTCATTTTAGTTCTGAGTTTTTCCTGGCATGTGCAACAATTTTGGTGTGAGCATGTTCGGTAAATCCCACTCTTTGTAATGGCAGCAGATTTATTGCATTGGGATTATGTAGTCAATCTCTGCTTGGACAGTAGATCAAACTCTCCCTAGAAGTTGTGGTCTTGGAGATGCTGAGCTAGCTGATACAGGCACACTGTCATCATTTATGAGTTGAGATGCAGCAGCTCTAGAGAGTGAAAGCGAATAGATTTTTTTCTCATGGAGGGACGAAGGTCTCACCTTCCCATTAAGAGTCAGAAGGGATGGAAACTTATTTGCTCCCTTGTGATGTCTCAATACATCTGCCTCAAAAAAAAAAAGGCAGATATTTTAAGTCTCTTATTCCTTGTGACTTCTCTGGCATTCCTCTGGCTGCAGAATAAAGGTTGTTACTGACTGCTGTTCAATGATGGCTTGGTTTTGGAAGATGAAGGGCAGTATCTCTAAGGAATTTTCCTGTTAGATTCAATATTGGCAAGTTTAAGGGTTGGATTTAAAAATTAGTAATCTTTGGTCGACAGGAGTGTTTAGCTCATCATAACATGTAACTGGTGTTCAATGTATACTAAAGGAGTAAAACACTAAAAGATAAATTGGATTTTACCAGAAATATTGGCCTAAAATCACATTTTGACACCTTATTTCACTCATGAGATTAAATTGAACCCTATATGTAGGCCAAGATACATTTAGCTCAGAAAGCTTGTTGTGAGATTGGTGCTCTATAAATTCTATGATGGACCCTGTTGCTGTATTAAGGAAGGCAGTATTTGCAGGGAGACGCAACATCTTTCATTATACTGATTACCAGGTTCTCAGAACTATAAAATGTTGCTATTGCAGCATTAAACCATCTGTTGCAGCCTGCCATCGAAATCTGTATCTGTCTTCATCTTCTCGTGTGTCTGCACTAATCATAAGGGCAAAAACTCACAATGAAAACATTTCCATTACTTGAAGCTTTCTCATTTTCTGGAAAGAAAAGATGAGCTTTATGATACGCTGGTTGTTCTTGTTTAATGGAGCATTGCTCCTTGCCTATGCAGATGAACTGCAAAACTGGAGAGTGAGCATACATTTTCTGATTACACTGATACTGTATCACTTTCATTTAAAAAGAAAATAATTAAAGCTTAAAATAATTAATATTTTCTGCCAACTGTAAAGCATGCAGCATGTCTTTTAGTGTTGAGCTTATTTAAACTCTTGGCTGCAAAGTTATTTGACTAGATTCTTATGAAGTTTGGAATACATATAAATGCAGGGACTGCTTGGAAATGTGTGACAGTTCATAATGGCAAGACAGTAAGATACAGACACTGTATTAAAATATGGTAATGAACTGTTTTGTTATATTATTTCTTCTATGCATCTATTCTTACTAGTTTATCAAAATTCCATGCAATCCTAGCTCAAGAATTGGATTCTTAGTCTTTATCGTAATGGTTCCCGTTTTCACCCTGTCAGAGCACAGAGGTATCTTTGGCATTCTATAGCCCACTTAATAAAACTGTTTAAAAATAACACTAAGTATTGGAGGAAGCATCATACAGCGCAAGACTAAGAGAAGGAAGTGATTGCACTGAGTACTTCAGAAATACATCCTTTCTCTTAGACTCAGACACATTCAAAACTCGGAGAAAACTCATTTTTGCGGTCAGAGTTATTGCAATGTCTCTACAAGATTTTGGCTCTGAGTCTGGGAAAATAGCATGAAAGGCAGTGGGAAAAAGGCGCAGCAGGTGATGATGCCACTCGAAATTCCAGTCTGGTGCACTGCTCCATGGCAGACACTTCTGCCTGAAGCTTTCAAGCCTGGTTGCTACATTTACAGCTTCTGAAGACAAGATAGTTGAGCCAAATACAGGAGAAAGAAGAAAGTATTTAGTCCTGGGAGAAGCACTCCAACTGGGCTGTGTCACGAGAATAAAAACAGGAGACAAACAAACACACACAACTTTATCTGGAAAACTGGTAAAACAGTCACACAATTGGATCTGGGCTTGGTAAAAAACTGTAAGAAAAGATTGTATAAATATTTGAATATCAACAGATATAAGGAGGGAGATCTCAGTTGCTTGGCTTTACTTTGTATTTCAGTCTCTTCCCTCAAAGAATACAAAATAATACACTACAGAATAGGAACCAGATAAGTGGATGCATTAAAAACAACAGAGATGAATACATCTCCAGTGGAACTCCATAGAGATTACTGGAATTATTCCAAGGCATGAACTAGGGTCAGAATTTCATATTTATATTAAAACCTTGGAGACTAGTATAAACTGTTAGACATGAGTTTTGGAAAATCTTACAAAATCCATTGTACAATCCTTTCAAATCCCACATTTGGCATATTGTTTATGTTTTGGATACTAAAGCCTAAGTTTAGAAAGCACAAAATATAGGTGATCGATGTTAGTTTTGTCACCGTACTTATTACTGGAATGTTCTAAAATATTACTGTAGTAAAGGTGATATATGAATAAAGCAGAATAGAATAGATGTTATGTTATACAGATAAACAAACAAACAAACAAACCAGTTTTATTGTTCTACAACTACAGATTGTATATAGTTTTAAGACTGGTAGTCTAATTTCTTGGTAATTAGATATAAAATTATCTGGATATAAAATTATTAGATATAAAATTATAAAATTAGATATAAAAATATTATATTTTTAGTTTTGTTTTGTTTTTCCTGAAAATTACCAAATCATTTGCACCTCCTAAACCAGGATACACCATTTCAAGTATTTTGACATCTGTAATTTTGTGATAATTGTAACACTGCATTAAAGAGCAGCAGGAATAATGTATTTTCCTGCCTTTAGCTGGTATCACTTTTGAAACAATACAGAAATGTCAGTGTCTGCTCATATTTCACGTTGAAACACAAACAAGACAATGGAGCTCTGTCAAAAGTGAATGATGAGAATTTAATAGCTGTCCAGGAGTGTGCAAATTAAAGCTGCAGGCTAAATAGCAATTTATGGGGCAGAAAACCCAACAGAGAATGAGCAGACAATGGGCCTTGGGAATTTTTGGACAAGACAACTGTCAAATGTGAGTTAGGCTACCTGCACCTTAGGAGCAGCTGTAGCATGAAGTGAGCAGGACAGAGTGACAACTGAAAATGCCTCTGACTTCAGAGCATTCATGAGATGGTGCTGGGTGGTTTGGTGGCATACTGAGCCAAATGCTAGGGTAGAAGTCAGTTATAGAAAGATTCACTGTTAATGTGCTCTCTGTCAAATACAGTAGTATTTTCCCTTTCACCTATCACAAAATATTGTAACATCTTCAGATTTATTTGTGGAAATTGCCATCTTTCAACAACAAAAAGATATCTTTTTCTAAGACAGTGAAATTTTGGAATAATAGTGAACTCTTTCCTTTTCAAAGGCCACAGATTTAGCTATCAGGGAAGAAGAAAGAAGGTACCTGCCGATCTCCAGAGCTGCAATAGGTATGCGGACAAGTTGATGGCTTCAAGGAAAGGACTGCACTTAGTGAAAGAGGCTGAAGTGAAGAGGTCAGAGTTATGATGCTGACTGCTAGAAACATAAAGTTGCTAGTAGCTCTTTTGGAGACAACTCCATGGGCAGATTGACTGCAGAAGTGAGGAGCTGTGGGGCTGTAGCGCACAACCCTTTGGTAAGCTCATTGTCTCCAACTGACTTCTCAAAGGAGCAACTGTACCCATGCCCAACACCTCTCCACCCTGTTCTCCACACTATAGTTGGTGTTTTATAGCTAAGGCAAATTACCCGCCTTAATCATAACAAAATGAAAACTCTAGCAACTTGCCCTTGAACGGAAGTTGAATTGAAGAAAAAAAAAAGAAAAATCTACAAGTGAAGCCACAAATATGTATTTTTCTTAGGAACCTACTGGGTTTGAAAGTCAGAAAATACCTCATAACAGCTTGGTCACTGACTGAAAATAGAACAAATCCAGTTTGATTTAGGTTAGTGGAGCACCAATGATTCATGGCATTAGTCAGCCATGTACATTCCAGCAGAAATCAAACCTAGTAGCTAGAAATAATACCAAACTTGAGTAGCTTCATAGAAGCTGAAGGATTCAATACATTTTTGTCTTGGCAGAGAATATTATACTCTGGCTTCTCAGTTCAGAGAAGCTTTTAATGAGGTTCAAAACCCTCGAAAAGACAGCTAGGCTGTAAAATAATCTGTGCTTAGATTTCTACCTAAATCTATTGTGCATGTACTAGTAAGTTTCCTCAAAACTGGATAACAGGATTAAACTAGAATAGCCTGCAGCTGACAAAATTTAAATATTGACACCCCAATTAGTGGTGTTGTTATTTACCATTTGTATAAAGCATGGCAAGTTAGACACTTCTAGAGATTTTAAGAGATACAAGAAAAAAACTTCAGCCAGTGGAAATTTATCCAAAAGATGGCTATGCTCTGCAGTGTGGAGTTTGCCCCATTGTGCTCACAAAACATGGGCACCAACAGCACCAGTCATCAGTTATCAGGTATACTGATTTACTGCAGTTGCAGATCTGCACGGATTTTTTTACTGCCATGACTAGTCTATTGACATTTATAAAAGCATTTGTAAGAATAGGTTTGAAAATAATAAAAAATATATAGGAGAAATTGCATTTCAGACAAATGGAGAAGGCATAAGGAATCAAGAGGGTAAGCAAAAGCATGAAATGAAGTTGTCGTGTCAACATGGCAAAAAACTGATCATTGTTATTTATTTTCCTACATTTGCTTGATACTGAATTCATTATTCTAGATACCTAAAAAACTGTAGGGAAAAAAAACAAACCAAACCAAAACATTCTTTTGCAAAACAGTCTGGGGAAAAAAAAAAAAGCGATAGAGGCAGCAGAATATGTTACTGTAAAAATACAGAGAAATTAGTATTAGCCCGTAAGATATCATTAGAGCCCTTTTACAATCCTTAGTTATCCTGAGGGGGAGAATTCCTTTCAGATGGACACAGTTTGAGAGTAAAATCCTAATCATTCTACAGTAGATGATGTTTAGTGCACTGCAAAGTGTTTGCAGTTGTGCATGTCCCTCTAATGATTATTTTTAATACTCTGCCCCTGGCTGAATAAGGCCAGAGGAATACACTGTAATATCAGCCACACAAGACTGGCTACATCTGTACTCAGTACATGCCTAATGTAAACTCAGTCAGTTTGGTGAGAAGTCCAGTATTTTTATATTAATGCAATAATTTTAACTCTTAATAGCAAGTTTGATGACAGCTGTATTTCTCAGGTTCTCTATCTGTATATACACGCACATATATATATGCAGTTTCACAGATGTTACTGTATTTAGTTCTAAAACTTGAAATGTAATGCTTATTAGTGGAAATACGTTAATTTTAATTGCCGCTATTTTCCTTAACTTTTAACATGAAAATGCAAGAGTTGAAATATGTCTTGATATGATCCTTGTTTGCATTTTTGGGGATGCTCTTTTGAAAATTATTTTGAAGTGCTTTTTTCAACGGAACAGTAAGAGGTTTTATTAATAACATTAATCTATTTTAAGGTCCTCTTGGTTTATGCAAATTTACTTTTGTAATTAATCTAAGAAAAATGCTTGATGGTCTCTAAATCAGAGTCTAGAATTGAGAACAAAAAGATTATTGTAAAACTAAAACCTTGTCCGTGATTTTTGGGGTTTTTTTTGTATAGGCAACGCTTCAGTGGCAAAATAATTAAAATAGGAAGATACACTAGAGATGCAGATTAAAAAAAACCCAACACACAACTTTCTTATCTCAATATGACTTCTGAATTTGATACAATTCCATTTTAGTTTAATGTTCTCTTACAAAGACATAGTAGAACATAAGAGGTTTGAAAATTGGTGTATGTTTTGAATAATTTTTGCATAGCCAGAATCACAGTAGATATGTTACAGTCTTCTCTGAATAAGGAATGTGCAGATGTTCCAGAAAAAAGGGTAAAAACTACATGGCAAATCCAGTTTCTTCATGGAAGTTCTAATGACAGCCAGAACTAAACTGTTTCCACACACTTGAGTCCTACTCATAGCACTTCAGAGACTGAACTAAGCAGGGCTTTAAACTTGTTGGTCCCTTGAGGTACAGATTAATGGTTAACGTTACCCACCTTGGCAGTACAGAAGAGAAGTACCTGTTCTCCCTTCCTAAATTTTTTCTGAGCAGCACTAGCCTTTTGTAGATGGAGACCTCACCCTTGAGAGAAATATGGGGCTCTGATTATCTGGGGAACTACAGGCCTGTCAGCCTGATCTCAGTGCTGGAGAAGGCTTTATGGAGCAGATCATCTTGAGTGTCATTATGCAGCACATTGGTTTAGACCACAAGTCTGATGAGGAGCGGCTGAGGGAAGTGGGGCTGTTTAGTCTGGAGAAAAGGAGGCTGAGGGGACACCTTGTAGCTCTCTACAGCTACCTGAACGCAGGTTGTAGTGAGTTGGATGTTGGTCCTTTCTCCCAAATAACAAGTGATAGGATGTGAGGAAATGGCCTCAAGTTGCACCAGGGCAGGTTTAGATTGGATATTAGGACAAATTTCTTCACCAAAAGGGTTATCAAACATTAGAATAGGCTACCCAGCCCTCTCTTCCCTCCTGGCAAAAGTAATCTCCCTCAGCCCAAAGCTTTGTCAGACTTTGTAATGATGGACCTCCGGTTGGGTGTCTGTGCTTCCACCTTCATGACAAACCCTAGATCAGTGAGGGATAGTCATCCCCAAAAGTTCTATCTCCCACACATGCAATGCCTTTGCAGGAAAACAATTTTCTGAAGACTGAGATATATGTCCTGGTGAATATTTACTCATGTCCCTAATTAAAATGTATGAAAGATATTGGTGTTAGCAGAAACATTAGTAAAGATGAGGTTATAGTAGCAGAAGCTTTCCTTTGGCAGTTGTTGTTGTTGTTGATTTTTTTGGTTTGTTTGGGGTTTTTTGTTTGGTTTGGTTTTTTGTTTGTTTGTTTGTTTGTTTCTTCTCTCATGTAAGCTGTATCTCAGCCATGGTTTGCCTGAGGAAGCCAATCAGTTAGGTCTGAGGTTCTGTTCATGCCATTTCAAAATTTAGGTGGCCTTTTTACTCCTAGAAATGCAATAGCAAATAGCCAAAAATTTGTATACTTACCTGGACAGGTCCACTATGTGTATGAACTCATGTTTTGCATTGGTAGTGATCATTTTAAAAGTGAGGTTGAGTGAAATGAAATAAAATAAAATATGAAATAAAAGGAAGGTTTCACAATAATAGATTACTCATTTATAAAAAGGTTTTTAATTATTTCAGCAGAAAAATAAGAAATTTTATATATGCATTAATTCTGTTCATTATGCTAATTCAAAAGTTCTGTGAATAGCTTCTACAGAACATCAAGAAATAATTTAGTGGTTTGGAAAAGTTGTCTCTTTGACAACAATAAAAATTTTGAAAAGAAAAAAAGAAAGCTATGGAAAAACTACAAAATCTAAGAATCTGAATTTTGCAGAAGAAACAGTGTACTTGAAAACCTCAGTTTCTTGTTTTGTCCCAATAATGTTTTCTAATGCACTGGTTTATTTTACTTTGAACAATAATCTTCTTTTATTCTTCTTTGGTGGTATGCTATTGTCTTCCAGAGCTTCATACAGTGCTCTGTTTTGGGTAGTTCTTTATTGGAGTATTTTGTGCCTGTAAAGCAAGACAACTTTGGTATTCACTTCCTGAGCTTTTATTTTAGGGCTAGTAGTTGTCATAGGTGCAGATGACAGGGATTTTTTTGTTATGCAGTTCTTGAGTTTTGACAAGTTAAAACAAGTAAGAGTGTTTCATTCCATTTGTATAAATGACTGACAACAACAGGATTACACTGACAAGATTTAAAGCCAGTCTGTACTAGCTGTAATTTGAAGCAACCTGCAGCTACTTCGATATCATTACATTATATCCTAATATAGCACCTTCTAATTTATGACCACTGCGTTAGAACAACAATCATTGACATATTAACGTAAGAATTTTTCAGTTCCTCATCTTCATGCCACATCATCAGCTGATGCTGCTATCACTGTTGGCTCTTTGTCAAGCACTACTGTTTTGTTCATGCACAAGACAAAAAAGGATGGAACATAGTACTGGTTTATTAGAAAAACAGCACTGACTTATTACACCAGCAGAAAAACTGGACTCAGAATGCCTTGTATTATAATTGTTGGGGCAGCATTTATTTATTATGGTGAGGATCTGGTCCAAATCAGGACTGCTTGTTATAGGGACAAAACTGCAGCTTGTAGATGCTACTTTAGAGAATAATTTTGCCCCTCTATCACTTAGGTATTTTAAAAGGTATTTCATTTGTGATCATTATGAAAAAAAACACATCTAGAAGGATTTAAATGTTTAGCACCTGTAAAGAATTTTTAAGCACATTCTTAGTTTTTAGCAGATCTATCTGTTTATCTTTGCTAGGAATGAAAGCCCATGCTTAAAAATCTGACCACAAGAATAGATTAAGGGCTAATTGTGATGCAAGATTTTTTCCACTGCATTTCCCTGAAGAAATTTCTGTTTAGTTGATATCCAGTTTCAAGACATATCCATCAGAATGATTCTTTTCTGGTTTTTGTTGGGTTTGTTTTGTTGGTTGGTTTTAGTTTGTTGGTTTGTTTGGTTGTTTTTTTCCCCCATTACTGTATATATAGGTACTGCAACATGGAGACATGGAGAATGGGAATTTTTCCTGACCCAGGGATTGCACACAGAAATTTTCTTCAACAACATCAATCAAAGAGAATAAAATAAACATGAGAGTTGAAAAGCACAGCACACTAAATATAAGATAAAGACACAGAACCTTAGTTATTGGCATGCAAATCTAAATTTGTACCCTAAATGAACAAATATGATCTATATTTCATCTATAACTTTAGTTAATTATTTCTCAGTGGGATATGGTGGATAGATTCAAGCTGACTCTGTTTCTTATTGTGTTTTCAGTATATTTCTACAATTAAAATGATAAATGGTTTTAAGAAAAATAATTGTCTTGCACCAGTAAGAACTCTAACAGTAAAATTTAAGGAAATTGGTATTCTTATATGCTGTAAGGATGTGACTTAATGTTTCTGTACATCTATGAAGATCTATCAGTTACACTATATCAAATAGCTAGATATTTAAGTTTGTAATTGTCAGTATAACTACATCTGAGTAAGCAAGGCTATTAAAGTTAGAAGAGGATGTATGACCAGAGCTAGAATTTGGATCTTTGTGTATGCTTGAAGAAAAAATTGTCTTTAAACCAGGAGAAACCTTTTTCAGCTGAAACCATCATTCACTATTTCAATAGGCACCATTTAGGGATGGAAGACATGTCTCAGGTCCTGTTCATTTCCATACCACCAGACTATTATAGTTCTGCTAAAATGTTGTATAATCAATAACAATCCAGAACAATTCAATTTGCCACTGTTCAATTTTCATTTATGTTTTAAATTATGAAGCTATCATTAAGAACACTGCTTCATCATGGAAAGATGTGCAGGCTTTATTTTCATGTGATGTGTGTCCAAGACACATACAAGGGAGAAAAGTTTAATAACTATTCTCTCAACCAAGCAAATGTATGACAAAAATGGAGATGAGAGAAGGTGTTAATATGTATTTGGTTTTGGACGAATGACAAATCACTGAAATAAAACCCAAGATGCTGGAGCCGCAAAATCACACTGGAAGCATAACTGACCGAACAAGTTCTGGGAAAAGAAGGTGGGATGAACAAGAAGGAGAGGAGAATGGTGATTAACAGGGTAATCAGCCATGACCAGAGGAAGTAGCTTGACTGAAAAGTATTTTCTAAGTATTTTCCCAGCCCAAAATGATAACAAAACTTCAGAAGGAAAGGTATGTAGGAAAGAGGTTTGGTTATCATAATTATTTGTTGTTATTTGTTACATGCTATGCTACCAAAAGAGAAACAGCATTTTTGTGCATCATTTTATCTGTTTTTACTTTTCTTCTGACACAGAAAGTATAAACCAGAAGAATAGGTACCACTGGTAGGCTGGGAAGTTTGCAAGAGATAGGCAGTTTCTGGCACCAAAGAGACTTAGCCATATATTGAGGCTAAGGAATCAGAGCATACGGTGTCTCTCGAGTGATGTGAGATCTCCACCAAAACTTCATGCCTATGGGTTCAAAGCCAAAACCATTACCTAAGTTCCTCTTTGTTGCAGGAAACTGAGATTTGCATTTGTGTGAAATCAGAGTAGCTGCCTGAGCTTCCATTAGTGGGATTTTAATCAAATTTATCATTAAAAAAGATATGTTGGGAGTTAGCAAGCCCATTGTTGATTCAAGTCATCACAATTCACAGGGAATTACATAGTGTCTTTGAAACACATGGAATACATCAGAGTTAAATAAAAGTAATCTCTTTTTTGCTATGCGATCTCTTCTTAGGTTAGGAATCCTCAGTATCTGTCAGGAGTCCTTCTTCTCCACCAGCTCAGCATTGGCAGGTTGTCCATTCATAGGATTTAGTTAGGACTGTGGGCTTCATCTTTTGAAATATTTTCCCTCTATTGCTACATGTTCTGTGTATCTCTGTGTGTATGTGCAAGAGGTAGGGGCAGGGATGGAAGCTGTCTTAGCTTTCATTTTCTTTTGTGGCTTGAGTTGATGGATGCAACAGGAGAATGCCTGCCTGCTTGAGCTGGAAGCTATGCAGCTAAATGTCTTTCCAAAGAAGGGAATAGACTGCAAACATCCAAGAAAGTGAGCATTTCTAAGTATATTTTAATTGTTTACATCTGAAAGTTACAACAAGGTCGATAAGAAAAGATGGTCAAAACAAACAAAAAGAAGAAATAAAAAAAAGAAAAAAAGGAGAGAAAAAAAATCTGAGTTTCTCAAACTTTTCTGAAAGGTTAAGATTATTCTAACACTTAATTACAAGCCTTTTATTTGTACCACACTATGCATCTAAGAAGGCAGCCATTATTGCTTTAGCCCTTTAAAAAGTTATTTCTTTAAAAGTATTTGTAGCAGCAGAGCAGCAAATACATTGAGATACGTTGCCTTTTAATCATTCCAAGAACCTTTTTGCACACAAATATTGAGTTAGGGATCTTGATTCCTCACTCCAAATAAACCTGAATCTTTGGCAAAACTGGGGTAACAGAGGGCTTAATGATTTGGTACTACAGTTATTTTAGCAAGGGTCAGTCAGGTAATGTATACTCTTCCAAGCTGAAAAGTTCACAATCTTTGTTCCAGGCTCCTATTTTTTCAGATATAAATCAGTGATTTTGGAACTGCTGCCAAGTACCTTGTTAATCTCCTTGTTAACATCCCCTGGCCTCCAGTCTGAGGCTTGGGCCTTACCTTCTGATCTATTCTTTGTTCCCCGGGGGAATTTCTAAATATATCAAAGGAGAAAGCAATGTCTTAGTGAAGCACTGTGTCCTGAAGTTTATTGACGATTAGGGCATCATCAGAGCCTTGCATATGATTAATTCTCCGCTGCAATTTGTGAAGAGAGCAATTCCTCAACCAAAGGTATGTCAACACACCAAAAAGCAAGTGAGATGAACTACAGGGAACAACATAATGAACATGAAATTTTGATGGGGAGTGTCTTCTCTCTACTTAAATGTGGGACTGGGAAGAAATGACACTACATTTTAAAAGCTGCAAAATGCAGCTTTGTAACCAAACCTTGTAATCAAATATATGAGCAAAGTGACAGGAAATTCTTAGACCATTCTGTACTTATTTACTTATTGAGACTGACATAAACCTTATATGAGCCTGATTTTTTAAAGGAATCTACTTGAGCAAATACAAAAAATGTTGTTTTGAGAAAATGTGTCTTAGAAAGGAGACATTTATTTTATGTTTTCTATTTCTATGACTTGTTGAAGGAATGCAAGTATGAAAGCAGGGCAGTGGAGACAAAACATCACAGTGAGTAAAGATAAATTGAAATTATGACTGGAACATCAAAGATTTTCTGGGGATTGCCCTTGTGGTGGCCATGTAGATAAGAGAATACATGTGTTAATGGCCAGTCAGGAAATGTACTTAAGTTGTGAGGTAGTAGTGACCCACATGAAAACAAACAAACAAACAAACAAACAAACAAAACCCATAGAAAACAAAACAAAAAACCTCCATAAAAACAGCAGCAGGAGGCTTTGATATAATTGATGGTATATTCATGGTATAGAAAATCATTCATGAAATAATTGCACGGAATCATACATGACCAAATCACTGCAAAACATTTTGAAAGATCTTCCTCATCTGTGTAACCCATCTCTGGTGACTATTTACAAAGGCATCTTGAGCTACAAACTCACTTATTCTTTCAAGTTCTGCTTTTATCATCATTGGAATTTGATAAATAGCAAATTCATATTTCTTGTCATAGCCTAATCCTCAAGTAGTTATACAGGTGAGGTTTCCTAAAACTATAAGAAGATGTATTTGAAATTACATTCTGCCTTTCAGTAGTTCTACAGTGTTCAGAAAGTCTGAAATTTATTGCACCTGTGATTGTTGATCAAGGATTTCATGGTGTTGTACTAGATACTTTCGATTTGTGAACTCTGGGAAAACAAAATAAAGAAAGGAACCCAGCTACATTTGCCTTAACTGGCAGTAATTTTGTAAAGGAAAACTTCTGTCTCCTATTGCTTGCAAGGTGCAATTCTGCAAGGATAAATTAGGCAAATGACTACTAGACTTTTTTTAATTTTCTTTTTCAAGGCTTGATAAAACTGTATTTTTGCCTTCTATGACTACATTTGCAATAACATCTGAGTGTTTGGACTTATGCAAAGTTTATATTCTATGATATGGCACTTGGTAACAAATCCTGTTCACACAAAAAATAGCACTTCAGCTGTAATCAGTGCTTAAAAAATTATAAGCAGTTTGTGTAAACCTCTCTTTTTGGCACTACTAGAAGTCAGCTGTGATTTCAGAGTATAATAAATGCATTTGGTTGAATTCCCCTGTTCTGCTGTGAGGAGAGCTTGTCTTTGGCTAATTTAGATTCTGAAGACTTTGTCCAGTGTCCAGATGCACTTTTAAAATGTAGTTAAGAGAATAATTACTGAATATATTGAAGAGCCATTACCATTTTTTTTGCAGTTTATACCCAGTAGATTTCATAATTGGCACAGTTACTGCAAACTCATTTGGCAAAGAGCCATTATCTTCAATGGGAATAACGACTACTACATTAGTTCTCAGTCTTATCCATTATTAAGAATGTGCATTTAATAACTTGCAACTAATGGTCTTCAAAGCAGTCCCAAAATTGCTTAAGCTGCTTCTCACAGCATTTGAAACAAGTTAACAGATCCTGTAGCAAGCAAAGGCAGAAATGCAGTAAACAGTGCAATAGCGTTGATGGCGTTTATTGTATCTGTTCAGGAATAAGAATGACTGAATACAACTGTAGCAAGAAGAAATGATAAGTTGGAACGAGGTAGTCCTTCCAGGTACTGACTACCTGAGGCAAAAATCAGCAGTGACGCTAAGTTGAATATGTGCTGTGTGGCATAGAGTGTCCTTCTTCTCTTCAACAAATTATTTTGCAATATAATAGTATTGCCAGAAAACTCTAAGATGGCGGAGATTGGTAGATAAGATGTGAAATTTTGCTTTTAAGATCAAATTTAAATGTGGAAAATTTTCTCAATGCAAAAGTCAGTAAGACTGCTTCAGACAAGAAACTTTTGCATGAAAACTTTCTAAAAAAATTATTTAAAATTTAACTCCAGATTGTTGAACTGCTTCCGAACTTTGGTACAGCTGAGGTGAATTCTAGTTTCATAACCAACCAAAAGCTCAAAAAAATGCTCTTTGCCACATTTTTTGTTAGAAACTTACCTTAAACTCCCATGTTATTCATTAAGTTTGTTGTTAAATTAAAAACCTTTGATCTCTCTGCCATTGCAAATTCTAGACTAATTCCTAGTATTTTTGTGAAAGAAATAAGCAACAAAACATTTCCATGGAAATACCTTTGCTGGTAAAGAAAATGGCTTATTGCATTATTGAAAATAGAAGGAAGCCATTCACTAGGATCAAAGACCTTTCATCCTTGTGAAAACTGCCTGCCAGTGCATAAGAATCCATGGAAAGTCAAAGCAACATGCCAACTTTTTGTTTTCATAACAAGTCTGTCTCAAATAGGTTTCCTTGAGTTTTCACAAAGACTAAGAATTTTCTTCACAATTATATACCGGCAATTAAATGGATGGAAGATTGTGGCTGAGTGTTCCCTATACAGTATGATGATGATTGCACAGTCTACCTTCCACCTGCAAAGCAAGGCAGAGGGGTTCATGTAGCTCTCCAAAATGTCGATGCAAAGATTCTTGACAAAAGCAAATCTACTGCTAGCCCATTGCTACTCATAAAACATACATTTATTAACAGTATGTCAGGAAATTTTGAAAAATACGGTATTGTGGGTACAAGGGATAGAAACACATAATCACCTTTTTCTTCTTGTGTAGTTCCATTTCATTGATTTTTTTTTCAGTATTATTATGCCCTTCTCTAGTCACTGCTGCACTCTCCATCAATGTATGAATAAGGATATGGAACTCGTGATAACAGGATTTTCTTGGAAAGGAATAAAGAGTCTCTTCTTTTAGCCAGGCTGCTGAAGGAAAAATAGCATCCTAGTTGTTGACATTCTCATCAGAAAATTGGTCTTCAGTACCCAGAGTGAATACAAATTTCAATTATTTGCAAAACTTTATAATTTTCAGGAAATTATACTAGTGCACTGCATGTTGATGTTGCCACTATTCTAATTTTCTTGGCTTGTGACTACTCTGTTGCTTCCATTATGTCCTGCCTGAATTTGTAGTGAAGGGCAGCCAACAAGACCACTAAACGCAAAGCAACTCCTACTCTAGTGCTAAGGTGGGAACTGTGTGTTCTAGTTAATTGTATCTCAAGGATGCTTTTAAGGAGAGGAGTATTATCACCTTACTTTCTGGTTTACCCTCCTACCTCCATTGCCATTACAAGACTAACTCCATTCTGCGCTTGCTCAAAGACAGCATCCTCTAGATCTCGGGGATATTTGTTACCCTCCAGAGTGGGCTGATATGAATTTCCCAGCTCTGAGTGGTGGGAAATGGGCTATAGATCTCTGCTCCAGCCATGGTTATGCAGACAGTCCTGAGGTACAGAGACCTGAACAGACCAGTTAAAGCTTTCTGTCTGAGTTTGGAGGTCTCTCAGCTGTTGTTTTGTTTTGTTTTGCTTTGTTTTGTTTTGTTTTGCTTTGCTTTGTTTTGTTTTGTTTTGTTTTCCCACTTACTCTATAGCTAGGCCCATATCTCTCTGACTCTGCTACCCACAAGCCAGGTGCAGGATGCCAGCCTTGCACAGTGCCCGACAAGCATATTTGCCTGGAACTTGAGACACAGAGTGGGGAAATTTCATGGCATGAAGCTCAGTTGATGTCTCTGTCGGGAGCAGCTTCCTCTCGTCTGCAACCACTCACATAGCCACAGCAGAGAAACAGTTTACACCCTCTTTTCGCCAGCGGACATCTGACAGAGCTGCTTAGGAAGCCAGCCTTCCTACCCGAGAGCATGCATCTGCCTGAAACTTCCCTGCTCCTCTCCTGGTGGGCTTAAGAATTTAAACTTCCCTGGAAAAAAAAACCCAAAACAAACCAAAACATAATGTAGTTTGCTAGGTTCAGTAGGCCAGGCCAGACCACCCAACATCACTTTATCGCTTCCTAGCTGATGAGATACCAAAGGCAGGAACCATATCCTTTCTGTATGTTCATTTCCCAGCAAAACTGCTAACGAATTAGTGTGAGATAGTACAGCGAAGCCAGTGTAATAATTCAAGCAGAATACCAGTTATTACAGGTGATTGTTTTTTTCCTTCCAATATCTTAGTGATTTAAATCTTGGTTCTGTATTTTCCAGGTGTGCTAGTGCCATAAACTGAAGACAATTCTGCTGTATTTCAAAGAATGCCAGCTTGGATTTTCCAGTTTCTGGAACTCTGAAATTCTTAAAAAAAATTCTTCAAAAATTATTTCTCAAGGAAGAGACTCATTTGCTAATACTCAGGCTACAGGGAAAGTCAAGCCTCTATCTTTCAAGCACAGAAGAGAGAATTAAAAGAAGCCTAGCCAGTGCTTTTGGGATTGTTGTTTGTTTATTGATATTTAATTGCCATGATTCTTAAGCCAAATTAAGGACTTCTGCACACAAAATTCATGAGTTTGAGTTCTGTTTTTAAAATTGCATAGGTTGCTTATACTTCCATGACCTAGATGATTTCCAGAGGTCCCTTCCAATCCTAACCATTCTGTGATTCTGTGACCATTAAAAGGGATTTGGAGGAGCAGGTGATGCTTGACTGTGACTGTTGACCCCTGAGGAACCTGATGTCTATATCTGAAAGTGTCTCCTTGTGCTATCTGAATGGTTCTGTAATTTTCCATAAATGATTTCTCTCCTTTCTGTTTCTAATCTAATGCCTTCAAGAATATTCATTTTCTTTTTCTTTTTTTTTTGGTTTTTTTTTTTTTTTTTTTTTTTTTATTTTTAAAGATGTAACAGACTTTTTAATGAATCATCGTGTCAACTTCCCTAGGCACAGTGATCTCATAAAACTAAGAGACACAAGATTAAATTAGGAGCTTAACTACACCTCAGTGTCAGGCTCTGAAAAAAATAACAGTAAATTACATAAAATGGTCAATATAATCTATACCACCCAATGCAGTATGTGACATCCTCAAGCAGCATGCATTAACTTTTTAATGCAATCCACTGATTGCAGTATAAATCACATATTTGTGTATCAGTGATGAGAAAAGCTTATCCAAAATGTCACCTACTCCAGGGCTTTTGAAAGACTCTCTAATTGGTTTCTGAGAAATTCATAGGTGATTTTGCATGGAGTTTCCAGACTTTTTTACAAGCCTGTTAAAATTACCTACAGTTTGTTTGTTTTCTTCTCTTATTTTCCCTAATTTTGTTTGTTTGCTAAAATACGCAGGAATGCTTGTGTGGGCTTTTGAGAAGTTCTTCACTATTTTTGCAATTGTTTTGTACACCACACAGTGTACACAAACCATACACTGAAGCATACTGATTTGGGCTATTTCCTTCCATTTTTAAGGTGTTTATTTTTATTTATAGTGCCTTCAGTGTTCAGTCCTGATTTTGTTTCTAATGCTGTGATATTTACTAAAGTGACACCAACAGGATTGCAAAATCCTGGGATATATCTTTCAGTATGGTCTGTGGTCATTCTCTCAAACTCATGGGAGCTACACTCCTTTCTTCTAGCTGAGTGTCTGGTGGTCTGCAGGGCGGGGGTGGGGGAGGGAACAATCCTTTTAAACATAGAGGAAGGGAAAAAGAGAAAAAAGAACCACAACATTTTAGTATTAGCAATTACTGGCTTTTTGTCTGACCATAACCCAATATCATATCAGCAGCTGGACTCCTTTCCTCTCTTTTTCCTCTCATTTTTCAGTGCCCTTTCACATCATAACTTGCAAACAGATGGGCAGCTCCAGAGAAAATTCTCCTGGGAGCTCTCTAGGTCCCTGAAGTAGCCGCTTACACCTGATTCTTCTCACAGATGACAGGGTGCTAAATCTCTGTCTCCACAGAAGCTGTCAGCTGCAGCTTAAAGCTCCCAAAGTCATGTCCCCCAGGTTTGTTCAGGGCTTTTCTGGCCAGCAGGTACTGCCTTTTTTATTCTTCAATTTGTTCTGCCCCTTCACTCTCAGGGACTTTTACTTCATCATGTTAGGAGATGCCCAGTAAACCTTTTAAGGGGCTCTCCAAAGTACTGCCTGTGTCTTTGTACTCCTAAGCCTGTGCAGAGAATCGTAAGCTTGTCATTAGTATAATGGTCCCAAGCGCAACAAAGGCTCCCACCTGCTCCTCTGTGGAAGGGCGCCTTGGCTCCGTAACAATTAGCATCAATTACGGCAGGGCTGGTTGGGAATTGAGCTCCTGGTCCTCTGTGGGCTGCAGGTGCAGGATTATCCCCCTGACCTTTTGCTCTCAGAGCCTCCTCTGAGGATGGGGGCAGTAGACAGTCAGACGAGAGCCGCACGCCTTTCAGCATTCGTGGTGAGCATTAGCCATTCATGTCATTTCCAGAGCGCCAAGATTAGTTTCAGGAAGCTACACAGAGAGCTGGCTGCCTTTCCATGGCTCCAGTTTGCCCTGCTGGGTGTTCTTGTGTTTGTACATTTTCTCATTCCTCACTATCTGTGCATGCTCTTACTGCACGAAAAGTAAATTCGCGATAGCGTCTGTGAAGGAAAACAGGGTTGTGATAACAGTAATAATCGTAGTAGTAGTAATAAAAAAGAGAGCCTGAGAGCTGACTGGCTGAGTGGCAGACAATGGCACGCATGTAATATGCTTGGATAGACTTCTCTATTTCAGTGCCTCGGCTTTTAGGTGCAAATGGGACGCCAGACCCCGCTTTAAGTTTCAGTGTGCACTGTTACAGCCATTTGTGAAGGCAAGCAGTACAAAGCCAGACATATTGCAGATAGTATAGGTAGCACAGTCATGACAAGTCATTCTGAAGAGATGCTAGCCAACTCTTTTCCTAACAAAACTGGTAAATTTACGAGATAAATTATACCTGAACACAGAGTGCATAGTATCCTCAAAGTAACAAAAATGAGCTTTTTTCCTTTGTTTAAGTATCATTCATTTTGGTATGCCTTCAAGAAAGTAAGGGTAGACTTTCTTCCCATGGCAAAGGAATATTCTTTATGTATTGGAAGTCCTACATATACTGAATAATTTATATATTTAGTATATCTTAATTAATGTACAGAAGTACATACACACATATATCACATTATTGTCTCCTTAAAAGTACTCACCAACAAGTAGGGGAAAAGGAGGGAGAAATCAAACAAATCAGTATCTCACTAAGTCCATCCCATAGAAAGACAGGAAAAAAATCTCCCAAACCTGTCTATTTGATCTGAAAGTTATTATATACTGGGAGAGCAGTGTATGGTGTCTGTTTGTTTTTGTTTGTTTGTTTGTTTGTTTTCCAAAAAGTGTCTAACATTCTACCTCTGGAAAAGCAGATTCCTTTAGGAACAGCCTGAACTGAGGCATTGGATATTACATTGTCTGTAGCTGCTTAATTTTTTTTAGTGCAGAAATTCGACAGAGAAAATAGAATGACTTGGAACTCTAAATGGTGAATTTGACATCCATGATCTGAAATGTTTGCATAATTTACCCCTATTTTGTTACTTCTTTAGGTTATACGGAGGATAAGAGCAGCAGAGGATGACAACAAGTGTTCTGAAGGAAACATTGTTGGGTTTTTAGGCAAACAATCATGGCCTCTTACATATCTGTGAGTTACATATAACCCAGACAACATATTAGTGCACAAATAACGTAGGAGAAGAACCAATTGTATGGTAGTGAAGTTGGATACATTTAGTCATGTATTACTCTGATGATATGATATTCTTAAAAAACAATAACATAAGGGCTTGGAAGAATGTCTACTACTAATTGTGTTCTTCATCAAGGGGGTTTGGTTTTTATATTTAATTAGAAATCATTGCCATTGCTCATAGTTATGATTTCTTCAGCAATGAGAAGACGTGGTAGATCTCACTAAAGGACAACTATTCCATTCATCATGTCAATAACCATAGTATATTTACAGAACAGGAAACGCTGTTGGATTGTAATCAGCCCAGAGTAGCAAATGGTAGACACTGTAAGAGATTTAGTTTTAAAAAAACAAAAGGCAGAGACTTCATGCCAGCTGGAGTATTGTACGTTGAAGAAGGGAAAACACAAAAGGAAGATTTTAGTTCAAACCTTCATGGTGACAAAATTTTAAAAAAAGATACTACACTTTTCCCAGAAAAAAAGACACATGAAGTGTCACAAATCTTCCTGGAAGCTAACACAGTGATTGAGAAAGAAGGCCATATGTGAGGCCCGTTAAAGCCTTTTCTGGTAAGATTTGGGTTGGATGAGGATGGTAGAGACTTTGCTTTTGGGAGTAGAGGGGTGATTTAGTTATATCTTTTACATTAACTTTCTGCAACAGGAGATAGAGGTTTCCCACTGCTAGAGGACATTTTGCACATATACAGGGGCATGGAAGTTTTTAAGTGACTTGCCAAACCAGTTTGGGAAAAAGTAATATCAAAATAAAAAAGAAAGGACCTTTTTTTGCTATAGATGTTATAGTCTCACTTGTAAAGGCACGTTGGCAAATTGAAAATAACTGTAATGTGATGCATCAGCTGCTGAGAAGCTGTAAAAGTGACATAAAAACATACCCCTATTGGGGTTCATGCTCCTGCATGAATCTCAGCCCTTTCCAACTAACTAACTAACTAAATAGGTGGATAGATAGATAGATAAATAAAATAGACAGACAGATAAATAAATAAGTTGAGGGGAGTGTAGCTGTAAATACAACACAGATAAAGGCTAGTTGTTGAATTATTGTTCCAAGTACAAAGAGAGAATTGAAGGAAAGGAGCAGAGAGGGGAAATCCCGCCGTGTTTATGAGTACATATCAAAGAACCACTTACAGAAATCTGAACACTCAGATAGGAGGGGGGGAAACAAAGCCTTAATAGAAAACTTGAAACATTCAATAAACACCATCATGCATACCCATTCAGCGGATTCAAGTTACCTATTTAAACAGGCTGGAGGAGGTTATGTTCTGATACTCAGTATGTGTGAATACGTGTGTGGTGGATCGAGGAAGCACACTAAATCAGTACATGTATAACATTGACCTATACATAAAAATGCATTATTATGTTTCCCATTTTGCTAGAAATAAATCACAGCCCCATCTTTTCATTCGCTAGATGTTTACTTAATTAATTTTAGTTAGAACTGTGCTTATTTTTAATCAATTTTAGGCATCGTGTAAATTGTTTTTTATAGGAGATTAGTTAATTAAGGACTTCAGTATGCAGTCTGGTGTAAATAATGCGTGTCATTGCAGAATATATCACATAAAATCATAAATATTACAATTAATGTAAAACAAAATCATTGACCTAACTTGTCAGTTTTTCTCATGTCTATGTATTTATACACACCTACACATATTCATATATATGTATCGTATTTCTCCAGTATATATGTAAGCATATTTTCATTGCAGCCACTTCTGCCAAAGATCTTAATGAATTAAAAATGTCTTCTGCAACATGCCTATGCACTTAGATTGGAAAAGTAGCAGTAATTTTTTAAAATTATTATATACAAAATATGATATGAATATCAAGGTAAACAGTTAAGAGTTTAAAACTAGAAAAGTTATTGGGACTGTGAGCAAAGACTGCAAATTTATGCTGGGTTTTTTAGGACCTAATTAATGCCGCCTAGGAATACAGGAGCACCCTGCTCGTATTATCATCTGCAAATGTGACACTGGAGGACATGAGTTTTATTCCTGCTCATTAGAGCATTAGTTTTACTCCCACTTTTATTCAGCCTTTTGCCTTATAACATAATACCAAAATTACACCTGGCATAAACTTTCTCCTTTTTTGCTATGAGGTCTATAAACAGAGGTAGTTTGGGATTGAAATAAGACACTCTGGTTCCAGTTACTGGAAAACCATTCTTCAGTTTAGAGGAAGGAACAGGCTATTCATTAGTGACAAAAGAGCTGAATTTCATTGTTTTTCTTTGGTTCTAGTGTTATTAAACTTTTTCGAGGTTTTTGTTGCTGTTTTTCATTAAATCCATCATCTCCAGAAATATATTTCATAACTAAAATAGTTCAAGACCTTAATAAATACCACTCTTCAATAAAATTAGTGGTCTGTAACTATTTACAAGACATGTTTATTCCTCATTATATATTAAAAAAATCAAACTACCCTTATTCAATCCAACTTAAATGATTATAGATTCGTAGGCATAGTTTATGGCAGTATAAATGATGCTGTTGTCTTTTCCAGTGTCTATGAACATTTCTGAAATTTTATGACTCTAGGTAATAAATCTAACTATTGTGAGAATGTAATAATTGTAAAAGGCCAAAAATGAAAAATATTGTCCCCTACAAGATGGAATTCCTATCATCACCAGAACCAGACCTGCTTAAAACCTTGTCTCTAGGTTGAGACTCTAGCAATGCTTTACTTACAGCTATCATCAAGTTTTGCTTCAAATTCTCAAAGCAGAACTCCATCTAAAACCCCTATATTTGCCTGTTTTTGTTAGAAATCTGTGAATCATCGACCAGTGTTGTAAAAACAGGTTTGAGTTCTTTTGAAAGCTCGTGGTCATTACAGTGCTTTCCTTTAAATGGAGTCTGAGTCACAGAATTGAAACCTGATATAAGATTACTTTCCCTTGAAAGGAAGTCTTAACAGATATATTTCTATTCAATTTTGTGCGGTTTTTAGTTCACATGTATCACCTAATGCCTGTGCATTATCTAGTCATACAAAATATGATAATTGGAATGGAATACTTTATTGGAAGATACAAGTATGTGTGCATACACGTGTAAATGTTCACATATATGTATATATTCTTTTAACTTGTATATGTCTGGCTGTTTCCTCTGTTACACGAGGTGGAGAATTGTTCCTTGTACCGAGAGCATAAGCTGAAGGTAAGTTAGCTATGCTTACTTACTTCACATAAAAGCCCATTCCAAATTTTCTGACCACCTTTGGGGATGTAAACCTGTAACTCATTACAGAGAATTTCTCTGTGACAATAAACCATCCTTCTCTTATACCACATATTCACTTGCTGTTTCACAGGGGGATATGGCTCAGCCTGAGACAGATTTCTATGTCAATATAACATGTTTGGTCCAAAATATTTGTCCAAGCTCCTTCTGCAGGTAATGCAGGCCTTCTAGAAGGCAAGTTCTTCACCTTATCTGAGACATTAGTCATACAGTTGGTTTGAAGCACCTTCCAGTGGTACTGATCTGTCCCCATTAAGTTTGGAAGTTTGTAGGACTGTTAAATACCTAATATTTATGCAGTGCCCTCAGAAATCCTGAATTTCAGTCATTTGTTATTTTTAAGAGAGCTGGGGTTAAACTTTCTGCAGTGTTTTGTTGCTTTTGTCTCATTGAAATCAAAGAGCGTCAGGAGTCTATGCACCCTTTAGGAACAGCACCTGTGACTTTGGGCTGCATTTGACGCTCTCTGAGAAATCGAAGGAGGATAGATCTGTGTTCATTGTAGCCTTGGCTGCTTAGGAGACACACTGCAGAGGCTTATACTGCTTAAATTTCCTACGTGGATAGAACTCATCACCTGTGAAACCATGATTCCAAGCAAAGGAGTTTCCTTGTTGAGGAATGCTGTCTCCAAACTGACTATGGCTGCAGGTCTGTCCAATCGTAGCTCCTTTGCAGAGGTTAATATAAGTCAGGATAAGCTGTGGTCTGACCTTGTGGTGTGCTTCTACCAAAAAGAAAGAAAAAGAAGGAACAAGAGCTTCCAGGACAAGAAACGAAAATTGAGATGAGTAAGAGTCACTTTTGAGCAAGGCAAAATGATCTTAGCAGAAAAAACATGTTACATCGGAAACTATATCTAAATTGAAAGTGTAGAATAAAATATGTAAATTTATTATGCAACATAGTCTTAATGAGATATCTTTGGAGATTTTTTTAGAATGAAATACAGATCTTTGCACTAATATATCAAAAATATCACCTCAGAATTTAGAACAAAATGTCTGAAAATGTGGCAATGTCCAATTTCCAGCTCATTTATTTCATTTTAACTCTTTAATTATTGTTTACATTAAGATATTGTCTTTATGAACATGCTTATAAATCATATTCTAATTATAACTTTTCTACTTATTCTGATACATAGATTCAGTTTATTAATTAATTTTGAAGTAGATTTCAAATATATGATTTATTCCATTTCCCTTTCCAAACCCTTTCCAGCTTATAAACTCTCTTTTAATGTTATTCTAGTATACTTCAGAAGAAGAGAGAGTAATCTATTGATGGTCTCAGTAGCCTGCACATAGTGTAAGAAGAGCGTCATCTTTTTGTCTGAGATTTCCTTCTTCTGCAAATATGTCTTAAATAAATTGACTGTCTTAGCCTTCTCTTTTCCCTAGGAATCCTTCTTCAGTTAGTTACTGAGTCCTCAGCCTTTCTCTGTCTCCTTGCTTTCTAAAGTCAAATCCTAAGTCAGTCACATAAGAATGAAATTTATGTATCTCTGTCCTGACAGAATTTTCTGCTATTAAAATGTATTCAGTTTTACACAGACTGTATGATTTATGGCATTACTTGACAGGTTCTTTATAGAGGTGTATGGTAAGAGAAGGAGACACATGGGCATAAAAAGAAATACCAGAGGTTTGTACTGGATACAAGGGAAAAAAATCACTGTGTAGACATGTAAGGGTGGAAGAGGCCTACCAGAGAGGTAGTGCATCTCTATACTCAGAGATTTTGAAGTCCTCCCTCAATAAGTCCATGAACAAGCTGGTCTGACCTCACAGATGACCCTACCTGAGAAGGACACTGAACCAGAGACCTCCTAAGTGTCCTTGCAACCTGAATTATCTTCTAATTCCTGGAGAAAAATGCAAAATTTATCAAAGGGAGTTGAGCCAGTCTTCACAAGCTTATACCTTTCCCTTGTCAGTCCTTGACCAAATGAGAATTTGATGTGGGAGAGCATTGTCCATGGGGAGCAGGAGCCAGGGACTCTGCTACAGAGGCTCCTTGGCAGGGACGAACTCAGAAGTAAACCAAAATTTGAGTTCATTTGTTCTAATCTTTCCAAAAGGATTAGAGTCATCATACTCTATAGGGAAATGGCTGTAAGAAATTCAACTCTGTCATATGTTATACTAGAAGTACTGGAAACTTTTCCAAGAGTATTCATTTGAATTTGAACATGAATTTAATTCTGACCATGCTAATGACCCTATCTTTCTAAAATTTGCCTGAAATAATTGTGTACATTCAGATGGAAATTTTTCAATTTCCAATTGCAGTTTGTATAAATTATTTGCTTATAATTACATGTTTAGCTGAAGTGAGATGCAGATTAATGTACTTTCCATTTTATAAAGATGAGAAAGGAGCTTTTAATGGTCTGAAGAGGCTTGTGTTGAGAAGACCTTGTGTTTAAATGCAATGGTCAAGAAGAGGTGACAGAGGACACTGGCATTTCACATCTTGCAATATTATTGATGATAAAGAGAAAGAGAAAAGGGAAGGATTAGGAGGCTTTAGCTAATAAGTTAAATATTTAACACACAAAATATGTGGTGGCAGCAAGGTGGCCACTCTAAATATCACTGTAGGAGAGACTTATCTGCTTAAAAAGTGAGAGACTAACAAGGAAGAGAGAGGTTTTGATTTTAACATCATTAAAATGCTACTTGAAATGATGGTGATAAAAGACACCTGCATAAAATTGTTGGCCCTTTAAAGGACCTTGCCAAATATCTTGAGCTTAGATGCTGTTTATTGTGATGGGAGATAGAAAGATTAAATACTTAAATATATCAAACTAACAGTCCAGTTAAAGGACTCAATTCCTTATTCTTTTTCACACATTCACATTATTGACTTGGTGGAGATAGTTCACATAATAGTAAACTGATGGAGGAAGAGTGGACAGCCATGGCCTCCATTAAGGGCAATTGGTGCTTCTCTGACAACATTGCTTGAGAAATAAGCCCTTAAATATTAACAATATTACTGGTGACTCTAATTTGTCTGTGCAAATGTCTTTGGTGATAAAACCAGGTGCATATTTATCAGCCAGAGTTGGTATCCATCCGTGGTACTCTTGCTCACTTGCTCAGATTCATCTCGCTGTAGAAAGAATGCTGTACATTTTAAGACTGTGATGTTTCAAGCCAACTTTCATGTGTCTGGTTTGAATATCAAATTCCCTACTACATGCTATACATGCTGTAATAGGAACAAAATGTCTCACTATGACATACTGCCACAATTTAGAGCACTAAGTTAAAGGTAATGACAATGTGTTTATGAAACAGTATGACTTCATTGTCCCTACTCCCTCTCCCCTGTAGCTTACCCAACAACTTTATTTCAAAGTCGATTCAAATAGCTGCATGAACATTACTGATGGCCCTATGTGAGCTGTCTCTTGGATGAATAATAAATAGTGAAGACAATTGGGAAACAGAGCTGCCAGGAGAAGGCTGGACTGGTGCCCTCCGCTGATGAGGTTGGGCTGTTGCACACACGCTGCTGGTATGCCCGGGAAGGGCTGGGATGCCAAAAGGGAACGCTTGTCAGTACGAACCAGCACAACCTTCTAAAAAATCTTGGAAGCATTTAAGGCCCAGTAATTGGGCGTATTCTAGCTTGGTTTTCTTCCAAATGGGTCCTTCTCCAACTCTTCCTAGCTTGGAAATATTAATGAATTATCCTTATTGCTGAGCAATGCATTTTCCACAGAGAGCTGTTCCAGTTGTTTTAATGCATTTGATTCACATTCATCCACATAGGGGCTTTTTTTTGCCCACTTTCCACAGCAACTCTAGCAAACAAGTTCAGTATCTGCAAGAAGAGAGTGCTAACCTCATGCATTTTTTGTAAGAACTATTCAAATTGGGGGCTTAATTACACTTGGCCAGACAGCTCATTTGATTTTTTTCATCTGTTTGCACAATGAAAATATATTATTGTTGTTTATAGCTTCATAAACTTGAAAACTAAACGGTGGGATATACACATACTCTTCCCTGATCCCTGACCTTTAAGATGAGACTGGAGAAAATAGATTTAAGTTTTGTGCTGTGTCAGATGTTATGTCCATGAAATATCTTGACACTAGACAAAAATAGTTCTGTGTAGCTAAGACCGACAATGCATCCTAGTTTTTGGATGGTAGGAGGTGAATGAAAAGCTTAGCATGAAAGAAATACAGACCAAAGGGGAATCTCTGAGGAAATATCAAGGCATTTTGAAGAAATAAATAGAATTTCATTTTTTCTTTACAGCGAGTTTATAAAGAAGAAAACTGGAAAATGTATTTTATCAAACCATTGTTGACAAATTTGTCACTATCTCCAATCAGTATCTGCTGAGTGATGTTTTCCTCCTTTGAAATTCCCCGCGACTCCTCTTTGTCACAGCTTCAGGTACAGATAGTTGGAGACAGATGCAGCCTCACACTATTCCTAAGTGGCCAGCTTTCTAGGTCAGTCACTTTAACACTCAATTTCTTCATTCACATTTGTGTATAGAGTAACAGTGAATCCAAAGGACAACTTATTTACCAAATGTTCTCCAATAAATGCCTGAAGTTTGGTGCTCGGGTTTTCAATTAATAACTACTGGTGGCTAGTTTTAGGAGTTAATTCAATTTTCAGAAACCTCTTTTGAGATGCCTTACAGGAGCCCAAATTGCAGAAAAAGTGAAGGCTTACAAAAGAAGCTTGATATTTTATAAAGCAGAATGCTTACATCAGTAAAATGAAAGCAACATTTAGCTGCCTAAAGGACATACAATAATGTGGTTGTGACAACAGAACTTAGGAACCCAAGCAACATGAAAAAAAATCTGTAACACTTAGCTAGTCGTCAATGATCATAAAAGTAAAGCACCTGACCCCACCATGATGCTTTAAACTCCCTAGGTCTATCTAGAAATATCTTGGAGAAGATTTGTACATGTGAAAGCTTGTATGGCAAGGCAGCCAACAGGAAACCCTAGAAAGGGCTTCTTCCTGACAGGTATTAGGAATCCAAACGGCTGGGTAAATTCTTCTACAAGAAGATCCATAACATGGGATCCACTCCTGCAGTGTGATGCCAGACTAAGCAGTGCTAATGCTTCCTGAAAATGAGTGCTACAGAAAAAGTGTTTATGGCTTGGGCAACAGCCTAGTTATTGGGTCACTTATAGTGAAAGTGGAATATCTCTTTTCATTTCCTTCCTCACCCTAAAGCATTTAAGATATAGTTTTTTCCACCACATAGAAGACTGATGTCCTCAGTCATCATGGTAGATTAGAGCATTTTTGGGAGGGAAAATCAGCATTGCTACAGATGCAGGTACATTCACTAATTCAGTGCCAACATTCTTGGACTTAAACTTGTGCAATGGGAAAATTCGAGTAAGCCATATATTATAGGAAAAGCAACAACTGCAGATTGACATTTGCTTTTATTTTTATTTCAGAATAGGAAAAGGGTTAAAAAGAACAGATTCAGCATGTTCTTAGTAAAAAAGAAAAAGTGACGTTTGTCAGCATCATGTGGTAGGAAACTTTTAGGCAAAAAGAAGTGGCAAGTTTCTGCCCGTCTGGGAAGGAGAAGGAAAAGAAGTACTGTCATATCAGCAGTCGCCAGAGGTATTTTTAAAATGCCATTATGGCAACATTTTTCTTCTGCAAGCTCATCTGTTGAAAGATTGGTTAAATAAAAGAAATGCAAGAAAAAAAAATTGTAAGCTAGTCTGAGAGAGAAAGTAGAAGCAGAAAAGTCTGACTTGCCTGTAACCATCAAAAGGTCAGAAGTTCAGATCTTGCTCTCATGTGATTATTGTAATCCAGCCTTATACAGAAAGGATGGCAGCCTTCAAAGGGAAAATGAGTGAACTGAAAATTCAAAATTCCCAACCAGATTCTAAGCTAGAGATCAATATATCAACAAATATTTCACAATGACAATGCTGTTATTACTCTAAAAGCAGCAGACTGTGTCAGAGTCTGGCTCCTGAATTTTTCCAGTGAGCATCTTTTCTCTCCTGTTTTGTTCTCCCTTTGAACTGTTAAGTAATTATTTTGAACTCTCCTGCATTTAATGTCCATCTTTGAAACATGGCCTAACACATGCCTCTTTCGATTAGGTGTGAGGGGAAGGAGGGCTTGAAATAAAAACATGAAATTAACAACAAGCAACCTTATAATTAGCACTGGAGCTGTGCTGCTCACTACAGCCCCTTGCCTCTCCATGTTGAAGCTGTGCCTGACACAAGACATAAAGATTAGAAGTAGGTCATACGAGTAGCTCATGAATAGTTAATAACTATTTAGCTACTGTCTTGAGTAGCTGTTGGGAAAAGGGTGTGGGGGGGAAACAACCACAAACATTAATCTATAGCAGCAAATAATCCATTGCCTCATGTTTCCAAATGGGCCAATGGACAGAAGCCCATTTAAAAGGGTAGTTTTTAAAGAAGTGCATTTCTGAAAAATGCAAAATGAGACAGTAGTTAAGAAAAATGGCTTTTATTTGTGCAAAACACAGAGGGGGTGGGGGGAGAGGGAAGCAGGAATATACTTGCTCTCTGGAAAAGACAGTTAACATTGAAACCATGAATGCATTAATTTTCCTGACTTGTTATTTAGAGATCTGTTCAATTAATGACTAATGAAAAGAATGAAATGAGAAATACAACTCCACTACTGTTTTGCCAGAGAGTAAGTTAAAAGATAACTGTCATGAGCCATAAACATTCATCACACTTTCCTTCACCTATTGTATTTTAAATTGGTGATTGATAATACTAATACAACTGAACGCAGGGACAATGTATGCAGTAGGTTTACACGAAGGGTGGACTAGACACTAAATACTGTATTCTACTACTGCCTCTGCCAGAGATTTCTCAGTCCTCTGACACACCACACACTGGACATGAAGGAATTTATTGCTAAATATGCTGAAAAGAAACCAATAGTACGTGCAATGGTGCACAAGCTAGCTGTGTTAACATTTTAAAAAGAGCTGACTGCCTAGCTCTTACTGAAATTACAAATTGGAATGTGTCTGTAAAACAGAAAAAGCCATTTGTTAAAGTGAGACTGAGGTTCCTAATGAATTGTGCGGCTAAAATTTTTACCTGATGTCCAGAAGTTATCAAGTAGTAAGGCATGGTGTAATTCACAGCCAAGTTTACTCTGCAGTAATTTTCTTGATTGCCTATGTCCTGAGTTTCTCCATTTGTGAAGTGAGTATTGCAAAACTTAACTCCCTCCTTCGCAGGCTTTTCTGAGGCTCACTTAACTGTGAAAACACTAAATGCTGAATCAGTCCAAGTGGTAACCCCCTCTCCTAACATTTGCTAAGAGCTGCAAAAGCATTTGTACTTCCACCCTTCACACACATAACTCATACATATCTGTGTCGGAAACCTACGCTGACACTAAGGGGAAAGATCCTTCTTCATGAAGCACTAGGGACACAACTGGCTCAATCTATAATCCCCCACTCAGCTCCAGGGAATGAAGTAGAAAATCTGCAGCTGATTAGAAGTCTTTTTTTTTCCAACATATTTTGGCCAAAGCTAGTATCTTATCCAGCTTTTCCCCTAAGCATACTGCTATCTTAAACAAAGAGAAGAAAACTCTGATGAGGATCAGACTCTATTGCAAAAAATTATTCTACTTTATTCCAATGAACATCACATTGATTTTATTGTCTTTATGTCTCTGTGCTTAGAGAAACAGAAATTTCCCCCAGGTATTATTGTTATCATCCTCTCTTATGAAGTTTTTGTCAATAATTGCACCATATTTTTCCTAATGTAACATGACACTATTAACTTTTTAGGATGAAATGAAGAGAATGCCTGAAGAGATACCGTATATTTCTACAAGTTATTAAAATTGCAGCTGAATTACAGATATAACTATTTAGTTAATTATCTTAGTGAAAATAACAGCTCTGAATATTCTCTTTTAGACGAGAGAAAACCAGCAGTTATATGAAATCAAGGAAATTGCACATTTGAAAAACCACTGTGAGATAAGTGCCACTTAGAACAGGTATAAAATACTCTTGTTTCTGGGCTTTTTTGGGAAGCTTTTTTCTTTCTGTTTGGATTGGTTTTTTGTTTGGGTTTTTTTTGGCTTTGTTTTTCCAATGATAGACTGGGATTTTTCAGGTTTGGAGAAGAGGTAGATGAGGGAGCATATGACAAATATTTTGTAACCATGGAGATGGTGGACAAGCCCTGCAGTACCAAACCTGGTAGGGGCTCCAACAGCACAAGGGAGCTGAGAGAAGCAGTAAGAGCAGTACCTCTCCTCACTATGGGTAGTAAACCTCTGGGGAGTGAAACCTGCCACAGGTAGCTGAGGTAGGCAGGACCAGAACATTCAGAAAGCTACCTTCGAGCATGGACATGAAAAAGATGAGGTGAAGTGTGTGTGCCTTGACACAGCAGATATGGATGCTGAGGGAGTGTCAAGCAGTAGACTGCAGGAAGAACCAGGCTGCCATGGTCTCCTCAATAGATCCTATCGCCTCTGACAGAGAGAGTATTGTGCTAGATATACACAGGTCAGCTCCATCAGGAGATTTCTTAAGTTCTTTTGTTCTAAAAAATATTTCACTATATCCTTTAATAAATAAGAATATGTGTAAAAAGTGGAAAAAAACCCAAAAGTTATATTTAGATATGGTAAGATATAGCAAACCAGATCAAGGGAAACAGAGTATTTTAAAACATCACATGCATTTCTGATTTAGCTTCACTCTGGTATAGACATCTGTGGCTTTTGACCACAAAATTACAACACAACTTTCTGACATGGTAAGAATTTGTGCTCCTTGTCAGAATTTACCTGTTAATATGCAGAAGGTGTTAGATAGAGCATACTCTAAATTTCTTATGAGAGGGAAGGCGAGAGGCCAGACATTAAGAACAGCTGCAGAAGCAGCCAAAACCCAGTGTGCTGGGTGGCATCTGTAACAGAAAAGCCACCCAGGTCACCATCCTCCCTCAGATGCACAGCCTCCCTCAATGACTCTGGAAACACTCACACCTCAATTATGCCTTATCATTCCCAGTCACATTAATTTTGGATGACCAACCAATAGAGGCAAATTCAACAAGCACTTTTGGCCAGTTCTGGTGCTGTATGCACTGTCGTTTTGTACCTCTCTGTTTTGTTTCAGGATCATAGTCCTTTGATTATCCACACTGTCCCAGGGCCAAAGATGCACTTCATGGCAAGTGCTAAGCTATATGAATGTGAATGATTCCTCCCTTCCCTCCCCTTCCCTCTTCTCACAGCTAAAAAATGAAATTTATCCTGCAAGGATTCAGTCTCCCACCTCCACAGATGCCAAAATATGCTCACGTGTTGGATTTGAGCTCTGCAAGACTGCCAAGTTCAGCCTTGTAAGTGCTAACAGACAAAAACGTCATACTTGTCAGAATTCAGGCCTTTACTCCAGAATGAAATTTCAGAATTTCTATCAACAAGCACTGAGGAAGTAATAAAAATGTTAAAATTCACAAGTTTGGGGTTTTTGTTGTTGGCTTTTTGTTTGTTTGTTTGTTTTTAATGGATTTGTCCCAGGCTGGACATTTTCAAGAAAATGAAAGTATTTTGGAAGAGCATAGGATGCTAATGGAGAATAAACAGATAGGAAAAGGGGGCTTCAGCAAAATAGATGCCCTCTCTGATCATAATCTCATTAATATATTTGAAATTTCAAATATTTTACTGCCTAGTTTCAGACCTGATTAACTTACAGAGATATAGTTTTCATCGGTAGATGTTGAATCCTTCAATCCAACAAGTCTTCTTGGGGAACTCTTGTCAAGATGGGAACTCAGGTTGGGATGCATCTTGAAAATTATGATGGCTGCCACAAAACAAACCGGCTGATGCAGTTGGCTTGGCAAGACAGGTAGATGAATAGAAGGAATGAGGATCCAGCTTATTCTTCAGTGGTTTGCAATAGTGTAGCAAAACCTGCTTCCTGTTACCATAGCTTTTCCTGATTTATGTTCTGCCATCTATCCCGGTATTTCATTCTTATTGTGACTGGGTGGAAGTGTAAGAATGTCACTGAGGGACTGTCTTTAACATTACTTGTAATGGGAGAAAACCGCTGCTCTTTCATTTTTGTAAGAAAGAAGAATCAAAAATGGCCCAAGCAAAACTGCTGGAACACATGACATCCTATACAGGAGCAAAATGTGCAGTACTGAACTTGCTGTTCTTTCCAGAAAAACGTCTAGCTAGCATCAGCACAGAAGAAATTCACAACCAAATTAAAATGGCAGAGTGCCAGATAGTACTTCAGTGCTTAAGGCTGTTGTAAATTTTTTATTAGAGATGTCTGTGCATCCCAAAGGTCAAAGCCATTTCCACTGACCTAGCAGTCATGGGTACATGGCAGCTCTCAGGTTTGCGCAGGAGCGGAGGAAAGGCCAGTCACTGAGTAACTCTGTAGTATGCATTGCAGCTGTCATTTCAGTCTTCTTAAATTTTTGTTCAAAGATGCCTTACTTTAATAATTTTCTTATTTAAACCACAGGGACTGATCTGTGTGGTCATGTAGGAAGAACTGATATGCCCCTCAGTGAGGGTCAGTTATCATCTCACCTTGCTGTCGTGATAAATTATGCTGGTTTGTTTTGTGGCAGCCGTCATAATTTTCAAGAAGCATTCGAACCTGAGTTCCCATCTTGAAAAGACTTCTCCAAGAAGACTTGTTGGATCGAAGGATTCAATATCTACTGATGAAAACCATACCTCTGTAAAACAAGCAAAAGCAATTTCTTACTGCATTTGAAGTTTTTAATAGGTGGCTGGAGAGAGTGCCAATCAAAGAAGAAAGGTAGCAATCTTGCTGTAGTTTACTAGGTAACTGAGGGACCACATGTACATATGACATTGAAAATTATCAAAGTGAAACAAGCCAAAGTTAACTTAAACTTGCAAATGAAACTCAGCATATAAGCAACCCACTCTATCATCTTGTCTTCAGCTCTTCAGTACAGACAGATTTTGCTTTTTCCTTCAAACTGCACAATTCTTTCTGAAAGTCATCAACTAATCTCAGCTTCTACAGAGTGTGGAATAACTTTGCATCCCTCAAAAATCCCAGCACCTCAAGGGGTCAGAACCTTTATCCCCAAAATAAAAATAGTCCAGAAGTTCAGCTTTCTGCTATGGAGTCAGAAGTACCACAGTTTTAGATTTATAGGCAATATTTCATTAAGGATAAAATGCTGCCATCTGTCTTTGCTGTTGTTTGCTTGTTTTATCTTTCTCTTAAAAAATCCGAAGGCCTGTTTTGAAGCCTGTGAGATCCCATGAGTGGAAACTGTGCATGACAAGAAGCAGAAAGTTCCTTAAAAGACCATCCAATAAGCCCTAAAGTAAAATTGAGTTGTATTCACTTTAAGATTATCTACAGAGATTCCACCACTGAAAAACAAGTTCTCAGGAAATTGTAAATACAAAAGCCAGGCATTTGTGATGATTTTAAGAACACATGTGTGCTGTCATGAAGGAGCATCATTCCATTTTCATGGAGTCACAGACTTTAAAGGCCAGAAATTACTTCCTGAAAAACACAAGCCAGAAAACTTCACCCAATATATTTTGTTCATGGTATTTCCTTTCTTTAAATGAATTGCAAGTAGTATTAACTTGATAGGGTGATTAAAATAGTTTCCATAGACAGTTTTAGGCAATGACATTCTTTGAATGAATACATACACAATTGGTCAAACTCTTCTCTGGTGGATTTACACTGAATTGGAATTACAGATGCCACACAGCTGCCCCAATGGCATGTGCTGGGAAAAAGGACACCAATACAGTATGTTTTGTTTGTACAGACACCCAGTAAATGCAGGGCTTGATCTCAAGTATCTTCAGCTCATTCAGGTAGTCCAGTGTCTTGTGTGTTAATATTATCTTCCCCATAACTGTGGTATTATCAGATTTGCATCAAGGGCTTGTGAAGCAAACAAGGCAACACACACAGACAAGTGCACACCGTATATTTGCGAGTCCATGGTCACCATATCAGATTGCAGACTCCCGCACAATGTTATGCTGAGAAACGAGAGGTGAGGGAGACAGCACGCCATCCAGCAGGCTGAACCTGTGTGGCGAACAGAAAGCAGTGCTGGAGGATTTTATCTTGAAATCTTATCTTTTCTATCTTAAAAAAGATTCTCTGGGTCTAATCTACCAAAGCCACCTTTTTTTCCTCAATTATTCTCTGTCAGTTTTCCAGTTTTGTTTTGGTTCAATCTCTTTTTTTTTTTTACTCTTAGACAGTTTGTGTTTTTCAAATCATAACATCTCCAGTACACTGGCACTCAGGATACATCCTCCCTTTGCTCTCTTACTACTTTGCTTTAATTAGCAGTCTGTAAATAGAAGGGTCCTTTCCTCAGCTGTCAACAAACTGAATTGGTACAGTCTAACTCGCTGATTTTCCATGCTTTTCAACAAGATACAGCCTGTGATACAGCTGAGCAGTTGCCTGCAAATGGCTACAGCTTTCCATCTTTTTCAAGACCTGATGTAAATCTCAGCTGGAAAGGATCCAGGAAGAACAAATATCACTGTACAATCACACGAAGGCTGCACACTGTACGTGCTATCCAATGAACTATCTGTGTGCCTCATACCCCCAAAATCCTATGTTTTGCTTCCACATTTTGGCAAGCAGAGACTTTCCTTCCTCATCTCCTGAGCTGGCTTCATTGCTGCCTTGCCAGAGTCTCGCGTGGCAGCCAGGGAGGCTGCTCCTTCCCTGTCAGTGCCTCGCACACACTCACAGCAGAGAAGCCATTTCCCTTAGAGACTTCTGTGCTGCACCCTGTAACAGGCTTATAAACCCTCCTCTGGTCCAAGAAGAAGAAGAAAACGGGGGCAAAAAAGACCCTAATTAGCTAGATGTTTTGTTCAGCTACTCTGTGAGCTGGGATGAAAGGTTTATTACTTTTATGACTGCCTTTTTATCTAGGGAAAGGGGAGTCAAAGGGTATTCAGAGAAGTGGGTGTGATTTCTTCAAGGGGAAGGCACAAGAAAGATCATCATGTGTCTTAATTTCCATGTTATCTCAGAGAAAGGTCAAATGCCATTATTTATTTTGAAACAAAAAATTGTGAAGATGTGAATAAACGATTATGTTTCTTTCTCTCTCCTTGCTCTCATTTCCTGCCCTGGAATGGCAGTGGATCAGCTGAGCCATAGCATACCCAGCACAGACACTACAACATTCATCTTGGTGGGGATGAGCTGTTTAGGTTAAGGCAGAAAATGTGCAGTTTATTTAACTCAAAACAGACATATGACCTTCAGATGACAATATCATGATCGGCTTTGACACAGGAACAGAAATGATCAGACAGATGTAAAAAGTTCAGAAAAGTTCTTGCAATGGGGATCATTTCTTCAGTAAAGATTCATTCACTGTCCACAGTTTGCAGATGCAAAATAGTTTAGTCTCATTGTCTGATAGCTGTAGGTGGGATGCCTTCCAGACAATATCTGATTAGATGGCATGGTATGTCTTACAAGAATTAAAGTCAGTTGTACATTAATGAGGTCACCCCTCAGTCTCCTCTTCTCCAAGCTAAAGAGACCCAGCTCCCTCAGCCTTTCCTCATAAGGGAGATGCTCCACTCCCTTAATCATCTTTGTGGCCCTGCGCTGGACTCTCTCCAGCAGTTCCCTGTCCTTCTTGAACTGAGGGGCCCAGAACTGGACACAATATTCCAGATGAGGTCTCACCAGGGCAGAGTAGAGGGGAAGGAGAACCTCTCTGGACCTACTAACCACCCCCCTTCTAATACACCCCAGGATGCCATTGGCCTTCTTGGCCACAAGGGCACAGTGATGGCTCATGGTCATCCTGCTGTCCACCAGGACCCCCAGGTCCCTTTCCCCTACACTGCTCTCTAATAGGTCATTCCCCAACCTGTACTGGAACCTGGGGTTGTTCCTGCCCAGATGCAAGACTCTACACTTTCCCTTGTTATATTTCATTAAATTTTTCCTCGCCCAACTCTCCAGCCTGTCCAGATCTCGCTGGATGGCAGCACAGCCCTCTGGCTTGTCAGCCACTCCTCCCAGCTTGGTGTCATCAGCAAACTTGCTGATAGTACACTCAGTTCCCTCATCCAAGTCATTGATGAATATATTGAATAGTATTGGTCCCAGAACTGACCCTTGAGGCACTCCACTAGATACAGGCCTCCAACCAGACTCTGCCCCATTGACCACGACTCTCTGGCTTCTCTCCTTCAGCCAGTTTGCAGTCTACCTCACCACCCGATCATCCAGTCCACACTTCCTCAGTTTTGCCGTGAGGATGCTGCCCCATTGTAGCTATCAGGTGTCTCACAGTTAGGTGAAAAAAAAGATGGCATCGAAGAGTTAAAACTCAGGAAGATATTAATGCCTGAGCATTCTAAGAAGTCCTTTGCCTGCTTTATAGAACACAAAAAATGTACACAGTTGAAAATATAGCTGGCATTAGGCTGATTACAGTTTAATTAAAACTGCAAATGTGTGACATATTTCTGTGGATTAGAGCGCCTCTATTTATTGGACAAGCAGTGCTCTCAGCTCAGGTGCATCAGCAGCAGCACTGCCATTGTCAAAAATTATGGACCTGCAGTTCCTGAAATCTTATTAGGCTTGACACTGTCTGTGGAATCCCTAACTGGGACCAGTAATAAGAACCTCTGTTCCTATCAGAAATTTATGTCTTTCCTCTGCAATAGACAAGAGAGGGCAGAGGCTTCAAGAAACTAATTGAAAACAGAACTGTAACTAATCTGTTTATCTAATTTTTACCAGATGTGCTAAGGTAATCTTGCAGAAGGAATCAAATGAAATCAGCACAAGCACCACTGCTTCGCTGAACTTTGGGGACCGCTGAGCATAGAAGTAAGCGTTCAGAGACCAGAACAAAAAAGTAGTAGATTGTAAACCTTTTTTTCTGTTATGAGCAGGGCAATGAAGTGAGACTACCTGGTTTTTCCCAAACTGATCTTTTTTACTTACCTTGCTGGGCAATCTTACAATACGAGATCAGACCACAAGTTCAGTGCTGTGCAGTGCAATTTATTGGATGTATGATGTACAAGTGTACATTTCAGAATATGAAATGATGTATGAAATAAAATATTATAGTCCACTGCACTGAGAACAGAGGGAGTGCTGAATAGACACTGGTAGTGGCATTGACAGATTGAAGAATCCAGTTCAGCACAACTGGTATTGAGTTTTTCAAATCCTATAAATCATATGAAAAATATTCTCTGACTAAACCCTTCTGGGTTTTTTTTTGAAGCAAAAGAAGCCTAGCAGAGAGAACAGCTAATTGTCATACTTTTATTCTGAGTAAAAGTTTTTCCTCCCCAAAACCTTTGCAAAGAATGTGAAATGCCTCTCCCTAAACTGTATTTGCACAACATGTTCCGATTACATATTGCTCTTCAATATTAAATCAACACAACGATTTTCACTTCCCACGTCTCCATTACATTTTATCCTTCCAGAGTTTGTTGGCAAACTTCCTGTCCCCTCATGTCCTGCCAGAATTAGGCCATACCTGTTGCTGTGGAATTGGAAGAGGAAACAGATTATGAAACGCGCTGTTGATGGACAGGGTGGGGATACATGAGTTCACAGATTCAACTGCCACAAATGGGTTTTGCTGAACAAAGGATTTTATTTCAACTAAGCTATCAAAATTGAAGGGTGAATAAGTGGCTGATAATCAAATATTCCCATTTGTGCGGGCTTGCTTATTTATTCTGGAATTGTAAAATATGTATGAGTGTATTTAGATCCAGATCCCAAATCGTTCTAGTTAAAAGATATGGCTAAAGGCAATTTAACTTTTTAAAAGTTCTTGCCTTTGCCTTTCTTGCTCATATCATCACCTGTCACATCCTTCTGCCACCTTAACAACACAAAATATTGCTGACAGAGGTGTACCAAACAAGGGTTATAAATATGTCTAAAGACATAAGGGAATTTAATTACAAAAGATGCAAAATGGGATTAGCATATAAAGTTTTTTGATTGATCTACCAGCAGACTGATAGAATACTGTTCAAGACTTGCATTCATTTTTTTCTGATAACAGTAACATCCTTTTTCCTCAACTTCCCCCACACAAATTCCAATATTCTACTTGAAATACAAGCATGTCATTTTTGTTACAAGAAATTTCCGGTTTAGTTTGTGGGAAAAAACACTTATATTCAGACCTGACTTGAATCATGGTGGTTTAGTTGCATAGTTAGATGATTTTTTTTGGATAAACAAAAAAATAATTAAAAAGGACATTTTGGTTGGGAATAATATTTGAAAAACAGATTAGTAGGTAATTCTAGCAGTAGAAGAAAAATAAAACAAGATCATTAACAGTGTTGAAGCTTTACTAGACAGATTAACAAAAAGTTTTATTTTGGAAATGCTGGCACTCTTAGTTTCAATATACAATCTTACAAGTACTGTTTTTGAATTATCTTACCTTTTTATTGAAAACCGGCCTATACTACTTAGGAGAGGGACAGAAAAAAAGACTAAAAAAATAATAATGAAACCTTATTGTGGGCTGACATTAAATTTCTCAGGCTTCCTTTTTCCTGAAAACTTGAATTGTCAGTTTGACTAGGCAATTGCTGTCTTCCCACCTTTACTTAACTGTACAAAATAAATACACCCTACTGTACATTATATAGTGCTTTCCACAATACGTCTTTTCAGTACTTCAATGAATTTCTGATGGCACTGAAGACATTTTGGAAGTATTCACTTGGTTTGTTATGTGGATTAGTGTGTCTGTGATAAGGATATTGCGTACATTGGTTCAGTGGAATTAGTGAACAGCATCTTTTCCCACTGGAAATGTAACTAAATTAGAAAGACTAGTGCCTGGCTTTTGTATCAGATGTGGGAAGAAAAGTTAGCCCTTTTCTGTCAGGAACAACAACAAAAAAATAACTTCATCATTACAGAGTGGCAATTGTTGTATGTTGCATTTACAGATAATGTATCTTTTTACAGCAGGAGTTTTTGTTTCTGCGGGAACTATAAAGAACATCATTCAGTGCAATTTCCGTCTTTATTTTAGCCTTGGAGCTTGTTACCTTTCTCTTTTTTTTTTCTGCTCTGTGGTACTTGTAGCAGTGGATCAGATAAAAATCTTAGCTTAAACGAATTAATGTATGATAATTACAAATGGTGTAAAAAGCTGACCCAGCCCTTTATTTATTTTACCTGCATCAAATACAAATGAAAAGACATGGTGTTTGATAAAATGTTTCTTTTTGTCTGTGAATCTACTGCATGCAATGTTTGAGGTGACATTGACTATACGACATGAGATAAAAGCAAATTTTCTTTTTGTGACTTTTCCCTACCTGTCACTTTTTGTATTACAGAAGTGTATTGGTTTTTTTATATCAGATAAGGCTAAAATAAATAAAAATACATATTGGACTGTAGGCAACACTTGGTCAGAGTTAACTGCAATAACTTTATTTTTTTAAAGTGTGGACTAATTTTATTGCCAGTAACAACATTAGTGGTTATTCGTGTTAAGATAAGGGCAATAAAAATCTAATGATCCAGGATATATGATTGACAAAAAGATCATGAAGGAATTTCCCTCTTGCTTACTTATATTTCACATTACATAAATGGTCAGATACATTATAGGATTTTGGAAGCTGTTTCTGAAACACTGAGTCTGATTTATCACCAGAGGCAAAATGCCAGACTGGATGCATCAGAGATCTTTTCTCTTAAGAAATGCTTCAGTCTCTTTCAAGAGACTGTCCATATGTGCACTCATACTGTAAGCATATGTCTACTTCTCTGAGTTGAAGACTTCTCAATTTGAGCAGTATCCAGAGGATCGCTATCATGTCCTACCCCTACCTGACATAAACTGACTGAGGCTGCCTCTGCTTGCTCAAGGGTAATTTGTGGACAGGTTTTGAACAGCCACCTAAGCAATTTGGCCCTCTCTTTCAATCTAATTGTTTCTTTTTGTGATTTGGTTGTCCTGATTTATTTTCTGAATGCAATTTAGTTCATACGTATTGAATTTACCTTGCTTCTCTTCTCTACCCACCCGCAGGCAGGAATTTTCTTATTCTTACCAACTGTGTTGCACCTTGTTCAAAGTTATGAGTAGATGTGTCTTCCCTGAAGCCAGTTATGGCCATTATTCCCATGGACATACAGTTGGGCCTCAAATATAAGCCAGGCAAACCTGGTACTTCACCACCTCAGAAGTGCTTATTCCTCTCCATCACCTAGATATTGTGCTCTGCATCTGTCTAAACACAGGTGGGAAGAGACCCATCTGAGGTGTTTATTTGCCTACCACAGCCTCAGAAAAAGTAATGCTTTCAGCAAGTCTATCATTTGCAAATACTGTGCGTGTATGTCTAGATACGTGAGTACACGTATCCCATTTCTTCAGACTGTTACTACCTATTTATGGGGTCTCAAACTTTTTCTTTAAATTGAAAAATGAAATTTAAGTATCCAAAGATGGTGGGGGGATGATTAAAAGCGGAGAATGGCATCCATTTATCCTTCAGTGTCGCAGAGGTCTTACTTGGAAAGGCGAAGAAAGAAGTGGTACTTCAGCCAATGTTACTGCCACTTCTAAAAGCAAGGAACAAAGGTGACAAGGCAGTGCCTCAATATTCTATTGAATCCTAACTGCTATTATGTCAGTCATAATACAGCTGCCATGTTTCCGTAACATTTTCATGTGCTCTGTGTGTGCTCACATCCAGGAAAAATGAGTTCAGCACGTATGTTGTGTTCTGTTCATCTACAAATGACACAACCCTACTTTTCTTCCCAGTTTTTTGTGTCAAAAAAAGGATGTGCTAGGAGAAGCCTAGGCATATGGTAACCTTAGCTCTCAGAGACACTATATTCCACTGAAACCAAGATCGGCTGTGTATAGATTTTTTCATTCCTACCATAAAACTAATGTTATTTTTCAGTCACTGATGTTAATCACCCATCTTTATGTCTAGTTTTCTTTTTTAATTTTTTCTCTCAGTCAAATCCCAATCCATTACATTCTGAATAATGCTTAAGCCAAAGTGAACAAATATCCATGAACATTTAGCTACAACCACTAGATACATAGATTAAATGTTTTGTTTTGGTTTTCAGTCGTGGTCAATCTCAAAGGTGAAATGACCTCTTTCAGTTGGAAAAATTCATTATGAGTGTTAAGGAGGAATGTTTACGTGGTTTAAGTAAATTAGTGAGAATTGGAAGTCTCTAGATAATGCTAATTTTCCTTTGGCTTCCAAAAATGCATTATCCAAGGATGCTTTCCAAAAATTCATTATGGTTTTAATCCAATCCAGTCCTACCAGAGCTGCACATTTCTTTGATGAATTGTTGTTTGCATTAACTGACAAAGTAGAGTCATCCTTCAGGCAGTCATTGAAACCCTTTTCACAGACTCAGAACGTAGTGTTGATATACATTTAACATGGATATGTAGGAACAGAATCTTGAGCAAATGCTATTTTGATGGCACTTTATTTTTAAACAAGTGTAAAGGAAGAAACACTTCACAGTTCTGCTTCTTCATACATTTATACAGTAATGTAGTGGTCAGTTCACTCTCCAATGGATTTGAAAAAAACAGGTTAAATTCTCTCCTCTGCACATGAGAATTTACATCTTCTATATTCCTGGAGACTATGCAGTCTATTAGAGTATTCTGGCTTGATACCAGAATATAAAGATATTTCAAGTTCCTACACCGCATGGAAAATAATTCTGAAGTAATTAGGGCAGGAATAAAGAGCACAAGTTGAAGCAAAACACCCTAGTTGAATAATTAGAACTTTCTTGGAAGAAAGAAAAATCTCATCTTGTAGCTCCATTAAAGCCAAAGTGAGGTTTCCTAAGGACTCTTTAATATGAGATATTTAAAATAGTTTGGAGTAGAAACTGGCTTACAGGATGCTTCTGTTAGAACTTCTACTCCTTAATGAAAGGAAGTTACTACCAATACAGAACACTTTTTAGAGGAGCTAGTCCCCCACCATTTTTCCTAGTCAACACAGCATACTCCCAAACACAGTACAGGAAACCAGCACACTATGGCATGGTTCATTAGTCCACTCAGAAGAGCCTAAAAAGTAACTAAACACAACATTTCAATATTAACCCAAGGCACCTTCCAAAAGATAGCGAAAGTAGTTTTGCCAGGCTCCCTCTGTCGTCAATACCTGGAGACAGGTTCCTCCACAGCATTTCAGACCAAGAGATTGACTTCAGTGTTCCTCTCATGAGGAGACTTTCTGCTTATATAGACTACAGGGTGACACTAGCTTTCTTTGGCCAACTTTTTCTTTTATACTGCTCCCTCAAAACTCTAGTTCTTTTTTGGATTTAGTTTCTGCCCAGTCTTGCAGGGTTAGCGATGCATGAAAGGAGAAGGCTATTCCAGAATTAAGGAAGGAGAAACATGTTACTCAGTCCAGTTTTAGATCACTCATTCAGGTCACTATAACCCCTCGCTGTGCCAGCCTCTGATATACCTGTGCTTAGTGAACATATTGCAGCTGCATGTGTAGATCAATCATATACAAGCCGATTAGAAAGGGGTCTGGAGCAAGGCAAAACATGTTCCCCTGAGGAAAAAAAAAAAAAAAAAAAAAAAAAAAGGAAAAAAAAAGATATATTTTTTTCATGCACACATTTTCCCACCCACACGTTTGGAATGGGGATATAGGTCATTTTCTTATTTCACTCTCAGTCCAAAAAAAGTTAAAACACTTAATTACAAGATACTATATGTAACTGGGGAAATTAATCTAAACCAGAGAACTCTGATATTGCCAAGAACAGAAACAGTCAAGCTAAGTGCATGTAAAGAGCTCACTTATGTTATAGCGTTGCTTCTCAACCTGTGAGGTGTGCCTTTCTCGGTGAGGTAGATGGAAATACACATGAGGCATGTGCTGGAATGAAGCACAAAGGAGATACTAACTGGTTGTGAGTGAAGCACAGGATGAATTACTTGTGAGGTACTGTTTGGCAGTGCTTAAGTTCAGGTGAAGCTGAGTTATTTTCATTCCACTGTGGTCCTACACTGTAGAATTATATTCAGTAACTGCATAAAAGTATTATTTCTGATTATAGCTAAAATATGATAGATTCTGGAAGGTCTTTTTGCCTAATGGCATTCATCCAGAGTTCATGAAATGTTCTCCTTTGGGGTTATGCAGTGATTTCCAAAAAATTGATTAGAGACTGTTGTATGTTTGCCCATATTAGATTGAGTGCACCTCATTTTCTCTAAACAGGAAGATACAATCACCCCCAGGTCAGTCTGGGAGTGATGGAGACTGCCTTGAAATGCTGTAGGCACAAGGTAAAGAGCTATGAATGAACCCTCATTTGCAGAAATCAAACAAGTTTGTCAATAAATAGTGCAAGAAAAGAGGTAAAAGTTCATACCAAGTATAATCTCTTAACAAACTTACATCTAAGAACAGGTTTAAAGGTTTGGTTCATGCTAATCTGTTTCAAACCTTCCTTAATAAGATAGCTTGAATCTATGTAATCAAACTGAAAAACTGGATTGCAGACACAGATTTTGAATTTGGAAGCACCTAGGGCTTTGGTTTTAGTCTTGCTGTAAAGTTCATAACTGGATCAAAGCACAGAGTTTGGGGCCTGTCCTAAATGGTTTTATGATCTATAGTATAAGAAATAAATCTTAAAATGTAGTACATCTACATCCTACACTTCTTTGTTAGATTCCTGCTCCATCATAAACAGATGCATTGTCTCCTTTTAGCCTTTATTTAAAGGTATAAATTGTCTTATTGCTCCATCACATTTCCAGATGTCAATAGTGATCCTGGGAATGGTGCTGTACGAGAGTCAGGTTTTTTTGCATTGGTATGCGTTAGAGGTTACCTGAATTTTCACCCATATGAAGCAAACTTCCTCTTGATTAATTAGTCCCCTGATTGTCCTAACTAGTACCAGTTCCTAAAAAGCAAGAAAGGTGCAAAAATCAAGCTTACTAGCACAGACTAAGCACATTCACATTTCTTTGGTGCTCTGACAAGTGATAACTTCTTACCCTTGTTCACATGCAAATGTAGAATATCAAGTCTTTTCTTTTATTGCTCTGTAATTGCTTGAAAATGCTGCAATATTTATGCCATTTTTTCTTAGTTTTCTAACATATATATGCTGTTTTCCAAGCAGAGACATTATTTAATGGAAGAAAGACCACATTAGAGCTGCCTTAGTGGTGGTACTCTGTTCCTGTACAAAAAACTCTTGACTCCAAAATGGCTCAGTGAACCATAGTTCTGGAAAAATTCAGAACTATGGGAGTTTGTATTTCTTCTTCAGTGTCAAATAGCAAGTACTGGAAACTTCCTCAGAGGCAAATCCTTTCATTTCTGAAAGTCAAGTTGTGTTTCCTTGTCCCAAACCGCTGCACAATTCACCAAGTAGCTCTATTAAGGCCAAGGCGAAGTTTCACATTACAGTTGAGTTGACAGGTTGTGCCACCAAAACAGCATTCTCTCTCCAAACCAAGGCCTTTGACTTTGTGCCCATTCTTCTTCCCCCACACCAGCCCTGGTCACAGCTGACCACACAGTGAAGAACAGTCAGCAGAAAATGATCCCACTCCCTTTCTTTTTTTTTCTTTTTTATTAGCTCAGTTAGATCTAGCCCTTGAAAACGGTTCACCCATTAATGCCACAGAGACAGAGGGATGGTTTTGCTGGGAATGGAGAAGTGTAAGGGGAGGAGGCAGGATGGGTACCTCTTAGGGAGAGCGCATGTGAAATTCTACCCTGAAAAGCAGAGTCAGGTACTGCTCACTGTAATGAAAAACAGGGCCTCTGGCTTATTTCGTTAATCTTAATGAAACAGGCTCAATTGTGAACCCTTCACCATGGCTATATTCAGGAATCCATACACACTGAAAGGATATACAAATGGGCAGAGGGCTACCACATCGCTTGTGCAGAGGGACCCAACAAGAAGAACTGGCAAAGTGATCCCTTATTGCAAATATGCAGCTACTGAAGTTCCCCAGCCATGCTGTGCGTGTACTGTCAGCTGCAGGCAGCTCACCCCAGAGTCGGGGTACACTGGCTGTGTGCCTGCCCTCCGCCTAGGGAAGGGGCTGGGGCTGGGGGCTGAAATGCCTGGAAATTCCTGCTGACATTGGTCGCATTGGTTGAATGGCAAGCAGCAGAGTCTACTGTTAAACTGTTCCTTCTTTCATTTAATAACGACTATCTGTATGTCAAAGATGTGTTTTCATCATCTAATGACTAAAATATCCCATAGTATAATAACATTCTTATTCTCAATTATTTGCAGAGTTTATATCTCCTATTTTTAGTAGAAAGGAGGAGCTCACATCCTTATTTACTAAGCACTGCCATTTGAAAGAAGAATTAACACTGCTGAATATCGCTGCATGGTACTGTCGGGCTTAGTAAGCCCACATTATACTTCTTGTTATTCTTTTTATTATTCTCCCTCAAGTTGCTGAAGCACTTAAAAGTCCCAGTAAAAGTGATATTCAACTATACTTCCTGCTATACAAACAAGACAGTCCTTGTTCATAAGAAATTCTGTAACATCTGTCCCTGCATGTTACAATTTATTTGCATGCCTTCTGAGTTTCAAGTCAGTGACACTTCTACTCTTCTATTAATATCTCATCTTACTTGAATATTTATTCAGAGTTGCATTTAATTTTCTGTGCAGAAGCTGCTTTTTGCAAACATTAAAGGCAATTTCCTGTATTAATATAAATCTCTATAATATGTGTTGTTTACACCTTGTTTGAGGAAGTGACCAGGATACAGTAGTTAGAAAGCAGAAACAGTGTGGAATCAGAAAAAAAGACAACTTATTTTGCAACATTTTTGATGCAGACAAATCAGGAAGTAGAGATTTTGCTAAAGAAAGCATGCTGTTGTTAGGCAATCTTCTGCTTTGTTTCTGGAGCGTGTATCTGCTCACTAACCCACAATTCTCACTGGAGAACAGATCAGAAAAGAAAGATGTTTTCCTTAATTGTTTTCTATCTGTGAAAAAGTACAGAGAGACAGACTCACAAAATATGAGAAAACAGCAAAGAGAGAATGAGTGATAAAGAAAGTAAAAAATGTTTCCATGGCTTCTATATATGATAAATATGAAATATCTTTAATGACCATAATATATATTTTCTAGGCACAGCATTCTCTTCTAAATCCTGGATCATTCTTGGCGGTGTTGTATTTTGAGAAATCATCTGCATGTGACACATTGATGAAAGTCAGTGGGAAACCTGTTCCCATGTAGTTTTTAAAGTACTTTTTATAGGAATATTTTAAGATCTGTGGAGCTCTGTGATGTTGTCTCTATTAACTTTCTTCACAATGTCAAAACACTTATAGCATGTATTTTAAAGGGTGTAATATCCATGCAATAAACACTAAAATTTATTTCAAAGGGTAGTAGTAATAATAATTTTTCACACATTTTCAGAAATGTGTAAATCAGTCTAAAAGAATTATTGTTTTTATAACTGCTTCTCCTCCACATTATATTCCACTAAGGTTTTGTCCTCAGTGTTAGTCATATTTATTTTCAGGAATGCCACAGAAACCGCAACTTTAAATTGCATTTGCCTTCAGACATGTAAAAGAAACATATGTTAAAGCAATTAATAAAATTGTGATGTTTGCAGTTCCCTGAAAGTTCCTGCAGTTTCCCACTGCAAGAGTCTAGGCCGACCAAAACAATGAGCATGAATTAAGCTGCTCACTTCAAACTCCGAAGAAAGTCACACAAAAATATCATAGAAAAAGCAGCACATTTTTCCAGAATAATTATTTTCATCCTCCTTCACAATCTCATTCGTGTGATTTCTCCTGGGCACTTGGACTCAAAGCTCTCTGATATCTAAAGACCTCTAGCTGACTTAGCAGAGCTCTGAATGGCCTGGGCTGCTGTAAGGTGAGAGCTAATGAAAAATGTGGCTTGCTCCCCCCTGGTGCCTTCTCAATAAAGTTTGCCAAGCTGCATAAAAAGCAGCAGTTCTTTTTGCAAGGGGAAGTGGGCCTTTGCACACTGCCACTACCAGAATAATCTACTGAAGTTCATAGCAGGCCGTCCAGCGCTGGGACAGGATTTACCTCCTAGTGTGTGATGAGAGATGAGTATTCAAAGCTTTGCTCTGCTTTTTCTGCTTTCCTGGTGTTAAAAAAAAAAAAAAAAAATAGTTCAAGGCTTTCCACTGAATGAATTGTATTGTGAATGTATGTTGGGGGATGAGAAGATGAGGGGGGAGAGATTAACTAGTCATAAGTAGATTCAATTTTACATCCTTAAAGTATGAAGGAATAAGTGAGAAAGAATACTTAACATTAGTTTCTCGTATTAAAATACAAGATTACTTTGCAGTAAAAGGATTGTATTTCAGAAAAACTGAAACGATTTTAACATATATTTCCTCTCTAAAGTCCTAAAGAATGCATATTTAGCAACGATCTTTCCATCTTTGGAGCATGTTTAAAGTACTTTATTTCCTTGGGGTGGTACAGCTACTCCTTGAAAAAGAACGTTTAGTTACTACACTCAGATGCTTTCACACATGAAGGAGGCCATCATAACACCCTGGGACATGTGCATTTTAAAATGGTCTTCAAAGGAAAAGACTTTTTTTTTCATGTCACACTAGAAAATGGTAATTTCCTTGTTGTAACAGTAAATGTACTTCCTTTTATTCATGCAGAGAGTCCAAAAAGGGTCAATTCTTTTCTGTGACTCTGGAGAGCTTCTCTAAATAGAAACTGGCATAAATTTGTGGTTTTTAAGAATTAATAGAACCAGTCACCAATTATCTGTGTACTAAAAGTGTATAACGGTGTGTGAAACAAAGGGTATATAAGCTGGATGTCTGCCTCGACCGCAGAGGCACAAGGACCACGGCACTCAGGTGAGTGACTGCTGTGCAGTCATTGATCTGTTGTGGGTGAGAAGTTGTGGGTAGCCTACATATGGCCCAGCCATGCATTTCCTTTAGTGTTTTGACATGCCATTTAATGTGCCCACTATTCTGTTGCTTTTACTTGTGGTACATTGCCTTGGCTTCTCAGACATGGCTACCTGAGACGTGACAGACAGAAAGGAATGTGCGTACTTGGATGTCACAGGCACAGAAAACCTGATAGGTCCAGGCCAGAGCTGGGCCTATCTGACCCATGTAGGAGCAGAACAACACATGAGATGCCTTGCAGAAGCACTGGCATTTTGGGTGGGTGCCATACAGTTACTAAGGGATACATACAGCCTGTCCGATGCTTTCCCCACAGTGAGCATGGGATGTCTTGAAGAGCCCCTTTCCCCAGGGCTGTGGTGGGGACATCTGGCATTTCCCACCTGCCTGGCATCTTCTGCTGGCCTGGACGTGCCACAGCCACAGACGAATATTCAAAAGCATCAAATACCCTCCCGACTATGTTCTGTAACATAAAGGGAGGACATGTCTGGGGAAAGCAAGATAATGAGAATAATCTTAACCTTAGAGGAACGCATCAGAGTGATAGCATCTTGCACCAGGAAACGAACCCAAGATGAGTAGAAGTAAGTAGCCTGGGTATCAGACACATGATGTCAACAGAGAATCTCACTATGTTTAAAGCTGTGAAAGTAATTTCTGAATTGTTCTGCACATTGTCAGATAAAGAATATAAAGGATTTGGTTTGGTTTGGTTTGGTTTGGTCTGCTTTGGTTTGCTTTGCTTTGGTTTGGTTTGGTTTGGTTTGGTTTTTTTCCTAGCTAGGAATTTATATAATAAAATCCCCCCATGACCACTAAAATATTGGCACGTCAAGCTTTGAAAAAGGTGTTCCCCATCTCATGGAATATATTTTTGGTTTTGATTGAAAGAAAAATAAACTTTCCAAAATACATCTGTATGTAATATTCTTGGTAAAGAGTAACTGAGAGAAAGCATCTGCTACATTCTTTCAAATCCAGGACATGTAAAGAAAAAATTTATTAGAAGAGTTATGTTTGCTTATTTTCTTATCTTCCAGAATAAAAGGAATTTTTTTTTTCCTGCCCAGTATCAGCATACACAATAATACTTATGCTTGAAAGTGTGATCACAGGAAATGTTGCTCAAGGATAAACACTGTTTTGTGGGTGAGAGGAATTAGGATATTTTGTTTCTATCAAAGATACTAGAACAACCATCTGTATGTAGGTTATGATATCCTTAAGCCAGTATCCTTGTCTACCTTGCCAGTGCCTGTGCTGTTGATATTTTTCCTGATAATGTTGCCATCATATTCTTCTATTTCTGCAAGCTAGAGGGAAACTGTTCTATATGCTTTTGTACCAAGTACTTAAAGTATTGAAAAAAAATAAAAATAATTAAAAAATCAGGGTGATACTAAAGAACAAGTGCTAGTGTCTTTTCTCAGCTGATTCAAGATATTTCCTCTACCATTTTCACAGACTCTCAGAATGGCTGAGGTTGGAAAAGACCAAACTCAGCAGGTCATCGAGTAGAAGTGTAAGCCTGTTTCTGGTCTAGCCAAGAACATATTGACAAATTCTCTCCTGACATGAGTCTTGTCTCATGGCTTATTCCCTGCCTTGTGATCTTCCTAGGAAAACAAATAAGTAGCAGTGAGCCTTCTGCTGGAGGAATATTTTTTTTTGTTTAATGGCAAACCAGAGAAGCTACCTAACACCTATTTGTGTTTCTTCTTTTTGCTTTCTCCACAAAGGAGATGAGCACTGGAACAGGCTCCCCAGAGAGGTGTCACGGCCCCAAGCCTGACAGTGTTCAAAAAGAGACTGGACAACACCCTCAGACACATGCTGTGAGCTATGGGGTTACCATATGCAGGGACAGGAGCTGGATTCGATGATCCTTGTGGATCCCTTCCAACTCATGACATTCTATCATTCTATGAAATAAATTGCATTATTTTAAATTACAGGCCAGTTTATAATCACCTATGAAAACTTCTTAAAATACGAGGAAAATAATAATTATACTTTCCATTTTGACTGCCATCCCCATTAAGACCCAAGCACCACAAATATGCACTATCAGCAGATAGAAAGTAAATATCCGAAGCCAGGTGCACTATTTGAGAGGACATGAAAGGCAGGTGGTGACATGGTGGAATTCACTTTTCTGTACTCTGGACTAAAGTCAGGAGCAGCAAGAAGCTGCAAAACATTCCCACCTCAGTGTCTCAGAGCTTACGCTTGCTACTTTCCTGATGACGTCCCAGGATTTGGAATGGACAGGATGGGAATTTGGCAAGATCCCACAGGGAAACACCATTGCTCTCTGAGACTGTGGTTTAAGCTCCCACTGTTTTCACAGGGGCTCCAGCAAGTTACTGTCAGGGCTTCTGGTGTGTTTGTGTGTTCATCATCCCTCTGGTTTTACAGACGAGGAGCTTCAGAACTGAGAAATGGAATGAACTGACCCAAGCAATGAAGGAATGGGTGCCAGAATCAAAAATTAAATCCAGACGAGCTCATGAGGCAATAAATCACAGATGATTTTGGAATGTAAAAACCCTTCTTTTTTAAATGTTGAGAATGCATTTGCCATGGTCCAAGAAAAAGATGAGCCTTGATTAACTTGTAATCAAATCCATAGTGCATGTGTTGGAATCAGAACACCAGGTACAACAAAATGTTTGGAAAATCTCAGATTTCCAAAGAATTTGTCTAATGGCTGCAAGGATTTCTTCTCATTGCTAAACTTTCTACTGATGATAATTTTGCCCCACCTTCTTTTTCAAATGTAGTCAATCAGGTCTAATTTGTTTATTTTATTCATACAAATAAAAGACTGTGGGGCTCAAGACAGCAGAGCTCACAGATTGAAAACAGAAGATTAATTGATCATTCTCAGGTTTTCCCTAGTGCGCTGGGTGGTTCTTTCTTTACTCCATTCCATCCCTCTCCTCTCCTTCCTTCACTCCTGATTTTAATCAAAGAGAAAGGAAGTGACCGTTTTCAATAGAGAATGTTGATATTTGGTGAAAAAATAAGGAGTGGGGGAGTGAAAGGTGCACAGAAAACCAAAAGAAAAAAAAAGTTTACTGATAAATTCCTTTTTATCTTTGCCAAATGCTGCTCAAGTGTGGGAATGGACGGAGCTGGCAGTCACTTTCACTAAGCCGGAAATACCATCTTTAATAAATTCAGTTAAAGAACTGGATGGACACATAAATCTCTTTCTTTGTGTGTGACAGCAGTCGTGTAATGTCAGAGGAGATCTTCGAGCATTTAGCAGAGATCCGAGGTCAGCCTGTTTGTGATCTTTTTCCTTGTGCCTTTCTGACACTCAATATAAAGCTGAAATATTTATAGTTAAATTAGTATTGCTAATGCAGGATATTGAGGTCATCAGCATGAGAACCGAATGACAATATTCTATGTAAAAAATTTTATAGGCTTCTTCAAGATTCTATATTTAATTGCACTGAGACTCCCTTTGCCTTCATTCCACCTCCCAAAGCAAACATTTTATTTGGTTATGTGTAATCCACCCTTTAAATACTGAGGGCTTCCATGTCTCTAACTCTGCTTGAACTTTTCTCAGAAAAATCTCACTATTACTACTTTCTATGGCTTTGGCTGTTTACTACAAAATTTTAACAATATTTTTGATTAATAATTGACTACTGGTTCTACTAAGTGTATTAAACCTTTTCTTCACATAGCACAGTCATTTCTTTGCCATGCCTTCACAGACCATGTACTCTGCACCCAAACCTGTTGCTGGTGGAGCCCAGTGACTCTCCATTCTGTTATCACTTATACTGTTGAATCACTACCAAAGGTATCTGTGTTGTTCCTATGATTGTTCCTGGCTAATATATAACCTAAGGTTATTTACCTTGTTAAGTCTCTATACATATGGGTTCATCTGCAACCTCTAGATCTCAAGTGGTTTTTCCCAATGCTTATATGCCTTTTCACTTGTAGAACATCAGTCTTGGTCTACTAAGACTGTTATATGTGTTTTTGTCCCCTCTGCAAGATTGTGGTGGATCTTTTCCTCAAAATGTCCCCATCTGAGGCACTCCTCAAATCGCAGCCCCACTACTTCCCTTTTCATAAATGCAGACATGTGTGACTAGATCATAGCTACTGGTCTTCTCCCACATATCTCCATATCTGACTGAAAGTCGCTTTCCTATTTTAAAAATCTTCTATGAACCTTAGGCACTCTGAAGTATCTCAGCATAATTTTCTTTCAATATGCTTCCTGTCTCTTTTCTTCAATATTCAAGTAATGGTGTTAGCAAACTGCTGGAACTGATAAAAGGATTGTCTTTGTAGATTTCGTTATTTGGAATAACAGAATGCCACTCCCTCTCAGGCATTTCCATTCCAACCTTAGTTGTCAGATGAAGAGAAAGTCCCTCCCCACTTTTTCTCATGTTTTTCCTTAATTCGTACTTTCTTTTGGATATATATTTTTTTTAATTCAAACAATTTGCAATAGATTTTTAAGTTCATTCATTTACAGAGTGTGGGAGGATGAAAACAAATGTTCAAATATAGTTCAAAGATTACTTTTAATGAAAAAAATGCATGCTGCAAACACCATTTCCTTCTGCTTACACTGAAGTGATTGCTTGGTTTATTGGTGTAAAACACAAATGGTTTTAAGTAATGAGTAATTTTAAATCTCTTAAGTAATGTTCCAAAAATCTGTCACAAAAGAATGATCACACCATAGAGAGATTCTAAATATTATTTTTAAGTGAGTTGAAATCTCAGTATGATATTCACTTAGTATACTTATTTCACAGGTTTTCCAAAAGTGGCCACACAGTAACAATGACAATAGAAAATCCCAAAAGCTGAGACACTGAACAATTCAACTATTATGAAGCAATACTATTACATGATTAATAATAATGAACATGTTGCTTCCCCTTTGGGAATGACTTGGTAGATTTGTCTTCATCCTACCTTTATCTTTCCTGATCAAAACATCATAAACTGTAAGAACCAATTAGCCTTTTTAGTAAAAAATAAATTGTAGAAACAGACTCATCCTTATTCTGAATGTTGTGACTGGAGAGAAAATTGAAGATATAGAGATGGGAAACTAAATTAGTTCTGCTTGTAAATTATATTCTTAGGTCTTTTCCAGCAGTGACTTCTTGGTTTTGCAGAAAATGCCTCTAATATTTTCCAGTTCAGAGTGCTCCCTTGCTGTGAGCCTTCTTGCTATGAGGCCACCTGGGATCAAAGCTACTTTCCCCCTCCTGTGGTCTCAACTAACTCCATTAACTCTAATTACAAACACTTCTGTTATACCAACCAGATTTTATGACTTCCAATGAGTGAGCCTCATAGAGCAGGAGAAAGCCCACACAGTACTACTGCCAGTTGCTTTGCCAGTGTTATTGCTTGCCGTACATTAACTTCATTCATGGTTAGCTCTGAGCTAGAATCACTTTGGTTTTTTATGTTGTGTCATCAAAAATTTGCTTAGATTGTTTCTTGAAGCATATGATTCTAGAAGTGAATCAACTTGGATGAAGCAAAGACTTTATAGGATATAATTTTTCATATGTACCTAGAAAGGACTAGGCCTGAAAAGGACTTATAGTGTTTATTGATGTCATTAATATTTTTAAATGCATAATGCCATAAAGCAAAAGTGTGTTATTCTATATATGTCACACAGAGAAACATGTTACTTGCTCTCAGCTTGTTTCTTGCAATCAACATTTTTCTAACTGCTCCTTGACACTTCAGTAAAATGGAAGATGGAAACACACAGTTTAATTTAACAAGGATTGCACATGAAATGTAAAGGGATTTGCAGATTCTACCTGGAAGGGACTAAATAATAAGGTTCTGGATTTATATGTTAACTGTCATAGGTGGAGATTGCCTTCCAGGGACTGCAGTAAGGAAAGCCTAACACTTTTTGGAGATGCAGAACCAAACAACTTCTATGGCTGAAAAAGCCTCTTTAGTCCCTGCTACTCCAAGAGCTAAATAAATTAGTTGATGATTAAACAGCCTTGACACACTGCCTGTCTACAGCTTCCCATAGAAACGCTGTCATAATTTTTCCAGCACTTTGTACTATAGTTCTTTTTCACCCTCAAGAAGCCCATTCACATTCAGCCCTGACCTCAGTCTGTGCCACTTATCTGCATTTGCCTAAAAGTCCATGGAAGCAACCAGTGTCTCTCGCTCTAGCTATGTGCCCAAGAAATCCTAGAGACACTTTTCGTATCTTCTCCTGGTCTGCAGGGACAGCTGGACCCAAGACTCCTTCTTGGCCCAGCACAGACCAAACTGTTTTCCTCCCTTGAAGAAGTTGCAGCTTCCTCTCTGTGACATCCAGTCACGTTCAAGCTCTTCTCCTTCCTTCCCTGCTACATTATAGAGAGATTTGCTTCTACAGCTGAAAGCTTTACGGTGTTGAGGATGAATGAGGATGTCAGTGCAGGAGAACAGAAAGAATCACACCGAAAATGAACCAAAAATGTAACTGTGTGACAGGAAAATCGAAGCAAAACTCCCCTGGCTTCAGCCACCTAAAAGCTATACATCTAGTTTAAATTACCTAGGCTCCCACCACAGTCAGTATAAAAATACAGGCACTTCTGAGATAGACCATCTCATCCACCTTAGACATCTACTTTAGATTGGGCTAAACTATGTTCTGGAAATGACTCTTTTATTCTGATTTTTTTGTTTTGAAACATAGGTGACTATAGAAAGACCCGCAAAGTAATTTCTTGAAAGTATTCAACTATTCATTTGTAAAACATCCTTTTTTCACATTTCACCTAGCAGAATTCCTTTCTCTCAAATCTGTGTCTTATTTGCTAGAGAGAAAGTATCAACGGAAATTATTTTATCAGTTAAGTGCCTCAGAAGCAATAAAATATATTACCACTATCCTTTCAGGAAAAGATATAAGAACCAAAGCCTCTTATTTAAATTCAATTTAACTCTGCTTTTAAATATAAAGATGCAAAATATTTTTCTTTTTTTTTTTTTACTGTTATTCTTACTCAGGCATATTCTGGCTGCAGAAGTTTGGAGTTTATCTGAGAAAAGACAGCATTAAACCTGTGTCCAGATCATAGACTGGCTTCCAGCCATACAGGAAAACAGAGACTCATAAACTGTCCCCTTACTCCCTAGGCATCTCAGGTTTAAGCTCAAGACAAATAATTTCCAGAGAGTAACTACTTCCCATCTGTGTGTCTGCCAGGACCGACACTGATGGGATAAATAATCTTGTTCAGGGCCAATAAGAAAGACGGGGACAGACATTTAGCAGGGCCTGTTGCAATAGGACAAGGGGTAATGGTTTTAAACTAGAGGAGGGGAGATTCAGGCTAGCCATGAGGAAGAAATTTTGGACACGGAGGGTGGTGAAAGACTGGCCCAGGTTGCCCAGAGAGGTGTTGGATGTCCCATCCCTGGAGACATCCCAGGCCAGGCTAAATGGGGCTCCAAGCAAGCTGATTCTGGTTGAAGATGCTCATTGTAGGGGGCTTAGACTAAATGACCATTGAAGGTCCCTTCCAACCCAAACTATTTGATGATTCTATTCGATGACTCAAAGAACAGATCAACCAACACGTGTGTGCTGACTCAGCAAAGAGAATATGTTCTTCAAAACGCAGACCTGGTGTCAGCAGGTCCTCCATTAAAAGTAAAGAGGTCACTAAGAGAATGCCAAGCTGCCTCCAGGGTTGCTATCTGGAAAGTGCGACAGAATGTATTCAGCCCAATCAGTATTTCAGGGTTTCACTTTCAGTATTAGGAATTTATTGAAATTGTTCTCTGTCTTCAGATGCACAAGAGTTTTACCCATTCCCATGCTGTTCGGTTTTGACAATGGCTAGGCGTAGGCATCGAAGTGAAGAGCAAGGGCAGATTTGTTATTTTTCCTGGATTATTCTCCAAGCTCCAGTAAATTGTGATTTATGGACGTTCTGAGACAGAGATAGTAGTATGTCTCACAAGTTCAAAGTCATTCTCTTCCATCAACTTGTCTACTACAGTTTTTAATATGCACAAACTCATCACAGCCTTTGTACCTCATAACACTGAGTTCCATGTCTTCCCAGCTACAGCCTTTTCGTGTGTATTTTGAACTTGCCAGCTGCTATGCGATGACCGATAGCTCATAAAGCAGAGAGGACAAATAAAAATTGATCCCCATTCACCCTCTCAGTACCATTCTTGATTTTGTGGGCCCCTGTTGTATTTGGGCTTTGGATAGTACTCTCCACATTGAAGAGCTTATTTACTCATTCCTTACACAGAAAGCATTGCTCACCCTTGGTGACCTTGCCAGAATTTCTCTAAGGGTCCTTCCCAGGGAGTAATTCAGAACACTAAAATTAATCCTTGCTCTCAAGTACTCCCTGGTGGGAGCTTCTCTCTTTCTCCATTGACAACATAAAAGGTTTAAGGATACCAAGAGCCTCACTTACGCACCTGAGTTAAGCAGTGGGAAAGATGTTCCACCCTGCTTCCATTTTAATAATTTTCTTGATTATAACAGTTAAAAATGACGTAACAGCCTGATTTTTTTAAAGAACAGAATTATTATTCCTGCCTTGTGTGAGAAATAAACAATTAAGATAAAGTTCCAATATGACATGTGCTTCACAAAGAAATAAAAACACTATATAAAGGGAAAGTGTTTGCTGAAATTTCACACAGGGTTTTTTTCCATTACTAAGTTTGTCCACAGGCTGGATGGCTTGCAAATTCCTTCCAAACTGAGGTGTGTGGTGGTTGCAGTTAGTAATAACAGGGCCTTTCCTCAAGTCCTGCTTACACGAAGTATTCTGAGCATTTGATACTCGGTTGCTGGATTTAGGCCAGTTTGGTTGGTTGTGCCCTAAGTAGGCAAAGGTGTTGACGCATTATTGAATTGTTCCCAGCCTTAATGTTATTGATTTTTAATATACAATAATGAGAATGAAATCTGGTAAAGAAATTAGAAGCTAGACTATATGAAAGCTTCCCTTTTGTACTCCACATCATGCTTTTTGCTCAGCATGTTACATTCCCAAAAGCAATCTCAAAAATTGTCCTGACAGTTGAAACATTTTAAAATGTGAAAAATTGCATATGCATGTAAAATTGCAGGCCTAATTCTGGAGTTGGGGCCCATCTGAACATTGTCCAAATATCATCTCCATCCTCCTTTACCCCCTTCATGCGAAACTCCTATTATATTTACAGTCACTTTGTAATTTGAGCTATGACTTGATCTGCCCGCATGTGCCGTGCTGCTGAGCATTAATTTTGCTCCAAATAAAGAGCTGCCATCATTTTTCATTTAGATAGGAAGAAAGAATATTCAATTTTGTAGCAATCATCTTGGTATGTTGTGTGTCTGTCTGAAATGTTTCCAGAAAGCAGAGATAAATGGTGTGATATTTGAAAAACAGGGCACCATATATTTTGGATAGTGTCTAGGAAAGTTTGTGGGATGTCCCAGACTGAGTCTGTCTGTGAGGTCTGAGACAGCTCTTCTGAAAGAGTAGATCTGTTACTTATCCAACAGGGAGCCACTTGTTTCTCCCTCTGATTTTTGAAGGAGGAATTAAAACAATATGCCAACAGGAACAGTAACTCTAGACAAACTCCAGATTACAGTGGGCCTGATGTAGCAAGGAGTTGCAGCAAGAGTTTTGCTTGAAACACATGAGCAGCTCCATTTCTAGTGTTCAGGCACTTTACTGAATGTCCAAACACCCTGCAAGCTGGCCAGTGTGTAATAATGGGATTAGGAACAACAGAAATACCCTTTTTGCAAAATGAAATAGGAAGGAGGTTCCTGAACTAGTGGAAATCTACCTATAATTGCCTGGCTCCTCCTTATTCTTACTGAAGGACAGAAGACTATTTTTCTCCTCATCTTTTTCCCTTCCATTTCTGACTTTGTGGTGAGTGAGGCAAGGATGTGTTTCACACCAGATGTCGTTTCATCCATTCCTGATCTTGCTGGAATGGCAGCAGCAGGGGTAACAGAAGAACATAATTGTATTTTAGGTTACTGTTACAGATTTTTCCATATCTCTAATGCAGGGTTATCTTTTTATTCTGAGGCCATAGGGGATTTTCCTCAGAGCCATAATTTATAAACTGCTTTTGTTTTCCTTCCATTTTGACAGAGGATGTTAAGTTATTTTAATTTAAAACATTAGTTCAAATGGCAGATAAACTTTTATTTGAAATCCCTAGAACCTCATAGACTTATAGTGTATGAGACTAGAAAATGGCATTACATGGAAAGAATGAATAGCTCTATGGACCATGCAGTACAAAGCTGTCCTTCTCCTTTTATCCATTCCCTTTTCTGCAGAGAGGAAAGGAAATAAATATTCCTAGCCAGCAGAATTTTTCATGGAAACTGCTTCATTAGTACTTTGAAGCTAATTCTTCCATCATTTAATAGGTTTAATAAGTCTGTGGCCTCTGTTTTAAAAGATACTATGACAAGTCTGTCTGATTGAGTTTAGAAATGGAAATGGGAAAATCTTCACTGACTGTCGAGGGATCCTGTGTGCCTCAATGGGAACAAACTTTTCACTTTCAGTTGTCTAAACACTGTTAGGACGAATCCATTGCAGTTTTTTTCAAGGTGTGCATGAAAAATAACTGGTAATGATCAGAAATGATGCAATATATGCAATTTCTGTCAAATATAATCCAACATGTCCATAAATTATGTGGTGTTATGATAAATAAAGAAAAACACTAGGATCATTGAGAAAATTACTAAAACATTAAAGTTACTAGAAACATTTAGAGTTGTTTTGCATTTACCCAGTGAGACACTTATAAAGTAAAACCTTTGTCTTGTATGAATTAAACACATCAACCATCTAGCACCTATCTCATGAGTTTGATATAATGATCGTATTCATTTTTCATAATTAATTTCCCAGAACAGGCAGGAATCTTAATCACTGTTGTTCCTTGGTTGAAGTGCTAGAAAGGCAGGGATACTGCCGGTCCTGGACTGATTCTGCAATGCAGATATTTCAGCTGGTTCCAATTTCTGCTGTGTAACACCTAAGAACTATCAAATATTTCCCATTTTGGCCTCACTGGATGTTTAGCCAACGTCAACATGATGATAGCCAGCTCTAGGAAGCCACTTTGCATTACTTAATTCTACTGTAAATATACAGTCACTCCTATCTTACTCATTGACTCATCCAAATCAGCAGCTGGATGAAGAACAGCTGGATGAAGAGCAGCTAGATATGACTGGTCCAAACTGAACTGCAGTGGTATCTGTAGAAGGACAGCAGCACTCTGGGAATCTTGCCTCTTCTCAAGTGTCCTCTGCCATGAAAAACCATTTTCCTCAGACCGCTAAACTAATCTTCAACATCCGTACTTTTGCCACTTGTTTTATTTTGGTTCTGACTTTGGAAGTTCAAATAGTCATATTGGGAAAAAAGCAGACCAGCACCCCCAACACAACAACTCATCACTTCAATATTGTTTCAGACACATAGGAGAAGCCTCTAAGTATGCAGGGTATTCACTATTGGTTACCTCGATATTTTTGGCTCCGGGAAATTGTTTCAGGCCCCAGCTCATACGCACGCAGACACACTCACACACATACACTGAATTATTTGGAATATTTTTGTGATGCCAATGAAGCCTCCATAGACTTTTCATCGACATTGAAGCCTCTTCTAAGAGCTACAAGTGCTTGAAAATCTTAGTCCATTTCTGATTCAAATTAAAAGCTAGTTTCTTCAACATTATTGCTCAACAATAAATTGTTCATAAGAAACAACAGATACCCAGACTACATACCAATCAAGCTGTTTCTCTTGGGACAAACTGGGAAATAAAACAGCAAAAGCTTGTGAAATATTCTACTGCTAGTGTGCCGGAGGCAGTATAAGAAAGTAAAAAGACATTGTTTGTATTTTTGAATGTGATTGCATCTAGTGGCATCTACAGTGCCCTGTATCTTCAGAAGTTTGCTGTCATTCTATTTTGAAAACTGCGATTTAAATGTTTCTCATAGCTGTCTAATTTTATGATACTGTGTATAACTGGGTTTGCATGAGTTTCATTAGATTCTCAGCACCCGTTTTTGTAAATGAAAAGTCTCAAGAATTCTGAAGCACAGATTTTAGAGAAGCACAAATTTCCATAGTGGCATATTACTTTGCTATTGATGATCTATGAAAAAACAGATATAGGAAAATAACTATTTATTTTTCTCTTTAACACTGTTTTTCAGTATTATACCAAGAACCCAAGTTAGGTATACACTCTTTCCACTGTTTTTAATACCTTTTTGATGGGAAAATTTATTTTTTGGTGAAAAATACATTTTTAAAACCAAAATTCACAACTATCACTAAAATACATGATTTCTTATACAGATGTGTATTTGATTTTGAGGAAAAATGATGAGTCCTACGTTTTATGTCAATGTCATGATGGAATCTTGAATATCATTAGACAGTTTGAGGGGTAATTGCACCTTTACAGTATCAACCAAGAGCCAACTCCAAGAAGCATTCTGCCCCAGAGTACCTGCCATCCATACACGTTACAAACAGTCCATTTATAGGTTAGAACAGTATATGTAGGCATTTGGAAGGGGCATGCTACTAGAGGAACAGAATGGGAATTAGCAAGTCATTTTAGATTTCTTGGGAATATTGCACATCTTCACTATGGCTTCACTACGCACATGGGACATCTGGATTAGTACAATAAGATATAGTCCATACAATGTATAAAGTCAAGAACTAATGAAGATTTATGTAAATTGACTATATCAAATTTGCAGGAACCATTATAAATTAACAAATAATGCAAATATATAATAGAAAATTTTGACCTTATGCTAAAATGTTTGTTCATCTGATAGACAATAAGTGGCCATAAGAAGCAAATTCGGTAAATATTTGTATAATAACACTGAACTTACTACAGAAAAAAATACTAGAAAATAAGTAGTCTTTTTAAAACACTTAAACATTGTTTTATCTGCAAAAGCATTGTAAAAATTATTCTGGTCTCACAGGCAAAATGAGCATGCTTGCTTCATAATGTCTTCTTTCCCTCAAGTTAAACTGTAATGAAGCTTGTGTTTAAGTAACATTATGCTTGTGATGCAAACTGACTGAAAGCCGGGAAATTCAGAGCTAAGGCTGATACTGTCTTCAGTTCATGCTGCAATATCTATTTCCCCTTCTCTTCACAAAACCATGAGCAAAGGATGAGGTGTCAGTGTAATGCTGAATTTTCTGGCTTTTGTCAATTCATGTCACAATATCAACAGTGCTTAAGCTCAGGGAGGAGGATTGTATTTAATAACCATATCAGATTACATTAGACACTCTCTCTCTTTTCCCCCACTTACTGCTGAACAAGCTGTTTTATGGCTTTTGGACTTCAAAATATATATGACTTGACCTGCACTTGGGTGTATTTGGCTTGGAATGCAAATGTCCTGTCCAGTCACATATTGCTATGGTCTCCAACAGAAATAATTCTAGCATTCCTGCTCTCTGTGCATATATAAATCTTTGATCAAGGGTATTGTGAAAGCACTGAGGTTAGTGCACATTCTCCTTATACGAAAAAAAGAAAAAAAAGATCAGGACAGCTGTAATGCTCATGCATAGAATTCAGACAGAAAGCTCTGGCTTATAAATCGAGTGTGCATGTACATAGCACAAAAGATGTATCTTGTTTTTTTCTTTTACTTTTCATAGCAGACTCTTTCTGCAGGAGGCTCACAACATGTTTTTATCATATTGACATATTTCTGTGAATGTTTCTGTGCTAAAGCTAAGAAAATACACGGTAGGCTTACCCACAGCGCATTCCATGAGGTTGGTAGCAATCAACTTTAGATCAGGTTTATTCTAGCTCTGTTTTGCACTTCAGAAAAAACTATCTTTAAACACTTAGTTGTTTTCTGTTCTTCATGATTACAACAGAAGAGCTTCCAGAGGTTGACAAGAATGCTTGTTAAAAAAATGAAGAGATTTAATTATGAAGGTACCTGCTGGCACAGCTCTACTCAAACATTGCATGTGTTTCCTGGATCAGCATCCTTTCCAGAAATGCTTGACTCAGCAAGAACTGGCCAAGTATGTGTTTCAAATAATGTGAATAAGCCTTCTTGAGACATTTTGCTAATAAAAAAAGTTATTCTGAAGGGGAAACTACATTGTATTTTAGTAGCAGATGACATTGTACAATCTGCCAGATCACTTCCAGTAGCATATTTTTAAAGTACTTAGGATTATAGTATAAACCTCACTCAAAACTAGGATGGATATAGTTCTCTTATAGCAAAGATGATATCAGGTACAAACAGACTTAAAATATCCTACATTTGTATTGACTTAACAGACTAAGGCAACTTCCAGAAAGCCATTTTTTGTTCTGTTTCTTGAGGAAATAAAATAACAGACATTTTAACAATGCAAACAACGTGTAAGTAATTTAGTATTAATCTTTGACAAGCTGAGGCAGCTAGGACTGACTGTAATTGAAATAAGTGCAATAAAGTATAGCTAGAAAATTACTTTGATGAGTAAAGTGTCACTCTCTTTGAAGGTTTGAAGGTTCGAAGGGGTGGTTTGTGGTCAATGTTCTAATAATAGGCGGCCTAAGATTTCTTCACCCTAGCCAGTACCCTTAAGCGGATGGTGTTTGGTGTTGTAGTGAAATAAAGTATTGAGGAATACATATTTTCTTTTTTTTTCCTATTTCTTAAAAAGAATTATTTTTTATAACTGACATGTGGTAGGAGTATTTGCACACAGAAAGCTTTTCTAGAGCCTGCTGGTTTCCTATGGGCTAAAGTCTTCACCTGTTACCATCTCCCACTTTCCACACAGTTCCTCCCTTTTTCAGGCTTCTTTCTCTCTCTGCACATGGTTTTCTAATACTCTGATTCTACCTATAAATCTGCATATTGCAACATTTACAGTGGTGGAATAACGACAGCAAAGAAAATCATGTAGAACTCTGTATATTTTTAGTGGATAGAAATTATACAGAGAAAGATGAAGCATGGCAATAGGGAGGGATGAAACCTGAAGAGCAGTTTACAAGGAAAGGAAACTGTTCAAGGCAGAGTGTAAAGGGGTGTAACTTCAAGTAGTAGAGGAAGGAACGCAGTGAGCATACAGGAGGACTTCACGTGGTAAGCAGGAGCTTAAAAGTTGAGAGATGAGAAATACTTTTCTTTAAACTTAAAAGAAGGAAAAATAACCTAAGCAAATCCCCAAGCCCCCAGCAGTCTGCATTTACAGTTAGGTTGCTCAAGTGCACTTCCCATCAGCACAACCATTTCAAATCAAGGAAACCACTAGTGGAGCCTGCATTAACCAACCTCAGTTTACACATCTTACCACCTAAACATTACAGTACCCACAGCTATTTTCAGCACCCTCAGCCTGATAATAAAAACCCTTTAATTTCAGCATTCAACCTTGTGCAAGCCTCACATCCAGTTCCTTTAAAAAATGTACAGTCTTTGTTCTGACCTCGTGTTTATCTTTCTGGTAGCTAAGTTATTAGCTGTCTTCACTTGGCTAGAGCAAACTTCAAAGTGAGTGTCTTTGAAAAGCATTTTGAGAAATTTGAGGAACCACATAGGTATTTTATGTTAGAGATGAAAGGATGTTTTTAAGTAGAACAGATGAGACTGTGAGTATATGTATACATTACAAAGTTTATTTAACAGTCTGCTTCTATTTTTTTCAGTATTCCAGTATATTAAGCTTCCTTGATCACTGTAGACATTTCAGAAATAATTTAAATTGATGACAGTAGCTTTGGTGCTATATAATTTACTCATATGCTAAGATATATGTTACCCTTACCTATGCCGTTAATGTATGTCCCTATTTTCAAAGTATTCCCTTTAATCTTCTTTGCCATTCTTTACAACATTGTTATGTATTACTATTTTCCCATTTTTCTATACTTTTTCAAAGAATTCAGGTCTTCAATAATAGCAGACTTAGAATTTCTTTCGTGTGAGGAGACAATATAACATCTCTTCCTTCACTATATTGCTTGACCTGACATTGAAAAAGAAATTTCTTCTTATGTTTTCTCCTAACTCTGTGTTCTTTAAATATTATGCCACGGTCCACACTGGTGAAGACATCACAGTGAATGCTGCGAGATGAAGATGGCATTGCTGAACTAAAAGTCCAAGTTGGTCTGGCTGGCAATATACCTACACTATGAACATAACATATGGAAAAATATGTGAGGATATGTGTATTGATATGGAAATGAATAAGGAGTCAGTTAAAATACTGTTTGCAAAGGGAGAGAAAAAGACACTGAGAGAGAGGAATGTTACATGTGGTGTTTTCATATGGACATAATTGATATCTAATTCCGAAGTGATCAACACATTTTCCTGGTTCAGTTAGTGGTAGATTACACAGCAGTCTCTTCAGAAGTTCACATGACTGAGAAAGTACTCTGGCACTTTTCCACTGTACCATTCCTTTGTCTGAAGGTGAAATATTCATTCAAAAACTAAAAAATTAGGATCTCTCTATTTTTAATTTACCAGTCACTTCCCTAAATAGAACAGTTAGCTACTGAGTTAAGCTTAGTTTAAGTAGTTGTTTTTGCAACCTATTTAATATAGCTCTCAGTGTAAAAAGAAAATATTCTGCATTTAATTTAGCTCTTAAAATGCTGGAAAAAGAAGAACAATTCATAAGCCCACTGAGAAGCATAAAACAGCACCTACCCCACCCTAGATTAGAGGGGGATCTAAGTAACCATTGTATACACTCTTCTAAATCACACTCTGATCCTCCGTCGCTTGACTTTACTTGTGGATCTCAGTGGAACTACTCACAAGTGTTAAACAGATGTGTAAGTGTTTACAGAAATCAGCCTAAGAGAACGATGTACTTAATCCTGCTGCACGATTGCAGGGAGGAGCTGGAGCAAATTCCACCCAAGCATTCCCCAAACTCTGGGTCAAACCAGAGAAGGAAAAGCTGTCTGCTGTAAATGAGAAGTGGGATGCCAGACAGCTTGTTTTGCATAAGCTGCCAACCAGTGTTCCTAGCATGTAACCTCAGGAGTCACTGTTAAATTGGAAGAAACTTGATTTGGTTGTAGGAGGTTGCTGAGGGGAAGAAAGTAACACTGAGGTTCCACAGACAAGAAAAGATCCAAGCAGTTATTAATTACTAAAACTGGCCACAAATGTATCAGTTTTCTGATGAGAGACAGGACAGATAAAATACAGAAATCTCCAGTTAGATATATCACATAGGAAAATGGAGAAGAATCCGGGGAGTCTGGCTTACCAAGTAGTTTCACACCAGCCATCAGACTAGTTTAGTGCCAGCAGGCAGCTCCCAGACCCTTGAGACCACAATGAAGATAAAACCAAAAAAATGAGCCTTTCACCTCTTCTGGTGAAAGAAGTTCAATGGGCAGGTAATAAGATGCAGTGAAAGAACCATTTTTTATATACGTTCCGATAGTGAAGAAAAGAGGTTAAACAGATTGCTTCTAAAATTACTGGATTACGCTTCATTTCTTATCTTAAGTTATGACTATATCACCCTGTCATAAATAAAGTTTTCCTTGTTTGCATATGGTGTTTTCGAGCTGGCATTAAAGAGAGTACACCTGATTTTCTGTCTTGATAAGGTTGGTAGGTGGATTAGTCACATGTATGGACTTTGAACTATCACAAAGCTACCTTTTCTCTGCTTCTTTCTATGAGCAGAAAGGGTTACTGTGAGCCAAAAAAAGTGGTATGACACTTTCTATCACTCATATGCACTTTTGGATTCCTTATTTATGTCTATGTTTTCTTTTTTTTTTCTTTCTCCTCTGATTATGTATTTTTCCTCTTTCTCTTCAAGATTTACAGTAGCATCCTACTGCTAGTTTTCTTGGTTGTTTATGATTACAGTGTCTGAAATGAAATTCAATCTACCCAACCTACTACATATAGGTATCTGCTCATTCATACATATGAAAACCGGCTGAACCCGTTTCTAAATCCTCTCAGCTCACAGCTCTGTAAATGGAAAGACTCCACAAAAGCAAGAAAATTTTGAAAGTCCTTTACAGTTTATTACCCTTTACATAAACATACCTACATACACATGCAAAGAAAGCATGACCTAGCAGGCCTCTGTCCTCTTTAAGTCTCTCTCATTTTCATCTCACAATCATAGAATCACAACATGGCTGATGTAGGAAGGCACCTCTGGAGATCATGAAATCCAATCCCTCTCTTCAAGCCAGGTCACCTCGATCAGGTTGCTCACAACTGTGTTCAGTCAGATTTTTAATATGTTCAAGGACGAAGGCTCCACAACATCTCTGGGCAACATCTTCCAGTGTTTGACCAGCCTTGCAGTTAAAAAAAAATAAAAAGAAAAAAAGAAAATCCCGTACTTCAGTTTGTGCTTATTGCTTTATTGCTTCTTGTCCCATCACTGGATGCCACTGAGAGGAGTCTGGCTCCTTGTTCATTACTCCCTACCATCACCCCATCACAAGATCCTTCCTGAGCTTTCTCTTCTCCAGGCTGAACAGGCCCCGTTCTCTCAGCCTTTCCTCACAGCAGAGGTGCTCCAGTCCTTTCATCACCTTGGTGGCCCTTCACTAGGCTCTCTCCTCTATGTCCATGTCTCTCTTGTACCGGGAAGCCCAGCACTGGACCCAGCACTCCAGGTGTGTCTCACCAGTGCTGAGCACAGGGGAAGCATCAGCTCCCTCAGCCCTCTGGCAGCACTGTTCCTGACACAGCCTGGCAGGCTGTTTGCCATGAGGGCACACTGCTGGCCCGTGTTCACCCCAGGGCCCACCAGGACCCCTAGACTTATTCTGCAAAGCTGCTTTCCAGCTGGAATCTGACATATGTCCTTTATTGCTTTGTCATTTAAGTAGATACCTCTGTAAAATTGCCTTGTTTCCTAAACTCATCCTTTCATTTACAATGCTAGATTGACCAGGGGAGCTTACTTAGCACACCTACTCCTGAAAAAAAAAAAAAAAAAAGAAAAAAAAAAGAAATCATAAATTTCCCTATTTATTCTTCACTAGGTGGTCATCACACACTTCCAAAAATCTTAGGAAAGGTGGATATCCACAGTAAGCCCAGCAGCAAAGTTGTGAGAAAAGCTATTGGCAACTTAAAAGTAGAAGTTACTAATAAAAAAAGAAGTCAGGCAGGAAAATGTGTTCAATTTACCACACATCATTATGGGAAACAACACAGCACATGTTTAAGTGCTTTGCTGCATTGTGGCCTGTGGTTTAATACAGTGTAACTAGAACTATGTCAGCTCATGCTATTACTTCATATTATTTCACTGAATCCTCCTGGTAATACAATTTTTATTTCTATTAGCAGATGGAATTTGTCAAGTGTTTTTTATTGTTGTTTAGCAGAATGATCTCTAATTTGTTTTCTTAATTTTTCTGTCTAATATTTTAATTTGACATATGCCTTGCCTAATTATTACTTTATCTTAAACTATATTTTCATTCTTCCTTCTTCTTGTTTTGTAGTCACTCAAATTATTTGAAGTTTAAGATTTTTTATGTTCTTGCATCAGTTTTATGACCTTTTTTTTGAAAAAACTATGTTTTCTTTTTCTGCATTTAGAATTTATGAAGAAACTTATTATAGTAGTTGAATAATTGTTTTCAAATTCATGTCAGTTATTTTTCTGTTGATAAAGTCAATGTTTTAACTCAGTCATACTTTTTACTTCCATATATCTCCTCCTCATCCTTTGGAAAGATCATTTAAAAATTTATGGTTTTCTATATATCAAACGTACAGTTCTGAATTTCCTGGTTTTGATAGATCTTCCTCAGTTAACTGTTGGAGAAGAGACTTAGGAGCTCAGAGCACTTGCTTGCTGTCAAATAACCTAGAAATTCTTCATTATATGGAAAGTATCTGTTCTTCATAAAAACTGCTCAAAATCTTCTTAATGCTGCCTGCCTCTGCCTAGAAGTCATTCTTTTTCTACCAAGACTGAGGATGTAGGAGATTTTTGCTCCTCAGCATTACATGTCCTGCTCTGTGGACAGGATACAGTTATTGTTTAATGCTACGCTTTCCTGGATTTGGTCTTTGTCAAATGCTTAGAGGCATATTCCTACAAATCAAGCCAGAGTACTTAATTTTCTTACCAGAATACAAGCAAACTATTGGATTTGGAGACAAAAAAAGGTCTACTCAGCATAATTATTTCAGTTTCTCAGACTGGAAAACTCAAACAGTGCAGGTCTGTCTAGCAGTAGCAACCTAGTGTTCTATATTATCCATCCAAGCATACCACATAAAATAATCATCTAAAATCTACAACCCCAGAAAACCCAATAACAAACAAACAAAAAAGACATAAAGCAGAAAAGTTTTGCATGCTTTGGAAAACTATGTTTATGTATACAGTGATCTGAGGAGTCTAGAAATTAAAGATGAGAAGTTGCTGCATGGAGTGGTATAGAAAAGAATCTAGTTGTCAATCATTGATCATCAGCCCCTTCAGGTTCCAGTAAAAGATTACAGGAAAATTGGATGACTTCTAATGTGCTACATCGAGTCCTGGCAGATCAGGAGGTCTGTTTTCTTGGGTATTTAAATCTAGATTAATTATGAGTCTGCTTTTCCCTGTGTTCTCACAGAGAAGAAAGTAATTAATGACTATTAAATGGTTGTAGTATGAGGCCTAAATTAAACAAAGTCTTTCCTTTCCATGTTTAGATAAGATAGGCTATGAAAAGCTAAGTACAGATGGAGTATGACAAAAGCTGTCATCCAATTTCCCATCGCTTTCCTGATGGCATGCCTTCTGAAGAAAGTTCTAAGTAGTTTCCATTTTCTCTGAAGACATGAAAACTTCACCATATCTTTTTTGCACGGTAGAGAAGAAGATAACATTTTCTTAAGTAGCTAAAAAATTAGATATTGCCTTTGAAATTCCTTTTTGTAAAAATAAAGAATAGAGTTTAAAACTTCCAAGGATTTCTGAATTTAAAACTTCAGCTGGATCAGGTACTCATTGGAAGTAAATTGGCTTACCAACGAACCTTTTGTGGAGGTTGGCAAATCAGCTGTGTGTGAATTCCAAACTGTCAAATGCTTGCAAAGGGTTGACTTGGAGTGTTTGCAGATCACTTTACATGACCCGAAAACAGTTCCAGAAGCTGCAGGGCCCACTGCTTTGGCCAGCCAGAGCACCTAGTAGACTTCACTGAGTGATTGCAAAGCATTCCTGCTAAGCTTTATAAACTTTTTGGAATTTGTCAACAAGAAAACAAAGCAAAACAAGAAAGCTCACAAGGCCAAAACTATGCCCCACTGCACGTTTGCAGCAGAACTAACAATGACACAGACAGCAGAAGGCTGTCCTTTTCTCTAGCATTTATTACCCAAAGTTATAAGGAATTCAGACACGCTTGCAGGGTAGACCATTGATAATTCTACCTTATTGTGAGAATTATCTGTATTTTTTCTTCTTGAGTTTCTTCACATCTTTTACCATAGAAACGGTACAAAACTCAGGCATCTCAGAGAACTGTCATGGTACTTGAAAGCTCTGTTTCACTCTTTGGTAGGGACACTCTTTTTAGAGAAAACAGGTGGATTTTCGTTAAGTTTTAAATACATTGGACACATTTTTTGTTGTTATTCATGCCAACAAAACTTTAGTATTATAAGCACTTTAGTCTGATACCAGAACTAAACAAGTCCTTGAGGAATTACTAGATCAGGATGAACTGAAGAACAAGATGCTTAGGCTAAATTAGAGCAGGAGTAAATATAACTAATAAAAATTGAGATTATGTGAATGTAGAGTTTTAATTCTAGCTGCTCTACTTTTGCAAAAATTTCTATCTCGGAGTGCAGATAAAAATCCAAAACTGCCCATGCAAACTGCTAAAAAAAAAAAAAAAAGCAAATCCATCTTGAGCATTTACAAGACTGAGTCCAAGTTATTATGTTGACAAGGAGGCTTTATCTTGCTATTTCTCTTGCAAACGTCGAATTTATTAAAGTTACTGTAGCTTTGAACCTTTCAGACAAACCTTTCTTCTTTGTCAATTTGATGCAACTGTTAGACAACACACACTGAAAAGTTTAAATAGTTACAGATTTTTTATTGATTGAACAGTGACACATCAGCTAATTCCTCTTCTCCTTCACTTTTCTATCCACCCCCACCCCCCCAACTTATTGAATATGCAATGAAAAGCTAATTGGCAGAGAGCCATTCTGGCAAGCTGCATGATGTGTTCAGCAGTTTGTTTGATTTATACCATTAGAAGTTGCCAAACTTTTTGTCATTTGGTTTAATACAATGTTGTGCCTTAACAATTTTTTCTTCCATAAAGGATTTTTATTTTGCTCAGTAGGATTATAATTTGAAGGTATAATTAGCATCTTGTTAATTGTCGATAATTACACATGTCATTCAAAGAGCTCTTGCAAAGGGCATGCGATTCATTTAACAGAACTTCCTCAAGCTGTTGTTCAGAGGTCCCTAATGAGCAAAGAATAGAGCAGGAGTGGATGTAATAATATAAATTGAAAATATGAACACATATAAGCGATCTAAATTTAAATTCAAGACAGTGACATGAATGAGCCTCTCTGCTATCAAAAGAGAAACACAACAGTGTGAATTAGCAACCTCTGTGTTCCAAAAATTGCAGAAAGAAAATGGTACTCTGACATTGAGCTTTGACTTCAGATTTTCCAACAACCTTTGTGCAAATGTAATGTATCATATAGAATATTATACTCAATTTAATGATGAAAATTAATACTTCTAATGTTTTTTACTGCTGCAGTGTCATTCTGTGCTGTGTAAACATGGCAGAATTTGATTGTTTCTGCTCATACATAGCAATTGTAAGCTTCTCATTTAGGAAAGTAGCCTCCATTGAGAGAAATCAAGAGTATTTCTGTAGAAAAGTTTGGCAGCCATGTATACTTACAACCTGTTTCATATCAAAACAGCATTATGGTGAAGATCCCTGTGAAAGAATAACTGGGATTTCTCACTCTTTGGCAGGTAAAACTCTCAGTGGATCAGTGAGCTAGAGGAAATTTTACCCTTTCCTTTGGGCCCATCGGTCTGGGGTCTGTAGAGCTGGAATCAAACTCTCATTTTGGGGTAAAAGCATTTTGCAATTTATGCTATCTCCAAGTTACCCCACTGAAGAAAACAAACGTGCAGTAGCCCCCATTTGAACTTCTGGTTTTCGCTGCGGCTTGGCGAGGGGAGAACATCACACAGCTTTTGCTCTCCCCTCCACTCATTCTGCAGTGTTGATACTGTCATCAGATGTCTGATATGTCCTTATTTTCCTTGCTGCCACAGTCATCTCCTTGGACCCCAGGGGGAGAGGACCAGTGTAGCAGTAGAGAAGGCAAGTCCAGAGAGGGAGTTGGGAAGAGTCCCTGTAACTCTTAGATAATGCTGTCATCTGCTTTCAGTTTACCCAGAGGCCAATATCCCTGCAGGATCCGATCCTGGAGAGTTCCATATGCTGAGGGACAGGATGGGGTCACTTGGTCAGCTGAAGATCAAAGCAGAGCACAGCAGCCCTTGCATCTCTCTCTCCCATGCTGAGCTGTGCACTTCTCAAACACAGGCTGCAGCCTGGGCCCTTGAATCCAGGAATTGTCATAACCTCTGCTTGAACTTTTTAGTTTTGCCCCACCTCACCAAGGGGACTCATTCCCCTCTCTCCTCAGGAGAGCTCAGCTGACTCTGGCTGCATCAGCTCCAAATAGGTTGTTTGCTAGAATACTGCTTGCTCCAAATATTTCCATTTGAATGCAGTTCATTTTCTCCACCCATATGGATGAATCCAGACATTTTCTTATTAGGCCTTCCCTTTGTTGTTACATTATTATGGTGGAGTTTTTCCTTTAGCCATCTGTCTTTTTGAGAAGCACTCTGAATATTGTCGGGTGTTCATGCTAGCAAGAGTTTCTCTGTGTATTCCTCAGAGCCTTCCCATATCAGTTCATCTTATATTTGACACAGAGCTGCAGCAGCTGGCTGCCAAAGCACTCCATCACCTTTGTTAATAATCAGATTTTACTGCCTTAGTAAAGAACAGACAAGAATGAGGATTTAAAAGAGATTAGCCTTTAACTGAATTAGAAGGGGCTACAAATATCTTTGGTTTACGTGAAAGAGTCAAAAGTTTCTTGTCTTGAGAGTACTAATGTTTAATTAAATGACTTTGTTAAACAAACATTTTTAAATTCTTCTACCACCTTTCTCACATTTTTTCTTAATCCCTGGGATTCTATTACATAGAATGATTGTCAAAAATTATGTTACAACGTAACATGTTTTTTAACTAAGAGTTCTTGGTATTATCACTACAATTTTGTTCTGTTTTATTCTTTCAGTTAGGCAGCTCACAAAATATGCACAAGTAAAGAGAAAAAGCCACAAATCAGTGCACAGTATCAGAACTAGTACTGTATTAATAATCTATTTGTGTGGGGTGACATAGATATCACTGCACTCCGGACAAACAAGCTCTCCACAGGCTTACTTCTTTAAAACTAAACCATCTTCAATGTGGCAAGAGCCAGGTAATGAAATATAATATCTCCATCTTCTCCTTGAGAACAGACTTCAAGTGGCACAAGTAATTGACTTATTTTTATTATTTCTTCATTCATTCTCCTGTTAAACAGAAGATGTTGGTTTGAACCATTACAAAGCAAAGAGGAAACTGAATCTACACCCTTCAGGTCCAGGCAGTGCCTGAGGAACACGACCTTCACCACTGAGCTGCCAAACCTTCAGTCGCTCATTGGCATCACTCTGCTGATGAACACGATGACCAGCTAAGTGCCAGAAGACACAGCTATGGGAAAGAGACTCAGTTTCTCCTGATCAGATCAGAGCCAGGAACCAAAGCCACTTCTGTCTGCCACTTCCCACAGCCTGGTAGAGGCAACCCTGCCTGTTCCCAGTGCAGGTTCAGCATGGACCCAGCGATAGTAGGTAGCTCATGGTGTGAGCTGGGAAGCCTTGGTTCTTGGGGCTAGCTTGGTGGTGGGATGTAAGAGGCCTGCTGGAGTGCTCAGGAGCTGGGTTTGCTTGGTTGTGTAAGATGCTGATCTGTTCTTTCCTGACTGCGTGTGATGGCACGGACCCTGTTCCCACTCTCTCACTTTGACTGCTACAGGGAGCCGTGTGTGGAGTGCGTAATCCTGTCTCTTTACACAGATAATTGAAGTTTGGAGAGGGGGACAAAGAAAGCTGCTACAATGATCCCTCTCCTAACACACACATGCAAGCTTCCAGGCTGTCTTTCCTTTAACTTAGTTGTCAACACCAGCTCCAGTTACTTCAGATTTTTGGTGGTTTGGGGTTTTTTTTGTTTGGTTTTGTTTGGTTGGTTGGTTGGTTTTTTTGGGGGGGTATTTTTGTTTTTCACCCTGCTGAGGGCTAAAACCATGACACCAGGGAGGGATGTGCCCTCCCATTTGTGCAATACCTTCCTAATCCATGTGCAGCTCCAGTTGTGACTTATGCCCCATTTTTGATGAAAGCAAATGAAGTTTAGTGTGAAATCTTACAAGCACTATTTCAGTGACCCATACCCTGTGTTCCAGAGGAGGCCCTAGTTCCATTTGCTTTTAGCCCACCAAAAGAAGCATAGATGACGCTGAAAAGAAACCTTATCCTATCCAGGCTGAAAAGTATAGATATGCTGCAGGTGCCCTCTCTTCAAGTGTCTGAGGAAATTCTCACATGAACAAAAGGGCAACACTACCTTGAGAGATACTCATGGTCTTAAAAGAGAGAAGGATCCTGTTTGCAGCACCCAGCAGGTGCCTGCATCTAGAGCAGGACTTGCAGTTGTGAACCTGAGTCTCACACTGATGCTTAAGCTATGCACCACTACATGTTGCCAGAGACAGCACAGTTGCTTTAGGATTCATCTTGAGTGAAAATTAAGGACTAAAGACAATAGTAGAGAGTTTAACATTTTCCACCAAATAATGGGATATTTCCTGTTTTATTAAGAAGATTCGGGGCCATGAGAGAACAATTAAAAGACACGGAGTAAGGTTTGTTTCGGTCTCTTACCACTTCTCCAAATCCTACCTTTGGGCATCTCGTCTCAAGGATACAATTACTTTCAGAGTTCTGTCTGTCATTATCACTATTATGAGACACGATGTGTGTAATATTCTCACTAAAATTAAAGAGAAGATGTAACGCAGCTAGTACAATGCAGTTCAATATCACTAAGAGATGAAATGGTATATATGGGTACACAGGGAGAGTTTTAGCTAAATTTGTTTTTTTGTTCATAGTACCCTGTAGGCCAATCAATGAAATTGTATCTTTTACTGGCCCAGCCCAGTGCCAAGTAATTCTCTTCTCCTTTGTATTATCTTTACCTCATTTCCTAATGATTCCTCAAGTGTTCTGTTGAAATTAAAGTCTAGCAGTATATTCTTTTCTCAAATCTTTTTAAAAAGCACATTTATAATATAAGTCAATGCAATGAAACCATTCAATAATGCAGGCACAATATATACATCTAGAGAGCAATTTTTAAGCTCTTCAAATTCAAAGCAAAGAAGAATGCAAATAAGGCTGTAGATACTCTTGCCTTTTGTGTGTGTCTCACATATCTTTATTTCTTATTTCTTCTTTTCAGAATAGCTCATAGCGCTGAGTTTTTTGTTTTGCTTTTTTTTTTTCCCATCCTAAATTAAATCAAACACATCCTGTCAAGAACGAGATCATCAGCAGATGATATTTACCTAGATCAGTGAGGATTTCTGATTTTTCCTGTTCTCCATGCAGGATTGATAGACCTAATTCAGATTATTTTTTGTGTGTTAAAAGTACGACAGAAAGAGGAACAGAGAGCTATAAAATATTCGGCAGAAAAAGCAATAGAAGAAAGAGCTGATACGCTTGTGCAAGAGATTGTGAGTGGAGCAGAAGATTAGAATCAAACAAATTTTTTTAAAGAAAGAAAAAATAAGCAAGCAAACAACCACTATGGAAGAGTAATGGAAAAAAAAAAACCTACCACCATGAAGGTATCAGCAGACATTATGCAATCTATCTAGGAAAACAGAAATAGTTTACAATTGGCTTTTTTTCATCTGGAGAGGTTTGGAAGCAGAATGTAGATAGTCAGGCTGTTTATTTGAAGATTTAATAAACTTTGTTTTCCAGTCACATGTCTTCTTCAGCACTGTCATATTCTTACCAGTTATTGCCAATTCATTGAACATTGTCACACATCTCATTATATGTAACATTTTTCTTAAATCTGATCTTCAGTGATCACCTGAAAAAATTATTATTAAAATCTAAAAAAAGTTATTAGTTCTTATAATGGCACAGCATAGCTTGAAAACCACTTTCAAGTTTAATTGTCTCAAAAGCAAATGTATAAAAGTTTCCAAACTGAATCTTATGTCTTTTACTGCAATCCTGTGGGCTTTTTCAAAATTATTTTAGACCTTGCAGCTTTTTTTATGCTGTCTGTTCAAAACACGTAGAATATGTATGGCCAATGGGGAATACGTAAGAAGTTCTGTGACATTAAGTTCTCCACCGAGCAGCTCACCTGTATTACAACAGCTTTCTGAATGGAGGACCATCTACGGAGAGCCTTGTCCAACCTAGAGCTGCAAGTGGTACGTGCCATACAGCCCACAGTGCACATGCAGCAATTAGAGCATCCTGATCTTCTTTATTTCCATTATGAGGTGACAGCAAAGAGTACATAGCAATCCAGTATTGTTGCTTGGTTTACTCTGTTCTGCTGTCTGAGATTAAGAGAAGATAGAAGTGATGTTATTTGATAAAGAAAACAGATCTTTTCTTTTATTCTTGAAAGCTGCCTTGCTCACTAGAAATTTCTTTCATAACTTCACCTATAACTTTTTCCGTTTTCCAGGACTGTTGAATCATCTTTTCTCTGTTATGCTTTATGAAGGTGTATCCACTTCACTGGAACAGTATTTATGTACACATTTCCACATATCTCTAAAGCAAAAAGGAAAATAACTGTGGTTAAAGCTGTCACATCAGCTACAGAAAATATGTGCTTAGAAAATGAAAGAGTTCTATTTTACAAAGCAGATATATGAAAGTCATTCCCTTATACATACCAGCTGAGGCTTCAGTGCAGGGTAATACATAGATAAGTCTTCTGCTGTCGCTAGTGGAGACAAGCTGCCAGGAAGAGCTCAAGCCACCAGACAGTAACAAGGATGTCCCAGACTGTTATAGCAGCAAAATTCTCCATGCTAGAGAGAATATGTTTTCCGCTGGACAGGGTTAAGACTTACCCTGTTAAAAATACTGTTCTCATCAATTAAAGCAGATCAGAAAGAAAGCACCAAGGCCCTTTGCAAGATGGGGGCATATTTCCACTGCATCATTCTCTGTGAAAAGCAACCCCTCCCCAAGGACAGTGCTGACCCCTAACTCCCCTAATTTCAATCTCGCTGCAAATAATGATGCTGAAAGCCTTGGTTCTGAAAACAGTCTGATCTAAACTGGAACTTTTCCCTTCTTTATATCTAAAAGTTATTGAAGGATAAATGTACTAGATAGGGATTCTCAGGAAACCCCCAGAAGAAAAGCACAGTTCAAACTTGTGCAAAATAGCAGATGGAATTATAAACTGAATATAATTTCCTCTGTACTAGCATCAAGTGGACATAAAATTAAAATGTTTTAATTCTGGTGCATCTTACCCATAACACAAACTAATTTATTCTTGATGTCAGTAAACAGTGAGGAGGAAAAAGAAGCTGTTAAACATTAGTAAAAGTCAGTGAGGTGGAGATCAGGATATTAAGAAACTTACTTATTTTGTATCTTCTCCAGCATATTTGTGGGCAGGAATATTCTGTGTTTTTTACACCCTCTTAGTCCTAGCAACACTATTGTTTCAATAGTTAGGAATCCTCAGTTTGAGGTTAAGTTTTGGCAGGTCTGAGCTGGCCACAGTATTTAGCAAGATATCTCCAGTGTATTTTCATATGCTCCATTTATTACAAGAAAGTCAAGGGACAAGTTTAAGCAAAGGGCATAACCAAGGGCAGTACATACCCTTCACTGTGGGTAAGACATCATCTGTATCAAAGGACACGATCCTCATCATGAGTACTTCACATGAGAAATACTAACATAAATCTCTCAAAAGTAGTATTTAACCCTGTTAGCAGAACCTGATGTCAGAGGATTGACACACAAGCTGGCAACATCTATGCTTACCACCTCATTTTCTTGCAAGACCATTTTTGCCAGAGTGATTCCAGGTTTTCACTATCTCAGGCTACTGACTTGTATTCTTGGAGTTTTTGCAGTTGGTAGAAAAGACGTAAGGTCATATACCAGCCAAATGCAGGATAAAAGAGGGAATATAAAAATAACATGCCATTTCCTCTTCCCCCCTTTTCCTTCCATCGTCCTGCTCTAGCACATGTGCTGAGTAGAATATGAAAAGACAAATTTAGTACCACTTAAAGCCATATTTCAATCTTATTTCCAAACAATTAATGATATTTTTCCTGGAAGCTGCATCTATTAACTATGGGGTTTTTTAACTAATAAAATTAAGAATAAGTTTTCTGAAATGTATTTTGGATTAGTGAGCATTTTTGTATATAAATAAAGAAAAAGAATGCACTGGTAGGTGCTGATAAGCCAAAGGAAGATATACATTCCTGAAAAACTGGAATGAGCACTTCTAGTAAATAGCCTGTGTCACTGCACGTAAATGACTCAGATAGAAGTTCACAGAAAAGTGGTTTCTTCGCATGACAGGCACTTAGATAAATAGTTTTATCTAGCTAGCTCACTGTTGGAGGTGTATATACTCAATAGAATTAACATCAGTTCTGAAATTGTTAAATAAAACTTCTGACATGCTAAGAGTTAACAACGGTTTTAGCAACAACACAGGAGTAGAATCACTATCAAATGTCCAGCCTCCCATTACAACAGGTCCAACATAGTAGAATTATAGAATGATAGAATAGTTTCAATTGGAAGATACCTTTAAATGCCATCTAGTCCAAACCCCCTGCAATGAGCAGGGACATCTTCCACTAGATCAGGTTGCTCAGAGCCCCATCCAGCCTGGCCTTGAATGTCTCCAGGGGTGGGGCATCTACCACCTCTCTGGGCAACCTGGGGCAGTGTTTCACTGCCCCCATTGTAAAAACATCATGTAGTCTTGTTCATAAAACTACCAAACTCCATCTTTTTTATCACTGATAAATTCTTGGAAGGCTGTTTAAAAAGGTTGTTTAGTCCTTTGATGACCAGAACCATCTTCCTTTCACAGGTAAATTTATTAAAAGGAAGCTTATTCCCAATTATTTTTGAGTCAGTGCACAAATACCTTATGACTCAGATATTTCATCACTTGTCTGTTGCACCTATAGGGTTATGAGATATCCACTTGGCTTGAATATTCTTAGAAAAATAAAGATCACTTTTTGTGATCATTTAGTAAGAAAAGCGTAAGTGGGTTCCTGATGCAGTAATCCACCTGCAGAGCAAGTAAGTGATGTTATATTTCTTCATTATGTTTTTGGGGGTGATAACTCTGAAAAATAATTAGAAGCCACTGAATACTTCAGCACAGTAAGTAAATGCCAAGAGTAGGTACCAACAACACTGAAAATTCATTTCTCTATGTTATCAATAGAAATGATACTCCAGCATCAGGAAAAAGGCTGGTACCACTAATATTCATCAGTACTAACCTGAGTGGCTGAGATTTGTAGGTGAGATTAATTTAACTGGATGTAGATATCCTCAGTAGAGACACACAGATATGGGCTGGTTATTTAAATTCCCATCACAAGAGCTTATGAGAAATAAGCCCTTTAGGATATGTCACCTAGCTATTTTGTAAGTCTACTCAGGATGAAAGTGTTTACTTTCTAGAATGACTTACATTTCCTTACTGACCATAAAGATAACCTTAGAAACCAGTCTGATGTTAGCTGAATTGAATAGTCTCCTGTCTATACTGTATAAGGATGACTTCACACCATGGAATCTCATCCACACCCAGATATAACTCTTCAGCCTGGTGTTCATAGTGCCTTTAAACTCCCAGTCTAATCAATGGAAGGGACAGACACCTATGAAGAGCAATAATTGCACTGAAGACCTGCCTCAACGTCTGTGAGGGTCATTTGCTCACCCTCGTTTAGAGAAAGAGCCTATATAGTGTGCCTATGCATCTCACTCAGCCACCTTAGTTTACTGTCTAATGTTACAAGGGATAAGTACAGACCAGAAAATGTAACCATATATCAGTTCATTTTACAAAGACAATCAAATAGTGTGCCTCTATTGTTCATGAATCTCTAAGTTAAAAAGTTTTGACCATCCCATAAGTGTACTGAAATAACACCATAAAAATATTTACTAGATGGCGGTGTATTCACTGTAAGACACAAAATATAGTAACTTAAATAATAGTTTTCAGGACATCCAGCAGCACTTGGAACCATATAAAAATGCATCAATATAAACCATTTGCCAAACGCTCACAGTGATGAGGACTGCATCGCAGACAACTCTTGAAAAGGAGGTGGGGCAGTGGGAGGGTAAATTCATAACACAGATTATTCACAATGAATAATTCAGCTAGTTCTTTTTACAACACACTTCCACCAGCTGGCTTTTGTGTAAGAACTTCAAAGTATTTCAGTCTGAATGGATTAAGACTCTATACTGCATTGATCTGGATGTTAGAAAAATTTGCTGTTGTCCAAAAAGCAATGACAGTTGATCAATGCAGTTTTGTAGTACTTCTCTTGACAAGTCCATAAAAATATTTCTTTGAAAATTAGAACATTTTTATTGATCTCAGATGCAAAAGTATTTTCATGTTGGCTTTCCTTTACAAGGAAAGTACATGTTGAATCACAGAATTACTGATATTTCCCTTATAATAGTATCACCTCGGATCTCTGAAATCTATCAGTTTTGTTTCTAGCTGCAGATGTGGACATTTCACAGCTAATGAAAAAAGTCACATGCAAGGCAAGTTCAACAAAACCAGTCTTTTTTCCCTCTCTGTTATTGAAATCCCTTGCTAAGAAAAGGAATTCCCTCTTTTTTACCCCTTGGCACTGAAGTGCTGTAAGCAAGGACTATGCTGGTGCTAAATATTAGCAGCTGAGTTCCAGAGTGATGTATACACAGAGTTCAAAGGCAGAAATAAATTTACATATACATTGCTAGCATAGTTTCTTTTACCACTGCAGTATTCCATACATTAATTTGAGTGCTGGAAAACTCCTCTCTCCGTGGCTTGTATTTTAAAAACAAGCTAAAATAAAAGAAATAATTTCTGAGGCCACAAATGGGACTTTGTGGAGACAGCACACATTAGGACTGAGGGCCTGGCAATTGATTCTTATTTCTTCTCTGATTTATACTGCTTATTTATTCACTCTGTACTTGAAGGTCTGGCAATTTTTTTTGTCTTTTGTCAAAGTAGCTGAGGCATTTTTGATGCATCTCAGTGGGTGCCTCACTGTACTCCAAGACAAACATTATTTTACCATTGTGGGAAAAGTATGTCTCATCCTCACTCATATGAAAAACTATCCAGTCAGCTTTATCATCAGAGTGACAAAGAATGCCATGCATTTGTTTGGATAAATGTATCTAATTTCCACATGAAAACTAAGGATATAAGAGATAATCATGACAGACTGAGAGATATCAAATGTTTAATTATATTCAGAGCAGCACTTGAAAGTTTAGATATACGTGGAATGTCCCAGATTCAAATGTTTCTAAATGCACACGGTAGAGATGTGCATGAGAGTTTTCCACTGTTTTCTATTTCTTTCCAGAAAAAGGCTTTTACACAATGGATTTTCAACTGCTGTTTTCCAGTGGAGCTATGGCAAATCGTGCCACCTCTAGATTAGTACCTCTGTGGTTTGTTTTCCTTTGCAGAATTATGGTAACTATAATTGCAGTTACAGTGGGAACCCCAAGACTGTAAAGCAAAATATTTTGAGAATATAGGTGAATATAATATTCGGAGAGTGAAGGTAAAAAATTTGAACCTCAAAGAAGTTCCTTTTAAGCCTGATAAAGGTTGATACATGGCATTCTCCTGAGACTTCTGAAATTCCTAAATCAATACAAACAAAACAAACATTTACAGTAGAATCAATTTGTTCAAATTCTAGTTGAGGACTGGCCTTGCTTCTGGTCATGTGGATCTAGGAAATGCATTCTCAAATTGAAAAGATTCCTCATCCAATATGTTTGAGATTGTAACTTGCTTATGATACTAAGCCTTTCAACATTAGGGGCCAAAAGCTCACATTCCTGCCCTTTTATACAGAGGAAGGCTCTTTGAAGCCTTGCACAGAGTCCGCGAATTTCTCTGGTGCCAGAATGATTCCTGGGCTGCTAATGCACAGTCCTGGAAAGGAGGGAGGATTCTTCCCAGCTATACTTTCAAGTACAAGGGATAGAGAGGAAGATCCCAGCAACTGCATTAGGGATGCTGTACCAACTTTGCCTCTGCTCCCCTCCCAGGCAAAGTCTCATTGCTTGGATTGTGCACAGGTATTGAGGTCCATGGCCTGCTTTAAAAAGATGTTTTAATAAAAGAGCAAGAATACTGCAATCTGCCAGCAATAGGGAACTCTTCCCTTTTACAGGAAGGAGGGCAAATAATGATATTCAGTCTGATGTAGGCACCACGTGTAAGTCTCTGATATTTAGTAGAACTTCTCCTCTGTCTGCATGTGATTTCCATGTGCTTCTTTCATAAGCAGTACTCCAGAATGTTTTAGAAAACTGTTGAGAAAATTGGAAGTTTTGATTTCAACAGAATGAAGATTGCAACTCCTTCCAGATTCCTGGCCCAGATTTAAATACCAGCAAAAAACTGCACATATACTTGTACACCAAAGGTTAGTCCTCTGTAGTGGTGCCAAACACAATTCTTAAACAACTTTAAATATAGAGGATTTGGTTTTCTTCAGCACTTCTGCTGTCAAGACATTAGATCAGCTAAAAATAAAGATTCATCCATATATCATTCAGTGTCTCTACAAACATAACTAATTTGTTCCAGGCTTCTTCTTCTTTATAAGGAGTGTAATGCCATAAAAATGGCAAGTTTGCAAAGTATTAGCACTCCTTTGGGAGATTAAAAAATACAAGGGCAAGGAGCTGTGGGTGTAGATACACACAAACACAGTCTGTGCGGAGGCATTACCCACTTATTAGCACTGCATTTTTTAACAGCGTGCCCTCTTTCATCTGTGCTCTGTTCTGCCAGCCATATCCCTCAGACTCAGTCCCAGCATTTCAAATCTCTGAAAAAAAGGTTTTTAACAGATGTTGTTGCTTTTCTCAAGATCCAGCTTCTTTTCTGTTTATTAACTTTTGTGTAAATGTCCAGTGTCTCCTGACACAAGATAAGCCTTCACACTTCTGAGTCTCCCTGTTAAGTTTCAATTTCCCACTAGCTAGCAGAAGCAGAAACAGAATGTGTATCCTGTTGCAAAAAGAAGTTTCATAGCTTTCCCACAGCGCTTTCTTCTCCTAAACCTAAAAGCTACAAGATACCAGACTTCAAGCTATCTGAGGTCATATCTGAACAGTTGTCTTTACAGGCAGGAGGAAAGATGTACCATGCCAGCAACCTTTCATAAACTCTGAAATATTGCCAAATTAAAAGGGGAAGCTGTCTGGATTTGAAGGTGGAGGGGAGGAGAGGCAAAGGTCTACAAAATTTTAGGGATGCACAAAACGTGCTGATGGCTGCTGTAGGAATTGCCTCTGCTCTATCCATGGCTTTTTGGCCTAGGAGAACTGCTGTTTGTAAAAGGAGTTTTTCTCATTTGAGCCAGCATTTATAAAGCAGTATTTCCTTTGTCATCAACATAAATGCATGTTAAAAAAAAAAAAATCACATGTCCTCTTTCAAATGGAGCATTCAACCAAATTTTTTGCTATCATCTGCTAGTAGCTATCCTACATGATGATCCATTACATTTAATAATTCTGAATTCATATTAAGAGAAAGTAAAGGATTTTAAGGCTCCGAGAAGGAGACACGCCATATATATATTCCAGAGGAGAACAGCTGTCAGGCAGGGGAAGTAAGAAATAATATTTTGATTTTGTTGTGAGGCGCTTCCTTCTATAAATAACACTGTTACATGGATATAAATCAGAAGTACTGTCATTCTGATGAGAACCCAGGAGACTTGAGCTCCCTGCTCACGAGAAATTAATCTCGATTAACCCAGATGACTTCTGGGTATGTTACATGCTCGTCATTCACAGAGGTAGGCTGACTGTTGAGGGTTGATATTATCTCAGAAATGAGGATAATTAATGGATGAATTGCTGCTGAAATCCTAGTTGAAGTCCAGCTTGGGCAGCAAAGGGTCTAATATTGTTCACTTATTTTCATCTGCAAGCTTAAATATCAGCCATTTTCTCACCAAATATTTATTTCCTTTTCAATTCAATGTTTCCCTTTTTATTCAAATAGAATGCTGGAATAATGGGAAGACGCTATATTTTAATTCATAAGAATTTTAAAGCCTTTATTGACACAAATTGTTGTTCTGGTATCTTTTTTCTTTCTAAATCTAGGGTATGCTTTTGGGGGCTTCGGGGTTTTCTGAAGAGTTATTACAGATAACAAAATAAAAACACTTCCGCGCTTTTTTGCATTCCCAAGAACTTTCATAATGGACAGTGGTTCATGGAAAAGATTGCAAGGGTCTTCCAGAGGGCAGGACTAGACCCAAGCGCTAGACAACAATCTTTTCTCTGAATGGGAAAGGGGATGGTGAGGATTCAGTTTACAGACAGGTTCTGTCCCACAGTGTAATAAAAAAGGGTGGATAAGGGGGTATTGCCCTCTCTTTATTCTCATCAGAAAGAAATAATTAAAAAAAAAGAGTGGAAGAAATAAAAGAAAATAGGGAAATGGTACTTAAGACGAATGTTTCAGAAACAAATTATTAAAAGACAAAAGTCATGTTAAAAATGCGAAGAAACTAGAGTGATCAGTCTTGTGTTTAGTACTCTGAACACAGAGCTTTGCAAGCATAAAGCCTGTTTTGTTTTAAGAAAAAAGACCCAATTTTAGATATCTGGTGGGGAGCCTGGAGGATGGGAACTTACCATTAACTGGAACAACTGTTCAAAGCAAAGAAATGAAAGAGGGAACAGCAGAGGAATTTCTCTCCAAGATGCCTACAGAAGCAGTTTCGGGTTTAATTTTCATGTCTGTTTTGCAATCCCTTGATAGTCTAAACTGGCTGACACAACACATGAGATATGCCAGTGCCAGTCCTGGGTATTTTGGGTTCCTGGAAACAGCACAAAGATCTGTGTTGACAAAAATTTTACAGATGTGCCAGATTTTTTATTCAGGGTGAGAAGCAGAGGCCCCTCAAACAGGGAATGCTGTTCTGCAAGCAAGCAGGCCTCTGAGATTGTGGTTGGACTGTCCCCTGGGTCAGCCAGGCAGAGGGCATTTCAGCGGTGAACCGCCAATGTGTCCTGTCTGATCAGAGCAAGGAAAGGGGGAGCCACCAGTATAAGTTGACTTATCAAGTGCAGTATTGCTTTCACAAGCGTTCAGCAAATATGAATAAGGCTCCAAGTTTGCTGAATATCACTTAGAAACAGAAGCTTTTTATTGTTTTAATAACAAATTGGAGGTTCTTTCACCTGTTTCTCTTGAGGGCAGATTTGAGATGGCCCCAAACCACATTCTCAGTGAGAAGTCTCAGGAGGAAATCAATCCAATTCCCTCTGGGAATCATATCCTGAAACTTGTCTCTAGAAAAATGGATTCTTGTGGGTTTTGTTTATTTGTTTGTTTGTTTGTGTTCATTGTTGTTGTTGTTGTTGTTTTTCTTGTAAGCTACCTGGCAGATGGTGAGCTCTTAGAAAACACCCTAAACATTGAGACACTTGTGACAACATTGCAGGAGCTGGCAACAAAGTCCAAGTAGGGAAGAAGAATTTGAAGGCTGGGATCCGAAAGACAGGAAAGAAATCTGTGGAAAAGCTGGGGACGAGAGGAGAGAGAGGAGAGGAGAGGAGAGGAGAGGAGAGGAGAGGAGAGGAGAGGAGAGGAGAGGAGAGGAGAGGAGAGGAGAGGAAACAATGTATTGTTATGTGTTAGAAATCTGTGTTAAAGCTTGTGCAAAAAGAGATATATTCTGCAATATGAAAAAAATAAAGTCTAATTTTGATGTCATTTGGATTGATTTTGTTGAACCATATTTAACAATGTGTCCTGTAAACACATTAAATTAACTGAGAAAATGTTCCCTACTATCCAAAACCCAAAATTAATTTCTGGTTTTATTCTAAATTCAATTGCAGGGTGTCTTGCTGAGAAGAAACGAAGTAAATTTAATTTGATAGAAAAGAAACTCTAATAAAAGAAAGATGCTTTAAATTCCATCAGGTTAGTAAACAATTCTCTAAACTTTTGTGGGGAAATCCTTTTACTTTGCGAAGGAAATTTGACACACAGACATTACATTTTGCTATATTTGACTACGGTACTTGGCCAAAGATTATTTTACTGCCTGCAGCAAATGCGTTTTGCATCCAGAGCATTTTGCCTAGCAATTCAGATGTTTACATAGCTTTTTTCATCTATCGAACAAGAATACAACTAAAAACCAGTAAATCTTTCACAAAAGATTTCTTCAAAAGTGTTTCCTTTTTACAGTGTTTATATAAAAATCAGTATTTTATACAACAGTGAAATCTTCAAATAATATAGCTTCTCTAGATGCCCACAGTAAAATGACATCTTAAGTGTTTACTTTTTATTACTCATTATGTATTGACAACAGTAGCATTCTCAGACATCCCATGAGCATGAGAGCCACACAAGACAAAAGAAAATTATTTATAGGCTAGAGCAAAGGCTAGTTATTAGTATTAATGCTGTAAGATGCTTTTCCCCTTACCCTGTTTCTGGTGTTTTCATGGGACATTGTACATAGGCCTAGCAGTTGAAGACATCTTCAAGGGAAAACAGAAGACAAATCCTCAAGTCCTTCCATAATATGCATAGTAAAGAAATAGTTAGGTGACAGCTAACCAGCAATCTGCAGTCCCAAAGGTAGGCTGCACGTCAAAGTAAATGTCAGCACTTTCAGGATAAGGCCATTTCTTCAAGCCCAAGACATTTCTGTTCATTCAGATTGTTTCATGCAAATTTAGCAATCTTCTGAAGTGTATCTCTAAATCCAAGTGCCGAAGTACTCACTTTGAAGCTAATATTCTTACAGATTAAAGTACTTAAAAAGCTTGTAGAATCTTCTCTGTTATTGCACAGGCGAAGAGATTGCTTTAGATACTAATATGCATCTGCAGTGCTGAAAGACATCAGGAAGAAAAGGCTCTCTGAGACTTAGAGCACTCCTACACAGGTCTGACACAGGTAGGAAGCTGCAAAATGAAGCACTTCTGACTGAGGAGAAAATAAAACTAAAATCAAACACAGTTGCCTTCAGGTGAAACAGTGGAGATTGAGTACTTCAGCTGGTGGCGAACAGATATTATTCGAATGTTTATATTCCGTATTTTATTTTATATTTCTATGCGGATGTGAGTAAACAGGAGATAAAGACAAAGAACTTCATCTTGTATGACAGAATTATAGTCCATGGATCATGTGTTATGCTGACCACACTTTGGTATTCTAGGGACACTACCTCATGCTTTGGTGGAGTGAAAGAAAAGTCCTTTGTCATCCTTTTTCTCAGACCGTAAATTTCTTAACTTTCTGTGCATGCTGTCTATATACTGCCCAAGCGTTCCCACTGATTGTCCACTTACAGTACTGCTTTCACCATCTGGATTGCATTTGGCACCTCGTGTCTTCAGAATACATGGCACTTTGAATGTGTTTTCCTTGCACGCCTTTTCAAATATGCCTCTTTCAGAATAAATGCCTTTTTGAACATACTTGAATCAATTTTCCCAGCTGTTTGTCTTCAGTTTGTCTGTCGCAAGGAGTTGCACGCATAAAGGTTTAGGTTCCGTGGTATTAGTAGCAAACATTTGCTTCTCTCTGCAGGGGCCCACACATTTGTGAAGTCCACACAAATAATGTTGCCCAGCATTACATAACTATTGAAGGAGAAAATATGTTACATTGGACTTGTTTCTTTAGGTGACACAATTATCAGTTTCAGATCCCTGAAGTGACATTTGTTTAGAGACTCACCAGTGAACATAGGTCCCTTTCTCAAATTTTGATACATTAAAAAAGCTTTTAAGACTCAGGATCTCTTTACAAACCTCTAAATTTAATACCAATCTTGCGAAGTACATCAGGTGGCATCAGAAACAGAAGTGGCAGAAGAAACAGGACTCTCCAATTTCTTTGCAGTGGTATAACCAGAAAGAACAGTCTGTTTGGGACTGTAGTTCCGCAACACTGTCTGAATCAAGCTGGCAGACACTGGGAGAGTAAGAAAGAGAAAGAGAAAGATGAGCAGGATTAATAGGACATCTGGAGACGCTGGGTTCCCTGGCACGAAATGGCTATTGAAGTTGTGAAGTGAGAAAAGCTAAATATGACTACAATCTCCTTTTAGCCATCTGCTGTGGTTTTTCCTAGCTTTCGTCAGCCCAGCTTCTGAAACAAAGCCCTTCTAACTATGCCTCATTTCTTTACAGGTATTCTCCTTCAAAAAATTACTGCACATCTTAAAAATATGTTCTGCATCTATAGTGCCACAAAAGGTTATCCAGACGTTGGCTTGCATGTTGCTAAAACAGAACTACTAAAATTGGCACCAGGTCTTTAACTCTGCAGAGGTCAAATCTTAGGCAGCTGGATTTCCCAGTGCTGTTTTTTAAATCTTTCTGCATTAAGACCTTGTTCTTACCAATTTTACTTCAGCATTGCACATACTCCACATGTAAATGACAATTCATTTCTATAAAATCAAGTTGTGTGTACAGGGAGGATTTCAGGTGAAGTCCAGGAGTTTTGTTTACTTATCTGTGCTTAATTGCCTCTTCAGAATATGGATTAAAATGGGTGCTAAGATTCTTGCTACTTTTTGAAGGACTTTATGTTTAAATTACAAACACGATTGATTAATATGATACAAATAAGATTCCTCACCCAGTGACTCATTACAAATACAAACCAAACACACAGTTATCTACACGTGAAAGTATTGCTTCTATTGTTACCAGATAACTTGGAAAACTAGTAAAAACACACTCTGCATGACACATGACAGAATATTTTAATACCACTTTTTAACACTGTTTCTGACACATAGAAACTGAAAGCAAGTCATTAATTGTATTGTTCCTCTCCTTGAATTAACTTAATATCAACAATTTCAGCAAAGGTAGGTATAATTTTATGTTCCTACTTCAGGTTGATATTTATACTTAAAAGGACACTAAGTACCTGGCACTGGATCTCTGATATTTTATGAATATAAAGACCTCATTAAATACTGTTTGACAAATAAAAATTTATACTATAGATTGAATACAGTCAGTGTAATTCAATGTATTGCATATGTTCATAATATGCTCAGTGATGTAAAGGATGCAAAATAGGAAATTTATACAAGCGTTTGCAAAATTTTGCAATGCTGGGAAAATTGAAACATTCCTCTTAATGGATACAAAATGGATAGATTTGTCAGTGGCAGCTCTTATCTAAAATTCTAAAAAAATATATTTTTATATGGCATTAAAAAAGATGCTACACCAGCCAGCTAAACCATTCTAATTATTACTGTGTGCAAAGACAGGATGTTTAACTAGGAGTTGAGACATATGAGGTGAAGACCCATCCCTGGCACTGGTCAGCTGAGGTGACCTCAGAAATGTCATGTCATATATTTGTGACTCTATTTCCTATTCTCTGCCAATATCATTTTAAACTAACTAGGGCAGGATTCATTGGGTGAAAATCTACCCAGAACCTTATCACCTAGACTCTTCTCATTGTTACTGCAGACAAAATAATAGCCTTGAGCATATGATTCATTTGAGCAGAAGGTACATCTTTCAAATTGATAAATCACAGCTTTGAAGTCATTATTTCCTTCTAATGGTTACAGGCGCCTGGATCAAATATATATGGTAGACATACCAAGTGAGAAGAGCGAGACTCCGTTGGGTTCTACAATAACAAGTGGTATGGTCCAAAAGGAACAGCTCTCCAGAGGAAAACACTTGTTGCTGAGGATCCAACATCCATACTAAAGCTGTTTCTGGGGGTTTACTTCAGATGAGAAGTAAAAGACATTAGAGAAGCACATCTTTTGGTTTCATTTCACCCCAGAGGATTCCATTTTACAATCTCCAAGGCAGTTCCATGTTGAGACCCAAAGTGCAATAGGTGGGGACAACCAGAATGTGCTCTTCCAAGGTTCAGTTCTTCTCTGAACTAAAATACTACTATAGATGTGCCTATTGCCTTTTACTTTCTGACTATGCCCAGTAGAATGCAGAGTCAAGACTCAGAATTTTTTCCCAGTAATGCAATAACAGACACTAATAATAGTAGAGATCCTCCAAAAATTATTTTCCCAGCTTGGGCTGATACTCATGAGCAGTCTGAGGATACTAAAGGATTTATGTCCTTCCAACATATATTTTGTCTTTATTTTGTTCAGCCTGCATAGCATCTTCCATGCTGTGGATCCCCTCCACAAAGTCAATTAGTTTTAACTAATTGGCTTTCTCAAGGGCAGGGGCGAGGGAGGAGCATTTGAAGATCACTCTTCAAATGACTCACCCTATCCCATGACTTTCTGCTCTCTTCGATGCTTTTGGTCAGAATCAGCATCTTAAGTTCTCTGCTTGCAGCAATAGAAAGGACATGAACTTGATCATTTATCACCTATCACTCAACACTGTCTAATATGCCTCTGTGGGATTCAGCTGTCTTTCAATCCCTGTTTTACTTTGTACCTTTTTACTTACATTTTGCCACCCCAGCTCTCTCTGAGAATATTTTTCGTCGTTTCAAAGCCTTGTGATTTTCTTCCTTCTCTGCCGTGTTATGGGGCTGGTAAAATTCAGATTTTCTTTTCCTTTTTTTTTAATTTCTTAGGCAGATAATTCCAAAATTAACTGAAGGATTTAAACATTGCTTATGAAGTCAGTGTAGCACTGCATTACAAGTTATATATAAAAATATAAAAATCAAACCCTCGTTTTCAAAACAGACCTATTCTATTTTTTTTTGTTTCCTGTGGGTAACTCGACGTTAGACATCTGTATGGCTTTGCTGCAACTGATCCCTAGTTTAAGGTATGAAATCGCTGAATTCCTGAAGTTGTTGGGATTGTTTGTGATGCTATCAACATTTTAAGGTTAACCAGTGAACTCTAGATTCAAGTCATGACAGGAATGATACAAGTAAGATTGATTCTCATGTGTGGTGGGGTTTTTTTGTGGGATTTTTTTTAAGTCCTCTTCAAGTCTGCACATAGCCTGAGCTGCAATAACTGCAGCCCAGGGCAGTCTCAATGAGGCAATCAACACCTTATCTGGGCAGCTTTCATTTCCTGTTGAAAGAGGTTGCTGAGGTATGCACTAAATCCACATCTCCCCTCACAAACTACTTCATCCTCTTTGCTATCTCTCTAGGGATCTTCCTTCCCACAGCAGAGGAAGAAGGCTCGGCCTCCCCATGCTGCTGCAAACACCTTCTTCTTCAGGCCTAACTGCTCTGACTCAGTGTGAGAGTGAAGCTGAGGTTATCCCAGACCTCCCCCAGCAAAGGGCTTCCATGGCACCAGGATATGGCCTTTGTGACACAAAACAGCACAGGAATTTTCTTATTTTCTTTTTCTTAGGAAATTAAGTTCACACTTTTAGGAAACTGACTGGAACTACATGTTGCAGTTCCCAAAAATCCATAGTTTCCTTAACAAAAGTGATGATATGTGATACAGAAGTAACTTCTTTCTTAATAAAACAAAATCATAGAATCGTAAAATGGTTTGGATTGGAAGGGACCTTCAAAGATCATCTAGTCCAACCCCCCTGCCATGAGCTGGGACATCTTCAACTAGAATAGGTTGCTCAGAGCACCATCCAGCCTGGCCTTGAATGTCTCCAGGGATGGGGCATCCACCACATCTCTGGACAGACTGTACCAGGGCCCCACCACCCTCACGGGGAAGAATTTCTTCCTTATATTTCATCTAAATCTCCCCTCTGCCAGTTTAAAGCCATTACTAGAAATATGATGTGCAGTGACTGTAAATCCCCAGCACAAAAACACTTTATGTTTTTCATACTGTAGATAAATGGATAGTATAATGTTTAGACAGTTTCAGTCTTCCTTACACCTTGCTTGCTAATGAGATTAAATGCCACCTTGTTGGGAGGCAGATTATTTTTAAATTGTAAAGTAACGTATTTTTATATTATAGGGCTTGACCTGAAGTCAGGTTCATATATAGTCAGAATAGGTTAATAAACGGTTAAAGGTTCCTGCATGGACTTTCAGACATCCCTGTTTGCTTGTTGTTTATTTTTTTTTCCCCTTTGGGTACTTTGCAGACTAGATTTGTCTGGGCCAATAGAAATTAATTTGCCCTATAAAATTTACTCTCCCTGAAGCAATGCAGCAAACTCAGCAAGATTGTTTTGTCTAAGTCACTTAGGGTTGGGTGGGTTGGGCAACCAGCTACTATTCAAGTAAAACTGAAAAGCAGCAGAATAAGAAATTTAGATACTGATCTGAAACCCAATTCATCACTAGTGATACCATCAGGGCCTCTATGTTGTGTTTCAGTAGGGGTGAGATATATCAAAAATGACATCATATAGCAGATTTTCTAACATTCGTTAACACATCAGAGGAAGTAAAAGTTGGAAATTTCTCTTTCACTCTAATCTTTTACATCTCTTAGCAAAGCCAAGTAGCAAACTATGAAAAGAAAAAAAAAAAAGGGAGAAAATAAAAAGAAAAAAAGAGAAAAAAGAACACGAATCTGCTCCTAAACCCATAACACTCAAAACGTCAGAGGTAGTGTTTGAACATACTGAAAAAGTCCTAATGTCCACTATGAATTCAGACTTTTTCCAATGAGCTTAACTCAGTAGCCCAATTTTTTACTGGAAACCGAAAATAAAAATCCTGTCAAAGCTGGAAAGGACAGGGTCATCTAATTGTAATGCTGACCCTGTTAAAGTCATGCTGTATCTTTGCTCCCAGGTCTAGCGGAAGTATTTTCGCTGTGGACTGGTTTTTACAGTTATTTCATTTCCAGGTTATATTGGTTGCTATTATCACAGCTGAAATTACAGTCTCCTTTGGAAACGGCAAAATGGTAACAGGGCACTGCCTTAAACTGTAGTCTGCACAAAGGTGGAAATTTTCCCCACTCCCATTAATTTTAACAAAAGTCATACAGACAGCAGGCATGCCCAGCACATAGTACTCTTGTCTACAGCTAAGCTTTGAAAAAGTTACTCCTTGATGCTTTTGCCTTCTTGCATGAATGCTTTTACAGAAATTATTCACAATTATCTTTAATTCACAGACTACAGCTGAATAGACTTGCAGGGCACAAGGGACCATTTTGGTCATGTATCCTGCTTAATAGACACCATAGGACCTCTCTCAGTAAGTAATTCCTGACTTGTGTCCAGACCTTCTGATTTACTAAAGGGACTTTACCAACAGACAGTTCTTCAATGCTGTACTGTTTGTGAGCAAATCATTTCCAAATTGCAGATTTTGCTGCTTAAAATTTATATAATCATAGAATGTTTTGGGTTCGAAAGAACCTTTAAGATCATCAGCTCAACCTCCCTGCCGTTGGCAGGAATGTCTTCCACTAGACCAGGTTGCTCAAAGCCCCATCCAGCCTGGCTTTGAATACTTCCAATGATGGTGCATCCACAGGTTCTCTGGGCAGCCTGTTCCAGTGTCTCACCACCTTCATTGTAAAAAATTCTTCTTTATATCCAATCTAAATTAACCTATTTTAGTTTATTTGTTCTGGCTGGTTATTTAACAGTCACATGCTACCATTTCCTTCCCTTGGAAGTATGAATCAGGTAAGTAACGAATAAAGGTAAATATGCAAAATACAATTTAATACTAGGGCAGGATCCTCAGTTGATAGCAGTCACTGAAATCATATTCAAGTCAACCATTATGTCAGTGTACATAACTTGAGAATCTGTCCCCCAGGGAGCAGAAGTAATATGATATATCTTTTATCATGGTAATCAGGAAACATATGAAATAGATTTGTCTGGAACTTCACAAATTCACTTTTGAATAAACCCAGCTAAACCATTTTATTTCATTAAGATTTGCGAGAGCAGAACAAAGGACACTGGCTTATTAATAGAATATGAATACTGGAGAGTATTTACTGTGGCTAAAGCATGATTGACTTTGTATTCAAACACTGAGCAAACCATGATGGTGATAAGGAGCCATAATTTTCTGGCTTGGCTTTAGTTTTGATTTTGTGTAAAGCACAAGTGGCAAATGATGATAAGTACCCTCGACAGAGAAGAGGTGTCATGAATTGGATTGTCTTGCTGCCAATGCATACTATCAAATAGGATTTGCTGGTTACACTGTGGTCTTTTTGCTGACCAGATCAAGAGTAGCATGATAGACAATCTACTGTAAGTCTGACATAAAAAGAGGGAGGTTTATTATCATTTCAAATAAGCTTTGAAATTTCCACTCTGAATATTTGTTAGATACTTGGCCATATGAATTCTTCTGTCTCTGCCACTACCACTGACTCCATGCGTAACCTCCTGAAATTACCATCACTTCTCCTTATCAGCTGATGCATTTATAAAAACAGTGGTACCATATGCTGAAGCATTAATTGCTCAGTGTTGCTCTGGTACAAGAGCAGCACATCCTTATTACCACACCCTTATTAGGTGTTCATTGTATCAAAGAGTGAAGGTCCAGGCAGAAGTTCTCCACTTAAATCAGCTGTCACTTCAGAAGGCATCTACTAAGGAAAACAAAACAGAACTAAACTATATTTAATCAATTACTTAGATGTGTTTGAATCATGAGTTTTGTGAGGCAATCTACTGTCCCTGCTTGTAGAAAACCAGTATAATGGGGCAGAGCTCTTGGTAAATCTCTGTACGTTATAACAACAATTACTATGTAGCACAGTTTGCACAATCACAATCTTAGTAATAACATGAACGCTTCGCTCTTTGTGATGCTGTGTATGATTCCATAAATTCTAAACTGCTAATGTTTTATGTATACTCTGCCTCAAGACCAGTTCTTGAAATAATGGAAAATAAATAGTCAAACCTTAGCAAACTCGTTTACAAAACTTGTTGCTATTACCAGGAGATCAGTAATTTCTTATTTGCTGAGTTCTTATGCTGTCTTTTCTAAACGTTTGTCATTTAAACAATTTACTTGGGACTGAACATTCCTGGAGATTGACATAATTAAAACAATAAAATTAATCTTTCTTTTTTCTTCCTATGTATTACTGTGCAGGTTTTCTCTTGAAGGGATTTCTGCAACCTATTTTTGGACTTCTTCCTAATATATAGGTAACTGCCATTGTCCATAATTCAGCAGATTTCACAAAGCTTTTCTCAGTGCTTCCACAGCACTGGAAATATTGGCTTTCCGTAGAGCACAGCAGGCTGCACAAATGGCCCTGTCATTCTTTTAGCTAGACGTACTGAGTGATCTTCCATTAGTTTGTACAATTTACACTCTTCAGCCACCTGAGGTTTCAGATTTACTTTATGATTGGATATTAAAAGGCTGAGGTGTCTCACACCTAAGTGACTTTCTGTTGCATTGCTCAAATCTGGTGCTGAGTACTACCTACTTTCTCAATTTTGGATGTCCAACCTGCTCACATGCATCTAGACCGTAACTCGACTCAGCTTCATTAGCAGTCCTCTCACTTATGACAAAATTGTGTTGGGTACCTGTGAATGATTTTACATACATGCAATACCTGAGCTAGTCAGGCAGTCACAGAATGACAGAAAATAGGGCTGCAAGGGGTGCTACAAGGCAGCTCCATGAAATCTCATGCACTCAGAGCTGATTTTTGCCTTTGAACACTCCATTGTGCCCCGAGCAGAGAATCCCCCGTTTCCCTCTGGGTAGCCTCAACACTGCTGCACTGTCCTGACTGCAGAGAAAATGTAAGGAGTGAGGAATGAGGAAATAACATAAAAATCAAGGATCTGGTAAAATATGCTTGTTCTTAGATCACAGGTACCTGACCATCTCAGCAGTAACATCTAGTTTGTCTTAAACGAGCTCTTTCAAGAACTCTACTGACAAGTGCTTTTTAAAGGTACCTAATCTTGGGAAGGAGATGTTAACTACATAAACTCAGCATTGTCTGCACTTTGGTTTTCCATGAAGTTGAAAAATGAACAAGGAAATCAATCCAAGCTGTCTTGGCTGTGTTACATGAGGAAAAAAAAAAACAGTAGTAGGTAAAAGAAATACATTTTTTTTGTGAGAATTGCAAGACTTCTGACTTAAAGATGTAGTTTGCTGAACAAGAAATGTTATTTTCAGGGTATTTTTTAAAAAAATAAATTAATAAAAAAGTGAAACAATAATGAAAATACTTCCTTCAAAAATGAGGTTTCTTGTGCCCTCATTGAATTGAGACAAAGCAATAAAAACTATTGTCTTTTAAAATCTATTTTTTAATTTTTCATCTCTCATTTGTATGCCAAACCTCCCCTCCCTGCATGTTCTTGGAGCTATTAAAAGAAATATAGCAGTCAGTATTTTTGCATTAAATATGAATAGACAACTTTTATCATACCAAAACCTAACAATGTCTTTTTTACTTCTTTTGAGGAAAATACTTCTTTTGGAAAATACTAGGAAACTTGGAAATTTCCTCAAGGATAGTTCTAGATAGCAATAATTTAAAATACTTTTCTGCTTTTGGAAATATCTTCTTACTATTCTGTATGATACTAAATATGTCTCCTGAACTATATTTCCAAAGCAGAAAAAAAATGTGTCCATTAAAATAAATGAGAAGGATTGATCATTTTTTGCCAATGAAAATGTCCCTGCATATTCTATGGGTATTTTGTAAGACATTTTTAAGAGTGTGACACAATTCTACAGCATTCGGGTAAAAAGAAAAAAAAAATACATCATATTAAATTATTTATGAGTCTTCAGTGACAAATAAACACATAAGGCACATTTTTTTTCTTCTAAATATTTTGCAAGTTACTTAATACTTATCTGTGGTTCTTTCCTGAGAAAATATAGTTGCACAGGACTTGTTTTCTTCCCTTAAGTAAAGAGGGATAATTTATTAATACTGTTAGGTTTTGGTTTTATTCACCTCCAGCTCCTAAAAACAAATAAGCTGTTTACAAAGCTCTGCAAAGGTTTATTAGCTGCTTCCCAAAGCTGCGCCTGCCCTCCTCACCACCTCATTCTTCAGTGACGTTCATCCTGGCCTTGCTAGCTTGACAGTTATTTTTTTCCTGTTGATTTTATTGTGATAGGAGTTACCAAGCTTATCAAGGACTATGCTGTCAGGGAGATGCACAACATCCTGTGGATCTTGAGATCAGGTGTCTGGAGAAAATGAACAAAATGGCATTGGTTTGTAACTGAAGGGGAATGTCTACAATCTCTCTGATATCTCACAGAGTTTATGCAATTGTGGCTTAGGGCAGAATTTGTAAAAGTTTGTTTTGTTCACTTAAGCCCTCTCTTCCATGGTTGGCATGAGAAACAACCTTTTGTCTGGCCGCTCCTGTGATGCAATGGCTACAGAGCCTAAAATACACTGTTTTGTTTATTTATGTTATGGTTTTGTAACAGGATGGATCCTTGAGATACTGTATCTCTACATCAGGGCTGCCCTGGGGCACAGCCAAAACAATCAAACCATCACTACCCTTAGTCCTGTGCCTGCACTGCAGCATCAGATGGACCAGGAGCTCAAACAAGACAAATCTGTTGCCACCCTCACTTAGTCATCACATCACCTGTCTTGGCTTGGCTCTGTGGTGGGCACTTGGGAACTGCCTCCCGGGGTTTCCACACTGGCAAGAGAGATGCCTGAACACCCCTTGGCTTGGCATACCACAAGCTGTAAATAATGAGACCAAATGGCAAATCCTTTTTCTGCTTCAGAAGTGGGCTATTTTTAATTTTGTAGCATGTCTATGTTCAGAAGGATTTTACTGCTTTCCTAAAAAGTGGTTTTATTGTACATCTCAAATAGCATAATTGCATCTGATGCTCCTGCTGGCACGAGAGTGAGAGCAGGGACTGGAAGCAGGAATGGAGCAGGAAAAGCAGTGAAAGTATGTGTTCACGGTTCTGTCAAATTGCTATGGTCTTCCCCGCTTGAAGCATCTCAGCTATGCCAGCCCTGTTTGTTGCTTAACCAGAGCTGCCAACTGGGCTAAATTGCATGGTGACTTTGTGAGGCTGACAAATGTAGGTTAAAATGCACTGGCCAAGCTCATTTCCATTTGGATTTTACCCAAAGTCTCAGATAAAGGGCCTGAGCAATAATTTGATGCACTAATTAGCCCATTTAAAAAAAAAAAAAAAAAAAGGATTGATATTTTTAGGTGATTAAAGTTTTGTTTCAGAGGAGAAAAAGTCTTTGGTATATTTTGAAGAATTTTGTGGAGATGCCCATTGCAAGTAAGAATAAACAAACGAGCTCTTTCAAATTTCTGGAAATGACTGAGAGACGTGTCGTGAATTCTTTGAATTAGGAAAATAGACTGCAAGTGACCAAGCATATAAAAAGCGGAGTTAACATGTCACAGTGGACCACAGTTGGTTAATTTGACTATGGCATTTTAACTTTAATTAGTTTAAAAATATACTTTATATTTTAACATTTAATTCATAACAGAGTATAACAAAGGATGAGCATACATTTTATTATAAAAAGCCTACACTGAAAGAACATTAAAACTGCAAAATAAAGTGGTGAAAACTTAAGAAAATGTTAGTTGTTAAAATTTAATTTACTTCTGTTAATACAGTTTTAAGAACATGACAGCATAACGTTTTTACAAATATTATCCTTTGGTACTCATTCTGTGTGTGGTCTCATACCTTGTTTACTGTACATCCTCCAAATTTGCACTGAAAGTTGATTGTTATTTCTGAATAATTAATATTGTTGCAGGATATTAGCGAATGTTTTCTGGAATAATTGCCTAGAGTTAGGTTTCCAAGCCCTTATCAGTTAATTAAAAATAGTGAACCAGCAAATCCTACTGGAATCATTGGAGACACAGCACTTTTGAAGCACTAATTGCTTATTTAGGTATCTGCATTAAGTCTGCAGCTCAAGAAAAATGTGCTTGGGTTGAACAGAGGAAATAACCCTCCAAGCCTTTAGGATTTAGTTCACATCATACAGCAGTTTTTCTTTTCACAAAGTGTCATCCATTCTTCACACTCACCCCTCATTCTGAGTCGCAGAAGTACAAAATTGCCTGCCAGCAAAGTTAGCGCGTCGTAGGAAGCGTGCTAACGTGGGCGTGATGCTGCCACAAGGACACAGCGCTTGGGACGAACATATTCATCTGCCAACACTGACCATGCAGTGAGTATCAACCACTTGTACTGCTCAAAAGAGCAACAAAGAAAAGCAGATTAGGGAAACACTGCTGATCATTTATAGTTGCATTGACAAGTTCAGCTCTGGGTCTAGTTTCATTTTCCTTCATACCCATATGAAGGAGTAACTTGACCTCAGTTGATGCAGTAAAACTGTTGTCAAAACAGCATGTGTGGAGGACTCAAAAACTTTTTGAGGACAGTTAAGTAAATAAAATAGTGAATGTTCTGGCTATGACCAGCAATGACCTTATTGATTACCTGAATAGTATCAGGCAATGCCTCATAGGGAGGTTTTTGTCTTTCTGTAATAGTAGTAGTTTGCCCCTCAGAACTGCACAAGGAGCTGCTTTGTCGTTTATGTTCAGGAGCAGCTGTAGGAGTTTCAGCCACACCTTGATAAAAGGGTGTTGGCCAATACAGAGACACTGGCTATTTGCTCTGTTTATTACTGCTTTATTTTCTAGCATGTCACTGGTTTTACTCCACTCCTTGCCTGACTAGGAGGGTGAAAAAACAATTCTTTTATCTGTTTTGGATCCACTGACTGCAAGGACACACAATGAGAACCACAGGAAAGAGCATGGTGTTGCTCGATTAATACATCCCAGCTAAGTAGTGTTTCACATTTTCCAGTCTTTGAACTTCTCTGTGAACACAAAAAAAAGAAAAAAAGAAGAAAAGAAAAGAAAAAAAAAAGAAAAAACTTCCGTGGAGCTACGCTAATTCACAGCATCATTTCTGTTGCTACTGAAGCACTCGCAGATGGCAAGTGAGACAGAAGTCAGCCATGCTAGGTGCTGTACAGATAAAATCTCTTGAAAACATGCATTCCAAGTGTTTACCAGCTGACTAGACAATAGAAACTAAATGGGAGGGAAGCAGGCAGTGAAGTGGATGCTGAGAGTTACCCAGCAAAGCAGTGGCATAGCTGGGAATAAACTCCAGGCATCCAAATGCTCAAGCCACTGCTCAGGTCAATACACTGGGCAGATTGCCAGCTAAAACAAACATATTTTTTCATCTGTTGCCGAGCTGCCAACTACAGTAAAGTGTGCTAACTACTTGTGTGAAAGCAAGTTTCACTCTGCAAATCTTTTCTAAAATGAAACAAAACAAAGCACTCTTTTTGTCTCATTTTTCCGTGTTATTCTATTAAGTACTTCGGATTTTTAGGATATTGGACAAATTCATTTGGAAAGCAAAACAAGATTCATTACTTTTTATTTTAAGCTGGCCTCTGGAAATAGAATGCAATTCTCAAGGATTGTCTCTCTACTGCTTCTTTAACATGCACATAAACTAACTCTGCTCATCGACTGATATATTTTAACAATTAGAGTGGATTCATTGGGAGACTTCTATACTTTTGCTTGAGGGACAAGCATCTTGCTCAGATAATATGCCCAACAATACCTAACTAGTTTAGCACAGCAGTTACCTTCTGACATTCACTGAGAAGTTTTACACCAGCTGTAAATTATGTTGCAAGACTTCCTTATATTAAATCCTGTCAGCAAGATTCTGTTTCAGCTCCAAGTCTGCTGAGCAGAAAAAAAAAAAAAAGAAAAAAGTCAGCACAGCAAAAATATACTTCCTTGTGCTTAGCCAAAACTGAAAAAAAAAAAAGAGAGAAGAAAAATATAAGAAGAAAACCAGAAGCTCTTTTTACTGTTTTTCTAATTGTAGCTTCAAGAAGAGAACAGAGAACCACCTTAAGACTCTGAGTAGGAGTGGAGGGGTTTTTTTATGTCACTTCTTCATAGTCTTAAATCATCATTGCCATTGGATGCTGATTCGCAGCTATAAACTACTTCCAGTGTTTACATTAGGGTTTCTGAAAGAAATGCGTATCGTGGGCCGGCAGATCAAATACATCACTGTCTACAGGAACTGAAGTGAGGCAAGTATGCATTGTATCCAAATGAGGCCCACAGGAATCCAAGGCAAGCAAAAATTTAATAAGTTACACCCCAAAAATGCACAAAAAGACAAGAGTGAGGACAGAAAAACGCATAAAGTGAGTTTTTTTGCACACAGCAATGACTGTGGCAGGATGACATCTTTCTGTCTTCATGAATGTAAAGGTCTATTTCACAGTGGGAAGAAAAGGCATTTTTCTTTTCTGCTTGTTAAACTACAGAGAGAGAGAGGCTCTGTGGCTTATTTCAGAATCGTAGGAGCTAGAGCAGGAGGTGAAGCAAGATTTTCCCGAGAGAAGAAAACTTTGAGTTACTCATAGTTTCAGTGTGATGGTTCCCTGCCCGCTGCCAAATGCTAAACATCAGCCCTTGTCCCCAGGCTCAGTGTTTATCGGAGTTGCAGGGTAGGAGCGCACAGACCTAAAAAGAAGTGAGCTTCCCTCCCAGGCTGGCAGCAAGTGCTCTGCAATTGCCCGCTGCCTCCCAGCAGCCGAAATAACATGCGTGCTACCGTAGGTGGAAAAACTTCTGCACCAGTCCTAAGGTTCTGTTCCCCCCACTCCTTCCCTCCTATATGTCGTGCCTCTTGCACAAATAGCTTCCTGCTTCCACCACCAAATGACACTCATTCTGCTGCAAATGGCCCCTTTGAAGTCGCAGGGGAGGGGCCTGGATTTTATCCATGGCACAGAATCCTAACATAACTTTAAACCTTTTTTTTTTTTTTTTTTTTTTTTTTTTTTAGCGGAGGGGCGGGGGGATGGGGGCGGACAAGCAGCAGTTACTGAAAGCAAGAGGAATTAAAAATACAAAAATACAGTTTTGACAATCTGCAGTCATCAATTAACACATTAATGAAGGGCTTCACAGAAAAACTAGCTGCTACCGTATCTGCTCGTCCTTGTATACAATTATCTCACCAACTTGAGGAGATTTCCACAGCTATGCCACCATTTAGTCAAAGGCTTTTGCTTTCAAGGTCAATTAGCCCATGGTCGTGTCACAGAGAGCTCCGAAGAAACTCCTCCGGTTTGACAACTACATTTCATGCCTACCCGTGTGGAGGAAGAGGAAGTAAAACTGTTAATGGGTTGTCAAACAGGATTAAAACATCATTCCTTTGGCTTACTAGATGTTCGCACATAGGAAAGCCTAAATGTGATGGTTGTTGTTGTTGGTTTTTGTTTGTTTTAATTTAGCAAATAAAAAAAAAAAGTTCCTGTGAAATCCCTTGAAGTCCAGAAATCAGTGCAATTTGGTTTGAGTTAAGGGCTATTTTTTTTTAATGACAATAAATAGAATTAAAAGTTTTGCTGAAACAAGAAATCATTCCAGTTCCCAAATGACATCATATCATTTTAAAAATGTGTCAAAGTCTGTCACAGGGAATTTTTTGAATGTTTACATTTGTTAAGGGAAGATTTGGCAAAATGCATTCTTGAAATGTTTTGATTTCACTAAATCTGCCTCTTTGCACAAAATAGAAAAAAAAAAAAGAAAAATATTGGTGAAAGAAACTTTCACTGAGGTCGGATGACAGATGGCTTTTGGGCTGTGAAACATGTTAAATGAAGAAAAGTCCTTAAACTGTAGTTCAGGTCACTGCTTAGTCTACATGTCTGTTGATGTCCTTTTAACTCCTGCCACATTTCTCAGATTCATAAGGGTGGACTCTCACATTCAAAATACAACACAAATTCTACCTCAGGTCCAGGTTTTCAACTGCAAACTGAAATCATAACATATCTTCCCCTAATGCATTTATTTTAATGTATATAGAGTGGTTCACTGTCACCACACATGAAATCTTTGCAAAGAAAATTGAACACAGCCTATGAAGCCATAATTAACAATTAACACTGTGAAGGCATAGGCTAGTGTAATCTTATAACAGCAGAGATATTTCTGTTGAGGGCCTGGGGCAGTGGGAGGAAGCAAAAAACACCACCACAAAGAAACTCCAAACACAAAGAATGAATAAAGCATGAAAACTGGGGCAATACAATCTAAAGGGTTACAATATATAGCACTAGAGATCTGGTTTTAAATTAATGAGAAAACCAAGTGAAATGCATTATAAGCCTCCTTAAGAAAAACTCATTATATACACTCATATTGTTTAGCTCAACCTAAAAGCTGTATAAAACAAGCTCTCCCTAGTGTGTTACACATTCAAGACCCTTGGGATTTCTCTTATAGTTTTATGCAATTTATTTCTTATAAACTAATCTCCTACTTCCTCTTCCAGCATGGAAAGATGTTTTATTGCTATGCTGTTTGGTTTAGCAATGGCAACATGCCATAAACAACATTCTAGTAAGTATATAAAGCAAATTTAACATTTTTGTTTCCAAAACATGAAATTGTACTGGGATGCACACCCAGTCTTTTTTCAAATGAACCCACCTTCTGGAATCTCACTCTCCTTTCACAGTGATATTGTCTCATTGTCTTTAATCAGCAGTACAATCAATTGTTTCTGCAATGTTTGTTATACACTCATGCTTTATGCACTACCCCGTAGGTTATTTTCTTATCTACACAGCCAAAGTAAACTATTCCAAACATGTTAAAAGATCATCAAGAAGCTAGTGACAATGTTAACTATTTTTTTGTTTGCTCCAGATCTTTGGACTAACTTGGAATGCTAATCCCTTCCCCAGCAGATACTGCATATGGAAGAGCCTCAGCAAAGGTGGGAACATGAAGTGTAGCAACCAGCAAGGGTACAAAAATAAAACCAGGACTGCTACAAAGAAGGCAGCAGAAAGTTTTCACTCCAGAATTTCATTTGAGAAGACAGGCTGAGGTGTGCATTTATGGCTGCAGACCAATTTCTTGGCAGTTATTGGCATAAAAGTGTACCGCCTCAATGGTATTTTTGGAGGTCTCCTAAATCATGAGTTCAGAATCAATTGCAGTACTAAAACACTCCAGCATGTTAGATATGCAGAATAAATGCAAAATACCCATTGCAGACAATCATAATATGAATCAGAAAATAGCATAGCCTAGACATTTGGGTACTTTCATTTCTGTGAGAACTAAAAAAAATAAAAAAATAAAAAAATCAAGAGTAAAATAGTTTAAATGGCTAAAGAGAGATTTATCATTTTGACTTTGTCTGCTTACTGAGACATTAATCTTTCAGACATGACATTCAGCTTGTAATTCAGGAATGTAAGTAACTGATTTACATCCCTAAGTGCCTATCTGAGCAACCTAATGCAGGAACTGGGACCTTTTATTTGGGAGCCAGTGGCTTGATAATGGAAATAATTTTTCTTTAAATCGCACAGTTAACCAGAGAAATTTAGCCTCCTATTTAACATTTTTAACAACTTTCCAACATTAATCTAAAGTCAAAGCTTAATTCAATTTTTTGACTAATGCCATACAAGACAGTAATTTCTACTGTGTGAATTCTACTGTATGTTTAAGATCTTTGGGGCAGGAAACCTTGATTTTGGTGAGAGTTTCCAATCCATATGATGGTGTGTAATAAGTATTGTTATTATAATTTTAGGCAGCCATTTTTCTATTCCATTGAGGAAAGAAATTACAGATGGAAAATAGTAGAAAAGTACCCGTATTCCTGTTTGTGATCATGCATTTTCATAGTGGTTTTGGTTTATTGATCTGGCATCATGTTCTCTTTCTATTCATTTTCTTCTCATCACTTAGATTAAACATCTTCTCCTGGTATACTGATATCTGGAGAAATCTTAACGACTGAAAAAATTCAGGTGTTACAGAAAAAGAGTTACTTCAGTTTGTACAAATACTCATTTTAAATTTTAACTAAAGAGAATGAAATTTCTGGCTAAGTCTGATTTTATCAGAAGTAATAATCTATCCCTACATATCAATGGTGATGACCTCTAATCTCACTAACAATATGTCTGTTTATAGAACAACTATTTGCTGGATTTAGCATAATTGACCACAGTAATTGCAGTGAGAGGAATTTATGTTTCATTTAGAAAACTTCAGGAAAGCTTTTCTGGCAACACAGGTAGTTTAAGCCTTTAATCTCCAACAAGCATGTTTTCAACAGACTGGCTTATAAACTGTGGATTTTAAGAGCCCTCATGTTTGTTTATATGTCCAGAACCACACAGTTCTTTGCATGCATGGCCGCATGCCCAGGGAAGGTGTCAGACTGGCAGCAGAGGAAGACGAAGGTTGCAAAAGAGGTTTCCAGCAGAGGTAGAGGCAGAGTGAGTTTACCCTCCCCTGAGCTGCCTGCCTGCCCTGGGATCGGATCCCTGGCTGCAGGAGCAATCTAGACTGCTCGCCCAGCCAGCAGTCACATAGGTATTTCCTCAGATGGTAGGTTTTGGACAGTGTGCCAGCAATTTCCATTCCCAGACTAACCTGAGGCCATTTCAAACCAGTAGCCTAGAGGAACTGGTATCTTGCAGCTGGGAAACCCCTCAGCCCTTCACACTCCCAAATTCTCAGTCACATGCTTTAGATGAGGAGTTCCCATGAGAGCTCAGCAAAATGAAATTGTCCCGACCTGTAGTGTGTCACGGGCGGGACTAAACACAGGGAATATGACGTTTTTTCTGTGTTATTATGGAGGCTTACATTAAAATTCAGAGCTTGGGTAAGAGAGCTGATTTCTCTTTCTTTTGGACTGCTTCTGTGTCAGTATTCTTAGTTGCCTGATAGGAAGTATTTTGAATATCCTCGCTTTAAATTGGGATTTAGTTCACCTGCTATGTCCTGTCTTTTGCGTGCTAAGAAATAAAGACTTGAGGCATTTTGGCAATATGTGTAAGGTTATAGAGCAAAACGTGATGTTTAGATGTTTATTTTCAAACAATGCATATCTATGAATAACCACATATATCTCTTTAAATTTAATATTTTGCTATTCATTAATCATATAATAGGGTTCTCAACATTAATTTTGTCTACAGCTAATGAAAAAAACTTCTACTTTATGAAACTAATCAATTACGCTAAATGTGCTTTTACAAAATAAAAGCCAAAGGAAACTTGTGACATTCTACAAGCCAAGGTTCATCCACTTGAGACACAAAAATGAGAAGCCAGTCAGTATAGATGATGTAAAGAGTTCTGCTAAAAGCAGTCTTCTATTTTCTCGTGCTCTTAAACCAGATGAAAATACTTGATGCATCTCTGGCCTGGATCATCAAGTACAAAACTTACTTCTAGACTTTCAAGAAATTTAGGCAGATGTCAGCTACATGAAGCTTTATTTTCAGAGGTGTCTTGGCCCAGAAAAGTAAGCCACTTTCAGAAATCTTCAGGTTTAGTTCTCAGAATGGAATGATGGTTTTCAGGGGAAAAAAAGCATTAGCTTTCAATTTGTCCTGATTCAAACAGGGAAAAAAATATATGTATAATATTGCTTTTCATTGTGATTCTAAATGACAAGAATTCTAAGACCTACCAGAAAAGTGAAAGGTCACTGAACATTATTTTATTGTTGGCTCTCTACTAAAATGTTCACGGAATCTCAGCCATGCAGAGCTGAAATGCAGCTTTCAAGGTCTCCAGCCAAAAGCAAGCAGCCTTCAGGCCCTATTACATTTAGTGAAAAAGCTCCATACAGATCACAGCCACAGCAAGGGGGCTTGGGGTCCTTCCCAAATGCAGGTGTGAGAGCTCACTGCAACATCTCATCCTTTCAAGGTGAGTTAAGTAAACTGCCATATGTCAGAAGAGGTTTACTATAATTCACTGTCACAGGTTTGGGTTTGTTTATTTTTCTGTCTGTGTAATTTGCTATTTTTTTACCAGGAAATGGGCATGGGGCCACAGGAGATTGTTTGGAGAGGCAAGGATGTTCACAGCTGTTCTGCCTGCCCAATGTGGGTTGGACAGTAGAGGAGACCCCACTAGTGTACAGAGGTCCCACCTGGTGAGTTACACATGGGCACGTCTCAAGCACCACAACCATCTGCTCCCCTGCCCTGCAAAACCAGCAACCCCCTCAGCGTGAGTGGCTCCCAGTGGGACTGGGAGGAAAGACCAAGAAAGAGAAACTGCCTTTTGCAGACTCTTAGACGAGGCACTAAAAGCAAGACACAGGCAAGGTTAAGATTCACTGATCCAAAATTTATTTTGAGTGTCAGTAGTTGGTACTGCCCAGAGAGGAAAGAAATCTTATTTAATATTTGGGAAAACACAATCCATGCCACTTCATTGTAAGAGTATTTCATTCTAAAATAAACAAATCAGAATGGATTGAGAAATAAGGTGAAAACATGCTTTCTCAATAAATAAACAGAGCGGTGAGAATATGACTTGATGTGACTTTTCCTAATGGAACGTGATCTTCACTCCAAACGACAAATCAGACTTGTCAGATGATAAAGGTTAGCCTTGCCATTAAATACGATTGCTATTTTGGTTAATATTAATTATACATGCTGCATAAAATACTCTATATAGCATGGACAAGAGAAAGCATTGAGAATACACTCGAGCTATCTTCCCATTTTTGTAGGAACCTGAATGCCACCAAGCACTCCACTATGACATAGAAACAAACAGCCAGTATTTGTGGCAACACTAAACCCTCATGAGAGCTTTGTGAATCTTAAATAAGTATACCTTCTCCATGGCAATGTTTTAAGTAATAGTTCTGAGATTGTTGCCAAACACACCTATCAAAAAATGAGTCACAAATTACACCACAGGCTGGTTGCTGCAAAACAAAAGGTGATCTGTAACATTTTAACTAAGTTTTACTTTCTCCTTCAGGCTAAACCAGTGCCTGATCACGAAACATGCTCATGTCCAGCATGCAAATTTTCTTTCTCACCACGATTCACAGCAATATAAATTATGGCTGTTTACATCAAGCTTCCACACTCTTTTGAACATTGGACTTCTCTTGATTTGGCTAGCAGAAAGCCCACAATGTAACCAATAAACTTCAGTCCCTGAGTTGCATTGACATCATCCTGGCTAAAAAAAACAAGGAAGTAAGCTAATCGGAGATCTCCTGATTTATATTCTGTAATGAATACAAAGGGGCAGAAACCAAGGTCTTTTAAATGGAAGCTGTCAGCAAAAAAGAAAACAGAAGAGAATTATTTTGGGAGGTGGCCAAGAAAGAGCAAAAGGGTCATGAGGGAAGAGGGGATACTAGAAAATGAAGGAATGGTCTGGGAGATAATATATACTACTGCAATATTATCTCACCTGGTAATGCAGTGAGCTCACAAGGCCATATCAGTCAGAATTTGTGAAATGACTAGTCAAAAAAAGATGGATCTTAAAAAAAAGGCATGAATGTTTTCTACACAGCACTCTGTTTTTTTTGTTTACGGGCCTGTATTTTGTAACATTTTCTTTTGGCCTTAAGATATATTCTCTTGGGGAAAATATTCCCCAAAATCAGTTGAAGAAAACTCTTAAACTCTTTCAACTAATGGGTATCTTCTGTTTCAAACTCTGTAAATACGTTTATGAATCATTTAATTTTCATTTCAAAAGGCCAGAATCTCATCTGCTTTCAAAATTTTTGCTCATTTTCTTTTTTTTTTTTCAGAAAAAACAATTCAGTTGAATCACCTTGAAACCTTAGCTCAACATCCTAGTGTTGTCAAAACTTTTTTCTCCATGAAAAGGTCATATCCACACTCATTAAAAATAGCATTCCTCTAATGCAAAATTTAAATCTTTTGTTTCCAAGATAGATTGAAATTCTCCCCTCAGGATTAGTCCCACTGTGCCTCTGGCCCAGAACTAAAAGCAGGGGCACAACCCAGAAGTTCTTTTCTCCCCACTGCTGCTGTGCCAGGGACAGCAGCAGACGTGGGATGTACTTGCTGGGACACTTCACTGCTCCTCACCCCTCTGTGCTGGGATGCTGCTAGATCAATACTTTTTCGTGTTCAAGTGCAAACCTCGAAGAGGTATGGTGTACTGTGGCTGAAGCCAACTTTTCTCATTTGGGCAGGATGACATTATCACTTAAGAGAGGTATCACTGGAAAGAGAAGATGGCTTTACTTTTCCAAGTATTTCTGGGTTGCTGAAGAGAGGATGAATTCAAGGGTCGTAGTGTTTAAATGGTCCAGAACTTGAGTCTCAGACTTATTCAAACCCTGAATAAGTGTGCAAAGGCATCTCTAATCACATGGCTCCAGGAGACAGGGACTTACAAAACTGGCATGTACAATGCCAGCTATCTTAAGCATAGCTCCTGTGGCCATAATTGCAAGGATTACCTTCTCCAACAGTACATGCAGCAATCAAAAGGAAGAATGGGTCATAAACCCCCTTAAACAGAGCACATACACTTTTGACGTTAAATAAGAGAATTAGAGTCCTGAAGTGAGTTGCTAATACAGGAATAGAAATAAGAGCTATACTTTCAAAGGAAAAAGGGAAAGGCAAGTGAAGAAAAGTTCAGTCTAAATGAGTCATGAGAAAACAGAAATTTCAATCTATTTTTTTTTTTTTAAACCCACATAATTACATTTGAGCCAGAAAACAGTGGCATCAATTTTAAGTGTCCGACCATAATGGAAATAAGGTATTAAAGCAAACAGCTGATTCTACAAAAATTAGTAAAACAGCTATTGCAGGGGGTTTTAATATATTCCGCTTTGGCTTGAGATCAATAATCTTTTGGGAGGGAGGGCTGTTTCTGACCTGGCTCATTCCAACAGGTTCATAGCACAGTCCTGCAAACAGTTTTAACAGCTGAGGGACTAAGCAGTTTGCAACATGCTATGGAAGATAGAAATGTACCCATAATCATAGATGTGCAGCTGCTGGAAGTAACTGTTTCTGCCCAAACCAACGATAGCGGTAAATTGTAACAGAGAAACTGGACAGCAAAGCTGGATATAGGGTAATGATGCAGTGTTAAACAACTCATTTTTGTAATGGTGCCACTCACAGGAGTTATCGATTTGAGCTTCTCTGATAATGATCATCTTTCACGTTTGTGCTATGTTGCAGTGAGTGTGGTGGCTCGCTCCAAGAAATGCAATCATTTTTAAGATACTCACACACCATCTGCCAAGAAGATATGTGAGCCAACTTCCAAAATTGCAAGCAAGTTCAGAGGACTGATTTACCTTACCTATAATACATCTTTCGTAAACCATTGCTTGTTCATATGCAACCGTTAATTGCATTATGTTTCCTAAACTGTTTTGCCAGTTTTACTGATGGAAAGATTTGTTTAGGTTTTATGGGCAGCCGGTCTTTGATTCTTATTTCCTGGCATTTGGTAGCTTTGTGCTTGAAGTTTATGTCTCTTCAGTGTCATTTTTAAAAGTCTCAGACTGATCTGCTTCCTGTGAGTGGGAAAAAAAATTACATCACAGCACTGGCTTTTGTGAAAACCACAGGCCAACCAAACAACTACTGATACCAGTTCATTTTTGCTGTTCAAATGTGCTATGAAAGAATTAGCTTCCTGACTTTTTCTTAACACAAACTGAAAAAGAAAACCAGTGACAACTGAAAAGTTGAAATATTGGTTCATTATACCCTTTATGCCCTCTGAGGATTAAACAATTTACCTAACAAAGTCTTTCTCATTATTCATATGTTTGTCACTAGCAAAACTTCCTTACAGTGATAAACTTTGCTCAGGCAAAGCCTTTCTGCCTTGCTACAAGGTTGCATTAATTCATCTGTCTAGAAGAAAGCTTTAAATATCTTTCTGTTTGTTTGACCTTTTTATTATCTCCAAATATCTTAAATCCTGTAATCTGCAGATACTGTCATGTTAGACTTGTGTGAGCTCCATTTATAGCCAGGGAAAGGGTTTTTCCAGACTGTCATTGACACACTGGCCGTCTTGCTCTGGGGGGTTTGTACACTGAGGGCTTCTAGCTTGGCTCATTTCCAAGCACCCATTCATCCATTGTATAACCCCTCTGCACTAAACTGTATGCAGTTATGCCAAACATCTCTGATTTGAAGGTATGGGATTTATTCTTTTTGCTTGCAGGAAAGGCTATAAAGACTGTCAAATTAAAAATGCACAAATAAAGAAAACAACAGGCCATTTCTAATAAATAACATCTGAGCAGAGCTGCATTATGGAATCTTAATATTAAAATTAGCCGTGTTTACAGCATGTCTTGAATGACGTCAGTCAAAATAAAACAAAGCTAAGAGTCACAAAGCAACATCTTGGAATAGTTACAGTGTTACTGATGTGCAGCTGATGGAAGTTTTATGTATTGCATCAAATCAGACAATGAACTCAGAATGTCAACTTGCAACGTTGCTTTATTGTGCATGGCAGGCCTTCATCCTGAGTGGTCAGAGATAGGTGGGTTTCAGCAATATTTGCTGAACTGCCAAGTGGTCAAAATAAATGCTGTATTAATAGACAGGCTTTGATGGGACATAGTTCAAGAAGATAATCTTTATTTTTCTGATCCCATGAGTCAGCCTTCTTTATTATTGAACTCGTGTTCTCTGTGCCTTACCTCATTCTGTCCAGGTTGACATTTTGCTCTGGTCAGCTGGAGATTTCATGCTCCATTGAATGTTAGCATTAGTCTCATATGTTGCTGGCTACCTTCATTACATATCAACAGATCATAAATGTGATGATCTATCCAGCTGAGATCTTCAAGATCTGAGAATGTAGGTGCTTAGGTACTGCAGCACTTACAACTTGCAAACATGCAGAATTTGCATTTTATTTGTCAAGTTGGAGTTGCACCTGTTCTTGCTTTGTACAGCAAACTAAAAAAGCTGTTTCATAAGTCGTTCTTCCAAAGCTGTTTCTTGGGGCAATATTTGAATTTATAGCCTCTAGGTATTAATTCCTTTCCTGTTTGGCACAAGTAAGATACATCTTTTTATAAGTTCACTGCTATCTCAATTATACCAACAATGCCTTGTTTGTACCATTCAGAAAACACCAGTTTTTTATTTCTGTAATTTGGGCTTGGGAGATGGAGGCAGCTGGGTATGCAGTACACTTTGAGCAGAATTCTGTAAACGTTTATCAAAGATTTCACATTATCACATATGTCAATGACACCAGCACAGGAAATATGGTCCTACCTGATTTTCTTTCATTTATATGGGAATAGTGATTTCCTTTTTCTTTTCTTTTCTTTTTTTTTTTTTTTGAGCACACTGCCCTTGTCCTTCCATGATATTCATTTAACACTCTGCAATCTTCAGATGAGCACCTTGAACTTTTGACCCATTTTTAAGCAAGACCTGGGATAAGAATCACATAGGATAGGATAATTTACTTTCTTTGAATCTTAGCTGACTATCCTGAAGCCAGATGCTTATAGAATGCCTTTACACTTTCTACTGTTTCCTTTAGGTCTCATTTTTCTTGTTCGCTTCTTGTTCACATAAACCTAATAAAAGATGATTATTTTTAAGAGCAATCTGAGACACTTCCATAGTACTTTCTCAGCAGGGATCAGTGGCATCTGAGTAACTCCTTGCAGCTCTGGCTGACATGACAAGGATATGACTGGCAAAGAATTAATTCAGTTGCTAGATAAGTAAATTGCTAGATAAGAAAAAGAAGTTGGGTTCTTTTAGGGCTGGAAATTGAGATGTCTGTAGTCCCATCAAAAAAAAAGATACTACAGCAAGTCCCATTCTGCAAGCAAGAATGTGTACTTATCCTATCCCAAATGACGAAGATGGTCAGCTTTTTGGGTAGTATTTATCAGTCTTACATCACGGCATTGCAATTCTAATAAATATTTCCTCATCTTTGTCTCACATCTTAATTGCTTACATCAGTCCTGAGGTGCAGGATGTTCCTGTTTCTTTATTGTCTTCTCAATATACAGGTTTCCCCCCTATCACCAATCATTTATGGGTGATCTCTGATTTTTTCTTTATGTTTAAGTCTCATTAATTTTAATTAGACTCAGACTAAGCCCAAACCCTTTAGCACAATTTATAAGAAAAAGAAGGAAAAGAAACATAGCGTGCTTGCCAGATGAATTTTCCCAGAGCTCTCGCAGCTCTAATTTACACTACAGACACACCAGGATGTGGTTGGAAGAAGCCTTGCATTTCCTGCTTGTGCATGCTTTGGATGCATGACCTCAAAATGTCAAAAAGTCAGTGGGTCATGGGGACAAGTCCAGCTTTGTGGGTTATGTTTTCTGGCTTGTAGATATGAAACATGTAAACAATGTTTGAAGACATAAGATTTAGTTTTAACAATTCGAGAAAAGTCACTGGGTTAGCTTTTCTGCTCTGAAAGAGAAATATTTCAGGCTGAAACTTCTCAATTGCTTCAGTTTTTCATTATGCAAATTCACTAAGAGGGAAAGTGTGTCATGAAATTACATGTTAAATCCAGAAAAATAATTAATCTGCATTTTTTTTAAGTATGCCTGACTGGTAGACACCCTCTATACCTAGTCTTTTATCTTTGTTCTTCCTCTTCATTATCTATCATGCAAAACTGACTTCAGCTTCTAAAATGTATTGAGCCCTGCAGTTGTAAGGATCCTTGAATCAGATTTAACCTTGGTGGCCTGCCTTCCAGAATAGAAAGATCAATCTTAATGGGATGCAGGTGCAGCTGAACTGCACCGTTGATGTGGTGGAAGAGACTCCCAGGGGCTCCCAAAAGTCCCTTATGAAAATCCACTGTCACATTAAAGGACTGAGATGATTTCCTTGCTTTGTGGATTCCCTTTTTCAGTGACTAAAGATGACATTTCCTGGGCTCATAGCAATACTTCTGGAGAGCAGGGTCCTCTGTACTTATCGATACTCGACAAAATACTTTGTATACAGTTTCTCTGCAACTCTTGGAAATGTCCCTTTGAACCAGGACATTTCTGTCCTTCCCTAGCCTGCCTTAAAAGCAGAAAATAACCCACCCAGCAGGATACACATATTACAGCATAGGAGCACAAACCTCTGAGGAGATCTGATGGGCAAAACCTATGGCCTCTTTGACTCCAAGTATGATTCCAAAAGGCCTTTTTTTCAGTTATGTAGAAACAAAATTAAGCCTCTTTCCTATGTTATTCATTGGACCACACTTGTAGTATGAAGACATAAAACAGAAAGTGTCTGAGGGATGCCATCTTTAAAATGCCAATAACATGCCATGCTTAATGTCCCTATCTCATCTAGCAGTGACCTAGCACGTTTTCCTTAGTAAATGGGGAATTGTTATATGGAATTTCCAAGAGATTGAGGACTGCCGAACAGTCTGTTACTCTTCTGTTTGCATCAGTTGCTATAACAAGGGAGCTGAAAAAAGCCCTGAAAAATATGCTGAGTACTTGATCATGTTAATTATCATCTTTCATACATAGATCCATTTTAGCCATGCCTGACATGCACTTTGTGTAGGTAAATATTCACCCTGCTAAATGCTTTTGCACCAAGAGGTAAAGACCATGGATTGCATCTGCATTTGGCCCCGGGTCTCTCCTCAGCCTTGCATGGTATCCCTTTGCCGTAAACCACAGTTATTATCTTCTGTGCATTTTATTTGGTTCAAAGGGTCTGAAACAGTGTGAGGACTCTGTTGGAGCATATCAGCATTATACCTTAATATCATTAAGCACAGGGAATGCTCTGCGTGCCTTGGAGGTGACTGAGAGTGCAAAGTCTCCTGTAGGTCTACACAAGTGCAGGACTGTGCAGCCTCAATCAAAGTGCCTATTTGTAGGGGTCCCTGCAGTAAGCTGCCCCCAGAAGTGTATCTCAGTTTTGGTTCAGAAGAGAAGCAGTTGAGTCCCTCTAAAAGGAAGCCCAAGAGTGAATAAGATTTCTGCAATGCAGGCAGGCAGTGATCGAGACCAGAGAACAAATCACAGACTCAAGCACTACCTGGCAGTGACACACACACACACACACGTTGGAGTACTGATACTGACTGGACTTTTTAACACTCATCAAAGCTGTGCGCTGTTTCTGCTCTTGAATGCTAATCAAAAAGTTACAAAAGAAAGCCTTAAGGACAAAAAACTCTTCTCCTCCCAGATCTCAGGGATGCTCGATGGCTGCATTGAGCTCGCTTTTCTGTGAAAAACAGTCATTAACTTGAAGGCAAGGGAAAAACGTTAGCCAATTTTTCAGAGAAGCAGCTTTCCTCATAGGCAGGCTATTCAATAATTAATTGCTGATAACAGACTAAGAAGCTTCTTATGCTCCTTTTAGATAATACTAGGAGAGTCAGTACTTGCATGCACTGGAGGAAAAAGCCTAGAATCAGTGATTAACACCAGCTGATACAGCTTTATCCTTTATCTCTTCTTACATTATTATTGTCTAAAAACAATAAAACTACAGCTGTTTAAATGACCCTACTGATTTTTTAATTATTTTTTTTTCCAAAATAGCCAGATTAATTTGGTTTAAAAAGAACAGCCAGAGCAAGTTAGACATTTATTTATTTTTCCTTCTAAGTGGCTCCTGGCATGAAAAACTTTTGTTCATTGCTGGTATTCTCACACACAGATTTCACCTCCAGCTGTGCTCCAGTGTTTAGGTTCCCTGGGCAGGCAGTACTTTTATTACTGCAAACTGATGTCAACCATGAGGAACACAAGGATGGATGATGTCAGTCAACATCCAGTAATGGGACTGTTCAGAGATAGCTCTGCTCCCTTCAGAGCAAATGAATTCCCCTCATCAACACTGCCTGGGCCCTATCATTATTGAGGTCTCTGGAAGTTTTGCCACTGACATCAGCAAGACAATAAGATCCAATATAAGCTGCCTGGTTTTAAATACCTGTGGCTGTATTGTCTTGCAGTGATGGCAGGGCATTAATAACTGTCTCCTTGCTTTAGTGCTTCTCACATGAATGCTACACCAAAGTCTTTAAGCCATTTGGATGGTTTATACATTACCAGTGTTATATACAGTTTCATAAAGAGCCACGTATTATTTATATCATAAAAGAGCCTGGCATGGTCTTCATAGATCCAATGCCTTTTTTATTTTTAACCTACTTTTTCTCTGGTTTAGGTCTTGTCTCTTTCAAACTGAAGTGGACTGTGATGTGGTAGCCAACCTGACTGCCAAAATATGAGCATGGGATCTCATCCAAAACTCACTGTGGTCAAGGAGAAACTTGCCACTAATTCACTGGGATTTGGACCAGACACTGTTGAATGTCCTCTCTTATACTTAAGTTTTGCATCCCTGTAATGCCTTTGGCTTCTTTGGAAGGTATCCTGATCTGCAGGAGGGAGAAGAGAAAAACATTTCCTTTTGTATTTATTTTTTTAAACATTTTCTTTTACATTGTTTCAAATCCTTTTGATTTATAGATCAGCACACACCCAAAAGCAGTCCCTGAAAGTGACAAGGATTCAGAGGCTTGTTTGCACAGCCTTAGACCAAAGTCTGCTTAACTGTGAAAAATAATATTTTTGTAGGCTTTTACTTCTTAAAAGTGCTGCTGGTGCCTTCCGAAAAGCTTTGAGAAATTGTTTAGGGGTGAATCTGCTTAGGGCAATATACAATTTTATTTTTCTGGTATCTATCTGCTACAAATATTGAACAAAGCAAACAAAAAAGATACTCAAACCTGCAATGAGAAAAACACAAAGAAAAAAATCATATTTAACAATTAGAATCCATTCATGGAACAGAGCTAAATAATCTTACAAATAATGTAGACTTAATTATGTTTGTAGAAAGAGATCAAATCTCTGAGAGTTTTTCAGATGGAGTGGAAAGTTACTCGGATTACATTTTTTTATGCAAAAATAAACACTTTTCTGCTGATACAAATACTGTACACACAGGCAACAACGAATGGCATATAGCCTGGCAGAAAAATTGACAAAGAGGCCCTATATCTTCTAACAGTGCCCTCCTTAGGAAACTAAGACTTTACATTACCCTTGATCAGAATTAAGATATAATAGGGGCATAATGTGGGGAACTAATTCGGCAAACCAGTGAAGCATTTTCAAGTGCAAGGAGCCTCTTCTTGATGTAAAACGATGCTGTCAATGCATTCATTGTTGCCCCTACACTTCTACAGTGGCACAGTAGGGACAGAAGCAGACTTTGCTGCTGTCAGCTGCTACTTGATCAGTCAGGACCATGTGCATGTGGAGTAGAGGAGAACGTTCTTCAAACTGCCTTACTTTAAACTTCAAAGCAGTCTGACATTCAGACTCTGCTTCTCAAGTTTTTTACCATGATTACCCTTATGTTAAGCCCATCTCAGTATAGAAATGGATTGATATTCTTAGCAGTGGAATTTCTTTTCCATTCCAGTTGTTCCCTACTGCATTTAAAACACAACTCTGTCTAACCTTTTCCTGATTTCTTCCCTCAGGCTTAATTGTGTAATTACAAATTGCATCAGCACAATAAGCACAACTCTGAGAATCATGTTGATTTGCCAGTTTCGTGTTTCTCCACCAACTACCCAGATCAAGACATTGTCAGAGTACTGAGAGTTTTACAAATTCCCTACCAATAGTTTATATGGTCACAGTTTTTTAATCAGAAGTGAGTATCCAAAAGTTATGCAGGGAAACAACTTCTTACTGTGCATTGTAGAAATTGAAAGCAAGTAGCCAATGTGTCTATGCAACTTTCCATTTATCATTACTTAATAACGCATCAACTTTTAGCATTGCATTTTATAAGAGTTAATGAACTCTGGTGTACTGAGCTCTAAGGACGTGGGAGAAGTCAGTATCTTAGCTGGGTCCCGATGTTTCTACTTAGTTTAATTCAGTTCTTACCAAACAAAACTCTTGTTGAAGTCAATGAATATTTAACTCGAAAAAACAATTGAATAAAGACAGAGAACCAAATTCAACATTCATTTGATTAAATGTCTTCTGGCACAAGAACAGCAGGATTTGTCCTTAAGCAACTTCTTCAGAATTGGACCAATGTTCTTATACACCAGTAAAAAAGACCTGGGGAGAAAAAAAAAATGACAGAATTTACAAGTTTCCTATATTAACCAAACAACGTATTTTTATTGATGTTAGTTTCCTATGGGAAACTTTGTACTCACTGCTCTGCATGAGAGGGGGTCACTGTACAAAGTCACATCTATCCAATTCCATCTACATTAATGTTCCTATTTTTTTTTCCTTAACCACTGGAAAATTAAACTGCAAGAGAGAGCAATTTTATAAAGGCTTTCTATAATTTTCATCACTTTCCAGAATCCCTTCCCAGAATGCAGCCTTGCCTGACTCTGTCAATCAGGCACATCTGCCCCATTTCAACATCACATCAATATGCTACTGTAGGACAAATCTTTAAGTTGATCACTGCCTCCAGGCTTAACTTAGCCTTCAAATTATGTAAATACTTCCTATTCAAAGCCTGGTTTTGTTTCCCTGAGAAAAGCTGAATTTAACAGTTGTGATACCTAATCTGTCCTTTTTATCCAGATGTGAATGACGACAACAAAAATACCCCAGACCCTGAGGAAAAAGAAATTCAGCCACAAGCTTGTTTACATTAAAATAGCTTTGTCATTTTTGCTTCGTTAACATGAACAAGTTTTGTCTGCTTGACAGGAAACAGTTAACTGAAACATGGAGTCCTCTCCCAGCGTTTTTAGAGATGTGCAAAGCTCAGACCAAAGTCCATATGGTATTCGCCCAAAAACACAGACACGCGACAGGAAAAACGCATTTCAAGTCTGTGCTCTGCGTGTCTTGGAAGAAGTTTGTCAAACAATTAAGAAAAGCATTCTGCTTCCTCATAGCACCCTGGGAATGTACTCAGTCACTGGATCAGTTCTCATCTGGCTTCAAAGAAAACACTTGAATAGGTCCCATTTTTATGGAATAATGTTTATAATGTAATTTTACTTCTCATTAGGGATCTCTTTCTTTGCCAGTGTTACTTTTAAATAGGATGATTAATATTTAAAGTCACTTAATTATCACATGTTAACCCACTTCCAGAACTGGTTACAGCTACCCTTTGATGTATACAGGAACCAAACTCAGCACTGCAGCATTCTCATGAAATGAAGATGTTTGGAACAAGAAAATGAAAGTTTTCTTCCATCTTATTCTCCCCCTTTTTGGATGAAAAACTGCAATTCTTCAGCATTGTTAGATTCATGGCCAAGCACCTATCTTTTGAAGCACCTCTTTTCACTTTGAGCTGTTTTTTTTTTTCCAGCAAGGTATCAGTCATGTTAAACTTTTTAATCTGTCATGCCAGGAATTTCCACATGCAGGGAACAACAATGTGCAGAGGCTACTTGCCATTTGCTGAGCTAAACTTCCAATTGTTTGCAATACTCATGTTACATTGTACTTCCTACTATTAACATTAAGAAAATCAATATGCAAACAGGTGTATTTCTTCTCTTAGTTTCACACCTCGCTCCCAGAGGCATTAGCGAATAGGTGAGAAGGTGTCAAATGGAAAGGCTTGTTAGGGGAAAAAACACTTTACGAAGCCCCTGCAGAAGAATCACCAGAGTCATCCCAGCTCTCCATCTCTCTGGGCATGACTTGATTGAGAGGCTATAGATTACCATTCTCACCATTGTTCAGTGCTGCACTTTGACAGATGATTAAGAAAAAAACTGTGAAGTAGGGTGCCCAATACCACTGCATTACAAAATTTGTATGTGGTGGGGTGAGCAGATTGGATCAAAAGGTGTTCACATTCCTTGCAAGTTATAAATCTGAAAAAATCCAGTTAACTTAATGGACAGGGCTAGCTACAGTTTTCTGAGATTCTCTCTCTTGCTGCATTCACACAGCTGCAAAAGACAAACAGACAGTTGCAACACAACTCTAACTAGCATGAAGTGCTTTAGTCCCTGTGAGTGGGAACCTCAGGGGAAAAACATTCCTAAAAACATTCTTTGCAATACCAAAGGAGATAAGATTGAAGAGTGGTCCAAGAAAACCTACCTGAATAAATCTAGGTTTTCTTTCTCAACTTGTTTGCATAGTCTTTTGTAGGCTGTGGACTAGTAAATTCAGCAATCAGTAAAGTCATCTGGGAATATTCAGGCATCTAAAAATGTGATTCTCAGAGCAGCCATACTGAGTAATCCGACGCATTAGCCACCCAGTCAGAAATTTTGGGGAAATGAGTCCCAAAGTCTTTCAAACACATGAGCTTTGACAACGATGTTAAGGAACCATTTAGGTACTATTCTTAAATTGGGCACCAGACCCTAATATCCCACATAAAGCTCTTGCTAGATTTACCATTAGGTGTCTAGATGATCTCTACACTAGAAAATGAAACAGGGGCAAGGCACAGGCTTGACCAGTAGCCCAAAATGCTGGTTTGCTCTTGAACTGTGAGAGCTGCTATACCATATGGATGAGCTAGAGCTCTTCCAGGTAGCATCCAAGTATTATGCAGGAGACAGCAGATGTCAGGAACCAGTATAGCATGCCAGACATCCTGCTCTCCTGCAACCCTATCTCAACAGACTTTACACCTCTTAGTTCTCCTCAGTACTCCCACACAACCCACATATCATCCTACATACGATAGGGACTGGTACACAGCAATTTCTTGCTTTAACAAGATAATTTTGCTGGGCTGCAAGACTGCACTCGTATTATTTCAGACACATTAAACTCAAACATGTGACACCTTTGGCTTATAAGAGCTGCATATTGTCCAGGGCTGAGTGCTAAATTTTACAAATAGTATTTCATCTGTGTTCCGCAGTATAAATGTATGTCCATGTCTAAGTGCCCCAGGGACAGAAGGATAGGCATCTAGATGGTTAGTCCAGACAATGCAACAGCACTTTTTGCCAAAGAGATTAATAATTCTTGAGGTGCATAAAGGGTTTTTTGCACAGAAAACACCAACTTAAGGTGAATTATTCAGGAAATCTGGGTTGATTGCCTTTATTACTATTATGTTGACATTTATTTAACTAGTGCTTTATTTGCCTATGTGTTATTCTGCATTCACCCTGGAGACCTCTTATGCTGATTGAATGAAGGAATATCTGAGAAATGCAGTAGAAGCTAAGTGAATAGAAGATACATAATAACAAAATGCTTTTCTTTTAATGACTGTGTTAAGAGCCAAAGACTATTCCTACAAAGCTTTGTCCACTAAATGCATCTCACTGTTGCAATATGTTCTTAATGAATTATTCTAAAGAAAAAGTTCTCTCACACAATTCATTAGGGAGCCATCATCCTGAGTTACCACGTTTTCCTCTTTCCTTGTAAAAGCAGTACAGAAAAGGGGTGGAAAGTGATAATGTTCTTATGTCTGGATTATACCTTGACTGACACTTGTCAAAAATTGAAAGGTTAAAGGAAAATAAGATAACGTCAAATAAAATGGTCACCAAAAAATAGAAATTGAGCCTGATTACACTCTTGTTCCACTTTATGTCATTCTTTCTTTAAATTAACTTTATTAACATAAATGTGAAGGAATAGTATATCTCATGTTTCTTCAACACTTGCTGAGGCTTAGTTGCATCTATATGAAAAAAAAAAATAGAAAGAGACAAGAGTGTTGGGCCCCTTTGTTTGCGGGTTGACTTTTAACACCTTTAATAGGCAAATCCAGTTATGCTGATCACAAAGCAGAAATTGTTTCTTTCCTTGCTGCAGCAAAAAAGGATTGTGTTAGCAAGTACCTGCTTTCTGTACTTTTACATGGTGTGGTACCATGAGATGGTAAATCAAGTATGAAAGCACCTAACAGTTTTCAAGGCATCTGCAAAACTAACATCAAGTACAAAACTGCATGGCTGTGTAGCACAGAGCATTAGACTAGTAGAAATTCACTCTGCCACTTCAAATTGGTTCAGACAACCCTGAATAGGTAATTTTGTCCTAGCAGACCTGATGTTGCCTCAGGTATTGTCTGCCTGTGCTGCTCTAGCTTTATGCTGGGTCAGAAATGTTTTGTTCTCATGCAGCCAGCACAAACCAGCCTAAAAGAATAAAGACAGCATGCATACCACAGTCTCCAGTTAACTCTGCAGAGTTGGGATCATGCATCCATGCCTGATCTGGATTAAATCTGCACAGCCTGATGAACTGTGTTAAGGAACAGGGATCATTCAACAAGTTAGTTTGACTGGAAGACATTATAGCCTACTCACAGGGGCAGCTCAGACAGCAGATCTAAGAGGGCCAAGCAGCTGTGAGGAACAGAGAGCAAAAGCTGATGGGCAACAAGCTGTTTTCTCATTTCTCTGTACCTGAACTGCTGTAAAATCCATCTGCTTCTTCGTATTTCATGGAATTTCATGTGCTTGCTAGAGGCAAGGCTCTGACTTACGAGTTACAGTCATGGTTTGGGATAGCTGTGAAGCCTCTCACCCAGACTTGTTAGCCTCTCCCTTTCCCATGTGTGTTCCACTCCCCACAGGGAGGGCTCAGACCCTTGTGAGCAACAGCAGCACACAGAGGTATGTTAATCTTTCATCAGTAAGGGGATACCACAAGATCAGCTAAGCGAGATCTGCAGTCAGAGGGAAGCCCACAAAAGTAATAAGTGACAAACAGGTATGCGAAGTTTCATAATTCTATAGTTGTCTCATTTTAATCTCCTTGAGGTTGTGGATCAGGTCTCTTAGTGATTCAAATCTGTGGTTGTTTCAGGTAGGAATTTCCAGCACAGGTCCTGAAGAAACCAAACAGAAGTTGAAAAGATGACAATTTTTTACAAACTTTTATATTTTTCTTTTTCAATGAGTTCCACAGTGTTTCAAGTCCTACACATTAATTCCACTGCCCCCTAACTAACTAACCCTTTACAGAAATAACATAGAATAAGGCTCACGACAAAGAGTGAAGGACCGCAGATGTCTGATCAGTAACATCAGTACATGACGAACATGAGGTATACCTTAAGGTCAATAGCTAGGAGATCTCTGTGACTTATGAATCTTAGATGTCCTCTCTTTGGTGTCGACATCAGATGGAGCAGGAACGGGAGGAGGGGCTGCCTCTATGTAGCAGTGTAGATGGTGACCCTTTCTGTATCTTTTCTTTTTTCCCTTTTAACCCTTAATGCTTCTCTCGGATTTGAGCCCCCTAAGACACTCTTACAGTTCTTTGTCCCTTCAATGAGCCACTGTCTACAATTTTTTAATCAAAAGAAAAACTTCAGAACTATGAAAACAATAAAACCACCAAGGTTAAGGCGAAGGTCATCCCTATAAATAGTGGAGAAGATGGAGGCTAAAGTGTAGGAGAATGCATGAGAGCTAGTTTGGTAATCTAGGAGCATGTCAAGCTGGAGAAGAGGCTCTGCTTCATGCAACAGAAGTAGTCCTTGTGAAGTGGGGGTAATATAGGTATAGGGTTTAGTCTGACACACAAAGGTGTGCAGGGCTTCTGCAGCTGCTTGTGGCACAATGTTCATAGCAGACGGGACAGGAAAAAGCACCTTTTTATATACAGCAACTTAACAGGATGAGAATGAAGCCAAAAAGAATGTCAGTATAAGGTGAGGAGGATAGTGCTGAGAAGATGGGAAATTTAAAGGTATGAATATAGAGTGAAACGCTGCTTTTCTCAAAAGTGTTAAGGACTGCAGCCACCACAGTGTAGTGTTAGTTTTGGGACAGAGAATGTCTCCATTTCATACCGACCTTGTAAGCCATTATACAGTTCAAACACCCTGAAGAACAACTAGAAACTGTCCTCAGTTATATCACCATGTATAGAACAGGATGTGACCATTTCATCCTTTAGAAGTACTTTGTCTCCAAAATGAACAAAATTAACAACAAACCTGAAATTAATAACAAGATATTAGAGTACATTCTCTGCTTTCTCTTCTTACAGTGAGCTCTGTATGCTTACAACATGCATATCTCCACTCTGCCTGCAGACTACACTGAACAGATGGTCCTTATGCCAGCCCAAAAGTTAAACCTGCAGCTTAATCCCTAGAAAGAATCTGATACACACAGCTCAATTCTGACTGATGTTCTTAGGAGAAACCACAGAGGCAGAAACACTTTCAAAGGTATCCACAACCGAAACAAAGAGACAGCATCCAGTGGACTGCAAAGCCTTTCTGCTAAAGTTTGTTTTTTTCCTCATTCTTCTTTAATCTCATTGCCATTAGCATATGATGTCATCTCGCACTGTCCTTAGCATTAAACTAGCAGATCACACTCATCTTCACCTTGCTGCTGACAGTCCTGGTGGAAAAGAAAAACACAACACATCACAGCTTTAAACTAAGGCTTGCTGAAGAGACATGCACTTCATTGCTTCAAAATACACACATCTATTAATGAAAGCATCAAGCAGATGGATGTGGCTTACCCAGGTGACCTCGTTTACAACCAGAGTTCTAGCAGTTTGCTACAACTAACCTGTTCTCTACAGCTACAGAGAAGACAGGTAACATAGCCTGAGGACTTGCAGAAGCTTTGCTGCCATTGCTAGAAGCAGACGGGCAAGGTTAAAATTACTTGGATAGATCCATAACGATGGAATTCTGTCTTCGTTCTTCACTGAATGCTGTATTGAGCCCAAAGGTATTTTCAAATATAAAAATGAGTTTATTACCTGTTGTCAGATTATTTTCATAGAGAGGAGCCAAGCTGATTTGTTTTGGTTGACAGTTTAAAACTGAGGTGTATTAAGATGAGACAAAGCAATAAGAAAATCTTGAGAATGTTAAAGGCTGAAAAAAAAAGCTGAAGCATTAGCTGAGGTATTTTTAGACTTTAAGCTCTCCAGGGCAGTGATTGTCTGCTGATGAGTATTGTACAAAGCTGAGCATATTGCTAGTTCTAAAGAGGCACAACATCTCTACCATTGAATCTCTTTACATTAGATAAAAGGGGAGAATACTGATACAAATAATTTCGAAAACAGAAATTCCTTACTCAGAGAGAACACCTGTAAATCAAATTATGCAAAAGGATTCCCTTTCCAAAATCTGGAATAAACAGGCAGCTTCATCATATATTTCTACAAAAACCAGTTTGTCATATATACTGTCTAATTACTGTAGACCAAAGCAGCTTCCAGGAAACGACTACCAAAATGAATGAGTTAACAATTATAATTCCAAAGACAAAGTTTTCCTAATGATTTTATTCAAAACAGGCTACATTAAATTACAGCAACCAGAGAATACTGTAATTGAAACAAAAAATTACCAGTTGAAATTTATTTTGAAAAACCAAACAATTCTTAATCAAGAGCATGATTTTCATTCCTTTGCACCCCAGGACATCACAATTGTGAAAACTGGGCAACATGGAAGATAGTACAATTTTACACGACCATTCTCTACTAATTTACATTAAAGTTCCACCTTTAATTTGCTATATGCAAATATAAATAACTTCAAAAGATGTAATCATGCTCCTGGTGTTTTCTAAGATAATAATAGTCCATTCAACAGTAGTTTAAAAGCCCAGGCATTGCAAAACCCAAATGGGATAACAGAATGTATTGTTCAAACTAAGAAAACAAAGGAAGTTAATCAAGGCTTTACTTGACTACAGCTGTCTTCAGACATAAGCTTTGAGAGGTATTTCTTAACCAATGATTAACGAGTAGACACCTGAAAAAAAAAAAGAGACTGCCAAATTGTAACTTGTTTGCTGAAACAGCACAACAGTCACTATATAAAAAGGAAGTTATTACCATAGAATTTATGCAGAAAAGCCAGCTCTACAAGAGAGCAAAGCTGCTTCTCTCTTTGACCCTGCAAACAAGGTAAAAATATGGCTGCGTAATTATTGGTCAAAGAAAAAACATTCAAGTCTACTACAAAATAAATAATGATTGGATCAGAGTTCTAAAGGGATCTGAAATATATATTTATACTTTCAGTATTTTTTTCCAAGACATTTGAAAAAAAAATTTCAAGGAAATATATAGGAAAGGAAATATCAACAGCTTTGAGATACAGGATTCACAGGACAAATACAAAGCTCTTCAGACAAGAGTAATATTCCCTGAAATATTTGGGATGTTAGAAGTAATTCATAGAGCTTATTAGTTTTACTCTGATAATCGCTCACTTTCTTGTGAAGAATAAAGAGAATCTCCCATTTCTGAGATCTAATCAATCTCTTTGTGAAGAAATGTCATCCCCTTGAGTTCGTTTCAAAGATTCTGAGGCTTGCTGTGGGCAGGAAAATAAGAGAAGTGGGTGATTTCTTCACTGTCTTCAGCAGCCTGTTAGGCACCTTCTGGTTCAAGCTATGTTAAGCTATGATTCCTTCATTTCTGCAAGTTTCCCATTCTTGCCTTGTTTGTTGTCCAGGTCTAGAGCTGGGCCTCATTGTGGCTGGTGACCCTGAAAACATCAAAAGATCTCTTATAATTGTTTGGCTGGGGAAGCAGTTTCCATCCATACCTTGGAGGTGTTCAGCTGCCAAGACAAAGATTTTGGTAGACCTCTTTTTCCCTAAATTGTCACATGCTCTTCTGACTGTGGCTGACATATGGTCAAAACAGTGGATATTGCCTGTGATTCAGCTAAACGCTGTGAATGCAGAGCAAAGAAGGTGAGAAACTGGCTTATGAAAATAGATGGTTTAACATGGTTTTGACTGAGCAACGGTTTGATTTTGTGCCTGGTGCCAAGGCCTGTGCCATGTTTGCTGTGATCCTAGATTCCCTGTACTGAAAGGCAAATTTCTCTAATCAGAAAGTGTTTGTGCAATAACTGCATGTAGAACAATGATGCATGTGTAGAATGGCTTCTAATTCCTTTGCAAAATCTCCTTTAAACATCTCTAGCTCCCTGTAACTTTGCAATGTAGAGTTTCTTCACAGCTGTAATTAGACTGTCTTCCAGATCATCTCCATGAATGCTTGGAGCTGGCAGTTGGTGATGGCAAAGTTGAGAGCCTCTGGGTAAGAATTAAGGGACAAATAAATAAAGTGGATGTTGTCACGGGAGTCTACTATAGGGCACCCAGCCAGGATGATGACACCAATGAGGTATTCTTTAAGGAACTAAGTGAAGCCTCCAAGTCTTCTGCCCTTGTCCTTATGGGGGACTTCAACTTGCCAGATGTCGACTGGGAATATCATACACCTGGCACCAACAGGTCCAGAAGATTCCTAAAGCATCTGGACAATAACTTTTTGGTACATGTACTAAGGGAACCAACCAGGAAAGGTGCCTTCCTAGATTTGCTACTCATTAACAGAGAGGGTCTTGTGGGAGAAGTGGCCATTTGTCACTGCCTTGGCCACAGCAACCACAAAACAGCCAAACAGGAAAACTGATACCAAGACCTCAACTCTAGATATGAGGAGAGCAGACTTCAAGTAGCTCAGAGAACTGCTTAGTAAGGTCCCCTGGGAAGAAGCTTTTGAAGGTGCTGGGGTCTGTCAGTGTTGGTCACTTTTTAAGTACCACCTACTAAAATCACAAGACCAGGCAGTTCCAAAATGTGAGAAATCTAGCAGGTGAGGCAAATAAACAGCTTGGCTGAGCAGGGATCTTCTTGAACTATGACAAAAAAAGGAGGTATATGGTCAGTGGAAGCAAGGTCAAGTGTCATGGGAGGACAAGAGCTGGCTGATGTCATAGGAAGAACTCTCCCCATGATTTTTCAATGCTTCTAGAAATCTGGAGAGGTCCCAGTTGACTGGAACCTGGCAAATATTGTCCCAATCTAGCAGAAGGGCAACAGGGATGACCCTGGCAATTACAGGCCTGTCGGCCTCACACCTGTGCCTGGCAAAATTATGGAGAAGTTTGTTCTGGGAGTTATTGAAAAACGTGTGAATGACAACACAGTCATTGGTCCCAGCCAGCACAGGTTCATGAAGGGAAAGGCCTGCTTGACCAGCTCAATTTCATTCTACAACAAGGTTACCCACCTAGCTGACCAAGGGAAATCTGTCGATGTAATCTTTTTATATTTCAGTAAAGCCCTTCATACTCTCTCTCACATTATCCTCCTGGACAAATTGTCCAGTATATAGCTGGGTTAACACACAATGCAGTGGGTGAGCAATTAGCTGATGTGTCAGGCTCAAAGGGTTCTGGTAAATGGGGTAATGTCGGGCTGATGACCAGTCACTAGTGGGGTTCCGCAGGGATCCATCTTAGGGTCAGCACTCTTCAATGTCTTCATAAATGACTTGGACATAGGACTTGAGGGAATACTAAGTTCACTGATCACACAAAATTGGGAGGAACTGTTGACATGCTTGAGGGCAGTGAAGCCCTGCAGAGAGATCTGGACAAATTGGAGAACTGGGAAATCACCAACTGCATGAAGTTCAACAAGGGCAAGTGTTGGATTTTTTACCTGGGACATGGCAACCCTGGCTGTACATACAGACTAGGGGACAAGAGGCTGCAGAGCATCTCTGCAGAGAGGGATCTGGGGATTCTGGTTGATGACAAGTTGAACATGAGCCAACAGTGTCCCTGGCAGCCAAGAGGGCCAACCATGTCCTGGGGTGCATCAAGCACAACACTGCCAGGAGAGCAAGGGAAGTGATTGTCCCGCTCTATTCTGCACTGGTACAGCCTCACCTGGAGCACTGTGTGCAGTTCTGGGCACCACAGTATAAAAAGGATATAAAGCTACAAGAGAGTCTAGAAAAGGGCTACAAAGTTGGTGAAGGGTTTGGAGAGGAAGCTGTATGAGGAGCAGCTCAATTCATTTGGTTTGTTCAGCCTGGAGGAGACTGAGGGGAGACCTCATTGCAGCTACAGCTTCCTCACAAGGGGAGGAAGAGGAGCCAGCGCTGATATCTTCTCTCTAGCCATCAGTGACAGAACACAAAGGAATGGCAGGAAGATGTGCCAGGGGAGGTTTAGGTTGGACGTTAGGAAAAAGTTCTTCACCCAGAGGGTGGTGGAGCACTTGGAACAGGCTCCCCAGGGAGGAAGTCATGGCTCCAAGCCTCATGGTATACAAGAAGAGACTGGACAACATCCTCAGACACATGCTGTGAACTGTGGGGTTGTCATATGCAGGGACAGGAGTTGGACTCAATGATCCTTGTGAGTTCCTTCCAACTCAGGACATTCTATGATTCTATTTTGCATACATGTGCAGACATAAACAAATCTCCTTTGGACAGACACCTCAAGGAGGCCCATTAGCTGCCAAAAAAAATAGACCAGTTTCATCTTTTTTGGCACTGAGCACAGTGAGGAGGAGAAGAAACCCTGAGCTGGAAAGTGTTTTGAAGTCTGAGTGGTCTTGTACAAGGTAGCACGAGGTGCAGCCTCCCCCACTATATGAATGGGCTGGGGGTCATTGCACTGCTTTTTGTGAGAGAGAGCAAGTAGCATTGCAGCAGTGCTCTGCATGGCTAAACAATCACTTCTAGCATCACTGATCAGCAGCAGTCCTATCTCAGATAGAAGAAATCAATATTCTGTTAGTTACCAGAATAGGTGGTTTAAAAAAAATAAAAATAAAAACATAAACAAAAATTAAAATTAAAACCAAACAAAAATCAAAAAACACAAAAAAACCAAAACCAACCAACCAAACAAAGCAAAATAAAACAAACTAAAAACAACCTGTATTGGAAACCAGAGGAGAATGGAAGCAACATGTGTCGCCACAGATGCTTCTGGCATTCACCACTGTTTGTTTTTAAATAACAGTATCTAATAAAAAGCTGTGTGTGAAAGAAGAAAAGTGGTGTTACTGACCATGCAACAAAAATTCTCTTTACCTGGAATGAGTTAATTCTTTTAGATCACAGTCTGCCGGTTAATTCTTTACAGGTTACAATTTAAAGAGCTATTCCCCCACAATCTGTGTGTGCATGTCCCTCAGAGAGGGACTAGAGAAAGACTGGTAATAGAAAGTCTCAGAAGCTGTAGCTTAGTGTTGCCTGGACGTTTTTCTTCCCTTCTGTGTGCCTGAACCTTCATTAAATGAAATGTCTGAAAAGCAACCCTTAAAAGCTGGCCAATGGAGCAAATCTGGGCCTTATGGAGAGAATTCAAAAAATCAGGTGATGAAGTAGTTATTTATAAAAAAGTAGTTATTATTAAAAAGTAGTTATATAAAAAAGTAGTTATTTATAGAAATAAGAAGTGCAAGAAGAATTATCTAGATAAATCTGAAGAGGTAAAATTGATGTGATGTTGTAGAAATGAACAATTAGAAACGGTGGTTGAAATAGATGACTGCAAAACAGTCTCTGCATCTTTAACTCCTCTGTTACTATATAAATCTTTATTTTAAGATATTAGAAATGTGTAGCTGAGTGGGAGGTTAAAATCAGACAGGAGATAGAAAAAGATTTATTACTTCTTTCTTCCTTACTACTTGGATTTAGATGTGACTGAACAGTAAACTACTTGCATTGCCACCTTGGCAAGCAAACCAAGCAGAACAATAAAGCATCCTCAAATTCTTTGAAGCATCTCCAAATTCTTCTGTTTAGCATGTGATCATTTGCTAGAGTAAACAGCCTTTACCGTGAGACTCAGGTATAGTTTTGTTAGGGATGTCACAGCTTGGTTTGTCTGATTTAGCATTGCATGCTGAGAAATTGCTTCTAGAGATTAGATTACGCTTGGCGGTAACACAATAAATGCATGAGTAGCACTGCACTAAAGCTGCAGAATATTTCAAATTCATCCATGAAGCTGAAGGAGATCTTACTTTAAGGCTCTCTGTCAGACACTGTGACTCAATATAAATGCTGCCAGCTGCCAGAAAGGATGGTCCCATGTTGCCCCAGGTTGCCTGTTCCTACCACTATCAACTGTACCAGAGCTGGCATTTGTAGAGTGAGTGAGATCACCATGCGGCTGCACAAATACTCATGCCTACCCAAAGGAGGACGAAGAACATCCAGTTGGGGGTGGCAGGCCATACTTGTGTCAGATTAAAGTGAGTAGTACCACAGGCTAAAAAAAATGTGCAGGATATTGCTCTCAGCCTGCAGGCAGAAGTTGCAAACAATAGAAAACTCAGCTGAGAGCACTGCATGACCTTTTAAGTTAGCATGCTGGTAATAAAATGTTTTGAAATGTGACCATCTGTTTTCTAATAGATAACTGGAAATTCAATTTATCGTTTCCAAACTCCTTGACTTATTAAGCATCAAATAAGCGATTACTTTCCCATTCTAAAACCATAAACATATACCCTCCCTGCTATACAGTACTGTCCCTTGGTTTTTGCCTGTAAGTAGGCACTAGTTCTGATAGCCAAAGAATGTCCAAGCTGCTACCTGCATTCCTGAACCCAGCTGAGGAGGAAACACAGCAGATCAAAGGCCCCTGTACTGACTTCCCTTGCCTCTCTTTTTCTTTTCTTTCATTTTTGATCTATAGCAAGATATGAAGGGCACTGATAATCAAAGCTGAGAAGGCTGTTTCTGTATTTAAGTTCTTAATTACAGCTGTTGATTTTTGGTGACACTGAAATCCTACAGATCCTATTAATAATTTCTGTTTATAAAAACAAAAAAGCATTTTACACTTATGCTGATGTGCCGATGAGTTTCTTTTACTACAAATGGAATACCTATGCCCCATATCTTGTGGAAGAATTACTAACAAAAATACATTCCTATGGATCTGAAAATAAATCCAAGCTAAAGAAAAACTGTACAAAAGGCAAGAGAAAATAAAGGTGATCACAGCCCCAAACAGAGGGAGAGTTTAGGAAAGAGCAAGAGCATTATAAGAATTTTGCCAGAATGAAACAAAAAGGATTTCCATCATGTGATTTCAAACTGAGTTGTAAAGGTTAAACTTCTCAGAGCAACCTTAAAATCTGGAGCTCAAACACTTGCTGTACTCTCAAGTGGAAACTGGAGATTTTCATAACTACTCGAAATCACATATATTGAACATAACTTGTGTATGCAGTGTTGACTAGTACTAGTAAAAGGCCTTTAATGAAAACAACTAAAATACAAACCTCTATAATCTGATTTTTACTCAGTTCCACATAATGTCTTTTGTCAATTTATGTCACTTTTACTAATATTTATCATGTGACTATGTGCCTACCGGTGCCTAAACCAGAAGTAATGTCAATTAATCAGTGTCCAAAGTCCCCTCTGATATACTTGTAGTATTTATCATCTTAGATTTGTTACATGCCCTTTCTGCTCCTAATAGCAAATACTCAAGTGGGGCCTGTTCACAAGCTGGAGGATCCCTTAGCAAGAAGAATGCTAGGTTGGTGTAGGATGAGAAAATAACCAAATAGTATAAATCCACAATATCCAGAAACTTTGCAAGTCGTGTCTACCTCAACCTGAGTGATAGAGGGGTTGTGAGCAGAGTGCACTCCAGTTTCTCCCTCCCTGGAGCATTTCTTCTGGGCTGTTATTACCAGAGCAGGATAAAGAGCTCTTGGATACAAAAGATCCAAGACAGAAAGGAAATGTGTTTCAGACTTGAAAGGAGACAGTGAAGGCCTAAGGAACTGGCTTTCTATTTTGATTCCTTCTGCCATCTGAAATAGCCATTCCCACTAATTCTCTTCACATTCCTTCCAGGAGTCATCTGCTCAGTAGGCAGACCCTCTCCAACTGCCTAAAAAAGTGCATATCTCATTGCATGAACTTCCCAGTTTTCCAGTACTCAATCATTCTCCTGAAACTTGGCCATTGTTTCCATCTTCACCCCTGCCCTGCAACATCTACAGATGCTTCCTGTAAAGCTGAGAAGTTTAGTTGTGCCATTCAAGAATGTGTAGATAAACTGGCTTTGAAGAATTCTGTGATATGTTTGCATGAAAGATGATGTATAAAAATAAAGTGTTTAATTATGTGACCAGCCAAATCTGATCTAACCTCTTTACTTGTTATCACTTGAGTAGACACAAGTTTCCTATTAGTGATAGTTATTCATAACTATGTATATACACAAATACATATGTTTGTGTGTATGTGTGAGCTGAGAATTATTCCATCGGAATAACATACTGGTGAGTTTTCAGATGAATCAGTTAAAGAATCTAGGATTTGTTCCTTCAGTGATATTCTTTTCTCTAGAGTAAAAAAAAAAATATTAAAAAAGCTGTAAAATTTCTCAGAATGTGTTGTAATTTCAAAATGGGAGGTAAACATGGATAATATTTGGAATATATCACGATTGTCTTCAGCACTCCTTTATATTTTTCTGGGCTTGCTCACTGATCTTAGGCCTCTGTTCACCAAAGAATGCTGCGTGTTGAATAGCAGAGAAGAGTTGATGACATTTGAGAAACATGCCCAATAACCATTTATTTTCCCATGTGCAATATTTAACAATTGCATTTTAATACAAAGTATTGACTGTTCTGTCAGCTTCAGGAATGTCTCCAGCTAACAGAAGAACCATTGTCAAGAAACAATTGAGTGAAAAAACGAAGAAATTGATCATCTGAACTCTTAGCCCTCACTGTAACAGTAGATCCCAGGCTTTGCAGCTTTCTTTCTAAACAAACACATTTCAGCAATGTTTTTTCACTTTTACAGCAGACCACAGTTTTTCTTGTCACATTTTACTGGAAAAGTAATATCAGACAAGTCTACATTTCATCAAAACAATCATTTTAAGAAGGAGGAGTATTCTTATCTATCTAACACAAACAAAGTGCTTATGAAGTAAGAATGATTTTGTACTGGAAATAAAAAGAAAAACACATTTCTGACAGTGGATCAAAGTGACAGTGAGATGAGTTTTCTGCTCAGTGAAGTCGCTACTGCACTGCAAAAGCACTTACACTGGGGTTAAATAAGTTTATGGAATGCAAAGTTCTCTCCAGGTTGATACAGGGAAGGTTAGTATCTAATAATTCTTCACTATCAGTGATATGATATTATTATGGATACACCCACAGCACCTGCATAAGCTCTCGCGCAGTGGGATACCCTCTCGCAGTGACCTTTTCATAATACTACATTGTATTTTGCAGCCATTAACTACGTTAGTGTTGTTATGCAGCTGCTACGCTGCTGCGTTGCGTGGGTGGCTCTCTAATGCTGGCTTTTTTAAGGGTCCTTGAAATCACAACAGGATAAATCTTCTTCAGGGAGAAAGTTCAACCACATTCTTTCAGCAAAAGGAAAGCCTTTCCTATCATGCAGTCCTTGAACTTACAATTCCCTGTCCTTCTCTCTCTTCCCTAGCTGACCTACAATGAGTACAAAAAGTGAAATCTCAGGTTTTCAGAACACTTCTTATTGAAACAGGAAGTTTTAAACTCCCTTCCACATTCCCTATTTCATCACTGCGGCAAGAAAAGGAGCTAGTTCATGGTGGCATTGAGCAAACAGACACACCAAGCCAAGCTGAAGATGCCGTTTTTATCCTGTGTGAACAGCCTGTGTGGCCAACAGGAATTTTACACCTGAAAAAACATCTGTGACACCACTGCTCCACAGATCTGGACTGGAGGCAGGACCGTGACTCCTTCACAACAACAGGAAACACTGTCATCAACAGGGAGCGGGCTGTGCTGGAGCTATCTTTTCTATACATGCTTGACAGGGAATGTAAAGAACATTCCCTTGTAAAGTTTATTTGGATAGCAAAGGGTGTGGGAGGGCTGAGCTAGACTCTCACGAGAAGCAAGGTGCTCTCAAAGATCACTCTAAAAGGTTTAAATTCCTTCTGTCTCTTCTAAAATGCTTTAGTAGAAAGAAGAAAAAAAAAAATGAGTGCTTTGCGGTTTGTTTAGCATCACATCCCTGCTTGTTATGAAGCTGTGCTGGCCCATTAGAAAGACTGTGTCACCTCTCCCTTTCAAGGGAGCTTTTATTTTCAATTCTCTCCTTCCCCCATCCAAATGCCATATCACACTGGCTTTGCAGATCAGAGCAAAGCTGTTGTGAGAAAACCCAGCCTTTTCCCAGACCACCTCTTCTAGCCTGCTCTTGAGGCACATTTATTCACATCACTAGGAAATATGAATTAAAAATGATCTCATGGCTTTTATGAAGCAAATATTCTGTCTTTTGCACATGTATTATACTTGGGTGTTGGCAGCTAGAGGAAAATTATTGATGTGCTATATATGGCCTTGCTTAATATTTGACATTGTTTAACAGATCTGCTGTAGGCATTTGTGGAACTGCGTAACTATATACACAGTACACATGTGATACTGAAGTCTGGACTATCCTTTTATATGGGAGTTTTGGACAGGCCAAATTATTTAGCCATAGAAATTCTTACCATAAGTTAACAGTGAAATGAAATAGGAAATAAAGAAAGCTTCATTACATGGTCTTGAAGACTTATGTCATGGTTTTGCTCACAAATAATTTTGATAAACATACTTTTGGAGTATTATTACATAAGTGGCATCTCTAATTGCTGTGCCCTCTCTATCAGTGAGGGTTTTCTCTATGAAGAACTCTCTACTGTCTGAGCAACATCAGATACGTTTTGAACCATAACAAAGAAGTTCATGAGCAAAGGAGTCAGGAATTACTAGAGTGCAACTTCTGTCTTGTTATATCTATTTCCTACTGGGATTATACTATTTTTCCCCTATGTGTGGGGGCAACAAAGGTGCTTGGACTTCCCTGGGCCAGCTGTGGATTTCTCTTTGCCATAGGAGTAAACACATGAGCCAACTGGCTGTTTTTTCACTCTAGGTTTCCATACAAGTTTAAGTGTACCTTCTCTAAATTTAAAAAAAAAAAAAAATTGTCTTTCTGTATAAGCTTCTCTGTGGAAACTCAATGTCACCATCTACAAAAATCTAGTGACTTTTAGTGAATCTGAGCTACACAAGCACCTGAAAAATCACTGCCAGGGCTTTTTTTGCATTCCTCTGAGAAAGGGATGTCCAGGACAAGGACCTGCTCAGGTCTTGAGCCACAGCTACTTTTTTATATCCACTCAGTAACAGGAGGTGTTGAGGACAGCTGACAGGGCACCAAAATTCATGCTGTTAAGTCTGATTTTCGGAGATCGAGAAGTATTCACATGTCAAAACAAGGCAGTTTAAGATGCTTTTTAAAGTTAAAAGCATCAAGCTATGCTATTTGGTAAGCTACGTACTATTGAGAAGCAGACAATTGGAAGGTACTGATCTTTCTTTTCTCTTTAAGTTCTCCCAGGCCTTTCTCGACCTTCTAATGCTGGGCATGACAACTCCACGATCACAGAAATTACTGAAGGCTAATTTAGAGGCTCCTGTGTTAGCTGGTCAGCTTAGAGACCCAAGACAGTCTAGACAGAGAAGCGTGAAGCCCAGCACTGTCTGGCTTACCTCCAAATGTAGGTATACACTTGCACACATAAACTGTACCCTGTTGTGGACCCACACACCAGGAAACAATAAGAAAGTAATTTTTTTAAAAGTGTTTAAAGTAGGTTGTTGACTGTCAGTAGTCACTCCAGTCTGAATGTTGACTCAACAAAATTGGGTAAGAAATACAAGCTATATGACAATGAAAAGGCCACAGAGGTTATTAGGGTTTTTTTTCTGCAAGACAGAGGATGTTAGTACATAATTTCTGTTGGTCACCCTTAGTCTTTCTGAAAACCATGAACTTACAGATCAGCTGTGGCTCTAAGCCCCAGACTTTGAGACCAATTAGAAATTGCACTGATCCAGTGAATTCAGCTCGGTATCTGTACTAATTTTTAGGGAGCATTGATAAGTAGTAAACCATATCATTAAATGGTACAAAATGTCTCCTCTGCTATGCTGGGTGAACCTTGAGAGCATTGTATGGAGCAGATAACCACGGGGATATAAAGAAAGAGAAAAAACTGGTGGTTCTAATCTGCCATAGTCTCCTGTGTTCAAGATGGGAGCAGATGTACAGCTGGGATACCATCAGGTAAGGGAAGAGCTTATGTTACGAGAAATGGCAAAGGTAGCAAGGCTTAGCTGGTCACATGAAATGGGAAGCCACACTCAGCTAAGGGGAAATTGTTCTTGTGTGACAAGACTGGGCAAACAGCAGGCCTGGAAACAAATAATTTAAACCAACAGATGAAGTTGACCCAAGACCAAATGGGTATAAATTAGCTACGAATAAAGGTAGCCTGGAAATTAGGTAAAAAAATGAGTTGTTGTGGTCACCAGAAGTTGTGGACCCAGATGGCATTTTCCTACCACGTGGTTATCACATCCTCTTCAATTTCACTTCTCTTTCTCTACCACAATCTCTCATCTCCATTTCTACTCACCAAAATTGAGCAGCAATTGACTGAATAACTTAGAGTAACGTTTCCATCTGGGAACAGTACAGTGTTTTGCTTAGCTCAAAATAGTTCATGTCAACATCTCTGAATATTCTCTTTCTTTCTCTCTTTCTCTCTTTCTCTCTTTCTTTCTCTCTCTCTTTCTTTCTCTCTCTCTTTCTTTCTCTCTCTCTTTCTTCCCTCTTTCTCTCTCTTTCTCTCTCTCTTTCCTGTTTCTTTCTTTCTTTCTCTCTCTCTTTCTTTCTCTCTCTCTTTCTTTCTCTTTTTTCTTCCTTACATTAAATATCTCAATGTTTGCTGCAATTTGGGGCAAAGTAAATGCTAAAATTACAACCTTTCCTTGTGGGTAGAGGTAATGGGGCAATCTTGTTCTCCTTAGAATAGCTGTGATCCTGAGATTTGTATGCCGTAACACTTCAGGGAGTATAGTTCTTTAAAAGGTTGCAGGACACAACAAAAGATGTACACCTTATGGCTTTTGTGAACAAAAAGCCAAGGATGGTGTGGCTTAATGCTACAGACTAAAGCTGAACTTCATCTTTCTGACACACTAATGAATGCTTTTATAGCCTAGCTATCTTGGCTGCTCTATTCTATATCAACTGCACAAAATGCATTTTGACTTAAAAATAGAAAGAGCTGTTAAAAAGTCAGGGGATTTCCAGATGTTAATTCTGTTTGGATTTTACCCCTCAATAATGAGGAATGGTTTGTAGTTTTATTGCTGTTCCCAACTGACTGCATCTGAAATGCTTTGCACAGAGGTTTAGTTCTTCTGTAATAAGTTTCTAGAGACAGCAAAATATGGGCGTTATTCCCATGCCTACTTCTGCATATTTTCTCTTTGGCAACAATGTCATATTTTAACTCTTCTTGATTGCTGAGAAGTCTCAAGTGAATTCATCTTAGTTAATGATGAATTAATTTTTCTCTGTTTGACTCATCCCTATAGTTGGCGCATATCCATCACAGACTGTTAGAATACCTCGTCAGATAAACCACAAAACAGGAAAACGCTCTGGTGTGTAGAATTTTCGCCATACCTTATGGATTTGAGAAATCATACCAGAAATCTCTTAAAAAGACTGTCTGATGAAATGTCCTCTGCTTCCAGCTTCTGCATGATAAAGAAAAACATCTAAAAGACATTTTGTATTTACCATAACGTCTTCTTTTTCCATTGTTTTGTTGTTTTGTCGTCGTTGTTGTTTTGTGATTTGGTCTTCAATTATTTAGCTCCAAGGATTGTAGAGACATGTAAAGGAAAAATAAATAATCTCCATTTAATTTCTTTTTTAGTGTCATTTGCTAACCCACATCCTCATTAGGAGTACATGTAAAATATGGGCCTTTTAAAATCTAAATAGATAAATACCCATGGAACTTAGTTGTGCATCTAGAATGTTTCTGTTAATTTTTAGTTTTCCATGCTGAGAGATGTGACATGCTGGCAGATCACCACAGACAAGGATACCTGTTTCAGAAACTGAAATTTTCTTTCCATTTAAATTTTAGTCTCCTGGTAGTAATTACCCAAAGGAAAACATGAACACTTATACTGCTGTGTTAGAGCATCTACCAAGCAAAAGAGATACTGATTCTAGGAAACAGGTATTTTTAAAAGCATTCTTGATGTTCTCCAAAACTTTTTTCCATTCCACTTTATCCACTCCTCCAGTTCTCCTCAAATGAGGTTATAAAGTTGCTTGAGTGTTCTCACACCAGCCTAAAGCAAAGCTTCTGGGACAGAGAGGCAATATCACGCCCACAGAAGATTGGCAAGAAACTAAGTAACCCAGGCCAAAATTTCTCTATTCATTCAGTCTTTATCAGTTGCCTTTCAGTTGAACTGCCAGCTTGCTTTATATCCTACACCAATCCCTGGCTAATCAGTGAGTTTAGCAGGTTAACACTGTAATTTACAAGGCCTGAGTGCATCATATCATTTCAATGTGGTCAGGGTAGAACTTCAGAGCTAGATAATGCAGTACTTGGTCATGAAAGTAGCTGTTAGTTGGGGAAAGAGGCCAAATTATTTAAGAAGCTCACTCCCAGGAGTAAAGTTCCCTTAGTATTAGCTGAATCTGAACCCAAGCCCCATCAAAAACAAGAACTCTAATGCTTATGAATATCTGACTGAGTTTTGTAGATTCTTAGATCTACACCTGAAACTAAATTCTAGTAGGCGGCTTTTCTGGAGATGCTTTATAAACAGAAAAAAATTGTTCTTTTGTATCTTCCCTGTTTTTGGAAGTGACACGAAATAGCAGCTAAGCAGCTTAAAAGAAATAAAGCAGAATGGATGGCTGTATGGATGGATAAATAAGGTAGTTTGTGTTTAAATAGATTGGCAAATCTATTACTGCAAAGAAGAACCTACTAAATTTCCTATGATTTCACATACGCACTTGAAATGGGTGAATGAATCATCATTAGTAGAGGAGAGGAAAGTAATAATTCTGCTATTCAGGTATGACCAATATGAGATATTAAAATGCTACCTTTTTCTATTGCTTACGTTTTCACAGAAAGTATAGTATGCTTATAACCAGGGTGGTGAGTGAGTTTTAATGTGGTTTTTTTCTGTCACAATAAGTTATATTTTAACTGTATATACCAGGAAATAAACCAGTATACACAAGCTGCTAGGATATATGTGTAGTAGGAGTAAGCTATGCATATCACACATTCTTTACTTTCCAGACAAGATTTCATAATCTACTTGCAATAACAGTATATCAGGAAAATAACTTTTGGATCCAAGATCCATTATATACCTGGGGAATGTAGACAAGAGCAAAATAATTAACATTATCAGAAGAAAATAAAGCTTTCTTGCCTTAAGACAATTCTTAACCTGATCTTTCATTATATACTTAATATGTGGAGTTCACTCTTGAAAATATAAAGATCTTTGTTAGTTAATTGAGTTAAAAACAAAACATAGATACTTTTTATTTTGTTTTCTGTTTGAGAAAGTATCCATTTTAGACAATACGAATTTTTCAGTTTCTGAACTCTGAATGTTGCATAAACTCTTGTTCCTCAGAAATACAGAGGATACAAGGAACAGGGGGATGGAGCAGGACCCACACCCAGTGAAATAAATAGGCTTTCAAAGCTGGGAAAAGCTTTGTCTTTGCTTTCTGATTTCTTTATCTCATTGTTTACAAACCCCAGATGTCTTAGAAAGACCTCACTTGTTGCCACATATTTTCTTTCCTGATGAATCATTCCACTCATTTTTAAACCAAGACAAATGTTAGTTCTCTTTTATTCTAAGGTTACCTTTCAATAAGCTCAGTTTAATGTGTTCCTGTAGCTCAAAGGAAAGCTGTTGGGAACTTGGGAATATACTGAATACATAATAAAAAACTAAAAAAAAAAAGGGGGGGATGTAGGGGGAAGTTGCACCAACTTAATATTAACAACTTGAGAACTCAGTATCTCTGATGTTTCTTTCCCTTTCCACTGCATAAACAGCTAACAGAGCCGTTTTGGAGACATTGACAAAAACTTATTGGTTTACAGCAGCTGGTATGTTTAGAGACAGTACCCTGGCACCATCTCTACCTCTCTAGTTCCAGCCAAATTAGTCTCCTGCCCCACTGGAGAGTGGAAAAGAGGAGCTGAGGATGACAGGGAGCCTGGGCTGGTGAGGAGTGGCATACAAAGAGTAGTAGTGGAGCCAGCTCTGTGCCAAGGGTTTTGGTTTCACTGTGCCCCAGCTGTTCTGATGGACAGGTAATCTCTTCGAATGACCTGATGGTTAAACTCATGCAACACCCTGCACCCTCAGAGTAGGCTTTGTCTACAAATATACTAGTAAAGAGATTGGAGAACTGTGTGCTGGCTGATCAGGCTGATGGTATGGCATGGCTGCTCTACTCAGATGATGCTCTCCCTCTCCCCTGCATCCCACTGTCCATTTGGAAAATATTATACTTAGATCTGTCTCCTGATCATGCCTGACCACTGCCTGTCAGAGTGCTGCTCAATACAGATCAAAACTGCCAGGAAGCATGCTAACAATTAGATAGTACAGGCAATCAAGCCCATCACTCACTCCTATACCTCTACATCTTTTGTGACTGCACATAGCCCATAGCCAGTTTTATTCAGAGCTAAAGAGAAACAAGCTGAGCAATACTTTGGTGAGATTAAACATTTTATTGATGGGAAAATTTGTCAAATAAGTTCTTACTTTACCCAAAATCTTCCAGTGATACTTCGACAGCAACATCAGGAGAACCTCTGCTTCTTGCCATTAGCACTCTGAGACAGCCAAGTACTTGAGTGTGCATGTAACTGTACAGCACATGGAGAGTCTTGAGATGCTTCATGGAACTAGAAATATACTTGAAGCTGAACACGTGGATAAGTATTATCTGCAAGAGGGCCAAGTTCTTTTACCACTTTTCTGGTGTCTGCTTTTCCTTCCCACGACCTCGTCTCATAAAATGGGATGTCTTCCTTCTTCTGTAAGCTGTCTGTCACAGCTGTGGGCTGTTTTAAGTGAAATCTTGTCTATTTGCAAGCCATATTGACTGCTACTGCTTGTAAGTCATAAAGCCTAACTTTGCTCCTCTTTCTATCAAGCTGCTTTAGTTCTTTTGGTTTGACATATTTCTTATGTAACCTGCAATGTGTGATGCTAAATGCTAACAAGAAGATGACAGTTTGGTTTAAACCATAACTGTGATAGACATTTTGGGTTGAATAGAAAAGTAGTTCACCTGCCATCCTGAGTTCCCACAAGCACGCAGACATACAGTGAAAAGAGTGGATCTGCAATGTAAGTTTCTAGCACAGCTATCCCTGCAGCAATGTCTTCATAAACAAGGTCTACAAATGCCTGCATCGTCCATTGACTTCTGCTTAACCTTCCCTTTATGATGAGAGCCTGAAGTGAATTGATGTAACAGGTCTGGAGACAGTAACTCTGATCTCATAAAAGTTTATCATTTCTTTAGTGGCAACACCATATAGACCTATTATAACTGAGATTACAGTCCTGTCTCAACAAACTTCCACTTACGAGATGAGGCAAGAATAAAAGAAAGAGTGGGAAAAAAGGAAGGGGAAGGGAGGAAAATGATAATGCGATAATCCAACTAGTATAAGGTTGAAGAAACTGCAGGGGTTGGGTATAGGACTTGTACATTGATTTGACTTGGCTTTACATGAGATCTGGTGTATGCATTTGGTTTCTCCCAAATTCTTTCTTTCTTTCCATTTTTAACAGTAATGTAATCTGTTTAGATCCCTATCACATAAAGCGGTGATTATAATTTTGTTCATTTCTATTAGCGCCATTGGTATGTGGATGATTTTCAACCTGTGGTGAGTTTGGCAGCTACTCTGTAGGTAGCTAATGAAGTCATGTTTTAGACCAAATAGTGATCTGTAGTAGCCATGTAATGTATTCCTTGCTCTCTGAGGAAAGCAGCTTAAGGCTGCTCACCTGAGTTCCCGTACTTTTAGGTCTAGGATCATGGCTAATACTGAATGAGTCAACAAACCAACACCTTCTGTAGTGATGAGACAATTCCTTCACTTGGCTAAATGAACAATGCCCAGTAAACTGGGTTAGAGTTTACTGAGGTTAGGGATTTTTAAAGTTCTGCGTTTCTACTTGCATTGAACAAGGATGACCATTCATGTCAGTGTTTTCAAAACACTTTCTCAAGCTAAACCTATTTTCTTTTTCAAGATATGAGAGATTACATTTCATAATTGCACGTTTTAAAAAAACTAACAAAAAGGGACACTAATAAAAAGTCCTACCAATCTAAGTATCCTTTGAGACTGCTAGATATGCCTCTCAAGACACAAAAGACCTCTTATCTATGATAATAGGGACTGAAGATTAGTAGGAAGGCAATTTAGGGACTTAGATACTAGAAATCTGAGGGTGAAATAAAATGTCATTGCCATAAAAGGGTGTAGATACAAATTGTGAATGTGCCTACAGCTATTTGGACAGAGAAACTAAGATTCCTGTAGCTTTTAATTACTTCTATAATTTGCAGCAGAGAAATTATCTACTGAATGTGTATATGTGTTTGTGCACGTGTGGTTTGTGGGAGCAGCTGAATAACGGACTGAGAGACACCGTCATTAATAGAAAAAAATAGAGAATTGCTAGAAATCTTGTAGGAAGCAAGGAGAGTACCAGCTTTGTTTATACTCATGGGGTGAGAAACTGTACAATATTCATGCTAACAGAGTGATTAAAGTGAAAAAAAAAAAAAGACAAACAAAAGGAGAGGGGGCAGTTTTGCTCTCTTACTGTGTTGCTTTGTTTAAGGAAAACTGAAAAAGAGTTCCTCTCTGCTGAAGTAAACTCTGAAGACTCCCCACTGAGCCAAAAGAGGGAGTTTCACAGTCCCATTCACTTTTCTTCTGTTTTCCCAGCATTGTGTCAACCTTTGCACTGTGTCACACATCCGCACTGCAAGGCACAATACAGCTGCAGTGCTCAGATTGGAGACAGGAGAGAAGAATCAAGTAGTTTTTCTCAAAGGAATGTGGCTTGGATTTGTGCTGCTGCACATCTCTAGTTTGGCTCTGCTATCCAGATGCTCTTTGCTGCTAATGCCTGAAGATGGAACTTATTTGGTTTGAGAGCTCTTACGTTTTAAACGAGAAGCTGGTATGGTAATTAACAATTCCAAAAATGAATACATTCAGAGAAACACAGCAGGCTAAAGGAAGGGCACAGACAAGGGATAGAATGAGGCAATTTATTTTTTAAGTCTAATAGATTTTTTTCATATTTATATGTAATTTCAGTAGCTGCTCTCTGAGCCAATAGATATAAACCAAACAAATGTTGGTGCTTAAGGTTTGTTTTTCACAGGTGAAGCAAGTTTAGAGTAGTCCCAGAAAAATCATGTGACTTTTCTGAATTTCTTATTGTTTAAGAACTCCTTACACAATTTCTTAGCATAAGTAAAAACAAATGCTAGTTGAATATGAGCCTAATCATGGATGATTTTCCAAATGATGTTAAAAAAGACACCATCCTATATCGTTCTCCAGAGAGACTATGTGACACACTATGAGTGGAAACCATCATAAATGTTGAAAAAAAAATCCACAGGCTTTTCCCCTTTGTTATTTGCAGGTCAGACAACATGGGTCCCACTTCAAATATATATTTATTCAAAAGTAATTGTAATGAAACATGTCATATAAAAAATAAAATTATTTTTTAATGGAGAACCCAGAAGCAGGGAGTGTCTTTAAACGAAAACTAGTATCATTACTGAAATCTGGACATGTTTATATGCACACTGAAATGTGGACATGTTTATTAAAAATATTTACTGAAAGAAAAATACCATCAGTTGAAAAGTTAAAATTTCAAGCAATTGTTAGCAAATAAACATATCTGCAGTATAATTTAATTAAGAAAAAATATGACATCTTGAATTTTTCAGAATAAAGATAGTTTTTACCCTCTCAAGATGCTGTCATCATCAGAATAGTCAGTAACCATAGTAGCTTGATAAAAAAAGTACTCTATCTGAAGAACTTCTGTTATCCTACAGGGAGTTTACTGATGAAAAAATCTCCAAAGAAAGTATTTGAAATGAATCAAGCAAAGTTAAAAGGAGTCAAGTATCAAAATCAAAGCAATGAATAAATTTGTTAATATATGCTTTCAAATTTATAATTCCTTTTCCATCTTTTGTGATAGGAACATGAGGAACAAGTAATGACATCTACAGTTAAGACAACAAATTCTGCTATAAACCTTATGTAATGCATCAGGACTGAGATTGCCTATGATGGGTACCACCCTTCAGCAAGATCTGTCACAAACACCTATATCCTCCTGTTTCCATTTTCCTTTCATACTGTCTCCCTCCCAACTTTGCAAAGCCCTGCAAGTAGGAAGATTCAAGAGGCAGCTTGAGTCCAGGCAGGTGGTATCCTTCTGCAGAACGGAAGATGGGACTTGGTGATGCCAGAACTGGAGCCCCTTCTGCTGCTTGGCCACCTCCTGGGCTGTGTGAGGTGCAGGCTGGAGATGCTGCCTCAGGTGCCCTCTCCTCCCGGCCTCAGATCTAGGTCCATGACTCTCAGGTTTCCTTCTGGGAGAGGACTGGGGTCCCGGTACACAGTCAGGGTGCAGCTGGCATGATCTCAGGTCTCACAGTTCAACGGCGGCCAAAGAATTTAACACCCACTGCCTCAAGTCATAACATGGACTTGAGCTTGACCATTGGCAGTTCAAGGAAGATCTTTGGTCTGTAAATAGTGACAGTCAGCTAAACATGCAAAGCATTAGGATTTACAAAACAAAAGGGTATTGAAAAGGATATAGAAAAATTAACATGCGAAGGTGTGAAGTTCAGGACTCTCTGAGAAGAAATAAAAAGATAAAGCCTGATGGGACTAGACAGAGGCTGAGACAGCAGAGAGCAGAAAAGCAATCAGAATTGTCCTCTCCTTATCTTGTACAGTGGAATGTGCCCATGCACTGAGCAGTGAAACATCTATAATCAAAAGAAATTTCCAAAATGAAAGAAAACTTATTTCATAAATAACTAGAATATCTAGAATTATAACAGTGAACAGTAATATAAAGTCACAGAAAAAAATTTTCCAAGCACAGACAGTAAAGAGGAACTTTTTTTCTGGAAACAGGTTACTCTGTAATTGTCCATGTAAAACATCTTTTCTACTAGGTGCAGCTAGTATTAGCCATTCACTGCTGAAGGCAGAATACTTGGGAGACAGAAATCTGACTGTCCCACTTTGATGTAGAATAGCAATAAATAGCCCCCTGCCTTAGGAGGAAAAAAAAAATGGAGAGAGAGAAGAAAAAAAAAGAAAAAATCTAAAAACCTATTGACTCCTCGACGATTCACTTCTGTTCTCTATTCTTGAACAACAACTACAGGTTATACAGAAATGGATAGGTGTCCCCTAGGGGAGGAGACAAGGAGGATTTGTTACATAGAGATTGATCACCTGCTCCTGTTACTGAACTGACTCCTAGATACTCTTTCACATCCACAAGTCTCATCTACCAATGTGCTCATTTATTGTGTTGCAGCAGTCGATTCTGTAGCAAAGACACCAAAACAATTTCTGTTACAGTTCTCCATTTTCTGTCATTGAAAACTGGCAATTTCATGATTAAGGTCTAATACACTGCTTCATCTTTTTTTATTCTGCTGCATCTCTGATACCCTCTGAACTACACTTTCTCAAATGACAAAGACTGCTGCTTTCTGTTCCTCTTATTATACATTTTAAAACAGGGTGTCCTTCCACACTAAAGTCACTGTCTAGTATGTTAATGGATATCTCTGTTTTTTGGAGAGTACAGACAGGAAAGAAACTCCTTATGCCAAAAACCTCCTGTGCTTATATTTAGTAGAAACAAAAAAGTTGGGGTTTGGGGTTTTTTTTGTGGTGTTATTTTTGTTCTTGGGGGGTTTTTTGTGTATTTTTGGGGGTTTTTTTGGTTTGGGTTTTTTTCTAGTTCATTATTTATTTAGTTTTTGCTTTACAGGAAAATGTATCAAAAACATTTAATGTTTTAACTAATGTTAATTAATGTCTAATATTTTCATTTTGTGACCTGTGTGCTTTCCGCATATTTTGTCAAGCAAACAGGTGTATTAGCCTACAATGAGCTTTTGGCACGTGGTGAGAGCACTCCCAAGAATGGAGCTGGCTGGTCTGAAGCTATGTAGAAACATAAGATTGGCTATTCAGGCTCATAATAAAACTATGTCTAACCTGTCTGTGTTCTGCCTTTAACTGCGGTCAACAATGAATGTTCACAGGAGCAAATAACAACGGGGAAGCATGTGGCAACAGCCCCCAGAAAAGATCACAGCTTCCTAGCTCAAGGACTTTCTAACTCGTTCCTAGCTCAGGGATTTCCTTAGCTGGAAGACATGTTTTGGGATTTAATAGACCACACTGGGCTTTTTTCTTCCATGTATTAATTTGACTGATTCTTGAGTTCATGATTCTTGAGTTCACAACAGCCCATGGGAAGGAACTTCACAGTAGTTACAGATGTGTTGTGAAGACACTCAGGTCGTTGGTTTGAGCCAACTCCTTCCTCATTTGGTGTGTGGTGCTGTCAGGATCAGCTCAGCTACTTCTCCAGCAGACTGCAAGGAATTCTTGCACATTTATACATATTTGGTTTTGTGCCAGCATTGTCATTTACCTTAAATTTTTCTTTTTCCCTCATTGTCCTTTACCTACTTTGACCTTCTGATGACAAGACTTCATTTAGAGAAGCAAGGTTTTTTCAGACTCTGATTGTAATGTGAGTATTCCACTTGTCTGATAAATTACCTCCTCTTTGCAACCATTCCACTTTCAATTTATCCTGCCGAAACCCGGCTGACTAAAACTGTATACAATATTTAGATGAAGACATCCACAGGGTCCTGCACAGTGAAGTCATACTTTCTTACCGCTACTCAAAAAGCCTTCTCCAGTTTATGTTCTAGAATTCCCTTTGCTTCTTTCCTAGTGCTATTTTATAGCCATCCCTTATCTGGCTCATGCACCCAGTTTCTCTTCTTCCTTTATATACCACTGATGACATCCCAGACCCTCAGCAGCCCTTCAATGCATGACCCCATCTACCACAATTCTAATCTCCATCTCACTTCCTATCCAGGTCACCCAACATTTCCTGCATGGTATTCCCATCTCCCCATTATTGAGAGCGTTTCCCAGCTTTGAAGCAGCATCCGAAAGGCCTAACTGCACATCCTTTAAGAAGTAGCTCTTTCACAAACCTACACCTCTAACATAACCCTCACTGAAGCCTCTCATCTGGAAGGCGTTTTGCCACAGCAGCTCCATTTGAAGCAAAGCAATAGAGGTAAGCTTCCTTGAGGGCAGTACATTGCACACTTAGGATTACACAAATGAAAGTGTTTGAAGGAAATGCGGTCTATTTAGCACAGCAAGCCACATGTCAGGTTCCTATGAGGCTGAGCTATATTAAGGAACAAATGTCAAGACATATTATGCTTGTGACAGTCACAGTGCCTCTCATGGGCATGGGGACGAGTTGAATGCTGAAACAGGCTCACTACACCTATGAGCAGAAAGGGCAAATGGCCATCTCAGTTCTCCAGTGAAGGAGATGGTCTTCTTATAACCTGCCCATGAAGGTTAACAATGGGACCAGGGAATGCTGGAAACAGCTACAGGGGATTGTTCTCCAGACTTCTCTCTTTTGCAAGGATATGAGCACGTCTAGACTGCATAGGAACCTCACTGGATGTGCAAAGGTTACTTGAAGTAGACATACAGACTCAAACACCCACAAGAAGACATTAATTAGGCTAATACTAGCTGACTGAATGCTGTCAATACAAATTACCTAATATGACATCTTCCATTAAAAAGATACTTTAATAAAAATCCTTCCAGAAAATGAAAGTTGTTTTGCTGTATATTATCGCTACCAATGTAAAATGACTGACTACTACCTGGGAAGTGAGTAATGGTAAATAGCTTCAAAATATATCCAATTTAACTCAAAAGTTAATATTGAGATTAGTAGATTCTAACTACTAGATTATAGCTGTTCCTAGTGCTCAAGTAGACCAGTCATCAGCGGGAAAAAAAAATTGCAAAATAAGCCAAAATACTTCAGAAAATTTTAAAGAAGAATTTGCAAGGTGTTTCCTGAAGACCCGCCTTCCCTTTCACAGGAGCTAAACAGGCCAAAGATGCACCTTATTAAAATAGGGCTAGTGCTACATTTACGTTCTATGTTCAATATTACTTTGTGTTTTAGGGCAGACTCCATGGAATAGCTTTCCTGAAAAGTGGAAAGGCCCGGTAATGGAGTCAGTTTAATTTGAGCGAGGCAAATCACTTAAGGACAAATTCAGTATCGAAGGCCATTCATCAAGGAGAGGTACAAAACCAGAATTTGCCCACTTTTAGTAACAGCTGGCATATTTGGTTGGCATACAGATAAGTGAATCCTCCCAAGAGCATCCTGCTCCATCCAGGCAAACTTTCAACAATGCTCTGCGAACACTTTGCAGACGAAGGTTTCCTTGCAAGTCTGGCAGTCTGGTTACTTTTCTCTTTCTGTCTTCCAGCCTTCCAGAGTCTACCATTCTCATTAGTTATGGCACTTAGATGCAGATATCTCTTAAGTAAATCCTTATCATCTCGATTCAGAGTTCTATGTGTTTACCTTCTGCCATCAAGTCCAAATCCCATTAAAATCAACTAAAAAAAAATGAACCTGTTGACATAGCCATGTTCTCACGGTTCACTTTATTTAGAGTTTGTTTCATTCTTTTCATGTTCAGTTATTGTATTTTTATTTTTGCTTTATTTTATATGATAATCTGTAGCTTTGCCGCTATGAATTAGCTGTCAGCCTCCATGGAGCTGCTTGCCTAGTCTCCCCACCTACTTGCAATCAGAGTAGTGGATCACCTCAAACCTGAAATTGCTTCTGCTTTGGCTTCATGACAGTCGGTGCCAGAGACTGTGAAAAAATGTCAATATATCTTAAAACAGATGAACAGTAAAATCTGACAACAGGTTTCTTCTAACAGAGTCCCCCATTCCAATCTGTAGAACAAGCTGGGATTGTATTTTGTACTGTATTTTATAATGGCCCTCTTCCAAAGCCTCTTTTTCCAAAGGACAGATCATTAAAAGGTAGTGACAAAATTCAAAGCTTCCATTCCTAAAATAGACGCTTAATGGCTGGGTTTTTTTCAGGTTCCAGAAATAGATATAACAGGTAGCAAATAATCCACAGGGAACTTTTCTGTTGCAACATGTGTACTGGAGAGATCAATTACCAGAGCATAAAAATGTGAAACCTTGTCATTAGAATAGTGTTATTCAGAGCTGTGAGAATGCTGGGAGAAAAAGGACCTGCAAATATTCATTTAAATTTAAAAAATTAATTAGCTGCTTTGTGCTGATACCTCTTTTCCCCAACACTCTGCTTGCATGAACATTCACAGCAAACGAGTTTTCTCTCACATGCTCTGGGGACAATGTCAGTATTATAATATTGTTGTGAGGAGTCAGAGCTAATTTCATAGATTCCCATTTTAGTCTTAGCAACAGTCATAGCACATTTGCTGGCAAGGAATTTTTTATCCACCAGCTCTGCAAACTCAGGCAGGGACCTGAGACTCAAACTGGATTCTTTCTGGTACTTACTGTTATCAGCTCCAACACTGATGCACTTGTTGGCAATACCTCTGCAGTGTGGCAGTGTGCAAGGTAAGAAGAAGATCTGCACACCTTTTCTCAACTGTCTCCTAATATTGATTTTTGTCAAGAAGGTACACAAGATGATTTGACAATTGTTTTACTTACTGATGGCAAGCTTACAAACAACTGTTGAAATGGTGAAATGTGCTCAGACTTCGTACATATTTACCTTGCAAATTCTATTTCCTTCCATTACAGAATTAACTTAAATTCGATGACACAGAGAACTGGGCTAAAACAGAGCAGTAGGATTTCTATTTTCCCTACTTTCCCATTTCACTCATCCAGTCCTAGGAATATGAAATGAAAAACTGAAGCAGCTCATTTTGTAGGGTCGGCCACGATTTTCAATAGGTCAGAGATTCACCAGGGGAAATTCACTACCAATTGATTGTAGGAGAAAAGCTTCCACATTCCTGTTCTGGAATAAGGCCTTTAGAATCCAGTCTGCAGCAAAAGGTGCTTTCAAGAAAACATCATGATGGTCCTCATCCATTAGAGCATTTAAACAAATGCTTAACTTTGAGTGGTTGAAAATTCCTACTTCAACAGAAATATTTTCATTCCTAAAGCTAAGCACATGCCCACGTTTTTATTATATGAAGTACCATATGAAGAGAACATCTAGTCCTGTGTAAACACAGATATGAGGCTGTATCTTTGGACACAGTTTTGTTGTTAGTTAGCCCTTTTTTTTCCCCTGTTCCAAGGAATACCATGCCAATGAAAGTTAGATACACACACACACAAAATGGACATCAGCCTGTATCTCCATCTGAATGTTGGGAAAAGAACAAGGTTAATTCACCTGAGCAATAAGTATTCCCAAAACAGTTACTTTTACTGATAGGAATTTTGAATACCAGCCCAAGATGCCTACAGATATGGTACATTTAATACGTAAAATACACAGACCAAAGGCAAGAAAGTTAATATGTTTTATATGTGAAGTGAACATGTTTTACTTCCATTAGCCAGAAGATACAATTATCTAATAGGGATTTTTAAAAGTCTTTCAAACTAATTTTTCTAGGTCAATAAACACATCTTGGCTAGAAAACTTTCATTTAAAAATGGAACAGGATAGTATTTCCATCCACATTGCCTGTAAAAAAGGTTACAATGCATTTTTGTGACCTTGTGACTCTTTGCCCTGGTATCCAAGGTACAGTGACACACAGGAGCTCAGATAACTCACAGAGAAGGGTTCAAAGCCGAAGTGTTTTCAACCTTTAGAAATCATGCCAAGCACCAATAAGTATCTCTCTCACTCTTTACCTTTCACCTGGTCCTGGAAGTACAGCATTGCTGTCTTTAAAGCAAACCGTAAAGCATGTTTTGATATACCACATTCAGTTTAACAAGAGGGTTGTTTTCAGCATTTTTTTCATTGTTTTTATGATGTTTTAATTTCTCTTGTTTGCATTGTATTACATAAGGAAATAATTTTGATGCATCATGGCAGTATTATTTGAATAATTCCTGCCATCATTTACATCATAACTTTGATTCTAGAGTTGGTCTTTCAGGTTCTGATGTGAGCAGAGCAGATTTTCTCTTCTGGACAGGGATGCTGCTGTTTTAAAGAGGATCTGGTCCTCTTTTTTAATGTTAATGTCTGCCTGATGGCAGTCTCTCTCACAAACCAAGCAGACACTAACTAATGTAAGTTAACATGTGACTAGGATAGTTTTACTTCTCCTTTTCTCTTCATTGTTCTTTTATCACTTTTTGCAAAACAGAAATGCTTCTCATTTTTATTATTTCCCCACAGGATGGCTTTTCCTTTCTCTCTCCCCTTCACACCTATTGTCTCTTCCCTGTAGCCCAGCAAAATTCCTTTAAAAATTAAATTAAGTGGGGCATCTTCCATTTCCAGAAGGAAGTTTTTCTGTCAGCTCTACTGTAATATTTTTTATACACTGGTTTGGACTGAGTGCCAAGCACTTAAAGGATAAACCCTACAGAGTTAGGAAACAACCATTTTAAGGAAGCTGGATCAGAAGTAAAAAAAAAAAAAAAACACCTCAACTCTACAGACTAGGAAAAGGATTTTGTAAGGTCAAGCTCGTGTGGTGCTTTATGATTTTACTGAACAGAAGCCAATGAAAAAATATGTCTTAGAAATGCAGCAAATTTTTTGCCTTTTGCCATGATCTTTAACATTTTAATATAATCAATTAACCTCTCAAAATCAGTTTTTCCTCTGTTACTAATCATTTCTGTCTAGGTGTCACAGAGGCACACAAAAATCAGTTTAGGCTGGCATTAAGCTCAAAATAGACTTTATTCTAAGCAGAACTGTTTAGCAGAGAACCAACTAGAAATGGGATTTATCAAAAATGATTCGGCACTCCAACAACAACATAAAACAGAGATTCAAATACTGGTTAGGAGCTCAATTACCACATAGGTGATTCAGACTCAAGGGATCCCAAAACTCTAGAGTGATGATTCAAAATGTGCACCTTCCCACTCATAAAATATGATGACTCTCAAAGGTACTCAGAAGGTTGCTTGCCAATAAAGCAAGGTGTATCAACACTTCAGAAAATTTCCTCAGATGACACCCCAGTCTAAGGAGGTAAGCCTTCAACTGCATACCCAATCCTCCAAGGAAGACCAACTCAACAGGGGTTTCTGGTGGGCTCTATTTATACCCTAAGTGGAATATGAGCTGTGGTCATTTATGGTAATGGCCTAGAAACTTCTCTCAACCAAGGTAATTCATTGGTCAAGGGTCCTGTCTGTTAACCAGGAGGCATGTACATGACCATAGTGGTCTGCTAGCCTAGAAATTTCTAGTGCTTTCTTGGGGGGAAGTGGCATGGGGATGTGCACCTGCTACACGAGGAGCAGAAAGATCCTGCCTGCCTCAATTCTGGTAGTATCCCCTTGCTGCAGGTTATTCTGGTCACTGACAGAGAAACTCTGCTCTTAACAGCAGAACAAGGTAGTATTTGCCATGAGTAAAAGAGGCAGTCTCTGATATATAGTTAATTACTACCAGAAAGAAGATATATTTTGTACATTAGCAGATCACATGAAAGAAAATAAGGATTGCCACATTACCCTTATTTTTTTTAAAAAATACCTTCTCACTTTCTTCCGTTTCTTACTCATGCTTCCAGCCCACTGCAGAAAGCAAGCAGAAAGTCTCTTATATGGAACATCTTCCAAACTGAATTTGATTTCTTTTTTTTTTTGGCCATTATTTGGGCTTTGCATAGAGAATATAAATGTATTAATGAACAGCTGAATTTTTGGAGCATACTTAGATTTCTTGTGATTCTGTGATTTAGCTACATGTGAATGCTTCTTGTTTTTAACATTTCTGTGAGTAGGGAGAAGCTGGGCTGAGAGAAACACTCTGCTTCCCCTAGACCCTAACTGAAGTAGAAGACATCTATAGTATGAATTATGTGTGTTTACCAACCACCTTTAAAAAAAGAGCAAGGAAAACCACCAGCGACTTTGTCTAGTTTCAGTCCTTACTAAATCTACACAGACCAGTTATGACCACATAGCCTGATCTCCATTTAAAGAATTTAAGTGTCAGATACATGATATAAATATGTAACCAGTTTAATTAAGAAATCACTTTAAAGTAATTTAGCTGGCTGAATGCAATAAGAAATCCATCTCCATTAAGGGGAAGTGACACATTTCAAGCAAAACAGAAGGGTTTGCGTACTGCAGTGATACTGGTTCCACTAAATGTATACCTATATTATGTTAGCTGAATCAGCACTATTTTCTCACCTCAGACACGTTGCTGTTTTGAAATGTTAAAAGTATTTCCACACTGGTTGGAAAACTATGTTCTTAACTTAGTCTGGATGTGGTTCAGTCGCAGAGTCAGTCTGGCTTTAAGACTCCTCATACCACATTGAAAACATCATAACCACATGATACAAATCACTATCTAGTGTCATCTTACTCTGCTGGGTCAAACTTATCCAAAGAATTTGTGATTGGCTTTGCAGTACTAGGATTTAGAAATGCCTATGTAAGTGAATTAAAAGAGTGAAGGACCATTTTTTGGCACCAAGGTCAAATAGCATAGATCAGCTTGCATCTATGATGTGAAACCCTCTTACCCACCAAAATACAGTGGTAACATCCAAACACTGATTGGAATTGCTTTTGGCTACTACTAATTGCCAAGTTATGCCCAAGTTTTATTTAGGGAATATTAGCAGGTGTGAACCAAAACCGTGCCTTGGGCTGTGGCAAGATTTAGCAGCACAGAGGACTGAGTTTCAGTGCCCAGGAATGTTGTCCAACAGTCTTTGATCTGCTTCAATAGAAGTTATCAAAAATTAGTCATCTAGTTCTGACTCAGACACACACTACAGTATTTCAAAGATGGATTGCCAGATGTGGTACACATCCTGTAAGGAAACCATATGCTTTTGAGCTAAAAAATAGAAGTTAAGAAGAATATAATTCCCTGCAGTCTTGAGCATCCCCAGTGACAATAGATACCTTTCTTTGTCTGGGGACCTGAGAGGAGACTTTTATGTTCATGTCCAATTACCACAGACCAGACATGATATGACCTGGTTTACCATATCCATCACCCTTATATGAAAATGATATCAAGTCCACATTTTTTTGCAAGGTCCAACTCAGCAGAAAGGTAATCTACTCCCACAGAATAAAGAACAAGTCTGGGATTAAAATGTTTGGTGACATGAAAGTGTTCACATTTGGTGTTACTGATGGAGGAGTAATAACTTTCTATTAAGTTGCAGTGAAATATTGTGAATGTTCTGCTTTAACTTGAATTAGCAGTTTAAGTCCAAACCTGTAGGGAAACAACAGGGAGAGAAATAGACAATAGCTCATCTGTCTTTGTAAATAAATAACTTTTTTTCATATTTACATCAGAATTCTTCACAAATGCCCACTCATCACTTCTGCTTTTGTATTTCAGAAATGTATTTGGGGAAATCCACTAAATAACATGAGAATAGGAAGAGAGAAAAGGTGGAATTTCCACAAGCTGCAGTGTAAACCATGACCTTTTTGAAGGAAAAAACCTAAAAGATTTTAAAGCTAATCGTTGGTCTCAAAGCTTTTTACACCTCCAGTTTCCTTCTGGTGTGATTCTTTTATGCTGAATTATGTAATATCTTCAGAAAGCTGGCATCGAACTGACTGCCCTAGATGGTTCTGCTTGAGCAAGGGGTTGGATAAGAAGACATCCAGAGGTTTCTCCCAGTTTCAACCATTCTGTGGTGCTTTGCAGAACTTGGAAGCCCCTTCACTCCTCATCAATCCTCCAGCTACACTGGGAAAAAGACCAACTGAGTCTTTGAGTGACACCTGTCACCTTGACATTGAAAAAGAAAGAAAAGAGGGAATGGAACAACTACAAAAAAGATACATTAAATGAGTAGAGAAGACAAATAAAATAAGGAAAAAAGGCATCTATGAGCATGTTAACTTAGCCACACTGTACAGGACACAGTTTAACTCACCTCCTCTTCCGTTCCAGTTTTCCAACAGTTACTTGATTGAATATCTTTTTCCCTAAAGATGATAATCCAGAATACGTTTTACCTTAACTAGTGACTTCTGGCTCTATACAGCCTGACAATTCAGATTGACATGGAAATTCTTTAGGAACACAAAACAGTGATACTTCTCAAAGCCTGTTTTGCATAGGAAAGGAGAATTTTTTATACCCCAATTATTCCACACCTCTGTACTAAAATAACCTTCACTAGAACTGAAAAAGGAAATACTTACACCTATGAGAGGACTAACAAGAGTGGGTTGCTAATGTCTGATGAACATCCATTCAGTAGAGAGTCCCTGAAAATAAAATTAAGGCTACCACCTGGGATTTTTTAAATTTTATTTTAAGTCTGAAGTTAGGGAGGTGGAATTAAGCAATAGATTCTAGGGGAAGAAGGAGAGAGTGTGGATCTTCTGATGAAGCTAATCAGGAATACTTGATAAAGCATGTGAAAAGGTGAGCCTGAAGGAAAAAGCTTCTGCCCCTGCATTAATAAGAGGCTGCAGAGGGACTAGAAGAGAGGGGTCAGGAAGAAGGAGAGAATTCAGAGTCTGAAGAAGCCCAATGCAAGAAGACAAAGATTGAACAGCTAAAGAGACTTTCCTTAAGTTCAAAGACTATGTGAGAACAATCAGAAAAATGACTCCAGGAAATGTGGGAAACTTTTATGGTTTGACTACGTCTATATAACTTTGTGTTAAAAAAATAAATATAAAAATTATTCTGGAAACTTTATAAAACATATGTATTTGTTTACTTTCACTGCTTTGCAGACCAAAAGACATCTTGAATGGAAAGGACACCCTGGCGAGGGTGAGCTTAGGTTACTGAGGCACATGAGGAAGCCTGGGTCATGGGAGCCCTGGGCTCTGTGCTTTTAGAGCATTGTGTGATTACCTTTCCACCAAGGGCTAACAGACTGGAATGAACTTGTATCCAGAACAAGGACACAATTGCACGAACAAGAGCAAAAAAGTGTATGTTGGTACCTATTCACAGGATTCATGTGAAAGCTTAAGAGCATATCTGTATGAGGGGAATAAATATTTAAATAAACTGGTTACATCTGAAAAATAAATCTGAAGTGTGAATCATCCTTCCTTGATAATGGAACCTTGTTATTCACAGTACTGTTCTTTATAATTTCAGCCTTGCTTTTCAACTCTTCCTTTTCTCTTTTCACCTGGATTCTGCGTAAGTAGGCCTGAAGTTTTCAAAAGCATTTATCAATGAATCTGAACCTAATGCTACCCTGGCTTTGGCTTAGGAGCCTGGAATTCATTCATTGAGAGTTTATTCATTTATTTATAAATACAATAGTTAACCTGAGCTTTGTAAAAGAAGTGACTTAGGAAAATTATCTAGACCAATACTTTTCAACAACTGGCATATCATTCTGAATCTCAATAGATATTATTACTGCTAGTCATCTGAGAGTGAAATGTGATGAAGTTGGTTTTTTGGGGGTTTTTTGTTTTCTTTTTTTTTTTTTGTAGTACTGTTCTTGTGATACAGCATTCTGTTGGAAAGCCATGGTAATAAAGTCACAGTACTACTTCAAACAGAGAATATATCATCATGTTCATTAGCAAAATTCTTCCCTGGTATGAAAACTTTTGAAAAGTTTATAAGATATTTAATTATAAAATGATTTGTTGAAAATCTGCAATATGGTCATGGAGAAAGCAAATCTTTAGCAACAAGACTAGCAAGACCACCTGCAATGACCAGTTCAATGTATAACTGCATTGTGATGGTTTCTAAACTAAGTAGTACAGAAACAGTGACACTACAGACCAAAGAGAAAGCATTATCTTTTCATTTCCTCTTAAAATTATTTTGTATTCTGTATCACTTCTCACTTTAGAGATTTTTGTTTTGTTTTCTTCCAAAGCCAGACTTGATTTGAACTTGTATTCTTTCTGCAGTCAATAATAGGAACACTTAGGCTAGCTCATCCTACAGGCTTTTTCATGACTGGCATCGTCATTTACATGACACTATATAGTTTTTTGCGTCAGTCCATCTTTGTGGCAAAAAGCACAATCTTCAGTAATTTGCTGTTCTGCAAACAACTAGGCTTGATATTTCATATCTCCATTTGCTCAGATGACAAACTCTCTTTTGGACCAAGAGGTAAGTACATGTAGCATGTGATTAAGCATTGATTTCACATGGCATCTGCCCCTTATAGGCCTAATCCTGCTTACAGTAATAATATGAAAGGTCTCTTTTCAGACTGTACCCAGCCATGAAGAAGCCAGCAGCATTTGGCTGCTAAACGTGTTCTTTTCTTTCTCCCATTTCTGTCGTACACCCCAAAGTGCGATCAGACCAGTATTAACCACTCATTACCTGCACATCTACTATAGCTGAGGTTTTCTGCGGAAAAAACCCTAGAGTGAGAATTGGAGTAGTGAAAACCTGGCACTAACCATAGACTGAGTTAACTCCGCCTGAGTTAAAACGAACCCCTTCTTTTGACAAGCTGCCATCAGATACTTTTCTGAAGAGAGAGTCTCTGCTGTTATTCCTGCAGACATAGTGAATATGTACTGATCCTCTTCTGCTGCAGCTTTTGTTTCCAGGCCTTCGTTTTCAATGGTTGCCATAGAATCTGTCCATTATCATATGAAAAGCCTCACACAAAACCCCCCAAAAGCCTGTTGCTAAAGCCATGAACACTTTCCAATTTTCATGTAAAAGGAAAAAAAACTCTGGAAGTGAAACGGTTGCTGAGGGAGAGGTTGTCTTTAGCTCTCCTCCTGTCTTTCTCTGTTGAGATGACTTGATTCTTGTATTTCTTTTAACTACATAAACTTCTTACTGGATCTTCCTCCTGACTGCTGTAACGATTACAGGCCATTTATCCACCAAAGTAATTTTAATTGCCTCATAATTCAAGGGATAACCACGGGGTTTTTTTGCTTAATTTGTTATGCAGACTTCTATTTTAGCATGCATTTGACTTTTTTGTTGAAGATTTCCATGCCCAATTCCCAGGGTCTGGCTTCAAAAAAACGGGTGAAAAACTACTAAAAACTGAAGAAGAAACACACACTCCTTGGTATATAAGCTTCTTATTGTTACAGGAGTTCTTATTTGGTGTAAATAGAGGAAGTGTTTGTTATTGGGGATGAGATCCCCCTACAAAGATAATTTTTTCCATATAGCCAGTTTAACAATGAAGCCTAGCCCCATTTGCACAGGTGTTATGCTGGAGATATCACACTCTAATTAGTGGACCTACAAGAGTAACTCCTGCCGTCTCATTGTTTACTTGAGTGTAAAAGAGGTAAAGAAAATCAGGTTTTGAATCTCAGGACTTTGGTATAAAATAGAAGCTTTGTTTTCAAAGACCAGTCATGATGTATACAATATTTACAGGAATACCTCCAAAACATGATAAGACAACATAACATAGCTACCTCACTGCATCATGTAAATGAGTAAATTTCTAATCCCTTGACATCTACTAACTTCAGGAAGGACACAAGTTTTATAGGGGACCTGGAATGGTTCCCCTTGTCCCTGCAACTTGTTTGAGCATATACAATAGTGCATACAGCATGGATGTGACATACTCCTCTCCTCAGAGCTGTTGAAAAAAACTTTTGCACCCCTTTCCCTGCTTTCTTCCCACTGAATGGTAATGAAAATTTGGCATAAGGAAAAACTGTTAAGAAAATTTTCACTTTTCTGACACGATTACTCTGATAAACAGCTATTTAATAACATATAGATGTGTCACATTCAATATGCATTTAACTTTCCTGGAATCACCTTCAGAGAGGCACCCAAAATACCTTATTTCCTAAACTTTATTAAATCCCTGTTTCTTCTAGTGCAGATGTGTTTTCTGCATACGTTACATTATTTTTGCACTACTTCAGGTAATTCCACGGGTATAAGCAACAAACAAATAAGCTTTATTTTCTGGCCAAAAATGGGAAGGAAAGTTACATTACATTCTAGTCATGTACACGTGAGGATTTTGTAGATTCTGATGATTTTTTTCTTCTTCTCTGGTGACAATTTTAGTGTCTTGCCTGTTTGCTAGTCTTTGAGCATGACAGAAAAAAAGAGTAACATCTTGGTCTGTGTGGATCTCCAGCACCCATAGTCAGAAGCTCTTTGCAACCTTCACTAGCATTGCCTGTTCCTGCAGTAGTAAACAGCTGGAGACAAAATGTTTCATAAGAAACATAAAATGACACTGTGAAAGCCAGGAACCACAGAGAAATTATCTGCAAGGACAAAACTTTATATCGAAGCTGATTATCTTAGGAAGAGTTCCTGCACTTGGCTTTTTTCTCATCTTTAAAATCCACATTCAGATTAACAGAAATCATTTCTACATCTGAGTTTGAAGTGTCCAAGGATTTGTACAAAATACAAAACAAGAAAAAAAATGAGCCTCTCAGAGAGGCAACAGTAGTCTTAAATATAAAACTTGTTTATAATTTGAATTTTCTTCAGCATCACTGGTTCAAATGACACATGGCTTTTAATAGGATGCTTTTACAGGCTACCACAGATAGTCACCTCATCAATGGGAGGTGTTTTGTGGTCAAATCACTGAACTGCCTGGTAAAATATCTGAGATTGGAGATGACTAGACTATGCAGTACAAGGGAAGATGAGCAGGAGACCAACAGGGTCTTTGCTGAAAACTTGACATGTCAAGAAACTACATTCTGCATTTTACAGAAGAAGGGACAGCTAGGCTAGAGGTGATGGAGGCTTGGAACTCCATGACAGAGAATTTTGGAAGCTTATGCTTCTACCGAGAGGACGGAGAGTCTTTCTCCATTTGCAGTTGCACAGTTGCAGAAGATTTGTATGGCCCTGATACATGAACTGGGATCAGAGACAAGGTTAACAAGTAGACATAATGGTGGTCATCTGCTATAGACTGCTCAGTCATGACAAAGAAAAAGGAAAAGACTTCTTTAAACTACTAGAGGAAGCCTAATGATTGCACATGTTAATTCTCATGGAAGACAGTCGAAGTTAGCTCTGCTTTAAACAGGATTTAGTCCAGATGGCCTTCTGAAATCCATTCAAACTTAAATTACTCTATGCTTTCTTTTCTATGAAGTGAAAAAATAAAAACATCTTTTTATATTCCTTTCTGTGCTACAAAGAATTTTAGAACATGACTCACTGGCAACCAAATGTCATTAAACTGCAGTCATCTCTAGTGACCAGACCTCTAACCTCAGAATAATTGCCATGAAGAACATACCAGAACGGTGTAAATGAGACCAGATTATTAAGAGCATGGCACATCTTCACCTTTAGAAGGCACGCCTAGCTCTCTTCAAACTAAAACCATCAATACTATTATTTGGACCTTGCTCTGTATGCATGACAGCTTTGTTATGTCTGCAGTGGGATGGAAGTTTCTTACCTGAGCTTTAAGAATAATTGACAAAAAATGAACTTCTTGGCCTCTTGTGTCACATAAAACAGATTTTCTGATGCTCATTAAAACAGGATGCATCTCCATTAGCATGTTAGTGCATTTTTAGAGGAATGTCCTTGTGCATCCTTAGTTACAATGAATGGTTTGTTTGTATCACAGAACAGTCTCAGAACGTCTGAACTAGATTTGGTTTTGGATGATGCTAGGATGAAAGATATTCTTAAAGATTTCCTCTCCTACTTTCTAAATCATAATTAAAATTGATCCATAGGACTGGATGAGAGTTAATTCAAAGTAACCCCCACTGAAAAAAATGCATGGTACAGACACCCAGTGCTCAGCTTTCTGTTCATTCTATGCCCCCGTTATGACAGAGCTGCACACTTGTTAATGTGGACATAAGCCTTAAAAAACCTGAATGTCCATTTATTAGTGAACAACTTCAGCTACTTTCAAGCAGCATAATTTTATATGCTTGAGTTTAGAAACACTAAAGATGGTCTGATGGGTAAATATGCCTGTAGTGGTTAAGTAATATTATTAGAAATGTTGGCGTCTTTCACTGGAGGCATATGAAAACAATTTGCATTACTATGGTTTTGTATTTCTGGCATATTTTAAAATTTTACTTTTCCTGAAAATATTTGGGCTACTAGAAGACACTGGAGAGAACTATGACTATCAAACTGAAATTTTATTTACTGTTCAGTTAACACAGCCCCATCTGATTTGCAGGGGTCTAATACCTCCAATATTGGTCATATTTGACCAGATCATTTATTGTGCTACACTTACAGAATTATTAAAAGTGACAACTATCTAATATTTGCTGTTTCTGTATAAAAATTTACATACAAGTGTCACATCACAAGCTCTGAAAAGCTTTAAATAATATCATATCCTTCATCTGTTAAATCAGAAGTGTTCATTTGACCATAGATATTTTCCTGTAACACAAAAGGTAAAGTATAAAGCCCATTATATAGGTAGTTTATAACCTTATGAATAATATGGTGCAACTCTGGGAAAATGGGAATCTTCTTTATAATAGGATGTCAAGTCTAATTTTTCACAGGTATTCAGTATTTAGCAGTACATTCAGTAGTGTTGCATCTGGAAAAGTATACTTCCCACAAGGGGCTAATCAGGGAGTAGAGATGTTTGAACTGTTAAATTCATTTGCATTTTCTCCATCAACTTCACCTTGACCCCAGGAAAAGAGTCTTTGCTTCCTTTCATTCCTCTTCACAAAGCCTGGTTTGGTGCTTCCATTCTTATTTTCACTTCAGTTGCCTTCTGAATCCCCAGTCCTTGCCTTTAAGAATCTCAGTTCATCCTTCTCTTATTCAATGTGTTACATCAGGCAAGGTACCCTTGCTGTTGTTGCACCTATTAATGAAGAACAGAGAGACTTTAAAACAGGAATGTGTTACTGAAGTTTAATCCAAACATTGCTGGAGTGTGCGCACAGACCAAACCCTCCTCAAAGGAGACGTGCACTGCTGGCTTCTAGCAAAAACAGAACCGCTCTTATTGTCAGCTGTTAATTCAGAGGTGGAGAAGAGCAGAGATGCTATACAGCATGTCACAGTCTCCATCTCTCACATTTTCTCAGGAGCAGCAGCAAAAGCAAACTCAAGACTCCAAGGCTGTGTTTCAACATCACTCCTCTTTCCACTGCTTTCCCTCCTTCAGTTAGGACCATCCAGGTCTCAAACACTAATGCCTGGCACGAAAATGAAATAATCTTATGTCACCTGTCCAGAAGCATTGGCTTTGCACATGACCTTGGGTTTATTTTATTTTTCAGCTCACGCTGGATTAATATTAACCAAGAAAACTGTTCTTTCTATGTGATGTTAAATGTGCCTTACTACAGTCCTACCTACTGTGAAAAGACTTTTGGGAAAAGTGAGCAGATTCAGATGCAGCTAGAGACAGTGGGCATGAGTAAAAATAAACAAGGAATATTTAATTAATAAACTGAAATATAAGAATACTTATTTTAAATTATTATTCTAATAAGAAATGTTTCTCTTCATCCTGTGTGACAGCAAAGTTTGGGATGGAAATAAAGGCTTGCCAGTCCTCTGACCCTTCCCAAAACTGATGTGTATCATAAAGTCCCAGAGGCAGAAGACATTCCTAGGCAGAGCCAGCAGCTGCATAAAAGATTAATCCAAAGCAGAAGCAGCTGCACATCATCATAAGCACTGGACACTAACAGTGTTTTCCAACTCTGGCTTCACTTTTGCCAGCTGAGGATCTTCCTCCTCAAGCTCTTGAGACCTGTATTTCCATCTCCTCACACTTCTCTCTTTCAAGTCCTCTTGTGCCAGCTTTATTATTTCTGCTTGTCATGTTCTCCTTTGCTTGTTTCCATCTCTTTCCACAGCTTTCTAGTGCTTTCTACATTTTTCTAATTAACTAAACTATTGTTGTTTTGTTTCTAGATAATGTTGATTTATCTATAACTGCCTATCCTTTACCAGCATAAGATGGAGAAATGGAAAACTTAATTTGTATGTTGTTGGCCATACCCAGAGACTCTAGGTGCTTTGGTAATATGCAAAATAGTAAGTTAAACACACTGGCTTCTAAAGATGAGTAAGAATAGTGAGATTTATTTAAAAGACTGTTCCAGAGCAAAGGTGATGTGTACTGGGGAATGTAAATTGCAGCCATTTGTCTGTGGTGTGTGAGAACAGTAAAATTAGCATCCATAAATTAGCATCTGCAGTTTATGATATATCCCCTCAAGAGACACTCAGCAAAGGAAGCTCAGTTCACTTTTCAGAGGAAGTCAAAAAAAGGGCATTGTCTTTGATTTTTAGTGATTTTGTTACATTTCTGCTGTATGCCTGAAACAGATATCAGCTTCAGTTTCCCACAGCAGTGGTTTCCTATTCCTTAACTTTAGAGGACCTCTCTGTCGTAAGAGGATTCCCAGTCACAGAGTCTGACAGCTTTTTGGGCGGACATTTCTCTAGTCAGTGATAAGAGAGAATTATGTGTAAGAGACAGTTCATACACCTACCCGTACACAACCTATAACTTTTAGTCTCTGAAGTCTTTCCAATGAAGTGATCAAATATAACCTACAAGAGTATGTTACATTGCTGTCCAGAACATGAACCATGTTACCTGAGAAATGATAGAAAAGACAACATTTATGCCTGTAAAGATCTACTTTTTAGATGGTTTTCAAGGTCCTGCACAAAGACAAAGACTTCAGTGCCAAGGACCACTGAAATTCAACTTAGGCTGCATACCCTTTCTTCCTTTAAAACACACATTTGGCAAACTGCAACTATGACAGTTCTTCATTTTTGAAGCAACCTAATAGTCCCTATGACTAAGAGCATTATAGCCCCAGGAAACAATAAAGAAATGATCAGTTCACTAAGGTGAGTCCATCCACAAGACTGGTTAATGAATCCCATGCAGTCCATGAAATAACTGAAGGGCATATGACAGTGGAAATGTGAGAGAGAATATCTCTCCCTTTACACATAACAGTTTCTTAAATCCTTCAGAAAGCCCAGAAAATGACACTCAGGTGCAATCTTTAGAAAATAGAATTCATCAAGATAAGGGTAATTCTGTCTTCAAGGTTTTCATACTTTAACATTTTAGTTTACTTTCTTGTTGACGTCCATGTTCACCATGTAGGTTAGGTCAGCCTAGAGGACAAAGGAAATCTTAGAATTACAGTACCATGAACATAGTGATGACTACCAACTTAGTGCCTCTTTTCCATTTCTGTGGAAGCCCTCCCTGCTTGACTTAGTTAAGGCTAGGTCTGGACAGGGAATTTCAAGTTTTTTCCACTAATAAAAGAAGAGAGAAAATGGCTTTCCTCAAAGCTGAGTACTATACTATCCTGTCAGGGCTAGTCACAGTTAGGTCTGGCAAAGGGCACCGTAGAGGAGGAAGTTGTAGAGCCAGTCCCACCAACAGTGGTCTGCTGGCCTTGGCAGCTGTCAGACCTGTCTGACAGATCTACGTTCTCTGGATAAGGACTGTAGATGACTTGCAGTCCAAGTGAGTGGAAATTATGGCAAATACCCAGACGCTGAGGTGAAGAAGTAGTAATTGCTATGGGGTTTTTTCAACATATTTTTATTTTCTTTGGGGAGAGGTTGTCAATAAAGTATAAGATCTGAGGTGCTTGGGTCTTTTGACAGGGTTAAATGACAACAGTGATGTGATTTTTAAATAAACCTTTCATTTTGACAAGGAGCCTGCAAATTTCTGAATGTAATAGACCTTGGTGCATTCATCTTTGCCTCTCTCCCCTCTCTGGAGTGGTTTGCTCATGCATGATCCACTTGCAATTAGAGTTTGAAATCTCTTAGGAAATGCATTTACACAGAATCCAACTTCCCGTTCCATTCTGGGGATATGGGACAAGATGCTATGCTGAAGTAAGCCCAGATACAGCCTTACAACACGTTGGCAAGGAGAGCTGCTTTCACAGGACTTCTGGACAACTTCCCATTCACTATGGAGTAGAAGCATGCACACAAGCAGTGCTCATGCATATCTAAGACCTCACAAATGCACATTATTCCTTACTCTGTGCTGATTTGTTCTTCTACCCATGTCCTTGGACGTGTTTCTCACACAGGGGGATCAGACAGCTTACCCTGGCTACCTGGCTTCTTGTCAGACACAGTTCAAGGCATTGAACACCAGCTGTGTAGGAAACTTTCCCCTTGTATGAGAGCTGAAATGCTTGAAAGGGTGCTCAGTCCAAACAGCTCAAACATCTACTTTCCTGGAGATAAGGGCAGTCCTTCTGAAGGTGGAATGTCGAGAGATGTACTTTTCAATTACATCAAAACCATTTCAGCACCTTGCACTCATTTTTTGAGAGTCTTACATAGTACCACTTCCATACCTTGTTTTACTAGCCAGCTGGAAAATATATGGAACTAGAGCCTTATACAACACCAAGGCTGATTAGCGAAACATGAAACTGCTTACCAGTTTCTAGAAGATAAAAATAAATGAACCAACACAACCAGGAGCTATCTAACTACAGCAGAAATGAGCCTAAACCAAACCACTCACCCAGAGCAGCACTGCCACCAGCAAACTCAAAAATGTCATGACTTGTGAATATCTATGACTCTCTGTGGGGGTTGCAAAACAGATTCCCAAAATGTTTTACAAAATTAAATGCACCTCTGATGCCTGTCAGCCTGAAAGCCTGACTGTGCCTTTCCCAGGACCCATAAAGGCAGGAACAGTCATGGCTGGGTTTGGGAGGTGCTGAGCAAAGTTATTTTGGTTGGCTAGCAAAAATGGTCAGGTGTTTTAAGAGCATCTCAGAAATCTGTGAAACTTGGAGGCAAAAGCCAATTTCTTTCATAACACTTATCTGCTTTGAGTTCCCTGTGATTTTGCGTATTTTTGCATATGCTTACATCTACATGCACATCTCCAAGCTTAGCAAACATGAAGTGTTTCCTCAGCAACATTAAAAAAAAAAAAAAGACAGTTTTGAAAAATCATCAACATATAATTTTGTCAAATCTCACGACCATTATCCATAGCGTTTTGGCTTATCTTTTTCTTTTTTTGCTAGTCAGAATCATGTCTACAAAAGACTAGATTAATGTCTGAAGAGCTCCCTCTAAACTGTCCTCCTGTTTCTAATATATACACCCATGTAAACATACAAATATATGGACAGCAGCTAACATACTATAGTGAAAGCAGTTTTATTTCTGAACATCTGATTCCACTTATTCATGTATTATAAGAAAATAAAGACGTAGCACATAATGAAATATATTTATGAAAGTAAAATGGGCAGGATATCGGGGAAAGGGGGTGCGGATGGATGAGTGAAAATCAGGAATGAGACATTTGGGGCAAGGGAAGCATCTGGCTAATTTTGCTGGGAAAAATAAGTCAAAAACATTAATCAGGATGAACAATGTATTAGAAGTAAACAAGTAATACCTTGCCTAAATCTTTTCCTGGCTTCCAGTGTTGTTGGAAAGTGTCAGTTCTTCTTCGTCATATCTGCTAGGCACATTCAGGAGGGGCAGGGGGGAAGGAAAAAAAAAATAGCAGAGAGTGAACTTAATCTTGGAATCCTGAAAAAGTCGCTTTTTCTAGCCTCTGGTACAGCAAACCAGGTTGCTATGGTAAAATGGGTCAGACCAGTAAGCAAGTTAGCTTGTGCAACAAAATCAGACTCCTGGTGCAGCGATGGGAGGCACAGGCCAAAGCAGACAGTAATCTACAGCTGAATCTAGGTCACTGGGGTGCTTTGTAGCTGCAGCTGTCCGTGTGGGACTGTGATCTCCGGCAAGGCTCACAAAACCATCCTGACGGCTGGGCTCCTGCTCAACGGCTACGAGTGTACTGGGAGAGCTGTTGCTTTGTCTCCTTCAAAAACAAATTATAATTTTAGATTTTTAATTATGGATGCATAGTCAGGCAGCATGTGTCTGTGTGTGTATTATGTATGCACATTTATTTTAAAATAAAACATACTCAGAAGGCACATAGCTCATATTTTGGGAACCCATTACACAAATTAACACTCACACTCCAAATGGTCATTATCACATATTTATGGGAACTGTGCATCCCACTCCATGAAAGCTATAAAGATCTGCAAGGAAACATAAGAAATCTCTTCCCCAGCATACCTAATGAATTTCCCCCCTCAGACAAATGCCCTCCCAAAAAGCCTGGGAAAATAAAAAAAGGCTTTGGAGAATGTCAGGGAGGTCGTCCCACAGTTCAGTCTCTCACATCCCCCCACAAACATATGCTGATACACCCATCCATGCAGTAATCTTTTATTATCAGTTACTATTCTGTGACAGTTAAAAAAAAAAAAGGGAGCAACAATCAGTTAATAAAAAGCCAGGGAATGGGGCCAAATCAGATGCAGAAGTAAACCAGCGTACCCCCTACTGATGCTGGTGAAACTACAAGAGATTATGCAGGCTCGGGCTTTAGTCTCACATACAGACATGGTCTTCACCCAAGAGGGGATGCAAAATGAGCCATAACTGAGGTTCATACGGAATATAAGGAAGGTGTACTCCTACGTGATGAGGTGGGTAGCTGTTTTAAGTATGAGGGCTACTATGTCACTGGATTTTCCTGCCTTTTCCTTTCTTATGTTTAGAAATTCTGCCAGGCAGAATTTGCTGTATTTATCTGGGATTCCTGGCTATGCAGCAGACATTCTGGATACATCTCCTGCACACTGATACATCAGCCTTCAGTGCATATAGAGTGAGCCCAGAGCTCCCAGGGTACACTGGATTTACTGTACATGCAGTAATCAACTCCACAAGAACCATACAGTGCTCTGAAGCTCCCTAGAAGCCTCCTGGTACATGACACAAGTGCTGGATAGTTCTTATCCCATATACACTGGAGGTCTGACACACCAAATGCCAAACATGTCACTGTCATATCTCTTTTTTTTTCTGTTTTGTGTAAAAATCTGGCATAAGCATATAGTAACATTAGATAGAGATGTTAGTGAAACGATGAAATATTCAGCTTTTGGATGTGGCTTTGGGACAGTATTGGACAGATGTGAATTTTCCCTCTGACAACCACAAGATACTAGACATTCCACTTGAGACAACTACATCGGACCAAACACAACGGTCCATATAATTTTTTTTTTCATTGTCACATCTCTCCTACTGTTTCAAGAATTTTTGCCCATTTCCGGTGAGTATGAGGGCAGAGGAAAGACAAGGGACAACAATAACTCGGAGCCTCAGAATCAGTGTCCCCTACATAAATCAGGTATGATGATGAAGTTCCTGCCCTCCAAATCTCATATTTTAACATGGACAGTTAGATTAGAGATGTATTAGGAGATTAGAAATGTATTAGGAATAACTTAAAAGCTAGACAAGAAGTAATCGATGACAAGGTCAGCATCCAAAGACAAATGAGGCACTAGATCTTATTCAATGAACTAAACTGTTAAAATCAATTATGCTTTTCTAGAAAAAAAAAATAACAATACGTATTTTTATTGGGGAAAACATTTCAGTTCTCAGACAAATGGAAGGTTTCTTATACAGCTGATGGTCAATGCCTTAAACTGGATCTGACAAGAACCTGGTAGCCAGAGTGAGCTGTCTCACCTCCCCATATGAGAAACACTGGCAAGGACATGGGCAGAAGAACAGATCAGGACAGACTAACGAATAACGTGCATTTGTGAGGTCTTAAATATGCCATGAGCACTGCTTGTGTGCATGCCTTTATAGATGTCTGAAAAAACAAGATGAGGCATGTAAGGACCATATTTCAAATGTCAGTTTGTAACCAAAGTAAAATCTCTCATTTCTTCATACAGAACTGTTAACATTATTCAAGCACACTGGGCAACCATGCATTCTGTTGAAAAGCAGCACACATAAATAGCTTTCAAATGCTGGAGGTAGACATGTACATCCTATGCAAGCAATGCAACATATTCCTTCAAGAGGAAAGTAGCAGAAAGTAAAAGGGAAAGAGAAAAAAATGTCAGTACAGGTTCAAGCATGGCTTTCTCTCTTGATAGGCCCTCACAACTCCACTTCTCTTAGTGATAGTAAAGATCATATACATTAAGAAAGGCCTTGACTTATTCCATCTATCACATATAGCTCATCTCTATTTTCCACTGCAATTTGTCTTAAATCCCTCAGCATTCTTTTCCTTGATTATTCAGTGATGCCTGATCAGTCTCAATAACCCATCTGATATAGCCAAGTGATGGAAATATTTGTCTATTTGGCATTGTCTCTGTAAAGCAAACAAATAGCACTTCATTCAAATGGGACAGTCAAATCCATTGTTGGCGAAGCATTCTGCATATGAGGTTTATGCCTAATGATCACCAGAACAGACTCATTTAGAGATATCCCTAGAGATATAAAGAGCTGCTATTGTGTTGATAAAATTCTTTTCATGCCACTGGTACCTTAACAGCCAAGTCTACAGAACGACAAGCACGAAGACCATGCAGGCTTGGAAACTTACCTGGATGGAGAGGGAACAAGAGAGTTGTGATTTTCGTTTGATACCAGAATTACATAGCCCACCATAGAATTTGTCATTTGATTTGACCAGTTATGTTCTGATGGCATTTTATCTATAACAGCATGTCTGCAAAAATCTACACATAAAAGAGAGGAGAACAAACAAACAAACAAAAAGCTGGGAAAAAAAAAAAAGTTCATTTCCTAGCTCTGACATGAATATATTTTTATACTTAAAAAGAGCTTTAGGCTTCCTTTTTCCAAATAAGGCAGTAAATCACATACTCAGGGGACTATGCAGACGTACTGAGTGGAGAGATGGCAGGGTGCAGGGAGAGAGGAATGGCTTTATAGGCAGAAAAGAAACATTCCATGGAAGTAACACTGCCAGATAAATCTCCTGTTGCAGTCTGTCTGCACATTCCACTTCTAAAGGGCCACGAGTTCCCGATAAGGGGTCATTTTCTTACCCCTGGATAAGCATGCAATTCACAGAGAAGAGCTAATTAACTATGCCATACATTGGAGAATCTGAAGTACCTGACACACTTCTGTCACACTCCCTTCTCTGAGCAGAGTGGCATGGATGTTGACTGGAGGAGGGCTGCAGAAAAGACTGTCTGATAAAAGTTTCTCTTTTTAACTAATTTTTTTCTTACTTACTGGAAAATGTTCTCAAATGAGAGAGGAAGGAGGGAAAGGAGGGAGGGAAGAGAGGGAGGAAGGGAGGAAGGGAGGAAGGGAGGAAGGGAGGAAGGGAGGGAGGAAGGAAGGGAGGAAGGAAAGGAGGAAGGAAGGAAGGAAGGAAGGAAGGAAGGAAGGAAGGAAGGAAGGAAGGAAGGAAGGAAGGAAGGAAGGAAGGAAGGAAGGAAGGAAGGAAGTGGTCTAGCTGGTTAAATAACTACCTGTGCAGGCTATATTTAAAATACCGGTTGCACTTGCATAAATATGTCTACTGATAGCACATTTAGTGGTGCTCATGTGCTGATGAAAAGACATCTTATATGTTTAAAGACCATCATAATCACAGCAATATCATATAGGTGGTCTTCTTAAATGAGATAAAAGTAGAAAAGTAGAGTTCATCTCCTGGTCATTTAGTAAATATAGCATTCCTCCACTTTTTGCTTCCCAGAATGAAATAACAAGGAGGTTAATTTAACTATTTTTTACTAGCCCCTCTATGAAGGATGCAAGCACACATTACCTGCTTTCCAGACTGAAGCTCATGACTGTTCCTCTGTACAATACGCACTGCCTCAACAACGACCTTGCGGATTTCATCAAACAAGTGTTGGCAGTTTCCCACTCCATCACTTAGTGTAACTGTGGACTCTCCTCTTGTTTACTGACATCAGGGAATGCCTTAACAGAGCAATTATTGCCTCATACCTCTTAAATACTGATGAGGTGTAAAAAGAGAGACATCTGATGCACGCTTCTCTCGCTGGAATGTGTTAGGAAAATCCAGAAAGTATTAAATCCCTTCTCTACAAAACTAACTCCTTGAAGGAACTTTAGAGCTCTTCATAGCTCAGGCAAATACCATTTAAAGACATTCTTCAGCAAATAGGCTACAAGGTTCTCTGTGAGTGTATAAAAAACTAACTACATGGTTAAGATTCAACCATTAGGTAAATGTGTAAATTAAGGATATGACAGCTCTTATGGTAACAGTTTTGATTTAGTAAATGAACACGAGTTCTGATGGAGACAGATACCTGCTATTTGAGTATGATCTCCAGTCTCTTGAAACCTCTTGCTTTGAACCGCTTCACAGTGGACTATGAACTAAAGCCTGTTACTACAGGATTTGAAATAAAAAGAGGAATCCCTAGAGCACACCGGCCCTGGTACACAGAACTTTAGTTCCAACTGTACAAGCTAAAATAAGAAGCATTTTAAATAGAAATACTTGAGGCAAAACATAATGTCTGGCAAGGTAACTGGGGAGGAAGTATCTCATGTCATCCATGTGGAAGTCTCCAGCCGTAACAAAAGCTTCCTTAGTCACTCAGTAAGTGACTAAAGTTATAAACATTTATATCACAGTTAATTTACTTTCAACTGTAGTTTGGAAAGCTCCTCTCGCTCTCTTAAATGATGCTGCTAAATGTCATATTCACAATTTTGGAAAGTTATTGTCAACACTTTGCTATAAGTTGATATTAATTGATACTAAATTGCAATGGTTTCCATAAAACTTCAGTCAATGCCAAAAGAAAAAAAAAAGTCCATCTTCTATGTTACTACAATGAATAACAAAAGTAAAAAGAATGGTTTTCCACTTACAAAATAAAATGTTGCCAAGAGCTACATTCAGCTAGTAGCCATTTGTTTCAAGCGGATACTGACTCCTGTCATATGATGAGGGAATATGAGATTTGGTAATCTTACTGGCACATGTCAGGTGAGCGTGGCCAAGAAACACAGAACTGTCTCCTAGCAATAGCCTTTTTCATCATAGTTGTGCTGCATGGTGCCTAAGAAAACTGAATGTCTAAAGAGAACAATAGTGGGGAAAAATCTCTGTGAGACTCTTATGAGGGAGGAATGTGGTGGAGAGTGGCAGAGATGACTGACATTTCCAGATTTTCCTGGAAACACATCTTATTGATCAGAAGCTGGAGTCAATAAAATCACTGGAGTGAGAAAAAGCTAAACAAAGTCACTAAAAAAAAAAAAAGTACCATGATCAGTCCTGTATATTTATTGATTCAAGAAACAGAAGTAATATCTGGCTGTCAAAAGCTAACTGTGACTTCAGCCACTTTCGTGAGAACTAATGAGAAAGTGAGAGAAAACAAGAAACATGAAAGAACCACACAAAAGAGACATGAGTCATTTATAACATAGAATATCAAAGACAGACAAAATAAAGGCTGATATAGCAGATTAACAAGCTTGAAACTTTAAAAGATTGTGTTAAACTGCAGAGAAGGCTACAGAAAGAATTTATCAGAGATGAGATAAGGAGAGCTGATGAAGAGAATGTGATGTGATCAATATGGTAGGAAAATGACCCAGACTGAATATGCATCAAAGACCAGTTGGTTTCAGAATTTCAGTCCATCTTCTGTTGAGAGACATGATAAAATAAAATAAAATAAAATAAAATAAAATAAAATAAAATAAAATAAAATAATATAAAATAAAATAAATTATCCAAAAGACTTTTGAAACAAAAATAAACTCTTTGTATGTCATAATGAAGGAGATATAGGGTTTAATACCTGAAAGGGTTTTTGAAAGACAACTATGTGGGGAAAAAAGGTATGAGATTGAGAGCACAAAAATATAAAAATAATGCCTTTCATTTTTTAGGTTATAATTATGGAGTAATATAATGAGTTTAAAATAAATTAAAAAGAAAAGCATAGTCTTCAGAGACAAGATTTATCTGTGGAAGACTCAGGCAACAAAATTAGGTGGAAAATAGTGGAAATGGTCAAGAACAACAACATATCAAGAGCTGTTAATGTTCCCCTTGAATATTTGTGGAAAGGAAGGAATGATGTAACCCTAAGACTTGAGAAACTAAATCACAGGAGGAAAAGATCTTCTTCTGATCTTTCATGATCTGCTGTAGATTTAATAAAGCTTGTTAACACTGTGTTAGCAAGTATCAAGAAAAATAGATTTCAGTCAATGTGTATAAAATGAAATGCACAGAGTTAAGTGAAATTCGATCTATGAAATGGTCATCATAGGTATCAACACATTATGACCATGAATATCAAGACATCTTAAATAATACATAACAAATTGTATGAGTAAGAAATTAACACACAGAAAAAGAGCAGGAAAGCTGGTTACATTTTGCTGAGGAGGGTGCCTAGCCTTAAATAGCTATGAAAGTTGCAATTCCATGAGCACATTTGAACTGTCCTAATAAGTCCCCACCACCACAGAGGAAGACTCTTGCATTTGCCACTGTCTTCCACTTCCTACCTCTTCTTTTTCTTTGGATGCAGTATTTGTCTGGTACTTTAGCAAGTCAAGTCAAATCACTAAGGTGAAAGAAAACTAACCTGGGAAAAGAATAATTTTTCAGCTTCTTTAATCATGTGAATCCATTAATTAAGTACTCAAGCAAGAAACGGAGCTGGCACAGACAGTCCAGAGAGGCAAAGACAAATGTTTTTTTTGTTGACAGAGGGCTGTTAGGTCTACTCTACCATCAAAATGAAGCCATACTTTGAGAAAGACCAAGCTATAGATAATTTGAGACTAATGAAAGTATATTATTCTATTAGACTTGAGAGCTGGACACAGAGTAAAAGACGTGCACAGAATAAGAAGGAATAAAATTAATACATTTTAAATTAAAGTATTATGGGAAGGCAGAGAACTTAAATAGTATGTGATATAACCTTAAAAAGAATGTACATGAAATCTATGATAAATCAAATATAGGACATAGCTGAAAGTTTCACAGAATCACAGAATCACAGAATGTTAGGGATTGGAAGGGACCTCGAAAGATCATCTAGTCCAATCCCCCTGCCAGAGCAGGAACACCTAGGTGAGGTTACACAGGAAGGCATCCAGGCGGGTTTTGAATGTCTCCAGAGAAGGAGACTCCACAATCCCCCTGGGCAGCCTGTTCCAGTGTTCCGTCACCCTCACTGAGAAGAAGTTTCTTCTCACATTTAAGTGGAACCTCTTGTGTTCCAGCTTGAACCCATTACCCCTCGTCTTACTGTTGGTTGTCACCGAGAAGAGCCTGGCTCCATCCTCGTGACACCCACCCTTTATATATTTATAAATATTGATGAGGTCACCCCTCAGTCTCCTCTTCTCCAAGCTAAAGAGACCCAGCTCCCTCAGCCTTTCCTCATAAGGGAGATGCTCCACTCCCTTAATCATCTTTGTGGCCCTGCACTGGACTCTCTCCAGCAGTTCCCTGTCCTTCTTGAACTGAGGGGCCCAGAACTGGACACAATATTCCAGATGAGGTCTCACCAGGGCAGAGTAGAGGGGAAGGAGAACCTCTCTGGACCTACTAACCACTCCCCTTTTAATACACCCCAGGATGCCATTGGCCTTCTTGGCCACAAGGGCACAGTGCTGGCTCATGGTCATCCTGCTGTCCACCAGGACCCCCAGGTCCCTTTCCCCTACACTGCTCTCTGACAGGTCATTCCCCAACCTATACTGGAACCTGGGGTTGTTCCTGCCCAGATGCAAGACTCTACATTTCCCCTTGTTATATTTCATTAAATTTTTCCCCGCCCAACTCTTCAGCCTGTCCAGATCTCGCTGGATGGCAGCACAGCCCTCTGGCGTGTCAGCCACTCCTCCCAGCTTGGTGTCATCAGCAAACTTGCTGATAGTACACTCAATTCCCTCATCCAAGTCATTGATGAATATATTGAATAGTATTGGTCCCAGAACTGACCCTTGAGGCACTCCACTAGATACAGGCCTCCAACCAGACTCCGCCCCATTGATCACGACTCTCTGGCTTCTCTCCTTCAGCCAGTTTGCAGTCCACCTCACTACCCGATCATCCAGTCCACACTTCCTCAGTTTTGCCGTGAGGATGCTGTGGGAGACGGTGTCAAATGCTTTGCTGAAGTCAAGGTAGACCACATCCACTGCTCTGCCATCGTCAATCCACCTTGTTACGTCTTCATAAAAGGCTATGAGGTTGGTCAAACACGACTTCCCCTTGGTGAAGCCATGTTGACTGTCCCTGATGACCCTCTTATCCTTGATATGTCTTAAGATGGCACCAAGGATAAGGTGTTCCATCACTTTCCCAGGGATGGAGGTGAGGCTGACCGGTCTATAGTTGCCCGGGTCCTCCTTCTTGCCCTTTTTGAAGACCGGAGTGACATTTGCTTTCCTCCAGTCCTCAGGCACCTCTCCCGTTTCCCAAGACTTGGCAAAGATGTTGGAGAGCGGTCCAGCAATGACTTCAGCCAGCTCCCTCAGCACCCGCGGGTGCATCCCATCTGGACCCATGGATTTATGGATGTCCAGATTGCTTAATTGCTCCCTAACCCAGTCCTCATTAACTGAGGCAGACTCCTCCATTGCCCTGCCTTCCTCTGGGGCCTCAGGGGTACGGGGCTCCTCAGGACAGCCTCCGGCAGAGTAGACAGAGACAAAGAAGGCATTCAGTAATTCTGCCTTCTCTGTATCTTCTGTCACCAGGGCACCCACCCCGTTCATCAGTGGGCCTACATTGCCTCTGGTGTTAGTTTTATCTGCCATGTATTTGAAGAAAGTTTCAGTGTCTTTAGGGCAGAGCTCAGAGTTAGGATGACAGACACCAACTAAGAACCTCTAGAAAAATTATTCCTGTGGTTTAGGTCTCTTGACTGATTCAAGGGTCAATGGAGAAACCATGTGGAGTACAACCCAATTGTTCAAAACCGGAACTGCAAGAAGATTGAAGAAATATTCCCTTGACCAGAAAACAGAACAGTAAATTTTGATAAATACTTCACATCTAGGGTACCTGGCACCAGGAAAGATGAGAAATAGCAGATAAGAAAAGAAAGGCATATCTTTAAAAGCAAAAAGCAGGCAGCTTACACTGTTGACCATTACACTGCAAATCTAACCAATTGAACTAAGTAGCATGAATGCAATGGTTAATGAAGAGATTAATTAGAAACAGAATTATTTCAGGAGCAGCAGCGTTAAAGGGAATATCACTAAGTGGAACTGACCTAACCTCTCCAAAAAAATGAGTGAATGTTTTCAATGAAGCGGAACAGGAATTCAAAGTGCTTGCAAATAGTTGAAGGACTGAGATACATCTGATACAAAGTGGATGCAAAGTCAAAAAAGATTGAATGCAAGGGTAAATAAACTGCAGAGAGAGCAACAACAAACACAGTAAATGTGGAGGCAGTCAAAACACAAGGGCATCAGGCTGTGGGGTATCATGTCTTCTAAAGAAAGCAAACGACTGCAGAGTCCATATGATTTTCTGCAGAAATAGCAGAGATCAAAATCCAAATCTGTTCAAGAACAAACGGAAAAATAAAGCTCTGATTGTGAGGCAGAGACAAACCACCATCTTACTTAATTCTCTTGGTAAATGTTCACAGAAGTCTATAAAAGTTTTGTTGCTATTGTTGTTTTTCTTTTTTTCTTGGTGGCACAAAAACCAAAATGAATGAACAATGAATTTCAAAATAAATAGTGGAACAGATTACAATGTAATTTCTGGAAGCACACACAAATATATGGTGACACACAAATAAATGGTGACTTGCCTGGCTCGAAATCAAAAAGTCTTAATTTGTACAGTAAGCATAAAATGAACCCATGTGGCGAAGTCATACAAGCACTCCTGTATAAAGATAAATACAATCAAAACACCTCAAAATAATGAAACAGGAAATTTTCTGCAAGCTTGTTTTGAAGAACAGTATGCGAATATGGAAGATCAAAGGATAACCCAGACCCAGGAAAGTTCTTTAGTCTCACAGAGGGAACCTCATCAGAGGAGGCTCAGAGCAGCTAGTATAGGTTGTTGTCCTGAAACACCAAGCAGGGGACACATCTTGTTCCTTCATTGTATAGAGACCACATCCTTTTCAAGTTAAAATTGTCCTTGATGGCTAACATCTAAGCCAAACTGTCTTATCACTGCAGCTTTTTATCACATATCAGCCCAAAATATTTGAATAAAGAAATCAGGAGCTAACAGTCTATTCTAAAAGCAATTAAAACAAATTTATCTTCCTGGAGATTTTAAAAACTTGACTAGATAAGGTCCTGATGTAAGGCCGCAGCACCCTGATATGACTTTGAAGTTAGTCCTGCTTTGAGTGGGAAATTAGTCTAGATGGCCCACAGAGATCACTTATGACCTAGATTATTCTGTGATTGAATGATTTTGTCTGGAATGAGAACTTGTGAAGAACAGATTTTAAACTCATTTATCTTGGGAAAATTAAATTGGAAAATAATGCAGTTTGGAAAGAATACAAACAAAAAAAAATCTTTTTTTCTGTAAGAAATATTTTATTCAGGTTTTTCACCTAAGCTAATGCACTGCATTTCAGAAGAAAAAAAAAAAAAAGCTTCTCAGAAAAACACTGTAGAAGATAGTTATTACATCTGGTTTTTATTCATTAACTTGTCTTCTCAGGAAAGTGCCTTAACCATCAGGCTGTAGAATATTTTACTCTTATATCTTCTGTTGATTTTCCATTTTCAATAAGTGCATTTTGGACCAAGGACAGAAATTCGGGTCTTGCATCTCTCCAGGAAATACACTAGCCATTGCACTAGAGAGTTATTATCATTAGGTATGCTACTCTTTGCATGAATTTTGAAGAATTGTACAAAGTGGAACAATGCTACCACAGGAGAAGGTTAATTTCAAGATGAGTTTATGACAGTATCTAAATTCTAGGGCCTGCATTGTAATAGTTCAATAGCAGAGACAGAAGCTTCACTGCTCTGTCCTTATTTCCTTGATTTGAAAGTGTGCTGAGAACCAAGGTGTAATTCATGGCTCATCCAGTAAATAGAAGCACTCACTATAGCATTTTAATTCTTGAATTAATCTAGTCATCAAGAATGTCATTGTATGTGCTGATTTCAGCACAGAATTTCCTGGTATGGTAAGAAAACCGCATGAGGAATCAGTGTGAAGTGAGGCTATTCATGTCTTTTTCATAAACTATTAATTTGGTCATTCCCCTCACAAATAGCTATGATAATTCCCTGTCAAAGATGTATTTGTTCATCTTTGTGTTCAGGGTATACATCAAGGTGCTGGGGCACTGGAACAGGCTCTCCAGGGAAGTGGTCATGGCACCAAGCCTTTCAGAATTCAGGGTCATATGGTTCAAATTTAGGTAGTCCTATGAGGAGCATAGAGTTTGACTTGATGATTGTTATAGTTTCCTTCCAACTTGAGACATTTTATGATGCTATGATTTGTAAATGTGAAATGCCCTGGATGTTATTCTGAAGAAAATTTCTTTGATGGCTTTGCTTGAACATGACCAGTGTCCCCTTATTTTCAGGTAAAGGAAGGTCACAGGTTCAACAATTTGTCACATTCCCTCTTTAATCTCCCATTGACTAATACTGTTGATTGTTCTTTTCAAACAGTCTTATTTTCCCTTCATTCACTTGGAACCTAATTCAATTATAGACAACAGTAAAACATTTAGACATTTTAACATGCATACATTTGCTTGTTGTTCCTCTCAGAGGAATGATTTCTGCCGTTTTCCTCAGATGAATTCCTTTTAATACCACAGGAATGCTGACTTTTTAAACTATAGCTTTATGGCAGTGCCTTTGATTCTATGTATACATAATATTTTTCATTCCCAGCATGACCCACAAAGATACTTTCAAGGATGTTGAGCCTCAGAAATTATTGTTGCCATTCTTGGGAAATTAACCACATGCAAAGTAAAAGACTATGCTTCTTATGGAAAATCTATCACTTAAAAATGGGCCAAACCAATGCTGAAGTGAATTTCATTTAATGAAAGATTAATGGAGTTACTCCAGGACTGACTTCATATAACCATGTAAAACTATGAAGAAAAAAAAAAGCTTAGTGAAGTTGCATTCTCCACCATGTGAAGCTAAGTAATAACAGAATTTAACCAAAAAACATACTACTTCGCTTGAGTTGAGATTATAAGTGCATCAATGATCATGTTTTCCTGTACATAAACGTAGCACAGAAGTAAATGCATACAAAGCACAGCTAGACAACTAATCACATTTAAGGCTCCTAAGCATAATCTACATTCCAAAACATGGATGATATAGCTAGATACCTCATTTAAAGTTTTAAATGCTGTTGCCTGATAAGGACATTAGACTGGCAATAATCAGATTAGTAAAATAAAAATCAAACCTTGATTCAAGAGACAAATTAAGGTAGATATACTCTGTGTCTGTCTAGCTGTTCTTGATGTTTTAATGAAACAGAAATTGCAGAAGGTCCTTCGTGTGAGGAATAGAGCTCAAGATTCCAGCTTTCCCCAGCCAAATAGGTTAGTTGGAATAAAATTAGTCTCCCTCCCATTCTGCCTTCAGGAGGGAAACAGACTGTTTCCCTTCCTTGAGTGAAGCAATAAAGCATCTTTATCTTTCTGATTACAAGGAAATGCTTACACAGGAAATTGATGTCAGCTTGGATATCTTCAGCACTGGGCCTTTTAGATGCACCAAGGTCTCCTAGTCAAGAAATCTCATGAAGACTATGGAAGGCAGAGATAAACAGTAGTAGCCAACTGAAGAAGGTATCCTATCTTGTTTGAATTTATGCCAATACCACTCTGCCCCATCAAAAAGAGAAGGAAGTTTACCTTGGTTTCCCATCTCCTTTTTGGGTGTTTTAACCATGATACTACTGTATTAAGAAAAGGAGAACAAATGTGCAAATATCATTTGAAGCTTATCATCATCTCTGCAGTGTTAGAAGATAGTTTCTGCGAATGTCTGCCAGATAAATCTCCACAGCAAAACTCAGCAGGACACCCTGATAGGATGCAAAGAGGAGACGTATCACTGATTGGGCACCCTGGGAGAGAGGTGGTTCTCAACAAGGGCAGCAAATCCACTTGCAGAACAAAACTATAGAGATACCTAAACTTTGAGGCATTCTCATTCACAGTTGGATCCAATCTTAACTAATCAATCCCATGTCCCTGACAGTGAAGAACCTTAGTGGGTATTTCATAGGACAAAGGAAAGGTGATGAGGATGCTTGGAAGCCTCTGACTCTCGGGGTCTGTCATAGCCCTGACTTGGTCTAGATTGTGTCTTCACTGCAGTGAAATTCTATATCAACAGATCGACATTAAGCAATCCAAGTATGCCAAGTGAAACCATCAATCACCAAGCAATACCCACTGAGGAAGCTGAAGGTGAGTGTGAGCTATAATCCCAGACTTGAATTCTCAGGTGGATTTTCTGCTCTGTCACAGTATCCTGTGGAGTTCAGGTTATGTGATTAGTAGTAATGAATTAAGTGTGTCTAGCTTTAAGCCCTGGTGGCATCAGTGAACTCTGAACTGTCAGTCCACTGAAAATAGCTGTATAAAATTCTGTAATATTCAGATAATTACTCCTGCAAACATAACTTCAATTGATTTATAAATTTCTAAAACCAGAACAAAAATGCCACTTCTATTTGAATAAATTTTTCCCAAATAGTTGGATTCTTGAGCCTTGCTTATGCCTAAATAGTGAAAGGGTCAATCTCATAAGTGTGAAGGAGGAAACCAAAATGCTCAGCACTTTTCAGAGAGTATGTGCAGCAAAGCAGGTGGGGGGAGAACTGACAGCAATGAAGGCAAAGGTGACTGGGACAGAAATGGCAAAGGCAGAGACAGAAGCATCATCTCTGACATGAGATACTCTGGGGCTTTGCTGCCGGCTCCTGCCTCTGACATGCCTCCCTCTCTCATCTGCTGCAAGCTATTGCCATGCTGTGCGCAGTTCCTGTTGCAGCCTGGGTGAGGAAAAAAGCAAAACCCAAAAAGAATAAAAAAGGGGTCTTTTGTGACTTTCCCTTTTTCAGCATTGTGAGAGACCGAGACTGAGCTTTGTCACAAGTTAGCGGCCTGTGACAGTGGTCTGGGGAAAGGAGCGCTCTCCAGGCAACAAAGTACAAAGAGAGAGAAAGAGTCGCGGCAATCAAACGTGGAAGAGGGTGAGATGCCTGCTTTGACTATATTGTAGAAATAACAGAGAAATACGCTCCTTAATCAGGATGACCATCTTTCTGTGATGGGTCAGAGCCCTATTTTAGTATTTCCTGTAAAAAAGGCCTTGCAGGATTTTGAAGTTAATTTGACCCCTCCCCTCACCCGAAATCTACTGATGGGCAGATCAGTCTCTGACACTGCAAAGACTTCCAGCACGCTCTGCTTTAACTGCCTTTACACATCACGCAGAAGTTTCTTAGGTGGAAAACTTACCACTGTTTACAGTTCACAGAAACACTGTCTGATAGTTTAGGACAGGAAGTGAAAAATGCCATTAAGCCGAATGAAACTAGAAGGGGGTTTATGTGGGCAGAACGTAATGAGTCAGACTAATATTTTGGAAGAGTTACTCCTCTGTCTAAGAATTGTCAGATCAGACCCTTAAAAAAGCAAATTTAATACTGTTGTGTTTTGATATAAAATATGTTGACAACAGTGGGTAAGCTTGTCATTCTTTTTAGGATTAAATGTGAGAACCTGTTGAAATTCCTTTGAGGAAAATGATGGCTAAAAATCCCACACGCATTCCCTAAGAAGCAGGAATGGACCACTGCCCAAAAGAAAGGCAACATGAGAGCAGATCTTTTGCTGCAACTACTTTTATGTATGTTCAGCTGTCTGTGAAATAGTATAAAAGCCAACCAAGAAGACAGAGTGGGACTGGGCTGTGGGAATGTCCTGAAGGCACCACCTGAATGTGGTCTTATGGACTGTGAGAGTGTGTGCCAAGAAGTGTCATGCTGCGATGGCCTGCAGTTGGAGAAGCAGAAACATGTTCTTTCACTGCAGATATAACTCCACCAGTGGGTCTAGTTCCACTACCAATTTTACCTTTTAATAGAAAAAACCTTAAGAAGTGTAACATTAATTTAACCACTAGAGTAAAAACAGAACAATAATTCAACAGAATTGAACAGAACAACAATGATAAAAAATGCCCTGAGGTATTTTCATTATCTCTAGTTTTCAGTGTTTCTATTACATTCACATAATAGTGTTTATATTACATTTGATCCAAAATATGACAACATGCAGCTGCTATTGCATCATGTTAGGATGCTACATTATGTATGTGACATTGTACCAGAAGAATGATTTTTAGAGAAGAAGCTTGAGCACATTCATATTAAATCCACAAATGAAACTCAGATTAAATCCACAAATGAAGACTTCAGATTTGGTTCTAAACTCCAAAATTAAGCTGAGTCTCCTTAGCAAAAGCATGAACAATTATGATTAGTGTATTTTATGCAAATGGAATTAAAAAAAAAATGTCATTTGGCCTGAGATTCTGACCTTGTTTTTATCTGCATCTCAGGGTACAGTTAAGAAAGAGCAAGAACTCATACAGTTATGTTTAAATAAAATGTTCCCTAAAAATATTGATAGACAAAATCAACCATTCTTCATATTAATAAAACTTTCTGTCTCTCTCCAGATGTAATTATTTTCTTCCAAATATCCAGTAATGATGTGTGACAATCTATTCAGGCATCTCTACAGCTCACAGGACTGTAATGCTCTAGTAAAATGGAAGTGACTGTGAACTGTCTTAACATGTTAGTTATATAACACTTGTCACTCTTGTATTTGAGAATCCTGTAGTCATTAACATTTTTACAAACACCACATCTCTGATAAGAAAGTTTTGCTTTCATGTTACGCATAAACTTCAGAGCAATTAAATGATTTTACTCATGGCAGATCTCCTGAATCCTATCCCAAGTGGTTATTCTATACAGTGTTACAATACCCACGCTGTAATCCATCATGGTCATGCTAGTGGATCCCACTAAGGAATCCCAGCACAGCTGATACTATTATTCTCTTGAGTCTATTTATATGGTGAGATGTGTCTTTTGAAACTAGTCCTTATTTTGCATTCTTCCAAACATTTTTTGGTGTCTCAGTGGTATCAAGCACTGCAGTTTTGTGATACCACTATCAAAGTAGACAAAATCCAAAGTTACGCTAAGTGTCCCACTCTGGGCAGTTTTGCAGGAAGATCAATCTATGTACATTTTGATATCTATTTTGCACTCCCATCTTCTTCTCCATTCCAGAACAGGCTTTCTGTATTTGGTACTACTTTATTATGAACATGAGTATTTAAAGAAGTCTTGATCATTTGAAATAATCCACACCTGCTAGTACTGAAATTGAACAAAAACAAAAGAGAAATTATATGATAAGTAGTCAGCTGCTCTGGGTAGGAAAAAAAAAAGCATGAAGTAAAAGCATGGGCACCATAATAGAAAAGTAAAAGAAAATTACTTTTATGCCTAATGGCAAATAGTTGTGTACTGTAATCATGTCAGCCCAAATGTTAGCTGATTATCTAAGAGAGGTCATTTGGGTGCAAGTCAGGAAGAAACTTCAAACCCACACTTCACAGCAAGCTATCCTTGCACAACAGCCCTCAGACACAAAGAACAGAGGGCCTCAAACCTCTCAGCAACATCTTTAAGGGAAAAAAAAGCCAGGTAAGGAGAGCTAAGAAAGACTATACTGTACTGCCAGTGTTGTTTTTGTACAGAAAAATTGTAAACAGAAGTATGACCAAGGCCACATTAAATGGACAGACTAACAGCATGAGACACGTATGTGATTTTTTTTATTAGTCCCACTGGCACTACGTCAAAGCAATAAGCAAAAACTCTATTAGCCTCAAGAAATTCTCAGTTGTTTTAGTATTGGTATTATGAAGACAATGTCATATGAAGTGGTATTGTAGAGTGGAGTGACAGCATGCCATTGAACTCGATAATTATTATCAACAGAGTCTGCATCTAAGAACGCTTCCATCATAGCTAATGGGATCATAGCAGCAGAAAGGCAACATGTAGCTCTTTACATACTCAAGGAGGTCTTGTGTAATAACCTCCAGAGAGCTGGAATCAAGGGCACAAAAAGGAATCACTCACTTTCAGTGAGAAAACTCTTAAAAATACTAATCTCTTGTAAGATGCTTGAATGCCAAGATATTCCCTGAAACATTTCAGGAATGATAAATGACAAGTGAATAAATATTGTGTCAAGTGTTAGTCATTTAATACTCTGGAGCAATGTGTCTTTAACAGCATACTGTTGTCACTCTACTGCTTCAGAGGTACCATATATCTATCTGTCGCTGCAGTGTCTATTAATCACCCAGGAATACTTGGCCTAAGCTGACGTTTGACCTAGCAGTACAACAGTAGAGACTAGGTATATTCCTCTTCACACCTATAACAAAAATTGTCAACTGACTTTGTCCTAACATGAAAAAGGATTTTTTCAGAAGAGGGTGTCTGGGTGTTATTCCTCCTGCAGTGTAACATAAAGGTGATTTATAACCATTTAAAATCAAGGTGGTCTGAGGAGTCTTGCAAAATAGGAATTCTCTGGGCCACTTATTTCTGTTCATGAGATCTCTCTGTTAGATGCTGAGTCTACATGGGAGCAGCTGCTTTAATGTCCATTTATATTGTGCGAATCAGGAATATTACACAAACTACTTTCTAACAACAAACTCTGAGGCAGTAATGTCACTATGTGTAAACAACTGCAAACCACAGTGTAGGACTAAGAATAACTTTTGGGAGTAGCTCTGAATGATGAGTGTAGATAGAGTGAAAGGCATCAGTTTCCAAAGGATGATTTAAGAAACATAGGTACCACTATGACTTTGAAAACTATTGTGGCTGTTCTCAAAAAAAAAAAAAAAGAAAAAAAAAAAGATCTTGTTTCAACACATATTTCTCAAATTTCTTAACAAGGGATTTATTATATCTTCCTGGAACTAGTGCTTATAGGCTCATCATGGCCCACAAAAAATACGTTTAAAAATAAAAGTTGTCAGGTAACCTAATCCCAGTCTTCCATGCTGCCCTCCAGAGGCCCTGTCCCCTGAATCCAGCTGAAGGCTGTGAGGATCCAGTTGCACGGGGCTTGCTCATGGATCATTTGATCTCTCAGTGTATCTGTAATTCACATTTCACACCTCAAAATACAGAACACGGTTCAGACACAAAATCAAGTGTGGAAACGTAACAAACTGCTGCTGAAAACAACTCTGCAATAGCACTTTCATATTTCACCATGTATGCATGCAGCTAGTTTTTCTTTCTTTTATTAAGGATGTGTTATGCCAGGAGCACACCACATTGTTAAAATGACCACTGATGAAATCTATGGGCATTATGCGGCCTTCTCAAATCATTAGACATTATTTTAGCTGTTTATTTTTTCTGCTCCATGTGTTTCTATTTTTCTTAATTTAAATAAACCTACATTTTGGGAAGATACTTAGCCTTAAAATGAGTAGTATTTGACAGGAATGAGAAAATATAAGAATATAAATATAAAGTAGATACATCTGTAGATGAATAACCTTATTGTCGTAAGAACACATTCTTATTAAATTTACATACATATAAAAAAATCTGCCCTTACTATGACCAATGACAATTTTGTCATTGACACCTGCAAAACCGCAATTCCACTTCTTAATATTGTGTTTGTTTCTGCTATGGTATTCACCAAAAACAGAAAATAAAAATAAACAAAGAAATAGTATGCCTATTTTTTTAGCAAGTATTATGTATACATATCATTTACTTCTAACTTTGGGTCAATTTATATGACCACAAAGTGACAAATTATACTGATACAGCCACAAATTACTAATTAGCAGCAAATTACAGTAACATAGTGCAGTCTTCAGTCACACCTGAGTTTGAGTATTGTGAGCTGACATTTGAGCAGTGATTAAATTAAGATGGAATAAAATCATACAGTATGACCGTGATCCACTCAAGTGACTGAAGAGAGCAGAATAAGAAAATTCCGAAGAAAATCTGAAGTTACAAGGTGGACACCTATTTGCTCATACAGAATCTGCACCAGCCTTATTATTATTTATTTGTACCTAAAGGTGTATAAGCCATTTAGATAGCACTGGCTCTCATGGATAAAAGACTGAACCTCGAAAAGGATACATAGGCTACATAGTCTCCATGATGCTCAGAGAAGGACATGGATAGTTTTGAGCATTATAATGTGGCCCCCAGCTACATAAAAAACAGTGGGAATCCTCCTTGTACTTTTGTCCTTGAGACAAAACAAGAGCTGGTTCTCAATGTTGGACTCAAGCAGAATTCCAGTGCTTTCAATGGGAGTTTTGTCTGAGTAGCATGCATGGCATTGTTCCAAGAAGGATGGAGAGCACAAAGGTGAAGAATATGAAGTGATATCACCCTCCTGCAGAATGGTGTATACTGTAGAAGACAAAGGGGTATGTATTTGGATCTTACGGTAACTGAATTGTTCCATCAACAGAAGTGTTTATGTTCTGGAGAAGCTGACCCCATCCTCTATATGCATAAAAATTAGTAATAGATTTGAGGGCATAAATGACATGAGCTTGGTCAGGTCAACCCATTTATTACCGCTGATGTAATAGGGCATCCTAGTTTGTCAGCTGAGGGGATTTTGGTGTGTTCTCAAAGCATTCTCTTACTGTGCCTTTGCTTCCTAGTCTGAAGTCTGGATAACCTGCCAGCTTTTTTACATGCATGTCTTTCCTCATCTCCACCTTCCCTTTGCCTCAGGACATTTCTGTTTAGATTTAAGATGAACAGAGAGAAAGGGAATACATGTATTTTCTATCATCTTTGATTGTATTTTATTTTCTGTAATTATTATAAAAATATCTCAAAGCTCTGTTTTTCATTTATTATTGCTCATTTGATAAGATGAAGCACTGTATGCTATGAGCTCTTGACTTTTGTGCCATCTGAGATTGAAAATACAATGCCAAGTACATTAAATATGCACAAAGGGAGTCAAATAGGGTCATGGAAAGTGCCATACATTAATCATACATGTGTGGTATTCCCTTGTTAAATGATACATTTCAGCTTCACATATTCTGACAAATGAGGTCAAGATGTTGTTTGCCATTAGAAACTAATTAGAGGAAATTCATCACGCTTTTTTAATGAAGAAAGGCAAACTTTTGGAAATGATAACGTGAAGAAAAGTGAGACTATGGAGAACAAAACCAAATGACTTTTTTTCAAATAAAAAGTGTGATTAGTTACAAAGTTCACTTGGCTCACATCCTCATAATGTCACCAATCAATAAGGTTACACCATGGATAAGAATCAAGGTCTTACAGCAATGAGAGATAAGAGGAAAACAATGAGCAAATTATTACTATCGTCAAATTCTGCTGTTATTTGAGCTATTTTTCTTTAGTATTAAGGGGATCAAATTAAAAAAAAAAAACAACCTTTCAACACTTAGCTATTCTAGACAATTATGAAAATCAGGTGGTTCTGACTTGTCAGCTTGAGCAGAAAAAAGATTTTGCTTACCTCAGCAGAATTTAAACACTTCAGTGATCAGAGAAGATAATGTAAAGCAGGGGTGCCCAATTCATTTTCACAGGGGGCCACATCAACCTCTCAGTTGCCTTCAAAGGGTCAAATGTAATTTTAGGACTGTATAAATGTAACTAATTCCAAAAATCTACCAAAAAGTCATGAGGCAGACATGGAAAAAGAACTTCATATTTCTGCGTTGTGGCCCTAGGAATAAGTAGTACACTTTTGTCACTGATTTGCAGCAGTTGTCCAGCTTGCTGTCCTTCAGTTCATACTATGGAGCAGTCTCAGAGCACAACAAATAGACTCCTCTCAAACATAACTAAACCAAAAGTTGTACTTCAAGACATCAAATAACACTCCAACTAGAATGAGTTTTCAGTCTATAGAAGCAGAAAACAACTAGTTCAAAATAAATTCCTCAAAAAAAATCATAGTATGGACACAGGATCCTCATTACCAACTGTTTCACTCTACAGATAAGGTCTGTTAGATGCAGTATTTGCTAATATGAATGTAGATATAATAGAGACAGGAGACAACTGCTAGGAGTTAAGAAGGATGAGGCCTTCTGACAGGGTATATCAGCAGTCTTCAGCATAGGATGCTCAAGCTGTTTTGAAGTGAAGGAACCTTCACAAATGCAGACAATTCTCTCAGAAGAAAAATATGCCTATATGTCTAATGGGTTTGAGGTCATCATACAAGAGATATTCCACCAGAACAAATTTTTACTGTTTGAGTTTTCAGATTGCTTAGAGGCAATATTTGTGTCTCCTTCAAGTATTGTAGGAGAGTGCAACAGGAACACCGAACTGCTATTTTTTTTGCATCATTAGCTCTCTAATTTTACTCTCAGAATACAACACTGTTATTATCCTTCATAAAAACACAGGCTACTTTCATCAGTCTTTCCTCCGGGCTTGATGCAATGTTCCATTAGCTTTCTACATGGAACTGGATCAGGCCTTCATTTATAAGCAAAAAGCCTACCAAAGTCTGAGTGAGACACCCTCGAAGAAGAATTGCAGGATTTCAGCCAAGTACAATCACAGTATTGCTTATCTTTTAAACTTTGCCATACACACTGGTTTCAATTCTTCTACTTTCTTCCCCACCCCCCTCCATTTTTATTTGTTTGTCTTTTATTGCTTTTGAACACAACTTTAAATGCTTTGAAAAGACACTCATAAAATACATAGAAGTTATTATCACCTATGCTATTTATTGTCACCTTGACAATTACACTGCCTGTCTTTGCACTTCAAAATCAAAGTACATTTGAAAATCCCCTTTTCTAAAGCCAACAGTGGTTGTAACAACCTCGATGACTGATATGTTTTATCTCTAATACATTTTTGTTGAGATTACTGCTTGTCCACAAGGTCAAGTTACCCTCGTTTAAACCAGTAGTTTCATGGAAGTAGTCTGGATTTCCTACATTTCCTCCAGAATCTTCCTTTCTGCAGATTTTTGAGAGACAGTATATAATTCTTCAGTCTTCAGTGGATGCTGCAGAACATGGAGATCATCTGATCAAAGAGAAACAAAAAGTACACACACAGTCAGATTCAAGTTAATCAGTAAAGTAACTTAGTATTGATGTTTGCAAAACCTTCCATCCACACCAGGGGTGTCAAACTCGTTTTCAACAGGGGCCACATCAGCCTCGCGGTTGCCTTCAAGGGGCCGAATGTAATTTTAGGACTGTATAAATGTAACTACTCCTACTTTTATACAGTCCTAAAATTACATTCAGCTCCTTGAAGGCAACCGCAAGGCTGATGTGGCCCCCAGTGAAAATGAGTTTGACATCCCTGATCTACACTATCAAGCATGACGCGATGTTTACATAAGCAAGAAGTTCCAAAAAATCTTTGCAGTTACAGCCTCATCCTTATTTCAGCAATAAACAAGTTGAAGTATGTTACATGATGTGACTGGTGTTTTGTATCAGTACTATTTATAAAAGCCTTTTTATTTTAGAAGTCGCTGGTAACTACCCTGTTCTCCTTCTCTGTCTCTGAAGAGTTGGAGTCATCTGTCATCCTTCACATATCAAAGCACAGCCACCAACTGTGAGAGGTAAAATTGCTTGAATATCACAGACAAAATCTCCAGTAGTCACTGATGATTTAGGTCAATCATATGTGCATTTGAAGCTATGGACTGATAAGAGGGACATTGTTCAGGTTCAATGTCGTTGCATGAGCTTCCTTTCCTGCTTCTTTTTCATCAAGCCATTAAACAAATTCTTAAGAAAATGGCTACTAAAGCAGCATTTTTCTGTTGGTTTGCAGTATCCTCTGGAGGTCAGGGTAATTCTGGCTGTGTGTCTATGACTACATTTGACCAGACATGACTGAGGACCCCAAAAACCCTAGGCTACATCTCAACTAGCTAACTAAGCATGGCCAGGGCACAGCTCAACCGCTACTACATGAGCTTTTAAATCACTAGCATGATCCCTGGGCACAGTTTCAACCTAAGCCAACTACAGCACTCCTAGACCATTTCTTGTAGAGAAGTGGGAGATAACACAGGCCAGGACCCTTCTCAATAGGCAGTTTGAATGCAATCACTCTGTTCTGGGGAGCTGACAGAGATTACCTATGGCAATGTGAAACGTGTCGAGCAAACTGACTTCAGAACTGATGGACAGTGCCTGACCTGTTTTAGTTACTAGTGTAGAGGTAGCTGGCCTCTGTTTTTTACAGGGAAAAGTACAAAATTAGGTTTTACATTTTAGTTTCTTTCATTAGAGAATTGTTCTGACCTGTTTGTGACAATAAAGTAGCAGAAAATGCTGGCAGATAATTTACTACAAGTATGAGCACAGAATCCTGTCAATAGTAGAAGAGATACCTAAAATTTTTAGGAGACTCAACTCAAATGTAGCTTTCTTTAATTTCCATATTACAGATAGGTAGGCAATGTCACGTAGCCAAAGTCCGTTTCTTTTCCTTTTAAATACAGCTCCTCTGGGCTAAGTGTATTTTTCTCCCAAAGTCTGTCCATATGTATGCAACAATTAATTAAAGCTTTGTCCAGTGAAAAATCTTCCCATGTCCTCGAATATTTATTACTACTAGTCTGAATGGAAACAAACTGTTCATTGTAGGGTGGACAGAGCATTCTTAGAACCAGCTTCAGTTGATCTAATAGCCTGAGCATGAAAGCGTTTGTGAGGGGACCGAATACCAAATAGTAAGGGTGACAAAGACCATCAGCTTTCGGACCTAACTATCCAGAAGACCGCACAGAATTTAAGAGGTGGAAAATTCAAAAAAGAGAAATTCACAGGACATTTTTGTGAAAGTGCCAAAGAGCATTTTGACCTTTCCCTGCTTTATTTCTCTGGTAAAATAAGTAGCACTGGACAAAATCCCTGGTGCTGTCAACCACTACTAATGACAAGTCTCCAGTTTCTAATGAAACTCTCTATACTTTTTTACAGTGTACATTTCAATATTTCATCTGCATGAAATACAGTCAATTCTATTATACTTGTGATGAGAACAACATGAATAAAAGGAAAATGCAGATAATTAAAATCATATAGTAATCCATTTGTAAGAACATATTTAACACCTTCAGCTTTGTCAGATAGGTGAGTAGATTTCTGTAAAAAGCTGGAACAGTTTTAAAACAGCAGTGGGTAAGATGGTATGTGCTGTGCATCACACAGTTTGTTGTGAGACAAGCAGAGCATATCCATGGGTAACTCTGCTTCATGAATCAGGAAACTGAAGTGTCATTCTCTTCCAGCAATCCTAGCAAGACAAACAATGGGTCCAGGGGTCTCCTTTGTCTTTTTTTTCTTCCCATCTTCAGTGGGCCTGAGGCTTCTTCCAGAAGAGCAAAGGCTTCAGTAGCCAACTCAGCCATAGCATCACCTGCATAGATCCCTGTGCCAGCCAGGGCACCCCATGAGAGAAGACATGCCTGACACTAGAGCTTCAGACAGAAGCTGCATGGAATTACCCATCTCCTTGTTACAGGGACGTGAGTTTCTGTGGTAGGTATGACTTTCTGCCAGCCTAATGAGGCTGGCAAAGGTTTCCTCAGAAAAAAAATAACTGGTTTTGGTGTTGAAAGGAGATCTTCCTTCATCACAGCTGCATGGGCTGGTGAAGTAGCCAGGAGTTTTATGCACTCTACTTTGTGGCTAGTCCAGGCCTACTGTCAAGAGTGGGCTTCATTTTACAACCAAAGTTTCCAGAGCTGGTAAAGCCAAAGGCAAGAATAGGAAGTAAACAAAGGCAGAATTTTCTCCTGGAGAGGAGTGGAAACATGTTTCTATTCATTAAACATGATGCCTTTTAATTTACCGCCAAAAAAAGAGAGCCTTTTCAATCTCTCTTGAGTTTGATTTTGAGCCCATGCAAGCTAGGTAGAGTGAAAAACACTGAGGAGGGTGGTTATGGAGTTATGGTTTCAAAGATAACAAATCCTGTATTTTTTCCACATTATATGGCTTTCTAGCCTTCCTCCAAAATGAAAGGAATTTCACAAGGGCTGCCAGGACGTTAGTCTATGATGAAACTACACGGCATTTCAGGATACATGTCCTGGGAGAAGGTAAGTGTCCTCAGATGTTTGTTGAAAGCAGCAGGTTTATGGTTAAGTAGCAGTTGGAACAGGCTTTAAAAACAGACCCAAAAAAATTTAATTCTAGGAAGAAACAAAGTCTTGTTCACTTATGACAAAAACAGATCACTTGGAGTGTTTCATAACAGATGTAATATCAACCATGGTGTCCTGGCCAGTTTCTAATTCAGGTAATTACAAAATACCTAACTAAATGTTCCCTCAGCTTCAAAGGTATTATTTACTACTAAATTTAAATTTGTTAATAGCATTGTTATGTCCTTTCATGCAGCTGCTGCAGTCTGGTTTAGAAATCAACAATGTTTTTAGCTAATTCAGTTGTGTATGATATTTATAAAGTTTTTTCCTATTTCTTACAAAAGGCATCATAAAAATCCATGGTCTGGAAATGGGAAGATAAAAATACAACAAGTAAAGCAGAGAGAATAATAATTTAATTCCCTTACATGCTGTCTGGTCAAAGACCATTGCAAAAACATCTGAAATTTACAGAAACACTTTGGTCAAAGCTACATGCTTGGTGGAAACAAGGTGCATATAAAGAACTTTGATTTTTTTTTTTCCACTACACTTTACACATGCACTCAAGTCTGTAGATTTTATGTTAACAGAATTGAGCTCAAAAGCACCCTTAAAATATTCACCAAAGCAATAAACTGTACATAGAACATAATTTTGAAATCTTCAGAGCCAAATCCAGTCTTTCCATTTCAAGCTTATTTCTGTCCTCAAATGTTGGCATAGTAATGCGATCTCAGTAGTTGCAATCTATCTCAGACTGAAAGGCATCAAAGAGAGTAGCTTGAAATCAGAGATCTTACTTCCCCAGTCTCCCCTACATTCAAATACAACAGAAACTATTTTCAAAAGGCCTTTATAGACCCACTGACTTTTAACAGGGAATTGGGGTCCACGCTCAGAGCAAAGTTTTCCTCTAATGACACTAAAGACCTCAAGCAGGATACTCTGCACTCCCTACACAAGAAGATACCACTTTACTATTCCAAGTAATCAAAGAAGTGTAACGTAATCAAGGACAAAAAAAATTGTACATTGAGTAATCATGGCGCAAACATATTGTTATAGTTACAATTGCATCTCAACACAGGACAATGTGTCACGTTAGTAAGTGCCTATGCTGAAGCTCCCTTGCCCTCTCCTTCAGGAGTAAGCCAACAGCTGAATGTGATCCAAGAGTATCAACCAAATGATCACATTAAGAAAAGTCTCCCTCATGGAAGACAAGCATATGCTACGATAAGAAGGAACATGCCATTGCACAGTGATGAAAGGTGAAATCAGACTTTCGCACTGCAGATATTAATATATAACTTCCATGTATCATCAAGGATGCTATAGTTTCTATAATACAACCTTGTTGCTCCTATTAGCCAAAGCAAACAGAACAGAGCTGAAGGTTGAATTCTGATTTCTCAGTTGGATATACTCATAGATGGCAAACATCTTGGAGATGTTCATTGTGGTGTTTATCTGTTCCACTGCTGAGGGATTAACAGATGTTTAGGGTTTTTTCCAAACTCAAAAAAAACCAAAACAAAAACAAATCAAAAAACCTCTGATAATAATATTTGCTCACATATTTATTATTTTTAGTCCTTTTCCAAAATTACTTATCCCTTCAAGCACCATCTATCATTCTCAAATTGAGTCCACTATCCTAAAGAGAAAAAGAGCTGGTATGTTTGATCTGATTTTCCACTGCTTGTACAGGGAGATAGAGGGAATCCAAATGAAAGAGATAAAACATCGCTGCCCTAACTTATTGGCACTTTTCCATGTGTGTTTTGTACAACCACATACATTTCACTGACAGCAGAGAATCAGACCAAACATAATCCACAGTCCACTTCTGCAAGATGTGGTAGATGGATCTAACAGCTCATTCCTGACAGAAAGTGCAGATCCTACCTTCTCCCACACATGTTTTCCATATACTATCCTGGCTATGCAGTACTGCCACTCACCTTTTGCTGACCACTGTGCTCTTCAGATGCCACCATCCATCAATTCACCTCCATGACTTGGAAGAAAATAATAAGAAAGCTGGATAATTCTCTTTTGAGTTGACTGGCTGAATTGACTCAAAGAAAGATGTAAAGGGTGTGACAAAGCACTGGGGACAGGACTGTGAGAGGGAAGAACAAGAAAGGAAGGCACAGAATGGGGAGGAGGAGGGAGCGGGACCTTCTTCTGTGGCAGCAGCAAGATATTAGGTCAGCATTGCCGCTTGTTTGCTTGCAACCATAAACTTCACCTTCGCAGCACCAAACAATCAGTTATGCCAAACTGTTAGATGCAAAAGGAAGACAGGGCCAAAAATGTTCTTCCCAGGCACTTAGAAAAGTGAGTGCTCCCTGGAAAGCAAAGACACATACTTAGTTAATACTTTACAGAATTGGGATCTAATCCCTTTTGGCTAAAGGGGGGTGAGCGGGAAGATTGTTTCTCCTCCTAAGTTAAGTAACTGTTAACAACATTCCTTCTGCTGAGCCATTAAAATTTACATGATTTATCACCAGCACATGATGTTACTATTTGCAAACAAAATAATTTCTAAACTAGAGATTAGCCTGATCCAGTTTAAGACCATAACTCTTTTGGAGCTACACATTCCTAAATATTAAACTTTTCTTTGCATTTTTATTTTCTTTTCACTTATCCTCAGCATTGAGCAAAGTAATTAACTTACTCAAATAAGGCAGTAGGAGGTTTTGGTAGAATATAACTTTGTTACTCATTGTATTAATCACTTGATCAAATCATTTGTCAGACAGACCTCTTGATAAAATACTGTTTACTTAGCACTGCACTGAAAACAGCTGGGTCCCAATCACTGCAGGGTTCATTCAGCCATTCAGCCTCCAAGAAAAGATAAATTAGCTTTGAGGTAATTTGGAAAAGACACCCCAAAACTAAGGTTCTTTGGAATTTAGCAATCAGCTTTTATGGAAATGGAAACATTTGCTCTGCAATTCATCTGCAATTTGAAGTCACTGATGAAATACTGCAGAGATAATTTTACTTGGAGGCACTAGGACAGTCTTGGTACTGCCCATTTGTTACTTGTAGACAAAAATCAGCTCTCACTCATTGATAAGGTTCATATACATTAAGGGTTAAGCCATCCTGAATTTTTGCAAATGTAAAACTCGCTACCTCTCACGACTCAGTCATATCTTACCTCTACACAAGAAATAAGCTTGTCTAAGGAATCACATGGCTGTTTTGTTTCCTTAGGCCCCTGAAGACAGCTTCTCCAAAGCCCTGCTGAACTCCTGCAGGCAGTACAGGTCCTGCAGGCACAGGCTCCTTGGCTGCAGGCAGGTTAGTGGTGGCTTGAGCAATGCAGTCCTGGACTGAGCAGCTAGCCTGGGGCAGCTGGGCTGGTGTGTTGAGCAGCATAGGAAAAGGTGGGAGAGGAGGCAGCAAATGCTGGAGGATGGCTTAGAGAAAGTGGGTGCTGGGAGTGGGAGAGCAGAAGAGAAGGAAAGTACACATAGGGTTACTGTATGTTTGACTTAACATTGTAGAGATGATTCATTTTCTGCTAGTTTAAATATAGTAAATTAATTCACTGTGTGACTCTGACACACTACTATTACTATTGTTATTATTGTTATTGCTACTGTTATTGTTATTATTCTTTCCATTTTATTGCAATCATAATTTCCATATCATTCTTATTTATGTCCCTATGTTTTGAGGTGAAATCACATTAACAGTGTGCCAGTGAGGTGTGCGACATGACAACTAACTCAAGTCTGGAGAGCTAGAGACAGACCATGTGTCACTGTTTGGATCACAGCACCTAACAGCAGTTTCTGAGGATATTGCTTTACAAAACAGATCCAAGACTTTCAGCAAGGCTGTAAGGTCCACAGGAGGGAGGAGGGCAGAGGGCAGAATTTGTCTCCCCATTCACTCCTCTGACCCACCCACAGAAAGCAGGACAGGCTTTTGCCCTGCGCAGAGAGGGGCAGCACCAATGAAATCTTCATTAGCAGATTCTGTTAAGATTCCCTGCCCATCTCTGGCAGCAGGTGCCTTCAGCGTATGGTCAGAGAGGTCTGCAATGGCTAAGGCAGCACTAGACTTACAAGCCACTTTTGAAACTTTAGGTTGGTGGTTTGCCCAAAGCTACAGTGAGCCAGCAGACTAACAATCCTTATTCTCAGGTCAGTTTTCAGTATTCAAAGTTAAAGACAGTGATGTGTGAAAACTCACTGCCAACCAAAAAGTGTGATACAGAAAAGGAGAAAAAAAAAGTCAGCTGGCGTTAGCTTTTAGCTTTAATGCTCTGAGGCCGTCGGCTTGCTTTGACTCCTCATTTTTGCTCTATCAAGAGAGCAAAAAACAAGCATTCACAGAAATTTTACTGAGATGTTATCACTCTTCTTTTTTTGAGAGAGAGTGTTGGCGAGGTGACATCTTTCAATCCCTCCAGACATGTTTCAGATGATACAAATCAGCATCATTCTGTTACACTGATAAAGCCAGGAGGATCACACTGAACAACAGGCTTCGGTCTTCTGTTGGAAGTGCTGAAAATCTTCCCTTATGCCTTCTAAAAATACTTCCATGATGCTCAATTTAGTATTTTCTAGGTGACCAAATCAGGAAGAGTAAAAGTCTGTGATGTTTTCTAAGACTGTTTACAGACAGATATAGATGTATTTTTCCATATCATGTCAGCTGTTAGACATTTAATTTAATAATTCAGAGGAATTTAGTGCTAAAACTGCTTGGCTGTACCACTTCAGCTGCCAGATCACAGCTTAAAGGAGAGAAAGCAAATGTGATGTGGACATTGCAAACTTTCAGTATCAGCCTGTGTGGTAAAAGACTTATCTTCTGAGTTAGACTTGTCTATTCCTATTATTGAGAGATGTTCATGGACACTTTGTGAGTTTCTGTGTACTAAAATCTCACTGCAGTCTTCTATCGTAATTCCCACTAGGCTCCTGGCAGTAAGTACACTTTAAACAAAATCAGAAACAGGAATTACTCATTTAACAGAAAGCTGCTTATGTCAAGAGCAAAGAAATATTCAAGTTTGTGTACTGCAACTAAGGGGCAAGTGAGCAATTTGTTTAATTTGTCTGTGCCTTCAGACATGCCAAGCACCCTCACCATGACCAGCAAAGGACACTTAGAGGTGCTGTTTAGCACTGTTAAAATAAATACAAATTGACCATTACACTGCACAGAGATGATCTATCCCCTAATAACCTGATCTTTCATACTCCAATTGACAGTAGTTAAATCACTCCCAGAGATTAAATTTTTGAAAGGCATTTTTACTTTTTCTTACTTAAATTCCTACCCAAATATAAACTGGCCTCCTTTGTTTGATTTGCAGTAGGTAAAACCAAGTTATTGCATTCAAAACCACAATACACGCTAAAAGCAGTTTTGGAGTGACAGAAAAGTGAATCAACAAACAAAAATGTACTTTAATCTTACCTCACCTGTCCTGCTGAAATACTGTACTGTGTTCAATTAGCCCACATCATCTGTAATTTACTTTCTTCTGCGAGAGGTTTGACACTTACTTCCACTGTTACAGTCTCTACTGAATGGTAGAGACTACCTACACTAAGTTTGTCTGAACAAAATCAACCTATACAGAGCCTTTCAAGTGGATGGTATATGAGTTATGATTGCGGCATTGTTTATTCCAGTTAATAAGAATTTCTCAAAGCTTTTTTAAAAAAATAAAGTCATTTTCAGAGAGCTTAGTGTCTTTGGAACATCCACAAGCAGGGTCAAAAGCAGAGATACAAACTAAGATGCTTTGTCCAAGGTGACTCAACTACTCGTAAAACCCTGATGACTTTACTCTGGGCTAATGGGATTATATAACTAGAACTACTTAATATCACTTTAGGACAAAGCACATACAGATACATAATATTTTCTCATTGATGGTAACACTTTCTTGTTTTCACCCACCTGATTTTTAAATGCTAGTATTCCCAAGTGTAAGACTGATGTGTCCAACCCCAGGTGCTTCTGTTTTCTTGCTTATCGAGACAAGGAAATTTCCTTTGAAGGCAGCTGCTCAGTGAACCTGCAGGGCTTACTCTAAAAACTGGTCTAATTTTATCTCCTTTCAGAGATATAAAGATTGAGCAATAAGCCCTTCTCTTTCAAAGCGTTGCCCAAGGCCCAGGAACACACGGTCCCTCAATAATCAGTAGAAATTAGGCAGCTGAAACTCCATGCGGTATTTTCAGCCTTCTTTCAGCTAAGTGACCCATCTTAAAAGAACATATAATTTCACTGAAGCCTTCTCAGCTGGGAGAATATTGTGAAAGCCAATGACAACAGATAAAAACATCAGGTACCCAGACACCTTCTGAGAAGCACTGTGGGAAAAATGTGCTTGATTTACCTCTGACATTTTTGTCTTAATAAATATCTGCAATCAATAAGGGCAAATGGTCCAGGATGCTATCACTTCTTTTATCACAATGAGGATATAATTTACACTAAGAGGTAAGATGCTTAGATCAAAGCCCATTAAAATTTCAATTCCCTGAGTATAACAGTAGCTTTGGGTCACTGTTCTTCATTGGCAAAGAGAGGGAGAATTAGATAAAAAGTATATGATAATAGATTTCCTAGATTCATAGATAAATAAAGCCAAAAAGGACTGATGTATTCTGACCTCCTAAGTAACACAGGCCAAATGTTTTCTCTGAATTACTATTTTTTTTTTTAACTGGAGCATATGCCTAAAAAAAACACCAGCCTTTATACACCCCTGAAGACCTTGTGAGTTATATCCATACTGTTTAAAAAGGGGGCTATGTCAAATCTAACTACATTTAGCTTATATCCTTGTTTTATAAACTGGAAAAGCCCTTTACTAGCAGCTTTTCAACCCTTCATAACTTACGAAGTGTAAGGAAGATACTCATAGCCTCTCTCGGACATTCTATGTGGGTTGAAAAACATGAGCATTTAGTATAAGGTGGGTTTTCCAGTCCTTTAATCACATCTATGGTTTCAATGCATCTCCATATGTGTGTCTGTCACCTTAGCACGCAGTTTGGGTGCTTATCCACTCTAAATTCAAAAAAAGTCCTGTTTATACATACAAAAGTGACACAAGCCTTTTGGATGCAAAATTTCACTGGCAGATTCTGGAAGACAGAAGTTGCATTTTTATTCTGTATCTCTGTAGCATCACACAGCCCTTGCTGAAGGCAGGTGTTCCTAGGTGGTGAATTAATTAATATTAATATTAACATTAATTAACTAATATTGGCAAACCCAAATATGTTATTCTGCTGATCATAACCTTCTTGTCCTTTCCAGATTCTTCTTATAGATAAGATGTATCTGCTTTCTTGCTACCATTTTTTCTTGTTTAACCTAACTAAAACATACTGGCTTATGTTTTTCTGCAACAGTGACTTTTTTAATTTATCATTCTTCCCTTAATCTTTGTACTTTTTGTAAGCTCAATCATTAATTGTTTTTTCTTTCCAGATTCTTTATAAAAACATTAAATATTGTAGGAAAAACAGTGACTCCTTCAGAACCCTGCATCTGTTCATTGATGGATCCTTGTTTACAGTTATATTCTGAGATTTGGTATGCCTCCAAATTTTAGTTCCTTTAATACATATTATGTTCATTTTATTTTATATAGGTTTTAAAGCAAAAAGCAGTACAACATCAGTCAAACATTTTACAGAAATCTATTAGATCAATGCTATTATCTATACCAAGTGAACTAGCCTAAGCAGTAACAACAAGGTTTACTTTCTATATTCCACGTGTTGATTGGTACTAGTTTAATTATTTTTCACTACCTTCTTCTTAATGGAGACTCAGACTGTCCATTCAATTTTTCTGTCCTAGACTGACAAATGTCTAGAGCACCAGGATTAAGGTTATCTAAGTATTTCCTTTGTTTTTTTGAAGAGTTTCACACTTCTTCCTCAGAAGGTTCCCAGGTCTTTTCCAAAGTCAGACAAATATGAACAACTCTTCCAAGAGCTTCTCTAACCTCTTCTTAGAAATAAGTCATTTGGACATGCGGATTTAAAATCTCCTGGGTTTGTAATAGCTACTGTTTAACTTCTGGTTACTCAAATGGAAGCCATTTTATTCACTTGCCTGGAAGCCACCCAGTGTATATAACATTTGATTTTGCACATTGCAGAGAAATCTGCGCTATGGTTTAGTCTTGGGTTTGGGTACCATCATTTCTGGGCTTATCCTGGTCCAGTGCATCCAGTATGTTGCCATATTGTTGACTTTCAACTGTGCACTTCAGTAACACAACTAAAGAAAAGGTTTGAATCATTAACGCTTGCACTGACCAGGCAATTCTACAGATCATAAGCAATAAGCCACAACTAACAGTACCTGGGCTTAATTGGAAATGTCTTATGGCTGTGAATTTGGGAAAAAATGGCAAGGCAAAATTCCCTAATACTAAAGACTTGGCCTACCACCTATACTGGAGAGGATAAACAACAGGAAATCGTTGAAATAATAAAGAAAATCAGGAGATTCAGGTCTTTTACTAGTTGCAAAACCACAATGGTTTAAAAGTAATAGTATATGGAAATCTGTCATTATGAAGAATAACATTGCGATGAAAATGTTCAAGGTTACTCCAGTCATTATTGGTGTCTGCCATGGAGCTCTAGTCTGGATGTGATACACAAGAACTATCCACAGTGACTGAATACTGCAAAATGCTCCACACTTTTTTGGAGTGCCTTTGTACAAGCTCCAGGTGAGCAATCAGCATCTCTACCCTCAAAAAGCACAGCCTTCTGAAAGCATCTTACAACTTGCTATGTAGTGTCTTGAGCACAGGAAGGATCTTCATTAGACAGAGCAGCTACTATGCATGAGGGTGAGAGATATATCTTAAAAATAACAGAAGAATTCACATTTCTTGCATTTTTAAGCGTTTGCAAGTAGAAGTCACAGAAATTAGTCTCATTTCTTTCAGTGGAGTGGTCTGGCCTGCTTGCTCCTACAGACTGTCTTGCAAAACCTGGTACATGGAAAAGCATTGCTTGTTTCCCTTTAACCCTATGCAATTTAGTCAAAACCATGCTTTTTCTTCATTCCTTACTTCTTTCGATTTTTCCTTATTTCTCTCCTTGTTCTTTCATTCTTTCGTTCTTTCCCATTTCCTTGCTTATGTTCTCTCCTCCCAGTAATGACCCAGTGTTTAGCTGGGGGAAGGCAGGAGGTGTGGGGGCAGGACTGTGTTAATGCCCTAATTAAGTCTGTAGTTAGCTGATGGGAAAATCGTTGTCAGGAGAGCTGATAACAAGCATAAACATGACAAGCTTGTTTTGAAAAGTCATCCTGTCACTCTGTTTACTTATGCTACTGCATGCAGCTCCAAGCTACTGTCATATATGTTTATATTGATTCATCTGCATCACTTTCCTCCCCCCCCTTTTTTTTTTCTTTAAGGAATATAAATAAAAGCTTCACACATCTTGTATTTCAGGGGGTCAGGGAATGTCCACAGTAGAAGCATATATTCACTGAATTAAGGAATAATAGAGAATATGGAAGAGAAGGATCTGAAAAGGTGAGGAACTTCATACATCAGTTTTCATTTTCTGAATGACTTAAAGATGCCTTTGTCCATGCTTAATCTTATTGTGATATTTAAGTAATTCATTCGAAAAGTGTTAAATACGTGAGAAGTATATTTTACATATATTTTCAATAGAGAGCTGAAAGGGTTATATAATATAAGGAAGAGTAGCAGTGTATATAAAATATGTGACAGTCTCTCTGCCACAGCATACGCTGTGAGTGCAGTATTTCTCTCACAACTGGAACTGCAGCATTGCATGTGGTTCATTCCTGTGATAGCCCGTAAGCCTTCATGAGCTGTTCAAATTATTATCTGTGTGAAAGAGTCCTTCAGACCATTCGAGCTGTGGCATATAGTTTAAGATTTTTACTTTGGAGAAACCTGGCTTGATTTCCCAGAGTTGAAGACTTGCTACAGCATGAAAATTGAGGCAAATGATCAAGCTGTACACTCCTGAGCAATTCAGCATCAACACACTCCTGCGATCACTTCTGTGACTCTGTGATTCCTCTTCAGATAATCGCAGAAGTGACAATGTAAGGCTGAATACATGGCTCTGCAACTGGAAAGAGGTTTGTATTGCAGTGGCTTCACTTGATTTTTCTTTGGCTTAGGCAAAAGGAGTCAAGTTTCCAGTTAAAACATTCATTGCCTTCTTGTTGCTGTTTCCTCTCTTAACCACAGATGACTCATTACAGGTAAGTAACGTTTCAAATCAAGCTTTAATTATTTAGCTGACACAGGAGGAGTATGATTTGTCATTGTCCATCCAAAATAAAGACACTTCAACTACATTAACCTTTCTTTTGCAGTGGATGGGATTTTATCAGAAGTCATTTTATTTAAGGCATGTAAAGAAATAATTCCAAGAGCTAAGGAAAAAAGATTCATCACAGACTACCTAGTAAGAATGCTTTATAAAAAGAAATCTTGCTATGGACCTAGATTTTTAATTTCACTCTATCCCATGGGTCCTTAGGAGCGATTAAACCCTTGAACTTCCTCAAGGGTCTTCTGTCACCTGGAGGAACACTTCAGTGGGATTTATTTAATCTTACTTAGCCGTCAAACAAGTAGGTGCCTTGGCTGAGCTAGTCATCCAGAGACCCTCCTCACTAGCTTGTGAAAAGAGACAGGCTCCTCAAAAGGGTTTGTACTCAGCCCCTTCTGGCTTAGACACCCATTTTAGATTGGTATGAGCTGCCTTCTGGAAGGGCTTACCCCCTTCCCTGACTACACACAGAATCTGCAAGTTTAGACAGGAAGACTCACGTTGTCAGCTGAGTCAAATGAGATTAATGTCATCGTGTTTTCTGGGAGCAGGACCAGGCTTTCATCCTGTATATGTGTCAGCTACCAGAAAGCACCGAACATATTTAACTTTTATTAAGGAATGTCCATAACACTAAGCAGATTTTCTATGTGAATCATTGTCTTTATCCACTTGTCTTAAACGCAGTATTTATACAGATACCAAAGTGCCTCGTCTGCTCTCTGGCACTTGCTCTCACTATACTTCCTGGGTAGGGAAGGACATCTACCTACATTTTGCAAGCAGCAGATACTAAGAAACAGAGAGACTGAGGTTCAAGTCTACAAAATGTACTTGAGCACTACAACTGCTCCATGGCACTGCACCTCACTTTTAGATACTTGACTCCTGCGCAAAATCTACATCTCCAAGTTTGAATGTTCTTTGCCTACAGTCACACAGGAAGCTTCTGGTAGAAGACAGAATTGAGGTCTTTCAAATCTTAGCCTTTAAAAGCATCCTAATAACCAAGTTTTCAGTCTTTCCTTTTTTGAAGTGGGTGTGCTAGTATGCAGTGGCACTGAGTGACTTCACCCCTAAATTCACGTTACACTTCGCTATGTGCAGATAAATGGCTAAGTCCTGCCACCCCAGAACAAGCCCATCCATACACGAAGTAGCTAAACATCATTTGGCAGTTCTTTTCTTCACTGCAGCTGGAGCTCTTATTTCAGTAATCTTTCCTTTCTCACCTTTAACCATAGCCTATCCACAATTTAAACTTCTTCCATCAGTAATAAAAAAACAGTGACACATCTTCTCTCTAGCAATGTAGAAATACTAATAAAGCTATAATGCATCATAAGGGGAATGTCAGATGTGCAGTCACCTGCAGCAGTCACTACAGAAACAGCAATTTCTTTGTAACAGTGAAAGGAAATATATGAACATCACTAACATTTTTCTGAAGTTCAGTGTTGCCACCTCCCATGTCCTGGTCAAATGCCAGCCTGGGTAATTATACTCTGAATGCCCTAAATTCATCCCCTCTATAGTTCCAACTAGATAACTTATTGTAATGAGAGTAAGTAAAGAAAATTATGTACAGTAGCTAGGACTGATGTCAAAGAACAACTTCCATGCAGAAGACTCCCAATGCATCTTGCCAACCACAAGATCAATTCAGCTCTGGGTTATGCCAGCCCTTACAATCACAGCAGAAGATGCAAGATGTGACAGACAAGTGTGTGGTAGTCTGTGGTGGAACAAGTACCTCTGAAATGCTTTCTCTGCTGGGAAGCCATGATGAGTTAAGGTACCTCAAGTGTTGATTAACCAGGACAGGTAACTCATGGAGTCGTTCAAGAAGGAAAATTTCTCTGCAGTGCCAATGAGACATTAAAGCTTTCTCTGAGAAGACCTCATCAGTGTCTGAAAGATTTTCATGAAGTCTAATTGTCATTATGAGCACAGAGGATACAGTCATTACAATAGCAGAAATTGTAACCAGAGGACAGACAATATATTAAAGAAAAGCAAAGCTAGGTGAAGAATAGCATTTTCTTTTTAATCATCGTCAACACAAGGACCAAGAAAGTTTCTGTTGATGGAAAGGATCCCAGATGTTTCAGCAGATTTTGGATGAGGCCCTACAGGTTCTTCTCCTACACAATTTTCAAGTTGTGAAGAAAAAACAGAAGTTCTGTACTGCTTATAACTCATACTTGCTTAATGCTACAGAAAACTGACATCTAATGCTAAATTAGCAAGACTTTCATTTCACTTTTGTGTTTGTGAGCTGCACAGAATTATGATAGAAAAGGTTCATTAAATTCCTCTGGAGAATCGCCTGTAGATGGCTAAAGTGGCTCACATACTGTTTCTAATGCAAATGTGAAAGTTGATTATGGAAAAACACCTTCGTATAGGCATGGAACTATCCATGTTTGTGACATTTCTAAAGAGACCATATGTTCCACAGAAATTGTTTACAGCTTTACAGACTGACAAAGGTCAAAAATCACTGGTCAAGTAATACATAGATCTAATTGTACATCTTCCTTCAATGGAAGCCAATTTAGCCATCATGTGGCTAAATTCCCATCCACTTCTTTGAAGAGTTGCCCAGACATGAAAAGGCTCTCTCTCCTGTTATCTGACTGGTCTCCGGTGATTCATGTAAAAAAAGAAAAACTCAGAAAAACAAACAGCCTCTTAGAAATATTTAACAACACTAAATAGTCTTGTTTTTAAAGATGATTCTCTGCAGACAGAGTTACAGACATTAGCTCCGGGCAGCTGTTTATTGCCCACACAAGCACTGTGCTGCTGGGAAAATAAGGCAGCTCTTCTCTGAGAAATTAGGTGGGATGAAGAGCTTTGGTAGGACAGTAGGGAAGCAACAGAAATATCAGATCTTTTGTGAATCATTCAATCTCTTCTCTCTTTTGCAAAACAGCACTCCATGCCTTAATAGAGGTATAATCCATCATCCTTTTAAAACAATTTGCACCTATGTGGGATCATTCAGAGGAGGAGATCGAAATCATTTATATGTGCACACTGAGAAATGGATAAACGGGAAAAAAAAGAAACCCCAGGAAACTCTGTAACTTGTACTAATTTACTCAGTGAACTTATGGCAACAAAAAAAGAGAAAAGCCTGAATACTTGTCTCTGAACACACATACTAATTACTGCACTAGTTAAACTGATCTGACTAGGAGCAGTTTTGAACCCATATACTTGAAAAAAAGTCTGTCCAAGAACATATTTTAAGTGCAAATGAGTCAATAAACAAAACATGGAGTACAACAAAGGGTCATGCCCTAACTGTTTATGTTGGAAAAACAGCCTAAAAACTGACTGAGACCAAAGTACAGTATGTTTGTAGGCAAAGCAAATACTTGGTGACAATGCAGGCAACTGAAACAAACCATGGGGTAGGAATAAAGATTTGTTTATTTTCCCAGGAGAGAGGGCAGACAGTAATACAAAAATTATATAAGTTAAATGATGCTCCCTTACAACATAAAGAAATAACATATTATTTTCCTCCTTTGTTAGAATTTCTGTGTGACAAGGCAAGCTTTTAGGATACTATAGACTTTAAACACCTAAGAGCACATCTGAGGATACGGATACGCATCTAAATAATTGGATGCCTTTTCACATCACACTGTTAGAACAATATAATCAGTGTCAGTTAACATCTGCTTTGAATTACTGTTCCTCTGGTTAGTACCCGGTAAACTCATTAGACTTAGATGCTGTGTTTGTGACTACATATATTACTAGGATGGTGAGTAAGAAAGCTTTATTTAAGATAAACAGAAAAGTTAGCACATATTTGCTACTGGAATACAAATAATGCTAGTTAGTCCTGTTTTCTTATCATACATGTGTGTGTCTGTGTTGTAGCAGTGTCCCAGCTGGTGGAAGATACAGATGAGACAAACTCAGAAATAAATATTTTTAATAAATAAGGCCCATTTTTCAGACAGAGCAGCCATTGACTTCAGCACTATTTCAATGCTGACAACAGGACAGACTAAAATGATTAATCACTATAACTACCATAACTTCTCAGTGTTATGCACTCTTTTGCAAAGTTATGTCTGTAAGTATTTTTGTTTATTTGTCCTAAGCACTGGCCTTCTTTCTTTAATACAGCGCTGCCAGATCTTGAGGTTTTGTCACAAATGTCACATTCATTTGAAAACTGTGTGGTAGAATCATGTGAATATATAAGAATTTAACATTTTCTTCTTTTTTAATTGTTTATTTTTTGAGTTTTATGTACATCAAGTGTAATGAAAAGGAGAGTCAAAATCCAACTAAAGAAATATCTAACATAATTTTCAATCTCACAGTCTGTAAATTTAACATTATTGGTTTAGATAGCCTGGCTCATAACCTTGCAGAACATTTGTGTGGGCCATGTAGTAATAGCTTCCTGCTGCCCTAGAAACCTTCATGTCTTTGCAATTTTGGAGCCAACCTATGTTGGGCAGATATTTATGCTAGACAGAGTGTTATTTGCTTTGGCACAAAGCGATGAACCACCAGAGTGCCAGGTAACCTGGGCCCTTGTAATGAAAAACCCTTTGCAAGACCACTACTTTCTTCCTGCCTAATGTCACAACAAAGTGCCTTATTTGTATGCTAAGTAAGTATCTAAATCCAGGATTCCTGTTTTGGGATGATAAAATCACTGAGTCTTGACATGGGCTAGCTCTTCCTGAGAGCACTGGTCCACTCCAGAAGGCTGATGACTGAAAACAGAAATAAAGATTTGCCAGTCCATTCCGTGTTTACCCTCTCTTCCAAGAGTGAAGCTGTGGCTGTGCTGGTAGCACACTGCACAGCACAGTGCTGAAGAACTGATGTTCATGACATACAGACAGGAGGGGGTTGCTGGTTTTGTTTGGTGGGAGGATTTCAGACACGACCTAGTACACTTACATGGCCTGACTGTCCTTCTGTGGTTGCAGTGCATTAGGAGTGTTACTGTCACTTAATTTCATCTAAACTGAATACGGCTTGGGCATGGAGACTTCTCTGTAATGCAAATCAAAGCATAGTAAATGGGGAGAAGGCAAATGAAATCCTGGTCTGAACTACTGTGTTACTCTGGGCACATCCTGAGCTGTAAGAGGTGAAGGATGCAGCTTACTGGCAATGTAAACTAATCTAAGCCAGAGTTGTTGTAGTCCTACCCCACAGCGATTTTCCCCATGACCCACTTTTTATTTCTCCTCTATTATGTTGCCAAGGTGCTCGCCTGGCAAAGCACCATGGTTTCAGGGTATTCAAAAGGATAAAAAACCAACCAACCAAACAAACAAAACCCAAAAAACCAAACCACAAACAAACAAAAAAACAACCAAAAAACAACAACCAAAAAAACCAAACAAAAACCCAACCAAACAAAAACCCACAACTCTTTCTCTATTTGCTCCAGTGTTTTTCCTCTTTTCCTTTCAAACCCAGGGCAATATGGAGTCAGAAGAGGTCCAGTGCTCAAGGTGCAAACAGTCACCTGGTGTTAGAGGTCAGTTGAAGGACCTCGAGGACAAGGGCCAAAGCAGACCTGACTGGCTTATGATCAACACAGAGGACTGTGTCTTTAGATTGGAGATCAAATTCACTAAAGAAGTAGGAACAGGACACTCTGAAAACATCTGTGCCTAGTATCGCCATGGTGCAACACAGCAATATTTAGAGATATCAGTCCAAGCCCAAAAGCAGACTTTATAACTGAGGTGCTCACTAATTTGACTTTCTCTGCTATCTCTCCACTGAATACTTTAACTGAATCCTCAGTTTCTCCTTCTGTACTCAGGTTTTCTCCCTCCTGGAATTATTGCCCTGAACACCATCCTATGGCCTGGCAAAAAGGTTTCTATGAGAAAGTCAACAGCTTTCACCATCACTTGACAGCATGATACTTCATTTCTGCCCCTCTCCAAAGTAAGGGGGCAGTGAAAAGAATTCCTCCTTAGTTTACACTTGTATATAAGAATACTCTTAGGCGTTCCCCATTCTGTAACCACACAAAGACTGTGAAGTTTACAAAAGTCTCCCAAGGTGCTATTTTCTCTCTTGCTAAGGTTTTCCCCTGTCTCACTGATGGAGTTATTGTATAAATTTCACATGGAATCATACAAAAATAACAATAAGAGCTTTGCACATACCTAACAAGAAAATCAGGATGCTATGTCTCTTCCTGACAGAGATGAGTTAGAGCTTAATGGTAGTTCATGGTACCAAGCATAAAAGGCCTGTATAGAATAGGTGTAAATATGATGGCACTTACCTTTTATCCCAAAACTAAGATTCCAGTCCACTGCTTTTACAGTTCCTCAGGTGGGACATCAGCACTTCAGTGAAGAGATTTAACTCCTTCAACAGGAAACTGAATGGCTGTTACGATAGGTCTAACAGGTATTTTATCACTAGTGTTAAATATTTTATTGTTTCTTTTTTAATAGTTTTGTGAAATGCAGTTTCCTCTGCCTCCACATTCCCTACTATGCAAAGTTTCCCAGTGTTCTTTATATCAGTGACAATTTGATATATGGTAGATAAACCTTGCTAACTCCTTCTTCACTAGTCCATAAAGTCCAATTGGTCACACTAAACCGAAAAAAAAAAAAAAAATCTAGTATGTGACTCTGGATCACAGTTATAAATCATACCAGCTTTCAGGCCAAACCTTGTCCAGACTGATTTGCATCAGCAATATTTCTACACTTGAAACATTTTATATTTTTTTTATTAAACAGTGGATTGTCATTACTATTATTTGAACACACAACATCTCTGTACATAAACAACATAGTCATTTTGGTTTCTATAGTTCATTACAAGTGTTCCCAAGAAAGAGGACGTGTTTTGAAATTATGGTGATTCTCATTCTTAACCTGCACTGCCCTCATTAAATGTTTAATGAGGGAGTGGTTTGCCTGTTTACTTCTCAGTATGACCTTTTCCCAATCAGTATGAATCTTCACTCATTTGTGTGAATGAGGAAAACCAAGATTTTAACTCTTGTGATTCTTCTTCTGAATGTCACAAGTTGTTTACAAATGTCAGTAGCTGAAGACAAATAAGATTTCTGAAGAATGTCAGGTGACTGGGAGGGTGTGGGAGTCCTTGTGGTGGGCTGCTGCCTTCCCTCTGGCCATCCTGCTCAGAGCCCCGGATGGATTCAAGGAGCAGTGTAGTGGTATTCCCTCTTCTGCTCTCCCGTCTGTCCAAATTACCTTGCAATATTCAATTCAACTTTTTGACCAGGACCAGATCTTGACCTGTTCTTCTTATGAAGTTCCCTCCTTTAGACCTAAGATTTAATTCTTCAATAGCAGCCAGCTCGGAGCACATCATTCCGCAACAAAATAGGATTTCTTTTTTTCCCCATAAGCTTTCCTTTACGTTTAGATGCATTAAATATAATCTGTGATTGAATTGCCTAGTCAATCAATACCAGGATGTGCTTGTGAAATACTCAGAAGTTAAATTTTGGTTTTATTGTCCTGCATAACCCAGTATCATCAGAGAATTTTGCCTCTTCACCAGTCACTCACTCCCTTTTTCTAATTCTTTATTGCTTTCTTGAACAACACAGACCCAAGCAGAGATCCCTGTGGGAATTCAGTGTTGATCTTATTCCACTTAAAGCTGACCACATATTTCTACTTTGAGTTTCTTTCATTTTAACCAGTTTTATCCACATGAAAAAATTCCCTGTTTTCCCATTACCATTTGTTTAAAGGACATCAGTGAGCAACTTTTTTAGAAATTCATCTAAACTGACATGTAACTCCTTTACAAGGCAATTTTAGCTTTTATTCACCGTAATTCGGGGTACAGACACACTTAGAAATGACATAATTCTCATAATATTTGGGGGAATTTTGATCAGCTCTTGTTTCTTTCTGCTGTTTCCTATAATTTATGGTACCTGTAACTGGAAATATGGTGATCTGTATAACAGAGTGTCCTTTACTGTTACAGTCTCCTTCCTTCAGACAAGTCAGAATGTGTAAGACACCCAGCAATAAGCCAGATGATTTATTATGCTGTTTGTTAATTACAGTCTATTAATGGCTTTATAGAGCAAATTTATGTTATGTTGGTGTGCTAAGCCTGCTTGAAGGTATATTCAGAAAGCCAAATAAATAGTCAATCTCACAGTAGTCAATCTAATTTCAGAGATCCATTTGAAAATGGGGGAGAAAAAGGAATGGAGATGAACTGTGTTAATTCATCCCTATAATATATTACATCTGCTGCTTGTAAAGATACTCATATTACAGATCATGTACGCCTCCTTTAATAGTGTTCAGTTTATATACCAATTGGTGGAGTAAATTCAGAGAAACGCACTCTACTTGAAGTTACAGATTTAGCTTTGCCCTTCACCTCCCAGTTTTTCTCAAAATGTTGCCTTTTCGTAGTTGGAGGGGACTAAATCTGAGTGAAAACACCAAGAATTATACATTAAAAAAAAAAAAAAAAGCCAAAAAAGAGGCAGTAGAACTTATGTTCATTTCTCTCTGTTCTCCCCTGAAATCTCAGTTAAATGGTTTTGCAGCTGGACTTTCTGAGTGCCAAGTCCTTTCCAGAAAACATTTGCAAAACTGCTCCTGAAGATGGTTTTAAAAGATAAGGCTGAAAATTCTTAGTGCTTAGTGAACAGATGGAGAGGATACCACAGGAGAGATAAGAGGAAGAATAGGCATTCAGAATGACCAGAGCTAAGGTAAACAACTAGTTTACCAGCCCCCCCAGGCCTAAAAGAACCAAAAGCAGGTGTGGAAAAAGAAAAAGAGAGAATAATTAAAAATGGAAAAGCCCTTAATACAGTTTAACAATGTCAAAAAGAAAATAAGTCTTCTCATGGAAAAACTTTAGCTGAAAAAAAAAAAATCAATAGTTGCTCAGACCACAATTTGTTTTAAACATGTCAATTCTGTCTATACTGATATTAACCAAGCATAAGTAATAACCAATTCACTGAACCTTCACAAACATACAAGAGCAGTATTAGACCATGTCAAGCCATCTGAGACTAATTTGAAGTCTGCAGGGTATAGGACTTGGAAGACTTAAATTTTGTATCATTGGACTGGAAAAACTTCTGACAGTATCATGGCCCCATGTGTTTATTACAATGTGCACAAAAATATATACATACTAAAGATGGAAAAACTGCAATGTTGAGATTTCACTGTTAGGTGAAGTGGTAAACTAAAATATGATGACAGACTTTTTTTTTTGTTTTTTTGTTGTTGTTGTTGTGGTGGGTTTTTTTCCAGCACAGGTCTTGTGGAAAGTTGTTAGAATTGGTTTTATTTTTAACTTTTTGCAAAGGGTTTATTTGTACAACCTTTCCTCAGTAAATCTGTGATTTGGGGCACCTTGGAGAAATTTGAAAAATTATACACAGGAATCCCACTAGAAGTCATTTTTCTTGAAGTAGTCTCTCAATATCGCTTCTGTAGGAGTTGATACTCTGAGTCAGGTAAGGACATGTTCCTAGAGCCTATCTGGTAATTAAGAGAGTGATTCTGACTGTATCACTCCACCTGAGATAGCCTCTGAAAATTAACATTGCAAGCCTATGGGTTAAATCCTGAAACTGTTCCTCTGGTGGAAGGAAAGAATAGGCCTAGATGACTTTTCAAAGATGACTAGACAACCAGGCTAGGGAAGTCAAACAATATAGAGGACAGCTTCAAAGAGAGCTCAAGATGCCATATGATCGCTTTTTCAATCACCAACAGCATGAAACCTTGCAAAGTTGTCTTCTGCAAGTCTTACATCTCAAGAAACTGAGAACCTTGAAATCTCGTCTTCCTTCCCATGTCCTGCACTAAGTTACAAAATCCACTGAGAGATGAGTAAAAGTTGTACGGTATCCTATGTCAGATCATCCAGAGTTGAAAACATCCTAGTCCATCAGCAGAAGAGGTAAATATGCCGTACAGGATTGCACTTGTGCTGGCTCCTGCAGCTGTATTCTGAAGACTTTCTTTTAGGCTACCTGATAAACTCTTATGCTTTAATCTGTAAAGTAATGTATACTATGTTTAAGGGAAAACAAAGGAATGAAGAGCTTGTGCGTATGTTGCTGATTAAAACCACAAATTGATATGTTCAAGGAAGATGTTAATGCTAAAGATGACTGGGTTGATTTAACGTATTGCTAGTCCTATCATATTGCTGGTTAACCGCCTTCTGTAGAGGATTAAATTAAGGATGCAAATAGGTCTGTCATATTCTGTGGTTGCACAACTGCTCTGTTTGGTGGCAGGAACATGTAGCCTGAGAAGGGCAGAGCAAGACTCCCCTGGAAGGGGCTGTCTGCATTTAGGCTGAACTAAGTGTACCTTAAACCAGCCTCTCCACTTGCCAGTTCAGCTTTGGGCTATGTCTTGGCTTGAGGACAGCAATTAGTGACCATTCTGAACAGACTATTCTTCATGGTCTTTGAGCATCCCACACCAGTTTTAGCTCAGCTTACAAATTAGGCAAACTAAAATTCATACTGAGAGGTAAAAATTCTGAATCCAAAGCCAGACTGCTCACTTTAGTAGGTAAGTGCTAGTCAGTCAGGATTAACTCCATGGACACTGTGTAAAATCTGGGTGTGGAAAGAGCAATCGCAGTTTTAATGCAAGTTAGCAGTTATAAAATCATAGAATAATCTAGTTTGGAAGGGGTCTCTGGAGGTCAGAAAGTCCAACTCCTTTTTCACAACAGGGCCAACTTCAAAGTCAGATCATGTTATTCTGTGCCTTGTCCATCTGAGTTTTCAGTATCTCCAATGACATCCAAAGTACCTTGGTACTACTGTGAATGGCTCTGTTTACATCAAAAAGTTACTATGCTAGTAAATGCTTGCTAACACATGATTAAGGGAAGATTGTTGTTGTTGTTATGTGCATGGACTTACTCTAAAGGATTATGGATTCCAGAGATAAAAGAGACAAATCTTACCCTCTTTAAATTCTAATATGATTTCAGATTTCCCTTCCTTCACTTGTCAACATTTATCATAATCTTGAAGAGTTTGAGTCAGTTCTGGGAAGTCTGGTGTGAGATGGGAATGGACTTCAGCATGTATTAACATTAAAGAGATATTGAAAACTGTTTCAATGTGTGTTTTTCTTTCCTTCAAAATGAAACAAACAAATAAACAAACAGTATCCAGCACCCCATGTCCTGGAAGTGAGGTACCTCTATGGGAAAATGGAGCTTGATCCCATCAGCTAAGAGAAGAAATTAAAGTCAAACTAGAATAAGGAAGCTAACTGCTGAGTGCAAGGTAAACAAGATGACTGTCATGATCAGTCCTCCTGCAGTCTCTCTCTGAAGGGAAACAGCCACCATTCCCACATTGCGCTCTGTAGGAAAAGCCCATTTGCCACGATAGATGTAGCAGAACCTGATGAGCTCAGGCTGAGAAAGACCATGATCTGAAAAACTTCATTTTACAAACCCAAAATGTTTCTGCAGAGCAAAATTTGAACTTTTCAAGGAGCTGTCGTAGAAAAAAATATCAGTGTTACTGAATGTTTCTACCATTCAGTAGCAGCCAAACTGGAGAGTGGAAGACGTAAAATGTTATGCATTTATATGCCCACTTAGCATATTTTAATTTTTTTAATGTATTTTCTACTATTTTTTTTTACATGCGTTTAATCTTAACAATCTTGCTAGCCAAAATTCCCCCAGATGCATATATTCAGTGCTGTGTACACTCATTTTCAGATAGGCTTACGTGAGATGGTGACAGAAAGGTCAAATTATGTTTGCACAATATTTTTTAGCCAAGGGAAAATGCAGGATGCATAACAAGGTAGGGGAAAAAAAAGAAAAATGACCTGGACAGGACTTGATCAAATGGATATCAGATATTGATATACTTCTATCTTTGTTTTCACTGCAGGATTGGAACAATAAGCAAGTTCCTTAAGCATTAGATTAGGAGGGCTGGATTAAAGAAAATAGGTGGCAACAATGCACTCCTTGAATGTAATTTAAAGTTGTAAATTATTTAATTTGGTCTATATTCAAAGTCAAAGTAAAATTGCTCTGAATTTCAAATGTCAGATCCAGAATAAGATTTGAATTCTTAAAAACACAAAAAAATTAGATCAAAGCTCTTAAAGTAGGTTATTATTTCAGTGGGTAAAACTGAGAGGAGGTTAAAATATGAACTGGATATCAGATCCATGCATTTGTAGTGTATTACAAACAGCAGTTTTCATATCTCTAAAATGTATTTTTCTTATCTGATCATGTCCCTGATGCAGTTCCAGTGATGAACTGAAATTTTATCATGGTGACATTACAGAAAGATATTACGCTGCATTCTGAACTTGGTTTTGTATATGGATTTTTATGGCTACAATTACTATGAATTTCTGATCTACATTTTTTGAAATACTCTAATGTCTACACATCTGAGAACTGATTCTGAATGTTTTAGGACAATTCTCATTATTTATCAGTGAGAATAATTCACTCAGTATAATCCCTTCACAGTTTAAAATTTTCTTCCAATGAGAATAGTGATAAGAAATGTGTGCAGCTGATGACCTTAGATTTCAAAATATTTCATAGCAGATGCATTTTTACAATGGAGAAACAGGCACATAAGGTGACATAATGTAATAAAGATCACTAAGCAAGTCCAGGACAGACTTTGAAATGGGGAAATAAGATTCTTCATTCCTAAGACAGTTTATGCATGGATGATGCTGATTGCCTATTGTAATATTGTTATTATTTATAAGAGTATTTCCTCTGTTCAGTAGGAAGAGGCTATATTATTTTTATTTCTGTGGATTACAATGAAATAAAGAACCCAAATGTTCTAAGGTATAGCTTGGATTTGAAGCAAGAAGAATCAAAGCAGTACAATTCACTTCTATGTTTTAAAGGCTTCTTCAATTACTTTGATGTTACAGGAGGAAAACTTCAATCATGACTTGTTTTCTTCTAAAAAGAGCTTGACTGACAGCTCATGGAAACTGTGTCCTCCATTAGTCAACAGAAGAAACATAGCAAGGTTCTTGTAGTTTCTGTCGACACAGTTAAGTGCAGTAATTGATAACAGCTTCATTGATGGCTTTAATTATTTATATATTTGTCCACTATAAATACAACTGGAACTTAAATTTTATTATGGAAAAAAGTGCACTAACAAGATCTTGCCCAGTTATTAGTAATCTGGGAGAGCTTCAAAACATGATTTTACAACAGCAGTCTTCCTGTCTCATTGGCAGGCAGCAGGGTCATTCTGAAGAAGTTTTAAGTTACGCAAAGATGAAAATGGATGACTATCCAAAACAATATCTCATAATTTTGTCAGTAAAATGAAATAAGAAAAATATCTGAGTAAACACCTTTCTGGTACTAAAACATCAAAGACAGTAGATCTAAGCATAGCTTAAGATGCCTGATACTTAGGAACTCTAATCTAATAACATAAAATGCAACTGTTTGAATTAAGATTTTTGTTGAACCCTAAAACCAAGACAATGTGTTCAGTCACTGATCTTGTCTAGTCCCCTTCTGGGAAAATTCAGCTCAAGGAGCACTAGACTGGATTAAATTAGTAAGTAATGAGGTCCTGATAGAGGAATCAAAGAGTGGGCTGGGTAGAACACGTTGGAGTCAATAGGACAGCTGAGTAAGAATAGTGATGTGCTCTCTCACTTTTAGCATTGCTAGGAATATTTTAATTTAGGCTTGGTCCGTGAAAGAGTCTTTTCATTGAAAGAGGTCTTGAAAAACCGCCAAGTCAATTTATTCCCATTGCAAGGCCTTTTTCACTGGCAGTCTCTCATTGTTGCTGAGATAAGTAGAACAAAGGAAATATTTTACAGGGACCTCCAAACTAATTGTGGATAGAATAGAAATTAGATTAGAGAACTCTCCAATTAGAGAAGATTACTGCTGCACAGAAGCAGTCTTTTCTAGGGTAGAAGCCCTCACACCTCTGACTTTCTCCTATTTACCTTCTGAAAATATTTTCATTTCATTGTCCCTTCTGTCCTAAGTCTCACAGTTGCCCACCTCCATACACAATGCCCCAGAATCACCCTTTGCATACTCTTCATATCTTCAAACTTTCCCCTCATTTTCCCAACGTCATTTCTGCTTAATCCTTCCCTCTCACCTCAATAACTCCCTGCCTTCCTCCCTCTCTGTCACCCCAGAACTGGACTTATACACGGACGCTAATTACATTTAAAAGGGATCACAATCTCTTTATATTAAAGGAAAGACCTAACATCCTCAAAAGCACACTGCTATAAGTAACGTGCTCTCACTTTACTGTCCCAGTTTAAATACCTGTTTACTACAGATCCTCCCAGTTCATCCAGTCCTCCCTCTTACTACTGCCCCACAGCCAAAAATTCCCCAGGAAAGACTCCTCTTGCAGGTCCCCTGTCCCCTCCAAACAGCAACCACTATTGAGTTTGGAGTTGTCTGAATTATCTGTGCAAGCTGACGGCCCCTCAGTCCCAGTGACCACCAGCACCCCCTGCCCTTCTTTCCCAGGCTTTGATGTTACTGTCAGCATGCCCACCTGCCTGCCTCCTCCTGCAGAAACCAAACTTCAGCTCCTGCGTCTGGCTGGGTCTCTGCCACCTGAGGCACATTCAGTAACAATCCATCCAAACAGGGCTCTGACAGCTGAAACAAGAGACCATGTTAGAAAAAAAAGAAGTATTATAATCCTATATCCTCAGTTTGCCACTCTTTATCCAATACCAAATAAGCTTATTACAACAGGAGTATGCATCTTGTGCTCTCCTGGCAATACTGAATTAAATCCAGACAACTCAAGGAGACCATTCAGGAGGGAATTTAAAAGAAGGGATTGCATTAGCTGAATGGAGAACTGAGAAAGGCATAAACAAGTATTTCATCAAAGACAGGGTCAGGGTGAGGGCAAACTCTGGCAAGGATCCAACCGTAGTGATAAACCAGAGGGAGATGCTGGTGGAAGAAAATGGTCAGGGTCAGCTATGACAATGAGATTTCTCACTTGGGGAGAAAAAAAGGTCTAGAGACACAAGAAAACTTTAGCCTAATTAACGACTCTCCTTGTGGAAAAACTGGTACCAAAATAACATAGTTTAATTATTATCACCATCACGACAGGAACCCATATATCTTTAACCTCCTATAGAGTTAGTAACACAGTCCAGCCCTGCAGCATTTCCACAGGACTGCCTCCCTCCATCCAAGCTGACACAGCAAAGTACTTCATAGTTCCCACCATGGAGATAGTGCACAGCCCAGGCAGTGGCTCCCCTCTTCTCTGGAAAAGGCAGCGCTGGGGGTGGACCTGGTCCTTTGCCTTGGAGATGCCATCTGGACATCACTGAACCAAGCTGTGAAATGCTGAGATGAACAAGTGGAGCAGGTTTGTTTGTTTAAGGTCATGCCTGAAATGCTGTAAAGTAATGCATTTTCAGCTTGTTTTGAGCTCCCTGCATGCTCTGTGACAGAGATTCATAGCGTCCCTGTACTTCACAAATCCTTTTAGAGAGGGAAGAGCAGTGAATAACAAAATGCCTTGAGCTGAAACAGGACCTCATTTCACTGTCTTTACCTAAGCTGTTAAATGAGCATTTGCAACTCAAAAGATAAACTTGACACAATTGCTGGATTCCAATTAGGTTACCCGAGGAGTAGGTACCACTCACATTAAGTAAAAATATGGAAATCTGACCCAAAGACTTCTTTAGTAGAGACTGGGTTACAGAAGAGTGCAGCCCAAAAAGTAAAGTAGTGCAGGTATAAAGTGCAAACTAGTTTATGAAAAATTTGTGCCCTCCCCTCCTTTTTCTCAAGATATTTTAATTTTTCAGCATTTTGGCAGTATCGATAAGGACTGCCACTGTAACTTTAATTCCCATGTTCTGGAGACCAAGGAGAAAGAAAACCAGAAAACTCTGGGGAATAGTTCTTCTGGTAGAACTGAGACCTGAATCCAGCCACATATACCAGCCTGGTGATGTCTGATACAACCCATTAAAAATGCCCCGTATAGTCTATAAATTACACCTGTGAAAATGGAACCAAATCCTTTTAATGTGCTTTCCTCAAGAACATATTTTTATGTACGTCTGGGTGTTTGCCTAAGCCCATATGTTATTACTTAACCTCTGAATCTATCAGGTATATGGACAATAAAATCTACAAAAGTTAAAGCCTAATTTAGCAAAAATTGGTCTGGTTTCCCTGAATTTCCTGTACTTTTTAAAGCAAGCATTAGCTTTGTTACCTGGAGCGCCTGCAATTGTGAGTGTTCCTGAGCAGCTTACAGCATAGGAAATAAAAGGTGTTACAGAGTTTCAGTATAAAAATTCATGTCACATTAAGATCTCTTTTTCATTATTTATTTATGTTATTTGTGAGACAAGAAACTATGCAGCCCAGTGGCAATCAGGTACAGAGCATGGTACCTTTACTACCTCACTTTGTTAACCCTCTTACTCCTGGACAGAAAACAATTAGCCGAGATGGGTCTGGAGAGGCCAGGCCCTGGGCAGGGGTGCTGAGTGAGAGGTGGCAGAGGGGAATTATGGATTATCATAACAAAATCTATGCTTAACAAACGTGAAAAAAGGAATGCTTGGGCAAACTTGAGTAATGATCTGTTTGATTTTGCAATTTTTTCCACTGCTTAATAAATAGAGTACTTTAAAGGTTCAATATTTTACCTTTAAAACCATTGGTGGCACAGTGAGTATCCAGAATATTAATATAGCTACTGATGGAGAAAGTAGCAAGGAACTGAAAAGAGAAAGGGATGAACATCAACACTTTTTTCTGATAATGAAGAATTTTTAAATTATTTTGAAAAAAAATTACTGCTGCACACAGTATTGCCTGATGTTTTAAATAGATGACATAATGAGAGAAATATCCTATGGTATAATTGCTTTCATTGTGCATATTCAAGTCAGGCGTTTAGCTGCCAATTTTAACAAGTAAAAAAAGTGAAATCCCTACCAAAGCCATTTCTCCTCATTCAGGAAGCTTCCTTGGGGGTTGGAATTTTTAGAGGGGAAAAGAAGAAAACAGGACTTCCTCCTTATTTTTGTTTTGTTTTCAATCTTTTTACTGCATCATAGTTTTCAATATTGCTGAGAAATTGCATGAGGTCAAATTCAGAAGTGAAGCAAAATTTTATATAAGGTGCCTGACACCAAAACTTCATCTAGCTGTCATAGAAGTCATTAGGAACTATATAAGCTTCTTAAACACCCAGAAAGGACTGAAATTTTCATACACATACATGGGACCAATCTGCTGCTGGCACATAGCCAGTATATTTAAAGATGATTTAAAGATTTACATTCTGAGAAGCCAAAGAGGAGATGTAAAAGTCTGAGTTCTTGTCACTTCTCAAATGCAGACCTACCTACAACTTACATAACTGAAAGGCAACATTAGGGAACTTTTTTGTGCCTAAGAAAAAATCAGTTTACAGAATGCCACCTTACATAGTACTAAAGTAAAACATTGCTCTCACAATCATTTCCCTAAATTTTGACTCACTAGTGCCTATCTCAAAAAGTAATTTCTTGTCAATCTTTATGCAATAGGCATGTAAAAACAACTTAGGACTTACCTGCTCAGGTGCGTAACGGATGGCAGATGCTACAACCATCATATAGGGGGGTTTTATTTCAGTCTTGTAAATTGAGTTAATCTGGAGAAGAAAGTTCAGGGACACCCTAAAAACCAGCACAGGCTCTAATAACTGCTTGTTTTTCAAGCTTTATTACTTTTGCTCACCATAACACTCATTTCCGTCACTGTCTGTTGTTCCAACACAGTTATTCTTTACTAGATTACTTTACAATTTTTTATTAGATTCCAACTTTTTCAGAAACATCTTTCTCTCCTTTCCCTCCCATCGCTAATGTAAAAAAAGAATGGAAGAAACCCCTTCATATCAGTAATTTGAAATTACATCGTGAGAAGCACATGGGAGAGTAATCTGTGAAAACCATTCCTTGGAGGTGGACTAAAAAAACGGTTGTGCAGGTAAATGGGAAAAAAATTGAAATATAGGTTCCATGCATTTGTTCCTATGTAAATAAGGTTGAAATCTTCTTACTGTAAATTAAGAAGGTGCACTCATTATAAACAAGATCAAGTTGCTTCTTAAAGAGTGACCAGTTTTAAAACTACAGAGTCAAATATGTAAGTATCACATTAGCCTGGGTGTTTAGGATTTAAAATTGTATAAAATTTCCCAGAAAAAGTTGACCTTTCATTAAAGTACCCAACCTCAATATTTGCCACCTGAGAGCCAGAACTTTTCAGATTCTGGATATTCCTGTACTAGAAAAGGGATACAAACAGGTCAAGGTTTGGGTTTTGCAGAATCTTTGCCACAGTTTTAACCTGAATAAAAGACAGGTCATAGTTTTGGCCAGGTCTGAACGTATTTTAAAAGTTATTAAAAGTGTATATGCTCACCAAGGGCAAGATCCCAGTTTAGCCATTACAATGCTGAAACACAGCACAATTTTGACTGCTTAGAGTACCAGTATTATGCTTTTAAGCTCACTATACACACAATGAGATGAAATACACCTCCGAAAGAAAAATCTTTTTTTCTAACATTTTTAGTTGCAATCTCTATGTGCAAAAACAGGGCAGGGTTTCTGATGCCAAAGTACACTGTAATGACCCTATAGCTACTACTTAAGGGAAGCACTAAGTGGAGGGTTCCTGAGATGGCTGTGAATGTATGTACTTGGGATCTTGAATGCCAAGCTCTGTCAGTTAGCCCCTGTCTCAGGAGAACTCTCTCCCTTTTCGATATATCTGTTTTCAACTCTGAAAAACAAGGAATCAGATAAAAGTCTAGAATGTTGCATAGTATGGACAGAATCAGTAAGATATGCGAAATAACTCTTTACTTGATATTGCCAGGATTGCATATATTTTTTTAAATATAACCAAAAGTGATTTAGATGCATAATACAGTAAACAAAGCTGCATTGGCAATAGGATACATGATATGACCTAAAAAGTTTCCATTTTCTAAATCCAGAGATATATATATGCAACCTGCAATTTACACTTTAATTATCACCTAGAGAACCTATTTATTCCAAATTGACTCCTGTGACTTGAATCAGACTGAGTAGAGTGTATATTGTTCAAGTTCTCAATGAATTTATGAGATCATGTTCATCCTCATTTTAAGCATTCATTAGCACTCAACCCTTAATTAAAGCATTCATGTTGATCAATGTTGCTGCACTATGTGAAGTATTTAGAATCGATCAGCCACAAACTCTAGAACCATTATAAAATCATCTAAAAATTGCCTACATCTTTTCCTCCTACCGCAAGCCCATGCCAGGAAGGGGGACCAGAATTGTTCCACTCAGTGTTAGTCCTGCACCATCAAGCGGTATGCCCTTTTGTGCATAATAACTGTGTGAGAAAAATAGTGCACATCAGAAATTATTTTACCAAAGGATAACATGAAACAATCAGTATATTATAAACTTGTGTCTTAATATTTCCTTGTTATGTCAATATATAAAAAGAGATCCTTAAAATACTAGTCTAAAATAGTTTAAAAGCACCTCATAAAATTAACAGTCCTACCAAGTGTTTATGACAGCAAACCCCAGATTTAATAACACTGTGGTTAAAGGAAGTTGTATACTTAAGATATTATTTACAGAAAGAAAAGACCAGTTCCATTTTTATGAGAAAGGTGTTTTTCTTTTTCAGGACAGTAGCTTATTATCTTCCCACAACTTTTGGGTTGTGTCAGACAATGAAAGAGGCCTGATGCTAGACATTGTAAAGCCCTGAAATAATTTGCATTTGTTTTGTAACTGAATTTCTATGCAAATGTACAGCATTCAGCTTAACATCAGCAGTTTTAAATCCAGTAAGTAGAGACACTTTCTGAGACTTTGTCAAAGGGAAAGGATTAGAAGATTTAAACTTGACTGAAATGCTGGTGGAGTATAACTCATCTGAAGAAGTTACAGGAGCTTAAAAAGTCACTTTTTTTTTTTTTAAATTTTTCTGAACCTCTCCTTCTACTCAAAATAAAAAAGTGCTTTTTGTACCTTGTGAGCTGTAGAAATGTTTTCCTTTTTCTTTTTCTTTTTTTTCTTTCCTTTAATTCTTTCCAGGCAATAGTAAAACAGCTTATCATTAGTCTGTGCACACCTATAGTCCAGTCATCTAGATTCTCTTTCCAAACTTGCTTGTTCCATAACACTGCTCAAATTCATTTTTCATCTGTCACGTTTTTATAAGACACATTTGTGCTTTCAGGAAATCTTTGGCCATTGATAGCTTGCTTAACCCAGGACAGGGTGAAGGAAACACACAGATACAATCCAACACAATTTTCTGGTAGCCAAAAGCAGAATAAGAACTTCCTATTCTCCCTGGCCACCAGCCACCAATTCCTACCTTTATCCATTTTATGAGGATCTTTAATCCACATCATTTCACACAAACAAAATCAGCACAACTAAACAGACAGTAAACTGAAGTATGGATTTGGGAACGTGTGACTACAGGAGAGGAGTCCAGGAAAGCCACCTTGGCTGTAGGAGGAGGAACATACAAACACCTACACATACACACTGAATGCTCTCTGTCTTTAAGTACAGGAAGTGGACATCATTTCTTGCCCTATGCTTCTTACTAGAAAATTTTTAACTCAGTCCTGATAACCACAAAAATGTAGCAGGTGTAGATCTTCCTTAGACTCAGACAGCACTAACTCATAGTTAGGAAGACCATAAGGGACAGGAGTCATTACAGTCATAGGTGACATAGGCCACAAAATGTCATCTTGCAATTCTTGCATTAAGTATTTATTTGAGCTGTAATTTTTGAAACCTAAGTGGCAAAGAATCCATAGCACTACTGGAAAATATCTGCAAGTGATTAATAACTTTTGCTATTAAAATGTGAGCTTTATTTTTAGATTGAATTAATCTAATTTTGTCCTGTTGCTTTAAATGATTTCACCAGAGAATGGCAACATCACCTTCATAGCTGCACAGATACCAATGTCAAATCCACTGTGACTTCTTCCACAACAGCGAAGAATTAGTCCAGTGACGTGGAATGGAGGGGTTCACACCCAGCTAGATAGTACAAGGTATTACTAGCAGCACCACTGTGCTTCCTTCTCTCTTGCCTCCACTTTCTGCGTGTATCCATGTCCTTTCCTTCTCTCTTTTCCTCACTCTGTGTTCTCTATGCTACCTGGTATTCATATAGTTCCAGGAAGCACTTCATTGACTTCTTGGCTTGTATCTGTCTGCTGTCATGCCTTGAAACCTGTGATTCATCTATGTAAGTGACTGGACAAGGACAAGCCTCTGTCAAAGCTGAGAGCTTACTTCTCTCCATAGCCCACATATGAAACAAATACTCAGTGCAGCTCCCCTTTCCTTGTGTCATATTTCATAATCCAGATCAGGAACCAACGGGGAAAACAAAGTACCACTTCATTAGCTCTATAACAGAAAAATTAATGTAATAGAATAGAATAGAATAGAATAGAATAGAATAGAATAGAATAGAAAACACAAAATGCTAGAAAGTCCAGTTTATCCTAAAAGGAAAGCCAAATTTGAGAATGTAGGGTAATAGAAATCATTTTTCTGCATCCTAGCCATTTTTATATGTTGTAGCTAAAAACTCTTGTAAGCAGTGTGGGTTGCCAACAGAGATAGAGTTGGAGTTATTTAAATTTTCTCTCAGAATTATTAGCTTTGTAGGTTTCATGAGAGCTATAGAGTCATAGTACAGGTTTTACCAGTGCAGTGATACGTCTACAGAGTTACGATCAGATAGAGCTCAGTAAATGAGGATAGGTTTATCAAATGTTTTTGGCAGTGTCATAAAGAACTAGATTGTGCACCTTAAGCATTGCAGGACTGTACTTCATTTTGCCCTCAGTGGGAAGACTCATTGTGCTTGTAGTTTTTCGATTAAGACACACCTATGAGCTGCAGAAGTGACATCATCCCAGGATTTACTTTTCCAAGAAGACAGGATGTGAGGCTGGGTTTTTTTCTTCAGAACAGATGCCACAGCTCAAGAGACCAGAATGTTAGCACAAGACACAAGGTATTAGATGTTCTTTTCAGCACTTGCACTGCCCTTTCATTTGGCCATTCTGGGCATTTAGCTTGGGCGCTGTTGAAGGTGAATCAAGACATTGCTTTGCAGTAGTGAATATTGTAGCACTGCATTGTAGTTAGAAATCAGGGCATGCAGTCAGAAAAGGAAAAACATTCCAGATGGATTTTACTTTTAAAATTGGAACGTAGATCTATTCCTCTCTCATTTGACAACTGAAAATATTTTTTGATCTCTCAAGACATGAGACACACAGAAGCACAGGTTCTGATTGTAATGTGATAGAACTGGATACAGTTGCTTCACCTCATCCAAGAGGACATTTGCCACTCTCATACCTGTCCTTTTGGAAAACTGCCTGTGTGAACCTGATTGTGTGTACCCCTAAGAGTGAAACAGTTTCACGTCTGTTTTAAGCAAGCTCAAGAGTAAAGAGCAGACACAGGCCCTCATTTCAGCGCTTCCGGGTTTTCATTCTATGGATACAGAGTAATTTCATGAGAGACCTAAAAGTTAAGGTATCAAAAAGAAGGTTTGGGTTTCTCGTTTTTTTTGTTCGGTTGGTTTTTTGTTTGTTTCATCAGATGAATTCTTTTCCTCACATCTAGCCCTCTGGATGTCCTCACAAGTAGTAGGTGCGGCACAAACGATATGGCACAAATATAAGTCCAGGGCCTTGGGAAAACAAGGAGAAAGAAAGGACAAGAGAAAGACCACTCCTTTTAGCTACAGTCTGTACTTGTGTCTGCTTAAAACCACAATCTCATACACACAGGTTCTTCTCCCTGCTTGAGGTGTAATTCTCCTGGGTCCCATATGCTTGTTCTGCACATTCTCTTCTTGTCTTCAGGAATTTTTGGCAGCTGTGAGCTGTGGTTTATATTGGGTAATTACTGGAGTAGAATTATCTAAATGTCCACAAGGAGATGAAAGTGAAGGTGGGGATTTACTCACTTAATACAGCTCTTCTTTCTGAGAGGGAGAAGAGTTCAACTCACAGGTGTTACAGTCAAAACTGGTCTCCACATAATTGTGATGACTGGAGCAGGATCTCCAGTGCAAGCAGTGCAATTCCTCATAGGAGGAACATCCAGCTTGCATGATCACTTGGTTATGAGAGATACTTCAAAACAGTTTGAGATCCAATTATGAGATGACAAAACCACTTAGGAATATACAGGATGTTTGATTTCAAGAAATTATCTCCTCACAGGTAAAATGACCTGCACTTATTAGTACAATGAATAATGTCATCTGGGTAATTTAGTTAAATTTCTATTTTCTGCACACTTGCATTACATTATACAGAAGGAATATGTATTGATGGATTGCCTTGCTCACCAAGGGCAGAACACATTCCTGGAGCACAGGTGGCTGTCCCTCGGCTCTCCCTGGGAACCCACCTAATGAGAAAAGCCCCCTCCAGCACTTCGCCAAAGTGGCTGCCTCAGTGAATTGCAAGATGAACTTTGGATGACTGAAGAGTAAAACATGTTGGTCTTCTAATCCAGCTGCTAGAGTTGGACTGCTGCCTCTTGTCCAGCCATACAACTTTCAACCCCATCCCTGTTCAGCTCAAATCCTAGTCTGAATGCATTTAAAGTGTGTAAATTATTTGGTCTCCATAATACCACTATAAGCATGCTGCTGTTTACCAGGCCTTAACTATGTTTTCTCCAGGCTTTGAACTTTAATGACTCATGCTGATATATGTGACACGATAAGTGCTTTCTATATTTAATTATGAAAAAGATTTTTTCTGATACGCTGGTTGCAATTTTAGTTTTGGCAGTTGCTAATGCTCCCAGGGTAGTCTGAGTGCTTCTGGAAGTCAAAGAGAAAAGGAAGAACATGCACACCTTAAATTAATTTCTGGAAAGTGGTAAAAATAAAAGTTACATCCCAGAATAGGCTCTCCCATAGAAATTCAGCCAATAAACATGCTGTACACAGTGCTACCCCTCTATGGAAGGCCAAATGTCTCAGCCTCACATGTAAGTCTGCTGAAAAATCAGAAAGATGTGGTTTGTCTCTTAGGCTGCAGGAGAGGCAGTGAAATAGACCCAAGGGATCATAAAGAGCCCTGTGTGGAAGCAATTGCGGAAGCAGTGTCCTTGCCACAACCTCAGAGAGCAAATTTAAATCACCCTAGGAGCATTTCAGAATATGATAGATCTACTGCTCTCACACTTGTTTCCTTAAAGCTTATGAATAAAAACCGTGTAGAGCGTGACTCATACTAACCTTATTTACCACCTCTATCAGAATTCATGTCAGGAGTTAAAACCACAGTCAGGATCTTCATCTGAAAGGTTATGCATTTTTGTTAGAAATCTAATGTTAGGAACCTAATCTATGTTTTAAATATGTTTACCATCAAGTCATCTCACATTTGTGGATATCATGAAAACTACGGTCCTACTTAATTCAAAAGCATTGTAACTTTCCATCTACTTTTCATTCAGTCGCATGTGCTGTGTACTCATTCAGGCGTGTTCTCTGCAGACAACATTTAGCTATGATTGCTGAATTAATCATTTACAGCTCTCCAAGGTAGGCTTTGAAGAAAGAGTTGCTTGTATCTCAAAGGTCAACAGGAGACGAGGTTACAAATCCAAGGCTAAAGCTCTAACATTGTTAATACTCCACCCAGTGTGTCTAAACCAGATTATTCTCCTAATAATCAGGTATTTGCAGACTTAAATTAACTGAGTAAGCTTGAAAGAGTAATCAGAAAAATTTGTCTGAGCTTGGTAGAAAAATGAGGATATAAAGACTAGCCTGTTCTGTCCAAGGCCACCAGTCTCCACGATGAAGCTGAGAGCCGGGCTCAGTGCTGCACTGGAAGGTGGCTTCTCAAAAACACAAATGGAAAATTAGACCCAGGCCATTTACTGAGAAGGATGATCCATACCTTTCTGTTGTCTTGGATGAAAAGTCAGAAAGATTAGACCAACGAGGAATGACATTGCTTCTAGCAGTGCAATAAAACTAATCACAGCCCAGTAACAAAGCAGTTCTATATCACCACTGTTCATCTTAGAGAATATCTGATCAGTGACTGGCATTATTCAAACAAATGAGTCACAATGAATTTTGCAAATACAGGAAATAGATTCATATCTGCAAATGCTGATTGATTAAGCTCTTTCAAAGTGATGTGGCCCATTTACTGCAGTATCACTGGGCAAAACGAGAATCCCTCTGAAACCACCGGGATAGAGCTGAGGGTGAAGAACAAGAGGCCTGCGGCTCTACTCAGGTCTGCAGGGCCATGCAAGTTGTGTGCTGCCTCTTCTCTAATCCAGAAATCTGATCTCAGTCGGGCCCAAGACAGCCACAAGTGTTTCAGGCTTCCCAAAATGCCTCCTCCTCTCTCCTACAGCCATACAGCAGTCCATATCCATCCCCAGTTCAGGAAAAATGCTACCAACGAAAACCAGTCCCAGTCATACTGTGTTGCTTTGTGTCACTTCCATCTGACAATGACAACTAGGAAATGGCACATGCAGCAGCAGTCAGTAATTATGATGTCTTTGCTGTTCAGACAGAGAAAGTACACAGGGAGGAGGTTTGAGCTGTCCCTCAGGTGAATTTTGGCTAAACAAAGTGACTACATGGAAAACCCGCTTAACACCTCGTGCAGCATGTTTCATTTGTTAGCACTTAGGATGCACAGCCAGCTTTTAGCAAGTATTCTGTCTTAACAGCCATTTCCCAAAAAGTCTCAAAGGGTTTAACACCATATAGTATAAACTGAGTTTTAATATCATTTTAGCATTCTACTTCTATTTTTCTTCAAGGAGTTTATGATGTCACGCCACTAAAAATCAGCATTGTTTGACTATGGCAAGCTGCACACATACAAACAATTTTTCATCATCTTAGAAATGAGTAACTTTGATAAGGTCTTTAGAAAATGTTCAAATGTGACCTGGTTTTGGCTCACATAACATTCTCCTCATAGCTTGATTTTATCTTTACATAACTAATGCACTGCTAACTGTAGGCCTTGAAACTGTTCATTCAAGCCCATCTGAAGAGATAACTATTATTGATCTTCTAATCTCTGCAGATCTTCATAACCCTTCTCATGACCTGATTACATTTCAGCAAAGTACCATTTTCTTTTTCTTGAAAAAATGTACTATAGGAAGCAGACAACTCCATACTATGACCTGCATACTATGTTAGAGATATTCATAGATGGAAGGCACCATTAAAACAAATATAAACCATATATTTTCAGCTGTGAATGATAAGTGAAATATTATCTTGGATGTGAAGACTGATACAGATGACAGCTGTCTACCTTCTAAATAATTCAAAGATGTATTCCACAAAGCACACAAATCAAAACCTATTTCCACTTGTGTAGAAGCTTTTCAATTTTTAAAACAGCTTTTACATTTTAAAATATAATTCTGGTTCCTGTAAGTTTTGATATAGGTTCTACTATTAGCAGAACACATAGAAATTCTAAGTCTATTCCAAATCCGAGCAAAGGATTGCTGCCACCATGATACATTTAGCACAACTACTTCCTTCTTTTTTTTACCTTTCTGCACAAATATGCACACAAATGGATGAAGAGAAACAAGGTCCCTCACCCAAAGGCATTTATGGCTCTCACAGCCATTGTGTTCCTTTGTTCTGTTAGTTAGCTTCTCTTATAATATATGCAGAGTCAGCAAAGAGTCCAGCTTGGTCAAAACTTACTTATTTTGTTCCAATCCAACTCCTAAAGCCTATCTCCAGAGGCCACTGTCAATCCTTTGTTTCTCTCAGATAAATTTAATTCTGTTTCCAGAAGCTCAGTTCCAATACTCACAAAATTTGTCATGTTATCTTTAAATATTCAATAATTTGTTCTAGAATTGCTTTAAACTGTCATTCAGGGAGTACCAAAGTGCAACAATTCATGCATTTAATTTGCTAAATCATAGCTAACCACTATAGGTTGAAGGAAGAATAACCAATTCTTTGTAATGAATCCGCCGTGTTAAATGAAGTTAGTAAATAGTGATAAGTACTCTATATACCCATATATCCCATATATATATATATGAGATCATCATCATGAAAAACACAAACTAAAGTGAACAAAAAGAGAGAGATTACATTTACTATCTTCACCTCCTTGGAAATTAATAACTTCTATCTCTAATCACTGTCATAGGCTCCCTCAATAGTGAATGAAAAAAATCCATCTACAAATGGCCATCATCATCATGTTCTGAGACACCCATTCTAGAATGAGATGGCACATACACCTATTTTTCAGGCCTTTAACTTAGGTGAGATGGATCCTATCTTTAGTTAGCACACTGTACATGAAGAGAGAGCCAGATCTTTCTCAGTGGTGCCCAGTGACACGATAAGAGGCACAAACTGAAACACATTAAATTCTATCTGAGTATAAGCAAACACTTTTTTACTGTGAGGTGGTCAAACACTGGAACAGGCTGCTGAAGAGACATTTTGAAACCTCTATTCTTGGATGTATGCAAAACCAGACCGCACAATATTCTGGACAACCCACTCTATCTGACTTTGCTTCAGCGGTGGCGGGGTGGACTAGGTGATCTAGAAAGGTTCCTTCCACCATTAACAATTCCATCATTCTGTGATACACCGATGAGTTTTATTTAATAATGATTGCATTTCACTTTGAAATCAGTTTTGTGTTACAAGCTTGATATATAACATAATTAAGACTATGCGACAATGAGTTTTCTGCTAGAAATACTTCTAAAAAGGAGAAATCCCAAAAGAAATCTGTCTCAGCAGATGTAAATAGTAGTTTGATAGCTAACAATTACTGAGTAAGACAATATGTAAGGAGCAGCTAAGCTCTTTCAATATCCATATGAAGTGTTATTGTACAGTAGGCTTTAAAGTAGACTAGAAACAGTAGCGAACTCCTCCCACATTTGGAAATAAAGCTATCAAAATCTAACACAATGGTAAAGCACAGTGATACTGCTGTCAGTTTGATATAATCTTCTTTCTTCTTATAAAGAAGAAGAAATAAATTACGTAAGAGACAAACTGATAAAATTACAATTTCTGACATTTTAGACATCCTTACAATATTAAGAAAGGACAAAACCTGATGAGAATGAATGTAGAACTATTTCCCTTCATTCTGCTGACACTTTGAGTTATTCATTGTAGTCACAAGCAACTTCTTTTTGCACTATGTCACTATACCTGAAAAGTTCTTAGATGAAATCTGACAACATTCCTAACTTTTCTGTACCAAGTGTTTTTTTCTGACTGGGTTTTTTTTCTGACCTGTGTCATGAAAGGAATATTGGAGTGTATTATTTCATTATTTCAGGTATCACAGCTTTGCTAGTCACTGTAGCCAATCCAGTCACTAACTTCAGGTATGTTGAGTTTCAGCTTGTCTCCTTTGACATTATCTCAAACCTTAAAATACAATCTGTTGCAAGTAGACTGAATAATTAAAAAATCATTGATGTCACCATGGATTTTTCCACCATGGATTTTGCCTACGGTTTATACATATGTATAATTTAGCCTTTAGGAACCTTTTAGCTGTTGCCCTACAAATATCTACTAATGAATCTAGTCTAATAATTGCAAGAACACTTATAGGGTAATATTCATATTTATCTAAGGCAAAGATTCCTATAGTCAAAGCAAGGAGGGATATAATCAGTACAGATGACATAGCCAGTAATGACAAAATGGGAAAAGAGGTGGAACCAGTTAACCAGCTAAAGAAGCATAGCAAAGAACCTGTAAAAATTGATATCAGATAATCTTTTGCTGCCCATACCATAGACTGATTATCCCAGAAGCAACATCAGTTGTTTGGGCCAGTGGAATTGACTGGGGGATGTCTTGAAGTCTTTGCTTGCCCTGTGGTTCTGTAATTTAAATCTAAACAAAAACTAAGCAGTAGGCAACATTGAACAGGCCTGAAGTCCCCCTCTGTTAGCAAAAGATGCTAAGCAAGGAATGGCAGGCTAGTAGCTTTATGGATATGGTCATTCCTAGGTAATTATGATGTGGCTTACGATTCCCTTTCTCTCAACCTGCAGCATTGCAATGTGTTTTAACAAACACAAAATCTTTGTTCAAGCTTTGTTCAACTTTCCATGACATTCATAACAGCCCATGTTCCTCTGGAAGCAGATATGGTTTCTGAATGATACTAAGTTTGATTCTTCTGATGATTGAAATATGAGAATTTTTCTATTTTTAATTACCAAATCCTTTGAGGAACAAAAGCATAATTACAGTGAAAATGTGTGCTTTATCTGCTAACCAACTGGAGATAGAAAAATCTTACCGAACACAGCATAGGAAAATTTACTGTTCAGAAATATTTATCTATTAATTGTAATTTACACCAGCAGGAAGACATCTATTCTCAGCCTTTGATATTTACTAGTGATACATTTTATCTGTCTGTCTAAGGAAATCTGGGCAATTATTTTTAAACATTTTCAAACTGTGATGCATCCTTCTCTGCTTTTTGTTTTTCCCATATTCCTGAAAAAACGATGTATTTCATTTCAAGTGGAATAGAACATCCCATGCAACACAAAGTGACATTTTTGGGTGTTTTGCTTTGTCAAGTAAAAATTATTTTTTTATTCCCTTTGATCTGTACTACTTTTATTTTTATTTATAAATTCTACTGCTGAACCAATAAAATCAATTACTCGCGTTGGCCTGGTTTCATCTGCAAAGATTTTGCTGCCTCCTTCTATCAAAGAAGGGGTTCCCAAAGCACTGGAGCACTATCACTGTTATCAAAATCTCAGATATCATCACCCTTTAACCTTATAGATGGCACTGTAAAAGTGATATGATTTTATAGTCAGTTATAGTGTCCTGAGGGGACAGTTTGGGAACAACCTCTTCAAAGGTAGAGAGCAATGTTTCTGAACACAGCTGACAAAGCAGATGACATACCCACCCACTATTTTAGTAGAAGAAACAGGTGCTTTGCAGATATTGAATATTCTGGGCCTGATTCAAACACAGAGTAAATGAGAACAATTTCTTTTCATACAAAATGTAGAGGTTTTGGAACATTATAGCCCTAACGTAAATGGGTAAAGTTATGCTGAAGAAGTGTAAAAGACTTGAAATGACCTTTAATCTTTATGGGATAATCCAAATCTGGTTTTAATTTAGGAATGCTATATCTCTGTATTTTACAGATGAGAGATTCAAGCCTACTTAGCCTGGAGATTTATTATATAGAAGTACTCCTCTCCAGTTGATGGTTTATACCACCACAGCGCAAGTGTGATAAAACTGGTATTTTGCCCAGCCATCAAAATTTCCTCACACACTGAATAATCTTACAAAATGATACACAATGTATTTTGCTACCCAGTATGCACCTAATGGTTACATGGCTGGGAGAAATCACTGCATAGAGTCAGATCAAAAAAGGACAGGTCCAATAGCATGGCAGGATAGAGTTGCACTGACAGACAAAAGCCTTAGGTGCAGAGGGTATTTGAGGCTCCTTTCTTTACTCTAATGAGCAACAGATGTGCCTTAGTAAGGACAGGATTAATCCTCAGACATCCCCTACCCCCTACTACAAGACACAGTGGGAGTTGTTCATACAAGAAGAGTGCCCCAAGCTGAATTTTCCAGGAATGGGGCAGGATTCTTCTTCTGGCTGACTGCAGAATAGTGCATTGTAGCTGCTTTTGAAGTGATGAATCGTGCATCTAGCCAGCTGGAGAAGGCCACCTGCATGCCATGCACTGGGAGACGTGGAAGTACTTGGGGAGTAGTTAATAACTCCTTGGATTGACAGGGGCAGATTGTATAGCGTTTTGGCAAGTGGTGGCTTCAAACAGTAGAATTTCATTTATCTTGAAACCAAGACAAGAGCAACTCCAACTTATGCACACGGGTTTGTGTGTGTGTGCACAGACGTCACATTTTATAAACCCTCTTGACTCATTCCAGAAGTAGGGCAGGGGTTTCTTCATTGTGCAGCTTGCACCGTGTGCCAGCAGGACAGGATGAATTGAAGACAGTATCCCTAGTAGCCTAATACATTCTTGCTGTTGTAGTTAACTTTCAGTACAAAGCAGGAGGAAAACAAAGGGCTAAAGAAAGGAAAATTCAGAAATATCTACAGTCCAGGGAACCTGAAAGGGATTAGCTTGGTCTCCTAGGCAGGATTCGTTATGCTGATCTGAGAATAAGGCAACGTGGGGCCGTGGTAGTTGTCGAGCTACTAAGCTCCTTGGAAGTCTGAACTGGCAAATATCGCACCCCTTCCTGAATGACTTGCTCCATCTGTGTTTGCTAGTGTCCACATTGACAGCTGCCTGCCATCTTGGCAAGAAAGTCAATGCAATTTGAGAATCTGCAGTGAATGTCTAGCACATGCATACACAAAAGCCCACAGCCTTTAGGCTAACAAAGCCTGTTAGCTAGCCACTCCAGTAAATAAAGAAGTCCATGCGTCCCAGTATATAAACTAATTCCAAAATCATTAGGAATGCGTGAATCCATTAACACAGTGGTGTCTGAACATGCATTTACTCAGACAAGGTAGTGTGTGAAAACCTCTCTATGCATTAACTTCCTGTTAGTGCATTCAGATCTGGAAGATACATAATGTTTCTTTGAAAAAAAGGGAGATACATCAATCTATCTCGCTCATGATCTACAGATAGCTGATACTCAATAGGGTTAATAATTAGCTTTCATTTTAGTAACTTTATCAGAACAGAGAGAATATAAATTTCTCTCTATGAATGAATGTCATTGGATGCATAATGAGAGAATCATAATCATAAAAGGAGGTAAAGAATAAATCAGTGAATAAGGAAAGAATAAAGAATCAAGAATTCCACCCATTGCTATTCATCTTTTTGAGTAAGAGATGACATGCCAATGAGGAGTACAACAGCTATTATAGTAACACTGCTGTACTCATATAGGTCTTCCAGAAAGAAAGAAAAATATTAACACTTACCATTTATAACATGCTGCTTCATGGAATCAAAATACAAATCCCTGACTACTTGTGAATAGCCCAGCAACTCTTTGTTCAGAAACAAGGATAGCGTCAGACATTTTATATGGAAATTATTTACTGTTGACTGGTATTTACTATATATTTTCTTTTGTGTTACTTTAGTTTTGCACAGTTACAGATCCATACATTAGGCCAGAGTTTTCTGATGAGATTTTAAAAAGGTGAAAATACTTCATAAAACAACAAAAACTGTCATGGTTTCATTTTGCCTTCAAGTTCATGCATTGAAACCAACTGAAGCCTCAGGTTAGAGAAATTTAGGTCACATTTGTTGAAAACAGTTCTGCTGCCACGGTACTAGTTATTCCTGCTCGCGTAACTGATATTTTCAAAAAAGCAAAGTAGTCAATTTCTTAAATACTTGTTCAAGATCAAACAAAAAAAAAAATTTAAACCAAAAATTGAGCTCTAAAAAGCTGATTGTCCCAAAAGGCTGCATTACAAACCAATAAAGATGTTCAGGCAAGATGCCTGCAGCATTACTCACTGGGCCTCACTGGGCCTCTCGTCCTTAAGTGCTCTGTGGGATGAAGCATTGACTTCACTCTGTCCTGTGTGGTTGGATGGCAACCAGGTGACATCTGGAGGAACTGGAGCACCCTGGAAGTAGTAGAGAGTGAGCAAAACTTGGTGTCTATGAGTAAAATGTTTGCAACTATGCCCGGCTTTGGAATGAACTACAGAGGATTAGGGAAGTTGCTCACTCCCTCTTACTCCAGCATACAGCTCGAGAGAATGGCCATTCCAGCTCTTGGGGAAACAAAAAAACACACAAACTGAGCAAGTTCACCCACAACACAAAGACTGGCTTCAAGTTATGATCTCTACTGAAGGAGGCTTTTGTAAAACACACCAGTGAGCAGACTTCACCCTCTGGTGTCTTCTGAGCCCCTTCTCCATTGCAGGAGATACGTTATTTTTGGCACAGCTGGAAAAGAAGAAGATGCTGGTTTGAAAGGGAGCATAGCTGAGGCTGGGAGGATCAGTGCTGAGTCATCAGAAACATCAGTTTCTGACAGCCTTTTGCGCAGCTTGCTGTGCCAGGAGAGAGTGAATTTGGCCCATTACAAATCCTGCATAGCGGGTTAGGATATTACAGCTGCAGTAGTCCAGTTTTATGTGCTGCCTATTAAGAAATGATACTGCTCCAGTGGTTTTCTAACAGTTCAGCAGGAGTTCGCCGACTTTCATGTCTGTCATTAGAACGTGCAGTTTTATCTATTTATTTGTTTATCTGGTGGCTTGCATAATCCACCCCCCACACTCCCTCTACTCATGAAAAACTTTCACACAATTTGCATAGTTAATTGACAAAATGTCGGCTTAGATAGCGTCTCATCCTTGAGCACGGTTTTGTTTAATATGTTTCCAATTCCTGCGATTACCTCCCTTAGGCACAAAGCTGAGCAAATAGACTGGCCTTTCACCGTACCTTGAAGGTCAACTAATTCAGGGTCTGTCAAGCCACTTGGTGATGTGGATGCTAAAGCCAAGGATCCTGTACCAGTACGGCTTTGCTTTCTGCCCCCAGACATTCTTTATGTCTCCATAAAAAGCCAACTCTCAGGAGCAAGGCATAGGGAGGTTAATCCTTATCACTAGTGACACTGGAAAAAGCTTATGACAGATGCACAGTGGGTCCCCTTTGGAAGACTGTGTATAACTGAGAGCATGGGAAGGATGTTTTGCACAGAACTGCCAGAAGGCTTAGAAAACTTATTAGAAAAAAGGCTGGGTATTTTCACTGTATAGCTCATTTAATGAACCTTTGTGCCTCAGAGTAAGGGAATGTACAGTATTTGAGCAGATAATCTATGTGACGTAACAAAATAACCTCTGAAAAGAACCTCAATAGTTATGCAAAGCTGTCTCTTGCTTTCTTTTGAATAACTAAGCCACACATCCCAAATAAAAACAAGTTCTTGCTATAAAATAGATGGCTCATGCTCTGCTATTACAGTTGGTAGCAAAAATAGCAATGAGAAGAATGAAAAACAATGTTTCCAGCTTAGTGGGATATCATTGCACATGCAACATGAATAAATGGGAAGGGTACCTTTTCAACCACCCTGCTTCCAAAAAGAAAGTTTTTATGGAACAAATTCTTCTTTCAGCATAAATTGATGTTATTGGTAGGTGTGGGATAAAACGACACAGTAGCTGGATAGCAGAGAATCCTAACTAGCAAGAGTCACTAAGTTGCAGGTTTGTGCTGCAATCCAACTGAAGCACTCACAGAGATTTTTCACTGTCCAACTGGGGCTGGATGGTGCCCTGAATATTAGATAGGGCTGCATTATTCCCTGGTGCCTGCCTGAGATGATGGTAGGCACTGATTCTTTCCTCAGCAGCTGCTCACAAGGTGCCTGCACAAACCTCTCCAAGGCTAGTTGTCCCCTATTGTCCCCCCTCTTTGCTCCAAAATATGTCCTCTGTTTCACCTGCTGCATATCCCTGCATGGCAAGGAACAAAATAGGACTCTTCCTTCATTAAAGTCATTGTGATCATGCCATAACCTCTCTAACAAAAACACAACAAGTACAGTTTGCCTTTGCTCTAAGTGAATTCCTGCCTTCCAAAAAGCCAAAATAGTTTAAATGTCAAAATAGGATGCCCAAAATTTCATGAGCAACCAGGCCTCAGGATTTAGAACAAAAGTGAATGCAAAATGAACTGGAGCTAGTTCATTGCAGAGGGGGTGGACTAGATGACCTTTGAAGGTCCCTTCCAACCCAAACTATTCTATGATTCTATGATTCTAAGACTTGTAGGGAAGTAGATACATTCTTTGTATACCAGCTCTTAGGACTGCATTAAGACTTTCTTACATCTTAAGTAAGAGGTTTCATGGAGGTAATTTTCCAAGCAGTAAGAAAAGTCTCACTACAGCTTTTGGATCAGGGCAGCCAAGTCAAAAATAGGCAAGAAAGGAAAATAATGCTGATATCTGAGTGAAAGTTTAGTGTAAAATACAGAGCTGCTCTTGCCCAGCCTCCTTCTATACTATTTAGAGTTTTCAAAGGGAAAGTTTTATGCTTAGTAAAGAGCTCTCATTTTGGTGTAAGTGAGTTTAAGGTATTCTATTAATTTCCAGAGACCTGAGAGTCTTCAGGAATTTCTTTTTGTTTGATATATCAAAAAAGTTGACCTTGTAATGGGTCTGTTTACCTTTTGAAAGTATTTCTGTGATAATTTCCTGATGAGGGCACAGACTTTTGTACCAAGCTAAACCGAACAGTGCAAGAGAAGAAAATAAAGACAAACCAATTGCACTCTGCATGCTTCTTAATATGCTGAACAGGAGACCCTGCACTTGGTTGCTTCAAAATATCAGCTTCAGAGCAATGTACATTCTAGAGAACCATACAGAGCACAGTACTTAAACTGGAAATCAAAATCTCCCAAAATGCAGCATGCTTCAGATCTGTGCTTCAGGGTATTATCTGATCCTCATTAATTCCAAAGCTAAGGAGTGGTCTGAATAGCAGAAGGTCTAAAACAGAAGTACAAAATGACTTAAAGGTCAGAAAGAGACATAGGTTTCAGTAATCAACCACTTAGCTTCCAGTTTTAGGCATATACTTGTCTTTAGCTTGTGAGTAACCCTACAGAATGCAAGTCTTTGCAGTGCAGGTTATTAAAAGTCACAGAGCAGCAGTAAATAACAGCTGGAGGGGAGCTGAGGAGTGGGAGGGGAGCTGGACTTTAACCTTGTCACTCCTTCAAGAATGATTGTTCCCTGTCCTGAATTTGAACTAGTGTGATTTTCTGAAAGGAGAAATTCCAAGTTTGTGAAGAAAAAGAAAACATTTCTCTGGCAGATTATTTTCTTAATAGCAGCTGTCTGAAACTGCTGGGATACTTAGAATGTCCCAGTAAATCCCAACATAGAAGGCTTAAAGGGCAGAGGACAGGTGAGGTGGTTAGATGTGTATAGCAACGCCATTTCCAATGTGGCTGTCTTCTTTGGGCATTCACACATTTGCTCTCCCTGATCTCTAATTAGACCTGGAACCAGATCTCCAAATGCAAACACACCTCTGCTGAGAGCTGGAGTCTGTATTTGGCCAGAAGAAAATGTTGCCTCTCAGTCTCACCTCAAGTCTGAACATACACATTTAAGTGCAATTACAATGTAGAACAAATCTCATCGGAGGGACAATTCCTTAATTTGTGCTGAAGCCTAAACAACCACGAAGCAAACACACTAAGGTCTTTTCAGCTTAGCTGGAATCAACTTAGAGGGCAAGTAATGAATCTAATTGTTACGCTAGTTTCCATGTCAGCAAAATAACAGGTGTACAGTATAACAGAGGAGGGGAAACTTGGTTTTTGTTTGTTGAGCAGGTGCTACATTAACTACCACATGGAAGTTTCTCAAGTGCATTTGGAGCCAGTTGGAAGGGAGCCAAGAGAGCAGCTTCCATTTCATCCTCTGGACATCCAGCTGTGCAGCTGCATAAGCCCCCAGAAGCAGCTGAGGCAGAGAAGACAGTGACACCTTGTCACTTCTCCTTCAACCATTTCTGACATCCCACCACAAATATCAAATAAATAAAACACTCTGGAACTGCCGTCCCTCAGCTACTTATACCATGACCCAGCTGCCAGATAAGCCTATCAGAGCACACTAGACCGCGCGGGGGGACAGCAAGTTACCCCCGGCCTCCAGCAATTACTGCGCTCAGCACATCAGGGGATGGAAATAAGTCTGCACATGTGCTAAAAGGATTTTTGGGAAGGATCAGTGAGGTTGTATAGGTGGCACAATGATAAGCTCTGTTGTAAAGAAATGATTTGACATGCCTAGCAACTGCAGTCCCGCTGGAAACCAGTGTCTGCTTAATCACAGTGCCTGGAAAACTTAGCCTGCAATTAGGCTGAAGCTGTCATCAACAGGCAGGGGGAGGCTTAGCACTGTTACTGGAGCTGAGGTGGCTATCAAGTGCAGTCTGACTTCTCTGAACCATTCTTCCATGGCTTGAAGACTTGGAAACTCATGCATATATTTTGCACAAAGCTCTTCACCTTAACCACGGATGTCAAACTCACTGTCACCAGAGGCCACATCAGCCTCATGGCTGTCTTCAAAGGGCCAAATGTAATTTTAGGACTGTATAAATGTAACTACTCCTACAGTCCTAAAATTAAATTCAGCCCTTTGAAGACAACCACGAGGCTGATGTGGCCCCCGGTGACAATGAGTTTGACACCCCTGACCTAAGGAGTGATAAAGCTGTGACAAGGGCGAAGTCCCAAAGATGGGAAGGCACTGTAATACAGATTCCCAGTGTTCAAATAAAATATGACTGCAAAATAACATGGAATCAGAGGAGCCAGAAATGTGAAATGTTACAGGGTGTTTCTTAAGCTGGGGAAGAAGATAAAGTCAATAGGTACACAGGACAGCAGTATTCACAAGCATGCTCCTTGCAGGAGTTAACTTATTTGCAACAGCTCAAAAAAGGCTAGGTGAGTGTTTTTAAACAAATGCAAAACAAAGTAAACTCAAACATCTGTTTTGATGCAATAGTCATTCAGAAACTTAGTGGAAGAAAGACAACCTGTGCAACACTGATAATAAGGATAACGCTATATAAAAATGATAAAGTACTGTCCAGTTATGCAGAGTGCTATATTCTAAGGAATGAAAATCAATGAGTTCAATTTGTTGGCAAGATAAGGAATAGCTATACACCTATACATCAAAGTTCTATATTGACATTGAAATATGTATAATACATCAGAGCTGTGCCAGTGACTGTGGAGGATGGGAGATAAGAGGTAGACTTCAGATGTTACAAGACAACGTGATACAGAAATAAAATTCTTAGACTCTAACTGCTTATTTAAGTAACTAATTGGTGAAACTGTGAGAGAAGAAAATACTCTTGTTTTAGTAGTGAGTGGTGCCCAGGCTCTGTGTGACTGTATTCAGTATGCTCAGAGTCAGCATTCTTGCTAAAACCATAAAAAACCAAAAAAAACCAAAAAAACCCAAAAAAAACCAACAACACTTCTAACCTTGTAACTGTTGTAGCTTGCTTCAGGAAAAAAAAAATCACTAAAAATTAGGAAGCTTGTTAAATTAAAAGGAGTAGTTAAAAGGATAGAAATGCTTACAGTTGCCATGGAGACAATTCATAAAATAAAAACGAGATGTTCAGAGGAAATGTATACCACATTAAAAAGGCTGTAAAAACCTTCAGAAAAGTTAGCATAATGAAAAGGTAGGGTACAAGAAACTACTAAAAGCATCATGGTGTCTTTCAAAAATAGACTAAAAAAAAGAGAAAAAAAAAAAGGCTGATAAATGTATAATATATATAAATGTATATACGGTGTCAAAAGAGATTCTGAGAAAGAGCTTGGCAGTCACATAGAAACTGTATTTTTTCCAAAAACACAAATGAGGTAACAAGTGAGTCTTCAGAGCTCAGAGGTGACTGAAGTACAAGGGCATTCCAACAAGCCATAGAATAAAAGATAAATGATTGATTTGCATCAATATTTGCTACAGAGATGTTTGCAAGGTTTCTGCTAAAGGGAAGTTTGAGGAAGTGCTTAAAATTAAAAGATCAACACTTTTAGAAAAAAAAAATCACAGATAATACTGTTCCAGCTGTCCTAAAACAATCTCGGCCATTAATAGCCTGGCTACCATCAGTGGTGTATATCTTTGTCACTCAATCTGGTCCTCAAGCTTAAGAGACTTTGTTTTAAGAGTTTTGTTTCAAGACTTTGTGGAAGGCTCTGGTAAAAAAAAAAATAAAAAGCAACTGACAAATGAGACCAATTTCTGTACCTATTAAATTGGTCAATTACAGTAAGAATAACATTTGTAGATAATTAAATAATACAGGGAGAGCAGTCAATCCAGCCTTTGCAAGAGGAAGTTATACTGGACAAAGATATGTGAAGACAATGATTCTATCTATTGCATCTTCCCATTCATTACTGCTGAATTGAGTTTCTCCTTCCTCAGGCCCTAGTATATTTCATCTCGCATAAAGAGGTTCCACCGCTGTGCTAGAGGCACTATTGTTAGTGTCATTTTGCATACCTGGAATTTAATAAATGCCTAGCAGTGAAAGGGAAAAAGCAGTTGCCATTACTGTGAAATTGCACATTCCTGAACCCAATAAGGTGAGAGGTATCAACTCATAGCTCCTGAGGCTGCATCTTTTTTTTAAAAAAGCAGATTAATTCTTGTTGGGGTCAGTTCCTTGACCCAGGTCATGGCCCAGTCACATGTTCATTAACATTGCTGCCACTATGTTTGCAGAAATTCATGGCCAGCTCTGGAAGAAGGGGAAGGCAGGCCACCATTTGAGCAGCAACTTCCACTTCTATTGATCGGAAAAGCTTTGAGAGGAAAGCAGGAAAATATAAACAGAGTCCTTTTTTTTCTACACCAAGCAATAGAGAACCTGCATCTTTCTAATCATGTCATCATACAAAGGTATTAAACAGGTAGATTCAAAAGGCAAGGCTTCCTGCTGCAGGAACGAAGAGGGAAACAGCTGCTCTTTGGAAGGCAGAGTGTCATATTCCTGTAAGTACAATGCTACGAGAACAACACACAGTGTCACTTGCATTCTCGGAAGAGTGTAACTAGATGAAGTCAGGCAAGTACTGACTCACAAGGTTAGACTTTACTGCCTCAGCTAGCCGTAACTCATGCTTCTCCTAATGCATCTTAGCTGCCACCACACTTGACATTTTGCAGCTTAGGTTATTCAAATAGGCACCTTTTAATCCAGTGCTTAAGAAGTTTGAATGAACAGCAATGAAAAACTGTTAGCTAATGAAAAAGGCTAGCTTGTCCCACACAGTGTTAATTAAGCATTCCTAAAGATCTGGTTCCAGCTTTCACTATGCCATGCTGACATTTAATTCTTTGGAATACACTGAGGAAAATTGTCTTATTTCAAAAACTTTGCTGAAGCAGGGAGGGAAATCACCTTACTGCCATCTACTCTTACAATCTACCAAGTAGAGCCATAAAATAATAAATATAATGTAAAAAGATGCAAGCATTAGACCTATGGTCACATGTGTACACATCAATAAAATAACTGCAAAGCAAAGCAGATGGGCAGCTGTACTTTCAGTTCTGAAACCTCTAAAATGCGGTAATTACCTCCCCTTGACACACTGATGTACGTGTCCGCTGCCAAGCTGCTAGACATCCATCACTGAACAATGTGCAACTGGTGCCTGTGTGACAGATTAGACTTTGCCTGTCATGCCTAGTCTGTATCACAGTGCCTTGCAAGGACTGTTCTTCTGGAAATGTATGTCAGGAGCATAGACAGACTGTGGCCAGAGGTAAGATCCTTTCAACATCACTGTATGGAACTGCCCACATTTACAATGCACACTCTAAGTGGGGCTATCAAAGCTGCAATAACTTCTGTCATCATCTTGGGTCTGTTTTGTGTTCTTGCAGCCTTGAAACAGGTCCAAGTACTATACTGTACCTTATCCATAAAGAATGCATGCTTACATTCCTCACACTGAGATAGACAGTGTGGTTTACTTTGACATCTGTTTCTACACTAGTCAAAGACCTAATTTTCCCCATTTCTCTACACAGCACAGGGGTGTGTCTCTTGATGCAAAAGTGACTGGCAAACAACCCCCCCAGCTTTGCATATTCTTCTGGCAAAAAGTGGCACTCACTGAGCCCTTCTTCCAGTCAGACTCTGAGACAGGATGTGTCTCAGAGACCAAGCCTTAAGATGAACCCTTCCATTTACAAGATGCAGCATTCCCTGAGCTCTCACTGCCCAAGAAGATGAGGAACCCAGAATAATGGAAAAGAGGGTGAGCCTAATTTATATGCCATGATACCTAAGCCATAGGCAACAGGCCCAGAAAGCAGATTGAACGTGTCTCATTCTCGGTACATTGGCCCCTTAGAACCACTGGAAGGAGAAACAGGCGCCCCAGGAACTGACTGAGAAGGACTAAAAGCCCATGCTTTAAGAAAGCAAGTCTATACATGGTCACTTTAGATCACCCTCCTGAGCTAGAAGGCAGGCTGGCTCCTCAGGCATTGGGGGTCTGACTTGCTTCAGTCTAAACACACTCCTGAGGAAGATGCCAGTTTTATTTATGCTGTAAACAGTGACTGAAGTAATTCCTAAAAACTCAGCCATATGCCTATTGCCGTAATGGGACCAGCTTCCTCACTCATGTACTCCACTATCCCCTCCACACAGGAGATGAACGATCAACATCTAGACTCATTATAGTACAGGCTGATGTACATTAAAACTCATATGCATGTTTCAGTCTGCAATGGTGAAAAGCTGCACATCCCAGTCACCTGAGAAAACTGCAAGCGCAATGCAAAAGCTCACTGAAGATTCAGGCTGATGAAATCTGGAGGATGCATTCACCCTTCTTTCAAAAGCATCAGGGGATAACATGATCAAAGGAAGAATGCTCCTTAAGCTGTTTATCTTCACAAAGAATGGTCTGATGACGTTTAATGGGATGATTAGGCATAGCTATGGTTTAACGAATATTTAAAAGATTATTTCCATGATTAACTGGTTGTCAGAAAGCAAGTATCTAATGGTATTGGAAAAGGAATTTCACCAGTGTCTTTCAAAAGATGACTTGTAATCATGGTCTTTATATGCAGCTCTTTAAATGGTCATCTCCTAGTGGTGTCTCAGAAGCAGAATTGTGGGTTACTTTAAAACTTGGTTTTAAAAATGACATTGAAAGGAGTCTGTTCTCAGGTAGGCTAACAGAATCAGCAGTCAAAATATCTGAATCTAGATAACAGAGGTGTTAATTTTTTCACATCAATAATATATGTGCCTTTTGGGGACAGAGGAGAAAAGGGAAGCATGTAGAGGGCAAAAATGTACTTCTACTGAAGTTAAATGTAGATGTAGGGAGCCTTCAGATTTTAGGCCATGGCTTCAGTGCTTGAATCCATACCACTGAAATCATGAGCTGTTACAGTTTAGCCTATTGAAGGTGAGAGAATGCAAAGGACTGACTGACATGTGTTGGGTGTTGAGCCAAAAAGTATGCTGTGGTACACAACACATGATAAAGCCTTCAAACACATGTACAGCTAGAGGGTGAAATTAAGTCACTGCTATAGTACGAGGTACAAGCTTTGTAGGAACATGTAAGTAAGTCTGATTAGCCCTACTTCTAAAACTTTCTCCTTTTTTTTTTCCCCTCTTCCACCTGAAGTATTGAAGCATCTTTGATCAAGTAGAAGAACACTGAAAGGGTCAGCTTCCATCTCAGATCAAACCCACAGACTTTGCCATCATTCAACATTTACATAACATAAATGACCAGAGTCATTGTATAGTGGAAACCTGGGTGTATAGCTCTAACGGAGCCACTTTCTTGGGATTTCAGGAAATAGAGAACTGAAGAAGGGCATCTTCATGGCTCCTTTAATAGTTCTCAGGTGTTGCTCAGCTGGAGATGTTGAATTCTCTGACATATCGAAGGGAAAGCAGGGGAATTGTGGCCTCCCCAGCAAAACCCCTCCTCTGCCCTTGTGTGCCTGTTTTCCCACAAGACAAGGAAAACTAACCCAGAATTTGGCGTATGTTTTCTATTTGCACAAGGGAACTCAAATAAATGAGCTCATAATGAACAATCTGCCAGCAAGCACTGCAAACATATTATTTACACAGAAAAACACACAAGAATACCTGCATAATCAAAAGTACACCTGCAGCTTTAATTATATGAAAATCATGTCAACAAAGAGCAATAAAAGCACCATGTTTCTACCTTTTTATTTTAAACCCCATGTTTCATTTCAGTCTTACAGAGGCTTTCAGATCCAGAAGTTAATTATAAGGTTGGCTCTAGAGGCTGAACTGATTCTAGGCTCTAGGTTGACTGAGGAAGCCAAAAAATAACATTTTATCCAGCTGATGGCATCCCATACTAGAAGAGAAATATCCACAAGTGTTCCTGAAATTTGACTTCTCTGTGATTTTTGGCTGACATTTATTTTAGGTGTTTAGACCAAATATTGTGTTAAGTGTCAAAAATCATACCCACTGTTGCCTCAAACGCTAAAGATCTTTCAAAAGTCACCTCGCTATACAACAAAGCTAAAAGAACAGGGACAGAGTAACTTTCTTTCAGTTCTATTACAGAACTTCACTAAAATCAAAACCAGTTTGGTTTTAATTTCTAGTTTCCACAGCCCTAAGTCCATCTTTGTGCCCTTTTCATGTTTATATATAGCCTATAGGAGCTTATACAACTGCTTCCTTAGAAAACAGATCTTCAATAGAAATTAAGTTCCAATAACATGCTACAGATACAGACAAATTAGCAGCTTCAGCACTCAGAGGGAGGTGTAAAACAGCTATTGCATTTATTCATGTAGCACATTTGTGTTATCAGCCATAAAAGCTAAAGAATTTTCCATTTCCTTTCACTTCATCTGCTAACCCATGCAGCTAACGTTCCTAGGTAGTTTTGCAGAGGAGACGTTTTTTAACTCCAAAAGTTTGTAAGATTTAAAAAAAAAAAATCTAAATTGGAGGGAAAAAGTAAAAGAACAAAAACAAAACCAAAAAAACCCACAAACCAACAAACAAAAAAACCCAACAAAAACAAAACTTCAAAACCTGGTATTTTCTAAAAATATCAAAACAAATACTTCTCAAAAACTAGCTTACTACCTTTAAGTGACTTTTAATCAAAAGCCTTCAAGAACTGCAAAAACTTAAACAATGGCTTTTGCTAATTCCAACTCTTGGGCAATTTCATACCTTTGCAGGGAGAAAAATAGCTTGAGAAAAAAGTCTAAATAGATATCTAGAAAAATATGTGAATGTGTCTCAGCTTGGAAAGAACTGAAGGGACAAACCATCTCATTTATACTTGCCTTTAGTGGCCTCCAAACCAGCAACAGCCCAGGGCTTGAGTGCATGCAGTCCACGAGTCGGTACTCGAATCACTTTTCACAGTGTCCTCCCTGGCTGTGAAGAGCTGACAGCGGTACAGAGCTGCAGTATCTGTATGGATGGAGAATATGATGAGGCTGGTGAGCCACACACTGACCCGCTGCACAGGAACACACTTATACATTGAGCTGTGTCACTGACAAAAAGAAAGGAGCATTCCAGCTGTTTCAGTTCCCTGTTAAATCCACATTTTCCTCACCTATAATTTGGACTTGAGTTGCCCCTACCCAATCTTGTAATGTTTCAGCTTTCTCTACCAATAGTTGGTTTTGCAAAATACTATATGAAGATAATTTGAAGTGACCACTGACAGTTTAAAAACTCATACTAAGGATGATTTTGAAGTCTTCTGAAATATGGATGCAAACACAAGGTTTTCCCCAGACTCCTATAAATACTGATGTTTTCAGGCTATGAGACTCACATGGTAAAATCCTGTCTCTCACTTTTTTTATTTCTGCAGAGAAACTTGAACATCAAAGAACAAATAAAGGTATATGTCTACCAGAACCAAACAGATCACTGTTTGATAAAAATTTCCTCATTACTCATGTTTAATGAAAATCTTTGGAGAGCTGGACAATTTTTCTTTCTTTCTTTCTTTCTTTCTTTCTTTCTTTCTTTCTTTCTTTCTTTCTTTCTTTCTTTCTTTCTTTCTTTCTTTCTTCCTTTCTTCCTTCCTTCCTTCCTTCCTTCCTTTCTTTCTTTCTTTCTTTCTTTCTTTCTTTCTTTCTTTCTTTTCTTTCTTTCTTTCTTTCTTTCTTTCTTTTCTTTCTTTCTTTCTTTCTTTCTTTCTTTCTTTCTTTCTTTCTTCCTTTCTTCCTTTCTTCCTTCCTTCCTTCCTTCCTTTCTTTCTTTCTTTCTTTCTTTCTTTCTTTCTTTTCTTTCTTTCTTTCTTTCTTTCTTTCTTTCTCTCTTTCTTTCTTTCTTTCTCTCTTTCTCTCTTTCTTTCTCTCTTTCTTTCTCTCTTTCTCTCTCTTTCTCTTTTTCTTTCTCTTTTTCTCTCTTTCTCTCTTTCCTTCTTTCTTTCTTTCCTTCTTTCCTTCTTTCCTTCTCTCCTTCTTTCCTTCTTTCTCTCCTTCTTTCCTTCTTTCTCTCTTCCTTTCTCTCTCTCTTTCTTTCTCTCTCTCTTTCTTTCTCTCTCTCAGTCTTTCTCTCATTCTCCTTCTTCACACTTCTTCTTTTCTCACTCCAAAGGAACCAGCACAATAGAATAATTTCAGAGATTTCCTTTCTTCCTCTTCTCTACCCTTGTGGAAACCCCTTCTCTGGAGTCAGAGCACCCACTCCCTGTCTTTGGCAGAGGACACAGGCTAGTATCAGTATGGAAAGAATGCGCTATTTTCTTACCTACACACTTCTGCCCAGGCATGTGCTGTCAGGGGCAGCCCTAGATTTTGTGTCAGTTCATACAGCCATAAGCTGGTGCTCCCAGAACTGTGGTACTTGGTACCAGTCTTGCTTCAATAACGCAGCTTTTGGAATGGACGTACTGCTGGCCTTTCCTTTCCTATGGCTCCATCCTCCTGAACAGACTAACTAACTGGCCACAGAGGTTTTCAGCATCACTTGTATTGGGAAGGGACTAGAATGAGAGTTTGGGGAGCTGGAGGTAGTTTTAATGACCTCCTAATACTAATCACTTTGTCAAGGTGGCAAAGTCAGTACTTGATACTGTCTGCTCATTCTTTTAGTTTACTTGAGACTTTTGCTTTACATGAGGCTCGAGGTCAAAATCCATCAACGACAAAAGTCTTCTGCCCTTTTAAAATTGTCTGACGCTTTTTTCTATGTCCTCATCCTCAGACACAAGCATGGTGTCCTCATGTGGCAAAATTCTTTCTATTGTTGTCAGCAAGGGAGCAAGAGACCAGGACCAACCCTGCTAAAATGGTGGCTTCCCCTATGAATGGTAATTATTGCATGTCTAAGGCTATTCTTTTTCAACTAGAGTTTCTGCCAGACTTTCAATGGCATTTTAAAATTGGATGGCTGAGCTGTTCACTCCCTGAGCTGCCCACCCCACCCCTGTGGGGGACATTGCTAGTCTCAGGACAGCACCATCTAAGCTGCTCGCAATTCAGCTCCTGTTTTCACCTGATCATGTAAGCTAAACCAGCTCTGATTTCAGTTTATCTTAGTTTGTTGCACAAATCACTGTGGCAATTCAAACACACCCTTACAGGAAATCCCTCACTTGTGGGCAACACCATCCAGAAGACAGGACAGACAGCTGGAGGCTGTCTTCAGGCATTTGATCTTAATTTACTGCAATGAGTCAGGCAGAGTTCTTATTTCCATGTACTTGCATTTGGGAGTAGGTTGGATTTCCAAAAACACTAAGTGGTTCAGGAGCATAACTACTGTAAAAAAATAATCAGACTAGTGAGCCTAAGTCACTTTGGGACACCTAAGAATTTCACTGATCACAGAGCACTTTTAGTAACCTCCTTTGCTTGCCTTCTAGCATAAGGACACTTTATTTTATTTATGCTTCATTTATTATGAAAAAACACCCAATATTTCATGTCAGCAAGACAGTGCTTGCATCGAGTGGTAAGCAGCATAATGAAAGCACTATTCGGACAAAATTTCTATCTCTTCTAGAGGGGAAAGGAAGGGTATCCCAAATAGGCATCACACATTTATTCAAACTCCTCCTTATTATGAAAACTGTCAGCTGACTTTCACACAGAGGCAAACCCAGCCCTCATATAACCTCAGTAAAATCAATGATAGTATTATCAGGGTTGAATTCAGTTCTGTGTATCATCATGCAAATATATTTACAGAATATACACACACTGCATAAACACCACAGACCTACACTTTTGATCTGTGACAAACAAGGTTAGCATATTAAAAAAAAAAAAAAGCCTGCATAAAATGTCCTGAAATCCATTACACTGTCAGCTAGCAAAAATGGAAAGCAACCCACTTAGAAAAGGTCACTTAATGAACTGATTTCTCCCACCTCTGAACAAAGAGCTCTTCGAGAAAGACAACAAAATTGTCAAAACACAGACACTAGCAAGGCAATAAGGAATCATTTTGTTTTCCATTAATGTGCATTAGTTCTAATGGGCAGAGTGGAGAGGAAAAGACACACTGTACATGGAACTTAGCATTAAAGATTGAACCCTTCCCTCTATCTTTCCTCTGCTTGCCTTGTTTCAAGTGTGTGGTCCATGACACAAATTCACTTCATTGTTAGATCAAAGAAGGCATTTTAGCTTACACCCCACAGGCATGTAGCTCACAGACAAATTATTCCCAGTTTCCACTTCTAGCCTTCAAATGTGTTAAGAATACAACATGAAAGCTAAAAATAGTTCAGTGTGCATTCTGTATAAATACAAATAATGAAGGCTCCCTTCATTTATTCCTCTCCAAATCTAAAGCTTTTAATAGCTGAGATAAATGGCTTGGTCTTCTCATTAAGTTTGTCAGCCTTGAAGAGAAATTCATTGTAATTAAATGTCTGTAAGGAATCCTTGGTAAAGTGAATCCAGTGGTGTTCCACTCATTTCCTACTGAACTGTAGATGACCTCTTTCTACCCCTTTGCAATGTGCAAAATTGGCAAACTTAAGAAAAAAAACCAGTTCCCCTAAGTCAAGGCAAAGATTTGTCAAACACCCTCATCTACAGAAGGGATTTTAGTGTTAAGTCCTCCAATACTCTCACAGGGAGAAGTAGGATGTAGAGTGGAATTCTTCACCTTGCACAACAGGCAAGATAGAGGTCCTCCTGTTCAAACACAAGTCTTTTAATTCAGTCATCACTGTGACCTTTGGAGGAGACATCCAAAAGCTGCATTGATATTAAAAGGGGATAATAATCGGCATGATTCCCAAGCTGTGCAGAATAACTTAAACAGGTTGAGTCGCATTAGCATAATCTAGAGGAGATTTTCAGTGTTGCCATCTGCACCTAAATGAATCACCTTTGACTCCCTTCATAGTCAATGGAGAGAACATGGTATTTCCACTTTCATATTTGTCTCATACAAACACAGAGGTGTGAAATAAATCATGTGGATCATGACAAAAAAGTGACTTTTCTTCTTCACACAGTTATAAAAGCAGAAAATGTTGATGACTCAGGATGTAGACATCTACCTGTAAAGGTCCAAACTAATTTTTTCAGCCCAAAACTGTGACTGGATTTTATTCTCTTTAAGAGGGACAGCAGTAGACTTCATATCTATGCTCTTTATCACCAAAGTACAAGTGCCAGTAATTAATAGAAAGATGTCAGTTCTTAAGTGAAAAGATCACCCCAGGAGGTAAGGGGATTTTGCAATTCCATTTCCAAGGCCTGTCCATGGGGGCTCTGTGGTGTTTGGTTTCCAGCAGCAAATCTACCAGTGCCACCATTTCTTATATACAACTGACAGTATAATAAACAACATCATCCCTAGAGAGGTGATCACTTTCAGTCATTATCAATCTGTTAGGGATTTATGATGCACTGTTTTGTTGCATCATTTTCCAGATCACTCCTAGGCAAGGATAGAGCCTGGAGGGCTCAGTAGACAGCTACTCAAAAACCGACACAGACAATGCAGGGTCACTTTAGCAAAGTCATCACATTTCCTTCTTCTTTTCTGTCTTCCATGTAGTTTATTCAAGGAAATATTGACCACAAAACAGACAGGGTGTTCTCAGTTCCTTCTTGGCTTTGAGAGTTTTGCTTTATATTGTATATGGTGTATATGATTGTATATGATGCAGATCCAACTCTCAGCAGAAAGTATGTTCCCTCAGAATTTCTTCTTGTGAACAGATCTTAAAAACTGAGTGTGGACCATCAAAGTCAATAGGAATATTGCAGGAACATGACTATAAAATAACTGCAAAGACAGTAAGCAAGCTCCCCTATTGTATGCCAGCTTATTTGTTGTGCCTTGCCAATCAGTCAAGAGGGATTTATGCATTGCTGATGAAGAGCAGCCTTAACTAGCAAATCTGGCATAATATGAATAAGTATCTGTTTATAGCTAGAAAGAAAAGACAAAATGTTTCCTCATAACAACCCCTTTAAAAACATTCCCATTTCCTTTTAAACCAGACAGAACCATAAATCTCTTCTTTATACCTAAAACTCTACTTCTAGGCGATAGTTGTCCTAATGGCTCCCATTAGTTGGTACAACTTAAGCATTACAGTTATATGATTTCTTGAATGTTTATTAAAATATTGCTTTATACTTGTACGACCACAAAACAATCCAGCTCTTAAGCCTCATCTACAGCAAGATAGATGAAAATACACTTACCCCTATGCTTTCACTTCTGCTTGCTTCTACCTTCCACAAAATCATTATGCAAAAGAAAATGTATTACAGAAGTCTACACACAAGTTTATTGACAGAAATACCTACAAGTCTTTCCCCTGATTGCAGCAACATAATACTTTTCACATAGTTGTCCTTGCATAGGGCACCTTTATCCACACTTTACAGATGAGAAAGCAAGGCATAGAGAAGTAAAGCAAAATTGTCTGCTCAAGGTCAATCAGGAAAAAAGCAAGAAAGCCAGGAAGTGACCTGTTGATTCCTGAGTCTCAAGCTAGCATCTATCTTGAAGTCTAACTTTGGTTTCTCACAGTGTTACCAGTACAATATCTAAGCTTTAATCAAAAAGCTTTGGGTCAAAAGCAATACATACCATTATTTCTATTTTTAAAATGCAAGACCAGAAGACGAAGCCCTGTGTAGAAGGTAAATATTTCGAAGGTCTTATCATCATGCCTCTCCATCATTGAAGAAATGATGGGGCTGGGACTCAGCATGACCTGTACTTCTGACAACGAAGGGAAAAAAATACCGCAAGAAGGTAATTTGGAGTCCAGAGATATCTATTCCTGATGCACGTCTATCTCACTCGTGTCACTCAGCTCACTGACAAATATAAACAGTGATCATCTGCTAACAGTTAGGCCTGTCTAGACATAGTGTGCTCTTCATTAACTAATTGTTCACACCTCTCCCTGTGCGCTGCAAGACAGCAAGAGAAATAAAGGCAGAATGTGTTTCCATGCAGCACATATGATTCAGTAAATGAATGGCAGGCTTTTTACACTGTACCATTAACTTGTCCATTAACTCAGCAGCTGGGTAGCCTCCATCAGGACCTCTGAAAGCCATCACTTCAAAGCCTTGCACAAGTGTCTGAGTCACTCACTTCACATATGTGGGATTTGCTGGGCTTGGATACCTTAGAAGTCCTTCCTCATGCAGAACTTGTCTGCTTTTGAGAGTAAAGGAAGGGAAAAGAGGAACAAAACTGTGAAGACACTGTAGGACTCAATAGTTCAAGCCAAGTGTGATATGAAAGTGTCCTCATAATTTTGCAATTTTCAAAATGCTGGATGTATATCATAATCCAGTATTACTGTAGGGTTTTTTTTCTAGAAATCAAAGAAATATTGCATAAATCTAGTTCCTCTGAAGCATTACAGATTCAGAAACACAATCTACAAAATTATTCCTTTTTACATAGGAGTTTAGTTGTATTGAATGGATTATGACTGGAGTTAGTCAGAAATGTCTCAGTGGAACAATTCATTTTGTTAGAACAAAAGCATTTCATGGGAACATACCTGAGTGAAACAAGGAACTTGAATTTAAATCTCCTAGAGACTAAAAGGTACTGCTTACACTGGAGGAGGATTTTCTTACAGTTACCTGGTAACTATAAAAACTTCTGTTTATATGATAAACAAAAATGACTTTGTTTATATAATTAAGTGTGGGGAGAGCTCATTACCCATCAGTCATAAGACTGATGATCCTGACTTCCAGCCTTTATTGAGTTTAAATGGCAAGTGTGGAGGGGACAATTCCTGCTGCCCATCTCTCTACTGGCCATGACACCTTTCTGTCCTTCTCACAGAAGCAGTAAGTGCAATATATGCTGACTGCTCAGCCACACTCATTTGCAGCCACCTATACCCACAAACACCCATTAATTCCATTTACATCAGCCACCTTGGGAGTTAACACCAAGCCATAGAGTGAGGCAACACCCACCCTCCTGCCTCTGCTGCGCAGGTCTGGTAGCAGCATGGGGTGGGCAGCAGTTTGTCTTTAAAAACTCAGAATGGCCATAGGGGCTGATGTATGGAAGAAGGATAGAAAGCAACTTTAATGGCAGGAAGATGTGCCAATGGCAGGAAGATGTGCCAGGAGAGGTTTAAGTTGGACAATAGGAAATGGTTCTTCACCCAAAGAGTGGCAGAGCACCGGAACAGGCTCCCTAGGGAGGCAGTCACGGTCCCAATGTTCAAGAAGAGACTGGACAACGTCCTCAGACACATGCTGTGAACTGTGGGGTTGTCATATGCAAGGACAGGAGCTGGATTCCATGATCCTTGTAGGTCCATTCCAACTCAAGACATTCTATGATTCTATGAATGTGTATTTCATATATTCTGTCTGCATTGCCACTAGAGTTGTTTCCTGACTGACAGGAACATTTTTTAAGCTCAGCATTTCACATGAGAGAAATTTTCTGTCTGAAGGTTCTAGCTATGTTGGTCAGCATTAGTGCCACCAAAAGCTGGATCAGGCCCAAAGTCTACAAAATATTCCCCTGAAATAATAAGGAAAAGGCTCGATAATGCTGCATGACTTTTTAATGTTAACAGGGAGGTAGGAAATTTCATTTTCATCATTTGTGTCGAGTTTTGATAAGTACAGTTCTCTTTGAAAGGAAAACAACAGCAGCAACTATGACTGGAAAAATACATTAGGGAAATAGAGTTAGGCTCTTCAACCACCCATGAAAAAATACAGAAAATTAGGACCAGACACCATTTGGCTGGCTCACACTCCCATGGGCAGAGCAACTGGCTGACTCCTGGCATTTCTACACTAATCTGATTGACTAGCCAGTACAATCCTATAGCATACCTAACACCACATTTTTCATCATAAATGCCTCAGAAATATCTGTTTCAACCCCCATGTTTTTCATTAGACTGTTATTTTACAGTGCACAGATAACTGATCCTCAGTCGGGTCTGAAAGTCACTCCAAAGCTCTATTTAAATGCTTGTGTCTTCACTGTCTCTGCATTCACCACATGTGTGTCTTGAAATACATCCTCCCTCCCCAAAATGCAGCAAATATGTGGGTTTTTTCATGAGTTCTAGGCCTTGCCTAGAATAAGCTTTACATGCCATAACTTACATACCATAACTATCTTGCTCCTAGCTTTCTGCTTTGTCATCTAAGTTGCCCCTTTGCTCATCTATGGCTGTTGTACCTTCTGCTTGTTGAGATTAACATGCCATACTTGTGTATGTATGTGTATACAGGACATACTGTATAGGCATTGTATGCACACAATACACATTGTGTGCACGTGTGGTTTACATAGATATGGGGAAATGTGCATTGCTTCTGATCAAGAAAACATCACATAGCAAGGTTATTTATCTACTTTAACATACCTATAATTAAGCCAAGTGATTTACTGTATGGGAACCAAGAAACTTAAATTGTATATTATTTTCAGCTCTTTGATATGAGTGTGAATTTTACTGGCTTAAGTATTTTGAAGGTTATGCTTATCATAACTTCCATTTTATTAGGTGTTTAATAGGTCTTTCTTTTAGGGTGTTTTCTCCTAGAAAGGAAAGATAAGAAAAATAAAGAGGAAAACCAATTATTTTAAAAATTGTGAAGTAATGAGGCTTAAATAATACATCAACATTTAAAGAAAATAAAATTGTACTCAATTTGAGCAGAGCTATGCATATTCTGTATTCAGTACAATGGGAAACTCCTTTTTGCATTCACACAGAGGTATATGGTCAAGCAGGTATTTTATTATAGTGACGGTAACTCCATTAAATGTAATCCTACAGAGTCAACATAAAAAGTAATATAAAAACTTTTTATAGATTCTACTTTGCACCAGCCAAGCTGTGCAGAAATGAAATTCTTCCTATGAAACTTTATTTAAGAGACTGTGTTCATGGTTCCTGACAGTATATAGTTTGCTACTGCCCTAAAATACCTGGTAATAGCAAGAATTATTAAAATAGTTAGATGTAATAGAACAAGCCTGGAATATTGTTCCAACCTGCAGAGTTCAAATTGACTTCAAGAAACCCTATAATCAAGAAAGATGGGGCTATCCAAAAAGTCACAAGGTTATTTTTTATTAGCTGCTACAATCATTCCTCTCTAACTGTTGGCTGGAGGAGGGTAGCCTTTGCTTAAACACCACTCTCCTTCCAGAGCAGACGTAAAACATTTCAAATACAGACCCTCTCCACAGGGGCAATCTCTTGAACATGTCAGGAACGTCACTCAACAAGGATCTTGTCCTTTATTACTTGACTACTTCTAAATCATCACCTGAAATTTGAAGCCAGATACTGAAATGTGTAACCACAACTCCATATACTTCTGTCCTGATTTGGTTTGTCTCTGACAAGGAACAGCCTCCATTATACTAATTATCAATTTCAGAGGAGAAGCCAAATACCAGGATAAACATAACTTACGTTTTATTCATGCAAAACCTGGTTTTGACAGCTGGGTAACTAGGTGCATTTCATTTTAATAAACTTAACAAATATAAGCCAAAAATTAATATTGTTTTTAGGGCTGGCCTGAAACAGGCTAATTCAAGTGTCTGAAGTGAAACAATGAATAGGGAACTTTAGATTCATGGCTGACGGTCTGTAGCTTACACTGGTCAAACCTGATCATTGGTCTTAAAAGTAAATATCTCCCAGAAATGCATGTGTCATCCCTGCAGGTTCCAAGAATTGCACATCATTCTCTTGAGATGCAGTCAGCACCCCTCTCCCATCCTTTCTGCATCTTGTACTTTTTAAAGCTGAGAAGACTAATTCATGCAGGGGACATTTAAGATCCAAACTTCCTGTCCTGTAATTTAAAGATTAAGTCAGAATCACTCATTATTGGAAGAGTGCATCTTTTGCACTGGCAAGTTCTACCTTTTTTCAGTCCATAAACTTCTGTGTAAAATGCCTTAGATTCCACTGAGTGTTCCTCTTCATATGTTAAATTCTTCCTGCTGTATTTATGATGCTATGGCAAATTAATACCACAAATCCTTTATAATTAGGATTTGGTTTTAAGCCTAATTGTGAAGGAGCATATTTATCTTGAGAGATTACACCGTGCAGCTCATGTTTTGCAAATAATAATAGGGGAACTTACCCTCTATTCTGACAATTGATCAAACAGCATCCTACAGCTTGTTTATATACTGGGTTTTTTAGCAGATTTAATGACTGCACTACAGAACCTGGTTCACTTAAATCACTGTAAATCATTCAAATATGCCTATATCCTTAATTAAAACAGAAGTAGTTTGACCAGCTTATCATATATTTTTTAAAAATGTTCTAAAATTAAATCAGTGTACAAACAGTATGTGGAATAGTCTTAAACAGGAGAAGACAAAAAGATAACTTAAGCTTCTTCCCTGTAAAGGCACCAGTTTTACTTGGACTAAAGCTCAGCTTCCCATTCTGTGAATACAATTTGTATATTCCAAACTCCATGCTCAGCAAGTTATGTATTCGGTTTGCCAAGTACTTGCAATCATCACATTTTAGGATGTGCTCTTCTGTTTGTTAATGGTCTTTAAAAAACAGTTCCAGGCTTCAGCACCTTCCCACTGAAGCCATTGACAAATTCGCTCTGATTTCAGTAAGGTGTCTACGTTCTGATCTTTACTGCTGTATATGCAGTTTCTAGAATTGCTGAATTATAAAATGTATGGTATGGAAAATTGTATTTATGTTCAATAAATTAGTTCCATATTACTCTAAGCTGCCTTTATGCATTGTCATTTTCATTGCACCCACCACTTTTTATAGCACTACACTAACCATTTTGCTATGTGAGAGCAAGTCTTGGGAAATGTTTGACTCAGGAATAAGACAGAACTTGAACCAGAACCCAAACTACATATGGCACACAACCTCGACATCCCGGAAGCTTGTTATGTTAAGAAATTACAAGGTTCTTTCCAGTAGTTCTTAGCAAGATTTTTCTTTACAGTGACAGACAATTTTCAGCAGCAAACATATTTGTGGGAGCTTATCTGTTAAAGGATGAGAAAAAAGGGTCATGTTTGAAAAATTCCTCATTTCAAATCATGCAAATAATTGGCTCCATGGAGTGCTTACACTAGAAAGATTTTTCACAACCTGAAAGACGGAATTGATAGACTTTAACTGCGAGGTAGAACAGTGAGAAGGAATGAGAAAGCAATTCCCATAGAAAATTGGAGAAATATTAAATCTGCATGTTTTGCGGTAAGCGCTATTGAAATTGCAATCAAACTAGAAAAAACATTCGAAGGTTTGTTTTTCTCATGACTTCTGTAACACATGATGCTCCCTTAGGCAAAAATCTCCTTAGAGCTGCTGTACTGCAAACCTTTCCAGTTTAATGTTGTCTCACTGAGGTGACTTGTAAAAGGGGCAAATCAAGCTGGCTGAATAATTATTAAACAAATCTGTGATTTCACAAGAAATGTGCAGGGACACATTCACTTGCTGCTTTGTGCTGTTGAAGGAATGCAAAGCAGTCAAATGAGCAGAATTTAACCGCTAATCTGAATTAAAGACCAATTCATTGACAGTTTAATCCATGTTAGCTATTTTAGCCAAGGTTTGCTTGGATTAAAGATGTACTGTTTCGGGATTCAATCATATGTTGAGAACTCTGTTCTCCATGGAGGAAGTCTCCATCTTTTGCTGAGTTTCTAGAAGTGAGTACATCATCACTCCAGTGATTTCTGTTGCAGCATTATACCAGACTCTGCGTAAACACAGGGGAGTTTGGATCGGATCCTGTCCCCCTCAAAGACGCAAAACTTCTGTTCCCTGTTCACTATTGATAGGAAGCAGAGAAGGAAGGGGAGTGGCAGGAAAAGAAGGGGAAGATATAATCTGGTCTTCCCAACTGAGCCTAGATGATCTCTTATTTAAATAAAGAGTAAGTAAAGAGCTTAGATTCCTGTGTTTGGAAAGAAGTATGGGGAGAAAAAAAGTGTCTCCGTGTACCCCCATGTATTGCAGAGAGGAGACCATGTGTTGGGAGTTGCATCCTTCCTCCTGCGGCCACCTCTCCTTTCAAGAAGAGGTGAGCAGAGGTCCCCCTAGGGTTGCTGGACTGATACATAATAGCATCAGCATCTATGCTTTTATCCTTTCCATTTTTTTCTTTTTTTTTCAAAAGTAAGACAGAACAGCTGTGCATACTGATTCTTTGGGGAGCTGATGTCTGCATAAGAAAAACATAGAACCACATTGAGAGAGGGCATCCTGGAGTGAAGGCATAGACAGCAGACATACTTTTCTGCTCATGGTCTGCAATTTTAATGTAGCTAAACATAAAAATTTTGCCAAACCCCTGAAGTTCTTTGGTAAGAAAGTTCCCCAAAGGAAAGATAGCCTCCTAATTGTCTTCTGAGGCCCACTGAGTCTAATACAGCTCAAAGCTTCCAGTCCATAGGTCATCTTGCCTGATTCACAGCCTGGCCTCTTTTCGCATAAAGTATACCAATTTCTACCCAATGTGTGTAAAAATGTCAATATAGGCAAGGCAAGCTTAAGTTTTCAAAAATCCTATCTGATCAAGATTTTTCCATTGGGTTTTTTTTTGGTTGGTTGGTTTTTTGGTTTGTTTGGGTTTTTTTAGTTTCACTAGGTCTCCCTATATAAATACTGAGTCATTTTGTTTGCAGTAGAACTGTGAATATGTATGAGTTCAAAAACACCACATCATCCCTTTTTTTTCCCTAATGTGGGCATGGCACAAACATGAAATGTTCCTTTTTGGTCTTCATGATAAATCACTTTCACTAGAGAAAATGCCTAAATACTGTGATCATAATCCTGTCCGATTAGTAATAGTACTTCCCTAAACTCTGATGAGGTTCTAAGGACCAGTGGTCATATGGGCTTAACTGATCAGCAAGAGTCACTGATTTATTTAGCTCTTTTATAAGAATACTTCACCATGTCTTCTTTTCAAATTAATTAGAAGTCATCAATAGTCACTCAGTGAGTGTTCTCTACACTGTTTGATGTATGTCTTTAAACTACAATCACAGCTTGAGTTTCTACAAGTACTGAATACTATGAGAAGGGAGAGTGAGGTAAGGTCCAGAAAATAGCGAGATAAAGCTAGGACATAGAATCAAACTCTCAGACTCACTCATGGATTTATTATCTAGCTGCTGGTCGTATTTTCTAACTCTAAAAACTGCAGGGGCTTGCACACAGTCCCTCACACTCAAGAATGTAAGAGATGTGATGATGATAACTCCCATTTAGATAAGAAAGGCATTACACTCACCCAGTCCAGGTCATGTCTCAGGACCCCCAGATGGACTTTATAAACTGGACTGATCAGACACCTTCGGCAGCGCATGGTAAATATTTGGTCCTTTTTTACTAGGTTACTGTACAGGGAAACTGCCAGGAAATCCATGCAGAATTCCTTTTTTTCTTGCACAGTGTTCATTCTTTCAAGGAATTTTCATATGACCAAAGAGATTCTTTAAGAGTACGACATATTACAGTGCCCAAATTATTTCCTCCTTGCAAGACACTAAAGTCATGCTTGAGATAAAACCAAAGTCCAGTACAAGTTCTCCTCCTAATACAAATAAAGCCAAAAAAGTACCTATCTTGCCTGAGATACATCTGCAAAGAGAAATACTGAATGATGGTAATAATTTACTACTACCGCAACTTAACAAAATGGGTCGATCAACTCTGCTGAATGTCAGCATCTTGAGGATTAATATAAATGTTTGCATCTGTCAGTGATACTTTTTTCCTTCCACAAAGAGAAAAAAAAGAGAGAAAGAGAGAAAGAAAGAAAGAGAGAGAGAGAAAGAGAGAAAGAGAGAGAGAAAGAAAGAGAGAAAGAGAGAGAGAAAGAGAGAGAGAAAGAGAAAGAAAGAAAGAAAGAAAGAAAGAAAGAAAGAAAAAGAAAGAAAGAAAGAAAGAAAGAAAGAAAGAAAGAAAGAAAGAAAGAAAGAAAGAAAGAAAGAAAGAAAGAAAGAAAGAAAGAAAGAAAGAAAGGAAGGAAGGAAGGAAGGAAGGAAGGAAGGAAGGAAGGAAGGAAGGAAGGAAGGAAGAAAGAAAGAAAGAAAGAAAGAAAGAAAGAAAGAAAGAAAGAAAGAAAGAAAGAAAGAAAGAAAGAAAGAAAGAAAGAAAGAAAGAAAGAAAGAAAAAGAAAGAAAGAAAAAATGCTGAAAAGTAGAAAAAACTAAAGGGTTGTTCTTTAAAGTAACCCACTAATTCTTAAAGAACATTCTACTCTTTGTACATAGAGGAATTTCAAAGCAAAACAAAATAAATCTTTTTTTTTACCATTTTTGAAGTAGAAAATGTAGTATCTGACTGCATTCAGAAAAGTTACATTATTTTCTATTTTATGTTTCCATTATCTCGTATTATTCCTCTAAGAATCAAATTTAGCAGCACTGATGGTTTAAATTCAGCATAAAAATAAAATTCAGCAAATGTCATGGCAGCGTACCAAACATTTAATGTCAGGTTCCCTTATGTTCAGTGCTTTGGTAAAGCTTCCCATCCATCAATTAGACAGTTTTTTAATATTTTACTTTGCAATTAAAAAATATATAATCTCTTGTGCTTGGTGTTGTTTTGTGGGAAAAATTGCTCCTTCGTATATTGTCCTCAATATGTGTACTTGTATGTATATGTATGTGTGTGCTTTTTCATTTTTCTGGTATTACTCGCTATCATCATAATTAAGCATTTTCTTTCTATGAAGTCTTTGCACTTAATACATAGTTCTACAAGTGGACCCACGCAGAGGACCAATCTATTTCCCAGCAAGTCTATACAACTCTCTAGAGTCAGACTGCAAAGACCCTAATCACAAGAGTGAAACCTTAAATAAGTGTGAGGAGGCCACACCAATTAAGACAGGAAACGGGGGGTTTAACATTACCCAAGGGCTCAGGAGAAAAAATGGGATGACATGAAAAACAGAAGGAATAGGAATGCATGGGTAGAGTGAGCCAAGGAGGAGGTTGCTGCTGTTACAGGTTGTAAGAAATCAGCAAGAAAGAGGATACTCGAGCCCAATTCTGACTTCAGTGTAGAGGTGTTTCCTACACTGAAGCCTCCCACCAGCACATTAGGAATCAGCCAACATTCTGCGAGTGGCTCGCATGATATACACAGTGAAATCAGTATGGCTGTGATTTTGACCTATACTAGCAAAGTCTATTAAAATATCACTTCATACAGACACATAAACACAGCTGTACAGCTGCAAATATCTATTAGAGGTATTGTGCATTTATCTTCAGCTCACTGTAACTGAATGTACAGTATCTATACGCTGACAGCTGGCATCCAGGGCAAATAATTACATGCTGCTTTCATTAGGCTAGCCCTTTGTCAACATAAGCTGGCAAGCGTTATCTTCATTAAAATATTAGCTCTTAAACATCACACTTTCAACTATCATATTCTTCAGAGTTTGTTTGCTGTTGTGACAATTTCATTTGAATATGAATTCATTCATGGTTAAGTAGCAGCAAAAACCTTTTAACTATTTAGGTCAAGAAAACACACAGCCACAATAATTTATTTAATTATCCGTTCATTTATTTTAAGCCTTTGAGACAAAAGATTTACATGAAGTCTGATTGCTTCATCAAAACAGCATGATTTTGAGCTATCTGCCATCCTACACATTCTTGAAATTGCAGAATAATGAACAGTATCACCACAGACTAAAGCAAATATAATCTGTAAAACATTTTTTTGTCCAAATATATTTATGACTTGTTAATGTTTACTGCCATACACTGTATACTTCAAAGCATGGAGCTGGTCCTGGAAAGTTTTACAGCATGAGGTGTGAAATCTGAAATATCACAAGGACAAACAGCTCAGTCTAGAGTTGTTTGAACTCACACAGCTCAGTGACTGTCAACACAAAGGCCTGTCCATTTGAAACTAAATAACAGAAAAAATTACTGTCATGTCTCATTGCTTTTGTTTAAACTCTTTCGAGGTAAAGGGGATCTTTAATAATTTAGTATGCAGACAGCCTTCTTTTTGCCATTTCATTCCATCCTGCCTTATTTTGAGTGCTCTGTTCTGTGTGTAAACAAATACAGGCTTTTTTTCTAAAATCACAAGACAAAGGCAGATTAAGCAGGAGGATAGGAAGCTGGCATTAACACAGACCAGAGCTTTGCAGCTCTCTGTAAGAAAGTCGCTGGGGTTGTTTGGTTTTTCCTGTGTACATCAGGACTGTAAGCCGTTGCATCAGTGGGGCATGGATGATATGAAATCATATCATTGCTGGATCAGGGCTGCTACACTTCATAATTTGTAGAATCACATTTGCAGCAGATATAATTCTGGACTGCTAAAGCCATTTGTATATAGTGACAGCTTCTGCTTACAAAATCATTTTTCATGCCCTCTTTAAAACTATATCACAGTTTCACTGGACTTCTTAACTGCTTGAGTTATAACATTTGGGTGAGGATTTATCTTATTCAGCTTCAGCATTTTTCACTAATAACATTAATGCCTTGCAATCTCTTCCAGCCAGTGCAATGAAAACTGTCTGGATGTACAGCATACAAAGTATTCTTGTACAGAAACATCCTCCCAGTGCTCATCAGGCCAAAAGCTATTTCCTTTCTGTTTACTCACACCCCATAGAAATGAATGAACACTGCAATGAAAGGAAAGTCTTCATCTTAAAAGGCAGCCTGTCATGAAATTTTACTTCAGGATTTTTTTTCTCTCCATCCTAGTTCTAAAATATAATTCCCTAAACATGCATAATTTCAGGAATATCCACATTTATACTTTATAAAGAAATGCTATTGTCTAAAGTGCTTTGGTAGGGTTGCAATATGTGTGAACTGAAAACTAAATCACGCACAGTATAGCATGTGCTGCTCCCACTATTAATAAATAAGTGTGAATGTATATATAATAATCTGCATTCATAACATCTGAGACTGAAAATGCGTAACAATCAGGCCAAAACAATTTATTTTAAGCAAAGTCTCCAGTTTCTGTGTCAATTTCCTGTTCTGATCCATGCAGAGCATGTTGTTTGTTCCAAAATCAAAACTTACTGTAATATCCTGCTTATGTGATGTTTCTCTCTTTTTGAAGCTGGTTGTTGAAATAAACATCATCCTGATTCCTTCTGCATCTGAAAGGTATATGAAGAAGTGGTACCCACAGTGGAATTTCTCAGCTTCTATACTTTAAGTCAGATGCTTAAGGCTATTTAACACAACTAGAGCCAGATGCTCTCAATCACATACAAAATTCCTTTGATATCCATGAAGTGCAAAGAAGAACCTTGTTTTCTTTTTATAAGGAATTTCAAGAGGTCTGATTTCCAAGACTGACTTCTAATTTTGTAGGGGGTGTCACAAATAAAAATATGTTTTCCTTCAGAGTGTCTATTAACAATTAACACTTGTCTACCTCTTTTTCTTTTTTTTTTTTTTTTTGTAGACAGCGTAGAGCACAGATTAGCAAGGACAAATAGACATATAAACAGGACTATTCAAATTCTTTATTCAGTAACAGGGAATACACTAATATGGCAATATTTTATGACACTGACATGGAAAGTATAGTTTCAGATAGAAAAGGTCACTGGTGTAGGACAGTGCTATTCAAGTTGTTATAATGAGAATTTTATCTTAATAAAAGACCTCTTCCAATTAAAACTACTAAGATAAAACTGAATTGGAAGTCACACAGGTTCCAGGCTTTTTGCTTTTACTTCCAGAAGTTCAGAATAATTTGAACACACTAGAATCACATAAGTGCAACTTTATGTGCGAGAAGACTCAAGTCTCACGTGCCAGATGGGAAATAAGGGAGTAAGATTTAACAGAAAAGAAAAAATGTTACAGAGATATAAAACAGCTTCAGGTAAGTAAAAAGCAAACTCTGGAAAACCTATAGATTTCAAGCAGTTATCATCTGCCCAGCAGTTTGCTGCAGTGATCAAGGCCACTTCTCCCAGACCACAAAAAAGGACTATGTGCCCATGTGTCAGCCATTTCAATGAAAGTTTGGCCTACGTTCTATGGATAATGAAGGCAGGTTTATCTAAACCTAAACTGTGAGTTTGGCAGTGGTGTGGCTAGGGCTCCCAGCTGCTGGTTCCCCGGTGGAGAAACAGGATCCAACACAGGGGCCAAGAGAACAGCTTGGGGCAAAAACGTCCAAAACTGCCATAGGGAGACCAGGCAAGCTCATCTGCCAGAGTCACTGCAAAAACCTCCGTCAAATGATGGCACACTTAAGCTGCTGTGGCTCACAACCTGCCCATGTTTCAAGCATGATTTATATAAAGTCCAGACATAATACTTCTGTAAGTGCTAGCTATTATCACAGGATCACAGAATCAAGGAATGATTGGGGTTGGAAGGGACCTCTGGAGATCATCTAGTCCAACCCACCTGCTAAAGCAGGTTCACCAGAGCAGATTGCACAGGAATGTGTCCAGGCGGGTCTTGAATGTCTCCAGAGATGGAGACTCCACAATCTCTCTGGCAGCCTGTTCCAGTGCTCTGGCACCCTCAAGGTAAAGAAGTTTCTCCTCATATTCAGATGGAACCTCCTATGTTTCAGTCTGTGCTGGTTGCCCACCATCCTATTGTTGGGCACCACTGAAACAGTAAGATCAGTTCTTCAGTGCTGAGGGACCAATAATACTATAGCAAATGCTATAAAACTATTCTAAATGTACAATACATATTTGATTACGGGTATTATTTATGCTTAATTAGATTCATGCTGGTCTTTGAGGGTTTTCTGGTGGGGTGGTTTCTAAAAGATGTCTGATGCAATTATCTTCAAACATTAATTGGAACTATTACCTATCAATACCAAAAAATAAAGCCATATTTATTTATTAAATACAAAAGTCATTGGCACGCTATGTTGATCATAATACTTATTCCTTTTTAGCTTGTAGCTCAGAGATTGAAGAATCCAGGGGGGATAGGAGAAAGGTACATTTAAAATCCCACAGGGTGTTTTGAAATAGCTAGATTATTAAACACTTGTAGTGGAATAGATAAGTGATAGCAAACTCCTTAGAATGGTAAAACACTAGACAGAAGTTCGTATGTCTATCAGCTCAAAATACATTGTTGTATAAGAATTACCACTATGTCTTCAATAAGATCTTATAACTACAGCTGATTCAATGACACAGCCTGAATTTTTACATGAGTCAGAGTTTACCAAGTCACTAAAGTCTTTTAACGTTTTAAAGTATTTAAGAGAGGCGGAAACAAAAAATGTTTGAGGAAAAAGAAACCAAACAAACACCGAATTTTTACAGACATTTCACTTAAAAGTGGCATGAATTATTGGCCTGGTTTGTGGTTACTACTTCATTTTAATTTTAAAATTTCATCCTGAATTGTCATGTTTAACCTCTAGCTCTTCTGTGGGAAATTCCAATTCAGCCCTGCCACGTGCCAGTCCTGCTCATGTCCTGCCCTGGGTGAACTTCCCCTACATGAGGTCCCATTGCTTCAGACTGATTTGCAGAAGCCACAAAGTGACCTGCTGCAGGATCACTGTTTCAAAGCTTCAAACAGATGCCTTCATTCTTTCACAGGGTTGCGGGAGGAAATGTAGCACACTGGACACAAGTTCCCAGCACAGCAGACATATGCCAGTGTTAGGTGTGCTGTCATTTCTGGGTAAAGTCATTACCTTAGAAAAATACCTCCCCCCATCTTACAAGATTAGGAAATGCTTTAGTGAAGCATTAGTTTAGAAAAGGAAATGTTCTTATGTTACTGCTGGGAGACGAAGCACAAAATCTTTCTTCTACAGCCACACACCATGTCAAAAGAAGGAACAAATGATGCCATGAAATTTACCGAAAGCTGCAGTTTCCCATGAAACAATTCAAGGTTGGTTCATTTCTAATTTTTTTCTGTAAAGAAACAAGAAAAAATGAACACTGTTTCCTCAGCAGAGAAACAAAAACGACCATTTCCTTTTTTTTTTTTTTTAATAGAGAGATAAGAAAGCTCACCTCTTTTATGCTCAGCTGAGAAATTACTGCAAAATTCTTTGGTTTAAATACCCAGCACCTATAGAGAGAGGAAAGAAAGTCTCACAAGAAACTGGAATCAACTCAGCCCACTTTTCCAACTGGAGAGAAGAATATTTTCTTGCAAGATCAGTAGGTGGCATTTGCATGTCTCCAAGTAATACTTCACAGGAAAGAGCAATTTATCATGCAAGGTGATTGCTCATCACAGCTCCCCCAAAGATAAAAGGCTGCCCATTACTTTCACACACCTTCATGTTACTACTGCCACCTTGAAAACTCTCAGTAGGCCAATTGTCTTAGATACCAAAGTGCAGGAAGTTGTTTCAGGCAGGGAATCCATTTTCACAGAGATACCTGTATTAGCACAGAGTTAAACTTCTGAGGCATCGATGCTCAGAGGCACAACCATCTCCAGCATTTCCTCCACTCGGTGTCCTGGCTGTTGCAAATCAAATTCACAAACTCTCCTGCATTCAAAGCATTAGGAATTCAGCAACATAAACCCCATCTTTAGGGCCAGGCACCCAAATTTTGAGCTTAACCATCATCACTTTGCTGAAGTCCCATTCTGGATCTATCCTATTACACTCATGTATATGTAAAAGCATTTAATAAAATTTCTCATTAGTAATGGTGATGTATACTTTCCCTTTAAAATGTAGGCAACCAAACTTTTAAACATTTCAAGAATGAGAACAACACACACAACTGGGTGAAAGAAATAGAATAATGTTCTTGACATAACCCTCTGAGCCACCCAAGGCATTCACAAATTCTAATTTGGAGTTAGAATGAGTGCTTTAAGCAGAAGTTTGGTTTTTACTTGAATATGTGTTATTTCATCAGCATTCTCCTCTATACTCTTTTTTTCCCGCTTTGTCCAAATGTCAGTGACTACATATGGTGGGAGCAGTGAAGAATCAAAGCCCTTTATGCTGCAGAAGCATTTGTAGCAAATGAGACTAAGATGCGTGGAAAGGTCCAGGGGAACTTACGGATTTCTTGACATGAGGGTCTAACAACCAGGTTGGTTTTGGTTTTGGTTTTAGATTTTTTTTGTTGTTTTGTTTCATGTAATTGAATTGAAGCCCAACATACTGTAATTCAAAGTCTTCAGAGGAGGAAGCCGACTCTTTCCTGGGAAGGACATTGAAACAAGTCACACCGTGAGACCTCTTAAGACTTAAACATAATTGCATGTACCAAAGTGCACCCTTCTTGTGGAATTGCCTATCAGAGAGCTTGCACACAACCATTTCTGCTTCAGAAGGATGGTGCACATCTGTTCAGTGGTATCAGCCCACAAGGCTGAACTTATGTCAACGTAAATCCTACTCAGTCTAGAGAACTTCATATCTTCAACCACAACTCATGGGGGATCAGTCTCAGATTTTTAAATCGGGTGCCCATGAAAATACAGCAATAAACCTCATGTTCATGAATGCACTACGAGGTCTGTCATACTTACATAGCTTATATGATGTTGTTTCATTTAAAATAGGTGATAATAGCTCATAAAGACAGTCTTGGGGCACTGGAGATGCAGTTCTGTAATTTTTTTTGTGTTTGCAGCTTACCTGCTTCAGTCTCTGTTAAATGTTAAGCTCTTTTTAAATCCTTTTGACTTCATCTCTCCATGCAGTTCTCACAGAATGTATGTTTCTGGGTCTGATTCAAGACATTCAGCTCAGAGAACTTTCCTGTAAGGTTTTGACACAGATGAGAGGGAAGCAATTGCATCCTGTAGTTTTTATGTAGATACTCTTAAATTTGCCAGGCACTGTAGTCAGCAGTGTGCAAGGGAATGATCCTACGCACTCTGAACTTGGAAGAAATGTGTGTCCATTCAATATCCAAATCCACATCTGAGATCTAGTGAGTGTGTCTCAGATGGACAAATAAGGATTATTTTCCTGTTGCTTGGGTTTATAAAACGGTAAAAATATAGCAGATATAACCCAATAGTCCTTCAAGTCCCTCCTGACCTATTAGGTAAAGTTATGATTTAAGAGAAGTTACACACAAAATAGATTTATTTCACTGTATCTTGCAGAATAAAACTCAGCTTGCTATGTGTAGTTTAAATAACACAGGTACAGATTTCACTCGGATTTATGGTGGTGAATACTAATACAGTACTGACACAATACCTAGAAAGAGTCATTAAGGAATAGGAGTTAAGTGGTATTCAGAGGTGTTTGCTTCCTTATCACCTGCAAATGCAGAGCCAAATAACACAGACCCAAACTTAAGAAAGGAGTGTCTGTCACAGCCCGTCTTCCTGGTAATCACTGCTGCCAGGGCCTGCAAACCCACAAAAAGAAACTAAAGATGTTGTGATACTGCTGCAGTCCCTGTTAACTGTCCTTCAGGTATAGAAACCTGCATCAGAAGCCATGAGTTCTTCCTAGCAGCAGCAAAGTCTTTGGATAGCACCATGTTTTGCTTTTTTTTGGCATATTTTGAGTTGGAACTGTGAAAACCCTCCCTGTTCTCCTAAGTAGCAAAGTATTAGAGACATGGGATATTCTTGTGATGCGTATAAAAACTGCCTCAGCTAAGAAAAGCACTGTTAAAATTAGAATAACAGATATTCTGGAATGTAATGATGAGATGCCCTAACGCAGTGACCGTATACCCACTGTGATCAGAGAAGTACCCTTTGCTGGCCAGCATGCCCATGCCAATCACCACAGCTGTGGTTTATAAGGAGAATGCAGATCACAACGTTCAGTTGCACTGCTGGGGCATTTTTACTCTCTAGCATGATATGATTGAGGCAATTAATTTTTTAAAAATACTGTATAAAAATCTCTGGGCTTTTCTTACTTTAAAGAAAGCTTTTTGTTGCTATGGCTTACAGGACTGAATTAGCAGAGAATATGAATAAAAGTTAGCTAGGAATATACGCAGTATATTTTGGCCCTGGAAAAAGCAACATAAAATTGTAAAAAATTCTATCCATAACTGAGAGTGGTTTTTTCTGTTTCTTGTGGAAACTATTTTGCAGCTGCTGACCATTTGTCTGAATTAGCAACAGATCTTTATTTCTTCTTGGTCTGACAGATTGTGTATGCTGGACTGTTCCATAGGATTTTTCCTATGCATCGTGGCAGTGCATGTGCACATTAAATTTTTGGAGGGGGAGGGGTAAAGCCAGTCAGATATCATTTGACAAATACTACATCCAGGCAGTTTTGAAGATTTCCAGCATTGCAGAACACTTGTAAAGCAGCTCCACTGACTGCAAATTTTATTTTGTTTTTAACTGCTCCATGAACATCTCAAAGAAACAACTGGCAGCCTGTGGAGTGTCAGATTAAATGACTGGTATTTAAGCTTTAAAAATGGTCATTAGACTTCCCCATTAGCCTTTTCTATTAGTTCAGGTGCACCAGGCCTGGCAGCATAGGGAATCCTGGGTAGGCATGTTGCCATAGTACCATATTTAGCAACATACTAATTAAATCTGCTGAAAGTAAGAGATTCTAATAATTGATACAGGACTGAGAGTGAAAGGTGGAGCAGGCCTCCCAATATTGGTAGCTGTGTTTCAGAGGAAGTACATGTTATTATGTGTATGTGGTGTAGATAGAGAGTTTGTCACACTACCACCCTGACTCATCCCCAGGATATATCAATGGCAGGATTCTTATCTGTACTGGACAAAACAAAAAAACTGTATTCAGTATTGAATTGATGTGCTGGAGTAAAACAACCAGTCCATTTCACACATCTCACAATGACACATATACTACAGAGCACAAGTTCACCATAATCTACCAAAGCTCTAACTTCTGTAAAATAGCACAAATCATTCCTCACAGCCTTTGCTCGGATCTACATTGCCATGTTCCTTCACTTGGGCAGACTCCTTGTCTCCTTGGTCTTCCTACCCTTCCCATTCTTTCACATGCATCCTTTGGCAGAGCTGTTAGAAACTCTTGTTAGCAAACAAACTTGCACCCTGCATGTTTTACTATGCCTTTTTGAATAGCCCAGCCTGGATGCCAGTCCGTGTTCCACACCATTGTGTCCAGCACAAAAAAAATGCAAGGCAGTGGAGATTTGGCCTTAGAATTCCGTCCCTGAATGAGGAACAGGACATTAAACCATCACTCGTGACAAATTACTCTGTTCACTTCCATTGTCAGAGGATGACTTCTGCTTACGCTTGTTTAGACCCAGAAAAATGCATCTACCTTTTCTCCAAATTATACACACCAAGGTTTTGGCTGGTTTAAAAAGCAACAACATTTAGTAGTGTCACACCTGGCCAGAGGATGAGGAACACAGAACAAGTTCACATCTACTTGCAGAAGACCTCATGGCTACTGCCTCACTCTGTTTTACATTTGCTGTCTTCATTTTTATTTCTTTCACCCCCTTCTCACTTATGGTGGTCCTTGGTATCATTTTGTCATGCTGATCCTTCCCCATTTGACATATATTGTTGTTGGTCAAGATACCAGAAGCCCCACTACTGACAACTAATTTAGTACATTAAAAAATTGTCTTGTGCTTTTCACCTTAAAAGCAAGTGACCCTGTAAAACATCTAAAGGTTATCACTCACATGTGGTAGGGGATTAAAATCAGATTGTTGAAAGATGCATGATGCTCTGTCATCTGTTTCATCCTTTCTTGGAGGGGTGCTGCCCTCACAGGGAGAGCCGAGCAGCTATTGGAGCAGACCTGAATCTGCTGTTAGTGATTATAGCCAGTTTATTAAAGCAAGCTAATTTCAAGACCTGCTTCACAAGTCATTCAGAGAACTCTGCTATGGGAGCAATCTCCAACATACAGGTTGGACAGATGAGGTCTCTGCTTTGGCCATCCCATTTATAACCCACCACAATGTGTAAGCTAAAAATCTCAGTTAGGTACTACAGAAAAGATGTAACCCAGCAGCAGTCACATGTGCAGGTAAAAAGCAGCAGAATGATACCTCTCTGTGTGCTTTACGATATTGCACAGGTAGTACCAACAGTGACAGGAGGAGAGCATATACATTGCAAATTAAGGGATGATGGTATTTCCAGACTGTAAATCACATCTTAAATAAAAACATGCAAGAACTCTGTGGCAGTGTGGAAGATTTAATTACACAAACAAATAACTAGGAAGAGACGGGACATAGAGAGCCACATCCTGCCCATATGGGAAAACATGCTGGAGCCCAGAAGAGAGGTGTGGTTGCCTCATGCCAGCTACATGACCATTCTGCTGGGGCAGCAAAATGTTTCAAAGCAGGAAATTCAGAGCCAGTCGCAGACGTTTCAGTAAGCAACTGCTGAGCATGCTCCACGGGGCCATTTGCCTCTTCTTCTTTGATAAAAAGTGAGCAGCATCTCCTCCCGGCTGAGATATATTTCTGGCAGTAGCATATGCATTTGATACCAGCAGCTTTACCATTCAAGCACGGAGGAAAGCTTTTTTCCAATCCATGAAAATCAAAGCAATGTTTGTTTCTCTTTCTGTTGGGATGAACACAGAACTTTAGAGGGGTGGGAAGGAGGAGAAGGAAATAAAAAGTTTGTTTCCTCTCCTGAAACAGACAAAAGTTAATAGTTAGGTTACTCACCTGGAATTCTAGTTGTCAAGGCCCACAGTACATATGGCACTTAAATCCTAGGTGAGATTTGGTCTATGATTCAATCAATATAAGGAAAGTCAGCATCCTATGTGACCTGTTGCATTGCATGCACTCCATGAGAGACAGGTCAAAAGACATAGTTTTGTGATCAAAGCATGGTGGGAGGATGTGAGAGAAGCCAGATTTTATGTGTAAAGGTCTCAAAAGAGACAAATTAAAAAAGTAGAAAAGTCTGGCAGCATGGCTCTTTCTAGCTCCCTCTCATTACATTTTGTCTCCTTCCTCCAGGACAGAGTCTGGCACCATGACTCTGAACGCCTGACAATATGTTCTACAAGAATATACCTAATTACTTAGACATGAGCAGCCTTATTTTTGAGGCTGAACAGGGAACACTTCTGAGTCCACGTGTATTAATACTGCTGCACGTATTTCTGCAAGACAGGAAGCTGAGGTGGCTGAGTTCATCACATTCCTGAGTACCAAAAATTTCTGAGCAGAATCCCAACAGTCCTGCAGGGCCATCTCCTTTAGACTGAAAGGGTTGTCAAAGCAAAACAGTCCCTGTGCCACCAGTGACTCCAACAACCCATCAGGAAACTAAATGACAAAACCAAGACATGACTTTAAGACTGCAAACACTGCTTCAGAAGCTTGTGCCAGGGAACCAGATGTTGCAGGAAAAACATCTGGGATTTTTGATTGCCTTTAAGAACGAGTAGGAGGAGAATTGTGATGTGGTATGAAAAATAGCCTGCTGCATATTTTTTGGATTAGTGACAAGATTATCTCTTTTAAAATACTGTAAAATGTAAGAATTTTAACTCATATAGCATGGCTTAGCACTAAAAAAAATACACATTGTACAGAAGTATGGAACACTCTGAAAAGTTTCCAAATATGACATACCTCAAACATAGAACCCGAAAGGGTTTCATAAGGATATTTAAAGTAGAAAAATTTCCTTTCTATCCATAAGCAAAGAATATGCTTCGATAGGGTGGAATGGAGGGAGAGAGAAGGGGAAAATGGGAACAATTCAAATGAAGCAGCCCATTACAGTCAGAGGCAAACTTTAATGTATACATTGGGTCTCCTGCTGGTGCTAGTCCTGAAGGCTTATATCAGGAGTAGGCCTGGCCAGGGAGCATTTCTGCTGTTCTAAGGTATTTTTTTTTTTTTTTTAGATCTCAAAAATGCCCCATTATTTCACACCAGGACAAAACAGAGACCTCTGAAGAGAAAGGCAGTAAAAATTTCCTCTCCACCCTTCCCCAAAGCTGGTGCTAATGAAAGCATGTGTACCGCAGAGAAAGGCAGCAGAAACCAACTGAAGTTTTCTGTGGTCCTCCCGCCACCCTGGGCTGTCCTGAGGGAAGGGTTTTGCCCCCAGGGACAGCTAGAAATCCCAGCCTGTCCAAAACAAGTACCAAAGATCAGATTTAGAAATATTCTGTGACTTGTGATTTAAGTTAGTGGGAGATGTACTTTGAACGTAGAAAGTTCTGTGTAGTGTAGGTACTGTCAAAAATCGGTTCCTCAGGAACTCCATTTGGACACCAAAAATCAATGGCTACTTTCAGGTTAATTTTTCTGTGCTTTAGAAAAAATAAACCATTCAACTCCACAAGCCTGTGCTGAAAAAACAGACTCAAAGAGCAGTGAGGGAAGCCCAGATGGAAATGAGTAATCCTGCCTTTAAAGGAGGGTCACAAAGCATGCAGCCACACACAGAACGGCCAGCCGAAAACAAGCCATGGGTTGCCTGCCTGCACGGTGAGCACAGCCCATCCTGCTCCAGGAGTGCCGAAGAAGCCCTTCGGGAAAAAACAGAGCATTTAAGCCATCAATTACTCTGCAATAATGTTTGAGCATAAGGGAACTGGCTCCAGTAACAAAGCAGTCACAGTTGTGACATGATCTAACTTTTAAATTTTAATAATGTTCTTTCAGCGTGGCCTGTTTTGTCATCCACATGTTCTGTTCGCTAACTTCAAAGAATTGCACAGAGTAGAAAATAGTAGCTTCAAGTAACCTTTTCAACTATGGGAAAAACTTCTTCCTTCCAGAAATGCCCTATAGCACATTTTGCCTCTCTAAACAGTTTTTACTTCTTCCACCTATTTGGTGCAGTTAATGTTCAGTAGAGCATGTCTCACCCACCACACACAAACTAAAAACATCTTTTCAGTAATAAGAATCACATTTCTTTAGCAATGAGTGTCTACTGTATTTTTCTAGGATTCTGGGAGAAGATCTCCTTGCCATGGCCAAATTCCTTTCTTCTCTACAAAACTTTTCACAGAAATGTAAATAAATACATTTTCTCATTTAATTGAGTTGTCCAGTCTTTGGTTACAGTACCTGCCCCTGGTATTGCCCTATCTAGCATTTGTCTGATAGAAACATTCTCCCTTCAAGATTTTGAAAGACATTTTTGTATCTAAAGATACAAACAGGAATCCAGGCAGATTTAATATGTTCTACCACATTTTTACATACTATTTCCACTCACAACAATTATTTGTCATCTTCTGGCAAGACGGAAAGTGCTTTACAACCACGCATCAGAAATTTGCTGCTTTTTTCACCCCAGCAATACCTTAGTTAATTTTGGAAACCCTGCAATGTGCTTCTCTTCATCTTAGATGTCTAAATCCTTCTATAAGTCTGACTCCAATTGACTCTTCTGACTGTGTAAGATTGAGGCTGATCTTGCTTAATATTTTCACTTAGCTTAGAAAATAGAAGAATGATGATGAAATTTGCTAGTAAGACACAAAGTTAGGGACAACCTCAAAACCGAAAAGGATGAAAAGATCAGGCACAAAAATTGAATGATTTTGAGAACTCCAGTAATAAAACAGGCTACATGTAGAAGGCACTAAATACAAGGTCATGGATTTAAGAAACACACTGCGAATTGGGAGATTAACTTCTGAAAATGTTAAAAGAGAGGAAAAACCTAAGAATACTCACTGAACACAAGGGTCCCCAAGAGCTGCCAATGGCCCAGCTATGAACAAGACAATTGTGAATACTATTGCATATACCTGCAGTCATAAAAATGCTCATGTCAGTGTATAGATGGTCTACTGGCATGTTATGCACAGTTCAGGTCAGATTTGCTCAAGGGAAGGGCACGTTGGTGAGAACTGGTTGCACGGGGAAGACTTCCAGGACAGTCGGAACACTAGGAAGCTGATCTTCTAAGATGAGTCCAGAGAGGCTTGGCTTGCTTAGTCCAGTGAAGGAAGGCTGAGAATGATGATGTCAGATGTCTGTAAATATAACCAAGGGAAAAGAGAAATTATTATACAATTTAAAACCAGCGTTGTCACAAAAGTGAATGGATAAGCAGTGTCCGACAACAAATTTGAGCAGAAAGTTAGGTTCTAACCACAAGCAGTCTGAGCTGCTTATATAGCGCCCAAAAAAGAGTATCAGATGGAAAAATCCTAGCAATTTTGAAATGGAATTTGGATGGTTTCTGGAAAGAATCATATGGTGTAATTTGTTACTGCTTGCAACTGCAGAGACCATGCTCACTAGGTGCACCTTCGGTGGAGCATCTCTCATGATATGTTTCTGTTGCGCAAAATGTAAACAAGAACCAGACCCTTACCTGTGGTCAGTGTAGATATTTTAATTCCACTAAGTCTGTGCCAGGTTATGACCACTGAGCATCTGGCCTTTTCTGTGGATTGTCTCCATCTGTATTTTAACAACAGATATACTCGTAAAAGAAACAATTACTATTAGTTAAAGTCTTTTCATAAATCCTTCTTGTAACAGTATAGTTCAGTTAAACTTGTTTTAGTAGCTTCAAGCAGAGCAAGCTTTAGCAGACCATTTAGAATACTGTAATATTCCATTTAGAAAGATGGGGTTAGCTGGCGTGTTAACACAAAGTAGTTATATCCTACGTGAAAGAAAAAAAATGTTACATTTAGCTGCTTACATAGTGGAGACAGGACTTAACGGTCCCCTCGGATAGTGTCTGTGCTAAAAGACTAGAAATCTGGATGAGAAACTCCTAGTGAATAAAATTCAATGTCACAGAAAAGTATTCCTCGAGCAGCCACTGCCCTGCCCTCACTGGAACACAGATGCTGGCAGCACTTTCCTCCCCATGGGGCCTGATGCAGTGTTGCATACACCTCTGCCTGCTCCCATTCTGTTATTAATCAGCTCTCCATCTTGTCACAAGAGACGTGTGAGGGCTCCTTCTGAGCTCATTCATATTTACTTGTGGAAATACATATGTAGTGACAGTAGAAGACATAAAGCAAACCCAAAGTAAACACTTCTGTCCACCATGGGTACAGCTCGAGCAGCTAATAGATAAGGATTACTCCTCACCTTACACTTAAATTGAAGGAGGAGTGTATTTGTATTGTCACATACAGTCACATTATATAGGATGAGCAGATACCACCACTCATCAACAGCTGAAAAAGGGAAGGTATGTCCCAACTTTACACCCAGGCACAGACTTCTGTCCCTTTCCTTGTGCCAGCTTTGGTGCCACTGGTCCTTTCTGTGGGTTGACCTAACTGTGCTGAAAACTAACTTATCAAAAATACATAGTATGATATAGCAGGGACTAAGAAAGGTAGAAAGCAAAAGTATAAGAATCATGATTCACATTTAAGCAAAAGTGAGCAAAATGATACAGACTTCAGTTAAAGGTAGAACCATGGACTTCGAAAGTCTGCCTGCACCTTGGCTCATGAGCAGCTTGCAAAGATCCTGGCAAGTTTTGCCATTCTGATAACTTATTTAGGAAATTCCCATAAAAGTTAGTCACCAAAAAATATTTTTTAATAAAGCCACTTGATAATAACAACCTTTGTGACTAATCATTTGCAGCAGTTTATAATCCGAAACAGATCTGTTAAAAAAAATGGTCTATCTAGATTCAGGTCACCATTTCCAAAGGCTTTCATACTCCTCCTCCTCCTTTGATCCAAGGGTCTAGCTATTTGTAGGTATTTCCAGTTGGGAAGACAAACTGTTGATGAACTGAGGTTTCCTTTGATGCAACGTTGTCTAGAAGAAATCCACAATGCTTCATTTCCCTCAGCCTGGAACATCTGCCAGATCAGAGCATTTTGGCACTGTATCTCTGTGCTTTTAACCAGTCTCACCCTGAAGTGTTCATATGTGCCCCACTCCCTCACACTTTACCTGCCTCTCACGCCTTGCCACCTCTTGCTTCCCCAGGCAACCTGTTATTCCCACAGACACACCCCAGCAAAGACTTCCCAGAGCCTCCCCCAGCCATTTGAACTCCTAAGCAGCTTTTCATTTCTCTTCATTTGGAACAGAAAATATGGGCTTAACTGACTCTTGGAGTCCCTTTAAGGGAACAGCAATGATTAAACCTCCTGATACTTTGGGACAGATTTCTGAGAACAGCAGCATGATCTCAGATAAAAAATGTTCTTTTGCCATTTGCAGGCAGGGGAAGTGATGACTGGTTTTTAAATATTTGTGAAAATGGAGGCAAGCCTGTTGACATCCTGAGACTTCCTGGTTCATACTCAGTAGCACGGCCAAGGCAACATGCCTGTACAATTTGGACACCTGGGTGCTCATTAAAGGGAAAGTATTTAAGAAACACAAATGGCTGTTGTGGTCTCAGAAAACAGAACTAAAGCGAATCTGTTATTTATTAATGTCTATGCCAGCACTGAAATGAATACTGAAGGTCTCGACATTTCCAGTTTAAAGTCTTTACTATTTTCCCACGTCATTATTTCTATCAACACTAAACATCTGGAAAACTCTCCTTAACCAAACCTTAGAAACAAAGTCCATTTTCCAGCCTAATAATAACTGTTCTGCCAACCATGTTTACCCTACAAACTCACCTCAAATTGCGTTATAGTTTCTATCCTGCCCTCTTCTGCCAAAACCTTGTACTCTTCCACATATTTAGTAGCTCCATCTCTCTCACTTGGCATCCTGATCTAGCAAATTATGCTGATGTTAATAAGATCTCTAAAATAGTCATAATCAGACTTCTTCTGCAGTAGTTATCTTCACAGAAACCTTTGGCCAGCAAGAAAAGGCCCATGAAAATTTTTGTGAGGAAGGGGGACACAAAGTCATAGAAAAGTTCCTGCAGCTTCTCTCTGCATTTAGGATGCAAAGTATCCTAAGCAGTAGGATGTTAGCAGGAAAATTACTTTTCGCCCCTGCAATCATTTTTTTTATAGTTTCTTGGGAATTCACACAATCGGCATTCATTTCTCTGTTGACACTCAGGCGAAGCACAGCAGCATGTGATCTCAATGAGATCATATCACACCAGTCCTGAGGGTTGCTTCCCCCAAGGGGTGAGATACACTGACCCTCACCACAGTGATACTTCCATGACAGTTCTTAAGACAATGATGGTCTGAATATAAGGACTAGTAAATTTAGTTTAGGAGCAAGTCAGGTGCCTCATAAGAAGACTCAGGTTCACTGGTTAGCCGAGAAAGAAACTACCAAACCTAGCCGACAGGAACTCACAAGGGATGGATTTATCTCAAATCCAACCTTTCTGTGGGTTTTATAGACCCTCAGCCCTGAGCATCATCCAGGACCTGTGGAAGACTGGAATTAACAACCCTGCACTCTCTGCTTTTTAGATATGATGTGCAGTAAAATGGGTTTACTGTCTATCTTACTCCAGGGGAGGGAGGACTGAAGAAGGAATTATGTCTCTTTTTATAGGAAAAGATCCTTAAACATGGGGCTGCAGTTATTCAGGAGTTGAGCAGAGGAGAGGGGGGAATGTTTCTAACTCCTGTTTCAACGGTAGCCCTCTGGAAAAAAAAAAAAAAAAAAGCAGGTAAATCAGGATAGAGAGAAGGCAGGAGAGTGAGACCTTCTGTGCAAGTGATTAGGACACTTATCTGAGGCATGTGGCATCAAATAATTTCTACTCCAAGAAGTGTTAAACAGTGGGTGGATAAAATGCATAAGTAGCTCACTGAATCCACAGTATGTCTAAAACCCTTTGCAGTGTAGAAACCCGTGAGCAAAACTCTGAACGCACTTTTTCACTGTTGAGCAATTAGCTCTCCTTTGCTACAGGCAAGACACACAGCCACCTGAGTCTTTGGTATCTCATTACCCAAAGTTATATCTTCATGTAACTTGGCCTGCAGTCATTCACACAGTTTTGAAAACAGCTCTCCTAATGGCACGTATAAAAATCAGTCTTTATGTAGGGCCTAATTCTGTTCCTGGTCACAGAAGTAATCCTCTTATTTAGATTCACTAGCACTGTTCATGCACACAGTATGCAGCCCATAAGAAAAGTGTTAGTACTTAAGCACCAAAGTGCAGTCACTGCAACAGCCTTACATAGTTATCTAAACAAAAAAGAATGTTGCTTACAGAAAGGGAAAATGTGCTTGCAACAGTTATACTTGTCTATTGTGAATATGAGAAGTCTGAATAACATATTTGATGAATAAGAACTATATTTAAAAAACAGTGTATTCTAGTTTACAAATCTGTGTGAGAGAGAAATTGTGGGAACAAAAATATTATGCTAATATGAAACCACTTCAAGAAAGAAATCAGAAAATATGTGTAGTTAATCTTCCATCCAGGAAAATGAAAGCATGAGAACAAACAGCAACTTTTTGCAGAGACAGCTGATGTTGGTGTAAATCACTCACACATTAGTATGTTATTTTCATTTAGAATTATGTACTGAGCTGTTTATATAGTCTATGATTTCTGTGCAAATCTAGTTAACAGTAATAGCCATGAGCTTTGCTACTCTTCAGAAATACAGTACAATAGAACTATTCTAGTGCTGCAAAATGGTTCATTCTTGGTATATAAATGACTTCTACATGCACTAAATCAGGCTGCATTAAGAAGAGTCGATGAAAAGATCAACATCTCTTCCTCATATTCGTCTCTGTCCCAAAAGGAGGAGAAGAAAAGGGGAGGAGATGTGGAGTAAAGCTGTGGCTTTCAAGACTTGCACCTGCAATTCAGGACATATATTCTACTCACCTGACCTTAGGCAGGAGTAACTATACCTGTTTGTGAAAAAAAATTAAAAAAAAGTCAGAACTTTTAAAGCGGACTTTAAGTGTTCTAGAGTTTATTCCATTCCTTTCATGGATGCTAATAAACTTCTCAGGAGTTTAGAAAGCAGATTATGGACTAGCAGAAAAAATTGCAAAGTTTATACAAGTGGTTGAAATAACAAACTTTACCCAGATTTACAGCAGTGATAGTTACACCAGTATGGGTTAAAATGCTTGCTACAAATAAAGATATTTTCCACTTCTATGTGAATTTGTAAGCTGTTAAACTTAACAAGATACTACAAATATCAAACAGAGGAGATGGAGAGCAGAGGAGGAAGAGGTTATTTTTTTTTTATCCTCTACATCTAGTTTATTAACTTCATTGAAATATTTTTCAGGTGAATGGGTTACCTCTGGAAAGAAAATGGGGATTAAAACTCTCACCATACTGTCCTATCCCTTGGAGCCAGAAAAGATGTTTCCAGAAGTTTTCATTGAGCTGGAGGGCAGGGAAGAGAGCAGGCAGGCAGAGCAGAGGAGCACACATCTGCAAAGTCACTGGCCCCACTACAGGTTCTCTCCCTCGCTTCGGCATCTGGACCAAACTGAGCTGTGCTCTCTCTCTCTCCCAGTTGTGTCCAGCGCATGATATCATGAAGAGGAAAATACGTTGCATGGCTAAACAAAGAAACAAACAAAACCAAAACACAACAAAAAAAAATTAAGCTGCATCCCAGAACAGCAGCCCTCCTTGCCCTCCGCATGCCTCCGCACACCCTGCACACAGTAGCCTCCCTGATTGTGTCACCCAGCCTGTCACTGTCACCCAAACCAGAGAGGCAGATCCTTCAGAGGTGGAAACGGGCGGGGCTGATCGACAAATTAAATGTACACACACTAATCTCAGCTTCTGTGGCTACTTCTAGGAAAAAAACACAAGCCAAGTGTCACCATCTTCTTTGTTGGTGCTATGACATAGGAAGGGTAGAAGGTGTTTCCAGCAAGTTGAACTGGAATAGTGCTTTAAGTGCTAGAAGTCTTGCACTGTTAGGAGTTTTGAGATAGTCCATTGTCATGTGTTCCATTTAGATCACCAGGGGTTGAAATTTCAAAAACAAATTGCAAATATGACTTACAATTTGGGCTGGAATTCCATAAACACTCTGAAGTTGGAATAAGTGGTCATGGTCCCCAAAACTCCATTTTCACAGCCTAGTTGAGCTGATCCAGTTGCTGTGGTTGAGCAGGAGTCACGGGCATATCACTCCTCTGCTGCCCTGCTTGCAGATGTTGTCCTGTTCCTCCATGCGCGTGGGCTCTGCTGACACCCGACCCTACACGCAGACCACACGGCAGGGACTGAAGCAGAGAACGACCCGTTTGCTCTCCCATATGGTTCAGTTTTCTGTCCATTTAGGTTTCTAAACTGACTCACTGTAGAGTCACATGAGTGATGCCAAAGCCACTGTGAGTCTTCCAGAAAGACCTCCAGGCTTGGCTGGGAGACATCACAACATAAAAAGCCATCTTCTCTTCGACTACCTCTCCTGGTGGTCAGCGGCCCTACCTGAAGAAGAATTGTGTCATTTTTCCAGTTTCCCCTATCCAGCCAACCTACCTTACAGCCCCTGATTTGCACTGTGATGATGTCAGAAAGTGCTCTGAACAAAGCTATCCTACCTTTTATCAAAAGAAAGACTGTGAATGAGACTAGGGAAATGGGGTTTACCTCTCTGTTCAGTATTCATGAGAACCATTGTTTATTCAAGGCTCATAGACAATGTTAAAATTGCAGAAGATACTGAAGAAAACCACAAAATTTGTTTAAGGGCTGAATAAAGTGTTTTTCAGTGAGAAACTTCAGAAATCAAGTCTATTTAGTTTATCAAAGATTGAGAAGTACAGTGAATAAGTTTCTTCATGAGGAGATAATACTATCATAAGATCTTTAATCTAGTGGAGAGGAGCGTACTAAGAATCCGTGGCTGAAAACTGAAGCCAAAGAAATTCAACCTGGAAAGAAAAGCCTTTTTATTTTTTTATTTGCTGTGAGAGTAATTAATTAATGCGGTGGGAGGAAACTTCCAAAGGAGTGATGGATTTTCTTTTCTTGGTGTCTCCAAATTGAGACTGAACAACTTTCTGAGGAACTGCTTTTGCCAAATACCAGTTATGAGCACAGTGCAAGGGTAGCTGGGTGAAATGTACTGGTCTAGAATGTACGGCAGGTCAGAGCAGATGATCTAACCATCCCTTCTGGCCTTAACTTCTATGAATCTAGGAATTATCCTAGATTTGTTGGCATGCAATAAGTTTGAAAAAGCAAGCTTTTGAGGAAAAAACTGTTTGCGATTTGCCTCAGGAAAATAATCTTCTGGTTCATGCAGAGGAAACCAGATTGATCGGTATTAATGGTGTCTGGCAGAACATTTTCTTAGTTGCTTGCCAAAGTTTTGGTGAGGACTTTATTGCCAACTGTAGGAAGCGATATGAATTGATATAAAATATACAAACAACCCAGTAACCTCCTCGTGGGAGTGAAGTATACGTGATGAACATAATTTCTTTATTTCTGTTCCCTTCAGAGAATTCAGGAATTTGGCTCTTCCCAAAGTGTAACAATCATGCCTAAGCATTTTATAGACTTCTAGTGAGAAACTGCCAAGCCTTAGAGACTTGTCAAGGGCAGAGGTTGAACATTAATCTTCACCACTGTCATTTCAACTGCATCTGAGCTCCCTCTTCTGACGTTTAGATTTCTTTTTAACCCCTTAGATGGACTGTAAAATAACCCCACCAGGTATACTCCCTGGAGCAGGTACTGCAAGTAAGTCTCAGCAGAATTCTGTGGTCAGTACCACCTGAATAGCAACTCGGCTGCAGGTCAATATCCTATCATTTCAAGCAGGGATGTCTGTGATTCCTTCTCAATAATGTAAATACTTATTTTTTTTTTAACTACAACATTTTTCTGCCACTGTCTTTTGTGCAAACCCTTTCAGAGTATCTTTTTGAAACACAGTTATAATAGGAATGAAAGTCCCCAGACATTGCGGCTACTTCTCCCTGATTTATGGTATCTGGATAACTTCCTAGGATGCTGTCCAGAACAGACACTGATTTTAAAGCTTGCACAATGTTTAAGGGAATCAGTTCTTTATTATCCTCAGAGGCATGCGCTCTTCTTTAATCACATCACAACTCCCATTGTAGTTTATGTCTAAACTGTCATCCTCAGAGGGCAACATTTTATTATTTTTTAAATACATAGGCCCATCTATGAATAAACATTTGCTGTCTTTTTGGCTGCCAGGGGCTTAAGAGCATTCTTGCACTCCTTTTTTTTTTTTTTTTTTTTACAATTTCTTTAAGTTTGTGGTAACATTTATCTCTTTGACTACAAATTTTTTAACATGTAAAGATTGTCTGCATGGTTACACATCCCTTCAGACATCTCTACCCACAACCACATATCAGCATCCCCTCCTAGTCACTTCAATGTAGCTGAAATTTCATCTTTGCCAGACTTTTTTTTTCTGGCAAGAAAAGAACTCCATGGTGGCTGCTAGTTCAGCTTCAGCAAGAGAACAAATAAGGGAAGACCATAGTCAGTTATCAACATTTTCACTTGACTTTGCATGATGTTGCTGTTCTCACTTTATGCTTAGGAGTTTTAGTCAAACTCTCTTTGGTCCGGGTAAGTGGTTTTCTAGCATCTTCTAAAAGATACAATGATGATGGGCTGGGCTGTTTGGAACTGGTTTCTTTTCTGCCAGTACAATTAGATATTAAAATCCAACGTGATCCCCATCAGTGAAGACCTGATGAAAAAGTAGGGAGTTATTTACCAATTTCCTCAAGGTTTTTCCTACCAGACTTCAGTTCGCTGGCCAACTCATCTTCTCTCAGGAGACCTGCTTAATTATACCTGCTTCCTAACATGGGTACAAGCAAAAGACATGAACTAGTGACAGCAACACTTAAAAACTTGTGATAAAAAGTTAAGAAAACAGATGAAGAACAGCATATCAAGAAACAGCCTATACATGAGAAAAGATGGTTTTAGAAGGTTATTGGTGCACATTGAATTGAGTTTGACAAATACCGACCATTCACAAAGCACTAATGACAGCTAACAGGCAATGTTGTGCATATTTTTAGTAAAAACTGAGCACTGAATTATTGATGCTATTCAGACTGATAAAAATTTTACTGCCTGTTAAACTTTTTTAGATTTCATTTATTTGTCTTTTTCTACCTACAAATACAAAATTAATTATGAAGTGGGATATATAAAAAAGGAAAGACTGAGAGAAAGAAGAAGGCTCCCCACCGTAGCTTGGCATGCTGAAATCTAATCTTCCAATACTGAGATAAGGATCTAAGTTATGATGCTGGAGGCTACAGAGGGTGAGGTTCTCCCCTGACAAAAATACTTGTCTTGGTTGGTACCACAGAGTCAACCCAAACAATATGAATTTCCATCCTCATCCTCTTTCTGTCACTTTCATTCTAACCGTAAATTTCATCCTCAACTGGAAAAGTTTCTCCATCTGAAGTCAAAACCAATATGTTAAGGGGAAAATTTATTTGTTTCAAACTTTCATTTTCAAATGAAAAAAATTCTTGCCAAAGTCTGTAATCCTCTCTATTCAGGTGTAGTAGCTGCTAATGACAGCTATGCTTTGGAATTGTACACCACATATCCATAAGGACTGGTGTTTTGTATTTCTCGTCTTGGATGTATTAGTCTTGTCTGCCTTGGGACTCTTCATAGCTGCATTACAGCTCCACTGGACAAAAAGAGGTGGAAGATGAAGTTCAGACAAGGCTTATACAGGCTCGCCATTCCACCACTGTGTTTTCTAACTCCGAGTTCAGATAGTGCTGAAAATAACAACCTAATTGAAAACAATTCCCTAATCTGTAAAGCAGCTTCTGTGAATGCTGTCACAACTAGAGATTCAGAACTCTGAGTGCAGACACTGACTCTCCCCAGCTCATTTGTTTTGCAGCTGGTGTATTCAAGCACTGGTGTGACCTCTTTATGCCTTTCCCTCCATACATTTTTATTCTTGAGTATAGAGACATAAATGTATCACTGTGTGTGCCTTTCTGTGGTAACAATACAGATTACACTTGAGTTTACTACACCAGTTATAATGCCTACTGTTCTGAGAGGAGAAGATAGTTGTGATTAGATGCTCTCATTTCTATGCATTTCTGAAAAGAATCTAGTACCAAAGCCTTTCTCCTCTGAGGATGGAAACAAGTATCTGAGAACCTACCACATGTATCATCTTTCCTGGGATCACACAGACCAATGATAAGAGAAAAAAAAATAGTATAACATGGGGGATAGTGCTTTACGGAACAGAGAATCGAGGAAATGTTACTGACAATTTGGTGAGCTCTTTAGAGGATAATAAACTAGGTTAAAATATAAATTTAAAAGTTACAACACCTAGAAATTTTAAGCACTAAGCAGAAGAAAATTAAATTATCTAATGTACAAACATTCTCCTCCAATTATAGAAAAAATAAAAAAGAAAGAACAAGAGAACATGTATATAGAGAATCTCAGAAAAAAATCCTGGATATGAGAATCAAATGCACCATACAGATGGGAGTTTCAAGTTCTTCTAGGTTATGTTGACTGTTTATATACAGGCATATGTTTAAAAAAACTCATTGTGAAAAATGGCAACAATCCTTGTGTAAAGTAGCTGTAAGAGAGTATTCATTATGTTGAACACTCAAGTCTAGCATTACACAAACAAAGCCTCTGTTGTGATACCAGTTAACAGGACACAACATGATCCTGCAGTGATAAGGCAGATAGAATTTGCAGTATTTAGCACAATGGGCTGCGCTTTCTGGTGTGGCAATAAACACAATGTATACGTATCTACATGGTAATCGAGCAACTGACAGCTGAAGTTCAGACCTGCAGACAATGCTCAAAATATTAGTAAGGAAATACAAATAGCTGGCCTGTTTAACATCTATACAATAAATTGTCCTTTTTCCAGATCGTCACTGATTTCTGCTGGCATTTAAGCCTGCGGTGCCCAAATGAGTCTCAGCTGCAGGCTCTCTTACAGATCTATCAGTTGCAAACTAAGTATAAGAATAAATATATAAGAGACATGAATTTCTTTCAGGTTAATGGACACATTAATAACCACCTAGACTCCATCTGATGTTCTGAGCCCTGACTTGGGAAATGCAGATCTAAGCCTTGAAATGTCATGCTGATTGAGGCCCCAGGAAAACTGCATTCATAAGCAGTGGGACCCATATGCAGTGTTTTGCTTTGTTCTTGAGGCAGGGAGGGGGAGACGGGTGGGGGGCAAACTGCAATAGCTCTTATATGACTCAGTATGAGAGGAAAAGGCAATAATAAACAACGTCTCTAAAAGCATACAATCAGTACATTCCAATATAGAGAATGCATCCTAAAATTCTTTATTGGGACAAAAGGCAAGGTAAATCTACAGGAGAGGCTTGAAATTTCTCCCAGATGAGCTGTAAGACAACTGTGGAAGAGATTCCAGGATCCCAGCCTTTACATCAGTCCCTTGATCCACTGGCTCCCAAGCGAGAGCTACAGAGTCTGTCATGGCAATATCTGGGGCACGACTCAGGAGAAAAGGGTGACTGGAGTGTCACTGGGAGCAATCACATCCGCCTCCCATCAGATCCCTTGCCCAGAATAAAGAGTTTAAGAAGCTGTTTCTTGCAATCTCCCCTTCCCAATACTCATTCTTTCAGCACCAAATGTGCATTCCTCCAGTTCCTTACACCAACAGCTTCCCTAGGCTGCTCATATGGCCAAATAGTCCTGAGTTTGGTGGGCAAATGAAATTGTTCCTTCAATTTCACCATCGTCAGCCTCCCTAGGCCTGCAGCAAGCCCCCACTTTTCCTTGCAATTCTGTTGAAAACGCCCCCAACAAACTCCCCAAGCAAGATTCAGCAAGAGAGCAGAAGCCACATCTCTCTCTCTCAGAGATAAATATAAACACAGGTTGTGCAGTAGACTTCAGAGTCATAAAAATCCAATTTAGAAAAGGTGATTTAAGGAATTTAGAAAAATAGATTTAAACTTATAAAGCTTTTGCTCTACAGCTGAGCCCAGTCTCATCCTTCCTAGGGATCCCAAGACAAGATATTTCATCACTTTTCTGCCTACATTCTGCCTTCCCAAGATGAGAATAAAACTTTTCTTCCTCACTGTGATTTTGTGGGAATAAAATCCACTGATAATCACGAGGCACTCAGATGCAGTGAAACAGACTCTAAAAACAGAAGACAAAATATAGTCCCAGACTACACTTCTGTCAGTATTTTCATTTCAGATGTGAATTCCACGCCATTTGCATTTCTGCTGTGTTAAAGCTTAGCTTCAATTAAGGTACCTCATATGAGCGGTCGTGAGCTGTTGTGTCCTGTCTTCACTAATCCTTTTTCCTCTTCCCTTACCTTCCCTTTTGCCTGTGCCAGAGCTGCAGGGATTTTAGATTTGAAGTGCAGAGCTGGGCTCAGGAAAACTAAGCTTTGTTCTCCCCTTTCTGCTGACATTTTGTGTGTCCTCGGGGAAATTATTTAACCCATTTGTTTCCCACACACAAAAAGAGGGAGAGGAGGTTTTCTGTGTCCCATCTGCCAGTAGGCTAGAGCAAGATCTCCTAGCTGCCTCTGACTACATTTGCAGACAGTGGATCTTGTCTGCATCTTGTCGGAGGCCATTGAACATCACTATTGCTGTAATACAGAGAGGAGCAGTTAACAGATGGTGGCAGTAATGCCAGGCCCCGAGCCATTCAGAGGAGATCCCCTGGCTTTGAGGTTATGAGGAGAAAGGTGGTGCTTTCCACCCACCTTAATCCTACTTCCATATGGCTTTGGGGAAGGACTGCAAAGAAAGAGGAAGGCAGCTGCCAGCTAACATGAATAACAGGAACCAAACTGGGAGATGTTGGACATTTGCACTTTCAGAGGTTTTCCTGAAGTCTTTTTTTGCCCTATGCCAACCAGAGGCTTGCTCTGGTCCTGGCTGATCACCTCCCCAGCTTCTCAGAGCACCTTGTCATCTCCCTGCCTCCTTCCAGCCTGTCCCCAACACTCTTCCATTCTCCTGGGATGTCCTCCTCCCTGACAAGCCACCCCTTTCCTACCCCTTGAAAAGGGAAATGCTTTTATGGATGTTTCTGCTTGTGCTGCCATGCTCTCTTCCCCGTTCTTGTGTCTGTCTTGTCTAACTGTAAGCCTTGGGCTTGTGGGGAGCTACCTACTACTCAGCATTTGACTACCACCCTGAAAAGCCTTAATTGATGGCCCTGCCACTCTAACAAACATTAATATTATTGTTATTGTTGTTGTTATTGTTATTGTTGTTGTTATTGTTATTGTCATTATTTTTGCAACAAGGTAAGAAGAATAACATGGGGGATGATGGACCTTCCACAGGGCTGTTGGACCTGGTTACAAAGCAGTCCTCAGAAGAGCAAATTTTCACGGTTTCCATGTATTCTTGGTTATTAATGATCACTAAAATTAGCCAGAAAACAAAGCACTTCAGATACTAACTCTGTGAAAGCTGCTTGAAAGAGAACAATATGTATCTGCCTAACATCATTAATAGAGCCAATAAAAACACAGCGCAAACAGCAAGTGCAGTCATCAATGAGGTTTTCAATAACTTATTTGGAAACCAGAGTTGGCTTGACTTTCTGTTTCAGAAATATGCAAATATAGTGGTGATCTGAGTAGTGCAGCACTTTAACTTTTGCATTTTCTTTTAATCCCATACATCTGCTGCTTCAGCGGTTAAGATCTAGTAAATACCAAACCACGTCATCGTTAATGAAGTGTAAGAGTAACTTAAAATGTGTACTGATTTTACCAAGGACGCCTTTCACGAATCTCATCTACAGCTGACATATGTAAACACACATGTCAAGTAAAGCAGAATTAAAACCAGAACTTGAGTTGCTCTTATCTCTGTTTAACTGCAGCAAGTTTGTGATACTCATAAAGGGTTCTGTATGATGAATGGGTTAGTGAGTCAATGCATAACAGATACATTTGCATGTAGATGTACTTGTGGGTGTATACAGATTAGGGGTTTGAAGTACAAATTTTAAGGGAGAAAACATTGTTTTTGGAAGACTTCCTCTGCATCTAATTGAACCCATAATCTACTATCAGTTACTAGAAATAAAATTAAGAAATACCAGGCCTGAATGCTTCTATTAGTTTATATTCTGTTACCTTTTCTGAAGACTCATGGCAACAGCTCAATTACAGCTGTGAGAGTATAACATTCATACAGCATTTCTGCAGAGCTGGAGGTTAATTCTGCCCAGGAAAACAAATGATATGGTGAAGTATTTTTATATAGATTTCCAAGTAACTTAAAACAAAAAGGAAACAAAATAATTCTAGGTATAAAAATAAACCCACCACATTTTCTTCATTGCCTTGTCAAATTAGGTGATATCTCTGTGAGGCCACCCATGAAGGTTGGAGGAAGAGAAAGAAGAAGAGTGATATGCCCCAGACCTCGTTTTGAGGCATCGGAAGGGAAGCAGCTCATTACCTTATGATACATCCAAAGATGCAATTTGTGAGAAGCCCACTTTCTGTTCTAAGGTTCAGGGACCTTGTGCTCCACTAATAATTTATTTGCCACTCCCTGCTCTCTCACCCATGGGCACGAGGCCACCCACCGGAGCAGTAAGCTGGAGTCCTCCTCACTGGGGCTTTTGAAGAGTACTGCTAGAAACACCTCAGAGGGGAACCTAGCCCAGCCCCGAGATGTGCACTTCCTATAGACTGAGTGAGATGTCCTGTCCTGAGCACTTCGTAGCAATGAACTGGAGACTACAGCCTTGTATCACCAGTCTGCATCAGCGCAAACTTAAATTGTGTTTTCTGCCTTGTCTCAAAAGAAAAACAAAAAGGGAACCCACGGTTTGGAGAAAAGGTGTGGTTAGCCTTACTCCTCTTTTGTTGGCCGGGCAGCTGGATGCAGCTTGTATCTCCGAGGAGAGATGCCAGATAATACAATCATTTCCCAGTCTCAGGTGTTGTGACGCCAAAACCTCCCCTCTGAAACCTTTCAGACAGCCTGGCTTCTTCTAATCATACACAATGCCCTTTCGAGATACAATTATCTGCTCTGAAGCACAACCTGACGGTGCAGAACAAAGTAAGTTTGCTTTCATGTGATGATGAGCAGTGCGGTGAGGGGCAGTGTAGCTGTGCTTGCTGATGACGATGACATTACAGCTTGCTGACACTACTGCAGAGCTGAGTGTCTGAGACATGAATGCCCTGCCCCTCTGCTCCACCGGCCAGGTCCAACCAAACCCACTTCAGTTCCTGACTCCTTCTTCATCCCTGTCAGCTGTGTTCCTCTTTGTCCTCAAGTAAGTGCCAAAGCAGCTTAGAGTTTCTGCATGTGTAAGGTCACTGTGCACCTGTAAGTCCTGAGAAGAGGGTGGGAGCGAGTAGGAGAAGAGGAAGGATCTGTGCTGGAAACAGGGTCCTGCACCCTGAGGGGAGAAGGACAGGAGTCCTCCTGTGCCCCAACCTCTATAAGGAGTTTTTATACGAGGTGTGAAGTATAAGAGGTGAGATATGGAAGCCTTTCAAGGGCTGGTCTCTGCTCTATCTGGGGAGCAATGAGCTTTTAAATAAGAAAGAAACTGTCCTTATCTGAATCTCCCAAGAAGCCTACTGACCCCTTGCTTGAAAAGTTTGATAGCTCTATAATATGCATTTATACCTTGAGACATTTGTAGTATCAATATTGGTTAAGACTCAAATTATGTTTTTCGTAAAGAATGACCTTTGCAGACTGAATGGTCTCAATTTGGCTGCTTAAGCCAGATGCAGCTCTGAGGATTTTGAATCTGCCTCAACATGAGTTTCTGTTTGTCACCGCCACAGAAGTTGCAACCTGTAGAAGACCTGAATTTCACTTTGTTGCAAATGCGCAAAGGCTGGAAGAATTCTCCAAAAACATGATGTTACCTGTTTTCTTTGGGCACTGAAAATCCAACTGCACAACCAGTGATAATTGCAGCTTTTCCATCATCTTTGGCTTGAATTTTTCCTGTTCTTACTAGTGTGGAGGTGCTTCATGCTTGCTGCTCACAGTCTTCCAGACCACCCATGATGCATCTCAAATGTTCTTGTATATACAAACTTCACAATGCTTAAGAATACAAAAAGTTCCCATGATTATAGATGTTTCATAAAATTCATATTTAAAGAAAAACATGTCAGTATTTTTCAGTAATGCAAATGCAATATTAGGCATTTAAATGAGTCAGATGCTCCATTAGTCCATTTCAGAAGTATTTCTTTGTACATGAATGAAAAATTTAAATGGAAATGGTTTTGAAAGAAATAGTGCTGAACATAGCTATATGAAAAGCAATCTAAAAATCCTGACAGAGGTAAAGAAAAAGAAATCAAAGTGCCCATGATGTATGGGGGTCTAAGAATGAAAGATAAATTGCTCCTTGCATGCGCTGTGTCAAACCAGTTGCTGCTCCAAAGCTCTTTACAGGCTTTATGCCCACACACTGAGTGAGCTGCACATCCTCCTTGGCAATGCTGAGTAAGATGCAGAAAGTGGAACTCTGCTCAGGGACTGTCAAGATTAAAGCACCTCAGAGGCTCGAATTTGGACTTTTTCTGTCCTTGTACTAACTGATAAGGCAACATCGGCCCACAAAGACAGGCCTGATCCCAGAGAGATTTCAGACTCCAAACATCTACTAATAAGTCCAAGGGAAAAAAAATGGAAATCAACTGAGCAATCAGTCATTGCTCTGCACTGGTAGGTGCAATAGCAAAGGAGGGTTTTAAGGAAGCATACAAAGGAAGATAATATTATATTTTTTGGAGCTTCTCATTAGCATGAGGGGTAGTATGGCAAAAAGGACATAATTGCCACTTTGAAAATTAAAAACTGGATAATAGAGGCCAGCATCATGAGGTAATTTGAGGAAGACACAAGATTTCACCACGTGAATGTATGTGTTTTGCATAGTGTGGTATGCCCAGGACGTGAAAAGGGACTGACTTAAATAAAAATGAGGAAGTGGGAATGAGAAGCTTTAAGAAAAGAGAACTATAAATTCTGTAAGAATAGCTGCTATAAAAAGGACATTTACATGCTAAGAAGGAAGAAATAAAGGATACAGCTGAAGATTGTCAAAATAGCTCTAAGCCAAATGTGAAATAGTTTCCAGTAATTCAGATCCCTCATGGGCAGGCAGGTCCTGTGCTCTCCTGCAGGAGGGGAGAGCTCTGAGGCTGGTGTGGTATGACGGCGTGTCCCTCCAGTATGCTCGCCGCGTTTCACATGCCAGCCAGTGAAAAGGAAACGGATTGTAGGGGAAATCGCCATCTGCTTTTGTCAATAAAAGACCAGCGTGTGTGGCTTGAGCCTAAACAGACTGAAGCCAGCCTTTTATAGCTGCATGGGGGAAATGGGAAACCTTACTAAAGTGTGAGAAAGTATAATTTAAAAGGAATAAACAAAAATTACTATGACACAACTTCATCTGTTCTGTATAGACTCTAACATAGTATCATAGAAGGCATGGGAACTTATAAAGGCAGGGGTTCACATTAAACCTGTGATTTTCTCAGCTTCCTAGGACCTACTTTCAAGAACACTATTACAGATATTGTTTTCTTGTACTTTCATGTAATTTGTACTGTACAGAGGAAAAAAGATTGCAAAGTTTCTCTTATAAATGGGTACAGAAGGCATTTGTATGCCTGTTTACTGAAAGCACCTCACAATCTTTGGCATATTTAATCTTCCAAGGCACACAAGAGGGTATTAGTATTGGTGTTTCATAAACCATTTAACTGAGACACAAGGCCACAGAAATGCAATGTCTTGAAACTGGAGCACAGGCATAGCTGACATAGCACTAAAGGCAATATTGCACACTAGATCACACAATCACAGTGTGGCTGAGGTGGGAAGGCCCCTCTGGGCATCATCTCGTCCAACCTCTCTGCTCAAGCAGGGTTACCTACAAATGGTTGCCCAGGACTGTGACCAGGTGACTTTTGAAGATCTCGAAGGACGGAGACTCCATAGCATCTCTTTAGCAACTGGGGAGATGCTGGCCAGCCTATAGTTCCCTAGATCCTTATTCTTGCCCTTCTTGGTGATAGCAGTGACATTTGCTTGCTTCCAGTCCTTAGGATCCTGCCCTGATCACCACAACCTTTCAAAGATGGCCAAGAGTATCCTTGCAGTGACATCAGGCAGCTCCCTTAGCTCTTGTGGGTATGAGCATCCCATCAGATCCCAATGGACTTGTATGCATTGAGATTGCTCAAATGGTCCAGAACCTGGTCCTCCTCCACCAAGAGTAAGTCTTCCTTGCTCCACACTTTCCCCCTGACCTCAGAGGCCTGGTGTTCCTGAAGGCTGGTCTTACCAGCAAAGACTGAAGGCATTCAGTACCTTGGCTTCTCCTGTATCCTTTGTCACCAGGGCCCCTGCCCCATTCAGCAGTGGGCCCACATTTTCCCTAATCCTCCTTTTGCTGCTGATGTACAGGTAGAAGCCTTTCTTGTCCCTCACCAGATTCAGCTCCAAGTGGGCTTTGGCTTTCCTAAACCCATCCCTGCATACTTGGACAGTGTCTATATTCCTCCTCCTTCTGCCTCTTGCGTGTTTCCTTTTTATGTTGGAATTTACTCAGGAGCTTCTCATTCATCCACAAAGCCCTTCTGCTGCCTTTGCTTGATGGTGGCTTGGCAGCCACTTGAGTACAAGGTGCATTTGGCAACACAGACACAGAGAGTTCAAGGAAGAAAAAATCTCTTCACCAAGATGTGGAGTCAATTCATCTGTGCTTATCTTTTTGTCTGCCTCTAATATCCACAACAAGATACACTACAGCTAGTGCCCCAACCCAGCACCCTGGTCTGCAGGGCAGATATACCTACAGAGACCCCAATCACACAGGCAGTCTGCCACAGGGCAGGAATATGGACACAAATGCACTCATCTTAAACTAGTTCTTTCATCAGTAACTCCCCATGTCTCTTGCATTATGCATATATGCCATTCTGAATCAAATAGCTGAATTTGTATTTGTTAACACATTTGTTTTAACAACTCTTAATGTACTTGCCTGCAGCCTTTGAGCCTCATAGCTGTGGTTTCTCGCTATATTTGCTACAGCAATGACCTCTCAGCTGTCCCAGTCACTACATATTCAGAAATCAGTATGTGGGTGCAGGAGCATTTATACAGCAAAATTTTAAAGCCACTGTTTAAAAAAAAAAAGGATTTTCATTACCTATTTCACAGAATCACAGAATCACAGAATCACAGAATGTTAGGGATTGGAAGGGACCTCGAAAGATCATCTAGTCCAATCCCCCTGCCAGGGCAGGAACACCTAGGTGAGGTTACACAGGAAGGCGTCCAGGCGGGTTTTGAATGTCTCCAGAGAAGGAGAATCCACAACCTCCCTGGGAAGCCTGTTCCAGTGTTCCATCACCCTCACTGAGAAGAAGTTTCTTCTCAAATTTAAGTGGAACCTCTTGTGTTCCAGCTTGAACCCATTACCCCTTGTCTTACTGTTGGTTGTCACCGAGAAGAGCCTGGCTCCATCCTCATGACACCCACCCTTTACATATTTATAAACATTGATGAGGTCACCCCTCAGTCTCCTCTTCTCCAAGCTAAAGAGACCCAGCTCCCTCAGCCTTTCCTCATAAGGGAGATGCTCCACTCCCTTAATCATCTTTGTTGCCCTGCGCTGGACTCTCTCCAGCAGTTCCCTATCCTTCTTGAACTGAGGGGCCCAGAACTGGACACAATATTCCAGATGAGGTCTCACCAGGGCAGAGTAGAGGGGAAGGAGAACCTCTCTCGACCTACTAACCACCCCCCTTCTAATACACCCCAGGATGCCATTGGCCTTCTTGGCCACAAGGGCACAGTGCTGGCTCATGGTCATCCTGCTGTCCACCAGGACCCCCAGGTCCCTTTCCCCTACACTGCTCTCTAATAGGTCATTCCCCAACCTGTACTGGAACCTGGGGTTGTTCCTGCCCAGATGCAAGACTCTACATTTTACCTTGTTATATTTCATTAAATTTTTCCCCGCCCAACTCTCTAGACTGTCCAGATCTCGCTGGATGGCAGCACAGCCCTCTGGCGTGTCAGCCACTCCTCCCAGCTTGGTGTCATCAGCAAACTTGCTGATAGTACACTCAATTCCCTCATCCAAGTGATTGATGAATATATTGAATAGTATTGGTCCCAGAACTGACCCTTGAGGCACCCCACTAGATACAGGCCTCCAACCAGACTCTGCCCCATTGACCACGACTCTCTGGCTTCTCTCCTTCAGCCAGTTTGCAGTCCACCTCACTACCCGATCATCCAGTCCACACTTCCTCAGTTTTGCCGTGAGGATGCTGTGGGAGACGGTGTCAAATGCTTTGCTGAAGTCAAGGCAGACCACATCCACTGCTCTGCCATCGTCAATCCACCTTGTTACGTCTTCATAAAAGGCTATGAGGTTGGTCAAACACGACTTCCCCTTGGTGAAGCCATGTTGACTGTCCCTGATGACCCTCTTATCCTTGATATGTCTTAAGATGGCACCAAGGATAAGGTGTTCCATCACTTTCCCAGGGATGGAGGTGAGGCTGACCGGTCTGTAGTTGCCCAGGTCCTCCTTCTTGCCCTTTTTGAAGACCGGAGTGACATTTGCTTTCCTCCAGTCCTCAGGCACCTCTCCCGTTTCCCAAGACTTGGCAAAGATGATGGAGAGCGGTCCAGCAATGACTTCAGCCAGCTCCCTCAGCACCCGTGGGTGCATCCCATCTGGACCCATGGATTTATGGATGTCCAGATTGCTTAACTGGTCCCTAACCCAGTCCTCATCAACTGAGGCAGACTCCTCCATTGCCCTGCCTTCCTCTGGGGCCTCAGGGGTACGGGGCTCCTCAGGACAGCCTCCGGCAGAGTAGACAGAGACAAAGAAGGCATTCAGTAATTCTGCCTTCTCTGTATCTTCTGTCACCAGGGCACCCACCCCATTCATCAGTGGGCCTACATTGCCTCTGGTGTTTGTTTTATCTGCCATTTCTACACTAACAGGTTGGATCAAGCCCCTCAATGTGCAGACAGTAATTTCTGTTACTTATTAAACTTAAATTGGTGGTTCTCATCCTACATATCCACATTCTCAATGACAACTACTCTTACTGTATAAGTAAGGTGGACTCTTCTAGGGGTTTGCAGAACTGGATATGAACTTCTTCCTCCTGCATGAAGTCACTATGAAAAGCGAGGTGCTAAAAGAAATAAGATACATAGAAGAAACACATAGAATCATAGAACCATTTTGGTTGAAAGAGACCCTCAAGATCATCAAGTCCAACCATTAACCTAATTCAGTCAGTAAGCCATGTCCATAAGAACCTTATCTATACATCTTTTAAACACCTTCAGGGATGGTGACTCAACCACTTCTCTGGGCTTGAGTGCTTGACAACCCTTTCTAGTATGAAAATGTATAGATATAATGTAAACCAAAATAAAATTGTGGTGGGTATATAATACTGGAATGATATTATTCATTCTTTCACTACGCAGGGGAAAAAAAAAATTAAAAGTCTGACCTATCTACAATGAACCTGTGTCTCTCTTGTGGGGCTGAAAAATGCAGCTAGATCTACAACAGGACATATGTGCATTTTGGTTGTCAACACACACTGAGAATTTAAAACTATTACTCATTTGCTGAATTCATCAGACTGGACCCAGGAACTATAGCTCAAAGGTGTTGATATGTCACTGCTGTTCAAAATGCCAGGAGAGAGAAGAAACTAGAGGGGCTACCAGAGATGCCCAACCAATGGACTGTGTCCCACCTCAGTCATCCTGTCTTCAGAGCACTCCAGAAGGAGCTGCCCAAGGGCCCTCCCTGGAGAGACACAGAGGACGTCTCTGCATGTGTGATGTCCAGAGCAATCAATGTTTACATGGGCATTGATCTACCTTGCATGTGAAGGAGGTCCTGACACATACTAGGGAAAGGGCCATGGCATACAATTCTCTCTTACCCCTAGTGTGAGCTGCGCAGCTGAGCTGCCTAGCTGGAAGCACGATAGTGCTGGGGCACACCGCCTCTCTCTGCTCACTTTGTTCCACTTTGCAAAGAACCAACTACTTGGGGGCTGAAGAATGAGATAAAAAGGGATCACGACTGTGTATTGTAGTCAGTGGGTCAGACTGCTAGCACGGGGTGCCAGCCCTTGTTTGCTCAAAAAAAACCAGGTAACAGTAGCATTTTCAGAGGAGCAAGAACCTCAGGTGAGCTGTCTCTCGCTCCCAGGCAAGCATGCTAAACAATTAGACTGCAGAATCATGCTCATTTTTTAGGGCAATTACTGTGTAATTCTTCATGCCAAAGAGCTACTCTTAATTCATTGGCTGAACAGCTTCAGCAAGAGAAAATGGAAACATTTGTGCTCACACTCCCTCACCCTAGAACTTCATGGGAAAAGCAGGGGGAGGTAAATGAAGGGATTCAAATTTTCTGAGGTGGGAATTAAACCCACGTTTCCTGAGCCCCACCATTGAGCTGCTGGATGAAAAGGGAACTGCCGCTTAAGCTTTCAAAGGGGCTAAAGCACCTCACGGCAGGAAAGAGGTCAGAGTGTCGGCTCTCAAGTGAAGCGATGTGCTTCCCTGCAACCAAAGAGAAGGAATCCAAGTCTCTAAAACAGGCACAAAAGTTTCCTATTTCCTATTTTACATGGCTTTCTGTGTAGCCGGGGACTATATGACCACTGATATCAAATCTGTGCCCTACTGGAACACCAGACAGTACAGGTCACACACATTTCTGCCACAGTGTTTATTCCAGTTACCTGAAGCAAACAGTCTCCCTGAGCTAAGGATAATAATAATAGCAATAGTAATAATAATAATAACAACAACTTGTACTGGCTTAGCCTTTTGCACCTGTGGCTACCACATATTTGTTCAGGCAGCGAGAATCATAAAACCAGACTCAGGGTACCAGCCTCCACCTGCAGCTGGGCCAGTTACACACTTTGACACTTGCCTTTGTCCCCTGAGCCCTACAGAGAGCCAAGGCACTTGACGTGGAGGTTGTTAAGTCCACAACCCTGAGCCCTTGCTTGATTTAGCCCTAAATGACTTTCAGTTCACAACTGCTAAATATAAGGAATATAAGGTCTTTGAATAAAGCACAAATGCTTCCTATTTCCTATTTTAGATGGCTTTCTGTTCAGTTGGGGACATTGGTTTCATTTCACACCTCATGACACTTTTCAACATAATCATGCATGGTTCCACTCTTATTTAAGTGTGCGGGTTCCACCCCTGCCCCTACCCTCACCCCCATCCCTCCCCCCAATCTAGCTGGAATTCATAAAAGCCAGGCTGACTTGTTCATCAAAAACACTGTAGCCACACAATGCAAAGCACTCATCATTAAAGCACACATGGTCTTTCAAAAAAACTTAATGATTCATCACCTATCAATGTCATTCTAATGAATACCTGGTCATCAGGCATTTTTTTACACACAGCAGTCCCCCCAGCAGAATTGAAGGATGAGCGTGAAAGTGAAAACGAGCAGAAGCTGAAGAGCAGGAGGACTGTGTGAGGCACTGACGCTGCTGAAGCAAATGCCATTGGAACCGCAGCTTAAACTTTATGCCAAATCAGGTTATCACCTGCTTGTCATCGCTCCTACTTGTCTGGCCGCACCAAGAGTTACAGAAGCTAAACTAGCAGGAAACTACCCTTCCCCCCTCAAAAAGGGGGAGACAGGGGTAAGAGAGAGAGAATAGTTTTCTGCTGGTTTAACTCTCTAAAATGGCTTATCAGGAGGTCAGAGGAAAGCCGGAGCATGCACAATGGAGGGAGTGGAGCTGCAGGGCCAGAGCCCAGCAGCGAAGGGAGCAGAGGACTGCCGCTGCATTGACTTAGCATGGGTAAAACTACTGGAGAACTAGTCAGAGCAGTATTTATCCTTAGAACTGACAGATATCAAATGTTTAAAACTCCCTACTAGCTCTATTTATTTGGTTATGTACTGCTTAACGCAGTGGAGCCCCAATGCCCTTTTTTGCTGCTGAAATGCAGTTCTTCAAAGCAGATCCAGCACATTGCGAGGACCAGTCATTTAGTGGTATATTCGCACCTTCCCTGCCAGTTGTTTTTTCTTGCTGTGATTGCTTTTAGGGGAGGAGCTTGAGCTTTACTGGGGTGTTTTTGCTTATGTATGATCTAAGGAATTTTCGTTTGTTTGGGGCTGGGTTCGTTGTTGAGTTTTCTTATTCTTGATCTTAGTTTGTGGGTCTTTTTTTTTTTTTTTTCCCCCAGAAGTAACCAGCCTCATTACTGGAGGCTGGTTATCTAGTTGGTTGACAGATACTTTTTTAGTAGATTTGAGAAAAATAAACTGTATGATACTTTTAAAATATATACACTCTGTTAAGTTTTCAGTTTCCCAGCACACTAGACATTTAAACAGTATGGATCCTATTTAACAAACATTGTTGAACGTATTCAGTTAATAAAAGCTTGGTAAATATTAGTAAAGGGCTTGTAATGGTTGTGAGCGACACAAAGGTTAAAAGCTTTCAATAGCATTGCGCCAAACTGGAGTAAACCTTGAAGAAACTGAAGTGATGGATCAGTAAGAAATCTCGGCACTGATTAGGACACCATGAAATACTCATTTCTCAGAAACAGGAAAGGATGCAACTCTTCCACAAATCTGAATTTAGTTTTCGAACTTGAAACTTTTAACGTTATCCAGATCATATTGTCCTGTTCTCTCATTATCGTAAAGTATATAGAGATAAAACAAGAACGAAACTCCCTCACTGTCCCAGCCTGACAGTTCCTGAGAAAGCAAGATGTTTTCTTTCTTATGTATCTGTTACACTGTTTCTCCATAACGACAAGGACAGGAGAAGGGCCTTGAAGTAGATTGGTACATAGGGAACATTATCTCTCTGTGTAAACTTTGATTATAATTTTTTTGTTTTGCTTGCTATCCTCCCTGCATGGAGGAAAAGTCTCCATGCACCCCAGGACACAAGGAGGCTTTCCAGCACCCCCTCAGAGCTCAGATAGCCCAGGGGAGCAGCACAATGGGAATACCAGAAAGCACATACTGTTGCAGGATTTCTGTAAACACTGGATTACAACTCCCAAAACCACTCTTAGATTCACTTTCTTTAAAGGCTTGTCTGGACGAGGATAAAGGTGTATTTAAAAAAAAAAAAAAAGTGTCAGTGAAAACTTTTAATTAACATGTTTTCAAATTCTCGGTGTTGACAGGGTGTGTTGCATTTTAGTGCATTTGCCAGCAACTGTGTTAAATACATTCATGTCCCATCTACATGTGGCAAGTTAGGACATGTTCTTAAAAGTTTCAAAATTTAACAGGAGTTAAAATGTGTTCATGATCGTGCTTTTACCTCAGCTGCGGGTGAGTGTCACTGATGGGTTTTCCAGGGACTCCGGACAGCAGCTGCCATACCAGCAGGGAGCTATTATTTAGCCACTTTCTCCTTTTCCTGAACTGTCAAATGAAAGTAACATTTCATTTACCTACCTCACAGGAATAGATGAAAAGCAATATTTATACGGTATTGGGGGGAAAAAAAAAAAAAACAAACAGCTGGGTATAAATGAGATGGGAAGTTGGGCAGTGGTTACAGGAGTTGGAAGCCATGCTTTCATAGGGTGGCAAATTGCAGTTTTGCAGGCCCTGATGCAAGGTCAGGATTTCCATAGCCACATAGCCCAGAGCATGGCACAGAATTCAGCTGTTTTTTTTCAAATGCGGCCAAACACTTTGCAGGGGCAGCTTTACCTCGGCTGCTCTTGGGCTGAAAGGTAGAGGCTTTTTTTCAAGCCTCCCCACAGAAGGTCAGTGTCAACAGGATATAATGGAATAGAATAGAATCATTGAATATTTCAGTTGGAAAGGACCTCCAACAATCATCTAGTCCAACTGTCTGACCAATTCTAAGCTGACCAAAAGTTAAATCATGTTAAGGGCATTGTCCGAATGCCTCTTAAACACTGATGGTCTTGAGGCTTCGACAATCTCTCTAGGAAGCCTGTTCTGTGACAGGACATAAGCACTACATACCATGCTTATACCCGGCTAGCTTGACACAAAGGTTTGTATTTATGCCCATTCGAAGTCGTAGCTGTGAGGCACAGATTCAGTATTAAAGATCATGAAGTCACAGCCAAGCATCAGTAATTCTGAGTCAGCTGCAACAGTGGTTTGCTGGGCAGCACTGTACAAACCATTTCATCAGTCCACACCTCAGTTTTCCCTCATACCAGAAGGTAGAGGATGAAAATAATCTCAGGCAAAATGTGCTGAGAGGAGTCACATTTTGGAAGTACTGCAAAAAGAAAACTTCATCTGGGGGGTGCACCACACAATTAGAAATCAGGAAATCAGCTGTGGCAAGGCCCTTAACCTTCGGTGGAACTAGGGGAGGTGAATCCTGCTGCCTCTCTGAGGACAGCTCCCTGGCGCTGTCTCTTCTTGTTCATTTTCAGGCTCCTCAGAGTTGTCCCTTCATCATGGCTGCCATGTTCCTGGACATACTGTCCGCCGTGTCGCATGGGGAATCTGGTTTTCTGCTGGCACAGCTATTGTGGTAAAAGTCCTAACACAAACACACTTAACACAGGTACCACTTTTTTCAGACACTGAATCTCCAACAGCCTACACACAAGCACCTTTACACCGGATCATCCTTGCTCCTGCCAAAGAAATGCAGCAACATTTTTTTATGTTGAAGAAGGCACTGTAGAAAATTGGTATTTTCACATTCATATCTGATTAGTCCTGCTGCAATACACCAATGAGGGATTGTTTTGGGTTTTCTCTTTCTTTTTTTCCTTGGAAGGAGCTAAAGAGATCGGAACTTCAGTAAAGTACAAGTTTAAGAGTGAGGAATCTCCCCTCCAGCGTATCTGTTTGCTTGACGCTTAAAGGTGTGGTGTGACACGGAGCAGTCTGGTAACTGGTGGGATCAAGAGGTCAGTCAAGGGGTTAAATCTTGTATTTGCACCTCCCATTCAAGGGTTTAGGTTAGAAAGCAGAGATAACTATCCAGGTTGTAGTGTCCTGGGACTGACAGAGAGAGTGTGCATATATTCCAGAATTTCTGCTTGTCCAGAGACTAAGCATCTAGAATAACATCAGTCAAGGCTTTTTCTTGTTCTTTTTTTTTTCTTTTATAGCTATAAAATATTGAAATGGTTGAAAAACATATCAAAAGTATAATGCAAAGCATACACCGTCAAAACTCCCACAGTCACTCTGTGAAATTCTTCAGTGACACTACTCTGAGATTCAGAGGTAGCTATGATGGAAAGTAAAACTGTATATGCCCATAAAGGTGAAATTGCATATATATCCGTGCAAGGTGGACAGATGATTTTTGATGCTGATTGTGAAGTCCTATCATGGTCTTCCACCAGGTCTTCTCAGATGATCTGTTACAGCACCCAGTGTTAAAACAAGACAAAACCCAAACAACAACAACAAAAAAACCCCCTCTCCACCAAAATCACGATCTGCTTAATATCCAGATTAAAAGGAGCAGCGAAAACACTACGCAGGGAAGTCCCCTTGGGAAGCGGAGGTGGATCACGAAGCGGGAAGCTGTCCGGCTGTCCGTGCCCCACGGTCGCGTTGCCGTCACGCCGCAAGGTGAGCCCTCCGTAGCTCTCTCCATCCCCTTTTGCCGACGGTGCTCTCAGCCGTGCACCACTCCCCACGCACGCCTGGAGCGGGTGGGGGCGTCAGGCGAGGGACCGCCGGAGACCGGCTCCCGCCACCGCGCCCCCCGGGAGCGGCCGCCGCTGCGCCCCCAGCCCCACCGAGCCCAGCCCAGCCCCGCAGCGGCGAGGCCAGCGACCGCAGGTGACGCCGGGGCGGGCAGGGCCGCCCTCGCCCCGTTCCCGGCCCCGCCAAGGAGCCCCCGCCGTTCCCCGGCCGTCGCCACGGAAACCGCCCGGCGGCGCGGCCCCGCCGAGGGAGCCCCGGGGCGCGGCGGCGGCACCGGCACTCCCGCCCCGCCGTGGGCGTTCACCCCGGAGGGGCCCGCGGCCGCCCCCCGCGCCGGCCTCGGGGGGCGCGGGTGTTGCCGGCTCGGGGTGCGCGGCCGCGGGTGGGGGCAGGGGCTGCCCCGCTGGGGAGCGGGAGGCCGCTGTGCCGGGATCGGCGGGGCGGGCGGCGGCCGCCGAGACAAAGGGAGCGGCGGGCAGCGGCTGCTTTCGGCGGCGGGGGAGCTGTGCGTGAAATGCGGCGGGGGGGAGGGAGAGGCTCCGTCCCCCTCAAAACAACCAAGTGCCCCTTTTGTCCCTACAAAACGAAATACTCCCTTGAGCGGCTGAAAATAACCGGCTGCCCTCGCCGGGGTTACCGAAAGGCGGCGGCGGCCGCACAAAGCCCACCGACCCCGCCAGCCCCGGGTAACCCGCGGGGAGAGGAAGGTGGGCGGCTGGGCCGAGCCTCCCTGCTCCGCAGCCCTTCATTATCGGAATAATTTTAACATCCTTGTTTGTAAACAAGAGGCGTTTGGAGGAGATTACCCGAGTTTGGGAACCGATCGTTCTGACGCCTGTTTCTGCTCCTTAAAAGGGGGTAGTGGTGTCGGGGAGGGGGGGTCTGGGCCAGCCTTTCCCGCATCGCACGGCGGGGGGAGCCGGCCGGCTACCCGCACACACCGCCCCCTCCCCCGAGAAAGGAAATCAATCGGTTCTGTGATATTTCACCCACCCCATCGCTACGAAGCGCTCCAGATCACCGTTAATTCGCACGCATTAGTTTCGGGTTACATCTTATTCGAGGGTTTAGATTCAACGTAAATACATGTTCGGGGCTCGGGTTTGGGAAAGCGCAAATTATGTCGCCCCGATTATGTCGCTTCGCCCACTACTTGAGTGCATGGAAATGTAATCTTGAAATGGGTCACCGCCTCAGAAAATACTTTAAAAAACACAAATCAGGAATAATCGGACAGCAGAATTTAATAAGAGCCGTAGGCTAATCACAAAATATTTTATTCCAAGACAATATCGCGGTGGGGGAGGGGTCCGTTTCTGCTTCGGCAGCAGCTCCTGCCGCCGCTGCTTTAGCGTTTGCAACATCTGGCCTACAGACCTACTAATTTCGACTCGTGATCTCGTTTGGCGAAACCCGATCTACGTGGTTCAAATACCTTCCAAATTGGGGGCGATTTTACAATCGCGACCAATTAAACCCAGGGAAGAAAAAAGAGCAAAGCGGGGGGGGGAGGCAGCAAATCCCCTCCTTCCCTCTCCCCCCGCCCCGGGCTCGCACACACTATCTGTTGCTCTCTCACGGCGGCAGCGGGTGGGGGCGGGCGGCGGGGCCGGGACGGACTCACACTCGCACTCACACTCGCACTCACCCGCACGCCCTTCGCACCATTGTCCCTGCCCGCCCGCCCCGCTTTATCGGGGTGTTTTGTTCGCTCCCCCGGCGCGGGGCTCCGCGCGCCCGCCCGCGCCGCGCCGGAGCGGCACATTCATTATCGGCCGGGGGCTGATTTCAAACCGCTGCCATCGCGGCTCCATTGTTCGCCGGGCGGCCAGGCCCCGCCCCCCTTTGTGTGGCGCGGCGGCGATTGGCCGGCGCCGGGCGGAGGGCTGCCGTCACCGCTCGGGAAGCCCATTCATCTGTGCACTTGGGCGTTGGACTCCGCATCTTATTAGCAACCAGGGAGATTTCTCCATTTTCTCCTTGTCTACAGTACGGCTACAAATCTGGGATTTTTTATTACTTCTTTTTACTAAACTTGGGCTCCTTTTTTTTTTTTTTTTGCTCGACTTTTTCCTCCCTTTTTTTCCCCTCCCTCCTGTGCTGCTGCTTTTTGATCTCTTCAACTTTAAATTTTTTAAAAGGAGTGCATTATAATCGGTTCTGTTCTCTCTTCTCTTTTTTTTTCCCCTCTGGTGTGTGTGTGTGTTGCTGCTGCTGCTGGTCGTCCAGTATTTATACCAACCCAACGCTCTTTGTTTCCCCTCCTTTTGGATCTGTTGAGTTTCTTTGTTGAATAAGACAGCATGGGTGCCCAGTTCTCCAAGACCGCTGCAAAGGGCGAAGCCTCCGCCGAGAAACCTGGGGAAGCAGTGGCTGCATCTCCATCCAAGGCGAATGGACAGGTAAAAAAAAAATTTAAAAAAATATTAAACCTACTGCTTTTTTTAAGCCAACTTCGGCGGCCTCTCTTTCGCATCCTGTTTAATTCTTCTTCCTTTGATGCCCCAGTGGCACATTCAATGGAGAATACGGTCGATCCTTTTATCTTTGCAACTCGAGGCAAAGGAATAATTTCTTTTCTTTTTTTTTTTTTTTTTTGTAAACGGGCTCGGCTTTGAATGATTCGTTCCTTTATCTTTCCTGCGGGGGCGGGGGGGCATATTTTTTTCCTTTTTTTTTTTTTTTAATCCCTCGTGTATTATGGTGAAGTGTCCCAATGGCTCTTAAACGGAAGGATCTTATACCGCTTGGCTTTTCTGCCCGTTTAACCTCCCTCTACCGAAGACACTCGGTGACTAGCGCGAAACGCCTCTCGCGGTAGCAGGATGGCCGTGTGGCAGCGGGGGCCGGAGCCGCCGGGCTGGGGGCTCGGCGGGAGCGCGGCGGCGGGCACCCCCCTCGGGCGGGAGCGCGGGGCAGGGGCTGCGCGGTTCGCTCCGTCCACGGCCGCTCAGCCGGGGCAGCCGCGGGGCACGGCTCTCTGTCACCCCCCCCCGCACACACCCCCCCCAACACGAGCCGGCTGCCGGGCTGGCCGTGCCTCCGCTGCCCCGCGAAGCAGCAGCGTCGTTGCGGGCGGGCACTCCCCGCCGCCCCCGCAGCTGCCGCCCGGGGCAGCCAGCCGCTCTCGGGGCGCCTGGAAGATGCAAATGCGGCGCGGGGTAGCGGGCCGGGGGGGGGAGGCGGGGGCGCCTCGCCCCACCGCCCGGGCGGAGAGGGGCAGCGGCGGGCGGGGGCTCGGGGTCGGGAGAGCTTTGTTAGCCTTCCCCGCCCCGCGCCGCCGCCGCGGCTGGACGGGGCGCGCCGGGGGCGGGGTAGGAGGGGGTGCGCGGCGCCGCGGCCGCTCAGTGGAGCCGCGGCGCCCTCTGGCGGCCGCTTCGCGGTTCACCCGCCGCTGGGGGCGCCCGCCGCGGCGAGGGGCGGCGGAGGGCGCGGGGGTTTAAACCGCGGCAGCAGAAAGCGGGCGAGGAAAAGCCGCTGGGGCGGGGGGGGAGGGCGGCGGCCGGCGGCGTCCCGTGTCCCCCCCACCCTCTCGGCACCGCCGGTAACGCCCGTCGCTGTCTTGCAGGAGAACGGCCACGTGAAGGTGAACGGCGACGCCTCCCCCGCGGCGGCGGAGGCGGGCAAGGAGGAGGTGCAGGCCAACGGCAGCGCGCCCGCCGAGGAGACGGGCAAGGAGGAGGCGGCCTCGTCGGAGCCCGCCTCCGAGAAGGAGGCGGCCGAGGCGGAGAGCACCGAGCCGGCCTCCCCGGCGGAGGGTGAGTCCTCCCCAAAGACTGAGGAGGGCGCGACCCCCTCGTCCAGCAGCGAGACCCCGAAAAAAAAAAAGAAGCGCTTTTCCTTCAAGAAGTCCTTTAAGCTGAGCGGCTTCTCCTTCAAGAAGAACAAGAAGGAGGCCGGCGAGGGGGCCGAGGGCGAGGGCGCCGCCGCCGCCCCGGCGGAGGGCGGGAAGGAGGAGGCGGCGGCCCCCGAGGCGGCGGGCAGCGAGGAGGGCAAGGCCGCCGCCGAGGAGGCCTGCGCGGCCGCCGCCGGCAGCGCCGAAGCGGCGAAGGAGGAGGCGGGGGACTCGCAGGAGGCCAAATCGGACGAGGCCGCCCCCGAGAAGGCGGCGGGAGAAGAGGCCCCGGCGGCGGCGGCCGAGGAGCAGCAGCCGCAGCAGGCAGAGGGCAAGGCGGAGGAGGCGGCGAGCGCCGGCGCCGCCACGAGTGAGGCCGGCAGCGGCGATCAGGAGGCGGCCCCCGCGGAGGAGCCGGCGCCGGCGCGGCAGGAGCCCCCCTCCGAGAGCAGTCCCGAGGGACCCGCCGCCGAGCCGGCGGAGTAAGCGCCGCCGCCGCCCCTCGCCGACGGACTTTTCTTCCCCCCTGTTTGTTTGTTGGAGTGGTGCCAGGTACTGGTCTCGGAGAACTTGTCTACAACCAGGGATTGATTTAAAAGATATCTCGTTTCTTTTTTTTCTCTCCCCCCGCAGCTCCCATCTTAAATCGTTGTGTGTTGCCGCCATTCCAACGGGCGGAGGGGGGCCCCCCTCCGCCCTCCTCTCCCACCCTCTATATTTTGGGGTTTTTTTAATTTTTTTTTTTCATCAGTATTAATGTTTTGTTTTGGTTCGGGTTTTTTTTTGTTTGTGGTTTTTTTTTTTTAATATACTTTGCAACTCTCTTCATGTTATAAAACTTTTCCTGATCGGTCTATGGACATGCCCATATATGAAGGAGATGGGTGGGTCAATAAGGGATATCAAATGAAGTGACAGGGGCCGCAGTGGGCAACCTGGGGCGCACAGCCCTTGGCGGGAGTGCGCCCCGTCAGAAATGATGTAAGGGGTTAGTCTTTTTTTTAAAAGAAAGTTATTACGATGTATTTTGTGAGGCAGATGTTCTATAAGGTTTACAACACTACAAGTCTTGATTAAGAAGGAAAGGAAAAAGGAAAAAAAAATAAAAATCAATACCCAGATAAAGAGATCATAGTCTTAGGAATTCATTTAAACCATAGGAACTTTTCACTTATCTCATGTTAGCTGTATCAGTCAGTGATTAAGTAGAAATACAAGTTGTATAGGCTTTATTGTTTATTGCTGGTTTATGACCTTAATAAAGTGTAATTATGTATTACCAGCAGGGTGTTTTTAACTGTGACTATTGTATAAAAAAACAAATCTTGATATCCAGAAGCACATGAAGTTTGCAACTCTTTCCACCCTGCCCATTTTTGTAAAACTGCAGTCATCTTGGACCTTTTAAACACAAATTTTAAACTCAACCAAGCTGTGATAAGTGGAATGGTTACTGTTTATACTGTGGTATGTTTTTGATTACAGCAGACAATGCTTTCTTTTCCAGTTGTCTTTGAAAATAAAAGAAAACTCTTCAGATGCAATGTTTTTTTTTTTTTTTTTTGTGTAGCATCTTGTCTATCATGTTTTTGTAAATACTGGAGAAGCTTTGACCAATTTGACTTAGAGATGGAATGTAACTTTGCTTACAAAAATTGCTATTAAACTCCTGCTTAAGGTGTTCTAATTTTCTGTGAGCACACTAAAAGCGAAAAATAAATGTGAATAAAATGTATAATTTGGTTGTCTTTCATTTATGGATACTCCGGTAGCTTAAAGGGACTAGCCAGTATTGCCTAAATTTGTATAAAGTCATGTGTGCTGTTAGCACTAGCTTTGAAAACTACCTTCCTAGATCCTGGACTCTGTAATACTGTGCATGTTTTAGAGAAATTGGGCAGTGCACCAGGTAATTTATAGGCTTTTCTGGTTCTGAAAAGCAGACTGGATGGCAGTCTGAGCATGTACAGTGTACGATTTTCCTGTTCAGACTCCATCTTGCTTTTAAGACCAGAGGTATCCAGTGTATGAGAGTCTTGCCTCTTGAGGAAAATGAGATTTAATTTGAATTGCTTAGGGTGGGGCACTGAATTTTTTATGACTTGCTTAAAAATTAAGCTCTTGAATAGATGTCCCACTTACCTCTTGGTATGCTGGTCCTACTTAGGTACCTCGACCATTAGCTTGACAACTTTAGCCTGGAGGGAGAAAGGGGGAATTAACACTGCCATTCTGCTCAAACTAGTTAAAAGCAATATTTTCTTTTTTTCCTCAAATGCTGCTCCCAAGTACAGGTGAGTTACAAAGCAGTTTTCAAAATTTGTCTATAAAAATAATCACTTGGTGCTTGCCTTTAATTGTTAGGCTTTTTGGCTAATTTCCAGCATATTGCTCAGGGCATATTATGCCTTAATAAATCAGTGGGTTCATACAAGAAAAGCAGCAGTGGTATTTGGAGGGTGGAAATTGATTCAAGAAAGTGTTGCTTCTAAGTTTATAGGAGAAAGTTTAGTGTTACACTTATTTGCTTCCACCTAAATTTTCAGCAGAAACTCTTTGGAAGCAATTATGATTCATTTTATGAGAAAATGGCACGTTAGCACCTTGTTCCCTAAAGAACAAAGCCTAAACTGAATGAGGTATAGTAGATTTCCTGCTGAATGCGTACTTCTTTTTTTTTTTTTTTTTTTTTTTAATTCAGCTGTCTACCATTTTAACTTTGGCTTGTATGTACTCTAGTTGCCCTGGTATTTCTCTATAGCTTTAGAAATGTATTGAAACTATGCTATAATTGCTGAGGGACAAAAATAAATGGATGTAAAACAAGATCCTCCACACCAGTGTCATTCTTGGAGTACATGTGTTTGAAGTCTAGTGCATAACTGCTTTGCTAAGGGGTTTTTATAACATGGCTGTAAAAACCTGTTCTGAGACGCATGATGTCTTGGCCATAGAATTAATGTCTCTTTTTAATAAATATATATATATTTAAATCCAAGGATTCTTAAAGAGAAGTCTGAATTTCTTTTTCTCTGCCTTTTTTTTTTTTTTTGGTTAAACTGTATGTGTACATATGAATAAAATAATTGCTGGTAAAGTTCTTTTTCAGATTTTTCCTAACCTGATCTCCTCAAATTTTCATGTTCTTTCTTCACTCAGCTGGTGGTGTTTTCTGAAGCACTTTCAGTTCCTGATGGTGCAGAGTGGTTCCTGCCCCAGCCGCTGGGCTCCTGGCCTGGGACTTCATCATTCTGTGGCTTGGCTTGACTTGAAATCTCTTTCCAAGTCTTAATAATGGTAGAGTTTCAAAAATACATCTTAAGAAGACCAGTTGCGTGGTCTACTAATCTGGTCGCAGCAGTCGGGTGAGGTTTGATGATACCAGTTTTTGACCTCGCTGTGCAGTTTCAGAAGGCAGGAATTGGAAGGGCTTTGGAATAGTGGAAATGGAGGAGACTTGAGCTGCTTCCTCCTGCCAAAGAGTTGTGCAAGAGCATTCCTCCTCCCTCCATCCCTGAGGGTCTGAGTGCTCACTCCCATGCAATTGTAGAATATTCTTATTTATGTACAAGGAGAACGAAGGGGCTGGGCGTTAGTGACTGGTGAGATGGTTAATCTTACCGCAAAAGCTTTATGCCTTGGTTTTTATTGCATTGGTAGCTGTTATGCCTCGGTGAAAATACTAATTGTAATAAGTACTGTAATTTCAACAAATTCTCTCAGAATTCAAACGCATGTGATTTAAAATGTGTGATTGCAAGCTGATTTTCCTACCTCCTGGGTTGCTGTGGTTCTTTTTAAGCAGAATGTTATTATTGCTATGAACAAGGTAACTTCTGTTGTGCTGAAATAATGTCATATTTTTAGATAAAACATACACTGGAATCTAATTTTTCCTGACTGGAGGCTCTCGAGATTTGCTTCTGTTTATTTACTTAGACTGAGGCAACAGTCTTCCTCGTCCAAGATCAAAACTTGATTGTACAAAAGTCCTTTCAAATTTCATGCCTGTCTTGGTTGTATCTAAACTTAATTTCAGACTCTCCAAATCGCAATGTCTGACCTCAAGCACTCGAGTTCTGTATCTGGTCCTGATAGTTATTAATGTGAAATAGTAGAGATTTTGCCTTCAGGCAAGGAAATGAGGCAAAAAAAGGCAGGGTGGGGGAGGGAAACAGAGCTGAGGCTTTGGCTTCTACTGGAGTGTGTTCACCTTCCCACTTGTGTACACAAGCACATGTACAAATCAAGTGTCCATATATCAACTTCTGACTTACCTAAAAACTCCTGTTGGTTGTATTTGATGCAAATGTTGCATATATGGGTATTTATTCTGTGAGGGAGAATGTCTGTGCTTTAAGATTTTTTGTTATCTAATACTGTTTGAAACAGCTAACTCTTGAACTTCACTTGCAGATGATTCGATAAAGGTCAAAGGTTTTCATCTGCTTTGATTGTTTGGGTTTTTCTCAGTTGCAAGTCCTTTTGTATTGCTTTAAAAACTCTAGAATAATACATGTTCTAGTCTGAAGCTGTAATACCAGTTAATGGTTTCCTGCAAAATCAATCCTGTGAATTCAGCCTTTATGCTATTTGTGTAGTAAAAGAGTAGTAAAAGGTCATAGTTGGTGATACCCATCTCATTTCCATGTTCGTCTGCTGGGTTTTAAGAGACTGATATAAAACGTGTTTTCCATAATGATGTAGCTTAGTTGAAAGCATCTTGTTTCTAGGTTATGGCCAATTTTTCTACCCTGCTTAGGTCACTGGGATAGAATAAAGCAGGTACTTTCCTTCCTCGAGTATGCAGCAAGGGAAAAATAGTATATTGTGTTTGTAACATACTGTAGACAGTGAGGTTAATTTGTCCTCTTTACAATTCCGGGGACCTCGGCTAATTGACAATGAATGGGAGCTATTGCGGTTGCCACCGAGTCCAGCAGGGCAGAGGCAGGCAGGGCAGGCAGCCTCCTGGTACGTACAGGAAGGAATGTAGGAGGTGGTGCTATGGTGAAGTGCAAGGGTACTGAAAGTCTGTGTATTAACGTGGCCTGAGAAGAGCCAGTGAGATTTTCGGGCCTTCTGCTTCTTCGAGGAGCTGTTGTAGAAAGGGAAGCTGTAGCAGCGTGTTTCGCGATGTGTTTGCTGAGACAGCTGTTGAGATGAGATCGCCCTGAAGTGGGAACATTGCCTATTGGGGAGATCAGAGGAGGGCCAACAATTGGAATAAAAATGAGGATTATGGCTAAACAGGTGAGTGACCAAAGTGTTGCCCCTTGAATAAAGTAGAGAGTTAAGAATATGTAAATTTAGGCTATACTATTGAGTACACTTTCTATAAGAAAGCAAGAGACTTGGCTTCAGAATGCCCCTATTTTAGGGTATGGATAATATCATTTGGTAGAGGTGACATAAAACTTCAGTTAATGCTTTCAGAACATTTTGAAATATTGAGGAGGGTTACAAGTATTATTTGTACATCTTTGCCCTCAGCCTTTGTTGTAGGAAGACATGTCCAGAACAGGGCTACCAAGATCCTAGATGAAAGAGGACATCAATACTTGCAGTTGAAAAGACCCAAACAAGATACATGGATGATGAATCTAGATAAAATGGCAAAGCCATTATTCAGTTAAAAATGGGGTTTTCCTTCTCTTTCTCTTTTTTTTTTTTTTTTTTTTTCCCATGCCTAACACAATGCTGATTTCAGAACAGCAATATGGGGAAGTGTTGCTGCTGGTGCTATATGTATTGTTATCACGAAGCAGGTAAATGTTCCAGGACTTGGGATTCTTAGGTTAATTCTTGTGGCTGTGCACATGATAACCTGCACTAGAAGAGCACTGGAGAGGAATAGTTTTGAGCCAAGCAATGCTACCTCGTGAGGTCCTTTCCAGCACCACAGCTGATACTGTTGGTAATGAAGTATTTGATGGTTGCCATTAGCAGAGACCACAGTGACTAGAGATTTATTCTTAGGTACAGTCCAAACTAGACTGTCTCCTGAAGTTGACAGCTTCATTTCTAAACAAGGGAGAGAAAATAACACACCTATGAATCTATTGGTTAGGGAAATTTTACTTGCTGAGTAGCTCTAATAGCTGCAAGAAATGACTTGCTAGCCTGTGCTGGAGTAGTTATCTCTCTGAAACTTGGTATGTAGACCTACCTGAATATTTTAAATTAATTAGATAACACAAAATCCATGCTTACAAGGGTGACCTGCTATTCAAAAGAAATAAAACCTATCATGGAGCCGTTGCTGATAGGCTACTCACTGGAAAAGAACATTCTGGACCAGAACTCCTTTACAAAAGAAGAGTGAGAGGGAAAAAAAATCCTGCCAAACTTCAGGAACTAAATGAAGAAACTTTTGTGTTTTTTTTTTTTTTCCTAGCCCCTAAAGCAAGGCTGTCATAGGTGTAAAGTAGCCCCCTTCTGTCTATAAAATATATAGTTTAATTACGAGAGACACTGTTTCCATGGGAGTGCAAAGCCAAGCCCCTTTCAAAAACCACCAAGGAAGCCAAATCCAAAATTGATGAAGGTAATCTTTTTCAGGAATTAATCAAGAAGCCAGTCGGTCACAAGCCCCATGTTGCAGTTCAGGAGCCTGTTAAAGGAAGCTTACCAGACACAAGCACTCCTGAGAGGACTGGACAGCAAATATTTTCCATCTCAGTAATCCAACAAAATGGCAGAAATCATGGGATAATACTCAATATACGTGAAGAAATATGATTTTTTCCCCCCTGGTTCTATTTTTGCATATCCTACGTATGCATTTAGTTTCTAATAAATATCCAGGAAGAAAACCTAAAACAGTGGGGAGAGAATAATTCCAAAATTTATCTGAATCCATTTCCTGGATGTTTTTATACAGGTATATTTGAATTCTATTTTAGTATTTTATTCTGTTGTTTAACACTCAACTTTACAAGTTAGTGCTCACATGGAGAAATAATGCGTATGTATACTAAATTAGAGAAGGAATTTTGGGAAGGGCTCATTTTGGCTTTATTCTTTTGTCATTGAGATCCACGAGAGGGAAGTTAACCAATACAAAGCACTTCTAAAATTACAGAATCACAGAATGTTAGAGATTGGAAGGGACCTTGAAATATCATCTAGTCCAATCCCCAATATTCCCCCGTAAATGTTGCTGATGGTGAGATAAATACATTTGATTCTTCCATGCAGCATTCACCTGCAACCCGAAATGGAGCGTCTGCAGTAAAAGGATGAGAAAAGTGACTGTGTTAAGAAACTGAAGACACACAGGAGCACACTGGCAAAAGACAGGGGCACTTTCACGAGTTGCTGTTACAAATGGCAAAAATGGAAACTTAACCTCATTATTATACCCTGGAGGTTCTTCGGGCCTCTCTTTTCCTCTGCTACCACCACATGAAGTCTGTCTAATACTTGACAAGCCTATACATTGAAGTGATGATGCAGAAATGTATTTAAAAGCTCACATGGATAAATCATCATAAAAGTTTGCTATTTTCAATGTAAAACTTATAGTTTTTGGTGATCATTGGTATCCACTGAATGCTGTGTTATCTGGTAATTTTTTTGCCTTTGTGTTGCCTACACAGAAAGTTGTCATTTCAAGATCATGAAACCTCTGATATTATTATAAATTGAGCCAAAGGGGAGAAAGAAGGGGAAAATATCTTTTCAGTGATGTCAGAACGGGACCATCAACTTTAATAAACAGAGGAGAAAGATTCAAAGCCAACTGTTCTCTATTTAAATCCCAGTGCAAATCTCATCTAATCTAATCTAAAGAGGCTTTAGGGCTTTACTTGCATCTTGTTGTTGTTATTGCATACATGTTATGATAGTCATTAGTTTAATAATCTGTGGATATATAGAAGCAGAAACAAAATAGTATCTCTGAAGTTAGTCTCCTCCTAAATGCTTCATGGCAGACATATCAGGTGTAATCACTGGAAACATTCTGCGTAGCTCTGTCGTGTAGAGTTGGAAAAGATGGAAGTACTAAGTTGTTCTTGAGGATATTAGGAAAAATAATACACTCTTTGTCTTTTGTGACAAAGATAAAACAAGGAACATGTGTAGAGTAACTCTTTAAGAAAGCCACATGGGTGAAAATGACACTAAAAGAAAGCAGAACGAGATGATCCCAGTAGCATTTGAGTGAAGCAACATATGTGTAAAACCAACACCGTCTGCACGTGAGACTGGACATTTTTACGTTTGCCCTGATCTTACTACAGGCTTCCTTTCTCATGAATCTGCAGCATTAAAGGCAGTCAAATAACAGATGACAATGACGTGACCAGCTGGGAAGAAATCCCGAAGGAGGAGCATGGCCAGGGACCGCTTCTGAACAGCAGCACAAACAAAGGTTCGTTCCCCTACGAACTACTCTTAGGAAGTATTTATATTGTGATAGAGACTCGAAAGTCCCAGATTAAATATAAGCCTTGCTTGTGCCAGGCACTGTGTAAACATATACGAGAGACAGCCTCTGCTCTGAAAAAGCTTCCAGGCTAAATGCAGAAAAGGTTAGGCTCTTTCACTTCCTACCATTGTTCAAACCACATTTCTATTTGTCTTGGTCAAGATTATGAAGGCAGAGGGAATTAATTACCAACTTCCTTTTTTTATTTTTTTTTTTTTAAATCTATGTTATTTACAAGTTTCTTTTCCCACTTCATGCTCTTTGCCTTCCTAAAAGTTGAACTGTGATGCCAAAAGGCTTGCTATCTGAGTGCAAGTGGACAGGGCATTTTAATCACCATACACAGCAACGGGCATTTCAAGCAATAAAAAGGATTAAATTGGAAGTGAGGCTTGAGTGAAAAGATCACAAAGCCCCAAAACCTTGAAATGTACGTAGAACCAGATTATCGATAGCTCTCTAGTGACACTTTGAGGCCATTTTCATGTACTGAAACACACAGGCAGGAATTCCCATCCCGGGAGTAGTTTGACTTTTTGGGAAGGAGGGAACGGAGGTGCCTCGTTTAGTGAAAATATTTGCATGTAGATATGTGATTTTTCTTTTGGGGCTGGCTAGTGATGTTCATTTTTTATCTAAATATATCCTCACCTTTATTATATATTGGCATATTAAAATACAAAAATGAAGATTCTTCATGGATTTTCTTTTCTATTAAGAAGGTGCCTTAATGCCCCGAATTTTCCAATTATTATTTATGATTCCTACATTATTTATGATTTATTTATGTATTATTTATGATTCCTACAGTTTGCTCAGTCTAAATTGTATTTTAAAACAACAGATATCAGAAGAAAATGTATATATTCTAGCTGACTTACTGTGGAAAAACAAGAGAGTGTAACTACTGGGAAATCGGTTCAGACCCATCATTTGCAATGCTGTGAATCCTCATGAACAAACAACCCGATTATCTGAAATGCATGTGTATATTGTGCATTAAATAGGAGAAAAAGAGATTTTTGGTATTTATTTTCACACGGCATTGAAAGAAACTGGCCTCACTGGTTTGCAAAACTGATTGTATTCACTGTCATTTCTAGCACACTGTGCCCAATTTATCAAAGGCACCCACAGATCACAAGTTTAAAAACTTCTCCAACTTCTCCTCTAACAAAGGGAGGAATGGTAATGCCTGATGACATTTTCGCCATCGTGTTGCATAAATCAGCTGAAGTGGTAAAAATGCTTGTGGTTTGGCTATATTTATAGTCTCTGTGTTGCTAGCAGCATGAGAGAGCTATGGGAGGGAATTTCCCTAAAATTGTTATAGCCAATGTAACCACTGAGACATCTAGCACTTGTTGCTACCAAGAGTGTTAAACTTGGAAAACTCTATCTATAACATGCCAAGAGGAGGAAAGAATAAGTTAATAATTAAAAAAAAAGTAGTAGTCAAAGGATTTCACAAAGCATTAGGAATGTAGCCAAACAATTTCTGAGCCATCAGTGGGAGCTTTTGACAACAAAAAGAAATTGGATATGCTGGAGAACTGGAGAAAGGTAAATACAATACTGATTTTAAGTATGGTTTCATAAAAGAGTTGAGGAAAAAGAGGAGAGAGAAGTGGTTCAGGAGTCAAAAAAAAAAAAAAAAGAAGGGACTAGTAGAAGGACAAAGAGACATGAGTGTTATGGGAACCACAACACTATGAAGCAAGGAGTAGGGAAATGACAGACAAAGCAGCCAACGAAGATAACTGAAAATACACTAGAGCAAATTCATTTGTAGGGCAATAAAATGGTAAATAGTCAACATCAGCTTCACAACAATAAAACATGTCAAGTCAATGTGATTTTCTCTTCTGACAATAGATCCAGCCTAGTAGTTCAGCAGGAGTCAGGAGCGGTGATGGATCTTGAGTTCGCTAATATTTTTGATGTTGTACGTGCAACATCTTCATAAGCACAGCCAGGGAAATAAGAACTAGGAAAACAGCTGCTGAACAAAGTCAGCTGAAAAAAAAAAATAACCTCAGGGTATAACACTCAATGGTTTGCTGCCATACTGGGAGGACTGGAAGTGCATGTAAAAGGGAACTCAGAATACTATTGGACTTCACATGGTAATGTACTGGAGACATAATCGAAAAATCAAGCAGAAGTTCAGCAAAGAGCTACGCTTCAAGGAAGAGAAGAAATCTAATTTATAAACAGAAAATGGGGGCTACCCAGGCAACAGGAAAGGAGCCTGGGGTTGAGGTGGCTCACAGGTGGTATCAGCCAAGCATTAGTCCTTGTCCAAGTGCAGAGGCAAGGACCCAACAAGGTCGTTTTGAGCACCTTTTAAGAAAGACGTATTTTAAGAAAAATCTTGGGCAATATGGAAGTTGCACAGGAAAGCAACACACAGGTTTTACAAAGAAAAAAAAAAATGGATTTCATACTCCAGGTAAGGAAAGGTTTGGAGGGCTAAGAGTTTAGTTTGTTTTTTCAACACCTGAAAGGTTATAACAAAGAGAAATCAGTTGTTCTCTATGTCAGCTGGAGGTGGGACAAAAATAATTAGTATAGTTTGTAAGAAAGAGGATATTGCTTAAGTTGAGGAAAGGATTTCTAATTACAAGCATAATTCAATGGTCTAACAGATTACACAACAGAAAAGTTGGAAAACCTTCTTTTCTGTGGAGGTTTGAGGTTAGAACAGATAATCTGAAAGGCACAGTCTGTCTTTATCCTACCTTAATGCCAGTGGTGGTCAAAAGCATAGCTCAAGATCCCTTCCCTACTTATATATCTTTGCTTTAGAATTTTAATTCAATGTAGTGATTTCCAAAAGGTCTTGAGAGACCAGGGAAAACTTTGTCTTGTATTTCAGTAAAAGTTAAGCTGGTGTACAGGAAAGGGAGGGTACAACAACAGTTGTCCAGAATTTACCTCATGAGATACATATGTATAAACATCCAACTAAGTAAAAATACACATGCACTAACAGAGACGCATATTATTCTTAATGTTGTTATCAGTAAAGTCTCTAAGCAGAAACAGATTTTGGAAATAAATCAATTGTTTTTAACATTTATTTTATAAAATAATACTATAATATTAGATTACATGTTAACTATTCAGTTTAAAGGGCGGACTTTATTGAGTTAGGTATTATAAACTCACAGCAAAAAATGAGATCCTTATTAAAATCTATAGCCTGTATAGAAAAAGAGTTGCAAACAAAACAGCACTGAAGTATTGCCATTCTGGTTCCATGATGAGGAACTGGTTTACCAGTGAAAGTGTCCCTGTTCCTTAGTACTTGGCATTAAAAAAATTGAATTCAGTGTTTGTGGTGACCAAAGGTTCAAAAACCATCTGCTAAACATAGCAATTTAAATATCTACAACTATAGCTATGATAGACCTGCAGCAAATGTTTTATATACCTAAACAGTGTTATAAACTGCAACTATACACAATGGCAAACACATCTGTAACATGCTGACCAGCAGTAGAGATTAATCAGAAACAAAAATTCTTTAGCAGAGACACATCATTCTTCACTGAGTTCTCCCTTCTGCACTGATCTTCAGCCACTAAAATGAGATCCACCTTTTCATAGTTTATAACCTCTTATATTTATATACACACACTATAATGTAGTGCGTGTGTACATATCCATATCCACATCCACATATATAGCCTACAAAGAACAGCAGTGATGATGTTGTTTGCCTCACTGTACTGACCACATTTGAACAGGTTATGGGTTTCAGGGAATGTTGTGTCAGGTGCTCCATCACAATTTCAGTTGTTATATATTATGTCTACCCAGGACATACACTGCTCCATTTGGTGTTTTCTCCTAGTGTGTACATGTATACAGGCTGCCCAGGGAAGTGGTGGAGTCACCATCCCTGGAGGTGTTTAAAAGGCGTTTAGACGAGGTTCTTAGGAACATGGTTTAGTGCTAGAGTTAGGTTATTATTGGACTCAATGATCCTGAGGGTCTCTTCCAACTGAAATGATTCTATGATTTTAACACTCTTCTACGAATGTCACTGGTCTTATTTCAAGGGAAATTCAGCCACCTACTTCTGTGCATGTCATCTCATTAATCACCCAAGTGCCAAACAGGGAGTGCAATGGATTTCCCTCACTCCATGACAGTAATCACCACAGTCTGATCAAGGTGGAGATTCCCTGATCTCAGAGTCCTGTCAATCTGAGCATCTTGGAACAAGTATTTTTCTTCCCTTTCTTTCTTTTTAAAGTATCAGACTTTCTCATGTATCCGCTAAAACGACATGCAGGAATGTGACTTTCAGATATCTGTTATGAGCCCAGTTTCCTCTATAGACAAGGAAATGCGAACAAAGTACAAAGCCAAGGTTGAGAAACTGTCAAAAATAAAGTTACACATGAAAACTTAACTTGGCTTCTTTTAACAGGCACAATTTTCATGGAAACTTTAACAATGTCATCCTAAACATGAAGGATTTTTTGTCACATGCCTGCCTCAGCCAGCACATGGGTTTCAGTAGTACCTACCCGTTATATACCTGTAACCTTCTGAGATGTGGTTATTTATGCAGTAGATCAGCAAATAAACCAGCAATGCAGTGTGCCTCAAAACAGAACAGAATGAGGTTGACATCTCTTACATCTTACATCCCTATAGCTCAGGTAGCAAAGTAGGAACGAAGAAGAGAAAGGACAGTTGTGTGCTCAAAGCACAAAGCTCCCTAGGATGGGAGCCCTAGGGAAATGTGTCACTGCTGCTGATTTGCCATACAACCTTGGGCAAATAATTAGTCTGCTATTTTATAAGTCTTTTGTAGGGTTTTATTTTCAGATTGGCTGAATATTTACCAGTCTAGCCTAACAAAATGGGAACTTGGTATTTAAGGCTTTCTACAGGAGAATGAGGAATGAAGAAGTAGTGGACCATTTGGAAATTTTGTTTTTAACTGCTCTGGGCTGTTCTCCCTATAGAAGGGGGAATAACATTACTCCTTGACTTCACACATGGATTTGATGTCTAGGCTCCCTTTATATTGTCTGGAGAAAGTTATCTACCTGGGAAAGACATTTCCAATACCTTGCTCCCAGCTGCCCTGTTTAGCCAGTGGGAAACACAGCAGAGAGGGGAAAGGAAGGATGTGGGGGACTTTCTACATATGTTTCGATGTACTTATTTTTACAATAGCTGAGAGTTAGGGTACTCTAGGGAACTGCTGGCAAGCTTACATGCCTGACTGAAGAGATTTGAATACCCATCTCACAGAAAAGTCCCCCCACTCCCGATGTATTCACTCTTGCAGGAGAGAAGCAGTAGGAAAGAGAGAGTTTAATATCTCTCTCGCTGAGGCCATCCCACTGGGCTCCAAATTATTCCATACTTAGTGGACAAGAGAATGAGCTACCTTAGTTTTTACTTTTTCCTGGATTTAAGTACTTGAGTTTAAAGGCTTATTCTTTTTCCAAACATGGGCTTTTGCCAATGCAAGTTGTAAGCTTTATAAGAACATAAAGAGGGTGTGAAGTCTTTTCACTGTTGTAGCAACAGCCTTTGTGATTTTCTGACTTAAGTGGGTATTTGTCAACTTTTCTGTTTAGTCTAGTTTTTGTATGTTATTTCTCTGTTTTAGATTAAAAGGGCAAGAAACAGTCTGACTGTACACAAGCAAATTTATATCACTGTACTGACTTAAGGTCATCAGGTCTGACACTTTCACTGGTATGAACTAGGGGAGAGAGCTGACAATACACTCTAAAGCTTTTCAGCCCTCATATACCGAAGCAATGACAGCCACTCTGGCTTTTTCAAGTCAATTTGCCTTAACAGCTGGAGTTCTTGACAAATGTATCCATAACTGAGATGTCATTAAAGATATTCTTAGTAAATGAATCGCTGGCAAACTCATTTTAAACAAGGGTTTAAAACTAAATTAAGAAAACAGGAGAGGGGAATAATGAAAGAGATCTACATAATATGCAAAAAATGGCAAGTTGATTTAAAACTCCTTAACCAATTTTCTTCAACCCAAGAGTGTTTTCTTGAAGTGGCTATATCATAAGCGAGTATAAGGATTTCTAGCTTGCCATTTCTGACTTAAACAGATGAAGACAATTTCAATAACAACATATGGAAGGTATTTTTTTTTCCATGTTCATTTAGCTGAAACTATTTTGTTCAAATTTTTCTGACATAATCCAAGAGTAAAACCAAATATGGAGATCCTCAGTCCCAGAAGAATGTAACAAATTAATGAGAAGTGCTAAGTTGAAGCTAAAATGAAAGTTGGCACTGAACTATACTTAAACAGTCATTAGAATGGATTTTTAATAGAGCTGTAGTCATCTTGGGTACTTCATTAAGAAAAAAAAAATAGACCTGCAAAAATCCTCCCTGGTCACTCATGTATCTTTTAAGGGCAGCCTCACCAAGCTCATTACTAGAATTTGAGATGTTCCAGCAGGCCTTTTAAAAAATACCACTTTTACAGTGTATATATATATATAAAAATCTCCATATGTCTTGCAGGAGATGAGTATTGGCATAGAGCACAAATGAACATCAGCTGCAGCTTTGAAAACCAGTATTAAGCATGGCTGCAAACGTTTTGTTGAACAATGGAAGTAGTAACTGTGAAGTGTAACTGTCAGAATAGAAATTGGTAAAGTCATCCCACCCCTCCCCCCATATAAGTCATGGCCTTATATAATACTAGAATCTCTTTGTCATATGTCAAAAAAGGGGTTTATTTATAAATTCACTCTGTATACTGAATCGCTGGGTTGATGATTTACCAAACGAGTTATACAATCCACGGTGAGAGCACAGCTGTACCTGTGTGAAGCAAATTTTTGCAGAATAAGTTATTCTCCTCCCATGGAAGAATGAACTGTCAGAGGGATGTCTGACAGAATGAGCTGTCAGAGGGATGTATTCTTACACCAGCCCAAATGCTCTCAGGCAGGGGCGGACAGGGAAGCAGACGCTGGGGATCGTGCACTGCTGAGAAAGCCAGTGCAGCTCACGCAGTATCACCATGAGGACAACACTGTAGGCTGCACTTGTGCCAACTGTTCCCCCAGCCCATGGGGACAACCATGAGCAGATAGGCATGGATGTGGTGGCACCCACACCGACATGTCCTGCAGGAGCAGCGTGGGTGGCTGGAAGAGACGAGGCTCCAGCTGCCCTGGCTGGGTCTTCTCCTGGCCACCACCCCATCCATGAGTTGCAGCGTGAGCTTACCCCAGCTGCAGACCAGACTGTGCAGCCCTGGGTGGTGGCCGCGCTTGGACTCTGCTCAGAAAAACCTCCTCGGGGATGCTGAGTGCTGCCAGCAGTGTAATGCAGCCTGGCTCCTTGCAGTTGGGGAGCAAAGTTAGCTGGCTTTTGGCCACCTCTTTCACAGGAGCCCAGCAGGGGACTAAGGGTTCCCTCTGCAGAAACATAATTCTCTGTGGCTTGCTTGCAATTTGAGCTATAGCTGTCAAGAGTGAATGCTGCCTGTACTTACCAAGATGCACAAAATAGTGCGTACGAGGATGTCCCTTGTTAAGGAACACCCATTGTTTAACGGTATTAAAGAATGGAATGAATCATGATATTTTTACAGAGAGCATTGCACTAAATCCCTAGCAAAAAATATTTTGTGTGCAGGCCTCAACTGCTAATTCATTTTATCTTGCTGTGCTTTATTCAGCCTTTGCTACGACTGCCTGAAATAAACAGCAAAACTTTGGTTTTGTTTCCTGTCAAAGACTGAATTCTGCATGCTTGCTTCATGGTAACCATCTAAACAATCTTATTGCCAGTATATGGAGCCCCTACATGCAACAGGAGCAAGAGCTTCTTCTCATGTACAGCACTGCAGTGTGGTAAATGCTGACTTATAAACAGCTAATGATATAATTAGTGGCCAGACTGGTTCCTTTTCATTATCTTGTTCAGCTAAGCGAACACATTTCAAAGCTCCAAAGGAGTCAGTCAACTTCCAGAAAAGCTGATTTATCAGGAACAGGCAGCCAAAGCTGTTCTGTATCCCTTTCAAACAAATAATCCTTTCCAAAATTAAACAAGTATATGAACTACTTCCTGAAAGAAATGTGTCACTTGTGCAATGAAAAAACAAGAGCCGTAAGATGGTTTCTGCTGCTTTTTCTCCTTTACCCCTTCAGGTTTTCTATACCATCAGCAATTTGAAATCTTACCAAAAAATCAGATTATAAATGAGACAGAAAACTTAATCAAAGCCTCTAATTTTTACCAAACTGACCATACAAATTATCTAGTATGGAAGTGGAACAGCTACAATGGAAACATTGTGTTGCGCTATTGTACAGATTAGGAAGCACCTGGTTTTTCTTCCCTTTTAAATAAAATTCTAATTTCTTCTCCAAAATCTATGTTTTCCTTTTTTAAAAATTCAATGAAGCAGCTTTTGCAGTCCGTTATTCATATTCAAACCACCAGGTGAATGCAGATGTAAGAACAGCCTTTGCCCCAGTACTCTATGTCAGCTGTTCATGTGGCTCTGTCTTCTTGAGATGTTTCCTTTTCAAGAACCACCAAACACTACCAGTTTGAAAAATAAAGCACTTCTGACATATTTCAAGTAGGGAAACCACTAAATGAAAATTATCAAAATCACGGGTCGTTTTTTGAAGTGTAGATCACGAAGTTTAATTGTCCCTTACAAGAACTGGGCAAATCAAACTCTTAAGCTTTTTAAAAAAGATCCAGCTGCTAAGCTTGAGGGAGATATAACTGTTCACCTTTTTTTTTTGTTGTTGCACAGTAGTAAAATACACTGTGTAGTGTTTTAAACAACTGTATTAAATATAACCCTCTCTGGCCATTTTTGAAATAGAGATGCTGTCATTTTCTTAGCATTACAAAATAATTTAGGCGCTGTAGATTAGAGATATTAGAAAACTCTTCTGGTTCATAAGATCTGTAGTAATTATCCTTCTCAGGAATAGTATTTTATTTTATAAGGGGTTTAGAACTGATGAAAACAACACAACAAAAGGCATCTGTGTGAGGTTTTGAAGACGCTGTGAGAAAAAGAGCTATCGTCAGCAAACTATCGGATTAGCAATCCCATGAGCTAACGCTGGTCTCCTCACCATGGTGGGGTCTGCCCAGCTGCTCCATGGATTGCTGTGCCAGCAAGGATGTCCCATCTCGGTCAAGGAGCTTTTCTCACAAATTCATAGGGTGCCCTAGACTGCCATGAGCAAGTCCTCACTACACAGAATTTCAGTTGTCCCAGACAGAACATCTGTCTCAACTCATTACGGCACTCTCTAGGAAGGTACTACCCCTTCCCATTTGCTGTACGCCGTTAGTCCTGTGCACAACCCCATGACCTACTTTCCAGCCTATCCCTTTTTTTTTAATATCCACAATTATCTCATGAGGCTAGAAAGAAAGAAGGATCCCAAACCTTCCCTGATGGCCACAGAAAGGGAAAGTAAAAACATTTGCAATGCTTAGTGCCTGACCCCTCTCAGCATTACGCTGCACTGGTGAAACACCTTTCACTGTACCAAGAACAGGGCAAGGCTCCTGGAGCTGCCACCCAGCCTCCCCAGCACTCGGGGTTAGCACTGCTCCTGGGACCACACTGCCCTCCAGACATGAGGTGATCAGCCTGGGGGTGACAATTTCAGAAAGCAAAAGGCCTCTACATGTCCCAGTGCTGAAGTGAGCTCCAGCCCTGCAGGGCAGATCACTCCTTTCTGACCCAGCAAGGCTGCATGGAGTGCTGAAATGCCTCCCTGATCACCACAGGCCATCCCTATGCTACAATGCACATCGGTCATATGCTTATGTCCCACACCAGTGTGTTTCGAAGAGACACACTGGCTAAGCTAAAAACACTTGCCCTCTGCTTGCCTTTTTTATTAAAAATCTCTACCAGGGAAAGGAGTAGAAGAGAAAGACTCATGCCGCAGGGGAATATGTCATCTACCCATCCAACCATTAAAAAAAAAAACCAGGTTCCCAAGCATCATTCAGCAGGATAGATAGAACGTGTAGCTGTACTCTGAGCTGGCCCTTGGAAGTTCCCCTATGCCCTTTCTCTTCTGTAAGTGAACAGCCTTCTTGCTTTGGCCCCTCAGTGTGGGCAGCACAGGCTGGGTGAGAAAAGGGGTGAACAAAGGGGGCTTACATTGCACGATCTGCCTCCAGCCCCACAGGAAGAATGGCTAGCTGCCCCACAGTTCTACCACATCTCAATGCCTCTCCAAAGAACACTCTTCGCCCAGGAGTTATTTGACTTCAGAGCTAAGTTCCACTTCCCCAGCTTTTATCCCTCCTTTGACCCCTTTTAGGTGTGTGCTTGGAAGCAACTCCTCTCCAGCCAGTCTGCAAGCCCACCCCAGCATTTATAGCAGTCACCATCTTCTAGAGACAGGGCATGAAAGGGTGGTGTCTTCACCCTGCATGGGATAAAGGGGAGGGATAGACCTAAGGGCCTTCCCAAACAGCAGTTAGTCCAGAGGAGACACACTGTGAAGTGCAAAAATACTCTATTGTTGTCAAGTGCAAACAAATTTTATTGGCCTCACATAAAGAGGCTGCTGGCAAGGAGTAAACTCGGAAAGCCAGTCCATGCTTGATAGCCTTCCAGAGACTATCTGCCCCGCTGGGACACTAAAAGAAGAGAAAATACGTATACACAAGCCAGGATTTCTGGCTAGACTCAACCTACATTGCAATATTCACAACCAGAAAATATTTTCATATAGTCCACCTTTGTTTATTGGTGCCATTTGAATACCCTCAGAGTTCATTCAGATTAAATGTACGTAGAAGTCCTTCTCAGGCAGTGGCATCAGTTGGATTTTTCCAAGAAAAACATAACACAAACAGGCTATGTTCTGGCCTGGCCCATAAAAACACCTGAAAGACAGAAAGGCCTCCATCCTTCTAAGGACCACACATCCTTAGAAACAGAGTAAACAAAAGCAAGTGCCAATAGCCCTTCCCACCATGTAGTTCTGAGGCACAAACCCAGACAATAGGCTGTCTGTCCATGCACTCATTAAAAAGCATCTGTTATTACAGGCTATGAAAACATAGACAGGGCACTCTGCCCCTAGAGATGAAAGCAACCAAAACCAAGAAGCCCAAGAAGAGAACTTTACATCCCCCAGTGGTCTTATAACACCCTTCTTCTGACCTCCATACCTATCAGCTCCTTTGCTCCCTACAGCTACTCGTTCATCTGCCTCTGGGCAGGGTGCACACACACTGCCAGCGTTCAGGAAGCTGCAGCCTCTCCCACCCGTGTCTGCAGAGCTCCAGGCAGTCCCACCACTGCAGCCTCCTGCCAGCTGCAGAGGGGCTGTGCTGGGAGGCTCCAGTGGGAAGATCCCCCCTCATAGCAAAGCTATGGCTCTGTACCCTCAGAATAGCCCTGCTACCACCCTGCTCCCTGCTCCCCGTGTTTGCTATAGACCAAGGTCATACTCTTCCCACTTAGCCTGTCCTTCCAAGTGGCCTGGAGAAAGTAAATGTAGTCCCACATAGCATCTATGAGAGCTTGGACTTTCTGGAGGCAACATGTGAAGGGATCTGTGGGAAAGAAAGTGAACGAGGCAAGGTCTGTGCTGCTCCTACCCTTGCTCTGTTCATTCAACAGAAATGAGATTAGCTAGAAAGGACAGCAGGGAAATACATTTTTGAGGGACAAAGTAAAGACAGTTTATCCATCTCTTCATATTGTGTGCCCTAGAAAGGAAAAATAAGGGAATCTTTTCTTTGGCTGTTGCAATTATACAGCTCGGAGCAGTCAGACTGTCTACCTTCCTACAGGAGATGTGACAGCTCCCAGTGCCAGAAAGCTGCATTCCTCTGCTTTGAAGAGCAGACTTGTAATTCATGAGCAGCAAAATCTAAAGGGAGCTATAAAGGTTTTCTCAAATAATAATAAAAAAGGAACAACAGTTACAGCCTCAATTACATATGGAGGCTTTGGATCTGTTTTTAGTATTTTCACATGATAAAAGGCATTGGCTGAAGCAGAAAAAAAGATGGCATGGGCCAGATGTTAGGATGCATTATAGACGATTTCTGTCACTGCCCAGTGTCAAGCTGTCTTGGCCATCAGCAGACCCATCCTGGGGTCAGGGTGGATTCTTCTTGCTCCTTCCACACCACACTCTCATGCAGGCAGCGCGGCGAAGGCGGGCGGGAACTGCAGGCAGCCACTTCAAAGCAGCCAGCACCACTCAGAACTTGCCGCCGGTGGCCCAGAACAAGGGAGATTCCAAAGACACTCATTTTAGCTTTCTTCCTTACCTGCTCCATTTTGTACAAGTCACATTAGTGGGTCTCTTCCAGTTCAGCTTACAGGAAAAAAAAAATCTCCAATGATTTTCAACAGAAGACTCAATGCCCAATGAATTGCCGATGCTCAAAAGTTTTTCTCCATACAAATAATGGAACTGCAGATTTTTTTTCTTTCAAAATCAGTGTAGAAAGTTCATCAGGCAGTCACAAAATCCTCTCTCAGTCTGTTTTCCTTGTAAGGACAAAAGCCTATTAAAAATGGTAGCTGAAGTGTAACAACTGGAAACATTTTGTTTTGAACTAATATCTTGTTAGTAGTGTACAAGTGTAGTTTGAGGGACACATAGATTCCTTTCCTCCCTCCCAAAGCTTTCTCCTTCCAGTGTTTAGCCTACCTATTACATTAATGACACAACAGGCTTTAAGCTTGACCTTTTCTTGACCATGCAAGAGCTCTATAATCTTTATTTTCCTAATGAAAAAACAGGCCTGTAGGGAAGCTCTTCCTGCCTCACCAAATGCATCACATACAGAGCTCCCACTGCTCTTTGACCTCCTCCAAAATCCCATATGATCAAGATCCTCTTTGGTCCCTAAGGATTTATCTTTCCTGCCCCCGCCTTCTCCCCAGAATGATCAAGGACTTGAATGGGGAGGGTGGATGAAGAGGAGGGACTGGTCCTCCCAATTGCTTGGGTCCCCCCCTGTTCCTTCCTCAAAGTACATGAAATAACAAAAGATGCCAATAGCATCAACATGTGCCCTGGCTGCCAACAGCCAGAAAGGAGAATTAGAGTAACCCAGGCATACACTCCCTGTCAGGTAGGCATCTCTGTATTTTTAGCTAGAATTTTGCCTATAAAGCTGCACATACTTTCTCTGCGTAGCACAGACACAGGGACTTCAGTCCACAGGGACACCCCACACATGTTGCCTGCCTGAATCCTGCATGTCAGGAAAACTGCTCTTCCTAGCTGTGATTTGTCCAGGAAAAATGGACACAAGTATTCATAAATCCCAAATAGTAAACCAGACAAATTCTGCCTAAACGAGCTTTCTATTTTTTTCCAGAAATACTGTAGAAACACTACAGATTCCAAACTAGGAGCTTAGTGAAAAGCAGGAGGACCATATATTCCCATTTACTGATTTCCCAGCTTGTTAGTAGTTTTCATTAGCTTACACGATTTTGCTTGACCTGAAGACTCCTTGAAGCAGCATGCTATCACAGGGCTGCCTCCCCTGCAGCTGTTTTTTAAGCGGCCATTTGATCAGAGACAGGGAAGGTAATTAAATCTCTAAGTATTTCTTCCCAGCTGTTGACAGGATCCTATCTTTGTGCTTCAAACTGAAGGGAAACAGCCATAAATTAAATATGCTTTTCTGGGAGGAAGAAGACTAGACTTACAACTTACAACAACTGCTCAGTCTTAATAAGAGATAAGAAGACCTAAAAAATAAGGTACCGTATGGGTGTTCATGTATAACATAAGAACTGGCAGGTCTGTAGTACATTTGGTACAAAATCCCTGTGTTCCCTGGGCAAGCCTTCTCACATGGAGAGAAGGCTGAGAGAAATTTTAAAGAACAGGTGTAATAACCTACAATTTGCTTGGCTAAAGAAGAAAACACAAATGTAACTTTCTTATAGCAATTTTCCAGGCTCAAGGGGATGAGGAACTGATTTGGGGGCATTTCTGCAGAGCCTACCATCACACATGAGAGCGACACGACCTCCCTGTTGCCCATTCCCTCCCTGGAAGCTGGAAGAGGTCTCCTTTCCCAATGGTGAAGTGTTTGCTGGCCTGGTTTCCTGCTGGTGGCTTTGTGAATGCAGCACGTTGGCTGGGGTGAGTGTCTGCAGAGACAGCTTGAGATTGGCCTTCGTGTGTGTCCTCTTGCAGCTGTTACGCTGATGGTTTTAGCACGATGCTGAAGAAAGGAGATGAGAGCCCTCCACAGTTTTTGCTGTGCAGTGCGAGCACATAATTCTCATTGGTTTCCACTGCTTAACACCTCAAACCAAAACAGATCCTGCCTTTGCGGTTGTCCTGTGCACAAGGGAAGCCCATGTCTGCATAAGCCACTGTGGGAGATCCTCCCTTCCCCACTTCACTGAGGCCGGACGACCCAGTTTTCTGCCTTTTGTTAGAGTTTATTTTGTAGGTGTGGATGTCCCTTAGGAGGCAGTGCTAAGGAGCACCTTAATACTCTTGATTTGAGTAACTGTGCCTTACCTCTCAGGTGAACCCTGCACAGGGTCAAAATAATTATGGTATTCAATGCCAATATGAGATAGAAACACAAGCGGTCTCGCATATTCAGGCAATTTTACCTGCTCATAATCCCTCATCTTCCCTCTAGATATTGTTTTCGTTCTTGTGCACACTTCTGTCGTTTGTTTCTGCTGAAATAGATCTTTTCAAATTTGGGAGCTGAAGGGATAAATTTGCTGATTATCTGTGGAACTCATGAGAATGATCCAACTGTTGCTGCACTGCGTCTGCGCTGCCAAGCCACTGCATTCCCTGCCCAGCAGCCAAAAGAGCTCCGAGCCTGTGTCCCAGAGAAGATTACTGCCTTCTCATTGGGAACATAATATTGTTTGGTATGTAGCCATAAAGAGAACCTGAGCCCTAAGAGCGTGAGAGAGACTGAAAGGTTCCCCTCATACTTAACCTTAGCCGTGTTTTCTAATTGCCATTTCATTCACATAATTCTGTTTATTAGACTGGGGCTGAATAGGAGCAACCAAGATAAAAATTTGGTTCTTATTAAATTTCTGCGGCCAAGGGAGTCAGAGTTTGTGGTCCCAGAGGATCGAGAAGGGATAGTCATGGAAACAAAAGAGTAAAAGCTGGGTCATAAAATAGCCCAAAGAATTTTTGTAGTTTTTCTTGTCATTCAAGGACAGGAGGATGATGTACACAAAGAAGAATGGACTGAGACGTAGCTGAAAGAAGGAGGGTGTTTAGTCCATACCGCATGTCAAACTCATTATCCTGGGAACCACCTTCATTGGAAAGGTACCTAATGTAAGCTTCTATATTTTTGATGAAAATATTTACACAACTTGCTATGACAAAATCCACCTCTGTGTAACTCTACAGATGAAGAGTTCTCCATTTAGGCTAATTTTTCTCTGCTGCTGCTTTAACCTCATTATTTCTGTTCTGTTGTCATTAAATAATGATAAGGATTTGATTGTAACCTGTTCTTCCAGTATCTCTTAAAAAATCAACAATCGTGTTAATTCCTGCTTCCGCTGTCAAAATAAAACCTCATTACAAGGCAATTAAGGTTGTTCGAGCAATATGCCACCATAACAATAATTGAAAGGACTCACCTTTCCAGGTCACTCGGTCCTCATTGCGTTTGACTTATCTTCTCATCTGCATCCCCTGCTCAAACCTCACAGTCTTTCTGCAAGACCTTTCAAACTTTGCATAATGACTATCAGAAAATGTCATTTTTGAACTGGCTGTAATGATGAACTGACAAAGTTCTGAATACAAGTTGTGTACAGCTTTGAGTTTCACTGAACAACTATTGCTAAAGCCTGTCATATTAGCACCAGAGGACTGACGTTGCCAATGTACCTGAGTAGCTATGTTGCTTAGTGCTAGTAAAATTCCATGAGATTAAACTGAATAGAGGAGCAGCTCTTTGTATAAGTGGTTCTTGCATTCTGATATAGATCAGTGTAGCACTCGTCACTTTAGGCTGGATGAGAAATGGGCCTGCTGCTTTCAATTCTGAGATGGCCAAAGGCTTCCTTTAGCAAAAGCTTGTTGGAACATTTGTACATCTAAACATTTACCTTGTCTCTGGCTGTTCAGCAAATTCAGTGATGGAAACTAGAAATCCATGAAAACGATAATTTTACAGCTAAACCAAAATAAAACAAAACAACAAACACACACACACACACAAAAACAACCAACCAGCTAAAACCAAACCAACAAACAAAAATCCACAAACAAACCAAACCCATAATTAATAGTGTGAACTTCATATTTTAATGTATTTTATATATTTAATAGATATAGTTCTTCTTTTGTGAAAATTTGGTACCTACACGAGAGTTGTAATTTTCAAATTATCTACTCAGCTTTAACTTATCTGAGTAACTAATTTTGGGGGCAATAGAGCCCCTCAGGCAGCCTGTGCTTTTGCTCTTGGGCATATGAATAACAATATCTTGACCTCAGCTTTGGACTATGATGCCTAAAGACGGACCTTCCACAGAACAGAAATGTTAAAATCCTGTTCTGGATCTGTTCCTGAAAAGGACTGAGCTTAAGGCATGACCCTCTCTTTCCCATTTCCAGTCGGCTTACAGGCCTGCATCCCAGTCTGCAGACTGGCTTTTGTGGGTCTGATTCTCTGGGCTCCCAGGGACCATATTGAGACATCCTAAATTCCACCTAAAAGTTCGCGTTTCCTCATGCCAGCGCTAAGCTCTCAGAGGCCTCCTGCTGACAAGAAACTGAGGGCTCTGGATAAGGCTGGAACTGAGGCCACCCGAATATGACTCTGATGGATCTTTGTGTGAGGCTTTTACTACCTGAAGAGAAGGAGGTGCTTACAACTTAGGCACTGCAATGCCATTCTTACATCACCTTTGTCAATGTATTACCTCCATTCTTGCCAGATGTCTAATAAAATAGTCTGTGGAATTATATCTTCATGGATCAGTTTTAAAATAAAATCTCATTTTCTAAAGAGGAAAAATTCTGAGCTCTTAGCTAATATTACAGAAAATAAGAGCGACACAGTGTTATAGGTATGTGTATTAGACTGTATCAGAAGAATTCTGAATTCAGCAAAAAACAAAAATAAATCTTGCTGGAGACACTGTATTTAGCACTGTTATTGTTCCCTAAGATAAATATTTCGATAATTATCCTTTATTTGAATCCTGTCATTCAGAGCAGGATAATTTTCAAGGTAGGGTAAAAACAATCTGCATAAGCTGTTTCTGAATCTTTCTTGTCCCTAGGGAAGCACAGGTAATGCACAATTACACATACTCTTCCCTGCAGAAACTTCAGTGGTAGATTACTGAGGGAGAAAGGGGAAAAACAAACAAACAAAAAACACAAACAAAAAACACAAACAAAACCCAAACGAACAAAAAACAACAACAAAAACCAAACAGGTTTTAAAGAGAATCAAATGGTGAAACTCAAGCCAACTGAAATACCCCCACTCTTTACACACATTTTCCTTCTGGAGCACTATTGTTACAAGCGGTATATTTTCATTTACCTAAATGCAGATTGTTTGCCTTTCCTTTTCAAAATTACATTCAGACTTTGTTTCTTCCATTTGCTATTCCTTGTTGCATATTTTGCTCTGTTCTTTGTTAGCTGGTACTTCATTACCTAGCCTAAAAGACTAAAAATTATCAACTGTGAGATAACATTATGTTAGTATCGATCAGATTGCCCTTTATATTCAAAACAGAGAAAATGTGCTGTAAGGGACATCTCAGCCACTCAGATAATCAGAAGCTTTTGTAAACAAAATTCTTTTTGCTATAACTATCAAAATATTAATTCAGGAAAGCTGGAACTGAATAAGTGGAGTTAACCTGTATTTGCCCTTCTTTTTACACATACATATATTTACAGAAAGTTTCTGTCTCTTCTGGTTGTGAAGATAACCTTTCAAGTATAAACTGAGGGGAATGCTGGCTCGAGTCTGGAGCCAAACACATGGAAACAATAACACTAGACATAAGCTGCCTTCATTCATCTCAGTGGGATGCTAGCAATGAAGTCTGCTTATGACAATGTAAAAGCCAGACTTGTTAACTATTTCACTGCTACATTTTGGTAACAGAAAATCTGATGCAGCTGATCTATTCATCACAGTCTGACAGTCTTTTCCTTTGAAAGGATATGCCATGTAATGTGGCTATGTATTTGAAACAAGTACATTATTTTTGCCTTGACCAGATTACGCTTTATTTGACCGTGTTAGTAACTGAAATTCTGCACGTCGAAGTCTGCTCTTTACTAAATGCAGAACAAAACCTTTTATTGAATAAGTTTTCTTTTTCAAGGAATCTTTTTCCCCAAGGTGTATTGTTTTGGTTTTTTTCAAAAGAGAGTTGTGGCTGAGCAATCCAAGGACTAAACTTAATCATTTTGAAGGCATAGGGACAGATACATCCACCCAAAGGTCTGTCTGTGCTGTGTTTTTTCCGGAGAGCAATGTGTCAGTTCATACAGAGGGGGAATGAACACAAAGTGCTCAGTCAGCAAACAAGGGCTCGGTCAAAGGAAGTTTGTTTTCTCTGGTTCCTTATGGGATTCACTAACAGGATCCGTAGGACCTGAAAATCAGTCCGCCTTAAACCTCTGTTGACTGGGGTCTTTGGCTGTAGCTACCAACCTGAGAAGAGTGAAGCATGACAAACTCCATGGCTGAGCAGAAAGCCCCTATGGCAGAAAAGAAAATGTTAGGAAAACATGCTTTGTAAAAGAAAATAACTTTGTTTACAATGAAGTGCATCATAAGAAGAAGCAACTGTCAGTTGTCCTGTTTCTGCTGTTCCTATGGAGGCATCTGCTCTTGCCCTCTCCCTGCCTCAGCAAGGGCCCCAGCTGGACACAGGAGCAGTGGTTCCTCTTATCACCTCTCTCCAGTTTGTATTGACAGGAAACAAATATATTTATTAATATAATCCTTTTGTGTTATTTACTTTCTGTTGCTGTCTCTGTCCTCTTTCCTCTGTCCCTTGCAAGGGAAACGAAGCCAAAAGGGAACATGATAGTATCGCTCTGAGGACTGGGCTGGGTTATAACATTGGAGGGATACAAGAACTTGGAGTAGTAATGTTATAGCAAGTTAAATAAAAAAAAAAAAAAAGTATCCCGGATTTCTAAAAGATGCTGACTGTTCTTGATGATGAAGATTCAGTCCTGTATGGTACCTTGCAGTTTGTTCCTAAGAAATCCTCAATAATCCTTTGCTTCATTCTTGACCGTTGTTTCCAGTTGCATGAAGTGTCCCATCCAACTCAGTCTCACTGGAAAATGAGGAGAGGTCTTCTTGGTTTTGGTGAATTTGTGATCAAACTTGTAACAGAGATACTAATGGCTGTGTGAAAGTGCCTCTGTGCAAACAGGCTGCCTTTTGCTGAACCCCATGAAGCTAAATAAGTCATAGCAATAGCAAGAAACATTTGAAATTACTTATTCTTATCAGAGACATCTGGTACACTGGATCTTGTTTCCAAAAGTTGTGAGTTCTTTCTTTAGACATTTTTCTTTGGAAAACTGTGTTTCTCCCTATCAAACTGTTTAACATAATTCTTAATGATTACACATAAATGTTGTGGCATTCTCTTTCTCCAGCTGCAAGCTGCTGTATATTGGAAAGTGTTTAGGTCTGTAGCAAGCATTTATAGAAGAAGTTTACTAAGTTTACTTTCTTAGAAGTATCACTTATCTAATTGTTTTTTCAAGCACAAAACATAATTGTGATAATTGTTTAGTTCTGGGCTTGTGTTTTTGTTGAAGACTGCTGTTGGTGGGCCTGGAGGAGGTTCTTCGGGTTGGATGGGAGGCTTAGGAGAGGTCCTGTTCTCTTCCTTTGGCTTTTGGTCTTTAAATGTTACACTCTGAAGATACACCCCCTGAATCCAGTTTAGCACACTGCTTTACAGATGTTAAAAAGTGAATGTCTGGAAGACTGAGGAAGATCAGGGAGGTAGGAATGGGATATGATGCTTTCTTACACTCAGGCTAGTTTGGTCCTACTCCTCCAGGAAACCACTCAGAGCTCTTAACTGGGGGCTCTTCAGTAGCTTATGTGAAATATGTGGGATGTGCTCAGCCTAACTCTCAGGGGAAACAGGTCTATCTGAGAAACAGATATCCCCTTTCTCACCCTCCCTCAACACAGACAGACAGCTCACTGGGACAGGGGGCTGTAAAATTTTACTTCCAGCTGAGACCTCTGCACAGGGATTTGACGGGTGGGTGATCCTGTTCTCGGGCTGCCTTGGGTCTGGTTGCTCATATGCAAACCCATGGAGACGAGTAGCAGCTCTATGAAACAAGCTGAAGCAGCTCTAAAGAGCTGGTATTGAGTGCAGTCTACTCAAAGCAGAACACAGGTATGCTGATGGCACAATATGGATTCATTTTTATTGTTTTCTTTCAAGTGCCTTCTAGTGCTCTAAATGGAAAACAAAATTTGTCTTTTCATAAACATTAAAACCACAATGTTCATCTCAATGGGTAAATGCAGATGCAAATATCAGTCCTAATAGCACAGACTTACCAGCCTCACACCATGTATAAACAGAGTTTCCCAACATTTGAAAGAAATATTGTATTCTCTGGGTTCCAGCTTCACTATTATGTCACTGTTATATATCTGGATAAAATGCCAGTGCTGACAATGTTGGGAAGGCTCATACCTGTTAAACTGTCAATCAGTAAGTGATTTTCTTGTCAATCTGTGTGCTGCTGAAAAGAGCCAGATCAACAGGCTCACTCCATTTCAGCTTTCTTCTTTCTGTTTTGTACTCTCTCAGTTCTTTTACTGGGCTTATAGGAAAATAAACTGTAAACTTCTCCACCTAAAAGGCTTTCTTAGAACCATGCAGTCCTTGAAATAATTGTTTGCAATTAGATTGTTTTGAGGGGAGAGCAGCACATGCTTGTGTGCACACACACACACACACATATATGGATATGGAGAACTAAAATCTCAGCCATAATACTGGGTTTTTTCTATTGCTGTGATGGGAATAGTAAAAATGTTCAACTTCCCTCTAGACCATTGTATAAGGTAAATGTAGCAATGTGGTGTTTTCCTTCAGTCTATGTGCCCTTGCCTGCAAATGTGTTTTGTCCTCAGCAGTGAAACACCTATCACTATGCGTCAGTGTAGAAGGAATTTAAAGCTCTGGAAGTTTTGGAGCTGTTTTTCTCAGGAAGATGAATGTCTCATCAGAGGGAAGTACCTTGCCTTCCAATATAACTAAATTTGGTTAAATTAATTTCTTCTTCTTCTGTCCATCTCAGCTCCTTGCATTTTCATCCCTTCTCCAGCGCTAACACAGGCATTTTTACCCTGAAACCCATGCTCTTGTGATTGAATGATCATTACTTTTTCTTTTATGTTTGTATATACATTATTTTGTGATTCTCTTGAGCATTTGCCGATGATCATAATTTAAGTCTCTGTCATTATGAGGCTTTCAAATTATGCATGGCAAAGAAAGTGTATTATCTTAGGCTAAAAGAATGTTTCTAGAGTTTACAAGTCCATCAGATCACTAAATGCTCCTATAGCAAAACTGAACAGAGTGAAATTGTATTTCACAGGATTAATGTTTGTTAGCTCAAGGCCTTGTCACTACAGAGCATAGGAACTGTCGTTTATTCTATTAGCTGTGGGTACGTGAGATAATTTCATTAGCTGAACCACTTTGGAAAATCATGCATCCACAGTATCCACTGTATTGACTCTGTTTCCATAGAAGATTCTCTTTACTGGACTACGATGTACCAGGGGACACAGTGCATCGGCTGTGCATGGTGCCAGCCTTACCAGCAGCACAGCTACTGGGGTGAAATGAAAATACACTCACTCTGAATTTTTGTTTCGGTAAGGAGAGCACTTTAGGAAGCTGACACCTATTTAATCACCTTGAGCTCTCGCTTTGAGCTCCTGGCACTCTGCTGGGGAGAAATCCAGCTCAACAAACACATATTGCTTAGCAGAAGTGGCTGCTGCCTGGCAGGGGCACACTGGGGAACAAGGGTGGCACCAGGACCTTCTGCAGATGTCATTGCCACAGCTAATATCCATCCACTTGTGAAATTAAAACCAGAAGATTACTCTCCTGAGACAAGTCACAAACAGCTTTTTCCTCAAAAGCTGGGTTTTTCAAACTTATTGCATGCAAAAAATCCAGGATAATTCCTAGATTCATAGAAGTTAAGGCCAGAAGGGATGATTAGATCATCTACTCTGACCTCCTGTACGTTCTAGACCAGTACATTTCACCCAGCTACCCTTGCACTGTGCTCATAACTGGTATTTGGCAAAAGCAGTTCCTCAGAAAGTTGTTCAGTCTCAGTTTGGAGACACCAAGAAAAGAAAATCCATCACTCCTTTGGAAGTTTCCTCCCACCACATTAATTACTCTCATAGCAATTAAAAAAAAAAAAAAAAAACCACCACACACACAAAAAAAGGCTTTTCTTTCCAGGTTGAATTTCTTTGGCTTCAGTTTTCAGCCACGGATTCTTAGTACGCTCCTCTCCACTAGATTAAAGATCTTATGATAGTATTATCTCCTCGTGAAGAAACTTATTCACTGTACTTCTCAATCTTTGATAAACTAAATAGATTTGATTTCTGAAGTTTCTCACTGAAAAACACTTTATTCAGCCCTTAAACAAATTTTGTTGTTTTCTTCAGTATCTTCTGCGATTTTAACACTGTCTATGAGCCTGGAATAAACAATGGTTCTCATGAATACTGAACAGAGAGGTAAACCCCATTTCCCTAGTCTCATTCACAGTCTTTCTTTTGATAAAAGGTAGGATAGCTTTGTTCAGAGCACTTTCTGACATCATCACAGTGCAAATCAGGGGCTGTAAAGTAGGTTGGCTGGATAGGGGAAACTGGAAAAATGACACAATTCTTCTTCAGGTAGGGCTGCTGACCACCAGGAGAGGTAGTCGAAGAGAAGATGGCTTTTTACGTTGTGATGTCTCCCAGCCAAGCCTGGAGGTCTTTCTGGAAGACTCACAGTGGCTTTGGCATCACTCATGTGACTCTACAGTGAGTCAGTTTAGAAACCTAAATGGACAGAAAACTGAACCATATGGGAGAGCAAACGAGTCGTTCTCTGCTTCAGTCCCTGCCGTGTGGTCTGCGTGTAGGGTCGGGTGTCAGCAGAGCCCACACGCATGGAGGAACAGGACAACATCTGCAAGCAGGGCAGCAGAGGAGTGATATGCCCATGACTCCTGCTCAACCACAGCAACTGGATCAGCTCAACTAGGCTGTGAAAATGGAGTTTTGGGGACCATGACCACTTATTCCAACTTCAGAGTGTTTATGGAATTCCAGCCCAAATTGTAAGTCATATTTGCAATTTGTTTTTGAAATTTCAACCCCTGGTGATCTAAATGGAACACATGACAATGGACTATCTCAAAACTCCTAACAGAGCAAGACTTCTAGCACTTAAAGCACTATTCCAGTTCAACTTGCTGGAAATACTGATTTGAGCCCAACTTTTTGCAAAGTTCAGACACATCTAGAGCTGAAGTTTGCCTTCATGATCATCTCATCCACAAAGAACGTAAAAAAGCAAGGAATTTGTTTCATGAAACATTCTCTCAGGCGATAGAGCAAATATATTAAATTCCCAGATACAAGAACTCCCCAGCCTGAACTAGTTATTCCTATTCTCAATCTGCACTTTATTGCTGTTACTGTTCTGTTTATAGGGCTGTGCAATAAACCACATTAGTTAAATGAGCCCATTTATACAGAAGCAAATAAGCAATTGCTTTGTCAAAGGATAGGGGAAAGTGGGAATCTCTTAATGAAAAAATTTGATTAAAAAAGGAACAGAACAGAACAATCCCGGCAACAAAACCAATCTCTGCAGACGCTTAAAAAAATTAACTAAGATTATTTCATAGGACATTTTGTCAGTGTAGTCCTGCAACATGCCACAAATGAAGGGACAGCAAAATGTTGTTTGCGGGTAGAAATGAGTTTGGAAGGAAAGTGAGAACCGAAGGAAAATGAGAAACACTTTTGCTGCTTAAGAAACTGTAGTGTGGAAAGACACCAGATGTAAAGGATCAGAAATAGGCTAGAAACTTAGTAATCAGTAAAGCCCTGATTAAATCACTCCTTTTGAACTCTAACATTATGGCACTGATTCATACTTGAGCTTAGGAGTGCTTGTTTCACAAATCATAATCCAAGTGATGATCAGGTAAACTAAGGTATCTCTGCAGTAGGGTTGATCCAGTGGGGAAAACAAACAAACAAACAACAACAAAAAACTAAACCAAACCACAACAACGAAACCTAACCAACCCCAAAAAGACAAAACAAAAAAACACAAGGAAATGCATTCAGTATTTTGCCAAAATTCTTCACATGGTTAGTATAAGTCTCCTCTCCCAGGGATAGATCAGGTTGGAAATAATGATGTTTTGTAAGAAATTCAATTTTTACTCCTCAGATTTTATCCACATGATTTGTTTGTAGAGGCTGTCACACTGTTATTTGATTTTTATTAGTTTATTGTTTTCTGGAGTTTGTGGCATTTTTTAATCAATGAGAAACATGTCTCTGTGATTTTCCCATGTGTTCTCTCACATCAGTGTTTGAGAGAGAACTTATGTATAACTTTGTTATTATTTGAAGTGACAGAAACAGATTGAGTTCAGAAAGTTACTGCTTTTTCAAATAACAGTATGCAAGCAACTGGGATATAACACAGGTATGGCTTTTCCAAGAATAATGTTACTGATCTGTCTGCATGTCCAAAAGAAGAGAGTGATATAATCTTAGGATGGCTCTACACCAGAAAGGAGAGAACAAATCATGGATCGGGTAGGAAATCACAGACCCAGCCGCTGCACTTATTGACATCAACAGGAGTCAGCCTGAAACTGAAAGATCCAGAACCACTTTCATCACATGTCAAAAAAGCAGCCACCAACACACACCACAATGCTGGCTGCCACCACAGTGCAACAAAATCAAGCCTCGTATCAGCCTCTCAGCCTGATGGAGCAATATGAAACATTTTGGGACTAAGCGAAGAGACATGTGGTTTGCTGAAGAAGGTCATCTCCTGTACCCTGACCTTCACAACAGGTGCCATGAAGGCAACTGTGACCACCATGGCTCCCTGAAATGACAGAGTTTCACCACTACAAGTTCAGGTGTTAAATCCTCAAAGAAGACAGGTAGAGCATGTTTTTCATTTGGCCTTATTTATGCAAGAAGGCCACTGTAATCACAGCCATTGTTTACAAAACACCTAGCATCTTTCTTGCTACCTTCCTACGAGCAGTTAAAGTATTTTCATTTCTTGCTAAGGATGGTGCTCTGCTGGTATTTTCAATAAGAATGGGTGTTTAGATTGCTGCCCATACTATTTTGGATACTGGTATTACTGAAGCATCCCTTACTCTCAGTATCTTTTACCCTTCCATCCCCAAAAGTCAGAATATCTCCAGAAATACAGCTCTACTATTACACTTTGAAAAGCATAACAATGAACGAAACATTTCTTCTGTATTCACTGTTTTCCAGACATGCTTTTTAGTGTTCAAGAGTAGGATGAGATTTACATTCAGCCTCTTCTACCAGAAATGCAATATGAGCTATTTCATCATTATAAAACCCAAAGTCCCATTACACTTGGAAATATTAAATCCATTCAATAAATTATCATTAGGGTAAATGAACACACTTTAAGCAGATCTCAGAAGACTATTCGGGATTCTCTCAGGGAGCTAATTTCAAATTAGTTTTGCCCTTCCCCTGAGATTCCTATCTTTTTCTTCAAGGTGGCTAATTACGAATGTAACTGTAAAAGTATGTACCTATCCATAAAAACATTCCTTTCTCTCTTCAAGGAAAGATACTATTACAGATATTGGCACAGATTTTCAGCTGTCAAATCAACAGATTACATAGTATATAGAAACCATGTAATATTTATTCGTGTCTCTGCTTTCCACATAAGAGACAGGCCAGCTTAACAACCTCTGGAGGGCTTGTATCACAGTTAATAAGGACAGCAACCTGGAACCCAGGTGCAGCCGCATAGATATTCCTATGTACTCTCATCTTGCATATACTACTGCATTATATTTACCCCTATACAGATCCCCATACACCTAACTTGTTCAAATCTTGAGTAAGAGAACAGAATCAGGAGTGACCCCAGGACTGTAGGGAAAGAGGAGATAAGTCTACAGCCTCCAGCACCAGAATTGGCAGCAAACCTGTGCTGAAGATTGCTGGCTTTGCTTTCTCAATTGCTAATCAAAGAGAACATATGTTGATGTGGGTTATTCTTTGGGGTTTGGTTTTAGAGCTTTTTTGTGAACCTTGAACATCCAAAGAAAACTGCTTTTCTTGACAATAGGAAATTATAAAGGCAGTACTCACTACTAATTCAGTTTTACTTCTAGATTCAAAATTTATTTAAAGGTAGGTAGCTTACTAGGAAAAAAGATTTAAGAAATGATTTTTTTAGTTAAATATTTGACTATTCTGCATAGTTTTAGCTTTTGGAAGGGCTCAAAATGGTTTCAGCCAATTCTAAGTGACATATTTTGGGAATAAGATCTGAAAAACTTAATCCTAACTCTGAATGACCTAGTTTACCGCTAGAACCAGAATTAAAAAAAAAAAAAATAAAAATCTAGAGACATTTGACAAGTCTAGGATCTTAAGTAAGGACTGGGAGACTGGATAAGTCTAGTAGGTCATGGTGTCTGCAACAAGAAAAAGGGAACAGCTTCGCTGCGTACAGAGGTCCAAAATCTAATCTGTTACATGCCTAGCCAGTCCACTTGAAATAGCAAGCAGAAGGTTTGCTGAGATTGCAGAAACCCTGAAAAGAATTGGCTCCAAAGCAAGAAGGGACTGCAAAACATTTTCGATTTTACAAATAAAAATGAAAGAGAACAGAAAACTTTTTGTAACACGGAATTCTGGGCTCTGCTGTTTAAGTGGAGATTATAAACACAGATATTGGAAAGCTGCAATTGCAGCGTGTGATGTGCTCTGCAAATAAATGAAGTATCAAGCAGAAAGTGTCACACAGAACACATGTCACGTGTCTTAATACATCAAATGGTTTCACAGCACTAATGCTTTTGCTGTCAAGAGCACACAATATAACAACAGGAAGAAACAAAGTTATGAAGATGTTCAGTTTGCCCAAAAAGCAAATCCATCATTTTAAGGACCCTACCTGAATATCTTACAGAATCAATCTTGCTCCTGCTAAGACAGAATAATTGATAGAGAACTCTGTAACTTGATCAAAGATGTGCTGTTTCAGCAATGCCACAGGATGATTATCAGGCGATATATATACACACATACATATATATGTAGTTATGAAGTTACAGAAAACTTGGATCTTTCAAAAAAGCGCAAATCCTCATTTCCCATGCAAGACTGCAGAAGGTTATATACAGCATGTGCTAAGTCGCCAGACTATAAAGAAGGATATTGTGTTTTGTTTGGCAGAGGACAACAGAGAGATTGGCAAAGCACTGAATGCCAAAGGTTTAAAGAATTACAACATCCAGCCAAAGGAGAAAAAAAAAAGTGTAGGAAGAAAGTGATGTTTTTCAGGATTGTGCCAGGACCTTAAGATTTAGTAACAGAAATTGGTTTTGAAGGAGGAGAAACACATTCTGCAAACAGAGGGGAAGGCTAGACATAGGACTTGGGCATTTTCAAAGCCTTGAGTTATTTGCAAAGACTCCTAGCGTGGGAAGGGAACCCACCAGCAGCACCAGTAATGGAAAGAATGATGCTGTACACAGGTATGGTGATTTCCATGTTAACCGTTAGCCTAAAACCATATATAGATCATTCTGCATTAAAATAGAGAGTATACTTGTTCTATAGGCTGATGAAGATTTCTTCAGAACCTACCTAGCTCAAGCTTGTGTGTAAAACAGACTAAAGATAATTGTGAGGTACTCTTCATGACCAACACATACTTGTGCACCCTCATGGCCTTATTTTGGTACAACAGGAAAATACTAAGTGTGCATATAAGCCATACCAGGTACTGAGTGTTTCTTGGAAAAAATGTCTGTCCCAGGAGAGCTAAAACAGCCTGAGAGCATCTCAAAAGGCATTTGCATCCAAATACAGTCCTGTGTTAAGAAAAAGCATTTATTTTTTTCCCCCTCAAAAAAATGAATGGTCTGCTATGGCCTTACAAAGAAAAATAAGTTTCAGTCATGACAGGAAAAATGCAGTTCATTGTGCATTCTGCTAAACCAAACCATTGATGGATGGAATGATAAGATAATTAAAGCTTTTATCTAGACCTTTAAAACCCTGATCTACAGTAGTCTTTCAAAGAAACAATGAGCACAGACATTCACTTTGAATTCAAAATCAAATGGGCTCAGACAGCCACACAATTTTCATGTGGAAGAAAAAATCTTAATAAAATAATCCTGAGCTAATACATGGAGACCAGAACTGATATCTAGAATCAAATGCATCTGCTGACTGATGGAGTGGAATTAGTGGGTAGTGCATCAAGGAGAAGAAGAAGAACAACAACAACAAAAACCACAACTCCACACAACCAAAAAACACCAACCCCAAACATTCAACTCAACTTTGAAACATGTAGGTGGCAGCTTATTGAAAATCTTAGTCTGTTTATTGAAAAATCTTGAATAATACAGCTTTGCTACCTTCTATGGAAAACAACACATCCAAACTCTGCTATTGAAGTGGAAAAGGCTTGTATATTTGAATGTAGCTAGTAAATAACTATTTAGTGAGCAAATGTGTTAATACCTTTTCTTGTTTTGTGAATGCTACATAGTAATAGCAAGGATTCAACAGGGCTGATGTCATTATAGCTGCACCTGTATACATCAGCTGAGAATTTTCCCCAATGTCTTTTGTTAAATGCGCTTTTACCGCTGCTTCCTGAACGAGGCACTTACTCATCATCTGTGGTTGACCTTTTAAAAGATGTTTTTCTATAGTTTCTGTGTTACCCAGCTACTTAATTTTGAATGATTTGTCCCTTTTTTATGGATAGTTATCTGGAAACAGTATGATCAACTAATGCAGAGCATCCTGTATGCTAAAGTAATATATGTGCCCTTTGGGTGGATTTATCCCAGCCATCAGATTGGCACAAATAATTTAATTAACCAGTTGCTCTATCTTGATCCTACACAAGGTTTACAATCCTTTAAAAAAAAAAAAAAACAAACCAAACCAAACAAAAACACCCCCAACAACACCACCACCACCACCCACACAAAAAAAACCCAAAAAACCCAACAAAACCACCACCACCACACAAACAAACAAAAAACCCCAAAACCAAACCAAAACAAAAAAAAAAAAGGTGTTTTCTTCAGCATGGCCGTTCCTGGAATGAGAAAAAAAGGATCAGGATTTTATCAACAGAACTACTATAATGATTTTCAGAAACTGATTTTTAAAAGTGTCTGTTTAAGCATGTTAAGCAGTTAAGACCTATCTTTTTGGTCTAAAACATGAACTGAAATTTTGAATCAGCTGTGCAATGGAATGCCAACAGAGATGCGCAGCTACAGCACTGCATGGAGACAGTGTTTTTTCAGCTAAACACAGATCAGCCATGTCCATATGATCCTACACTGCACAAGTCCTGTCCTTCAGCAGAACTTAATTCAGGGGAACACCATCCCATGTGATTATGCCACATCTAGTTCCAGAGACAGCTCAGGAATGTCCTTGTCCTCAACTCCAGGATGCAATGCTGACATATGCTAAACTTTTTTCTTGATCTAGAGACCCTTCAAGAATTTCCTTGTTTCCAGTCCTATCCTTCTATTTGCCTTCTAGGCAAATTTAATTTCTGGAATGCAGCATGACCAGCATGTTTGCTTTATACAATGCCTGAAGATAGTGGAGAACACAATGAGCAACTATCCGTTCTCTGCATTGCCATACAACACAACCACAGGAGCTTCATCTAGGAAGCCCTGTGATAAGAGAGAACATAGTGGGCTGGAGGGGGAGGTGGAGGGAATAATCCAGACACAAATACATTGAATAAAGTTTTTAGTCATACAGTCTGTTGCTATCCTATACACTGGAGAATTAAAGTCATATCCATGTAGGAATTTCAGCATCCCATGATATTCCAAGTAGATGCTAACATACTATCTAATCTTGAAAACACTGCAGTGGCAGAAGCGCACTGGGTTTCAGAATTCTGATCTGTGGAGCACATTCAGGGAAGGTGAACACCCAGGAGCCTGCCCGATGTTCCTCTGCTTCTCTTATATGAGAGCCTTAAGCTTTCTACATCCCATGAGGTCTCCTACAGGGTATTTCTCCTTTTATGGATCAGCTGTTAGGGAACTCACCCAAAATGTAAGAAACTTTAGTTCTTCATCTTCCTCCTGAGAGAATTCAACCCCACACAGTTTGCGACTTGTAGAAGCAAGAGCCCCAAGAAAGCATGATTTAATCACAGCTCCAAAGCTAAAATGACTTGTGCAAGAAGCAGCATTAGCCTTTCACCAACTGTGATTTGCAGAGAGGGAAGAAAAGTCAATTTCTTGCTTTTTCAAAATTCAGTACTCAGGTACCTACTTTCAGGAAGTCCTGACTAAAGAAATTGGAAGGAAATGAAGCACCTCTCAGTGTGTGTCTGCCAAAGGGTGCTTGAGAGGTAGTTTAAAACCGTACGTCAGCTTCTATTAAGGCCTACTTTAAGAAGCTATCTGTTCAGTAGGCTTCCAGTGTAATTGTCTCACATCACAGAAAATTTAGGAACAAGGCTAAAGAATCTGCGTTCTTCCAGCCAATCAAAACTTAGGTGCAGTGATGCTAAAACTCACAATGCTTAAATCCAATTTATTCATGTAACTCCAAGATACATTATACAGAGCACAGTTTCTTGACTTCTGAGCAGAAAGGAAAACTTTAGCTGGTAAAAGTCTACACATTCAAAAGAGCAAAAATCTTTCTAATGCTTTTTATAGCATCCATACAATTTTAAGGAAATTACTTCTTCCCTAGAGCATTCCAAATGATGGATCCAAATCACACCAATAGATTGTCATTCCACAGTAGGTTATTTGGCCTATTTAAATAGGACTTTTACAGAAGACCAGTGATCTTAGGGGCTTGGGAGGAGGCGTTCAGATTGCCTAAACCAGGCCTTTTGAAATCTTCAAAATGCATTCCTAGCCATGTGTATAACAAGGGCTTTTTCTTCCATTTCAGGGCAGTGACAGAGTGCTACAACTGCTTTATTTGTTTTGAGAGGGTGGGGTTAATAAGAAGTGATTTATTTCTCAATATGCTGCTTCCAAGTGGCATTAAAGGACAAAGGTCAACACGAATATATGCGTTGCTCATATTTTATACCCTGTGCTACACATGCTCTTTCAATATCTGACATTTGTCTTGCCTGCAGCTACTTTCATTAGGATCTTTATCTATTGTCTGCTTCAGACCATAAAAAGGAAACTGAGTGGTGGTATGAAAACTTGAAGAGACAGGAGGGGATGGAAATAAAATTTAAAAAAAAATGGTAAAAGACTGTCTTTCATTTACAGTGGGCTAGGACTTCCTAATTGTTGCCTCCCTGTTCCTGTCAATTGAAGGAAGCAATAGAATTCACCTAACTCACAAGGGCTCACTGAGAAGTATGCAAAGTGCCAGGTCATCCCATCATGTTGTAACAAACAACAACTTGTTTCAGAAGGGACTTTACACTGGTAAGTAAAGAATTCCACACAGACTCCATGACTGTTAAATTGGGATTTCACAATGAATCAGAAAAAAATTCAGCAAATAGTGGAAGTAGCGATAGTAAAAAAAAAAAAAAAAAGAAAAAAATCACAAAGCAGCTGAAAGAAGCCTATGACAATAGAACATTTGAAGGGTGTGTTCAAGTATTTTTGGCAGAGAAGTAACACATTAAACCCCCACCCCCTACAGATCTCATCAAGCAGAGAAACTCCAAAGGAATTTACAAACAAACCCTCCATCCATAACAGAACTTCAGGCAGAAGTGAAACAATAAATAAAAATAAGCATAGTAGCAGGAGCACAACAGTGGGTTGTAACAGCTCTTCAGTGTCAAGTTCATCAATGAACACAGGTACCATGCATCAGCATTTCACTGGCCTCATCAGCTGGCATTGGAGAATATGGACAGAAATAAAAAGAGCCAAAACTGTGAAGAGATCAAAGAAGACAGAGTATTTTGCAGATACCTCCCCTTTTTTTTTTTTTCCTAAAAAAAAGAAACAAAAAAACCCCCAAAAAAACTCCAAAAAACACATAAGGTTTTGCCCTGAAAAGGTAGCCAAGTTTTTATCACAGACCTAACAAGATGTCCTTGCCAAAGCAGCAGCCTAGGAACTCAACAGGAGTTAGGCATCAAATGCTCAAGGCTGTTTTTAATCGGGAACAGTTCTCCTTTTAAAAATCAGATATTTTCCAGTTGTCTTACTAAGCAAGGACTAGTTTACTCACTACTTGAACATTAATATTGAAAAGACTAGGCATCTTCAATATGGAATACTTCTGCAACGCTGCTTTTAAATTGATGTAATTTGTACCCTGAAAAATGAGCGCTATAAGTAACAAGGAGAAAGAACACCAAAGAAAAACTAATAAGCCCATCTGGTAACCCCATCAAGTGGCCCCTGCCTCTTCGCACCTGCTGTGACCGCTGCACAAGCCTTGCAGTGGTGCCAGCTCATGAGAGAATGAGAGCAGAAGCTTTTCGCTGGGTTATTCCAAGTCCCAGATCAATTCCCCAACGCAGACAGTGGTGTCACCTTTCATTGGGTTACTGGCAGAGGTGGGGAGGTGTGACGGCAAGAGAAAAAGGAAAAGCAAAGCTCATCCAGTGCTTTTGGTCTCTGGCACTGGTCTTACTCCACTGGAGTGAGATGGGGATACTCTGAACACATTTTAGCCCTAGGAAACACACTTCAAATCCTTAAACAGGGCAACGGTGGTTTTAATGCCCATTTATGAGTTCAGGAAAGAGGCTGTAGGAGTTCACTGGGTATTTTCTGAGCTTCTTTTGAAAATCAGAAGCATGTTAGTTAAGTGCTTGCTAATGAGGCTTTTGGCTCTGAGGTTTTGCTGAATGGTTTCTAGAGGGCCTTGCACATCTTTTGTATTAGCCGTGTTTAGATTATTGAGAACTATCATGTGCAGGCAGCCCTTGTTTACATCTTTTCATTGCGAGGGAACAGAGCAGAGTGAGGTCATACCTCCTCTGTTTGTCCTGGAGGACATGTCCCTGCAAGGGTGACAGCAGAACAAACTCCCACATAACTTCCCGCAAAGGGAAGAGGTGGAGCCCCCGATTCCTCTTCTGCTGGCTGCCACCCCCTCAAAGCCACAGATTTGTGCTTCCCAGAAATCACTACAGGTTCTGTTCAGGCACGGACAACTGGTCATGCCCACCAGCTCGTACAGCACATGGAGCGCAGGCAGAACTGAGCTGCGTGCGGCCCACAAGCAGAAGTGATCCACCAAAAGAAAGGGAACAGAGGAGTGCACCCTAGCTAACCTTGCAACATTTGAAACTGCATAAATATCTTACCCAAAAGCTCTTCTTGCAGGGTTCAGTACTCCTGGTAACTCCCATATCCTCTTGTTGGAGAGCTCAAGTAGGAAATGCCATGGTTGGGACTGCACAGGCAAGACCTGCTTGTTTTTAAACAAGGAGAGATGAGACTGCTGTGGGGGAAAAGGAGGCTCTGGTGAAGCAAGGTCTCCAGGACTAACAGTGATAGTCCTACATTAACAAATTTCCCTTCTATCTCCTCTCACATATCTTAGTTTCAGTCTTAACATTAGAGCTCAACTCCCCAGGGGTGGGATGCATTCAGCCAGCACCTCAAAAGCCTTTGCTTCAGTTATACACAAGCTCGGCCTACCCGAGACCTAATTTTAAATCAACCTGAGCTGAACTCTGTCCTGGCAAGACTGCCACTGAAAGCTGAGCAAGGCTGTTTCAAGCCAGTGTGTTATAAGAGACGCGCCTTTAGTTGTGGTCTCTCTCAACGCTTGTACCTGCAGGAGCTACTCCAACCGTTTGTCAAGGTTTCTATCACTCCAGGCTTCAAAGAGCCAAACCAGTCATGGTATCATGCACTGTTGCTCCTTTGTAGCGTGCCTAGACATGCTTACCACACACTAACAATGAACACAATAGGGGCATGCCAAGACCTGCATGGCAATTCTCCTAGCCTCCTTTCAGAAGACAATTTGGCAATCTTAGAAAAGAAAACAAACAATGAACCCATACCGAAATGGACTTGTAACAGTACTGGAAATATTTTTAATATTAAAACCAGAAATTTGTAAAGAACTTTTCGTGTCATCATGGAGCACAGAGAAACCAGAAGAGGCGTGTATGCAGTAAGTAATCATTGCTGCTGTCACATAAAGGCTTAACTCATGTTCCAAAATTTCAGCTCATCAATTTAGAAACTACAAGAAAGTTCAGGCTTTCCATAGAAACTTTCATTTGGAGGTGCTGATCTGCAGAACTGCTGTTAATCTGCCTTTCAACATAAATCTCAAATGGCTCTTTCAGATTAGGCACCAAAAATGGCTCATATCTTAAATTTAACAAATTGTTTTAAGACTTAAGGCACCAGCCATCTGGGAATAGGGAACACCTAGTAGGGTAAACAGAACAGAAAATGCTTTTGTCAAGTGTCACAGATACCGAGGTTGGATTTTTTCTTCCTCCATGCCTGTTTCCCTCCGACACAGCAAACATATCTTTAGACATAGGCATGAAGAATGACGGGGGTTTCCAAACAAAATTGATTTAGGAGCTTATGGGAGTCTTAGAGCTGTCTCCTGCATGCAGACCAGGCTAAGAAACAACAGCCTGCAAGGGGTAAACAGGATAAAGTTTAAATTAGACTAAACAGAGACCTGTATTGTCCCCCTTAGACTGCTGCTGAAAGCTGACCCTTAAAGTACAAGAGACCCGCGCTAGGGTTTGCGGAGCAGCACAGCCTTGCAGTGGTGCTTCTTGCCCGTCCCGTACGTCACATGCGTACGGCACAAGTCCTTAGTTCTGCAAAACACAAAGCTGTGACCTCAGCACCGCTGACCAAGGCACTGCTTTCCTCATGCCCTGTGCGTACGTGGAGTCACAGGCTCCTGCTGGTTGTGGGTAGAGGGAACAGGCTTTTACGTTTCATTTCTGTGCTGCCAAAGGTTTCGACCAACCTCCAGCCTGATGAGAACGTGCCACCTTTACTTGTTTTAATGTTTCTCTTTGATGGAAGAAGGATGTAAGGTTCTGCAGGGCAATTCTAGCAATATCTGGCTTTTTTCTCTCCTTTTCTAAAAATTAAAAAACAACCAACCAAACAAAAACACAAAGGAGAGCATCGAAGTCTTTGATGTTCAGGTACATAGTACAGTTTTTTAGACTGATAACATATGTATCTGCGTTTACAGCAGCACTGTCTATTCACAGATTCCTTTAGTATGTTACCACTCACTGATCATGGAATGAAAAAAGCACTGCCAAAAAATTGGGAAAAAAAAAAAGGGAGGGAGGGGTAACAGCCAAAAAGTCCTGCACAGTGATGCAAGTAGAGAAGCATGCCCCATTCATTCACATAATGAAAAGATTAACGTGAAGACTGTTAGAAAATAAAAATATTCAATTTAAAATCCACGGTGTTTAAGTCTTTTTCTTCCAATCTGGGCTGTCAGAAATCTCCCTCGTAATTTTTGTCTCCACAGAAAGGTACTAAGTAGAAACTTTAAAAGAATGTTGCTATCGTGTTGAAAAACCTTCCGTCCCGAACGGGGTCTCAGTCAGCCACAAACCAGCATGGTTTTCTGACTCATAACCCTTCTCGCTCACTCTAATCTTCCCTTCGTTTCAAGCCCGAATGCTGATTTGTCTGTCTTCAACTGCTTGCTAGCCTGAAAAAGAAAATAGAAGAGCAACTGCTTTTAAAATATTGAGTCAATTTTGTTCTATAATACAGCAGCATGATACAATCTGCAATGATATAGAATTTTTTCCTCCACCAGCTAAGTCTCTGGGGCATTTTATGGAATCAAATATTGTTAAAAGCAGCATCTCATAAAGAAAGTTTTAAAAATAGATTTAAAAAAAACCCCAAAAAACAAAAACGAAAACACCAAACAACAAAAAAATCCCCACAACAAGAGAGAGAATTCAGCACATGCATTATCCATGTGGAGCTGGTTTGGCAACTGCAATATGAAATTACTTAAAGCTTGCCCCCAGTTTGCTTGCTTGCTTGCTTTCTACTTCTGGCACCATGATCATGGAAAATATTAGGCCTAGACTATTATTAGTAGAAGTTTCTAACCTAGAAAGTTATTCTTTTATTTCTGCCTGCTGCTATCCAGCTTCCATTGCTAGTTTTGCCAAGTCATCTATTTACAACTAATGCCAATTTCAAAAAGATATGGTATTCTCTAAGGTAAGTTGAAAACCTTAAACACTTCACTAAATTTACTGCTAACTGTGGTATATAACTTCATTTTAAATAAGCTCACAATTCCCTGTTCCATTTACATGTACTCTTACAGAGGTGATATTACTAAACAGAATGACATAAGAGAGACAGAAAAAAAGGCAAAGATTTTGATGGATTCTTTTGCTGGCAAAAAAAGTAATAAACCTGTCACTTAGAAGACAAAAATGGTTGCATGCATTCATAGTTTTAGTGAGCTAAAGAACCATATTTTGGGTGCAAAATTATCTCATTAAAAAGAATACTAAAAAGAGCTGGTTAAATCAAGACACAGCCATAGAGGGGGAAGAGATTGCAGCTACTCTTGCAGTGGGATGGGGAATAAATAACATATTTGGTGGTGCTGAGGAAACAGCAGCAGAGGGGAAAAAGGGCAATGGCTGTAGTTCACCTAACCCCCTCCCTCTGTAAATCTGCCATTCTTGCCTGTGCTTCAACCATAGCCAAAGAACAGATGTTTATGTTTGAAGCTACAGCTATATTTATTGAGGTCAACCTTCAATCATTTGGAGTGAATTATAACACGATCAAATACGGTTCACACATTAGTCTCCATTTTTGAAGTCTTCACCTCACAAACAGGTAACTATTACAAATTATTACATTAAAAAACAACAGAAAACCAAACAAAAACCCCACAAAACCAAAAAGAAAACCAAAACCAACAACAAAAAAACCCAAAACCACCCCCACAAAAACCAAAACCAAAAAAACCCCAACAAACGACAAAACAACCCATGGTTGGTAACTGTATTGATCACAGGTACTATTACTGCTGCCATGTTATGAATAGTATCTTACAGACTGTAAGTTTGCAACATATATTAGCCATATGCAATAATCCTTTTAAATATGATTCGATTTCCAGATTTCTAGATCCCACAAAAAATTTAGCTAAAAAGAGCCACATCATCCATCTTAAACCACTAGCATGTATGTCAACAGAAACAGGCAATTCTAGGCTCTGGGCAGAAGAAATTCTGGACTCTCGAATTCCTTTTTAGACATTTTTTTCTCCCCACACACAAACTCATGTTCCCAAAATGCTACTTACTGAAAGAATGGGAAGCTATGAGTACATGAAATGTATTTTCAGTGGAGCCTATGAATACATAAATGCAAACCACGTTATAAATTCAAGTTGTTGGCTACAAGTTCAAGCCCATTTTGAAGTAGCTTTTCTGCTAAAAGGACAGGGCTACTCCTCTCCAGTTCTGTCCTCCCTGAAAGACCAGCTAAACATTGCACAGTCACTTGGGGAACAGAACCAAAGAAGGAATCACATTAAAAGAAAAAAAAATCCTGACCCTTCTCCCTCCCCTCCCCAAGAAATAGATGCTGATATCCATATTTATGTTCTTGTTGCACAAAGAGTAATTAACAATATAAACATCTGTTTCAGTCTGTACACGGACCTACAGCAAATGTTTCATAGAATGTCTTGGTACAGCTCATTAAATCAGAACATCTCATATTTATACCTGAGCAGAAAGTAGTTGTTTACACCAAAAACCAGCCTGTAAAATATCTGAACACTGTATTTTGGAAATACTCTTGAGTATCCTGAGCTCTTCCTAAGACAAATCATTCACAAACACCTAAGTGACGACAATATCAAATGTTTTACAAGATCCTTCACAAAAGAAGGGAGATAGTAGTAAATAAATGAAATACAAGAAAAAGTAATTTAAAAAACCCTTCAGTATTGGTAGCCAGCACAAACACTTTTAAACAAAAAACCACCTATTTTTATTCTTAGCTTTCATGTTTTTAAAAATTGGATGGTGACTGTGTTTGGAATAAGCAAAAACCATTTTCTTGGATAGGTAAAGCTAAAAGCAAATTGTACTTGAAATATGGATCAGTTATTTAAAGACAAGGGAGAGAAACTTCCCTCCTCCGGGCATAAACACAAAGCATAAAGTAACTGTACAAAAGGCACTAGAGATCATCGAATCTTGCAGAGAAAGTCTGCACAAGCTATACGAGTGTGAGCAACAGCTTTTCTGAAGGGGGTGGAGGAGTTTGAAATCAAATACTTGTGTCCAGAGAACTTGTATGGCTAATTCAAGGAAAGTTGCCTGAGTAGTGAGGCTACATACAGACATAAAGTTACATATTTTAATATTACATCTTGCTTTAATAATAGAAGAGATATTCATCAATCCTCAGCAGGATATGAGTAGTATTGTTATTTTCAATAAATGATTGAGGATGAGGTAAAAAGGTTAACTTCTTTGCTTATCTTGAGTGAGCTGAGGGTTAGTATCACTTACGCATAATCCCGGATTTCACTCTTATATTAAGGTCTCCATACTTCGCTGCTTTGCACTGAAGCGAGCCAAAGTCACAAGCTTGGATCTTTTCAATACCTGTATCTGGAAAATCCAGCTAATGAAGAATAATTCTTGATCTACTTGTCATGGTGGCAGAGATTACATGTTACTTGAACAAGAATCCTGTAATAAACATGAACAAGGTACATAACAACTTAAAAAAATACTAAGACGTATATACACTGCAAATATAGACATGTATGTCACCTTCAGTTCTATAAAGTCAAAACTTCTGTAATAAAATTCAGAGTATCAAATTCCTTACAAAAATCAGTGGACACACTCCTCACAAATATCAGTGTCACCGATTTCATCCCACCCTCTTGGTACAATCCTACAGCCTTTCTACCAGTTCCCCAAATCCAACTTTTACCCTCTTTGCCCTAGAGAGCTGGCAGGTCATAAATTCACATGGGAGACTGCACACCTGCTCCCACATGTTGTCTCCAAGTGCAGGGCTCAATCAAGAACAAAAAAATGCAGCAAGTCCTCTCCAAGCCTCTTAAGGTTGCAAAGAGCATCTCAGAAGTTCCAGATGCTCTAAGATGTGTCTAGAGAGCACATATAATCTACAGAAGCTCAAATAATTAATTTTCACAGCAAACCCCCTACCCCCCTGCCCAAATACTCTTCCCCCATCCTCACAGAAGTCAGCTGCAGACCAAGACCCTTTTACAGCACACAAAGGCTGCAGAGGGGCTGCCTGCTGGCATTCAAAACAGTAAAAGAGCTTTCTAATTTTTTTTACAAGTGAGCTGATCCAGTTCTGGGAGAGGTAACACGAGACTAGAGAAAGACAGACCGTTTCTCCAGAGCACAGTCCTAGAGCATTTGTACCTTAACCATCCCCACTCAAATAAAACAAAAAAGCAACACTTCACCACATGGGCAATATGGAAGAGGTTCTCAGTCTAGCGAAAACATGCTGACATGTCAGAGAGTCTACTGATAGCAACAGTTTAATTCATATAAAACCATCCCAAACCTATTTTATCCCCTTAAATGCTATATTTCAGTCCACTAATTCTACTCACATACTTAGGCTTTCTTCACACCAGAACCAGCAACTAATCCATAAACTATTTAGTATTAACAGCATCTTAAACTACAGAGAATTGCCATCTTCTTGCTAAATTTCAGTCAAAAGGTAACAATCAAAAGCCTGAAGCAGGCAATTAAGAGTTCATACTACTTTTGGTAAAACTGAACTGTAAGGCTTTTCTGTAACCACATATAGGAACAGGTTAGCATAGTATTTCCATCACTGGACAAATTTACTATTAAAATACATTATAATGCAAATGTCAGTTGGGGAAGCGCTAATCAGCTCGACTGAACTGCAGCAAAAAAATTAAATCTGATTTTTCAGTACAGAGTTGGACAAACCCTAATGGGAATCTTATGGGTAGTTTCCTGGCAGGAAGAACACAGCACTAGTACACAGGAATTGAGAAATCCCATTAGATCTTCCCGCGAGCATTTAAGAATCTAATCCTTACTAAAGTTTACCCAAGAGTCCAAACAGAAGAGATTACAATATAAAATGTTGATGCAGATTAAGATTTAAAAAAAAAAAAACAAACATACTGAAAAGGCTTTAAGAAAACGAAACTTTTCCCCTCTTACATACTCAAGTAGTCCTAGTTTTAGCCCTAGTTTTGCTGCCAAAGCTTGTACACTTCATTAAATGTCAACCTATAAGACAACTGCTGTAGACTGAGAAAGAAAAAAGACTGTGTGCACTCAGGTGTCTGTTTCAATTCAGGCACCAGAACTAACTAATGAAGCAAAGGAGAAGGCAGGCAACAAAAATCTTTCTTTTTAAGGGGGACAAAGTTTTATGTTGCTCATAGTAGTAAGAAAAAAAAAATCATAATGGGTTATAAGTTAAATCCAAACTTTCAGTGCCTATCTTGCAAGTTTTGAAAGATGGCCATATATAAACTTCATGAACAGCAAATGAATCAGTCTTTTGGGTAGATTCTGAGGTGGGAAAGGTTCTTGGACAGTACAAGGTATTTGACCACAGAGCATTAAACCTTTAAGGTTAGTTAAAACACAAGTTCATACAACCACTGTATACCAACATCTCACTCATTTATTCAACCTGTTCAAATCTCACGTATGCATATTCCAATGTGTTTCTTCGCATCCCATGCAGAAGCCACTGACACGTGAAGTCGATGAAAGCAACACAGCTCAACATGTGTTTGCCCACTGGCCATTGAACTCCACTAGCTACCCATAGCTAAATATAAGTCTGCTTAATTTCTATAGAGTTCTTCCTCTTTGTAGTTCAATGATGGACAAAAGACAACCAAGTACCATTTTTTTTTTAATAAAGATAAAATTACAAAAAAGGTAAAATCAGCTCAGGAAAGGCAAATTACTTTAATAGATCAGTTTAGACATTTAACATAATAACTCACATCCATTTTTAAATACTATTACATAAAGCATGGTGAAGAAAGAAATTTCTGCCTCATAATTAGAAAACTCACAATACAACTTGCCAAAAACCAGAACAAAGCCGTTTGAAAATAAATACGGTCCATGCCAAATAGTACAAAATGAAATCAGCAGTCTCTCTCAATATGAAAACTTTTCTTCTTTTAGGTATCCTCCACCTCTAGTATTATGTTCTCCAATTGATGACAGGCTATCTTTTGTTCAAGGATTGCTGAGCTGTTCTGATTTTGCTCTGTACAAAGGCAAAAATAAACTGTTAAAATAGTTTCATTTTTTCAATTAACTGGTTTAGAAATACAATTTTGAACTACTACTCTCATGACTCTCAAATATGTAGTATTATGAAGAATTGTAAGTGATCTCTACAGAAATCAACACTTTGTAATATTTTAAATTAATAAACACTCTTCAAAAAGGTGACATTCATTATTAATTAATTAGGGTTTACCCTTTGGCATCTGTCTTTTCACCACTGCTGTCCTTGGATTTATCTTCCTCCTTAACATCTGAAAAAAACCAACAAGATTTTCAATACACCAAGATGCAAGAAGACCTTAAGACTTCAGAAGAAAAAAGCATGACTGACTTATATTTTTTGCATATATTCCTAGCCAAGGAGAAGTAGCTTTTAGAAGAAGTCACTGGTTACATATTAACATACAGTATTAAATCCATCCATCCAAAGGAGTGCTCTGAGCACAATACCAAGCAATTCAAAACACCTCAGGGCAAGTCTCTCTTGCCTGGCTATGATGATAGTATGCAGTAACAAGACTTGGATTTCCCCTGAGATCCATGGGGTCTCATAGCCCTAAGATGTAGCTCCTGTTCTTGGAAAGGTCAAGAGTCCTTGGAATTACAAACCCAGAACACTACCCATCTTCTGTTTCACCAAAAAAAAAAAAAAAAAAAAAAAACCCACAACAAAAAAAATCCCTCCACAGTTGGGTCACCCCACAAAAGCAAACAGGAACAAACTCTTTGTCTAATGTATTTAAAGCAAGAACCTTTTTTAATCCTTATTTTCATTAAGCTGTACACATTCCTATTTTGAAATTTCAAGTTTGTGGGGAAACAACAATAACCCGTGGCTGAAAATAATATTCTAGTGTGAATAGCTGTATCTTGAAACTGATTAATTTAAAATAAATGCTTTAAACATGATGGAAAAAATAAATCATCATCTCAACAGCTAATTAACTATTAACAGCAAATGCATCTTTTTCCTGGCAGAACTGACATTGGCAGTTCTAAAATACAGCACGAAATCACAGCCGAGTCCTACCTGTTTTTTTGTCCTCTGTCTCTTTTTTGTCTTCCTCTATCCTGGCTTTCTTTGCCCCTTTCTTATGATCTGCAACATTTCGTCGTCCACCTTCCCCTTCATCTTCAGAATCTGAAAATTCTTCATCACAGGCTATGCGCTTATCAGATGCTCGAACTAGGATTCAGAGTTGTGAAATTAATTGAGCAAAAAGTCCAACTACAATAGGCCTAATAAAAAAAGAACTATCAAATTACGAATGAGTAATAACATACTATAGTCATTTAATGCTGATGAACTAAATTATGGATAAAAATACTATCTTTCATGATACTCTGGGACTCTCACAACAACTTCTGAAAATAGCTTTACAGAGACACTTGGGGAGGGTGGGAGTATTTGTAACATGTATCAAGAGAATTTCAAATCCTGAGAACTAAATCACAGGAAAAAAACATCATGGTTTCAACAGAGCACCAGTAAGAGGTTACAGAATTACTTCAGTCACCATCAAAAAGTTGATTGTAGCAGAAAACTCTTATCTGTAGCTAATAAATGACTATCTATACAAAGGTTAACAGTAATAAAGTGAAGGGTAGTGAGTATGGAACACCTCTCTCTCGCAACAAAAACAAAACAAAAATATTTTTTTAAAAACACAGTATCTCACCTGACATTAATGGGGAAGGGAACATAACTTTTTTTGTGAAGAGAAAAAGGCAGAAGCTAAGTCTGGTATACGTTTAGCTACACAATTCATCTGAGACCTCTGGAGTATCTACTCTAGTTCTGAAACAGTCAAGACTGTTTCATAAGATGAAAAAAAGCCATGTTCTTTCAGCATGTTTTTAGACCCCTTTAACAGGTTCAGATTTGTGCACAGATGCCACTCACCTTAAGAACAGCAAAACTGGCAGACCAGTGGCAGAATTACTCAGGAGACAAAACTGCCAGTCTTCCAATACTGCACTACTAGGACTAAGGTTCTGAACAACTAAATCTAAAAAGACTCTACTTGGACATGCTCTTTCATGAAAACATATTTCTTACTAGAAATGCGTTTGTCTGGATCTTCTCCATCCTCGTCTCCACTATCTTCATGAACAGCATCTTCAGGAATGGCCTGCATCTGTACACCAGGTGCATGAGGTAACATGCGCAAGTTTTCGAATAAGCGTTGCCTGCAAATAACAGACAAGGAAAGATATTACTCCACAGAAGTAACGCTTCCTTGCATTTTGAATTTATTTCTGAAAACTCTGCATTCAGAGTTAACCTGCTTTGCTTTGTAGTCATTGTTTCATTTCAAAAAAAAAAAAAAAAAAAAAAAAGGCATGCCAAGTTCAGAAAGTTTTCCATCCCTAACAAATCATTAGCATCCAAAGCATACTAGAGAATCATTTTCTCTGAACTTTTTAAACACTTATTTCAATCAACTTCAATTCCCCACAGGGTCAGCACAAGTACTGCACACATGGGCTGAAATGAGTGACAGTATTACACTGTTTTAATTAGAGTATCAAGTAGGATAATAAACTATCCCCTAGTTCCTTAGAAAGCCAGACACTTAAAGCATGAAGACTTCCACACTGTGTACAGCAATGACTTCAGAGTCAAAAGCGATCCATCTGGATAACATTCCCTACTGGCTGTTTCAGGGAGAACAGAGAGAATTTCCCTCCTGTCTAAGCAACCTGATGCAATGGACCCCACACTCCAAAGCACCACATGCAGGAAAAGGAAGGATATTGGGCTCCATCCCTGGAAACATTTAAGGCCAGGCTGGACAGGGCTCTGAGCAACCCGATCTACTTGAAGATGTCCCTGGGAACGTCAAGGAGGTTGGACTAGATGACCTTTAAAGGTCCCTTCCAACTCAAACCATTCTATGATTCTCTTGGACTTAAAACTGTCATTCCAAATAAGCCCGACCAGACAAAAAGGTGTGGCAACCGTCAAATATTAGCTCTTGTAACAACCATCTCAGTATCCTTCTGCCCAAGTTGAAGAGCTAAATAGCAACTGGTGATTTTTTGGAATCCTTATGGTCTCTGCCTCTGCTCAAATCACACAACCTGGCAAAACAATTTTGCCAATCCAGGGAGTCCCCTAAAGTTAGGTCTCTATGAAAGCATACAACTAACTGAAGAGGATTCTCTGAAATGATGGCTCATTGCTCTTTTTGTGGGTGCTGGTACAAGGATGTGAGATTCTATCTCTGGCAACAAAACACACATAATCCATGCTCAGGGAGGTGTTAAAGAGCAAGAACGTTTTGCAGCCTACTCACACCACAAACACTCAACAATACACAATATACAGCAAGCAGCCTGGTGGATCACCAGCTAGCGAACTATTACTACAGAGAAATTTTGTAGAATTACATCTATGAAATATAGGGTTTCTTTCCTCCCTTGCACATTACTAAAAACTAAACCCCTTTCATTTGATTGTGATTTATATATTTGCACTATGAACACCAGTCATAGTCTATACACCACCCACTTCAAATATTAGAATTTTAACTGCATTGGTGAATTTTGCAATTTGACAGTTTTACAGATTATAGCAGTACTGGCAAACTTATACGGCTAGTTTCACATCTCTTTTCAGCTATTTTTAGTAACCAAAATAATTCCTGTGTGCCATTAACAGCCTGTTAAACTTGAAGTAGGGGTGGGGGTTTATTCTTTTGAACCCAGAGCAGGGATAAGCCTCGGTAAGCAAAGAGTACTCCATTCTTTTATTAGCTGAGTACAGGATTGTATGTATGCATACTCCATTTGTGGAGTAAAATATTTGTTTACAATCAAACCTTCAGGATGTGAGGAGGAATAAACTAAGTATCAGAAGCGGCACAGGCTAAAAACACAGACCCGCTATAGCTTGGCAATGAGCACTTCTCAAATCTTGTGGATTTGTCAAACCACAGTCACTCAGTTGCCTGCACACATACCACTATCCACAATTCTGGATGTCCGAGCTCACATGTGACTTTTTATTTTCACAGCTGACAGCTACAAAGAACGACAATCTTGGTTCATGTTTAGATACAGAGATGAGAATTAGAAATCCTAATCATCACAGCATACCAGCTTCTTTCCCGACGTGATAAACTTTCTAAAAAATTAGAATGGGAAGCCAAGTAAAACAGTAACCTCTTCAGTTGCTGGAAAAAGTGAAAATCCAAGCTGGGTCTTAAAATTTTCATATTTATAGCCATAGGACTTCATACACATACACTGCTATTTTAGGAACAGACTTTTTAGAAGTAACTCTTCTAACAGGAATTAAAAATATGTCAAATCTTTACAGTACTTCTTTTTAGTGTGTAACAGAGAAAGGGGTACAGTTTTCAAAACTGCCTAACAGTTAAACCTCTGGAGAAATCTGATCCACATGACCTACTTGATAGATAAGGTAATTGCTACTTACTTGATCTTCTCCATATATTCTGGTGTATTCTGATTCGTCATATTTGAAGGGCTAATATGAAGCTTGAAGTCTGGTCCAAAATACTCAAAGTAGTCATTGTATGGCAACTCTGTAAACCCAAACACACAAGATAACTTTCTGACCCGAAAAAGACTTTAAACATTCTAAATACATCCGTAGTTTTGACAGAATTTCAGTTAGAGAACTATCAGACCTGAACCATTCACATAAGCAATAATATTTAATTACTGTCTGAACTCTTCAGTGTCTTCCTCTAAATTATTCAATAAATAAAATTAAATCTTTTGGCAAAATACAAAGAGGAAGATAAAGTTCCACTGTTATCATGTTAGAACATACACTGGAACAACATAACTAACAAATTTTGTAAAATAATTAAAAGTGCTACATCTGCAGAAAAGATAATATCAGCTGATGATTTCTTATAGCTGCTTTCAAAGCTAGTCCAGTTTGAAAAGTTTAGGTGAGCTGTTCAAAATATTCCTTCAGCAAAACACGCAGCAGCTATTATTAGGCTGAAGATCACAACCAGTTCAATATTGAGCGCTGTACAGTGGTTCAGTGATGCCCTTGTCTGTCTGTTCCCTCCACTCCAATTTTTCTGTTTTCACAGATAATGGTTCCCTGACTGGAACATCTAGTCCCCAAAATGATGATGAAGAGTCCATGTCAAGGAAAATCTCAGTAATTTACATTGAATACAACTGTATCTTCCCAGATAAGGTAACAGAAATCTAAAAAACCTAGAACCCTTAAAAAATAAAACACTGAAATCCACTTGTAATTGAACCCTTTGTCTTGTTTCTTCCTTTAGGAGTATTACAGGATAAGCGATTTGTGAGTTGGACAGAAAGGAGACAGGAAGATTAACTTGCTATTGCAACATTTCAAGATGCACTGTTTCTTCTCAGGATAGATTAAAGATGACAGGAACCCACAAAGTTGAGAGGAATGTTAAAAAAAAATCCAAGACTTCATATATATCCATTGAATTGGACAAACTAATGGAAAAAAGTTCCCAGATAAGGAAATACTCTGTCTCTTCAAAAGCTTTGGCTGGCAACAAATATATATATATTGACACGCAATATGGAAAATATACATCTTGAAAGGTACTGTCCAAATACTCTTTTCTCACTGACAGCAGCTTTCCACTTAAGTCAGATGGAAACACTGTGACTCCAGCAACAGATACACAAACAGCAAAATGTTATCAGCAAAAGTTGCAGTCCAACAGGAAAATTGCCATGACTAACATGCAACAAACCAGTCCAAACACCAATTTTATAAAAAGGCATTCTAAAAAACACATCCAGAAATATATTTGGCCAGAAGTTAAGCGATCTTTGGGGATCTTCCTCAGAGAAATTGCTTCACTATGCAACTATTTCAAAGAAGTTCACTATTTCTTCTTTGATTTTTCAGTTTTTTAAGATAGCTTGTATAGTCAAAATTGAGTCAAATGGAAGAGTGGAAGTCAATATACTTTCAGTTACTTTTAAGTCATCTATACAATGAAGAAACAGTTATGTTTTACTACGTAAAATGGACACTTGCATATTAATTAATTTCTTGTGAATACCATGTTTGTGGTGCTCAGCTTCACAGATCTACGCTGTTACAATCAAAACACAGTGTATATTCTATCATACTGATGACATTCACACTATAAAATTTACAAGTAAGGTTCTCTAAGTCTTATATGTTTTGAGTTTTCCAAAAATGATCCAATAATTTAAAGCTTTTGCTAAAGCATTAAAAAAGCCCCAAATGCGTAAGTTTATTTAATGCATAAGCGACTGAAAATGTATTGACTAAATTCTAACAATAGCATTCTACATAGTTTATTCTAAACTGATGCATTACAGTTAGCAATAGAAATATTTTCTATCTGTCCCTGATTATTGCTTAAAAAATTGATAATTTGGGTATTAATATTTACCATTAGGAATTTCACAATCTAAGGCAACAGCAGTTTCATATGTCCAGCATCGAGCAACATTACGAATAGTATATCCTCCTCCTCCTAACATCAGCAATGGCAAGTTAAATGTCTTTACAACTTCCACGCATTTAGCATGACCTGTCAAACACAAAAAGAGTTGATAATATAAGCAAAACATCTATTAAACAGAAAAACATATAACAAACTATTTAATCAAACATGCAGTAACATTTAACAAGTAAGAATTGAACTGATTCAAGTAAAACAGAACTGTCTCCCCCTAGAGCTAAGCACAACCTCACAAGAAGTCAAGACCTACAGGCAAGAAATGTACAAAATAAATTGAACATTGTCCACCCCAGTCTTCAGAAACTTTGCATGATGGTCTATTGCTGCTGTTCTGAAACTCTCCTAGAACACTGAGCGTTTTGTTTTTTCATAACTGATGTCAATACCCAGTGACAAATCCAGGGACAATTTCTCACTCAAATGCAAAGGAGGAAGGAGGGAAAACAGAAAATCAGTACTTGGTCCTTTCTATTTCTAACTTTGAACCTGTATTAGAGGTTGCTAAGTCTTGCTTACAGAGTGAACTGGTGCCAAGACAGTACACACTCCAGGGAGATACAGCATACTGAAAGGCATCTGTAGCAGGCAGCAGCTCTCTTGGTTTCCAAGATATGTAAGATGGAAAAAAATCTGAGCTGTATAGGCAACTGAAGTAGCTTTGCCACCTGGTGCAAATCAAAAAAAGAACCCTGAAACACTGCAAACCCGACAGATACTATACTGCAATTTGTTGCCTACAAAACTCTAATTGCCTCATTAAGAAGACCCAGAAAATGAGTGATTCAAACAGGCTGGATTCAAGGCTTCGCAAAAGTTCAATACACATTTAACATTTTAGCACTAAAATAAAAATAATAAAATATAATAATATTTGCTAAATTAACATCTCATCCCAATTTTGAGAATCACTCTTTTGGGTAGAAATGTAAGTAATACTGAAATAAATTAATGCTATAAAAGTTAAGGAAAAAATGGCAGTTAAAATAAGGCTCAGTATAACAAACACCACTATAAATTTAACAATGCAGTGAGTGGTCTCACTTCAGTAATACCTATTTTATGCCCAAGAAGGTGTTTGAAGTTTAGTATCTGCAGTTCTACTAAGTGAACCACTAGTTTTGTTATTTGCCCATCATATTAAGTGTTGCAAGTTGTTGTCATCCTATCACTCCAGTACATTGCTTTAAAGCTACAGAAAACCTGTGCATAGAAGAAAAAGGAATCACTTGATTGGCTAGAAGGACATGGAAAACCACGCTTAACTTTTTTAGATGGACAGAAAGAAAAAGGCAACTTCTGGGTTTCTTTTGGCCATCCTTGTACAGCAAAGAAACAGGTGATTAATAACAGTAATGAACAAAATCTTTGTGATCCCAGTCCTCATCGTGTAAGTGTCTTGAAAAATAGTATGAAGGACAGAGGTTTCTATCAAATAAAAAGTTACAGACAACAAATGCTTTTACGCTTACCTTTAACAGTAAGATTGAAGCATCCCAGCCTGTCACCAGACAGTGAGTCTGCTCCACACTGTAATACCACAGCACTGGGCTGGTACATCTCCATTACTTTGGATATAATCTAAAACAGTAAGTTGTTAATTCACATTACAAAAATAAGTCCATAAAATAGAATCAGTATCTTTCCAGAGCTTTAAAAAAAAAAGTACTCACTGGTTTGAATATCTGTCCATACGATTCATCATCTATACCATCCCTCATTGGAAAATTGACAGCATAGTATTTGCCTTTTCCAGCACCAATGTCCTATAAGCAAAGATTCCAAATGCTTTATTACACAGAAGCACATGATTATGTTGTTGAAAAAAGTCACACAATTCTGATGCACTATTTTGTACCATTATTCACGTCTGCGAGGGCAAAAAGAGGCAAAGAACCTTACTTGATTCCCATTCTCCCATAAAATCATTTTGGAGTGCAGGAAGACTAAATTTGCAGAAGACTACACTATTTTTTTAATTGATAGATTTGAGACAAAAAGACAAAATGTAATAGATCTGTTTAGCCCACTAAAACTAGGGAAACAAAAACAAGCAAGAAAACTGAAAAGATCAAGGTGATATGCATGTTTTCAGTGCTGTACAGAAGGTCTGGATTTACGAAGGTTTTAAAACCATATTCTTTGCTCCAAACATAGGATGAAGAACTAGCTGCAGCAAAAGGGAGAGAAGAAAATCAAACAGAGGCAACTTATAGGTGCTTTTGAAGAAATGGAGACTTTTAAAACAAAAAATTAACTTGCAGATTATGCTCAGATTCATCAGGTGACAAGGCAGGAACTGTAGTAGTCTATCTAACCAGCCTTCCTGGACAACACATGTACTAAAAGAAAAATCTTTGCAAAAAAAAAAAAAAAAAGTGAATAAACCCTGAATCCATCCACTTCTGTTTTGAGATCAGCTCAAAACCTAAAGACTCCTGCTTGCCACACATTCCAATTTCTGCCCTTCAGCTAATCACCAAGACAGACAGAAGCTGATCCTGTTTACAGAGCAGTTCTTTGCCACTAATACAGGTACAGTGGGGAAGATAGATTTAACCTGTTCAATTTGGTTGTACAGTATTACACTATCAAACTGCAGGTCTGCAGAAAGAGCACACTTCCTGTCCAACATCTTTGAAAACTACAAGCCACCAGCAGGATGGCCCAGCAATACAAATACTAAATTTCTCAACACTAGCTATTGAAGTGGTCATGGATGTTTTCCTCCAGTTACTACCTTTTATTGGGGGGAGTGGGGAAATGGGATGGGGTGACGGACACTGGGGCAAATGGCCAATGCAGCATTGTTAACAACATTAAACAGCTGACTTTTTTGGTTTTTTTGGGGGTTTTTTTTGTTTGTTTGTTTGTTTTGTGGGTTTTTTTGTTGTTGTTTTCTGGTGGTGGTTTTTTTGTTTTTGTTTTTCCCCCCAGCACATTTTTAACATTTCATAGTACTGCAAGATTAGTGACACTGAAGATCCCTGCAGAACTCAACTCTAGCTGATTTGGAGCATAACAACTATCCTGAAAATCTGAATCACATAGGCTTTTGGATGTTGATTTTTAAGGTGATGGTGCTTTGTTTTCAAGATTTAAAAAAAAAAAAAAAAAAAAAAAAAAGGGCAAGCATTAAATCAATCTCATCCTAAAACGCAGCCAAGCCAAATGTTCATATAATTTCCCACCCAACAGGGTAATTGCTTTCCAGCGTGAGCTACTCAAGGAATTTTATTTGTAACTGATACTTGCACTGATTATAAATTCTAAAGAAACAATATAACATTCTGATAGTTGCCCATTCATCAACTGATCAAATTTCCTCGGAGAACACAGGCCTCTGAGTAGCACTACAGTATGAACTGACCTATCTACTTATATTCAAGACAACATCAGTGCTATGATCTAAGATGTAGAGAAAGTCAAATAATTTACTAAGGACACTGGAAGTTCAGACTGCACAATACCTTCAGCAGAAAATGGATGAATGCAGCTGAACTAGACAATTTCTGTGAGATTTGGCTACACTGATAGAGCTGAAATCACAAAATCATCAGCTGATGCATGATTTGTTTCTGAATCAAATCAGACCAACAAACTAAAGAATAATAGAAACAAGCCTGAATGGAGCCCACTGACAAAAACAAACGTAAGATCTGGCTGTTGAAGTTGATGTAAATAACCAGTAATGGCAGATCAAGTTGAGTAGAAGCAACCAGCGTAACACTGGTCTCCAGAAGAAATGCTGACTTTTCAGAGAATTAGTTCTCCCTTTAGTTCAATTAGCTTTGCAAGCTCTGGAGATAGGAAAAAGTTAATGTTTGTTTTTTTCCCTAAGGGGATGTAATAATCGCAATAAAGCCTGCTGAAGTCTGTATGCAGACAATGCTCATTCCAAAATACTAGCTAGCAGCACAGAATAAAAGTTACCATGCCTAGAGGTACTGCTTGTCACTGACACTGTGCTAAAAAAAAAATCCCAATAACATACAATACTCTTCTATTTATTTCAACTGTGTATCTTTAAATTATTTGTCCTGGGTGTAGTGAGGTGAAGAATCCATAAAATTCTCTGTCAACAGGAAGTGCCATTTCTAAAAAGCCAAGATATTTAACCCTTCAAAAAAATTCTAGCAAAATTCAGCAACAACAGCTTGTCTTTATAAACGTCGTGGTCTGAGCTGCTTTTTGTTTGAAGCACCACTACCACCTTGTGGCCAGTCAGGTTAAACCACATGCATAAAAACAATGCCTAATGTGATTTCTACCTAAATCAATTCAGAACACAGTTTATCAAAATCTAACAACTGTAATAACATTCAGCTCCAACCACACAAAAATGAGCACTTAGCACCTCACTGATTTAAAGCTCAACTTTCATCTACTCCTGTGTCCTCTGGGTATCATCAGCACGCTGGGGAGCACACACTCCTGGAATATTAGCAGAAATACGTATGTGTGCATCTCTAGAATCAATATAAAAGCAGTAGGAAAACAGTGAATTCTTTCCCAACATGGAAGTTTTGTGGGTAAACTTTTTAGAAATGTTTACAATTTTTTTTTTAAATATGTACAAGCTAATGGAGGAAGTTGCTAATACCACAGGAGTGACTTATCCTGGGAGTGCCTCTGATAAAAAGGTTTAATGTAAGAGTTTGAAGCTAGGAATTTATTAATCCTAATACTTGAAATATTCTTTCAAATTGTAAAGTGGAACAATTTCCTGTTTTAATGGACAACAGTCCAACATGAGGAATGACTAGCTAACTTAAAATTAATATGAAGGGCCAGGAAAATTGGTTTCCATTCTCAGCTTTGCCAAAGATTCTACAACAGGTTAAATGATAATTATTCACAGGCCAATGCTCCCTCCCTCAAGCTAGCTATAAGGCTTAGCATAGTCTGCGAGGCATGCTGAAGTTCTTCAGCAGTGAGCATCATAAGAAGTCAAAATACGCTTTATGACATAAGTATTCAAAAAATGAGCCAGCTGTATTACTAGGCAAATAATGTACAGTAAATTAAAGAGGCTGTAGCAAGAAGGGTGTTGGTCTCTTTTCCCAAGTGACAAGCGATAGGACGAGAGGAAGTGGCCCCGGGTTGCACCAGGAGAGGTTTAGATTGGATATAGGGAAAAATTTCTTCATGGAAAGGGTTGTCAGGCATTGGAACAGGCTGCCCAGAGATGTGGAAGAGTCACCATCCCTGGACGCATTTGGAAGACATGTAGATGAGGTTCTTGGGGACATGGTTTGGTGCCAGTGTTGGGTTGACGGTTCGACTCGATCTTGAGGGTCTTTTCCAATCAAAATGATTTTATGATTCTATGAAATTCAAGTTGCAATTGAAACTCTGGCATAAAGTTATTTTAAGATCTGAAGTAAATTTTGAAGCCACGTGATCTCCAAACAGCTACTTTTTGCTGTATGTGTAGAACTGAAATGTATAGATAATGATTATAAATACACCATGTTTCCAAAATCTCAGTGAACTAAATTAATTATATATTTGAACTAAATTTTCAGACAATTTATCTAGAAGTGAAAGTGTTGATTTCACATAGAAACAAATAATTTACTTCCCCACTATGCTGTATTTTTTTCCTAAGGTTTCTCAACAAACCTATCACTCTAGACTAACATATTTTCTGAAAACTTACTGAAGTATATTATTACTGGACATAGTTATTGCAACCTAGTACTGCAACAGTATCTACAAGGAAGAGAATAAGAGGGAATTTATCAGCTAATAAAATTTCATGTTCAACCTTACCCTAAGGTCCCCCGTGCCTGGAAAATATTCACCATACTTATGGAATGATACTGTCATGACACGATCTGTGGTATAAAATGCTTCTTCGACACCATCACCATGATGGATATCGATATCAATATACAACACTCTTTGGTGATACCTAGAAAGAAAATCATGTATGAGGAATCATCATCATCTATTATGTTCATAATATACTGGTACCTAACAAGGAAAAAACAAATGAAAAAAACAACCACACACTAAAATCCAAGATTATGATAATTTTGATTATTTTGATTGAAGTGATTATATGCTCTTAGAATTCTCAGTACAGTTTGGATAATAATGAAAATACGTTTATCTTCATCAAAATAACTATTTTAAGTACGTACTGTATTTAGTATGTACCCCAAGCTGTCTCACTCTGTAGAATCAATACATTGTGTTTCTGTTCACATCACTTTGTGTTTTTCACATCTGCTTAATTTGCCCCTTTCACAGGGCATTTCTTTCTGTGTTCTCAATACTTACCAACACAATCTGTACTAAAATTTCTCTTAGTGCACGCTTCAAACAGCATAGTGCCAGGAGCAGGAATAACCCACGTTCCATAAGCCCACAACAAATAAATTTAAATATTTATTTTACATCAACTTTTCTTCTTCACCTCTGTAACTTATAAATGTAGCAACATTCTTACTTCCAAGCATATCACGCTTACTATTAGCATGAAATAATTACACTACTGCTTAGTATCTCCTTAAATACTCCAAGTTTCAGATCAGTTTATTTGAAATGAATAAAGAAACCAATTGTTTGAAGCCTCAGACCATTGGAAACAATGGTAAGTATCCCTTATATTCTATGTTGTTCAGTAAAGAAAGTCTATCAACATTAGAAAACACATTTTCATCATGTTTTGCATAGTGCTATACAATGGTAGGCTAAGATTTTTCACTTAACAAGACACTGAGCAGGACAGTTTCCTATAGTTACATAACCCATAACTACTTGAAAGTTTCCTTCCTTCACATGCACATTAAGCTAAAAAATTCAAGACTGGACCACAGAAAATCATATAGCTTTTCTTAGACTGCAGAGACAGATCCTCAAAACATGCTGTATATTAACATGAATGTCTTAACATGTTAATATTATCTATTTGTTAGTGTCTTTAGAAACTTTTTTCATTTTTAAAGAGCACTTCCAGATTATAGCTGCCTCCTCCACCCCCGACCAGCAGACTCAGCTGCTCCTTTCCTAAGAGTCAAATACCTAGAATGTTTTTTGTAAAAAATGAGATTTATGTGTTACTAGAAAGGATACAGTCCTCTGAAGCAGTACAAGTAACACTCGGGATATGAAGTTTTAGTGAAGCGTTACTGTTTGAAGTTAATTATCATCACTTTTTCATTACTCCTCTTTTTTTTTATTTTGCAGTCACAGCAGCACAGCTGTTATTTCATTATATATTCATAACAGCCACATTAATTCCTGTAACAATGCAAGGAAGCTCAGTGCATGATCTTTCCTGAATATTCCTGTTTGATTTAGTAAGGACTCAAATGATAGGAAACAAGCAGGCATACTGAGAAACCAAACTGGTACATGATTGTAAGCATAATGACTGTCCTAAGGGGTCAGGGCAGTGATCCATATAGCCCATTGTTCTGTCCCTATAAGTAGCAACAGGAGATTAACATTTACAGAAAGCATGTAAACCTGTCCATTTTCTGAAGTCTGCTGCCCTAGTACTTCCCCACCATCTAGAATTAGAGTGTATAGTTTTACAGCCTCCACTGCTGCTTGGATCTTTAACATCTATTTACAGACTTCTTGTCCATTATTATGTCTAACCTCTTCTTTGAATCTGTTGTTGCAGTCTGCTTCCTTCAGCCTCCTGTAGCAGCAAGTTCCTGAAGTTCACTATTCTCTGTGTAAAGAAGTACTTCCTATATAACTAATAGGAGATAAGCTTAAAATAGATATATTTCAGCTTGTCTGTATTTTAGTTTAAACTTCTTGCTGAAGCCAAATCAGGCACGGCTTGTAGTTTTCTTAATTGAATCTGCATGAGTTCAACATGGGCTATGAAAACTCATCGAAATAATAATTAGAATTCATATCTTCAAACATTTAAGTACTTGAATTTGACACTTTCTATAATTTTATCTTATTCTCATCATAAACTTACTTCAGTAACTCAAGGATGGCAAGCACTATATCATTGACATAACAGAAACCAGATGCCTCTGATTTCTTGGCATGATGAAGTCCTCCAGCCCAATTAACAGCCATGTCTGTTTGTTGTCTGTTCAATTTTACCGCCCCAGCTGTAAGACATACATAAAAATGAAAGGAAATGCAGTCAGAAACTTCTGAAGGCCTTGAAATTTATTACATGAAATAGTATCTTATTTTTTTAAATAAGCTGATATTAGATCTGATCTCTCATCAATATTGAGATAGAGACTGTCAAATAAGAGATATCTCAAGTAACTGATAAACAATTATTTTGTAAAAAAAACCCTTATATTTGCTTCAGTTTTAAATATACTACCAAATTTTAAGTTGCTGATACAAATGTAATAAAGCTACAAAATAGCTGGCAAACAATCTGTGCTTACCAACAGAGCCTCCAGTCGACAGCTGACAAAACTCAAACAGGCCATCAAATACAGGACAATCTTCTCCAACATTAACTGTGTAAGAAATGCATTACTTTTCAAAAACACCATTCCAAGAGCACTGCTATACGCATGGATAACACAGATGCAATGCATAGTTCATTCAGCATTTTAATTACTCCCCCCACATCATTTTTGTCAAGCTAAATTTTAAAACACTGAAAACAATATAAAGTCTTTATCTAAGATGAGTCCAAACTAGCTTTTTTCCCACAGAAAGCTCTGTCTCATTAGCAAGAAGTTAGATAATTTTTAGATTTTTAAGTAGTGCTGATTAACACAGGCCATGTTAAGAAATACACAATTACTTTGAAAAATAATTTGCTGAGAATACATCATAAAGGGGTTAAAATACTGCCTTTTAAATTGATAAAATAGCTGTCAAACTGCATTCCTAATGGTACTTTGAGCCTATTCCTATAATTAAATAAATAAATTTAACAGAAAGGGTGAGCAGTGAATAATGTACAATTTTTACTATTTCCCTCCAACAGGAATGAGTAACTCCTTGACTTAAACACATTTTCACACATTGATTTTTAATTCTCTACTCTTCTAAAAGCCATTCTTTTTCAGAATGATTTTGCATTAGAACAGATTTTTAAGACACCTTTGCAAACAGCTCATAACTGAAGTTTAAGCTGTGCATTAATTTACAGAGAGTATTATTTCACATCTAGAATAGATCCTGTGAATGGGGAAGCAAAATTCCTTACATAAGCTTAAAGAACGTTTTTGCCAAGATGGCTGCTTTTAATAGAGAAGTCCCCAAACTAGTGTAACTAAATGCAGGCACATGCTACTCGTTAGAATATTTCTCTAACCCACCCACACCATTAAAGCCATATTCATACCTCTGTATTGTTGAATATTCAGCTTTAAACAAGGCTAACCAACAAAGTACATACACATAGATTCAGCCTAATGTTGACACTTACATCTCTGCATTTGCTTGCTGTACTCAGACATATTGTCAGGCCTTATTGATCGGAGAAATTTGATGTATTCATCACTATGGTACTTGGTCATTTCCTCAGCAGTAGCTTTGTGGGGTCGCTGATAACAAGTTACAGAAATAATCAGTGTTCCATAAAATCAGCTAACAATTAGCTAAAACAGACAACTTGAAGGAAGTAGAATCTACTTTGAATGGAGAACAGTGAAACTGATAATAGTACTGTTTTATATACAGCAAGGACTACTCTGTTGTTAGTATACAACTTGATTAGTTCTTTGTGCATTTAACCCAATGTCTCCCCAACACCCTACCCCCCTAGTCATCAAAATACTAGTGAAAAGTCTCTACTGGGCCTCTATATCACTTCTTCCAGACATGGACAGCAATCTGCAATCCTCACCAGTTATAAAATACTGCTTCATTTCTAAGAGAGCTCTGAACACACTATTCAAGTATTTTCCACTTCCACTTCTCTCCACTTATTTGTGTGAGAATACTTGAAGCCTTTTAAAAATAACAAGAACAGTGGACATTCTATTGCTCATACTCACATAAATTTCCATTTTTCTGTACAAGCCGTAATTTAGCAGCAAGTTGTGGGTCATTCGGATCCTATGAGGTTTCATTGGATGCCCCTGTCCATAGTAATAGTTTCCGATATCACCTGTCAATATTACACAAATGAACAGGTAGTTATACCATAAAACAGCTTTTCATTGCTAGTTAGAATCATTCCCAGCAGAAAGCAGGTATGGTGATTGAAAAACAAACAAACAAACAAACAAACAACCAAAACCACCAACAACCACCACCCACCAAACCGATAAAGGACACAGTCTATTTCAAAAAGGCCATGATGAAAACAAACTGCCTACAAAAAGTTGTATGTCAGAAGCAGAGGGCAAAAAGGAGGCCAAACACCTTTACTACAAGCAGAGAGCAGTGGGGGAACAAAATGCCTACAAGAAGTGGTTTCAAATCAAGTGTGAAGAAAATAGTGGACAGGAACTAAAGAATAAAGAAATGGGAAACAAAACTGGAATTCGGAGGAGAGCAGAAACTATTGATGACACAGTCATATTATACCACAATATAGACTGTGGTAAAACCTGCCATTTTGCAGGAGCTGATTTTAAGATATCACCTTCAGCCTGCCCTTAACTACTAACAGTTACATTCCAGAAGTCAGCTTCACATCTATTGCTGCAACCATATGCACAAACATTCCCCAGCCACCTGCCCCTAGGGATCCACAATAGTTTAACAGAACTTTGTAATCCAGATTAGCCTGGTTTTGTCAAATTGCAGAGCAACTAGACACATGGTTAAAATAACTAATTTGACACTAACTTCCAAGAAAATAATGGCTGCTATCATGGCTTGTCAAGTTTTCTCCCTAGCTTGGGTATTGTTAGAACATATATGCCTCCCCTTTGAACACTGACATTCCCAAGACACAACTAATTTTAAATAGAACTAGTGGTCCACATGTTTCTGGAAACATAGACAAGCCTAAAAGGTATGTCCAGTTGTCAACAGCTTTCAGCTGGAGAATTCCTAATAACTCTTAGTTAGCATCTCTTTTTGACCAAATTTCCTGGTAAGACTAATGAACTTTACCTTCTTGAAATTTTTACTTTTCTTTCACATCCTCCAATATGCTCTGCCTTGTTCACTTCAGACAAAAGAAATGCTATTTTCACAATGTCATACTATTTTACAAATTTTGGTAGGCAGAGGTAAGAAGAAGCACCACTAAAAAATAGCTTCGATTTCACCTCTTCACATGAGCTCCACCTCAGGAGGAAGGGAAAACGTCAGCTCGCAGTAGCATCACCAACTATACAGAAAAGCAAGCATTACAGTAAGATTTTAAGACTCAAAGCATTCTAAAATCCAGCTTTTAAAGTGACAAGGAGAATAACAACACTTAGGAAAATAGATATAACCTCATGTAATGTAAAATGAAGTTATCTAGAAAAAACAATCACTTAGCACCTAACTTAGTCATCCCACAACTATGGAAGTACCAAGTTTTAGCATCAAGTTAAGAACTTTGAAGAACTTGGACCTACTCTGATTAAAGTATTTAAGTGGAAGATTAGCACTTCTTGTCAGTAAGACCTGGAGTCTTGCGAATATTTCCCACAGGCCTGCACTTTTTGTTACATGCACATCAAGAACAAAAGGTATTAGAAGAGTATATCCACACCCCTTCCTGTCAGCAAAAAAATTTCCAAGCATTTTACAAAGCACTACCTTACAAATTTGTTGTTTAGGAACAATCTACCACGTCTCTTTGAAAACTAATGACTGGAAAATGGAAACCAACCATTTACTAGGCCTACTTTGTTTTGTGAAGTTACTATTAAGTCACAGATTTACAAAGCTCCAAGCTAGTAAGAGCTTAAACTTTTGAAAATTTTAAGTCAATAGTGACTTTTAACAACATGATGCCTTTGAGGAATCTTCATTCCAAATGCATTTGCGGCTTAAAGAATGTGTATGTAACTCATACTTTTATTTTAAAAGGGACATTTAATTCTATTTCACCTTGTATAGTCATTATTACTTACATTTTACTCAGAATGCTGATGAATACGGAAGCAGACAATTAAGAATGATTTTTTTGTCTTATGTAAAATGTAAGATCTGTTATTTTCCCATATGTAAAATAGTTTAAACATTCCAAACATTAACAAGCTTTTCAAATATACTTGCAACATATACTTCAATATATTGCAATAAATCAATTAAATAGATTCAAAATCAATCATATTCTAGATACCACACACTGCAACATACACTTAAAAAGAAAAATCAATAAATTAATCATACCTTTTAACTTTTACTTTGTTTTTTTTACCAGAAAGGAGAACTTTTAAAAGAATTGGCAAGTTAGTAATTTAAAGGGAGTTTATTTAATCAAATAGAAGACCTGTGGGTGAGCATCTGGCAGAAGCATATTGATCCTTCCATGTTAGATGTCAGCAGTAATGGCTAACAATAGATACCAATATAAAACACCTTAGCAACAGGCAATACAATTTACATCTTCCACGTCTTAGCATCACCAACAAAAAAGGGTTTTGGCATTAGCCTCGATGAAAAACAAAAACAAAAAACACATACAGCACAAAAAAACCTCAAAAAAAACCACAAACAAAAAAGACCCACAAACAAACAAACAAATCAAACATATGGACAAAAAGCCCATTAAGTTTCAAGGGACTGTTGCAATGTGTATGCTGGCAGGAGTGGGGAAGGAAAAGATAAAAAGAGGTTCCTCTTTCTTCATTAGCACCTTGATTTCCAGTCAACATCACATCACGAAGTGACCTATATCGGAGACATCATCCTGTGGTGAAGGATAGTGTCAAAAATCTCTCCTCCTTTACCCGGTGAAGGAGAAGGTGCCCTTCCTGATACAAACACTTCATCTGCTGACCCTGAAACCTATGTATCTCTTCTTCATATATCACAGTACTGGAATACTTTGGAGAAAAAAACAAGGTGTACCAAGAACTAGTGTGTGCGGAGATGGGACACCTCCCTCACCGATGTGAGCTAAAAATTCCTGCACTTAGTGACCGACTAGTTCTGACTAGGGTATACATAAATAGGAGAAATGGGTACAGCGAGGCCAAGAGCACAAGACTAGTATTGCAGGTACTTGATCCTCAACTTGTTAATACAAAGATAATCATCATACAGAAGTGTTACAAGAATATTTTATATCACTCATCAGTGTGGGTGCATGTGGAAAGTGCAAAAGAAAAGAACATAACCGAAAGAGGAAGGGGAGGGGAAAAAATGCAAAGTAGTATATGCAGAAAGTTGGCAAATCTATTAATGTTTCACAGCAAGGCTTCAAAGATTGAAGTTTACTGTTTTATACCAGTAAAAACATCAGCTAAATGGCTTCCATTGAGAAGTAATAACTTAATCTCTGAAAAATTGACTCCTTAACTAAAAATCAGATGAAGTGTCAATTTAAAGTTAGCACAAGTTTACAGGCCTGTGCTTTTCACCATGTCATGCAAAATGTGATACCAACAAATGACTAGAAGACCTACCTGAAAATTAAGTTGCTACATACACTGTCATGTTCTGCGTTCAAATATATATAAAAAAATTACTTCTCAATTAATACAAGTTACTTGCCTAAATTCTAGAGAAAGATATCAAATAAAAACAAACTCACAGGACTCCTTTTGAGAGCTTAAGTTTTAGACATTCACTTCTCTAGCTAAGCCTTCAGTAAGTTATACAGATGTTAAATAATATAATACACAGAAAAATACAAGAGGCTACATGCCCTCGGGGAACTTCAGTTATGTCTGACAAACACACAACCAACTAACAAAAGCTGCTACATCTCCAAAAAGCATGTTAGTGTCTCTAGTCACTAAGATATATAGAAAAATAATACATTTGAATTAACACATTACAAAAGTCTCAATGGCCTGAACAAAGAGGCAAGATATGACTTATCTTTTTGATACTTTGTAACTTGTAAATTACATTACTTTGTAACTTTGATAAATTACTATGCACACCGACCATGTCTCTGCTTATTTTAACTATGGTTACCATGAAATCATGAGGCATTTCAGAACTGTACTAAGTGCAGAAACATAACGGCTACAATGAAAAAAAACACATAAATCTTTACAGCAGTTACATTTGGATTGACTTCTGCAATACTAATGGGTGAACTCATGTAAAAATTAATCCAGAAAAGATCATCAGTGCCTGATCAGTTTGACAAACAGGTATTCAAACAGGCCTAAAATTACTGCACTAGCATTTGAAGGGTTGGGGTTTTTGTTCTGGTTTTTAAAATTAAGCATATGACTGGCAAAGTTCTGACTACTGAACAGAGGGTGAACACCAACCACCATGTCTGGAAGCCACTGCGCAAAGCATTTGTCAATCTCCATGAAACACTCTTCAGTTCAAGCTTACATCTGCAGAGAAGATAAACTGCAAATGCTAATGTACAGTTCTGAATATAGCAGCATACTGTCCTATTAAAACAGGTTTAGTCTCGTCTTCATGGGTGGAACCAACCACATTCTGATGCAGATCTCTCAAATTTTTCATGAAGGTAGAGACTTTTGAACATCCACATTAAATTATGCATAACGAGCAATCTAAACAATATTGCTAGTGAACTGGCATGGAATAAATACACTTATTAACTGTAGCCATGACAGTTGCTGCATGATTCTCTAGAACTGTGCTTTGCTGTACAGGAGCAGAGAGTTGGAAAGACCACCTGGGTCCTGTCCTCACTGCTGTGGGCTACTGTACAACGTGTACCTGTCTGGAAGGGGCCGCTGAACTACCTGAGCCTCACTGTTGCAGATCGTGGCAACAACCTGAAGACACGTGGTAAGAGGCTAAAATAAAAGCTACAATATTCTTCCATATTTAGCATGGTTCTAAGCTGTGTGAGCAACAGACTTCACTAAGCTATAGCCATATATATATATAGAAAGACTAGAAGCAGTTATTAAAATATTTCAGCTAAGACAACTGAAGTATCTTAATTTGTACATTTTTAGTTCTTCTCATAGTATACTGGCTCAAATTTAAATAAAATTCCTGTCTGGAGCATGATGAGCAATGAAAATTCTGCAAAATAGATGTGGCTGACTTACAAACAAACTGCAGAAAATGAAATCAGGCTGCTTCTACACAAAGTTTATTGGTTCCAGGTACACTCTGAAGACTTAGAACTGGTAATTATCAGAAAACGTTAACAGGAACACAGTCTAAGAAAATCTGGTAAGTGACAGGCTAATTTGAAAAAGTAACTTCAAATGACAGTCACACCGAGTTTCACAAAAAGCATGTAGGAATTTATTGCATCTCAAAATTATGCATATATACTAGTCTAACACATTTTAACACTTTTTAGTGTATACTTTTACAGACACAAAGTGAAAGTATGTGTGGAGGGAAAATTATGAAAAATAAAGGTCATTTACTTTGGTTATGACATGCTTGGAGCGTGCTTGAGGTATCTTTGTACTGTTTTTCAGTTATTTAAGGCTGCAAACACTCCCCTCTCTTTGATTCAAGACTTTGCTGGTACGACACAGTTACAAGATACTCAAGAGTTGCCAGTTGAACCACAAATTAGCATTAGCAATATTTACGGCAGGTATTAACTCTAAAAGTTCTTCTAGTAACTTTCTTTCCAGAGGAAGTGTAAAATAACTGTTGGCTTTGCCAACAACAACAAAGACATCAAAATCATTCCAAAGCTGTTCATTTCTGTCACAGACAAAACATTTTTTAAATCACTTTTACAAGAGATATTCCTTTTACATTATTGTTATCTGCATTCATCCTAGCAAGGTATGAGCTACAACTGCTTTTAAGTCGCCACTACCCTACCACCTGAAAACTTCTTCCTTCTCCAGTTTCTCCCCTCTCTTCACTAGTACAGCTTTTTGTCTGTTAAGGGAGCCTGACACTACCACTACCACTGAGTACCAAAATCCAGGGATTGCAGAAAAATTGAAGATATCAATATCTCATAAACTATAGCCACCAGGCTTTATTTATTTTTTTTTTACAAAGCACATTGATTAAAAAAATTCAAACATTTGCAGAGAGAAAGCTTCTAAACTATCATCACAGTCTTCCTTTCAACAAGGCAAAAAGTGATTCCTCTTCTCAAAGAAAAGTAAGATTCCAGCCTCACCAAAATAATCCCTAACTGGGGCCTCCTTTCCCCTTTAGGCTGAACAAAGAACCAGAGCTAGCAACAAAGAGAAGGGGGCGGCAACCACCACTCTGCCTCCTTTAGTGTGGTTAAAAACAAAAAAAAGAAAAAAAGAAAAAAAAGAAGACAGGCCCCACGAGATCTGCCATTTCGAAAGAATGGCAGATTTGTTACAGCAGCAGACACCTTTAATATCTTAGTGGGTTTAGCCATTCATCTTATTTTCCAAAATGGTGAAAACACCAAAGCGCTACGGCTAAACAGCCTTAAACCTCTGTTTCCTGGCTACTACCAACACCAGTCTCAGATGCCAACTTAAAGGACTGTTACAATAGAAGGCAATTTTTTAAAAAAATCAGATCTCTCAACTAATCTGACCAACGAGTTTACGCTCCCAGTACAAAAAAGGAAAAGCAAATGCAAACTCAAGAGAAAAACTGAAAAGTTCTCGCTGCTGTGGTCAGAGAGAACCACAAACAAGTTGCTGCAAATATCTGAAACTAAGCACGAGCTTTATGTACTTTTTCGTCGTGACAGACAATGCAGATCACAAGTCACTCTGTCCTCATCAGACAAGGGTGCAAACTTGGAAGGCCTGCAAGCAACCCAAATTTCAGTATTATTAAACACCTACACATGCAACTTTCGTGTTTCGCTGGAGGAGAGGCTCCTGGGCAGCCAAATCTCCACTCTAATGCATGTTCGCTTGGGGGGAGGTGGGGCCGTCGGCAGAGTCCTCTCTCTTGCACACCCGATCTCCGCATGAAAGCCAGAGGAAAGGGAAGGCCTCAGCGCAACAATCACCAGGTGCCGAAGGCACACATGGCCTACACTTTTTTTTGCAGGGGAGGAGCCAGACTCGGCAGCGACTCCAACGCCTCTGTGCTTGGCGAATGAAAGGGAGTGTCTCAACTTTTCTTCTTTTTGGGGGGGAGGGGGGGAGTGTGTGTGTCGGGGGAAAACAATAGACACAGCATTCACCGCCGAGCCACGCAGCTCCCCGACCCGCACCTCGCCCGGCTCCCACCGCCGCCGCCTCCCCCACCCTCCCCGATCCCCGCCGCCCCTTTCCCGTCGCCCGGCGGCCCCCGGGGCGCAGCCCCACAGCGAGGGGCGAGGGCGCAGGGCCGATGGCGGGAGCGAGGCGTTGCGGCGCAGGTGGAGCCGCTGGGGACCCCTGGGCCGGGGTCTCCGTGGAACCGAGACGGGGAACTCGTTCCGCGGCGGAGGGGGCGCCCGTGATGGCGGGGTCAGGGGCAGGCGACCCGGGCGGCCGTTAGAGGGGCTCCCCCCACTCACACACGCGCGCTCCCGCGCCGGCCCCGCTCACCGTCATAGTAGTAGCAGACTTTCTTCTTGCCGCCGCCCTGACTGTACGCCATAGGGCTGCCGCGCCGGGGCCGAGCCGGGGCTGGGGGGAGGGAGCGGGAGGCCGAGGCGAGCGCCGAGCCGGCACGGAGGGAGGGAAAGAGGGAGGGGGCGGACACGGGAGAGCGGGAACTCGCGACGCCGGGCCACGGGCAGCGCGAGCGGGCCCGACCATCGATAGCGGGAGGGGGGAGCAAGCGGGACGCGCCCAATCCCTTGCCGCCGGGGGAAGCGAGGGCGATAAGGAGGCAAAAAGGACGCGTGCGGGCAAGCACGGGCTCTTGCCTGCTTATCACTGCCCTTGTCTCTTGGCCACACACAAAGTCAAGCAAGGAGCCAGCGGACAGTCTCCATAATCGAATTCTTGGCGGAAGCTTTTTCCTCGCCCACCCCCACGCTGCGCAGTGGTACTGTCCGCCGGCGGGCGTCGGGCCCTGTCCCCGCCCCTCAGCGGAACTCTCTGGCGCATGCGCGGAGTGGCCGCCCCGTCTAGCCCCGTGCGGGCGCGGTATCGCATGGCGGCGGCGGGGCGGGGGTCGCGCCGGGGCAGGGGCTGTGGCGCGGCAGCCCGCGGCCAGCAGGGAGCCCCTGCTTCACCGGGCGGCCCCGTGCCCGAAGAACAGCGGGCCCGTCCCCTGCTCAGCGCGGGAGTAAGGCGCGGTGACTCCCTTCAGCCTCCCGCCTAGGAGCAGCCGGGGCCGCAGGGCTGCATCGCCCGTGACCGGGAGGCGCTTCCCGCCGCGTTGGGGCCGGCGCTTCGCTCTCGGCCCGTCTTCCCGGGAGAGGAGGACGGGGCGGGTGCAGATGCTTGATACGGTGGTGTGGTGGGGGCGTCTTGCCGTGTACCACCATGCCCCTTCCAGTGAGAAGTCACGCAATGTGCTGCTTTCCATAACAAAAGTGGGGGTTTTGTTGTTGTTTGGGGTTTTTTGTTTTGTTCCTGTTTGTTTGTTTGGCTTTTGCTTTTTTTTTTCTTTTGGTTTGTTTGGTTTGTTTCGTTTTTTCTTTACTACTGGAGTTATGTACAACTCTTTTTTTGGTTATTTGTTTGTTTGCCTTTTTTTTTTTTTCCTTTTGTGTAAATAAATGAAGTCCTGAAGGTTTACGGAAGAGCTCCCATTTAACCCCTGTTTGAGAAGACCTCATCTCTCCGTGCCGCCCCCCCGCCCGGCCCCTGGTTGCCTCTCCACCGGGCATCTGAGGCAGCAGGCGGCTCCGGCCCAGGCTCCGGGCTGATGCAGAGCTGGTAGCGCTGCTGGCGGTACCTGCGCCGTGTTGACACTGTTGCTGCTCGGGATCCCCGCTCTGGAAGTGCGGGGCATACCCCGCAGCATACATAGCAATTGCTTCTTCCGAAATTAAGGCATGCTGTGCAAGATGAAAGTAGTTGGGGTTTTATATAAAGGGCTTGACATCTGAATGAAGTTACAGTTTGACATCTGCCAGCTGTATTCTCTGCCTGCCTCAGCTCAGCTACAAACATAGGAGGAGGAAATACAGAAAGTCAGCATGATCACATTTGTACTTAATTCAGTAACTACAGCTCTCTTGTATTTGCATTTATATAGAGATTCAGACTCGTTAGAACTTGAAGTCTGATATATCTGAGTCTATGGATGTGTATCAGTTATACAAAAGATTACTGTTTCTTCAGCTGATGTGAAAATCTGATATTTCAGCACTTGCACTCCTTATAGAAGTCTTGACCAAGGTTTCTTGATTTATTAGAGACTCTAAAAGTACCTAGAAAGCCTGACTGTTGCTGCATGTACCTTTATATTAGATTATATAAATGCCTACTTCTTGTCAGCGTCACTCATCAAAAACAATACATGCCCAAACATAGCATAGTTTTTTGTTCCCAAAATTAGGTTATTTTCACTTCTAGAGATACCTAACAGGAAGCTGCTGACAAAAGCTGCCTCTATATTGTTAAGAGAGAACCAACTGTAAAATACATTTATATTAACCACATGTATTCTCCCTTATGAGGAAAGGCTGAGGGAGCTGGGTCTCTTTAGCTTGGAGGAGACCGAGGGGTGACCTCAGCAATGTTTATAAACCTGTAAAGGGTGAGTGTCACGAGGATGGAGCCAGGCTCTTCTTGGTGACAACCAATGATAGGACAAGAGGCAATGGGTACAAACTGGAACACAGGAGGTTCCATTTAAATATGAGAAGAAACTTGTTCACAGTGAGGGTGACAGAGCACTGGAACAGGCTGCCCAGGGAGGTTGTGGAGTCTCCTTCTCTGGAGACATTAAAAACGCGCCTGGACGCCTTCCTGTGTAACCTCATCTGGGTGTTCCTGCTCCGGCAGGGAATTGGACTAGATGATCTTTCGAGGTCCCTTCCAATCCCTAGCATTCCATGATTGTGTGATTCTGTATTCACACAACACCCTGAGGATAATCCTAGGACGCACTGAAATAAAAATGGGATCTGGATTGTTTTGCCCTCTTTGTGTTGTAACAAAAGGATACTATTTTTCATGTAGCCAGGTGGTATAGCATATTTAAGAAGCATTTGCCATATTCTTTTCGGAAATACTGCTCTTAAAAATAACATACAAAATTGATTTCTACAGCTTATCATACAGCTGGTAATATGCTTCTTGCTGCAAACAGCAGCAAAATACCTGCATGACATTATGAGCCATAATAGGCATGATATTATTCACTTACCACTGAGTTCCTTTCAGTCTCAGACTGCTTAATGCTGTCACTGCTTGAACAGAGTTAAATTGGACTCCAGAAGCTCTATAAATTGGTTACCTAATATAAAATAAAGTATTATATACTTCTCTGGCCTTTGAAATTCAATGCATTTGTGAAGTTACTTAGTGTTTTGTAGTTGCGTGATGAACATTTGTATCCAAATAATATAATAGCACAAGTCAGCTGGCTCAGTATGAGGAACACTTTTACTTGAACCATGAAGGGAATTCAATACAAGCAGTGATGTATTGTCAAAATTCTTCTTAGGGACTTTATCCAAATTAAAAAAATGTCATTATTACATTAATAAGTTATAAAATTAGTTTCAGATGGGTCCTCAACTTCATATAGAAAAAGGTGATTTGATTTAAATGAAACTGAAATGACATTAGCTAAATGAAGAGAAGTTGTTTTACTTTCAGGGTAAAAATGGCTATATGTGTTCTTCTAACACTTGCATCTACATAGGTATAGTTCTCATTTAGAGAAGCTCCCAGAATGGTAACTCACCTGAATCAAGCACATACAGACAAGCATACAAAGTTCCCATTTAGCCCAAGACATAAGAATTCATTCACCGAATCTGCAATAATCCAGTATTACAATAAAGACACTATTAGTTTTAACAGGTCAGTAAAGCTTAACTATCCAGTTCCAAAGGTATGTATACAAGGTTGATTTCCCAGCCCAGACTCACTTCTAGAAATGCAAGTTCCGCAGATACGTTCAAAGGTACTCATTAAGGCAGCAGCATAGCAGCCATGCTACACTAAAGCTAATGACATGGAAGAAACTCTGGAGCAGTTACTCCCCCTAGTAAGCATACATGAACATCAGCTCTTTGAGTCTCAGGCCAGTTCTGAGACAGAAAAGCGTATATAACAAAGCATTAGTGGAAAAGGTGACTATTCAATTTTAATATGTAGCTACATCCAGACATGATTTTACAACGTAATGGATATATTTTTATACCTTCCTGTAATTGCTTGTTGTTGTTACTGGCTGACTTTATTTCACATTTTCTCTGCATCATTATACAAGCATTAGCTTGTTCTTTCACACAGTATTTATGTTGTACCTTAGATAGTGTTTATTTATTAAGTGACATGAAAAAAGGAGCAATAAGGAGCTTTTAAACAGAAGAATACCTTTCAGCTTCAGCATTTGCTGCCAGCATTACAATATAAAGTATTATTATTTCTTACATATCTCTCCTAAAGCACATCTACTTTGAAAGCTTAGTGAATGCTTATGCAAATAGCAAATGATAAATCTCTAAAAGTTTAAACCTTTATTTTTCTTATAAAAAAGTGATCAAGATGGCATTCTCAAATCCAGAGCACCCCTGGTGAAAAACAAGCAGACTTTTAAAACAGATGGCTTAAATGAAGGAGCTATAGCACTTCTTTTTTCCTTCTGGCAGCTGCTGTAGAAAAGTGGTATTGCTCATATACTACAGGAATTATGATCAGATCACCATCCTTCTCTCTCCTTGCATAATCCAGAAACAAAACAATACAGGTGGAAAACTTGCCATCACCTAGCTCATTTCTTACCCAAACCATGTAACCCCATACACACTCTTGTACATACAGCTACCTCAGTTCATTTTAACAGAACTCAATAATAAGCCTCATTATCAAAGGTCAAAGAGAGCCTTTTAAACTACCTCACTCCAGATCATACACTCCGAAAAAAAACCAAACTAATTTAACCTAGAGAGACACACAAAATCTTTTCATTAGTTTACTTTTTCATAGAATAGTTATCCCTTATAGCATTAAGTACAGTACAACCCAGCCCTCTACATCTTTCTTAAACTCTAGCCACAGTCATACTCATTCTTTTCCCCCCTGCACCTTTTTATCTGTGACAAGTATTTTCAGGTGCTACCTATTAGCAGCATTCACAGCCACAAACTTGTAATCACACATACATAAATGGAAGGAGAAAGTCACAGACAATGTTATTGACTTGCCCCATTGTCTGGTAGTGCTAGCAATCTCTTGAGAGCACAGACGAAAGTTAACATGGAAAAAGTAGTTTTCTGAAGACATTCATAGACTTTATAAAAGCTCTAAAAAAAGGTAAATAGGGCTTTGGGGCTGCTTTCCTGAGAAGGAAACATGGGTTTTATCATGCAGATACCTTGCTAATGAAATCACTTCATGCAGTATGTCCAAGACATTAGAGAACAAATAGATAAAGAGAAGTAAATAGAAAACTAACTCTGAGATCGAGGTTTTCTCCCTTGGTTATTTGTGCAATAAGCACTGGCAATATTGCTTTCTACTAATTGCTTTTGAATTTCGAGAGAGTAGGCTGCTGAATATTCTTCCTTAATCATTGCTGGAAAATGCTAAGACTCATAGTGGTTTTGTATTAATACTATTACTATTGGTAACTATTACTATTGGTCTGGGAGCTAAGGGAACTTGCTCTGCTCCTGTGTGCTCATGTCAACAGTAAAACACGGCAGTGATTTCATTTTAAGTGGCAAGCCAGTGTTTTCTCTTACATGCCTGTCATTTCTCTGTATAGTGTCTTCATCTCTATGTGCTGTGTGTTAACATACTACATCAGTAGTATATTCTACCTGGGGCAGCCATACCCACCCATTGAGTCTCTTCTGTAATTTCCTGAAACTGGCTCCCTGTTCAGCTGTGTGTCTGGCAGTCTGGTAGCCAGGAAAAGTCTGTCTTTGGTGTGCACCGTGTAAACACAGATGCAGTGTTTATGCAAAGCGGCATGATATGATACAATGGCCCTAATGCTTGTTTTTCTCTTAACGAAAAAATGGCTATGTAATGTTTTTTAAAGCACATAATAATCAATATTCAAATATTTTCTTTTAGAAAACTTTTTATAAAGTGGGTAGGAGTAGGAAGGTGGATCAGAAGAAATACACAGCGCTAGGTATAGTATGATGAGAGTAGTGTAATTCACCTTTCTTATTTGTATTGAAAATTTTAACAGACCTAGAGAAAATAGTATACATTCACCTCTGTATGAACTTAAATGGCTATCATTTGTTCCTGCAGTTAAAATATTGTTTCTTGGTGACTGCTGAAGTGCCTGGTATGTGCAATCTTCCAATGTTTGTTGTTTGCAAAGAGAGATCAGCTTAAATTATGCTAGTTTTTGGTGTGATGACTGAATTATATTCTCTGTATCTGATAATGCCTGAGGAAAGATAGACAACTTTTTAAAAGAAAATCCGACAGATAGTTATGGCATTCAAAAAGTATAGATAAAAAAATAACCATCCATTACAATAAACTTCGCAAAGCCACACACCTCAAGCACAGTACTTGTGACTTACTGATGTCTGCTTTGCTTTGCTTTGTCCTATCTACTTCTGAGCTAAATACTGAAGTTGAGTGGAATGTGAACTTGTGTAAAGTAGCAGACAGGTCTTCTCAACCTATATCACAGCTCTGCATGCTTACAGACTGCTAGGGTTAAATGTTTCTGTTCTTAGCAACAATCTAATTTACAGAAATTCGTACAGACAAACACAGTTTAAGTTTTTGCTTTCAGTTAGTGGTGGGAAACTTGTACCTTGGTAGTGGGAAACAGCTTACTGCTGTGAAGTCCTCAGATGAGGAGCATATCAGGATGTGGGTGAGCAGCGTGCAGAGCACCACTGTTCTCCAGCAACTCCTGAAGAGTAAGTCCTGAACTGCTATAACCTATGAATCACTTCCTTATTTCTTCTTGGTCTCAGGGGCTGAACAGGTCACAGCTGATAAGACATTCTTGTCCCTGAATGATGCACTTTCCCTCCTGATTCTTTGATAAACCCTTGATATTGCAAGCAAACAAAAACCAGTGAGCCATATAGTCATTTGTATCAATTAGAAAACAATTTAAGGGAAACAGAGGCAAACTTCTCATACTACTAGTGCCTATCAGTTTGAATTTCCTATCTGATTGAGTCCTGGCCATGAATAAATTGCCAATGAATTAAAACAGACAAAATAAATTGAATACTGGAGTATGTAGACAGTTCACTGTTCAGAGATCAAGGCTGCTAACCACTCTGTTTGCCCTACCAGTGCAAGGATAAAAACCAGAAAGGGTGACCTGAGGATGGATGTGTCTGAGGAGGTGTGCAGTTGTCAGCATGCAGATGAGATTCTTGGCAATTCTCTTTGGCTTTATTTCCACTGTGCAGGAATTACCAGCAGGCTGTGGATCAGCAATCTCATTATTGCAAAGTCATGAATGTTCCTTCTCTCCTCATCTGTTCTTAGCGTGGATGTACCACAGGTGCAATGTACCACAGCATTTCTTTGCAGCATAGCAAACCTGAGTGGCAAAGAACAGAAGCAATGGTGAGCAAAAGCATTTTTACAAAATAGGTCCTGAAGAGAGATTTTCTTGTTACTTCTCATAAATCTAGTAAAAAAAAGGTCCTCATTTAGAAATTTTTAAGCAACTATGATTTTTTTTTCAGGGAGCCCACTGAATAAAAATCATTCTCTCTCCCAAATACCAAAATACCAATTCCACATCACTGATCCAGCTTAATATTACATTCTTGAATCCATACTCATTTCACATTTTAGGACCTGTGACTTATTGGTAGCTGTCTGTAGTAATGTATCATATTATACCCAGATGGAAATATTGCAATGGATATACTGTGTGTATTTTGTGTTTCTACTAGCAACACTCCCTTTAGTAAAAAAAGTAAGTTCTCTGTACTTTTCTGCCATCATTTTTCCTGGAGCCACTGGTGGTGATGTGCTGGTTGTACACTCACTTCGCTGCCAAGACTCCTGTTTCCTTACTTCACCCTACTTGATAAGCAGATTTCTTCAGGAATATCACATTCATGCAGGTGGTGGCTGGGAGATCAAAGCATTTGAAACGCAGGCTGAAGCATGTTTCTTGGCATTGAAGTGACCGAGGAGAAACCTAAAACAGAGTTTTTAGAGTCTTATAGAAGAAAAAAATAAAGTCCCTGTTACATTTTTATTCCCCATTAAATTGCCTATGCCATTTTGTTTACTTTTTAATCAGTTTTAGCCCATGATATATTCAATATGAGGGTTAAATAACAGACATCTTAGAAGGCTGTTTGAGGTTTGTCATAGGCACATCTGTCTTACTGGCCCCTACAGCACTTTCCTGTTTCCAGATTTGGCTGTGCACCCCAGCAGGCCAACTGGACCAAGAAAAGTGTCTCCATGCACCATCCTCATCTTCTCAGTCCCTTCGTTGGTTTCTGTGCAGGTCAGTGGATCCCTTGGCACATCCATCAGAATGCCATTCTGAGTAAAGATCAGACAGGCAGGGGCATGGGAAGTGCCACAGGGTCCTTCACCAGTGAGAAGAGTGTGGGGACCAGTATTTCCCAAAGGGAAGAGCAATATGGTGAGTCAGGTCTGCTGAGTACTCATATGATATTACAATAATATGTAGTGTCCATTATGTTGAAAGGTTAGAAAAAGAGAAATATAAAATGCAGTGGCGTAAGACAGCATAATACATGGGTTGCCCTCTAAAATGACCAGATGGAATGACAAGGAAGCAGTCTGCTTTAGCAAGATCATAGCTGAGAGGCTGTGACTAGTTGCATTTTACATACACCCTGACTCTAAATCTAGCCTGACTCTTCCATATCTTCAACCCCAAGTGGGATCTCCCACTCTTCCCAGCATCACAAATTCCAAAGTCTCCTGGTCAGCAGTCACTTCTGTATTTTAGGCTTTCCTTTGGTAGTGAAGCCTGAAGAGATGAAGCAATTAAGAAAGATGCATTGATCTGATGAGAAATACAGAGGGAGAAAGTTGGTTCAGAGCCTGAGAATGAATTCTTAAATTCTAAGTTTTAGCTAGTTTCTATCAAGCATTTTTCTTCTTTTCTTCAAATGTTATTTACTCAAGCCTACATGTCAACACAAACAGCTGGTTTAGCACCTAAGCTAATCATACCAGCTGAGGATCTGGACAAGTTACATTCCAAGTGATTCGCAGACTACCTACTTTCGCTGCAGTTTACTTAAGTAGCCAAACCTATACTGAGAGCACTCAGTACTTATTTCCGCTACTGTATTTATGTCAAAAGTATTAAGAGTTCTAAATATATCTTCAGTCTCCCGAGAGACATAGGTTTTAAAAGGAAAATATAGCAGAAACCAAAGACTCTCACTAGTTCTGACATGAAAAGCAAATAACAGAACTAAATATCATACATTTTTTCAATGCAGGTATTTAATACTCTGTCATGGACAACACGAAAACTTGAGGTTACTCTATCATATATAACCTGCTGGCCTAATTCTCCACTACTTTACTCTTTATGGAGTCCTGAATTAAAGCAGGATCAAATACTGTCTATTAACTGTCCCTTGATTCAGATTTTCAGGTGGTAATGATTAAACATCCTGAGGTATTGATATGCAGCCTTCACAACATTGCTGTGAACTGTATTTTTGAACCATAGGATAAATATATGAAACCGCATCTGTCTACCTCCTATTCAAGGGCTGGGAAAGAAGTAGCTACAGATTTGTTTAGCAAAAAGCTAAGGAAAGAATTGTTTTCAGATTTGCCACTTAAAAAGTGGAGGTAATGAATTTACCAGTTAGGAGAATCCACCCTATGGACTTGCTGCATTTTGTACAACTGGCAGATTCTCTGCATTGTCTAATGTTCAAGGAGTTTCCAAAGACTGATCAAGACCTATGCTAAAACCTGTCATTTTTCAAGAGAAGAAAAGCAAATCAAGTCACATTTATTGGTGCTTTTTTAGAAGAAAAATATTGACTTTCATTGCATCTGAAGACAAGTCCATTCTCATTTTAAGCTGTAACTCTCAGCTTTGAAGTGACTTTCTCAAGGGACTATATTTCACAGCAAGTGGATAGATATAACTGAAATTTTATTGGTGGGAAGTGTTGGGGTTTTTACTTATTGTGCTGTTTTTAGCCATGGCAAAGTCTGTTTCAGCATTCAGTGTGCATTCCGGAGTACAGGAAGAACTTGCTGTACTTCTGTCCCTGACAGCTCTTGAAACAGTACAGGCAACTAGCTGAGTCATTTTCCAAAAAAGAGAAAATGCAGTCACCAGTTGGATGCTACTAACCATATTCAATAGATGTTTCCCCCAAGTCTGCAGCTGAAAAAGCAGAGAGAAGGAAACCACTGGTAGAGACTATTATAGTTTCTCAGAGTCAGAAGATAGGATGAAATGCCAATTGGTTTCATGAAAATTATCCTCTCCACTAACATTCTTCCTTCTATTTAGGGAAATTTTAAAAATTATATTTTGTGTTAGAATTCACCCAAGGAGCCATGTGAACTCATTCATTCATTTTTTTCAAATCTTTACCTTACTGCTCTGATGAGTAAAGAGTGGTGGTTGTGATATGGTCTCTACAAATTATGTTTCCTTATACTTAATACTGTAGCATCGTGAGCAGTTAAAATGCTGACACATTTGGGCTTCTTTGCTAGATTGCTCCTGGGGTGCGTCCAAAGAAGAGGGTTACAGGTCATAAAACCTTGCTTGTGTCCTTGCTCTAGCCCCAAGGGATGATGCAAAACACCTCATTTATGAGTAGGTAACTTATTGTACAGGGTATCCTGAAAGAGGAACTGTATCAATGTGTCTGGAAAGACTTTACTCAGCCCTTTTTTTATTTTACCATGCATACTCTGTGACCCCTCTATACAGTGCTGCCCCCTCATGCAGCAACTCAGCACCTACTCCAATCTCAATGCATCAATGTCTTCTAGCAAGCACACTAATATGATATATGTGGTAGCACACGGTGGTGGAAAAGATGAGAAAGGAACAAAAAAAAAACCTCAAAGGAGGGAGCAGCATGTTCACACCCAAACTACTTAATCTTATTTTGAGATCACTGTCACCCTGTCAGGTGCCAGCCATAATCTCAGGTCAACTGCTCTGACAAAGCAAGAGTATCACAAAATCACAGAATGATTGGGGTTAGAAGTGACCTCTGAAGATCACCTAGTCCAACCCAGCTGCTAAAACAGGTTCACCTAGAGTAGATTGCACAGGAATGTGTCCAGGTGGGTCTTGAATGTCTCCAGAGAAGGAGACTCCACAACCTCTCTGGGCATCCTGTTCCAGTGCTCTGTCACCCTCAAAGAAAAGTTTTTCCTCATATTCAGATGGAACCTCCTGTGCTTCAGTCTGTGCCCGTTGCCCCTCATCCTGTCATTGGGCACCACTGAAAAGAGACTGGTCCCATCCCCTTGACACCCACTCTTGAGATATTTATAAACATTGATGAGATCCCCTCTCAGTATAACCAAGTCCTTGCTGCCAAGACTTGGTTCACAATCTTAGCATTTCTGGAAGTGTATATTGCGTGATGACCAACCAAAGTTAATTTCCAGATGGTTGTGTCTCACTGCTAAGCTTGGCTGGTAAGTGGGTGGGAGGAGATGGTGGAGGACAGCTGGTGGCAGCAGGCAGTGTTACCTATTGACCCTCATGGAGAAGAGCTTGGAGAACTGGACTCTCTGGGGAAAGGTATCTCACTGCTTGCTCCTTGTTGTCATCTTCAGGGTTTCTGTGGCCAAGGCCATGGCTCAGAAAGGTCCCTGCTGCACAAGTTTAGTGCCCCATCCACTGCTTTGTGGATACTCTAAATTATTTTCTCTGTCATACAGCCCAGAGTTTATCACAGATATTATTTTTCTTTTCTCTGGTCCCCTGCTCACCTAGAGGCTGCAAAATTTGCCGTCTGCTGTGGATCTCCTGAAAGCCTCAATACACTGAGCAGTTATTTTTGTCCTTAGTCTCATTACAGCCTTTTTCTTCTTCCATAAGCAGTACCCCCATGTTTATGTATACCTGACTGGGACATCTGCACATCAATGAACTCAGGAATGAACCAAATCAGGTCTACTTTGGCAAAGCTAGGGCCTTGCAAAAATCTCGTCTAGAAAAAGGCTCTTGTTAGAGCCTTTTAGTTTGAGCAGCAGGCTGAAGATTTCCCGTACATGTGGCTCAATACCAAGTGAACTGTGGGGTTTTTTAAGAACCATGTCTCATGCTCACAGTGGAGCTTGGTGTGAAGACTCAGTGACCATATTACAGTGCCTTGTGAGATGTATAGTGGTGAATTTGAGCCCTTTTTGGGGAAGGAGACTACACTTTCAGAACATATCTAGGGATTTCTGGAAGCACTGTGAGGACTAGGTGACCATCAAGTTTGACCTGCAGATAATAAACAGATAACAAAGATCATAAAGGATAGTAAAGAACCACTCTGTGGTGTTCCCAAATAGTTTTCCAAAAGTTAGGTATTTAGTCTTGAAGCCATCATAAGGGAACTTTTACAGAGCTGTGTTCGTCCTTAGGTTAACCACTACAACTCTCCTATCTAACATAGTTTCTTGGTTTAGATAATGTCCTTGGAGAAGGAAGGAAAGGCTCTGAAAGAAGCTATTGCAAGAGAGTCTTTGAAGTACACTTCTGGCAGCACTTTTGTTGTTAACAAACCAGTAGAATAGAAACAAAGGACGTTTGTTTGTGTTTCATACAAATCCTGATGTTGCAAATTAATTGGATTCCTAATTTTTCTGAGAGAGAGAGAGAAAGAAGGAAGAAAAAAAGGAAGGAAAGTAGAAAATACGCCCAAATTAAAAAAATAATTTTTAAAATGGGTATTTTTTCTTCCACCCATAACAACAGTTGCTAAATATTTGCCTCCACAGCTCTACTTGAGATAATTTGTCCTTATGCGAGAAGTAGCTATGTTAATAATTGATAGCATTTGTTATTTGTAACAAAAAAAAATCTTTCATAAAAATATTTCCCCAGACACAGTAATATCATATGATCGGATGACCAGGTACGTGAATGACACATGCTTGGTCTTGTGAACATGCGCCTCACCCTCCAATTTTATGTTTGGGTTTCTGAGCCCAGTCCTGCTGCCTGAGCTTTATGTGTTCTTGGCTCAACCTCAGCTTGCAAAGGCAAAATACTTACCAAAGATATTCTAAGGTTCTTTTCAGACTGGGTGTTGGGGAAATTTGATGGTATATTGCCTTCATTCCTCTTTTGTCTCTGATAAGCAGTGATAAAACAGTGTTGACATTTAAAGTGTTATCAACGGGTAGCTAAGTTGGTGCTCACTGAGAAGGATGCAGGAAATTGTTCCTCAGAACATTTTTAGTTAAGGTTCTGAAAGTGCAAGCAGATGCCACTACATCTGTTAAATCCTCTTCTTTGAGTGCATCTCTCTGACCATATTAGCTGGAGATTTTATTCTGATGGAAATAGCAACAAACACAGATATTTCCCCTTACCTCCCAAGCCTTTAGGATCTGGAGAACAAAGAAATAACATTTAAAAGATGCCATTATATCTTACAGCTTATTTGCCAAGTCCAAATTGTGCATATGTTTACTATTAATATTTACACACGTCATGCAGGAGAAACTTACTTTAATACATTTTGGGTAAATGGCTAAAAATGTGTGTGCTAACAGCAACGTGACTGAGAGACCTAGGAATCTAAAGAAATAGCTTTTCTTCTACGTGAGGAACGTAAGGGACAAAATGCATTACATGGTTTATATGGCCAGTTTCAGAAAGAGAACAGCAAAGGAAACAAGCAGTAAATGACTAAGTAGGAAGCAGCGTTTTTCAAATACTGCTTGCAATTATGGAATAGTTATAGATCATTAATAACCAGAAATGTTGTGTGTGCTTTGTTATTTATTTTGTGGAAGTAATTTAACCATTTTATATGTATTAGTTTAGCATGTCAAATTAGTTTTCCTAGCATTGAAGTATTTGTATATATTATATCTAGTAGTGGTATTGTTCTCATCATCACATGCTTAGAATATAGAGAATTAGGGTCTAAGAGTTGTGAACTGTGATTTAAAAAACTATTTAAGTTCTGTTGCTGATGTTGATTTATCAAGACAATAATCTTCTATGGCTGTACAAGTTCTCTATTTTTTTCCTTTTGTAGCATTGATACTACAGTAAATCCCAATGGAATAAATTCTGTGTTGCAGCCAGTGGAATAAAACCAGCACAGTGTTCACAGACAGTTATTTAAGTGCCAAATATCAGGGAATCTGTTATAAAAGTCCCCAAGAAGCTCTTTTAGGAGTCGGGAGGATAGACACATGATAAAGGAGACCCTGGGGGAGGGAATGCTTATTTCATACTTACACACTGAGCAATACCTCTCTGTTTAGTTCCTTTAAAGCAAGGTACACACACCAAGAAAACAAGCAATTAAATCTAAAAGAGAGAGATGGGATTACAGAGACAAGAACAGTCACAGCATAGGGCTCCTCCTTATGCTCACTCTTTCAGGTTCAGGAAATCCTGAGTCCCTTTCTGCAGAGCCAAAACAAAAGACTTGAATAATGTTGCTTCTCTCTCCTCCAGACCCCTCCTGTGTCTATAATTTAGGTGGCTTCTGGCGGCTGGGAAGATGTGGGAGAGTGTCTGAGGAAGAAAGCCTCTGCTTCCAACAGGTGCAGTTCCAGAGACAGATCACCCCTACCAAAGGCTGCAGCCACCACCTCCTCCTCACAGCCTCAGGACATGCTGGTTGTCTTGAGCTGCCACTGGACTCCTCCACAAGCTGATTGAAATCACTTAGCAGAAAAGTAAGCTTGCAAAGGCAGCAGGTGTTAAATTTGTGAATTGAACTCACTCATAGAATCTTGCGTGCAGGAGAATTGACATGAAAGACAGTCTTGCCGTGTGCCTCGGAATGGTAGCATGAATCAGGTAGCATGAGGAGAACAGAGTAATGGAGGAATCCAGGGGACAGAGGAGGAGGGAAAACAAAGGAAGAGGAGGAGAAGTCATGAGACATAGTGAGAAACAGCTGTTAGTGTGCTAACTACTAAGCAGGTCACCACAGGTGAGAAGACCATCGGGGTCATCAGAAATGCCACTTCTTTTGCTTATCAGTGTTGCCAGTATCCCAAGTGCTCGTGCAACTTTACTAATTTCAGGACTGGTCACACACCTGTATAACTCTCTTGCATAGGAAAAGTTTTATGTCTCAGGATTTGAGCCAGGCACCCTCTTCAGTGGTTTTTAATGGAATCAGAACCTTCTCTGCCTGTCCACATGCAGTGAATTATATCGTCCCAGCAAGGAGATTAATACCCTGTGATACAGCTCACCACCACCCATGACTGGCTACTGCCAGTCAGAAAATAGAATCTGTTTTTAATTTCACCACTTCTAGGATGAAGAAGAAATCACAAAGCTTAACTCTGGCAGAGAACATTGTAGGACAACAATCAAGGACAAGAGCTGCTTACATTTCCATTGCCATCAAAAATTTGCTCCCCTGTAAGCATGCTAAGCTATCATTACAGATGGAAGAAAGTAGCTCCAGACATGCCTTAGAGACAGTCCCAGTTCACTGTACAACCTGATATTAATTCTGGTCCTAGCTACCTTATTTCCCTGACTCATGGAGAAGAAAGACTTACTCAAGGTTGTGTTTACTGTAGGATCGATATCTACGAAGTCTACATCTATAGCAGCAAACCAAACAGTTCCAGGGTGTGTTCCCAGACACTGTAACTCAAGTGTCTCTGCTGTGCAACAGCCAGTGGCTGCAGGTTTTGATCCAGACTGGTCATCAGTCTTCCAAACATAGGCCTTGGGCATGGGTCAGAAGTTAGTATGGTTATGGACCATTTCCAACTGGCAGTTTGGATGAAGACACTCGGTTTTGAAGGGTAGGGTAATTTTATGTTATGCATGTGGGCTATACTGTTCCAGTTGACTTCAATGCCACAGAGCTGTCCTGGGCTGGTTTAACTTACTAGCAGAGACACAGAAAAATAGTTTATTTTATGTGGGGCTTCCTGTGTTAATGCACATTGTTTTGTATTAGTGCTTAATTTGGACAGAATCAAGCCTAAATAAATGTCCCTCATGCAGAAAGTCTATCTCTTTGTAGGTTTTATTTCATAAGAGTCACCCTGAGAGTTTATTACATTGCTGCCTCATGCATTACAGCAGACATTTTTAAATTGACTTGACAACACAATTAAGCAAAAAGTTTCATGCCAGTGTGGCACAAAATGGTGTATTTTGGGTCTTTTATTAAAGCCATTTAAAACAGAAGATGCTGAAGCTCTCCTTTTATTTCATTAAGCGGAATAAACATTATTTCATTATTTTTTATTCTCTTTGTTGTCCTTAGTGTGAATTCTGACTTTAAAGTCAATGTCTTCCATAAGACTGCTAATGATCTTTTTTCCCTAGACCATGCAAGCACTTCTTTAGACTGTACTTCTTTTTAATTGACTTGCTTTCTTCCAAAAGCTTATTTTCTTTTCTTCTCCCTTCCTTTTGTAACTCAGAGAAGGCAATTTGGACTGATTTCAGTCTCTTATAGATTTTGGAAAGACTTCAGAGGCAAAGATAGGACTAAAACTGGCAAAATTGATTATTTTAAAGTTTTATCTTTTAGTTCAGACAATTTTGACAATAATGCTGAAAGGATGTTGGAAAATGTCACAATCTGGTCAGGAAACTGCAGTATAATGTGTGGTGAATAAATAACACACCAAGTGACACTGATAAAGGCATTCTGGGGAAAATGATACTCTCAAAAATGTTGTCAAATTATTATACCTCAATTTCAGCTCCCACTTACATCAAACTAAGTCTGCAGCAATTTCACTGACTTAACATCAAGATTGGATTCTTTATTTCCATACACATTTTTTTTCACAAGAGGTGAGCCTCATTGGAGATATTTCAGTAAGAAACAGAGAGCTCAAGCTTTTAGTGAAGGAAGGGACACCAGAAGCTGAGGGATCACTGTGACAGCATTTCGCCTAAGCAGCCAGCAGTGTGATACCAGGTACTGGAGGTCTGGGTGTCTGGGCTTCTTCCCCATGAGAACTGTAGGAAGGGGAGAAAGTGAACTGAGGCATTTCAGCATCCTCCAATACTGATATATTTGCTAGCAAATATATTTACCAGTGCTTTAAAACATATAAGTAATTTATAAGCTCAGGCTGAGCACTTTACGTACATCTTGCATAAAAAGAAAAGGCTTCAAATATGATCCTTAATCCTGAGGACTTGGATGTAGTACTGAGATTGCCACTTTTTCTGCAACGCACTCATGACAGTTCTCTGCCAGTGTAATACCTTTCAGCTTCATGAGCTGATGTAGTGCAGCTGTGAATCAGGTGCAACATTCTCCCATCACCCAGCTATTCCGTGGGACAACTGGTGTGTACAAATAGTCCCACGTCAGTCCTCATGGGAGGGAGGCCAAATTAATACCCTTCAAGGATGATGATGTTCAAAGGCTGTCCTATCCAGCAGTATTTGGGATGATTGCAAAACATAAAATTACATTTTAACAGGCTTTCTGTGAAGGAAGTTAGGGTAGTATTTCAGTTTACCCGCATGCTTCCTGAGAGATGTGTCATTTCTTCTTACCTGTGACTTTGCTGTGAATTTCTTCAACTGCCACCTCAAAATCAAGTGAACAAAGAAAACTCCAGGCCTCTTAGGAATTTTCTGTTCCTTAATGCATGAATATGCTAGAATACCTACCTGAACATTTGTAAAGACAGGAAAACAGAAATAAAATGACTTGCATTAATCTCAGGTGAAATATTTTTGGCTGTCATGAGAACTGAGTTTTGTCAAAGGCAAATCTTGAACGAATAATAGAAATTATAGAATATCAGTAGATGGCCAATTCCATGGCAGAAATGTGTTATTACTTTGTAATAAACCTAATTTGATAACATCTGAATCCTTTTCTTTGCACACAAAGTGTACATAAAATGCTCGATCTGAGCTGATGAATTACTTTTATATTTTTTGCAGCACGAGTAAATGCAGCTGCTCTTTTTCTTTCTGTGTTTGGCCTCTAAAAGATTCCCTATCAGTACACACTTTCCTTTATTCTCAGAAGATAAAACAAGTATTTGATTTACACTGGCTGAGGCAGCAATCCTAGTGTACCATTTTTCTCCTTATAAGCTAACCCTGCGTTTATGTTACTAAGTAACAAAAAACTCAGAAAAGTGCAGACAGCAAAAAATGGTAAAGGCAACACTTCCGCCCTGGATTTTGAGGAGGGCAGTGGGTGCTGTTTTCTTGCTTTTGTCTCTTTGTTCACAAGCTCCGAGTTTGTCACCTGTTGTCTTTCATGGGGCATGAGCTTGGCAGAGTCCAAATGCCACACACTGCTATTTTCGCCAGCAGAACTCCTGGGTCTCTGAATGGATGTCTAGAAAAATTGCTTTTTATCACATTTTGGTTCACCTGTCTCTGTGGTGGAGGTCTGCTGCAATTGTTTGAACAGTTTGCAATGAAGAGGGCATAAGGAATAAATGTTCTGTGGCTCCCTTGGGAATGTAAGGAATGCATCTGGCTGTTAAATGTCTCAGAGTTTAATTCAAAGAGTGAAGTTATCCACCCAACAGTATGCACCTTGTCCTCAGAATTTAAAATATATAGTCCCTTTGGTTGTTCAGGTTATGCATTTACTTTTGCTTGTTTTTCACTCTTGAGTCCCCCAGAATTGTTCACCATCCAAATGAGCTCCCAAAGTAGGTGTAATATAATGTCTCCTCTCTTCTTGGTAAGTGGTTTGGACAGCTTAGGCATAGATTAGCCTTCCAGCACCATTGGAATTCAGCTTGAGATGGCTGAGTTCAGCCACACAGGGCTAAGGGAGCTTGTTGGATTATTTCGGGTGACTTCAGCCTTCACATGGCTGTTTGGTTAGCTCAAGCAGCACCAATACTTCTCTACTTGGTTTATGGCTTGGCATTCTAATAGAGCAATACAGCAAATCCTTGACTCATCCTTAACTGGCACAGCCCTTTCAATTTTAGTAAAATAATGGTAAAGTGACAAACTGTCCAATACTTACCCTGCCTTAAAGCTGCCTGCATAGCTCCAAATTGCATTTTCTCAGTCTATCAATATTCCAGTCTAATGGATTTGAAAGAATGAAGCACAATTCTAGTACTAAGCACAGAACTAATTTTTTGAGTGTTTTTTGTTTGGTGTTTTTTTTGTTGTTTTGTTTTGGGGTTTTGTTTCTTTGGTTTGGTTTTGTTTTGTTTTTAATGAATAACTGTTTGGATGTAAAGTGTTACAACTACATCTCTGCAGCTTCTTACTAGAACAGGAACAATTAATAGGCTTGTCAGACATATAGACCTAGAAAAAAATACTGTTCCGTATCCAAAATAAAACACTGTTACCAGTGTCAACCTCATTGGCTGTTTTAGCAAACAGATCAGGTGCTGGAGGAGCAGGGAGAACAAGCCACTCTCTCAACATGGGAGAGGACTCCTCTTTGCCAGGACAATGTATGAAGGATGCTCAAGCTATGCTTGCTTTGTGTAAAATCGTAGAACTGCAGCTTCTAATGTGGGTTACTCTATAGTAAATTACTTTTAGAGCAAGCCAGAAATAATCAGAACAAAGCAGGCTATAGCTGCTGTCACCTTCTTTCACGCCTCCAATGAGAACTAAATTCAATAAAACGGACTGTAAGAAATAGCGGGGGTGGCTCTGTTCCTTTTCACCTATGCCTGAATAACTGGCTTCACCCTTCAGCTGGGTTCAGCAAATTAGCCAATTGAGGGCAACAGCCATCTTCCCTTCAGGGTACTGGGAAAAACTTTAAATCCCTTTTGTTTAGAAGTAGTAAATACTGCAGAGAACATTCACAGCCAAAGCTGTTATGTGTGGGCTGAAGAACTGGGAAAGAGGCTAACAAATGATAAGAGTGGGGCATTGCCCAGTGGAGCTCTTTTTGTCCCCAAAATGGCTTTGGCCTGAATTCAGAAGGAGGAAATGCAGGATATCTGGGGTGCCGCCCTCTGGGTTCACCTGGATGCTAGCACAAGAGACAAAGCCCACTGGATGGACATGCCTGTGTTCATGCCATGTACGCTGGTGTGGCTAATCTGCGCGCACACAGCAGCCAGACTGTGAGTTCAGCCATGCAAAGGGAAGAGGCAGCAGAATGAAGCTGGAGGTCTGCACATCTGGCAGGACCCTCTGAACTGGCCAGTAGGCAAGAGGAGACTGGGAGGCTTTAAGAATCAGGTGCTGAGCATCACCTGAAGCCAAGGAGAAGCCAGGCACTGCAGCTACAGCAGGGATCATGGGGGAGAAAGCAGGAACACCATGGCAATGAGCCCTGAGAAGCTGGTGTGTCACCACAGTCATCTCACGTCTGCCCAGCCCAGTCTGGGAGGGACTTGGACTTTGCTGTCTGCACTCAGGCAGAATTTCTTGGCCATTACTGCCATTACTCTCTTTCCATCCTGGTCCACCTCTGGTCTGACACATAAGCCAAAAACTCACCATGCTTCCTGCAGCATATAATTCCATCTTTTTTTTCTTTCTTTCTTTGGTCTTTGCCACTGGAAAGAATGGCAAATTTCTCTTCAACAGCACTTTGCATTATTGTTGCACTCTAAACTATCCACAATTGTCTATATTTATGGTCTGTATTTTGTCTTTTCTCTGTTGTGTCTCAGAAACACGTGCCTGGGAGTTTGTCATTTACTCAAGACAATGATTTTTTTTTATTGTGTTATATTTCAAAATTATAATGAAGAAATGGTGTCTCAGTCCAGAGGTGCTGGAAGCTCATAAGCCATAGATTTTTTAGTGCAGTAGTTGATGTGGGGGTATTATTTACCTTTGAAGATTCCAGAATGGATGATGGATCATTTTCTGTGTTTATAGTAGGATGGCATCAATCAGTGGGAAAAAGTAATTTCATTGACAAGCAATAACTTAACAGGTCTTTGACTAAAAGACAAAAAGTTACAGAGTGAGTGAGAAAAGATAATAGGAAATGTCTTCCTCCAAGAAAGCTTATTCACATGAAAACATTTCAAGCAGAATAAAGCAGATGGGACTGGCATAAGTACGATGCTGAGCTCAACTCACCTGTCACGGGCATAGCCACCTTTTTTGAGACAAGTTACTGAACCAAATACTGGCCAGACCCAAAGTCTTTTTAAAGTATTCTGTACTTGCTACAACCACAGATTGTTCAGGAATTGCACAAAAGGATATTCATACAAAGCGTTTGCTAATGTTACATATTTCTGTACCTACAGACATTGCTCAATCTGCAGACTTGATTTTGAATAAATTATTTAGCAGTAATCAGTCACATTCAGTCAAGAATAAATCACTGGTTACATATTTAATTTTATTGTCATAGTTCATCTGGCATTATAGATAATCCAAAATCTGAGACACGGGCATGTTTCTACCTCAACAGAAGCAAAACCCACTTCATTTAATATTCATAAGGGAGCAAAATCTTTTCGCTTTTGTGGAAATTTCACTCATAAAGTAAAAAAAGACTAATGGCAGATCTCACCACATAAGGGTAATCTCTGAAATTAGAAGGAAATTGTTTTCTTTAAAAAAATAGTAGTTTTTACACAGTGGATAGAAAAAATGTAAGAGGAAGGTTGAGAAACTGGAGTGAGGAAAGGAAAACAAGGGAAATTCCAATTAGGAAAACATTTTTCACAATAAACATGGTAAATCAAGGAACATGTTGCCTGGAGAGACTGCAGTATCTCCATCCTTGGAAATTTCCAAAGTTCAGTTGGACAAGGGCCTGAGCAACCTGATCTAACATTGAAGTTAACTCTACAATGAGCAGGATGTTGGACTGGGTGACCTCCAGAGATCCTGACCAATCTGCAATAATCCATGATTCTGCATACTTCTGGAATGGTGCAGACCGTATAAGCAAATTCAACAGGGAATTAGACAAATCCATTGACAACATGTCCATAAACAGATAGTAAGGACACAGGCAGGGATGTGCCCTCTAACATTGCTGATGCTTATGGATGCTGAGGATGGACAAAGGGAATAGTGGATAACACCATGCTTATAATGTCTCCCTAAATAGCACCTCCTACTGACATAGCCAAGGGGAAAATACTTGGCAAAGGAACAGTTGGTCTGATCCACAGGACATACCTTTTTACCATTAATTCTTCTTTTTTAACTTATTTCTTGGCTGCAATACTACTGCTGTTGTGTCTCTCATACATTTCCTGCATCCTTCACTCTAGCCTTTCCTCTCATAGCACCTGTCTCAATTCCTTTGATCCCTCTGTTTGCTAAGTCTCTTCTGGTTTTCCCAAAAACCTCTAATGAAAAATAAGTCCAAGTGTCTTAAAAAGCCTGTCGTGTCTGACTGTATTGAAAATCCATCACAGAAAAAGGAGAGCTGATGGATTCCTCTCTGCTGTCTTTGGTCTCATGATAATCAAGGTGCTTTTTTTTTTTTTTAAACCTGCCTCTCCTTGTACTGAATAACTCCCACTTACTGACCTCTGCTAATGTATTGGAAATAGTATTGGTTGCAACCCTGAGGATGATTTTGACTCATCTGACATCACACCAAAGTATCCAAGATACTTCACTATGGGCCTCTACTGATTATTGGTGTACTCAGATATGGAGCTGCCAGAAAGCTGCGTATAAGCTGTTTGAATGCAGAAATGGAGGGGGATCTATGCAATAAAGAGTAACAATATGAACTCATCACATATAGAATTAGAAATTATGTTCAGTGATGTGAGCACGGATATATAGGCTCTGGCAGACTGGAATTTACTGGGGGACGTCAGACCTTTGTATTTTGGAATGAAGCCTATTTCCATCTTACTAAGAGAATAGTTTGCATTCTCAGTTAAGAAGAAATCTAGGACCTACCTCGGAAAACAGGATCAAATTCAATGTACATTTAAATCTTCACAAAAGATTTTTCATACTTTGATGGGATGAGCTAAAAATAGGATGAAAATATTAGGCAATAAAGAAATACCTATGAGCCTATCTCAGCATACATTTATTAAGAAAAGCCTATGAGAAAATGCTTGTATTTAAACTTGTGTGTTAGTCAAGCTGACTTAACTATTCAGCAGGCCTGAAGTGCCCTCTCTAAGAGGCATTCTTTCTTGGGGCCTATAAGAAGGATGGGGGCAGACTTTTCAGCAGGGCCTGTTGTGATAGGACAAGGGGCAATGGTTTTAAACTCAAGGAGGGGAGATTCAAGTTAGGCATGAGGAAGAAATTTTTTATGATGAGGGTGATAAAATACTGGAACAGGTTGCCCAGAGAGGTGGTAGATGCCCCAACCCTGGAAACATTCAAGGCCAGGCTGGACGGGGCTCTGAGCAACCTGATCTAGCTGAAGATGTCCCTGCTCATTGCAGGAGGTTGGACTAGGTGATCTTTGAAGGTCCCTTCCAACCCAAACTGTTCTATGATTCTGAAGCCTGCACTCTTTAAAAGAGCTTGACCGCACTCAGATTCCTCCTGCCCTGCTGGAGACATTGCGATTATCCAAGCTCTGAATGCCTCCTGGAACTTCTGCTAGGCTAGCATGCACTCACAGCCCCTCTAGAGCAGTCCCATCTGTCTATAGCATAATGATTCACACATTATTCCTTAGTAAAGGGTAGGGAAAGTAATCGCTCTGGGAATTTACAATTCCCTTTGGTCATCCACTATGCCAGAACCATAACAACAGCTTTCAGTATTGTGCTCTAGTTTTAATGGATTATCCTTTTTATTGCTGGCTGCAGTTGCAGTTCTCAGAAATAAACCAAAAATTATTCATTATATTAAAAAATTCTCCAATCTTCATTAATGTTGCTCTCTTTAGTGTTATTTATTGAAAGATTAAATTACTATTAGCAGATGGTAACTGAAGTATATAAAATGCAAATGCCTACAATATCAAGCAACCATATTTTACTGACAAAATTTAATATAAGTGCACATCATGATTGCTCTTTTTTTTGTGCACGGAATGGGGATGCATACCATGTCTCTCTTAGATTAATTAACCTATTTATTCAACAAATCGAGCTGATGCCAGTAGTTTAGTTAACAATATGGAAAGATAGGTGATATTGGAGCATATGTTCTGCAGTTAAAATGAACTTTGTTGCTCTATAATGCAACTTTTTTCTTGTCTTTCTTAATTTTAATGGTATACAACCAGAAGCTTAAGGCATATTAGAAAACAAGGTTGTAAATTGTTTCTCAGTTTTATTCTGAAGCCTAGATAATCCCTTTTTGTAGACAAGACTCAAAGCACTAAGATAATGAAATCTAAATACTTGAATAATACAGAGAGTTTTCCTTCTCTGGTCACCAGTGTCCTCCACATTCCTCATGCAGTTCGTTTGAACTTGTACTCCAAACTCCCATTGACTTCAGTGGGAATTAGACAAATAACATATATTTAGACCTGTAGCCTTTGCAGACTATAATATAAAGGTAATGAGAATCATACAGAATATCCCCATTGTCTCATTTCCTGATTCAGCAGGACTAGTTCTTCCTTTATGCATCTAATTCAGTATGAGCCATATGAAGAGTCCTGAAAACATTAGGGTAACCGCACAGTGGGGACCCTCCATGCACACATTCATTCTTAATGTACCTGAGGCTTGGGAAGGCTTCCTCTCATTACACAGACAAATGAAAAGTGCACACTACAGTGGGGGAAGCAGTAGCAAAACCAACTGTACTTTCTGCATTCTTGTTTTCTTCTCTAATCAGACAGTCCTTTGCAAACCACAAAGCCAGCTGACACAGGCTGCAGAATTATTCCTTCTTGCGTGAATAGAAATTCGTGGTGCAGCCTGGATGTTACAAGCTTGCATTTGCTTAGTCGCGCGTTGTTTGTGACAAATCGAAGAGACTAGCAGTAATGAGGAGATGGGGTATAAATATAATGATAGAGTGACTGAACTGTTTGTAATGTCTATATGTTGCATATCCATAGGAATAAAGCTGTAGATGATGAAGGAAAGGTTTAGTTAGCTAAACTAGGAAACCAGTAAGAAAAATCAGAGCAAACATTGTGTAGAAAAAAAAGTGTGTGTATATATGTAGTGTTGCTGTGTATAGACTATTTCTACTGTTTTAAGGCCAGACATAGATCCCTTTACTTGAGGGGGTTCATTAACATTTAAAAAATAAATAATAATCCTACTGCAATTGCACTGTTTGCTAAGTATGAGGTATGGCTTCATGTGGCTATGAGCAGAGACATGCCTGGCTGCTGAGCATCCTCTCCAGCTCTCCTTGCGTAGGCTGAAGCATTTGGACTTCTTGTGTCATATCCCAGGGGACGTAGCATTGAGAAAAGCCATGCAACACTGAATTTTGCTCAGAAAGGTATGGGTGGACAGGAAAGGACTACCAGCTCTGGAAGGTGTAGCTTCTGCTGTCTCCTCAAAGTGGTATATTTGCCACTTGAAATTTAGCCAGGAGCCTGAGAGTCCATGCTGCCACAAGGAAAAAGAGCTGCTGGGCAAGAGGTTTTTGTGCTGGCTGATTATAGAAAAGGGACACCATCACAGCTGGAAAGTAGACTGAGGCCTTTACTTTGGTGGAGAGTCATACTAAGCACTACGTTAATTCTTGAGACAGTTGGGAAATGTAAGTATTTATTTTTACTCTAAGTTCTAAAGACTTTTTTATAGTAATATAGAGCAGTAACTTTGTCTGCACCAGCTGAACAATAATTAGCTAAATTTGACATAATTAAGTCAATTAAATCCCTTCTGTCCACTTATCTGCAGCCTATTTCACTTTCAAACAGTTGCTACTCATGTTTTTTTTTAAACTGGCTAAAAGCAACTTCTCTGTCTCAGCAGACTCTACAGCTGTATCACATTTACAGGTACGCAGGTACAGCAGGTCCCAGGAAACTCTCCGGTTATACTGGCCATGTCCTCCTTGCTGTTTCAGTTGAATAAATAAGCATAATTTACAGTGATTAACTGTTGGATCTCTGGCAACTGGGCTTTTGAGTGGCTGAACGTTCACCAGGTGTGAGGGGCAATACCCGACAGCAAAAGTTCAGTGTCGGGCAGCCAGGGCAGGGGCAGGTGGTTACCTCTTCCCGCCTGGCTCCGTGTGCAGCACCTGCTGTAGGCCACGGCAAAACCGTGAGGGCCTGCAAAATGCAACATTTAATTCTTGTGCGATAAAAATAGTGTGGAACTGTAGCGTTTAAGGGAGGTTCTGGATGAATGGCAGAGTGACATTACCGGGGTCAATAGTGTGTTGCATTTTGCTCTCTGTCTACTGCACAACATTAAAAAGAAAAACAAGTGATAGATACTGTGTCAGGTTAAGCTTTGTGACTTCATCCACTTTCTGGAAGAACTGAAATGAAAACCAGATTCTGGAGCAGCTAATCATGCTGTGCTGAGCTGTATCACAGAGTGTTAAGAGTGGGACGAGATCCCTGGAGAACCACAAAAATTATATTTCCTAAGGCATTGTCATAGATCTCAGGACTTCAAGTGCATAATAATGCACAGATCAGACAGAAACTGTACTCTGATTATAGTGAGTTAACATTTGGCCAGCATCTCTCCCTCTGCTACCCTGTTCTCTGAGACCCAACCTATATGGTGTTTCAGAAAAAAAAAAAAAAAGACAAGAGGAAAATGATTTAATGTTAACGTCAGGTACCCATCCCTGAGAGAGATGAACTCCTAAATACCTTGCTAATTGCCACAATTTGAAGAAGGAATCAATCAGTAAATAATGTGACAAGATGGAGAGATGGATCTTGGTGGAGCCTATAGGAGTGGCACACTCAGTATTAGCTCAGAGTGAGGAGGTGGAAACAATCACAGGTTGTTAGCTTTTAGTGAAAAGGAATATTCTTTTAGTTGGGATAAACTTCTTAGCCAGACCTCTCAAATCTTAAATATTAATGATTTTACTATCACAGTATTAATAAATGTGGACAGGCACAGAAAGCTGTAATGCCACCAAAACCAATGCAGATGGTATTTTGTTCAAATCCTAAGAAGTGTGGACACTTTTTCCAGTCTAAGGTAGTTATATAGGTGTGTGACTGGTCCTATAATGAGTCACAGTGAGGGGACAGTGAGGATACCAGAGGCATGAAGAAAGGAATCATAGATTCACAGAACTAAGAAAAGACCCTATCCTAATGATGCTGATCATCTTTTCACCCATGCTCACCTGCTTAGTACTAAAGACACTAGTAGCTGTTTGATACTGGGTATTCATTCTTCTCTCCCTCAGCCCTCCCTCTTCGGGTCTTATCACACTATATAATGATGCTGCAGTAATTAATTCAGCTAGGTGACTAAAATTTGTCATATTTGACTCATTCCTCCCCTCCATCCCCAAATAATTATGTGGTGTGTTTTGTTTGATATATACAGTTGTTTTGATAGGATTTGGGATTATTTCTCTACATTGCAAAATGTCTATATCAGGAAAGTCAAGGCTGAAGAAATGCGAAATTTAAGTCGGGAAGATTCATGTCTTGGGAAAGATTCCTTCCACAGTTTTGACTCAATCTGGACAATATTTCTGGACACCATGGCCTAGACCTCCCTGACAGAGCGTAGGTGACTTGTCCCACTGTGTTCTCCCTTTTTGTGACTGGATATTTCTTGGCTCATCATCTCGTCTACACGTACTGCCTTGGCAGACAGTGAGCAGTGGAGTCGTTGGAGAGGTCCTCTGCTGAGAGGTCCATGCTGTGAGCCATCTAGCAGGCCTCATTTAAGTTTTGCTGAAGTGTGAGGGACAGGGCTGAGCCAAAACATCGGCTTTTTGTACTACAGCTGAGTGTGGGTATCAGCCATTTCATGGTACAGAAATTATAGTTTGAGTAAAATCATACTTAGTCCCCAAAGTCACTCAGATCAACGTTCTAATATTTTCTGGCCCAGGTTTCTTTATTTTAAAATAGCCTTACTTCTACATGAAATTGCTTAGTAAACTATATATCAGTCCTAAGTGAGGGAATACTCTGAAAAGAATCTCTCAGTTTTGGTAGGTTAGGATATCAGGATTGTTTTAGTCAAAATGAGAAATCTGTTTCTTTTATTGCAAAACTAGTTTCCCATTGTATTCCTTGAGGGGGAGCTCCAGTTAATGAAAACGACTCATGGTGAAATTCACTCAAGAAAAAAACCTACAAAGTAAGGGAATATTTTCTAAGGATACTAATAAGCCAACTGCTGGAAGAAATCTCTCTCTCATATATAACGAATGTAATTTTCTAGCCGATACACTGCTTTTCCAGCTGTCCCCCTTCAATTAGTACACAGTAAAGTTTTGTAACCAGGATTTCTGTGTCATTTTCAGGGGAGCACAATGCTACAACTGGCTCCTATACTCTCAACTCGTGCTCCTTATGTGAATAGAATTTATCAGCCTCTCCCAGCCCAGAGTGAACATTGCTTTTTCTGTCAGCTCCCAGCTACTCTCCAGGGAATAAAAGTTTCCATTAAGTTAAATTTCAAAAAAAATATTATTTTATGACACACAAAGAGAAATCATTTAGATCTTTTGTATTTTCAGGGATGTTATTATTCTCAACCTTTGAGAAAAAGGTACAAAATTGCTACAAATTCTGTATGGAGTACTAACACTCTTCTTTTTTGAATGTAGTACTGCATTTTAAGCTGCAGATTCAGAGATTCTCATAGTAAGGTAGAATCTTCCAGCCGTAATTTTTCTTCCTGGAACATCTTTCTCCTTTACTGAGGGAGATTTTGTCCTTCCCCATTTTTACCTTGCTTTTCTACTTTAAAGTTCATTTTAACATGGAATTATAATTGCATTCTGAGATTTAACTGCTACAAAATTGTTGACATCCAAGACTATAAAAAAAACTTACTGCATTTGCCAAAGGAAAATAGATTACCTTCACATGTCAGCCCAGCAGCCTTCCTCTGCCCTTCATGATAAAGCCTTCCTCATCACGGTGAACAACAGCTGTGTTTGACTATATGCTCTGCAATGACTACCCAGCATCATGTATCTTGCCTCTCAGGCAAGCATTCTCAAAATGAGGAGCAAAAGAAAAGCAAAATGCTCATTTACCTCCACACAAATCGAAAGCTCCCCATCTGCTCAATGGCAGCCTTTCACAGGCACCATGCACAGCTAGGGCAGCAGTTTCCAGCTCCTTCTGGATTTACGAAGTTCATCATGGAGCAAGCCAGCCCCTACTACAGCAAGAATTTCCCCTCTGGATAAGCCTGCAGCTTGCTCTGTCCTGCCAGCCAGAGCTCAGCGGGAGCAGAAGCCACTGCCTGAAAGAGATCAGCTCATCAGCTCCTGGCTACAGTGGTGGCAATAGTTGCTGCCAAGGTCCTGCAAGTGTTCTGAATGCAGCTGTTTCCTTTCGGAAGGTGAGTCTTGGTGGTAGTCAATGCTGTCATTTGTACCCATGCAGCTAATGGACAGCATACACTCCAAGCATGAAGGATATTGCCAGTGTTGACAAGTAGAGAGACAGCACAGCATTAATTGAAATTAAAACCTTGAGGATAGCTTTGTGTAGACTTCATAGCCCCAGACTGATTGGTAGCTGTCTGGACTTGATGTTTTGCATTGAGTAATAAGTGTTTCTAGGCTTTGCTTGTGTCTTTGTAAAGTGCTGAGGCTCAGGAGCTGGGACAGAGTGGTTCATGCAGACCTGTGAACATGCTTGGTATTGAATGAAGGTAGCTTTATTGCTGCTTGTCACAGTTTTTTGGCACAGGCTGGCTCCACCAAGGGATTCTTCTTTTCCCATCTCCAAAGCAGCTCCTTCCATTAGCTCTGCCATCTGTTTTATGTTGAACTACTCTTAATTATAAAGAGGCTTCTGGTGTTCCCTTTGGGCATGCCCAACAGACTCCTGTGTCTGGAGTGTGGAAGAAGACTGAGACTTCTCTACTTCATCTGTTAGGGAATGTAAAGTGGCAAAATTACAGTTAGCAAAAGTGAAGGGATAATCCATTTGACTTAGAGTTGAGAAAAAGGCTGAGTGTGACCTTACTTGTATATGTGATATACATCTTAACTTATGCATATTCTAGCTTTTCTATATGCTTCATAAGCTGGTATTATAAGCTACATATATACTAATAAATAAGATGTCTGGAGAGTGCCTGTCACAACAAATCACTGCCTTGCCATGAAGAGTGCTAGCAATATGGACCATGGTGAGACAGTGCTCTAGACTAAGACTTGAGCCTAATTAGATTATTGATAGAGATGTAGCCATAGTGCTCAACAGGATGTTTTCCTTCTAATGAATTCCCGGGTACACATATTATTGTATCAAGACTCTTGTTTAAATGAGGCATTCAAGTTCCCCAGTCTTATTCTTTAGACTTATAGAATATAAATAAAATAAAGCATAAAGGTATTTAAACTGTATTTAAATAGTACTTAGTCTGTATTGGTTTTTTTCATCTTTTCCTATATGCCTTTTTCTGATAATCTACCTGTAAAGGATGCATCTTGCTGAACCTGATGCTCTCCTACATTTGTCAGTATTTCCTGGCATCAGTTATTTACTTGACAAATAACTCGGAAATGATAAATTGCTTGTCTAGCTTGCTCTATAACTATCATCTTAAGTAGGTATATGATCCAACTCTTGAAGACTTTATTATCAGTAATCTAAACCTTTTTGTGTTCCTCACCCATGGACCTTTCTGAGACTTATCTTTTGACTACTAGGCTGTAAAAAGTGGTAAGTTAGTCTTTTCCAGCCTCAAAATCCTGAATGTCTTTTGAATAGGTTATTGGAAGAGTATAATGAGCTCCATTTAAAGTATCAGGTTTTGATGAAAGATCTTGACAACCATGCCCTTGAGAGCAGTTATACTGGGGATATATTTTGCAGGCCTAGGACATTTCTTTCCACAACTATAACAGAACCGAAAAGTTTCCTGATGATTCTCTGTAAGTAAAAACATGAAATGATTCTCTGATGACAGCCTAATAGTTCTTGCAATGCAAATCCAGACCTAGTCTGATCCTGGCTGTCTGCAGACCAGGCTGGAAAATAGAATAGCACGTTAACCCTAAGTGCTCACACTATCATAGTAGGGCTGGTTACAGCATTCAGAAATCTGTGAGATTTTATCCTATGATACTTATGCATCATGGACAAGATTTCAGCTTAATTTCCTTGGTTCTGTATAATTACACCTTAATAACCCCACCTTTGAGCACCTTCAGTCCCAGAGTCCTAGGTGTACCTAGGATCTGGCCCTGCCTCCTTGGTATTTCACTGACTTTGATAAAAAAGGTCCCTGTGTACTGTTCTCACTGCACAGTTAGTAAAAATATCTGGACCATGAATTCCTGTGCATATGTAGAGCCCAATAATAGTAAAAATCAATAAACAACAAACCCGGCAACTGGGAATCTAGCATCACTTGCAAACAAACTTAAATCAAATGGAAACAAAAGGCAGCAAACAGAGCTGAATTGTTCCTTTTCTCTGCAAAAGTGTGGCTCATTGGGCATGCTAGATAAATTAGATTTAAATATGCAAATAAATATGAAAAATGTAAATATTTCTTTGCTTTTACCTTCAGTATAAACATATATTCTTTCTGTGGATTAGTACTTTCCTCATGAAAATAAGCTGCAGTCATATTGCTAAAGACTTCAAAAAATATTTGAGCTGTTTTTCCATGTATTATGACTGCTGCCAATCTTCAGATTTAGCTATTAGCATGCTCTTCGAAGATGAGCACAAACAGCTGGTTACATAATGGTATGTAGAATAGAGTGGCTTTTCCTGATACTTCTGGACATGTTGTTGTGGTTCAGGTAGGTGACATCAGTGTGTTCAGACAGAATTCATTCAATAAAATATCACTTATTTCTCACAATATATGTGTTATGGTGCATGTGACTTATTTATTCCCAGACACTCTTTGCAGAGATTACTTATATTATGGGTCAAGGTAGAACACTTCTGGTTTGGATTTTTTGTTACTGTATTTTGGGTTTTTTTAAATGCAAATCTCTGTGTTACAAGATGTTTTCTTTTAGAATAAAAACATTTTGACTGGTTCTACAGTTGATTTTTGTCAACATTTGACTTTGGCATCCTTTTGTCAAGACATTCGTATCTTTACTTTTATATTTCACATGGTTTGGTCCACAGAGCATTTTCCAGACATCTTCCTTCATTCCTTTCATTAAGAAAGGAGATGTAAGAGTAGATCCCACAACTGGAAGCGCTAGAATGTTCTTGCTATATCAGAGCAGTACTTTGCATTTTGTATGCTCTTTTGCTAATAATTATACTCTGTTTTCCAGATTTTCACAGAATCACAGAATGTTAGGGATTGGAAGGGTTAGTTTTCCTTCATTCATGTTTTGTCATGTATCTCCTTACTTGTTGCTTTGGTTCAAATTATCTGCTTTAAATGGCACAATAATGACCAAGTCATCTGTGCTTGAGAGGAGCCATAAAGTCTTTGGTATCTGAAAGGATTTTCAAGTTCTTAGTTGCAGATACAAAAACTTTATATTCTCATTCTTCGCTTTCCCCTACTACTGGTGTGATGGTAGAGTTACCATAGAAAGAAACTCTATTGCATTTGCAATTGTACATGGAAAAGGAGCCTGGTAGGAAAGAGATCCTTAATCACCAATGGAGTCTCTCTTTACCCTGATACTCTTTGAATATGATTCTTCTAAAGCACTGACCACTGTGACTGAGAATACAAGAATACATTTCTCAGTTCTTGAAGCTGAATCACCTGCAGAGGGGATCATGACGCTACCTCAGGGAAGCCAGATGTATTTGATAGACAAGTGATTGGAAAGTTGCCATTGGTAAAACAAGCTGATGAGAAGGAGAGTTGAGACTACTACAGAGTTAGCAGAAGTGTAAATCCTCAGCTAAAAAACAAAAGTGTTATCATCTCCATTCTGAGGTACGACCTGTCCCACTCACACTCACCAGCTAAATCAATGCTATTGACTAGAGGCAGCTGTAATTTGGGACTCACAAGAACAGAAAGCAGAAGGTATCAGTGATGGATCAGTATCTCTTTCCTATTTCTTTTCCAAAGTAGCAGAAATACTCCTGTGTATTTCTTTTTGTGGTGACACATCCTGACCTAATGTGACATTTTGGCCTTCCCACCATATGTCTGTTTGACCTTATGAACTTTTCAGTTTATAATATTTCACCACCTGGCTCCAATCCATTTACACAAACAGGAGATTTCTGTTACTGCTTTATCCACCAGTTTCTTGAGGCAAAATTATCTACGAATCTATAGATTCATACAGAAACAGATGCACACACACTTGTAGGCACACACACAAATTTAATTGAGGAGGTGTACTTTGCTGTAAGTTCATTCAACACACTCTCATTGCCTCCCTGAGTAGATCAAGATGTTGATAGAGGTAATGGTTTGACTTTTAGAGACTGCATATCTAAATTGCTTTGCACATAATTACCTAATGCAGTAAGGGGAGCAGAACAGGTGCCTTCTCATGAGGCATCTGCTGCCTTATCAGGCTGGAGCTAAGCTATTGAAGCTTGAAGACGTTTTGCAGTTTGGTAGAAGTCCAGCAACCCCAAATGTCAAGGGAAAAAAAGTTCATAAAATTATTTTTGAAACTGTGTCTCTGTCACGCTAACACAGATTTTTGTTGCTACTCTCTTCTCTGATACATGTCTAACTTATTTGCTCCCCATTGCTGTGCATTGTCAGGCTCAGATGTTAGTTAATTTACCTGGTATAACCTCTGTAGAGTGCAGAAACATGATTCCCACTTTGTTGAGAAGAAACTGAGACACAAGTTACCAGCCAAAGGTCATACAGAGAGAGTGAGGCAGAGCCAGAAATTCAACCCATAGCACTTGCATTTTCAGGCAGAGCCTTAATATTAAGATGAGCCTTCCTTTTTATCAGATCATATATGTTTCTTAAAAGCCAATAACTTCTAGCTTGAATGCCTAAGGTTAGAAACATAAATCCATATTTGTGTGTACTTTCATAAATATCTTGATTTTCAGCTGCTTCTTCAGCTGCTGACTTGCCGCTGCTTTTGAGATTTTTGTTGATGCTTGCTCTGAGTTGTAAAATATATTCTTGAAAGTGGGAAAGCCACCTGTAAAAATAGTCTTCCTATATTTTCATTTGCAATTCAGAAACTGGCACTAATATTAATCTTGTGGAACAGTTTGTTTTCTAGCTTTAAATATGCAAATCAGTACGGACATTCATAGAAGTATCGTTGTTGCCAAAAGCTTATACTACAATAATTGCAGACAAATTTCTTTCATTTTTCTCACAACTCTTAGCCCTTCACAACCACTGTGAAACTTCTTTATGCGCTCTCTGAAATTTTAATTATGATATCTGTATCCTTTTGATCTACTTGAGATTAATGGGAGTAAACTGCCTCTTACTACCTTTCTAAGTGAAACATGATTATGCTTCTCTTCAGGAAGGCTGCCTATCCTTAAATCAAGACATTTTCCTTTTTTTTAAAGTGTTCCCATCTGATCTCTAAAAAAATGATACGTAATGCTTTACTAAAAGAGAAGTTAGACTAACTGTTCTATAATCTCTGGAATACCCATAGGATTTTGTCTTAATTATGACATTAAGCTGGTCCATTTTCAGTCTTCAGGGGTCTCTATTGAACTTTTATTCAGTGATCTTTTTTTAAAAACTACTACTCAGATTTTCACCTATTAATAGCTACTATTACCTTTAGAAATCTTGGCTATGACAGCTTATGCCCTTATTCCTAGGCTCATTTTATTGAAAGAAAATGTTTGAGAATCTAAAGTCTTATTCTCTATGAACAGAAACCCTGCCACATGAATCATCTGAAAAGCAAAGGACTGAAATGAGCATGAAGACTAGATCAGTTTCTTTCCTCTTGTCCTACTTTGTCCTGACCTTATTGGTAACTATAGAGAAATTCATGCTGCTTTTGGCTATTTGGTGCTTGCCATTCACAGCAACTTTCAGTCAACAAGGCTGTCAAACAAACTTCTTTTGTGCGCACTGTGGGATAAATTCTGACGCTTCTTCCCAAAAAAAAAGTTGAACTTGCCATTCTCCTAGAGCATGTGCAATTTTTTTTTGGCCTAGAAATTTCAACCCAGTACAAGTAATTTTGGGCCAGACATGACCTAAGGGCCCTGTCCATTGGGTTGGCATTTCTGAATATCTAGCATGTCAATTGGAACTGTTGTTCCTGAGCCAGTTGAGCCTCCAGATGTTTGGAAATCTTAGCCTTGTCAGCATGACTGCTGTGCACAATAGGGAAATCTCATATGCTGAAGACATTTGCAAAGGAGCAGAAATATAGTAACCCCCAGACAGCTATGAAAACTACCTTGCATCCTGATAACTCATTCTGCAGATGACACAGAAGGGACTTGTGCATTATCAAATAACAAAATTGCAAGGAGGGACAGTGATACTGAAGGAGGCATAATGTAAATGGTCTTGACACTGATGGAGCAATTCTGCACAGAAACTGATCTTGATCTTTTTTTTTCGTCAGGTTCAATAAACCAATGATACATCTTTAGTCAAAATGACAATAAAATACAATCATTGGGTAACAGTAGTTGACTTCCAGATTATTTATTCTCTCACCAGTTTTTATATTCTCTGGTAATGGCTGAGGAAAGACTTCTATGCTCACCAATGTTGGTAAGATATAAAATATCAAGGAGGCATTGAACTTCGTGTTTAAAATGTAATTAATTATTAAATAATAGTGTATTTAAAATATCAAATTAAAAAGATGCACCACTAATGTTATGTTCAATTTTATGAGCTTTCAAACATAAACAGATATGCCCTTGGACAAAACCATCAGCTGTGATATTGCTTTGCCTTCTTATAATTTTTGGACAGATTTTTAAGAAGGCATCAATCCTTTTCTCTGGGTAGATTTGACGACTTGAAGCAGATACACAGCAGTACCCCATCACAGCTACTATTCTTAGGATTTATGTTGCTAACTGAAATTCTGACTTTCAAAGCATTCAAGTTTTCATGACGAGGAATGTTCTGAAGTTCTGTTGCAGGTAATGGGTCAAATAAGTTTGTTTCTATCCTGGAGCATTTTTGCAGTGAAGTTTGAGGATAAGATCATTGTTTGAAATCTTTATCTTCTTTATTTTTTAGTTTGTTGGTTATACTGTCTTGCTCAATACCTTGTCCTCTTGCTTATAGATTTTCATCTTAGTTATGACTCTGGCCTTTGAATAGAAAATTAACATCTCTGCTTCTGAGTGATGATCTGAGTGCTCTCTCTGCTGGCTCCATTGGATAATCCAGTTCTCACACTCTCATTATTATTACTATTGTTGTTATTATTAAACTGCATTACTTATTCAGAATTAGGATTACCTTCCTTTGTAACAGCTTAAAGTGACCTAATTATGAACCCAATTTGACAGGCACTTTAAGAACAGAGAAGCAAGAGGCAGGTGCTGTTCCAAAGACAGAGACCTGTGTACAGAAGAGCCACACTTACCTTTTCTGTGGGACCCTGATGGTGAGAACTGCAGGCCGAGATCAAGCCTTCAGGTTCCGCAAACTGAAGACATTCAAGCCTAAGTATCCAGTTGGTGGAAGAAGCTTTTTGGTCCCTCTGCTGAAGGTGGGCTGAGGGCAGGAAGCTTTGGGAGGTTGCTGGGAGCAGGGGAGGAAGCTGGTGGGCCTCTGCTCTTGTTCTCATAAACACAAGGGTGCAGAATTCAGCCAGTCTCTTCAGGTAGCAGAAACCTGGCACAGATACTCAGGATTATGTAGAGGTGCATGACCAACATGGCAAAGGCATATGCCTGGAGAAAAAGCTCCCAAAAAATGCAAGCTACAGTATGTGTCTTCAGTTTATTTTAGTTATAATTTTTTGGTTTAAAATTAATTTTCAAATCTTGCTTTTCCATTCATCAGGGAATATATGTCCTGATTTATTTATCAGGCTATTTTCTCTATTATTTGCTTTCTCCAGTATACCTGTTAAAACTTTTCTGATTCTTCTTAAATACTTCGACTGGCATTAAATGTTTTTGCTTATTTGCATCTCTTATTTTGTGCCATCACATATGGCAACTGATTTGTTTTATTCTCTTTTCTTCTGTTCAATATATTTTTTTCATACTTACATCCACAGATTTTTATTCTTATTTCTTGTCAAATAACATCTGTGCTTGCTTCTATGCATTCTTTCTTTCCAAAGAAACTAGTGTCTTTTGTCTATCACTTTTATTATCTCCAAGTTTTTTGTGTGTGTGTGTGTGTGTGTGTGGCTTTTATTATGAGATACAGAAGCTGTTTATCCTTCCAAGATGCAAGCTACAGGGTTATAGCAATGGTTCATTTGAACAATTCACGCTGGCTAGCTCATTGTATAAAATTTCTCATCCACAACTTTCACAGGCTTCTCTTGCATCCTGCAGCCTAATGCAGTTCCCTGTCTTGGAGAAATAACATAATCCTTGCCTGAAAGCCATGCATGAACTGTCCCTGAGTAAAATTCTTGTGAGTCAGGAGCCACAGCTTGGCCATGCCTGCTTTAGAGTAGCTTAAAACATATGCAGACATCTCCTTTCATTTGAAACATTGAGATGTCAACTGGAATTAGCTCCTTTTACAGTAATTCATTTCTCCTGTATTTTGATTAAGAGAGTAATAACCTCTGTCAGTCATGTTCATAGTACCTTTGGCTTGACATACAGAGTTGCCCTTTCTGCCCCCTGGAAATTTTGAGAGTCATCAAGCAAGAAAACCAGCAAAAGGGCAAGATTTCTCTCCTGTGAGAAGTCTGAGCAATTACATATCTGCTACTTTACAAAAGGACATAAACCCAGTACACAAAATTCACAGAGACCCTTCCCTAATGCAAAACCACAACAGTATATGTGAACAAACAAAGTCTTACAAAAACAAGAGATTTTTTAAACAGCCTTAGGGAGAGACTGAGAGAAGACCCATGCCAGGTGTCTGTCTTCCAGGTGGAAAGAGCTCAGATATGATGTAGGTGAGCTCTGGAGACTAGAAAAGAGCAGGTGTATATGAAAGGCTTAAAATAAAGCTTGCTCTGCCTGTACATATAAAGAAATGTTATGTAGCAAGGGAGAGACTTGCCTTTTATCCCTAAAGAGAAGATGAGAACAGCGCCCGCAGGAATCACATCTCTTTACTGAGTGATGGGCCAGGGTGCACACCTGCATCAGCAAACAAACCCACTTTGCCCCTGCCCTTGCAGCTTTGTAGATTTGGGTTCCTGCAGCAAAGCCGAGCCTCTCTGCCAGTTGGGAAGCATAACGCAGCCCTGGGAGCTGCACTGAGGCTGCCCATGAGCTGTACACAGCTCAGGAGTTTCTGTGCTTTCACCACTTTGGAATGAGTCTGCAGCATGGGAGATGTTGGATTAGTCCTTATTCTGGATTTGTGTTTCCTTTTGGTAGAGATTGTGGGAAGCCTAATGATGTAGGACTCCGAGTGGGAAGGTGATGGGGTAAGTAAGGCAGAGGAGAACAGGTGAACACGTGCTGCCAAGGGTGCTACATCAGTCCCCCAGAGGGGTTTCTGTCAATTACCTGACCATACTCAGGGCATGGCAGTGTAACACCCATGGAGTTTTCCTAATATAGATGCAAGCAGAAAATATGCTGGGCTACACAGGCTGGATATGCTAGGACCAAAAATCAGTATAGACAAAGCATATTTACTATGCCGCCCTGTCTTTGAGGATACATTGTTTTGAACAGTGGCTCCAGTCTCTGTGATGTTCCCCTCTTCCTCACACATGAAATTTCCCTCTTTTCACTACAGAATCATAAGATGGGGTTTAACAGAGCTGCCTCCCACTGATTTTACTATAGGTGTGGCAGACGGGGTCTCTTAAATTGAAGACAGTGGTACTTCATTCCTGTGGGCTCTGGTTCTATCTTGGATTTGACTTTTATTTTTGTGGGAGAAAATCAGAATTATCTAGATGCTCAGAATGCACTTCCCCAAAGCTGCAGCAGAAAAAAGTGCTACTACACCTTCACTTTGATTACACAAAAAGCTGTGCAAGTTAAAAGGACATGAGATCTGCTGAATTGTAACTAATAAAGAGCTGTAAGGAAATGAAACGAGATCATCAGTGTTACTCAAATGAACTCTATTGCTGTTTTCATAATGCATTACTAGTTTTGAAGATTGCTTGGTGACTAGTAGACCAGTTTTACCCATTGACCATTTGACCAAACGAGTCGAAGTACTTAGGTTTCCCCACACCATGTGAACACCTACAACGTCAGCCCTGTAGTTCACTATTCAGAGATGAAATGTTGCAGAGTACCTGGTCTCATCTCTCTTCTGGAAACAATGATAGTGTTGGTTTCACTGCGCAGGCTGCTATGGTGTTCAGAAACTTAGCTGGTTTGAAGTTGGCTGCTAACTTGCAGACCTGGAGCCTTGTTTCACATGTGACATCCTCTAGGTCAAGAGTCTCACTTCAAGACATTTGGGGTAACTAGAGATCAATTTTGTAATGTTTAAACTTCATAACCATCTTACAGAGTTTGTAACCCAGAAGTAGGTGCTAGGTTACCCTCACCATGAACAAGGACAGTGCCTTCTAATGATTCAGCAACAAATATAATCGCCAGAAATATCAGCATAGCCTCTTACTTCTCCAAGACTTCATGGCATTCATCCACTAGGCTTCCTGAGGAGGTTGTACAAGATCAGCTGGTGATGAGCAAGCCTAGCACACAACCTTGCTTCGCCAGCAGCTCTGTTTTGTACTTCCCCCCAAAATGGCTGCCTTACATTTCAGAGTTTCCTCAGCTTAGAGGAATTTGAATGCTTGTCTCATATACTCAAAGAATATCCTGGCCATGCTGCAAGTAGAAGCTGCCTTTGGATGTAGGTCAGTGCACTTTTTCGGTTGAACAAGAAAGCTGGCAAGAAGAGCCTTGTAAGCTAACACTTAGGAACAACCTGGAAGAGAAGGTCCCTACAATTGCAGCCTACTCCTGTGATGATTTCTACTCTTTTATGTAGTATAAAAATGCATTGCTGCTACTTTTATTTATCAAGCAACTTAACATTTTGTGTCATTGCTATTCTAAACCATTAAAATCAAGTAAAAATTGAAATCTGGAGTGTTTAGGTAGCTCCAAGGCTTGATAAGATGTCTGAGTAGCTATATTCTGGATTTCGTTTAACATCTAAGTGTCAAAAGTGGAAGCGAATGTGACAGCTGTGAAATACTCAATGTCAATTTGCAACATTTTAAAATAAAGCCTGTGTGGCTTTGCAAAAGGAAATCCTACTGGATCTTAAATATAAAAGAACTTGTAAGAGTAGCTGTACTTGTTCCTCTTTTGTTATCCATGGATAGAATGGCAGGCCACTGTACCAGGGCAGACCATGTGCATTCAGGTGGCATTTTCAGATTCCAGGATGGAAACATAGTCAGACTTTTTCCTTAATCAGCACTGAGTGCAAGTTTCTCTTCCAGCTAATCCTGTAGGCCTTCAGGGCACATTGATTTAAATGAGCCTGAAGGTGTAACAGTAACTGGCCATTGTATAGGATACGCATTGCTAATTGCTACTGATGGCAATGATAATTACATGTGGCTACCTCTTAGAAGATTGGCCTTACCATTCACTTAAAAAAAGAAGACCATTATTTCCTTTCTCTCCTTGATGCAGGCTACTCTTTCAATGCATAGCAAATGTGGTGCTTTTCATTTTTTAAGACAAATGATGGTTTTGCTTCACCAACCCTATAGGTCCAGGCTGCTTCTTTGCAAGGCACTGTGATACACCACAGCCATCCAAAGTAAAAAGGCTTTTTTCTGTTCCTAAAGCTGTATTACTAGTGGAGCTACGCTGAGGAGCTTGTAACAGCTGAAGCAATTTTCTGAAGATGAAGTTAGTAATAGTGCTGCTGCTAGTCCAACCTCTTATGAAATGCCTATCACTTTTTTCATATAGTAGGGAATTGTAAATTAATTCTTCTGTCTCCATGGGTTTGGAATAGAAATGATGCCTTCACAGTTCAATGAAGTGGAAAGTCTTTCATCAGTAGAAAATCAGCCGAGGAATTGGATGGCGAAGGCCTCATACATTACAAAACAGTTGTTTGCAATTAAGGACAAGAGTAAGATGTGCATGAATCTGTCATGTTTCTTTTTGTTTATTTAATCACCCTGAGGCATACCATTAGATGGTTTGAAGTGGCATTGTTTTTTGTCATTTCACTGTTTTGCTGTGTATTATGTGTACAGTATATGCATTGTATGAAAGGACTACAATCTGTTAAAAATAGATATATTTCACATATTGCCTGAATCCAGATCAATTATCAGGACATTTTCACAGAAGCATTAACCTTCTGAAGTAGTGAGCACTGCTGCTGAGGGGAGATTATTTTGGAAGGTGTTAGAGGGAAACAGCTAAATAAAAGGACATCAGAAGAATGAAATTGATGTACCACAATCTTTCTTTGCAGTCACAGGGGCAAACACTGTGACAGCCTCTGCTGACGTTTCTTTTTCTGTCTCACAAGACTTACCTTTCAGGGAGAGCTGTGGATCGCTGTGCACCAGGACAGAGAACTTTAACTCATAGAAGTTGAATGGAGCCAAAGCAGAACTGAAAGGAAGCCACATATGAACTAAAAAGTCAGGCTGCTTGGTCAACATCAGCTCCTGAAGTCATACTACTGCCAGTTTTAATAGGGATCTCAAAACAGCAGGTAATCTTATTTACCATATGCTAAGCACGGTGCAGCAGATGGATGATGGCGTTCTAGTCTTTTCTGTGCTTTCCTTGCACTTGTCAGTTCAAGCCATGGGAAAAAAGCTGGTATCCAGATTGATAACACATGGATGCTCTCTAAGGGCTTGACTCTTTCATCAGTGCACTATTGCAGAAAGAATTGAAAATCCTTTCTCTGTAAAAGTAAATGCAGTTAGTGATAGCTGGTAGTTCTGAAGATGGGTTTACTGTCTCTGTCTCAAAGTTGTCAGAAGGTAAATCAGGCTTTAAAGAACAGATTAGCCAAGCCTGATCAGCTGGTAGAAGTGTGCTGTGGAATATCACACATAGAGATCACTTCACAGAAACTTGTAAATAAAGAAAAATAAACTCATAGGTAGAAATTATTATTAGCTTGGGCAAATCACTATTTCAGTAACATGCATGAGCCTTTAGTAACAAAATTAAGTCCTTATATGGCAATCTGACAGTCACTAGATCTATGTTGCCAAGCCTTTTAAATGATCTTTTCTTTTTTTCTTGGTGGAGTAAATCTTACTGATAGACTCTGAACAGTGATGCTGAAGTAGAAGACTAACAGCACTATGACCTAGTAGCCAGTCAGTCTCCTTGGAGTTGACAGATGTAATTAAAAAAATGTTTGAGATTACTGTTAGAAAGCTTATAAGACATTTATCTGAAGTCCCTTTCTCTGCAAATAAGCTCTTTAAAAAGTAAAATTTATCATAATTTAGTCTGTTTCTGTGGTCGTCTACAAATCTGAGGACCAAGTCTGCTCAGGGATCTCCAATAATTTTAAAGTAGTGTGGCAATATTTTTTTTTACAGACTAATAAAACAAGCCATAGCATTTTCAAAGTGAATTGGGAAGGAAAAGAAAACTTCTATATTCAATATCAGATTTTAAAGGTACTACCCAAACTTCTCTGATTCATTTTACACATCTATTCTTGCAACTTGTTAACATAGGAGAGTTTAGAGTGCAGCTCTGGAACACTTTGTTGGTGGGTTCAAGGGGTTTCTGGGTAAGTACACAGAAGAGGAAGGCACTCAGTGCTGCTACATCTGGAGATTGCGCTGTCCCACTGGAGACATCCAATGACTGCAAACCATTGGAGCCTGGAAATGTCTTCATGCTTTCCCTGTCTTTATGTCCTGCCTGAGGCATTAGGTATTGGCCACTTCTGATGACAGATCCTGGTTTGAAAAGACCTCTGCTCTGACCCAGTATAGTTTCAATGATGTTACTCATCTTATTAGGTTAGGTTAGCCTTCTGCTTGCGCAATGAACTGAAGCATCCCCATGTGGAAGGAGCATGAGAGTCAGTGCAAAGGAGAGGGAAAGAGCCTGCCTCCCTGGCAGGGAGGTTGGGATCTTGGCAGGTGTCAGCTGGGTTGACTTAAACTGCCATGGGATTGTAGGCTTCGTCTACAAGCCTATGGGGTTTTTTGGGGGGTTTTTTGTGTGGTTTTTTGGGGGGTGTGTGTGTGGTTTTTTTGTTTGTTTGTGGTTTTGTTTTGTTTTGTTTGTTTTTGTTTTTTGGGTTTTTTGTGTGTTTGTTCGTTTGAGGGTTTTGTTTGTTTTTTTTCACAGAAAAGAAATAGCATTTTATCTCATTTTAATGAAAGCAGGGATACATTTAGTCCCTAACCTTTTCTTCATCAAGAAGGATCATTTGTGAACCTCCTGGTTACTGCAGTCTTCTTAGTCATTGTACCAAAACCAGGAGCAGTGATTTTTTAGACTGTCATTAACAAATAATGCTTCTGCATGATCCTTGCTCCAACATTAGCTACTTTAGGAGAAGCTAGGCCTTGAACTTTTTCAAGTGGGTATTAAAAATCCGTTCCAGTGATGGCTCTATCTTTGGACTTCTCCAAGGATGCAGATAATTCACTTCAGTGATATGCTATTGCTGGAACAGTCTCTAGCACTGCTGAAACTTCAGTGAGATATATCAGTCTCTAGCACTGCTGAAACTTCAGTGAGATATATCAGTTAAACTGCAAGCAATCACTTTTTGCTAGGGCACTCAACCCTACCTCATGGGAGATAAATCAGTTGCATATGTGAAATTGTGTCTGCAAAATAACTGGATGCAATGACTTCAGCGCAGGATTTAGGTACCCCACTTTAAGTTTTTTCCATCAAGTTGAAAATGCCTCGAAACAGAATTGTGGATCTGTTACGAAAGTATCATTTGAAATCTTCACAGAAACCAGTTCCCAGTAATTTTATAGGAACTTTACTCTCTCACTATTGCTAACATTTGATTGTTTAGAGTAAAATAGATCTAGCTTGCTAAATCATGATTCCAACAATTCTCATTAGTATCAAGGAGCCTATACGGAGGACAAGGAAGCAATGTTGCTCCAAAACTTTATTTTCATATGTTTCTGAGTTGACTGATCTTTTGCTTTTTTTTTCTTCAAACTAATATCTACATGTTCATCTTACATACAACTCAAATCAAAACAGAGAAACAATATAAGTTAAATCTTTACCACGTGTATTCAGTCATGAATCTTTTACATTCACTCAGCAGCCTGCGTGTTCTGGATATATCCCTAAGGCATATGCCCAGTATAAGCAGGTGCTAATATAATTTGGAACTGCAGAGAATTTAAATAATATGCATCTATGTGACAAATTTTAATGGCTCTATTTTCCCAAGTTTACGGGTATACCTCAGTGTCTTGCTATAGAAAATGTCACATAAGAGACACTGCTCACTGTGACCTTCTTGAAAAGAGCTTCACTAAATTATCTTTTCTGGAAGCTTACCTGCTATGAATCATGTATTACTATATCCTCTGTCCCTTCAAAATCACTGCTGAGGTCACCCAGGATGTGAAAAAGAGACTTATCTAAGTTACACCCTTTTCTTCCTCAATCAGAGGGTCAGCTAGCCATGGAGTAAACATGTGCATAGTAGTGTTTCCACAACTCGAGTTTGAACAGTGACTGGACTGGCTTGTGACACTGAGCTTGGACCTTCTCTGAGGTCTGTCTAACACTGAACTGGTGGCAATACTTAAGAAGAACATTAACGCTAGAGGGAGATCTTCACAGAATGGCTGAGGTTAGAAGGGGGATCCAACCCCCTGATCAAGCAGAGACACTTAGACCCAGTTTCCCAGGACTGTGCTGAGATGGGCTTTGAATATCTCAATGATGGAAACTCCACAAATTCTCTGGGTAACCTGGGGCAGTGCTCAGTCAATCTCACAGAAAAATTCTTCCTGATATTCAGATGGTGCCTCGTGTGCTTCTGTTTGTGTCTATTGCCTCTTAAAAATCTTGGACTAGCGTATTGAAATATGTGACTAAAACCTTTGTCTCTCTTGTATTCTTAGACACCATGGCAAAAAAAATCCACTCAAATAGGGCAAATACATTTTCATCACAGTTATTCTGCTTTCTTTAAGAAAAGGCAGTATAATGTGTTGATGCTAAATGAATTGCTGATCTCCAAATGTCAGTCCTTTATATAACTATATACTCATTTCTGAAAATACAATTTCAAATTCATCTCTCATATTCTTTTATGCTTCAAATTGTTGTTCTACCTAGTTTAAATAGCAGCTGGGACAATCTGATAAAAATGCACAGAAATATTAGCAGTTTTAATCCAAACATTTATCAGAGCTGAGAAGCCTGCAATTTTGCAGTACAGAAATTACGAAAGATGCAATGTCTTTAGAGAACTTGAATGCCATAAGTTAACAGCTGCAACTTCACATAGCTGTGCATCACTCTGCAATCATAAACTCAAGTTATAAGCACTCTTCCCAGTCTGAACGCTCATGATCAATTTGAATAGAAATGATTCATTCAGGATTTGGGAAGCAAAGCAAAGAGGCTGAAATGAATTATTCACAAATTGGTCCTGAAGAGGTAAATACCATAAGGTCAGAACTTCTCAAACTGGTTATGAATACTGCAGCAAAATCACCATTAACCTAGGATTTTGCATTGGATGAGTCTATTGGATCCATGTATGAAGAACCAGTTTTAAAATTTTATTTTCACTAGGTAACATCAAAAAGGCTCAAGGATGTTACACTGAAGGCTCAGTGAAACTGAATCAGTCTCCTGCTCTTTTGAGCTTCTAAATACATTGTAATGCCTCTGAAACCTCTGTCCTCCCCTGCTATTCCTGACTGTTCCTCTGTGCTTTTTTTGAACCAGCTTGTCTAAGATATTGCCTAAATTTATCCATGTGCCTCTGAGCTGGCAGTTGCACTTTCCTCCCCCACATGCCCTGAGAACTGGTGTGGCAGTTGCACATCTCCCTCTCAGAACTGGGGCCTTCAATGGGCAGTTAACGGCTCTTTGTGGAGACGCAGAGTCGGTGGGCAGGGTCGTCAGCAGGGGAGGGGCCCAGCGTGCCCACAGCCCAGAGAAGCTGAGGAGCTTCTCGAAGGCCCACAGTCGGGGGAGGGGCGCAGAGAATCCGAGAAGCTTCTGGAATGCCCACAGCCAGATCTGAGCAGACTATAAATGGGGTTCCCACTGGAGACCTCCTTTATGTGGTCTCCTTGGAGCTGCGGGTCTGCCGTGCTGTCGGAGTCCCTCCCCTTAGACGGAGAAGCCGTCTAAGGTAACCTCCCGAGAAGGGGAGCGCCTCACCTCCGTGTGTGGGTGAGTGATAAATTACTGACTATATCCTTGAATAAGTCCTTGCCGAAACAGGCGAGTGTAACTTCCTTGTCTGGGACAGATGAGTGTAAGTCCTGGCCGCAGTAGGCTAGTGTTTATCTCTTATGGGCAAAACGAGGCAGAGAGGGCTCTGATTTGTTTTCTTGTGAGTGCTTATATGCACACTGTAGATCCTCATTCTTATTTCACTGCACTCCAAATAATCTCCTAATCTAATATCCCAACCTGTATCTTATGTTATCGGAGTGCTAACTAATTGTATAAACCCCGTTTCTAATCGGTTTATCGGTGGTACTTTTCCAGCCAGAATAAAGTTTGTTTTGGACCTTGCTGTCCGCCTAAACTTATTTTGAGGTGCCTCCGTGACAGTCTCCAAAACTGCAAAAGATAGGCTGGAGTTAAGCTGACTTTAACAGGAATATGTATAGTCGTGCCTTTTAGATCCCAGTCTCTGTGAGTTTTCTGATCAATGCAGAGAGATATTAATTTCAAATGTATATTTCATGCTTAGAGGTAACTGTGGCCTAATTTGTCCATTTCATTGAAAATATATCTCAGCCTTCAGTCATAGTTTGTAGCCAGGACTATATGAAGCCGGTAAGTACCATCCAAAGCTGTCGGGAATCTATCTGCTCACCTGAAGATCATGCAAATGTTAAATTGGGTAAAATCTCCTCTTTGAACACTATTAGGTGAGTTAAATATCTCAGCCTTTATGTCTGGATTTTGGTCGGATAAATGACTCTTGTATAGGAAAACAGTGAGTAGTATTGTAGCTACTGCAGAAAATTTCACATATGCTCTACCGTTTCGTGTTGGCAAGGCTTCGGAACAGCACGAAGAAAGGGCACATTGCTCATAGTGCTAGCACATACGATTAAAGATACAGCAAGACAAGCATCAGTCTCTCACAAGAGATTTAAACATCACTTATTTAGAAAACCGATGCTTCCAAATCACTGAGCAAGATAAGCAGCCCACAGGGAAAACTGGATCTTATTATAATCTGAACTACCAGCTACTCTGCTACCATAGCTCAGAATATTCAGATATTCTGGACGCCTTCCAAAATCTGTGTCCCCATCAGTCTTTCAGTCTTTAGATGCTGGCTTTAAAGTGTCTCCCTCCCTCCCTCCCTCCCTCCCTCCCTCCCTCCCTTCCTTCCTTCCTTCCTTCCTTCCTTCCTTCCTTCCTTCCTTCCTTCCTTCCTTCCTTCCTTCCTTCCTTCCTTCCTTCCTCTCCTTCCTCCCTCCCTCCTTCCTTCCTCTCTCTTTCTCTATTTCTCTCTCTAAAAGACATTTTATTGTTTTTATTTTTTTCGTTATGAATCTTTATGAGCCATATCATGTATAAAGCATGAAAATATTAATTTTCTGAACTAATTTCTTGTTACTTACTGAATGGAAACATGAGCTATATGTTTATACTAGGATTAACAACACTGTGGTTGGTTAGAGTAGGTACATATGTTACCAGATAAAAGCAGAGGTATCACAACTGTTTTCCTTGACTTCTGAAATATCATCAGCTTTGGGTGATGAAATCTCTATAACTCTTCTTCTGATCTTGTTTATGTGTAAGTTGTTTTGGTTTTAATAGTGGCTCTGCTTTTCTGATATATCTGGTTACAGTAATCTTTTACAGTCTTTCTAGCCTTAAAGACTACTGCAATTTAATTAATTATAGCAAAGTTCTGCAATGGAACAGCAATAATGTTCTTTGAGGTGTATACTATACCAGATTCCCAGATGGATGAGTTTTTTAATAAACTCAGCTTTACCACATGTATCAGTTTTCTCAGCTGTCTAGAAAACAAGTTTACACATGCAGCTCTCTCTCACACATTCGCATTATTTATCTGGGCTAAGGGACCGCACCGATGTACATCAAGCAAAAGTGAAAAGCCATTGCACATATAGGTAATTTTAATCCATTCCATTTTTAAATACCACAATAAATTTAATTTTCACAATAAATTAAATAGCCATATTCAGTTTACAAAATAGAATTACTTAGTGTGAAACCAGTATTTACAAACATTGTACAGTATGTACATGATGTTTAGCTTTGTTGACACACAAGCATAGAAGAACAAAATTATTTGACCTTTTTTTGACACCTGGTTGACATGCTACAAGTGACACTATGGTCCATACAATAAAACAATAGTGCAAACTCACCACAGGAACTCCGAAACAATGTAGTTTGTATGATACAAGATATTCATTTCAAATAATAAGAAAATAGTAGTATCCACTCTCATTGTAAAAATTCAGCACTGCGTTTAAAGTGTCAGTATTCCTTTAGCAATATACATACCAAATATAGCTTGAAAATCATACTTTCTCACAGCTTCACAGACTTTTTACATGATTTTCATGGCATAAACTAATATTCTGTTTAGGTCAATAAGTATGTCACATAAACACTTCACTAAGTGAAAGGAACACTGACGCTTTTAACGGTGTCTGAGTTCATGTTCCTAAATACCTCCTTTCCCTTTATTATTATATCTTAAAAGATGCTAGTATGCTGACAGTAAATTTATGTTAGTTACTACTCTGTAGAAAAAATTGATCCCACCATATATTTGGTCACACACTGCATATGTACAAGTATGCATGAAAAAAGTTACTTTGATAGCCATGTCTATGAAAAGTGCATATTTTAGCAGAGACATTAACTGCATGTCTCAGGTGCAACAGAAAATGTTGTATGAAGTTTAATTTAGGGCCAGTTAAATGTCCTCCCGGTGATCTGGTAAAATTTTTGATTAAAAGGATGAAAGAACTTGCGCAATTTGGTAATGACAGAGGTATCCACCTCTGGATGGATGCGTCCCTTGCTACCTGCCAGGCACTTGTTAAAGACAATGTTAAATCGCAAGCAGTAAAACCCTCTGGTGGCATTGAAGTATAAATTGTACTGACTTATCCTCGGAGGAAGATTTAGGAACTTCTCGACCAGCTGGAGTTCTGGCAGTGGTTCTGTGATGAGCCGGTCTCCATCCACGATATGAAACTGCTCGATTGGGAAATATTTTAACCATCTCTCCAAATGTTTTGTGTAGATGCTGGTTCTCACCGCCTTATACTTAGTGTTCACTTCGCAGGTATTAGGATCAATAGCCAGCTTCTCAAACTTGTAGTAAGTTTTATTCTTTCTTTCCTTACCTTCCAGCACCTGAGTGTAATCAGAAATAGCTCTTGTGGTAGGTTCCCTGACAATGATCAATAATTTGATAGATGAGTTCATTTTGTAAATCCTTTCAGGTACTTCCTCAGTGATAAAATATGCAGGGCTTTTCTCAATTGTTATTTGATGAGGGTAAGAAAAAGGCATTTTTTTCCGGTACCACTCAATCCCCTTGGCATAGTTCTCGTCATTGTCAAAGAAGTGAATCTCTTGAGAAGCTTTGACCACTGCGGGGTGAAGGTTCAGCATCTCCAGCAGTGCTCGGGTGCCTCCTTTCCGCACCCCAATAATAATGGCCTTGGGAAGTTGCTGAACCAGATTGTGCAGTCGTATTTGTTCCTTGGTGGCATTGCCCTTTCGGAACTCATGGAGCAGCCCTCGCTTGAACTGCAGAGCTCGCAGAGGGATTTCGTCCTGGCCGCGGGGTCCAAATCGACCATCAATGGGGCAGAGGGGCTGCAGTCTGCAAGCAAGACAAGAAGTATTTGTAAAAAGAGGGTATCTATTAAGGCAAGTTTTCTGTATAAGGCAGTCACATTCATGGAAACCTCTTGCAATGTGATGTGATATATGCATCTTTCAACTTTTATTTTGTTCTGACAGTGATTAAAATGTTTGAAAATAGTTTGATTATTTATTCTAGTATTTTGCTGTGATTTGGCTAACTCCCAACTCTACCCTTCTGCTCTTTTCAAACATAGGCACTATGTTTACTGTTCTTGGGTGTTCTTGAACCTTCTCTCACTTCCCACACTGCTGATTACTTTGTGATTGCTTTGGCAGTTTTTAAAACATTCTAAGATTAATTTAAATTGTCATTTTGATCTGAAAATCCAGTTCATTTAAGTCATCTCCTTCCAACACTTTTCTTATTTTAGCCCAAATTATTTTCAGTCCTTCCCCTTCTGTTGACTTTATTAGCTGCTGATCAAGAGATGGCCTTTTTTGTGAAGAGGAGCAAAAGGGATGAAAAAATCCTCATCTTTCAATATTTTCCCTCCTCTTTAGAAGGTGCATGGTGTTTTCCCTGGGATGGAATCAGAAAGACCAGGGTTCTGAATCAGGAAAGATTAGCAATGCACAGAAAGAATGTCAAGAAAAGTTTTTAAAAATGCATCATTACATCATTGATTTTCTTATCATCACTTATGTATCCTTCCACTGAACCTCATTTTGTGTCTCACTGTTTCTTCTTTTGCCCCTGCATTTTTGTGCTATTCTTTTATGTTCACCTGCCATTATTTCACCTGTTTTCCACTTTTCTAATGCTTCATTCTTGTATTTGATGTCACTGAATGCAAGAAATGATTAAGTAAGAAAAATGTTAAAATTTTGTTACTACAGAACCTTGAATAAGCTCTCACTTCCACTCCCAAATCAGTGCTTTAGTCCTTATACAGGCCAATATTGCACTGAAGATGAAATTGGTGTCTAGAGAGAGAGCTTCCAAAGTCCTACAGAAAAATATCATTAATAATTTTGTGGAGCCATGCTCTCCAAAACTAAAGATATGTAAGAAGAAAGGTTGCCTATGCAATTTTAATTGAGCTTGCTGTGCATATGTATTATGATAGGGTTTTTAAATTACATGGCCACATGCTATTATTCTTCACAGGACCCCTGCCTCAGCCAGTATACCAGATGGGCAATGCTCATTAATAGCTGTTTAGGTATTCAGTATTTACGGTGGTTTCTCAGCATGTGGCCCCTCACTCATTTACTGTATATTATTCAAAACCTGCTTTCAGGACAGAATTATTTATTTCTTTATGGCTTTTCCATCCATCACTCCTTGTTGGGGTCTCTAATTTGACACTGATGCTAGGACAATGGATGGCTGGGACAAAATAAGTTTGGTGCCCCATGGCTGACCCGCTAGCTGTTCCCTTGATTATCCAGATGCTGAGAGATACAGTCTGTCCAGACAGAACTGAAGAAACAACTCAGATGACATTGCTGGGTTCACATGAGCTCTACTTAAGTCCTGCAGGCTAATTAGAAAGTGTGATGAGAAGTGAGTTCCTGTTGTTGTTTTCTCAAGTTTCCAGTCTCTTCCTTTACTTTTTGCTATCTACTGAGTAAGAGCCTGACTTGGTTGCAATGACTGAAGCATTGCAACACTGAAGTAAACCTCCCAATAAACAAACAAACAAACAACCCACTCCCCCCAAAACCTGACCAACCAACCAAACCAAACCAAACAACAATGACACAACAAAACAAACAGAAAGCAATGTCTTGACATGACAGTGGTACAATTTGGTTGGACTGTGGTGTGGCTGATAAGAGTCTTTCTGCAGCAGCGAGGTGGCAGTTAAAAGCACAAGAAACAGAAGTGGCAAATGCTATCTCTGTTCTTCTCTTCCCTCTCCTTCTGTGTATTTGTTATTTGTTTTCAAGCAAAAAGGATTCCACAACAGCAGTTCCAGACCCATCTCAACTAATTTTATCTCTTTTGCTCAAAAAGACAGTTAGCACTGCCTTCAGCGTAACACAACAGCTTGTCAAACAGGGTGGTTTCCTTTAAAAGTAAATAAATACTCAAGATATCCTCTAGCCTAAGGGAAAAGACTGGATGTTGTTAAAAGTCCTTCATCAACACTTTACATTTCAGGTTTTTTACTCTATCCCCTTTCTTATCCTCTCTCTAAACAATAAAAAAAAATCATTTAAAGATCTTGGCAGTGGTGGTATTAAACAGGCTGTCAGATCTTAGTAGCTGAATCGCCAGATGTAACTATTTACTGTTGTATCAAAACATGTTAATATTTTTGATTCTCTGAGTCATTTTTTTACATTAAAATAGCAGTCCTTTGCAAAGCAAGAGTATAACATTTATTATATCACTGAAGTTGCTCTCCTAAAACATGCAATTTCTCTACCTGCTACAGTAAAACTCCACAAATATTCTTCTTGAGAAAACCCACCATAGAACAACTCATCTCAGGGAACTATATTTTTGCCTAATTTCAAAACAACTGAAGTACGTCTGTGCAATCTTAATGACAAATACCCGTGTTGTCTCTCCTGATCCAGAATACTTGCTAATTGTCTTCTAATATAGTGTCACGATCGCAAAAGACTATGAGCTTGGTTGCAGCAGGAGCATTTCAGAGCACCGAAATCAGGTGCAGAGGCCCCCCCATACTGCCAATGAGAGAGTCGGGCAACTCGAAAGACTGGTGCAGATATTCTCAAAATTGCCAGGCACAGAATTTCTTTGAGCTTCCACATGCGAAGTAGCTCCATACACTCAGAATCTGAAGGATGGTGGCCTCCCCTGGAGAGAAGTGCTCAGCTCATCCAACTTTATGACTCAATGAATCAGATAAGCTACAGGTAATTTCCCTTTGGGCTTAAGAAAGCTCAAAACATTCCCACTGAAGAGCCCAATCTCAGGCTATTAAATGTGGGCCATCTCCAAGTCTCTTGTTCAAATTGAATCAGCATAAATTAAGCATAAATGAATCTGGATTTCTTCCTGAACAATTAGTTGTTCCAAAGTCTATCCAAGCCACTCAGTGTCCTTTTTCCGACAAATTCAACAAGTCTGGATTGTGCCCTACTGCTAACAAAGAACATTTCCAGTTAATTCATCTGTTTCATGCCTTCTAGTGCTTCTTTCTCTCTCTCCTTCATAACAAGTCCAAATAAAGGGCTGCTTTTTAGCAGTGTGGTATTTTTCACACTGGGTAATGCAAGAGAATGAAACTGAATTTTACTGCTATTGGCAACATTATATATGAAACAGGTGGAATTCACTGCCGCAGGAGGTCAGTGAGTCAAATACTGTGGCAAGATAATTTTATAGCCATCAGTAAATTCTGAAGATGTGCAAGCACTGATAATAGCCTAAGGTTAATTAGATTTCATGCCTCTGAGCATAAAATATCCTTTTGCAGGGACCAGTAAGGAATTCTCCTTCCATTTACAGAATCACATTAATTTCAGTGAAGTTTTCACCTCTGAAGCATCAGAGATGCTTTGACCACCAGGGGAAAGAAAATATAAACTCTGGGGCTTAGTTTGCAATGCACTTGGTCCTAGCTGAGTACACAGTCTCCCTCTTCTTCTGGAGTGGATTTAAGCAGCTGAAGAAGGCACCCAGTGACCTCAGATAGAGCTCAACATTACCTAGCAGTGGACACTAGGTAGCTCTGCTTTCAATTCACTTTCAATGCACTGTGTATTCACGCAGCGTTGTGTCACAATTTTGAACTCAGTTTTTTCCATCATTAAAAAGAAGCGCACTATTAGAGCATTAGCACTGTCAAGCTGTTTACCAGCTTCTGGAAATCTCGAAGTCTTGTTTCCTTCATTCTTTCAAACAGTTTTGTTTGGTTTTTTTTCAATTCTGTCTTTGTGTGTCACCTGCTGGGGCAGTCCCAGGCCATTCTGAAGGTGACAGAAACAGCAGTGTCAGTGCAGGTAGCACTACTGTTGTGCTGTCAATAACCACTCAGAACTCAGCCCGGTCAAGTGCCAAACACTCTTTGATTTTCTCTGCTGGATTTTCTACGGCACTCCAGGAAATCACTTGCAGAGAAAACCCAGTTATTTAGCACATTCAACTCCAGAAAATACTGGCTAATTGTCATAGTTAAAATTCTCAAACCCTGAAGCAATCTTTCAAGTGAAATAGTATTCAAAACTTGACAAGCTACTCTGCAGGCTTATACTTAATTCTAACTACCACTGTAGAACATTAATTACTTGCTCATAAATTTAGAAAGATGATATATAAATACATCGTAACTCGTTTGCTGAAACTAGAGGTCAACACACAGATGCACAGATACAAAAATGAGCTGTGGTAATGACATTTTTACTGGATGCTGTTTTATTTCTTCTCTGAAAACAAGTGCCAATGTGCTTAGAATATAAATGGACAGACAGAAATACTTTGACAGGGATGACCCATGACTATTTTCCTGCTCTGTTCTCCAAAGAGGAGGAAATAACAATGAAAACCAGTACTAGAATAGACAGTCTTTCTATATGAGTGGACACTAAAAAAAAAAAAAAAAGGAAGAAGAAGAAAGAAATGAGATTCTTTAAGACAAAATTGAGACAATCTGAGCCTATTTTTAATTAAGAGAGCAGCTATGTAATGACTTACCTATCCAAGCTCCCAACTCTGGCAACTAGATATAGGAGACTTCCAATAGCAAGACTGCCTAGTACAAAGAGCTTCTGTCTCAGCAACGGCTGCTGTTTGAATAGCATGGCCCTCCATCAATCTTCAGGACTTCTGCAGTCTGCAGAGACAAAAACACATAAAACGCTCATCAGAAAGCAATATGCAATATGGGTAATGTTTAATCAGTTGTTGCAAGTGATTAAGCCACACTTGCAAAATCTTTTCAAACTGCAAAATAAGTAGTTAAAACTTTTTTGTTTGCTACTGTTTTCACGTCCCACATGGTAACACCAGGCAACATGTCTGGGATAGGTTGATAATTCTCAAGTGGTAGTTCAGCTACATCCGCTGTTACTAGGGCTGTCTGATAGCCATACAGTGGGTCTTGACTGTGTAAAGGCTCGTATTATAATAGGGTCTCTTTTTAGGTAATTCTGTTTAAGCCCTTCAGAATCAGCCTGGGCTAGATTTTAACAGAGATTTGAATGCTTTGCTGCCAAGTGAGGCATCAGTAACCAGGAGTTAGGCTTGCAACTCCTGCGCATACAGTACATGGGGACACATTTACTCTGTCTCTAGTTTTATTAGAGCATAAACTGGAGAGAAATCTAAACCAGTGTACTTCTTGATCTGTGCCAGCAAGCCCCTGATGACAGATCTGAGAAGCATGCAGCTGGGGTGGGCACAGTGACCATTTTTCCACACCAGCTCATCCTATCAGCGCTCCCTGTGGTGGGCATTAGCTTTACCTCTTCTGTGGAGAAACCCTTAAGCAACTCATCTGCCTGACAGCAGCATTGGTTGTCATCTCAAAACCTGATGGCACACAAACTGGAATCCATGAACTGAGCATGTACGTATCCCCAGATTTCAGCAACACTGACGCATAGACTTAAATTTTCTTTTCTGATGTGTGCCAGAGACCATCTAAAGCTCCCAAATGATCTTTGCTTCAAATACTTTACATAGGAGGCAGGCATGAGTCAAACAATGTGACCTTGTGCCAAAAAGATTGAATCAGAATAACCGGGAGGTCCCTGGACAAAGTAAGAAGGAAGTACTGAGTAAAACTATTTGTCTTTAGCCTAACTCTTGCCTAGGCATTAGGTTTGTGTTCAGGACTGCAGACCTGTTTAAGAGACTCAGAGCTGCATCCCTAATGCCTTCTTACGAGAACTGAGAAGAAAGACAAGTCCCTCCTTTCAGAGCACAGCCAAGATGACACGGTTCTCCACTCTGTACCAGTCCTGGGCTTTCTTATAAATATACAGGAGGCCGAAGTTCAAATCCCGTCACTAGTTCACAGGATGTAAAGCCAAATCGTCTACCTACCAAATGAATGCTTTAATCACCAAATTGATTCTCTTGATATAAAAACCACAAGTATAAACTGGAATCACCTGAACGATTCATCCATATACTCACTCCCTTAACCACAGACTATTCAATTTGTTATGGAGTAGTTTCAATAGATACAGCTTCTCTTCTGAATTTTGACTGGACTTACTTTGAAAAATTTTTGATGTCAAGTTTATTATATTTTACTACTAGTAAAGCTCCTTTTGCAGCTTACTCTCTTCTTTCCCAGTCTTAGGACTTGGCATTAAGCAAGACCAGAGTAGATTATTAAAAGCATATAACTATATACAGAAGCAGAATGGGTAGTGAGAGTGCAAGGTTTGACCGGCCACTGTTAAGCAGAGCCTGCAAATGTTTCTTTGTCTGCCCATACTGTTAGATTTTTAGCCCAGAAAGCTCTCAGGAGACTCCAGGATAGCTTAGGAGCTACTACAAGCCAGGGACCCTTCCCAATGGACAGCAATCATGCAGCCTGCCTGCCTTAGTGCTGGCCGAGTTTAATGGTGTGGATGCGGGTCACTCCATAGTGATTGTCTTCAAGGGTGGCAGAACAGTAATTCTCAAGCACATTTATTCTACTGCTGTATAGAAAGCCTTTGTAGGACCAGTCCATCATCTATTGATAAAAGAGCCATGCAACCTTGAAGCTCTGAGTCTCACTGAGTCTCTAACACACTTCTGGTGTGCTAATAATAATAGTAACTCCTTATACAGCCAGGTTATAGCTCAGGATAACCTCTCATATAGGATAACCTCTCATACAGAATATACTGCTTTTTGCATCGATAAAAGCAACTGTATAATAAGAATTCTTATCTAAGATCCTTATTGCAACAAGAATTATATAAAACACAGAGTAAAAGGAGTTTGCAATGTAAATGCAGAGACAAGAAGTGTTATCATCCTTTAAAAAATAAATGAGGAGCAGAGATACAGAGAGATTAAGTGATTTGCTCAAGGTCACAGAGAAAACCTGTAGCACCAGTGGGATTCAGTGTGAAATGTCTGAGTTCCAATCTCATGCCTTAACTACATGATAAACTTTTGCCTCTTTTGTAATATACTTTTCTTAACATCAAAAAATAAACATAAAAATGACATATAAATGAGGCATTCTAGACACTGAGCAAGGCAGAAAAACCATAGTTGAAGCTTAATTATTAAGAAAAATGCATAGATTCTATATCTCTATGTTGATATGCTATTGCTAATTACTCTTTTAATTAAGCTATTTAATTAAAAAAAGAGGAAAGAGGACATGGTGGTGATGATGATGATGATGATAGCAAATTTCCATAGCTTTCCAGTTTTAAATCCTTTAGTGCTACTCTCTCTAAATAAAAGTATCACTTCAGCATTACAACAATGGGTTCTGAACTTCATCTCTCAGAAAACATTCACATGCAGCCCCCTGTACATTAAACTAAAGTGCTGTCCACGTGTTCTCCCTTGTACCGTCTCTTGGACTCCAGTTAAGTCCTACCTGCAGGCCTCATAAGACTGTGGTGGTCATCAGGCCATAATGAAATTAAATTAACAACAAGCTCTTTCCCAAAATAGATTCCACAAGGTCTAATTTTTGCAATAAGATTCAATGCAAAAAAACCCAAAAACCCCACCCAACCAAAAACAAAAAAAAACCCAGCCAAAACAATGAACAAACCAACAAAAAAACCCAAACCTAAACCAGTTCCATTTCCTCTGTGTTTGCATGTACCTGAGTAGAGAAAACTTTTCCGCAGAATGACAAGTACTAAACACTCACTAGAAATGCGAATCTAACATTATTTCTTTGCTTGTTTCATTTTTGTTGTCAGTTTCAGCATCTAATTTAAGTCCATGGACGGTGTTTTATTCCAGAGAGGTTGTGACCTCAATAATACTTTCCTCACATGTTAGGATTTTAATGAAAATAGTAGAAAAATAATATCTCAGCTTCAGAAATGGCTACATCTTGCAATGGCTGTACTGAGATAGCTCTAGGTGACAGAAGAGAGGACTGAAGAAACACTTCTATTTAAGCCACAGAGTTAATACAACCAGAATGTGATTAAGGTGAAGGTCCCTAAGGCGGAAATGTTGCTGGAGACTAGCATGGCAACACTTAAATGAAATGGAAAGAAGAAAAGGAAGAAATGAAAATTCTGGAACACATTATAAGCTGCACAAAGTTTTCTGTAAGGAATGCATACTTTTAAACTTAACAAGAAGCTGGAAGGCAAGATAAAATGTAATCCAAAATGACAAGATTTTAACAGTTATTTGAGGCAAATAAGGGTGTTTTTAAAAAAATGTTGCTCTCTGTTAGGGATGACAGCTGAACTGGCATATAAGCTCCTGAGTGGTAGGAAGAGGTTTAGGAAAGCCACAGGCAGAAATCTCTTGGTAGCTGGATGCTGAATGTGGAACCTCCTACCAAAAGAGATGATGGTATACTACTGCACATCTCTAGTGGGCTTATATCAGAAATATCTGTCTTCAACAATCTAGTTAAACATGCATATAAGAAAAGTCCCTTCCTGGATATCCAAGAGAGTCACGATGCACAAAGAAGACCACAAACGATTCACATTGTGGAATGCATAATTTTTAGAAATGAAAGTGTGTGCAACGTCATGTAGAGAAAAAAAATGTAAAGTGGTTTGTGATTTCAGATGCACAGCTGATCTAACTTGTTAGATTGACATAGTAAAGTTAAATAAAGAACCTTCATTTAGCACTAGAAAGTAGCCTTATCACCTTATCAGTGTGTTGACGTGAATGCCTCACCCAACCCCACTCCCCATATTCCCATACTGGCTGGTGAGACGACTGGGGTTATTGAGCGAATTGCCAAGAGAAGACAGTACAACTATGTAGAACTCTGATGATAATACCAACTGGAAAACAGATGAACTGTTCCCGACAAGATGAAGTGATCATGGATAAAGGAAGATATTGCATGTTCTGGCCAAATAATGTGAATTTTCAGTGAACTATTGTAGAAGTCAGTTTAGGTTCAAGTTAGGTCAAAGTCACATGAGGACAAGAAAACAGAAAAAGCATACCAATAATGATGGTATTACTGATAAAAGTCTGAATCTGATAACACCATAAATTGTGCAGAAGCACTGAAAACAGAAGCTGTTCCTATAATCAACTATTCCAAATAAACAGACAATGAGACAACAAGATCACCAGGAACTTATTTGAAAATGTTCAGAGGCAAAATTTTTGGACATGTGAAACAGAGATGAGAAGATGCTATTGATAAATGAAAAACATATGGTTGATTATAGAGAGACATAAGAAAGAAAAGCAACATATAATCCTTTGGCAAACAGACTGAAAAGATACAGTCATGATGGAATGATGTGATTAATCAAAGTGAAGTACAAACCACATGGAAATATGCACAAAGGAGGCTGAAAAAATAATAGGTTTTTTTTTTTAGTTTAATTTATCAATCAGTTACTGTAAACTTTTTAAATTTTGCACACCAGCAGGGGTCATCTGTTGACCAACAAATATTTGTCTTCATACACTGCAAAAAGATCTTTGAGTTTGTGTAGCATTTAAATACAGTGACTGAGAAAACAAGTCAGGGAACTGGTCACTTGGCACATTTCCATTTCTCTCGATTTTGTATTATGTTTCTTGAATGTTAGCTACAGCTTCTTGCATTTGTCACTGTGCGTAAAATTAATATAAATCAAGCACTTAGACGTTTTCTGGGGTAGGAAATCACACAGCATTTGGGAAATGAGGGAATTCATACCTCAAATTTTGTGCATCAGCTCATCAGCTCATGATCTTCTTCATGGTCTGGCTGGAATAGCCAGTCATGCTCCTGCTCCTTCTTTAGCCTCCTCCAGGTCCTCCCCCTTCTGCAATCTCACCACTGATGAAGGTCTACGCTAGTGGCAAGGAAACCTTACAGTCCCACTGTACTTCTTCCCGAGAACCCTTCACTTCAATGTCTTAATTGCAACAGTACCACAGCACCATATGGACCGTATTAAAGAGCTAGAATAACCGTGATAAAGTAGAACAGGATTTTTCATTCTTAATAGCATGGAATAGCCTAAGAACAGATAAAATTCTTCCCCTTTTTGACATAGTAAAATGAAATGGATAATGGAAACTGCAAGCTTTGAAAATACCATTTTTCTGAGGGAATGGGAAAGTGCTGAGCCTGCAGAAATGGAATTTGGATTTTTTTAAAAATTTTCCTTAATGGTTGATATTTTCAATATCAAAAAGAAATTTAATTCTGATGATTAATTACAGTGTTTCAATTTTTTCTCTCTAGCATGAGAGTGAGATGGGATGAAATAAGATTAAGGCATACTTGCTCAATTCAGGTTGTGAAGGAAGAAAATATGGAAATACTTTCACAACATAGAACAAGTTCACAAATTCAGGTAAATGTTCCTGTGTATTAAACATGTCCTTTTCTCCTCATGACTAATATTGACTGAAACAGTGGAGAAGAAAATGTCAGCAAAGCTGACAGAAAACAGTAAGTTATGCAAATAAATTCCAATATAAAGATTTCCTTTAATCTTATGCCACAGCTGTGCCAATAACTTAAAAATATCTCTCTTCTTTTTTTTTTTTTATCTGCTATTGTAGAGTTTTGACATTCAGGTTCAGCCTTTAAGATGCCCTTGAAGCCAATTCTTTGTGCAAAGAAGTGGTAAAATCTTTTCTCCATAAAGACTGCTTTACTCTGGGAGATCAGCCACAAAATCAGCGCCTGTGTATGGATAGTAGATAAGAAAACATATGTTCATTTCACAGAAGCTAGCACACTGTCAGTGTTGAGAGAGCATTTGTGATTCATAACCCCAAGCCCATCACAGCTGGCTTGGGTGGTGCACCCAGGCATCTGGGTTCTCTCAAGACTATAGAGAGTGGTAATGTCTATTTAGTCTACTCACTGACCACGGGACATTTAACTCCAGACACCCTCAAGACTCATCTATCCATAGTTTTACTATCTCTAGGTGGCTGAGGTGTTAAGTGACAACAGCACAGAAGGCCATAACGAGTTCTTTATCACATTGCTTTCTCAGCCTGACCCCTTTGGGTTTTTTTTTGCATCTTACTGAAAGACATTGAGCAAGATGGTGTTGGTAAGAGAGAAACAACTCCAAAGCTTGCTGTTGCCTTTGAGGTGCCCTGTGCCAAACAGATCTGCTGCCAGATTGTCAGAGTAGTTAGGAATCTCAGACGCTTTGATGCCCTTGAGGTCTCAGACACATCTGCTTAGAAAAACTGCCTTATTGCATCTGAGCTGGCGAGGCAGGCGGCCACGTTCTGTTGAATGATGACTAGGTTGCCATGATCCATGCTTAGCTACAATGCTCCAGGAACACTTCCAAGCACATAGATCTTAATTGGACTTCATTAGTCCAAAATACAGATGCCTGTCTCCTTGCCAGCATCCTGAGTATATTACCCTGCACTGCTCTTCATAGAGTACGAAATTAATCTGGTAGGGTTAGCCCTTTTCTTCAAATTAATGGTGTTTCCCCAGTTACTTCCCTCCTTTTCTTCTGAAATGATCATCTTCCTTGTCTGCTCCAGTTTTCAGGAACAGTGGAGCTGATGACATCAAGATAGAAAACCTGTGGAACTGCAATTCTGACTGCAGAAAGTTTATAAAAGATACTAAATTCACAGTCTTCAAAAGAGAGTATCGGCCTTGTTTCTTCCAGCTGGCATTACAACAGCTGCAACCAAAAATAGCGATCGAAAAAGGAGGTTGAGGACCAAAATGCAGTGAAATGGAAGAGAGGGGAGAAATGACTGCAAAAGTCAAAAGAGAAATCACAAAGGTAGGCCAATGGAGCTGTCACCTTAGGAGTAAGCAGTCTGTCAGATCTGGGAAAGATTTAAACAAGAAAATTATGAGTCTTCAGAGAGAAAGGTAAGCAGGTAGATATCCAGAGCTTTCTTCTTCCCTCCTTTATTTAGAGTCCAATCAATCTTTGTCATGAACAGTTTCACTGCATTGAGTGGGATATGAAGGCAGGCAGTTACTGCTTAATATGATTCAATGTGAAATAAAATTACATCTTTTCACATACTTGTAATTTTAAAATGTTCTTTTCCATTACTTTGAGTCATGCTTGTAGACACCTTTTTTATTTTCCTGGAAAAAGTTGCCCTTTCCCAAATAATTTCATACGTGAAATAAGACATATGAAAGACTGTTTGAAGGTTATTTAATTAATTAAAATGGGTAGACAATTTAAGTTAATTATCCTCTTAGCTATTATGGTGGCAAAATCTAGATGGTCTTCTGCAGCTCCTTACAGCTTTGTTTTCTGTGGCTTTCCTTTAGAAAAGCAGCAAAACTGACTTAAATGCAAAACATTACTAGGAGTCAAAAACATTGATGAGAAAACTAACAACAAAAATTTAACCAAGCTGCAAATATATTTTGCTGGTACACTGCATTTACAATAAGAAACACCAAAGGAGATTTTTGCTCATGGCTTCTACTACCCAGTGAGAAAAAACTCCAATGTATGAGATATCACCCCCGCCCCCGCCATGCATCTACAGATATGTTACGAAAAAATAATTTGGGTGAGTCTGAACATTTTTTTTCGGGCTAACCTTAGTTCTTCCTTCTCAGGCCAGATACATTGGCCTAGCTACACTTCTGCCAACCCCCATGCTACGTGTGCTGCAGTTGTGCCTACTGCCTGCACAGCTGTGTCTTGCTCTGGCCGCTAAACTCGAGTAAGCAGCAGTGATAAAAGTCCTTTTTCCTAATATCAATGCAAATGTCCAGGTGCAGTGAGATGACACTGCAAATACAGCAAAACAATTAAATAGGATGTAGTCCTGTACTCCTTCAGCTTCTGTGATTCTGTGATCTGCTTCTTATGCAGCCCCAGCATCGCCTGAATGACCTGTGGAGCAGGCAGCTTTCTCTTGCCCACTTGCATATCTTTATGTAGTACACTTTCTCGTCTCTTTTCTCTTGTCCAAACACATTCTGGACTACCCCATTACTAGTGAATGGATATCACACTGTCTAATATGGAGCACCTACATTTGTTCTGGATCAGTAGCGTCTCTGTCTTTTACTCAGACCTTTAATCTGAGAAATACTCAGCTCACACTACTCTCTGAAACCTCATATTCAGGCTAAATTTCATGTTTTCTTTCTGCATAAATGTTCCAAAGATAAAATCTGTTATATACCTATATATCTACTATTTTCCCATGGGTTCCCTTCACCATTTTATCTGACCTACTGCGGTGGTATTTTCTCTGGCCTTGACCAGTATAACTGTGCTCCATTCATATCCATTCTGAACAGCACTGCAAAGACAATTCTTCCAGTCTGTCTCTCTCTCACATCTATATGGGCACCCTTTTATTACCTTCCCATTTTCTCTGTCATACTTTTCTGTGTATTTCTGTGTCTGGGTATTCCATGGGGTTTCTACTGGGGGAACAAGGGAAAAGAGCATTTAAAAACTTGACCCCAAAGACCACTTAGTTATTTTTCAGAATGCAGTGTCTAGGTGCTTCCCCTGTAAGTCCTGACCACATCTTCCTAAGAAGTGCTACCTATTTTAATGTGGAAATCTAAGTGAAAATATCAATGCCAGTTTAACCAGGAATGTGCTACAATGCCTCCATGAGAGAGGGAGACAAATTAACACTTTTGCTCTGACAACAAAAAAGCTGCGATTTTCTGCTGTGCATGTGTTTTAAAGGCCGCTATTGCACTGCTATATTGGCCCAAGTGGCAGCTCACAGCCCGCATCTGGGTGGAAAAGAAAGGGGAAACAAGGAGAGACAGCTCGTGTCTGCAGCAGCCAGGTGCTACAGAGCTGCACAGTGCTGGAGTGTTCCCCAGAAATGAGCTTCTCTGCTCACTAAGCAGTCCTGCTTCCCTTGCACAGCCCATTCATCTTCCTCCCATTGGGCAACATGAGCTGGAGAAATAACTGCTGTCTTGCGGCTGTATTCACTCTCTTACACGTACCCAGCCTGGCAAATATGCCTGCTCCATGGTTTTAAATTAAAGAAATAAAACCACAGAAAGTCAACCAAAGCCTCTTTGCACATGCTTTACTGGTGGGTCTCCGAAGCAAGAAAGACACCAGCAGAGAGAGGTGTGTGCTTCTGATCCTCACTGGCAATCACACCTGAGAAATTATAGAAAGGCTGCTCCTCTGTTGGCATGAGATTCCTTGTCTCTCTCTTTTAGAGTATCATTTTAGACAATATTTTTCAGTGCACTATTCATGGTCCTTATACTGATTTAATGCTAATGCAGTTTGATTGACTTGGTGGACTTAACCTAACCTGAGCTCCATGGAATTGAGAGGATCTAACCCTTTCTCTACGGGTGCTTATGACTTAGTATCCCATTCCTAGAGATGATTTTTTTTTTTTTAATGACCCATCATAAAGACAGTCTCCACGTGGACTGTTCATATTTTTGCATATGGACACATTTTGTCTGCATGGTAAAATATGCCAGAAATGATGCCACTAGAAGAGGCTGTCACTTGTCTGCCACATTAGTGGTGAATCAGTGAAAGAAGAGAGGGAAGCAATGGATCTAGCTAGATATTAAGCTCATGTAATTTGTTCAGGAACTTGAAATAATCTCTGGCCTATGCAGTTCACGTTTGTAGTGGCCATTAGTCAAGGTATCTGTCTGGTTTGGCTTTGCTCCCGATACTTATTTACAGAACCTACATCCTAATATATTTTGGAATTGTGGGCTGGCTGCAGCCAGCTGTATTTTGTGGAAATACAGAAAACTGTAAAATCATCTACACAATTCAAAATATATTGGCTGGGTGACAACTAACCCCAGAATATCTCAGCCTTTTGTTTAATTGCCTTTGAAGTATACAAAAACACCTCCTCATGTTCTAAAGGACCTCTTATTTAAAGCAACTGCCATCTAAGTATACAATAAACTCATTCTGTTTGTCTATGAAAATATAGGTCTTACAGGGTCCTGTTTACAAATTGTGTAGCTATCAGAGTGAGTGACTTCTTATAAATGTCTCAGTGATGGAAGAGTTGACCTAATAATGAAAAAAGAATACTCACAAATAATTTATTTGTCGTTTGGTGGGGGGAAAAGAAGACTGAATAATTTATTTCTTCAATATTATCCAATCATCAATAGAACTGGTAATTCATAAATTTACTTATGAATAATTTATTCATCAGTTGGTGGTTGGAGGAAATTAATGAAGTAACCAATATTCAAATAACACCCAACAGGCTCTCAGAGGCAAGCAACACAGCCAGGGGGAAACTGAGGGAATGGATCCCTTTCGTCAGACTCTTGACAACCTGAGCATGAGCACAGGGAATCACCAAAGGGCAGCTGCCCTGTAGCTGCTTCTGTAGCCTGCTCACAGTATTCACCTTTCCCACCTACCCACCTGGGACAACAGATCTGCCTGGGTGCCCTGAGAGCACAGGGTGATTACTTTGTGTCTTTGATGACTGTGGGAAGCTGGAGATGCCACCTCTGGTGTTCCACTGGCTGCTGCTATGATCGCACATGGCAGCAGAGGCTGCGGGTGCCATCGCAGCCCTTCAGCAGCTCAAGAATTATCCTGCAGCTGAGAAGTGTGTTGTGCTCTGCTTGTGTACTCAAAGTAGGAAGCAGAGGGTTTCCCTCAGCCACAGGATACAGTTCTTTGTTTCTAGATAGACTGCAAAAATAAAAATTAAAGCTCTAAGGCATCTTAGAGGAAAAAAATCTTAACAGCTTAAAGTATTTCATGTATCCATGAAGGGGAAATCATCAGGCTACTCAGATCCACATCAGATTACAAAAGGCTGGTTGTGCAACTGAATTGTACTGTGCCTGAAATCACGCAACAAAGTGCTGATGTGCAAAGAGTTAAAAATAACACCCTTGCCCACCATGTCTTTTCAAAATCAGATTTCACAGGCTTGTTACTGCGACCGTCAAAATAATTTCAAGACAATTCTTATCCAAATGTAATTTTTAGATTTGTTTAATTTAGTAACATCTTTCCAGTGTGGCTGTGAGGGGGAAGTTTCTTGCTATGTAATGCATTCAGAAACAGCCCACTGCCTTCAGATAGCATCCACTGCTTTGCTCTACTGCCATCGAAAGAATCCATAACAAATCCAGTCTGAATGTTAACCAAAAGCTGCAACAGAGTACTGTTAATAAAAATAATCCTGAAATGGCTTTTGTTGTGTTATAATGTCACATTGTAATAGCTGTCATAAAAATACAAACATAAAGTAGGCATGAGGATGTGAGCAGAAGGGTTTTTTTCTGCTTTCAATGTGCTAAGTTTAATGGCAGTACATGTGCAGTTTGGGATGAAAGCAGATGCCCTTTATGAATAGACTAAGTGGAGGAATCAGTTGGCTTATGCTCTCTTCTCAACTGCTAGCAGGATTTTTCCATTCTTTGTTCCTCTGTAACTATAAACTGTGAGCACTGAAAATCAAAAAATGAGAGAAAGTTTATGAATTATACACGGTCACAGAGTTTATTAGTGCTCCACGCTCATCCTCTTGGGAGTCACTGTAGGAAAAGCTTTGAGCAATTTCCAAATTTTCAAATGGGTTCTCCATTTCTTTATCTCATTCAGCTTTTGATATGGTGTATAAATTATTTATCAGAGCCGCCATTATTTAGTTAGCTTGTGTTGTCCTCTGGCACCACGTCTGGAGAATGATATTCGTTTTGCATTTGCAATTACTAAACTTAAAAGAAATCAGCTAATTCTTCCTCTGTTCAGCTCTCTCATTTTGCAGAATGATGCATGAAGGACTGAGATGTGAACAGAATTTCATTTTGACCTTGAACCCTAATGACTCTCTTCATCCTGCCATTTCATCAGAAGGTGTAACTAGAGTTTATGTAAGAAATACTAGAAATATTTCTATTTTCCTTTTTCTCTCTCTCTCTTTTTTTTTTTTTTTTTAGGTGGGAAGATGGGATAGAAATTAATTTTTCCACATAATAAATTCACCATTGAAGCTTAGTGAATCATGTGCTATGCTGGTTAAATTCAGAGAAGGATCCTCTTTTATATAGTTTAAGTCTGGCTCCTTGAAAATTTTTGGGGTAGTTCATCTCATAGCTTCCCAGTTGAAATAGCATCTGAATGGAACAGCTTCTCAATTACTTCACCTTACAGAGTGTAAAGAAGACAGTAGTCTCTTTCTATGCCGGAACGTACAATATATTCTTAAGCAAATGTCTGTTATGATTAACTTCATCTTGCTTTATTCACATAACATGCTTACATCCCTTCTTGACATTCCTCACCCTGCTCTGCCGATGCAATTACCAGGTAGCAGGCTACCAGGCAGAAGATTTCCATTTAAAAATATACATAGGTAGCTTTGCACCTAAACCAATGTGCTAATGGACTGAAGCCGGGCCACAGCTTAGCCTGGAGGAAAACTTTATCCTCACTGTTCAGCACAAGACCAGACTCAGTTACACTGGTGCAAAATAATTTCCCCACATGCCCATGTGGCACATACATTTCTTGCCCCTTCCCAGGACTTCTCAACTGAAGCCCTCTTGCAAAAGAGGGGGAAGAAGGAGAAGCTCTGGTGGGAAAGGGCCTGTGGCCATTTCTGTCCAGCTGTGCTTCCCCTTATGCAAAGAAGACTGGGTGATATCTGCTTAAAAATCCACATCTGTGAGGTGGTAACCATGCTGACCAGCCGGCTGTGAGAGAATGTGACAGAGCTGCCTGTGCTGCAGAGCAGTGGCACGTCCCCACCCGAGGCACCTGTCAGGACGGAGGATGGATGGCAGCACCACGTTCCTTCCCCTGTGCTGACAGCCACTCAGGTGAACGATTCGCCTCCTGGCATCTCTGCAACAGGCCCCGTTTTCTGCAAGTGCAAGATCACAGCCTAGAATAAGGAAACAATATTATAGTATTACCTAGGATTATTTTTCTAGTACGAGCTATGGATTAAATCACTGTTTTCTTTCAAGTAGCACTCTGTCCTATCTGCAGGTTCGCTTTAATCCTTTGGTCTTTGAAGATGCTTCGCTCATGACTCTGTGAACATTCTTGCTAACTAACCACCTTATTTTTCTCTAGAAATATTTGTGGGGTTTGTGTGCATTAATATGATAATGTCCTGTATTACTTCCTTGAGCAATTCTCATTCTTGAGAATGGCAGGCACTTTTCCTCTTCTAAGACCATTAAATGTATTGTGTTTGATTAAAATTAATATATTTAGTAATTCTATGGGACTGATCGCAAAAGAAAATCCGATCAGGTGGGATGATGTCAGTGGCCATGTTGTTACTATCAACAGAATCAGAATTCAGGAGTGGGGTATGAGATGGGGCGCCTCTTACCTCGAAGTTAATGGTGCCTATTTAATAGTTACCTAACAGACTATGTGGTTGTAGACATGTCTTTAGGTTGTATTAGGCAAGCTGAGGACCTTCTTAACTTCTGTTTTGTAAAACACAGGTAAGTAATAGGTACAAAGGTATCATGGAGTTGAAGTTTTATATATTCAGAGAACCCTGCTTTCCATTGCAGTGCACAGTTCTGTCCTTCCCCTTTGTATCTGCAGTTATATTTTTTTGTCTCTGAAAGATGATGGTTCGGTTCCCTTGGCAGCTCAAGATACCTGAAGAAAAGATGCCAAAATATCCTCAGCAATAGTAGGTTTCCCAAACTACCCCATGTCAGAGGAACCATTCCTGTGGTTCTCCTGGGACTCCAGGAGTAAAGTTTTTAGGCAAGTACATTTATCCTAGGTAAACAATTTTTCTCTGCTGTGAGGCCACTTCTCCCCTCGCTCCCTGCTTCTCCCCAGTTGCCTGTTGGTAGGAAGCCTCTCCCAGGGAGAAGCTGTCGGGCTTTTGCCCAGTCTTCCCATACTCCCAGGCCACCAGGGACAAGCCATGGAGCTGGTCCCCCCTACTGCCAAGTCCAGCCCAGTAAGACCCAGTGAGAGGGCATTTCCCTGCACCTGGCCACCTTGTGATCCGGAGGGGCTCCCTGTGCTATTTATATATACAGGTCGTAGATTTCCGTGTGAGTCCTTAGGCTAGTACTACATAATAACTGGAACTAAACATCATTCTGCTTAGCTTACCCCTAAGGTACCAATCCACATCAGTTTACACAGTGCCCAGCTTCAAGCTTTATTCACACTGCTGTGTGAAGAACAGGGCTGATTAAAAGGAAACCAGCACTCCATGTACATTCACACTCATCCTAAATCCTCACAGCTCTACCAGCGTACATTGGAGAAACCAGCCATAGAACTATGAATGTGTTTGTACCCCTTGATGCACCAGGCAAAAAAAGGAAAAAAGAAAATCTCTTTTATCTTTTAGAATACTAACAGCTTCTTTCCATCTATGAAAATAACAAATATAATACTTGCTTTGAAATTAAGTCTGTCAGCTGAATATTAATGGAATTCTGCAGACTAGTATTTAGTCTCCAGTGTAAAGCTAAAGAAAGGAAAAGAAAATTAAGCCATCCACCCAATTGTCTCCTGTCAGCACAAGACTGCTCTGCACAGAGCTGTGCATCCCGCTCCTTCTGAGGTTACTGAAGGGGCCAGTCCCTACATGTAAGCTTCTCTTGTTATTGCAGCCTTTCTAAAGAGATAAATGTTACACAACAAGAACAGCTGCGAGGCTTATCCCTTGAACAAACAGAAGATAATGCAATTGAGTTTGGTTTTGGCCAAGGAAGGTTTGGTCTAATGCTTTAGATAAAAATATGGATCAGATTGTTTGACACCAGTTTAATATCTGGATTTCTAAAGCAGGCTCTAGCCGCTACCATACTGCATTCCTATACATTTCCTTGCAGTGCCCCAGCACCCAAGCCGTGATGGCTACAATGCTGTGAGAATGCCACAGCCCCTCCTGCCTGTAGCTGTCTCTCAAGTTGCAGCTTGGAAAACATAAACTCATTCCACTGACGGCTTCTTCCCCTGTTCAGGTTACCATTGTTTCCACCAAAGCCTTCCCCTGACAGCTAACAGAAGTAATGGAGCTGAGACCTCTGCTGCGACTGAGAGTGCTCTGAGCTGTGCCAACCATCTGCCTTATACGAAGGGAGATCTGTTTGAAATTCACATAGAAGAACAACACTGTTATTATTGCTAATTAATAGTAGGGAAGGACACAAACCCATTCCAAATCAAATTAAGTTCCAATCAGAAAAAGTCAAGTGTGATTTCTAATTTATTGCATTTTAAAATCAATCAGTCAGGTTGTGTATGTTTTTTTTTCACAAGATCCAACAGCTTACTGATACTTGTCTTTCTAGTGAGACTGAGATTGAAGCAGAACTGTGGAGGTTTTTTTTTTAAATGGAATTGATTTTTTTAAAGGAAGATCTATTTTAATTAGAATTGTACAGCGAGATTTGTCAAGCTCATGCTACTCTGAAACTTTATCATGAAGCTGTGTGGAAAGAAAGATGCTTTATGTGTTTACTCTCTCCCAAAGGGCCAGATGAAGTTAAAATGAACCTCTTTGCCTGCTAGCACAAACAGACCCCATGAGCCTCCTAAATTCCTCCTCAGCAAAGTCTGCTTCACACTGAGAAAAGGAAATATCATTGCCTTTCTTCAGAATGGCAGATTAAGTTTTCCCTGGTTCCCCCTTTCTGAGGATCAGACTCCAACTTAACATACATGGATGCTAAAGAGCCCAGATGGCTGGTTCAGCTTCAAATTAATAACATCAGTACTCCAGTCAGTTGGGGTATGATACAGTTGTTTAGTTTGTTCACCCCCACCCCTTCTGTGTGTTACACTAATAGTTCAATTTAGTGCTTCTGGCTTTCCTACTGCCCAAGTTTCAGGAAACTGCTGTTGAATAGCAGGTGCCTGGGTTTGGCCATGAACATTCAGAATTAGGAGGGACATTCTGCACTGCACCTCAATTTAGCTTGTGACACTTAAAACTCTCGGGAAGTTGTAACAGTATAACTAATAATATTGAAGTTAAGTCTTTTGATGCTACAGGGGAGAGTTATTTGCAAAAGTCTGAGACTCCAAATACCTGGCCTCTGGGTAGCTCATGACTGTGTTTCAAAGAGAGGTTAGTAAATAAAAAACCAGTATGGACCAAGCACTCCATATTATGCAGGATGAATGAAGGAATACAAAATAATAATGATCATGGATCAGTGGAAATCAGTACAATAGGACATGCAACAATGGTGCAGGTAAATCTGTAGTTGAGCGAGTCTTTGGAAAAAAAAAATGAGCATCAAACCAGTTTTTCATCAGTAAGGAATGACCATCAAAATGATGGACTTTCAGTATCACAATGTAAAAACTTTGGATGAAGATGCATTATATTCTCAGTAAAAAAAAAAAATCTACATTTCATTGAGGCTGAACAATAATTTGTGTCTTTGGCAGAACCATCATCAAACCCTTTAGGGCTTATCTAATGAAAAGAGTGACTTACACTGGCATGTACAATAACAGAGAGGTTTTCCCATTACCTGGGAACCCAGACAGCTGTCCCTGTTTAAAATATACATTACTTTTTCTGCCATCATTTCATCATGTTCCCAAAGAACAGTTAAAGTTGCTGGGCAATTAATACATCTCTTTTCCTTGCTACTCCCTTCCAAATATTAAGAAGGACAGAAACCGGCTTTAGTGTGTGTTGTGTACCAGTGTTCCTGATCAGGTGATATCTCTCTGCTGTGAGTTGAACGCCACGCTCCTGTGGGACACTACAGTGCAGGGGGGTCTGTAACTTCAGCGCAGCTCCGACACCCACCCTCCAGAGCACGTTTTTCCTTTCTGAAGAACATACTTGTCAGTCAATAACTGTTCTTCTCAATCCTTGCTTTTAGGAGAGGCGGAAAACATTATATTCTTCTGGCACTCTCTGTGTTTTCTTTAACTAAATTATATTTGCCTCTGTGAAAGACCTATTGATTAATTTAATAGATCTTTTGTTCATTCTACAGATTAATGTCTTACTTTTTATCTTAGTTTCTCATGCAATATTCACTTCAGTCTATTTAAGCATTCTGAAAGCTTTATAGCATTTTTTAAACTCTTCATTCTTTTGTCCCTTATGTATCAGCCTGGGCAGAGGTGAAATCACACAAGTACTCAGCAACTACCAGCCACAAACAGGTTCTGTCCCCTCTAGGGTGGTGTCTAGTGCAAAGATGACAAGTGCCGAAAGGATTTGTCACTCAGAAAGCTGACATCGGGATCACTGGGCTAAAAGTTGACCCTAATCCCCAACAGGGCTAGGTAGGAATATATATAATTTTCATATGTCTTTAGCAGAAAAAATTCTGACACCACTTCTTGATTCTCGTCGCTCCAGCTAGAGCCTTGGGAAGTCAGTCTGGATATGAAGTTGCAATAAATCCTGAGGACTCTAGCAGAGGCAACAAGACAACTAATCTACCAGTGCGATAATGTGGTGGGTAAAGTGATGGGGTAGGAGAAACAGGACGTAATGCTTAATGATACAAGTTCTCCTCAGTCAGTGCCCTAAATGTCAAAAGTCTCACCAGACAATTTAATAGAGACAGCAATCTGGCTTCAGAGTCACACAGTGGAAAGTCACATTTCCCCCAGATACTGGTCTTAAATCACAATCTCACAATGTGCACTGTTCACACTGTACTGAATATCTAGGCTTTTTTACAAATTTCCCATCTGCATGCCGCAATTTGCTTGTTGATGTTTAGACATGATTGACATAATTCGACAATCTGGTTTATTAGTTTGCTTCATAACTATGTAAAATGCTGACAATGATTATCCCAGTTGACTGAGGACATGTTTCCTGTGACACAGTAAACAAATGTAGCAAAGGAAGCTTTTTCCAAATGATTGCTCCAACCCCCTAATGAGAATGTTAACTTATTTCATCAAAGCTGCACTACACCAAGTGTCTTAATGAATCCTGAAGTTACACAGCTCCATTTCTTGAGCCTGGGGTACAGTATCTAGATTCTATGCTTACGGATTTTTCTCCCATCTTAAGCTTCATGCTACATTATAATGATCACATTCATTATACTGCCTGGAAAAAAAAAAAAAGTTTCTTTGAAAAGGAAAGAATTTCCAAGATTTGGTTTCAAAACCTACCAACTCCTTAGAGGAGTACTTCTTCCTGTAAATCAGTGCCTCTTAATGGAAAGAATCTGATGGAAGAATGAGTAACGATGGGTAAAAAAATAAGAATAAATCAACCTGCTCATTAACCTGCTTGTACAGTAAATTCTTTGTGCTCTGAAGGCTGAGATTTAAGACAGTTCCTCTAAATCAAAGGATTCTTATGAATCCTGTTCTCCAGCTCTCTTCTATACATTATGTTTGGGTAGTCAATGACCATTTGTAGGGGATGTTTTTCAGGTGTTCGCAAACATCAGCACTGATTTATTTGGAGAAAATAACACATGGTGTTCCCAGGGGAAAAATCATTACCTTAGTTTTGGTGCATCTAATTACAATAAGTCTCTATCATACTCACCATCTACCCTAATTATCTTGGGAATTGGCAGTGTTTAACAATGAAGGAAAGAGTGCTCCAGTGTCCAATTAAGGTTTTCTTTGAGGATTAATAAATCATGTCTCATCAGCCCTGCTGACCCAGAGGTGTTAATCTTCACCTTTTCACTCTAATCTTAAAGCAAAATTCTGCAGATCAAGAGCAGCGGAATGGTTAATTGTTCAATTAGCCTGATGAATTCTTTATACCTGTGTCCAATAATACACTATTCCCTGAGCATGTTTAAATGCTCTGCTACAGAAAAGAAAATAAACAGTAAAAGGACTGCCACAGCTTTTCGATGCAGGTGACCAGTAACTTAGCTCTGTAGTCAGCTGTTTTGATACAAATGTGCTGCATTCACATACTGGAGCAAGGCACTGAAAAAATTATAAACAGTCAAGAGAGGTTTTAGCACATTTAAATGCAGTTGCAAAAGGAAATAAATCATGTAGTCAATAATGGGAAGAAGACTTAGCACTTATCTGCCCTGTAAACAATATCCTTGATTAGAAGGCATAAACAATACTATTTTATTTAAGGGCAAGAATCCAGATATTTCACTGGGAAGAGTTTTTCTCATTGACAAGCCTACAGTAATCACAGAGAGCATGGCAAATTGAGTTAGAATATGCTCTTAACCACTACAATAAATTAGAAATCACATTTTAACTGTGTTCTCAGTCTATTTGTATTTGCTTTTGTTTCTAAATAATCAGGCAGGTTAAATTCTTTTGGCATGAATGTTCACAAGAAGTACTGACCTCACATTAAAAATCCATTTCATGACCATTACTTTTCAAACAGTTCCTCTTCCTGATCCAAGTGAAGCAGGAAAGGAAATGGGAATTGTTACCTTTCAGGGCATGGGTCACATACTTGTGTGTCACTGAACAAAGGGGAGTGGGAGAGGTGGGATCAAAGCCAGAATAATTTTCATGGGGTGGATAGAGGGAAAAGGGAGGGGGGCAGGATTTCTGAAAGGCTTTTCAATGCATAATCTTTTCTTCCCTGTTCACACAATATTCCTTCCCCATGTCTGTCTCCTTTTCTTGTAAACAAAATACAAACCTCTGCTTTCCCTCTTGCCACTCTATCACACCCTCAAAGCAAATGGGACTCAGACAGATTCTTCCATCTCCCAGGGGCAAGCAACTAAAGACTCTGCATTGGATTCAAGAGGACAGAAGCAAGTGCTTGAAATAAGACAAGTGTTAAAAGAGGGTTAAATAGTTGGGTGAGAGAAAAATGAGTAATACTTTTTCCCACTTCTCTTTTCACCAAAATGTAAGTCACATATCATGTCATTTTCTGAAACTCACTCACAGCCTCTTACACGCTGAATTCACTCCTGAATGTAACACCTGAACAAACATTAAACAACACAATTGTTTTTCATACAGATTTCTCAGAGAAAGTGTAACTCTTGGCCGGTTTTCTCAGACAGCTGCTATTTCATTCTTTTTTCTGCCTTCTTTTCCTCTTGAAGATAATTCAAATGGTTCCATTTTAAAATAAAAACAGATAAACTATTATCATGTCTTACCCTCTGTGACCTGTGCCGAGAAAATGGACATATCACTATACTGATTTCAAAGCATTTCATCTGTAAAAAAGACAAGTGACTTCAACATAAAAGTGTACATCTTATAAAGCACCCAGACTGGATCATTTAAATGATTAATTTAACCAATACAGTTTTGAGATAAAAATTGATTTGCCTCTTTCCCCCTACTTATCATCCTCTCTCTCCTTCAGCAATTTAGTATTCAACCAAATACTACCAGGCATACAACATTCCCAAGGTCACTCTACCATCCTCCTCAAGCCCCCCATTAAAACCCTCTTCTAGTATAAGACTATGAAAAAAACAAAATTAATCCGCTCTTGCCCTCCAGCCTAAGAGGATTCGAACTCACATATCTCACCTCCCAAGAGAATTGCAACATCTCCATCTATGGAGTAGTGTCTTTATGTATGCACATGCATACGCGAATACCCAGAGGCAGAGAGATGGACAGAGCACTCTGTGCTTCTTCTAAGAAAGATGTTTTATTTTACATTATATAATTAAGGATTCCTTGGGCCAGAGAGCAGGACAGAGCGTGACCATAGGGCAGCAATTAGGGCACTCAGCTGGCAAAGAGACCTGTTTTTTGCTCCTTGCTCCAAAGACTGCTTGTTATTTAAACCAGTGACTGAATGAAACTTTTAACTGAGCCCTTCCCTCTAACCTGGCTGGAGAAGCTTGTGAGCCCTCAGGTTCCAGGTGACTGCTTTGGTGCAGCAGGAAGACTTCCAGGAAAGGAGGTCTTGCCTTGTTTGCTGCAGCTTGTGTCTGCATTGGGGCAGCTTCTGACACTGAATGTCCACTAGGTAATCATCTGGTCAGATCACTGCCTCTCTGTGTACCCTCAAAAGTCAAGCAGCATCTCAGAAAGCTTAGGACACAGCTACAACTGTATTGCTTTTATACTGTTCTGGTGTTAGATGGGCTTCTCTTCCACTGGGGTGGAGGAGATGCTAAAACTGTCAGTACCTCTCTTTAGGCAGGCTTAAAGATAAATGATGGCACTCCAGGTAAGAGTCCTAGCACAACCCAAATATCCTGAGTCCCTAAAGCTGAATTCTCAACAAAGGCAATTCTCTAACCATTTTTCTAGCCATGTCAGATCACAGAGGTGCCTTCGGAACAGGCTGGTGTTAAGAGTTACATGATTAAGTACTGCCAACAGTTAGGTCACTCACCTGAGTTATCAAGATTCAAGTCCCTGCTCCAGAACAAATAATTAATCACAAGTCTCTGTTCATAGCGGGTGAACAAACGAATGAATGGATGAAAGAAATTTCAAGGAAAAACGTGAAATATCATTGTATCTGCTTCATCAAATACAGAAAGAAGGCTTTGGCACCTAGCTGTAGGGCAGAGTTTGCAGCCAAGAGTATCAAGAGAAAGGAGATGTCTGTCTGGCCAGCGGCATATACTTCTTTCCCCTTCATTTCATTCCTGGTTAGTTCAGGTGGCTTCCTGTGCAGTTCCAAGGTGGAGCACCACACCAGGGAATGAGGACTCCAGGAGATATTAGTTAAATTCTCTACATGTCAATACTTGTTTCTTACATGCCTGAGTATCTAAGTGGTTCTAACTTACAGCCCTTCTCCTGTTTAGTTCTGCAGATGTACAGAAGAAATGGGTGTTTCCAAAGTTGGCTGAAATAACTCACATTACTTTCAGTTATTGTCCCCAGAAAAGTGTGAGACAGCCCTGGAAACTGTGGTGTTGAAAAAGTAAAATAATTTACGCAAAGAACATTATTATGAGACAAGTAAAATGTTTGGAAAGTAGTTAATGTCAGATCAGTCCCATTCATACATTTTAACAGGTTTATAAAATGCATCCAATTCATAACTGTTTTGCCTTTCATATTTCTTAATAATTTCTTTTATTATAGAATTTCACTGGGTGAATATCTCTGCACGTTACATACAGAACATAGCAGTGAAATAATGTTATATTTTCTTCTTTCTCCCTCTGCATGAATTTTAATAATAAGTCTGAATGGTTATAATGCCAAATTGAAAGCAAACTGTCTGACAAACCTGGCAGAATGCATGAACAACCGCAATATCACTTTACTTTCCTGATTTGTGACAAATTACTTCTAGTTTATACAGAAGATGTTATTATCCTTGTGTTTCTTCTCTTTAAAATAATTTTAAAAAATTACTACATTTATGGTTCTCATTCTGTTTGGCAACAAAAAATTAAAAAGAAAAAAAAAGTAAATAGAAGTGTCAAAAACTTATATGAGATGGTGATAAATATAAAGGGAGCCCCATGTATACATTCATTCAACTACTTTCAGTTCAGCAGCCCAAATAACCAGGCATCCATTTATAACTCAGTTGCAGCCATTAATAAAAGGTCAAATTAAATTTGCTAGAGTCTTAAAAATGAACTTTTATTTTAATCAGCTGGAACCAGAACCTCAATGACATGAAATCGATAGGAGTATTTCCTTAATATGTTTGGGGTTGCACTTTTGATTTACCACAGCGTTTTCCTAGTTTGGGGCGCCTTTTTCTGCCAGTAACTGGAAGACTGCCAACTTGAAGCTGTGGTGCCTGGTCTAGTTCCCTATAAAATTTAGAATTTCGTTTCTCCATTTATTTATTTTCAGTTTAAAATAGTTCTTTTGCCACCCTGGGTTAACTACGGTTCAGGTGAGGATTTCTTTGGGACAGATACAGTCAGGAGACCTGTTTTTCACAGAGAAACACCACAGTGTTTCTTCTGACCACAAGGCAAAGCTAGGAGGTGTGGAAGTATCCAAAACCTTAAGAAGTGCCAATAAATAAAAAGCATCTCTCACAAGGCTGTCTCTGCACTAAATACAACCCTCACTTGTGGGCCTTGGTTCATTCTTAGAAGATCAGAGCTGCAATAGGCTGTCTGCCACATCCTGTTGTCACCTGTAAGTGAGGTGTAGATGATTAGTTTGATAGCACAGGTTGATAACAGTTACAGAGAAGGAGTCTTTGTCAAAAATCTGGAAGAATATTGCTTGCTAAGAGGCAGTAAGGTAGAAATTTTGGTTAGAAGAGCCTGGTTACTCCTTGGCATCTAATAGAAAAAGCTGTAATATTGATTTTGAGAACAGTAGTAATTGCAGTTTGCATCTAATTCTTCAAGGGAAAAAAAATAGGCAACTGATAGCTGGATTTTCATAAACTGCTTTATATATCCCTAGCTGAGCATGACGTGAACTCAACAAATAATATATTTGGATTACTCTTCAGGGATCACCCATTTCTCTTCTGCTAGGCTTCACTAAAAAGAGAAACTCTTGCAGAGCCTCTTGCTGGGGCCTGCATCTTTCTAGAGAAACTTGCCAGGTCTACTCTAGCTAAGCACACACCTCTCTAGGGACAGCAGGACTCCCTTTCTACCCTTTCCTTGTCCTTGGCTCTTGCTGAGTATAATTTATATTGTTACACAAATTTATTGCAAGCAAAGATTTTTTTTAAAATTGGGTTTACTCTGCAAGTATTAGACTGCAAGCTCAGCCCAGTAAATTTATCTTCTCTAACATTTGATTTCTTCTGTTTGTCATTTCTTTTTCTTCATCTGACAACTTTCTCAAAAAAGAAATTTTCTCAACATAGCTGCTCTCAGCATGCTGTCCATATTACCTCAGTAAAAGAAGGAAATTTGATGTCTGGACATATGTAGTCTTGTGGAAAAGAGTCTTACTTCACTCACTGACAAGCCTAGCAGTATAGCTAACAGTATTTCCCAGGGGGGGTGGCCTTGCTTTAAAAAAAAAGAAGAAGAAAAAGAAAAAAAAATCAATATTGACTCTTGACACATTTTCATTTACATCACTGCATGGCTTTCAGTCTGGGCACAAATCAATAGGCAGCTTTTAACACTGCTCAACCAGTTTGTTCTATGTAAAAGAAGAGAGATTTGCCTCAAGTGGCTTGTTTTTCCCTTTGGGTTCCAAGCAGACTCTCCACCATTAACCATGTGTGATTCTTCAAAATGAAGTTGAGTTTATTTGACTGCTCTTTCTGTGACTGATCAGAAGAGCTTGAACTGTAATATTAATCACATGACGTTTTCTTCATCACCACTTACAGTCAATTGACTTTGTACTTAGTGAAAGCGTCTCAAGAAGCCAACTCAATGTACCAGAGGGCAAGAAGTCAATAGAAGGAAGAAAGATTTAGTTTCAAAACACACAGTACAAAGCCTGTGGAGCTGCTGCAAGATACACACTGGGTACTTTATCACACTGCAGGTGCACTGGCTGATATTACGTTTTTATTTGCATGATGAAAGTATCTGCATCACCTCAGCTGTTTTGGTTGAATAAGCCTCCTCAGTCAACTGCAGCTTTTTCTTCAGTCTCAGGTTTACATGGGAGTTGTAGGGACCAGGTAGTTTCTCCAGATTGCACTGGGTTCAATAACTAGTTTCAATTCAACTCTCTACAGATTTCAGCAGAGAACTGACCCATGAAGAAGGCACCTTCTGTTTCAGATATACTGGTGACAGTTACTCAAATGCCAGGCATATGTCATGCTAATAATACTGCCCATATGCTTAACAAATGCCAATTTGCCTATGATACCATTAATAACATTTTAATAGCTGCCTGGGTACAGTGGGCCTGGTAAAACAACATCTTTGTCATACATTGATTTTTGAATATGGAAGAGTGGGAGTATAGATGCCCAGAGGTACAACATTACCAATTTTGTTTCCTAGAGACTCAACACCTCACCTCAGAGAATTTTTAGCTCATGAAGCCTCCACAGAAGTTTTCATGCTAAAGAAGTGCATGCAACATTGAAAACAAGAGCCTAGAGGATTCATTTATTGCATGCAGTACCTTAGAAATGTTCTTTGCTAGAAGCACACTCCGTGTGAAGTCCAATAGGCCATGAAATGGGCAATCACATCTTTTTCTATGGCACATTTTAGACATGCATGACCAGAGTCTTCTCACTTGTGTAAAGCAGCTCGTTGACTCCTTTCATTGCTTTCCTGGGGATTCTCCTTAAATAAAGTGGATTCCTCAGTGGTGCAGAACTGATATAACAACCAGCACAATGTTGACTCTCCTTCTCTGGGCATTTCTGGGTTAGACCTCTAATTATCTACATACATAGATACATGTAATGATAAAATAATGGATGGTAAATGAGTACATGCTCATATTAAACAAGTTTCCTCTATCTTTATTAAGCAAAAGGGTTGGTTTCTTTTCTGTGGATGAACCAAAGATTATTCAAGACTGTTTTCTGTGGACAAAATTAGTGTCATTTGGATCGAACATACTGAGCATATTTTACTTGAAACAGATTTTGCTGGTTATTAATTCTTCAAAATTTCCATAGACTGGCCCAAACTGTATGAAACAGCTGTCAGTCTCAGACCATGCAAATCAATTTTTATTTAACCATCTAAGTTTTCTTGACATTTGTCTCTTACGAGTTTAGAGTTACAGGACAACATGTGTTTCCCAGTGGAAAAGAACAGACTCCTAATAAGAATAAAGAAGGACTTTCAAGGACACTCAGAGCAGTCAGCCAAGACATTCTGTACATCTGTATTCTTATTCTTGTAGGGGGGGTCATACCAGGTTACATCAGATCAGTGAAGAAAAAAGTAAAAATAACTATCCATTTAAATGCATCCAAAGATTAATCTGGAAAACAATTTTGCATACAATCAGTTCTGCACGATCCTTTAGCTGTTAGCTCCTGATGCAAATACAGCATGCACTTGTTCTCAACTTTGTCCCCTGACATTTGCAAATTGGTAGGCAAAACTCAAATTAATTGCTTAATTAGGAAGCATAAAATCATATTTACTGTGGAACAGATCTATTTCAATACAGCTTGTACATTGTGTACCAGTACTGGATACATTATGCTCATACCACTACTCACCAAGAAGCCCCTCAAATTACAAGTCCATAAGCACACTCACTCCAGCTGTTTTGTACTGCTCCACCAACAGGAGTCGAGGTAAATTACCCCTGTAGATTGTGATGGGCTGTCACATAGGGGTTACAAATACAGGCAGTGCGGAACCACAGCTTCCAGTGCTGTGCCCAGGCACAGCAGCAGCAGTGGGGGTTGAGGAATGAGGGCAGGACTGCTGGGCAGTCAGCACTGCCCCTATCGGATGACAAACTGCGGGCACACTAGAAAGATTGCACCCACTCTGCCCAGCTCCCCCTATCCTCCTTCTGAAATTCAGCTGCTACGAAGTTGCAAAACGTGAGCAGTATTTTCATCCCAAACTTACAGCACTATGATATAAATTTTCACAGACACTGTAAGAATACCTGCAGCTCCTGTGATTTCTTTTATATATCTCTGATACTATGTACTTTTAAAATTGATTCTTAATACCTATTATACAAAGTAACAAATGGGTATTACATACCTGTTGTTGCAAACATAAGAAAATATGAGGTCTAAGATATAAGATCACCTAAGTAATTTTATATTTGGCTTTCCTGTCAGTTAAATAGGCTCACCCTAATTACTGAGAAATAAAGTGTCATTGAAAATCTTTTACCAGGATAGAAACTAATTACAGGGACCTCACCACTATCATTTTCACATTTTATTGAGGCAGAGAGAGGGAGTCGAATCATCTTATCTGAGGTCGTGCATCAGACCTTTGACCAAGAGATTGCAGAGCCAGCCACACATCATTTTCCACTGGATCAGCAAGCAGATCCCACTAACTCTGCAGCTGAAAGATCGCTGCAGTGAGCTGAGGGAAGTGATGGGCACATGGAGCTGGGTATGGAGGACAGGGAGAGACTGGAATTGAGTTTTTGAAGCTTGCAGCTCTATTGGATTAAGCACAGCATGACAGATTGTGTTTCAACTCTGTTCTAGTTTAGCAGTATACTCTAGCAGAGATTCTACTAGGCAAGGTTTCAGTGGCCTTGGGGTGAAAATAAATTGTTATAAACCTCCTGAAACAGAGCCTAACACTCTCCTGGAGACCACAACACTGAAGTGCAACATACGTTTAAGTGGACAGTCAGAGTTCAAACATATGCAGTCATGCTGGCATTTCACAAAGGACTCCATTTGGAATAGAAAAGAACATGAGGATAAGGCCATGGGAATGTTTCACCATCTGTGATAATAATTCAGAAAAAGCCTGGCATGCAATCTGCAAAAGAAAATTCTCTCCTGGGGTTGTAATTCCACAATTTACTTCCAGTATTCAAGGATTACTTTTTTTCTTTTTTTTTTTTTAATGCCTTGTGGTTGTTCACAGAGGCAGATGATTTCTGTGCATGGCACAACTCTTTGGATGAGTTGCCATTCAGTAGAAAATATTTGACACAGTGTATTTGGCACAATACTCGCAAATGACCAGACCCAATGCTGTACTTAGTCTGATTTCCAATACAATACTCCACTATAGGTTGTTCCATTCTTTCACATAATGTTTCCTTAAATGTTAAAGACTGATGTAACACAAAAAAATGACATCAATTGGTTTTCTTAGTCATTTGAGTGTTTAATGCCTGTTTACACATGCAAAAGTTTAATAACTGTTAAGCAACAAGTCTGTACAGGTACACATGAATTAGGATTATCAAAATTGGTTACATTGTTAAAAATCCCAGAAATAGCAGTCAGGGATTACCAGAATGAGTCAGATTGACACCTTGCCTAGTGGATCCCTTTCTGTGGTCAGGGTAGGGCTGTTCTGTGGGCAGCTTGGAAAGTTCAGCTCAGGTAGCTGCCAGCATCCCAACCAGTGTTCAAACTGCCTGATAAAACCTGCTTATGTTACCTCCTGTTCCCTGAAGCCATCGCCCCTTCACAGAGTCTGCCTAATGCAGCGCTGCTCTGCTGCCTCTGGGTATGCAGGGTCAGACCCCTATTTTCAGGACTATAATTTCCCCCTATACTGAGGGAATCAGAGCAAGTTGTTCCTAGCAGTTTCCAATGGAGTCCAAAGCATGCTGGATTTTTCCTTTATACTCCTTCTCCCTGGAACTGAACAGTATAAAATGAATTACAAACAACATAGTGAAATATAATCAAGGTGTACATTTGTAGAAGAACCAACTTAATGGGCAAGTTAGTTCCTAACCTTCTTAATCAGTGATTGGTTCATGCTCAGTACATGGTACTTTTCTGCTTACATGCTTTAAAATTCTGATGTCAAATGTATTTAATCTTATTCAGTTCATGTCCTCAATCATTTCTTTCGACAGCAAACTCCATTGGCTAATCATTTACTACTGAGGCAGTCTGGGCTTGCAACATGCTGGTTATTAATCAGATCAGGTTCTGCATTCATTAAGGGTTAAATATGACTGAAAAAAAATCACCCAGTCACAATCAATCTGATCCCAGTACAAATGTGAATGTGGATTGAACTGAAAACTCCATAGAGCTAAACACTTCTGGTCTCAGCAGGAACGTAAGAAAACCCAGAATAAAACCCTGCTCATGACTTTGCTGATTTGGCTTTTTCTGAAGTTCAGAATGTCAACAATTCCAATCTTGACACCATAGAGTCTAAAGGCAATCAAGAGACAGCTAAAAGTAAAGTATATGGGGAGTATCCTCTTTTTCCTTACTTTGCTATTATTAAACAAATCTCACCTTTCACACTTTTGCACTTGACTACATTATGTTAAATGGTGTTAGAGACAGGAATATTTTGTGTGAAGCCAAGGGCACTGGCTAGGCTGGACTGCTAGGTGTTTGAAAGATTCAGAGAGGTAAGGCTTTCGTAAGGGATCTTTGACTTAAACCTAAGTTTAAGGCTTTGGCAATTTTGGACGTTTGTCAGTCATATTGACCTGAGTGTCTGGTTGTCATCACTGAAGCCTGCCGCTTGTTCCTCTACAGCCAGGCTGGCAAGTCACCCTTTCACACCACTGTGCTGTAGCCACTTCCCTGCTTTGTGGCCCCAAGTGTCAGGGTCAGCCTCAGCTACCGACAAGCTGCATTTGACCCGTAGCATCCTGAAGCAGGAGAAAGGCTCCTGTCATTTGCTGCTCAGAGGTGCACGCTCACAGGAGCCTAGCAGCAGGCCTGCTTGTCAGCAGTATCCCCCTCTTCCACCTGTGAGCAGCAGGGCCCAGCACTGCAATGCTGCTGCCTTGTGCATGGAAAAGACAGACAGGAGACACCTGTGTTTGAAAAGCCTAGCAAGTGCCTGGCGTATTTATTTTTATAATCCTAGACCAGACACATGATTATAAGCAGGGCTATATGAGTCTTATAGGTAGGGACATAAATAGATAAGTAGATGCAAAGGTAAAAATGAGTGTTGCATATCCTGTGTCTGCTGACATATCTATATCCTTCTAGCTCGAGTAAAACTTCCAAAGCAAAATAAGGTTAACTGACACGGCTACCCAGAAGTGTAAACATCTATAAGGGGAACATATTAAGGTAATATTTTAACCTACTTTTATGCAGAAAGGGAGTTTTTAAAAGACACATAATTAACTGAATTCTGGATTGGTTTGGAGCAATTAAAAGTCTGATGCTGCTGAACAGGTCTCTATAGAGTAGTGACGAAATTGCAATGGCACCTTTCAGAGTCCAGGAACTAATAATGATGGCTTTATTTCCCTTACGTTTCTCATGAGTAAGAGATTAGGAGAACACTTTTACTGCCACAAGCAGTCCTAAGAATTATTGAGCACAATATTGCATCTTTATACTGCTAAAAACCATATTAAATAGCCCTCTAGAGATACAAGATGAGAGAGATGTATTTTCTACTGTAAGGTGCGCATGCGTAAGCCTTGTCCTGACATTAGCATTTCTCCCAGCATATCCATAGCAGTCACGCACACAACCACACATGTGGCTGGATGCACAATTCCTTCAAGTTAAAGGCAGATATTCCACCTTGTAGTAGCATCATTTAATCTGGATATTTAATAACACTTTTAGCAGGTAGCAGTGCTTAGGAACATAAGAATAGGGTTCCTACATTTAGTTTTATGTGAATAGCTCTGCTGAATTCCTGCTCAAAGATTTGAACCTTTACTATTTTTCTCCTAATATCTCGTGTCATTTAAAATGGTACATCTTTAAAAAAATGTATCTTACTAGAAAGTAATGTAGCAGAGTTTTGGCTTCTGCTAACACGATGACAAGACAGGTATTCTGTTTTCTCCTGTCAGTGTCCAGGTGCACACTTAATGCCCAGCTTTTTAAAATTCTGCTCCCCCCGTAATTATTTCTCCCTGTACTTCCTGATACGTATGCTTACACTAATAGCACATCTAAATCACGGTGAAAAATTTGCATGCTGTAGGCTCTAGCTTTAAAAAATGCCAAATGTTACTAGCTGAAATTACAGAAGATGTGAAGATGAGAGAAAAAAAAGGTATTTTAATAAACGGATGTGGAAACCTTGTTCTGAACTGTTAGTATTGTAACCATTTTGTTGGAACAGATTAATGGTACTTGGGTAAAACATAGCTTGGAAATAAGGTCTTCCTCTCATAAATTCTGCAGAAAAAAAAAGATATTATTGAAGGTACAGCTCTATTTGAATCACACCCCCTGACCATACAAGCATAAAATTTCTGTTGCTCTCGGTAAAGGCTGTTTTATCTCTGTATACCCTACCTTCATCTTTTTACAGTGCATCTGATAATATTCAGTATTTTTAATAAAGCCTCATTTTGTAGATCCACGTGTTTAAAGAGGAGAAACAGAATTAAAAAATATCACTCAATATATCAGCAGCCAATTAACCAGCTTTAATGGCCATGGGGAATAGCTTGCAAACATTATCGAAGTGTTGTCCAAAAGCTAAACCCAAGGCTGATAGAAAGCCATGTTTTTTCAATAATTTTTAGTAATATCATGATTTTGGGGGCCTGACTAGACATTCTGGCTGACCATGCTGAGTCCAAGTAAATCCAGCATCAGAAGGCAGCTGTTCAGCAGGGCATGACTGTGAAAGGCTTGTGGTGATGTTCTTCTGGGCAAAGAACAACACTCTAAAGCCTCTTCCCTGGTACTGGTGCCTGAGAGTACATCTCCAGTGCATATCCCAGAGACCGACAGGACAAGAAAGACAGAGCAGACCTTTGGGAGGGATCCCACAGCAGACAAACCTGCAGAGCACTGGGGTCATGAAGATGCTGAGCAAAAGCTCTTTAGCCTTTGTGTGACATCAGTCCAGCCTGATGCCCTTGGCTTAGTTACTAAATCTTTTGGGGGTGACTCAGGGAAATATAAGTTCCCTTTTTAGTTTTCTGTTGACAGATCTGTAGTTTTAAATAAATAAATTGGTAACAGTATCTGACATCATCAGCTTGTTAATGGAAATTTTATCCTCTGGCACCAATATTATCTTTGACCATTATATACTCTGCCTGAAAAAGGAAGTACAGCACTGTATAAAATAAGATAAAAAGGGGAATAACAGAATATGATGAACATTAGTAGGGAAGGATGGTCATTGAATTTAGGATACATCATTAGGATATAGGACATCCAAGTTCAGTTTCCCCTTTGCCTAATGACTATGAACTGATTGGGTGATTGCCTCAGCATCATATCCTAAAATATTTCCTTTCTCTGTGTTATCTAATTAGATTCAGACTGTTCAAGTCAGGGACTTTCTCTGGCTATGTACAGTGATTAACATAAAGAGATCTGTTGTACTGAGTGCATTGACTACATATGCAACAGTAAATTAAATAGTGACATCTATACCTTCAATAATATTAACCTCTAATAGTGGTCATCTATACCTTTAAATAATACTTAACAAAACCCAATATTGTCCCAGTGTACACAAATCATATATGATAAAATATTGTCAAAATCCTGCATATTATACTCATACATTTTTGTTTATTGCGCATAACTACATATTATACATGTGTATAAAATTGTATATTAAATTAATAATATGAAACTATAGACTTTACATATAGCCTCTTTTTTTCTGTCTTGAGATACAGAACTATCTGGTTAAGCATAATGCTTTTCATTTTGTAAGACGGAGACAGTTTATGTCACTCCAGAATATAAGCCAGGGTATTTAACTGCATGTTATAAATACTACATATGTTGTTTTCATTTATATTGTTTGATTAGTACCATATTTTACATTTTCATATTTATTAATCTATTGAAAGATTTCCTGTCAATAATACAGTAGTGGACATAAAAGGAATATGTTTCTCCTTTTTGTTAAGTAAGGCTTTGACTTACACACAATTACATGAATTCTCTGTCCAATGTAAATAAAGCCACAGTGGTTTTGGAGAAGATATTGTAGGAGCTCTACATTGAATTTTGTGCAGTCATTTGTGGAAAGATTTGAAGTGATTTTCTGCCCTGTAAAAGAAACTTCTGTTATTTCTAGCTACTTCTGGAAAAGACTGGGTAGTTGTATGGATTTGATTAGCTCATCTCTTTTCTTTTGACTCAGGGACAGGGAAAATAATGAGTAATCACTTCAGGTTACTGGTTTTACACTGAGGCTATTACAGAACCAATTAAAAAATTATACATAAAGGTATATAGATGTGATTAGGCTATAATGCTAATAATTGTGTATAGATAATTATTCTGCAGTACAGATAATTCCAACAAAGACTAATCAGAAGACATATCAAACACTTAGGAATCACAATTCTATCTGAATTCCATTTAACTATGATTTAAAACACCGCAGATATGTTGTGACTTCTTTAAACAATAGAGGAGAAAAATTACCCTGGACTCTTTCCTTCCTTGCCTTACACAACATTGCAGTTTACAGAAGCTCAGTTTGCACCACGTGCCTGCATTAATCACAGCTGGGGTGTAATTCAAAGCAGCTTTGGACTTTGTCTGAATTCCAGTGGCTGGTAATAATTTCTTAGGGACTACCCCAGCACAGCACATGCCATAGCTCAGCTGACAGGGGGGATTACACCTCTGCATTGGGAGCAGCAGAAATGGCACACTTGCAGCAGCCCAGGTGCAGAAGGAACAGGACAGACAGTAAATTGAGGTAATGCTGTGCCACCCTTTGTGTCTGATTTCTAGGAATGGGGAGAGGGCAGGAACAGACTCGTTTACATTCTTATTGTCAAATATGTTCACTGTCCTAACAGCACATTTTGAAATGCAGAAGAAAAGTGCTTGTCACGTGTATGCAACTCCTCCTGACCTCGTGCACTATAATCTCCTTCTCCCCTCCCTCATCACTTCTCTCATCTGAGAGTCCTCTCCTCTGCAGTTGCACTCAGAATAGGTCCTGCATCTCCCTGCCAGCAACTCGTATCTTATCTCAAAACATATGACTCAGTACCGTGTCTCCTTCTCTTTTTCATTATGTATACCATGTGCCCTACGCAAAGTCATGTTACTCAGTTCTGAAAACCCTGGTGCCATTCAGTGCACATCAAAGCAGCCAATTTGTCAGCTTTTCCATCACCCAAAAGCTCTATATTCACTGCCTGACCTCCCTGAGCATATCTGCTACTTTCCTGCCTTCTGCCACATAAAAACCCCAACACTTCTGCTATGCTACTTGCAGAGAATTGACTGATTTGATACATAAATTGTCTCTCATCTTCCCTTTTTCAGTGTCTGCTGACTATTTAGCTGTCTCCTCATAGCGTGTTTGTTCCTTGGGACAGAAACACTGCTCAGAAAGCATTTAGCATGCATGGAGCAGTGCTTAAGTAATAATTACTAACTTCATAGTACACCTAACTGCACAAGCCACCACTTATAGCTCCTGTTTTATTCCAAAATGCATTTTATATCAGTCCTTGAAAAGTTTGAAATAACATTTTCCCAGCAAATGATGCCCTGCATGTGAAATAAAACCTTTTAAGAACCGCTTGTTGAGATCCATTAATCAAACTATGTAGGGAAAATCTGAAAAGCTTCTCAGCACCAGCCAAGCCCCTATGAGCTCAGCCATGTTACCACATCCTGCTTCTTGAATAGTTCAACTGGAAATCTGGATGAGCATAAGCTGTAGTCTGAATTAGTTCTGAGGGTGACATGAGTTGCAGCATGAAGTACAGTAGCAACCTAATAAACTCTTAGAAAATTGCAGTCTTTTATCTTCATAAGGTCACCTAAAAAGATAAATTCTAAATATAATTAAGTCTTGGTTTGACCTGTTCCATGGACTTTATCTTTCACTATTTTTTTTTAATCTTAATTAGTATTTAGCATTTATGCAAGTCTGTGTGATTTAAGATGCTGAATGATATATGAGTTCAACAGAGTCCTCAGCTGAAGGACAAGTACTTTAGTGAATGTGAGACCTGACCCAAAGGCTATTTCCAGTAGTTTGTCATTTAGTACAGGGAAGGTTAGGTAGGTTACAGTGATATATGATCTTTCATGCTCTGAACCTAACAACACAGTTGAACTGCTCCTATGACTTTCATTAACTGTATGCAGCTCTTTTCATATATAAAGTGAAAATGTGACAACATTTCTATCCGTGACAGAAAGAAAAGTGAAAACTTGTGATGCTTGATCAGTCCATCAAAACTCTGTGCTCAGTCTAGGTAAGTCTGTATGCAAATTTTTGCTGAGTTTAGTTTACACACATTCATATACCAAGGGGGAGAGGGGGAAAATCTTGGCGAGGGCTCCACATGGAGCCCTGCCAGCATGATGCATCGAGCAGTCACCCTGGGGTGGGAGCACCCTGGGGAACGCCAGTGAAAAGCAGCACCTGCAAGTGTTGTGCAAATGGCACAGGGCTACAGAGGGGGCGGAGAAAGGATGTAAATGGGCAAAATATGATGAAAAATGGCTAAGAGCCATGGGCAAGCAAGACATATGGGAGAGTTTTTCTGCTTAAGGGGACAACCTAGTGGAACAATTCTTCTCTTCCTTTCATGTATGCATAAGAATTAGAGCTCTTAGAATTTCAAGGAGTGAGAAATGGTCATTTTTTTTCTAAACAAACAGTATTTTGAAAAATGCTGATTTGTTTTCCATTGTTGCCATTTTTTCCTCCATGTTTTCCATCAGAATACTGCCAAAAAAAAATCTGGCATATATATATTTTTCTCTAGCCAGCTGGACAGATACCAGAAAAAACAAATAAATAAGCATTTCAAGAGGCAGTTTGTAATGTAGTTTATAATCACAAACATTTTCGTCAACAATGCTCTTTTTTTAATTTAAAATCTTTTCAGGTGAAAAATTTTCAGCAAACTCGAAATACAATATTGAGAGCCTGTCTCTTCCTGTAGGTCGGTGAAGCAATTCTGTTGAACTCAAAGCTGCCTTGCATGTAACTAAGCTGAATGGAGAGCTGCGAGTCTGCTGTGTGTTCCCACATCAGCTTGGGGGTTAGCATATGAACATTCCCCAATAGTGACAGCCCTTTAAAAAAGTTTTCCAATGTATAGCTGAGTTGTATGGATATAAGTGAAAAGGAAGCAAACTTATACTAATCTTTCTTTGAAGATAATTTTATATTCTCCCTAGTAACAGCTGAAGAGAGAGTCTATTAGGAGGATGTAAGGCTTCTCCTACCTATGCCTACCATAATTTCCTCACCAAGGCAAGGCTGAGAGTAGGATGCCAGGAAAAAGCGGTGGGAGGTGCCTGTTTCTCCTGCTTGAACGCATAGGCAGCTCACCAACAAGCTTACCATCTCTGCTATGCTCATCATGGTCTGGCGTCACCACCAACATGGGGGTGTGTGGTGGCAGTCTGGAGGGCAGCCACAGGGCAGCACTGCTTGTTTCATACAGGCAAGCCCTGACAGCAAGAGCAGGATTCAGGCACAATATTGAGGAATACATCTCAGCTTACAACCCCTTCCCATTGCATGATATTAATTTGGTAATGGAAGTGTGTTGAGAGTCCCTTTAGTCCTGGGTAACATTTTCCCACAATGATTTTATTAAAGTGACTAAAATAAGCTGGGCTTGCTTCTTAGTACTGTGAGGCTGATTGTCACTAACTGCATATGACCTTGCTGCATGCAATCCTTCCTTTGCTCTAAGACGTTGATTCAATGCCAAGTACAACATGAGTCAAGTGCATTATTGTGGGCACCTTCTGTAGCTTTGGAAAGCAACTATTCTGTTGTGCTCTTCACCCCTTTGCAACAGACGTCTGCGTTTCCTCTATATAGCGACCAAAAAGAAGCCTTTGAAGCAAGGAAGAGCCCCAACACACTCTGCAGGTGTGGGAACACGTGCTGGGAAGCTCCCTTTGGCATCACTGACTCCTGATGTCTGCAGGGCATTTTTGACTGGCTGCACTTCTCTGGTGACAGCAGGGACCACAGAAGCACTCACCACACCTCTTGTTTTCCAAAAAGGGGACACTTGCAGCCAGCTGTGGTGTGAGGGATATTGCCTTTCATCTGCCTTGCATCAAGGTAAAGTTTGTTTTTTCCTTTTTAAGCCTAAGGTTAAAGTACATTAGACAGAATGATTTCTAGCTTTCTTTCTTGGCTCTGCTAATTATGTCATTGTTACGCGAGGTATATTATTTTCTTTCATACAAGACAAACCTAGATCCTACAAAGACTGCAGTATGAGACTACATTAAAATAAAACCCACAAAACCAACACAACAAAAAATGAAACAAAATTAAAAAGGAAAAACAACAAAACAAAAAACCCACAAATGAAACAAAAAACCAAACTAAACAAACAAACGAAAAAACCAAAAAGGCAAACCAACCAACCAACCAAAAAAAACCAAACCAAAACCAAAGACAAAACAACAACAACAACACACCAAAAAAAGCACATGCAAGTACCTGCACACAGGACCAGAATCTTAGATGAGAAATGACACTGGGCAGAACAAGCTGTAACTGTGGTTATCTGCACTGTTCCATGCAATGTGATGTTCAGCAGTGTCAGAGCCTGTCTGCAGTGCTCAGCACAGCAAAGCGTGACAGCCCTCCTGTTCTGCCCAGTGTGCAGAGTGCTGGGGTGCTGCTGGGTGAAGGGGACCCCTCTACCTCCGCAGCATCCTTCTGGGGGGTCCACCATGCTTTATTAATGCAAAAGTAATTATGCTTATGGAAATATGGAATATGACTGGGATGTTGCTTATTAGATTTCATGCAAAAAAATGTCATGTGAAGATGTAAAGGGCCACGGTTTTACTGGTCTATCTAAGGAAGCTTTAAAAAAATCACACTTGATTGACAAGGCACTCCTTTAAGAATAATACTGGTAACTCAAACCAGTGAAAACCACTTTTGAAATCTCTGGAAATTAAAATCTATCTATCTCTGCTTTACTGCATCAGTCCTCCACATTGCTGTTAACATTTCAGAATCCTCTGAAGTTCCTCTACCAATTTCTGACATTTTTACTCTTTGGAAGATATATTTGTTATTTTTAGCCTAAATCTTCAAGACAGCTATGATGAGAAAATTCTAGCAAACAGAACAGCATCATGAAATTAGAATGGCTTTCAGGAAATAACAAATCTACAAGGCTTTAAATAATGTATGAAACTTTCTGTTTCAAATTGCCTTTTACGGCTGAGTGATAAGACAGACTATTTGGGGATTTAAGCTACTAAACATTTTTCAAAATTTCAGCTACTGGAGAACATGCAAACCTAAAATAATTTCTTTCTTTTTTTTTTTTTCTTCACCAAAGAAAGTGATTGAGTGTTTGCCAGAACAAAAAATGCCTCATGTTTCCTTTTAGATGTAAGAAAAAAATAGTCTCAATTTATCAGATAGATTAATCCAGTGAATTATATTGCAGAGAGAGAACGTGTTATCTCAGGTCTTCTCATGTGCACACACAAAATGACACACCTACAATCATCAGACCAGTTGAGCTGCACTCACTCATGACACCTGAGAGTGAAGCCTGGTGTCCCTGTCCTGTGCCACAGCACACACTCCTGCAGAGCATCGCTGTCACCCCAGGTGCCACCCAGGCAGTCTATTGCAGGTGGCTGTGCTTAGCACTGCAGAAGGGGATGGGGTTGTGATGCTCTAGCATGGATCAGGGATGTCTTCTGAGGAAACACACTGCCCAGCCTCAGGCAAGGGACCTGGTCTTTTCTTGGCCAGAAGAACACCTCTCCTCCCACCTGGTGATGTGGGTTTTCATGGTAAGTGGCCCACAAAGGTGGTGGGGAGAAGGGGCTAGTTTGATTTTGTCCTTTCTTCAGTTTTGGGGAGTGGGAGCCCGAGAGGTGTGCAGCAGGTCCAGAGGACCTGAAGGCAGCCCTCAGCAGCTAAGGGCTGGAGAGTGTAAAGCTGCTCCAAGCCCCACAGCTGGCCTGAGGCCAACACCTGTGCCTACAAAGGAATTTTCAGCTTTCCAAGACAGCTGGTTTCCAGAGTCTCTGAGGCAAACCTCTTTTCTCCAGGGAGTCAGACACCCTGTCTAGAGGGATTTCTCCTGTGGGTCCTATCTGCCTGGCCAACTTATTTGTTAATGCTCACTTGTGGAAGGGGCTGAGAGTCATTAGCTCCCTTTGAACTCAGTATGAATAAAAATAATTCCGCATCACAAGCCTGAAATGATTTTGAGTGAAATCCTGGCAGCAGTCAGGCAATGAAGTGAATGGGCTATTATTTGGTCTTTTGTCCAACAGATGCACATTTTTACCACCTGAACATGACCTTCCTCTTCCCTTGCCTCTTTAGGCACATCCTCTGCTCCACTAGAAAGGAAGGACTTAAAGGTGAGGTAGACACTGCTGACCTCAGTAAAAATTTCCTGATGCTTCTTAGTGCTAGAGCATGCTTTTTGTGGCTTCAAACTTTCTCAGATTTTGAGGATGCAGTCTTGAGTTTTCTATGTCTGGTGTCTTTTTCAAGCTGATTTGGGCATAGAAATGTCATAGTCAAAATAATTCATCTGTTTCAGAGAACAAGAGGAGAAACAGTATTCAACTGTGCCTCTTGAAAAAAATAATGAAAAAAGCACAGGAATGTTACAATGGAGAGAGCAAAGGGGCAGAAGTATAGAAGCCAGCAAGGAGAGTAAGTGAAAGAGTATGAAAGAAATAAGTATTCACAGAAGCAGAGGATAGGATTTCAATTGAGTGTGAGCATGCTCATAAAATGAAAATTAATCGTATTGCCATTTTCAGACTGTAATATATGTCTAGGAGTTATTTCATGTAGTCTTTTATGAAACTTGTGCAAGGTGACTTGCAGCTGCAAATGGGCAGGCAATAAGACAGCATCATCTCATTGTCATCTCTTCCTGATTGCATTTGAGAGAACATTAAAGAATTGTTTCTTTTACTAGTAAAACATGTCTGCTCTAAATCTATTCAATTTATCAAGTCTGTTGAAGTGGGACTGATCACCTGTTTTTTGAAAGTAAAAATCATTATAGGTGTGCAAACAATTCATTTGGGTTCAGCATGACTTCAGAAATCTTGGGGAGAACTCCAAATATGCAGGCTACCCCCAACCTCCAAACCATGAGCTGACTTTCTGGTATTAAGGTTTGAAAATTAAGGAACAATCACATCGAAAACTGAAATAGTCTGTTTTAAAAGTGTTGAAGATATATATATACACATATATATATATATACACACACACACATATATATACACATTTTCCATGACTGGAAAAACACTTATGTTAAATTTTGAATTCTTTGCAGTTACCTCAAATACTAAGGTCAAAATTTTCACCTGAAATCTCTTACCCACTTTTACTCCACAATGTAATCTTGCCAACTGTCAATAGCAGGTTTTAGATTAATATTTTATCTTTTTTTTCCTCCTTACAACTGTATTTTATGTATAACCTACAAATTAAAAGGTGTTTGTACTTGTATGGCTAGGGAAAGCTGAGTCCCCTCATCTCAGAGCGAACTCCTCTCGTTTATCTTCAGCATATTTTACTTGCACTGGAGTATTTTCCTAACTTCATCCCTTAGCACAAAGTCCTTTCTCTTAGCATGAAGCAAACTTCTTTTTTTAATCCCTCATGGCATTGAGCAAAGTCATTTGCTTCACTGTGGGCTTTCTGAGAAAGAAAATTATCTGAATATTTGCTTTCAAGGAAAAGCATTTTAAAAGAACGAAGGTTATCTGAAAGGATATCTGAAAGGATTGCTGTGACAGCATCTGTAAAAACATCTATGAAAGCAGAGTAATTAAGTGATTATTGTTAACTATGCTGTTAACGTGCTCCATTGTTGTGGACAGCACTCATTCACACCTACCATAAGAAACCCTTTTTCCTTCACCTTTCATTGTTTCTGTGTAAGTCATCCTACAATTATAAATTTGCTTTTCTTGTGTAAAGCATGTAGTGACAACACTTTTGGGATTTCTATCAATATAAAGCTACGTTGAAGATATTAGAAGAAATGCAGGGGCATAGGAATTGCCGAGGTAGATTAAATCAGAGGTCTATGTAATTCATTGCCTGCAAGAAAACTAGCAGTATTAGATAATTTACAATCTTTAGGTAACTTTTCCTTTATGGAAAGTTGATGTCTGAGATCTAGCTTGTGAACCAAATTGAATCATACGTATTGTAACCTCTTATTTTTCAGAAAAAACAACCAACGTGTGAACAACAAATATTCTTTGGGGGGATATTATAATGTACACATTTAAAAAAATGCCAATATCTAGCCTCTTGAAAGAAATCTTTCATTTTTGAAACACAAACACACATCATGCTATGTACTCTCAAGAAAATAACAGCTCTTTTCGTTGATGTGCAGTATGTTAATTGTGTTTCAAATGTTACATAGAATAAAATTAAAAATATGTCCTGATCTACCAGGAATTACAGTATTCAGTTGATAGTATTTCAGTATTACTAACATGGAAAATACGTGGAAGCCTTTAATAAAAAGCTGTTCCTAAATGCAGGCTCCATTAGAGTCTTACCAATTCAAAACATTTTTCTTATTTTTTATGGCTGTTGCTATTTGCACTTACAAGGTGGAGTACACAGTACAGTCCTGGAATTTGTTGGAGAGAAGAACAAACTAACCCAGAAGAAATGCTACAATACACCTGGGACATCTAGCTGATCTTTAGATGTAAAAATGTCATGGAGACACTATAGAACATGCAGCCTGCTCTGTGCTTTTCATGTTCACCTCCATGTACAGAGAGATTCGTTTTGAAAAAAATTGTAGATTTTGTTTGTTTGTTCTTAAATACAGCACTCTAAGTATCATTCTAAATCAGATAATAAAATTCAATCAAACCTTGATATTTCCTTTACCGTTATGACTTTTAACACTTTCCATTTTAATCCAGGCACACAACCCTTCCACATAGTAAAAGAAAATATTGTAATAATGAAAAGAGCCACTTTATATACCCAAATAATAACTGAAACAAAAACTTAATTCAAGTATTAATTTTCTCTTTATAGCTATCACCAAAACTTCTATCTTCTGTCAAGTTTGGTTCAAAAATTAATAGGAAGTCATAAGAGCCTGCCAGACAAATACAGATAGAATATTTAAGTAAACCACATTTTCTTCAGGAAAAAAAAAAAAAAAAAAACAAACCAAAAAAAAACCCAGATTATTTCATTCATCTTATCATCAAGTAATTCACATAGCCCGACATGTTTGGTATCAGTTCTCGCTCAAGAGATTTACTCACATATATTTGTTTTACTCAAGAAGAGTACCACTCCCAAATTTTACATGCATATATAAACAAAAAAAAAAGCCTCACAACTTTTTGACTTTGGTCCATCTCTGGGAAAGAGATGTTTCTCATCCATTGGCAAGGCATATTTGTCACATTTCGGGCAAAAGCCTCTGAGCATGTTTTAGTTATCTATTTATTTGCTTGCCAGAAAGAACAGATGATGTTAATCACAGTAATGATGAAAGAGAGCATCCAAAAGGTCCACATGGCTTTTGATTAAAGCATGTTAGATAGTATTTTAACTTCAAGGGTTTTGTTGTTGTCACAGCTCCCTGCAGGGATACACCTAATACATCTGTGCTTTTTCACCTAGTAGTTTATATGGTGTGCTAACTCTCTTTCTTATCTCTTTTTCTATTTAAATCCCTTGATGATTTGGTATTAACATCTAAAGCTTTAAAATATTTTGGGAAACTCCAGGACCGAGTTTGCCGACTGCTTATTCCACAACTCCTTAACTCAAGACATGCAGCTCCACAGATCCTCCTGGAACATGGAAAAATTCCTCACATGCAACAAGATTTGGCCTCACCATACCCCCTGACTACTGCTCCCTGTACTGATGTGTGCTATTATATTTTCATTTACTCACTTATCTTGCTGCATGGGCTTCTATGTGGCCTGTATTAGAAACTATTTGGACAGTTCTATAGACACAGAATTTTTTCTTTTTTTGCCTTGATTATGCATGCACATTTTAGGCTGTACCTATGCAAGGAAAATATTCTTGTCTAATCCAAGCTTTGATCTGAAACTAATACGCTTGTGTACTAACTCATATGAGCACTTGTAGATCTGGCACAGGAGAGGCTTCTGTTCAAAAAGGTTACCAGAAACAGTTGTGCACAGACCCCAGACTAGAATGTGACAAATGCCTTGCTCAGACAAGCTCTTGCCAGTACTAAGCGGGTGCCCAGAGGCACTGAAATCTGCATGCTCAGTGTAGAGAACAGAGTCCAGCTTTGCTGGAAGGTGGGACTGCAGCCACTTGAAAGCCTTGGAATAAGGGTGGTTGGACTGGCTGGAGGGCATCACCCCTGAAAGCTCACAATTGCCACTGGAAGAAGTAAACACTGGTTTAATCCCAAACTAAACTATATTCACCTGCCTGGAGTGAGGGAATGGGTGAGGATGTATCAGAGAAAGGAAACTTTGAGCAGTTGGGATGCACACAGAGACCCATCTCAGAGGATGCATTTCTATAGACAGGTGGGAGGATAGGACACTGTAGAGCTTCAGCTCAAGGACTATATAAAAATTCTGGTTCTTTCTAATGAACAGATTTAATCACTAATGAGCAATAACCATCCCTCTAAAGAGTATCTCTTGTCATTTCTCATTACACATAGGCAAAACTGACTTGGAAACTGAGTTGAATAGTGAGCTGAATAGTGAAACAGTTGGTAAGACAAAAAAATCATGTTAGTCCAAAAAAACCCTGATTGAGAAGAGTTACAGAAGGAATTTCATGGTACAAAATGACAGGAAAATGAGATGGCAGACAAAATTCAATGTTGAAAAAGGCAAACTAATCTATGTTGGTAGGAACAACCTTAAGTAGACATGTACAGTAAAGCACAGCCATGCAAATCAGCTCTTGCCCATCAGGAGAGATGAATGCAAATAGCTCTGTGCAAAATGTCAGCTTAGTGCTCAGAACATCTGAAATATAAAATAAATGGTAGAAAAGGAAGGGATAATAGAGGAACATCATCATGTCACTGTGTACATTCCTGGTGTGCCTACTTCTTGAGTTCTGCAGATAGTTCTGGTTGTGTCACTTCAAAAGAGACGAAGTAGAAGTACATATTCTTCAAAGAAGAATGATAAGGTTGGGCAATGACCTCCCTGTGAAGGGTAATTACATAAACTGGAACTCTTCAGGTTGAAAAAGGAATATTGGCAGAAAGAAAATATAGTTCAAGTCTCTAAAATTACAAATTGCATGGAGATACTGAAAAAGAGACTGATTATTTTTCAGGATGTAAGAACTAGGAAGAACCAAATGAGATTATCATTAGGAGGTTTAAAATAAACAAAAGAGAGTACTTTTTCAAATAGGCATAATTCAGTTGTGGAACTCTTTGTGAATGTCGAAAGTATGAGTGGATTCAAAGGCAGACTGAAGACTTTCAATGAAAAATCCATCAAAAGCTATTAAAAACAGAGAAGTGATTACAACATACAGCTCAAAAAGTCTCTGAAATACAAATTATTTGGAGTAGCAAGGGTACAAGTTATAGTATCATTCTGTATTTGCCCTGTTTCTTAGCATGCTTTATTTATTCTTGTCAGACATGGGATAGTGGAGTAAATGCACTTTTGGTAGGTGTTCCTGCACAGTCTGTGTGTAATATTTAACTCAGCTTTCACTTAAGCCAACAAGGTAATTTAATTGACTTTAATGGGAGCTGAATTAGGCCATCTGAGAGAAGGAGCCTCTCAATATGATGTTCTGCCAAGGATATGAAAGCTAAACCAGTTAGATTAGTAAATGTAAATTCAAAGGAAATGACAAAGCTGATCAAACCACAGAGTGCCTGCAGTGTAAGTGCAAAGCAAAACCACTGTAGGGATTTATTTTAAAACTGTATGCAAAATCTATAGGTTTATGATTTATCTCTTCTTGAATTTAAGTGACTGGTCAGCTGGCTGGTTTTGCTCTCTCGAGTGATAGCTGATCTGGTTGCATAACTGTTCATCTGAGCTTATAAAATGCACGGTCAATTCAAGGTCAGTCTATAGTTTTATGAAATTAAGATGATAATAGATATGGTCAAACTACAAACCTGTCACCTCTTTTTCCCGAATTATTTGCTTTCTTGAGGCAGTCGTTAGTGAGTGCACAATTAGATCAATATTATTTGATTTTCTTTTCTTTTAGAGGAAGATGAACTCTTTTCAAAAACAAGTCATGTGTTTGCAGACAGAACATGTTCTTAAAAAAGAAAGAAAACAAAACCAGACCAGAATAATTATTTTAAGACTGTAAAATACAGAGTTATTGCTTTAGTCCTACTACTACAAACAAATTTATTGCCCAAGGCAAGCTGAATGCCAGTGGCATATTAGGGTGGATAAACATAAAATTTACGGAAAAAAAAAATATTTACATGAAAGATCAATGGATTTAATTTTGAGGAAATATTGCTTTTGCATGCGAAAGCACATTCTCAAGATATCTCTTTTCCAAACGTTGTAACATTGTACCTATGTGTAAGACTCATTGTATGCTATGTGGGGAGAAGGAAGAATTCCTTCAGCTGCAGTGCCCTAAAAATGTGAAGAGTAGTTCAGGTATCTGGACACAGGCATTTAATGCCAATTGATACACTGTAATAACTCAAGATACACGCACAGTGTTAACAGGTATGACACAGGAACAACTGAGGACACCCACCTTTCAGAGTTGTGGTACTCTGGGGCACCTCAAAATATATTAGAGATGTATATTTAGATACTTGATTAATTACCTAATTTCAAATTTAAGTAAGCTGTGAGACGTCTCTCAGTGAAGAGTTACGGGTACTTCCCAAAGCCATTTCATCTCAGCCTATGATACCATTTCAAGATAGATAGTACCTGTCACTTGTGGAAAGTTGCCTTTCTCTGTAGAGAGCTGGTCATAATGGGTAACCAGCTAACTCAGGCTTGACTCCTCATTCCTTTTCAGCCAGTGTCAAGTGAGGTGAATTGCACCCGGTTATTCTACTAGGTGACAGTTACACTACTGCAACACAAATGTTACTAATGCATAAGGGTTTTGTTCCCCAGAACTCAGAACAAGCTCTAAGGGCTTAATGTTAAATGTTTCTCTTTCTCGGTAAGGGAATGGAGTAAGGGGAGCAAAGTGACTTAACACAGTTCACTTGGCAGGATACCAGCAGAATAAACAGTGCAGTCCTGCTTGTGGATGGCTAAATATGGTATGTAAAAGCTACTTCATCCTAATAATCAATTGCTAATAACCTGGCTGGAACAAAAATGGAACTAATTAGATTTGTTTCATGTTCCATGGTGAGTTAAATATTAAATATAACCAATATAGGTGAATGAATTAATATGGTAAGAACATTAAGTTTCACAAGGATGTTTATTGATAGACAAATGTAGAAAATTGAATGGGAAATAAGACAAGTAGGTTTTACCTTTAGTGTCTGCACTTACTGGGGAGGTGTGAATGTGTATCATCTCAACCAAATGTCACAATGAAGAGAAAGGAAATTCATTACTGTCAAAGGGGAATATATTAAATTTACTGCGGTCTTCCACTACTCAGTAGAATAACTCTAGGAATTGATTGCAAGGCTTCTTCATACTGGAAACACCTTGATGGTCTAGTCACAAAAGAAACAGTTGTGGTTTTTTTAAAGGCTGTTAAAGGCTGGGAGCATGAGAACTTATAATGGAGAAGAGTATTTCCACCTTTTTCTGGGTAATAAAAATATTTTATTCAGTTTTACATTGATTAATGCTTGTTCGTATTTAACTTCTGTATTTTAGTAAACAGTAAGAATGCCATTTTCAATTTTTTTTCTTTTTTTGTTTTTGTTGGTGGTTTTTTTTTAGATTTAAAGAAAAAAGTATGTGTTGGAAAATGTCACTTTTTAAACAGTGTATACACATACAGAACCATGCAGTCTCTGTTAGAGAAAAAAATTACTATGCATAGAAGTCTCAATATGAATATACATGGAGGTGATATGTACATGACTAAAGTGTTAATACTTCCATCTGAAGTTCGAAGAGGTGCCAATATGATAACTAAAAGCAGTATGTGCCATATTTTTACCAGTTTGGTGGTTCACTAAATGTATGCTTTGAATATATTCATAAATTGCTCAAAACGGGCCAGTATAGTCTAGTTTTTCATATCTTTACGTATGCGTTTATTTATTTACACACACACATACAAACTTATGCCTTACATGTCATCAAAAAACCCCTATATAGCAAAATTACAACACACAAAAAAGGAAAATATGTGGCTTTTGTTTCCCTGTTGTCTTTTCAGGAAAAAAATAATTTGAAAGAAATCCTGCCTATAAACATTATCATTTTGAATAAAAAGGCAAATTAACACAAAATATTTTAGACACAAAATTTTGAAAAACTGTTGCAGAACCAAACTATGTCTTATCTTCTGGAAACTTAATTAAAACCAAAACCAACAATAATTTTTTCAGTTCTAAAAGCTGAGTTCAAATATGACCTGACACAGTCCCTTTGAATTCAAAACCTGAAGGTTAGAATCACTCCAGAGTTCTCAACAGCCTGGGGAAACCTGGACAGCAAAAGTGTTGGCTCTCCTTTAATTCTTGAGTTTTCCAGCTGTTGAGCTCTTCTGGATCCATCTGTCCTTCTTGGCAAATTTTTGGCATCTCGTTGCCTCCCTGAGCAATAGGTCAGACATGATCTCTTACATATTTGCTCTGGAGTCTCACTGAGATGCTGATGCAATATCTCTATATTTTTAAAATAACTTCATGTTTGAACATGTGCATCTCAATTCAATTTTTCTGCAAGCTCAGAAACCAATACTTCTTCACACCAATAATGGGCTTTGCCAGCTCTGAAGACAGAGTAGAGCTCCTCTGCTGTTTGGATGCATCAATATGTAAGCACTCCATTGGCAGCTGGATTAATGCACAGCATGCCTTTTCTTCTTTGTAAGTATTTTTTTTTTTAATTCAAGGGTAAATGTCAAAACAATGCTGTAAAACCAATTAAGGAGAAAGAAAACAAGATTAGAGGTGCTACTTGAATTATTTATTGTTGTTCACTGTTGCCAAGTCTTTAAATAAGTACTTAATAGACCTTACTGTAACTCTCTGAGCAATACAGTAATTTATTTAATGCATAGTTCAGCAGTTTCTTAACATTAAACTGAAACAGTCCATATAGTATGTTGTCAGCTTTTTTGAAATCTTCTGAATTTGGGCCATTCACCATTTATTAAAATCTTCTTGCAGAGCTAAATCTACTAATTTCATTCAATAATCTGATATATTAAACAGGTATTGATTTCTGTGGAAGGGAATACCAAGATTTATTGACCAGAAAGATTAATTCTGACCAATTTAAAGCCAAGGTCAATATTTATCTTGAGGGGAAATAAATCCTGATACTCAGAAAAAACAGGAGGCTGCTATGTGTATATTGTTCTTTATATTCTCAGTGTTTTAAGCAGACATATCTGGAAATGCTCCTCCATGTATTTGAATTTCAGGTATGTGACCTTTTTCATTGGTATTAATTTGATAAAGTGGAAAAAAATATTTATAGGACTGGGGAAAACCATCTTTCCTATCTCATCTCCACCAGCATTTCTAGGGAATATACTGAATACAGTCAGGAAGCATTTACTTCTAAGAGTGAACGTATTGGTCAACATAGCCACAGATTTAGTGATTTGTGGTCTGGTAAAACCAGGAACCTTGTGATGTACATACAGTTCAACACTGTTCGGCAACATCGTGTGAATATTCACAAAGGCCATATCTGAACCACGTGGAGGGTGAAGCGGGTGGCACCCCCTGGGGTGTCCTGCAGAGGCGTCTGGATGAAGCTGGGGTACACATGTCTTTGTGGGGCCCAGAAGCTCCACAGCACTGCCAGCTTGTCCCAGCTTAGCCAGGAACTGTACCCTGTCCTCCTGTGACATAATCTGTTTCTTCTTCATAAAACCATACTACCTTTTGTGAACAATTGCATTATATAAGACCTGTGGCTAAGGCATGAAGCAGGAACTCAAATATTGCATATTATAAACTTAAATTATTTCTCTACATGACACAGTAGATAAATTCATCATGGCCTTACCCTCCATGCTGCCATGGAAATCAGCCTGATGAAATGGACGATGAAAATCAGTAATATCTGTGAAGCGCTCAGGCTGTACAGCAGCTTGCCTTTCATACAGCCCACAGAAGAGGGGTTTGTGATGGTGAAGCGGAAGAAGTTCTGGTTTTGAGGGAAATTTATTTTTGATGCCATTATTTGACTATTTGAGCTGTAGGTGTCTTACTTTCTAAACATTTGGGCTGAGTTCCAAATCTTTATACATGAGCTTGCTTGAAAAATAGTGTCAAAACTCTCATTAGCAGTAACCTCCAACTTTTGAAACTGACACCATTTACCTACAGGAAATTGTCTTTTTGAAATTGTACTTTGTACTAAACCATTCTGAGATAATTGTTCCAATTAAAAAATACATGGGGCATTGCTGTACACCTCAGGATGAAAACTTTATTGTGCTGTGAAAGAAGTCAATGGGAGTTCAAAGTATTCAGCCACCTGCAGAACTGATGATAGAGAGCCAAAAATTTGTAATTCATGCTGGAAAAAGAAACTATTCTACATACAGATACAATGTTGAAAAGTATGGGAGTTTTAGCTTTGCTCCTTCTCCTCCTCCACTGTGGGTCCCCCTCTACCACCTTCCACAAAAAAAAAAAAAAAAAAAAAAAAAAGAAAATGAAACGATGAATTTCTTATGTCTTTCAGTATTGCTGAGCTCTACATAAATAGGAATATGCTCGCTGTAGGGAAACAGTGAGATTCAACTATTCCCATTAAAATGCTAATTACCGCCCTTTTATAGATCAGTTGGAGAGGATTTGGGGAACAAAAATAGCACCCAGACATTATCGCAGAAAGAAAAAAAATCAAAGAAGAAAACATGACATTAAAAAACTTGCTTCTAAATTTAGAAGCCCACTAAAGTGAAGCTAACCATTTATTCTCCCTGGAGCTGCTCCATATATTAAACTGATATTGAGAAGTCATGAATTGCTATGCTTCCAAGCACCGTTCACAGTTTGGATTATTTTACTTTCATATATTTTGTGTCATGTTCAAGCTATCAGTGACATCTTAAAAGAAAGTCCTCCAGTCCTTACCACACAGAAATAAATAATGTGGGACAACAGCATTAAGCAATATAATAATAAAATTACCTGTTATTAAAAACAGAACACAATTTTTTAGAGGAAATATATTACTCAGCTGTAAAATAATATGTTTGCCATTCACTCTAATGTTTCAGCATTATGATTCAATCTTCTAAAAAGCTGACATGGAAAATAACGGCGTAACAAACCAATTCATCATAATGTGTAAAAGAAACTACTGGAATAAATTGTAATAACCTTTCAAAAACTAGCAGCTTTTAAAAGTATTAATTTCTACTCCAGATAATTGGAAAAGACACCTGGGCGGCCAGGCAATATTTTTTATGGGATTGCCCTGTCAGGGGCTCAGATTGTCTTCAGAGTCAGGAGCGATCGTTTAGCACTAAGTGACAGTGAATCTTGCAAATGGGTCTTCCTGGATGCTGTTTGCCATAAATTACCAAACTGATCTCGCCTTCAAGGTCAACCATAAAAGAAGGCAGATATCAAATGGCCTTCACAGAGAACCAAACTAGGCTTCAGGCCTCACGTAAGCAGGAGCTGGTTGTGTTTGGTCCTGTAAAATTGACTTAATACACTGACAACATATATTATCGTCGAACTTTGAGGATATTCTTGGGAACTAAATAGCTCAAGAATGTAACTGGGAGTCATAGTTCACAGGAAGAAAGACCAACACAAGTTGTTCTCCATTACGTAGCAGTATGTGCAATGATACTAAATTAATAGCATTAGAATGGAAGATACCAATATGTTTCAAGGCACACATACAGAAGAACTTCCTACTGAAAAGTAAGACATCCTAAGTCTGTCAACTTATTTTACCTTTTGCCTTTCACAAAATCCTTTGACATTTTTTCTCCAAATGAATATCAAGGCCATCTATGTTTACATACGCATTATTAGTTCTAGTGTTTCTGCTTTGAAATCATAGTTCTGGATTAATGAAAGTTTAGTCAGTGGTATTTATATAAGCAGCCAGCAGTGGCATAAATCGGTGCTACAAAAGCAATTTCAGTGCTTTTTTGTATGAGAGACAAGAAAGCATTATAAACAATCTGAACCCTGATATCTTGAAATGTCAGAAAGTTCTTTATTGCCATCCCTTTTTCTCCATTATGAAAACTGTGTTCCAAGAGTAACAAATGTTAGTTCATATTAAAAAAAAGAAAAAAAAAGAAAAAAGCATAGACAAATTTTCTGACCTGGCCTGTTTTGTGGCATCCACATTTAAGTAGAGTTCCCTGCCACTTCCCATTGGAAAGTCTGCGTACAGACCGATGGTGTGTTATGAAGCACTGTCCTAAAGGCTGCTCACTTGAGAATCCATCCCCATAAAGGCGGAGGAAAAGTCATGCTCAGTATGGTGTGTGTTTGCAAAGGAAGGGAAAGCAAGAGGGTGTGAGGAGGCTCAATGAGTGGCACAGTGAGGACAGCACCTCCTGCAGGGTCACTAGTGAGCCCATGGGACCATGGTGCTGGAGGGACACCTGAGGATGCTTCAGCCTTTGATGAATATTGGTTCAGGTCACATGCAGGGATGCCACAATCCCATTGTAACCCCTACTGGCCCCTTCCCACTCCACTGAAATGTATCCTCATGCTAATGTGCTTCTAAACAACTCTGTAGTGAGGTATTGGCATGTAGCAGCCTATTAGAAATCTTTAAGAAGCCTCAGCTTATGCAAAGTGCTGACATGTTTTCCAGAAGCCTCTTAAAATGACAAATTTCTCTTTGCATATGTTATCCTGTTTAGCTTTAAAACAGCAACAGATTTTATGTTAAAAATAAATCAAAGTAAAGGTTTGGGGATTTATAGAGTGAACTCCAACCTAACTACACCACCTCAGCCAAATATCTCCAATAGCATCCCTGTAATAACGATGTAGTATATTGTGTAGTATGAAAACAGGGCTTTTTAAAACTAACCTTTTGATAGTTTTACAATAGTTCTGCAAGAGCCCATGAAAGGATAGAAACTTTACTGAACAAAGCAAAAGCTTTTGAATTCCTGTGGTTACCCACATGAATAAAATGACTTAGAAAGTTTCATACCACATCTGTACTTTTCTTTGCTCTGCAGTGCTGCTTTCCTCCTTCCCTCCCTGTATAGTGAGCCAGTCCTTCTTGTCCTATGATAATACTTTTGTGTCTGCAATGACCTCTAGAACTGAATAGCTGTTTCATATAATTGCTACGCTACCCTGCTCTTTCCCACTAGCTTCCCCTCGATCCTGAGAAATGAAACAAAGAGAGATTCTCCTCATAGCCGCTCTTCGGTGAGCTCAGATGTCTGAGCCACAGCCAAAACTAGGTCAAACAGCCTGTTTTCACATCACATACTGACCTCTTAACAATTTCGCTCTGTGATATTCCTACTGGGTCTTAGCACAGACATTTGCAAAAAATGAGAGGAATAAAATCCTCTCCAACACTTTCTCTAATTTCAAAATAAATTGGTGACATAGTTTGAAGTTCAGACCAAAGATGTGCTAATTATACAGGGAAAAATCTAATTAAACGAATCAGGAAACCCATAGCAACTATTGTCACATTCTTGTATGACAGAAGCATCAATCTGGCAGTCACTGGAGCATACGCTCAATAACTGCCTGAACTCAGATCCTTTTACATCAAGACCTGCAAAGTTAAAATGAGATACTAGCTATGACAACAGTTCAGCTTCACAGACCATATTGCATGAAGCAGCACTTCCTTCTCTCCTCTTTTCTTTCATTTACAAAATAAAAAAAATACATAAGAAACTTACCAAACAAAATACACTTAGCATACTTATATGATGACAGTATTGAAATGTTATGAAAATGACATTCCCTGCTAGTGAAAGAGGCCGAGGTAGCAATATAAAGTAATATATATTTTTTTCTTTCTGTAGCATGGAATACATTCCACTGAAATATCATGGAATTCATGGTCTGAAGAAAATGGGAGATTAAGAGAGAGAGTGAGAAAATGCCAGAAAGACAAAATCCCATGTCTGTAGGAGAGATGAATTTGCACCACTGATGAAAATTACCACTTCTGATGAATTCAGCTCTTCCAGCAGTCAGTACTCTGACTACAGAAAACAGTTAAAATGTTATGGTTATTTTGAAGGCCTTTCCCGCTCTAAAAATATCCCTAAAAATAGGGAGAAAAATGCTATGCTAGAGTCAAGGAAAGATATACAACTTGTAGTACTGTAAAGATGTAGGACCTATTTAAATAGGTTGGATACACGTGTCTTCTCAAAGCTTTCACATTTAAAAGGTTCATCCAAACAATCTCTGGCATAATTAACATTTCTGTTTAAAGATGAGAAGAGTTTTTTAGGTAGAGGAAGACCTTTTATTTAAACCAGTTGATATAACTAGAAGGAATAGACCAGCTTTCAGGTATAAAAGAAAGTCAATACACTTAACAGTATGAAAAGAATGACACAGGGCAACACAGCTTTTGGGGGAAACCAAAACTCTCTGCAAGGCTGATGAATCTGTTACTGATATCCATGAATTAGTGAGCTCAGGTATAATATCTAGAAAAGACCACCAATCAAGCAGTAAATTCTTAGCTTTTTTTGACCAAAGAACTAACAAAAATCCCAACCTAGAACTCTGTAACATCCAGAGATGAGAAAAAGAGATCTGAAAGTTGATCTGTGGCAAGGAGCACACAGCACGTTGGATAGGATATAAGAAATGTATATGAGGATTAGGCAGAGTTTTGCAAATGAAAGCAATGAAATGAGAACACTGGCTAGCCATGGTTTTTCAGAACTGATATAATGGTAATGGGAACACTTTCCTACACAAGAAGGTGAACTGTATTAAGCTTTGACTGAGCAGTCACATCCTTCTATGGAAAATGGCATTCACAACAAGCATCTTCTAGTTAGCAAAATTGCACTTATTGTCCAAAAGGCTCACCTGCACTTTCTATGAAGAAGCTGAAGTGAGATACACTGGTATGTATCCAGTGCATGACGCTTTACTTAAGGACAATAGGATAAAAAACATTACAGGACTATAAATGAATTTCTGAGCATGTCTAGGTCAGAAATTCATTAAACAGGTAATGTCAGAGATGGATTTCTGTGCTCCATTTCCACTAAGACATAGTAAGCAAAACAGCACAACGAAAGGACGCAAAAATATATTTCATAGATTAGGGCAGTTTTCTGAATAATGTATTATAGAAGATACTATCACAGACTCTGTACATTCAGTAATACTTGCTGCACTTCAAATCTTTCATGTATTACCTACTCAGCTAAAAAATTTCTTAGCTTAAAAAGCATTAGGTGCACTTATTTACAGATGGTCTTACAGAATAATGAAGCAGAGAATACAGAACTAAGACTGCCCTGTTCTATAGTTGGATTTTTTTTTCATCTCCATGTGATATAGAAGCTTACCTGCAAATTATAGCTTACAAAATTTGGTCTGTAATTAACTGCTGCCTAGTTTTTTGGTACCTTGGATAAGGCAACTGAGTGATCCATCAGACAAAAAAGCATACAAGGGTTTTTTTTTTAATTGATAACTACATTTAATACTTGACACAAAGGGATATATTTACTCATGTTATTACTTAATTCAGCCCAAGAAGCATTTCCAGAATGAATAAAGACAATGTTTGCAATCAAGTGACTGGAGAATTGTGTAAGAATGTGTCGTTAATCCATGTACCATGTTCCAGAGGAAAATGTCAAACAAATGTAAATGCATTAACATACTGTGATAAAAATGGGGAGTAGCAATTCCACACAGATTTGCTTACGTACAAACATGAGACTCAGTGCATGGCAGGGAGAGGGTCATTTACATATAACTGCTTCTCAGGGACACGAAGTCTTGAAAAAATGTTGCAAGAAGCACTTATGTCAGTATACAAAATGAAGAAAAGACACTGAGAAGCCTTTGGAGTCAATCAGAAAGAAAAATATTTGTGGCGGTATCAGCAAAGTCACCAAGAATACTTTTTCACCAGTAGAAAACTAAGGTTGTCAAAGACAAACCAGAAATGTTGTGGCAGTTGCCAATATTGGACACAGGTTTTCTCTAGCAGAGATAACAGTATGCTACAATCTTCTAAAGTATGAGTTAATTTAGAAGTAGACACTCTGTTTGTGTCAAAAAAGCAGATAAAAGCACTAAGGTGTTTTTTTAATTGAGGAGACACTAACTTATGTGTGCTACTAGAAACAAAGATTGCAGGTCTGCCAAGAGAAATGGGTTTTTTTGCCACAATGTTGGGGTCCAGGTTATTTGTAAGGAACAAACACATGCCTATAACCTAATTTTAGAGGTGAAAGATATGGTACCATGATCACTATGAAATAATTATTTCCATCCTTCCCCTTACCATTTTGGCTTTGTCTAGATGAAAAATAAATGTAAAAATGGGTACGTAAGTTGTCCATGTCAATGACAGCATCATCTGGTTTGATCATTTTGTCAAGTCCGCACTTCTACATAAGATCAGTTTGTGTGTTTTTTTTATATTACACACGAACAAATGCCTTTGGATTGTATTGCATCATCACAGTTATTCTCTGAAACCCATATTCTGAGAAGTGTGAAACCCTCTCATAGTAATTTTATAAGGAAAACCATGAATTTGCTGCTGAATCCCTGGTGCAGAGTAGCTACCGCTCAGTACCATATAAAGGGCTGCTGGGTGCAATTATTTGGGTACTCTGTGGGCCACCATGAGCAATCCCCACAGAGCTGCCACGCATCACAGAGCTACAGAGGCACATCCTAGCAGCACCTACCCACTCCCACAATGGAAAAATCTTCAGATCTTCATGCTGAAAAATTAATCACATCCCAACCAGGCAGCATTTTCGTTTCTGTTCTGATTCTTGTTGAGAAAGAGGGACTGATAGTCAACCTGGATTTGAGGAAAAATCATCTTTTGAACTGTCCTTTTTTTCAGGTTTGATGTTACTATTATGTGTATGTTATTAATAGACGTGTAATCCATTTACATGTCTTAGAGGACTTGTTTTAGACACCACTCTCAGAATGATTGTAAGAAATGTTGTGAATTTTCTTGGCCCTGAGGAAACAGGCTGGGGTCAATCAACACCTTTTTGCCCTATTGCAACTAATACCTGGAAATTGAAACCTGCTTTGTGTAGCTGGTCTGCCAACATGTTAACAGGCTGCTAATATACAGACTTGTTTCTGGTAATACTCACAGTGGACTGGGCACTGTCCGAATAGTAGAAGGCACCTGACCTGCTTTGTGGTGCACTCAGGAAGGTGCTGAGAAAGCAGGAGACAGGTGCCTCCAACACAGTAGTGGGGTGCTCTGGCACAGACCTGCTGTATCTTTCACGCATGCTGCACTGACCTATATTTTGTAAAGAATATAGGCAGCTGAAGGGCACTGTGGGAGTTTGCTAGACCGCTGCCCTACCATTAGTCCCTAAAACTTTCCTGTCGTAAATTGGTGAATATGTGATCTACACCTGGAGATAAATTTGTTTAGCAGAGGGCTGACATAAAATAGCAAGTAGGTATTAAATGAAGAGATAAATTTATATAGTGCAAACAACGAGAGTGATCCTGGGGTTCTTTCATTTCTCTGCAAGGACTGAAAGAAGAAATAACAAGCATAAGCATTTTCAGGTGTTGAATTTGAATGGAATAGTGCAGACATTGCCCTGGCTGGCGATATGTAAGTTATAGCATCCTAAAGGGGAAACTACTGGGAGGGGAATGATAGTTCCAACCATAAAAATAGAAAGTAAATGATAATGGATTTTTAATTAAAGCTTAAAACAATTTCCTTAAGTAATCTGAAGTTTACACTTGCAAGCTGTTTCTTAATTTTCCTTAAGGAAAGACTATAAATACTTTGAATTAAAATCTGAATCAGCTGCAATGAAAATAAATCAGGAAATTATTTTTTTTCAATTTTGGAAGTAGGACCTTTCTGTCATGTACTGTTTCTAACAGCATGGATACTTCCCATGTTATCTAAAAAAAAAAAAAAAGATATAAAGTAATTGACATTGTCATTGAGCTGAATGCATTAGATCAATATTAGTTGAGAGCTCCCATAATTCTTGCAGTTTTAAGGTTTAAATGACATTACTGAATATAGAGTGTATCAAATGTAGATGATTTGAGTATTAATTCCTCATTATTGTGGAAAGGATGATTAACTTTATTGAACCTTCACCTGAATTTCTTTGGCAGGGCATTGAAAGTTTATCTTATTTTAGTTTTTTTTTAAAGTCCAGGTAAAGATAATATGAGCAAGTTGAATGTTCAAACTTAGATGTTGTTTACTTATATAGTTTATAGAGATAAGGATGCCTATTTGTGATGTGAAATAATAAGAAATTTGATATATTCCAGTTTTAACAGTGGTTGTCATTGCTGTTAATAAACTCTCTTTTGTTCACAAAAGATGTTATGCTATTTAAACAAGACCAGCAAAATACATAAATCAGCATATATGAAACAAAAAGGGAAAAATAAATCCTGGCACTGGCATATTTCCTTCTGAAGCTCTGCAACAAATTAGAAATGATTCCAAAGAAAGGGTTATCTTTTATTAGATGACACTTTTATGAAATTGTTTTAGCTTTTCTCTTTAGTGTAGGGAAGGAATCATTACAAATAGGATACAAGTGACCTACAGATGATAAATCTCCTCCTAGCTATTTCTTTGTGTTTGGCTCTTCAGGCTTTATCCTTAATAAAGGCAGTCATTTAAAATATGTTTACTTATATTTAATTTTGAAATAATTACTACAAAAATATGTAAGCCTTGATGTTACTGCCACAACCATTTCACATTCATTATGTATGAAACAGCATCTAAAGAGTATTAAAGCTTTGATCATCAAAAGGCCTAGATATAATCTGGCCTCTTTGTTATTTTTGACTGGTGATTGTCTACAGTAATCTGTTTATATTTGACACTAACACCGTGCTCTAAGATACTAATATACAGCCATACTAGACAACTACAATGATTGTGGGATGGAAATTTCCATTTGCTCCAGAAAATATTCATCAACTCTGTGATGACAAAAAACATAATCACTGTAATTAGGTTGTTCGATATACAATGAATTTTACCTCATAATTCCCAGCTGTTTTTTCTCCAGTTCATCCTGATCTAACTCAACTGTATTTCTTCTTTGCCTTCTACAGAGGTCTATGTTATTTCAGTGATTCTGTGAGATGCTTTAGAAATAACTGTTAGTCATAATCAAACAACTAGATTTTCTAATATCAAAAGTTCACTAATTCTTAATATCATCACGACTACTTCACTATATGGATATTCAAATCACAATAGTTTCATGGGTTTGGTGGATTAGAAGATGCTTATTCTGGTTGCCTCATATGACATTCAGAGTTTTCTCTAGAAGAGCTTTCATTGACATTAATAAGCTTTGGATGAGGAATTTGGGGCTATTAGTTGACTATCTTTAAAAGTAGCATGAGGATCTCTGGGCTGATTTACTAGTAACGTTTACGCTTGGGAAATATACTCATGGGGCAAAGAGAGACAGAAATCGAGAATTTTCTGCTGAGGCTGTTCGAAAAAATCAACTCTCCAATGCCACGCTCCCAAGGTCATGGTAATGGCAGGGGCACAGGAAGTTAGGCAGAACAAAAATTCAGCAGGTCTGGGAGAGACTCTTGCAGGGAAGCAGAGAGCGCCTAGGCAAGCGCAGGAGGGGTGCGTGGGCAGGGTGGGTGCCCTGGGCGGCAGCAGCTCCTGGCTCTGCTAACACCACCTGCTCCTGGGCTGGCTGGCAGATTCTGAAAGGTGTAAAATTTAAAAAAAAAAAAAAAAGCCACACCAAAAACCCTACAGCAAATCAACCTCCCTTGGATTAAAAAAAAACCCCGAATGACAAACTCAGCTTAAATTTTAATTCTCTGCTTCACCTTCAGCACATTGAAATGCGGTTAACAGTAGCAAGTGTTCATACTAGATAAGAGAATTGTTGCTACTCATATAATTCTGCTGTTTCTGTAGCTGAGCCTGGCACTGAGACAGAGCAAGACACAGCATCACACTATTAGGACAGTTGGTGCCTTTGACTAGAATCTATTTTCCAGTGATCAGAGATGCAGTTTCTATTACTACTTCTATGCAAGCTCAAACATCAGGGAAACAAATATTTTCCAGAAGATGAGTTGCTTTTAAATCCTTTTTTTTTGCAGTGCTGATTTTTTTAATGTGTTTTTACAGAACTCCAACAAAGACAAGTGTGAAGATCAAAAAGAAGCGCATACAAATAGCATCTTTAATCTGTATCTGTAATAGGAACTGAGCTTTCCCAGTACTGCAGAGATATATTTTTTTAATGACTCAGGCGAATCTTTCCTGAATGTATTCATCAATTTGGGGTTCTTTTGCTTTTTCTTTACCCAGCATAACATCTTTAGAAATGTCAATTTCCAGAGTAATGTTCAAAAGTTGTGCACAGTAGGTCATCTGGAGTACTCAGGAAAGTTTTGTTGTTTCACAGCTCTCCCCCCACACGTGAAAAAAGCACTGCTGTGGACTCATGTATGCCATCTGCAGGCACTTTCTAAACCTCTTATAGGCACATTCTTGTTTCATGGCCTCTCCAGTGTTTCTCCCAGTGACACTAAGCACTCCCAGTACCTGCTAAGGGAAATCACAGATGTAGGTAGGTGTTCCTAAAAGGCAGCATCTCCCCAGCCGGATGCCCAGGTCTTCAACTATCTGAATGTAATAGGCACTTTCAAAAAGATTTCTTTGCCTGAATTTCTTTCTCTTTAAAACATTTATTTTTTTTAAATAATGCTGGTATAACTATTTCTTGTGTTAGTGGGAAAAGTGTTTGAAAAATACTGGTTAGTATTTACACATTCCTTCATGAAAAATATTTTATTTCAGTGTGATTCAGCGTCATACACATACATCCATCTGTGTGGGTAAACAATTTTTGGTATATAGAACATGCATACTGTGTGCCAGTGATTTTAAAAATCTTGTGACAGTAAAAAAAATTGAAAAAGTCATGCTGACATAACGGAGAATTGCATTTACAGACAGCAGTTGCTTTCAAGACTATATTTTGTGCCTTTTCAATCACTTTAATAATATGGTAGTTAATTATAATTTTAAAAGTATGCCCTTGCAGTTAAAAAAGTTTTTTGTGAATACTTACAAAAATACTGTCTATGCATGAATATGCAAAAGCATATATTCATATAAAGATAGAGGTGGATGTTTGTGTGTCCGGGTGTTTGTGTAAGGTAAGTAAACCAGCAATGTCTGAACACATTTTGGGCACCACTAGAATTTTCTTGTAATTAAAGGTATGTGTATACACCCAGGCACACGTATATATATACATACCCTCGTAATATCTCTCCCTGTGTCAGCAGGCTGTAAAGTAAGCAGCTGAGTCCTATATAACAGCAGGTAAGCTGAATTGCTTGCTGCTGTTTCACGTATACGCAAGCACCGTTCTTCAGGAAAAGATTGAAAACTGCCTAATATTCTAGTTCGAGAGTGAGAATAATCATGGGTAAGGAAATGGTTAAGAGGCTGAAGGATAATCTAAGAGAAGCATTGCATAGCAAAGACCCCTTTGGATGAGGAAAATGTATCCCAGTAAGACCAACAAAATAAATGGGCTCCCCCATCCTGTCTGCACAAACTCACTGCTGTGTCCTTGATGTGGACGATGGCTTCTGCGTTCAGCTCCTACGCAAATTTGCCGATCTTATAGAAACCATTTACCATATATTAACGCCTAGCTCATCAGAAATAGTATCAAAATAACAGGGACACAGAAAGGCCTCAGTTCAGCCAACAACTGGAAGTGAGTTAAAGCAGAAAAACTTCTGTATATCTCCTCTCACGTCTCTTTGAGCCTTCTCTTCTTCCTGTCTGTTTTATGGACTCTTGAAGAAGGCACTATGCTTATTTGCTTTTCTGCAAGGGGCCGATGAAGCTGCTAGCTCTGAGCAAGGAGAAAATAAAAAGGTGAAAAAAATCTGTGGAAAGAAAACATTGCAACATTCAAAGCAATGAAAGGAGGTCTGAATCATATTTCTTGAAATGTAAGACACGGTTTGCCTGAGCCAGTCACTCTACCTCTAAGCATGTCAGTCCATGGAAATTCAAAGCTTAAGTGACAGACATTCCAGTTTAGAAAATTTAATAGTGGTTGAGAAGCCAAAAAGTTATTTTTAAAATAATCTCTTAAAATGCTAGCGTGTGAGAAATAAACAATCAATAAATTCTATAACACCACACTGAAGAAATAGGGCAAAAGCATAAATCTGCTAATCTCTGCCCCTCACCTCTCTCTTCTTCCCACACAGTTCCAACAATGAAAGTCTTTTTGGTTTTGCTCGTTCTACTTAGGTTATCTCTGAAATGGAAAAATAGCACACATTGGACTTACATTGGTTTCTGAAAATGAATATATTATATGTTTTTAAAAATTGCTTTGATAATCTTATGAAAGTTTTCAAGGCACTAAACCATTAAAGTTAAGCCTCTTATTAAGACCATATTTAGAAAAATGTCACAGTGACACATTTCTGGAACTCATAATTAAGGGAAAAGAGACTGAGAGAGAAGACATTATTCTTCACAGAGGAATAGGAGAAGTAACATAAAATAATTTTTCTGTTACTTCTATAAATCTTTTGGTGCAATTATAACGGTGTTCAAGGATTAATATTGGAACATTAGAATTCTAACATTTAAAATAATTGCTTTTGTTCCTTTAATCTCCTAGTTTCATTGTTCTTTCATCTTCTGCTTAAATCCAAATGTCTGCATTTGAAAACTTTTTAAAAAATTGCCCAGAAAAGCTCATGGAGATATATTATCTAACTTTCCTTTCTGTCCTGAGGCTATCGTGCTTGACAGTGACAGAAAATAGTCCAAGGACAATGTAATGACGGAAATGGAATAAATTAAAGGCAAGTATAAACTACTTAGTTGTAGAAATAATTTGCTCTTGTTCTGAAACTGCAGTCCAGAATAAATATTTTTGATTGAAAAAATGCCTCTAAACTATGACTAGGCCTTTAAAGAGCTGCTACTGTTTAATTCATTGATAGCCATGTTTTAAAGGAACATTCCCTAACATTATACAATTATGACTTTCTCTGCAAACAATAAAATGTGGGTGAAAAGTTGATTACATATATATTCTGAAAGTATTTAATCACACCGTCAACAATGTCTTGCTAATCAGGCATAAATCTGAGGCATTAGTTAAAATATGGTGGTTGTTTTCTCATGCCAAAATACAGCATATCATCCTTTAGCTCCTATTATACTTCTACAGGGGTTAAAGCTGCTTCAATGTGCCACGGTGGAGCTGAGGGTAGCAGAATTTTGCCTCGATAGCTGCAGGTCTTGTTCACTCCCTTTTCCTCTTCCAGTGCTCCACCACTCTCTGGGTGAATAACCTTTTTCTAATGTCCAACCTAAACCTCCTCTGGCATATCTTCCAGCCACTCCCTCGGGTTTTGTCATTGGTCACTAAAGAGAAGAGTTCAGTGCCTGCTCCTCCTCCTCCCCTTGTGAGGAAGCTGTAGCCGCCATGAGGTCTCCTCTTAGTCTCTACTCCAAGCTGAACAAACCGAGTGACTTCAGCTGCTCCTCATACGGCTTCCTCTCCAAACCCTTCACCACCTTCGTAGCCCTCTTCTGGACACTCTCCAGTAGCTTAATATCTTTTTTTATCCTGTGGCGCCCAGAACCGCACACAGTGCTCCAGGTGAGGCCGCCCCAGTGCAGAGCAGAGCGGGACAATCGCCTCCCTGCCCGGCTGGCCGTGCTGTGCTGGATGCACCCAGGACACGGGTGGCCCTTTGGCTGCCAGGGACACTGTTGGAGAAGGACGTGCCAGGTCCTTCTCCTAAAACAGTCTGTAGTATCCCTCTGAGGGTGGGTTAAACCATCCACCTGGGAAACATTTAGGTGTATGTGGGGTTGGCAAAAGCAGAAGCTTCAGTGTCTTGGGGTTTCAGATGCTGACAGAGGCTGCAAGTCTTTCTAAGATAAATTCTCATTCTACCAGCTGAGGTCAGCACTTTGAGGATTTCCTGTTGGGCACAGGCAACTGTGGTAGGACTGTCATGGCCAAAGACTTGCTTTGGTTAGGAATTTCAATGCTGGGCCCATAATATGGTCAGAAATCCTATATGTGATCGTCTATGTGTAATGAAACACAGAGTTGTGCTCGTGGGACTGGTAGCATATGAAGCAGGAGCTGCTCTAGCAAAACGGAAGCAAACACCAACCACAGGGGTAGGTGCAAAAGCCCCAGTCCAGGGTTAGGGTCCCGCCTCATGCAATGGCCAGGTACCTCCATGACCCTGGGAAAGAGAAACCAAAGCTAAGAAAAATGCCTCAGAGTTAATGAGACATGTACCGATAACCAATGACTATCAGTTAGGTCTGAACTCACTAGTAACTTTAAAAGGTGCTGCTTTATTTCAGACCTGAAGGTTAGCTGTGCTAATTTTAGTGCTTTAAACTGTCTGCTGACTGTTGTGGCTACAGCAAAATAAAACTAGAGGCTGGTGGTTAATACACTCTCCTGCATAGAGGAAATTTTAAATTCCCTAAGGCCAAAGTACTTTGCTATCTGTGCAGAAACATAAGAAAATGGATCAAGAACTTTAAAAACTGAAATAAACAACATCTACTGAAAGACTTTCAGCACCTCAGAAGTGCAACACGAATATGGATGTCCTTTTTTTAAAAAAACATTGGTGTGGAAGTCCCCACATCTACTTTCTGAAATTCATTCCAAATCCTTCATTGTTTCTAACTTTCATGACTGGGCTGATTTAACCTTGGGTGTCTATTATCCTTTAGCTCTTTTGGAAGTCTCAACTATAATTAATATTTTGTATAGTAACAGCAAATGTGACTGTTTATCACTTTAAAACCACATGTAAATATTTACAGCCTAATATACTAAAATTGATTAATGATGTCAGGTAACTAAGTTTACACACTTAAAGAAACCTGATATTAAATGCTGATTTTAATACTCAGTGTTTTCTTTCGATGCATATCAAATGGAGCACTCACAGTGTGAATTACTGACTGCTTTTGAAAATGTAAACCCATATGTCTTTCAACTCTCTGATTAATATACACAGAGGTAGCAGTATGCAATTCTTTTCAGAGTGGCTATGCTTGCAATGCCTAGATTAAATCATTTTGAGGAAGTTATGAAGAAAAAAGAAAAAGACAACCAAACCAAACCAAATTCTGAACCTGGAAGAGTGGTTTAGAAATAGTTATTAATTTCTTTATATGATTAGATTTTTTCTGCTTTCAATAAAAACATCAAATAGAGAAGATAAAGGATAAAGAAACAGTCTTTCATGACGACAAGTTTATTTTGGGGAATCATGGCATAACTTTTAACTACTGTATGACTAGTGTGTCTCTGTAATAATTATATAAATGAATCCTGCTTTATTTCGTACTATATTCCCACAATGGATTGGTGCTTCCTCAAGTACCATACTCTTTCTATTTTTCTTAATACTTCCCAGTAGCAGCCTACTAACAGGCTTTTAAATAACTTATGCAAGGCTTTTTTCTTTCCTCTTTTTTAAATTTTTTTTTTTAAATTAATCACCTATAAAACTGCATATTCTCTCGGTACTATGAGATGAGGATTGCCCCCATTTTGCATAAATTGCTTTTTTGTTATTATTGCAAGGCTTATATGCTCAGCTCCTTGTTAACATGGCTCACAATAAAATAGAGTTTGCTCAGGTCACACTAGAGACTAACACTTGCCCAAAGGTATTTCTGTACTTATTGCCTTTTATCCCCAAGAAATCCTCCGCACCGAGCTGTAACACTGTTAAATTTGCATCCAGTTCACCTGGGTTTGCAATCAGGGGGCATTTTTAATGTAATTCCTTCTCTTGGTTTCACATTAGCCATAACTTTCTTTTACTAATTTATTTTGACTGACTGACAGCTCAGTAGTAGAGGAAAAAGAGGAAGCTTTTCTACAACCATCCATCCATCCATCCATCCATCCATCCATCCATCATGAACTCCCCATCACCTTCAGGCTTTTTTCCTTTTAGGTATTGATGTAATTTTGGTTATGATTATCATTCCTGTGCAATGACAAAGGTTGAAATGAAGCCACTGGCAGTGGTAAGGCTAGACATGACCCTGCTCAGAGGGGGACCTTCCTCCCTGGCTGCTTGGTGGAGGGTGGCAGCAGGATACAAGAGGCTGTGGTTTTCTTCCCAAAGCTTGAGGTATCTCTGTGGTTTGCCCCTTATCATCAGAAATAAAAAATGTAGAATGTTACGTAAAATAAAGAAGGATATAGATATTCCTCCACATATGACTGCAGACAAAACTGTGTTTCCTAATCTGTTTTTCTGTTTCTTTTCAAACAAGAGGGGCTGCAATTCTTGTAGAAATCAGTCCTGTTGATTTTACAGACTTGTTACTTTGTTTTCTATTCAGTACCCTGGTTTAAACAACTAAGAACTAAACAACTAACCCTGAGATAATTCTGTTGCAGTGGGAATTCAGTCATGCTTAATATCGAGTGTATGCTTTTCTCCAACTTTTTTCTTATTTACAAAGTGCAATATATATATATAAAAATATAAATTCCTAATTTTAACATGCACAACACTAAAATTCCTGCCTCTCACCCTCGTTGGTACATGGGGTAAGCTCTAATCTCTTTCTGAACCAATATGTACTAGAAGAAGAAAGTACAGTCAAGTGAGAAAAAAAACCCTCGTTGCTCAAATAAGCAAGATATGTATATTCATATATTCACAAAGAAATTCAGCAATGTTTTTAAAATGAGAGTGTTCTGGAGATTTTCCAGCTTTCTTCTGGCACTATCACTAGAGGATATTTCAAACTGCTGTCTCTTCATCACAAATGCAGAGTCACTATTAAGCAGCACACAGGAAGATAATCAGGCCAGTGGGTCTTGCTTTGTTCACTGTATGATGATCAGACCATATGAATGCAAACAATTGTAATGTCTAGTGATGATGTGAGGCAAATTTCCAAAAAATAAATCAAACATGCATTTTACTACATTATCAGCTTAACTAGTATTGAGAAAATGCATCTTGTTGACTGAAATCAACACATGAAATATAGCTTGGTAGTAACGGTATCAATTTCCTAATCAACACCACTTTGAGTTGACAGAATAATGCAGAAAACAGAGCACACACGGAACAGAATTCTGTAATATTGGTAAATGAGGCATTCTATGCTCAAATGAAGAGAAAGGAAAGAAAGGAAAAGCAGACAAGTCTATAGATTGTTTCACTCACACATTGCAAGTGTGAAAAGGATATCCAAGCATCATTTGCCACATGCTCTGAAGAACAACTTTTAAAAAGTTGTCATTTTTTTTATCACATTCAAGAATTTTACAAGTATGAGAGAAAAATTTGAAATCGGACAGTGGTACGTGACAGATGGCCTGAATTTCACTTTATATCTCTAATAGGAACGATAGTTTCCATAAACAAAGACTTTCTGTAATAGAAGTTCTTTACAAATACCAATAAATACATATCTTAACAATGCCTAAGCAAGATGAGAGTATTGCCAGTGTTCCCATAAGATGGGGTTATAGGGGTTCAAGATGAATTGTCAAAAGTGTCAGTTAACTTGAAAGTCAGCCTGAGAAGTCTGCAGCCTGGCTCTAGGCTGCTGGCATCCATGAACTTCAGCTGCAGCTGGGAGTTGTTCACCATTTCTATCAATCAGACTCCAACTATTTCCTTTTGCTTAGCCAAATGGAGCAAACTGGGAGTAAAACGCATTTAGTGGACAGCTATGAAAACTGAAATTTTAGTCACCTGCCCACCATCACCAGGAAGTCTGTGGCAGAGGAAAGGAGAAACCCAAGGTAAAGACATAGGTCTTCTTCGGTGTAGAACTGAAGGAATTTAAGAGGTTTCCCTCCCCTGCTGTTACAACAACCACAATTACACTACATTAATGCCCTTATCAAGAGTTTGAGTCTGCTTCAGCAGAAAGTCAGCAGACTTGTTTTAAACTACCAGCAGTGGATGCAACTCAGTTGTGGAGGCAGAAACCTCCAACTAAAGGATAGTAATGAACAGCTGGTGGGTAGTAACTGCTAAAATTGTTATACCTACTTTTAAAGCCTCAGGTGCTTTAATTTTTTCTTCCTGTATTTTTCTGCTTCAGCTGTCATATAACTTCCTTTTTTTCCACATATGAGACAGGCATCCTACAGAGATTAGCATATTTTTCCTGTGCATTGCTAGTTTGTTCTCAGTGCGCAGTCCCTTCTGTGCAGTGAAGCAAGCAGAGGTCTGAAAAAAATAGCGTGTAATCATGAACTAAAGACTATGCTATAATGCATACACCCAAGGAGGGCAAATTAGTGTTGCATTAGGCTACCCTAGTGCTTGAGTGCTTACCTTGGCTACATTGCAGGACAAAACCCTGTAATTTCTCCATACACCCTCGCTTTTCTTGGGACCGAAGGTAAGAATCGTGCCGTAGTGTTCTCCACTCTGCAAAGAAGTGCCGAGAGGTGCACTGCAGCATACGGCAGCATCTCTGGGTCACTGCTGCTGAGGAGCACCTGGGCTCATTCCCCACATGCCGTAAGTCTGTTCTCCTTGCTCTAAGCATGCAAGACTGTGCAGTACTTTGTGGAGGTCCCGCCAGGGAAGAAGAAGCAAACACTTCACTATGTTGAATGAATGGTTTAACTACAAAGAAATGCTAGACTAAAAAACGCTGGGTTTAGTTCTCAAGGGCTGTCATTCTGCTACTGTCCCCTACGTTTGCCGTGAGCAAGCCCTTGCAGCACTCTGCAGCAGTGCTCCTCTGGGCTTCATCACTTCTGTCATTTTTAAAATCTACCCTTTTCACCCTCCCCTGCCCATCACGCCCCAGATTCTATTCCCTGTAAAAGCTTGTTTGTGTGCTCTCCCAACATTCATCTCTGCTCAAAATGATTCTTCACGATCTATAGTAAATAATAGAAGGAAGAATTCCCTGTAAGCAGATGCCCATTCTATTTATGCTTTCATATAATTCAATTGCATTCCCTTTATGCCTTGAAACCTGAAAAATCCACTTCAATAACACGTCTGTAGGGTTACAGGAGTACATCTGAAAGTGCCAATTCACTTTTATTTGCACACCATACTAGAGAAGCAAAAGGCCAGAGGCAATAGAATGAGGAAGACTGAAATGTTGTTTGCAGTTCAGTCTGCTCTTGTCTTTTCAAAAGGCTAAAATTATTATTATTCTCGCACACAGCAGCCCTGTGGATTTGTTTGTGTCTTGAATTGTGAGCTTCCTATTTATAGCTTTCCCCTGGTTTTGTCATTGGCCTTGCTTGCAGAGTCTGACTGTGAAAGCTGGAACATGCTTCCTCTGTGGAGCAATGCAAGAGTTGCTAAATATTATGAACATGTTCCCACAACACATCTGGCAGTGCGCTACACTACATAAGCTTGTTACCTCTTTGTATGGGGGAGGCCCTGAGGAAATCGTCATAAAAGTGCCAAAAGAATATCTACTCACGACATCTGGAAAAAAAATCCTCTAATGAAAGTGGGACAACTGAGAAACATGCTGAATGGAAGCAAAAGTCTTCATACAATAAGCGATTCCAGCAGCCAGTGTGTTAATAAAACCATCAGATATCACAGGACAGAAGATAACATTGTGGGGATGGCAGAAGTGAGCAATGGATGAGTTGGAATGACTCATGTGTTTGCAAGCCCTGTTCCCTGTTAGCGGTGTACTTACTCATACAGGGTTTATCTTATGTATTCTTTGTTATTTTCGTTCATTTTAACTTGGAGGCTGTAAACACATTTGTTATGAAAATAATAAAATTACACAATCTCCATGTGAAGCCCCTGAAATCTTGCTACAGGGCTATTCATCACCTTCTCATTCTCATCACAAAGGCACTGCACCATTTGTTATTATTAGATAACAAAAGAAAGAGAGGAAAACAGGGGGGAAAAAAGAGAAACAACACAGAATGAAGTTGGGAAAATGGACAAAAGGCAAAAGAGACATTGTGGTGGTGCTGGAGGACGATGAAAAAAGAGACGAGAGACAGGCATGACAGAGCGATGAGACTCAATTCAACAACAGGCTTCCTTTATAAAAATATGTTTCTTCTTGCTCCACTACTTTTCCTATTGTAATAAGATGAGGCTTTTGAGTAATTTTAAATAGTGCAGTGGCAGTGATTATCAGAACAGTCTCATGAGTACTTTTAGCCAAACAGTCTTTAGAAGTTCCGAAGTCCATTTTGTCAATTCAATGGGAATTTTAATTGACTATTAAAATACAGCATTACACAATAAAGACATTACTGCGCTGCTGCAGAAATACCAGCAAATGTGCCATCAACAGAAAAGATGATTCTCTTCTGTGGGTTTATCGGAACTGCTACAACAGCATAAATAGCCTGGAGCAGCAGTAATTGAGGATAGAGAAGAGCTTTCCAAATATGCTGTTCCTCCAAACACAAGCAAAACAAAGCAAAAGTCCAATAATTAGAGCATTAATTTTACATGATTGGGTAATTTCTCTCTTCCCATTACTGCATATGTAATAGGCCATCTTTTTCTGTATGACATAGGATGGCAGGCTGTACATCTATACAACAAAGGGTAAAAATTACGTGACTAAGAGAAACTGCTGTATGATGACACTGCACAGAACCCAGCCTCTTTGAGCATATTTGCTCTCTTTCTGATTTCCAGAACAAATGTCCCAGTAACTGCATCAGTGTAAGACTTTTTGTGCCCTCAGCTCCTCAAGCTCACAAGGATGCGCTCAACCTCAGTTTCACCATAGCCCTGTCTTGGTCAACACTTCCTTCTATAGCAGGTTCTTCCAAACACTACAGGCAGGAATGTGCCTCTCCATTCCCTGTGAGCTATTTCACATGCACAGCACAGGGAGATGTGACAGTATGCCAAGCATCACGTCAGCAACCGTCTCTACCAAAATCAGCTCACAGCTGAGGCCAGCGAAGCTTACCATGGCTCTGCCATCCTCAGTGAAAGGTTTAGACCCCAGTCTGAACCAGAGTAAGTTGTAAATAGAAAACTTGCATTTTGAAGAAATAATGTGTTCACAGGCAAATGCATATTACAAAACAACATTAATCAGCTGGAATTTTATTTCTGGAAATCACATAAACAAAACTGCTGCATTTGTACTGAAGTTGTGTAAAGAAGCAGGTGACCTTCCATTTAATTGTGAGTTTGCTCATTAGACAGCTAACTATTGAGAAGAAAGCATGGCAGGCTCTGTCGATGAGCAGCATAAAGACTATATACAGACCAAAAGCAGGAGGAATATTACATACTGCTGCTGGTCTCAAAGGGCTTTATTAAAAACAAAAGCATATAAAGTAGTTCCTGAACAGGATGATTTTTAATTGTGTCCTCTTGGGAAAACTCTACAAGGCAGACTTCCTTGCCTCGCTTGCAGTCCTAGAGGGACCCAACAAGCTCTTGACAGATTCTCTTTGGTCTAAGATGAGTTACTGCTGAGTTTCTGGACTCTAGTTAAGTCTTAGTGACAATTACGTTTAGCTGCCTCTGAAACAATTGCAATTTTATTGACATCTTTTTTACATGAAAATAAAAGAATTAAACAAATATACAAAGGGTTCGGCATGACAGCTTCTTCTACTTTACTAGCGTAAGTCTCTGAGCATACAAAACCAGTGTAAAAATAGCAAATAGTGGCCATTAAAACAACAATACCTGCAACATGCTTAACTGCAGCAGGACTAGTGACCAGTCTGATTTGCCTTACAATGCTCAGGAAGCCAGGCTACCCGTTTTCTTTGGCCTTCGTACGGTTCAGGGCTTCTGGAGCCAGACCCAGAACAGGCAGCTGGGCACAGCACTGCAATGCCATGCTTTACACCCCTTCATTGTCTACACACTGTGTTCTGCATACAACATATAGGCAATGTATGAGGAAGCCTGGGAAGAGGAAAATCTATAATAACCAGGGTAGCTGAGTAACATGGGAAAAAAACAAACAAATGCTGTAGGAGAAACCCTCTGCAGCTAACCAGGCTAAGCAATAGTAAGCACCAATGGAAAGGACATGGCTTAAATTTTGATCCTGCCTCTGTGTAATTCTGGATTTTTTTCCTGGGCTAGCAGGGGGTGCTTCTCTTCCATTGGGATTTGCAGACTAACATCTGTAGCAAGATCAATTATTTATCACAAAAGATAACCAGAGGAGGAAGAGCAGAGCCCTCTTCTACCATCCCTGGGTTATTTCACAGATTTATAGCTAGTGCCAGACAGAAAACATGCACCAGACAAGCAGGACTTTTTCTCTGATGATTAAGCACCCACTTGGAAAGAGGCAAACCAGGATCCAGTGACTACTTGGCAGAAAATGGGGCAAAGCACTCCAGCAGGAGGGCCTGGCAGTTTTCAGTTTATGTTACTGAAATCTCTATGCCAAGAGGTCTCAGCCTGTAAGTGGCTGGCTTCTACCAAAACCAGGGGATTTCCACTCACAAGCTCTGGCTGAGGATCTGTCCCCTGAATTACTTATGTTTGCTGTGATACTGTAACGATATGGTACGTTCCCCCACCATCCCATTGCCCTACATTGATCTCTTAGATGTTGTGAAAGATGATGAAAGTAGCAAGATGAAAGAAAAAGGAAAAGCTCAAAACAAGTCTACATTAAATATTCATAACTGGTAGTAATTACAAACATAAAATAGGAAATAAAGCCGTAGTGATTATGCCATGTCCAAATCATCTATCTGCAGCTCCCTGCAGGAATTTTTCTCTATAGATTTCTATTGCTGGAGTTGGAAAGTGAGCCAGTCTTTTTGGCCTGTATCTTTGGTCAGAATTTGCCACTTTATTTATTCATATCTAATATATAAACATAGGCTAGTATGATGAGTAAAAGTAAGGCTCTATGCATTATTTCTATTTCTACTCTCCACTAAAACATACAATAAAACTCCATCTTCAGTAAAAACAAGATGGCACTCAACTGCTCAAACCTTTACATTTCAACAGCTAAACTGTCACATCAGATGTTAAATGTCTTCTTTTTTGCATTCATAGGAGGAACTGACTGAACTTATTTTTCATGCTTATTGATTAAGTTTTTAATATTTTTTCTGCTTATTATGATCACTCAAGTGATTCTAATGGGTCATTGTTAAGTCTGCTAAAGAAAATCTTAGAAAAGTATAAACTTTATCTGAAGACTTCCTACACATGTAGAGCTTATATCTATCTCATGTAAAAAGTGATGTACATGTTGACTTTCTGGGAATTACCATTTTTTTCAACTACACAAAATCACATGTTTCTTCCATTTTGTCTGTGTTTCTGTGCTGTAAAAGCTGGTGCTGCTTAACTGATGTTAAATACCAATGAATGTAGAAGAATGAGGAAATATGTCCAGGATATTCTTACAGGTTAAGATATGCAGAACTACTGGATTTAAATCTCATGTCAGTGCTAGAAAACCAGGTGTTCAGTCACATCAAGGGTGAAAAAGTTTGTTGAGTTCCAATATTAGTTGCCTGAGCCATAATAGTCCCCTTAAATTACAGAAAATCACAGGTAATTCACCCTGTTACTACTTTGAATCACTTTGATGTTCCCATGAAGAAGCCTCCTTCTCTGATATGAAGGTTCATAGAAAAAAGCATGAATTCCACTTCCACGGTGAACTTGTCAGGTTTTGCCATCTGAGCGCTCCACTCGGCTTTGGAGACCACAGTAGCCTTGTTAGGTTTCTAAGGCGCCCTAATTAAACACATTTGAGATTGCAGAATGCTTTAATTTAAGCCAGCACACAATCAGATGCTGTGCTTTCACAAATATTCAGAAACATCATCTGCCAGGATCAAGAGTAATTGAACTGATATCTACTGGGTTTTATCTGCAGCTTTGCTGCATAATTTTTCATTTTCTTTAGAAGGCTTTAGCACAAAGAGAGAACATGCTTAGAGTCCCACAGAGGTGTTTTGACATTAGGCTTAATAAAGCATGAAGAACTCATTAATAAATAATGTTCTGCTAGGTTAACAAATAAAGCTGAATGCATTCGTGAGATCCAAAAGTAAATCTCATCATACATGCAGCCAAATAACTTGTTAAAATGATTGCAATAGTCCCGTTTCTTCAGTGTGTTTGGCACAGCCCAACACAATATTGCACAAATAAAAAATGCTGCTGCATATATGCATGCACCTTCAATTATAATGTTACCTGACATTTTTTATTTGCACTCTGTGGGCTTGAGGGGTTTGTAAACAAGCATTCATGACAGCGACAAAGAGATATTTATATACCGTTAAGCTTTGCTGAGAGAGCACTGCTGTCTCGAGTTTCAAAGGAAAAGACCTCTTGTATTCATTAAGTTATGCATCATCCCATTCCCATGTCAAAGCTACAAGCTTGATGCATTTCACTGCAGACACATTTGAGTTACAGCTTTGAAAGCTGTTTCAATATTTCCATATGTTCTTATTTTCCAAGGTTAAATATTCTTACGAGTTTTGAATCAAGGTCTGAGGACAACTTCCAACTGCCTGGGGTCAATGACAAAACTCTCATCAGCTTCAGCTATATCAGGATTTTGTGTAGAATCCTGAGTAGGATTGTGGCAACATTAGGATCTGGATTCACCCTCCATTGTGATTAATTTCTCAGTTAAGTGCCTACCTGAAGTCACCTTAAACTCTGCCTATAATCAATGCCAAGAGATGAACTTTTCCAGAATGTGATTCAGATCTGGGCTGCTGAATGCAGAATCAGCTTAAAATGAGCAAGTTCTCAATTTAGAGACTTCTGCTACGTGCTTATGCTTCTAGGCAGGAAAACTCCTCAGTCCCTCCAATGAGGCCAAGGAACAGATTGTACAAGTTTGGGCCTGTGAGATCTATGCAGTTTGTCAAGTTAAAAAAAAAAAAGGGGGAATTTTTTTCTTATTTTATTTTTAGCTTATATTTGAGATATAGTCATATTCTAAATAAAAGAGTATTCAGAAACAGGGACAAAGAATCCAAAGGCATGCCTTCAAGCCTCCACCACGGATTCTATAAGCACAGAAATGCTACATTCCTTTATGTTAGTCCACTGTCATTAGTAAATAATGCAACTGTCTGGAAATGAATACTGATTAAAAAAAAAAAAAGTATTTCATGTCATCTATTTACTGAAAAAACAAATTCCAGCATATTTAGAGTGCTTATAAAAATGAGATTATTTTTCACAGCTGACTGAGCTGCCAGGTTCCAAGAGTTACTGTGGATAAGAGGATCGGATGAAGCTATAATATCATAAGAAAATGACTTAAAAACAAGAAACCAACCAACCAAACAAAAAAACCCCACCAAAAATCCCTGGAAAGACGAGTGTGCCCCATTTAAATAGCTATTTCTTTCATCAAATATATCAGTTTAAGAGATGATATTAAGAAAATAAACTTCAGATCCATTTCCAATATGAAATTGAGAAGAACTGAACCTTTTTATCTGAACCACAAATGGGGTGATTTTCATGTGAGGTTTTGAATTTTGCAAAATACGACAAAAATATAAAAAAGTTTTTCTTTTAAACATCCATGTTTTCAAGCTGTTCAGGCATCTGAAACGTTAAATAAGCATCTGTGATACGGGACAGTTAGTAGAGGTGGATAAAGTCCATGGCCCTGTTATTTTCTATGTTTTTCTTCCATTTACCATCAAACATTATTGCTATCCATGATAACATAAGAATACAAATACATGAGCATAAGTCATTGAAAATTGAAACAGTGAAGTATTTTAGTGAGTACACTTTCCATACGTTATCCTATGGCTTCATGCTCTCAGCTGGCTTGGTGTTGGGAAGCAGGCTTGGTGTTGATTACCTCTGAAAATATATAAGGATGTTGACTTTTGTCGTTAAAGACATGACTAAGAAATAACCTAGTGTTACACGACACTGGACAGCAAAATTACATCAGAAAGTTCTATCCATTGTATGCATTTGCATAGTTTTAGAACACGACATTTACAAGATGTTAAAAAACCCAAATACTCAGTGTTTGTTTATGATAAGCCTTATGAGTGTATGAGGGCACAGCTGACACTTTCAAACAAGCTGCAACAGGTATTCACATAAAAATATGTGTATATTACCATGTGATGTAATCACACAATATATATAGATCTAAAAGGAAGTGCTTAATGCAAAGAAAATGCTATTGCTAACCCATTTCAATGCACATTGACCGTCAAGGACAAAAAATTCAGAGAATGGTATTTGTGCTACACGGTATAAAAGTCAGCTAGAACAATCAACCAAAAACAATAAAGAAAAGAAGGCTATTTTAATATTTTTTTTCCTTTTGCATTACTGATTTAAAAATAAAATTGTGATTACATTTTTTGTAAACAATGTGTACCTAGTTTTGGTATATTTGAAATATTAAAAGCATTGAAGTATTTGAAGCACTATGCAATAGCTGTTAAAGCAGAGATCACCTTTTTAGGCCTGTTAAGACAGCAGCTTTCTTCACCTCAATCAAGATATTAATAAAGGAGGGAAAATGCCACCCTCTATCAGAATTATGAGGAAGGACACAGAAAACATTTGGCATACTTTAATAAACTGATCTTGCAGCTGAGTTTGTACTTCTATTTTAGGGAAGGGAGGAGGACCTAGGCTTTAAAGTAAGAGTTAAAAATCTAGAAAAAAACCCAACCAAACCAACAAGCATAAGTTACCCAAAGAACACAGTATTTTTAAGGCCATATTTCCAGTGAGTCTCCTCACAGATCAAAGCACATCAGCTCTCATTATACACCCCTCGAGAGCAACACATTCACACCTCAGCTTCAGGTTTGCAAAGACTCCAGGAGGCAGAGGCCAACCAGGAGTATGTTTTGGGGTGTTCACTGCCCCTGGCTCGGCTGTGACTCCCCGCAGCGGCAGGGTGTTTTTGGGAGTGGATCGGTTGGTCGTTAATTCCTCAGAGGACCTGAGTTACACAAATGGTCAAGGAAAAGACATTCCCAGATTTCTGGAGGAGTCCCCTGGGCCATTTTAGCTGGTCAGACTGCAGTCAGGATTTATGATTATACCTTATGATTCGAATACTGAAACGGGAGAAATGTTGCATTGTTTCCATGCCTTCTCTAACAAGCTCTCTTTTAAGTACTCCTCTAGGAATATACACACAATTTAGAAAAACAAATGCTTTATTCATGATAGCAATAAGTACAGCATGGCTGTACACATACCAATTGAATAGTAGTTTTGCATTTTTTATTTTATTCCTCCCAATAACTACATGTTCCTACAAGTGCCTTACAAATATGCACTGAGTTTTCTACACAGCTTTTAATGGAGAACATTTTAAATAGTTTTCATAAAGTGAATGAAGCTGTGATAAACAACACAGCTGGTAAGCCAGTGAAGAGACTACAAGGAAGGAATTACCAGGAGGAAAATATTCTAGGAATGTATTTTCCGTATGAGATTAGTGGTCCAGTTCATGCATGCAAACTATATATGGAAAATTACTCGAGTACTGTCTGAAAATATCTTTGCTTTTGAGACAGACATTTCTTTGACAAGTATCTACCAAAAATTAAAACCATGCAATGACCAGTAAGAAAAGCAAAAAGCTAAAGACCTGTATTATTGTTTTACAGTTGCTTACTCCTGAATGTGAACTGGAGGAAACACAAGAGAAATATTTAGAGGAGTATGTCTTGCTTGGGTTATGTTGTAACCTCAGAAAATCCAGGGGAATAAACTGTAGGTGACTGCTTACACCAACGAAATCCTCATGAGTGAAACTTCAGGCTAATTTTTTTCTGCTTCCTGTTGAGTAAAGCAAAGATAAAGATGCTTGTAACTTGTCATTAATGTTTGGGACCAGGCTTGAAGACTTGTTCCATCCAGAAATTGGTGTGCAGCTTCCTCAAGAGTATTGTGTGTGGTTTCTCCAATTGTGTGTTTTCATGGGGCATTATTTGCTTGCAGCTTTCTCGTATGCTTTCACCTCTACCCACCAGTTGTTCGTTCATATAGGCTAATACTGTTGTGCCCTGGCACTTCACAGATGAGTGATGTTTGCATGATTTCTCAGAGTTTAAATCACCTGTCTGTCACCTTTCTCCTGCCAAGAGTAGAAGTCTTAATTTTAGCAGATGTACAGAGCTTCTGAAAGTCAAATTCTTTGTTGCAATGTGTACAGATCCTAAAATATCACTGCATAACCAGAAGAGATTCATTACACCCCTTTGTTGAGAAGGTTTTTAATGATTTCTTGTAGAAGCTGTCCATTTGTGGAAAATGAAAAAGTAATCATGGATATCAAGAGATCCAAAACGACTGTACCTTTGAGAACAAGATTAATGCTTTCAATCCAAATGCAAATAGGAGCCTCAGAGATACTGCAGTTTAGGAGTAATGTTCTCTTATTGTGAAGAGTGAAACAGCTCTGGATACAATGAGCTAGATCAACCCCTTAAAAAGTATGCAGAGATCTCTGCAGCTAGGAAGAATGGAAGAGTTTTCTAGACTTTGTTATTTTTGCTGCCTCATTTTCTAAGCTCAATGAATAGCTAAGACAGACTGAAAAAACCTGTGTGGCAGGTGCTTTTAATTGGAGTGGGAAGAGTTCTTGGTTCATTCTCCGGGTCCACAGCTGAGCAACATGCTTATCCCCACCTTTTTCCAAGGATGTAAACACCCTCATTGCAAACAAATGCTCAAAGGCATACATCTAGGAATCTTGCTCAACTGGCTGTCTTGATCATTTCTGTCTTTCAACCAGTATTGTTTGGATCTCACCCAAGTTCAATCTCAGCCAGATGCTCTTCTCCAGGAGCCACTTTCCTCTAGGCAGTGCAACATCTTTGTGATGGCTCTGGTTACATCTGTGGAAAATGAGATATACACTTGGGTGTCATCTGCAAAGCCTGTAGCAGCTTAGCCCCTCTCTGAACAGTTTTCTGGAAGTATTGGAAAGGGATGTAGGGAGAGGATTTATAGCCCTATGGTCAGAATGCAGGTGCAGGATAGTGGGGGGAAAAAAAATCTAACAAACAAACAAATAACAAAACCCAACCAACCAAACAATTTTACCAGTGTTGTTTTGGAGTCTTATTGAAACCAGGTTTTGTGTCTGAAAGGTATACAAGATTGAGATATATTCACTTAGCATTTAAAGGAAGAAGAGAGATAAATAATTCCTTATCCACATCTGAAATTAAAAAGGCCTTGCTAATTAATATAGCCACAGGAAGATGAATTAATAATGCTAGCAAATGGAAACATGGTGTATAATATAAAACTCTCTGGATAAAACAGATAGAATAAAAACTATTGTTTCTTACTGCAATATATTTTGGCCACATTTAATTTTACGGTGCAGAAGACATTACTGAAAGAACAGCTTTGCTTGACAATTTTCTTGTTTGGTAGAGCTGATGTATTAAAAAATTTGATGCACTAAGTTTACATTTTTCTAGAGTGATTATTTCTTACTCCAATCTCTCCTTCCTCATTCTTAACCTCTTTAAAAAGAAATGATATAAAATAGGACTTATTTTTGACAGCTTTAGTCAGAAAACCTTACTTTGCCTGACGATTTTCATGCTCTACAAGCTTTGCCATCATAAACCACTTTGCATGTATTAAGAAGGAGTATTATATTAGATGAGGCAATTTAAGTGTATCCCATTTCACTTGGTGAAACTAAGCAGCTTTGCATTATAACTAAGTTGAGCTAATGAGAATATGCTTGAAGCATGTATTACCTGGAACTGAAGTTAGCTAGTCATTCAATACTGAAACCTGTGAGTTTGCAAAACGATGGCAGAAATCCTGCTGTGAAGGAGATAGGAAAATTATTATAATCTGCATTCCCGAATTGAATGAGTATTTTGCTCAGCAGAGGCCTCTTGACTGCAAATAGTCTGAAATTACATCCTGCTGTTTAAAATGGTTTTTTTTTTCAAAATGAGAAAAAAAGCCGACATTTTTAAAATCAAATATTTTTTTAGATCTTATGCGAGTAAAATTATTGAGAAAGGGAAAGTCATATATCCTTCACTTCCACTCGTAAAAGTTGTTTGCTATTCAAATTTTTTATATCAGGGCAAAGTGTCTAAAATTCATGGTTTTATACTTTTAATTATTTAATTATTAGATTGATAAAGCTTATAATCTTATCTCCCTCATCATTTTATTATTGAAAATAATCCATGTTTACAAGTTTCTTATTGTGTACTAAAGAAAATTGTAATACAGATATTTCATCAGAATCAGCTAATAGATGTGATGCTTAACATATTAGTAAGCTAAAACTTTTATGTAAAGTACCCAGAAAAGACTATACAAACATGAGCAAAAGACCATGAACTAGCAAGCAGACACGGGGAACAAACTTGCCCCACAAGAGCACCATGGAAAATACAACTTCATTCATGCAAATTCTTTATCTCATTAAAGCTAGAAATGATACCAAAAAAGAAAAAGACCTGGGGATAAGTATTAGAGATGACTGCAGTTGTTTGAATAAACATGTTCTCCTGTGTAAAAACAAGTACTGCATCCTGTTTGAGAGTCTAAAATGGAAGGGAGGGTGGCTCAGCTCACCCTTCTCCAATTCTCTGTCCTTTAAGCAGCGGCCAGTGAAAAGATTAAAGTAATATGATGGAAAAACTTGTACGGACATCAGTGCACCACAGCTAGAGTCAGAGGACACCTCAACTTCACAACACTCGGCTGTGTGCATGTTTGTAAGTTAGACTGACTGGAGCTAACTCGTGTGCTCAGAGTCTGGGTCACCCAGTCTCTCCACTCTGAAACAAAGTGGCTGTATTCTTAGTGATTCCTGGAAACCTTCCTGTGCTGGTCCCTGAACTCTACCATGGCACTGCGTGAGATTTTGGGGCAAAACCATGCTAGGGAACATGTGAACAGAGGAGAGGGATGAACAGGAGACAGGGATCAAACTCGTGCCCAAGCCCTGTTTTGCTGCTATAGATAGATGTATGTAGCTTTAGGTTTGCTGATGAGGCATGATAGTTAAGAGGAAGATGCAGTTACTCTTGTGTGAAAGATGGTTCTCGTAAGAGCCAGCAAGTCAGGCAAAGGTGATGACAAGGGCAGAGACATATCTTAAACACAACCCGTTTTTCTGGAACTTAAGGGACTTCATGCTGAGTTGCAGTCGTGTTACTTTGGATTAGAATTCACAACTCTGACCTACTTCTGAAGTGGTGGATAGGTCGCTTCTGTTTTTCCTCCTCACAAAATATATCTGACAGAAGACATCTCTTTTTTCCACACATTAAGTCAACCTCCCAAGGTACAGAAGGGCAGAATTCAGTCTTCCCTATGCCAGGGGACTCTCCTCCCAACCTCCAGGTGGAAGATGTAACCTCCAGGACTTAGGCTGTATGCCTTAGTCTTAGGGGAAAATCTCCAGAATCAGTTTTAAATCTGGGGTTATACCAAACATTCTGACTTCATAAGCCATCATACCATTTTTGTGTGTTTCATAATTAAATGCACAACATTTATTTTGACTTAATAAGGTAGATACTCAGTTCAGTATAACCATCATTTATTCATTCAGGGTAATTTCTTACTTTTACTATGTAAGCTTCTGCAGGCCTCATGGATAACCTAGCTGCACTTGTGTTCTTGCAAAAGGTAAAAAGTCAGCTAGTAACAAAATTCATCATGGTAAATTTGGACAGGTGAAATTCCACTGGATTTGCAGCCAGTCAGATAATTCACAGAATCACAGAATCACAGAATGTTAGGGATTGGAAGGGACCTCGAAAGATCATCTAGTCCAATCCCCCTGCCAGGGCAGGAACACCTAGGTGAGGTTACACAGGAAGGCGTCCAGGCGGGTTTTGAATGTCTCCAGAGAAGGAGAATCCACAACCCCCCTGGGCAGCCTGTTCCAGTGTTCCGTCACCCTCACTGAGAAGAAGTTTCTTCTCAAATTTAAGTGGAACCTCTTGTGTTCCAGCTTGAACCCATTACCCCTTGTCTTACTGTTGGTTGTCACCGAGAAGAGCCTGGCTCCATCCTCGTGACACCCACTCTTTATATATTTATAAACATTGATGAGGTCACCCCTCAGTTTCCTCTTCTCCAAGCTAAAGAGACCCAGCTCCCTCAGCCTTTCCTCATAAGGGAGATGCTCCACTCCCTTAATCATCTTTGTGGCCCTGCGCTGGATTCTCTCCAGCAGTTCCCTATCCTTCTTGAACTGAGGGGCCCAGAACTGGACACAATATTCCAGATGAGGTCTCACCAGGGCAGAGTAGAGGGGAAGGAGAACCTCTCTACACCTACTAACCACCCCCCTTCTAATACACCCCAGGATGCCATTGGCCTTCTTGGCCACAAGGGCACAGTGCTGGCTCATGGTCATCCTGCTGTCTACCAGGACCCCCAGGTCCCTTTCCCCTACACTGCTCTCTAATAGGTCATTCCCCAACCTATACTGGAACCTGGGGTTGTTCCTGCCCAGATGCAAGACTCTACATTTTCCCTTGTTATATTTCATTAAATTTTTCCTCGCCCAACTCTCTAGCCTGTCCAGATCTCGCTGGATGGCAGCACAGCCCTCTGGCATGTCAGCCACTCCTCCCAGCTTGGTGTCATCAGCAAACTTGCTGATAGTACACTCAATTCCCTCATCCAAGTCATTGATGAATATATTGAATAGTATTGGTCCCAGAACTGACCCTTGAGGCACTCCACTAGATACAGGCCTCCAACCAGACTCCGCCCCATTGATCACAACTCTCTGGCTTCTCTCCTTCAGCCAGTTTGCAGTCCACCTCACCACCCGATCATCCAGTCCACACTTCCTCAGTTTTGCCGTGAGGATGCTGTGGGAGACGGTGTCAAATGCTTTGCTGAAGTCAAGGTAGACCACATCCACTGCTCTGCCATCGTCAATCCACCTTGTTACGTCTTCATAAAAGGCTATGAGGTTGGTCAAACACGACTTCCCCTTGGTGAAGCCATGTTGACTGTCCCTGATGACCCTCTTATCCTTGATATGTCTTAAGATGGCACCAAGGATAAGGTGTTCCATCACTTTCCCAGGGATGGAGGTGAGGCTGACCGGTCTATAGTTGCCCGGGTCCTCCTTCTTGCCCTTTTTGAAGACCGGAGTGACATTTGCTTTCCTCCAGTCCTCAGGCACCTCTCCCATTTCCCAAGACTTCAGATAATTCTTTTTGATTTGCACTGTTTAAATGAACACATCCATTACCTATCAAAGCAAGATTGTTCTCCAATCTATCCAATAGTGTTTGTAACATTTGTCACAACATAAACTACTAAATCCACAAACTGAAGAATAAAGCCCTTTTGACATAATTTTCCATTCAATTTTATATATTGCTATTAACGAATGTGTGCTTTAGTAGCAATACTGTAAGCAAAACCAAAGACGTGTAGAGTCTTCCAGCATTACCTGTCTTAATACATCAAGATTCTGTCTACAATTGTACTGAGTTTGCAGAACCCACAATCCTATACATTATTTAACAGTGCACACACATACATATTACTCAAATGCTCCCAAGAAGTACAAACATGCAGGCAGTGCACAGAGGCGGAGTTCACAACACTTTTGACATCTGAGCTCTGCAACTGTGTAAGAAATTCACCCCTTAGTATACACACACGTATAAAAGATGTAATATTATAAAAAACAGTCTACACATTAAACCTACAATATATGGCCTATGTGAATTTTACCTCCTTGGAAAATATTCAGGTATTACAGTGAGGGTGCCCCACAGAGCTAACATAGCTCTCCTCCATATGGAAATCTTTGCAGAATCTTGCAACTTGTCTAACCTTCTGCTTTTAAATTGCATCTGTATTTTTACACCCTTGTTCTTGTTCCTACTGAAATCTATTATGAAAATGCTAAGTAAATTCAATAGAACTTGGACGAAAACAAGACTGTATTGTTACTTTTTTTCTTTTTCTCCTCCTATCTGGAGTAGACATTTGGTGCCAACAGGGAAACAATTCTTTTTGATGAGGGGTGATGTTTCTATCTTCTATTTATTTTATACAGGGAGTAGGCATTTAAAATGCAAACAGAAATGCTAGCTGGAATAACAGACAGAAAGAGATTGATTAGAAAGCTATTATTCAGATGATATCACTCGAATCCCTCCACAAAAACAAAAAAGCAGAACTCAATTAATGTAGTTCTAATTGCATCAAGTTTGAGCTCCATCTGTTTTAGCCAATAGGTTTCCTGAAACCATTTTAATAGGCTGTGGAGATATTTAATAAGAAAAAATAGTGTTTGTAAAAGTTTTTTTTTTTTTTAAATGGCCAAATCGAATAAGTTTGACAGAACAAAACTGAAAAGAATTTTGCCCCTTCTACCTGAAACCCAGATAGAGCAATAATCCTGAAGAATATTCTGCAAAAGATGAAAAACAGATGGCATAGAATAAAATCAAGGTTACATGACTGTTCACTTTTCTTCTCTACTGCATGTTGCATTATCTATATAACTATGAACATATTTTTTATAATGTCACGATTTGTGCTGAAAATCCTGATGTATCTTTATGATCTTGCTACTTTCCTTGTCAGTTATGTGTCTTGTTGACTTGTTATGCACATATGCCCACACACGTTCCACCACCTTTCTGAGCATGTATCGGTTTGCAGAATGGTTTCTTCTACATTTTTGATCATACCACAGAAGAATGATGTCAGTCAATTGTCCTGATCAAGGGTGATTTCCTAAGGTGGTAGAGTAGTGACAGACTAATATCCATAGATTATATAATATTTTAACCGAAATCATGTGATGGAAAAAACATTTTTTAAAAATCTCACAGCTTCCAGAAAGTGAATAGCTGCCATCAGGAAGAAATATTTTTTCCCAACACGTTTTGTATGTCTTTGGCATTCCTCTGAATCCCACATGCCATCTAGAACAATTCAGCACAGAGGTGGACAAACATCGACCCCTTCATCCCCACTGACTGCAAACGAGGACCATCTTGTGAACAGAGGTAAGCAGAATACTCTTATTGTCCCCTTTTTACCAGTTATAAAGCAGATGAGTGTGATTGCAATGCACTAATCTCAAACTTAGAAGAAATATCACCCAAATGGCTAATGGCAATCAATCTTGGAGTGTGGCTAGAGATTGCTCTTGTCGGCCAGCAAGTCATTTAGAGGGCTTTAAGTTACACCAGCTCACTGAATACATTTATTCTGTAGCAGTTAAAAGCATGAGCTCAACTATGTATGTGATGTCAATCATCATTTTATTCACCTGTAGCTATATTTAAGCAATAAATTGAAATATAATCTGCACCACAAATGGTTAAATGAAACAGTCCTGAAACTTCAGGCTTTTAAGGAATTCACTAACCTTTCTATCCTTATGCACATCCAGAAAGTCCAGCACATCTACTTTTGATGAAGAACATTCAGGAAGAATTTAACTCATCTGTTCCAGTGTTCAGTCTCAAGAAGTCTTTAGTGGTTACTGAAAAGACCAGCCAAGGGATAAACCAACTCCAGCTATGCAGATGTAAAGATGAGGCATGGCTGCTACAATGGTACACAAGTCGCTGAGCCTGTACGGAAAGACAAGACACTTGCTTCATATTTGGAAAAAAAAAAGCCCCCAAAACCCCAATAAAAACCCCACAGAGTTTCCCTCTTTAAGACTGAAGAGAAATTTTGTACAGTAGGGCCCCAGAAGTAGTACTTGCCAGCTCAAGTTTCTGGAAGTACTGTCTCAGAATCTTGTAAACATTGTCAGACTGGAATCTGGAGCACAGGTTAGGGAGGAAGGGGAAGGGGAGGGAATATTACAGCAAACGTGTTTCAGGGTAGAAGCTCCAAACAAAATAAACATTCCTAATAACATAAAATTGCTAATTACACATATTTTAAGTGGGCTACAGGAAAAGAACGTTAGATCTTTACTGGCAAGAGGTGATATATTGCATGTGTTGCTGCTACTCTGATGCCTTTTACCCTCAACATTGACTAGAAAAGTATTTTAAGATCACTTCGGAAATCACTGGAAAAAACTACTTTTATACTAATAACAATGCCACACCCATCTGGAGAAAATGTTAATATTTAGTGAGAATTTTTTTACCATTCTTGTATTTTTTCAATTTTTTTGTTTTGTTTTGTTGTTGGTGGTTTTTTTTTAATAATCTATCTATGCCTCCATACTGAAGATATGGGACACAGACACAGACATGAATATGGTATTTAATTACAAAGCCTGTACTGCAATTTCTAGCTTTAGGCATGAATATATCTACTTTCCCTCAAAGTAAATCAAGCCTCAAGTAATTTGAAATACAGTTAAGCCCTCAAAATCATCAATGCCAATGTGACCTGCCAAAAGACATTAACTCTGTAATTATTCCGTTAGGCAGGAAAAAATACTTCTGAGTGGAGAAGCAGAATTAAATCAAAAGGTTTCTACAGAAATATTGCAAAGAATGACCAGTTTGAGCACCTTAGATTACAGGTGGGCTCTGACAAGTGCAGATGCCTTTGCAATCTTAAAACTAAATTTTGTTGTTGTATGTTTGATGCATCAATTAAAGAATGTAGAAATGTACAATGCAGAAACTGCAGAATCTGGAGTAAGTCTAGGAAAATAACAGCCATCCTTTCTTTGCAATGAAGTGTTTATTTCACTACAGAATTTCCATCTACATTACATAAACTACTTACTTGGCTCAAGAGCAGTTTAATTCTGACTGCTGTTGCCTGCATGATACATGATTTATAATGCTGAATTATTTGTTTTTCCATCAGAAACATTTATTTGTTAATAATTTATCAGATAAATGTTTTCTGATTGAGCAATTTAAAAAATGTAGGCAAATCAATGGCAAAAGACAGCAAGCAGTATATTATGATGATACAATAATTGGAGCTCATACATTAGACCAAACTGATAACATCCCAAAAGCCCTTTTGATAGCTCAGTGTCACAGAGTAAATGTTCAGCTGAAATAACTAATAAAACATCTCAACTACTGCTCTGTATAATCATGCCAGTGTCATGAACAGTATGTTTGAAAACTAACAAGTTGGCTCCAGAAAACAAACAAACGAATCCTACAAAACTTCTCTGCAAGTATACAGGCTCTGAGAAATGAGATTAACAGCCACATGAAGACAGATGAACTCCTCTCTCAGATATGTGAAAGCGACTTTGGAAATCAGAAGGGTCAGATCCCTTTGATGCCAGTGATACTTAGAGATTGTAGCTATAGATCCAAACAGTGTTTGCCGTCACTCCTATGTGTGATACAGACAGTGAGGGAAACAAATGTGATAAACCCCTTAAGAGAGAGCTGTCAAGGGCTCTTGATGTATGACAAAGAAGTCATACTCTGAGTTACAGGATTTTCAGCTAAGTTGGTTACAAGGAAAATAAAATGTATTCTAAGGGCTGTGCTTTGACAATTTTCACTACCTTTGAGGTTTTAGAGAAAAGGAGGGAGATTGAAAACACCTTTGGAGGAAAGCCGCATATATACATTTCCCCTCTTGTATTACATTAGTTAAATAACTAAAAATTTTCCAGAACAGTACTCAAGCTCCCTAAGAATATCGTTGCTGAAAGTCCTATCATTTTATAGGCATTCTGTAATGGCAGAATGGACTGGTTTCCCATCGGGCTTAAGGAGGCAAGTCAATAACGTGTTGACAGCATGTAGACTTATTTATGAAATTGATACTGTTCAGTTTAAATGAACACACACATTCTGCCAAGAATAGATTGTTTTCAAACTTAGTAATAGATAGGATTTATCTTCTGCTCTTTGATGAAATCTCATATTGATTATAAACAGTATGTTTCAGGAATGACAGATCAACCAATAAAAGCCACAATTCAACACAGAATATATGCAAATATCAATATATGTAATTATACCTAATGATCACAAATGTCATCAATTTATTTATTGTAAACAGTTTAAAAGAATACATATGAAGTGAAAAGTCCAATTAAGTGGGGTGACTATATTTTTCTTATTTGATTCCTAATTTAACCCTTTGTACTAATGACAACATTACATAGTTTTGTTTAGTGACTGTCCACTTTCTATGTGCTTTTACCTAGTCTACCTAAGTCTAGATTCTTTGGTCAATGTGTCCTTTCAGACTTCAAGTCCAGGATCCATAGGGATCTCCATGCTCCACAAGTGGGCAAAAGCACTTGGTACACCAAACCACTTTCAGTTCTTTCCCAGAGTAGGATTCCTTTCAACAGAGTGATTGTTTTTCTTGTAAGGGTGCTAATGTTAGTGTCAACACTATTAACCAGTAAGTTGTGTTGTTCTGCAAAAAAACCTTCTAGCTGCTTGCTTTATAAGCTATATACACTCAGATGTATTCAGGGGCTTTATCAACAGAGAAGAATACATTTTTTTAGGGATCCAAGCAGTTCCTGCGTGCAAAGCCTTAGATACTGTTTTGGTCCATGAATTGCTGCTGGGTCCTGGTCCTCTGTTCCCACTTGCCTCATGTTGCTTTGCTCCTGGGCTTCCTTTTGAAATGGGCCAGTGGGTTCCCCACAAGTCCTGGGCATCACCCTGGCCATAGTTCACATGGACATCACTCCCCATATGCAGTAGGGATTAGACCTTGTCAGGCTTGACACCTTCTGTTCTACACAGTTGTTTGAGTGTAACCCAGCCAGCTGTGATCCTCACATACTCCTACATGCCCTTATGACGCATCTCCTGCCTTTCCTCCATTCACTTAGTAGAGAGACAGGAGAAGGACTAAACAATAAGAGAGTAACCAATTGATGTAGATGTATTATTCCACTCCATTAAGAGAGCAAACCCCTTGCTCAGCCACTTGATGACTTAAAAGCATCTCAAAAGCTCATTGAATTAAAAGCAAAGGATATTGTCTCTCATTAGAAACTATTCAAGAGAAGTCACCTGCACTGCATAAAGGTTTGCACAATTCCAGGCTGAGCTGTTCCCACTCCTATCAAGGGCAGCTGGATGCTGTGTAGCTGTGTGGCTGCGCCAGTGTCCAGTATTGTGGACACCAGTTTTTAAAAATCATAGGTCAACGCACACCAAAAAGTAAGATCTGCTGAAGGTTATGTTTGCTTGTTTATTTTTAATAATGAAATTGAGTTGGTTTGCTGGTTTCTTCCTCTGAATCTGCTAGATGCATTTTTTGTGTGTGTTTCAAGTGCAAGAAAGCGCTCTGCAAGAAATCTTATAAAAACAAATGAAAAGACAAGAGTCTCCTGATTCTGGAAAGGCAGACTTTTAAAATAAATTTTCCTCTTTTTTTTTATTTTTTTTTTCAGAAAATAGCAAGCAACTGAACACTTGTACATTTTAAGAAGTGACCTCCTCTTTCTTCACACTTGAAAGTTACTCTCCTCCAAACAATACACAAAAGCTGGTCATGTGCATACACCTAGTCTGTTGAAATGCAAAATAAGTTAGATTAAACCATGACAGCTGAATCACACTTACTTTTTCAACAGGGTGAGACAGAAGGCACTAATTCTCAAGGGTAGATGTTTTTTCTCTTTTACTTCTCATTGTGATCTCTGGCAATTGTAACTACCAGAGGTAAGCCTAAACACAACAGATCATTCAGACTGAGGCCTAATGAACAATACTTTGTTGTTCGGTTTTAGGGCTATTTTGAGCCCACATCCAGATACTATAATTTAATAATATAATAGCCGATGTGCAACCTTCTAAAGCATTTCACATCTCAGTATTTTAGCTGAAACCTATATAAAAGTTAACGTGAATAAGAAGCAGCCAACTGGCTACATTTTCTTCTAGACGCTGCAGTGAAAACAGCGCAGAAAGCAGCTATAGCTGCTTCCATGGCAGTAAAGAGGCTGTCCTGGCAGCAAGTGTCAGGGATGCTCTGGCAGGTTCAAATTACAGTCAGAGCTGGTCCCTACAAAAACAATTAATTTGCTATGAACGTCATGAAAACACATACAGAGAGACATAATTTTGTGATTGGGGCCAAAGAAGAAAACAAAACAAAACAAAACAAAAAGAAATACCTGAAATATCTGACATTCTTACTTAGATGACTTTTCACCTCCTGGCTTCCCTCTGCCCCATGAAAATATTTTTCAGAATGACGAAAACTTTCTGAGCCTATGGCATCTGTCCAATGCTGAAAATCAGACTGCGCCAACTTCTAAGAAGTCAAACCTTCTAATATTTGTATCTCCGGGGTAAACCTTTCTGACAGGTCACCTGTGCTGGTTTGACTGAAAATGAGTTAATTTTCTTCATGCAGTTAGAAACCTTTCTTTGTCATAGCTAGCACTGTCATTATTTGGACTTAGTTTGAGAACAAGAAGATAACACCTCGGGACAGACTCAATATTTTTAACTGCTCTGGTCTGAGAGCCAAGGACACTCTGAGTGCTCTGTCCACAGGTGTGAGGCATAGATGGGGCAGACCTTGACTGACATCCAGACTGATCAATAAGAATATTCCATCCCATTAGCGTCATGCTTCATATTTAAGGAGAGTCAGGATCTTCTGGTCTCTCTCTCTCCCTTCTTCACCTTCATCGCTCTTTTTGTCGGAACTGGGGGAGTCCTGTTTGGGATGTTTAATTTGGTCTTTTTGCCATCCTGCTGTTTTTCAGGGGCTTCTGGGCCTTTCTGCCTTTTTTTTTTTTTTCTTCTTTTCTCTCTTGGGGATCAGCTGTTTGGGACCAGGTGCGGCTTCCTGGCTGCTGGGTGTGGACGGAGTTCATGAGGAATTGCACTAAATATCTTTTATTTTATAGTCTACTTATATTTTATATATATATTTACTAGTAGTGTATTAGCATTTTGTTATTTTATTAAACTATGTTTGTCTCAACCCAAGTTTCTCCCTTCCCTTTCAATTCTCTCCCCTATTGGGGGGATGAGGGAGAGTAAGTGAGCAGCTATCGTGGTCGTATTGCTAGCTCCCGTTAAACCACAACATTGCCTTAGGGCAGTAGCATTGGGAAGCCCTCCAGCACAGACCTGCAGAGCTGACCACATGTAGTCCAGGAATTCGTAATGAAATCTGGAAGGAATTTCCATAGATTGCTTCTTCCACCTGCCACATATGTATGCAGTGCAATTACCTTCAGGGAAACAACCCTCCATTCTCATAAATTTTGACCTGCCACATATTACCTATTCAACTCTTATTCAAATGTTTTAGAGATGTGTGAAGGCACAGCATGTCATCATGACCACCACAGCACTGTGTTCATCACCAGCTTTCAGTTCCAAGTTAAATTTTGATTGCATAGTGGAATGCATTTTAAGAAGGTTGGATTGGACTAGATGATCTCCAGAGGTCACTTCGAACCCTAACCGTTCTGTGATTCTGTGAAGCTCAATAATTTACCACCAAAAATCTGAATAATAGCAACCTTCATTTTCAAAAAGATACATTTTTCCTTTTGAACTCAAATTTAAGTGTGATAAAACACGACTTGGACTATTTGCATCAATGTGTAATAAAGCACACTGTGCTAGTGTGTCCACATTTCAAAATAAGCACAAACCTCTTGTTTCTCCTGTTTAACTGTCAGGCAAAAAGTGACATCAGCATTCCATTCTGACTAATGTGCTACTATGGTGTCAACCTTGTGCAATGTGTCTACACTGAGAAAGTTACCGCAAGTCAAAAAAATTCTCAGACTAAATTGCAATAAAAAAGGTGTGAAATGTGCAATAAATCTCTTGAGGCAGTAGTCTGAAATAACAAGATTCTACTGCAATAAATGTATAATGAGAAAGAAAAGAATAAAATAATAATGAACAAACTTTCTCAAAGTACCCTTCAACAGTGCTATGTACAACAAGCAAAACCTCGTTTATACCTAAGTGCTGTTCAAAGGACCACAAAAGAGCATGTATATATTTTTAATCCACCATATTCCATATATACATCATATATGCAATACGCACGTATCACATAACATTTATGTAGGTTCTAGTTCACTAGCTCTGCACTAGTTTTTCAATACAAATTTCTACCTGGGACAAGAGTAGCTGCTCATCTAACTTAAATTTAGCATATTAGCACAACTGTACAGTCAGTTACAGCAGCTGAAGCTCTGGCACATGATCTACAGAAATGGGTCAGCTTTATGAGGAAATCAATAGTTCTTGGATGAAATAAATATTCAGCTTCCTCTCGGGAGGACACCCGCCCTGCAGACATAAGGCCAACGTGATTCTTAGCAGGAAACCTGTTTTATACAATAGTCAGAAAAGGAACAGCCAGTGGCTCAGCACCAATGCCTGTGTGCAGAGAGATGCATTTCTATCACACTAACATGAGAGACAGTTCAAAAGGGTACAAGAAGTGGATGGAGCTATGACACCATGGATGCCACAGCCTTGGCAGCAGGGGTAAACCATGCTCACTGGGAAGACTGCAACACATGCTGGCCCTTGGCATCTCTGTGTGACAGTGAGAAGATATGGAGGGCCAGTGGGACTCACACATGCTCATCAGCACACTACGAACTGACAGCCCTGCCCAAAGATTTCATGAATGCCATTAAGGTACCTATATTTAAAATGGGACATTTTTATAAAGATATTTCTCATAATATATGCATTTCTAAGCTCACATGTATTTAAATAGAAATATTCATAACATTAATTATTTTTGAGCAAACGGAAGAATGTAAAATCAGCATGTAAGTGCTATGGAAGTTTTTCCCTTCAAAACCTAAATACAGAGTTGCTTACTACATCTTACCATGTCGTGCCTTATACAATCTTTAAGTGGGAGAGAGCAGCTGAAGGAACACCATATGAGATTCTTTGCTCCTATATCATGGGTACTCTGTCTTTCCTAATCCATAAACTCAAGTTCACAGGCAAGCTCTTCTTTATTTTAGAGTTAGGCAGTGTGAGGGTAGCTATATATTTGGTTCTGTGTCCTATCATCTTAACTGCAGATTCCAAATATTCCAGTTACCTGGATTTTTTAAAAAGAAGCAAGAAAAACCAGTGGAAGACTCACTACTGGATCATATGATGTACAAGGAGAGGATGAGAGAACTTGGTTTGTTCAGCCTTAAGATGGGAAGGCTAATGAGAGACCTTGCTGTGGTCTGCAGTGACCTAAGAGGAGCGTGTGGAGAAGATGGAACTAGACTTTCCTCAAATGAGCACAGTGGGAGAGCGAGAAGCACTGGTCACATCATGCTGCACAGGAAATTCTAGCTGACTAAAAAGGAAAAAAAATCACCACGAAGGCAGTCAGCTGGAGGAGGTTGCCCAGAGAGGCTGCGGAATCTCCATCCTTGGAGGTATTAAAAATTCAACAGGATGAGGTTGAGCTACCTGCTCTGTGGCTGGTCTGCTTTCAGTCGGAGCTTGGACAAGAGGCACTCCAAGGCCCCTTACCTCCTAGGCAACTCTGCTGAGCAGAAGCCCCAGTTCCTCTGACAGATCAAACACCTCTTGCACGCCTCCTTCCCACAAAATGCTGGTTATTGCTGGGAAGAAAGAGTTTCTCATCTTTCTGAGTGAAATCCACACAGCAGTACTCCAAATCCCAAACCAGATCATCTGCGTGTGACCCAAAGGTTCTCAGTCCCATCACTTCTGCAGAGGAAGTGCCGCCTCAGGCAAACGGTACTTCACAGACCTGAGCTGACTTACAAAGATGCACAGACTGTAGGGAGCAGTAAATACATTCTCAATGCAAGTATCAGGATGAATTATCTTTTCAGTATCTTTGCCCATTAAATTAAGTTTTTTTTCCCAACTGGGAATGAAGCACAGGCCAATCATAAAATGAGTTGAACGTCTCTCCTCGACCACATTCTCTCCCTAAACTGATAAGCATATAAATTAGATGAATTATTATTTTCCAGTTCTAATTTCTCTGACCGGGCAGCTTATTTGTTTCATCTGTGTTTTCAGCAGTTTCACATTTTCTCAAGGTGAAGGGTTTTAGTATGTTTCCAGGCAGGCAGTGAAAACTGCAATCCTGCACTGAACCTCTGGGGATATGATTTACTGCTCCCCACCCCGCCCCAAAGGCAGCATCTTTTGATCTCAGCACCTTGCCCACTGACCCCTCCTCTCTCCTGGCTGCTGCAGCAGCGGCCTGCAATGCCTGCAGCTGGTGGGGGAACAGGAGTTTTCCCTGGTCGCACCAAGGGAGAGCTGCCAGGTGCATAAGGCAGCACTGTGGGTATGAATGCACCATGTACCTGTCTGTACAGACCATAAAAACAGCCTATCATTACCCGGTCAGTTGTTTAAACAGTCTAAAGGGCCACTTTTTCAGAAATCACTCTTGCGCTTTGAGCAAAGACACTGTCAGCCGTGAAGAATGCAAAAAAGTTGCCTGTGCTAACAAAATTATCGTGCCGTTTCCTGTTTTCCTTCATGAACACACACAGAAAGAATTGCTCTACACCACATAACGGCCGCGTCTGAGACAGAGCAGCAGTCTTTATTTCCAATTTGCTTTTATGTCAGTTCCCATCCTGCCCAAATGCTGCCAACCATTATCATATAAACAGCAGATTTGAAAAGCCTTTTTCCTTTCCAGAGCAGAGGTATTCAGTCCAGTCTCAGATGACATGGTTGAAGTTTCACAGTGTTCTCCTGTCATGTGTCAGATTAATTAACTCTGTTCTGATTAATTAAAACTAGAAGTTTCTTTTACTCAACCATCTAAAATACCAAATTCCACTGATTTCCTGCTGAGATACACAGGCACAACAATTCCCACTGCAATCTTTCATTGTTCTTTACAGAGATACTGTGCCATATTCCATAATCCCACTAGAATTTTACTCCTGTGGCTGTACTGACACTGGTAAAATTATTCTTGATTTACTTCGGCACAAAAGATATCAGCATCAAGCCTATTGGGACAAGATAGTTCCTCCCCATGGTCATATTTACTTTACTTAAGACTAAAAAAAACCCAAAACACGAATAAACAAAAAAACCCAACCAACCAACCAAAAAAAACCCAAACCAACAAAAAAATTTTGCTCAGACAGCTGCAATATACCTTCTTTTCTCATGGGAAAGAAAGAAAAAAAAAAAAAAGAAAAGAAAAAAATAATTACGATCTGCTCTAAGGTGATCTGCTGCTCTTTGTGGTTACCTGCAAGAATAAGTATAGTATAAATCCACCAAAATACAGAGTTAACTCTCATGTTTGGTTTCTCGTGTCCATATGATCTTTTTTATCCAATGCTGCTTAAGAACTAGACAGTTCTGGAGAAAAAAAAAATATTTGGAAGCTTTCATTTAAAATTGAGAAAGCAATTTAAATGAAAACACGGTCAGTTTAAGCTGTTCCCACTTCCTGTGTTATTTCTATGCACGTGTTTGCCAGCTCTGGTAAAAACCAGCAGATCCTCTAGAGCAGACCACCAAGACTAGTTGTCTTTGCCTCGTGGTGTTTCGTCAGTTGAAACTGATAGGAAGGCTGGAGAAAACAACTGAAAAAGAGGCATATTATAGATGAAAATCGTCAAGGATAGGCGAGTGACAGAAGTTGCTTTCACTAAGAAAGGAAGAGAAATGCTTGAAAAGACTCTTCCTCTCTATTTCTGCTAAACATATCAAGATCAGTACTATCTGAAAAACTTTTTTTTCCCATCTTTTTAGAAGCCAATTAACATTAGTGAGTAACTACATTACTTCTCATGAATGTCAGTTTTGGCAATGAAGCATGCATCCTTAGGGTGCTCAGGCAGTGGGGGGGTAAGAACAACATAAGAACTTGAAATAAGCAGGAACTGTAAACGTATTGAAATAATGCCACTTGTGATAATGTTTCAGCAGACTGTGTGGAAGAGTGGTGGAGCTTCTGGAGCTACAAAAAGTTTTTTGTTTAACCACAAAACTTGGACAGAGAAGTCTTTTGTTTTCTTACAATCCCGTCTTAAGTTAATTTTGCATTACACACCAGCTGTGGATTACTGGCAGATTGGGCTGATCTGCCACAGTGTGTGACCCAAAAGAATCATTGATGGTCATTCCCCAAATCCTAAGGCCCACTCTGCATACAGCAGCAGAGACCACAATAAATGTCAGAGGCAATTGGATGCCAGAAAACTGAAATAGTTGTATGGGCCTATCAAAATGCTAACATCACCTCTGGTTCTTATGGTCCTTTTCACTCAGGCTGAAGTGACATTACTGATGTTCAGCAAATCTTCCACTTCTACCTCTGGTTTTCTTGAAGCATCAAGGGAAAGGCAACAGGTAGATTTGAATTCATCACTGACCAGTCATAGAGATATTTGCAGCCGTGTCCTCTAACCCTGCCCTGAGCAGGTACAGCCTCAGTGCAGGTAGAGACTGATGAATGTCTGAGAAAGGGCTTTAATCTACCAAGTTTATTCCATTTAGAAGGACTACTTTCAGGAGCACACTGAAAGAACCATTCTTAAATCAACATCTGAGAAGATTCATGTCCAGAAAGTGCTTATTGCTTTTTTCGTACTCTTCCCTAGAGACCTATGGGACAGATGGTTCAAAGGACCTAAACCTTATTTCTCCAGAATAGAAAGCTGTTTCCTTGGGCTTGTTACTGTCAGAGCATGCATATAACCTCCACTCATGTTTTTCTAAAGTTCAGCTTGCCCACCAGGTATGAGCCCTGTGCTGACTCATATGGACAATGATGATTTGCCATTTCCCTATATTTTTGGGGGATCAAAATTTTAAACTTTTCAAACTAGCTTTGCTGAAAGGCAAAAGAATAATCTTATTTGGAAAGATATTTATGCAAATGAATTATACCTGTCAAACCAGAACTTGCATAGACAAACTTTCAGGTTCAGGAACTCAGGTGTAACAGTTGTGGTCATTTAATTAATTTCTATAGATACGTTTCTGATCAAACGCATTAATTTTAAAATGTGCAAAATGGACAGAGGTGCTGCAGCTCACACTACAATTAGCAATGCTGCTCAGCATTGCTAATTAGGAAATCCCAGCAGAACGAGTAATATGATACTTTACAGAACTATTGAAAATCTGAAAAACAGCAAATTCCAAATGCTCCAAACAGAAAGTCTTAAGAACTCCCAGTGCAACAAATCTGTTCCATATGAAAGCTTTACAGCTCTTGTTCAAAGCCTCAACAAATGCAAATATCATCACTTCATATAGACTCTGAGCTGATGTAATCTGCCATAGCTCCATGGAAGTCAATGATGATACATTGATTTCCACTAATGAGAGTCTGACCTAAAAAACCGTTGCATTAATTTACCAACGAAATGCTTTTTTTCCTCCCCACTTTCAAACTTTACTTAGCTTTTCTCCGGGGGAGCAGAAGTGCTGAATTAGCCTGTAAGTACATTTAGCACCTACACCCTGAGCCAGGCAGAGCACAAGTGCAAGGAGGGCACAAGAAATTCACCACTGTGCTGCTTCTTATTATAGGTTGAGTTAATCACTGTCATAGAGATGAAGAAAGGGCAACACAGAAGGTGTTCTGGAAAAGTTTTCAGTTGCCTAGAAAACTCATGGCAGTAATTGAGAAACAAGTTTGGTAGTCTCATGACTCCAGATACAAGTAAAGTTATTAGCATTTAGGAAGAAAGAAAAGAGTTTACTTTGCTCATTCCTCAAAAAGGTTTTCCAGAAGAAAACTTCAGAGAAACAACCTGGATTGGAATAATAAAAAGAATTTGAAATCTGTCCTGCTGTTTTAGCAGTGGTTTTTACTCTTATCACAGTACTATGTTTTTTCTTACACTATAAGAATGGAATATAACTTTTCTTAAGAAGAGTGACGAGTGACCCAGTTTTTGAGGTAGTATTCATACCGTTATCCTCTGGGTTTTATGATTAAAAGATTATCCTGACATTAGGAAAGAAGCTTTTCTGTATTTTTCCCCAGTTAAATTTTGAACTCTATGCTCATAGGGAAAACTAAGCTGATAAGAGAGAAGAAAAAAGGTTTCAATCAAGAGTTCCATTTAAAACCACCCTTTTAAAGATAAAAATTTCTGAAATTTCCTTTTGGTTTCCATTTCCCAAACACAGCACTTGTTGGATGACTTATTTGACATTATCTCTCTATCTAGGACTCGAAAGTTACACACAGTGAGGATCCTTAGGTTGGAGCAATTTTAAGTAGGACACTTATTCTCCCCATTGAAGAGAGCAAAGCCCCAGGCACCCCATGTATTTGCTTGCCACTTGTCAGATTGATTCACTTTGGTTTAGAACGACGTGTGGGAGTCACGACTATGACACTATTTAAAGAAAGTATTTTATTATGTTCCTCTCTTTGACCATCCTCTTGCACCTTGATAGAACTAGAACCCACGTCATGGTCAGGTCAAAGAGTATTTTTCATTTAAAAAATAATTTCGCCATTGTCACAGGTGCAAAATTTTTATTACCCAAGAAAGCAACATATGAAAGTAACTTATGCAAGAAAAAATAATTTCCCTGTCCAGGCAACAGTTAAAAATACACACATACTCAATTTGCTCACATGCTTTTCTTTCTTGATCTCTAATACAAAGGTTCTTGTTTGAATTTGTCAGAGATCAAAATCTAGCTGGAGGTGAGATTTGAATGAGGTGTTGGTTGCCAGGCCAGATAAATAAATTCAGCTTCATTTCAGCATTTCAAAGGTTCTAGTTGTTTGCTAATTTAATACCTTTTATACATGGATGACACATTCCAAAGCTATTTTTCTTTTATTCCTATTAGGTGCCTAAAGCTTTCACTGTGGTCATCATGTAGACTCCAGAGGGCTCACTGTGGTGGTTACAACCTACAGAGGTTGATCTGAAATATACCACTAACAGTCTGATTTAAGGCCAGAAAGAAACTCATACCTTTCACTTTCCTATGAGAGTAACTCAGACGTAATATTATTATAACATTTTTCTAGTTTTGAAATGTAAAAAGCTGACCATATAATCATAATTTTCGTTCTACATAATTATAGTCATTTTGTAACATATACAGAATGTAAACACAAAAGAAATGTAATTGTAGTTTCCACAACAGCTAGTAAAAACACTGTTTTAAACTCAAACCCAAAAACCCACTGTCATTCCTTATGCTAGTGGTGCTAGTGGTGCCTGGAACAACAGAAAAGGATCCTAATACATTGTTGTTTTATCAAATGTATTGATTAAACAGATGACTGAAGTTAGACATTTCAAAATTCACATAGAGGAACAACCCAAGTGATATAAGAAGGATTTTACATACTGTCAGTGGAACAAAGGAGCACAGAGCACTTGCACAAAGTGGTTTTGATATCAATAGACTGAATTGTCACAGCTGTGAATCATCATAAAAAAGTGCCTGTAACAAGTAATAAAGACTTTGTAAGATGTTCTTTAGTGAATCATAGGTTTAAAAAAAAACCCAAACCACAACAACCCAACCCCAAACTATTTAATTTCTTTTAACTGTTTGTCCTCTATCAGAATAATATTACACAACATAGAAAACTCATTTTTATATTTTAGAGTCCTATTGTACATGCTCTCAAAAGAACAATAATTGTTCTCTTTTCCTTTAAGGTTGCTATGAATCTTTGAGAAAATATTAAGAATTAAAAACCTCCAGCATTTCTTTCAATACTGTTGCTCGATGGATTTGATTTAAAGTTTACTGTTTATACTTTTTTCTTTTGGTGACAGTTCTATAATATCATTCACATTTTATCTACTTTTTTGTTATATTCGGTGAACATGTTTTTATAACTTCAGAACGCAGATAAACACTAAGGAAACAGTATTCTAGTTATTTCAGCTTTTCTCATCGGGAAGAAAACTGACACTTTTGTGTGCAATAAGTAGGCTTACTGTGGCATGAAATGCAACGTACAGACAAATCACAGAAATTCTCTGCTGTGTACCCATACGTCCACCACTCAAGATGCACCAAGCAGGGGACTGTTTTATACATACTCATATTTTCAAAAAGAAGGTGGCGCAAAACAGAGCTGCATGGTAGCACGCACATACAGTCCTTGGACCGGGGGAGCCCGACTGATCCAGCAGGTGCATCTCTAATTGCATGCAGGACCCCAAGGATTTCTTCCCCGTTGTCCCAAGGGAAACCTCAGTTCCAAGACCAGCTGCTAGAAACACACAGATCTGCAAGTTTGGTTTGTCTAATATGACACTTGCATACGAGACACAACTGAATGATGAAACTAAGTAATGAAAAATTTTCTGTTATTGAATTTTTCTTCTTTTAATAAACTAGGATCTATTTTCTCATAAAAAGTACAGAAGTTTTGCAGCAGTAAATAATATATAAGCTGAAATGTATTTCTTATTTATGGATCTGTTGGGAGTTTTTGCATGATCTGGTTTAGCTCTACAAAACAAGCATTTAAACAGTGAATGCAGACTTCATGAGATTAGTTGGCAGATAGCTACTTCTTTTACCTGTTCTGGACCACTTTATCAAAAATTCACAGAAAAGAATCCATAACTTGATGGTTTTTAAAGACAGAGGGTAACATTATAGGTTTCCAATGCAATCTGAAAACATATTAAAATGAATTCTTCAAAGATTTTCCATGGAGCTTGGAATATGAGAAGTATAAAAACTCAAAATCTGTGATGGCAGTTGATCATCTAAAACAAGGGAGTCCATTTTTTAAACAAGGCACCTCCCTGAACTTAACTGCTTCATCAAGCTTCAAGCTTAGAGCGCTAAAGACTAATTTAAAAAAATTATCTCAGTGAAAGCTGATTTTGATGAGAATGACACATCTTTAAGGTCCCTCATGCCTTCTTATGCAATACTTGGCAAGTGTTGTTGCATATTTACAAACAATAAATACAGCCTGAAAAGCCAGCTGTGAAAGGCTAGAACTACACATTTTGGGTGTTTTTCATCTCTGACCTATTCCTAGAGAAAAAATATCACTCACTGTAAGAATGTATAGTATCTGTGCACATGCTTAATTGTAAGTTAGTATCAGTACAAAAATCACTCTTTAACTGTTGAATAGTAACTGCGAATTGTCCCAATCACACTGAAGTCAGTGATATCCATTTTCAGAATATGTATCATAATATTCCTACACAAAGCACTAAAGATTAAACAGACAAAAAGAAAGACTAGATCTTCAGCACTGCCCACTGGTGAAAAAAATATTTAGAGTCAAAGTATTAACTGTGTGAATACAGTCTTTGGTCAACATCCATACTAAGAAGCTCCTGCACCGGGCACAGACGTGCACAAAGCTCAGGCATACAAGCAATAAACTACAATGAACCTACAAGGGAGTGAGCACTGAGGAAATGAAGTCAACAAAGTGTGATCAGATGAAAAAGAAGCTGGAAAAACAAATCACAAAATGAGACCGATATCTGCATAGGCTAGGGTGTTAAAATCAGTTTTGCAATAATTTCTGCAACAAATCATACTTAGTTCTAACATAATTCTGAACTGAAATTAACTCTCTATCACATCAGATACGATATGAGCATTTTTCTTGATCCTCCTATCTAAAGATAAACTAGTCTCCTATATCTGTGAAACACGTTTTCCCCCCATGTCCAGCTAGACTCTTGTCATGTCTTGGTGATGTGGCTCCTCAGCTTGATGAGGGAAGGCTGAACCTCGGCTAAGGTTCCCCATCGCACTTGGGGAATACAGAAATGAATGCTGGTGTTGAACATGTGCCCTGGGAAGTGTGTGAAGGTTACTCCTTGCAATCTGACAGACTTTACTGCCTTGTAGAACAGTCTGGTCAGCAGAAAGCAATCACAACTCTCCTGACTTACAAACACAATGTTGATAGTGGTGGGACCAGTATTAGTCCCCCATGATCTTTCTCTGACTTTCTAAGGACTTTCAGCTGATTCTGTTGCCATACCTCTCCAGGGTGGAGCAATCAGTAAAATGCTGATGTGGCTTCCAGGAAGGAAAACCTGCATAAAGTTAAACGTCTTGGCTAAGCAGAGGGTAGTAATAGACATCTCCTTTGCTCCACTTCCTGCCTAAAGAAAAATTTGGAGTTGTATGTATTGGGCAACATGACGCAGAAGCATTTGCGCTGGCTCAAGGAGCAGAATAGCCATGGCCATGCTTTCAGGCTTCCTCAGCAGAATCTGTTTCAGCACAAATGTGCCGTTCCACCTCAGGTCCTCCAAACTGCTGAAAGTGAATGCATTGGCTCAAGTCAAGGATATCACCATCATATACAAGTTCTGTAATTTTTTCTCCTTCGCTCTCTTTCAGCATGGACTTAGGCACTTCAGATCAGAATTAAGCCAAACAGAAGAGGAGACTCTTACCTAAAAATAATAGGCAGCCTTTCGATCATCTTTCCTATCATGTCTCCTTTTTCTACCTCCCTCTAGGCACACAGACACCAGGCATCTTTTTGTCCCAGTGCTCTTGCTACTCAAATACTGGGTGACATGACAACCAACTTCTTTGAAGACTAGGTGCTGAAGATTTGCAGATTAGAGAACACTCAAACAAATGCATTTTTGTACTAGACCAGCTTATTTCAAATAAACTGTTATTTTTCTTGAGCCCTTACATATAAAGGACTTTTTTTTCCTGCAGCAGCATAGTTCAGTAGTATAGCTTTTCTCACAAATTGCCACTTAATAACTTCTGTTTTAGAAGACTCAGTTTTATTAGCAATTTCTATTGACTCTGGCAAAAAACCCCGTAGCCCTGAAAAACAAGGGCTGGGCCCTCTGGGCTTTGGTAGCAGGTGAAGTCTTGCAGGAAATCTTTAATAAGCAGCATTAGAAGAGGCCAAGCAGGCAGGGAGGGGATATTTTTCCACCAGCACCGATGCTTTCGACTGCTGTAAACATCTACTGGTAGCTCTCTAGGATGACCGTATTAAGCCTTTGACTAATGAACTATTGACAATAATGAGAGCTTTGACACATAGTTCATCTGGACACCTACATGTGAATACCTAAATTTAGTTGTTTGAAACATGATCTTTTCCAAAGTATCAGCGTCAATCTCCAAATGTTATGTGTAACTTTCAGTCTTAAACATATCTAAACTTTACATTCACTCATAATCATTAACTTTGTGTAAAAAATGAAATAAAAAAATCATGAAACACTCAAATTTCTCCTCGATATCTAATCTTTGGGAAGTATAAATGCATCAGGGTGTATGATCTGGATGGAGCAAGGTCCCAGGCTACAAGGATTCGGAAAGCTAGGGCAAACAAAAAGGCTAGAAAGACAGGGCTCTCTGGCTTAAGCAAGTGAGGACGTTATACAAGCACTCATACGATTGCATCACACTACTCAGTAAAATGGCAGATCTGTTCAGATCACTGTCTCCTACTTGCTTTTCAGTTATAGTGTTATAAATGCAGAGCTAACAATTTCACCGTTTTGTATTGAACATATTTGTTCAGTAAAAGTCCATTATTAGAAAATATTAATGAATCCCGTGCTAGCAAGCCCTGTGCTCTTATCCAGTAATGAATTTGCCTTTTTCCTCTATCTGTAACTCAGGGTATTGGATTCCCCAGAAAGCTGGAGCTGCTCTTAGTTATACTGCAACAGATATCACCCCCCAAAGACAACATAACTTGAGGAAAAAAAAAAGAAACCATCCTGGGTAAGGGAGAACACTGTATGGTAAAGAGTCAGGCTTTTCTCATGACTTGTAGCTCGTATACAGAAAAGCAGACCAAGCCTGGAAAAAAGTGATACAATGAGGTGCCAGCACCACATCTCTAGCTGCACCATCAAGAAGATTGGCTGACACCAATGTTGTCATCTCAAACTGGTGCTACACACACAACCCTACTTTCTCTGCAGACTGCTGGCTGCCCCCATGCACCTGGTCATTTCCTCCTTGCACAGGACTGACACCTTTTTCCTAATGCTGCGTAACTGTCTTTGTGCAGTTTTTTCAGGGAAAGTGCCGATGCAGCAGTTCTGCTTGTGGATCTGCTCAAACTGCCAGAACTCAAATGATGGATGTGTACATTTCAAAATACTCTAACTCACAGAGAAATCTCTTTCGTGACAGATAACACTGATTTCAAATCTGCACTCTTCTCTGCTGTTGCTCCCGCAGACAGCACATGACAAGCTCTGTGACAGTGATCGCAAGCCCTGACAAAAACAGTGGGATTGTTATCTGCCCTTCAACAGTGGGCTACCAGCGGGGGCCTACTTAAGCTTGTGAAACATGCAAGGTCATTCACTTCCATCACACATTTGTTTTCAAATTTCTCTGGTAAAAGAAGTTTTCTTCACTTCTATTATTATTCTCCTAATATTTTAATTCAGTGATGAAACTTCTCCAGATAAAGGAAGAAATGTGGCAATTTTAATTTTAGTCCATTAACTGCCCAAATTACTTCTACCTTATCAACAAATATCTATTACTTTGCACAGTCATGCGTTAATCTATGTAGCAGCCAACACAGGAGGTTACACAGTCATCTTTAGCACTCCACAGATAGGTGTTTTCCATTATTACTGTACTCAGAAAGCTTTTCTCCCTGGGGGGGAGGCTTCTAATGTGATATTTAGCTTGAATCCTAATGCAACTAAGCTCCATTAAAACCATGCACATGGACTCAAGGGCAACTGTAAATAATGCAAAATAGATCAATACTAATCTTGAACTGTTTATTTGTAATTCTCATAGAGCTCTTATATTTATGACTCCAACCACATCCTGTGCCGTAGGTTCTGACTTGCTGCTCCTTCTCAGCCGTGGCAGGGACTTCAGGAGTGTGCAACATCAGCATTGTTATTATGGATCATATACAAAATATAAGGAAAATTGCATTCTCTCTCTCTAAATATGTATAAGGATATACAGAGGATATATTCTCTAGAACGTGTTCTTCTCTAGAGAAGAATAAAGTTAAGGATGGAAAATAAATAACATACTTTCAGTGTTGCTCACTCTTATGGGACTTAACTTTCTGATCCCGTTAGGTGATTTTATTTTATTTATCCAGCCTTTCATGCATAAACAGACTAAGAAAACTACTATGACTTATTCTAAATCTTAGAAGAAGCAAAATGTGTTTCTATATTGTACCTGTTACATCCGTAGACTGTATTTGTTCATGTTTGTTCTATACCAGAAAAAAGCCAATCATTCACAAATGTTTATTGAAAAAAATATTCGAATCTACTTTTGGACCTCAAAAGTACAATCCCATTAAGTATTAATAAACGTGTAGTTCTTAAAGTATGTATTTTTATTTTAAAGCTAGATTTCCATGAACAAACCAGTTTAATAATATTCTAAAGGTGTTCTATTCAGAAATCATTCTGAATTATGCAGCTTCCTGGACAGTAAAATGCCTTCCTTCTCCTCCCCTCTACCCCATTCTGTTTATCTGTTGTGATTTCTTTTTTTTTTTTTTCCTCCTCAGCAACTGCTTTTAGGGATACCAACCAAAAAGCTGCTTTTTCAAACACCAAACTAGGTATGATTTTGACGAAAACAGCCCCTTGCAGGGTTCTAGCAGTATATTTTGCTCATTAAAAAGTAGCAGACAGATTGCTGATGAAAATTCTAGTAAGTACTATTAAAGCATTAATACCATGAGCTCAGGGTTTTGTACAACACAGCAAACCGTATGCTGCAGAGATTGGGATCTCTTTCCAGCTGTCAGCTGACAGTATCCCTGGGTTCCTGCTAATTGGTGACACACTAAGGCAAACAAGTCAGCTAATTCCAGAACAGTGAACTGATTAACTTTGGTTGTATATACATATTTATAAAGAGAGTGTTGCTTTTGTCTCAATAATCAAAAGTAGGTTAAGTTCTCAATCTTAAAATTTGTGGACTACAAAATTATTAATGGCATAAGAAAACCCCAGGACTAATTATTTCAACTAAACGTTTCAAAGCTATATTAATGTCAAAAAGGGACAATGTACCTGTGTGTAGAAAACTGTGAATAATCAGTTTTTGTATCATTCCTGTTTATTCATCAAAACACCACTAGCATCCACTATATTTGATTAAAAATACATATATTTTTTGAAGAATATAACATTTTCCCTATTTGAGTACTGAAAAATTACATTAAAATAGACTATTTTTTCACTTTCTACCTCTTTAAATTCATACTTTTTAATCATAAAGCCATGAACTGATAAAACCACACATTTTTAGATCTATAACATCATAAAGTATTTACTTTTATTTTCTTTAATGTAAATATAAATTATTGATTCAGCAGATGCCACTCACACTGGGCAGTTTCTTGGTTCCATAATTTCAAATCTAATGTTTGGAGGGTTTAGGATCCTATAGAGCAGTCAAGAAACCAGTTCTACTTTATCACCAGAATTTTTGAGTTGGTAAAGAAAACTAGAGAAATGAAAGAGCTGGGAAGGCAATATTGCTAGCTATGCTGCAGAGTGGTTGCATGAGAAGCTGCAGATGGTGAAGACAAATGGTAGCCTAAAGCAACTTCAGGTTTTATTTTGCTCCCATGCATGCCTGATCCACTTACAAATCAGAATGTGTAACTTTGGATATGCCCATGTAAGGTTCATTTTTTTTTATGATCACGCTGAGACCAACAGTGGTATATTTTTAATACAAAAATATTGAATAACAGATGCATAAAGAGCTCTGAAAGCAGAGGCTGGAAACCCATATCTGGTTAATGGCAATAGTGTCTTCAATTTTAAACTAGAAATGGGTTTCTTGTACTTGTTCTTCTAGCCCCACCACTTTCGTATTCCTGGTTTCAGTGTGGTCCAATTACAAGAGTGAGCTGAAAGAAGCTATGGCAGAGAAAGTCCATTAGTCTGATGGAGTTCTTCAGGTCAGGGGAGATGTGATTTTAAACCCCCTGAAGATGAGAATGGCTTTGAGATTTGATCTCCCACTTCCTAGCTCGAATAAACAGAACACATCTGTGGTTGCAAGTAGAATTATTCTGCTGATGCATGGTCAACTATCATTAGCATTCTTATTTCTGAGAAAAAAAAAAAAAAAAGAGAAATATATTATCAGACCCTATTTTCTGCCTAAAGAGGGACAATATTATTTTAATCTAGTTTGCCCTGTGTTCTATGGTGAGGTTCTCTATACATCTATTAGTTTGACTTATCATCAGAAAATCAATCAGCTTAACCACAACAAAGTTCAATTAGCTGAGAAGATTTGGGACTTTATGCTTCATATTATAGGACTGAAGACCTTATTCTAGGACTACCTCTCCACCATCTCTTTTGTAATTTAGAGCAGCTCCACATTAACAAACAAAACTTTCTGCACCAAGTCCTTGCCTCTGTGAGTTGCCAACCACCTTTCCTTCTAATAGGTTTTCTTATTGGTAAAATGATAAATGTGGCAATTATTTTTAAGTGTTTCCAACTTTTTTGCCCCCAAATCCAGTCTTAATTTTGTATGAACAGTTCTCTCCCTGGAGATCATTATGTCCTTTCTGAACACTGTCCATACTCATTAAATCGAGCCATTATATAGCATAGCACGCTGCTATGGCTGCAGGCAGGAGCAGGAATCCTAAAAGATATGTATTCAAATAGTAAAAGATGATATGCAATATTTTCTGGTTCCTGAATGAGCAAATCAACAGAGGAAAGGCTTATGCTTATATAAAGTATTTCAGCTTGAGTGTGACAACATTAATTATCCACTGTAACATGCTGATTTATAATTATGAAATCAGTAATTTAATTGGCATCAAATGCAGTAAAAACATTCCTGCCAGTGTCATTATCTAAGTACCAGTGCCTGATGCCTTCAAACTTAGTTAAGCTGTCTAAAACCACTATTCTGTTAAATGCTTATACCTGTAAAACTGATAACTATTTGAGAAAAATGTTTTAAAACATGCTACTACATGACTGCTGAAGATGCTATCTACGCATTTCAAACAAACCAGCCAAACTCACTGCTGGTCATCAAGCACATGTCTTAGTGTTGATAGAAAAAGTAAATATCTGTGTTCCTTGGGAACAGAAGCTGCCAACAAATCAGATAAAAATGATTGATATGTGGATTACTGATTATGTCAATCTGACTATCAGGGCTTCATTCCTGGATGCGACTGAGTGTTGGCATCCATGTGTTTGTAGGTTTGTGATCGGGTAGCATGAACTACAGGTTAACATAGCACCCACCAAAAGATGAGAGTAGCCACTCAGTGAAGCAGAGATGAGCAGTACAAGAGCTGGGATCAGATCAGCCAGTTCACTACACTCGAGGTACTGTATGTTAAAGAGCCTGGGGACTAGTTTTATTCCTGCTAGTCCTTTCACTCCTGAACTGGAGACCAAAGCTAGAACAGCAGGCAGTTCTTCAACCTTGTAGACTTGGGTGAAGGGCCTGATCTTCAGAGAGGGAGTCACACAAAGGGAATACATCACAATAACCTTAACAGGACAGTGATCTGCATGAGTGATGCTCTGTCAAAGGAAGAATCCAACTTAAAAACTCGATACAGCAGGTGGTAGAAGACAGGGAAGAGAATAAAAAACTCAGTGCCGCAGTCAGTAAATCATCCTACAATGGTTTCTTAGCCCTGCTCTACATGATGTATTGTGCCTCTGTAACTCTTTCTGTGATGGAAGGGATTCCTTCTACTGAAATTGTTTTACCTCTCCAGCTGCTAATGGGACTGAAGTACTACCACTCTAAGCAGTTCGTTAAATCCTATGGGAATAAGCCTGGATAAGCAAGATATAACGGATGACATAACAACATGAGATGCTGAAATATTCAGGCATAATTTTCAGTTATTGCATACTGGCCTTTTCCAGCTTCCTGGCACAGCTGAAGTGCTGCAGCTGCTGAGCGTGGACAAGGCCATTTTTTCAGATCATTTTAGAAGACTGTCAATTCTTTACACAATATGACATTTTGATATAAATACAAGTATTCTACTAAAAGCTGCTAAGCTGAAGATAGCTACAAATAGACAAAAAAAAATAGTATTACCAGGAGCATGGCCTAAGAGAATTCCTGAAGGCAGATATATAACTTCACATTAAAAGTATCGTGCTGTCAGATGTGAGTATATGGAATAGGATTCAACTCGTATTAACTGAAAGCTAAGCAACAAACTTCCATGGGAATCCCTCTGCAGCCAGTGGAGGCAGGCATCTCCCTGGGGTGGCCCATCCATTCCCAAGGTAACGTTTCACAGTGTCTTTGTGTTTTCTACCACCAAGGACCTTCTATTTGCAACTTCGAAGCCTGCCTTTCACTCATTGCTCAAATCTCCCACCAAAGGCACCATGCCAGTGTTCGCTCAAAGCCTTATGTCAGTATTTTCCCATTGTTATTCTCACATCCCTGCATCTGCAAGTCTCAAAGTTGTTGTTGTGGAACATTCTTGTGGGAAACAATGACCACTGGTGTGAGAGTCACCCTTCTTCCATCCTTTCTCTATACTTTGGTTACTCAGAGGACCAAATTAAATGCATGAAGACACAGCAGCATGCCCATAAACAACTGCCAGTTTGAGCAGGTCTTGAAGACATCCATGTAGTTACTACAGAAGATTCTGTGTGTGTGTTGGTAAACCACTGGCTGCTGATGGGAGCAGGGCCTGAGGGTGCTCAGCTGTGGATCTTGTCATTTCTTTCCCCTAATGGCCACCAGGGAATGTTTTCACTTTCCCTTTTCTCTCTCTCCATTTATGTTTTTATCTTTCTTCAAAAACTACTTTGGCTGTCAATGTATGCCACCAGCTATGGACCCTGCTGATAAATCTCTACGTGTGTGAATCTGTCTCCTTTGTGCCACAATAGGTGACTGATAGTTTTTAGATACCTAATTTTCTGACAGTTGGAATCACGTCAAACAAATCTTACCCTCAGGCAGTGCTGAGATGGAGGGAGCTGGCAGAAGCCCTTTTCTAACATCTGACTTCTAAACACTTAGTTTATGTGCACAGTCCTGAAGACTGCAACCAATACACAGTAGCAATAGGATTATAGCCTATGCTGGTAGAATAACTTAAATTGTTCATGCTCAGTCTTTCCAATATTTCCCACAGCTTCCATTCTGTTTGAAAGCAAGCCTCAGAGCTTTTAAGTCTTTGGTAATGTTAACAGACCACAATCACAGAAGAATCAGAACTGTGAGAAGTAAACTCGCTGATTTAGCACTTGTAAATCAAGATTCCCAAGGTTTCTTTGATCACTATAAAAGTAATTAACCTCAACACAAAAGAGAAATAAATACAAAAAAGTTATTGAAAAACTAAGCTATTATTTAGACAATTGAAAAACAGGATATGCAAAAGAATGTGGAATACTTAATTCCATTTCTTTGTGTGTTTTCTTTAACGATTGTTGTTAATAAGAAGGTTCACAATGGAAAACATCATCCCAATTTTTAGATACAGATTTCTGAAGCATCACATAATTACCTCTTATTCTCCCTTTTGTACCATAAGAATGATATGAACAGTGCTATTTTTTAAAGTAGCATACTGCAATACATAATGGCCATGTATTTATAAAACATTAACTGTTAGTGAGACGACTCAGCACGGTGATTTGTTACCCATTGTCTAATGAAAATGAAGCCAATTCAAAGCAGCCACTGCTGCAAAAATACTAACTGCAGTACAGGGTGAAGATCTTAATGAGAAACAGAACATCTTTAAAACAATAAGAAAGAAATGTGAAATACAAAAAGTTTCAGATTAAGTATGCAAAACACAAAAGCTTTCAGTGATGGCATTTCAGAGAGGGGCCTGACCCACCAGCCTCCCAAACCAGGAAGACAGTAAGTGAGACATAGCAGAGCAAATTAGCAACACACAGACATAGTAATGTAGTTTCTGGACCAGATCTGATTCATGTGCAAGCCAAGGGAAGCCTGGGGAAAAAAGCTAGCCTGGCAGAAGCAGTCTGTTAAAACATTTTCTTACTCATTTTGCTATTAGATGTAATTCATAATTCAGCATTAAGTAGATTGTTTGAGACAACTCATTGTTGAGGGTCCCCATAACTTTTTGTGAGTCTCCTGATGTGTTTTTCTTAAAGAGCTAGCTTATAGGAGTTATTTTTACTTAGCTGTTGAGTTATAATTGTGGAGTTATAATTGTTAAGCATATTGCTGGCCTTAGTAGCTGTGCTAACATTTGAAAACATTATAAGAATATATAAAAATAGAAGGCAAATAAAACCAAGTGCAAATGTTGTTGGCTTGTTTTATTTTTACATTGTGATTTTTGAACAGCAAAGCTTAAACACATGCTTATATGCTTTGCTAAACTTGAGCTGAAATCTGGCATGAACCACGAAAGTGAAATAGAGTGAATAGGACTCAAGTAAGACTTAAGGACTGAAAACTAAGACATTCTCAAGGACTTTCTGGAATTGGGATTTGGTCTGTCTTGTCCAGAAGCTAAGTTAGATTCTACTTATCTAAAATCCAACTCGGCTACATATTAATTTATTCAAATTGTTCAAAAGTAATTACTGAATAAGTCAAGAAACAAGATGAAACAATGTTACAGTATAGCATGTGTCTGAAAAATAAAAATAAGCTACAAAGTATATAAGGAAAATGCAGCTTTCATTTATAGTAAAGTTACTTCACATAAATAGTAAAAGTAGGTTAAAGCCAAGGGAAATCCTGTATCATGTTCAACAGCTTTAAAACTGACATAACATGAATGATTCCCAAAAAACAATGGGATCTGGTGATGTTAAGAAATATTTACTAGGCAAGAGATTTTTTAATAAGGTTTTACCATTTTTGACAGTTTATATACCCAGAAAGAAGGCTCATTAATAGTTATATAATGCAACCTATTCAGTTCTGTTTCTTATTCTCTAAGGCACTTCAGCAGCAATGAAAAGATGATTTGGGCTCAGTAAAGGCTTTTGTAATAGCTGTCAACTTGGCCAAATACTGTTTGGAGCAATCTGGACAATAAGTTTGACAGTATACTTAATTCAATACAAAATTAATAAAGGCAAGTCAAAGCAAAAGCTTTTTCTTAAGGCAGGGGGGTGGGGGGAAAAAAGGAATCTGCTATTTCCAAACAGTTTTTGTCTCTCTTTTTTTCTTGTTAAGGCCTAAAACCTATTCATTTCGATCTACAAGTTCAGTTTGGATGAATGGTTGCTTCCAGGAATTAGCCTGTGTCTGAGAAATCAGTTTCTGAAACGAAAAACAAAGTCTTTGATACTGAGTCACTCATTGACTTGGGATTACATGAGCATAGCATTTGTTCTCTTCCATTTACGTTTAATATAATATGCTCGATTGTCACTTCCTGCTTTAGCCAAGAGACACACAGGTTTTGTTTTCCAAAACCACTCTGCTTCTTTATTCCAGTACCCCCCATCTTCCCCTCACTCTCTACATTCTATTCTACAAGAATGGCACTCAGGAGGGACACAGTGGCACCAAAACTCCAATACTGGGTCTTAAATTAGTTGATATAATTTTTTCTTGACTATTAGGAGGTGGTTTTGTATCCACAAGATCATATTATTCAGATTAAATGTTTTCTGATAACTTTTAAAATATAATAATTATTCCAAAGTACTGTAATCTTGACACCAACAACCTTTGAAAGGAAAACAAACATAATCACATCACTTTAATAACCCCACAAAAAAAGCATACACAAAACCTCAACCATTGAAGAGGTGAAGAAAAAGGCAAAGTCAAAGCAGTGCTAGTTCTAAGGATGAGAACAGAGTGTCTCACCTCAAAGGTATATTTGTGCAGTGTTGTGCCGCTCCACTCAGGTACCTGAACTAGGAAAGACCTGCACCTCTGGAACAGAGAGGCAGGTAAGTCAGTACAGCAGAATGCTGAGGGCGGCTGACCCTACATCTCCCTGTGCCACTCAGGTGCAGCTGTACAACCCCTGGGATACAACCCTGCACAGAGCTACAGACATACCTCAGCTCACTTGGTGATGATGCATCTCAGTAGTTTTTGCTGAAAAGACAGCTCGGTCTGCACTTTCACATGTGGGGTTTTTTTTCCTTCCATTTGTGTCTATCCAGAACATTTCATCCACATCTTCTGGTGCTTAAACCTGTGCTGTCTCGATGAATAAACAGGACTGCCTAAAATATAGAGAGTTTCATTTGGACCAGCACCTCTCCCATTTTGCAGTGAGGACACAAGCTAAACCACTGATAACACCTTTTGAAATTCCACAGTTTCCCCCAGCTTCATTCCAGGAGGCCAGAAAAGGGAAACACTATCACAAATCACCACAGCAACTCATTATTTACCGCATCACAAGAAGCCACAAAAGTATTCTTCCAGAAAATGTACAACCGCATGTAGAGAGCTGCCAACATTTCTTGTTTCTGCTCTGCAAAGTGGTCTTTCCTACCCTGAAGAGAGTACCCTGAAACTGCAGCAAAATTGGCAGATGGTTCTGAGGAGAGGCTACATAGTCAGGGTCTCCAAACTAAGAGAGCCTTGTCCCAGGCTTAATTAATAAACACTATTTTTATGGGCAGACAAGGGAGAAAAAAGTGTTGAGAATATCACCTGCCTCAGAGAGAGACAGAACTTTTAGGCAACATGCTGTAATGAGGTCTGGTTGACATGAATCTCCTCAGTTATATCATGTCAGCCTTTAGTTGTCTGATTCACATCCTACCTCTCAGCGTTAGGTATGAATCAAAGCCACCTTTGCTCAGAACGCATAATGCTTTGCCTCTGCAACACCATCTGATGAAACAAGAATTACATAAACTCTCAGAGCTTATGTTTTAGGCAGTAACATGTTTTCCCTCAGTGGCAAAAAAATAGTCTTGAAAAGTTGAAAGTAGAATTAATTATGAATTTACTTGTTCATGTAGAATAATCTGTCTTTAAAATAGCTCAGCATTGAAATTGCCTCAAAGGCAGAAACATCTGCTGTAGAATGCAAGCACACACACCCTGGCTAAAAACAGAAACCTGAGATTTTACTGTTGATCAGTTCTGCCTTTGCTTGTACTTAACATTGCTGCCCAATTGCATTGCAAACACTATAGAAGTTTAGTGATTGCTTTGAGTGGCACCTAAAACACAATATGCAGGTAGGATGAGTATGTGGATGTGGAAAACTAATGTCAAAATGTATCTACATAAAATGACACAGTCCTAAGAAACCTGCCTCTTCAGCACAAAAAGCTCATATGAACGCACATCTTAGAAGCATTGTATTCAAGAAACAGATGGAAGTTTGCACATTGTTCATAATGAAAAGTGAAGCAATAGGAAATAGCCTGCAGAGAGCCAGACAATCCAGATAGCTTACCAGTAGCTTACCCCTCAGAGAGGGGGAGGGCAGGGAGGAAAAAAGCACCCCAACAGTCTGCGAAATCTGAAGTCACTGCAATATGCAGTATTTGACACTAAGATTGCTTATTTTTCTTTACAAGAAGGAAAGCAAGTTCATTGTGATAGGGTGAGAGGCACTAGCTGTGCAACTGAATACTGCTTGCAGTAATGACTAATCAGCTAAAAGGAGCCTGTAGCAGGGAGTGAGTTTGTTATGCAGCCTCTTGTCTTGAAACAGCAGCTGGGCTTGCTTTGAGACTGCAGAACTTCAGCAGAGTCTTTCATATCAATGTGAAAATGCATAGGAACAGGTAAATGTACAAATATGCTGTCTGTGACCATTCCTTGCCGCTTGGAGGTCAGCTGGTGACTGCGGGTTCCCAAGAAGGTTTGCAGCTTTGCCTGTGCACCACTGTAAGCCAGTAGCTCCCGGCTTCACTTTGATCATGAATGGAGCACTGGGAACATGTCTTCCTTGTAGGGGCCTCTGCTCTCGGTGTTTCTAAGTCTCCTCACAGTAACACCAGGTGAAGGCAAATATTTGTGTGTTGGACAAACTTACTGGAAATACAGTGCTGTTTGCTGTTCTAACCTCCTGGAATCACATACCTATCAGAAGCCTATTACTGCCTTCAGTACACATGCACAGACTTGTCATGGTCAGCTCCTCATCTTCTGGGATAATGGAGGGCCACAGACAATTCAAAAACATGGATAGCATGGAGCATATGCAATTTTAAGCATATAGAATTAAAAAGTGAGAAAAGAAAACTTAACAACACAGTATTGACTGTGGACCACAGATATCCTAAGTGATGGGGAGATGACAACTTGCTTTGAAAGCATTACAATACAGAGCATCGCCTTGCCCATGGCACAGTTAACTTGCAAGCCAGATAACTTCCCTATTCAAAGGAAAATTTATTGAGTTTAAATTATTGACTTACAATCAGGGTAACATAACATGTCTTCCCTGATAGCTGTAAAGAATTGCAGCTATCCTTCTCTCTCACTGTTCATAATGCAGGAAAGAAAAGAAGAGAAAAAACACTTTTATATACTTGAATATCAGAGCTCCATTTTGCCTCTGATAACAAACAGGAAAATCCATACGAGATTAGGCTTTTTGTGATGTGCACCTGAGAAGCAGACAGCAGAAATTTTTAGCATAATAATCACTTCCCATGCACCGATTACAGGGACAAGAAAAAACATCTCTGCTTTCCAAATAGCTGCAAACTTAGAAAAACCCCTCTAGAGATGTGGAGGTTCCAGAAGGGCACAGTAGAACAGAGCTTGTATGAAACTGTTTTAACCACTGATTTAGGTCTGGTTGTGTTAACAGGTGACTCTGTTAAATCCAACCGCATGAACACCGGTATAGTCTCACCCCCTCGCTGTTTAAAGAGATCTGGATGTCTCTAGTTCTTCAGCCTGCACAAGAGGTCCACTACCTTTCAAAGGCAATGAGTGTGGTACATGCAAGTGAAAAGGAGTAGGGAATGGTTATATTTAGTAATGGATTTGCACAATCCACTGCCTGATGAATTGGAAATCAAGTGCAATCCAAGTGAAACCATTTTGGAATTCAGAAAACTAAGTTCTGAGAAAAATCACACATAAAGAATTTAAACAGCAATCACATCACAGGCCTATACTGAGACCATACTGGAATTTAATTTATTGGCAAAATGAACAACATAGAGAAAACACTGAAAAGCTACATTAACTGATAAAATGCTAAGGAAAATATTGTTAGAAAAGAACAAAAGATAAACTTACTTGCAGCTTCGCAATACTATTTGCAGTACTATTACACCACAGTTCTGATGATGATGACAACTTAAATGTGGTTAGGAAGATGCAAAAGTATAGTCACTGGCTCTTTCTTTCTTTCTTTCTCTCTCTCTCTCTTTCTCTCTCTTTTTTTCTCTCTCTCTTTCTCTCTTTCTTTCTCTCTTTCTCTCCTTCTTCCTTTTTTTTTTTTTTTTTTCCCCATTCCATCTTCTGGACAAAGGAAGAGGAAAGCCCTAGCTGAGGAGATCCCCTGTGACATAGTTAGCTCAAGTACTTTCCCTGAGTCCCACTGGTGTAAAGGAACATATTAACAGTGAAGGGACATGGTTATACTGTTCTGGCAACCTCCATCTGGCGTATTTATCCCAGGGGTGTTGCAGACAGCTGGCATTAGTTTCAATAGGCAGATTCAAATCTTTGGATCGATGCGTACAATTCAGACCTGTAACTGTTGGTTGCTGTGCTCCTGCACCAGGCAGACACAGGGTTTTATCTTATTTGTTCACTTTTAAAACCTAAAATATTATCCATTGTAACACCAGACACTCAGCATCTTCTTCCCATCTTTCTTGTCCTTCTAGCAGAGAAAACTGAGTTTAAGCCCTTCAAATGCGATCTGTCTTGATCTGTCCTAATATGCCGAAAAGGAAACCATTAAAAAGATAGCTAAATCCTTACAAATTCAGGATATCTGAACTCTGCTCGCAAAAAGACCGAGCCAGTTAAACTGAACTTCTTCTTCCACAAGCATTATTGAATGCTGACAACAGAGTAGATCAATTATCCCTGCAACATTCTCCATGAACACCTAGCTGAAATCATACCTAAAGAGCCTATGTGCCACCTTAAAAGTTTTAATGAAGTTGGTTTTCAAAAAATGCAAAAGCTATTACTTCCTTCTTTGTCCCAGACATCCTGAATTAATACTTTTGTTAATTAATTTAATTACTTTAAGAATTTAAATGCATATCAATATTAGAGCGAGGAGTCAAATAGCATACATGAAAAGAGCATTATTTCTCTTATATAAGCTGTTCATTACAAACTGTATCATTATCCAAGACTGTAATGCAATACTACAGAAACAGAAACAGCACAAACGATCAAAATTAATAATAATAAAAAAGATAAGTTTTTCACTGCTATTGCAGTGAAATTTTACTAGCAAGAAGTTGTCTAGCAGCCAAGAGACATCTTTTAGAGTTCTACATCAGGAGCTAATAGACTGTCACTCCAATGCTGCAGACATTAGTCTTTGAGAACAGCCCCACTGAAAAGAAAAAGCTTCAAATGTTCTTTTTTTTTCACTATGTTTAAAGAGGTGTTTTTTTCAGAAAAAAACCTTTGAAATCATTCCAGTATCTAAAGCCATTGTAGAGGGCACAATTGCTACTTCCATTTGAGATTTCTCCTAACAGAGAAGGTAGTTCAAAAGTTGTCTTTTGAAGTTTTAAAAAATGCCTTCATTTATGTAGAATTTGCTAATAGCATGAATAATGATACAGAACTAGATAGATTTTTTGTTTAAATAAATGTCAGGTTTGCTTCATGCTGTTTTACGTGCTTATCAGTGTCTTAAGAGCTACACATCAGCAGAGTACCAATTGAGCACAAATTCCAATTCTTTCATGACTCAGCTATTTCACGTGAAATTAGCATCCAATGTTTATGCTATACTGAAAAATAAGAATTTGCTTGACAAGCTTCTATACAGCATCTTATCCAGCTCTCACGTGGCAGTTTTATTACTTAATAATTTAAAACATTAAAATCAAAAGGGTAATTAGTCTTGAAAGAGCCTAAAACCTGACATATTACCTGTTCTCCAATCCCGTCCTTCCTCCCCTTATGACTACCTGGGAAGGTATTCAAGTTTGAGTCTGATAAAAAAAAGAAAGGAATGAGACAGTTTTTTAGGTCTATCTGCTGTAGTGGGACAAGGGACATACAGACTTTTAATGGTGTGTTTATCACACTATCTGGATCCAAAAAATATGGCTTCTTTGACAGAACTTTATTTTCTCCCTCTGTGAGACACTATTTCCAGTGAGATGCTTGAACTGCCTCTCAGCTACCAATATGTCACTTTTTTGATAACACTGCTGTCAAAATATATGTCCATTAGAACTTAATTGAAGAAACTGGACTTTAAGGGGGAGAGGTGTGTGTAAACTTTAAGAGGGATGGGAGAAAAAGAGGAGATATTGGTATAATGTGACCAAGAGCGGAAAAAGGGTGTCTTCCATAAAAATGATTTCCAGAAAGCATCAAAGCTGGATTAATGACGTCTCATTATTTAGGATATAAAGACATTTAAATCAATCCTAACATTAGTCTTTCATTAATATCTATTAAAATCATTTCTTTGCATATCCCAGAGCTCCTGATTTTTTCCCTAGATAAATAAAGTCATTCCAACTGAACTGAGGTAAGAATTGCAGTACAAGTAACTTAACTGTAATAGTTCTGCTCAAAATCCTCTTGCCTTTGCTGGCTACACTTTCATTTATCCCAGTGAGATTTCCTTGCCCTCCAAAGGAGATTATTAAAGTGTTTTGATTCAAAGTCTAACTAAAATGCACAAAATTAAATATTGGAAGGGACAGGTTTGTAGCTGCTGTAAATTTTCATAGCTCTATTCACTTTGAGAACGTTTAAATAATTTATACTAGTAGATGATTTGCCTTAAAAGTTCACAAAAAACCTTCAATCCCCTGCTGTTGCTCTTCCACACTGCATAGACCACATTTTGGACAGTAGATATGAATGTACAGTCAGTACTTTGACTTTTCTTTTTTCTCTTTTTTATTATCAGCTATTAGAAGACAAATAAGTTGCATGCACATCGATTTCCTGCTGTTCTGTATGTGGAGCAGATAATAAATCCATATCACATCAAATCTGCTTTAGAAAAAAATGCACTTTAGATTTTAGAGCATATAATTAGGTCAAAAAAGACAGCCTGGATATCTGACTTGTCTGGAATCAAAGAGCTTATCTGGAAACAAATTGAATATAGTTTGTAGATATTTTCATTGAAAGAGAAGGTGACTGAGAATTAAAATTTTGTACATATTTTAATAAATCAATAGGTAGTAAAAAAGTAATTTGGGGATCTTTTTGTGAGAGGTAAGATGCAAAACCTTTGATTGCTATGAGTTATTGTGGTAGGAAACAAAGAGGTCTTTCATAAATCTACAGACATTAAATATTTGAGAATGCTGGTAGAAAAAGATTATAAAGCTGGGGAACATGTGGTTTTATATCAGAGCCGTAGAATAACTTAGATATGAACGGAGGTCATCTTGTTCAATTCCCTGTTCAAAGCAATGCCACCTTTAGAGTTAGATCTTACTTTGAATTTAGTTCAGGTTAGTGAGTGTAATATGCAGTCAGGTTTTTAGTATCTCCAAAGAAGAACCATTCCTCAGCCTCTCTGGGCAACCTGTGCAATGTTTGACCACCCTTACCTTATTTTCCTCAATATTTAACCTGAATATCAACCATTATAACTCATGTCCTTTTCTTTTGGACCTTTCAGAGAAGCCTGGCTCCACCTTTTCTGCTCACAGTCTTTCCATACACCTCATGTGCTCCACCCCCTTTATAATTTTGGTGGCCATCCTCTGGACTTGCTCTACCATGTCACCATTTTTCATGTATTGGGGGCCCCAAACTGGACACATTTCTCCAGACGAAGTCTCACAAGTGCTAATGTTAGGGAAATAGTCACTTGAATGACTGGAAATAACTTGACAGTGCAGCCTGGTCTGTAGTTAGTCTTCGTCGCTGCAAGAGCACACAACTGACTCAAGCAGCACATTGCTGACCATGCTCAGACATAAACCAGGTCCAACCTTTTATAGGCTGCCCTTTGCAGGATTTGTAGATGTGGTTGACCGAATGCCTGACTTCCAGGTTCCAGCTCACTCTCCAGTCTAGCCTTTCATTTTGTGAGGGAGCTATCGCTTCAAGGGAAAAGTGGCAGGATGTCTATTATTGACTTTGCTTAGCTGAGGTTTTAGCTTTTGTTGTGAATGAAAAAGAAAAAGATGGATATTCAAACGCCTTTGAGATACAGAGTTGTCTTAAAGGACATGGAAAGTTAAACTTTAAGATAATAGCAAATTATTAATTCTGCAATACATTCCTTTCCTATTGGTGCATGAGGTTTCTCAGAGGGACAGGAAAAAGGGAATCTGTTCTCTGTAATATGTACAGGATACTCATATAGACACTGGAATGTGGATGAACATTGACATTAACAAGGTGAAAGAAACAAGTTGGACATGCAGATAACATCACTTTTGTACAAGCCACATAAGGTTATGCATATGCAAAATGTATGCAGCTTTTCGGGTTTTTTTAATGTCTTTTAAGTGTTCACACAGCAGCTGAGTTGTTCCACCTTTGTATAGTGAGATAAAAACCTTTCTTTTAGATGAGAGGACTGCTCCTGTTATCTGTGCCTCTGTCACCTTGAGACAAGTCTGCCAAAATACAGCCTGTGTGAAATCACGTATTTATGAGATCATTTCAAAGCTTATGAACACTGTTTCCTGAATATTATGGGGCAAATCCTATTGTGAATACATAGATACAACAGTTCAGAAACTACACTGGCTGTTAATTTGAGACTCATTTGAACTTCTAATGCCCTAATTATTTAGATCCAGACAAACTGTCTTTTTCTCTGTAAGCTGTGAGCAGATGTAGGACTTGAGTCAGTTTAAATTCAGTTATATCTTAGCAGGGTCTGTATTTAGGACTGCTAAGGTCTCAAACTCCCTATTCAGATTGACACTACCAGGGTATTTTTTCACCCATTAAAATTATGTAGCTTTTTTAACAACATCGAGATGATCAAAGACATAATTTATGGCAGACCTAGAAATTCTTTTAGATAACCAATCTGTATGACCTTGAGAGGATCTATCCACATGCCTTGTAAATTTTTTCAAATACTGAACTACTTAAAAAGAAAAAAGAGTCTTTCTTTATAAACCTACAAATGTTATTAGATTCCAAATGACATTGAGAGCGATCTAGTGATGTCAGAAACACCTCTAGTGTTATCACAAACGTTTACAAAATGCTGGCCGGTAGACATGGCAGGTAGACCAAGTGTTAGTTGAAAATGGAAAGCAAGGTGAAATTCATAACCTGATATGAAGCTCATTGAACTTTTTCCTTTGAATGTTTGAAGCTGCCTAGTTCAACAGGCTTTAGATTTGCCTTATAAAAGACATTATTAAAAACCAAAACAACAACTTTGCACTGAGGTATTTGTAATACGAAATAGTATACGTAAGAAATACATACTATATATCATATTTGTAATCTGTCTTAGCCACCTGAGTTACGATAAATATCAGTCAAAGGCTATCTATAATATTATTTGCTTTTTGGAGTATTTTACTTTTACTTTGGGCTCTCCATGCAGAAAGGTCACTGTTACAGGAGAGTCGCAGGGAATGCGCACCCCTTCTGACATCTTCCAGCAGGCAAGTATTCAAAGGACAGGGAAAAGCATGGAAAGGAAAACCCTTTGATTCCAATGGGCTTCTCTTTAGATTGTTACAAATTATTAAAACTGTAGGTGGCCCTTGAGAATCAGAGGACTATAACTGGGTTTCTGAAAGCTCCCACTCTTTCATAACCCATAGAAAAAACAGGAGATATCAATGAATCTGATTATCATCACCAATGGTAATTTTTACTGCATTAGTCTTTACCTGAACTGGTAAGTTAATATCTTCTAGAAATATGACTACGGTGCAGAAAATCATATAAAAATCAGGTACTGCTGTAGCTAAACAACAGTTTTTATAAGGAAGCACAAATCTAGCCTATTTTAAAAACTTTCTAGTCTCATGACAATGTTGCTATGTTACATAGATTATTTTAACCAGAATGACTTACCTTGTAAATCTTTCTTCCTCTTTTTACTATGTGATCCGTGACTTATGCAAGTACACAGTAATTAAGCATCAGCACTATCCATTCTGCTTAGCTGACAAAAACACACCTGGTCTAAAATCTGTAAAGCCAGTCACCCACTCCACCTTCTTGCTCAAGCTGAATCACAAGAATTCAAGCTTGTCTTTTTTTTGCAGCAGCAGCAGCAGACAGACTAGTATTGATGGAAACAAGCATCTGTTGATTTGTCACTGACCCCAGGGAGAGGACACAGAAATTTGATTCAGTCTCTATAGTCTCCTGACTCTGAAACCTTGTTACAGGTTTGCACAGATGAATAATATTACTCAGTCTCTAGTGTAGAACATGGTTTTGTAAGATCATTTTTGAGATGTTCTGAGCTTTGGCCAGTGATAAAACATAAAGGCGAGGTCTGTTCTTTAACTTAAAATTAGTAATTAGTGATGTTGTTTATAAACACTGCTTGCATGGTGTTCTCTAAAACAGCAAAAGGGAAAGCTATGAAAACAGGAGCTGATGAGAAGGATACTAGACTGAACACACTATGGTATTCTAGACTTTATAATATTGGGGACTTTTGACCCCTTGGTAGAATGTGTGGCTATCTAGATTCCCTAGTGCATGGCACAGAGTTTTGTTGGGGTTTTTTATTTAATTCAATTTTACAGTTTGGGAACTTTTAAACAGTAAGTGTATATGTTTTAATTATAAGCTCCCTATCTCCAATAACATTTAAAAATCCAAAAGTGCTCTTTTTAGTCTTTTCCAGGCTGCTTGAAGTGTGATTTTAAATGAAATAAGGAACAACTACATGTAGGCAAATACCAGTATTATTTGACTCCTTAATTTCTGGTTTCTCCCTTAGGCAGTGCTCTCTATTTTGATGCTGTTCTGAGCTGCGAATTTTTCACACATCCAGCAGATCTCACAACACTACAAATTCAATGCATCCAGAAAACAAATATCCTAGAAAACAAAGCCCTTGGAGTGTAGAATTTTACAGGATTTATTTAGAGTGTCACACTCAGATATAGTTGGAAATTGCTGAAACTTTGAACATTGCTTTCCCTCATAAATGTAGTTGCATAATCTATGGGTTTTTTAAAGACCAATAGGGTAAAAGTTTTCCCGTGGTTTGGAGACCACAGGTGGCTAGTTTTCAAAAGATGCTCTAATAACAATTACACAACTTTACAAAAAACAGAAGACTGAAAACGGTTTGGATTTCAATTTCTTCAACGATTGGGAAAAAAAAAAGTACTGATCAGAGTAATAGCAGACATCTTAGGCATAATGCAAATATTTTCAAGGAATAAAAATTTATTGAATATTTATTTCCAACTAGTAGTGATGATCTTGCTGAGAAAAAAATCTGTACTTTCTCTTACTGCTATTTCAACATTATGGGAACTAGGGTAAGGAAAATTCTGTACCAGTAGGAATATTGATGGTTTAAGAATGGGAGGAGTAGGATAATTGGAGACAGCCAGGTTACACAAGCAGTACAGTAACTGGTGGAATTTCGTGAACCATTCAATTGCTTCTACAGGTTTATCCATTTGCTGGAAGTTGCAAGTATTCTTCTACACTCCTGTTGGATAAAGGTCCACTTCTAGCCACTTACAAAATTCATAGCAACAATTTCACTCAAATTTGGAGTGCTCGAATCAAACATTTCACAGAATTATATGATTTAATACATTTATTTAGAACACGAGGCTTCTGCTCTTCTCTTGTCTTTCTTCGAATCTTTTTAAGCTTCCCTATTATTTTCTATACTGTATTTCCCTTTTGGATGATTCAAGTGTATTGCAACTTCATGGTGCCTGGTGTGTTATGATCATGCTGAACTTTCCAATAGTTTTCCTATTACAAAAGTGTAGTTTAAATATTATGACAACCATCATACCCTTGTTTTGAGTAGAGAGCACTGGTCACAGAGATCACCAAGTGCTGTTCATGGTCTGAGTAGAAACCAAGAACCTACAACAATCTCTGCACTGCGCCATTTGCCCTACTCTGTTTCACCTGAAGAAAAATGCAATTTGCTTTAGAATTATTGACCCCTTATTCATAACTATTTTACTGGATTTTATTACAAAAAGAAGTAAAATATGCCCAAATTATTTTCATGAGTAGCATATGAGTCCGTAACACAGAAAGTTGCAAAAGAGACTTCCTTTGTGTAATAGTAGTTATCTTGTAGAAACTAAATTGCCGAACAAATCAGTCTGTAATTTTCCAGATACAGCTAAAAAAATGAAATGTATGCTGAGTCCTAGACTAGATTTTGACCATGCACTGGATTTTGAAGAAAAGATTAGAAGATTAATATTATTTTATCTGTATTCCTGTCAGAAGAGAAGAACATAAAGGAAGAATGGAAGTAGACAGTTTTTTCTTTAGTCAATATTTGCCAAAAAAATTAGATAACACAGAACTAAGCAGACAGGAAAATAAGGTTTACCCTTTTAAAAATTAAAATAAATGCTTATTGCTTTAGGCTAGAGGTAATATAATTTAAATCTCATTTATATATACCAAATTAATTAAGTTGTAACAAGTGAATAGGACGAACAGGAAAGTCAGATCTTTTCTCATGGGATTATTTTACTTTTCTGCCCCATTTTTTCCTGTTGTTCCTTCTGACAGAAGCACAACACAGAACAGTCTGTCTTTCACATGCAACTGTGATTCATCTTAACATTTGCTATGAGTTTGATGAGCAAGTAGTCGCAGAGTGAATACAGTTTGTTATTGAATATCCAACTGACAAATACATTAAAAAAAATCACTTTTTGTTTGCTTGCTTGTTTTTCATAAGAACTATGATCTTGAAGTTAAGGGAAAATTATTAAAAAATGTACCTTCAATGAATCATCCCAAAAGGAGTTATCTTTTAGATGATGAAAGAAATTTTCTGCTGTGACCAATACTTTGGTTCAACATATTATTCTGTCTTGTACTTCACATCATCAAAGATATCAAAATATCAGATTAGAGAGCAGACAGAAAAAAAAAGAGGGGGGAGGTATGTCAGATGTTGGCATGGCTGGAGTTTGACTGCATCAATAACAAATCAATTACTTAGTCCAATGCAGAGCTAAAGTCTGAAAAACCTTGATTTCATCTACTTGCCTCTCGCCTGTGGAGAATGGGATGTGAATCTGATTCACGAGAAAAAGGAGACTGAGTGGTTTGTCTGTGAAATGTATAGGCCACTTGAGTTTGGATCCATATTTTTTTAGACAAATCCCGAATTGTAGCAAGTGTCTGTGATACCAGACAAGAGAACTGATGTTGCAGCTCTTCCAAAGAAAAGAGATCTCAGTATCTGGGATTTCTCTGTCCCATACAGTACTGGTCAGCAAGTACACACTAGAAAATTTTATTCCAATACATCCAATTCAAAATGTGTCTAGCTTGATTGATGGGATCAGCTTGATGAAATAGAATAGAGGTTTCCAATAGTGACCAATCTCAGCTGTTTTGGAAGAATACAATCAAATCCAGCTATATTCACACACACCTATATATGTGTGATAAAGCAAAAGAACATTTTTTCTGTGTCCTCAATTTAAATTGGATGACCTCTAATATCTGCAAACGATAAGCAAACTAATTTTATCTAGCTGTATTATTTGTATTGAATCTCACTTATGAATTCAGAAAGTAGTTGTTGTTTTGTGGTTTTTTGTTTTGTTTTGGGATTTGTTTTTTGTTTTGTTTTTTAAATATGATGTTTGAAATGTATTTTCTTCACATCTTCCAACCAACAGCAAAAAGAAAAATCTAGATGTGCTCATATATTTCATGTAACTTTATTATGGCTTTATAGGAAAAAAAAAATCATTTTTTGAATCATCATATGAGATCATGTTATGAACCTTACCAAAGAGTTTCCCTTTCTCCATAGAGCTCATCGCTTTGTAAGAATGAAATTAAATACAGTACCTCCTCACAAATCTGTACTGGTTTCTGCTCATCTTCCTGCGATCAGCCTGGCATTTATAAATAGTAAGATTCGGATTTTGGCTTTAGAATTTGAATGGGCAGGTTTGTAATTTTTTATAAATTCTCCCATTTTTTTCCCCCCCACATTAGAGAGGGACACACATTATTCCTCTAGGTTCCTAGTTCCATACCTGTCATCTACAAGATCTCAAAGCTATGAGCTAATAATTTCAACAGTTTATCACCTGGTTCCTAAAGACCTTATGGCTGGTTAATTTAAAAATATTAATAAGATATTGAATGCAACTAGTTTAATATTCTAGAACACATTAGTTTTCTATTATAACCTGAGCTTTGCCACTGGTATGTAATGTGTTAAAACAGTCAATATTTTTGTGACAAATTTTTGTCACAAACTTTTTTGCCTTCCCAAAATCATCTACTAGAAGTTTTCTCTCCTTTTTAGTATCACCTATTGCATGTTATTCTGATTACAAATGTACTTTATAGCTCTTTTTTTTTTCTTCTGAGAGAGAGGCTTGATGACCCTCCTAGCTGTAGCTCTCTGCACTATATCTCTGTGGTCTTTAGCTTTGTTCCTACACTTTGTTCATGGTAATCCAATCTACTTTTCCCTTTCTTTAGTTCTTCTGCTTGTCTGAGTCATTAAAAAGCTTGTGATTTAACCATAATGCCCTCTTTCTATATTTCCTTGAGAATGGAACAGTTTGAACCTCTACTTTTTGCTTGTTAAAGGAACTGCCTGTTCTGCTTAACTCCTTTCCTGTTAAGCTTACTTCTCAAATCTCAGTGCTTGCGGAATTTCCCTGCTTATTTTTGTTTTTCTGTTCTGCTCTCTGGGTTCTCTTCTGAAAAGCTGTGAACTCTGTCAATTCACTGTCATTCTCATCCAAGTTCTCTTCAGCCTTCACAGTATCAGTGAATATCTTTCTGTTGGCTGGAATCAGTCAAGAAAAATGTCTCCCTCTAAATCCTTTCCTGAAGTTTTGTATCTAAATATTCTCACAGCCACATTCATACAATCTACTGGACATCATATCCCTGTATGGGACCAACAAGAAAGCTGGAGAAGGACTTTTTACCAGGGCATGTAGTGATGGAATAAGGGGTAATGGCTTTAAACTGAAAGAGGGTAGATTTAGATTAGACACAAGGAAGAGATTCTTCACCGTGAGGGTGGTGAGGCACTGGAACAGGCTGCCCAGAGAATCTGTGGATGCCTCATTCTTGAAAGTGCTCAAAGCCAGGTCGGATGGGCTTTGCGCAACCTGGTCTAGTGTAAGATGTCCCTGCCCACAGCAGAGGAGTTGGAACTGGATGATCTTTAAGTTCCATTCCAACTCAAACCATTCTATGAATCTATGATTTTCAGTAGAGTCATCTATTATCATCTTTCATGTTTCTCTTATGACCCTATTCTCATTAAGTTTTTCTTTCATTCTTTTTTGTGGTTTTGTGAAGGTTCCTGGTGTTTGTCATTACCTTTAGGCTTTTATTCCTCAGTCATCTCAATTCTTTACCTGTAAATCTTTTTCACAAGCTTTATAAATATGTTCCTATCTTCTTTTTAATCCCTGCCCCACTACTCATGGAACTTCATCTTAGAAAAAGCAAACTGAAGTCCTCTTAATAGCATCCTCTGTGCAGCCACACTCCTGTCTCTAGGACACAGTCAGTCTGCAGGTGGCTACTTGGAGGATGAACATGGTCCACTCCATATATTTAGATTACATATTGGCTTTCACATCTTTTCCACAGTTGTAGATTTTTGTGTCTTCTCATGTAGGAGCTCATTACTTTCCCTTACAGGTCGCTTCAATTAGTTATTTTTTTCTCAGAAAACATCTTAGTTTTCTGCCCTGATGCCATATTTCATTTCTGAGATAAGATAATCAAAATGCAATCACTTAGAGAAAAACACAATCTACAGTTTGATTTTAATATATTCCATAGTCAGAATGCTCTCATATATTTACAAACTAGACAAATGTTTCATCTACTTTTAAATCATCATGCTTTTATGACCTTTAAATTTGATTACATCTGTATTTGTTTGACATTCTCACAGTCTTCTGAACTCTGGGATAATCACAACAATGCATTTTATCAGAAGATCCAAAGTCAACTGATTAGTCATCAGATCATCAATAAAGCAATATTCAGTTTTACTAGGCTTAGTATCGATGGTTTGAAATGTTAAAATATGTACACATTCTAAAAATGACAGCTGCAATATAGCCATCATAAACTTTGATAAGAACTCCCAGAAAAAGTTGTAAAGTTTTGGTGATTTTAATGTGCTTTATCTGTCACCTAGCAAGATGGCAGCAATAATTACCATCTCAAAGATGGGATTTTTTTGACAAAACATAGATCAAATTCCAAGGTCTTAACTTTGTTTTAAAGGAGAGAGACTGTGTTCAGCATCTGGTTCAACAGTAAATTTGTGATATTAGATATAGTACACCTATGAGAATTGTTCTGTAGCCTAAAATTTTAAGAGAAGCCAGAACAGAGAATTAAATGTCAAGTTACTGTGTGAATCTTTGGAGTAGGTATTATTAATTCGCAAAACAAACTTTCTTCCTTCTACCTGCAAAACCTCTATAGTTTCTTAGTTCTCTAGATATTCCTCTGTGTGTTCTTCACTCTCAGATGTCTGTGAGTAGTGTTTTTTGGTGGTTTTGTTGTTGTTCGTTTTTTTCAGCTATACTGGAAAATATTTATAAAGACCAAGGACATCGTTCAGTTTGAATAAATAAATCAAACTTGCATTTGATTCAAATTAAATTCTCTGCACTTAAAAATTGTAACTTACCCTATATGGGGCTGTACCCTGAGACAATTTTAAAAATTCAGCTAGTAGAGAGAGTTTCTGACAAGTTACAGGATAGTTTCTGTCACAAGGTTATGCCCAGCCTCATGCTTGTAAAGGGGGCAGTAGCCTGTGTTTTGCCAACCTGTATAACTATGCACAGTGCAGTGCTTGTCACTAACAAAAGGCTATGTCCCTGATTTAAATACAGAAGAGAAAGAGCAAGAACTTCCAAAAGAGAGACCCTTAACCAGAGAAAGGCCTTCTTGCAGATCTCATCAGGGTATAATAAAATGAACTCCTTTGTAAGTAGCGACTTGTCTCTGTGTTACGCTGAGTACAAGGAGTAGTAGGTTAAAATGGACTACAAATGGAATCTACAAAAATTTTCTCCTTCTTCCAGTCCTTTTTCAATGTTCAAAATTTATCTGCTTCTCTGCTTTTCATTTCATTTTTCTATTCAGAATTGATCTTGGCTTTCACTTTGAAGTGGCAAGGATCACCTTCTGTTAAAAAAGATAACTGGAACAGTTCTTGACAGTCATCATGAGTGCATAAATTACTGAAGCCTCTCTGTGGCGGTGCGGCTTTCCAGTTTACTCTTATGTTACTAAAATCCAGTAGGCAACTGCAAATCACTCTTCCCTTTAAACTTCCTTCTCTCTTTCATACATGTGTACAATGTTAACATGTTGACGTAAGATATATAGAAACCCTGTCTTATAGTTAGCTCTTCCTATAACGTTTTCCGATTCAATCTGACATTCAAAGAGCAGTCCAGAATGATGAGTTAAACACTGAATGAATCATCCTTTAAAAGTGTGCACTGTACCAAAAAAACCAATAACTGCATATATTGTGCTGGGGGCTTAAAATGACAAATAATTTGCTATTGTTCTTTTTGTAGTCTCAGAATAATTAGCAGTTGATTAGACTTAGAAGGGAGGATTCAAAGATTTCTTCCAGATACAATTATGAAAACATTATTAAAGGAATAGAGTATAATTCTAAATGCCCTCTGCAAACTACAGTTTTCACCTTGAACTTTGTGTGAAGCTGGGCCTGCATTAAGAAGAACCTGATCAGATAAGACAGTAAAATAAAGAAAAAATGTTTTAACCAACCTTTTATATACTGATACATAGCCCTCAGAAAACTTGCTTAACTAAGAAAGACATATGTTGTATATTAGTTCAATATTTAAAGAAATCGATATTGTCATGGGATAGGTATTTTACAGAATACCACGCTAGAATTGCAATAATGCTCTTTGGTTGCCCAGGTTAAGTAGGAATCCACTTTTATTAGCAAGAAAGCACAATGACTACCATTTACTTGTGCACATTTTTCAACAGCCCTATAGCAGCAACAAGGAAGAAGGAATCCTTGTTACGACTCTGCAACAGTGAAAGTAACATTCGCTTCAAATATACCATGAAATGTAGTTTGAAAAAGTGACAGTGGTGTCCACCTGTACTGAAGGACAACTCTTGGAAATTTATGGGTAGCTGTTATAAATAAAAACACAAATTTAAGTGATCTTCCATTGATTAATATTTTAGGACATTTAAAAGTAATTAAGACAATGGAACCATTAATTGTTTTATGAACAAATGATTTTAATGGCAAAATGCAGCCTTTGAATTTAGTCAGAACAGTATGAGAAATCCAAACAGAACTGGATTTTCATTCTGAAAGCTATAAGCTGACAGGGGGATGCTAAATGAACAATTCTTCACTACAGAAACAATTTTTCCTTTCAGTATAAAGCCTACTAGAAATAATACGATAAGAACATATATCTGGATTCAAATCTGATTTCTTTTTCTTACACAGTGCAACATTGCTATAGAAAAATACAATGTAAGTACAGATTCCTTTTTGTCAATTCAGAAAAAATGTTTGCACCTTCGATAGTTCAACAAGCTAGACATTGTTTTAATCTTATTGTATGTATAATCAGTCTTAGAGAAGGCAGCAACTCTGTAGGATGAGCTAACCATAATACCAACGTCATTTGTGCAAAAAACTTTAAAGGAGAGAAATAGTAAATCAGTCACTATGGCTAGCTATTGCTTTACATATGTACAATACACTTTTCCAAGCAAACCAGTCTTGAGGACAAATGTGAAATATCAGTCATACAAATAATGAAGAGAACCTTTAGCTGTTGAGATTGCCAGCAACATGAAGCCAAATAATAAGAAAAAAAGAGCATTTCATTAATCATTTGTGCAAGATTATATCTAATATGAAGTTATATGTATCTTCTGGCATATGCATTTATTGTGTTTTAACTAAAATTAAGTAGTCTAAACACCAGAACAGATTAGACTTCAAGATGTTTAGGAATATAGGAATTAAAACTTTAGAAGAAAAGTGGAGGTAAGAAAGCCAATGTTTACAGTAGAAACTGGAATTAAGGTGAAATAAACTCTTCGGGTGTTGGTCTCTGCAATATTATTCCTATTTCTAGTATAACAAACTATAAAAGCACCAACATCAGAGTCCAGGTCTACTCTGTTAAGGCACCCCTACAGTAGGATATCCTAATTACACTCTGTGTGACGATCATCTCTTTGTGCTTGTCCTTCCCCAATGACTTGTGTTGCTTCCCTCACAGCTTAGTAGATCTGACAGGATGAGGGAGGCCACCCACCTACCAAGACCCTAAGTGGAGAGTCGAGGCATGCTGACCCTTATCTCGGGGGGAGACTTAGGCTCAGAGTCAGGTCTCTTGCTGCCTTCAGGGAAAGAAACAAGGCAGGATTTGCCCAATATTTTGCTTCAGACACTGCTGTGCATGCCTTACATTTCCTTTTTTCTTGTTTAGCAGTCAGTGTGTTTCTGCTAGATTTAAGGAAAATTAAGTTCATTCTGTTGATTAAAATAATGAACCTTTCTCTATTCCTTCTTTTCCAGTGTGAGTACTTATTAAATGTGCTTGAGTTTACCTGAAGTCAATGGGTCTAGTCACACAGACAAAAATGAAGCATGACAGAACTATACTGCAACTCCAGCAGTCACAGCTTTCTTCAGGTTTTGCTCATGAAAGGCCCTACAGATAAGACAGCCTCATTGTCACCTGCTTTATTTAGTATAAGGAATTAATAACATCTTGCTATTGCTTACAATATAAGGGAGCTCACTAGTCCAGCAAAAAGAGCAAGTGAATTTCTGCCAGGCGAGTAGGCTGAATAAGAGTACTGTGAGGCTGGAGGTGGACTGGAGCTTGTACAAGGGAGGGAGCAAGAGAAGTAGAAAAAGGGGCAGGGAGCAGCTGAGGATGGGGCAAGAAAGAGGAACAGCAGAGCAAGTAGAGAGTTTGGGAACCACATCTTTCACGATATCTATGTGGTCACATCAGATCCGCTGCATCTTTCATCCATCATATTATGACCTCCTGACTATTTTCTCTTTGAAATTTAACTTCTGATCAGGGATCCACTGGGAACAGAGAGGCAAGTAAAGGGCTGATCTTGTAATGAGGGACCTGCAGACTGTGGTTTAACATTAACCGTGCCATTTATAGTAGCCCAATTCACCTTCTCTTCTTATAGCCACTCACTCCAGTTCCCCCTTGGAGATTTCTCTCCTCTTAGTTATGCTGATTCAGCTCTTCACACAGCTGTGCTCTAAACTTGGGCCTGCAAAATGAAGTGCTCAAAAAAAAAAAAAAAAAAAGAAAACGTCTTGCCTTTAAATAAAAACAGTCCCATTTATAGCCAGAGAAAAAAACTACTGAATTGCCATAAATAACCATCAGGACTCAAAGGGAGGCAAGAATGCGTGGCCACTCATGGGGAGGGGTGGACACGTCTTACACATGATATGCTCGTGACAGAACAGGAGCATGAAGAATCTATAGGCTTAGTTCAGGCGTTAGTTTAAACTTGTGAACAGTCTAGCATAGCACTGGTCATAGCACTCATATGGGAATTTATGAAACACAGACGAGTGCCTTTTTAAGAGGCTAATCCTTTTCCAGTTTGATTGTTTCTCTAGAGACTAAATCTTTACATAATCAAATTATTATTTTAAAAAAACAAACAAACAAAAAACAAACAACAAACAGTATGAATTTTGCAAGTAAAACAGATCTGGTCACTTGAGGCTCCTTCAAATTCTTAGGACACAGTTTCAGGAGTGCCAGATATTTAAGAGTCATATATGAATGTTAAATCAGTCAGCTTTAAAATTTGGACTACTTGCATATATATAACCATCAGGACTCAAAGGGAGGCAAGAATGCATGGCCACTCATGGGGAGGGGTGGACACATCTTACACATGATATGCTCGTGACAGAACAGGAGCATGAAGAATCTATAGGCTTAGTTCAGGCGTTAGTTTAAACTTGTGAACAGTCTAGACAGGCAGCAGATTAGACTTCTTAGGGAGGTTATGAAGTCATCTTTGCTGAAGCTTTCTAAGAACAGATTAGACATGAGTTGTCAGGATGTGCATAGCTTATCTGAGCCTGGAAGTTGGGGTGCCATAGCCTTGCTTGCTACCAGTTGGTGAACTGTTCTGAAATATTGTCAATATTCGGTTATCTCTATATTCCAAACATATTTTCAAAATTTTTAAAAATAACTTTTATCTATGTAGCTTGGTCTGAAGTAGCAAAAATGTGCTACACTAGTGTACCATTTTATTGGTCCTGTATCTCCATGAAGATTCCTTTTAGCAAAAGGATGTCAAAGCTATAAAGCAATGTCTACTTCATCTTGAAGTAAAAGAATCTAAAACATTTTATATGTCCACATTTATATGTACTTGGCTTATGTCAATGTCAATAGTATTAAAGTGTAGAAACGGATTGTAACTGAGCCAGCAATTTTGTATACACTGTCAAAAAGCCAGCTTTATAGGGCTAACCACACTGCAATTGTTAAATGTAATACTGGGTGTTCATTTCCAATGGCATGGAAATAGGCAGTTCTTGAGAAACCAGGCTACTTTGGAGAGCCCCAGATATCCATACTTGAAATATCCATAACAACTGCAATAGGGTAGGACAGAGTTAGTCATTTCAGTGTTTCACCTAAAGTTTGAGCTAATTTGCATGTACACTCTACATTTCATAGCACTCATATGGGAATTTACGAAACACAGACGAGTGCCTTTTTAAGAGGCTAATCCTTTTCCAGTTTGATTGTTTCTCTAGAGACTAAATCTTTACATAACCTAATTATTATTAAAAAAAAAAAACAAAAAACAAACGGTATGAATTTTGCAAGTGAAACAGATCTGGTTACTTGAGGCTCCTTCAAATTCTTAGGACACAGTTTCAGGAGTGCCAGATATTTAGGAGTCATATATGAATGTTAAATCAGTCAGCTTTAAAATTTGGACTACTTGTGTATAAATAATGGATGTAATTTTATATTCTTTTAAATATAAAGAATATCAGCACAAAAAAACTTGATATTGTTGACAAATCAGGTAATGACAAAATAAACACATTCTGGAATTTAGAACTGTATAAGGTTCCTTGTGATCCATCTTTTGTATTGCTTTTGTCTTACCCAAAAATACAGACTTCCATTTGAAGTATCGTATTCTTGTTTATTGAGACAGTTTGTTTTAAGTTAGGGAGTGGAGGTATGAAAGCCTAAAGGAAAGAAATCCATAAAGCCAAAAAAACTGAATACCACTGTGAAGGCATTGGATGCCAAGTGAAAAAAAAAAAAAAAGAAAGAAAGAAAAAGAATAAACAATATTATAAGTGGGGCAGGATCATTGCCCCAGCCTTCTCTGCTGTGTACATCATTTCAAAAAGCAAAAACGTATCATAAATTGGTGCCAAAGCTACTAAGCCATTCAAAAGAGTCCATGAAGAGCTGATCGATTCTTTTTATGTTTTCAGCATACTCATTAACTCTACAGCTTATTAATCAGGCAATAGTCTGAACTTCATTTCAATCACAGAAAATGTAAAGTTGTCTAATACTTTCCATCATAAAATCTTAATTTCAGTTGTTTGTAACCTTCTGAAATTTGAATTATAGGGGTTTAGAATATTCATCCTAAGTATCTGGCTCAGACTGCAACATGTTGGTAAATTCCTGTCATTTCAAAGACAGAAGCTTTGCAACCTGTAAATTTGAACCAATACTTAACAACTTAGAGGACATTGGGAAGAAGTACTGTATTTGTTAATCAGGCAAGATGGTAATGAACATCTGAGTAGGGAAAGACACAAGGAAAAACACACCACTATCTTCAGAATAGGCATAGATACTACACAGTTAATACTGGATAAAGACATACTAAACCATGAGGACAAAGAACTACACTATGCAGCTGCATACGACGCTCTTCTGCACACTGGAAGACCGCATGGAAAACAGGCCGTGACTCTGTGATCCCTGTGTTCTGATACACACCCTGGGGCACTGAAGGAAGATGTCATAAACACCATAATTCTGGCATTTCCCGGAATACCACTCCTCTTTGTAGGGGTATTTTCTGTGTGTATATTTGTGTGTATGTGGTTCTGTATGACATAATTGTATGTGTAGATGTCTGAGCTGGTGTTTATGCACAAGCACAGTAACTGAGATGTATATATTTCTAAGTCTCCTCTTTAGACGTTAATGATAAAACAAATCACATGTCAGAACAGCATCTCAAGAGAAATTGCTGCTATGTCGCGATTAAATCCCTCTCCTCCATTCAAAGAAACACATTTACAATATTCAGTAGTTCTCATGGACTCTATTATTAACCATCTTCATTCTACAGTTAAGTATTTTCCTGCAGAGAGTGAAACCACCTAGCAACATATGCTTAATTTTGAAGTTATTTTAGGATAAGATGAATGGGGTTTCATTGTGTGCAATGGCCACCATGCAAAATGGTACCATCAAAATCTTAACTGGAAATGAAGTGATTGACTATTACTGTAGAAGAACTACAAGAATCTTGGACTGGCATATGTGAGAAACTAAGTAGCCACCAAATCAATCTGATTTATTCATGGAGACTATCTTGTGGCTTTTTGAGGAGTTCAGGGGGGGCTCTTCTGCCAAGTGTATACTGTGTGACGACAATAACGCTGCCAGTGTAATGACAGGTCCCCAGTATGAGAAGAAACAGGCTAGGTTTGCTGCGGCTCAAAGCATAAGGATATCCTTGAACTCATCTACAAGTTAATTTCTGTCCTTCTTACAGCTGAACAGTAGTACCCATGATGAAGTGCTGTCTTTTTTAGCCTCTTAACTATATGTTTTGCTCCCGTGTGCTTTCCTTGAATTCACTGAACTATGTGAACTTTACGGTAGAGTAGGGAGGTAGATTAAAAACTGCCTGCAGCTTTGGGAGCAATTTAATGTTGGGTAATTTATTCAAACATTTTGCAGTTCCAAATAGTTTGATCTCCCTATAAAGCAAAAGAGACTTTCCTTTCAATTAAGCATAGCATAAAAATGACTGTAATGTGCATACAGGATTTGCTAGAATTCCAGTTATCTGATCCCTGATCTCTATGCAGTATCTTCAGTATTCCAATTCACAAAAATCTGTCCTTGTTTTGAACAGGTTGTGTTATTACTACATTTTCACACATTTGTTTTCAGTCACAACTGGGAAACATTGGCTTAAAAGGACTCCAAAGGCTGATCTTATAAACAGCCAACATGTTCAGATAAAATGAGTTTTTTTCACATCTAATGTAGCCTGCCAAAACTATTTCTATTAGCAACATCCTGGCTTTTTACAATACCAGTATCACAGTGCCCTATAACTGAAGGGCATTTAGGTCTCCACATTGCCATTAGTATAAAATTGACACGTATGGCCAAAAACACGTTAAGCATTTGGTTGAGCAAAAATAGCTGAGGGCAACTGATACTGCTAAGTTTCTCTGGACTGTTAAAAATATTCCTCAGAGATTAAGGGTTACATTTTACCTTATCTGTGCTCACATAAAGTATGCTGTAGTTTAATTCTATAGAACTTGCATTTAAAATGAAACCATTCAATTCTCATATAAGTTTTAAGAAGCCTATATTTTCTCCCCTTGAACTGAGGGATTCTGGACAGCATATGAGACTTTTACATTGTTTTATGGAAATTATGTCTAACTCACTTCACCAGCACTGCTTCCTCATGTGTCATTGATTTCAGTCATTTTAATGCCAGAACGAACATTTGATCATCAAGTCTGACCTCCTGAATATCACAGTTCTTTAAATGTCATCCATTTGCCAGTTTAGAACCTAATATTTTGACTGGACTGATTTTTTTTTTCCTCTGTAGATGATTAACCTGTTGCAGGCAAGGCAAGAAACTGTCACAGTTCCTCAAAACCCTAGCAACAACTGAGAATTGAACTCAAGTATGGCATGCCCAGTTAATCGTACTACTGGACTCACACCACACAGTGCAGAGAAGTCTAATGATCTCTACTGACCTGTGGTGGGAAAACATTCCTTCTCAGTCTCATGAACAGTGTAGGGATAGGTACATGAACAAGGCTAACTACAGAAAAGTATTCTTTATGCTGTCCCAAACTACTGGTCAGTAGCAGCCAGCATGCTATTCTAGTTGCAGTCTATCTAAAATCTGAAGAAGAGATGACAATTAAACCCATATATATTTGGTCAAAACCAAAAAATATATATGTGGTCCAGTTCCTTTTTATGCTGTGCAGGTTAAAAATTCCCTTTATTTTTACATAGATCTGAATACATTTCTTTCTCAAGTGAGTGTTTTAATCAGCTTGCAAAACATGCAATGACTTGCTTCAGTTATCATGTATGAAACTATGAACTACGCTGTAGTGAAAAGAAGAAAGTTAAAAAAGAAGAAAAAGAAAAAAAATACTAAACTTCTCATGACAGTATTTTAAACATAAAAGAAAACAGTACTGGCTAAATTTTGATGAATGGTATTCATTGTTGTCAATGATCCAATTCTTTCACATTTTCCATGCTTCCTTCCAGAAGAAAATGCTATCCACTCAACACAAAACTCAAATGAAGACTAGTTGTGTAAAAAATGTTTACTATCTAGAAGTAGTTCTTAAGAATATTACAGTACAGATAGTTCCTACATTTATCAAGGTATTAAATTTATCATTGTTGTGATCCCATTAGCATCACGTGAATGATGCTATTCTGTATCACCAAATATCCAAGCAATGGTAGCTGGCAAGTACAGCATTTTCACGTATCTGAACTGAAAGGAGGAAGAGAAGATTACTACTGCTGAGTTGCATCTCTTTCCAAAAAGCACCGATTCTGCACTTCTAATTTTGTACAGGTTATTCAAAGGTAAACATCACTTTAATTCCAATGCTTTTGTTGGAGATTAGGTATTCTGAGATATGGGACATCCATGAAAATACAGTAAGTCTTCGATATTACTCAGTCAATTATAAATACATCTCAGGTATGAATTAGAAATGTCAAGATCAAGCGATAATTGTATCAGATGATTGTTTTCAACAAGGTAGAATAACTGCAGAGTCCTGATGTCTGTTCCATTGTGAAGACAGAGGATGTCTCTCTCTTGAGCTTGATAATGTGGGAACTGAGATAAAGTACTCATCTTCCAGAAAAACTGAGTTAAAGTTACTTGGAGTAATAACATTGTTAGCTTAGCTTGGCACCCTTCAGCATGGAAGAAAACAGTGAAGGGCAGGACTCCTGAGAAGACATGCCGATGAATGCAATAGCTGATAAATCTTGGATAGAAATGAGGAAGAAATATACAGAAGTGCAAGTTCTTGCTAAAATCCCAAATTAAACATGTGTCTGAAGAGACAGGTTTTCTCTGAGCATTTTCCTCAATGATTGCAATTAAATTAAGCCTGTAAATTACTTTCTTAAAACCAAAACTAACCAAACCAAACCAACCAACCAAAAAAACACCAAAGTATTTTTAGAGCTTCCTCTGTGCCATACCTATACATGTCAATGTATCTACGTGAAACCTGTCTTGCAGAGAATTTGAATATAAATTTGGAATTCTAAGGATGCATCATATAGGTATGACACCAGGCAAAGGGGGGCACAGCAGAGATCAGAAGCTCAAGTCTCACCAAAATAAGATCTTTATTCCAGTAAAAAACAAATTAGAAATAACCTATAGGACATAGGAAGTTAACCATCAGGATCAGAGCAGAACACTTAAGTGCTAACCTACAAAATAATTCAGCCACAACTTCCAAAGAAAAATATTTAGAGTCTAAATATTGGTCTATACAGAGCTTTTTTTTTTTTTTTTAATACAATTTTACATAGCCACTGCAGTTACTACCTTAACTTTTTTAGTGAGAGTGATATACTGATATAAGCCCTGATAAAACCACTTATACAGTAAAAAAGTTTTCTAAGGTCAGGGCCACTGTAAGAGTACTTTGTGCTGGAATACGACAAGCAAAATGCTTCTCTTGAGAAGGCATCTCAAATCAGCAAAACTGTACTCCATCCAGTATACTTACTGCAGTACACCTTTCCTCTTCCTATGATAAATAAGTTATCTTGAGAGCCTGGCTGCACTTAACAGGTTTGGTGATAAGAGCTACAATGATAGAATTATACCAGGCACTCCTTTGTAGTACAGAAATAGATCACTCTGATAAAATAGCTTTCTTTGCAGGTACAGCTTAAGCCAGCTCTTCAAACAGAATAGCATTTCCTATTGAAATAATTTTTTTCTGGCTTTTGACCTAGCACTTCTGCCTTCATTACTGTTTTGCTTAAGGGTGTTATATCTAGAGTGACCAGAAACGCAGCATGTTTGAATGTAGACTAGTGCAAGAAAAAGCTTAATATTCTTGGCTTAACTGCTTCTTTACATGCTTTTAGGTGCTTTTACTTGTATAGTTGTGTCAACCAGAGTGTGCACTGTCAGGCTTTTGGCTAATATAGCTATGCCAGTAAAACCTGTAATTCAAATTTGACCTTAGACCGATGCGACTTATTCACTTCCCATATGGGATTGAACTAATATACGCCCACTTACAGTGGGTGACTGTTTAAATGACAGATTTTACCAATATAGATTTTAGTGTGTACTAATACACTAATCTTAATGTCCTGCCTGCAGGGCAGAATTGCACTGATTTAACTTAAATTGGATTTCAATCTGGCATAAACCTTTAACACACAAATGTAGTCCTGGGAATCAACTGCTCTGATGTTCTTACGCATTATCTTACTTTGCAGCATCCTCTGTACATGTCAAGAAGCTTACCTTCCTTACAAAGGGTAACCTGTATCAAATACTTCACATTTATCACGAGGAAATGGAGCATGCACAATGCACAGCTATCAGGGAGTTGCTGATGCCTGGTAACATATTGTCACCCGGTCACCTGCTGATATGTCAAAGCTGATAGTTATGCTGTGATAGACACTTGCATGGATATTGAAAAAGAGTATGACTAAATACTTCACACAAGTAGAGTAAATTACTCTATCCCAAGTTTTATGTTGCCACTACCAATACAATTAGTAGTAGTCTATAAAGTTTAAGCCTAGATCAGTCTATAACGTTTAATCCTAGATCTGTGTCTCCATGTTACACTGAAATGGCCTCTGTAGCTGCACTATGGACATATCCTTTAAGCTTCAAGCACAGGAATATGTTAAGTTTTGACAAGGGACCAAGGGATCACATCCTCGCCCCGAGGAACTTCAAATTCTTTAGTGTCATGAAGCAGTTTCCCAAAGAGGTAGGCATCCATGTTGTCATAAATGAGGGTATGAGATTCTTAGATTTTTTTTTTTGCATGAAGTTACTGTGCAGTGATTTGGTTTATGCCTTGACCTCTGTGTCTGTGTTCATATGTCCATGGCTTTACATCAGTGAAAGGGTGATTCCGTTAATTAATCTGGTCCCAGCTGACTCATAAAATACACAGTTAAAATGAAATCAGTGTCCATAGACAGATTTTCACCTATTTAGCAAGGTCATTTTAATTCATCTTCTTGGTTTATACCTATGTAACTTTCCTGTGTGGCCAAGGCTAGAGAAGGAAATGCAGGTGGTAGAAATAATTTATTTTCCTTTTTTTTATTGCTGTGTTCTCTTTTTGAAGAGATAAGTGGGAAGAAGAAATTTGCATTTTTATTTAAAGCAACAAAGTGAATTTGCATTTTACCAAGAACTGCAGTTTTTTTCTCAATGCCTAATAAAATATTGATATTAAAATAAACAATGAAGGTACTGAACAAAAAAAATTTTAATTAGTGCTGCTAAATGATGAATTCAATTTTCTTTTCATATTTAGAACCCTTTCAGATGCCACCCACTGCTCATCTTGGATTCAGGAAAATTTAGGTTTTTAACTACTACATCTAAAGTAGAAACATGGCTTAAACAACTGGAAATGAAAAAAAAAAAATAGTTCTCTGCTGTCGCGAGCTAGAGCTTCAAAGGTCACATCAGAGATGCAAAGAGTAATTAGAAAGAATATCAGCATGGAAAAGAAGCCTCAGTAGGAACATGAGAAATAAGCATGGGTGGCTCTAGGAAGGACTCAGGAGGTTTTAAGGAAAGGTTCTGGCTGACAGGAAAGAAGACGACAAGATCTTCTTGTTCTTCTCTTCTTCTGAAGGATTGGTCTTAGCTGAAGGTGGCTGGTTTTTGCTTGGAATCCCACTATGTATTTAATAATGACAAAGGGACTAAAACAAGCCTTTCTGCTCCTCCAGGTTTTGTAGACTGACTTCTATCATGTTTTACCATAATTATTTGACTTGTGCTGAAACAAGAATCTAACGTTTCCCTTGCCAACTGTACTTTACTTCCAAGAGCAAGTAGTCTACGGTCAATCCAGCAAGACAATGAGCCTTAATCTTAATTGAGCTTCTTGACTTTGCACTACTGATTCCTTATTTCCAGATCAGTAAGAGCAAAGGGATAGCTCTCCTCTAGGAAAAAAAAAAAAAAGAATACAATAGACGATAGATGGGGAATGAATTCAAGGAAGAAAACAGGCAGCCCAAAGCAGAAGTAGAGCAGGTTTAAATAATGGAGTGTGCAGCAGCTTCTGCTGGGATTCCAAAAGGACACTCACAACACATACATGGCAGCACTTTAAATTGATAAACACTGGTATAAAAATAAGGCATTTGCATCAATAAATAAATGAATAAAGCAAGTATTTTGAAGACATATTATATATGCATTTAATGTCCCCTTGGAGCATGGACTACACGCTTCATGTAATTCACTTACTGTACATGTGCAAAAACAAAGACAGTGTCAGCATTCGTGTTAGTGGTGATCCTCTTTAGAAAATTTTGATAGTGCACAAGCTACAAAGTTGGACAGGCAAATGTGAAAGGATCATGTTACACACAGCTTCAAAAAAATCCCCACAAGCTGAAGAGTTGAAGGATATTAAAAATTAAGAAGCAAAATAAGAGATGAGAAGAGTACTGGAGACAAAAAAGCAGTAACAGAAGGGGAGGCTAGGATGAAAAAACTCTTCTTTGATCCCTGTAAAAATTAGCTTCAAATAGAAGGCATGTACATTTTCAGTGGTTGTATTCAATAAGAGATCTTCAGTTTATGCCTTTCCAGTGCCTCTTTTCATTTTAACTTTGCCTCTTCTCTTTTGTGTTACCTTTTCTGTGTACCTTACGATTCTTGTAACTTATTTATGTTCTTGATCACTGCATGCAAGGTCAACTATTATCACAGCATCCTCCCAAATCCTCCCACTCTGTACTTCACCAAGCTCTGAGAACACTGTATAAATGGAACATACTATCTGAATGTCTTTGCCAAACAGGGCATTATGCACAGAGCCAAGTAAGCTGTATGGAACTCTCAACTCCAGCAAAATGCTGAGAGTGCAGGTGCAGGATGGTTTTGTATTCAAATTTTCTGCGGACATATTGTAAGTCAAACTCTGAAGAAAGGCCAAATAAAGGAGCTTCATGAACAAATTTTGTAAATTTGAGAAGTAATTTTAAAAGTTGCTCATAAACAGGCTAGTAGTCAATTAAAAAATGAAGACACAAAGGAGTTGGTTGCTGTTTGTTTGGTTTGCTATTGTTATTTGGTTTTGTTTGTGTGGGGTATTTTTTTTCTTCTTCTTTTTCTGAATTGATACTGTGGAATAAAGATCTTTCCATTGCATGTCATGTTAGTGTAAAGTTAAAGAGCTCTTTAGGCAGGCTGTAGGCAATAGGCCTAGCACAAGACGGCACCTCAACTGCAAGCACAATTATCAAGAATTAAGGGCAGGTCTCAGGGCACATGTGATCACTCATATTATCCTTAATGTTGTTAAACTGAGGAGGAGAAAACATGGAGAATTAATCCATCTCACAGAGTTTTAGGTATGTATCTATGCATGTATTCAAGGAGCAATCAGTGTATGGTGTCTGACCTCTCCTTATCTCTTTAATGCTAGTATGACCTCAGAATTGAAGGAAACTGCAAATTTCTGCCTTTTGGGTTTGCTAAGACATTTGTGCAGAAAATCACTTCCTACATGCTCTTCCTTGAAAATCTCACAAGAGAGCTGTCTGGGGAGAAGTATTCCCCTGAGCAGTATAAAAACATATGCTTTGAATACTTATTTCAGGGAACAGAAAATGTACTAAACATGTGACAGTGCAAGTCAGGCGTGACTAGTTAGATCCCTTGCATAGTAAAGGGAAAAAAAACCAAACTGTAAAAAATATTTGATATTTAGCTAATGTTGTTATTTTTCGAGAACATACAAGACCCTGCCCAGGATATCACTCCATAAAGCAATTACTTTTATTAAAAGCTGATCATCCACTTGTTAAAATTTCTAACAGTTGCAAAAGAAGGGGAACTGTTCACTGCTCCAGCCAAGGAGAGGGCCATGGCAGGGTTGTGATGGTCAGGAAATGCTGCTGACCTGCTGAAGTGAGGGAGCTTTTAGTTCCAGCTAACAAAGCACAGTTATGTTTCCTTCCATACAGTTTTCCAGTTTCCCTCACAAAGAGACTGTAATGAAGCATAGCAGAATAAAACCAACATTATCTCATTCTGCAGTGAGACAGCACTTCTCCCTGTCTCTTCCAAAGTCTGATCTTGAAAGGTGCTGAACCCAAATATCTCAAGCTTTAAAGAGAGCGGTGGTGGCCAGTCAATGCTCTACGTATTCCAGTTATCAGGGGAAAGAATGAAGCTTTTGCCACCTTGAGGAATGCACTTTGACATTTACAGATGAATATGTGCTGTATGGATTATACTATTAGATTATACTATTATTTCTTCTGCAAAGAGAAACATGTCTACGTGGCATTAGAACCAAGAAAATGCACAAGGACAGAAGAAGATATAATTCCTTCCTCCAAACACAAGTCATCAATACTCTCTCTTCAAAACTGCCTAAGCACTTGTATATCATCCATACAAAGGATCTGGAATGGACAGAAAGGAAAGCATTGTCTGCACTTGAAGTAACTTCTTGTTACAGCTATGTTGCTAGAACGGATGAAAATACAACTTCTTTTGAGTCAACATGGCACAACGAACAGTGCTACAAAATCTACTTCTGAAACGTTGTTTGAAGTATGGACTGGAACTTACAGCAGTAGCTAGTTAGTTCCCACACTATGGTCTGGCCTCCCCAGGGTACTCACCTGTGAAGCAACACCCATGCAATAAAGGGATCCTGGTGAAGTGTATTTTAACATCGAATAAAATATTTCTAAGCACTGCAACTGAAATCTGTGGGAATATATTAGAGATTATACTGGGCTCTTTATCAGTTCGCAAATAACCACTAATTTATGAAGACATTGCTGGCTGATTTAAAGCCTGACCTTTTTCTTATCCTCCGAAATAGTCATTGACATTAATAGTAATTTGGGGTATGCAACAATGCAGGATTGGGTCCATGATACTCAGGCATAATTGAAATATTAAAAGGTTATTCCAGATATGTAGTGCTCTTGACTGCAAAATTCTATAACTAGAAGTACTTGGAAAGCATTTTGATCGTAGCAAATTTACTACTTGCAGCTAGTGATTTATTTCATGCCCTAATACGCTAAAAGGTCAGTAGCCTAAATTTATCTCAGCGCTTTTCAACAGGTTATGGCTTCTATAGTGTGTTCATACATCAGTTACCTTTGGATGCTAATGTTCAATCTAATCTCCAAATTCTTCAAGTTAATGGGAATTCCTTTAGATCTGAACTTTGTCTTTTTTCTTGTCCAGTTTCAATCTGCACATAAAATCACCCTGCAGCAAGATGTCATATTCTCACTTTTTGCCTTGTTTTGAGCTGCTACTAACAGCTTTTAATTTGGAAATACTATCTCTGAGTTTACTGCGCCCGGCTGGTTTCAGCTCAATTGTTTCTCTAGCCAACAGAGCATTTCATTTCTCCTGAAGGTCACTGCAAGCTGCCAAGGCATTGAAACACACCAGCTTTTCATTCATGCTGCAATCTAATGTTGCAATACCATTAAGATAAATGGAAGCAGACATGTGTGTATGACTTTTGCTATCAACAATTACCAAATTTATTCTAATACAAAACAAATTAGGCCATCAGTGAATGAGCAACTGGTAATAACCTACCCGCTTCTACTCCAACCCTTTCTCCAAGTCACTAGAAATTAATCCTTTCATTACAGTGGTTTGACTGCATGCTGATAATTATTTGTATAAATTACACCATCATGTCATCTGCTTGTGGAAGTGGCTCTTCCAACTGTAGCATGACCAGTTGCAATAAGCCAGTCATGCAGTAAGTTGCATGGATCCAAACTATCCCATAAAATAAACATAGTGGCCATCTGTTGGAGGAGGGCAGCCATTACCCATTTTAAGGGCCTGGACATGGTCCAGTATTGTTCATTCTGCCACCAAAACGAAATGACCATTCTAATCAACAATACGCATTTTAAAACTAGGTCATCACGTGTCTCCAGTGCCTGTGTTGTTTGAAATCAATACGTACAGTGCTGACTCACACTGCTAAAAGGCAAACTACTCTACTCTGTTTTTAAGATGAACTATTGTCAAGTTTTTGAGCTCATGAGTTTTTAGAACTCCTTTAATCTGAGAAATTGTTTAAAATTTTGTTAAGACTCAAAATCAAATTGAAAATGTGAGAATAGAGAGTCTGCCAAAATAGACTTAGTTACTTGACAGTTCTACTGGACATTTCTGGAGTTTGTGCAATATTCTGGTTTATTTAAAATTGTTACTTTTTTTAAAAAAAAGATAAAACAAGGAAGGAGTTTGTTTTTTGGCTTTCCATCTTTCCACTTGGATATTCTATTTAAAGTTGGACATTCGAGTGAATTTGGAGATTTTTAAGGAGTTTTTTGACCTGCTGATGCAGTGGTGGGAAACCCATTAACTAGGTGTGAGAATAACATAATGTAGGCACAACACTGCAATTTTCCTCCCAAAAGCCTGCCAAAAGGCATAAAATAGGTCTATCAACACCTTTGCTGTTTTACAAGTGCTACCTTGGGAAGTGTTGCAAATTATGCTTAGGTCTCTGATATTTTTGTCATACGGATAAATACTTACTACATTCAAAATCAATTAAGTTAATTTTATTCATGGTTTTGGTGAAAATTAAGTGCAAATCTCAAGCAGCAAATAACTGGCACATCGCATGCAGTCCAAAATGGAAAATTTGGCTGATAATTACTTATAAAATGTAAAGAAGGGTGGCTGGTTTCACATAAATACTTTCTTGCATTCATTACTTATGTGAAACTCCAGCTAATTAAATGTTAGATAAATATTAGAATAACTAAATATTGTTTGCATTTGAATTTCAGTCATGGAAACCTAGAGCAATCTTCCATGTCCTGGACACTGGTACTAATGTATTTATAAAGTAAATATTTAAGAAAAAAAATCAGGCTTTATGGTGTTTTGATGTAACAAAGCAACCATATTACAGATGCTTTACTCGCTGTAAAGAGCTAATTAATTAATTCACCGTTGGAACTGCTCTGGTCCTTACCCGACAGTAAGGCCACCTTTCTTATCTGACTGAAGTTCTGAAATGGAAAAGGAAGCCAAACTGTATATAACCACTTTGGGCCAAATAATTCTCAAAGCATGAAGAAAACTTGCTGAAGTACACCAAGCACAGAAGTACAATTTCGGATCATTCTTTTAGCTTTTTCCACAGAGGATTTATTTTTTGGTTATGCACACTGAGGGAACAGTGACTTTTTTTTCTCTTGCCTTTCCAATGGAGTGAGCTAAGACTGAAGTTCTTGAATGCAGAACAGTGCAACGGTTTCTGATCCTCCAAGAGGGAAACTTCTCAGCCATCGGCACTGAAATCCTATTTTAAGATGAAAGTTATAGAAAGAGGGATTTTGAAGTCATGCTGCCTCAGGCACAGAGATCTTCTGTAGATTTGAGTTGCAGGTATGTACTGGAGATGAAATTATCTGAACCGCACTTAGCCTATATGGCTAAGATGCACACAGTGGATGTGCAGCTAAAGTACCTGTTGTTTTTTTGACTCACTTTTGGGCTTAATCCGGTGTCCCTACTCTGTTATTTCACACAACTATTTGTACTGGAGCACAGTCTGAAAAATAGGCCATTATAGTATTTTATAAGCTCTTTTGCTCTTATTTTGGGTAATTTGAATTGCTGTCTAAATATGAAGTAAACCCAGAACGGGAAGCAAACATACCTTTTTTTCAACAACTTCACTGTTGTATGAAAAGAGATGAAAGCAGGGCAACAGAGGGACACTGATCTCACCAACTATTTTATTTCTGTGTGTGTAATAGCTGGAAGGGGCAAGCATTCACTGATGCAGAAAAGAAGTGACCCAATTGTAGGTAATCTCATAGTAGCACCTTAGTGTCAGTGTGGACATTTGATTGCCATCAAATAGAACAAGAGCAATTACAGTAGCCAGGATAAACTCAGCACCAGTATAGTTCTAAATGCAGCTTAATCAGTACCTAATCTGTGCTGCTAAGATTTTTCAGTCCTACTCCTTCTATAATCTTCTCTCTCAAAAAAGGAGCAGTACGAATGAGTATCTGATTCACTGGGATTCCTAGTTAAGTGATTGCCTAAGATGGTGACTCAGATTAGAAATCTGACTCAGAGGAGCTGCTGGAAGATTGCTCTCCCTCTTCCACTGACTGTAGATCAGCTTGCTGGTGGCTGAAATTAGCCTTTGTTTAATACTTCCTAAAAGGACTGGCTGCATGTGGGACTGGCTCTTATTCTTACACACATTTTAGATGAGTCATGTTTACTAAGTACTAACCAAAAGAGACAGAACTAGTCCACAACTCAGCCACAAAGCATATTTGGAGAAGTTACTCAACAGGATCTACAGAGCCACCCAAAGGCCCTGTTTCTTTTTGCTGCTTTTTCAACTTTGGCCTAAGGTTCTGCTCCCATTGCGGAGCTAACAGCGCAATTCATACAACTGCTTCCTAATCCACTGCTAATAAAACCAGCTTAGTTTGGACTAGCGGTTTAAGCTGTTTAAATAGCCTGTTTCGCTCTGCCCTGGAATCTAGTGAGGGACTTCTTACACACACGCCACTTGGCAGGGCAGTGACAAACGTGGAGCAGCAAGTGCTGCAAAGTTTTCACCTCTGCATCAGGAAGACCCCGGCCACCATCTCATTTCCCTGTGGCCTAAAGGTTCCAGCACCACAAAGATAACAGAAAAAGAAAGAAAACAAAAAAAATGTTCCTATTGTGATGGAAAAATCCCAAGCTCCTTTTACCTCAGACTATCTTTTATTCACCATATTCTTGCTCAGCAAGAAGCAACAAAAATCAGAAAGCTCTCTCCTCTTGTGATTTGTTCTCATTAGAGTTTGGTCTCCTGGGTAATTAAAGGGCCTCAGGTGCCAGACGGCACCTTGTTTGCAATAACTTGTTTTGGTCAGTTCCTCAGCTCTTCTAGCCAACAGCAACACAGGAGATACTTCTTCACAATGCTATTCTACAGTATAACAAAATTAGAGGTAATTAAACCTTCCCGTTGAATCAGTGTAAGTGGCATGGCACGTCTCTAGTACCTGCCATTTTCATTGCCTAAAGAAACCTTCAACATGTGTAGGAACTTGCTCCTCTCTCTTTGGACCCTGGTTTGTAACAGTAATGGTATGGATTATTCTCTTTGACCTAAATGAAACAGCACTTGACAGTTATCAGTAACCTAACACGATAAGAGTGTAATAAATTTCTCCTGATGTGCTGCTGCCTATGAAAGAATTAACTCAGAGAGAAAATATAAGGTAAAAGAATGGGGGCAGCAAGCTACGAGGAATCTCCTGGACAATGCATGTGATGTTAGTTGGTTCTGTATTAGAAATCCCCCAAAGGAATTTTGCAATATTTAGTAAAAAGAACAAACAGCATTAAGGTCATGGCAGAAGATGAGATTTTTTTCACACATCTCATAATAAAATCTGTTAAACACAATGGAATGAGATCTCATTTGTGTTTTACTAAGCCACACTATCACACTGAGTTTGTGCTGCACCTCATGCTGTGGTACACCAAAAGCTTAGTAACTGCATACTGAAATGCATGAACCTAGAAAAACCTCAGGTCAGCTGGAATAGTGTCATGTTTCTGTCCCACAGAACCATATCTCTTACTTTTACTTTAGCCTAAATCATTTTTATAGATTTAATATATAGAGCAGTAAAATGGTTGTGCTGGAGTAATTAAGGAGACAGTGTAATCTGGTGGAAGAAAGAGTCCAAGCAGCTGGACTGCTAGCTTACTGTGTTGTTACAGATAGCCTGTAAATAAGTTAAAAGTAGGGAGGTTGTTTCACCAGCGAAGATATTTGTTGGACTGCCATAGTAAAGGCAGTCATTGTGACAACTTCATGCACAGGAAATCCTGGTATAATTACATTTTCAGTAGGGCATTATGCCAACACAGGGTACAAATCAGGATCCCCCTGAGCACAGCAGCACAGCTTTGCCACACTCGGAAGAGCAGGGAAGGCTTGGTGAGCTATAAAAATATTCCTTTCTAAGGGCTTGTCTGAACACAGATGCTTTTACTTACAAGTCTTATAGGTATAACTCTCCATGTATATGCACTTATGGTGCAGTAAGAATGGTTGTTTTGGGGGTTTCTTGCAGTTTTGTACTTTCTGTTTAAATTGGGGGGGAAAAAAAACACCAAAAAATGACTTAAAATATTAAAATGAGGGCATTTAAAAATTGAATTTAGACTTATAGACTTATATAATATAAAACTCTGCCCTTGCTTACACTGCTTCACTTTCCCTGAGCTGATAAGACCATAGTGTTCAATGACTCTACTGTGTTCTGACTCTAGTGAAAGCTGGTGGACTCAAAACGGTGTGAGAAATGTGTTGCTGTGAGGGATGCTGACCCATCTCTTCCCCAGTGCACAGAACCAGGTATTGCCTGGATGGAATAAAATAAATGTATTGAATATGCAAATCCTACTATATTCTGGAACTAAATACCTTAAAGAATTAAACATGGCAGTTTCCTGATAAGTAGTTGACTTTCTCCCACCCACTGAAAAAGAATAGATAAAAGCTGTGTATAACATATATCTGGATGCATCCAGGTCATACCTACTGACAAAACACAATACGCCAGAAATTATTTAGTAGTTTCATGCTGTTTGGGAGAAGTGAAGAGGGGAAGTCATAAAATTTTGGCATACATTCAGCTAGACAGGACATCTTTACTGAATGAATATACATATCTGATAAGTGACGACTCAAGAGACCAGTATAAATTGGCTGTATAGCAGAAAAGGTCCTTGACAAAAGGTCAAATGAACTTGTTCCAAAGACCATATGGGGATATTTTTATGTGGTCACTTAAGAAAAAAAGTTGTTCATTGAAGGTGATTCATAAGGTTATCAAAAAGCAGGAATATAAGGGCTCATTCTTACAAAGGGCAGAAGGTCTTCTCTAGATTTACAAGGGCTTGCTGAAAAAGCTTTACACTATGGTTACATTGGTAAATCCTAACCATAGAGACAGAGCAACATCAAAGGAGTTTCATTCCAGGAATAGAACAAGCTGTACTTGCAAAAAGACTTTTTTGCTGTTTTAGAAGAATTTCTGCATCCACAGAGTTGCTATCATACTTACGTCAGTCAGGATGGTGAAAATATCTCATTCCTCCCCAGCCCAGCTATGTCAGCAAATTGCTTAAGAAACTGTCGGAGACTTTTTTTAAGGTCTGCTTGTTTTAGGAAGACACATTGGAAATTATTTCAGCTTTGTCGCATTAGACTTTGTTCGAAAGATATCATGATAAATTATACTTTATATTTCAAGCGATTCTTCCTACTGTCCTTATGCTTTGTCCTGTAACTCTTTTTCCCACCCCCTCTGTAACAGTGTGCTGTTTCTGAATGTAGGGTTCATTTGTGTGAAAAGCGACAAATAACAATGATGTTCAACATTGTACAAGAAAGCAAATCATATCCTGAACTGCATCAAAAGAAGCATGGGCAGCAGGTCAACGGAGGTGATTCAGCTGTCTACTCTGCTCTTGTGAGACCCCACCTGGAGCACTGCATCCAGCTCTGGGGCCCCCAATATAAGAAGGACATGGACCTGTTGGAGTGAGTCCAGACAAAGGCCATGAAGACAATAAGAGGGCTGGAGCACTATGAAGAAAGGCTGAGAGAGTTGGGGTGGTTCAGCCTGGAGAAGAGAAGGCTCTGAGGAGACCTTATTGTGGCCTTTCAATATGTAAAGGGGGCTTATAAGAAAGATGGAGAAAGACTTTTTATGAGGCCCTGTAGTGGCAGGACAAGGGACAATAGCTTTAAATTGAAAGAAGGTAGATTTAGATTGACATAAGGGAGAAATTCTTTACTGTGTGGGTGATGAGACACTGGAACAAGTTGCCCAGAGAAGCTATGGACACCTCATCCCTGGAAGTGTTCAAGGGCAGGCTGGACAGGGATTTGAACAACCTGGTCTAGTAGAAAGTGTCCTTGCCCATGTTGGGGGGTTGCACTTGACAATCTTGAAAAGTTCCTTCCAGACAAATCAACATTCCAGAAAAAACATATTCTCAAAGTAAAGTTTACACTATAAAAATGAATTGTATACCAACTCTGTACAGAAGTGGATGGCATTAATTAATTTTAATCACTAAATTGAGATACCTAATTTGAGTAAATATAAACACAACAATAAGAGGTTTATATTTGACCTAGTCTCTCTAGGTTTTCTTTGTAGTTAGTGGAGAGAAATAGGTGCTTGTATGGTGTGTTTCATGCACTCTTAAAGTAGACATTTGAAAAAGGTCAAATGAATCATACCCTAAAAATGTCTCTTTCTTTTCTTCAACTATAAAGGCCATCTAACTGAAATACTGTAGATGTTGAAAGTAAGGTGAGATGAATCCCAATCCTACTGTACATAACCATCACAAGATAAAAAGTAACAATAAATGGAAAGTCAGTCTTGCTGATGGAGACTGAGAAGGTAATCTGAGCAAGTTTCATAAATCCATCTATGAGAGCTAAGCCTCAGCTGATAACCAAAATTGTCTATAAGAACTAAGGAGGACAACATCCTTTTTTTTTTTAACTCACAACTGCTTACTGAAAAATGGAAGAAGGCAAACACAAAGATTTTCTTTTGCTTGCTTACTGACCAACCATGCTTATAAGTTTTCTGGTTCAGCCTGATACATTTCTTTGTCCATAACATTTTCACGTACCACAGGTGATCAATGTTCCAAATTTCAGAAAATATTCAATGTGCAGAAATATATTGATTTTTCAGAGGCAAAAAAAAGTGGAAAACATCAAAAGAAAAAAAAATATTACACAATAAGCCTTTGCCATCTATTTACCTAAGCAGCTACAAGCACTTTTCCAATTATTTTCAGCTCAAAGAATAGGGCTGATAACTTAAATTAATACCTTGCAGCAAAACAGGGCTCCCATATTGGCTCTAACCATCTTCCAAATAGATTTTTATAGGCTGATATTCTAAATGGTACATCTTTCAGAGAGGAAAATAAGATTACAAGGAAGAAGAGAGAGGGAGAAGAAGCTGCCAGAGCCATAGTAGAGAGAACATTTAGGCACAGGTAGAAATTGCACGTTCTATGGAACTGAGAAATCAGGGGACCAAGCATGGTTGACCATGGAGACCCAAAGCTCTAGGTACACGAGAAGGGGTATGATGAATCTTGATGTGAGGAAAGCAGGAGAACAGAGACACGCTGGGTAAAAAGAAAATGGAGTATTAGTATAGGGAAAGAGGGTCTGGGAAGAAAATGGGGAACAGAATGTATAGGGAATTACACCGAACAATGAAAAGTGGAGACCTGGGACGGGAAGTAATGAGAAGCAAAGTGCAATTAATGCCTACAGGGAAACAAAACAGACAAACAAAAAGTGATGAGTGGACTACAACAGTCTCCGAAACAGAAAGGAGAAGGTCAGTACACAGGACTCATAGGGGCTAGGGACAGGACATGACCAAGTCAATAGTAGAAATGCTTTACAAACCAGTACGGTCTGAGGAAGAAACACAGTTTTTCTGTCTTAGCTCAGAGTTTCCACAGGATACATCTACTGTTAAGTCTCTAGAGGGATATCAAGAGGTTAATTTAACTTTAGTGTCTTTATCTTTACAAATCTTAATAAACACCATGCAGTTAAACAACATGTTTCTTAAGAAGACTGGTGACAATGCAAGCAGTTGGGCATTTTTTTCTCAGGACAGTTGAACAAGTTTTTGTTTGTATTTTTTAAGAGGATCTGTGAGAGTCTAATAAAATCACACCTATCATCAATGTTGACTGCAGTGTCCTCTCAGTAGCTAAGGTGGTTATTTAAGTGGACATAAAATATGCTGGGCCAACCTCAGTAGATTAGAATTTCAGCTTCAGTTTAAAGACTGGTGATTCTCATGTGAAAATTTATTCATATTTTGTTAGAAAAAAGCCTGTCACAAGTTATTAATTGTGGATCTAATTCTCAGTTGAGGTCTTCTCACTGAGTTCAGTGAGGAACTATGTAATACTTGGCACATGTTGCTTCATTTAATATGATGTAGCTCTTTGCAACCATAAACTTTTTTTGCTTAAGGCATGTAAATAAGTATTTTATAATCACTTTGCAACACAAACTTTGCAGCACCTACAAGTTAAACTGAGGTCACATTCTAAAATGGAATAATTTAAATTTTATTGTGACCAGTTTACAAAGATTGTTTGTTATTGTTCCCAAGTATCAGCCAAAGAAACTCACTATGGCTTCTGAAAGCCAAGCTGTGCTCTTTCCTTTTCACATATCACCACCAGTAATAAAGATTCTGAAGGCAATATTAAATCCCAAGATAATTCTGGGCCACCCCACTGTCTTTAGATTAAGCCTGCAACGGAATTACATAGATGTAATTGACTGGAACTTAAGTAAATAGTTCTGCTAGAGAAAACAAAAAACAAAAAAAACCCAAAAAAACCTACAAAAAAACACACACACAAAAAAAAAAAAAAAAAGAGGCAGACTCAGCTCACTCCATTTTACCTAAATTGGTCTACAGTATTACCAGAATTAAGATAAGCCTAGATTTTAATTCTTCAGATATTTTCTTTAATTATTAAGGCTTCTTTATTGCACTATCACTGTTAAATTTAATTGTCTACAGTCACATGGAAATAATTTCCATAAGAATTTCATTTTTTCATTTTCCAGAAATAATAAATGCATCTATCCATACATATGTTCATGATCTATAAGGAGCCTGAAGATTCATTGTGAAATTTCTATTCTTTTGGCAATTATTGTGATACAGAGAAATTAACTATCAATTTTAAGCACCAAGTTAAAGAGCCTAAATTATCAGTTTCTGCAGAAATGCCCTCAAATAAACCAATAAAGAAAAATTGCCTTTCCTAACAATTCAGTGCTAGAAAAAACATTAATCTGTCATTTTTTTCTCATAGAAAAGTGAGGAAAAAGCACAGCTTCCTGGTACTCTACAAAAAAGTGCACCAAATTGGATAAAACTACTGAGCACAAGCTATAGTCCACTCCCCACCCCCGCCTTCCCAAAAAGAGGTCTAAGTTTCTGTCTAAATTTAGCTGTGCAATCAACACTGTGAGGTGTGTGTGAAGAATCCAGTCCAAGAGAAAGGGTGAACTCTGGATTTCAGGATAAGAAAGGACAGAAGACAGAAAGCATTAGGAGACAGGAAACTATAATCTCTTTGACACATGTGGCTTCTGCATGGCGCTGGGGATGAGGGCATGAAACAAAGCAGGGATCCCTGCAGAGTTTATATAACCTCATTTTCAAAGTCACTGGGCCCACACATCTCCCATTTATCTTATCAGAACACCACCACTACAAGTGAAGCCATAGGATTAGGATATGTCCTGATTCCCTGCTTTCAAAACACTGCCCATGACCCAGTCCCTGCCTCTCTCTATAAATGGCGAGGCCATTTCCACCTAAATTAGCATCTTTATGGCCTTTAGGAAATCCACAGGCACAATAACCCTGAAGTATAATTTCAGAAAGAAAAACTTTGTAACCTGTTGCTAAGGCAGTTGTGTACTTCTGTGTACTTCAACATTATTTTGTTGCTGAGGATTTCACTAGGTACACAGAAGCATTAACTAAAGCTGGCAGGAAACAAGAAGGAGTATTACACAGAGATGTTAAATTCCAAAGGGCTGTGCAAGGCAGAAGAGTTCGAGAGATGTTTTTGTATTTTCCAACTAGGCTCTTCAATTTTGCATTTCACACCTTATTGCAGCTCCTCCTAATAAAGTATTGTGTTTGTGGGCTCTCCAAAGTCATTAGGAAATATTCAATGAACATATTACAATGTCTACTTTATGAAATGAACCACTGAGCCAAGTACGATTTATTTTATAGTGGTGGGGGAGACATCGATCTAATCCTTTAATAATCTTCTGTTACCTGTGGCTGATAAAACGTAGTGAAAACAAGTTGATAGCTCCCATCTATTTTTAATAATCAACACTAAAAAGAAAAAGCTCCAAGAGTAAGCAGAGAAATTTGAGAAACTAAATTAAAATGTAGATGTGCCAAAGACACATGTTTCGACATAACACTTCAAGTAATATTTGTGGTGGCATACACTAGCAGTCACATACATGTGGTCACTACCTCTATATATGCAAGGCAGAAATTGAAAAAAACATGTCAAAAGATATTGAAACCTTTTTATTTATTTAGCTATTTATTTATTTACTTTATTTTGTGGACAAACTACAAACTTCCTTAGTTCCGTAATGAAAGTAATAACTTTTGACTTTTAGGCTGGCACCTTGGTGACCAAAGTAACCTCTTCCTTAATATTTTGGTAATCTCTTGGCAGATTTAGATTAAAGTCTCAAAAAACAACTTCATGCATTCAGAAAGAACTAAAAGTATTCTCCTTATCCTTAAAGTCTGCATTTGGGTGGAGATGTCCATGTGTAGAAGTTTACTTCCTATATCTTTGGGGATTTTTGAGATGCTATCCAATATTGTGAAAAAAAAAAGAGGGAAAAGGGAAAAAGGGAATTGAGGGGTGATATTACTTTGAGGAGGGGGGTGGAAGTTAGCGAGTTCCTGCAGGCAAACAAGCTGTTCGCTCACAGCAGAGTGACCTGGGAGAGGCAGCAGCTCCCAGCCCCTGCTGAGTTTCTCTGGAGCAGGCAGCCTCACACTGCGACAAATTATCACTCTATGAATAACATCGTTAAGCAAACTCAAAGGGAAAAAATAAATTGCCATTCAAAAAGCAGCTATTTGCCTAAAAGAAGTAGCATCGTGTACCACCTCATGACAGTTTCTGTATTCACTAGGAAAAGTTTTCTTAAAAAAAATCCAAGATTTATCTACTTAAAATTAGGATGAACTGAGGCAATATATTCAATTTTGTCTAATATCTTAGAATGCTCTGTAAGGTACTCTGTCATAGCTAAGTCCAAGAGAGTACATAATAAAAGCATATACAATTGTGTTTGCTTCAAATTAAGTACTTTCATAATGCATTTGTAGAATGCATAAATGTCTCTTCCAGCTTTTAGTTATTCAGACTAATACACGATATTCCACTACTGTTACTGAATACATAATGTAATACAATGATCACAGTTATCATTAAAGCAACTTGCAAAATTCTTACAGAGTTGGCATCATTCAAAAAAGAATGTGAATTACTTTTATGAAACTTTCAAAACTGTAGACACACTTTTTTTTTTTACATCTTCATAAGACATTAGTTTATAGTGCTTTCTTTATGATAACAAAGTAGTTTCATGTGGGGCCTTATGGTGTTTTTCCAGTTCAAGATCATTTGCTTCATTGTCAAGGAATACACCCATTTTTTCTTAATGAACACTCACATACTTACAGAGACTTTAGGAACTGGGACACTTACAGTAGATGGCATGATAGCAAAGTTAGCTCATAAAAGTTCTAGAAAGTTATACTCTTCTTCAGTGCTTATTTACAAATGTTTCTGTTACTGTAAATTTTAAAAAGGCTGTTTAAAATGAATTGGTGTTACAGTGTTATAAACTAATAGTTAGGCCACCTAGAAATGTTGACTGTTTGTCCTTTCCTGTTCTGGCCTGAAAAAGATACCCTGACCCATAGCCCTGTCACTCACCTACCACAGCCTCTATATCAAGAGCGAAGAGTTAAAAATTAAAGGAAAAATGCTCGAAACCCTAAATAGGGTCAAACACAGGATATATAACAGAAAAATCTAACCATCACAGCTCATTTCCTATACATGGTGGTAGCATATGACCCAGATAATTATATTCTTTTCTAAACAGACGGGAGAGGAGTGAGGTGTGTCAGAGTGCTGGAACCAGTCCTTTTGAATCCTACACCTTGTGACAGGCGTCACTAAATTGTGCAGCTGGCTTTGGACCCACCGGGGACTCTGGCAGAGTCAGATTCCGGTGGCAGAGTCATGCTCTGGTAGATTATTTGTTGTGTCAGTCATACGGGCTCTGTGACCTGAATGAGAGCCCCCCATGCAGCCCCCACACCACTGTGCACCCCAGCTTCCCTGTGCAGGGTCTTCTGCATCAGGGCTCTGCACAGCCTGCGCTGCTTCAGGTCAGACCCTTCGCAGTAATTACTCCTGCCAAGAGGCTGGAGCTTTTGAGAGACTCGGTAACAATATTGAGGCTTGATGACATAAGGTCGTTATGTCCATGTTGGAGGAAAGTATTACTCCCTCTGTTGCTATCCTGACAGTGTGAGGCCAGAGCAAGATAAAGATCCGTAACACTTGCACTGAATGAATGACCCTTCCAAAGGACAGCACACCACAGTAAATTTTTTTTTTTTGGCTTTTCTGAGTCTGAGCATCACTTTGGGGACTTTCAGTCAGTAGTTACAAACAATGGGTGATAATGATTTGCAATGCACCTCAGTGTGTCAAAACCCTGATATTAAAAAAAGGCACGGGATCATCAGGGATCATGACAGTATTCAAACTTTTGGAGAAATGTCAGAAGAGTTTGGGGAGACCATGTGTAGGGGCAGAGGTCTCTCCTTGCCCCATGAACCCTCCAGCCTGCTGATAACCCTGCCTTGCTGTAGGCTAGGACTGGAGTAAGCTGCAGCATAATGTGGCACCACGCCCTCTATTTTTCCTCCAACTATCAGGGATTTACACCTGCTTATCTCACGGCAAAAAACCTACTACCAGATCAGACAAATACTATTTTACCTCTCTGAGTGATTTTATTTCCTACTCACTTTCATCCTCCAAAGAGAGAAGCAATTAGCTTGTGGTGAGCTGTGCTGCCCTGCTACATAATGGCCTCCTACCTTTCTTACCTTACCCTTTTTTCTTATAACATGGCTCTGTCTTCAAACCCTTTCTCCCAGCAAGATTCTGTCCTCAAATCACTGTCGCCTCAGAGTGCTCTGCGAAAGGGAGGTGACAGACAAGGACCAAGCTATCTAATTGTGCTAAAGCAGGTGAGGCACTGAGGCTCTCTAGGATTATGCAATGCTGATTTAACACTAGCTCTTGCCATTTGGAGACTGACTCAGATAAAATGAGTGTTTCGGTACCTCTGAAAATCCAGGTGCCAATGGGCTGGCAGCCTGTGTTGCCAGGAACGTTTTTTCAGATCTCTCTGTGATAAATGATCCTTCTGGTTCCAGTATGACCAGAAAGGCTACAGCAACCTGGGCTGATTAAAGCATGGCAGCACAGCAGGGTGGAAAAATTAGATCTCCTACAGAGACTGGACAAGAGCCCCCAGGCAAAGCCCTTTCAGAATTAGGAAGAAGCCAAGGCCTTGGACTCTGTTTCCAGGTTGTCTCTAGTTATCTTGGTTTGAGTGACTATGTAATTCAGAAATACGTGGTATACCCACCGGTTGGGCTGGTTGGCCTTTCATAGTCTGAGACATATCAGAAGCACCTTCTCAAAATCGCATCATGAGAACCAAATCCACATGAATCTATCACTTCTTTGGCTAAAGACCCTCAGGTCCTCCCACAATTTCCTTCTTCCTACTCATACCACAGAAAACGACTCAATAACTTTGAATATATTGATCTTCAGCATCTCTTACAGTTGGATTACTGAGTATTTATATTTTGTACAATAAAAGACAGTAGGAGAGAGAGAACTGGTTCATTGAGGGCATACTTAGCCTTTGTTATATGCTAAAACACGAGATGATACACATCTCTAGTGTTGTATTTTTAGTTCCAGCTCTATTTATACAATGATATTGTTGGATTTTAAAACTGTACATTTGCTGTTATGGATTGCATCATGTAGTTTCTGCATTGCACTGGGGTAATTCTCGGTTAGATTATCCAAGTGGGAGGTGTGGGAATCAAGCAGAACGCAGGGACTGCAGCAGCAGCAGTGTTTCAGAGGGAGCAGCAGATGCTCTGATCTGCACAGGCCAGCTGTGCCGTTCAACAGAAACGAAAGAGTGTGCAACACCCCGTCTCCCTCCAAGTTGAGAGTGCCACTTAACAACCCTGGGCACATCTGTGCTCAAGGACTCTGATTGCTCCTGTCCTCACAGGGGTCAGGAAGGTTACAGGAATCTTCAAATCCATCTTGTTCCATCTTTATGTGATAACATTGTCATGTTACTGTACCATATGAACCACCCATGTCTCATTTAAATCTTGGTCTTTCACATGAAGTTGAATTTACCATGAAAGGTCTGATATGCTGCCACAGGTAAGCATTGCTCTGAAGACCCAACCTTAGTTTCTTGTGACATAGTAAAATTTCCACATTTATTTTTCCTCAAAGTTGAAAAGGCTTCATAAAATTAAACTGCAATAAGAAAGTCAGTCTTTTCTGGAGGGTAATGTATATGTGATACTATATTTGCTATGAGTCTAAATAAAGAACAATCTTTTCATTCGAAATTTTAGAGAAACTATGTAGAATATTAATTAATCAACCTGGAACATAGCCAGGACACCAGAGTTTAACTTCCTTGCTCTTGTAAAAAGTACCATAGCATATTTTTCCTGTTGTATGAGAGGCTGAGGATATTGCAGAATAATGCCCATGTGAATACAAAACAAAGTGTCATACTAAGGCATTATTCCATTAGTTCCTTATAAGAGTAAAAACACAAACAAACAAAAAACTCCTAATGATGCACCACTAGAAACAATTGCTTGGAAGATCTTGGGTTTTTTTCATTCTCTAATTGCATCAAAGTTCAGTAACAATTGGGAATTGATAATATAATTCATAAAAGAAAAAGTTCCTTTCAAACTAAGAACTTCTGGCAGTGAAAAAGACCTATACAGTAGCTATTTCTAACACAATGTACAGGGAAACAAGAGAATTAAAAATAATTATTGAAAACAGGTATTGCTGAGACTTTTATGTACTCTAGTAAAGCATATAATACAATAAATGAATCAATCTATATTTTGAAAAATTAAACTACCATTTTAGTAGTATATATTACACAAACACAAGCCTATCCACTCATATATTTTCTGAGTGGGTTACTACTTCATGAATTAGAGAGGTACCATTGCATTCTGCCAACACACACAGACCACCAGAAGTTCCTCATTTCAATAAGCAGGGTTTTCAAATTATTTGTGTTGTTTGTTTGGTTTGTTTTATGAAAGAAAAATCGATTATTTGGTTTTGGTTTTAAACATGAGAAGTTTTCTTGAATGAGTCATATTCTGGACCCGAACATTCGAATAGCTAGCATGTTGCTTCAGGAGATTATTTAATATGTATGTATGAAAGAATGCAGCCATTTTTCCACCTCCTCCCTTTTTTTTTCTTTTTTCCCTTTGGATTCTTCATACCTACATCACAGAATTTCAAGCTGAATAGCAAAAATGAGTTCATATCTTAACATTCAGTTGAGCTTCAGTTCTGAAATATGAAAATGGACTAATGATAACCTGTTTCTTCTTCACGACTGAGGAAAACTAATAATAAGTAGTGACTTTTGCAAATTACAACAATGAACATTAGAAAGAAGCCAATGAGAAAATCAGGATTCCTGTCCTCAAAATAAGGCCTTGACAGCATGAAGTGAATGAGGCATAGGTTCAGTCAGTAAACAACAGAAAGAAAAAAAATATTGCATGTGTTCATTAGAGAGCCCATCCTAGTCATCGTACCAAATGAGTCAAGATTCTTTCAGAAAAAGTACTATGCGCTTTTGTAATTGAAGTCTGAATCATAATGCATCCATATAAGGGGGCTGAAAACAAAGTGCCCTGGTTGTAACGTTTCCTCACATTTGAGCTCTTGATTTCAAAACCTTCCTAGTGTTAGTGTTTGCCATTTGTTATATGGCTGCTTACTTGCTTACAGCTTGGTTAAAAGGCAAGTGACTGGTTTGACGTCATGATCCCTGATTTTGGTTTCTTCTGGTTTTGGATGACTAAATAAGGTTTTCCAAACTGCACAAGTAAAAGCAGTGGCTATTTCTGAAATCTGTTCTCCTTTTATACAGAGAAGCTGTTAGTGCAACCAACAATTACATAGATTCCCCATCATTGTAAGATTGTGTAAGATTACACAATACAAAAAGGATTATTAAGAGAGCCAAAATTAGTATACTAATGATTCAATTTGACAGTTTCATTATGTATAATGTGGATAAAACTGATAGAGAACTCCTTTTAAATTACTCCTGCCATGTTCTGAACAAGAGTGCTAAACCAACCTACAATACACTAGCTTATGTTCTTTTGTAATAAATTTATCATAATGGTGCATATGTAAGCAGTCCTATATTTTTTCCTTTTATACCAAATGTTCAGGACAGTATTTTGATCTAATTATATTTCATCTAATTATAGTTCATCATGGTTAAAATATCAGATTTAATGGTATGTCACAGATTAAAAGAATAATTTGATTTCTACACTGTTAATTAGAATTTACATTTACATGATTATGGAAAGTTATATATGAATTATAAAATTAATTCTTAATGTTTAAAAAACCCCTTCTGTCTGTCTCTAAGAGGTTCTGTAGACAAATTAAATTATTCAAAACTGTGTTTAGATGTTTAAAGCAAACTAATGGCTTTCTTGAGTGACTATGGTCTGCTACAGACATTATAAGGGTAAAAAACTAGTTTATACAAATCAGTCATTCATGTGTGACAAACTCGGACATAGACATGGAGGAGTCCAGGGATCCTCTGGCTAATTAGCTCCCTCATCTCTCTCTCCCAGTGCACATCCACTGGCACTGAGACAGGATTTCCCATTCCCTGGGTGCACCCACGCTCCAGTCCAGACAAAAGCAGAACCAAGAGTGTCTGGATGTGTGTGGGACAAACCCGACTCCAGGCTCCTAGTGGTGCAAAACCGCGTGTCCCATCACATCATCATCTTACAGGCGTGGAATAACTGGCAAGGACTCCATAACTAAGGAAAAGAATAGAGATATTTTCAGGATTTCCTAGGACAGACGAGTAAGGCCATTCCAATCCAGAAAGAAGATGCTAATAACTCTATGGAAATGGACTATTCTGGCCTGCTGCAGACCCATAACTGATGAGTTTATGGTGTCTAGACAGCTGAAAATGTTGTGCTCTTGGTGGCTGGAGAGACAAGTTACTGACATGTGCTGCTCTGCATTCACAGCTGCCCTCAATATATGGCCAGGAGAAGATTTTTCACCTCTAACTTCTGAGCTGGAAAAATTGTCAGGTCAGCTAGTTTAAATGCAGCTAGTACACACTTTCCATGCCAGAAAGAGTATGTATGTCAACAACATAAGGGTGACAGTCACTTCGCAGGCTGCAGTCGGCCATAGGGCAGTGGCATCTGACACTATGAACGGTGCAGGAATGTGCAAAATGCTGAAGAGACCCAGTATTCATCTGTAGGGACAAGCAGGGATTTCACTCCTTCTCAGTGACATAACCACTTGTTTACAGACTCTGTACAGGAAGCAAGAAAGTCCAGCAATTATTACAGCGAGTGAAAAAGACTAGCAAATGAAGGAAAGTATATTTTATGCCTTTTTTTCCTTTAAATGCATGGCAGGTTAAGCTTCAATGGTAAATGACAGCCCACTGTCACGTGGGAATGCCATAGTGTGTAGCTGACTATGAGAAACACCCCCATACTTTAACTCATCACAAAAGCAATTTCCCTTCACAAACTCAAGTACCAACTTACTATGCAAACCTATTTACTGCCAGGATTTAGCAGGAATATCAGTTACTTGAGTACAATTGTAGAAGAGTTATAAATATGCAAAGGAAATTAAAGTCCAAAGTTTTACAAAGCAAGGAAGGACTCAGCTGGACCTCTGGCTATCATGATCATTTTCTGAATTTAAGACCACAGAATAACAACCTAGTATAAATTACATCAAGAGAAGGAGAAAAACATTTACTTTCTTCGTCCTTTTATTTCCCTTAAAAAAATAAAAACAAAGAACAAAGAAATGCAGAATATCTCCTCTTTGTATTCAATGTCAATAGAATGAAAAAGTCACTTCCATCAGGCCAATATGCTTTTATTTCTTCTTCTATTCCACTGGACTACTCTGAATTCCTCCCGGAAAAGAAGACTCAAGGAAAAGCAAGGTGAAAACTCAATACAGTTAAAAAATCAAAAATTGGGAGGCATCTGGTTTGGGTCTTAATAGGATAAAACCGGAGTCCTTTAAATAGTACTGGTTCAAACACACTATCATGCTGGAAAAGTTTGGCTTTATATTAAACTTTCAGAAACCCTAGGCTGATAGAAAAACAGACTACAGGTGGAAAATATGTAAATAAGACTTTTCATCATGTAGAGATTGAACCACATATCAAAGCATGGAGAGGGCTAATTAGCTACTAAGGCAGCTGTTGAAGATTTGTCCTACCTGGAAATCTCAAAGGGATGTCTACACTGCAGTCGTGCTGGGAGCACAGCTTGTGTCATACCGGTTGATGTACAGGAGAGCTGCCACCACAGAGAGCCCACTGTCTCCTGTGTTTTCACCCAAGGTGGAACCTATCTCAGATCACAGACACGGGGTGCAATGGGCAGAGAAAGGCCCGTTATCAAAGGTGGTTGTAATCATTGCTATGGGGGATATTACAGTCTCAAGCTGGATTTGCTGGTTGGTTGTACATTGAAACTCCCTCCCTGTTATGCCATAGGTTCTCTAGAGAAAGTAGTGACAATTATGTAGCTATCACTAGCAGATTGCAAATCTGATTTCTGTTCCTATGCCTCTCTTTTAACCCAGTCTCAAACTGTGATTCGAAAATTACACTTAGTCAGTTAGTATCTACAGGTCCACCTAGACATACAAGCTAGTTTTGAACTAAAAGACTCACTGCGTGTTCCTCTGAGTTGACACCTTGCCATTTTGTCAGCTCTTCCCAACATCTTCAGAGCATTTCTACCCTTTTCCTCCACCACACATGTTCACATATATACCACAGAGAAGGGTGCCCACCACAAGTCTTCTCCAGGTACCTGGGGACACACTTCTGAATTACAGATATGAATATTATTGTAGTTATACTCCCCCATATACTTCACTTTTCAATGTAATCAAACTTAAAACCTAAATATAGGATCAGATTCTTCCAAAAACTTACGAAGAAGACTATACATCTTGCCCTGGACTTCACCTTTACCTACACATGGAATTACTGTCACTGATGCTGCAGAAGCTATAATTAACTTTTTATATGATAGATTAAATCTTTAGATCTCAATGTCCTCCAAAAGGAAGGGAAAGTTTCTGTGTTTAGTGATAGCAATGCTCTGATCATGGGACCATGCTTCTCTTACCATGCTGGGAATGAATATGCACCATTCTCTTTTTTACCCATTCTGTAACACAAGTAAATACTGTGAAGTACCCAGCTTCAATAGAAAAGGTAAACAGTTAGTTCTCTTATGCTAGAAGCAGGAAATACCTGAAGAGTCCTTAGGCTGGATATGGTAAAGCTTCTTTTTTTTATTTTTTCCCCACGTTTTTCTTTAAAATATCTTTTAAAGTTCAGGTTGTGAAAGAATACCCCAAAAAGCAGGTCCTTTATTTTGGAAATCATTATAATTTGGTCTAATTATGACATAGCGTCAAATAAAATTAATTAGTTCCAGTCACTGGTCGCATGTTCAACTGGTAGGTGTGTGAGCTAAGAGATGAGAGAGTTTTATGAAATAGTGTCTGTCTTAGGAGAGAGAAGCCCATGGTTTCAACCATATTAGAAGGAGCTGTTGACCACCTCTAGTACAGACATCTCTCTCCTACCAGTGGAGTAGCATCCTTTTTTACCGAATATATGAACACTTTCAGTCCCATTAGGTATCTTATGTCTCCTTATAAATTATTTGGAATAGCGCATTTCGAAAAACAAAAATGCACAGATATATAAAAGGCAGAAAAATAAATTCAGTAACTCAGCTAGATGAAAACTTAATTTGCGCAAATGTACATCCTACAGAAATGCACAAAGTGATGAGTTTTAATAATAGAAAAGTCTAAAAAAATACTCCAATTTATACACTGGAAATACTTAAATATATAATTTTTAAAATTAGTATTAAATATTAAGGTAGCACTAGTGGAACATCTTTCCAGAACTCAATCCATGTTGAAATTATATATATGCCTGTGCATGAATTGGTTTATATATGTAAACAAAGGAAAAGATTGAAATATGCAACTAAGTATTTAATTTCAATGGATGTCCACACTGACGCAGCCAATGGACATGCTCCTATGAAAAATACAGATGTGATAAGTTTCTGAATATATGATCAATTAAAAATGAAGAGCAGCTATTTTTATAATTTCACAGCAAGGAGCACCTTGTGCAGGTGCAGTTTGGAGACATCCTCGCTTTTTCCCCTGTTCTACCTCTGCACCGAATGTTGCAATAGCATTTGGTAATCTGTAGAATAATTGAACTAAAATATAAAACCTAGGGAAAAACAAAAAAACAAAAAAACAAAAAAGAAGACCTGGAATGTGGCAGAGAAATCAACTGTAATGGCTTCTGGAATGCATTTTATTAATTAATTCCCTACTTATTTATCTGAAATGAATACAATGAAGAAGACTAATTTTTTTAGGAATAATTCCTTAGCTCATACACTATTTAGTCATAAATCTAGTTTTGGAAAATTCAGTGAGTATACTAGCGAAATACTCTGGGTATGAGAGCAATTCAGAGATGATACTGAAACTCATACCATGATTTTATGAATTTCTGTTACTGGGAAAATTATTTGAATGATGGGAATACAGATTATTTTCAGAATCTCTATTTAAATTATGTTGATGTCATATTTCTTCAGTAAGTCTCCTACAGCACAGAAGATCTTCCTCAATTAACTGACAAAAAAAAATGGGATGGCTTAGTTTTGTAGCAGGATACAGGCAGTTAGAAATGAAGCCAGAATTCTTGCACATCACAAAGGCTAATTCAGGCCCAGTGCAGATACAAAGAGCTTTGCAATATGACTATTCACACCTAAAATTAGACTATGTCAGATAGTAAAATCTAAGTGCCAATCACTTTTTTTTTCAAGTTTTCTTTGTCATGGTCACAGTTAGAGACTTGTGCCTTTTTTTTTCCGCCAGATTTTCTGCTTTTACTCAAAAATAAAATATAATACCTTCAGAGAAGCAGCAGAGAAATGCCAGTGCCAGGTTCCAATAAAAAATAAAATGTACTGACATGGATTCTAAGGTCAGAAGAAAACAATATGATAATTTAATCTGACCTTTTTCAAAACACAGAGCACAGAAAATTGAGAGATAATAGTTGTAATAAAAGTTATTTTTACTAAGTTTACATATTTGTACAATGACAGCTTTAATTTTCTCTCACTAGATAGACTGTTAGTAGGATTTTTCCAAGGTTATCTGGTGATGTTTTAAAGAAAAATAATGAGAGGAAGCTAACAAGAGAAAAAAAGACTTCTATTTGAAATATGCTGACTGTGTATTATACATTTGACTGCCTGTCTCAGATACAGACTCTCCCATTTTTTGTAAGCAATCCCCAGGATAGAATTCTTCTTCAATGAAAAGCTGAAAATGCACATTAGGACACCCTTCATGCCAAATAGAGAGGACAAGAGATCTCTTTCATTCCTTTGAATGCTCAGTATATTTCAAATAATTACAAAAATATATATAGAAATACATTTATTTATAAGTTTAGAGAAAAATCTTGCACTACATTCTTTTTGAAAAACTGGAGCTCAGCCAAATGTTACTGGAATGGCCAAATATACTTAAAGAAAGATTTATTTAGGTGATGGTTTTGAATTTAAATTTTTCAGTTTTCCACCCTGGAAATTTCAGTTTCCACATGCTTTAAAAATATTCAAGTCTTTTGCTTTTTAATGATTAACATGATTGTGGAGTTTTCCTTAAGGGTAAAAAGAGAAAACGGTTTTCTTGAAATTTCCAGGTACCTAGAGCAATGGGCCCATCTTGGAAATTTCAGTTCAGGGACATTTTAAGAAAATTATAACCCCTTCAAAAAAGAGCGTTGACTCCTTACATGTTATTAAACATAACGAAGGTAGTTAGAACGACCCCGATTATGATATTTGTTATGGCAGATGTCAACAAGTGGTGCCATTACATACAGTGCTCCTGGTCTCTGTACATGCCCAAGTGTTCAGCTTTGGCGACTCCAGGCTCTGTGTAAAGGGAGTCATCTCCTTCCAGCAGCTTTGCTTGAGTAACTAAGGTGTTTGTTAACAACAGTGTCGCTTTTTCTTGCAAAGCTGCTACATAAGAAATAGGTAGGAGCTTTGAGCTGTGTCTCCCAGAGACAGTGCTGGTTGATATTTTTTTTTAACCCAGGAGAGACATTCAGGAACAAGTTACATGTGGAATGGATCTAGATTATCTGATATTAACTTACTTGCAGCTAGGGAAGCAACCACAAGGCTCCAAATAGTTGTAACTCTTCATAAGGTACAGTCTCGTCAGTGTGCATTCTCCCTGTCTGCTTCCATGTGCAAGAGCTTTATACTATATACCCAGTGACGTGTTATATAAAGTTTGAGAGGACTTGAGTTAATTAAAAAAGTTACTCAGGGTCTGTCCAATTTATAATAAAATCTTTAGAATGACAATGCAAAATCATTCTGCAGAAATCCCAAGACCTCCACATAAATGAACTCAGTTGATAATATTTATTGACAGAACAGTAGTATAATCTCATTAATATTTGCAAATTTCAGTTACAAGGAGGGCATGAGCATGTTAAGTAGTCAGAGTTTTCCATTATGATTGGAACAAACACCAATTTATTAATCTGTCATCTAATTTTGAGAAAGGTGAAAGTGCGATGCTACTGAGAATGATATATGATAAAGTTGATTACTTTTGTATAGATGTAATGTTATTATATTCTTCTTGTGACACTGAAATTCTGTGTCAAAATCCATGGGAAAGGAAAGGATAAGAAAGTATAGGTCATTCTTCATATAAGTGAAGAATTGAGATGGATCACTTAGCATGATGAAAGCAAGTAATATAGTATTTCATTATTCAGGACCAGAATCTGTTGGATAACAATCACAATTACAGTTCACAAAAAGAGGTGCAACTTTATGTGTATTTCCCAAGAGGAAGAAAAAGGCAACAAGATACCATTTTGAAGTTTGTTTTGTTTTGGCTTTTTTTCTCAGCAAAGATATTCCTAAATGAGAAATGGACATCTAGTCAAGCAGAATAGTTTGACAGGAGGACTCTGTCCTCATAAGGAGCACAACTCTCGACGAGGTGTCTAAATATCAAAAGACATAAGGATTTCTTGATATACTTTTACATCTTCTATACAACTGTATGCTTATTTATATTAACAGCACAGTTTGTATACTGAAGTAATGGATTATTTGTGGAGTTGTTTTGTAAATAATAAAAAGCATTATCACTACTTTCTTATTTGCATTGTTTGAAGCACATTTGTACTAAAATGCTACTGTGGAGATTCAGAACCATCATCTACCTCAACTAACTACCAAAAAAAAGTCACCCGGTTCCTAAGAAGCCAATGATTGTAGACCAGGACAAGGATAAAATAAACCCTCTGAAGCAAACTGTGCCCTCCTTCTACTCAAAGAGCAGAACTGGTGTATTATGCATCACACGCCTAGCACAAAAACAACCATTCAGCCCCAGAAAGAATAGTTTGCAGATGTCACTGCCAGGCACAGTTTGCTGTCAATCTGAAAACAAGACATGATCTTAGAAGGAGCCAAAGAAGCATGCTAGAAACTCTTTGCTAACTGGCTGAGGGCTGAACACATGCTGAAGCTAATAAGCTTTTTCCAACACAGGGTAGATAAGTAGTTTTTAAACCTTCTTTCTCGAGCTCGCTGTAGCACTCAGAAAAGACTGTGACTTATCTGGGAAGCCAAAGAATATCTTTTCCTCTCAGTCCAGGTATGCAAGCAGCTTTTTACTTCATTCTGCTCCTGAAAGGACAACAGTGAAACACATCTGTTTTGGCATCCTTCATTAGATGTGATTAAAAAAAAAGGAGGTTGAAACCACAGCCTCATCACCTGTCATGGAAGATGTCACTCTGTCTCATCAGGGTGCACAGTGCAAATGGATCTGGACTCATAGTTCCTTGCAGGGAAGATGAATACATTTGGTGGCAGCTGGTAGAACAAGGAATATATTGGACTCATCTTTCCTTCCCCTCTGGCTCAAAAAGACTTCCTCCCAAAGGAGAACAGCTCCAGTCAAGCTGAGTAAGAAGATATGCTGTGAGCTGGGAACTGTTTTCAGCTTTTCAAAATTTGCTTTCAATACAGAGAAGGTTAGATCTAGCATGCCTCTAAGGCTGTTAGCAAGACAGGGTTCAGAGAAACCAGAAAGGTACACTTACTCAAGGCCTTGCTAAAAACTACCTCTGGGTAGTGTTTATCCCTAACGATCCAGCAGAACAGATGGCTAACGGGTTGCAGTCCCTGCCTAGAAGCAGTGGGGTTTACTTTGTGCCCAATAGCTGGTCCCATTCCATGGCTGGATGCCCGCTGCAATCTGTGGTTTAGGAAGAGTCTGAGGGCGAGAGCAGGGTCAGACTGGAGGCGGTGGTGGAGGACCAGAGGAGGAGCCCAATGAGTTGGGCTGGGCAAGCAAGAATCATTGGATTCAATTCCACAGTGTAAGAAGCTACAGCAGCAGAAGAAGGTGTAAAACACATGCTGGGAGCATGAGGATCACTGGGATAAGAATCACACAATAGCACAATAGAGTACTGGAAGAAGCAGCAAATACTGAATAAGCTACATATGAAATACTTACATAAATCTTTCTCAAGACAAAGAGGTGGTAACCTTTTCTTTTTTCTTTATATACAAGCAAGGGAATGGATTAAGAAATGCTGTTGTTTGAAAAAAGAGACCTTTATCTTTCACCTTGCCTAATTCCAGATTATAAAAGGATCATTTTCCATATAGGTTTCAAAATAATCCCACATATTTGAGTAGGCAGTCAACTAGAAAACCAACAATGCAGAATAGTTAATTCAGATGCACATATTAATAATAACGGTAACCCACAACTCATATAGTTAGCAATCTATGGGCCTTTTACTCACATAATGAAAACTACAATAACTGCTGGTACCTATAAATTCAGAGATTCTTACCCTGCATTTTTATAAATTTCAGCCTGCATATCAGTGTGCTATTAACTGAACTGAGTTTAAAATTCTGTGTGCAGTTTTCAAGATAATTTTTGAAAAGCGTGGCCTTCTGAGGATAGTTATTTAAAATTCAGAAGGCTGCCCAGAATATCAGAGTAAATTCAGCATTAGTGTAATTTTTCAACCTGACCCCAGAGGCCTACGAACTAAAATGCCAGCACATTAAAATGCCTTTTAAGAACCATACTGCACTAAGCGTATGTATGACAGAGTTATACTTTTGAGTTATAAGTGGACAGTATCACTTTTGAGGCAGCAGCTGACACCATTGGGCTAGAACAATTTTGCTATAGTGTGTGCCAAATGGTTGCAGGACCAGGCTAACAGAGAGGTCTCCATTACCGTAACAGCAGCTTCAAGGTTAGTTCGGGGGGGTCAGAGTCAGGCTTGTGGCCCGCTGAAAGCAGACAAGAGGAAGATACAATTTTGGCCAGGATAACAGCTGCATTTTCAGTTTATAGGAAGCTACTGGCACTGGTACTACATTGTCACCAAACGTGTCATGATCTTTCTCCCTGGATGTCTCAACCTAACATCTGTTCGAAGTACCTTTAGAACATAAACTGAAATATTTAATAGATGCTTACACTTATTGCCACAAATGATGATGTTTTGGTATTGAGGCAGTCTGCAAAGAGATTTGCAGAGCTAGTTCATAATTCCAGGGCTTTTTTCCAATAAATAGGCCAGATTAAAAACCCTAATCTTCGAAAGAAAGACACTTAAATAAATCTTAAACTTGTTGTAAATTCTGTGTCTACTCCAGATTTGACACTGGTTACTAGTCCACTTTCTGTTAGTAACTACTTGGTAGGAGTTCCTCTTACTCTGGACTTCATGACTTGTATTCATCGACTGAGAGCTACCATCCCCACACACCAAACTGAAGGGAGAGAAGACACACAGGCAGAGTCACCAGAGGCATCACAGCAGGATGCAAGGAGCAGGACGCTCTTTAGAACATGAATTATAGTTAAGAGACATGCTTCAGCCACACACCAAAGAAGCCCCAGGCCAGCTTTGGAGGTATTTATTTAACTATTCCTTTTTAAGTATCACTGATAAAGAAGTTAAATTTTTTAGAACACACTCAGTTCTCCTTAATCATTAAATCCCATACCTAGTGATAGAATGCATTTATATTTTGGTAAGAGTGTGTACAATATATATTGAAAATTAAATTGAAAATCAATATCTACAGGTACACCATGAATAATCATACCATACCTTTCTCAGATTTTACCAGGGGTCTCTCAATATCTGTTACTATCCTATTGTTTTGACATATACTTATGGAGTTGCATATTATATATTATATTCCAAGCGTGAAGAATTGTAGGCAACTCAGTGATTTCAATAGGAAAGCAAAGTAAGTGACTTGTATGTTATTCCAACTTCCAAATCAAATCTGTGCTCAAAATCATGGTACACTTAAGTTTCAATTTTCTACAAAATTCTTCACTTCTTTGTTGGTCAAGCCAAATAGCTCCTGCTGAATAGTGAAACTGATATTTGACTGTTGTCTGTTTATCACATTCAGGTATTTTTTTTTTGTACGTTGGATCCATCAGGTTCATTATTTATGTAGTTATGAAATAGTTAAATCAGAGTCCTTGAAACTCCCCTGATATATATCCTAAAAGCATCACTTAGAGGAAGAAATGTCTAAAAGATTTAGGTCTGTTCTCTCTCCCAGTACGAAACCATAATACCAAAGGTATTAAATCAACACAGCTTGCCAGAGCCCTAACTGAAAGCATTGTCCAGAGAAGGCACTGGGACCTAATGACCTTCTCCCTGAGATTCAGTCTCACCACACACCCGGGGTCATGGCATTTGGAGGCAATTATTTTACCACTGGTAGGAAACTATTCTCTCTCTGCTAGGTGACTTTCCCCCAGGAGCACTTTAATTTATGTATGTAACCCATGAACCACAAAACTGGTACTGAAGGATTACAGTGAGAAGCAGAACCTCTCCTAGACTGCATTTTTATTTACCCACACCCAGACTGATTTTCACTATTTTCACTATTTTTGAAGTCGTGCTATCCTGCATGGGTGAAAGAATCATAAAACCTTGCAAAAGCTCACCAATAGAATATGAAGAGTAAAGAAGATGATTTGTAGATGTTGCAAAAGATGTAACAGTGATGCTAAATACCAAGAAATAAAAAACAGTGATAAGAACCACTATAAATTAATGTATTTTTCTTTCACAACTAACCAAAATATTATTCTTGTTATGCAATTAGTCCACTGTCATAAAATTACTTATAAAAATGTTATCCAACTGCTGTGTGTAAGCGTAATTTGCAGTTAGTTGAGAATGCCTGTATTTTAAAGCTTAAAGGAGTTTGATTTCCGAGACCACATCCTAAAAGGTTTGTCATGACTTTTTTCTGACACACAGAATACTGAACATTCTACTCAAATAAGAGGGTTTATGTCTCTGTTTGCATTCTCTGGCAAAAGTTAGGAATACATCTTTGAGAAGAAGTGCTTGTACCCTTACTTTTCTAAACCAGATTTTTCAATACCTCACAAACTTCTGACTACAAATGCACTGTAAATAGATAATAGTTCTCCTATAACAGTGATTTCTGGATAAACTGACCCCAGCATTCAGTGAGAAACATAACTACAAATAATGAAAGTATGCAGAAAAGTGACTAGCATTTTCTAAAACATTTTATCATGTTTAAATCTTCCACTATTCTCAGAACATTATTGCATATACCACAGTAATGACTGCTTACAAACAAATATTAAGCCCCTTTTACATGATCTGTAAAAACATCATGCTGTGCTGTAGTAACACCACTTAAATCAGTGAAGTTCATTCCTAAGGAGTGAAGCGAATAAACACTGTGTATGGATTTGGAGTCATACTGACCTAAATAATGCTAAGACTACATCTATGCAAATGAAATAAATAGTGCTAGGGCATGAATCCATGTCCTGGAACTGTTTATTTTTTTTTTCTTTTTCTTTTTTTTCCTGAAGTATAAAATCTCAGGGCGATCCTTGACACTCTTTTGATCTTGGCTACTTGACCAGCCATATCCCAGGGGTTTCCCAGGCAGAGTTAGGGCACTAGCCCAGCCTGGGGACCAGTCCCAAGAGGCAGTCTGGCTGCAGCCTGTGCTCGGGGTCTAAGGGAGCTTAACCATATGGAAGTGGCCATGCTTAGCTGGCCTCCAGGCTAGAGGGAGGCCTTGCATCATTCAGTTTATTCATAAAAAACATAGGCAAGGAGAAAAAAAATGCAGAAATAGAAAAAAAAAATAGAAACAACAACAAACGTTCACAATTAGTCTCCCAACAGTAAACATTCCCAATTAGTCTCTCATTATTACTGGAATAAAAGAGACAAACCCTGACAAATCTGTTCTCTTGTGTCCCTGGGGGATAAACAGAAGTGAGTGGCCAGCTTCTGCCTACAACTGTGCTGGGGATTTACACTGTGCTTTCCATATTGATCCAGTGCACCGGTGCTGATAGACCTCTGAGTCCTGAGGCAAGCTGTCTCCTCCATAAGCACTACTTACTGATACATGTCAAGTCACATAAACAACACATATTCAACTTGAATTCCTGAAACAGTAAACTAAGTAAAATAGATTTATTTTCAGTTGGCCACTAAGTGTCTTTTAAACATACAACCTGAGCCTAAATGCAGTTTGGTCAAAGGACATTTTCCTCTTAAAGTTGTTAAAAAGAAACACCTGATTTCCCACTATTTTCTTTAGTTACGGCAAAGAGATACTTCACTCTTCCTTTCTGTTATCATCTGAAGTCCGCCTCAATGCATGAGCTGTATTCAGGAATAAAATAATAAGCAATCCTCAACTACTAAGTGCCCTCCCAAGAAAGCACCTGATTACCTTTCCAATACTTCCACTTTATCCAATAGACTGAAAACATGATCTACCCAATGGTGTGTGCTCTAGAACTGGGCAAAAAGATTTCTCCCACTAGGAAAAATGTTTGAAGCTTGTGAAATTCTTCTTGGAAATTGCAAAAGGAAGTTAAAATCTTAACAGTATAGAAAGGAAAACATTTTGATTAGGGACAAATCAAGAGTCTTGGGTCAATATTTTCGGGATTTTTTCCGGTTCTTGGTGTTTGTTTTTTTTTTTTTCCTTATTTCTTATCAAAAATCTCCCAATAGATGGTATGGACAAAATATGTATCTTTAAATACACATATGATCACAACATACAGAAAATGTATGAAAACGTCTTTTTTACAGATAGCTTTGGTTTCAAGGAACTTTTATGTCTGAAAAACATAAATTTCAAAGAAATTTCAACCAACTTCAAGTTTTCCATGAGAGCTGACTGAAATATCTTCTAAGACAAGATTTTTTTAATGAAAAGTTTTGATCCATTCGGAAGTGACATTAAAACCAGATTTTTAAAATTTAATACAGAATATTTTCAAGGCAGTTAATAAAGAAGCATTAATCAGATATATTTACTTTGTGTAAAATAGCAAATTGTTTGAAAACTTAAAAATATTTTTATCCCTTTTTTCCTTCTCTTTTTTTTGCTGAAATTCTTCCATGCTTCTCCAACAAGAAAAGTAGAAAAGTGACATATCTTTGAGAAACTTATATGCTATTTGGTTCTGAAACAAAGCAAAAATTTCCAGTTTGCTTTGTTACAGAAGAAGTAAATTGACAAATCTGAATGACAGATAAATCTTGTTCAATCCATCTTTGTTAAAGCAAATAATTCCTATTCAGTGATAATGCTGATAAGTAAAGTTTCTGTCATGAAATTCACCTTCTGTTATTTCTTACTGTTAAGTTGTGTAAGGTGGAAGTATACAAAAATGTCTCTGAAGCATCTACACCATCAATAGTCTCCTTGATAGCCTCCAGGAGAGAAGCAAAGGCAGTTACAACACTGCAGGTCTGACATATAAGGAGGAAAGAGCTCTTGATTCATGTTCACCTGGATCTACCTTACTAGCAGCCAGGGAGCAGTGCTGGAGAAACTGCTGGGAAAGCAACCACAGAAATGAAAGATGTTCTTAGACAGATCTGAATGAAAGACTGGGTTTCCATTTTCTGAAGTTGCACAATTCACCTTCTTGAAGCCTGGGTTGTTTGGCCTTGGTTCTATATCTGAAGGAAACTAAATTCATTCTTAGGTCAGAAACCATTGAATCTAGGATACTGAGAGAGAGGTTAGCAATGTCAGTTGTGACTGGAATTGTTTGGTACATGCAAGCTGAGAACTTTGAATCCTAGAAGGAATTTTCTCTAATTCTCCTCAACTCTTTTCTATCTCCGAGTAAAAACTCTGCAATTGGTTAAAAGCTTATCAGTCATATTTTCAATTTCAGAATTATTTACCAAAAAGATTATAATAGATTATTTTAGCCAGATTGTGCATCACCATTCAGGAATGTAATTTTCCACTAGAAGATAAATAAAAGTATGTTGTTTGGCTATACCAATAGACTCCACATTTATCGACTTTTTTCCTACCGCAAATCTGTTTTACTTTACATTGGAGATTAATCCTTTTACAAGAGTCAGGAATGTGAAATTAGAAATAGGAAGGATTTGCTGCCACCTCTGACATTATTTATACTTATACAGCAGTTACAAATATGAGGACATGCAGCAACAAATTATCTGAAATAATTTTCCCCAAATCTTACTTCTGACATACAAAAGTTATCTCCACTCATTCCAGTCAACTGCTTTCCAGCATCAAAAGTTGATATTTAAAAAATGGTATATCTACATATAAATAACATTGTGCTGTATTAAGTACTCCTCTGCTCTACTATCATCTTCCATCTTCCTGAAGCTCCACATTACATTCACTGATAATCTTTCCTAGTTCTTCAATGTAAGATTATAGTTGCTTTTTCAAGTCTTAACAGGAGGATCTTGACTATGATTTTAGATGACACTAGCCTGTAGCTGGTAAAACATCTTTCAGATTCATGTTTTCTCAGGACATAATGCAACATTGGCTTCAGACACTTAAGTGAAGATTCATTTTGTTTTACCCTTTTTCAGGATTCAGTTACTTTTTTTTTTTTCTTTTGGTAGCACTGGCTATTATTTATAGCTTTGGGTTTAAAACATTCTGCAGGAGAACCATTGGACCCTGCTGTTTTACCTTCAGGAAACAGTCTAACCATTCTCAGCTATTAATTGTGCTGTCATATATTCCTCTCTATTTTCATAGGCAGAAGGGAAGAACAACCAACAAATCCCCGCTGGGGTGAGGAAACCAGACAGTAACAAAGTAGGGGATTATAGAGATCTTGATATTAGGGATATTAGGAAAAAAAAAAAAAAACACAAAACCCACCAAACAAACAAAAAACTGTACATGTATACACAAATAAATGTGTATACAAATACGCACAAAATCTCCTAAGGCCATTCGGATTTCCAACATGGGAAATGGTTATTTTTTGGCTTTTGTCTTCTTTTCAAGCTCCCCTCTTATCAGTACATCAGCTTTAGTTACTTCTCCCGTAGCCAGAACTTGTTCCGTAACTCAACTTACGTGATTTTATTTTTAACCTCAGTTGCATTTATGTTTTACTTCCGTCTTAAGGGCCTTTCATAAAAGAGTGTATTTTTCCTCCCTTAAAAAACCCCAACAATACACATCTTTACATACTTTTACTTCATTTTGCCATGTCTTCACCATTTCCAACTTTTTTAATAGATTCATTTAGGTTTTTGCTAAACTCAGTTGTGTCCATATCTGGAAAAAGTCATACCTTCTGGAGTCAATAGTATCTGGTAATAGAAAAAGCCAAAACCAAACCTGCCTGCGCAGAAGCCAGGATCCAGTGTAAATGTGTTTCCACTGATGTAAACTGACTTATCTCCTGTGAGATGCTAGTTCTCTAATGCTGTCATCACAGCAGCAATGGCAGGTTGCAAAGGGAGGTTTTGATGTATGTTGAAAGTCCATCAGCTAGTGCAGAAAGTTTACATGCTGCTGAGCAAGCTTAAGTACTTGTAGAGGACAAATCCCTTACTCATTGGCTCAGTTTCCACTTTATTCTACATAGGATTAATCCATTGTCATTAAAATTGTCTTCATATAGTTTTAAAGAAGAATGGCATATATATATATTATAAATTGGTTTATGAAGTCCTCCTGCTAACCATTTTTGGTATTTGCAGGCTTTTTTAAGCAATTTGTGCTGTAATATAAAATCCTGTCATTCCTTCGTAGACTCTGAATGCATGTCTGCCGTAATATGGTCTAATAGTTTTATTTATGACAGTCCTTTGGAGACTCCAGAAACTGTGTGCAGCCAAGATTGTTTGAGCCATTATAATATAAGATTGTATTACAGTGATTTGAATGGATAAAGTTTCTTTCATCTCCAAAAGAGAAACAGATTGATAGACACTGTTCTGTAACATATTAGGACAAATGTGCTACTTCAATCCCCCAGACAGAGGGCTGTATCTTCTCAAACAACACTGTTGCAAGCAATAAGATGCATAAGGACTAAAGGTACTAGTGCATAAAAAGTACAGGAATTACCTTTTTTTTTTTTTTTTTCTTTCCCCAGTGTGAAGTATTCTACATGAACTCAGGTACCTTAAAAAAACCTCAAAAATGTTTGGGGATATTCAACTGTTTAAATATGGGAGCATTCCTTCAATTTTTCTCCTTGAAAAATGGCTGCCTTTTACAAAATCGGATATTAGTTCCTGACATTATATTTAGAGTTCATTTTGTGGTAGTTCCTTATAAACGTCACCCTTCACATCTTATCTATAAAAGTTAAATTTGATTACCAATATAAAAAATTACAGCGATGCAACTCTTTCTAAAACAGTTAATAGCTTGCAGGTCTTCTAAAGTAGACCAAAAAAAACCCCCAAAAAAGTAGAAACATTTAAAGTTTTTGCCCTGGAAGTTAAAAATTAAAGTTCTCTAATGCTGACAATATTTTATAACTTCATATTATACACTTGAACAAACTTGGGAAAATTATTACTTTTCATGGTCATTGATCATGAAGGAATCTTTGTTCAACAAAACAAGTGATTAGGTCCCTTTGAGGTCAGCACATGCTTAAAGACTAATATTTATTTAATGGTTTTGCTGATGTGAATCTTTCTGCAATTACCATTTCATCTGATTGTGTTAACAATGCACAGTAATGCTTGTTTGTTCAGGAAGAAATTTTGTGCAGACTTGTAATACTTGAGAAGGTGTGCAGAGCTAACTACTTATGCAACAGGAAAGAAGTACTATTAAGTGTTATTTCTGAGCTGGGCAAAACAAGTGCATAAATAATAGAGAAAAACACACTATCAGTAGCAAATAGTGTCTGGCCATTTGCCTTAAAAGATTAAAAGTTCTGTTCTTGATATTGTGGTGTTGTTTTTTTTTTTTAATTTGCATGCTTTTGTATTCTGAACTCAAACTAAACTAAACTAGTTTTTCCTGTATATCCATCTTATTTCATTTAGCCAGTAGCATATCATTTCAATCTGCATGCTTTTCTAGGGAAGATCATATTGTCAAAGAAACATCCTGACTGAAGAGAAAACTGAACACACACACACACACACACACACACACACACACACACACACACACACACGTGCGAAAACAAAGTGCAGTTGAGACTAGACATAGGCCAGTAATTGATATTTTAAGTTGCATGTGACACTCTTTCCTTGTTCTGTTGCACTGCATTTAGATATTGTATGGCTCTCCAGATAGGCGATGCATAATTTTACATACCATCTGCTTTACATGCCAGGTTCCATATGTACAATGTATAACCTAAACCCAATATTTTGATTGATCTGAGCTACAGTGGAGGTTTTTGTTCTTAAATTGCTGGATATAAGAATACAGTCCTAAATAAATTAACTGACGAATATGTTCTCAGATTAACAATCAAATTTATTTTGAAAAAGTTTTTAAAGTTGTAATAATTACAAAATTCAGGTGACTTTCAACAATCCCACTAGTATTGTGTCCTAGATTCAAAGAGACTGGTAAACACTTGCTACCATTCACTTAACAACCGCAGCAATACAACAGCATAAACGGGTTTCAGAACCAGGCAAAGGACAGCAAATTTGCAACAGACTAGAAAAAGGTATATCTGAATAAAGATAAATAAACAGCACTTATTCTTTGAAACAGGATGAGGTTTATAAAGATGCTAAAAGTGAGTAATGGATATTCAGCATCATCTCCTGGAGTCTTCTAACACTCTTATTTTCTGCCTTATTTCAAGCCCAAATGAACTCGAATCTTATATACTCTCCAGTCACATGGAAGCCTAAAAAACCTAACTTTCCATTTTGGAGATGCTGTCCACAAGAACATCTGCCTGCATCTGCATATGCACATGTGAAAATTAACTATTGGAACATCAAAATGAAAAGAATACAGACTTTCAAACCAGTGGCTCTCAGGACAAAACTGAAGATTTACGCAAATATATATCCTCACTTTCATAACTGCTGACTCTCTTCATCCAAGCAAGCAAAGAGGATTAAGCATTACTTTCGACCTTAAAAAAAACCGCCACCACTTCCCCCCAAAACAGTATAGTCCAAATTCTTAATATGGATATAATTACCATATTCTTCACGATTGACTTGAATTGGAAGAATTATCAACAAAAATAGATTGTGGTATTACAATGTGTTAGTAAACAACAGAGTGCCGAATATAGAAAGCAAAAAAACGCTCAAAGAAAATTTTTCTCCATGCAAAGTTCCAGAAAATATGTATCCTTCAGCTCCATTCATGCCAGATGAGAAAAGAAAAATTTGTATTCACAGGAAAATTGGAAAGAAACCTGTAATATGACATTTTAAAAAGGAGATTTCTGTCTTCCCTTTGTAATTGCAAGGAGAGAAGAGAAAACCAGTGAAGCACTTGTCCATTTTAAAGTTTTTTTTTTCCATTGTAACATGAACGTCTTAATCTGTTCACAGTTGAATATCAGTGGCACATACAGTTCAATTCAATGATAATTCTACCAGATGCCTACAGATAAAGTGAACAGGAGATGCAGCAGCCCAAACTTTTTTATACTTGCCCATTAGCACATACTTGTGCTTAGAAGGGAAACAGTATTGTTGGACCATAACTGAGAATGGTTCTTTTTCTTATCAATGTAATAGTCACATTCTTAATGGAGTATGGGTGTAATTCTGATACTTGACAAGTTGTTGACCACATGCAACATTTTCAACGTTCTTTCAACACTCAGATTTGAAAAAAAAATTAAAAGCATGTCTTCACACTTTCCTTTTTAAGGCATTCCAAGCAATTGAAAGTGGTTAGTCAGGTTACAGGAATAAAATTAGCTTTTGCCATTTGAATATCAATATTTTTCTTTGATGTTTGATTATAAATCAGGCTTCTCCCAATCTAAATACTGCACTGAACAGAGGATGTTCTGTGAACTAGAACTTCCATTTGCTAATGGACTTTTTTTGCATAAAATCTTCCTCACAGTCCATATGAATATGGGGATTTAAATTATTAATCAGAAGTATTCTTTCTTATTTGTACCTGTGTTGCAAAAGAGTTCTTAAAACAGGATCAGAAATTAACATACATTTAGATTTTCGTCCTTCCTGGGGGGAGGCTGTACATGAATTAAATGTTTATGCAACACCTTTCCTTACAAACTGTACTACATTTCTCTTGTTACTTCTCTTTTGAACCTTTCTGGGCCTGATCCACAGGCCACTGAAGTTAATGGGAGCACATCCAATTGTCTCAGTGGTCTCCCTGTGTTTCCAACTCTTTAGTGAGAAAAAAAAAATACATACAGCACTGGATAATAATGTAGCAATATTTTATAATGTTTGTGGGTAAAACAATGGGCTTCAGTCCACCTTGATATCAAACATGTCATGAAATCATTCCAATATTTCTCTACTGCAAAGTGGGAATGAAAATCTAGATGTTTCTGACACAGTGCAGCTAAACCTCTTTGGTTAAAAAAGATATCTTTTAAAAATGAAGTTTCTTTTATACATGTCTCTCACTTTGCCATCTCTCAGATTTCTGCCCAGTCTCTTTCATTCAAAAAGTATTCAGTATTGGCCAGAACCTTCTTCCTCCGAAGTCAATTGGGAGTTTTGCCATTGACTTTAATAGGAGAGTTATCACACCCAGGACGATAAACCAGTGAGCAAAGATATCATTGTCAAAGTAGACATTGTAAAAGTAAGAAAAATATTTAAATTATGTAGAAAAAACCGCTCAAAAATCTCCAGCAACAGTCAGTTTTTATATACGTTTCCCACAAATCGCATCAGGCAGTCTAGAAGAACAAAAAGCCCTTTGCCCGACGTCCCTGGCATTTGTTAGCCGGAGTTGAACCCCGGCCTGAGAGGAGTCAGCCGTGCGCAAACCCCAACTAAGCAGAGCCACGCACTAATTTGACAGCAAACATTTTGCAAACATTAAGCCTTCCCTAAGGGACCAGCGTTTTGCCACCGGAGCCCGCTGTAGCGCACGGGAGGGAGCAGCCGGGACGGGGAGCGGGCAGGGAAGCTGCGGGCATCCTCTCGCCGCGCTGCCGGGCACCGGCCGGGGCTCCGCTCTCCTCCCCGCGCAGCGGCGCGCCCCGGCGCGCACCCCCTGGCTGCTCCCCTCCGCAGGTTAGGCGCCCAGCAGAGCTCCCTCTCTCCCCCGGACGGCGGCACCGCGGCTCCTGAAGCATCACACCGAGGCGGCAGCCCCCGAGGAGGTCGACAAAACCGAGTGGCGAGAAGCAGGGCACAGTCCCCGGGGCACCGTGCACTTCGCGCCCTACCCCCAGCAAGGCGCGGAGCCGCCGAGGAGGGAGCCCCCACCACGGCAGTGCACCCTCCACACCGTACCCGTCCCTGGGGCACCCCGGCGAGGCGCGGAACCCCATACTCACCGCCGTGCTGCAGGCAGCAACCCGCAGCGCAGGCGAAGTGCCCCCGCCCCGGCCGGTGCCCGCTGCGGTGCCCAGACCCCGTCCCCCGGCGCCCACATCCAAGCCCCGGCCGCGCAGCTAAAAGTCCTTCTGAGGTGCACCCAGAGAGCCTCTCCGCCTCCTGCCTCGGATCGCTGTCATCTCCCCTCCCCTCGCCCCCCCGCCCCGCGCCACCCCCCGGCGGGCGGCAGCATTATAAAGCGGTCCCTAACCTGTCAGATCACGCACCGGCAGAGGTGCCGGTCCTCGCCGCTACTTACCGGGCATCCTTCAGAGCGGCGAGCGGGCGGGAGCGAGGGAGGAGGAGGAGAGAGGGAGGGAGGAAGGCAGGGAAGGAAGGAAAGGAAGGATGGGGCTTCTGACGGGCTGTGCGGCGCTGCGCTGCGCTGCTCGGCAGCCTGGGCAGCTCGGCGGAGTGCTGCGAGTGAGTGCCTCCGTGCGTGTGTGCGCGTTGCTGGACACAAGCGAGCGGAGACTCAGGCGCCGAGGGGCGGCGGGAAGCGGCGGGGGAGTTCAGGGGGCGCAGTCCGCGCAGCGCGGTGCGGCCAGGTGCGGCCCAGCGCGCCCCCGGCCCCGCTGTTCCCCGCTGCCCCCCCCGCCCCGCCGCCGCGGCGGGAGCTGCCGGGGAAGGGGTTGGGGGAGGCGCGCATCCTCCCCGGTGGCACACGCACAGCGAGCGGGGGGTGAGGGGCAGCGGGAAGGAGGGATTAAAAATAATAATTAAAAAGCCTAGTCACCAGGAAAGGAAAGAAAAAAAAAAAAAAAAAAAACAGCAAAACTCTGTTTTTACTTCCCGGCCGAGGTTTGAGCCCCCTGCCCCAAAGCTGCGGTCCCGCGGCAGCGGCGCGCTCCCGCCGCGCCCGGAGCCGCCACCGCCCGCGGTGCAGCACGGCAGCAGCTGCCGCTGCCGGTAGCTCCCAGCTGAGAGCCGGAGCCTCTCCCCGCGCACGCAGGAGCACTGCCTCCCTCTATCCCTCCCTTCTTCCCTCCCTCTCTCCCAGCCCGCTGAGGCGGGCAGCGCAGGCAGGTGCTGCTAGCTCGCCCTGCGGCCGAGAGAAGGGCAGGGCAGGGCCCTCCGCCGGCGCTGCGCCGGGCGCAGCGGTTTCACCGCTGGCAGCCGCCGGGCTCCCCCGGGCACCGGGGCGGCGCTGGGAGGCTGCACCGGCCGGGACGCGGCTGGAGGCGGGGAAGCGAGGGGCGGAGTGGGGGAACCGGCTGCCCCCGAGAGCTGCCGGTGGGCCCCAGGAGCAACGGCGGAGGAATGAGGAAGCAGCGGGGAGGGCTGCTGCTCACCTTCTGCATGAGCGGAATGACCTGCAGAAGAGGACCGAGGACAGTTTCTTGGGGGAGAAGGGGGGGAGCTAGCGGAGAAGGGAGGGAAGGCATAATTATAACAATCACACGGAAAGGGGAAAAAAAAGCAACATGCACACCAAAAAAGCCTGTTCTCGGGAGAGAAATCAGAAATAGCCACAGCAGCATTGAAAGTTGCTCGCTTTGTGATTTGCATTATAACGCTGCGGCTGCTGCCTGTCTCCTCCGACAGTGTACCCAAGAAACATGCAAGATGGGAGAGAGGGAGCTATACACTTTTTGTGTGTTTTCCCCTCCTGATGCTAGTTCTCTCTCTATCTCTTTCTCTCTCAAAAAAAATCACCAAAAACCCCACCCCCAAAATCAAACACACGCTTGCTGGAGAGGTGGTTCCAGGTAGCAATTTCTGAGTTGCAAGTGGAGTTTGCCGGGAGGAGGGGAGGGGGCGCGGAGGTGTGAGAGACCCCTGGAAGCGCTCCCCCTGGGTTTTTGGGCCCTAGGGTTTGCCACCGCGGGGACTGGCCGGGGCGAGGGCGTGGACGCTGCTGCCCGCCGTGGCACCCCGGGGGCGGCAGGAGCCCCGCGGGCAGGTAGCGCCCGGCAGCGGAGGAGCCGGGCCCCAGTGCCTTGGAGATACCCGGGGTGCGCCGCGCAGCTGCTCGCCCACAACAAGCGGGCGCGCAGTGGCCCCGCGCAGGTTGCGCCGGTCGGCGCGGAGCGGGCCGGCGGCCGCGGAGGGCAGCGCGGCCGCGGAACGCAGCGCCCCAGTCCGGGGGCACAGGGCGCCGGGGAGCGCGGGAGGGCGCCGCCTGCTTTCCCTGGCTCCTCCCTCGTATGGAGTCAAGATCAGTGATAAGTGATGCTGTTTTCGGGAAAAAAATTGATAAAACCTAACTTTTATTTACCAACAATTCATGTCCTGGTGAAAAAAAAAAAAAAAAAAAGAAAGCACCCGACCTTAGCCCAGATTACACAGTAAAATTTATCGAGCCGGAGGTAGCATGGCTGTTTGCCAGGCCTACAATCCATTAACCTCTTTAGCTCATTGTTGGCAAGCAACAATAGCACACGATCAAATACTTATATTTTAAAGACAAGCCATTTTCTTTTCATAGTAAACTCCCCTCTCATGTTGCAATTAAAAAGGGTATCTTCAATAATAAAAGTAATAAGAAAGAAATATACTGTGGGTTTTTTTGCTACTCTGTGTTCATTTTATGAGTAAAAACATTGTGCTATGCTTAAGGCAATATGTACAAAGGTGGACAGCAGCATATGAAAAATTCTTACTTTTTAACAAGGAATTTGGTTCGTTGTAATGTCACCATTTAATTATATATAATTTAGAATGTGTGTCTCATTTAAAGTTTTGATTCCAGTTCTTTTACAGAGAGAAACCAAGCAAAACTCAACATAATCAAAATTAGAGTATGAAAACAGGATATATAGGGGACTTTTTTCCTTCCATGTATGTTATAGATACACATATTTGTATATGCACTTTAACCTAAGTACATTCTGCTGGAAGTTATATATCCATACATAAACGTGTGTGCATGTGTACATGCCATATAGATATATATACCCATAATATAAATAACAGTATTCAAAATCATTAGAAAAATTAGTATAGAAATTTAGTATAGAAAAGAAGCAGAGCTAAAAACACAGCTCTCAACCCCCTGCTGAGTGCTATAAAAAAATACTACCACTTGGAGGAGAAGTCATAAAATCATTGATACAGAAAGAATATGAAAGTTATGCCTCGCACCTTATTCTTTACACAAGCAACCTAGTGAATAGAAATGCATCTGTGGAAAAATGGAACTACAAACTTTTCTGGGTTTTGTTTGGTGCAGGACATTTGGACATTAGGCTGTGGTTTCAATAGCCATGTTCCAAAATATTTGTTTTGCAAAGTCCACATTCAGAGAAGTTGAATATGTCACTGCTCAATTGATCTGTCTGGTCTGGGATTGGAAGATAACATGTGCAAAAAGATGACTAATCCGCTGAGGATCTGGGTAAAGGAACAGGAAAGGTGACGGGGATGGAGAGTAGGGCTAGTTGGGTGACAACAGTGAATATAAGAAGCTGGTATGTTACCAGGGGAAACTAGGCCTGGAAGCAAAATGCCATTTAATGTGGAGAAGACAGCATGAAAGAAGACCTCTATCTCCTTGCTCATGGCCAGGCTGTGCTGTAAAACACATCCCATTACTCTTTAGGGGATGAGGGCTGTAGGATAACACCTACATCCTCTCCAGACCTTCACACATTGCTTCTAAATCCTCTGTTGCTTGGGAAAATCCTCCCCCAAAAAAACAAACATGAAACTCTGGGACTCACCCACTTCCTAAAGGATCTTTTTTTTTTTTTTTTTTTCCAAGGAGGAAGGTTTTAGAGGTGGTTTTTTCACCCTGACCGACTCCTCAGACACAGTCAGCTGGCACTATGGCATCTTAGCCCAAAGAGAGAAAGGCCCAGACCCTTTGCTGTCTATTGTATGGTTTTAATCTGAGAAAATGAAATCTTGATCCCATTTTCATTAAGATCAGTAACAATATCAAGAATTTACTGATACATTTGCAGAACATTTTGAGTGCATGAGACTGCCTGGCTTCAAGAGCAGATGTTTGGGATGGGAGAGAGATGTAAATCTACTCTGTACAGTGTTAAATTTAGGCTATATTTCAACATATTTTGGCAAGGGTAGTCATTAATAGCTGAAAAATGAATGAGTGCTTATTGCTACTGTAGGGACTCTGAAAAATATTGAAAGTAGGTAGATTTCATTGCTTTTTCACTATGTTTTCCTCGCTAAGGCCAAAGTGTTTTCTCCTTACTTGGGAGTTGCCTATTGTAATACGGGAGAGGTACAGAGCATCACACATTGGTCCTTCTTTGCATGTATTGTGTAGAATAATCACACTGATATTAGCAGATGCAAAACTGTGATGTTCCTAGCTATTCAAGTTTACTGTCTTTCACATGGTACAAAAATAGCTGATATTTGGTAGCCATTATTTTCAGAAAATACAAAGTTGAGCCTGCTGTTCTTTAATAAAGTTTTTTTTTTCCATTTATTTTGTTTTTCCACTGCAAGGTATATTATCCAATAGCTTTATTGTATTCATTTTCAGTACTGTAACTTGAAGAAGTTTGTATCATTTATTACAAACAGGCTTTGATAATAAAATAATAAACAAAACCTGTCATTCACTGCAAAAAAGCAAACCCAGCAACAATAGATAAGAATGGTAAGATTTAAATGCCTGGCCTTTAATACATTTGCTATATGGCTGCATTGGCTTGTAATCTCATTGACCCCTTTAAACCAAGTGAGCTTTTTGACAGCCTTTTTTCTAAGAAAGTCAAAATGATGGAGAAAATTACACTGATTGGTACAGGATGGCTACTCTTCTTATATAAGGGTAAGGAACCAAGATAGTAACTTGAAATGGTGGTGGTTTGAGAAAATATGAAAGTGAGTTCACTAGCTAACATCCGACCATTAAAAGCCATGCTGTTTTGTCACGCACAGATACATGGTCTTAGTTGTTAAAAAATATTGTAGCTAATAGTAATAAGAATATATTCTGCCTGCATTTTCAGTTTAAAATTCAAGTTTCAGTAACAGTTCTGGCAATTAGGGTGTTGCTTTATTTGGTGAACGTCTAGTCTGTCATAGAGGTACATTTTATGTAATTATATCCCAATTTTTCAAATTTGCATTCTGTTCCACGGGAAGTGCCTCGTACCCCAACTTTTTATTAATTTGTGGCAGGTTGCCTTATTTTTTGGAAAAAAAATTGCCCTTCAAGAACTTCATAAAAAGTTAAGGCGTTTAAGGAGCTCACCGGGTTATGTACACTCATATATCACAGTAATAGACATAATTTTTATTAAATCTAACCAATATACTTCTGTTAGTTTGGAACTAGCTGTCACAACCCACTAAAAACATGCTTCACTGAATCAGTAAATACTATATTTTTGAGCTGTCTGCATATTATTGACTTTTCTGGCTTCTGCAAAGCATTACAACAGAAGTCCCTTCCCCCCATTGTTTTCATACCAGAAAAATCAATTCGAATCTTAGATATACAAAGCAACAAAGGTAATCTAACCTTGATATATTTCAGAATTCATGCCATATCCTTTTTTATTTTGTTGAAGCTCTGCTTTGCAGGCTTATCTGCAGCACCTGAGAGTTTTGACAACTCTTTTAAAATATACAGCAAAACATAATAAACCATAATAGGCTGAGAGGTAGCTTTTTTAAAATCGTAGTGAAATGTGACTAGCATGTTGAAGAGAGATTTTCATGTTGGGGGAAAAAAATACAAAAATACTAGGCTTAGAATAAAATTCTGCCTTCAAATGTCCATGCACGCCTACCTTTTGGAAGAAAAAAAAATATGCAAAAACCTAACATTAATTTTAATAGAAGATCAATGGATATGTGCAGAGTTATTTGTTCATTTGGCACCCATACTAGTCATCATTTTCACAGGTTTATGGTGTTTTTACTGCTCTGTTCAGTTCCAAACTAACATAGGAGGCCTACTGACTTTTGTTTTCAATTCAGATAAGCACTGACAAAATAGCTGAGGTTTGCATATAGGAGGAATAACTCTCAGCTATTTTACTGCCCCTTCCTGACACTGCCATTATCTTACATTGCTTTTAGCTTCTTATAAGTTTGCTCAGCTTCAGTGATCCAATCTGAAATTCTGTATGCTGGAACTCTATCTCAAGCTGCATGTTTTTAGCATACCCCCCAAAATGGCTCAGCTATCCCTGAGAATGAGGTTGAAGGACGTTATTTTGTTTTATTTCTTGCTAATGCATTCATATTAAGACTGAATTTTTAAGAACTCCAGAACCTGCAGGTAATGGAGAAGAGACCTGTAACTCGGCAGGGTGATAAGTATTAATTTAGCTGAGGACTGCTCAGACTATTCCTAGAAATTACTTTAAATTTTTGCAGTTCATAAACATTTGGAAGTTCGGTTCACACATGCTAAGTAGTATTTTGTTAGAGTTAAGCAACTAAATGCATATGTTTAGCCATTCTCCAACCAGTTATATTCAGATGTTGCCTGGTTTTGTCGCTCCTAGTGCTGTTCTTAAGCAAGAAGAGTTGTCTTTGCTTTGCTCTTCATTTGGTTAGAGCCAAAGCTGCACTGAGAAGGAGGCTGGTTCAACTGAGCACAGGAATGCAAGAAGACTTCCTGGGATTTCCTGGGACTGGGGAGCTGGCAAAGATGAAGTGACAGGGATTTCAATGGTAAAAAGTATGGGACAAAGGTCTGAGACCTGGGAGGAACTGGGAAGGAAGAGACTGAACTCAGATGACTAAGTGTCAGGTGCAGGAAAGGAGTCTGGGAAGAGGCAACGGATCCACCTTTGGGGCAGTAAGATGGGAAAACTACGTGAGGAGTTTATAATTTTGGATATGCTGATAAGGAAAAAGAAGAAATCAAAATACTGAAGTCTGTAGCTGGCTAAGTGAAAAAAAGTCAGGTGGAAACAAGACAGTGAAGATGTGAAGACGAGAATGAAGTCCCAGAAGTGGGAGAGAGTGAGACAACTGGAATAAGACATGAAGGCAGAAAAAGAAACAGAAAAGTCTGTATAATACTAGAGCATACTGCTGTGCAGATCTTGGAAGTGAACCAACCATTCCAAACCTCAGCATTTTGCCGTTATCAATAAATATATGTGAAACCTGTTGGCAAAGTATGCTCCTCACTCTCCTCTGGTGCTGTTCTACACAAGGGGTGACCATCTGTTACCATTGTCAAGTCTGATGCTAGCTCTACTGGCATAAACATATCCTGGAGGTCTCACTTCCCAACCTCAATGTTGAATCTTGTTGTTATCAGGCCATTTTTTGAAATATTTATGTTCATTCTTCTCTGAAGAATATAAAAGGCGTGGGAAATGGAAAGGAAGAGAAAGAGAGAGAGGAAGGAAAAGGAAGAAGGGGAGCCTCTAATACTCATGACAATAAAGTGTGGCTGTCATGTATCAGGCAATGCTAGAACTGAAGTCACCTTTACTAACTCTATTTGTCTTCTTCTCTACCTGTGGATATACATTATAATACAGTTTAAAATTATAAAACCATGTACTGTTTTTTCTTCCATCAATATAGGACATCTATCACTGCAGAAGATAGTCATGCTCAATGACTAAGCAGCTGTATAACGTTTAGTTTTATTTTCATTGGTCTTTGGGCAGATCAGACACTTTATACCAATTTATTCAAACTCTACTGAGAAAAAAAATATTAATTTCGTCTTCAGAGGATTTTCTCTGATATCAGTCAATATGGCATCTGCATACCTCACACATGAATATTAATTTACTTTCACAATGCTTCCGTCATTCCCATTGAAGAGGCAAGAACTGAGACATCACAAAGAAAGCAAGAGTATCCACCAATTTTGAGTGTAAATGTAAATTATCTAGGAATTAGCATTTTACTTTTTGAAAGGCTATCGTGTACTCACTTCAGCTGAGAGATGAGCACTTCTACAAATGAGACCCAGGATTTTAAGTAGGGCATCCAAAAATAAAATAGTCATAACTTGTGAGGTGAGAAATAAGTGAACAGTTCTGTTTTGGTGGCTTTTCCAGTTTACCTGGAACTTTCCAGCAATGCAAGGGGGTAGTATCCTGTTCTTCATGTCACCATTCAAATGGTTTAAGAATGAAAAATTCATTGAAATGCATGCTGAAACTTCTTTCACAGTATATGTTCTAAAACTTAAGAAAAAAAAGGCAGAGAGAAAACAGATGACAACATTGTTATGACATGTTCCACTTTATCCCCAGAGTTAAGTCATCCTGTGTGCTGATGGGGAGAGGACCCGCAGAAACGAATAATATCTTAGCAACCCATGTATAAGCTAAACTGGAACCCACCTATGCTTTAAAATTATATCATTACTGAGTATTATTTCTTCAAGCATAGTGAAACTCTATATCCTAGAATAATCTGCTACTTAAAAGTTTGCTGAACATTTTTTTTGGAGTCGAACTGGAAAAGTTTTTCTACTACCTAGAAGTTCCAACAAAATTTCCAGCTTTGAAGTTGACAGCCCGCTTCACTTTTGGTGCTATAATCTCATTTTGAGCACTTAAAATATTGCACTTATAGGGGGAGAAAGGATCCAACAAGAGCTAGAGATGAGGGAAATCGTTTGGAATTCCTGGTAGATGGAAGATCTTCCCTCTTTCCCCAAGCTTTCTAAAACCAGCGATGCCAGGATAACCATTCCTGTTTTCTGATTTGGAATAAGCATTGAATAAAAAGTGAAATATGACTATTTCTTTCTTTATTGCTCACAACAAGAAATTTCTTTTGCTAAATTATGTCTTCAGAGAATTTCAGCGGGACATAAAATGTTATAGTTATTTTCAAGTTCATTTTCCACTAAATGTGAACACAAAAACCTTTAGCTTAATGAGGACTGATTGATATAAAATAGGAAGCTCCTTCTATGTTAAAACCCACAGGTGAGGACTTTTGTCTATGGGAAGTTTCGTAAGAATCAAAAAGTGAATATTTCCTCTGAGTTGCTCTTGTTGTCTAGGAACTTGTTGGCTCAGAACTGCTTTGCTGGATCAAGATAGACAATCACCTGATTCCTCTGTAATCCAGCCCCAGCCTAATTAAGGTTAGGACTGCGGGGAATAAAGCTAAAGACCCTGTTTTTTCCATCATTTTTGTAACCACCAGCAGTTTTCTAAGTTTACCGATTCTGTTGGAGCCACACTGCAGATTGCTGCTCTGAACTTTGAGTCATGTGCCTAATCCACAGATCTCGATCACAGTGGAGATACGCTGCAGAGCTGGGCCCTCTTCTGTACAGGATTTAGAAAATTCATCATGCGCATCTCGGCACCCTCTCCTTTTTGATGTGTTTTCCTTGTTTAACTGTTGATCCACAACAATGGACAATGGAAATAACTGAATTTCTCTTAGACTCTAGGTTTATGGAAAAAGACCAGTAAATATATACAAATATGTGTTGAATAATGTATTTCAAGAGCTGCCTGTGAGCATGACTGTTTACATTTACTTCCATATTTAACAGATTTTTTTTTGTAACAAATCCAAACACAGCATCACAGGCTTAGTAAATTTGCATTTCATGACACATGGAGCTGGCAGAAATAGAGGGAGATAAGTGGCACCTGCACTGCAGGTGACATCCTGCAAAGTGTGTATGGTCCTTCTAGATGCCATATTTAGACACTGGTGTACAAATTAATCTTAATCTTTCAAATCCAGTTTTGGTAATCTGATCTTTGATATTGTGCAATTTTCCCTTAAGAGACACACATTGCTAAATACATGGGTTCTATCTCAATACATTTAGGAATTACAGAACCATATATCAGCATTTTAGAGTAATTTAGAAACTCTGATGCCCCTAGAGTCTTGCTGGTAAGAATGGAAGGGACATGTGTCATGTATCCCATTTCTCTTCTGGCTAGGCATATGACAAATAACCCCATTCATAATGGGATTAAATCTACCCAAATATATTTTAAAAGCTTTCTCCTCATGTAATCTAACTGGAAAGCCACTGTAAAATTTGGTTGGTGTAGTGGCTAGAAACCTTTTTCATTTCCACCTCAGTATGTTTATGTCCACCTAAAATGTTTTTTTTTATTTCAGTATTATAATTCAATGAGCTCTTTGTTTTTGTGGTTTTGTGGGGTTTTGTTGTTGTTGTTTGTTTGTTTGTTGTTTTTGTTGTAATCCACTGATGTATTTATGGACCTCAAACACCTCTTTCTTTGCTTCATTTTTTCTATATATTTTCCTACCAGGAAAACAGTTTCAGGCTCATCCTGAAAACTTGGCATCTTTTCCTGTTTTCTTCCACAGCGTTCTCTGCACCTATTCTCTCTTAAGGTTGCCTTTCCTGACCAGGAAACTCAGTATTCTGTTGCAGTCGAGGTTTAACCGGGGCCTAGTGTAATGATACCAGTGCTGGCCTGTCTCTCATGGATTCTGCGGTACATTTTCAGTTTGCATTTACCATTTTTATGCTGCATCATACTGGTAGTTCATTCATTTGGAGACTGACTATCACACCCCATTCCTACAAAATATTTCCAGCTGATAAACCTCCAGCATACTGGAGAACTTTTTATTATTAGCTCCATGTGCATGACCTTGCATTTCAATCTAGTTCTATTTCTGTTCATCCAGATCTTTTGGTATTCAGTTCTGGTCTCCTCCGTCCTACCTTCCACATTCATGGCATTGGCAAACTTTATCATCGTGGATCTAAAACTGGGCCAGACTGAAAACAATAAACCAGGTGAGTTCTAAGATCGTGTTCTGAGGAAATTGACTTAGAACCACCTTGATAATACTGTCTGAAACATCTATGTGCTGTTGTCCCTAAAAATACATCTTTGCCAATTTTACAATTTTTCTATTAATTCTAACATTTTTTTCCAGATCTACTATATATACCTATCCAGTGACTAGATAGAAAAATGCACTATGTTGTCTGGGAAAAAAAGTTACGTTGTCAAAGAAATATGAATCTCATAATAGTTCTCAAAGAGAGAAGAAACAGTTTTCACATTGTTTTTATTTCAATGACAATATTTTTTCAGCTGTACTAAACCAACAACAAAACAAAACACCAAACCTATTTGTGGTTCCTTAGATATTCAAGCATAACAAAGCTTATGATTTTGATGCTAGAAGAGTTACATACTATATGATATGTGGCAGTTCTATGAAATCAAGACAATCCTTTCTGGTTCTCTATTTGGGGATGACTGTAGCTGTCTGAAAAACAGCTGAAATTTTCAGTAAGTTAGGCAAAACCATGGTCTTTCACTAAAATCCACGGGTGATTCACTGATTTCAGTGGAATCAAGATTAACTAGTAAGTCCCTTTTTGAAAAAGTGACCAAATCAAACTGGGTCTCTTGTCATAACAGTAGACAGAGGAGTCAGGGAAAAGATTAATTTCCCCAGGCATTTAACAAAAAGATCAATTGACTTTTGTTTTGTTTTGAAGAGCTCTAAAGCAGCTGCGATACAAAGAGTAAAAAAGATGTAGAAGTAGTTCATGACCTAGTCAAGAATCATGTACAATATGCAATAATTTTGTAAATATTCTCTGAAGTCCTGTAGGCAGGACTACTATGGTGGACAGTGATTATACAATGTTTCCATTGGATCTTTTTATGAATTAATTATGTGTCTCAGAACACACTTTTCATATAATGTAGGGTATGTGTTATTTCCTACCCATTTCCATTACATTTTCTGTCAACATAATTCATACACCTGTATTTCTTTTGCAACTGATCATATATATTGCATAGAGTTTGAAATGGATTATTAAAACATTCATGTATGTTGTATAATTTCTTTTGTACAAAGCTGCATGAACTGCCAGCGTTACCAAGTCTTGAAGAGGCTGGGTTTTTTTCTTGTTTGGTTGGTTGGGTTTTTTTTCCATAGCTCAGGCTCTCTTTTGTAGCTTTATACATATATTTCCCACAGAGAAACAAATGTTGTCATATTTAGCCTAAATAAGCATTTTAGCAGGCATAAATTTTGCTTATTCTTGTCAGAGCAAAATTAGATATTAATCCAATGCCAAACAGGCTTTACAAGAATATAATGCAGACACCAGATTGAAAAGTGCTTTTAAGTACTCCTGCACTATTTCCCTAAAGAGATTGGTCTCTTAACACACTGAAGGGGAAGAGCTATAGAATGCATAGTAGAAATACAGATAATATTTCTTCTCTGTTAATTTATTATGGTGAATTGGCATAATGAAGGATGACAAATAGGTCTTTTTTTTTTCATCCACACAGCGCTTCCCATTAAAATGTGAATGTTTTCTGTATGAGTGTCAAGAGTAACACATTTAATTACACAAAAGCCATGCATCATGTGTTGTGAATGTAATATGGAGCACAACAGAAAAGGTACTGCGTATTGCTGAGTAAAGTATTTAAGGGGTACCAGAGGCCTACACTTTAAAAGTGAGCCTGCAGTGCTTGACTCATTGAAAAAATGAATATTTTTTTCTTCTTAAAGACAGCAGTGGAAAAATTATACAAAGACTTTTTCTTGAGCTTTTTATGTCTCCTGTAGGATTGAAACTGTTGCTGCCATTACAAATTAGAGGTTGGTACACTGAAATATCCACACCTAATATATAACAATAACATGTTCTGTGTAATGTAATAGTATATAATGATATATATTCTGTTTCTAGTGTATGTATTATTCATAATTTTATATATACACATAAAAATTCTGAACACATATTAATATATATTTAGTAAAATATATCTAATTCAAATCTTCACTGAATTTGATGAAAGTAAAATGGACATGAATTCAGCCTTTTCATTTTAACTCCTTGTTTGGAAGCTCACGATGAAACTTCATAATTTGCCATGGAACTTCTCTAAAAGAAAAGTGATAGTCGTTAGCATTGCTCATTCAGTAAAAAGCATCTCTGTAAGCAGCTTTGCATTAATAAATTATAGTTAAAAAACCCCCATAATTTTTCAATGCTATATGAAGTTAAAGGTATTTGATATCTGTCTTTTACCAACAGGCCTAATAGAAACGGTGTCAAAATATAGGCAAGATTTCAATAGTTAAAGCATAGTTAGTATTGTCAATTAAGGCATTTTCTTATTTGATCTTGTTGAGCATGATACAATTTTTATTGCTTAAGTCCGAGAGGAAGTGAAAATTACCATATATAATGCAAAAATATCTCTGTGAACTTTGAAATAAATGCAGTCTTGAAAAAAAACTAAATACAACATAAAATAAATGTACTCATCTGCTGCTTGTATACTTCTGCATGACAACATTTCCATACGTTCCCTTTTTTTTGTTTACTTTTCTTTATATATCAAAGAATAAGAAAACAAAATCCGTTGGTCTGTTTGTTGGTTGGTTGTTCTTCATCTAGGCAAAGGTTTTTGTAAAGACTACTGGGACTTCAAAAATATACCTACCTGTGGATTAGTGAGCTCACTGAAGATCCACTTAATATAAGACCGCCCTAGGCAATTTTTCTTGTAGAGAAATTTTGCTAGGGTGCAGAGAACATTACTGACCTATTATTTTTACTGGATAATTTTTGCCCAGACTCAGGAGTTTCTACTCTTTCAGTTGTTTCTGGCTATTTCCTATGTTTAGCTTCCCTGCCAAGAGAGAAGAAGCTGTATTGCAGTGGCAACATCGCAAGTGTACAAGCACAACTTTCATTGCCACTCTATTCTAAACAGGATGTACTCACAGGTCTTGCTAACAGTCTTATTGGTATCTGAAGTCTCTTACTGGGGCATTTTTCTTTTCCATCATGCTTCTTCCATCTGCTTTGTCTTCTCTAGATTAAACAATCTCAATAATTTTAATCTTAGTAGGACACTACTACTTCATAAACTAGTTAGCTTAAATGAAACTTCCGCACTACAGCACTTGCAAACAAAGTGCTATTTAAAGACTTTTTTTTTTCTTCACTTCTTGCATGTACAAGATTATACACACTTTAAAGAACTAGCTGGGTGCCTGTTTTCTCAGTACTTAAATGTCAGAAGTGGTTTATTTTAAAGAACAAAATTACTTTATCTCAAAGAATGCTTTACCATCCACCAAGGTCTGCTGGCACAGAAGTTTATCAGAGTGTGGAAGGTTTGGCTAAACAAAACGAAACAACTTAATGGGTCTAAAGTCACTATTTTCTTTCAGTAAGTATTTCCATTTCTTGGCAGAAACCAACCGTTTTGCATTTTACCATTCAGAGCCTTTTATTTAAAGTGCTTGCTCATGTCTGTCTGCCGTAGGATCCTCTGGTTTGAGTGCTGACCCTTTGTAGTTCATAAGCACTTGCATTTATGTTATAATTTTCTTCGAAATCATCACACAAATTGATGTATCTTGGTTTAATGCAATGTAATAATACAAATACTTTAGATCACTAGTTCTTATTCACTTCTTTTGTGTCTCCAGATCATCTTTTAGTGCATCCATTTAGTGGTTTTCACTGGATCTGGGTGTGTTAGCTGAATGTATTACTACATAATGGCAGAAGTCTATCTGAATGATTTAGCGATCTCTCTCTAAAGTGCAGGGATTGGGTTCATGCCATAAAACCACAGACAGCATTCAAAACCATGCCAGTGTTTGAAGGTCAAAAAGAACCTGCTGGGGTTACAAACCCAAGGAGAACAGGGTAACCTAGCCAACCTACCTGTGTGGGGCCACACAGCAGACATCACTCTGGCAGCCAGGGAGATGTCGGCTGTGAGGGAAAGAGTCAGTTAAGGATGACTGGGAATGAAGTCTGATCATTGAACGGGCTGCTGGCAGCATCTTATGAACATGGTGTCCTTCCCCAAACAAAATAACCCTGTTGTCATGAAGGGGTTGTGTGTGTTGTCCAACACTTGTGAGGCTGAGGGGTAACCTCTCCAGCAGGGTGAGAGACCAGGGGGGTGAGCTGAAGCACTTGAACAGCCAGATGTGAGGATGGTTTTACAGCCTGTCAAAGCACCATTCAGCTGAGACAGGCTGTCAGAGAGCACCTGAGAGGGAAATTCTGCATTTACGATCCATATAACAGAAGGGTGGTTTTGTCCCAACCATTTCTTGACAAGTTAACAACTAATCTTGAATGGTTTTATTCTGTGCAATTAACAGGAAGAATGAAGGGTATTAATTCAGCAGCAGGTACTGCTACAGTAAGATATATTAGGCTTAGGTAGAAATGGCAGTGTGGGAAGTCACTGATACCCTTGAACACACAGCAGCTCCCTAACCCCACGTATTGATAAACCCACGAAGCTGCTGCTGGTAGATCAGACAAATCAGAGCTGTTTCTTGCAACCTGAATGAAGAGCTGCAATGGTGTCTCTAAAATTAAGGGCTGCTTTCATTTCGGGGTTACGTTGTTTTTCTAAATAAGAATATTTCTTCATGATTGTTAGAACTGGTCAGTCCACTGTGTTTATTTTGTGTCATGTTGTGTCCTTTTATGTGTCTCTCACTTTGTGTCTGTTCACTTCTTCAATATTTAACAACGTCATACAGAAGTATTATAGTAACACAAAAATTAAAGCAGAAAGCAAGTTTTTGAGGCATAGTGGCAGGCACAGTAAATACTTGTTTTTCATACTAAGGCACATAAGTCTTCTTGAAATAATTATATACAGTTTTCATCCAAGGATGTGATATGCCGCTGAAATAGTCCACTAGAGCTTATTGTAAATGGTATTTTTGCGGCTTGTTTCCTTATGCTTTTGTCATTCTGCACTTGATTTAGAAAGAGATTCATGGAAAGTCGTAATTATTTTAAGAAGGCAGCAGGGAAAGTGTTCTTTCACCATGTCTATAAATCTTTACTTATGCTCTACAGAGAACTCTGCTCCCTATGTCTGCTTTAACAGTGTAAGATGAGTATATCATAGTGCCTTGAGTTTTCAGAGCTTCAGGAATCTTTATAATATGAGATCACAAGTGGAGACAATTTCATTGTAATAGTCCTGGCAACAAAGAAAAAAAGATACCAATTCAGGTAGCACACTGGCATGAAAGCAAGGATATGTTCTTTCCTAGAGTTAGAAATATATGTGGGAGTGGTATGTGAATTTATATATGCATGTATAGAAACACACATATATATACATGTATACATATAGCTAGGCAGCTAGTAAATCTGAGACTTAGAAAAGCAGATGACTACTGAAAATATGGACTATTTGGGGGATAACATTTATGGAGGAAAACAAAACATAGAAATTGTCCCCCTCAGAATGGTAAATAACTGCCTTTCAGAAGAAGAAAACCCTATTTTTCCAGATAAGGTCCACAGCAGATAGAAGCTTGGGCTATTGCTTTTCATTCTTTTAAACACACCTTTTCAAAAGGCAATTTTCCTTTTCTTTTTTTCTTCTGCAAGGAACAATCCCTTTGTAAGGCTTGCCGCCCATGAGAGTAGCAGTGTAGTTCTGGTGATTAAATAAGGACACAGATTTCTTGTGGAGGTTAGTGAATCTTTTTCACTGGCAGTTTAGAGAGCAGTGTAAAGAAATTATTGTCAGGAATTTTTTAGGCATAGCTAATTCTTCTCCATGTAACAGTAAAACAAAATGACTTTTTATGATTCTTCCACTGTTGTTTTTGTGGTTTTTTTTTTTTTTTTTTTTTTAGGGTCCCTATGAAATCATGCTGGTAAGCAAAAACACCTGAAAGCTATTCATCAAAAACACTTTAAGAGCATCACAATGTTTACTGCCTCTGTTTATGTAAAGTCACCTTATGGTCATTTGCAAGGAATTATTGTGCAAGAATGGATGCCTCAAGGACATGTCTATAGTCTTAGTGGCTGCTCTTCAAGACAGGTGTGTTGCATAGTAAATATTGTATTCTGAGTGCATATTAATAATATGATGTGAGAATGAAATAAAAAGAACATGAAATACTAAAATTGCTAGATTCTGACATTCAAACATTTAATTTTGATACATTATTTTTAAAAATGAGACACTTAAATATAAAAAAAAATCTAGAGAAAGCTGAGAAATAGAAAAATTAGGTCAGTTAGAAAAAGCAGTGCCAATATATTTTTGATGGACTCCAGTCTACAACTTTCAGACACATAAAAAAAGTTGAATGCTTTATCCATTGCTGTATCTGATATTTAATGTATAGTTTTCTCTTATTTCTTTTCCCCCTTTTTTTTTTTTTTTTTTAAATTAGTGGTATGACTAAGAAAATTTAAGTTCTGTCACATTCTTGCCTCATCATTTCTTTTTATTCTTTAGGTATGAAAAAGACCTATAGTGTAAGCGGGTATCCTTCCTGAGTGAAAGTTTACAATAAAAACTGTTTTATTTAGACTGGGGTAAAATCTATGAGCAATCTTTAATGTCAGTATTTCATAATGGCCTTTCAAATGAAAAAAAAAAAACATGTGGATGATTTATTCTGCAGATTAAACCACTTACTGTTTTTGTTACCTCGATAAAATTTAATCAACAATAATTTTTCTGAAGCACAGTATACTTGACAGTTTAGGAAAGTTTGTAATGCTCTGGTTATTACAATACTAAACATTTAGAGTATTCACTATTATAACATGTAAATGTCCTCTTTGTAAACTGAAAAATAACCTTTCTTTACAAGAGGTTCACACAAAAAAAATTATTTTTCCCACAAATTTTATATTAAAAATGAATTATTTCTACTAAATTCCTAGTGCCAAATGTAAATATGCAGTATATAGTTTATGTATACTTAAATTAAGAAAATACTATTATAGCTATCAAAAATACTAAATATGTCTCTAAAATCATTGAGTGAAAAGAACTAATTTCATTATTTTTCCTTTTACAAATTTCAGAAGTTTTCCAAAACCTCAGTAGAAAAAGAAACAGCTGTTATGGCCGTCCTTCACGATTGTGCAGCTTTGACGCACCAAAACCCAAATGAGATCTATCATGTAAAATACCTTTGCTCAATTAATGCTTAACCCAACTGCTGCCAAGACAGGGAATTTGTCTCCAAAGACATTGATTGACTGACAGAAAAAATAGAGAAAGAAAAAAATAATCACTTGACATCGGAACAGAGCAGAAGTTTGGTTTTGTGAGAGCACTTTTTTGTGCAACAGTGCTTTGCTTAACAATTTTATTAACAGTTAACAGAGGCACTAGAATTTCTAAGATGTAGCCAAACATATGACTGCCATAAACTTCAGATAACCTAATTTTGTAAGACTCCTTAGCAGCCTGATTTTTAGTACTGATTCTGTAATATTTGTTATATTATTGTCAACAACTTAGTGTCACAGATGCACTTCCCTGCCTCCCCCTGAAAGTACCAGAAACTTCTACATCAATTAACCACTATGGTCATATACATGCCCCATGATTGACAGACAGGGCCCTTGGCTAATGAAATACCTTCGTTGAGAGAAGTTTCTAGACCAATGACAATATATGACCATAAACTGAGATTCAAATATAAGTGGTATAAAAGGAGCCCACTGGAGACCTTGGTTGAGTTGTTCCTTGGAGCACTGGGTCTGCAGGTGAAGACTTGCTTCCTTAGATCCATGATGCTGTCTAAGGAAACTTTCTGCAGGATTGAGAAACCTTGCCTTATTGGTGAGTGATTGTACTTTCTGTGTTACCTTTCAGAGTCCTCATTTTTTGTGAATGAATGTGCATTTTGAATCATCATTCTAAAGTTTTGAGGCTCCCCTGAGTGTGAACCAGCTGTGTAGTATTTGAATTCCTAACTCTTATTTGAATCTGTGTTTTATAATATTGTTGGAGTGCTGAATGACTTTGGATAAACCTAATTTCTAGCTGGTTTTCTGCTAAACCAGTCTGGTTAGAATAAAGTCCTTTTTTGAGCTTACGACCACCCTAAATTTTTTTTCAAGGTGCTTCTGTGACATTTAGTCAGATCTGGTCACTTTCAAGTTAATGAAAATATCCTGAAGTGTTAAGTAATGGTTATTGGAATTAGAAATATTCCAGGTGAATCTGCTTATTTTTCCATGTTCCTTAAGGAAAGATCCTGAGATTCACTCAATCTCATTTAAAACATTTCTTACATCAAACTTACTTAGGTTCAGACATAAAGCTTTCTTTTTTTCTCTAGATGCCAGCATCACATAGGACAGAGGCTTATTCAGACATTGGAAATCTCATTAGAAGTCTGTGTAGTGGTCCCCAATCTTATGACTGAAATAACAGTTTATATCAGTCTTAACCCTGCTGAAGACAACAGGTAGAGTCAAATCAATCCACCTGAGGATTCTGCAGTAGCTGCCATTCAGGTTAGTGAACAGCCCTTCCCATATTCCAGATAGATGGGCCAAAGAAGTATTTGTTTATTACAGTTCAAAATCTGTACAGAAACAGATCACTTGCCAAAGTTACTGCAAGTTCCATCTGTCTAAGGACTCTATACGTGTCACATGTGCAGGACTGCTCTCAACTCTTAATACTCAGCTTCCAAAAAGAATAAAACTTTGCAATATATTTTCCTTAATATCTATGTATGTGAGGTGTTTCTTAATTAAAAAAGTACAACCCAATTATATTTTGTATGAGTGGGTAGTAGAATACATAAACAGAAGAGAAAAGCTTATATTCAACCATAACAGGCTTTCAAAGCAGTTTCAAAGAAACAAACATCATATGTTATGATTTTTTTTTTTTTCCTAATGACATTCCAAGCTGTTCAAGCTTGGCTTTTCATTCCTTTGGTAGTAAGATAGCTGTTACATTAGCTACCTCTCCCATATTGGTGATTTAGGCAAGATTACAGTTTGGTGCATTCAAAATGGAATCGACAACCAGTTCAGAGAGAGGAAGAGTGGGTTTCTAATATGAAAAATTGTCTGCTTCCTCAAATTTTACCAGTCATGTCATGTTACATTAGACAGAGTAATAGAACATTAGCTGTGTAATGAGACATGACTGCTAAAATGTAAAGGAGAATGCACTTTCAGATTGGCTGGTCCTCTTGAAAGTGATAGCTTGCATCTAATCTGCGATGCTTGTAGATATTATGCAAACCAGCTGTTTGTGAATTTCAGATAGTTTGAAAATTGGAAAAAGTGTCAGATACCCTGTCAGCTCTTACTTTTGGTTTCTAGATAAAAGGAATTTTTTGAGAAATGCTATTAGAAGTTATTTTCATTTAACACTTGACAGTTTTTCTTAGATCCTTTGGGCCAGAACTCCAATTGAAATTAAAGGTGTTTTGTTTTACTGGAGTCAACAGAGCTTCAGATATTTAAACAATTTAAAATCTATCTGTTTTAGAGGCACAAGTACATTAAGTTTTACAGTACTTAACAATGCAGTAGTTGGTCCAATGTGTTTTTTTCCTTGTTATGAGAGAGTGTTGCAGTGCAACTAAAATATTTCATAGAAAGTCTTCATAGAAATTTTATGAGGAAAGAGGAAGGCAGAGATTTTAATTTCATATTATTTTGAGTAAAAATCTGAGTCTTGAACTTCAAGGTGTGAGACGTTCTCTAACCAATGAGTTGCCAGATATTTTGAGGTGTGCTAGATGGTCCCCTCTGTTCCATGACAGATTTCAAAAGGTTTTCTTTCCTCTCCCCTCTCAAACATTAGTAAACAAGAACAAATTTCAGCCCCCTGATGTTTTCTGTGTTGTATAACTACGGCATTTAACCATATCTTACAGTAAATTAAACCCACTACTTCAAAATCTGAACATTTCTAGTATTTTGTCTTTGCAGTACTAGTACTTATCACAGAAATGCTCTGCATCACACAGGAAACCTTTTGGAACTTGATCACATTAATGAGTTGCGTTTTTTGTCTGGAAAGGGAGAACAAAATGGTTGGCATGTCATAATGAGCCCTTAAAAACTAGGCACTAGATTTAGATTTTGACTGTGTTGAATAACACTGACACAATGAATGATGAAAATAACCCCAACAATGGGAATATGAGATTAATTTGCTCAGTAGAAACAACATTAAGAAAAAAAAATGAAAGATTACATATATGGAAATGCACATCTAGAGAGAGTCTGGAGATGCAAGCTTCTAATGCTATCAAATCAATCTGGTCATTACGTCCCTTACATTTAATATTTAGAAAAGTGATTCTACTTTCAAGCACTCCAGTTTATTCATAGTGCTGCCATTTTATTAAGATATGTGTGCTAGGCAAGCCCAGCTTCCTCTGAAATCACTAGAAATAGTCAATCTCATAAACAGCAACTCATACTTAGAACAGGAAAAAAACCCCAAACAAACGAGAAAAAAAAGAGATTGATTTTTTGCAATGCTGATTGAAGATGAACATTTAGAAGGAAACCGGAACAGAATGAGTCTATGAATTGTTATGTATGTAGTTTTTGTGAGAGTTTCTCATTTATTATTACTGTGCAATTACAGTCTTATGTATCTATACCAACCATAATTTAGCATCAGTGTAGATGAATTGCCAATACTTGGCTTCCTCTGAGCAGAAAATGCCAAACTGCTGAGCTGAATTATATTATCAAGCAATGTAAAAGTTTTTAGCTGTTCTGTCTTTATTCACATCTTGGGAATCACGTTGCTAAATCCTCACACAGTATCTTGAAAGAGCACCCCTTTATGACTGTATTTTTCCTACATATACTTTTTATTTAAATTGAAGACGTCTGCTTAACTTACATTTTTAATAGCAGTGAAATCCTTTGGGTTCTTATTAGATGGAATCTAAGCACAAAATTCTCTCATCTGCTCTGCTGTACAGATCTTTTATTTGAAGGGAAAAAAAAATCTCTTTTATTTGTAGTTGTGGTTACAGACTGATATACTCCTGTCTTTACATTGCCAAAATGACCAAGTTTTATACATGCAGTCAAAGTCACAGTCAAACAGGCAAAAAATGAGAGGATAAATTAATGTACCTTTTTTTTTTTTTTTTTGATCCTGGTTTAAAGTCTGTGGTTACAGACCTCTTAGAATTTGTATTCATAGAGCAGATCTTTGCTGGAGTCCTGGTACCATTTAATTTTTCTTCTTGTGGGAGTTTTGCATTGATCTTAGAAGCCTTGCACTGGAAACAGATCCAGAAGCAGGACTAACCATCAGACTGCATTTAGGACATAGCTACTGGAGTTGTAAAGAGAATTTTATTGTAAAAAGACAGCTCCAAATGTCTGCATGCCTGGCCTTACTCCCAGCAAGACAATTTGTTTACAACTTCTCAATATAGATTTCATCATTCAAATATACTAAAGGAGAATTTGGAACTGTTGTCAGGGCAGCTCATCAAAGCTAAGAAGGAAGCCCATTATAGACCCTGTCTGAAAGCCATCTTTCCTGGTCTATTGGCTTACGATGCTGACCAGAAATTAGCTAACTATGATGTCTAGACTAAATGAGAGTTAGAGACAGTTGTCACTGACAAAAAAGAACAGAAGAAGAAAATAATGCTGGAAAAAAAAGAGTAAGAATCATTAAATTATTAAGCTGAGTCATTGCAGTATCTCACCTAAAATATTAGTATTATTATTGTTGTTATTATTATTAACATAGGTAGATGCACACACAGTTTAATTGCAGGGGATTCCATTGTAGGATTACTAATGAAACATGCAGTGATTTTTGCAGGAGTGCAACATCTGACAAACCACTGTGTAATATAGAGGTACAGAGTTTCTCACTGCAGGCAATAAAACAAAACCAAAACAAATACAAAAAATCCAGGCTACATAATTGAAGTTCCTCTTCATTATTCTGACATTAGCTAGCCTCAGGCTTTAGAATCTGCTCAATTGTAATGAATCGTTAAGATTTCAGTCGGACCAAGGAGAAGATAACACCTCATTGTACTTTGTTGTTTGCAAGATTTTAACAAAATAACATCTGCTATCTTAGATTGTGGATGATTTAATTTTTAAACACTTGTTCCCAACCTTTAATTTTCTGCAAAACAACCACATAAATTATTAATTCATCTATATTTCCTCAAGGCGAGCTAGACTTAAGGTCCTTCATAAATATTTAAGAATTGTACTGCAAAATAAACAAAAACTTTCAGTTGACTTTTAATTGCAAGTCCCCAAAACCAGCAACAGCTTCATCAGTAACAGAGAAGAGAAGGAAAAAATTTCAGGTAGGAGAATATTTTTGTGAAAGGATCTGGCCTTTTAGCTTGTGGAAATTCAATGTGCTTTGTACCACGTTTGCAAAACTTGCAATTCATTAGCAATAATCCCCAGGAAAAAAAAAAGGGCCAGTGTTCAAATCTAATCCAGTCTTGATTTGAAAGACTCTTTACTGGTTCACAGGAGCATGTAGGGTGAAACACATGTACACCTGCGTATACACTTTCTCCAAGAAGACATCTGTCGGTATTAATATGCTGTACTCTTCAGGTTCAAATCTGAGTTGCTGTTTAATTCTGGCACTGGATCTAAGAAGTGAAGGCAGTCTCAAGCGTCAGGACTAGCCTAATGTAATCCCACCTGCCAACTTCTCCCCTTTGCCCAAAGGAATTGTTCTAATTATTATGGATCACTGCATTTGCTATAACTCATCCCCACATCAGAACAGTCCTCATCTATAGCATAAAACACCTCTCCAAACCCTTTGGGGTGGTACAGAGATCACTGCAAAAGTAAGATCTGGGTCCTGTGAATGACAAAAAAATAATTAAAATGTTTTTATATAGTATTTTGGTTTTGCAAAAAATGTGCTTTTCTACAAATTTTGTCAGGGTTTTCCCCCATATTACACATGAAAAAAAATACTTCAGAAACATATTTCAATATTTTCAAGTTTCAGTATTGCTCTGAGATAGATCTAGTATTTTGAAAATACTTATTAGGTGACTTTATGTATTTAGGCATAAAAACAATGTTTAGAATCTTTTTTTTAACTCCTAACACAAAATCAGAGAATTTATTTTGAAGGTTCAGGTCATACCTCACTTCATTGAAGTAATTTTATGGAGGCAGTAATTAAATGAAAGTTTCAGTTATTATTCTGAAGAAAGGAAAAGAAAAACACTCTGGCATAAAATGCAAAAACTTAGTGTCAGCATTTTCAGTTTTCCTCTGGAAATGTAATAAAATTATTTCCCTAAAATGAAAAACTTGATAAAAATCCAAACCTGTGTAAAAGCGGAGAAACTAAAATACTCTGTGTACTATGGAAAAGCTTCAACTATATCTACTTTTGCTCTTTGCTTTCTTTTCCAGTCCCATGCAGAGCATTTGGCCATTGTTCCTCACAGGTACGGACTCATTGGGTCTGACTGTACTTTCATCTTTCCAGTGCTGTCCAGAACTAATCCCAAGGAAGGACACAAAATGCGAGGATGTGAGAGCACAGCAAGAGAGATGTAAAACGGGACCATGGAAGTATTCCTCCTGCCTTGCCATATGGATATTGATTTCTCTCCCTCAGGCTGCATATAATTGCCTGCTCTAATTTAGCATTGATCTACCCACCCAAGTTTCTTAAAGCACTACACAGGCATCAATTAAATTGTTCCTAATACCACCTTTGTGAAGCAGGATAGCTATAATTATTCACACTTAGAAGATGGTGAGGGGTGAAAAGTGATTTGTCCTGAGCTATGCAGTGAAACAAGCCAGGATTAAAGCATGAGACAATTATACTATGCCATGTGCCTGTTATCAGATCATTCAGAGTTTTTCTAAAGGCAAAATATTTGCTCATCTAATGATTTGGGATTCCAGTGGAACATACTTGGTTAGATAATGAGTGTGCTATGACTGCTGCTGATCATATCAGATGTGCCTATTGCCTCGACTTCTTTCTGGGATTTTTCCACTGTCTTATTTTTTTTTTTTACTTTCTCCAATTCACTTCGCTTAAAATGCGAGAGGCTTTTATTTCATATGCTTCACCTCTTGGCACTTGATTGTTGGTTTGTTCCCTGATAAGAACTTTTACGTGGTATTGCATGCAAGAAATAACACCTCTTGCTGGTAAGGATGACAAACATGGTTTTGTCACTCTGCTTTTTAGCATCATTTTATTTAATAGTTAGGAGAAATCAGCTAGCTTGCTAATGAAGAGAAACAAATATGGAGTATTTCATATGCACATCCAAGAGTTCAGAAAAACTACAAGTTCTAGGATACTTACTGGGAAAGCCCAATACTAAAGTAGCACATGGGTTAGATAATTCTTTGAATCAGGTGGTAGCAATAAACAAAAGTCAAACTCGTTATCAGATTGAATTTAGCCAGCTCCTTTATGCAATGTATGACTTGTAGCCAATTAAGAGAAAACCACAACAAAACCTCCTCACCTAGCACACTATTACAAGGCTTGTAACCTGTGCAAGGGCAAACATTTACAGATATGTTTAAATGTAAGGTGGACATGACCTTTAACAAGCTGATTCTAGCTTTATGTGAGAGAAAAAGAAAATAATATTGATATTGGAAAGCTGTACAATATGTACAAACTTCAATTATCAGCTATGCTACCCAATGCTTATACAGAGAAACCACAGGAACGTCAACAACTTATCGCTATTTGACCTCATTTTGCTACACTGCTTGACTTGAACAATGTAAATCTTTGCATTTTTGGCCAAGAATTTCCTATTTCAAAGACTCCCCTCTGGGCTGCACTTAGGGCCCTGGATTAGCTTTAAACATGTTTATAATATGAGCCAAATCACTTTAGGCTTCACGGTTAACATTCTAGGAAATTAGGGACATAGAATATAAACTCCTCAGGCTGTTTCTTCTGAAGCATACATTTTTCAGCATAAGAGATGCAGGAGAGGTTAATGAATTCACTCTTACCTCCTAATGAAGCAAAGTGATGGAAATTAAGCAGTGTTTCCTTGCTCTGACCTTAGAAACGTGCAATGTATGACATTTTTTTTTTAAAACACAACTTTTTAATTTTTTTTTCTGTGTGTATTTCATTTGGTTTTATTTTATTTTTTAAAATGGGACCTAGCCACATAGCTTTCTTCCAAAAGATACTTTGATATGTTTGTTCCGGGCTGAGGCCTTGCATGAAGGTGATGACATACAAAGGATCAAAGAGATTCAGGCCAAAAGTTTTCAATCACTACGTACACAAATACATACTCTCCGTATATTTCTTACCTATATTATTATATCTTCTACTGTAAAAAGTTTGGACTTTCTAATCCTTTCAAGTGATGGGCCTTGGGGCAAACTGTCTTGCTTGCCTCCTATCAGTCTACATGTACAGCCTGATAAAACTGCCTTCTGCCAGAAATATCATTATTTTTACATGCTTACCTACATTACAACACAGGGAGTCACGTCTGACGCTAAACAGAGAAAATATAAGCCTGTCACAGTCTGTTAGCATTCACTGCATTTTGAGATCTCCTGGAAAAGCGTCTTGAGTCCTGAGTTGCAAAATTACCATGAAGCTCCAGCATGAAGCACTTCTTAGTGAAGCCATTTCTAGGAGCAGGTGCTGCTTCTCCATGGTTCCAGCATCAACCCAAAAGAGAAGGGAGACTTTCCACTACATGCAGACCTCCTCGTTTGTGTTGATACTGCCTGTTCCCTTCTCCAGGCACATGCAGGTATTACTGCCCTTACACAGATGCTGCTGTCCCACCTACCCTAAAGCCTACAGTGCAGGTAGCCTCTAAAGTCAGCAGAGCAGGAGAGTCAAATTCCTGGTTTGTACTGTGGCGTAATATTGTGCATGAATCTGACATATAGAAATATTACTTCTTCTGTCATTTCCCCACCCCCCTCAAGTAACAGTGAGTTTTGGGGTATATATTATCAGTTCTCAAATAGTACATTTTATTTATATGCTATTTAAAAGGGGATCTGTGCCTGCCAGTGCAATGAAGCAAGAAATTGAGATAATTGCTGCTGTTAATTTTCCATTTGCAGAATGAAATGGAGAACTTTCACTTATGTCTATCTATCTATATCTGCTTACACACAAAAGGAAGAACAACTAACTAAAATGCAGCAAGTACTTTGTAGAAATAGCAGCAAAGAATCTTCAGCTTTATGGTGTTGTCCAGGAGGTAAGGCAGATAATAGCTTTCTCTGATAGTGTCCCAGTCAAAGAAAAGCATTTAATAGCAGTAATACCTGAAGCTCATACTGTGCAACTTTAAGCGTCACCTGAGCTGCGGAACAGTTGGGCATATTCACAGGGGCTTTTTGATAACCCTAGGACATAATGTGTGCTCTGATCATTTACAAGAAATAGGAATGCTTTTCATACGCATGACCTACTATGCATTTTAACTGGGAAAGGCAAGGTACTTATCAAGATAACACTGACAGGTGGCAGAGCAACTTGAACAGTACAAGATAGAAATTCTCAGCCAGTGGGTGGCAAGAGAAAATGCGATAACGCTGGCTGGTGTAAGCTGATACATCTCCAATTACAGCCTCCTGACTGTACAAAATGGGACACTGGGAGAGACCTGGACCACTGATGCTGATAATTCTTACTTTCGTCACAATGAAGTTCCTTGATTTTTCTTACAGTATCCTTTTGTACTGAATGTAGTCGTGCTTTGTGCAGCAACATTCAGGATTACTTTGAATTGAAACAACTGAGAATAAGAAGTCTTTTCCTTGTCTGCCTACAAAAGAACAATCATTAGACTCTGAATTATGTGGCCCCAACTAATATGTTTAAATGAAGACAGGTATTTTTCAGGTATCCTGAGTCACAATTTCCTTTGATATCATTTTGCCTTTGTCACATTTATTTTACCTTCTCCATGACCTGAATAAGCTAAAAATAACTCAAGGGTGATGCATCAACCTTAGTTCTTTAACCTTTAATTTTGAATTAAGTTCTCTTTCTTACACCTTTTCACCACCAGACAAAACAGGCACCCCAGTTAGACTTAGATTGGAGGGCTGTGGTTTTTTTGTGATCTCGGGTTTTGTTTTGGAGGGGAGGCAAGTCTTTGGATATAAAGATTTAGCTTTTCCTAAATTTATTTTCTTTCAGTCTTACCACTATGTAACGAAAATGTTTCACTAAGATTGCTTGGAAACGTCACCAGCACATTTTAGCTACTTTGGACTATTTTTCAAAATCAAAATAGTCAGAAACTCAACCTCTCTCCCCTTTTGCCAGTTATTTCAGATTTACAGTTCTTTTGTTTTGGCATGAACTATAGCAGCTCATAGCCAGCTGAGAAAACAGATAAATTTGATCCTTCACATTTTCTTACATATCTCTAAATTAATCAACAGTACCTCAGCACTATGCAAGTGTCAGTGGCAACAAAATAGCGGAGGTCAGATTTAAAGTTGCGTTTAACTTTATACACACACGCGCACATGCACACGTGAACTATAAATACACAGACTTATCTCGACAGATAGATATGATTCCTAGCTTTAATCGCCTCTCAATAAACGAAAATTGTTTAAAACCGCCCTCTGTATTATCTGATAATGTACAGGGTTTGCTGCAGTTTGTATTAAATGTGAGTTAATCTCTCACAAAACAATGTTTTACTAAGTCTCAAGGTTGGCTGTAGGACACAGCATTTTAGCTAATATCACACAGGAGATCAGTTATTTCCCATTGTGATTCCCAATTGGCATCTTGCAGTGAGCTTGTTTACTGCTCCGCAGCAGAATGGATTGTCTGTCGTTAAGTACAAAAAAGCTGCATAAAACCAGTGTTAAGTCTCTGGCTTATGCTAGGGAAGTCTAAATTCAAGATGAAGTATCAGAACAGCACTAGTTATGTGCAGTAATACTACCTTGGAATGGAAAAGGAAGACAGAGCAAGCAATAGATTTCGTCTAGCCATTACCATGACAGTCTTTTACCTGGGTTCAGAATAGTACAATATTTTAAAAGGTACTTGTTTTTCCTTTTCAGATTTGAACAAAAAAATACAAGTTGGCCAGTACTTGTAGGCCAGATTTTGGTCCAATTACAATTTGAAATTGTTGAGTTATAAGCAGAGTAGTATTTCTAATGCAGATGTTGACTGAAAAAACAGGCAATGTATTTATAATATTGACGAGATGATAAAATCAGTTCTTCAGGAGAACAGCAAAACTTCTTGGCTAGAGGGGTATTGTATTAACTGGTTTAAAAGACACTTGTTTGATATAAGTGATCCACAAGTAGCATTAAAAATCTAGTATAATGAAACTTTTGCTTTCTCTGTATCAACTGAATCCTTAAAGATGCCCAGTGAAATAAATAACATTTAGAGATAACATTAAAAGGCAAATATGTCAAAACAATCACAAAAAAAGGGACATATTCTGGTTGCTGAGACAAAATGGAAATATAAGAATAGACAGATAGGTGACAGGGTAAAAAGTGCTCATCCAGAAGGGTGGCCATAGAGCAGAAGACTTCAAAGGAAGGTGGACATGACTGCAAAACAAAATAAGAAAAAAAGGCTCAAAAAAGTAAGAGCGAGAACAAAAAAGAGCAGTGTTTGTTGGATAAACTGCACACCTAGGAGAAGAATTTAAAAATAAAATTTTATTTCACAACAATATTATGCATTTTGGTACTCTCTTGAAGAGACAGCATAAAATGAAGAATAAATCCAAGACAATTCAGATCTCTCCAAATTCTTAGATTCACAGGAGGACTAGACTAAAAAGAACATACTTATACCACCAGCCTCATCTTCTCCCTGTACTGTTTCCAGGAATACAGAAACCTGTGTTGGTTAGAAGACAAACTCCTGTGCAGCCTATGTGAGGGAAAGAATAATATTTGTACTCTCATCCAATTGAAAAAAATGGCTAATCTTATTCTAAGCTCAAGCACACATGAGTTCAAAAGAGGAAAGATTTGCAGAAGTTATATTTTTACCAGTTACTATTCTAAGTGCAGATGAAATCACCTAGCGTGGACCATTTAAATCAGGAGAGTGACTTTGTGTATGGACAGTAGAAAAAAAAAAACACCTCCAGGCCACTGGTGTTCTAATGTATTTGTGGAAATGTCTTTCTCTGGTGGCAACTATGCTGCTAAAATAGACATAATTGGCAATATAAGGTGAAAGGATTTGAATCTGTACTCTAAATTTAGCTAATTGTCCTTGCTCTACGTCACCATGTTTATTCAGTACCTCAGTAATATTAAGATTTTCTCTACACAGGGACTCTCCCCAATAAAAATCTATTCTTGTGAAGCTGTACACCTTTTGCACAGGCTTTGCATGGAGTAGTTGCAATTTTTCAGCAAGGAGTGAGTTGCAGCTAGAGAGAACGAAGTTTGGCTTCTGTTTTCAAAGCCTGAGGCTCCAGTCTGCAGTCAAAGCCAAGCTCTTGCTGCTCGAGTTGTGCAGTGTTTAAATAAAAGTAATCTCAGTGTTAAATTCAAGCTCTCCATGCCATAGCAATGAAAATAACATACTGTGCCTGGGAAGTGCCTGTAGGGATGAAGCCAGGCTGCTGGAAGCAGGTGTGTGCATACAAATGGCAAGCAGGGAGAGAGGAGCCCTCAGAGAACACCAGAATTTTTGTGGTTCTTGAAGATTGTGTGGCTCAGTGGTTAAGTCATTGTTGCAGTAGTGGGTGGCTGGACAAACCCACCTCTTTCTGTATATAGATCCTTGGAGACCACTAAAGAGAATTTTTCTTTATATTTTATGGCTAATGTTGCATAGGAAGCTTTGAGGCACAAATAAACCACTGTCACTGAACTGATATGACCTAATTTCATATTTATTTATGAATAGGTATTGCGTATTGCTCTTATTGAAATGACTAAACCCATCTTAATAAGAATTTTAAGTACTCGAAGAGCACAGCTGTACACATCTGTCAAAATATAAGAAAAGTAATTACATTATAAGAAGTACAATGTACTTAGCATTAAAAAAAAGAAAAAAAAAAAAGAGGATCTCTGTGTGCCCTCCCCTGAGGGCACCGATACGCCTTAGTGGCTCTGACCAGCCTCACCTGGGACCCTCACCCACACTCTGCTCTTGGGCCTGGATGTCCCATTTCTGCTCAGCCTGCAGTTTTTGCTGAGCTGTGCTTTAGATGTATGGGTGCCTTGTCCCCAGCTGATGTTGACTGAAGCTCCTGGGTTGACGTGACCTTGGATGTGACTTGTCATCTCGTGTTTGTCTCATTTTCACTGGACTGCTGATAGGATCCACTATTGTGACCACCCTGCCCTTCTTGCCTGCTCGGGCAGTCCAGAGTGATGCCTGTCAATGAGGACACAGTCTGTCCTGGAGTCACCCTTGGATCCTGTTCATCCTTCTTTGCAGAGCAGCTCCTGCTGCTCCCTGACATTCCTAGTCTAAAAAATCTTTATTGATACGACTGGTACACAAGGTAGATAATTCATAGGGATGAACGTGTGGACTGCTCTCTTATTAGAAGAGGAATGCAGAAATAAAACTTTATTCTGAAGCACTATAATTGCTGAAGAAAGTAGTAGTTGTTTAGAGTGCTTATAATTTATCTGCACTTCTATTTTGAAAGATGCTGCTATGCAGCACCATGGACTTTACCATAAAATTAATGTAAGGAGTTCCATTAAAAATACTTTAAAAGCCTTGTTTTCCATTTTTTAAATTCTGTAGGTTCGTGATTCTCCTTATTTTTAGCAAATAAGAAGACATTAAGCAAGATATTTTCTGCTTGCAGACAACAACTCTAGGAGGAATGATTAGGAATGTCAAACTAAAATGTTCTTAGATCCCCTCTTGTTCCTTTCCATGAAACAGGAGAAAAGGGATTATTTTGGCTTTCTATAATTTGCATTTTGTTTGTCTTCTACCATCAACTGAATTTCCAATCCAAACAACGTTTTTACAAGCAAATGATGCTGTCAGTAGTCTTGCACTAGATCTTTTCTTGGCACAGAAAAAGGAGGGTTTGTTGGTGTCTGGTTATAGCTGTCTGATTCTGAAGGCCAGTCTTAGTGCCAGGTGGCCCGAACTTTCACAGGTACCAGTGAGTCCTTTACAGCAAAAGAAGGCTGGGGTCATGTAGCAGCGTGTCCTACTGTGAGAGGATGCACTTGAAAGATCTGATGTTTGGAGAACAGTGGAAGCTCAGATGCGTTTGCTCTAATGATCTTCTCATGCAAGGATCCCTTGGGTTTGCCAGCTAGTGTGGCAAAAGCTTGGCTGAGGTATCTAGTCTTCTGTATCTAAATAATTCCTTTGCCACCATTAAGACTCTGCTTAGACTTCCAAACACCTGGAGAGTTATATGTTTTGGTCCAGTATTTTAAACAACAGAGAGGAGTACAAAGGCATGAGAATATGCTCGCCTCTCAGTATCATCTTGTAAACTTTGACTTTTAGCATTGTAGTTTCACTATTTCTATTTATATGCAACATTCATTGTCTCATTCTTATATGGAAACCATCTCCCAATATTTCTTTTAAGATGTTTCTAGCTGGTTTGTAATCTTACATAACATGCACAAAGAACATTCTTCTGATCACTCGTTCTGCATCCCAAAATAAAGACAGGGATTCTTACACTTAGGTTAATAAAGACTTAATTTAGAAGTTTGAAGTTTTGGTACACTGAAATATATATCATTAGAGCTCTTACACTCAACATCTGCTTACATCCTATAATGTCATCCTATTGTAAGTGAACATTTAATCCTAACTCATTATACGTCTCCAAGCAAGCTGCAACTCTGAAGCCTAGGAAGGATATTTGCTTCTGTTCACAGAGATTGATGCAATCTGTAATTAGAACCCCATACTTTTCCCAGCTGCTGTTGCTGGCACAGTTGCATTTGAAAATGATGTAATGTATCTTCTGTTGCAGCGCTTCCTACTCTTTTCAGCAAAATGTACAAGCTCACTGGCTTGAAACTCACCCATGCCAGTTGCTAGCCCTTGTTTTATATTTCACTTTGTACAGAGTTAAAAAGAACTAGCTTCAGGTATCAGTGCCTTGCCAGCATCCAGTACAGAAGTTTGTTATTAAATGAAGGAGAGGGACAGCTGAAGATCAGTAGAAAATGCCTGAAATGCATAGTAATAGCATAACTTAAAATCATATTTGCATAGGTCTAAGTTATACATCTAAAACTGAAGTATATAACTGTTATTACAGAATGAGGAGCTGCAGCTCTGGAAAGCAATGCCTCCAAGAAGTGGTTATAGCAGACAAGAAACTGTCCAGTGTGATGCTATGGTAAACTGGCAACATAAATTTCAGAATTATGGATAAGGAAACACTCACTCATATTTAGGATACATTTAGGTAATTCTACATTTGGATGTGGCTTATATCAGAGTCTTAGCTGCAAACCACATTTTTATTCTTGTTTCTAAATCCATGTTAAAAACTCCAGAAGAAAAACAGCAAGATACCTTGTCTCATACAGACAGATGATTTTTAACTAGGGAAACTAGTTCAAGGTAGCTTTTAATTAACCAGAATTAGATCAGCATTTATGAAGACACATAAATCTGCTTGTTTGTTAAAAGAGAGACTGAGAAATTTCTTATTTCCATGAGTAAGTTTCTGAGGAAAATAGTGGGTTGTAAAAGACTAAAACTTATCAATTCAGGACAACAGCCAATTTCTGGAAACACATATCAAGCAAATTTAAATGCTTGAAAAGCACAAATTTGCAAATGTTATTTTCTCACAAATTTTGATCTCTGGAACAACAGATGTATTCATGTGACCAGTCCTTCAACTGCTAAGGTTCTAAAATCAAGGTTGAATGCCTTTTTGAAAGATATGCTTTAGCCAAAAACAAATTAGCGAACACACGAGAAAACTAATTGGATGAAATTTAATATGAAGGAGTTCAGACTAGGAGATTTAGTGATTCCTTTTACCCATAAAAGTCTGTGAAGCCAACTAAAAGACTCCAGTTGACCTCAGTAGAAATTTTTCTGTAAAGGTAGCTAAGAGCATTAACGTTCTTAGGCCACACACCAGTTATTAATTACTTGCCATTCTCAGTAAACTTTCCAGAAGAATCACCTTCTACCAGGATTAAACACATCTGGTTTTTTAGGGAAGAGATAACAGACCTCACACAGAGGAATACACAAGATATTGAACTGTGTATATGCAAGTGAATTACAGTGCTTGGTATCAAATCAATGGACCATCTCTGGTATACGTAGGTAGAAATGACTGGATGGCCTTCAAGTGTATGCAGCAATTTCAAACCACATCTGTATTCTGCTGGCAAAAAGAAGAGATTGTTGTTCAGGATGTGTTAGCTAAGCAAAGAGATTGAATTTAATTGCCAGTCCAGCACTTCTTGTTTAAACAGTTTTGAAATCAGCCCTGAATGATGGCAGATCTGTGAGGAAGGTGTAATACTTTGCCCATCAAAGGAGCTGAGAAGGCAAAACCTTGAATATTTTCTTTGTCAGCTGGTATGAGGAACATCAGTTAATGAAACAGGTTTTGAGATTGTTTCAGTAAATGGCTTGCTAAGATAAGTTTTCTCCTTTCTACAGTGTGGAAAATTGGAACAGAAGTAAGATTCTGTAATTGCCTGGGAGGTTTTTTTTACTGAAGGCCATATCTGCATATAGATGTTTCCATTTTTGTTATTGTTACTGCAGAATATAGACCTGGAAACAATCTATGGATCATTAGTCATAATGACATTTAAGAAAACAAGGGGCCAAAACCAGTTTCCAATTCCTCTTCCTTTACTTTTTTGTCCATCCAAAAGTAATCCTGGATGGTGTTGCATTAAAGAGGATAAATTGGACAAAATCTGTTCCCTGTTACATCCGTATAGTCCCCTTGCCGTCTGTGAGATGGTCCACATGGGTATCGCAGAATTTATTTCCACATATCCTGCAATTAATATCAAGTGATTCTTTAAACATGTGGTTCAAATTCTGTGGGGAATTTTATAACAAGATTTTAGTTTTCTGACAGCACTTCAAACTAAAATAGTTTCAAATATGCAGTAAAAGGGAAAATAGGTGCTGTGGGATAAACTTAAGGGTCATTTTTTAGAAGGACACATTCAGAAACAAGAGTAATGCTCTCTTCTGAGCTAAGGGACCTATTCTGGAGTCTGTGAGTCTGTATTTCCCGATAATGTTAATCAGACTTATGCATGTGTACTGAGTGGAGGCTAGATCCTTAATTGACCTAATTATATTGTTTGGATTGAGGTGGGGTTTTGTGTGTGTGCGTTTTTGTGTTTTGTTTTGTTTGTTGTGCTTTTTTTCTTTGAAAGCCCGAGGGTTTCTTCAATTCTTTCTGGGTCTAGACAAATATCTAAAAAGGAAGGGCAAATATGCACTATGGGAGTTCAATTTACTGAAAAGGAGGTTGAATGCAAGAATCGAAAGAACTAGAATCCATCCCTGACTATTACTGTTAATCAACAGAATTTAAAAGAAATATAAAAACAATTGTGCTTCCCATATAATAACATAGTAAACTGTTGTGGAAATCTGGAGAAAGTGAAGATGGATGTTTTATATGAATAATGCTGAGATTTCTTTTCTTAGATAAATGTTAAGGATGGCATTATTCCAAGATTTCTCCCACAATGCATAGAAAAGGATCTAAATGAAAATAAAGCCATCCTATAGCTAACACCATATTCCTTTCATTGGCCCATAAGGAACTTGCATAAGAACGTACCACAACCTTTTTCTTGATAGTGGTCCTGATGCACGGAAGGCATTTTCCCTATAGAAACAATCCCGTAAACACGTATCATCCTAGCACCCTAATCACCTTGTCTGCACTACTAAAGGTAGGGGAGATTGAAGCCAGCACCGGTATGTGTACATTCTACATGCAAGCAAGGCATGACAGGACTGCAAAGCTGGAGTTGGTTTCTGACCAATGGACATTCTCAGCAGCAGCTCCAACTTGGAGCACAGCATATCTGCTGTGAGTTGTGGGCATAACAGGACTGATTTACTATGATGTGATTTCAGTTTTATGGTGATATGACAGAACTGAATCGCTGCATCAATCTCAGCGGTTCTTTGTTTTCTTTTGGTAGACAGGAGACCGATTACATGATACTATCTTTATCTAGAATACAGAACATTTTCTTCCTCTTTTACAGTTTATTTAAAAGCAATTAAAATTTATTTTAAAATTAGTTGAACCATGTGTTCAAGGCATCCAGGTTTGCGACAGGTCAATGCAACAGAAAAACTGCTGTGTCTGATCCAACAGATGTGTCACTCTTGTTAATTTTCTGAGTTAGATTGTACAATTCTTTAAGAAAATGCAGTTATATTACATGTGTTACTCAAAACCACCACCACATAGAACGCAGTGCATGTATGCAGAGGTGTGATGGCTGCTCTTGTCACTTCCTTTTTCCCTGACAGGTTCTTGAATCAGAGGCAGACCATAACCAAGATTTATTAGAAATACCGTTGTTCATTAAGTTTTCATTGTTAAAAGAATCTAGCTGTTATTAATACCAGATAGCTGTTCATATAATACATTCACTTGTCTCCTCACACAGGTCACACACATACACACACTCACTCATAGTTACTTGGTGGGAGCAACAATGAGGAGACTGAGTGAGAAGTCCACTCAGAAGTGAAAGGTCACTCTAATGTACCAGTGGCCCCTAGGTACAAGTTCAGAAAGTCCCACAAGAGGTGGTGAACATGTAATTCTGTTATCTTTGCCCATAGAAGTCATGATGTTCTTTCATGTGGGCTGAGTCATCACACAACCTGTTGTTGATGTGCGTGGCGGTGGCCTTGCACAAATTTGGCCACCTCTTGGTGTCTTGAGTTTATCAGGTCTCAGAATCAACAGCATTATCTCTGTCCTCTTACACATCTCCTACCCACCCTCTCCTCCACGCTGATGTCTTTTTATTATTAGAGTAATGGGAAATAAAAGCAAAGTCATACTACTGTTGGATTATTTTCCTCTTTGCAGAAAATCTCTTTTCCCTTCTGCTGGGAGCTATTTGTATTATGTCACTTCAGACATTGTTACTTTTCAGGAATTCCATTAAAGCAGGTGTATATGGAGTTAATATAATGTGGCCTCGCAATGTGCACACATTGTTTTGTCGCTATTAAAAAATGTCAAATAGTCCCCCAACATTTTCTGCAATCAGAAATCATGGTGACGTTTTTCCAGCTAGGGAGCTATGAATGTCTCCTGCTTCCCTATTCTGCAGATTACTGAACACCACTTTTCTGCTTATAAATGTGAGAGAAAACGGAAATGGCCAAAAAAATTACACAACTAAAAAAGGCCCAATGTTCTGAATCGTAAAACTGCCAAAAAGGTAAATTGCAGGTCTGAAAATGAATTTATTAAAAGAAGATGGAAGACCTGTTTTTTTCAAACCTTCCAATACAGGCACTAAATCAAATCCCGAATCTTCAACAGCAGATATTAGACGTCAGGCTTACAGCTCCCACATTTATCTCCCCAGGCTCTGGGTGTAGCTTTGTTCAGTACTGGAAAGAAGAGGGCTGCTATAATTAAGATGCAAAGACACTGTCTCTGTGTTCTTTCTTACACTACCCATGTCATTAGTCCTTGAAACCAGGCATCTGAAACTTCAGAATACTTAATGTGGGGAAAAATAATATTTATTAAGGCAAAAGCTGTTCATAATTTACAACTAATTCAGGAAATCAGGGCATTATGTTTTCACTGTTTCTCAAAAAAAAATCTTTATTAAGTTATTCTTCTGGAAAAAAGTAATTTGCAGTGATTCATCGTTTCTTCTACTAGCTCCTATAGCATCCTTCTGAAAATGTCTTCTTTTAAGATTCAAACACAAAGCTCACTACTTTTTTGTCTGATACTGCTGTGGATAATTCTGAAGAGTGATTTTTAGGCTCCAGACTCTCTCACAAGCAAAGAGATTCAAAATGAAAAAGGATCACAGCAAATTACAAAGCTGACCTAAAAAGGTAAAGTTCAGGCCTAAAACTTTGATTTGGTAGGTTGCCCCTCATGCAGATTACAAACTGTTAAAACATAATTTGATTTCTCTTCAAAGAAAAATAAATACTTTCAGTTGAAAAGCCTGGAGACAGGATGGGGCTAGCAGTTTAACTGGCATGAATCAGCAGAAGTTAAAGCTCCACCTAAGGTATTCTAGCGAAATCAAGCAAAGAAACTGAAAAGTATCACAGCATTGACAGACTTGTAAATTCATGGGCAAGTGGCATTGACTGTAATATAAAATGAATTGCATCTATACAAAAAGTGTCAAAGCCTTACAGAATGACCATTAGTAGTAACGTGAAGGAGGCATTTGGACAGAGTAGCAGGAAATTTTGAGTAACCCAAATACTGCTGCAGAATAAATAAATATTTCATAAATAGATGGGTTATATCTGAAAGTGTAACAGCTTTCTGAAGATCTTCAGTATTTGTTCTGGCAACATGCTATAAGAATTAAAGATGGACAGATCTTAGTTTCGTCTTACTGTTTGGTTCTGATTTTACAACTGGTGCATTTAGAATTACCTAATATTTGGATAGTAGACCTGAGGAGCTCTTCACCAAAGGGTGTCATGGATGCATGGGTTCAAGGGAGACTGGATAAATGATTGGAAGAGATATCCATGTGGGGTTACTAAACAGACAAACCCTATCTGGTTCAGGAAATGGCCTGAGCTGAAAACTGTTGAAGTCGAGGGGATTAGATGCTAGAAACAATGGTTTCTAGTCCTTACTCTCCCTCTGCCATCCGGTTTGTGTTGCTGCTGGAGACAGCATACTGGACTGGAGTCACCTCTGATGTTCTCTTCTTCTTTTGGATGCTGCTGATGCAAGACGCTCTCCAGAATGTACTTTTGTGCCAGCATGTATTCGTGTTTGATTTTGATTCTCCTCAACTGTTGTTTTAGATATATCAGCTACTTCCAGCTATTGATATGTATTTCTCTTCTGAGCTACCATTGTTATGTAGAGAAGTACCTTTCAGAGTAATTTCGATAGAAACTACTGGATGTCATTTCTAAATTAATATCTTCTCCCCAGCAGATTTTAGTACCCTTAGGCTTGTGCTCTTATTTTTATTTTTCTTCTTTTATATATATATATATATATATACACACACACAAGAAATACATATTGAAACAGATTGAAGAAATGACTCCTTTATGAGACTAAGCTGCTGCACATATTTTGGTTTAATGAACAGCTGTGCTCTTCCCCATCAATTAGTGTCCACAGCACAGGTGGAACTGAAAACGGGAGAAAACAGAGGGCTGCATCAGCGATATCAGGATGTTCCTACATTTGAGTCAAAAAGGCCAATTTATCATTTTTATCAGTTTCTGGGATGAATGAAAGAGGACGAGGACTGAGTGAAATATGTGAAAAATAATTTTAAAAAAGAGCCAAGGAGTATCACCTTGAACAAAGAGTTCAAAGAAGAATACGAAAAATGTAGTTAATGGCTATAGAGAAATGGTGAGAAGTGAAAGCTCAGGGCACCCTTAGAATGATTGTACAGGTCAGCCTTTTGACTTCTGCTCAGAGTACAAAGGAGAAGGACTATGGTTTACAACAATCATCAAAATTATTTATAGTTTTTCACCTAACAACATAATTTTCTGTCATTTGCTGAGGACCTAGTTGAAATGTTTTATTCAACTTTATGTCTTAGACATAGTTTTATGCTTTTTACTGAATTCTTCTCTCTCTTTTTCCTTATGACCTTAACTTGTCGTTGCTCTTATTCTATTATACTGGAAATAATGTACCATTATCCAGTCAGTACTCCTGCCGCACGGAATTATTGAGTCTTGTAAGATTTACCTGACAATACAGTCTAGGACAGCAATAGTAGCAAACTCAGGCTGGTCACCCCAGAGTGTGTTTTGTGCACAGCTGCCCAAGTTGATGCAGCTGGACGACTATTGGGATAAGAAGGAATTGTAAGCAGCTGCAGATGTAGTTATCCACTAATGCTGAGGTGGTAGGTAGGGTGGGATGTGGGATTCTTGTCACTTAAAGGTCAGAAAGGGCAGCAAGGACATCTACATCTGAGCTAGTCATCTTTGACTCTGGCAGAGAGCAGCACAGTGGAGGGAGACAGCCATTTTTATTGCATGATTCATCTGACCAAATGTAGATGTTTAATTCAAAATGAGAAAAATTTCAGCATAGAAATGCTTATTTCTCTGTGGGAAGTAAAAAGAAAGCCTCACTCAGATGTAGAAATCTACATTTGCTCAGATGAGTCCCATGCAGAGCGCCTGCTGTGGCAGAGCACTGACGGGTGTTTTGACCCTGATTTGCTGTAGAACTTCCTCTGAGAAGAAGCTGATACTTGGATTTTTTGCAGAAGAAAGAAATAACCTCCAAGGGTTTCACTTGCTAATTTTTTACCCCTAATATTTATTAGCTTTCATATTCCTGCTGTGAATGTATATTATGTGTCAGTCATACTGAATTAAAATGTAGCTTAACCATAAAGAGAATTCAGCGAACACTCATTCATTCACTTTTTTCCCCCATCAAAAAGTTCTTTAAAGCAAGTTAGACTATTTCATTTGTGTAACCAAGTCTCTAATTTTTTTTTTTTTTCTGTGTTCTGAAGCGAATGAGGAGCTGTAAAGCTGTGTATGTCTGATCAAATATGTCTGCTGATGGAATGTTCCTTATATACATTACTACGGTGAAAATGGAGCAGCCTCTGGAGAGTTTTATTTTTTCAAAATACAGGAGAAGTGTTAAACATTTAATCCTACTCCTGTGTGATTAATTATTTCTCAAGTTGTGTGAGACAGGCAATCTGAACTTGCAAAAACATGAAAACCAGCACTCAGAATGAATACACTAAAAAATATGTATGAAAAATAAATTGGCACCTTTTGAAATTTCACATTGGAGAGATAAATGAAACTGTATAAATTTACTTCCAAGAACTAAGATCATATTTGAAACAAGATAGATGGAAACAATGTCCCCTTGTTGCCTCTTGCATTTTAGATGAGATGTTGCCTCGCTGTGTGACCTGAAGGAGCTGTTGCCGTATAGAAACAGCACCAATACAGCAAGCTATGCTTCATTTCTTATTTAGGCACATAACATTCTTTAATTAATATACATGCTAATTGCCATTGCTATATTCTACAGTTTCGCCCTTCCCAGTCTCTAATTCTGTCATGTCAATAAGCATGACAGGCCAGGTTTGTAGCAGAGAAGTAGAAAACTGTTTGACCTGTTAAGTTGGCAGAAAACCTTACTCTGAAGGGAGGACTGAAATATACATTTGCTTCAAATGATCCTACACAGGTTGCCATTAAATTCTAAAGAATTTTTAAAAGCAGACATTCAATTTTTCATGCTTTTAGTATATGGTAAATCTGACATTTTGGGATGCTTATACTGGTGTCATTAGAGAATGCACTATTTCAAAGTACCTGGAGAAACGTCTGGGGTGAGGTCATTTCTGTATACTTTTACAATGCTTGCCCAGTCAAGTAAATGTGCTGTATAATTCAAGATTATTTTAGGATACTCTAACTTACAAAGCTACACATGCTACTCCTGGAAAAGGATCCAGCAGAGCACTGCACATGCCATTCTGCTTTTTCCCATCCCCATTTTGCACCTACAGTTCTTTCCTCAATAATGCTTCTGGGACAGGCTGAGGACTGGGAACTGAAGCAAGTGGGTCAGGTTTACGCCATATCAGCAACATAAAGACTCTGGAACAAAAGCCAAGAGTTCTGCCCCGACTATCTAAGCGTGACCGTGGCATTCTCTGTCAGAAAGATACTCATAATTTCAGGTAATTAAATGACTAGAAAGCTCATTCTGTGCTTGGCAGCCAAAATTAAATATGTCAAATGAACAAAAACTGCTTAAATGACTGAAATACTGAGGCTGCTATTGATTACAATTGGTTAATTAGTTTTAGGGAATATTTTGATCAATGTTTTTGACTGCCGAAAATGATGTTGTAAATGCATAGCCAACATTCTCTCATTTTTTTTCATCTTAAGATTGCTGGCATTAAGGGAGAGATTAGTCTGTATTTTTCTACTGCAAGAACAAATCTACTGCATGGTGGTTTTGGTTATTTCTGCTTCTGATAAAAATATCTATGAAAATTTTGAAAAAATGTATAGAAAAAATAAGAATAATTATTTGCTGAACACCGCTCAGAAAATGTGTACAGTTTTCAGTTAGCCTGCTACTTCAAAATGCAGATATATGATTTTTTTTTTTTTAGTAATTCCTCAAGCACATTTTAGGCAGCTATATCTGACTTAACATTCTCTTTGGACTGCTGCATTATTCAATGAAAAAAAGTTTCTTCTGTAAAAAGATTCTTCTATTCTGTAAGTTGATGAAATAAAGCTCTTCAGAAACTCAGTATGTGCAGTTACCAGATCAGCTTTTAGAACTGTAAATGTTACATTCAAAATAAGTGTTATAGACTCCAATATATCGAAATAACGTTTTTTGATAGATATTAATTTTACTGTGTAGTGAAACATGTTTTAAGAGGCTTTTGAAGATTAATACACATATAACGGTGTACATACATATTAATATGTCTATATGTAATAATATGTATGAATTCAGAAATGAATTCATATTTAACACTGTATTCATGATCTTGGCTGTTTTATTTGTCAGAAAATCTAAAGTGTTTGGATTCTAAGCACCCACTAAGTTTCTGTTACAATTAAAACTGTGATGGAAGTAAACACAAAATAGATTACCAGAAGAACTCATTTTCATTCTTTGCATTTTTATTATTTGAAATCTTCTTATAAGTAGAGCTGAAGAGTAACAGAAACTGAGACTAGGAATATTGATACAGCTACCACTATCACAACTTCATGTAAAGCAGTGCATTGCAGCAAAAGCCAGACTCTGGTTTTAAAGCATTTCTGAGATCGGATGGCCCAGAGGTGCCTAGTCTGTTGGGAATTTTTGGAGACTTGGTTTCTAAAGGTACAGTGAAATGATAAGAAAAGAAAGCAAACGCAGCCTCTGTTTGCTTTTGAGTGCTATATCTGTTCCCCCAAACCTTTCATGTCGGTCAGCCTTTCATTACCATCCAGCAAGTCTGATGTCGTGGCCTACTTTTCAAACTTTATTTCTTTGAAGTAGTAGAGATGATTTTACACAGAATGTGTAAGCAGAGAGAAAACTTCCTGTCTCTAGCTACTCCCCACAATTGTGGAAGAACCTGGGAAAAGCTTGACCCTTAATGTTTACATTGTCTGATCCGCTGGACTCTTGAGTGTATGTAACCAATAACTCCCACAACAGTTTACACTGAGCCCAGTGGGCTACAAGCATGTGTAAGAGCTTGAGGGTTTTGGAACAGAGGGCTTTTAAATATACTTGCCATCGAACTTCACACCTTTGCAAGTGTGCTTTGCTGAAAACATGATGAAGTTCAGATGAATCCTTTTGACACAATGATGGAGACAAGTTGAGCTTCACCCTGATATGGATGTGTATAGACAAGATATTTTAAAAATCAGCTCAGTAAATGAAAATACAGTGTGTCCCCCGCAGAGCTACCAAGGTCAGTGAGAGTGCTGGTAATCTGCCGTATAAATGCCAGCTGCACAAGGTATAGTGCCTCCAGGCATTTTTAGTTCACGTTGATTATAATGGAAAACGCCAAGCTTCATTACAGTAAAAAGTTTAGTGTTTCTTCCTTTCTTGCTTTGACATCAATCTGAGTGCAAATAAATAAATATTGGTCTGAAGGCTTAGGCAGTATCCTTTCCCAGGCTGGCACGAATCTCTGGTAAGCTTTAAAGGAGGCATGTAGGAACTTGACATAATTAGAATTTTTTTTTTTTTTTTTTTGACAGATGAGGCCACAAGAATTGCCATTCCAGGTAATTTCAATCTCTCTTATTAAGAAGCAGTTTAATAAAGCAATTTGCAGTTAGGCATCTTTGCCTTTTACAAAACATTTGTTTTCTATTTAATTCCTCCACCACGCAGTTTGACCAATTAACCAGCAAAAACAGAGATTCAACTTTTTTTTTTTTCTTTTTTTTTTTGTGGCATGAGATGTCATGGGTAGCAGATTTTCTTTATTTAGTAAGATAGGAATGGGCATTTAACCTAAACTGGAAGCTCCTGGATCTTTGAGTCTAAATCTGAGCTGCTGCAAGCAGTCATTCTTCACAATCCCTTTTATAAACTTATTGAATGAGGGAGGCATGAAGTCTGCAGGAAAGACATTACGCAGAATATCTTTTCTCCTAATGACTAGAAACCTCCTTCTGATTTCCACACTAGAATAATTTATGTCCAGTTTCTATCCATTTGTTCTTGTGCCAGTGCCATCCTTGAGCCTAAATAGATTCTCTCTCGCCCTGGTATTTCCCTGTCCATGAATTTATAGATAGTAATTCAATATCCTTTTAGCCTCTGTTTTATTAGATTAACCAAAACAAGCTCAGTTTTACTCTTCTTCTAGGACTTACTGTTCTCTGATCACTACAAGAGCCTTTTTCTTCACCTGTTCTTTGCCAAGTGGTTTTTAATACTGTGTAGTTCTCCAGAAGTGGTCATGGGTACCTTGTGTAAAGCCACTGAAATGCCATGGCTCCTTCTGGAAGTGCTTCACCTGATACAAGTATGAATTACATTTGCCGTTTTACATATATTACTGCAGATCACAAGCATCACTGGTGCACACAGATCTTCTCCTTTTCTAATAGTTTGAGCTCGTAACAGAAGTTCTTAATATTAGCCCCTAAGTGTATGACATTGCCCTTTGAATGATTGGATTTTTATCTCATTACTATTATGCAGATCCCCAAGGTCATCAGGTCTGTCAAAGCTCTCTTGCCTTAGGGATATTTCTCAAGTTCACAGCATCAGTAAATTTCATTAAAAGAAGATTTCTTTTTTGCACCAAGGTTACTAATTAAAATACTAGGTAGCTTCAAGTACTGTTTCCTTACAGGTAAGCTTCCTACAGCATGTTCAACAATTTTCTCCCTTTCCTTTGCTTTTTGTCTAACTTCTGTACTAGTCCAAAACTTCTCCATGTTAACCAACTTGTTCTCCCAAAGAACCATATAAAATGCTTAAAAGAACTTCTCAGAGAAATCTCTTGTATTTTCAAAGCAAATTACCAGATTAATTTAGCATAATCTGTTTTGTAAAGTTTCGCCACATTTTAAGACATTTTATGCCTTGAATTCTTTCTCCCTCCACTTAGATTTATTTTTAAGGCTTTCATTCCATTCTGAAGGCTTGCATGTTATTGACCTACTGATGAGTAGGTCAGTATTTGCCTAAAGAAAATCTCCTCTCCACCATGGTTCATGATTTCAGAGTTACTCCGTGTCCTAAAAAGACAAATAAGTGAAAGTCTCGGAGTGTGCTTCTAGACTATGTTCTCAGTTTTTGGGTTACTGCTATAGCTTCACAGTGTGCAACTGGAGTACTCAATGATAACCATTAGGGAAGGATGCACTGAGAGCAACCAAAATTAATGTTTAAATTGCACTTTAAATGAAAACATAACATTCACTTCGCTTTCATAACCAGTTTTTGTAGATTTGAGTTGCTAAAATTGTGGGTTATAATTCTTTAATCGGTTTTATAGTTATTAGGATCTTCAGATTTTAATGTGGACTTTTTTCTTATACCAGGGAGTTTCACATATTAAAGGCTTGCTGGAAAGTTTAATGTCCCAGTAACAGCACAAAGTAACACAAAATCAGTAAGTGCTCTTATTGATATATAAAACCAGTATTACCTACTGAGAGCCAAATGTTTTAGCATAGTCTGTTTTCTTTCAGGGTGTTTGAAGGCATCTGATTTGAGCTTCTCTGTAATTTTAGTTACAAACAGTAGTATTTTTGTAAATGTTTGTAAATTGTCTTGTTCCAGACTCACCTTTTCCAAACTGTTCACTTTGTAGAAACCTTTCTAAGAGGCAAGTACCAAACAGAAATCAACCTTTCGTTTCCATTTGTGTCTCACCAATTTTGGGACTACCTGGAGACCAGTTTCTCTCGTATGGTATGGAAAAAAATAGACCTGCCTTAATCTTTACCTACGTGCAAACAGCACATTGTAACCAGTTATGTCTGGTTTTCCCTGGAAATGCTCCTGACAGTCTCCAGGACTGCAGTGGGAGGTAACAGAGGCAATTCAGAGAACCCTTCTCTTCCTGGGAGCTTTTCCATGTTGGGGAATGAGAATTCACCTAAAAAAGCTACAGTCCAGTACAGAATTTGGCTCCAGATCAGCTTTCATTGTGATTCAGATAAAACATACAAGCAAGTGATGGGAAGATAAGTTGAATTTTTGAAATGCATTTTAGGGCATCACAGTTTTTTATAAAACGTTGACTTTCTAAAGAAAAGAAAGACCAGAGCATTTTCTTTTTAGAGAGAAGGGTTTATTTTATTGCAGTTTGGAAAATCTGGAGAGTACAGCGTACATAGTATATTGACTTGAATCTTGACATTGATTTAGATGGCACATATTAAAAAAACAAACAAACCAACCAACATACCATAAAAAAATTATTTATGCCATTCAAATAAGATGCTATGCATGGCCTCTCTACCTTGACATGCAGAGGGATGCAATACCATATTTTACAGAGGGGACTTTACATAATTTCAATAAGGGTGTGGATTAACAAAAATATGATGACTGCTTGGAAGGAAATATCAGAAGCTGGTAGGCCAGAGGAAAAAAATAGTGCAAAGACACCCATGTTTTTAGACTTAATGTTTCACTTTTGCCATAATTCAGGCAAGGACTTTGCCATTCTAAACAATGTCAATGCCACCCTTGGAGTTCACAAATTCTTCAATTATTTAATCATCCAGTATATATAATATCATATGATCTATAAATTAGCAGTACTTGGTGGTCCAAGAGCTGAAGAATTTCAGAAACGTTTAAGATTTGCATACTTTCCTTATAAAATAAGGTAATTTCCTTGGTTCAAGAGCTTCCTTGATCATACTGCAAGATGGAAAAAAACAAACCACTTCACTGCCGTATTTTCTCCATGGCTGATTTACAAGGCTGCTGTTTATCAAGTGTTGAATGGCCTTGCAGCAAAACATAGGGTGGGAGTGAGGAAGTTTGTGTTCCAGTCTTGGCTGTGCCCCAGGCTTTATGTGAATCCATGGGCAAGTAGTTTAACCTCTTTGATCCTCAATTTATTTTGCAGCAAATTGGGGGGAAAATGATACAGTGTGTCTTGTGAAGGTGTCATGAGGGTACCTTCTGGCACTTGTAGATGGAAATGAGTGCTCCAGAAAAGCAAATCTTATTACCTTTTAACCTACTCCTGTCTATTAACCATCAGTGGAGATGAGATCAGGGGCCTTACCATTTGCCAAGGGACATGTATGCAAAACTCAGAAGATTTACCTAAATGTTCAACATTTACTGTTAAACCCTTCATTAATGAATTCCAAATAGGCAAAGATTCCTTTAATCCCATAATTCGCTTGCCCTTTTAATTACAATACCTGTGACCACTCAAATTTCAAACAGGAGGTTAATTATTCCTGCTAAGCGTCTTCCCTCTCTGACAATTGCCACTTGAAACATTTTTCCTAGGCAAAATCACCACTTCAAATAAAGTAAATGAATGCCAATCCTGGAAAGATAAGCTTGGCATCTGGACATTTGAAGCTGCCAGGTGTAACATATATATGACCACAGCTGTTCACTTCAGTAACTGAAGGGAAAAAAATGAGCAAAAGAGAGATAGGCATTAGGAACTAGCAAGAGACAGTGCCATGTTATTATTTTAATTACAAGGGGATGCTGATTTGCTTTCTAATTGTAATGCAAAGTTGCTGTTGAATGTTCGATATGGGCCTGGAATTATGCTTTAATGCAAGTTTTCAATAAAAATAGAGGCTGCTAACAAGGGAGATGTTTAAAGGCACCAAGCAGAAAAGGAAAAAAGTAGAATGATGACTTTTTATTATAATTTTGGAAGACCCATAGCCTACTCTAAATCAAGGAAGCCAAAAGAATAATACGACACAGGAAAAGGAGCAGATTTCTGTAAAATCACTTTTATAGTCTGTGATACAACAGAAATGTATCACAGATCACTGTCATAAAAGTAATTTGTTAATGTAGGAGTTTCTAAGGGTAATTATTTGGATCTTACAGCAGTTTTTCCCAATGGGTTATAATCCCATACTGCATATGTATGCATTGGCCCAGCTTGACACCCCTTTCCCAAAAAACAAACAAAAAAAAGAATCCCCCAAAATGTAATGCATCAGTGATCGGAGTGCATGATTTTATTTTAGCTGATTCGCATTTTTGACAACTTACTTCAATTCCTAATTGTTTTGGCATTTCTCTCCAAAATGCTAACCAACCACACATCAGGGAAGCACGCATGCTGATAAGACTGAGAGCAAGGGTTAGGATCTAGGCTGGAAGCTCTGAACCCTCCTCAGCAAAGGGTTCCTGGAGGGTGCAGGCACAAGGAAGCCCCACTCCCTGCTGCTGCTCAGGTGTGCTGGATTGAGCCTTCGGTGAGTACACCGAACTTGTTCTTATCCAACAATTCCTTTTTTCAGATTTGAGTAGGTATGTGACTTCAGCAAATTACAGCAAGGCCGAAGTGAAAAAACAGGTACATTTTAAATGCACATTCTGTTTGCAGAAGAAGGTTTTTACCACTGAGGTGGAGAAAGACGGTCTTATGACTGGAATTTCAAAGATAAATATTCAAGTCCCAGGTCTGTGACTTCATGTCTTTACATATGTCCTTGATTTCAGATCATTGTTTCTAACCTCATCCTTTGTTTTCTTTGCTCTTTCTGACAAAGAATATTTATCCCTGTGTGTTTGTACAGTGCTTATCGTACAGGACTCCCAGTCTTTGAACAGGTTAATGAGGGGTAAGTTATAGTTTGAATTTATGATATCAGCTACTCTGTAATAACTGCCTGTTCTTATGCCATGGTAAATGTAGGTAGTTTTCTTCTTCAGTGAGGGATAAGCTGCCTCATTTTTACTGCAGAGTGAGAGCAAGCACTCAGACTGTTGTTAGAGAGTAGCAAAAATGCTGTAAATCTACATCCTAGCTTGCCTTGTGACAACATATGCATGCAGCTGTCTTCCTGTGCAGGGATATTTTGAACTCAGCTATAATCAGCACATGTAGATAAAGCAATACACCACTGAAATTATAAAATCTTTAACAGGCTTTAAAAGAAAATATAAAAGGTTAAGTATTTTTTGAGAAATACAACATGTTAAGCTTCTCATCCTGTCCCATAATACCTGCCTAGGAAATTTTGAATGGGCTTTTCCTCTTACTTTGCTCTCAGAAGACTTCTGGTGCTTTTTCTCTGTTACCATCCTCCTCTTCCTCTAAACTTCTGAATGGCAAACACACCAAAAGGTGAAGCCTGTAGGCAACTTGTGTTTGCTCATCAATGAAAGTTAGGCTACTGACAGTAGATACAAGCAGTTAAATCCTTCAATCCTTGACAGTCACAATACTTAAATTGAGGGTGAACTTTTAAGAAGCTTTATTGTATGTTCAGAATTGCATGCTTACCTTTTTGATCTGGCTGACACAGCTTTCAACACTCAAGAATTAACATTTCTTCCTTGTAAATAAGTGTTTTTCATGTTTCTAATGCATACTCCCAAGTTTTAACTTTCTTTTTTACCAATTCCTTTTTAAAAATACTTATTTTTTCCTCATAAGAAAGAGTGTTTGAATTACAATTTTTCCTAAAACCTTACACTAAAATAAACACACAAAAGTGATATAATTACTATAAGTAGTGGAACACCTATTGGCATAGTTGCGCTTTGTGCCAGGAAAGCTTGGTGTGAAATAAATTAAAATTATTAATACAGTGTATGGATTTTTGCCTGCTTTCATATCAGCATTTGTCATTTCAGCAAAGTCAAATTTATTGTGACATGTAAGATGCATTGTATTGAGTTCATCACTACAATTACCCTTTATTAAATTAATTTAATGTTTTCACAACATACTATTTTATGCAAAGATGTGAAGACTTTCTAGACTGGTTGTCAAATCCAGAGACCAGAATTCCAGAATTTTATTGAGGAAATAAGTTCCTGCTGTTTGTCTAACAAACTGAATTATGTACTGAATTCTGAGTTATATGACAAAATCCTTGTAGGTTTTCATTACATTTTATTTTCTGGGCATCAGACCTGATATGCATAAAGGTAGAACCAAGGATTCCCAAGAATGTTATCTCACTTTACAGAGCCTTCTATCCTTTAATTCTCTGTAGCTGTTCCATTTTCCTCTTCAGCTTTACTCAGTCCAAGAATTAGTGTTGGTTCACAGGCTGAGTTACAAAACGCTCTTTTTTTCCCCATCATAAAGGCGTACAATTTTGAAAGAAGTTTTACTATCCTTGTATCATGTCCTGATCATGAACAATATCCTTATTCATTTCTCATCCCCCTTTCTTTCCATTTAAGGTAATTCATCCCTGTTTTCTGCCAACTTTTTTCATTTTCTGAATTTATTTTGCCACTGTTAGACGTTTTAAATCAAAAATAAACAAACATTGGCTGCTATATTCAGCTAAGTGCTCTTTCCCTGTGTTTGGCTTGTCACTTTGCTGATGGGGCTATTTCTTTTTAATCTCCACAGTGGCTGCTAATCTGGTCTGTCGCTTTTCTGTTTCTAGTACTTTTCTCTCTGAATCTGCAGTTGAAATAGAATTTCATCAACTTACACTTCTTTGCAACTTTACCTAAGGAGATTTCACCTCAATTGCTGTATTGGGTAAAGTTCCCAACAATCTCTCTTTCCCTTTAAAAAGGAAAGGAAAACTGAAGAATGCATCCATGTAAATCGCTGCATTAAACCTCATAGCATTTGTTTTTCTAATAGGATCATTATTAAGATTCTTCATCCTCAATGTTCATTGCCTTTTAATGTTTCCTGTTATCCTAAAGTAAAAGAGACAAGGGAAATTTGTTCCAAATGTGTTAGAAATCAGAAAACCATTAGAAGCTTTGAGCAGTTCAAAGTCAGGAAAGAAAACTCTATTTCCATGTAATTTCTAAATATTACAAACGTGTTACATACAGAGGCATCTTCCAAAGGTCATTCAGTTGAGTCTTTGTAGACAAGGGATGGTGGTTCCCATTTCATTGCAGGCTGAGAGCTGATTGACCATTACCCCAAGGCAGTGGAAGTTGCTGGAGCTAATCAAGGGTATTATCAGCTCTGACTTTTATTGCTGCTGCATAGCAAATCAGGCAATAAAGAAAACTGTAAATGTAGGATTTATTCTTTTCAGGGGTATACTTCATGCTTGGAAGATTAATGAAGAATTCCTGGTTCACTGTTTACTAAAGACACCTCTGTTCTATAGTATTTTAATTGTAAATCCCTTATTTGACATCCTAACTAATGGTTCCTGCTGAATTAATAAAAGCGACATATTAACTTTAAATCCCAGATAAAGTAAAGATTGCTGTTTTAATATCCCATCCATATCCTTTATCTTTCTACAGGGGCTTTCAGGCCAGTAGTTTTAATAACATGCATGAATGAAGATGCTCTTTTTTAACACAAATGGTGGCAAAGAGTTTTTCCTTTATATTAGCAGGCAATCAATTCCAATAGCTTTTTAATGCTTTCTTAAAGAATCAATTTTAAAGCAGAAGCTCTTCAGGGGACCCTCTTAAACTTCTTCACAGCCAGTCTCCTAATTTTCTATTACAATGCAATCTAAAGCAGCTACAAAAATAATGCAGATAATGTTTGCTGGGTAATGATTTCCAATTTCCCCATTCCATGTACCCTGTTATTAGGAGGATCATCTTAGCTGTGTAAATTAATTTTCAATTCACTTCAGGGGAACATTACAATGATTTATTCAGCACTGGTGCTGAACAAAGCGTTGGGAGGATTTTAGCAATCTGAGAAACAAAATCAATTTGTTCTGATTATCACCATGTTAAAAAATGGGAAGACAAAAGGTTCACAGGAATATGTTAGAGGTTAGCATGCACTCTGTGGGAGTAGTCGGTGTGATCCTGGATCTAGTTACCTGACCAGTAAGGGCAAGCAAAATGTCTGAGACTTTCTGGTTTCTCCCCATACTTCAACATTTTGGAAGAACCGAGCAGAATCTAGGGTTCTTTGTGTATTATACAAAGCAAAACAAGAGATCAACTTTTCAGTCACTAAAACTGTCTTTGGTCAATGAAGAACATGCTTTCTGTAAGTTAGACAAAGAGGAAATTGTTTCAAAAATAGCTGTATTATTGGTAATGATACCCAAGATTTAGGACAGTTCCAGAGTAGGAAAGAGGATGAGAGGAATTTCCAGTTTCATAAATACAGTATTTGTTGTCCAGTAAGAATCTGGTAACTAGTGCTCGGGGGGCTTACACCAAAGTGCTCATACACTGTAGTGTTCATACCAAAGAAACAAGCACTTGTAAGTGCACATAGCAGCTGAAATCTGAATGCTTGGTTATTTTGATTTAGCTATTGCATTTTTAAAAGTGAGATTCATGTAACCTGGCTTTGGTGAGAGTCTCTTTGGAGAAAAGAGAGAGTAGAGAAACTTTGGAGTCAATACCTCTGACTTATTTGGATGCCTGTGAGTCAAGCTCTGGTATCGCTACTTCTCTCCAGTCACAATAAAGAGAACCTGGAGTGATTATTTCAGACAAAATTGCAGACATGGACATGGAAGATATTTACATTTGATTTACTAACATGTTTTGTGTTGATGCCCATGATATTACAGCAATTGTCAGTAGTTAAAAAAAGAGAACAAAGGGAAATATTTTTTTCCATGAGAGAAGGTTTGAGAGGTCAGTTGAAATCCCCCAAGTTCATCAGTAACAACATGGAAAAAATTGCAGTTTTGTTTAGTACATTTTTTAAATGAAAGCAAGTTTATTAAAAAATTCAAGCCCACATCCACATAAAATAGAAGCTTGTGAAATTGGTTGGTGGTTTTAGGTATGGCCACATTCAATTACAGGAGAAAAACAACCGATCAGTTCTGAACTGCCAAATTGAAAATTGCCACTTTCTGTGGTTACAGTGGTAGGAAGGATATCCAAAAGATAATAAATAGTATAAAATCAATTGGTCATGGCCCCAAACGAATTTTTGAATGGTAATTGTGATCTGTCACTATTGCTAGTGTTCCCACGCTTCCTGCAATATAAAAATACTTAGTATTGAACTATTGATGCATAATTTGAAGCTGAAGAAAGCTTAATTTCAATGAGAGCTGTGAAAGATCAAGACAAAAGTTTTGCAAGTCCATTGCAGTAGTGTCTTCCAGGATTTTTCTTCCACACTGATAGTATACTGGAAACCTGAAAAAGAGTTTTCCTTTTTGTCAAGGGGCCATAGTCAGGCATTAAGTACATCACAGTTATGCTGCCGGCATACTAGTAGGATAGTTGTCAAATTAAGTTTTTAACAGTGTGTTGGCAGGGAGCTGAACTGACATTATTTATTAAAAATAAAACAGTAAGGAAGAATAAACATTCATGACAAAACAGCAAGTGAAGATACTGACTTGCAGGGCATGTAGATTGCCTGAGAAATTGAAGACTCTTCTGACTACATTATTTTGAAAATAAACAAAAATAAAGAGAAAATGATATTATTTCACTGCAAGCAACAGTCAAATGCCTGATACCAGTGAAACTTGTCTATAAAACATTTTCTCAGCTTCAGTCAATAAAGCTAGTAGTCTAAGTTTCTAATAATAACATATTCAAAATGTTACGGACCTTTACATTTGAGGATCTAGAATGCTCTATGGATATCTGAACAATTATTCTGAATCAAACCAAGTAAAGCTCTAATGGGCTGAGCAGCTTTTCTCTGTAGAGGGTCTTAGGAAAGTACATATGAATAGGAGAACCATATTGTGATGTGTTGCCTCAAGTATCATGAAAGGTTTTGGCAATGAGCCATTCAGGGACTTCTTGTGGAAGATACTATATTTGACACACTTTGATAGATCTAAATCTTTTCTGAGTCCATATAAACTTCTGTCAGCTGCAACATCCTGTTGCAAAGAGGTCTACTGTTTCATACAAGACGGAAGTAAGCAGTATTCCATTTTTCTATTTCAAAATTTTGGCTGAATGATCTCACTCTGTTCTTCCAAGTAATTTCATCACAGGAAGCAATGTGTAATTGCTCACTTCTTACTTTTCCACATTTGTCATTATTTTAATCTTCTTCATATTTGTCGCTCAGATTGGAGAGTACTGGTCATTTTGATCTCTTCTAGTACGTAAGCTATTCCAAATCTTTGATCATCCCTGTGGCTCTGTTTGATACCATTTCTGCTTCTAGATAACTAAAAACTTACTTTTAAGTAACGGAGAGTTGAGACAGAAGTAAAACACACACTTTAGCTCTCCTGAATCCCAGATCAGTGCACAAGCTTCTGTTGTACTTTACATAATGTTATTTTTATTTTAGCAACTATTACCATTGCACTTTATTTGTATTTTTTATAGACAAATGAAGTTCTACAGCACATATTCTCACCTTTAAGAAAAGTATTGGAGAGAACATTACTTCTTTATATGTAAATTAAAGTAATACCTGAATTCCATTAATTACCATGACTTTATTTAACAGTGCCAATAATACGAGAAATTCAGAAGGCAATTCATTTTACCTGAATCTGTCTAGGCATCCAGTGCCTCTGTCTCATTGGTTCTAGGTGTCTACTGCTTCTTTTACAGTCAGTGGAGAGAAAGTGGGGCATCTCTGGAGAGCTATTCATCCCATTTTAAGAGAGATGTTTGTGTGAAGTGGTTTGAATTGGTCCCTGGAGGATGGGAATAATTGCACTATGGAGGTCCCTCTCTTTCATTCCTCTAGGCTCTCTCAGTTGTTGATAGTAAGTAATAACTTACTTTGATTAAAATGGGAACTTTCAGGCAACTAATTAGATGAAATGCCTGTTGTCAGTGTCTAGGTTTGTAGGGGAGAGACAATACAACAAATACTGTGATTTTTGTGTCTTCGTGGACAGTAAGATGCAGTGGAAGTAAAGGAGGACTGAGGAGGGTCCCCTTCTCCCTGAGCTCCCACACCCTTCTCGGAGGAAAAGGGGAGCTTTTCCTCTCTGTGCGCTGTGCTCTTATTACAGCATGCAGTGCTTCTTTCCAGGCTGCTTTAACCACATATTTTAGCAATGCATTCAGATTAGCTTGCTCCCTACCTCCTTCCAGGACACACCTTGCAGAAAGCAAAGCAGATTCTCTTAAAGTGGTAAAGAGGTATTGAAAAGAGTCCTCCCTCACTGGACTTCACCACTGCTTCCCCAGCCTCTTACAATTTCCTCTCTTCTCCTTTGACGTCAGCAAAACAAATAAATCATTTTTAGCAAGGCTCATCCACGAGTTGGCAAGGGTAACATTCTTAAATATCACAGTGCTATTATCATAAGCACAGCACATTCTAGGCAGAAAAACTGCAGATTATGGCAACCTTCAGTAAGTATGGATGATATTAAAAGTTAGAATTTTTTTTTTTTTTTTTTTTTTAGCACCCAAAAAGCCATTAGCAAGCCTGTCAAAAAAAGAAGAGCCTATCAGGATTCCAAACAAAAAAAATGAAAAATCCATTTATGAATACTTATCTCCAAGATTCTCTGTACATCTTAAGCAGAAAATGATATATACTGACTTCAGAAATAGTTACCATATTTGAATGTAGGAACTATAGGAAAATACCAGAAATATATATTTTTTAAGATTCTTCTAAATTTAGTTGAGAATACGAAGGTGTAAAAAGAAAAACATATTAAAAATCGATATCATCATCTCTTCCCCTTTCAGAAAAAGAAATATGACCTCTTCATTACTCCAGCAAAATCCAATCTTGTCATAAACAAAAACTATTCATTCCATGGTAGGTGCAAATGAGGACATCAGTATAAAAAAAGTCTAGCACGGTATTTATCAAAGGATATGGAGAAAGAAGAATTGTCACTGTGTGATCCCTTCTGAAGCTAACTGGAATCCTGTTACTACTTAAATTTTTGAACCTCCTAAATTTTGTTAGTTTCTTAGAAACATAGAATCGTATCAGTTGGAAGAGACCCTCAGAATCATTGAGTCCACCCATAACCCAGCTCTAGCAGTAAACCATGTCCCTAAGAACCTCATCTAAACATCTTTTAAACACCTCCAGGGATGGTGACTCAATCACTTCCCTGGGCAGCCTGTTCCAATGTCTGACAACCTTTTCCATGAAGATTTTTTTCCTAATATCCAATCTAAACCTCCCCTGGTGCAACTTGAAGCCGTTTCCTCTTGTCCTATCACTTGCTACTTGGGAGAAGAGACCGACACCCTCCATGCTACAACCTCCTTTCAGGTAGTTGTAGAGAGCAATAAGGTCTCCTCTCAGCCTCCTTTTCTCCAGGCTGAACAGCACCAGCTTCCTCAGCTGCTCCTCATCAGACTTGTGCTCCAGACCCCTCACCAGCTTTGCCGCCTCCTCTGCACTTTCTTTAGTACCTCAATGTCCTTCTCATGATGAGGAGCCCAAAACTGAACACAGGATTCAAGGTGGGGCCTCACCAGTGCCAAGTACAGTGGCACAATCACTCCCCTAGTCCTGCTGGCGACACTCTTCCTGATACAAGCCAGGATGCTGTTGGCCTTTTTGGCCACCTGGGCATACTGCTGGCTTATATTGGTTGCCCCCAAAAAGAGCAAGTTAAATAAAAAACTACTAACAGACAATAACTCAGTAATGAAAACTGAGCTAATAATAGTAATGAATAATATTTTTACAGCTTTATACTAGATTGTAAGTCAGTAGATACTGAAGCTTTCATCAAGCGTAGACAATGTCATCTTGGTGTATAAGAGAACATCAGATGAATCAATACTGGTCACTTCCATATAATTCCCCTCATGTACTCATCTAAGATTTCTCTGGAGCTCAAGGGTTTGCAAGACCCAACTCCTAGAATTGCATAGGTTTGGAGGAACCCTAGGAAACTGTGGAGTATGGTCCCTTGCTTCCTGCAAGGTCAGATCTGAAATTACATGAGGTTGCTTGGGGCCTTGTCCAAGCTTTTCTAAGTATTTTCAAGAATACTGCCTCCCTGCACAGTCTCTCCAGATTTTGACTGCTGTCACTGTGAAGAATGTTTTACTTGAATGTAATAAATCTGAGCTCAGCTAAAGTTCTGATTACCTCAAAAGCCAGCTGTGCTGCATGATACTAGGGCATCTCCAGGACAAGACCTCCAGGAAGCACAAGAACACTCTTGTGTTCCCTTTGCTGGTCAAGTGGCATTGGGCCACCAGCCTTGGAAACTAATGCCAAAGGTCATTGAAATGGAATGGTTTAGTGAAACTCAGAAGTCCAGACTAGCTCTACGTGTCTGCTCTGCCCCCATAGCAGAACCTGGTTTATTTTCCAGAAGACGGTAGAGCAGATGAACATTTCAGGACTTTAGAAAGAAGGATTGATAGTGTGTTCCTATACTTCCACTTTTCTAAAGATTTCTAAGGATGTCCTTGAAAACTTCCACTGCCACAAATTACTCCAGGGATCTTGCTGCAGAGAACCCCATCCAGCTAGATAATATTAATATTATTAATGTTATTATTTAAGATAACAGCTCTTGCAGTGTGAAGATGTGTTAAGACTTCCTGTCTGAATCTAGAGAAACAAAGGCAAATGTCATTAATGTAAAACTTCATGCTGATTTAATGATTCATCCCATTTTTTCTAAATATCATAACATTTAAGCAAATTATATTCAATTAATGAAAAATAAATCTCTATATAAAGACTGCAGATCCTAAAATCAATTAATAATCAATGACACAAAAGACACTTAGGTTGTTTTTCAGTTTGTAACAGTCCAATGGGATCTGCCTTCAGAAGCCCCATTCTGCTTCTAAGATGGAAAAATTACATCAGTTAACCAACAGAAGGTTGTCAAGTTGTCCACAAAGCAAGGTGCATTTCAGCCAGAGGAAGAACAAAAGAATATAGAAAAAAATGAAGCACAAAACTAAACACTGTCTCTAAAAATTTATTTTATGTCTGACGGGAAGAGCAATCTGCTGTTGAATTGGATTTAGGCTTTCTCTTGTGTTTATTTTCCCACCCATAACTATTACCTGTTTTGATAACAATTCTTCTTTAAAGTTATCTAGACAACACAAGATATATTTTATTTATAGCAAAACAAACCACAACAAAATTAAATATATTTTAACAATGCTGGAACATTTTTAAATCTTTCGCTCAAATTTTGACACAACTCAATAAAATAAAGCCTTATAAAGATGAGTTTAGTAAAAAAGTTGCAACTGAATCTTCATGATTGTGAAATAGTAAAAATGGAATCCAAAATAAATATGCCATTTTATAAATACAAATCCCACCAAAATACAACTACTTACTACATTTTCATTAACATTTTGCTAAATTAAGAAGATAATTATAGTCTGCAATTATTTTTCTTTTTTCAGTAAAAATAAGTATTTTGAAAAAAATATTAACTCTTTGTAAGCACAACTCAGGATGGTACCGTTTTTCTTAAGGCTCTCTTCAAACCTAGCTATTTTTCTTTAAGAAAGTCAGTTTGGCACAGAAGTTTTACTATGGAAAAGTTTCAGCAAGCTAATTGTAAAGGATGAATAGGCTGACTTTATTTTCTTATTTTCTGTGCAACCTGAGATCACAGCATGCCAGACTGGAGATAATAGCCATGAACTCCTGTCCAAGAAAATTTCAAAGGAGCAGCATCAGTGACATGTATGCTGTCTATACCGGGCTTTTTATTTTGCTGTGAAATGCTTTTACTTAAGGGCTTTCTCCAGTCCTATGTGCTGATCAATTACTTCCTCTTCCAGCAGAATCTGTTCCAAAAATATCTGGGCCTATATTTTTTCAATGCTCAGTGAATTAACAGAAGTGTAACTGATGTGCAAATGGATTAAATAATAGATGCATATGTCCGGGGTCAACTAGTAGTTTTATCCAGTTTGATGAGATCAAAACATTAGATGTAATCATGTTTTTGTGCAAGCTTTACACAACAGAAACATTTTGTCATTAAAATTACAGTTTGTATTCGGCTCAAATTACAGCAATATCACAGCTGTGTTTTATGAGAACATGCATAAATTCTTCGCAACCATTTTGGGCTGGATTGACAAATTTCATTTTTCCATTTCTCTTTAGAATGAGCTGTTACAGTTGTTTTTCCATTTTGATGTGTATGAGAAAAAAAAAGAAAAAAAAAAGGGAGAAGGGAAAAAGCCACACAATATTAAAATGAAGCACTTTGAAGAACAGTTTTGGTTTATTAGTCTTGGGTCTTACTGCTTTTGTTTTCCATGGACCTTATTCAGTTATGATCTCTTTCTGAGAGTCATTTCAGATGCAAAGTAAATGGAAGCTATATCGTAGCAGGAAGACCATTCAATTAGTATCTGTGTATTGTAAAGAAAGTGGCTTGTTTTTCATTTGTTTGTTACTATTGTCACTATCTTTTTCGAAACAAACACCAAAACAACAAAAAACAAACTAACCAAAAGCTTGTCTGTTCTTCGCTCATTTTTACTGCAGACTTTGTGATGGTATTTTGTGGCTAGAACACAGCACACTGAGGATGCTAGTGGTAAATTACCTTGACCTTTATAATATTCTTAATTTTGGTTGGCTACTCATTCCACTCATCAACATTTACAGCCATACTTATTTCTGGGGAAGTCAGAGCTAGGTACTAAAATGGAAAATGTCAAATGCTCCTGTACTCCAAGGACATGCTAGACATTCAAATTCTCATACTTTATTATCACAGCAAAAGACTGCAACAAGGGTATGAAATAGCCTTACATTAATCTCCAGACATGACAGACAGCAACAAAGAGGACAAATGGCACAAGCCAGCCTGTTATGAATTTAAGGTGTACATTTTGTGGTTACCTTCAGACGCTACTCATCCTTTCTCAGATAAGTCATAAACAACAGAGCCAGTGAAAATGATTGTGGGTCTGTACGTGCTGTGCTGGTTCTCCTGCAGTCAGACCTGGAAGCCACGGTGTGGAGTCTCCCAGCGAGATGGAACCTGCCCTGCGCTGGCCACTCCGGCACTTCAGGATCTGTCTGCAATTACACTCTGCTCCAAACGCGAGTGCTGTTTCACTTTCCTGTCCACTTGCCTCTCTGATTCTCAGTTTTTTAACTTGTTTTCTTACCTTCAGCCCCATATTTTAAAGCTTACCTTGTTTCTTTTCCTTCTCATTTATTTGCACTAAAAAGCTGGAGTCACATTCTAGCCAAAATGAAATAGCTTCAATGATAGTATGCATGTGTCACAAGTTAGAGGGGGAAAAAATGATGTAGAAAGAATCAACAGCAGAAGATTTTATGCTAAAAAATAAAATTATGCATATAATTTTAATATACTGATTAGTCAGACACTTAGGAAGATAGTAACATTAAGATAGTAACACACATAGTAACATAAATAGCAAAGGCTATTCCTGCCTGAAAGAAGATACAGATTTTAAATTCTCTCAGGTTTAAAAACTTTCTATAAATTGCAAGTAAACAAAACAGTTTTGTGCACCTCTGTCCTCCCCCCAAAATGTAAAATACATGCACTGAACTGTAAAGACTAAGTCAACACAGAAAGACAGGGAACCAAAAGTGTATCAAATTCAGCCAGGGGGGAGTGCAGTTTATAATTAACAGTTTGATCTAGTTATTTATTTATTTTCAGTGGTCACCTTTTTTGTGCTACCGCAAAAAAAGTATTAAAGTAGAAATGAACCTCTGTAATTAATCTTGCTGTGTTAGAGGATGCAAACTCTATATCAAGGTACTCAGTCTCTGTCAGACCAATACATTATTTCCTAGTCATCTTTATATTAATGTTATCCTTAGCAGATAAAACTAGATGAATATACGAGTCCTGTTATGAGTTCATAAGATTTTCGCAAGACAACAAATGTCAAACAGCAAGAAAAAACTGTCAGACAAAACACACCTTAAATAATGGAGTTTGTATTGTCACAGTAAGTGTTACTACGTCCAGTTTTAACTTAGAGATGTCTTTGCAGTACATTATACTGTATTTTGTGAAAAATGATGTATTTTTATACGTTAATGCTCTACAGAAATGCAAATACCCTCTGTATGGATACAGATACATATAACCTCATGTGCCCTTATGCATACAGTTACAGAATCTGAGAATCCCGGAATGGTTGAGGTTGGAAGGGACCTCTGGAGGTCATCTGGTCCAACCCCTCTGTCCAAGTAGAGTGACCTGCAGCGGGTGGCCCAGGACCATTTCCAATTGGATTTTGATTATCTTCAGATATAGAAACTCCACAACCTCCCTGACAGCCTGTGCCAATGCTCAGTCATCCTCACAGCAAAAAAGTATTTCCTGACATTCAGAGAGAATCTCCTGTGCTTCAGTGTATGCCCATTGCCTCTAGTCCTGTCTCTGGGCACCACTGAAAAGATGCTGACTCTGTCCTCATTGTACCATTGTACGCTTCCTTCAGGTATTTATATACACTTATAAGATCCTTCTGTATCTTCTGTTTTCCAGATTGAACAGCCTCAGCTCCCTCAACCTTTCCTTGTAGGAGAGAAACTCCAGTCTGTTCATCATCTTCACGGAGTCTCTCCAGTACATCTGTATTTCTCTTATACAGCCCAGAATGGCACCCAGTACTCCAGATGTGGCATCATCAGTGCTGAGTAGAGGGGAAGGATCACATCCCTCAGCCTGCTGTCAATACTTTTATCTAATGCAGACCAGGATACAATTCACCTCCTTTGCCACAAGGGCACATTGCTGGCTACTATTCAACATGGTGTCCAACAGGCTCCCCAGGTCCTTTTCTGTCAAGCTGCTTTCCAGCTGGGTGGCCCTCAGTAAATATTTGTGCAGAACTTTGCATTTCTTGTTGAACTGAATTATGTTACTTACCTTGTCTGACTGCCTTAAAACCAAATACCTAGTACTAAATACCAAAATAATTTTACTTAGGAAAATGATGTCAAACACTATGAATATGTAATTTGTCTAAATGGTATTTACTCGGGGCCTGCAGCCTGACCTCCTTAGTTTGTGACCTTAACAACTTTAACAAACTAAGAAAAGTTAAATTGATTTATTGTTTTCCTATGGAAAACCTACAGAACTATTTTATTTCAGCAGAGGATCCCATCTAAAGAAAGTTTGGCAAGCAGTATCTTAGGCAATATGTTTCCCTTGGGTAAATGTTAAGGCATTTTTTGGATTAATTCTTCCCTTGTGCATCAGTTTTACTATCTAGATATCCATTGATTCAATAGAATAATGTTTGTGTAAAAACAAGAGTAACGATGGGAAGATCAAAGTTTATATGTTATTCTGTTAAGGGCACTTTTTCTAGCTTGTTACTGGGCAGTTGCTTCCATAAAACCCATAGTTTTTCCACCACTAAACACACAATAAAGACTTTCACGAGCATACAGCATTAGCCAAATTGTCTTAACCCTGTCAAGTGTTTACATTAGGCTTATGAAAGCTTTCCTTTCACTCTGAACAATGTGTTAATCTTCATTTCTTCTCTGAAACTATTGTGTGCACAATCAAATAGCTGCTGTGTTCCACTCCAGCAGGTGAAGAACGTGATTATTGACAAATCCCTAGAGGGGAAGGGTGTTAGGATGTACAAAATTTATATGTCTTGCTCTTGCCTAAGATTGGCTCAGAGGAGACTTTAATTTTTGCAAGATGGTTTGTGGTACAGAATATGGTAAGCTACTCAGTTCAGGTTTTCTCATTTAAACACAGATCATATCTGTATTATGTTACAGCTGTATCTAGTTCTATAATGTACTGAGAAAATCATTGGTAGAGTAAATCTTGAAGGATCCAAATAGTATTACACTTTTATAGCCATGTCTCTTCTGAGAATCAGCATAAGCATTTCTTATTGAACAAAACTGTTCTCTTCAGAGGGAAGAGATGCAGATATTCAAGCAGTGAAATATATGTCACATTTACCCATAAATTTTCTAAATATTGGATCCTGTCTTATGGTAAGTGACTTTTAAAATTCCATCCCTGGTTTAATATTGAAAGTAGAGAAGCAGGAATGAACATAGGGTTGAAACTAGCTTTCACAAAGAAGCAAAGCAAACTTACGTCACACAATATAAAAACTATACAGATACCCACTTCAGGAAGAGTAACCAGTCTTGTGAAACTGTCAGGGAGTAAGGCTGGGTCCCATATGAAATTATGGTCCTAACTGCAAAGGACTCGGTTGAGGTACCTATGTCACACTTTCTGTAATACCTCCTTCTTCCAGACTTCCTCAGAGACGGAATAATGTCTTATTTATTTCCTCAATATTTATCTGTAGGTATAACTGAAAGATTGGGTTAGTAGCTACAGTATTAATTTGGCAAAGTAGCCTTTGTTAGAAGTAGTCTCCTAGTGATGAAAGAAAAGTCTAGCCCTTTAACAAACTTTCAACTCTATTAAAGAATTTTTTTCTTCCTATTACCTTGCCTTCTGGGGAGAGGCATTCATTAAATGTCCTTTTGTAAGCTCAGTTTCTCCACTCCAAGTTTCCTCTGGGGCATATGGGAATAGAAACAAGAAAAAGAACAGCGACAAGAGATTTTCCTACTCTTTCATACTGTCGTCTGCGAAAAACCTTGGATAAGAGTGAAGAATTTCCACATCTGTAGCAAGAGAACATAGGTACTGAGGAGCAAATGGTGCATCAAGATTTCTGGAGGTAAAATTAAGTGGTGGCACCTGTAAAGGGTAAAGTTCTAAACATCATCTTCAGCAAATGGTTGAAGAGGAGAAACGTGTATTTGTTTAGTGGTTCTTTTTGGGTTATGGTGTTGGTTGGTTGGTTGGTTTTGGGGGGTTTTTTTTGTTCTTTTTTTTTCTCTCTTTTTTTTCTTTTTTAATAAGGAAAATGTACTAGTGAGCCACCCACATTCCGTGCCAAGGGCCTACCTGAGGACAATATTCAATTACACATTTTAATATCCCAAACTGCTATTTTCTTATATCATTGAATGTATCTCCATACATCTTTATCTTTTTGAGCAATTAAACATCCACGTTCTCTCCTTCTTTCCACTTCTTTTCACCTCCACAAACCAGAACTTCAACTACAAGCTCAACACTTGCCCACCACAGCTTTCTTTCAGGCCTCTGGCTGACAAGTCCCTAGCCCGGTGTCCTCAGCTGGAGGAGATGATCCTGGCACTTCCCTGTGTGTGGGGTGGAGAGATACCACGTACGGTCATTGATTCTGACAGTTATTATTTGGCTTTGACCCCACGCACAGGTCGGTTTGTTCCAAGTCGAGGGTGAAGGCTGCTATGCCTGTCTATCTCCTACACGCTGTCTCTCCTGTCCCCTGAGGTCCTGAACTTCTTTAGGAGGAGAATTTCCACAGTCTGTTGCAGAGTTTTCCTCTGAAGCAGGCACTGGTAATTAGTAATGGAGGATGATCAGATACGGACAGGTGAAGCGAACGAAAAGAATTAAGGAATTAAAACTGGGTTGAGGGGGTGGTGGAGAGGAGAGGAAGGGAGTGCCTTAGTGAAAACCGGGAAATTCAGTCTCTATTGGATATTTAGTGATAGTTGCTCTAAGAAAACACAGGGGTTTGAAACGGCATAATGCAAATAAGTATAGATGCAGATATTCACACTGGGAAGAGACAGAAGTAAAAATTAAAATTAAAAGTCAAAGCAAGATGTTATTTCTTATTTACTGTAAAAATTACTTTTGGCCATTTTCACAATTCCAGTGTCCTGAGTCAGTCTTTTTTTTCTTTTTTTAATACTGAAATTTGTCACTAAAGCCAAAAATCTTGACTTAAGTTGTAAGTTAATCATCTGATCAATCCTCTAAAATCTAACAGGACCCAAGGTACAATTGCCGCAATAAGAAGGCGTACCTTTCTATTCATCACTTTAGCCTGAATCAGATCAGTTGACAGATATTTTATTCTCTTTTTTCTTTCTTCTTTCTTCTTTATTTAAAAATGAATTAAGTTTCAGTAGATGTATTTAATTTCTTCTTTATAACACAAAATTATATTAAGTTCCAAAAGTGTATCGTGTTTACTTATGTATCCCTGGTGCTGATTTCTTGCTTTATTGGACTTAGCTGTGTCATTCAAAAGTTGTAAATACTGAATTCTGAGTAACTGAATCAGCCTGACACTGTTTCAACATCTAGATTTAATTACATTGCTGGGGGTTTTTTTTCCCTCTTTGTTGTAAAGTCAATAAAATGCTCGACCAAATTTTCAGCCATTGTAAATTGACAGAACACAAGTAGAAGTACATGGACTTGCACCAGTTCAGATGCAGGAATCACATATATTTTCCTGCAGGCAACAAATTAGAGAGAAAATAAATTTTGAATCTCAGGTTCTATTTATTGATATTTTTACTTTGTATGAGAATACCATGGCAATTTCAAACCTAGTATGTTCTTTCTTGTTTAAAAGGCTTCCAAAATTCCCTCTTGGACTGTAATACAGCTGTTACACAGTTAAACCTCAGACTTAACTGTACTGAGTGTTGTGGTCAATTTGGTGTGCAGTATTTTACAGTTGAACTCAATATTGCTTTTCCTCAAGCAAAACAATTTCCATCTTTTCATTCAGGGATGATGACACTTATTAGGTGTGGCCAGGAACTAGTCCTCATTTTCTCCCTGCGTGAGCTCGCTGAAACTTGTCTTGATTTAGAGGAGGTCTGAGAAGAACAGCTTTCCTTTGGTGCATCCCCTAGGCTTAGCACTAGCATGACTCACAGTCTTTGCTGAGGACTAAGAATTAAAATAGGATGGGTGCTGAAGTTATTATAGTATATGAGCCTACAACAGCAGTTTTATGGAGAGTAGCTAAGAAAACAGTGTAAGGATTTCTCACATCAGTTGGCAATGCGGATTCAGAGTCAAGAGGCAACTGTGGATAGTGTTATTAGTAGTATAATAACAAAGGACGCACCATGATAGCTTTTGTTATCCTTATTCTACATACCAACTATGTATTTCTGCTGCTAATCTAAGACTGGACACATATGGGAGAAATTGATGCCTGTTGCACAGCGATGTTTAAATGGCTTATGAATAAAAATATTTATTTGCCATCTTTAGCATTGGACAAAAACAACATGTCAGCGTATTCCAATCTGAGGATGTTGATTCTATTTAAAATAGCAAATGTTTTAAAATATAACTTTTAAAGCTGCTAATAAAAAAATTCCCAAAATCTTGGGGAAAAGTAAAGTTCTGTGGAGACCGATTGGTAGGAAAGGATGGTAAGTTTTCTATCTGAGACTGATTTTTTTCTGAAGGAGTGGGCTAAGAAAATGAAATGAAAAGTAGATGCTCAGCTAGCATACAATCACTAAAAATATGGCTGGTCTAAATGTGAGAATACTATAATTGGATTAGCACTAAAGGGAAAAGAAGCACTGAAGAAAATAAGTTTCTGTTTGATAAAAAGGCATTATGGCATCTGAATAAATACAAACTTAAATTAATGACAGCCTACACTCTGATATTTCAGACTATCAGTTCAAACAGCAAAGACTAGTTTTAAGAAAAAGCTACCAAATAATCATTTTTAAATGAAAACACCATGTCATAAGAAAATAAAACATATATGAGATAATGGTTGGCATAAGAAGAAATTTTATATGTCACAAAAAAAAATCAAAAGAGTTCAATTATTCTGATTTCTAGATAGTTTCTATTTGGAAAACCACCCTCAAAAGACGATAACGTTAAAATTTATATAGATGAGTGCACATGCAAAAAAAGCAGCACCATTACCTTTGGAGAAATGCATAGATTTGCATTTGAAAATGTAATTTTTTGCAGATGAGATGTATTAGACTATTAAAATAGGCAGATACATTCTGTTGCCAGTAAAAGATAGCATAATGTTTGGGAGTGGAAATTCTACATTCTGGGAGGGAAAAATTAATCCCGTTTTAAAAGACTTCTCCTTGTTTTCCTACTCTGTTGCAAAAAATATTATATGCAGTAATACATACACTATTTCTGGCCATGAAACTGTTAACAGCCACAGAAGAGCAAATTAATGCTCTTCTAAATGATACAATACAACAAATATTGAACAGAATATAATCAAATCTAACCGTTTGATGAATAATAATGTGACAGAGTTACATTTTCAAAGTGCCAAAAAGACAGTTTCTAAAAGATGTTTATATGCCTAAATGTTTCATGGATTGTTTCAATGCATTTTGGGAGTTTTGTTTTGGGGAGTTTGGGTTTGTTTCTAAGACTTTGGGTTTTGGAAATTCAAGCTGCTGCAAAACTGTATATCTCCACATTGTTACCAAAATTATACAAACACATTCCATTCAAAGCTCAGAGAATGTACCTTGGGTAAACTGTGTAAATTCATGAAATTTTACAAATAAGTCCATCTATTTCAGGGACCTGGGGGAAAACTCAATCCCCAAAACATGGGAAGAAAAAGATATTTTAAAACTGGTTTGACTTATGGAATTCTAATGCAGCAGGTAAGTCACCATACAATATTAGAAGAAAAATTTTAAAATAATCAAGAATATTAAAGGGAAGAAAAATAATGGTGACCAAAAAAATACTGTATATAAGATGCTTCCATGTTTGTTTTTATTCTCATTTATACCTAAGGGAGAAATTGTCTAAAGAACACAATTTACTATGGGCTAATAAGTAGTGACATAGAAGATAGCGTGCACCAAGTGAGGCAGAAAAGGACCTTCTTGTAAGTATAGTGACATCTATTGTATAGACTGTCGTATGTGTTATAAAATAGTTCCCAAAATTACCCATTTGTTTAATAGTTTCCTAGAATCCTCTCAAATTCCAAAATCAATGAATAATTTACTGAAGTTGAAATCCAACAAAGACAAAATTGATTACACCTCTTATGCATCTGTGTCTGTAATAAATACTAATGTCCAGCTATTTGCCAAAGGCTTGCTAATAGCTTCAGGTCTCAGTTGCTGCAATTAATTGGGACCCAAATAATTTATTCCAGGAAATCCTGATGGAGGGATAATAATAAAATCATATAGAGATTGAGATACTGGAAAATTTGAGAACTTCAGTGACCCATCTATATGCCTTTTTAATAAGCCATCCCGAGGACAATAATTCTACTTGGACATGCAGTGGGAAGATATTGGCTGTTGAGAGTTGATGATATCAGACTCTGTCAAAATGTATGTGGAAATGAATTCAATCCCTCCAGCACAAGCAGTACCTTCATATAATCTCCTCTTCTGTTGGATAACAATATAGGCACATAACGAACTCTGGAGATAATGGGCAGCAGAAAATACATAACCAGCAACATTACAAAAGAGTTTGAATGTAGCTATTGCACCAATATAAGTTTATTTTAAAGTGCTTAAACCAATATATTTCAAAGAATGGGAGAGTTTAGAAAGCCATTCATAGATTTTTAAAAAAGGACTAATAACTTCTTGTAATATTTTTGACAGTTCTGTCTAAAGTAAAATGAACGTTCTTTGATTATATTCCACTTCAAAATAAGTTTGGATAGACGTGAAATAGGAGAAGATAGCAACCTCACTCAGGACATAGTAAGCGAACTATAAAGATTTATAGAAACGTAATTATTACATTGTGTCAGCCAGACAATGACTGCCAAAACTACTTAGGTAGAAAGTTTCTTTGTCGGTCTTTTGAGATTATAAAAGAAAGAGGGTAATTGCCTACCCTCCCGAAAAGCAGGAGGAAAAGAACATCAGCCCTTCTTTACTAAACATGTCAGAGTCCTGCTATTCCTCTTCTGGAAACAAACATTTTGTATATAGAATGATATATCTCTTTATTGCATTTGCCAATGGAAAATTATTAATATTATTGTTAATAACAACAACAATAACAGCAATAATAATCATAAAATATTTTTTCTGGGTTAGAAGCTTTTTGAATCTGTTCATGTGTGCTTATTTCTAGAACCTGAGCCCAACAACCTTGGCAGGCTACCTGTTCTTTCAGGTCCTTTGTGGGCCCAAACAGGCTGTCAGAAGCTCTATCAGTGATTTATTTTGCTTAAGTTCGTTTCACATCTTCCTCTTGACCTCATATAAGTCTACCTTCTCAAAGACTTCATTAGAAGTCAAGCACACAGTGGTGTTTGATGTATTGATATTAACTCTTGTAACATCCATTGTTGTGTACTTCTAAAAGCCTAATCAAAACAGATGAATATTGTAATCGAAACACATAGGTACCCTGAACTACTTGTTACAATAACTGAGGAGGAAATAACTGTAAATATCTTCAGATACTAAATGTGAATTGGGTCATTACAGTTTTTAATGTTAAATTGTTTTAATATTACTATTAATATTGGCATTGCTTGTTTTCTATTACATGTAGAAACGGCTATGTCTAAGCAAAAGGAGGAATATAAGTCCATTTGCCATTAAAAAGTTGTATTAACTGTAAAAGTCTATACTTTAAAATATTTTCAAGTTGTACCTCTTCTGAACTACAAGTCTAGAATAATTCAATTTATTTAAGCTCTAGCATACTACTGCAAACGACACCAAAATCTAGTTCCAGGTGATTATCTTAATTCTACAGCTTTCTCCAGGGCTAGAAGCTTTTGTATAGATTTATTTTCTTATTAGTTAAATAAATAAAAAACTCTCCTGATTCAATGCATCTAGTTTTAAAAGGAGTTATACAATATTAATCATGATAATCTAAAATTAATTTAGAGTATCCAAAATATTCATGCCTCTTATTATCTGTATCCTTTGGATATTTTTTCAACACTTGACATTGAAAAGTTTAATGGAGAAGAAAAACTTTGGGAAAGCACTATAGATTTTTACGTTTGATTTCTTTAAATAACAACGGTCATTTCAAAACAGAATATTGATTGCACGAGACAGATTACAACTTGATTCTACTGTACCATAAAACTGTTAGAACAGATTTTATTGTACCATGCTTTAGTAAATACACCTTGGAGAAATGGTGTTTAGGTTTCTGATGTAATGCCAATTGCCATTTCAAATGCCAAGAAGTTTGTGTAAAACTAAAAAAAAAAAGAAAAAGAAAAAAAACAAACCAAAGCAAAACACCACCACCCTGGTTTCAGTGCCAGTCTTTCTTTGGTTAGAATAACAGCCAGTCCTATCTATGCCATTTATCTTTTCGCAGTCGACAGATGCTGTAGGTCCTTGCAAGGTCAGGGAAGAAGATGAATTTTCTATCTGTATTAGAAAGAACTTAATGCAAACACCAAGCATTGAAGCACTGAGTAGATACAAAGCCAAAGATTATAAATGGGTGGTATTCAAGGAAATATCTACAGTGTTTGAAGGCTAGGTGGCACAGTGAGCCAGACACAGTACTCACCTGTGAAGACCCAGGTTCAGGTTGCACCATTCTTGCCTGATATGAGAATGTGAATGCTGACTAGAGAGCACCTACCAACCCAGAATTTACATATGAGAGATGTAACTGGGCTCAGCTAATCAACCATGCCTGACATAACAACAGAAAAGGAATATACACACTGTTAGGGCATCTCAGCTGAGCAGCAGCAATGTCCAGCTGTGGGAGGTATTTTCATGAAACAAGCTAACTCGCTTGAGTTTACATAAACATACCCTTGATAACGAACAGGGAGAATTTGATTCGAACTCTGAGAGAGCTACCTAAGCTCTGACATCTGATGCGACAATTAAGTAGATGAAGAGACTGAAAGTGACTCAGAGTTTCGAAATGGAGAATCTGAGCATGTAGGAAGGACAATTAAAGAGAGGGGGATGGGAAGGGACAAGAAATGTGCTACAGTGATTCATTATGAAAAGCAATTATCTCCATTCCACAGTCCTAAAATTTTAATATCAAAATTTCCAAGGAGAATACAACTCATTCCACAACTAGTGATATCTTACAACAGGAAATTCCTAGGTTTACCTAAGCAACCTACAGGCTGTCTATTCTGAGGCAACCTGTATTTAAGCAAGCAGAGTATTCATCATGGACATGAAAAAGAAAAACAAACAAAATAATATTAAAATGCTTTTGCAGGAAAAATTATATTTCATAATGAGGGAGAAAAACAGACCTGAAAACACCTTGTGATTTTTTCTGGATGAACTCCAGCGAATACTGAAAAAAATCAACTGCTAAATGTAGATGGACTCTTGGAAAGGTCAAATAGATAGATAGAGATTTTGAGAACACTTCCATAAAAGAGAGTGTTGCTGACTGTGGTGGGTTATTATTCAGATATCTCTTACGCTTGCAGCTAAAGTACCCCTAATCCAGAAAGATCTATGTGACAACGAAAGATATTTCTAGGGAGGAAGATGAGGCACCTGAGAATGCTTAGTCCTGATATCCAGTAAAAGGTATTTTCCCACATATCAGTCTATCTTCCTATATTGAGACATAGTACTAGCTTAAAATTATTTTTTTTTAGAAATTTATAATTTCCTCAGAATCACCTCCAAAATTTAGGCAGCCTGGCAAGGAAGCGGGGCGGAGAGGGGAGAAAAAAAAGAAAAAGAGGAAAAAATGAAAAGATGGATCAATGAATTCTGTCTAGAGAAACTATAGATAGACCAAGCATTTATTACTTCTTCTCATTCCTAAGACTAATCCCAGTTCAGCCAACGGCAGCCAGTCTAGAGGGTACTGATGGAAACAAAGGTAGGAACCAATTACTGAATGCACATCTTGCTTTTCCTAAATTACTAATTCTAATTTAAACCAGGCCTCGACCCAATAAGCATTTGTGTTTTCCGTATAATAGCTGGTAGAAAAATACGTTTGATCTCCCCAGTATTCAGTGTTTCCCGTGAGTGATGCTCAACAGTTTAAAATTTTGTTTCTAAATTGCATATTTACACAGTTGAGGTCATGTGAGTCAGTTATTTCCATTATTGCTCCGAAGTCATTGAATTCAGCTCCCTCTCAATGGTGTTGAGACAGATGCATTTTCTTCCTGCTTGTTAAGCAGATAGGGAGAACTAAAATGCACCTGGAAGGAACTGATAGATCAGCTCACTATTACCCTTAAGTTCTGAAGTGTTCATGCATAGCAGCTAGTGGAACTGAGTCTTTGATTTTGATGCAGTTCATCATTGTCACATTTGTGGAAAACTTGACTCAAGCACATACAAATGTTTTTTTTTTAGATTCCATCTCAGCCTGTGCTGTCTTTGGTGAAGGGAATATAGGCTTGACAGAGAGTTAAGATAAATCAATGTCTTGTACATCCAGCCTTGTTTATGTGTTTTCAATAGATTGATAATTTCCATGCAAAACTTCATCAAAACCTCATTGAGAAGGTTAAATTTTTATCCCATAGAGCAGGGGTGTCAAACTCATTTACACCAGGGGCCACATCAGCCTGGCGGTTGCCTTCAAAGGGCCATAAATGTAAATACTCCTATATTTATACAGTCCTAAAATTACACTTGGCCCTTTGGAGGCAACTGCCAGGCATATGTGCCCCCAAGTGAAAATTAGTTTGACACCCTTACCATAGAGCATGTTATTCTCTTTAATGCTGTTGTGTACTATTGAATTCTACTTCAGGTACAAATCTGACTGCTTTGTAGTTAAATTTCATCTGGAGAGCTAGAAAGGAGAAAAAAAAAATAAAAAAAGAGTATACTTTTTTATCCTATGTACAATAGACGCAAATAATCACAGCCAAAAATGTGTTTTGTACAAGAGCTTAGGCAACCACCAATTCCTTGGAGTCTGTCTATGATTGCCTGCTGCTAATCATCAACAGGTCACGCTTGTTCTCTTCCCCTTTGAAAATAATGAAGTGCAGCAAATTATTTTCATTTATAAGCCTGTATCAGCATCATACCTTTTCCCCCCAAGCTGAGCAAGGCAGTGTTTGTTTTTCTCTTACTCTCAAATAAAGTGCTCCAAGATCATTATTTGTACAGAAGGCTTTACATAAATCCAAGATTTCTGCTGTGTGCTTTTTGTTTGTCCATTTTTTTATCATTATCAAAGCGGCACTGATTTGGATTAATGCATCATCACAAAGCAAAACAATTTGTGCTCCAGCCTTTAAAAATGCCAGGGCTTTTGCATTCCTTTTTGCTAGTAAATCGATAAAACAATAACCACTTATAAACAAAATAATCAGCCAAACTTTTTGTCAAGGTGAAATTACTTCAGCCATATCTTACTGTTCTTTCCTCTTTCTTTGGGAAAACCCTGTCTGTGGGGATCTTTTCCTCATTTCCATTCACAAGTCCCATTTCCTGGTGCTTGAACTCCAGCACAAGAGAAAGTCTAGTCAACTGCACAGATCAGATTCTGCTGCAATTGTTCTAATTATTTTAGCAGCCAGTTGTATAAAGAAAGATAACTGCTTTTTTTTTATGTTGATCCTGCAAAAAGGTGTGTCCCATGAGGAGGGCTGACAAGGGAAAAATAAGAGACAAAGAGGTGGTGAAAAGTTTTACACTCCTTGGCTTCAGCCAGTAGTGTTGCAGAAAATAAAATGCTGAGTAAACTCACATTGAAATGCACTGAAAGAAAAAAATTTTTACAAATCCCCTGTTGCTGGTTTAAACAGCACTGAGATTTCTTCCATTTTCAGTGACTTTGAGCAGGAATTGTTCACAGAATAGAAATTCTCTCTGTTTTCACCATGTATTTCAGAAACAAAACTGTCATGTTCTTTAAAAATGGTGTTAGCTTTACTACCAGAATACGGTATCTCAGAATATTAAAAAACTAATTCAGAAAGTTGCTTTCTTCATACATTCATTTGTTTTCATACAATTGTTTTAGCTTGTTTTTACATTTAATTACCTAATTTCTTAAAACAGATGGCAAGAAAAAAATATCAAGCTAACATGTTCTGCTTCAGCACTTACTTTTGTCTAAAAGATGTTATTGTCTTAAAAACCAAAATCACATTGTGATTTAATTAACAATTGATATTAAATAAAACCACAATTTTGATATATCTCTAATATACTCAAACCTGGTGATATCTTTTACGTGAAAGATGTGATGAAAGAATACAAAATATTCTCAGCATATCATGCCCAGACTGGAATTTTAACTGAGAGGCATTGGTGTTGCAAAAGTTAACCATGAGTTTCAAGGTTAACTCAGCACTTTACTGAATTCTTGGGTGCTATTTTGTTTAGAAACCAATCTTAAACTCTAAAAACTTTTACAGATGGAGCCACCTAGATGATAATTAAAGCATTATGACAGGTAGGGCTGCCTTTGTGATATCTTTTTCTCTCTTTTGGCAATAATGATACTTCCTCCAAAAATCAGACCTACAAACTCAGGGATGATTCTGTGCCTGAGAAAATGTGGATCCTGGATGAAGGTCAAGCTTCTCTTTCCATCAGGATTTTGATTCTAAAACTAACTTTTCTGGCATCTGGGATTTGTAGGCACAGAGCCTAAACAGCAATTTAATGAAAACCTTGTATGTACTTAATGGTTCCTATTTTTTTTTCACCCCTTAGAGCTTCAGTTTTACCCTTTACGAAAATTTTGAAGGGGATGAAAACCAGATATCTTTCTGAGATTTTTGAAGTCTAACTCTATCATTCTGTGTCTCTGCCTGTGATACATACATTTTGCTTCTGCCTCTGGTTTTCTATCTCTAGCTAATGTATTTGCAGAACAGCATAGTATGTTTGGAGATGGCCCAGGAGAAACAGCCCCATTCTTTGGTCCGTCCCTGGAGAGCAAACCAACCACCCAGGGAAGCTGCTTATCTTATACAAAACACACAAGCATTACTGTACCATAAGCCCACTCAGGTAATGACAACTGGTGCAGGGAATCTTAAACGGCAGGACTGAGGAAAACTGAATCTAACGTACTAATAGAATCAGCAAGAAAACTTTTTCCAGGACCTCTCTCTCTTGCCGTTGTATCGATATATGATAATACTGGGAAAATAAATTTCTATTTGTAACAAAACTTAAACCCCAGGGGGAAAAAAAAAAAAGAAAAAGATGAAACAGTCTGACAGAATTTCACACTATGTCAGATAAAATTCAGGAGTATCTAAATAAAGGAAATAAGGGAAATTCTGAGAAATAATGAGTGGTCTCCCAGAAAAAGCTTCTTAATGTTTAATCAAGGTTCACTATAGACTAAGATTCCCTCAGAGACAAGGCTCTTTTAAAATGTTTGTGGAAACAATCTCTTGCTTGAGTCATTTTGTGAAGACAAATAATGACTTTCAGCATTTTTTTGGGCAGGCACAATGATTGTGAAACATCCTCAGCAATTCTGAGCAGCAGTAATGGCAAAAGCCATAAAGGCAAACATTGTTATTTCATCATTTCTGCTGGGTTTTGCCTTTCTTTACATTGTAGAGCCAAACTTAAACAGTAGAAAAAATGGGCACACAGCATACATTTGCAGTAGGGACCCTGTCCTGACTCAGCACTGATACAGAACCATAAAACTTTAAAGGGAGACTTGGCTGTAACGCTGGTGTTTGTGCAGACACAGCACAAGGTCATGAGTCAAGTAAAAAGGTTGTCAGGGTTGTTCCCACCAAGAAAATTAATTATTCAGGCTGTGATGGCTGCAGTGGAGCTGTGCTTTGTCTTCTGCATGCCCAGACTTTTCATGGTGAGGAGTAAGGAAATTTCCTTCATCTTTATAGCATGGACAAAAGGTCAGGCACAGTTCTAGGTCCTATCCCTGGCTGACCATCAAGTTTGCGTACTTTCTGGAGAGCACATGAGTGTAAGGGAGAACAGACGTGCGCGTTTGGGAGGGTTTGTGGGAGTGATACGCTGACTAGACAGAAACGGGAGGAATATATACATCCTCCGAAATAGAGAATATACTTGGTTTGATCCAGTGCAATGCCACATAGTGCCTCCATCTTCCAACATTCTGCAATTTTTCCCTGTGAAGCTCAATGAAAGGAACAGTCTGTGCCCCAGTGCGTATGTAATTTAGCTGGAGGCACCAAGTCCAGATCTTACAATTAGAAGAAGAGGAAAAGCTGTCATAGAAAAAAACTTTATAACTACATAGTTACATTGACTAGTAAGCTCTTCAGTTACATATCTAGCCTGAATTGTGAACTAAAACCAGATCCAGATAACAGGTAAATGAGCAATAAGAAAGGATGTAGTAATTTAATACGTTTCCATTGGCAGGAAATATCATTTTATTTGGTGCTCATTTAAAACTGGCAAATACAACAATAAAAGTTTTTGTGCAAACTTCATTTTGTGTTCTTTCTTTTTGGCATTTCATTAGTACTTTTGTTAAAGACAAAATCTGACCTTTTTCTAGTGCTATTTTTTATTAATAGTTTCAAAATTACATTTTTTTAACGAGAAATCCTTTTTTCATAAAAATATTGGAAATAATGATGATTATGTTGAGCAGGGCTAGAATACAGCTTTTTATTTTCAAAATTTGAACATTAAATTGATAAAATGTGAAAGTGAAATATGAGTTTTAAAAATGCAATACAAGCATTTGTGTCATGTGTCAGTAGGTACAGATTATCAGCTGCTTTTTGCAGTAACATTAGCTGCTTATAGCATGGTCCACTTACTAAAGTGTGGGCTGGACATAGCCTACAAGTGTGAGATAGTTCTACCTTTGCCTTTGTGTCCTAAACTAGTGTGGTGCCACCCATACAGGTGGTTCTAAATATAGAGCCAACAGGAGCCGTTCTGCCAGTGTGTCAAGTGAGAGGATTTCCACAGCTGGGATCTGATCCTGTCAATTAGACCATGCTGACTAAAACACAGCATCTGCTCACTCATGAATTTTTAACACACTGACTCTACATTAACATTTAATTAGAGCTTGATTATATTTACTAGACTTTAGGGTAAAGCTTCTAGGCAATAGAAAGTTAATGTTTAATAATAAGTACAGGGAAAAATAAACCTGCTTCTTTAATACAATTTGGTCTTTTTAAGTCTTTGCCTTTTCCTGGAAATGAAATTTTTCACTGATGAGAAAGGAGAAGGAGTCACTGGCTTGTAACCTGTAAGGTTACATACATCAACCCCAAATTATCACAAATAAATGCAGAGTGGAGGAATGAACTTCCAGAAGACTCATAATTGAGTCCTTCTATAAATAACTTGTGAGAGTCATGCATCTCAGCAGTGAATCAAGACTTCATATCTCATCTGATCTCAGGTCTTCAGATATGAACTTTGATCTCTTCCCACTAAACCTCCATCTGGACTTCTGTGTTTTTTTCATTTTTAGGGTTTTTGGTTCTTTGTTGTTGTTGTTGTTGTTTTTGGTTTTGCTTTCCTTTGTTTGCTTGTCTTTGTTTTGTTTTGCTTTGTTTTTGTTTTGCTTTGTTTTTGTTTTGCTTTGTTTTGTTGGTTTGGTTTTTTGCTTTGCTTTGTTTGTTTGTTTGTTTGTTTTCCTCAGTATCTATTTTTAATTTATTCAAATCCTACATGTAAAAACCACAATCTCATTTACTGATCTTATAGTTAGCGTACTGAAATTATGGGGATGGAATAAAAATCATAGGAGTCAAGGGACAATTCAAGATAGGAGAAACCTCATGAGATCTTTGATCCAGCTTCTTGCTCACAGTGGGGTCAGCTGTGACGTGAGAACACGTTGCTCAGGGCTTTGTCCTGTTGAGTCTTGAAAACCTCCAGGGATGGAGAATTCCCACCTTGATGAATCTCTTCCTTTGAATGACTGGTTTGGTTCTTTCTTTTTTTTTCTTTTTTTTTTTTTTTTTCCTTCCTCGACTCTAAATGTCTCGTTTCAGTTCATTGTCCCCTATCTTCCTGCCATGCACTGCAGTAAAGAGCCATCTCCGTCTTCTTGATACTTTCCTCACTGGTATTGGAAGGCTGCTGTTGGATACCCTGAACTGGCCCAGTTTATCAATGTCTTTCCTGCATTAGAAAGCCTCAAACTAGATGTAGTATTCTAGAAGTGGCCCGACAAGCACTGAGTAAAAGGTTGCAATTGCTTCCCTCAGTCTACCGGCTACAGTCCTTGTGATACAGCCCAGGACGCTGTTAGGCTTCTCTGCTGCCAGGGGCAGGAAGCTCTGCATGGTTGGGGTAGCTGCCTCTTGGGTTCTCAGGATCAAGGGACCACTGACACAGCTGCTTGCTAGACAGGCTGCAGAAAGGACTTCATCAAGAGAGTAACCTCCTCACTTTCTTCAAAATTCTATTAATTTCGACATACTGAAAAATGCCAATATCATCACCTGCATTCTGGCATTTTACAGGAAGAATGCAGTTGTTTTTTTTTTCTAGTCAGAGCTTTATTCTGACAGAATATAAATTTGCTGTGGTGGGATGATGGCATGCAGTCACAAGACATAGTATGTACTGCACTGTCGATCACACTAGGAAGAGCATTGGGGATGGCACTGATACTGCTGCTCCCTGGTTGGGAGTTCTGGGCTCTGTGCTCTTTATTAGGAGATGCGACAGGCTGCTTCCCAGAGCAGTAGTACTGCTTGGCAGGTACAGAGGCTAAACATGATTTACCCTCCCCTTTTAACTACTGGAGGAAGACAGAGATGAACAATAATTCAAGTAGCACAACATTTTCTGTTGGAAGCTACTCTGGAGTACCTGGGCAAATGTGCTTTTGGATGCTTTGGTTGTGGCCAAGGGATGGTACTGTACAGTTCACCTGCAAGTCAGTACAGCCTTGCTGCCCTGTAGGCTCACTGAGGATCCAAATTACACAGTATGTTGCAGTTTTTATCTGTGTGATAGATTTCAGTTCCTGATTATTCTCCACAAACAAGCCCAAAGAAAACGACAAGGTTGCTTGTGTGGGAGTCCAAGAGCTGCCCCTTGCTTCCCCAGCTGCAGAACAAACCTGCCTGTGTGACTCCCATTGTCTTTTTTTTGCCCCCACCTTGTACCTGACTCCCACCAAGGCACTGCTCAGCACCACCTGTTCATCCTTGACATTCATTTGAAAGTAGGCAGCAAGGATGACCAACTAAGAACTGATATAGAAGTCTATATTCCCAGGAGAAAGAAAAGTTGTTGCATTCATCATAAGAAGGAGCAGTGTAAAAGTGCTAGCAGTGTGAAAGAGGCAATCATGTGGACTGTGTAACCAGGTAGATGGAGCAAGAAAGGGCACTTCCTATTGACTGTGATGTCTCGTTTGCACTCAAACTGATCTATAAACCTGAACGTCATACAGGTAGACTGATGACACCCATTAACCTTCAAATTATTGTGAGGTAATGAACCACTTTCAGATTTCATCGTCTCCTATGGAAACACTCAAGTTACTGCAGATCAGGTTCAAGTGCAGGAGTGTGCAAGATCTCATTCTGTATTGCACTGTCTGGAGACAGAGTGCAACACCACAAGAAAAGCGTCATTAATTTTTATAAATATGATGCACACTACTCTATTTGTGTGATAAAAATCTGGTTTAATATCAGTACCCTCGATGGGGAAAAACGGTATTTCCTCTACCTGCAGCAAGTTATTCTTTCATATCACAGGAAAGCTAAATTTTCAAGAAGGTATTCTTCACACTTCTATGGGGTTTTGTGGACCTTGTATATATGCTTTTCTTTTTTATTTCATCTGAATATAGCATAAAAAAGCAGATCTACTCTTAACCAAGAAGTCTTTAATTTTTTTCCCCCAAGTACAAAGGAGCCCACTTTTATAAAAGATCAAAATTATCATTTTTTATTATGATGATGTGTAGAAGTGTCAGCCAGTAATCCAGACTCCACAGCAAATACCTGTAGATACACACTGCGAATACCTCTCTAGCTATACATGTACAGATGAATACTATTAACAGCTGCATTAAGAACTAGTGTGACCTAGCTTACACTGTGAGAAAGCTTTGAAAAAGTGTCTGATATTCAGTCTCCTTTCTGAATGAGATTCTTATGATCTCCTCTCTCTCTCACTACTTAAAAATTACCCCAAATCACTCAACTGCAATACTTTGCAATTAACTCCTCTAAATATGAAGATATTGACTATACAGGTTTGACTGTAAAAATAAGATGCAATGTGATGATATGAATGACATCGCTAGCAATCTTTTTAAGGTCTGGGGCATATGAAAACCCAGTTAAACTATGTTTAAAAGGTTAAGAGAAAGCACCCTATCTTCATTTCTACCAGCCTGATGTCTGAAAACTTACTAAACTTTGCATCTTCTACACCTCTGTGCGATAAAGAGGTGAGTTGCTGAACAGACGGCGAATAAATGAGTCTCACTTTTGCTGCTTTCACACTTCCCAGAAGCAAAGATGGCAAATTGTATTTGGAACCTGGAATGTGACTTCTTTATTTAAACTACATGCTTAGCACTAACAAGGGAGCACTCAGGAACATTAATTCAAACATGCAGAGTGTCTCACTCTGGGAACTGCATTCAGCCTTTTTGAGAATTTATTATTTCAAGAAAATAACCTTCATTGTAACTCTGTGCTAAAAACATAGTCACAGTCTCTTCATTCTGGTGTCAAAAATTTAAAAGTCACTGTATGTATGTATACATATGTGCAAGAATAAATGGTTGTATGTATGCATTATGTATGTAGCAGATAACTCTTGAGATAAATGACATTCCTATACTTAAGCATGTAGTCCAAAAAACTGCAATATATTACTCTGAACAAATAACCTAATCCTTCAGGGAAATGCATTCTAACTTTTCCCTCTGTCTTTATTATAATGTCCTATTTCATACTGTGCATATTGTACTGCCTCCATCCACAGTGAATTCAGTATTCTATCCCTTCAAACCATTAGCTTAATAATGTTATGTTCTGCCTCATTCCTCTTTGCAGTGCTGCTGTTTTTACATTGTATTTCATTCCTCTTTGTTCCCCAATCACATTCCTCAATGCACATTGCCCTGAATCCTACTGCATCCATCACCTGTCTAATGTTTTCTATTTCCTATCTGCTATAGAGAGCATTTCCTCATCTTTGCTATGTTTATTATCAGTTGAGATAATTGTTGTTCAGATTTCAAAAGGTCTTGGCATCATGTTAGGCAAAGGACTGAATTAGGAAGAGAACTTCTGCCACACTTTGTGGTCCACTTCTCAGCGTTAAATTATTCCTGCTGAAAGGCATCAGGCCACATAGAAAAGAAGCAAACCAAAACTTGCATTGTGGGTATTTGCTGGGCTTACCAGTTTTCTCAGAAGGTGGGTACTGTAACGCTCTAAGTCTGGTTGCAATGTATTCTCCTCCATTAGTCTCAAATACACAGATACACCTAGATGTAATTTCAGAAATCTGTACGTAGTAAGTCTCTTGCTGTCATCAAGGCTTGGGTTCTTAACAGAGCTGTGAGAGTAGAATGACACCACAGATTACTAATTGATCAAAACAGATCTCTAGTACCACAGCTTTTGTTCAGTTAGGGAACAAATGTACTTTACAAATGATAGAGACAGATCTTTGCTTTTCACTGTCCTTTCCTACTCCACCACTACATACAGCGGTTGAAGTTCAGACACCTCAAAACAGATTATATTCAGATATCTTTGCGATAGCCATAATTCAAAGTAAGCTTGTTTTCTGGTTTTGGTATATTCTCTTTTGCTTTCCTTATTCTATTCTGATGTACTTAATCCTTGAAAAATTCCCATAACTGTACTATTTTGAAAGATATTTACTAGATGCATTTGCTAAAAACTATACTTGCTTTACTTGATCATGTGATCATTTAGTCTGATTTCTGCTATCTGGTAATGGTCAGAACCATCAAATGATTATTTTAAAATGAACAAAAAAGCAACTTCCCAGCAACTGGCCATTATAGGAAGTTAATGGAACATTTGCAGCTGCTGGGTGTATATACCTGAGGACTATAATAATATGAGGGGTATGGGAAAAGTTGCATGTGCTCTCTCCTGAGCAAGAAAAAAATAAAAAATCATCATCAGTGACTTGGCTGCAGGGATGATCAATTACAGCCTGTAAAATCTTCTGCTGGGCTGGCAGAAGATGGACCTTCAAAGCCAAAGCAATAGGAAAACAGTATTCTCCACAGTCCAGCTTTTCCTAAAGAAATACTCTTTCTGCACTCACCTTCCTTAAGGTCACTATGATAGTTTTTTGCTATCTTCCCTAAAGGCTGGCAGAGTGCTGCAACTGAGTGCTGTCAAATAGCCAGCTATTGTTTTACTACATTTATTGCTATCTGTGCAATGAAAGATGTGTAATAACCATTCCCTGTTTTCATCTTCTCTTCTTCCCCCCACCCCCCAGTTTACTTACTGAGGCATTGGATCAGACCTTCAGATTATGTAAATCAATGTAAATCTGCTGCTTTTAACTATTACACAATAAACTTTCTTATGTGCCTTCCTATAAATTAGCTTTAGCCAGCAAGTACAGTTATAGGACAGATGCAGTTTAGGACTGTTCGTTGCACTGACTGGAGATTATATGCAGTTTGCAGCTCAACAAATGATAGTTCTTAAGAGCAGTTAAGAGCTGACATGAAAAATCTCTCAAATGGAGAACTTGGAAAATAGCTGAAATCTCTGAATCAATAAGGTAAATTGGCTTTATTAAACAGATTTCCTACTGCTGTGTGTAAGCGCTACCTAGAACTCTGCATTTTTAGTGTACAAAAGGAGGGCTGAATATTCTGTTTATAAAAAGCCTACAAATGAAGTAGGCTTTGAAAGAAAGATTTCTGTGATGTTTTTATGCTTTGATGTTCCGTAATATTCCATATATGCTGCACATCATGATTGTTGGTGATATTCTCAATTCTGAGAAAAGAGTTTGCGCTCTAATAAACACTGCAAAGAGTTGCTCTAGAAGGGAAAAAAATACATAGCTACTCGGTTTCACTAGGGTGTACCTGTTAAGCAATATTGATTCTGGCAATTGGGAATGCTATAGTTTATTAATGGAATCAATTTTTTTTTTTTCAGAATGCTTCCTTTCTTGTACACAGGACCTTCTCCCACTAATAACAAGGTGACACCTCTTCAGGGCACAATGACAACTGGAAAAAGGCCAGCATGCTGCCTTCCATCCCTTTGGCCTTCCCTCCCTCAACAGATTTCTCAAATCCCTTACCAGGATAAGGGGTTAAACTCCTTTGAGTCACATCACCACACAGCAATGCACAGAATGGTTTAAGAAGGATAAAAGCTCTTCTCTTACCCTGCTTCCCACAGCAATCTTGGACAATGTAATTTCCTTGGACATTTCATTTCGATTACATTTGTGTGGGCAGCTTTAATGATATCACAGATAGGATTTGCAATGGGTTCTCCTAAACTACTCTATAAATGAGCTCTCCTCTACTTTCCCCAAATCAGAGTTAGGTTAACAGAAATTTTAAAGAAAAGAGGAAATATGTGCTGAAAATAAAATTACTCCATCTAAAAGATACAGCACACAAAGAAACAAGTTGTGCTGGTTTTGTATGGGATAGAGTTAATTTTCTTCTGGTATAAGACTGTGTTTGGGATTTGTGCTGGAAACAGCATTGATAATACAAGGATGTTTTAGTTATTGCTGAGTAGGCCCTAAAGAGAGTCAAGGCCTTTTCTGCTCCTCACACCATCCCGCCAGCGAGTGGGCTGGGGGCACACAAGAAGTTGGTAGGAGGTACAGACGGGACAACTGACCCCAACTGACCAAAGGGATATTCCATACCATATGATGTCATGCTGTGTAAAGCTGGCAGAAGAAGAAGGAATGGGGAGGGATATTCGGAGTGATGGTGTTTGTCTTCCCAAGCAACCGTTTCCTGGAAATGGCTGAACATCTACCTGCCCATGGCGAGTAGTGCATGAATCTCGTTTTGCTTTGCTTGCATGCATGGCTTTTGCTTCACCTATTAAACTGCCTTTATCTCAATGCATGTGTTTTTTCACTTTTACCCTCGGATTCTCTTCCCCATCCCACCAGGCGAATGTGGCAGGGAATGAGTGAGCAGCTGTGTGATGCTTAGTTGCAGGTTGGAGTTAAACCACAACACAAGAAGTGAAGAGAAGGACAATAAAATATGCAGATATTTCAAGGCAGAGACATTATGCTGAGGATTATAGAGAGGATTGTACCAAAATTTATCAATATATCACCTATGGAGCCAAGAAGGTTCTGTTGCTTGATGTACACAGTTCAAAAAAATAAAGCAGAACTGCACTCAGTGAATGTAGGGCAGATTTCACCATTGGGGCAAGATGTGTTGCATCAGATACACAGGTTTGCAAATATGACTTGGATAATGCATGTGAAAATAATGTTGTATAGATGAGAACAATACCATTAGAAAGATATAAGAACATAATAACATTCGATGAATTTGGTAGACGCTGAATTAGATTTCATCTTCGAGTGTAGTATGGTGTAAAAGCCTATGATTTTGTATTTGAGACAGAGTTATTTCACAGCCTGAATGGCCAAGAAAAGTGATCACGCTGGTGTAGCTTGGCTAACTCAGCAAGCATCTGAGAAGTACATGTACAAGGAGAGAGATTTTGTAAGTTGCAAAGTATGTTATAGGAATTAAATGAAATAAAGCCTAGTAAAATCTGACCTACATTATAAAATAGATCTGGTATGTCTAAGGATATGATGGAAATAGTAACAGATCAGCTAAGTAAATGAGGGTTGGACTGGACATCACGCTTGAAAACGTAGTATATCATAGACAATCTTGCTTTGGCAGAGAAGTCATTCAATAATCTTTGTGGACCAGTGTTAAGTACCTCTAAAAGGCACTAGAAATATCAGACCTCCACTTACCTCTTGTTCTAAAAGCTAGGCTTCAATCACAGAGCAGTGAGAAACCATGACTATTAGCTACCATTGTTAACTCTGGAATGAAAGAATATTTAAGGACAATGGATAAAATAATAGTTTCTAATCAATGAATGTGAATTACTCCAGGAGTTTATGCAGACACACTAACACCCCATCACTTCTAATGAGTAATATTTTAGAGACAATTATGGTTGCTAAGTTATCATTTCATTTAGAAGTATCAGATGAAAAATGAATCCTCTATCTTGACTTCAGGGAGAGTTAAAGGAAAAAAAACCTTGGGGTTAATTCTTTAACAAAACTATAGCTGTCTCAGGATAAGTATAAATAATAGTGCCCTTTAAGGCAGTATATAAAATCACATAAAAGGATCTCCAAAAAAGTGTATGGTATACTTCAAGATCAACTCAGGAAAATAAAAAAATATATATGTGTGTATATATATATGTATATATATTATTTAGAACATTTCAGAGTTTCTTCCAGGAGACAAACTAATTCTGTACCTCTGGTATCCTAAAATCCAGTTTAGGAGAACATATTTCCCTGTATACTACAGTCTCACAAAATTTGTTCTCTTGATCTTGATCATAACTATAAGGGATTTTTTTTTTTTCTGGGTAAATTATCAATTATGTGTTAGGTGTTTCATTATTTGATGTATTTCTTTCAATCTTCCAACACAGAAATTTGAAAACAAGGTGTTTTGTGTAGCAGTTTTAAATATCTATTCCTGTTTATCTTCATAATGAAGACTTGTTTCTGGTTGTGAAGACAAACATAAATGATATTTTGACATTGTTTTGATTAATGAGAAATAATTATACCTTTGCTCCCTGAGGCAGGAGTACAGTTTAGTACAAGCTTTATAAATGCAAAGAAGCAGAAGGTAACTTCTCTGACCAAGTACCACTCCAAATTTTAAGAGATCATCACAATCCCTTCTCCTATTTTCTTTCTTTTTTTTTTTTTTTGGAAATACAAAAGTGAACTCCACACTTCACAAAGTGTGTTCACTCCTCTCAGGATTGGGTTTTTAAAAAGAATAAACCAGCAGCTGGGACCTGCAACCTGCAGCTGAAATATGCAAATTTTTCTCACTTTGGAGGAATAACAATCAATTTCAGGACTCCTTCTAGTGCTAAGGTTTGCCTTAGTATTTATTGCCTCACAACCCCTTACTCCTTGAGGTAAGTGGGAAGGCTCTTGGTGACCTCTCTGTCAAAAATTCCTTTGTAGCATCCAAGGGCTAATTTTCCTCTTAGGGTACTTATTGAGACAAGATTCAAGATGACATAAATATCTCTGTCCATTTGGTTCCATAGAAACGGTAAGGCAGAGAAAATTTAGCACTTTGTAGTTATACTAAAAAACATGCAAGTTTTGAATAAAATTTTGCTCCGTGAGCTAAGAAAACCAAGAGCCTGAGATGGGCCATCATGTGATGTGGAGTGTCAATTAATGTCAAATTAAATGACATTAATGACAAATTAAATGGATTTTTCTCTCTTCTCTGTAGGCCGTAGGATTAAACTGAAAAGGAAGACTAAAACCAAGAAAAATTATTTTGCAGAGAATTTTAAATCTGCAGTGCGTTTTTGTGTCAGGGCAGTAATGCTTCCATAAAATTTTATTGATCTAATTTTATATACCTAATTTTCTAATGTGTTACTCCATCAAAACAAATGTAGCATTTATTATACTTTTTTAATTCTTAATAAAATCTCTCTGAATGTTACCTAAAATTCTGAAAGTCATGGACTTTATATCAGCAGTTCTTGAAAACATTTCCTTGGGAGTCCTCAAAAATCTCAGGGGTGAAAAATTGTGTTGCTTACTAGATATACTTGCATACATACACAGACATATATATGTGTATAGGTATGTAAAATGAGAAATTTTCTTATTAGAAGGAAATTAAAGCAGTATAGACTGGAAAATATAATGGACTTTTATACTCAGCAGTAAATAGACAAACAAAAGAATTGTTTTAAAATTCCAGGTTGCTGTTTCTTTTTTTTTTTTTTAAGGATTCCAAATTTCAGACACTGAAGTAATTATACGAACAAAACAAATTAATGAATAGCTACTAAAGGACTTGTCCTGGCACAGGGTGACCTAGAAACATATGCCAGTCCAGTCAAGAAATATGAAGTACATATAGATATTAATCTGTCTAGAAGAATATTTTCTTAAAAAAAAAAAAAAAGAGCTTATGCCTCATTCCTTTGGAAAGTGAGAGTAAGAAATAACTTCCCTTCAGGTTAGCTCACTATTATTGCATGAAGAAGGATGTTATCTACAGCCAGTGATAAAAAAAAATGCAAAAACTTGACATCTGACTATTGCTCATATGCAAGGTAAATTTAGACCTAAGGAAGTACAGTCATTACTCACAAAACAGAATCGCAGCCATTTTCAGGAAAGAAAAGGCTTAATCTCTGAATTAATTATAAAAAGACCACATATCCTTCTAGAAGAGAAGCAACTTCAGGGAAGGACATCGTCTTTTCAAGATTTCGAAGCCAATTTGACAACCCTTGAGGGAGTGAGAAGAAAAATAATACTAATTGCCAAAGGGTTTAAATTATTATGTTTTAATCTTGCTCTAGAAAGGAAAAAAGCCTGTGAAATTTGAAGAATTCTTTCTGGCACAATGCAGGATTGAACCAAGCTGTTTAAGCAGAGTGAAATGTTGGGCCATTAGGCTTGGAGAAAATCAAGAAAAGAACCATTATACTTTCTGTGATACTCTGTTCTCTGCCTGTTTGGAAGATATCCCCTGTGCTTCCTCAGCCTTGATAAAACAGCATTTCTGGTATTTTGGGACCTGTTTTTTTCTGCTTTCTGCACCCTGTGTACCTGTAGAAGCAAGCAGGACCCTTACTCTTCATGAATGAAATATTGCTGGTATTTTAGCTAACATTTGGGTCACCTGCAAGCTGATGTAAAAAAACATACTTCAATGAAATCTGATCATACGGTATTTACTAATGTATAATTAATGGGCAGCTGAATGGCCTCAATAATAATTCCTAGTATTTATCATCCCCTACAAGGGTAAAATAGACAGGTCTTCATTAATCTGGGTTATTTTAAATGAGCTACACAAAAGAGCTAAGTGGGCCTCTTGTTTCCTTCACATCATCCCACAGAAAAAAAAATATGATGTGACAGGGATTAGCCGTGACTTATATCATATGAAGAACAGGCCCGAAATAGGCATAGAACTGCCGTTCTTTAATGTCTTCTGATGGTTTCACTGAATTGATGTAGCTTTGGTGCATTAATAATCAGTCTGAGAATTCCTTGATATATCATCTGGTTGTCTCCAAGGGACTTCTGTGTATCAACCTTGCAAGTATGTTAGCCTGTGGTCACATTTGTGTGCTTGGCTTGGAAAACTAGTCTTATATTTTTTATATATTTACCAACTTTGTGGCTAGGTTATATTGTAATCTTGGATAGAAGCTAAATTTACAGTATTGTTGTTTTTATTATTATATGATGTGAGCAGGGTAGAATAATCAGACTTCCCAGGCTTAACTAAAACTTTTGATGTCTGAGAGACTTATGTGTCAAAACCTGACTAGCTAGACTTTTACTCCTTTATGATAACATTCATTTGAAGTGTTTGGTTATGCCATTGATACACTCACCACTTTTTAAATAACACAAATGTCAGAATAAACTACAGAAACTTTTTAGGCTAGATTCTGTTGTTCTTCATGCTAAACAGAAGCTCCACTAGGAGTGCGTAGTGCATAGTGCATGGTCCTCTGCTCACTGAACATTGTTGATGCTACAATCGTGTGTCTGTGTTGATTTCTAGGAGGACTAAAATGGTTAAGAATACCTAATACTGTTTGCATTCGATGAATTGATGAGTCACTATGCAACTGCATAGCTTTGCTCTTCAGTCCAGCTTTGGTTTTATCTACACTTTAGCTTTTGATTATACAACGGTCAATTGGGAATGAATAAAAAGAAACTTAGCCTAGTCTCTGGGAAAGGATTTTCATCTTAAAATTTCACAGCCTTATGAGAAGATTTCCAAAGAGGTTTAGCCCGTTTGAAGATCTGTCCCTAAAGTAAAGAAGAAAATTAAGTATTAATACTATTATTTTTATTTTTTTCAGGCTGGGAACTTGTGCACAAAGCACAAAGAGACACACTTAGAGAACCACACAGAAAAGTCAGAATTCACTTCTGAGAAATAAAATGTTAAGGACAAGGCTCCCCACATATGCTCTTCAGCTCAATGAGACGAATAACAGTCTAGCATGTTACTCAGAGGCTTTTAAAAGAGTGGAATTTATCGTTTGTGATCATGGTATTCTCTAAGCTAGAGCTGGCTGCAGACCAGAAAAGATGGCAGAGAAGAAACAAGAGAAAGTATTGAATTTCTCCATTTAGTATCCAGAAATGGGTTTTTAATGGATTTCTACAATCAGTTCAGATTTATCAGTGCTGCTCTATGTAACCATTTCTTTGCTCTGACTGATCCTGTGAAGGACTCTCTTCATTCCTGGTTAGTCTGACCTGAGCCTACAAAGTTACATGATCCATGGCCACAGGACAGATGAGGATAGAGAGACTGCTTGCAGGGGTCCTGCAAGTGTCTTGTAGCTATTCTATGAAGTGCCATCACTGGTATTGACTGGAAAACCCACGTCAGTGTATTTCAGGAGGTGTTGGGCTGAGAACTTCCATTTGCTGAGAATTTAAATACTTTTTTTAAATTAAAAAAGAAAGTTTTATACAAACCAGTAAACTTGCTGATTGCCTCACTCCAGTTATTAATATACAAAGTTCCAAAATTCAATAAAATCTCATTTTGGAGAAAAGACAATGAGCTGGCTGTCACGATCTGTAATGTAAGTACCAGACTTCCAGTCTTACCAAGAAGAGTAAGTAAATCTCTAAGTGCAGATTTTCAGCCTGAAAATAAATAAACACATAAATGAAATAACAAGGAGGCTATTATCAGGTTTGCTAGCAAAAGGTCAAAGTCTTCCAAATGAAAAGCACTGATACATCAAGGACAAACAAACAGACTGCCTTGCAAATCATGTGGATTTCTATGGCAGTTTATTTGTGTATATCCTGGGGGATCTACAACACGTTAAAAGAATGCATTTGATCCTTGTATCCTAAACAGTTGTTTCTGTTGCTAGGTGATGTAATATCCTTGTAACCCTACGAACTCCAAGGACAATGGCATTCAATGACATTTATGTTTTCAGTAGCAAGCTGCTGGAAAACGGAATAATTTTTTTAGTTGACTTTTGTTGTACAAAACATTTCAGTTCAATAAATTGGAAGCAATTTGTTAGATTTTTAATATTATTTTTCTCCTAAAAGAATAGCTATACCATTTTTACTCTTGAAACATGTTACTTTTACTAAATGGCCTTTGATAAGACTGATTCAGCATTTATTTTTAACCCAGACTCTCTATTTAATCCCATACTGGAGGGAAAACAAGCTCTTGAGATACAGAAATGACATTGGGAGGAGTTATTCAATTCTTGACTGTGTAGTGAGCCATCTACTGCAATGCTTCAATTCTGTGTTGGGAGAGGAAGGAAGTGGAGGAAAGGCAAGGATGTTGGAGATGGAAAAATAACAATAACAGAAAATGAATGTTGTCAAAGAAGTTCCATTCAGTTGAAACTTCTCTAACAACTGAATTAAAAAATAAATATTGATAATAATTTGTTACTGACCAATAAAAAAAAAGTAAAAATCTAAAGCTTTCTTAGACAAGTACTGTTGAAGCTGTCTTGTTTTCTTTAAATAATAGTTGTAGCATATTAGAGGATTTCCTCAGTTTGCTTTCTGTATTTCTTCTGAAATAATGGTTATCAAATGCTTCTACACATGTCTGGGTGTGAAGGTCTGTACTCAAGACTCTTCACAAGGGAAAAGTATCTTTTAAAATAAGTCCATTTCTTACAGAATTTAGAATATGACCTTAGACAGGAGCATGATGCCTTCCTGACCAATTTTGGTATTCAGCATGGCAAAACCAGAAGTTTCAGACCTATGGCTCTCTGGTAAAATGGTAGTGGAAAACAAATTAGCAATGCTAATATCAAGTAGAATATGAAATAATTGTATAAAAATAAATGACCATGTAAGGCATGCTGGTATACTGCAAACCAACTGGGTGATAACAGCTTTTGCCATCTGTGATAGCTAGCGTGATCGTTTAATAGATTTGTTTGCAGTTTATTGTGTCTTCCTGCACTTCACTGCCAACTGCATTCTGGTCCAATTACACCCTCTTGGGATAATTGTTCCTTCTGTGAGAACAGGGCCTGCGTCATTTTGGAGAAATGTCTCGGTTGTTGGAAGGGAGGCAGAGAAGGATTAACATGGAAAGCAGAGAGACTGCAGGACTGGAAATAAAGAGGTGGTCAGAAGCATGAGTGATGTATTAGCACTAGAGACTCTCTCTATAGCAGTCCTCAGAGGTGATGGAAAGAACGAGATGTTCCTAGGAGGTCAGCACAGCCTTTCTGCATGGCACGGTATGAAGCTTAATTCAGGCGACCAGTGAATACTGCTTGACTGAAAAATAAGTCTGGAGAATAAGAACGCGTCTGCAGAGGAATCTAACTGTGGTTAGGAAGGTGAGAATTCTTTTCACTTTTTATTTAATTTATTATTACTTTTTATTAATGTGTATCATGTCTTGTTGCTTACTTGTATATTTGTAGATTAAAAGTTGGTTTGCTTCAATTAATAATAATAAAAAAATAGAGATTTCTAAATACTAGAAGATTCCAGAAAATATCTGAGCAACTTGTATCACGTACTTGTCACACAGTGCAGTGACACTCCACAACATGGAACAAGCCTGATGAAGAAATTGTCCTCTTTCGCGTGGTTACTTTGAAGTCTGTTAATCTCTTTCAGGAACAGCAAATCACAGACTTTTTTATCAAGCATTGTTTTTCTTTTTTTTTTGTCACATGACAATCTGTTTTTATCTTTCCCTTTTACCAGAGGAATCTGATGGTAATCCACTGCAGAATAGAAAGCAGCTTTTCATATTTATGCAGCATGTAGGTAGCACTCCTATATGCTCTAATAACAACAGTGCTGCATCTACATCTTTCAGATAATCACTGCCCTTGTGCAACGCTGCCTTCAGCAGCACTTTTCGTCTGTGCCAAGCTATTTCTCAGCACCGCCTGTGACAAAGCAGCGCTGGATGTACATGGATCCATTTATCCCGCTCCAGCTAATGTTGCATAATCTTTGCACACAAGCACAGGAGCTTTGCTATCAGAGTCCAGCAGTTCTCAGATGAGAATTGCTTTGACTGGCAGGGAAATGACAGGCAAGCGTGCAGGTACCTGCATTGCACGGCTCACCGAGAGGGTCATGCACTCCAATGGGACAACCACAAGAAGGCTGGATGCAGACATGTAGATAGACTTGAACATAAAAAGATGCCCTTTGTGACACATAAACAGATGGATTCAGCAAGAGAAGTCCAGCATTTCCACTGTACAGCTCTGTTTGTATACATATCACATAATGAGAAAAACCCTCCATTTTCTTCCGGCTGCCTAAGCTTTTATTTCTATTAAGTCAAAAACTCTCAGAAATAGGTTTTCTGTGTACAGCTGAGTAAGCACTATGAAGGCAGCAGCAACAATCAAAACTAAACTGACATTATCTGAAGAAGCATTTTCTGCCTTTCGTTTTATTTACGTACTATGCAAATACACAGTAAAAATTCTTCACTCTGTCACCACTATACTGGTAAAAGCCTTCTAGATTTCATTTATTCCATCTCTTGTTCCTTTAAAATTTTAGAATGGAGTTCGCAGAAGAGTGGTGACACTGACATTGTTTTCTTTAATATTATAATTTTTCTATTAGTGTAATTTAGTTAAAAGAAATGATTGACTGAAATGGAATTTGGGCCATTATTACAACCCAAAATTTAGGATATCAAGATCTGCACAAAAATAGTGTTTCTAAAAGCTTTGAGAACGCTACTTACTACTAACCAATTTTGACTAAATGCCATTTAATAACTAATAATAAGCCTTAGTTTACTCAGTTCTCAGTGAATCATATTCTTCCTTGACATATCCTTACTGAAATCATTATATTAAGAGAAACCTGAACTGTCATGCTGTAAGAATTTTACACTATCTTCTTTCTTAATAAACCAAAAGTGTTGCCAGCATGTTGAAAAGGAAAAGCCAGTGCCTTCAGCTTGTGTCAACATTGTACCTGTCATTTGTAGCCATACACAGATTTGGGAATTCAAGTGCTACTTACTTGTTGGAGAATGCTGCTCATCTCTGCTGTCAAGGCACGGCTGGATCCCCTCTGATATCTGTTTTCACTGATTGTTCTTCATTTTGCAATCAGAAGTCTTTCAGAATTCTTGAAAACATAAAAATTGATTTTTAATACTTTATCATGTTTGAGGCAGAAGCATAGAAAACCTATTTAGCTCATACTTCCTCCTTCTGACCAGTGTCCGTATTCTCTGATTTCAGATGGTGCTAAGTTTTGTTTGAAGATTATGATAATAATCAAGTTTATCAGGCATTGATCTTGGCTCTCACATAGAAGTTATTGTGCAGTAGTGGGATAATTCTGTACTTTTGATATAAACAGTCTCATAGTTTGTCGTGGTTCAACCCAAGCTAGCAATACAACCATGACAGCCGCTCGCTCACCCTGTTTCCCATCCCCCCCACAAAAGGGGAGAGAATCAAAAGGGAAGGGAGAAACTTGTATTGAGACAAATGCAGTTTAATAAAATAACAAAATACTAATACACCATTAGTAAATATATATATAAAAAATAGAAATAAAAGAGAATCAAAGCAATTCCTCATGAGCTCTGTCCACAACTGAACAGCCAGTCCCAGCAAGACACACCTGGTCCCACAGCAGATCCCAGAGAGAGAGAGAAGAGAGAAAAGAGGCAGAAAGGCTCAGAGGCCTCTGCAAAATGGCAAAAGCCGGACTAAATGTCCCAATCGAAATTCCCCCGGCTCTGACAAAGAAAAAAAAAACGAAGAAAAAGACAACGTGCGCAAGAGAAAATGCCTGAAAAGCCAGGAGAAAAGCAGAACTGGAAGGTTTCAACTCCCAGCTCTCCTTAAATAATTAGCATGATGTTAATGCGATGGAATACTCTTATTGATCAATCTGGATGTCAGTCAAGCTCTGCCCCATCTCTGCCACTCCCCTTCCTTGATGCCTCACACTTGTGGGCAGAGCACTCAGAGTGTCCTTGGCTCTCAGACCAGAGCAATAAAATCATTAACTCTGTGCTGGGGTGTTATCTTCTTGTTCTCAAACTAAGTCCAAATAATGAGCGTGCTAGCTATGAAAAATAAAGGTTTCTAACTGCATGAAGAACATTAACCCATTTTCAGTCGAACCAGCACATAGTTGTATTGAGTTTTCTTTCCCAGGGAATCATAGGATGACAGTATTCCAAAAGATGACCAAGTGACTTAAATATTTTCAAGATGACTGGAAACACCTTGCTATATTTTCAGTAAAATAACACAGACAATGATACCTTTCCATGCTGTCTTCTGCAATCTAAGCTTAGATTTTTTTTTAAGTATGTTGTATTATATACACAATTAAATTAATTGACAAATTTTGACAATTTTTGCATATTTTCATCTCCAGTTAGATAGTTAAAAGTCGTATTTTAAGTTGCTACTAGTAAGATTCTGGATAAAACAAGCATTGAAATATCATCACTGCTTTGGATTCATTGCTTTGTATTTTGAACATTTAGAAAGTTTAAAGATGATAATTAGAAATAAAGATCAGTATCACAGAATCACAGAATGTTAGGGATTGGAAGGGACCTCAAAAGATCATCTAGTCCAATCCCCCTGCCAGAGCAGGAAAACTTAGGTGAGGTTACACAGGAAGGCGTCCAGGCGGGTTTTGAATGTCTCCAGAGAAGGAGACTCCACAACCCCCCTGGGCAGCCTGTTCCAGTGCTCTGTCACCCTCACTGAGAAGAAGTTTCTTCTCACATTTAAGTGGAACCTCTTGTGTTCCAGCTTGAACCCATTACCCCTTGTCTTACTGTTGGTTGTCACTGAGAAGAGCCTAGCTCCATCCTCGTGACACCCACCCTTTATATATTTATAAACATTAATGAGGTCACCCCTCAGTCTCCTCTTCTGCAAGCTAAAGAGACCCAGCTCCCTCAGCCTTTCCTCATAAGGGAGATGCTCCACTCCCTTAATCATCTTTGTGGCCCTGCGCTGGACTCTCTCCAGCAGTTCCCTGTCCTTCTTGAACTGAGGGGCCCAGAACTGGACACAATATTCCAGATGAGGTCTCACCAGGGCAGAGTAGAGGGGAAGGAGAACCTCTCTGGACCTACTAACCACCCCCCTTCTAATACACCCCAGGATGCCATTGGCCTTCTTGGCCACAAGGGCACAGTGCTGGCTCATGGTCATCCTGCTGTCCACCAGGACCCCCAGGTCCCTTTCCCCTACACTGCTCTCTAATAGGTCATTCCCCAACCTATACTGGAACCTGGGGTTGTTCCTGCCCAGATGCAAGACTCTACATTTCCCCTTGTTATATTTCATTAAATTTTTCCCCGCCCAACTCTCTAGCCTGTCCAGATCTCGCTGGATGGCAGCACAGCCTTCTGGCGTGTCAGCCACTCCTCCCAGCTTGGTGTCATCAGCAAACTTGCTGATAGTACACTCAATTCCCTCATCCAAGTCATTGATGAATATATTGAACAGTATTGGTCCCAGAACTGACCCTTGAGGCACTCCACTAGATACAGGCCTCCAACCAGACTCCGCCCCATTGATCACAACTCTCTGGCTTCTCTCCTTCAGCCAGTTTGCAGTCCACCTCACTACCCGATCATCCAGTCCACACTTCCTCAGTTTTGCCGTGAGGATGCTGTGGGAGACGGTGTCAAATGCTTTGCTGAAGTCAAGGTAGACCACATCCACTGCTCTGCCATCGTCAATCCACCTTGTTATGTCTTCATAAAAGGCTATGAGGTTGGTCAAACACGACTTCCCCTTGGTGAAGCCATGTTGACTGTCCCTGATGACCCTCTTATCCTTGATATGTCTTAAGATGGCACCAAGGATAAGGTGTTCCATCACTTTCCCAGGGATGGAGGTGAGGCTGACCGGTCTATAGTTGCCCGGGTCCTCCTTCTTGCCCTTTTTGAAGACCGGAGTGACATTTGCTTTCCTCCAGTCCTCAGGCACCTCTCCCGTTTCCCAAGACTTGGCAAAGATGATGGAGAGCGGTCCAGCAATGACTTCAGCCAGCTCCCTCAGCACCCGCGGGTGCATCCCATCTGGACCCATGGATTTATGGATGTCCAGATTGCTTAATTGCTCCCTAACCCAGTCCTCATCAACTGAGGCAGACTCCTCCATTGCCCTGCCTTCCTCTGGGGCCTCAGGGGTACGGGGCTCCTCAGGACAGCCTCCGGCAGAGTAGACAGAGACAAAGAAGGCATTCAGTAATTCTGCCTTCTCTGTATCTTCTGTCACCAGGGCACCCACCCCGTTCATCAGTGGGCCTACATTGCCTCTGGTGTTAGTTTTATCTGCCATGTATTTGAAGAACCTCTTCCTGTTGTCCTTGACCCCTCTCGCCAGGTTTAACTCTAAGGAGGCCTTAGCTTTCCTAGTTGCCTCCCTACATCCTCTGACAACAGCCTTATATTCTTCCCAAGTGGCCAGCCCCTCCTTCCATGATTTGTAAACCCTCCTCTTCCACTTGAGTTTGCCCAGCAGTTCCCTGTTTAACCACGCAGGTCTCCTGGCTCCCTTCCTTGACTTCCTGCGCGTCGGGATGCACTGATCTTGAGCTTGGTAGAAGCAGTCCCTGAATGTTAACCAACTACAATTCACCTTGAGTAACAGACCAACTAAAAAATGTTGAGAGACAGCCATGCATATCTTCAGCTCTTTATTTAGAAAGAGAAGTCCAGGAAGCCTAAATGAATTCTACAGGGCAGACAAATGCAAAAGTTCAAGAGATGCAGGAAGAAAATTCCAGCTATGCTGACTATAAGAACCCAGACCAGTACCTCAGTGATCATGTTTTGAATTTTTCAAGTGTATTCAGAGCACAATTTCCTATGAGCAGTGCAGAGGAGCCTTATTATCTTTCATTCTCAGTAGGGTTCTTTCTGGAGAGTTTGCACTCTTTAGCTTGAAATAGTGTTTGATGGATGACTGATTAAATACATATTCCAAAAACTGTAGAAATCTTTTCTAGATAGGAAGAAGTGCAGCGGAATGTTAGCACCATAGGTGCATATGACACATGCTCCTGTCACAAATTCCTAGTGAAATTCCAATGCATTGATCACATATTACTCAGAAATAAATTATCTAAGCAAACATCTAACCTTTCTCCAGTCATCCCTTAATGAAGTAATAAACAAGTCAATATTAGTTATTTTCTTAGTTTTCTGCTGGCCAGGTTCCACACTTTACAAAGATAGCAATGGACTGATACCATATCTGTCATCAGCCTTTAATATCAGAAATTACTGTTCATTGCATGGAATGCTGCAGGGGAAGATATAGCAATTATTTTTTCCATTTTTTAGCAGCTAATGTTCTAAGTAGCTGAATTGAGGTTAGTTCCCATGAAATGACTACATTCAACAGAGGCTACATTCTTTGGCAGAAGCAAACACTTGGTTTGACTAGCAAGGAAAATGAATGTCCTCTCCACTGTAAACATGGGACAGAAGCCAAACTCCCCTGGACTAGAAAGTCACCAGGTGCTTTGGATTTGGTCTTAGTACAGAACTCCGTCTTTTTGGCTTACTAAGCCCAAGAAGGTTCCAGGCATCACTTTTAATTTAGGTTATATTGTCAAGCTTGCGAACAGAGCTTGACTTCACAGCCTGGGTATCTCTGACTAAAATATATTCAATCACCCCTAGATTCTCAAGTGTTTAAAAAAAACCCCATCAAAAATACAAAACCTTTTCACAGCTTCAATACTACAGGCATTTTGATGGTCCATCAGATGTATGCATGTTCTGCATAGGATTTTTAGCACGGTTATTGCCCATTCAGCATAGCAGCACAAATGACACACTAAAAACTGTTTCTGTGCAAAGCCCTGTCTTGGAGATTAACACCAAACAGGTTTATTTAGTTTTGTGAAGGGAGCTTGTACATGTTTCCTTTCAGCCTTCAGGGCCTACTTTGCATTTTCGCACCAGGCTCATCTTTTGAATCATCAAATCATTCTTGAGCCAGCACCTCGCATCCCTCCACCTTTGTTGACTTTTCCATCAGTCCCAAAAGTTTCCTTTCATTTCAAAGGTCTGTCTTTTTGATCTTCTTCCTTTTCAAGTACAGGAGCACTTCTCCAGCCTTAAGTGTGGGAACCAGCAGTTCTCCTGGGGAAATTGTTCCACTCCAGCTCCCTACAGGAAAAAGAAACATCTCCCCAGTACTTCAGCCATTCTCTTCTCCCAAGGCACTTTCATATGAAAGACAGGCATTTATTCTGATGATTTCAAAGACTCCTTTTTCTCCAAGGACCACGGTACCAGCCATGTTGGCTGATTGTTGACTCTGTGTACTTCTGAGATATTAAGTGACCTCATAAAAGTCAGATGCAATTCAAAAGCTGTTTGCATGAAGCTACATGTCCTGAAGTTGCCGTATCACACAACTGTCACAACTCAGGTCAAGCTGTTGCATAATCCTGTAGACTTCTAGTGAAAATACATGGACAGAAATGCTTTCTCTTTTTCTGTTCAAAACAACGTGCCCTGCTGTTTCAAGTTCAGTGCTTTCTGTATGTCCAATTTGGGACTTTCACTCTGACTTCCTGAGACTTCTACCTGTAGTTTCAAATAAAATGTAGTGAAAGATTATTTCCCAGAAGACTGGAAAATAAGACAATATCATATTTGATCTCCAGGGTATTTTATTAGGTTTTAATTTATGATAACCAGTCCCTCTTATCTTCAGGGTATATGTCATTCAGTGTCTTTTAACAGCATCTAGAGCCATTGGACTATCTTTTGAAGATTGTAGGGGTTCAAATTTCATTCACATTTGCATGTTCTGGCCTTCATGTTCTGTCAGTGTATTTTTTTATAAATTTCTGTTGAGCTATACATTTTAAAAAGAGATTCAGCTTTTATCTTTTCAACAGATGAGACATAGCATCACTCATTGCCATTAAAAAAAAAAAAAAGTCGGGCTCCCTTTTCTCTTTCCTTACACAACAGTTGCAATAGAGATTGAGTGTGTTATGATTTTTTTTTAATATTTTTTTCCTTACTCTTCATGAAATACTTTGTTTCCTTTTCTCCCGACAACATGACTGATTATTTTTGGTTTTCCCTGACTCATTAATAATGTAATTATGAAACGTGCTATTACAGAGGAATGTGGGAAACAATAAATATAAGAGTAAGATTCACTTGAAAAACCTCCAGACTTAGCCCTAGGCTATTCAATGTATATCAGTTATGTTGTGAGTGGAAGGACAGAAGGCAGAGTTTGGTACATACCATACTGTTTCTTTCCTTCCTATTTTTCTTTATAGATCTGGTATTGGCAGAAAGAGAATAGGTAGTCTTTGATGCTGCTGAATCCAGCTGCCTGGATTTTCCATTTTATTTCTTGTGGTTCTGTTAGACCTGTGTTGCAGAACCAATGGGAGTTTTAAATACCCTTGCCTGACCAATTTTTATTACATTTATCAGACAACATTTGCATCTGGAATGGAAATCTAAGGCAATTTTACACAGCTGAGATATTGAACTTTCAAAATAAAGATTTACAAATGCATAATCAAGAAGTAATGTGGCAATATACTTCACGAAGTAATATTCTAAACAGAGGATAGAACACATTATCAAAATCACTTTTTCAATTCTTAAATACCATATTGCAGTAATTTCTAAATTGAACTGTCCCAAAGCCACATTTCACATTACAATATGGCAGTCTTAGCTCATTCCTGAGCATGAAGATCTTTACTTTAAATTTTAAAAATATAGAGATGAAGAAAGAGACAAGCCGCAAAGAAAAAAAGTGTATATTCTGTAACTGTTCAGTAACAGCATATTCACCTTTATTTTATCTACCAGAAACTGAGTTTGCATCTCAGCTGAATGCTTCTTTCATGAGGAGGGGAAAGGAATATATTTTAAAAGCATACTAATCTACAATATCCACTTTTGAAAACATAGATTTACCAGGAATGCTGACCGACATTTTGCCTCAGGACAGCCAAGTGCTGCTATACAACAGCTGTATAACATCACTGAAGGCATCATTTAAAGCACATTAAGAAAGGGAATCAGGATACTGCTAAATTGTGTTGTATCCTGTGCAAATCACCATTCTAATTGTGTTACCTATTAAAATGGTCAGCTTTAATTCAAGTCCAAACCAGTTACTGTAAAAGTTGCAGTCTAATCATACTTATTTATAGAATGGAGATGGCAAGTTCTTTTGCTCATTCACACAATGACTAAACGTGTCCTAAAGCAAGCCACATACAAGCTATTCAAAGTAAACTCTACTTGCCTTCATCTAGGTTTTACTCCATTGTTGAGAGAAAAAACACTGGGTTACCATTTGTGCTTGACATCTTGTGGAGACCATACAGCAGAAAAATACTCCAAGACCATTTGTTCTTAATGAAAGCAATTTGTTACTAGCTAAAGCAAAGTGTTCTTTGTCCTTCTGCCAAAAATGCCTTGTCTATCATCTACGTTTGCTGAGCTCACACACGATAATGGAAACACTATGAGATATGCTTAAAAAAACCAGCATTACAAGCAGGACATACTTCAGTCTTCGAAAACAATAGGCAAGAATATGTTCTTCTTTGTCACACTTTTATCTACCATAGAAGCTCATTGACAGAGCAGAGGTTCAGCATTTCTTAATTGCCATTTTAATTTAGTCCACTTTTTCCCCAGGGCTGATATACTTATTCCTCTCATTCCTCCCTCCTCCCCCTATCACCAGAGCTGTGTTTATGAGATACATTTTAAAACAGCTGCTTCCTTTATTATGTTCACATATTCTTATATGTTTCTTTCCTTTATGAACTTAATAACCACTTCGAGGCAAGTGTTAGGAATACTTAAGGGAAATACAGGTATCCAGGGAGTATAAGGTTTTTAAAAGGAGGAAAGATGGAAATTAAAGAAAAAAAGTAATAAATAACATAGAAAAGAAAATGGTATGTTGGTCATGAAAAATACAGGTAGCAAAATGGTTCTCGGCTAATATACATGGTCTTTGTCTGTACAGAGACAGCATTTCACAGTGGCAGCTCAGAAAAGAACAGGATTTACAGATGTGTGGACATAAGAATATTTAGAGAACAGATGAGCTGCTTGGTGTTGCCCTCATCTCCTTTAAGCGTAAGTTTTTGAGTGCTTTATCACAGTTCCCTAAAAATTATAGGAAAACTCCAGAAATCATTAAAGTACCTGTAGGATACATAAAACTGTATATATGAGATTGTTCAGACTAATAGAATTAAAAGTGTACTTCAAATGGTTGTCTTTCCATCACAAGGAAAAAAAAAAGAAAAAAAAAGAAATTAAAAAGTCATCATATATTGTGGAAAATGAATGGCACAGGAATATGAAATATTCATGCCTCTCCTCCTTTGAACAAGTGTGGTTAAACCAGTGAGCTACTGTACATAGATAAGTCAAACAAAATGTTGTATACTACTGAAGAATTAAAGTATAAAAGAAGGTGCTATATATGAAGTGTGTATCAGTTGTATCAAAAGTTACAACTTGTATTGCAGTAGGGTGTCCCTTTTCTCCACCTAGGATATGCTCAAGTCACATTTACTAGGAATTGAAGGAGTTCAATTAGATGTTGCCAAAGAAGCAAGACTCATAATTCACACCAACTGACCATTGCTGTATGTCCCGTATGGTGTTAACAATGACACAGTATGCATAAAAATCCATATTTAAATGAATTAATAAAAAGTCATTAAGTTTCCTGAAAAAAAGTGAATATAATTGTTCATATTTATACATTTTACCTTTCAGGAGAAGAATGAGAATAGATTCTCACCAATATTGTGAAACTTTCTCTGCTGAAATAAAACTCATTCCTTTTTAAAATACAGATTTGAAACAGTAGTTAAATAATTAGTGCATTTTTAAAGTGCTATTTAGTACTTACAAAGGTGCTGACTAAACATTTCCCACACCATAGGGCAATGCAATACTAGCTTTCACAAAGCCCCTATTAGCTGCCTTGCTTTTCCTCTGAAAATACCAAAGGCTGGGTCAGCTTCAATGCTTTCCGTACCATGGCCACCGAAACAAAATATCATCCCTGCATGTCTGTGAGTTTATTCCATAATTACAGAAACCAGTATCCCATCACATGCCAGCTACCAACTGCATTATGTATAACAAAGAAATGTTGGTTTCAGGCACCTGTTAATTAGGAACAAACGACTCTCTAATTTATTTCACATAGGCTACAAAACGGCTACAGTATCAGTTCATCACTGAATTATTGTCATTCTGAGCTGGATTTAAGTATGTGGCTTACACACTTATGAGTAAGTATCCTTGCAGGTAAATGACAGGTTTAGTTTCCTACCACGGGTAGGAATTAAAATTAGCTTTTAGATTGTACTGAATAAAATAATATGAGGATTTTGTACTCATTAGAAGAGTCCTTAATGTATCACTGTTATTATTTCCTTCCATACAAGCCCCCTCACCATTCTCCATGCAACGTTCAAGTCACCACAATTAGAAATAAACATCTGGGTTAGGAATAATTTTTAAATGTCTGTACAATACAGAGAAAAAAAGCTATAAAATTGTTTGTTAAATTATATTTGCTGATACGATGAGACGCTTTACATGTTCAAAACTGAACATGGAGAATAACCTCTGTTTTTCCTTGTTATTCCATACCATGTGGGACATCTGGTTACTCACCCCTCATTCTTCAGCTGTCATTTCCTCGAATACCTACAGACGTCTTTCGTTTCTCTGACTCCAGCTGGCAACCTGTTTAGAAAGTAGAAATCATCAAGATGCTACTGCACTGCAGGGCAGACACCTTTTGAATGCTGTAATTCTGGTCCTTATAACTGTAGACAAATATGGCAGAACTGAGGAAGGAACAGAAAAATGTGACTGCAGGTACGAATGTCCTCCACAGAAGAAGAAATTCAGCAGGTGATACCACTTCAGTTCAGGAAAGAGGCATTTGAGGAGGAATATGAAGGCAGTTAATGAAATCCTTTCCAGCACAGAGGAGATAATAAATATATTGTGAAACTTGCTGCTCTGTGATGTTGTGAGGGCCAAAAGGATAATTACTTTTGGAAAGAGATTTCAGAACTACACAGAAGATATATATGTAATTTACATCACTATATATACTAGTGGCTATTAAATATCATGATAAAGATATATTGGTGATAAAATTTTGATTGCTGGAAACTGGCAAGGTATGCCAGCAGTTGGATTGTTCCTTTCTCGCCTTTATTATTATATTATTTTCTGAGAGACAATATTAGCCAGTGTCAGGTCAGAAGGTTAGGTGGACCTTTGGCCTGACTCAGTTTGGTCAGTCTTGTACTGTTGCAAATCATGTACCTCTTATTCTCCACAGACCCCCCATTTCTGACTTACTGTCTGTGCCAGGTCATGCTCACTCACTTCCAGACTATTTTGCTCAGTCATTAATCCCAGTAACCTTTTTCACTGGACCTCTTAGGAATCCCGCTTCCACTGATTTTTATTTTTCTTTTTCCTGCTCCCACTCATCCATGCTAAAGTTAATTTATGTTAGCTAATATAATTCCAGCATTTTAAAAACATGTGATCTGTGTTATGTAAATATGTGAATATGGTCCTGTTTGTGTTCCCACGAGGCCTGGCCTGCTTGCAACAGAAAAAAAGGCAGAGTAAAAATTGCATCCTGTTTTTTTTGGTTTTTTGTTTACTTTAGTCCACAGTAAGAAAAACTGTGGTTTTTGAACCCTTCACAAAAAATATACACTATTTTTAATTGTGGGGGTTTGTATGTTTACAAGACAATAACCATACTGCTAAAGTTTTACATAAATCCTGGTTATACTCACAAAGAAAAAAACATTGTTTTGACTGTTTTATACTACCTGTAAGATATTATAATAAAAACAGAGATGGAAATAACTATTGGCTTTTAGATTTTTTTGTTTTATTTCTAGTACTCTATTTGCTTAGTCCAGGCAGAAATGTGAGTACTTATGAAAAGGTTTCCTGTGGTTTCAAAAGTGGAATCCAATATACTCTAATGCACATCTCTATTGGAGCTTCTGTCATAATAAGGTTGATTCACTTATTCAAACCACCCTTATTCCCAACTGTACCTTCACTAGAAATAGATCCTAATCGCTGTCAGTTCCCCCGGGACTTAAAAATCTGAAGCAATACGAAAGTGTGTATAAGTTTTAGATAATGTAGTCACATTTTTCTAATCATATTTCTAATTTCACTAGCTTGTTACACAAAAGCCCTGATTGCAGAACAAGATCATAAAAGCCTAAGAGATAATACTGAATCACTCACACACCAGAATGTAATAATTGTAGAGTTGCCTAAATGCTGGCATAAAAATACAATGAATACCCAAAGCTCCATTTGCAGGGTACTTTAAAAGAGGAACAAACAATGCCCAAGGGTGGGGCATGGGGAAACCTGTTCAAAACCAATGATTTCTATAATAATTAAAATTTTAATCAAACCACTGATACCCTTCCCCATCCCCCAATACAGACATTTCAGTTCAAACAGGGAAAGAGCCATTCGTCGGAAGGCACTGTGCAAACACATTCTCACACATATTTGAAATAAAGAAAAAAAAATGTACTATAGCTGAAAAACAGATGCCTTTTAATGATGGCAAAAGCTTTATAGTTCTTGTTTTTACATGTATCTTAAAAGAATTGCAGTCACTTTGAAGTTTAAAAAAAATCACTGCATCCTGATTTCTGAAGGCTGCCTAAGAAGCCAGAATAAAATGCCATCTTTGATAGTTCTATATGCATTTTTTCACAGCAGTACTGAAAGCAACTCTTACGTATTGAGAAGGGGGTTGGAGACTGACTTTGTGTCTCTGTTTTAAGCATAAGACTGTGAAATGCTTACCAGCTCTCAATTTTCCTCATTTTCCCTGTGCGATGAGGCATGCCTTACAGGACGCGATGGATCTAGCACGCCGTTACACAATGGTGAGGACGCACAGTACTATGTGGCATCTGGATGATGTCCCTTGGGTCCCTTCTAATGTGAAACCCCCAAAGAAGTTACAGGGCTCAGGAGCAACAGAGAGCTGTGAACTCTCTCCTCTTCCACCACTTTCTGGTTCTAGGCACAGCCGATCACCAGATTAGGAGATTTAATGGCATTTGCACATGCTATAGGGGTCACAGAGCTGCAGAGGCAATGCAGCACTGTACCAAAAATGCGCGAGCAAGACACCCAGTCTGGGAAAGTCTGAGGCAAGACCATGTGCATGAGAGCACGAGGCTTGTGTTGAGTGCATGAGCTCGGGGATGTCAGTTCTCAGAGCCAGGTTCCCGAGTCCAAGCTCTCGCACTGCCAGGGTAGGGTCAGAGCGTGAGCAGTCTCTTGCTACAAAAAGGAAAATCCTTCTGCCTTTCCACGTAGCAAAGCAAAGCCTGAAAACACGACCCATGCATGCCTGTCTGGAGCTGCTGCTATCATTAGTGTAATTATTGAAAGACCTGAAGACTGGGCAGATTACTTGCAGTAGTTGAAAGTGTTATGCGTTAGAACAGACTTGTAGCACTTCAGCCTGATGGACACAGGTCGGAACTGGGAGGTTAAAGCAGAAACTCCAGCAATGGCTGTTTACGGGATCGGTACATTTCCAGCAACAGAACAGAGTAGACTACTGGGAGCAACTAGATCTTCCGGGACTGATCTGCCAAAACTCTAAGCTGACTTAGACTGTTTTGATTAAATCAGTGTAGCTGAATTTTTATTTCTGAAATTTAATTTCAAATTTATAAGGAGAGGCCCTTACTGGATTAAGTATCTCCTAAAAACTAGTGGTGTAAAGCTGAGCTGTTGTAGGAGGTAGTTTGAACCAAGCTGCTAGACTACATCATGGTGCCTGAGGAGGTCTCACTCCTCCAGTTTGCCTCCTTTGATGTGGGGCAATGTTCCCTAGAAGAGAGGTGACATCAAATAACTGGACACAACAACGTAAAGTGCCACATCCATTTCTTTACATAATGTTTCTACAAGTTAAATACCCCTTTTCTGAACATTCAGGTCATTACTTCTATGTTAAGTGGATGAATTATTTATTTCTATCTTTTTATATAAAGATAGCTGTTGTGTCCAGTCTTCTTTGGACAAACGAACATTTTTTAACCGCCTCTGAACTTCTCGCCTGGGCTCTGTAGTTAGCTGCATCTCTATGAATGGCAAGCATTTCCAAGAAGCAAATGATAAGAGCCATGAGATGTGCATGTCATGGTCTACTTTGTCGTACTACAGTCACAACATGCTTGTGTTAGTGAATATTTGCTTATGCAAGTATTCCATGGACTCCCCGATGTATGAAAAACTCACTGTTGTGAACCAAATAATAGCATGGGGGTTTTTTGTTTGGTTGGTTTTTGTTTTTCAAAATAAGAATATTTTGTCTCCCAAATCACAGTGCTTAAAGGCAGACCTGTTGGTAAGCATGGAGTCTTTTCCTCATATAAGTATTTGCTATTCCAAAATAAGATTGACTGCTCAGACTTTTTGCTACAGTCTGATGAGCTAAAAGCCATATGTTTCAAAACAGAGATTCTCATATAATTATTAGACTGTGGGAGTTAGGTTTAAAAAATAGATGACAAACACCTCAACGCTTCTAATAGAATTGCAGGAGGTGGCCAACCTTGAAACTCAATTCATGATGTGTAATTGCCTTGGCAAGGCACAAAGTAGTAAGAATGTACATTTCCTTGTACCATATGGGAATGCCTTGAATTCTTGATTTTCCTACAGCTACACAAGCAGCACAGTGCACAGAATTGCTAGGTGAAGTTCCTTTGAAAAAGGAAAAAGAAACCCTTTCAATATGCTTTTGTCTCTATATATAGCCTTTACAACCTACTTGCACATCACGAGTGTCATAAAATCAAAATCCTTATAGATAAAGTGCTGGCCTGCCTCTTTCATACTGCAATAAAAGAAATAATCTGTAATTTTACTTTGAGTTGTCATTATACCATTTGTCTGGATCTCTCCTAGATAGCAGTTAGACTAATTGCCATAAATTTTTCAGACAACTGGTTTGCATTATCTTCTGTATACAATGTAGAGAAAACAGACAGCTTGCATCTATACAGATAGGAAAAAGGCTGTTAGTTCTGTAGCTGCAACAAGATTTGAAAAACGTATGGTGCCTCTCACAGGATTTGGTGTTTTGTATAATACATAATAACTATTGTTTAAACTTTTCAAGGATAAATGTTGCTGTAAAAAATTGTATTTGTTTAAATGTATAATAAATTGAAATTATTATTTTTTGAGAAATCTAAAGGCTTTTCTTAAAATGCACATTTTACCTTGATGTAATTAAATCATAGACACCTATGAGAAGGAATGGCTTGTGCTTGTCCTGCTTTGAACAGCAGCAAGCAATTCTCCAAGAAGTCGTGAATGTGAAAAATGAAAAAAAAAACCCTATTAGTTTCAAGGTGGCTTAACTGTTACAATAAGACATGTAAAATACTGCACTTTCACAATGCTAAGGTCGTGCAAAGACAAGGAGAACGCAACAGTAAAGAGAAAATTAAAGTACTTGTCTCTTCAACTCCTCACCATATTCAAGACAATACTTATTTGAACTTTTTGGAATTCAAGTGATGAAAAAAATAAAAAATGAAAGTACAGCTGTCATTGTCATTTAAATGTGCATTGCAATGCTATGAAAACCTACAGAATACAATCAAGTCCTAGACGTTGGGTAGGGAGTGATCAACATAGCACTGTGAAAGCTGATACTCATCTGTTCCCAAAGAAGACAGTGTCACTTGGCACTTACTGTCACATTTTTACCCTAAGTCTTGGTAATTTTGCTCTTGTTCTGCAGAGGTGTTCATTGTGCACAGAGGAGTACAGAGGTGTATGCCCTACTGTTTGGGATAACTATGATCTACTTTATTATCATGGAGAAACAGGATGTCTCAGAGTCTGCTAGGCAACAGAAGACCTATTTTCTATTTCATTGGAGTAGGCCTGCTTACATAGTGACTCTTTTAGAGCATGCCTGAAGAAAGAGAAAATGATTGAGAATTCCCTAGTGATCTGTGATTTCTTCAATGTCTCATTGAGGCAGCCAGCTGTTGGAAAAACTAAAGAAGAACCAGCACATGTACCAGCTCTCATTTCAAGTTCCAGTTGCTTTAGATCTCCTAGACAAACTGTCCCAATGGCTATGTCACTGAAGATTCATAACCACATACAAAGACACACAAAGATTTTATGCCATGAAGAAAAGGGTTTTTTGGAGCTTGTTTCTGACCAGAGCTAACAGCTAACAGAAACGGATGTTCAAGCATAGGACTTGCTCTTTTTTTTTTTTTTTTCTTTTTTTTTGAGTTTTTGGTTTGGCTTTACCTAGACACTTAGACAATGTGAATTTACTACAGATTGGAAATCTACAGCCAAGTAAAGATGTCTCAGTAGTCCAGAACAATTCCTTGCTTCTCCAATGAGCATAAATATTTGGAATAATCTAATGAAGAATGGAATTTGTGTCTTGTTGCTGGTGAGCAGACAGGAGTTCAAGGAAGTTCCCCTTGCTAATGAAGAAAGTACTGGAAAATAAGACATCCTATTTAATTTTATCCCATAGCTTCTGGCCTTCCCTTGACAAGAATATTGGTTTTCTGAAACAGATAAGACAAGCAGCAGAACTTCAGCTGGTCTGAAGACATATCCCTAAGGATCTCTTGACAGACCTCCAGGCTCACTAGGTGCAGTTAATTGTCCAGGCTGAAGGAGTCTCATGTTTCATGGTGAAAAGTATTTGGTGGATGTACTCAGAACTCCTTGCCCCTTTCAGAAGCTGGGTCTAAAATTGCTGTTTCTCATTTGGGACTGTGTATTCCTACAGATACTGTTAGGGCTTTCCAAATCCAAGACCCCAACAAGGGGATAGGCTACTGCAGCTCCATGTCTCCAGCTCCAGCCAGTAGCGTGGTGGAGCATGTATTCCCTGCAAACACATGCACATAAACACACGTATACAGCCCTTATGTACAACCTGGATCCTCCAGCAACTGGGCTCAGACACACAGTCTGTGCAGTGGCTGTGCCTACATCCCAGTCTCCCCAGCTGCTGGCGTTTGGGCATGCCAGCCCCCGAGGCCACAGCCCCACCCCAGCCACTGGTGTAAACCCTCACACACACATGGACAGGCACCACGTGTAACCAGGTTTAGACACAGGCATCATCCAGCAGCTACCCTGGCTCCTCATCCACTGTCTCCCACAAAGATGTACACAGAAACACACACACAAACACAAAGGGGTCTCTTAGCTGACCTCCAGGCCCCATGGTCTCCTTGGCAGTTGTCCTGAAACCCCTGGTCCCTCTGGTAGCCAGCTGCTCCACTTGTCTCTCTCACAGAGGCACACACACACACTCACAAGCCGGACCAGGCACACCCACAATATGCACACTCCCCAGTCACTCCTGGTGCTGGTGCATGGTCCCTGTGACCCCTGATCCTGCTCCAGTGGCTGCACGCACACACCCCCACAGACACACATGCACACAGAGCCCTCACCCAGAAAAACAGATAAAAATGAAGTTTAAAGAGAAGCCAGGCACAAGGCCAGACAAGTGTACCGACCTGCCATGCATTCACACCCAAACATCCCTTTTTACCCTGTTCTATTTTCCCACTGTTGATTCTTCCCATCCCTTTCCCCACCTTCGATTCCTCCCTGAACATCCCATAATGAGTCCTGTGCAATCTTCCCAAGCACCCATACCTCCCTGGCAGTGACCTCTCAGCCTGTAGGTGATCTCAGGTCTGGTTTTCCCACAGATTCATGGTGGTGGGTGTCATCTGCAGCCCATGGGGCTGATGCCCTCCTAGGATACCCTGTGTGGAGGGCGTAGGGCAGGAGTTTATGTGCCTGACTGGGTTATTTGGTTTCCCTCGCCTGGCACTGTGTCTCTCTGCTCCTTTGGGCCTGGGCAAATGAGCCTTTAATCACACATCCTAACAGACACATCAGCTATTGCTGACTGTGCCTCAAAGGAGATCATCTTCTGTCTCCCTGTGCTGCTCCAGGAGAGTCTGAGGAGGAAAACGACCACACCTCCACCATCTGCTGCAGCATGCAAAGAGCAGGGATGCCCAGCCCACGCTGAACATCTTGCTGCTGATTCAGATCACCTCTCTGCTTTATCATGCCCAACTCCTAGTCAATGGCCTGATCAGTGCCAGAGACTGTGGAAGGCTTCTCAAGCTTCTGCTAGCTGTCAGCTGCCTCAAGAAATTGTTACCACCAGTTTCACAAGGAAACAGTAAACATGACATTTGAAAAGAAATGAAGCTATTTTTCCCCTTACATTATTCTATGACTGTTTCAGATACATTCCAGTCATTCTCCTAGTGATATATTAACTCTCATCAGACTATGCAATCAGTTATCGAGAAACACTTTCTCATCTGAAGAGCTGAAAGAGACCTTCTTCAAATTACTTGATATCTCCCTACCTATTACAACAGATGCCAGAAACAAAGGACATTTGGCCTGCCACCATAGCAGCTGCTAGAATGTCTTGTGAGGGGCAGCCTGCCAGAGATCCTGCAAAACCCTGCAGAAAACACCAGGAGGGATGATGGCCATTGATAGGAAGAGTGCAGATCAATCCATGCTGATGAAAATCGTGAGTATATTGAACACTATTTTCATCAGCAAGAACTGAGCTGTACTCTTGCTAAGGGTGGGGTTTGCCAGGTTAGGACAAGGGAAAGGTAATACCTCGAGTAGCATTGCCCGCTGCACTACATGCACTTCAAGTTTTGTGACAATATAGTCACTGGATCAAAACTGAAATTGTATTTACTGTCTCTATAGTGGATGGGAGATACGCTGAAAAGCAGTTTATTTACTCAGCTTCCGTGTGCTTGAATCTAAATACATCTGCATGACTATGTGATCCTTCCAGTGGTCCCAGCTCAGCCACAGCATGTCTGACAACTAGCCACATTTTCACTTCCCCTCTCTCTTGATATGTTATGACACACTAAACCTGACTCCAGACTTCCCTTAGGTAATGTTTACAAAATAGGAGGCAGTAACTAAGAGGAGAGAAACAATAAAAATCTGATTCTTAGGTCTTTTTCTCTATTATCACTGGCTCTGGAGGCATTCCTAATCCATTTCAGAGAAAAACCAAACAACTAACAGAATGGTGAGGTAATTATAGTTATCAAATTTATGCTTGTGATGTGACATGTTGCTGAACAGTGTTCCATAAGTGCTTTGCCTCCAAGACTTACTAGTATAAAGTCCCAAGAACTCTGGGAACATTTATTTAGCCATGAGACAATTAGACATCCATCACAACTAATAAAAATCTACTAACAATCACAATTGAAACAAAGTGAGCATTTTTTTAATTTGAGGGCATTTTGTAAAATTTCAGAGATGTTACCAGTATAAACCTCACAGGTTTCACAGAGAATAAATATCTTAATTCTCCAAAAACAACAAAATAGTGTAAGTCAGTAACTGAGAGATAATTAACAGAGGTATTTAAATACTGTATATGACTCCATATAAATGTCCTTCAATTTTTTTTTAATATTTGGGTTTTGGACTATTTTTTTTGAAATATAATGTAAAAATACATGGAAAAAATAAATTCTTGCACAAAGTAAATTAGCCTATTTTGATTTGCACTTGAACACGAGTATACAGTTGGAATTTAACAAATGTGATTCACTCTCTCAGGACAGAATACAATTTTAATTCATTAATTGCTTTTCACTTTATTTACAGGATAAAACTCCACTGAGACACATGATTTCACATTTAGGAGATCCTGGTTGCGTGGCTATCAATCAGTGTTACAAATTAGTTAAGCATATGAAAATTACTTCTCCATTTTTTTTCCAACTTGCTGAAAAATTCAGGCACAATAAATAAATCAAAACATCCATGTTCTGATCTGTGTAATGTGACTTGCAGCTGTCAGTGGCCTCAGAACAAGCAGGACACCCAGTTAAAGATAAATGAGTCTTCAATCAAGTGGCAATAAATGTCTGGCACTTTCCAGTAGCTATGTGCACTCTGTGGAGTGCTGTACCTGAGTGAGGTTGTTGAGTATTCATCCTGATTTTCCTTTTTAAAACACACTTTTTTTCCACAGGGGCAGACTGATTTGCAGCTGACACTCAGTTTTGCTTTGACTTCAGCTGAACAAATTCTGCCCACACCAATGTTGAACTATGGCATTGATTTTGATCCACAAAAAGATGAAGATGAATAAAAGATGAATTTTGGCTTTGTTAGATTTTAGCCAACCAAAGTTCAAAAGATCACAAGACTACAGCAGAGATGTAGTAACGTAAATGTAGGAGTAATGAAACCAGGACAAACTCTTAGGAGAAGAGTATATTTGCAGATGTAGTCTGCAACCTTTGAAATGGAATGATACTTGAAACTCAGTCTGTAGTTAACCTGGACCTTTGTATAATTCACACTGACCAGCAACAGGAGCAGAAGCATATCAATGATAGAAAACGTTTGGACAACAGAAGTCAGATTAAGTGGACTGGGAGAAGATAAGAAAAAAGAGACTTAGTTCATGAAACTTAAGCTCATGATATAGTACAGGCAGGAAATCTTCCACCAGAGGTTCTACAGGAAAGAGCACAAGAATCATCAGATGTGTAATGTTTTTCTTATGTATAATGATGTGGAATGGGTATATATTAGAAATCAGTGAAATTGTGAATGATCTGGAAAGAGCAAATATGAAGTTTTCGTTCAGCAGTTTGTAATGGAAGAGGAGAAATGGAATCAGAACAAATTATCAAGCAGGAGATTTAAACGTATGAAAAGTAGTAGGTTTTTTTACCCACACATAACTGCACTTTGGATCTCATTACCAAGAAAAGTTGTGGAGGCCAAAACTATAAATGGATTCAAAAAGCAGCTAGTCAAATTTATGGAAAATATGTCCATGGGAAATACAAAGAGGAGAGGTCCAGATGCAACTTCCAGTTCTTGAAAACTCTAAGCCATATCATTCCATTCACATCCTCTTTAATCCTGTTAATTACTGAGAGAAATGGTGTTTTGCTTCAATACTTAGATTATTATATACTGGTACTGCAGTAAGTGGTTTAAATATGTTACACTGGTTCCTGTAAAAAATGCTTTTATTATCAGTTAAGAACGCTATTATAGCATTTACAAGTGATTTCAGGATTCAGATGTCATTTTGTCAAACAAGAAATGAAGAAGCCACACCTTAAATCACAGATCATAAGCTTTTCTTTAACAATGGGTCATATTTTAATTAAGCACATACAAATATGACAGGGGCATTTATCAAAAAAAATGTAATCACAAATAATTTGTCACTCTGACTTTGTAGTCTCACACTTCTAGTGTAAGAACAGAGCTGTAGGGTTGAAAAAACAACCAGCTTAGTTTCAATGTCACAGGCATCTGAAATGGGAGTAACAAGTTGCACAAATGCTGGGGACTCTGTATTAGGTGCTTGAATTTATTTCAGTTTTAATAAATCAAAGTTCTTGCTAGCAGCTCTGAGACAGAATTTTTAAAAGTATGTTATTCCTTTCTCAACACAGACTCCCTCCTCTTCTGAATAAGAATGCATAAATTACAAATAGAGGGCTTCTGGGGCAACACTGACTGTTATACTAAGAGCACATTTTAACTAGACTTGTCAACAGGTTGAGATCAGCATTTTTTACAGTCATATCACTTCTCTTGCTATAAAGCCAGCATAATAATTTCCTTCACAGTTGGCAAAGTATTTAATATTTGTTTCCCTCAAATAAACTATACCTATTTGAAATTAAACCTCGGTGTTCTTAATAATAGGACCCTTGAATTGCAATTGCTTTTTAGCAACACAGGTAGCATAAAATAGAAGAAGAATTCTACTACATGCCAGGAGATTAGTAGAGAGATGCTAATTTTCAGCTTTTCTCTTCTTGTAAGGGTTGTGTATTAAGAAATACTATCTCTTCCCCTTCTCCAGCCAAGATCAGCATCCTTTTCAGAATCAGGCCGGATCACTTGCATAAACACCACATTAATCCATTGCACCAAGGTGACTGAATACCAGATTATTCAGTCCAGAGGAAATATTAAAAGCATGCTTTTTGTCTGTATAGATGCAGATATTTCGGATGTGGAAGAGGTACCAGTAGATGGTGCTCAAGAATACATTGCATAAACAGCCATGCATTAGTGGAGAAGAGAGAGGATAATGCCGTTCTGTAGTTATCTTCCAACAGAGCGGTAGAGGCAAGTAACCTTAGCTATTCCAAAATGTAAATGGTGTTAGGGAATAGCTAAGAGTAAGGAAGGTAGTGTGTGACAGAGTCAGGGAGATCCTGCATGAACAATTTTGTACTATGAGGCTTAAACTGCAAAAATTACCTAATGTACTTTTACCACAGTGTCAAGATTGGAGCTTTCTGCACAATAGAGAAAAATAAGCAGTAGTAGCAAAAGCCTCATTTTTTAATAAGGTGGACATTTCTTGGGTTTGTGGGCTCCATCGAGCTATGTTGTGTGCAGCATAAGACCTATGTGCACAACTGTTCACAGCAAATACCTGATAAAGTCTACACTGGCTTCCCTCTCACAGAAAACCACAGACACGGAGCTGGTTTGTCCTACACTTTTCATTATTGTTGCACCTCTTGTGTTTGACAGGGAACTGTCACTAGCATAACTCTGAAACCTCTACTGGAATAGAGAGGTTGCAAAACATGCAACACAAAGACACTTCAAGGTCAAAGAAGCTCAAATGAGTTTATGATTATCTTTCTGACTCTGTACTACACTTATTCCACCTGTTCTTTGGACATATATAGGCTGTGATGTCCACATTCTTAAGAAAGAACAAAAAAAAAGAAAGGAAACTTTAAATATTTCCTCACATCTTCAGTGTTGAACAAATAAAATGAGCCTCTAAATGGGTACTTTTTTTTTAAAGAAATGTAGATTCTATACTCATTTATATGTATATTTATATAAATGTATAAACACACATAGGCATACGTGTATATATATATATATGTATCCATATAAATTTCCTTCACTTTGCTGAATTGTACCACTTAAAACAAAGAAATTCTAGCCCAAATATTTCTAATAGGAAAATAGAATGGATTTTTAAAAATTTGATTACTCTTTTTTACTTGACATTGCTATGGGATATTTGACTCCTATGTTGATCTGGCATTCTTCCCTATTGTAGTGTAGGATTGTGAGCAGGATTGTGTTCAAAGGAAAATCATATTGGGAATCATTCATAGCTAGTGTCTTGTGGAATAGATATTAAATTGAAATTGCGTGTCTGTCAATGTATTTGCCTCCTTTTTCAGAATCCTTACACTTAAGCCTTTTGCAGCCTGATGAGATTCATGAAGGAAATCCCTAGAACAACTTTTACAGTGACCTATTTATGGATTCATTCTATACGTCTGAATTGAACATTACAGGGTGATTTTCCTGCTTTCCATTGACTTGAAATAAAAAGGTGATTTCTGCCTCAGTAATATCAAATATGTTTCATAAGGAATACTAATACTGTCGAGATTTCATTTAATACACAGGTCTGTGAAGGTTTTCCTTGCTTATTGTTCTGAATAATTATCTGGTGGCCTCCATAGTAAATATTCAAACAGTATTGCAACCTTTGCAACAAGAAAATCTCTCTCTTGATAGCTCCACCCTGTCAGAGTCTTCCAACTAAGCATTACTGATGGGAATTTAAAGATAGAAATTAATTACAAGCTTGAATTGTTTCACCACAGTGTGCTGCCATGTTTGTCACATCACTTTCAGCTTCAGTGCTTGCTGTCACTTGTCTCTCAAGAAGTATTAGATTCTAATAATTTTACAAATATATAAAAAAGATGTATTTGGAGATGCATTTCTGGAAATTAGAATTCTGTTGGTTGGTTATGGCCAGGGGAGATCTATTTGGTTTTTCAGAGCCTTGAGTGAAAATCATTTGTTTGAAATGCAACACTACCATCAGTAGACACTGAGACAGAAGTATGAAAGGAAGAGACAAAGGCCAGCTGGCCTGTTCCAGTGTGTACTGGTAGAACCATATAATTCTTCTTTTTGAACATTCTGTGAAATTTAGGTCCATTCTTTTCTAAATATATAGCTGTCATAGACTTTGGATGTCCACTGTGGTTGTGGAGATATGTCTAAGTCTATGACTTGCTTAACCTCTGCTCAACTTCAGGTGAACTTAAGCTCTATCATTTATTTTGACATGATTCGGTTTTGTGTCACTACTAGTAAGGATTGATTGAATTATAATCCCAGTCTAAAAAGTGATCTTTTAAGAAACGGCATTGTGGAACTCCAAGTTAATATCTGACTCAGTAATTTAGAGCTCAAAACTACTCTAATATGTGTTTCAAAGTAAGAGAGAGAAAGACTGTTCTTCTCCATTTTGCCTATGTTTCTTACTACAATAAGTTCTGGAAACTCAGCCTGGAGTCTAGAAGACAAATTAACTTCTTTTTCCTCACAGTTAGTTAAATAGGATTCACCAACCCAAAAGTTAGGTTACTTTAAAACACTTTTTTTTAATTTGGTTTATGAATAATTCACAGACTGTTTCTGACATTTTAAACATAGATTTTATCATTCTTGTTTGGATGGACTTTCATTTTAGGGTCTGTTCATTGTGATTAGTTACTAATTTTGATTGTGAGTTCCAGTGATATTGGCAATGCTCCAGAACTCCATGTCTAACACTTTTTCATAGAGATAAGCCCAGTAATAAATTATTCTATGATATATTATTATCCTCTACTTGGAATTCATGAGGCCTCATCTGGAGTACTATGTACAGCATTGGTCCTCACAATACAAGGGAGATAATGCAAATACAGCAAAAGGTTCTGGAGATGATTAAGGGACTGGAGTAGATGATATTAGAGGAGAGAGGAGGAAAAGGGATAAATGACCTCTGCCTAGAGGGGACTTACAGAGAAAAGAAAGCCACACCTGTCTCAGAGGTCCTTACTCAATGCAAGGACAAGAAGCAATCTCCTCAGAGGAAATTTTTCCTTGATATAAGAAAAAAGTTGTTTTCATCATGAGAATGGTTAAGCCCAGGAACAGGGTCCTAGAAAGATTTTGGACCTTGATTCCTGGAGATTTTAAAATCTTAACTGGGCACAGCACTGAGTAAGCTGCTATAACTTCAAAGTTGTCTTCGCTTTCAACAGAGATTAGACTAGATGAAGTCCAAAATTCCTTATCAACCTAAACTACTATGTAAGTCTAAAGACTACTCTTTTCATTTTTTCCCCTCGAATTTCCCTTATTTCAATCCACCTTTCCCTTCCTCTGTCCTTTCTCTTTCCTTCTTATCTGGTTCTTCGTTTGCTCCCTTCCTTTGTTACTCTTTCTATTTTCCTTCTGTAACATTACTATACTTTTTTTTCCTTTTCTGTTGCTTTTGGCATCTTTCTACAACACTCCATTTACCTTTTAAGCCTCTATAACATAGGCAGGAAAGAAACCATCCAGAGAAACACACATGACAAAAATATACGGAAACTGATTAGAAGGGTGTACAGATCTCTTTTATTCCCTTCAATTATGGATAGGTAACTCAAAAAATAGCCAATGAGACTGTCTATTTCTCTTCATTTTCTTTTCTTCTCTCCTGTACTTAACAAGTGCCACCTTCCCACCTTTGGTACCCTGAAACGCTCTGCCCAGTAGTCCCAGTATCTAACTCCTGTATCCATCCTGTTATTACTCATACACCTTATTCACTCAGCTTTTGTCTGTGTCTCCTTTTCCTCTCAGTGTGTTCCTCCTTTCAGCTCCTTCTTTCAAAGGTTCTCATTTTAAGTGTTCAGGCTTATCAAGTCTTATCTAATTCCAGGTATTCCTTTTCACTCAGCTTCAGTGTAGTCAGCATTTGCAGGTTTTCAACTAAATTCTCCCTACCAGATTTCTCTTGTGAGTCTGTGTGCTTTCCCAAAACATGGTGACAATTCCAAATGTGACCATTCTATCACAGGAAAAAAAAAAAAAAAAAGAGAGAAAGTAGCCATGTCACTTGCAGAAAAACAGGTCTGTAAAATTTCAATGTATAGCATGGAAGACCAGAGTGTGAAAAAGTTTTTTTTTTTTCCAATGAAATAGCTGTAAGAATTTGTTATCAATAGCAAACCAGCATATTTTCTTACTCTCAGAAATGGCCAGAGTGTATTTATGGAAATATCATTAAGTAAAGTTGCCTCAAGGCAAGCACCTGGCATGGGAAATTGGAGCAAGAAGAGTTAACTTCTGTAAAGTCTATAAATAGCTGAAAACTGCATGTTGAATACGAAGGAATTGAATAGAGGAGACATTTATAATTTGGCTTATAATACATTGTTACATAATTTTATTTTTCTTAAAATGTAATGTGGTGTTTTGAGATTCTATTCCTTCTCTCATTTATTGCTAATTTCATACTGGACACATGCCAATGTAAGTCTAGATCAATGTCTAGAGCCACAACTGTTAAGTTTCCTTTTCTTGGTATTCTGGTACCATTTCAAATTCCACTTTTAAAAATCTTATATGATAACCACATTTTAATTTTTTTATCCATTTAACTTAATTCAATCATCTACCCTTTTTCTAATTCATTTGTACTGCAACCTTAATTTTCAATTTAATGTCCATATACAAGAATGTCCACTGACAATAATGTCTTTTCTTCACCTTGAGCAGTCCTATTATTTTCCATATCATAATTTTCACATGCAACAGGGATATCTTGCAATATTGCTGCAGTTATTTTTCTTTTAGATAAAATTAACCAAGTCCAGTGACTAACTTCTACATTTTAAGTGGCTTAAACCAGGATTTACTGTTTAAGCTCTTATTAAAAACCTGCCTCTTCTTGGAACTAATGTTCTGGCAAAACCAAGCACAACATGTAATATAAAATATAGTAATACAAACAAAATGTGTATTACTATATTTCTTATGCTCTCTCAGTTCTCTTTTCACATCACTGATGATTTCTCCTTTCAATGCTGCAGAAAATGCTTTAGAGCATTTCCAGGCAATTCGTTGTTCTGGCTTCAAGCTGAGTTTTGTCTCTCAATTGGATTAAATCTCATTTTCAAGACAAGGCATTTGCCTTCCAGCATTTTTCTGGAGACTTACTAAATCCAGGTTCTCTTCTTCTTAATCTCCCTAAATATTGACTGTATCTAAGTGTTTGCTATGCGTCTAAGAGAGAAAAATCACAAAAATACTCCAAAAGCAAAAAATGAATTGGTAAGTGACCATATCACATTTGTTAGAATGCAGGTGAAGAAATATCTCATTTATTATCGGTTTTACAGAGACTTATTGAAGTTAAAAAATCACTAAAGTCAGTTGGACAAATCCTAAAAATAAATAGCTCAGTCACAGAACTTGGCTATTGTTTTATTCATAGTAAATGAACATATGAAATAGACTGTATCATTTAACTCAGAATGAATGGCTGGGGTAATCCTTGCTGAAAACAGTGTTTATGTGCAGGTACCTATGCAGATAAATATATAGACAAATGTTTGTATGTATACAGGCAGTGGGACTAGATGATCTTTGTAGGTCCCTTCCAACTGAAATATTCTACTCCTGTTCTATTCTATTCTATTCTATTCTATTCTATTCTATTCTATTCTATTCTATTCTATTCTATTCTATTCTATTCATTTCTATTCATTTCTATTCTATTCTAATTCTATTCTATTCATTTCTATTCATTTCTTTCTATACTTACGAAACTGCATAATCTATAAAATCAGGGAAATCAAGGTATATTATCTTGGGGTGCATTACTATCCACATTCCCAGACTCAAGGAGGTGCTCATTTGAAGGGATGGGACTAGAAGCGGGATCGTAGACTAATGCTGCTGGATCTCAGATGGCAATACAGACACATGTAAGATTCTCCACAGGAGCCATGTGCCACCAGTACTGTGATTCTCAATTAAAAGATCAAACCATTCTGCTACATCTTCTGAAAACACAGCCTTTTCTGTCTTCAGGGACCATTTTATAAAGAGATATTCAACCAACAAACCTAAATCCACCACCAAAGCTAAAATAACAGGTTTATTGTCCAGTTTTCAATTAGATCAACATCCTGCTAAATGGGATCACAGTATCAGACCTTTCAACTACCTTTATGAACCAAAATAAAGAATTGATGTCCTGAATCAAAACACACTAAAATACTTTTATTCTTCTAAGCCTCAGACTCCGCAGCATTTAAAATAATGTTTTTATTAGAGACACAGTTTCATTCCCAGGATATGGGATGCTATTCCTAAGCCCAGTTTGTCTTTTCTCAGAGGATTATTTAATTAAATATCTAGCCCCAATGTGAAAGGTTTTATTCTTAACAAGCCCAATTCTTGCAAACCCCAAAAAAAGTCTAACTTACCAATTTTACAATTTAGATAAAACTCTTTAACATTAGAAATGGTATTTGATAACATTTATTTTATATATATATATGTATATAAAAAACCAAATCATTCAGATTCTTTGGGGTTTTAACAAGTTTTGCCAGATTTGTGATTTGCTCCTCATCCATTAAAAATGAAGAGTTATTAGCAAGTCTAAGAACAAACATATAGACAGATACAACAAGGCCAAAATAAAAATACTCCATAGAGAAATCTATCTGTAATTATCTGACTGACATGGTTGAAAGTGCTGAAAAACTTGACGTCTTTATGACAAAGAATATGTATTGCACATTTTCATGGCAAATGTCATCTATGTACTTAGAACAAACTCTGTAGGGGCAAAATCTGAACCGAAGTCCTGTAGACAATTATTCCCAAACCAAAGCCCTACAATTCTCAGCAAACTGAACAATTTTTGCAGACACCAATCCACTAACCAGTTCCCATGTCTTCAAGGACAGAGCAACAGAGAAAAAGCCAGCTCTCAAAATAGTGAATAGCTTGACCTATAAATTTACTCCTTTGCTGATAACTTTCTCATCTTTACTTTACAGCTCAGATCAGTTGGCTGAAATATTGGTGTATTTTAAGTACCCAGAACTACAGAGCTCTCTAGGTCTTTTGAATCTGTAAGAAAAAGTAGCCTCAATGGCAGAATTGGAATTAAGTCCTGGTCCATGATAGAACAAAACTTAAAAGCCAATCTAGCACATCCTGTCTTCCTCATCCCCCCATCACTCCAAATTTCATTGTTGAAAGAAAAAATTTTATCATGAATAGAAATGAGAAAAAAACCCCAATCATTTGCAAACCCAAGTATAAATGGGTTGAAGTTCTGTCTCCTTCTTCTCTAGTTTCAATATTTTATGCCAAGCATTAAATTTTGTTATAGGTATCAGTCATGTCATATATATGTCATGTGATCAAGACATACTAAGACCACAGAATAATAGCTAGAAACATTGTTAACTAGTCACCACAAAAAGTCATGATTAAATCCTTCATTTCACCTACGTATTTGTTAAAGATCATGGAATACAATTGTCTCAGCCTCACCGTTTTTCTGAACTATAATTCTGTGCTTGGAATCATTCTCATGGGCTTGAAAAGCTTTTGTTGAATTTGGTCTCATAGTTATACTCATCTGTGATGCACATGTCCAATCTGATCAGAGCAAGTTGCTGTTAAATTTTCTTGTGATTATCAGTGCACTGAAGTTTTCTTCTGGGTAGTCAAAATATGGGTCACTGTGGTAGGCATGCTTTATATTGCATCTTTGCCATCCCTCACAGTGGGACAAAGAGTTATCTTTGCTAATGCTCTTGAAGTCTGTACACAGGACTTCACACAGCAACATAACACAGCCAAAAGATACCTTATATATGTAAAAACAGGTAGAGTTTCTTTATATTAATAAATTCCTTTTACAATTACAGTGGATGGTAGTGCTGTAGGACACTTAAAATCTGAGACAATTGGAGCTGAGGCTAGCAAGGAAGGCAGAGAGAAAACTTAGAAAGAAATCAGAAACAGACAGATAGTGTTTGTTCTGCACAGGGGGTGAAGGAAGATGTCTCCTGTGAAAAATTTGCTTAGGTAGCTGCTCCTTTCTGGACACAGCTGAATGCTGTTTCAGCTTTACTTGCAAGGCAAGCACTCCACTAAACTAATAATTGACTTAAAACAGTGTGTTTTATAGATCTGGAGGGAAAATGTCTGGTGAATCTATCATTCTGGTTTAGGATTAATAATGCTAAGAAGTTTGCTGTTTGTTACCTGATTTAAATTTTGTTCCCATCAGACATGTAAGTGCTCAGTGAACTGGAGTTAGGGTTTACACCACCTTACATGAACCAGGAACACAAATGGAGGTCCAGGCCTTGTAAATTTTATGCACTGATTCCAAAAGCTGAATAGGGATGAGACCACAGTTAGGTTAGAGATGTCTGTTTTCACTAGTAATTAATGAGCAATAAGCTGTTAATCTGATAACTGAAATGTTGGTTACTTAGGTTGGTTGGTTTCTACTAAGCTTCTAAAGTAAATGTCAAGAACAGGATATTCAGCTGTTGTATGCTAGGCAAAACACTACACTGAACTTCAGGATGAGAAGATATGGTTTATATTTTATATGTTTTTTTAAAAATATATTGTGTATATTTATATTTTATATATTCATTTTTGTTTTATATTTCCAATGTGTACACGTTTCTCATCCATTTAAATTGTTCAATCTGTCTTGTTTGTTTTGTTTTACCTGGGAACTGAATAAGTTACAGACATGCACCTTAAAGGAATATGGGAAATAATTCCATTGTAGTCAATTCAAAGTCTACGGTGTGTGATTAAGCAAATACAGAACTGCTTCTTCTAGACTATAGCTTTACTAGGAAAACAAATGGGCATTAGATGAGATAATCTATGCAAGCTTGGTCCATTACATGTTCTTTCTTACAGGTAGATCAGGACAGTCTTTATTTTCCTTATCTCCTCAGTCACCACTTTCCTGTTACCTAGACAAAGCAGGAATCTTCTTGCTTTGTGAGCCAGCTGTGTTTTCCTGTTTATTCTTGCAGGCTGAGATATTTTTTGTATTGTTTTTGTAAAATATGGGAGCAGTTTAATTTCACACAACACTATATGCAAAACAGCTCCAAACTGTTATAGCATCGCAATTTCATAATACCTTTCAAAATTTTGTTCTCTTATGATGTCATGAGATATTTTTTAACATGGCTTTAATTAAGTGAATGATTTAAATGTCAATCTAATGTATAAAATGCTATAATAAAATATATAAATCTGTAGCATTTTGAGTATGTTCCAAAGCAAAATCAGTTGAATTAGTAAAGAAATAGCTACTGGTATGTTTTTTCTGAAAAGAAGAACTGTATGTTACAAAAAGCAAAGTAGTCCCTATTGGAGTATTAGAAAGTCTGGGATTTTATGTGTGGTTCTTGTGACTAAAGCATTTATGGCATCATAAGAACTGCATAATGAATGCACTGCCTTGTAATACCCCACAGGGCGTACTTCATTCTCTTCCTATTACTGCTTTTGTCTCTGCAGATAATCTGCAAGCTCACTGTTAAGAAAGCAGAACTACTACTGATCATGTATGTTTATTAGAAGTGGTTGGTTATGGAGAACACCAGTGGCTTGAATGATTCAAACTTATCTAGGTATTTTACATGTAATTATACACAAATGAGAATTGATGACTGCTGGGATATTCTGAATTTTGCATATTATACTTGATAATATATTGATATGCATTATAACAACATTATACCTACTACTATAGTGTTTCTGGAGGTGACCTGATGTATACGCTCATGTCCTTAGATTTTCCACAGGTTAGTAATTTATAATTATTTGTTCTTTTCAATCTCTCTGGAATCACTTTTGATGGTTCAGTTGCTAAATCCAGTATTGTAAAACAGTTGAGAATCTTTTATACTGTCTTTCTTGATTTAGGTTTTATGGTTAGGACTTCAGTTCTTTTTAGTTCTAATATATTACATGACAATTTAATAGCTTTAAAGCAGGCCTAATTCTAGACTAATTTGCTACATGTGTATTACCATGTAAGACAGAACAATGCGCGCAATTCTACAGGGCGAAACCAATGCTACTGGCGACTTTATATGCAATGCACACTATATGCAATCTGGGATTGTCTTTTATCAGTGTGAGGTTTCTGTTTTGGTTTGGGGTTTTTGTTTGTTTGTTTGTTTGTTTGGTGGTGGTGCGTGTGTGTGAGAGAGAGAGTGCACGTGTGTCTTTTTGTTTATTTGAATTTTTAGATTTTGATTTCAGACAAGCTCCAGTCTCATCCAGCAGACTGAAGTAGCAGTAGGAGTATTCTGGATGCACCTCTGAAGCACAACTTCCCATTTACCCCTCATCAGAAATGAGTTAAGTTCATGCACTCTAAGATTGGTTCACATTGTGGAACCAGAGCAAGCACAGGCAATAGGGATGATCAGGAGATTTGCTTCAAAAACTCATGCTGGGTCAAGACTCTAACACTAAAACAGCTGCACCTGTGTGGGACTGATTCAGGCACAAGATATTAAAAAATGTCTTGTGATATGATGTAAAAATAATATTAAATTATATATCTCAGTCCCAGTAGCTAGAGGAAAAGAGATATTTTTGCTCATACAGGGAAAGGTTCTGACCTTGGAAGCCAGGGCCAACCTTGCTTAGATGCAAAAGGGAGCTGTGAGAACATGCAGTGAATGGAGAGTCATTTATAGTGAATAACTTTGCCTTTCCCTGTTCTTCCTATTGAAGTATTTCCCAGATCCTTTTCCTAGGAACTGACTGATACAGGACATTGCAGAGCTCTCTTTATAGAGCTTTTCCTGTTCATAATAAATTCAGCACTGATCTTAAGGCACCTGAAATTTATTTTGCAGTGTGTGGGGAAATCTGGTCCAAAGCATTTTGTGCTGACTAGTTGTCTATGTCATTAATTCATTCCATTACCCCCCCTCTCCCCGCATTTTTTCCCTGGATGTAGTCCTTCGAACACCCATTTTCCTTTTTTTACTGTTTGTTCATTAGTTCTTGAGACTTTAGATTCCTATAGCAACCAAGATTTTTTATTCCTTCTGGCTGTTATAGATTATGACATTTGCTATTTATCAGACATATTGGATGGAACTGAAGACTCTACGTCTTCTTTCAGTTACTTGGCCCAGTGACTGCCGGGCACTAGAGATGATATACAAGGCTCATACAAGCGTATTGTCCCTTTCCCACCTAAAATGACACTGTCATTCTCTTCCAAAACATTAAAAAATAATGCTATTTTGAGTCCATTCACACAATTAAATCATAGATATGCTTTCCTGTGTTGCTTTTGCTACCTAGACTACTAGCTAATTTGTTAATGTAATTTTCACTTTGCTCTTTCCACCACATATTTTTCATTTTCTTTTTCCCTTTTTTTCTTCTGAAACTGGAGCTCAAGACCCAAAGGTACTACTTCCTTCCTCCTATCTTTAGCAGAAAAGATTTTTCCAAATCTTCTAATAGTTTGTTCAATTTCTTTCATCTTTGTATTTATTTCCATTGTTCTCATATTACTTTCCTTTTACTCTAACTTGTTTATTTTCTAACCATGTAAGAATTTAAACAACTATTTGCACAATATTTTGTTACATGTAAAAGTACAAAATATTAGGTGTGTAGGAAACAAGAAACAGTTGTATTTCAGCAATCCAAAAATTCAAAAAATCATTGCCTGGGTTGGAAGGGATCTCCAGAAGTTTCTACAACAACCTCCTGCTCACACCAAAGCAAACACTGAATTCAGACACTAGGACTTTGGGCCTTGGAAACCTCCAAGGATGGAGGTTTTGCAGGCTGTACGGGAAACCTGTTGCAATGCTTGCTTATTCTCCTCGTGAACTTTTTTAAAAATCTTTTTTTAAATCTACAGTTTGAACATACTCTGTTTCTCTTTATGATCATGTCTTTTGTTCTCCTCTGTCAATTTCTATTAATAACCTGACTCTGTCTTCTCTGTTGCCTCCTGCAGGTATGGGAAAGCAGCTGTTAGGTCCCACCAAAGCCATCTCTTCTTGAGGCTCAACAGAGTTGCTTCAACCACCACTCACAAGTCATGTACTCCAGCCCCCTCCTATTCACTGTGCTGGTAGTTAAAGTGAAACCTTACCTCTTACTGAGAGCTAAAGCTATTCATGACTTGTGGTCAGCAGATATTTTTCTATCAAAACAAGTGCCCACTGGTTACAGAGCTAGAAGCTGGGACTTTCTGCCTCTTGAATGCAAAGTACTGTGCTGGGTCTCACTTATCTTCCACTGGTATCTGATCTTGGGTTGCCAGGCCTTGAGATGCTGCTCATTGGAAATGCTTGCTCTTGGGAACACATTGAGAGCTGTGAAGTAGAGGTTTCTTCTGAAGTGAGGCATTGTGCAGGCAATTCTAGAAGGTAGTTTGTTGTTAGAGAAGTATTTCTGTAAAGCACTTGAGGTCTTAGTATCTTGATGATTTGCCCTTTTTTAACTTGAAAAGCAATTATGTGATTCATTTAATAAACTTGTCCCTTAAAATTTATGAAAACACACAAGGTAACAGATGTTATGTCTAAAACACAAGGAAAGCTTTTCTGCATCTTCTTGTTGTCTAGGGTTTTTTTTCTTGTTCCCTGAGGCACGAGAAAGTTCTATATTTTTTCATTATTATCTACAGCATAGTTTCTTTATTTAAAAGTTAAGTGCACAGAATACATGTGCAAATAGCTCAGAAATCAGGACTCCCATCCTTTGTTATTTTTTCTTTTCCTGTCTGAGATTCCTCTACTCATCATTCTGTCTCCTAACATTTATGTTAAACCGAATTTCTTATTTTTCACACCATAGTATGGAAATCAGTGCTGACTCCTGTGTGTAAAACTTCTACCAGCAGTGATGTGAAAAAGCCGCATTTGCTTGCGTAAGAGAAATGAATATGAACTCTCAACACAGTCTCAACTGAGGTCATCTCTGTGGCAGGCCACAGGGCATACAGCATAATTAGGAAAGCAGCATCAGCAGTGTTTCTGTTCGTTTGTAGATAGGAAGAACTTTTTTTTTTTTTCCCCTTCAGTAGTAGCAGGGATTTTATCTAGCTAGTTTGCTGTAATGCAATAAATCATGCTTTCACGCTCCAAAATTTTATCTTTTTAAAAAATACATTTTGGAATAGTTAGTCACAAATGTGTTCTTTGAATGATACTGATTGGAAGATATTTGGTAGAAGTAAGCTTGTCTCGTTGCCGTGAAGAGGTAAAATTTAAGATTGGTGTCCATCTAAAGGATAACAAAATACAGCTGAGTTCAGCTGGATGCTAAAATAATCAATTGTGTAATGAGAGATATGTGGTACTCTGGTCAAATCTGGAAGAACACCATCGAGTTCTTGACATTTATGCCAAGGCCAATTTAATGTCATTTTTGATCCTCTCATATTGATTTTTTTTCCTACTTTTTTTTTGGCTGCTCTGTCAAGAACACATCATCCATACAAAACACACACACATGTATACGTGTATGTATTGATAAAGAAATACTTGATTGCATACAACTTATTTGAAGGATTTAGAAATCTACGTTGCATGTCACTGTGGGAGTATCTCTGGAAAGTTACTCTGGTTATCATTCAGTTAGAAAGCCAGTACAGTGTTCCTTCATATTAGAGCAGAAATATTAGGAACAGTTATTGCGTGAACAATTTACCAGCAATGCAAGTACTGACATATATCCTATTAAACATCCAATAGCTTGTATAAATCATAGCCTCTTTGGTTGATGAGAATAAACATCTAAATATGCTGTATAAACTGTTAGTTGTCAGTTGTTCACCCCCTTTTCTCAAGGCAGTGTTCCACAGCAGACTTCTGAATTATTTTCTTCTGCTCTCCTCTTGTGACTCTTGGGAGCCTGAGGTAGTGAACTCTACATGTTCGTCCTTCTCTACAAGAATATAACTTGCTGGAAGACTGCATTTCTCCAGCATACAGAGTCACACTTCCACCTTTTCTTTATCTCTTAGACAAATTATATACAGCTCAGAGGAGACCGCGGTTATGAAAAATATCCCCAAAAATTTTTAGAGGATCTTTGCTGACCTCAAAGTAAATAACGAATATTTGCCAAGCTTTACAGATTCCTCCAAGTGTTTCTTGTAGCTATTTTCCAGTGAACATTTTTCATGCCTTCAGGAGTTTACTGGCATAAAGATGCTGATCTGTGGGTATTAGGGATATAGCTTCTACTGACTGCTCTCTGTGCCTGTTGATCTCTCGTCCTGGGAAGCTGACAAACAGCAATAGCAAGTGTAGGAACACATAATGAAAGGAGAATTTATGAATAGGTGTTGCCTGAGCAGTGTTAGCAAAGGGAAGCTCTCGTATAGAACAATATCCAAAGAATGTGTATATGAGTTAAGATAAATTACAACAGAGCTTATTGATGAGGACTCAGTGGCAGAGTAACAGCATCTTGTATGGGGAGGATCCTCATGACTGTCTAGGAGGCTGCAGTGAGCCTGCTATGCTGTTGGTCAATCACTCTTTGACTTTAGGGAACAGAATTTGGAGGCCCCAGCTTGGGTAACCTGGGCATCAGAGCATCATCACTGATTTTGGCTGAACAAATGAACTAAAAGCCATCTCCAGCATGGAGTAACTTTGCAACATCAAATCAAACAAACAAACAAACAAACCAAAAAAACCAACCAAACAAAACCCCAACTAAACAAACAAACAACTAAAAAACCCTCACCTTAAGTGCCAGCATAAACTTGGAACAAAAGGTTGGAATGCTTTAATTCTAGAACAGTTTTTTTGCTTTAAGTTTGGACTTGGGTTGCAGAAAGACAGAGATACACAGATAGCCAGAGGTAAACTAGAAAAAACACAATGTGTAAAAATACTAGAAAATTTTCTTTGTTTGTTTTTTAAATCCACAGGCAACAGATTCGTATTGATCAACAAACAATATCCTGTAAAAGCACAGATTTGCAATACCAAAGTTTGCATTTAGTGTTTCTGCTTCACTGTAGTTGTTGATCAAGGACCACATCTCTTCAGATGCCTGATAGGCAGAGCTTTTCCAACAGTCGTCAGTAGCTTAGACCTGGCCATAATTACCTGATGGTATCCCTATTAAGTGGAATTACCATCCCCATTAAACAGCAGTTATTGCCATTAGGTATCATTAGTCTTAAATCACTTCCTTGGGAAACATCTCACTAAAGCAAATTTCCCTGTTAAGTACACCCTGATTAACTGAAGTGTACCGCACTGCTTTCTTTCTTCATGTACCCCCTTCAGTAGCCTTCATCCCTTCATTTACAACTCTCATAAAAATTGTCTAGCTTTTCTAAGGCTCACTAAAAAGGTACGACAAAGTGAGGTACTGACTGCAAAAGACCCTATTTTTGTACTCTCGCCACATTTTATCAGTTGTATTTGAAATTCAAGCTACACTCTTGCAAGGTGTTTATTTTATTTTATTTTATTTTTCAGAATTTTGTATTCATTTTAGTTAGCGTGTAATTCTTCTGTTACAGGGCAAGGGCACATTGCAACTTCTGAAAAAGTCTCTGAATAATGGTCATGCAAAAGAATGAGTGATGTAATTTTACTTTCTAATGTATTTTTAGAGAAAGGTATAAAAATAATTCTCTATAATTCTATTACTAAAATGATGTCATGTTTCCTCCTCTGGAATGCTTGTACATCAGAGGTTAAAAGCAGTGATTTTAAAAACAACACAGCAATGAATCTCACCACTTTTACTTGTTGAAAGAGCAGTTTTATTACAAACATCTTAGAGGTGAAAATAGAGCCAGATATATTTAATGTGGTTGTCAATTCAGAGTTCAGTTTTTAACAGTTAGCATAGTCCTGAATAACGCTGAGGAAAAAAAAAATCCAAACAAACAATTCCTTAAATCACATCAAGCCTTTCAGTCAAATTCAAACCCATGAATATTCATATGCCTTCAGGAGAAGTCAAAACTGAAACAGCAGTCTTTTAAGAAGTTATTACATGTTTTAAAATTTAAAATCGTTTGCTTATGTAGCAACTTTTTATAAATATAAATTCTGCTCGAATCATGATTAAAAATTGAAAGCTGACCTATTTTCCTTCAACTTGTAAGAATAAGTCATGTCATGATAAATCACCTGAAATTGCTTCCAAGGAACCACCCAGATAGGATCCTTTTGTGCCACGTCAAAGTTGTACATCTTTATACTTCATTTATCAAAATGCCATGTGGTGATTTACACTTAACTATTACCTGTGTGTGAGAAAAATGTTTAATCAAGAAATGACATCAGCTTAGTTTGACAGGATCTATTTTCCAAACACATTAATTACATTTCCATCTTTAATTCTTTATTAATGACTTTCAGATTGACCATCCTGTTTGTTCATCTGAGACTGACAGCTGGAAGACAGATGAATATTTATGCAGGTTTCTTCCTTCATTTTTAGTTGAGAAATTTTGTTGTGTAATATTTAGAAAGTTCATGGATGTTTTGATGGTGACAGCCTGAGAAATCTAGTACATATCCTGGGACTGAAGCTGACTGTGAGAGGTAAACTTCTTTCCAGACCTAATTTTCTGCTTTGACCTGGCATTTTTACACATGCTTTATCTATTGGGGTATGGATCCATAAACATTAGTTGTCCTGCTCTCCTGAGGTAGCCATAGTGTAGAAAAATTACCTTGACAGAGCTCCATTCTCCAGGGCTCACTTGAATCTTCCTTAAATACAACTTAACACTTCCCAGTAATATCAGTCATGTTGAATGCCGCAAGGTTATTCCATATTTTACCTAATGAGAGAATGGATTATTTTTCTTCTGTCTTTGACATATTGGTATGAGACTTAGTGGATTTTATGTCCAATTTGAACGTCTCAGATTTTGTTCTTTTTCTTACTATTCTTTTCATTAAGTTAGGTTTTTAAAGGACCTTCTACTGAGACAAAAAATGTTTGAACTCTGAGGTCTATTCCCATGGAAGGCAGATAAACTCTGCGTAAAACTGGTATGTGTAGAACAGACTGTTTTGATTGCCTGTCCTCTACTGCCATGGAAGAGAATCCCAGGAGGGTCCCTGGGCTTTTTACCTTTTTGCAGCATCTTTGAGTCCAGTGAATTTTTCTGAAACCGGCAAAATACTCTATTGTGTGCATGTACATCTTTCTGTGGGATTCTGACAAAATTCTTTGTCACAAATTCTGCTTTGGCTCTGGTGGTACAGACTGTGATACAGTCATCAGTTAAATCCAGTTATACAGAGTAACTATAGAGTATGTCTGACTCCTTTGAGCTTTTCACATCAAACACTGTTTTTTAACTTAATGCTCCTCAACTTTATCTTTTAAAAAACAAATTTAGGACTTGGCATTTAATTACATTGGACAAAACCAATAAATTTTACTTTTATTTTCCTGGATGACCAGCCTTGCAGTTCTAGGACTTAATAGAAAAAATGCTATAATTAGAAAAACATCTCACTCAATAAAAGAGGAAAAACGCAACACAGTTAAATGACCTTTAGTGGTCGCTGGCAATCCTGTTTCTGTATGCTGGAAAAGGGCTGGGAGCTGAGCAGGCTGAGCTTCAAGGCAAAGGAAGAAAGGCTCTGCTTGTAGCTTATACCTTTAGTCCTTCTATTCTTGTTCAGTACACATGTTTTCTTAGATAAAAGCTTTTCTGCTTGAACAAATGAGAAGAATGGCTCTAACATGTAAAGAATTGTGGAAGCTATTGTAAAAGGTACAAAGAAAGCCCACACTTCAGTCTTCCCCCAAACAACTGAAAATCCAGAGATTTCATATAAGTAGAGACTTAAATCCATAGGATTGATTGTTAGGGAAGTACACAGATATCAATGAGTCAGTACTGAAGTTCTTTGTATGAACCGCACCATTCCCCTTAAAGGAAACATTTGAAAATCTGGCTACCATATGACTTCAGCTTTAATAGCAAAAAATATAGATAATCAAGAATAGTGGCTGGATGAAAACAGAAACTTGCATTTCCACATATTTTATTAATCACTTCACATAGAAGGCTGTAAGTTGCTCTGTGCCATCTTAGGAGTCTATAAACCTCAAATGCTTTCTACAAAGTTTATTAGAAGTTTACAGACATTAGCTTCTTAATGAAAAAAATACTAGGGAAAGCGTCTTTGATCTGTGAAAAAGTGGGTTAGACAGACAACAGCTTTTTGTTCTTCCCTCAAATATCCATGTCCTGTGATAAGAACCGTGTAGATTAGCATGTCTAAGATGGATTTGCGTTCTGGTGCCAGTGTCGTCACAGCTGCCTGGGGGATCTGTATTTCACTACCCAGGGAGATCTGCCTGAAATCCATGGTTATGACCAGCTTTTACAAGTACTAGGAAATAATACATTTTAATTTCTTTGCAGTTCAGTCAGATGTAGTTGGGCAATGTTGTGATATTCCCAAGAAAATGAGGAAAGGAAGGAGACGGTTTAGAAAGGAAAGGTGCTGATGAAAAGTGAGTGCATTCTTGCATGTAAGACTACAAGTGTCAGTTTAAAATTGAGTTTGCTCCTTTGTCCCCAGAGAGAGGGAAAAATTACACCTTTCTTTGGTTTTAGAATGGCATCTGGAATTGTGGATCATTTCACTCTTTGAAAATTACCTCTAATTTCCATCCAGACTGTTGCAAACAGCAAAATGGCTTATATTTGTTTATTGTTGGTCAGTTTTAGTTTCTCTGACAGAGCTGGTATAGGTATTTAATTCAGTCTTGCCAGCCCTGAGGAGAATAAAAAAAATGCTGTATGCTCCATTTTTGTGGGACAAATCAAAAATGTATTTTGCATGAAGTTTTCTTCAGATAACCATAGAAGATGTGGGTTTTTGTACTATTATTATCCTTAATGGATTTTGTCACAGACTAAATTCCACCTAAACCTCCACATCTACAAGTCTACTATTTGGCAGGCTCAAGGACAGTTCCCTGCTCATTACCGGTATCTTTTGGGAGTGAAAGAATTACTGTCTTTAAAGAAAAGTCTAACATGGACTAAGCTGCCTGCAAAATCTACTCCAGACATACTGAAGAACTACGTTAGTCTTGTCAGTATGCTGAGCTCTCTAAGGAAAAAGTTCAATTTTATTAAGCCTAATACTTCATAGACAGTACCTACTGAATTTATATGTAGTTACATGGGAAGTTATACCAGTTCTTTCTGCATCAACTTTCCACAGTGTAAAGACATCTATTTTTTTCTTTTTCATTATTTATCTATTTTATTTTTATTTAATGACTCGTTAAATGAGGAAAACCACAGATTGAATACTAAATTTTGCACTTTTGTCTCATAATTTACCTTCCTAAAATAACTCCTAAAACTGGATAGGTATGAGGGAAAGGCTGGGAGTTAAGCATTTGAAACTGTTAATCTGCTGTGCCACAGTAAAATGACCATAAATGTGGTTCCGGTTTGTATTTAAAGACAGATTTTGTTACAGCTACTTATTTTGAACAATAACTTTCTTTTGCAGCTGATCTCATATAAGTTAATGGGGCTTCTTGTAGAATTAGATGCTGCTTAACAGAATACTATGAGAATTTCATGGTTATTAAACTTAATGAAAAATTCATTAGTCATTGAATGGAAATTAAGATACTGGCACAGGTTAGAAACTGGGTAAGACAGAAAGCTAAGACTGGGCAAAAAAAACCCTCAAAGCCCCACAACAAACAAGCAACACTACCAAATCCCTACCAAAACAAAACAAAGGAAAAACAAACAAAAACCAAACACAAACAAAACAACAACAACAAAACCTCAAACTGGAAAAGATTGTTAAAATAATCTCCTTCTGGGCCTAGAAGGCAGAACTGTGTACATGAATTGTGTGTGTCTTAATAGATACAGCTTATTGTTCTTGGGCAGATACCTCAATATCATTGTGCATCACTCATTCACAATATTAGCTCACTGTGGGACAGTAGATCAACAAGTCAACGAAAAATTGTGAAGTATGAATAGTGCGCAACAAATTACAAAAAATGCCATATTATAAATCACTGATGTATTATTATTATTTATCATGGTATGTTCAGTGCTATTCACTTAAACTTGGATTACCAGAAGTACTTAGTCAATACCCAAAATAATTTTTAAGAATCTGGGATAATATCTCCATGAAGATAATACAATAGCAGAAATCCCTGTTCACAGATAATGTAACAAGCAGTAGCTATAATGGAGACATTTTCATAATCTCTCATCTGATGAGTTTAAATAAAGGGAAGTGAAAGGCAAAAGATTCTGCTAATTAACTACGTGAATATACATTCTGTTACACTGAGAGGTAACTTACAGTGAATTCATATTCTCCAATGTAAGAAGCTTTATTCCGTGGCGCAAAGAAAGAGCCACTGCAGACAATCTAGGATACCTGAGACACTGGTATGAGACCAGCATAGGTCAAGTAGGTGTACTGTGAGAACCCGGCACCACTGGAGTGACAGCTGAAAGCTAAGCAAGATATTGTAAAGTACTAAAATCGACAATAGGTGTTCACAGATGCATCCTGAATGCAACAAAATGCAGAAAGTTCTTAGGAAATGATGTCTTCTGGTTTGAAAATAGAGCTGGACCTCATCTGAAAGAATTAATTCAAATAACATACCATCTACATTGAAAATATGATTGCATCTTTACTAAGGGTATCCAGTTTTTTGTTCTAATGCAACTAATCACTTAGCCAACAGGCCAACTTGCTTTTAAAATTTAGTCAAAAATTTTTTAAAAAAATCGTGTTAATTAGGGGAAAAATAAGCAAGACATGAACATGACTTTTAGATTTTTGACATGAGTGAAGCATTATGATAATCTAATCTTGACCTTTATATCAAAAATCAAGGACATACTTTAAGATCTCAACTTTCTAAATGGTTGGGAAATGTGTATAATTATTAGGCCAGTCATCTGGAGTTTGACATTTACTTATTGACAGATTAAAAAAAAAAAAGCTACAATGTCCATTTTCTTCCTTTTTGTTTATTTTTTAATTCCAGGCATGTGAAGACATATTTAGGAGAAATTCAGAAGTAGGATTTGCAAGAATTATGCTGGCTAAATACTGTTCATATATGAAGTACATATTTTAAAGACTTAACAGAGGTAGTTATTATTTTCTTCATAATCTTAGGTATGTTGCAAGTTTGAAATAATGAAGAATCAAGGGTCCATAATGATTCTAAAAGTGGAATTCTAATATGTAACTAATTGTATCATGGAACTTGTCTCACTAAAAAGGTGATTCTCAATTAAACACTTTCATCTGAAATGCAATCCAGAAGTGTTGAAGAACAGACAGCATTCTCTTGAGTACTCTTTCCTTGTTACACTTCTGAAGGTATGTTTGTTAAAAAGCAGTAAAATATCCTCTGATTTCAAGTGACAGAAGAGGAAACTCTTGTGTCTGGTTTGTTCCCTTGCTATTATTCAAGCTTCAAACTTCGGTATTTATATAGATATTTATTTTTGAGAGATGCCTGCATTTCCTAAGCCTTTTGGGATGAGGCTATGGCTTCCCACCAGTTCAGAATGTTTTTTGGAGGAAAAATGGATATTCATGGTTTGTTATTGGGTACTAAGACTCCAGATTATTACAAAATGAGGCAAATATTTGATATTGGAATTTCTTCTTTATTAGATTAGACAGTATGTTATTGATAGGCCAATTAATATGTTTCACATTTGAAATACTGTACAAGTAGGCCCTCTGGGAAACCTCTATTTATTTACAGTTGAAATGATCTGCAAATAAACTCACTAGGAAACTTCAATATGTAAAATTGAGAGAGAACACTGAAATGGCAGCCTCAGACTATATAGATTTTTGGATTTAATCTCTCAGGTCTATAAAACAATTAGAAAATCAATGACGTGGGCATCACTTTGTACTAATGGGAACAGCTGCATTACCATCAGTTTTGGGGTTTATACCAGCTGTGTGTCTGGGTTATTTATTTACTTATATTGCAAATATGAGATAGCTAAGTCTAAGGAAAAAACTCACACCACTATACATTCTCTAATAGGTGATAAGGGGAATGGGAGATGAAGTAACATACAGTAAAAGCAGAGTTTCCGATGTTTAAGATTGCTCAGGACTTATTCAAGACCAGGATGCCAATAGTTTTGCAAGAGTTTAATTTCACATGTCAGGTATGCTCTGAAAAATTGTTATGAAAATACAATAAAATTTTGACCCCAAAAAGCCCTTGGGGTTTGGGGGACAGGGTGGAAGAAGAGCATAAATTTTCAGAAGCAACAGTGGATGGGAACAGTAAGGGGACAGGATGACAGAATGTCAGGGTACAATTAGGGTATCAGAGCAACAGATACAGTGCTTGAAATCAGACATCAGGATGGTGCTATGCAGAAACCAAATCACTGCACTAAAAGAGTATCAAAATGGCAGCATTTGACTCAGAAAATTGCACATAACACCCCAACTTTTAAAGAAGAAAAAATTCCTTCATATTTGCACTTAAAAAAGAAAATGGACTCCAAAGAAGGGGAGGGGTATATATTTAACTAAAGCAAAATGAGCAACAATTCTCAGTTGCTCTTGAATCTGTGAACTAGATCAAGAGGCGATGATGAATTTGCCAGTTACTGGCAGCAGAGCAATAGTGAATCTTGGGAATCTTGATTTATGAAGGTAATGAAGCTCTGCTGAGCTTGTTTTCATTCTCTGCATGAATGATATTTCCTTAACTCAGTAAGGTATAAGCTGTCTAAGTTATTCAACATCTCATTAACCATGAAGTTTTTCTCCATCCTATTCACCAAGAAGTCATTCGATTCCAGTTGATCTACCATACCTAGAGTAACTAACCTAAAGTGTGCAGTAGGTGCTCAGTGCTAAGTGCATCATCCACTTTAGGTTTACAAATGAGCTGTTTGACAGTAACAAGATGCGTGTGCTCCAGTCACCACGCCTAAGCAACCTCTGAAAGGGTATGATTTGGAATGTGGGGAAGAGTGTAAGTCATACAAAACGACGGTAAGGAGGGAAGAGAGGAGGAAGAATTGGTCTCTCATTTGAGAAGTAGGAGGCAGTGGAGTGAGGACAACATAAATACTAGAGTAACACAGTGTTGAAGGCCTGATTTCTATGGTAATATCAGTTTTGAAAATGGGATTTTGACAAATTTTGAGAGTGGGAAAAGGATAAATTAAGTTATTAATAAAATAAAAATAGATCATATCACCAAAGCTTGCTTGGAGTCACATATTGATGTACAAACATATAGGTCTTTAGATGTTCTCCAAGCTGCAACTTGACTGATGGAAAGCTTGTGGAGCTTTTACCAGAAAGAAGAGACTTCTTTGGAAGAGAGAAATCTCCGTTCGATAGTTCCTAAACACTTGAGTTCCAGAAAGTGAGAGGCTATATCAGCATTACCACTCAGTCCATGCCCCATTATTACACTCTTTTCCTAAGTGTCTTTTATTCCTTATTGTGGGAGAAAATGTATTAGGGTATACACCACTCCAGGTTTTCTTATGTTTTACAGCCTTTTTTGGAGCTTCTTCAACAGCATTTGTACTTTTTGTGATGATGCGTTAATGCTGAACTTCCTACCTGAATTCCGATCTCTTTTTCTTTCCACACTCTGTGATATGAGACTTCATAGCTAGGTAAATAAATCTCCTTTGAGTTCTGTGTATCATTTTTCTTACCTTAACGGAAAATCCTGACATGTTGTTGCAGAGCAGTCCTTACTGACACTTTGCAGGCAGCAGTGATATGTGAGATGCCCTCTATTCATTTCACACAAGGTTAGCTTATAGTCGCTTTCAGAAATGCCTTCTTATTAAAAAAGAAAAAAAAAAAAGACATCTGCTTTTCTGTTTTGCATAATACTAATAATTATGTAATTATAGTTCATTAGCATGCACACGCACATGGTGTTTTGTTCTGGTTTATGGTCTGACATATATAAATCTCACTACTGTTTGGAAGATCATTTAAAAACAAACCATCATTGAACGAAAAGCCAGAAATGTGTGACAGGCTCTATTCAGAACAGAATACTCAAATTTGTCTTGGCTAGGGTTTAGCTACTGTTTAATAGACTATTAGCTCCAATTTGCTACTGCTTTATTTGTGTCAATGCACTCTGATCTGAGCATTTTTGTGAACTGCTTTGCTCTGAATATAACCAGGAAAATATTCCAAAAATGCCATTCAGCAGTGAGATGCAAGTTGAACTTGTATGTGCTTAGCAACACTTGTATGCCATTAATTACAAGATGCTTTCCATCTCTGACTGAAAGCTTTCAGATGAAACATTTCCCGTGAGGAAAAGGAAAATTTGCAGTACTTCTCCAAGACCATGTTGGTTTTAGTTTTCACTAGAAAGTTTCAAATTATTCAGAATTATGTTAATAATTATTTCTGATCCTGATCTATTGTTTACAGCCTTAGTATGTTTAAACATTTGGTCTTTGAAATAATTTTCCATTTTTGTCAGATTTAATTTTAAAAATCGTTTTTGTCCCTTGTTCACCAATCCTCCCCTGCCAGAGTTTACACCCTCTCCCCCGGCTCTGGCCCCTTTTTGTCTGCTTTGTTCCAGTGTTGAGCCATACTTCATTTTTTACCTGTTTTTTAAATCTTTGAAATTTTGGTGAGAGGAAAATATCGCTAACTGACATTTGAAAATATTTTCCACTATGACTGCTTCCAAGTCAGTAAGTCTGGTGTGATCCCTCAAGAATCTGTGCAGGACATTAGGGGAGCACAAAAGATGTTATCTCTTCTAGTATAAATCCTGCCTAAGAGGGTCTTATGCATCACTGTCCTGACACAGCTCCCAAACAGCAATCCAGTTTGTCTAAGTTAGTGCTAGAGTTAGGTTATGGTTGGACTCGATGATCCTGAGGGTCTCTTCCAACCTAAATGATTCTCTGATTCCATAATTTCCTAGACCAGAAAGACAGTTTCCAAAGAATGTGTGAAACTATCATAGTGCAAGCTGGAGTAGTTCACCCTCCTGGTGAACATATATGAAGGGACCAGCAGAGCATGAGGTGGTTATATGGTACTTATGCTTGACCCAGTGTTCTTGAGTTGTCCATAGTTTACCTCTGCTCCTGAGGTTATTCACACATTTTAGTGTTGTTCACGAAGAACAAAAACAGACCAGAGAACTGCTGTTACCCTGCATTGCTTTCACTCAAGATATCCCATTCTGGTGGATGGAACAGTTTACTGGAAAAAGTAGGTTGACTCTTCTTCATGAAGAATAAAACTTAAAATTCTGGCCCTATCTTCCTAGCAAAGTTCTTGAACTGTGAAACTGTTCTGAGGGTGGACACAAAAGACCTATGTCAACTGCCTCCTTCATCTACTTGGGATCTTAGTGCCTGCAGATGTTTCCTTACACTCTCAAAAAAGTGACAGATACCTCAACATCACCTGAATGTCCATTAATAACATTATTGCAGTACCTAAATTAGCTGTGCTGGATTAAGTGTTTGAGCTTTAGGTGAGCTACACATGCAGCAGGTGAATCTGTCATTTAGATATTTTCTTATGCTTAATTTACTTCCCTTATTGCCTCTTAAGACTCATAAAATAGTAGGCAAAATTATTCACAGTACCCAATTTGGCACCTAAATAAGGTGCTACCTCTAAATATCAGTGTGGAATTTGCTGGTAGACGTGGCTGTTTCTGTAAAGTGTAGGAATCGTAGACATAGAATTAGAATAATTTGTTAGAAAGGAGCTGAAGAAGTAACCCAGTCCAATCCCCTGCAACACTCTTACCTCCAAATAGAGAGGATAATGACCTCTGCTGTGACTTAATGACTCATTGCCCCATTTGAGATCTGTGCTTCAAAAGACTAGAAATATACATTTTGTGCTAGAGAATCACCTACTATTCTGAATAGTCAGGAGACCCTGCATTTCTGCCTTTCAGACTTCTACACCAAAGTCTCAAAAGAAGGTATAGCAGTTAATTATCCTACCCAGGAACTGCAGTGATATTGCCACAGAAAGGTTTAAGAAAACTGAGAGTTTTTCATGACCTCTGTTCCTCTCATACAACCTGAGTAGAAAAAAAAATAAAAAAAAAAAAGTTGAAAGGTATACAAGGCTTCCTTGTGAACAATTTATTTCAGGCCTATGTATTCGATTTAAATTGCCCGATACCTACCTAACAAACTCACAAATCTTTCTTGAGATCAGAGAGAAAATTTCTAAAACCATCTCCCCACTTGACTCTAGTTTTAGCTTTGGATAGGCAATATGATCCAAAAATAAAAAAAGAAAAACAAGGTAAGGTATGCATTCTATTTTTTGACTGTTCTGTACCAAGGAATAGATGTAAGAAAGGCTGCAGGAAGTTTTAGGGAAACGAGTTTAGCAAGGATTTAAAAATATTTCTTGCTGAATATGAAAGCTCAATGACTCTATACTCTTCATATAGAACCTTACAAAATCCTGGTCTTTAGCTAGCTACAGGAAAATGTTATTAAATAAGTAAATGAAATGGCAGACAAAAAAAATATATTCTTGTTTTAGTCGGGAGGAAAAATCCACATGCTATTTATATGTTCATACTAGAAATATATCTCTTGTTATTAGTAAGATATTACATCAGTGTGCATTGTGTGAATTTATATTATAATTTAAGATAGTTTAGCAATTAATTTCTTATAGATTATTTTAAGGAATGTCTTATTTAGAAGTTTGAAAATAATTCATTGATGACCCTACTCTGAAATACTCCATTATTGGTATTTTCCTTCAGCATTAATACTGATGAGTGTTCCTGCAATTAGACATTCACCTTTTGCTCTTTCTTACCTGAGGCACAAGATTATATAAGCAAGAACTTTAATCCATTAATCTATTTCAGATTGGAACGTTATATCTTTTTGACAAAATACTTTCAGCATGTTTCTGATGGTATCCATAAGCATAGAGTAAATTAAATCACAAGAGTGTTCAGAATCTGCTTTGGCCAGTGTAATCTAATCCATTGGTATTGCTGTCCTTCTGCGTTATCTGATCATCTCTCCAAACTAGAGTTCCCTACCTTTCCTTCTAGCAGAAAGCTTAAATTGTTCTTTTAATTCAGATGAGAGTGGGAGCGTAAGTGTAGGTGGGTTTTGCTTCAAGTGAAGCAACAACAGGAACAAATTACATATGTTATTTTCCTTAAATGTTGTTGTGAACATAAACTGTCCTTAACTTCAGGAAGAACCGACAAGTGTGAAACTTTAAAAGGCACAACAGCTAGTTAAGCTCTCTATACCTCTGTTTGACTACATGAAATTCTGCTATTTGAACTCATTAAAATGTATAAGTTCTTGATATTATGCTCCAACTATTTATGGCTAACATATTCCATCATTTAGAATACTGGTGACTATTTCTGGCTTTAGCAAACACATTAAATTCAGAAAATAGAAGTCTGAGTGGGTGTAAATAAGTCATTCTTCTGCCATGTATCTTGGACTTCACTGTGACTATTTCCAGATTGATTGCAAACAAATATGAAATAGAACATACCTGCTTCCCTTGCCTCTGGGATTTTTTTTAGGGATATGAATATGTAATTTAAATATTTAACATAATGTTTTCAAGCAGTATGGGGAAAACCAAACAAAACCTGCCAACTTCTTAAAGGCTGGGTAGTTGGTTGGCTTTTTTCAAAAGTACTCATGTTGAATCTTTTTTATGGTCGTTAGCAAAAGTTCCTCCTCTTTTTCCTCCCGTGGACTTCTGCTTGATTAAGGCAGCTTCTTCATGCTGATCATCTTAAGTAATCATCTCTTAGACAAGAACAAAAAGGAAAACCTGAAAGAGCCTTCCAGGGATAGGTGAAGGGAAAAACATGTAGCAAAAAGTGTAGTTCTTTCACTGTTAAGCTGCACAGTAGCTTTGCTTATTCATTACTATAACCTGTAAAAAAATTTTGAGCCAAACCTCTTAAATGAAAGGCACAGACAGCTTTTCATTATTACTCCATCAAAAGAGCCCTTCTACATGAAGCTTGGAAAAGTGGATCAAATGGTGTCAAAACTGTAACAGATTTACAATTCCACACAAAGTACTCTAACAGAGTCCCTTTACCTGTATGTTGTCCAACTTGACAGATATAAATTACGAATAATCTCATGGCAGCACCATCCGGGAAACTCTGTGGGGTCCGCAGCCTCAGGAGTAAGTTAAGTAACTCCTTCCCATGCTACTGAGCAGTAGCAATGTACAAAGAGTGCCTCTCCATTCGTTCCTGAACATATCACTGATGGCAAAACCACAGCCAGTGCTTCCCTGTACTCTTACCCTTTAGTGCCAGGTAGTGCAGAAACGATCCAAAACAGAGCTTATCAATACTTGCATCAGAAACCCTTCCCAAAGCTCTTCTGGGAGCAATGCATCTCCATACAGACTGTCTCCTGGGAGTATCCCTTAACTACAAAATTGCGAGCAGAGACTAGTCAGAAATGAAGGGCTAAAAGGAGCTGGTTATCACACACTGGGGAGAGGGGCATGGGATTTAACAGTTCTTGGGTAATAGAACTAATAATTGTGACTCTCCCAAGCATTTTATGCAACAGAATCCAAGAATATTAAGACCTTTTGGTATGGGTTCTTTCGGGCAGCTGTCAGAAATTGTTTTGCAAGCATTTGCTGTCAGATTTCTGTGTGGATATCACCCATCTGTTGGGATAGGAAATGTACTCATTTGAGTCTGATGTCATAAACTCTTCTAGAGTGAAGAGATATTACATTTGTAATACCACCAATTAACTTTTTCTGCTCATTTACTTCTGTTCTTTCCACAAAATTATTACTGAATGAATATGGAAGACCTTACTCTGGAACAATTGCTACCTTTCATGTCCCCTCAGCTTAAGAGAAAAGCACTTTTCTTTTTGGGTTGAATTGGTGTTAGGCTTAGTAAGCAAACACAGAAGTCTTATGAGAAGCCTTCCGAAGATATATTAGAATTCTTACTGTGTTGTTTGTCCTGGTTTAATCCTTCTGAGATCTAAGTTTCCAAAACACTGCAAAGTTTCTCTCACATGAATATTAGTTCAGTGAAAAAGAAAGAGGAACATGATAACCATCAGTTAAACTGTCAGTCTGAAGGAGGAAAGCGAGAAATGATGTAACCAACCACTACAGGGCTACAATTCAATGAAGTATACTGTTAGAAATACCTCTGCAGTAGTAAAAATTTGCCCAACTATTTCAAGTTATAAACACTTTAAGAGTAGATAGCTACGAAATGTTGAACATACTTAGGCTGTGCATTGCATGCATAGCTAAATAGTAACATTCCTTGATTAATGTAAAGGAGTAATCAGAAAAAAAGTTTTAATAAACATGTAGTTAATTTATAGTGACATAAAACTTTACTATAATGTTATTTTACAGGACCAGCATTATATAGTATTTGCAAATGAGCTAATAACAGAACTTCCATGATTTATTTTTGATAAATCCATATATATCTCAAAAAATACTCTTGGCAAAGCGTCATTATTACTTTATTAAATACTACTTTTGCCTACTTGAGCTTAACAAACAAATCTAATGGTATGAAAGAATTTAATTTCAGAGCTGAATGATAATTTGTCAGGCATGGTTAATTCACATAATTCAAAGTTAATTATGTTTGTGATATTATAGAGTGCTGTAATTTTGTTCTGTTCAGCTACAGCTTTTATTAGATCTTATGTTTTGATTAGGGAAGCCAGGCTTTAAGAGTGTACAGCAAATTTTTAAAAATGCCACGGTATGGGGAAGGGATTTTTAAATATGTGCTTTTGTTCGTGTTCACGTCCTCTCTTGTGTTATATCACTTTGTCAATCCGAAACTGACTGAGAGACACAGAAATATTAACTTACAGTTCATCCTATATGTAATTTCTTTCTGGGTTTTAGAATTTGGGAATGTTACAACTGATGTTTCCAAGCCACTTGATATACCAATGTACAGTGGGTTCTTCGGCTGTACTTCTTAGACCAAGCAGTACTTACCCAGGTATATTCTTCTGTGAAGAAAGGTTCCATACAAGACAGTTACAAAATCGATTAGAAAGTATGAGAGACATTCTGACATTAGATCAGTCCATTTCATGGCTATGTTTGTGCCATTGACTAGATATATCCAACTTTGTATTCAATAAATACATTTAATCATAAGTAAAAAGCATAGTATTCTGTACAAACTAAATTTCTAGAAAAAGAAAGACAAGTGAAGGTGTGAAGTTGATGGGTTTTTCATGATCTGAGAACATGTGGGAATTGTCTCATTTTGAAGGGGTTCACATGGATTCAATCTCCTACTAAGTTGCCTCCTGTGTAATTTAGGTTATCTTTTCCTAGATCGATCTGGCTAGGTCAAGGTGACCAATATGAATATGTTATCTTAATTTGAGGCTAAATAGTTCTTTTTGATATATGCTACAGAATGAGAGCAAAATCATTGTCCTGTCTCACAGCAATGTTTCAATGCTAAATACAGCAAGTTGCTGATGTTCTGCAGTCATGCAGTAATGTTAGTATTGAAGATAGATAGACAGATAGATAGACAGATATATAGACAGATAGATAGACAGATAGATAGATAGATAGATAGATAGATAGATAGATAGACAGATAGATAGATAAATAGACAGCTACTACACCAAGGTGTAGTAAAAGTGTGCTTGGCCTCACACCGTACTAGAGGCCTTACAAATTTCTGACTTTTTTCATTACAGGGACTGATACAAGTTCTTCTCAGGGCTGGATATGCTATCCTTGGAATTTATGGATGCATGCAGAAAACATTAGGCACCAGCAACACAGACTTCTTCTCAATGAGACTTTGAACTTCCTTTCACTGTGGTGGGTTTCTTATTGTTTGTTCGTTTGTTTATTTTTGGTGGTGTTTGTTTGTTTGTTTTTCCTAAAGTAAGCTTTTCCATTACAATTTTTAGTTTTGATTTCCTAATTTAAAGAGCTAGAGATTCTTCTATATCTGCTCACATGAAAAACAAAACTATGGCAAAGAAGCGTAGGTCCTCAGACTTGAGTACTTGAAAGGAACAGCTGCATATGCCAAGAACTTACAGAAAATAAACTTCTCTGAGCAGTCCCAATTAATCATGGAAGCCTATTGTGCCCTGAATAAGACAGGGTCCTATGACAAAGTAAAATGGAACCCATTATTCATTAGCTTAGAGTTCATCACATACTCATGTAGCCCTAGCTGCAGGAATAATCCTTGTGTCAAGGAAAGAGGGAAGTCTGAGTAAATTCTTGAACATGTAACCTTAATACTGGTATTTTTTATCCTTTGTTGTTCCTTTAGTATAGTATTTCTGCCCTCGTCGTATATTCATATTTAGTCTTGGAGTTAATTGCATGGAGTATCTCATCAATGCTGTCAGACTGCAGGAAGCTAAGAAATAAATGAGGCCTTCAAAGCTAGCAATTTTGTTAAAGTGCTATCAGACAGTGAATATCTATGGACACTGAGGACATAGGTCACTTAATACCTGTTACAATTCCAGGCTGAAGGATTTCCAAAGACCTGAGAATCCCTGCTGCAGGGAGGATTGTTATTGGAATGAAAATAATTTTCTCTCCTTGTACCAAATTTAATCACATAGAATCTTATTCTTTTCTGTTAAATTTTCTCTCTCATGCTTTTGACAAAGCACATGTCATATTTGGTTATACTTGGGAAGCATTTTAGCAGGAAGAAGAGAAACTTCTGAAGAATGGTGAGATCATTTATGTGTAATTGCAGTACATGATCAGGCCCCAGGTTTGGTCTGATGGATTTACTGAGGCAATCATCATCTTATTGTTTGTGGTCAGAGACCACGCTGCTTCAGCTGTAAACAGAGTAATAATAAAGTCACAGATATTTTTTCAGCAGAAAGATAGTTTCCTACTATGTCTGACCTGTTACCGGTAATGACTGGAGTAAAATGTCAATGCATGGAATTCTCATGGGATGCCAAATATTAATCTCCACAAATATGAGCTATTTATTTCCCTTTATTATATATATAATAAATACATATTACAAATATATATATATTACTGGAAAATACTATGAAGAAACCAGTAGTGTAAAGGGTCTGTCTGCTTAAAATAAATTATATTGTCTTCTCACGTAACATCTCTTTGAAAAGAACTTGTAGATGAGATCTCATTCTTTCATGCCTTTTCCTGAAATTTAGTGTCTGGCTTTCAGCAATATTTCTTCTTTCCAGGTACTGAATGTTTTCGAGTTTTGCGTGGTTTTGGACTTCTACTAATAAGAACTGGTATCTCTAAGGCAGTCTATGTGACATTCCTGCACTGCAGTATGGGTTTTTTCCACACTGGTGGAAACAAGATGCAAGGAATCTATTTTTATTTTCATCACCTTCTCAAAACTGCTGCATTTGTCTAATGCTATTGCATTAGACATGAAGAGAACTAGAACATGAATAGATAATACTCGCCAGTAGTGCACTTTCCGAGAAGCTGGGAGAGGAGTTAATTGGGAATGGAGAAGTTCAGAATTCAGAAAATGGATGCTGGGAAGAAGTATTTTAATAAGAAATCCTACTGTTAAAACAGTGTTTGTACTCTTCTCAGCTCTGATCCACAGATGCAGGGGATTTTTTTCCCCCATCATCAAACTAGACACAAATTGTTGGTGAAATTAATGAAGTTTGTGTCTACTGGGAAGACTCTAGTGAAGAAACTTATCAAAGTCCTTTCTTTTTCCTGAGAAAATATCGACATATTTTTTTCTTTGACATAAATAAATAATCAAGCAAGTAATAAAACTAAGAAAGCCAACTCCCTGTTTCCACAACTTATGTTTAGATATAGTAGCAAAATTATGCCCTCTAACACCACAAAATGTTTTGAAATCTGAGGAGATGAAATGTTTCTCCAACAGAATGTGGTGGTGTTTGATAAAGAGAGCCTCACAACACACAAGTCTGCTGGGGTAATGCTTTCCAGATTCATTATTGGGTTTTCACCAGCCAAATTCATGTCACCATTTCTCTGGCCTCACGAGCAGAGAAGAATCGTACTGTGCTTGAGAGTCTGTGTTACTACATTATGAGAAAACTTGGAAATCTTTCGTTTTGTTCCTGCACTACTCACATAGCTACTCCTGGAGGCTGAGAAAGTCCAGCTAACTGAGAAAGTTGGTTGCCAGAAGTAGAGCTCTTAAGGTTTGTATCACTGAATTGACCAGTGACTTACCTGTGAGCTTAAGCACACGCCTCAAATTTATGCATGTATCCAGTGATGATCTGCTTGGCATGTTTGATATCTTCAAATTTTGAATGAATTCTGCCAGCTCAAGTTCATCTAAAAACTCTGCTTTTCGTCTTACACTCCAAACCTCCAGAATCTCCAATTTATCATCTAGTGACGTGTAACAGCTGAAACAAATGGGAACAGACTTTGTAAAATAACTTTCAATGCCAATTGTTTTTCACATTACATAGTGTAAGAAAAAAAAGATCTTAGTAAAAATAGAAAACATCAAATGATTTTCTACTACAATTTTCTGACCATTATTGAGTGCTCTTTAGGATTTACTCAGAATGTGGTATAGAGTTCAAGATACCACAGAAGACAGGACTCAAGACACATACCAGCTTTGTAGGTCACTGAATCTAGTTTTCTGCTGATGGAGACAAGTGGCATCTCAATTTAACATTCCTCAAAGGTTATCCAATAATCTATTAACATGATGTCCAGGATCATGACTCTGCTCACAACTATAAATGCCCTAAACTGAGAAGCAGTTTACATATTTATTTTTTGTATCCAATGTGGATACAAAACACAGCATCTACTGAATTTTATCAACAACTTGTGAACATTTTCTCAAGGAGTATGGGCTTTCACTTCTTTCCCTGTTCAGATTGGTTTTCTGACATATTTTATGTTCTGCAATTATTCCAGAAATTCAATGCACACAGAGATTCCCTGATATAATTTCTTAAATTTTTCACTGAACATAGTGAATTTAGGTATACGTAGAAACTATAAGATAGATGAGAGCCTGATTTTCAAATGTAAGGAAAGATTTCAGCTGGTTGGTCTAGGTTCTCACTATTGCAAAAAGAAGCATAGTAGAAGTTACTGAATGTTAAATTCTGCTTATTAAAATAAGCAGCTGGGAAGCTAGAAAATAACTTTTCCTATTTTTAAGAACTCTTCCTGTTCCCTTGCTAAAGGAGTTATTTGCTCAATGAGAAGTGAAGTACTTGTCTAAGTAGTGTAGAAGATAAAAGTAATTGCTATTAATTATGGCCCTATACTTCCACGCCATACTCATTTTGTGCTTGTTTTCTGAGTTTGGGCCAAAATAGTAATTGTAATAACAAATATTAGATTCATATAATTCTCTCCTTTTTTTCCTGCTTTATACAAGAAACTTCGGTTGGCATTGCTTTTGAATTTCTAATACAATATATTAGTACTATGGGGAGAGGTAACGGTCATTTCTGTTCTGTGAATCCTCACTAAGAATATATTTTTTTCTGTGTAGTGGCTAGATGCCTCAACTAAAATATAACATCTCTCATACTAGACATATACATATTGAGAAGGCAAATCCAGTGAAAGAACAGATCTAAATGGACAAAAGCTGGGAAAAAGGGAACCTGATTATTTCCCATTTTACAGATGGTTCTGCAGCCAGTGAAATTGTGAGCCAGATTTTCAAGCATTTAGCAACCTAAAGATGCAGATGGTGCCTTTGTGTTTTCAAAAGCACCTGTCTGTGCATTATTACAGCTGTATGTTAACTCGCTTTAAAAATCTGGGTTTGAATTGGTTGTCCGGCTTATACAGGAAATCTGCAGTAAAACTGGGAATCGAGTTCTCTGTCATTTTAACAATGATCTTAGCTCTCTTCTTTTTATATAGTGCATAAAAGCACATGAAATGACTCTTCAGCTGCCACAGTGTATGAACAGAGTTTCTGCAATTAAAGCTAACATTCACACAGGCCAGAATGCTGGAACATTTTCTCAGATCTTTTCTCTTGAACTCCTTTCTCAAAGTTCCCTGCAGGCTGCACTCTTCCCTGCGTTGACTAACTCTTATATCTAGCAAATGGCAAGTGGAAGTACATTTGTATGAATTCTGGAGGGCTGGTTTTGTTGCCACTCCTTTTTTTAAAGGCCTAATTGCATTTGCTTACTAAAAGCACATAGGAACATCATTATAATTCCAAACATACATTTAAAAATTAAACATGACACAGCGCTTATAAATAGGTGACTTCAAAGACAGGGAAATACTATCCTGAAAAAGGGCTGACAAAGCTTGGTTTCATATGCATTTTGTTTTTATTCGTCTCAAGTTTTGAACGTACACCTTCATGTCATCTCTTCTTTCTCACCAATTTATATGTACAGGTAAGGTCATACTATTGAACCCGGAGATTTTTTTGCCTGTTTTTTTTCTCATTTTCTCTTGTGGAGGAGAGATCAGGTAAGGTCTTTGAGGACCAGACAAGCCTCTCAAATGTCCAGTGACTGAGCTCTGATTACCAGCATTGAAAATTATGGATGGGTGGATACACTGAAGCTACAAGCAGTACAAGTACTGTAAATGTATTATTCCAGGACAAATTTGTAGACAGCCAGTCTGAGGCATAGTATTGTGTGTGTTAGAAGAATAAGGCAGAATTCTAAAGGCAGGAGTAAACCAATAACAATTATAGAAGCACTCTCTTGCAGACCTCTCAACATTTGGTACAGATAAAAGGCCTTTCCACTGAAGCACCATATTGTATCCAGACTCCATATTCAGCTGTGTCAGCAGGTTATGTCTAAAATCCATTTAATGCTAAACTTGGGGTCTAGGTATGTTTTCCTCTTAATTAACCTGCATAATCTGGTTTTTTTACATAATTCATCCCTTCATTTGCATTTTAATTAGAAAGTGTGCAAAATGTCAAGTTTAATTGGCTCAGGAAGACTTGGTACAACAAAGCGCTGGACTAAATGTAGCTGTGGGCAGTGCACTGAACAGCTGGCTTGCAGTTCAGATTAGGACTTCAGTACATGTAAGCGTTTTCCTCACCTAGTTTTCTGTGACTAAATGTATTAACACTAATTTCCTGAAAAGGAAAACTGGAGGACTTGCAGACCCTCTCTTCCTGCTTTCGAATGACATGCAGACTGTTTCCTTTTGCATGTATGCATTCCAGTCCAGTTACCCTGATGGCCCAAAACACTGCTGTCCTCTTGGTTTCTGAATCTGCTCTTTCTCAGCCAGTTCTCTCTGGTAATCTCAGAGCTACTGTAGAAGGGAAGAAAAAACTTGGACTAGGCTTCCTAAAATATTTTAATGAAATTGTCACTTCCGAGCTGGCTGAGAGATGATGTTCTGGCGTCCTCACAGTGGCTCTGCGCTACATTGAGCCATTCAATCTTGCCTCTTCTCATTCCCCCAATAAAGTATTTGGCTCCAGTAAGACATGTTGCCATCGCCCCTCAGCAGAGATATCAACAGGAAGAGTCTTGTGTTTCACTGCCAGGGCTGGGGCATAGCAGTAAGCAGACTGCAAAGACGGAATGCTGCTGGACCTGGGAGGAAACAATCAGGCTGTCAGCGCTCCAGGTTTGTGAGTGTGGGACACATCTAGTGGCCACTGAGCTTCATCTTGTGAAATACATTTTTTTGTGGAAGTCTTCATAGAAGAGTTTAGTTCCAGATACAGCCTGTTGCCGCTTAGTAAGGAGGTTAATAACTTTAGTTTGTATCAACATGGGACATCTGGTTTTCTGTTCATTCTGATTATTTCTGGCTCTTCTCAGTTCACTTTCTTGTCTTCACATTTCTTTATTCTCCACAGTAGTATTTTTTTAGGTAGACACCATCTGAAAGAATTGTTTACAAGTTTGAGGATATGTTGAAATATCTTAAGTTCCAGGTGTGGCAAGTGTATGGGACCTGGTAGATAGATGTAAAGTCTTTGAAAGTAGGAATGTAAAATATGTTATAGATTTGTTTCTGCTAGACCTTTTTCAGATGTCTGAAATGAAACATTCTGTGTGTAGCTGGAAAATAGAGAAACACTCAGAGACAGCCCTTCTGTAGTTAAAATATTTCCTTGAAGGTTTCTCAGACTGAAAACCCAGCATGGTGCTCTTACAGTTCTGTTTTACCCTATGTTTTTTCTTTAGTGCATATTATTATGTGATGGTGGGAACTTAGCAATGAAACTAGGACACTCACATTATTTATACAATGTTTAATTTTCCATCTTATGAAAGTACATGAAACATTTTATATTTTACTTGTTTTCTTATTTTTTTTGTTGTTTTTGATTAAGAGATAGATTTCAACCACCTCGTTTACGTTTTATCATATTTCTAGAAGCTACTTCCCCAGGGAGAATGGAAAGGGCTGAAATTGAGTCTACTTCCTACTCATTCATGCCAAATACATTCTTGCCAAATTCCCTACTATGTTCATATATCACAGCTGATATTTTTGACCCTTTTACTGATATTTTTCATGTTAATATACTACATTTGAATAAAAGCTTAATAAATATAAGGTTTCCTTAATAAAGATCAGCTCTAAGAAAAGAATGCCTTCAAGGCAGGTTTTCAAATAACTTGGCTTTCAAACAACAGGCATAGTTGTGAAAGGAATTGAGTTAGGGGTGATCAGCACCGTAGCATATTACACTAGCCCTTGTCTATGTTCCTGCCTACTTAGCACTCAAAAAAAAAAAAAAAAAAGGAGGATGTAAATATGACATCCAGAGCCATTCTGCCAGGAAAAGCTGCTGTCCAGAGACAAGACTAGCCACTTTGGCTGTGTGTTGAGTGACAGATCCAGATCTTACTGTCAGAAGCTGGCACTGCTGGTAGTGGAATAAAACTGCTGTTATTATATTTTTAATACTATGATGGATTCCACCAAAATTGATAATATTTAATTTTCATAAATTTGTCTTTTTGAACTAAAATAAATATTTTATTTTTAGTAAATGACAGTATTTAGCTTTTTGTGGCCATAGACGTTGTTTGAAGCTGCAGACTCAGGGTTCCCGAAGAACATACATTGAAAAAGGTTCATTTTAATGAAGTAAAATGTAAACTCCTATTTCACAGGAATTTTGTACAAAACTTGCTATTCCAAAGCTCTATAGGTCAGTAGACTACAGAAATGCAGACATGTAGTTGAACTAGAATATAGTATTTATTACAACATCCGAGAGGAGGATTAATAATAGTTGTACAGAATTTACTTTAAGCTGTGCTCTTTCACTCCCTACATTTAAAGGATGCCAGCTGAGGACTGACAGACAGTTCTGCGCTGTACTGAGAAAGTATGAAGCCTTCCAGTCACAGTCTCATCATTGTTAATCCATAACAACAGATATGAAATATATTCTATGTAACCTGGGCCCTTTGCCCTTTCACTATCACTGATACCATTATTCAACTGGAAAAGCTAAGTTATTGAGACAGACTCTGATCTTTGTTGTGTCAATCCAAATCCAGTGTTGTTCCAGTGAAGCAGATAGCTTAGAGGAATTATTATGGACTTAAGCTTGGCTAGTATCAAGGGGGTTTTTTTATGTAGATAGCCAAGAAATTAAATTCCACTATCCAGAGTAGAACTTAAATTAAAAAATTTCATTTACAGGGAAGTGGGCACTGTAGAGCAAACATACTCTTTTTTATGTCCTAGGCTTTAGCAGGATGTTGTTTTCACTGATTTAAGTCCATATGCTGTGCTAAATGGGAACAAATACATAGTAAACTTGATTTTTCCCTGAAGATATTATTATGCTCAGTCTTGTCATTGAAAAAAAGTAAATGCATCTCGCATGTAAAGCCAGGAAATTATTAATAGTGTAATTAAAATCTTAACACTATAGAGAAAAATTATTATTCTAGATCTAATTATACAGGAAAAGAAAATGCAAGAAAGAATGACAGTGAGGAAAACATTGGAATGACAATAGAGTTGAAACTGGTGTACTTGCACTTTGAGTTCCCGCCCCTTTTTCTGCTCTAAGATTTGCATTGCTTTACCTGACCACAGGTGAGCTGTTTATAACCCTGGGGCATTCACTGTCATCTTGTGTCCCTTTCTTATCATCTTTTCTCTATACTCTTCTACATTGTATCGTGTGTTCCACTTTCAAAGTGTCTGCTATCATATCAGGCCTGTGTTCCCGTACATAGTACATCTTTAGGCTAGGGACATAAATATTTCATGCTAATACTTGTTACCCCGTTTTATAGAAAAAACAGAGTTATACTCTACAAAGATAAGCAAAAGTAAAACAAATTAGTCATAGCCACCTGGTTATCAGAAAAACTGCTTTTACAACCAAACAAGCTTAAACAAAGCTTCAGACAAGCCAGTACAAGATCAGACCAAGCGAGCCTGACAGCCCTCAATCCTGAGGCAGTGTAAAGCTAGCAAAAAGGCAGCGGCCTCTTATGAGATATAGCAATACTTCATGCACTGGGCTACAGGGCTACAAGGTCAAGGGAAAGTGCAGCAGTGCTGCAGCTTCAACAGGCCCAACAGCATTAGCAGAACTTGGCTGTTTTCTATTTTTTTTTCTCAGTTAAAAGCCACCTAACAATATATTTTATTTTTCAAACTCTTGTGAACAAACTGCTTGTTGCAGTCCCGGTGCTATACAATTTCATATGTGTGAGCAATTTTCACAGAAGATATTATAAAATGATCTGTTTTCTCCTAACAGTTTACTAAAAATAATGCAATACACTTGTTCAGTAATACCCAGGGAAGTTTAAAGTTATGGAAAGCTTGATATTAAAATTTCCTACAGCTGTCTTCACTGGATGAAGTTCCCCTTGAAACCCACTTGGTTCTTTGAGGGCTACTACAAAAATACATTTCTATTCTGATACAATTTTCAGCTTCCAAAGCACACATCAAGTATTTTGACTGCTTTGTTGGTGTTGATTTTAGTTAGTGTGTTGACAACTGCTTTCTCGCGGTATCAGCATAATAAAGCTCAATGCAAGATCTTATGGATTGGAAAGTTGCATTTCTTTTCCAAAGACAGTTGATTTCATGGTTTCATGCTCTCTCACTCACATACTTGCAAGCAGCAACATGCCTGTGTCCAAGCGGTCTGATCAACATCACTCAGGCGTAACACAGAAGACAACGTGCTCCATCTGTAAAGTCCTCTCTGCGTTCCTGGAGTGCCTCTCGACTGCTGACGACAAATGAGTCTTTGGACAAACCTTTCTTCTCCTTCAGGAGCTGTTGACTATTTGAGGTAGATCTTCTCTTCAGATCTTGCTTACTTAAGCCACCACAAATCTTAAGCCAAACCTTTGCCTGTTGCCTGCTTTTCCTCTTTTGGCATATGTGTGAAACACGTCTCTTGTCTGTTCTCCTGGCAGACAACCGGGGAAAGGAGTGGTGTCCATGATGCTCTGCAGACTTGCTGCCACTCTGCCAGTGCCAGGGCTGCTCTTTTGCTGATGAATTGTCTGCTCTTCAGACTGCAGCTTTTTCCTTTTGACATCAAGAATATGTTCCTCAATTTTGCTGATGAAAACAGTGTCCTGGGAACAGCATCCCTTATTAACTGTTCATTCTTTCAATTCTTTTTTTTCTGCTTTCCTTCTCATGCTTACATACACACATTTCCATTCAGACGTCCTTCATGCCAATCTTAATATTTTTTATGAATGTCTTCTGTGTAAGCAAACAAAACTCCACTCTTCTTGGGTAAGTCGTTTTTCCCTAAAACCATTTTAGATTTATGAAATCAGATACACTGTTTTTCTTCCTGTGTGTCAGCTTGTCAAAGATCATGAAATAAAAGATCATCATGAAATAAAACCAGAAGTTACCACAGAGATAAAGAAAATGCATGCTACAGTCGACATAAGCAAGTCACAGATAATCGAATATCATTGTAAAAACACAGAAATTAGTGTCCTACAAAAACATAACCTTGCCTACAGCAAAAAGCTAATCCAAATATTGTATGATGGCTGTCCAACAGCATTCCTATTGGTGCTTTCACCTTCCTTTCTTATGTGATTGCATCCATTTGTTGGGTTTTGGCTTAAACAAGATTGTGGAAGGTCTCAGGGCAAGGTCAAGTCATTCTATACATTTCAACAATGCCTGGCACAGTGTCACCTCGCTTTTGGCAGATTTTCCAGGAATTGCTGTAATAGAAATAATAACAAATAACATCAATAATAACAAAAAACGTCAATAATAACATTTGACCTAATAAGATTACAATATACATGCCCTAATACTTATTCGTTGTTTTAATCCCTTGAAGTTGGGTCAGTTGGGGCTTCTTATCTTTAAAAAGCTTAAAGCTTCAGACAATTTTGGCAACAATAGCAAATCGTTACTAGCTCTGATGATGCTCCTTTATTTTGCTCAAAATGTCATTGCTGTACTTAAGCATTCTGAAAAATCAGTGCGTAGATAGCTACGCATAGATTTTCTGCAGTTACTTGCTTTTCCTATTGATTGCTTAGGCCAGGGGTCTTATGATAAACTTGTTTCAGCAAGAGGACTTCTCTGCGATATTTTCTTGTTCAGTTTTCTGTGGTTTGATACATTCCTATGTATGACGCTGCTTCAGATTCCAAGCTGGGGAAATCTGCATTTCCAGTTTATACATGTTAGAGACTCTTGTGTGACTCTTATGCTATGGGATTTAAACGTGACTATGCCTAAACCTTTTTATGTGTATATAGTGTTAGATTTCAGCCCACATGAAGTCGCAGTTAAGAGGCTATTGCACTGAGAAAACAGCTCATGAAAGAAATTAACAGCTATGCTTCCAGTCTACTGAGAATAAAAGACAACTATTAATTGCTTTTTACACAATTAATACTGTTTTAGTTGCACAGATATGTAATCAGCAACTACAGGAATGGCTTCATAAGGGCTTTTTGCTGAACTTTGTTTTTCTTTAGGAAAAACTAAATACCTATTGCTATAATCTATAGCTGTGCTCTTGCAGCATACAATTGACTTTCATAGATCCTTGAAACTTTTTGTTTTCTATTTTCTGAAGGATTGTTCTATTAATCCTTTAGGTTCTTAGATTGTTGTTCAACTGGAAGGTTTTTCTTTTCTTTCTGTGTTAATTAAACTCAGTAGGATGGAAGGCAGACACTTCTGCTGAGCAAATGTGACCTGAGACTCTGCTGAGCACTTTTAAAGACACTGCAGATCCTGAGATCATTTAAATAATTTGAACTTGTAGGAGGCAAAGAGGGGTGATTATCATCAAAGTACAGGGATAAGCAGCAAAACAAATCGTGAAATAAAAAAGCTAGTTGAAATGTCTACTTGCTGTATACTGGTGTAACAAATGGTCAGCAAATGGTAAGTTTAAATCAAAAACACAAGAACAGAAGTGCTGAAATCCCTTCCAGGACTTCTCTGCTGCTCAGTCAGCACACAGCAGCTGGAAAACATTGTGAACAAAACATGTCCCAAACTCCCACCAGCTTCAGCCCTCTAGCTGTTTTCCTACTCTGAACTGGACTTAGCATTTTACAGATACAAATGAATTTCTCAAAGAAAACCACATTTTCTCCCAGTATTTGCCACCTCCCTCCCCCTTGCTATGATACCGCAAAGTGAGTTCACGTAAAAATGTTCCATGTGCTTTGATCTACCTAGTACATCTTGCTATCTCCAGGTAACAGTTCTGTACATTTTGGGGTCGTTCACTGCTTTTTTTCCAGAATGACAGAGACTATCTGTGATCTTTCCATATCCCCTGATGTCCCAGCCCTTCAGTATAGTTAACAGATGCTCTAATGGTTTTTGCCACTCCACAGATTTGCTTCAGACAGCTTCGAACCCACACAAGCTTGAGGGAATACATATCACTTATAGATCCCACCTAGACTAATGAGAAAGTGTTAGATAGAAGTTGCATACATCTTTTTTTTGTAATAGAAACACTTATAAATTCAGGAAATAATAAATTAGTATTTAATTAAGCCACAGTTCTCCTGATCTAATGGAAATCTGATCATTGTTACCTCTGTCATGTAAATCAGCGTGGGATAAGCATTGCAGGAACACTTCAAACAATTTATATTGTTCTCTGAACTGAAGTGAACCAGATATTACGGAAATTTCTGAAGTATTTGCTAAGATCTGGTATCTTTGTTCTTCTGGGATTGAAATGGAAAGTCCTAAAATTCTGCAGGAGGCAGTTCTTATGCTATTTTCATTTCTTCTTAGGATCATCTCTAAACATGATAATATAAGACTCAATCTCACATAGAACTTACATATAGACATAATATTTTAAGAATTCTGTTAAATTAATGGCATATTCAAATACTGTACTATTGAACCATGCATGTCCTGTGTGTGAGCCCTGAAATAACCTCTGACCATTTTGTGGAAGTAAAAATCATTTGGTTTCTTTTACGCACACTTCTCAAATATACATCAAGTGCTGATTTATTACATCCAGCCCTGGAAATACTGAAAAATACACTTGGGTGGTAGCAGAAACTTTGACCTTAAGGTTCTTTTCATGTTCATCTACTTCAGTTCTAGACTTCTGTAACAAATAGGATTCCTCTAATTCCTCCGAGGAACAGATTACGTTACAACCTCTCCTAGGCATATTTTCATTACATTAAGACTAAAGTTAGCTATTTCCTGCCTTTATTTTTATACTACAGTAAACAGAATTATCTAGTGAACCCATAGAGAAGTGAATGTAGATTTTTTTTTCTTAAGTGAAATCGTGTATAGTGTGTGCTGAGACTGTGAGTACTACTGCACTGGGAAACACTACGCTGCAACACCTTTTTAAAATTTTCTTGAAGTTCTTGTTCTTGCTTTAAGATATATTTTTATTTCTGCATTGTTTTTGAACAATGCATTTCACTGCTGGTGTTGACAAGTGAATTTTCAGCAAATCTACAAGAAAGATAAAGAAGAAAAAAAAAAACCAAACAACCACCTTCCTGTTGCTGTCAGTTTTGAGTTACCTATTTTCAATAAAAGAATTAAATTATGATAGAAATATGTGCAAACAGTAAAGGAGCTGCTCCCTCTTTCTTCAGCCACAAAATATATTCCATAGTGTTTCTCCAGTGCACAGTTTCAGCACCTACTACTTTAAAGAAAACCACATGCTTCTCCAAAGAAAGTCAAGGTTTTAGAATAGCACATTCAAATTAAAATATCTGGACAATTACACTTTTTCACAGCAAAGCATGAACCATTTAATAGACAGACTTCTTTATACTCAATACCCTGGGGCACTCTGAACCTCTGCTGAAGTCTCTGGTCTCATCTGCTGTAATTGCATGTGTCACAGCCTTCTTTTAGCTTATTATGTATATTACTTCGGTTGCTGCAAGGAATTTGTACTATAGGAGTTGAGACTAAATCTCTTTCCCCAGTTTTACATTCTAGTCCATGTCAACGCTGCTGTAGCAGCAGCAAGTAGAAGTGGCAAATGGACCTCATTTCTTGACAGTGCTTCTGGACATACACAGAGACCCCTGTAAAATTAGGTCGTATTTATGCTAGGTAAAATTTGATTTTTTTAATATAGAAATTTCAATCTTTCCTGTTACCAGAAGGATTTCAGAACTTCATTCATGGACTAAATATTACAATGCTGAAAGTGATTATGATTCAGTGTCTGCAAATGTCTTTTCAGCTTGAGTAGTCATCCTCATTCATATTTACTGCATGTCTCTCAAAAGTCATATCATGCCAGAAATCTTGTATATTCATAATGAATACAATAAAAACATATTTCTCGTATGCCTGAGTGCATTCATTCATGCTGACAGAAAGAATTTACTGATAAAGGAAAGTGAAGTGGGATGATTACCGTGAACAGAAGAAGAGGAATCCTGCTTCAGTTTATTTTTGCTTCTGTATTCTGTCTTATGTTACACTTCAAGTGTTCTGAGGGAGAGAACTCTTGGTAGATGAAAGGTGCTGGTGATCTCTATATAGCCAAACCTGTGCTCACACAGAATTTGGGTTCTTTCGAACCGTTCAAGTTACCCAAGTGTGTACATGAGCAATGTTTAAAAATCAAAGTAAAGAACTGTCTACCCCATAGGTTTCACAGATAACCAATGAAAAGGGAAAAGAACTCCAAAAACATGTCCTGTTCTCAAAAATTATTTTCTATTCACACAGTAGAAACATATGTATATTTTTTAAGCTAATGCAATCATGTAATGTCTAATGCTTACGTACATGTAAAATGAGTTAAATTTTTTAAGCCCAAGAGAAAATTCTATACCATTGCATAACCTCTTTGGTGACTAAGCTCTTACCAAAAATTGTCTCTAAGTACATAAAGTTGCGCTTTTGTAAAAAGCCATCTGTTGTCTTTGAAAGGCTGAGCAGCTGCATTCCCATCTTTTACCACTTACCACCTCCAAGCTAGATGTTCCCCCATTTAGGTCCCTTGAGAAGGGCCCAATCTGGTATGTTTGCTTGCACATGCCTAATAAATACAGATAGCTACAGACTTTATATAAGCCACATCAGTCTTGGTCATATTTAATTAGAAAAGATGCTATCAGGCCAGAAGAAAGGAGTGCCGCTGCTCTTCGTCTATTTTAATTGGATTTTAATTAGGTCAATTATCTAAATTCAAAATAGCCAAAGTGCTGAAGCAACTCACAAGGATCCTTATTATTATTATGGATAATTTTAGTACTGCATTTTGTTATTTTTCCGTAGTTATAATTTTTTTCTCTATTAGTAATTTTGACCTGTTAACATAAACCTGTTTTTTGGTTAATGTATTGTTTTATCTTTTAAATCTCTCTTTGGTAAACTTGATTAGTCTTGTTTAGAGTGAACCCTGTAAGCGGCAAATCCATAACAAATATAATTCTTCCAAGTGCATCCTCCATCAGCTTGGGTTCTGAAAAGCTTATAGGACACCCACAAGTGGGTTGTACTAGCCTGACTATAGGTGGCAACAGAAGATTTGGAAAGACACCATGGGGACAGCCTGAAATATGGGTTACTTACCCTGTGACTAGATAAGTAGTTGTAGCACTTCCCCAAGGTGCTTTCCAAAGACTCAGGGCACTTACACTACCTTTTTGGATCGCAGATTAGGCAGAGTGGAGATATCTGCCATTTTTTCTGCCAAAACTATTCAACTAGTTGCAAAGAAGATTTCAAAATTCATTGTTTCACTGTAAGAGTGCAACATGACACTAAATTGGATATCATGGATTTTCCTTGGGAGATGGAGTCTTGTTTTGTTTCAGCATAAAATATTTTTTCCATTGATTGTAACACTTGGATATTCAAGTGTGACCGGTAACCTTGCTGCTGACCCCTGGCAGCATTTTAGAAGGCAAAAGGCCATACTCTGTGACTGAGAGGGTCACATCAGATCAGTCCCATTTCCCTTCCTCGTCAGACCCTGAAGGTCCTGTGCACCAGGCAGACTTCTTCTTCCCCTCCTAATGGACCTCAAGGATCCTGGGCACCAGGCTGACTTCATCCCTCCTTACAGGCCTTGAAGGTCCCAGGCATCTGACCAATGAGGTGGTGGTGATGACCCCGTCACAGAACAGCGAAGTGTAACAGCACACAGAGCACTGTCTGTAAAATCAATTAGCTACAAGTCCCAAGTGGGACTTAGACTGGAAATGCTGCTGGATAGCAAATCCCATGATCCCCTCGTGGTCAGGGGTGCTTCCATCATGATCTGCTTCCTCCAAGGACTGAACGAGTGACTCATATTCTTTCATATGTTTTTCAGTCTAGATTACGATTGTTACATTTATATGGCAAGACAAGTATTGACATTTGACCAAATCTGCAGAGGGTCCAGGTGATCACCTCAGTTGTGCTAAAAAAAAGGAAAAAGAAAAAGAAAAGGAAAAGGAAAAGGAAAAGGAAAAGGAAAAGGAAAAGGAAAACAGCAACAATAAACCTCTTAATTTTAGCATGTAAAATTCAATGTTTTCTTCATCATTAAAAAAAAAGTCTTTTCTTTCCTGCTGCCTGACAAGCAGATTCCTGAATCTGTCTCTCTGTTGCTATTTTTGTGACAAAAGACTTTCTGAATTGTATAATTCTTGAGTTCCATGTCAATCACCTCTTGTATTTCAGTTCTAAACATAAATGTTAATGAGCTAATTGCACTGTTCAAAAATCCTTCTATTGAAAATAACTGTTCGTTAGTAGATGTGCAACCTTCTGTGCTTTATATACAGGTTTTAGAGCTTAATCCATGCAACCGTAGTTGCTATTTGCAGATATAATGCTACCCATTGAATAATACCTAGTTACTTAATACTTCTTTTAGTGCAATTATTTATAACCAGTTAAAATACTAATTAAGAAGTTAACACTTAAGCATCCTTTACATCATGCATTTGCTAAAGTTTCCATTTATATTAAGTATCATTTTAGATGACAATCAAAACATGGTCTGAAACAAAATCATCCTCAATCTTATAGAATTTGTGAAACTTGGGGTGAATGATATTGCTGTATCTATTCTATTTCATGTTTGGATATGGCCAAGTAGATAATGAGATACAAGTTTGCTGACTGTTCCCACAGAAATGTAGCATATTAGCTGCATGACTTCCTTCTGTTAGTCTTGTAGTTTGTGTCAAGGTAAGACATGGTCATGGTACAAAACGTCCAGCATGTAGATGTAGCTTTCCATGGAAAAATGCCTCAACAGGTGTTTCTTGTAGAGGCAGTTAATGTTTGTCTCAAAGCTGACTTTTGCTTTTCATCTGTCTTACATAAAAATTATACAAATTTAGTTTCCAGTCTTTCACTAAGCTTGTTATTGAGGCAAACAAAAATCAATAAGCTTTTCTAGGATAAGTCAAAGTAACTGCCCAAAGAAGAGTAATACTCAACAGGAGACTGTTTTGCTACATTACACAAGTAAGATCTTTGATTTGCGGATTCTATGCAGAAACTGAGTTTTTTGTAAAGAATTTAAACCAAGTCTCAGTTAGGGTCATGATGCATGAAAATGTGCATTGTCAGTGAGCACACCTGTCTTCAGAAGCTCTTGTGAAATGTCATGCACTTTCTGAAATCTGACTTCGGTGGGGTTATCAGTACGTGGTGGATGTGAGGGGCAGCAGAAACAGAAAGGGAAATTGCTTACAGGCAAAAGGGGAGACCTCCTGCATACTTTTTGGTTTTCAGCACTGGAGAAGAGGAACAGTATCTGTCTCTAATGTTATTTCTTTGACCATGTACTATGATAAGGTTTCTGGATTGTCAGGACATTTTCCTGAATTCTTTGATCTTCTGAAACACTACCACCTGCACCGCTTTGATGGGATCACTGCCAGTCTTCTAGTCAAGGGTACAGTGCAGCATTGCAAAACCTGTATGCTGGAAAGTGTTCTTAGATAGATGTGAAACAATAGCCCACACAGTTAATAACTTCAGTCTGCTGGCTGGGAATACAAAATGTTCTTTCCAGTTCACCCATTAATCCCAACTCTTCCAAGCCAAGAATTGACACGTTCACCAGTTGTATAAACAGAATAGTACCATATTTTTTTTCCAAATCTTTGTCCTGGTCTTTCCTGCTCTATGAGGGAGCTTAGTGATGCAACAGTGATAAACTATCTCTGCAAGATGATCATACATATGATCAATCAGATTCAGTATGCTTATATCACACTGTAGGCATGGCTCATTAGCATGTTTCTGTCAAATACCTAGTGAAGGAGTTACCATTTCCTCTACTGCTATGTATCATTATTATTCCTTTCTAATTTACTAGTAATGCCTAATTACTCTTGCAGAGAAGAAATATTTCTAAATTACTTTATTCTATATTTGGTAATATTTTATCTTTACCAGTATTTCATTTAAGACTCCACTTATTCCCCCCTTCTATCCCTTCCTCCCCACCCCCCCAGAAAAAAAAAAAAAAAAGGAAAGGAAAGGAAAGGAAAGGAAAGGAAAGGAAAGGAAAAGAAAAGAAAAGAAAAGAAAAGAAAAGAAAAGAAAAAAGAAAAGAAAAGAAAAGAAAAGAAAAGAAAAGAAAAGAAAAGAAAAGAAAAGAAAAGAAAAGAAAAGAAAAGAAAAGAAAAGAAAAGAAAAGAAAAGAAAAGAAAAGAAAAAAAAGAGTGAACTCTGGAGAGCTGGATGAGTTCATAAGTGCTATACACACACTCAGCAGAGTGTACATAACCCTGTCTGTAGTTGATTGGCAGATGCACCTAGATACACAACAGTGAACTGGATTTTCGTTCTTGCTGAACAACCTGCAGCCTTAAAGGGGCTCTGCAGGTGTTAGTAGTGCACTGAGGTTTAAGAGTTTATTGAGATTGCAAAATTAGTCATAGAATGTTATCTGTGAGGTCGTGCTGAAGAGATTATATGCTATAAATGCTGGAGTGTCCTTTGTCCACAGAACCTGGTTCCACAGACTTCGCATAAACCATGGTCAGAATGGCTGTTCTCTTGTTCACCTGCCACTGACTTGCACCATGCCCTCTATCAATGTGCAAAAAATCCCTAGTTTATCATTTCCCACTTAATAGTATCTTCAAACATAAAACTAGCAACCAATGAAATTACTCACACGACATATATCTCTGTGAACACATGAGTGAAGTAGCATACTGCTGAGATGTGGTTGCTGTTAAATCACCATTACACTTCCACCCTTGGGCCTTTCTTCCAACAGATGTTATTTAAAGTATTTTGCCTTGTAGCTATCAACCACAGAGTTCAAATTAGGACTACCTATGACCAAAAAAATTATTTTTTCACAGCTATCTTATATGGTCAAGGTTATATAAAATGTTACTCTAATATGTTAGTCCAAAACCAAGTTAGGAAAAATATCTTAATTAGAGAAAGACACTTCAGGTTGTGCTGCTATTTGACATCAACATAGTTGTTATGCTTCTTGGATGCCATGATATGGATTCCAGTTTAGTTATACAATGAAGTATTACCATATTTAGTAATTTTATCATTGGAAATCTTTGTCATTTTTTCTCATCTATGATACAGAAGTCAATGAAATGGTCCCAGCAAAAGCTAAACCATTGTATGTAACACCTTTTCTGCCTTATGTTTAGTCTTCTGTCCGTTTTCATTTCTCTATTAAAGTGACATGAATTCACCAGCTGTTCCATTTTCTGTATATCTGACATGTCAGACACCTATAGGTTAAGGTTGGCAGCTCTGGTTATATTCTGTAGGCATCCGTTCTTTAAGAGTACTTTTGCATGTTTTCTTCATTCATTTTGTCAACATAGATGCTTGATCTTATACCCAAACAAAATTTTTCAGTCAGCCAGTCTGTAAGATATCTATGCTCTGAAGCAGACAGACGTTTTCACTTGACATTAATGTCACCCCAATTCTCTAGTGTTTTTTGTTGGTGCTGTAGCAGACATGGCAGAAGTTGAACAAGATCTGTGAAATGCAGTTGCTGAACCACGGCGGACTTACTGGGTCAAGTCAACCTTCATCTGTGATTGAAGTAAAGATGCTGATCTATGAATGGCAACACAGAGCTGCAGGAGCACATTATATTTTGTCACTTTGACAGAGTGGTAACTTCCACAGGACTAGGTGGTTACATAGGAAAATCCTGCACAAGATTAGCCAACAGCCTCTGAGCAGGTAAGGAATAGAACTTAACCTCTGCACTGAATTACTGTAACTTTAAATATTTAACCAGTCTCCTCTGTAAAAGAGTGAAGATGTTAGTTGGAAAAGTAATAGTGATTCATCCATTCATCATGGAATAATAATTTAAACTGTTTGTGAGAAGATGGGGACACCTGAATGTGTTTTGATCTCTTTTCTATCAAGGCTCCAAGGAAAAATCTCTACAACTATGTAGACATCTTCCCATACTCTCCTCATTGATTTTAACTGGTCTTTACATGGGTACAGTAACCGTCTGTTTGGATTAAGGCACAATACTCATGCTCATTACAAATAACAGGGACCTAAGAACAGGCAAAAGCTTTCAGCAAAGCTGAAGTATCAGAAGGTATATTTTCGGGTTTTGAAGGAAAAGGGAAACTGGTCTGTGTTTTCATGTAAGTCATTTCGCACCATTTTGTTTGTAATAACTGTAAGGAACTTAGCAAATACGCACTCTAATACATTAATAATGCTCTTTTCCCACATGAAGTTCATTCATTAGTTGTGAAGACTAGCAAACTATTTTGCTTTTCATCTCTGATAGACACCATGGCCAGAAATAAGCATCTTAGAGTCTCTTCAAGCCTGTGTGATATGTTTGTATTATAAACATTTTTTAATGCTTATTGCCTATCTGTCTTTGTCTTCAAGTAATTTTCTTTGCTCATAGTGGAAGGTTAGGATCTTAGGTTGAGAAGCAAAATCCTGATTTAAGCTCATGAGGTTTTGGTGAAAGCTAGAAATTCATTATCTTCTCTGATGTGTTGAGTGTTATATCATTATCTAGCAAAGTAAAATTGAAACCACTGTGTAAATGCCTTTTCCCCTAGTCTGTATAAATGCTCTGGGTTTTTTTTCTTTTTTTCTTTGTTTTGTAACTGAAGACTGAAATTCATTCGAGGAATTGCTTAATGTTCTGGTAAATATATGTGTCTTCCAGAACTCTGATTTGCCATGAAAACCAGGTGATCTTCAACTTTTAATCAAAATGTTGCTATAATTTAAATCATTTTATTATAAATATTGAATGAATTTTTGCAAAATAAGACCAAATACTTCCCACCATAAGAAGCACTTCTTCATTAGTAAAACATGCATAACTAACGTAACTTCTGCCGTCAAGTGTAAAAGGGAGCACTGTTAAACCTTTTCTCATGGAGTGTTGTTTTGGGAGAGCACAAAGACACATGAGATGTAAAAAAAAGCAAGCACCAGCAGTATGAGCTCAAGATGGGAATCAAGAAAACTCTATTATGTAGCTGAAGCTGCCTCCATCTTGCTTGACATCAGTGGACTAATCAGGTAGTCCCTGTGCCACTTGAGTAGGCCATCTGCAAAGTGGAAATTGTCAAAATGTTCACGTTTGCAAGTTTTGAGATCTGTGACTGACAAAAGACTATTAAATGCAGTGTAAATTCTTCTGGCTTTTGGTTATATATTTTCATTAAACTAACTGCGAGACTTCAGGAAGACTCTGCCTGAATGTGTGTCTACTCTAAATGAAGCAGGATATCGTAACTTAGAAAAATGAAATATTCTAGTGTGTTTATGAAACTATTTTACAAAGAGTATTTGACTATAAAAAAGACAAGAGAAGTGAGTTGTTTGGGGCTTTTTTGACACAGGCTCAACAGAAGGAAGTTTTTTTTTCTATTGGACAGTATCTCTTGTTTTGAGGTCTCTGAAAAATATAGTGATATAATTTCTGGGCTAGGCTCTTTAGCAGATTGAAGACTAGAGTATGAAATAGCTACAGAGTGATGGCTCTGTACTTTCAAAACACTATTGTGAAGGAATAGGTGCATTTATTCTCTTCAATAGATTTCTTGTCACATGTTTGCAAAATTCTTTTTACTTTCCAGTCAGTGTTTTCTCTACTGATTGCTTTTGCTACATCTTTGTTTATTTTATAACCAATGGTTCATGCATTTTGTAGTCTGGGGCTTATTGAGTTTGTACCCGACACATTCCAGTGAAATCCTGAACATTCAGCATATTAATGTTCGCATGAGGCATTGAAAGTGTCCTGTTTTGCACGATACCTAAATGACATTTTATCTCTAGTTTGCTAAGGATAATACAAAGATTTCCTTTCCTCAGCAGACAAAGACTTTAAGCCTTTCATCTAATGCCCTTTTAAGAGCCAATTTCAACAGAATATAAGGAAGAAGGGCCTGAATCACCTCCTCCAGGTTTACACTACACTAACTCTCCTGATTTAAATTGTGTTTCACTAGAATAATATGTGAGTTTCCCAGTGGTACTTGTGATTAGAAATATAGTCTGGATGGTATAAATATCTGAAAATTCATAATCACTCTGGATTTCCCTGAAAGAACTGAAGAGGACTAAATGTAATGCATAACATTAAAACTATCCTGGATTAACAGCATATATGTGACATCCTGGGTAGACTGTTTTGATACAATTAATACAAGGAATGCTGTTAGAGACAATCATTTTCTATACAGAAGCTAACCTGAACTCTATTTTAAGCTGAGATAATGGGTCACTTCCAACTCAGGACATTCTATGATTCTATACTTCAAAACAGAATATTCTGTGATTAATAGTTGCAGGGTTAAGTGCTTGAAGCACTCTGTATGTTTAAAATACAGCTTACACTCCTGAGGCTCAGGCAAAGGTAGACTAAGGACAACTAGAAAATTCCTGACTCAGGACATTCTATGAATCTATGCTTTTATGGCCAAACAGGCTAAAAATCAAAGGTTTGATTTAGCCCTACAAGCATATCAGAGTAAGATCTTGTGTAAATGACAATGAAATTTGGTAGGTATGTGGGAAAAGCACGAACATATTATTCCTGTAAAAGATTTCTAGGCTGATTCTCAATAAATGATAATAAATTCGTGGTCTCAAAGGCTTTGTCAGAGAGTAACGCAAATTTTAGTTTGCCTAAACATCATTACTGACACTTGCAAAATCTCACATGATAATTTGTTGCAATATTTCTAACTGTATCATGTCCAAATACTTTATGTCCTAGGGTGAATTTTTTCCCTTTCTGAAAAAAACCCCACAATTGATTGAACCAATAAAAACATTTATGTTAACATTGCCATGAACCGTGTGCTTAGTGCAAGATTTTTCTAAAGTCTCAGGACAAGATGTCTTTATCAGACAGTCAAAACAAACTGTTCCACAAGTATCCTTAAAAAGTAGAAGGTCCTGTAGAAATGTTAATTATCTTCCTTCCTTGGGCTGACACCTTTGTAAGGTGCCATCTTCCTGTACCTGGCAAGAGTGAGGTACTACACAAGCCTTGTCTCCCCAGCCAGCCACTACAAAGATAATGTTTTAAATACCCACTCCTTCTGTACACATAGAGATGTTAGCTGTTCTTCCACCTGACAATGTCCAGCATGTTACTTTACAGATATTTTAAAGGATAGTTAAAGGGATGTTTAGCACTCTAGGGAGTAAACTTAAAACAGAGCCGTGATCTAAGTCTCTGTCATAGGACTATTTCAACATTTTAGCGTTAAAGCTAATATGAAATAGACCGTATTTTAGGCTCACTAGCCAAGAACAAGCTACTGATATGAGCTGCATGGCAAGAATTATTGACATAGATCACAAGTATCTCTTCTTCTCTTGGGCATTTTTTTCCCCAAAAGTTAAGAGCTTGGTCAGTTACAATCAAGAAAATACAATACTTTTCATATGATAAGCGTGTGAAGAGGTAACAAGTTCTTTCAGAAGCCAGTAAAATTACTTGGCAATTTCTGTTCTTCTACAGAATTTGTCCCTTTTACCTCATTTCACACACTTGTTTGATCTCCTATGTAACCTGTTTGTGAGGAGATTTGAAGCTGCACATTGTTGCCTGCTTCATCTTAGCAAAAAAAAGTACACATTTTACCAAGTTTGATTGCAGGTAAAATTCCTAATTGAGAAAGTATCTTTGTAGCTTTGACATAGCACAAAGTTGGCATAGTCTGTGCCTAAGTTCTAGGGAAATCCTGTGAGCACTCCACATTACATTTTCTCTCCATGGTCTAAAAAGGGTTGGGGGATTTTCTTGCAGAGTCTCCGTATGTCCAGCTTTTTATTTAATGAAAACCAGGGAACTTGGGAAAGACAGTGATAAATGAACAGTAGTCATCCACCTCAATTCGAAATATAGACAGGGTTTATATCCAGATCCAGAAGTTAGGATGTGCTTTCATACCCAGCAATTTAAATGTAGTGTAAGAGATTAAAATATAGCAAGACTGTTAGCCACTATAGTTATTCACAGTTGGACGCATGCAGCGCTGAGATTCCCACCTGTCTTCTTGTTATACATTTTGTCTGGGAGGCTGCTGTACCTGAACTAATATGAGAGGTATTGCGAGACAGGACATATTATTTTGGACACAACCTATGTTTCCGCAGCTACATGGTTTCCCAAACCATAATGTCTAACCAGTTTTGAGGGCAGGCAGCTGTGCTTTTGTCCATTTTGCACCCATTCAAAAAGAAGTGACCCCAGATTCCTAGCAAAGAAGCAGACAGATGTTCATTCTGAAATTGCTTGCCTTGGTTGTACACTGGGAAGATGTCGTCCTATCTAAAAGTAGAAAATGTGAAGATTCTGTCTTGGCAAACATAAGACAAAAAACTTCATTTTTCTCATAGAAGCTCGAAATGGGAGAGGAATAATTCTGATTTTAGAACAAGCAAGAAATAGGAACTTGAAATTTACCCTGGTGTCTAACAGAGAAACTAGAAGCAGGTCAATTTATTGACTCTAGTAATCTCCTACCTTTATTTCCCTTTCTTGACAGCTTGAAGCCTGCTAATTTCTTGACTCCTAAAGCCTACAATATCCCTGCCATATTATCAGATACCTATTGCCCATCTGGCTTAAGAATGCAATAATATTTGTTTAAAAGATTTTACAAGCAGTGATTGGAATTTTATACAGTCATTATTATGTTTAAAAATGCTTTGGAATAATTATATTTATAGTTTATCATAGAAAGCTGTACATTATATTTTCACAAGGTTTTCTATTCTAGCAGCTTAGCCATCGTATTAAATATTGTTATTTAGCTGTCATAATGTTTTTTCTTCACTTAAGAAGTGAGAAAAAGATAGCTCATTCACAGTTCTCCTGTTCATGAAGTATTATCATAAAGGGCAGGATTATCTTTAATATGTGATGCTACTGTCAGATTTCAAATACAGTATATTTTATGTTATTGATGCTAGAATCTGTCTTGGAAAGATACTTTTTATTCTCATTACATGACTTTACATGCTTATAAATTCTCATAAGACTTCTTAAACTTGTTTTCAACCCTGAATGTATTTTTAAGTTTAACAACATTTATGCTAGTTAATAGGAATCTCCCAAGTAACTCCGTGTGTTCTGTAACTCAAAAAAGCTTTATTTTTAAACTTCAAATTTAGATACGCATAGTTTGTATTATCTATACATAACAGTAGTATTAATAAGCCCAGTTTTTCTCCAATAAAGGTCCCTTAGATCCAAAATTACTATTAGTGGGAAGCTAGCAGTGGGAATTATGCCAAGAGAAAAATTGAAATGCAAATATTTCAACAGGTGCCAGGAGTGAAGAGTAGGAATTTTAGTAACCACTAAATTTCAGTGCAATATGTTTTAACTCTTCGGTGGTTCTCAGCTACTCATGGATTGGCATGAACACACAAAACAAGCTGAGGTATTGCCCTACATCTAAGCAAAAAATCATGGAAGCTAGAACATAACAGAGACATGCAAATGTCTAGGCGGGTTTCTGCTTCCTTTTGGCTGGGTTTACTAGCCTAACACAATGCCAGCCTGAGACCCTGCAGAGACATTTGGATATGTCTGCACTGTGATCCCTGAGTACCTGTGTTCCCAGTTTTTTAAGTTACAGAGCTATGCCAGCTCACAATAATTGAGCCCTGGCTATACCTACATTGTGGTGGTGCAAGAAGACCTGGCTCCAAGGTGATGCAATCAGGGGTTTGAACAGTGAGGATGAATTAAAAAAGAACCCAAAATTTTCTCCTTGAGCCAACGCACAGAATTGCAAATAGGGCTGGGAGTTAAAATGGAGCTAAGTGGGATACCAGCTAAATCATTTGGGGTTTGGGTGGGAATTGAAAGCATGGACAAACCTTTAACAACAAAGAGCCTGAACCTGAAGTCCAAGGCAACAGGGAGCAAATGGATACTAAGCAGAGCAGGTTAAACTAAGGCAATGGTGTGGAAGCCATGGATGCTGGGATGTGTTGGGATCACAGCAACTAGTAATATTATAGCCTGGCCATCCTGTAAATATGACACAAATCCACATTATAATCTTGGTGTAGGTTGTATGATTTAAAGCCATGTGAAATATGCACAAACCATAATTTTAAAACTATTTTTAATTTTAAATGTTAATCTTTTTTTTTTCTTCCCCTCCTGCAATATAACTCTATGTGTCCTGTAATAAGCTGAGGTGGCAGCTAAGTCTGTAATCACATTTGCCTTTCATTATTAATGCAGTTTAGTATTTTCTACCAGAATCTTGCAATTTCTTATTAAAAGTTTATGGGAAAATACAGTATTTTCGCACATTTTGTAGCCATTACTGTTTGTGAAATTTTAGCATATAACATGTGTTGGGTCAGGAACTTAACATTTGGAAAGAGCATTTCATTAACAATAACTGTGGGTTTTTTAGCCTTTCAAATATTTAGCCTGAGTGTCCCCAGTAAAGCTAGTCAACATTAAGCAGGTGAGATTCCTTATTAACTAAACTATTTCCATTTCAGAGTACAGGACTTACACTAACATTAATCTTCCTATCCCTCAAGTTATCGTTTCTCAGGTACCCCAACCTAGAAAAGGGAAAAGAAGTACTGTCAGGATGCTTCCCACTGATGAACTGAAGAAAGTAGAACCTGCCTTCTGAGAAAGTAAAAGAAAAATTGGGTCAAGGACACAGGGGAGAGACCAGGCAGTCACACTTTTGTCCACACTGTGGATTCAAGCTCCAGATGTCTGATATGTGATATTTTTTCATGCCTAGTGGAAACTTATTTACAACTTCCTAATGCATTACAGTTACAGAATAAGTAGAAAATCATGTAAGTACTGGCATTATTGCAATAAAAAATACACATATCGATCACTTGGGAACAAGATAGCATGGTCTTGGGTCTTTTGGGTTGTAAGTTTATTAAGTATATTTTTTTGTGGTACTTAGACTTTAAACTAGGAGAAATTGAGTGCAACATAGAGTAAGGACAGTGCACTGATTAATATGAAGAGCTTCAAGGAATTATGATTTATTCAAATGGGAGTAAGTCAGCTTAATATGTATTTGTCAAAGTTTCTGAACTGAAAAGTGAGTATCAATATGTATTTCACTGTGTGGTATCAATTTCTTTTTATGATTTTTCATGTGATCAATGACATTTCAAACTGTATGTAGCTGTTGTGTTAGAAAGCCAATTAGTGTGATTCTTGTGATGAGCACAATGCTTCCAGAGGAGTGATAGGAGATATATCCTGTAAAATAAGACACCATTATTTAATACACTTATTTATACTGAAGACGTTTCATCACTGCTGTGATGGTTTGATTACCAGCTTTATTGTATTTACATTTCAGCGAACACAAATACAATGGCACAAATCATCAGGAGATGGGAAAAAATGACAGTGCCATGTTATGTGCAGCTATTAGGTAGAGCTCATTGACTCTGAGGATACAAAATATTACATTGGTTGTGTGGAATCATGTGAGGCAAAAGAGTACTGAGTGATTCAAGGAAACAAAGGGAGCCTGGATTACCTGGATTCTGAAATATCATGAAATATCAGTATTTATAAAGTTGGCATTAACCAGCTATGTTGCTGTCAGGTTGTTTATCTTGCATACCAGTTCACCCACACACCTCTTCCATGCACCCTCTACTCCTCAGGCATGTTCAAAAACCCACCTCCCACTTCATCATAGGTCTTCTTGGAGCTCACTTTGGGGGAAGAGAATGTCTGAGACAAGGAGGCATACTTATATTCATGCAATTATACGCACATTATTTTTCTTCTAATTCAGTCCTTTGTTGAGGGATACATTGTTTTGCACTGCGAACACAGACACTTGTTTTAAGAGAAAGCATTTACTGGCATCATATTTCTTGCATCTTTCATTTAGTGGCCGAAATCTTAATGTGATGAAAATCAGATAACACATACTGAGGTTCTGACTAGTATATTTTGTTGGTCACTTACCACAGTTTTTTATGTTTTGCCCCTCTATATTTCTTCCACTAAATCTTTGTTGCTCCATTGGTTGTGTCTCCTCTGAAACTTTTGGAGTAACTGAGTATTTTCCATCTCTCTTTCTTCATATACTTTCAGCTTTTTGGTATCTTTATGAAGAAAAGGAGGTTTTCTTTTATGTGGTGTTTTCAGTGAGGGAAAAATACACTATCATAATTCCCACTTGACACAGCTCTATTTTCTATTAATGATGTATTCTCCATTGTCACACTTAAATTTCATTGATTTATCTTGTTTACCTTGCCTTCTGTACCTAGTTGACTAAAATTCTGTCCACTATTGTACCAATTCCACTAATTGTTTATATTGTTACAGAAAATATTTGTGAGAACAAGATTAACAAATTAGCCCATCATGCCATTTTAGCTGGAACATTATATCAGTCTACTGAAATATTAATAGGCTTCTATGAGACAAGAAGGAGGGCTGGAGCCAGTAAAAATCTCCAACACATGAAAGTTTAACTAATCATGGCCATATGGAGATCTGCTTCCTTATTCTTGTAGCAATGCCATAGTCATGGCTTCTCTCAGTTTTTAATGCTTGCAATGAAATTTTTAATGAGCAGTAACAGAAGGATCCTCTAGTTCATTTGTTACTTAGAAGTACAGCTTCTGGCTAGTATTAGGGTGAAAAAAATTGATTTATATTTCAAAGAGGTAAAATGAACATATTATTACACAAAGATGATCTAATGAACTAATCTCATCACAAGAACGACATTCCAAAATTTGTACAAAAACTAAAATAAAGTTAGATTTTTTTTTAAAGTTTTGAAATTCACTGAAATATTTTTATTCCAGACATGTTTTGCTGACAATATTTTTCAATATAAAAGGTGTTCTGCAGGCTTTTCAAAGATGAATTTTTCCAGAGGTATGGTTTTGAAAGATGGTATATCTGTGCTGTTACACTTGCTGAACTAAGTTTGTAGTTAGCAAAGTTTTTACCATCATTCAAATTGATTTTGTCAGCAGTTGTTTTTTAAAGACCATTTTTGCAATTATTGTCTCTCACACTTTCAGTGGTATTATTTAACTACTCTACAGGCTTGTGCAGTTTGGGGAAACAGAGATTTCACATTTTCTGTGGTTTAACTAAAATATATTTTTTCCCCAGACTTCAGTACTCTGAGCTCATCTTTACTAAAAGTTGCTTTGCCATCCTCTCACAGCTTTCCCAACACACCAAGTTCCCACTCAAAGGTCACATCTAACACAGCTGTGTTAACTGCCCTCGTAGCTTAGTCTTGGACAGATATTTAGTCCTTTCTGTGAACATCTGTGGGATCTTAATGCCTGAGAGCCAGAAAGGCCCTCAGTGCTGGGGAGAGGAGGTGACAGCAGTATTGGCAGTGGGATGTCCTTTCTTGCCTACTCACCTTCTGCCATTTGGCAGAGCAGAGGCATGGATGTTTCCTATGAGAAAGCGGGCTGCAGGATCCAAGTAGGAAAATTTATTGTGTGCCTGTTGGGTGCAAGAGGAGAAGGCCCACGCAGATGAAGATTTGCTGGGTTTAAAATAAGGAGGTCATAGTAAGACCTAACTGGATAATACCGTTCTGTTTTCTGTCATGACACTTGCTTTAGCCAGTTCCTGTTTTATTAGATTGTTTTACTGAAATGATGATTTTCATCTGATGTGTCATAGAATATCTGTGCTGTCAAGATTTGCTCTCTAAAAGAACATTTAAATGGCAAATGTGATTTAAATAGGTCTAGGAAAATAGTTAAAACTCTAGATCTAAACATGCAAACAGCTGAGGTAATAAATGCTGTGTAAGTTACTCCCTACCTTAAAGGGACTATGGGCAGAGCTGAGAGCGCAATTAATTGGACCTTAGGGCCACTTCCAAGCACTTATTTTTCTAAGGGAAATGTAGAAACACACAGGGTCACAGCATAAACATTGCTGTGGTGAGATAGGTCTTTTACGAGATAAGGAAAGGACTTCAGCATGTGGAGCTCCATCATTAACACTGAAATAAGATTAGTAGCCTAACCAGCTAGGAAGCCAGCCATCAGCAACCTCTTAAGACCTGTTTTGACACCAGATCTATTCAGCATGAAGAAACCTACTGACTTCTGGGACTTTGCAACAACCCTTCTATCATTTGGTTTATAGCTGCATGTAGCTGGTGTTAAAAAAAAGTTGGTGGAGGTTTTGTTCGGGGATTTTTTTGGTGAAAGTTTGGATAATGGAAATTCGTGAAACTGAAACAGATTACTTTGGAAAGATTCCTCCAGATGTCAATCACTGCATACATGATATGGCATCATCAGAGTTCAGTGAAATTTCAGAATTTAAAAAAAAAAAAACAACAAGGACTTTGGATATAAAATATCCTGTCTAAATCTCATTGCAGTGATAAACTGTTGCATTCACTCACTTTTCACTGCAGGTGAACTCAGATTTAAGGCTAACTGATTTGACTGAAATGGCTTTTTCTGGCTCTGTGCACAAAACTCAATTTAGGTGTAATTATATTGCTCACCTGAGGCTTGTTATGGATGTATCTAAATGTTTGTGGAGGGGAAGAATAATATAACTGTGTTAACAACTAAACAGTGGTCTTGGGCTTCTAAGGAGGTTTAATGTTTCCTGTATTTATGGAAATTATGCCAAGACTAAGGTTGTTTACTCTGATTTTGGACAAGATCCTTGCTTTAAATAACAAAGATCTAAAATATTTTTTTTCTATTTTTTTTTCTTTCACCCATCCTCCAGCCCTCCAATTATTTTAATGTATTGCTCTCTTGAATCGAAAGCTTATACAAGTGCTGGCCTGAGAAGCCTGGAATACGTATTTTCTGCTTTATTTGCAAAGCAAATAAGACAGGTGTTCTTCTCACCAAGACCCCGTGAACACCACTTACAGACTTTATCTTTTTTCCCCCAGAAAATACATATTTACAGATGAATATTTCTTGTTTTTTCTCTTTGTTCAATCTTTCTGTTCTCTTTAAAATTTCTTAACCAAGACAATAATTTGCAATGTATCATGCTCAGTTGGATGTTGGTACACTTTGCATGGCTAAATGCTTGTAAACTGATGATAACTTACAATTTTCTGGTCTGAATAAAATGGATTGGTTTCAAGGGAAAAGGCCTCTGGTCCTCTCACATTTAGGTCATTCAGTCTTAGTTTTTGTTTTTATTTCTCTTGCCTTGGATTGGAACACAATTACTCAGATTTTTGAAATATACGAGCTGGTAGAAAAATATTTTATGTTATAAATCATATTTTGTACCAAGAAGAAAACTTTAAAAAGAAACCATTCTGACCTTCAACCTTCCTCCAGAAAGGTTCTTCAGTAGAAACTTTGTTTTTACAGGTAATATAGATCTGAAATTCTGGGTCTTTTAATATGTCCATACAGAATTTACTGTCATGAAATAGGTCTGGAAACTATCTTCATGGTCACTGCATCCAACAACGTATTGTCAAAGGCAACCTTCATGCATTTATCAACTCATGTAGGAATTTCTCATCTCTCCTGTGCTACTGGAAGCATGGCCTTATGGCTTCATTTGTCTGATGATTAGAAATCTTTTTATGTGAGTCCACTAAAATATGCCTATAAATAGTTCCTGTGAATGTTACTTTTCAACAGAAGTTCTTTTCTTCGGTAATTTACCTTTAATGCTTTTAAGGTGAACAATCTTATCCTGTCAGTTTGTACTTTTCTGAGCTAACTAAGATGAGCTAGTCTTGCAGGTTCTTTACTATAATTCCTTCTATCTCACTCAACTTACTCTTTTATTGCACCTACTTGCAGCTGAAAGATATCTTTTCAAGTACACTAAACCAGAATTTTCTGCAGTATTCTATGCAAAATCTCTGGTTTTCCTGTTACCTGTTTTTCATTGCTGTATTATTGGTGGCTTGTGGACTTCTGAAAAATAACTTGCAGATCCTTTTCTTTCACCATCATTTTCAACTGATAAACTTCCCATTTCACTACACCACTTCCTATCATTCTAGTCCTCACTGTTATCCTGCTCTTCCTGTTTGTTATTCTGAATCTACTGAGTTTTGACATTACCTCTTAGCAGTGTGTCAGCAACAATTTTTCTGTGCCAACTTCATTTATGAAACCATCAAATAAAGTGGTCCGAAAGTCAGTTTCAGAGGGATATAACCGGTGATACTATTCCAACCTACTTGCAGTACCTATTTAACTCTCTTCCAAATACCTAAATTTTAAGTCTTACTCATTTTTTTTCTTTCCTTTTTTTTTTTCCTAGCTAGATGTGGTCTTAGCTCTCCATATACCTGTTATTTTTCTCCTCCCTTTCTTTTTCCAGCCAGATTAATGGACCCTTCTGGCTGCTGTGCAGCACTGCAGCTGTCCTGTTTCCTCTGCCTCTTTTGAGCACACCACAGTCCGTGCTCTGTGTCCCAGCGTGGGTACATGACCCAGTGCCAGGGAGTTAGTACAAACTAAGCTGTTATCTTTAGGACTGTATGAACTTCTATTATATCAAATGCTTTAATGTAGTCCTTGTTCACAAAAGACCTTTGCTAGTATAAATAGGTGAGTTACTTATAGCATTAGAAAGTGAGAACAAATTCTGCTTAAATGCTTGTATTTATAAGCAGCTATCCAACTCTGGAATAAACTCACAGATACAGAAGCTGAGTATCCAAGCTTTTGAATTTTATACTATGGGAACGACTTGTGTTTAATTTTCTCTGCCATCTCCAAGTCTGATCAATATACACAATACACAGCAAAACAGATCTCACTCGATTTGTTTACTGTCTAGATTGAAGTCAGCATTGAAAAGTCTAGGAAGTTAATATATATATATAGATTGGGAGTAAATTAAATACCTTGAGTCTGCAAAGGACTGAACAAGATTTAATAACATCAAAGAAAGTTGTGCTTTGCTGGGTTTGGAAATTGAATCTTAGTCAGGGAAAATTAGGTTAAAGGATCGATAGAGATGGATTATTTTAGACAGAAAACATGGATTTATGTTGGTTCTCACACTACTTACAGGAATGTTCATTATCCAGTTTTGGCTTTTTTTAGTATTCATTTGTTTCAGCTTGAGTTTACACTCTAATAGGTAGAATTAAGGTAGTACATCACTATCTGTAAACACTGTGCCTCCACCTTCCAGTGATGGTCTGGGACTCTGTCCTTTCATTTACAAAGTGAAAGAGCAGGAGGAAAAAACCAACCAAACAAAAAAAACCAAACCCACAACAGAAACCACAACAAGAGCAAAACACAACAGAAAAGAAGGCAACGCTGGGGAGGAAGTTCAAAAAAAAGAAAATTAAATTCTTTATCAAATTCTTTATCTAGATACTTTTCTGAAGACATTCATGACAGGCAGTGAAAAGTGGAAAAGTAGGAGACAAAAATATGCTGTGTACTTCCCAAGCAGTGTGGTTCTTCTGCAACAAGTACCTAGGATACAAACTCAGCATGGTTGGAGGGTAGGGTGGTGGGAGGAGGTAGGGTGGTGTGGGCATTTTTTATGAAACTAAAGAGAACAACAAATGGGTTTTTTGCTTAGCTTCACACTAGACCCTCCTTCATTTTGTTAAAGGAAGGAAAATATAGTCTTGTGTTACTGATTGTTTCCAGATTAATAATTGTCCTTTCTCTTGAGGACACATGATCAGAGACTGCTTAAGGTAATATCTGTCCTCCTAGAGGTGGCAAGAAAGAAACTGGGTTCTGTGTGAGCTGGGAACATGAAGGAACATGAAGGAACAACCACAAAACCACAGATGAAATAAAGAGTAGATTTATTTTCGTTACCTCGTGAACTGAGAGAGCCCCAAAGCAGCACCCAGGCAGGGGTACACAAGAGGAGGATCTCAGTCCGTGCTAGAGGATAGTTGAGTCTCTTGGTTTTGCCTGTATTCTAAGGATTCGCGCAGGTGGTCATTCTTTCACCGTGCTTCAATCTTCCTCACAACTGAGCAGGAATCTCGAGTGTGTTCAGTAAGGTGCCTCTGATCCTATCACAGACCTGTGTTATTGAAACACAGAGGTTCTACTTGTCGAGCACACAAGACTAAACAACACTTAGTATGATACATGCATTTTTCTACACCCCAGGTGCAAGTCACTTGAGCATGTTTACAATCCTTCTTACTAATCTTCTGTTATATTCTCACAAAAAGCCACAAGAAAGGTCTTTAAGAGGAATTCACTGATTTTACAGGTGGAGTTTATTCCATGGAACTATTTTTTAACTTTTTAAAAAAAACTAGGTTCAAATTCTCATGTCCGTTTTTGGAGAATATAATCCCTGAACTGATGAAAACACCAGTATCTCTTTCTTTTACCAAGAGATTAGAGTCAAAATTGGCTTCTATAATTTAATATATGCTTTGAAAACATTTTAGATAAACTGGAAATAAAGATTTTCTTTAGCTTTAAGAATACTGTAAATGGAACAATGAAAATATCTGAACTTGATTTGATATTTGAAAATTATCTGATTTCTCTATGAGGTAATTTTTAATATAATCAAGCACATCTTCTCCTGTAACATCTTTGTGCTTCTCTTTGATAACTTGAAAATAATATTTTGCCTTTATGGACTGTATTTTACAGCTACATGGGGAACTTTTGTGCAGTACTTTTATCACTTGATTAGCCACTAGCTAACGCAACAGACACTGTAGAGTGCCATCTTAGGTCACTCACTGAATTCATCATAGCTTTATACAGTAATTATAATTAATTAGCACTGGTGAGACTGCACCTCAAATACTGTGTTCGGTTTTGGGCCCTTTAGTACAAGAAAGACAATGAGGTGCTGGTGCAACCAACAGCTTTAAAATATGTGTAGGCGTCGTGCTTAGGGACATGGTTTAGTGGTGGACTTGGCAGTGTTAGGTTAATGGTTAGACAATAATCTTAAAGATCTTTACCAACCTAAATGATTCTATGATTCTATGACCTCCTTTCCAGAAAGAGAGGTCCCAGAATAATTTGCATTACCAGCTAACCACATTGCAGAGATAGCACTGTGCTACTGTGCACTCTTCATGCCATGTTTTATGTATATCAGGATAGAATACAATTTTCTTTATCAAAGAGTTTATTCTCTGAAAATCCTTCATGAAGATATTAGAAAAAAAAGTTCATCCCTAAAACATGAATAAAATGCATCCTGAGTTCTGAGACTCTGTAGTTTATATTTAAAATGTGTTATGTGTATTCATGGTCATACAAACAAGAGAGACTGAAAATATATGCAAAATCACACTCTGTTGAATATTTGTGCCAGTACTGAAATGCAACCTGTTTACACAATGTAAAGGTTTACTTTCTGCATGTCACTTTCCACATTTCCAAAGGTATTCTTTCCACACTGTACATCAGATCCAGAGCATTATCTGAAGGGAATGGGCTTTCTTAAAGGTTTGTTGTTTTGTCACCTAAGCAGATAACTGGGCTGAAAGCAAAGCTCAAGTTTTGCAGAAGTACCTTGGATGTTGGCTAACTTGTGAGATTTAAGGATCTGGATCCACAGGGTACCTCTTTAAATTCCCTGGTAAAATATAGCAACTTTCCCTTCAGCTTCCCTACTTGTATTTTCTCAGCAGAAGTGACAGTTTGTAACATGGATCTTTCAAGATTTTTGTTTTTCGTTAGGTATCACCCTCATACTTACCTGTTTGAATACTGCTTAGACTGTGACTAATAAAAGTCTATCTATAAGGAAAAATATGCCTTTAACGTATGTCATTAATATTTGAAATCAAAGCTTTTGTAAAATGATATTCTTTCACTGGGGCAATTTCTCCTGTGTGCCTCTCTTAACAGGACTTCACCCTGGGCTGTTTAAAAAGAAAGGAAAATCTTGTGTCAAGATTGATTATCAGATTACGCTAGTGAGATAATGTAGTGTGATAATGTCAGTAGTACGAGGCTGATGGTCACCAGTAAAGTTTTGTTGGATGAACACTCATTTTTTTAATTGCTGCTGTGTTACCAGGGAGAAACATTTTTAATGAGTTCTCATGCGAAGCATTCACAAGTCTCCTTGGACTTATTGGAGTGTTGGTGTGACTAATGCTTTTCAAGAGGTCTCAGTGGGCCAAGGAAAAATGTAGTGTCTTGATTTCAAAATGCCTTTGAAGTTCACTAGTATTTGCTTGGAATCTGGTCTTGAATTCAGACTAGCAGGTAGGAAACAGAGTAGATCCATGTTAACCAAAGAGATGGGATGAGGGCCAGAAAAAATAACCCACCAAGATAGTAGGAAGGACAAATCTTTCTGTCAAAACAAAGGCAAGTGAAAGCAATGATGCTTTCAAAGCCTTTAGAAAGTTGTGTTAAAGTAACTTTTCCTCATCTAGGCTGCAAAGATGCAATATTTACAGAGTTAAGCAGCTTGCAGAATTCAGAAGGACTTCTGACTCAGCATGCAAAAAACTGTCTTCTTGTTAGCAACTGAAATTAAAGACATAAAAATAGGTTATAATTTCAAATGCAATGATTCTTGAGTTTTCCTTCCCAAAAAGGGGAAAAAAGCACCTTTTTTTTTCCAGCTGACAATCTTTTCCTGCGTGCCTCCAGTTCTTTCCTTTCTGTTAGCTTCTTATATTGCTGTACGTAATAGAAATGGGATTGCTGTGTTCAAATAACCACTTGCCTTAAATGCTAGCTGAGTTTTCAGTGCCTAATAATGAGACCACAGAGTTCACAATTTAGGGATTTGTCCACTTTTCTGATATATTAAAGACAAGAGCACTCACAAAACACTTTCAAAATTATTAAATCCACTCATCCTCTTTGACTGAATAATGTACTTGCTGTCACAGCTGTTGCAGTAACCTTTTCCTTTTTTTTTTTCTTTCTCTCTAGTGCCTGCATCCTTTGGCACAGTTTAATGCAGAAGCGGGAATGATAGGAAAGAAAACAAAAAATAAATAAAATAATTCACTTAGCTGTGGCGGAAAGGTTCTTGGAATTCAAAGTAAGTAGTCATGGGCAACTGATGCATTAAAAAGAATGTGGCATCAGTCAGCAAAACACATCTGCTATTCCCTGCAAAAGACTACAAAAGCACGGTGTGTTCTTAAACCCTGGACATTTAAATGTAATCTTCAGAGGAAAAATGGCTTTTTGTTGGGGAATCATCTTTTCACCTGTTCGTCTCCAAAAATCAGAATTTTGTGCCTTGCCAAGCAATCTTAAAATGAAGTGCTTTTTCCTCCTTTTATACACGAAATGATGAAAAGAATGAAGCGTATCTTCAGACTTTACTGTGCATAGTCAGGGAACCTCACTGAGTACCAGGGCACTGTAGAAACCTTGGCTCCTTAGCTTCACTGTATTTGCAGTAGTCCAGAAACACAAGAATAAACAGTCACCTGGAAGAAAAAAAATCATTCTAAATAAATCTTCTGTTTTCACAGAGCATCACCTTGCTGTAAGCTTAAAATTTCGGCCTTTGGATAGCTTTGATGTACCTTCTTACAAAAGACAGTATGGTTTCCCACGTTTTCCTTCTTTTCTCTTGTAACCACTAAATAAAACTCTTACAGAAAACACTCAGGATTTTGAGCAGCCATTGAATTTTTGAAGGCAGAGCTGCTATTCAGCATCTCAATTGGCATTCTTCAACTTTAGGGCTGGGTGGCCATGCAGGGCATTGCTGGGAAATGTATTGATCTGCTAACATATTTGCTGGAACCATTTTTTTTCCCACTAGTTTGAAGCAGTTTGTTACTGCTTTGGAATTTTTTCTCTGCCACCAGAGACTACCTTCCACACCACTGGCACAGAAGAAAATGGTGTTTCATCAGTGTGAGGCAAGAATACTTGAATGTGCACTTGGCAAAGTGCTTGCAAGTGTGATTTCCCCTCTCCTTGTATTGCTGTTTCTTACATCTTGCTTGCTACATGATGCTTTTTCTATGTACTGTTTAATACTATGCAGCAACAAGAAGTATTTTAGCCTTTCACCTTTGAATCTAATGTGGTTTCCTGTGGTCTAATACAGCATAGTAGCAAATTTCAGGCTGGATTTAAACCTTTCTTCAAGTAATTTGATTCATCTCACAGGAAAGAATACTAGAAAGGAAGGTTAATCTGCAGGCAGTAGTTTTCCACAAAAAGTGAAGAAAAACAACAACAGCAGCAACAAAACCAGCTTGCTTTGTCAATCTTATTTGTCAGTCATACTGCCCTGTTTCCCCAAAAATAAGACAGGGTCTTACATTAATTTTTGCTCCAAAAGATGCTTACTTTTTTACATGTATAGCTGCCTGGACACTATTTAAATTGACTGTTTTTATGAACTGTAAGTATGGCTTATTTTTGGAGTAGGGCTCATGTTTTGAGCACCCTCAAAAATCCTGAAAGATCATTCTAGGGCTTATTTTCAGGGTAGGTCTTATTTTCAGGGAAACAGGGAAATTCACAGAATCTCACTGGCTAAGGTGATAATCCCAAACAGCTTTGCTTTAGTTTTGATTTTTTTTTTAATAGTGAAGATTTGTAAATATCTAAGGTAATTTTATCGGAAACAGTAAAAATAGAATTGACTTTATTAGGAGCATGGGAATTTTAACAATAAACTTGATAATTACATGCAGGTAAAGTTATTATTGATGTAAAATGATTCTAACTGGAACTGAGTTCCAAAACTTAGTCCATAGTCCAAAAACATCATTTCTTTGTACACTGTTCCTTTCCATACTTGTGCTTTGTGATGTGTATGCAAGTATGCTGTCACATTTTGCATCCCTTTCTTAGCATTAAAAACAAAAGTATTACTGCAGGTTTTATGCATTTAAATGAAAGTTTTAATTTGTCTTAACTGGTTACTTCAGACCTACCACTTTAAGTAATATGCAGTGTAAGAGATTCAAGTATACATCTTTTTCTGGAGTTCCTTAGACCTCTGGTTGTAAGGAAGGTATTTGGTGAACAAAGAAAGAAGTACCAGAAGAGAGAAAGCGCTACCATGATTTAATACAGTAGTAAGAATACAAGATAACACTTTCTGATAGTAATAAGCAGGTCACTTAACCCAGAATTTATGCAAGAAGTCAGTAGCTACATACTCATTATATGGGATTTAGCTTGGAACAAAATAGCCTGATGTGCAGAGCAAAGTAGTATCCCTAGTGGTGCTCTGGACAAATATAATCATGCTATAAAGGACCACAAAGAATTTTCTACTGCCTGATTCATAATTTTGTGGTGTCTTTCTATGAGAAATGAAAACTTGGATTTACTTGGAGATGGGCTCCTAGTTCTGCTGAAAAACTTTTTTAAAAAATTGATTATATAGTTTGTTCTGAAGTCAGAGGAATTTTCACCGGTTGACAGGTATCTCTAAAGATTTGATTATATTTCTGTATTTTGGAATTTAACCCCCTCCTAATTGATGCATATCAAGTACAGATAATGCTCCCAGGCGCTAATCATTTCTTCAGGTTAGTGTTGTGAAACTTTTAGCTATTGCTACTAACTCTCAAAATCATTATAAAATAGAGGGTTAAAGGAGAGAATTTGGGTTTGTGATTTAAGTTTCTTTGCACAAACTTATGACTAGTTTTGGAGACTGGGGACATAAAGAAGATGACAAATCTTGGAGATTCGCATGCTGTTTCTCATTTCCACCATCCCATCATGTACTCATGCTTTCAGTGCAGGGACTAGTATTTCCTTGCTGCAGGAACTGCCAGCAACAAGGTGTAGAGCAATTTAATAGTCTAACAGACCAAATATGAGCTGAACATCTTCCACAGACTGAGTACAAAATAAATATTCTTTGAACTTCAGCATTCAGTCTTCATAACATAGCTTCCTGCAGCAGCAAGGGATCTTGCACCAGTGACTGTAATATAGTAGTTTCTGAGAAACAAATAAGCACTGAGGAAAAGTCAGATTTGTGTGTCATGAATGGTTAAATCCTTTTTCACCTTGTTTTGTCTTTGCCCTTAGTTTCTGACTGATGATGTATTGTCTATAACATTAATTACAGTGTTTAAAAATCTCAGTAGTTTTATAGCCAGTTTTATCATTTGTTCTAATAAACAGAGTTAACAGGTTGCCTCATGTCACAGAGGTGTGAAAATGAATTAACAGCTGTAAACAACTGTAATGATGAGTGTTACAGGAAAGTTCACAAAGAAACTTATGATGCTGTAGCTGGAGCAGGGCTCAAACTATAGTCAGTAAATAAAGTGTTTGACCTCATTTTGAGCTATAAAGGGATAACAGAAATAGTATAGTGTAGAACAGTGCCTTATGGTCATTAGATGCATATATCCACACACTGAATGAAACAGAGGGTCACATAATTAAGAAAAAATTAGCAAGAACAATATAACAAAAGAAAACACATAATATAAAGTTGTGAAGACTGCCTAAACCAAGACTGAAAATGCGATCTAAATTAAATAATTTCCTTCAAATTTTAGTTTTTACCTTTTCAATACATTACCATCCTTTTAAACTTCCTTTCTCCATGGAATATACTTTCACAGAAAGAGAAAAAACTGTGTTTGTATAAGATTGGTAATAACAGCATTTTAAGTTATGACAGTGTTGTCCATGCAGGACAAGTCAACTCCATTGTTTCTGCTCTTTCAGGGTTTTCTGATAAGTTAATATTCTCAAAACAGATAAAATCACACTTAATCTAACTGAAAAGAAGAATTAAGTATTCTGGCAAATGTCATGACAGACAGTACTGATGGATCCCTAAGAGGAACTTCATGGTGAGACAAGGTTTTGTGCTATGTATCTTAATGCATAGATGTGCTAATGAGAGCTCATAAATTTAACTAAAATGATGGAAAATTAATAAAAACATGATGGCTTTTGATTATATTAACTTCCCCGATGCTTATATGGCCCTAGCAGCCATAGAAGAGGATCACCTCTCACTCTGTACTTAAGCACCATTGGAAGAGTTTTCTGAGTTGAGGATATAACTCTTCTATCCTTACTGTTTGGCAAAGGGACCACCAAGGACTGAGATGTATTGGATAAATAACATAACTGAGAATGAAACTCAACTCTGCATCTCAATCTCTTCAGCCTTGAGAATCAAAGATATTTAAAACTAGCAAAGAATTTCTAAACATTTTTGGAATCAGTTCAGTTTCTGCCTAAAATTGTAACTCACAAGGGGAGCTGAGTTTTATGTTGTTATGTTAATATTTGTAAAGTAATTATTTACCTGAAACCATTCGGATATTTAATCTAGTACATTTAAAATGCTTAATGTCTTTTACTCTAATCTCTCTTTGTCTAAATCAATGTTTCTTTGTTAGGAGAAATAAAATAGTTTGAGTCCTGCTGGTGGCATGATGATCACAGCAGCTAATAGTTGTCTTATGATATGAGAAGTAACAATGTTGCAGCTGATGGTGGTACTAAGCAATTGTAAAGCAATGGATAAATAAAGAATCAAGGATATTTCACATTGACTTCTACAGCAGGTTTGTAAAACATGTTAAGTTTACTTAAACAATCAAGGTTGAGTAAATCAAAGAAAATTGAAAATATTTATATTTCATTCCAGTTTCCTGAAAATGGAATGCACATATGACATCTCATCCACTGTTCTTCTAAGCTACCACATAGAAAGCCCTATTTATTTATTTATTTTTTTTTAAAAGGACACTGACTAGTAATATTTTGTTCTAAATTAAAACTCTAAAAATTACCTTTCCACTCTGGACTGCACTTCTTCCCATGGCTCATTTACCCTGCAGTGCTATTTCCATTCTTGCTGCTGTACTCCAGGCTGAAACTGTCAGTTGTGCTTTCCTTTCACTGACAAAGAGAGAAATCCCATGGTTGCCACTGTCAAGTACATTTCTCTGCCTTCATTCCACAGGGATATCAACAAGATGTCTGCTCCCTCTCTGTGCACTCCTCTGTCACAGGGATGATCACCTAAGCCTGGGCTGCCTTTCCTTCTTCCTACCATTGACAGCCAATGCCTGACATGTTATCATCATGCATGCAGAATCCTGCTCTTCTTGTGTGCAAAGGTCTAACTCAACAATAAAAACCTTCAGTCAGTCCTTCCACCTTCCAGACATTTGGAGAAAAATAAATATCTGAGCAATAGCCAGTGTCTCAGAATCAAACTCTGAAATGATTTCAGGTTCTTGACAAGAAGGAAATAATAAAGTTTAGAAAGGTAACCTAGAAGAAACAGCAATGTATTATGCTATGTATTTTATTTATATATGGCCCAGCATGTCCTAATTAAAATGTACTGTTTCTGGGATAGAGAAAATGTTGGTTTAGTTTACATAGAGTTCCTATTAAACATGGTACAAAACTGTATCAAAATTGAAAAATAATCTGGCAAGGTTAAATTCAGCATATATAAAATAGTTCCACTGTTCCAGTTTATGCTCATGGCATTTTTTCATTATCAGTCAGCCTGGAACAGGACCCACCACTGAACACACCTTTCAAATTCTAGTATCAGCTAATTCCCCCTTGTCTTCTGCCGCTTGACTTTTGCCCCTTTCTCCTCCATTCTTCCCCGTCTGACTAGCTGTGTCCCACCAGTTCCTCCTTACTACCTAGTTGATCTGTCCTGTCCCCTTTAATTCACTGGACATTTAATGTTACTTTATATGATCAGATATAGTTTTTGAGAGAACCCAGTAAAAAAATATAAAGCTTAGTTCAAAGTCAAAGACTTCACACTGACAACACTTTGCCATCAGCCTCCTCCTGTTAGTTTATTACCATGAAGGGGCTTTTAGCTGAAGTACCTCAGGTGGCTTCAGCTGTGCAGAAGACACAAAAACAGACAGTCTGCTTCTTGCCTAGATGAGTCCCAAACCATTTAAAAATTATTTAAAAGGTCAAAACAAACTACTCTCTGCATGAAATACTACTAAAGAAACGGCCTGGGATGTTCTACTCCATCTACAAATTGTAAGTGGTTTGAAGCCACGCCCCATGTAGAAATCATTGCAATAATCTCCACTTGAGGTAACAAAGGTATAGAGGATTACCTCCTTGACAAATATTGAAGTAAACCCACTTGACAGCTACTGGTTGCAGAACCTAGTATGACCAGGCAATTGAGTGATGGCCCGTGAGCCCAGTAGCTCACAACAGTGACTGAAAAAGTACAGGCAGTCATATCAGCACTCAAATCAATATAGCTGTACAAATAATTCAGTTCTGGTTTTTATTGACTATTTGCATCATGACCATGTAAGCAGAATCTAATTCTATAATTGTTTCCATGTTAGTATTTATCCACTAATCTTGTATTAATTTATATTTGGACTTTTCTTTCAGCTGAATCTGTTTAATTTTCTCTTTGGTGTTTTTCAAATGTTTTTGATGAAGCCCAGCCTATTTTCTTGTTTCATGCTCTACATTATCTTGTATGTTGTTTGTTTTTCTTTTTTTTTTTTCTCCCTACTACCTTGTTTCTGTTTGTTCCTCTGAATAGTTTCCTTTCTCTTGTATACTGTTTTTATTTCATTTTTGTAATTTAATCCCTCTCCCATTCCCAGTCCATGCATTTTTCCGCATTTGCTATCCATTCAGCCCACCAGAACTATTCCCTTCTAATAGTTCAGCCCTTAGTACTAATTTCATTTTCCCATTCTAATTCATTGATAAAGAATAATGCATTCCTTTGCAATTTCAAATCTTTCTTACCCATTTTAGTTCACTTTCACGTAGTTGAGACTGAGCAAGAAATGAAGAGAAATTAATTGAATTCCACTGGAATCAGAATACAAGCAACTGAGCAAAACTTGGATGTGGAAAAGTAGAAAAATTGAATAAAATTAAATTAGGTGAGAGTTGGGCCAGAAAGTAGTAGTGGGTAAAACTGAGCACACACTTATATGAAAAAGCTACACAAATACTTGACAAAGTGACTGAGCTGGAAACAGGCTAGGGAACCAAATCCAACGACCTGGAAATGGGAAGGAGTAAATATGGCCCAAATTCAAACTGAGAGAAGGAAAAGATGTCTACTGGAGAAGGATTAAACCTGGTAAGATGAGAGACAAAAAAAATAAAAGACTTTAATATCTTCAGTTCCCACTGTGAGCAGTGTTTCTGTTTACTACCTAGTGAGTGATAATCCTGCAGCTCAGTAGAGAAAAAATGCTTTATTATAAATATACTTGGTGTGTAATTAGATCTGTAGCATAGCTAATGGTAAGGTGTCAGTCTGTGGAACAGTTGTATTGCTGCTAGAACAGGCATATGAGAATGCTTAATATTTCAGCTTAGTGAGGAAAAGACTTGAACATCTGATTATTCTTTGATCTTGTTCCTATCTGTTATATTGTGAAATCTGGCTTTCCTTCAAACTGCAGATAATTTGACTGTCATAAACTGGCAGAGTAGTTTTGATTACATTGTTGCAATAAAAATGTACCTAAATTGGTTTCAATGGAATTCTGACACCTGTTTGTTAAATATTGTTAAATTTCTGCATTGAGCCAAAAGCCTGAGAATTATTTCAATTTAATCTGACACACAAATGTGGAAAAAAGCAAAACTGCTGTTGTAATATTGTCTCCAGTAAGCATACAGACTACATTGTTGTAAGGTTCTCTGTGTACCTGTTTTAAATATAGCACAGTGGCAAATTCAACGAAGGTGCAAAACTGACCTGGAAGTATCCTTAGTGTGTTCAATTTACAGATATGCCACTGAAACAATTAGGTTGCTAATGTTTAAATACCTACAGTATTGGACCAAGCCATCAGGCCAAGAGCCAGGAATGTGCTCTTGTGGCAAAGGTGGCTAATGATATTCTGGGCTGCATTAGGAGGAACATTGCCTAAAGGGCAAGGGAGCTGATCTTTCCTCTCTGCTCAGCGCTGGTGTGGCCACACCTGGAGTACTGAGTCCAGTTCGGTGCTCCTTAGTACAAGAAAGACATGGGCATGCTGGAGAAAGTCCATCAAAGGGCCTTGGAGATGAGGAAGGGACTGGAGTATCTCACATATGAGGACAGGCTGAGAGAGCTAGAGAAAAGAAGGTTCAAGGGGATCTTATCAATTCATATAAATGCCTGAGGGAAGGGTCTGAAGAAGATGGAGCTAGGCTCTTTTCAGTAGTGCCCAGTGACAGCACTGACTGAGCACAAGCACAGGTTGCCCAGGGAGGTTGTGGAGTCTCCATACTTGGGGATATTCAAAAGCTATCTGGAATGGTCCTGAGCAACCAGCTCTAGGTGGTCCTGCTTGAGCAGGATGGTTGGACCACATGACCTGCAGAGGTTCCTTCCAACCTAAACCACTCTCTGATCAGCCCTGTTAGTTTCTAACTAAACGTTGTTGAAGACCTGGGCTCAGCGCTGCAGTGGAAGCAATTACTAGGCAAGACCTCAGCCTGCATCTCTCAAGCCTGAAGCCAGTGCTGTAACAGGAAAAACAATTTTATTTTTCTATTAGATGTTTTCTTCTCATGCTGAATCTGCTGAAGACCTGCTGCCTTGTCTTTATTTTTAGCTAATATGACTGGCACTTGGGCAGGGTAAAATAGATTAAGGCAAACAAAATTCTGTCCCTTTGCTCTGCCGCACTAATGAGCATTTTGACTGTGCCTGGAATATTTTACTACTTGTTGTTAAAAGGGAATTCATTTGTTTATTGTAAATTCCTAGTTAAGTTACACATTCAACTTAAAACATTTTAAAAGAGGTAATATAAATTACTTTTCTCCCCATGTTTTATATTGATACAATTTCTAAGTTAACCATCAATAAACAGCATTTTTATATAAAACTGATAATTTTTTATGGACATATATTGATATTTTTTGTCTCTATATGGATAGCCTTATCTGTCAGTTCAAAACAGTTCACAAGCACTCCTGACTCGTAATAATCTTACTGCTTCTCAATTAATCATAGAGCAGCAAAGATTGGAAGAGGAGAGGAAAAAGACAAAAACATGAAAGCAGCACTGATCATGCCTCTAATGCCTTACATCTCTGAAAAAAATGTATTGAAACATCTCTATTAAGTGTCACACTTAGGTTCACCATGTCTCTGTTACATATAGGTCTGTTTAGGCAATGTGTTTTCTACAGAAACACACTTAAATGTGTTAGAAACTTTCCTAAAAGGAGCAGAAGCTTGGCCCAGGTTTGCTAAGATTTTCAAACAGAATGATTTGAGGTTTTGCATAAGCCTAGGAAAGATTCAAGCTGAAACTTGGGCTTCAGTGTATAAAAAGTAAAAATCCAAGTGTGTACTGTGGTCCTGGGTCAAAACCTCATCTTGAATTGGTTGGGAGGAAGAAAGATTCCTCGTGTGCGTAGTTGGTTGCTTGGTTGGTTGTTGCTTTGTTTGGGTTTTGTTGTTGTTGGTTTTTGTGGGGTTTTTTTTCCTCAAACAGAATCTTAATCTAAATTTTTTTTATCTATTTCTAGAGTAGCTTGGAAAAAAGGAGGAGGATGAACAATCTCAAGACTTGTCAAAATCCTCCCTCTCATTCCCACTCCCATTAAAAAAAAATCCAGTTAAATTTGAGCGTCTTGACAAAATGATAAATAAGCCAGTCACCCTTGCCAATGCTTTTTACCAGAGAAATTCCTAAAGTCCAGTGACAAAATGTCATGGAGAAGCGGTATATTCCTGGGAAGAGAAACTACTGGTAAGATACCACAAAGCAAGGACATCACATACAACTTGCTGCAATTTCTAAGCGGTGGTGAGATTTCACAAGCCACACTTACAGAGAAACTCTCTTTAGGATTTTGAAGAAGATACTAAGATATGGTACAGTGAGTGGGCAGCTGTTGTAGTGTGATGATTTTTGAGATGTGGGTTTGGGCCAATGCTAGGAACAGGACTGCCAGAATTTTGAACTTGTTTGACTGCAGTCTGAAATGTTTATTCCTTTCAGCTCAGCTGTACTTTTGGGAGGAGTTTGGTAACATACCCGGTAACAACTGCAGTACAGCACCATAGTGGAAGCCAGAAGAGAAAACTTATGGAATAAATATCCCTTAAATTAGCCTGTAGGCATGCTGTGTAGCAGCCAGGATGGGATGGAAAGCCAAATCCCTCAAAGTCCAGGAAACAGCAAAGTGTAACTTCTGAAAAATAAAACTATTATTTTGCACTGGACCTCTGAAAAGTGTTTTTGAAGTCAGGGACTTTTCCTAATGGTGCTGTGGGAGCCTGGACAGAAGTCCCTTGTGCCCCACACTGGCCAGCTGCCTGCTGGCCTGTGTCTGAGCAAAATCCCATAATCCTCAGCAGAGTTGCTAGGCAACAGCTGGTCTTAAAATTGTGGATAGGTTTTAGAATTTTCTTCCCTCACTCTTATACAGGTGAAATACTACATTTTGTTAGAGTGATATTATAGCTTTGAGATTCAGAGTTCTTTTCAGCTGTGCTGTTGAAGTAACCGTGAAATAAGCTTAAGGAAGGTGAAAATATACTTTGATAAGTAAGCACTGAAGAATATAACTTCACTTTCAAAATATTTGTTTGCTGCTCTGTATTCCTAAACCAGTATCATACATAATATGCAAAGGACTATGGTGCACCTATTTTGAAATCTTGAAGCATTGTTTGAAGATTTAATGGTTAATAGACTCTTTAATAAATGGAATGGATTTTTAATTATTTTAGCCACCTTTGTAGTTCCTGTGATGTTCACTTACCACAGCTTTGTCCCTGACAAGATCCCCTAAGGTATTCTGCCAAGGTCTCAGATGTGCAAATCTGAGTTTCTTGCAGGTGAGGAAGTGCAGTCCTCTGCCTCCAGACTTGAGTTTAGGGTCGTGGTCCCCTTATCCTCCCATCAGACCTCAGGATACCAAATACAAGGTGGGCAGTTGCCCTGTGGCTCTTGTAAGAATAATGACAGAGTTTATCTGTGATCAGCCAACTTTCAGAAAAGGTAGTGCTATTTATTTAAGGGTGAAAAAAGACACTGTAGAAAAGTGTATCACAAAGCAATCTCTCTGCAGTTATTGCACATCAGCTGCACATGGAACAGCCAAAGAGAAATAGTTTGTTTCTCTAGTCTGTGTTGCTGGCTTTCCCTGCTTTTCCTCAAATATGGGCTGACCCTTTTTCTTTGTCCTTCACCAACTTCTGTGTAATGCTTTTTAAACTACAGCAAACCGGTTCCCCAGGCTGCAGAAAGGATAGACTTTGTCTCCTTCACCTTCCCACAGTAGCCTAGGATATCAAAGTTATGTATCACACTTGTAGCCATGATACGTTTTGGCAAAATCAGGCATATAATGTCTCAAAATATGATTCAGGACAATAATCTTTAAAGGGTTCAATTTGCAAAGTCTCACCAGTCAAAACAATAAAAAACATCTTTTAAAGACAAAATTAGTGTCAAATTTAGGATTTTCAGCACAGAAAGGATGAATAGGTTTAAGAGTTTACACCAGTTCAGGAAAACTACAACATCTCTTTGTGCAAGGTATGCTAAAAATACTGGACACAATATTGTCCACGTTTGATTTCCTTAGATTGCAAGAATGGTAGCTGAATGACCCTACCTATCAGCAGAACTCAAGGGTTGGAAGCATGTTCAAGTTTAGGTTCTTTATTAATTCTCATGCAAAATGTTTCTACACAATTCAGTATGTTCCTGTTTTTCCTAGCCCTTACAGCTCTTTCAGAAGCGTTGACCTACCAGCGAATAAGCTGAATTTAGACCCTAAGTGCATACGTAACTTTAATTCACAGAAAGTATTTTGGTCAAGGTTGTGAGCTAGTCATCAGCTGGGTTACAATGTGGCCCCAAAATATCACTTGCTGTGACAGATGGTACAGTGCTAGCTTCCACATATAGCACTGTTTCAAACTGTAACAGAAATCTTCTCTAGTGAAATGGAAAAGTTTAACTTCACCTTTCAGAAAAAATGACATTTATATCTTGCCTTCTGTAACAGCTAATAATAGTTACTTGTCTACTACTGGCTGACAAACCTGATTTGCAAGCTGTAAGACAGCTCTTTTCACATGAGTTTCTCTAAATCATCTGCTTACCCTAAAAACAAACTGTAATGATTTTACTACTGTGGGGCAATAGAGAGGAAATGACGTGATAGCTTTCCACTAAATGAGGCCAGAACTGAGTAAGAATCACAATAGTTTTATAACTCCAAGATCAAATAGAAAACAGTTTTATTTTACCTTTAACCAGGCAAGGTCTTTTGTGGCTGTGGTCTGCAGTATGCACACCACAGTCGTTTCCAAATGTGTCATCAGTTCATTCCTTTGGGTTACCTGATTTGCCTAAATATTAATTCTCTTTTCACATATAATATTGCAGCATTCCTAGTTGCAGCATTCATACTTATGCCACTTTCCCACTCGATCCCTGTAAAGACACTATAGACTGAGGATGGAATTCATTGCTGTCTTAGTACTATCTTAACCTCAATTTTATGCAAGTTTTCAACTGAATTTGCTTATATCAACAAGTAAATAAGTATTCTGATAGTTTATTTTCATTTATAATGTGTTGTACTGGATTAAAGATTTCCTTTATAGTGGGGTTAACAAGGATAGTTTAATGCAGCGCAGGATTAAAGAAAAGCATGAAGTAAAACAAAATTTCACATTTCTTCAACACATCTGATTATTGTTTTAAAAAATATATAAATTAAATGACTGTCAATGGACACCCAATTGATAGCACAGAGATACATTGCTTCATTTTTTAAGTAAAAGAAATTTTGCAATGTTCAACTGTTAAAACCTCACCACTGCTATGTTAATGACAGATTTTTTTTACATTGTAGCATATCAATAAATTAATATTATGACAGATGTCACTATATCAAGTGTCTATAGTTCAGCATATGTATGAGAAACTGCCTCTCACCTTTACACTGCAGTGCTGCAGTTCAGCTGCTGAACAAAGCAGAAGTATCCTACCTCCCCACCACATTTACACAATTTCTGAACACTCAATGGGTTCAAGCTAGTTTGCATAATTGTTATTATTCTTTCACAATAACTACATAATAGATACTACAGTTGGCTTCTAGGAATTATTGGCTCAGGCGTGAGGCATGGCAACAGGAATGTAATTTTTCAGTAGCTGCTATGCGACTAAGAAATTGTCTCAAAAGTGATTTGTTGCTTGATTCCCAACCCTCTGATTTGGATGCTTTATTTAGAGTTTAACTTACTAATTCTCCACAGAAACTGCCTCAGTCTCATTCTCTAATTGGTGAAAAAAGGGAAAAAAACCCCAACCACCAGACAAATCAGTCACAATTCCCAGACTCCTTAATGTTCAGGGAAGTGGATTTAAAGAAGATAACACCCTTATTTCTACATCTTAGTAAGTGAATCCTGAGAAAATGCTGTGTTGCCATCTCTCTCTTTCTCCTCCTGGGTATTTGGGAATACTAATTGCTTAGCTCATTTCTCTCTTCTCCATACCCCCTCCCCTCACATTTTTATTTTTGCTGGACTCCTGCAAAACAGTACTCTTTTTAGCAATGTCAGAGTTGCTTTGACATTGTTTGCTATAGTCCCCAAAATATCTTGAAGATGTTTTATGAAGGATGACATAATGCAGATATTTAATCTTGCAGTAAGTGCTACTGAAAGCTGTAAAATAAAAAAGTTGTTTCAATTTCTGAGTCTGAAAAAGTTGTGTCTTCTCAGCATTTTCACTTCAAACTGAATCAGACCATATGCCACAATGTACCCAGCTCTTTTCAGGACTTAACATCATGCCCGCAATTTTATCAGCTTGCTGAGGAACACCTTCATTAGGTGGTCTGGAGCCTCGAAAAGTGTGGGGCTGTGACCACAGTTTCAGGGTTGATCAGCTCTTGTTCAGCCCTCAAAGGCCGGGACGTTCGTAATGTACAAGCTTTACCTTGGCTGGCAAGCCCTTTAGATTTCATTTCTTCTTGGTTTTAGGATGCTTGCCCCAATCATTGCCTTGCTCCTACGTCTTATTAGTCCTCTTTGCTGTAGCTGCTCTCTGACAGTTGCCTGGTAAAGAGCACTGAGCTTACAGCTCTTCTCACATCACATTGCTTCTGTTTCCTTAGAACTAGAAAGAGGGAAGCCAATTATTGACAATGTTCTGAAAAATGCAGCCTGAGATTGGGTTCTGAAAAAAATACCAAAATATTGAAATATTATTTTAAAATATGTTAACGAAGGTGTCCAATCGGATATCTATATTACACATAATATGTATATATATTAAGTGAATACAAACTTCAAAGATAAAGTGAATATAATTAAACGTTAAGTGAATATAAACAAGATGGAAAAGTAAGGAGAAAGTCTTTGTGATACCAGTACTATACCTGAAATAAATTCTGAAAATATCACACAATATTTGCAAGATGATTTCTAATCCAAAACCTGGGCTAAAGTTCTGTGAGTATAAGAGGTAAAACCTTTTTCTGCCTAAAGTAAGCAAAACTGACATCTAGTTCCCTCAGAATTTTAATGGGTACTGAAATACCTTAGTCTCCTTGGAATAACCATAGTCACATGTAGTCATTTCTGAAAATGTTACTGAAATTGCTTCAGCTATCAGGCTTTGTGAAACATGACCTTCCTTTACAGGTCATTGAGAGTTCTTTAACATATCCTAGTTTTCAGTATGACTTCATTGACAATTGCTGGAGGAATACATACCAAAAATGTATTAGGAAGGTTGTTTTCTTTCAATAAACTTCTCCTGAATAACAAAAGAACAGTTTAAGGCAACTTTAGCACATTTTGATTTCATTTAATGCTGTTGTATAACCAGTCTTTTATCATGATTCCTTACTTCATGCTCTCTACTCACTCCACCTCCCCCTACATTTCTACAATTCTCTTATTTCTTTGTTATCCCATGAAACAGAATGTGCTTGTGTTTCCACACAGAAGATTTTTTTTCACAGACAGCAGTAATCTATTGCTACATGATATGAACTTCTTAAATTTTTTTACTGTGTTAACTCGAAGTGCCTTAAGCAGAGTTTGTGCATCATGGGACTAAAATGATTGGAGTTTGTGAAACTGTGTATTTATAATATATAAATATGTATGTTTTTGTATGTTATTAATGTATTAATTTCATAGTCATTTAGGTATATGAAAGATTTCTGAGGAATTTTGGAACTTTGCTGAGCAATGCAAAAAACACTGAAGAATGAATTTTTAAATGAATAAAAATTGAAGTCTAGAAAGCAGTCTTAGCATCTCTTTATACAGTTTCATGACCTCGTAATTTCCACTTTTTACCTTTCAAATCCTTATAACTTCCCTGACAGAGTAGTAAATGATGATGGAATTATACAGAAAATGAAGAATTTTAGTCTGCAGATGCAAGAAAATTATTTTCAAATGTTTTTGTTTACTCTAATAAAACATTAAAATTATAATGAATTTCTGTTCTTAATATCATCTTTGCATACTGCATTTGAAATACGCTGCAAAATATTATTAGTAGAGGGGCTGTCAATAGATTTTATATAAAAAGAAATTGGAATCTTTTTGCATCTAGAAACAGTTTGGATAGTAATAAAATAGAGGAATGGACAGATCTGTACTCCTACAAGTTACATTAAAAGCCAAAAAATCCCGAAAAGTCTTGTGGCTGAGAAACTTCAGCACATAACATGCACTGCCAGCAAGTGGGAGGTGAAGGTCCAACACTAGGTGCCACTGATGTGGCAGGTGGGTGTTGTGTTGACCTGGAGACATCAGCTTCTGGTGGAATCCTGTCCTGTTGCAGTCAGAGAGAGATGTTCCTCAGGAGTCCTCAAGCCTACAGGCTACACAACACCAGCATGAGAGTTTCACTTGATCTGTTTGTGAGTTACATGTAGCTAGAATCACATGCTCCACCCTAGCTTATAATAAATACAGTGTCTGTAAAGGCTAAATTTACAGCTAAGAACTCAAAAGTAAAGAGAAGACTGAAGAAACTCTGATATTTGCAAACAATACAATTAATTGAAAAAAATTAACTCCTTTTGTTGGCCTTTTTCTCATAGTTCTCTCTGTTAACAGGTTATTATAGCCCTCTCGAACTTGAATAGTTATGTTGCTACATGAAGTTATCTGTAATACTGCAGCTGAACATAGGTTATTGTTATTAAATATTCAAGATTTGGCTTATTTTGAACAGATCATACATTAATTGGATGAATGTGATTACTAAAATAGGATTTTAGGGCCAATACAGCTTCAGCATTGACTTCCCCTGAATATTTCCTCAAGATTTCTGTTGCTATAAACTCAGTCTCCAGAGTATACCTTGAAAATGAACACAAAGGAAATTATTTTATTAAATTTATATGGTGTTCATGACCAGTATCAATGCTACATCTGAATTAGACACTCTTCTGTGAAAATATTGTTGAACCCAAATACATCGATAGTAGGAATAGATTTTTTTTTTTTTTTTTAGTGTGACAAATTAAACAAGAAAGGTTTGAGGAAAAAGAGCAATCCTATTTTGTCTGAAGTTGTGGGGTTTCCTTCACTTTCTTTATTTGTTTTGTGGTAGGATATCCAGCTGGATGATAGGATGATAGGATGTAGAGGTTTATAACACCTGTACACTGTTGTAAGAGATTTGCCACCTTAAACTTTTTTCTTGTGTTTATACTACTATTTTCCAGATGAAGATCTGAAATACAGATAAGAGACATGACTATTCCAAGGTCAAAAAGACCATTTAAAAGTTTCCATTCCACCGTTTCACATATTATAGCCTCCCTTTCAAATGTTATTAATAGCATCCTCCCTCTCTCCCAGTTTGTTGAATTTTCAGCTTCATTTGATTTCTCAACAATGGCAGAGACACAATGAAGGATTATATTTAAACAGAGGAGCATTTGGAATTTTATTAATGTGCACAACATTCTGGCAGTGCACAGATTTTCCTATGAGATACACAGAACTCCCAAAGCTGCTAGGCATAGCAGATACAAATATTTTTTGTCACCTGTTGAGAATGAGCCTAACTTCTTTCCTGTCTCTCATTTTCTCATGGCATAGTTTGAAAATGGGTATCAGACCTATGCAATTTTCTATGTATTGGATAGTCTGTGATGCTATCTGTATTTCAGGGGGACAGTCTGGCATACCGGTTACTGGCATCAACTAACGTAATAACGACTGCGGCTCTATTCAGTGTATCTTTCTTTATGTAAAAAGGTGCCATTCTTTCTCAGTTTATTTCAGTTTTCTAGTTCCCCAAATCTTGGATGAATACAAATAAGTAATGTGCTCTATCTCATAAGAGGAACAGAGTAGGGATTTTTTAAAAATATTTGAATTAATGAAGAGAACATTTTTAAATCAAAATTTCGCATTCTGTGCCCCAGACTAATATTACACTGACGTCCAGTTGGAATTGGCTACATACAGAAGTTAAGAAATAAAAGCTGTGAAGAAATAAGTGTTCGATTAGTTTTGCTTCTGCTATTTTCAAAATTAATCTCAAAAGAGCACAAGACACACGTTGCAGTGTCATGTGCAATACGCCAAGGCTAATAAACCTCCAAAAGAGGGCTTACATTTGCTATTCATTTCATGAAATAGTGGAGCATATGCTAACATTTTCTTTGAACAGAAGAGGGGTTTTTTAATATTCTTTGTTGTATGTGTTGTAATACTTATTAGCTACCACTTGTGCAGGCAAGACTATTACTGAGCGGGTTTTTTTGGTTTTTGTTTGTTTGGTTTTTTGGAGGGTTTTTTGCTTTTGTTTGTTTCTTTTGTTTTTGTTAGTTCAAGTCTCATTGAGGGGTCTCTGGTGTGTTTTTGCATTTATCATTTGATTCTTCTTCTTCAAAGTCTAACTACATTTTAGAAAGGAAAGTGTTCACACATCATAGTTATTAATTCCCCTTACCACCCCACCTCTCAAACACACATGGACTGCTTGGGAACTCAGTCCCAAGACCATTTGAAATATTTGCTTAAGATCAGCCTGTTTGATTAGACTTTTACTTGATTACTTTTGCATGTTTGACTAAAGCTTTATGAAGCTCTTGAAGGCCTATCCTTTTAGGATAGTTTGCATTCATGTGCAACAATCCCCTGCAACAGGGAAGGGCTCCTTGAAATGAATGAAGTTAATTTTGCAAAACTTCCAGGCAATCCACACCCTTCCTTCCCACTAAACAAATTTATTTGGTTCCCAGCCCCTACCTGGGAGTACACCTGGGGGAACTCTGGAGAGGTGCAGACAACATTGTGGGGTTTGAAATTAATTATTTACATGAGTTGAAAACTTCCAGATAAACATTCGTGGAGGCAAACAATTGTTTATTGCTGTTCTGATCACCACTTTAACTTTGTGATATTTATCAAATGTATAGGCAGCAAGCTATTTGGATTTCAGTTACTAACTATTCCTGTTCGATTTTATATGAAGAACTGGCTGATATTCAAGATATAGTAATAAATAACATATGTAGTCTACTCTTCAGCTTGACCTGCCACCAAAGAGCCTTGAACTGTTAAAGCAAGTAAAGGAGATACAGGGGATGTATATGCCCGTATGCTCTTCTCTGTGTTACCAAGAGATTACTATTCAACATCAGTATTATTTCTTTTTGCTCAGAAATCTGTATTAGAGAGGCTAATAGATTATTCCTAAATCATTACAGGGCTATTGAAAAATAGCATTTCAACATTTAACACAATATAATATTCTGAAAACTCTCAGCATTATATGTAAGGCACCCTAATATTTTTAAAACCAGTCATAGGAAATCCACTTTCAAAGGTGTTTCATTCTGTAAGTAAACTTGAAAGCTTTCTTCATGAGGACTGATCGAGGCAAAACAGCTCTGAAAGAATCTGCAAATATTTTGGCAAATTTTGACGCTCTGAGATGTGTTTGTCATTGACAAGCATGACCACATCCGAGAGAACAATGATGTATTATTAAAAAGGCAGTTATTCCTTAAGAGCTGTACTTCCTGAATAACTGAACCAATTATAGTTATTTATCAATGTTAATTATTTCTTTCTAAGTGCGTCTCTAAGTGTATATTATAAAATACAAAATTTGGTAGAATAGGGTAACACATTTGTCCTTATGAGCTTTGCACAGCTGTTTTTGTTTGTTTATTTTTTTCCTTTGAACTGATGAAGAACTGAGTGAATCATGTAACTCACGCCAAAACCTAATAAACCTTTTATGCTACCTCAATGTGTATTCTGCTTAAGTAACATACTGAACAGAAGTGTATTTTAGAAGTGGTTTGGGCTTTCATTATAACTATATTTCATATCCCTCCGGCTTTGTTCTTTTCTCTAAGAAATACTTACAGACAGAGTAGGAGGAGAAAAGCAACACATTAAAAAGAAGAAAATATCTGAAAATTACCAACTTTATTTTTCTATTGTAGTCTCTTCTCTCAAAAAAACAAAATCTGCCACAGCTTTTTAGGTGGTATTTATGGATAGTTAGACTATAAGTAAATGTTATTTCCTATAAAAAGTAGGCTTTAGTGTTCTAGTAATTTCATGTGGAGGACTGCATTACTGGACTTTATTGGGCTACTGGTTCTGGAGCAAGTATACTCAGCTTGCACAGCAGTCTGCAGTAACTTTGGAAAGGCAACTGTACTTTGAAGGAATAAACAACTTATTTTTTTTTAATCTGTTTGCTTTACAGTTTTTTCCACTCCTTGCCTCCCTATGAAACAATATTCTCCTGGAGATGATTAAGCGAATAGAGTGAAAGTGGAAATTTAGGATAAGGTGTAACGCATGAATCCGATCACCTTTATATAATAAACATGACTAGGCTTACTGAACCGTGAGCAATTAGCCTGATGTTTCTTTTTTGAACATTTTTAATTGACAACTTTATTGTAGATGTTATTTCAGCAAGGAAAGATTTGAGAATGGGAGAAGTCTGACAGGAGACCACAATGTGACACCTGCAAGAGAGGGGTTTTGAAACTAATCCTGTAATTGCGTTTTACAGCAATCACTCCAAGAGAGTTCCTTTGGTGTAACAAGGCTGGGTGCACTGAATTTGTAGGGGAAAAAAAAGAAAGAAAAGTCTGTGGACTGAGGGGAAAAGGGGATAGAGTTTGAGAATATTTTAAAATATAAATTTGCAGATGTAGGCCTTTTGAAGTCATAAACTGATTGGTTTCACAGCAGTATAATAGTCAAATACACTCTTAATACGTGCAGCAAGGAAAAAGAGTTGAAGTAGAGCTTTTAAAATATTTCTGTGAGCTCAGCATCAACAGTCAGTGTACTCAAAGGTAATAGAATTTTAAATGGAAGGTAAATACTAATATACTTGATTGGCATGAAAGAGAGTGGCAAAGCACAGACTCAAAGTTATTCATGTCTGAAAAAATAAGACTAGGCCAAATATGAGACAGAAATGTCATTTTCTCAAATATACTCAAGCATACTCAAAACAGTTTTATGTTTGAAGAAAAGCATGGAGAGGCATGTTCTTCCTGAGAGGAAGATGTCAACCAAAATCAGAATCTTCCCAACACAATAGCAGAGTGCAGGCTGAGAGGATAATGTTCAGCTTTCTCTGGAGGCAGAAAGGAGACTTTTCAGTAGTTCAGGTAGGAGAAGAAGCTAAAGAAATCACAAGTCGTGTTTTGTACACTTCATTCTTTTAAGTTCTTAAAATCAAACCCTAAAAAGCAGCAGAATTTGAGTACAAGGTGAAAATAACATCAGAACAATGTTTGCTGACATGCTACTCCACTGCATACTATGGAGTATTTATGAAATATTTTTTAGCATCTCTTTATGAAAATTAGGCCTATAGAAAAAGACCAAAAGCTACAAAGAGAGAGTAAAAGACATTAAAGGCTGACATTGGACTTCTAAATGTGTATAGGCAACATTAGACAGACCATCCTAATCCATTTCTATTTTTAAATGTCTTCTTTAATAACTTGGTCTTGTCCTTGTTATCTCAATTAAAAGGGCTACATGTAAATTGGTAATCCAAGTAGTACTTGTAAGTCTCTGCACCCGGATGTCACAGCATCCTGATTCTATCAGGCTCATGTCTGTATGTGCATTAGATTCACTCACTTCCTTTTTATGCTTTTGTTGTGAAGGGAAGAAGCATAGACATTTGCAGTGATAGGAAGCCTCAGTACACTCTGTCCACACCTCAGATCTTGATGAATGGAAAACTAAGATTCTGTGACCCACAATGAGATACACTCAGTCACTGCTTTTTCTAGGAGCTGCCATGGTGAGGTGAACGCTATCTGAGGACATCCTTGCCAGAAGCAGCCACGCTACAAATACTAGGAAATAAATTAGTAAACAAATTCTCCAAATAGATCTGAATCTTTAGGTTCTTTATAAGCATCCTTGATGCGTGAATGCTTGGTTTCCCAAGCTCCAGTTATTGAAATAACTGAAATGAGCTGGAGGCAAAAATAAGGGGGAAACGCAGTTCCTCTTGAGCCCACCAGACAGCATGGGTCTTCTTGTCTTGCATCCTTGTCCATACCCCAGTGTGAGTCAGCTAGCTGTCAGGCTCTGTGCATACATCAAGCAGTTCAGTTCTCTGTGGATCAGTCAACACTACTGCAGCACAATGAAGTGCAACACAGAGTTGTCAGCTGCTGTATGACTGCAACACTGCTTTGTGATTGGAATGCTAAAACATGTCTGCTACCTTTTGGAGGATGTCTTCATGTTTGACAAGCATCTTAAGACTACACAGGATATTTCCATTTGAAACACTTTGAAATATTTACTACTGACAGTTTTGGTAACTGTTAACATTTTAACTTCTTCTAATTGATCTCTATAGATTATCAAATTTTTAAATAGTTCAGAGATGACTTTAAGTGTTTGGATTACAATAGTTGTAACAGCAAGAGAAGTGCTTACTTATGTTGGATTTTTTTATTAAACCATAGATTACTTCATTTTCCTACAATGACATAACCTCTGCACAACCTTTCTTTAAAAAAAAGTCAATTATTTGATCAGTCTTTTTCTTTTTTCCCTTCTCAGTTCACTTTCTGTTGGTTACACACTTTGTTTATAGTCAAGCGCTTCATTCAAGGACATGATAGTGAACTACTCAACAACACTTATTCCATTATTTGTTCGTTAAGTGCTAATTCGGGAGATGCAATGTGAAGTATAGCTTTCAACCTTTAACAGTTTCCTCTAAGCTACTTTATCTTACTTTTTTTTGTTATTCATCTCAATGTATTCAGCCTGAAGCTATTTTCATGTTAAATTCCTTAGGAAGGCTTTTTTCAAGTATAAAAGTTCAAATCTCTCTCCGAAAAGCACATGCTATTTACTGTCCTGAAGACTCTGGTGCACCTCTGAAGGAGTGTTCCCATAATGTCTCTCTCCCTGGCAAACTGAACAACCCTTTCGTGAGAGAGGTGACAGCCACGCCTCTGTCTATCATTTTTTCATCAGCAGAAATGTGAAGAAGCCCTTGCTTGTTTCAGAAAACTGCCTTGTGACTGGTGCTCCTGCCAGGTTGTGAAGACAGGATCAAGACCCTTTTTCACGGCTCTGGGGGCACTCCAGGCCTCCCCCTCCTGCCATGGCCCAGGACCCAATGTGAGCCCACCCCTGGGCTGTGAACCCCTGTCCCAGGGCTGCCACAGTAGTGCAAGTACCCAGCACCCCACAGCCCTGCCTTGCTGGGACCACCCACGGACCCATGTCCAGCCTTGGCGTGTCCCCAACCCCAGGCAGGTGATGGATGCCCCAGCTGCCCTTCTCCTCCTGCTCCTGGTCCAGGGGAACCCCTGGCCCCACTGTCCCTCATAACTGCAGCTTTCTCTGGTAATCTCTCCCTTTCCACATTTTGTATCCAATTACACTTATTTCTGTGTTTGCTCTACCTTATTTAAACAGAAAATTCCACAGCAATGAGCAAAGCAGGCAATGCGGCAGCACCACGAATGGCAGTGCATGCTTACCTCCCAGTTCTGCCGCCTTCACCTGCCTTTCCTGCACCTTTATAATTGCTACCTGCATGTCTGGGTGTTGGTTGCTGCCTCTGTTTCCTTTAACTCGTTTTCCCTTAGAAGTGCAAAGGGCCTCTGTACCTCTCTGCACCAGCAAGGAGTCTTGCTGTGCACACATTTTCTATGACTGCTCAGGGAGTTTGTTTTCCCCACCACAGAAGAGCACCGTGCTAACTGCTGCTTTGCACTACATCCACTGGCCAGCTGATGAAAAAATAGTAATGCGGATATTTATTACCTAGGGATTCATCCTGTAGGATCACAAAAGTTGCTTGCAAATTATAGGCCTTGCGCTGCTGGGCTTTCCCATAACCCCTGAAGTTTAATGGCTGTGAAACAGCTTTTTATTTATCTATGCATTTAGTCTACACTAAGCTGTGATTCTCCAAACAACTGTAAATAGACTGGGATTGTATTCCTTGTTAAATGAGAAAATCTGTACCTATTTCAAGAAATTTATTAATAAGTTATTGTGTAAAGAGTGCACTGGGGAAAAACAGGGCTGCTGCTCACAATCAAGATGTTTAATATGGAGCTGAGTTAGGAAGAGTTATTCTAGCCCTTAAATCCAAAACACACAGTGTCTTCAAAGCACTAATTAAAAGCAGCTGAAGGAACAGATAAAGACAGAGCCCCATCGGAAGAGAGTTTTATACTAACTGAACATGAACAGGCTATTTTCTTTTCTGCTTAAACGGGCTCTTATATCTGAACAACCAGATCAAAAGCCAACTGACTGAGAGCCAGTTCAACAGCTTTAGAGGTTTCTGCCATCTGCAGATGAGAGGCTGTCAGGTTTTTTAATCGCAGCACATAGGCTGGAAAAGCAATACATCCCCTAATGACAGCTAGAGTGGAATGACTTGTGGCTTCCTCCTATTACAGCAAAGTGGAATTATGACTCTGAACAACAGGCCATAAAGTATTTTATTATGTGGTCATAAGTGTCACCTTCTGTGAGGAACAGAGTGGTAATTTAGTGCGTTAAATTATCACTTTGTGAAATCACATGTAACAATGAGCTCTGAACTAACTTTAATTGAAATTATTTCAAACTATATGGTGCTTTACTGCAGGTCTGTTTGTGTTTGTGCGCCCACTTGTGAAAAATTAATGTTTAAACTCTATTCACACCTGGAGAGCAAGGAAACCTTGCTCCTGTTGATGCCCATGGTGCCAGAGTTCCACATCCTTCCTGGCAAATAAGGAAATGAATAAAATCTAAGAACAGGAGAGAATATCCCCTCACTGAAACACCTAGAATTTCAGCTAGAAAAGTGCAAGTTACATGAAGTAAATCCCAATGGACTCTTCCATATTACAAAATCTATCTTAACAGTTAGTATATCTGGGTTTTGAGGACGAGCTAAAAAATGAAAGTCAAGACCTCATTACAAAAGTAAGAATTATCCTTTCTCTTTCCCTCTGTCCTTTTGTGACAGTTCTGTGCTAGCTCTCCAGTTCATTGACCAGACATGGATACATTGCCAGAGATTAGAGTTGAGTAAAAATATGGATAATGAAAAAATATTTCATCATGTGTTCAGACTTTTCACAAAATCAAAATAGTTTATCAGGCTTTTTCAGCCAAATGCAGTGAAAATGCTTCATCTACTTCTGCTGCATTTTGTATATACAAAACTCTTATCCTCCAGTGGAAGAATGTAGGTTGTATATATGTGTCCCAAGTCTCTTTGTAATTTAAGCTGAAGACTTAGACAACAAAACTTTCCTAACTCCTCTTCAGTTCCTTCTCGGTTCTCTCAGCTAACAGCTGTAGCAACCCACAGACTGGTTTGTTCTCAGCACTGCAAGGACCATGTTTCATTCTACTGTGATAAACAAGCAAACAAACAAATAAATGGAGTGTGACAAATTTAAATTCTGAGGGATGAAGGGTTGCCATACCTGTTTGAAGCCTGAAATATCTGGCCCCAGGTGTGAAATGTAAATGCCTCTTGGTTTCAAGCTTTGTTCCTCCTGAAAGGTCATTATGCCTACTAAGAAATCTTGTCTCATTTATGATGTGGAGTAGTGCAGAAATGGGCACAGCAAATCATGCTCAAAAGGTCCCTGATGGAATGTTTGTTTGAGCAGCATCCCTATCCTACTTTGTGAGCTATAGAAAAATAAAGGTTTCTACTAACATCTCTGGTTGAGACCTTAGAGTTTGAACACCTGTGACACTATAGACTTCCTACATAAGTGGCAGAGGGAATTGTTCCTCTCTGTCAGAACATTTCCATAAAATCAGAAATGCTGTAAGACTTTTAATCAGCCAGTAGTGAGATCCAAGAAAGGCATCTCACAGGAGTAAACAAGATAATTTTGCTTATGAGTTGATCAAAATGAACCGACAGCTCAATGGGCTGCTGACTAACAAAGAAAGAAAAAGGTGTCCTTGACTGTTATCTCCTTGCCAGATGGTGGAGTCATCCCGGTTGGTCTTAGTGCTGCTCTTACTCATTTCAGTGGCACTAGGGACCTTTGTGCTTACTTCAGCAGAAGCATGCATCTGAGTTCCCACTCTGCTATAGTGCCATCTTTGCTAGCTACAGCTTTTTTTTTTTTTCCAGTGTTCTCAACTGTCTGCTTATTAGCAATGACCATTTCTCTGAGCACTGAATTATAGTAGATACTAATGAGTGCAATCCCTCTCTATTTAATTCCACACCACAAGTTTCACCAAATGCTGAAATGGGACTATTTCTGTTAAAGCATGTCATTCCCCCAATACAGACTCAAAAGCCAAGAACAGACATCAGAACATTCCATCTTAGATGCAGACACAGTTGTAAGGTTGAAAAGGAATTGCTGGGTTGCCACATATTTTCAACATTGTCAGTGTTCCTGGCCAAAAACATTCCATGCTCAGTCATCTTTTCCCCCTAAACTTTTCTAAACAAATTTTATGGATAGTGAGCTCTGTACCTCTCTGTAGAATTTTATTGACTGTGCACACACTGAAAATATATTTCAGCAAATAGACTTCCAGGCTTTTACAAAGGGTTTCCATAAGACAATCCATGCTATTTGGAATTTGGGAACATGAATACTCATCATTACTTCCAAATACACTTATATTAGTTGGAAGATCAAATCCCGTTAGCAAACTCCCTTGTGTTACTCAGGAGCAAATCATGACTGATTTCTCAATACTACTGTCTGTCCAAGAATTACAATTAGGCAGACTTAAATATTTTAAATTAGGACATTAAAATAAATTGGTTATAGCAATACCTATGCCAGATCATAATGTATCATATTTTTCATTTTTTCTTCTTTTTCAACCGTCTCCAGTTCTCAATACAGTCATTGAATGGATAGAATCTCAAGAGACGTTTTTCCTACATTTTACCAGGTCCTACGAGAAGATATTTTTAAGAACCCTGTAACCTTGAACGTGCTCTGAAGAACAAATTCCAACACAAAGAACAACCTGTTTTAAGCTGACTGCAGACTCTATATGGCCTTTCAAAGAATATTGAAAAATTAAAGGATTATGAAATTGTATCACAAATGAGGCAGTTCAAGCAGTATTGTACATGATACTTCTATCTACTTCTCCTATTAAACCACTTGGATCATTTTCCTATGTTTCTTGATCATGTACTTCAAAACATCAGAATGCCGCAGAATATTTGCTGTTCTGGGTCCAATATGATGAGATTGTACAACTGTATGCTTTCTTATAGCACATACTGAAGCCTTTTTTTTTTTTCTCTCTACTTGTTGATTCCCAGTGTCTTGGTACATGAGTGTATTTACATGAACAGTATGTGAGTGCTGAACTGGGGAATGGAATTCTCCCTCATCTCTTTCCCCAGCCTCAATATAATCCACATTTTATGTGATTCTTTCTCCTTCCTTCCTTCCTTTACCCTTCCCTCTGCATAATCACTGCATTCAGTTCCATTATACATATAAAAATTATGTGCTTCACAAAATGAATTAAAAAAATACACTTAACCCATCTCAAGAGATGAGCTAATAAATGTCTATACCAGAATAATGTGAGAATAAGTCTGGTATGCAATTTGAAGTAATAAAACCCCCACATGGTCACAGAATAAGTGAGGCTGGAAGGCATCTCTGGAGATCATCTGAACCAACCCCCCTGCAGGGTCATCTAGAGCAGATTATGCTGGACTGTGCCCAGTTGGGTTTCAAACATCTCCAAGGATGGAAACTCCACATCCTCTTTGGGCAACCAGTTCCAGTGTTTGACTACCCTCAAAGTAGAAAAGGCTTTTCTTGTGTTTAAATTGAATCCCCTACTTTTCACTTTGTACCCTATATTGGGTTTGCATGGCTAGGTTTTGGTAGTGGGAGGGCTTCTGAGAGAAGCTGGGAAGAGGCTTTATTTTCTTGACTTCCTTCTATTCAGTATTTAGGCACATGGATAAGATCCCACCACCACCCTGAGCCTTTTCATTTTGAGGCTGAATATTCTGGGCTCTCAAAGTCTCTTCTGATATGCCAGATGCCTCAGTCCCTTACTCATATTCCTGGCCCTTCACTGGATTCACTCCAACATGTCAATTTCTTGCTTGAACTGAAGATCCTGGAACTGGACCCAACAGTTCAGATGTGTTTCACCAGTACTGGGAAAAGGGGAAGGATCTGCTCCCTTAACCTGCTGGCAGTCCTTCTCCTAAGGCAACCCAAGATGCAGTTGTGTTGAAATATTACCACTCTAGACCTGTTTACAAACACAATATATTTTAAGACACAATATTTAAAAGGATGTATTTCAAGGCATACATATTTGCCCTTCATATATGCTGTTAGAATAAGTGTATAAGCATTTGTCCTATCTCAATGATACCTAATTTTGTGGGAAGTTTTCTTCACAGCCTTTGGCAATAATTCAGACTTTAGGATATAAAGATATGAATAAGAACTCTGGCATTATTATAGCACAAATGGCATTTCTAAGTTATGGTCTGGATGTGATTTTGTAAGAGTTTTTTGCAAGGTTATAGACTGTGTAGAAATGTCCCCTCCTGTCTCCTGCAAAAATAGCTGTTAAACACAGGATATGATTTCTAATCAATAATCCATTTGTATTTGGATTTAAGTCTCTATATCTGATTTAGAAGCCCAAAAATTTATGTTTTAATGTAAATATTTCCAAGTTATTCAAACTTTAATTTACATTAGAATTTTGAGATCCTATATTATCCTTTATTGTATAAAAATAACACATCATAGTATTTAATTGCTGGAAAATAAATTCCTGATAACATCAGTTACAAACTTTCAAATAGCATATTAATATAACTAAACATTAGAAGAAAAGCCTGACATTAACTGTAGATTTGAAAAAACAATGATCACATCAAATTCTATTATTGAAGAGCTGATATTTTAAAGGATAAGCTTTTTTTTTTTTTTTTTATTCTTGCCATCAATAAATACCCAGCTGGTCATTATCTGGTGGTAAGCAACATTCTGAAGAGGTTTGTAGTTTACACTTAATTTTCTGATTACATCTGACTTTTCATAGAGACTACATAAAAATAGCAGGAAACAAATTTTGGAATACAAAAAAGTGAAAGGATTGATTTCACAGAACAGGAAAAGATAAATGTTAATGAATAAACATGTGTTTTCATGAGTGAACTCGCTTTAAATGAGCTTGATGTTGAGAAATATGGGAACTGGGAACTGGGAATGAAATTAGGCCAAAAATGAAAAGTCCAAAGATGCTAACAGAAAAATAAAATTATGAGGGCCTGTCTAGCACAAATAACCTGAAATCATTTCTGTTCCTGGGTATATCATCAAATTGCTTTGTAATCATAACCTTTCCACACAGCAGCTTCTCCATCTGCAAAAAGGTGGTATATCCTTTGAACATTTACTGCACACTTTGAGATATGTTGATGCTACATAAATGTGAAATACTAGTATAGCCAGCACTGCAGCAGTAGCTGAGATTTTTCAAATCACATCATAAGTGTCACAAGCACAGGAATAACTGTGCCAACTATGACCAGTATTGCTTTGCTCCTCATGCAATTTGCTGAACTGTTCAGTCTGTTGGAAATATTCAAATATAGGACTATAGCACTATTTGAATTTCCCCACCAAAAGTTGTCAAATCTTTATTACAAAAAATAATCCAGTAATTTATATTGCAATGCATTGAATAAAATCCACAGATCCCTTCAATATACAGTAATTACTCTTTTAAGTTACTTTGAATAATTATTTCATTCCATTTAGAGTTCATATTTATATATTTTCATACATAAATATTATACAAATATTATTTTAATGCATTGATTCATATATATGTAGGTTGTATATACAGAGACACACATATATATAAAATCCTGAATATAGAATTCCTGCTTATCTCTTTGCACACAGTTCTAGCAGTGAGGCAGAGACATAAAAGTATTTGAGACAGCTTTTCTTGGTAGTGACACCAGTTTTATTATGTCATTGTAAGTAATTGTAAAAAACCAAACCTTACAAAACAAGAAGAAACCCCTATGTACTAAGTCAACCTTCTTATTTGCCAAACTTAGAAAAAAAAAAGAGTTCAAAAGAATAAGCGATGGGAGTATGAGGGGATATGAGAATTACATTGATATTAAAAAAAACCTCTTCTGTTTCTGTTTTTTCTTTTCCTTTTCCCTTCTCAGTGTCTCTCATTATTTTCTCATTGTTTCTCTGACTTACTCTTTCTCCCACAAATCTCTCCACGTATTATTTCTCTAAGTCTTCCATATCTCTATTCACCTTCCTGTTTTGAATGTAAGGACAGCTGTTTTCTTTTTATTCCTAGGTTTATTAGAATTCTGTATTCTCTGTGGCTTTCTAATTTCTCCACCTTCCCTATGAAAGTTCAGCTTACATGCCAAGACACCAGTGTTGATATCCCAATGTTAATGTTAACATGAAATATTTGGTATAGTATCTACAATTCAGATGGGCTCTGTCCATTTCTAGTTTTAACCAATGAAACTTTTACGGTACCTTTCATAAGAAGTTGATTAGGAGAGAAAAAGCATCAGCCAGCTATTGTCTCCTGACTTTGGAGTTACTGAGTGCATTACTTCTTATCATTTGAAGCTAGTTAGGATTGTTCTTGAGGGCTGAAATTATTATAATTATGTTACAAGACCACTACCAATTGGTCATTAAGGTGAAGTCTGTACTTTAAGAGGCTGGTGGAGCATTTGATTCATACATTACCTATTAGGTAGCTGCTGCAGCCAGGAATGGCTATTAGATCTTTTTTTTGAAAAAAAACCCAACAACACAAAACCAAAAACAAAAACCCAAACATCTAAAAAAACACAACCCAAACCAACAGTAACATGAGAATACCATTAATTAATATTAGAAACTAGTACTGGAGTATATATTCATTTCTATTTTTTGGACAGACAATGTCTAGAAGGCTAAATGGTATTAAAACTTCTTTAATCATTTTTGGGTGGGTGAGACTGTTTTATGCAGAATCCAACAACACTCAATAAGTAGTTCCTAACAAATTCACATTGTTTCCTGTCTGTATGTATGCACAGAGGTTGCTCCTTCTTACATATATATCTACTCCATTTCCAGGAATAGGTAGGATACGGGTACTTAATAAACAAACAAAGACCTAAGAAAGTCTATGGCCTGATAGTCATAAAATAACTTAATAAAATCTAGCTCAGAATCACAGTATGTCTCTTCACGGAAAAAGACAGAAATACCAAGCTTTTCCCTTTTCTTGAGGATAGTTAAGGTATCTGTGTAGCATGTATAGGCAGCATTTTGTCAGTGGCCAAATATTGCAACAACGCCACATTTTTTTCACAGAAATCACCCTTTGGAAAATAACCAGCCCCAGTAACTCATGCTGGGCAAATTCCAACACCATCAGCTCAAGCACATCCTTGCTCACAGCCCTCGTGAAGAGCTCTGCGCAGCCAGCTTGGTTTGTCCTCTTTGTGCCAGCGATTCCCCTCCCAAACCTGACTCTTTGGGCCATGTGGCTCCAGCCTTGTGAGTGAAGAGCAGCAGCATGCAGCTGCTATCCCAGTCCCTTTTAAACTGTGCTTCATTAGAAGAGCTAATAAGAGGAATTGTGTGATGTTGGTATTCAGCATTGCCCCATCTGAGAAGAAGAATAATCACTTCGGACAGAGAAGCATGTTGCCTGTGTCAAACAAGCCAATTGTATTGTTTCACTTGAATACTATCATATCTCAATGAAGCTGGGTAGTAATGGAGCTAAAGTCCACAAAAGACTCATTCTGTTGTGAGGAATGAAAGGGGAAGGAGAAATAGTGCAAGCAGGAGTTGCAATGCTGGGCTTACACACTTGACAGCAGGCATATGGAAGAAAAGAAAGCATTTCAAGAATCCTGAAAAAAAATTGAACCACAGGAACCTGAGTTCTGTCTACAGCACAGTGATAACTAGTTGAGAGCACACAGCTACTGAACTATGGTGACTATTAATTCTGCCAAGAAACAGGGAGCAACCAGTGCAAGTAAATTAAATTGAAGCAAATGGATGCATGCTACAAATGGGGCAATTTGTCCAAAAGGTTTTTGAAAAATGTTAATGAAGATTTTCTGCAGGGTAAGCCAGTATAATTGTACTGCACTGTATATTGATTACACAAGAGAAGAAATCTATGCCTAGACTTCATACTGATAATACCTTGTCAAGAAGGGCTAAATGTCGTTTCTTGGACTATTTATATTGGAAATTGAAGTACTGCTGCTATTTTTCATGCTTCTTTTCTTATTTTTTCATTATGAATTTGAGACAGTAGTCAGATATAATCTGTAAACATCACCTATGCTGCTGGTTGATTTTACAAACAAAATTATATATCATTGTCAAGATATAGCCTTAATAGCTGGAGAAACTTAAGCCATGTAAAATCACCAGATCTTCAGTGGTAAATGAAAATTATACTCCTCCACTTTCTAAAAGTATTTATTTAAAGCAAGTGAAGGAAAAAAAAACCAAAACCAAAACAAAACATCAAAAAAAACAAAGCACAGTATTAACCGTATTTGGGGTTACAAAGTTTTTCTAAAACAGAGCTCAGCATTAATCTGTTTGAAATACTCTTATCTTTTGTTTCTTTGAAGACCATTAGTTCTTTTCTGTTAGAATATTCTGCTTTTATACCGTATGGAAAGGAAAAGAGAGGAAGGACTGAGCATAGGTACACTGTGTTTAGAATAAAGAGGCTTGTGATCGGTGAGTGAATTGCAATATTTAAACTGGTCAACTACCATTGCATCTGCTCCCAATCAAGGTCCAAGATACATATGTTTATCCCATCTAGACATTTAAGTGACAAAGTACAACATTTGGTGCGAGACTTCTTACACTAAAACATGCCCATGAGTCACCAAAATTCCAGATGACGGTTAGGCTCCTTTCTCAAGTACCAAGAGACAACATATTGGTCTGAGAGGAAGATATTGTGTCTTCAAGGAAATAAAATAATTTTTATTATAATGAAGATATATGGCCAGCCTATGATTTCAACAATGAGGAAACAGGGCTATTCTCAGAAAAATTAAAATCTATCTGACCTTCTGGGGCACTTCAAAGTAGAAATTGGCTTAAAAATTAAGACATTCCACTAAGACGAAGTATTATGCTGATGAAGGATCTGTGGCAGGAAGGACCTAAGAGATAGACTCGTCAGGACAGAACAGCATCTGTATCTGAATGAAACATCTTCTGATCTAACAGGAAGAACATGTAGATTAAGCAAATTTTCTTTCACTTTCTGTCATCCTACAAAAACATCAATAACTTACATGTTTTGTAACAGTGACACTGCAATAAGAGTTATTTGCATTTTACCTTAACCTAAGGTAAATGCTACTTAAATCAATAACAGCAAAAACTCCATACCAAACACAGTGGTAAATCCATAAATTGAGCATAAAATGTCTTGAATACCCAGTTCTCCAGCACATTCATTCATTCATTGAAAAGGCTGCAGTGTAGCCATAGTTCAATACAGGGGAGGATCTAATGCTACAGTCTTCAAGAAGGTGTGCCTTCTAGTGAAAAATAACATCCAGGAAGACTCTTTAGCATACAGTGAGAGATCAGAGTGGAAACTTGAACTGCAAGGGTTGCCAGGGCACATACGTGCTGTGCCTCTAAATCTCTGGACCCCTTTACCTCATGTGCTGGCAGAGGTGAAAGAAAACACTGAAGTTCTGCTGCTTTTCCAAATGCATTATACGCATTCTTCATGCAACCATTAGAAACTTTTCACAGGTTATTTTTTGGTGAAGGTTGAGGGGACGGTTCTGTATATGGCATGAATAGAAGAGTGTCAAACAAGATCTCCAGTCAACAGCTCAAATGAAACCACTTATTTTCTACTGACACACCTAAGATAGGGTAGATTCCTCATTCAATTAATGAGAAATGCTCACCTGTGACTACTCTAGTCAGTCACTTATTAGGTAGGCTTTATGGGAAATTTTTAGCTTAAAATAGAAGCTCTTAAGCAATGATGTGTACTCATAAAGTTCAGCTCAGATAAGTACTAAACTCTGGGTACACTTCAGAGTTTCCTGTAGCTGCTTCTATGGGCACTGTTATTGAATGATGATCAGGAAGATAAAAATGTGAGGAATTTCAGTAAGGACAAATGAATCTTTTTTTGATTTTGAAGCCTGAATTTAATAGCTGCTTCATCATTCACATTTTCTGGAAGAGGTTCTACATCATTCAGTCATAATAAGGCTCTTAATAAAGGACTAGATTAGAAGTTGACATTGTATAACCCAACCTGAACAGAGTGCAGTGACTGGACATAAACATGTGCAAGTCAAATTGGAAGAAAAAAGATGATGGATGTTAATCTTAATATAAATTAGCCCTGGAAAAGAAATAGACTTTATGATGAAGTTGATTGACAACAATGGAAGAAAGCACAGTGAACAGAATTATACATTACTTCTTTTTCAGCTAGACTTTAAGACGATTTCAGCAAAGGTAATGAACAAAGACAGAAAGCTGCAGCTTGTTTATTAAATGCAATTGAAGCAAAAGCTCCAAGTTTGATACTTATAGTACAATAAAATTCTGCATATTTGAGACTTAGCTTGCAGGTTGTCCTGTAACAAATACAGTGCAAGAACTGAGCAGAGAATAGAAAATAGAGATCATGCAGCTGGTAAGAACAGAGAAGCAATGCATGGAAGGGGAACATTACAGGATGTCATTTAATTGATTTAATTTATAATAAAACTGAGCAGACATGGTGTAAGCCAAAAATGTAGGAGCCAAACAAACAGATAACTGTAGAATGTATCATACAGTAGCAACTACAAATGAGTTTTGCTGGTGAGAAAATGCTCTATATTGAGCAATACTGCAAAATGGGAAGGAAGAACTAAAAAAGGAAGAACAGCCTTCTGTACTAAAAATATGGCCTTTTACCTTCTTTCTCCTGGTCCATTAGACTAGAACATTTAGAGTATTATAAACTATTATTTCCATGCTAATTCTTCATGTAAAGACAAAAGTATCCATACATACTGAGTGAAAGTACCAGAAAGGATATAATTCATCACTAGAGAGACAGCTACTTCGAATTTTCATTATGTAAGCAAAGTATTTGTTTCTTACTTTGCTCAGTTTGTACCTTTAAAACAAATGTATCATGAGTCCTCCACAGATTCTGGTCCAAATAGACAGGAAGTACAGCAGTAACTTGTGGAAGAGGAGAAAACCTTTAGAGATGTGAAAGAAAGTATTTGGGAACTAATAAGTAACATAGAGTGGTCAACGATATGACTTCATTCTGCACTCCTAAGATGGTTTAGGGTTTGTGCTCTATTTTTGTTGTGAAGATGACTCATCTAGAAGAAACTGAAAAACATATCTTCTCATACAAACTGTGTCCCAATCACTGAAACTCAAGCCCACATTAAGAGATGCAGCAAGCTAGGACATAGTGATTCCTCTTCTTGCAGGAGATGAGGTCTATAGCAAAGATACTTCAGGACAGCATGCTGAGGCTTGTGAGTGCAATAGGACACACAGAGTAATCAGATGACTCAGACGAGAGAAAATAGACACATTATGCTGTTGAAGGCTCTCTGGCAGAAAGGATCTATCGGATTTAAACTAATGCATAGGGTTATTCACAAAGAGGAAGCTTTGACTGCCAGGTTGTCAGGGGAGAACAGCAAATCTCTGAATGAGAGGTCTTCTGATTCAACAGGGAGCCTGTGTTGAATCGGACTGGCAAGGTAAAGATATGGCAGAACACAGACGCAGCAATACAGTGGACTGCACAAAAAAAATTGTGGTGGAGTCTTAGAGAAAAATGAGAGCAAATCTAAAAAAAAATATTAAAACCAAGAAAAAAATGGAAAAGTTTAATATGTCTGCCATTACAAAAAGAGCCCATCTACAGTTTGTATGGTCCTTAGAAAGTTTGGCTGGTAGCATATGCAGTGAAAAATACTACAGCAATTAAGCAAACTCAGTTGAGACAGAGGAAAATGTGAAATGAAAAAAAAAAATGAAAGGCAGACAAAGAGGTGCTCCAAAGTTTGCTTCAGTTTTACTCCGGTTTTGTGTTTCAAACTCTACAGCTAAAGTGTGCTATCTCCCAGCAATGACGAGAGCATCCAGATTTATGGGAGCAGAAGCAGCTCTGATTGCTCGGTCACACGATGTAACTAGGACCCCAGCATCTCTCAGACTCACAAATGAAAGCAAATAGATGTCATAGCCTTGCCGATTCCTAGGGCATCAATGTACTGTACTGAGATAATTCTATGTTCACACAAGGTAATACAAAATGAAAATGCTTAGTTGCAAGTAGTTTACAAATGAGCCACATGGAAGAAAGGTATTCAATAAAGAATTTTCCTAGTCCAAGGCCCACTGAAGTCAATGGCAGTCTGAACCTGGCTGTAGACAAAAAAATATATATAGTATTTTTCTGAGTGATGCATCCAGTTTGTGAATACATAGGCCACTCTTTAAAAAAAATTTGGTAGTTCGATAACTGCCAATTTAAGACAATATGGATATTATGACTCTTGGTGATAGTTAGATTTCGGGGCCAGACACAATCATGTTGATTTGTAGACAATGATGTAAACTAGAAGTAAATAGGTATGACTCAGGGCCACCAGTAATTGCATCAAGGTTTGAGAAGCAAATCTTTCTCAGTATACAATACTGAGAAATTAGTGATTTTTTTTCTTTGTTTGTTTATGAACAGGACATAGGAATTGATGGGTGTATCAACATGATCAATGACTGTTACACAACAGAGATATAGTGTTTCTGTTCAAAATACAAATGTTCCCTCAGATTTGATAAAGTCTCTACCTCTTGCCACTTGATTTTGACCAAAGCTTTCAAATGAAATGTGTGCAACTTTCTATCCGGTCTCTCAAATATTAGCAAATATTAAATAAACTTCATGTTAGAGTATTTATCTTCATCCATATGTCCAATGCTTAACTAATTTAGATATCTGAAATTATATTTCTGAGGGATTAATAAAGTTAAATGCTTGTTTAATTGCTTTTTAAAAATAGATTATGCAAAGAAATAACTTAAGAAGATTTTACAGTGGTGATAACTTTGCCACTGTATCGTTAACATATAGTAGTAGGAATTTGCAAAAAAATATTAATTTAAGAATAGAACTGGTTACTACAAAGAAAATGATCTGGCAGATCAAGTAGGGAAAATGCTATAAGGAACAATTCTGCAACCACTCACCAGCAGTGCGAGACGTAATCTAGTAACATTTCAAAAGTCAAGCATGCAGTAAAGTCTCATTTTGCAGACATGTCTCAGTTTCAAGAAAAATCATAAAACCCAGTCCTCTGCAGGATTTTTTAATATGATCACTAAAAAAAAATATCCCTGGCAAGGTGATAATATTTAGCTAAACTTCTCTGAAAAAACATTCATGAAACTCAGTCTAAGACTGCTAGTCTTCCTGACTCCAAGATTTCTCTAAGATGCAGTTAATTTCTTCCATCAGCTACGAAACACCTTTATGCCATTCTACCCACTAATATCTAATAACTTTGTGAAACATACCCTTTCCTGAATATTCAATATTCATAGCATAAACTCAAGGATGTTATTATTATCATTCTCTTCATCTTTACCAACAACTTTACTTTCAATAACGAACGTGGCCTCTAGCTAACAGGCACAAAACTAGGCCAGCATTTTAATATGCCACCTTGGAGAGATTTAAAATAGTTCAGTTGCCAAGTTGATATGATACCTAAAATACACATATGACTTATTCTCATCTGGGTTAGAAAGTGTCATGGTTTACTGCCAACCAGTAACTAAGCACCATGCAGCTGCTCGCTCACTCACCCCTGGTGGGATGGGAGAGAGAATCAGAAGGGTAAAAGTGAGAAAAATCGTGGTTTAGATAAAGACACTTTGATAAGTAAAGCAAAAGCCAAACACACAAGTAAAGCAGAACAAGGAATTAATTCACTGCTCCACAGCAGCAGGCAGGTGTTAAGTCATCTCCAGGAAACTAAGGCTCCATCACATGTAACGGTTACTTTGGAAGACGTCATCACTCTGAATGTCCCCTCCTTCCTTCTTCTTCTCCCAGATTTATAATGAGCATGATGTCATATGGTGTGGAATACTGCTTTGGTCAGTTGGGGTCATCTGTCCCGGCTGTGCCCCCTTCCAAAACTTCTTGTGCACCCCCAGGCTACTTGCTGGTGGGGTGGTGTGAGAAGCAGAAAAGGCCTTGACTCAGCGTAAGCACTGCTCAGCAGTAACTAAAACATCCCTGTGTTATGAATGTTGTTTTCAGCACAAATCCAAAACACAACCTCATATTAGCTGCTATAAAGAAAATTAACTTTATCCCAGCCAAGACCAGCACAGAAACAGCCTACTGTCCTACTGATCTCCAAAACACAACCAATGACCCTTTATCAAACTGTTTTTGTAATATCACAATGACAAAGTTACTTGCCTACACCACACTCATCATAAATAAGTGGCATTTTACAAACTACAACATGCAGAAAACTCAAAGCCCAACCTATCTCCTCACCCTTATAAAGCCAGCAAACATCTTAATCAAGCCAAAATAAGCTGCAAAGCACCACCAGCAAACCAGATCACATCTTGTTTCCTCTGAGGGAAACACATGAGGTACAGACCTCCACAATCTAAAAAAGGTCATACCTAGGAGGAGCATTGCACCAGAGAATTAGATTAATATTTTAAAGCTATTTTACTGTTTAGAACCACATTAGATTTTAATTCAACACAAGAAGAATCCCATATCACACTCCTGCTGCTCCCCTAGTCACACACCAGAATCTGCACTGGAAAATGAATTCTTCCAACAGCATTGTCACTAAATTCATTTTTTGAAACAAGCTCTCCAGAGTCTGATGTGCACTGAATTAATCCAGGTTGTGCCTCTAGTAATAATTTAAGTTTGCCAAAGATCTCTACAACCACCACAAAAATACTCCCTGCAGCAGAGCCATCAAAATCCTCAGATTCTGTACTTTCATTTCTTGAAGGATATTATATTTCATCCAGTGTACTCAGTACCTTTACTGAAATTATACGTGTGGAAATAAACAACCATTATGCACCAGAATAAACTCATACAGACAATCAATAAAGGATGGAATGACCCAGCTACCAGTAGGGGGAAAATGTTTCTAAAGAGATAATTTATTGATGAACTCAGTCTAAATCTTGACAAAATAACTTACAAAGATGAACTCTGGAACTATGTTCATAATTTTATGAAAGAGCAAAAATCATGGACTCAGTAGGAATACTGGTTCTAGGACATACATAATCTCCCCCCTCCCCAAACACACAGACACACGCATGCACAGTGTGCAGCTAACCTGTATTTTAGCTGTCTCTTTCTCCAATTCTCTGGCAGATAGCTATCCTATCTCCCCCACTCCCATGTTAAGATCCCCTTTTCTCTCTTTTCTCTCAGATGGTCTTGCTGATATAATATCTAATTAAATCTAAATCAGTTTGTTCTCAAATTGTATTTATCTTTGAGGTTTGCTTTTTGTACTTCAGACCTGAAAAGCCTGCATGCCCAAATGCTTGGTTTGCTCCATATAATGTCTAATTACAAATTTTGCCTGGTGAGAACAACTTCTTTTGTCTCCAAAACTTTTCAATTTTAAATGACCCTTTTCAAAACTGAAGAACAAATCTCTGATAACTAATATATTTTAGGTGTCTAAATATATTGTTACCCATTCTTTACCTGATCCATCTCAGTATCTCATTCCCTGCTTGTTGATAAAAGTATACTGAGCATTGACGGCTGATAAACCACTCTATAAAGGTCTTGAAATTAAAAGGGGCTTATTGTTATTTTCTAAGATTACTTCTTTTTAACAGATGGCATAGTGCATTGCCTCTTCATTCCTGCAAAACAAGATGTTTTCGTTTGAGTTGTAGTATATTTTTAGGTACCTGTCATGTGATGACTGTGGTCTATTTTATCTAACCCTGGCTACTTAAAAATAGGGCACATAGTCTAAATTAGTCATGTAGGCTCCCGTCTGGCTTCTGTGGGCTCTATACTCACTGGTATTACAAACTTCTTCAGAAGGTCAAAGACTCACGTTACAAATATTTCACTGTATTTACTGATCTGAATATGCCAGTGTCAGACTTCAACTTTTATGTAAGCCCTTTACCACATTATTTTTTAAAATTTTATTGTGAAGAAATTTCGATGTAGTATGCTGATAATACAATTGTTTTTCTTTTATTGGACACCAAACCTTTGTTATGCTCAGCTAGAACACTAGCAGTCTCATCTAGATGTCTGGAATCCTAAAGTTTTTACAATAACTTTCAAACTGAGTTCATAGATTCAATAAAGTAATTATTTTTCTTCATTAAGAACACTGACCAGATGGATATATTAATGAATTAATACTTTTAAAACCTCTAGAAATCTTTGTTCAAACATCAGTAAATAGCAACTTGGGAAAAAAAAAAAAAGTGCTACACCCTTTATTAAATAATAGTTTTGTTCTGTTCAATCAGTGAGAGTTTGTCTTTTTTTAATGGTACTTCATCCTGCTTAGAAGTATGTTGCGGGGTCCTTATCAATTAACTATTTCTAACGATCATTCCTGGTCTATTCTGCAGACTTCCTACTTCCTCATGCTATAAAAGTGATATTGGCAAATATCCATTTTACTCATTCGTTGGAATAGAGGAAGAATAATTGTTTAACTCCTGATATGGGTCACATTTTTTATCATTATTCGCAATAAATCAGCTGCATAAGACGTAGAACAGACTCCTGTCCTACCCTAGGGAAAAATTTGCATTTCATTAAAGCTATCGACTTAAACTAATCCATTCTAATAATGGTTGCCCTCCTAAACACAGTGGAACAAGAAAGTCTCACTCATGCAGTCAATACAGCTGCACAGAAGTGTTTATATACCAAGGAGTTAAACAGAAGGGTGATCAATTTTCTGCAGTAAAAGTCTTGATTTACACCGATTCAAAACTTTAGCTCTACATTGGAAATCTAGAACAAATACTGCAGTGAATACTGTAAGAAATTCTGATACACGTTGTTCATTCACAATCAGTTTATCTTTTTCCCTTGAGATTTTATACTCATTTCACCTTTTTGTCTATTTTTCATTTTAAAGGTCTGGTGGAGAAAAAATGAAGCCATGAGACATAGCTCTGCCACAGACTGACCAAAATGACTATACTCAGCATTTTAATGTACCACCTCAGCAGATCAAAGTGTTCTTTCTATGCTTCCTTGTCTTTTGCACAAAAATTAATTTTGCTACAATTGTGTAATTAATGTTTGCAAAATATGCAGCAAGGGCCTACCTATATTTGTACACATAACTTTTTATTAAAGTTGATGGAATTAGATTACCATACCTAATGGGAGTGTTACATATTTGGTATTTAACTGCTGATCTGTGTGCCAGCTATCTCTTTTTGTCAATAAAACAAACAGCAGAATATTTTGGTTGATAACTTTTCAGCTAAAGGCACTTAGATGAAGCAATAAAGCTGCCAAGCCCACAGGTTTACACAGTTTAAACCACCTGAGTTCTTTCCTGCTTCTCACTCGACCACAGGTGTGATTCATTTAACTTGAGGACATTGCTCCTGCTCTTTTTTATAGGATCAAGTTCAAGTATACAGTCAAGATCTTTCTTTTTCTTCACTTCCTTTCTTTGAATGAGGTGGTATGGAGTAACTTCAAAGAATAGACTGAACTGAAAAGCAGATGATTTTTTCACTTGTATAACCTATAAGGAAGGTACACAGATTTTTGCTTTTTCACCCTGTTCCTTCCCCATTAGATGGAAAAAATACACATGGGACCAGTCTTGACAAATTTGCGTATTGTAGATGCCTTTTGACTGTACATTAAAACTTTTGAGCACTCATCTAAATAAAATAAAATCCTCATTATAACTCACACACTAGACTGTATTGTCTATGCAAGTTTACAGCTAGACTTGGAGAAAACAACACTTTTCTAACAGGTAGTAATTGCATTACTATATGGTATTATGAAGTGATTTTTACTGGCGGTAACAAAAAGTGGTGATTATTTTGACCTAAACTGGTTGAGACTTCTTAAGAGCTAATTATAACAATGTGACTGATTTAATTTAATTCTTTGTCTCAATTTCCATTCATATATTCACCTAATTCCTGTGATTGTTCATCAAAACAGTAAAAAGTAGATCTGAATTAGCATTATAAGCCACCTCCCATGAAAGTCTTGCCAAAAGAATGTGGTGTAGGAAGCCTACACAAAAAGCAGCACTTAGATTAGCTGTCTCTGGGGGTGCTGTATCTGATACTGAGGGCCATTCTGGTCCTTGCAGCTATGTGTATTTCAGTGAACACAGAAGAAACATATAGCTGGGGTTGGTTACCTTTGCTGCACAATGGATCCCAGTACAGCAATGGTTCAGCTGATGCTTGTCCAAGCTGATATAGTAGTGTAGCATTTCCAATGTTTGCAAAAATTAGCGAGACCTGGACAGTGTCTCCCTTACCCCCAGGAATTTAGCTGCTTCCTCTAACGCAGTGGCTCCCAGTCCTTGCAGAACTCTTGCCAGCACAGGGTAACTGTTTGCCTGTGCAGGGCTATGATATCAGTCACTAACTAAATGAAAGTAATTTCCTGTAAGACAGCAGCTTCCAATTTGTGCCACAGTTTATGCAGGTATTCAGCAGTAAGCCAAATGCCTTGGGCAGTCATTTCAGGCTTTGCCATTGAGGATGAACCAAAAGAAGCAGCAGTACCGTGCTACTTCGGACTTAAATGTGGCAACACCTCCTGATGCCCTGGCCCATGACAGCTCAGCTTCAGAAGAGCTTGCAGCTCAGGTACAGAATTTTTCAGACATGTGTGGCATTTCTTATTGCTATGATAGCCTGTTCTATTCAGTGACAGTTTCTCCATTTAATTAACTTCTGAGCCATTCCCAAAAGTTAGTCGATGTAGATATTTAACATGTTGTTGCATTTATATAGGAGCTCAGGTGTACTCTGAGGTTTAACAAAACATGGAGCATGGCAGTGTGGAGGTGGAAGAGAATTCTTGCCGAAAAAATACACACACACACACTCTTGAAGCTGCAGCTGCACAGCCCTGTGCTCACTGCCTACTTGCTGTCCCTCACATAAGATTCAGTATGTTGCTGTGACTGGCTAATTCAGGACACCGTATAACAAATTAATCTAAAGGTCTTTACACTCACCAGTTAGATTTTATCCCAGAATGGATGAGAAGTACTTTCAAGGTCATGTTCAGCAGAGAGATGGTATAAGAAATTCTTCTTGTTCCTCTCAGCTATTTGTCTCCCAGAGCAGATCTAGTAATTCCCTTCACTGATAAATCTAAATTTGCTTGTCCTCTCACTGAAGTGTTTTTCTTCATTATACCATCTTTTTTTTTAGCAGATTAATAACCTCAGTAGTGACAGCTTAACTGTATAACCTTGTATTATTTCATGCTATTGATAGGGAATGGACAGTTTTTTCTTCACTTTTGTACATTTTCACATCTCTCCAGTTGTAACCTGGGGGTTCAGTTACAGTTTACTCATAGCATTTAAGTCAGGCCTAGTCAATATTCACTGGGTTCTACTAGATACATTTATTCAGGTTTGTTATTGCAGAGCTCTGCTGGGTATATTTACCTGAGTCTGCAAAGCCAGCTAGAGTCTTTATGGTTGGGAGCCATGTGCTGCCCTTATGTGCAGCAGCTGCTCTCTGAGTTGTTTGTTTGTTTGCTTCCCCTGATTAAAAATAAAGGTCATCTGAGTCCTCATTGAAACCTTCCATTTTAATGAGAAGGAATGAAGTGGAAACTCTTCTGTCAGGGACAGAGAGCAGTGAAGGAGTGATCATTAGTGCTAGTTTAGCTCTTGTTGCATATTTCTTGTTTTTGAACAGGCATAATCCTGTTACTTATTGCACTTTTGCTGACTGTATGAGGACTATCTTTTGCATTGATGCAATGGCTAATTGTTTGAACATTACTAGTTTGGGTTGTTATTGCATATTCTAAAGTAACCCAGTACTCCTATATCTAGGAATGCCCATGTAAGCCTGCCTTCTTGTCCCCACATATCCTAAGGAAAAATTGAAGAAAGGTGTGTAGCTCGCATGTACAAGAGTAAAAGGTGGTAACCAATAATCAAGTATGTGTATTTATATGGAACACATTCAACTCAAATATCTGCAAAATGAGCGCTGATGTGAATAAAATAAAAACCCATAAATAAGCACAGGACCATTGGTAGGTCTTACTGTACCAGGGGAGCTCTGTAATTCATGAGTGTAAATCAATTGATACTGTTCAAAGCCAGAACCCAGTATAGTGGATCAACGTGCACAGTTAATTATCAGCTAGGGGCCTATTCCTCTAATTAGGCTTTCCTCCACTTTCAGTTCATGTACCAGCTTTATTGATGACAGCAAAAAGTTGATGTATGTTTAGGAAAAAAAAAAAAGAGGAAGAAGGGGAAATGAGCTAATCGCTAATCAGGCACCAAGCAAGGACTTTGCCCTGCTTTCATCTGAGAAATGTCTGAAGGGATCTTTTTTTTCATGCCACTTTAAAAGAGTATCCAAGGATACTTAAAGTCTGCCTCAGGATAAAGTATGTCCTGAAGTCAGATGAGAGAGATCTTCTACTGAAGCCACCCTGTTGTTTTAATATATTCATATTCTGAGATTTAGTTGTGCAACTGAACCACTTCAAAGGTGACTGAGGGATATTGGCAAAGAAAGAATTACGCTAACGAAGGCCTGTGTAATAGAGACATTAATCAGAATTTTAGTCCCTTCCTGATTAGGGAATAAGAAGACAAAGATTTGAGATAAACTGCATACATGAAAAAGAATATCTGACATTGTTGTCTAATAATATGATCAAAGGAAAAATTAGCAGAGGTGATCAAAACTCAGTGTCTTTGTAGAGCCTGCCTGTTTTTGACTGCAGTCTCCTGCCCTCCTGCTTCAGATGAAAAGCAGGTGGAAGAGCAATAATTGATAAGCTTGTTTTTGAAGCACTTATTTAGCAGTGACCAACAGTTCAGGTTTAACTAAACACATGTAGAGGGAATGGTGAAAGAGACTCAAATTTTTCAGTTGTATTTCTTACTAAATGCCACTGAAGTCAGTGTAACAGGCTTTGTACATGTGTATCTGCATGTTTTGACATTAAAGATAAAATCCAATAAAGTAGTGGAAGCAAGACAACAATAGAAGTTGTTTAATTTTTAAGAAAATACAGGAAACTTTGTCTTTAAATTCTCCAGAACAGGAGGCTGGAGAATAAGTAATAACTTTTGCTGCTTGGGGTGTTTGCAGTAACATCCTGTTTGTTACTAACAAAGACAACGGGCACAGCAGTGAGTGAAATTCCCAAACTTAGAAGTTAGTATTGTCTGAGAGACTTACTGGAGTTTACTTGTCTGCATTAAGATTGATTTTTAGGCTGATCAATCATATCTACCACTAATACATCTTGCCACCTGTACTTTAATTATATTAGCTAAGTAGACTAAGACCTGTTGTAACTTTTGGTTTTTTTCTTAATTTTTTTTATAAATATGGTAGTAGGGAAAAATACAGATATGCTGACAACATAAAGCAATCTCTCACGTACTGATACAGTGCTTGGAAGTTATAAATTGTAGGTGAAGCCTCACTTAAATTTGACAGTGAGGAAAACTAGTAGGCTTTAAGGTTGTTAGGGTAAATGAGGGTCACAGATGGACAGAAGCAATCATGTAAATCTCCTTGCTGAGTAATGAGGCAAAAAAATCTTGAAAATGAAGCTGTTGAAGTGACTGATAAACCCAAGAGGAACTTATAGCCAAGCCTTCAGAAGCAGCTTTAGTAAGGTGCCCTATGCTCATGAATGTTGTTCTTGCTGAGTATACCACAGTTTGTCGTTTTTCTTGTCTTATTTAAAAATAGCTCTTTAGATTAACTGGACATCTGCCTTTGTGTTACTGAAAAGTAGCTGCCTTTTGGAATGTCAAGGTAATTGGACAGGGGTATAAAACAAACAATAAGCCTCACTATATCTTCCTATTGCTAAGGTACCACTGGTCTAATTACATGCAGATGTATTTGTGTTCAGCAAATCATTAGTCTTCATCAGCATACAAAGGAGAAAATCTTCTCTTGACTCTCAGCTGCCACAAATAAGGCACAAGGTATTTGCTTGCTGTGCCAGTCAGTGTGTTAACTATACTTTTAAAAAATTTTTTTAAACCTTTAGGTTATTGAATGACTCTTCAATGAAAAAGGAAAGTTGTCCTGAATCACTACTATTTAATTTCTTACATATTAACTTGTGCAATTTTGGGAAATGTTTAAGAATCTGCAATTTAGCAAGAAAAGTCTAACACGCACATACACACACAAAAAAAGAAAAGAAAGAAAAAAAAGAAAACAGTTATAACTCACTGGAAGTCTGTTCTCTCCTCTGCCAGATGTCAGTTCTTTGTTGCACATGCTTAAGGTTGGTAAGTTTCTCATTCAACCCCCAGCAACAAGTTTAAGTCTTGTTTCCTGCTGTCTTTTGTAAAAGCAAATCTTTCTACAGGGCAAAGTGCAACCTACTAGTCAGCTTAATCTCTTTTACTTTCACCTGCTTCTTTGCTGACCCAAGCTTCTTTGACTGAAAAGATGGCTTCATTATTGTATTCTATTCGGATAAAATATTTCCCTCTGGCTTAGGATTCTGGAGTGGGAAAACATAATGAAGATGTCATAACAAGGCTCTACCTTCCACCCTGGTTTGAAGCAACAGAATCCGCATGTAAAACACATAGGTCATTATGCTGTGAACATCCCGATTCTTACTAACAGAAAATAATTTCCTAGAATGGATGAATGTGGAACAATTAAGTTCTCTGAGAAGAGATGGGCTTGCTTAAAATTTTAAGGTGATAAATTGCAGCAGCACGTCCCACTTCAGGTTATTGGATCTGTTGACCTTAATGTCTTCTTACGATGGTTTCCTGTTTCTATTTAACTATGATTTTTGTCCTGAAGAAAAGAGAGATTATATATGCCACTGAGTGTGTTGAATGTTTCCTTCATGTCATTCTGTGGTATTTGCAGCCCTCTTTGACATTATCAAATGGATTGACATTTCAAATATTTGCAGTGCTCAGCGGGTACTAATTCAGTGAAGGTGAACCATGGGTTGCTCACATAGTGGCACAGCAAGTGATGTGTGTCTATTTAATCACAGCTGCCGAAATGAGATCAAAAGGCACTGTGTTGTTAAACTCTTAAAGCTGCTGTCACAGCAGAGAGATCAGGAGGGGCCCACTGCAGGAAGCAGAGGAAAGAAGAAACTTGGACTTGCTGCTAATGCAATTCCACTGTCAGCTATGTCTCGGTCTGCTTTAAGTGGGGATGACTAAAGGAGGATGCTCAGGAGGACAGCTGTGCAGATGAATTGCACCTGGCGAAAACTCAGCCCCACATGGATTTGCCCAGTCCCAGGAGAAACAAGAGGCCTTTCTTTAATTGAAATTTTGTGATCCATTCTTCACTAGATAAATGATATCTTTAAAACCCTCTTTCAGTAGTACTTTATTTTATTAGTTTTCTTTGTAAATCAGTACTTGTCCAGCTTTTAGCTGGTATTTTGCACCATGCTGAGGCTTCTTGTGACCCCAGAGTTCAGCCACAGCATACACTTATTCACCCTGGACCAAGATCTTCCTGGTCAATTTTCCTTTACCCTCAGAGAATATGCATTTATGGTGCAGCTGCACTGCACAGTTTCTAGCCAGGAGAGGGCAATAGTATCCACCAGCTGCTGTGCAGGAGCAGGAGAAGGCTTATAATAGGTGGAGCAGATGATGATGGCACAGAGGGTGACTAGAAATGCAATAAGTGTGTCAGAAAGACTGCCTGTCTCCTGCAACTATTTTCTAGTCATTGACATTTTTAGAAATGTTAAACCTGTCATCTTTTCTAAGGTTTATGCTTTAAATTGGCACTGGTTCTTAACATTTAGTTTTGATTTAGTTAATATCTGTTTATGGTGATTATTAACAATGGGGAGCTTGAGTTTCCAGACAGGAACTCTTGCAGTCCTTTTGTGTGTGGCTCCTCTTTGTCATTCCCACCTCCATTCACTAGGTCTTGCTGCCCCAACCACAAAAAAAAAAAAAAAAGAAAAAAAAAAGAAAAAAAAAAAAAAGCCAGTCACAGATCATGGGGCTTTAAGCCTCTCTTGTGAGCCCACTGTTTTGTCAGTGGATTCACTGGTTCAGCACCACTTTGTTTACACTGAAGATGTACCCTCTTCCCAGAGGCAACATAAATAAATATGGCAGGCAGAAGAGAAGTTAAATTAGTAAACCCTGAGCTTGCTCATTTTGCAACTGTGTGAATACTTTCTGCTCTATCAGGCTGAAATATCAACTGTTCTGCAGTAACCCAAAACTATGGACTGTAAAGAAGGGGAAACCAAAGAAGATGTTATAGCTTTTGTGGGATAGAAAATACAAATACAAAATACAGATACAATTATTTGACTACTGTTCCCCTAAGGAATGCTGTAAAAGTAATTTCTCTCAGTCTTGCTCACTTAGAATTAACTTCACTCACAAAAATCCATACTACTAATTCTATCATTATTCCTGTATTTACCAAAAAAAGGCAGTTGTTCTCAGTAGGAATATTTGTTATTTAAATTGAAAAAGATAATTGTAACCTATTATTCCTGCATTTTTTGCTTGATATCAAAGAAGAATGTTAATTTCAAAACTGAAAAAGTAGAGTCGTGCATCTCAATCACTACTCATTAAACAATGGAAAGGAAAAATGTGAAACATTATGTTCAACTAGTATTTTTCTTTCTGAAATTGTTACTCTGAGTATTCCTCAACTAGAATATACTTCGCTTTATGACAAGGAATGGTTTCCTAAAATTATAAAGTTCCCAAGCAAATTCTCTTTTCATTTATACTGTCACAATTCAGGATTCTGTTGACTTGGCTGAAATCACTCATGATGTGTGAAGGTACATCCAGAAAAAGAATATACTTCTTAAACTGTCTTCCAATGTCTGTATGACAATAACTATTTGGATATCATGTAGAAATTTTAAACATGTTATTTTAAACATGTTTTTTTCTGTCCCTCCCTGTCTCTTCTTTGTGTAACATTTTCATCTTGTTATATTTATTTAGGATATTTTTTTTTAGCCATCATCAGAATAAATATGGCAAGTTCACCTTATTTATCCCCTAAATAATTGAAAAACATGTATGATGAACACATAGATGTTATGTATTTTTTTAATGAACAAAGAAAAGTAAAGAGAGGAAAACACAGATGTGACTACTCAAGAAATTTTCTGCAGAACTACTGGTCTGGAACTCTCTAGGAGACAAGTATTGCAGTCTTGCTGCTGGGGAGCTGCATGGCCTTAAACGTATAAAATATGTGTAACAAAAATACTGGAAACAGAATCAGTGAGTGATGTCAAGAAATAACATATTTTTTTCTGAGAATAAAATTAGAGATTATATCTGAGCAAGATCAAATATCACGCAATAAAATACTATCCTAAACAACAACAAAGAGTTACTCTTCCATTAATGTTTAGGCCATGAGGCAAACAAAAATGAAGGTTAACTTCAGCATCTTGAGAAGCAGAATTTGGTATATGCCTGCATCTGTCCTGCCAGCCTGAGGCTTTTCTAACTACAAAATATATATGCAGATTCAGTTCTTCTGACAGTTTTATAGGGTGGGTTGACACTTCCATGCCTGGAAAGGATCTATAAACATGAAATGCACATTTCTGACCACCTTCAGGCTTTCCAAAGGTATAAATTTGGATTGGTCCTTATTTTATATGAGTTTATACACCTATAGGTAACTTACTTTCCTATTAGTAATTACATGAAGAAAAAAATGTAGTTTTACCCAATATGTTGTCCCACAGCACTTAAGAATCCTGTGTGCCCAGCACTGCTATTCTAATATATTCAGATCCATCATTGTATTTAAAAGATGTTATCTCAAAATGTGAAAACATGGATCAGACTGCCCGTGATATGTGATCTAGTTCGAGTCTTTAATCTACCAAAAAACCCACTATGTTTCTCCAAAAGGCGCTTTACCTTTCCTGTAAGACAGCAGGACACCTGACACTGTTAGCTGCTGTTAACATCCTGGAGGCTATCAGGTAACAACAGCACTGCATGAAAGCTTTTGGTGTGTTGTGAAGATGGAAATTTTATCAAAAGCATTCACTTACATGGCTCCTTCAGGGAAAAGCAAAGAGAGTCAGCTGAAGCCCAGACTAAAATTCCTATCTGTTTTCTCATTTCCACCATGCATCTGAATCTTCCCTCCTTTATTTCACGGGATGAATTGCCACTGACCTGTATTTCCCTTCCTCTGTCATAAGCAGCTGAAGGTGATAAAAACAGATACGCACATTCACTTTGAGTCTGCAGAGGTTTGCCATTCAAAACAGTGCCTTCTGAATCTGAAGAAATGTTTGCATGCCCTATGGGGAGAGATGAGGAAACAAATCTCACCACTAATTCCTAACTTTAGGAGATTTCTGCTGGGTCTGAGGAAGAAACAAACTTTCCATGAGGAAAGAGCTCTCTCTATGGTTTAAACAAAGATACCAACGCTCAACTTGCTGTGGCGCAGTCAAATGATTATGCTGCTGTCTTAATAATCCCCTGGGGTGGATAAAATTGCATATGAGCTTGCAAAAAAGTATGCAAATTAAAATAAATTTTAAAGTCAAACAAAACAGACAAACAAACATGAAACCCTCAGTTGCCAAACAGAAAAACTCGAGTGGTAGGATGTCCAGTTGAGAATCTGGGATTGACAGACACTTTCAGCGCTGAAGCATCTGTGACAACTCTTAGTTCCACCTAAATCTTTGATCAGGACTCTTGTTATTGCTTCAAGCTGTATGTTGCGTGTTGCTTGTTTAATATACTACCATATGATAACAGTTCAGTTAGAACCAGCAAACACAAACTCCACTGGATAATTTAACACAGAGCCCTCCACTGAATTGCATTACTTCAAATGATCATGTTCCTTAACCTTTGCTAGAGCGAGTAGGGATAATGACACAGAATGAGGTAAGGTTTTCTATTTATCTAAAGCCAAATCACCTTGCTTTTAAGATCAAATATTGAAGACAATACTTGACAGTGAAACTCCTATGACTTATGACTCCACACTGGTTATTAGGCTCGGTACAACAGTCTCTGCATGATATTTTATGATCTGTGTTGCACAGAAGGTCAGAAGAGATGATCTAATAGTCCCTCCTGGCTTTAAAATCTTGGAATCAGAAACTGAACTAGACTGCAATGGAACTATTCTGTATGTATGTAAAACTAAAGGTACAAAATGTTAACAGGTTCTGGGCCCATGAGGGTTCAGACACTCTTACTTAATTCTTCACAGCAGCAGCATCTCCTTTATCCCTCTGAGAAGTAATACCCAGGTGTGGCCTTGCTGGGTTTTTATATCTTCCTTTCTCCCGACCCTTTCTCATTACTCAGTTACACTCTGCCTTCAGCTGTGGAACAGCAGCAGTTGTCGGTCTCAGTGGTTTATCCAAGAACCACTGTGGTCAGGGGTTTCCTGCTTATGCGATGACAGGACTCGCATGAAACTTTGAGAATTTTTTTCCTTTTTCTATTAATAGTAAATTACTTCTTTACCACCTCCCCCTATTCAGAATGCTGAATTCAGGCATTTGGAGTTATCCAATGTAATGTGTTATCTGTTTTGGTTTGGATTTTGTTGTTGTTATTGTTGGTTTTTAATTATTCCAACTGCCAATTATATCTAAGCAAATTCTGCTGAAGGCCAGATCACACTGTGAAATATCCAGCACCCTTTTGGAGAGAAAAATGTAACTACTCACACAGAATCATGTCCTGTGTGTTTGCCTATCCCAGTAATGCTCAGGAAGTTCACAGAGCTTTTTACGCTTTTTTATTTTTCATAGAAAATTGTCGCACTGTGAACATGTTGTTTACTTCAAGCCTCTAGTGTTTTCTGTTTCTTATTAGTGGAAAATATAGCTGCACAGGTAACTAACTACTTTATTATTTTTCATCATTTCCTCAGGGATATTTCTGCATCTTTTTACTCTCCAGTGACAAACGCCACCATTCTGTGTGCAGTATTCATTGTAGAATTAAATGAAGCATGTGTTGCAGCACCTGAGAACAACAGAAAATAATTGAAATGAGCTGCAAACCCTCATTGTTCCCATTAAGGTTTATTTTTCATAAGAAATATTATTGGAAAATTTGATGCCAACCCTCTTGGTTCCTCTTATGATGGGCTGGTACAAGACTGGTGCACAAGATATCAGAACGGTATAAAACAGAAATGGAAATTATTAGTGGTGCTGCACAACTGAAAGTGAGCTGGTAAAGAGGCAGGAATTGGAGAGAAGCGAGGAAGAGACATTGTTTATGTTTTGACATGGGAGGAGACTGAGCCCTCCACTCTCTGCCTTTGCAGCAGCCGCATTATGAATTAATAAAGAGACACTTCCATGAATATGCACATGAGGTCTTTTCATTAATAATTCATAAGGCCATCAGTCAAGCAGCTGCACATTCAACACAGGAAATTGAGGTTAGGCTTATTTTGCCCTGCTTTTTGAATTACGACTGGAGGCACAAGGCGGAAGGGTAGGGGAAGAGGAGATAAAATGTTTATCAGGAAAGAGATGGAGGGAAATGAGACATTCCCCCATCTTCTTCACAAAGTAACTAAGAAAGAACGTTTGAAATAAAAGTGTTTTGACAAGCATGGGGGAAGCAGAGTCAGAAAGCAAAACAAAATGCAAGTGATGTGTTATACTGTTTGTTATACAGTATGTCTTTGAGATGATGTAACGTTCAGTGGTGGAAAGCTACTCTGCTCCTCCGATAGCAAGAACGCTATGCACTAGCTGCAACTTGGAGAACTGTTGATAATGTGGAGAATCATTCGTTTTTGTTTAACAGAGACTACATCAGGCATCTTGCTTTCTAAGTATTTTCTATTTGTTGGAAGTTAGCTTTAAAAAATTAGAAAAAAAAAAAATAAAAGAGAATATAGAAAAAAGTCCAACCCAGTCCAAACACATCTCCTCTAAAAACTCTAATTCTGTGAGTAAATCTATGGATAAAATAATCCACAAGTTTAAGAGACAGATTAAAAGATGATTGAAGTTATGCATCTCCCTTGAAACAGTGGTCCACCAAAAGATGAAAGCTTGTTGGGATGACTATAGTGTACAACTCATATGTACAATAAACGCCTCCAATTTTATGGTCTGGCTCCACACACTTCTCAGTTCCCAGTGAATCAGATAAATAAAAGATATAGAGGAGTTTAAAAAAAAGTCCTTTTCATCTGTATCTGTCCTTGAACATCTGGCCATTCTTTTTCATGCCATCACTTTCTACATTTTCTCTGTTTGCAGTGCTTAAGTGCAGGATGCAGTGTCACATACCATAACACGTTAATGTTTTTGCTATGTACTGCATGTCATGATTAGAGGCTAAATGACGGTACATATCATGATATAGGGGCTGACATTTTAATTTTAGTAATGTCTGTTGAGGCTGCACCTCATATAAAGCACTGAAAGTTATCTGTCAAGTGAAGAAATATGGATTTAAAGTGAAGTAATGTAAAGCACGAAAAATAATAAGGTTTCAGGTCTTTTTCAGAGTCTGATTTGTAATAGTACAGCCAAGAGTCTTGAATCTGTTTGGGCTTGAAACTTCCGCCCAGCACAGCTTTCTAACTACCAAGGCAGTTAACTGTTGAAGGAAGCTGCCTACTGAAACAGGAGTCTTTTGAGTTTTAAAATATTACAGAGACTTTCAACATTAACTTTCTGAAAGTCATACTTTGGACTCAGTAAATTCTGTCCAATGTAAATATATTTGATTGAAATTCAGAGTGAGAACTTAAAGCAAGCTGGATGATATCATGTTCTTCTCTGGCCTTCAAAATTCAAGTCTTCAATAACATTGCATTAGAAAATTTTGACATGTACTTGCAATTGAAAAGTTTATTAAGGGAGGATACTAGTTTGGATACAAATTGTTTGCCTACCCTCATTGTTGCTATGATGATGAGGAAGAAATAGTGGGTATTCAATGATTTTATCTGACAAATAATTACATGTCTGTTTTGGACAAGTAAGCTTTTTTGACTTGAAGAATTGCACATCATAAGGAAGGCTGAGTGCAGTCCACTAAAGAAGTGTCTGTTAACACCGATGAAACTAATTCTAAATTTGCCCTTTCTAGTAATTATTATTTTTAAAATATTCATACTTTTTGGGCATATGTAAGAATCATGAAATTGCTGACTGAGTTGTGCAAAAAGATGTGCTATTTTAAAATGGAACATTTGTGTGTTTTAAATGTTACAGAGAGTCATACTACAAAGCATTTTTCCTTCATTTAAGATAAATATTATATTTCAAATGTTTTTATTAAATCTCTTTTCTACCTGTGCATCTAAGAACGTCTTTTCACCCTTTGCTTTGCACCAGAACTATATGCAGATTAAAAAAGAAAATAATTTAGTCCCTTCAGCAAGTAATTACACTGCTTTCTTTTCTTGTGGCCTTGTTGGACAAACTATCCTTTACACTCCCAACTTGAAGTAAGCAACCAATATGGAAAAGTGACAACGTGAGCACTCTGCTACTGATCCAGTTGTTTGGGGTTTTCTGTTTGTTTCTTTGTTTGTTTTTGTTGGTGGTGGTGGTTTTGTTTGTTTGTTTTTGATTTTGTTTTTTATTTCTTTTTTAAGATGGAAATGAACCTGGGAAACACAAAAAGCAAACCAAGTACCTTAACGATTTTTAAATCTCACTTTGATTTCATAGAATTATAGAATAATTTGGGTTGGAAGGGACCTTCAAAGATCACCTAGTCCAACCCCCTGCAATGAGCAGGGACATTTTCAACTAGATCAGGTTGCTCAGAGCCCCATCCAGCCTGACCTTGAATGTCTCCAAGGATGGGGCATCTACGACCTCTCTGGGCAACCTGTGTCAGTGTTTCACCACCCTCATTGTAAAAAATTACTTTCTTATGTGTAGCCTGAATCTCTCCTCTTTTAGTTTAAAACCATTATCCCTTGTCTTATCGTAACAGACTCTGCTCAAAAGTTTCTCCCTAAAATATAAGCAACTGAAATTAGCACACATTACCCACTGGGGCTGGTGAGGTAAAAGTGACATTTCTTTTGTAAAGCATTACAATAAATCAGTAAATGAAATCAACCTCACATCAAAAATAAAAGAGCAGGAAAAATATGTTCTTATATTAGTTCATTTGATTTCTTATAGGTATGATCTGGGGGAAGAGGAGATGTAAGCTAGTCAATGACATCTGTTCTGCTGTCTTTTATCATAGTTGTAGTGAGGACCACAGCAAATATTTTTTCATGCATACCAGGTCTTTCTCCCTTTCCTCATGTTCCTTTCAAATATGATGTGCTTTGGCCCTTCTGGATCCTTCCAGTCAGTTTCCCTACACAGATTCACCCCATCACAGCCACAGTAGCTCCATAGGCTTGGGCATTTTGTTCTTTTTCATCCTGACTTTTTTCTGTTGACCTGTTCTGAACAATACAGCCAGAATCCTCAGTACTTTGATGGATTGTAGCATTACCAGAGGGGAACTGATTCCATATGCCTACGTCACTATTGACAACTTTCCAGTTAAGCTAACGCAAAAGTTTCCAATCTGTCTTTGGTCAATGGCCCATTTCTGAGGCTCTCCCAGGCTTTCCTGGTCTCTCAGATGGTCACCTGAGAAAAGTTTCATTCTTTATGCATGAACTGGCAATATTAATATTAACTATAAAAACACAGCATATGTCTTACCAATGTATTTTATTTATTGCTGAGGGCAGTTGACTGTGCTTGCATATCTTCCATCTACAGCTGCTTCGGTAAAGTCAGCAAAATTTTACTTTTTATTGTCACCCTTTGTAGAAATCTCTGTCAAAGATATGCCTTCCTTTTCTTTCTACAGGACACCTTTCCTGAGACAGCCCGTAGAATCACCATCAATTTTCAGGGAGAAGAGCTGGGGCAGAATATTACTATAATATTTCTGACATGTGAAGCTGCTGGGAGCTAATTCTCCCCACTAAACGACCTTACATGGTTCAGTAACAATCTCCTGCAGGAATCACTGACATGGATGATCGTTCTTTGGCTTTTAACCTCCAGGTAATAGAGATGAAGTGCTACTTGGATAGAGACAATATTTTCTAACATTGAGTTTCTAATAACTACACTATATTACATCATAAAAAAAAAAAAAAAAACACAAAAAAAACCAACAGAATTTACATCAGGAAGCTACTGCTCCTTTTCTTCCTATTTTATAAGCTCCATTTGCCTCTGAAAGAAATTTATTCAAATACACTGTCAACAGATTCTGCAAGTTTTTATGTGTTTGGTCACACACACAAAGTAAAATCACCTCATACTCATGAAGCAATACTGTTATTATCAAACTTCATTTAAATTACACTCCAGAAATTTTACTTAGATGGCAAAGGAATCCATATATTTTTTTTCTTTTAAGGACTATATAAAAACCACTGCTGGCAAATGAGTCATTATATGCAATAGGTTTTTTTAATTGGTTATGTAATATCTTGTTGGTACTGTAAACCCTTGTTCCTCTTATTAAGTGTATTTTCTACTAAAGCATATATTGTTTTTCCATAGCAGCTAGTTAGCTTTTTCTCTTTTTGATGAAGGTATTATTTTCTGAAATCCTGGATAGTCTTTGTCACACAGTAGAGCTCGTCATTGCTCACCCTGTGGGGAAGGAATGAGTTTACCTTTCCAGGCTGATCAGTCTTTGCCTCTTAGATGAGAAAGGTAGACAAATACTTTTCCTCATCTTATGGGGGCTGAAATCTGTGCAGTCCATCTTGAACTGATACAGCTTCCTCATATCACACAGGCCAGAACAGCCTTCAGGAAACAGATAAGTTCATTTAAGATGCACAATGCACATTTTTTCTCTTACACTTTATTGACCTCATGTGCCTCTGCTAGACAAAGGTAGGCTCTGCCTGACTGTGTAGTCTCATGTTGTGGTTCAGTACATCTGGCTAACTCATGCAGGATGTTTTACAGCACATGAGATGGGTTGTGCTGTGACACGTCACCAATAAAGGGACAGATTCTGGCAGCTGCTGTCCTTCATGCAGTTAAAGCTCCACCTAGACCCGCTCTGGTAGACAAGCTCTCTTGCACTGGAAATCACCCTCAGCTTCTGTGGATCAGCAGGAGACACAATTGCATTCATTTTCCAAGGGATAAACACACTTGTAAATGTCTTCTTTAAGACCTATAGCAGCAATACCTAGAGGCCACTGTCTGCTGTAGGGAGGAGAAAAACTTTGTGTGCTTAATGAGCTGATTGCTAGCTCTAATTAATGAAAAGCGAAACTACCTTAGTTAAAATTAGCTGCCTCAAACTGGAAATTTAATAAACAGCCCCAACAAAGAAGCTGTTATTCCTTCATGGGCCAAAAAATAACATCACTGATCAGCTTTGATGACCTGGGGAGCCTCAGGGAAAAAGTAACAAAATATAAATCTGTAGTGTAAACTAAGTGTGATGAGCCTATGAAACAATTACTTGGCCCTGGCTGTGACTCAGAGTAGCACAAATGCTGTTTCTAAGGGAGGAAATTTAGTCTCTTTTATCTGCTTAAGTGGAAGGAAAAAAGTATACTACTACCAAACTTGAATATTCAGTAGTAGTCAATGACTTCTAAGCAGTAACTTCAAGCTATAGGTTCACATATGAGGTAAACACAGACTTTATGCAGCATAAGGTTTTTTGAGTTTTCTGAGTTTCTGAGTTCTGCCTTGGTGAGAGATAGACTCAATCTTGCTCTCTGGACAGAGGGATTGTTAAGTGAAGTACAAGTAATTACAATAACATTTGACCCCACTAATGTTATGTTGACATCACATCTACAAATCTGTCCCAGAAGGAAGGAACTTAAGGGGAAATTTAATAACTATAGAGAAGTACCAGCCAAAATGAAGTGCCATAAAAATGTGTATAACATACCAACTAAGGAAAAAAATATGTGCCTTTCCTTATCTTTCTTTCCTTTTATTTTTAGCACACTTACACATTAGCAGTTATAGAAATTTAACTTTCACATTTAAAAACAAAATAGCAGATATCTGACAGAGTAATTACGGTGCGTTTTTGGATCAGACACTAAGGTGATAAGGACAAATATTTATACTCAAATGGAATGAAATTTTCATCTTTTACACAAGATTTCAATAAGGTTTCAGGAGATTTATCTCATTTGGAATTATGGCAATGATTTTAGTGTTGGCAACACATGAGATGGATACATAATACTAGTTACCTCTTGTTATTTAATATATTCAGTGTATCTTACTGACAAAAAAACTTTCTTTCCAATTTTATCTTGACATCCGTGGCTTTATATAAGGAAAAGTAATAGGAAAAGCTAGCCCATTAACCTAGATTGTAATGATCTGAGTTGGGCATGAGGGCATGAGGCTTGAGATGCAAATTAAAATTTTCAAAAACATTTAAATGAAATTGAAAGTGACTTCAAGGCTAAGTGTCATTTTCAGAAATATCCTAGATAATTACCATGAGTTTTATAAAGAAATCACTAGGAGATAAATGTCAAGTGCCTAAGTTTTACCTGGTGATGAGCCTTAATTGTTTAGCTTATTTTGTATCTTTATCGTTTCTCCCATGGTTTTCTCTAAGACCACTTTGGACATAAAGTGCCTACCTGTGTGTGCAGATCTTGATATTTCGATGTATAAATACCCATTTGACTCTTTAAATTACAAGTAGATGTTTACTAATATTTGTCTCTACAATTTATTATTTTCAGGGAAGAAAAACAGTGCTTTATTAATGCTCAGCAAATTCAAAGCATAGGATGAAGTTCATTCAAAAAAGAGGGAAAAAAAGATAATTATTAACAATGAATATTGCAGTCCTCAAGGAGCAGAATAGATAGTTTTAAGGTCAGGGAAGAGTGGAAATGGCAAACAGATGTATGAGCCATCATTTCAATTTGTTAACTTACTGATTACTTTCTCTCAGGAGAAATGGAGAGGTCTGCAAAAGAAGAAAAGCATTCAGAATAAGCTCATTATCCTCTCTTTAAAGCTCCTTTCTCTGCTCCCCCCTCCCCCAATATACTGCAATATCTCATTGAGAAGGGAACATAAAATTTATCCTTGACTTTTCTATAATTTCTAATAATTTAGGTCTATATTAATTATTTTTTTTTTGTACATGTGATATTTTCCCCAAATCCCAACAGTAAAAAAGTTGTTTTGCTTACATTTTCTTCTGTCATTTCACCTTTGCCTTTCCTTCTCCTGTTAGGGACAGCTTATTATTTCGATCTTGTAAATGGTGGCTTAATATGTACAGAGGTCTTTAGAAAGCTAATATATCATGGAAAAAGTAGATGAAGTAGCTGTGTACTCATTAAGGGATAACAGACTTCTCTTACACTACACAGAAAATGATGGTGCCTATATTCAATAGTAAAGTAATAATATTTTATCAAGTGGAATATTTAACTTAAGCTGAGAAGACTTCTTGTTGTCTACATAGGATTAAAATATTTGCTTTAGAATTCATGTCAAATGGACAAAGAATGTTTTAGGATCTACTGAGCATAAGAAATTATTTCCATCTTTTTTAAAGTTTTGGTAATATGCCTGAGGGTGGAGAATATGGAAAGGACACAGTTTCTGCCCTATAACCCAAATGAGGAAGGTACGAGATACTATAAACTACTTGACAAATAAAAACTTGTTTTTCAAGGTAGAAATGCCATGGATTGTCCCACTGTGCTGGAGAAGGAAAAACTTCGTGATAAAGCCACAAGTTTCAGTTTGAATCCTTGTCTGGGGTAAAGTTCCAGAGGGGACTGGAAGTCAAATCAGGCAAAGATCAAATACTTCAAACCACAGCTGTTTTGCATGGCTTTACCTATTTAGCTGATTTTCCAACACTGCATTTTTCAGAACAAGAGGTGTTAGAACAGCATGTCAATGACCCTCACAAAAGGCTTTGCTGCATGTACTGTTCAGTGTCCCTAGGTAGATCTGGTCTCTTTGAAGTGTCTTCCTGGGAAGGGAGAGAAGAACAGTCGTCAAATCGAGATGCAACACGGATAAATAGTGCCTCTTTCTGGCCTAGCACTCCCGTGTCACAGGTAGCAGAGAGTAGGCAAGAGCAACAGCAGGAAAATCCAATTCCAGATGACTTTCCTGCATGACATCTTACTGTGTAATGTTTATAGTCTCCCTCCCTGAGAAACAGGTATTTCCAAAATAAAGGAAACTGGGCCTCCTTGGTTAATCTCTTAGTTCTTCCACAGAAAGGTTTGATTGCCCATCAGTGTTAGTGCTTTAGGCGAGACTCATCAATGCTTGATGACTCTTTTTCAGGCACTAGCCATTTCTCCTTCTAAAAAGCCGCTTGCCAGGGAATTAAAGAAATAATATGAAACATTCAAGACTCAGTGTAGAGTACCTCATAAATATCTTAAAAATAGTTTATGGTGAATTTGCAGCAAAACATAGTTATATCGACAATTGCTGCACTTATTTTAAAGGGGGTTCGTTTCACAGAATCACAGAATCACAGAATGTTAGGGATTGGAAGGGACCTCAAAAGATCATCTAGTCCAATCCCCCTGCCAGAGCAGGAAAACTTAGGTGAGGTTACACAGGAAGGCGTCCAGGCGGGTTTTGAATGTCTCCAGAGAAGGAGAATCCACAACCCCCCTGGGCAGCCTGTTCCAGTGTTCTGTCACCCTCACTGAGAAGAAGTTTCTTCTCACATTTAAGTGGAACCTCTTGTGTTCCAGCTTGAACCCATTACCCCTTGTCTTACTGTTGGTTGTCACCGAGAAGAGCCTAGCTCCATCCTCGTGACACCCACCCTTTATATATTTATAAACATTAATGAGGTCACCCCTCAGTCTCCTCTTCTCCAAGCTAAAGAGACCCAGCTCCCTCAGCCTTTCCTCATAAGGGAGATGCTCCACTCCCTTAATCATCTTCGTGGCCCTGCGCTGGACTCTCTCCAGCAGTTCCCTGTCCTTCTTGAACTGAGGGGCCCAGAACTGGACACAATATTCCAGATGAGGTCTCACCAGGGCAGAGTAGAGGGGAAGGAGAACCTCTCTGGACCTACTAACCACCCCCCTTCTAATACACCCCAGGATGCCATTGGCCTTCTTGGCCACAAGGGCACAGTGCTGGCTCATGGTCATCCTGCTGTCCACCAGGACCCCCAGGTCCCTTTCCCCTACACTGCTCTCTAATAGGTCATTCCCCAACCTGTACTGGAACCTGGGGTTGTTCCTGCCCAGATGCAAGACTCTACATTTCCCCTTGTTATATTTCATTAAATTTTTCCCCGCCCAACTCTCCAGCCTGTCCAGATCTCGCTGGATGGCAGCACAGCCCTCTGGCGTGTCAGCCACTCCTCCCAGCTTGGTGTCATCAGCAAACTTGCTGATAGTACACTCAATTCCCTCATCCAAGTCATTGATGAATATATTGAACAGTATTGGTCCCAGAACTGACCCTTGAGGCACTCCACTAGATACAGGCCTCCAACCAGACTCCGCCCCATTGATCACAACTCTCTGGCTTCTCTCCTTCAGCCAGTTTGCAGTCCACCTCACTACCCGATCATCCAGTCCACACTTCCTCAGTTTTGCCGTGAGGATGCTGTGGGAGACGGTGTCAAATGCTTTGCTGAAGTCAAGGTAGACCACATCCACTGCTCTGCCATCGTCAATCCACCTTGTTACGTCTTCATAAAAGGCTATGAGGTTGGTCAAACACGACTTCCCCTTGGTGAAGCCATGTTGACTGTCCCTGATGACCCTCTTATCCTTGATATGTCTTAAGATGGCACCAAGGATAAGGTGTTCCATCACTTTCCCAGGGATGGAGGTGAGGCTGACCGGTCTATAGTTGCCCGGGTCCTCCTTCTTGCCCTTTTTGAAGACCGGAGTGACATTTGCTTTCCTCCAGTCCTCAGGCACCTCTCCCGTTTCCCAAGACTTGGCAAAGATGATGGAGAGCGGTCCAGCAATGACTTCAGCCAGCTCCCTCAGCACCCGCGGGTGCATCCCATCTGGACCCATGGATTTATGGATGTCCAGATTGCTTAATTGCTCCCTAACCCAGTCCTCATCAACTGAGGCAAACTCCTCCATTGTCCTGCCTTCCTCTGGGGCCTCAGGGGTACGGGGCTCCTCAGGACAGCCTCCGGCAGAGTAGACAGAGACAAAGAAGGCATTCAGTAATTCTGCCTTCTCTGTATCTTCTGTCACCAGGGCACCCACCCCGTTCATCAGTGGGCCTACATTGCCTCTGGTGTTAGTTTTATCTGCCATGTATTTGAAGAACCTCTTCCTGTTGTCCTTGACCCCTCTTGCCAGGTTTAACTCTAAGGAGGCCTTAGCTTTCCTAGTTGCCTCCCTACATCCTCTGACAACAGCCTTATATTCTTCCCAAGTGGCCAGCCCCTCCTTCCATGATTTGTAAACCCTCCTCTTCCACTTGAGTTTGCCCAGCAGTTCCCTGTTTAACCACGCAGGTCTCCTGGCTCCCTTCCTTGACTTCCTGCGCGTCGGGATGCACTGATCTTGAGCTTGGTAGAAGCAGTCCCTGAATGTTAACCAGCTATCTTGGGCGCCTTTACCTTCAAGCAGCCTTGCCCACGGGATTTCCTCCAGCAACTGTTTGAAAAGGCCAAAGTCGGCCCTGCTGAAGTCCAGGGTTGAAATTCTGCTCGGTATTCTGCTCCCACCACAGGAGATTCTGAACTCCACCATCTCATGGTCACTGCAACCAAGGCAGCCCCCCACCTTTACTGCTTCGACCAGATCCTCCTTGTTAGCGAGGACAAGATCCAGCAGCGCACCTCTCCTAGTCGGCTCCTCCACCATTTGCATCAGAAAGTTATCGTCAATGCACTGGAGGAACCTCCTAGACTGAGGCTGGCTGGCTGAGTAGTCCTTCCAGCAAACATCAGGGTAGTTAAAATCCCCCATAACAACCAGAGCCTGTGACTGTGAGGCCACGCTCAGCTGCCCATAGAAGGCCTCATCAACTTCCTCACCCTGATCTGGTGGCCTGTAATAGACACCCACAACAGTATCAGCCCTGCCAGCCTGCCCCTTAATTCTCACCCACAGACTCTCAACTCGCTCCTCAACCGCACCTGGACAGTACTCTATACATTGCAGTTGCTCTCTCACATAAAGAGCAACTCCACCACCACGCTTGGCCGGCCTGTCTTTCCTGAAAAGGGCATAGCCATCCATGACCACATTCCAGTCATGTGAGCTGTCCCACCATGTCTCTGTTAATGCCACCAGATCATAATCTCCTGACCGAACGCAGGTTTCTAACTCCTCCTGCTTATTCCCCATGCTGCGCGCATTGGTGTACAGGCATTTCAGGGAGCGAGCCGAGTACACCGATTTCACCCTAGGGGCCTGGGGGGCCTCCCGGTCTTTATTGATTCCAGTGTGCTGCCCCACTGATGCAAGCCCAGCTACAACCCCATCCCCCTTCAAATCTAGTTTAAAGCCCTGCAAATGAGCCCTGCTAATTCCTGTCCCAGCATCTTTCACTATGTTTCACTATGAACAGTTTGTTAAATAATTAGAGTCCTGCTATTATCTGCATGACTGCTTGCAACATTCTGTGCAAGAGCTGAAACTGGGCCTGGAACAACTTAGAATGCTTTTACCTCTTTTTTTAAGGAGGGTGCATGTTGTTATAAAATGCTTAGTAAACAGAAACACTCACCCATTTGGAATGAAATACATAAACCTATTTTAATAATAAATGTATTTGCAGGAGACCTGTGACCTAGAATTTTATACCCCACAAGTGCGTCAATATAAACAGTGATTTTTTTTTGAAAGGCAAAATGATCTGACCTTTTACTGGATGTGTGGCCAGACTACTCTGGTATTTAGAAAACAACGGATAACCTTTGTTATGGTTTTTCATTTGTTTATTTATCTCTATTCTTCCTGGACCTCAAACTAAGACAAGGAGCCAAATCACTCTAATATAGCAAGAAAATTTGTTCTCAGAGTCTGCACTTGAAAAAACACTGATACACTTAAAACGTCGTCTTTGGGACTCTTGAATGAGTCCCTCCTCCGTCACCAAGTGCCTGATTAAAACGGCCAATATTTTTACTTTTAACCTATAGGAAAAAACTTCTTTCCCTAAAAAAACTCTCAGCAATGTCTATAAAACAAGTTCCAAAACAGACTTTATTCTAGCCAGAAAAGTGTAGCCAATAAACTGACTAGATACAGGGTTTATACAACTATTTAACACTCTGACAACATAAAATACAGGTTCAGATATCAGTTGAAGAGGTTATTGGGCTACAACAACATAAGAATAATGAGGATCCACAGCGTGCATGCATACACTCACAAGAAACAAAACTAGAGGCCTCTCACTCAAGGGTACCCAGAAGAAATAATCACTTGCCTGAGTTAGGCAAGGACTCATTCAAGGATATATCCAGTAGACAAAAATAACCACTCACCACAGGAGGAGGTGAGCCTCTCTCAATCCCGGGAAGCCTCCTTAGACGGCATCCCAGTCTAAGGGGAGGGCTCCAGTTCACAAACCTACTACTCTGAGACGACCTCTCAAAGGGGCCCGTTTTATAGCCTGGTCAGATGTGGCTGTGGGCATTACAACATCGTCCAGAAGCTTCTCAGCTTCTCTGGGCACCTCCTTTGTTGAGGACCCTGTCAATCGACTGAGTGTCCCGCCTCTCCTGCCCCCACCAGCTGAATGGAGGTGAAGTCACCCTGCCCCGGCATAGGGGAGGATGTGACTGTCAGCACCTTGGCACCACCCTAGATATGTAGGTTGGGACAGGCACAATGGGGCACAAGAGGTGCTAAGGAGCCATCAACTGCCCTATTGAAGGCTCTGGATCTCAGGGGATGTGCAACTGCCACACTTATATTGTCTCATGGTTGTCTCCACAAATGCTGAGGAAACTGGCAGATCTTATTGCAAGGCAACTCTCAATTATCTTTGAAAGGTTATGGTGATCAGGTTACTGAGGACCGGAGGCAGGCAAGTATCACTCCTCTGGTAAAGAAGGACAATTCAGGAAACTACAAGTCTTTCAACCTCACCTTGACCATAGGGAAGGTGATGGAAAAAATAAATAACCCCAACAAATATTTTCAAGCACCTGAAGGACAAGACTGTGACTGGGAGTAGTCAGCAAAGGGGAAATCATGCTTAACCAACCTGATAGACGTGATGATGAGATGACTAGCTGGTGAATGAGGTGAGTGCAGCAAATGCTGTTTATCTTGACTGAGGCCCTTGACACTTTCTCCGGTAGCATCCTCAGACAGACAAATTACAGGATAGATAAGTGTAGAGTGAGGTAGACTAAAAAGTGGCTTTAATGCTGAACTCAGAAGGCTGTCATCAACCAGTGAATACTGGTGGTCTCTACTGAGGTCTCTACTGGGGCCAATGCTGTTTAACATCTTCATTAATGACCTGGTTGATGGGACAGAGGACACTTTCAACAAGTTCCAGATGATATAAAACTGGGAGAAGTGTTTGGTACACCAGATATTCAGGTGGCTTTTAAGTACCTCCAGGGATGGAGACTCTGCAACCTCTCTGGGAAATGTGTTTCAGTTTTTGGTCATCCTCACCATAAAAAAGCGTGATTGCTGTACCCAGGGGTTGATACTGGTGCCAGTACTGTTTTGGTTGTGCTACTATTCACAGACACTCAACATGTTGGAGAAATGGGCCAACAGAAACCTCATGAAGTTCAACAAGGTAGGTGCAAATTTCTCAGAAGGAATAACCCCATAAATCAGTACGGGCTGGAGGCAGACTCTCTGGAAAGCAGCTTTGCAGAAAAGGCCCTGGAGGTCCTGGTGGACACCAAGCTGAATATGAATCAGTAATGTGCCTGTCTAAGATAGCAACCCAACAGCCTCCTGGGCTGCCTTAGGAGAAGCATTGCCAACAGGTCTAGGAAGGTGATCCTTTCCTGGCAATAGGCTGCCCAGACTGATTGTGGAGTCTTTATCCTTGGAAATATTCAAAACCCAGCTGGACAGGTCCCTCAGAATCTTGCGGTAGCTGACCCTGCTTGAGCAGGACACTTGGACTAGACAATTCCCAGAGGGGCCTTCCCACCTTAACTACTCTCTGAGTCTGTGGTTCTGTGATTCCTAACTGTCAATAGTTTCCTTTAAAAGCAAAGTTGGAGGAAAGAACACAAAGGAACAGGAAGACGGTCAAAATGGATCACTCTTCATCCTTCATCTTAGAGCTGTATCATTTTACCAAAAGAATGCAGACTGATAAAACATAGAAAGAGTAAATAAAAGGAATTAGAACTGTGCTGCCTGTCATTCAGTGAGGGTGCCATCAAGGACAGGAATTACTGTGGTTTCAAGAAGCTTGCAAATATTTAATACATCACAGAAATCTGATTATGACAAGGAGGAAATCCATACTCTAAAATAAGGAAACAGTTAAGGAACAACTTCTGAAGTACAGCATGCAAAACCACTGTGCAATATGTCTACAAATCGATAAAACACAAACTGGCTGCTCCAGTTTAAGGTTATGTATCAAGTCATTGTTAGACAGGGAACTTGAGGAAACATTTGAAATTTCCTTAGGTATGGAAATCAATGTGTTAAGAGATGTAAAAATCTGCATACTCCAAAGACAACACGACAGTTATATTTAGAAAGCTTTATGTGCATTGTGTATCTATTTCTAAGACAGCATAATGTAGAATACAGTACAGAATAGTAAAGCAAAAAACAGGCCAGAACAATATTTCCAGCAGCTAACACTAGACCAATGGATAGAAAAGCTGCCAGGAGGGGAAACAGCAGGTATGCTATTTTTTCGGTGCTAAAATTTAACACTTTTCCCCTTCATGGCAATGAAGTTAGCTCATCTAAGACTTTGCATTCATAAGCCTCAGTTTTCTTTTAGCTGCGATTAATTTTTTGCACTACTGACCTGATTTATTTTCCTCCCCTCATTTTCACTCCTGGTTTGTGTTTTAAAACTAGTGCACGTGAATAGCTAAAATTAGCACTCTTCATCCAGCTTTTCTTTGCCTGTCTGTATTGTAGTTATCCAAGGCTACGAGAACACATCTGGTAATTTATATGTATTTATAAATGAATCTTAGGAAAACTATAATGCACCCCAATGTTACTAACTCCTACTATTAACAAAGGTTTTGGATAGGAAACTTCACAGTTAGGAAGATAATCTATAAATTTCAAAGACTGACTGAGTCTGCTGGGGAATATCACTCAGCATCAGATTTAGAAAAAAAGGCCCTAATAAGCATCCCTAAATGCAGAGGAGCAGAAAGAAAAATCTGAAAACAGTATTGTTGTATTTCTGGGGGAATGTCAGAAAACAGTGCTGCTTTGTGTGATTATATAGTCTGCGTTTCTCAGGACTGTGGTCCAGGGAGTAGTTTCAGCCTATTCGATTTTTCGATTTCCTTGGATTCTTTCTTCTTCTTATATTGCCTGTGGATAAGACACTAGAACAGTAATGGGTTTTTTGAATGCATTGGTATTGTCATGGTACTTTAACATCATATTTTCCCTTTTTTTTTTTTTTTTTTTTTAAGCTTATATGTAGAAAGAACGCATGCTTAGCTGGAGGCAATTCCAGCTAAAAATTAGCTCCTTCTGCCTCATTATCCTACTATTTCATGCATCTCTGAAACTCCACATTATACTTCCTAGAGAAGTTTTGCTGCCATGAGGCATCAATCAACATATCTTGTGATTAACCTCGTACTACAGAATAAAAATATGTCAAAATCTTCTCATGAAAATGGCTTGATGTGTACAACATAGACTTTCAGACATTTACCATGCCAGATTCGGTCTATGTTTATATTGATCTATTATCTGTGCTGGCATGCTGGGGGGAGGGAGGGGCTGGCAGGGGAAGGGAAAAAAAAAAATATTAATTTCACTGAATACAATACGACAGATTGTAGTAAGTGTGAAAAACCAAACCACAGTCTCTTGGCAAGCCAATTTAATGTTGCCTAGAGTCACTACTTCTTCAGCATTATAGTGCTGTGTTTGGACATGTCTGGGCATCTGGCTTTCAGAGAAGAGGCAAAGTCACAATGAAGGGAAGAACTTTAGGAAGAGAGGACACTAACTGTAGGCAGGCAGATGATGACATGAAGAAATTTGATTCCTATCAAGCAGCCAACAGAAAAAGAAAAAGAAAATTCCCAGAGACTTGAAGAAATCACACATGGAAGAGAAAATGAATGACAAGTAGATTAGGACAAAGTTGTACATCATTTTCCAGAGCCTCAGGATAAATGAAGTTATCTTTCTTCTTTTAATTCAAAATATGTATAATTTGCAAAGAAGCAGAATAACTTGCAAAAAGCATTTTAGACAGTTTTTGTGCATCAGATGAAAAATATAGCAGCTATAGTTAAGTGCCCTTTAAATTGTGCATTTCCAATTATCATTTAATTTACTTGAACAGTTTTGATAAGGTCTCACAGGAGACTGTGAAGAAAACTTGATAGTCCTGAAGTGGAAGGTAAATGCTAGTATAGTTTAAAACTGGGTAAGTAAGTTATGGCAAAAGAAGCCAATAGTAGGGAGAGTACACTATCAAGTTAAACAAGGAAGGAGTTGAATAGTGAGTTGCTCCAGATTATGGTTACATTCATTGCTGTTCACTGCATTTATAGATGATGTGAAAGACTCACCAATAGTCAATCTGCTCGATATATTTTTGTTTCCTACTGGCTTCTTCTTTTGCGAAAGATTTTTATGGGTGTTTTCCTCAGGCAATGCTTATGCTTTGCTCTGTTTTCCCTGTCTGAGATTTGGTTTTCCTTTGTCATAGAACATTCCAATTTGCTTTTGACTTCATTGGTATTTTAGTTTTACATTTGGAATATGTCTTTCTATATAACTGTTCCAAACTCAAATTTGTACTACAGAAGCAACTGCATAAAGTTTCTCTTCTGGTATTAGAAAAGTACTGCTGAAGTGATGTGTGCTGTAACTACAGCCCAAAGAAAATAATAATTACTTCAGTGATTCAGGTGGGAGGTTTGTCTGGCCAAATTTCTCACCTTCACAGAACATGCAGTAGCAGATAAAGACAGAGGAAAGTGCTTAAGAACAAGGCATATTTGTGGTGTGGCTTTTCCAATATACTCCTTGATGATTTGTGGAGATTTTGATTGGAAGTAGTATAATGAAGTATTTAATAATTCTTGCCGATTTCTTTTTTCTTTTAGTTTGCTCAGTTGCAGAGCTAAAGCTGATGTAAACACTTGCATTTACATTAACCATATCAACTGGGACTGACAAGTTTATTATGAACCCAAGATAATTAATTGCAATTGGTTGGGACTTGAATTTGTCTAGTTTTAAGTCTATGCAGAACTCTGTCAGTGAGCTAGAGCTTTTCAAATGGGAAGGTGGTGTGTATTAAAGCACTCTTCGAAGTTCAAGAGTGACTTGACTAATCTGGCTTTCAGCAAGTCTCAGACACAGCTGCTGGCTTACTAAAGCCACACAGGTTCCAGCTTGTAACCTTCCCACACATGGCAGGTTCTCAGCTCACGTAGAGGTCACCTGCATCTACTTGGAGTATATGGCATAGACCTGGCCATATCTTGGAGTCAATATCTGGCTCTATGTCTGGCTTCCAGTCATGCAGTCTATCTGTTGTTTCCTCTTTGTCTTCCCAAATACTGACCAACTTGTAAATTCAAAGAATACATACATATAAAGGAAAATAAAAACTCTCAAGCACTTCCAGACTGAGAAACATTTGTGTTCAGTGTTTCTGGATGCTTTTGAACTATGTTCAAATTCTTGATTAACTTACTGACAAATCACTAATTGTGAAAAGAATTAAGGCCAATGAACCAATTGTTTGCTGCAGTTCTCCCAGGCACAAAAGTAAGTGATAAATTAGACAATATACATAATGCAGACATAGAGATGCACAGTAACTCAGCTGTTGCTCAATTCTGTGTTATATATTAGAAACTGGAGAGAATTAAATCAACGTTTTAAGCAGCATGGCTTTCACAGAGTTTGTATGACTGTTGGTTTACTCTTGCTAATACATTATTGTTCTATATTAATTTTATATACAGATTTTTTTTCCTTTGATGTCAATTTCTGTTGCAAAGTCATAGTCCTTGCCACAATTTTTTCTTTTGCCTCTCAAAATATTTTGTGAATATCTCATATAAAGTCTAACAGTTCTTGTTTTTAAGAGAACTATTCTATACCATATTATTTTACATCCATTCCTTAAGAAATGAGAAATATTTTTAATTGAACTTAGCGGAAAAAAAATCAGTAATTGAAATCCACTTTAAACTGTCACCTCATTTTTTCTCATATTCACACATAATCCACCTTCTAAATGTGGCTCAATTCTCAGTTCCCTATTTTAAAAGTACATTCCTTACTTCAACATGAGGAATTTTGATATTTCTCTAAGTATTTTGTATTTGTGAATTGTCCTCCAAGTCAGCATGTTTCTTTTCCTTGATGATGTGCTTGAATCTTCTAAAAGGAAGAAAAATGAATCATGACTAAGGTGTAATTCTTGATGTTTGTTATGCATATGGTCAGGGATTTGTATAAATAATACATATTATGCAATGTTTAAGAGAGAAATTGGTCATCTAACTGTTCAGAGAGTGTAAATGAAGGTATGGATTAAAAATGAATTTGTTAGGAAGATTTTGTGAACTCTTTAGGTGTATATATGTTGCTGTTATTTGGTAGCTCTAACTTGCATTCACTGAGATGTATGTAATTACTCCTGATTCTGGTTTCAATTCAGGCACTACAAGATTACTCATTACTTTAATTTTTTATTTATATAGTAGATGTCATAATGCACAGATTATGCATTCTGTTGCCTGTTGAAGGATTCCTGCATCTAATAACATCTGCAAATACTTGATTTCAATATAACTGAAGCAAATCGTGTTTTATAAAGACTAAATAGGATTAAACATGAAAGATAGTATTGGTGTTTGCATCAAACAGGTAGGAAGATGGGAGAAATACTCGTCCACAGTGTAAGTGGTAATATCTCATTTTGTACAGCTACATTTCTGGTGACAACGGAGTTTGTGTTTCATGTGAGTAAAACAGATGAATGGAAGTCAGTGTACTGTCTCATGCTGAAGAACCTGGGAATGTACTCTCCCATCTGATGCAACTGTTGTGTTTTAACACATTTTTGCATGCTGGTGAAGACTGGAAGAAGCAGTTAGAAATGTACCTCCTGCATATGGAAGGAGCTAGCTTTGCTGTCTCTGCTGCTGTGAAGGATGGAGTGGGCCAGGCAGAGTCATTTTGCAGCAAAAACACTACCTGTGCAGAGGGAAGCTCTCAGGCATTTGGGAGACACAAGCTAGAGCTTCCAGGAGACAGCTCCTGCCCTCACCAGCATTTTGCCCACATCTGGTCCCTCTCAAACCTTCTGGGCTACCTGGAAAGTTCCTAGGAAGTAATGTTACTCCACTTTGCTCTCCATGTTCTACTTTCCTTCCAGAGGAAGAAAAAGGGAGTGATGGGAAGAGAAATGATAGGAAAGGGATGTTGCTGTCCTTGCTCGATGAGGAATTTAGCTGCAACAAAAGCATGATCTCGAGATCCAGGAAACAGAAGCTGAAGACTATTTCTGGGTTATTGTCTATAAACTCAGACACAATTCTGTGTCTTTTCTGCAAAAAAATGAAGTTGAAATTCCCACCAAACTCATCTACACAAAGAACTACTGTACCCCTTTGAAAATGCAGTATTAGTTTCAGCTTTGCTGTTGCTGTGTGTGGCCTTTTTGATCCATCTTTTTTCCCTTCATTGTAAAGCTGTTCTCTCTTGACTGCACAAAAGTCAAAGCAATCAACAGAAGGCTTTCAGATTTAATTTGAAACATTTCTCATTTTGGGTTTCATTGTTCAAATCTTCTGATCCGATTTTCTCATCCCTTAAGACTCTTCACAGTCTCAAAGGAAAACAGCTCTCAGGCCACAGGACTACACCTATAAATCTTCAAAATCTTGTATCTAGGGCTGTTTCATCTGTTGTAAACCTGCAACTTTGCGCAGGTGAATAATCATCTCTCTCCTAATAAAGCTGGTAATATAATTTGAAATGAAATTTGATTCCTCCCTTTTTAGAAGGAGAAATACTATTTGAAAATGAAATAGCAGGCCATTTGTTTGATGGCTACTCCATTATATTAAAGTCATCCTTCCTGTAGTCATACAAAAAAAAAAAAAGAAGTGAAAAAGTGATCTATTTCCCCCTCAAAAAAAATCAGTTAGTAATTGCACAAGGAAATGGCAAACTTAATTTTTTAGGTGATTTCAGTAAGTAGATTCTTCTCGAGAAATACCTTTCCTGACAAAATCAAATTATATTGTTGCATTTCATAGGGTATTAATGAGACAGTTCATAAGCTTAAGGGTGACTACCTATCTAATGCTTCAGTTCAAGGTGATATTGCACAATAGAGACCCTTGTAAATAAACTCTTATGCACGTAGTTGAGTGCATGATGAAATCATGAAAATACCTACACCTACCCAAACTGCCTTTAATGCATTTTTTAACTAGCAAGTTTTCAGAGCTTTACCATTAAATGACTTAAATTCCACTGACATCAATGGAGTTTTGCTAAGTTTTTACAAACTGAGGTTCTGGGCTTATATACAAGTACGCTGTACTGTTTTCTATTTGCACATTGACATTCATTGTTTGATTTTCTGAGCAGCAAGAAAATATTCAAACATCTTGCAAGTATTCAGCATGTCGTGTTTTTCCTTTATTATGTGTTTCCTGCATCTTCTTGTTACAATTTCAACAATGGACTTTTGAAATACTTATTTTTCATAAGTATTTATCATAACTGTCTGAAAGATTCAAGCAATAGATTTTCCCCCATCTTTTTGCTTTGATTCTAACAAAAAAGCTATTAAGCCCGGCAGAAATCTGATTGCAGTCTGTCTTTTCAAGCATTGCGGAAATTGATAAACACATGATATTTCTTTATGTGACTTAGAAAAAAAAATTAAAATAATATTAAAGTGTATATAAAATGAATTAAGTTTTAGGGTTTTTTTTGGGAAAGTTATTTGTGAAGTGCTTTATATGAGAGAAAAAAGTAATTTATTGCCCTTTCAGTTCCTCCCTCTTGCTATTTTATTTCCTCCAGTCTGTTTACTTACTTTCAGTATTCCTCTTCAAAATACTTCAAGATTCAGCAACCTCTTCAGGTTTCCTCTTATTTTTTTCTTAGATGAACCAAATAGGATGCCGAAACGGTACCCTACAGTTGTCAGTACCCAATGAACATGATTCAGATAACAGATGAGTGAAGTCTGAATACAAAATCTGCTAAATCATAAACTTGAATAAATATTCAATTTAGTCATGGAGAGCCTGTGATTTAAAAAAAAGAACCAAAATGATCTGAGTATATTATCTTCTCACCGAATTAGTTGCTCAGCACCAGTTACAAAGATGTGCAGATGTCCTCTCTTGTTGCAGCCAGAACACTTGTGTGTGAGATACATGGCTGTTTCAACAGGATAGAATGCACGGTTTTGCTTCAGGGAATGTATAACATATTCAATATGCATTCTTAAAATGTATTAATATTAATCACACTTATAGGTATATTGCCAGAAAAGGAGGCTCATCTCATTTTTAAGGATCCTTCAATATATTCTAGAATATGTATTCAGACTTGCTGTACTTATATGATAGAGATGCCCCAAGCTATGCGGGCAGGCTTTTGAATACTGTATCATCTGATTAATAATTAAGGTCTAAAGAAAATGGTAAAGGCAGCTGAAAAAAAATGAAATCAAATATAGGGAAACATTTCTTTCCATGGGGGACTTTTGACCAATGGGGCTCTGAGCTCTTTCTTACCAAATGTGAATATATCAGGCTCTTTTAAGGTAGTTTTTCAGCAAGTGTTCAACTGTGTGTGATGTGCAGCTGTTGTAACCAAGAAGGATATTTTAATTTCACCATATTTTGCTTGCCATTTCTAAATAGATTTCACAGTTTTTCTCATGTAAAGAGACTTAGCATAATATTGCAAGGGATATAATTTGCAGTAGTATTTAAATGGTTGTGCTTAATCATATTTACAATTTCATAACTTAGATAGTATTGAACAGTTGTTCACCCAAAAAGAAATACAATAAGAAGTTTTGTGGTTTAGGTGTAATAAAGACAAACCAGAGGTCTACAGTTCAATCATTGTGAAATAGAATCCATGTATTCAGCTTCATGATGCAGATGAAGGGTAGGTTATGGAATTTAAGGACTCAGTTACTCAATTAGAATTTATCAAAAATATTTTACAGTTATCTTTTCCTGAGAAATTTCAGCTTATGGATGCAAAAAATGACAAGTATTTCTTAAAATTCAAGTTGTACTGTTTGTGATCAAAATCTGTATAAAAAAGGGAATGTTTAATATATTCAAATTTCACCATAGTCTTGCAAAACCCTATATATAAAAGATAAATTACTTTTGTAAATCATTTGATACATTTGTGTCTTTCCTGCACAAATTTGTAGAATGGTACTAGTAGTTTTTTCATATGAATATATGTTTAAAATTTTTCCTCTATCGGTTAAGTCTTGAACATCGGTAAAAGTTCTTTCTGTGGAAGAAATTGGCAGAGACAGTCAGAAGTCCCCAAAGAATGCTCTGGAAAGAATTTGTAAAGTAATATATTTTGTAATTGTTCTTCCTTTTCTAGTTAGTGGCTTTCTGGAAATGTATTTTAATTTTTCTTGGATAGATTCCTTACAGTTATATCCTATTTTGAAGAGTACTTAATTTTCGGTATATGAATAGTTATTTTATAAGTATTGGAATTTCTTTAACTTTTGGATGCAGAATGGTCTAGAGACTGTGTAGACAGAGCAAGTTCTTTGGGATGGTGTCTGTCTTTGTAATGGGTTTCTGTTGTGCTCTTACCATAATGAGGCTGCAAGCTGAAGGAACTGTAGTAATGAATCATCCTCACCAGTACAGGAACCTGGATAGGTGGGATGAATCACTCCCTGGAGATGTTTGCCTCTTCTCATTAGATGAGGGCTTAGAGGAGAGGTGACAGCATGGACCAGACAGCTAACTTTCAGAATGCTAATGTTAAATGACAAATTTAAGCAAAATAGTTTTGAATTTGTATAGGTGCTCATAATCATTTTTATTTCCTCTGTCATTGGTTATCTGAATAACATTTTTTCTTTCAATAATATGCATTTACTACATAGAAAGTACTCTTCATTATCTGAGAATTATTCACCTTAAAATAAAAAAAACCAAACACAACATAGTTATTATTGTCAGAAAGCTTAAGTTTATACTAATGTGTAAAATACTTGCATATGAAATCATAATTCTCTTGACCTGAAATCAACATTTCACTGGGAGGCTTAGGCTCCATCTGTTGCCAAAGGGAACAGAAAGGCACCTACCTCACACAGGCAGCTCATCTCAATGCAAGCTAAATGGAAGGTTTTTCTTACACTTAATATTTGACTGATTTGAAACTGGGTATTCTGAGCCCCACCCTCTGTCGTGGTAAATCAGCTCAGCTAACCTCTCTGTCTTAATTACAGACTATAAAAGGAACCTAGGATAAATAGGGTGCTTCAAATAATTATTTTAGACTAAACATCTAAATCTCATATGAAGTTTACACTTTCATGATCTATGTATTAAATGTGAAACCCACAGTGGAGACTTTTGGAGAGGCAGAGGACTACCCAAGTATTCTCATGAAACCACCCATCTTCTCGCAGGTGCAGTTCCTTGTGTTTGGTACTGTGACACATCGTGGCAGCTTCTTTTTCTAGGAACTGCTCTTTTGGGTAGTTGTTTTGCAGAGTGCCATTCTTCACACAGATTTTCATTTGGAGGTAACATGTCTGAGTCTTTGGAAACCCACAGAAAAACAGTTGAGTGAAATCACTGTAGTAAGTACCACCTAAATAAACATATAGTGACTGACATACAAATTGGCACATTGTTGCCTGAGTCATTTGTTTGCAAATGTGGAAAGCATGTGGTAGAATAACTGTTCAGCAGAAGATGATCACATGAATTAGCGAAGGGTAATGCATTAAATATAATTATAAACAAATCCTAAATTTGTAGCCTGACTCCTTCTCCTTGCCTTTTGGCCTACGCAGGACTGATATAAAAATCCTCCCTTTATGCAAAGATTTGTTGAATCAGACTTGCTCACTCAGCAGAGAGATGTCCTTGAGGGATAATTCAGGTGGATATAATACAGTACACTCTGTATTATATTATTCAAGTACTTATTACTATGTTATTAAAATACTTTTTCTATTACCTGTATAGTCAACTCCTTAAAGTGGTGGTCTAGCCACAGGACAGCAAACTTAAACTATCTATCAGAAAGTACCGGGTGTAAGAGCATTCCTGAATAGATTTGTGCCTGGCTACAGGATTGTGGTCCATTTGGGATTTACAATATTAAGCCCGCTGCAGTTCTCCTGCGATCACATAGCCTTTGCTTCTGGACTCAGTATCCAATGCCTTTACTGATGCTTAAATGGAAAGTGTACGATAAAACCTTCAAACAACAAACAGAAACCAAACATTAGTCTGTTTCAAACATTCTAATAACCAGTCTTATTCCACACAAGGTCATCCTTCCTGCAATGCGAAAGAAAAGAGATTTTAAAGAATTATTCCAACATTGACTTCAGGAGATATGTCCCAAATTATTGTAGGATTTAATATATCCCCCTTATACATATTAATAGGGTATGAGGTAGAGCCCATGCAGGTGTAAATTAGTGTTCACCTGAGTTTTAACACTTCAAATACTAAAACCACTAGAGAAGTGATTTATAAATTAGGTCAGTTCCACTGAAGGCACTGGAAAGATGATGAGTTATGTCACTGTAGATTTTGGCCCTGATTGCTTGAAAAGATTATTGTTATTATAATCCATACGTAATCGGAATTGACTCAACTGTGAAGTATGGTATTTACAATTCCAACCATTTATTCTTATTGAATGTGTAATTTTTCTTAATGCTTTTAGAGAAAAAAGACAAAAGTGTATGCCTGTTAAAGCAGGAAAGAAGCAGGATAAACAGCACAGTTGTGGTACAAAATTCAGTGCTAATCACACATTGAAGCAACTTAATGCACTTCTTTTACTGCCTTGATTATTCTAAATGTAACCTGGTTTAGCTAATCTCCAAGATTTAGATTATGAAAGGGCAAAATCTGACCAATTTAAGGAATGTTAAATATGCAAATGGATCCATTTTATGCCCCCTTAACAGCTTTAAAACTTTCATTTTCTTTTCAGGTATAAATATTCTATAATGGCAAAAGAATATAAAGTAAACTCCAATTCACTAATCCAACTTTTTTTTTTCTGAGTAACACTTCCTTTTAATGGTAAATTTAGCATTTTATACTGAGTTACAGACAAGTTCCAACAGAAGTACATATGGCATTTGCATTAATCTCAAATTAATCCTTTATGGCATTAATCTCAAATTAATCCTTTATGATCAATAATATCTTTTTTGTGAAAGCTAGACAAATGATTCAAACGAGTCACTTAAAATAAAGCATTTCTTCTTCTATGCAGCTTTTAACTCCTGTTTGGGTATTAATTTCTCCTTTTCTTGGATTCAGAAGATCCATTTGTTTCCATTCAACTGCCTTCCTAGAAAAGGAACTTGAACTGCAGCACACTTTGATGATGGGGAACACATTACATCGTGGTCAGTAGAAATTAGAAGTTACAAGTTATTAGCCACTGTTGGAGCTAATGAAACACTCTAAAAATAGTAACGGACATTTTTTAAAACTGGAAACCAGTTTTCATTACGCACTCCTCAAAATTAACACCTAAGAGCCAAAGACAATAAACTGATGATCCAGTCTTTTCATTGATATTACTTGGCTTGTTCTGAGATCTTGGAGCAGATAAAAAGATTACCTTATTATGGCAACACCTGCAGGACATACCACTTTATCTCTGGAACCTAAAACTTTCGAACTAGGGTAATGCTTACACATGCATTGGGGTGTGGGCTCGCACATCAGAGAGGCAGAAGTGATCTGTAAAGAGCTGTGAAGCTGACCATCTCTCTGAGAATGCCTGGCATGCTTTTGACATTGCTACTGCACAGAATTCAGGTAATAAGAGTCACCAAACTGCCGCGAATAATAGCAGCAACATCAGCCACCAGCTTCAAGTTGCAGATCCACCACAGAGTTAAAGATAGATGCTACAGAGCTGCTTGAGGGAGCAAGAAATGACCCTTGATCTAAAAATTGAGTGGTTCTGTAAGTTTCAGTGAACATAATAACTTCTTGTCTTTGAGAGCGAAGGCTAACTAATATGACTTGCAGCCAAAGTAACATTTATGTCTTAATTTATTTTATTAACCTGTTGTGATTGTTGTCACAGCTGGCCAGATGACAAGTACTGAATTCCATTTCAGTCATCAAGGTATCAGAATGTGATTTTGCATTGGAATGAAAATGGAAAATATTTTTTGCTATCACTGGGCTTTTGGTTTGAGTTTTTCACTTCTTTTTAAAAAAGGAAGCATGCTGAAATGAGTAACTTCAGAAATAAAGTTACCTCTCTTCATAGGAGAAAGCTTTTAGATCACAGCTTCTTTAATTACAGGAGTATGTTTTTTTATCAGTGGAAGCACTATCTTGGACCTTGGCATATCTCTGTTGAAGTTGTTACTGTGCTTCAAGGCATTTTGAGGTTAGACTCCCCTAATTCAACAGTTCAGAATTTTAAACTTAGATGTACCTCAGGTCAGTACTTGTATCATCAGGTATGGAACATGCGAAAAAAAGAGAGTCCAGAATCAAATAATTCTGAGGCAGGTTTTAATAAAACTTGAAGAGCCTCTGTGAAGTGTTTTTGCATTAACTAATAACTGTGTTTTAATGAAATGCTTTTTCACCTGCAAAGTATTTCAAAACTGACTTGTTTCAATCAAAATTGAAATACTGCTAAAGCATTTCAGGCAGGTACACTTACTATGTAACATTTGCATTTGATTTTAAAGAAAAAGAATATATAATTACAGATTGTAATGCCAGAGTGCACCAAGTCTGACAGTGAGAAAAGGGTAACCAGTACTTCCCTCTAAAACAGGTACAATTTTTGATATTCCGCTTTTTAGGCTAGACTGAAGAAACTTTTTCTCTTACTAAACTGCTAATAACACAGATGTGTCTAAAGTTTCCCTTTGTGATAAAATATTATTATAAATGACAATGAATGCAAAACCAGCTCTGTAAAGTACATTAATATATTTCTAGCATAGCTGAGCAATCTATTTTATGAAATTATTTTAGAGAAACATTTAAACCTGACTCATGTGAGTTAGAATGGTGAGTATCATTCCAGACTTTCCTAAGCCCATCTAACCAAAATATTTTTGTGGGAGGAAATTATATTTATTTGGTTCATTTCTCCAGCAGGAGTTTCTTGGACTCCTCTATTTCTTCAGATGTCCAGGAACACCAAAATCACCCAAAGGCTTTTCAAGTGCCTCCTTACTGAGTCTTTCCTTGGAGAAATAGTATCTTCATCACAGATTATAGCTTAAACTCAATTTTCCACACCATGATAGTTTACAAAATTATAGCATATGATATAACATTTGCTGTTGATTCACGCTCAGCCTGAGGCAGAAAGTCTGCTGTCTTATAAGACAAAATGATCTTTCCCTGAATGAGAAGGGCAGATGACAAGGGTAAAAGCAGACACTAACACTCTGATATAAAAAAAAAAAAAAAAAAAGTTTGCTGTTATCTGAATACCCTGCAGATCATGGAACTACAGGACTATTAAGTGACTTAATATTCTGTGGTACTTTCATATAGAACAGTAACACCACCACGATTTTTGTTCACAAACAATAAATACTGGATTACATGCTTGTCTGATATACCCCAATATCATTGCAGAATAACACTTCAAACCAGTGAAGCAATTTCCCTGGAATTAATCAGGTTGAATTCATTTGTGAAGGCAGGGAATTTAGCTCCACCATGGCCTCTTCCAGTATCCTTTTAGCTCCAGTTAATGAAAGAGGACGTAGAAGGGAAGTATGAACATAGTATTAAACCTTAAATAAGACTGAAGAGGGTTACATTTGATTTATCAAGTACACAGACTCAAAAGTGTTCAGGAAACTATCAATTCTTTCTGTATGCATGCTGCAGAGTGAGATGAAAGTGATGTAGAAATGTTCAAGCTTCTTTCAATCATCTCATCTTCTTTTCAGGCTGAGAAATTGAGGGTCGAAGATACACATCATAGAACTTCTGAAACAGGTGACATGAATTCCATCCTAAGAAAAGTCTGAAATAACGAAGGGTGTTTGTAGGAATTTGTCCTAAGGTAAGTTTAACATCCAGAGAAAGATTAATTCTGTGCTAGTAGGAGGAAATCTCTTCAGATGCTTCAGGGTATCAGAGACATGTGGAAGGACTGACAGATAGGACCTATGGAAGACTCATGCTGCTCTAAAAAATCAGCTGAGAAGGAGGGAAAATATGCCAGGGCATTTAAACAGCTATTAATTGCTGATATATGGGCAATTGAAACTCTACTTCTGTTAAATGAGTCTTAGACATTTGATATTTTTAACCAAAGGTAATTTTGATTTTATTTTTTAAATGGTAATATTCAAAGAAGATTTGGCTTCACTGAAGTCAACTTAATTTTATGACAAGAAAATATTCTTGAGTAATTACTTCTAAACCATAAAAGAAGGTGATATTATAATGTTTTCTAAGAAGTTAAAGGCTACATTTCACTTTACCTATTAGATTTAAATGTATTTGAGAAATCTTAGATTCTCTAACAAAACACACTTTCTTCGTTTTCAAATTTTGTGTAGGGGCTTTATAAATATAAGCTATCTGACCGCTTAGGCAGAAATCTCCTACAAATGATCCAGACATCTCAGTGTCATAAATTCCTATAGTGATTCTAAACTCCATTTCCTAACCTGCATTTTACCTTGTGGATTTGAGTGCTGCCTTTTTAGTTTTTATCTAGATTATGAAACAACATTACTCTGTCTACACAACCTATTTGAACAGTTGTATTTTACAATGTTGTTTCCACTGTTTAAGTATGAATCTGAATAATGCATGACATAAAATTAAGGAATGGACAATTTAAATTGAGTTAGGACTGCATACCATCATATTTGAGTCTCCTGACTTGTGCATGCTGGTTTACTAGGACTAAATGTTACACCAATGTTTCTTTATTTCTATTTAATATTGAAGAGTATGTTCTCCAAATCCCGTAATGGTGTCTTTATAGCCAAAGTAAAACTGGCAAATATTGTTCTGTTTATTAATGCAAACACAAATAGATAGATTCATTGGAAATACGTACTGTTTAAATTCCGTAAGTTAAAAAGAACTATCAGAGCAGTAGGTACATCTCTGTATGCCCAAATAAAGTATTTGGATTAAATTTTTGATGTAGAAAGCCTAGATGGGAAAAAAATGGTAATTAATATGATCAAGGAAAATTAGCATGAAGAAATAGCTCAGTCTGAACATTTCTCATTTCTCCCCATATGCATGGGAGATTCATATTTCTTGGACTGAAAAACTGATTTTTTGCAAGCTCTTGGGGAAAACTTAGGACATTCTTTGAACATCTGTAAACTTTTATATTTTAGTTTTGAGTTCTATTTTAGGACTCTTTCAGGGCTTTTCAGTGTTGAGAATAATAAGCATAGATTTTCTTTAAACTTTTTTTCTTTTTGCGTTTGTTGTAGTTTTTCTTAGTAGTTGGTGATTGTGATACAAAGCCTTCTCTGAAGAATGAAAAGAAATAATAAAGCAATGGATGGATTTTACCAGCCATAAAGGAATAAATATATGTAGCTGAACACATTCTAATCATCCTTTTGTAAATTAAATCTATCAACTGAGAGAGTTAGGTCTTTTCTCGCTGGAGAAGAGAAGGCTCATGGTGGGGGACCTCATCTACAATTCTCCAGTTCTTAAAGGGCAGCTACAAAGAAGACAGAGTCTCTCTTCTCCCAAGGAGCCACATGGGTAAAACAAGGAGCAACGGGTACAAGTTGCACCAGGAAAAGTTTCAGTTCAATATAAGTAAGGAATTTGTTACAGTAAGAACAATCAATCACTCCAACAACCTGCCTAGGCACATGGTAATGTCCCAATCACAGGAAGTTTTCAAGATGCAACTGGACAGGGTGCTAGATAACCTCACCTGGGCTCCCTTTCCCATGAAAGATTGGACCAGATGATTTTTCAAGGTCCCTTCCAGCCTGAGTGGTTCTATAGTTCTATGATTCTGTGAACTGACACAATCAGAAAACACTCTGAATGAAAAAAAATGAACTTTGATGGGAAACTAGTAGGGAAACACTAGCAAAATCCTGGGGAGATGGAGAGTCTGTCTTGTGAGGTGATTAAAAAATATTGGTTTATCTAGCATATAAAGAGGCTTAAATGAGATGTAACTGCTGTTTTAAAACAAAACAGAGGGTAAATACTGGAGGAGTGATATTTAAGCCAATATAATTGTGGTGCAAAAGCAATTGAACATAGACTATTCCGGATACATTTAAGCTAAAAGCTTCAAGAGGTTTTTTAACCAGATAATGAATGATGCTGCTCATATTCCAGGAGCAATGAAAAGCGTAGGTACATTTATAGGCAAACAATAGCAGCAGTAAAGGAACAGTTAAGGGTATAGTGAACATATCTGTTGTTAGAGGTCAAGTAAATACAGGTGTTACAACTTGATCCTCATAATTGTGTAAGTAAATATGAAACTCCACCCCCCCACCAATTCCATTATAGATATTGTTCTACCCTCTGCTTCTAGCCGTTCGTTTATGTAAGTAATTTCCAGACAGCAGTATCTTCCCTTTTTTCCTAGGGTTTGTTATTTTTACTCCCTGAGAGTCAGCATGAGGCAGTGCTCAGTGCCCTGAGGGGAGCAAAGTGCCAATTTGGGCTGCTCGTACAGTAAACAGGCCGCATTTACACACTTCCGTGACCATTCGCTTCTGGATGGACACTGAGTGGTGTGTGAGCAGCCCAAGCCTGTCTGTGAACATCCCAAGGGGTGATACTTCACAGAAATATCCGGAGAGGAGAATGATGGAACCCAGAACATGTGACGGAGCTGCTACAGAGCGGGGAGTCAGGGAAGAGCCAACACTTCTCCTTTCCCCAGGAATCACCCTGCTCTGTTTCTCAGCCATCACAGTACTTGTCCTTTAATAAGAGCTGGTTACACCATGTCATTATAGCCTGTTGTAACATTGAGAGTGTCTTTGTACTCTGGTAGTCAAGAAAAGAAAAAGTTGTTAACCGTGGAAAGATCTCTGTGCCAGAAAAAATAATTAAAGAAACTCTCAGGGTACAAAGAAGTCCCCATTTTAAAATGCCAAAAACCAAGGCAGACAGTGTGAACGCTAACCCGGAGATAAAAGATTCTCTTTTTATATTCCTGATGGTGCAAGTTTTGACCTTCCACTCCTCATTGCAGATTTCCAGATAGCAGAGAACAGAGCCTCCAGGGCTAGCAGGGGGAGAGAATTGGGGCCATTCAAGGAAAAGTACATCTTTCACTGTGTGTGAGGAGGAAAGAAAATGCTCTCTTTTACAGAAGTTAAATTTCAATAGCACCACGGTCTTTGCTATCAAATACAATATTTTTCTGTTTGCATTACAAACTTGAGTTTAGGCTCACTTTCTGCTGAAATGACAACTTCAAATATTATCAGGGAAAAAAGGAAGGTGATTTTAATATAAATTCTGCCTGCACAAAGCTCTTTTTATTACAAGTCCAGAAGCCAAGCACAACGTATCTACATCGTTTGATTAAGATCCAGTGAGAATTAAGTACAAAGTTAAGAGCACAAATTTCCTCCTGCAGTCTTGCTGCTAATATATCCAATGCTGATCTTTTCTTTTGCCTTTTATTCCTGAAGTTACTTCTGTCTCTCAGGTATCCTATGCTAAAAAATAAATTCTTTTTCATGAAAAAAAAAATACCCTAAAATCTGTCATAAGAAACTCTGCTGAAATAACTTACTGCAATTTTTAGAGAGAAAAATCCATTGAGAGAAGAATGGTATACAGGTAATCTAGAGGATTAGGAGTGACAGACTGTCAGTCAACATTTAAAGCCTTTACAGATGGAAAAATAGCAGAGGTAAGAGTAAGGTTGTTATAATTATTGTAAAGTTCACAGAGATGAGCAGCAGATGTGAACATGAACAGACGAGCGTTAACAAAGACATGAATTCTGAACCACAATAAAACTATTTTTTAATTTTTTTTATTATTATTATTTCGCAGTTAAAATGTCAAATTATATTGACAATCAATAATGAGCAAAATTTCTTCATTAGCAGAATGACATATTACAGGTAGATATTTTGGTAGTTAGAGGTGGAGGCAGCTTGGAGAGATCATTTTGGTTTTCATCAGCTCATATCTGTTTTCAAATTTCATACCTCTCTCTATCTGTGGAGCAAGTGGGAGGTACTGCAGCAAGATACCACAACAGCTAGTTCTCGTTAATATTTAAGGATCCACTGCATCATTTCTGTTGTGTACAGAACCACCAACATACATGCAACAGGGGGCTTTAACAGAAGCAAGATCAGGCTACCTAGTCTTTACTCTATGTATATATATACTTGCCATATGCACATTTAAAGACCATTTGCATAGGGTTTGTTTCAGTTTTTTCCCTTCAGTTTTGCAGTCATAGATTGGGATGTGGTCATTAATTACATCTATTCTAAACAGCTAGTATTGTTTCCTCTCTATCAGCCAATATGAGTGAGGTGTGGCTAGTATATGCAAGTAGCCCTTGCTTGTGCAAATTTGAGATTCAAGTGACAGAAGGCTGAATTCTGAACTCAAAAACTCTTAAAAGAGGTCTTTTTTTTTGCATATAAATTATAAATCCATAAAATTAATTACTTTGGAAAAAAACCCACAGTTTTGTGCAGATTTGGAATTTCTTTATAGACAGCAGCACTGTTTGCATTTTACGTGATAATAGCTGTTTAAAGATTCATAAATTATTCAGTCAAGATTCTTATGTCCTTTTTTTTTTAAATGATACAAATATCAGTTTAAATTAGAGATGATGTTATAGTTTGCCAAAATTCTATTAAATATTTATTTGTAAAGGTTAAATGAGCTGTCAAAAAATGCTTAGTCAGGGATGTTTTGTAGAAAGCAATTTTCAGAGATCATGTTTAAGAAAACGTTAATTCTTATCACAGCATCCAGTGTAAAGTAGCTTTATTCTCTTACTGATACTTGTAAAAAAACTTCTCTGGATGTGGAACAAAACAATGAATAATAAAATAAAAAGTTCTACAAGCTTCTCACAGTTTCTATTGCCCTAGTCATTAAAACATTCATCTGTCTTTATGTAATTAAAGCAGCTGCTTCTGCACTCTGGGTGACTTTCGGCTTGTAAAACACCTGTAAACAAATCTGTCAGACACGGTCACCATTTCAGAGGTTGCAGAGCTTCCCATTTCTAAACTAACAGGGGCTTAAATGGTCCTGCCTACTGCAGGGCACCTTAAGGCCACATCCATAAGGTCATTGCACTTGCAGAGATGGAGAGCAGCCCAGACATAGACACGTTTTGACTGCGTAACTCAGCACATGTCTGTGATGTTCCTCACAACCTCGCACTTCACTCTTCCTTTTCCTGATCCATCATGGAAGGTCCTTTTCCAAGGACTATTGGCACACAGGGATATGTCTTTGCACAAAACTACTTGATATTGGCTCTGAAATTATCATAATGTTGACCCTTACAGCTTAACCACCAAATCACAGCAGTGATGATTATCTGTGTCTGTACTACAAAATTTCACAAGACTGTATGGATATGTTTTTCTCCAGGCTTGGTAGGAACTTGTAGTATGTGAAGAGCTCTATTTGACGACCAATAAATTTAATGTCTCTGAAACCTCTCCACCCAACTAATCATAGGGAAAAAAATCACAAACCATTAATTAAAAAAAAAGCAACAAACAAAACCACCCCAACAAGTAGAATCAAAGAGACTTCATACTTTAAATAAGGTCTGACACTTAAATAGTTTCTGTGCTTTCTCTGCCCTTTAAAGCTTTTCTAACCATTTCTGTGGCCCTAGATACATGAGAAATATCATAGGTTAATTAAGCTGGTTCTTATCAGAAATTACAGTAATGTCCAGCTAGCCAAAACACTAATCTCCCAATGTGTGGCTTAAGCTTTGTATCAGAAGTCAATCATATTTGGAAGCAGCCTGAAACATTATATATACTGCAGCCTAGTATTAAATACCCTTCCATATCTAACATTTGCATTTGGTTCCCAGGGCTCACTGTTGTGTTCAGTAGCATTTCATTCTGCAAAGAGCCCCATAGATTTCCACAGAATATATGGTGTAGCTATGTATGTATCATTTGAAGCAAACCTGTCTTTTTGGCCTACAGTATCTCTCATAGCACAAGCTGTACAGTATTTTTAGAGTGTTAACTATATGGACTGTTCTTTGCATCCATGGAGGACTATGCAACGTGTTATTGCTCCGGCAAAGATGGCTTTAATTTAGATTTCATCCAAAAGAAGGACAGTCAATCTAATGTTAACACATACTCAAGCTGCATATCTTACACTGACACTACCTTGCTCCTTTTCACTTTATTGCTTCACATTCGATTGTGGCGATGGCTAGAGAGGTTTAAATCTACTCTTATTTTCACAGTAGGATTTAACTTCTCTGGATAAAGGCCGTTCCACTTGATAAACTGTATTGGTGTATGGAACACACTGGATTCCATGTGACTGTGGTTTATTTTTTTTGTCATCAGTAAAAAAATGATTATGACTGTTGGTTCATTGAGATCCGCTCTAGTTTGCTTTAATTTCCTTTCTAAATAGCTTTATTAATAAGAGAAATCTCCACCCTGAGGTACACAAAATGGAAAAATCGCAGAGGTACTTTTTGGACTCTACAGGGAGTTAAAAAATTGCAGTTACTCAAAGCATTGCTTCTGAAGCTCTCATGTGGAAAGAATCACAGGGTCTGCTGAATCTCACGGCAAAACCTGCTGTCTCAGCAACAATTACCATCGATGCACTTACAAACTGACACCAATGATAATGTCAGTGTGCAGCTGGGAACTTAAACGAAACCTGCTGCTCCACACCAGCTTATTCAGGCAGATTCATGGGCAGAGAAAAAACGGGCAGAGGGGCAGAGATGTGGCTGTTATGTATGTTTGTGCGTGTGTGTGTGTGTGCGTATTTCTAGCTTGTGTTCAGAAAAGCAAAATAAAAACCAGCAGAGTCATGCATTTACAAAAGAAATACAGGAAAAGGTGAACAGGGTGAGAGGATACCACCTGCCACTCAGCGGGGACGTTCAGGGCATCAGGAAAGCAGCACGATGCCAGCAGGTGAACAGGGCAGCAGGAGCCTGGTAACTGGCAGCCAACATGTGGGCCGGCCAGCAGGCAGCAAACACCTGCCCGTTGCTTTGTGCAGCAGCCAGCGGGAGGCTGGTACAGAGCACAGAGCAGGTGGACAGGGCAGCAGCCAGGCTGGGTACCTGGCAGCTGCTCTGGGGCCAGCACGTGGAGACAACTTGCTACACAGAACCGTGTAAAGGGCTGTTTGCTTTTTTTCTCTTTTGCCTGAGGGTTGTTCGTGTAGTTTAATAGGAAAGATGAAACTTGGCTTCTTTGAAGTGCCATTGGTGGGGAAGGGGAAATCTGTGTCATAGTCTGATAAATTTTCCTACAGTTATTTTCAACAAGATCTTTGGAAGAAAGCGTACATGATGGTCACCAGTGCTGAAGAGCTGTTTCAGTTTCGGCATCTTGAACAATACAGGAATGCATTTTGAGCAATACTGAAATGAAAATTCCTTACTCACATTGGTCAGTTGTTAAACAATTCTAGCTTTAAGTGTCATGGTCTGTATTTAGATCTTCAGGCAAGGAAAACTAACACATTACCCAGTGTAAAACTAGCCACAGCAGTAACATTAATAACATTACAAACATCTTTCAGTGGGTGCTACAGCAATGAGATCATTTTTCTAATCTCCAGAGGAAAAAACAGAGATCGCAGAACAGCTGATGGCATTCATTATAGCTCCACATACTTTAAGGTGCTACACTGACTGTCACTATGTACAAACTGGCTCTGTATGTCCATCCTGTCCCTGATGAACCCTGCAGGGCATGGCAGCCAGAGAAAAACAAGTACTACTGCTGCAGTATCAAAACCCCTTTTGTAAAGGGGACTAGCTGGAACCAGCATGCAAACCAAACAGATTTTAAGATTTGAGGTTGCACAGCTCTTTAAGCTCTCTTAAGGAAAATTATACTTTTTCTATACATATTACAGGCTGCAGTATTTCCCCAAAGAGTTAACCATACAGCTGACCTGTTCAACTTACAAATCTTTTAGCAATTTGAGTCAATTGGGATAAAGGTTGATATATATGAAACTAAATCAGAGTTCTTTCTTTGGAGAGAACAGACAAAACCTCTATACTGATCAGAATGTGGTTTTGTGTTTTGATTCTTTCTTCCTCTTTTCATTGCTGATATGTCAACCTCTATACAGTGTATTTGCTGCACAAGAGTAACCTCTTTCCTCCCTGGCAATGATGTGCTGCAAGGACTAGCATGTTCCTTGGGTGTGTAAGCAGGTGGATATTATGTAGAAAAAAAGAAGTGGCACTACCTCTGATTTACATTTATGGAATTACACAGCTAAGTCTGCTGTTTGCATTTTAAAGAAAGATTTTTCAAATAAATAATTTTTAAAAGGATTTATGGATATAACCCAGTCCAGTGATTTAAAGGAAATATATCAGATCCTAAGAGGAAGAGATGTGTGGGCAAATCATAGGGAAAAAACCAAACTACTTACATGGAAATAAAAGTGCTAACGATTACATTGCTAATACTATTTGTTCCAGAAACAGGTGTTAAAATGTTAAAACAATACATTACCGTCAGAGTTAGGTTGCATAAATAACAAAATAAAAATAGTTTATTCAATGGATAGCACATTATCACTGTAGAAGACTAAAATATGTAACCTGGAGAAATGTGTGAAATAGATTAAAAAGGAGTTTGCAGGTAAAGGCTATTATATATATTCATAAAGGGCAAGAGTGAAGATTGTGCAAGCAAACCTGGTTGTTAATTTCTTGACTGGAGTGCTTAGCTTTGCAACCTTTGCTTTTGCTTCATTAATTGATCATTTTTATAGTGTTCAGAGCCTCAAATACCATGGAAACAGACTGAAACTATGGGACTGGTTATAATATTAGAATAATTAGCAGTGAGTTGTGGAACAAAGTTGCTGATCAATGCTTATCCCTCACAGTTCAGTCTTACACTGTGACTGGGCATTATTTGTGGTGTGAATTTGTCTGTGTTCTTATGTAAACCTGTGCACACCCCCATCTGCCAGTGTGCACCCATGCATTTTTTCCATGTAGTATAATATGTGCTTACTTTCAGGAAGCACACTCTGTGATGTAAATGTGCTCAGTACTACCTTCTGGAAATCAAATTGCCAATTAACTGTTTCTCATTAGAGTGGTTTGCTTTGTTCCAAAGGACATCCAATAGTTATGTGTATTTGTTTATCAGCACAGTTCCTCCTCTTTGATGTTGTGGCTATTTGCATAATGTGGTCTTAATGTTACAGATCTGCAGCTCAACATCATGATATATTATTAATGAGATACCTTCCTCATTGTGAAATTCTCTGTGAAACTGAGAAACTATGCTTGTTGGAATCTTCAGAGGAGGAAGAAGGAGGATTTCAGTATGAATTGGCAAGATTTTGTTATCTTGGAAATCCTCAGGTTTCAGTTTAAGCAAGAAAATAATTTCAACCAACTATATTTGCTCCAAGAAGAATATAGAAATGCTATGTGGTACAGCTATACTCAAGGTGTATTGGATAAATCATAGAATTGAATCATAGAATCATTTAGGTTGGAAAAGACCCTTAAGGTCATTGAGTCCAACTGTAAACCTAACACTGTCAAGTTGACCGCTAAACCATGTCCTTAAGCACCACATCTACATGTTTTTTAAATATCTCCAGGGATGGTGACTCCACCACTTCCCTGGGCAGCCTGTTCCAATGCTTTCAATACAGAAAACATCCTTTTATTTATATTTTCGTAGTGGCAGAGGTCCTAGAAATTCTACTTAGAACCTGGGAAGTAAGAAAATAACAAAAATTATAGTTTTCACATCCAAAGAATCCTCTAATGTTATAGATCCAAAGGCTATATAACAATGCTATACAAGCTTATTCTGAAACTATTTTTAAAGCAAAATTTTCTAATCTAATTGTACCATAACTAATGAAGAGGAAGCAGATGTTATTTTGTTGTTGCGAAGAGAGTATTGTTGTCAAAAAAGTGGGTAAAGGCTAATTTTTTACAATAGCAATCACCTTTAACAATAGGTGCTTGTTTTCCACTAAAATCTTTTATACTATTTCATACATCTTGTGCTGCAATATTCCCACAAGAATTCATCTTAGTAAATTGATCTAACCCTGAAACCTTCTCTTATCTTGGCAATTAATGAAAATGACACACTGTCAAAATGGTTGAAGCAAATGAGGTATTATAGGAATTTGGAGAAGCAACTGAGGTTTATTTTCTGTTCTTCTAATATAAAACTCAGCAGACTGTAATATATTTAAAGAAAATGAGACAGTGGATACATTTTCTTTCTGGGGCATGACTGTGCTCATGCATACATGTGCACGTACACACACACCTTCCATTATAGTCAAACACTGGTTTTGTTTCTTATGAAATTTCAGTTTATCAATAAGAAAAACAAAACAAAACAATACCACCAAAAAAAAAATCAAACCAAACAAAACAAAACAAAAAAACCCCAACAACCACTAAACTGTAGCTTTCTATCCATCAGCCAGTCTGTATTTGTAATGAGTATGCAGCATGTAACATGGCCTCTCTACTGACAGAATGATTTCCTTCTACCATGGGATGTATTCCAGGAAACCTGAAGCAAGCCGAAGATCAGCTGGTTGACACTGATTTTGCCTGAAACTTCGAGACAAATATCCAGGTACTTATTTGTTTTGGGAGACAAAGTGATATTTTTTTGGTAGGTTTGTTTTGTCTTGTGAAAAAAACACTTCGGTCTCAAGAACTCTTGCTGAAATGGAAACCACAATTCCTTTATTTATGTAAGGAAAATATAACAAAGTTGGATACATCCATAATAAAGTATCGTGAATGCAAAGGTAATATGTGTGAAACATCAGGAAGCAATCCCTGTAAACGTATAAGCCCAGCTTGTAGTAAGACATATTAACAGCTTTTTCAAACAGGGTGAAACACCCTTTGGAGATGCCAAACATCATTTTAAGGTTTTCCAGGTATCATAACGACAGTTATTTCTTCGCACTGAATATTCATGATGCATCATAAAACTAATGATAAACATAAAAACTGATGTGAACGTTTGACTAATCTGTTCTTATTTGTTTGGAAGAGCTCTAGTAATTGCCTGGTTTGTAAATTAAACATCTGCTATGGGAATAAACAAAAACATAACTGAGCATATTCAAATAAATTGAATTCACTGTAGTTCCATAAATTTTATTATATGGAATCATCAATTTTATTACACCTGAGTACTGCGTCACTATAGAAGGCCGTACCTAATTTTCTTTTTGATGTCTTATTTGTAACAATAAGTGTTTTCTGGTTCTAATACACTATTGTTCTCAGTTAAATGTTACACTAAAAGATGGCCAATAAAACAGCTGACTTAAGCAAATTTGGCTACTATGTTTGTTTATTAACAAACCGTTACCCAGGACCAACAATAATAAAAATAGTCTCTACTTGCACACGAGCCCATTTCAGACATGACATGATTTTCAATACACATAAGAAATTCATTTGGCATTTAGAAGAATCCAATTCTACTACCTGCCAAGTTTCAAATGGTGAAAGATTGGACAAAAACCAAACAGAAAGACATTTAAAAAAAAAAAAAAGCAGAGACCAAGGGATTTTTTTTTGGTTTTCTTTTAGGTAAAAAGTGAAGAAACTGTCTTGGATCAATTCGTTTTTCAAAATCAAGCTGTTAAAAGTAGCATACAATAAGGAGTCAATTTTAGATTGCAACCATTATTACTCAGTGCATGAACAATAGAGGTAGAAGATCTGCTTCTCTGATTCTTTGACTTGCTGCCAATTCCAGAAAAGAAAGTCATCATGGCTGCTTGTTGCATGGCTGCTTGTTGCATGGCTGCACTGAGGAAGCAGACTATCTTGCTACCCTAACTATTAGGGTTGAGGAACAAAAGTTGGAAGAATTCCTACTCAAATACTGAAAATGCAATGTTGAAGTTTCCCTTGGGATTCCCAGGCCAGGACTACATTCCCACAGAAAGCAAAGTTCAGTATAAGAGTAAATAGCTGATGTATGCCTGGATTTTCACTCTCCATAAGGTTATGAAGCTCCATAAGCATGAACTTGAAACAAGGATCTCAGAAAATCTTCTGTTCCTCTGCTTCAGAACGGTTTTCCACCTTGCTTATGGTAGCTTGAATGCCCTACACCTTTAATATAAGGTAATTCTGGAGCAACAACATATTCAGCTTTTGCTTCTCAGTGAGGAAATTCCTCAACAAATTTCTTGTAGAGCAAGGACATGCCAGAAGAATTCGCCAAAATTTACTTCAGAAAGAAGGACTTGAAACACAGCACAGAAATTACTAATCACAAACTGAAACTTGAAAAGAAGTTTGGCTTAGGGAACACAAATTGGAATAGTCATAATTCTACATACTCTCAATCAGGGGCACCACATCCTGGAGGTAAGCATAATGATTTGCAACTCAAAGACAGTTCAGTCTTTCCTCCTATCAATTCATTCAAACTTGTAGGAACAAGTGGGCCATATCGGTGGGCCTCTGCCTCATACCTTACATCATAACGTGGTGTGGAGTTGTGCCACCATGTTCAGGAAGGTAGTCAACATTCACTTACATAGCAATAAAAGTTGTGCCTCTTAGGAATTAACGGCAAAACTGTCATTTGCTTCAGAAGCCAAATGGTGTCTTGCACTTCTGGTGTTTTCTTAATGAATGTTGTGTGTCATGTGAAAGAAGGGTCTGAGCCTACTGATTCCAAATATATGGGCATGTAGGGAATGAAACAGCTATTTTAGTTTTTCAATTGCATTTATACCCTAATCAGATGTTAGTAGATTTTTTTTTTTTTTTGGTGAAATTTTGGGAAAGAGGCCAAACTCCAGCAAAAGAATCACCCCTTTCAGAGTCTGAGAAATTAATCAAACCACTGTTGGACAGCAAAAATGTCATAAATGTCTGTGAATGTTAAAATCATCTTTACTGAATGTGGAACTTAAGTGGCAGAAATTAAAATCGCTATATTCGTTTTGAAGAGTTTTCTAAGATAGTTAAGTGACCATTACCTCATGTAGGCAACATGCGGCACTTTAGAAGCCAAGCCCTCACTGTAAGAAATACGTAAAACTTTACATCTTGATTTTACTGATGGACTTAAACATTAAGTGAGCTTTGGCAATGGGGGAAGAGCAAACTGGCAGGGTAAATCTGTGTAATACTAAGTGAATTATAAATAGACATCTGTACTTAATTTGAGGCAACTGAATCCCACTCACGGGTAGTAAGGAGACACAAATTACAAGTCAGAGGCTTGATCATTAAGGGATACAGTTGCCAAAAAACATAGTAATATGTCAGATACTGAAAAAAATCAGAGGTTGTTTGGACACATGAAAATCACTCCCTAGACATCAGGAGAGATATAGTGATCATATTACACAATCATCCTAGACCTTCATGTTGCTCTGGGATTTTAGGTTTAATAGCAACCGTTACCTTCAGAGAGGGAATATTTCTTGTTTTCATTCCACTATCCAGCATAGCTATTTCTTAATAATGTAGCTTGTGACAGTGGCAGCAAAAATTAGAAATAAATTGTTCTCATCATTTCTGGGGAAGGCAGAAACCCACTCTCATCCAACAATTTTCAGACTGAACACACCACAAAAACATAGAGTTGTTTATTGATTTGAAGTATAGAAATGTACTATATACACTTCTTATGAGATCTGAAGTGGTAAAGGACAAAAACACAGGCTCTAATCCTGGCTGTGGAATAGGTTTCTAGTGCCACCTATACATTTCTGTGTAGTGCCTCACTCCTCACCCTCTCCCACTGTGTTCAGGATGAACATGGCTTGTGAAGGAAGCCCAGGACTTCTGCTTCATAGGAAAACACATGCTGCATCACGCTGGTACTCTGCATCACTCTCTAGATAGGCTCTCAAATGACCTTTGTTGGAGGAAATAATAAATTTTGATACATAAAATCTTTGAGGAAAATAGCTCTTTTTCTCCAAATTTCCCCAGGTTTTTTACTGGTAAGCCAAAATAGGTTTCTGCTTAACAACCAAAACTTCCCTTCCCTTCCCTTCCCTTCCCTTCCCTTCCCTTCCCTTCCCTTCCCTTCCCTTCCCTTCCCTTCCCTTCCCTTCCCTTCCCTTCCCTTCCCTTCCCTTCCCTTCCCCTCCTTCCTTCTGTGCTACTGGGATCCATTTGTGTGTTTGGAGATTCATGGGACTGTGCACTTTATCTTCTACACACCTGTTGGCCTGAAGTTGCACATTTTTAGGAAGTCTTACCTTCTCTTCCACAAGCAGAAATGCGGGACGTGTTTGCCCAAAGAGCAGCACTGACAAGCCAGACTTACCCAGGGCCAACTGCTATCTAGGGTTTCCAAGGCCCCTTAGTCAAAAGACTAAGTCTCTGTCTCACTTCATTGGATTAGATGTTAGGAAAAATTTCTTCATGGGGAAGGGTTGTGAAGCACTGGAACAGGCTGCCCAGGGAAGTGGTGGAGCCACTATCCCTGGAGGTGTTTAAAAGATGTGTGGGAGAGGTTCTTAGGCACATGGTTTAGTGCTAGAGTTAGGTTATGGTTGGACTCGATGGTCTTGAGACACTCTTCCTACCTAAATGATTCTATGATTCTATGATTCAGTTTCTTGAAAACACACTGTGTTTCTTCACTGAGGCCAGGGCAGGGAGTCCTTCAAGAGCTGTTAGCAGCATTTCATGACTTTCCCCCTACTTATGTCAACAAAGAAAAAAAAGAGTATGACTGGGTTGGTACAGCTCTGAAGTGAAGAATTCCAGCAGAGTATATCGGCTTTGGCTTGATATACTTGCCTTGGTCACGCAGCTTTGGAGCGTGAATTGAGTTCAAGTGTGCCTGCCATGTGCACCTGGACATGTACCCTTAGCTGTGCCTCCCAGTGCGCACTCAGGAACCTGAAACTACATAATGTGTAAACACAGGCTTGGGTTTTGTAATAGTTTGGAAGTAGTGGATTTTGTGCTATAATTCTCTGCAGTTTTCCACATTGTTGATTGACTGCTTTGGTTTTTCTTTTTATCCTCGCAAAGGTAGTGTCGTGAATGCTGATGGTAGAAAACTTGGCACTCTCCTAGGCTGTAATTCTATGGTAGCCAATATTGGAGCTGGACTGTAATTTGTGATATGCAGTAACGGCAATAATGGTACAATGCCTGTGGGTAAAGGACTGGAGGGAACATAATGCAGCTAATAACTACTCATTTGATTGGTTTTTAATTTTTTTTTGTTTTCTGAATGTGTACTGTGTGTAATATTTTAACCATTTCACAACATCTTTGTGAAGATATTTGTTTAAAATTACACATTTATATCATCTACCCTACTCAGCTTCCTAAAAGGCAGACATAATTTTCCAAAGTTTTTATATATTTTTTTTAATCAATTTACATTTTCTATTTTGAGATACTTATTTTGTACTAATAAGAGGCAAAGATTATGTTCATATTCTTTTAGCCAGACTAACTCTTCGACATTTTCAAATGAGTTGCTTAAGAACAAAGTGGTTTATTTCCACATTCATTTTAAAACTTTTATACTCATAGTTTATGGGAGGAATACTATAGCTCTCCTCTGTACAATAATAATATGGCTTATGTTCTTTTAGAGGGCAGTAGCAGCCCAGAGAAGTTTCTTAAAGTCTTTGTTCAAACTCTCATCTGCAACTCATATTTCAGGACAGCAGGAACTCCCTTAAACGCTACAGTGCTTCTGGGACTAAAACTGTTGCCTGACACAGAGTGATAATTTATGCCTGTGAACGACCACTGGGATGCTTCTAGCATATAAGTGATGGACAGTAATAACTGAGGATTTGTATCTGGAGCATTACCAGATCTCCACGGTTTGAAGGATTTCAGGTGCTTTATACAGCTCGTCAGGGTAAAATGATGTAAAGTAGGTCAGGTGCTAGGCGGAGGGAAGTGAGATGGGAAATCATCAGTTGGTACAGACATTAGCACATTGTGATCTCATCCACTGCTGTGAAGCTGTAACACAGACTTGATAAAGTCTGCCAAAAATATTTTTCTTCATGTACCTGTCAGTGATTCTGTCTCCTCCCTACAGTTGTTATGACTGCAACATGTTCTAAATAATAATGGGCCACGTAGGAAAGTGATAATGCAATTTGTATATGAATGCTAAGTAACATGTTTTATACAATTTTTATATAAAATTGTATATGCATAAAGATGAACTGCTACAATACATGTCTTTTGCAGTGACCCGTATACACATGGGAAAACATCATGTAAGTGTATAAAAAGCAAATATTCTGTCCACAAAACATATCTATTGAGCAAAAAAATATGTCCAATTCCTTCTTTTGCTGTGTAATGTTGTGTAGTTTATAAGACTATTCTGCTGGCTTTCAGTACTCATTCTGAATTCTTAATAAAGAAGAGGATAAAAATCCTAAATAAGATTTGTTGCAATATTTTTCGTGTTAATGTTAGTTTTCATGCTCCTTTTTAATAGATTCTCCAGTTTTATCAGTCTTGGATCCCAAATGAATCTATTTGCTTTTGGTTTTCTTTATAGACCTCTGTGTGTGCACATAAACCCTCATACAGCTGCATACATTCATCTTTGAATACAAATTCCACACAGCAGGCATGATACAAGCATCCTCACATAGCGAATAATTTTCATAAGGAATAAAGGACTGTGGCAAGGAAGTTGATAAATGCAATCCAACACAGAACTCCTTTATAATTAATTCCTAAATGCCTCCTATGCTGGTTATTTAAGAGTCATCTTCCTCAAACTTAACCTTGCAAGTCACTGTCTTTGTTTAGGTACTGAAATATCCACGCAATTTTCTTTTCCTTTTCTTTTACCTAAGTATTAAAGAAACACTTCATTAAGGTTCTCTAGCACCTTATTAGTCTCATGTGAGAGTGTGGAAGTGTGTTTATAAAGAGGAATACCCCCACATGTCCCTACCATTAAATGTATTTATCTGTCTTTTGCAAGAACTGTTGTCAGGACTTGTCATTTTGTGCAAGATCATTCCAAATACTCAGCTACTGTCCTAAACATGGTTTACCTTATCTGAATTCTTCTTTTTCTCCTTCTGTTGTATATTTTATGAAACTGGGATTTTACTAATCATTTTAGCATGTTATTATTTACATATGTGAGATTGTACACATATCAGGCAAAACAAGAATCATGATACAAAAAGAAAATAAATTTACCTTCAGGACAATGTCAGGTATACAGCTGACTTGAATTTAGGTAGTTTTGCAGTTTTAAAATTAATCACCCTTCCAACAGTGATCCTTTCAAGCTCCTCCATCAGATGTACAGAGGAAGATATACAGCGTAAAGGATAAAAGAGTTTTTTTACTCAAAGAGATGGATGCTTTTCAGATGAGTAAACCCGTGTACTGCAGTAAAAGGACACATATTAATTTGTGCTATGATGAAGATATCAGGGAACAGTCTAGAAACTCCTCCTGAAGCTGCTGAAAAATGCCCTCCAGGGAAAAAACAATGGCAGATAGAAAGGAAAAAACATCCATCCATATATACATGCAATATTCATCCATATTCAGAAAATCAAAATATTATTGAAAAAAAGGCTTACTCCTAGACTATCTCTTTGCAATTCTCAGACCAACAGGTCACTGCCTTATCTTTATATTGCATAACCTCTGTTTAAAACACTGGAAGAGGTGGTAGCAGAACCATCCCCTTTTCTTCCTTCACCACTCCCAGACATGTTACTGAACACGCTAATATGAGAGAGTGATGCTCCCCCTCTCTCTTTCCCTGTGTCTTGCTTGTCAGGTTTTATTGCCAGATCCAACAGGGAGAAGAACACCTCACCCAATGAAGATTAGTACCAAGACTGGCTTTGTGAACTAAATCTTTTCAGGTACTTTAATCTCCTAGATGTCTGCTATATAAAAGGGGACATCACTTCTACACTGGCATTTTAAAAACGATTCAGGTTTGCTTTATTTTAGTAAAGAAACTGTATTTCTCTTTTGGTGTGGGTTTTGAACACCAAATCCCAAGGGATAAGGTGTCTTTTCATAGCTTTGTTTAGAGCTTGAAAACCCTGGAAGGGCGCAGGATTTCAAACACTCTTGTCATCCTTGTTGGATCCCTCTGTAAAGCTGCAAACTTAGTCTGCTGTTAACCTGCAGCCAACATAAGGTAACCTGCACATAAGCTGTTGGGGAAGCAAATGCTGGTGCTGGGCTCTCCCTTGGGTCCAGGATAAGGTGAGGTGCTGGGCAAGGGGGTCTAGATCCCTCTCAGATGCAACACAGGCAGCTGCAGCACCCTGCTGAAAATGTGCAAGCCTTTATTTCACTCCAGGTCACTGAGCCAGTGCTTTTACCATTTGTTCCTGACTGAGAAGGATTTCATGTATTTAATGTCCAGAAATCAGCGTGCTGAAGCATGAGGCATTCTGCTTCTTTGCTTCTTATCTATAGCCCTGAGACAAGGTCATCCAAAGCAAGAAGCTGTGTGATATGATCTTCAATTAGAAAAACCAAAACTGTGCCAATAATTGTATCTAGCCAAAAGGATCTCTTAAATACCATTTATAATAGTTCCTTCAATAGAGGGTGTGAAATATCATTGACTCTGCTAGTCTGGGTATCCCTCTGTTCCAACAATTTCATTAAGCCCTTAATAATACTTTAAAATGAGCAATGATTAATCTATTCATTTGTAAGCCTTGTTGTTGAATGCAGTGATAGACATCATGTTCTTTCACTGTTAACAAGTGCTAATTCTTGGGCATTGTGACAAGTTACATTTGTCAGTGTTCCTGCAATTTTCCGCAGAGTTACCACGCTTTCTATCAGAGTATCCACATTTGGACTAAGCAATGTTGCCAAAGAAATCCCACACAGTTTTTCACAACTTCTTAATAAAAATAGTCTGTGTTAATACTTCGAGCTGTCAAGGTGTATAAACATGATTCAGCATTGTGTTTAAAAAGAAAAGAGGTAAGCAGATTCAGAGATGAATTTATCTTTTGGACATCTACCCTATAGCATATGTCTCATTGTTTGGAAAGCCGCTGCAATTGTTTCCTGAAACAAAAAGTGTGTTTTGATGAAACAGATAAGAAAATTGTTTGCTAGGGAAGCAAATACGTGCTATTACTTTTTTCATGAATAAATTTTGCGAAGTAGTGAAATTAGATAAAAGCTTTAAAGAAATAATATTTATTCTTCTCTCCCCAGTCTCCTAAACTAATACTTAAAGACGTAATCTCACCCAGAGACAGATGTACTATTGCTTCTATATTTTCATATTTCATTTATACAGCAGAATGTCACAGAAATTACATAAAAACAGGGCACACAATAACAGTGTCCCAAGAAAGAAAAAAGAAAAAATGGGGGGAAAAAATCATGCATAGAAAAGAAAATAATTATAAGACAATTCTCTGGAGGAAAAACTGTAGCTCTCCAACTGGCTCTCTCCATGCCTTGGCTGGACTACCAGCAATGCCACTGGTTGCTTCAACCCTTGCAGATAAATTGCAAGCTGCTGCTCCTTTGATTCATCTGCTACTCTTTTAGTCTTCAGAAGTCACTCAAACTGGGTGAAATGAGGAGGCCTACATGGGAAGACTCCTACAGACATATTAATACGTCTGCATCAGTCACTCTTGTCATAGGTGGAGAGGAGGTACTAACTCAACACTTCAGTGAGTTTGTAAAGCAAAGCAGAAGAGTGACATACCACACATCTGTAATGCAGAGCAGAAGGGTGATGTATTACACAACTGGGCAGAACACCAAAAAGATGGCCTAGGAAGAAAGAGTCTTAATTAGTAGGTGCCACTATTGAACCACTTTCAGATCTCTCACCCAACATAGTGATTTGTTGGTGGTATCAAAATGAAAAGGAAAAACAATGAAGTGGGCTATACTTTCCTGTACACTCAACTGAATCTTTTCCTGCAGCTGGAACATTTGTAATTCACTGCTGCAGTGTGAAATTCCTGGTGCCAAATAATGTGTGTACTTCTGACTTCCATCATATCTTGAGTTCAGCTCTTGAGGATTGATTTAAAGCTTCTGCTTCTTTGATTAGTTCTCTATGTTTGGTAGGCCGGTGATAATTTCTTATGTTTGGTGAACTGAGAAGCTTCTTACTCATATATGTACAGGGTTTCTCTCCTTAACCTGGCTAGTTCTTTTTATGAAGCATTTAATTTCCTCAGAGATCTCTACTCCTGGATGATATTGACCAAGATATCTCAAAGTTAAGAGAGGAAAGAAACATCTATTTAAGTACAGATATTGATCAAATCCATGATTGTGCAAGCCTGGATCTCCTGAGGAACCAGGCTAAAAGCCATATAATAGCAAGGTTTCTGAGCTTATGAATTATTATTGCATTTTATAACAGTTACAATGACTAAAATGTCTTCATTTCTGACTTGCCATGTACCAGCTGGGCAGTGCAAAGCCCTGACACTTCGATGTTCACTCAAACCATATGACAATATGTCCTGAAGTCAGAGGGCTGGTTATCGTGCTTCTGCACAAGTGGGCTCTTGCTGGTCTGACTCACAGATGTTTGACATTAATGTTTTTCCACTAACTTTATATAACTTCATTTGAAATTCTCAAATCACTTTATTGACACTAGTTAAACCTTAACAATAGCCTTCTGAAGTACTTGTAGTCTGAAAATGAGAAAAAAAAAAAAAAAAGAAAAAAAAAAAAGAAAATAGGAAAAGTAAAGCCATCATGAAAAATTCTATTCTGGTTATATCTGCGTTGGAGCAAACAATTGCCTGTTGCCTGCCCATGATTACCCAGGCCTCCGATTTACCAACAAAACTACACAAGTAGCACCTAACCAAGTTCTGTTAGATTAATCACAGCTACCATAAAGACTTATAACAATAGGACTTCCTAACCTGCATTATTTTGATGAGACTGAATTTATGGCGTAATTACATGGATAGTTATTCCAGAATAGATGAGGGTAAGGTAACCTCTGGCAGGGAGTCAGTGTTAAACCCTCATAGGTGGAAAGGGAATGTTAGACTCTTAAATTGCGTGAGTGACAATGAAGCAGTGTATCTGACCACAGCCTCAGCTCCCAGAGAGCAACAATCCACAGGTCATGATTTAGGTACACTGATAGATTAATTTGGTGCGCTGTTCATTTGACATACATAAATATGCCTTTCCAGTGCCTTTTTACATTTTGCAAGGGAGTTGACAGGCTTAAATGGACAATCTCTTCTTTAATTGAAGCTGTGTCTGGAAAGGAAGGGTCTACTAGAATACCTATCATCTCTAGAAATCTCATTCCCCCAAAGCCAAGGAGTATTGTGGAATGAAAAAGGAAGCCATGACTACTAGCACTTTTAGTTTGAATAACTGTTTCAGAAAATAACAGTTGCTAAGTCTAAGTCATCATAAGATGGTCCAAAATGTTTTTGCATAGCAGATAGCACGGCAAACAAATAAACATTATAATTGCTGCTGCTTTAAGCAACTAATCAAAATTAATTCCCAGATTAATACAATTAGAAGCTGCCATGACATGAGACAGGTTAACACAATCTGGCATTTATAAGAATAACCATTTAGTTATCTTTGTATTTCACTGTAAATGTTGCCCAAGTTTAGGCCATGTTGTGATCCACTTAGTCATGCTGATTAATACTATTCTGTGAGCATAACACCACTGATTAACTAGGATGACTCACTGAGTAAAGTCTTATTTAATATAAGTAACAAAGCAGAATCTGACCCTTTTAGAAATAAATATTCCATTTAAAAATCTCATGGGGCACCCTCTTGGGAATTATATCATCGAGTTCATGCTGGCCTGCCATCCACCTACACTGGCTGTATAAAAGGGATATAATTTTGTTTAATGTTTTTTTCAATTTAATGTCAGAATCTTGGAGAAAGAGAAACTTCAGCTAAAGCAAGCATTTTTGAATATTTCAATAAAATAAACATACAAGCAATATTTGGACCAATAAGTACAATATTGAAAAAATTAGATGAACTAACCAAAACTCAGTAAAAACCAGAAAACTGAGAGTTAATACTTAATCAGTTGACTTTTTGAAAGATAACAGGTTCACAAAAAGATCGATTTAAAATAAATTACTAAGTGAATATAAAAGGAAAAATGCCTATTTTAAAAAAGCCGATTTTATTTACAGGTTCAGTTATACAGTATGAATACTCACTGAGCCCTAAAATGCCACACTTCAAGAAACTCCTTATTTCTTTGTCTGTTGGCTTCTGAATGAAAATCTGACATACATAGTGAAATATTTGTTTAAAACGTCAATTTATTTGCTGTCCAGGCTTCCTTGTGCTTGTCTCTCTCTAATTATTCTTCTGCTGAAGTTGCTGCATTATCATAATAGAAAATCCATTAGTTACTTGTGTAGTATTATCCTACTGTAATCTGTCTCCTCCTGAGTTACCATATACATTATGCTTTATTTCTCTGGTGCACTCACAATAAGCTTTTCCTGCAGTACTTCATAGGCTGAAGATACATAATATTATTATTTTGTTGAACTTTATCATACTTCAGCTATGAATAACAAAGCAGTATCCAGCTCCTTAGTGCATGTCAGCTTGAGCTTTTTTCTATATGCTGTCATGCCAGGCATGTGCTGAGATTAGATCTACCAATACATCTGTACCTAAGATTTCCTACCATTGTTGTGCAGATTGTCAGTGAGGCCTTCGGTGGTGGGTTCTTGCGTATGTGTGTGTCCGTGTGAGCAAACAGCATTCCTCAGCCCAAACTCTCAAGTACTAGAGCTGCAGTCATTCCCCATTGCACTCAGTAGCCTTGCTTTTACCAATTACTTAAAGGAACTTTTCCTTAGCAAGAATTAACAAAAATAATACTAGTACTATTTTCTAGTACTTTTTTCACATGATCTTAAATCAATATGAAGTTCTACTTAGCCTCTGCCCTGCCGTGTGAATTGTGTGTTCAGACCCGAGTTACTGCTCATGCAAATTCCATATGCACAGAACTGCAGGATTCCCACCATGGATGACAGCCCTACTGTTTGTGAGTGGCGTGCCATAAACCAGAGAACATCAAAACTTGAAGCGTGCTGCAAGCACGTCATGGATTACTCAGAGCTTGTCTCCTGGACAGCTATGTCATCCTTGAAGTTGGCAGCAAGCTGTCACAGCCATTCACAAGGGCGAGTTGTCATGCACCTTTGGCTGACCAAGTTGCAGGGCTTTTCCTGGAGCAAGGTCTTAGCGCTCCCAGGATGCGTTGGAGCCTAGCTCCACCGCTATCGTTTCTGCTCTGATACACAGCTTTTGACCTGACTTCTATCAGGGCTGAGAGGTTTTGGATCATGATTTCGCAAACTGTTCGCTGCTTCTGCCTCTCTCATGGTATCCAGATAAAATTTGGAAATAAACAATAGCAAGGATCAGCGTGTTCACACAAGTGTCAAAGATTAATAATATGCACTGCCAGCAAACCTCATGAGACCTGCAGAATGATATTTAATAGTGTGAGTTCCATGTTGTTCGTACAAGAAATGTAAGTTCGAAGGGAGAGCCTGTCTATTGTATTTAGAGGAAAACTTCTTCCACCAAAATGTGGGGACAAAAATAGGGGCCTGTCTCAGTTCTGGGTTCCAGTTCACATTGCTGTGTTGGGGTGGGGGGGTTGGGGGTGGGGGTGGTGCCTGTCTTTGTGTAGGATCTGGGTGGTTGGAAAGATGACTTAGGTAAATGCATCTCCACTGCTACATAAGAGCATGGACATTAACTAGCTGATCAGACTAGACAGCAGCTACGCACAGTATTTCAAAGTTGTCTTGAGGATGTCTTTTACCATAAAGGCATTTTTGTTTTTTTCAGAAAGAATGATTGAAAGAAATCATAGGGTTTGTAAGTAACTTTTCTCATGTTGTGTTTTTTCAAGAGCAGAGATATGTGTTTCTCCAACCTTATCAAGGTGACATAGCAAGTTAGTAATTGAGTCAAAGCTAATACTTGTTATTTGGCTGAGAACTCTTTCTCTCCATAAATTAATGTTAGACTACCAAATTACAATCAGAGAATATGAAAACAAAAGACTCTTTCATTCTATCTTGAATTTATTCATTATATAGCAGACATTTCTTCTAGTGATAATGATTAGCCTTCAAGATGGAAAGCGTATGCATTTCAAAGACAATTTTGACTCAGTACTGCTAAACTAGGTAAAGTGAAGGATATGGGTTGCAGAGTGGATTTTTCATTTTATGGAAAAGTTTAACTCCAAAGGGTTTTATTTGGCTTAAATAGTCTAACTTCATCAATGTCATTTCAAGGAGACTGAACATGCATCTGACTTTGAGACTTCCAAATCGAATTAGAGAATTTTCAGCTGCTTTTCTGGCTGTTAAAGGCAGATGTCTTGTTTTCTGTTTACCTGTCCAGACCATGGATATGAAAAATAATAATTTTAAAAAATCATCAAAATATTGTTTCAAGTTTTAAAAATTATCTAAAGGATCATTTCTGCCCTCTCAAATGTTAAAACTTCTTCAATGTATTTTAAGAGGAAAAAATATCCTGTATTCTAGACAGATATTGGAAAAAAAAAGTTATTTTTATGAATTTGAACCAAGAGTTCTATTAGTTCACCATAGAGTTCTTTGGAAATATGACCCAGCTGTCCAAAATCAGAAATAATTAACTATTGAAGTATCTTTAGTTAAAATTAGGTCTATGGAACTCTACATTTCAGCCATTCTCACTGGTGGCACAGAGTTACATCTTTGGAAGACTAAAAGCATATTCTCTCCCACAAGTCTCTCCTACTTGGATCAACATTTGACAACAGGTGGTGAAACCTTTAATATCCACCTATGATGCCTGTAGACAGCTGTTTAGGATGGTCATGAAAGTGTATATGGTTTACCAGTGAACTGGAAAAAATTGGTCCTCTGTTTAAAAGATAAAGCCCACTTCTCTAGGAATGTCCAGTTCTTCAGGTAATTTTTCTGCAATTTTTATACCACCTTGCTAAGTAAAATCATAACCAGATGTACTATTTAACTAGAGGTAATATTGCAGAATACATCACATTTTTAACACTGTATTTACTCAACACAATTTAGCTCAGAACCGACACCTGAAAGATTTACAGAAAAGATAAGGGTGTGTGTGACATCTTAATTGCAATCAAGATACATGCTGAGTCCAAGGTGGTGGGTTTAGGGCTGCAAGATAAATTCTCATGTATATTTGTTTCCTCAGACTTTACTTCTTAAAGCTGCTACTTCACTCAGTTCTTGAAAATGTTTGCAGAAGTTTTAATTATGGGTACATTATGTCAATTTATCTTCAAAATATTTGAACAGCAATGAGTTTAATGAAAAATTATTTTGATTGAATTAACAAATTGTTTGGAAGTCTTGTTTTAGATTAATATTCATTTTAATTATTAAATCAGAAACATAATAACTGCATGAAAATACATCATACTTTTATTTCTTTAAATATTTCTCTATAGCTGAAACTAATACCTCTATTAGAAGGACTGACATTTTAGAGACGAAAATGAAAATCTTAGCTTTAGGAATTTAACTTTGCTAAGACAGATTTAAAATATTTCAATCTAAAGCCATGATTTTTGATTCTTATTTCAGTTTTCCAGACTGAAATTCCAACTCCTTAGCCTATTAACAGTGAAATCCTACCGGAACATTGGCTAATCATGCTGAGGTATGTTGTTCAGGGAGACAGTCTCAGAGAGAAACTGGGCAGCAAAAGGAAAGTATAAGGATGTCTTCTAAACTGCAACATAAAAATAGATTTCCTTACTGGAGACTCCCATAGTTGAAAAAGAAAGGAAATAAATTGAAGTTAAATTCAAGAGAAGGGCTAGGAATTAACTATCATAAAAACAAACAAGCAAACAAGAAAACCCCAAACAAAACAAATAAATCTCAAACCCAAACAAATAGAAATACAAACAAAGCCACCAAAAACAAAACAAGCAAACAAACAAACAAAAAAACCAACCAAAAAAACCCAACCAACCAAACAGAAACAGCACAACCAGATTAAACAGGACTATTGCAAGCCTTTCCAGCACACCTCTGCACTTCAGGTTGATGGTAGATCTTGGAGGGGAATAAATGCCAAAAAATATTAAGCACTTTGAAATCTTATAGTTCTGACTGCCTGTCTTCCTGGAGCACCTGGCAAGAGTTTGTATTCAACCTTGACTATTACATCCAGTTTGAAAATGGTTTATACTTTGCAAGTTGTGAGAAATTAATTACTTTGACTGAAGATTATTTCTCAGTTCCAGCAGAGGACTTGCAATAGCATTGCTAGATAAGATCAAATCACACATGGAGTAATCTAAATTCAGTGGTGTCTGCGCAGTATCATCTAGCTTGCTTTAATTAATTAACCCCTCAAAAATTGCAGCATTGAACATCCAGTTGAGAAAGCAATTAATGTCTACAAGAAATTATGTCAACCTTCTACTATGTTTTATTCATATACAACTTCACATAATGTAATTAGAGACTAAGGGCTTCTAATTCTGCTGTTATTTACACTCTGCACATCGCACACTTCATTGACTAATTTGAACAAAAAAATGAAGATATAAGATTTTCTTATTTCAATTACCTGAAGCTGATGTTTTGCTGCCTACAGCTTATATATGGGAAGAAGTGTCAGACACCCTGCAGCATGTTATGGAATGTTGAACAAAAATCAGAGCAAACACAAGAAAGGTTAACTTACCATGAAATAGAAACACACCAGCCTTTATAAACTGGAAATATTCAAAGAAAAAACACATGAGAGAAAATTAGGAGCTTCTCATTTTTAAATTGGAATTCTGACATGCAATTCCGATTTTGAGTTTTACTTAACCTTGTGATCTTTGCCATTTGAATCCGATAACTAAACTGACTATTTCATATGCTAAGCAAGTAGGCAAATCAGAGATTGACATATTTTGCCATCCCTTTAACTAGTGCTGACAATTTGTGATTGGTAATAATCATTATTAATATGAATATTACAGCAGCTCCTGTGAGCTTCATCCAAAATCTCCATTACGGGAAGAACTATAATAGTACAGTGTCAAATCCAACCCTTTTCCCTAGGGCTTAGAGAATAACTGGTCAAGATCTTTTGATTAAATACGTAGTATTCCTGTGATGAAGAATACATTTATTAAAAGTATTAAATGTTTTGCCAAAGATCATACTGCTAACTCACACATTCTTCTTGATCACTTAGGTGAAGAATAGCTTGTTTAACAATGTTCTTGAGTACAAGCCACTTTTGTGAAGCATCCTATCAACACGAAAAATCCTGACTCTGGTTGCAATTGCATTTCTATTTCTGTTTTTCAATGGTCTTAGTAAGTATGGCAAGTGAGAGTTAGCCAATCAAAACAGGAGTACTCTACACCTATATTTCAGAGGAAAAAAGTACAGCATATATCCAGGGAGACCTTATTGCAGCCTTTCAGTAGTTAAAGGTGGCTTATAAGAAAGATGAGGACAAACTTTTGAGCAGGGCCTGTTGCGATGAGGCAAAGGGTAATGGTTTTAAACTAAAAGAGGGGAGATTTAGGCGAGACATGAGTAAGAAATTTTTAGGTGGTGAAATGCTGGAACAGGTTGCCCAGAGAGGTGGTAGATGCCCCATCCCTGGAAACATTCAAGGCCAGGCTGGACAGGGCTCTGAGCAACCTGATCTAGTTGCAGATGTCCCTGCTCATTGCAGGGGCTTGGACTAGGTGACCTTTGAAGGTCCCTTCCAACCTAAATCATTCTATGAGTCTATGATTCTATATTATACATTATAAATGAGTCTAAGTTTTGATATGTTAATTTAGTTCATTGTGGCATTGAGGACATTTAAGAACTATTAAACTTGCATATCTTTGTTGACTGCCTTTGGATGTGTCCAGTTTTTTTAGTCCTAATCATGATACAAATTGGGACACACTGTTATCTAGTCCAATATTTAACATCTACTTCTTTACTATTGCCTTATTGAGAGCCTTTTTAAGCCAGTGATTGTCTTTTCTGAAGCTGTACCTGTCTGCTGTGTCACTAGTTCATAATGAGAGCCCTCTATTACTATAAGACATACAATAGAAAATGCTTCTGCTATGATTTTTCCTGTATTCAAGATATTATTCACTCTCACTCTAGGTTTAACCATATGCTAAGAATTCTCCTCATACATTAACACTGTAGATACTGCAGGTGTTTAGTATTAATTATAAGGGGATTCACTAATCTTTCCTCCAATAAGAACGCAAAAGGGAGGGCAGTGTTGCAATCTCTAGTGTAAGTACTATGACCTCTTCTCAAGAAAAGGTCCTGTGTTGCTTTTGTATGTTACCAATGCATCACAAGTGGATGGGTTAAGCAGAAAAGCAAATGCTTGAGTCTTACAAAGTTCTATCTTAATTTGGACTCTCTGATATCTAATGAAAGGTAAATGCAATTGACGTCTGTCCTTAACTAGGACTTTTATGATACATTGCTCTAGATTGTATGGTGTCTACTAACTGGAATTCATGCAACATCCTTTCCCTTAATGGGTGTAAAACTGGTTTCTCTCTACTGTGCCCAGCTGGCTAGTTACAAGACCAAAGTCTCTTTAAAATGTGTATTTTATTTGAAATGTGATTGATCTTAGTTAACGGATTCAAAAATTGTTTGGAGTCAGGGTAGGGGTAGACAAGATGGACAGATGTTCATAAACACATGTACAGACTGATTACACAAACCATACTGTCTTAATAAAATTGTGTTAATCTCCAGAAAAAGTAGAAACAGTTAGGGATTGCTTTTAACTCAGATCAGTGATACGGTATCTCTCTTAGACTTTCTTATTAGATTACAAGTTGGGTTAATTTATGCCTGGTAGTATTCTTTTACTATCCTGGTATTTAAGATAGAAATCACAAATACAGAATCTCTCATAAAAGTCTTTGTAGAATACAGGTAGTACAACTATACCAAGCTGGTTCTCAACAAATAATTGAGTCCTAAAATTGAGTTGTATTATTTTCTTGACCAGGAGATACCCACCCTCTCCCATTAAAATCACATGTGGTTCTGTGGTGACTGTTCAAAATTATTGTATCAAAACATACTATAACAGCTTTTTAGTGGGTACTTGCTAAGTGTTCTTCTGAAAATTATACCGTGTATATCTCAAATAAAGAAGTTTAAAGTAAAAAATAAAAATTCTTATAAGAATACTGAGAAAAACTTGATGTTCTGTAAATAGACACATGAAAATAACTTCACTGTAGACTCTTCTGTGTTTTGTCTCCATGTGTTAAAGTCTCTCATTTTTTTTTTTTCCAAGATGATTAGTAATCTGACTTTTCTCCAAATTCAAATTAAATTTCCTCCCTACCTTCTGTTGAACAGGACTTCATTTTTGTAGCTACTTTCAAAGCCACGAGATAGTCCTAAATTAATTTAAATTCCTGGTTCTGCTGTTAAAATGAGAGAAAAAAAAATATCTGTTGTGCTTGGGGTTTATATCCTTTCTGCTCCATAAATAAACAACCTGTACTTCTGTGATTTGAACTGCATGCCCAAATCTCACAGACTATCCTACATTACGTAAATTACTTTAGAAAGTACAAGGACTGCTATGCGAAAAAAAAAGAAAAATATAATTTTAATTCTTTGATTACAATTTCCAGATCTACAGATGGCTTGATAATAGTTTCTGAGAGGTTTTGAATGGTAGGTAACACCAAAGACACCCCCCTACCTACTAGTGTGGCTCACAGCAGAAAATCCATTTGCCTTGATTTCTCCTAAGTCATTTAATCATTAGTTTCCTCCCTGCAGGACAAAAGACATCCAGTAACAGAGAACCTCACTAAAGCCTAGGCAATGCATACATTGTTTATACTCTTCTTTGCATCATTTTAAATATATGCTAAACAGGAAAATACAGATTATGTTGTTCCTCTTTACAAGAAGGACATTTCTTTTAGGTCAGCTAACGCATTTTCAGACTCGAAAGTGTTTCTTCTTGTTGCCCTTCAGTTTCACACTGTCCAGCTAATTTTTCATATTTATAGCAGTTTGGTCAACAAAACTGGACCACAATGATGAGGCTTTTCCAATACAGACTATATTAGCTGTTGACTGTAAGGTCAAGCTGTATTTCTATTTGCATATCCATCTTTTTTTCGTAACTGAATTTCTGTATTATTGTGTATTCACATTAGGATCTAGTGTACCCAATATGTCTCCCAGACTTGGTAGGAATTTTGCCTGATTCACTTTTAGTAAAATCTGCAAACTGAATGGCAGCTTCTCTTCCCAACAATTAGCATTCTTTATTTTGTGAAAAAGAACAGGATTAATATCATTTTAATATGTCATACAAGAGGGGGGAACTTTCCTTTGCAAATCCTACAGCTAAACAATGAAGGAGAATGAGAATCTCGTTTAGTAATTTTAATAACACTCTAACTGCTTCCTCTTCATTTCTGTTTCTTTAATATAAATTTTAATAATATTTGTTTTCCATGTAGCTAAACAGGCAAAAGTTTCTCTGTTCAAGACCTCAGAACTGATTTGATAATTTGTTGTTGGACAGTGATAACATCCTGTGACATACTTGGGTTTTTACAAACATTCATTATCCTGAAATTAATTCAAAAGATCCCCAGACATCAAGAATTTGCAATATGAGCCTAAGAGTTGAGGAAATAATGGAAATACAAGGTAAAAATGATAAATTTATTTTATTCACACAAGTATAGTCACAACATAGCAGTTACTTTCCCTGTTTATAGACCTTGCAGGAGAGAAGATTTTTAGCCTGACATCTCAAGGTGATTAATGCAGTGACACAGCAGAGTCTTAAAAGGAGTTGCTCCAGTATATCAGTTGTATCATGGAAGAAAGCACACAGATATTCGAAGGAAAATTGGCTTGATGGGTGATGCAGAGTGGCATTTCCTGGCACATTCAACTTGATGACTCAGTGGTAAATAAAAGATGGGGGATAGGATGAGTTTATAATTAAGGGCTTTAAGAGAGAAGACCAGTAGTTTATAATTACACGTTTGAATGTATCATTTGTTTCTTCTGAATACTAATGGAACTTTTAAATTTGCTTTCTGTAAACAACAAGCTAGTGCAATTCCATTCCCCAAGTATCTGCAAGATACAAACAAACAAATGTTGCAAGTACAGCCAAAGCAAATTTATTGAAAAGTGACTGTTGCATAGAAATTTGTTGTACTATACTTTTCAGTCCTTCCTTTGAACCTGTACTTTCAGTGTCTCTTTAAGTGAATCTCTTGCAATGTTATAGTTATTTCCTGTCTCTGCAGACCATTTTTCTCCTAAAGTAAATAATAGTAGATTTTGGTTCACCTCATATTTTGTCACCTTCCTCCTGCAGCTCTAAAGCATCTATACACTATAATCTATTCCTTTTAGGATGCTTCAGAGTAAATATTCTCTCTGTGTCATCTTCTCCAGTGTAACCTAGTCCAACACAGAAGTTCAGATTTCTTTCTACTACTATTCACATATGAGTTTGACATGAGACAAGGATATTTTGGGGCTTTTTCATTGGTAAATCAATTGTGGAATCAGTCACTTTTATATTATGGGCTGATGTTGTTAATAGATGCAGAAGACTGGATACCCTAGGGTATCTCACATAGTACATGGCCAGTAGAGCTAAGTCCCTAATCAATGCAGACAGTAAAGGATAGAGTCTGACTAAAGTCTCCCTGAGACACACACTTATCCACTCAACTGAATTGCTTTTTAGATTCCACAGCCTGTATTGATGAGCTTTCTACTGGTTATAAGAGAAACTTGGAAGCAGAAACCTACAGTGGGTTTCTTAGTCTTGAAATGCATTCTGCTTGAGGAGTTATTTTGGCCTAGTGAAAGTAAAACTCCAAGGTTTTCTTTGCTCTTTTCCTATGTCTGTGACCATCTCCTCCTGCCCTCCTTAGACCTCCCTTACTGCATCCTTGGCCTCTTCAGTGCCAAAGCCCTGAGGCAACAAGGTAAGTGCCCTTTTTTCTCATCAGAGTCCCTTTTGCTGCAATCCGGCCCCTCTAGCACCCTTGCTGGAGTGGTCTTTCTTGCTTGTTTTTTCACTGCTCCAAAATTGACCATCTAGAAGAAGATTACTGTGTTTTTATCATGGGATAATTATAATGCTATAAGAAACCCTGATAGATACATGGATGTCTGTTAAATACTTTGTGAAACTCATTAAAAACAAAAGCAGCATTTCCAACATGTTTAGCATTCCTTGAGGTAATTGATAATCTGATCTTTCCTAAAAAAAAAATTCTAGATTAAATCTCCCACCTTCGCTCGAACAGGACTTAGTCTTTACAGTGACTTTCAAAGCTGTGGGGTAGTCTTTGTAAATGAATTTCCTTGTTACACGATAAAAATTACACTGCAGTTCTAAAACATAATTTAGGGTGTACAGACTTTCAGCTCCATAAATCATCAGCATGTCCTTCAGCTGAAGTGTGCTTACCACTTCTCACAGGCTGTAATATATTACATAACTATATAAAATATAAGGTGCAGTAACAGACTCTCTTAAAAATCAAATTCAAGATAGAGCTTATATATACGTATAAAAATCCATTTTATTTGGCTAATAGTATGGTATAAAACTTGAAATTGAATTAAAATGATTTATGCTTTCAAATCCTCCTTACAGGTTGAGTTCAGTTAACATGAGAGAGACTTTTTAACCTATATAACTGCCACAGTACATGAATACATACCTTTGAAATTGCTTTCTTTTAACTCTTGCTGAAAACAAAGACTTATTGTCCCTCGTCTACCTCACTATTCCCATTCAAAACTAGGGTACAACAGAACCAAATTATGTGCATTGCTACAACCATTTATGATGATTTATAAATATTAACATGCCTTTGGAGAAGTGTTTTTCCTCAGTGCTTTACCACTGACACATCAAGACATTGACGGCAAGTTCCAGGGACATGTATCTGGGTGAAGAATGTGCACTGTACAAGCTGCCCCGTAAGGAGATGGCTGCAACTCATTATCTCTGTCTAGTAAAGCAGAATGTTTCTTCTTAAGGATATGCTTCTTTCTCAACTTCTCATTGGTTTGTGTAATGTAACTGTTAGAAATAATGGGAAGTCCTGGCTTGCAGTCTGGAAATCAGGTTCAAAATCTGCTTTTGTTCACTACCCCTTCCTTACAGAAACTATTTCTTTGTTCTTGTGTTTATCCTTCCATGCTACAAAGTCAGTCTTTCACTGTTTCTTTTACTCTTTGTTATTCTTACCTTAATGATTTTCCCTTTTGGTGCATTTTTGTGAGACTGATGGAATCACTTGTATTAATTTGTAAAGATTTGTAAGTATTTCTGCCCAAAAGGCAACTAAAAGTTAAGTTCTGCAGGTACACAACTTGTAGTTCAAGGCTGCAAACAGAATTCGTCTGCCTGGGACCCTGTGTTCTCCTAGGTCCAGGTATCTGTGCTGTTACTTGGAGCACTACCTGAGTGCATTTGGAACATATTCTGGGTCTCAAATGAGAATACGTATCTTGAAACTGGACAAAAACTAGTCAGTAGTCTTTGAGATGCATGCCAGATGGAGGAATCACAATGGTGGGGGGGGCAATATCTATTTAATGTAGCAATAAAATTTATGAGAAAATAAGTACACCTGCAAAATGCAGATACCATCAAGCTGATGCCAATTGAGCCTTGGTATGGCACAGGTACATCAGGCCAAAGATTACTCTGGAGTGATAAGCCCCGTGGAGACTTACACAGCTTATTAACTCACCAAATACAGTTATCTCAAAACCAGAGGCAAGTTAGACTCTCTCCAAGCACTGCATTTCAGTGTAAGACACATATGCCAAATGCATGTTTAGCCTGCTTCTGTGTATATGCTTTGTCTAGCAGTATTCTTTTACATAACTAAGCACTACTTCACTTTTTTATTGTTATTTCATTTGATGGCCTGTCACAGCTCCAAGAGTGAATTCTACTACAAGATCCAAATCTAAGAGTACATTTTGGGAAAATGTAATCTATGAAATGCATCTAAAAATGGGAGAAATTTAAAATCCCTGCTCTGATATAACTGAAAGCCTTCATTTTAAATAAGTACTTGTGGAGAGTCTGAAAGAAAACTCTCTAGTGCTACTTGCTCTATAATCTAAATACAAAATCACTGTGCTTGGAGTAGATGCCTTGTCTATTCAAGCCGTGGAGTTACATGTTTTTTGTTGCTGTTGTTGTTGTTGTTGTCTAATTTAAACACCTGTATTGCAATAGTCTGCAAATGAAAATTTTCCTATATACTGTCTTCTCAATTAATTTCCCTGTACCCATCACCTGTTAGTTCTATGTGCTAAAATAGGAGTGTAATGTAATTTAGGTATTGAAATTCCCTTTGGACTCAATGGAAGGAGACAGTCACTTTAGAAGGACATTTCATCCCATTGCCAAAATTAGAATCCCACTCTGCAATTCAGAGACATAGGATGGAATTTCTTTAATCAGAAGTTCACATCTGTGTTGTACATAGAATCATAGAATCACATACATCTGATCTATATTGTCAAAATTATCTGCACAGTCTGAGGTAAAAAATAGGTGCTTCCATTCATCTCGAAGCAGATTCGAAATACGATAGATGAGCTGGATGTCAAGTGATAGCTTTCCTCTCACTTGACTCTTAAGAGAAATGCTGGGCACCTGCCCTAGGTGTAGAAGATACTTAACACTAACACCTTGTATCTTGATTACTGAGATTGCTTCATCTCTTAACTGAGTCTAAGCTTTTATCCTTGACATTTTGGCCAAGGTAAACCCTAAATGTAGGTGAGATGAATCCAGGCTTGTGTGTTTCCCCATCCATGCCTCATATTTTCAGATTCTTATCTATTTATTAATGATTCCTACTGAGCACTAATTTGACTCCTATGTTGAAATTCTGTGTTCATATTAAAAGCTACAAAAATACAGGTTTTTCCAATAATTTAGACAGCAGTCTCATTTCCAGCTATGAATGTAGATTATAAAGCACTTTACACAGGGATCTCTCTCCTTTCTTTGTACGTAAAATTTCTAGGGGCCAGTTGCGCTTCATCCTCCCGCCTCCAAAGAGAACACATTTTCACGTCTTTTTCACACTTTTCCATTAGGCAGAAAGCATATCTTCCCAAATTCCTTGTGTGATGTATGTATTCCTTCTAAACTGTATAGCACTGGAGAAAAAAATCATGGTTCTCTTTCCTCTCCCTTAGATGGTGTTAATTAATGAATGTCACATGGTTTTCCAATGTGGCTTACATCATCACTGTCTGTTTTGGTTCCCTTGTAATGTTTGTACAATGTGTAAACAATGAAACCAAATCCAGCACATCCAGTAATGGATCACCTAATGTAAGGGGGGAGGGTGTTTGGAGGCAGAGGGAGATGATGTGTTTCATTGTGGTAGCTCTGTTTTATATTACAGCCTCATCTGCTTATGCTGGACCTTTTGATGACATCCAACAGTGCAAGCTAAAAGAATGATCATTTGGAAAACACGTCGATAGATCAGCTGAATAGTTAGACCCAAACCAGATGGTGCTGTCAAGAACAAGTACCTTTTTCTCAACCACTTTATGAATAACTACCATTATAATGATGACAAAAAATTACATACAAAGCTTTTGTAATATTAGAAGCAAAGTCTCCCATTGCCAAGTGAGGGAATCAGTCATTTACCTTCTTTTAAAATTAAATCTGGTTTGTTCAGACTGCCTTTATTAAATCACTTTTCCATGAGATATTATTCTCAGTATAAGATAATATTGTTAATATTAAGAAATAACTTATTTTGTTTAAGATCGTCCATGTAGCAATGCACTTTGCATGTACACATATGTACATCTGCAGTTGTGATAACTAACAAAGACTTTGTTTACTTCGTGTATATACAAACTGTTACAGTGTTTATATTCCAAGACATAAATATTTCAGATTCTTTGTGTAGAGGGTTTAATTGACCTCTCAGTGCAAATTAGTGAAGCCAATTAGTTTTCCCAAGCGTACAGCAACTACAGAACCACCTGCACTAAGTAACTGTGGATTGATTTGCTGGTCTGTCATTTTTCTCTTCTATTTCTTGTACTTCATAAATTTTGGATTTGTTCTCCCTACCTTCATTGTATGTCAGTTTATCATAAATATATAAAAAGTGGTAATTATTTATCACCAAATGTGTTTAGCCCAATTTCCATGATATTTAGATGTAAACTTAGGATATTCTCTGCAATCTAAAAACAATGGGAGAGACATTTTCCCCAAATTCTTCTTGATAGATCAGTCTACCAAGTACAAAAATAAATACCTCCTTATGCTTATTTGCTGTCAAGTAACAGAAAAGTTTGTAAAGTTGAGTTATAACATATAGGTTGATCATTATGGAGCATTATTACTTTAAGACTTAGCAATTTGGCAGGGCTAAAATATGATGATCATTTCCAGCATTCTTGCCAGGAGTTCAAGGCAGGTATGAAATTTAAGGCCTAATTTTGTTCTCCCCTTACACTGGCATAAATCAGGAAGAATCCTATTTCATTCAGTGAAGGTATATCAATGTAAAATTAGGTGTTGGTCCTGATATCAACAGTCACTTCAAAAGCACTACCAATAATACTGTTTTTATTGTTGTTGTTGCACTTGATACTGGTATTTTGATATTTCCCAAAAAAAGCAATGACATGATTGATGTACTACTACACAAACCATGTACTGGTAGCATACTGTTATCCTAATGTTTTGGAAAATGTACTGTGTCCTGTCAGTAATGCTTTGATTGTCTCTCTCGCCACTCTGCAATTCCAGTTGTGTAGGACAGCACATGAGGAATACATCACTTGAATAGACAGCTCTCTAACAAGATCAAGAACTGAATTTACAATCAGATACCACATGAGAACATAAAGAAGGAGGAGGCAAAAAACAGGCAAATATGGCAGTAACGTGATCATCTTGTACAGTTTAGTGGTGAGAATGACTTGGTCACCTGAATAATTAAAGCTTTCTGATGTAAATAAATCATTATCAGCTGTCTCCATCTGCCTTCTACTTGCTTACTCATTACTAGAAAGGAAAGTGTGTGTAACAAGGGGGCGTTTTTTACCAACGGAAAAAGAAGGTTCTTCTGTCTTCTGTTTTGTCTACTTGTTGAAATTTGCTAGTCTAGCATTATTATCTCTCTCCCTTGCAAAAAGCTGGCAAGAGTAATGTCTTTTGTGTTTCACTATTGTATTTTTAATATTCTTTCTTCCATACTCTCTCCTTCAGCAGGCTAGAAGATCTTTAATGTTATTCTCGCCTTTGTGTGCAATACTGTGAACAGATTGGTGTTGTCAGGGAATTACATCCAATCTGTGTTGAGCTTTGAACGGGAATTGTTTATGATTAGGCGATTTACACTTGAAGTGGGCAGAAGATGGCAAGGCCTATAATTAGAAGGAGGGAAATTTGTCTCCCAACAGCATGTTCCTTCCTCTGAGCAGAGCCCTAGAGTCAGAAAAGGGCAAATGTAAACACACTTCTCCTCCAAGCTGGCTGATTCTGCACCTGGGTTTGATTGAGTCCGGGTTGTTGCTGCCAGGAACAACAGTTGGGCTTCAGCCTGGTTAGGAAAGGCAAATTCTGTCACCACTGTCTTCTTTGCTTAGCTTATCTGCTCTGTTTTCTGAAACATTTCATTGAAGCACATCTGCCTCTTCTGACCCAGTTGGCCAAATGTGCATGTACAAGCTGCAGCACATTACCTGCTCTTGGGTTTGCACAGCCACAGGTCACTTGAAGAGCTGAAAAGGAATCAAGAAGCCCCAGAATACCCATGCTAAATAACAGCTGTTCGAAGCGGAACAAAGAGACATTGTCAATGTCCCAACTCTCTTCCTTAAATCTGTGTAGCTGTTCTTTTGCCTGTAACTCTGCCTGTGCACCAGGGATTTGGCTTTGCCAATGTGGCTATGCCAGTCCCCAGTAGGGGGCAGTGATTACAAGCCATTTAACAGGTATTACCCCATATTTAGCAGTCTAGAGGATATGTTGTGTGCCTCAACAAAGGACTCACAACTCCCACTCCCAGGTTCTACCAAGCATTACATTGGCTTGCTATCTGACTGCCTGATTGACATCTTGGTCACCTCATGGGGGTCTTTGGAGCAAAGTGTCTGGGTTTCTGGAGCTGGGTTCTTTACACATCAACATCACCCAGCTCCCATGGTCTACTCTGACATTCCCAGTAGTTCTCTAGTGATGAAACATAAAAAGAGCTTCTGATTCAGAGTCTGTCTAATAATTCAAGTCAACTACACTTCTTCTTGGAGCAGTCCAACTAATCCAGAGATGATTTTTATTGTCCATCTTAAAAGTCTTTATAATAATTTGTGAAGTTCAGAATTTAGCTCAGCTAAAGTTTTGAAGCGATAAACTTGTCTTTCAACTGTAAAATTACATCCAGTTAAATGTATTATTTCGTTGAACAAGAAAGTAAAGAATAAGTGGCAATTAAGAAGATTTTCCTATGGACACAAGTTGTTTTGTTTTTCCCATCCAGGAATCTGTTTCTTTTTGAGCTTTTTTCTTTCTCCTTCATTCCATACTTAAGATTTTTTTTCTTTAATATTTTAACAGATATTCAACAATTTAGAGCAGGACGTATGCTGCCAGCCTAAAACTCCATATCTAAAAAATCCCAGCCAGTCCCAAATACTTCTAGTTTATGTGATTTTCCAGACAAGTGAATGCTACTGACATCGAAGAAGCTGTTAAGAAAAAAGGGGGAAAAGTTACACAGTAATTTGCTTTTAACATAGTCACTTTACTTACATCTAGTAAACTTTTTTTTGGCAATAAATGTTTTTTACAGTCCCTTTTAAATATTTTTTTAGTGTTTCCCCTCCCCCAACTTCTCATAGAACAGAGATATTATAATTAGTTCTTATATCTCGTAAAGGATTTTCTGCAGGATTCATTATAGCCGTAAAAGGAGACTGATTATATACTGTTGTGGACTCCTAGAGAGCACAGCACAACTGTTTACAGTGTCTTCAGTCTCCTCATGCTCTGTAGGAGGAAAGGGTTCCTGGGAGTTAGTTGACCTCTATATGTGACTAGTAGTTCTAGTCCAAGAGCGCTGCTAGTGCTCATTGAGTCTGAAGAAACAAAAGAAATGGTTTTACAGAGACTACCAGCTTCAATAAGGCAGGAGAGGACTGGTTATTTTTTAAATATGTACCTTTAGGAAAGGTTGCTAATAATAGGCAGACAGAAACTGAAAAAGGAAGGAATACAGTTAATGTAGTGACAAGTCAACAAGAATTGAACAAAACCAGACTATAACTCAGAAACACAAATAAGAAGAAAATAGAGAGGAAGTAATAATAGAATCTTTTCAGCAAAGATTGCACTGAGAACTTGAATATGTTCTCCAAACTCCTTCACTGATTCAAAAAAAAAAAAAAAAAAAAAAGAGAAAAATCCAGAGATTTCAAAGTATAATATTGTGCTGTGGAAAAATTACATAACAGCATATGATAGTGGAAAGTGTTGTAATGATAAAGTACCTAGAAGTTTGAAAAAATCAATATTTCGTAAAATCCTCCAAAAACTGATCTGTTTTTTAAATTGTCTCTGGCATCTGATCATTAAAAGAGGTTTCAAAGACCTTTCATGTTCAATAACAAAAGAGGATTTCAAGGCAAAGAATATACCAGTTCTGCTAACAGTAATTTATACCGTATATTACTTTTCCTACTCAATTAAGTGGCCAGAACCTGCCAGCAAAGGCATCATTTTAATAACCCTTAAACTTAGACTTCTGCTACCAGCAAAATTGGCTTAAGCATCCTGACTTTCATATCCTTCTGTTATTGAGTTAGGAAACATGACAGAACTTTTCAATGGCCAGAGCCATATTTTTCAATGTATGTAAGGAAAGAAATTTCAGCAGTACTTGCCTAGCTTCCACTAAATGCCCAGCTGCCCTTTTAGATTACTATATTTGAAGTATTTGTTTGTTTGTTTGTTTCTTATTTGACTGATATCAAATATCTGAGTCCTTCTCTGAGCTCTAAGGGTCTTTTTGGACGAGTGATGAACAAGCTGAAAATATAATAGAGCTGCAAGTCAAATCTGAAATAATGCAGAGTGAGAAGTCCTGAATGTCACTAGAGTGGTTTAATATTTTTTTAAGGTTGCTATTTGATGCTTGTGAGCATTATGGGTCCAGCTGAGTTGTGCTGCACTGCAGGACACACAGTACATGTGCTAGTACTCAAGCTACTAATCACTATACTCTAGTATGAAAATTACATCCCTGATATTAAATTAAATCCTGTAGAAGTGAATTCTGTAATAGGAAAGATGGATGCAGCCATGATATAAGTGGTGACTAGAGCCCCACCGCAGGTACTGTACCCAGCTGTCTCATCCTCCTCTGGAGCCCAGACCGTGCCCTATATCCCCAGCCACAGCGGGCTGCCTGCTTTGCGGGGAATTAGCCTGCAGCTGGCAGAGACACAGTACTCACAGCTCTTCTGGCCCTGAAGCTGCTCTGTCCCTCTCTCCTGCCACAGTGCTGGCACCATTTCGACTCCCAGTACAGCACCAGGGATCCTCTACAGAGCCAGAAGCTGCAGGGATGTGTTTGGTGGACTGAGTGATGCCAGCACCACAGCAGGGGAGATGGGACCAGCATGAAAGCAAAAACCTCTGTGGTCTGCCCTGCAAATCTGTTCTTGGAATTACATATTCAACGTCCAAATGCCTGGTGAATCACAGGTCACATTCATTAATTTAGGCTTCACTTCAGCTAGCTGATTAAACACATAAAACAAATGAATATTCCCCTTGATTTCAATTAGATCATTCAATTTAAAACTAGACAAATTCAAATCTTTGCTGAACTAGGGCCGTTGCTGTTCCATAATAAAATCTGTAACTTCATTTGAAGGGCAAGAATAGATAGAGAAGGCTGTCTGCTTCAACATGTGAGTGCTTGTCCTCTGTAGGCTGCAAACACAACCTAAACTGCTAAAATGACACAATCAAATGTAGTGTTTTGGGGGTAAGACACCCCTCTGGCTTCTGATTCATTGCAACTCTTCCCCTGGCAGTTGAGGAAAAATCACACTGGCCAAAACAAAAGACTGAATGGTCATTCTGGATGTGTCATCCACCTGTGGATGACCCATTGAGAGTACTTGCTTTGGCATTTGTCAGCATACTCAGCTGCGGATGACTCACAGCTGCCAAAGACTTACTGTTGGATGCCACACATTCTGCTATTCCGAAATTCAACAACACATTTCAAGCTGACCAAACAAAGGTAGCAGCTTCCTGACTTCAGTGGGTTCATCTTGGACTCAAATGCCCCTGTGTGAATGGAGAGCCTAACATTTGGTTCATTTGTATGGTTGTCATGAGAGTAGATTAATCAGTGTTTTTGGAGTGCATGCTACATTGCTAAGCACCATAGAAATGACTATGGAAAATATTTTTTTTAAAGTAATTGTCATCATTCTCTTCACATGTGCTCTGAAAGCTCTTAAAAGCCCTCTCTGACCCTTTCATATTCAGTCATTTGTCTTGCAAAATCAGCTGCTTAATGTGTACTTATGTAGTGACATAAAGGATTGTGATGTATTGAAGGCTGAAGCTCTAACTTTAAAGAATTAAAGAATAGGTGTTATGTTCTGGTTTTCTTTCAGGACTGAATCTAAAATTAGATGGGTGAGATTGGAAGGAAAAATGGTTATAAAGAAGGTGCAGTGAAACACAGGAAGAAATTTGTTTTAAGATAAATACTAAGAAATATAATGAAATATTATACATGGCAACAAAAACGATCAGAGGGCTGGAACATCTCTCCTATGAAAAAAGGTTGAGTTGGGGTTGTTCAGCCTGGAGAAGAGAAGGCTCCAGGGACACCATATTGTGCCCTTTCAGTATATACAGGGATCTTACAAGAAAAATCAAGAAAGACTGTAGTTACAGGACAAGGGTTAATGATTTTAAACTGAAAGAGGGCAGATTTAGATTGTACATAAGGAAGAAATTTTTTGCCATGGGGGTGGTGAGACACTCGAACAGGTTGTCCCGAGAAGTTGTGGACGGCCCAGATCAGGTTGGATGGGACTTTGAGTAACCTGAAAGGTGTCCCTGCTCATTGCAGGCGGCTGTGGAACTAGGTGATCTCTAAGTATTCATTCTGACCCAAAACACTCTGTGATTCCACGAGTCTACGAATCTATGAATGACAGAATCTATTTGATGAGCAGAAAGGGCCAGCAAGACCATCAACTGACTTGGCAAAAAGGGGAGTTCAACTCATAATCAGAAGCCATGCTAGTAAGACAAGGCAGGAATGCTACTTGGGTAGGTAATATCTGGATAGACAGCAGCCTGGAAGTCGGACATGCTGGCTAACAAAAGACAATTCAACAAAAAATATTTGTGATGGTGTTGCATCTGTGCTGCTGAAAACTACAAGCTTGGAATAGATACAACCTCGCCCTTCTGTGCATTGAGGACTCCATAACAAATGCAATTTTCAGAAGGAACAATGAATTCTTGAATACAGCTGGGAAAGAGAAGAGTAGATTTAAACAATAATTAAATCCACTTTTCAGTGCAACACTCTTTGCAAAAACAAACTAACTCAGTGCATATAGGAGTGCAATAGTAACAATAAACTATATCAATGCAAAAATATTAATAACAGCAAAAAAATGATGGATGCAAGCAAAATTATTAAGAAACCAAGTAAAACTAACATTGCACTTTGAAATGCCACTCCAAAACTTACAGCCTCTCCAGTTAGAAAAACAAAATAAAACAAAACAAAAAAACCCAACAACAACAACAACACCACCACAAAACAAAAAACAAATACAAACAAACTAACTACCAAAAAACCCCACAACCCCCCCCAAAAAAACACCAAGTAGGCTTTATTTTCTAGAAGTTGCTGACTGCGTTGCCAGCTACATGAAATACCCACTGATATCAGCATGATGTCTGGCTAAATCTAATGAGTTTTATTTGGAAGTGTAGGTTAGAAAAAATGAATTCTGATATGAAAAGTGGAGTAATACAAATGTAACTATACGTAACTATATGAAGGGTATCCTGTGCCAGAGGCCTCACAGTGGAATGTATGTTTGAGTAACTAAATGTGTGTGTCTTCAGCATCCACATAACACAGACGGAATGTTTTTCTTATCCTAATACATTCTAGAGTTATTTCTGTTTGGTTGGTTGAGTTTTTCTCCCCCATACCAGAAAAAACCAAAATATAAATGAGATTTTCAAGGAACAGGTATGGTACCTGTGACACTGAACTCACTACAGGAACAAACGAATAAAATATACCTCTTTGCACACTATTATTCATTTTTGAGAAGCTTACTGATTCTGTGAAAATAGTTCTTTATTAAATAAAAGATGAAAAATATAAAAAGACACCTACAAAAATTAATCTCTTTTGGATTTCTCTGTGCTTATGATGAAGAGAAAGACTGCCATTAATACAAGTCAACAACACATCTAAATGTTTCTCACAAGTTCAACATGCAAGAACTCACATGAAAGAAAACACATTAAGACTAGTTTATGCTCATTATTTATACCACAGAGTCACTATTACTGCTTTTAACAAGGCTGCATCTCAAAACCTGAAAGTGAAATAAGAAGATATATTTTTCAGGAAGGTGAAAGGAAGTTATTTAAAAATGACAGGCATGTACCTGCTAGAACAAGAAAATTTACCAATTGATAAAACTGTATGGATACAAAAAGTGACATTTTCCAATATCCAGCAAAAGAACATCAGATTCTTTAGAAGCTAAAGACATTATTATAGATAATTCCACTGAATGAAAAATTACCTCAGAATTGATATAATTATATGTGTGGCAGGATATTACCTCTTTAACTCCTCTTTTAGTTCATGCAACTGATAGGATAGATCTGGAGTATATGATGTGATGTAATATTATTTCCCATAGTTAGTCAAAATCAGAAATTAATTATTTGTTTCCTAGTAAAACATGTTTAAAATATCATCTTTTTGTAGACAATGTGGATTTTAAGTTTGAAATTATATGCCTAACCTGCCCAAATTTATGTTATCACATGGGTTTGCTTAGTGGTTTTTTTATGATTATACCCCAATCAGAAAAGCCATGGATATTTCTATTGGATTTTTTTTGTCTTCATGTGAAGATTAAATTTAATGTTGGGAGGACTTCAGTATACCACTCTTTTTGGACTTGTTAAGACAGCATGTGCTTGTATTCTTTGGAAGCATATACAATGGCATGAATGACATAGATCCAGTCTGTATCAGAAACATTTTTTTCTCAGTGTTATATTTAAGGTCTTATTGAAAGAAAAGTGAAGGCTATTGCATTTTGTAATATTCAAACTCTGAGCTGAGATCATCTTCTGTCTCTACTGTATGCTAATCTAGCAAGCTAGAGCTGCACCAACACAATTAGAAAGAAATAGCTTGTTTTTCCAAATAGATTGCATCCTCAAGTGTCTCAACATTTTAAATGAACAAATGCATCTATCTGTGAAATACATTAATTAGCACATATTAAAAGGAGATTGTCACTTTTTCTGTCTTTGTAAGCTTACCACTGATTCATTTAGCGGTATCTCACCAAAACTTCAAAAATTGTATTGATAACTTGATAATATTGATATTGATATATAATATTGATAACTTGATAATTCATGACCCTCATTTTCTCACCTAACCTAATTAGTGTCCTAAGGAAAGGATTCACAAAAACTAAGATGTTGCTCATAGAACCAAATAAACTAGAAAGAGTTTAGACTGAGTAGAACTTTTTGGATGGATAGGTACCTAGCAAAAAAGTAGCTCAGCTCACCTTTCAATTAAGAGCCATATCTTGGAATGAAACACTTTCAAAAGGATTTTTTTTTCACACTTCTCAGGGGAAGAACATTGCTCAGCATCTTCTCTTCAATGTATAGCATGTCACAATAGTTAGTGGTATTTTCTTTAACTATGATGTTGGAAGGACAGAGGGAAGACAATCAAAGAATCACAGGATGGCTAACGTTGGGAAGACCTCTGGGTATCATCTGGTTCCTGCTCAGGCTCCCTGTTCAAAGCAGGATAAGCTACAGTAGGCTATTCAGAGCTATGTCCAGTGGGGTTTTGAAAACCTCCAAGGGCGGAAACACCATAATTTCTCTGGACAACCTGTTCCAGAGTTTGACCATCCTCACAATAAAAAGTATTTAAATTTGTTTAAAGGGAATTTCTTGTATTTCCTTTTGCATCTTTTACCTCTCTTCCTTTCACTGGATACCAGAAAGAAGTGTCTGGCACCATCCTTTTTACTTCCACCTGTGAGGTATTTATAAACACCCACCATATGTGTCCTGATCTTCATCTTCTCCAAACTCAACAGTCTGAGCTCTGACAGCCTCTCCTCATACAAGAGATGCTCCAGTGCCTTAATCACCTTCATGGTCCTTTGCTGTGCTCACTCCCACATGTCCATGATTCTCTTGCAATGGGAAGCCAAGGACTGGGTACAGAAGTCCAGGTGAGTGACACCAGTCCTGAGTAGAGGGGATCACCTCTCCTGACCTGCTAACAATGTTCTTAATGCAGCCTAGGATGGTGTTGGTTTTCTTCATGGCAAAGCCACATTGCTGGCTTTTGTTAAACTTTATGACCACCAGGACTCCCAAGGGTTTCTCCTCAAAGCTACTTTCCATCCAGTCGTCCCCCAAAATATTACTGATCAATGGAGTTATTCCTTCACAAATACAGGGCTTTTCATTTCTGTTTCATTGAACTTTGCAAGATTACTCTTTGTTCATTTCTACAACTTGTCCTCTGGCATCACAACCATCTATTTTAAGAGCCACTCCTCCCAGTTTTGTATCATCACAAACTTGCTGAGATTATGCTCTGTCCTATCATCCAGGTCACTAAGATAGTGTTCAACAGTACTGGCCCCCGTATTGATTGAGCCTCTGGCTGGACTGCACGCCACTGATGACAATTCTCTGAGCTTGAGAGTTCAGCCAGTTTTCAATCCATCTGATAGTCCACTTATATAGGTTGTACTTCATGCAGTTTGTCTATGTGGATGTTACTAGAGGTGGTGTCATTCCAATGAGACTGTAGCTCAGCAACTGCATGCAGACCTCTAATTCCTCTCATTTGCTCCTCAGGCTGTGTCCATCAAGAAACACAAACTTCAGCTGGGCACCTAGAGTTGTTGATTTATCAGTAAAGGTTTGGTGTACAATGTACAAGTAGAATTAATAGCTTTTGTTAAATTAGAGCCTAGATGATGCCAAATGACCTCAGTTTGCACCAGGGGAGGTTTACATTGGATATTAGAAAAAAAATTTTCATGGAAAGGGTTGTCAGGCATTAGAACAGGCTGCCCAGGGAAGTGGTGGAGTCACCATCCCTGGAGGTGTTTAAAAGGCATTTAGACGAGGTTCTTAGGGACATGGTTTAGTGCTAGAGTTAGGTTATGGTTGGACTTGATGATCTCGAGGGTCTCTTCCAACTGAAATTATTCTATAATCCTACGATTTTAAATGCTGTGTTTTAACACAAAGAGTATATGGGATGGAAAAGAAAGAGGCCAGGCTAAAACTGATGCTGATTTCCTATGTTTATGCAAGGGAAACATCACTCCCAGAGATGCCACCTTTCTAACCTTGGCTTCTCAGACTTCACCACCAAACCTGAGGTTGCTTCTTATATGTTCTCTAATAATTGACACTTATTGCATCCACTTTCTCTTGCCAATACATCTAGCACTTGCATGGGATGCGAGAAGCAAGGATTCAAAATCTCTCGCAGCTGGAAGTTTTGTGTTTCTCACTTCTCAGAAAAGCATCCTATAAGCTATTTTGAGTCACTCTTAGACTGTTTTATTAAAGCTTTTGATGTACATGTAATCACTAATTGTTAGTTGATCTAGAAACCAAGTATAAGCCAGTAATTAGGGAGATTGTATCCCAGTCACTTCTTCAGTTACTAGCTGGGTAATTTACTCAAAACAGAACAACTTTAAAAAGTGAGATGGAAAATATTCTCTTCCTCTAGACTCCCACACTTTAACACCACAGTAACATTTATTGTGAAGTATTTTCCAAGCAAGTATTCTCAGAAAACAAAGTTGAATACTGAATGTCAACTTTGACATAAGTCTCCAGTGCTCTAACCTTTCCAAGTAAATGTTCTCGGCTACAGTTCATTACTTTGTTGTATGAATCAAGTTATTTAGATGAGATATACAGACTATGAAAACCCACTTGAACATATGTATGAAATGGCACATCGGTGGAAAGACTTGAATTTGACTAAACTGTAGACTTAGGCATCAGAACTATCAGCTGTACACTTGCTGCAACACTCGATGCTTCAAATCAACACTCTTATGAACGAAAAAATAGAAGGAACAAAAGAATTCTTCTATTTATTTTATTTTATGTCTAGTGAGGATAAAAATGTAATTTACTCTGTGCTTAGCTCCTGAATTTAATTCTCTATTTCCCATAGGAGAACATCACAGTTCTATTAAGTATTTTAATTCTTCTGTATCCAAATATTTATATGAGCTCACAGGGTAATGAGAGGGTTTTCACTGGGGCTACAGTTTGTCATGTTACTTGTTAGTTTCATATTGGAAAACTGTATCCTATAACTCTTTTCAAAAAAGAAGGGGAGAGCAGCACTCTAAGAAAAGTTTTCAATAAATTACTGCAAACAGATGTTTAGAATTGAGCATCCAAAGTCACTGTGATTCTTCAGTATACAGCACTTGCCCTTCAGATGGCAAAGCAGGACACAAGTCTTCTAAAGAGAGTGTTAAACCTGTCAGTCTCATGTAGATGCCTCAGATATTGTATGTCATTTCAAATGGCACTAGATGTCTACATTTGGAGAACTGAACTGAACATAAGAGCTGAGAATCAATAATAGATTAAGATGTCTAAACTAAGGTGTGCATTGTCTAGAATCACAATATAGTATACGGAATCTACAGAGATATTCATTTCACCAGAGATTATTTTCTGTTTCAGCTTGAAGTGAGTAGGAATGTAGACTCAGTGAACTTCATTGGTTAGACTTCCATTTGGCTATAATGTCCAGCTCACATTCAGACTCCCCCATGCAGGTGCACTTGGGCTGCTGAAAGTAAAGCGTCGGTACTCTGGGCAGGATCGTGATTTTCAACAAATAAAAGTATTGATTTTCAACAACCTTCATTGAAGCACTTTTCTAGATCAGGGATTGTTGCAATGCCAAGCAGAATAATGAGCCTGAAGGTGTGAATAGAAGGGGCTTCCAGAACAGCAGCTTAGGTAGTAGGGGGCTAGTAAGTGGCTACACCACTTGGAGTATATCTCAAGGCTTATACGCAAAATAACAGAAAACTCCAAATAAAACACAACAGATGTTAACTTCATTTCCTCTTTTCCACTAACAACATTTCTGCCATTACATACATTTCATGAAGGATAAGGATGTAAATATTCCTGTCCTGTTTCTACTTATTCACAATGGTAGCCTAAAAGTGCAGTAATCCTTCCCTAGCTAGTTGAAATTACTTGTACACTGAATACAGGAAGATCTACCCCAATATCTTGTCATATTCTGTGTTGTTTGTTCAGGGTATATTTTTTTCCTGAATGGAACACCACTATGAAAAATTTTAACTGAAAAGTTTGTGATTTGGGATAAAACAAACTAAAACTATGGGAAGAAAGAAAACAACTTTAAAAATCAACATTAAAAAAAAGTCACAGAATTTTTTTTTTTTCCTTCCAAATTTAGTTAGTTAAAAGACCTGCAGTTCCAGGTTTTGGAAGCTACTTTAAGTCACATATTTTTTCCTATTAGCTCAAGAGCAAGAGTTATGAGAATTTGACAGTTTATGGTGACCTCATTCTGCATTTTCATCTCACAGCTCTTTGATTATTTGAAAACAGTCTTGAAATTAGTATCTAAGAAGAATTATGATCTTCTCAGAGACATGACTGTCACATGATTAAAATAATTAGATTCAGCAACATCACCAAACTGAAATTCATCATGGAAAACAGCTGTAGTTTCGCTAATTCCTGCCATTCTTATAAACGAAGTTATCTATTTTAAAATACCCAGGAACAGAATGAACTTTTATTAAAGTTTACTTTAAAGAATAAAGTAACATAAAGTAAAAGTAATACAGTACTCTAACTACCATAATAACAGACAAGTCAGTAGTCTGAAGAAATAAGAACAGAAGATCATACCATTAGAACATTAGTTTATTCTGAATTAGGCAAAGGGGCTCTCAGCTGGATTCAAAATTGCTCAGTCTTTAAAGAGCATCAAAGCCCTTCTTAGTGTGCTATACAGGATGGAGTGACTTCTCCCCCCTTTATTATTATCTCTGGCAATATTTAGTTGGAAGAAAATAACATACTTCTCACCCACCCACAACCTCCCCTTTATTGGTTTTCAAAATACTGTTCAAGAGTTAGATTAAAATTTACTTTTCCTTAATAGGAATAAACAGCACTATATTTTGAAATACTTACCTAGGATTTCAGCATGCCTGACACCTTCTTCCTGCACTGGAAAAATACACATAGAGGAACCTTAACTTTTATTTATTATAAACAAGGAAACCTTGTAATAGGCAAATTTTTCACTAACAAATTAAAATATTTATAAGTTTTTAAGATTAACTGTTTTGAAGCTTTATATCACCAGATTGATCCCTTCTTTAGAATAAAAAATGAAGGTAATAACATCTGGGGCTTTTTAACAAAAATATTTAGGTTCTGCTCTTTTTTATCTTCTTTTACAACTGATCATAGGATTTAAAACAAAGATCAGACATGTATATGTTTAATAAAAACTAAGATTTTCTAGAGATCACCCATTGTTCAGATCATACCTAGTTTCTAACTAGTATCATTAAAAGGAGCTTATTTGCAGCTGATGTGTTATAAATCCCCAGTCCTGGATTTCTTTTATTTTTCTCCATACTGTCATGGAGACCTCCGAAGTGCATTATTCTGTCTACCCAAGCCAAGAACTGAGAAACAGATGAGTATTAATGTACAACAAAGATGGGTATCTCTGGTTATTTTTCTCTATTTTTATGCCCAGGTTCCATACTAGAATAATAATTAAGCTGTGTTGTTTACAAGTGGACAATGAAAAAGCCAAACTGCCACTTTCTGAAGAGGCTTAAATTCTAGGTTTCTAAAAAGTCATTCAGGGCCATAATGTACATGAGAGCTTGTAATGACCCCAGTTAAAGACAATTTCTCAAGGCTGATCTCTGTACTTAAACCATGTACAATTTCTTTTGATCATCTCCCAGCCTTGAATTTGCAATGGAGACTGGATGAAACGAAGCCATCAAGGGACACTCCCTACCCTGGTTCCTGCATACTCTTTTGTCACCATCTTCTGACCACTGCAATGTTGTGCATAGCTAGAGTACAAAACTAATCAAATTTATCTCTGTGCTATAAAATGGTAAAGGTAGTCATAAATATAAGATTTCCCTTTGGCCCTTCCCTACTACTCTATTTGGTTTTCACCTATAGTCTCTATCCTTTAGCACTCTGGAAGTTGGGAAACAGCTTTCATATTTTTATTTAAAATAAAAATCTCACAGTATTTTCTAGAAGTATGAGGATTTGAAATATTGGGAAAACATTAAAACATTGCCACAGGGCAATGGAAAATTAGATCCAACATTCAGCTGAATATTAAACATTCAGTTGCTCCAAAATTTGAGTAGAAAAGTCAATAAATAGATGTTGAGCATATTTCAAAGCTATAAGAATGTTATGGTATTCTTAAAGGAAAACTCTCTGATTTGAGAAGGCTGAAGTTATATTTATTCTAATCAATGGGTTAAATACAGAAGAAAAATGATCCAAGGATAAAATAACCATTTTAAAATGTCTTAGTTGAAAAAAAAAAAAAGAAATAAAACAAAAGGGTAAGTATTTCAGTGTTTTCATATCAAAAAAGTGAACTTCAAGAACTTTATTTTTCTTTTTTTTCACCCCCAAGAAATCAGGAAGGTTGGAATATTCTTCAAAGTCCTGGTAAATTTGTTCAAAGGATTCTTTATTGTGCTGGGGATTTGGAAGAGGAGCTTTTGACACGTTTATCAGTTCAATGTTTTAGGTGGAACTGAATGTCTTTGAATATTTTTTCTTTTGCTTTTTATTTAATAAATTATCAAGTCTAAACAACCTTTGTTGACATTTATTTGGAAAGTGCAAGGGCATAATATTTTGTCTTATAAATTTAATACTGGGAATGCATAACTAACAATGTTTACTGACTTTGCCAGTTTCATTCTTTCTGAAGTCTCAAGAAAACTAATTTATCACTTTCTTCCTCTGTTCTTACCGAGAAGTCCTCATGTTTTTTTTCAATTAAGTCAGTTCTCACCGCTTCCTTGTAATCATACCCATGATTGGCTTTCCCTCAGGAATAAAGGCAGCTGCTTTCTGGTGAATGTTAAATAGTGCAATTATATTCTCAAATACCATAAATATATACTTAATTATCTAAATTGTCAATACTGTTTGTAAAGGATAAGTGAAAAGTAAAATATTTGACCTCATGGTTTATTTAGAATGTAAGCTGCTAGTGTCAGGGGCTGTCTGCATGTATTTAGGTAGTGGCTGGCACAATAGGGCTGTAGTGCTCATTAAATGTTATGTAATTATTAATGCTATGAACATCTTAATTTTAGAAATCTAAAACATTTTTGAGGGCATGGGAGATTATGAAGGGTAACTTTCAAGGCTTAATTTTAAGAAATTGCAATCCAATGCATAACAAGAGGCAGGACAAAATCGTTGACACCCTTCAGCTATCAAAGGCTAAGCTTGTATTGGAAAAGGGAGTACACTTCTTTTTTAATTAACATTATAATTTAAATTATTATATTCATCAAACTATTCCTTCTAGAATTCCTTCTAGAGATATTAAGTTTGGATGTCCATGTCATGGTTGAAATGTTCTATTTTTAATGAGTGCATCAAGTGTAATTTGATTTTATTTTCTCCAAATTCACAACAGGATTGTGATATAGTACATGAAAACACTAAAAGTACTTTAAAAGCTGCTTTCAAAAGCTATTGAAAATATTTGCTTTACTCTGATATCTTTCAAATAGAATAGATTATAAGCATTAGAATAAATTTTTCAGTAGGAATAATGAAAGATTTGTAAAGGTGGTGGGCATTAAAAAAGTGAGAACTAAAATCAAATGTACTACCCTTAGACTGAAAGAAGTTACCCAGTGGGAAACAGGCAGAGAAACTTGAGAGAGACGTTCTGAAACTTTTGAATATATGTCAATCTACAATTATGAAAATACTACTCCTGTTTAAGAGAAAAGTTAAATTTGGCTTTTAGCAGGAATAACTCCTTGAAGACAATGACACTGCTAATTAAATACTTAAACCCTGCTGATTCCGTGAAGGTTAAATGGCTAATATTACAGGTATTGCAAAGTGATCTGTGTCAAAAGTAGTTTCTGAGAGGCTTGCATGAGGACAAAAAAGTCCATTACAAAGTCAGTAGCTATCAAGAAAGCAGAAAAAGCACTGCTAAACCATTGAAGACCTGAGCTTTTAGATCTCATGACAGTAATGTGAAAATGAATAGTCTAGCCATTTCTAATGCACTGGAAAATACTTACAGGTTAAGAAATGCAGACAAAGACCTTCCTTAGAATAAGGAAAAAGTAAATGAATTTGAACAAAGTATGTCTTTGTTTATTCATCTCGTCTATAATGTAAAACTCATTCTGAGCAGAAATTTCATTCAGTTCTAGCATTCATCATGCAGGCTTTTTCTACACTGTAAATATGTGATGACTTTTTTCACAATCAACTTTCTAGTCATGCCAGCATGTAAACTTTTGTTTCTGATTTTTTTTCTTTTCCTGATTGCTGTGAACTTATCTAGGATCAACTTTAGTAAGATCTGACTTTATTGTGGAACAATTAATTGCTCTAAAGCATTAAGTAAAAAGGTTCTTTTTATAGTACAGGTCGGCAGCAAAAAATCGTTCTAAAGATGATAACACAGGGAAAAAAAAATGGAGGAGCTGGAATTTTATCTTTCTGCTTCTCTTAGAGAGTACTGAAATACGAGCTTGAGCACTTGCGATTATGCTTTCCAAAAGGTGATCACATTTTTCTTACAAGAAATTATATTCATTCAATATTAGAAAAAATTGAATAACTAGAAAGAAAGGGATATTAATCCTCTGCATTTGCCGTGTAGTTTTAATCCGCAAATATCTTAAGTGCTTTGTTAGTTGTGCATAAAAGCAGATTAGTATGTCTTAAAATCAAATTATACTTATGTTTTATTCATATTTTAACTCAAAATGGTATATTACATTAACCAGAACATAACAAGTATTTTTTTACAAATAGACTAAAATGTAACATTTTACTTTATTCAAATGCTTTCTTAAAAATGTATCTTTCATTTTGAAATGTCATTACTTTCGCCACGTTCTGTGAGCATTTCACATTTCATTAGCATTTCACAACTGATTATTCACAAAATGTCTGAATGGTTCTACATAAAAGATCTGCATCTGATACCTGTGGGAGAAGAAACAACAGTTGTTCTGTAGCAGCATTTGCACAGTAGTTTTGGAAAGAACTGAGAAAGAACAACTTGTATTAGTCAGTTTTCTATAATTTTAAAGAAGTAATAAATAATAGCTAGGTTGATGATCTTGTTGCCTCTACCTGCATAGAAAATGACGTGGATTATAACGTCTTTCTTGGAATTTTTTTGTTACTTGAGGAGTGGCACTTTCACTCATTCCATGCCACAACAATTTAACATTATTTCAGTCAGAAGAATACTGACATTATTGCGAATTCCAAGATTTTCTGGAAATTATTAGCCTATTTGCAACATAATCCATGATACGAGAAGCCACAAAGATAATAAAACTAAGGGTTTCTTAGGTATCAATTTGCAAGGAGGGAAAAATTGGTCTGCTAATTTCCTAATTAATATTAACTTTATCCTCAGAGTTCATGACACAAGGTGTAATATGATTGAATGAATACAGTGTCTGTATTTTTTACAGATTTTATTTTTTAAATGATGAGTAAGTAACTATATACTTAAGCAAGCATTCTACTGAACTAATTTATGACAGCTTTACAAAGCTAATTAAAGATGGAATGATACAATGATCCAATCAAGGTCATAATTAAGAGTGAGTCAATAAATCAATATGTGAAATTATCAAATCATCAAATTAATATAACAAGTAAACAACTGAAATTACAAGGCTGACACCAGGAATAATTTTTTCTGGTAGTCAAGTGGGGAAAATCTGAGATCACTTTTAGTCTCAGATATCAGCTGGGTTCTTTAGGCAATACAGAGCATTGATCTAGGTTCTGAAGTTCTTAAGACTTTTGTCAGGAAAGTTATCATCTACTTTGGTTTCACTCAGAAAAGTAGACAGCTGAGTCTTTTGGCAATTCCACTTAGCAAGTTTTTTTATTGATGCTTTGTTTTTATTTTTTCCCTTTTGTTAAACAGCATTGTAGCATACATTCTAAATACACGTGAAGTGATGGGCAAACAATGTCCAACGTGAGATTTTCTGTAAGGCTGTTTTCTTGTAATCCAAGTGAAGAAATAAAAAACAACAAAACACATAAATACATTCTGTATTACCCTAGTTCTTGTTCACTTCCTCTAAAGATTTTCTCATTTTATGAATCTGTATAGTATTGTCCTCCATCTTTCCCAGGCTGAAGAATTCCAGTCTGTTCCATCTTTCTTCATGCAAAGATTTTTTAACCATCTCGAACATCCTTATCCAGCTTCTACACACAGGTAAAATATTGGAACTAATTTTGTTGTTGTTTGGTTGGTATTCTTTACTATTAGTAAATAGTCTCTTGCTAAAAAATTAGGCCAAAGTTAAACCAAGCTTTATAAAATTGACACTGCATATTCTAGTCAAAGCAGCTAGACAGTTGAGACCTAAGTCAGGAAGCCAACTGGGAGTGGGAGTGAGAGATCAAAGCCGTGTATTCATTTACGAGGGGACAGCCTGACATTCTGGTTTAAGTGCTGTGAGAGTGGATGCACGTGGCATTGTATGGAATTGAGTACTATTAGCAATGTTGCAGCAAACTGCTGCTGACATGTTTGACTTTGTTTATATCTCCCACCCTTCGTCCAAAAGCATGTTGCAGGACATGTAGATGGATCTGTGAGATATATATATATATATATTCCTATAAGTTATTTTGTTGATAGGATAGAAACTATTTTAGGTAAGGATAGAATGGTGATGGGAAGACCAGATGGAAAAAAAACACACCACCTTTTTCTCCTTTTTTTTTTTTTAACTTTTGTTTTATTTTTTTATTTTCTGGATGAAGTCCAGAATAGGATGGATAAAAGCAGATAGATGTGAAGTAGACAAAGTATGCTTTATAAAGAAACTCCTTTAAAAATAAATAGAGGAGCAAACTTAAAAGCAAACAAACAAGCAAAACACTAAACCTTAATTTTGAGTCTACGGAGTGGATTAAGAAAGATTCCAGTAGAAATGAGGTGGGAGAAATTAGTTTTCTGTTTGATTACATCTGTATACAAATTGGGTTTAAATTAGATTTGTGCTGCAAAACAAAGCTTGCATAGTGAACTCACGTTTGTTCAGTTTTCAAGTTCACATCGAAAGTCCATTTTTTTGGCAGCTGAGGTAGTGAATTAGCAAAGTACTTAATTACATGCCAAATTATACTGGTTTTATCTTTATCTTGCTAAAGGAGTGAAACTCAAGCTCCTCTAATGTATTCTTTCATCTAAATTGAAGAAATGTTGTGGATTTTTTCTTTCTTTTCAGAGGGCCAGAGATGAAGATTATACATTTGAATTACCTGCAAATAGTGCAGGATGACTAATTAAATATGACTGAAATGTGTACGCATTTTTCACTGTTTTAATAAGTGAAATTTTGTCTGAAAGAAGATGTGAAATGGGAATATAATGAGCAATTCTTTACACTGCTTAGCTAATATGCTACTGTTGAGCTCCACTCTTCCAACAAAAAGAACCATATTTCAAAATTTTAAAATATTTAGAAATATCTCATATTTTCTTTTTAATTAATTATGCACGGTTTCACTACCAAAAAAACCCCCACAAACCTCTAAGTAGAAGTCTTTAGTTTAAGAATTTCCAAAACATGTGATGACTTATGAAAAAATTTATAGACCAGTTTTATGCACTATACCGATGGCATACTAGAGATACATGATTAAACATTTTATTCTGATAAATATGATGGTATCCTCACATCATAATCTGCTCTATACTGAAAAATGTAATACTCATATCTCAACCATATGCAGCTTCATCAGTGTTAATAAGCTTGGACATATTTTCTGTGAAATCTTTTCTGCGCCTCATAAACAGATTGTAGGATGTTAATAATGCATACAATATTTCAAGGAACAAAAGAACACAAAATATCTTTGGAATAAATAGGACACCACTGCATCATCATTACTGTCATCATAGGCTAGTGAAAGTGAAGTAGTATCACACATAAAAGTAGCCAGAGATAAAATGCAAATCTTAATTCTGGACCTGTAGAATTTATTCAGTATTGTTTTACTTACTTTATTTTATATCAATAAATTCTGATAAGTTAAAATTACTTACTTAATATTGAACAAGGGGTTAGTGAAAAATAAGGGAATGAGAAGAAAAAAGTCATGATTGCTCTCCTCTCTTTTCAAAGCTGCTTTTCAATAGTAAGTGCATTTTATTTTTCATTAATTTGAGCCAATATCAATATTAAAGGTCAGTTAGCAAAGAGTTTTAAAATTTTTGCTCATCCAACTATTTTATTTTCCCATTTATACAGGTGATATATATATATTAAAAAAAACAAAAAACAAAAAACCAAAAAAACCCCTAACAACAACAACAAAAAACCAAACAAACAAAACCTCAACAAAACCTCTCTCACAAGATTTGTAATTTTTTTTTTTTTAGTAGAATTTAACACATACACTTGTATATACACATATGCACATACACATACACATACATACACATACACACACACATACATATACATATATATGTAATGCCTCAGGATTTTGAATAGAATTTGGCCTTGTTGTTTCATAAGGTGAAAGTCAAGTTTTACTGCATTATCATATATACTAAAGATGTACACGGAGAGATCTTTAAATTTTTCAGGTACAGAAGTATTCATGGAAGAATTCAGCTATTCTAGTGAAGAGGTTTCACTCAGCACAATTTTCACAAGGAAAAAGAAATTGAATTCAATTCTACTTCTCCTGATAAACAAACTAATCAAACTATATGAACTACCATTCATTCATCAAGGCACTAACCAAGTGCAATAAAATGTCTTTATCCTCATCGGTGATTTCAAATAATTTAGAAGATAGTGGACTGTAATTTTTGTGTTCATAGTAAAATAATTTAAACATCCTCAAGTACTTATGGAAAGACATGTCATCCTCTGAATTCACAGAAATCTTCCTTTACAGTAATAACTAAGTATTTTGCCAAATATTAAAAAAGCTAGAAAAATGTGACCACAATCTTGTTTAAATCTACTATACTTTTCCATGTGTTCCCATAGAGCAAACAAGTTTTTATAGTTTTGCATATCAGTAATATTTCATTACTTAAATAAAACCTTTAAAATAAACATCTAATTTCACTTCATGGCCTAAAAAAATTAGCTACATTTTGTTCTGTAAGCACATTTTATTTCCCCTTATCGTGCCTGTGCTTTCTGACATACTCATTTAACCCAGGAATACAGATGATGGATTCATGAAATGTCAAATTTCCATCCGAAGTGTTCAAAACTGCAACACTGACTTCAGGACAAATATCTGCTATTTAGGAAAAATACATCAGTCATGGACATGAGCAGGCTGTAAGTCCTGGTCAATACCTTACAGCCTATTAAACAGAAGAAAGGAAAGCAAGTTTACTTACGTTTATTATGACAGATTGTGAAAATGAATAATAGTAATGTATTCCTGTAGTCTTAGACTGCCGATATTAAGATGAAAAATTATCAATCATTAATCCATCAAAGAACACTGAGTTTCTGAGACCAAATTATTATTGAATTTCTCTATTTAGAGGAATACAAAATATAATCAAATAGGTTTAGTGATTGAGTTTAATGGAGCGTCTTACTGTCTTGTTATACCAAAAAGCTTTCTTCATCACCAATAAACCTGAAGATTTAAAAAAGGTTTTTCATACTAGATCACAAAGATAATGAAAGATACCAGAAGGTCTCAATATGATGGACATCCAGGAATCTGATTATGAGAATTTAATCATAGTTTTTGTTTATCCTGGAAGAAAAAAAAGTGTGTGTTTTTCTGAAAGAAAAACAAACAAAAAAAAGTGTTTCAGCTTTGAACATCTTAAGTTTCTGAGCTAATGAATTCTCCTCATTAAGGAGAATTATCATGAATCATATGGCAAATGACACAACCAAAACCACTTAATTTTGGATTCTTGCTCCAAATCCACTGGAAGCCCTCCTCTGTTTCCCTTTGACTAAAACAGGCTTTTAATCATTCCTTCTGTTGTTAGGGTGATAGATTACATGGAGAAGCAGAAAAAGTTTGAAATTAATGATCTGAATGATATAATCTAAAACATGAATAAAACTTCAGCCGTGTAAGTAGGAAGGCAGACTGCTCTGCTGAAAATGCCTATATTATTAAATCTGACCCAGCTGTCCCATTGCTCACATCTTTCATATTTCCCCTCTAGAATCAAAAAAAAACCCCAGATGATTCTTCTCTAACTTCATTAACTGCTGTCTACAACAAGTCGAAATATAGCTGTCCTGGAAAAATATAGACACACATATATATATTACTGACGACAGCTGAAGAAAAGTATTTCCAACCTTGATCTAACAAAAGAAATATGCATATATGTATAATGCTGAGCACAAGCGGAGTCCTATTGGTTCTTGCATTGTTATGCTTTTACTGGGAGAAGGGCTGCCTAGCTTTACCCCTCTCTGTGATTCCTTTTCCATTAAAACACCTCATGTGGTACATTGCAGTGTGGCCTCATACCGGAACAAAATCCAAACCACTTTCCCATCCATCTTGTAGCAAGAAAGAGGTTCACCAAATCCGGACAGCATCTATGGCTTAAGAACAGATGAAATCCAGCTCATGTTAAATTGGTAGAACAAAACCATAAAGTCACTTAATGCCAAAAAGTACAACATAAGTATGTCATATAATGCTGTGAGAGGTGCCTGGTTTACCTCTGAATGAGATAAGAGATCACAGTGTTGCGTTGTTGCCAAGTAAAGCTTGCTAGATTCAAGGACTTAAGTGACTCACTACAGAGTAGGTACTGGAAAAGTAGGAAGCAGTTAAGATTTTATTTTTTAAAAAATTATGAAAAAAGGACAAAAATAAATTAGAACCATACAATTGAAAATGGCAAAAGATCTGTATTCCAATAACCCTTTCGTAACGGGTATCTAAATGCAGAATCTACATTCCCTATATAATTCTCTTCCTTAATTGGAGACTTCAAAATAGATCTAAAAATTTTGAGCTTTTCTTCTGCTCCCTTCTTCCTTACTTCATCTCCAAGAAATTCCTACCTGGAACCTTGCTAAACTTGATCCACTTGAAAACACATATATTAATTTATTTCACAGTAAGTATAACAAAATATGTTTTTTTTAAAAAAAGTTTAATTTGTATTGGCTTTCATACTAGTGTCAGTGTGAGCTTTGAGGTTATACTTCTGGTTACTAGCGCTCTGCCTTTTTTGACAGCAGCACTGCTTTTGAAGATTTGATTAGAGCAGTTCTTTGTTTGAATCAGTAAAAAAGTCACAATTGTTCTCTGTTTCACCAAACCATGTAAAAGAAAAGCAAAATGTATTTCTTAGACTGCAACAATACAACATTGAAATGACAAGCAATGTCTTTAAAGTGTCTTCAAGGTTGAAAGCATATTAAAGTAATAGCCATTAGTCTGCATGTATGTGCCTTTATAGGAGTTCTGCAGTACAGTATTATATTTGATTACTCAACTAAAAACAGTCATCCATTAACCCCCAGAGAGTTAGAGCCCCCTCAGCATGCCTGAGGCCATACCACTTAGTGTGTCCCTATTATTTTAAATGTTACAGAAAGAACACTAGGACACATAGAAACATCGTAAGGTCACTCTTTGTCATTTTGATAAAAGTTATGGGAGAAAATGTATCCCCTTTGCAATGCTATTGCAGTCAGCAGCACAGTAACATGAGGGAGGAATCTGGCATATGTATTCAAGGGCATTCATGGGTTAAGCATCAATAATATTAGCAGCAAGGCTATGAAAAAAGCAGATACCATTGTGCTTGTCAGAATACACCTAGTATTTCCATTTTTCTGGAAGTATGATGAGATTTCATTGTTCACTCCCCCCAGAAAAATACAGAATTACAGATGATTCCACAGCAGTTTATTGATATTACTGTTCCTACTAATTAAGGTTTTCATTGTATTAGAACTCAGCATTTCTAGTAAAGGTTGGGTGCTATTCTTGTGGTTAAGAATGATAAATTTGGACTTTTCCTTTGTTTTGAAGAATTTATAATAAAAAATTGCATGTAATAGAGAAAGCAGAAGCTCAAATATACATACAAAGTTTGCTTTGAAAGGTTTTAAACATTCAGTAAAAAAATTACTATATTTCATAACTATCTTTCTAGGTATTTTACCTTCTCCTCCCAGCACAAAAATATTTCAAAGAAAACATTAGTAAGCTGGTAAGAATGTATTCCACCATCATCACTACTGCCAGCATCATCATGCTACAAGTCACACAGTACAGTCAGGAGTAGAGTTCTGTTGTGGAAGCTGTTTTGGTATCACAAAGGAGGTCACAACCTGGAGTACAAAATTCTTTAAGTATAATAATCCAATCCTGCTATTTTTTAAAATACCCAAGTAACTCGTGCAAATGCATATGCAAAAGTGCTGCCTAAAATAAATTTTCAAATAAAACTTCCTTGTTTTTAATATTGTCTTATGCTTTCAGTTTATTTACTTTATTTATTGGTGTTCTGTTTTTGTCTGTCCTCTTAACATTTTCTTGAAGAAGATATAATTGTGACCAAAATCTGTGGTTAGATCTAGGATGTCCATCCATTGACATGAGTTACAATTTTGGTTCCATATCATCACAACAGTGATGTAATTTGAGAGCTTAAAAATTCTGGTTCCTCAGATATGATGTGATCTCTGAAAACAATCACTTTCTGTTATTTTTAATCAATAAAAAAATGTGAATACACAGGGCAAAATTCCCTATTTTTATGTAAGAGAAATATTTTATGTACTGTCCACAACGAAGAAATACAACTTCTTACACCATGTATTGTGGGGATTTTTATTACTTAAATTTCTTTTAATGCATCATAGTGATAAATCACCAGATTGCCCAATGATTTTACATTCTTTGCTGCATTTATTTTAACAAAACTAAACATAAAAGAATTTTCAGCAAACTATGTCTCTAGGGGCATGCTCAAACTGAATCAGCTACTGGAGTGACTTTAAAATAATTGTTAAAACATGTGGTTATAAATTTAATCATGGATACACCACTTTATCTGTATAAAAGAGACAGTAATGAAAGTCTTAATTTTTGATTGTGAAACAGTTAAGGGTCCTTTAAAAAAATTACCATGCAATTCCAAAACAGCACTTATGGCAGCAGTGTATCACACAGGTCTTAATAATTTACTTGGTAGAAGAACTAATCATTTCTCTACTGATTTTTGTGTGATTTTTTTCCCCTATATTATGTTCAAATTCAAATAAAGTTAGCTCTCTTGGGCAAACCAGGGCAGCTGGACATAAAAGCCTATATGCATGCTGTTTTTCCACTCAACCATATAATGCAACACTTTGCTATCTCCATTAAAAGACTTACTTTGTACCATATCATGCATTTCATAATACTTCCATCTAAATGCAGATTTTTCTGTTCCATGTGTAGCATCTAGTCAGGTTTTCCATAAAAATACCAGCAGGAGAGAACATTGAAATTCATTTTGCATATTAAAGAAACCTCCCTGAGATTCCTTCTTTTATTTGTTTTATCAACTCAAGCAATAAGCAAGAAAATTAGTGTTTCAGCAATGATGGAGAAAACATTTATGATCTTATCAGACTTGCTTTTTTTTTTTCTCCCTTCTTAGACAATTTCCAGACTCTTAAGAGCAAGTAATTTTACAATATTCCACTGATAAATGGCATAAGTCCATTTGTATCATTTAACCCAAGTACAGTAATAATATACATTGCCCAATGAGAACTTCACTTTGAGTAACACACATATTGAATGCTTTTCTTCCCAATATTCACAACACATTTAATATCTGTCCCATAGGAATTTGTTTCCCTTGAAAGCATTATTGAAAATGCTATCATATTTTCTGGTATAGCTGTCTGGCATGCACAGGTAAAATTTAAAAAAAAAAGTAGAATAGATTAGATAGCAGAGGTGTCATTGCAAACACTCTTCCAATTCTAAAGGAAGACAATCAAAACTGTCATTGTCAAGCTGCATAAATACAGCTGGAGTAGATTTATACTGTAATAAGTTGTTTATTAGAATTCTTTATATTACACATTTATCAAAAAATGGAAAAGAATGCTATACAAGTTTAAAAAAATGGAGGATGATTATTAGAGCCTACCATATGTAAATGTGTTTATATCTAATGTTATAACTCAAAAAATAGGGAAGATATTTGATGTTTACTTATTGATTTTCTCTATTGTCCAATATCATATTAACACAAAATTTGTGTTTTTAAGAAAGATTTTTTTTAGGGGTTTTTTTACAGAAAAAAGGATATGACAGTGAATAACAGTGGCCTACTTTTATAACCACTCTTGACTTATTTATTATTTTTAAGAAGTCCTCCTAAACCACTCAAAATTTTGCCAAACTGGTGATACATCATCATCGTACTACAGCTGTAGCTCAGCCACACACGGACACGCGTGGTAGTTCCAGGGTAATGTTTGCAGAAAGCCTGCAATTTTTCCTTCTATTGCTTCAGTGCAGCCGATAGGATGCCACAGAGCAACAGAAGCAGCCACACTTTGGTCACTGCTGGACTCTACTTTGAAAGACCTTCAACTCAATTTTAACTTTGAACAGAATGGGAAGTGATTTTCTATTCTGAGACACCAAAGCAGGGAGCACACAGGCGGGAAACCCAGATTCCCTTCAGCCCTGCAGGTCTCGGCTGGGGAAGGCTGGCTTGGCCACCCTGCCACTTGCTCCTTGGGAGGACATCAGCTGCCACCCCCAGCCCTCCACTGCCCCTAACGTGCAAGCAGGACTGCAGGGACTCTCAGCTCACTTGCTGTACCTCACTCGCCTCTGCTGCCTCCTTTCCTGCTCTTTTCCTGATAAAGTTCACAATTTCTTGTTCCTAGTAGAAGAGTTTTCTCTTGTCTAAGTTTTCAGATTGTACAGCCTCAGAGCTTATACATGGGTAAGTATAACTTCCAACATAGATGTGGCTGGACTGAATTCCCAGCCATGAAAAGCGTAGAGAAGATTTTGCTGCTTTTACGGTGTTTCTTGTCACATCCAATGATGGTAGATTTATTAATAAAATTACATAAATAAAACCAAGCAGAAATAACATTTCCTTTTCCAAGATCTCACAGCCTTTTGCCAGACTTAAGTCAATTTATCTCACAGTTCACTGGCTGGATGGTATTTATCTCTGTAACTGTCCTGATTTCTGCGGTGTTTGATCTCCGAGACAATACTATTTACATGCCTTAATCTTCATCTTAGTTTGCTAAAATATTTTTATTCAAATCTTCTGTGAAAGTAATATGCAATTATGTGTAACAGAGGGAAAAAACAACTTCTGGATCACAGAGCATTTAGGTTGCAAAGCTATCATCTTAAGTATGAAAATAAATATTAAGTTCATTAGCATTCGCAAATACTTTAAGGTTGCTTTAAAATTCATTTGAATAATGAATATAGTTAAGATTAAAATTATTCTGCTTTTATTCAAGCACAGAAGAGAAGAAACAAAATTCTGTCTCCATTTCACAAGAGAGTTGTGTTGCTGAAATGTTCTCGTGGCACAGCAATTGTTTGAAACTTAAATGGTCAGAGTACATAGTGGTGATGGCAGGAACACTCAGTGAGAAGAATATACAAAGGTTTCAGAGACATGGACAAACTGGAATGAGTTCAGCAAGGGGCCCCCAAGCTGGTCATGGCTGGAGCAGTTGCCCCGTGAGGAGAGGCTGAGGGACAGGGCTGGCTCAGCCTTGGGAGAGATGGTTCTGGGGGTGCTGACAGATGCCCTTGGTGCCTGTGGGGTTGTGGTCAGGTACCTGAAATCTTTTGGCTGAAATATTACAGACACTTCTTCAACTTATGGAAGAAAGTTACCCCTAAGGAATTCATTCTGTCATGTCATTTCCCCAGCTCATTTTTCTCTGGAATCAATGAAGGAATTTTCTTCTGGAAAAAATTATTAAAAGAGGAGACTTGAAGAAAAGGAGTAAATTCATCACTTGAATGTGGGGCTGCTGTTTACATTTGACTCAGTTGCCACAGCACACAGTTTCTCAGGACAACCGTCTGGCTACGTGACTGTAAGAGAGATCAGGTAACAGCAAGTCTCATGGACTGTGCTAGAAGTTGGAGTGCTGACATGATATGTAACCTCTCCTGTCCTTGTTTCTGTAGAAAGAGGGTTCCACTTTTCACTAACAGCACATTCCAGGCAAATCGGGTCTGCTGCTCTCACAGTAAGAGCTGCTCACAGTGCAATGCACACTGCAGCCCTAGCATTCTCCAGAGAACAGGACTTCTCTTCTGATAGACTGCAGCCATTTTAGTAGGATATGAATAGATTACGTATTTTTGAGGTGAGGAGGGGGGTGACTCACTAGGAGTATGGCCTGAGGGAGCTACAGATCTATGGCATAATGTATCTTGGGGTGTAATGGCTTTATTCCCTCCAATGATTTGTTTTAATGGTCCAATATGTGCAATATAAAAATAAATACAAAAGAACAAAGACCTTCTATTCGTTCTTTACTTTCTCAGTTTTTTTGTATTAAAAATGAATCATTTTCTTCACACTGGCCTTTGTTGTTGTTTTGGATTTTGTTCTTCTCCCTCACAATTTTTCTCTCTTGAGAGAGAAAACAAAGATATGATTGCTCTTTTACATTATGGAGCATAGTTTTTCCCTGTATACTCAAATGCATACTATTGTACATCATTGTCTGTCATAACAAACAATAGTTTCTTTGTCACATGATTTTTTTTCTTATTTTAATGTCAAAGAAAGGCCAATTCTTTCCTGTACAGAAGACTGCAAAACAGTGCTTTGCTCTGTATATAGTTTTGACTTTCTTCATTAGTTTTAAGAGTTATTTTAAATGTCGGTAGAGCATTATAACACATTATCTTCAATTGCCATATCAATGCATATTTTACTTTTTTGTTTAAATTAACGTTTAGCATTTACAAAGCTTCACTTTCCCACAGGCTTCTTTCTCAGATAGTTTTGCATAAGATCCTTATATGAGACTGCTACATGCACTGGTATGTATACTATACCATCCTATTCTGGTGCTACAACCTGTTTGTGTGTTATTTACTTGCTATCGTGTAACATGTTTAAACAAAGATGTCTTCTCACATCTGTTATGCATTCCCATTTAATTTGGGGCATTTCATTCTGCTAACTATATTGGTGATTTTGAATTAAAGTCAAGCGACACATTTAGCATTTACAGTGAAGGCAGCATGTCATCTAAACAAAATCCATCAAAATAAATGAAAATCCACATGATTAAATATGCAGAAAGAGTATTCTGTGATGAAAAGTTGTGCTCATGCTTACTAAGTAATACAGCTACTGGTCCTAATTTGGATAAAGACCTTTCATTGCTGCTAATAGATTGCATTACTAGACAATTATATTTTATAGAAATGCAATATAACTGAAAGGTTTGTTTCTCTGCAACCTGATTTAATTTGCCTGATCTTCCCAAACTTCCTGTTCATAACAGAAAAAAATAAGCCATGGATTATTTTTAAACACTATTTCACCTATGACACAAAGTTTTAGACTAATTTGTATACTTGTGATACTTGTGATAAAAATCCTTTACTTATGGAGTAACGTATTTTGAGCAAAAGAAGACCTAGGAATAGGTAACTGAAGGCATACGTATTATATCATTTTACTTTTTTCATTACTGATGAAAGCTATCATGAAAGGTACTAATATTTGATGCCTCTTTACAATTCTTTTTCTTGTACTTTTTTCATCCCAGTATAGCCGTTTCATTAATATTTTGATAGCACCACTTATATATAAGATTGTCAAACAGCTAATAATTTTCAATCACTAATTACTTTTGTATGCAAACCTTTCACTGACATTCTCAGGTTGATATTTTGGTTTTCACACAGACACACCACCCTTCTTTTGGGAAAAAATAAAAAAGGGCTTTTTTTTACTATGCCTAAAACAATTGTTAAGCAATATCATGATCATTGTTTGGGGCATTTCTGTTTTGGATCAAAGGCTTACCATCTGTGATGCATTTGCATCTCTGTTGCTTCTGATGAGCAAAATGTGAAGGAAGAAAATAGAAATAAGAGGGAAGGTCATTTCAAAGAAGAATTAAAATGTATTTTTCACACAGCCCTCAAATAAAACCTCTGACTTTGAAAATTTCTCCATTTGATTTTGCCTTGTTCTGAAGTATGTGTGCTCACAGGTATGTCCTGTCTCAGCCGTCGAATGATTTCAAACTGTTGAATATTGAGCTGCCTTTTCCCAGGGTTATGTGCTGAGCTACAGAACCAGAGCTCTGTCCACCTTCTCACTCCCTGAAGACAATGAACTTCAGTTCCAACACAGTGAGATCATTTTTATATGGATGCAAGTACAGTTGTAGCAAGGGCTCAATACAATAGTTAAGTTAATCTTTCAGACGCATACCTTTTTTCCTTTGTTCTCAGCACTAGACTGGGCAAAAGCAATACGGCAATCAGCATTCTCACTTCAAATAAGAGATAGCGAAGGGCGTAACTGAGAGTAGAATGCCTGAGGAGGCAGCCAGAGCCTTGTGTATGCACCAACAGGCTGTAGCAGGTTGCCTAAGGAAAATTTGGTAACTGAAATCACCAAATAGTTGCTTGGGAGAAATTTGAAAAAGTGAAGAGAGAAGAAAGTTTTCAGTGAGAAGATTTTTATTTGGGAGAATGATATGAAAGACTCAGACAAGAAGATTGGGAACTGAAACTAATATTGCCTTGTGAACCTGGAGGGACTCTAATGTGTCAAAAGATGAAGAGCAGGACAAGAAAACAGTGAAGAGGTCCTTAACAATGAATAGAGAGCATACGGAGACACCACAGAAGGAAAGCTGGAGAATCTGGGGTGGAAACAGTGTTTGTGAGAATACGCAGAAGTTGAAGCTGGAATCATTCCATTACTACTGGTAATCTGTAAAACTCATAGGTTAAATGTATTTGCATACAGAAGCCTAAGTATCCATTTCTGGCCATTGTGTAAACTAGGAACCTGACATTGCAATCTCATAATTAATTATTAGTTAATGGCAGAAGCTCTGTGTATTCTAAGCCAGGTAATGGCTCACAGAGATGTTAGCAAATTTGTAAGTTCTGTTCATTCACTTTTGCCAAAAACTTTAAAACTCCAGTTCTATTCCTCTCTTGTTCTCTCCCTTCTCCTTCCTCCTCCACTCTAATATATCCAAGTCACTGTAAATGAAGATTTTCAATACTAAAAACTAAGAACTTCAAAATTAGAAAACAGTTTATGAGTTACTCTCCACTACTTCATTATGAATCAGGATCTTGTGGAGAAACTGGAACACAGACTGGCTATTTGGTCTGTTTGAAATGACTTTGATATTTGTTATACTGAACTTCATTCCCTAAAACATATTTTCAGACATGAGGCTGCAAACACCACAACGTTATTTTAATTGTTGGTTTGTTTTGATTACCCTCAGCAAAATCTCTGGCTTGTGTGGGTTCACTCTTCTTCCTTCAGACACAAGTAACCTTCATCCATTGGCTGTTCTTGGCCAATATCTGACCTGATCTAGCTCTTTCTGGTGAGGATAAGCATGATGAGATCTGTGTAGTTTCTTCACTAAGTTCATGGTGAGTCTACCATTGTTAGGATCTGTCTGTAGATGTTGAATACATTCAATGGAAGAAATGATAGCTGTGAAGTCAGGGGACAAACATGACTTTTCCTGTCACATTATCAGAGCCATATACACCCAGAGAGATGTTAGACCATTTTGATATATTCATTATGCAGCCTTGCCATTTCTTTCAGTAATCTCTCATGATCACTGTCTGCATCAAATGTTGCAAAGAGGTCAACAAAGATGAAAAGTGGTGTCTGTCCTCCACTCTGTATTATCAAGAAATTATCCATCACTGACATTAGTATTTTGAGATCCAGGTCTGGTTTGCATCCAGATTGCATTGATGCTTGGACACTTACTACAGCCTGGTTGTTTCTGTCATTGCTGTAAGAACATCACAGAAAATATCAGTAATGTTGTGTCCTCTGTGCTGGAGCTGCTGTCACTGAGACTCAAGGATCAATAGGAGCAACTGAGGCTGGTTTCTGATTTGTTTCTTTTCATTAGTTTCAGGTTGTGCTGCATGACAGAACACTGCCCTATGCCTGTGAATAGAGAGGAGGGACTTAAGTGAGCACCAGAAATAGGAACCTGCAATCAGAAAACGGTCAGTCACAAAGCTCCACTTTGTGACAGCTTGGGGATGAAGTGAGATGAAAATCTGTCCACTGGGCAGCTGGCCAATATGAAAAAACTACTGCTTCGATTTGTGAGCCGTGTCATTAACTGTATATATAGCACCATGTAAAATCCAACCTCAGTCTTATAACAAAATCTCCGTGAGAGGAAACTTTCAGATCTGGGTCTTCTCATCAGGGCATCATAGAAATGGTGGCCAGTAAAAAGGTTCTGCCTAAATTTTGGATGAAAAAATCAGAAGGATTCAAACATACTCCATTGCTAGAGAAACTTTCTGAGGGGAGGGAGGGTGGGATGAGAGAGAAAAGTGTACTAGCTGAGAAAAGATGCTTAGCAGAGCATGTACAGGTAAAGTATAAATAAAATTTAAATATTTGCAAAATGTAACTGTTGATCATATATGTCAATGAAAAAACTGATTAAGATGATCAATAATTGTTGAATCTCATTTTGTTACCTTGAAAAATCCAGGATGTAAAATCACAAGATGACTGTACAGTCTTTGGCACATTCAGATGTGGAATTTTTCTGTTCCTAGACTATTAGCAGTAACTCGAGATGTTGGAGGGGAAAAAAGGATCTAAACAATATGACACTATCAGGTTTAATCTATTAAGCAGATCAAGTTAATGAAAGACTGTGACAGAGAAAGATTTTCACTCGTGCATATGTCGCCTGAGACTTGTCAATGGGTATCTCTCCAGCTAGAGGGCACAATCAAACATGAGGAAGATGCAGCACCTCTCCAAACAGCCTCAGTCTCTAGATGGAAGCTTGGCCCTGAAGCAAAAGGTTACCAGCTCAGGCCCTCTGCTCCTACTTGGTATCGGGCATCCATGCAGTGGTGTTCCTCCTGGTTTTCACAGCAAGGCTTTCTTATAGCCAGATGCCAGAACAGACTGCCAATCACATCAGTCCACAATGACAGCATGGGATATCTTTCCAGTGGTTTGAGGTGTTCTCCTGTCACTTGTTGATCCTGGTCCATAGCACACACCAGAGCTCCTTACATTCAGTTCTTGTTTGCATTGTTTATTAACTCTTGGTCCATGTGGACCTATGATGCCCCCACGTTAAAGAAAAGCCTGTAAAATGCTTTACGTAAAATATCTGCCAGCTAGAGACTATTCCAAAATGCAGAAAGTATAACTGTCCTGGAATCTAGTGACACCTTAGTTTTTTTTTTTTTTCTTTTCCTCTAAGATCCAGGGACTTAGTAATACAATGCATCACATAATTAAGCTTGAATTTTAAGACGAACAGCTTTAAGATGGAAATGCACAAACATATCTGGACATCAAAGTTCCCTCTAAAGTGCAGAGGGACAGCTGGATGTCAGAAAATGTGATTCACAGCTATGGGCATGTTGAGACAGACAACAGTATGTATGGAAATCACTGGGAAAGTCAACACAGACAAACAGGGATCCAGCGCAGAACATTTTTATGAATATTTTTACTGTTTAGTCTCTTGAAGACTGTTGGATAATAAATATTTAACACAAAGAACACTTAAAGCCATCTCCTTCTCTCTCATATGAAGCTTTAGCCTAATTTTACTCAGCTCTGAGAGGGGGAAATAACAAGACAAAGGAAGGAATAGAAGAAATTAAATCACACACATTAATATAGTCCCTTGGAAAGTAAAGAGGACACTCAGATATTTCTACCCTGTGGATTGCTGAATATAAGCATTTGTTCACTATCTAGCTAACACCTCATCCTCCATTCACCTTCAAATGAAGTGTTTGAAACTATTAAAAGGATGGAAGAAAAGTGTAACCCTCAGGATTAAGGGACTTAAGGGCCCCTGATCTACAATTTAACCCCACTAAGTAATGATAACTACTGAAATTTTCACTGAACACTAATCCAACCCACGTGTCATATGCAGCTTTAGATCACTGAGTTAGAGGTTAGTCTGTTAACATAAACCTCAATACAAGATTTATTTAGCATTGAAAGAGTTTTGTTCTACCCAGATTTACATCACACCTGGCATAGCTAGATGTACACATGTGGATGTTCATCAAATCTCAGAAACAGAGAACCTCCAGAACAGAGTCCTCCAGAACTTCTGAGATTCAAAATCAGCTTCCTTCCTTCCTTCATCCCTTCCTCCCTCCCTCCCTCCCTCGCTCCCTCCCTTCCTTCCTCCCTCCTTCCCTCCCTCCCTCCCTCCCTTCTCTTTCTTTCTTTCTTTCTTTCCTTTTGTCTTTTTGCCACCCAAATACTCCAGTCATTAGGAGGATATAGAGCCTGGATTTATATACATCAACTGAAGTGGGCCATGTCTCCTTGAGCACAGAACACAGCAGGATCCTGGTGGGTCCCAATATCCCACAAGCTCAGGCTCTGCTTGGGAAGGCTGAGTATCGCCAGCTGTCCTAGCCAAGGTGTAAATGACTATTCCAGGCACAAAACCCAGGCAGAAAGCACAGGGAAAAGGCTCAACTTCTCTCATCTCACACTTTTACATCATGGCATTGACTTTATTTCTATTACAGCATGGGCACTAGGGACACATGTTCCAGGAGTGCAGGGGGACTGCAGGGAGCAGAGGAGAAAAGCTAGTGAAGGAAAACATGGGACAAGGCGAAACAGTTCCTAAATTTCACAAAAAGGCCTGTGCCTAAATACGCTTTACTAAAAATCTAAGAAATAATTGTTGATTGCATAAAGTGAGCTTTAACAGTGCTTCAACAATTTCTCATCTCATGGCAGCACCTCTTGGAGATAAGACTTTCAGTGTAGAACACCACTCAGAAATGCGATACTTTCCACCTACAAAAAGTGAACCTAAACGGTATAAAAACAAATACAGGACATTCAACTGGTCTGAACATCTACATGCTTCAGTGTCCTGGTTTCAGCTGGGATAGAGTTAATTTTCTTCCTAGTAGCTGGTACAGTGCTGTGTTTTTGATTTAGGATGAGAATAAGCCGATAATACACTGAAGTTTTAGTTGTTGCCAAGCAATGTTTACATCAAATAAAGGACTTTTTAGCTTCTCATACTACCCTGTCAGCAAGGAGGCTGGCAGTGCACAAGAAGCTGGGAGGATACACAGCCAGGACAGCTGATCCAAACTGGCCAAAGTGATATTCCATATCATATGACATGGTGCCTAGTATGTAAACTTGGGGGAAGCTGGCTGGGGGGTGACCACTGCTTGGGAACTGTCTGGGTATTGGTTGATGGGTGGTGAGCAATTCTAGTGTGTGCCACTTGTTTTATGTATTCTTGTAGTAGTAGTAGTAGTAGTAATAGTAGTAGTAGTAGTAGTGGTAGTATCCCTTTCTGTCCTATTAAACTGTCTTTATCTTAACACGTGAGCTTTACCCTTTTTCCAATTCTCTTCCCCCATCCAACTGCTGGGGTGGGGGGAGTGAGCCAATGGCTGTGTATGGTGTTTAGCTGCCCGCTCAGTTAAACCACAACATTCATGTTTTCTTTCTGCCACCTTTGTGTGGGATAAGTGCAGAAACGTAGATAAGGAAGCCAAGTGACTACATTAGACATGGATCATACAAAATCTCCTTCATCTTCCTGTAATGTTTTTTATGACACTTAAATGTGAGGACAAAGTCTATTTTCAGGAGGCACACAAAGATATGAATATCGCAGCTTGCCTAGAGGTGAAAGGTAAAGTAGAAGTTTCCTTAGCTGAAGGGCATCAATAAATTCTGTATTACAAAGTTGTAAACTCTTTGCACTGGATGAATAATTTACTATTATTTTCATTTATTTAAATAATACTAAGTAGTCAACTTGACAACTTGTGCTTGCTCCAGCTAGTACAGATGGGGTTTACCTCATAAATTATTCTAAGTGACAAATTACATTAAAAAACAGAGTATATAACAAAAGCAAGAAAACCAACAGATAGAAACACCATTATTTTTCATACATTGCTATGATAATGTTCAACACCTGTCAATATAATGACTTCAGGTGAATTTAAATATACACATACACTTTCTGGTTTAAATTATAATGTATAAATACTTGAACCAGGCCAGATTGGAAGCAGGTTAAAATAAGTTATACAAAGCTCTGCACTTTGAGAGGTGGGTGCCTTATCACACTTTCCAATTTAATCAGGTTAGACTATCTTCCTAATATGTGGTACACATTTCCTGTAGGAGAAAGGATATCGAGAAAGAATATCAAGAAAGAAGACAAAAAACACTGTTACAAATTTAGATACCTACTTGGATCCACCTCAGTTAATGTTTGAAAGAAAGAAAAAGCTATTGCTTTTGTGAATACTAGGATAGTGCTAAGATTGGCTTTGCTTTCAAATAACAAACAGCATTTTACTAATATGAAGCAAAGAAACTGTATGCTGCAATGCTTAAAATGAAAGTACCTATTAAGCCAAATTAAATTGCCTTCCTGAATGGGTTGATGGTGAAGCTGCTTTTATACAGGACTGAAAGGTACATTAGAAAAATCCCAGATGGAAAATACATGAAATTTGAATTTGAATCTTTTCAGAACAGCAGATATTCTCACTGCTGGGGCTTAGAATTTGTTCTCAAAGACAGGCATACAAATGTCTTTGTGGTGCTTCTACCAAAAAAATCTAGAAATTAAGTGCTTTATTATTATGGTATTCTACAAAAAATATATGATTCATGAGAATCAGTTTTCAAAGTATCAGTTTTGACGCAAGCGTGATATGAGCAACATAATGGTTTTGTAACTGCTGCTGTTTTTACTGATCTAATAAAAAGCTTTAGAGCTGGTGGTCCTTGAGATAGGGAATACTTGAATTCATACTCTTATTTTCATCATTTCTTACATAATTGTGCACAGCTGGTGACAAAGTAGACTATTATGAGCTATTACTTACAAAAATGGGCATAAGCAGCACTGGATTCAAGCTTATTTGGCTACTCTAGGCAGATAAAGTGTTTCAGTTAGCATTAACAGTCATTGACAGTGATAACTTCGGATCAGAACCTGTTTTCCTTTCTTCGATGTTCTCTGTAACGACTTAAGTAGAGGAAGTAGTATTGGAGGTAGTATTCTATGTTTTCACCACTGTCAGATATGTTTTCCATTTTTCTAGTTAAATTTAAATGAATCTAATTTTGACTATAGTTTTAGCAAAACTATGTCTCTGGTTGGTGCTCTCTGACTTTACTGTAGACTGATATATCTTTGTATTTTGGCTTTTCAGACTTTTCTAAGACTTTTCTCTATGAGACTTTGGAAACACCACTCTTTTTATTTTCAATCTAATCTTCATATAATTAATCATCCAAAAGATAAACCATTATTCATCCATTTGAAATTGAAATGGATATTTTGAAATTCTACATTGTATATGGTTATTGTCACTTAGCATTAGCATACTTCTAAATGATTATCCTCTGACCACTTAGTCTTGGTTTACCTGCAGTTTGTGAACTCCTGCAGGCAAAGACCATTTCTGTTCATTTGTTTTAAGGTCCCGTGTGGCCATAACAGATGAAATGTACAGTGCAATTTCCACAATAGATCTCCTTCATGCTAAATAGCAGGCCAAAAGGTCTAGCGAATGTTGGAGGTTGAACAATAAAAATCATTGTTAATACACACCTCTTGCTGCCTGGAACTTAAATGTACAAGCATTTATAGAGTTTGGGAATAATGGAAAGTGTCTGTGATTGATTTATGCTACATATCACAATGCATGAAATTTTTATATGTGTGGTAGAAATGTGCTACACTATAAATATATTTTTCTATAGAAATTACCACTCTCTTTTATAACACCATGGAAAAACACTCTCTGCTTTTAGAAACTGTTTATATAGCAGCTCTGAGATTGCTTTCCTGCTTGACATACACTATTGTAATATTTACTTTTTCGCAGAACTATTTTTAAGTGCTTATTTTATAACAGATAAAATTCTTTTCACATCTTAATTAAAGTAGTTGGAGTTTTTTGTTGGTTCGGTTTCATTTGTGGATTTGTTTGGGCTTTTTTCCTCTGGGATTATCCAGGCCCATCATGCATTGTGACTAATTTCCTCTTTGGAAATGTTGTAAAATTCTGTTTGCTTTTCAAAAACAGAAAGCTGAGATAATAAAATTTCCCATTCTTTTAATTTAAGCAAAGTAATGTGAAGTTTTTTCCCTAAGTAGATTTCATTAAGTATGCTGTTTTCCCAACAAACTACATCGCTTAATAGACTTCTCTAGATTACCATGTATATACACCGTTTTGAAATGTGCCGAAGTTTAATAGGTGATAGTGCATTAAGGGATTTTTTTTCTTTTCTTTTTTATGTTTACAGCTTAGGGTTTGATTTAACGAAGACTTGATTTCCTTTGCTAAAAAATGAGTATGGAACATGGTTCACCAATCATGAATAAAAATGCCAACATAATCTACATTTTTTATAAATTAAACATGAAGCCACTTGCCAATAAATTAGACATGGCTTCAGTACCTAAAGATTTAACTAAATAAGATTTAACTAAATATTCTAGCTGATAACCTTAAATTCCTTTTGAAAACACTGTTTATGAGGTTATTTTCCCAGTAATAACTTAAAAGCAAAAACTAATCAGAACTGGTAATCTATATTTGTGTGTGTGTGTATGTGTATCATGTACTTACATGCATATGTTGACTGTTATATACCTAGGTAAGTGAAGTTGTGTGTTCTAGATGTTCACACACATAAGAACACCCACTTTATATATTTAGGAATCACATTTCTTACTTTTACAGATATTTGTTCTATTTCAGGTACAAAAAGTAAGAAACAGGTTTCCTGTGGTCACAGGCCTTTAGTTGCATTTACAACAAATGTTTTCTTACCTTTCCCTGTAGAGATGCAGAGGAACTCCATTGAAACAACATGCATTAGCATATGTAAGGGTTGAATTTTGGATTATGCCTTTACAAATATTCTGAAGTGCAGTTTGCTGGAAAAAGAATTTTACCTGGGTCTTTGTTTGATGTGGTGTATCCACACTTACTTTTACCTCTTAGGGCCAGTGGAGATAAGATTGCAGCACATTCAGAAATACCTATAGTAACACCAGGTGAAGTACAGGGATAACAGCAGCAGCACATCCCCAGGACAATGACTACAGATGTTATTCAGTGGGGATGTTGCCCTGGATCAAAGGTACTGAACAGAGACTGATGGTTCTGTAGTCTGTATTATGCAGCTCCCACAGTAGGTTGTCCTTCTTTCCAAGTCAATTTATCTGCACTGTTTCTTGCCACAGTGGGATCCCCATAGGATCCTACTTCACACAGTTTTGGGTTAGTGCGCATGGAGCTAGTGTGGAATTGGTATTCCCTCTCAAGGTAATATCAAAGTGTATGTAACCTGGTTTTACTTGATTTTACTTTCTTGGACTTCAAAAGAGGCCACAGGTATCATTGGCCAAAAGTCTTGTGCCTTACTCCTAGGTGAGGTATTACCCCTAAGAACATACTTGGTTTGAAAAAGCAAGGAGAGTGCCATAATCTTAACCAGAATCAGAAAAAACACCAAGTCCTAAAGAAGCCAGTGAGATACTAGTTTCAGCAGCAGCCAGCCAAAGAAGTTTCCAGTCTTTAATATTTGGTTCCAGCTACTCATTCCTGGTCATGATAGCAGAAAACTATGTGGGTCTGGAACCCAAACCATAGATCACACAAAATTTGGCTGAAGTCTCTGAAAGTTGTATCCATCAGCTCTTTTTCACATTAACACACTGGTTACAGGACGAGGTAAATAGCCTGATACAAACAAGCTCTGAATTTCATTTCTGAAGCAGGCGCTTGTTTCACTCCCTTACTGCAGCCCCCGCAAGTAGTGCATTAAATAAGTCTCTGTTCATTTGTCAAATCACAGTCTCTACAGCTACTCTCCATTTGACAAAAACAGCTTTAAATTATCTGATCATATTCTCCTTTTGAAAGCTGAGTCTGAAAAATATAAGGATTTACAAGTGCATTCTCTTGTTATTTCTTTGTCCCATCATTAAAAATGAGGTTGTAAATCAAACAGTGCATGGATTTCCCTTTTGGCACATTTATCCCCTACAGGTCATTACTGTGTGTGGGCAGAAAAATGTTGTTGCACTTCAAAGCTATTATCAGCCTTCTGTTAGTGGAATTACAAGTTTAGCTCTGAACAGACCCATATTTGATTAAACATTTATTGTTTATAGCCTTTTCTTTCACCGTAGAAATATAAATGAGATGTCAGTGAGAAAAGTCTGTCCTTTTAAGTTAAGTAAGGGTTATTTTGGCATAGCTTTTCAAGAAAAATACAGTGCTTTCTGCACCAATACTAACACAGTACTAGTTTTATCTAAGCCTTGGTTATTTTGCTCCAAACATTTATCAAAATGAAAGAGATATCACTAACGACCTTAAACCTACAAATATGCTTTTCAAATTAAGAGACACAAGCATGTGGCGGTTACTGTATGGAAACAGATCACTGAACTGTACTATTGCTTCAGAAAAAGACAAAACAATGTGATACATTTCACAAAGTAATACCATTCATGGAGAAAGACAATGAAGTGGACAAATTCCTGTTTTCCTCTGCAATGATTGTCTTATTCCCTGAAGCATAACACTTGATTGCCCTCATCTTTACATGGATAAGTACAAATGTTATTATTGGCTATAAAATTATCCAGCTCTTCTGAAAAATTCATCTCTAGCATGAGCCTTTCCCATTTTGATGCAGCCATGAATGTCAGAGTCTGATGACATGCAGTGCAAAGGAAGACATGCTTGCTTCTACGTATTTTCCATGTCTATTTTCTCTGATGATTCTCTGGTCTTTAGAAAAACACTAGAAGAAGAGGCTCTTATGGGTAGGATTCAGTCGATAATCAGTAGGTTTCCAGCATTTATTCTTAACATATCCTCCCCCTCACCTCCAGCTGTTACTGTAGAAGGGTTTCTTCCTTGCTAGTGACTGAGTCATATATACCTATGTCCAGTGTGGATGCTGCAGAGGATCTAAAATGGCTCTAAAAAATGCTTGCTTGGTAAACTGAATTCACATTTGGTTGCATGAATACTGTAACCTCTGGAAAGTTAAAGAATATTTATTTTTATTTAGACATCTAATTTCTACTGACATTAAATGTCAGAGTCTAAAAAGAAAATACAGATCTTTTTTTTTTCTAGTATACCAATCTATATGCAGGAAGTTCCACATTAACTGATGACGGATAAATGGCACTAAATTATATGGTGCCTATATACTTTATATGTTGTGTTATGAACTTCCCTCTCTCTTGTTATCACACCAGAAAGAAGAGTAACAAGGAGCAGTTGTAAGATGTGATGAGTAGTTCATCTGCCCACACGTGAAGGAGCACTGCCAGATGGGGACATGCAGCTGGAGCAGCCTGGCCTCTGTCATGTGCCTGGTTTCAGCAGTGCCTGACAATATGAATACTGATACCATTCCTGAAAGAGAAAGGAGAAGGGCAAAACAGGTTGCAGAGGTTTGTCTTGGTCACAGAAGCAGTGGATGCATATCCTGCAGCAAAAAATAGTAAATCACCGAAAGGGATGTTAATTAACAGCAGTTGTACATTCTTCACATTTCAATATAAGATATTGCTCATATCATGTTATTTTAGTTGCAATATCTCTCGTGTTTTACATGCTTCCTTTCTCATATGCAATTAGTCCCTTTTTGTGTGATAAATATTTTCCTTCACCTTTTCTACAATGATTCTTCTTCCTTGATTTAACGTGTCTAGAAGCAGTTATTTCAGTGTAAGGTAATTCCCCCCAAGAAACACCTATCTTACTGCAGATACTTATTTTACACACACACACGCAAAATCCACATCTCTATACCTACCCCTCCTTATTGACTATAAGGAAGCTAAAAAGATCAGCAGATTCAGCACACACTTTTTGATGTGTAAATTAAGCCTATACAACAGTGCAGAATATGAATTTCTACTCAATGTGCAGTACATAAATCTATACATTGGCCCTGAAATATATATTTTTTTAGAATGTCCATATTAATAGACAAAGGCTTTAGCTGATCATCATATACTAGAAAGAAAAATCATAAAGGAGCTTGAGATCAAACGTGTCAAATGTATAAACAATTTTTCTTTTTGCTGAACTGCAACTGTCTTCCATTGATGAAGTAAATATATTTGCCAAATAATTTCCTCTAAAACTTTTTGGTAGAAGTTGTTCCTCGTAAGTAGCCAACACTTAAATCTTAGGGTAAAAACCTTTGACTAGAGTTATTTTTTTCTATATACTCCATAAGTAATGAAAAATCAAATTTCTGAAAGTGTAGTAAAAACTACTACTCAGAAGAGGGCTGTTCAATATTTGCTAGACTTGACCTGGTTTGAAACACAAAGCTGTGTTAATGTCTAAAAAAGGATGGGAAATTCATCCTTACTTAGCATAATATGTTTCAATACACTGAAATAAACAACAATGATTTTCCAAGAATTCAGTAAGTCCTCAGGCACTATAAAAACTGATGACTTTTCATTGTTCAATGAATTTAATCAAAGGGTTTCTCACAGGAAAAGAAAAATGAAGTTCTTTGATATTTTAATGGAATATAGTCCATAGGTCAATGTGCAATGAAAAACAAACGATATCACACAGCTCACTAATGTGCCACTGCAGTAGGATGCAGTGCAGTACAGCTCAATTGCTGGAGCAAAAGTAGTCCTTGAGGTTAAGTCAGCCTTTGCACGGACACACGGCCCATTGACTACATCACACTCAGTATTCAGCTGAACTTGCTTAGAGGTAGTTTAGGCAGTTTGAAACAGCACCAGTGTGAGCAGCAAAGAATAGCTTTAAAAGGTATGTTGCTCAGCAAGTGATCCTCTGGTCTTTCATATTTTAGATGCTGTTTGGAAATAGTTCATTAAACTGATGAAACAGTTGAACTGCATTAGTAGTTCATAATTATGTAACTTAATTTAAGGTATTCTAATGATGAGAGAGAAAATAATATGTACTTGAGTACGATCTAAATTCAATGGTGTGTGTGCAACACAATCCTCAGGAAGCCTCAGAAACTGCCATGAGAATCCTCTAGCAGCCAGCTCTGCCTCTGCACTTCTATGTCAAAAATTGCTGCAAACAGTTCAGATTTCTTTTGGAGTCTAACCTCTTTGCGCATTTATGGGATCAATCTTTGACAGATTGATGTAATCTGTTCATTATATTATGGATCCTATTTCTCTCGAGGTAGTTTCAAAGCCTCACGGTGCTGTTAATATTCTTTATTTTGCATTGGAATCCATGACTTACTTGAAAGATGTATAGATCTGTATGTAAGAAGACAGCTCCTATTGGACTGTTATACCAGCTAGGAAGATTCATGTATATTTATTTATTTAATATTTATATATATGTTTATTTCATATAAATATATTTATTTCACCATCATACAGAATAATTTACATTGTAAAAAAATATGTTTCTCATTCACTCATTTGAGAACATAAGGTATGAGTAATGATGTTTAAGAATACAGAATTCTTCTTTGTGCAAATCTTATCACTGGAGAAGGAATCTGATACTTGAAACACTGCAGAGACATAGCTTTGCATGGAAATACCATTCTCAGCCAGCTCCTTCAATTTGAACTCAGTTCTGCAAGGTGAAAAGTAGTCTAATCAACCAAGTACCAAAGACATGCTCAACTGTAAGCATACAAAAAGTAAAACTGATTTAGGAGGAAGAGAGGAGATGAGGTCAAACCATTGTGACTTAAAAAACTTAGTGTATCTGAGAGAGCTGAGAGAAGTGTCAGGACTTACAGATACTTGAAGGGGAGAAGAAAAAAAGAGAGGGGGGGAAATCCTGAGAAATTCCTTCCTGTTGTATTGTGTTTTTCTTCCATAGACCTGATCCATTACTCATTGGAAATCAATTGACAATAAACAAAAAATAACGCCCTCATTCTTTCCTAAGATTGTACTTCATTTTAAAGCAAGAGTCAAGACCCTCAAAAAACAAGGTTAAGAAAATGGCTGCAATAGCACGGGCTTTCATTCTTCACAAAAATGCTGAGGTCTGCTAAATCCTCATGTTGCACATAGTACTGGAGGTGCTGTCAGTAAAACTGCGTTCAGCATTTGTGTTAGTCCAGAGGCAGAAGCAGAAATTAAAACATGTCATCTAGGACCGTTAAATTTGCATGAACTAACCATTAAAGCAAAGAACGCATTCATAGGGATTTATTATTATGTGCTTCTCAGAAGGATACCAGTGCACAGTCTTTTTTTTTATTAAATTGCCAAAATCATTACCAGGATATTTTGCAGCAGTTACATTTCAAAATTAAGACTAAGACTTAGGTGGTTAATTTTTCTTGTGCTGGGAAAAGGCCTCAGGAATTTTTGTATTAGGAAACTATTTTGGCTTCAGAAATTGGATTACATCAGAAGCTTTTGAATACATATTTGTACGACCTGATTTGCTAGCATTTATGGAAACCACAAATGTGTAATCAAAAAGGTAAAAAAGCCACTTCGTCAGAACAATAATGTCTAAATAAGTATTGAGAATGCCTTTCCAGTCAGTACTTTTTGAACTTTTTAGTTAGACTATTACTGTTTCCTCTGCTAACTTAGTGAACAGGAAACAATATCTGAAAATATCTTTGAAAGAGGCAAACTTCCTTATTCATTTCTGAAAGAATTCCAAAAACTTATTTCGCATTAACTAAACATTAAGCTATCCACGATCAATTTTATTTTTCTCAAATGTTTCTGGATACAGAAACTGATCACAAAATACATATTGTATACAATCTGAGATATAGATTTCAGTACTGAGCCTACAAAGCATTTTATTTGAATGCTTATATTTTTAATTCCCAGAGAGTTGCTCTCCCTAAACTGATTTCAGAAAAAAAAAAAAATGCTAACACTGTTGGTTTAAGCACAACAGAGCAGAGAAATTGATTTTGAAACCTGTTCCAGGATCCTCAAGGTCATTCACAAAAGGATCCTTTCATTTTTCATTCTTTCATTTTTTAGAAATATGTATTTGAAGAAGACAGGTTTTATCACTGAAGAAAGAAAACTTGACATGGAGTTACTGGAAGTCAACTTTTTGGGGGATTTATTATATTAAGATGTAGGTAAGTGTAATAAAAATAGTTTATATTATATTATTTATATTATATTACTTACTCTTAGAAAAGGAAAAAGTGCCTAGACCTTATTCTCTAGTTTCCATGTAAGTTTTTTACCTTTGATTCCTTCCTGGCTTCCCCTCCAAATCAGAGAGAATTCTGAGATGATGTTCTTAACCCTGAGAGTATAATTTGACTCAAGGGTTATAAAATATTATAATTTAGTACAGTTTGGAAAGCTTGTGCACCTGAATTAACTCTGGCAAGGCCTTGTAAGGTTATATCTTCTCTGACTTTTAATGATGGATAAAAACAAGTGGGTTATTCATGGCAGTTCCCCCAGTTATTTCCTTTCTGATTTTGCCTAAATTGCAATGTATGCGCATACACACGGGGCAAAATATCATAACTGTTTCGCATGCCCTGCATTTATAGGAAACAGCCATCTTCAGTAATCATTAAAACACAGATCAGGTGTGTGGTTGGTCAATAAGAGCCTATCAGGTCTTTCAGGCAGTATCTTGAGCACCACAGTGTGAACTTTTGCTATGAGAGATACAGTGAACATCATCTTTCGGCAAAAGCTTTTCTTGACTATATTAATTACATTTTTATTTATTAAATAAAAAGAATCAATATTGGTGTTTAACAGTGGCCTTTATTAATGGAATAAAGAACTGTAGAGGTGAAGAAAGCATTTTTGTATTTTAAGAATATATTTTATTATAACAATTACATTTATTATGAACTATTAAAATTAAATTTTGAAATTATATTATGAACTATTAAAATTTAGATTTTTATTTTAAATTATTATACAATAATTTTTATTCTATAGGAATTGTGTTTTGTTTTGCTACCACTGATTACAGTCTTTAAAGGAGTCCAGTGTGATTTATCAATGACAAGGTGAAGGTGTAAGCAGGCATGTAATTTTACTAATGTGGGAAAGATGATCAAATGAAAGATATTCTGGACTTGATTTGTCTTTAACATACAATGAAATATGGAATACTGTTTTCATCACTTTCCAGGGACATTCTTAAAGAAGCTGTCGATGTTTTTACTGCTATTGATCAAATTAGGCTAACGTATTTTGACAGCACTTGGAAAACAATAACATTTATTTTACATATAACTTGAAGCTTACCTGTGAAATATTAGGCAATTTGAATTACTTTCTGGGTTTTTTTAATGTCTTCTCCAATTAATTGGGTAGAAATGAAAGAAAAAAAATAGATGAATGACAGTCCAAACACGCACATGCATGCACAGCATGGTTTATGTGGTCATGACAATGTGTGTAAAATCTGATTTGTGAAAAGACAACAGATGAGAAGATATACGATGGACAGGTTTGGGATTTACTTGTCTTTTACTGTGCTATGGTCCTTCAAAAAGTTGTGGGTGCATTGTAGGAAATAAGGTTATTGTTTGTCTTCTGCTGGCTGGTAAATTCTTGGGCAAGGAAGGAATTTGGCTGGCAGTTCAGACTGGAAACAGGATTTTCCTGGAAAATCAAAGGATAGGGCAGGAAGAAAACAGTCAGGAAGACAAAGCAGTAAAGGTGTAACAGGCTAAAAGACATTCGAAAGGCCAGGTCTAAGAGATGACAAAAAGAACAAGGTTTTCCCTAGGGACACAGAAGAGATGGTGTGGGGTTTATTGCAGCCCAGAATGACTGGAACGAGAACAAGTCTGACAGACAAGACACAGCAGGCAGGGAGAAATGGAAGAATGTTGTTTCATTGTGCCTCTTTTATTCATTTCAGTTTCCTCTGTTCTAAATTATCTACTGTCTAGCTAATTTTTGGACAAAACCTACATGAGACTGATATGCACTTTTCAGAAAAAGAAACAGCTGAATGTTCTGGCAGTCCTGTGGCCTCAGGAGCACAGGTGCAATGTATATGGCTTTCATGCTAGAATCACCTAAATTTGCAGAATTGTGTGCATCTCTATACACAAACACATCCATAATTATGGAAGGTTTAGCAATAAAGTGATGTGGACAAAGATATTTGTCTCTGAATACAAAATGTTGGTGTTTTGTTTTCCATTTTTTCCACATTCTTTCCAGATTTGGATTGTATTGTTATTTTATATCACTTAATCTTCTGAAAAAATATTTTTGAAAAATTAAGACAGTAGTAAAAGAGTGGCTCACAACAGGTATTTAGAGATCTGAGAAAAAATAATGAGATCCAAGTTCACGTTCTACCTCATTCAGACATGACTGAGAAGTTCTGTTGTGTGTCGATCCACAAATCTTTGAACCTCCTTTTATTATTTTTTTTTCCTAAAACTAGACACAGACTCAACTTACCTGGGCAGTCAGTGATCCAGCCTTGACTTCCTCCTCTACTTTTTTAAGAGGAGTACTTGTCACGAATTTGATAAATAGCTTGAATATATTCAACTAATTCTTTGACCAAAAAACTGAGAAACTACATAACTTCCATTTGCTTTCTGGATTTTTTTTTTTATTACAGCGGTAACATTCTGTGTTTTTAAAAAGAAAGTTCTAAAGTTTTCTAAGGCAAAAAAGCACCTCCAGCAACCATGCTATTGCCTTGCATTGCCTGTGTGCTCCGTCGCCTGTGTGTGCCTGCTTTTAAACCTGTTGGCAGATTTGACATAGAAGTCTCAAACCAGTTATCTTCTTCAGATTACTTGAGAACTGATGCCTGGGTAGAGAAGTGGAACTTCACCTTCTAGTGAGAGAAATACTGTAGTGCTAGGAAACGTCTGTTGGTTCCACTGATCACGAAATTGCTGGATGGCAAAGAAAACAGTTAATTGGGGAGCTCTGTCCATGCTGCTGATTAAAAGCAGTTCCAGACATGTAGCTAGGAAGCTGGTTGCAAAAGAAGTAAAAAATGAAGCAGTAATGCAATCTGCCATTTGGCAAAAATAAAATAAACAGATCAAAGACTTTAATGGCAGTCACTAGGCAGAAAGATAGTAAATAAACCAGAAGTATTTTCGGATTACATATTTTCTTCTTGATTGACATATTTTTCTCATTTCCATTTGGGCATGCAAACAGTAGCAGAGACATTCTAGAGACTTTTTTCCCTTTTACAAGCTCAGTTATTCTGAGTACACCACAAATGTTCAGATATTGCTTAGGAAGAATGCAGATGAGGTAAATCCCCCTTTTGAAGAATATTTTGCAGCAGGGAGAACTGGAATCATCACAGGAATTCCTCAGCACAAAAACAGACAAGCCCAAACCTTATTTGATAGTAAAAGACAGAGAAAGAGAGAAGCTGCAATCTCTTAGGGGAAAAAAAAAAAAAAGACAAACCCAATCAAACCTCAAACAAGCACCACCAGCAACAAAAACTTTAAAGCATAATTCTTCAGACTTTTCTACATACTATACCAATATCTTTTGATGAGATCTTGGAGTTGCTCAGGGAATCTTGCAAGGGTTTTAAATCTCTTTAGACATAAAGAGGATATCATAAATTTCATTGAAAGACTGGAGGCTTGAAAATACTCATAGTGAATTCATAAAAGCTCAGCTATTCTGGTATTTCTCAGACCTACTCTAAATTCAAAACTAGGAAACCTTACTGAAATATGAAATCTTAATTTTTACTATTTTTTTTCCTTCTTTGTTTGTGATTTGGATTTCCTTTTCTTCTTTCAGAGTAAGGATAAAGTACTTCCATATAAATATATACGTTCCATATAAATAAACTATGTAAACTGTCTTTAGAAGAAAGACTGTTTCACTGAGGGGCAAGTTTGTAGATTTTAAAACTTGGTCAGAAAGTATGCAGATAAAATTATGCAACCTGATTTTTTAATAACTTTAAATAAATTAGAACAAACCCTACAATTGGAGACAAAATGAAAGCCATTTATTCTGTTCTGAAAGTGTTTTCCCAAGCTACGAACTGAACAACCAAATAATTTTGAGGCATAGCAATCAGGTCTTGCAGAAAGATCACTCGCTGAGGGAATATGAATGATGGCTTTGTACCTGACAGCTTTTTGTTGTTTTGGGGTTGTGGTTTTGGTTTTGGTTTTGTTTCTGTTTTTTTGTAGGATAGACCACTGGGAGGTCCATCGATTAGCGCAGGCTTCCATGTGGCCCAGTTCCGTGGCTTCAGGCTTTTTCATTTTTGGATTTCGCAGTATTTTGATGATGCTTATCCAATAATACAAACATGAGTTTACTGACATTAGACTTATTTCTCTGAGTTGGTTTCCTTTCATGGTAGCCTGATAGGACTCCAGTACAACACGTACAGAAGGCTGAAGAAGTAATTTGGAAAAATACATGTTCCATTCCTCAGGAATGTCTGTTTTTATGCAGCAGTTATCTGTTTCTGTGTCATTTGCTCTGACTCATTGCTACATTATTGAACACCTTGTGATGTGGGAAGGTTGGGGCTTGAAACACGCAGACATACTTCTCTTTAAAATTCCAGTTTGTATAACAAATGATACAGTAAGAGATAATCCTTTACATATGGAATCTGAGTTTGCAGTAGCAAAATAGCTATGTAAGATGCTGGGAGGACCCAGCAGATAAATAATGGCTTTAGTTAAGGGTGGCATCCTTAACAGGGGAGAAAAGGCAGAGTAATTTGTCTCTGTCTTTTTTCCCTTTGTTACTGCTCTCGTATGGGCTGTAGCTGTCTTTTATACTTCTTGTTAAGTCCTTTGTGTTTTCACCACATGTAAGAAGATTTGTATATGCTGAATATATTTTATTTTTAGTATTTCTCATGCCCTAAAGCCAGTTCTCTCATGTACACCAGGTTTCATTCCTTCAGTTGCCAATAATGAGCCTTTTCTGATTTGTGTTTATAACCTTGGTGCCATCCTGTGCCTGTATTTTCAAGGCTTGGGTTGTCACAGCATAATATGAAGTACATAAATAATTGGAGGGTTTGGGAGGTGCAGGGTGTGGAGAGGTATCCAGAGCAGAGCTTTCCAACTGTGTTTTGGCTTCGTCTTTATCTGCCTTTGAACTCCATCAGTTCTTCCCTCCTTGGCTACACCATGGCCTTGCTTTACTGGGATGGATAAGAGTTCTACTCAAGAATCTCCATAGCATGATAACTAGAGCAATCTTCTTGATGTGCAAGTCATGGATTCAAATTTCTTCAGACTGTGAAGAGCCTAGGGAACCTGCTGTCCCCTTATACGGGTATGTTAGCATCAGACACACAAAAGTTTGGTATTGTTTCTTCTTGCAGAACTTTTGAGAAAAAATAGCAGTGGCTGTACTTTATACTATTCCAGTGCTCTTGGTTGTCCACATGGTCATTAGTTCAAATCCTAGTAAGTCTTGGAGAGAGAAATACCTGCATTAGTTCATATGAATTCTGTGGTTCTGTAGAAGTGGAGCCTATGAGCATGCTTTCTTTAACTGCTGATCAAGTACATACCTAGACAGCTTTTAATATAATGTGAAAACTATAGCAGTCTGATTTTTTGTATTGATTACATGTATCTAATCTTAATGTATTCTAATCTGTTCATTGCGTATATGAGATTATTAGGGACATGGTTCAGTGCTAGTGCTGGGTTAATGATTGGACTCGATGATCTTGAGAGTCTCTTCCAACGAAAATTATTCTATAATTTTTACTCAGCAATATGTATACATTTTCAGGTTTGCTATGAATACCAATGCATATGACTGCAGAACAGTATTTTCTATGCAGGAAGTCAGTAAGTATAGCTGTGCTAGAGAATATTCAATAAATTGTGAGACAAAAATTGTGTGTACTACTTTACCCATCTTCTGAGAAGGGTCTGCTTACTTAGGTTTGAATAGTACTTGATTGCAGACTATTGAGTGTTACCTTTGTGAGACTCAGTATGGTCAGTGCTGCAGCTCACCTGCTACTACCACAAACATGACAATTGCATACTTCCTGATAATAATGGCTGATATCAGAGTTCAAAAAACTGTAACAACAATCACGTTTAGGTAATACACATCACTGCAGATGCATAAAGCTGACAACAAGTTAGATTTCCAAATCAACAGAGTCTGTTATAAATATAATCACTTTCAAAATAAAGGAAACCATTCCTTCATTGATACACTGAAAAATCTTCCCCCAAATTGTCAAACTCAGGAAACAACTGTAATTTTTAAAATTTTTTATAAGATTTGATATGAAAATAACACTATATCATAGACAAAATATGGAATGTTATTTTAAAAAAAAATGATAGCTATAAATAGAAATAGTGCACCAAACCTACAAAAATGAATAAAATTTAAAATAGCGAATTTAGTAATGAGGACGAACATCATATCATCTATTGACAGAGTGCATTAGGCTTGGTACTAGCAGAAGACAACAATTCACCTGCATATTACAAAATGATTCAGGTTCTGAAACTAAAATTTAATCTTTTAAACATTGGTTAATATTATCAGCCACAAGCCTTCTGAGACTTTGAATTGTCTGTTTTAAATTAAATGTTTTTGTCAGCTTTTGTTACCACCCAATTAACTTCAAAACCAATTAAGATAAAAATCACCCATAATAATATCATACTTATTATTAAACCCATAATTTTGCCAGTCTCATTTACCATTTTTGACCTAGGTTTAATGGCTCCTGATTAGAGGTGAGCATAGACTCTAGGGTTTGTGTCTGTGAACTGTTGACACCTTTGAAAAAGCATGTCCTCTTGAATTGGATATTGGCTTTGCTAACTGCAGAGGTAAGTGGGTAATTTACAATTAATAGTTCATTTGACATGTGTAACCCAGTTTTAGGCTAACATGATATCTGCAAGTAGATCACAATTTCCTAAAAATACTAATTGAATGTGTACAAGATAATTCCTTAACCATTTTGCATACATGAGGGAATGGATAGTAATAAATATAAAGATGTTTACTGCTACTTCAATAAATTCTTCTTTCTTGATTAGAAGATTGCAGAAGAATATTTGGTGTCAATATTTGAAGTCTCAGTGTTGCAAAACTTTTTATGAATACTGAATATTCATAATGTTTGTATTCCCAGTCCCAGTGGAAACAGTGTAATTCATACTTATTTTCGGGAGACCTGCTTTTTGTAAGCTCTTTGTCGCAAGACTTAAAATGCTTGTAACCAGTGAGTAGAAGTGAAGCTGCAAATATGGATAAAGGGAACCATTCAAAATTAGAATTAATACCCTGTAGAAATATTTCATATTCTTTTTCCAAGCCTAACTAAGCCTCTGCTCCATATTATTCTAGCTCCATTGTCTTAATACATTTCTGAGAATTCTCTTGTAAGCAGTCTAACATCACTTTCCATTATGATTAGACTGTCACATTTGTGTATAATACAATATGACATTAAACAACACAAAGTGAATAACCCAGATGATCACTTGTTGTCGACATAGTTCATGTAAATATAGCTGAAAAGCTCTGAATTTCAGAAAATAAAACCTTTTATTCTCAAAGGTCTGAAAGTGAGAATGCAGATAATTTATAATGTAATATGTCTTTCCATAGCCTGCTTTTCTTTCTGGTTGCTGAGGACTAGATGCTTTCTTTGCTCTCATTTTGTTTCTTCTTTTACTACAGTCATTGGCTAGTCAGAGTTATTTAGTTATGCCTGAAGATATAATGTAACTGAGTATATAGATTTAAGAAAATAATTTCTATAAAACAGCTATCAGTCCTTAAGAATAATCAGAAGTAAATCTGCATGTCCTTTTTCTCATACGTACCAATAATGTAAATAAGTCCAAGAACTTAATTTATAACTTAGAAATGTGCATAGTTTTTCAAGAGTGAATCTAGGAAAAGTTTAGATAGACTTTGTTATTCTTACTGCAAACATTTGATATGATAAATAGATATATTTTTCAAAATGTTTTATGTTGACCAAACTATTGATATTCAACAAAGATTTATATTTGGATAAATTTTTAAAAATAGTGGTAAAATATGAATAAATATTAAGCTTGAAGGATGCTGAAAAAGAAGATAAGAGATATAAAAAGCAACTGAAATATCACAAGAACCACTTGCCTCTTTATTTCAAAACATTTTCTCCACCTAGAATACTTTTTTTCTCCCTTTAAAATTGCCCTCATTGAATCACAGGGTTTTCACCTTACTACAACAGATGAAAATGTTAGCAGCTTTCTAACTGGATCTATCTTGACCATGATCCATCTCTTCATTAAACTTAAAAATCTACAGCTGAGGAGAATTAAGCCTTAAGAAGAACTATAGAGGGCTCATCATTCAAGTAAATGAATGTTCTGCATGAGTATTGGAAGGAATAAGAGTGAAAAGAGTGAGCCATCTGTTTTGGAACTGACACTGGATTTAGAAGTTTATATCACAGGTATAGATCATAAGTCAGACCTGGCACTGAAATGTTTCTGTAAATATTACAGGACCTTTCTGAAATTAAACTGAGGCAAAGGCTGTGCAACCCAAGCTGCCCAGAGATTAAATTAGACTACTTAAGGAATGTGGTGAAACATCCCGATTTATTTTTAGGAAAAGTCTATTAATCTATTACTCAAGTAGAATGTAATATAAATTAATCATCATAGCAAGTCCATCTCCTCTGTTGCATTAGCTGGTTATGTGGATAGAGAGAGAGTAATGGATAGCATTCTTCTAGTCTAGAGAATGAGGAAGGAAAGTTTAAATCTCAGGATTTTTGAAAGAGGACCAGGGTTATCAGTCAATGTTCATGCTGGTAAGATTTTATGGTTCTATCCTGAGAGAACTCCAGCTAAATTTTTGAATTATTTAAAAAAACTCAACAAAGTCTCATTTACTTGCTAGAGATGCCCAGTCACCATTGCTTATAGATGTTCCAGAGAGAAACAAAACACTGATATACTTTGATGAGAGTAAGGAACAGGAAGATTTTAAACTTTGTTGTGTCTATGTTTCATATTTCGGTATGAAGAATTTGTACATAACAGCTCATTTATACAAAGAAGGAGTACAGTGAAAGATTGTACCCAAAATGAAAGCTCAGCCTAGGAGTTTGTCCTAGGAATCTTGAAGACATGACTCGGTTAACGTCAGTGGAAGTTACCATTTATTTCAAAGACTTCAGGATTTCATTTCAAACGACTAAATTTTAATGTTCATTATATCTACCAGAAAGCTAATGGATCTTTCTGAGAGTTTGCCCAAACTTATTTGCTTTCAGTATAAATATATGTACATTGGTCATCTCACCAAAACTGAGCTAGCAGAGAATAGTGTACAAGCAAGAAATCTCTTTCCTTTAAATGGGCTCAAAGACTGTGTAACTCTGCCTTTTCAATAAATGTCTGTACCACGGGCCAGACCACTTGAAATTGAATTTAAAAGGTATAAGAGAACTGTTGAAACACCTCTGAGGCTTTGTCCTCCGGAACTAACCTGTGCAGCCAACATAGGGGAAGGTCATCTCCAGTTCAGACCAGTGCCACTCCAAACAAATTCAAGTTTATATGCAACATATTATGCTCTATATTGAAAAATCTACTGCCTGACAGTAAAAAAAAAAAAATCTACTGTGACAGAAAAACCTTTGTGCCTGATTGCCTTCAACTTCAGAGTAGAATGTTTTCTATGCCTCTTCACTTTCCCGTCATACCTACTTCACTGTGTGTAATGCATTTTCCACAGTACTAAATTATCATATTAGTCTCCTAGACTGTCCTTCTGGCTTACCTACTGTTACTAAGAAGTTTATGTCCTACATCCTAACTTCTGTGTAAAGCTGACCTACCTTTGCAACTAATATGGTCCATTTTCTGCAAGATATTTTGCAGGTATCAGAACAAAATTTTGCAAAAAAAGTGAAAGTTCAGGCTGACCTACAGCATTGCTTATTTCATGTGGGTATCCCATTGCATATCACCTGGAGAACCTGATCATGTAAATTAGAACCTCACCAGCCATTTTTTTATTCATACCTTAGCCCATTCACTTCCCACAGGTAAGGTACAGATTCATGCGGATGTCATCGGACTATGTTAGGGCATCGCTATGCATTTATCACTGAAAATATATTACATTTTCATTTTCATATATGCAAGCATTGAGCAAATGGTGGGAAGCAGAATCAAATGAAAGGAGATACACTTAAGTGTTTGGAGAAGGCAATGGAATTTCATTTATAAGTTCTTATTAACCAAGTAACAAGAAGCCTGTATCCTTTCATTTTCTTTTATTCCACATTTTAAACATGTATAAAAAAAAAAGGGAAGAAATGTATATATTTAACTAGATGCTCATACAAAATCAGTAGCAATATTGTTTAAAACCTGTGTGTTTTAAAGACTAACAATTTCCTTTTTCTTTTAATAGAAATATGTTTCAATTTAGACTTGTTAATTTTTCTGTATAAAAGTAGACTTGCTCCTGGTCGTTATATACTCATCTCCTCTATTCCTAGTGTAGTCAATTAGTCTACATGTATAATAAAGAAAACATATGCATAAGATTTGCAAAATTACATCCTTTAATATTAAAGTAGTAAAATGAAATAACAAATCCCATCTGCTAGTCTCCTGAAAAGGCTACTGAGTCTGCAGTTTGTAAAAGTGTTCCACTTTTTCCATTAAAATATTTGTCCTTTTTTCCCTGTGTGAAAGACTGAAGCAAATTTTAAAGAATACACAGCAAGGCAGACTGCATTATTTTATTTCTAACAGTGAGATAAAGTAAAAGGAGTTAGCCTGCTAACACTGTCAACTGTCCCCAAATATTGTTGTGGACTGATGTTAAGAAATTTAAAAAGCTTATAAGAAATTCGAGTACCGTTTCTCTATATAAAGGTTGTTTGAAAAATAACTAGTTGTCTGAATTACTGAACTAGAGAGGAGCAGCATAACCCGGTCAAATGCAAGTCAATCAAATAGTCAATCAAACAAAAAGCAGAACAGGAATTTTATGACGAAATGAGTAGACAAAATCTCGAACCACTGTCAGTATTTCTGTAGTTAAACTGGTGTTAGATTGCTTCATTTTATTTAACCTTTGAATGTAAATGTGCCTCCAGCAGACAGGGGATTCAGTCCCAGTCACAAACCCTAAAGCCAACTATGCGTTTCTGTGCTTGTTCATTTTATACACCTATAGGATGAGGATTCAGTATGAAAGAGCAATGAATGTAATCAGACAGCTTTTATCTGGTAAACAGATGAAATCTGCACACGAATTTGAGTTATGAGATGGGAGGTAAGATTTACAATCATTATAATTAAAAAAAAAAAAAGAAAGAAAAAAGCAAAGGTCCCTTCCTGTGTATTTACTTATATGTTATACTTATATGTGGAATATGTTTTTCAAGGTCTATATAATTATATGAGAGAACAGAAAAAAAAAAGGCAGTGTTACCAAGATTGTCTTAGTTTTATTACTACTTTGGATCCCTTTTTCCCCCTATCTGCTTTTCCTAGCTCTCAAATTCAATGCTCCTGAAAAGTTTTTTTTCTATTCTTTTGGGCATTCATATAAAAAATTATGACCATGAGATGTCACGCTGGTGTAAAAGTTGTATACATATTATAAATGCTCAAGGAAGGATATTTTAGTCTGTAAGACAGGGATATAAATGACGGACTATAAGTTTATGTTTTCTCTAATATTTGAATACCAAGGTTACAAATATAATCACTGCTATGGTCAAGTCTAAATCTGTCAGACTGATGGCATTACGTACAGACTGGAAGATACCTGTCTTCATCTTTGTTATTCGTTTATCTATAAGTATGGAAAAGAAGGATGAACAACAAAGCTGTTCTGTTTTCAAGAAAGAGTGATATAAATGGGGTTTTCTGAGGGTGCTCGAAAAACCTTTGGAGATTTTGAGAAGCTTTTTCCTCTAGCTACTGTAAGCTTTCCTGGAGCTCATTTTAGCCAACTGGGTTTCAGATCCAAGACATTTGGGAAAGTGAAAACTGTTTACCAAAAAGAAAATATAACTATGTTAATTCTAATTTTAAAAGGAGCTTGTGCAAAATCTCTGGAAACAAATGTGGCGCTGTTGTTTTCATCATGACTTTCTGAGTTCAGCCTCTTGCAGATGAAACTTTGAGAAAAACTAGTAAAGTCTTCTTGGTGACAACTGTAAGCAGAGGTTTATCTGAGTGGTTTCAGTTATTTTCATTGGAAATTGTAGAAGAGTTCTTGCTTCTGCACCCTTAGGTGGCCAAGGCTCTCTCTCAGCTACACCTTCTCATTTGTGGGGTGATGCATTCACTCCCGTCTGTTTCAGCGGGCTTTAATTACTGCCATTCTCAAACCACCCTTTCAAGAATATGCAGTGCTTGTATTAAGAAACATGGAGAACAGGTTTTTATCCCTATTCCATGCCTTGCCTTCTGCTGTTTTGGATGCAGCAACCACAAGATGTATGTTTTCTATTCTGGAAGGGCTTAATTTGCAAAGTTGAATTAAAAGTATACAGACGAAACTGAACTTAGATGAGTTTAAGTATTGTTGATATTTTCTCCAGAACTGCTAGAATTGTTTTGTTTAGAAATGGAAGGTAAAGTACTCCTGACATTGTGAACTTTATATTATAAATGTAGAGCAATTATGAAGTTACCAATAACAGGCAACTAATCCTTCCCAAGACCTTCCACAAAACAAAGAAAACAACCCTGAACTCTGCTTTTTTTGACAACAAAATTCATTATATAATTTACACAGGTGTTAAAGAATGACATGGATTAACTTTAACAATCATAACAATATTAAAAGTAAGAATTAATAAATGCAACTTTGGAATTGTTAAATGTGTTTTTATACATGACTATAGCTACACACGATTATAGAATTACCAAAATCATATGTTAGTTTGTGTGAGGCCATTCTGGAAGCTCCCTAGGAAAAGAAAGAAGAATAGTAGGCAGGATTCATGCAACTTGAACCAAAAACATTGCACAAAAGACCAAAACCAAAGGTGGAATAGAGTCAAGTTTGGATTCTGACAATATTCCTAGGAATAGTGAAACTGATTTTTTTTATATAAAAAATCAAACTACAAATTTTCAGAATTAATTTCTGAATACGATTTACTGCTTTATATCAACAGTCATTTGTTTCTGTTTTCTTAACATCTACTACTCACCAGGTTGCTGTTACTGCACCTAGTTGTATTATCTACGCATCCTCTTTGCACAATAGCACAGGGTCATTCTTGTGAGCATATTATTCAATTTTCATCTTGTATATGTTTGAAAATGCTCTGTATTCCCATTAACAGCTTGTGTGACTAGAACTAATGAAGCAATTTGCACTCTTTTTTTTCTTCATAAGAATGTGTGATAATGACGCCATGTTTACATAGTGGTTTCAATCCCTACATATTTTATAAACTGATAATATCAAGACATTAAAGTCTTCAATTTGAATTCACTTACACCAGCATTTTTCCCTTAACTTATTATGACATAGTGCATTTTCAGATGAATTACAAAATATCATTATAAGAAAGAACACTATGTGATTGTTTATATGAGGAACGGAAGAAAAAAAAAACCACAACAAAACCTAAAAAAACCAAAACCAAAACCAAACAAAACAAAAACCACAAAACCAAACAAAACAAAAAACACAAACCAAAACAAAACAAAAAACACCAACCAACCAACCAAAAACGAACAAACAAACAAACAAAAAACCAACAACAACCTCAGATATTCATATTAAGGTGAGGAAAAGGATCTGCTATAGATGTAATGAAGCTCCCTGAACTGGAATTTGACCAAGCTAAAAGCATTAACAGTCTTCGTTGACCAGAGGGGTGCCAAGGGAACTGTAACAAGGAGACACATCTGGCAAGGAGGCAGTGTAGAGGCCAAATAATACCATCCTTCATCAGCTCTTAAAATTCCACAGACCTGAAGACTGTGGCTAGAAGAGTTTCTAGGAGTGATATTTCACTGTGCAGCAATAGAATGACTGGAGTTATGAGACCAGAGATAAATCACATTTATGTTCTTATTGAAACAGCCGTGCCTGGAAGGGAGGTGTAGTCTCTTCCCCAGACACAAAGAATGCAAGCTGATGCAAGAAGCAAAAACTTTTGTGCTCTGGGGACACTTAAACCTGCCTTTGAACGATGATTCTTCTCATGAGGGGAACATGCTTTAATTATGACAGAAGGATTTTCAGGGCAGGTCAGACAAATTAAATTTCCTATTAGTACTTACATTCATCTGCATGGACGTGTTTCTCCAGTCAAGCAAATCTCAGTGTCTAATTTATATGTAGAAAAATGGATGATAAATATAGCGAAACTCTAATTTTCATAACTTTTCTCGATTCCAAGAAAATCAAACAATTTTCCACTCTTAGTTTCTACCTCAAGAAAAGAAAAAAGAGGGGAAAAAACACTCTAAGAATTTTAGGAGTGGGATTTAATCATGAAGGGACAAGGAGTTTAAGCCCCATAGGAATTTTAGATTTAAATTCAATACAAACATCACTTTTTTTTTTCTTCTTTTCTTCTTTTTTTTCTTATTTTTTTTAATACATTTTAGATTTCTGTGAAAGGTCGCCATATGGAGATAAAAGAGCAGATGAAATAAAAAGCAATAAGACAAAACAATAAAACTGTCATTGTTTTGTTGACCTTTTTCAAATGCATTCATCATAGAGTATAAGGTAAATCTTGTTAGAGCTTTGAAGCTACTGCTGCTCTGAGTGGGATAATCTCTAGCAGCCACTTACCAATAGCCCTTTCTGGCAAGGTCAGATAATAAGAGACCTCTCTCTGAACTGAAACTCTAAGTAACCACTGACTTGAGACAAGGATTGTTTACTCTTTATTTTTCACAGAGATAACACAGGCTAGGCCAATTTCTGTGCTACTGTTACTTAGCTTTGTGTGAAGTTATGATAACACGCAAAAAGAACAAATGTTACATTTCTCAACTGTGTGGCATGCAGTGGGAGGAAAGGGCAGAAAGCAAGACAAGCTTCTTTCTGAAGAAGGCATCCTTCCATTAGCTTTATAAATACAGCAGAAGACTACAGTTCCCATATATTACAAGACAATATGTATCATTAAGTTGAACACGTGTTCAAAAGTTAGTGATGGTTACTGTAGTTTCTAAACTGAAATACTTGGCTCATCATCCCTTAAGAGGGAGCTACAAGAAATGTGTGTTCTTTTCCTGTTGTTTTCCCAGAGCTGAGTAATCCTTCCCAGTAATCATACTTTGATTAAATATGAATTTTGCTCTCAGATCTATTCCAACGTTGATTTTGTTAGTGTTCCTTTTTCATGTAGTTTTCTTTTAAACAGAAAACACATTTACGTGCTATTGTATATATGAGATGTATTTTTTAGAGTGTCAAATCTGATGCTAGACATGAATTCAGAATAATTAACTGCTTGCTACATAGAGAGTAGCTTTTGAGGGCAATTGAAGGGAAAAAGGTATTATTTTCATCACATGTGCAGAGCTGCAAAACCATGTTTGAGACATTTGATTAAACTATCCTCATTTGCAAATGAAATAGCACAAAACTCATGCAGACAACATATTTTTCATTATTTCTCTGACAGACTCTATCTTATTCCCATTCCTGTTGTGTGGAAGGTTCTCTCTTTTAATGTGTTTGGAACAGCTTAATTCCATGGTGTGATAAAGGCTATAGGAAAATCACTCCAAGATGTGAAAATCTCAAAGAGGTACATTTCAGCAGGCAGCCCATTTCTTTGATCTGTGCTGAAAGTTTTTAAGGTTGGAAGTGAAAACTATAAATTTGCCAGGGGATGCAGAGCAAGGAAGGTTGTTGATAAGAGCATTTTTGCACTCTGGAGATCTTAATCAATTCTATGCTTAATTAAACTCACATAATTCTTGTTGTATTTCCTCCATTGGCACTTCCTGATGTCACTCGAGCACTTTAAACTTATCACACATCAACAAGGACCTCTAAGAATATGCTTATTAACTCAAATTATACCCACATACCACATGCTTATTTCAATTTGTAGTGAGGTAGAAATAACTTTTCATAATCTCTTTCCCATTAGCAGAAATTCTTATTATCACTGTCTTGCCTACTTTCTAACTGACCCTTCCAACAGAATTAAGCTGTTCAGGTTCAGCAGATAAGAGATTGTTTTCTGGCCTTCATTTATGTTTAACATAGATGATTACACTTGATAGAAGAGCTTGAGGAAATGAATGCCATAGTCTTATCTGTTGCTACTCAGATTTTTTAACACAGTGAAACGGAGGAATACCCAAGAAACAGGACACTGAACTTGGGGTCTAGTCTTCATTTAGCACACGATCTGCAGTGCAACGACAAGCAAGCTGGGTCACCTATCAGCAAGATCTGTCAGATCACTAAAGTTTCTGACCCGATGTCTGTGTGCTTCTCGTGGCAAAGGGGAGCTGAAGCTGGAGGCAACCAAGGTGTATTCTCAATGCATGGGTAATGTGTAATAATAAAGTAATGGTAGCCAACCTTTTTGATTTGAGGATCAAAAGTGTGTGATGGCTGGGAATCATTAGAAGGAACCTTTAATATGTTACAGCCAGCTGTCTCAGAATACAAATTAGAAGCAGCTCCAAAAAATCAATGAAGGTGCTTTGGTTATAACATTCTCTGAGTTTATTTTACCCTTTTATAGAGAGATATCAGGGATAAATGGGGTTTTATGAATCAACTGTTGATCAGAGTGTTCTGTAAGAAAAGTTAATTAAATAATTCACAGTTTTATACCTTTGGATTGCAATGAGTCTTGGGATTGATTCCAACTAAGAAAACTCCACCTGCATCTTTCATTACTTCCTGTATTTCTAGTGTTCACTTTATAAGATGAAAGACGGATTGTTCATTCAAACAAGCCTCTCCCAGAGCACTTCCATGCAAGTTTCAGGAAATTTTTATAAATGCGTCTGCTCCTGTTCTTATATGACTCACTGATAAATCCCCCTTTGACTTCTGTTGTACAAGAGAGGACTTGACACTTTATAGTATTTTCAGATTATTTTTTGCTGCTTGTGGATGTCACAGAGACCTGCGGTAGTGTAGAATCACTGTACTTGACAAAAATTAAGCTGCTTAAAACAAATTTTTGTGCTTTGGAACTGGACTAACCAGAAACCTGTGATTTAAAGCAGCTTTATTCTCCCTACTGCCACCAGTCATAGACTGGTTAAATAAGCTAACAGACTGGACTGGTTTAATAAGTTAACTGTTTCATCTGATTGCCTTCAAATGTGAAAGAATCCAGCTTTTCCATGGAGAGATTCATTAACTGATTTTTCTGTGATTTCTTTGTAAGGCAGAGAAATATAAATAACAAATATCACTATCTAAATAGTTTTGGTGTAAACGAACTATAAGTAACCAGTCCAGTAGAAAAAGATCACTTTTTTTTTTGTTGTGTTTGTTGTGTTTAGCCCCCATTAGTCTTTGCGGTGGTTCATAATGGGAATATATGTAATCATATAACTGAAATGGAAGTCTCTGGGAAACGATTTTCCATCCAATTTTCCTGATCACGGTCTTTCTCTTTTACAGTTTAATCTTTGTCAGCTATATCAGGTTCGTGAAATCAAATGGGAATGCTCTTGTCAAAGGTGAAATCTTTGCTATGGCTACAGTACACTATTCAGCAGCTGGTTAGGCTTCCTATTTTTGTTATTCAGTATGAGGGGAAGAGTCATCAAACCTTTTCCCACTTCCCAGCCTGAGCTGCAATGTTCAACAACCTGTTATAGCTTGCTGTATTAAGTTTCAAATGTCTCTTCAGGCAGGATATATTTCACTGTAATGAGCTTTGCATAAATATATAGTGGGGTAGCTAAAACACAGCCTGGCATTTAGTTGGTTTGTTACCTTACGTTACAACCTAACTTGTGGCTTTTCCCAGTTCTTTACCTGTCTTGCCCACACTTCCTTTTGAAAACCCCAGGCTCTTCTCTTAACTTCTATTATACCAACAATCAGTGCCAAGATGAAGAGTGTCCCTCAGAAAATGCATGGCCTGCACTTTGCTTTCTGGGAAGGTTGCATTAGTACCACTCAATACCTTTACTTCAGAAAATAAAGCTCTCATGTTTACAGAACACTGGATTACAGAGTTAAGAGGGCCATCAGAATTCAATGGTAGCATGTTACTAACTGTCAAAAAGACACAATGCTCAGCATATTGTGTAAATGGTCTATGCCAGTGAAAGCCATTGGTCAAGACTGAGGCAGACTAGCAGAACTGAAATGTTTTTGACACGGATACAAATGATGATATACTATAAAAAAGCAGGTTTATTATAAAGTATTTCCATTCATGTGTGTCAGGAGGTAAGGTAAAGGCTCTGTGATAAAGAGGCACATTCCTCTTATATTGAAGTATTACACAATTGCTTTGAACAATGAGGTTTTACATGACATGTTTAGAGGTCAGGTACTTGACTGTAGAGGCTAATAGTCTTAGTGTGAATCTCACCAAATAACAAATGTAAAGGTTTGCCTTTGCAGAACAATGACCCTGTCATTATATGCACATTAGTTTCTTGTTTGCATCTGAATTGGCAACAGGAAACCCTGTGCAGTCATTGCAACGTTGAAGGGATAAAAATGGGCAAACATCCATTTCCACAACAGCGTGAGTAGTTATCCAATGGAGTCAGATTTTGTATACATGAAGCATTACATTATGCAGATCCAACAACGAAGTTCTTATAAGTGCTTTAGTAACAACTAAGTAATCTTCAAACTCTTGTAAGACTCCTTCTAATGGTATAGAGGAGGTACACAGAGGAAATCAGACTGTTACACAAATGTTTCTGAAATCATTGTAGTAGAGAATATAGGTATTGTTTTTCAGGTTTAAAGTTCCTGAAGGAGTCATTTTCCTTAGGAGATTAAATCTGTAAATTCAAAGAGGCAGAGTCAATGGCCAGTTATTCAAGAACCAGATTAAAATTATTAATAACAGCAAAGGGCTTGGTAATATGTGCAGAAAGCCACAGCATAACAATATATACATTCTTTGTCATGCGTGCTTCAATTTTGACCAGCATGATGAATTTTATTTGAGTTACCACAATAACACAGAGAGGAAGGGTAAGTAATTTGTTAGCCACAGCCACATGGGTGCTGGCCCTGTTTTTAATCCGAACGTCTTTTGGTACTTAAGGGACTTATTCTGCACACATAACAGAAAAACCTAATTGTCTGACATTTTGATATAGTCTCAGCACTAGCATCTTTCAGAACCTGTGGTTTGAGACATGATATCAAATCACACAATTTGCTATAACCCATGGGCTATATGATACAATATTTGGAAACACCCAGGGGTAACAGTCGTTTGCCAGCTGCCTCGTTGCCACCGGAAAAATCCTAACAAAATCATCCTTTAATTGAAGAAGTGGTGAGATTGAACAGCATGAAGCTGTTACATGCAGAAAAACAACTTATCCCCAGCTGAATTCCCTCCTGGGGCTTCGCAGCAACCATAGTCCCCTATTCCATTAAACATGGAGCCAGGTCACCACATGGTACCACCGCTTCAGCTACCAAACACCGTTATCCTACAGAAAAGGGAAGAAGAGGGAGGTGTTGTGCAAGTGGCAGTGAATTATTAAACCTGGTTTTAAAGAAAGGACTGCATCATTGCTGTTTCCGGAATGATGAGGATTTCTTCCAAGTGTTAAGTGCATAATTACTTTTCAGATACTGATTTGAACAATAATCTTTGTGTAAACAAGACATTGACTTATATTTTGCTAATGACTGTGAATTAAATTTCTGCTGTTGTAAAAGAAAAGAAAAAGTGATACCCTTACTTGTACAACATTGCTAGAATATTTGGACTAGTAAATTTCAGCACAACACTAAATTATAACAAAAATCGTTGTTATGCTTTTAATTGTAAACCCTTTAGCTGAGTCCCACACTCTGAATCTATGTCATACCCACTAGTAGTCTTTTCACTATGCAATGGAATAATTTATCAAAATACAAATGAATTACAGGAATTTCTGGTGCTTTTTGGTTGGTTGGTTTTATTTGGTTTGGTTTTGTTGGTGTTTTGTTTTGTTTTGTTTTGGGTTGGGTTGGGTTGGGTTGGTTTCTTCAATGCTTGGTTTCTTGAGAAATTGAAAATTAGTCATTTCTAGGTGTGACACGGTGGCAAGTCTTAGAGATAACAAATTATAGAAATGCAAGAGATGTGGTGTCATTCAACAACTTAAGTTTTGGGTTTTTTTCATTAATGGTTATAAAATGGCTAATAAAATCTGAACCTTGCATTTACAGTGGAAAATGAAAAACGCAAGCAGAGGCAAACAAGGAATACTACTTTGATGAGAATCAACAGACCTGCTGCAATATAATCATCGAATTACAAATATTCATCCAAGATATGGAAACAGAGAATCATACTACTATAGAATCGTTTTGGTTGGAAAAGACCTTTTAAGATCACTGAGTTCAACCATTAACCTGTCAGTGTTGTATTTTGAATATTTCCAAGGGTGGAGATTCTAGAGTCTTTCTTGGTACCTATTCTGGTGTTTGACAACCCATACATGATGAGTGTTGTTTTGTTTTGTTTTGTTTTTCCTTACATTGGTATTTCCCTTGTTGCAACTTATGATTTTTGCCTCTTGTTCAATTACTCCGCACTTCCGAGCATGCAGTTCCAACTTATTTATATTGTACATATAAGAGGTAGCTGAGGACCAATAAGACCTTTCCTTAGCACACACTTTTTCAGGCTGAACAGTCCTGACACTCAACCTGCTATTACATGTCTAGTGCTCCAGTACCCTAACCATTTTTTTGGCCCTCCACCAGACCTACTTAAATATACCAATATCTTTCTTTAACTGTGTGTACAACTATGTGTATATTTGTATATGTATGTGTGTATTTGGAAACTAGTTGAATGAGTTTGACCATCCTTCTTCAGGTGATTGTTTTACTTCTACTTTCTGATACACAGAAGCTACACATAAAATTCTGTTGGTGAACAACTGCATATTATTCAAATGTGAGCAGATGATTAGATGGTTTAATGACTTATCATGTATCAACAGAGCTACAAAACTCCCTCCTTTGTCCACAGAAAATGCAAAACAAGTAATCATGAGGATTTGATTGCCCATCTCTGTAAAGAAACTCCGCTATTGTTGGACAGAGGAAATAACAATTTCTTGCTCAGAAGAGTAGAATCTTTATGAAATAGATTTTATTTTCTATTTTATGAGATAGAATTTTTATATGTGAAATTTTTAGCTGTTACCATGTACTAAATACACATGACATTTTAGCATGACAGGGTTTTGAGTTCATATGTTTCTTAACCCGCTACTACAACAGTTGGGAATTTTACATGCCTCAGTTAAAAGAAGGAGTCAATAGATGTAACTGACTAAGATTAGGTAATTCAACTGTTTGGTATTATGTTGCCATATCCTTCAAAACAGAAAATAAAACAAAAGAAGGTTCTCATACACCATTGCTGTGAAGACGATGTAAGTGCCAGTGTAGCATCTGAGGCAGATCACGAAACATAAAATCATCAAACCTATTTCTATACTGTCAGCTGTAGATTTATCAGGAAACGAAAGGGCTGTCTCAGGTATTGCCACCTCACATGTTCTCAGTGCACTTTCTCACTGATAACACTGATCTACAAGGTGAAGAATCAGAAAGATGCTGAGGTACTGAAAGCATGAAGTGTACATGGGCCTGCCCTGTCTTATCCTGTGACTTGAAATAAGTGAGGAAGGGAGACCTCCCTATTCATATGCAATTTTATCTGTCTTGGCCACTAAAGGAACATTTCTTTTTAATAAAAAGTAGAACCATATTGACTTTAACAAAGGACCATACTCCTTCTTATGGAAAGTTTAGTAAATTTGAAAAGATATAAGCAAATCCAAAGCAGACTTTGGGATCTATTAAAATACTCAAAATCTGCCATCCAAACATTACAAAAGAACCCTGTAACTGGGCAGTAGACAAAAGTACATGACCAGTATCATAAAACACACATCTTTCTAGTTTCTTGGGAATCAAGACTACTTTGCACAACATCCCATCCAAGGAGGTATCTGGCTCCTTTCTATTGACGTGTGTTTCTCATGCACGATACCAGAAAACCTTTTCTGATAATTTATGTTCAAAACTAGATTAGTTTGTCACAGGTCTATGGATGTTTGAGTCATGTCCATTTCAGAAACTGTACTAATCAAATTAGTATGTAATTTTGGACACATTTTTACTGTTAGTGGAATATGTGAGGTGCTTTATTGATAATTTCATAACTAATTTCTCTGAAATTTCTTTGTGCTCAGAAGGCACTCTCCAAATGGTAGAGATATGAGGCAGCAAAGAGCATGAACAATCATGACAATGCTGCTATATTTCCCAACATGATTGTTTACATTTTGCTTGTTTCCAATATTCTACCCTTTTCTTTAACTCTTTACTTAAAAGATTACTACAAAGAGGACAAAGGCTCCCTCTTCACAAGGACTCAATTGAAGAAAAGGAGCAATGGGCACAAGTTGCATTGGGAGAGGTTTCATTTTCAATATTAGAAATAAATTTTTTACAGTAAGAACAATCAGTTATAGGAACAACCTCTCCAGGGATGTACTAAAGTTTCCTTCACTAGAGGTTTTCAAGATGCAATTGGGCAGTGTTCCAGATAATCTCATCTAGACTCTTTTATTTAAAAATGCAATTTCTTTAAAGCTTTCTTTGTTAACTTAGTAAATTTTTTAACACTAAAAATAGATCATTCTGAAATTGTGGGAAGATTTGTCATTGTGCAATTTAAGTTTAGTCCACAGAGAGAGTCTGGATTTTTTTTTAATGAAAGATGCAATATCTGCATAACTGACTGCATAACTGAGTTTCTAGATGAAATTTTGGAGTTTCTATGTCTTAAAAATGAAGTATTTGCACTTGTATTGGTTAGTTGTGAATCGAAATCCTTTCAGTTGCCAGACTGAATCAAACATTCAGTTTTGTGTCAGTTGGCGAGTAATATTCTCTTCCAGAATAGCTGTGTTTGGATTTGGAACTCATGCCATTCATTCCAATCCTTTTGTAAAAGGCAGATTTTGTTGTCTATATAAGTATTCTATACTCATTTTCATGTCAAGCAAAAGCAAAAAAACCTGTTGGTTGAAATTTACAAGCTAAAATATTTTCATTCAGAAATGCTGACATATTTTGGTTTTGGCAAATGTAAATAATATTCTTATGTTTTGTTTTGTTTTGTTTTGTTTTTGTTTTGTGAAAAGTAGATTGCACATTTGTGGAAAACAGATCAATAAAATAATAATTATTCAATATATTTATTCAAACAAAATTTTTGAAAATAAATACTGAAATCTCAAAGTATAACATTTTAATATCTGGAAAAGGAGTAGTAAAAAAAAAATATGATATTTTCATTTAAGCATAGAAATGTTGTTTGGAAGGAACTTCCTACGATTGTCTAGTCCAACCTCCCACTCAAAGTATCACCAACACCACGCCAGCTCAGCCTTTGCTTTTTCTAGACCAAGCCAGCAAACCTCCATGAAAAGAGATTTAACCCATTCCAGTGCTTCAGTACCCTCCTTTGGGAAAAAGTTTGTCCCAATTATGAGCCTCCCTAACTACAGCTCGCAGCCTGTGCCCCTTTGACAACTTCTAACACTGCGGAGGACAGTCAAGTGTTGTCTTCTTTATATCTTTCCTTCCAGGTGCTGAAGGGAAGAAAGAGTTTCAAATTCTCCTTGTTGGCTGTGGCTGAGGCCCTTAACAATGACTTGACAGCCCTTGTCTGAAATCTCTTTAGTTTCTCTTCATCCATCCCATGACCTAGGAAGTCCAACACTGGAAACAATATTCCTTATGCAGCTCAACATCCTGGTGTAGCTCAGTACACCCTACCAGAAGCAGACTCCCAGGAGTGGATCATAATCCTCTACATGTTCCCCATAACACCAAGTCTTTTTCAGTATGACTGATAATTCAGCTGTTTATCTCCCAGCTTCTACTAGAAAAAAAACCTAATATCCTTGGAAGTTAACAGTCAAGGTTTTGGATTTTAAAGGCTTTCTTCATCTATGCATTTCAGTAAGTCATTTTACAGAAGGCGGCTTTTCTGTTCGTTTGTGGATTTTTTTTTTAAAGACCACTGAATACCTTATTGGTATAAGAAACTAGAGATAGTTTTCTTCATTTCTTTTTACATTTGACTGAAAGGCATATTTGAATAGCTTTCATGCATGCCTAATCTAGGCATGGTGACTACTCTGAGTGAAACATTTTTCTATGGTTTGTGGCTGCCAGAAATTAACTTCTTACACCATCAGAAGTGAGAAAAGTCACAGCACCAAAATGGAGCAGAACAGCTGAACGAAACAGATTTTAGATATCAAAATCATTTTCTCCATCACAGTCCTTTGTAGTTGAGCCTTGATCTTAAGCATTATTGCTTCTGTGACAAATAATTTAGATGCCCACACTTGTCAATCTGAACTGGATCACGAGTACTTAGGAAAGAAACCGGTTTTTCTTTACAGATATGGGTAATGAATGTTTAATTTATCACAACTTGTTGAAAAACACACCAGAGAGAAGTAGAAAAGAGAAACAGCAACTGTATTTGTTCCCAGTTTGCGCTCATTCTGCCTATAATGATCACGTACATCAGAGAAGCTGCCTATCAGATTTTGTGAAGAGTTTCTGCAGAGGCTGTCTTACTGGGAGATTTCATACAGCAAATTTCAGTGAAGAGTTTCCTAAATTGTTTGAAGGTCTTTATTTTTTCAGCTTTTTAAAACTCGGGAATATATAAAATGATGAATTGTGGAAAGTTTTACAGTTTCTTCAAAATACAAATCAGTCAAAATAAGAAGCTGTAGAATTCTCTGTTCAGACCCTTAACAGCGGCTTAAAACACATTGAATGAAAGCAGGGAAACAATATACTTAAACATTTAGTTTTCAGTTTGGGCAAGAAGTGCATAATGACATTAATCTCACTGAAGGGTCTGAATTCATTTTAGGATTAATGCCTACATTTAGGTGTCTAAATGAAAATGTCTACATGATCATTAGATGTGTAAGGTCCTAGTACGATCTGCAGAGATGCAGTCAGAGCTGTCAACGGAGTCTGCAATTCATCTCATGCCAATAAAGATGGCTGGGCCAGGATTCAGTTACATAAGCACATTTTTCTAACACTGTTTGCGTTGCTTAAAATATCTATTACTGCTATTCAGGGACATTGCATTGGGCCTGTGGAAATTGAGAGAGTGAGCTAGAAACCAGAATGTTCCCAGGGCATCTGAGGCGTAGAAAATCTTAGCCACTTTTCTAAACAATAGTGTTGATCCTTTCACAGCTAGTCAGTTAAATTCCACTGACTAAGCTGACTGTGGGTGTAAGTCAAAGTTGTCACATGTTTAACACTTTTTGAAATGCCATCAAGTCCCCAGACACCTATTGAAATCCCAGAGTTTCTGTTCATATCTGCCACCCACATTCCCAATAACTGAGAATGTCTCAAAGGACAATGCTCAACTCTGTGCAGGAACTCAGTTGAGTCCAAGAACTTCCTTGTTCTGTAGATCACTAGCAGATCTATAGAAACTCATGAGTATATGCATGCATGTACTTTTCTTAATCCAGAGTTGAACCTCATTCTTGGGACTTTAAACTTTTTTCTTTTCTATCTTTGCAGATTTTTTTTAATTTTAATCTGTGCTTTAATCCATTTTTCAACTTCAGGATATGTATTAAATACCACAGTGGGGAGAGAGCAGCTATTTCTGGTAGATAACATATTATGTAGGTGAAGTGACTTGTTACATAAAGACATTAATTAGCGTGAAAAATTAGGGAAGTATAATTGCAATCATACTAATACTTTTGTTTAATTACCCAGATACACCTCCCTGTAGATACTGCACTTAAAAAAATTAAAAAATTGCTAATTAAAAATCACAGATTTTCGGTGAAGTCAAATTCTTAAAAGTTTAATGATTTTATTTTTCTTACATTTTATTTTGTGAGACGCAAATGAGGCAAAGTTTAGAAATGAGCCATCTTACGTGTCACATTCCAACAGAGTCATTAAATTTTCTTCTGATAATAATTTTATATTTTGCTAATTGCTTTGGAAAGGCTTTGTGTCCAAGGTAAACAATGAGATCTTTTTTTATCTGAAGATAACAGCAGTTTCCTTCCTCCTGAAAATGAGATTAAACTGTTAAATTGTAAAGGACACAGGATGGCAGTTTTTAGTGCTTTTCAGTACTGTCACTTCTTTAGGTAATAGGGTGCCTATAAATTCTGTGCTCCATTCTTTAGGAATAAATGGGAAAGAATTGAGCACAGCAGTTCTGTGATTGCAGCTGAAATTTTAAAATAACTGAAGTATGACAACTATGTAAGCCTGTTGTAACTCTTACTTGGTAATGATCTAACAGAAATTGAATTATCTCTAACTACCCTTTGTTGGCTTATAAGACCACATGTAGAGACAAGGAATTTGAATATGTTTATACTAGGATAAAACAAGGTGGAACTGAATGATTTGAGTTGTATTTCCACTACCAGACAAATATGTGTGATGTGGAACTTGCCTGTCAAAAAAACATACAGGTCGGTCATATCAGCATTCAGTACTGATTGACAATAATTGCTGGATCAGCTGAACTTTGCAACCAGAGATTCTAGGCTTGCCTGATAGTAGCAGTGAAAAATCTGGATCTCACACTATGATGTTGGCCCCAGTTGTACCACACAGACTACAGCTCTGCAAGCTACAGCTACCAGAGACAGGTAAATAACTGTATTATAATGCTAGCTTCTTATCTTGATTTTTCATTAGCGACAAGGACTGGTAAGCTTTGTGGAAGATTTTTTTGTCTTTTGTAAGCAGTCTACTCCATAGTCCATTCCTTTTTTTTAAAAAAAAAAAAAAATTGATTGTGTTACTGCATATATCCACAATGTACACTCTTCTCAGTCACTCTACGCAATCTTCTTTTTCTCATTCCGAATTGAATGTCATAGAACTATAAAACATCCCAGAAAGCTAATAGGGATGACTGGGAATATAGAGTGGCTTCTGAGTAAGAAAAGATTGAAACTAGGAGGATTCTTCAGGCTGGAAACAAAGGCAACTGGGAGCACTTTATTGATTTTTTTTTTTTTTTTTAAATCCTGTCATTGGGATGGAAAACTAGGCATGACTTTCCACTCTGCTTCCCGACTAAAGAACTCAAAAGCATATAGGTAAAATCAGAACAAACAAAAAAACCAAGCACAAACTTCATAAGGGAATCATGGAACTCATTGCCACAGGGTGATAGAGTTAGCAAATACTTATGTCCAGAAAGAAGTGGCTACGCACATTCATGGAAAAAATCTATCAGTGTCTATGAAACAAACATTTGGATGCAATTTCTAGTTCAGAATATCCTTGGTAGACTTAAACATGGGGGTGGGAGCTCCTGCATTCTCCTTTCACTGCCCTGGTGATGACGTTTTACACAGTATCACCTTTCATCTCTTATCCTTTCTATCATACTCTGCTGGAGCTATATAGTTAATATAATGTATGATTCATGACTTTTTACTGACTTCAGTAGGAACTAAATATAATCTTCATATTATTCTATTTATAAAATAAATGATAAAGAATAATTCAGTGAAAATAATAATGGCAAAGTTTTGAAATGTGACCTCTACAAAATTAAAAATGTAAAGTTACTAGGCTGGCATTATTTTAAAAGTTAATTTTATGCATTATTATCATGCTGTTCTTTATATATCTTCTGACAGTGAGCAATATGTCATGTTATTTCTAACATCAAACAAAAATCAAATGTACAGGTAACGTCATTCACAACATATCTTTGTTTTCCACAATCAAGAGAATTTTGCTAAGACATACAAAAATGATGAAAACATACATCAACACCTTTATGTGTTTTTGTGTGTGTATTCTTACAGGTATATGAATTTACAATATTTACATCTAAATGAGGGAGATGGAATTTTCTATGTGTTACATTCATAAAAAAAAGGTAATCAAGGTCAGACATTTTCCCTGGACTCATTCTTAAATGAACAATCACTACCTGTTATTAAATTGAATGTGAATTACCATACTTCTCCCTGTATCTCCATTTTTTTAAAAATATTTTTTGTGATGCTGAATATTAAGATAAATATTAGTGGTTGTACTACTTGTATTTATTTTTTTATGTGAAAACCATACAAAGAGCATTATTTGCTATTCATAAATATCACTGAGTCCTTCTATTAGCTTTTTCTACTTATGTCTTTGAAATATGTCTTTTTCTTTCTTAGTTTGAATCATAGTAGGAAAGTACCTTGTTCTTACTCATTAGAAACAAATTCAGGTATACAGCTAATTGTTATCTATTATGTACTCTTACCTATGTTAAGCAGGTTATTATGAAATTACCTGTGTTCCCACTCCACTGTAATATAATTTACAGGCTTGTTGATCTCTCAAGGGAGGAGGCTCATGGTATGATTTCCCATTAGTAATCAAAATTATTGGTGTTTACTGTGTTATAGCATGACACAGGTAATAAATACATTCAGTCCAAGATACCTTTTTGCCATGAAGATTTTACCCCATGAAAGAATCAATCTAACAGTTGTTTCAAATGCAAACATGAAGATGATAATCCATATTTTATTCCACAAACTACGTTAAGCACTTTTTTTTCACAGAATGTAATTTTTAAAATATGCATATTTGATGGTATAAATGCTCTGCTGCGATTGAGTAATCGAACTGGTGAAAAATTATTTTTGTAATCACAGCTGTCCCTTGTTACAAGACTAACGTAAAGCAATGATTTACCAAATAAAGATAGCTCAGGTGTCTCTACTAGATGGATATTACGTAGAAGGAATTAAAATCCTTCATATACTATCCTATACTTACTGTTCTCAGCCTTAGGCACCCAAATACAATATTAAAATCACATACCTTATGTAGGAACTTTCTGATTGAAAAATCTCAAATATTTAAAACAGCAACACTAAGACACTGAGAGACTGGATAAATAATAGTTTATAAATGATAATTTAGCATAGGATAATTTTAAAAGGCAATGATGCTTTTCCTTTTCATTTAAAGAAATAACATTAAAAACAGTTTTTTCAGTGATTAAAAATTAAAATGTAAATCAGAGCATGTAACTGCAAAATTATTCTTTCACAGCAGAAATGTTGGAACTACCATTGTAGTGAAAAGCTGAAAGATCTTCAGAGGAAGCCAAAGGAGTCTGCATCTCTTAACATGAGCTCTTCTGCAATAACAGGTCTGCCCCAGGTTGTTGCAGGGATGTTGTATTTCAGCATATGCTTCTTTAAAGTGTGATGGAATCACCCTCACACCAGCTTCTAGGGGAAAAACAGAATGTGCTGCCAAAGACCATGTTTCACAAACTTTGAGTTTTCCTCAGATGACCTTTCTCCAAGTTCTTATGTGACAAGGCTCTTGATCCATAGTATCATGAGAGGTCAAGGTGACTTTCAAGCAAGAACTAAAGCATACGGCCAAGCATATAGCAGATACATTTAACTTCAACAGTTCCAGCTGGTTTGTTTGTTGATTCTGCACCACTCAACTCTGAATTCCATTGAGACTCACTACTGTCCAGTACAATTGGAACCGGGGGGGAAGTTCGCTTTGGAAGTGTTCTAAAAACAAATCAACAGAGAAATGTCTATGCAGACATGTCTACCTGTCTATGTCGGAGGTTACCCTTTCAGAATTTTTTATAGCATCACTAGCTGCTGCAGTAGGACATGATTCACAAGATGACTGAACTTCCTCAGTTTTTCATCAAATTTCTTAAAGAAAGTAAACTTATTTACTGGTTTTTGTTTGGTTGATTGTTTTGGAGTTATAATTGCATCACAAAACCTTTCAACCAACACAACTTTATAGGACATTAAAAAAATATATGTTGAATTATTAGAAAGGGTCACTTATTTCAAGACAAGTGGGTAAAATACTCAAATAGTCACCAAGTCTCCCAGCAGAGCTTTGTTGCCCTGTTGCTTCTGTGGTATATATATATTGAGGTAAGTGGTCTGTTTTCTACCTATTGGGGAGTTACTTTCTAGAAATCTTTCTTTTGAATGCTGGAAGTATCTGATGAAGAACGATAATAATGTATCCTATGCACTTTCATGCAGATTTACCTTTTCTTCTTCCTCACTCTATTATTAAGTAACTCTTTCAGTGAATAAAAAAATAAAAATCAATTGACAAAAAACAAACAACTTTTTTCTTCTCAGGAGGACCATTCCTGAGAATGACAGACGGTTGGAGAAATTATATATACTTATTAATAGAATGAGAACTCATCAAGTGACCTTAAAACACTCAGTGCTTAGTAAATGTGCATAGTGCCTTTTGTGAGATGAGGAATTAATCTATTATGTCCACTAGAGATAATGTCAAATCTGCCAGTGACTTTAACGAGATAGAATTAAAGTCCCCAGTGAGACTTTTCACAGGTATGTACATCTTTACAGGTCTTTGTACCTCATCTTCTTCCTTAACATTTTAAAATAGATATTTAAGTGCTTTGTTTTGCTATTAATAGATATCACTAGCTGAATTTATTTTGGGGGGTTAAATGGGCGTTAAATGTGAACATACAGGTTATGATAGCCTGATAGTCTAACCTGGAGGAAGCAAAATTTCCATAGAATTAGCCTCGGCTTTGATAGTAACACTTATGTAGGAATTCACGCTGTATTCATGCTGAAAATATTCATCTGACTAGACATAATTTGAGATCTCATTATATATCTATAATCACAATTTTTAGAACATTTTATATAAAGCATCTTACAAAATTTCTCTTTCTCTAATCCTGCAACCCTTTCCTCCCTGTACTTTTTTTTCCATCCTTTCCTTCATTTGTCCATAAAGATTATGACAGTATCTCTAATTTTCTGCAATCTAATTCTTGTCTGGGTCCATTAAAGCTTAATATATTCTAGCAATAGAAAATCAAGCAAAACCCTAATTTGCATAAAACATGAAGCAGCATAAGAAAGACTTATTCTGGTGAGGATTCAGATGCTTATTGTTGACTTTTGCAACCTTAATTCTTATGGTATGATAGAAAATACTTCACCAGCTCACACATAAAAGGCAAAAGAAAGCACAGCCTCGAAAATAGCAAATGATTTTGTTGTTTCTAAGCACTACAGAAGCCAGCTCTGCTTTCGGATATGCAGGAACTATGTGTGTCTTGTAAAACCAGTGACTGTGCATGCATATGCAAGTACCACATAGGTTTTTGGGTCAGGATTTGGTTTCATTTAATGCCTTTTATATATCGAGTAGCCAAAAGGCAATTTGCAGAGCAAGAAATTAAATATTAGTGATGCAGGAAATCCTAGGTATAGAAGCATAATTTGAAAGATTCTACAATTCAGCCTTAACGGGTCATAAATGTTACAGTTACATTTGAATCCTAAATTCACTCCCATCATACAAAAAAAAAAAAAATCTACTGTTTTTACCTGGACCACTACATGGTTGTAGAAACAGTGAATGAGAACATTCTGCCTGCAGTATCAACATACCTGCGTCCAGCATTTAGAGAGCTGGAAATTGAAATACAAAATGTAAAGGCATGTAAAACACATAAGCTCATTTTATCAGGTCAGAAATGGTGTCTAAGTGGAGTTACAGAGAAAATGTACATTAATAATGCAATATGTGAAACAATAACTAGTTGTATTGCAGAACCCAGAGGGGCAAGAATATTTAGCCTTGCAAACATTAAAAGTCTCTTTCTGTTTATCTGGAAGTGCAGGAGAAGCTGCTTGTTGGTGATGAAGAGAAGGACTTATTGTTCAGGTGTCAGGAGGACCCATCAAAGATCTTACTGGGTACAGCTCTTACACTGCCAAGACAGAAATAATGAGTGAAAGTAAAAATTTTTAAAAAATTTCTAACTCTATAAGACTTTGCCTAAAATAAGAATTCTTGGTGATACTGAAAAAAATTAAGATTAATTCCAAAATTACCTATGTATCATAAGATTAATGACCAAAATGAGATGTGGTTTTTTGGTTGGTTGGTTGTTGTGTTTGTTTTTTTGTTTGTTTTATTTCTTCAGATACCAGTTTTATAAATTAATGTGGGACAAATGACAGAGGTACACAGCACACCACATTCTCTTACTCCGTAGTGTCATTTGGACCTGCAAACACACTGGGAACACAGGATCTCCAGGACAGCTGATAATATGCAGTGTGGTTTTTTTCTAAAACTGTGCAGGCAACAGTTTTGTAGTTTCCTTGGTAGAGAAGGTATGGGATCTCAATGGCTTGCGATTAGATTGTTTTCTTCAGTTTAGTAGCTTTCAGGTAGTCCTGTTTTATTATTTCTGGAAATAAAATGGTTCTATGGTCTCAAATTATGAAATAGAGATTTTTTTTTTTTCAGGACATTTCTTAACAGAATGTTCTGTTTCCTTTCCTGTTCTAGGTGTCTTCTAGATGTTTCATCTTGTCTCCAATCACATCTCAGTGTGAAGTGACAGCCTGAGGCAAAACTGTATGGAGAAGAAACCCAGGATACTTTGCAGCTCCTTTCTGCTCTTAGACACTCTTCACACACAAGCAAGGTGCAGAGTTGTTTGTGTACTGCTGGTTCTGGTGCTGATGTATCCTGGAAATTCTCCTAGTTCTATCACTGTAGACACAGCCTTTGTCTAACTGTAATTTTATTTGACAAGATAAAGCTGAAGACAAAAATGGATGAAAACTCAAAGCTATTTCTGCAATGGAATTTCTGAATGTTTGCTGTGTTTTGTCTATACTTACAACTGTCAGAAATTTCTTTAACTTTTTTCATTTCAGTACAGTCCGGACCTAATAATCTGAGAGAAAGGAGAAAAATGAGCAGTGTCTGACAGAAATTCCTTCATGCAGCATAAACACCAAGATGAACGCTATCTGCGCACCAGCTGACTCAAAAGCATTGTTCGCTGTCTTTCATAATTAATGAGGCAGTCTATTAAAAAGTGGAAAAGCAATTTATGGAATGCTCAGATTTTTCTAGACTCTGAACCACTGTTTCAAAGCAGAGTCTGTATAGGGGGCATACTCATCTTTTTAGAAACACATCAACAATGTTATGCATAAATGTTGAAGGGCTTGTTTTTTGCATTACATGTTTTCTCATAGTGTCAATGGTTAGTAGCAGAAGTTAGAGAGTTATATCTGAATTATTTCTGTTCATACCCTTCCAAATGGTGTTTTGGTTCAGTGTGCTTCTGCTCAGATGATTTACACATGTTAATATTACCAGGATTGATCTTGTCTTTGCTCATTGTATTTAGAAAGTTTTTAGCAACCTTTGTGAGATAAAACATACTCAAAGTGATGCTAATTTTTACAGGTCCCTTGAATCAGATGCAGTGACTTTAGAAGAACTAATAACCCAGTACGTAAATGAAATCAGAAACCAGACAAAGTCTCACTGACTTCATTCGCGGCAATGAGGATGAAGTAAGGATAGTTAAAAATTGGCACCCATGATACGAGATTCAGAGACAGAACTGCAAGCGTAGCAATGGGATTTTGTTATATCCAGGCATGTTTTGAAAAGATCAAATAGCAACTGTGGGCATAAAGATGCTTTATCATGAGCTTGTGAGTATAAGTTTAGGGTATTTCTTTTCTGATCCCAGACATATTACCATTCTGTCTGTTGTTACTAGTTTGACTTTTCTATTTCCACTCCACAGGGGCTGTACACTTGTTCTACTCAGAAGCTTAAGCTAAAAAGGAAATATAACTATCTGTCTGTGAAGATGTGAATGTTCTTGAAGACATGGAACACAATAAGGTACACAAACACACGCAGGAATATTGTGGGAGCAGTTCCCATGAATATTTGGAGAAGTTAAGCTGTTAGACTCTTTTGTGGACACTGTTCACTCTTGGCTAAGCAGATACCAAACTCTGGCGGGTTTTTTTAGGATAGTTAATGTAACACAACCCAGAACATAATGTAGTCTGAATGCACAGTATTTGTAGATTTTTAGTTTATATTAAATTTCCCATGCAAAGTAGCTTCAGAGCAATCATAATTCCCGATAAAATTAATTGGAGGTTCTACTTCTAGTGTCATGGATGACACATACACAGAGGGAACTATGCAAATTGTGAGACTGAAAAGCTGGACATTTTATAGTTTTGAAAAAATCAGGAAGGATATGATAGCAAGATAAAAAATAACAAGTGATTCAGAGAAGGAAAACTATAATTCATGTTTTGCTAAATTCTAAATCCAGTGGACAGGTAGCAACACTGAATGTTGGCAGACCTCAAAATGATTACATTTGGCATGTTATTACAGAAACATAATTAACCTCTCACACCCCTAGGTAGTATCAGATATTTAAAAAAAGAAGCAGCAGAGATTATGGATATATGTGGATAGAACAAAAAATTGCCATCAGCTTGTAGAGAATGTTCTAAAAACCGAAGGGTTGCTCATATTGTATGGAGGTAAACGATCCATTGGACAGAACCATAAAATCATTCTCTACAATTTTTTACTGTGCATGTGCTCTGCTTATGGGTGAGGTCCCACATTCACTGGGCTCAGTGGCAAAAATAAATTGAGTTTTAACTTGGTGCATTTAAAACAAACAAACAAACAAACAAAAAACACCAAACAAACAAACAAACCTGATTTAGATTTCATAAATCTCCCTTTGTACTCTTCTCTCTTGAGGCAGCACAGTCAGTACTGCCTAAATTCAGGAAGCCATTGATTAGATCAAATCAATGTGAAAGGAGAAAGGAAGAAAGAGAGCACAAGTATAATCTGGGGAGCTAAGAAGTTGATGCTATTTTTAAATCTTATTAAAAAACTCTAAGGCATATGTAAATTTGAGATAACACACCTCCCTGGTCACAATGTCTTGAAGGCATTTACTTAAGTAATTCATATCTAATTCCACAATTATTAATCTGGGTAGTGTATTTTCAACATTTAATACTACAAATGCTTAGGTGTTTTCAAAGTAATCTTTAATTTTGGCCATCAAAAGTAAAGCCTTGATTAAAATCTTTTTATGTGTTTCCTATGCTGTTTAGTGATAAGTCAGTCAGTCATGTTTTCTTTTTTCCTTTTAGTGTTTCAGTACTTTTGGCCACCTGTCAGCTGATCAAAATTAAAAACAGAGGATGATTAAATGACTCTCTGTGGTGCTGTTGAGGCAGCTTCATTAGTGCTTCAGTTTATGGCCACTCAGTGAGCCACACTGCTGTAACTTCTGACAGTTTATGGAAGTCGATTTGGAGGCACAGGATGTGGGGTACACAATTTTGCGCAGTTGCAAAGTTTTGATTGCATGAATTATACATGAAGTCCATTACTGTTGATGCTCACTGGTGGTAACAACACTCTGAAGGTGTAAAACGGCTTTTTCTTTGAAACAAGCAAAACCAAACCAACCAAGTACTAAATGACACATAAAGGAGGAAAATACAGAACAATAAAAACCCCCATCCATACATATCCTTTTTATTTGTCTATCTAATCACTTGATAGTTTGAAAAACAGCTGAGCGCTTTCCAGATCACTTTGCTGGTTTTCAAGTATGTTGAGATGGCAGGAAGGAGAAAGGTGATATATAGAGAAAAAAACATTCAAGGCTATGGATTTCGATTCTTGCACAGATAAAGGATTTCTCCAGCATGAACACCGCAAGCATCTCTGAAAGATCTCAATGTCGCTTTGCCAAAGATGTCTCTTCCCTAGTTGTCTGTCTGTTCTGTCACATGTAAAACTTTATTAAAGCTTTGGGGCTTTGCCTTTTTTTTTTTTTTTTTCCCCTTTGTCTGTCTGCCTTTTCAGATGATAGGAAAGAAATTTCAAAGGCAAAAAGATGAGAGATAAAGCAAAACTAGCTCTTATTTTCAGTATTCCCACTTTACTCCTATGACTTACTAATTCCTTGCTATTTTTTTCATTTTACACTAAAAGGAAAATGTTCCTTTTGGTGAAGATTTGGTGTTAATTGTTACAAAAGTATTGCTTGGTGCAGTAGGAGTCTTTAATGCTCCCTCTCACACACCACCTGAACAAATTAATTTATTGATGGCAGAGTGTTCAGAAATGGCACCAAAACAGGTATGCTCCAACACCTACACAGATGTTACTCCCATTGACATTGATGGGCAAATGGCACCCATGCAAACGATGGAAGAGTGGAACCTGTAATTATTGATATGGAAAACAAACAAAAATGATCAGGTAGTGTGAGCTCCACGAGCTTCACACAGAGGCGATGTGTGTTTCCTCTTCCTTAGCACTGGTCTGAATAAGTAAAGCTGCAGCTGTCATACTCTGGGTGGTATTTATACTTGTTTCCACTGTAAATTAAAGCAGTGTCCACTTTCAAGGATTCTTATTACTCATTCCACATGCCTAACAAGCCTTTTCTGTCTGAGGCTAGATGTAGAGCACTGCTCATGACTATTCATTGTAATGTCTTAGCAAGACATTCACAGCCTTAATGTGTCAAAAAAAATGTTCATGGGGTAATATTTGCACCTTGAAGTACTTGGGTTAGGAAAAATACATTGGCAAATTAGTATTAGGCAAATCGTATAACCTCTCAAAACTTTTTTCTGAGTTCTTAAAAACCCAGGATACGTTTTTTCTCAGTATGTTCAAAATTTCTTTTAGTGTGGCATGTTAGACCAAGTTCCACAGCTTTGCAAATAAAAGTTCTTGTGTAGTCTACTCCTTATACCTAACTTGCATTAAGAAACTTCTGAATTAATTAATCTGTGGACTTTGCATGGGGAAGCAGATTCATCTGTATTGCAATTGCTTTCCACAGGCAAATTCAGATGTATGAAAAATCATGTACCAAATATGCAGCTAGGATGCTGAGCTTCCACAGCCACCAGTACCAGATCTCCACACTGTCATGTTACCCAAGAGCACTGACCTGATTTAAATCAGACACAGGCACACAATCACATTTCTGTAGACCAGAACACATGATACAGACTACTTCTCAGAGTATTCTGACTTTACACCACTAGCATTTATCAGAAAACTTTTAATTCAACAGAAGGTTAGAACAGTGTGGAAAAATAAATATTGACCCAGCCAAAAAGTTGCGAGAACAGATTAGCCTACCAACATCTTTCGAATAAAGCTGAAAAAGAAATGCAAGCTTGTCTCACTCTGTGGCCAGATGTCTCTGCAGCATTTCTGAGCCCGCACTAAGGGACTTACATTAATATTTACCATTTACTATATTACTCAGCCTATGTCTGAGAAGACTCATAAGCATCAATTTGTACATACTACAATTTGTAAAAGTTTTGCCTAGAAAAAGCTTTCTCTTTAAGAAAAATCTTTCTGTATTTTGTCATACCAGGCAACGGGAATCTTTCATTCTTACCTCTTACTTTTTCCCTATTTATTCAGCAGTAAAGACATCAACACATTTTTATTGGCTTTTATATCAGAGTAAAGTCATGTAGGAAGTTATATGGGACTGTAAAGAAACTGGTAGTCTCTAATGCAACAGAAGTTCCTCCCTAACTAGAAGGTATAGTTATAAGCAGGTAGCTATGAAAAATGCTGGAGCAAATGTTCTGGTTTTGAAGTAAACATGCATGTTTAGGGGATAATAGCATATTTTATGTGGTGAACCCCATCCTCCCTTCCACAAAGTAATACTGCAATTCTCATTCAAAATACAGTAGATTGGACTGTCATGAGGTCAGTCACAACAAATCCATTTCAGTATGATTGCATTTTTTCTGCAGTCATATTCCTCCTGGAAATTTGGCCAGAATCAGCTGTTCCCTTGTTGGGGACACTGATGATATTGATTTTACTTTGCTTTCCTTCTCTTTCTTTCCTTCCCTCTAACCTTTTATCTTGTATATACTCAAATTCTATTTTAAACCCTTCAGGGAAACAATCTGTATCAAAACTGGTCTCTGCTGCAAAGGTACTTGCAAGGAAGCAGAGTGTCTGATACCCCTCATGTACTGAGCTAATGACCTGTATTTTTCTCAGAGCTGTAAAATTGTCTCCATTGCAAGAACTGTAGGAGTCAATGAATTAGAAAAGTCCTTCTTCAAGGGTGAAAGACAACAGCCACACTACCAGGTTATACACTGTGTTCAGAAGGCTTGAGGCAGTAAAATTCAGAGGTTACTTGCTGCAAGTTTGGTTTTAAATATACTCGACATGTGAACATGAAATCTGCAACTCTTCTCTCTCTCTGATAGTAGGAATATGCCCTCCAGAGAAGCCCAAGCTGACAGAAACCTTTGACACCTAATTACCTGGACACCTACGACACGAAGCCTCTTCTGTTTCTTAGCACAGGCAGCTTCCTCCTTGTTCTGTTCACTAGATTATTTTGGCACAAAGAAAAAGGAAATCTCATTTATCTGACATGCATTCCAGGACAAAAAGGGATCCCTCAATGTCAGGAAACTATTGTTTAGTCCTTTATTGCCTGCTTCTGTTCTTCTGCCTCCAGGTCAGGAACGTACCGATGGGAAGTAAGACTACCAAGGACACTATCACACCACGCAATAATCCAGTGACTCCAAGCAAGTAAAAAGAATAACAAATTCAGTCTCTTAAATCGGCTGTAACATTTAGCAGGCTTCGAGCCAGCTTTCAGTAATCTCAAAATGTCTTAGCTAACCAGTAGCATTGTCACTGTTTGTGTACTGACCAGCTTGACAGTGCCAAAGCTATGGTACAATATTGCTCATTGCTTTTTATTTAGCAATGTATTTCTTCTACAAGTAAAAATTTTTTAAAAAAGGAGAAAAAAGGGAGAAAAAAAGGCTTTTTTCGGTAGGAAACCTGCCATTAGAAAACTGGTTTCATCTACATAGCTTCCATTTACCATTTTTATATTGTGCAAAACCATTAATATTTCTTTTAATGCCATGGATTTTTTTTTAATGTCCATATGTAAGTGGTGGGAAAAAGAAATTCTCCATATGAACAGTAAGATAGTTAATACATCTACAGAACTATTCTAAACAGCAGCTACAGGTCATGTATATAACTGTAAATTTGTTCCCCATTACTAAGGTATTATTAGGAATCTGGCTCTGACAGGATTTGTTGAGACTCTCTGTTTTAGCTGTGCATGCGAGCTCTGAACTACTGCAGTTGTTCCATGAGAAGAGCCAAGCTGGCCTCAGTGTGTCTAGGGGAGCTGCAGCCACTGCAATGAATGTGAAGCCACCCTTACAGAGGTACAGATTGTGGCTGACTTGGACTGTGGTGTGGTATCTAGCAGATAGTATAAAGAACTTCTGGGATGGTGTGTTTGGTTTGGTTTTTTTGGTTTTGGTTTTTGTTTGGTTTTCGGTTTGGTTTGGTTTGTTTGGTGGTGGTGGTGGTGGGGTTTTTTTGGGGGGCGTGGTGGGTTTTTTTGTTGTCCTTTTTTGCTTTTTTTCCATGTGTGGAATCACTCATTAAAAATGAGCTCACCGATCTGAGATTCTGGGCAGTTAAAATTTTCAGTAAAAATAGTAGTAAATATTGAGGATGAGGTAAGGATAAGACAAGGAGGCCAGCAAAGCAGGATGAATCAAAGAATCAAACTAATATCTTCAGTCTATAAATCTCACTGAGCATAAAATCTATAATTATTGCAAGTATGAAATCATCTTAACTTAGGGAAAGAAGTAGTAGGAAGATGCTTCCACAATACCTGTAGAAAAATACTCTGCATATCTCTAGTGAGCATGAAAAGGTTAAAGATATGTGACCTTTAAATGGAATGATGAACAGACCGATACATATTTGCCTGCATACTTTGTACTGAAGTCAGTATGAAAGATGGGTTTTGCTTCATTTCAGGTTTATTTAACACCCATTTCTAGAACACAGCATTTCTTTAATCTGCTTTCTACAAGTATTGCTAATTACACACATTTGAGTCAGGCAATATTAAGAAAGTTTTTTAATGAATTGTTAAAAAAACAATGGTAGTTTCCCACTGCAAAGAGTCACAACCTTAGCACCTGTTGACATCCTTCTTCCATAGCTCTCATGGGATTCTAGTTAATCAATGACTTTCCAACCAAGACTCTCAGGTCCTTTCCTCAAAGATACTTACCCAGCCACTCAGTCAGAGTTACTTAACTGCCCTGTATTCTTGTGAGAGTTGGTCCATCCTGGGCGCAAGACTGATGTATTTCATAGGTCTCCTGTTAGCCAACACCTTCAACCTGTCTAAGTCTCTGAACAGCAGCCCTGCTCTCAAACATATAGACTGGTGTTTCAACACGGTGTCATCTGCTAACTTGATGAGAGAATGCACTTCCTTACCTCCTCCATGTCACTGATAAAGACACTAAACAGTACTAACAGGTCCCAGGAAAGACTTCCAAGGAACTCCACTTGTAACAAGCTGAGGGATTACAAACTATTGACCACTATCCTTTGAGTCAAGTTTAGTCAGTTTTTCACTCATCTTGTGATACTTCCATCTATACCATAACATCCAAACTTGGATACAAAGGTATTAGGAGAGACTATTCCTAAAACCTCACTAAAGTCAAAATACTTTCACTATCTATGACAAAGGGAAAGTCACCACTTTCCCTTCGTACACAGATCTAGTAATTGTATCATGAAAAACAACTATAAGACACATTTTTCTGTAAGTCAGTCCATGCTAATTTTTCCAGTTAACAGCTTCTTTATGCACACAAAAATGGCTTTCAGGAAGAGTTGCTTCACTAACAGAATCACAGAATCACAGAATCTTAAGGATTGGAAGGGACCTCGAAAGATCATCTAGTCCAATCCCCCTGCCAGGGCAGGAACACCTAGGTGAGGTTACACAGGAAGGCGTCCAGGCGGGTTTTGAATGTCTCCAGAGAAGGAGACTCCACAACCTCCCTGGGCAGCCTGTTCCAGTGTTCCGTCACCCTCACTGAGAAGAAGTTTCTTCTCAAATTTAAGTGGAACCTCTTGTGTTCCAGCTTGAAGCCATTACCCCTTGTCTTACTGTTGGTTGTCACTGAGAAGAGCCTGGCTCCATCCTCGTGACACCCACCCTTTATATATTTAAAAACATTGATGAGGTCACCCCTCAGTCTCCTCTTCTCCAAGCTAAAGAGACCCAGCTCCCTCAGCCTTTCCTCATAAGGGAGATGCTCCACTCCTTTAATCATCTTTGTGGCCCTGCGCTGGACTCTCTCCAGCAGTTCCCTGTCCTTCTTGAACTGAGGGACCCAGAACTGGACACAATATTCCAGATGAGGTCTCACCAGGGCAGAGTAGAGGGGAAGGAGAACCTCTCTCGACCTACTAACCACCCCCCTTCTAATACACCCCAGGATGCCGTTGGCCTTCTTGGCCACAAGGGCACAGTGCTGGCTCATGGTCATCCTGCTGTCCACCAGGACCCCCAGGTCCCTTTCCCCTACACTGCTCTCTAATGGGTCATTCCCCAACCTATACTGGAACCTGGGGTTGTTCCTGCCCAGATGCAAGACTCTACATTTCCCCTTGTTATATTTCATTAAATTTTTCCCCGCCCAACTCTCCAGCCTGTCCAGATCTCGCTGGATGGCAGCACAGCCCTCTGGCGTGTCAGCCACTCCTCCCAGCTTGGTGTCATCAGCAAACTTCCTGATAGTACACTCAATTCCCTCATCCAAGTCATTGATGAATATATTGAATAGTATTGGTCCCAGAACTGACCCTTGAGGCACTCCACTAGATACAGGCCTCCAACCAGACTCCGCCCCATTGATCACAACTCTCTGGCTTCTCTCCTTCAGCCAGTTTGCAGTCCACCTCACTACCCGATCATCCAGTCCACACTTCCTCAGTTTAGCTGTGAGGATGCTGTGGGAGACGGTGTCAAATGCTTTGCTGAAGTCAAGGTAGACCACATCCACTGCTCTGCCATCGTCAGTCCACCTTGTTACGTCTTCATAAAAGGCTATGAGGTTGGTCAAACACGACTTCCCCTTGGTGAAGCCATGTTGACTGTCCCTGATGACCCTCTTATCCTTGATATGCCTTGAGATGGCACCAAGGATAAGGTGTTCCATCACTTTCCCAGGGATGGAGGTGAGGCTGACTGGTCTATAGTTGCCCAGGTCCTCCTTCTTGCCCTTTTTGAAGACCGGAGTGAGGGTGACAAGCCCATAGTTTTTTGAATTGTCCTCACCCTTTTAAAATATGGTTAAAATATTTGTCTCCCATCCCTGTTCTCCCAGTACTCTTGTGTGAAGCCCATTTGGTCCCATGAACTTGTATGAGTCAAACTCTCTCAAAATCCCTGACCCCAACTCTCATGTGCTGCTGGTAGTTTCTCTCCTTCTTCAACTTCATCTCTAAACACAGAGGCCTGGGAGACCTTGTTGGTGAAAACCAAAGCAATGAAGGTACTGAGTACCTCATCCTCATATTTTTTCCTTTGTCACTAGATTGCTCATGTCCTTCAGCGTATAAGCATGGATCATTCCTAGTCTTGGAGGAGGTTATTCTCAAAGATCGTAGAATCATAGAATTATAGAATTACAGAACAGTTTGTGTTAGAGAGGACCTCTCTCTTAAGCTCTTCTGCCCTTCACAGCTGCATCTCACAGAATCCTATATACCATTTCTGAGCAAGCCAAAGACTATTCTAGTGAAGTTCAGGGCCTGTACTCTGCTGTTGCCTTCTTCCTTCCCTCAGGATTTTGAACTTCCCTATGTCATATACATGTTATTACCATAAACAAAGAGAAGATATAGTTAGACTAAAGCACTGCATATGGAGTTGGCTGCATACCACTTAGCTTTATACTTGTTTTGCAAAAAATGTTAATATAGCTTTATAAAGAATTAGGTGAAGAACAGAAACCATAAAATTTGGTATAAGGAAATCTTTCACAATGGGGTTCTTTTGCCCAGAGTATCTGAAGCAAGCATCCAAGGATTATTATAGAAACGTGAACTGTTGAAACGATGACACATTAGTGAAACCACAGTGTGTTCCCTTCTTCATAATGTTCTTTTAATCATTGCTCACACCTTGTGCTTAAATGTCATCTTGTCTGTTAATCTAAAATTTATCAAGAATATTCAAGTCCTCTAATTGTCATTTCTTGTGAATATTATTGAATCTAACCTTACAAGACATTCTTCCCTGGGAAGTGTGATCATAGATACATAATAGCATCAACGAATTATACATGAAAGGTGCATATGAGATCATTGGGAGTGTCAATATTGACTTTTCCCTAGGCTGTAATGGATGAGTCATTCTACCTGATCTAATGTTTTTTATCATAATTCTAACCACCACATTAATAAGACATGGCCAAATTAAAATGCTAGACAGATGTAACCTTTCCTCATAAAATATATGTATTATTAACTACATTACAAGCAGTTTTCTTCAAAGTGTCTTCGAAGCTGCTAATGATGTTGAAAGAAATAATGGATAACAAGTCAGAACATTTTCTCACTGTATTTACCAAAGTGATAGAAAAAATGCCATAGGATCAATTCAAACCACTAACAATTGTTACTTTAGCAAAACAATTAGACTTTTTTTTCTCCCTCAGGCATTTTTCCATTTCTACGGACAACATTTAAATCTTCTCAGCTGCTTAATTTTAATTCTCTGAATGCTTGTAATTGATTAGTGTCTAATTTTTTGGGGGGTAGTCTTTTCTGTACTTTTTCAGAGTAACGTCTTTCAGTGTCACTTCTCCCTCACCACATACTCATCAACATCTCTTGAAATAACCTATCATAATCCTCTTTCTAAGTTTAATTCAGAAACTGATCACTTTCAGCCAGATTGTTTTGGCTCCATGGAGCTCTATTAACTCTGATAGGGCTCTACAGAGACTTAAAAATCAAGCCATACTTTGATTACTACCAAATCAGTTCCTGGACTGAGGTTTCTTTCAGTTTCTAACTAATTGTTATTCCACTTTCCTTTTGCTGAAAACCATGAGTGAGAAGTTCTCTTTTTTCTCACTTTTTTTCCTTCAGGTAACACAATTCTTATGGCAAATGATAAACTCTTACCACAGAACAGTTGTTTATGCTGTATATGTACACGTTATTTCATTCCAGTAGCCTTTTTTCTCCTTTCATTAACTGACTTCAATATTTTGTCTAATAAGGTGCCCAAATTTATTGCTCTTTGGCATGGTCCACATTTCTAAAGCAGATAAATTTATCAACATTAATATTAGTGTAACAGATAAAACCGAAACTGTAAAACAATGAAGCATTCAAGATATAATACGATCTTGCTGAAGAGCATGAATAAACAACTTCCATTAAGTTTTAAAGGATCATTTTATTCATTCAAGCAAACAGAAAATTCTCAGTATCTAGAGTAGGTTTTAAAACCAGATTAGGCATCTGGATGTCATCTCAGTTCCTAGTCTCCTATCAAAGAAAATGGAGCTCTACCATGTAAAGTCTGAAGGACCGTAGAGTGCGATTCAGTTCACCTGAAGTTCTCTCCCTTTGCCCATATTTAGCTGTCTAGTGTCATCTGAGATTTTATTGATTATGCAAGATATCCACACAAGGCTGAGAGATAGGATACAGGAGCCATGGTAGAGCATCCCCCCTCTAGAGTGGCGGCTGAAGGGCAGGTGGGACACTCTGAGCATCTCAAGTGGCAGTAGACAGTTATGCTGTTTCTATCACAATAAATTCAGCCAGGTTTGGAAACGCTGCTGGCAGCGGAAAGCAAGTATCTGTAACAACAATCTCTTAGAACATTTCCTGCCATTAATTTGACTCATTCCAGCCAGATTAATTGATCTTGGATAATTCATGGCATGGTCTAGCTATTAAAATGGTACAGGGACCATTACAATAGACAATTCATAGGTTAAAACACAGAACATTTAACTGGCACAAACACATGCCAGTCTCTGCCAGGTGACCTCAGTGCCCAGAATCTGCCTGGGTAGATTTAATTTATTAGTATGAATGGGACATTAGGAGTTGTTTATCAGAATAAATGAGCTTTGAATGTATTGGCAAATCCTCTGGTGATTATAATCCAGTCTTAGATGTTTACTCCATGTCTAGTTACTTCTACGTAGACACTCAAATTTATATTTCTTACTCCTGAAGAGCTGAAGTCCTACTTCATGTCCAAGTCTGGATATCATTCTCACAATGTATGTGGCCAAGGTACTCCAGCTGACCCACACTTTTTCTTTGACATCTTATGAAAAATGTAGTATGCAGGTGTACTCCTTTTCGTGGACAGCCATGGTCAGATGGCCGACTCCTTGATCAGGTAACTACATACATAAGAGTCCTACACACTTAAAAAGTGAATTCTTAAATCAGACACATTCTGTTGACTTATTCTTGGAAACTTCAATGACAGACTACTTTACTTTCAAATGGCTATGCATTTTTTACTTCTCATGCATTTACATCCTAGCTGTTAAATGACAGTAATCAACATTCATTACTGACCTGTGATATTTCATTGGTGAAGTATGGTATTCATATTCTTGCACGCTAATCAGGGAAACCCGGTTTATCTTCTCTTCTTTCTCTTCCTCATTTTCACTAGTCAACAAATACAAACAAGATACAACTCCACAAGAACAGGTTTTGCTTTCCAGGAAACATGCAGCATTGAAATAGTATTTAGTGTTCCTTAAACCCTTTGAAACTTAGCAAGCAGAGCTCAGTGACACCCATAAAGTTATTGGCTGTGTGCAAGACTCCCAGAAAGCTGCACGTTATTAATCATCCTGAAATTCAGCAATGAGGAGGTAGTGAACCATTCTTATAATCAGTTGTGAAGAGTGTTTGTGTGCTGTCTAATTATGAGACATAATAACGTTACTATGTAAATCAAAAGTCCATAATATTAATGAAAAATCCCAGAACTTATGAATAATAATTAGAAATTTAATTAACAATATAATGTACCTATTAATATTATTCATACTTATATCTGTAATAATGTAGAAGCTTTAAAGCTTACATATATTGTAACAGTAGTGGATGACAAACATTCAGCTAACATATATAGCCATTCAAAAAGCTATATGGTCTCTGGAGAACTTTGTTATTTTATTTATTTTCTTTATTATTTCTACTAAAAAGAGTTCTGAAATACAATATTTACAAATTAATTTCTAAAGTTAGAGCTTTGGGGCTATTTGTGAAAATCAAATGCCTCAAGACCAAAAGTAGTTTGATTGTTTAGAATAGATTTTAACATTTAATAGAAAAAAAGCAGCATGAAGGCTAATACACAGGAAAAAAAGACACATGGATATCAGGTTTTAGTTCCATACAATATCTACTTAAAATGAACTGCCATATATTAACACACAGTCACCTTGATCTTAACGCAGGAAAATCTTACTTTCAGTTAAGCCTCAACACATTTATAAGTCAATTCTAATTATTCCTGTTCTTCTAAATATGATCTGCAATTACAAGATAAACCTACCTATGGAGATTCATTAAACCTCAGAATTTTTGAACTTCAGCTTCAATGATTTTCATTTAAGCAGACCCCTACAGCCACTGACATAGTTTTCTTCCCTGTTCCTTGAGTTTACTTAGCTCACAAAACTCTGATGGCAATGTTTCGACACAGTATTTGTGACTTAACTCTGGTTCTCCTCCCTAGCCTTTTTTCTTTTTTTTTCAGAGAGCTGTGTATACGTATGTCCAATAACGTTCGGGATTAGCAGAGAGGTATCCAAGTGAGGGCAAAGTTGTGCCTTTCGAGGTGTCGTGGCTTAGGCCCTCGTGTAAATATACAGTCAGGGAGACACTCACAATCTTCCCTGCTCTCTTGGATCCAGAATCTATAGTGACTGGTAATTCTGCTTGCTGATCACCTACACACAGTACCACTGATTCATAGAAAAATGTAGGTTGGAAGCTACCTCAGAAGGTCACCTAATGCAACTTTTTCTTAAAGCCAAGGCAACACAGATCAGGTTGCTCAAGGCCACACCAAGTGAAGTTTTGGGTTTCTCCAAGGAAGGAGATTCCACAGGCTCTCTAGGCAACACCTTCCAGGGTTTGGCCAATCATTCAGTGATGTATTTTTTTTTTCTGATACCTAATCAGAATTTCCCATGATGCAACTTCTTGACCCTCATTATATTACTATGCACCTCCCATCAGAGAGTGGTAGCCAGCAATTAGATTTCCCCTAAACCTTCTCCTCTTCAGGCTGAATAAACTTGGAAATTCATGCCAGCTCTTTCCCACTATCTTCTTGTCCTCCTTGTATTCAGAACTAGGTCCCCTCAATCTCCATCAGCTTGTGGGAAAAAAACTGCAAAATTTGCTCTCGACAGCAGTTTGAACTGCAGGTCTTCCTTATAAGAACATTTCAGATCCTTTCTGAGGTGAAATTGCAATACTGCACTTGTCAAAATGATGCTTTTCCTAAGAGGTCTTTGAGACTTTGACTCTGGTTCCAGTCACGGATCTAAAGAGAGTCAAAGAACATAAAGAGTTGGTAAGGTTACCAAAAGTTTTCTTAAAAAATAAATTAGAACTCATTTATCAGGTCCAAAACCAGTAAGCTTTTCTCTCTAGGACAATGAGTGGATGATATTGTCCAGTAACTATGAACCTATAAAAGCTGTTAACCCTTCCATCACATGTCTTTTAGAATTTTTCAAATGCGTCTTCAAGTATAGTCAGGAGAAGGAGGTGATCACTGCTGGGCTGGTCAATGGTGCCCTTATCCTGAACAGTCCCATTGCAGTTAAACACTGAGTGTCTGACTATGTAGTGGAATGAGGAGTCTAAATTTGGAGGACTGTGGGAAAGGAAGTAATTAAAAAAGAGGTTCTCCTTCACAATGACCTTGTTTTAATGTTCTCCACGCCATTCACCTTCCATAGCTGATCAGCCAAATCCATTTATCATTATAATTAGGCAGCATCTTGCCAGTTCAATCAGGCTCAATTACTTTAGGCCTCATTAGTGACTGACATACTATAACAAGTGCATCTTTGAATGAGCAAGGTCAGATAAAGAAAGCACAGTATGCAGCCAGCAAACACATTTATAGACCGTGACAATACAATGCTTTGGACATTGAACAACTTTGTATTCCCCCTTTTAAGAAGGCAGGAAGATAATGAAGCTAAAAGTAACCTTGCTTAGATTGCATTATTGCAGCTCCTGCAAGTTCTACCAACTCTGCATCTGAGCAGAAGTGGCAAGAGAAAAAACTTCAAACGGCTCAGGAAAAACTTTGGGGCTATTAGCAGCTCTCAGTGTAAGTTCCAGGTTCTGGAGAATGACAACTTATCTAATGCGTCAGAGAAGAACAAGAACTTCAAAACTGTGCAAGTGAGGAAACCGGTTATTGAGACTGCAGTACTACAAATCCTTCTACATTAGTGACAGCAGCAAATGGTTCTACTTGTAAAATATGGTGGAATGTAAAGCAAACTGCTTGGCTTTTACAATAATGAGTATTCTAGACTTTAAAATAGTCATTAAAGTTAGAGGAAGGCAAGTTTGAAGATATTATTGTTCTCTATAAGTGTCTTGAAAAGTAACCTCCACAGATGAAGAAGTGTATTCTAAGTTAAACATATATATATATGTAATTTACACGTGTATGCATATATATATGGCATGACATTAAAGAAAAAAAAGACACATTTATGAACTAGAAATTAGAATCTCTTTCACACAGGGAAGTGGTGGTCTGTAGCTATTTTCCAGTATGAATAGCAGAGTAACAGATCTACATTAAAGACGATATTTGAAACGTTTATAAAGTTTTTCTATCATATTGGTCTCACAGAACAGGTAACATAAATCATGAGTTTATTGGTGTGTTCCAGCTATATATCAATAGCTATACCAGTGCCCTTGCTCTCTAATGGAGATGATGGAATAACATCTGTCACTATTCCATAACTAGCCATCAGAAAAACTGAAAATGGAGTTTTAGATGGCAAGAGGTTTCTTTTTATCTAAACTACTTCCCTGCAAAAGTCTATTGTTTGCATATTTGGTCACGGTCATTCCTTAGCAGACAGTCATAATTCTAAATCTTTTTTTTTTTTCCCTCCAGAACACCTAAACAAAACTTATATTAGTGCTGTTATTTTATCCACAGTCATGATTCTTGGAGATGAAATTCATTTTTCCTTTTGCTGAGAAGATGATACTAAAAAACAGATGTAAATTATGATCAGTATTGTGTTAGTATTAATTTTTATTCTGGACTATTTTCTTAGAATTTTTTGAAGTCTCTTACATGAAATAGGCACAAAAGAACTTAAAAAGAATACATGCTCTGGTTTTCTCGGATATTCTTTTACAATCTTTTAAATTCTGGTAAACTTTGTTTCAAACATCACCTATATTTTTGGGTTATATTTTTTGGATTTTGCATTAATGTATCAAGTTCTTCTGTAGTCAGAATATTTAAGAGGTGTATGAAAAATACCCCAAATCCACACAGAATATTCTGGAATATTATGCATTAGAAAAAGAAAATAATATCTGCAGTGAAGTGATCAGTATGCATCCAAAAGTACAGAATTTGATTATCTTAACAGATACGTTCTGGGTCATTATTATCAGGTTCCCTAATATTCCTCTACACAATGTCTGAGTACATTATACCCAGAAATATTTAATTTCATAAGCTGGCAGTGTGCTATGTGAAGTGTTTCTTTCATTTATTCTTATCTAATTTTTCAGTTATTTATTTATTTTCCCAGGCAACTATTAACCATAATAACTGAGTATTAAAAACCAGAAATAACAACATCCCACTCTTCCTTTCCTCCCCACTTGAAGATGAATCAGCTGAACTGTTTTGTATGTTCTTGAAAACTTCACTGAGTGAGAGTTAATCAAAGGGGAGAGTTTTGTGAGTCAGAAAGTGGTTCAGACTGTGGTTATTCTCATCTCTTGCAGAAGTGAGTTCTCCAGCCTAGGCTGAGATCTTACAAAAATTCCAGCTCAGATATTCATGAGATAGGGAGATTAGAGGATGATCTCACACCCCACAGCCAGTGTCATTGCATTTGTCCTTTAATTGGTTTTGATCAGGAACAAAATATGACATATACAGTACTCTGAGGTAGTGCTATTCTGCACAATGCGGACAAATAGGTTGTTTCTACAATGACTGATGGAACAGGCATTACAAACCACAACATCTTCTACTCCTAACACAGAGTTTGCCATTGTCACCTTTTTGAAAAGAAATGCAGATATTTACATAAACAGTAGAAAAAACCCAAGCCACCAAAATTTTTACAAAACAAAGTATTCACTACATTTTTCTACCCTTGGAGAGAGAATGCAAAATAATTTTGTGGCAAGTATTATATATGTCAATAAAGGAACTCCTGGGAAATGTTCAGATAGTACAGAGGTGAACACGATGGAGACGTAGCACATCAGGTTAAAGAAGGAGGGAGGCCCCATCTTGAATACTGTGCTTAGTTTTGGGCCCCTCACTATAGAAAAGACATTGAGGTACTAGAGAGAGTTCAGAGGAGGGTGACGAAGCTGGTGAGGGGCCTGGAGCACAAGTCTGATGAAGAGTGGCTGATGGAACTGGGGCTGTTTAGCCTGGAGACAAGGAGGCTGAGGGGAGACCTTATCACTTTCTACAACTACCTGAAAGGAGGTTGTAGCATGGAGAGTGTTGGTCTCTTCTCCCAAGTAGCAAGTGATAGGACAAGAGGAAATGGCCTCAAGTTGCACAAGGGGAGGTTCAGATTGGATATTAGGAAAAAATTATTCACAGAAAGGGTTGTGAAGCAGTGGAACAGGTTGCCCAGGGAAGTGGCTGAGTCACCATCCCTGGAGGTGTTTAATAGGTGTATAGATGAGGTTCTCAGGGACATGGTTTAGTGCTAGAGTTAGGTTATGGTTAGACTCAATCATTTTGAGAGTCTCTTCCAACCGAAATGATTCTACGATTCTTGCAAAATTATGAAGGCAAAGATTTGGTGAGTATATAAGCACTCACAACAGCTCATAACTCATAACAGAGTTAGGGTTCTTCAGCCTGGAGAAGAGAAGGCTCCAGAGACACCTTATTGTGGCCTTTCAGTATGTAAAGAGGGCTTATAAGAAAGATGGAGACAGACTTTTTACCAGCACCTGTAGTGATAGGACAAGGGGCAGCAGTTTAAAACTGGAAGAGGGTAGATTATATTGGATGAAAGGAAGAAATTTCTTTACAATGAGGTTGGTGAGACACTGGAATAGGCTGTCCAGAGAATATGTGGATGCCTCATCCCTGGAAGTGTTCGAGGTCAAGTTGGATGGCACTTGGGGCAACCTATTCTAGTGGAAGGTATCTCTGCCCAGGGTAGGGGGTTGGAACTACATGATCTTTAAGATCTCTTGCAACCCAAACCATTTTATGATTCGATGGTTACAGGATTCCTTGCTCACTGCGGCCTCTTCCAAAGAGGGTGCGTGTGTTTGGTGATTGCATGATGTTTCAGTGCTGTAGAAAGGGCTCTCTCTGCACTGTGTTCTGGTCCATACCTCCTTAAAAAGCACTCAGGAATATGGCAACTGACAAATCATATTTATAGTAATTACTTTCTTTACTTTTTTTCTTAAATATTCTTGAGGACCTTACGTGAAAACAGGGAAAGCGTCTTCTATGGCTATCAATAAGATTTCTAGAAATGAGGATGAGGTTCTTACAAACTGATCCAGCAATGTTTTGTATGAATCTATGAAAATGTGAATGAAAAAGTAAGATTTGGATAACCCTAGGGCAAATCACAGCAGCAGCACAATAGAAATGAGCTTGGCGTACATTTCAAATTGCGAAAAAAATATTAGATTGTATACAGAAAGGTCAATATTAAAAAGTGAAAAATATGACCCCCCACTCATCCATTGCACATTACTACTTTAGAGGTGATGCTAGCTTGCTTTTTCAAATGTGGATATCTGTCAGGATTCAGAGTTTTCTGAAACTATGGCAGTGTGATTTACAGGGATTAACATGCTCATGTCACCAAACCCTTGCTCAGATCATTGAATTGCCCTTATCAAAGAAGGCATCAAGAATTTATGTTTGGGAAGTTTCTGCATGCCCTTTATTATCTCTAATTGCTCAGGTAAAACAGAGGTCAAATTCATAGGCTCTGAACTGTTGCCACCAATGATTCTATTTGTCTGGTGTAAATGAGATAGACTTCTAGAAACTGGGCATTTAATATACCTTGTGTTTTATGAAATGAAAGGTCATAGGTGGACATGGGTGAATTGTTTTATGAAAAGAGATCATAGTTCTTTAGAGCAAGGGATGCTTTGTTCTTTCAGAGGCGGTCTTGGTTTACAAAGCTGTGAGAGGTATGAACTTTATGTTTACCTGATATTGTTTGCATTGCACTTTTCTCTCCTATCACAGCTCACAGTTACATTCTACATTGCTTCTTACCACACATGCCTGAGGTTCTTTATTTCATAATTTCCCATTGATGTATTGATTTTTCCTCTCCCCATATGCTGCATGCTATAGATAGAGTACAAGATAAAATTTGAGATTCTAAGTGAAATGAATTTAGTAGTTGTAGCTCAATCCCCAGCCAACAGCAGATAAAAACATATGCAACGCTGCTCAATTGACACAGTTTCTTTCATCTGTGCTGAGGAAATGCACTGGAACACATCCAACACTGACACTAAATTGATTTGCACCCTTGAGATGCTGGCTACTCCTGTCAGAATTGAGTTTTTTGACAGATGGCAGGCAGCGTGAAGAAACTTTCTGTGGAATTGCTTATATGTTACCCAGATATGGGTAAAAAATCAAATAGGGGTAGGGTGGTGGAAGGAAGGCTGAATAGCTGGGTTTATTATGACTTCAGGTTTCTTCACTTCCCAACAAAATTTCTGGTTGTCCAAATAAAACAATGTTCCAACTTTTATTTTGAGATATTTCTTATTTTTCTTTTTTATAGTGTGGTTGCACATCTTTTTTTACAAGGATAAATTAAAAATTATGACTGACATACAGAGATTAAAGTGTACATTTGCAGGCAGAGAAATTTTTGTACTCTTCAACCACGAAAATCCTCAAAAATTGGAAATAGTGTAGGAGTATGTTCTCTAGTATTAAGAGGTAACAACAAAACAATAGACATTAAATGTTCTGCTTCTGATTTTAAAATCAACTCTTGGGTTTTGTGGAAAATCTTTTGTCTCAGGGTGACTAGGGATGGTATCTCTTACCCAGTTTCTAATCACAGCCTGAAGACTAATGTTCCAAATTTCTTTCTTACCTTTGACATAGATGTCATGTTTCATATTCACACGCAGATTGCATAATCCAAGAGCTAGTCTTAAAAGTGACAAGAGTAAAATGATTCATAAACATTGTCTTTTATCTAATTTTTGCTGTTAAAAAGAGATCTATGAGACCATTTCATTTCCCTATAGTGCTACTGACTGTGATATCAAATCAAATTCTGAAGCCCGTTATTAAACTTATTTTAGATTTCAGCTAGCAAAATGGCACACCAAAAGCAAGGTGTTAAAAGGCAAGTAAATGTGACAATTGTGAGGAAGGGCTATGAAATATTTTGCTGATATTTGGAAGGAGCAGTCTAAATTTTCTGCTGGCTTTATTTTGCTTATACTGGTGGTTAATGGGGATATGAGAAGAAACATCCTGACCTCACCTGTTTACCTCCCAAATATATTTTCTGTTTTAAAAAGAGTTAGACCAAGCTCAGAGGCTGCAAGAACAGAGGAACAACTAGATACTCAAGAAAAAGAGGATGTATTGGCAAGAGAGAGAGAGAAATAGGGCACAAAGGGAAAAGAGAAAAAGAAGAATGAAAGAAGGAAGGAATAATGAAATATGACAACCATGAGAGAGGTTTGTCCATCCCCTTAGGTGTAATAATGTTGATAAATTTCATACATTCAAATAATGTGCTTGTTAAGCATCAAGATCTAGGGACAGATGGGATGAAGGGGCGAGACAGAAACCTTTGAAATAGAGATCATATAACATATATATATATATATGGAATACTGTCAACCCCGTTATTTATTTTTGTTAATGCTGATGGAAATCATACAGGGAAATAGGTTGGCAAGACCAACTACTCTGCCTCCTGGGCAGCTTTCCTGACAGCTAGCTGCCTGATGAGTAGACTGCCAATCTTTCCAGGACATCTGATTTCCCAGCTGTTCACCTGGTGAGCTGCTGGCCTCCCAGGCTCTCCAACTGGCTGCTCCACAAGCTCTCCAGCTGGTATGGGGGTTACCTGGTGTCAGAAATCAAACTCTCTTGCTGGAGTCTGCACTGGCTGGGGTCTGCGAGCATATTTATTTTGGAAACTCTGAAATGTTCCCACTGTTTTATCAGCCTGGACAATATCAATATTTCACCACTCTCAAAATCTGTCAAAATTTGCAGTGCCACAATGACAACCCTAGATTTGTTGTTGCCGCCATGCTTGTTTCCCTTTACCAAATTGCTATTTTTTGTCCCAAATCAGGATGAAGGAAAAATAAAAACGGTGTGGATTTCTTGTCAGATAGTGATACCATTTCTTTACCATGTCAGTGGTAGAAAGATTTCTTGATTTCACAAAATGGAGAAAATCAGAAGCATATTGAGAATTGCTTCTTTGAGAATTGCTTCATTGAACTGTTTGTTCAATTTTTGTTTTTGAATGGTTGGGGGGTTTTGTTGTTGTTAGTAAAAAAATGAAATCATAGTCTTATTATGTGAAATTAGCATAAAGTAGCCCTAAAAATCTCATATCTACAGGAAAGAGGTGTAAAACTGCCTTGGAGAGTACCTTTTAATCCTGTTGGGTATATGACAAAGAAAGCTCGTGTTTTTTTCAGAGGTAGCTCTTTATATTTCAGATCATTTGCTGTTTTAGATCAATGTCTGACTGTCTAGGAGTTGCATTGGGCACCTCTCCTGCTGCTGAAAGAATTCAGAACAGACTCAGAGGGGGTGAGATCACTAAATGCTGAATTAGCTCATATTTTTTGCAGAACTTTAAGGTTTGCATAGACACCCTCCTCAGAGTGATAGTTCGTATTGATTTCTGAGCAAAAAGGGCAGCTACAAATGAGAAAATACATGGCAAGGCTTTACTGGAGTAATGAGTTCTAGTTTAAAAAGGAAAAGTTGTCTAACTATGGACGTATAGAGGCATACTGAAGCATGCCAGGATATGCAAGACACCTCAAGGGAGCTGACCTAATGACACATGTATGTATGTTCCCATATCCTTCAGAAGCAACAGAAAGGTAGACAGGACTTCTTCATAAGAATAGATGTCTAACTATGTCTAGGGAACTGAATTCTGCCAGAATGCTATTTATCTGAATTCTTAGCTCAAACATTTTCTTCTTGTTCTGTCATTCTATCTGAATCCTAAAAAATATGTAAGTTTATGCTGCTCAGATCAGAAACATAGTGCTTCCTCTCTTAAAACCATGGTACAATATGTTATAATCCTATATTCCCAAACATTCATCTACAGAAATTAAACTGAATATTCCCATATGAACTCACAAATCACTAAATGTAAAAGAGAAAATTAGTAAGACACGAGAAAGGTATGGAAATCTTCATAATGGCTGCAATTAAGTTTACCCTTCACTGTGGGAAGCATTGCTCCCAGTTACATGTTGACTTCTGGAGCCCCCTGTCCTCATAAAAGAGAGGCGTTTCTCAAAATGGAACGATAAACTCAGTTTAACTAGCACTGATATGAATACATTCTGTTTGGATTTTTGCATTGATACACTGTGTGCAAACACTAGAACCAACAAGCAAGGCCTGAAAGCTTTAGCATCAAAGGAAGACTAAGAAGGCAAAAGTTGTGATGTGTTTATAGTTAGCCAGTACATTTCGACATGCTTTTCCTCCAGCCTCAGTAAGCATTGATCACAAAACAGGTGGTTCATCTACTCAGGTTTTGGAACTCACTAAAAAGAGTGAGACAAGCCTCAGCAGTTTTGGGATAGGAAAGCCCAGCTTGAAGTGAATCTTCAGTCACATTAGTGCTACGTTTATTAATGGGTTAATAAGGAGAGTTTCAGTTTGTACTGTGCTGTGTGTTTTAGAAGGTTAGGAAAGGCACTTGCTTGCATGAAAGGAGAAAGGCTGTCCTTGTAAATAAAGCACAGTGTTTTCATCCATCACTACAATGCATTTCCCTACAGAAAGGTCTGGAGTGCCTTGTGTGAGCACAAACGGATATTACGCAGTAGCATACAATAGGGGAGTTAATATCTATGATGACAGCTTTCTGTATAATGGCAGTTGCCTTAAGGTAGTGTGTGTATGTGCGTATATATAAAAATATATATCAAATAATTGAATTGATAATTTCAAAACCACTCTATTTAAGTCTTGACTGGAACATTTCCTGAACTCAAAAGTAGTTAAACATCTACAAGGCAGAAAAGGTTTGCACTTAGCCAACACAGACACTGAGGTGCAGCAATTATGAGTTAAGGAGGTGAGAAGCTTCGGTACCTGACTGTGAACAGGTACTTTGGACAAAGTCCTCTGAAAGGACGGAAAATTGTCTGAGACCTTTTTTCTGAATAAGAACAGATTTTCTCATTTTCTTCATGAATATACATGCGTGCTTCATTTTAATAACGTCTCCATGAGTACTTGGGCAACAATTTTTTTTTTGTTATTACAACTTCTGAGCATTCCATTTCTGAGTTGAAAAAGTATCAGGCAGGGAAACAATTTGCTTTGTAACAATTTACATTTAAATTAATTTACAACAAATGTCCTTTGTGTGTGCAAGAGATTTCAGTAACTGATGACATTCTATTGTAAAAGAACACACAGCAAGTAGCTGTCTCATGATACCCAAGCTGAATCATAGGCGAATGGTTATGAATATTCGTTAATTGCTCTGCCAGTTTGAAATACCATTTTACAAGAGTCTAAGCAGCTGCAGTATCTACCTGAGTCCCAGGAAGTTGATAAGAGCAAGCACTTTGCTGAACTGGAAAACATGAATATCGGTATTAAAAGCAGGGCAATATATGGCACAATATTACATCCCTTTGATTGCACAATTGAGGAAAAAGAACTTTCATTAAAACCAATAAGTGTTTTGGGTACTGAGAACACTGAAAGACCTTTAGACAATTCAATTTATCTTGTCCTGGCTCACTGGTTACAAAGTGTTAAAATATACAATTGTTACTTTGACCACTATGTCCTTAATATGTTTTTAAAATTATTTTAATTAAAATGTCTTTGTGTAGCAAATATTTTGGCCAACAGGAGTGCTTCCATTTTTTTTTTTTAGCTTGCCTATGGCTTCTGTTGTGACTGAGTTTCTGCGTGCGTGTATTTTAATTTTTCTTCCTGTATAACAGTACATGGGTTTTTGTCATAGAACATGGAGGGGAAGGGGAAGCTGTGGAATTGATTATGTTGAGCGAAGAAGGGGACTTGAAGGAACAGCCAAGAAATAAATGAAAATGGAATGAGGCTACAGAAAAAGTGGCTATGGTGAGAGGTGTTGCGGGAGACAAAAGTGGACTCACCTAGATTGATTATGTGTAATGGACTGTGAACGGTTGTGAGGAAAGTAAGAACATGAAGTAATGCCAGGTGAAAGTCAGAAAGAAAGTATGGAACAGATGAGGGCAGAAAACTGAAGAAAAAAAAAAAAGAAAAAGGACTGGGAGAAAACCAATATAATCTTGAGGAAGGTGAGGAATCTCATTGCATTGTTTGGCTATAGGGAATACTTCTCAGAGCAGCTGAGATCAAGAAAGAATTGGGAAGCAAGAATTATCTTAAAATATTACACAGCTAAAAACCAAAGGGCTTTCATAAAGAATTAAAGATATAGTATTTTTACTTTGTTCACCTGGCAGTCCTCAAACTTTATGAGAATTAACTAATTAGAACAAATCTCTATTAATGCAGAGAGCTATCAATCCATGTAGTATTTTTTTGGAGAAGGCAAATTCACCATCTTTAAAACTGCTTTTATGATTTTTGAAGATATATTAATAAAATACCATACGAGCAGTGGTGGATTTACAACAGAAGATTAATCATGGCGATGAAAGATCTCCATAGCCTCTCAGAGGGTACTCTGAAGCTGCTTCAGGGCTAGTCCTGCTTTCCATGAAGGCAACAAATCTGCAAGCAGAATTTCAGGCACAGAAGTAGACTATTTTCCACAGACCATGCTCTCCAGCTGCACCCAAACGTGGTTCTAGTATGGCAGTGGGCAGCTCTCTTCAATTCTAGGTGGGTTCAGAAGGGCTTTCTGTTACGGGTTTCTTCTTGAGGTCACTCAGGGCAAAGTCGAGACAGCCTGATCTGGGATCACTCCTTGTGACTTCAAACCCAGAGTATAATATAATAACACTGAAGACGGGGGGATATATTTTTGGTTCATGAGATGCCATGTGGCTTTCTGAGTGGATGAATGCATTTTGTAGTGGAAAGATTCTCAGCCACCTGGAAGGTGGTTCAGATGTGTGTCATCCAATATAATCTGGCAGAGCTGGCCATTGCCAGTAACCCAGTGGTACATTTTTTTGATAATTGATTGATTTTTTTACATATACCAGTATTTTATTCTCTCAAAAGCCTGCAACACTGGGATGAGGAAGAAATTTTTTACAATGGGGGTGATAAAACAATGGAACAGGTTGCTCAGAGAGGTGGTAGATGCCCCATCCCTGGAAACATTCAAGACCAGGCTGGATGGGGTTCTCTGCAACCTGATGTAGCTGTCTTATTGCAGTGGGGTTGTACTAGATGACCTTTAAAGGTTCCTTCTAACTCAGACTATTCTATGATTCTATGAGGTACTAAGAACCTGCCTGGCAGAAAACAGCATCTGTGAAAATATATAACCTTAAAATATGTATAAAATGATTTTTCTGTACTCTTACATAAAAAAATCAATTACTTGGATCTCAAACACCAGCTAAAGAGGACTTGGCAGTCAGCTCAGTCAAGCTATGATCATTTACCTATAATTCAAACATTAATGACATATGCAAAGATTGTAATGCTCATTTTCTGTTTACATATGGCATTCGCGCTTGTCATTTGTACCATTCTCCTTTTCCCTAAGTCACAGTCTCCTCCTTCAAAGCGACATGGCCTTGTCCAAACTACTGGTTCTAAATGGTCATTAGTATACAAACATGCTAACACAGCCTAAATGACTGTGAGACTGGTTGTTGCTAATCTAGGCATAGCCAGACAGTATCATTCAGGGACCCAACTGGACCAGACTCTTATCACATACAGAAAAGTATTGAACAAACAGAAGCTCCATACCTTAAAGAGTTCACAGTTTTCACATGTGATTATATGAGTAAAATACCTCAGGACAGCCTAAAATCTGCCTTATTGCATGTCAAGTGTTCTTCAGGAAACTCCAAATAAAGTTATGTGAGAAAAATGCACACTTGTAGACGCTGAAAAGTGCTAAGGTCCACAGGCTAGCTGTCTCACCACGGCCTGCTTCTGTTCTCGCAAGTGAAGACAGGAAGTTACATTTAAATAAAATAGGTAGATAGATCCATAGATGTAAATAGAAATGATACAGTGCTGGTCACCACAATAAGCTATGGTCCCAGTTGGTGCACCTGACCATTCCATTTCATTTCTTTAGAAAAAAGAAAATCAGAAAAAAGGTAGAATTGTAGGGAAGTTTCTATCTACATAAGGCAATTATCTCCTAAGTCTGAGAGAAAGCACATTTGGGACTGCCAAAGATGCTTAATTTAAAACATAACATGAAGGCAAAGAGTTTCAGTGTCATTGACCAACCAAAGAGACAAATGTCTTAACAACTTTGAAATTGATAAGTAAGCCTACTGAAAGGCTTAAAATTAATTGATAATAAATGATAGTACAATTAAATGATGTGTAATATATAAGGCACAGTCAGATGCATGTAGAGATACACATGACAAGACATGAAGTTTTTAAAATGCCAATCTTGTACTTGGTAATGTATATATAGTTCTCCTAGATTTTTGGCAAAAGACACATATCTGAAGATAGAATTCAGCTACAATTTCTGCAGCACCTCACAAGCCCATATTTTGTAGTTCTTCTGAATGCCATCGTACATTCTAAAAAGATTTTTTCTTACCCTGTACATAAAATTCTGCAAAAGATAGAATCTGAAATATTTACATTTATTTTGGAATGCTTTTCACACTGAAGTTGTCACAGGGTCCCATTTATATGTTCTCACTGCATGTCTAGATTATTGGGCTTGTCTAATTCCATACATGCATGTTCCAGACTATACTGCATACTAAACAGAATTGTACTCAAAAAAAATCACAGTTTTAGCTCCATCAAAGTGGGATTCTTGGGACTTTTTCCTTGATAGTTTGATTTTTGCTCATCACTTGTTCATTAAAAAAATGTTTTATGTGTAACAGCTGGAGTTGCCTCTATGAAACTTTTTTATTTACAGAACGGAAAGGGAAAGGAGTCTGGGGAAATTGCATGGATGACCACAACCCTAAGTCCTGAAGTCAAGGGTATAAAGAATAAATATTTCTCTATAGCAAATATTTTTTTCTAAGACTATATACACAGTCATTTCCATCAGGTCATTTTTTTTTTTTTAATTAGTAACTCTGTATTAAACATTAGCTTGAAAGTCTTTTGATGATGTACCCCAAGGAACACGTATCTCCAAAGTGAGTATTAAAATATACGGTATGCATATGAGACTGTAGCAAGAAATTTTTGTCCTATTTTTACATGACTGCAAGCTACAGATTTTAAAGTGAAAACCAGAATTGAGGCAGGATTGCATGTAGGCATTGGGCCAAAACTGAACTGTGAAGATTTAAACTCTTGTGTAGGCTGCAAGATTACTTTCTTCTCTTGATGGAGTGATTTTAGGACTTGATGTTTTCCCCTCACTGTTACCATAATCTTTATTTCAAGAGTCGATAAATATATTGAGATAGTACTTACTCTAGCATTCTTATCATTGTAAAGGATTTCTAACGTTAATAGAATATCACACCGCAATACTGATCAGCTGAGAGTTCAGATTTACATTTGCCTTTTCACAGGATTTTGTCCTGTTTTCGTTTACCATTTTCTTCCCTTCTGTTCTGGGAGATACTTTTTCAGGTCAACTGTCAGTCACATGCAGGTCATCACCAGAAAACAGAAATAAAAATTCAAACCCAATGACTGTGCTAGAATTGAGCAGCAAGTAATTATATCTTGCATCATGAGATCTTCACATAAAAATTGGTGTTCTGGTGGTTATTTCTGTACTTAACATCTAGAATTCCATTGAAGTTAATTATTAAGAAAGAGACGTAATCGAAGGATGTGAGTGTAAGCACAGGTTAACACTTCTTATTTATCCTTCTTGTGATGGCCATGAACTCTACATTTGTTAGTTCTATGTATAAACCTATTCACTTAACTGCATATGTAAATAAGCTCTTTATTTTGGTCTAAAAACATGCTATCAACCCAAAAGTTACCTTCTCTTTTGAAGATACTGCTTAAGCAAACAAAATGAGGAGAAACCCATTATTTAAGTATAGTACCTATTTATAACAAGTTCAGTAATCTCTAAAATATTTAAATAGAGAAAAAAAACACTTAAATTGCACTGAGTAGGATATTATATCAACTAGTTGCATCATTTAGTGTGTGTGAAATAGAAGCAGAAACTGTTAACAGAAATTCCTACTAGTAAGGTACCATGTGCAGAATTCATTAGGGACTCACCTGAGTTTCTAGCAGGGGATGCCTATGACTGTAGATTTACTTTGACAGCAAGAGTACATAATTTGGCTTTCAGGTGATCTTTTGACTATCTCTCACATCTCTTCATCTGAGGTTTGACCTGCCTCCCGCCACCCCAACACCACCTTTTATGTCAGCCAGAAGCTCTGGGTTTGCAGAAAAACTGATGTTTGTTGGTTAGGGTTTTTTTGTTGGTTTTGGTTTTGGTTTTTTGTTTTTTGTTTTTGATTGGTTGATTGGTTTTTTGGGGGGGTGGTTGTTTGGTTGGTTTTTTAATTTTTTTCAAAGGTTATTTTTTGGGGTTTTTTGTGCTGTTTTTAAAGCAAGAAATACTATTTGCCTTTAAAGATTTTCTTTAAGCGGGCTATTTATTTAGTTTCTTAGACATGGTCTCATTAGGCACCACACTGTTTCTTTTCTTTATTTTATTGCTGATAAGCTTAATTGAAACACAGTGGGGCAGTACTCTGTGCAAAGTAAAGACAACATTGTTTCTGCATGTCTATGGCATGAACAAAGGGGAAGGTTTTCAAGGAAAATAGCAGAAACCTATATTCATTCTTGCACAACAGAATGTGAGTATTCATGGAAGGTACAGCCATTTTTCAATATATAATTGAAAGGAAACCCCACAGGCAAAGAATACATTCCTAGCTAGCCAAGTACAGATATCTTAGAGTGATAGATGCTATAAAAGATGTTATGACTGACAAACAGAATAAGCCAGGACTCTTACAGAGAAAATAATTACAAAATGTTCATGAATAGTTATTTCCTATTACAGTGCCCAGTTGCAGTGTAGGCACTTAAGTTTATTGAACATCTTCAGAATGCAGAAGCCTTCACTGAACAGCGGGCTCTTTCTGATTGCCTTCCAGGGTTTACCCTTTTTGCTCCTGTGATCTCCTTAGCTGTTTTTTCTAAAGCAAAAGGCTCAGTTGGAATTGAAACCACTCCTAGCAGTGTCAGAAATTATAAATGTAGAAGCAAACTTAATCTCATGTGCATAGTACTTTTACTTTGTTTTCATAGTTCATGTGTGCTTCTGTTGTTCGCCCATTACCCACTTCACAAGCTGACTGACCATGACCACATTTGCAGAGACTGAGGCATCAAAGATATTACATTTTCACAATTTTCATTAAAATCTGCAGCCGGGAAACCTGAAGAGTACCAAATGAGTAAGCCACATATTATTCTATGGTGTGATTTCAAAATTGCGGTATAAGAGTCATCTATGCTGTTTTACTGGCCTGCCAACTCATCAGCATGTGTATTGCCACAGCACATAATGACTCTTGCTCAAATGGCAGTGGGAGAGCACAAAGAGGGACTGAGATTTTTTCAAGTCGTTGATGAATCAAAGAATATGCTGGTTGGAAGAAATCTCAGGGAAAGGGAGAGTTATAAAGAATAAAAGAATGGACTAGACTTAGCAAGATGAGGGTATCCAAAGGACGTTAGAGGACAGTTCTGTATGACTCAGACATCTTTTTGACATAATGGTTATGTCCATGCTGATGTGTTGTGCAATAGACTGGCTATTATTATTATTATCATTATTATTGCTACTACTGCAAATCTTAATCTAGCTATTCATTACCTTGAAAATTATTTCAAGAGTCTAAAATCAAATAATTCAATTTGAAGTGGTACGAAATGGTTTACTACAATGATCAATTAAAATTGTGATTTATTAATCACATTTTTATACTCTTGTTTTGGTGAAAACACTAATAAATGCCCTTCAGAATGTTGATTTGAGACAACCTGTTTGGTGTGTTTTGTGGGATTTTTATGTCATTTTGACTGTTGCACTAAAAACTTCTATATGTTAGAGATGGTCATGGCTATAACAGTGGATTAAAGAAAAATATTGTCAGAGATAAAATCATGAAGGACGATGAGTTATTGAAATTTGTAGACAGATGAATGCTAAAATCAGGTTCAGAATGTTGTCATAAAACCGACACAATATCTTGAAAACTTAAATGGAACCAATAAATCGATTACAAAGAATGAAAATCTACTTAGTTTTTATGCAGTAGCTCTGAAGGACTAAGTCTGTTTTCTAATTAAAGCTGTAGGTAAAGATTAAAAATAGCCTGCATCTACTGTGTACTTTCAGAAAGAGAATGGAACACAGTGCTTATTCATTCACCGTTTCTTTCGAAGGAAAAGCAGAGGTTTTTAGTGAAAACATTCACTAGAGAAGAAGTATTCAGTGGCCGGAAAGTAAAAAAAGTTTAATCCAAATGGTTAAAAGCTGGCTGTTTCTCAGCTGCCTAAGCCCCGACCCCTGCAGCAGCCAGACTTTCCTTTCCAGCCCTAAAGATATTCCTGCAGGGCGTCTCTTGGGAGGGTGAGAGATGAGCAGCCCAGACCTTTAAGTACACCATAACCTGGACCCTTGCCCTCAGACCTGGTCTACCTAAGTAAAACCCGTGGAAACTTAAACCAATTGGAAAGGGATTTTCATATTTAATGGCTTGGTTTATGACAGAAATATCTTTAGAACAAATCAGTCTGAGAAAGAGACTGTAAAGACAATTCTATTCTCCCTGCCATGCAATCTAAGGGAACTGGCTTCAGCTATCATTTTGCAGTATTCCTGTAAAAGAAACAAAGATCTCAAAACTGTGTTCCTTACAAACATATTTAGATATTCAAGTAAGATGCTTAGCTCAAATACATTTATGAGCAACTTCTGATTATGTCAAATTTTCTATGAAAGCTGTGATACATTTCTGAGTACAGAAGCCTTTAGGAAAAAAAAAAAAAAGGAAAATCCATAATACACCTGTATGCTACTAACCTGTCTTTAAAATCTGAGCTGTGAACAAAAGAATTGTTGACAAATATAGCTGATGAAATGAAAAGTTAAATACCTTTCAAAATAGCTTTTTGTGTTGTGGTGGGTTGACCTTAGGTGTCTGCCAGGTATGTTACCAACACTGTTCTAACTACAAATAAAAGGCACAGCACTATGAGGGCTGCTATGAGGAAAATTAACTCCATCCCAGCAAAACCTGATACATACATATATAACATAAACCATCCTGAAGTTCAAACATAGCCCAAGCTGTATGTCAAGCTATAGGCTTAGTCCAAATATAAACTTTAAAAGCGACGTTTTCTGTTTCATTTTGTATTTCTTTCAGCCATCCCATTTATCAAAGTCTTCTTAGAACTGACTCATCATGCTCAGCTGCTCAAACCTTTAATATAAAACCACTTAGAGCAAACGACTCAGTGACATGATATCCCTCTCAATGTTGCTGTGTTTAAAGATGTCTACTGTTTTATAATCAAAAGCTTAGAAAGAAAATGTCATCTACTATGACAATACGCCAGAAAGTGTTATATATAGACGTCATTCAAAAACAGGTTTTGATCTCAAAATTCCATATTTTGCTCTAAATCAGTACTTTTAAATATGCGAAGTTTTCCCATGGCAGTAATTTTGGGAAAGAGAGGGTGCTTCTTTAATATTATAGGGTATAGCTGTGGGCTTCCGTATTTTGGTAAGGTACAAATATTTATAGTATGCTAACACTTTTTTTTCCCTGATTTAATCTTAATCCATGTTTTATCTAACTGTCAGTAATGGAAATCAAATGGAGATGAGTACAAATACAAATGTAGTGCATTAGCATTTTCACATGCTAATAATTGTATTTGCTCTCCAAATTCGAACATCATTCTGTGTATATAACACTATTCTCTCACAATTTATCTTTGAAAATTTTGAAAAATTACTCAATTCAATATTTTTATCTTTCTTTCTCTTTAATCTAAGTTGGCATTACCCCATATAATTTCCATTTTTCATTTATATTGCCACTGTGAGATTTATCTGACTCAAAACTAATGGCTCCAACTTCAACGGACTCCCTACAACAGGAGTGTATAGCTACAGTTTATTTACAGGCAGAAACTTTGAATGCCCACTGTTAGTGGAGAAGGACCTCTGCTCATATCTTCCTCAGTAAACAGGGAGTTGATTGCTTTATTGTTCCTTAATAGAATAGGACAAAAACAGTACTAAGGAACAAAGTAGTTAAATAAGCCTGTGGCAAATAAGAGCTCCACAGTGATAAATCCTATAGTAATTTCCATCTACTGTAAACATGTGTGTTACAAGCCTGAAGTTTATGAATAATGGCTTCATTTTGTAGTAATTAGAATTCTATGCCATTAACAGCAGGAAGTCTGGATAATTATAGTTTGGAATGAAATGTCTGGGAAAAGACATTTCTGGTTTTATGACAATTATGTTTATGATTAATGATATAAATGACAACATGCAATATAAACACAAAACAGCAAAAATTAGCTGTATCCATCAAAAATGACAGTTTGAAAACTACACTGAATCAGTAATCATAGGTAAAGAAGAGCTTGATAATCTTGTTTTGTTTCTTATTGGTACATTCTCATCTCTCTGTCTTATTTTTTGAGATGTGAGGCTCGTAGCTGCCTTTCACCACGCTCTCAGTATGAAATACTAGAGATGACTAGGTGCAAAATGAAGTTATATTGTGTAGGCCACTCAAACACTTTGTTTTGTGGGAGTGCTAGAGCATTGTCTTGATGGGGTCAGTGGTGTCATTCAAATACCTCTGTAGAACAACACAGTTAATTGTTTTGTTCACGTAATAGTTATTAAAGTCAATTTTCTTTTCCCTGGGCTAATAAGCAATGAAATATCTTATCTAATATAAAAATCCTTACAAAGCAAGTGAAACTGCTTTTGGAGTTGACCCAAATTTACATCTAGATACCTCCACACTCCCAGTTCCAGGAAGAATTGCTTGTTCATGCTTTGATTTGTGTAAACTGCTCCTATGCCCGAGGAACTCACTGGCAGGGCTAGGAGGTCTGGAGTCATGCCATATCTGATAAATCACATCAGACCAGGCATGACTCAGAAAAATTCTCTCTTTGACAAAAATCCATCCCATAGCAAACTGTAGACCATGTCACAGGAATTGAAGAGCAGTCATGTTCCAGATGAGTGGCTTGTCCATTGCTTTCTCTCCCTCCTGCCACCACTATAGATAATTAAGGTGGAGGGAGACATCGTTCGCTTTCTCCCTGTTTACACCTTCATTGACGGTGTGAGGTATTTGCCTGCAAAAGTGGGTGCTGGGGTTAGTAGTCTTGGGTCTATACAGCTAACTTCATCAGCATAATTAAAGCTAAACTGACTAACATAATTAGGAGATTGTAAATGGAGAAAACTGATGTTCCCATACATCAAAACTTGTAAGTTTTAAAACCAAAGTTTTAAAATGTCTGAAAATGTCTTTTCAATCTTACATGACAACAAATCTTTTCAAAACAGAGGTTCTCACTAGGATGTCTTTAGTGAATTACTTTTCACAGTAAAGTTTCCTGGTGGTATTCATCATTTTAATATACCTCACTGATTTTATTTTTATTTGTTTAACTGGTTTTGTTCATGATTTTATAGACTGGAAGATTCAGAGTGCCTGACCAGTTACTGGGCACCCATTGTCATGAAACAGGTGGAACTCTGGTGGACCTGGTTCCTCTTGCAGCAACAGATTTGTTTATTTGTTTGCTGAAAGCTTTTCTGAAATATGTAGTCTGTCTCTCCTTGTGTTTTGCTCTCATTTTTAATCTCTTCATGAACCTATCTATTATCACTTAGGTATAGTTCTTCTAGATCTGTGCATCTTTGTTAGTCATTTTATCAATCTAAACAACTTAAAGGAAAGGAAAAAAAAAACAAGACTTCAGACAAAGACCAAAAGTTCTATGGAAAGCTGAAAACTACCCCATAGTTTTCTTCTTGATATATAAATATATTTATTTGGAAGCATGTGCATTTCATTACATAGTGCCTAAGAGTGGAGAATGAGATCAAATTTTTAAAATTGTCACCTCTCTTTTGGAATTTATTACCAACATTTTCTTCAGATTTTTGCAGGTAGCTTCAATAAAGCCATGCTTAGTTTTGACTGAATTTCAAACCATGTGAGAGCTTACAGGACCAGTAGTTATCGCCAAATAAAGACACAGGTAGTCACAGGCACGGGGACTGGAATTTGCAGGTCTCGCTGGTGATGTAAGTGACATAACATCCATGCTACAAATTCATTTCTCAGTCTGGCTCTCTGTTTTATTGAACGTTTAAGCAGCCTGTGGTGAGTGGAGTGGAAAACCAGTGGAGATTTATAGCATCCTCCCTCCCTTCAGAAGAGAGGCTACCCTGCCAGTGGGAGTTGAGAGGAGAGAAGAAGACTGCAGCCATCTCCTCCAGGTAGGCTTCTGAAACTGTCCTTTCTGAGTCTTTCCCACTCAGAATTACTCAATGAAGGAATTCCTGAGTTCATGTACAATTTTATGATTATAGCAACTGCATTTCTGGCTAAGAACCTTTTCACCAAAAATGTTCTCAAAACACACTGTTGCTCTCTACACAGTTATTATCTCTATCTGACCGTAGACTTTTTTTTTAATAAATAAGGTTCACTCAGAAGATTTATGACACTCTTTGTGATTCGATTTAGTATTATAAGCAGCTGATACCTTTTACACATACCATTAACTTTATTAGTAATTCTTATCTTATTCTTCTTCAGTAAACAAAAAGCCGAATAGGAAGTTCCCAAAGTTACTGGATTGTTGGCTTGGGGATTTTTTTCCTTCAATCTATTTAGAAGGTATTTAAGACGTATCTTGAAAGAAAACCTTGGCAGCCTCATGATCAAGCTACTTGAAAAACAGAGCATGGTTTTAATTCTGCTTCTCTTAATGTAAGCTAGATTTTTTGAACACAAAATAATATAGGAAAAGAGTAACTACTTCTTAATGCCTTTTCTATTCCTGAGCATGGATGTTTCACCCAATCTTCCACAGTGGTTCTATCCTCAAATTTCATTGAAAACAACTTCCATGAGCTTGTGCATTTTGCTGTCTGTGTATAAAGCATTCCCTCTCAAAAAGGATGCATTCTCTGTATATGATAGGCCAAGATCATGCTTTCTGCTCCACTGAACCTTTGTCATTTCATCCCAGTTGGGGATTGGCCCTCAGATTAGTAACCTGAATCATATAGAACACGGTATGTGCAGCCACAAAGTTTTGGTTCTTTTCCACACCAGGGAAAAAATCAAGTACTTTAAAAAAATAAACAGACATACTGTCCATTTGGAGTGCAGGAGACCCAGATTAATGCCTCTGCTGTATTTTTGTGAGGACAAATACAATTTTAAACTTTGGTACAGATTTGATATATAAGCCATGCTATATATGTGCATAAGCACATGCATACAGAAACACACATGAACAAATACAGGGAAAGTAATTTCTGAAATATTCATATTCTTCCTGAGAATAAAAAAGCTTCAGGGAACATTAATGCCAGTAACATGAATATAGAGCTTAAATATTAAAATTCATGAGGACTTGTCAATTGAACTGATGCAAACTCTATTTGCCAGAAATACATGATGACATTACAAGCTGGCAAAGATGAAAGCAGCTCAAGAAAGCTCTTCTTGATGCTATTTCATTCCCCTGAATGTCAAACAAGCTGTCTTTCAACAATCTGGAGCTACATACAGAGCATAATTCTGTGCTGTTTGGTAAAGGTGTTCTCCTGAGCACAGGGGATATGACTCTTTCTGCTTCCCAGACACCAGACGGCCTAGGATTTGGAATGACAGTAGGCTGGCAACCAAATTCTGTGTTTACTCAAACATACGTTGTCTTCTCTTCCAGATGACTTGTAGTGAAATATAACAGGCATCATCCATATGTTCACATTCATATTCCACACAATACTTGCACGGAATATCAGCAGGTCCTTTTCAGAAAGCTCTAAATGGCTTCCCTAACAAGTGAGGCAATATCAATGCAGTATAGAATTTACGTGACAAAGTCAACATCCTGCTAACAGGACTTTGTCAGCCACTGTAAGGATTTTGTGTAAAGGTCTATTCAAACATGACTGTCATGGTGAGTAATTTAAATTATGGACCATTTAGAGTCTATACTTTACTGGAGAAGTTTATTCAAAAATAGTTTAAAGTCTACAGTTTTGTTAGTAACAAATTTCTGATAAAAATCAATGAATCACTGTTCTCTGCTGCAGCAAATACTGTGCATAACATGATATATTAAGTGCAAACATCTGGTATATCTGAATTCACAGATGGTAAAGATGCTGGACTGGAAAACATGGAGTATTTTTAATATAAGTTTTATTAAGTTTAAGTATTGCCTCTCTCATCTAGAGATTTTGATGTTTTGTTTTTATGCAGTGAACCACAGTGAAATTACTTTTTCAAAGGCCTCAAGTTATTTCAAAAATTCTGGGTAACGTTTTTCACTGAATACTAAACAGATGCCTGAGTGAACCATTCTTCGAATGAGCCATTTTGAGGCACAAATAAGAAACATATCTTTTTCCCTCTTTCTGTCTCTTCTAAACATTCAGTTATACTGAGAACTTCAGATAGCTCATCTGATAGCATCAGCAGCCTGGATTAGTAGTTTTTCTTTCCCCTTGTGTCAGTGACTAATGGTAAATTTTATGGCCAGTGAAATAGAGTTCTAGAGAACCTCAGCATGCTGAGAAAGTCAGTGAAACCTTTCATAAAACTCGATGCCCTCTCAATGCAGGAGAGAATTCTGAATATAAAAGAGATATTTTTTAAGTGCCAGAACAGTGAAAAAAGGAATGAACACCTCATAAGACGTGGGTGCGATGGAAGGCATAGGTCTCCTTCTATGTCATCTCCTGGAACAAAGGTTAGTCACATTAGATAATTTCCAGTGTTTCCATCTCCCTTTTGACATGAATCTACATCTCAGAAAAATAATTATTTGTCACTGAATATACCCATCTAAGATATAAAAAGTTCAAAAATCCTTTTGAAACAAATTATTTCTGACCTATAAAAAGGAATAGCAGAAAATGAGCTTTAGTAGACAGAGTTAAGTCCCTTATCCCCCAAAATGTTAATTATCACTCACTTTTATGGAATGAGAGACAGATGCTCTAAGTCTATTCTCTTTCTTACAGGTTTAAACTCTAACATCTGTAACTCTGTTTATGAAAAGTATACATCCCAGCTCACAAAGATAATATAAGCAAGCAAAGTCCTTTTCTTGGAGCAAATATTCGCATGGTATCATATGGAAAAATAACACGCTAATGCTAATGAAGAGAATCATCTTTCAGGTTGTGCTGTGAATGAGATGGGCCAAATTTGCACAAAAAAAGCCAACACGAAACAATAAGAAGCTGAATAGATTGATTTGTCCTGTACCTGAAAGGACATAAATAAATAAATATGGACAGTATTGCGCAATTTGCTTTGGTTTGAGTTTTGTGGCATTTGCATACATAGGGAGGCCTGAGATGCCATACAAAGATAGTAGTGGCACTGAAGTGTTTGCAGTTTGTACTGCAGACAGTGTGAAATGAGTATGATCAGCAAAGAATGAAGGAAAGGACAAGCAGAGAAGACATGGCACAGCACTACTCACATGCTGCCTTGTCATCTCCAGATCATTTGTATAGACACAGACACACACAGGTGACACCACTCCCAGTTAAAAACACAGTTTATCTATTTCCAGTTCTTATATACATAGCTTTAAATTTCTTTCATTACTTGTGTATTTTATCTACAAAAGTCAAATAATACAGCAGCTCACTAAGTGTATCTTTGTCTATGCATATCTTACATAATGTAGCCCTTCAACAATTTCAAATGTTTTCTTCTAAAAACTGCAGAAGTTAGCATGTATTCCTTTATTCAAATATACAAGTATGTATTTGATTCAGAGATAAAAAGTAATCTATTCTGTGTTTTCAAAACAAAGCCAAGAAAATTTTGGAATACGCATCTTTATCTGTCTGGGTTTTTCAGATGCTAGTACTTAAGAGCAGCAAACATTAACATTACTATTAAATTTAGTTCGATTAATAATGTGATATTTCCCATGGGTCTGAAAATCACTTGTTACCTGGGAGAAGAGACTGACACCCACCTCACCACAACCACTTTTCAGGTAGTTGTAGACAGTAATAAGGTCTCGCCTCAGCCTCCTTTTCTCCAGGCTAAACAGCCCGAGGTCCCTCAGCTGCTCCTCATCAGACTTGTGCTCCAGACCCCTCACCAGCTTTGTTGCTCTTCTTTGAATCCATTCCAGCAACTCAGTGTCTTTCTTGTAGTGACGGGCACAAAACTGAACACAGGATTCAAGATGTGGCCTCACCAGTGCCGAGTACAGGAGGACAATCACTGCCCTAGTCCTGCTGGCCACATTATTTCTAATACAAGCCAGATTATGACCAAGTTTCTACCAGATGACAGAGTGCTAGTATGGCACTTGTCCTCCACTAGTGAATTCTGCAGTGATCAGGGCATGCTAGGATCTTGGAGCTGGGCTCTGCAGCTCTTGGTCAGTTGAGAGCACAATCACAGATTGCTCAAGACTGCTTAGAACATGCTAGCAGACACCCCTTTTGTAGACAGCTCCACTTGGATAGCACCTGAACTGTGGGTCTTCCCTGTTAATTGCATCTTGCAAAGTCAGCATGAAGACACTTGAATACCAACATTTATACTTTGTGTATGAGTTACAGGATGGGTAGGAATTTAGGATAGTTATTTCCATTTAGAATAATGGGAGCCTTAAGCTCTCCTTGCTTTGAATGTTTTTCAGCTACCTGTATGCAAGACATTCGTGTACTAGATGATGCAGAACATCCTAGAATCTTCAAACCATCCTGATTACCTAAATATTTTCTGTTCCATGTAAGCAGTCTGTGGAATCTGCTTTATAGTATTAAGAATTGATAAATTATGTAGATCATAATCTACATATGATTGACGTTAAGATTCAATATTTGCCAGTCATGGTCTGTTAAATAACATATTTTGCTCCAATTTTCTATGTAAGAAGTAACTGTTGAATGGATGTTTGGTAAGCATGTTAACCATTAAAATAATTACTGTATCATATATTGTTTTTTATTGCACTCCTATAATTCACATTGTTATTTCTTGTTATTAAAATGTAAATCTTTCTCCTTTTGTAATGAAAAACCTCTTTAGTTGAAATAGAACTATCATTTTCCTAAAGAAATCTGATGCTATAGAAACACTTATTTGTCACGCTCTGATTTGGAAAAAAGTATGATAGCAGAGATTCTGGAAGAGAGGCATTTTTTTAAAGCATAACAAAAGAGAAGTCATCATCCAGAATTATTTTAATTTTGGTAGAAATATTGTTCCTGATAATGTAAAATTTAATGTCATGGATTTAGAACATGAACACTGACAGCTTTGCTTATCAGTACCTTCAAATGACCCATAATTTTTATGTGATAATATTCAGGAAACAATTATCTCAAACTACTATCATAGATTCATTCTTAAACTAAATTAAACTAAACTGCTTTACTTTCATGAAAGACTAATTCAGTACTGAGTGGATTTATGCATGTAATTATGACTAATGTTGCTGGGGGGTCATCCCTTTAAATCTCCTGCAAAGGAGTGGAAGAAATTCATTATTAGTTTTAATCGGTCTTCAGTATAACAAGATGTATGTTCAATTTAAATACATTCTCCAACAAATTATAATTCCTTGGCATTATCTGTACTGAGCATGGATCCAGTAATCACACTATTTCCATACAGACATGTAATGTTATAAAATGTGTTTGCTGACTAGATTATCCTTATTGATCTATACTCAAACAAAAATTAATCTAAAAAGTTCTAACAGGATCCTAAAAATATTTTATTTTTTCTGTAAGTAAACAGAATGAATACCTCCTGGACAAAAACATGACAATCAAAAAGTAATATTTGTTTGCTTAAACACCTGACAACAATCCTGAAACCTTTATGTCACGTCTCCATCAAGAATTTCCACCTTTGTCTGATTAGAGTCAAAAAGATGCATAGAATAAAGGAATACATTAAAGATTCCTCAAAGATATGAGTACTTGAAAATTCTGTACTGTCTTCCAGATGTCTTGCAATGAGATAACAATTTCAGTTATAGTAACTTTTATGTTCTAAGTAGATCTTAACATGCTTTCAGTGAACCCAGAAAACAAGATGATGTTAGGACAGTAAAAATCATTCATTTCAGACACTATAAAACAGATACTAGGTGTAGACAGTGCACAGACAGAAAGTAATAGCAGCAGGAATTCATGGTAAGGGGAAAAAGGATTCTGTGCTATTGTGAGGACAATGAAAAAAAATTGTGTAAAGTCAGAATAATTGTGAGCATGTTAAGTCTGAACACTGAAAAAACACCAGTAATGAGGCTAAGAGATGTGCAGTCGTATATCAATTTACTCTTCTGAGTCTTTTCTTCTTTACAATGTACCCCTTCATTAGTAATTATAATTATCACAGAAAGTGCAAATAATGGTTCACTTTTTTTTAAGTAAAGAAACAGATAATAAAACTTCTTGCATGAAACCTTAAGAAAAGTCTAAGCCAGGACAAGAAAGAGAAGATGAAGAAATACCGAGATGTAAGATATCTACCTACAGCTGACATGCTGTTTTCCGGAGCTTAATCATATAACAATAATAATAACGACATAAAATTAGCCCAGCTATGAGCTCAATTAGCAAACCAGATAATTTTAAACAGTAGCCAAATTTTCCAAAAATCTTTATGTGGGCTCAAAAAAAGAAAAAAAAAAAAAAAGCCAGAGTTTTGTGATGTCCTCAGCAAGGTAGATGTGCAATCATTACAATCCAGAGGATCACCATTGTTTAAACATTAGCTATGTAGCTTTGCTGTACGTTAAATATTCTGCTAACAGACACTAAAAATGTCTTGACCTTGCATTATTAAAGTTAAGAATCATTTCACAACTGGATTCATAAGACTTAACTCTGTGTTTACAGAGCAGTGAAACATAGCAGAACTGGCAATTAAATGCAGAGAAAGTAATTAAAAATAATCAAATAGGGTAAAATTAGAAAGAACTCAGATGATATTAGAATAAAACAAGACGTCACACACAAACATCCATTCTGCCATTCTGTTCTGCAGAGAGAGTAAACATCCGGCTATTGCCTTATAATGTATAGTAGGACATAAGCATGTACAAGAAAATAAAATAGTACAAGGGAAGCTACCCATCTGCTTGTTATTAAGCAGGAAAGAACTGGCTTTCAAACAACACAGAATTATGGATCAGTTTCTAGTTTCGTATTCTTCTTCCTATAAAATTCCTGCATATAAAAACATCACAAAGTGTGAGCTACTTTAATACACAAGTATTAAGCAGAAAGTGCATATGTCATCATGAAATTATGGGCAAAATAAAGAGGAGGAATGTAAATGGAGAATAAATGAGGTTTTTTTATTAAAGTTCCTAGAGGAAGTTTTTGTCTCAGACTAGAATACACATCAGAATAGGTCATGACTCAAAGTGGCTCAGCCAGCACCAAGACAATCTATGCAGTACTCGTGAATGGAAAAGAGATATACAGAAAGATAGTGAGAAAAAAGTGACACTAATGTTTCATTTCAGAAGTTTCAGAGCAAAATCACCATCAGGAGGTATGACAAAATCTTTTTTCTTCACCAAAGAAAATCCCCAGCTCATCAAATTAGGTACTGAGTCTTCCTAGTTTTGTACAGACTGAACCAGCATCAGGATGCTTCTGAAGTCTGGGTGTTCAAAAAGTTTTGCTAACAAAAAAATATTTCTTTCTTCTTCCTGGGAAGAGGAGAATAGCAGTTTTTGTAGGGCACAGGCAAATTATGGTATTTTATGCCATAAACATATTCTTAGGGAGAGGGCAGTTTCAAGCTTAAAAGAATAAGTACAGTCTCCTCCTGATAAATATACCTTTGAGTATATGAAGTATTATCATACAAGTGGGAATAGGATGACAGACTAGGAGAAGAGAGGAACCAAACGCCACCATAGTACTTTTTCCACAGCTGCTTTCTATTAATTTCTCAAGGTAGCATAGGAGCAGGAATAAATTATTCTGAAATCTTTCTGTTATAGCACAAGTATATTTTGCCTGAGCATAAGTACAGAGTTTGTGCTTAACCAACCAAAACTGTCAGGGAGGACATTTGGAAGGACTCCAAAGCTGCATCTCTAAAAGCTTCTCTGGTGCTGTCTCAGCAGAGCTTATTAATATGTTCATAAAGCCATGGGCAAAATAGGCAATTGTCTAGAGCAACTAACTATCAGAACAACAAATGGGCAATGGTTGCACTTTCCCAGTCAAGAAAAGGTAGGTTTGCTGCTCTTCTGACTGCTGTTTCAATAGTGACTATTTTATGAGGCTGGGGAAGAGGAAAGAGCAAACACAGAGAAGAGAAAGAGGATGGCAGACTATGCTAAAGTGGCAGGGACACCTGCAGGGCACTGTGATACACTGTATGGATTTATCAACTTAGTGATAGCTTGAGGACATCTTTCCCATGTTTCCTTGTATGCTGTAGACATCTCTATACTCAGCTCCACCACTAACCCGAGAAGAAGTTGTGTTGAGCTTACTGAAAGGACTATGTAAGTAGTCACTAAATAAAAACCTAAATGTTCTGTAAACTACACTGGAGACTAGGCTCTGTATCTGTGATAATTTTGCAGTTGACAGAGTTTCAGCAAAGACAGTTTCCAAGAATATTTCGATGTTAACATATCCATTACTGTATTTTTTTACTACTAAATCAGTCTGCATAGCTACCATTTTTCATTAGTAAGAATTCAAGCAGTTAAAATATACAGGCTTCTCTCTCATATATGTTATTTTAAGCACTTTCTGGGTGCACAATTCTGTATTTGTGGGTATGGCGGATACAAAGAGCTTGAATTTCAGATCTCAGTGGGATGTTCAGTAGAACTAGCCATTAGGAAAAAGGGAACAGATCTCCTGTGAAATAACTGAGAGATTGTGAACATGGATCCCCATGGTGTTCTTCTTACTGTTACTTTTCCAACCTGAACTGCAGTTTAATGAGACCAGGTTTAATTTTTCGACATGAAATCTAAATCAGCTAACTGATAAAGGAGTCTATGTCATATATTTCCTGTGCCCCATTTGGGAAGCCAATCAATGAACTATTATATTGCACACATTACAAAGACATTTAGATCATTCTTTGATCTCTTATACTTACTGCAGCAACATCTAGGAATTTCTCACGTACTAATCAGCATTTTTGTTGATCTGTGTCTTGATCATCTCTTTGTCTTGGGCTTATGTGACAACTACACATTCTTCATAACTCTTCAAAATGAAAAATGATTAATGCGAACAGAAAAGGGAGCTATATTCATATCTCTAACTATGCTAAAAAACTATAGTAGTGAGCAAGGTATGCTAGCTAAACAAGTGGTTATATACCCTGCTCAACAGAAAAGGATGATCTTTTCCATGACACATCTCATGCTAAAATTTCCAAACTTTTTGTTAAGCTGCAGTAAAAACCCAGTGATTTAAGAAGTGAAACAGCTTGCTGAAGTCCTAACTGTTTAGTATTTTAGCTGTTTTTCATATAACTGAATATGAAACAAATGATCTTGATTACCTGCAAGGGTAAGAAGTGTTGAATGATCAGAAGATCAGAACATTTTTAGATTATGTGTCTTTCACAAAGATCATGAAGATTAACACCTTGCCCTGTAAAGAAAAGGGTCACATTAAAACAAAACAAACAAACAAATAAAAACTAAAAATCCCCTACTCATTCTTTATTCAAAATGGAACAGAGTTATCTTTTCTGGACTTCTCTGTCTGAACTTCTGTATGTACATGACCAGGAATGATCTTAACACAATGAACTGCAGGATGCCTCAGGAGTAGGATTGCCTTGATAACTCGTCAGAACTTTTCCTGTCTCAAAGTTTGTAGAGCTTTTTATATGAAGAAACGTTTATTTTGCAACAGAAAATACTTTCTGTCATATTTATTGCACTAATAAGAAAGGATATTCTCATTTATGATTTGACAGGATCGATAAGGCCTGTTGTGTTGTTAAACACATAACGAAAAAGCACATTAAAAGAAATTTTTAAAATTCTAAAATCTAGGTGAGATCTTTCTTTGTTGTTCAAGTACAGAAGATAGATTCCAGATTAAGAATGTGGCTGGGTGCCATAGCAGAGACAATACTAGCTTTTTTGATAGCTTTAAGTAACTACAGTAAAAATAAACTCATTAATGAGCTACAATACAGTTGTGTGCTGTGAGTAGTGTCTGCTGGCAGTTTTCCACAAAGTCAGTCTTGTCGTTTCTAACTTGGACAATTTAAGGTCTTCTGCTTAGAAGTTAACGATACTGACATGCTGAAACTATGATACGAGAACAGGTAAGGAAATGCATCTTCTTGATGCTTTTTGCTTCTATTTAAATTCATAGATATAATTTCAGATAAAGTCAGATTACAAGGTGAACAATGAAGGCGGTCTCCTGGACCTTCATAAAGTCACAGAAGAGTGCAAGTCACTCTTTGTCGTAAGACTCTGAATGGTATCTCAATAACTTTCTAAATTAATTCTGTTAAATTTGTCAATATGCCTGGGGCTGCTCTCCAGCACAGAGGCAAGCTGGCACAGAATCATCTATATTCATAATAACAAGCTTTCTAACACTGCAACAGATGGTGACCACACGCAAACTGCTCATCGATAGTGGTCTCTGGCCTGCACTGATTCCCCAGTATTGTCCAGGGATGGCTTGTGAAAGTGCTAGCTGTCAAATCCAAAAATGTGATATAGATCACTCTAACAATTTAACTGTCTAGAAGATCTTTTCCAGTGGCCAAGAACATTCCATGGTGTTGTTTCTTTTGCTAGTGCAGACACAGCCTATGTCAAACATCAGGTTTGCCTACAGACCATGCTGTTAAATGGATGAAGGTGTGATTAAAATCTGACTCTCAGAATAAACTCCAAATTAAATTGCTACACATGCATAGACTTCAGAAATACCTTGAAGGCAAATACATGCCAAAGTATTTGTGATTCTGTGACTCCTTGACCTGTTCTATTTTCCTTATATTAGGGCCTTGGCAAATGTAGATCTAGGGCCTCCTTGCAAATTCAAAGTGTTGTTGTTTCTATTTTTCCTTTAAACTCAACAAAACATATCTCACTTGACTTCCTAGCATTCCTCACCTTCTTCCAATGATAACAGTGTTTTCTCCTCAATGTTAGCTCTTCTCCATGGTTTCAACTATCACAGACCAAGCCTTTGTTTAGATGTACTTCTCTCTCCCTGCCAGAGAAGTAGCAGCTATTATTTTAGCAGACACACACACATACAGATAAACGCACAAAAAAGGACTTACTGGGAGATCAGTAGTCTCTCCTGAACATGCGTGGTTTAATCTATGCTTTAAATTATTCAGGGATGCACAGAAATAGCCTCCCCTAAAGATGAATAATTAATTAAAAAACAAAGGAAAAATTTGTTTCTGGATGTGACGTGAACACCCTAAAATACCTGAACTAATGACAACAAGGTAAGGAACAAGGTGTGATAGAGAAATGTCCATTAACAATAATATGTTTTGTCTTTAACATTTCATGGGAATGTCACAGTAAGTTTCCTTCCATACCAACCTTTTTCTTTATTCTCTACAGAACAGACATGTGCAGCAAAAAAGTCAACACATTCAGAGTGATTCTGAATTTGAACATTAAAATGTAGTGCTGGAATTATCTCACCTGCCTGCAATACCTGTATAGCAAGCAGAGATGCACTTTACCGTCTCTCCTCTCCTTTCCTCACCATCTTTTTCCTCCCATCTTCCTGAGCTTCTGAAATGTAATGAGAATTAAAAACAAACAGAACCCAGACGAATTACTCTCCATCTGAATCCCAAAGGGGGAAAAAATCTTTAAAAATAAACATGGGACCTCTTACTGAAGAAATTATTTCTGTGGTTTTTCCTTTCCTTTACACTATAAAACTCTCAGATCATCTTGTATTAGCCTTGGTTCAACAACAATGTTCTTTACTCTGAAGGAGTTCGTCCACGGTTTTCCAAACCTCCTATGCATACACTAAAAGAGAATGAAAAATAGTTAACGCACAGTAGTCATACTGTCTATATTAAGTCTTGACAGTGTATCGTTGCTGCTAAAGTGTTCATTAAATCTGATTCATTGGCACTGCATGTAGAAGCAATCATTCCTCAAGAAGTAAAACTGTAGAAAACCTTTTACAAAATCCTTCAGCTGTAGAACCAAAACAAAACAAAACAAAACAAAACCAAACAAACAAAAATAAAAACAGACAAAAATAAAAACAAACAAAAATAAAAACAAACAAAAACCAATGACAACAACGACCAAAAAAAAAAAAAAAGAGATGGAAGAATTGCACTGAAGATAGAATCAGGTCAAGGTGTTTGTGTGAGATCCGAGTTAAGGGGTAAAGCTCTGTGGGTTAACCAGCTTAGTAGTTTTTAACTGTTCAAGTGTCAGTAATGAACAAGTGGAAAAATAACTGTTCACCCACTGAGCACTAGCAAGTCAGCTGTAATGCGACAGAACGCCACCAAAAAAAGGGAATTTAAATCAGTTAGAAATCGGAAATATCTCTGATATTTGCTATATCTGCTCTGCCCCCAGTGAAAACAATGAATTCACCCTCTGCAAAGCACAATTACCAGCAGTATAACAAAGTTTTACAGACATTAAGTGGGTGCACAGTGAGAGTAAAGATGGAATGACAATTTTTTTAAATGTATTATTTGTGGTCCCTCTTCTCAGGTATACAGTGCACCAAGAATGAATACCACACAACAGTTATTTTCCAGGCCAGGACCTGCAATCAATGCTTAGATGGAATTATAATAAAAATTCTTTATCCCCTTCTCAAACTGCACATGGTACAGAGGCATCAGCACTTTACTGCAGCTGGACCAGCTGAGTTGGAAACTGCAAAATTCTTTTGTATGGCAACACAAAGCAAAATGGTCTCTTTTCTACTGAGTAATAACAAAGTTAAACCAATGCTCCCCCTTATAACATCCTGATTTTAGTCACTCATTACTTTGCCAAACTTCAATTGATTAGATGTAGTTTTCCAAGTCGTGTATCTTTGAAAGTTGCTTTTGTACTGCTATAGGTTTTACATCCCTTTCTGGATGATCTAGTGTTGTGCTGTTGTTATTGAAAGTTTCAAGTTGGCTTTGATTTATAGTTTAAATGGTTTGGCAATTTAAGAAGTAAAGAAAGATAACTTTTACTTTTATAATGTTGGGTTTTTTTTTTCTTATGAGCTCTGGCATGATTGTACCTTTGTGCATTGTCTTGGATTTGGCCAGAGCCTCTAGCCTCTATTACAAAACAAGTCTCCTCAAACTCTGCTATTGTAAGCTAGATTATGCCTTTCAAAATATTTCACATTGTGATTGCTTAGTAGAAGTTTCATCCTTCACTATTTCTGGTAGTCTCCAGGCCATAAGTCACAAAATTTGCTCAGCAAGGTGTAATTGTTAAGTCTTCTGTAAAGTCATGACCCAGATGTTTCAATAAAGGCATACAAAATAAGTGGGTACCTTGTACTGTACCACTGCTTAGGCCCTGCATAGAATCAATACCAAATGATATTATTGTGCCATCATGAAAATACATTTCTTAATGCCTAAGACCAAGATATCCTATATTCTGATGAAAGCACGATTCATTAATTCAGGGATAAATTAGTAATTCTATATTGAAGGTATTTGAATCAACATGAATAAATTTATTCTACATAAAGAAAAAACTATTGATTTCACTTGTTAATTGATTCTGTCCTATTAAAAAAGCGGCATCAGTGTAAATTTATTTTGTAACTTGTATGCACAAGACAACAAATTACTATTTCAAGAGGCAAATGTAAATTTACCATGTTCTAACTTTTGAGGGCTTAACTTTGCAGACTTAACAAACATTGCAATTATTTATATCTAGACAGAGATACACAATAATGATTTCTCCAGATGTCAAACAAAGCAGCCTGCATAAAAATCAATGGAGCTATTACTATTTTATTCAGGAGACAGAGTAAGAGGGGAAAAAAAGAATAAATTTATTGGACTCTTCTGAAAGAATAAACAAAAAAGTATCCTTGAGATCTGGGAAGAAAAACCACACAGAGTGGAAATGTCCATTATCTTAAAGACTGACCAAAAATAAACAAACTAGAAAGCAAACAAGTTTTATATTGCTGTAAATAAACTTCTATCCAATGTTTTTCCATACTATACAGTAAGCTATCATTTCCATTTCATTCGTGGATCATTCAGAATTCCTTCCTACCTTTCTGACAATAGAGGAAGAAACTTCCTAGAGACTACGCACCTCTGAAGCAGAAGCAGCAGACCTGTCAATGACACTTGCGCAGTCCATTTTGGGCTCTCTCAAATCTTTTCAGTGCAATGTCCAATAACATCCTTTTTGTTGTAGTTATTTAATAGAGTTTGACAGCTTTCTGCCTGGAAAACTAGAAGACACTCCTGCTGGATACCTAAGCACTAGGTTCCCACTCTCAGATCTTCAACATACTTTTTAAACTTTAAGCTGTGAGTGGGTAATATTACTGTCTTTTGACATTCAGTGTTAGTTTAACAGTTTAAAAAACAAACAAACACACACACACACAAAAGGCCATCAAACAAACAAAAAAAATCACTTTTTCTGCTCCTTTTTTCCCTCAGGTACCATACACAACCTGAAATTTGTTAGCCTAAGTCAGTCTTGCAGGGTTGGCACAGCACCACTGGCACTCAGGAGGCTGCCGGATGCAGATTCCATGGGCAATTTCACCTCTGGTTACTAATTGTCCTTTGAGCTGGTTACGCATCTAAAACATCTTTAAAGGGTTTCCAAGGTGAATTTAACAACCTTGGTTGAGCACCTTGCAATACAAAATTAGTGAAGATTATGAAAGACATCCCTTTTCTCAAAAAAAATCTAAATACATGACAAAAAGAACAGCTCTGTGGGATCAAAACTTTCAAAGTTTTTTCAAACACTTTATTTTCAATTACAAGTTGCTGACAGACTGACACAAAGAAAAACAGACAGGGTACCCAGAAATCACAACTTCTACTCTGCCTGAGTTTCCAGCAGACCATTTCACTAAACAGAACTGATTCTTTTTCCTTAAAGGTAAGTAACTGAGTGATCTCTTGCCCTAATATCAATGATAACCCATGAAGAAGTTTCTTTTTTGTAGTGCTACCAGCTTGTTCCCTAGTGGAAGAGTCCCATTTATGACTAGCAATAAAATAAAACCAATAAATAAGAGCTTTTCTGGAAACAGTTTATTAAATGAAAAATAAATGCTGTCAAACATTTTTAAAGCTTTCTCTTTCTCCAATATTTATTTGGTTTTCTCAAGCAAGGGGGGAAAAATTCCCTGACCTGTTATTCAGGTGGCCTGAATAACAATCATGTGGAAAGTGTCAAAATAATTGTCAGGTTTTCTGGTGACAGAGGTTTTGATATAGTATCTAATGCTGACAGCCGAGTATTGGTGTCACATCAGTTGACAATGAGAAACCACAAGAGCAGAGTAAGAATTTTATTTGTCTGTATTCACTGACATATTAATCTTGCTTAAAACTTATATTTAGAGACATGTAAAAAAATAGACATAGTATGTATTTACAGTGAAATGACCAAGAAAACTCTTGTATCAGTGTTATACATAAGACATATTTTCTTATTTTGTCAATTTTTTGTATCTCGGAAAATAGGCTGAATTGGAACAAAACATTGGAATATAAAATAATTTCTAGAAATACTTTTATATAACATTAAAGAAATAAGGCACAAAAAATTGTAAAGTTTTGATATTTGAGTTCAAAAAATTATTTTAGATGGCAAAATGGACTTTTCATTTTGAACTGACATTTTAAATTCATGCTGCTGATCAAATAATAAAAACCTATTTCCCCAACTGAAACCTTAAATGCATTTTAAAATTGGTATTGCTTACAGAAATATACAATTAATTCTGACAAAATTGAGCTTTCTTGATCTGAACACTGTCAGTTAACTCAGCTGGATTTAGACCTGAACTTTTCAGTATCAGATTCCGTGAGGTTATCTTTTGCCCTGGTAACTCTTAAGGAGAGTTTACTTTTACTTTTGGTCCTTTTTTGGCAAAGGAACATTTGCAAAATTTTAAAAACAAAATAAACATTTACAAGAGCAAAATTTTGAAACTTATTGTGAAGACATTTAAAAGCTCACAGAGTTTCAGAACATACACTTGAAGATGGTAGTTTTTGTATAAAAGTAAAGTATAACACTAATTGTTCCAGCTGCCTATAAAGAAATGACAGGATAAAACACACTAGACTATTTCAATGGGAAAAAAAAAGTGTACTCTCCCAAGACACAGTTTAATTCCTAAAGAAGATTGTTATATTGTACATGGCTGATGTCTGTTCATATGCATATTCTGGAGTTTGTGGTAGAGGTACCTAAGTATGTTTGTAATACATGTATATACACACATGTGCACTTACATATGAGAGGTAAGCCCTGGACCCTGTGTAACCGTATAACTGAATATTTTTTCTTTTGTTAGCTCACTACAGCAGGTTCTGAAGGAAGGCAGTTAACTATTTATTTCAAAAACAGTAAACAAACTAACAAATAGCTGCAAAATACAGTGCTATGGGTTTAGATTTATTAGTAGAACTACCAGATAATTTCTTGCTCAAACTCACCATATCCCATGGGGAACTTCTAACAAAAGACTATAAATAATCTGATTATGTTTCCTACTACACCCCTTAATAGTACCGACAGAATTTGTCCTGTTCGTGGTGTGGGAGAAAAAGGTCCATGATGAACATAGTGAATTAAAATATTGTTTACATATTTAAGTAAAAGATATGAAGAATTATCTTTCTACAAGAAAAATAAGCTCTTGAGCAACTAGAAACTATGTTTGCCACACTCACCTGTAAATAAATTTTCATTCTGAAACACAGTGAAACCACTCCTTCTTCTGGGATGGTATCAAGATAACTGTAATTATAATGATTTGTAATTGTTTTCTTTATCTTTCTTTCACTTTAAGCCTTCATGGACTTAGAACCTCTATAGAATTAAACTACTCCTATAATAGAAAACTTTTAAAAGTTGTTTGTTTGCCTTTCTGGGGATTTTCTCCTTTAAGGAAAGTCTGTTAAACAGCAAGATTCCTCAGCTTATCAGATTTCCACTTAATGAAAATCTTGCAGAAGAAGCAACGTATCACCATGTAATTAAAGACAGTATGATAATGCATTTGCACAAAGAAGAGTTTGGATGCAAATTAGGTGCAGACGTTATTAATCTTGATGTTATTTAAATTTTGAGTGCTTATCATTATAAGCACAAAACCAGCTTTTATGTTTATTTTTTACAGTTCTGTATTACATTTATGTGAGTCATTATCACAGTAACGGTTTGTGGATCACAGCCCTTGAACACCAGGTCTGTTGATGACTAACAGCACAGAGGGTGGTAACTGAGCCTATCTGTCCTCCATTTTTCCAGTAGGATTTAAGATGTAATCACTTCAGAAGTGAGAAGTGTTGCTGAAGCATTCTTTGCTATTATTAGCAAGGATGGCTGCCTGGTGTTGCACTTTGTAGGAAAGACATCTCTTGGTCTCTGGGAATTATCTTAAAGTTAACCAGGCACATTACAGGACATAAAGGGAAGATGTTATGCAATCATCTAAAGATACAAATATGTAATACTTTGCTGAATACTATGAGTGAGATGATAAATGAGGCAGTAATTCATTCCTCTATTGTATTGTTGGATTTTTTCTATATTAGTATATTGATCTTGGCTAATAGGGTGATGCTGGTGAAAGCAAGCAACAAAGTAGCACAGCGGCCAACATGGCCTCCAAACAAACACTCATGGCGTATTACAAGGTGACAGGAGAAAACAGAAAATCAACAGACTATAAACAGGTAAAGAGTGAATTCGCCCTGGGGAAGACAGTAATTGAGAGTGAGGAGCTTTTAAATGATATATTTCCCAAGAAAGTAGAGAAAAGGGGGTTGTAAGTTCAGTGATGGATTGAACTAACTAGGGTCTATACAAAGTCTGAACGAACATTAGACTTTTTAAAAAAATGAATAGGTAGTTACTAAAGAACTGAGGTGTTGGTTTGTTTTTAGCAAAACCTTTTACCTCTACATACAATAAGATTCTGTTTTGTGTCATGCCAAATGGTAAAAGCCATCTGCTCTCTGGAGAAGTACAATACCAAGTGATGCAATCACTGTACGTGCACAGAATCTCATGACCTGTTTCAAGAAAATCACATAATTCTGTGTAGAAACCGCTCATGGCATAAGGCCTAGATAGCAATCACTGAAGTTTTGTGAGTTAAAAAAGAACTGTAGTTGACCCACCAACTTTGACATCAGTATCAGAAAGGCCTTTCAGTGTGGCTTTGATTTGACCTAACAAGCAAGAGGTGAATGCTATACCTCCCATTACCAATCTCCAGAGACTCAGTACATCTTTCATATCATTTATTGAAAGTTAATGGCCCTGTAGGATATTGCTAACAAATTTATAAAACCTCCAGGAATTGTTCAATCAGGCTTCTAAGGTACTCGAAGTTGAACTTCTGGCCTCCTAATTTCAGTTTTCTCACTTTATGTGACTTTCAAAGGTGTGTGTTAACATGAAAAGACGCAAAAACATTTCTAGTTGAAGTTTTAATCCATTCCACAGTTTCTGTAACAGGGAATCAAACCCATCTTCGAAATGCCTAGCAGCAGTGGAAAGTTTCAAGAAACTTCACTGCCACCACATCTCAGCTCTTCCTTTGAGATTCTTTCTCCTTCTATTACAAGTTTAGTAATGAGCATCAAGTTTAATTTTAGGCCAGAAACTTTATATATATTTATGGCAGATTAATCTTTCTCTCTTTACCTCCTTATTTTAACACCACAGCCTTTAGGAAAACAATCTAAGTTGTTATGAAATACCAGTGTTTACTGAACCTGAAAGAATACTTGATCCTTTCAGGAGAATGCTTCTGAATATCTCTTCACTGGTCTGACCTAGACCCTATTTGCTTTGGTCGATGCAATCGTCTGCGGTCCCAGGAGGTACTTCTATTCAGCCTGATTCTTCTCTACATATGAAGTAAAATTCGTTAATACTCAGCATAAAGTAGCAGCTTTGCACTGTAGTATGAATTCTGTTAAGTTTTTAGGACTGGTTTCCAAAATGCTTTTGGCTCCACTTGTGATGGTTCTTCACAATCAGAATGGGCTGTAAAGGAAGGAAAAGAGCATATACTAGAGCAACAAGAAGGGAGAGAAAAAGGGAAACACAGGTTAGTGTTTCTCCTTATGTGTCAACAGAGAACATGGATCTTTTTTTCCTGGCTACTGTGGTCAGTAAATCACACCGACAAAAGCCTTGAGCAAGATCATCTGCCTTGGCCAGTTAAAGATTAAAAAAAAAAAAAAAAAGCCAATCTGGAACAGGTGAACAGGTAAATAGTGAAAAGTGATTGTAATGTCATTAGCCCTTCTCGATTTACTGAACTGTGATATTTTTTTAGTTTTGACCACCCTTTCTCACCATAGGAGCCAGCTCTCAGAAATGGAACCTGCAAAGAGAACAGAGGAGCAAAGGAAAGCATCCTGACAAAACCAAAACATAACGAGTGCTTTTAATATTTTTTAGGTCCTGACCCTTTAAAAAAAATGCCTTTTTTGACTTACTGGGAAATTTATCTACTTGTTTAATTTTCCACAGTGTTTTAGAAGCTCTAGTTCTAAAAAATGTTATTATATGATTCTTCTTGAGTAAGAACAGACAAGGTCCTGTGACTTTATTCACAAAAAGGATCTAAATAAAGAATACTGTGTGAACAGGAACCCAACGTACAAATAATGACACATATATGTGAAGGTACTGTTAAAACATCCTTAGAAATATTTCCTAGAATTAAATTGGCTTCTGGAATCATCCAGGATTTATTGATTATTGCGATTATTATTATTACTTCTTAGAATCTGTGCAAATCCTCTCACATTACACATTGACTTCGCTGTAGTATTATAAGTATTAGTTCACAATAACAGCACAGAATAAGGCTTTGAATCTTCAAAATAAGCAATAATATCTTCCTAGTTTTCCCATCAGCGTGTATTTTAAGATTAAAGTTCTGGACAATAGTTAATATGCCATACTCATTTTCACTGCAAACCTACCTTTTTATTCAAATCTACTCAGGATTCTCTTTCCAACACTATTGCTACAATTGTAATACTAATATATCAAATGATTAATTGCTTTCCTTTTCCTGTTGACAACTCTGAATTCCATAATGCTGCATTCATTTCCACCCAGGTAAAATCTTATGAGTGAATGTTTACAGTGTCCAGAATTAAAAGTGTAATGGATAAGACAAAGATTAGGATTGAGTTTTCAATTGAGAGCTCATTAAAAGCAAGACGAATGTTTCTCAGGAAAAGCTAATGTGAAACAGATGGCATATTCCTAAAAGGTTATAAAACTTGCAGTATTTTTAAGGAAAAAACACGATAATCATAATGTGTGTGCTCAGGATGTCACTTAGAATTTTTTTCCAGTATTCCCTATATTTCCTGACTATTCTGTTTGAAGCCAATGAAAAAGTGAAAATTTGATGATGACAAATCAGTGGCAACTTTTAAAATCTCTTAGTCTTCTTTGGATTACTCATCTAAAGTGGATGACAGTTCCTATAATGACATCTAATGAAAGCAACATATTTCTTTCTGATTGGTACCTGAGAGATAATATATGGGTCAAATCTACTGTAGTGAATAGTAAAGGCACAAGCTAAATTATTCATGGTATTCACTGAGGAGTGACTAACCTACTATTTATATTCTTTCTGAAGACATCATTATGTCTCAGGCTCAATTTGCAAGGTTCTATTTGAAGTCAATGGACTCCAGAGTATACATTCTGTTCATCTAAAAAGTCTGATAACTCAGATTATTGGGTTAATGTATAGAGAGGGGAAAAACCAAAGACTTAACTTCTATCAGGGTTACCTTCATCACAAGAAAATGTGTTTATGTAACATATTCATATTCAACAGGTATATACAAAACATTTAGACATATTTATGCTCAACAAGCAGAGGGAGACTGATTGCATTGATGAATTAACTTTAATGAACATCTAGAAAATAGTCAATAAGGGACCAGATTTGAAAAACAAGATATACTTTCTGCATTTACTTCTTTAAATACAAAGTTTTCTGTCTGTGACTGAACAAAACCTACTGTCTAGCCAATTCTGCACTTATTTTCATTCCATGGAGAATGTTCCCTGGAATACAAAACATTATACAGTTTAAATATTTACTTTAAGTATTTTGATATTTTAAAAGTATTTAGAAGTAGAACACACCGTAATGATAGCTTTGACCTTGCTACCAACTGTATTCACGTTTAGCTTTGGAGTAGTACGTGTGTTCCTGAATGCAACTGGAATGCTTTTGTATGCTGCTGAAGCACAATATGAACTGTTTGCCACTTAAAAAATCTGTGTGAAAAACTCAGTATTCAAGATGAAATTTATTTCCTAAAGATTCTGCTTTTTGGTTTTCAGTGTGTCCCTTTCTGAGCAATGTTTAGCTAAAAGGAGAACGTTGTTTTTAATTAAACACACCAAAAGGGTTTAAAATAATCTTTAAAGAAACCTAAATCTCAAAACAAGGATGTATTATACAGCAATTATTTAAAGATCATTGGCTAATACCTGATGCCTCTTTTACTTAAGCTGAAGTAGAGGCTAAAATTATGTTATCAGAGAAATACAGCCTCACATGCTCTCCCTTAAGATGCAACTTGGGCTGAGTTTGTTGGAAATCTTCAAGTCCCTTAACCTGAGCCAAATCTGCTGCTGATTCTTCTTAAGTCCTTGATAACATAATAAGCATCTTCCCCAGCTCCTGGGTCAGTCAGTCCCATTTCTGTGTCACTTACTCTTGCAGTGGTTGAGCTCTGAACACACCGAGGGCTGCTGGGGAGGCCAGGAAATGAGTCAAACATCCAGAGGCACAGGCTACCATCAAGCACTTCATTTCTCTTGATTTTGTCCAATGTCTCCAGATTAGATGGAGAAAAATAGTATGTTGTTAAAACAAAAAGTGTTAGGCAGTGTCAGACAGTGTGTATTTCTAAATGCACAGCTGCAGAAAAGAAGTGTTTAATTTAGTATCTGTGGTCTGCTGGGAAATTATAAACATAACAGCACTGTGGGGTATGACATCAGGCAAATACATTATGTGCCTTTTAGTAAAAATCACAAATAATGCATGCTTTTTTGTACAATCATTTGTACATTTGTTTCATTTGTATCTTAAAAACAAGTTATGTGGGGTATGAATGTTTTAGGGAAAAAAAGCATTTTTCTAAGAAGTGTGGTCAATTAATAATTCCTTGTTTTATCTGATTACATCTCTTCAGATCTTATTTAAATATATCAGAAGATAAACTACAAACTAGAAATGTTCTAACCTCTGGTACTGCCTTTTTCATCTTAATATGAAACTTCTGAATGCTCTCCATAACCCATTCAAGATCCTATCATGTTTTTCATTAACTGCTCTTAAAATTACAGTTAACTTGCTAAATAACAGCTGGTTTTAATCTTACTGTAGGCAAGAACCAGTCTGCAAGGGAGACTACGTAGTCCTTAATCCTTCATTAGCACTGGCAAGTGCTGTGTATGCTGTAGCACCACAAAATGCACTTGAAGCTTCCCACGGGGTTCATCTCTCACTGGACTGGTTTATACACATTTTAATTCTCAGCCAAGCCTAGACTACCCACCTATAGTTTCCATATATGCAAGATGTCCTAGTATTGACTTGATATTTAATTCCTATTCATATTTTCCAGCTAATCCATTTAAACTGGTCATAGAGGATCTGTTCCTGTGAAGCACTCACTTGTCTGAAAATCTACCTTAATATAAATCCCAGCTGGAAGAGCAATGTCCAAAATGTCCTGTCACACGCAGCTATTTTCAACAAAAATATTTGACTTACAAGTCATTTCCTTACATTGTAAGGTTTTCAAGGTACATAAAGACATTTTATTCTGATTCTATAGTGTATGGTACTAATGTTCAGGTATTTGGGTAGACCTGCTGTGCACTATTATTGAAGTAATAAATGTTAACATAATTTAGGCTTTACTTAAGCTCTAGCATTCGGTCAGAAGACTGTGTGTATGTGTGCAAGCATATGCACAAAGAGAGAGAAAAATGATGAGACTGTCATTAGGAAAACAAAAAAACCCCCGATAATAATATCTGCTGCTAAAGTTCGTGATTAGAAAGAAGATTGTGGTACGTCATTTGAGTGATGTGGATAGACATCTTACTGGTAGTTAATTTTCAGTAGTAAACGTTCACTTCGGCTCCTATTTCAGCTGCACTACGGAGCCGTGTCCTTTAGCTCTGTTCTCTGCTAAAGACTACAAATAAATTCCCATACAGAAGGTAACTCTTTAAAGGTGGAATATTCACTTATTTATACTTATTCTTTTGTCATTCTTCCTTGCTTGCTGCTTCATATTGAAAAAATAGGCTCAGTCTAAGAAATACACAAACAAACCAACAGAATTGGACAGAATGAAATAGTAGGCAGTTTTACTGTAAAGCAGAGAGCAGAAAGTTATCATTTTTTGTGCCTCCTCTGTTCCCTTGAAATGTTTTTTCAAAAATGGCTTTCCTGAAGCATTTTTTTTCTTTAGAGCTATAACTGAGAGTATTCTGTCAGCTTCCTCTTCGTTTTGTACAAGTTTATAGGTTTTTTTAAAAGCAGAAAGCTAAAAGCAGATACAGTAAAATGTCAGGGCTGCAGTCATTTCATAACTACGGCATGTTGCCAGGTTATTTACACATAACTCTGAGTACTCACTCATGTGGAAAAATTAATCTCTCCATGCCTTTAAAAACGTGCATAGTTGCAATTTTTAGACACAAATGGATGAAAAGAATACTACTCCATGATTATGCTTTTTTCTTTTTTAAATTAGACACACTAATGATATTTCCAGATAATATTTTTTGCAATACTTTTTATATACACTCATAATATAACATTAGAATTCTATAATTCAGTTTTGTTTCCTCTTACAGATAACAAATGAAAGATTATCCCTTCACATTAGAATACACTGAAACAGGAAAACACTATTTGAATTGATGAAAAGGATGTCATGAACCTGAGCATTACAGAGTATTCCCTGTAAAAACATTGCATGCCTCAGACACCAGATAAATATCACATACCCTTCCCTAGGCAGTATGAGAACACAGGGCTGTCTTGTTCAGAAATAGAGATTTCTTAGCTCAGGCGAGTGGCAGCAGCCACACAGAACTGAATTACACTCACCACTATGCAATAGCTTCAAAATGCTTAAAATTGTCAACTCATAGCATGTGGACAAGAATTGTTTGTACAATATCCTGCTCGGGTCAAAAAGACTAAACAAGTTATATGTCTGGGTAGATTTGAATGTAGATCAGCAGAAGTGATTAACTCCTTTTAGTAGGAAAATAAACTAGATATCTTTCAGGCAAGTAACAAATATTCGAAGTTTATTTGATACCATGAAAATAAATGGTTAAATGTTCAAGTGGTTAAAAAATTTCTCTCCCTGTCTAAACAGAAATAAAATGAATCCAAGAGCCTCTTTCTGAAAATATCTTGTTCCCAGTACATAACATTCAATGTGAAGGTTGTAGGCATGAACATCTCAACAAGTTAAAGTACATCTGTGAAATTCTTAAATGAAATCATAGGTCAAAAGCCATTATAAAAATGATGCTATTACCATAATGTAATAGTATATTACTAATATCGTAGTCACATCTTAAGCTCCAAGATAAGCTGGTGCTTCATTGTACAATAACTGGGCAAAATAGTGTTGAGCAGTGATTAGCTCAGTTCTGCCTCAGCACAGACAGACCTATGTTTAAGCAATCTTTTTCTCAGCACATTTTCTCTTATTTATACTCTCTAGTAACACCTACCTTAGAACGCAATCATTACCTAAATATTTGAGGAACATTTGAGCAAATATGATTATATACCAGTGTCTACTTCAAAAAAATCTATGGTGATCCAAGTTACAACCCGTGTAACTGGAAAGAAAAAGAAAGACAAATGAAGAAAATGGATACCCAGTTATTAGAAGTTACTTCACTTGGGCAGCAATCTTGCGTGGGAGCTTGCAGAGCAGTCCTGCCACTTTGGTGAGGGGGAGGCTCGGGTGGACAAGCAGTTGACAGGGGCAGTAGGTGTTCCAGCCCCAGCACCAAGGCTGCTCAGCTGTCTCCCCTTCAGCCGCTGGATGCCCAGGTATGAATCTCAGCTCTGCACTGCACACCAGCCTCACCACAGCTCACTTTCCCAGTCCTGGTTTTTTTGCCTTTGCTCTAAACAGTAAGTCTGGTCCTTGTCCCTCCTCAGCTTGCATGCTCAGCCCCAGTCCTGTAGATAAGATAATCTCCAGTCAGTGCTTTCAAACTCTGAAGTTTAAATTTTAGTTCCCAAGTCATCTTTGGGTTTTTATATGATTAACAAAAGTGCTGAGGCCTGAGAGTTGCTGCTAGAATCAGGTCAATCCCTACTTCCTGATGCTGCTAAATCACAGTAAACATCCCTTTTGCCAAAAGTTTTTTGCTGACAGCAGGTGATGAGGAGAAGGAATATACTTATTTATATTCCGTCTTCTCCCCTTATATGTACATAATGCACTTGTCCATAAGCAGCACTCCATTATTTCTCTGCTAATCCTTCACTGGGAGTTACACAGGGCCAATCCACAGGCAGTTAGGTGTTTCTGGAATGCATAATTTTGCCTTGTGCTTGGGTGGCAATTTGTTCTTCCTTTTATTTTACATCACCTTTTGACACAGCAGCTATGCACATTGTCAAAGCAGAAGTTTCTGTGTCTATTGCTTGTCTTCATTATCCATTCATTGGGTCAGCCTTTTCTCACAGATAGGACTATCTGTGTCTACACTGAAATACCATAATTACTTCTCACTTGTTAAGATATTGTTTCTTGACCAGTAAAGTATATAATTAAATCTACATACAGCATTTTCCTGCCAAAATAACTTTGAGTTCATTTTTCTTCAAAACAGATTCTATTTTCATGCACAAAAAAATTCAAAAAAAAGTGCAATTATTATTAAACAAATAAACGGAATCATAGTGACAGTAACACTACTTTAAGCAGATCAACTTTCTTTAGAAAGATTTGCCATTATGTTAAACAATTACATCTGAAAGTATAAAAGCTCATATAGGAATAAAATAATCCTGAAATGTTTAGTTTTTCTCAAAGCCCATTAGGGAGTCAAATAGTTCCTTCAGCACATGTCAAGAAAGCAAATAATATATATTGTGAATGTAACTGCTATAATGATAAAAAAATAAAAATGAGAAAAACAAGCATATTGACAACTTCACAATGAATGAGATCGTGTTCTCTTTTTCTTCTGACAATTTGAGAAATTACAATATTTAATTTAAAGGCCTTGGAGAAAATTGTCTCTCACAAGTTCAAAGAAATAACAGGATTCCAGCTGTTTCGGTTTTAATGGGGTTTCTTTGGTTCTACACATCTAAACAGAATAGACCAAGAAAAATTTCTGTCTTTCCTTTTTATGTATTAGATTATCAGATCGAGGTATGAGCTTAGTTACTTTTCTGAATTAGGGGAAAAAAAAAAAAAAAGAAAAAGGGAGAAAAAAGAAAAAAATACCAGTCAATGCTTCACAGGAACAGATTTTTCTGGCAGTACTACTAATCACACCTTACTTGCTTCACTCATGTGTCTAATTCAAGCCAAGGGGAATGTGATACATCAGTAAAACCCCATTTGGCACCACTGATGCTCTCAAAGTCAAGACACTACCAGAATGTTGTCCTTACCTAATGGAAATAAACATTTATTTTCTTTTTCGAATTGCATTTAGTGCTACTGAATGGAGCCTACATATCATTCTGGAGATGACAAGTTTGATTCAAAGCCTGTGGGGAGTCTTTCCATCAAGCTGGGTGTGCTTTGTTTGGATCAGGCCCCAGGTCTCTGTTTACCTCTGGCCAAAGAGAATGTGACACCAGGCAGTAAAATCAATATACAGCAGGTTTGTCCTCCAGAGATCCCTCCTAGGAAGGGGAAGCTGTGTTCTGCCTTTGGGCTGAGGGTGACAATTGTTATGGCCATCCCAGGGGCAATGCACAAATGCATAGGGCTTTTAGTATTACTTGAAACCCACAAATTCTAAGCTCAATGATACATCTCAGATGCCTACATTCAAGGAAGAGGACCACATCTCCACTAGTCTGAGAAAAAAAAAAAAAAGTGTTGTTTTTCTTTTTTTTTTTTCCAAAACAATGCAAGATTTATTAATTGGATTGTGTGTGCTGGTATTAAATAGGAACAGGAAAATAAAGTCTACCCTTACATATATTTTGTACTCTTTTGTTTGGGCACCCCTCATCTACTAATGTATTACACAGGAATATTTCTCATTACTGACAACCAAAATGTTTAACGTCAGGTTTTTTCGCATTTGTTCTCACTGTTGTCCAGTATTTATTTAAAAAAAAAAGTCTTCTTAATATCTACTGTATCTCCAATAAAATTCAATTCAGACATTGAAAATACCTGAGACACTCTTCATATCTGTACCAAATGAGTCACATAATCATTTTCTATCCCAAGAAAATCATAAATATTTCATATCCACTGGATAAAACCACCATTAAGGAAACTGAACATAGTTTCCAGCAGCCAGCAGAGAAATTTGCAACACTCTATAGGGACTGATTCTCTAAATTGAAGGTCTACACGTAAGTTTTCAAGTGGGCAAGATGACGGAGGGGAGGGGCCCAAGGTAATTTTATCTACAAGTCTGTTCCACCGTACCAGAGACATCAGCATCACAGGCTGGTTGATCCAGCAGGCATTTCATTGCCTGGAGTGCAGTGCAACACTAAGAGTCTTGCAGCATGGTTTTTCTCCCACCCTGTCTATTTGATGTGATGCATGAGGGAGAGGGAACACGTACCTTGTAGTCACAGTGTCAGGTGATCTGTAAGCCTGAAAGATCATCAACTACAGCAGCAATTGGACATGCTGCAGAGAAAGCATCATCTGAGCCATAACAGATACAGATAGAGCTTTGTTGAACAGTCTCTTTTTTTTGGACTAATGAGCTCTCTGCTATAAACCAACCTCAAAAGACAAAATATTGCTACTGAAAATGGAACCAGTAACAACATATGCTATGCACGATAGAAATTTCAGGATTTGCACACAGAATAAGAAAAAACAAGACTTATGTATTTCAGCTAGGATTTTCCATCATTTTATTTTACATCTAAAATTTATTTTAAGTTACACATTTGCTGGAAACATTTCATATTGTCTAAATTGAAAAGAAAAAACATTAATTTTTTACAAGGAAATAACAACAGGTTTATAGAATGAAAATTAAAATCTTAGTAGATACATCCTAACCAAAAAATTACTGCTAATTCTTTTTACATTGTTGTATTCCTCAGCATAATTTTATATATGGATATATACATTTGTTATGGTTTTCTATTTACAAGAAAACTCTTGTTTTCTGATTTGTTTCTCTTTACATATTCTTTAAATGAAAGCCTGGGCAACTTTTGACAAACACCATAATTACCAGTGATGTTCAGCCAAAAATTTTTCTAGGGCTGTAGGTCACTTTGTACAACTCACTTGCTTTTCCTGATGTACAGCCAATGTAGTCACCCCATGGAATATTTAGTCAGGCATGCCATGGCTTCTGGTTTGAGAATCTTTCCTGTCAAGCATGCCCATTACTGAAAAAAGGACTACAAAAAGAACAGAAAAATGTCACAATGGAAATATGGATTCTTTCTTATGGGAAATGTCTCTTCTATGGACATTCTAAGACAACCAATGACAGCCTTAGAGGTTCAAGGGTTTTTTCAGCTGTGTGGGAAATGAAAGTAATGGAAGCAGAGCTACAGCAAACTGCTGAAGCATTCAGTGAAGTTTGAGAAGTAGACCCCACAAAACTCTCAGCCTTAGTTTGTAAGCTAATTGCTATTCACTCAGTAGGAGCACTCTTTATAGCAGTCAAGGCCCTGTGAACAATGTGGTACATTAGAGCTAAATTATGCACTAACACCCTGATTTATGGCTAAGATCTATACTAAATTAAGTAGAAATTCTAAATTAAGGAGAAAATCGGAAATTAAAAGACGAGGCTAATTTATTAGGAAATAATTTGCTAACCGCCAGTATTATGGAAATAGTTCTAAAAATAAAGCCCCAATGGAAAAATATATAACTAATGCACGGGATTTTTTTAAATGCAAGAACTCTTGGAAAGTTTAAGGACTCCCTAGGGTAGCTGTGCTTCCCCACACCCAAACAGTAGATAATTAACTTAAACTTTTAAAACTAAGAGTTTTAAAGATCTGAAAGAGAAGTTCTTTGGAAACTAACATTAATTCATAATAAATCTTGGAATACTGAGGAATTTCCAGAGGAGTTATGGAAGCTAATTTTCTTCCAGTATTTTAAAAGGCTACACAGTGACTCAAGTAATTATAATCCTGTCAATGTAGTGTCAGTTATAGACAGAAGGATGGAACAATTGGTCTGAAGCTCAATTAATTAAAAAACTAAAGTAGGATAATAATTTAATTGATATCAATCAGATCTTGTCAAAATAATGTAATGTGGACTTTTTTTTAGATTTTTTAAAGTGGTTGATAAAAGCACTAGTTTTAATTTAATATACTGCAGCAACTGTGTAATTTTACTTGCTACCCAAAATTGATATAATATAAAATTTATGGGGCATGGTAAATGAATTAAAAACAGGCCAGCACATCTCTAAAAATAAATGTATAGGAAAGAAAGTTTATACCTTTTAAGGAAAGTTTAATTCTTAATTATACTTTTTTTGGCAACTATCTTTTTTGGTCAAACTGGCAAATAATAAGATTTCTGGTGGCAAATAATAAAACCAGGCCACTGGTATTGAACAATATGAATTTCTTAATAAATTTCTTACTAAGCATATGTGTCAATATAACCAAATGCAGGGTCATATAGCTAGGACTAAGGTTGCTAACTGTACTTAAAGGTTTCCAAAAATGACTGGGACATTACAATGTGTCTGACCAATGGACAAAAAAACTCCAAGAATAAAATATGAAAGATTAATGCAACACTTGAACACTTAAATAGAATCATAAACTGGAAAAATGAATTTATAGAACTTCCATTTCTGGCCTTGTATCTTGTGTTTTGATCACCTTCAGTTTTGGTGTTCACAGGTAAAGACGTGTTCATAAACTGGTGTTTTAGAGGAAAATCACAAAAAATCACTGAATGATTGAAACTAGTCATGATTATTTTATTTTCCAAATGCTAAGTTAACAGCTGATTTTGTAACTTTATATACACATGAGGGAGGGCGAAATTGCCATCTACTTCTTCTCCTGTTTGCCGTATCCTCTATATAAACATTTCCCCTCATCATAAGAAAGACACTGAGGTGCTGGAGAGAGTTCAGAGGAGGGTGACGAAGCTGGTGAGGGGTCTGGAGCACAAGTCTGATGATGAGCAGCTGAGGGACCTGGGGCTCTTTAGCCTGGAGAAAAGTAGGCTGAAGGGAGACCTTATCTCTGTCTACAACTACCTGAAAGGAGGTTGTAGCGAGGAGGGTGTTGGTCTCTTCTCCCAAGTAGCAAGTGATAGGACAAGAGGAAATGGCCTCAAGTTGTACCAAGGGAGGTTTAGATTGGATATTAGGAAAAATTTCTTCCTGGAAAGGGTTGTCAGGCATTGGAACAGGTTGCCAAAGGAAGTGATTGAATCACTATCCCTGGAGATGTTTAAAAGATGTGTAGATGAGGTTCTTAGGGTTTAGTGCCAATGTTAAGTTACGGTTGGAGGTGATGATCTTGAGAGTTTCTTGCAACCAAAATAACTCTATGATTCTATGATTTCAGGTCCAAAAATTGAAATGAGAAATCCATACTGGAAACAAAAGACTTTTTTTTTCTTTTTCTAAAACACTAAGCAATTTGTAAGTGTTGGAATCATGGGGTGAAAAGAGGAATGTTTTTGTGAATGACTGGTTTTGGATTTAAGTTATTTTTTTATATAAGATATATTAAATATTTCAGAGAGGTTAATTCAAGAAACTTCAATGGTCTGTTTCATACTAATGAAATCATGGTCAAGGAACTTAATGGTTCTCCATTAAATTCTATTACTCTAAAAAAAACTCAGGAAGGTGGCTTCATTAATATTGCCTTGCACTTTTAGTAATGCTTATGTGATTTAAGTGTGCTTCTTATGCAAAAGCAGTTTTAGAGTATGAAAAAACCTCACTAGGTCTAAGATTGTTTCTTATAGGAAACAAAATTGAAGAATGAGTCCATTTCTCTAGAGAATGAGGGTATCATCTAACCATCTGGAAAAAACACATTGCACTCATATGATCTACACAGCATTTCTTTTGCTTTCCATGGCTAATTCTAAGGCTATTTAGATCTCATTTTTATAATGAGAATTCTTAATAAACTCTCCATTTGCAAGCAGGATCTATACTCTTCCACTTGAGTTATTCTAACTTAGCTCTGATATTTTTTGTTGTTTCTGAGACTTTCCCCCTGTATTTAATGTGGTTCAAAACATAGTGAAGACAACAAACTCTCAGAAATGGAAAGCTGCAATACACAGAAAACAAGATCATAGCTATTATATTGTCACATCAGTCATGTTTGTTAGTCTATGTAAAGGTGCCCAATAACAAGTTAAATGCATGATCCATAACACAATCCATGCATAAAATAACACGTGATACAACATGATCCTACATCACATAATCTATACACCAAACCATGATACAATTGTGTGTGACCCTGGAAACACCATCCAGCTGATCAACCTGTACAGATGTCTGGATAGTCAGCACAAAAGTAGCGTCACTGAATGTGGCCACAGATTTGAGGACCTCTCCATTAACTGCACTACCAGAAGACCTTGTGCTTGTTTATTGTTTTTAGAGCAAAACTCTGTGAGGCTTTTTGGGACAGGCATATAGGCTAGAAGTAGCCTTTTAGGTTAAGCAGGACTTCAGTTAACTTGAGCGGGGAGGCTGTGGTGGAGCAGCCGATCTTTGGGTAGGACATTCCCAGCAGGGAGTTAACACCTGAAGGCTCTGCATATGGGCAAATAACATCATTTTTCCTCTACAGGGGTATGTCACTGAGGTAGAAAGATGACATAGGCTTTATTTGCCAGGCAGACAGCATCCTAAAAAAAGATAGTTTAAGGACCCTTTCAGGTTATAAAAATGATATCTGGGAAAGAAGGTTGATCATGGGGTCGAGTAACAATAAAGTGTGTCACAAACCTTCCTAGGGAAGTGAACTATACAGGTCACCTGCAGTGACCTGGAGACAAGTTCATATTAGTTTAAGGGCAGAGACATACTTGAACACATTCATAGACACTGATCTCCTTTTGTAGAGATAAAAAACCCAAGTAGACCAAGGTGACATGTAAACTGTGTGCCATTTTCTTTCATTACCATTTCATCTGGACTTCCAATTGCCTGCAATAACTTATTCCCTGACAGTAGAAAATTAACCATACTGTCATGTTTAAGCCACCTACAAAGCCAGGTTGGGACAAAAAGTGTCCCCTTAGAAAATGACTCTTCTTGGGCTAATATGGTAAAAAAGAATATTGCATACACTAGAAATAGAATAACTAGATTTGTCATTTTGATATATTTCTTAGAAATAAGAATCACAAAGTTAATGTGGAATTGAGAAAAATTAGTAATAGACCAGCCAATTATTTATTCGTATGTATTTGTGTTGGAAACAAGAATTTTGTTTCTCAGCTTGTTAAATATGCTATTTACAATCACAGAGAGAAACAAAAGTTTAAGTTTTCTGTGTGCGTTTTAACGTATTACAAGAGAGGAAATTAAGTTTAGGTTGGCAGCACTGCAAGTCGAGTAAAAGTGATTTGCTGGATTATTTTTTAATTTCTGGGAAATAAATCCACACTGGTTCATAGATCTGCACACAGAAACAATCCTCCAAGATTGGATCTCTCCCTTTTTAAAGGAAGAAAGAACAGGTCTACAAAGATACCCTAGGTGATAGCAAGGCACTTAGATGTCTAAGTCATCTAAGAAGTTATCAGAATGCCTTTACCATTTTCTAGTAGCAAATGGGAGAGCTTGTTTGAGCAGTGATCCAGCTTTGAACAAAGAGGCAAACTCAGCCACAAGATGTGAAATCAATTGGTAATAAATTTCTGAGAGAAATGGGCAATTTACTAAAGGGCACAAAACACTAACTTCTTAAGAAGAGCATTTGAAAAATCCAAAAAGGGATCAATCCTGCTTGTTCTGTGGGAAATGGCATGTAGTACAAGGACACTAGGAAAATGGAGAAGAGGAGGTAGTCGATATGTTGTAATAGTCTGTTTATTCTGAATATAAGGAAACAGAATCTAGAGCTCACAAAATATGGAGAAGAATGTGCATTTTCCAACATGGCTGGAGTGGTTATAGTCTTTGGCAGTTTGGCCTACAGATAGTCAATTAAATTAGAGGATTGGAAGGACTGTATTTAACAACACTGTTATTACTCCCATGCTCTGTCCCCACATTTCCTGATGTACAGATGATATAAGAAAGTGATATCCACAAATTGCAGTGGTGTATTTATTAATTGTCTAAATATATGACTTTACTATGGGAGAAGTTCCCTTTGGTGTGTGTATGGGATGAACCTTAAAATACAAGACTTTGTTACTGGCTTGAGAGTGGCGTAACTTACGGTCACCAGTCAGCTGCCATTTAGAAATGCAATGAAAAAGCTTTTCAGGGAATATGAAGCAATGTTGCTATTGAAATATAAGGATTGCATAATATATATTTACAACCCTTTCAATAACTCTATATGAAATCAAACTTTCCAAGGGAATCAAAATGACAGTTGAGATAAAAATCAGTTCCAATGATTTCAGCTGGTCTGCTTAACATTGTAGCCACCTTAATTATGCAGTTTCTCATTTAAGATTAAGTGTTATATAGTTTGACAAATATTTGACCCTTAAATAATCAGGAATCAGAAGCAAGAGTTCTTCTCAAACAGACTTTACAAAATACACTGTATGTCCTCATGTAAATATAAAACTGCTCAAAGTCTGTACCACATGTAGAAGCATTCTCTGTTTCCTCTGCAGGAGGATGGGCATGTTTTTGCTGCCTCATTCACAAAAACGTTGCCTTATATCTTGATTAACATTATACTTACTTTTTGTTTAAGTGTAAGTTATATTTATTTAGACAATGAGGAATATGCTAACTGCATTGTTTTAATTTATGTGTTTGCTGAATTCTGAGGCAGAATGCAACATGCTGTCCACTTGTACATCTCCCACCTAAGTCTTCCCACAAAACTTTTATTTCAGTGAAAAGGTGTAGAAAATTGCATCTCTTTATGGTTTATACTTCAAGAATTCTAATTGTAATTCAAGGTTGTGTCTAGTATTCTTTCTGAATAATGAAGAGCATTACTCTTTAATCGTTGCTTGATGGATTAAAATCAGCATGTCTAGACAAAGTTCATGTTTATCTCCTAGAAAAACTAGCCAGAAATAGTTTTTCAACTTGTCCATTTTTAATAAATTTGTTTATTTATTTATTTAACAATTAATGCTTTGAGAGCTCAAAAGCTCACAAAACAGCATTCTCAGATGACAAATAGATCAATAATTCTACACATTAAAACACTTTGAGGTATCATGCAGAGGAAAGAAATCAAGCAATGATGTAATTAATAAGAATTTGTCTTGTTTTGGTTCCATTTGATTCTCTTATCACATGTACAGACCGTTTAAGGAATTCCATTTTAAGTACAGAGAATAGAAATATTTCCATATTTCTTGTACTTGTGTATTTATTAAATTTATTATCTGTGATGCACTTACGTTTTTCTCTAAAGGCATAGGGCAAGGCCTAGCATAAATTCCAGTTATATTTTATTGATTGCTCTCCACACAAAAGCTTTGCACAGGGTAATAGAATGAGTCCAATCTAATGTAATCTAATAGAGAGTTTATTTCTAAATTCAAATGGCTTCTTTTACTGGTTATGACAAATAATCAGAAGCAAAACCTCTAGCAGTTACTCATACCTCCAGATTTTGCTAATTGTCCTGTATCGTAAATCTTGGACCATTTACTTCTTATTGAACTTTATGAACATTACAATCTTGAGAAAAAAATCCAAAGCATTTTGTAGATGTCTATAGTTAAAACTTTGGACTTAAATATTTTAGTAAAATCTTTGGGCATTCTTTTTTATTTTTAACTAACTTGTTCTGGTTTTTGTCTCCTAATTTGGTAACAGGCAATAGGTGAGCAGACATAAATTAAAAAAAAAAAAAACTCAGTGACCATTATCACATGTTGAGTGTTTAAGTATGAAGTTTACACTAAGAGTACTTGAGCAAGTTTCTGTATCCTGAGAACTGTCCTTACATCTATTTACAACAGAGATATTATAAAGAGAGCAGTGTGAGGAATAGCAGGTGATATGCCCTTGGTATAGCACTAGGACATGCATAAAACCTATATAATCATCAATTTACTCATAATTCTATCTTCCTCCTTCAATTAATTAATGTTTTTTCATCTCCATGCTCTGCTGATGTAACGTTTCACAACTAACATGTATTGACCCTACATTAAACTGTGTTCTGAAACACAGTATGTGAATAGCTAACGTATTTTCCTCTGGCTGATATAGTATTATGTGTTTTCTGAAGTAGACTTTTTTTCTTTAAGTCACTTCCAATTTTTACTAGCAAGGACACTATATTTTTCTGAAAGTCCCTGAAAGGGTGTCAGAGAGGATGCTCGAAAATTTCAAAACCATACTTGAAATTCACAAGTAACTTTTGACCTCTGTTGCAACCACAATCATTGCTAATAGTACTAGGCTACAATGTCTAAACGCTAGGTGTGTGTTCACCCATTGTGTGTCTGCAAATAGGGCAAGAACACTAGTATTTGCACACGGTTTTAGTTTGATGCTTTCAAATCAACTGTTGATATAAATTTAACCCTACAGTGGGACTATATTTTATATTTAGAAAGTCACTTTCCTACATAAGGGTGTTAATTCCTTGAGTGTGAATCCATAGACCCAAAAAAGGAAAAACCCAGTTTAAAATTTTAATTTCAGTTAGGATTTGCAGGAATTCTGCTCAAAGAACAGTTGGCCACAAACTGAGAGCAGGTGAGGAGCTGGAATGGCAATAATAATAAAAGTAAAGATAGTCCAGAATAGAAGTTTACTCTAGTGCTCTGAATTATGAAATTGTAAGTGTCTGGCTTGGTTTTGACTACAAACAATATTTCAAGTGACAGAACTTAATTGCGTGTTATGCCAATTTAAGTTTTAAAGGACAATTATAGTATACAAGGATTCAGTTCTGGTTTCTGGTTAGGGAAACCCTTTCTATGGTAAGTTGACCCTGGACAGCAGTCAAACACCTACTCAGGCCCAGGCTTGTTCCCCTCTCCCACAGGATAGAGAGCAAATAGAACAAAGGCAAGAAGATTTATGGGTCAAGGTAATGACAGTTTAATAAGGAAAACAAAACCTGTTCACACAAGCAAAGGAAAAAGAGGATTTCATTCACTTGTTCCCATTGGCAGGCAGATGTCAAGATACTTTGTAGGAAGCCTGGCCTCAGCATACATAATGATTGCTTGGGAAGACAAACACCATAATCATGAATGTCCCCCCTTCCTTCTCCTTTCCCTGAGCATTTATTGCTGAGCACAGTATCATATGGTATGGAATATCCCTTTAATCAGTTGAGGTCAGCTGTCCCAGCTGTGTCCTCTCCCAACATCTTGACCATCCCCAGCCTACTTTCTTTGGGGAGCCGCAGGTAAGAGAGAATGACTTGATGCTGTGCAAGCACTGTTCAGCAACAGCCAAACCACTGATGTGTTATCAATACTGTTTTAGCCACAAATGCAAAGCACAGCACCACACAGGCTGCTATGAAGGAAGTTAATTCAATCCCAGCCAGATCCCCTACAGGGACAGAGAGATGGCTGTCATTTTGAACCAGTGGAGAAACTGAAGTTTTCAGAACATGGGAGAGATTTGGATTTCCAGCATCTGCCAGTCCAAGGGGAAAAAAAAAATCTGACACTGAAGAAAACAAGCAATTGGGAAGTGTAGCAACATCAGTAAATTAAAGAGCAACATGAGTATTTCTTGGCATCCAGCCTGACTATATTTCCGTTAAGACAAAAGATGATACTGCGCCCCTGTCTAGTGTTTCCCTGCTTTGATTTGCTTTGCCTTGATTCTAACACAACAAATCTTTCAAGAACTAGAAGATAATTGCTGGCACTGATTTATTTGCATCACACCAACAGGCAGTAGCATTCTACAAGGCAAACAGAAGATGACCTGGCATGTTTGCAGTCTAAGCACACACCTGTGGAGCAGCTAGTGCAGCACTTGCTGTGAAAAGCAGAGATAACTGACCCATTATCTCATGTACTGGCAGCAATTTCACAACAGTAGCAGGAATGTCGTGGTCTCATAAATCCCACACTAACATGATCATTCTTCCCTCTTCAAGAAAGCTGATCCTGAGGATGTGTGTAATGGGCAGAATTTCTGCTTCCGTGGGGAAAAAATATACCTAAACTTGTTCCCCCCTCAGAACCTGCTCCCATTCTGACAGATCCTCCAGAAAACAGCCAGATATATATGAATCACTGAACGATTGATGTTGGAAGGAACTTCTGGAAATGATCTGGTGCAAACCCTCAGCTCAGGCAGGGTCAGCTAGGCAAGGTTTTAAAGGACTATGTCCACTCAAGTTCTGAGTTTCACCACAGTTGGAGACTCCACAACCTATCTGAGAAACCTGCTCCAGTGTTTGACCACCTCACAGGAAAGTGTTTTCTTGTGTTCAGGTAGAGTTTCCTGTGGGGTTTTGTTGGTTGGTGGGGTATTTGGGGATTTTTCTGGAGGAGTTTGGGGGAGTTTGTTTTGGTTTGGGTTTGGATTTTTGTTTGTTTTTTGGGTTTGTGGTGGGTTTTGGGGGGGGGTTGTCTGTTGGTTGGTTTTTGTTTGGTTGGGGTTTTTTCGGTTTTTTGTTTTTTTCTAAATTTGTACCCGTTACCTCTTGCTGTCAGTGGGCACTACCAAGAAAAGTTTAGCTCCCTGTTCTTCATTTCCTTCCATCAGGAATTTATGCACTTCCCCCTGAGACTTTTCCTCTCCAGACTGAGCAGTCCCAGTTGTCTCAGTTTCTCCTCATATGAAAGATGCTCCAGTCCTTTAAGAAGGAGGGGTGTGGAAGGCAGGGGCAGTGGCAGAGAAAGACGGCATCTCAATATCAGTAGTACAAGAGCTGGATGCTCTCTATGTGTATTTGGTTTAAAAGACTGATTGAAAAGTCTTTTTCTTCCTGGTACTGTGGATTGAAGAAGCCAAATGAAGTTCTAACTTGCTGTTTGTGCATGCCTCTCTACATACTGTATTCTAACCAGCAGTTTTTGTCTGCCCATGTTCATGCTCTTAGTAAACGATTAAATGTTTTCAACAAAATATAAAGACTGTATTTGTGTTTGCATATTTTTTTAGTAGATCTGAATCACTTTAGCTGCATTTTTGGCAAACTTCTTTCACTTCATCTTCTTGGCATTTCATTATATTTTACGATCACAAAGTCAACTCTCCAGCAACAAAGCGAAACACAGTTCTTTGAAATAAATGTTGTCATTAACAAGGCATGCCAGGCGCAGTGACAGATTTGCAGCTGTAATGAATAACATTTCCCGCAAAGTTCTCCTGTCAGACAGAAAAGCTGTGACATTACTGCAGGCAACAGTGGTGGAAACTAAAAGATTGATTGATGCAAGTAGATAATTGAAACCTCAGTACTGTCACATGTATGTCAACCTAACAACCAAGCTACTACTCTAAGATCACATTTATCATGCAACGACCTCTCCATGAATAACACACACACACACACACACAGAAAAACATGGAGTATTTGTCAGTGAACATGAACTACTTGCTGGAAATTTACCCTAACTGATAAATAACTCTGGGCCTCTAAACCAAAAATTAGTTCAGTTTCTTCTGGTATCTTAGGTGCCTGGATTCAGTTCAAAGCTGTTGGCAAAATCCATGAGTACTTAATAGGAAAGAGAGAGGAGTAGCAGTGGACCTTTGACATCGTAAGTGATAGCATCATTGTCGTGTCTGAATGTCTGAAGCTAGACATGATAATCTATATTTATTCCTGCCTAGATAAGTGGCTGACTTTCAGAGGTTCTGGAATTCTAAAAGTTATGAGTAATTAGTATCTGTGCAAAAATTCTTAATGTGATGCATCTAAATGATTGGATGACCATTTTATTATTGATTTCAATGAACTTCAGATCACCCTTAAATTGGATGTCATACCCAGAATTAACTTAGATTCCAAATGCCTATTTGAACCTGTCCGTAAGGATAATTAGAATAGTTTTTGATTGTTGTTTTATCATCATTCCATTAAAGCTTGCAACAGATATTTACTTATTTAAAAGAAGTTTTCTTCTTTCATAACTACTATTACAGAATGTTTTTATTACACCATTTGCTCTCCAGAAAATTTACAAATTTACAAACCAAATAACCTCTTACATCATCTTTGCAATGACAGCTGTGAAACAGATCCATGTGCTTTAGTATAATCACACTGTCTACTTAATCTTAACAAATGACTGATGAAAAATACGTGGATGTTTACAAAAACAGCTTTAATATATGTGGCATAAGCAAATTATCACATAGCAAAGGATCTGATGTGGAAAAAGTCACTAATAGAAATTGCAGGTAAAGAGGACTGAAACCATAGATGTAAATCAGAAATAAATTAAACATATATATATATTCCATTTTTTTCCCGACACTTTTACAGCAAATCTATTAGTTAATCCTAAGAAAAAATAAATACCAATCTGTTACGTTTTTATACCAGAAACTAAGTGTTATTCCCCTAACAAAATGTGGCATGAAATTATACTCCAGATCAGCTGCGTGGATTTTACCCTGCTACTGGTGCTAAATGCAATATATTTTACTATTTTTCATGATTCTATCATTTATTTACCACTAGTCTACATACAGCTCTGACAGGAATAGCCCATCAAATGGGTTAAATTGTCAGCCTCTGCTGAGAATCTGGCCTGTCTCTTTCTATTTTTGTCTTTAACTGACTCTGTCTCTAGACATATCTTTGCTCAAGTTCCCCTTGGGCTTTTTTTCAATCTCCTTAAGTTTTCTTTTCTTTCTTTTTTCTCTCCATGAGCTTTGTTTCAACTGTTCTGACAATCTGTGGACTGATTCCTGCGGTTCTTATGCATTCGTCATGTTCTCAGAAGCAGCTTTGGTTGACTTCACCAGAGGCAGCACAATTTCGCCTGTGGTTATTCACTTTTCCTTACGTCTCTTTTCCATTTCATTTCATTGACTGGAAATTTGATTCAATTTTTTCTGCCCTGGCCTGGCTTCTTTCTTTCCTGCAATTCTTTTCTGATGCCTTTATTCTTTGTTGTTTTTCTGTCTCTCTCCTCTCCTGGCAGAGTAAGAGAAGAGTAGTGAATTAGGAAGTTGTCCTTTGTTTGGATAGGACCTCTAAGACACAGAGACAAATGCTGCCTGGACTCAGGAATTAATTAAGAGCCATAGAGAAATTTCTTTCAATGAAATTTCTTATTTCCTAACTTTAAAAGTAGATCAGCCATTAAAAAATTCAAGACAATATTCAGCAGGCTTTATTTTTTTAAGGATTTTTTAAAATTTCTGTGCTTATTTTTGCTCACTATCTTATATTACAAGCAGGGAGTTACATCAGTATTCACTTTGACTCTGTTTAGATTTAATTTCATACAATATATTTTAGTTCACACAGCTAAAAAGGCATCTGAACTGAAATAATAATTTAATATTAGGAAAATAAATTTAAATATCAGAAGTGATTTTTTTTAAGTTTTCTTTTTTCATCAAATATTCATTTAGTTATTTTCTGTTCTGATTAATTATTCTGAAGGTTCTGTATGTCAGAAAACTGTCAGAAATTTGTTTTGATAAACAATCTATTTGAGTTAACTCAGATTAAATCTTAGGATCGAGGTACTGCTGCAGGGCTCAGTCTCAGCTGGCTTTGATGCTTCAGTGGACACAGTTCCCAGCTCCCTGTCTGATCCTATTCTGCAGTTGCAAATGTGCAGGTGAAGCGGGTGTCATCCTCCTGGGGCCACCACCTCTCAACCTTCACCATCATGGGACTCTCCATTTCAACCCTATAAGCACAGACCACCTTCTTCTCCTTCAGTACAGCTAGGGGTTCAGACTCTTGAAGTTGCAGGGTTTCAGAGGAGATCCAGCTGGTCTCTTTCTTCTCATCTCTGATACTGCAGTGTGCTGACCTCCTCCCACAGCTCCCTTCCTTGGCAGAGATCCTCCACCAGCAGTACTTAGTCACGCCAATCTGCAGGGAAAATATAATAGACAGTAACAGCTGAGGCAGAACAGGAAACACTATGGGATATTCTCAGCAGAGGGTAAAAAACTTCTCTTGAACTTCTCCATGGAGATTCATTATATGGACCCACAGGATGTGCTGTGGACTATCCTGCTCCTGTGAGTGTACTTTAATTCCTTAATTTCTATGCAAAACAGTTTCCAAATGGCAATAATACATGAAACTACAAGTATGATTGGCAGTTAATATTTTTAAATAGGAGACTGAAAGTGGAAAAATGCAATTCTACACGAATGCTATGAAACAACAGGCACACTATATTTATAAATAATACATTTGAATACATAGTGGATTGGTCATTAGAAAAGCTCATTTCATAATGTGTTCCTGTCAAAGAGGTAAATTATGAAAAGGTGAGAGTAAGAATCTCTCCTCTTTGTCTTCCTGCAAAGAGGCTGGTTTGACCTCAGTCTCTATATTCCCCTTACATTTCAAGCAGTTACCCAAGTCTTCCACCATCTGATCTTTGCCAGCCCTCAAACTGGTAAAATGCAACCAGCTTTCCTAGAACTAAACTATAAATTGCCAAATGCCATAAGAAACATAAAGCTCCTCTATGAAAAATGCAATGTTACATACCAAGTAACAGAATAAATAAATAAATAAATAAATAAATAAATAAATAAATAAATAAATAAATAAATAAATAAATAACTCTGCCAGAAATTAACTCCTAATGCCATTAAAGTAATGAGGCATAAGGTCAAAGGAAAGGAAACTGGATTTTAAATTAGTATTTTTACTGTGATGATGGAACCACTGCTGTGACCCCTAATCCGTTCCTGCTGACAGACCCATTATCTGCAATTATTCTTTATTCAAGTGTAAACCACCATTATGCATGGAGCTGTTGTTATTGCAATAAAATTTTGAAAAAGCCCTGTACTGTAAGTAGCAGCCGACTTCACCAAGCTGCAGGGACCTACTGTAAAAATGTATCCTTCCATTTGTGGTCATAATTTGAGTCTTATTGTGTCCTTTTCAAGAAATAAAATAAAACATTTGAAGCCTCTGCTTGAATCAGGGCTTAGAGTAAAAGTTTCTTTATATCATCTATATCTATATCCATATACGTTTGTTCTGTAATGTGTGGCCTCATGTGAAGCTCATTTCTGAAAAGCAGTAAACAAAGATGGAGGTTGTGTTCTGTAGTAGACATAATGCTTTTGAGACTTTTCTGTTGAGAAGGGCTGATCCTGTCTGCTTCCATCTCCTGCAGAGAGGAGAAACATTTGCAGGTTGTGCTCTAGAATGAAAGCAAGGCTTTTTCAAATTTTCAGTAATCTCATCGACTTCCAGTGCTAACCTTATACAAAATAGTTATCTAAAAATTGTTTGAAATCAAGAGGCATACTCTATGTTAAAATCATTGACACTTAAGAACAAAATCTGCTTCAGTGAAGTGATTTGCTTTCAAAGAAATCATTGGCTCACCTATGTAGAGGTTGCCAAGCACTAGAAAATGTTTCGGGTTTTGTTTTTGTTTTTTTTTTTTTAAAGGAGAGAAACATTCCTGTCACACTCCTGCTATAAGCAGGGTGAGAAATGCTCATCTGGGAGTTCTTTCAGTTCTTCTGTACACACCAGGAGTGAATCAGTTGCCCATTGCAGCGACAGACATCGTTGTTGAAACAAGACTGTGGCTCGCCTGGTAGGATGAGCGGATAGATATTAGCAAGGGCTACCTGAGGACTCTCTAGATCATATTGGAGGAAAACAAATGGAGAAGTAGAATAGAAAAGAAAGATAGCAGTGGCTGCAATATGATCCATACCACACACTGGCATTTCTCTCTTTTTCTCTGGTGAGAGGTTGCTGGCTACATGCTTTAGCATATGTCAAATGGCATAAACATGCCCTGTGAATGCTCTAACATGTCACGTAGAAGAGACATGTCCTATGAAGCTATTTCAATACTTATTAGGTAGTTTTCCATGTAGAAACAGTTTGTAAAAGAAACCAAAGAACGTTATCAATATGTTATACTTGCATCCTCAAGACTGGACTAGTTATATAAAGGGAGCTCTGAATACTCTAACCTAGCCAGGTCAACCCAAACCACTTTTTAATGATAAAAGTCACTCTTCCAGAATAAACCAAACAAATTCTGCTTTTGGTTTGTCTAAGGCAACAATTACATGTGGATCATGTTTCCAGAAGGACCTATAAGGATTCAGAGTGGATATTACAGCTCAAGGATGACAGCCTGGAGCCAGCACAGGAATTTATCTAAAAATTCATTCTAGTAGTGATCAAAAGACTTTATTACGAATTTTGCAGAATATCACTATTTTTTTTTTTTTAAATCAGAAAAGCCCACATTATATCATTGTAGATATCAAGATGTATTCTAACTTCTGGTCAAACCATCAAAAATTATTTCACTAAACTGGAAAAATAAACAGCTTATGTTACCTTTCTCATTTCTGGCTTGATTCCTGTGAAACACAGAAATAAGCACTGATAGAAAAATAGGAAGTGTAAAAATCATTCCAGCGTAGAACTGTTATCAGGACTAAACAGCTATAGGCATGATTATTGAAATTAATGAAAGTTATATATGCTCCAAGGTGCAAAATAGACACAGAAAAGTGGAAACAATGTCAGAAAAATCTCCTACATTTAGCTTATATGTCTTCTGATTTCATGATGAGCAGTACTCTGCCCTGTTTTTAATATTTCTCAAGTCTGTCACAGCAATATTATTACATTTTTAAATCTGAACCCAAATCCTATAATAATCTACTAGATATAGACTTCTTTCCTGATACTAGTGAGGTCCTGTCTGAGCAGCAGTCTAGCTCATATCATGGCTATTGTGTAAAAGCATATTACATCAAAATTAATATAGGTGAAAGGATAATAAGCAAACTCTGGAAAAGTAATAAACTGAAGAAATAAGGCTGCCATTTGCCTTGTTCAAAAGTCCAGCTTTATGATGCTAGTTTTTAACTTTACAATCTAAAGACACAGCCTTTGCCTGATTATAGCTTTACTGAGTCTGCAGGAAGGGTGAGGATGCCAAGAGTGAGACCAGTAGGATCTTAACCCTTGTTCCTTGTGCTTGGCACAGTGGTAGTACCAGCAGCAGGAACCCCTTCAGTCATGGAAGGCACCGAGATACCTCTGTGAGGAGGACAACATCTGCACACATCTGCAGAACTTGTCCCTCAGGTAGATGTGCAAGGATGATGCAGGCTTCATGCAGACAGTGTCTCTAAAGTGTTTGACTTACAAATATTGAGAAGTCTTGCCTGAGAAGCTTATGACTTATTGATATATAGACATATTTTCACGAGCTCAGCAGAAACTTCATCCAAGAGTCCAAGGCATCCAATTTCCTCTGCCAGATCCAAATATGTTGGAGACACTAAAGATTTTCAATGAAACAAGCAAAAATAATTTAACAAGCAAAGCAACATACTCTTTTCTAATTACACTTCAAAAAAATCCCTGAGTTTTTGGGGAACTGCTTCCAAAAAGCTCTTTTCTGAACAGGTACTAATCATGGAGGATTGTAACCTAGACTTTAATCTAAGTTTAGCAGGGTTAAATTAAACTAAAAATGGGGTTTTACACTGAAAACCTTCAGGTAACCTGAACAGGCTGAATCTGTGTTTCTTCTGTCAAAAACATTGTCAAGGTAAGAAACCAGAAGGAAAAAACAAGGGGAATTAGGCATCTCAGTACTTTTATATTTCTCAGACCTATTTTTCTGGAATATACAGCCCTGAGACCTTTAAGGTACATCCTACAATTATTAATGCCACTTATTTAAACTTCTTCATAATATAAGTGTAATGGACAGTGGAAACAGGCAGGCTATTGTTAGGGCATTCAGTATGCTGGCTTTAAAATATCTACAAATGCTATGTTAAACATGATTTCTATTTAATTAGTGTAGGTCTGAATCTACTACACCCATCTCCTGAACACCCTTGCTGCTGAGCAAATTGTTTGTACTATCTTCTCACTGGGAGAAAGGTTATAGCTACAGTAGGCACGCTGACATAATTTAAAGGAAAATAGCTCATACAGCAGGTGTACTTTGAATTGTTCATTTTTCTTACATTTTCAGATAATAAAGGCGTTGCTGGGTGTGTTAAATGTAAACTATTCACATAAAGGAATATGAAATTCAATCTTTTTTTGGGATAATATGATACAATTCCACAATTCTTTAAACAATGGCTAAAAAGACCAACCAAGTGTGAAAATCGTAAAGGTAACTCATCAGAAGTAGGAGTAACAGCAGTAGCCAAATGGAAAAACAGCAAAAAGATATAAAAGGTACAATGGGTAATTTGCACAATCAATGCAATTTCTGGTAGATTAACTGAGTAACTTGAACATGCAGCTCTGTGAAAATCCAGAGTAATCTTTTTGTGAACTTCAAAATTCTTTCTGAAATAATTTCTGAAATATTTTTAGTGATTTTTCATACTATCTTGCATGTTTTCCTCCCAGCTACAGAGTTAAATTCCACTGCATTCTAGCCTCTAGTATTTTTCTATATTGAAAGGAGTAATATGGAAATATGTTTTATATGTTGAGGGATTGTACTGTGGAAATAGAATATACGATTTCAAAATATTGCCTCCTTACAGAACTGTTTCTAGTAGAAGTGCTACACCCTGTCACCCATGCGACCCATGGTTGAGTTTCAGGCTCTGCAAGGTGTAGCTTCATGTGAGGAGAGCTGGTGATGGTGACAGGGACAAACTCCAGTGAGAGCCTGATGGAGTCATCACAGCTGTGTTTGGAACACAGGGAGTGTAGAATAAACAGAACAAAACTAAACAATGACAGGTATGACAAATAAATGTGTAGCTTTCATATTTATAAATTTTTTTCTTACAGTCTTTTATTTTTCCTGTCATCTCTTTCATTCACCATCACCACTTGGCTATTTCCTTATCAATCAAAACCTTGGCTTTGTTTTAGCACCCTTAATTTTTTTCTTGTAGTGTGGTTTGATCTTCCGTCCTAAGAAATAGTCATGTTAACCCATGTCACCTGCTGTTAGATTTGTCTCACATATATGGTAGGAAAGAAAGCATAAACTCATATTTCAAGGACTTAATATTTCATTAGTTTACTCTCATGGTTTAAACTGGGAATGTTAAGATCTTAGGAAGTTGATTGCTCAGTATAGCAGCTCATTATTTACACATCTGTGATTTATAGTGCCTTCTCATATCCACCGTGCTTTTATTACCAGTCATTCCCAGACAACAGCTTTTTCAAAATGCTCTACAGAACTAGTTTGTTATCTGAAACACTGTCAGCTGCAGAAGCCAAGAGATCCAACCTGACCAAAATATCTTCTGAATTAACAAACACTGAAGTAGATTAAATTCCAAAGCAAGTTAGAGGCTATTGCAAGATGTTAGATATGAGAAAAAGGGCATGATTAGTCTGGGATAAGGAGCGAACTGACTGCGGCCCTAGACATTGTCTTGTTGCACAGTTGAAAAAGGTTAGTAGTTGGCCTTCCCTGTGCAAGGGCTTCATTGCCTAGAAGAACTTGGGCTCCAGGTGTCTGCAGGAACAGCTCTCCCAACAGCCACTACCCCGTGCCCGGATGCTGCAGGGGCTGCCAAATTTCAGCTTTGCCTTCAGCTGCTCCTCACCTCACCCATGTACCTTGCTGTAGCCAAAAACTCCAGAAAAACAACAGCATGCTGTAAGCATCCTTTTAAACATCCGCTTGTTTAGTCCATCTATCATACAAGGCCATGTGGAGTTTCCACAGCCCTGTGCTGCTGTATCAGGGGAGCGGACCTAGGGTGAACTATTCTCCTTCTTTCTTGTGAAGATGACAAAATTCCTGAAATTAAGAAACTTCCTGCCAATGGCCCAGAATGACTGGCAGCAACAGAAAAGGGTGAAGCAACTGTCTGCCAGTAACATAACAGAACTGTTCCTGAATAGCTGAAAACAGTTTCTTCCCCAAGCACGGAAAAGAAACACAAAAAGTGTTTCTTTTCCAAAAATTTTATGACAGAAGAAGAAAACCATTTCACATCACTGCTGCATCTCAGGGGACTGCAGTGATATTAACCTTTTTGGCAGCTTTCATACCCTGGGTGCTTATCCAACTTAACCTTAATTACACATTTTAGCTGTGCAGCTTAGCAAGAGTTGACTAAAAGCTATAGATCTTGTAGAACAGCACAAAAAAGGGTATGACTATGTGAGCTAAATGCTGCTTGGCAAGTATTTGACTGACTTATATTCATCCTCCAGCTGGGATCTGATAGCTTCTTTGAAGGAAGACAGAATCAGTCAATTTGTCTGGCACCTTGTTTTATTCCTTTTCTCCACTTTAGTCTCAGTTGTTACCAGCAGCTGAAGGAATAAAAGTTACTACACGGTTGCTTAATGCCTAGAACAAAAAAGAAAAAAAAAAATTCAAATTTTTTCTTCATTCATTTCTACCCTGGAGGCAAGGAGGAAGAAGGGATTTCCTTCATGTCCTACAGATAACTTCTTTTTAAACCAGTAGAAGCAGAGACATAAAATCTCTCACAGTCTAGAGAAAATTACTCTCTCCTCTTAGAAAGTATGGAAATCCTACTACATCTTTTTGATCAGCCCATCCAGGAGCAGCCTTTTAAGAGAATACCATCTCCTGAGCTTTTCCTTTCTGACATTCTTCCAGGGCACTTCATTAACTTGGCGCTCTCTCCTTTCCTGCAATTCATGCATCAATTGCCGTCTAATACTGAATAATTTTGTCCTGTTACATGCTTTCTCATCCGGAATTACATTCTGCCATAATCTGTGTTAGTTTCTGCAAGAAACTACAGTAGTAAATTGCTACCATGACACAATCCCTTTCTTGTTAAATGAAGGTCAAGAACAGGCTTTGTTTTTTTTCTAAATGGCTCTACTTAATTGCTGTTCCTTTCCACATTGATTCTGTGATGAGATTCCAGTTCCATCATCTCATTGTGGGATATAGTGAAGTGGATGGCAGAGCCCAGCTTTGCAGGTATCCTCTGGATTAGTGGGTCTTCATCAAATTAACTAGGACACCATTTTCTGTGGTATAGTTCAGATGCATTAGTCTGCCTTAATATTAAGAGAAATCACCACTACTGTTTCTTACAAGTCACAAAACCTCCAGTTCCTTATTGGTCTTCTGTAAAACTATCCTTGGAACAGGGAGAATAGGTGGCAGAGCTGTGAGAATGGCATTTCTTAGATAAACATTGAAGACACTGTAGTGAACAACTGAGAGAAAAACCTGGACCAAGGTCTGGCGTCATAAATTTTAGGGTATTTGGTACAAAACACATTTCAGAATTCATAACAGTACATACTTTTCTGATAAATATAAGCAAATTTAATTTACAGCAAGCTAGCAGATCAAGGACTGAGCTTTTGACGCAATTTTTTCAATCATCGGTTTGCAAATTAGTTTGCTTTTGGATGAAACTAACCTGGAAGATGACTCCCAGGAGTGCAGTTAATAATGGATACTTACCACAGAGTCTCAGATTAGAGAAAATATGCAGTAAAGCCCCAAAGTAATGCAGATGTCACGTTCTCAACAGGAATGGATTTGCCTTCAGATCTTTTCATACTGCACCACTCAGCTTACTAATGTAGACACAGCCTTTTTTGTGCAGCAGTTTAATACCACAGTAAATACTAACTGTTGTGTTTGAAAAGACAGGCACTGCCCGAAAGCTCACTGTACAGTTTCCTTAGCGCTTTCAAATTTACACATCAGTATTTGATAAGAAAAAGAGGAGAATAAATGAAATTGTGGAGAAAAAAAGTAAAAGGTTGCAATTGAGTTCCACCTTTATTGTCCAGGAAATTGTTTCTTCCTGTGCAGAGCTTAGTAAGAGTCTTACCGACAAAACAAAAATAGATCCGAGGTGTCTAATATGCTATATAAATGGGAAAGGAATCTCATCTCTAACTCTGTAAAGAAAGGAGACCATGGGAGAAAAAAGAGCATCCAAACAGGATATAAAACTCTATTGAAAGGAGAGAGCAAATAATGCATATAGCAAGAAGTTTTTACCTTTCATAATCACGAGCAGTCAAAACTCTTGCAGTACCCTTTCTTTTGAAATGCTAAGTTTTTTTCTAGATCAATGTTGCTCATTTACATTTGAGAAAAACACAGGAAAGGAAAATTGAGAATGCAAATGATGCAGAGAGTTGGTTGGTGGTCCTTTATCAGCTGAAAAGTAAGTCTAAGCCTCTGCAACAATTAACTGTTCAATCAAGTGAAAGTCTTTTCATGTGGTAAAATCCCTATAATTGCAAATCCTAATCATAAAATTGGACAGTAGGAGTGTCTGTCCCACAGAGGACTTTAAATACAGCTTTTAATAAATGCTATATCCAAATCACTAAAACCATAAGTCATTGCAGTCTCCCCACCGGTCTAGTAAAAAGAAATGGTCAACATCAGGAATATCATAACAGACATTTATTTCTAAATCTTTTCACTCTCGTTCACTTTCTCTCTCCAAGAACTGACAAACAATACAATAAACAATTTTAATGCTGAAAGATTTTTGTAAGTAAATAAAACAGTAAAGACTAAGGATTCTTAACTGCTCTGAGGTAAAGGTGGAACTTCTTATGGCTAAAGGATTCATATATAAACCATGAAGTTGATGTAATACAAAAAGGATTTGAAAAGAAAGGTCTTGTCATTATCACCACCTTGTACTGAGATGAGGTCTGTGTGTGTCTGATCCAGCCTTTAGTTACTTTTGGTTATTCGAAGAACTAACCTATGGACCTGTTATAGGGGCTATGAATACTCTTTGGCTTTCTCATGGATGATATCTCAAGGAGCTCTTACATCTTGGATGAATTCCCACTAACCTAGAACCTAGAAACCGAACAAAGAAAAACAGTAAAATTATATAATAGTTATAATATGGAATTATAATGCATTTTTTAAATTGATGCTACTTGCATTTTAAAATATGTTTCTTACAATCGATTATTGTATATGAAATCTTATTTATTTTTAGATAGCATTTAAGAAGAGCATCTAGGACTTCATATGCAAACATATGAAGTAGACATAGTTTCTGGCCCAAAGATCAATTATGTAAATGTCACTTGAAAAATCTAAGAATCTGATAATGGGACAAGGAGAAAGGTTAAAAAAGGTCTGGATAGAAAAAAAAAAAAAAAGAAAAAAAAGAAAAAACAAACAAAACAAAACCAAAAGGGTTGTTAAACATCAAAGGCATGAGTGCAGACAAAACTTATAAATAACTGGTGATACTTTAAATAATGGCACCTACTTTATTTCAATCAGGAGATAGTCTCTTCCACATTGCAAATCTGATTAGATTTGGATAAAATCTTTGAGATTCACTTTTTTTGCTCTTTCCCAATCAAGCAGCTGCAGATTGCTGATGGAAGGTTCAGCCAGTAGCAAAGCTGAGCACTTGTCTCAAAGACAAACACTTGCGGAGGTCATGGACAAATACACAGACATACACACAGTCACTGATGCAGCCAGTCACACAGACTGTCAGACAAGATGTTGCCTTCAACAGCACCTACCTAGGAGGACTCCCATAGAACACAAGCACAGATGGCCACGTCTCCTCCTCAGCTGGCAGGGACTGAAGGTGACTAGTACAGGCACACACACACTGCACCCTCCAGGTCCACAGGCACACACACATTCACTGAGTACCAGCACGACCCCTCTGCCCACCCAGCACCCCTGCCCTGATCCCAGCTCCTCTTACTTGCCCTGCAGGTCCCCGACTCACCAGCTGGACCAGCTCAGTGCTTGCTGCAAACATGCCACACTCACACACCCGTCCCGCAGGCACCCACGCATACCCCAAATCCTTGTGTTGCTCTACATTCCCCTTTACAAAAGGGAAATGTGGAGTTATAAAGTTCAGACTGGCCCTCTCCAAAGCTGTACCTGGAGTTTCTTAATGGCCTATCAGCTGTTGTCTGGAGACCTTTGATCTTTGGTATTGTCTTTGTTATTCCTTGTCACAGGGGACAGGTTTGTGTCACTGTACATTTTTGTTTATCATTTCCCCTTTACTAATTGCCTACTTTATGTTTAACTGTCTGTCTTTGACTGGATAACCTTAATGAGTCAGATGCTTTCACCTTCCATGTTTCCTTATAGTATCTTCAGCTCCTCATTTCCAGGATGACTTGTGAGTTCTGGCCCAGAGAGGGCCCAGAAAAGCCCAGCAGAGTCACCTGCCCCAGGTGTCCTGTTTTCCTTAGGTTGGACACAGCTCTGATCATGATACAGACTCTTCTCACAGCTTTGGTATTTGGCCCTTGAGACCAGAAATGACAACTGCACCAAAAGACTTGGGGCATGGTCCCTTAGGTGTGCTCACCAACTTTCCTGCTCCCTCTTCCCCTGTAATGGCTCTGCATGCAATTACAAACTTGAATGCCTGAAACCACATGACAAGCTTAGACCACTGAAATTTGGCAAGAAGATCTCACAGCGGGGCACAGCGAAGGAAAGGATTTTGAGTTCATCAGTGGAGAAGACATTAGGATCACTAGTTAAGAACATCATTATTATTATAAGTAAAATAAAATTGTCACCATTTTTTATTTTTCATTTACATTTTTGAATAATGGTACTAGATTTAAAAATTGGCTGTTATGCAACAGACCCTAAGAAGGTTAGCATAGCTCTCTAGAGAGGCTTATAGATGCTGTTTTGTTTCAGCTCTTCAGCAATGATAAATTTTAACTGTTTGTAAGTGGTGGCACTCACTCTTCTTGTGTGGTACAATTTCTTTAATAAATGCTAGTATTTCAGATTCAGACTTGTCAGAAGTTCTGAAGACAAAGCTCAGTTCTATCACAGCCACTAATGTTGCATGGGGCAACCCTCTGAGATGGCTTTTAATAAAATCCTTAGGTGACACTACGGACTTGTAGGATTCCTCTCAACTGCCAATTTTCAAGGTTAGAGGAACATAATTTTAATGTTAAGGGGGTTTTACAAAGGTTTACTTTTTATGCACTGCTTCAATTTCAAACAACAGTCTTCATCCATCTCTCTTTACAGATGTTTCTGTTAATATTTTATGACACAGGGGAAGGATGTAAATTCTCATTTTTTTAAGTTTAGTTATATTCCTCTGTTACTTGTTACGCTTCAATACTGATTTTGTAAGCACTTTAAAAAAATCTGACTTGGTAATCATATTTCCTTTCTATTTTCTTTTACTGAACTTCTGTGTTTGTTTGCTTCTGAAACAGAACACACGCTTCAAGCTCTTGTCACAAAAGACAGAGGAAGAATAAACTATATTCTGCTTTGTTAGGACTGTAAGTAAAAACCATTTTAACCTGCTGTTGAACTTCCAAGATATGCTATTAAGTTTAAAAAACATTACATACATTGTATATTATCTTATCCTGTTTGGGGAAATTTTTTGTGGGTTTTTTGGTTTTGTTTTTTTTGAATAATTTCTTCTCTGATTACATAACAGTTGAGAAAGATCAAGAAGCTTGCAGGTTGCCTTGAGTTCTCAGGTCATTGTCACAAAAGCTTCAAAGTTACTGTGGATAGTTGGAACTGTAAATCTTGTCTGTTCTTGCAGAATGCTTGTAATCCTTCAATTTAACCTTTCAAAGTCATGGTAGGATTATGTTTTAAACATCCTTCTAAACTCTCATCAAGATTTTATAGTTTCATTGGTGAACTCAGTGTTATGTCAACAAGCACCACCTATCAGTTATCATTGTTAAGTCTAAAAATCACAAAACCTTAAAGAAGTTCAACATTCTCCAGAATTGTTAGATTAGGTTAGAATAGAGGAGAATAACTATTCTCTTTCTTTCAGCTAGAGAAAGAACGGGCCAGCATGGGCCCCCTGGTCCCTCCAGTAGCCATCACACAGACCTTCTGTTTTCAACAGCATCTGGCCCAGACTTATGGCTGCTCCAATATTCGGCTCCTGAACTTCTTACCTTACTCTCTGGCTAGTCCTGTGTGATGTTTGTCTACAATCACACACTGGCCCAGGCACCCTAACAATATTCATGCACTCCAGTCTCACCAGACACTGGGCACAAGTTAGAAAAAATGAATACTCTATCTGCATGCAAGAAAACACTTATTTAATATGAGGATGGGCAAACACTGGAACTAGTTGCACAGAAAGGTTATGGATTGTCTCTCCATGAAGTTGGATAACATGGGCATGGGCAAGCATTTCTAGCTGACCCATCTTGAGCAGGGGGTTGAACTTGATCTCAAGTATTGCCTTTCAACCTAAATAATTCTGTGATTCTGAGAGATGAGTCTTTATTTACAAAATCAAAAGTTTTTAAATAAAAATGTCCAGTTTCTTAATGCAAATGTTGCTGCAGCCCTCAGAATTCCATTTTCATAATCCAGGGAACATATTAGTGATTTTAAATGTTGTGGTACTTACACAATGGAGGTCGATTCCTCTTACAGTACTGCAGAGATGTACAAATCGGTGTATTTTAAATTATCAGTCATTCCATATTTGTCCTTGAAGTGTCTACATTCTCTGTGTGGGTTTGGATTTGTTTGTATGTACATCTTTTAGGAAAAGAATACATGTTTGTAGTGGAGCAAAAAATAAGAAAAAGTGACAGATTACTTTTGAGAATTGTGACTTTGTCTGACATTCATCCAGAATCACCGAAGCAGGAAAGAAAAAGCAAGCAGGAACACAAAGGACTGAAAAAGGGAAAATACTTACTTAACTGCATCATCCTCGCAAGATCCCAGGTATACTCTAAACTGCCACTCTTGAGGCCCCTCTGCTTCTTACTTTCCTCACAAAGGTAATAATTTCCTGTGGCCTGCACTAGTAATAGTTTAATATTCATTTTCAATGCATTTACTCATCTTCTCTGAACACTATGTTCTCTCATTCCCATATATTATTCACCCACTTGTTCTGCAGGAATCGCGCTCCTCGCTACCAGAGCAGAGTTATGCGGAGGAACCATCTTCCTTTTCTGCTCCTCTTAATAGGGTGCATATCTCAGTCAAGCCCTAGCTTTCCTTAATCAGAAAATCATACCAGGTTTGGTTTTAAATTGTGCTGGAACACTTGCAAGCTACCGAGGTAGACCAGTCTTAAAAGCTATTCTATCCCTTGGGTATTATTATACCATTTACTGAAATACAAGAACTGGCCTTACACTTATAAATTTAGTATTTATTGCTGAGTGCATTACAATATGAAGTAAACAAGTTAAGATAAAGCTGCCACTGACAGTGAAGTAGTTCATGCAAAATATTGATAAAAAATGTGAAACTATTACAACTTTCATTATATCATTAATTTCAACTGATTTGTAAGGAAACTTTTTTCTCTTGTCATCAGTCTGATTCAGTATGAACTCTGCACTGTATCTGCTTAGTGTAATCATGATAAATGCATGACCACAATACATTTGTAGAAATGTTTCAGCCTAATGGATGTATAATCCATGAACCAAATATCTTTGAGATATCATGATCTTGGGAAAGTTAGATATTAATGGTACCAAGGGAGCTATTATGATCTAGTTTGCTAAAAAGAGCGTTCAGATTAATCAGATTCAGAGCCATTCTACTGTAAAGAGTGACTTATACTTGAGCTAATATGATACTCAAACTCCCTTCACATAAAGTTAATTTGGAATATTGTAGAGGTGTATTAAAGGAGACTTTAGGTATATAAGCTAGATGACAACGGTTCCATACTTTGTATTTTTTTAGTTAAAACCACATGTGATAGGAGAGTAAAATCTCAGTATGAGCCTTTTATAATTTAATTTAATTATTATTTTGACTTTTAGTTTATTCTTTTTCTTACTACCTTAAGCCATGGTTTGGGAAGTATTTAATATTTTGTTGGTGAGGAAACATTTTTAAAATATCATTATAGACTAAAAATTCGTATAATGCCTTTAATAGCCGATTTGCAAACAGTCTAAGACATGATTTGTATAAAACCCCTTGCATTATATCAACTGTGCAAGAGGCTGGTTTCTAGAAAAAGGCTATAAAACCCCGTAATTATAATCAGGTTATGAATGATGTTCTCACTTAATTACAAATCCTGATTAGGGTCTTCTATGCTAGGTTCTCTTTAATATTAAGATTAAATAATGAGCTACATAAAAGCTATCCAGTTTGCCTGACCTTTATATAACACTGGGTTGGATATCTGTGTATTCTAAGTGTGCCTTTTATGAGTCTGTTAGCTCAATCTATGTGTCGACTCTATTTGAATTCCATTAATACATTTGCTGTCAGAACACAGACTAATAAAATAAGAGATGGGCAGACACTGACAAAAAAGGGTACTTTCTCAGTCTCACAACCTAGAAAAGTATCCTAAGGGAAGGCCATGAAGTAAATTAGGGAATTTTGAGACATATGTCTAGGATGCCTATTCAGAGTCAGAGGTGCTTGAATTTAACTCCAAGAAAGGACACAGTACAGAGAAGTATATCTATTCATCTATAACAATCCTCCTTATAATTAAAGTCTATTTTTAGTCTTCTTAAACTTATTGGTTTAATTTTAAGATTCATAAATTTATACATTTTATGAAACCAGAAAAGTTAATACTGTAATCTGTCTACTGGAAAAAGTATCCTTGAGTGTTTTATGAGCATTCATAGAATACCATAAGGAAGAAAAAAAAATTTAAAAAGGCATATAATTCTGTTGTTTTTCACAACCATTTTAATGATAAAGCTTAGCTTGCAAAAAATGAATTGCTAGGTCACAGGCGGGTAAGTACTGGCAACAAAGTTTAAACAAGCTCACATGAGACCTGCCTGAGAAGTAGTAGTATTTCAAAAAGCAGAAATGTTGTTAACACTGAGTATTGGGCATAATTCTATATTGCTTTTAGATGCAAAATAAGCAGCAATATTCCAATCTAAATTTCAAATAGTTCTTTCCAAGTGCTACTACTAGATTTCCTGGAGATTGAGGTTAAGATTGCTCTTGCTCAGTTTCTTAAGATGACTCTCTGGTCTTGGCTTCTCTCTTCATTAGAAAGATTCAGTGATTAAGAAGTCTATTTGGGAAGTTTGGCCATCAAAGAGGAAGGGCAACCCAAGTTACTGAACTGCATTTCCTAATAAGTATGATTGAAATATCCTCAAAATTGCAGCAGTTCTTTTTTGCCTTCTCATTTTCAGCAGAAATTAAAATATTTAGATTATATGTGTTCAGTGTTTTCAACAAAAATAATAGAACTATAGTTTTTTCATGATAGCTAGAATTTTGAAAACAAAAAAGCAAATAATCTCATTTGCTGAAGAGTTATAAGCCTGCCACAGCATTAAAAACTTGATGTTAAAAGAATGGGATTCTCAAGGTCCTACTGCAGAAAGTGAGATAAACCAAGTAATTCTCTTACTGTACCTAGCAGTAGACACAAAATGGCCCAAAACACAAATTGGCAAATAACTTGTAAAAAGCAACATTTGCGAAAGCAAGATTGGAAGTAGAAAACATACAACTGCTTTTGCCTTTGATTTAATATTGGTTAATAACCACTACAATATGAAAAATTAAAGTGTTTTCATCATAGCAACATGTGCCAGCCCTTATTTTAGGCACAGAATATTCACTGTAAGCAAGCCTTTTATTTCAAATCATATTGGTCGTTGTAAAAGTTTGCAGTGCCTGTTGCAACTTTAGCCTGTTGCTCTCAAGATTTCTTTTCAGATTTTATATGTTAACCAAGATATGTGCTGTAAATCTGATCCTGCTATAAAATTCAGGGGAAAAAAAATCCTGATTGTAGAAACACTTCATACCTGTCTGAATAGTACTGTTATTAGTGAGTTAACTTCTGACATCTTTACTCACTTTTGAGTCCATCCTATTTCAAACTATTCTCTGCCATATTCCCCCAGCAAAAAATTTGCTTCATTAAAGAATTATGGTTTTGTCCTGCATAATCTTATACCTGGGAATGCATAATCTGACTTCTATTGACACTACTGAGGTTCCTTTCAGGTCTTTCAATATGTTTATCCCACTGAAATCCACAGGAACAATCCAATCAGTAAAGTAGCTCACTCTGGACATTCATGCCAAGCTGGAGATTCGGAGGGGATTCTGGGGCTGGATGCCAGTTTGAAGAACTGCTTGACCTAAACATTACACTTGAGACAGGAAAACCTGCCCCTGGAACTTGTTTTCTTCCTCCAAAGATTGTAGCCTAAAAAACCAGACCCAGTTAGCTATCTTTTGAACATCTTCTATTAGATGAGATGACTCCTACTTCTAAATTATTAACTGCTTTTCTCCACCCATTTGTTTTATACCAAGTAACATGTCTATGTGCTAACTTAAGACCCATATTCAAGGTCTCCAACATCTAAGTCCTTCTGTGAGACCAGATTATAAGCTTGTTCTCTTAAAATTATTCTTTGAGAACTTGTAATACAATCATTTTTGAAAACTTGCAGAATCCTGTTTAGGAATTATGTTCTTAAACTTTATAGCAGGTTTTAAGACATTTTTTGACACTCTATCCACCTCAGGAAAGCTTAGTGAAGTTTGGAGATGTTCGACAGTTTAAGAAAATCTGCAGGTGGATTTAGAGCCACCATGATCATATTTACAATTTCCAGCTTCAGGGCTGCTAGTGTCACTTGTGCAACTTCAAGGAAAGGGCAATGGCAAAGATGCCACTATACACAAGAGGTCTGTTAGTATCACAAAGACGCTTTCTGGCTTTCAACACTGCTCTTATTCTATATAGAATTAGACTTGTGTCTTGTGTCCCTGTGATCTGTGATCACGAAAGCAGAAAAGGAAAGTAAAGCCACATTGAACTTACCTGGCTTTGGTTTATCTGAGCAGATGAAACCCATTTACCAGAAGTAAGCCTGAAGAAAAATGCTACCGCAAAGACATAATTTATTTGAAATATTTTTCCCTTATATTTTGGCCTTCATTGTTTACAGAGTTTTCTCCTCTGTTTTATACTGTTTACCTAGTCACCATGCATACAATGTCCTTTGTACATTTACATTAGTTCCCATTTTCCCTTTACTGGTCACATGTAGACCATGTAGTACATCCTAAGTATGTCAGTCCAGTGGCTCAGAAATATGAACCTCTTGTCAAAAAGGAGCAGAAGCAGGGAGGGAGACACTTGTATTCAGGTGACACAGTCTTCAAGTCATCTCTGTTCTTCTCACAAGTGAAGACGATGATGAATAAGACCTCCTGTGGACCACAATATTATCACAACATCTTACTAGATGACTGAAAGTACAAAAAAGGTCTTTAAAGTTCCAAAGGTGTCAATATTCTTTATGAGTGACTTGATGAAGTAGGTAACTTAACATTACAATAATATGGGGTGAGCTTTGAGCCCAAACAGAATAAGATATCTAGATAATCTGGGAAAAGCTAAATGCTATGATGTTGAAACTCTTACATGTTTTCAAGATTGCAAATAAGATGCAACAGAGTCTTTATAATTAGCAGTCACAGTCACAGTCACAAAAACAGCAGAATGACTATTTGTTTTAAAACAACCTTGCTTAATCATCCTGTGATCGCTCAAAGAATGATGAGACCTTTTAGAAAATCATTGGCAGTGCTGTCTTGGCCAGCACCTTAATTAGACTTTCTATGAACTTGGGAATTTCAGTAAAGGTGACATTTGCATCAAAGGATCTTCCTTTTTGTTTTTCAGTGTATGATCATTTAAGTGAATACAGATCATTTATGCTGGCATTAAGAGCTTTTCATTCTTCTCCAGGTTCCAGGTATCATTCATGCAAATTAATTCACACTGCCATTAAAAAGCCCATTAATCTCTTTAATATCCAAGACCCTAGTAACTTAATCATTTTTACCTTTTGCTATGTTATAAGAACTTGCCAGTTTTCTTGCTATTAACCTATTAATTTTATGATTGCATTGAGGCAAAGCCAATTCTTCCAGTGACAAAGGCAAGGGTGACACAGATATATTAAATAATTTTCTTCTTAAGTTATTGATCTTTAATTTTAGGTCTACTTAAGTTGCAACATTCTTTTCTGTTCTTGCTATAAATGACATTTCTGACATTGCACTTCTGATATAGGATCTTCATTTAAAATAGCAACCTTATATGAAAAGAAATTCCAGGCATTAGAATAGAATAGAAACATATTTCCTTCTTCACATGTTTCGATGGAAATGAATAATAAGAATTATCAGAATGAAAAGAAAAAAAAGAAAAAAAAACCAAAAACAAAACACCACATCTATTAGACATAGATTACATCTAGAGCAAAACTCAGAAAAAGAAAACATCAAAAAGAAAATTTTCAAATATGTTTGCCATTTTGGATTTTTTCTCTGCTCTGTCTTTGTCTAACACTTTAATAACACACCACTCCATGTATGTGAACAGCACAGCTCTGTTGCATAGTTGAGGTTATTAGTGTCTTTTTTAAAAAGATATCATTAATTTAAGTGCTTAAGTACAGATTTAGAAACTTTAAGCGCAGAGTTTTAAAAATATTTGCTCAAATATTTGTTCTGTCATGGTAGGTGACTGGCTACATTCTCTGAGATATTATGGAAGCTTTCTGATCATCAGTTCATAATATAGTTAGTTTTGCTTGGTACAGAGGAAAGCTCTACCTGAAATGCTTAAAGAAAGATCTAAAGTGTTATACGTATATTAACTACTGATATACTGCTTCAATATAGCATAATTTGAGCTTGAAGTAAGTACCTTTATTGTCACAGGAAGACTCATTTAAAACACCATCCCCTGTCTCTTTCTTAGAAGGTTATGACAGATGAAGATTGCTTCTCAACGGTGTCTATACAAAAGGTACAGAAAGTAACTTTAATATGATGATAAACCTCCTGCCAGTGACCTGTATGCAGCATGCTTTTTCTGTCCTTAGGGCTGCTTAACAAGAGTATCAAATCCCACGATTTCCAGGAGGAGGTTGGTTCAATATATCCAGACATACCAGTTTAACACAGAAATGATGAGTGATACGTAACACTATGGGACATTCCTCTCAAATCAAATATCAGGAAGGCAACTGAATGTATCACTGACCTAGGAAGAAGGAAGCCAAAATTGTTAATGAAGTTCATAATGGAGTCATGAATTTATAGTATCTAAAACAGTCTAAGAATGAATATTTGCTTTTTTATGTACTCCCCTGGCCAATATGGTATTCCTGCATGAATGGAGTGATGGCATTTTATTCACAGTTACACTGGCATCACTAACAGTACAAGGCACACAACTGTGGAGCATCAGCTTGCAAAGAGAGTAGCCCAGATAATTTCACATAGATTATTTTCTTTTTTTCTGTTTTCTTTTTTTAATTATTATTTCTGGTTGAGGGTCTTACATAATCCCATTATTGTCATATTTGAATGTTTATCCTCAAGACCTTCCTCTTTGCTCCTATCCTCTACCTATTTGGCCTCCTCTCAAAAGAGATAAATACACATCCTCAGTCATTTGGCAGCTAGAAGAATGGAGATAAAGAGGCAGAGCAATTTGCCAAGGGTCAAATAGGATACCTGTGGTGGGGCAAAGAATCATATCCAGGTCTCCTTGGAGCCAGATTAATGAGATAAACACCGGACCAGACAGCCTCTCTACGCATTTTCCATTTTCCATAGACAAGTTTCGAGTAACTTATTTTCAGTGCCAGAATCATTCTAGCATAAAAATACAAAATCATTCACCACCAGCAGTCTTGCTAGGATGCCTAACAATAATACAAATAAGACAAAATGGATGCATATACGTATTTATATAAGTATACATAAATACATACACATATGTATGCACACACAGAGAAGAAGACAATGTGTTTATTTAAAGAAAATACTGTTAAATAGAGAAGTAACTAACGCTTTTGAGATATTAATCCAAATAAAGACATATGTAAAATAAGATTTAGCCCCATAATATCAGCCCAGGAAATATTCATAAATCCCATGTATCTTGATTTAAATATACACATAACTAGAATAAAAAAGAATGTTTAGGTTTTGTTTTTTAATAACCCATGAATTCATTTATTCATGCAAGTAAAATCTCTCTCAATCCAGTAGCATAAATAAATAAATAAATTCAGGATTCTGGGTGCCAGAGTATATAAAACTTCCAACAGGCAATTCCTTTTTCACCTCCTAACAACTATGAAAAGTTTTATGGCACATTTGATGTAACTGAATGTGGTAGAGACAAACATTTTGATTTACAGTAATTCCAGTGCTGTCAACCTGTTCAGCATAACAAAAGACATTGCTTAAAGACAAAAAAAAAAAAGGTGCAATAAACCAGAAAAGAAAAAAAACAGAATTAAAATTCTATATGTAGTAAACGTCTCCCATGAAATGTTGCTAAGTCACTAAAGCAAGTGTCATGTCTGATTAAATAAACTGGTAGTGAATGGCTTTTGAGGTTTCTTTTCCAAATGATCCTACGATTGCAGTGAGGCCGTTACCCAACTAAGTCTTCTAGGTTTCTTTAATCATAGCCTGAGAACCTGATTTAGAGTCCCTTGAAACTAATAAAAAGAACATAACCAATTTCTTTGGGCTATAGATCTAGGTCAAGATCTTAATACTAACAGTGATTCCATTCCACGGTTGGTCACTGTTTATTATTGGTAATTTCCAGATATATTTACACCCATTGTTGAATTTTTCATAACCCTTTGAAATATCTGTTCCATGACAGATACATTTCTGAAGAAATTAGGAGTGAATGTTAACTTTTTGTTTGTCACCATGGCACTAACATTAAGCCCTTAAGATATACAGAGAAACAAAAGGAAAGTCGAACTTTCTCATCAGCTTTTTCCCTGGAACAATACAAGAGAGAAAAATGTCACCACACTTAATAGTGTAAAGTCTCTGAGTGGCCTGAAGCAAAAGTACCTGTCAAAATTGCAATCACAAAAAGAAAGGGTCACCAGAAGGACAAATGCTGCATATAGTTGGATAACAGTTCTTTGAAAAACAAGTTCAAATATACTGTAATTCCACTATTATACAAATAAATCCAAGGATTATTTTTTAAAATATGGAAATAAAGTATATCACTATGGATATGAACTCAGTGGGACTTGAATTGAAAATCATTACGCAGTAGGCAAGCTGCATTACTGAATGCCCAGTTGCAGTATTGAATTTGTGATTAAACATGAGTTAAACTGAAGAGAAAATGCTCTTGGAATTCTAAACTCTCATGTCAAGGAATTAGATTGTTTTCTTACATTTTAATGTCAACCTACCTAATGGATTTACTGTCCTCTATCGTGAATTAGAAAGACCAAGGAAGGAATGTGCTTTGAGCAATAAAAGAATGTGGGACAAAAGGCTGCTCCTTCTCCATGAAAATTCCAAATTCCACCTTGACTATTTGTGACTAAAGGATTTTACTAGAAAGAAAATGTTGTTTTATCATAGCATTAGAAGGAAAGAAAGTACTTTTCATTTCCTTCCTTCAACCAGGAATCAGCATTCATGCAAACACAAACAGCACCAACAGCCTCATCCTATTCCCCTCTCTGAGTGATCAGGATTACTGAGATATGTGTACATATGTATTTCTAGAAAGAGATGTACAATATGGACTCTTGTTAGAGCTGAGCTCAGACACTCAATCTGCCCCTGGGTCCCAGTCATCCTAATGGGTGTCACACCTGGACACTGGGGCTGAAGCTCTCCTGGGACAGCCCTGGGAGAAGACCCAGCCAGGCATCCTTCCTCTGAGTCCTTAACATCTCCAGGGCAAAGGGACTTAGGAGACAAGGAGACCTGCTCTGTGACAATGGGCTCACCTGAGGCACAGATCCCAGCTCTTTCTCAGACTCTGTACTTCTGTTAGCTGATGAAGAACTGAAATATGGAAGTGATTGTGTTACGTAAGTACTTCTGCTGCTTTCTTTTTCTCTTCCAGGGAAATTTTTGAGATACCTTAGGTTGAGGTGGTGGGTCAATCAGAAGCCAACCGCTTTCACAGTCTCTTTGAAAGAGTCTCAAGATCTGACTGGGTAAGGAGTAATATGAAGTATGTCCTTTGCTTCTGTTGTTCGTAGACAGAGCCATCGGGAAACTGAGAAAGTTTTCACAAGTATTTAATTCACATGTTAATCTACCTTGGAAGTACTTAAATACCACCTTCAGTTATTGATCTAAAATACATTTCTTTCATGGGAAATACTATTTCATGTAAAATAAATTCAAATCTAGACCTATTCCATACAAAGTTAGAGGCATAAAATAAAAAGACAGAAAATTGACAGCAAGCGTTTACACATAAAAACAAACAGCAGAGAATTTTTTAGTAAAGGCCAAATCTGCTTGCTGCATGAGATTATTTAACCCAGGGCCCCAAGCACCCTGAGAGGCTGCTGCTCCCCCTCCCTGGGGGTCTGGCCACCCATGCCCACAGCCAGCTGTGCTGCTGATGTCTGGGTGCTGGGAAGGAGTTCCCCCAATCACTAAGGGCAACTCAAGCAAACTGAACATTTCAGCCCCAGTCCTCACCCTTGGTCTTTGCCTGAGTGGCACTGCAGGCAGCCTCGTGCCTGGCCCCGTACCTTTGATCCCCAATCCTGACCCTCTCCTAGTGACGCAACGTCCCAGCCTGACCTGAGACCTGCCTTGGCACATGGACCTGCCCTCCTCCCCCTGCTTGGGTACTCAACCTCCCTCAACTGCTCCCACATCAGTGAGGCCACTGCCCTCTTATCCCACCCTTGGTGTAGCACTGAGCCTTGTGCTCATGATACAAAACCAAATTAGTTGTGAAGAAAATTAAAATGATGGCCTCAGAATTTTCTTTGCTTAGAGGTTATGTGCAACCTCAATGATAACAGGTTTTTATGTAATTATATCTGATTGCATTATATTCACAACTTGAAGTTGTTCCTTTTCTTGACATTCTTCTTTTGTCTAGGTACTGTATTGAATTACTTTTCTCCTCTATAATATGAGATAAAATAAATTCATTGTTGCTTCATGCAAACTCTCTGCATAGCATACTTCATCTGAAATACTCCTGTTACTACAAAGTCTGAAAAGCTTTCTTTTCCTTATTAATATTTTTATTTCTTGTCAAACTTCCTTCTTGTATACACAATGCATAGAATAAATTTATATGCAGAAAAGTTGCCAAGATTAAATAGCTGACCCCTCTCATAGTTCAGTGCTCTAATCTGAATCTCCGTCTGAGACTCTATTACTAGATTATTCAATAGAAGACATAAGAAGGTGCAAGGATTGAAACATACGTTCAGTTCTGGCCTTTGGAAGTACCTAGCTGGAATTCAACGCGACTGTTCTCAGACCACAAATTTAAAAATATGCTGAAATTTTCTGTGAGAATCTAATTCATATACGTGTATATTTAAATTTAAGCACACAGATAGGCCTTGTCATGATTATTTGGGTGATAGTACATAGCTGGCTGTCACGGAGGCACCCCGAAGTCAGTTTTAGACAGACAATAAGTTCCAAAACAGACTTTATTCTAGACAGAACAGTGTGGCCAATAAACCGACTAGGAAAAGGGTTTAGACAATTATTTAGCACTCTTACAACACAAAATACAGGTTCAGATATCAGTTGAGGAGATTATTGGCGTATGACAACATAAGAATAATGAGGATCCACAGCGTGCATGCATACACTCACAAGAAACAAAACCAGAGGCCTCTCACTCAAGGGTACCCACAAGAAATAATCACTTGCCTGAGTTAGGTGAGGGCTCACACTTGTCTGGGTTAGGCAAGGACTCTTTCAAGGATATATCCAGTAAATAACCACTCACCCAAATGAGGAGGTGAGCCTCTCTCAATCCCGGGAAGCCTCCTTAGACGGCGTCCCAGTCTAAGAGGAGGGTTCCAGTTCACAGAACCACTGCTCTGAGAAGACCACTCAAAGCTGGTCTTTGGCGGGGACCTTGATTTATAGCCTGGTCAGATCTGGCTGTGGGCATTACAACACAGTCCAGAAGCTTCTCAGCTACTCTGGGCACCTCCTTTGTTAAGGATCCTGTCAACTGACTGAGGGTCCCATCTCTCCTGTCCCCCTAGCTGGTGGAGGTGAAGTCACCCTGCCCCAGGGCAGAGGAGGATGTGACTGTCAGCACCTTGGTACCACCCTGGGTGTGTACGTGGGGACAGGCGCAGTGAGGCACAAAAGGTGCTGAAGAGCCATCAACTGCCCCATTGAAGGCTCTGGATCTCAGGGGGATGTGCAACTGCCACACTGGCTATCAAATGGATGGGGGAGATCAAGCTGTATGAAATAAAAACTGTTTCCACTTATTTTTTCCATCTATATATTTCAAACATAATATGACAGGTTATTTGTATTATAAGTACTTCAAGATATTAAAATTAATATATTTAGTTTCACAATTCAATTAGTCATATGATGATAAACTTCACCACTATCCAGATTAACAAATCAGCACTAATAAGAAGAGATCCCAATCCAATTTATTGTCCTCAAACACAATATCCACAGCAAGTTAACAGATATGATTTAAGATGAAAGCATTTTCTGAAAGGGTAACAGGCATAGGTTACATGACAGCACTACTAAATGCTCTGTAAATTATAGATATGTTAATACTATAGAACAGAAGTTGCTACAATTAGATTTATTACAAATAGTTTGAATATGCAGACCCTAGAGAAGAAATCAGAATAACTGAATGATGAAGTTCACAGACAGCAGTGGTGGAGTCCAAGTGTACAAGGGAGCATCAGCCTCTTCTAATCAAATGTACCAGACACTTTTGGCCATAGTTGTTACCTCCAGCGCCAGGAAGTCTGTGATCTAATAATGCCCAGTTGTTGCACCGTGTCACATTTGGCAAACACATCATCCAGTTACAGGTGCCAATTCTGATTGTTTAGTCCAGTCTTTGGCATCAAAGCAGGATTTACTCCAGTTTCTCTTTATTGCAGATAGATTAAATATTTCAGTGTAAAATAATATTCTCACACTGTACCAAGAAGACGAAGAGAGAGGGACACTCAGTAAACACCCCAAATATCCTTGTTAAAAAACTATAAATGTACTTAAAATTCTATATGCAGCTGGCAGAATCCACAATCAAAAATACACTCAAACAAATAAAATGCAGGCAGTTTATCAGCACCCCAAAGAGAAAGCAAATGATTGCTTTGGAAACAATGGGTTTTCTGTTCTGTAAGTAGATCTAAAACCTGACAGAGCAGAGTCCAAACACAATAAAATTGCACAAAACATCACAGTCTGACAGTCCTCTATCAATATTTGAGATCAAACTACATGTCATGTTTGAATCTGATGCCAGGGGAGGTTCACTGCTCCCTGTAGCAAGAAAATGACAAACATACCTAGGGCTGTTACCAGTGCATTCTCACTTGTCTCCTGCCAGTAGGGGTAGAGAAAATCTTCATCAATTATGACACACAGACGGTTCCTGTGCTATTGCCAGCGACCTTCTCTCAGAGCTATGGGTCAAGAAGGCTGTTGAATCCCTTTCAGTCCAGAGAGGTGAGAGCCCTGGTCCTCAGCACTTCTTTTAAAGTTTGATGTCACAGACCAGGTGCACAAGGACTAGATTCCCAAGTGGCAGTTCCCCTGATGCCCACAAATTTAACTGCACTTCTTAACCTAACTGACCCTTTTCTCCCTTGCCTCTGTGAACACTGGCTGATTGAAAATGACCAAAAGCAATCACTTCAGAGCGAAGTAGCAGTTTACCCAGAAGTGTGTAGCATCCACAGAGAATCAAGTAAAATATAGCTATTTGTATATTTTCCCTCTCCTAAAGCCTACTCTTTCCTTGCATGCTCAGTAATTCCCATTCAACCCACTTACATACAACGTTTTGCTGAGAGAAGCAGACTACACTGCTACTTCTTCCAAACACTTCCCTCCAGGTGTCCTTGTCAGTTATTCCATTGCTGTCTTGCCTTCTGTCGGGAACTTTCTGAAGCAAGGTTTAGTCTTTTCTGTTTCATTTTCTGTTTGCTTTCCCTTTGATATTGTCCTCTGAATTCAATGTCAGTAAGAAGGATAGTATTAAATATACAAATTAAATTACTCTTAATACTTTTTTTAAAAATTCTGATTTTACAGTGATTATCTGCATGTTTGTACCTAGAGTGTTTCCCTCTTTTTGTAAGGCTGTTTTTTAACTATGTAAGTCTTCCTTAAGCAGGCATTTATTATGGAATACAACGGTGCATTAAAACTAAAGTTGAATCGCCCCTTCTCTGTTCTCAGGGACTGCTTTATGACTAGCAGCTCATATAATTGACAAATACGATCCCAGTTAGGACCATGATGGTCTTCAGTGGCTGAATCAGTCCCACCTTACAGATTTTTTTGAAGAAATCTTTGTTTTAATGGTTTTCAGTTTCTGTTTCAGAACTCAAGAGAACATTTTTCCCTTGTTTTTTTTTTTTCCCCACCACAGCCCAGTGGGTTAGCAGTGATGCACTCTTCTCTCTATTCTGACTTCTCCATTCAACTGTTGTCATCACTGAATTTCATGTAGCCTCTAGTCCATGTAGGGCTACTGCATTTCTAACAGCAAAGAGGACACAAGTAGGGGCAGAGCAGTTCCCAACCTCCTTAACCTGAAAGAGAGCTCCAGATTCCCATTTGTCTTTCCTCAGATCCGCCATTTTGCCCAGTCAGAGCACTCAGCCCTGGCCTGCCACAAAACTCCCACTCATCTTACCCAGAGAACTATATTTCTTTTTTCGTTCGATGCCAAGATCTTGGTGACAGCTAAACCACACTCTCCTGTGGCACTTCTTGCAGAAATCAAATGTTTCTGGTAGGAATATCAAGTTGACTGTTCTTACAAGGAACCACACAGCCAGGACTCCAGGAGTTGAAAGACATGATATGTCAAAAAAAACCCCATAAACCGATCTATAGTAATTTTAAACTCATGCAAATCTGGAAAATCTTAAAGGTCTCCAGATGCAACTGTACCTCAGTTTACTATGAAAACTCATATAATTATGCATTTGAAAACATATTTATTTGAAAATGGTCTGTATTTTTTAACAAAACCTTAGGTTTAGGTGATTTTTTTTCAAGGTATTTATTGTATTAGCAATACTGCTGGATACATCTATGGGCTATAAATTCCTCTGAGATCTTTGTCAATAACAGGTAACCCAGCTAGTTCTGTAAATTTTTTACCCACCATAAAATAAACTTCTTCCCTTCCTCCTCTGCAATTTTTCATTATAAAACTCAATTTCTGTCTAACAGGTGCTATTAAGTCAGGAAGATTAGCTCAAAAAGCTACACTTAAAAAAAATACACTCACAACCATTTTGTCAAAATCCATAGGCTTTTTAAGTGATTATATCCAGAGTGGATTAGTGACTTGTAAATATAGTGACTCAGCTGCCTTTCCTATTTCTCCACCACTCTGCATTATTGTCACACTCTACCGTGGCAGAGTCTCACCATGCACATTGGGTTTAGTAAGTGAATCTTGTCAAATGAGCTTCAGTCATGCCTAAGGCTCAGAGGCTTGTTGCAGTCAGCATTCCTCTGGTCTGCTCTGTCAGCAGAAACTGAAAGAAAAGCTCTCACTTATGTATTGAATCTAGGGCACAGACTACCTAGAAACACCATCTTGATGCTCAAATGCTGCACTATCAAAAAAGGAAATGTGAGTTTTGCTAGTTGGGCTTTTACCTTACACATATCACTTTTGCCATAATGTCTTTCCTCAGAGGCACTTGAAAAGAACTATTCACCAAGAAATATGTCACTCCATGAACTGTTGCAGTAAGAAAACGAAAAGGATAGTAGCCATTTTATTGTGCTAAATTACTTGCAGACAAACTTCAAAATAGAACTGTTTACTGAAGCATTTGACTAGACATTTCAATAGAGGGATTATACATTTGTTTTAAAGTTAATGTACAGCTAGTAGTGATTTTGGCAATTAAATACATACGGGAACTGCTTGCGGAGTTTGAAAAATCTTTTTTAAAAAGTTAAACGTAGTATACTTTATGGACTAGATTTTCTAATTGGAGTTGTATCCTTTATACCATTCACCAGACAGAAGTTCCTTCCAGATCAGGTCCTCCATTTCTGACTCCTCAGGTGCTGCACTGCACGTGTTGAGGTAAAGGAGGAGTCACAGAACATGGAGAATTTCTTCCTTTCTTTTCTGCTTGCTCTCCAGCGCTCAAAGCAAGCAGCAGAAGAACCTGACCGTAAATAAAAATAGCTTCCTGAATCCTTCACTTGCATTTCTGTGTGTAGATCTATGGCACTGAATAGAGTCTGTCTGCGGATATTTACTTGTTTCTTGCACTTTTATGTAAAGAAATTCATTTGTATAAAAATTGGAACTTTTCTATCTTTAGAATTTAAAATTGTCCCACTGCATGTTCCTTGCTGAAATGCTCCTCTTCAAATATGACAAGTGTATGACAACAAACAGAAGACCATGTTATTATGAGGTAAGCAAAGATCATTCACAGAAAAAAATATTTGGCATAAAGATTCTGTGTTGCATTTTCTACGGCTCTAACCAATGTTTGCACCCCTGTTGACTGAATTAGGACCAAATTTCAAGAGGAGGCACTAATACAGGAAGAAATGTGGGAGATAGTTAAACTCTGAAATTCTTTTCAAAGATTCCAAGTGAGATCTTGGTAAGACAACTTTAATTCTAACTGAATAATGCAGAGCAGTTGCAGAAAGTAAATTATAAATTAATAATCACAAGTCTTCACACAGAAAACTTGATTCTCTCTGAGTTCCTTGTGAACAGAAATAGCAACATGACCTACTTTGCTAGTCAAAACAGTCTGAATAACAAATACTCCCAGTGAACTCTTCCCTGATGACATAAACTCTATGTATAAGTTTAGTGCTAGTCAGAATCTGTAAAATTAATACCTTTTTGTCTTTCTTTAAAGCACACAAACACGACACATACACACACACATTACATATGCACTTGAATATGTGTGCATATAAATATATATGAATGTCTTACTGAATTATTATTTAGTAATGGGAAAACCTAGACATCTTCCCTGTACCTTCTGCTTCTCTGTTTTATGAAAATTGATGTGAGGTGGACTGGCAGGGAGTGGGTGAAGGCATTCAAGTACAAGATCATTTAATTCATTCGTTATAGAGAGTTCCACTCTGCTAGGAAAGTTAGGGCTGATTCAGCTGAAACTATGGCCAGTTTCCAGATGATCTGGCACAAACTGCATTCAATCACATATACCTACCCATGCTGTCCCTTCTCCTTGGAAGTCCAACTGTTCACAGGTGCCTTTTCCCTTTGTTGCTGTTCGCTCTGTTTACCCCAGAATAATGTAGCCCTTGAAGGACTTAACTTTCTTCCCTTCTTCTGTTAGCCTTGGATGAGGAAAGCCCTGTCTAATCTCTTTCAGTGGCTGAGCCATGTTTTACTGGGCCTTGGTTGTACCCTGAGTCTGCAGGTGATAAAGGGATAGAAATTCCTCAAGGCAGCAGACATCAATTCAGATAAGATTTTTGAAAAAGCAACACTAAAAGTCTGGAAAATATTTTCCCGGAGAACTTTCTAGGCATACAGAAAAATAAACACCTGGCAAACAGTTAAAACTATTTCAGCGATACATAAAATTATGTTAAGCTCTGGTAGTTATGATTATGTAAGGAAATAAAATATTTTTTTCAATAAGCAGACAAGGTTTCCCCTTTCCAGGAGGCGCATGCATTTGAATTTCGACACAATGAGAAATCAATTAGTGACTACAAGGTTTTTTATTCTAGAAAATGCATATTATTGTACTAATGACATGAAATTAATATTCAGATATTTAGAATTGCTTCTTCCTATTGTTCAATATTTGGATCAAATAAAATGTTGGAGAACTAGGATACAGGTGCTAACGTGTTTGCCTATTACAGTCACTGTCATATCTATGCGTCAGTCTTTTCAACATGAGCCCAGGCTCAACTGCACATAAACTTATTTATAGCTGTAACAAAAGTATAACTGGCCTTTCATAACACTGTGCACAGAAACATTTTTAGATGTTGTGGTATAACCAAATGAGAAAACATACAATTCTTCAAGTCCATTGGAAATAGCACAAGCATATGAATATATTATCGTGCCCTGATGTTTAAGCCTCGTGCCTTAGAGATGACCAAGATAAATAGCCAGCGCCATGTTAATCCTCAAAAAGAACTTGTTCTTCATGTCATGAAAAATTCTTCCTTTCAAGTGATGGAGTTTACCCTGTAAATTAAATTTCTAAAGTAATGGAAGAAATAACCCATGACACTGGTGGGGGAAATTAAATTAGAGTCACTAATAGCAGGTCAGCACAACCCAAGCAGAGGTAATAGAAGTGACCACATGAATGATAAGCAGGCCTTCACTAGGCTGTGACATCTGTCTCCCAGAGACTGTGACAAACATTCATCTGTGTGGCAAGCAATTCACAATTCAGGCACTAGCATGTTTATAGTGTAGCCTGGCATGGATGGAGCACAAGCACGCCTGTCCTTCTCAGGAGGATGCTCTAATTCCCTAATGAAGACCATTAAGATAAGTAAAAATCTTCCAAGTCTGTCTCTCTGCTAAATCAATATGCCACTGCTTCAGATAATCTTTTTACTTTATTTTTTTCTTTATTTATAAGCATGGAAGATATTTTCTGAACTAGTAAAATCCCCTTTCCTCCCAACATTTCTAAGTTACTGTAATTCTACCCTGGAGCAGTAAAATACGAGGGGAAAAAAAAGGTAGGAAAATATAAAGAATTTATTCTATTTTGGAATTGTAAAAGATCAAGCATATACTTTCTCCAAAGATTTAAACATCACTGCAATAGCCATTGGCAAAATAGCAGGGTAAGATGTTCAGGTAAAATGGACTCTCGTGTGTCACACAAAGGACCTCTGAAATTCAGATGCTGATTTATTTCCTAACACCTGAGCATGATCACTGATCTTTTGATGTAAACATAATAATGTAATAAATAACATATGTCCAGAGAAAATACAGTTTTCTATTAAACACAGGGCTATAGGATAAGGTCATACTCTACCACCTCTTTTCTCTGCATTAAAATAACTCAGTAGTATACATTGACATCATTACCAAATATTTTCGGCAGAAATTAATGATATAGGTGGTAGAAGTGCAGGAGGATGACAAATATCGAAGTGCTTGACAAAGTAAGTGTGTAAGTAAATAAATAAAAAAATGAACCTAACAGTATATGGGCTCCTGCTCAGATAATAAAAGAAGCTGAAAGAGACACTTGTTTACATTATCCACAGGATATATGTTATATTAACCTTTTAGTCATTATGTTAAAGCAAACAGCATATTAAAATGGAAATTTCCCCAGAGTTACTGATTTGTAAAGTGAAATAATGAACTTCATATCCCTCGTTTACTACTTGTTTCCATTTAAATGGTGATTAGGCTTACTCAGTACTAATGATCATTTGGCAGTATTATTATATGGCTTAAAAATCCAGAGGTACAACTACAAGGATAAAATGCTACTAAAAATGCCAGTCAACATTTTCTAGTGTTGCAGTGGTACCAGCACCCTGAGTTTAACGTTTCCAAATAAGATCCTAGCACAAATATACCCCTTGTGCCAAGGCTCGGTCAGTCTTCAGAGGCAGAGCATCAGTCTCTCCAGCTCTGCAACACTCTTCCTCACTGATGAAACTTCCTCCTGTGGACACACCACATACCCCTGTGCGCACTGACATCTGTCCAGAACATGTTATAAACTGGGATTGGGTCCAGACCACATTGGTGACAACAGGAGTTCTTAACTTTTTTACTGGATGCAACATTGAGCACTTGAAATTATCCTGGCAAACGACTCCTTAAAGTTGCAGCCATTTTGCAGTACTCCAGCTCACGGTCCTTGCCTGACAAGAGGCTACGTGACAGTGGCCCATCAGCAGAACTGGAATGTGTCAGAAGACTTTGGGTAATGCACCTCAGGAGTCCATCAGAAAGAAACATATTGGCGGTCACGGACCAGAAAACAGCATGAGTACTAGTTTGTTTATACCTCCTACCTGTCTCAACATGAATTATAGTTATCTAGAAGGACAGGCTGTGTACTCAGACTCCCACACACTTATCTGGGCTTTTTACTAAACAGAAATAGTCACAGGAGACAAATATTTAATCTCATTTGTATTTATTTTCCAGTATTAGTTTAATACCAAGTAAAGGTAAGGAGATAAACAAAAGAGGTGCTCTTCAGAGCTCCTGATTCACTTGGGGTATGGAGTCAAAGCAGGTTTGGTTCTAGTCCATAGTCAAGCGGAGATTTGCATAAAAGCCCTGCAGCTGAGCAGATAAAAGTATGCTGTAAAGATCATGTCCCTCTTTCCCTTGGGTGAGAAGCATTTGGTGTACAAATGTCAAAATACCCCAAAATCCTAAGTCTAAATCCCAAGTCTTCTTCACTTGTTCTGGAAAATAAAAATTTTGATCAAAAATTGACCTTCTGGGAGGTGGTAAAGAAAAAATACATTATATAAACTAAAACCAGTTGAAAACATCTTTCTCACATCTCATTTTTCCCCTATATCTGAAGTTAAAGCTTAAAACTAAGCAACAAGGGAAAAGATTCTGACATCCCTTATATCATGTCAAGTTACTTGAGTGCATTTAAACTTATACTGGCTTGAGATCAGTGAGACTTAGCTAACCATTTCATTTAAATATCAGCATAGTTCAGTTCCCTATTCTTACAATTTTGAGCAAACAGAATGCAAAATCTGAGCTTTAAGGAAAGGAGATAACTGTGATTTAGTTCATTAAGGTGTAAATGATGCATTAAGGGACAGCAGAAAAAAAAAAAAAAAAAAAGAGTTGACGAAGGAAGTACAAAGTCCTAAAAGAGAATCCTAACACTAAAGTGATGTAGTATATACAAAGATGCTACTCATGCTTTAGACCTTAAGATTTCACAGACATCTTTAGCAGATCTAACTGTGAGTTATGGAGTGAAGAAATGGTCCGGCTTATTTGCCCATCCTCAGGCACAGGTTCACACTCCTCCTTTTAGGCTGCCTCTGGACAGTGCACCTTTGGGATGCATTCAATGAATTATCTGATCTAATTTAAAAGGATTTTTTGGTGGTTGTTTTCAGACAAGCAAGGAGTCTGAATTGCATTATGACAAGCACCATAAAGAGAAGACTCAAGGGTAGAAGCGTGTGGCCAGAATCACCTGAGGCAAGATTCTTCTTTTCATGTGGACATAGACTTAGATCAGTATGCGTCAGACCAAGAGAGTGCACCCTTAGTGGTGTGCCCTTCATACAGTTCTTATGGATATTTAAAATTTCTTCAGGGATAGAGCCTCAGCACAGAAGTATAGGAGTATTTTTCCTGGCTTACGCTAGCCTAGAATCAGGCCCATAGCCATATACATGATTGTGTTTAGGTGTATGTGTATATATTTCCGTAGGTCTTCATGATATGACACTCCTCGAAACACAGAATTGTTTAGGTTGGAAAAGACCTTTAATATCACCAGGTCAAACTGTTAACCTAGCACTGCCAAGTCCACCACTAGAGCATCACAAAATCACAGAAAGTTAGGGATTGGAAGGAACCTCAAAAGATCATCTAGTCCAATCCTCCTGCCAGAGCAGGAACACCCAGATGAGGTTACACAGGAAGGCGTCCAGGTGGGTTTTGAATGTCTCTAGAGAAGGAGACTCCACAACCTCCCTGGGCAGCCTGTTCCAGTGTTCTGTCACCCTCACTGAGAAGAAGTTTCTTCTCAAATTTAAGTGGAATCCAAGCACCACATCTATGCATCTTTTAAACACCTCTGTGGATGGTGACTCAGCCACTTCCCTGGTCAGCCTGTTCCAGTGCTTGACAATATCTTCAGTGACAAAATTTTTCCTAATATCCAATCTAAACCTCCCCTGGTGCAATTTGAGGCCATTTCCTGTGTAGGCTTGTAAATATGTGCCTATACATGTATATACAGATCAGATACAATATATACACACTCTTGAAATCCTTCTCTTCTGCACTAATACCAGACTATTTCCAATATTACTCTGATTTGCAACACTTCTCTCACCTCTAAAGACAATTAGGAGGAAAAAGTTGCACATTAAGTGGTCTCATTATTAATTCATTTGCTAGGGTTTTTTTATTACACAGAGGATGATGAATTAATTTGATATTCAAGTAACGCTCATTTCTGCCTCCAATAAGAGTTCCCTCATAACGCACCATTAGTTAAATGTACCATCACAATAAAAATCTAACAAAAAAAAAAAGCCTTTATGTTACTTTAAATAATGAGCCCTCAGAGAAGCTGAAGTAGCACCATAAATTAAGAAGTGTTGTATTATGGTAAGAATATAATCTTTAGGTAGCATTGGTTCACAAGAGCAACAGTCAAGCTCAATCGTTCTGTCTACCAATTTAATTGTATAAAAAAAGATTTTTAAAGAAAAAAGGAAAAAAAAAAGAAAACCCTTCTTTAGGGCCTACCTATAAGCCCCCATATGCCTCAGAGGGATAAAATGAAAATCATAGATTCTAGCTTCAGTACTAAAAGAATAAATGTTAACCACCTACCCATGTGTCATTATCAAATTTCATTAGTAAACACCTACTTGTGTGCTTTTCCTAAATTTAAGTCACCAACACTAAAATTTTTGTCCAAACTTCAGACAGTACCAGTCTACAGTTTAGGCAGGTCGAAACGGCGAATACTTGTCCTGAGCCACAGTGATTTTGACAGACTCAAAAAAAAAAAAAAAAAAGGCAAAGAGATTCAATGAGCCTACACATTTTTAATTTGCTGCACACCTGCTCCCCCACACACTGATGTAAAAACACAATCAAATAACTAATCCTGTGAGCATTAAGCACAGAACAAGACCCAGTTTGTATATACACCTACATTTATGCTAGCGAATTGAAAACACGAGTATGACTTCCATCCTGTAGTTTGCCATACTGTTAGTGCAGTTTTGGCCTGAGTCAATCAGTACTCTCCTTAGCAGTGCCCAGGGTGTCCCTAGAGCTGATCAGACTGGGAATCATTGCTAACTAACCTGTCTACTGTGGAAAAGAAATAAGAGTCTTTAGCTGTGTGAATGCAAGCTCTGCTATGGCTGGCAGCCTCAGAGCCAGAGACCAATCTCTGGCCCATTTTCTTTCTTTTCTGAGTGTAAATGTAACTAAAGAATTGTACCTGTAGTATACACCTCCTAATAAACAGAATCGTTCAGGAATTTCCAGTGATTTTTTTTTCTTTAGAAAGCACTGGTTCATTAAAATTGAGACCTTTTGCAGGAATTATCCTATCAGTTTCAGCAAAGATATAATAGCTAATCAGAATTAGAGACAAGAATGACATTAGCAACCAAAAAGGTCAACAGCTGATAGGATATTTACCTGGAACATGAGATAATGAAGTTCAAGTTCCTGCTTTGAAACAGCTGGAACAAAGATTTGTGTTCTCCTCTTATTCAGCCTACAAAACTATTTTGAACTAATATTAGTCTGAGATGAAGCATAGTAATTTTTTCATTCTCTACATTTTACCTAGTAATGTTTAAGTTTCAATCCATAGAGAATGGATTTTTAAATTATTTCCCATTAACTTCTAACCATGCGTTGTATCTCCATCTTTACCAGTTCTCCTCTTTGATGTCTACCAAACATCAACTCAACAATCTCTTAGTTCTTTTAGAAATACTTAGGGGTTAAGCACATAATTTTGATCTTTTATTTGATCCTACAATAGGATCTAAGTGTAGCTCATAATCAGAGGCGACTGACAAGAATGGCATATAAAAAAATTAAATGTAAGCTATATCCAGTTTCTTAAGGACACCAGTAAATCCATTTTAACCGAGAAAAGATGTACAAGAGTATGACTTTGATAACAGGACTTACACAAGGACTCTATGGGATGTTATTGGTAAAATTGGTGAGGCATGGACATGGATACTCTGCTCAAAAATGACACTGTTCCAATTGTGTTGAAAACCAGGGAACAGGATGACTTCAGCAGCTCCAGTATAGCCAATATTATATCACTGAGCAGACACAAAATAAGCGCAATTTAAATGATACACAAGATTCAGTGAGGTTTTACAATGATTCGTACTACAATGTAGTTAACGTTCCTGAATTTATGATATAGCCAATAGTGCTGAAAAAGGTAAAATGCACGAGATAGGTTGTATTGCAAAGTGTTATTATTAAAGTGTTAGCTTGCTTATTATGTTCTGTTAGACTCTGCTTATTACCAGAATTTATAGAGTCAACTAATTTTTCCTTGAATAAATGTAGGCTTCTATACTTACGCTAGTGCAATTGAAGTGCATTGGCAGCAGAGATCCATGCTATAGCCTTGTCCCAAAAAACTAATGTCTTCAGACTCATTCTAGATTGATGACATCTGTTGATAGTCACAATATCTCTTCATCATACCTGTACAATTGCTTCATTCTTCTGGTGTACAGCAGATTTAAGCAGTTTCTTCAAAGTAGGTCAAAGTTTCACAGCACCTCAACCCCCTTCAGTTTTCCTTGACAAAGTGTCAGAAGGTTCCTGCTCGATTTGCCAATATACAAGGCCATGAGATGCAAATAAAGGCAGTCCTCTCTACTATTTTGCATGTGCCTGTCTTTTTCTTCACTGTGCAGTTTTTTTCCTTTCTTTTTTTTTTCTTCTTTCTATAGTGCTTTAGTACTAGAAGATTTTGCATGCTTTTCAGCCTGTCACTGAACTGATGAAAGGCAACACAACTACACATTTTTCCCAGCTGAGCTCAGATAGGTTTGTTCACTCAAGTCCAAGTCTCCTGCCAACAGCTCACTGCAGTTTCAAATCTTTCTCCTTCCATATTCAATCTCTATGAGTGGATCAGCCCATGCCCCTACTTCCAAACTGTAAATTTGCCAGTTTTGAAGATTTAATAGCAGGGTTGCAGCAGTGACAGCTCTATTTGTGGCACATCTACCTTCCCACAGTTGATAGAGGTCTGGTGCTCAGCTGTAAAGTTCAACTCTCCAACACCTTATCAGTCAGCTTCCCTGTGTGACCTACTTAAGGAAAGATTTAAACGAGATAGTGCAAATTCTTCATAGTGAATATAATAACTGGAGGGAAGAGCAAGCTTTACATTGCTTCTCTAACGTATTAGTTCTTTAAATGGGTCGTTTGGCTTTGATATTAATTCACAAGTGGTACAAAAGGTGGAGTATGTGGAAAGGGGGAAAATTTTCCTAAAGAAAATAGAAGAAGTTCTTTTCTGAGACTCCTAATAGCTTCTCCCAGACCTAAAAGTGTCCTGTTCAGTTGAGGAGGGGAGTGACAGATTGGCTTGGTGGGCACCTGGTGTCCAGCCAAGGTCAACTCACCACAATAGTAAGAAACATACAGTGAAGTTTTACATAATACTTAATGTTGATTCATTAATTTCTACAGTAAAATTGGTTATGCTTGTATTCTCTTTCTTTTCTGTGGGTTTAGTATTCTTCCTGCTCCTCATCCCATAAAGTTATCCTCACTACCATTCCCTACCTGTTACTGCCAGAAGACAGATTTATAAACAGAAAGCACAGTTTATTTGCAAATTCATGCTTGGAGCTCAGAGAAACACTGCCCCAACCATAGATGATGTGGGTTTTTTTTTTCACAGAATCATAGAATCATTCCAGTTTAACATCATCCCATATGAGACCTCACACCAATAACCCAGTCAAAAGGAAGGCAAACTACAAGCTCTAGCTGGTGCTGATCCTGAAAACCCATGTTCTGAATAAAGCATCACTAAAAATGAGCAATTAACTAGTTTTCTCTTTGTTGCCATCCACTTTGTGTTAATGAACTGTTACGTCCTACAGCAGCTCAGAGATACAGATTGTATTAATAATTATCAGAAGTCCCTCATCTCCATTTGTAGTTCTCCTTGAATACACCCTGACATCATCACCTTGTTCCCCTGCCTTGATTCTGGTAGCAGTCCTCAGATTTCACCCAAGTGACATGGCTGCTTGAGGTACTGAACAGAATGGAAATGTTTAAAAAAAAGAGGCAGATTGAGAATGACCACACTGAAAGGTCTGGATTTTATTAAGTGAATTAAAAGTCAAAATAATAGAGTTGTTCTAGCTGCTTGCCAAACAGAAAGGTTCTGCACAGGAGATTCAGTTGTTCCTGATAGGACCACAGAGGAAACACAAGTTTCTGGAAGAAAAATACATTCCGTGAAGCTCAAAGCATCTTTTCATCCTTTGTTTGAACCCAGCTGCAATAGTTCTTCCTAGCTACTTGTTTACCTTTCTTTTACACAACGACCCTCATTTCTTCATTTTTATTTTCATACTTTGCTCTGTTTTGAATCAATCATGTTAGATGTGTTGATGTTGGAAAACTTCTTTTCTTGTATTTCATTTCCCTTCAGTTTCTCTGGCTGGCTTTTTTTTTTTTTTTTTTAGTAGAATAGAAACACACAACAGAAAACACCCTTAAGCAGGAGTCTGTGACTTTGTTTTCAGAAATACTAAATATTCACACTTCACCATCTCTGAATATCATGCCATTTATTATATTTCAGGTCCTGGCACAGTCCTGTAAGACGCTCATTGTCCCTGTTTCTCTGCATCACATCACATCTATTCCTCTGGGGTTTTTTGGTTGGGTTTAGTTTTGTTTTGTTTCATAATTCCTTGCTGTTTTCCCTGTTTATGTATACTCTATCAATTTAACTTAGACTTTTGTTATTTTCAGTAAAGAAATACTAATACATTTTTATCATTCTTTCAACTTCTCTCACCATAGTCCTTTCTATTCCCTGCTGAACACAGCCACTTTTGATCTGCCGTCATACATCCATGTTAGGACAAAGTCACCTGTGACAATTCAATGCACTCTGGAGTACGTGCTACAGCCTCCAACTGTGCAGTGCATTGTGGGTGAGACTTTGCTGTTCCTGCTACAAAGCCTTAGTGATAGTTAACACCTTGTACTTTTAGTTCAGGAGGCTGTTTCTAGATCCCAAGTGAAAGACAGCACCGTACTCCAAAGTAATCAATGGTCTCTTGTCCAAGGAATGAAGTAAAAAAATTATCAACCTATGTTGCAAAACAAGAGTGCCACTATAGCATACCTGGCTCAGGTATGTATATATACTCTTCCAAAGAGGTTTGTATCTTCTTGTAGTATTTTCTTGCTTTTTTCAGAAAATTTCTGTAACATTTTGACTGCGTGCTCCATTTTGAACCTGAGGAGGTTTTCCAGGAGAATGCCAACAGATGGATCAAACTAATGCAAAAGTATGTAAGTCGCTACAATTGACATAACCTTAGAGCTCTGGTTCAGTCCTGTGCCATCAGCCAAGAAGGCAGCTGTCACACAAATGCCTTCACAAGTCCTATAAACAGTAGCAGGCAAAACAGTCTCAACTAAGAGAATTTTTACTTAATTTAGTTTGTTCCCAATAAACGCAAACTTGTAATCACTAATTCCAGTATTAAGAAAAAGAAAATGTAAAAAATAAACACTTAGGCAAACACCTTCTCAAGGCTTAATTTAAGCCAAGCACCTCTTCTTGCACCTTCCTAGTCTCAACAGCCACTCTTTGGGCCACATTTTACAGTCAGTCTCTCCCAATTGCTTCAATGAGGTGACAGGCAGCACAGGAGGTTGGAGTGTAATGGTTTCTTTCTGCTGTTCTTCTTTTCCTAGTTGATTTCCTCTGCTCCTCCATGCTCCTTACTAGTTTTTTGTGCTTCTTAGTGTCATTCCATGGACAACAGTCCTCTGGGTGTGTACCTGCAAGCGTCTGAATCCCCCAGTGGTCCACAGCCCCCTCCGGCTTGAGTGACTCGTTCCAAGAGTGTACCCCATGCCATGTATTTCATCATCAGTGCCCTCTCTCTGTGTGTGCCCAGTAGTGTCTCTTCACATTTCTCCCAATGCATCTCATCACATACGTCCTCAAATGCTGCCTCCATTTCTTGCTGCTGCTTCTTTTTAAGTATGCTTGAGCAGATGCCACATGCGCTTTCCTGGCTGGCTGAGTTCCTGGCACAGCATGGTTTGGGCATATGATTGTTTTGTTTCTAAAATAAATAATATCATAGACAAGTTTCATATCCCTTTTCTAAAATTTGCTGAGAAGAAAAATGCAGAAAGTCTCCCGTGAAATTAAAATTTTCCTACGGGTTAGCCATCAGAGTATGCTCAAAGAGTGATGTTGAACATATGCTTTTGTTTCCAAATTAGAGGCCATAACATTAATTTAGATCACTCCCATAAATCAACCTGAGGACAACATAATATTTTAGTGTGAATAAGCGTTTCCTTAGTCCTGTGCACATTTAAGCTTTCCTTATTTAAACTTATCACATTAAAAAAAAAAGTCCTAATTAAAATAAAATAAAACATGCAAGAAAACAAATCAGGCAAAGATGAACTTCATGTTCCAAACTCTGTCTCTAATAGTCAGTGTCAGCTGTTTCCATCAGGACTTCTCAGAATGAAGCCCAAATCACATCTACTGGCATTGACTCTTAGAGCATCAAGTTTGCTATCAATCATCATAGCACCCAGAGTTGTAAACTCAGGAATGGGCATCAGCTTGTCAAATTCTCACAAAATATTTCCAGCATCTCTCATCAGTCAGAGACTGAAGGACAAACACAACAACAGCTGCCTGGTCAAAGTAGTTGAGATGCAAGAGCAATAAAATTAGTTCGAAGTTTCCTACTTGTGACTTTCTCAACCAATAAAGATCTGTGCGTTCACAAGATACACTCTCCATATCCTGTATTGACTTTCAGATGTAAGGATCAAAGGGTTCTTCATATTCAAATATCTTTAGCTCTTTTGCTAATAATGCTTAAAGGGAAAGAAGGAAGGAGGCAAATCAGCTCTTTTTCCTCATCAATCTGAGTAACTAGATGGAAATCCATACTGAGAAAATCAGTGGACAATTGCTACTTTACATGAATAAAAATACTATTAGTCTGTCATCCTTTATCATACTTGAATGATCATTAAGCCAAGCAGCCAAGCTGTTAATGTTTACAATATCTGATATTCCCCAACAATACACACAGACTAAGAGGAAAACAAATCTAATCCTGTCCTACTGTCAATGGGGATTAATTTCATTTGAAGAAACATGTTTATGAAAATAAGGAAAAATTCCTTCTGCAAACAGCTGGTTAAATTTGACTTTTTTTTTTCTAATTCATCCAAAAAGATCAATTAGACTGGGTGAAGTAATTGCTCTCCTCTCCCTGCTGATTCTTTACTAATTGCTAATGTTAGTGTGTGTAAATACCAATTAAATCTGTTCTGATTTACTCTTTCTAACTGGTGTTTAGATTTTATGGGGAAAAATGTTTTTTTAAAGTTGTATAGACAGTGTGTGTCCTTTGTGATTTTCACAGCCTGTTCCACTTAACAACAAATGAAGATAAATACCGAGCAAAATCTGTTTGGTGCTTCTGTAGAATAAACAACCCTATTTACAAGGTGTTACCAAATACCTGGTATTTTATTTTCCTTTATTTATTTATTGGTCATTAACTTCCAATCTTATAGCCCATTTGGTCATTTGCTTGTGATTTCTTGTGTATCAACCACAGAATAATGACAATGACATGGTAAGTGTTATCTCACCATTTTGCCTCGGTGTTAATTGCCAGTGATTTCTCAGTGAAGGGTGACAGTAGTGACAAAGGATGTGACAAAGAGGAGCGTAATTCAAGTGGAGCTAAAGAAAGTATGAAAATACTTCGTTGGATTTTACATGTTTTACTTGACTCATGTAAGCATCATTTCTTTAAATCATTATTTCAAGTTGTTTTCTTCTGACATTTGGAGGATAATTTAGCAAGATGATTTGGTAAGGGTGACTGACTTCAGATGTAATAGAGGGTAGACTAAACCAGAAGTGAAATGAAAGGAATAAGGAGTAGAAAAAAAAATATTATATTAAAGTCACAGAGATTAAATACTAGATTACAAATCAAAACTGTATGTAACATGTTTAGACTTAAACACAACTAAATGGTGAAAGCTGGAAGGAAGATGAAGTTTCCTCTGTGTTGATTGTTTTATTAGATTTATAGCAGTGAAGCTCCATCACAAAGTCTTCTGTGTTCCATAGTTCCATCAGTGCACCTCATTCCTGACCTGTGGGGTTCAGCCTACAGGAGAATGTGCCGGGAGCCACACAGAGATTGCAGATTCAGCCAGCTCCGAGATAAATAACCTGTTGCTTAGGGCAACACTGGGAATTGGTGGGCAGCAGCAGAGTGGAGTGCTGAAGAAAACCAAACCAAAACAAACAAACAAAAAAAAAAACAAACCAAACAAACAAAAAAAAAACTTGTTCCCTGCTGGATCCCTCACAGCTATCTGACCAAAGTATTTTCTTTTTCTTTTTCTTTTTTTTTTGACATCTTAGGTCAGGATCTTTTTCAACTTCCAGGCATTCATCAGTATTGCAACAGTGTAAGCTGGATCTGTGCTCACTGCACCTGTTTAAACCAGAACAGAAGATGGAGACAGCAAAAAGATACATTAACTTCTGCTCATAGAAAGATCAGAACTCTGGTTTCTGTCCAGGACTAAGATGAAAAACTCTCAAACATTTAACAACTACGTGGCTGGTTATATGTTTGTGACTGTTTTCTGATAAGCAGAGCATTTGCTCCAACTCGTAGCTTTAGTGTACTTCTAATACAGCCTTCTTGATTCACCTTTTCCTAACATAATAAATCAAGAATAATCCCACTGAAGTCCTCATTTTCAGATTGGCTACTCCTGTAAAATATTCCTAGTGGTAGTGAAGGTCTTCCAATTTTGTCCTTACAACTACAGATAGTAGGCTTGTGCTTTTTGTTTGGTTGGTTTTTGTTGGTTTGGTTTTTGTTGGTTTGGTTGTTGTTTTGGGGTTTTTTTTATCTTCAATGGATTTTTATCTTCAAAGGATGTCTTTTAAAGCTGAACCTGAGATGACTTCTTCATGGGTTGGATGTAAAATAAAAAAGCTTTTTATAGCCAATCCAGGATCCCCGCATATAATAATACCTCTATAGTACCCCTAGTTATGTACTAATTCCCAATCTAGGTCAAAATGAATGCTGGTTCTGTGATGGGAGTTTGTAAGGCTGTTTCTCAGGGTTGGGTTATATTATACTGCAGCTTTTCTTGGTATTTGGTCAAATCCTAGGTTAGCAGCACTTTTATCAGTACTTGAGTAAGGAAACCCTAGCTAGAATAAACATCCCACATCACTTTTCCTGTCATATAGCCAGCGACAAAGTTGTAGTAATGGCAAGGTACAAGGGATGTGCCAACTGGACAAAGCAGGAGCCTTTAGAAGATTTCTGAGTGTAATTGATATGGTCTGTCTTCACTTTACTAAAAATGGCTTCAACTTGGAGACTGCTCACCAGTGGAAATGAGGGGTAAGAGCATAGTCCAAACTGATATACTGCCTTAGGAAATCAAAATACCATACAGAGCAGACTAGACAAATCTCCAAATCAAGGTCTATATTTTCTTCTTTTCAGGCTTTTCATGTCTTTTTATGCTAGAAATGTGTCTCTTTCTTTTATTTCTTCAGGTTTTTAAATAAGAAAGGGGAGATCACGTAACCAGTCCTAAACCAAGGACTTTAATGCTCCTTCAAAAACAAGGTTCATAAAGGTATAAATACTGCTATGTATATTTATGACATTGTAATTTTCTTTCTGCCTACCTTTGCATGTCTGTCTTGCTCTCTCCAACTGGGCTTCTGTTTGCTGGATGTGAGGGATATAACACAAATCCTCAGGATTATTTTTCCTTTGTCTATGTGCCTTGCACCATCACAAACATTTCTGTACTGAATAAAGCTATATATTTTCTGGCACTGTTTAACTGCTTCTTCTCATCACATCATTTTATATCTTTCTTAGTATAATTCTTTATTAAGCTGTACAGTGTATTTCGAAGATAACCCTATGTTTTAAGGACTTGTATGTCATTGCTACAATCTCATTTTATATTTCACCTTGACAAATGCAATAGAGGGCATTCTGTGGACATCACAGCCCAGAATTGTCTCAGTTCAAATGTGATGTGTACTACATAGCAAAACATGCAATAACAAATAAATGCATTGGTGATTTAGAGGAACAGCATGGGTTCCATTTATTTCTTAGTCATCCCTCCAGCAAGCCTGCATCCCATGTCTATGAGGTAATAACTTGCAGAAGCTGTATATGAAATAACATTTTAAATAAGGGAAATCAACATCACATCATATCCCGGTTTTCTTCCTTTCATTGTCACCATCTTCTTCACTCACTGATGAGGAAGGTTAATATTAAACATTCTGTTAATGGTTGTCAAATCAATCATGGTTTTCAGTGAGTTATGCTAGAAAGAAGCAACACACTTTATAAGAAATCAGATAAGGGCTGAATGAGATAATGTAACATCACTTATACAGGCACTCTGGAGATGGAACTCCATTTAATATTTAATGTAGTCATTAACCTGAGAGTGGAAGTAAGAGGGTAATGGATGGCCTATTGCTTTTACCTACAGGACAAGTTTCTGAAGTGAACTGTCTCCCCTGAGGCCACTATCACACATGCTGCAAATCTATAAAGAGGGTCACAGATGAAAGGAGTTTGAGCAGCCTCAAAATTCCCATGTGAGCATTGTGAAAACTGCAGACAGACCAGGTGGTGAAACTTGCCATAGTACACACAGCTGTGGGCCATTGCCATCCAAATGCTCAATTAGTTTATTATGGCAACAGACACACCACACTGGTCAAATAGCCAACACATCTGCAGAAATTACAGAAAATAATAAATTATTGAAGAAAACTATCTACAAGCAACATTACTCTCATCCTTTCTTGTTCTTCTATTTCTTCTTTTTTTTTTTTTTTTTCAGTCTGCCTAGTTGCCCAGCTGTTAGCAATTGCCCCTGAGAGACAGAAATCCGTAAACTAAATTTAACTGAGAAACATAGAGAGGGCAGTTGTTTGTTTTGGTTGGCTGGGTGGGTTTGGGTTCCTTTTTTTGTTTGTTTTTGTTTGTTTTTTAAGAAAAAGAGTCAAAAACACATTAAACATTTCCAAGTGTCCTTCTAAATACCGTAAATATTTCCTTTGTGATAACAGCACAGCTTACAGCATGTTTTTTATGCAGTGTAGCCAAGTTACGTGGTAATCATTGTAATAACAGCAAGGGCACATGCCCCACTGTCACAAGCACATTGTGCACAGGTGTGACTTTACCCCAAAGGCTCCATGGGTTGTAGTGCAATGGTTTCATCACCAGCGCCACTTAGCATGGCATCCACCCTGCCAATCATATGGACCACCCACCCCCTTTGCCCAATAACCAGTCAGCATCCAGCCTTTAATTGCATTTCCCTGCCTCTGTACTAATTGGAGAAGCTATCAGGTTCTCCCACCTCCCTTCAAGTGCCTGTTTCTAAGCACACTGATGAAGCAGAGAACTGCTGTCATGGTAGTTCACCTATTTGCAGAGGTACAGAGAGCCATGGTTGCATGTTCTCCTACTGAAAGTGTGGAGCCTGACATTCTCCCATACATGAATGGTCTTCCTCAACAAAGATGATATGGTGGATGTTGTTCTTCACTCCTGCTCTGATTGACAGTTGTGCAGTTGGTATATTTGTAGGTCAGTATAGACAAAACATACATCTGATCCAGAGGAGAGTGGATAGACTGAAATTTCCCAGCAACCAGAGTGACAAATCTTTAAAATTATACAGAAATACAGGTTTGTTTGGGTTTTTTGTCTGATCCCTAACTTATAATGTAGCACAGTATGGGACATACACTGAGCTACAAGGTGAATATCATGTGATATCAAAACCAGAGAAATTACAAAGTACTAGCATTTTTATTAATTTTTGCCACAATACCTTGTATTGCCCTAAACTCTATGTAATAGAACCAGTTCCTTCCCTGAGGAACCTATTGCTATAGGGAACAAACACACAACAGTGAAGATCATCCTTGCTTGCATCTTATTCATTGCTTTTTGATCACTGGATTAGTTTGGTAAATACTTAAAAAAACAACAGTAATTAATGCTGCAAGAGAAAAAGTAGCTTTCTTAAGAATGGTTTCTTTCTAAAGAAATTTCTTTTCCACGGAACCAAAGACCAAGGTCCTGTGTTTTCAAATTTCATTTTTTAAAAGTCTAGTTTAGAAGAAAGGAAACAAAAAATTTATTTCCTGAAATGAGCAGAAGGTTACTGCATCGCTAAGCTTTCAGAATAAGCAATGAATCAATTTCTGATATGCTTGAAAATCTACACAAAGGAAAATGCTAAGGTTGGATCTAGCCATGCTTTCAAATCTGAAATCTAGCCTGTAGGTTAACTCTGAGTTGTTCCTATGACAAAGATTCTGGTACAGCTTGTCATCCATAATTTGCACTGGATTCCACGTGAAGAAAGACAAAAGAAAAATCACACTAGAAGGAGCACAGCAATGTAGGATCATAAATAAAGCAACTTCGTCTTGTTATGAAAGGAATTGTATCATCTTAGTGTTGCACCATTATTTACCACATGTGTAGTATCATTGCTGCAACACTTTCCAGGTAAATAAAAAGGCTTGCTACAGGGAAATGACAATCTAAATTAGGCCCATGAATGACAATCAGAAGTGAAGTTCAAAGACAGAAGGACACAAAAGACAAACAATATTGCTCTCCAGGCACAGTTATTATTAATAACACATAAATCAGTACCACATGATTAATCTTAGCTCAATTAATGTATTATGATTAATATAACAATATCACGGATACTATAGCAATTTAGGTGACTGAGGACAAACATATATAATCAAGACAAAACAGCGGAAAGTAAGCATATGCATTTAGTTCTTAATTTTGTTTATCAAATATTCTGGTACCTATGAAATTCCGTCTTAGCTGGTAAGGTGATTCAAATGAGTTATTGTCCTGTGCCTCCGTCTTTGAGCATTGTTTTCATGGCTGAGCCTTTGTGAAGTCATTGACTGTATATTGAAGTGCCCACTCATTCAAGTGTGCAAAGCTCACAACCAACTCAAGATACGGATCCATAGGATCATCTTGTTAGAGCTGGGGGATTGGACAAGATGACCTCCAGAGATCCCTTCCAACCTCAACCATTCTGTGATTCTGTCTAGAGCTGTAAGCTAAATCCTGGGTATCTCAGACAATTTGGGCCTGCATTTGTGAGTGACTGGTAAGTCCTTCAGAAGATATGACTACTGGATTGATTAGCATAGAGAGTATGTTTCCGGTAGTTCTATCTCCATTGGACCCAAATCTCTGCAGCAGAGAGAGCTGATGAGTTCACAGTCAATTTTCATCTATCTCACTGTTTGAAGACAAAGATCTAAGTGAGTTCATCACACAGCTGCTTTGTTCTCCTGATGTTACACTAGGGAGTCACCTATTAGAGCTGAAGATTCTGTCTTTCTAATAATTGACATTTTTCTCTCTGATCTTTCAGTGTTTGTGGTTGCCAGACTACACTGTTTACTGTATTGGGTTATAAGAACAGCATGTTGAGCCACAGCAATATAAAAGCTATAAATCATTGGATAACATTAAGAGATTCTGGTTGAACTCAGACATTCTTATAATGGTTTAGTGAATCTAAAGTGGAAAATAACTATATTTCTGTACCTGTAATTTTTGCTCATATACGAAAAATGCTAAAAGAGGCAGAGTTTGGAACCAGTAGGAAGGTGGCCTTTACCATGAAAGATTTTTGTCTAGTAATAATTAAAAATATATTTAAACTCTAAAACAGGCTGTTGAATCACAGCATTGATGAAATCGCCTAGTAAGATCAACTGCATTATCCATACTTGTGGTAAGCAATGAGGACATTAAGATGAAATACTAAACTCTTAGTAGCTGGGAGGGGTGGGGAAAGAGGACATTTTAAAGTGCGAAAACCAAAGCAGATTGCTTTATATGCCTTTTTTTTTTAAAGTTCCACTTGAAATTAATGGTAACTCCTAATGCTGATAAAACAGCAGAATTTAATAGTTTACACTGCCCTCACTTTGTTTCTCAGTTCATGGTGAGCTTTGGTGTGTGTGAATACATAGTACAGGGCCAGGAAACTTTTGTAGTTTTGGGATAGAGACAATAACATAGGCATTTAAAAAAAAAAAGAAAAGAAAAAGAAAAAAGTGAAACAGGATCACTAATTTTACATTTGCTTTTAAAATTAAAAGGAGATGATAGATATATATGCAGATAATATCAATTCCTTAAGATACCCTGATAGGATGCACTCAGGAGTGTTGAGGCAGCTGGCTGAAGTCAATGTGAAGCCGCTCTTGATCACCTTTGATCGATTGTGGCTATTGGGAGAGGTGCCTGAGGACTGGAGGAAAGCAAATGTCGCTCCTGTCTTCAAGAAGGGCAAGAAGGAGGGCCCAGGGAACTACAGGCCAGCCAGCCTCATCTCTAGTTGGAGGCTAATTACAAGCTGCACACCCCAGGTGTCAAAACTGGGTTCAGTACCATCCAATATCTTTATTAATGACCTGGATGATAGGCTAGTGTGTACTCTCAGCAAGTTCGATGATGATACAAAACTGGGAGAAATAGCTGATAGGCCAGACGGTCATGCTGCCATCCAAAGGGACCTTACAGGCTGAGGAAATGGGCCAACAGGAGCTTCACGCATTTCAACAAGGACAAGTACAAAGTCCAGCACCTGGGGACAAACAGTCCCAGGGACCAGTACATGCAGGGAATTCGCAGGGAATCACCCCACTGGATAGCAGCTTGGCAGAAAAGAACCCGGGGATCCTAGTAGACACCAAGCTGACCATGAGCCAGCGAAGTGTCCTTGCTGCAAAAAGAGATAATAGGATCCTGGGTTGCATCAGACAAAGTATTGCCAGCAGGTCAAGCGGGATGATCCTTCCCCTCTATTCAGTGCTGCTGTGGCACTGAATCGAGTGGTGCTGGAGTGTTGGTTCCACTTTTTGGCTCCCCAGTACAAGAGAGGTACAGAGCTACTGGAGAGAGTCTAGCCATTAAGATCACGAAGGGACTGAAGCACTTCACATATAAGGAAAGGCTGAAAGAGATAGAACTGTTCAGCCTGGAGAAGAGGAGGCTCAGGGGAATCTTATCAATGTATATAAATACCTGAAGGGAGGGCGCAAAGAAGATGGAGCCAGGCTCTTTTCAGTGGTGCTCAGTGACAGAATCAGAGGTAACGGGCACACACTGAAACAAAGGAGGTTCCATCAGAACACCAGGATACACTTTTTGTGTTGTGAGGGTGACTGAGCGTTGGCACAGGTTGCCCAGAGAGGTTATGGCCCTCCCTGGAGACATTCAGAAGCTGTCTGGTCATATTCCTGACCAACCACCTCTAGCTGGCCATACTTGAGCAGGGGGATTGGACCAGATGACCTCCCAGCCTCAACCATTCTGTGATTCTGTGAACAACCACTTTTGGTCACAAACAGAAAAGGATGCAGGTCTTTTGCATTGACTTCTCTAAAATCATGCTTATGTTTTTTGAATAGATAACATCTTATCCAGTTACATAAAACATATGCTGGGTTTGGTTCTTTGTTAGGAATGGAAAGAAGAAAAAGAACTGAAGGAGGTAAGTATTCTTATTCACCTGTGATACTATCAGCATGAAACAAAACACCCAGTGGGGTTGCCCATCTGTCAACACTGGAGCCCAATCACATCACAGAGGAGGACTGAATCCTCCTATATGTACAAACGCTGAAAATCATGCATGCGGTGAGTTATCTATGTCAGTGGACATTACAGCAGAGGTCACTTCAGGCCTTGGTCACCAGTGCCTAGGCTGTGAATGTGTTCCATCCAGGCTTGAAGTAGCCTTCATCATTTTTCCAGTCCAAGGACAGTTGAGTATAGCTGCCTTTAAAAAGTATAATCAGTGGCTTGTTTACCAAGAAATGATCTGGTTGTTTTACCATATTTTTCAAGGTTAGCGGTCCTGGTGCTTAAAGTCCAACAGCTCAAATGTTTTTTCTTTTTTCTTACAATGACATTTACTACATGGTATTGATGAAGCTTTCATTATTATCATTTATTTACGACATTTTCAGAGATGTCTCAGTGTCATGAATTGCAGCTTATATTGCACATCCTAAAGACAAAGGCAGTTACAGAAATTAAAAATATCAAGTTTAAATAAAGATTATGCTAATAATAACTCTTTTCTCTTTTTTATAATTAAGCAAATATGGTACAACCAATACTTTATCCAGAGGAAAAGCAAATCATTTAAATAAAATAAATCTTTATTTTATCATCAACCAAAAATGCATAAAAATATATAATATTTAATAACAACACAGGTTCACTCGTATTGCATTAGTTTTATTGACAGCAAAATATGACATTATCACTCTTACATGTAAGTAAAGAATTATTCTGATGATCTTACGTTAGGATATGAATATTAACCATTTTAATTGCTTGCATTTCTACAACAATAGGTTTTCCACAGATAATTCAAGTAAATAACAACATATTTTCCTTTCCAAATAAAACTTGACATCTAGATAAGAAATATTACATTCTTCTTTTGGCGAGTACGGGTATTAAAATATAATAAGATGTGATCCACAAATACAGGAAATGAAAGTATTGGTAGAGAGGATGTTAAGTGATCTGTATGTGCAAAAATAAGAATTACCCAAAAAATGTGCATGAGCCTTATGCTATTATCTGATCTTTATTTTTTCAAGGGAATACTTTAGCAATATTTCCAATAAATTATATTAACTCTATAATGAAAACATGCATGATATAAATAAAAGCATGCCAAAACTAGGGTAAATATTCATTTTGTTTTTCATGAAGTACCTCTAAACAGGTGCTCGTGGTTTAAATAAAATGTGCTTAAGTGCAGGAAAGACATAATTAAAATGTCTTCACTGATGCTCAGAAAAATAATCCAACAGTGCAGTGAAAAGACATGACAAGGAAGGATGTTAAATACTGAGCTAAGGGTAATCTTCGTAAATTCACTTTTGAACTCACATTTTATACGTGGTAAGAAAGAGATTAACGTTTTCATTACACAAAGTGTTTAAGCACCTGTCTAATTTGTTTGAAGGCAATAGGAGTCAAACACGTTCTTCTTTAAAGCAAAACAGGCATTTAAGCCCTTCTGGAGATTACGTACATCTGGGCTCACCTATATCATGCCATACTTTGCAACATCCTCCATTGTATAAGGGGTCCACTGCACCCCATTGTACAACCTGTTGTTGATGCACCGAGCAGGCTTAGCCTAGCAATATTAGCAACATAGGGGAAAGATATGAGATAGAATAAGAGAAATAAGCAAAATGATAGTTCACAGAACCACATGGTGCTGTGCAGATAGCTACGTAGTAATCTGATCACTTCATATCTTAAGTGCAAGCACTGGCCAAATGTCTTGTCCTAGGCACACTAATCTGTATTCCTGAAAAATGGCATAGTTGTGGAAAATCACATCTTGGCCTGTTGTATGTTGACAACTTCAGACTCACAGCTGCAGCAGGCTGCAAATGTCCAGAGATATAAAAGCCACTTTCACAGTATTCTGAAACAAAGGGGACTGATTGCAGAAGTCCTATTCCTGGATCTAAACTCAGTCCAGAAATAATCAGGCATTTAGAAGACACCTATACCAGATATGAGCAGAACCTGTGGAGCAACAGTTGTATCAGCAAGTCCATTGCAGTGGAGTGTACAAAACCATTTGCGGCTTGATCTTCTTCAACAGAAGTCATCTGTGACATCCTAAACATCAGCACAGCCCTCAAGCAGGAAAGTCAAGAGTACTGCTTAGATATTCTGATCTAGTATTTGCTGGGGAGGTTTGAAAGTATCCTTCGACTGTATTCTGACCTTGAAAAATCACATTACAAGTCTTTTATGCATTTTAGACCAGTTTTAGAGACCAAGGGCAACGGTACAACACCCTCGTATTTCAGAGTTCTGGTATATCTTTCCCTGTACTACACTTGCATTATGCTGCATGGTTATTGATAACGTAAGGAAGACTGCATGCTTCATCTTGTTGACTAGAGGAAAGGCTTGCTTGACCCTGAAAGATAATTGCTTTCTCCTGCACCCACACAGAGAACACTCATAATCATAACGCATAGAGCACTCCAAAGCATCCAAAAGATGAAGATTTCAGAACTGTACTGAGAAAAGTCATTTTGTCCTCACATTCTACCTCCACCTTTCAGCAATTCCTACCCATGACACAGTTCTGCCTCATCGTGATGGAAGCTGACTCTCTTCCTAATGGGAAAGAGAAAATACCTTTCCAAGGTATTGATAATACTTCTGTCATATGCTTGCCACACTGCTACCATCCCATAGCACACAAAATAATTGTGACACAAGCAATGCCTGCTTAGAGTATTTAATATATCACTTCCCTTCCTGCTCCCCTTCTGAGTCAAGAGTTACTGCTCCATCTTACATCCATCTTCCATTCTCTTCCAGTATGTGAACCCTACCATCCACTCCCACAAGAAGCTGCAGCTGGCTCCATCTAATGGTGTTGTTGGGAGAATGTCTTAAAATTATCTAAAATCATATGCATACAGGATTTCTTGTTGGTTCCCTGGAAAAGAAACAGGGATTATCCTCCCCTAGCCCTTAAAATAGCAGAGATTGTAATTGTATTAGTATTGTAAAGAAGAATCTGCCATTAGTATAATATATATATGTTTGGTTTTTTTTAATTTGGGGATGCTAGTGAACTACTTCTTGCTATCTTCATGTTCAAGTGATATAATGTCATCTATGCCTTGTCCCTGAAATATGTTCTTATATTTAAGCCCCAGGGAAGATAGGATATTTAGAAGGATTTGGGGATGAGACTTGGTCCTAGGAGTGTGCTACGTTTCTGCCCTGACTTCTAGATTTATCCCATGCAACTTCAGGTAACTCTAAATTACAAGCCAAACCTACGTTAGGTGTCCAGGCTGCCTCAGTAATCAGTGTTCAGAGAACTAACTCCTTTCTCTGGGTTATTAATCTCTGGCACCTAATTTGGAATAGACTTTAACTTTTAAGTACCAAAAGTTAAGATGAAGAAAGCCCTCAATATTCTCTTAAAAACTCTCTGACCAAAGCCTTATTAGCTGAAACACAGGACTGGATAATTGTACTACGTAAGTATTATACAGAGAATTCTGTAGCATTGGATTGGTGTACCAAAACTAGAATAAGATCTGCAGTCAAATAAAAGGACAAGAGATCCTTCAAACCTATTTCAGTTTGGACTGAACTACTAATTTTCATTCCTTCTGGGGCCCAATCTGAATTGCCCCAGTTCTTCCATTTACACCAACCTCTGCTGGGATTTTATCACCCATTGACGGTGCTATAACTGCTGAGACATATGTTTTAAGGATACTACAAATTATGTAGTAATCCTGCTTACATCCTTGCAGAACAGTGATGTAGTAGAAGCCTGAAAGAACAAATTCTAATGCAAATTTCCACACAAAGGTTCCTCAACAGTGTAAAATATGTAATGCAGCCCATATTCAAAAGTATTATGGAAAACAACAGAGCTACAGTGTGTGTCAAAAAAGCACACTTTGGACATTAAAAATTCTGCTACTTCAACAATATTTTTGTCATCACACCAAAAGGGGTTATTCCGGTTATCAAGAGCTTGAAAAAAATCCATTCTTTTAAACATGTTCTTTTGTTAGAGAAGTTAATTAAGGTAAAGAAATTGAAACCAGCAATTATATCCCTCCCTTCTTAAACAGTATAACAGAATAACTGCTGAACTTAGGTAAATCACATTCTTTATAGCAGACACACATACACACAAAGACTAAAGCTAAGCCCAGTCTGACAAATTCTACATCATATTGAAGTACAATGAAAATAAGCAGGAAGGAGATTGCAGGCACACCACTAATGCTGTTCAGAGTGGATATGCAGACCATGCTATATAGCAAATCAATCTAACATGTTAGAACAGTAGGATAATTAACTACAAATTAATGGCCAGTGAGGAATTAGGCACACAATAAGCCAGCTTCTCAGCTATGCAAATTGGCACAAATGTAGGACCTGGTCTGCTCTATGCCTCATAAATCATTGCAATTATAGACAGCAAGAGTAGAAAGCAACATCCAAAGGTTGTTTGATTTACCCTCTGCCCAAAGGTGGGATCAGATGTACCAATGTCATTCCTCAGAAAATCTTGTCCAGTCTGTTTTCAAAAGCATCCATGAATGTGAACTCCACTTCTCAGCAGCCTGCTCCTATTCTTAGCCATGACAATATATTTTTCTCAATGTCTATACCTAAGTCTCCACTGCTGTAGGAAAAGCCTCTTTGTCCTACAAACATGAGTCAAGGAAGAGGTTATTGTCTTGCATGTCACAGCTGTTTTTCACATATCCTTCTGTCTTTTCCTCTCTTTACTAAACCATCCCAGACACTCCTGTCTTTCTTCATCAGCCATGGTTTATCTATTATTTTTTCTCTGTCCTCCAGTCTCTGTCACTAAATTCTTAAATCCCAGAAAATTACTACCATTACGGAATACACAGAAACCTCTGCATAGCTAAGTCTGAGCTCTATAATGGCATAAGCCTTTGATTTGCTAGATCAAGTTCTTTGACTTAGAAGGTTCACATACGTTTTAGTCATAAATAAGTGAATAAATAAATGTGAGTATCTGGTCTTTGGCATCTTCTGATAGCAAGTATCATTGGATCTGATCCTTCTGTGTCTGAAGATTGAAATTCATGCAAGTATGCCAACTCAGTCTCACTATGAGTGGGAGTTTAAATTGAGGAATGTGCATAAAAGGACATAATTCTATTTTTCCCAAATAGAAGTAGTATTATGCTCATACTATATTTTGATCTGCTTTGATACTCTGCTTCTTGTGAAGGGCATAGTTTCCTTATTATAGATTTTAAAATTTTTTTCAGATAACACATCATTGCCTGCTGATCCTGATGATGAATTTCACCAGGGGGAATTTCATTTTGGAAAAACAGGCATTTGAATTCTGAACTTTGCTATGCGATAGAAATGTATAATCTCTCATAATCTCAGTCTGTCATAGTGTAAGAACAAGGAAGTTAACAGAACTTGTTAATTATACTTATTCAATAGTGCAGTGCTAAACCTTTGCTTTTGCAGTATCGCTGCACTATCATCTCAATCACTCCTTTCCCTCAAAAACTGAATCTATTAACTGATCGGCTGAATTCTCATGTTGCTAAACCTAACAAATTTTTTTCTTTTTTTTTTTGTTTTGATTTTGCTGCACTTTCAACTGATGAAGTAACTTTAAAAAAAAGTGATCAAGAGAACTACTCTGTTCACATCATTGATCTCAGAAATATACCTTGATAGTATAGTCCTGCTTTGATAACCACACTGCTGTGGAGTTTTCTTGGGGGAAGGGATTCAATAATATAGCAGTGGCTCCCTTCAAAACTCTTCTTCACAAATGCACCTTAAAGGTGAAGTTTGTTAGGCCTGATTGTTTTGTTCTAACTTCTTGCAATTGTTCATTTTATTGCTAACTTTTCACCTCAGTTATCACACAACTGTACATATCTTAAGATACCTTCAATAACTGCCATCAATCTCCCTGTATTGACTCAAGTCACAATATCATCCTCACCTCCAGCAATTAAAGCCCAGGTGAATAATTCAAAAGCAACATCTTTCTCCTGGTCCCTCAGCTAGCTCCGACAGTGTTGATCTTTCAAAAGAGCTCAGCAGAGTAACATGCTCACAGCAGTATTAGCTCAGACCCTGTAAACAGCAAACATTTACTCAGGTTCAGTGCTGTGCTTATTCAATTCACCGTTCGGAGGGAGTCTGTGCAGCACCAGCTCTGTGTGGAGCACCATTAAGAGACTCAGATGTGTTCTGGTTTATTTCTCTTTAGCCAGAGGAGTATCCCCCAGCTCCAGATTCTGTTAATGAACCACTATGCATCTAAACTGTCTCTTTGCAGTTTCAAGGTTCTGATGGAAGAGGCTCCCAGCACAAATCTTCCTGTGTTTGTGCCCTGACTCTCTTGGGAAAGAAACCTGGGGGAGGTTTCGACTGGGAGAGAAAGTGCCTAGGTTAGCAGTTAGGCACTAACATCATGCTTATAGGTTTTCCAGGCTGAACAGTGAAGTACTAGGACTGCAGGAGAAATTATCTTGTAATTTATTCTATGTTCTTCAGGATACTTGCACTTTCCACATGATTCTTGATTAAGAATGTCCCTCACTGCAGAAACCTCAGTGCTATCTATACATGCAGTGCGTTTTGCTATCTTTGCTTGAAACACTCTTTGTATATTCATCTTATCAAGAATAGTTGTTACATACACACACGCACACAAAGAAAAACAAGACTCCTATTGCCTAGGCCCCTAGGCTTCTGCTTCTGTTGTGGTTTTTGGGGGTTTTTTTTGTCCCCTTCTCTTCACAGCTTTTGAGGCAAATGGAACTGCAGCAACAGTCATCAGACCTGCTGCCCATAAGGGGTTCCACTGGTTAGATATCCTTAGCATCTAACCCAGAGCTTTATTTAAGCTTTAATGTTTTGTTGCAAATATATGTCCTTAACTTTAAGAATACAAATGAGAGAGAGCCATTGTCTTCCTAATTTATTCCAAAGGGCTTTGAATCTTCCATTTCTGAGTGGTTTATATCATCCACTGTAGGTAATCGCAGCAGGACTAGAATGAATTTATCTTACTGGTTACACTAGAATCTGTCCCTATGATAAAATTTGGCTTATGGGGCAGTAGAAATAAAAGGAACCAGTTCAGTTTCTCTTAAGCATCTTACACCTGAAAAGGCATTCTGGAAAGAAAAAAAAAAAAAAAAAGGAGATTTTTTTTAGTGTGGAAATTCAGAACTGACTCTGAATATATCCAGACAGACCCTGAACACAGGCAGGTATTTCAGGAATTACTTTTAAGGGGTAGTGACATTTATCTTGTCAGGTCAAGATTCAAGTTGAAACTTAAACGTCCTCAGAAGCATCACACAATTCCAAAAATTATAGGTAAAAAAAAAAAAATAAGTATGTTAAGACAACTTGTTACTATTTCTACCAACTCGGAAATAATCTCTGCAAAGCATTGCTGGCTGCAGTGTCCCATCTATTTTCCAAACCAGTTGCTTGAATTTCCACCATTTTCATGATTGGAGGGGAAGGAGAAAGGGAGAGGGCAAATTTTATTACATAGATCAACAAGAGATTTTTTTTTTTGTAATTCTATTTCAAACTTTATTTTGTTATTTCATGGCAAATACAGAATGCTATTATGGATTCACTGCTGTGTAAACTTGAAAGGGAAAGTTACACTCAAGTTTGTGAAAAAGTGAGAACTGACCCAAGCAAATGCAGCAGCGCTTAACCACTTGTACTGTGTAAGTCAATAGCTTATCCATAGCATGAGAGGAGTAGAGGCAAGGGTTAAAGACCTGTTTCAGTCCCCAGCTCATTTGCTTCTGCATCTGCCATTCAGGTTCCTGCAGGCAACTGAAGAAGCCTAAGGACCAGAGAAGGAGGGGAGAAAAGTTTCTTGTCTTCTCCAGGACTTTCTAACTATTATAAACTTGTAGAGGAACAATCCCAGTTTTTGTTCCTGCTTTGACAACCCTGAGTTTACCCAGCATCATCACATCTTCTTCAAATTCTCCCCATGACAACCTCATGAAGAAGGTATTTCAAAGCTAAAAAACATATACGTAAGATAAGCCTATACTTTGAGGACACAGGCTCAAATCCATCTTCCTTGAAGCTGGATCTCCACAAAGTGAGAATTATGGAGGAACCAGAGAAGGGCTGGGATCTTGCAAGGCAAGATCTTCTGGCCCAATATCTTAAGAATGCAGTCACTTTCCTCAGTGTAGGTATCTTTGCCAAAGAAATGTGCTAAAACATTAGACTCTGATACTCTTCAGGTGTGAGTTGCTTGTGTTTGGCAGTGTGGGCTTGTAGAGATTCTTTAACGGCCATTGGTGACAAAGCACATTGACATCTCTGTCCCTGGACACATTTCAGAGAAGCCCGCATGAGTTATCTGGTTTTCACTGCAGACCCTCTGAAGAAAGAAATTAATATTTGTGAACTTGCTGGCTCCATCATGTGTCCTCCAGACAACACTGCAAGGGGGAAAACATTCCTCAGATTTTTCACATTTCTCAGCATAGAAAGGAAAATGCGTCCGCTTTAAACACTTTGAGTTACAAAAGACTGCAATGCCTCTGATGACTACACCTGCACTGTCTGGCTATGAATAAAAAGACACACCTGTTCTTTATGATAAGAAGATCAACCACAGTAAACAGACTGTCTTTTGTTTTGTTTTATATTGCCAAAGCTGAACGAGCATTTTTTTAACTCACCAGTATTTTAGAATAATAATGACAGTAGTTAACAGACTGAAACATGGCTACCAGATTCAGCATCAAGCCTGAGTCTAGTTCTTCTTCATTACTTTGCTATTGTTTTGTACAAGTCACATAATCTTCTGCCTTGGTTTAGCTGCAGTTAGCACTTTGTGACACGAGAAACGAGTTTCAAGGTATATTTGTGCAGGTCACAATAGAGATTTGGAAGCTTTATAAGGAAATCTCTATGTGCACTGTTACAATGCTACCCAATAAATCATCTGAATAATGTCAATAATAAATAGTATTATTAAAATAACATGTACTCAATTAAACAACATGAATTAATGAATATTTATTGCAGATTTCTATGCAAAATGTAGAATCACTAATTCTTTTCATGAGACTTACTTCAGCACAACGTATTGTACTTCGATGAAAAAGAAAATACAGGAGGCAATTATGATACTTGGGAAATGTTGTTCAGAAGGTATATTAGCTGCCATTTCTGCTTGATGTAAGGTGGTTAACATAGCATCCTACAGGCAGCATAGTTAGTAATTAATGTGCGGATGCAATCAATTAAGCATGGGATTCATCTAAATAAATGCAGATGCCAACAAACGTAGATGTATAGATCCAGGTTAGTCCCACCAGTCTCTCTTTGTAGTCACAGGAAAGAACACATCTTTAGGGAGTGATCGATCCTATTCTGAGACAACCAACCAAACTATATCACACAAAGTACAGACAAAAACTTCCTTCCCATTTCTCTCCAATAACTACAAAAGGAACTGCAAATGCGCAGACATGGAGGCTGTAGTTGTCTAAAGACAGGTGAACTGAAATCTACATCAAAGTTTGGAGTATATACACGTAGGGACTTGATTCACACTTCTACCAGAAAAGTATCAGGTGATCTTTAAATTCACTCACTCTGTTGTGCTCCCATTTCTTCATTTGCACTAAGATGATAATGAGATTTACTCATTATGAAGACCTGTAAGTTCTCAAGTGAGGGGAAATATTTAATCTCAAGTAATAATGCTATTATTATTGCAGACGACTCACCAAGGGGATTGCTATTTACATTTTTCTTCTGAAAATGTCTGGTTTGGTTTCAGCCAGGGATATGCCAATGACAAAATACTCACTGCATTCACATCTTATCAGGTTAACTTTCCTCACTGAACATTTCCAGTCCAATCAAACCAAATAAACTTCCTCTGAAAATATTAAAAATAATTATCCACATACTGTGGTATTACTCATGAAAATTACTTATTTTATTTGTGCATAGCTATATTTCTGTACCAGGTAAGTATTGCTTTTTCATGGCATGCCTCCTTTCAGTATAACACAGGCATAGCAAATAAAATCTGGATGTGAAGCATTCTATAAATGTTAATGAAGATGTTGCATCATTTTTATCCCCTTTCAACATAACCTCCTAATAATATATTCACCAAGTAGCGCAGTGAAGTACAGGAAGAATGAGAGAAGAGGGAGGTAGAGCCTCTTACCTGGCCTTGAGCCAGGCCTACAGGTATCCTGTGATTTGCATGTGGAAAAGAAAGCATTAACTTTAGAATACTGAGCGATTGGAGCACTAAGTGATTTCAGTGTCAGTAATTAGTTTGTCATTGCTTAACATAAGTACAAGAGAATACTTAAGTAGGCATAATAGAATTTTACTTTATATAAATTTTATACAAATCTATTAGAATCCATTATGATCCCATAACATGTATTCCTGCTTCTGACAATACAGTTTCCATGGCTGGCTCACAGTAAGCAGCATTACTCATTTCAGATGGTATAAGCTACCACCTAAACTCTACAACTGGCTGTATCTGGGAGGTGAGAGACTCCAGAATATTCTATGTTTTGGCAACAGGACTGTCTCAGAAGACCATTATCTGAACATTGCACTAAAGAGCAATAATGTCATTCTTAAGTCAACACAAAGGTTTGGTTGCTAAATAAATTACATAGCAATGGAGCAGCCAGTTATCACTCCCAAACTTAAAGAGAAGTTTGAATGGTTTTCATCTAATCAACAAGCCTGTGGGAACACCATCAAGGGAGGGGGAAAAAAGGTTTCAGTGGCTTGAGGAGATGGATAAATGTGCAAGGAAGAAAAGAAATCACACTGAACTGAGAGCTGATCCACATGGAGACCAGGAAATATCTGCTTTGGAAATAAAAACTTATCATAGAAATAATCAAATTTTAATTTAGTTCTTAATTGGACAGGGGTTTTTTTCATTGTGTAATTCTGGTCAAAACTGGAGGGAGGGACGGAGGGAGGAAAGGAGGGAATGAAAAAGTGAAAGAAAATGTAGCAGATAGTCATCAGTGAACTAAAGCACTCCTATTAAGTATGGAAAACTGGGGTTTCCCATTCTACCCTTTTTGGAAAAAATTGAATCTTCAACCCAGTTAGATGACCTGATCACTTGAGTTTTAGTTACTTTTTGGACTGAGGGGAAGGTAGCTGTGAAAAATAGGGAAAGTCTCAGTAATCTGTAGGAAAAGCATTTCTGATGGGGGTTTCACCAGGCAACAATAATCCTGTCATGATCAAGCAGGATCACCGAGTCCACTATGTACACAAACTGTCATGAATAAGTTGAAGCCTCTGATCTCTCACGTGCCAGGACAATTGGCACACTCACTTATTTGGGCTAAAAAATACTAATCCTGATAGATCCTGGGACATGGGGGCATTGCATTGAGGTGGGGAACCTGTATGTGTGTTTCTTTCAGAATCAGATCATCTTGTCAGTATTATTTTCTGTCATATATTGTTTAGTCATGTCTTTAGGAAAGTGTTGCACTCACAGCCATGTCTCTTCCTGGGGCAATTTCCAACCTTTCTGCAGAGGTAGGGAACAGTTAAAGAACTCCAATATTTTAGTATCCTATAGGATTCCCCAACTTCACAAGTTCTCAACATTTGTATGGACACTTTCCCCTTCTCACCTTGACATTAAAATAATTTGGATGGGTATTAAATAATTTGCTATTGTTATTACTGCTGAACAGATTTTATCTGCACTCACACTAGAAATAAAATTAGAACTCTCCTACCAAGGGAAAAAAAATACAGAGGAATGAAGCAGGAAAACAGCCACATTTTATCTAGGCATGAAACAGTAAACTACACTCCGCTTTAACAGTACAGTCCTCTGAGAGCCCTTCATCGTGCCTGTGCTTGCATAAACTGTTTTCCATTAGATGTTTCTGGAGATGCGCAACACTTAACATCCATACATGAAAGGCCATTAAGGCATTCAGAGCAACAAAGGCCTAACCAGGCAGTTTCGGAACACAAATATCACAGCTTGTGTATTGCAGAAAAGAGATGGCGAGCATGGTCTCTGTATAAGTACTCAGAGCCCAGGATTTGGTTTTCTGCCTCTTACGAATTTTGCGACTTTTAAATAGCAAGTCTAGGCCAAATCAATTCATGGTAATGATAGCTGTGTGCGGACAGAATCCACAGATCTTGTCCCACTTTGTGTATGCACTTTGATCTACATCCAATAACAAAACCCTAAACCAAACTGTAGGTGCAACTTTATATCCTTGTAAAACGACTTGAAAAAGTTCCCACAGTACTTCAAAGCCAAACAGCTGAAGAGGAACCAAATTCACTTCTTTGGGTGCATTGTTGCCAAAATACTCACAGAGGCTGGACAAAATAATTTTAGATTCCAACATGATACATTGAAAGTATGACTAAAAACAACCCAAAACCAGTGAATTCTCCTTCCAAACTAGGTGACTAACTAAAGATGTGACTAAGTCCAAGTGATATCTTAGCTTGTTTATAAGTATTCCTGACTGAAAAGGAGGAAAGTACAAATACATGTTCAGCAACATTTATTAAATGTGTTCCCATTTCAGTTAATTGTTTGATTTTGCTGTTGTTGTTTAAATAAAAAATAAATTATGGTAAAAATCAATAGATTACACACTTTCTGTCAAAAATCATACTTTTCCTTATTTATGTTACACAATACTTCATTTCAGCATTGATTTCACTATTTTTCTTTCACAATCTTTAAATGTTGACTAATAAGGCATATTTTGTTTGGGGATAAATGAAACAGTGCATTCAGTTTCCTTTCTTTTTTTTTTTTTTTTACTTAAATGAAAGTTTCAACAGGTTTCCACTACAAGTTAATGTGGAATTTATCTGTTATTGTTGCTACATTTTCAGGTTAAGTATCCAGTTCTGTTAAGCAACTTCTAAACCTTTAATTCTAGTTCTAATGGCATTAATTTTTAAAAATATAAATAAACCATTGGAATTCCATAAACCTAGAGATTGTTCATGGCCCTAAAGTAATCTAACATTTGATAGTTCAGGGGTTGTATAGCTTAGAGGTAATTCATTTGACCTAATATCATGCAGTGCTGGGATTTCAATAATATGAAAATGTGATTTTTACAGAATTCACAGAATCACAGAATGTTAGGGATTGGAAGGGACCTCGAAAGATCATCTAGTCCAATCCCCCTGCTGGAGCAGGAACACCTAGGTGAGGTTACACAGGAAGGCGTCCAGGCGGGTTTTGAACGTCTCCAGAGAAGGAGACTCCACAGCCTCCCTGGGCAGCCTGTTCCAGTGCTCTGGCACCCTCACCGTGAAGAAGTTTCTTCTCATATTTAAGTGGAACCTCCTGTGTTCCAGTTTGTATCCATTGCCCCTTGTCCCATCATTGGTTGTCACTGAGAAGAGCCTGGCTCCGTCTTCGTGACACTCACTCTTTACATATTTATAAACATTAAAGAGGTCACCCCTCAATCTCCTCTTCTCCAAGCTAAAGAGACCCAGCTCCCTCAGCCTTTCCTCATAAGGGAGATGCTCCACTCCCTTCATCATCTTTGTGTCTCTGCGCTGGACTCTCTCCAGCAGTTGCCTGTCCTTCCTGAACTGAGGGGCCCAGAACTGGACACAATATTCCAGATGTGGTCTAGAATATAGGCCTCTAAAATTCTCTTCACTGTTCCAGTTTCTTTAGGGGAGTCAGAAAACCTCTTAGAGACTAGCTGTGTGAATTAAGTTTTTTAAGGGAAAATGCCATTCTCTTTCTATAGAGATTTTAAGATTTTCCAGTTGGCCTATAATTAAAATGAAAAGCAGAAGTGCTCGTTTTGTTCAGAGAAAATTCCAAAATCATTAACATAAAAAGAATTTAAAGATGTTTCTATTTTTAGTGAAAGAAAACATTTTAACATATTAAGAGAATTTAGACTCAGTATTTCACTATATCATTAATAAACCATATTGATATTTTAAGACAACGTATTTTTTATTTGGATGCATATTTTTAAAATTCCTCTGATTAGATTAATTAAAAAATGGGAAAAGTATCAGAACTGACATTTTCTGGTGTCTTTTTCTTAGTAACATATATTTCAAATTTGTGTGTGTGTGTGTGTGTCAAGAAATTTTGAACAGCTCTGTTACCTAACCATTAGGTACAAACAGCACGTAACATCATTATCTTTTTTCACTGGACAAGGACAAACATCTCTTTGTATAGATGGTCTTTGCAATGGTGATAGCTTTTCTACCTTAACTGTTTGGAGCAGAAGGGAAGGACCATAAAGGAAAATAGTGTTTAGAAATCCTCTTTACCTAAGTATATCTGTTAAAAAATCACACAGATCGCTTCTTCAGATGATACAGAAAATATCTTCAAAGGCTAATGTACAGTAATTAAAATATTTAAAATCCTACTGGTGTTACAGTTTATCCAGGCCAGTAGCTGCAACAGGAGGAAGAATTCACTTGACAGAGTCCCAGCTTGAGAAGCCTAGTAAACTCTTCAGGTTTTCCTACAAACTGCTCAGCAGATTTGTGCCTACCATAGATGAGAAAATGTCATTTTATGTTTATTCAAGGACACCATAAAGGGCAGAATACTTCACACCCAGTTGAGGAATTCCAACAACATTAAAGAGACAAGAAAAGAGCAGCAATCATTTCCCTCAGCATGTTTCTTGTCTGTATGCTAGACACTTCACTTGGAATGCAAAAGAGCTTAGAGGCGGGACTTTTGGATAAATAGCAAAGGTTATAAACCTTTGAATGAGAAGAGCTTTCAGTTAAGCACTTCCTCTGCCACCAATACATGGCCTTTCATTTATTTTTATTTTTAATAGCTATTCTATTCTATGAAATGAAAATCACATATAATACAAGTTTTTTTTCAGGAAAATATCATTTTTCATAAAAAGGCAACATACAAAATGTTACAAACAAAATGAGATACAAAAGGAGTGAACTTGCATGTATTTGTCTAGTCTGAACGAGTACATACAATTACATATTTAAACCATATTCTAAATTATAGGTGAAAGAAAGAAAAATAGTAGGCAGTAAAATGAGAGTTTGAAAGGAAAGATTGATTAAAAAGAAAAATAATTAAAGGTTTATAGAAAATTTTAAAAAGGAAGGTTATTTTTCGAGTGTTATGTAGGTATCTATTGAAACTATTGAACAGTAAATGAAATCATTACAGGAAGAAAAATTTCTTTAACATAGAAAATCTTGTGAAATTTCTTATTCTTTCAGCCATTTGTAGGTAAAAGATTAAAAACAGATAAACCCCACCTAAATAAATAAATAAATAAATAAATAAATAAATAAATAAATAAATAAATAAAATAATTTTAAAAAATTTTAAAAACCAAAAACTAATCCACATTTTTGGCTAAAATAACCAAAATCAAACTTTTTTTTCTTTTAAGATTATATGGGTGGATATTTTGCTCAGAACTGAAGCCACTGAATAACTGTCATAAACTCACCTTGGATCCTCAGCAGCCTGCATGCAGGAATTTGTCTCTGTGAAGAGGGTTAGAAGACTTTTTTCTCTGTTTTTCTAACCCAGAACTGCAATAGAAATTCTGTACATAGACCAGCTTCAGTGTCTTTTAAGAACAGAGGTGCCATGCTCTGGGTAACTTGACTAGTATTTTCTTCAATATTACATGATTTGGAGACACTTATTTCACAGTATATTTAGAAAGCCATAGAACTTGAGTAGTGTTTTCCAAATACTTTGCAACATGCATAATTGCCCCAGATATCACCTCTCAGTCATGATTCTTGGCAGGTGATATCTCTTTTTATTGTACCATATAGCACAACTTATGTCTGTACTTTTGTTTTTCCTGAAATTTCTTGAGAGCTTTGTTTTTCCTGGGCTACAAAAAATGAAGCAGGTTATTAATGTTACACCTTCTGCAGATGAAGAAACACTACTTCATACCCATTAATGAAGGCCATTTAAAGAATTTAATGTTTAGATACCAGCGTATCTCAATTTATCTTACACATGGCATTGCAATGACCCATTTGGTTCAGAACCTTACAGTAAGTCGCAGGCACAGAAGGACACTGGGCTCAAGAAAAGACAAAAGTCTCTGGCTGTAATTTAAACTCTGGCAGCTGAGACCCCCTTCCATGCTAAATTAAAGCACTTCACAGTGATGCATCAAGCAGATGCAAGGGCAGAATATGGCCCTGAGGAAGCAGTAGTTTTGAGAAATGGAAGATGCCATCTGCAATTGTTTCCTTGTCTTAAAGACAGAGACACGCTCTGTTTTCTTTTTTACCCTCTCCAATTTCCCAGCACTTTGTGTTTTTATGAAAGCTATCAGCATTAGATACATCAACCTCCTTTCACTCCAGGCACCCCTGGATAACTTGCTTATTTCCCCAGGCTCCAGTCTGACTTGCCCGGGAAGGTCTGCCAGCCCAGCCTGTTCAATCGCCATCTCCGTGAGTCATAACGCAGCAGCTCCAGATGGAAGACAAGGCAAACATCTCCCTCCGGAGTTATCACCAATTCAGTTCCCATCAATCAACCAGCATCTGGGAGTGAAGAATCATTCGCTGCTTTGCCCGGCTCGCTCATGCCAAAGACTCAGCACATTAGAGCTGCGCTTTCTTTTGCATCCAGTCCCTGGGGAAGGAAAAGCCGGAAGCCTCTCACAGATTTCCCATATGGCTGCTCAGCCCACCACCTCCAAGCATCATGCCAAACTTAGTGTATGAAGGGGATTTTATCTTAGTACTTTGACTTGGCATTTTTAATTCAGGGAACGAAGCTTTCTGGCTTGTCAAGCCAAGCATTTGGTGTACAGGTGAGACCTAGTCAGTCTTGCCTCCATCCAAAAGGCAGAGGAGCATTACATGTACTATTCTAATGGCACAGGAGCAAGTGATTGGCAAGCCGAAGGCGCGTCTGGGTTAACATGTGGGAAGAAAGCACACTGAATAAATGTGATTGCTCATGCCCATTCTGCAGGTGGTAGAAGTAGTAGGAGTTGGCTGGTGAACTGTGATAATGTTGAGAATCTCGTTCCTGCTCTGTAGTAGCAGACGTGGCAGGCGGTGGCTGCTCCTTCAGCCAAGGCAAAAATAGAGAGTGCACGGTTGGAGCACTCTGGCAGCAGAGTTTTGGCACAAAGCTGCACAGCAAATGCTGCCTCATGCCAGTGTCACCTGCTGAGTGGTGCTCTCAGCCGTCACCTGCATGTGTGGATGGCTGCAGAAGCTGGTACCTTGGAGGACATGAAAGAAACAAAACTGTGTGGAAAACAAAAACATACCCTGAATAGTATCTTTTTAATCTGTTACAAATGCAAGCAGTAAACACCAGAGAATACTCCTCTGCTGAGAGTTACATGGGCTGGCAGATAGAGCCCTTGGTTTCCTTTGAATTAATAAACCCCCACCTCCCAACTAGGATGTTTGCTCTTACGGGAGGTCATGGGCTTGTGTAAGTGGGAACGGGGACCTGTCTGCAGGGGAATGCCTGGCTGTCATTATCAGGAATCACATTCCGTGCCGCAGATTTGCCCCTTCCCACAGCGAGCAGGCCTGGAAGTTGAAAGTCTCCTTTTTGGGGATTCTTTTAAAGCATTAATCCAGGCATTTCTGCCGTGCATTCAGTAACAAGAGGGAGATTAAACAGATTTACACCACATAGGCTATTTCCATTTTAGGTGCCTCTATTTGATGAAAGTTCAGTCAAAGACATAGTTCTGATTCTTAACTTTGAGTAACTATGCAATGGTGTCATATTCCTGTGCTGCCTGGGCAAAAGTGGGCAGGATCAGTTTGCACCATTTCAAATGCACTCATCTGTTAAAAATATTATTGGCATTGTATATCTGGGGAAAAAGAAACAGTGAGCAGACAAAAAGAAAATCATACACTGCAGGACAAAGAGGAGAAAAAATCAACCTAAGAGGGAAAAAAACAGTAAAGAAAGAAATTCAACTGGGAAATGAAATAGTACTATATACAAATTATATATAGAAAGAAAAAGAGAAGAAGGAAATCTACTTTTGTAGGCTAGCCTTTTGTGAGTATCCCTTTTATCCCTAGTTTCTATATAGGTAGCAGACCTTGCTTTTGCAGAAAACCATGCATTAGGAAAAGAAAACTTGAATAACCTATGGGGAAAAAGAGAAAGGCCATAGGGCTATATCATAGGAGTCAAAGATTTGAAACATTGAGCTAAAGGTACAAAGTTAAAAAATATGGTGACAAATTCATAAATTCGACACAGTTGCTCCATTAAACATAACACATAATTCGTTGTCTCTAGTCCTGTGAGGTGTTTTATTCACCTAGAAATCCTTTTTCAGTCTGTCTGAAACAGTATTTTAGTTCTAAGATACAGGGATGTCATTAAATAGAGGGCATCTGACATTGCTGTAGGGCTTCCCAGTTGAAAAAAATGCTCTATCAGATGAGGGAATTTGGCATCCTTGTATTGTTACTATCTACTGAAGTTAAATAAAAAATTATACCTTCTTTGCACCTTTTGTACTTCGAAGTCTCCAGGGAAATCAGGCAGAACACAACTGAGTTAAGATTCCAAATTGTCAATCAGAAGGAACACTGGTTTTCAACATTTTAAGTAGGGCAAGTGGATCACACCTCAATTTTAACCAAAGAAAATTTGAACACGGCTGGACTCTGACTCTCTTTCTCATTTCCCGTAGCAGCACTGAACAGATCTTTTGTAACCTATTGACAAGACTGTCTAAGATTTTACTATCTCCTCTTCTATGCCCCATCTCCCTTCGTCCTAAACTCATAAACACTGGAAAACTCTATGAAAGTCAGTGATAAAACAGGTTTGTTTGCAGTTTTAAAAAATAGGTCTGTTTCCTCGGAGCAATGTTCTCATTCTCAAGCTTTATTCTCCCAACCCAGCCATCACAACTCAAAAATTTTGTGTTAATGTTTTATGGGCAGACTCCTCCTGGCTTCTTTGTAGAAACAGCAGCAACCTTGAATAATTTATACCAGTGTGTTTCTGCTCTACTTTTTTCCTGGGCTTCAGTAGTTCCCATGAAGGAGAAGGAGGAGGAATCAAATAAGCAAATGATACCAAGTATCTGCCTCTGCATCCAGAGTTTGTCCTCCTTCATCCCCTCCATCCCCTCCCCCTGTCTGGAAAGATGGGAAAGGAAATACTTATCTCAGAAATGTTAAAGGTTGAATTCAAGTTCAAGACTAGCAGGGCTTTCCCATAACAGCTACAAGGATCAGAGCAGGTAAAATCATGTTGAGCAAACACCTGCTTGTAAATATTGTGCTTAGCATCATAACTGAAGGATGTTTTAGTGAAATATGAGGTAAGGAGGAAGTTTGACCTTTAAGGGGGCTCCCCCCAGGGTCTTTCATTGCCTCCCAAGCCATTTCGTAACTTCAGCCATTTACGCATTTGCTGAAGCAAATTTAAAAACAAAACAAATCTAATAAAAACCCCACACATACAAAAACCATACCCTCCCCACCCCTCCACGCCCCAAAAAATAACCTGTAAAGGCTACAGGGTTGCTGGAGTACCCTTTCTTGAAGCTGAACCACAGAGCAGAAGAAAGGGATGGGAGAGAACCTGGGATGGGGGTCAGACTGGAAAGCCCCTGGCAGCGTCCACTGATCGGGAGCCTGCAGCCTCGTCCAGCTCCCAGCCCTCCCTAGAAAGCACAGGCCACCCTCAGCCGGGAGGGAGGTACGGCTGGTGCCTGAGGGCAGCCCAGACCTTAGTGCCTGCTGTGCGACCCTGGGTGCAAATGATCCAGCTGTCAGGAACTGTTCTGCTGCTGCCAGGTGTTTCTGCAAGGCTGCCGTCGGCGTGAGCAGAGGATGAGCCATCTGACATTGGCGTTTTGGGTTTATGACTAACTACTGCGGAGGAAAGAGCTTCTCAGTCACACTTTCTAAATATAGGTATGAAAACCCTGTTATTATTTCATAGCGTCCTATTTGTTACGGTAGAACCAAAGCCGTTCAAGTCAGTCGTTAGGTGCCTAGAGATGTGGGTCTGCCCCCCAGATCTCCCTGTGCCAAAGCGCCTGGTTGTTCAAAGTGGGGAGACAGAGGAGGCTGTTTCTAATGCCATGCAGAGTACACCACTGCGCTTGCTGCAGGGACTGGTGTACCGACCTCCATAAACTTCGAAAAAGTCTTTTGTAAAGTTTATACTGGTACTACTATCTCCTATGCCGCAAAAGGAAAGGCAGTCAAACAGCCAAAGGAATTTGTGTCTTTGAAAATGAGCTTGGTGGGCTTCTTTGAATAATTTTTTTCTAGCTGAGATCAACAAATGACATCTAAATCCTACTGGACTCACACGGTGTCACAAGGAGATCCAGCATTTTTACTTCACTGTCTTGGAAACATCTGGAGGAGGACTCCAGATGTTTAGTTGTCAAACCTTCTTGACTGCAGTGCTGTTTTTCAGACCAGCGCTCTTTACCTCTGTAGGCATTATCCTTCTTTGCCTGCCTTTTTATCTCACCTTCACTCAGTTAAGGCAAATAAATATTTTTCAGTGTGTTACACTGCAAGTCAAAAGTAAGTCTGCAGTTTGTACAGGCCATTCTTAATCCACTAGCTGAACCCAGTAACAGCTCATCTGCAGTAACACAGGGTAAAAGCATCCAGCTGAACATTTGCAATGTACTGAACTCTGAGTTACCTGTGATGGGTATGAAACAATGGCATTTTAAAAGCTTGCCCAAAGTGCCACTCAGAAGACTATTTATTAAACTTTCATCTCTCTCTTTTGAAACCAAAATACTGAGCTTGGATGACTACGTGATTTAGCCTTCTCCCTATCAATTTCTCAAAAGTGCAGAGGATATATCTTCATTGCAGTTGTTGAAACTTATGCTAGCTGAGCTGGTGTATTTTTCCCAGATAGTGCAGGGGTTGCTAACAGTGAGGTCAAAACATGACAAAACTGCAGAGACTAACTCTGTGATACATTTCTCCAGCTTTCTCCATGAGGCTGGTAATAGATTCTAGTTTCCTACAACTATTTGGTAGTGGCACCCAAGACATTCTGTAACATAAATCTTGCCCTCTTATATCCATGCAGATTGAAATCACACCTTTGCCTGATGCATTAAGATATCATAAGGAAAATTACTATTTCCTAATTTCAAAAAGACTATTTGAAGTACCAGAAGGTTTCTTAACTGCTTTCATAGCCACAGAAAAGTATTCATGCTGAGAGCATGCAACTGTAAATTTTAATTTTAGAAAGACAGAAGTTTAATTTTACTCATAAAATATAAAAGATAATAAAGTAAGGGGTCAGATGTTTTTAGCCTTAGATATCAGTCATAAGTTAGCTCCAAATCAATATTTGACACTTGCACTATATTTAAATTATATTGCTGTAAAGTACATTAAGAATTCACTGTTGAGAATACAGTTATTCCACAGATCAGGCTAAAGAAGGACCAATGTAATAAACAATTTATAACTTTGAGTATGTTTCCCGCAATAAAGTTCCAAAATCTAGCCTTAATAAATCTTGTGTAATATCTCATTATAACTCATCATTTAGTTATATGAAGAATTAAAGAAATAAATTATGGTTATTCTCTGATACTCTGGATGTTTTATCTCTGCCCTTCAGAATTATTTCACATGATAATTGATTGCTGAAGCCACATCTTTTGTCTCAAGGGTGAAGATTAAAATTTCACAAAATTATTTTAGAGCTTTGGGATCTACAAGAGGATGTGATATGCACTTATTAGACCTCCAGAAACCACAAGTATAGTGAAATCTCTTATCACTCTATGAGGCAGGGATTAGCAAATATACTTCCTTCATTAGCGTGACAATTGATTAGAGGAAAATCATAGCTACATTGCATATTCTTGAAGTGGAGCCGGAAAGAGTTTTCAGGACTTGGACATGCAATAATAGGATCATGTACCACTGTGGTGCCAGGATGGGGAGAGTTATTGGATCAACCTGACGCTGTTTTATCCCACTGCTGACCCTACATAACAGTCTGTGGCATTAGAAGGTTATACAAGGCTTAAACTACAAGCACGATGGGAAAAGATCTTGGCATAGGAATGCTTCCAACTTTCAGCTAATTCAGTCAGTTTAACACTAAAAGTTACCCTTGCCAAGCTAAATTAAAATTAGCTAGAATGTTCTAGACATTAGTAATGGCTTTGGTTAGGAATAGATTTTCCTGTGAGGCCAAAAAAAGCTTAATAAACTTCAAAGTGGAAAGGATGAAATGAAACATCCATACAAACCTAAAGATGTAAATGGATAATTGATTCAAAAAAAGCTATTCATTTATTTCTCTGAATTCTCTTCTTCCTTCCTCATCTTTTTAGTTGTACTCTCCTGAGAAACTGTGTAAACTTAGCCAAGTCCTTCATCTACTTCTGCTAATAGAGAAAGTCAGTGGCACTAGGAATGGGCCTTCTGCTGCTGCAACCTGGTCTTGTAAAATCTCTCAAAGATCACGGGAAAGGAGCTGAGCAGGGTATAAAAGCTTGCCGAAACAAACCCCTTCCCTGTAGAATTTCTGAGGCAAGAACATTGTTTTGGTTGCGTGTGAGCTCCAATGTGAACTAGTGGCATTTCAGAAATCAGAGGTCTCATCCACATCAAAAGTCAGAATGATCCCAATTAGGAACCACTTTTTTCAAGTGGCCATAGCCAGACGACAGCAGCTTCTCCAGCTGGACAGCCTGAAGCTGGTTGGGGTACTCATACACACATCTATAGCCTAAAAACCAGTACTTAAAGATTGTCGCCTTTGTTTGCTTTACAGGATTGTAAGCAAAGGCAGAGGTTTTTTTGAAGGCAACTTACAGTGACGAAATGTTCTCTCAGTTTTGGTGTCTGATATGTGTTTGCTTTTTGAGACAGATTGCCTGGGAGTCAGACCCCCATGTAGTCACAGTACAGGCAGAAAAAGAGCAAACCAGCCTGCCATCTGATCCAGCTATGGCTGCGGATTTATACTTTGTTCGCCTCTTAGACCAGGGGTGTCAAACACATTTTCACATTTCACTCCTACATTTATACAGTCTTAAAATTACATTTGGCCCTTTGAAGGCAGCCACAAGGCTGATGTGGCCCCTGGTGTAAATGAGTTTGACACCCCTGCCTTAGACTATAGTCATGCCCTGTATTGCTGAGTTTTCCTCCACCAAAAGTCTAGTCCATTTTCTTTTTCTAATCTCACAGGAAAATGCCAGATCAATATTAAGGGGCTGATGTCAGGAATTTAGGGAACCGTCACAATCTCTTGTGCCCTACCTTCAATGAATTTCTCTTCCCACCACCCTTCCTACAGAAACAGGCCTGTGTTCCCCTTTCAGGGAAGTCCATTGTGAAGTTTGTAATGTAGCATCTCTCATACCTCATTTTTTCCAAATTCCAGTACCTTTATTAATCTGACTAGAGTAATATTATTAATTCATAGTTGAGGAGTCCCAAAGATTTGTACTGAGTCATTTCTCATTAACTCCAAATGCAGTCTGTCAACTGCAATAGGAGTCTATTTTATCATCTTAATTCAATGTATGTGTGTGTGGCAGAGCGACAGCTAAATAAATCAGAGGAGACCTGTGGGCTTCTAACTTGTTACTGCATGCTTCTCTTTCCAGAACTGATCTGGTATCTGGCAGGGATGAGAGTATGGATGAGAGCCAGCTTGCTAAGAAGACAGACAACACTGATGGTGGAACAACCGAAAGAGGAGAGACAATTATTATCAAAGTGTTGTAATAAGAGTGTGGCTTCACGTGGCATTGCTGACTTTGGAGAACCAGTGCCTACATTTAGAAGATGAGGTAAAAGGAACAGTGGAATATATATTCCTAAAACTTTTGATTTTGATGCAAAGTAACCCAGAGCCAAGGAGTTCCAGGACATGCAAGTTCAGTTTTCATTGTACTGGTTTCTGAAACAGAGGTGGAACTGAGGTGCCTGTGATGGTACAGAGTGGATATGTATTCGTTTATAAGCAGCTGCAAAAGACACCCAAACCACACTGAATGAATTGTGTTCTATTTTTGGTCATTTTAAATACTTGGCAGAGTAATGGAGCACTCGGGAATACAAACAAGTTTTGCAGTTTGCAAATGTAAATAAACTAATCATAGTATAAAAACATCCAAGTAAATTTTTTACAGTTAAAAATAGTGAGAGAAAAAACAATGCTGAAAACCATACATAACCAACAACAAAAACTTTAGAATGTTATATATTGTTCTAAGCAGAGAGATAAAACTATACAGCTACAAAGAGAGATAGGAAATAAAAATAAAACTGTTTTGATATTGCTGTATATATATTTGAATTCTCTAATACATTAAAACACAGAAATCCAATCAGTATACTCAGATATTTATATCAAAGTAATTAGAAAAATGAATGCAGTGCAGTATGCTTTTCTTCAGCAGTGTAAATAGCATAACCAGCTTATCCAAAGAGTGTTTTTCATAAATTCAGCAGCAACTTTCTGTTTGGTCTCAAATCTTTTACTATTGTCTTTTCTAAAGACCTGAACAATTGTAAAAGTATGATAAACACTTCCTATATTTCTCCTTTTTTTTTTTTTTTGGAAGGGTGGTTTTGGGAATAATCTTCAAGGCTCAACCTTCTTTTTTTTTTTTGCTTTAGAAAAAGAACAGCAAAAAACTCTCAGCTTAACATCTCTCAGCTTAACAATAAAGTCTTTTTACTCCATGGGAGTTCTAATCCTCCTGTAATAATATTTTTAAAACCTGGGGAGAGCAGGAAGAAAGAAAGTTGTTGAATACCTGTCTTCTCACATGTCTGCCTAATTTTAGCAGAATTTATTTTGCTGAAAATAGTGGTGGGAACCAAGGTACAATTTCTATCATGTTTTTCAATTCTAGTGATATATAGATCCAGGAATTGGCTTAGATTCATTTCTAGGATACTGAATGTTTCAAATGTATGTTTCAATTTTCTCTATACCAAAATAAGGAAATACTGAATTCTTCAGCACAGTGTAGCTGTGAAGATTAAAATGCCAAAGTACTTTCCAGTGCTTTCCTCATCTTGTTTATACATGTCATTTCTCATATTGATTTTTTTTTCTTTTGTATTAGTCATTCCTGAGAAGCATGAGACTGAAAAAAATAAATTACATGGACATGCTAACAGCAAGCACGGATAGAATGAAGTCTTTTTTATAGACCTCAGTTCAGTATTTTGTTCGAGCATATGCAGAGTTCTTCTAGGCAAACTTTTGGAATAGGTGGCAGAGGCAGGGGTCCATCACCCACTGGGTAACACATCTGGCCCAGATGTTGTTGGAACAAAATGGAAGCCACACAGCTTTCCATACCACACATCTGTATTTCTTTGAGCACAGTGGCACAACTCTTACGTGCAGCATTTTTATCTGCTCCAAGATCCATATGCTACAAATAGCTCACCAGTGACTCACAATGACCATGGGAGCACCAAGTGGACATGGTACTACATCACTTTTTGAAAGAGTGAAACAGAAGCACATTAAGAGAGCATAACGAGCAATCACTTGCATGAGTTGTGTGCTCCATTTCTATGCACTGAAAGTTTGTTCAGTTTGGACCACAATAAAATAATGCATTCTGCTGGTTCAGTTCCTTGCATGCTCTAAGTTACAAATCCATACAAAGAAAATTGCCGCTCATTGTCAAGTCATTGAGAGAGCAAGTATGAGATACAATGGACAAGAAAAAGAAAGCAGTACAAATGATAGAGTGTTCTCTGTTGCCCAATCACATATTTAGTATCCCTGCATATGTTCTTAAATGAAGATTAGGTGAGCAAAGATTCTCCAATGGGAGTAAAAAGTAAACACTAGGGACTCCCTAATACCTGCAGTTCAATTGCATTGCTCCACAACTTCTTGAAGAATGGAGAGTTTAAGAAAAATAGAGATTCTTCCTTTCTGGTTGGACATTTTAAAGTTATCTTTTCTGAGACTAGATAAAATGATTTAGTTCTCAAAGAATAACAGAATTACATAAATAAAACATTACATAAAAGACGTCTCAGTGCAATTTATGTGAATTGAATTTCACAAGGACTGGTCTATTCTAGAAAATTCAACTTATCTCTTCCTGATCCTTTTATTCTATCTAAACATAGAAATTTATGTCAGTTCAAAAAAAATCTATTACTGTTTCTCATAATCGAATCCACTATTTCCCCTCCATGATCCATCAGGTGAAAACAAGTACACTAGATAGCTACAGCAGAACCTTGAACATAAAAGGCCTCAATGAGATAAGCTAAACCCATCTCGCTATACACTATAACTGGAAATGATAACCTTGATGTTTAATTTAACTCAAGTCATCGCAAAGACTTCTGGCTATAATTGTTATCTGTCATATAAATAAAATCATTATAAAATGGAATCAGACTTGGAAAAGTATAGTTTTGCCTGTTGCTTTGCCCTTAAGCGAATTGAACTCTGTAAAAGTTTATTACTCTTTTCTACCTTCTTTCTCCAGTCTTTCTTGGTAATGGATCCATTTGATTGCAAAAAATATTGAAAGAGCTAAAAACAAATTATTAATTTTCCGTATTACTCTTTATTTCCAGAGCTTTGCTGATCAATTGCATTGCTGATTTTTCTCTCCTTTGTTCCCCTGCCAGCTCAGGGAAAAAGAGATCCAAAAGTAGAGCTCATATTAGAGTGACAGCATCTCAGTGTTACTACAGCAATTTATGGACAGGTAAAATAAGGGAGCAAGTGCAAGTGCATGGATTTCAGCCAGAAAGAGGAACCACTGCATCTCATAGCAGTGTCTGTGGCTTCCAAGCTTGGCCTCAGTTGGATTATTGGTAGCAGCAAAGGGACTCTACCAGGCACCAGGCTTTCTCAGATAAACTCACTGCAAGAGAAAAATGAAGGTCCTTGCCCCATAACATACCTGCTTTCTTGCCTTTCCTTCTTTTCCACTTCTGCTAAGGAAAGAGGATGCACTGGTCTCAGGACACACACCAATGGAGAGGAAATGGTGTTCAGGCTTGGAAGACAAAAGACTGACTGTACCTCTTCACCTACAGTGCATCACCTTGGGGAGGCCAAATATGCACAGTCTGCCTCAAAGATGAATACAAAATAAATTTCTTCGACGCAGTGCCCATAATGAGACAGACCAAAGTCAATACACCTCCTGCTTTCAGCCAGTTCTGCGGCTTGTCTCCCACCCTGGGCCAGCACATGCTAAGGGCAGCTGGCAGATCCAAGCTCTGTTAAGCAGCTGCGTCCGGGCAAGTGTGCAAAGAGAAAGCACAAGAGATAAACCAGCAGGATGCAGCAGCGAGGGAGCACACCTGCCAGCAGCAGGCCAGGCTGCCAGGCCGTATCTCCCGGAGGCCGTCACACGCGGGTGCCTGCTCCTCACACAGCTCAGCAGGGTGCAGTTCACTTGCAGCTTCTGCTCTTTTCAGCTAAAGGTGGTTTCTGAGGCCACACTTGGTAGAAGGACCTTGAAACAGCTAATTTCAGTTTACATCACATGGGTTATTACACACACCCCTGAGCAAAGACTCTTATCTTGCCTGGATATCTTTATAGCAGCAAACAGAAAGAAGCCCGCCAGGGGTGCTTCAGAGAAGAAAAGCAATTTTGGTGCAGTGATTCACCGTTTTAAGGATCGTCTCTCTCCTTTGACTACAGAAGAAATTAAGGAGACAAAGTATTCACTTAGCTGGACAAACAGACCTTCTGTTCCCCAAATGTTGGTTTAGGAAGACTCTAATTGTACAGGTGTACTTTCTTCAGAATTACTGGTGTCACTTCGGTGGAGTCCTACAAGGTCCTGCTGACTTCCACCTGAGGTCAGAGGCCAGCAGAGAGCAGCTTGGACCAGTTGGTATAATCTGGAATTCTGAAAACTCTGCTGTTCCCCTGCCATTGATTTTTTTTTTCCCAGAAACTCATCTCCTGTGAACTTCACACACCTGCGCTTTTTAAGATTATATTTCTTTTATCAACACTTTTTTGAGTTGGGCAAACTCAACTTTTATTTGTAACATTCTTAATGTTTTAAGTCTGAAAAATCATGTTAGAAACAGTGCTTGAACATCAAGATTGCAAGGCTGATGCAGAGATCTTTCCAAATAACAGTATTCCTACTCTTATTACATAAACCTACTCTGTGGGATTTGCTAACCTTATCCCATAACTGTGTTAAACACAGCTCTGAGCCAGATGAGAGATGCATGGATTGATGGAGGTTTGGTGATCATAAATAACATCTTGTTGGGGCCATGAGCCAGTAGCTAGCACGAGTCTCAAAACAAACACGGATGGAGGACAGCAGGAGACTTTGCCTGTGAGTGTCCCAGTTTCTTGCACACCAATTCTTATCATGATGGATTTGGCAAAACCATTTAACCTCTTCTTCTTTCAGAGTGGATGACTACTTTCCAAAATCGCCTGGACGCTATGACAGCTAATTAATTATCATCGTATTGTGCTTTACAAATGTAATTAGTATAAAGAGGGTTGGTAGGGAGAAACACTGCACAGAAGATGAAGGTGAACAGAGACAGAATGCTAGAAAGACTAAGTGTAGTAAGACAGAAGTAAGAGAAAACCAATAAATAAGGAATTTTGAAGAGTGAGTACATAAGAGATGTGTATAAAAGAAAAACAAGGTGTGCTGCCTTCCAAAGTAGACGAGGGGAAAAGGAAATGAGAAATTAGAAGCAAGGCACTGAGAGTAATGGATTTGAAGTATAAAGAGAAGAAAAGAAAATGAAAAAGATTTAATGAAAGCTGCCCAGTCTTTAAAGTAATGAATCTTTTCATTTATTTATACCCTTTTGTGATATTAGAGGAAAATGGTAGCACACTTATACTGAGCTCACACTATGTTAACAGAGTACAGCTCTTAATTCTTGGATTATGTTGTTAAATAATTAACTTATGAATCATAAGTAAATAATTAAAACTTTGAGCCTCACAGTTGAGAACATAAAACTGTCACAGTGATATCAGATTTTAGCAGAACCGATATCATAGCTAATTAGAAAAACTGCAAAAAAAAATCCAAAATCTGTAACCACAAAGGCTGCAAGCAGAAGCGCCTGGGTTCCATATCCCGTGGAACAAAATAAAATGGATCATCTATTATTTAAATCTCCTACATTGAAGTTACATCTGGAGAAGACGAAAGCATGGTTTGCTAGTTCCTCTGCAAAATACCTAGACTTGCCCTGGGCATTGGCCTGTTCCAGAGGGTCTGTGATTTGGGTAGCAAGATAGGAAAGGGTGTCACTCTAAAAGGCTAAGGCAGTCTGAGTTCATCTTAAAATATCTTTTCCTCCAATATTCCTAAAATGAAGAACTATAAAACAAATGCTGACACTTCAATGAACTCATTGGTTCTGTGGCACTGTTTAACAACACTAAGAACAGCTTCAAGAATCTAATAATAATTGTGTTTATTCTTGCAAAAGAGGAACAGTGGACAAATTAAAAAAGATCACTCTTTGCATCCACAAAACAAAATAATTCCTTTTCTCCCATGGACATCCGTTTTATTTTCTGATACAGCAAAAGTACATGTACTTCAAGTCTAAGTAAGGCAACTAATCTGGATTCTGCAATAATCACAGTCACAAGATTTTTTTTTTTTTTTTTTTTTTTTTTTTTACAATGAGGGGACTCTGGAAGCACAGATCCTGCTGTGCAGAGCCATCACATTCCTTCATGAGAACAACCTGGTAGGAATGAAAAATCTGAGGAATAGCAAATAATCAATCCAATAAAGAAATGACAAAATGCCACAATGGTTATTGAGCAACACTCATTTCATTTGTTCATTCTTGCAATGTTATTTAAAAAATAAATAAAAGACTTTTTTTTTAGAAGCCCCCACCCCTCCAGCTTCCTGATGGTTAGTCTTGCAAAACACTTGCCAGCAGCAAAAATTTCAAGTGCCTTTGAGTATCAGCACGGGGATGAAATTGTACCAGAATTTCGCAGCACCCCATAATAACCTCCAAGTCTGAGGCTGTGCTGATTTCAGCCACCTTGGCTATCATCTGTCCCTCAGCCCCTGCCTGTGGGGGTTCATATCACCATGGGCTGGGCATAGGAAGAGGAGTCGGTCTGGAAGTAGCTCTCCAGCTGCCCGCAGAGGTCCTCGAAGGTGGGTCGCCCGCTCGCCTCCGCGCTCCAGCACTGCAGCATCAGCTGGTAGAGCTGAGCCGGGCAGGTCTCCGGCTGGGGAAGCCTGTACCCCTTGTCCAGCATCTGGATCACCTGGTGTCCTGGCATACCTGCAAGACAAAAGGAGTTTGTCAGACTGCTCAGGGTCTGCTTAATGACGCCGCATGTCCCTGTCTCTTACTGAGATGAGGCAATGAGATGCTCCCCCGTGAGGGACATATACGAGGCTTTTCCTCTACCACCCAGATTTACCAAAATTATTGTGACTTCTGTTTTGCTTAAACTGTTCCTGAAACCCTCTAGTCTCAGTGACTCCAAAATCTCCCAAGAAAATCCATCCCACTGCTGAATTTTCCTCACATTTAGAAAGTGTTCCCTAATGTCAGCCTTAAGTTTCCTCTAGTGCTGCTCCTGATGGCATCCTGCCTGTTCTGTCACCATTCCCCTATCTTTGCTATGCCTTTTCATATTAAGACTATTATCCCTTTCTCTTTGAGTTTTCTACTCTTTAAACTAAATCTTAATTTACATAATCTTTTCTTTTCCCTAGATCTCTGAATGATGTTTCCTCTGCCACCATGGATCAACATAACCTCTTCTCCTGATTACTGAGGTCAAACCCCTGAAAGTAACACCAAGTAAGCACAGAGACATGGCAAAAGGACATTTTCTACTGTAAAGTTACAGGAAAACTTTGTTGTTGCAAAGGGATAACACTGAACATATATTCAGACAATACCAAGAATAGTGGTGTTACATATCATTTATACTTGAGTAGTTTATTTATGTATGTTTGTGCATATGCACACATCTATAGTTTATACAAGAAAGACTTGAGGATTTAGGGATTTGTTTTTCTTTTTTCCTTTTTTTTTTTTTTCCAAAATGGTTTCACTGGAGGTGATGTTGGGAATTGAAAAGCAAAATCAGTTTTTCCTTTTAGAGGAAATACCAGCTTGGGACCCTGTGAAAAGTAGTTTATGGTGAACATACCAGCCTTCAGGCCTGTACGGATGCAGCATAACTTTTTTTTTGCTTTAGTCCTTCCCTTGTGTTCTCCTCAGCAGCACAAAATGAGTCACAGTCAATCATTTCACTGATATCTTGTGTTATTGGAGCCATGGTTCCTTGAGAATTTCTCACAGTGCTAGGAACAATAGCTGGTCTCATAACATTAAATCTACTTTCGTGGTTGGTGACATTTGATTTCTAATTCTTGTGATCCTTCTCTTTATGAAGAGTCTCCACTGCAATAGTCAAATATGAGGGAAGGGGATAAAAACACGCTGATTCATTTTTCAGACACCTTCTTCCTGAAGTGCCCATGCAGCACATCACACATAACAATCTGTTCTTCCATGAGACATCCTCAAAAAAAAAAAAAAAAGGGTGGAATGGAAGACAGAAAAACCTTCCCTTTTTCCACATTCTGAGAATTGGCATCTGATGCTGGAGGGAAATAGCCAGTTGGCGTAGGTGCCCGTGCAATGCAGGCTGGCTCCAGAGAGAGGAAGCGTGAATGGCTGCTAATCACAGAAAGCGTGAAGGGAGTTTGGAGCAGTCAGAAGGTCTGACCCACTAACCAGGCCTCATCTGAGCAGCCTTCTTGCTGTATTTACAGTTTTAACCCTTTAACATGCCCGCAGTACAGGTATTTGACTTTCATTTGTGTGTCGTTCTTAAGCAAGAAAACGTTAAGACATCATTTTTTAGGTAAAAGCACTTACCAGCGTAAGGCATTTTCCCATAAGTGATTATTTCAAAGAGCAGTATGCCAAATGACCAGACATCTGACTTAATGCTGAATTTGTTGTAGCGGATTGCCTCCGGGGCTGTCCATTTCACTGGGAGTTTTGTTTCAGGCTTAGCTTCATATACGTTTTCATTTTCTACCTGTCATGGGTAAAACAGAGCAAGCCTGATTTCAGATCTGCTTCAGCGAAGCACTTAAGCACCTGACTAAACTAAGCACATGCTTAATCCTATCCTCCTTTAGCCAAGCAGTTGCCTTTTTGTGGTATAAAGCATCCGCTTGCTGAAGTCTATTGTTGAACTGGGCATCACAGTTGAGAAATGCTACTGTTCATCAGAGGCTTTTCTAAAGCATTTATCATTTCAAGCGAACACACAGCACTGGAGTGGCTTGTGATTAATTATGACCTACTTTTGTGAATTCTGGACCTGGCATGCAAGATTTCAAAAGTCAGTCAGGAGTGGCAGTGTAAGCATCATGCTGACGCTAAAGACCAAATGGCTCCACGTCTAGTCTTCAGTAAACAGAGAAGGCAAGAGCTAATGAATTTCGGAACCTTTCTTCTGTGATTTATTGCAGTGTTGAAGGGCCATTGACTTTGATAACAATCACTTAAGCAGGTTTCGGGGACCAAAGAACAAACTCCAAGTGATTCATATTAACATGTTATCTTACAGTAGGTTCAAATAATTCATGTAAAGTCAAGATGAAAGACACATAAAAAAAGGAAAATTATTTAGTTACAGATCTGTAGAATTGTATCCTTAAAGTTTTACAGCACAGACATCTAAACTTTGTGAATATTATTCTCTCTTTAATTCCAAAACATAATTTAGTATACAGAAGTCACATTGAAGCCTTGGTCATTTTTTTCACATGCAAATCCAGGCAAATGTGTTCAAGATTTTGTTTGTTTGATTGTTTTCAATACATAAAGTAGCTTTCCCAACTGAAATGCCCTCTAGTTTTGAAAAGACTGATTTTTAGTGTTTTATATCTGCATACTGATACAGTTGGCAACTTGACCATAGTACTCATCTCTAGAAACAATAAATTATTTCATTACACAAATTAACACATACAGAAATAAAGATTTAATTTTTCACACCTACTCCTTCGGGATTTTTGCGTGTGACCGTATTAGTGCTTGGGCTCAGGAGACAGAATATTCCTAAGAAAGTCTGCCAAGATGACACTATGACAGAGCATTTTAGTAAAGTTCAGTTTTAACAAGAAATGTCAACAGCTGTAAATTATTACCCTCTCTAGTGAGGACTAGGAGAAATATCCATTGTAAGCATTGTTAATTTAAAAATATATATTTTTCATGTTAAAAAATGTGTAAGCTGAATTTATGCATATCTAGAGGAATCAAAATTAAGCAAAAAGCACTTTCAAAGTCCCTTGATGCCACTGTTAAGCCATTATTCTACACCTCAGTATGTAATAAATCCAATTCTGTTATGAACTTCAATTTCTGCTGCTTGAATGGAAAAAAAAGTACAAAAAACAAGAAGCAGGGGGCTTTTCTCTCAGTTTTTCCTTCTCAGTGCAAGAACATAAATCAATAAAACCAATAATAAGACCTCAAAAATTATGTATTACATATTGAAATCCATAAAATACAGCAAATCAAATCTTTCCAACTCTGATCAAATCATTTTCAAACGTAGGAAATCTCATTTCTAAACCACAGCTCCTTCCTAAGATGGTCTTGGTCAGTGTTACTTGGCATTCCACATCCTCAAGGGCTAGAGAAAAAAAAATCTGCAAAGGCAAAGAACTTGAAGCTGCATTAGATTTAAAGCTCTGAGAGCTCACTTTATGAACGCTGCTGTTAGTTGTGGAGGGGAATAAGGTCTTTCTATGATTACTACCTGGACTCACAAGCATCACGGAGAACAGCAGTCGATCCATTTTTATATGCCTTCCCTAGCAGGCTCAGAAATATAATTTTTCCTTCGTTCCTTTGATCTCTCTCTGTGTGGCAGACACTAGTGTTATGGATGGAGGTTATGCATTGAAGGGCATTGCTTGCCAGGCTCCTTCCTTGGTGGCTGAGTGGGAAGAAGACACTGGGATGTCATCTTCAGACTGACACAAAGGCACAGGCCAGCTTTTAACCTTGCACGGGATAATGCAGCTAGAGGATGCAAGTGAACAATTTACGGGTCTTTTTCTCCCCGGGCAGGCCTTTTGCCTGAGCCCAGCAATTGAGAGGCTACAGTTCATCCTTTAGTTGACTTCTTCCACCTTGTTCCCCAGAGTTAGAGCCAATTCACCCTCTCACAACCCACCTTAAAAACTCTTGCAAGTCCAAAGTCTGCCACTTTGTAAACACCGTGTTCACCAACAAGAACATTCCTGGCTGCCAGATCCCGATGAATATAGTTCTGGGATTCCAGGTAAGCCATCCCTGAAGCCACCTGAGCAGCCATGTCAATTTGATGTGGCAGGAAGATTTGAGAGCCTGCATCTTCTGTTTAAAAAGAAGACAACAAGGATAACATAATATTTATGGTATTCAGATATAAATAACGTAACAACTGACTAGTTCAAATAGTCAATACAAATCAACAAAGCTGTGCAATACAATAAAGTAACAGCCCAACCAATAGACAGAGGTTAGTGAATGACACTACTTAAAGTCATGCAGCTTATTTCACAATAAGTATCAACCCCTGTCACATGTTCTCTAACAGACTGGATACTAAGTGCAGCAGCTGGTTTAGGCCTAGAAGGAGCTGCTGACAAAGTTCAAAGAAAAAGGCATTTATCTACCAATAACAATGCAGATGTTTGCCTTTCGGACAAGTGCATAACCCATTCCAAACTCTGAGTAAAATGTCAGCACTCACGGGGTGTAGCAAAAGCTGACTAAATATGGAAAAGCACAAAATTAGCCTTCTTACTTGTTACCCAATGATTCTTAGTAGGAAATATACCATCTACTGTCAAGTGTGACTCTACTTTCCACTTTCCAGTCCACTTGACGGCTTCACGCTGTTCTCTCTGTTGCTGCTACTCAACAGCAGGACTCCCTGAGCTGCTTTCAAGCTGCCTGCTCCTCTTGTAGAACTTTCTGAAGCAACGTGCGTGGCATTCCCACCACTGTAAGATCAGCACGTCTCAGAAATAGAGGTTGGCAATCAAAGATCAGCTGTTCAAACAAAGTAGTAGAAGAACTTTGAGCAGAGAAACTCGCCTCCACAAATGAAGGAAAGAGTCTCAGACCACGAAAAACTGCAGCCAAAAATACTAAGGCAGGTACCCAAAAAAAGTCATTGGGGTATAACAGATTAGAATTCAAATTCAGGGCCTTTGTGGCATTTTGGGAACAGCTGACCTCGTCATAGAAAAGAATTTATACCTTAGGGTAATCTAGGTAGGCCAAATCAGTGTTACATTCAAGCATCACTGTCACCTAAAGCAACACTGCAGCACTGAAGCATCAGTGCCTACCTCTGTAGCCTCTAATACTCAAAACACTCTGTTTCAGAATCTTAACAATATCTAAAAGCTGAATCTTTCCTGCTATGTTTATTGGCAGTTCTCATTTCTCATTGAGGATAGTGACTTTTCCTTCCTGCCTCTGTGTTAAAGAAATAAAATATTTGTAGATGGCAGTTTTCTGTTCCTTATTTTGAATTGATTCCAAGTGAGAGCATGTCTTAGCATTGTTTTGCATAGCCTCCTTCGGTTCTGGCATTTTATCTGACCTAACCTTGCAATCACCCCTTATGAAGAGTGTGAAATTCCATTGTTTACTAATATATTGAGCAATCTCCAGGCCTTGAATTTCCTGCTCGTCTGGATGTTCTGAGATGAATAGGTAAAAGAAATTAATTTTAAATGATTAAATTTGCCCTGTATGCGTATTGTCCTACTTCCTTTTCAAGGCTAAACTCATTGTCATGATAATCCAGCACTAAGATTATTTACTGCTATTGTTGACTCAGAAAGTCTTTTCCTCTCCCACATATATGTTTAATAGATGCCTTGACCTTTAAAAGAGAGAGGAGAAAAATCAGGCTATGTGAAAATCTATGTCTTAACCACCAAGAAAATCCACCATCAGGCCACAGAATAATATAACACTCTGAAGTTCTGCAGTTCTGATGATGGGCAGACATCAACATTTATTATCCAACTTCCCGGACAAAGATATAAATCCGCAAATGATGCTTACGTTGTATTTAATCAGAAAATAACTAAATATGTACAAGTATCTTGCACAAGTACCTGGGTTTTGGAAACTAGCTTATGTGACTCAGTTTAAAATCCTTCTCACCCTTTCACACTGCTCCTTCAGCTACACAGGCTGTGAAAGTAGAAGGATGCAGATAAACTTGAGCAAGGGTTTGTCATTGGTCTGCTGATGCTCCAGGCTGGCCTGACACTAACTTGTTCCACGAGACAGAACATGGTAATGTCACAGCGAAGAAGGATGCCTTGTATGCCTTGTGTTTAATGAGCTGTTAAACCCTCCCTGTCTTATTCTTTGCAGGACACACAGGTGTACCGTGCCACAGGACAAAGATGAGATCTACTGCTAATGGTGGAGTTGCAACTGAAAGACTATTTCTCCACCGGGGCCTGTTTGGCATCCCAAACTAGGCTGACCTACTGCCTTCAGCATGTGAGCTGAAGGAGGGGAAGAGGTTGCTGTTGCCCTGGCTGCTGCAGGATTTCTTGGAGGATTTCTCCCTCAGAGCTCATTCTGCCCTGGAGCTAAAGCAGGGGAAACAGTAAGGAAGAACCTCAGCTGATCAGCAGCTGCAAACTGTGCATAAAAACAGAGGATGAAAACACGGGTCTCTTTGGAATCTGAAGTACAAATCATGTATGGTTGTCTCATAAGGATTTCTGACTATACCTCCCAAATCCCAGGTTGGGCCAGCCAGAGCATGCAAGTTCGAGCACAGCACTGCATTACTACAACTACAGAGGTTTCCAGACAAGAGCCAGCTCCCATCTGGCTGATTCAGAACAGGTTGAAAGAGCTTACAGCTGTATTCATATGGGTATACATGTGCTTCAGTCTGTTATAAAGTGTTTTAAAGGAGGAAAAACTACAACAAAATAACCAAAGTTAATATAAATACCACACTCCAAACCAGGCACTACCAGTGAATTTATAAAAGCTTCCCAAGGCTTATTCTTTATCCTATAAAGAAAATGTAGTGCCTCCATGTCCTTTTTCAGCAATATTTTTTGACAAAACCATCACCCTTATATGAAAAATTTATTAGAGAAAATATTAAAGAAGGCTTAGGGTGTGCATCCTGTTATAAGCAATCAGTCACAATATCTCATATAGGAAAGACAGGAAAATATTCTCATTGACAGATGCCTGACAATAAATAAATAAACAAATACACAGCACCTTCTCCAGTTGAGAGCACTGTCTCTGTAATAACTCAACCAACTTCATGACTGCGTCACTGAGAGTGCAAGCTCCAGGTCTATCGGAATTGATAAGAACACTCATACATTTATGACAATTTCATTCACATCTGACAACAAAGAGAAGTTTTCAGTTGCATTTTTCTTGTACTGGTGGCAGGTTGATAAGTCTGCATAGCAGTGTTCATCAAGAAGTATCCCAAAGTACGTTCACAGGGTGCACAGGGAGCTCACATGCCCATCATTATTAAGTAGCTGTTGTTATGGTGGAATGTGGTAGTCACTATGCATGAAATATCAGGGATTTTTAAAGCTGGAAAAACATACTGTACATTTCTAGGAGGTGAAACTTAAACAAAGAATGATCTCTGGACTTTCCCCCTGTTCCAGTTTGCCATATTTACCCATAGTGTACACAGGAACAGCAGCCTTCTGGAAATATTTTCATGATTCTTGCAGTGGCTGAGTTTCAAGAAAGCTTACCGGGAGCTGTGTACTGACCACCAACCGACATAGATCACTTCCAGTCACAGATCTCTATGCAAGCTTCAAATCTCCTTATTACTCTCGCTGAAAGCAATGACTTTTTGCTGACCAATACCTACCAAAGCGTCTTGAACTCTGCCTCCACCTCTTAGTTCTCTTTATCCCCCTGTGCGTAGTCCATCAGACAAGGAGAGATACCACTAGGCTGGGTTTCAGCTGGCCATTTTTACAATTATCTTGATGGCTGCCTGCAAACCAACTGACTTGCCACAGTCTCTCTGATGCAGGGCTGAAGGAATGAGTGCTCGGGCAAAGATCACCTGCAAACATGTGCTGCCCACAGCAAGGGCAGCTGCTGTGCATGTGCTGGCAACTGATCTGCACATAGGCTGCAGCCTTGGTGTGTCCTGGACATGTTGTACTCTGTGCACAAACAGGCCAGTTTTCACCTCTGCAATAGTTGTGACTCATGCCAGCTTTCTCAGAGCTATTTCTCAGGTGAAATAAATGTTTTCATGCACAGCAATCATTTTGTGATGTGTCAGGCTCTTTCAATCAGATAAGCGGCAATCTGCACACAAAGGCACCAAAGATGAGCATTTAAAGGAAATTTGTGCCTCATTACCTCTAGCCACCCACAAAACTTTAGATGATCTGGCCCAGGCGTCTTGCAGCCCCTCTCTGAGCAGTTCCTGCTGGATCTGTCCCTCTTCCAGAGATTTCTTCAGCTGTAAGTGTCCCTAGACTGAGCCTCACTTAAAAAATGGTTCCACAGAGAAGATGGGAGAAGGCACATGTCATGGTATATACTGTTTGCGGTATTCCACAGCCTCCTTATGGGCTGGAGGCAGAGAAGAAGTTTAGCAAGACAACTGCAGTGAACATTTTGTCTTCAAGAGATGATTACAGGTTTAGAGACATTTAGCATCTCAGAGATACCTGCTAAATTGAAAATGGGCAACAACACTAGAATCAAGCATTTCTCAGTAGCAGGGGTGAACTTAAAGTGCAATCATTATGCTAGTCTGTTCCAGGCTGTACAACTTTATTTTTAATTATTATTTGTCTTCAAAAGAGCACTTTGAAGTGCTGCTGAGATAAAAGCCCTGATGTGACAGGCAAGGGACAAATTCACAGTGAAAGGCTATCCCTGCCTAGTAATAGATTTCAAAGCTGTTAAGTACATTTTGTGGAAGTGCCTCTATTTCATGTCAAATATGATGAGCTACCCTTCTGGATGCTTATATTTTTATTCTGTCAGTGTATGCTCCCATCTACTCATGGAACTTGGTGGAAAAATGTGCATCATTATAAGGCAAGAATCAAACTGTGAATGTGATTCTCTCCTACCTCTCAAATACTTTAACACATTGAAAATCCATAAACCTTTTTCTTTCCTCTTTTCTCATCCCCAAATGTGACAAATAATACAGCTTTTATATTAAAACAGAGTGTTGTACTTCTATCTTTTATGTTAGTGTATTTACTAAACTGACAGCTGTGGCACCCCTTGAAATGAGTTTATAGTCTTTGCTTACTTTGAAGGTATTCTAGAAGACTTCCATATCTCATCAGCTCAGTAATAATATAAATTGGGTCCTCCAAAGTACAGACGGCATAAAGTTGTATAAGCTTTGGATGTCTCAAGTTCTTCATTATTTGTGCTTCTCTCAGAAAGTCCTTTGGATCCATTGAACCTGAAACAACAGCATATAACAAAACATAAGTCGAGGTTATTAAAGGCCTTCCTACTAGCCTGACAGTCTTAAGGGAATAACTGAGATAGTTTTCTGTCTTTCAAAGTACATTAGCATCTCAAATCTTCACAGTTCCCACAGAAAACAGACAGTGCGGCTAAAATAAACAGTTAATGAGTGAAACATGCCAGTTGCACAGGGACAGAGAACATATGTGTTCCAGCCACCAGAAGTATAAAGGCTAAAATTAACCACCCCCAGACCTCAAACAAACAGAAAAAAAGTGAGGCTAGAACGTTAACTGATATAATTTAAGCAAACAATTATGTTAAAACTGGTTAACAAAATGACCACAAACTGAGGTAAGAGTGCCTAGGTAATGAACATAAAATTTCTGACAGAAAAATGATGCTGCAATAAGAATTTGTTGCACTATTTCTTTCAGCTTCAGCAATCAAAGCCTGAAAGCATTGAAATCACTTTAGCATATAGGGAGAAGATGTGTGCAATTTATATACATAAAAACAAATACCTATTTATAATGTTTACATAATAGCAACCTTATTAGAAATACCAATGTGCACCCAGATGTAACAATAATTTTACATTCCCTTAAATGCAGAAGTATCTTAACAGCTAACGATCCCGACTTTGTAAGTGTTACATAAGGTCACAATATCTCTAGTTCTATTCATATACATAGTGTGCCATTGCATAAACTATGACAAAGAAACAATGCAGAAAAGGCATAGGGAGCTAAAGTCACTGGTAAATTAAGGATTAGAGCTCATATGTCCTGAATAGGGGATTGATTAGAAAAAACATGCACAGATAAAGAAGTAAAGCTTTCTCTATGAATGATCCAGTAGTGATCAGATATTCTCCGATGTTTGAGGAAGATGGTAAATAGCGTCTACTTCACAATACTTGTACAAACAAATGTGAAATTATCCAACAACTCAAATGTTGCCTTCCTCACAAATCAAAAGAGTTTAATTAAGAAAAGATTACAGTGAAGCTTGGTAGAAAACAAAAATCTACCCAAGTCTAGTCTTCTCTATGACATGTTTAAAAACACTTTTCTTAATCTAAGCAGACTGAGTCATTTGAGAAGCCAAGGCTGCAGGAGTCTTTACTTTATGTTTTTTTTCTTTAACACTGGGTAACAGAGGATGTTCATTTGGGAGCTTGGCTCTGTTCCAAACATGGTTGTTTAAATGAAATGAAATGCTGGGAGGATGCTAAATTGCTCAGCAATAAAACTCCACCAGAAAATCTGTTCTACAGAACAAACTGGCAAATCAGCCTGGTGCACCTTCACCCCACACCTACCTTGACTGCCACCTTCTGAAACACTTGTTCCACTCTATTTCCCAAAACATAACAATGATGTGTGATTTCATATCCTTGCATCAATGCAAGAGGAATGACTCAGAAATGCTTTTGACATAGACTTTGTGAAAAAAAGAGCCTCTTGACATTGCAACTTGTGAGAGCAAAGATTATTGCAAGGGACAGGAGCTCCTCTCCACAATGTCCTCATATTTTGCTTGGCAATCTCACGAGATTCCATTTGAAAACACTTTATAGGATACCATTAGGAAGGATTGTGAAAGCTAATGGATTTCCATGCCATCAGTAAATGGATAGCAGCCAGTAATACATCTCCTCAACAGGTACAGGCTATACCCATTTCCTTTTGTCACTGTCAGAAGAAAGTGAGGACCTTCATGAAAAGTAAATGACTCATACTTGGTCTGGACAAAATGGAGATTATGACAGTCAGGTGGGAAAAAAAATACCTGCAATGCTAATGCTATGTCCTTTTCCTGTTTAGAGCATCACAATCTTTACAGCTTTATTTGAACTTTCCACCAATCCTACATTAAAAAAAAAAAAAAGCCTAGGGTTGTCTTTATAGGGTTTGGACTCACTTTGATATGGATTTAATATTGTGGTCCATTTGCTTACTCTTTTCAAGATACATGTATGTGTTGTGGAAATCATCCTAGAGTCTACAGAGAAGCTGCATAGTGTGAAGTATTCTGCCTCCAAAGGTAAATGCATAAGCATGACTAATGATTTAGTATTGGAGCCAAAACTGGATGAGTTGATTCTAAAAAAGATAAAGTATTTGCTAACTTGGGGTCTACCAAATCACCTGCCCTCTGGATCATTATACAGGATTTCTTCACACCATAGAAAATGACAGTCTGATTTGTTCCCATCATCAAAGTTTGCCTACAAGGAATTCCTCAGTTTAATCATGCTATAAACTTCTTCCAACAAAATGAAACCAAGCAACATGTTTTTCACACATGACAACTTCCAATAAATTGATCAGGGGGGAAGTATTCTATTGGCTGAAGAGCAGCAAATCCTTTTTTATGCTGTAAAAGTAATTAGTAATAATAACAACAATAACAAACCAGTGACAAAGATCAATAAGTATTTCCTGCATATTTTATATAGTATCTGTAACCTTCAGTTTTACTTAGCTTATATCTTTAAATAGCACAAGTAGCACATAGTGCCCAAAAACCCCAGAGCCCTGTAGCTCTTATGCTGCAGTTAATAAGTGGATTGGATGCTAACTGAAAAAAAATTGAAAGTGTCTTTATCAGTGTTTTATCTGAGATTAGGTTTTAGCAACTAGGTAAGCAAAGTAAAAACTGCCTCTAAAAACGAGCGACCATGCTTGTTACAAATTCATTAGATAAAGCCTGTCACAACAGTGGCAAAGAAGTGGCAACACATTTCTTTGAGGAAGTTTATATAAATGAAATAGATAAAGTATATACCACATGGAGTTTCAAACAACAGGGTTTTTTTAGTCTGTAGTTGAATTACATGTGTTTTTAATGAAGTATATGTTTTCAGCTGCAAGTGGCAAACACAGTAGGAATAGCAGACTACTGTAAGTAGAAACCACTTGATCAAAAACCAAGTAGTTGACAGAAGCCTTTTACTGAAACAAAAAGTATCCCTTGTGTAAGACAACGGTTTGGGAATAGATTGATCAATATCTGAAGAAAATACAGTTTCGGTAATTTATTTTTGAATGAAAAATGTTTTTGTAAATGTCAAAGTCCTTTTTAAGAACAAAATGTTGAAATATGTTTCTTTGATGTGTTCTATGATGTGTTGCTTTGCCAGAAATCACTTGTAATTTAAGCCTACTTAAAGCAAGTATCAGAACTGATTACTTTCTTTCTGAAAACACTTTGTTCTACAATTGGGGAGGCTTCACATTTTAAGAAAAACACTGATAATTTGGAAATGAGTTAGAGAGAAAGGTCAGATATTTTATGTAGTTTCCATTGGCCTAAATGTAGCTGGCCCTTAAATATTTCATAAGCCCCTCCAGAGATCCTTTGTTTGCAACTTTCAATAAACCTTCCCAAATGACTTAAAAGTAAACTTGTACTGCACTGAGCTTATACTGTGATCTTGAGTAAGTTTATGCGTAGTAGAGAAATAACATTAAGAAGACCGAGTTTTTGCCAATATGAGAGACTGAGTGTAAATTGTTCATATTAACAGAAGAATGAGATAGGTATCTGACAATCCTCAAGCAGCTTGCTAACCCTTCAGAAATGAACTTATAAGTTAGTGTAAGGTTATGTGCTACACTAGATGGAATAAAAGGATTTCTTTGTTCAAGGAAATGGTGAGACTTTCCTGAAGGCAAAGCTTTTTACACTGCATATGCACTAAAGAGATGACATGTTGAAGAACTGAAAATGTTATTAAAACCTCCATTGACAGTACCAACCCAGAGACTATTTTGAGAAAGCCTTCTGAAAAAAAAAAAAAATCATGCTTGGGCAGCTTCCATGCAAAGACAGAAGCTTGGGAGATGCTTTACAATATGATAATGAAAAACGCGTCTGTCAACTTGAACAGGCATAAGGAACTTTCTCAGATGCAATTAATTGGTGATGATAGATGTCTGCTTCACGTGCTGACAGTTGGAGAAGCAAGCTAGCCCAGACAGTAGGTTCTAGAAAATCCATCACACTCAGCATAGGACAAAGTGTAAATCCCTGCTGCAATGATTTCCACTTATATTGAAAAAATAATTTCTCAGTGAAGAAATAAAAACAGAAATGCGAAATGACATGTTCAGGGACCTACAGCAAGGCAGTGCTGTGCAGAGCCAAGAACAAAAATAGCAATTGCTGGCTTATAGACCATTTTCCTATCTGCCAATTCCTACACTTCTTTGATGTCTGGGGGTCAACAACTGAAAAGTCAGAGATGTTCCTTAAGACAAAGATATTCTTGTGTTTTGTTTTTTCATACACACATGAACCACTATGTTTTTGGCTGGTAAAATGTCACGGATGTCTCCAAAGCAGAGTCAAACGCCAGTGAACAAACAAGAGAATTATCTGAATGAAGGCATCACATTACTACTGCTTTTTGTTTACAGTCACACTGATTAAGAGATTGTTCCACTGTGGGCTAGAAATAATAAAGTGCATCCAACTTCTAAACCCAGCTGGAGTGTCTTCAATGGACTGCTGAAACACTTAAGCAACTCACTTTGAGAAGCTTGAAGAAAGCTTCCATTGGTTCATGCAATCTAGTTCTTGAAGACAGGGTGGACAGTTCATGATAATGCACCTGTGTAATCCTCCTGGAAAATTTGGTCCTCATAGTGCACTGGACACAGTAACAAACCCACACTGCTCAATTTCTTCACATGGTGCCTAAAGTAACTGTGTAGTCAGTCACACCCCTATAAAGTTAGGAACTCATGTTTCCTTTGGTATTAGGGTTATGCGTACGATAAGGGTTTTTACAGACATCTGAATATGCATTCATGGGATTCTTGCCTGAAAGAGTATTATTTTGAATGCAAACACTGATTTGGGACTGCATATAGGAGAATATTAAAACAAGACTGCATAATCAGAGGGCAAGTAGAGAACAAAATCCATGATAAACATCCTGGGGCCAAACAGACAAAGTAAGGAAGTAGATACTCTTCAGCTTCTCTGCAGCACAAAAAAAACCCAAAAAACCAAAAAAACAAAACACTAAACAAAAAACCACCGAAATACCTAAACAAACATACAAAAAGAAGATCAAAGAAAAGGGAAATTCATATCTTTGGACATTTATGATTATTGCAGAGGTGATGTAGCAGCAACTATGGCTGGTATGCTGTCTTATGAGTGCTGGGGTCTCCTCTTCCCATGCCGTAACATAAAGTTCTAAATATTGTTATATTAATGAAAAATATTAAAGATATTTTACAAGACTTATTGTTACTTTAACCAAAGCACTAGTTTAATTATGAGTCTTGTGACTCTTCCTGCAAGGTTAATAGAAATCTTGTATAAATATAAAGATCACGGACTAATCATTTTGATATTTTGAAGGTCTCCATAATCTACCACTGGCTCTGAAAAAAAGGCTCCGAAGAGTAAGGGGAAAAAAATGGTTCCGGATCAATAGATTTAATCTTCTAATATTTTCAATAGTGAAGTGTTGAACATTCTGTTTAGACAAGAGCAACAAAGTGCTAGCAGAAACAGGAATTCATTGAAAAAGAATGGTTCATTAAATCTGAAAACATCTCTGGTTGAGTTCTTTTTCTTGCAAAATCTCCCTTAGAGTCCAGAAGGGCTGTGTATGGAGCCCTGTCATCCATAACCAGTGGAATGCAAACCCCAAACTCTGAAGCTGATTAAACTAGATACTCCATAATCATAAAGGCAGAGGGTGAAATGACACCCCACCAGGTTCATCAGAAGACAGACATTTCCCATGGCCTCCTAAGGAACCACAATCCCTCTGCAGTTCTTGGTCAGAGGACTCCCAGACTGACGAGTTTAAGATCTCAGAGCCTCCACCAGCTTGACATTTTCCTCACTTATGTTACTGTTGTATAATAAAATCTGTGCGATTACAAAACACTGCTTGTAGCTAGATTCATCTCCTCCAGCTGAAGTCAATTATTCAGGCACCTAGATCTGAGTTAGTTGTCCAGACTTTACAGTCAATGGAAAGAAACAGCCTTTAATAGCATGTTATTCTCTCATTTTAATGTACATTTCTAGTCCATAGAATGATTTATGTGTTTATTTCTTCCCACTAATTATAAAAAAAGCCTGATACATCTAAGATGTTAGATGCCTAAGAATAGGAAAAATGTAGCTAGTATGCTACACATCAATGTTTCTGAAAGGAACACTTATGAAATTTTCAGTTTGTGTGCAATATCTGAAAACTGGCTCCAAATTGGAATGGAAACAGATTTCTGAATACTTTAATTACTCACAAGCCAGGAATCACATTTTTCCATCAAGTGAGAACTGGCTCCTGGAAAAGTCTATCACTGCCATCTCACCAGAATTCTGGGAGTTTAATTTTTTCCTACAGGTTGAAAGGTCATCTACCTAAACACAATAATTTTATGTCTTTTAGATGAAATAGCTAGAAATCAGTGTAAGTCCAAAAAAACTATTTGAGAAATCAGGAGAGTACCATATAACAAGAAACTATATTTAGCCTCTCTAAAGACAATTGAAAATGTATTTAACTCTGTATGTACCTCCAGAATGCATACAAGAAGGCTTTTATTTTTTTACGAGAAGACTTAACAAGAGTTAAAGAGAAGACATCAGGTAAATCCAGATGAGAAATTAGGCCTACATTCTTACAAGTATAGTGATATGCCATTGATACAAACCGTCAAAGATAGCAGAGGCAACTTCTCTCTGTGCCTACACCTCAGGAGTAGAAGACTTCTAGTTATTACCTAGTCAATATCAAGCTCTGTTTTGATTTAATATAAATACTCAGAGGGGTGAAATGTCATATAGCAGTGAAGTATTCAAACTTTACATGATCTAGGACAGATGTACACTGCAAAACAACACTCAACAGAGAAACTCAAACTAGCAGAAATCCATTCTGGCTTTCAAGTCTCTAACTCTGTGACGTACTGATCGCATTATGCTCTTCTATATTGTTTGTTATGTGATCACCTTACTTGATTTACCTGCTCCTGCTTGGAATGAGAGCATGGTTCCACATCACAATTTCTCTGCTGGTAAAGCCATTGTAACAGAACCCTCTCTATCTCAATTCCCTATATTTGCCAGATCACTTACAGTTTATTATACCCCTCTTCTGTTATGATGACTTTATTTTCCTTTGGGTCTACACTGTAAAGCAGCTTAGCAAAAAGTCTTGTTTTAAAATACACCCCATGTGAAGACAACTGATTTAGATCTCCCAGCCAAGGAAGAGGGGAGGATCATTTTACAGTGTGTTAGACATGAAGACTGAAATATTGCCTGTGTGAATATTGGAAGTTTCAATCATCAACATATAATGCATTTCTTGATTACTCATGAACTACTATGTTTTCCACTCACTTATCATCTTTATATTATGATGAATGAAATTACCAGACCTAGCCTTTACTGTAATTTTATTAGTACCAAGCTAAGTATTTATCACTCAGATTAGGGTGAGGGTATTGGGGTTTTTCTTTAATTATTGAAATGTTATTCCTCATGAGTAATGATGAGAACAAGCTATGGAAAGCCTATGTGCTAATTGATTACAGTAAGGCACTCCAAATGGTGAAAAATGTTGCACAGAAGAGGATAATTCCCTGCAGAAGTATATTACAAGGTTAAATGTTTCCATGTGAGACTGTTTGAACCATTTTTTTTAGAATGAGATAGTTCACGAAGCACAGTGATAAGAGATTCAGTATTACCTGTACAATTTATCAACATGGATTTGAGAATCAAAGTCTTCATTCTGAGCATCACCAAGTGCAATGCACAAATTCCTTATCATGGTATTAGATCACAAACTCTCTGCTATCCAAGCATCCTATCCAGGTGGGGCTTGTGTCTGCCCTAACTCAATATGCTATGAAATCAATGAGACCACTACTGTTGACCTTAACAGGAAGCAGACTGGAGTAAAAAACAAACAAATAAACAAATGAACAAACAAAAAAAACCACCCACCAAAATGGAAAAAGTATTGTAATCAAGCCCTTTTACCCAGCCAAACTATGATAGTACCAAAAGTATCAGTATTGAAGGGGCGTCTTCCTCTGTACTGTACTAGCCTGTACATAAAAATAACTTCGCAGTGAATATTATGTTTATTCTGGTGTAAAATTTAATTTTTAGCTAACAAATCTATTGAGGAACTTTATGTGATCATTTTATTGTTTTATAATCTTCTGTAAGTACATTCTTAGGACACTCTATCATTACAGAAACAAAAAAAACCCTTCTTTTCCTACTCATGTCACTCTAGAAGTATTGTGTTCTCTGTATACTCTATCAGCAAGACATTAAAAGGGTAATGAATTGAACAATAGTCAGAGAACAGATCTGCACAGATCGATGTGGCCTTAAACACATTAAAATCAGTTTCAGATATAAAATTAACTACCTCTTCCTTTACTTCAGGTAGAGTATTAGTAGCAGTCATCCAGCTGATCAGTGCCAAAAGGAAAAAAAAAAAAAGGAAAAGGAAAAAAAAAAGAAAAATTAAAAAGGAAAAAAAAAAAGGAAGGTAAATTACAGCTGTAACTTGCCACTAGTGTTCCATGGTATTTCATTATTAAAATAGAAGGTTTTTTCATGAAGAACTGATAATATGTACTAATATGTACTGTCCCTATTATACAAAAGAAAAAGCTGATTTAGTTTTGAAATTAATTAAGAGGCAGAGATGAAATATGATCAAGATAGCTTCCCACTTTTGCATATGCAATGTGAGATAAATGTCAGCTCCACTTTCCTGCTAAAGAAAATAAGTAGAAATGCATGTGCTGCAATTTTTTCAAAATCTAATTATTTTTCTTGATGAGAAACAAATCTTTCCTAGTGCTAATTGCAACATATTTCCTTAAAGAGGAAAGAAAGACAATTTCTAAAAGACAATTTAATGTCACAAAAATTTAAGATAGCTGAGACCTGTTCTTCATTTGAGGTTCATTAGTTTCCATCTTTAAACATTAGTTTTACACTTTAGGAAGAAACCTTCAGTCTTCTGCAATAAAACAGACTTGTCTAGATGTTGCATTAAATCACTAAAGGACAATAAACTTAGGTGGAAATATTAGGTTCTCATTGTATGGAGAAGAAAGGAAAGAATCATACTGGACTGTTTGAACAGAGGTCTAGAACATCAGAAATGTGAAGCAAATCTTTCTTTTTACACGTCCAGACTTGCTCTTCCTTTTAGCATAATACTTGGAAAAAAATATGGTTTACCACCTCAAAACAGCCCAGTAAGGATCATCTGAAAACAATGAGACATCTAAAACATCTGAGCTACACAATGAATCTGATTGAGCTGTTTAACCTAAAGAAGACTGAAGAGAAATTTGACAAGAATTTTCTGGTATGTACAAGACTGCCACAAAGAGGAAGAGAATAATAGGTACTCTTTAGTCATGGTATATAAGGCAAGAGGTAATGGGTTTGCACTGCAGAATGAAAGATTCAGGTCAGACACAAGGAGAAAAAGATGGGGTTTGGACTTGTGGTTTCAGAAGTCAATAGAAATAAGCATATGGATCCTGGTCACAAAAGGCTTAGTGGATACTGTCTTAGGAATGAGAAATGGACAAAGATTCCAAGATAGTTTCTGTGTTTATCAGGCCACTAGGGAAAGGCATCAGTTCACTGAAAAAAGTATGCTGTCTTTCACATGAATTATAGAATACTTTTAGTCTGAACAGTTTTGCTAATTTCAGTTAAGCAGAGAATATATACTTATTTGCTTTCAATTTGAAAGTCCCAAAACACAAACAATATCCTGATACTAGACAGCCCTAAAACACATGCTTAAATTCCTCCATGTTCAGGAGACCATTCAAGCAGGGCTCAAGAATATTTAGCTGTTCTTTTAAACCAAAGATCTGAATTTGTTCTGCTTCCTGAAACATGATCAGTAATGTCCAACACAAGCTTTTTCAATTAACAAAAACCCATTATATTGTTATCTCTTTTTAAAAAACATGTATAACATCCAGCCCACCCTTCTTATCTATGTGGTTTTTGCCATCTGCTGGCAGATATTTTATGTTGTTCATTTAAAATGCACAAATTACTTGAAGTTAATGAAAAATAATTAAGAAAAAAGTTAAAAGCTGTATTAGTAACAAGCCTATATTATATGCAAATATTGAGTATTAATGTTGTGTACCAAAAGCTTTGAGAAATTGTGTTCAATCAAGATTAAAGCACTTCTTAAATACAAACTTAACGTAGTACATATCCTGTATTACCAAAGGTATCGTTATAATATAGCCTCTAATCACTAGAAGAAATTTTACACATGACAAACCAGTAGTAAATTGATCAGTTTACCTACAGATGAAATGTAGTCATTCAATTCCATACAAGCAATATTGTACAAAAGAGATGGCCTTATTGGGTTGCCTTTTTATGTAATATAGATGTTGAAGAAGAATGAGTTCAGCTCATATGGAAATAGAAAACTGTATAAAATTGCAATTCAAAATACCAAAGAATATCTGGACCTTGAGCTTTACTAACCTTCACATTTAAGTGCATGGTTTTTAAGAATGGTTGCATATATGGATAGGGTCTATTTTCAGTAGCATTTAGAAACTAAAGAAGTGTCCTTGCTGACATTTCACATTATTAGCATTTAAGAGCAATTCACATACCTGGTTTTAATGTTTTGATTGCCACAGCGGTGGTATTATTCCACAGTCCTTCCCATACCTCACCAAACTGACCAGATCCTAATTTTTTCAAGAATTTCAGAGATTGTCGATCTATCTCCCACTGATCAACAGTTTTATAGGACAAATCAAAAGTAGTAGGAATGTGTACCTTGTAAAAGAAAATACATAACAAAGTAGTTGAGACTTCTAATATTATTTCAACAGTATTTTAACTATGTCATGTAAAGTCACAACTGGTATAAAAAATGTTTCCTTAGAGTACAAACGTGATAAAGCAAGCTAAGAATATAAAATACAGCCCATATCCTGGTTACTTTTCATTAGAAATAAGAAGTACTCTAAAAAAATTAAAACTAGAAGTTAGTAATCTACCCTCTACAAGCTTTTTGAACAGTGACATATTGCTTGCCTGAACCTTGTGGTTTTGTCTCAGTAATTACTTATGGACAGCTAGAGTTATGAAGTTGGAGAGTTCATGTCCATATACATTTATTAAAAGGCATTTATAAATCATGATCTGGCATATTTTCTCCTCCGGTCATTCAATGATTTGTTCAAAAGAGCACAGTATTTTATTATGAACATGTCAGCTTCAAGAACGAAACTGCAGCACTACCCAGAACTTCCTGACAACAAGCAGATCATCACCATTTTGAAATGGTAGAAGCAGATATGGAGTTAACATATCTGATGAGCTAGCTTACACAAAATATGTGTTGCATAATGCAGCATTCACTCTTACCTTTAGGCATGGCTTTCTGAGCACCACGCAGAGGCCATCACTGTTCTTTCTATAATAGTCAACAAACTCATTCAGAGTTTTAAAAGTTTTCCTTTTGCTTAGAAAAAAGCCTCCTTCATCCAGCCTTCTGATCCTGTAGTGCTTCACAGATACACCATCAAAAACTAAGAAGATTTAAATATATTAAATTTCCAGGAATTATAACAGTGGTCAATATAGCTTATGGCCAAACCATCATAGCATTCCTAGATGTATTTGTGAGGACCTTAAAATAAAATATTTTATTGTCAAAGGTGACAGCTATAATGTATCTCTTTCAAACCACAGCCCATTGTTTAGATAGCTTAACATATCCAGTCTATCAGTCTTCAACCATTCAGGTTCAGAGATTCTTGCTTCCACCATAAGAACTGATACAAAAATCAGTAAAAAAAAAAAACTGAACAAAAATACATAAATAAATCTTCTGTGAGGCAGCTCATGTTTTCAATCTTTTAGGACACCAAGACGAGCCAGGAGCATCTAATTCAAAGTAATCATTTAATCAGGTTTTAATGTATCATTTATCAGTGTTAAAATTCCAAATGCAGCTGCTGTGCTGGCAGACATTTTAGAGCAAACAGATATACCCTCCACACAGCTATGGTTCTCTGGAAAGCACTCACATCTTCCATGGGTTTTACTGAGTTTGGTGCATATTTGAAATACGTAAAAATCAGGCCAACAACGCTCTCTTTCAAGTAGCTGATGACTCCCTTTCCAATGAAATGGTTTTTATTCTAATCTGTTATTTCCTAATCAATGGGACTTTTCTTTCCTCACCTCCCGTAGGTTATTTACCTGCATGTCATAACACCCAAAGTGTCCTTCCCCATGACCATCAGAGCGCTCTTCAGAGGTCTCAGAATGAAGGCTAGGCCACTGCATGCTAAGCCTAGACCTAGACTAGCAGCAGGCCAGAGATGGGCAAAAAAATGCACTGCCGCTCACCTAGTATGTTATTTAAGGAATATTAAGCTTGTAATTGCCATGATATCTCTGTAATGTATGGCTTAGAGCAGTGCTCTCCAAAGTAGAGTGTGTGCAACCCAGGGTGTGAGCAAGACAATCCATTGGTCTGTGGTAAAAAAGATTTTTTTTGTACCATTAATAAATAAAATAAATATTTTTAAAATATTGTTTACTTCATCTTTATCCCATACTTTTAAAATTACTTGTGTGCGTGTGTGTTTTATGATGTACATAATCTATCAGTACAGTAGTCTATGCATATAATTTACAAATAAATAAATAAATAAAAACAAACAAACAAACAAATAAATAAACATATTGGGGGTGAATGCTCAAAGATCATTTTACTGATAGGTGCACACAATCAAAAATTTTGGAGACCACAGGTTTAGAGATCTGCTTCATAAAGGAATATCAGCAGTAGCAATGATACGTTGAGCATCAGCAGAGAGAGCAGTTCTGAAGAGCTGGAAAGGGATGAAGTCTCTCATGTGGGGTGTTATTTAGCATGACAATCCATGACTGAGACATTACTATCCATTTCCAGTGGACAATGGAGAGCTTATGTTATATTCTGAAGGGTAACTGATTTAGCTCCTATCAGAGCAGTATCCCACCTCATATTTAATGAAACAACACCGTGCTTTTCTGTGATGAGTGAAGAGAGAGGTCTCAAGGGGAGGAGGATGCCCCAGTTGCCATCCTGGTCCTCATCACCCAACATTACACCTTCCCAATAGGCCAGGTGGCTCCTTCCACACCCATCGATTTGGGAGATTACCGTTACTGTCCCCTTCTCAGAGCACTCACACAAGCAAAAGCTGAAAGGCAAAAGGGAGGCACAGGGGAAAGGTCTTCTGCTGTTTACCTCGAGTACACCTTTTTGTAGCCAAAATTCCAGCAAACATATTCAATTTAGTCATGTTGACTAGTGGCTACTCTTAGTTGAATAATTTAATGGAAATACATTTCAATCCTAGAAGCAGCCTCAGCCTGATACATTAGAAAACTTAATTATCTAAAAAATTGTTATTGCTCTGCCCTGGAGATATTATAGCTGATAGATCCTTGATATTGTAACACTGCATGAATTCTAACAATCACCTTTGTTATACTAACAGAAGAATACACAGCTACACATTATATGAAGAAAAAATTATAGAAAATTACGGGCTGCATGCAATAAACCAAGCTTATATAAAGTATAATTTATCTCACTATTTAAGAGAATAAGTTAAAAAGAAAAATCTCTCCTTCCTTAAGTACTGTCATGTATGATCAAATATTTTTCTCCTGTACTGTGCGATTGTCACTCAACGCCAGCAGAGGGCATACAGCGGCTGTTGAAAATATTAGAAGATTTTCTATCTGCCACGGGTACTATTTTGAGAAAGATGATTTACCAATTTACAGTTCTGTATGAGGACCAGAAATAACAATATTTGTAAATATAACTCCATAGTATAAAGATAATTACATCACACTTTTCAAATGCCATTTTTTTTAATTTAACACCTCATAATTAGTATATTTTAATTATAAAATGCACGTGTATTTTTGTGACATATCATTTGGAAATGGGGCTGAAGCGAAATGAACGGAAAAGTAATTCAGTAACAATAGATTGGAAATGTAATGACTTTTCTGAAGCTCACAGTAAAGTCTATCTGTCAAAATGAATTGTTATTTATGTTGAATAAAAGGCAAACACGATGACTGTTTTGATCCAGTCTCAGCTGTACATCCCAAGTGATAGTAGTCTGACTACCTGCTTTATTTATAATTATTTATTGTGAAGAACTTAATGTTAATGCAAGAGTTGGTTTGAAGGATGTGCCATAATTTCTTATATGAGCTTTGTGTGAAGCCTTATGATTGGCAGCATACGGGTCAGGTGATGTGCGTGGAGAATCTGGAGAAAATTTCTGCACTTATACCACCTTTGCTGGTGAGAAGCAGCTGAGATTAGTGCAGCATTTGACAGGAGGCTGTTTACTTCTACTCCAGGGCTGAGTCTTGCTGTCCAGGTCGTGCACCGCACACTCGCAGAGCTGCAGCATGGTAAGGCTCCTCTGCCCAACACAACACAGAGCACGTGTCACTCAGCAAAGAGCTGGACGTGACCCCTCAGTGCTTCCAGTCATCCCCGCATCCCCGCCAGACTGTTTAACAGGGCAGGATCACAACTTCAGCTTCGTACAGTTTGACAGCAGCTAGGTTTGAAGACTACAGTGGTTTTCTCCTTGACTTTCCACTCCCCATTGGATTTTGTCTTGGGTTTGGCTTAACAGAAGTATTCTCCTCCTCCTGCTTCCCATCATCCTAACATTGGGCCATGCAGAAGTAGATTTCACCACCCCAAGGGTGAGAATAAAACAATTTACTATTCTTTTCCCAGGGCAGCAAAATTTATGGTGGCATCAGCAGAGCCAACACCTCCACCAAATGAATTATGGAGACACTAAGGCACCACCATTACCACCAGTGTTCAAGAAGCTCTCCCATCAGCTGTCCTCCCCCAGCACCAACATGCAGCGCTGCTGGCGGGAGCTGCGCTCGGTCTCCATGCCCAGGGTGGATGTGGGAGAGATCGCCCTCACCAGCATAGAACGGGTGCAGGGTCTGCTCCAAAATCATTCTCCTGCTACAGCCATCATTTTGCCACTCCTACCAGTCTGCTGCCTCAAACTATTACCTGTTTTTTTTCCTATGCTGAAAGCCAATCTGGCCTAGAGGAAACCACACAATCTTTTTCAGGAGCAGGGATAAAAATGGAAGAAAGCACGAACGATTTACATTGTCATTTAATGCAATCGGTCTTTCAGATACCATTATTCAGTGAGGGGGGAAGTAGGGAGCCTCCTGCTACCCTTGGCAATGACACTCAATTAAGCTGAGCACATCTAAATTATGGCTTTTAATTAAAAAGAGGCAATGTCTAAGATGGCATCAACATGTTTAAAATTTAATACATTTCATGCCAGATGCTGGAGTCATCAAAATAAAAATCTGTTGACAACATGTGCATTTTTAAAATGGGAAAACCTATTTTTGAAATGTCAAACACTTTAAAATAATAGCAACACATCTCAGTGGCCTATCTGGTTTGATGTGCTTTCAATTTAACCATTTACAGTTGAGAAAAAACTTTCTGAATTTGAGCTTCTGTTTTTAATTTAAATAGTCTTTTATCATTGCAATCTTACAAATTATGAGTTTTCCAATCAAGACAAGTTAGAAGTGAAAAGTGTCATTTTAATGAAAGGTAGGGACTTGGGGGGTTTTGATTTTTTTTGTTTTTTGCTGGTGGTGGTGGTGGTGGTAGGTTGGTTGGTTGGTTGTTTTTCTCCAAGGAGGTCTATTTGTCTCCCTCATTAACATTAAGTCTCTTATACATTGCCCATCTGAGTATGAAATCAAGCGTGGAAGTCATAAAATCAGTTTACGGGTGCTTGGGGGAAAAATCTCTCTTCCTTTTCTACTTCTTTTCCTTTTTATCTTTATTATACTTAAAAGTTAGGCTGAACAGAGAGTTACAATATTTTCTTAAAGACCTTAATTCTGAAAGCAGGTTGTCACTCTTCTAGCCATTCATCAACCCCAGAGTGAAACCAAAACAGCAATGGCAAATAGAACAAACCTCATGAGTTCTATAGAGGATGGGAGTATGGGGGCCTGCACTGAAAAAGTTGGAATCAGAAATTAGGGACATATTGCAAAATATCAGGTTGTGACTTCTCCCCTGTCAGTATATCAGCTACCATGGAGATAGAAGCCATCCAGGACCTCTTAAAAGAAATAGTCCTGAATCACTGTTCCTCAAGAAAACACTGCTTTTCTGCCTCAGCTGTGAGTGTATCATAACTCCTCCTGATGGAACAAAAAGGAGACAGTCAGAAAACTGCCTTCTCCGTATTATCTGGTGGACTAAACCATCTTCCTTCCAATTAATTCTCCCCACAGTACAATCCAGTTCATCATTTGCTTTAGAATGCACTAGCTCTCCCAAAAGTAGACAGACATAAGTAATGAGATTATGGACATACAATGTCAGGGCCATTATGTGTACTATTAGGTTGGAAGCAAAAAAGCTTGCACAACACAAAGAGATGCCATTCAGTCAAGCCTATTCAGTAAGCAACAAATAATATTTAGCTCTTCAGGATGAAGTAGCATGTTGAGGCTAAATTATGTTCAAGTCTGGGAAGCTGCTAAAAGATCTAGCAGGAGTGGTAAATTATGTCATTAATACTCACTGTCTACAGATTGCTTCAGATTTTATTATCCTTCTTTGCCTAAAAGGGCACAAATGTTTAATAAATTTGAGATGACACATATATACATGCATACACGCTCAGAGGACAATCCATGTTTGTGCATGAAGGAGGGCTGGCTCCTGTAGCTGGAGCCTTGCCTCCACGTATATTATGTTCTTCAGCATCACACTTCCCTCCCTTCATCAAACAAACCAGCATGGAAGAAATCCACACTGGTGGTTTCATATCTTACTGTTATCAGCCATCATCAAATCTCCTATTCCCGAACAAGCTTGTACAGAAACCTGAAAAATGTCTACCACAAGCTTTTGTAATTGAATCAAACATACTAAATCAGATAGAATATAGTTTCTATCCATGATTTATAAGGAAAAAATGAAATAGCAGCATCAAAGGATGATCTTATCCAACCACAAATGCTGGCCTAATATTTATTTTTATTCTCTTGGATTTTTCTCTGCAGTACTTGATAGTAAATAAGGTACTGCTGCCTTCCTATTAAAGAAGCAGTCAGGAAGCACAATGGAGAATTAAGATTTTGAATCTTTCCTAGAAGGCTACAGTTGGAGAATAATAAAAAGAAATTGCATTTCCACCCTCAGGTGCACAAGCATAGGATTTTTCATTGATTTTTAGTAAAGTGTCATGTATTCAAGTGCCAGCATTCAGCAGATAATGAAGGCCTGTTTATCCTTTCCTGCATAACATCCCACTGTCATCAGTCTAGCCCAGTCCTTGGATGAAAACATTTCGCAGATGAACACTTGACGGAAGTTGAAACCATGTAAGACAGGGATATGTTGTCATATACAGGGAAAGCATTTTCAAAGGTTCGTGGCTATCATAGAGCCTTTGGATAAAAGGGTGCACACACAGGGGTCAGTTCAGTCACAGTCTGGGAGCAGCCTGATTCCTTGCTGATGTTAGTTTTCTTAGCACTCCTTTGCAAGAACAAACTTCCTTCAGGGCAAACTGAAGCCTATGGAATGAACTTTCCTAGAACTGTAAATATCGTATGTATTTCATAAACTTCCCTGTATTTCACCCCACAGGCAACATATATTTCTTTGTCTTGGCAATGAAAAGCAACTTTCCCATTACCACGGGACGTTGCAGGTATATACACTTGTGATTCAGTAAGAGAAAACAAGAATGTGTCAAAAGTTCATTAAGCTGCTTATTGTGTTGCTGTTTAATGCTCAGAAGATGACTGACACATAAATATCCAGGTAGAAGAGGAGTCAATATAAAATAATCTGGTTATGTACAAGGTGCCTCTCATTTTACTGATGTAATTCTGCACGTGATAACTTACAGTTCATTCACAAACATCAAGAGTCTTCACTGGCATATGGAACTACATAGGTAGAGCACATTAGGAAGTTTGGGTGTATAATCCTGTTGTATCAGGGACAACATTGTACTCTTGACTCACACTTGTATGACAAGTTTGATAAAACATGTTCACAGGAAACAATCACTGCACAATCATGTTTACTATCTAATATAGAAAGTATCTATGACATGAAATAAATGACATGTATGTAAATGGAAGTAAAATCATTATCAAATAAGTGTCCTTATTCAAATAAAGGACTTCAAATACATTTCAAAACACATGATCATCATAAATCTAACTTTATACTGATGTTTACAACTAACTTTTCAATGAAATATGATGATTCTGAAGTAGAGCTTTGAAGATCTTCCTATAATTTTGCCCCTAAAAACAAATAAATATAAACATAAGGGTGTGCTCTAGCAGAAATCTAATTTTCTTAAACTCCAGATATCTGTCAACATCGTTTAATTTTTATTTTGTGTACTAAGCCGAAGAGTAGTGTACAACTGTAGTGCATTTTTTGGCATTTTAATAATGAAAATAGTTTCTATTTTATGGCAGCTGCTGCACTAGAAGTACTAAGCATAAGAAAGTTAATTGCTGTTCTGAGCATATTAATAAACAAAGCCTACAAAATAAATGTTAGTAAAAACCTAAATGACATCTTGCCAAGTTTTCTTTATGTGTCTCCTGGGAAAGAAATATTATCATGAACTTAATTTCATTTTCATGCCTACAATTTATCATTCTGAAAAATGAAAAAGTCCGGATCACCTGAGAAATTTTTAAAATATTGCTTAGGATGAAAAACCAGAATATACCTGAAAGTGAGTATTCGCCTTTTAGACTCTCGCTTTCTCGGATTAGGAATGCTCCTGCCTGGTTTCCAGGTTGTGACAGTTGTCTCTCGGCATCTGCTCGTTTGATTGGGCCAAAAAACCATCTGAACAAATGAAAAACATTAATTTTGCCAGTCAGTGAAACATATCAGGAAGATAATTTAGGTTTATAAACATGCTGCATATTTACTAAAAGATAATCTGTTCTATGCTAATTAAATTCCAATAGCATGGGGGAAAAAAGCCCGTGAGAACTACACGACAAATGTATTGCTAGAAAATATTGCTTACACATTTGAGAGAAGTCTTGATTTTACTGCTGATGGGAAGTCCTACAGATTTCATGGGAACAAGAACTCAAAAGTGACAGACTAGCCTTGTCCGAGGAAAAATTCATGAAGAAATTTTGCCAAGGCTACTGTGGCAGGAATTGATGCCAAGTCCATCGATGCCACTTGAACTATGTAGAGGTGCAGGTATGTGCTAACACCCCAACATCTTCAAAGTCAAAGATCCCTGAAACTGCAGAAGGGCTCTCAGGTTCCAAGAGGTAAACCACCCTGCAGCCTTCCCTATTCTACTGCCACATTGATTTCTCAAATGAGTTATAGGCAATTTTTTAGCTCTGCTGCTGGTAAACAAACAAAACCAATATGTCTCTCAAGTCACAGCAAACATCTTAACATCCCTGTTCCAAGAAAATCTACTTGTATCTACACCTTTTAAATATATTTTTATTTTCTCACTAAACCATGCACTTTACAAGGAATTGTTCAAGCCATAGTTTTAGTTTGCTCCTCTTAGCTCCTTTGCTGCTTTGTGCTGAGTGTAAATTAAATGGAAATAAGAGTGAGATGAGTCAGCATTTTCAACAGGGGTACCATTCAGCCTCCATCCAACAAACACACGAAGCTCTTTCCCAGATTAGCTCCACCCCTTATTTGAAGCAAATGGTGATAAATAGTTATCAGAAATATACCGTATACTCATAGGAGAACTCCTTTTAAATTAATCATAGCTAAACCTATTATGTAAACTTAACAATGTATCACACCAGAAGTAAGTTGCCTATTCAGCTAACTACTTGATTTGTCAATTACTAGGGAAAAGTACAGAAGGAGCCATCAGCAAACTACTTCAGTATGTGTAACGCTTGTAATCATCAAGAGGAATGGAGGAAATAAATAACACTGGGTGACACCTCAGCTGAGTAAGCATGAGGAATGAAAAATGGTTTTGTATGAATAAAGAGGAAATAAAAAGAGGTAAATACAGATGGTGCTAACCTACACTAACAAAACAAAATCCAGATATTCTGGACTGCATTCCTGTCCTCTGATTTGAAGAGAATTTGGATAAAATAGTCCTTGATATCTATTTCACCGTGAAAGGAATCTCATTAGAAAGCTGGAATGCGTTAGTAATAATTTTAATTCATTAAACAAGCTAATTAATTCAACTAATTAATTAAATTAATTCATTAATTTGACTGTAGGAAACTGAGCAATCCGTAAGTGATCAAATCCTTGACTGAGTTTCTCATCAAAGGAATGAAAGGACATAGTACAAGTTCAACTCTATGCAAGTCTCAAAGAAAATTTGTATAACCTAAAAATTGAATTATAACCTTTCCGAAATTTCTAAAAACAACTGCACAAAGAATAACATCTAATAACTAATAAACTATGATCTGAAAAAACAAATTGAAGTGATATTTTTCTCCTTGAATTGTAAGATATCACTTAGGAATCTCCAAAATTACTAATTTTCATAAGAGTGTATAAGAAAAGGTGCTTAATTTTGTGTCTCCTTTCTTCATGGATTAAGAGGATAGCATCCTCTCAAAAAGATTTCACTTTGTACCAAAGACAAAAGAGCTCCCAATTAGTAAGGTTGAATTTTATGTTCTGGAGAGTTAAAAGCATAGTCTTTACATGACCCAGTATTTGTATATACACTGCTAGTAGCTCATATTGCTAAAGCTGAAAACATAAGCAGTAATACCATGTATGCAACAAGAGGAAATTATTGGTTTATTTGGGAATTACAATTTAAAACAGTATTACACATGTGTATGTAAGATCATGTCTACAATACAGAATATGATTTTGGGGGAAAATAAATAGATGGATTAGATAGATAGATAGATAGATAGATAGATGGATGAATGAAACCACCCACCACCACCTTAAGTACATGTTGTATTTAGGCATATGTATCTGTTCCTTTGACTTTAAAATATTTCAAATGCTATGTTTATTTTTCTTAGATCAGAAAAAACTTCACTTAAATCATCATGAATTTGCCATTAAAAATTACATGGAGGATATGTAATATGTAGGTTCTGACTCCAGATAAACTTAGCAGTTGAAAAGAGCCTGACTTGCAAAATAAGATAATTAGAGCAACAGTATTTGCAAAGGTAAGGGTAACTGAAGCAATTATTCTGGAGAGTGCAAAGTGGATACATATTGTGTATTACTTCATTTGCCTGACTTTATATGATCTGGTTAAAATGTTTCAGAAAAATATAATTAAAATTATTTTTATAGCATTTGAGTATGGGATTCTTAGTTCAAAGTCATTAGGTTGGCAATAATAATCATACAGCACCAAAAGCAATACTCATTGTGAAAAATAACCCCTTAACCTCAAAGCAAATAATTTCATTTGTTATTCTTTTTTTTAGAAAAGCACATGCAAATTTAAAGTACTTTTTTGCATTATAAATGGTAGTTTTAATTCCTTTTATAAGGTGTGAAAGGCTTATTTCAATTTCTAGTGATTGAATTTATGTTTCAAAAGGCTTAATATTTTACTTAATCTAAAAGTGTGTATTTTATAGAAAAAAAAACTACTCTAAAGAGTAACAAGGGATTAAAGCAATTTCTCACCATGGGATGTTGTTCTGTGGGATAGGAAGGTCAGAACAAAACACCACCAAATCCTTAGTAAATCTATTCAGTTTTTATAGCTCAAAGTTAGATAGAGATTTGGAAACCGAACACTTAGAAAAAACGGGACTAAGACATCCAGTGCCATTCATTGCACAAATTACTTAACTAGCACTTTCTCTGACTTCAGTCTGCTACATTGGCACTAGGCAGTTCAAGAGAAAGTTGAATTAGCAATTCATACACAATTTCACTCTGAACTTCAACTCTCAGCCAGATCACTCTGGGTCACAATTATCAATGCAAGATTACCAGGTATGGCACAAATGATTGTATTCAGGCATAAGTTTCCATTTCTAGCAGGAGTTGTCTGGTTAGCACAGCAGCAGTGCTTTTCTGTCAGTGAAACCCAGGAGCATGCTTTCTTGCCCAGAACTGCATCCAACACCCCATTCTCTCTCCCTTTTCAGTGTAGGATGCTGGATCGCCTTTTGGGGGATTGTTTCTAGCAGCTTTCTCAAAATCCCTTTTTTCCACCATCATTGATAGCTCCCAGGACCCTTTCATTAAAAATTCCAGGCTCCTTCCATGTCACTTCTAGCCACCATATATAGGAGGACTTACTCTGGGGACAGAGAAGATGACCTTCATGTAGGTCCATAATAAACACAATCCTTACCTGGTGCAGATGATGCCCAATACTTGGGTACCAGTGAGGTTTCTTGTGATTATTCAGAGCACAGTGATCCCATCTCTACTAGTCATCAATTCTACTTGCAGGTTTTTGACCACAGGATCAATAGCTGATGGACATATGGCAGGCTTTGTTGTGGGGTGTTCCCTGACTGTGACAGTACCATTGCTGAGACCCATACTCCTATCCTATGATTCTTTTCTTCAAGCAAAGGAAAGGATATATCTTCATCAAGGTGAATCCTGGTGGCTATTCTTTAAGGGCAATTTTTTTAAGAAATTGAGTTCATACCACCTATGCTTACCCCTGCCCCCCTGTTCAGTCCAGCTTGAATCAAAATTGAGTCATGAGTTCAACAGAAGTTGATGGTGTTGTTTGGCTCCATCACCAATTTTGCTCTGAAGCCCTCTGTCCTCCAGGTTACAGAATCACTAAAGCAAAGAAAGATAGGCAGGCAAAGTTCTGCAATGCTATACCACTGGCAAAGTTTCCAGTGCCTGGCAACATGCCTAGAAGAGGATAAAACCCCAGTGGAAAAACAAAAAACCACAAATAACCTCATCCAAAAAAGAGTCTTCCCTTCCATTCTGTTCCCTCCCACTAATATAATATCCCCATTTGATCACATCGCTATCATCACTGCAATGTGCTCATTCGAGGCAGGAATTGAAGATTTAACAGAAGATCTCAACTAACCTGGGAACTTCTGTTTATCTCCTGAAATCAACTCTATCCAACACCCAGACTTAAACCCAAACAAAAGGATTCGCAGCCATGGTCCAGATGGAAAAGCTCATAGGGGAAATATTTTTTTGTCAGCCTACCATTCCTTGGGCAGCCCTTTTACAGCCCCTTGCTCCTTGCTTACACTGGTGCTTTATGCTTGGTCTCTCTTAAGTTCCAAACACACTAACTCCTACCTCTAATGCAAGGTGTGTGCTGAGCCTCAGCCAAAGCCCCCCGAGTCGTGGGGCGGACAAAACACTTTTTGGGAGACATGTCTTTCCGTACACTCAATCTTTCTTGGGCAGACCCTTGCAGCTTTATTCAAACCGGAGCTCTAGAGTTCATCACCCTCCTAACCCTAAAACTGATTCAAGCCCTAATGCTAACTGTAAGACCTTAGGCAAAGACCTCCCCAGACACAGGCCATGTGAAAAACTTCTCAAAGGACAAACCTTTCTGCAGTGTTGATCTCTCTTGGCCAGTCCCTCAGCAGCCATTGTCACACTGGAGCTCTAGGATTCAACTCTCTCTTAATCCTAACCCTTGGCCTTGGCTGACCACTGCCAAAGATTCTCAGTCATGCAAAATGAACAAGCAACAAGGTATGGGCTAAGTCCCATGTAGCGGGACTCCTTGGCATAGGCCAGACACAAAAGTCCCAAGAGGACAAATCTCTCTGCAGCCTCAAGCTTCCTTGCATCCAGTATTGGCCTTTCTCCTATCCCAACCTCTTGTGTTTATATTGAAGGAACCACAGCCAAAGACCCCCACGCATAGTCCGGTTGAAAAATCTGTGACCAGAAAGATTTTTTGGCAGTATATCCTTCCCTTGCTTAGCCCTTTGAAGGCCTACTCCAACAGAAACTCTAAACTCATGATTAAGGACTCTGTGTGTATCCCCCTTTCACATGCAGGTAAGATCTTCATCTCTAAGCCAAACACAAACTCTGAATTAACAGCTAAAATGTTTGGCTTTCTTGGAAATTTCAGCAGATCCCTCACTGCTCTTTTGTTATCCACACGGAAGACCAACACAGAAAATGATGTGGAAGTTCTATGTCATCCATTTCCATTAGGGCTCACCAGAGCACAGCTTCCCACTTTTACCCTCTGCCTTTACTTAGATTTAGTATGTAGAGGTGCAAAGTCAGAATTAGCTCTGCGATGTCATATCTGAAGTGACTGAATTTGCTGTAATAACTAGCTGTAGCTGGGATGAGAGGGGACGATTTCAGATTTTCATTCAAGTTGCAGGACACTGGAGGTAAGATAAGGCTAAAGGCAGAGGTCCGTGACATACTCTGAATTTTGCGAATGCCCAACTAAAACGGAAAAACATGAGGGATGAGTCAGCAGTAAGATACAGCTACATATAGAAACTGTGATCATTACAATAGGAATGAGGGAGAAGAAACGGGAGAAAAATTGCTGAGAAGGACTCTATGGCAAGGTCATTCAAAGAGCATGGAAGCATAACGGAAGAAATAGCAGGAAATCAGTCAAATCAAATTTATTTTCATAAACACCGAAGACGTTAAAACAGACATCATGATCCTATCCCAGATCAGTAATTTGTGGCATGAGGGCATCTCATTTCTCATTTTTCATAAGTGCTTGCAACTGGGATTTATCATCTCATGTAAGGATAAATCTCATGAGATCACAAAGTCTCAGCAGCTGGGAACATTTGTTGTGATTCCTGTGGTTCCCAACCAGAACTCTCCATTGCAGAAGAAATGATGATGATAAACTGGCTAGCTGGCCCTCCAGTAGATTCATTGGATTGTGTTAACTGTGTCTGTAGTGCTAGGCTATGAGAAGAAGAAAAGATTTTGTAGACTAAGAAGAGCGAAGTCTTGGGTATACTGTATATATTGAAACCAAATATATCCCAGTTTCTTCTGGAATGCAGAAAGCTTGTGCAACAGCTAGAACAAATAAAGCTTCAACAGTATATAAAGTTTACATTTTAAATGCCTCAAAATCTATAGTCATAGAAAGCTGTAGCTGCAAAGTCAAGAACCCCAAAAGTTAGGAGGTGGCAATATTAATATTGCTTTCAGGAATATCCAGTATGATACCATCTTTAATTATACAGCCACATCTATTGCTTCCTACAGTGTTAATATGAATGCTGCTCACTGAATAGTTACTCTCTATTTGTTTTGTCATTGTGTACATCGAGTTTATTTATGGTACATTGTTTAGTCTCTGCTCTCAATACAAGTTATAAAATTACATGAATGGCTAATTTCCTAGCAGCCTCTATTATGGTGTTCATGACTATAATATCTGAATGCTTTATGCACATTCATTAAGTCCTTTTTGTGGCAGTTTTGCTTGCAAAATATTTTTTACAGTGGAGAAACATCACAGAAAGGGACTCTGGCAACAAGACATTATTATAAGCATTTTCTATTACTTTTGGATGTCCAATTTGAAATGCCCAGGGCTTACCTTTCAGGGAATTCATCATCATACAGTATGAAGTAGTATATTCAGAGAGCAATAGCTGCTAACTTCTGTGTCACAGGAGACAAGAAGAGATACATAGGAAACTAAAGAGACAGAGGAAGCGAGATCCTCCAGGGTCTTATTCAGTTACTTTCATCATATGACCATCCTGTGATCACTGCCCTTACTCAGCACATGGAAACCTGAACAGGCTTGCATGCACCACTCGTCACTGCCGTCATCTGTGCAGGACAAAGAGGGCTGCTGAGCCAGCTCGTAATCCATGCCATGTTTGCAGTCTGCTGTGGGTAAACATCGGCACAGAAGCAGGCACAGAAGTTTACCAAGGGCGCCACCAGCACGTCCTCCCTGCGCTGAGAGGAAGGCTCCAAGCACCTGCTGTGTTTTCCCAAAATATCAAAAATACAGAATGCAGCTGTCAAATTCTAATTAATCTATTCTGTTAACACATACAGAGTGCAATTTTATTTTCAAAGCCTTAGTTAGTTTGAAGCAAAGCTTTCTTAGATAGCAAAAAAGCACACACTTTCAACATCTCCATCTCCCCTACCAAATATCAAAACCTTCCTCCAAAGTACATGCACAAATGATTTATCTTACTGTTCTGAGCCACATTTTTTACTTTCAGGGAAAGAAAGAGGCAGCATGTGCCTGGTATCAACTGTAGAAAACTCACATCTGACCAGGTGAAGTCTGGAAAAATTGTAAGCAACTAAACAAGTTCATCTGATAGAAAATATTAGGGTCTCCTAATTATAAGACTAATGAAGTAATAGAATTTGTCCAAGAGAAAGTTCAAGAAATTAGGAAATATCACTGCAAAGATTAAAGCCTTCCAGATATAACATAGTTAAGAAACAGATGTGCTTTACAAATTATGAACTGCATGCCTGAAGGAGAGCATGGGAGATGAGTACTGCCTGCTTCAATTTTCTCTTTATAGTCTACAGTGAACCTGATGGTGGCACAAGAAAGAAAAGGAAGGAAGGAAGGAAGGAAGGAAGGAAGGAAGGAAGGAAGGAAGGAAGGAAGGAAGGAAGGAAGGAAGGAAGGAAGGAAGGAAGGAAGGAAGGAAGGAGAGAAAGAGAGAAAGGGAGAGAGAAAGGAAAGAGAAAGAAAGAAAGAAAGAAAGAAAGAAAGAAAGAAAGAAAGAAAGAAAGAAAGAAAGAAAGAAAGAAAGAAAGAAAGAAAGAAAGAAAGAAAGAAAGAAAGAAAGAGAGAGAAAGAGAGAAAGAGACAGAGAGAGAGAAAGAGAGAGAGAAAGAGAGAAAGAGACAGAGAGAGAGAAAGAGAGAGAGAAAGAGAGAAAGAAAGAGAGAAAGAGAGAGAGAAAGAGAGAAAAAGACAAGGAGAGAGAGAAAGCAAGAAAGTAAGAAAACAAGAAAGAAAGAAAGAAGAGAGAAAATACCCACCACAGAGAAATCTGCAAAATTGGCAGTCAGGCTAAACCATGAAAACTTGCAAAACATTCTGTTCTTAAGCATGCTCAAAAACATAAGCCTTCCCAGATATAGCATACATACTATGCCGTATCTACACATTGAAAGGTCCAGGATTACACTAGGGCTCACAGACTTTCACTCTGCAAAGGCAGTTTCAGCTCCTTCAGATACAAAGCCCATCCTCCTTGCTTCTTTCTACAGGCTTGCCTGGGATTGTTTTTAATGCTGCCTATCCCTCATTGTCATTTATTATCAGATACTGAAGGATGCATAGGACAAGGACAAAATTTAAGAGGAAGAAATTTAAAACTAATAATAAGGGAATGCATAGGAAATTGCAGAAGGGAGAAGGAAACAGGATAGTAAAAATTCAAAGCAGAGATGACTGTAGAATATTATCAAGGGGATGGAGGAGAAGAAGGAGAAAATTCAAGCTAACAGGGAATGATGAAGAGAAAATAAAGACAAGGCAAAACCAAGGACTGCATTTATTGCCCAAGGGCTATAAACTGCTGCTGCCTGAGCTGCTGCACCTGCTCAGCAAATGCTGGTTTCCAGCTTATTCTGTTCCCGCAGGGCATGAGTTTTTGGCAGCGATTTCAGCCCTACTTGGGGAAACAATTTCAGAGAATATCCTGTGAATCAATGTCACAAACTAACTCTTGCTGTAAGGATTGCTCTCTACAGATCTTTCCCCTTTCCCTTTCTTACTTCATCACACCACTCGTGTTTGCACTAGCCAAGAGAATACTTTAACATTCATTCTCATTGTGTATTTATTGACTAGAGGTCACTGCTAAATGTACTGGTTTAAACCTTACCCACCAAAGTACTGTCAGCAAAAAGTGAGTCAAATTAAGTCTTTAAAAATGTTTGAGTAACAACAGCCTTCTGTATCTATATAATTAAATCAGTTAAAAATCTTAAAACACTGCAAAAATACCTGACTTGGACAATACTTGAAATAAAAAATCATTTAAAATGTACACATACAGTGACACGGTCTGTTCTGATTACTTATTTACCATAATCAGAAACTAGTTTCCTCCAAATGAAACTAGAAATGCAGGTTTTCAGGGATGGTTTTGTAGGGCAGTACACAATGTTTTGCAACCACAATGAATTTGCATCATGCATAAAGATCTGAGTCATGTATATTGCTCAGATCCTTGTTGTTGAATAACTTACCACAAATTAAAATGAAGACTATCCCCATGAATTGCGTGTGGGACCTGGAGCTTCTCAGTCTTTTCACAATGACAGTGGGTGGAATAATTCTGTTTTTCTTTTCATGGAGGTAAAAATAGAACATGTGGATATTCGTGAAAAACTAAAGGCTCATTTCTACACTATCTAAGCAGCAGAGATCTATCAAAACCACAGAGCAGGATTAGTTTATGTCATGTGTGTATTTAGAAGTCTGCCTGTATGTTTGAAAATGATGGTCTGTCCATAGCAATACACAGTAAGTTCCACTGTGTTTTCTGTATTTCAAGACCAACAATGAGAATCCACAGTTTTGGAGAAAAACATCCCATTTTCCTCTTGGCTTTTGGATAACATTTTGCTAATGTTCTTGTCAACAGATTATAGCTGACTGGTTGGTATTTTTCTGTAAGTACTAAATATATGTTAGACTTGAGAGAGTTTTATTGGTGAGATGGCAGAATATAAGAGGTGATAACTGAAGAGACTGAGACTGATAACTGAGAAGATAAAAAAAAGGTAAAGAAAATTCAGTGCTACTTCTCCGCAGATTTTCTAAACAAACTATTACAGCTTAATTTGTGAAGGTACCTAATCTGAAAAATTTTCAAATTTAAAGGTTTTTTTATTTCTTTTTTTCAAATGGAGTTTCCATTAAAACATAAGCATTTTTTCTTTTAATTTTGTTCAGAAAGGACTGAGTTATTTGAAGACAAGACAAAACCAAACAATTCCCTTCATTTTTTTTCAGGCCATGTAAAATATCTTGATTTGATATAAAACTAAAATGAAGGACTCTTTTCAGCAAAAAAAACCCTAAATGAACAAAAGGTGAAGTACCACTGCTTTCTTCTTCCAGGAGAAGGGAGCTGTTTTTCCTTTCTTCCCATACTTGTTTGCTCATGAACATGAACACTAGAACATAAGTGATACAGTCATCCATGAAATGAGAACTTTAGTTAACATGAGGTAATTTAAACATATTTATCAAACACGCCGTAGTCCCTATTTTGCTGGAATACATAACAAGCATAGAAGTTTACATTTAGTAATTTGGAGGGTGTACCACTGTTACAACAGAGGTAATCCTCTTGGGAATAAACATAGCTGAGCTACCACCAAAAGCAGGCAGAACTTTTGCTACCATTTATTTTTAGGAAGATAAGAAATTGCAGGGTTTTGACAGAAACAAACAAAAAAATATTTATGCTACTAGACTCAAGAACCAGATTCACCACACTTATATTGCATAGTACCTTAAAAAAATTGTTTCAATTTACTCCTCACTGAAAACCTGAATCTAACGCTGAACAGTAGCTTACCCTACATGAGCCCAATGACCACAATGTAGCTGTAGAATACATGTGAAACACCTGCCTACCAAGACAGATGGACCTTGTGTATACCTGAGACCCAAAAGAGACCCCAGGCTGCACTAACAAATGACTGGAGGAGCCCAGCTGAAGAAGCTGCAGGAGAAGATTATTAGTTATGTGAGAAGAGGGCAGCAGATGTGTCAAAAAGGACTCCGAGCCTCTAAAGTCTGTTTTGGTCTAAGAAATAGCTCTGGTTTGTGTTACTCAATTGTTTTTGTTAGAAATAATATCCTGTTCCATAAAGAAAGGGCCTATCAGGGCTTCAGGGACTTTTACAGTAAGTAACTGCGTGGGATTGTTTGGATAAGGTAACGTTCAACAGTGAGTAAGTGTGGTAAAACCCACCACAGAGATAGACATTTCCTCTTACAGTCTAGAACAAATTTACTGTCTTGAAAATGTAAACACAAAGATTACTTGGGCGTTAGCCTAAAAAATCTGTGACATGTTGCGCATAAAAAATTTTAATAAGTATTTCAGTAGGCCATACCTGTACTGTCGTGTGATTCTGTTGTAAGGGATTACGTATAATTAATTTTTCAGTAGTTGATAATAGCACTTGACTGTGCTGCGAACACAGAAATGAATTTGCTCTGAGTCTGCTTCAGGATGACAAACCATTGCAACTTTGGCTACTCTTGCACTCTGCAATGATTGGGAAGTGACTATTTCACCTGTAGGGACAGCACTAAAAGGACAAGTGCACCAGCTCTGTAGATTAGCATAGCTCATCCAATACTTGTTTCACCGTACAACAGGAACAAAAGATAATAAAGCAGCCACCAAATCACAATCAGATAGAGTTAATTTGAGGAAATCTCCATAAATATATCTCATCCTGTAAGCCCCCACTTCATCATTTCATAATTAATTTCAACATTTCCATTCATTCTCCACAATACCGGTCATCTGCATGTTGTATTATTTAATCTGCTCTAAAGTTCTTCTTCTATAGAAAATAAATGATAGATGAAAGTTGTATCATATTACTTTTTCTGTGGTGTTTTATTTACATAAGACCCTGATATTCCTCCAACCTAAGAGACTAAAGTCAATCATCAAAGTTTGTTCCCAGTAGTGGTTTTGTACCTGGATAAAGACTTCATTGCATTTAAAGTTGTTCTAAAACAGCATGTCTTTGGAGTCAATAAAAGTCTACCATTGGCTTTAAAGGCCATTGCTTTGGGACTTTGGGTGTGAAATACAGCTATATAATCACTTATTTAAAATAAAAATAAAATAAAATGTGTTCTTTAGGCCCTATTTCTGCTGCACAGAGTCTTCCAAATAGCATTGTAAAATCTTGCATCAGTGCTAGTACCTGCATGCATTTGTTAACACATACATGAACAAAAGTCCTGATATACTGCCATAATATACTCTGAAAGTAGCAATAACTCTGCTATTCATAACAACTGAGGAACAAAGTTGAAACCTTGAGGTAGCCTTAATGTTAGCATGGTACAGAGAACACTAATAACATCCATTGATTTAACATTAAGGGAAACTCAAAAGGACAAGAAAATGTTAAATCATATATTAGTTTAAACCATTACAGCTTCCAAAAAACCTCAATTGATTTTCTCGAGACAATCATTCCTGAGAAATTGTTTTATTTTCTCACAGGGAAACTCAGCTTAGTAGAGAAGCAATACAGAAACCCTTGGAAACAAAAAAGCTCCCCTTGGCTGCAGAGGACGCTGGTGGCAGAGCAGATCTCTCCATCCATTTTATGCAGAGCTTTCTCCTGGAAATTCACTTGGGCATGTACCTCCTTGGCCTATTCCCAGCAGTCTGAGCACACTTGTGCCCTCTGTCAGGTCAACTTTCATTGGAGAACAACCACGTCACTCCATCCCCAGGGGTCCTGGAAAGTCACAGTGCAGTCTGGCACCCCCAGGTGACCCCAAGCCAAAGGACAGAATAGTTCACATGGGGACAATTTTCTTAACCAAATGGTCTCCCATTTTTCAGGGCAACCTGGGAAAGATGTCACAATAAAGACACCTCTGACTTCCAGAAGTAAAGCTAGAATCATAGAATCATTTAGCTTGGAAAAGACTCTTAAGATCAACTACATTGTAGTTGAACTAGAGTTCAACTACAAGCCTAACACTGCCAAATCCACCATTAAACCATGTCCCTAAGCACGACATCTACACATATTTTAAACACCTCCAGGGATGGTGACTCAACCACTTCCCTGGGCAGCCTATTCTAGAGCTTGACAACACTTTCAGTGAAGAATTTTTTCCTAGAGCATACTCAGCTCTGTATCCCTGTGAAATCTGGGTATATTATCCGACCAAGATCCACACACATGGTTTATTTTGCAAGAGATCACAACACGGTGTCATAAAGGTATGTCAGCATCAAAGGAAGTTAAACGTTGTAACTCTGTAGTAAGAACAAGATCTCATTTTCTCTTTATTTGCAAGTATTCAGAAAACTAATAAGTATCTTTCCAAGCCAATCATGTTGTCATTCTGGAACAGCAAAATATCAGGTGACTTTCTGTGTATAAAAATAATACCGGTTCATCCCTGTTAGTGGCTGAGAATATATACACGCTTCTAAACATTCATAAATCTGTAGGCATTTTGGAAAATCATATAGTAAAAGGAACAGAAAGCCAAGATTCTAATTTCAGAAGTAGGGGTAAAGGAGGCTGCTAAGGGGCGTTAGGAGCAGCCGCCTCCTCCAGCTGCTGCAGCCCAGGGACCTCCTGGCCGGCGGCTGGAGCCAAGCCTGTGGACCCAGGGACCCTGACCAGACCAGAGGATGCAGCTGCCACTTTCCTGTTTGCAGGTTCAACTAGTGGTGAAGCTGAGCACACGCGTCTCAGACACACACAGACACATCCAGTCACATAGACTGACACAGAGAAGCCTCTGCCTGCAACAGCACTCACATACAGGGCTCAGATGAGGGCTCCTCCTCTTTGGCTGGCAGAGCTAGAAGGTCACTACTGACCTATCTATCTGTCTATTACTGGATTACTATTGCAACAACACATCATCAGTAGGGTAAAACTAACCTGTCTCACGACGGTCTGTCTATCTATCTATCTATCTCTATCTCTATCTATCTCTATTTCTATCTCTATCTCTATCCCTCCCCGCTGCTCCCAAACACACACACATTTGAGGATCCCCCCTCTCAAATACCGGCACAGTCCCTCTCTCCACCATGAAACCCTCTCCTGATCTCAGTCCATCTTACCCACACTCTCTTCACACGCACTGGTGGCCCCAACAGCTGGTTTTGAGACCCCTCCCAGCTCCAGCATCTGGCACTGAGACACCACTCGCTCCAGCAGCTGACACCATGGACCAGGGGCAAATAAGCTCCTGCTCTGATCCAGTTGCTGGCCTGGTAGTCACACCAGTCCCCCTAGTAGCTGGGACTTGGCAGCACTCACACATGAGACAGAGGGTAAGATTACACACAGAAATAATCAAGAAACGATTTAATGAGAATATAGGACAGAGTGCAGTGACCAGGCTCAGAGTTCAGCCAGACAAGTGTACTGACCAGCCCTGGTTTACACATCAACAGTCCCTTTTACACTCATTTCTGGCTACCCCAGCTTTGTTCCTCCCTGATGCCTTTTCCCCAAACATCACTTCATCACTTGACATAGCCCCACAGACCCCCCTCCAACATTCTGGACACCTAGGTTTGCAACCTTATCAGTTGCAAAGTCCGGGTTTGCCTACTGTTTCTTGATAGCCCATCAATTCATGTGGCTGACCAGGTTTATTTCTGATTATTGTCTTTGTTAATACTAATCGGGTCAGGTTTGGTGCCTGCATGTGTTTGTCTCCCTCCCTTTCCTTATTGGCAAGCTCCTCACATAATCTCCCTGAAAAACAAATATTCCCACACTCCACGCACCCTTATTGGTGAGCATGACTTGGCAGGTTTGTCCTCATCACCACCTCCCTTCCCACCTGTCCCTCAGGTTGGTCTCTGCATGTCCTTGTGTATGGCTCCTTTGACCAGATACCCTTAGAGGAGCAGAGACTCCTTCCATATACCCTTACAGAGAATTCCACTAAATTAAAACATCGATAGTTTCAAAAGGAAGACAGAGGTTTGTGAGTTCTCATCATTTCTGAAATTAATGGTATATATTCATTCCCACATGTGAGTCTCAGATATTTTTTTTCTCTTTTGTAGTGAGGTTTGAAAAGTGTGCTACAAAATTGTTTGTGCTATAAATTCCAAAAAATGTTATTAATTTTTCAGGAAACTAGCAATCTATTTGCTTTAATGAGAGAAAGCTAAGGGAAAATGTTTACCAACATTACCACAGATAAATTTATAATGTAAAATAATACAGATTACAGACTAGTCTGCATAGAAGTAATGGAAATGTCAATTAGTGCAATCCTTTCTGGGACCATCATTTATTATTTAATTCACTTCTTTGGTTTTCCAGTTTTCATTGATTAAGATTAGTGTACCAGCACAGAAAAACCTTATTTCTATCTGTTTTAAGTGATAAAGGAAAGTACTCATGATCAACATTTTGTTTGATCATCTGAAAAGCTATTTCTAGGTGAATTCAAAGCGTGTCTGGAGAATTGAAAACTGCGAAGATGTAGATTTCCATTCTAATTTCTTGTAACTCTTATGGTTTTCTTATGCAGTTATGAATGTAAACATTTAAGAAAACTCCCATGAAGAATAAGCTTAACTAAGAAGTTTAATATTTTATTTTTAAAAGTTCTAACACAAGAAGGATCTTCAAATATATCCTATATAGTACTATCTAAAAATCACAAAAAATGTTTTTTCTTCTTACATGTAGTAGTAAATACGGAATAATATTCTGTCTTCTTTTAAATAAGACTTCATAAATTATATTCTTTCTTTGCTATGTGCACTTTGTTTGCACAACTTGAAAAGAAACAAAACATTTGATTACAGAAAAGCATCTGAATTCTGACTAACCATATCTTTTTCTACTGATCTGTTTTAAAATTAAAGTGCAAGTAAATTTTGTGTTATCTAAACTAGGCTACAGGAAGGCTGTATCATTATTATAAGGTTTACACAGGCGTCTCTGCTGTAGCCTCGTGTTAGAAGATAACATCTGTAAGATAATAACCACACGCATCCTGGGTTCAGTTCTACACCTTTGGTAGGAAGCAAAATGAACTGATGAGTTAATCCGTGAGGGTAAAGACACTGAAGTTTGCAGCCCAAGCTGACTTGGGTGCTTTAGAGTAGATGGGGCAGACACATGTGGTCTGTAAAGGACTAGACGGGTGAATTTCACAGGGACCTGTGCAGTGCTGCTATCTCCTTTAGCGCCTCGTTGAGAGTTTTTAGGTTTTTGGTGGTGTTGTGCTTTTTTTATTACATTTCATTATATTTTTTTACTTTTGGTTTTGCTGCTGTTGTTTGTTTGTTGTGGGGTTTTGTTTGTTTGTTTGTTTCTATAACCTGTGACTAAGCAATCACCAAGCCAGAAAAAAAAATAAAAGTCAAACACTTGTTTAGGAATAGAAAACTTTCTGCAGAGATGAAAGGATTTGTTGTGGTGCTTGGTCTTTGCCTGCAGACAGAAATAAAGAATTGTGCAGTGTCAACACCTACACTTTTGCTAAACAGACTTGACAATAGGTCTGTAATTAGACATGGCAGTGATGTACCCTCTGACATTGCTTATACAACAGTTCCAGCCTCTGGTGAAGTACAAAGGGAAAAGATCAAAGAAAGTGGATGGGCCTGTGCACTTTTCACAAAATCCTTTCTGAAACAGAATAACGGGGCTAAAGGGGCCATTGGTTTGACCTCGTAGGGTATCTCTAATGTTTTTATGGCTCGATCTCTTCAGTACAGATATGATCCTACACAAAGAAAGCCCCAAAGTCTTCTATAACCAACAGTGCTTTTTACGTGTTACAAAATAATTCTTCACAGCGATACCTGAGTTTTGTTTAAAATCAGCCCAGCTTCAGGACTTTCTAGCTTGGCTGAACTGTTGGTATTTTCCAGTTCTAAACCTGCTCAGAGATCACTCAGCACTGCACAGCTCTGCATTGTGCTGCACAGAGACCTCAGAGACATCTATTGAGGAAACAGTAACCATTGTACAATACCTGACAGATGTTTTTGCCAAGAACATTGCTCAAAATCAACTAATCTGGGCTAGTGCACAACACACTTACTCCTACTGAATCTGGAGAAAAAACATCAAACAGGACCATTGAGTTATTCTGAGCAGCATGTATGTTTTATTTTTCTAAGAGGTACTGTAAAGGTCACCTGGGTTTCAGAATGCTGTAAGAAAAGGCAGCTAGCTATGTTTGCAAGTTTTTCTGGCCTTCACATAATTCACTGTCAAATCTTTCACAACAGGGGTAATGGAAACTAGTATAATAACGATTATAATGTGTAACATACGGACTAAGTTCAAACAAAGATGAGGTAGGAAGAAATTTCTTTTTTCTCCAAGTTTGAATAGACAATGTTGCATATTTAGAAAACCACATTGCCAGAAAACAGGTGACCTACATCAGACAAGTTTGCATGAACTTGCATTGTTCATCTACAATGGCATAATCCCTTCCGCTCTTCTGAGCAGAGACACACATTTTCTGGACATGGGTATACACGTGGATGTGCAAATACTGCTGGCACTTGACGAAATCTGACATTTCACAGTTCTGTAAACCATCACCTTTTGTGTTCAGTATATCTTTGCATATTTAAGAAATCAGCAGAAATGAAGACAAAATTTGAGATGTGCTTGAAGACAGCACTGGAATGCCCAATCATGACTAAAGTTAAGTGATTAAATTAACAGGTTTTTTCTAGTATTCAATCATTTAAATTCAAAAGAGGTGTTCCAAAACACTCATGGCAGTTCCAAACTTTGGGTACTTCAGACGCTATGAACAGGTCAAAAATCAACACAAGCATGATCTTCAGGCTTTGCAATACACATCATGTCTCACAGGGCTGTTTTACGTGGTCTTAAAAGTATCAGCCTTCTAAACTTTGTGCGTACATTTGTATGCACACACAAAAGCACATACATAAAGTATATGCATGTGCATACATAAAACATATTCATCGAAAGAAAAGACTGAATTTTTTATTAGTTAATATACAAATATTTATAAAAATACATATTTTGGTGATACAGAAACCTTTTCTACTAAAAACTATACAAAAATAGCTTTCATACTTATTGTAACAGGTTCCAAGAACAACCTGCTACTATTTTGCATAGTTGTGTTAGCTATGAGCAGTTTTTACAAGTTCATTTTGGTACAAGAGCTACTGCTGAGTCTGGGGGTGTCCTCCAGAGTTTGTACTGTAATAGAGAGAGGAATTACAAGAGTGGGAGAGAAGGACCGCACTGAGGCCACAGTGGATTACATTCAGTTTTCTGAGGTGTTCAGCAGAATCTAAGGTTTCACTTTAAAAAGATACTCTAGACATTTCGCTTTGAAAAATGACCCACATGAACCAAAGAAACCCCATAAGCCTGATTTTGCAGAAAGTCTGAAACAGGTCAGCCTAGAGAATGCCTTATTGTTCATGTACAGAAACTCACATTCAGTCAATGTGTGAAATAGTTGAAGATGAGTCAGGTCACAGAAGGTGAAGGAATTATTGAGACAGACAAAAATAACCTACAAGTCACTTCTGCTTTCAAAGAGTTGTTTAAAAATCTCATTGTGGAATTGACTGGTGAGGTTCTACTGATTAGGTCTGGCGCTTGGTTTCCACCAGCTGGGGAATACCTACATAAGAAATGCCTCTGAAATAAGGAATGTTTCTGAAACTGGCAAAAGTTAAAAGCAATTGCTGTGATCTTCTTTGACCTCATCTACTAGGAATTTGCATGGATTTACTTCCCTCAGCACAGCAATCTTGGGTCAATAATGTTGGCATGAACATATGGAATAAAGTTGACATTCACTAAACAGCCAACAGGTCTATCAGCACGGCAAGCAAGAGTCCCCTCCAAGTACACTCCACCTTTCCTCTAGGAAAAAAAGATTTCATGTCACTCTAACACTGGTTTTTAATTATTATTATTTTACTTCATTAAAATTAACTGTACAGCTGGGCCGTATTTGTTGTCCATAACAATTTGCACTATGTCGCTTTCTTGTTTAGTTAAAACAACTGGCAATAATACAATAAAGGCAGGTGAATGTGTTTATAGTGCAGAATAACAGGCACAGAAAGAGCACAGAGACAGGAAGGTCACACTCCTTGCCAAAGAAATCTGTATCTTTTAATCCAGAATTTTTTGTTAGTCGAATTGCTCTTTCTGATCATGCCTTGCTGGACATGCAAGGTAAATTATGTGACTGTGTCTCCAATTGCATTTTTTGCTTTCTTTTTCTACATGTTACGTGTCTGAACCCAGAAAGAAGAGCATTCCAAAATCATGGGATGCAGCAGATCCAACCTCACTCAAACTTGCTTAGAAATTAAAAATTTATCTGGCTTGTGATTTTGACTGCTACCTGTGATGAAGAAAGAAGTAAAGCACCAAGTGTTCTTACAGTTGCTGATTTATCATTAGCACAGTCTGTGTCTGCTTTTGGTCAGGTATTAAGTAAAATAACATTTTTGTAGTTACAGATTTAATTCCTCATGAAGCGAAAGTTCACTGTACAACTGTGATTTGCTAGACAAATGCTTCCGCCCCCCATATCCCCCATCCTTGTCCCACCTATCCCAGGTGGGGCCAGGAGCACACACCTGCCTCCAGAGACACTGGGCCCAACCCCTTCACAAACCCTCCACCCTGACGGGAGCTGTACTGCACGTGCTAGAAAAGGTCAGCAATGAGAAGATGCTTTGCTGGTAAATATAAAAATGAAGGGCCTTGTTTCCTCAGTCTGTTTCCTCAGCCTTCATGGTAGCAAGTGGGCATTTCTTGGATGTATTTAATCTTTTGTAGCACACATTCTGCAGCAGGCAGAACCCAATCCATGGATTTACCTTTTCCCCTCCTTCTCCTAGTCACACAGAATATTAGTGATTTCATCCAAGTAATTCAAACTGGAAGGGATCGCTCAAGCGAAATGAAGCAAGCAAGAGACACTTTTTTGAAATACCATGCACAAATAGGAAGTGTTCCACTTTTGGTATAAGTTAGTTACATTATATATAATATGCTAACATTATGTATAATTATATATATTATATACACATTATATACACATTATATATACATTTTATATATACAATATATATTATATTATATACATTATATATAATATACTAACATTATATATAATATACTAACAAAATATGATATAAAAAAGTGTGCCTTAAATTTTAGCATACAATTTCTACCAATAAACTTGGTCTGAGGAAAGCAACACAGTAAAGAAACCTCATTCTTCCTTTGTTGTGCTGGAACATTCTGATAGCCAAGGATACACAAAAATTCCCTTTGTTATAAATAGTATTTATTTATTTTTTTGTTTTCCCCAGAATGGAAATAGTGCAAATCCCTTCTGCCCTTTCATCCAGTTATTGATCCACCTTATCAGCACTACCTCAGTCATGTTGGATGCAGTCAAAGAGACTTGTAGGAAGAAAAACTGTTTCTCACTTTCCTTTTTACTTTACTTCATTCTCTTTCTTACCAAGGTAAAGTTTAAAAAAGCCTTTCTCCCTGAAAAAAAACACAGACACTTCAGCTAGGAGACAAAATGGTCTGCTGCAGCACTTGTAGAGAACAAGCAATTACCCTGCATTATCATCTGCCAGAATAGGCAACACAGATCCAGATGGACTTACCAATCTATGACTGTTTCTGCAATACAGACCATGTCAAAATGTTGGTAAAAAAAGGCCTAAATATATTTTCTTGTTAATCATCTTGAAGGCTACAGGCCAAATTGAAATGATTAGCAAAAGAAATTAGACTGCTCTGCATGCAGCTTTCAAGCACATATTGGCTAAATTTATATAGTGGCCTTGTCATCTCTAAGTCACTCCATGACATACAGAGTATTTCATGCCCCTCTATCCCTTTATTTAAGTGAATTTATGGGGCATCCATGCATGCATATGAATGCCAATTTTTAAAAAAAGTTTATGTACAACCATGCTGAAATCAACTACTAATGAAATAAGGTGAGTTTGGTTTTCTTCCCAGGCTTCCTAAGAGTCATACCATGAAACAAGTCTGTTTCCTAGAACAGTTTAGACAGTTTGTATTGATCTAATGAGATGGAGATACAGTCCAGAAATAAGCTAAAATTCCCATTGTCTCTACAGACATACAGAAGCTAACTGGTGCTACAGAATGTGCCTTCAACTAGCTCACAGACTGTTGATCAGCTGTGCCTGGCAAAGCATAAACAACACACTGTAAATACATGGTACATATGCATCTTGGCAGGTGAACATGTGACAGAGATTGTAAGAGTTCCATTCTTTGTCCATTCTGTGCTATGACTGTAAAGGACTGATATAAAGGATCAGAAGGATGCAATTAAAATTTTCCTTATTTCCAGTGATGCCTATATCATGGCCATGAGCATTTGGCCAACACTAAAGGAGAGAGCTAATTAAAATCAAAATAGAAAGATGAAAGAACTTAAAGTTCAGGCAGATAATATGATTAAAGCACTGAATTTTAATTAAAGAGACATTAAAATAACTTTTGCCACACTCATTCTTTTGCTGTAGGGAACACAAGGGTTAGTTCCTTAAAACACCACCATTATGATTGCTCTTACTGTTTCACTGCAATAACAGAGGTGTGAAAAGTAGAGAGTGGGTGAAAGGGAAGCCTTGGAGGAAATTGTAGCAAGGAATATTCCAGTTGTATACAAGCAAAAAAAATCCTCACCATAAGGATGAAAAACTTAATGGGAAGTGGCTCCAAGCAAATGCGTGTAACTTTATTTGGGACATATTTGTTTTATAACTGAGCAAAATTACTTTCAAAGTGTTAACAGCAAGCAGAAATCTTAGATGACTTGTAATAAAACTAGTTCTTGAAGGAGAGCAAAGGCCAAGCTGAGTTGAATTAGAGCCTACCACCATTTCTTTAGTGGTTAAAAAAATGCCCTCCCTGAAGATTAATATCAGCAATTGGAAGAATTCCTTTGAACATGACCATTGAAAGGGTTGTCTGCTGAAATACAGATATAAAAACAGTTGGTCAGACTCCAGAAATTAGGGTCTTCAGGTTAGAGAGGAATCTTACAGTTGCCCTAATATGCCTCTAGCACAAATCCTACAGCCGATAAAAGAGTGACATAACCAAATCTGACCCAATTTTCCTAGCCCTTGGCAGTACAGTGGGCAGATCAGATCAGAGATGGTATTTCAGGTCCAAATGAGATTTAACTGAAAAGCTGCAACATCATCCCTCTCAAGTCAAAATTAATTCTGAGGGTTATAATGAATGCCATTTCTGCTGTCTTTTTCCACACTGGTCATTTTTGCCAAAACATACCTCTGGAACTGCAGTCAGACCTACTTCGGCAAACGCTGCCTTTGATTGCAACACACGTAAGTAACTCTTCATCCCAGGCTAACTCAGACTTTACTCATCCTCACTAGGGAGCCAAGTAAATGATTTTGTGTGATTTCTGCTCTAGTTCTTAATATTAAATAAGATTGGACATGTTTTGACATAGCAGAAAACCACGGGCTGCATAATTAAACTCTGTAAAAGTTTAACAAATTCAATTTGTACTCTGTTGCTATATCCACTCTATTGCCCTTTGCAGTACTTACTTCAACGAAGTTTGTCTTGAAAGTAGAGACTTGTTTCCAGAGCAGAAACAAATAATTCAGAGGAAACCATAAAAAACTTCTCTGTTAGGTAAGTTGTAAGAAGAGGTAAAGATAACTTCCTGAAACTCTGATTAATTGATAACTTTGCAGCTGGTCAGGCTGAACCCTGTTTGGGGCAGGGGTCATATCTTTTCACTCTCTGGGAAGCATCTGACACACACTGAGTGTTATACAAATAAAAATAAGGAACCACTACAGTGGTCACCCACCTGATATTCCCAGACACTTCTTAAACAGGAGATTGGGGTATATCAGTGAGGGAAATGATTTAAACCAAAACAAAAGCCTCAACACTCTACCTTTAGTAATTGATTTTCTTGTGACCACAGTGTCTTTTCCTTGCACATACCAACTGGTGCTATCACCGGTAGGACCACCAGAAGTTGAGTGTGGCAGGGTTACCACACAGCAAGATTAAACACCATAACCTCCTGTCCCAAATCTATTTAACCTAACAGGAAAGAGACTGTGGTGTGTGGTACATGGGGTACTCACGGCTCAGCCTCGATGCTCTGGTCAGGAGCTATGTAGTTGGCAGGGATGTAGCCCTGGAGCTTGCAGCCAGGACGGACGGATCCTGCTGGCAGGAGGAGCCTCGCATACCACCAGCCCTCATGGGACGCATCAAGCACTTCAAGCTTATCCCCAGCTCGGAAGCTCAAGTCCTCCTCAGTGCGAGCGTCATAGTCAAAGAGTGCCACAAATTTGCAAATGTTCACCAGATGCTGGCCAGGCAGTGGAGGTAAAGGTTTTTCTTTTATCTTACTTTCTCTGTCTTTCCGTCCTGCTTGGAAGTCATGCTTTGCCACAGCAAGGTTGGCGAAGACTTGGCCGCCTTTCTCATCCTGCTCACCGTCTCTCTCTGAGAAGAAGCATGGGAGGTAGGGCTCCAAACAGGGGCAGTGCTTCTGACAAAAGTTTCCCATCCTGTTTTCTCGTGCCTTCCTCTATGTCTGCTTTTCTTTTGCTTTTCCCAGTTGCGATACCCTTAGATCAATTTTTGCAGCATCAACATTTTAGCTTTTTGTAGAATTTCTTCTCTTCCTCCTCTTTTGGCACAGAATGAAACAACTCTTGGCACAGTTGGGAGATCCTGAGTCCCACTGAGAGCTCATTACAGGCAGCTCCTGGATCTGGAGTGAAACCTGAGTATCCAAACGCCGGAGCACATGTGGAGGGAATTTCTCACTTCCTCTTTGGAACAGGAAAGAAACACAACAGCTGCGCTGGGCTGAGCTCTGGGAACAACAAGGGAGTGTGGAGCCTCTTCATAGCAAAATAATAAAGTCAGAACACGTAAGCAGGGGAGGCTTCTCAACTCTTACCGCTTGGGATGGGTGTTTTCTTATCTCAGGTGGAGTCCTGTCATATGATCAGCAGTGAACGTCTGTAAATTCTGTCTTGGTAATGATTAACCAAGCTGACCTGCCTGTTTCCTTAGCAGTCTCCGACGTGGACAGCTTGAATATTTCTTTTTGTTTCCTGGTATGAGCTGGTTTCGGTTCTCGCTGGGAAGCCTTTGCTCGCCCGAGGCTGGCAGACACCCTCACCTGGAGCGCACCTGCGGCTGCTGCTCTCCCTCACACCCCGGCGCTTTCCCTGCTGAGCACCCGCCCTTCAAACCAGTCCTATGGCTTTTTTGTTTTGTTTTGTTTTGAGCTGGGTTTGGCACTTCTTAGAAGGAAAAATAAATCAACGGAGTTTACAGTAATACAGCAACAGAATTTCATCCATTCTTTATTCTGCATTTTAAGGAAACAAAGGCACAAGCCAAAAAACTGCTCTAGGTGATCAGTTAATTATACCAACCACATATAAAAATAATGTCTGTCACCAAGTAAGCCAATGAAAGTAAGTTGACCAGTATATTCCCATTTGTAAAGCACCTATAACCTGGCATACAGACTAAGCACGGGTGCCTGGACCCAGATGCAGTAAAGCAGCCTGGAGAGGCATTGGCCACATCCCGGCAGTGCAGCACAAACTTTATAACAGCTGGAAAGCACCACAGCCTGGGGGACACATAATGCTTGGAGCAGGAAGCACAGGAGATAGCTTGTCTGCACCATGTGGTGGCATTTCAATAAGAGCTAAACTCTTATGGATAAGAGGTCAAACAAAACCCACACATGGACCTATATCTTCCTGGTGATAGACAAAACTGGCTCACATAGTTTCTCTTTTTTTTTTTTTTTTTTTTGTCAGGACTAACTGCGGTCTTCCTAAGCATGTCTCTCAGCTCCATTTAGGGTTGCTGTCTTCTGTTTCTTTACTAGAAAAATAATACCCAACTAAATAACCAAAGCCACTTGTTTTCAGCATGTCTCAGTCAGTTCTTTGAATGAGGAGACCAGTGGCACAGGCAGAAGCCTACTGATGGACTAGGGACTGCGGGATGACAGAAAGAAGTCTCCACTGACAGTTTATCACTATCAGGTGCACCTCCTCTGAAGAGGGATGTGGAACTGCTTTCTCAGTCCTCTTCTGCAATGTTGCAAGGGGGACTGAATAAGGGAGAAAGTCCCATGAACATTAGGTGATCACTAAACCTCATAATCTGTAGTGAACCGTTTAGGCCTGATCAAAAAATGGCATGTTGATTTTGCAGATTATGAAAATTGTATTTAGTTTCTGAAGCACCACTGGAGATTATTTTTCCCCACAGCAATTGACGATCACTACCCAGATCAATAAGAAGACAGATATCTAAGAGATAGTTACTTTTCTTAGGTCTGATGGACAATATCCAAAGTCAAGAAAGGCCTGTGTTGAAAAAGAAACTATCTTCATTAGTCTTGCTTCAAGAATTATCTATATTTACTGAAAACAGAGAATATTAGAAAAGAAGTATTAAATAATCTGTTTTTTTCAGTTTGCATACTTGATAGTTTTTCTGTAATGTTTTGTCGTTCTGGCAACTTGGGCATTAACCTGGCAAAGATTTGCACACACATTTACTGCACAGAATAGTTTCATCATGATAACGGAGCCACTGACATTGTACAGAATCAATTTCATGCACAGCTCTTTTCAAGATCAAGACCCATCTTTATACTCAAGTACCAACATACAAACACATTAGAAAGCACACTGCATTCATTGAGACCACTCAGATAAATATTTATAACTATAGCTAGAAAGGGGCCTAAGCCTGCATGTATTAAGATCTTATATCAAATAAACCCAGGCATTAAATTCATCTTCTCTCCCAATTTATGCCCCTGCTTGGCTTTACAAGACCAGAAAGACTTTTGCAGGAAGTAATCAATAACTATAAATCAGACTACTTTCCTCCCAACCAACTCTTCAGGATCAGTTCTATTTTTGAAATTAGTAGACTTTAAGAAATAACCATGAAATTCATTAATCAGTTTTAAAACACTCCTCAAAAAGGGAGAGGTGTGGGGTTGCTGAGAATGCCTGAGCAGATTCTTGAGCCCGCATGGGGCAAGACCGTGGCTGAGCTGTGGTGGCCACGCTGCAGCAGTGTCTCTGCATTTCTGAAAATAAAACAGCACTCTTTATGTTTCAGAGGCTATATAATCTTACCACAGGTAAGAAAAAAAAATGAAAATGTTATAAAAATGTTCTTGCCAGTTTTACTGAAAAAAATAAAACCTGATAAATCCCATAATCCTAATTTTCATGCTCACAGTTTGGAACAAATAAGGATAATCATGCATATTCAGAGGCTTTTCAATATAAACTATTGTCCGAGCCCTCTGCACTGGTATACATATAATTACCAGGATAGTCTTTGCAGCATCTATTTCTGGTCTTAATTTACTTCTTTTACCTTGCATTCCACTACTTTCTGCAAAAGCAGGCCAAACAGATCTGTATTGCTTAACTGGCCTTCCGTATCTTCACTTAATTTGTCTTGGATGCTAAGTATCAAACCAGAAATTGTCCAAATAAATAAGCTACTGGATGTAAAGTGACTGTGAAAGACTTAATCAGATATATTGACTAATCTTATCAGCAAAAATGCTTTGAGAAGAACACAAGAGTCTCACCTCATTCTTAGAGCCAGCAATAGTTAGGGAGAAATATGAATTTATTATGACCAGAATGGCACGTTCACAGCCTGGATACTGAAATTTAGCATTCTGGTCCTATACTATTAAAAAAAATCATTAATATTGCAAGTAGTTTCTTGAAATGTGCAACACCTTAAAAAAAGATAGATCATTTACAACCTGTGTCTGACAGAATCATATAAACTTAGAGTTTAGAAAAGGAAACAAATTATTTAATCGAGTAGTACTTTCCCCTGCAAACTGGGTAATTTCCCATTGCTTTTAAAATTTATTTCCTTGCTCCATAGAGAAAAAAGTCCACACTGATGCTATAGGTTTGAGGATGGCAGATATCTGAAGTTACTTTTTATTTTTTATAAGTTGGTTACAAAGCCCTATAAAAGTAAGACTCTTGCAAGCAGCCTTACCCCTGCTTAAAGGATTAATTTGCAGCTTTCTAAACCCATTAGATCAAATTCTAATTAACATATAGTCAATATTCTTTAGGCTTTGTTTACAATACAATCATGCTTAAACATAGTGGTGAAGAATATTTCTCTTCGTCGCCCGAACGGACAGAAAAATAGTTCGTTAATATGCTATGTTTTAGTAAGCCTAGTACAAACCTAAGCTGCAACACTGATAGTAACTGAAGTGTTCTTGGAATGAGGTACTGCTCTGCATGAACTAAGGTATCAGACTGAGCCATATTAAATAAGTACAGATAAGAAATGAATCCATAATATTTCTAAAGTCTTGATCTATAGAATTTTTATTTGTGTTCCATGCTTTCAAAAACAATTTTCTATGAGTTTTCCTTACAGATATTTCCTATGTTTATTGATTTGAATGTACTCTGTATAGAACTATTGGTATAATTACATAAAACCTTACAGTTTCAGGAAAAATGAACCTTCCTCCACCACATAAATATGCAGCTCCATATTTCAGAGACAGGGAGTGAACATCACTGAGCATCAGACTTTGGTACTGATGATACATGATGTTTGAAAGAATTCTCCTATGCCATTCAGAGAAGAATTACAGTCACAACAGTATTCTGCTGAGGAAATCAGCAGTTTTGTTAAGAAATATGAGTCAGTTCAAACCAGAAATTGAAAAAGAGAATGTTTTTTTCTTAATAAGATGAGATCACAACAGAAACAAAGATTCCTCTGCAATTGTTTCTAATTTTGTAAAAAGTAAAAAACTCCACATGGGAAAATGAGAAATTAAGATATAAAACACAAAAACCATAAATAATGTAGGAAACTGCTGCCTGTAGCATCTCTTTCTACATCGTATAGTCTTTTTCAAGTCAGTAGTTATACTGCTGCATTAATATATGCTAATTTAAATATTTGACATAATATACCTTGCTTAGAAAAACTTCTTAACGCATTGTGATAAAGCAAGTTTAATGTTCCAGCAAAGTAAAATATTAAAATAATATGATCTTTAAAGGAATCAGATGAAAAGCAAACGCATACTGCTCTGAATCTTTGCTTGGGAAATAATTTAAATGATTAAATTTTTAAAAGTTGTGCTGTTCTTTTTTAAAGTAACAAATTGAAATGAAGCACAGTGATTTTTTATTACAACTGTCTTGTCAGCTATATTTCTTTCCATTTGCACATTAGAATGGAACACATTACCACCACTTTGTAGCTTTTTTATAATCCTTTTAATCAGCACTTCCATTTTGTTTCTGTAATTTGCAAATTGCCATTCTTTTCACTGAAAATAAACTATGTGCATAATTTTACTCTTGACAAAATGGTTTACTCTTATTGATTAATCACGTTGCTGGTTTTATATATTATCTTAAACCATAAATCTACAAAGACATAGAGTTATATTTGATTCGGCATTTTTCAACCTTAAATCCTTTGCATTTGTAATGAGAAAACTCTGAGTATTTATTTTCATAAGGTTGATCCACTAATCCATCTCTACTCTAGAAAGCATTAAAAGCACATTTTCAAGTGCTTCGGTGATGAAGGTTGCTTATTTATTAGCTGAATTTGGGCCTAAAACAGGCTATGTCTGACAACAAATGAACACAGAGGAATAAGGCTCTGTCAAGGAGTGACAAAATAGAGACTTTCTCCATTTGTACAAAACAATCAGATTTCACTCTGCTTAAATTTAATGCGAGTTTTGCCATTATATGCAATGGGACCAGACCTCAGCCATAATTTTTCATTTTATCGTACATTATTCTAAATGATATACAGCATGCACTGCTAAAAACTGTAAGTTAATTCGCCTTCTCTGAAGCAACCTTTCTGAATAAAACCACGCTGTAGCTCTCTAAGGCATGAAAAATACTTCTGACTGAATCTATCTCTGGGTGGGAAAAATATGGTAAGTGGATGACAAAAAATTATCAGCAAACATGACTTTGCCATTCTTTTAAGAAAATGTATTCCAAAACTGACCTTTTTATGGATAGTTCTTAAATTTAGGAGGTGTATATGTTTTTGAAGATTATATGATGGGTCAAGATAATTTTGCACGTTACTGTATCAAAGTCTGCATGCTCTGCCATGGATGACTTAGGAATATTATTTACCATCATTATCTTCAGAAGTTGGAATTGCATCAGCAGAAGCACAGAAGTCCAAAGAGGATGGATGGAAAGGAGTAGTGTATCAAAACACTGTACTCATTGTGTCAACTGTGAATGAAAGTGGGGTGGGGTTTTTTTGTTTATTTGTTTGTTTTGTTGTTGGTTTTGGGTTGGGTTGGGTTTTTTTCCAGAAAAATAAAATCGGTACTCTCCCCTGACCTGTGCATGTAGGAAAGGTAGCATCTTACAAGGAGCTAAATCTTACAATTAGAATATATTGCTATACCTTTTAAAGAAACAAATCTTTTTAGTGACTTTAAATTACTGAAATATTACATGTAAAAGCAGTAGAAAAACACTAGCTATTAATTTTAAAATACAATAGGAATAGCATAGCATAACATAGAGAATGGAATGGAATGGAATGGAATGGAATGGAATGGAATGGAATAGAATAGAATAGAATAGAATAGAATAGAATAGAATAGAATAGAATAGAATAGAATAGAATAGAATAGAATAGAATAGAATAGAATAGAAATTTCAGTTGGAAGGGACCTACAATGATCATCTAGTCCAACTGCCTGACAAGTTCAGGGCTGACCAAAAGTTAAACCATGTTTTTAAGGGCATTGTCCAAATGCCTTGTGCGCGAATAGTGCAAGAATGGCAAGGAGGAGAATTATAAGTATGCTGAAGTGACTGCAGCTGGGGAGTAGAAAAACACATAAATCACAAGTAGAACCTTTGTGTTTAGATAATAGGCCTGTGAAAAAAGTCATAAAGGCACCTTATCGTACATCCTCGAGATTCCTTCAGGCAAAGATCAAAAGCAGTGTGGTAAACTGCGCCTGCGTGACTCCCTACACACCGGCCAAAATGAGCAGGCTCGTTGATCTTCACCAAGGACTGAATTCTGCAGTGCCTGCGCCTCCGCTTGTGTGACCTCTGCTCGGGAGCTCAGGTGCTGTTCCAGAGATCCCCCTGTAACAAGGTAAGAAAAATAAATTTGCTCTTTGCCTTGCATCTGTGGCCTCTGGTTGTTCCTGCAACCTACCTACATTGGCTCACACTTGCCTCTTAAACACTGACAGGCTTGGGGCATCGACCACCTCTCCAGGAAGCTTGTTCCAGTGTTTGACCACCCTCTCGGTAAAGAAACGCCTCCTAATGCCCAGTCTAAACCTCCCCTGGCACATCTTTGAACCATTCCCACATGTCCTGTCACTGGATACCAAGGAGGAGAACTCAGCACCTCCCTCTCCACTCCATATCGCTTTTATTCTTCCTGCTACATAAATCATACTTAGAGAAATCACTCCATATTCCTATAAATTATGCACACACTTGCATTTTATACAGCTAAAATCTCTCTGTAGGAACAGGGCTGGGTCTGTGATGAGTTCCTGTGATTATATGAACCTTGTGTACTGTCCATCCACCTTCCAGGCTAGGTTTCTCTCTCTCATTGTATATTTTCTATATAGTTTCCTACCTCCTGTTTTCTTTCTGCTGTATCTGTCTTTCACAAATGTGCAGTAAGATGCTGTACAAAGAATGTTACCCAACATGCAAGACATGGTCCTCATAAGAGTAAGGAAAGGGAATAGGAAGCAAGCACCTTTAGCGATACTTTCAGTGAGTACTTGTGATAGAGATTTCTGTTGTTGTAGACAAAATAATTTACTTACCTTCTCTGACAAAATTTTCCCAAATTCCTTTTCCTCTGTCTTTGTTTCCACAGCTTTAAGCTGCACCCAAATTCCCCCTCTCCCTGAGAACAGCATGAGGCTCAACACAACAACATAGGTAAATGTGAACACACTGTTTTCCCAAAAGCAGAAGAGGCATCTCTGACCTTCTTCACAGACTTACACAGAAATACAGCACAGATCTTGCATCAGCATGATGGAATCTTCTTTATGCTTAATAGATACTTAGAGTTTTAGAATATATTCCTCTAGGTCACTTTCTTCTTACCAAAATCCAGCATACTTCTTTTTATGCTTTCATCAGATCATTACTAGACACCCTCTAGAGACAGAAGCAGAACAGTAAATATCCAATGCAATTTATATTCAAAATAAGCTCTTATATTTAAGATTTATAAGTACTACTATAAGCATTTTATTATTGCTGCTCCAAGTAACATCAGTCTCAGTGTTCAGTATACTCAATAATGAACACATACAGAAGAAAATATTTCTTAAATAGATCAAGCACTCGTTGATTATGACTTATTTCTAAACTAAGGAAAAAAACCTGATTTATCTATGCATCATGGTTATAGAAAGAATTTGATCTTGAAAATCCTAAGATGGTGATGATTGTACTGAACTAAGTAACTTGTATGTTACTTTAACGGCACAGATTGCTGTGTTACATTATTGTGGGTTCATTATTTCCATACTCAGCCCGAGTGAGGCCAAAACTGGAGCAATGTGTCCAAGTTTTGGTCCTGTATTCCAGAAGGAAAAAAAAAAAGTATGGAACGATTTGATAATGAAGGAGTGATGAATGAATATCAGCCAGATTGAGAAGGAAAGATAAGTGGGTTTGAGACCTCTCAGCCTTTAAGGAAGGATCTTAAATAACCAAACAAAAAGAATCTGTGGGAAAATATATAGCAGCAACTTTCAAACAGATAGAAGGCTGGTGCACAATGATGTGGTTCTCATATCTGCTAGGAATAGGACAAAACACGAGAAAAAATAGATGCATTAGAACAGCAGAGACTTTTTTTTGACATGGAGTGGGGGAGAAAACTCAGTACATTCTGTGTGTAAGGACTGTTAAACACTGGAAGAAATTGCCTCAGTGACTCTTTGATCCTTTTTAAGAAGAAGTTAGACAACTGACTATTAAGGATGTTTGCAGGTGGATTGATCCTGCCCCAGGGCAAGAAGAGGACTGTATTCAGGCCTTTCCTAGTTCTGTGATCTTCAAGTCCATCATTTTATACTTGTGGCATTTCCCACTGGCTCTTCAATAGCTCCATCCTTTTATGCAGACTGTCTATTGAAATACGCCAGATTTGTCTTTCATGCAATCATTAGCAAGCGTAGGGCCTGAAATGCAAGCCTGTAACCCACTTGAACAACTCAGAAATCCTCAGAATGTCTGAATTGGACATATTCCAATTTTGCTTACAGAGAAATTGAAGCCATAAGCAATTAAGTGATCTGCACATGAACACACCATGAATGAATGGAAAATGAAGACTGGGAACTTAGGAGTCCTGCTCTGCATTTTATGCTTGAAACTGTAAAAATAAAATAATGGTATGTTCACAAAAAACTTAGAAGAAATAAGGCAGTGTCCCGTAGATCACAGAAACTGCACAGTTCTTTCACCATAAAATACATACGGGTCTGCTTTGGAAGTATAGCTTCCCAAAAAGTCCATATTTACAGTACAATTTCTTTTGACTAAGTGTAGCATACATCCAGCTCAAAAAGAAAAATCTTTCAAAGTATCTTTAGACAAGTATTCAGAGTTTGAAAATACATGCTCATTAAGGGCCCAGCAATCAGCCTTGGCTATTAATCACTCTGACAAAATCATTGATTTTCATTTCCTTCTTTTCATGTTGCGTGGGAACAGCCTGAGCTAGATTACAAGATCTGAGAGAGGTGATAAGGACAATAAGCAGGCTTTTGAGAGATTCTGAGCACCTAGTGGATTACTATCTGTTTAACCTTTTAATGAACTCTTGGGGTTACTTTTGGAAATCTTGTCTCTTTAGCAGAACAAGTCTCATTTCTCTGCTGATGAGACATAGAATGTAACCAATATAGTACTGAGGTGCCAGATGTAATCAGATGTCCCACTCCCAGCAGGATGCTGTAAATCGTATGTGCGTGATTGAAAAAGTTAATGTGTCCATATTTTGTGCCATATAAAAAGGCTACTAAAAAAACTCAATATGAAATCACTAGAATTTAATCAAATCTTAAATCCTGATCAATAATCAAATAAGTTCACGGGGCTTCTCTACCTAGTAACAAGGCACCCCGTGTGCCACAGAGGGATGCCTTGAAGATTACATAGTATTTTGCTAAACTTTTAAAGGTCTACTAAGGAAATAGTAAGTGGTAGTCACTGTTTTTCAAAGCAAATACTCTTGACAGATTTCGTTCTCTTACGGAGAACCAGGATATCCTTGAGTTGAATTTGTGTTGTTAGATCTATGTCTACTAAAGCATCACTGTGTAATAAGTCAGAGGCCTGCTTATGCATATTCTTAGCTTACTCCTTTGATGGTTCCTAAAGAAAAGTATTTCCTCCTAAATGTCCTAAACTTAAAAAAGGTACCAAATCCTGCAATCCTGCTTAACTTTAAACATGTGAGTAATCCCACTGAAAGTATAATTTCATGCTAAATCCCAGAAATGCGTTGTACCTGTGTGACTACCACTGATTACTTGTGTTTCTTTCAAGCTGTGACTGCACGGTCAGGGATGAAGCTAGCTCTGTGGTCCCTGGGCCCTTTGAGATAAATAGGTACTGCATTCAAATGTCAAAGCAATTGCATTGTATTTGAATCTGGTTGTTGATCCATGCATGAGAGAGGAAGCAGAAGGGTAGTGGTGCATTGCCAGGAACTACCTGTAGGATGGGAGCTGTGTGGTGGCTTTTCAGGGGTCATTAAGGGTAGTTGTGTGCTGTGGGTCTAATACGTGCGTCTACCTGACATGGCAGTGAAGTTAGAGCAACAGCATTTTTTGGTTTGTATGGGAGCTATCCCAGACTGCAGGAGGATAAAGGGAGCTCTCAGGAGATGTGTATGCAGAGCTCCCTGAGCTGGCCCAGTTGGCTAGGCCTGCGACATGTGGTCCGTCCTCCTGTCAGTCCAGGATGGAAGTTACAGTTCTCGGATGGGGAGTTTGTGCAGTGAAGTATAGGGAATTATCCCAGCGGGGAGAGTGGGCATTATGCTTCAGTGGGGATGAAGGTTCTCTGTCAGTGCAGGGTGGGGACGCTGGGCTGTGATGCACTCCTCTGTGCACCTGTGCATTGACAAACTTCATAGGTTAAAAGCTAAATCAAGTGCAAACCTGAGGTTCTAGCTCTTACCAGTGTGCTAAAGTAAATATATATAAAAACCAACAACAACACTTCTCGGTTTGAATTATTCTACTCCAAAAGTATTTTAATTTGTTTTTAAAAACAAACACGTAAAAATCTAGAATGTTCTGAGCTGACTTTTGTGTAAGAAGGTGTTACTTGTCTAAAATGAAAATGCTTCATGTTTGTTCAAATTCTTGTTTTATTTTCCATAGCAATACAAGGGCCCCTTTCCTTTTTTCAATTAAATTGTTATAACATTTGCCTAAATAGGCAAATGGCTGCAACTGCATAGCTGGGACAAAACATAACTGAAAAAGTCAACTTACACAGCCTTAGAAAAACAAAACCAAAGTTTAAGGCAAGTACAATAGATTAAGGTCCCAATGACTCAAAGCGAACTCGGAGGGATGCTCCATTGTATTGTAATGCTGCCCTCTTAAGGGCAAAGAAAGCAAGGAGCTGGTGTACCTGTCTTATTCAGAGGCCTACAACTTCTGTGTGAAAGCTAAGATTTGTTTGAAGGATTTTGACATGGTTCTCGCACCTATATATATGTTACCGGGCTCTTTTACCTTCCTTTCACTCTCTGGGGCATGTTAGCATACTCCTGTGCTCTAAAATTAGGAGCATCTTCTGCATGCAAAGCAGGCATGAGGCACGATGAAAACCAAAATGCCCCTCTTCATGTCTGTAACAGGCTTTCACCCATCAGATCTCGCACTTCGCATGTGTTTCCCGCAGGTTGCTAAAGGCGCCAAGCACGGGCAGCACCCGCTGCCCTGTCCTGCCCGCTGCAGGGAGGTCTGTATGCCTGTGGGCAGCCCCACTGCCCAGCCGTGCTGGTTGTGGGGACTGTGGGAGGGAGCCTGGAGCTCCCTCTGGGCAGCCTCTCAGTCCCAGCCTCAGCCTGAGGGATGCTGCAGCTGCAGGAGCTGAGCCACACCAAAAGCAATTATCATAGAAGAATCATAGAAGTATAGAATCGTTTGGGTTGGAAGGGACTTTTAAAGGTTATCTAGTCCAACCCCCCTGCCATGAGCAGGGACATCTTCAACTAGATCAGGTTGCTCAGAGCCCCGTCCAGCCTGGCCTGGAATGTCTCCAGGGATGGGGCATCTACCACCTCTCTGGGCAACCTGTGCCAGTGTTTCACCACCCTCATCATAAAAAAATTTCTTCCTCATGTCTAGTCTGGATCTTCCCTCTTCTAGTTTAAAACCATTACCCCTTGTCCTCTGACAACAGGCCTTGCTAAAAAGTCTGTCCCCATCTTTCTCATAGGCCCTTTTTAAGTACTGAAAAGCCAAAATAAGGTCTCCCCAGAGCCTTCTCTTCTCCAGGCTGGACAACACCAACTCTCTCAGCCTGTCCTCATAGGAGAGGTGTTCCAGCCCTCTGATCATCTTGATGGCCATCCTCTGGCCCCTCTCCAACAGTCTAATGGATGAAAAACAAAACTTCATCAGGATCAGCATTTTAATACATATTATTTCTCAAATTTTGCAGAGGGTTTTGAAGAAGCTGAACCTACTCACGCATCTACTCTAGATCACTTGAAAAAGTGGATGATGGGATGACTTCTCCCACCAGCTATCACAGGGAGGTGACTGCAGCAGTAAAACAGAATTTCTCCTTCAGTGTGACCAGTTAGAAACTTCCTTTGCTAGGACAGGATTTACAGTTTTTCCCAGTGGCTTATCACCACATATGTACAATATAAAAGTAATTACTATGATGCATAAGTTAACCATGCAAAAAAACTAAGTGATGCGGACATCTCTGAGCAGCTAACGGAACTATCAGACTTGAAAGACAGAGCTGAAAAAGGAATTGGAAAGGATGCCGTTAACATATTAAGGTAGTTCAGTTTTTACAGAGGATTTCGATTAAAGGCAGCTCCATTCTGAGAAAGGCCCTAGAGGAGAACGTCAATATGTTTAAAGGATTCATCTGAAAGGAAGAAAGAAATTGAGAGACAGAGCAGCACTTTTAAGACAAATGAAAAAGAAAGAAATTTGGGGGGGCTATGTGCTGAAAGAAAACTGCTGATACTTTCCTGTTATCATGTTTGTGCTGTGAATACTGAAGATAAAGGTGATATTCGCTTGTTTATCTTCTCTTTTCTTAGAACTGAAAACCAATTCTCTTCATCAACATTTTAAATATTTCTTTTTGTCATCTTCTAATTTAATCTTCAGCTTTATGCACCTGGTATTTTACGTGCTGAATCTCTCCATTGGTGAGTATTGTTCCTTCACACAAAGTGGTTTAAGATTGAATATGATTAGTACATTCGTGTTGCAAATTCTAAGATAGCTTGTTGTTACTGTCAATATAATCGTGCAGCACTCATAAAATCTGGATGTTCAAGATTAGATTCATCTGACAGTGAACAGAGTAGCCTGCAGATTGGACCAGATTATGTTCAAAGGTCCCTTACAAACCAAACTGTCCCATAATTCTATCAATGAATATATAATTTGCAAATATTTGTCCAGACTTTTCAGTACTACATTGTGTTGTTTTTGTGGGGAGTTTTTGTATAAAATGTTTTACAGGCATAGCAAGCAAAGTTAAAATTTTAAAATGCCATAATCTAAACACAATTTTGGAAGCAGCATAAGCCATTGTGGAAAAAACCAGCCAATCTGGAATAAGAGAGACATACTGATATAATCTGCAAGTCAGACATACTTTAAGTTAGTGTGACAATAGTGTGAAACAGCAGCTGTAGGTGAACATTTGGACCTACTCAAGTCAATCAAAACTGTGGTCATTGACTTCAGTGGGGCAGGAATTTGCTCCGTGTTTCCTAAACTGAGCAGCTTTAGGAAGATAAAGTGTCTTGTGCTCAGAGTTCCCAGGCTGCCGCCTCATCTTTATAGTTGTGATCCCTGGATGAATGTCTGTATACTCAGGTTTCACATTCGTTAATTTCAAAAATATATACATACATGCATGTACATATTTAACATCTATCTAAAACATATGTATGTAACATTATGTATACCTAATTTATGGTATGTATGTATAATGTATGGTGTATACGATATAGGTGGTGTGCATATATATACCTAATGCACAACAGCATTAGAAAATATATTAATATCTGTGGAAAATACTGAGAGCCTTTGAAAGAAGCTGCTATGCAATGGTCTGAGGTACAATTATGCAATCCATTTCTTTCTTGCTGTGACACCTCAAGTGCTCATCCTGTCCTACTATTAGCATTAGTGAATTTTATTCCTAATTTCCATGTATTTTCCTGTCTATTCCATTTTCTAATCTGATACTGAACTTCTCTGTAGCATTTTTAAGCATATCTGATAGGTCATGTTGTTTAAATTTCTCTCATCTGTGTCCACCTGAGCATAGCAAACTGAATTTTAATACATAAGTACATTGTACCTCATTCAGCTATTTGAGTATATTTCCAAAAGCATTTCACTCTGGAATACCAAATCATCATTGAGCCACCTGTAAAAATCAAATCATAATTTGATATAATCAAAACATAATTATTCTCATATAATCAAAACTGCTGGTTTGCATTACTGCTGTGATTAAGCACCCCAACTTTCCCACCTGCAAAGCACAACGTCTACAGCTGTGCACAGGAAGGCAATGCTGGAAAAGATTACTTGCATTAAACGTTGTGTAACAATTGCTCTCAGTTTAAATACTTTTTATATTATTCTATTTATGGTCATACAAAAATTAAAAATAATATTTGCAGAGTAATTGAACTAGACTTCTTCAATTTTTCTGGATCAAAACAAAGTTTTGGTGGTGCCATCAGAGCTGCAGAGAGGAATGAGGAGGTCCTGCCAACAAGGCTGTCAAGCCCTGCTATTAAGCACCCTGAGTCTGACCTTAACTAGACAACAGATTCAAGTTCAACCACAGAGAACGGAATTGAGCCAATACAACTCACATCTGTTTCCTTTTCTGCAAACACGGTACTTCTGTGCAGACAGCACTTTCTTTCTAATTGCACTACAGCAATACTTGTTGGGCAGGCACCTATCAAAATACCCATTTGATTACGTTATCTGGATGCAGACTGTACTGTTCTGAATGTTATACATTTTTTGATTACCAAAGCTGCCAAGAAATTAAAAGGTGGTTAGTTACCTCTGGGGTTTTGGTTTTTTAACAGTGTTGTTTACTTTATAGTGTTGCTTATACCCTACGGGGACTTTGATAATGAAGTAGTAGTAATGTTTGTCTACTTTCAGTGTAGCATTGACTGGCAGCCCTCACACTAACCCAGACTAATTCCTTTTTTCCGCTCCCACCTGCGCCCTGCTCACCAGGTCTGGCAGAGCACCCTCCAGTGGACTTGCACCTCTGATGAACTGCAGCTGGATGCAACTGGACCCCTCCGTTCCCACGCCTGTTCCCAAGCGCACGAAGCCTCGGCGGGAAACGTTATTTTTGAAACCCGAGCGCTCGAACACGCCTCCGGGCAAACTGCCCGGCGCTCGCCTTATCCAAACCGCGTTCTCCCCGCCGGGGGCTTTGCCGCCAGGCTGTCCAGCCCGTCCTCCGCGGCAGCCCCGGGCCCCACGCAGGTGAGGGCGGCCCCGCCGCGGGGAGGGCGGGGGGCTCCGGCCGCCCCGCCCCGCGCCGCAGGAAGCACCGCCCTCGCCCCTTCCTTCTCCTCCTCCTCCTCTTCCTCCTCCGACCGCCTCCCCGCGGCGGTGGCGGCGGCGCTTCGGCGATGCAGCGGGATTTCTCCCTGGCTGACTGCGACGTGATGGGCTTCGACCTGGACCACACGCTCTGCCGGTACCACCTCCCGCAGAGCGCACGGGTGAGTGCGGTGCGGTGCGGCACGGCACGGCCTGGGAGCCGGGCCCCCCCGCTCCGTCCCGCTCGCCGCCGCCTGCCCAAGGGGAAGGGCAAGTGCCGGGGAGCGGGGCGGCGGGCCCCGGGGGGCGCGGGGGCCGGGAGCCCCGAGCCTGCTGGCTCGGGTACCCGTGGAGAAACCTAAACACAAGCGCACGTCTTGCCAGCGCGTTCCTCGGCAGGCCTCTGCCCGAGCAAAGGGCACAGCCATGTCTTCTCCCTTGAAAATGGTGCTTCTTGAGAGATTTTCTAATTTTAGCGGCGCTGAGGAGAAGGTAGAGCCCCGTCCGCCAAATGGAGAGATGCTGCAGGCAGAGTTAGGAGCCCGCAGCGCTTTCGACAGGCGACCTTTGCAAACTTTCTGGTGTTTAAAATAAGACGTCAAGCTTAAGGGCGCTCGGCACCTCTGAGTTAGCCCTGTTGTACTGGCATGTGCTCCCTGATAATCTTTCATTGACACATCCTCCTTTGTTGATGTCAGGACTTTGCCACAGAGCTGTCTTCTGCCATGGATGCTCATAGTGTCCTCCTTTCCCGTTTTAGTTGCCTCCATTCACCTATAGTACATTTTACACTGCATAGGACTCCTATACTAATTGCAAGATGCTTCAGAATTCGGTATAGAAACAAATGTTTATGAGATGTCCCATTTATAAATAGGTATGATTCAGTGTGTCCTGCATTGAAAAATTGCATTGCTTCCTTTAGCTGTGGGTCACTTTCTGTAGAGAGGCATCTTTTGTACAAAAGAGTGTTCGATAGTAGCAAGTTATGAAATATACGAGCTCTTAATTTCCTGCTGGAATGTATACAACTCTAGGCTTACCTTCCATATTCTTTCTGTTATGCCACGCACATTACATCTTTCACAGGCACATCCTTCCTGGTAAGAATTTTGTCTGATGAAGGCAGATATTAGAGAGTTGATAACTAGAAAGAGATAAAATAAATAATAAAAATAACAAAATAGAGAAAAAACAAACAAACAAAAACCCCAAAACATTTACTGAACTTAGTTCTCTCTTCGTCTTCTCATAGAACAAAGAATGACACTTGCCCATTGCTGACAGGCATAGCTGAAGATGCAGTTAGTTACTACTCTTTCGGTGTTGGCCTTCATTTTAGTCTTTCTCAGACATTATTCATATTCGTTCCAACAGCGGCTTTTGTAATTAAGGAAAAAAAGGCCAGGGAACAGCTTTAATGAAAGAATAATGAGAAAAAGGGAGTAATTACTATTTTTGTGTGGTCTCTAAGGGTCTAGCAGCACCTTCGTAAATGATTTTGTACAACTTTACCAGCATGTTACATTAATAAATCACCGACTGATGTATCAGGCTTTAACAGTGTTCTTCTTTATGAACTTATAAACAGTAACAATTTACTTAGTAGTTGCCTGTTTTCTTCAAAATATGTTCTGTTGGATAGTTTAAAAATTTCCCCTAAAGGTATTTGTTTATTGATTCAGAATCCACTTGTTGAGTATTGGTAACTGTGACACTTTAAAATCAAAAAAAGACTGGGGAGGGGTGAGTAGTGACTAGTCTTAGGTACGTACCATCTCTGTTTCCCAACAGCCTTGAAACACGAAGACAATAAGGTAGAACGCTATAAACTTGGTTATGCTGGACACATTGCACCAGAACTGCTGTATTAGCATCTTGAGCTGGTTTCAAGCCATGACAAAAACACCCTCAGGCACTATCCCCTGGTAGTAGAGGCAGCGAGGCAGGGGCCCAAGGTCCCTGGTTTGATTTTGCATAGGAGGCACTAACACTTGCATCTTGTCAGTTTCCAGGGAAGCAGTATCTTTGGTCTCACCTGTTCAATATAATTAATGCATTTATTTTTTCATTTGTAGTTAATATATGATAGTTTTGCCCACTATCTGGTAACGGAGAAGGGTTATGACAAAGACTTGCTGACTCTAGCTCCAGACAGCTTAGACTTCTGGTGAGTATGTTGAAAATAACACAAACTTTCTTCATAATTTCCTTTATTCTGTAACTGTTACAAAGCTTGGAAAACAGCCTCTCTTATTAGGTCATTGTTGTTATCATTGTCAAGCCCAATAGATAAATCAAAAATTACAGTTTTAAATACTTGTTTGAGCAAATATTTGTCATGAGATAATTCTAATGTGGTATTTTGAAGAGAGAACTGAGCATCCAAGCTTTCTTTGTGCTTCTAGCTGACTAGACACAAGCCTTTTAGTCTGACTTACTCTCTTAGTTTATATATCTCCTTTGTTTCCTACCTTCAGTTCAACTGGTAAATCCTGTAACCATCAGAATTCAGTAATTTTTATCTGGACAGGTGTGGTTTTGTTTGTGTAAGGCAGAATAATCCCAACAACCTTCTGAGGAACCGAGGAAAGTTGGTGTGCCCAGGAGGTAGCTGGTGGATGACACATCAGACACAAATCTGTGATGCAAGAGGCTGAAATGCAAGCTGCTGTTCTGAGCTCGGTGGCTTCTGAGCAGGAGAAGCCTGAACATTAATCTCTTCCAGCTTGAACAGGTTATTATCTAGGCCAGCGGGGTGAGGGCTTGATGAGCAGGTAATTACTAAATTTTGTAGGAGAAACACAGGAGTGTTTTTCAAGTAATGCATGTATTACTGTGGGACCAGTTTGGATCAGTTGTTTTTGCAATTCAGTATTTGACTCAACAGTTTCCAACCAGACTGATTTCAGCTTTCATGTGATAAGCAATGTATCTGTATTTCTCATATTTTGAGGCCTCTGATGGATGAAATCCTTTGTTAAGATCTAGGTATCTCAGTTTCAGTTCCTTATTGGAGCTGGGGATGTGGACCTGCAGGCCCACAGTGCTGGTAGCCAGTGTGTCATTGCTACTCACCCAGGTGTAATTTGTGAAAAGCTGGGGTCCGTTTGCTGCCTTTGTGGCACATCTTTCCTCTGGGTACCTTATAACAGCGGATGAAGATGACATTACTTTTTCAGTCTTGTTTATTCGTTATTATCCTAGCCACTGAACTCTGAGTTAACAACCTAAGTGAATGTAGATTCAATTATCTGTAAGGTACAGATTTACTAGGAGAGTTAGGAACTCTTGTACGCTGTCAATTCTTTACCTTGTTAGCACTGCCTAGCGTGGCAATGCTTCTGATTTACGTGTTCTTGGATATTCAGTTGTCTCATTCAGAATGATGTTCTGCCCGTCTTAATAATTGGTGTTATTGGTCTAGTAATGATAAGTTGAGGAGTTGCCACCAATAAAAAAAATGTATTTGTTTAATAGAAGTGGCTTAAATATCACATTTCTTAGTTGTATATGTTTGGGCCTTAATCCTCCAATGTTATCTATAGGAATAGTCACTGAACAATGGAACTGGATTTGTTTAGTAGGAATTTGCTTTGTAAGTGAAATCCAGTCCTCATTGTAGTAATATGTATTTGCATATATAGAGCATTGTTCAAACATGGAAGTATTTGAAGAGTTGTGATTTTGCTGCCTTTGTGTAGCATCATTGTATACCTTCTGTAACTGCATTTCACTATTCTGACCTATAGCAAGGCACTTTTCTGAAAGCTTTAAATGTTTGTTTCTTCCTTAAAATAAACTTATTCTTAGTTGTAAAGGCTTGGTGTTGGACATAGAAGAAGGAAACTTCCTGAAACTAGCAGAAGATGGAACAGTTTTAAGGTAATATTGACAATAAATTTATATTGTTAAACACAAAAAATTTTTCCTCCTTCTAAAAGCCGTCTTGCTGTTCTATTAAATATTTAAAATACTAAATTCAGCATACATTCATTTACTAAATGTAGAAGTTTAAATAGTCTTTGGTAATGTGGTGCTCAGTTTTTATTAATGTTACATATGCAGTTTTTTCGTAATACTTCCATACTAGCTGCTAGTAAAGAATATCTCATTTTTCATAAACATCTAACACTCTGAGGGCATACTGATCTTGAAAGTAAACTCACTTTTTCAGTGGCTACCAGTGTACTCTTTGTGCAGTTCTGCTAAGATCCAGGTTGAGGTTTTTCATTGAATTGTGATTAACCTGACTCAGAGTCAGTGCTAATGACTAATGCTAATGACAAGAGCACTACTGTCTTTGTACTGTACACATTCAAAATAATTTAAATAGCCTGAGGTAAGCTAAACACAGGAACCAACACATTTGCTTTCAAAATTGTTTTTTTTCTATTAAGTTATATCTTGCCTTCAGTCATCATTTCAGTTCATCTTTAGTTGCTCTTTCCCTCTTTTCTTTTTTAAGAAGACTTCTGTTTTGAATCACAAATCTTAAAAATAAATATATCTAAAGTATGTCAATCCCAGTCCTATTTCCCCCTTAATTTTTTTCTGAAATGAAAAACTCTTTAGTGTTTAAGATAGAATAGTATGTGGGAGAAGGAGCTTGAAGATGCTAGGGAAAACCAGATCTCATAGAAAGAAAGAAAGAAATATCTGCGGGTCTCTATGTATCCTGAAATTTGTTTAGTACCACGAATTTTGGAGTACAAAATGCAGAATTCAAGACTGGAGGATGTACCACAATAAAAGGAAGAGTGATACAAGATTGCTTCTCCTAGCATTGCCTGCATTTGCTTCAAAACTGGAGTCTGTGCCTTCTTTTTGGGGCCCAATTTGATGGTCAAACTAGTTGATTTCTAATTCCTAAAAAGGCTTGTGCTTACTTCTGTATTACGCAGCTGCTTGTGGGGCTCAAACTAGCACTTTTCCATAGTTCTGCCCTGCGCTATGTGAATGTTCCCAGGCTTCAGAGTGATGTATAGGCTTTCTGCACTGTGTTTTATTGTGCAGTGTATATTGATAGTTCAAGTATAGCATGTGTCCTGACACAATTGAGAACATTCGACCCATACAGAGTGATTGTGTTAGCAGGTGAGGCACAGTAGCTGTGCCCCCAGCCAACCAAACCTCTGTATAGTAGGGCTTTTATTGAGGACTGTAATGTATATGGTAAAGGCTTAGGTCCTGGGAAGCTTTGAAATTATAATATAAAAAGTTACTTCTGATCAACTTGCATGCACCTCCATATTCAGTTGCAATGCATTACTTTGCACTAAGAGTAGTTTGGCTGTTTTTAACTTTCTCTCTTTTTTGTTTTGTTTTGTAATATAACTAACTTAATGCATCAAATAGGGCAAGCCATGGTACAAAGTGCATGACATCTGAAGAGATCCTGGAGACATTTGGAAGGAGGGAGTGGAAGCATTTCAATACAGTCAGTGGAATGGTTTCCCGCTCAGGTTAGCAAGTCCTCTGCTTTGAAATTGCTCTGCCCCCTTCAGTACCTCATAGTGTTAGTTCTTACCACAAATATTTAAAAATACCTGAGCTGAGAATTACTGGAATAGGTAAATGTTTTGGGGGAGAGTTGTTTTTGTTTTTTTTTTTTGTATTTTCAACTGCTAATACTAGAAGTCAACTTAAATTTAGGTCACCAGTGATGACACAAATGAGCTGACATGATAGGCATGTTTTAGTTATAGAGATGGGCACGTTGTTCCTTGATGAAGTAGATTAAGATTACCAGCCTATATCATTTCAGACGTAGTTGGTAAATCTTAAATTTTTCTTAATTGCTGACTTATTACCATCCATGTTGCTACTGGAAGACTAGATGCAGGTGCAAAGAACAGAGCAGGTCTAGAAGCAAATCTTCCTCTCCTGCAATTGAAGTTTCTTGGTTTTGCTTCTTCTCTATTCTACTTTGAACTTGGCAGTTGTGAGTAATACACATAACATGCTCAGTTAAGTTGCATTGTCCTGTGTACTGGAAATATTTTCCTTGAGAATTTGCTGACATAAACTTATGATGGTTATTCTAAACTGCAAGCAATCATTTGCAACAAGGTAGAAAAGTTTCTTTTGGTCATATAGCAAATGTGCCTTTCTTATCTTTGGGAAGTGCACTTGGTCTCTCTTGTGAATGTTAATTCCTGTTTTGCTGACTTGTTCTTTAAAATACATAAGAGAGAGAGAGAGCACAGAGAAGATAATGAATTAAAAAAAAGAAGTCACTAGTTGAGTCCTTTCACTCCTAGGAGGAAATTGTTGAATGTGACTTCAGTCTGGGGGGACATTTGCACCCTCCTGATTTTGCTCTGTTTTGGAGGCTCACATAATAATGTAGGCATGCTTCCCCTGGGGCTAAGTTGCTGTCTGCAGCATGTGTGTGCAAAGGACAAGACTATGCGTAAGACCTGTCCAAATGGTTGTGAAACAACTTCTCAAACTCTGTGTTTCCATTGCTAGGGAAATAGATATTTTCGAAGAGCTGAGTAATACTGTCCTAACCTTAAAACTCACGGTTCTCCTTCATCTCTTCCATCTTAAATTTTAGAACCTTAAAATGTATTTTTAAGATCTCACTGCCTCGATATATGTGAACAACTTTCAGTTCCCAGTTATGAAAATCAGAAGCGGGAATGAAGGCTAACAAAGATTAGGAAGCAAATAATACTTGTTACCAGTAAAATCCAAATCAGAGCTTATACTATTATTTAAATGTCTTTTTATTTGTGATTAAAGCATACAATACAGATTTCTAAAAAAAAGTAGAATTTTTTTTTTCTTATTTTTCCAGCTAAATACTATTTGTACGATAATTATTTTGACCTGCCAGGAGCTCTCTTGTGTGCAAGGGTTGTGGACAGCTTAGATCAGGTAAGAACTGGGTTGTTTGAAACCAAGTATTGCATTGTATTTCTCTTCCCCACCACACTTCTTGCATGCATTATTAAATGCATACAAATAGTATATTGAACAAAACCAAGGTCTTTAGCTGCTTCTTGTTTAGAGTTTTTCATGTCAGACTTAGCATATTAAAGTTATCTCTTAGGATAACTGTGAGCTACATGGCATGTTCAAATTAAATGTACTTCCACCAGAGGGCACAAATAACTAGGATACGAATAGAAATGCACTGTTTTTTCTAGTTTCCTCTGTGACATGCAGAATATAGTTCTTAAAAATCTCCTTTCATTATACTTGATGATACTTGAATTAAATTTGTCTTCTGAATAACACGGTTTGATAAATTGCGTTAATGAGTTGAAAGCTCACCTCCATCCTTTTTTAAACTTGTTTTTGTCTTAAATATATTGATCTGTGTACACAAATTGTAAATACACCTCTAGAATAATATCCAGGTTTTTTTTCTCTGCTAAACAATAAGTTCAGTTCTCAAGGCAGAAAATACAATTTCTTGAACCTTTTTCAGTGCTTTTTAGATAGATTGTGTGTTCAGAAATCCTGCCTTTGAAGTTTGATGCTAATTGATTTGGTTGTGTTAAAGAAAGGTTGAATCTTTGACTTGTGTGCAGCTGGGGGTAGGAGAAGGTTCCTCTCATACAGAAAGTATAGTGGTGTCAGAAGAGTACTGACATAATCTGTCTAAAAGTACCAAACACGGCAGCAGTGAAAATTGCAAATACTAAACCTTGTCTGCAGAGTGAAATTCAGAGCTATGAGATGGGTATCTTGGATCCCTTTGGGTATCAGCTGACTTGAGGCTTTAGCCTCCACTCCAGAATAGCATGTTAAGTAGATTGCTACCTAAGTCCAAGTGCTGCATGGAGAGTCAGCTAAAGCTGGCTTATCAGGAAACACTGAGGACAGGTGCACCATAAGACTCATAATTTTGTGCCTGATTAATCCCCTTCCTCTACTGTTCACAGCTTAGGACCCTTTCTCAGATGTAACATCTGTATTGTGTTACTTTAGTTTATATTTAGACTCAGCACAAATCACCTACATATTGGGAGAGAAAGCATGTCACAGCATGTGTGTTATAAGCTTGCATGTTCAGTTACTAGTTTGCAAGCTGGAACACTTGGGTCAGTGCCATCTTCAGCCAGAGAGGATTAAACTCATGCTGTTTCTCCAGAGAGCTACCAGAAGTGGGTTGTGCACCTTCTTTATCAGCTAGAAGTTCCTGAATATTTTGACAGATGTTGGCCCAGTTTCAACAGGAGGGCTACAGGAATTCCCTGGAAGGTTAGCGTCAACCAGATGAGAAGGATGCAAGGCAGGAGGTGCTATGAAGTGCTCTCCAGCACTCATGCCTGCAACATTCTGCATCCTAAGGGTTAGAAACCATCGCATTTTCTTCCTCCACATTTCTAAAAGGAAGTAAAGGCTTCTATTTCATGTTCTTGGAGCCTGTTCAGTAAGGGCTATTTTCTTACCATTTCCAGACCACGTTCTAGGATCAGGAAAGCTTCCTACTGGAAACAAATGAGAGAACTTCTAGGTTTGAATGCAAAATGATTTTAGACATGAGTTGGATGCTGGACTGTTGTACACTGTTACAAATGAATCTGCTTTTGCTGTGTCCCGAGACCAGAACTCTTACATACTTTCAGGCAAAGCAGAGGAGCTTCTCGGTGTTTTGAATCTTTGCACTGAAGCTCTTCACAAAATACTACTTTGTCCGATACCTCAGCTAATGAAATCACATTTGATAATCACTGCCAAAATCATGGTGGACTGCATAGGCATGCACACAGTTTTCTCTCTGCTTTCTGAGAATTGCTGTTTTTCTTGTCCATCTCATGCAATGGCTGCCGGTTTGCAAGGAATTAGTTTGTCAGTCATTTTAGTCTTCTCTGAGGTCAAATATTTTGAAGGTAGTGTACTCACTTTTAAACTAGTATCCATCTATCCTCAAAAGGGTGGTCTAAGGAAGTTACCTCTTTGCACTGATTATTTATTTTGTTTTTTTAAAAAAAGAAACAAAAAAAGCCAAACCCCCAAACTAAGGAGCAAGTAATCCACTTGCAATATGAGGGGAGTGGACAGTTGATTCTGTCTGTCCCAAGGTTAGTGCTACTACTGTAGGCTAGTGCCATCGCCACTGGTCAGATACGTGCTCCCCAGCATCTCCTCAATGTGGTTTTGAATAATGACCTTAGCTAGCAGATAACTGAAGTTTGACATATATGAAACTTTTTATTAGTCCTTTTATGTGTCTCTACAGCAGTTTGCTATAGGAATGGATTAAAAAAAAAACCCAAATCTTAAAGCCACAGCATTGTTATCTTTCCAGCTCTAAACCTGTAGAGCCAGTGGATGATAAGCAGACCACCATGGTGCTTATCAGTCGTGCACAGAAGACCCTGGTAGTGTGACTTGCTGGCTGTGAAATTAAGGGCAGACTGTTCTTCTGGAAGCCTCCATGGCAGATTAGGCCTGAAATAGCAGCTTACTTCAGTACCTATAAGCTACATGTTTTTGGTTGGCAACATTAAGGGTTGGTTTGTTCAGTTTGGTGTTTTGTGTGGGGTTTATTTTGGTTTGTTTTTTTCTTCCAGCTTCTGAATTTTTCCCTCTCTAGAAAATGGCTTATGCTTACAAAATGGGTCGTTATTTAGGTATCAATGCAGAGGTCAGGACACAGAGGGCAATGCCATGAAATCTGTTAGCAGTTGCATTGGAATTTGTCCTAATGTAAGTGTGGAAAGCCTGTAACACTGATACCTTCTACGGTGTAGAAACTTCAAGAGACCGTACTACCTGTTTTACTGCTGCCCAGTACCTTGTAACCCTGAGCACCCCTTACAAGCTCTGTAGCTAATCCTCTGCTCTGTAATACTGTCTGGCTGCATGATTGCATCTGTGTTTAATTTAGTGCTCCTAAAATTTTCAGAGTTGTAGAGTGCTGGCTGAAGCTCTTCTGTGCCTGGGTGGCTTTCTAGGAACATTGAGAGTGTGTTCATAGGTGCAGATCACCTTCCCCTGTCCTTCTGCCAGAGCTGGGCTTTGGCAGCCTTCAGAGTGCGATGTAACGTAGTGCTGCGCAGCCTGGCATCTGGATGAATGTTTTGTACAGTGTTTGGGGCAGAGCTGTTGGCAGGAGGACATTACCTCTAAATTACAGCCAAGGGTTTTGCCAGTGCTGAGGGTGGAAGGTGATATTAGTGCCAGGCTGTAAATAATGTCAACTGCTAATTAAGTACAGTATCTGCAGCTCTAGGCACTTCTTTTTCTCAGATGTCAGTGGGATGGCTCATTCAGTAAGATGCTGTTGGGTCTAATGCTGCCCTTTGCTATAACATCTTAGAGTTCCTCACAAATATGAATCTTTTCTCATTTCTCCTTCCTCTTCCCGCCCCCAACATAACCTTTTGAAGTAGTGAGATAACTTGTCTGTGTTTAACAAAAGTTAAGCTGGGTACTACTGAGTCCTGGTGTGTCCTGAATCCTACTGTCTGTTTTACTTCAAATACTTTTGTTTATTAATGCCATTCCTGTCACTGTTTCAATACGAAAGCTCAAAACAGCTGATACTTGATATAATGACTAGGTTCCTTTTGACACTTACAGCATGATCGTCAGAAAACATATGACTTCTGGAAGGACATGGTGGCTGCTATCCAGCATAATTATAAAATATCAGCTTTTAAAGGTAAGTGGGTTCACTGAAAACTTACTGTAATAGCTGAAAATACTACATGTGCTTGCCAGAGCAAAATAATTTGCAAATACGCTGTTGGTTACTCAGCACAGCTTTTACTTTTCAAGCATAGAAATTGTTGTATAGTATACACCTGTTTATCCTAGAATAAAACATCTTTATTACTATTTCTATTTCATTTGTCTGAAACTGTTTTGCTATCTTTAATAGCACTTGTGATGTGCTACTTCACTGAATTTAGAGGAAAAATAGTTTCTTACTGTGATTGGTTTGGTATCGTGGACATCCTTGAACTGTATTTTGATTTTATTCCTTATGTTCTTCTAATCATAAATAAAATCAGAAATGCATTGGGAAACACATTAAAGTACTAACTAATATTTGATTTAACGCTCTAGAACTCCTCATGTAGTATTGACACAATAGTGAGGAGATTTGTTATTTTGTTATAAACATCCTAAAAATTGCAGAGGAATATTTTTTTTTTTTAATAATAACCTTCCTCCACCCAAAGCCAACCTTATAATATTGTAATATAAGCTAGAGTTGGAAAACATCTTGGATACTTTTCAGCTAGAAATTATTCTCCTTCTTTCACATACTTCTGAATTGCTATTAAGCATATAAAATAGTAAGTTGATAATAAAGGTTAACCATCTTGTGTGCGCACAGTTAATTGAAATTATTAGCAGCTATTTTTTTTTTGTAAAAAGTTTATCTGCAGCTCAGTTCAGAATTCTGTATCATTTTGCTGGTAGTATTTTCCAATAGAATTACCTCTGTTAATGCAACATTCATTAGGTACGGACGTAGTTTGGTCCCTCTTGAAACTTAGGTTTTGTTTACCAGAGCTGTACTACTTGCTGTGTTCCTTTCAAATGTAATTGACCAAATTGTCTTAGATTCCACACAAAAATAGAAATTGACGTCAGGATGCATATTGTAAGACACCAAGATATTCCTAAAATGTTTTGTTGTTAACTGTGTTTCCATTGGAGCTTAAGTGTGATTGATAGTTAAGAATTCCTCTAGGAACTAATTCATACATGAAATAAACGTATCCTTTGGTTTTTGCTGATATTAAACCAATCCTAATCAACTGTAACTATTTTTTAGCATTTTTGTTAATTCTTCTTTTCAAATCACGAAAGGCCTTTTTTTTACAAGATGTGGATCATGCAGCGTTTGGCAAAAAAGAATAATTTTTTAAAGTGTTCTTTGGAAATAGTTCAAACAAAAGTTAAAGTCTGATCTTTGAACTCATATAAATAGTTGCTCGGTCTTACTTATATATGAGTGTCTGCTTGTGCGTACATGTGTACACATATATGCATTATGCATATACATACCTATCAGGTACCTATTTGTGCATGTAAGCATAGAATCTGCGTGCAAACGTGTGATTTGACTTAATCCTATCAGAGTCAGTACGTAAGGTAATACACCTCATTCTCGTGAGGCACACTCACAACAGTGTTGAAAATAACTGATAGGCTTGAGTTATTTTGGATAAAGCTCTGTAAAGCCAGAAGTGGAACAATGCAGATTGTATAAACTGCTTAAACATTCTAATACATGAAAAGTGCTATTCTCTGTCATGCCTTGCTTTGAAAGGCTTCAGAGTGGTCTTATTTTCCTTTTAATAACATGATCCAGTAGATAAAGTACTGAACAGGGAGTCAGAAGAACCAGATATTTCTTCCTGTATCACTTAGCAGTTTATATTCCCATGGAGTATCTCATTTTACTTCAAGTCCCTCTGCGAAATGAGAATAACAGTAATAATCTGTCACAAGTTTGTGCCTAAGTTGTTGTTGGTTTTTTTTTTCTCAGCTGTAAGCTTAACATAACTTCTTGACGAAACTCTTAAACCTGGCACCAGCCCAATGTCTACATACCAGGTAGCCCCACCATCTTTCTTAGCCCAGAGTCTGCCCTGAAAACCACAGCCTCCTGCTATAGCTCCATGCCCCTGGTGCCTTGTAGAGGGTTTAACCCTTCAGAGAAAAGCAGTGCTCATTAACAGTCAGTCAAGGTAAAATTTCAAAAACAAACTTATTAAGTGATCGGTTGAGGAGCCGCAAAGTTCCCATATCAAAATGCCGCCTGAGTAGTGCCATTGTCAGTGATGGAGCAGAACGACTGACCATTTTATTTTTTGAAATAGGTGTTTGTTTGCAAGTCACTTTTGGTTTGTTGTCAGTATGCCCTTGTTTCTCTGTGTCCCTTCTCTTTTTCACATGATTTCTTTGATCATAATCAGGTGTCTGGTAGATTTTTGCTTTTCATTGTCTTAGCTATGGTAATTGCCTTAGATAATTGCCCTATGATTTTTTTTTTTTGGATGACTCTTTCGGATAGGATTGTCCTGACTCAGCTTAATAAACTCTTCTAGTTGTAAAGAAATGAAGAATTGAGGCTTGCAACTGATATCCACATTGAGCATTAAATTACTTGAGTAAATCCTTTTCGTAAATGTTTAACTTATTACTGGAATATTTTGCAGCTTTAAAGTGATTAAATCTTACTTTGTGTTTTACTTTGGGTATATACTACATAAATTAGTAAAGAGGAATTTTAAAAGAAATAGCAAGTGGCAATGTATTTTACGCTGTAAAAATATGTGGGCAACGATCCACAACATATTATGGAAACAAAGTTTGATCTTTAGAGGAGTAACGAGGGCTTGAAGTACCATATTATTACTTCTACTTGAAAAAATTCATATTTGGTGGTTTTTTTTTTTTCTCCTCTTTTTGACAGAAAAATAAATAGTTTTTGTAGGAGGAAGTTGCATGATAACTTCTTAAAGCAGATTGTTGTAAAATGTCATCTTAATCTTGTTGCTCTTGTGTGATTGTCACTCCCTGTAATTTCTCTGACACTTCAGAAAACTGTAGAATCTGTAGTTATATAGTGAAAATGATATATTTGTAGTATCTTCAATCCATTTATAAGATTATATTTCATTTTGGAAATAAAAAGATCATGGCCAATATGGCAGCTTCATAAATTGCCCATAAAAAGGCTTGATGGGGTCTGTTCTCAGGTTTTAAGGATGCATCTTAGAAATTTGTAACTGATCATTTTTCACAAAAAAGAAAATTATCAGAGAAAGAAAATGCTAGACTTAAAACCTGTTTTTTAGTAACTTGCATTTTGTCTTCTACATGATTGATCAGTATTCCGAAGTGGCATGCTGATGTATGGGCAGTGTTACTTTAGGGAGGGAAATTTTGGAACTTTCTAAACTACTCCAGCCTCTCTCTAACACAGCATGCACACACACACACATATATATAGAGGTTTTTAATTACAAGTTTGTGTTATTACCCTGTAGTCTTGGCAGAATATAGTAGATCTAGATGTCTGTGATATTTTATCCTTAACACGCAACTTCAAATGTAACAACAACAAAAAAAAAGCAAAAGTGCTTTTCTGGCCAAAAGGAAAGAATCCTCCAAAAATTCTGCAAAACATTAGAAATTTCCTAATGTTGATTGTAGTCCATTGATGAGACATCATTATTTATCTTAATTGTGAAAATGGCAACAAAGAAACAAACAAATTTGTTACACTTCTCTGCCGGCTTTCCACCTAAATACAGAAGGGATTCTTTGGGTGCTTTATGTGTTTGACCACTCAAGAACTACTGAAATTTGTCTCAGAAATCTTTTGTAAGCTTTTGGAAACAAGTTTTGTACTATTACAGGGTCTTATGTTTTCATTTTAATGTTGTATTGGATTTTCTTTCCTCGAATGCCCATGATTCAGAAAAGATGTGGTTTCTGGAAGAGCTTTTGGTAGGTTGCTGATGTGTGTAATCTCTAGCTTTCGAGTGTCTGAACAATAATGAAAAGCCTTCAAAAATGACTTATTTGAAGGGGTATCCAAGGAACAGATACGTTAAAGGACAAAACCTGATTTAAAGTGGACGAACAAAAAGGATTAATGAATCATGCTTTTAAGAATGCTGTCTAGGCCCGGTTTATGCAAAGACTAGTTAATTGAAATCACAGGATGGGCAGCAGCACACCCTATGTTTAGATATTGGAAAGTGCTGTTGAACTAATGCAAGTGACTGCATAGGAAAACATTTTTTAGTACCAAAAAAAAAGTAATTCTTAGGATATCTGTAATTAATATTTGGCCTAAGCCAGGAGGGTGGAAAAGTGGGGATAGACAATTCAGGCGCAAGTGTATTGAGTTTTATTTTGTCTTGAAAGAAAAATGTCACAGGACTGCTACTTATAAAATGTGGTACTCCCTACTATATTATTTTATTATAAACTTTTTTGTGCATAGGCCTGTGTACTTTTGGTTCAAGTGATTAAGAACTTCTGTTTAAAAAAATAAGCTAGAAATAATAGTTTAAGGGTTTGTAAGGTTTTGATGGATATGACACTTCTCAAGCACATGAATGGTAACTGTCATTTGAAGAAATGTGTTACCAAACTATTATGGTTTGATAATTTGTAAGCACTAATTTTACTAAACTAGTTTACTTAATACCATTAACTTTTCTTAGTGCTGTAACAGATTAATGTAATCCCTAGTGTTTGTGAGACATGAGTGTATGTAGATGTGGTAAATATTATTATGTCTACTGACTAATTACTGTCATAATCTGATAAATTTACCATTTAAGTAAAATATAGTCCCAGGATTATTGTGTATTAAAGGCATGAACTGTTCAGGGAAAAACAATGCAAAAATTGTCTCCAGTTTGGGATGGTAAAGCTGTTGTGATTTTTGTGAGTGCCTGCATGCTTGTGAAGATATGCCCTTTTGGATTTGGTGATAGGTTTTTTTTACTCTACTCTGAACATTACAGTTTTACAGAATGTTAAGAGCTTAGAAAATACTGAACTATTTTGTTCCTATGGATTACTAAGTGTGCATCAAAGAAAGCTGAGTGGATTCCTAGGCTTTAAATCTGGTTGCTTTTTTGTATTGTGAAAGTCTTAGATCTTCAGTAACAGCTAATAATTTGTTAATCTACCTTTCTCCAAGGTAGCTATTCATTAATAAGAAAAGTGGAACTAAAAAGGTGACGTGTTATGTACTATATTAATGTTTACTTCCTGTTTGATAGTTTAAAGATGAAGCTGTCAGATAGCAGACAATGTTACTGAAGTCTATTACCTGGCTGTTGTGATGACCGTGCTCTATCTGAGACTGTTTACTTTGAATGATACTTTCAGTTTATTCAGGTGTAGTGAAGTATGATCTAGATTCCCGGAATGGCTGCTTTACATATTATAAAAGTAGATTGTTAGAAATTCTGATTTTTCAATTTAAAAAAAAAAAGAAAGGAGAGAGAGACTGCATTATATAAATTCATAAAATTTTAATGTTGCATTCAGTTAGACAATTGATCATCATTCAAAACAACTTTCTTATGCCAGTTCTCTAAAATACAATATTATTCTACTAGGTTTGAACCAATATCTTCCACTTTCTCACTCCCTCCTCAAATTTTGTTGCAAAATGGAAGTTGCATGACCTGCTCATGGTGAATCAGATCAGCACCCAGCTAAAATGGTCTGAAGGAGAGAGTGTCAGGACAGTGTGAGTGGGATGCTGTTAGATATGAGCAAATAGGAAACCTGAGAAAGAAGAGTGAACGTAATCAGAGGAATAGAGACCATTAGATTCTGAATTGGGCAGTTGGAGCCACACTTGATCATTCTCCATGAGATCAATGACAGCACTGCCAGAAGCCTGGTCAAGGTATCCTTTCATGTACTCATCATAAGTGTACATGATTGGGGAACCATTTTTGTAGAGTGCAACCCAAACATTTGTTCCTTTTGCATGTACATGGTAGGAGAAATAGTACAGTCCAGGGATCCTGCAGGTGAAGATTCCTGTTCTGGGGTCATAATGTTGCTGCCTATTGTACAAGATCTTGTCAAATTTTATGGGGACTGTTGCTGCAGGGTAGGCTTTTGAGAGGATGACACTGAAAGCAGACACTGGCATCTCTGTAAGAGCTTGGTTTACTCCTCCTGCTTTAACATAGCTGTCGGGCATCTGTGGGATTACAGCTTGGCCAGGGGGACCAGGAGGACCTGGGGGGCCTGGCAAACCAGGCTCTCCATTGTTGCCTTTAGGCCCAGGGGGTCCAGGTGGTCCCATGGGTCCGTTCAAGCCTTTCGTAGCAATACCTGCTGGGCCTGGCAATCCTGGTGCTCCTGGCTCACCTTTTGCACCAGGGGCTCCTGGCAGGCCAGGGGGGCCGATGGGGCCTCTGGTGCCAGGTATTCCTGAAGGTCCCCTGGGGCCTGGCTCACCGTTGATCCCTGGCACTCCTTTAGCTCCTTGTGGACCCGTTGGACCAGGCAAGCCGGGTAGCCCAGCATGGCCAGTGTCGCCTTTCGGACCTGGGAAACCTGGGTGTCCCTTAGGACCAGCAAGACCCTGCTCGCCTGGGTATCCTGGTTTTCCCTCTAATCCCGGTAGACCTCGTTCGCCCTTGGCTCCTGGGAATCCTGGGGGGCCTGCAGGGCCCATGTCTCCTTTGGGTCCGGGTAGGCCGTTCTCACCGGGCAAGCCTTTGAGTCCTTGGGGGCCCATGTTTCCTGGTGGCCCAGCAGGTCCTGGTTCTCCTGGCACGCCAGCTGGGCCTTGGTCTCCTTTGTGTCCTGGAAGGCCAGGAGAACCTTCAGGCCCTCTGTGTCCCTTCATCCCTGGTAATCCTGGCTTTCCGAATCCTGGAAGACCTGGGGATCCAGGCAAGCCTGCAGGTCCGGGCTGTCCCTTGGCTCCGGGGATGCCTGCTGCACCTGGGGGTCCCATTGGCCCAGGCTTGCCAACGATGGCTTCTCCGGGTTCTCCGGGGGGACCCTGGGGACCTGGGGTACCAGCTGCTCCGGGTGCACCAGGTAAACCCCTGTCACCTTTCAGACCTGGCTGACCTGGAAGACCATTTTCACCAGGCTTCCCCACCCCGGCGGGCCCGGGGAGGCCACGGGGCCCCTGCGGGCCTGGCAGACCCCTGCTACCCGGGCGGCCTGGAATGCCGAACCCGTTTTCTCCCTTTTGTCCATTTATACCAGGGATACCTGGCTCTCCCTTCTCGCCTGGGAGGCCCCTTGGCCCTTGAGCTCCTGGAGGGCCTTGTGGTCCTGGCTTGCCAGGAACAGTCAGTCCTGCGGGGCCGGGAATGCCGGGGGGTCCTTGTGGCCCTCTTGCACCTGGGAGCCCAATAGGTCCAGCTTCTCCTTTCTCACCATTTAGTCCTCTCTCTCCTGGCTTTCCTGGTAGACCTGGCAAGCCTGGTTTTCCAACCGCAGAGAATCCAGGTGGTCCTGGGGGACCAGGAGGGCCTTGGGGACCAGGACTTCCAAACCCTGGTTTTCCTGCAGGACCTGGTTGTCCTCTTGGTCCAACAGGGCCTGGGGGACCAGGGGGTCCTTGTTCACCCCTTATCTGCACACCTGTGAGAGAGAGGAAACCAGGTCAACCAGGGCAGCTATAACAGAATTGCAGGCTTGTAGCATGATGGTGAATTGCATGAAGGGTTAACTTGAACCTCATAGAAGTCAAGTTTCTAATACTGTATTTGGTCACTGAGAAGCTGATGTTCAAAGCAAAAGTGTCTAAGAACTCGTATATGAATAAGTAACAAGTGCAAATGTGTTAAGAGTTGTGTTGTGAGCTATAAGACCTCTAGAAATTTTTTTTGTTTCAATATGTATAGGGTCATCAGAGAGTTTAAAAGACGCTGTGCAAGTAGATGCAAACTATTACAAAAAACCCCATGTAACTAATTGAGCACGTAATCAGACTTGCATCTTGATAAACAGAACCAGAGAAAGCTTCCTGTGCAAGTGTAGCTACTTTTCTGAAATTACTTGGTGCTCCATTTAAGTAATGAGATTTTTGGTCTTTTCTCTCCCGTTTCCAAAAGCGGGCCATGGATCTGATTTTTTTGGTAAACATATGAATGTTACATTTTCAAATACTGTCTTAAAGATTTTTGTTTGTCATAAAAATTTCACACAGTGGTGGCAAGGTCTCAACTGATAATACCTCTTACTGCAGTCAGAATTACAGCTTTATTTTTTAAATAATGCTTCATTTTCTTAGTTATCAAAACAGCAGGTGGAGCCACTTAACCAAATGTCACACATAGAGGAATAAACAAACAAGTTCACTGCTTAGTTTTCTGTGCACTTTGGGGAGTTTGCAGCTTCATATTGGAATTGCGATGCTGATTTCTAGGACATTGCAGATAAGGTTAATGTGGATATTGTGAAACTACTTCAGTAGTTTGCAGCAACTGGCAGCATTATAGAATGAAATACCATACCTATGATGAATGTTAATTTAAGAAGTAATTTTAAAAACAAAAACTGTGGGATATAGGAATAGCCTGGATTCTGTTTTTTATAATGGCAACATATTCTGTTTGATGGTTATCTAAAAAAGATTGATATTTGTTCAGCAAATTGATCAGTTAAAATTTGCATTTCGGTCTCTTACAAAAAGAGCTGTGTGTTTTTGTGTATATATATGCAATGAGTATTCTGCTGTCTCTTAGATAATAAGGTTCTTTTTCAATCTGTGGCTAGGCTTGGTGAATGAAAAATGAGATGAAGGAAAAAAACTACTCTTGTACATGTTGTATCTTAACAAATAACAGAGATGTGCATATGAAATACATTTTATATTTTTTTAATTGGATCTGCAAGATTGCTTTCTTCCTGTATTGTCAGGGAAATTGTTTTTATCTACCGAGTGTAAAGAGTGCATTTTCTTTTTTGCTGTTGTGTAAAATCAGCACAGATGTGTATCTCCTTATTTTGCATACCTTCCTACCTTATCCTCCTTAAAGCAATGAAAAGGAAAATAGTTGTTAAAATCCTACACATAGAAAGAAAGCAATGTCTGTGATTTATTGACAAACTGAAAATACAAACACACATCCTTCTCAGCTGCAAAGGAGGTTGTGGAATCTGTGGGTTCCTGTGACAAGTCTGGTGCAGTCTTTAGTATTTTACTGATGTTGTTGGATTTCTTACTACCAAACTCCTAGATTCAGTAGGGTGCAATTGTAAGTTGGTTTTCTTGTCGTATAAGAGACATAAGATATGGCAAATTTTAAGAACTATGTCATATGACAAATCAATTTGGGAAAGGCTTAAGCCTGTCAGAATTAACGTATACCCTGCAGCAGACATGGTGTGTGAATGTTCTTTACACATTTTCTATTCATCACAGATAATAGAGCTGCCATCAGAGAAACCAGCTTACTGAACTGGAGGACTCAGAATTTATTCCATAGGTTCTATTTATGGATAGAACTTCAAAAACTGTATCTTCACACCAGAGAACACAGGCAGGTCAGATCAAAGCCTCAATACAAATACCTAAACAGGTTCCTGAGCTAATGCTGTTTGAGTTGTACAGCATTAGAGGAAAAAATACAAATAGGTTTTTATGTCAACTGCATCAAATCCACAACAAAGCATTTATGTGGATACTTTAGCAGAAAACAACAGTGACCCCAGCCAGATCTGCTCTTTCATAACCATAATTCAAGGAACTATGTCCAGGCCTACCAAATGTGTTTTGTTCTTTAGCAGTCAGAGTGAATTTATTTCTGCAGGAGGGCAATGTTCGTTTCATTGCATTTGATCTTTTTTATATATATTTTTTTTTTTTTTTTGCATATATATATTTGCATCAGACTTTAGCTTCAGAGTGCTTCTCTTTCTTGCTTTTCACCACATTTAGATGCACCTTCATATCAGTCCTAGGTTCACAAAGTGGTGGGTGCTGGCTTTTTAGATAAGATGCTAAAGGCTTTGTCAGTGTTCATATTATTATACAGATTTTCTGTGAGGAGCTATATTGTTTAAAAGTTGTACTGCTTTTAGATTAAAATGTCTGGTAATTGTGCTGTCTAAAGACAACGGTAAGTCTTCTGAGGAAAGGACAGCTGAACACATTAATGAAGTAGGATTTTTACCAGGAAAATTCAAGTAGTTGCTGGCTGCTCTTTTATATGTCTTGGCAGATATCCTGATGCAAAATTCATTTATGTTCTCTGAGTGCAGTAAAATCCTACTTATGTATTGAATTAATTACGAAGACTTTAGCATAGCCTGCAATAGTGGCTTATTTAAGCATTGATGAACAGTCAGACTTGATTCAATGATGATTTTCAACTAGGACTTTTCAAAGATTTCAAGCTGAAGAGCTACTGGTTTGAAAATTATGTCCTGGTATATTGAAAAACTGATGACACTAAATACTTAGAGAAAAGGAGAGTATATTCTGACTGGAGAGCTGTCAAGAACAAGATTCTTAAAACTTAAAAAAAAAAAAATCACCAAATCAAATGAAGCTTTAATAGGGTTTAATTGCCAACAGAAATTGTATAATCTATTACATGTTGTCCCAAGTCACAAGTTTGGGCCTAAACTGAAATTTTGGTTCCAGGCTGCTTCAATGTTTGGTGGCCAAATAGGAAAAGTAAGCTATGATGAAAAACCTGCCATATGCTACTTCAGCTACCTGCATATGGAAGAACTCACGAGACAATACAGTTAGATGAATTTGGTTCTGTAGTCTCCTGTTTTATTCTTCCGTGATCATCTCAGACTAGAAGTGATATTCTCTAACAGTCTGCCCTCTTTAAACTCTTCTAAAAACCCTCTATAGGATGCTTATTTTCCAGGCTAGAAGAACAGCAGTGGTTTTCCAGTCCTCCATTTTCATGCTTATTCCCCAAATGAAGATTTGTCAAGCAATTTTGAATGACTGGACTCCCATGTCTGTAAAACTGTAGGCTGTTCCTGCTTTGAATGTCTAGTATATAGTCTTTATTACCCTTCATAAATAGACAGCATTTTGCACATCTCACATGTGAATCTATTTTCATTCTAAATATGAAGATTCATGCAAATTAGATTCTGTGTTAATGTATGAAATGAAACCTTAGTTCAGGATAATTCATTTCCCTTTTCACCGTGTTTTCTGTCTACCCTTCTCCGTCCTTAAAAAATAATATAAATATGTGAATGATTCTGAATAAAGTCAAGAGAAAACACCATGAAAAGTTAATGAAGGGAGAGGGAGGAAACCCCGTGGGAGTTCCAGTTAGTAGGTCCTCAGAGTAGCTGTTTATGTACATATACCTAAATTCAATCTGAGAGTGCTGGTAGGGTTCCAAAAAGCCCTTGTGCTGAAGGCAAGGGATGAAACTGTGATGATACTTTGGTACAGCCCAGAAGAACAGTTTGGGGGGTGAGTTTCCCAGCCATGCTGCTCTCACTTGACTCTTACTGCAGAGTGTTCTTGGAGCACGTGGGCTGGAGCTGGTTGGGGTGAGATGAGGGTGCATCTTGGGACTCAATGTGTACTCGTCATGAGCATCCAGTCCATAGGATCAGATTAGGGCTATTCTAAAACGAAACCTCCTAAATGAAGGTAATGTGGATGCTGCATTTGAGCAGCAACTATTCTGCTCTCCAGATCTATTTCTGTTATGCTACCCTATTTTCTAATGCAGATGCAGCCTAAAATGTTCCTTCTCTGGTGAAGAGAAGCTGCAAATCCTGTCTTCTGCATCCCTTACTTGGTTTCCTCATTTCTGCCCAAGTTTGCTTATCACAGCTAAAAGTATATGGGATACAGAAAAACTGAAAGCTATTCTGAATAGCCTGTTGATGTCTGAAAGAAAACAATATTTTTTCGGGGGGCTGGGAGGGAAGGGGATGTTTATGAGGAAGATTCAGTTCTCTTAATTGTAGTGGTGATAATTTTGAATAGAGAGTACTGATAAGCCTTTTGGGGACAATTCATAAATAAAACCAGCACCTAGGAAGTTGAAGAGTTTTGATTTCAAGGTTTTAAAAAAAAGCTTTGGCCTAACTGTGGAAAAACAGAACAACTCACAGTTTCAAACACTAAGTACAGCCACACATTTGGCTTAAAAGGACAGAGGGGATACCCAGAAATAAAATGTCACTATGTTTAGCATTGCAATTATATAGTGCATATACAATCTGCCTATACAGTAAGAGTGATTTATGAAATGAGAACTTCTGATAATAGAGCTAAAATTGTTATATTACTATGAAATTAGTCTGATAATGAAAGTATAGGCTTAAATCACACATGAAAAAAAACTATGTAGCGGTCTAGGTCATACTTTTATGATTATATATCAATCTATTTTTCATTTCTAAACTTACATATGGCCAAATGAAGACCTGTTTATCAGATATATGCTTAAATTCACACCTAATGTCTGTTTTGAGTAGAGACAACATGACAGAATATGTAAAAGTTCTTTCTGAATATTGTAGATGACAGGTCTGTTGTTAGAAACCCCAGTATTCAATAAATTTGAGGATAATTAGCATGTTGTACATAATTATGTATACAATCATGTTGTATTATTCCCACTACTGAAGATCAGATCTGTAGCTGTGATATATATGCTTTCAGTGATTATTGTGGAAAAAAAAAAATAAATTTATATATATATATATATATGTCTGTGGCAAGGGTGCATCTTTGTAAATAGGGAGCAACTGCCAGAGCCACTGCCAGTTTCTTCTGCAGTGATGACATTATTTTAATAAACCTAAACTGCTAGTGAAAGTTGAATACCAATAGTATAAACAAAGAGCTTTTGTTCATGTGTCGACCCACTAGGAACAATTGTGTTAGTTTATTATCAAAAAATAGTAAACTTACCTTGACTCTTTACGTTGAATGGTAGAAAAGGTGGCCCCTTGATGCTGGATTGTTTCTGGTATCTCTCAGAAAAATATCCATCACTACCATGGACAATGTTCAGACAAAACAGCAGCAGTAAGGATATTTGTAAATGCATGTTTCCCAATCCGTTCTGTGCTAGAAAGGAGAGAAAAAGTTTGTTATAAAGAAAAGCTGTTCTGTTCTGTTTCTTGTGCATGAATAAATCTGTTTTCCAAAAGTATTGGTATTTAACATTTTGTACTTAGTTCCTCCTGCTTTCACTAGTTATGAAAAAATCCTCTAAGAAAAAGGAAATCATTATTACTAGCACTTTGAATGATAGAGCTCTGGTATAGATAGGTTAGAGGCAATAGTCTCACTCTTAGGGAAATAAGAAAATAAGGAAAATAAGTGGATGCCAGCCTATTTAAAACCACTGTCTTCAGAAACAGTGATTATTTTCCTGTTTATACTAGGGCTCCAAAAGTAAGTTCAGGAGTTGCATGTATCAAAACTCCTGAAATGAAGTTTTCAGTGGGAAGACATAGACACTCTACCACAACCTTATTGCCTCTTTCTAATGCTGTAGCAAATGAAGAACAAAGTCCTGGCTCCTTCAGCATCAGTGGCAAAAATCTCATGCTGCCTTGCTTGAAATCGGGCTTTTATCTGTAGCCTTTCAAATTGCCCCAGTGGCAGTAAGGATGCTGTCACTGGCTTTTAAATATCACCCCCTTCCCTTCCCAACCAGAAAACATGCATCCTATAGAAGTTACCTTCAAAACCAAAGAGAATGAGATTGTGATGTACCAGAAGTGTTGTGGAGCTCCAATGCAGAGTAGTAGAGCAGTGAATCTTCCTCTAATGAGGAGTTCTTCTGCCACTGAGTGAGCAGAAGCTGATGATTTCAAGTGTCACCCTTGAGTATTTATACGATTTTCTCCCTAGGTGGGTGACTGCTGGGCATAAGCTCCTCCCCAAAAATTAGTAAGCAGTAATTATCCGTGTGTATATGTGTGTTTTTTAGGGGTGGGGGAAGCTATTTTGGGTAGTCATCCTAGATCCTGTTGAGTGTGTTTTGTTTTTTTTCTTCTTCCCTCAGATTTCTTATTGTTGATGAAAATGTATTGCTCATAGTTAGTATTTTCTAAAATTTTACAGCCCCTCTGTTTCTTTAACTGAGAAAGGTAACATTGGAAAATTATCATGAACTTGTAAGGTTAGTAATACTAAGTTCTTCATTTGGATTTCTCTGTAATTGTTTTAAGGAAAGAACTACACATTTTGCACTTTGAGCTGTTACTTCCAGGAGTAACCCCACTAAAGTCTGTAGAGATGACTTGTAATTTTTGTTGGGATATGAATGAATAACTTAAAATCAATTAAGATGTTAATAAGGGAGTTGTATGAGAACCTGAAGGTTACACTGTGAACTCCTAAACCAATAACTGCTTACTATTTCTAGACTTGTGTTTTGATGCTGGAGGTACAGTACTACTTATATGATGTAATCTGCAAGTGATGTTTCTGTATTATGAACTCTGGAACTGCAAGCTTGAATTACATAATGAGAACATAATTATGTCTAGTTGTAACAAATGTATTGAAATCCATATTACTTAAATTTGCAAGTATTATACAGCCAGATGTTTGGAGCTGGTAGAGCTTTTCTGCCCCCAGCAATTGACTTTTTTTAAGGTTTGTTCAGTCAAATGCACTTATTGCTGTACTTTTACTAGATGCATGGTTTTTTTCCTAAAAAATAGTCTCAGTTTAGTGAATTTAATCTACTGCTGTTTTACTGTTGGTAGATCAAACTTTGCAGCTTATCTCTTTTTCTTCGGATTATAAACTGGTTTTAGGTGTTAAAGTCTGTTAAGGTAATCTTCCTTAATATACTGTATCCACACAGTGACTTTTTTCTTTTAATAAATAATGGAGTCTTACGGTGTTTCGGCATCATTTTGATTAGTGTTCAGTACTAAATAGGCAGTAATTTTCAGTCTTGAATTATTTGTGACTCCGAAGGGCAAAATAAGAGAGAAGAAACAAACCTTTCTCATTTAGGATGAATCTGTAGAACTAAATATTTAGTGCACTTTGCTTTTATCAAACATTCTTAGCAAAAATACCTACCTATAAATTGTGTATTAAAACTCCTTTGCCAATTGCAGGCCTCTTTCACGTTGTTACATGGTATTTAGTGTTGTAGGAGTTAGATTTTTGGATGTATCTGAAATTTTGTTTCCTTTACACTAAACATTAGTGGAAAAACAAAGATAAATGATGTCTGTGTTACTAAAGGAAGCTGAGTGTGTGCTACAAGTTAGTGTCCTGGTGAAGTGAGAATGTATTTATTTTTCAAGTTAACTTATGCCATTTGCAGAAGCTGCTTGGGGAGCCTTTTGGTGAGGTACAAGCAGTATCTGTGCAGAAGCACATGTATTCACCCATATCCTAGTACCAATTGTAGAAATACTGTAATCAGGCAAGGGTACTAGCAAGTTATATTATAGGAATACTAATAAATAACATGTGTTACTGTGAGTTTTCATGCATGGTAGGTACAGAAGGGACACCTGTTACTGTTCCAGCCAAAAGACTGAGCTGGTGGCCCTGAACTGTGTGGCTATCCTATGGAATGACAGGTTAACGTGGGCTGAATTTTACCTGCTTTGTGTCTTTGTTTAATTCCACACTCTTCAAGTAACAACTTTTTTGGCTTTTATGTATTATGGCAAATATCCTAGAACACAGGTTACTGTACTGAAAGAGACCAATGGACCATCAAGTCTGTTCTGCTTACAATTGTGCTAATACCTTTGCTTACTAGAGGGCTGTACTAATGTTGTGATTTAAAGACTGCTGCAATCATTTATTTAACAGATTGTCGACCAGTTCTTTTCTTCTATTCTTCTTCCTAGCCATCCTCTAAACAACACCACGTTCCATTTTTTGTAAATAAACTCTTTCTACTTGCAGAGGTCTTCAGTATGAAGCCTGCTTTCCCCACTAAGATTGCATGTCCAATCTGGTCACAGGCTTTCAGAGAATGTTTGCATGTCTGAGATGACATTTCTTCTCCCCCTATGTGCATTCAGTTCTTCTTAATCTTTTTAAGAAGAAAGCTTTGTCCTCAGGTTGTTTGTGTAACTTTTCAAGGTACTTAATTTAAAAATTATTTTCTATAAATTCAAATGAGAATCCAGTGATCCACTTTTGACAGAGGCAGAAATGTATGGGAATAGAATTGATTTCCTTCTTGAAGAAATACAACTCCAGCTCCTTTTTTTGGTTCACATAAATCTAAAAATAGCTTTTGATTTTAAAACGTTTAAATATACAGCCCTTAGTGGGAAGTGTGGTTGTTGCTAATTTGACAATATTTGGATAAGAAAGTTAAGAACAGCAGGCAACAGTTTTATGCACACACAGTTTCGTGCTAATTTCTAGCCTAATTCATAAATACTCCCAAAGCAGGCACACTGCTGGTACAAAAGCACCAATAATGTACACTGATATTTGCCCAGCAGCCTCGGTTCCTCCTTGGCTTCTTCTGGGCAGGAAGGTGAATAATCTGTGTGTGTCTCTGTGTAAATAGGGATGATTGTGGGGTCAAAACATATATACAGGCAAGCCCCTTGTCCTTGTGTTTGACCTGAGCTCCGCCCTATTGTGCTGTCTTATGCCGCTGCTTTGGTTTGAGGTTTTGTTTTTTGCGGGTATGGGAAATTGAGGTAGAATTGGAATTCACTGCTTTCGTATGTTTTCCTTGTTGCTGTGGATATGCATATGAAAGGTAGGCTTCGGTATATATTTGCATGTGTAAAAATACATGCAGCAGACATACCTGTGTATACCTATTTACAGTAACAGCACATTTTAAACAAGAGGTTATTTGCTCACCTCTTTTCAAAACAGAAACATTTAGATACTTTTGTTTTATAGTTATGCATTTAGAAAGTCTTTTTTGCTTACAAATGAAGGTGTCTTCATTCCCTCCTGCTCCCCCTGTCCCATTACTATAATATTCAGGAATAACATTTGATCCATTGCACCACTCCAGAACTTGCTTTTTAGTTATGTGTTGGCTGCTTCTCTCCATGGCAGTGTAATAGCTTAAGTCCTAAGCTTAACTGCAATGAAAACACTCTAAAATACAGTTTCTCTGGACCACATGAAGTAGGTACTGGAATCAGAGTCTTTAATGCCATTCGCGGCAGTCTGCAGTGTTTTGTCATATTTGCTGACTGCATGTTCAGTTTGTTTTTGAATGTTGTTAGAAAGCAGGCACTCCACATGCATTCCAAAACCCCCTATTGCTGCAGTCTCTTACTCCCACAGAGTCAGTGAAAACACACGCATAAATAACATGGAAATGACACCATGATTTGGGAAATTGGAACTAGTTTTCACCACAATTCTGAAAGCTACTCACAAAGTGACTTGAATGAGTCCCACAATAAGCAACTACTGTGAGGAAGAAGTGTGGAACACCTTAATTAAGCATAAATAATAATAAAGCCAGCAACTTCCCTGTCACATATGCCATCCCCACTCTCACCTCCCAGCCCTTAAAAAAAGGAAAGAGAAGAAGCAAAACTCTGAGGAATGCTGGGCTAAGCCCTTGCAGTAGTTGGGAACTGGCTAAATATGTTCCCACTGCTGAGGATTTTCAGTGTAAATATGCTTAGATTTACTGTTTTCATTTAGAGTACATGATCTTGTTTTTTGCACCATCTGAGCATAAAACGTGTGTAGTATCAAAGAACTGTGAGTTATTTGAAAGTAATAATTCACAGCTGTAACTCAATTTCTGTTATTTTTAATAATTAGCTTTTAGTCTTAATCCTGATTTTTTTTTTTTTTTTTTTTTTTTTTTTTTTTTTTAGTTATGTTATAATAGCCAAGGAACCTTGAGGGGTTGTTTACTCCTTTTGTTTGGCTGGGTAATCTCAGCTGTGAAGAGGCAAGACTCTGATGGAAGATTTTTTCCTGTAGTTTAAAAAGAAGTCTGAAAAATTTGAGTAACTTTTTGTTGATGACATAAAATCTCAACGCTGTTAAGAGGACACAATTATTTTGCCACTTCCGGTTCAGTATCTGTGACTAGTGCTTCCTGGTGTTCTCGGTTCCAATTTTGTTACCTGCCTTAAGCAAACTTTGAAGGCCCTACCCTAGCCTGTTTTCTTCTGTTAAAGGATACTCTAACAGCTTGTAGCACCACCTCTGGTGAAGAAATTCTCCAGTCTCCAATTTTAAGTTCTTCGAGAGAGGCATTCTAGGAGTTACTAAGTGTGAGTTTGAAAACCTGCCATGAAATTAAAGTAGTGGGTTTCCTAGTTTGTGGTGCGCTTTATGACACTCTGGAAACTCCTAAATCATCTCACCTCCATGGTTTAAAACCATCCTCTCTCCCTTTCTATCACACAACGCTGAGGAATGTTTGCGCACTCCGCGATAGCAGCCGGGTGAGCTCTCAATGGGAGTGCAGGGGAACAGAGTGTTCCACTGTACCTCTGTGGGGAAAACTAACATGGGGTTTTTCAGCTTCTTACTGCTCACAGTCAAATGCATCCAAAGAAATAGGAAGCAGGAAAATTTGTGAGTTCAATAGCTGTGGGAAATCTGGGGGTTTTTGTTTTGTTTTCATTGTTGTTTCTTTGTTTTGTAATTATTGTTGTGTTGTATTTACATGGAGGGTATTTTCTGTTCCAACACTAGCCACTTGGGCTGCATGGGACTGCAAAACATCTTAGTGAAGAAAACGTTTACTTTGCCAATTGCAAAATAAATAAGATTTCTTTTGAGTTTCAGAATGCATGTCATCTTTTGTAATTAATAGATGCTTCTTGAGGTAATCCGCGGGGCTATGCAGTCCCATTCATATTCATACTTTGTGATACAATAAACAATTCTCTCTACAAACAAACTGTGTTACTCCTACAGTCCTGTATTAGTCTTTTTATAGATTTAGAGCCCTTGTACTGCTAACATTTGTAATTGTGGTTGAATAAATGACCTACTTTCAAGTAGTAATGGAAAGATGGTCTGTATTTATTCTGGCACTGCAAAACTGACTGACCGCTGGCCAGTTTGTTCTGTTCAGCTCAGGTAACTGTTGATCACAAGAGTTCTATTTAGTATAGCAGTATATTTAAATAGATGACACCCAGTTAAATATTTACAGTTGTATTCTGACTAAGTTAACTTGCAGAGGCACTTAATAACCATGCTGAAATCTCAGGAAAAGATGTATTCCACATAGGTTATAGAGAAAGCTTTGAGGCTGATGTGAATGTCTGATTATACATTCCTCAGATAGCATTATTGATGAATGCTTTTTAACAATAATATGTTGTTTGTGGCCCCATTTCATTATGCTTTTATAAAGATAAGGTAATCTTCACCCATCTTAGAGAATTTATGATACTAGAGTAAAACATACCAAACAGAAGTACTGGTGTTAGGAAAGATGTTTTCCAGTACCTTGGGTATGCTGCTGGCCTGACCTCATTCCTTTCTCTTTTTTTTTTTTCCTTCTTCCCCTGCCTCTGAAAATAAAAAGAAGAAATATTGATCAAATGAATGCATTAATTTGAAACTCATATCAGTTGTGTGGCTCTAAATGAAAACGAAGCAGTTTTCAAGATATTGAAAACACAAAGCCATTTTTATATATTGATATTCGTTCTTCCTCTCACAAATGCGTATCTGAGTAAGTAGTGTAAATGTTTATATATTTAAAGTTTGGATTTTCACTACTTTTGGTTAAAAATTTAAACATGGAGGTTATGGCAAGACTTGTGTCTTTATGATGGAGGAGAACAGAAATGTCCAGGTAACTTTGTGCACAATTTAAGAAAAAAAAAAAATCATATGGCCTGACCACTGAAGATCCTAAGCAAATACAAAAATTTGACTTCAGATTTTTAGGAGAGGGTTCCACAAAACTGTTTCTGGAGCTGCTTAAATGTAACCAAGTAAAGAGGTTTCCAGTTCCTTTTGCCTCAAATTGCTCACTTTCAGCCTTCTGCATGATCTTGACTGCACTCTCAGTTGTATCAGTACAATAGTTTATGAAGCTTTTCTGTAAGCTGAGTTAGTAAGAAAATTGTTTGGACTAAAATGCAATCATACTTTCCTGGGAGTAATGGAAGGAGGGAGGCTTGTTTTCTATGAGTCCAGATCATTTCAGAGGATGTGTTAAATGATTTTGAAACACTCGAAATATATAATTGGTCTTTAAAGATTACTGCAAGTAGTCTTTTTTTTTTTTAGTAAGTTCCTGAGGTTCTGGTTCAAAAACCTTATAGTAACAGCAGAAAGAGCCTTCATATAAAAATGCTAGATAGTCATTTTCCTGAGATGAAGCAGGGTTATTTTTCTTTTCTTTAATTCATGTTCTATTTTTCTCTTGTATTAATGCATTTAACACCTTGTTCTCTGTGCCTGCTGGAGTTGAGGTTTCTTTCAGACTCCTCTGGACCACAGTGAATAAAGTAGAAACCATTGTAAGAGAAGGGTGGGAACCACCCCTACTTTCCCAAGGGTGAAAAAGTTCAAGCGGTTCCTCAAGTGTTACTTAATTAGGAGAATCCTCCGAATAGTTGGTGAAAAATAGTTGTAACAGCTGCTGTCTCAAGGCGTACCCACTGGAGCAGGTAGTCAGCCTGCTGAATAGTCTCGTTCATTGACCTTACTACCTGCTGTGGTTTGGAAAATTGGCAGAGAGTTGTTTTTAAACTTTCATGTTTAAAAACAGGTGCCAAAGGTGGTGGTGGTAGGGGAAATCCAGACTTGTACAGCCAGAACAAATAAAAGTTGTCTGAGTTCACTTTAAAAATGAGAGATTTGTTTGGCTTTTATAAGTCTGGCATTTTAAGTATTGCTGATTCCTTTTCATTTATTTAAATTGAAACTTAGGAAAGTTCTGTTGATGAGTGCATATAAACTTTCTATACTCCCTCTCCCTTATGCAAAATAAACTTTAATCTATGCAGCCTAATTGTTTGTGATGATTACTAATAGGACTGGTTTTAGTTTCACTAAGCTGAGACTGGATTTTTACAAGCATTAGATTGTCATAAGGGAGAGTCATAGTTACCTGCTCGTAATAAAGTGCTAATGAAGTGGCTGCTTTTATTATTACTGAAAATGCGTCAGGGCTGCAAAATTTTATAGGTGACACCATGTCAATGTCTTCTGCATTTCAATATGAAGAATTTTAAAGTACTGTAACCAGTAGGCTCTCACATTTGAAGATTTGAGGATTGAAAGATAGTTACATAAAAGTGGTTCATATGTGGAGCAGGTAAATACATTCCAAACTACAGGAACAAAAAATTATCCAGATAGGAGGGAAGGATCGGGACTACTAAACTCATGACAATCAACCTGACCAAACTGCCAGCTTGTTTCCAATGGTCATACTACTGACCCTGCCGGTGCTGTGGTAAATGCTGGAAAAAGAAAACTGAAAATTGAACTCCTGCTAGATGACTTCTGTACCCATTGATGGTGAGATGTAAGCAAGGATCTCCATGGAGTTAACAGATAGGAGTCTGATGTATTTCTGATGCATGCAGAACTTTGCAAGCAGAAATTAAGTGCTTGAGGTTTTGAGCATGTTGCTTTTGGATTTAGGTGCGCACATTCCACTGAAGCCATTAAAACTTTCTGGACATTGACAGTAAATTGACTGTACCTTTGACTTCATAATTGTCACAACTTTTTTTGATTTTCTGACATGTTGATATTGCTGCAGGTCTGGAGTGGAAGAAGTCTTCCACAAATCTGCAATAACCAGGATAAAAAGTTAGGATCTTGAAATGGGGGTGAGCAAGAGTGTCAGATATGATAGGAAATGGGATGTGGAGGGAGTCAGTTATCTGTGTCACGTAGTCTGGATTGTGATGTGGAGTCTGAATTTTATGGTTATCTCATGCAACGTCTTCCTTGAGAAATTTGTGTAGAACCTGTGGGTTTCTTTAGTAACAAAAGAAGAGGAGGGTGGACACTGCTGCTCCTGGGGCTCCACTTCTGCTTAGCCATCCTTGACTATTTTCTGATCAAACTTTCATGAAATGGGGAAGACCTCTGGGCAGTTCACCGTACTAGGTGAATGTAAGCCTATGTAATATGGAAATTCAAGAGGAAAAAATAAAGGTGTTTGGGTGCAGCTGAGCTAAATATTAAACCATCTTAAATGTCAGTGCCTTAACCTGTGCCTGAACCCATCCTCTCTGGCTGTGTGCAGGCTCTTAGACCTTAGTGCTGAAAAGCTGAAGCAGTTTTACCTTACTTAGCAGCCTGGATGCAACCTGTGCTGAGCTGCTACAAAACCAGAGGGAAAGGCAGAGTAAATGCGTTGTGGTCAGCTGGCACTGTGCTCCAAGCTGTTGTAAGAAGGAGCAATCTTCATCTACGAGTAGCTTGTGATTGTCTACTGTGTGTTTGCATCTTAGGCATACTTATGGGTATGTTCATTTTGCTATGTATTATACTGTTTTGACTGAGGTTTTTCATTGTAGTTTGAATATAAAACTGCTATAGTTTTATTTCATTTTATTTTTGCTACTAAATGGATTTAGTGGGTCTTTACAGCACTTGAAAGTCAACTTTAGAAAAACCTTTGGCAAAGGAAGTCTGTTGTCCAAATTCGCATCACTTCTGTGTTTCCAATTAGAGCTTTAAAAAGGTTATTTTTTTGAATGTATTTTGGCTGGCTGGGGAACATAATCATTGCAGCTGTAGCATTGAAATACAAGGGAATGAGACTTGATCAAGATCTGTAGTGAACATCTACTCCAAGTGTGTTGGACTTGTCTATGGTTTCACCTCGGACAGAAATTAAGAGGAATGTAACTCAAACAAGTGGCTGTCTGCCCTGGCGCATATTCCAGACTGTTCAAATGATGCAAAGATTTGGCCACCTGCAAGCTGTAGCTCCTAGTTTGAAAGCTAGTATCACTATTTGTATGCAGAGGAAAAAAATATCATATGATGACTTGGAGGGCTTTTTAACATGTAAAAAGTAAGGGAAGATGTATGTAAACCCTGGAAGTTCTGAGACTGCTTGCCATGTTACTCTAAATTATTTTTCAACAAAAACAAGTGTGGAATCTGGGAAGCTAGGGCTAAAATGAATTCTGTTACTTGCTTGAAGTGTTTTATTCATGCTGGTTTCATGACATCATTATCATTAAGTCTGGTAGAGTCTGTTCAACATCGCCTTATTGCCATTGCATGGCTTATCTGCATTAGAAACAAGTCAAAATTCTCTTTATATTTGCAGTGTCATTCTGCATGCTAGCTGTTTTTTTTAAAGGTACTTCACATTTTTTGGATAAGTGAGAAATAGACTTCTCTGTTAGATGTAGATGCAGTAGAATCAGAAAGAATACCTATACACAGAAGATCCATCTGAAAATTGAGTAGAGGTTACAAGAATGAGATTTGCAATTTTCTTTTTGGATTGAACCTTTCATTTACCAGTTTGAAATATTTATGTATAAAGCTGAAAAAAGGAGAAAGTTTAAAGATGTTCAGAACCTAAACATAACACTGTTTGTCCATTGAAATATTAGGTCACCAAGAACATGTTAGGTCATTCAGAGAGAGCTTGTTTCAGAAAATAGACCTCCTGTGTAAGCTATAGCGAGATGTATCTGCTTACCTCCCTATTAGTACGTAGAAGTAAAATTAACATTAGTAGCATATTTTTCTCCTGGTTCCTTTTTATACCTGTCTAAATCCAGATCTTTTCTGGTATGTCCTGTGTACATAAATTGTTTTGGGTTTCAGAGCTGGATTCCACCTTGGGCTGTGCTGATGACCGCAGGATGTTTATGTGAACTGTGCTGAGCTTCTGGCAGACTCCTCTCTCCAAGGCCTTCGTGCAGTACTCTGCCCCTGAGACACTCATCCCATTTAGAACAGGTTTTTTTGTTTGTGTACCAATAGTTTGCAGGTACTTTAAGGGAAAATATATTTAGGCTAGTCGTGCAGGGAGTGTCAACACTGCTGGGAAACTGAGCACTGGCAGGAGCATGAGTGGAATTTCTTTGATATGTGAAGTAATCTCTGGACAACATTTAAAAACTACTTTATAATAGTAAAGGATAGTTTTAATACCTTTTCCAGTTTCTGTGAATCAAAAACACTAACTAAAGATAAGACAAACTTTTGCATTGATAAAGGAACATCTCTTTTACAAATTTAATGGGGGTAATGGACATGGGTTTGTCTTGTTCTTTCTAGAACTGCTTTGAAATATTTAAACTTCTGCTGGATCATCTTCTAGAATCAGAGAGAAAGACCTCACTGTAGATATTCGTATTCTCTAAGAAAACAATCTGCAGTTTCTAGAGAATTTGGTTAGAAGCTGTCACAGTGATATTATCTATGAGTCTGCCAGTTAGGGCTAAATGGGCTCATGGGAACTCAGAATCTTGGTCTTTTGAGAGGGAAAAGTCAAAAAGCAATCATAGAAGTAAAGGATCAGAATATCTATTTTGTTTGAGAATTGACTTTTGCAACTTCAAGAGTAGAGAGCAAGTTAACATTTCAATATTTTTAAACTGTCCTTCTCCTGAAAGATAGTGCAGGCAGCACAACCATCTGGCTGTTCTGATGGAAAACTGACTCCGGCTGTTTGTTCAAAGCCCTGGGAGGAGCTTCTCTCCAGAGTTGTTAGTGCTGCCCTTGGAGTCCCTCACTCCTGGGTTACCTGTAGGGCCAGTATGACACCTCAGATGCATCTGCACATCTTTTTTGTGTCTAATAGCTGTGGGCAGTTATTTTGAATACTTACATGCATACAACTGCAAAAAAAGGGATCGTTAAGAAGACTACATTTTGTGTTTGGAGTTACATTATAGCCTACAACTAAAACGTCTGCTGAAACAACATTTTTTTGCCCTCAGATATACTGTAGAGCTGTCCAAATCTCAACAGAAAACTTATTGCCAAGGTCTAATAGCATCTGGTTACCTTTAAGATTGACTGCACAGTGGCCTGTGAAGTAAAATATTCCTTTTCTTGGCAGTGGGGTCTATACTGGTTTATACAAATGTGGATCAGGCCTCTGATGTTTTTTTAAAGGATTTGTATGGCCCAAATCTTTATGTAACAAAAAAATAATTTATAAGCAGAGTCTAAGAACCTAGTTCTGAGTTTCTGCAGTCAAGCTTATGGCCCATCAAAACTCTCCCAGCTCCCTGTACCCCTACAGTGCAGCACTTCTGCATTTATGCCACGTGCCTGGAAGGCACATGAGAAGCATCTCAGGTTTCTGTTCTTGTACTTGGAGGACAAAACAGAAGTGATTATACTCTGCTACTGCCTCTTCCAAAAGAAACACGGTCTGTTGCTTTTGGGGAGTGGTCCACTAAGCAGCTGAGTGGGTGTGAGGTCTCAGGGGCTCAATGTATAGGTAGGCTCTTGGGAGCATTTACCTGCCAAACTCTAATAAGTCTTCATTGTGCAAATGCATTCCAAATTTTGTAATTATTGTATTGAATTTCGTGGCAGTGGCTGAATGGATATTTTGCATATTACACCAATATGTGGCAAATTCTAAACCTATGGAAAGAATGAAGGGCTTAAAGCTGCTTTACAAGATGAATGTACAGAACTAGGGTAGATAGAGACATTTCGTGATTCTGTGATTTATTTTTTTTTCTCCCCCCTGATATTTTTATTAAAGAATGGACAAACAGTTTTAAACTAATCTTTCTGAAAAAGCGGAAGTCTTAGGTGTAAGAAATTGGAGTTGGAATGGTGGTAATGTAGCAAAGTTTTAATTGTCTGAAAAGCTAATCCTAAGGAAACTTCCCACTAAAGATGAAGCAAAATGTGTTATAAGATCAGGTAATTATTGTAATGGTTAAACTCTTTTTCTCTTATGCTTTTACAATTGAGGGCAACAGTTTTTACTTTCAAGGACAACTACTTTCACAGTCTTTACGTGTTAAAATTGTTAGTATTAATGACATTTAATATTGTTATTAAAAGCGGTTTAATCTACAAAAACTGGTGTTGAAAGTGCTGTGTATTGGAACTAAAGTACTACAAATTAAAAATAAATCTTCATAAGGAAAAAAAAAAACACACACAAGAATACAAGTCTTTCCTATGTGTCCTTTATAACTGCATAATTAAAAGCATGATCACTTTGTATCTCTGCGTTCTCTCTCTTTACTGATATTTGCCTTCCCTTGAGAACCTCTTGCCAAATAGTTCCAAAGAGTAAAAAAGTAGTGATTTGGCAAAGTTTAAATTCTCAAGTATACTAGCTTTAGGCTTGCCATCTCTTCCCACTGGGATTTCTTCTCTTCTTCATCCCAGTCATTTATGAAGTTTGCACCTTTTAGAGATGAGTATTGCAATGTTCCTGGCTTTTTTTGAAGAATAGTGTGTTTTACTTTTGAAGTGTAAAATAAAAAAAAAGCAGCAAAGTAGTTAAGAAAGTTGTTTGGTTTTAATTCTGTTTTCCCAAGGTCTGGCATTTGTTTTCTTTTGTCTAGTACAGAATGTTTGCTCTGAATTTTAGTTATTGTCCTTCAATATGAGGATTTAGAAGTGCATTCTACATTCTCTATGTTTTGGAGCTGGTTTGTCTATTGATCTTGTGTCCTTCTATATATATCAGAATAATCTGTAGAGGACTATAAATATGGTTAGGAATACCAATACATCTTTTGGGGTGCATCCCTTGGTGAAAGGGAATTGTAAGATAGTTTTGGAAACAGGTTGATCATTACAGCATGTAAGTACGGTGAGAGGATTAGAGTTTTGAAGCTCTGCACATATGCATAAGTGGTCACTCTTTGGCTTCATCTCTCAAAGTAATCAGGATATTTAAAAATAGCCTTTTTAAAAAATTTTTGTTTCTTTTAATTTTGTTTCTGTTCTGCCCTTTGTTGCCTCCTGGATATTGTAGTTAGGCAGGTACTAAGGATTTTCATGGTTATACAGACTTCTAGCTTGTCTTAGCGCCCTCATGCCAGGAACCTTGGATGCCAGTGGCATATACATATGACCACTCCTGTTTCAATAGCAGTAAATTGATAGAATCATAGAATTGTTTTGGTAGGAAGAGACCCACAGGATCATAAAATCTAACCATAACTTAACTCTAGCACTAAACCATGTCCGTAAGAACCTAATCTGTACACCTGTTAAACACCTCCAGGGATGGTGACTCCAACCACTTCCCTGGGCAGCCAGTTCCAATGCCTAGCAGCCCTTTCTGTGAATAATTTTTTTCCTAATATCCAATCTAAACCTCCCCTGGTGCAACTTGAGGCCATTTCCTCTGGTCCTATCACTTGCTACTTGGGAGAAGAGACCAACAACCTCCATGCTACCCTTTAAAAACTCCTGCCTTGTTAGGCACAACACATTTTGACTTGAGTTTTGTAGGTGCTTGAGTGCTCAAAACTGCCTCCTTTTAGGCAGTGAGAGATCTAAGCCCATGCCCCAGACAGCTTCAATCCTAAGTGGCAGAGGCAGTTTTGTGCTCTGAATACAGCTTTTATAGAGGCAACTAATTGTAGTTGTCAGATGAGGCTGGAGGTAAGATTCCAGATGCATGACTTTCTCCAGGTGGCTGACTGAGGCATTTTGCCACTCAATATACTGGCAATTATAAATCCATCCTTAAGTATCTCACTCTTCTTTGTCCATTGTTTAGTGAGCTTCAGTACTGAATGCTCTGTAATTCCTTCATCTCTTTGTATCTGGCCCTTGGTGCCCATGGATGATGAATGGCAGAACTACCCAAAAGGACTCAAACACATTTAAGTTAAACCTTCCTAAAATGCAGTTGTAAGTACCTTCATTGATGGAGGAGGATCACACAGATTACCACATTTTTATTATAGTTTGTATTTAGAACAGTTAGACACTGGAAGGTGGAGGTGTTAATTTTATTTCTTTGGACTGATGGGATGTGTTATGTTCTTTCCCTGTCTGATCCCTCTCTAAACATTCGCTTGTAGCAACTGTTTGAGACAAGATATTACGATAAGCAGATGTTTTGGATTGACCCATTTTCTCAGTGTTTCTCTTGTTCCCCAGGGATGTTTTCCTAATTCCCACGCTATAGATTGGACCAGATTGGAGGCAACTGTTCTATTCTGTTTCTGCTGAAGCTGGATCACCTTTGAAATACTGAGGGAGACAGAAGATGTTTGCATAACATCTTGTTTGTACTGCAAATTTTAGTCTTGCTGCAGAGTGTAAGATCTTATTGCAGAAGTGTTCTGTTATACAAAGTAATTTAAATGGCATCTAACAAGTAGGTAAATTTATCTGCCATCATACCTATGACCCGTGCTGATTCTTCACCTATTGGTATTGGGAGCATAGAGGGATGTATTACAACAGCAGAAGATTCCAATATGGAATAATAGAATACAATAGAATCACTATAGAACAGCCCAGGTTTGAAGGGACCTCCAAAGACTATCTGGTCCGGCCTTTTGTGGGAAAGGGATCTTAGATGAGATTATCTAGCACCCTGTCCAATTGCATCTTGGAAATCTCCAGTGATGGTGACTCTACCATGTCCCTGGGGAGGTTGTTCCAGTGATGAATTGTTCCCATGTAAAAAATGTCTTATGTCAAGATGAATATTCTTGACAGCAGCAAAGGTTTTTGTTGATTTGTCTTTCTTTGTGGTGGTTTTTGCTTTGTTTTTGTTTGTTTGTTTTTAGCAGAATAGAACTAAGAGGGGAAAAATGCATTTTAAGAATACCTCCTCCTTTGCCTTTCTTCTGCTCTACTGTTGATTTTTTTCAAAGCCTGTCAGTTCTTGAATGTTGCTTTCCAAAGTTTACAAAAGGCAAAATCGAAACTAAAGGCACAATAAAGGAAACTTGTTTTGCTTTCAGGCTATCCTCTTTCCAAAAGCATGTCAGAATGTGTATTTACTCCCTTTAGAGCAGCAGGATGTCTTCTGAAGACTCTCTGGGCTGGTGGAAGTGGGTGTTATGGAGAACACAGGTAGCTTTTAACTGGAAATGTGAATACTGCATGCTTTACACTTAAAACATGTGAGCAATAAATTTTAGAAAGGAAACCCCATCTCTGCCTTCCAGTGATTTGTTCTATGCACTTCTTTCTATCTTCAATATCTTCAGCTTTGCTGTCTGCTCCTCCATATATTTGATGCTTCCTCCTACTATTTGCTGTGCTCTGTGTATGCCATCCAGCATGGTATGGGTGAAGGAATTTGTTGCTGCTCCTTATATCAACTCTTGATGCTCCTGCATTATCAAGAAGGGATTCCTTGGAGCCAAGCAGTGTAAGTAGGGTGCGAGTCCTTTTCTGAAAAATGAGGCCCAGACAGAGAAGGAAATACATTTTTTTTTTTTTTTTACGTTGGTACAGTAGAGGCTTTAGATAGCAAGAAACTGCTGCATTATACACTATATTCTTCTTGCAAATTGTCTGACCATATTGACATAGAATCACTGATTTTAAATAGTATAATTTAACTAGCACATAGTTGAGGTCATATTTTAGTCTATTTAATCCTGCCTTCAAAAACACTGTATCCAAAACTCAATATGTAGCATGAGACTATTGATGATGCAGGCCTGTCCATTGACTCACTTTAAGATGTGTTCCTATAAAAATGCAACCTGAGACAAAAGCTAGCAATCCTGAAACTTCAGAAGGAATCACCCTCTACTTTAGGTGAAAGCTTTGGATTTTCTAATGTTGTTATTATAATTCCTATCATGCTGTCTGAGAGCAGAATTTTCATTCTGTCTCATCTTAAATAGTATGTTTCTCATTCAGCAGAACTGAAGGTCATTTGAATTTGAGTGCTAGCCTGGATGTACTGGGTAAAAATGAAATTTTACATTACTCGCTATTTTTGCTTGTACACATTCAAAAAAAGAAAAACCTGCCCCCTGGCTCTTAGCTCTGAGAAGCTGCGGAGTTCCTCATGCTTGTGTTGAAGTGTCTCTGCTGTCACAACAGCCCAAGAATGCTGCCTGCTCCATCAGGTCAGCTTTGACATTCGTGGCACTTTTCTTTTTTTGATGTCTATGAACTTGGCAGGATCTTCATCCAGCAGGGAAAAAAAAATGGATATTTTTATGATATTCTACTTGTTTCAGGTTTCTTCTTGCAGTTGCTCAGTCACTTGTTTTCTTCAATTATATTTAAACTTGGCGAGACCGAAGAGCCTTCTTGCTATCTGAGAAATCACTATCAGGTTTTCCCTGTAATTCTCTGGAGTCATGACATGTGTCTCCAGCTTATTCTTCCTTGAGCAAAACATAGTTTTAAGTATTTTCAGTGGCTAAAGCCAGATGGGGTCATTGCAATAATTCATTCCGACTGTCATAACACAAACCAAAGAAGCTTGCCCAGTCACTTCTGTTTCTTCCCAAAGTATATCTGTAAGGACATAACATCCCAGCCTTCATTTAGCTGTGGGTTGCTCTGGTTGCTCCATAGGGAGCTCCTGATTCTCAGGAGGAGAATTCCTACTTCGCTGTGTAGTGGAGCTCCCTTTAGATGATTTGTCATCACATCTTTCAAATGTTTGTCAGGAATTTGTTTTGTTGGGTTTTTTTGGTTGTTTTTTTACTTTTAAATGTGGATTCTCTATTAGACTGTTGTGCAATATTATTTTACTATGCAAGGGAAAATGAACTTCATGAAATGATGCAGGCTTATTTTGATTTGAGAGAATTTAAGCATCTGGAACTATCATAGATGGCTACTTCAGACACAATCAGTCTTATATCTCCAAAGGAACATGATTTTTTTTCTTAGCTTAGTATTTTCAGAACACTTCTTCTCTCTCAATTCTAGATTTAAAAATTACTTCAATAGTTCCACGTTCACATCTTTTTCTTTTAATCAGATTTGTATCCTTCTTCCTACTTGTTTGGATATGATACCTAGTCTGTATTTTGGATACAGCATATATGTTCCTATTAAAATATATGTGTATATATCTACATATACTTTATGTAAGAATACAAATTGGGTAATACACCTGCACAAATAAACTTTACAAGTATGCATTTTTATAAAAAGACATTCTGTGTGTATGGAGATGAAAAGTTATCTAGCATCATGTTATTTTCAGTATTTGATTCCAGCACCATTTCAGACCATATATAAAAATCATAAATTAAGGATGTGGTTTTACAAAATCTTCATTAGTTTTGGAAAAGTGATGTAAAAAATGTATCCCGATAAGTTTATGAAATTACACAAAAAGTATATTACCATTTCTTACTAATCTGTGGTTCATTCTTTCCTTATCAGAGGAGGAACACTTAATCTTAGGTGCATCAAAATCTTTGGTTTTTTAAGTATCATCTTTTCTCTTTCCCCAAACAGTTTTAAACAACGTAATTATACTTTGAGAATTATTAATTTGTGCTTCTTAGAGCTCAGTTAGTTATTTGTTATGAGTAGCATCAAAATTATTTCAGTCTCTGTACACTAAAACTCATCTTTGCACATGTTGAGAAGCAGAATGACAGACAACTATTCACCAGAGCAAACATCTAGACTGGCCCCCTGCATCTGTAGGTAGAGTCTGTTGGATCCTGACTTTGTCCATATTGACTAAAGTCCTGCCCTCGTCAAAGGTTTTCTATTAGAATAGTCTGCTAAATTAGTCTGAAGTGTGTCTTTCAATCTGGAAAATGAGTTTAAACAGGAAAGGGTAAGGTCGAAAAAAGGCTGTGGTAGCAAATACAAATGAACAAAGGAATGCTCTCAAGCCTGGCAGCCTCAAAGCCTACATGACCTACAAGAAGCATTTCACAGTGTTTCTATTGACAGATGCTTGACTGAACTTGCATCTAGCAAGTTCTGCTGAAAGACACCAAAACAACTGCCTTTTATTCGGCCAGAAGAGTGGGTATAAAACCCTTTCTGTGACTTGCCAAATGCACACAAATAAATTTGGGACACTGATTTCTATTTGGGACTGTGGTAGCAGGTTGTACTTTTCCTCTGACTGTCCTTAAGCCTTCACAAGCTCTAATTTCACATTTACACTCCTCACATTCACACTACTCACATCTGCAAATGCTGGTTTCTAGTTGGCCCTATTAGATTTGTTGAGCTTCCCTTTGAATTATTGGGAGGTTGCTGCTTCTCTATCAGCTGCAGCTTTATAGGAGGGTGCTCCTCAGTGTGTTTCATGCCTCTGGCCAGCTGCACCAAGCAAATCCTGCTCATTTTGATATTTGGACCTCTGGGCTCATTGGGCATGTCTGCGCAGCTGGCATCAAACCATTGCACTTCTGCAGAAGTGGGCTGGCTGTGAAACAGGCCTCAAGTAGAAGCTACATGATCATCCTGGAGTGGTGCAGTGCCTGAGCACTCGATGCGTGTGTTAGCAAGGGAACATGCATGCTAATGCAGCTAAACTGCTACCAGACTGCCATTGCTTCGCATGCAGCCAGCCCAGGGTGTGAGCAGAGTCTGGTTGCACCTGCCTGGGCAGATGTCTCTGCTGCATCCAACAGATTGTGTAGAACTGCCAGTTCTGGTCACCTAAAAATAAATTATCAAATTACAGCATAAAGAAATAGTACCGTTACAGAATGTGAATAGAGTGGAAAAAGAGTGCTGCTGGAAAGGGGAAAGAACATTTTCTTTTACACCAAGCTATTTCCATCAAAATGCCAGAGCATACAAAACTGGGAATTGGCAGGAGCCTCCTCCACGCAGCAGTTCTCTGTTGGAAGCTTAGTGGAAAGCGGCTTTGGAGCTGGATAAGTGGGGAGGCTGGAAATCCTATTGTATGTACTTACGTTTTTGAACAGAAGAGCTTCTTCGTTCTGGTATGTGGCAAATGGCAAGGTTTTAACAAATATGCGTAACCGATTAAGGACCGTGCTATGGAGCAGTGGATCCAGGGAGGAAAGGTTTGGTGTCTGTGACACTGCTTTCCTAGAACTTCACTTGGTGATTGAGTGATTTTTAAAAAAGTGAAAGATAAATACTTCCACACCCATTGGAAAAGCAGATATTTTCCTTTCAGTAGAGAACATCTGTTGTAGTTAAACCTATATAAAATAGCTTTTTACTGAGAAATCTGTGTTACTGCAGTTTTTACAAATAGTAAAGACCGAAAAGAGGACAAGAGTCTTTATGAATTAAAGGTCCACTTCTATAGAGAAAATAAATTCTTCCTTTGTATCAAAAGAGATTTTACCGTAACCTCCATGACTCACATAGATTCACACACACACAAACACACAAAAATAGGCACAAAACCCCACAACCTCATCCCCAAGAAGAACTCTAGAGCTGTTGTCTTTCCTCATTTTAAATAGATGTAGTTTGTGTTAGTATTCTGGAAATGTAGGTGTATCAAAAGCCCTGCTTTACACACCACACAATGTGAACAGCTAAATATTTGTGTGACAGTAGGTAGCATTAGTGTTTTGTCTCCTAAAAAGGGTAGTCCAGATAATAGTATAAGAGCCACCTTCTTTAGCTCAAAAGTTGACTCATGCTTTTAGTTACTGATTCAGCTGAACAAGTTCTGCTTACAGCATACGAACAGCCCCATATAGGCGCACAAACTGTTCACATGACTAAGAGAACAATTATCTTTTTGGTTAGTATGGTGGTGCTTTTTTTCCCTCCAGAAAGAAGGTCAAGAGTCACAAAAGATGGTTTAATTTATCTTTTAAAAATATGTTTGATGCTTTACTGCTAGAAGCAATATTTTGGGGCTGATTTATGGCAGGAGGAGCCTCCAAACATGGGTTAGGAGAAGAATTATCTACTATTACATCAGCCAACATTATTATAAGAGGCAAATTTTGGGACTCTAAAGAATTTGATGAGAATTTTTAAAAAATCCATGCTAATCAATCCTCAAGGCTTTTTTTTTTACTTTTTTCTAGTTGTTGCAGTTGGATAAATAGGTATAAATACATTAAAAAAATACAGAGGAACAGCATGCACAATAAACATGCCTTGTTTGAGACCAACCACAGCTTTGGTATTTGTGATGTTGGGTACAACCAGGTGTTTTATACTAGCCTGACTTAATTCAGTGGAGTTTGGATTTGCCCAAAGTACGTATTGATTAAAGGAAAAAAAGAAGTGTTCAAATCGTTTAGTGCTGCTACAACTTAATACGCGGTTCAATCACTGGGCTAAATATTTTTTTCTGAAAAATAATTTCCAGCTCATCTATGCATAGTTTTCATCCTGTGATGGATTAGTTAAAGCTTCCAAAATAGCCTAGGGGAAATGTTGAATGTTGATTTACAGCGCTACTAATACAATGTTAGAAACAAGATTTTATGCCTTGAAAGAGCAACGGAAGCAGTTATATGCAAGATGTGATTGGTTTTATGTGAATGGAGATAAAAGTGACATGGTTGATGAAGTGAGCTGTTAGAAAATGTCATTATATTCTTCAGTAACTAAATTCTCTCTATCTTAATATTGTTTTAAAATCTGGGTTTCTTTTTTAAAAGAACTTTTAATTCAAATAATCTTTTGTTGGGAAAACATTGTAATATGTTTTTCCCTGGAACCTTTTTTCTTCTAAATGTTATTGTGAAAGGCTGTGAAGTTTGTGGCTCAGTTTCATATGGTCTTCATTTTCGCTTACTAAAAGCAAATTAAACTTTATATGTATGTACGTGTGTGTGTGTGTGTGTATTTATAGTGAGAAAGGAGGAGAACCTTCAACCTGGAAAAGGTGACAGAAGACTAACAAATATTTTCCCATCACTAATTTAGTCATTCCAACTTAGTTATAGATGGTCAACTAGTAAATTTCTCATTCTAAACTGGCCTTTGCTCATGAAACACAACATGTTTACTTTGGCTGCAGGAGCTGTAAGCAGAGGTGGTATGAGAGACAGTGCCCAGTGGGTTGAAAGGTCTATTAAAAAGTTTGAAAGTGGGCAAGGAGGAACAGTGCTACTTATTTATTTGAACAGTGTTAAAATATGGAACTGCTTTCTGTGGCAGTAGAGGAAGCGTATTTTTTCCTAGTTGAAAATACAGGATAACATTGGCAGATGGCTGTTGATTATTTGTAGGCTTACAAGAAATCATTAGCTTCTACTATAACTAGAACTATTTGAATGTATCCTGTTCTATAGACCTATTTTGTTTACTTAACAGTTCATGAAAGAAAAAGAGTAAAATTCATATTAATACTGAGGATGGAGAAAATACTTAAATTATTAACAGTGGTTTGAGTATAGCCTGGGAGGATACTGTTTTTTCTGAAGCTGGAATGCGGTTGTTTTTCTTATGTTTGCCTGAGGAGTTAAGTCCACAAATTATGGCAGGTCAGCTGATTTGCGAATAGCTTTTAATTTGTAAAACTTAATGTATAAATTAGTGGTTTTTTCATTGCATTTTGTGTTTAAAATTAGATTTTTTAAAATGATGTGATAAAATACTGACATGTAAAATGAAACAAGGCATATGTCAGTATCTAAAACTGAGTAATGCAGTTTGCCCCTTCTATTTCTTCTTCTTTTGCACATCTTTGTCACTGTTACATACCTTCCACCTTTTGCTAGTAGTTTTCCTGATCTAGTTCAGATTGTGTTTTTGTGTGTTTTTTTGTAACCAACATATTTTATTATAGTATTTTAAAAATACCTAAATTCATTTTCCTCATTTCCCATATGTAATAATATTTCTGTATGGTATCACATAATTACATACGTAATTATTGCAATGTGGGTTCATTTATGCTTAAGTATAAAATGGAAACAAGCCATAGTGTTTCTAATCCATTTGACTATATAGGACTAAATGAAAATAGCAACTTGTTGGAATTGTTTGTTGAGTACTTTAATGTCATTGTTATAAATATGAGAAGTCTGCTACAACCTTCCATTGGTTTTAATTGTCAAAGGTTTATGTGTAATGGACAAGAGATATTGTATTTTGATGAAAGCAGAAGGATTAACGCTTTTCCAAAACTGGGAGAGCAGTGTGGTTGTGAGAGATAATAACCAATATGAAATTTTGCTTTAAGCTGGTTCATCTTAACAATAAAATTTCTCTGCATGACCTTTTGAACAACTTTAGTCCAATTCCTTATTTCAGTAGGACAGAGGAGCTGGATAAAGGTATCTAGTGGACTGAGAACTCCCATCAACGAAAATAACTTTTTACTTATCGCAGCACATCCCAGCCATCCTATCAAAGTAGCTTCAGCACCATCCAGTAGCATCTCTATATTCAACATACAAATTATTTCTTATGTTCTTTTGCATTATCCTTTCTTGTTATAGTAAGAGAAATGAACAGAGAAGACCAACATGGGTGACAAGCAAGTCAGGGCCTATCTTTCTGCCTCCAGACTAGAAAACTCTTTTAAAGGAAAAAGCATTTGTAAAGAACAAAAAGAATAAATACCTGAGTGTCGAAAGTGTTCTTACATTTCTATTTAAAACTAAAGATGTCTCTGAGTAATTCCCACAGATATAACATTATGGTTACCTTTAATAACTCAGCCTACAATTTCCTATGTGTTTACTGCAAGAGTTTAAGTGCTTAATCTAGCACAGAAAATGTCATCTGCATGGTCAGGAGAGACTATATTTAGAAAATTTAGCCCTCGACTGTTGGAGTACCAGATTCTTGCCCTTTTATTTCCCAGTAGTACCTATTTTTATAAGTAGAACTAGTTGGATTTAGATCTACGGATGGCAAAAGAGAGCTCTCAACTTACATTATAGCAGTGTAAGTTGTTTCACAAAATAGGTAATTCTTTAATAAGAGGAAAACAGAAGCCAAAGGAAATAATATCTTCAGCATTTGTGGCATTTGCAAGTTACTTTCCATATTTTAAAAGTGTTCCAGCTCTTTTTCTTTGTAATATAATGCTGCTTCCTAATTTAATAACTTTCAAGATAATGTTTGGCCTAACGAATGATTGGGATAAAGCTAAGAAAACCGTTAAACTCAGACATTTTTGCAAAAGTTAACCTTAACATCTAAAATGTCCTCAATTGTATTCACTAAATTTCTGCAAGATATGTACTTCTTTCTCATTCAGTAATGCCCCCACACACACTTTTTTTTTTTTTCCCTTAAGGTATTATCACCATTGGAATGGTTTATTTGTATTTCCAGGGCTAGATACTTGTAGGTTCACGTAATGTGTGCTCCTGTGGTCTGTTAATTCAAAGTCATTTGGAGGCAGGAGGATAAGCCACCAGCATGTGGACAGTCCGAAGCACAATGGTAACTGTCAGCCCTCTGTTTCTGTGCCTTAACTCTGAGACACGCCGTGTAATGAATTACCTTGCATTAAAACATCACTGTGTGAATATGGGCTTAGTAGCCTGTGGTAAGTGTGAAATTATGAGAGTAATTAATGATATTCTTTAAGGACTAAGCCAAAGTTTTAGCTGAGCCCACCTAGTAGGCTGCTGCCACCAAAAGGTCAGTGTCTCTGCCCTTGTTCTGTCCTCTTCTTCCCCTCCTGTGCTCTTCTCATTCCCTTATGACATATGTGGCGATAGTCGGGTTCGTCTGAGATCTGCTTTAGCTGAGATAGCTAAAACTAACCAACCTTATTTGCTGGCTTAGTTTTCTCCCATTTCAGAAGATTAAAGAACACTACAGAGATGTTTCATCAGCATTGGATGGAAGGAATGAGCTGAGGAGGAACAGGTCCATAAATCACTTAGCATGTTTCAGAGGCCATGAGCACAATAGACAGTTACTATGGTTTAGCTGAGTGGTGTGAATTTTTTGCACCTTGCATGCGAAACAGAGCCATTTGTTCCCTTATATGGTTAGAAGTACATGGAGCTCCTGAAAATGAGCTGTGTTGCAGTTTATCTTTAATAACTTTAAAAGGTTATTTATATCAGTGCACTCTAGATATTTGAAATCCTTTTGCATTACTTAATAGTTTGGGGCATCCTGAGTTAAAACGTGATGTTCTACAGGAAATCAAACCAGTCTGGGTTCAGATCTATGACAGCCAGTAATTTCAAACTGGTTCATACTGGAGAAAAGTGTATGTTGGAGGAAGGTGTCCAGTGCTTGTCTGGCCCAGCTCCTCTTTTCACATGTACATCCTTGACCACATACAGCCACCACAGCAGCATCTGAACAAATTGGATAGCCAGTCCTCCAGTGCAGATGTGCAGGTGCCCGGGCTGTGGCCACCCTCCTGCCCATGACCACAGGCTGGTCAGAGCTGGTTGCAGGCAGCTGCACGTGGCCCACGCTGGTGGGCTCCACCAGATGAGGCAGCTCAGCAGCCGGGCACCAAGGCTGGACTCATCTTGTGTGTGGCTCATGCCACAGCAGAGGAATAGGACAAGCTGTGACATTATCCTGCCCTAGAGACTGCAGGAGTTGCCGACTTCATAAATATTAAGGAGAGTTGTTTCTTAGTTAAATCATAGAATCATAGAATAGTTTGGGTTGCAAGGGATTTTTAAAGGTTATCTAGTCCAATCCCCCTGCCATGGGCAGGGACATCTTCAATTAGATCAGGTTGCTCAGAGCCCCGTCCAGCCTGGCCTGGGATGTCAACAGGGATGGGGCGTCTACCACCTCTCTGGGCAACCTGTGCCAGTGTTTCACCACCCTCATTGTAAAAAATTTCTTCCTCATGTCTAGCCTGAATCTCCCCTCTTTTAATTTAAAAGCATTATCCTTGTCTTATCACAACAGGACATGCTACTTTTAAGTACTGGAAGGCCACAATAAGGTCTTCCCGGAGCCTTCTCTTCTCCAGGCTGAACGAGCCCAACTCTCTCAGCCTGTCCTCATGGGAGAGGTGTTCCAGTCCTCTGATCATTCTTGTGGCCTCCTCCGGACCCTCTCTGATGGGTCCATGTCACTTTTCTAAGCCTATAGCGAGAACCTATTAATCTAAGTAAAGTGCGAATGAAACCAGGAAACTTCCATTAGTACAATAGCAACTGTACAGACTTCTATATAAAATTTGGATGCGAAAGAAAACATATGTGCCATTTTACATCATTCTGTGAACTCTAGGTTATGTGTTGAAACAGTTCTGAAAGGTTCAGGTTCAAGATTAAAATATAATAGGCGTTTGATGTAGTAAATAACAAATATGGTTGTACCTCTCACTACTATTTGAAATATTAGGCATATTTAAGAGCTATGTCTTATATAATTCAAATACAAAAGCAAACTCCCTGAAGTTAAATTGATTATTCTGAATGTCTCAACTTTTCAGTATTTTAATTAATTTTTAGTTCCTGCCTTTAAACTCATGACATTGGCTTTACTGCAAAATTGTTGCTGTTTTCCCTGCCTCTCCTTGACAAAGATGGACTTTGCTGTTCCAAGGGAAAAGTAATGAGGTCACCTTATGGAAATGTTTGTCGTATAATAAGCATTATAGGAGAAGAAAGTAAAAACAGAGTATAGAAGTGACAAAAAATCTGGAAATGAGTTCCCATTGTTCAGAAAGAATAGCACAGCAGCTTTGCATACCTCAGCCACAGGGGAAGGTCAACATCTGTGTATTCACTGAAACACAGACAACATGTTTAAGCCTGTATTTAAAACTGAATGTTGGCTGTAGATGATCCTACAAAGTAACTGTCAGAATGCAGTGACGTACTTTGTCAAGCCCAGTGTACTGACTTACAATAGTCCTTAGCAGATGCTTGGGGAAGAGGAGGAAGAACATCCTGAAAGATGAAAAGGTCGAAAGGCTGTTCAGTTTGGTTTTAATTTCATGTTTCTTGGGCTTTCAGTCACAGTTTCTTAATACTTGGAGATTACAATACTTCTGCGTATAAGTACACCTATCATGCTGTCTCCTTTTTATTTCATGATAAAAATCTAGTTTCTTGGTATGTCTTGATTTCTTACAGTGTGTGTATGACCAGACTGTGCCAGTTGTACTCAGGGCCAGAGAGCAGCGGGCAATGGCCCCCCTCAGTTTGCTGGCCTGAGAGGTAGAGAGGGAACTACCAAAACACACCAAAATGTTCTGCAACCTGTAAAAAATATATTGACACCAAATAGCGAGTACTTTAATGAAAAATGTTGTCATGTTAGAAATATGTCCAAAGCCAAACAATATTCAATAGAATGATTTTAATTTGGTGATTTCTAAATGCAGCTCCATATAAGGTAAATTCTATTATGTCAATCCATTCCATAAATATATTAGAAAATATTGTTAATTATGTCCTCAGATAATGGCTTAAAGTAAGTTGGGATAATCACTCAAAGTTGTAGTGTAGTGCACAGCAAATAAGTCAATTCCTGGAAGAACAGAAAGATAAATTAAAAGCTTAAGTTTTAACTGATGTGTACACTCACACACTTTGGAAGTCCTTTAGGCTACCAATGGAAGATATAATGAATCTTTAATAATTGCAATCAGTAACTGACTATTATGGGAAAATAAAGCTCAATAAGCACCAGCTGTGTTTAGGAAAAAAATATTGTCTGTTACATTTTCCTCTCACTCCATGTTATTTTGTTAGGGATATTCTCCTTTGATTTATGCCACAAAGTAATTTAGGTCATGATTATTAAAATGGATATTTTTCTTTCTCCAGGCTGCTTTTAAAAGGCAGAATTATCAATTTTCATGGCAAGCTATGCTAAGCTCTTTTAACGATCACAAAGTCTTAAGTCTTTAATTTCAGAAAGGCCACGTGTTGTATCATAGGGGAATTTCTGGCACATCCATTTTAAAAAGAAGAGCATTCTGCTCTTTGTAACAGGCTGCTTAGGTCTTCTGCACAAATAAGATATGATGTTACATTTAAAAATACATTTGGCTGCTTCATATGCAAAAATGTGTTAAAAAGTAAGTGCTTTTAGATTCTTAATGCTATTGAAGACAATACCAATTTAGGCATGAAGGATGGGCATTTTCTTTGGGGTGCTCTCCAGCTTGCTTTTGTTTTAATACTGTTCCTGTTGGCAAAGGTGAGGATGAGTGTAGGGGTAGGTCTCACGGCCAATGCACAGATCTTTGCATCTGATGGCCACCTGCAGGAGACCTTCCAGATCCTCCACTTCACACTTGAGGAATCCCTAAGAACATGCTGGGATGCAAGATGACCCGATTGAACAGACCTCCTTAAAGAGGTGGTGAGCCATTACAGAGCTTTTATTATCAATATAACTGCAAATATCTGGAATGAAAGACTATTAATTAGTTTTCCTGAAGCACAAATGTTAATATTCAGTCTTGAGCCCCGAATCAGCTGATCGCTTTCTAAAAGTGTCTTCAGTGGTTTTATTTTTTTATAAAGAAACGGAAACACAAGAAGTATTGAGCACATTGAGCAATATTGAGTAATTCCAGTGTCAGGAGGTACCGGGTTAGACTGAGGAAAGGTGAGTTTTCATATGAGCAGGTTTCCAGTGCAGTGTGGATCTTGAAGGAGGGAATCAGGAAAATAGTAGTTTTGGGAAGGTACTTGAATGACACAAGCTTCAGTGGGAGACAATTTGGCAGTAAAACCTCAGGAGACATGCAGACTTGACATAAGGAAACCTTTATCAAGAAGGTAATCAAACACTGGAAGGGATTTCCTAAAGAGGTGATCAATGCCCCAAGACTGTCAGTGTTTAAGAGGCATTTGGGCAATGCCCTTAACAATGCGCTTTAACTTTTGGTCAGCTCTGAAGTGATCAAGCAGTTGGACTAGATGAAGTCCTTTCCAGCTGAGCTACTCAATTCTATTCCATTCCATTCCAATTCTATTCCAAAAGGATTGGAAAGGAATTGGAAGTAGACAGGGGAAAGCAAGAGATTTTTGGGGGACATTGTGCGAAAAGGCCATGGACTTTGGTTCGAAGTTGCAGTGGGGGGAATGGCCAGAGTTTAGGAGAGCCGAACTTTGGGAGGCAAAGCATTGGCAGTCTTGGATAGGGAAGATTAGATTTGGGAGGAACTGGGACAAAGTAATTAAAGCCAGGGGCTTTAGGGGAGAGGAGTTTGGGGGAGGATGACAGAAGAGATGGGAGGTTCTATGACAAAATGAACCCTGAGTCAAGATCAGAGACCATTTCTCTCTCCTAGACATATGCATGGTTTTGAAATATCTTTACCGTGACTTTTTGCCTTCGTAAAGCCCTATGTTTCAAATGTCAGGGACCTATTTTCTTAAACACAAACAGCTTTAAGATTCTGATTTTCCTCAAAATCCGAAGTTAACAAACCCAGCATTCATATTCCGTCCTTGATTCTCTGCTTCCCCACTCCTTCTCCTATACAGAAAAGATGTGGAGCGTAACTGAGATCTGCAGCTGTGACAGCTTCTGTGCTTTCCTTTCACAGACTCATTCTGAGGAACATGCATTTGTGTGTGTCCTGGTGATACACCTAAGGACTTCTTATAACAAAAGCTCTAGTAGAACTGGGTCAAATGTGTTTAAGTAAACACACTAGAGATATAACACAGTAAAAAAGATACTAATTTAAAATAATGTAATACTAAAAATCTAGTAGGCTGCAAGACAATTAGATGTGAAGTGTTCTTGTTAATACTGAGCAAACTAATGAGTTCTTTTGAGTTATCACTGTGCATTATTTAATTTCAGATATGAAGGAAATGTGTGGGCAAAGTTAAGCCCATACTGGCACTTTACAATATGAGCTATAAGATAAGGTACAGAAGAAGTTGCCTTGGTGGCCTCCTATGCCAAATTTGGGCCCTCCTATACTAGTGTGTAATACAGTAACTCTCTGATAAGATGATTTTTCACTTTGAGATGAGTACTTTGAAAATGTTGCAGCTTAGTCTAACTGTGTCCATAGACTGGAGCTGTCACAGTTGGCACAGTGGGAGTCATCTGGAATCTGCACTGAAAGTTAATTTTTGTCCTTTCAAAAGCCAGTTTTCAGATCTTAAACTTCCAAGTAAATTAAGGCCAACACCACAATTGGTTACTTAGGAGCATAAAGTTCAAAGTAGGATTATGGGGTAAAATTTTTCATCAAACATTTCTGGGCAGACTCTGAAAAATACCTGCAGAGTTTCTACCCCTTTGGCCCCAAAACAGGCATCGGTTGAGAGGAAATCTTTGGAGGTAGGAGAAAAAACAAACAAACAAACAAACACCACGAGTTTTTAATGCAGCCTCAGTTTTACAGCAGTGATAAACTGCTTCTCAAAAAAAGATGGTAATTTTTGTAACCCTATTTTTACACTTCTTCATGTAGATACATTTCCAATGCATTTAAACAATAAGAGCAGGCATCAAAACAGATGCAAAAAAAAAATGAAGTATCTGTTTTCAATCTAATTTTTCAGCACTTCTATGCAACTGACATGTTTTTGTTAAGCTCAGGCAGTTTTGCATGCTGCTACTGTAAGTGCTGCAAGGCTGCTCTGGAATATTTTAAACAGAAGTCTCTTGAACACACAGGAAATATTCATTGTTAGCAATTTGTTAAATTATCAGGCTAGTAAAAATCTAATATATGATTAATCTGGGAGACAGGTAGTATTTCTTTCAGTTGGTTTAATGAGTAGGACAAAACCCCCATTCAAAATACGTCCCCTTGCAAATGTGAGTGAATTACAGCAGAAATAGTTTTCTGATTGTGTACATTGCATGAAGGAATATTAAATGCATTTGAAGGCACAGCTAAATCATTCTGCAATCCAGGCACTGAATTTAGCATGAGTGGAATACTTAGTGCTATTTTAACATTTGTATCATTTCCTGAGGCTTGAATGGAATGTCTTTTTCTGACTTGCGGTAGTGTTTATTACTCAATTATTCAATGCTTGCTAGTATAATCATAAAATATAAGCAAAAATCAGCATATTTTATGAAGCATCTTGTTTCATATAATAAACATATTTTTCTTTTTAGAAAACACTATATTGGATTTTTTCTTTAAAAACACTATGGTTGGGTGACAGTTGTAATTACTATGTGTTTTAATCATCCGTCTAGTTCCTTTTCGGTGTCCAGCTACAGGAATTTATGTTTGTCCTACCTTTTAGTTGAATGAAAGCTGTCCCTCGATAGAGGGAGTATCTGCTTGCCAGCTGTCACCGCAAGTCCCTGCTCTCTTAACTCAGGGGTGCTCCTCTTGCAGCAGGCACGGCTCACAGGAGTGCTCAGCAGGCATTTCAGAAGAGTGCGAAGGAGGCAGCCCTCTCCTTCAAAAACCCCTTTTTTGGTGGCTTTTGGACTTTTTAACGTATTGAAAAGCTGAGTTGAATCATATGCTGGCTACTGACTGACGGGTCTGCCTTCTGATTCAGTTCCAGGAGAGAATAATTTTTTGTTTCCCAGCAGAAAATGGCTCTGTATGAGAGGTGGAAGGGGATTCTCACTTGTTTAACCCCTGTGTTCTTATTTGCCTGTGTTAAAGAGGAGCATGAAATTTATTTGACATGTCTCTCTAATGGGATGTGCTTTTTTGGACAGTAGAAAACTAATTCCTTTATATTCTGTAACCAATAAAAATTGCTTCTTAGGAGAAAAAGTTACAGCATTTTGCCATGTTTATTACTCTATTCATATTCTTGTAGCAAAACTCAGATTTCAGAAAGGGGAGACAACCTTCCTAGAGGATCTTATAAAAGCCTTCATGTCTGTTATCCTTTTTTCTGCTTCTGTGAATGTATGGGTCAGATACAATATCTGTGAATTTTTTCCGTAGTATGCATACTTTTTCCAAGTATTAGTGTTTCCTGTAATTCAAGAGAATAATCTCAAATCAAGATTTTCCTTTCCTTTCCTTTCCTTTCCTTTCCTTTCCTTTCCTTTCCTTTCCTTTCCTTTCCTTTCCTTTCCTTTCCTTTCCTTCTTTCCTTTCCCACTTCTAAATCTGTTCATTCAAGTGTTGGATTCGAATGACTTGAAAATTACATCTTTTGAACGGTGGTTTCATGGCTATGATAGTCCCATACCACACTCTCAAAATGACTATGCTGTGCTTTATCGAATCCGTATTTTATCTCGTTTTCTTGGTTTTGTCTTGTTGATATGAGATATCTCTTATGCTGATATTTATATTCAGCATAAACAGCACTTTGTTATCAAAGGAAGAAAACCTTGCTTTTGGAGTATGTTCAGTCACTGCCATAGCCCTCAGGATAAAGAAAAAAGTATTAGGAAATTAAGTATAAATCTTGACGATAACAGTGCAGGTATGAATTATCATCATATACCTTGGTTGATGCAGATTAATCTTTTTACAGTCACTTTCATTTTGACATTTCTATGATATGAGACTTGTAACTACATCTTAAGAGTGTTTCTGAACTGGCATTAGAGTTATTGTGCTATTTCAAAATGCAATATCAGAGAAGTTATATACTTCTGTTATTTTATAGAGACAAGACTAATTGCCATGTTCCCTGCACCTTAGTTTCAGAGATATTTCAAGCCATTTTTCAAAATTCAGTGCAAAATACTTCAGAATTTAGATGTCAAAATGATAATCGGCTCCATGGCCATGAATTTAATCTGCAACAATATGGGAAATACGTTTTTCTTCTGATTCTTTTCTACATGTAGGCAAAATCTATGAGCCTATTTTGTCTACAGCTTTTGGTCCTCTTTGTGCTAAGGAGACTTGGAACAGAGTGCGTTGAGTTTCTAAGCAGGAATAGTAAATTATGTAATCCTGCTGGTATGGCAGCACTACGTGGGAATAGAAAATGCATAGGAAAGATGGAATCTTTGAAGAATTTTACTGCCGAAATCCATAATGCAAATTTCAGAAGTGTGTATTTTAGATTGTTGCTGAAATGTAAAAACAGAGCACTTTAACACCAGGAGACAGCCTATGCCTTTACATAAATTTCAAGGACTTATGTTATAAAAAGTAAGTTTCTTATTAATATGATTTTTAGATGGTGGTGGTGGTTGTTGCTGTTGTTGTTTTTAGTATTATGTGTGAGTAAAACAACTTTTTCTTGTTCTTTGCATTCATGGCACTTGCCAAACCATTTTCCTGAAACTCTCTACAAAAAAATTCTTTGCAAAAGGTAAAGAAATTGTCATAATGCAGCCATCTGGTGTGGAAAGCCTTTCTGTAATTTATTAATCCACTTTTAAAATACTTAATTGCTTTCTCAGTTGATGATTACTGTAGTTTCAATCCTTATTAACCATTTGCTTATAGGTTCTCCTTCCTACCTCATCTTACAGACCTGCATTTTATATAAACTATTCATGAGTTTTCTATAATGTCTGTCATTTAAAGTGTCTAAGTTACTCCCAAGGAAGCAGAGTGAAGCAAAATAAGACATTTGTAGTCATGTCTTCTGCAGATACCAGAATTCTTTATTCTTCTTTCTCTGTTACATTGCTCTTGCTTAAGAACTCAGTTTTTCTTTAGTTTTGTTTTCTTTTGCTTCAAGTTTGCTTCGTGAATTAGACTTTGCATCACGCCTATTTACACTGCCATATGATAGATCAGCCAGATTACATCTAGAAGTTTTTTCACAAATGTATGTTCTTCAAGTATACAGATTTGTCTTTTACCCATGCCATCAGCTGTATTTATTTTAACTTGGGGTGGTACTCTTAGGTAGTATTCACTGATGGCCTATTCCTTCATCATAGTTTATTTGCTTTATACTATTCAGAAAGGCAACAGAAGGCATGTTGGGCCCATGTGGGGCACACATGCCACGTGATATCAACTATGTCACATGGGTGTCGTGAGTATCTTTTGTATTCCACTGAGCAAAATTAGAAACACTGGTGTTGATCCTGTGCAATATCAGTCTTGATTAGTTACCTCCAATACTATTGACATACAAACTGGATATTCTTCTCTGTGTGCATCTGTGTGACTTTCTCTGTTACCTACCTCTGCTAGTACATGGATGATTCCTGTCCCGCCAGTTACGAGTGCCCTGTTCCAAGTCAGAACACGCCAAGATAAGCCTTGCACTGTAGCAGAAGCTGAGTAGATTGGGTTATATCTGCAGCCTGGCTCACATCCTTTCTGCACAGGCCAGATCCTCTAAGCAACTTCCAGACTCCGCAGATTATTTGCTGTGAATTCCCACTTCTTTGCTTTCCTTTCCTCAGCTTTCTCTTCACTTAAGCAAAACGGAAATTTGGTGTCATTAGTATCAAATATTACTAGGTTTTTATACATAGTCTATATGGTAGTTCTTCTGTTGAACGAAGTAACTCGCTATCATCATTTTATTCATTCAATTTCAATTACAGTAGTGGTATAAATAAAACACGAGCCAAAAGTCTGCTTTTAATCCAAAAAGACTGATCATCAGACTTGTTATTGGACTACAATCTGATGTCCGCAGTCTAAACTCAACTTTAGGTAATTATTTCAAGTAGATGATAATTCATTCAAATACTTAAATTCTTTTCAGTAGGCTATCTTCAATATAGATTTGATCTTAAAAATTACATTATGAATTATTTAAAGAAAATGCATCTACTGGATCTCCTAGAAAACAGAGAGAAAAAAATATCTCTATATATAAAATCATTAAAATAATTATGTCTTTGGCCTGTCTTTTATTAGGTCATTTCAGACTAACTTTTATAGTTAAATAATATTTACAACTGCTTTTTTTTCTTAAGGAAAAAAAAAACCTAGTTCTTGAGTTATTTTGCAGTAACCTTATCCCAAAGTTAACATTTATTTCTATCATCTTAGAAAGCCATGAAACAGATGCCATATTGATTTGCTAAACTTTTGAATCATGATACATGTATTTTTGGATATGTATGCTCTTCGTTTCACTGAAGAGTCTTTATTTTTACACAAAAGTTAAAATGACATCTTAATAAAGAAGATATTCTTTAATATTCCGTGGGAAAGAGAACCGTGTCTTTCTTCAACAGTGGAAAAGCTTGTGGTCTCTCAAAAGCTCTGGCTGCAACTTTGTCTTCAACTCCACTTTCCTGTACTTAACTGACGCATCTTTCATCCATATGCTTCAAGACTAAACTTCATTGATCCATTAGATACGGTTCTCCTGTATGTGTGTTCTTGTTTCGTTCACATGCAGCCATCTCTCTCCAACAGGCACCAAGCTATAAATGCATAATAATGCAAAAATATTTTATGTCCTTAGATACTCCTAGATTTTCTTAAAATGATTTAGCCTGATCGCAGGCTTTAGCCTGGCCTAAGCTGCTTTTTGAGGCTTTTATGCCTTATAAAAATGTAAACTAATTCTGAAAAGATAAAGAGAGCTGGGGGAGGAGAGTGTTGTGTTTAGGAATGAAATAATACACAACACATATCTGCAACACGTCTGAAATGAGCAAAATAAAAGAAATGAACTGTTACCTTAGTGTGAGCATTACTTTTCAGCATTTTCAATTGCAAAATGGTAGAAATTACATGTACGTTTGTTAAGAGGGAATAATACTGCAAAATGTTTCTGACTGTCTGCTTTGCTTAAAAAAAATACTTCCTTCTGGAAAAATATAGTACTAGCATGGTAAACTTTTCACCCATTAAAAATACCTGCACAGAACTCACACCGCTGTTAAGGAGACAGAGTTTGTTTCATTATCACAGCTACTGCTGGTGGTGGTGGAAAAAACCAAAACCAACACAAAACAAAACAGAAAAACCCACAACCAATATGTATAGCAAAAGCATCACTAGCAGAGACAAAGAAGTCTCATTATCCCGCTCTACTCAGTATTTGTCAGGCCACACCTGGAATACTATGTTTAATTTTGGTCCCCACTATACAAAAAAGATGTGGACAGGCTGGAGAGTGTCCAGAGAAGGGCCACAAAGATGATCAAAGGACTGGGAAGCTGCCATGTGAGGAAAGGCTGAGAGAACTGGGCTTGTTCAGCCTTGAGAAAAGAAGGCTTAGGGGGCATCTCACCACCTTGTTCCAGTATTTAAAGGGTGGCTACAAAGAAGATAGAGCTTCCCTTTTAAGAAGGAATCACACGGAAAAGACAAGGGGTAATGGGTACAAGTTATTCCTGGGGAGATTCTGACTGGACACAATAGAGAAGTTTTTCATTATGAGAACAACCAGCCATTGGAATAATGTCCCCAGGGAAGCGGTGGATTCCCCAACATTGGACACTTTTAAGATTCAGCTGGACAGGGTCCTGGGCCATCTTGTCTAGACTGTGCTTTTGCCAAGAAAGGTTGGACCAGACGATCCTTGTGGTCCCTTCAAACCTAGTACTCTATCATTCTATGATTCGAAGCTTGCTAGGAAAAGCTGTGTAATATATAGTACTCTGAATGCCAGATGACGTATTACTGGTGTGAAATGGAGATGTCGTTAGAGCAGGAAGGCAGTGCGAGCAAGATCCCTGATAAAGACAGAAATTAACAGATTTCTATTTTTTATGACCAGATGGAAATATTTTGTAGCATAGGACAGCTAAAATAATTATTTTTAAGATGTACATATCCCAGTGAATAACGCAATTGATATTCCTGACTTCACTGAACTTTTTTTGTTTGTTAAGACATAGCACATAAAAAAGTCAAGAGATGTCTTGATCTTACCTATATTTTTGGTTCTACAGAAGGCTTATTGTGTGATTCTGCATAAGCCACTCAAACTTTTCCTTTTTCCATTTCCCTTATAAAATCAAGATAACATATGTTTGCTTCAAAGGAAAAAGCTCTTTAATAAAAATGTCATGTGCTTGATCTGTCCAAATGAAAAAGAAAAAGTAAAGAAATAGTGCATTTGAATGTATTTCAATGGAAGACCCATCTATATTGTTCAAATCGCAATTTCTTTGTTTCTTTCTAAAAAAAATGATATGGTTAGATTAACAAAAACAACCACCAAATATTTGATATGATTAGATTAACATACCCTCATAAAGAAAAACATCAGCTTTGGATTCTGACATTTGGTTCTGTTACTGTCATCAGAATTGTCAAATCTGTTATTTCCCTCTGGAAACCTGTATAAACATACTAAGGTGCATTGGGAAAACATTTTAAGAGCTTGGGAGATGGCTTTTGGCTTTGTTTTGTTTTTAAAAAAAGTTTTAAAGATTTTCTAGGGCATTTCAGGCCATTTCCAAACTACAATTAGGAATTAAGCTTCTTGAGTCTTCTTTCAAGCGAATATGAAACTAGCAAGATCCTCCTGAAACAACACATACAGCCTCTTGTTTTCAGGCCCTACATCATATAATCTACTTCATAAAACTGTCCAGCTCACTTTTAAAACTCAGGTTTATGGCCTTCAGCAGCTCTTCTGGAAGGCAGTCCCACCACCTCATTGTTCTGATGGTTAAGAAAGTTTCCAGCCTAAATGTCTGTGGCAGGTTTGTAGCTTGTTGCCCTTGTGACTTTTTAAGATTAAATTGTCCTTCTCCCTTGCAGGGGTGGGTCTAATGATATGATGTATTTAACTATTTACATGATTCTTGCCCTTGCAGTGTTTTTTTTTTGAGATAGATTGTCTGTGTTTTGAAAGACTCTTGCAGAACATGGACAGCCAGATATTTACTCAGCTGAGATCTCACTACTCTTTTGTACGTTTGTATTAACTCTTTGCTGTTTCAATTAACTTTACCTTGTGCAGTATGTCTGAAGAAGTTACTGTGTTTTACAGAGTCCTGGGTCACACAAAAAACACATGTTTTCTTCCTGTTTGATTTCTGGGTGATGAGCTGCTATAATGAAAATGTGTAATAGTCCTTTGGGACATTTTTCTCATACAGTTCAGAAGTTTAAATGTTAGGCATCTAAGTCAGTCTTCCAAATGTCCTTTATGAGTGACTGTAGAAAGAGGGAAGAATCTCTAAAAAATCTCCATTCGTCCCATTCAGACGTGTGTCTAAACTAGAAAATATAAAATTACCGGCAGACTTGTTCACATCTTTCTAGTGATTATACAAGGAGACTCAACAGCTGTGAAGATAAGAAGTTTTCAGATGGATTGGATGAGATTAATCCCATCTTAACTGCGAGATGCTGTACTTTATAATACTACATTTCATCCCGTGTATACTATTCAGTCCATTTTTCCCTTCATGTGGTGTTCTTCCCCCTTTATGCTGTCAATGCTTCTCAATTTTTTTCAGACTTATTGCATTCATTCCTATTTTAGGGGTGAAATCACAAAGTAAAATAGTAAACAAAATGAATGCCAAGACTAATCCAGGAGGAGCACTATTGGTGGAGTAATCTGTTTTCAGCCCAGAGGTTCCCCTTTCAGCACAGTTCATTGGCATTTCCTCTGCAACAATCACTTCAGTCAGCACCATCACCGTCTTTTTCTAATCTTCCTTTTTTTCCAGTGTACCTAGTAATCTCCATTGTGACACTTTATCAAATGTTCTGCTGAAGTTCAGATAAAATCTAATCTCTCCGTGCAGTTCTTTTGTCTGGAAAACCAGGTATCCTATCAAAGGAAAAAATCAGGCTAGTCTGACATGACCTACCTTTGCTAAAGCCATGTTACATTTTATTCTATTGTCCGTTTACCTTCAAGCCATTAATTATTCTTTCCTTCAATTTTTATCCTAAGATTAACATAGAGCCTGAGGTGTGAACAGATAAGAGTTTTGAGTCACTTTTTATTCTATGGTGTTGGCACAAATCCTGTTACGATTTGAGCATATTTTGTAGCTCCACCTATATAACATCTTCGTTAAAAATCTTTTCTATCGGAACCATTATTATGTGGCCATTTTTCAGAGTTCAGAGATGAAAGTGGGCTTGTGAGTAGGCTCAGGTGCATTAAGGTGTTTAAGCTTCACTTGTGCCTTGACTGGCATTGTGGGCATATAGTTAACTCCGCACTTTGTCTTCACTGAAGACTTCCATTTAATTTGGGGATCATATATTGATTTCTACTATGGTATTTCTACTTCTTCCCTAGAGCCATTTTGGCAGTTCTTTGTTTTCCTCGTCATTTTAGGCTCTCTGCTTTTTAAAATATCATTATTTGTCCATTTGGATCTGGAGGCATTATATTAAAGGATTTCTCTTTTCTTGAGATGCAAGTTCCAATTAGTATGTGAATATTTGATATAGAGAAATTCAGGTGTCCTTCATCAATGTGTTGGTCTTTTTAGGAATTTTTTTGTCTGATAAGACTAATATTTCCAAATATATCTTAAGGGAGCTCTTGAAAAGGTGCTTTAAAGTATGTCGTCTCTGCTGAGTAGTTTATTTTACAGGTAAAATAAATAGCTATGCATGTTTGATAGTAAAATTAAGCATATATTACTTGCACACTTTTAAGAAACTTTCTGATTTATCAAAGCTTGTTTTCAGTGACTGTATCATTGCTTAAGTAGAAAGTAAAAGGTTTTGATATTCATGACCAAACAACTTTTTTACAAAACAGTTTGACTAAGATATAAACGTGTTATTAAAAGGTACTAGACTACAAGACATTTTGCAAAGGAAATGTGTGAAGATAATGCAGTGGCATTACATTGCTCAATAACAGTTACAGAATTATTGTGCTAGAAGTGCCAAAAGGATGTGGAAAGGAAAAAAGACCAAATGTCTTTAGACATGTGTCCCACAGAATATGGCTCTCCCATGACACTATGGGGCCTTTCGCTGTCTAGATTTACAAGTGCTTTGAGAGGCCAACATCTTGAGCCATTTGCGTTACAAGAAAGGAGAAATACAATTGATTAATGCCAGTTTGGACTGGAGCTGCTTCATTTGCTCCTTCATTTGTTTTCTCTGAACTAGCAACCTAGTTCAATAAACAAGGGAGTAGAGTTAGAAAAAATATCGCAACTGAGTATTTTCTTATGAAATCAAAACACTTCACCATCAGTGGCACTTGGCTGGAAAATTCTTCTACTGTATTCAGTGAAAAGGAAGAGGCTTATTTAGCTCAGAGAAAGGATTATTTAGCTAGTTTATTCAAATGTTTAGTCAATGAGGTTTTGGAAAGTTGCTAATGAAATACAGAGGCCGATATTCTCCTTTGTAAATGCGACAGGAGGCTCTTATATGCCCCATTAGGAATACTCTGTACTATTTGCTGTATGCAAAATGCTTTCCATCTTTCCATGACAATCAGAGGTCACTGGGACACCCTTTTTCAAAAGTCTCCGCAATACCAAGTTCTTAATCCAGGTTATGGAATGAAGCAGAAACACTTGCTGCTACCCATTGGATGCTGATGCTATATTCTGATATTTAGGCTTGGGATCAGCTAGTTACCCGGATTTTTTTTTCATTCGGTTTTGCTTAAGCTATGATGAAATACAGAAAACTAATTGTAGAATTTACAATAAAGAGCATCGTTGCAAAGTTTTATGAGGAAAGTGAATGCAAGTAAAAAGAGTAAACCCACATAACTTTGCTTAGCATAAATATTGGTTTAAAGGTTTATTTTGTCTCCATGCCTGCTGACAATGGTTATATTCAAGCTGACATCTCATTTTCCCCAAATTATGGGTGTTTGCTTAAAACAGCAGAGATTTGGGTTGTGTCCTTTTTACCTGCATAATCAAAATTCATCTTTCATGAAAGAGAGGAGGAAGAGGATGGAAAAGGTGATAATTCATATTCAGACAGTCCTATGCCTCTAGTCATTTGGTATTCTTTAATCCAACTCATTCTTGTCTAACCATTGTTTGCTATCTCCTGTTTTAGAGATGTTTGTGTTTAATTGGCCCAGCTGAGCAAATCTCATCCTTCCAGCCAGGCTGAGTTTCATGTGGCTGAACACTGGACATCGACAATTAGGCATCTGTTGTCTAGATTCCTTTTTTAAGCAAAGGAAAGAAACGGGCGTTTGTAGCGTGTGACTCACATGGTCTATTTTAGACATCTGTGTACACTGGGATGGGAGGAGCAGTGTGCTAGAGACACTCGCTTGTCTCCACCAATTATAAAAGAAGCCTTGCCATCCTGTGCAGATTTAGAGATTGTCGGCCTTAGGTGGGGTGATTCCCATCCTTAAGGACTGTTCTTGTGCTAGGCTAGGTTTTTACCAAAGCAGTGATTCATGGGGAAGGCCTCTCCCCTTCTCGCAGAGCTGGGAAGTTTCCATGTCCCAGAGAGAAACTTCTCATTCTCCCTCTTTGCTCATCCCACAGTTACAGTGTCATGTAGTTGGGACCACATGTGCATCTCAGGGGAGAGCTCTCATTTAGGACTGGTCCCAGAAGTGACCTGTCAGTGCTGGCATCAACTCCTTTGGGAGCTTCTCACTCTTCTTCCATGGCACTGTGATGAAAGCAATGAAAATCTGCCTCGGAAGACCTGAGGGACAAACAGGAGTCCCCAGCGCTGCTCTTCTCCGTGATCTCATGTAGTTTCAGGACTTTGCCAGCATTCTGCTTGCACCTGCAAACGTTCCTGCAGCAAAGGGAAACAGAGTATGGTAATCGATATGAAAACTCAAAGTAAAGCTTTCACAGAGACAATGTTTGCAGTAAGTAGAAAACATTGTAGATGTTCTAAAACTGGTGTAAATGTGGACAACTGTAAAAGCGCATTTAGGAACATCCTTAGTGTCTGAGTGTGAGCATCTTCAATCACTGTCTTTTGAGTTGAACCCGAATGCGTGTGTTCTTAGGCTCAGTGATGAACCTGGCCTAATGCTCCTAATGCCTGATGCAGAACACCACGTGACATAAAGCGCTGGTGTGGGGTAAAGTCGCTTTGCTGATAAGATTTTTCTCCAGAAATATCATCAGGTTAACTTTGTCTCAGCAGGCTTTCTTTGCGGCCTCTGCCACTTAAACTTTATAAAGGATTGGGTATTTGATCTCCACTTAGCATAAAACCTGCATGAAGTCATAATGTCAGCATGAAGAGCTTATTATAGTGTTCTTTAGGAAATGTGAAAGTTATATGATTATGTCCACGTTTGATCTGGTGCAAAACTGGGTGATTGGCTGGAGCACAGTTCTGATATAAATGTCTGTGGAGCTTAGGTTTTATCCTGTTACACTTCTGTGAACTTACCTGCCTATTCTGAGAATAAAGAGAGCGCAATAAAAGAAAAGAGAAACCGCCTGGTGAAGGTATTAGGCTGACAAAGGCGCTTGGATTGCAACCGCACTAGTAGTCCCTTCCCTAGTGAATGTTGTTCTGGTTCTTGGGAGGCATAACAACAAGGGGACATTAGTATTGCAATTATAAAAAAAAAAAAAAAAGAGGAAATAAAGAAAAAAGCACATTTTAATAAGACAACACTGTTGGTGCTTGATTTATTCATTTTTAGTTCTCGATTTCCTAGTAGAAAAAAAAAGACAAAAAGAATAAAGCAGTAGAGTTACTGAGCCTTTAGTACCCCTCTGTGGTTCAAACGATATTCCAAATTTTTGCTAGTGCAGATTTCGTTAATTAAAAAAACAGTAATATTTTCAATATCCTAGCTGTTCTCCTACGTTACAAAGCACACCTGGGCTTTGGTTTTCTAAGCTAAAATATAGCAAACTGTTAACAGAATTTTATATTTGTGCTTCCAAGAGATTTAAACGAAGTCTTGAGGGTAACCACAATCCCTGGCAAGAATTCTCTTTCCTATTAAAGCTGACCTGGACAGCACTTGCTTTCATGCCACATTTAAATTGTCTGGAGAAAAGAATCTCTGTGGGAGACATCATGCATTCTTCTTGCCTCCCTGCCTCTGACCAGCCCAGCAGAGCCACTGTGTCTTAGTCATTAGCTGGGGAGAGAAGGAAACCAATACTTCCCATTTCTGGAAAAGAAAAATATTCAAGAAAAAAATACTACGTCCCACAAACTAATAATGAAAGGTCTGTTTGATCGCCAACAACTTACTCCTGACCTGATGAACTGGAAAATATTTTCTATTCTCCTTGGGTAAGTCTTGTCAGTGAATTGTTTCAGGATTTCTTGGGATGGATGAAGTAATTTAACGAGTGACTTGTTTAGTGTTTTTAAATATTTTTTATTTATTTATTCAGTATACTTCAGTTTGCTAATTATCTAGCCTGAGCAGAAGCAATTAGCTGCCAGGAGAACATTAGCAGTGAGCTTTCTGTGATGTTCCTGCTATAGATTTAACATCTGCATTAAACCCTTGTTCTAAATCACCACCTGGACATGCCTCAGTCTCTGTATTAATAAATTAAGAAAACCGTTTTGGAACAGTTAGAAATATAAACAGCAAAACAAAATTAATATATTATTTGCATACATTTTTATATCAAAGAGATACCTTAAGGTACATTTATTTTTGCATTTACAGAATTTGACGTTATTGAAACTGCTTTATAACTCCAAAGCAGAGATTTGCTAAATACAAACTTGATTGCTAAATATAAACCTGGAGTGAATTCTTATGGTCAAATGTATAAAGTTCTTTGAAATTGCATGTACAGTGTTGTTACCATATTACCTTTTAACGAGTTTAAAAACAAAAGAAAGAGTACAGATGAGATATGGAATCTGATTCTGTATGGGATCTGACTCTGTGTACAGTGCCAGCTACTTTAAAACTGCTATCAAACTTCAGAAAAAAAAAAAGAGATCAACTTAATTTTAATAGGAAAAAAAATCAGAAGACTTAGAAAAGGATAAGAGAGGAAAAGGAACCAGAAGTTATATGTGCAGTTTAAGTAGGCTGAAAAAAAAATTAAATCATTTTCCATCAAAAGCAGATAAGTGTCTGCTAAATATTGATACTGGTGGTAACTGATTTTTCTGACAAAACTAAAAAAAAAAAAATTATACGTGATCTTGAGCTATATTTGGAGAATTTTAAGTGTCAAAGAAATCTGTCAGGAAGCCAGATAACTGCTTTAATACAGAATTATCAGTCTGGTACCTTACATCAATCTTAGAAGGTGACTTGAACTGTCCTGCTGGTAAATTTGAAAACAGCATGAAATATGTCCGATCACGGAGGATATGGCATGCATCCACTTGCCAGCATGAAAGCCAATTTGTGTCATTAATGTGTATTTCAGAGGGAAACTAACTTCCAAACAGCTGGAGGATACCAGCCAAGCTGCCTGCATGGAGAGCAAGGGAAACCAGCACCAAGGGGAGAACATCAGTATTGAAATCCTTTAAGTCTCCTGTGCCTTTGCACCAGCCATTTGCCTTACAGAGCTCTGAGCAAAACCAAACAGGAAAGATCTTAGACCTGTTGCACTGCCAAATATTTTGTGGTCTCTGGGAGCTTGACAGTTGGAACTACGAGACCTGTGTGGTATGTGAGAGGGCTGGAAAGGCTTGTGACGAGCAGGGAGGCACTGACAGCGCTGATGGATCTGAGTAGCCGGTGTAGGTGTAGGCGCCAGTGTAGGTGCCAGGCGGCCTCTTTCTTGGACTTTAAAGAGGGCAAGTGAAGTGATCCAACAGCAAGAAGGTTTCTCCAATAAGGTCAGGTGAAGTACAAACTCCCTAATTACAGTAACCTCTCTACTTTCCACACTCAGTTGAGTTTATGAAGTTATGAGTTATATTTCATTCAAATACACCCTCCGGTCTTTAAAAGCTCAGTGTTCTTCCATAGACCTGGTATACCAATTCTGTGATGGAGTTGTACTGGTTGCAAACTATAGTCACAATATCATTTCTCTGAGAAAAGGATGCATTAGACAAAGCTGTGTGGCAAGGCTGTCCCACCCAGAGGTGGCTGTCATGGTATGAATGGCCTTTCTTTGGATGAGGATTTCTAATAGCACTGGCCTGGAGCCCTCTCACCACAAGCTGCCACTGTGTCAGATCTGTGAGCAAACGTAAGAGCCCCAGTTGGACAAGGTAAATATCAATGATCCAAAGAAAAAGAGAACTCAAGTGGCTTCTCATAGAAACTTTAAATTCACATAACTGCACTGAATCAATCCCTGGGAATGCCTGAGCTTGGTATTTTAGATGAAAAGGTACATCCAGAATGAAGGGTTGCTGTGCCATTTGTGGGAGCTGAAACATGGCAGTCACAGGGCTACAAGAGCCATATACTCTTTTTACATGCTGTGAAGTAAAACTGAGCTCTTCAAACTATTTATGAAGGCAACTCTGTAAGAAAAAGTTCAACAGTGTTTCACAGCATAATATTACCTCAACAACAGGCTGTCAAGTCACAAAGTAATGGGAAGGCGATAGAAGGATGTAGCTTGTGGACAGAGTCCAAGAAGCCATGACTTCTGTTCGTGTTAGGTCCCTTAAATTCTCCTGTCAGGACCTCCCTAGTTTCTAAACAGCCGTGTGGACAGTGTAGTGGTGATGTAGCCTGAGCAGAGAAATGATGCAGCCATGAGGTGTTCATGCTTGGTTTTGAAGAAGAGGTGGTAAATCATGCCACATATGCCAGGGATCAGCTTCTAAAGATCTCTGTCACAGAGGGCAGGCTTGGCAGAGTGTGACGTTCTCCACGCATGTGTCTGTCTCATGTGTGGCCCCAGTTATGAGACCGTGCTTGCACTCCAGCAGCCCTCACGTTGCCAGATACGATGACAGTTTTCCTTTTTTCAGCCTGTGCTTTGGAAGCAGGAAAATACTTCGGGTGTAGGCATTAGAAATCCTCCTAATGCTGCCTAAAGGTGGCTAGGGGCATTCTCTTTTTGTTTGACAGACTTTTAACTGACTTAAATACAGCTACAGGACATGTTGCAAAGTACTGTCTTTTAGTTATTCATTTTGCTTGCTCCTGGCACCCAGATCTTTGCTTCTTGCAGTAGTTATGCCTTTCTCTTATGTGATCATAAGGTGTTTGGAGTGAAGGTAACATGAGCTGTTTTGCTGCTACAATACCAATTAGCTCAGCTTCCAAAAAACCTGTCATGAATTCTGCTTTCTGCTGCCGTTGCTGCTTCCTGACCAGAAACGTGACTCACTCAAGAGGCAGCTCTTGTTCTCTTCTCCCTCCCCTTCTCAGTCCTGGCCCTATGACTTCTGCCACTCCTCCTCCCTCTTTTCCAAAAGTCATTGTTCTTAGATTGAAAGCAGACTTCAAAAATACCACAAACCCTTTTCTTCTCTTTGAAACAGCCCTTCCTGTGCATACTGTATATACAGAGTGACTTGCTAACAGTGTGGATCAGGCACCGTTCCCCGGAGAGAGCAGGAAGGAATAAATTATGTGCATGCACGTTATTCCCTTGGTCCCACCAGTGTAAAAGCACCAGAGGACATTTTCCTCAAATATTTTTGGTTCACTTAAAAATGACAAACCAGATAAAAGTTTTGCTTCTCATTTGGCAAAATTCAGATGGATAATCATTCTTTAAGAAGTTGAACATAACCATGGTCAACAGTGGAATGATTAGTTTAACAAAACTACATTATTTTCCGTTAGAGTTACTGAGGTACTAACACTGTAAGGCTTGGTTTTGACACTTACCCACTAAATACTTGCTCATGTAAAGTTTTATCTGCCGAGCATGAAACATTGGAATTATTTACAGCTTTCTTTCTAATTCTTCTATTTATTGAGTCAGGCCAACAGCTAGACATAAAGCTTCATAATACAAGTATGAGGATTTTAACAAAGATGATCATTGAAGGTATCCTAGTCTGCTGCACTCTGTGAAACATTTGGTTTGTTGTAATGTATTATTCAGCTTCTGAATCATATAATTCAGTACCCCACACTATTAGATGCCATTTGATTGCTCAAAAGTATATATTATTTCACGCCTGGTTTTTTGTGAGAACTATGTGGATACTTCTAAAAGATCTTCCACATATGTCAGGATTTCTAAGGGAAATGCCACTAGAAGACATGAGAGGCTTTATAAAATACTATCAAGCTTTAATTTTCAGGCATGTTTGTGACACAGTCAATTAAACTGATGAGTAATCTTTTCTGTACAGCAACAATTACATCTGCCCTCGTGAATGCTACAAACTCGAGCAAAGAGCTCTTGGCCACCCGGTCCCAGCAAACAAAGATTATTTTCTGCATTACATATAAACCTGTTACTCAGTGCCTGGAAATTAATTTTTATGGAAATGGAACATATCCTGACACATCTTTTTTTGTAATTGTGGATTGGGATTAAATTATTATGGTTTGGCAAAGAGAGGCCGCAGGTTAGAATCTATAATAAATTTCAGGAAGGAATGGGAATTAAAATGAAAAGGCTGTATTTTAAACTACAATGGAAGACCACCAGTAGGCTGAAAAATTAAGAAAGCTGAAAAAATGTCAAAGAGGAGAACTTGCAGTAGTGGTAGTGGCAAACTACTCCTGACTTTAGAAGTGTCTCTGGAGCAGGGCCCCACCAGCAACAGGACAGCAGTTGTGATGAGAATCCCCTGGGATCTCACCATGTAGTGGGTGGCTTTGTCTTCCGAGCCCAATATAATGACACAGAAGGATTTTTATCATTGCTAAATTTTAAACAATATTAAAGACGCAGGCATACACTTTCACTTGGTCAATTGTTAAGAGCAGCTGAATAGTTCACGGTTAGGATTCAACAGCAAGGTCACCTCTGTTTCATGTCTAGGGTTTTACATGTGAATCATCATAGAGATAGCTGATTGGGGGGGGGGGTGCTTTTTGTATTGAGCCTTGCATAGGTTTAGTCCCTAATGGAGACAAGAGAATAGGGTGGGTTGTTTTTTTTTTTCCAGCAATTCAATTCATTGCATAGGTGGGTTAACCTTTCATCATTTCTGTGGGTTTTTATTAATCTTCTCTTAGAGAAGGTATGACTTTGTGCTGTGGAGTGTGAGTCGATTTTTAAAAACCTGTCTGTACCAAAATAATCCTTATTAGACAAAGACTTTAAAAGGCTGTTAGTTTTTCATCCCATAGTCAGTAACACATTTTTAAACTTTGTGTGTAAAAACCTGCCGCTGTCCAAATGAAGCATGTCCACACTTCTGCTCTTTTGTGGCCCCTTGTTACATATCTCCTCACAAGTTGAAAAGCTTTGCTTCACTGGCATATCCTCAGCCATGCCAGGTAATCTGACTGAAAAATTCTTTTTCATCCTACTAAACGATGAAACACTCTGGGAGAGTCTCGATAGTTGTTTTCTCTCCTCTGTGAAACTTGCTCCCTCTGGTGTTCCAGCAGAGCCAGTGCTTGGTGGTGCTTGAATCCAGGCTTACAATTTAATTACATCGCAGTAATGAGGAAATATTTTCTTTACAAGATTCGTAAAATTATTTTATAAACTTATTGTATTGAAATCTTACTGTGAAATAAGATTTTATTCAGTCAGTGTCTATAGAGACACTCAGATGTCATTGAGGTGAATATAAAGAGCAATACACGTACCTTCCTATATGGCTCTGAATTCCGTCTTCCTTGTAAATAGTCCTTCCATTTTATTATATTATTTCATTGTATTCCCAAGTTTTATGCTTACAGAATTAAAGAAAAACAATTTGTTAGTCTCATTTTGGAACCTTCATGTAGAACCATCATTTGTTTGGTTTTTGTTTATAATGTAAAAGTATTTGGATTTATCAAGTTAGGAAAAAAATGGCATGTAAGCATGCTTGTAATTTAAATTGTTCCCAGAATATTTCTAGAAGACCTATTTTGGGAACATAAGTTATCCTTGATACTGGACTGGAATTATATTTAAGAATACCAAATAGGGGAGAGAAGGGAACTTTCTGTATCCATCTGACATGAGGTATTTCAATAATTTAATCCTACGCCTGGTGAAACTAATATTACAAATCCCCCTTACTCCTTGAAGGATCAGGACCAGGCCATCATGAAGAGGTCATGTGGATAGCAATGGAGGTGGTAGAAAATACTTGAAAAAGCAGGAGGTTCATAGATGCTTGGGAAAGGCAGATTAAAGAGAATGACAGAGATATTACAAGCTTCCTTGCAGCTATCCAAAATATTTCTCTCGTATCAATTTTAGTGGATTATTACATACATTAATTGCTTTCTCACCGAGATCAGAAAGGTGTCCTTACTAAAAACATTACTGGTGAACAATCAAGTTGAAATTTCTCTTGACCTTGAACAAACACTTTCTGTAAAAATGAATCCCAACTTCAACTGATCAGTATAAGACATAGTATGGTCCTTCAGTTCTCACCTGCTACACAAGAACTTGATATTTCATTTTATGGCATTATTTGGGGAACAAAAATCTCTAACATGGTAGAAAACTTTGAACAAGCCAGTTTTCTGTATTTTTGAGTGATGCAGTTCTGCTACATTAGAAGTTGGATACACACTTTACAACTCACATAAGATTGACTGAGTAACATAGGAGACATATTGTGTAGACGAAATTTGTATGTAACAACTGCAATGCTTCTTGCATGCCAAAGATTGTAACTCACTCAGACAAACTTACTGCACTGTGGGGAAATACTGTCATCGGTTTGGGTTTGTTCTCTGCACTTAATAAGCCAGAGCACTTTTCCAGTCTTGGGCTCCTGCAATCATCTCTATATGCGTTTTGTTTGGCTTACATAAAGGGCAGTTTAAAGAAGCTGGGAAGAAGGAGTTTAAACTTCCCAGATGAGCATTGTGAAAGGTGGTTTTAGATTGGCATTTTACATGGGGCATGTTCCTGGGCTTGCAAAAGGCGTAAAAAGTTACTGCCTGTCAGGTGAGATGGAGTGACTGATTGTATATGTGCACATTAAACCTGTCCCCACGGTGAAATAAAATGCTAGCCCGAACAAGGGAGCAAAGGAAGCAGGTGTGTGGGTACAAGTTCTCAGCTGCCAGATGGCAACTGCTTAGATTTACTTGTTTGGTCACTTGCAATCATCTGCAACACAGAAATTAAAACGAGAGCAGGAGTAGGATCAAAATCAGCTTGTGTCTTTTGAGTGTATAAAATTTCAGTAACTGATGCTCAGCCTGTCTCTTATATTTAGAGGAGTAAAATCCTTGAAGACCCTTATCCCATTGCAATCAGTGTGAATTTTGTCGTGGGAATGTGAACAAATCCTTAAGAGGCATGCTTCTGTTCTTCTGTAAAATATCTCTTAGTAGTACACAGTCAGCTATGGTCAAGTACCAACAGCTATACACATACCAAACTCTATACAGCTAGAAAGCATCAGATAGAAGTTATTTAGACAGCCTGTGGCATGATACCTTTTGTTTCTATATGGCTCTCCCGCTCTTTGGGCACAAATGTTTCTGCAAGAATGCAACCATAGATCCAGGATAACCCAACAAAGACTTTTATTATCACAACTATTGTAGTGAGCTAATCATGAAAGAGCAGGAGGTTAAATAAAAATTCCAAGAAAATTTGTATTATAGGTCTTCTACATGTTTCCATTCATAACAGTGTGTGCTGTTGTTCTCATATTTTCTAACAATGCATTTCTTTAGATGAATTATTATAGTCTATAAATGCATCCACATTACTGATTCCATGGACAGCAACCAGTCATACTATAATCACACGCTGGGCATTCATCTTTGACATTCCAGTCATATTGCAGCTTACCTAAATATTGACTGTTGCTCCAGTCCTGCCTGTACCAAATCTGTCCACAACAGGCTATTCTTTAATAGATTTTGGTTGTTCTCATTTATAAGGACGTATTTCATTCCTATAGACTATCGCATATTTTTCCACTTGACTATGTTGAAATTGCCACCTTATATCCTCCTCTGTTGTATTTTCTAGTATAGTTTTTATTGTACACTTAGTCATTCCGGCCAGCAGTAAAATTGTGTTACCGCAGTTTGAATTTCCGTGAAAGGCAGGTTTATGCTGTAAGAGCTGGGTGCAGGCATTGTGTGTCCATCCTCACTTTGACACCTTATATTCAATTATGTTAATATGGAAAACATACTACTGGTAAAACCACTTGCATCTTTGATTTATTGAAGACCTTATTTCTTGTATACCACTACCGAAGCGAATAAACACTAACAGCATTAAATTGGATTCCCTGGCTTATCCCAGAATGCTGAAATAAACCGTAGGCCAAAAGTTCTGAATTTTCAGAGAAAACTAGCATCACCTTTTACTATCACAGATACTTTGGCTGTTTAAACATGGGAAGAGAATATGAAGGTAAAAATAGAAATCCAAATATGATTGTATCTATTTTTTTAATACTGTTTCATTATAAGTGAATAAGCAAGTGTATGCCCACATTTCACAAAACAATACATTTCTATAAGCAATAATATCAAATATTACATGTTATAAAGTAAATATGATTTCAACTTATACATGCAGCTTTGGCAATTGAGTAATTTATATAATACTACCGAAGCACTGCACAGCTTCATAGAATCATAGAATCACAGAATGGTTTACATTGGAAGGGACCTTTAAAGTTCATTTAGTTACACTTTTTGATTTTCTAATGCATTTATGGCATTCCAAAATGCTTATCTTATCTACTGGTCTGACTCTGTCTGTCCTGAGCTGTCTGTCACATGGCAGGATGTTCTTCAATCCATTTAATATGTTCTTACATAGATTTGCTTCTATGGCTTCCATTACATTAGCTCTTCGTTGCCTACAGAGACACAGAATTTCCTGCAGCTGAACTCCTATATGAAAATTATCTCTATTTACAACTAAAGATAATTTTGTCTCCAAGTTTGTCCTGCATAATTTTTGATATTACTATATTCTGTATGTCTTTTTCCATTAGTGGTAACAATACCGTTTTTAGAAATTTTTCATATAGAAAAGCCATAAGTAATCCAAATGTCTACCAATTACATGAGCACATAAGAAATTATAGCCCTTCCTCTAAAGATTCTTAAAGTCTTTATGTATACACAAACCTGAAAATTTAAGATTTCTTTAAGTACAGTTACTGATTTATTCCATCCATTAGCCCATAAATTTGTATTTATAATGGTATAATGGCATTTTCCATAAAGTATATTTATCTTTCTGTACAAATACATATTACATATGTAATATGTGCACATACAGATTTTGTTTTATAGGAGCCTTTACCAGTGAATACAGGTGCAGACAAATACCTGAAAATCAGCATATATCTGATATAGTATTATCAGACAGAGTTACATCTTTGATATTCACATAGTTTCTGATGACTGAGAATTTCCATTTAAAAAGAAAAAAGAAAACCTTATTTCTACTTCTGTTTCTTTTTGCTTATCTTATACAGCAGGGAAATTGCTTTTAAAAAGCAATTGTGAGGTAGGTACTATTGCTAATATAATTAAAGATTGGTCCTGATAAAAGCATTTTAATGAAAAAAATAAAAAGCTTTACTTTATGTCCTATATCATAATAAACAGTCTGAGAACAGCATTAATTACAGATACATTCTCCATGCTCAGTTCATATCTTCTTAGCAGAAAGGAAGTAATAAAAGAAAGCCCATATAACACATGATATTAAGACAATAATCTGACAGTAATGTTCAGATATCAGTCAAAGAAAATAAGTGAACGAGGATTAAAATGTTAAGTCTCATTATTGCAGAATGTATAGAGCTACATGCGAACGTGTCATTGCCTTTGGCATGAATAGTAATTTAAAGCCTAAAGCTGAAGCAGGACTCCTTACATGTCTGTTTTCTTGGGACTTAATAACCAGTCCTGCAGTCCGGAAAACAAAAGAGCTGTTTGTGTGGTTTCTTCATAAATATTCAAGGAAGAGTTTTGTTGCTCTATGGAAGCTGCTTCTACAAACATTTTAAATGTACCGTATTTATAAATAGGGATTGTTCATGCAGTCTTTACTTTCATAAGTACTCCATCCTGTTTGGATAAGCCCCATGTAAGTGGGATTTAAATGGCAGGACTTTCTTCCTCACAGCCTAGTGAGGGTGCGAGTGGTAAGCAGGCTCTCACCTTCTGTTTGTTTTGTTTTCCTCATCAAAGAAGCGTTTCATCGAGGGTGTACCGTGAGCGGAAGAGAATTGGAGCAGGGCTGTTGTTGGTGGAGTGGAGGTCCACAAAAACCCTCGCGCTCCACAGCCCAGCCATGCAGGAGAGTGGCGAGAGGGTGCCCAGGAGTGCTCAGTTCTGCAATGAGCGGCGTGGGTTCTCAGCCAGCCCCTGCTGGGCTGCCAGCCGTGGCTCAGCCACGTGCGTCCCCTGGCCTCTCCTGTCACCCCTGTAGTTTGGGGTGCTGTAATATCGGTGTCCTTCCTGGCTGCTGCCCCGGGATGTGAGTTAGGAAGAGACTCCTCCTCATCAGCGCAAGGCAAGGCAGAAAGGAGCCCTGAGCTTTACGGCACTGTCACCATGTAGAAAAGAGAGTCCCAGGATCAACCAGCTATCATCTGCTGATCAGGGGACACCATGCATTTTTACTGCTTTTATAGCTCTGCAATTAACGTAGATATTTTAAAAATATGTACCTTAGTCTACATCCTGTGTAATTGGGATTTTTAGATATAAGCAGGTTTGGATTGTTGGCTAGCAAGAGAACGAATTATTTCCAACAGTAAAATGGATGTATTGTATACTGTTACAGTTGGTGAACCACTAGCAGATTAGTTATAGAGGAACAGGAAATGTTTTTTCAAATATTATGCTCCATAAAAAAGTATTATATGATTTTAATAGACCTGAGAGATTGAGCCGTGTAAAGTTTGCATCAACAGGAACAGCAACAGCATTTCAACAGCGCTGTAAGGAGATATTCTGTAGTCAAATATTTTTATCAAACATATAAATTGCCTTATATTTCCAGAATTTCCTACTAGTAGCTGCAGACAGCCATACAAAAGTGGCCTCAGAAAGCCAAGAGTTGTCACTTGGTAGAGGCTGTATATGACCTGAAATGGCAAAGTGGTCTATCCAAATACATATGATCTATCCAGAGTATGTTACTATCCGCTTGCCGCAAGAGGTCTCTTTTAAAGCCAGAGCACACTTGGACATGAATGCAAATGTACCTTCAAAAATTTTGCACTCTGCTGTCCTAGTTGTAAATGCAGCTGCTTTAACATGCAAGTTTCTTCAAGCTTGTATGCTAGATTGCTCTTAGCTTGAATTGTCCATCTAGCATCTCTGCAACTCCTTCATAGAAACAAAATCTGACAAAAGGTTGAGATATTTCTCACAAGAAAATGGTAGTGATACTGGCTGTGAGGGTACGTGATCTCACGTTAACAATTTCTGATCAGAATGAGGAAAAAAAGAGAGATCAAGCATAGCAGGTATCCTTAGCCAGATATTTATGTGGCATGTAAGAGGGCCTGTGTTCACGTTGTTCCACCAGATTTAGGTTATAATTTTGGACTGAGATTTCCAAAGGATGATCTTGAAATACAGAGCCAGGGACTAATTCCAGGTTTGATGATTAGGACACCTACACACAGAGAGGTATCGTAAAGTTTGAGTCCCTGTTGCGATATGAAGTGGACAGAGTCAGGTAAGTGAGATTAAAACACAAAACCAAAATCACGTCAGCAGCTGACTGGAGCCGTGTTCCAGCAAGGCAGAGACAGGACTTCTGCCTGGCTTCCCAAATGGACTTGTGTGCAGTAAGTGACTGTCAGTCCATGTACACATATGTGTTTCTCCCATATTTCTTTTCCTTTTTCTCTTTTTTTTCTTTTTTTTTTTTTTTTAAGGCATTCTGTTTAATCCTGAATATCTGGAATCCCAGAGAAGTTCAGGAGCTAAAAATAATTGTTTCTTGCACAATTCTGCTTACAGAAACCCTTTTTCCTCCTGATGCTTACTCCTGGAATAAATCTGGGCTAGCCACCATTCCTTTGGGATCTCTTTTACATTAAGTGATATTTACAAGTTTAGTTTTCATCTGTTTGCCCTTCATTGCATTATGTTAAAGCAGAATATTCAAACTTTGAGATAAAAGAATTAATAACTTAAATACAGATTTCCCTGGGCTCTAAACTCTGAAATTCTTGTAGACAGACTCACCAGGAAGGGCTTTTCCAACAGCTCTTTAGGTATAAATTGATGTAATTTCTTCTTTTCCATTCTCCCTGAAAGACTGATGAACTCAATGCACAGGCTTTGTGTAGAATTAGTTAATTTAGCTTTGCAATTTGTAAAGCATTTTTAATGGAGACTGTACATCTTGTTAAATTTCTAGAAAGCAGCCTTTTTTTCTTTGTTCTCAAGCTGATAGTGCTATAATTAGAATATACAGGTCTTTGTACTCAAAAGAACAGCATTAGGAATGGAATGTTCCTCTCTCAGTCTTCCTATGGCAACTTACCTGGTGCAAATGGGAGAGGAGTGGTCTGCAATGAAAGTAGCATGAAATCAGCAGTCTGCATCTCTCTGTTTTGGTGAAGTTGTCAGATCTCTAGTTTGTGTATTGTTCAGAGTGGTGAAAACCATTTTATTAATAGCAAGAAGTCAAAAGCTGTGCTGCTGCTCCTTGCTGAATTGATTCCTTTTACTGCGTACAAGGAAATTTTGTTTCTGACATAATCGTAGGTATCGTTATCCATAGGTGAGGTGAATAAATATGAACAGCAGCATCACTCATGAAAGCAATGGGTGGAGATGGGGGTGCATATTCATCTGTAATATGTAATCATAGTACTTTAGGAACTATAGAAGATATCTTGCATTTAGCACACCACTACAAAAGGGATGGGTTAGGTGTTCACTTCTTGACAGATAATTTTCTAGCCTTTTTTTAAAGACCTGCACTTACAAGATCATACAACTTCCTAGGCAGCCTTTCCAGTGCATCAATACCCTTAAAATTAGAAACTTATTTTTAATCTAGACTTGGTTGCAGAGGCATAAACTCACTGCTTCTTGACTCATTGGCCTTGGTCTCAGGGGACAGATTATTCCTTTTTTCTTTTTTTCCCCAAGCAGGAGCTTTCTGCATGTTTGAAGACTGTTATTATTTCTCTCTCAGATTTATCTTTAATCTATCAAATCACCCAGTCTTTTCCACTAAGCCTTTCCCTACACCCGCATCCTGACCTCTGATGGTTGCTGTTTGTGGATCATTGCCATTTGGGGTCATTTTGGTGGAGCTGCTTTTTTCAATTCTGTTCTGTCATTTGAAAGTTTTATCTAAAAATTGGAGGGGATTTCCTAAGGTCCTTCTGCTCTCATGTAGGCCAATAAATAGAGAAAAGAAAGAAATGAACAGCCCAGGAAATAGCAAGGGTTTGCCCTCTCGATGCATATGTTTTGATGGTTCTTGATAACAGGCTGTGGTGCTTTGGGCTGATGGTGCAGCTCCCCACCCGAGGGCGTCTTCCTCCCCACCACCCCGGGGCTGAGGGTGCTGGGGTCATGTTCCTGCAGGGTCTCTGGGACACAAGGTCCCCTGATCACCAGATGGCATCACCCACATGTCATCTGGAGAAATACCACCAGAAAGGGTGGGTTTCCAGTCAGGGAAGTTGCTCTCTCTCTCTCCCGTGCCATATGGCTGAACTATTGATATGGCAAACAAATATGCGTACATGTAGGTTTTGTTTCCTCCAACTGCACTGGCTTCTTAGAGATAAAAGAATGCCTTTATACTATGTCTTACGGTGGTGTCTAAATGTAACCTGACTCTCTTCTCATCATTTAAGCTCTTTGGGTCTTATCCTAATGGCCTTTCTTGGTACATCTTCCTGTTAATATTTCTTTAACACACGGGGACTGGAAATAAACTTCCTCCGTCTCATCCAGGACCTGGTTTATGAAGCTCTGTAAGCCAGAGCCATGAAAAGTATGTGATTTGAGAGCTGTATTAACAGGATGGCCAGTGTGAGATCCCAGGCAAGAGTAAGACTTTTGTTATATGTACTATGTACTAAAATATGACAATAAGCTTAATAGAAGGTGGGATGCCACCTACAGCAGGAGTAGTTGTTATTGAACACTATTTATAAGTTAGAAAACTCATGAGATCACGGAAAGCACACAAGTCATAATTTGAATTTTCTGGATATAGAGGATAATCATAAAGATGAAAGGTGAATAGCCTGTTACAAGTCTCCCTTACCGTTACATTCTTCTGTATTGTCTTTTATTTTCTGATATGTTTTTCTGCTACAATTTAAAATGCCTCATCTTACACATAGTTCTTCCTCCTACACCATTTTCGTGGTGCTTATTGCTTACAGTTCCCCATTGCCTGTCAGGTTGTTGTTGAAGTGTGAATGTGGTATCTGCACAGAAATGTTAAGTAGCAAGCAAAATTGGAGTCTACATACAGCTCTTGGTCCATCTGTACCCATTTGGAAAGTTTGCAACTCTAGACCCAGAGATTGGAATTAACAGCATTTGTTATTGTCAATGTGCAGCTCCTTGGAAGACAGATTTATTTTTTTAAGATGATTTCTTGTTTTAAGAAAAAATACGCTTTTTTTTACAATGTGTATACATCTATATATCTGTATTTGTGTTTGTGTTAGTATGTACATATGCATAGGTAAGAGGTACATGATGCTACTGGTTCCAGTAAAGTATTTCTGAGAACTTTGACTTCACTCTTTACTGCAACAAGTGCCTTAAAGTAGCTGGTGCATTCAATGCTTCAAGAAGAGTTTCAGTTCCTCCACTGAGCTATTTTATTTAAGATCTACAAAAAAAGACGTGCAATGTCTTCTTGGTGGAGCAGTACAGCTGAGTAGGACTTCTAGTTTGTTTATCAGCAACCTGTAGCTGTGTGTCATTATAAAATATCTATGGACCGTATTTTATTTCTTCATTATGCATTTCATTTCCAAACTAAACATGACATCATGCTTAATGCAAGCCCATGGACATGCAAGTCTCATCAGATGTATAAATAAAAATGTACTCTAGTATTTGACTTCCTGTCAAATTAAGTTCCAGCATTTCTTTTAGACTACAGCAGCATCCTGTACAGATCCCTTTTCCCACATTTTTAGCTGTATTCAGTTTAAGAAAATAATTTCTTCCTTCTATCATAAATTGTTTTGCATTTTTTTTGTGATGTATTTACTGGGGAGGTATTTTAAAGGTATGTGAGTTGACCCCAGGTAGAGTTTAACAGGCATTTAAGTATGCAAATTTTGTTGGGAAAATATGTGTAAATAGTTATAATGTATATAGAAGAATATATATATATAGAATAACCTCAAATATACTTCTATGGCAAAGAGCAAGCTTGTATGACAAATGAATATATAAGGATTGGTAGTTTCAGGAATACAAGTATAGATGAAGATGGGGATTTCCAGAATATTTATGATAATTTCCCATTGGTATGTTGTCTCCTTATAAATATTAACACCAAGGCAATACTTATAAAATAAATCATCCATGTAAATCTTTAACAGGAGGAAAAAATGTGGATGTTGTTGCTTAGAGTAATCACTATATCACCTTTCTGTCTTTTACTTCCAATTGTAGGTACATCGTGTTGTATGAATCCTATAAGAATACATTCTTGACCATGGAACAAAACATATTTTTCCAGCTGCAGAATATTCACTTTAGATGTTCAAACACTGCAGTATAGATTGTGAAGTTCTGGAGAATCAGGCTGATTTAACTGAATATGTTTGTCCAACAAATTGTAGTATATTCTGCATAGGTTTAGTGCTGAGCCCATGGGTTTCAAGAGTGTCACCACAAATTAATTGATCTCATACACCTTGATAAATCTCATCTATTACACTGCAAACTGTCACAATATTGTAAAGCAAGGAAGTGAATTATTTTAAGAAAGAAATAATTTCCCCTAAAACTTAGCAACAGATCCTGCCCTACCTTCAAAATACATCCTTCCTGCTTTGTAGTGTGCTGTGGAAACATTGCTATGTTGATGTAAATATTTACATAAAACCAGAAGGAAAAGAAAAAACAAGGAAAGGAAGAAATGCTGTTTCCAAGTTTTGTGTATAAAAAACTATGGAAGGTCATTCAAACTGACCACATCCAGACCCTTTTCTAACAAATGTCATGTGTTAGCCGTCCTTGTGAAATCAGGCTGCAAACTTTGCCACATACCATGTACTTCTTATGACATTTTAATTTGTGTTCTTACCCTTTTCTAAAGGAAGGGATCCGTACACATGGGGTGAGGCAGGGCAAGGTTTGCAGAGTGAGGCTGATTCTCGCAGTGGGAGCAGTTGTATCAGCAAGGTAGAACTGCTCTGGGCTGTTCTCAGCCATTTGGGAACACTAACGAGAACAGATAACACGGGAAAATAGCCTGGCTTTCTCTTCTGGTGTCCATGGACCTCAACGAGAAGCAAGAGTAACTCTACATGGGACAAAACATGCAAGCATCTGGCTGTGGCATTGCACGCCTAGGAGCCTTAGCCATTCTGCAGACAGGACGCTGCTGATGCCATGGGAGGTGAGGCAGGACTAGGAAGTAAGAGAGTGAAGATTAGGAGCAGACCGAACAGGTTTGTTCTTTAGGATAGAAAGGGGGGGCAGTATGAGGAAATGGTAGTTTATAAGCTTGCTTGAAAGGCTTTTGGGAAAAAGTAGTTAAAAAGTTACATTTTCAAGAACAGATCCAGCCTCTCCTTAAAGCTGACTTTGGTTAGGACCAACCCTGAAACCTGCAGCCTTGAGATTCTGGGCTGGCCATCTTAGGTCTTCGGGCCACTGCGAAACTCAGGTAGGGGGGAGGGAGGATGATGTTCAGATGTCAGAGCAGCAATAGCCTGTAATTTTGACATTGTGACTTCCATTTAAATATAGCTAAAGCTCTTGTGCTGTTCCTGAGAACCTTGGATGTGGGAGTCTCACCTCAGAAACGTGAGAGTGGGAGGGAGTGTGGTGGTTCCTGCCTCGTTATATCAGACTAGAATAAACAACAGCTGTTCTTGGCTTCCTTTGAAGAATTTCTAGTCATTCAGCCTCCTTTTAGTTTGAGACTTATCTTTAGCTACGAAAGCATTTTAATTTTTGCTGTAAGCTTCTTGTAGGCCACAGGAGTAGAAAATGAGTAGAAGAGGAAGTGCCCCATGAAATATTTGCAGAGGTGATGTTTTGTGTGTGTTCTACTGAAGTGTTTCGTTCAGTATATTAAATATTTATATAGCCCTGCAGTCACTATTAATCTGAGTAGTCATATTTTCCCTAGCCCACCATGAATCCTTACCTTATGGTCACCCCCTTAAAATTAATCAAGGTGAACATAGAGTTGTCATCACTGGAAAACAGTTTATTATTTTAGAAAACACAATCTATTTCTGCCTGACCAGAGCTGGATGTTGCTAAAAATATTGAGAAGATTGATGTTAGGTGAGCTGTAAATGTTTTCTTTAACAGATACACAGGCAGAAGAGGCAAATGGAGCATCAGATGATCCTGTATTTCCATCAGTAGTAAGTGGTCTATTCAAAACTGAAGTGCCACATGCAAAGCATTTACTTGGTGATCACAGAAATCCTTACTTTACTGAGAACATAGGAGGAAAAGTTTTGTCTTCCATTTGACACACTGATACATCTTCCCTATGTATGGGAATGCACTATTAATAGAATACAACTTATCCTTAATACTGGTCTGTTTGTAATTTCTCTTCATATTTCTTAGCTCCTCTCTTCTGTCGGTTTTCTGTCATTTTTCCCCTTTTCTTTCCCATTTTATTCCACTTATACATCCCAGAGTAGCTTGAAAGATACTCTGTGTTGCAGGCACCACTCATATATAAAGCCACACAAGCTAATTCTTAGCTGTGACAAGCAGAGGTTCGTCATGTTGTCAAGTTCAGCCTCGTGACACGCAGCAACTCATCGAGGTGTCATTCTCAATTTCTGGTCTCACTGGCCAACCCACCCATACTCCTTTTTTTCCCTTCTGTCCTCCCAGAAAATCTGCTTTTCTCTTTTCTTTCAGGTGAGAACAAAAGATTTGGTACCATGATACTAAAATCTCCTTTGTCTCCAAATTCATTATCCTCTTTTCATGTCTGTTCCTAGTTAACTAAGAGATGTACGTAGCTACTATTCTTCCTGCGTGAACTGGACCAAGATCCTTAACTGTTTGGTCTGTTAAGAAACTGCACTGTAAGGAATTGAGACAATTGCAGAAAACATCAAAATACATAATATTTTACATCCGTCACACTTCTTTTTTGCTCTTATGACATTTGCCTCTTCCTAACCTCCTATCTTCCTGGACTCTCATCTTTTTATTCTGTTTTTAAACATCTTTATCTCCGGGGGGAAGGAGCGGGATGATTTATCTCTTCCTGCTGCTCCCTGTTCCTGATATCTGCCTGAACCCAGGCCTCCAAAATGTAACCATATTTTGCCAGGTCATCCCTACTTCATGCTTCACTCTACTTTCTTATCTTGCTTTATTTTAACATTTCCTTCCCTCTGTGTCTTATTTTGCTTCTGCTGCTCCTACTAGAATATACATTTGAGCTTAAATGAAAGGAAATGAAAGATGACTTGTCTAATGTAATTTTAACCATCACCCCCTTTCTCTTCTACTTGCTTTAACTAGATGAAATGTAAATTCTTTTGCTAAATCTTCTGTAATGAAGGTATTTTCCTTGTGTTTCTGTTGAATGCTCATATTTGTTGGATATGTTTATTTAGCCAAGAGAAGAAGACAACAACAATGGTCAAAGAACTGTCTCTGTTCACTCTAAAAACCTGAACTGCTGTAAGACTACAGTGGAAAGCAATATAAAATGAATATAGTTTTCTGCATCATTGTTGATAGTAACACCTTATTTCAGCTCTGCGCTATTTATCAAATTAATAACTGTTACCTACCAGCCTGCATTCAAAAATAGGGAAGAAGTATAATTTCTTACTCATGTCAGAGCTGCAGAGAACTTGGCTATGGGTATTGATGGCTAAGCTATCAAGTTGCCTTTGAATTAAAAAGAGAGAAAAGTCACATTCCCAAATACTGCTTTCATTGTAAGATACAGTTAGTTGTTAAAGCCACTAAATACAGGCTACAAATTGGCAGCTGAAAGTTTATTTTTCTTGGCTGAATTCCAGGGATTTTTTTAGCCTCATACCTCTTTGCTTAGCTAAATCATATAAATAGTGGTTAAATTCTTTTTAATTCAATCCAGTAGGTGCCCCTTAGAAGCAGTGACAATACTAAAAAGAGACACTGTGTTTCTCTGTTTTAGTTCTGGACTGAAACCTTGCCAGAAACATGCCTCTTGAACATTTGCCTTTTTTATAATCCAAATAACACTTAAGGGATGAAAACTGCCGTGTCCTGGCAGTGCAGATCCACAGACACTGAGTCCAGAGGAGTCCAGAGCCAGTGGGGTGTGAACTGACCCTGCCAAGGAGAAGTGGTGTAATAAAGAGCACAAGAGAAATCCACAATTGCTTTTTCCCCAAATGGAGGTATAATATCAGAACATCAAACTGCATACTTCAATAAAGTAATTAAAGCAATCGAGACTGTAGTAGAGGAGGGCGGTCGGACTGGATTATTTTTTGTGCTGGAGGATTTCTGCGAGTCATGGCAAGCATCATACAGGCTCTTTCTGAGCGTGGTCTGGGGGATCTACATTTCCAGCTATACATAATTCCCATCACACTTGCTATCACAGCCGTACTACAAGCAATTAAACTATAAGGCAAGATGATGCAAAGAACATCTTGATCAAATTATAATGTCGGATGAGACAAGAAAAAACAAACCCCAAACTAGACACTAAGGGGACCTCTAATAAAACACACATAGAGAAAATTATATTGCTTTGAAAATACGTCAGGACATAGATCTGATAAAAGGCTCTGTCAGGACTTCAGTATGTGGCAGTTCTAGACAACTTATTTTAATTGCTTATATTTCTGTCTTCTGCTTAAAAAAGAAATATATTTTCTGAAGGAATAATTAATAGACTGCAAAGGCAATTATTATTTTTGAAAGTGTATTTGGAAGATGATTATATAATAAACCCCTACGAAGGCTAGTTGCTAATTCACTATCCCAGGCTGTATTTCAGAGATTTCAGATAAACTCCAAGTTGTTTAATAGCAAGAATGGAAATTGAAAAACTGCATTTGCTCCATGGCAACATATATGTAATAAGTGACACAGCTGTGCACTAAACACTTAGATGTTTGCTTCCTTGTTCCACTTCATTGGATTAAGTTTTCTCATACAATCACAGGGGGTAAATATGTTGATTGTCATGGTCGTCTTCTTTCCATTTTTCTCCTATTTTCTGGAAGTGCTTACACTGCCAAAGAGCCAGAGGTTACTAGTGTAGGCTTTGGCATGCATGCAGATAACTGAAAACAATAAGAGAGACATTCAAGGTGAAGTTGGCACATTTTCTTTGTTGTTTTGCTTTCACTGATTTGTGGGGACACACATCGATGTCCATATAGCCATAATGATAAGTGATGTTCATAAAAGAGAGAGATAAAAATGTAGAGATTTTATTTTAGGCAGTGTATAGATAGCAACCTATCAGTCGTAGATCTGGTGGTGACCACCAGTCCCCATTTTGTTATACTTAATTTGTGGACCAGCAAAACCTCTCTAAAGCGTGCTTGTAGTTCCATTTTTAGGAGTATTTAGAAACTTGGATGGTTCATAAGTATTATGAGGAAAGTACTGCAGGCTAGAGACATTTCTTATTTCTCAAGAACGGTGTTTGTCTGGAGAATTGCTTTTTTCTTTTTCAAGAACAGAGCTGTATGACAGTTGCATAAAGTCAATCTTACTACCATTAACTCACTTTCTTCTTTCCTCTGTTGGCTCTGGTAAAATTAGTTCTTTTTTATTTCTCGCTGACTCTTTTTCACAATAGAGTTTTCTTATTGTTTGTATGTCTTTTCTGCTTTAGACAAACAAAGTGTAGCATATGGCATAATGGTAATATATATTCTGGAAAAAAATGCTTCATTTCTCACTGTCAAATCATTCCATTTGATTGTGAAGGGTTGACTTGATGCTATTTCTCCATTACATGGTAAAACTTTCACAACTCTTTTTGCCAACAAGGTGCCTGTGGCTCTGCTGTCCTTCTCAAAATTGGCTCTTGCTCTGGTATAAAGAGCAAGGTTTTCAGCTTTTATTTTGTTTGGCTTTCAATAAAATCTTGCAAGTTTTGGTGGTTAAACTCCTTTACAGGTGTGAGTATATATTCAACCAAACTACCTTCACCAGATGCAATAGTATGTCAGGAATTCAGTTAAACTCTACTTTCCTGGGCCATGTCAGCCTAATTACAGTACAGTATGCTTTAATGAGGGTTCTTCTAAGGTACCTCTGCCTGATATGGCAAACAGCCCAGAGGCAAACTTCACATCCTGGTGTCAAGAACTGATTTATTGCTTGTCTGCAATTAACAGTTGAGCTTCAGGGTCTGGATAGAAAACTAGAATAAGACTCTCTTTCAGCTCATAAGTTGAATCTAGAGTTGTTGACCTTTTCCAATGCGGATGTAACTCAAAGGCCAAATACCGTAGATTTATCACATAGCAGATACTGCACAGACTGTGGACAAAGAAGACGGTGTTGATTAAATTTAAATTAGTTTCACATCAAAGAAAGGTTATGGAGGGCGAAAGACATTTAATAAAGAAAGAAAAACAAACAGTGCCCAACAGTAAAGTTCATATAAAACAGTTCTTTTTACCTTAGCATAACAGAGCGATCACTGTATATCTAAAAGAACTTTGCCATCTTTCTTTTAATTGTTTGAACCTGTGAGAGCTAATGCCAAGCCTGCTTTGTTTGTGTCCCACTTCATTCTCATGTAATGTTGTGCCTTTTCCAAAACAACAAAGAAAAATTATCATAGCATAGCATATGAAATATCATTACCAATGACAATACTGAAAAAAATTGCGCAGCTTCTGCTCCTAAAAACTATTAATATATTGGTCATCCCAAACAATATTCGCACCGCAGAAAAGAGGAGGGGAAAACACTACAGGAAAGCTTATTTCATAAATCTGCTTCATTTAATCAAAAAAATCATTGGTCTTGGCTAGCTCTCAAGGCAAATGTCATGGAATTCCGTAATGCTGGCTGCAGGAACACGCTCCTATTCCCCTGGCACAGGCTGTTACACAGCCTGACCTAAATACTACGAAGAGCTGGAATAGTGACTTGGTTATGAGTTGGGAGCCTTTGTTTGAGAGGCTTTCCTCAGATACAGTAGTTCACTCTGTAGCTTTTGGGAAGAAATCTGTAAAGTCACAGTACAAAGTAAGACATTTTTGCCTCCTGTCTAGTTGCAGTGATAACAGCCAATTCAAAACTTCCTTTGGGAGACATTTTTCCCTCCATCTGTAGATGTTTGAATGTGTAATTTATGAAATAGTGTTATGTTCAGCACCCAGCATCATTTTAGTCTTTCTTTGATACTGTTTCAAACATACATGTTCTCTTTTGTTAAATAGCTAAAGTTCAAGTGGTTTAAATCTTACTTTTTAAAACTAGAGAATAGCATTACTAACATACCAGAAGGCTAAGTAATGTCTGGGATTTATTAAATCATTCAGCAAAGCTGACCACAGACAGTTGCATATAGAACAAATGCTGGAATAAAAATAATCTTGTATGATGATGTTCATTATCCTGTAACAGACACAGACTGAGAGCCAGATGCTTGGTATCATTTCTGTCTCTACAATTATTATATTTCTTCTTAGACCTTTAACTAGCTTGACATTTTTGGTTATAGAGGGTTTGAGCACAGAGGAAATATGTAGTCTTAGATCACAGAAATGATAAAAAGGTAAGTTTAATGTTAATTTGATGTCTTGGTAAAGCAGCTATGTGTTCTATCAAGGTAGATATTTATTGGTGACTTTAATGGATAGGTAACATTTACTGCCAACTTAGTATTATTGCACACTTTTAAAAATCTTACAAGTGTGTACTTTATATTCAGCAAAGTGTATCTGTTATATTCAACAAAAGAGCATTATTGAAGCTGGATTTGTGGTGGGGTTTTTGCATTTGTTCCTAGTATTCCACATACCTGTGTGTCTTTGCCAATTTGTTTTGTCAGCCTTTCATAGATAAAGTGCTAGTTGTGAAAAAGGCAAAAATATTGAAGTGGATGTTATTCATCAGACAATGCTAACCTAAAATGTCAGAAGTAACTGAACAGATGTTCTTGGGAAATTCTGGTCCTTTACCATTTTCTAAACTTTAAACCCATTTTAAAATCACAAATTATGTGTCCAAAAATTGAGCAAAGGCAACAGGAAGTAATTATTTGTTGTATAAGACTATAATCTGTAATTTATGTATCATTTTCTGGTATGAGCAAAAGAACATCAAACAAAATAACTATGAAAATTCCATAATAAAAAAGTCATACAAATTTATTTCTGCTACAATGTATCCTCTTAGTTTGACTGGCTTTCTTGTTTTATATTGAGTTACAACCCAGGGAAAAATTTAAACTTTTCTTCGCCTTTTTAATATTGTATTGTTTGCACATAAAAGGATATTTGTTGTGTGGATTAAGTGGTTTGTGAGCAGGATTGGATAATACATAATTATGTTTTAATTTTTCAGAAGACTGTGGGATGTATTTCCCAGAAGTGAAAAATAACCCAGACAAATATTTACAAAGATGTCCCGAGTCTGTAAAAAAGTGGCTGAAACAACTGAAGAGTGCTGGGAAGATTCTGCTATTAATTACTAGTTCCCACAGTGACTATTGCAGGCTCCTGTGTGAACATACTATTGGGTAAGTGCAATGTCCATTTCAAATTATATCTGCCAGACAGCAACTGGAGATAAGTTGGAAGTTGAGTTTCTTTATGTGTTGTGAATTATTTGGATCTGAGGTTTCTGGTGGGCCTCTCTCTAGCAGAGTGTCACAGGGTACTCCAGGCAAAGTCATCCATCGATGAGCCCACGAGCTGTATCTGACCCATAGCACACTTATATCCTGCATCTTTTCTGGGCATCATGATGGGATTGAAGGTGACAGGGAGTATCTTTCAGGCCAACACCCAGTACATCATCTGACTCCCAATTTTATCGTATTTTTTTCCTGGACTGTCTTATTCAAGCCACTTCCTTTCTGTACTTCCCCTGTCGTGAGTGCAAGTAGTAGTAATATTTCATTTCCTTGCAGCAGATCTGCATGGAAGAGCTCACAAATGCTTCTTCCCAATGGTGGTTTCCAAGAGATGGTTTTGCATGAGAAATGTGCATTTACAGGTCACAGCAGAAAAGGCAAAACAGGTAGTTCATTGCATTTGGAAACTGGTTGTGATTGTAGTTGCTGATCACACAGCTATTTTTAGCTGTAATGTTAAGAACATGACTGGTCAAGTCAAATTCAGTGAAATTCAGCAGAACCATGGCTTACATCCCTAGAAGCAAATGAATCAGTGATGCAAATAGCTAGAAACAAAGTAGGGCAGTGTGAGCCAACCTTAGCTATCTGGATACACGTGGGAACAGCAGAGTGAATACAGCAACACAGTAAGAAAACCATAGGTACGGTGAAAGACAGAGCTGCCTTCCAAAACCAGTCCTGCCAGTATCACTTCTCTTTTGTACTCTCTGGGCTAAATGCTAAATGGAGCATCTGCTGTGCCAGTTCTTGCTGCCTTGCATGGACATATTTGCTCATTTGAGGGGAAAATCTTACCTCCTCATAAAAAGCAATTCTCCTTATGAGTAAGATGCCTGTGAATGAACTCTTTTGTGTAGGTCTGTCTAGTTATTTTCTGAATGAAAATTTGATATAAAACTAAATTCTTGACCACATGCAATGATTTTGGCTTTCTTTTCCTTGGTCAATAATGTTTCAGCTGTTTAAGGCAGCTGTAGAGATCCAGCTGGAAGACAGTAAGCAAGGTAGGGGAGGGGGTTGGTTGCCTTTCAAAAGACAGAAAAGAGATGTTCTGCTAGAAGGATACTGGATTACTCTCTCTTTCCACATGTGTAGGATTTTCTACAGTGTTTATTACAATCATATTTTCCAGTGACTCATGCAATGTGGCTTCCAAGACATCTTCTGGAGAACTGAGTAGTCCACTCTCCATTAGGCGTTACTGAAGTATTTTTTCCTGAAAATAATTCTAAACGTTTTTATTGCTTTTGTGTATTCCATGCCTCTTGTATCAGACAATCAGACTCTGCACACCCATGTTGCTTTTGCAGTACTGGAATATAGTCTAGGTTCACACCTATTACCTCTGCCCTTAACTTTAATTTGACCAGGCTAACTGCAGTTTATTCTTTACATAAGCCCTTATGAATTATGTCTATGTAGTCCTGAATTATGTCTATGTAGTCCTTTACCAATTTATTTCCCTACTTCTTTCAGTTAATCAATATGATACTGAGGAGTTCAGAACTGTACAGTATTGCATGAAAACAAAAAGTAAGGATAAAGGCAAATGTAAGGATAAAGGCAAATGTAAACAAAAAGTAAGGATAAATGACAAGCCGAGATGTGCATGAAGTTTTAGCCTCTTACTCCTAATATCCTTACCTTGTAACTGTTAACCTTTTTGCGCTTTACTTAAGAAGTTCCTTTTTGACTAAGAAATTATTGTCCACATAAAATCAGCACTGAGAAATTCATGCTTAAGTGTATCATTTGCTATTTTAAGAGCAAACTATCCCATTTGTGGTCATCTGACCTAGTTGTCCTTACCTGAAAGACATTTTAGTAGGAAGAGAGGAAGTCTAAGAGAAAATCTCTTTTTGAAATAAAATGAGAACCGTTTCCCAGCCAGAGCACACACATATTGCTGGGATCAGTGTAGAAGGCATGTAAACCTACAGAAACGAATGCCAGTTCACTCACACAAGTTGCCACATCAAGGTGTGACTTTTCAGCCTTACCTACCATGAGAATACATGTCCAGTTCACTAAATGTTTAAGTGTTAGCAGGAGCACACTTAAAGACAGGTTAATCATCACATGGTCACTGAAGCCAAGTGTCATTTCACATTTTCGTGTATGTTAGCCATCTAAAAGCAAAGAATTTTTTGAAGCTGTTCATATTGATTCCCTCTGTGGTTAGTGGAGAGAAAACACTGAGCATCATCCTTGGCCATTCATTCTGTACCGTAGAATTATGTCTGAAATAAGTGGGATGAATTGTCTTCTAAGAATGTGGATGTTTCTCCATTGGCTCTGTCTGTGGCGTGGATCACTAGTTCTGAATTCAACATGCAATTTTTAAATGGCTGAAGTTATGCAAGATACATCCTACCCTTTGTGTCAGCCATTTACTGTAAGTACAGGCCACTATACCAAGCACAAGCAGCAGTGGGAACAGATTTTCTCATGTATAATGTTACTTAATAATGTAACACAAGGTACAGGCTCTCATAAAATCAGTAGCTTTGTACATGAGATTTAGTATGATTCAAAAAAGACCATAGATAACACCTCTCTTCACACAAAACATAGTATTTTCTTCAACAAATCAATAAAAGTTTAACTGAATCTTGTGAAAACTGTTCATTCTGTTTAGAAATTTTTTACACAAAGCATTTGCCACTGTTCCCACAAGTCTTTGTTGTGCTCCTGAAGCGTTGGCTTTACTTAGAAAGTTCAAGGTTAACTTTCCCGTGAACTCATTATTTGCACAGTACGTTCATTTGAAATGTTTACCTCTATCAATACTTTTCACCTATGGACAGAAGAGCCATGCCTGTTTGCTCAGCTTCTGGAATCTTCCATGCAGAACCTAATTTTAAAAACACACCATTGTCATATTCGATACTGGTTCTTTTAAAAATATAAAAGTTTGCATACGATCACAAGTGAAGAAAAATAGACAAAGCTAAAATTTCATTAGAGGAAGGAAATTTAAAGACATTCCATTTTAAGTCTGGAATGTAATTTAGAACACAAAATAAACGCTTGAAGATAAGCTCATAGGGAGAAAATTCAGTATTTTAGTTAAGATATCTCAGTCTCATGGGAGCTTGAGGATTATTTGACAATGACAGAGTCAGCTAGTTTACTTCCACTAAACTTCCTCTACTGTTGATAGCATTTTAGTTGCCTGTACCCATCCTGGGCTTTCTATCTGTGGTTTCTTTGTTCCATGCAAGAGTATCTGTCATTTTTTGGATGTTATAGGCAATAAAGTCACCTAAGCAATGAAACATTTTTAATAAAATAAAATACTTCACAGGTGGGGAATATTTACAATTCCCAATAAAATAATAAATATAAATAAATAATAAATAATTTTAAAAATACTTTAAAAAACCACTCTTTAAACAACACTTGTCTAATTTTATATTTTAGTAACTTCAAAACTTGTCAGTAGGCATTACTGTTATTATTTCTTGCTGTGGTTTCCCAGCTTGATGATATAATAAGTGAGGTTAGATTCCTTAAAATAAGGAAGACCTTTGCTAGAGTAGGAATAACTGGCACCTCCAGAAATAGCCCATCTCATGGTAGGACAGGTGGCATGAATGTTCCCCAAGGTTGCCTGTTTTTCCCATTTGCTTTGTAATGTTTCTGACTTGTATACAGATCTCTTAAAAACAGATAAATATAAGTAAGTCCCACTTACATACCATGCTGAAACATTCAATCTCATTTAAATTGATCGGGTTTCCACAGTTCAGGTGTCAATCTGCGTTCTTATCGAGCTGATGATCTTTGAAAAATCTGAATTCAGTGGTGGGATTTGGCTGGCAGATTAAGACTCATACGTGGTAGGTGTTTATTTGTGAGTCACATGTCTAACCACCCTGTAACCAACAGGGATTTAGCCAGAGCAGCCAGCTGAGTCTGAAGAGAGTTCAACTAACAAAATGACATTTCAGCTGTAGGGTATGTGAAACCACCCCGTAGAATTCATTGGCTGCATTAATTAGATCTCCGTTGACTACAGAGTCATCTTAGACACCCATTAGGCCTGTGCATACATGCTGTACAGATAGCAACAATATAAGCACCTGTGTTTAAGTGTCTTCAGTCTTCAGTTGCTTCCTACCCCATCACTTCATCTCATATATTCTGCTTTATAAAGGAACTCCCTCATTTACACCTTTCTATACTTGTCTATGCATATGCTGCCACCTGAGATTAAAGTATGTCATCTGTAACTTGTTCTTCTGAGATTTAAAAACTCCCTGGGCCAAGGAACATCTTTTTGCAAATCAGGATTGATCCTGAAGGTCCAGCACTGTGAGTTCTCAGCCAGTTGACTTCTCAGTTTTGACAGTCTCGGGAAAAGAAGGGCAGTAGTGACACTGAACAAGCATCAGAAAAAAAAAAAAGTGACAGAAGAAGGTTTTACTATTTTCTTAAAGAGTATTTAGTGGCATCTTAGCTAATTCATTAGTTTAACTAATTCAATTTCCTTTGCTTTCTAGGAATGATTTTGAAGAGTATTTTGACGTTGTGATCACAAACGCTTTGAAACCTGGTTTCTTCTCCCATACCCCAAACCAAAGACCTTTCCGAACTCTTGGTAAGTTGCAGTCATGACTCCTTTCTCGTCTGCTTACCTGTATCCCAAAAAAAAAAAAAAAAACACCAGTTAGGATAAGATAAATGAGAGGACTGAGAACTGGAGAACTGGACAACATATTTTGAAAATCTAGCACTGAGAAGAAAAATAGACTCTACACAAGACTCTTCCACAGATAATAGTAAAATATTATCTTCAGACTGAGAAGCACTGAGAAATTAAGAATCACACTTCTGAGGACAATGGAAAGGCAGAGCTGTGTCAGTAATTAAAAATGGCATTGGGGCTTAAATATTGCATCATTAATGAAAGAGTAAGAATCCTTTTCTTTGTTGTGCTAACAAGGTCATACACAGTAAATGAAATTTAGTTCTGGGAAAAAGCATGGCAGAAATATTTCAAGAGTTTAAAGGAAATTCAAACAACAGTACAAATAAAATTGCAAAGCTGAAGGATATTATTTATGATGGAAATTTGACAGTATTAAATATGTGTACTTTGGCTACATAATGACAGAGTAGGTGTAAAGAAGTGCCCCTGAACTCACTTAATATAATTAAAACAATCTGAAATGTTTGGCAATGTTGTCCATTAAGTAATTAAGGCTGTAACAAAAGAGGTTTATAAGAGTTCATTGAACTACAAATAACAATAGTAATATGGCTGAAGACAGTCATTTTTTCCATATTTTAGTAAATAACTTTGTGATTGTTACCTGAAAATTAATCTTATATCCAAAATATCATGTCAGCATATATTGAACTGTATTTTAGTATTTTATGACAGGAAAGTCAGCTGTTCCAGCCCAAAAGAAATTTTGCCTGTGGAACTTTTACAGTAAAACTAAAATGAGCAGCGGAAATATATATTAAAACTGCATTTAAATGTTTCACAGATTTATATAGGAAAATAAGTAAGAAATATCTTAAATGTGATTTTTAAATGATGAGTTTAAATAGGAAACTGCCAAGTTGACAATTTGAAGAAAAATAAGCTCAAAAGGGAAATTGAAACTATTTATATGAAAGTAAGGGGGGAGGAGGCAAAAACATAAAGGGTGAGAAAGGCTCGGTTCTGTAAGCGTTTTATTTAGTTTCATATAATGCAAATTGAAAATAAAATGTAATTCACTTTTTCACTTTGGATATTTTTTAAACAATCTGATTAGCCTGACTTCCTAAGGAAATCCTGCTGTGTCCCTCTGTCAGTAATCCAGCCAGCAACTTTTGAATCTGTTGGCCAGCTTAAGTAAATTTAATAGAGAGCCAAAAATCTCCCAGATACTTTGAGAAGGCTTTTTTTTGTGCAAACAAGAGCAGACAGAGGGAGAAGACTTGAAATTACTGTCTCCATTGAGAAATACCGTGTAGCTTAACCACGTTATTAGATTGTAAGTACCAATTTTCCTGAAGCTGTTCCTTTCTCATGCATTCAAACAGGAGCAGCATTCCCTGAAGTCCTCTTACTGACTTGCTGGTTTTCATTCACTTTATATTTTGGCACTGCAAAGAGGCTCAAAGGAGGGTTGGTCATTCATTACATGAAAACCTTATTAATACAGAACCAAATGTAGTTTATGTTATGGAGACCTCACTATCTAAATAGTTAAGGAACACAAACAGAACTAAAGCAATGATCAGGTAAATAATTTGCTGAAACTACTAACCCGTGAGTGGATTTTTTTTAGTGTATTTGTATTCAATTGAAAGTAAGTGGTTTCTTCTGAAAGACCAACCAGAACATTCAAAGTAAAGAATTACACATACAGGACAGGTTTTTAGAGACATGTTTTCAGGTAGTGAAGACCTTGTTTAAAACTGTGTGAAGTTTAAACCATAAAAATAGGAGTAATTGTATGAGAAAATGCCAAAAATAATAACATATATACTTTTAGAATGTATCTTTTGCTGCCCTCCATGTTCCTCACAACAAACATAAAGCTTCAGGGTGGACACTGGCAGTTTAACCCAGTCACCGTAGATAACAAGGAACACAGTTCATTTCTGAACCAGCATACAGAGGAGTTTGTAACACATTTTGAGGGGGGTGGCTTTCCAGTTTCTGGAATTTTTTAAAGCTTTTTAAAATATCAGAACCACTGGAAAATCAACATTTCAGTTAATACTTCCTATCTTTTATCACTATAGATTTCAGGGAAGACTTTAGCTACTGTGCTTCAGAGCCTCTCTGAGAGCACCAGACATACTATATCAGGGAGACAAAATGTCCTTATTTTTGCTTTGAAATAGGAGAAAAACCAGCAGTGGACATCATACTAAATATTTTCGTAAAGCACAAAGAGTAAGCTTTTGTTTGTGTCATTTAGGGAAAAAAGCTCCAGTAAGTGAAACAAAGCTTGTTCTGTGAAGAAATTTGTTGCAGAAAATGAACTGAAGTAACTGCTTATCAATCCTATCCATTTCTGCATGGCTAAGTTTCAACCATGTTCTTCCATCCATCAGTGGCTCTGAATTACAATAAATTCCTAATAATACTTTATTCCCAACTATCCCAAGGGAATTGTGTCATAAGTGGACTTAAGGCACAAAATACGGAATCTGTACTTAATTTCAAACACCCCAAGTGTTGCATTGTGTACTAGAGGTAAATTTTAGTTATAGATACCAGGGTTTTTGCAGCAGATTCACTAAGGGAAAGGTTTTGAAGTTTACTAAAGAGAAGGATAAATTCTTTCCAGTAAATAATTTCAAAAAGGTGACTGTGTTCAATAAACATTTGAAGGAGGATGAGAAACAGGACAAGATAACAAAGAAGACATTGTCTAGAAATGTGATACTGGATAACTGCTCTGCAGAAATGTTTTTTCAGCAGACAAGTAATTTTAGAACTAATCCATTTAGAAACCATGAAAAATTATTTTAATTGTGCAATTAAAGATGCATCACTGCTTCATTTGAGTTTCAAGACACGCATCATTTAAAGGAACCAAAACACTGTTTGAAATCTTAAAAGATTTGTGTGGCTGCTTTTTATTGAACAGGGGCACTGAAAAGTACAATAATTAATTATTTAATTTGCATAATTTTTTTCAAAATACTATTTTGTTAAATAGAGGAATAGGTTATACGTATCTTTCCAGGAATAGCTACATGTATTTTTACCTTGCATAATAGTTTTTCTAGTTAGGAGTAGCTTATGTAGTGAAGCACATAGTTTATGAGAACAATGCTATGCAAAAAAACTTTACTCCCATAATATGACTACCCCATAATTTACTTGTTATTCACAATGTTACATTTTCTCATACACGGGGAAATTCCTTTAAATAGTTCTTGAAAGTACTAGTAGTATTTTGAGCTATTGGATCTAAGGATCAGGCCGAAAATGTTTGTGTAAATCCTCTGTTGAGAATGTAGGATTTTCTTTGCTACAGCTACATCCAGCTTAAAATAATATATCTCTCCATTAAGGAGTTGAAGGAATACTAATAAGCAAATACAGTTGTGACTCATCTGATAATCTGTAGTATACCAAGATTTCTGTAACATTTGTCAGCAGAGCTTTCCCTTTATCACATCATTCATTAATGTCATTCAGTTACTAGCCTGCTTGCCGATTTTGATCACTGTGGAATGCATTTTTTAGAATGCAAAATTAAAATAGAAATGCTACAGATAAATCTAAATTCCCTGAAAGCCTTCTGTAAGTCTGTATGCACAGGGAATTTTCACTTGTTCCTAGATAAGACTTTTGTATCTTTTATATCCAGCTCAGGAACAGTTACTGTCTTTTGTTGTCTGGTGTTTTCGATAAATGGAAAATGTGTTGCTGATTATTCAGTGTCTGAATTTACAATGTGTATTTTAAGAGCGTGTGTATATCTTGATATATATCTGTACATAGCTGCACAGGCTGAAAACAATCCTATAGAGAGAGAGGCAGTGGGTGCCATATTTCTGTGAGATTGTGTGTCCTTCTCCAGTGCCCAAAGAAACCCGCTCTCCTTTTCCTGCAGAGTCTCTCAGGTTTTCAAAGCCCACTTTCAATTGCACTTTCAGGCTGTCTGCCTTGTTCCTGCACTTGAATTTCTTTCCAGCTTATGGTGCTTCTGCTCCTGATGTAGTCCTCCAATTTTTCACAATTCTCTGGCAACTGCCGTTTTAACAACTCAAACACAAAAGCTTTTTTCCTCCTTCAGTTATTCTTCTCTGTCCTTTTAAAAATACAGGAAACATGCTATAAACTGAAAGGACGAATTAGAAAAGAAAATAAGGGGGCATGATATAAAATGACATACTTCTGGGCTGAAGACAGTCTGATTATTAGGGACTGCAACACTTCAGAAAAAAAAGATGATCCCCTGTCTGCTATTTAAGTTTTCTTCTGCCATTTTCTGTGACATCTGGGCCTGACTATTGCCAGAAATGGGAGAGAGAACCAGATGGAGTATCAGGGCTGATCCTATATAACTATTTTTATACATTTATAGTCTAAGGCCTTTTAGACCTGAGGAGTGGGATCAGGAAGGGAGTGCCTTCATTTTCCTGGAAGTTAAATTCGTAAGCCATATAATTTCTTTTTGGGTCATTCTTTTTATTCGAGACTTGTGTTTTTACCAGCAGAAGAATACTAAAATACTACACAGTAAAGATTTTTAAGACCTATTGTAAAACTAGGATATCTATAAAAAATATGGAAATTTTGAAACAGATGAAGTTGTACCTTTACAAGGGAATATATCATTTAAATAGTCTTGCATCGTTCACTTATTTGAAGAACATAAATGCCATCTCTAGAAAATGCTGATTAAATTTTCAACCAAAACACATTGGATTGAGTCTACAATTTAGCTCAGTTTTTGCTATGTAATAGGTATCTCAGTTGCTATCTCTACAGCGAAGGCTACCTTAATAAGAAAAAAACTTTCTTCTTTCACGTCAGCCTGTGAGGTTAAAACTCAAGAGAGCTCGTGTGCTCTTTTTGGCTATGTTAGTTGTTCCAGTTCTTCTTACCAATGTTAGTTGTTCCAGTTCCTTCTTACCAATCTTGTCTTGCTTTAGATCATCAGATCTTCATATTTAAATGGAGATTCAAATTTGAATTTTAAAATAGTTTTAGATTTAGCCTTGAGCTCCTCACACATACGGCAGCATGACTGTTGGTGTCATTATGCAGAGACTTGATATTTGGCAGAGAGCTCAATCTCCCAACAAGAACCTGGGCTTTTGCTGCACCTGTGAATCCTTACCGAAATATAGGGGCTGTGGTCCTCAGTCTGCAAAGACTGTCATGTTTTCCACAGCTTCGGCCTGTACTAAGCTCCTCCAGTCACAAGTCATGGCTGGGATTAAATAGGACTTTTTCTGCCATCATTTAACGTGGATCTCTGGTACATCTTTATCACTGAGCACTGAATCTCTGCTTCCCCCACTAGCAGCAGAGGACATGGGGGGAAGGAAAATCTGGTGTAAATGCAGAGGTGCACAAGGGCACATGTGTGAGACAAAGATTAATGAGAGTGGTGGGGGGAGCCAGGTGGTGGGAAGGGAGAGCACAGGAGGAGGCAGAGGTAGAGCAGAGCAGAACATGTGAACACACAAAGGAGAGGTTTCACTCTGTGATGGGGTTTTCTGCATGTCAAACCAATAACTTAAACAGGTTTACCCACGTACTGCGCGGACTGGCACTCCCAGCCTGCCCTCCAGCCACAGGAGGGGATGCTGTGCTGCCCTCCCCGAAGCTCCCTGACCTCAAGAAGCATTTTGGGGGAAGCCCACAAAGAGGCTCCTCTCCTGCTTCTCAGAAGACACAAGCAGAATAGCAACACAGAGGAGACCTGTGTAACCTAAGCCAGCCAATGACTTGGGGTGTGCCTTTATTTAACACAGCTGTGCTTGCTGCCATTCTTCTGGACATGGTGCCTCTTCATATCAGCCTGTCTGGAAATATTCTATAACACCAGGACACATAATAATGCATATTTGCTGACAGCTTGTGACAGAGGGCATATAAATGTTGCACTGGCTGCAGACTGCATTATTCAGGAGCAATAATGTCCATAACTGTTTCCCACGTCTTCTAAAGTGACTGCCTTTATATTGTTATAACATCCCACACTGCCATATAGTCTCTGAAAGCAATGCCTTTCTTTTCAAGGAAATCTTGTGTAGCAACTCGTTGTAGTCTATCTGCACTGGTTTTTCATGTATTTTCAGGCTATTTAGGGAAGAAAAAGAATGGCTATAACTAATAAATAATCATATTTTGTACACTGGTTTTCAAAACTAGATGTTTTTGTACCTCTTGAGATCATGATATTAAGATCAAGAATCTTCTAACTCTTAAGTATCAGAAACAGGTCCTGCATGTAGCTGGCAGTAGTAGGTCCACTGTTTTAAGAGATGAGAGTATTTGGTTCTATACCCAAGCCACCAATGAGATATAATTCTCTACTCATATCTGAGCCAGAGATTTTCATTTTATCCATCATTTCTGGAGAAAGAGGAGTTTCTTTTTAAGCAACTAATTGGTATGGATGATGATATGGAAGTATCTTCGTATTCAGTAATAGAGCCAGACCATTTTTATTTTTTATTATCAAAACCCATAAGGATTATGGAACTGCCTTATAAAGCTGATTTCTCAGGTGACACCCTCTTTGGCAGCATGGCCAATGCCTGATTCTACTTTCTGAAAAGCAGCCTAGGGTAGGCCAGGAGGGCTGAAAGTGGGTCACACATACAAACAAATTTAATCTCATGTAGCAGGGTTTGTTTTCATATAGATATTCATCATCCACTAAAGAAGCTCAGAGGTTATTTCCAAAAATCTACAATATCAGGCTCCTTGGGCCTGATATCACCTCCCATCCTTTGTTTAAATTATCTTAATCTAGAACTATTCCACTTCGTGTACTGTGTTTGCACAAATATCAGCCACTCAACAGATTATGTTTTTTACAGTGTAAACAGCTGTCTCAGGGACTTCTGGTTTCCCAATATTATTTATGTGCTGCAGACAACTATTTAAAAAATCAGCTTACGTTACCTTGTAATCAAAGACATTTATCAATTAATCTTTTTATAGTTTGCTAGATAGTACTTGTGTGTAGTTTGGAATCAACAGTTTGGGAGTCATTTGGGAATAGAGGTGATCATTTCCTATCATGTCATCAACATTTGTAATTAAGCCATGGGTTAGGTAAGATGGGAGACTGTAGTTACGGACCTCTTTTCTAACAGATTTTATTTCATGTTTGATAAACATAGAGTTAGTTGACAATAACAGTCTGGATTTTGTTTTTTACATGTTCAGTACGGTGGTCTGTGTGAAAGTATTTAAAACAGATGCGAAAAGCAAAATAAAGTTGGGCCAGTGCATACCCGCAAGCTTTTGCAGAGTAGACTTAAAGTCACAGAGAGATATTATTTTATTACTAATTGGCAGTGTATCATTTATAACCCTTTTGTAAAATGGTGCAAGGGGGCACTGTGAAGTTTGCACTGATGGTACAAATATCCAATCATACAATGACATAGTTAAGCTACTGTAACTTCTGCAATTTGCCACTCTGTAGTAGTTAGGCTGTGTGGCAGCAAAAGAAGGAGCAAGCCAAACTTTCCCTTATAGTACATCCTTTTAGGCAATCTGAGCAGAGAAGCCATTCCTTTCTTCTAGGGAAAGAAACGGAGCACTTTTGGTTTGTTCTGCTTTTATTGGAATGGACTTTAGTGGTTCTTGCTTCAGGAGTCTTGGGAGGCTAGAATTTCATTGCATCGTTTATACATACTCAGTGATGACTGGTCTCGGGCATTTTACAGCATGTCAGAAACTAGAGGTCGAGTGGCCAATTTTGGTTTCTACCAGGGGTCACAGCGCTGGCCTAACCACGGCAATTCTTCATAAACCCAGAATATGGGCCAAACGCTGGGAATTCAGCAGATGACCCCTCCTAACTGTCATGGGAGGTACCTGGTTGTCAGCCAAGCCGGCTGTTGTCAACTGGGTTGAGTTGCTGCTTTCTGAGCTCCTTTGGCCAATGCCTCCACCATATTAGCCAGAGGAGCTACCAGGACACAGGCTAATTCTTTAACACTTAGTCTGTTTTCCTAAATATTAAGGCTTATGCAATCACAAGGTTTGTGTGAGTAGGAATTTCTGCCCATCCTCTACTGCAAACCTCTATCAGTAATGCAATTTCATCCACATTTGAGTGTGGCCTGGTATTCTCAGAGATATTACAGCCTCTGCAGGCTGGAGAGGAAAAAATAGGTCTGTCACTGCAGCTCAGAGAAAGGCTACAGTGTAAAATCACTCCTGATTAGATACTGGACTATCCATCCAGGAGAGCCTGGCCACAAATGACCCACCTACTAGAAGATCTGTGAGACTTTGCACCCTATTAGACATACAGAGAAACCAAGTGCAAGGCACAACTTCATAGGAAAATCAGCTCACTTATTTCCACTGTTGTTCATAACAACTCCTTGTTTATTAAAAAAAAAAAAAGAAAAAAATTCTATAGTCTTTGAAGTATGGCATCTCTTTGTTTCTGAGTATCAAAATGAATGCTGAACTGTGGATACATTCTGCAATGCCTATCCTTTAAAAGAAAAAAAAATTAAGTATACATGTCGAGCCAAGTTCTTTATACCTTTGCATAGTGTTCAAAGAACCTCAGAGGATAAAAGGAATAAGAAGTTATTCATCTAAAAGTCAAAACAGTGAAAAATTGCAAAGTGCTTCTACATAAAGACAGCAGGGGTTGCTTCAGCTGATTACCTTTGATATTAAATCGCGTGTTTGGCACAAAGCTGATAAGAATATTACAGAAAGCTAGTTCAAAGAAAGCTAAAGCTGCTGCTTTCAAAAGCTGGATATCAACAATATTGCTTTTGTTAAAAGTGGAAAACAAGTTTAGCATAATTGCCAAGTATTCGAAAACCAGAATTTTTTGTGTATGGAAAGTGCATTTTCATTTTCAAAAGGAGTTGTACTAACTAACACTACTGCAAAATCCTAGTTATTTATTATATTAGGTTGTATTCAAGGCCTGGATAAAACTCAAAACACAGTTCTTTAAGGTACCGTGCAAGCATACAATAAGAGTCAGTCTCTGTCCACAAGGAGCTCATAGGCAGACCAGACAAACAAATGGCAAAATAACAAAAGTACTGACTTTTCTGTTAGACCCCAGGAAGTGAAACTCCAAAAGATTGAATGACTTACCCATAATAATATCTCTGGCAGATCTGTGTATTTAACTAAGATTTCTAATGTCCTAATCCTGAAACAGTGAAGAACTGTAAACTATGTTTGCATAAGGACTCCACGAGTCTTGACTGTGAAAATCCTTTTAGCCCTTTCCAAAGATTTGTCACAGTGCAGAAATTAAGATAATGTAATTGCAATTAATTCTGCTGGATTTATTTTTTATGGTTCAATGATATATCATTTATAAGCTTAAGGAGCTGGACCTCCTAACTTGTTGTGTTCTACACTGAAATTATTCAAATTATTCAATAATTATTTCAAGTTATTGAAAGCAATAAGCTAGAGTAGTTGGTTGTTTTGGAAGACAGTTCCATACCAATGGTTTCTTAAAAATGGTTATTGGTTATCAGATCATGTTTGTGTTTAATTTTAACGGAAGAAACTTTCTTCATAGAGAAGCATGTCAAATGCTTTCTCAATATGGTGAATTATTTTAAGTTTTTCAAGCCTGTGTACTTCAAAGTAGTCTATCAAAGAACTTACTTCTGCGAAATAGGTTGCAAACTCTGTAAGTCATGATGATGCTTTAAATGTGGTTGCCAAAGTGGTGACATCAGGATTTAAAAGTAACATTTGTTTTAACAACAATATTTAGTAACTATACAAATTGCAGTTAAGGAGAGTTAACTATAGTAGCTGTATATAATTGCCTTTAAACACATAAACCATGTGATAAGGAGGTCATTAAAAATCAGGATGTATAGAAAATCCTCAATCATAGTTTTGTGATCACCTTCTGGTGTTGCTATTTTATTTTATTTCAGGGTATTAGGAGAGAATGGAACGATTGATACGGTCTGGTCTGGATTGTACCTGCAGTACCAGAGAGACAAAGCACAAAAGATCCTACAGTTAGGAAGCCCAATTCATCCAAAAAATGCAGCTCGTTTTTACAGTAGAATGATCTGCTGAGGACCTGTCAACCCCGTCCTCTCTCTGTAGTGAGTCCCCACAGAACCTGAATTGCCATATCCTAGTCTGTGTTTTCAAAACCGAAGCCAAAATACCTAAACGAACAGTTTGCATTCCAGACAAAACTCTGTTCTCCGGCTTAAAGGAATTCGCCTCCAACACATGAAAAGATTATTAAGAGGAGATTATTTTTTTCCTCCATAGTCCCTGAGAAAATAACCAAATGCTATGCAAGATTCAGAAGGAATGCAGTCAGCACTCAACATAGATCACGCTTAGAGTGTGATAATATTCTAACAATGTGTAACGCTGAAAAAGACTTGGGGTTTAGGGAAGATTTCTCACTGACATGAAGACCCAATTCTGTGTGGAAGGCAAAAGCAAGAGCACATCTTCCATACATGAGCAACACTTGCAACATTAACTCTTGTTAATAATACGTTGAGCTCTCCTGCTCCTTCAGGTCTCTTCCATAGAAATGCTGAAAGTTTGAAAGGGTTGGCTAAGCAGTTTGTCTGAGGGACATTAAGTTCAATTTAATTTATTGAAGAGAACATTGAAATATAGTCTTAATCATGAAGAAGGTTGTGGCTCCTTTACATTGGATGCATGAGAATTCAGACTAGTATAATATAATACCTGAAGAATGTCTAGCAGATAATTCAATATCCAGAGTTCTAGACTCAAAGGTTTTTTTTTTAATATTGCTTCTGATTATATGAAATATTTCTTTTAACACTTTTTTAATTTCATTCTGTTTCTCAGCATACATAAGTGTCTGCCAGTGACTGGGTGAGAAGAGCTAAATTGAAAATATCAAAAGACTGAAAGAAACACTAGGGAAACAAACCATGCACAAGTCAGCAGCTGTTTTGGCATGAAGAGAATGCATATTTCCTTTTTGTCTGTTTTGTGCATTTTTGATATAAAATGGTTAAACAAATACATTTTATTTCATTCACAGAATAAAAAAGATCCCCCTGGAAAGCTCATGAACTCATGCAGATCATTACCAGACTCTACTGCTGTTCACAAGTAGGATGTCATGCCCTTGATGGCTTAGTTCAAAAGATGGCTTCTCTGCTTGCCAAACCTGTATCAGAGAGATGGATAGTTTTCGGAAGCTATTTTTTGCCATTAAGTTGCAAGCCTCTCCCTTAAACAAGAATCGACTCACAACTGCATTGTAAGTGTGATGCCATATGTCAGAAGTCACAGAGGTCTATCTTGAAATAAATAAATAAGTACCAGGAATGGATGTAGAAACAACAGTGTATAGAAACTCCTCTGACTACCTATCATTTGGTATTCCTCAGCAATCTCCCATTGTAGGCAATGAAGAGCTACCCAACATGGTGAGTGGAGGGCAGCACAAGGGCCTAGGCTGCACTCTTTTGTATACATTGGCCCCATTGACCTAGTGCTGCAACCTGCAGTGGCTGTGCTTCCTGTCGTAGATCCTTTACATTATGTTTCTGCATGTGGAGCTGAACCTCAGCCATGATGGACTCGTTGCCTAATCATAGGCCTCTGGTGCTAATCAAGAGCCCCAGGGAATGCAAGCACATGTCTTGCAGAAATGGCACAGGACCTAAGGAAGACCTGTGCCTTCCCGATTTGGACTAATGTGCTGGAGGACCTTAGAGCATCTCAGATGTCTCTAGGCACCCGTATATTAGCAACTGAGTAGAACCGGTCTGCTTGCTGAGTAGAAAGCTATGATCTCTGCAGGTCTACTCTTGTGCCTACAGCAACCAAGGTCTGCCTGCCTGCAAGATGGATCAATACGAGTTCATAAGCTTTACCACTCCACAAAGATTCAGTGCAAACCTGTGTGAACTAGGTTGGTGGATATTTAGTTTAAACTTCACATTATAGTTCTTAAACAGCTGTCAAAATCCACAAGGAATTTCTGGAAGAAAGAAAGATTACCTGTGTCACAGGGGGACTTATCAGTATGACTTTGCAGGGAAAAATCATTCTTTGGCACAGATCACATAGGCATAAGCAATAAGTGCTAGAATTTGAGGGGGTTCATTTATGTTTGTTCTTCATGTATTTGCTTTCTTCTGTAGGATTCAAAAATAAGTAGATTATTAGACAGAGAACCTTATAAAGAATTACCTTGTGATTCAATTTTTAATTAATTTGGAAATTGAGATTGAGTTAGTTTGTAGTAGAGCGAAAATAAAGAGTTGTGTAGAATACATTCCTGGCAGAAAGAGGGCTGGCTACCACTGCAGAAAGCTTCCCTTTAGCATAGTTTCCATGAATCTGTATGTGCTGGTTTTCATTAAGAAGCTTTAGAGTTCTCTTGTGTGTTCTTCCAAAATGTCAAGCTTTTATTAAGGTTAGTCTGCAGAACTGTTTTTCGCAGGAAGCACATGTTGATTTTTGTACTGCAGGCATCGGATCTGCTATTGGAAGCAAGTAGTGAAATGAGCTGGTTGGGAAGCCTTAGAAATGAGCTGGAATGAATGAAATGAAGAGGAACCGTGACCAAAGTCTGGGCTGAAATCTGGTTCACTTTGATACGACACTGAATCTCTGCCTCAGTTTCCTGGTTTCTAAAGACCAAAGCTTAGCTAATGTTTATGAGGCACCCAGAACTGCAAAGGGGTCAGCAGTAGAGGAGAGCTGCAACAAATAGCAGATATGGATTTATTGCGCATGGGGGAAATCTTAGGTGGCTAGATAGTTACCTAGCTCACCAGGAGCTCTACCTCTCCCACTAACAAAAGTCAAAGAACACAGAACTTAATGTTTCTTGGATGGCAAGCCATCGTGGTTTATTTATATGAGTAGCATTATTTATATGAGTAGCAAGTCCTCTGCAGCTGATGTTCAGAAGGGAATTACTTCTTGCAAGCTGAAAGCTCAGGAAAAGGTAAAAGTGATATGCCGTCTTCTTCCTCGCTCTCTTTGTTCTTCAATTTTTCTTTATTATTCACAGAGTACTCCAGATGTCTTAAACTTTAATATGTATGTTGCATATTTTTCTACGTAGAATTAGTGACCCCAAGACTTTCTCTTCATTAGTAAACACATTCATTCTAACCTGATTCTTATCTGCTGTGAAACCACTTTATATATTATTACTATCCACAGATCCCAGGTGTCTCTGTGATACTGCCAGACTAAGGCTGAGCTTTCCAAGATGATTATTTTTTCTGGAATTATAGTAGCGAGAGATTTTATCTCTGAAATTCCTGCATAAGGAGATCTGGCACAATGCTCTTGGTTCTGAGAAACAAGGTAAAGCGCACTTTCATATAGACACAAAGAGGTTTTACAAACCACACAAAGTGCACAGGTAAGGAACTGGAAAAGCATTGTAGAAAGTGTCACAGGGATCATTTCCCTTTTACCTCTTCAAAAAACTCATTACTACAAATCTTTCATGTCGGTCTTCCCATCAAAGAGTAACTAAATGTACTTTGCCAGAAAGGAATAGTTTACATTTTTCCTTACCATCTCCAGCCTGGTTACATTGTTCTGAGATTTGCAGTGACTGTTTCACACATAAAAACTTTTGCTCTTTCTTAGAACATTAATTTCCTAACATTTTTCTGGTTTTTCGTTAAGTACGAAGTTCTATATCTCAACAGACCCAATAGGAAGAGGTTTTCTTGTTCTTTTTCATTCTGGTGCTCCCTCACATGCCTGGCCCTGTAGCAGACCTTAAAGAGCATCTGAAATCTCTGCCACTTGTTCAAGCCCTGTCATGTTCTCTGTCCCCGCTTTGAATTCATCCATGACTATGGTCCACAGAGCCATGAAATTGTACCCAGGCCTCAAGACTGAACTTCCTGTCACCTGTCTTCTGTCACACACACACACACACCTCGTCCTCCTGCTCGCCGTCTGCCACAGGTCGTAAGGCTCAACAGAGAGCTCAGTGTGCACACCCTACATAGACAGCAGCTGCAAAAGGGCAGGAGAGGCACAGACCACTGGAAAAAAGGTGAAAATATTTCTTAGTTTGTCTGGCCCCCCAGGAGAAGTTTTTCTGCTGTCCCTCATCTCTGCATTCATGGCCTGAGCAACATCACAGCACGTTTTTAAATTCTTTTATCCAGAGTCTACATAAATCCAGTTCTACCTGTCTCATCTTCATCTCACTTTGCCCTCCTAAGCCACTTAAGTTACTGTTGTTGCCACCGTACCAAAATACTTCATGAACTTTAATATATTAACACTCACAGGACTTGTGGAGTGTTATGGAGTTGCTAGGTGGGAGCTTTCAATGCTTCTATTTACACACACACACAAAGCGCCCAAGGTCAGGTAGGAGATCTGTGGCAGAACTGGTGACTCCCTGTCCCAAAAGCCAGATTAACCCAGACCGAACCATGGGTGCAGCATCCTTCCTGCATGCAGCCAACCAAGATTGCCCAAATACTAGCTGCATTAGGATGCTGTTTCCCTGCTGCACCCCCAAGGACAAGCAGCCTTCCCAAGGACATCCTCGGTCACAGCTCCCCCATATCTTTTGGCAAGGAACATAACCGAGGAGCTGCTGCAGCTCGGCCATCCTGCTCCCCAGCTGACCCGCACTCCAGCGCACCCGTGGTCTGGGGAGGTTCCCTAGTTTACATTCTCTTTTTTTCTCCCGTTAAGCTGTAAATTGGCACAGTGCCACCTAATTACTCACCAGTGCAACTCCAAACAATTCTCTTTCTATAGCACTTTCTGGTAAAGGCTTTCTGTGATGGACCCTAATGTGCGCATTGCTCATGGCAAGGGTGCACTGCGCAACCCCGAATTTTTTAAGTTTTGTCATTTTTTCTCTAGAAGGGATAGTAATAGTATCAAATATGGTAGAGAATATAGTAAAAGCATCTAAGAGTCCTCCTTATTGCAATAACATTGCAAAATCCCCATTGGGATTCATTGAAGATATATGAATGGAGAGAGATGTCTCCAAGGGGAGATTTGCTGAAGCTAAAATCAGTGTTAGGTCCTGAACTAGCTTTTGGTGCTTCTTGAACATTTTCTTGAGGAAAGGGAAGCAAAATATGAGGGAAAAAATGTATCAGGAAAAAAGAAGAAGTCTATTTGCTACTGAACACGACCACCCACTGTGACTGTTTGACTATTTTTTCTGGTATGTTTGATATTCTGTCATATCTATGATTTTAAACTATTAGTTGCAGTTTCTATATTTTCTAATAGAAAATGGTCCTTAACTGTTTAATGCCATCATATTCTGATTATAATTAAACGTTTTTTCTTTTATTATTACTTGAAGTGCTAAGTGTTATCGATAACCTATAAAAAACCTCACAATTTAGTACATATATGAAGCAATGCTAAGGTAGTCTCTTCCCTGACAGCCATATTCAAATGGTCTTACTATCGATGTGATTTTTAAGCGTGTAATGTAATGCTTCTCTTCTACCATGTGATAAAAAGAAGTCTTGAGACAACAGGAGCCAGAACTCCTCTCTCAGTAGCATGAGGTGTTAGCTTTTTTTTTCTTTTTTAATTACTGAGTCAGACGGATGATCTGAGCAAGGTTTTAATAACCGCTATCTACAGCTATGGAATGCTTGTGTGGTAATTAGCAGGCAGAAGGCTGGGTGGATTTTATTTTTTTAATTCCCAGATTTCATTTTTTACCGGTGGAATTTTGAATCTTAGGTTAGTCTTTAAAGGTTAATGTAAAACTGCTGCTTTCAGAAGCAGACGATATTTGGAGAGCTGGAACTTCAGACAGAACTAATCGATCAAATTAAAGTAGGGATTTTACATAGTGTAATAAGTTAGGAAAAAAGAATGGAGCTTTCTCGTAAATCGTAACTCAATTTGGCCATATAAATAGTTTTCATATAAAAGATTATGAAAATGTCTATTGTATGTTCCAGGCAAATGAGTATGTGCAATGACTATGCATGCTCATGTCTACTTTACAATTGTTATGCCTTTTGAAATAACATATTTTAGGGAAGTGGAGAAATAAAAAACAAAGGCCCCTCGCAGCAGGGTGCACATATTGCTTTGTGGAGAAATGGTTGTTCAGAATCAAATGGACTATTCTAGTTTATGTGGTTTATTTTAAACCTGAAGTATTAAGATGTAGGGGAAAAAAAAAGTCTTTCTGTAACTGAGGATTGAACAACTTTTGTTCTTTTTTTGTTTTGGTTTGGTTTTAAATGTCTGAGGCCAAAGTAAATGAACCACAGGAAGTTTTTCCCGACCACAGTGCAGTGTCAATTTTCAGTGTGGAAGAGTATGGTCCAAGAGCAAATTCCAACGTAACTTATTTCAGTAGGTATTGCTAGAATGATTTAGGCAGTTAGGATAAGATGATAGATTACAGTCTGCACAGTGCAAAGAAGCAGCTTTGTGTGTCTCAGTTTTATTTTAATTACGAAAATCAATTGAGACATTCTTCTGAAGTGACAAGTTACAGAACTGACTGGTGGCCCTCTTCTCATCTTCTGTGCTTGCATCCATCTTCTGTTTTCATCCACTCTTCAAATTTTTGTACAGTGGTGAAGCACACCCTAGTAAGAAAGGCTTGAACTGAACTGCATATTCCTGAAATGACCACTTTTTTTTTTTTTTTTTCTCAATTACCATACCTCTTCTAGCTTACTTGAATTTAAAATGCTCTCTGGAAAAACCCATGTCTCCCTGTAATTACATAGGGATCTGTAGCATGACTATGGTATCAATATTGATAGGGTTATTTGGGGACATTTGGATATTGGGAACTCTTCATTTATAAGGCTCTAGATTCCCAATTAAGAAAAAAAAAAAAACAAAAACAAAAAACCAAAAACAAAAACAAAACAAACAAAACCAAACCAAACAAACAAGCAAACAAAACAACAACACAAGACAATTTACAAAATATGTGCAAGGAAGAAGTTAAGTTCTCTGTTTATGTCCTTCTTACCTTTCCAGAATAGAAGTTCTCTCAGTTATAAATACAATTAAATGAAATTATGGAAAAAGCTTCACCAAGTCTGCACATAAACTACATTGAAAAATGAACATGCAGATGAATCATTTTCCAAAAAGTGATTTTTTTTTTTCCTTTTTCCAAGGAAAAAAAGCCTTGCTTGTATTTCATCATATCAATGTTGTAAATAGAAACACTTTTTTCATTAGCCAGGCCATTCCCAGGAAGATATGAAGTTAATGCTTTGACAGAATTGAAAATGAATTACCAAATCTGCAGTGAGCTGTTATTTTCAGTTCCCGTAACACAGTAATCAAAACTTCCTGAAGAAACTTACTGACTTCTCTAAAGGAAATACTGATTTTCTTACAAACAAGTAAAACTTCAGCCTTGTCTTTACATATCCTGTTGCTTGGCACAATTAAGAAGTAAGGCATGTTTTAATAAAACTAAAAAGATTTAAGTAAAATCAAACATGTAAAACTTTTTTATTATTCTTATTTTTATTTCTCCTCTCTAAGAAGTTTGTGGTTCTTATATGCCCAGGACAATTTGAAAGTGCACTATCTTGTACTTCGGCCTTATAAATGAGCAAAAGAACAGAAGTCCACCATGAGAAAAAGAAGTGTTAGTAATTGAATAAGTAGCATTTATGAGCTATTATGAAATAGATTATTTTTTTCCACAGGATGGTATCTGTATTTTTCTCAGCTTTGTCTCTGGTGTTCTTTCAGAATATTGCCAGCTTTTAGTAGTACTGGTTTTTAGTTCTCCATACATATGAGCACATATATGTTGGGGTAGCTGTGCATAAGAAAGATGTATCATTACCTATGTAAAATTAAAAATAATGTTCCAGTTTTCAAAAGTGAATTTTAATTTTGATTGGTTCAGTCTTTGTCTCACCAACCATAAGCCACCCTAAAGACAGCAGAAAGGGCAGGAAGGGGAACTGATCTTCAGGCTTTTTCTGGAAAAAGTCATATTGGACAGCCAGAAATGGAGATGGCCAAAATCACTAGTCAGTTCGGGAAGCCTTAACCTTTTATTTCAGCACATCACGCTTAGGGAATAATTTGTCCCTTATCACTTCCCTGCAGTCATCCAGTCAGACAGGAGCCTGGCAAGCGCTGGTCCACGTGTTGGGCAAATGGATTTCAGAGCTGCTTCCAGGGCACAAAAGTAATTCAGGGATGGAAAAAAGCACAGTAATAGCTATGTGAACCCTGGAAACCACCCAGGAAAGGTGGTTGGTCTATACATAGGAATTTGGGGTACTACCCTACAGAAGGGTGCCCATAGGGTGTGAAGTTTTACCTCCAGTCAGCTTGTAAGTATTTACTTTCTTCATGGTGGGCATGCCCACAGGGGTACTCTACAGCTTATGTCATCCCATCTCATTACCTTTACAACTGGAAGAACCCACCAGGAGGATTTTTCTTGTGCAGGTCCCTTTGCCTCAACTGTAAACCGATGTGGTTTCCTGCCCTGAGTCCCGTTATGGAAAAGAGAGTTTGTGTTTCCCAATTGAACTTGAAATGCCATCTAGAATCAGACTGTGCTTGCAAGCCAGGCTGGAACATAACCCAGCTTTTATGTTAATGCCCTCGGGGCCTGAAATGACATTATTTTAAATTGCAGAGAGGCGTATTAGTATGATAGTTGTGGGTTATAAAATGTACTTAGTTTACAATAGCCTGCAGAGGCGGTAACCAGGGCTGCAGTGTGCTAAATGCATACGGGTGCCTGCACAGGGTGAGAGCCCGAAAGAGCTGCCCGAGGGTAGGAAGAGGCAGGAGCAGGTACAGGCACGAGCAGCGACAGAGTCACCACACGTTTTTATTCTATTGCACGGTTCAAAGGAACAAAAAATGTCGGTAATCCTAATAGCTGGTTTAACTGGATTTGTATGGAAATGAGTAAAAGGCTGTCAGGAGAAAGATAGGCAGGCAGAAGAAGGGGCTGCTGGGGAGCTGTACACACACTCACTGTGGTTAAACCTAGCACATCTTTGGTTGGCGTGGCCTCCGGGCACTTGGAGTTGCTTTCTTACCCCGTCCCTGCCCAGCCAAGTAGGTGTGAGGTGTCCTCGGGCTCTCAGGTGAGTCACTGGCGGGTTCTTGCCCTGGCACGTAACCAGCACTCGCCACAGGGCACCCAACGGGAGGAGCAGCCCTGGGTGGTGGCCGCAGGGGTGCTCAGCTGATGAAAATAAACCTCGGTGTAAGTGTGGCTGAGCATAGGCGAATAACTGTCAAAGCATAAATGCACCCTCACCGCTTAGCTTCTCTCTTAACTTCGGGCTTCCCAAACAAGAGCCCCTTCCCATGGGCTGGGGTTTGACAGTGTAAACACGAGCCAGGTTAAGGATAGAGCTCCAGGCTCAGACCCTGGGCTGAACATTTAGTGCGGACACAGCCTCAGCGCCACATGTGTTTCCATCTCAGCAGGTATAACCCATAAACGGGCAGCAAAGCAGACAGCAGTGAGCAAGCGTGTGCAGAGTCTTTCCCAAGGAGCACCTCTGTGCCAAAGTAAATTACCATCAGGTGTCATTTCAAGGGGAATAAGCTTCACTGATTACTTTTTGCATATTCTTTCAGAATGAAACCAGATGTTCCTCAGCCCATGGTATAAACCTGCAACTCTCGTTTAAAGGCAGGGAAGAAAATTCTCACAAGAAAAAGGATATTGAGTCTTGTTAGTGAATTGGTTTATCTGAAAAAAGGTATCTGCTAATGGTGATGGGAGTACCTTTCTGAATCAGAAAACATTTCCCGAGATGTTAGACACAGCAATATGCAAATTGCCATTCCAGCAATATTAATATTACACCAGCATGAGTCAAGCTTTTGTTGTTTTTAAAAAGGAGCAGTAACTTCTCTTCAGGAGAATTGCTCTGAATCACTGTTGAGGTTTGGGTAAGTGTGTTAATAGAAAGATTTTCTGGGTTTAATTATTTTAATTTTACTTGCTTGCTACCTTTACGTTTCTTGTCATGGCATGTTTTCAGTCTACAGCCAGGAATCCAGGTTGCAGTGATATATTAGACTTCAGAAGGAAGCAAGTCACTCTATCTAAATCATCTGAGAAATTCTTTTTGGTTATCCAGTCTGTTTGAAATTGTCAGGACGTTTCCTTTTCCTCCCAGCTTATAAGACCTGAAGCATTGGTATCCCCGCCTATATATGTGTTGCTTCCTGCAGAAGGAATATTTATAGCATTTCTGACCTTTGAATGAACTGTTATGAATCAATAACAGCAAAGTGGAAGGAAGCTCAGCAGCAGATTTCCTCGTATCAGAGTGTAGCCAGTGTAAGGCTTGGAATATCTAAAATATATTAGGAATATCTAAAATATATTAGGAACTACCATAATCACATTTATGTAGCATTTTTGCAGGAAATTTGCAGATTTCTTCAGCCATGTTATGTAGCTACTATATGAAGAATACATTACAATGCCAGAGACAATGGTGTCATTAATGGGATTTTAAGTTGTTGTGTATCAGTTTTCACATGACAGAACTACTACAAGAGGTCTTAACAGCCAGAGCTGAAGAATAATTTTCTTGGCTATATTTTGCCACAGGAAAAGTGGATTAGAAATCCTCGTTTCTCGTTAATGACTTACTGCAACTGAAACACCATTTGTTTTCTCCCCCTTCAGATTACAGAAACGAGATTGACACAGTCACCCCTAAATGTGTGAGCACAAGCAGCCATATGAGATGGCTGGAGACAAGGTTTGCCAGTTCAGATTCATTATCCCTCTAACCCTGCAACTCAGCTATCATAAAAGACCTTTCCTAGTTCCTGAGATTTCTGAAGCTCCTTCCAAAAATAAGGTGTTCTCGTAGTGAATTGGACATCTCAATGCTGTTTGCAGCCTCCAAGAATAGAGGAGGAAACCAGGCTTTGAAATTTCCCTTCATTTCATTGCCTAAAAGGCAAGTTCCTGACTTAATTAAATCCTTTCCTTCTCCGGAGCTGGCACCTCTAGAAAGTGCTTCTTGAACTCTCTTTTGCCTAGCGAGAGAGCCTGGCCAACTAGTTCAGATTGTAACTGTAAAATAGAAGCCTGAATTCCGGATGCATCAAGTTAAGTGAGGTGAATCCCATTGCTAGGGGTGACAGTAATAGATCTCACAGACTGACAGATCTTCTCCCTTGTAATTAGCGTGAATTTTTCCCGTCAGGACTGTCCCTCATGCCTTTCTGTGGAGGTAGCAAAGCAGGGTCGTGCTCTTTGCCGGAGCCTTCTGGTGCTGCTGCAATACATCAGGCTCCTGTTCACAAATGCAATGTTGTCGTTCTGAAAATCACCCTCATAATAGTTCCATTTTTCTCTAGTATTTTCCTGATTGGCTGAATGGAGAGAATGATAGCTATACAAATCTTCACAAATTTCAAGAAACTTTTAATAGCAGCTCAAAAGAATTGTTTTCATAAGTTTCTTTTTCTATGTCCATATTGTTTGAAGATCATGTCTACTCGTTCACCCAACCTTACAAATGTGTCTAAAAATACAGGGAAAATAAAACAAATTTGCTGAAGTTTGACAGCTTCTGTTTGACCAAAAGTTATTTGGTCGAAAGTATTTTAAAAAACAGTAAATGAAGGAGATTTTTAATGGATGCTCTTATTATTATCATTAGGATTCTGAAGAAAATCATAGGAGAAGACATTTCCACACAAGTTCTACATGAATTGTTAGTGTCAACTCTGATTTTTTTTGTTTTGTCTTTGTTTATAAAACACCTTTAATATAGAATCATTTTGGCCGCAAATAAATCCTGTGTTTATTCAAATTATTAGATTCATAATACTGAAGAATTATTTACTGCCTCTCCCCACATACCTATTTCCCTCTTTTTGATTCTTTTTTTTCTTCCTTCAAAGACCAATATACTGTCCATGTACACCTTCCGTGCTCTTAAATGTAAAGCTGTCTTGTTATTTCGCTGTTCTTCCAAAATTTGCATTTCATCTTTTAGCACTCTCTAACCGAGGGAAGTTTGCTTTCTTTGTCTCAGTCTTCTTCATAACACATTTTAAGTAGTTCAAGAAATTCTATAAAGAAAAATGGAAGTCCTGATATTCCATCTGAGTTAGATCAGAGTACTGTATTGGCTTCCAACCCTCTAGCGTAAAAAAAGGCATATTTGATTGAGACCGAATAACAATATCACTCTTCCGTTTAACCACTTCAATAGACAGAAGACCTTAATATTCATACTTCTGATCAAATTCTAGTTTATTGTTTTACTAAGGCTAGTATTTTGGCTAAAAGGAATTCTTCTGGCCATAGTACATGGATCTGAATGAGCAATAAGGTTACATGGACACCAGGACAGATCCAGCTGCTTTGGGACGAGCTAGAAATTAAGCCTGTGGCACAGTTAAGTGATAACCGGGGAGTTTAAGCTTCTGCAGATTTTTTTGGTTCACTGACAGCTGCCGGTGTGGATATATGACAATGTGGATTACACCACCAGCAGCAATATTGTCCACTCAACATTTCTTCAAAACTGGATGATAACTGGAACTGCTCATTGCGTGTGCTGATCTAAGGCTGATGATGGCTGTAAGAGCTACCTCAGTCTGTTTTGTTGCATTTATGTCAATGTTTAAGCAGTAGGTAATCTGTCTGTGGGGAAAGGTACATGCTGGCTCTTACAGCCTGTCTTCTCTCCTGGTTTTGCCTTAGATCTGCAGCAGCTCCTCCATCAGTCTGGTCCCTGTGGTTTCCTGCTTCTGCTGCTGCAGAAGTGTTTGGGAGGCAAAGCCTGTGACTTTGATTCCTCAGCTCTTCTGTAGCCCTTGCAGGCAAGGCTCAGCTGCTGCTTTTCTCACAAATCTCTGCCTACCCTCAATTACCAAACACCTTGACTGAACCTGCAGTCAGTACCAGGAGTTGAGCCAGACACTGGAGCTGGTTTAATGTCAAAATGGACCATGATCTCCAAGTTGTGCGCAGGCAACTTCTCACATGTCTCACAAATACAGGAGTGTGGGCTGCTCTTACTAACCGTGGGTGATTTTACTTGGTGATTTCAGAGAATGACGAGGAGCAGGAGGCTCTGCTGTCACTGGACAAGCCTGGCTGGTATTCCCAAGGCAATGCTATCCAGCTTTATGAACTACTGAAGAAAATGACTGGCAAATTGGATCCCAAGGTGTGTTACAAGTAGGAGTAAATCTTTCTGAAAATACCCTGTTTCCATCTAATATTCACCAGAGAAGCTTTCCTTGAAGTTATTGGTGTCATCAGTCACAAATTTTTGCTCAGGTTATGCTTGCTGTTGTCTAACAGATTGCAGTCCAGAACTGGAAGTAGCATATTAGTCTTCTGATAGAATATGTAAACTTCTAGATGTTTTATTCCATGCGCATGGTCATGCATTTCAGCAGCTTGGGCTGAAAAACAGTCTCCCTGAGGAAACAGATCAAATAGATTAGAAGGTGGCATCAGTAAAAACTAGGATCATGGTTTTTTAATTACAGGTCTGGATGGGTGAAAATGCCACTGGAGATGGTGGGACCATATTTTCCCTAGTGGGTGATCTACCCCCTAGGCACAGGGACTCTACCCCTGAGTCACCAAGAGATGCTCTATGTTCTCTCATGTTTCCGAAGTTGTCCAAAATTCAATCCTGTTGTTTAGTGTATTTTCTTAGTAGCCTTTTCCACTGCTTCCTGGCAGTTTATTACTGTCAGTGAAAAATCTCAGTGGTGTCCCCTGTGCCGGTCCCAGCTGGGCATCGCTGTCCAATGTCCCTGGAGGATGAGAGTGAAGAGCATGTGCAGGGCCAGCCTTTTCCTTACGGAGCTGGTTGAAGATAGAACCCCAAACCATGACACTAATAAGATCTGTATGTGTCATGGCCAATCGTAAACGCAGAGGAATTTTCATTAGGTTGGTTTAAAGCTCTTTTTCTCTCTCCATGAAATAGTTTGCTTGTGTTTTCGAACTTTTAATTTGCTGCTGCCCTTGTAGGTTGTTTATTTTGGTGACAGCATGCACTCAGATATTTTCCCAGCCCGTCACTATAGCAACTGGGAAACCGTCTTCATCTTAGAGGAGCTTCTAGGGGACAAAGTTACAGTGCCTGCGGAGACTGAATCTGAACCCTTGGAGAAGAAAGGAAAATATGAGGTAAGGGTTCCTTGCAGATGTGTCCTAGAAGAGAAGTAAGTTGCAAAAAAGCTTCGTGCCACCTGCTTTGAGAATGAGCTTACTTATCTTACCAGGCTGCTCACAGCATCAGCATCCCTCACAGATGTGCCCTCCTTGCCACACCGGGTACATCCTGTCCCGGCTTGGCGTTGCTTGGGTGACAAAGAGCCTCTACCCAGAGCTAAATTGTGGACTCAGAAAAACAGCTGTATCTGCAGTCCCTGAACCAAAAAACATAGTCGTCTTTTCAGGAACAATAACCTGCCCTGCATCCTACAAGGAGAGATTTCATGGTGGCTTATCACAAGTCCAGCACCTGAACTCTGCCGAGTTCATGACGTTTCCCTGCATGTCATGGCCAACAGTAAACACAGAGGAATTTTAATTAGGTTGCTTTAAAGCTCTGTTTCCTCTCTGTTAAATACAGTTTGTTTGTGCTTTCCCTATATACAAAGAACTTCTAATTTGCTGCTTCCCTCATAGGTTGTTTATTTTGGTGACAGCTGCACTCAGATAAGAGGGACCGTTCTGAAGTCTGGTCCAATGCAAACTACGGATAATTTCCTCAGATAAATAATGTGATTTTCAGGTTGATTGCAGCTGGGAAGCAGGGCCTTACCACAACTGCCACACTTTAATTCTCCCACAGAAGTTGGAAGGTTACTATGGTTTATCCTTCCCTCTGCTGCTGAAGAACAAAGTAGACAGGCAGTGGTGCTCAGATGGTCAAGGCATCAGCATTGTACCTCCAGCATGTCCTGTGTAGGAACTACAGTGCAGCTTAACTCTCGATTTGGAGTTTCTCTTCTTTTGTTATGTTCCTAAATAAATAGGTAATTTTCTTCTAATTGCATATATATATATGCTTTTTGCACTTTGCTTTGAAAAGCATGTAACTTTTTTTTTTCTTTTTAAATAATTATTCTTTGTGCTTAAAAAGGTAACTTACTAATAGAAAGATTTTTTTTGTGGGGTGCTTTTATACTAGAGATATTTTTAATCTGACTAAGAAGTGCTTTAAAAGCCCCTCTTTTTTATGGAGAAAAGGATTACTTCAATGTGACTAAAACAATGTAGATGTGACATCTATTTCTCTACTTTTTTAGTAGACTTGTCTTATTCTTTTCCGCCATTATCCTGATTTCTAAACTAAGGTCAGACAAGGACATTTGAGTCACTGAAAAAAAGAAATATAATCATTACTGTTTAGGCTTTTTCCTGGGTTGTAGAAAAATAAAAATGAAGACAAACAAACTCAAGCCTCCTATCAAGAAAAATGTGTTTCACAGTAAGAAAGGCAGGGGGGGGAAAGGAAGAGTGAGCGGTAATGCTGCATAGGTGAATATAACTTGATTTGATTTAATTAATTATTGCTATAAAAATAATTCATTCTCCTCCATGAATTTGTTCATTCTCTGACTGGAGACTGCTGCATTGCCACATAAAACATCTCTGCAAGGTTTGGGGTTTTTTTTATTCAACCATGGTTTCTTAAACATGCTCAATATGTACTTTTGAAGCACACGTATTTAAACAGACAGCCAGAACATGTTTCTTTTCCTGGAAGTACAAAGAAAAAGTTATCGAGTGATGTGTTTCTAAACCCTTGATGACGATTTGTTTTTCTCTTGTTGCAATACCTCTGGTCGACTGCTCACAAGATCAGTCTTCTCTGTCACTGCAGTTATCAACCAGGAAATTGAGACTTTTAGACAGGTGCTTGACATTTCACTAGCACTGTAGTACTCCTGATAAGAGATTGCAGTATCTTGGGGAGCCACCACCCCTGCCACACACAACCCCTGTTCAGTTTACATCCGCTGCGAGTGACAGCAAGTAAGCAAGGGAGAAATGAATTGCGCTGATTAAAGGAACCTGAGCCAGGGGGGCCCTGGTAGGTCAGTGGTGTTATTTCATTACCACGCTGCTCACTGGAGTCTGAACAACAGGTCACATCCATATATCTGCAGTTGACTGGACACCACTAACTTAACAGGACTAGTTCAAAGGGACTCCCTTTACAGGCCTATGAAAGTTTTATTTTCATTCCCCTAATCAACTTCTCCCATTAATCCTTTGGTTAAGAGGAGAAAAAAGCCAACTCAAAGGATTGTACAAAGTCAGGTGTTCTTGGAAAATTAGACACCAGCAAACTAGATTTAGTCTTATTCATCAGCCTTCTTATTCATTGGCAATTAAAAAAATACACTACTATTGCAGATTTTCCGTGCCATGCTGTGTGTGCAGAGAGAAAACTGAAAATTGAATACAAGATGCAATCCTCCTTCTATCAATCTTTACCAAATATTATTAAAGAAATAAAGTATTCTAATTTGCAATTGCGTCTTTCAGAAAGAAGTTACAAAAAACTGTTTTCAGTTGTTTGACTGGTATTTCATCACTAACAGGAAGAAAACAATATCCTCACACAAAAACTGGGAGGCTAGTAATTTCCATTTTCATTAGTTTTTGTCTTTTCCCTTCAGTTAAATGCATTATATAAACCAGATACACATAACTGTGAAATTATGGCAACAACTGCAGTTCTTTCAAGTGTATGAGTCATAACCAAATGAGCAAGAGAATAGCAAACTAAAACTATTCATGCAATTACTTGGCTCCTAAGTGAATTGCAGCATGCAGGGGGAAAAAAAATACCAAGGATTGTGTTGAAACAAGATTCCCCCCAGATTTGGGGGTTTGTTTGCTTGGCTGGAGGCTTTGTTTTTGCCTTCTGTTCTTTAAATGTGTGATCAATTCCATCAATGAAAACTCGAAGAAAAGCTGGAATTTGTCCCAGGATTTTGAGGGAAACTATTACAGAGGAGCTAGTCAGTTTGTAAAAACCTTGGGCTATAGGAATGAATGGAGCAGAAATGGAAGAATTTATTCAGTTATAGGTTATATTTTTGCAGTTAGAAGGAAAAGCTACTTTTTACAGTACTGCCTGTGACTGGTTTGTGGGGGGAAGGGACCAGGGCCTTCAGTGCCCCAAATTTCCAGGCCTCCCTTGCCCTCGCCATAGACAAGGCTGATTACCCTGTACCTTTTGGCTCTGTTTGTCTCTGTTCCTATTTATCTTTAACACAAATCTAACAGTACTTTCAAGAACAACCAGATGGGCTGTTGTGAAGCCTGGTGAGTTAAAGCAATATCCTTAAAGCAATGTCCTGAAGTGAAATGCATTTGGTGTTGGTCTCTTCTCCCAAGTAGCAAGTGATAGGACAAGAGGAAATGGCCTCAAGTTGTGCCAGGGAAGGTTTAGATTGGATATTAGGAAAAAATTCTTCACGGAAGGGGTTGTCAGGCATTGGAACAGGCTGCCCAGAGAGGAGGTGGAGTCACCATCCCTGGAGGGGTTTGAAAGGCATTTAGACGAGGTTCTTAGGGACATGGTTTAGTGCTAGAGTTAGGTTATAGTTGGACTTAATGATCCTGAGGGTCTCTTCCAGCCAAAATTATTCTGTAATTCCATGATTCTATGAATTTATTTTAAAGTCTGCTTATAGTGATTGATATTGTAGCTTAGGTACAGTGATCGTAGGTGAAATGTTTTATATTTGCATATGACTTTTGGGGGACATGTTGTGTGCAAAAGTTAGACCAGTGGCAGGCTTTCCCATTTGCACACCCAGCATGAGTGTGTTGTTCAGGTGCTGTAACCAGCACAGCTGTCCTAGCAGAAACACCTCAAATACTTGCTGTTATGCTGGCAAAACCATATTTTGAGCATTGATTTTTTTTCTGGCACAAGGAGTCAGTGGTGGTGGTGTTACTGCCTTGGCACAAAGTACACAGCCATCAGTACCATCCGTCATACTGGATGCAGTAAAGTAATCCTACTGCTCTGCACTTGATACAAAGACGATGATGGAGATGGCACATCTCCATCTAAATAATGCCTTTAAAAATACTAAGAGGTTGATTTTTCACTCCTGTCTCCTTTACATCCTTTTTTCTTTCATCTCTTTACCAAATGTAGAAAAACTGCAGAGCACAGCTCCCTGCCTATTTGTACTTTAGAAAGGTCATTTGTAAGCTGACAAATCAGTGTTACCCGAGGGTCCTATTAACAGATTCTGTCTGTTCTGTTAACAGAACTTATTTGTCTGCACTTAATAAAGCAAAAGTGGTAGTAAATATTCCAGGTGGTTCAACTTAATGGAAAGTCCTGGGACTTGAGGAACAGTTTGTGCCATCCCATTTCTCTGAAGTCTAACCGTAGTCTTTGAGGCTTTGTACCCTCAACAGGCACAATCAACAGCTGACCTGCTACTGTCTGACCAATATACCTGGGAGTAAAACTGCATGCTTGGCGGGTTTGCATAAGAAAGAGGGATTTCTCAGCACTTCCCAGGATCTACTGTCCTGCTGCAAGAGCAAACCCCATGTCTGGGGACTAGAGGGAAGGCTGGTGGACCTTCCAGAGCTCCTCACCCCCACTGTTGAATGTGTGCCTCCAGGCATGTGAGGTGTTAACAGGGGACTTGTGCCTCTTTTCACAGATTTATAGATTCGTGGTACATAGTCTGCCCTTCCTTGCAGGCTACATATGCTGAGGATGACATATGGACATCTTCTAGGCATCAGCTGGGGATGGCAGCAGGAGCGATGTCTGATGCTTCCTAAGGATATGGGCAAAGTTTTGCCAGCTCTTTTCAGATTTGAGATCAAGATTTAACCTACCAAACCACCTCTGTCATGTGGAGATAAGCCAGTAACAAAATTACAGGAGCTCTCTACCAGGTGATTTGATGACAACTCATATCTAACTGGGTTTGGTTTTACTAAGGGCTTGGACTGTAAATCCAAAATGTAACTCCTTCTTCCTTAACAAGGAAAAAATTCCCACACTGAAAATCAGACCTCTGAAAAAAATCAATTCATTTCCTCAGATTGCAATTTAAGTTGCCTGTTGAACCAATTATACATTTCAAAAAGCAGAAGCCTCAGATTTTTTCTCGTGTCAATAAACAAGGCCCTGTCTTTTGTGTAAATGCTTATGTGAGCCAGTACTGTGGTTCTTGTTTTGATTAATCACCTGAACAGCTGTAACAGCTTTCAGAGTTTTCTGCATGTGTCATCCAGATGGCAAACAGATTCTAATTCAGCATGGCATCTACATTTAATTATAACTGATGCGAAGTCTTGGGATTTGCATGGAGAGATAAGATTTGGCAAAAAAAAAAAGAAATTCTAAGATGCTGACACTGCGCGTGAAGGGGAAAAAAAAAAAAAAAAAAAAAAGGCGCTCAGCTCTTAACCGCTTGTTTTGAAACAAAAGATATGGGGTTTTTTTTCCAACCTAGTTACGTCAGAAGACAGAAACCAATAACTGTATTTGTCCAAGTCAGTACTTCCTCCCCACCCCCAGCTATGCTCAGAGAAAAACTGTTACGCAGAATCACAAAAAGAATGGTTCCGTGTTTACTGACATGCTCCGTTTGGCTGGATCAACACCTTTCTTGTGATCAAAACCCACAGACCTCTATCATAAACACAAATTATTCCAGCAGATTCTCAAAACTATTAAGAAAGGGGTTAAATGGAAAATAAAGTACAAAAGTTCACAGATCTGGAGGCACACGTTAGGATATTTGTTCTTCTATGCTGTGCTGGCCTGAAAAGTTACTTTGCACACAAATTACTTTAACAGATTTTCTACAGTGTAGTTCACAATTTTGTTTCTAATTTTTTCATCTTTCTGTAGAGGCCTCCTGGAGCTTTTCTCTGTCTGCTCGTGGTAATATATAGCAAGTTTCAAGATGAACTGCTAAAAAAATCAGTTTTCCCAATGCTGCTTTAATGCTTTCTTTAAAACATGAGTCAACATGTTGTTGTCCAAAGAGATACATGAAAAAAAATCCATTTTTCACAATTTGCTAGGCAATTGTATGGCTCTCCATGGGTCCTCTGCCTGTGTTCTCACTCATTCTTCAGCTCAGAAGTAGCATGACACAGGTGGAGTGATGTGTTCTTCACAGTTACTCCATCCAGCACCGGGAGACTCCTTTCTCCTGGGAGGAGTTACAGGCTGTGCCGCTGCTACCCAGCTTCTCCAGCAGAGAAAGGCAGCAGGCCATTCACACTGTCAAAAACAGGAAAATGGGGAAGAGAGAAGATTTTTAAAGGGAAAAGTATTTAAAGCCAACTTTTTATGTCCTAGGGAATCCACAAATTGCATAAACAATAGCATGGGGACTTACGGGAGGAAGATTGTTATTGTTTTTTCTTTATAATATTTTAAAGTCACATTGCTCTTGAGATACAATACAGTTTTCCCGGAAAATCAGAGGAACACTAGAGTTCCTTAAACTGATAGTTGTGGTTGGATAGGGAAAGAAGATTTCTTTTTTTTTTTTTCTCTGTTACATATTTCTCTGTTTTTCTTTCAGGGAGATCAGCTGAAAGCTCCTTACTTTGTTTCTGAACAGTGGGGCTCTTACTTCATGGACAGATTGCCAGGGCTGGAAAATGCAGAGGAAACTTTAGTTCGCACATGGTCCTGTAAATGTATAAGCACTTACAGCACTATTGCAATCCCTAGTCTTGAAGCAATAGCAGGTAAGGAAGATGGCTTTTTTTTTTCCTAATGAACATGTAGTATTCATAGTAACTTTATCATACTGTAGATCTATTTTTGAGATTGCACGTATCCAAAAGATATTCAAAAATACTCTGTTCATATCATACAACCATTAATGCTAGTGGCTGTTAAGTACTTTGATGTTTGTGCTTTTAAAGTTGTCTGATAACACCAGTTTTTTGTTTGTCTCTGCACATGTTAGATATTGAATTTATTCTATGTTAGAAGCCATTCTGTGGCTTGCTTTGAAAGTTTGAGTCATCAGCCTGCTTGCTGTATAAATATAATGATAAAATTGCCAGTGAACCATGGCAAAGAAGTTCATGTTTCTGCTTAGAGTGGCAAATTATCTGCACAATGGAAGGCCCACAGCAGCTGTGGCTGGGGCACAGTGTGTGGGTTGCAGATACACAGGTCTGCCCGTCACAGATCAACTACAAATTGCAAACCTCACACTCTTTCTTCAACATGTGTTTTAAAAGTGAATGCCCTTGAAGAATCAACTGTTACCACAAAAGTCATGAATTTCACTAAGCAGGTAGCCATGTACTCCCTTATATATCCTCAAAAATATCATTCATATTTACTGCTAAAGTGAGAAAAAAAATCCTCCATGCTTTAATACATTAGTTCAATGGTTTTTCATTGACATTACATCATTTAAATTCAAATCCAGCTCCTAATAAAATTAAATTAGTCTTTCCTATAACCAGAGTGATAATTATGTACTCTTACTCAAATAATACAATAATAGCATATCATTTCCTTAAATGTATAGAACTATCTATATTATGTATTACTTGTTAATTAGTAGTAATCTTTTATATTTAATGCCTTACCTTACAACCACACTTTTACTTACCCGCTTCAGTGTAAAAATGTATCTATACAATATCAGCTCAAGACTGCTTTGAGGATTTAAACTGCTTTGGGGCTTAGCTGCTATAAATGGTAGTTGCTACTGAAAGGCCAAAGAGGTAGTTTTTATAAAGAAACTTTTGGTACAATAAATAGATTTTTTAAAAATTGGTATACATACACAGCAGCAACATTTCTGAGGTCTTTTGGTTCTGAGTTTTTGACACAAGTAAAAAAAAAAACAGGTAGCAAAGATAATTGGCTGGAGAGATGATGTGTGTTCTGAATGTATTAACAGCATCTTTCTCTATGTGTAAATTGAAGAGCATCAGATCATGTAGATCTGATTCATCTGTTCCCAAGAAACCAGTTTCAGTGTTTTTAATTTAAGAGAAAGAAAAACATGCTCAGCAGGACAGACCGATATAATTAATTTATTTTTTCAGCTGCAAAATACAGCTGAAACTGACAATAAACTTCATTTCAGCCATAACAAATTATTATTCAATAAAACAGAACTAGCTTGTAAAAAGTCTTCGGGACCCAGTTATTTCCCAAAGGGTCTGAAACCCCAGCTTTCCCAAAGGATTTGACTACTTGGTAGTAATTTTCAACACAGAAAGGACAGCTTTCAGTGTATTACAATTTGTGCAGCCTCTCCTTCCTCCTCCAGAAAGGTGTATTCACTTGTGCCCCTGAAGGCCATGTCAAATCATGCAGAACCCAAAAGATTACTTCCTGGCCAATAACTGACAGAAATGTTCCTGCCATCGTTATTCTGCTCTGTGAGATGTCAAAGTACAGCCACCTCTGAAAGATTAAAGGGAGAACTCATGAGCAACTCATTAAGAAAGGGGGAACCACTCAGACATTTCTGCTTTAAAGTTATCCTTCCACTCAGGCAGCATAATTTCATTTACAGGCTGTAATTAAAGCTATAATTGGGTTTTGACTAGATCGTAGACTTATGGGGTGAGTTTAGATTGCTTCTTTAAAAACCCTGGTGGTAATACAAAGTGTTGATAATTTTTGAGTGTGAAAAACAGTGAAAGTAAGTAAATCACCAAGTATTGGAAATATTTATTTGACCAGGTTGGAATTTTACATAACCTGCAATGTCACATGTATAAGAAAAAGTTGCTGGAAGCATTTATGTACTCTGGATTGGTGCCTAACGTATTCCCTCTGGATTAAGATGGTAAAACACACACAATAAACAATGTAGGCTTTGTCTTCAGTGCTTAAAAAGCTTAATGTGTGACTGTGTGTGGCTTTTCACCTTAAGGTAAGCAATGTTTGTCACCCATCCAGAAGAAAGAATAGAGAAAGGGAAAGAAAACATTTGTTCTACAAGAGAGGGGAACGTGACAAATTTAACCCAAGTTTGGAGAGTAAGGCTGATCTTGGTGAGTTTACCTGAAAGTGAAAGTAAAGGGGTATATCATCACTGCATTTATCTTAATACAGCTCCTTCACAGTCTCAAAATGCAACTTATTTCTTTTTATTAATCAGTCAGACATGCCTGTGATCTCAAACAATTTCTTGTTTTCGGGCTAACTTCTTCACCTTACCTCAGAAGCCCTTCCCACTGCCCTTAGATCCAGGATGAATCATTCAGATAGACATTAATTAACAGATCCCTGAAAGAATAATACCTGCTAGTAGGATCTTGGCATTCTTTTAGAATTTTTTTAAATTAAGTCTTCATCTAAATATTTTAAAATAGTACAGTCTAATATTTTATTTTGATCAGTTCCAGATCAAGGGAAGAACCACATAGGGCTATTTTCTCGAGGGACCTCCAAAAATCACCATTTAAGCTAAAACAAAAAAGAGAAAAATTTCCCTCTTGTACGAATTTTCTCATATAAACACAAAACAGCAAAGGAATTTCTAAGGCTTTCCTTCACTGCAGACTCTGTCAGGCTCAGATGCAAGTTCAGTACATAGCTGTTTTGTTCAAGCCGGGGCCAGCAGTCCCTTGGCCATAGGGTACACCCAAAGTAACGTGAATTGTTACTCCCAAGATAACTGTGGTGAAACTGCATGCCACGGGCAATCACAACAGCCATGATGGGGTGGTCTTTCCATTCCCTCGGCACTCATCCCTGCAAAACTCTGACAGCAAGGCTGCTGCTCCACATCTCCCTGCAGTTTGCCGCTTGGCTTTTCTCCAGTGTCACCCTCTTGCATGTTAGATACGGCAGAAGGGTAACCAGTAAAAAGTCCCAGTGGCAAGAAATCTCTTCCTCAGGCCAAGTTCATGCTACAGATGTCTGCTGGCAGAGCTGCAGGCATGATCTCCCACCAATACACCTGTGTTGGCAAAAGCTTTTACATAGGTGCAATTAAAGCAGTAAACCTGCACTTTCGCTGAGGCTAGTTTTAGTCTTTATTCCTAGGTGCCCAGGAATCACAGAACAGTTTGGGTTGGAAGGGACCTTCAATGGTCATCTAGTCCAACCCCCTGCAATGAGCACGGACATCTTCAACTAGATCAGGTTGCTCAGAGCCCCGTCCAGCCTGGCCTTGAATGTCTCCAGGGATGGGGCATCTACCACCTCTCTGGGCAACCCACTCCAGTGTTTTACCACCCTCATCATAAAAAATTCTTCCTTATGACCAGCCCACATCTACCTGTCTTTAGTTTAAAACCATTACCCCTTGTGCTATCACAACAGGCCCTGCTAAAAAATCTGTTCCTGTTATTCTCATAGGCCCCTCTAAGTACTGGAAGGCTGCAATAGGGTCTCCTTGGAGCTTTCTCTGCTCCAGGCTGAACAACCCTAACTCTCTCAAGCCTGTCCTCATAGGAGAGGTGCTCCAGCCCTCTGATCACTGGATAGCACACTGCAAGTGCCAGCTACATCCAAAGTTTTAGTAACTTCTTTCTATAGAGTCTATCTGTACTCGAGAGTCCCTGGTCCTCCTCCTCCTCCTCCTTCTCCTCTTCCTCCTTCTCCTCCTCCTCCTCTCTAGCTTTTGAGTCTTTGCAGGCAGCAGCAATGACTTCCATGTAACTGATAACAGGAATGTTTCCGTCATGCTGAATTCACTATTTCAGGAGCTTTGTTTTAGTACAGCAAACATCTGACCTCCTGTTTAGGAAAATCGGCCTTAGAAGTTTTGCTAAAAATAACTGCTTTCAGATAAATCTACTTGTGACCTCGAGGTTTTTTTCTTTTTGCCATTAGTATGCTCCTTCACATTCTGAGCCCTTGCTGCAAGTGCTGCTTTGACCGTTATAAAACAGAAATGGGTCAAGAGATAAAAACACTTAGTATTTAAAAGAAAACCAACACCCATTACGGTTTATGTGCAGACTGGCAAGTCAGGTCACTCAATAGCACAGCCAAACTGATGAGCTCTCCTGCAGCAGTTGTGCTTACTCCACTGTTGAATTATTGTTAGAAATTGTTACATTACAAAATTAATTTTTTCCTTTTTTTTCAACAGCGACTTTGTAATACCATGAAAAATTTATGGCAAAGGTTCTAAGCCAATGTAAATTACTGGAATTCCTGTAAAAGCAAAAGAGTTAATACTGGCTGGCGATCTGCCCCTATAGTTATACCACCTGGATGCTGAGCTGTAAGATGTAACTCTCTCTGTGTCTTCTGAGATTTGCCACAATTAAGCAGTTCAAAGACTTTTCAAGTTAAAACTTGGATATAGCTCATGAGGCTTTAGTTTTCCTCCCTGTGCCTTTTCCTTGGTGATAATCGGGAGGATATATTTGGATTCCCTTAAGAACACAACCCTGCTGTTTACTGGGAGGTTTCTGCAGCATCTGGCTCCAGCCCTGCTGACTGGCAGGGAGCAGATCTCAGCGAAGGGAGGGGAGTTTGGCTTTCTGCAGGGCTTCGCAGTCGTCACTGGGATGCTGCTGGGGTGTCATGATTAAAAAATGTTGGCTTTGCTTTTGTTGGTCAATACTGCAAAATGATTCCTGACATTTCTGCTGTGTATTTTGGGAGAAATCTCTTTCGGTCTTAGACTGTGCTTTTAATTGAAAAACATGCCTTCCATCTTAAGAGCTTAGTTAAGATTATATTTGTTTAATGTATTGGTTTGTCCAAGGAAATCTCAAAAAAGGATTAGACATGAGTATTGAGTTTATCGAGAAGGCTTGTGTCTGGATTAGATTATAATTGTCTTCCATTCAGTTACTCAAATATTTTCCTGATCACTCATCAAGAATATTACGTTTTCCCTTCTTCTTGTGGTTTCTTTTTCCGTCCTTATGGCTGGAACTCTAGTTTTTCTTCTGATAAAAGCTTGTGGCTTTCATTTAGTTTGCTCACACTGACTGAACGCACACAGACACTGAGATGTTGTCAGCTTAATAACTATGAAATAAATCCAGCTGTAATACCTAAATGCGTAGATATGGGTGTACCTAAACATGAGAGCACAGTGTTGTAATTAATGTCGTGTAATACCTGGATCTGGATAACTGGCACATGGCAAATGGAACACGGTAACTGATAGTGGTTACTGTTCAAACATCTTCATTTCCATTTTATTTACACCAGGGCTGGGGTAGGGCAGGGCAGGAGTCCTGCTTCTGAGCTCAGCCTAAGGCTTGTAACTCGTGAGGGCTGCCCAAGCCACTGGGAAACACTGGTAATGCTGAATGGTCACTGCAAACGAAATTGGTTTTCATCACTCACACTCAGGCTCTGGTGTGGGAGCAAACAAAGAAGTGGGACAGAAATTCAGGGGGATGCATCTGCTAACCTACATTGCTGTAGATCTAGAAGGGGACATAGACCTTGAGACTCTTCATGTCTGACTTCTAGGAGTCTTTGAATCTAAAAGTTAATATTCTATTTGTCTTGGGAACAAAATGAGTCTAGGTGGAATCATCCAAGTACGACAGAAAAATTCTGAGAGTGTGGTCCTCAAGCAATTGGGTAGAGCCATCTAGTTCGTTCTTCCAGCCTCAAGTTTGTTCAGGGTTGGTTTTTTTTTTTTTTAGGAGAGTGCAATAAAGGATGAATTTTGTGCTGAGTTCGTTATCAGTGGTGGTTAGAACTGATTAGAGCTTCACTGTGAAATAATCTCAGAGAGGACTGGGTATCTGTCCCCTCCCTTAATTTATGACTCTCCATCAGGATTAGGTGAGAAGTGGATACCAAGATGCAAAGATCTGCCACGACAGCAGCAGTTGTGAGCATGCACAGTAGCAGAACCTGAAGAAATTTTCTGGCAAAAATACTAGGAAAACAACTTAGAAATAAGCAACTTTTTCCTGAGACTGGCTTTATTATCAAATACTGTACCTTATTTTTTAACATGCTTTTGCATCAAGTTGTGGCCTGTGCAAGCAGTTCAGTTTAGTGAAACGGAGCTGCTTATAGCTTCCCTGGGTCATCAGTGCTAACATGGAATAAGACCAGATACAAAATGAATTGCTGCAGTGTCCAGGAGGCAGAGTCCAGACCTGTATCATTGTTGTTTGTTGATGGGTCAGTATTGCTGGACCTAGTGATACCATTACCACTTACATCAAAAGAAGTTGGATCGAGCTGTGGTGTACAATTCACATGATGCCTTTGCAATCCAGGGCAACTGTGATTTATTTTAAGTTGCAAAGTTTTCACAGAACTTAGTTTAAATGAACTTACAGAAGTCTTCATCTATGACATTTTCTGGATCTCCATTTTTTCATAGATTTTGCTTTCCCTCAAAAAAAACCTAAATTTCTCTTTCCTTTAGTACTTGGCCTTCTTCCTCACTGTGTGTAGCCAACTAAGATTCCACATATGCCTTTCTGGATCAATCCAGAGCTTTCTCATAAATATATCACACAAATACAGCAATAATATAAAATTTTGCATACTCCAGGCAAAGCAGGCTCAGGAAATGAAATAATTGATGGAAAACAACTGGAAGTAGAGGAAGATTTTTGCTATGTGAAATCTGCTTAATGGGTGAAGAAGAGTATTTGCTTCCTGCAACTTTCACTGATGCCTTGGGCAACATTTTGACATATAGACACCTTCTGATCATCTTCCAAAGTCAAGCTGCTCAGACAAAAACAATATTCAAGTGGATAGATTGGGGTTTGAATAGTAAAAAAGTCATTATTCCCTTTCAGACTCTTGTGCATTGTATATAGAATGGGTTTGGTGTTTAAGCTGGTTGTATAAAGCTAGTTTACCAGGAAATATCAACCAAATGACCATTTTGATCCAACCAGTTCTTTTCTTCAGCATAAGCAAGTCTGCCCCATTTGTGCTACTTTTTGCTTAAACTACTCTTGGGACGTTCCAGACTGCTAGGCTAAAAAACTAGTGAAAGCTTTTGTATGAAACTAACTGTGTCATGTTTAACTTTTATAGCTCATAAAGATATTTGTTTGCTTTTTTATTATTATTAGTTATTTTGGAAACCTTTGTTTTAAATAGAGCTGTCATAAATAGACTCAGCAGCCAGTAAATCCACTGGGCCCCCTGAAGACTAGAAAAACATCTGCCTGTTCCGCCATGCTCACAACAGGCTCCAGAAGTTCCCCTGACTCAGACAAAATGAGAAAATGTACTTCTTTGACAAGCTGAAGTAACCCACTTTCTAAAGTGTAATTCACTTCCAATCAAGTCTCCTCCCATTCCTACTTTATTCCAGCCTCTATCTGATTTTTCAGCTGGATCTAAATACTGATTTGCTTGCTTTAGTTATCTTTAATATGGTTTTAAAGCTGCTGGCGGACCTGAATGCTGTCCTGGTGCCGGCCTGTGAATCACTCGTGAGACAGACCTGAACTTCCTGTTGTTTGTGCCGAAACTGCTCAGATTGTGGTTTTCGGTTTCACAAAAGGTGCTGAGCACAAAAAAAAAAAAAAAAAAAAAAGTAGAGCATATAGTGACAGGATATCATCACCTCTAAGTTACTCCAAATAAAAAAAAAAATATTAAAAAGTTGTCATTAATAGCTTACTGTTCAGATGAGCTGAGGTAATAGTTTTTATGTTTTGCATTGGTTCTAAACACAACTTGGGAAGGAGCCAACGCTCTTTTGTTGGGTTTGGATTTTTTTTCATTTATTGGAAGGGTAATTGTTTCTTGAATGGAGTTTCATTTGTATGTTTTATTTTAATTTGGTTTCTTGAACTTTGAATATGAGGTGAGCGTGGGAAGTATCAGTTTTCTGGCGTGAGGGTGGGTGGGTCGCAGCTGGCAGTAAAGACTTTTAAAAAAGCTCCAGAAAAGAAAGCTCTGACTGTTCAGAACTATTTTAATGCATTCAGTGTTCTTTACAGACTGGATGTGATGAGTACGCCAAGTTACAAGTGCAGATTTCTAAGAATGCTTGGTACAAAATGATGTTGTTGACACTGGACTGCAAGAAGGGCTAAGAGCGGGTGCCTTTGGGGAATCCTGCTGTTACAGGCATGAAAAAAAGAAAAAAAAAAAAAAAAAGAAACTGAGTTCTTTGTTTTAAGCATAGCCCTTTTGTAAGTAGATTGCTGATACAAAGGAGAAAGGTGACAAATTGAAGAATGAACTTGAAAGCGTTCTAGTGGGAAAATTCCATCTAGGCTCAATGAAGATTTTTGTTTAAGCATTAGTTAAGTCATTTTCTATGACTAGCATTATTTCAACAATCAAAGAACTGAATATCCTTTATTGCAGTTGAGTAGACTCTGAAAGTCAGACCCTCAGACAGCTGAAGATGTCAAATAAATACGTAATCACACAATCTGATTGAGTTCTAATGCCGGTGAGCAAACAGCTCAAGGGCTTAAGAAGTACTGCTATTCACCACAGGCTTATCTTTTATGTGATATGGGTTGTGTTGCTAATCAGATGTGCTATGTTTCTGTCTTTCAGATTTACCACTGGATTATAGATTTACACGATTTTCCTCAAATAACTCAGCAACTGCTGGGTACTACCCAAGCCCTCCAAGAGCACTGCTGCCAATTGAGGGGTCAGTGACTATGAAATAGGTTGACGTCCTTTTTCCTTAAATAACCCTGTGGCCATTACTTAAACTGCTATGAAAGGCTAATTGGTGAAAATGCTGTGTGATGCTTCCTAAAATAGAATGATGGATTAAAGCAGACTCCTGTGTAGACTTGTGTTTCACTTGTTGCTCTGGTCCAGCCAGAACAGGTGAGCAACGCATCTTTCTAAGTCTTCTGACCACCACTATTTTTTGCAATGTGCTTGTTGGCTTTTTCCATGCACTTCCCACATCCTCCAAGAGAAATGTACTAGTAATAACTCATCCCAAGTTACATTCTTCATTTTCAAGGATGTTTTCAGGACTATCCCTATTTAAGATGATGCTGTTGCTACCAAAAGCCCCAGAAAAGCCACGAACCAGACCCTCAGCCATACTTCATTAAGAGTTACCTTGGACTGCCCAGGTTATCACCATAGGTCAGTGTTTTGCAGGCTCTGAGGAATTTATTCGCTCACTGTAACTGTTCTTGGAGATACAGAAAGACCGAGGCCCAAAGAGAAAGATGCATCATACCCAAAAAGAGACTTGAATGGGATTTAGGCAGCTAAATGCACACTGGCAGTCCTGAAAGCCTTTGTCACGTGCTTCATATTCCTGAAAGTGCCTAACCACTATTCAACAGCAAGGTTCCCTGCAACGCCTTTTCCTCCTTTAGTCTTCAATACCTCAAGAGTCAGAGCTCTTCTGCAGAAGGAGGGAAGCCTGTGCACAGGTCCCTTCTCAGCTTGAGTGGATTTGAACCCGCGTTCTCCACCTCCCTGGGAAATCCTTCCGAGAGTGGGAAGGACATAGCACCCAGCTATATAGAGCCATCCTTGCTAAGTACAGACTCAGCCCAAAAGAGAAGCAAGACTGAAGACGTAAACTGAGTATGTCCATTTTTATTGCCTAATTTAAGCAAATGGGCATCCTGTTCTCTGCAGATTCCTTTCCAAAGACCCATTCTCCAGGGCTTTGGACAGGGAGCCTTCGGTAATTAACGCAGGGTAGCAGATGCAAAAACATGTCAAAGACATGTTTAAAGAACAAGTTTAAAGAACAATAAAAATAAACATGTTTTTCATATTTTCAAGAAAAAGAATTTACTTTCTTAAGCCTAGACAATTATCAGAATGGATTTAACTTGTGTTAACATTTAACTTGTGTCACCACAGGTCACTCTATATTTTTGCAGTTTCACCAGTTAAAATATTTTGTGTCAGAATCAGACACAAACACCATTCCACCTAATTTCAGAGTTATCAGCTTTTGTTTCCATACTTTTTTCTTACCTTTACATAGGATGTTATTTTTACATTCTTGTGATCCAGTATATTTACAAGTAAAATGCAACATTTCCAATTTAACTGGAAGCATTGTTTTTTTGAAAGGGAAAAATAAAAGAAGAGAGGAAAAAATTGAGAAAAACTTCGCCTAAAACAAGGTGGGTGAGGAAGGAAAATGAAAGTGCCATTCTCTTCCTCATAAACTATATGCTGAAAATATTTACTTAAGAAGGTACCAATAAGTAACACAAGTATATTTTGAAATTTTTAAATTAGCATCATGTCTTGGGCAGCAAATCTGGCTCATGATAAGGGTATGATTTGTACTAAGCAGGGAGTTACCCAGATTGAAATTTCAGATCCCTGATTACAGCATCATTTGAAATTCTGACCTGAATCAAGCAATCCTCTGCAAATAATTTCTAACTAGATTATGATCCAAAACAATATTTTGTGCCCTCACATTTTTGTTGTTCTGAATTTGGAGCTGATTTTTGTAGACTACGGGGTTTTTTTCTTGCTTTTTAAAGAAAGTTAATTGAAGTTGAATTGTTAATGGAAATTAGAGTGAAAATCATCTGAGTCAGTCCTCGGATCCTGGCATCTCAGTGGAGAAGAAGTAATTTTTTTTCATGAGAGGGTGACTGATTCCAAGGACAGCCTGAACACAAAGTCTACCAGAACAAATACGTCTACGGGCTTGCCCATCTGGGAGGTGACAGTACCCGTTTCTGACAAAGGCTGTCACCAGCCATTTGCACTTGCTGCCAGAGGGACCGCACAGTAGCAGAGAAAGAAGTAGACCACAGAAGGCCACTGTAAGCATGACTCCATGTGCCACCATAGTCTGGGGCTGCAGGAAGACTTAGGAAAAATAATGAAAGTGTTTGCCCAAAAAACAGGGTTCTTGTGAAATCAGAACTTAACGACTCTTACTAAAGACTCTTCTTATTCAAGAATCTCCAAAGATTATGCAGGTCTTATTACAAAGCCCTCCAAAATCAAACATAGCATTTTCTTTTAGGTTGGATGGAAAGGTTTCATGAATCCAGGCAATTTTTCCAGTCTCTCCAAACAGACTTGCAGTACCAGTATTTGTCGATTCAGCCACCAGGTTGCACATGCTCAGCAGTACTGATGGCGTGGCCTGGCTGCCCTGAGCGGCTGCAGAAGTGGAGCTGGCCATGGAGAAACTTTAGGAGGGCAGTCGGTGCTGTGGTGATGAGAGAGATGCTGGAAACAGAGGTGGCCTGGAGACCAGGGAGAAGATATGCACGTGGCAGAAAATTGGTAGAAAGCTGGCCGTATTTAACATGCTGCTGTAAAGGCACCAACTTAGCTGGCTCCTTCTTTCTTTTTTTTTTTTTTTTTAACTCCTGGAAATCTCCGAAATTTCTTGGAAATTAGCAGAAAGATCTCTGAAGTGCCTGCAAAACTATCTTGAGTATTGGCAGGGAGACATAAAGTCATAAAGATTAAAATCACTATGTTTGGTTATATAGCCCTGAAAGCCACAGTTTTGCTTAAAACCAGAGATGAATACCAAGTCTCTTTTGGTGTCTGTTTTGGTATAAAGCATATACGTCTGAATTTTAAAATAAAGAGAGTTTATTTCTGAAGAAAAAAGTTCGTTCTCTGAATTTATTTTATAGCTGAGCAGCAAAGAGAAAAAAGGGAGACAAGGTTATCACGAAGCAGTGCAAGGAGAGGTTCATGCTACAGCCTTGAACAAAGCAAAGCTTGACCCACTCAGAATAAAAGATATATAAATCAACCAAAAACTAGTATAAATTAATACCTTTAATAAATTGATACCTTTAATAGCTATAGGAAAGTCAGCTTTGATGCAAAGCAGAGCTCACTGCAAGTGTTTCCTGACTAAGGCTTGTTCCTGGAAACTAAAGGCTTCTTAATCCCCAGTGAGTAAAAGTCAAATAAACAAATGCAGATAGCTCATCTGTGGTAGACACGGGGCCTTGCTGGACACAGGCCTTTCTGAGGCTGCTGCTTCCCGAGCTTCTGGGGCTCTGCAGCTCGTCTGAGTCCCAGGTGTGTGACAGTGCAGCAGCGCTGGGGCGATTCCTGAGGGAATTCCCGGGAAAACTTGTCTGATGATTGGCACCAGGAACCAGCACTCCCGAAAGTGGTTTAAATCTGCTAAATAGCAACCAGCCATTGTCCAGCCTGATACGGCAATTTGCCTAGGGAAAAAAAACAGCTGCAAAAGAGAGAAACAGTGACACAAAAAGGTGGGTTCATACACAGATGTGTGACTAGCAGATCTTTTGGGATGCCGGAGGGCTCCTGCAGGGTGTCTGGACCGGCCCTCCAGTGTCCTAGGGCTTGAGATGCTGTGTAACCACTGGTCTCACCCATCCCCTGCCGTGACCCGTAATGCTCCAAACATTATCTATGTTCAAATAAATAACCTTTAGCCCTGCCCACGTTGCCTAGCATGATGCATTATCACAGCAATTGGCTATAACAACTGAAAACAATATGACCATCTCACCATGACAAGAGAAAACCGTGCCTGCCATGTCCTTCTAGGTCATGTTGTTGCCAGCAGCTGCGCAGGCTCCAGGGTTCTTAACAATCTTTTTGACAGATACTTTAGAAATTGAAGAAATGTACCATATCTCTCTGGCAAGTTGGAGATTACTTATCGGTTGATGTATTGTAAAATAGCACGCAGAAAATGATCTGCTGCACACAATACTCAACAGTGATCTTTGTTTGATGGAAAATAAATACAAACCCTGGCCCAGCCCCAACTCATTGGCCCTAGCACACCCTGGGGCAGATCTGGCTACAACCAGGCTGCAAACCATGTAATAACCCAGTAAAGGCTGAGTTATCATGTATCGCAATTGAGATTGCCTGAATTCAAAACTGTTCACTTGTATTTTCCTGAGAAACAGCCATTATCCTGTAGAAACTTCAGTTTTCTTCTTACCAGGAGTCCTAATCCAACCTGAGAGAGGAGTGGGGTACAGCCAGCATGTATTGCCCCAGCGTGTTTCCAGCACAGCCTTGGAGCGCTTCTCTTCCCCATAGATGCATAGTCATATTTTCTAGCTATGTGGAACAACATACAATTTGTAATCCTCTTTCTTCCCATCAGTAGAGATGTGATTTTACATTTCTTGCACCAGCCATGTTTGAAAAGTTTTTGGATGTGACTTGTCCAATCACATACCAAATAAATATTGTAGTTTCACCTTTAAGTCTTTCCTCCTGGGGCCAAGTATGCATTAAATCATACCAAGGCAAATGACAGCAGAGTATAAGAATGTATAAATTAGCAGGGAGCTGCCAACAGTGAGAACGTAGTGTCTGAGCTTCCACGTCAGCCTTCGTTTGCCACCACAGGGAACAAAAACTAAGGGTAAAACATCCTTTTGTACACAGCCTTGATGTTCTACAGCAGAGTTTCTCAGAAAGGCAGGTTTAGAAATAAAGCCTTCTCTGTAAAAAGGTGAAAGTCTCATGTGCCACACCATACAGCGAGCGATCTGATGGGAGATGTTGCTTCTGACTTCCATGGCAAGGGAGCATGACACAGGGCAGCTGCTGCTCCTCGGCGTCATGGAAGGAGCACGACAAGTTTTCTGGACCACTTAAGTGACTGAATTTTAAAACAAAGTGTGCCTCTTTCTGTACACATGCTTGGATGCAGATAGAATTTCAGCTGAAGCATAGCATCAGTTTTAGGAAGGAAAGCATGCAGCTAAGCTACAGGAACCTTATCTCTGGAAAGAGTGGCAGCTTTACTGGTATAATGGATATAATGGTGTAGCCACAAACGTCTAACAACTGCCCGAGAACCAGCCCTTCCAGCAAGCACACAGCAGATCTAGAAGGCCCTGGGGGAAAGGCTCAACCTCATTATAAATCCAGTTGCCTGTAATTTTGTTTTCTGCAATTGTGAAAGCATCAAACCTTCTTCATGGATCACAGGAGAGGAAGAAAATATATATATAAAAAAATAAAGGTTTTCTCCTGAACCCTTTCAGCACGAGAAACAAATCCCACTTTTTTGTAAGCATTATAAATAGAAATGCTTAACTTGAAAACAGAGCCTGGATTAGGGCCAGAATAAGATGGAATCCAGGAAGCTGAACAGTCTCGGAGATTTCCAGCTCGAAAAGCTTGCCAGCATCTTTACAAACTAGGGATTCCTATCTGCAAATCAGTGGACTAGTACTGTGGCCAGCATAACCCATCATTTTCCTGAATATAGGACAAAGGTGTAAGTGAAATCTTGTCAGGATGAGGTGAGTAGCCACAGCAGTTCTCTGGCAAGCATGGCAAGACCACAGAGGTTTTGCAGCTGAGCAGATGTCACAGTTCACAGAGGAGCAAACATCTAAAGCACCGTGTCTAACTTCTGCTCCCGCTGCAGCTAAACTGATTTGATCAGAACTGTGCTCAAAAATCCCTCGTGCTTCCCACTCACGCTGCCAGAGCGCATACATAGTTCTCTCACACATGGTCGTAACAACTTCTAAATACTCGCACTGAGGTGAGAAACCATCGCAGCCACTTCAAAACAATGTTATGGTTTCCAGCCCCTTTCGCGAATTAGAGGGTACAAGACACAAAATGGCAGCAGCACAAATGGAAAAAGTCTGCACGGCACCCACCGCAGCTCTGATAGCCCAGGCGAAGCAGATTCTGCCAGCTAGAAAAGTAATTCTATTTTCCATTGACTACTAAATGTTGAGTACAAACACTTAAATGCTCAGTTCGATTTCCTCATACAAGGTTGAAGAACTTTTAAGAGTGAAGATCATAAAACATCTTACACTGTATGCAGGAGGAAAAAAAATACATCTTCTTGTCAAAAAAAAATATTTTTTGTATTTTCAGGGTATATTTTAGGAAAACAAAGCTGTTCAATAAACCTTCTAGAATAACATTAATGCAACTCTGAAAATTGTGAGTCCATGTGCCTAACATATTTACATTTAAAAGATTAATTTTTAAAGCCTCCACCACCTCTGAAGAATAAAAGTGCAGGTGAATGTAACAACTCTTTTCTTGCCTTATGTCAAAATATTACCTGAGAACTGCAGTTTTCTTGCTCCACCATCCCCGTGGGACCTCAGGCTCACACTGGGAATTTAAATGGGTAATCCTAAGTGTTGAGCACTCTGCAAATTATAATAATCCAGAGAAAGAAGATGCCATTGTAAATTTTGTGAAAAATAACATGAGGTTATGAACTTGAGAGATTAAAAAAAAAAAAAATCTTGGTTTTATACTGACAGAAGGCTTCAAAAATATCTACTGGAGAGCTGCTGTTGAAGCAGCTGCAGCAGTGTTGGAGCCAGACAGCAGCAGTGAACTTTTCTATCCCTGTTTCCTCCTTCAAAACTGCCCAGAAAAAAAAGGGCATGAGTGCCCATACATATACACACATGAACAGGCAGCAATGAAGGGCTAGGATGCCATGACGTGGGAATGCAGAGTCTAAGGGAATGAGGAAATTACCTGCATTTCATGGCGGGTGGAGGGGATTAGGTCAATTAAATAAACTAAGCACTCCCTGGCAGTAAGCTAGATCAGTAGTAGATAGGTGATAGAAAACGGAGTACAGATAAAGCTCAAGGAGGATAAGGTTGAGGCTCAGCATAAAATGACATTAATAGCTCAGTAGGGCAACGGCTAGAGGGTGTCAGGGAATGGAGATTACATGTATTACAGTAAATAATAACTACCAAAATATATCTATTATGTGGGGTTTTCCTCTTTCCTCTAACCTTTCTCCTGTTATTTTGCAGGATTTGGAGATAGCTAATACATTTCTGATATTAATCCATATACAAAATTAGCAAAAAAAAAAAAATTATTGTACCCTGAAGACAAGGATATGAATCTAAGAAAATAGATTTGACAACTACCATTAATATGACCATAACTAGATTGATATAATTAAAAGTAACTGTACAAGTCTTTGTATGTGTGTATACATACAGGGGTCCGCATTCAGAAGCCACTGCTGTGCAGAGCGCACTGTCAGTGACCCACAAGTAGGGACGTGTGTATGAGTGAATGATCATGAGGTGGTTGCAGACACCCCTGAAATAGCAGCAGTGCCCTGGAAAGCACAGGAACAGGAACCAAAATCCCCAGAACAATACACAATAACCAACTACTGATGCAGACTAATGCGGCAACCTCATGAAGGCCCCAAAATTAGGAGCGGAGATGAAGCTGTCTTTAGGGAAAATATGTCTGACTACAACCAGAGCAACCGATTGGTGGGCACCATTGCTTCGGAATCAAGTGTGCAGAGTTGTTCACTATGGTATCCTCTAGTGCTGCAAATATACATATGGTCTTTAATTAGAAATAAATGTCTAATGCCTGTGTTTGTGTTTGATCTAATATCCCACCTTTGAGTCTTGGCTGCAACTAGGGATGCAGGAAATTAGAGTGAGATGGTAACAAAAAGAAATGGAGAGTCAGCAACAAGTTCAAATACGGTTTCTAAGATGCACCTTTTTCATTTACAAATCTCTAGTGTAAGAAGGAAAAGATAGTACACTAGTATGAAACACAAGAATTGGGGATGGGGCTAAGTAAGCAACTTGTGGATATTTTCATGAATTCCAGCAGTTGCTATCTGCTTGGCTTTCCACATCTCAAGTGACTCCATAAAATAGGTGGATTCTAGCCTTAAAAATTCTAGTCATTGGAGACAGTGTGTTACAAATGGAAAACATTATTGCAACATAGCTGGCATCCAGAGAGGGAGGTTGTGGCAATCTGCTCTCAGGGAGCTCTGCTGAAGTCCGTCTTTAGGAAGTTTCTCTCAGTACGAGTGTTAATGGTTTGTGCTCTCCAGGGGATACTGCTCCGTTAGTAACAGCGCAGAAATTTGGAAGGAAAGAGGTTGACATGTTGAGAAAGGTCACACATTTGAGAACAGAAAGTAACAACCAGTTCAGCTGAATGAAAAGCCACATGCTGCTGGGTCCCCCCAACTCCAACCTGTTCTGGTCACCACCAGAGGAAAGAAAGGGTAAGAGCTAAAGAAGGAACAGGCCAGTTAGGCAACATGACAGCTGCTGGAAAGAGATAAACCTAAACCCAGTTGATGTCTACAGTGGTGTAAACTCAATAAAAATGATACTGCCCTGCTGTCATGAATTCTGCTGTTGAAAGGCACAGACCAGATGATACACATAATTTTTAATTGGATGCAGGTCTTTTTTGGTGTTTCCCAGTAAGTACCTATGTACCTGCTTTATGGCTGCTGTCTTCCTGACATGTCTATGGACCAATCTGTCTCCACTTACCTCTGTTTTACCTCTCCTTGCTGAGGTTACTGATGCTGCAGCTTCCCATTCACGAAGAAATCTGCAGGAATTTTTTCTCATCTTTCTGTCTCCTGGCCTCGGGCTAAACCAGGCTGAACACATGGTGAGAGCAAGAAAGGAGGAAAGAAAGGAAATGTAAAGCAGAGAAAGATGTTCCATTTACATACAAAGAAGGGTTGTTCAGGAAACAATCTAGTGCTTTCCCTTTCCAGCCACCCTACTGACACTTTGGTTAACACAATGTAGAAGAGTAAAATGCTGCTTTTGTGAGGAGGAGAGAAGTGTTTCCAGGCTATAGATATAGGAGCAAAGGAAGGCAGAAGCATTTGTTGCTCTAATGCATTCTTCCAGTCCCATTAACATACCCAGCACCTGACAGACCTGTAGGAAACAGCTGGCTAGATCTTCCTTTGAGAGAAATTGCTTCACATCACACTAAATGTGCCCCAGCCAGAAAGGTATCCTAAGTAGCCTAGGCCTGATTTCCAGTTTTCCAACTATTTCTGATTCTCAGGACTGATTGCAGGCTACTTCTTTTCATTACCTAGTTCTGGAGATGTGATATTTCTGCCCATTGCCTACACAGTGAGCCAGAGCCACAAGTCCCTGAGTAGTAAATTGTATGAATCATGCAACACTCTCATAAACTTGAAGGACATAGAAGGAACAACAACAAAGTTAGGACACTGTCTGGTCCACACCCTGGCTGGAAAAGAAGAGGTAGCCAATATTCCCCCACATGGAATTGGGATAAGTTTTGAAAATTAGAACTGCCTTCATGTGGCACTAATAAAGTCCAGGGGGAAGAGCTGGGCAGAGCAGCCCAGATCAAGGAGGGCAGGGTGAGCATTATGCAAGTCTCCGGATTTGCAGTTCTGCCGTTCAGCTACAAGAAGACACTGGCCTAACACTCGTGCCCTAAAGATTTCAACTCGCAGTGCTAAGATCAGAAATCCTCACAGCTGGGCACAAAAGAAAAAAGGAACACAAGGATTATGGTCATAAGAAAATCAATTGTTTTGGACAATTAGTGAAGGAATCTGGAGAACTTTGTATTTTTCTCTCTTTTCATTTGAAGAGTTTTACTACTTAATGACAAAAGTAGAAGTGCCTTTGACATGGAAATCAGAGACCAAACAGATCACACAGAGAATAGAACTTCAGTGACAGGGAGGTACTTTAAAAAAATGTAAATATAAGGAGAGAAAAATGCTGTTGCATAGGCTGGGCAGGAAGAAAGAAAAGAAGAGCCAAGGCTGTGTATGTGGAAAGGACTGCACATCCCCCATTTTCATGACTGAGAACCAAAGGCCTTAAAATGTATGATGCGTCAGCAGACACTTGGTGTCTCCTCCAGAAAGGATAAGCCCTGCACCACTGGCAGCCCTGCTGCCTTCCTTTCTCACTATCCTAGCACAGCAATGGGGTTTGCTTCCTCTTCACATCTTCACGACCCAGCTCGTCAATGCAACAGGAAAATAAAGTGCATTTCCCCTCCATGCAAGCTAGATAACCACAGGGCCTTCTTGGAAATTTTCACTTCTTAAACACCATTTATTATCGGAGTGGGGGAAGAACAGATGTTATCAAGAGCTTATAAGCAAGAGCTGGCTGCTCACAGTGTTTCTGATCCAGTGGACATTTTCAAGACATGCACTGTATACTTTGGTGTCTAAGGCAGTGACTTCCATGTATGTGACCTAAAAAACTTGCCTTTGTTGGAAACAGGCAACATTTCCCACATACATTTGGCTCAGTTATATAGACACCAGACATTTCACGTTCCTTGTAATGTTGCTTGCCATGAAGGCGAAGGAATAACAAAGAGCATGTGATGTATGAGTAGAACAGTGTCTGACCTGAACAGTTTTCAAATAATTTCCATGGAACATGCTCTGCACAACTGGCCAAGTCAGTGGTCTTTAGCTCCAAAAGGTAAATTTAGCTCTTCTCCAAAATCCATTCTGGAGCAATACCACCTGAAATGTCAGTTTGCTGTATGTTTCAGTGTCGCATGATGTAATTTCAGGAAATGACAGCTATAAAAATTATTAATCTCCATGGGACCTTTCCAATAAAAAAAGAAGAAAGGAATAAATAAAATAAGGTTCTGATACTTGGGAACAGAGAGAGAGTGAGAGATTTCAGGGACAGAAGCACCAAGGGAGTGGAAATTGTATGATAGCAAGTTACTGAGTCAGTCATTTAAACCAACTTTATGGCTGATGGCAAGAATAGGTAGCTTGGGGACATGATTCATGACATCCTAAAGAAGATGTCTAAAAGAGGACAGATGAATTCTGCCCTAAAAGTATTTCTTTTTCTCTGCAGTTATAAAGAAAGTCAGAGGTAGTTACCAGTCCAGTATAGAACAAAAGTGCATGACACGTTCAGAGGTTAGATGGATCCCACCCAGAATTTCTGCTCCAGATTGACATTGTTTTATTGTTTAATTGTTTTCTTTTTGCTGTCATCAGCAACAAATTCACTGGCATGAAGCAAAGCTAGCAAACCACCAAGAGAAGGTCAGCCTTAGCAAGGGAGGTTACACCCATTGCTAAAGAGGTGAAGGACATAGGAAGATCAAAGAGGAGCCATAATCTTGCCTGTGCAAGTAGCATTTTGAACATAATTCTACAAAACAAGACTGGAAAGGACCTTGACAGGTCGTCTGGTCCACCCCTTGCTCTAAGGCAGGATCCATCAGACTTCCTAGACCTGAACTGTTCTTGTCGAATATATGTCCAACTTGTACTTAAAAAGCCTCCAGGGACAGAGCTGCCATTCATTCCTGTTTTATTTACCCTCAAAGATACTTTTTCCCCCCCCTATTTAGCCTAAATATCTATTATTGCAACTTACATGCTGTTCTCAGAGGATGTGGATAAGAGATTATTATCTTTTTTTCATCAGCTTTTACATAGCTGAAGGCTGCTATCACATCATTCTCCAATCTTCTCGTCCTTAGGCTAATTTTTTCAGTCTTTCCATATACACGAAGCTTGCTAAAACTGGGGTCATTCTCATTTCAAAATTATTAGTGGTAATGCTGAAATTAATCTAGAATGGACAGACCTTGCCTCTCTTTGATATCTCCGAATCATCCTATAAATTTTATCTATTTAGCCTGACAAGCACCCCGTAAGGGATTGGGTAGTAAAATGAGCCCGATTTTACACAAAAGGACATAAGGCAGAGAGGATTTTCGCTCTCCACTTGGTGCATGTATCTCCACCACCGTCTAACTGCACACCAGAGCAAGATCCAAGCAAATCCAAGCTCATCCTCTATGAGGCAGAAACCCAAGTGCACAGGCTATAGGAGAACCAGTGTGCTTTGCCCAGGTACTCAGTTGTGACAAGGCAGCACAGTGTGGTTTCTCTACAATATGGATAGATACATCCTCAGACTAAGGTCAGGATTTCAAAAGCCGTTTGGGCATTATCGTGTTCAGAACTTTAAGGGCTAATTCCATTTAACTTAGAGTTAGATACTTAAATACTTAATGATACAGACATTTGACTGGTACTCAGACACCTCCCTCCTCATCACTTTAGGCATTCAGATGATTTTAGAAATTCCAGTAGAATTGTGCTGCTAGCTACAGCTGGTCTGACTGTGGGAGTCTGTAGCTCTTCTTGTGCTCATTTTTGTCACAACATTAATATTTTGCGACTCTACCATCCATGCAGTATAGCATAATACCATTCAAATAGGTGTTTAGAAACATAATTTCTAATGATTAATCTAGTGTTTGCATGATGGAAACTGAAGCACCTAGTGCTTTTAGATATGTCATTACTGGTAAAAAAGCCAGGCTTTATTCCAGGCTCTGGCATTGCTCTCGAAGTTTGCAGCAACAGCTTATGGATCTCTATTCATTACACTGAGACTGTCAATAGATATCGCTCAGAAATACAAGAGAGGTGAAGGGAAACGTGTAGTTTCTAGTTTCATGTAGTTTCCACGAGTTTTTTTAATCTTGATAGAACAGCAGGAAATCACACTGTAAACCACAAAGAGCCTGTCTAAAACCATCCTCAGCAAACACAGCTTTTACATTTTAAAGCCAGTGAACTGAGCACTTAAAGCCCACTGACTGATTCAGCAACAACATCAGTAAACACATTATTAGAATGAAGAATAAGCTGTGTGAAATGCAAACTTAAGGTAGCGGAACACCATCCTGTTCTATCACATGTAAATATTTTTATTTTCATTTCAGTAGAGTAGTCTGAAGATGATAAAACATGAACAGCTTCTAGGAGCCAACAAACATTTGGAATTCTTCACTTCATACTTTTTCTTTGTTATAGTGACTGAGAAAGCAAAGAGAACTGTTCCAAAGGTTCATTTATTTTATCCTCTCTTATATTACTTTCCTAAGTATCTTCAATTGAGTGGCTGCAAAATTAATGTCAGGATTATTGGCTTGAATGGTCATGGTGTTTCACGTTTTCGTTTTACATGGGAAACATTTATGTAAGTAGCCACACCATACTTAAAAGGGCAGATTGACATTGGCTTTTTGTTTCTTTTCCGGCTTGAGGAAATTTTTGGATGGGAGGTTCTAGTACTCCCATAAAACACGGTGGCAGCAGTAGAGATGGACATTGTATATGAATGGGTCACCCTGCACCCTTTAACCTCCACAGCCCCCCTTGTCCGAGTCCTGGTACTGCTGTCACACGCCTAGGTGCAGAAAAATCAAATCGCCGGCACTCCGGAGTCGGGGCCAACACTTTCCCTGCAGAGAAACAAGTCCTGCCGCGGAAAGGGAGAATTAGGGTATTTCCGTGCAGCACGAGCTGGGGAGGAGCGGGGTGGTGGCAGCGGGGGGAGGGTGAAACCCGTGCGCACGCCAGGAATAAATAAATAAAGAAGCACACGGAGCGGGAGGCTGCGCAGCCCGTGTGCCCGGCTGCGAGCGGCGGCGGCGGGGCCGTGAGCGCCTGGCGGGGTCCCCGGCGCCCCGGGGCCGGCCGTGCGGTGCCGCCATGGCGTGAGGGGCCGGCGGGGCCGGGGGAGGAGGAGGACCGGGGAGAGGTAAGGAAGGAGGGCGGAGAGAGGGGAGGCGGGAGGTGGAGCGGGAGGGGGGAGTCATTTTCTTCCTGAGTTGAAAAACGCCCCCCCCCCGCCCCGCTCCGTCCCCCGGGGCTGCGGCGGCGAAACTTTCTGGCTGCCGAGCGGCGGGTCCGCGCCGAGCCGAGCCGAGCCGAGCCAGGCAGGGGCCGCCGGCGGTGAGTGCCCGTGCGGTGCGGGGCAGCGCTCCGCTCCGACCCCTCCATCCATCCTGTCCTGCCCGCTGCGGGCCCCGGGGCGGCCGGCGGCGGGGAGGGCCCCGGGAGCGCCCCTCCGCCAGCGCGGGGCTGGGGGCGGCGATTACCGGCGGGTTTGGGCAGGGGGAGGTTGGACCCTGCGCTCCCAAGCCCGCCAGATGCGCCTCCATCCCCCGGGCGCGCTGCTGGCGGCCAGCGGAGTGAGCGGGCACCAGGTGCCGCCGGGCGCCCCGCGGCAGCGCCCGGCGGGGGCCGGGGAGCGGGGGCCGGGGAGCGGGGGCCGGGTCCAGCCGGTGCGGGAGCGGAGCGGAGCGGGGCGGGGTGGCGGCCCGGGGCGTCCCGCGGGGAGCAGCCTCCAGGCACGGGCCTTTCCGGGCTGTCCGCGGCGGGTCGGTGCGGGGCTGCGGTCAGGGCAGCGGCGCCTGGACACCCGCACCCTCCCGGAGGTGCGGGGCGGCTCGCAGGATGGGCCCCCGTGTTGCCGGGGAGGTGCGAGCGGGGAGACATCCCGGTTAAAGCTGCACCTCTGGGCGCCGTGTCTAACAGCTTTCTGCTCTTCCGTAGCACCGTTAACGCCAGAGCCTCCAAGCCTTTTGCTAATGAGTTAAGCCTCCCAAACATGCGAGTGTGAAAGGTAAGCGGTAGCATCCTTGTCTTGCACCTGGGGAAGCTGAGAGACAGGAAAAGAGCGATTTGCCCGATGCAACTTCCTGGCACTTTTTGGGGTTTTTGTTGGTTGGAAAAGCTGCCCTGGGACCACAGTTATTAACTCGAGAAGTTCAATCTCCTCAGCCTCAGGATGGCAAGTTGCAATTCCTTTAGCTATTGTATGAAAGCGATGCATCATCACTTGGTGCATCTCATGCCAACTCTTGAAATTCAGTTTGGTATGAATGAAAGTAGACATTCCCTCTCATTTTCTGTCATTCCCTCTTGAAACAATATAAAGCTGTGACATTTTCCTGCCTTTTCAAGCTGGAGTAGCTTCTTTTTTGGACATAAGCAATGGCAATACAAGAAATAGATACAATTGTGAATGAAATAGAGGAAATATTGCTCAACTAGTCAGAGATTCTTGGTCACCCTAAGAAGATCAATTGCAATTTAAATAACACTTAAGTTTTAATATAATCTAAACAAAGACAAAGAAAATCTGAGCTACATATTGCCACATTATGTTTATCATGCCAACAATGATTATAACTCAAAAGGAACAATTCAGCTGAAGGGCAGCAGTGGGAATCAATAATTCAGATGCTGTTTATTACTCTGAAAGACTCTTGCTGGGTAGCCTCGGGCAAGTTACTCCACCTCTCCGTGGCTCTGTTTCCTTCCTCATAAAACAGATAAATGTGCTTGCTTGCTTCACAGGGGTGATGAGAGGTTTAATTAATTAATTTGTTTCATAACTACTTGGAGATCCTTGGGTGCATTTTTCTACAGAAGTGCTAAATATTATTTCAACTATGCGTTCTTTTACTGTGTGTCATTTCTTGTGTGTTTCTTAAGTGACCTAAATGAGCTAAGGTTTTAGTAGAAGTCAACAAAGTAGCAATGCTCGACTGGAATTTTTTTGACTCTCTGTAAACTTCACCAGGATGTGAAACCAAAAATATACTAATCACAGCATATTTTACTGGTACAGAACTACTGTTACTTTACCAAAATGCCATTTTCTTTTCTTGTTATTCAAAATAAGAGCCTGTTGTTGTTTGGTTTGAAGCATTGTGATAGTTTGCATAATTTTGAATTGCCATGAAAAAAACCTGAGTGCTGTTATTTAATACAAGAGCAGGAGTTGAGGACAGTTTAAAAATCTATCTGTATCCTCTACTGTGGAGACTTACCTCAGAAAACACTTGGTGCTGTTTTGCCACTGCATATGCACATACAATCTCTTCTAAAACCTATTCTTTGGCCGTAGAGAATACGGCTTGCAAAGGAAGAAATACATGAGCTGAACAAATTGATTGCCTATGGTAAAAGTGGATAGATTTTGGTTGCCCAAGTGAGCTGAGTTTTTGTTATAGTTTCTATTAGTTATTTTAACTAGTTATTTAGTAAATGTCTGCAACACAACGGAGAGGAATTTAATTACCTGTCTAAATGTTAGATGCAGTTTTCCTAGGTTGCATACAGTTACACATAAAAAGAAGTAGCGGAAAGCCAGTTTTAGAGTGACATCTTGGTTTTGGTATTTTCTAAAAGCTCATCTCAAACACCACACACATGAAGTCTCTGTGTACCATTTATTTCCCTCAAGTAAAATAACAGCAAGCATGTATGGTTTTGAAGAAAAGCCTAGATCAGTGGTGGTAGAAAGTCATTCCCATCACCAGGCAGCTTTTGGGTTATGAATGATCATAGTGAGCTTATTTGCTAGCGGAGAAATGGTAACATCCTTCAGTACCCTACAGTCTGAGCAGTGAGAACTAGGGTTAAATGAGGCTGTGAAACTGAAGTGTCCCTTCTCTCAGAAGTGATTGCATTTAGCTGAAACTGAGTCACATTCCTAGGCTTGTGTGTGGAAACTTGCACATCTGGCGCCCACAACATACTCTAGCAATGAGCAGAAAGAAATTTAGTTACTACTGCTATTGTTCTTGGACATTTTGCAAGAAATAAAGCCCGTTTTCCCTGGGTTTTGTTGTTGTAGTTGGCTTTTTTTTCTTTCTTTTTTTTTTTCTAGAGGGATTAAAAACATAAAGAACAACTTTCCGTAACCATTGTTTCCTGGTTTAGACTTGGTAATCCAAGTATCTGGACAGTAAAAGAGAATATGACCTTTTCTTAGCAAGTTGTATTTAATTGGTAAATATGATATCTCAGCAGCAAATTTGTCCTGGCTGTTTATTCCTTCTTTGCTATCTTCATTCACCTGAGGTAGATAAAACAGTTTAGTTACAATAACGTACTCTCCAAAAGTTGTTAAACCATGTTGCTGGTTGTTGTTCAAGACTGTAGCCATGTATTTATTATTAACAGACTCAATATTTGGCAGAAAGCCCTTCCTTTGAGCTACTTTTCTGTTTACACAGGTAAGCGTTGTAGTGATGTCTGTTAGCCCAGCTAAGCCCAGCAGGGATATGGTGAGGTGTGACAGAGCTGCAGTAGCCAAAACCCCAAACCCTTGTGTGCTACACTTTGACTGGACCCAGTTATCTGGTCAGGATGGGAACAGAGCAGAGGAGGGAATTAAAGCCTGCTAGGAAAATGGAAATTCAGCTGATGTCACCTGGGACCTCTCTCATTAAAGCTTTATCAGTAGAAGTTTAGCAGAAGCAAAGTGTTTGTAATGGAGAGCTGACCGGAGGGGTTTGATCATCTTGGGAATCACATTCAGGACAGAGCACTGGAAATAGTTTCTCGCATCAGGTGCTGGCATCATGCTTTCATCCGCTCTTGGGACATAGTCAGATGTGAAAGCCCAGGCACAATGCAGCCATTATGTACACAGACTGAAATTACCTTTGTTTGGTGTTTCTTTCTGGTTTTCCCCTTGCCCAGATTCACAGAGTATACAGTAGAAATAGGCAATAGCATTATCTAGAGCAGGTTTGCTGGGACCTCAGTCACTAGACTCAGGCAGGTATTGGATCTCAGAACTAGACAAACATAATTTTAACGTAAGATTTCTTTTACCACAGTTGGCCTGGTATATGTTCTTGTTTGGTTTTTGGTTTTTTTATCAGAAATAGTAAAAATGCTGAACATTTGATATAAACCTTGTATGCCTTCTTAAGTCTCCTGATCAAATGGCTGCCCAGAGTTATTAAAGTATTTTAAAGAGTTGTTTGAAAGCATTTATGTTGATGTCATGTCATTTTAAAGCCTTTTAATCAGATCCTTGTAATTGTGGTGCATCACATTTTTTGCCAAAACAATGTGTCAGGTTTCAGTTCTGCTGTGGGGGCCGTGCCTGTACAACTCAAGGTCAAAAATGAGATTATACAATTCTAAATTTCATAATTTCCTGTAATTTAATGGTTATGTTGATGCCTACTCACACAAATTGATCATGCCAGTTGTGAGTAGCTAAATTTTGCAGGAATAATGTAGCCTTCTAACTCCATCTGCATTTGAGGCTTCTGTCCATGAAAATGTAATTGTCACTTTTTATCAAGGGTATTCTGGGCAGCAGTGAAGACAGTAGTAATAACCCCACAGGAACTATGGGACAATACATTTTATTGTCTCTCCAAGTTTGTATCTTGAAAAAAATCAGCTGCATCTAGGTACCTATGTATTATATCTGTAGATAGATAAACTATATGCCACATCTACATATATATATGTAAAATATAATCATGAGATAACAGATGAAAGCAGCAGAGGTATCAACAGAATTGTACCAATAATAATGAACAGCATATTGATCTGTAGTGAGATGTGACTACTGGGTAGAGTGGTGCAATTTAGGTCTACAAACATAGAGGCATTTATCCTGTAGCAAATGAAATAGTAGTTCTTCTACGCTAATACACATTTGAGGTCTGTGTACACACATCTTAAGATGATACGTAGATAATATAAAAGCAAGTGTCGATTTAAATTGTTTATATTGAAATATTTTTAAAATCATAAGTTGGCTTTGCTGGTGCTCTTACATGCAGTCACAATACTTTAACATAAATAATAAGTAAAATTTGAAAAGAGTTTTGCATGCAAGTCTGAGTCATAAACAGGATATGGAAACATAGTCAAAATGAGTTTGATCCCATAGCAACTGAAGGATGCGATGTGTTTTAGAATTCCCATCTATTAATATGATGTCCTTTGGAAATGCTTCACAAATAAAAATATCTCTTTGATGTCTTCAGCTACTGAAGTCTGTAAATAGATACAGGTCCAGAGAGTGAGAATTAGTTTCGTAAAACTCTGGCTGGAATATTTCATTCCTTTCCAACATCTTAGAGGTAACTGAATGAAAGACGATTAAAACAACAAGCAGGAAAGATTAAAGCTGTTAATTATCCCTAGTAGAGGTGAATGGCAAGCCAAAGGACTTATGGCATTTACAGGTATTTGGAAAAGTTAAAGACTAACAGAGAAGTATTAGTTGGAAAAGAGGATAGAAATTGAAGTCAGAAATTGAAACACTAGTCTCAGTATCAGAAGTCCGATGCTGTAATCAGCCTCCTAAAAAGTGAGGGAAGCTCCCTGGCATGCAGCAGTCTGAGCGGGCCGGATTAAGCACCAGGAGGAATTTTGTTTTGACAGCAGTAAAATTGGCTTTCCCATTTTGCATGTATGATTAATTTCCTCTGTTCTTTATCTGCGCTTCCTGGGCATTGCAATCACCCTCTGAAGGTTTTCCAGCTCTTCCTCTGCGCCGTGGTTGTGCCCCTCGATCCGTGCAGAGATCAGGCTCTCGCTGACCTTGGATAATCTCTTCCTTTGCTCACTCAGAATCACAGAATGTCAGGGATTGGAAGGGACCTCAAAAGATCATCTAGTCCAATCCCCCTGCCAGGGCAGGAACACCTAGGTGAGGTTACACAGGAAGGCGTCCAGGCGGGTTTTGAATGTCTCCAGAGAAGGAGACTCCACAACCCCCCTGGGCAGCCTGTTCCAGTGTTCCGTCACCCTCACTGAGAAGAAGTTTCTTCTCAAATTTAAGTGGAACCTCTTGCGTTCCAGCTTGAACCCATTACCCCTTGTCTTACTGTTGGTTGTCAAATACTGTTGGTTGTCACTCCCTCTTGTGAGACGTGGTTGCGCGTTTGGGTTGGAGGCTGCTGTCAGAGGAGGCCCTAGGCCTGGTTTCTGATGCCCCACACCTACGGGTTCACACTTTTACAGACCCCCTGAGTGGATCCGTGTGCCTGGGCCAGGAAGACAACGTTACTTCTTGGCAGCTGCTGAATGAATACCGTGTCACCACCCAAATTGTTACAGGGACTTTTGTTCTGTGTTTCTGCAGTGTCCATGATAATTGTAGTCCTGGGCCGCAAAAGTGTCCTATGTGCTGCAATATAAGAGATGGATGAGTGATTTGCAGGTTTAACTTCTGGGACATTATGGAGCAGACAAGTGTAGTTAATATATCCTTTTGGCCTATACAAAAATTCTCGAACTGTCTTCCATTAGTGTTAGCATTTATGAAAACATTTCTGAAAAGAAAAACCTATATTTTAAATTACTGAAATGGCCTTTTCAAAGTACTTCAGCTCAGGATAAAATAAAAAATGCTGGTGATTTAAAGGAAGTCTTTCTGTGGTAGCTTGTAGTTTTACATCTTTGATGGTAAAAGTGACTAAGCTTTTATTCACTGAATGTGGATGCCATAGCAGGCGTGTCTGTACTGGTTGGGAATGATTGCCGTCAGGATTCTGCACATCAAAATGACTTTCTTACTCATTCTATGCCGTGAAGTATGGAATCAAAGATCCCAGTAAGGGTTACAGATAGTAAGGTTAGTGCAATCAAAAAATTATTGAGAAAGCATTTATACGGTAGGATGAACTATAAAATAGAAGAAAATTCCAGATTCACAGATTATGGTTTGGGCATGCAGACAGTTTAAATCTTGTTTTTGCTTGAGGCAGAGAAAAGGTTACGCAGTCAGTGTGCAGGTGTGTATACCCTGTTAATTTACACATACAGAGGTGAAATAGACAAATAAGCTTTCGAATTAAAGGAATAAGCAGATGAAACTTCTGTCACAGATACCTTACACATCCTGCTGTAAACTTACAAAAATACTTTGCAGTTGCTGTCCTGCCTGTAGCATGGTGGAGAATGCGTGCAATCCTCCATTCCCCCAGAATGATGATCTCGCACAGCTGGGTACTGCTCTAAATAGACCCATTGAATTTTGTGTATAGATCAAAGGACAGACATGAGTTAAAATCTTGACTGCTGACATGATGTCATATACTGATAATTCTTATACAAACTGGTTGTTTCTGGTTGCCTTTACGATTCTCATAACACAGCCGTTATTCAGATATGTAAGTTGATTCAAAGCGTCTTTTAAGGTGTTTCAGACCGCTTCAGAACAAGTGCGATACTAACACCTGGATACTTGAGCTATGCTCTAGCTATAGTTTATTTTATTGTTGATTTAATTCTGAATTATATTTGGGATTTCAGTATTTAAACTTTTAAATACCTTTGACATTATATAATTGTGATGTAGCATATTTCTCGTAGTTAAAAAATCAGAGGAAGACATGAAGTCGTGTCCCCTGGTGGTTAGGGTCAAAATAGATATTTTTCAAGTTACGAGCAGTGACTTTTATACCTTTCCAGCATTTTTATTGGAGAGACAGATGGTCATTGGTGTTTTATCTGACTGACAAAAAGGAGGGTGGAAAAACGACTCCCGACTGCTGTTGCCTGGGGACATGCGAATTTCCTGCACTGGTGTCCAGCCTTGCAGCTTTGTGAGGGACGCAGCAGTGCTGCTTGCTGATGTGGGAGCTTTGGGGCTTTGGTCAGTAGATTTATTATCATTGTTACAGTACAAAAATAAGTTTATACTTTTCTTGGTCCCACTCCATCTGCTGCCTAATTTTGCTATATCAGATATGTTTCTGTGAGTCTATAGGAACCAAATGGCAATATATGGGAATTAGTCTCTATCGACCCTTTCACCTCTCTGTTTTTATGGACTTAGCGTGAATTATTTAGTACTTACATGTCATGGGATTCAGTTAGAGGACTTAATTGCTCTCCCATTTTTAAATATGTTTGCGAAATATTTAGATCAACGGTAAAACTGACATTGTTGGACAAATTAACTCTCCAGTTGATAATGTCGTGGTTTTAAAACACCACTATTTCCAACCGATAAATTCAGTTTTATAGATTCTACTCCTTTATCAGCAACAGTCATCTACAGTGTGTGTGAAAAGATTTGCTAATGATTTTAGGTATTTGGACCAAGTGCCAGCAAACAGTTCCTATAGAAGTTTGATTTTCTCCACTGTGATCCAGCCTAGCACTCCTTGTGGCAAGCAGCCACTTTTTGGCAGCTGTCAGCATCGGTACAAAAAGATGCAAACCCATCTACGTTGAGTGGAACAAGATGCTGTGCATGTCTTGTTGCAACATTACCTATTAGTTTCATGGTATAGGTATGGCAGCAGCTGTTGCTAGTGGTTGAACATTTCTTGTTAAAATATCTATGACTCTCTTAGCTGTTTTAGCATTGGATGCTAAAATGGCTTATTTTATTTTTAGTGCTAGTACTTTTGAATGGCTTAACAAGGTGATCTTATCATGTAACTTAAGTTGTGACAAAAGTAGAATGACACTGTTGTTCAACATGAAATTCGGAACTGACTAAGCATTACAAATTTTTTTTTCTAAAAGCTTGGTTTCACTTTGAATAATTTATCAAGAAATTATGCAAATATTTATGAAAGTTAAGTTCTTGCTGATTCAGAGGTCACTGTCTAAGGTAAAGGTTTGCAGGCTGAACCTGAAGGTTTGTTTTTTGTCAGTATGGTGGAACAGATTTTCCATTAAATGTTTGTACACAATTCTTACCGTAACACTTGTGGAGGTAATTCAGGTAGCGATACTGAGAACTGTAGCCTTTGTGAAAAACAGGAACTGCCCAAAAGAAGACAGAAAGTTGTAAAATCTGTGGAAATAAGTCTTTAAATGGTAATTTTGAGTTTTAAAGTAGTTAAAACCTATGTTTTTTTCTTTTTTTTCTTACAAGCATAGAGATTTCATACTTGAGCAGAGTGTCAGTGCTCCTCTTAACTTCACTGGAGACAGCTCAGTATTTTGCAGGAGGGTTCACAGGAAAGCCAGCGTATCTGCAGCAGCGATGCCAGGAGTTTGCCTGCAGCATCTCCTGAGCAATCTAGAAGGAAAAGATAGCATGGAAGTGGGAAGCCCGGCTCTCACCGAGAGTGTAACTCCATCCACCTTCTTCTGGCTGGAGAGTCTTGTTCCTGTTTGAGCATTAGCTTTGCCCAGGGCACACAGTGAGGTAGAGGACGATACAAGTGTCCCAGCAAAAAGCATCCACAAAGCATAGTGGCTCTTCAGAACTGATACTGCAGGAAGCCACAGTTCATGTTTTTATTTTGATAATGATTCACAAGAAGGTCAGATTGTTTCAAGAATAGTTATGCCGGCTAAGGGTCCTAATGATGCTATCTTTCCCTCACCCCCTCTCTCACTCCTCTGCTGTCACTGCTGGAGCGGCCTTTCTATGCACAAGTGGCTGGAGTACACAGGGCCTCTTTTTTCATTTAAATTGTGTATTAAACCAAATTTATTTGGTCAACTTGTTTGTAAATATCAATGTTCAGTTTAGCTAGTGGCATCAGTTTCACAATGCCTTTTTTTTTTTCCTGCAGCTGAACATCTAGTCATTAATGCAGATGAGGAGAACTGAAATAGTTAAGATTTAGTCTGATTTTTTTCTAGAATAAGTTATGTCCTTTGCTGTTTGTTTCTGCTGGCAATGGAGTGGAAATGATGGCAAATGCTCTTTCAGTCTAGGACTAAGTGAGAGCCTTCTCGAAGCTCATAGCATTTTCTTCAATGGGAAAGCATCCTTCAGCCTCCTTTCAATTTAATACTTTATCAGGTCATGTTTTCTAAGCTGAATAAACCCCCCCATTTTCAGAAAAGGTTGAGTTGTTTGGTACAGTTTTTCTTGGAAGATGTGGCTGGTAATGATGTAGTGTAATATGAGAGGAAGGAATTCTTTTAACTTTAAAAAATGGTATTTTGCGTGTGATTTAAGTGATCAGAGAGCCCAAGCTCCTCTTCTTCTGAGCCCTGCGCATGAAACAAACTTGTGGCAGGTTCACTTAAAACTGGTGAGTTGGAGCTAATATGGCTAGTTATCTATATGTCTGGCTTCACCTAAGCTCTGCAGATAGTCAAGGTTTGTATGTGTGTTTTCGAACAGTACTATGAGTTTCTTTAGCTTTCAGTATGCAAGTGAGTTACCTAAGGAAACATCAAAATATAGCGTTCAACGCAGCTAAATATGCATTCTGCGTCAGTGTTTCTGGCTTGTGGGATGTGGCGTTTGTTTGTTTGTTTTTGTGGTGTTTGTTTTCTGCACAGGTATATCTATACCATTGTAATGAATTTTAAATAGTCCCTAAATGTTGTTATTTTTGGTCACATTCATCTGCTGAAGGTACTTTCCTTCTTTGGCAACCACCTGCTAATTTTCGAAGTGTTTTCTATATATCTTATCAATCAGTGTAGTTTCTAAACAGCTACTGAACTGAGGAAGGATGATCATGTCCATTAGCCCTTTGGAGTTACCTGACTGAGTCAGTAAGGCAGTGAAGTGTGTGCTCAGGTCTTGTCCTAGGCAGTGAAGTGCTTGATGGTGGGTGTGGTTGGACGCAGTTCTGCAATTTGAAATCCTTATGGGAGTGGTTTGTCATGGCTGTATACAGAACCGTGCAGTTTGTATTTCGTCACTACCCGGGTGATAGTTTTTATTGCAGATCTACATGTTTGTTCTATGTGGAGTTTTGTGATCATTTCATTATTACTACTTTTGCTGGTCCTGCTTTTAAAAGGACATCACAGATGAGCAAATGTGCAACATCTGTCTCCTCACTCTGTAGGACAGTTTGAGCCATAGTCATGCCCTAGAATCATCATAGAAACATAGAATGGCTTGGGTTGGAAGGGACCTTCCAAGGTTATCTAGTCCAACCCCCTGCAATGAGCAGGGACATCTTCAATTAGATCAGATTGCTCAGAGTCTCATCCAGCCTGGCCTTGAATGTCTCCAGGGATGGGGCATCTACCACCTCCCTGGGTAACCTGGTCCAGTGTTTCACCACCCTCATTGTAAAAAAATTCTTCCTCATGTCTAGCCTCAATCTCCCCTCCTTTAGTTTAAAACCATTACCTCTTGTCCTGTTGTAGCAGGCCCTTCTAAAAAGTCTGTCCCCATCTTTCTTATCGGCCCCTTTTAAGTACTGCAAAGCCACAGTAAGGTCTTCTTGGAGCCTTCTCTTCTCCAGGCTGAACAACCCCAACTCTCTCAGCCTGTCCTGGGACCTTCTTGGGGCATTCTCTCCACGTGGTTGTGGCTGGTGCCTCCACAGAGGTTTGCACGGGAAGGAAGGTGGACTCTTCTCTTGCTGCCTCCTCCTGTCCACCTGTCATGCCAGCCTGGGCCTTGAAAAGTTACGGAACAGGGCTCACTGGCCTTACTGAGTCGTGGCTGCCAGGGGTTATTGTCTTCATGTCATAGGAAAGGTGTCAGTGTGATCTAATCAAGAATAAATAAGAACGACTTTGTAGTCCTGCTTTCGTCGATCCCTATTGACTTTCTTCCAGATCTTGACTCTGAATATGCTCCCTATGAATTTACTGTAGAGCAAGTTTCCAGTTATGCTGTTGTTATTCTAAACAATGTGGTATGGTGGTTGCTTCTCATGCATGAGGTAAAAAAGGATTTACTTTATTAAATACACACATGCATAAGGGGGTAAAATGAGGGGTGTTATTAAATTCTTAAAACACACAATATGAATTTTAGACAACACTGAAGTTGTTTGTTGCCGGCGAAATGTTGGGAAATGTGTGTCCAGATTTACAAAGAGGGAGTTCTGGGCAGCCTTCCTGTATGTTCTTTAATCTCTGGTCAGAAAAACCCTAATTTAGAGAACTCTTAAAACCATCCCTAAATTTATGTGTGTGCTTAATCCTTACTGCTTGCTGGGATTTTTTTCTGATTGCATAAACCAGGAAACTTCTTCCAGTGTATGATGATCACAGGAAAAGCTACAGGCATCTTTTGTTTTCTTTTTTTTTCCCCCAGAATTTTTTTTTTAGGTTCTTTCCTCTTTCCCTAGTTCTGAGGAATCATAAGGGCTTTAAAAGCAGCTCTTCTCAACAGTTAAAAAAAAAGACATTTCAAACATGATGTACCAGTTTGGCTGGTTTTGCCTCCTTCCTTTCAAAATGTACTGTTGTATGGTTTCCTTATTTATAGATGAGAATACGAGTAGACATGAGTATGTTCAGATAAACTATGGTGTATGTTTCTTTATATGTGTGTATGTGGTGAGAGAATATGTAGATATAGTAAAAGTATAATCAAATAAGCCACCCTGTGATCTCCATAACGTGTCCTGTAGTTATTGGTTTACATCCAAAAAAGGGCAAAACTTACCTGCAAAATGCATTAAAATACTATGAAAATGTCATATTTCATTATACTCTGTTAAAGTAATTATGCTGCGCACTGTGATACATAAATGTAGGCAGTTACAGGGTGCAATATTCTTTTTACCCTAGGCAGGAATGCACAAGAAAAGATGTACATCTTGGCCAAATTTGCTTGCTCCCAAATTAATTTTAGAAGCTGAACACAAGCACCTTGCAGGTCTGTATATGCAGTAGTTGCTGAAGGGCCTGGTCTATCAGGGTTGCCTCATCGTCTATGCACATATTAATGACATTGTTGAATCAGGATGTGGGTCTCAAAATAAGGTTTTAGCAGCCTAAGTTTCTGTTAGAAAATTTTGGCATCTACAGCTGTGGGGAAAAAAAAGGTTGCTTTGTACTTCAGCTTCATACAAGTTTTATGTCTGAATCCTGTGAAACAGGTTTTCCATGGAAGAAACATTTCATATTTGTTTTTAGGTTTTCTTTCCTTCTATTTCTCGTTTTAATAATTGAAAACTACTGTTCATTATTTACATAAAACTGTCTCTCTTGGGTCTGCTTTCTGTAACCTTTCCCCTTGGAAGAATTCTAGGAATTTGCTGGCTTTCCTCAGGGGAATCCTGGCCATGTTTTATCAGGGACTCCAGGCTAGATAGTTGGTAATTTGCAAGAAGTAACTTACTATTTTAAATACTTGCATTTAACCTCTGCATAGATTGTACATTTGAACGTATTTAGGGAAGTCATGTATGTAGGAAAATATGCACTTTGATTTAACATTCAGCCTTCTTGGTAGCTGTCAGTAAATCTCCACATGCAAAATGGAGAGCCCCTTAGAATAATAATAATAGTAATTATAAAAATAGTGATGCAATAAACCTAAATGTCCTAAAGGCAAGGTATTTCAGCTGTTTTTCTAAGGCTCCGCCGCTTTCTCTTTCTCTTTTTTTCTTTCAGACTTCTCTTTTCTTTTTTTTTTTTTTTTTTTTTTTTTTTTTGGGGAAACGAGGACGTGTCAGAACCGGAGGCCTCGAGCACAGTATAAAATGACCCCGGCACAAACCTCCAGCATTCCTCGTCTTTCCCTCTCCAGCTGCTAACATCAGCCAAGGCAGCACGCAGGCTTGGCTGCTGCCAGCACAAGCTCCCTGGCTCTCCCCCTTCCTCCTCCTCTCCAGCCCTTGTGCGCTTGCCAGTACAGTCAGCAGTGCTTTGTGTTAGGCACCGTTAGAATTATTTGAAATCTAGAGTGGAAGATCAGTCAGTGTGTTCCTTCTATTCATATTGGCTACTAGAGGGAAAGATGTGGGAGGGAGGAGCTTTCTTTAAACTGTATAGGTTTTTCTTTAGGATGTATTGCTCAATAGATATTTTGTCTGAAGTGCTCATATAGAAAAGATTTGAAAGCCATCTGGACAATACGTGGTGTTTTTTAAGTCTAGATGGAATTGTATTTCCTAGTGAGCGTCCTGAATTACAGTGTCTCACAGATGCATTTTCTAACTCTCTCTTTCACGCCCATCTGCCGTAGGATATTTCAAAGATGGTTTGGCTGCCATTGAGACTTGGAGATCTGATGCCACAATGAGGACTCACACACGGGGAGCCCCAAGTGTGTTTTTCATACACGTGGTTTGCTTCGCCTTTGTCTACGGCACCAGGGAAGACCCGGACGTGATGGTTCCCTTTGTCAATGCCAACTACGACAGCTACCCCATGCTTTACTTTTCCAAAGGGGACATGGAGGTTCTGCGTCTCCAGGCCACCACCACGCACCAGCACATTGCAGCTCGTCTGATCGAGGCCGTGCAAACAATGCTGTCGAATCCTCTGGAGTACCTTCCTCCCTGGGACCCGAAGGAGTTCAGCGCTCGGTGGAATGAAATTTATGGCAACAACCTCGGGGCCCTGGCAATGTTCTGTGTGCTCTACCCTGAAAACATCGAGGCCATCAACATGGCCAAGGATTACATGGAGAGGATGGCGGCTCAGCCTAGTTGGTAGATTTTTGTCCTTTCTTTTTTTTAAGTCATTCTTACTGTATAAACTGCTTGCAGTTGGAGAAGTGAGTGGATGAGTGAATTGCCTAAATTATTTCAGTTGTGCTAACGTTCAGTTTAACAGTGACTAACTTGCTGAATGCGTTTACCCTCATCTGGACCAGCAGTGCTGCCACACAGCTTTTCACCTTCACTGGATATACCGTGTTGCAAATTAATGCTGAAAGAAGGAGCATGACCCTTTGTGTACCATCCTAACTGCTCTACAGTAAAAAAAAAAAAAAAAAATCCGAAACTGCCGCCAATCAGAAGCCAGGTTTCACATCTGATTCTTGGAAAGAAGCATTAAAAGTGTTACTTTTTTTTCTCCCTTTTTCCAGATTTGTACATTTCTTTTGGGTAATTCTTCCTTAGGAAGAATTCAGGAAAGGGGAACCTATGAAAAAGGTATAATTAGATGTAGGTAATAAAAATGAGACTGAGTTTCTGCAGTCTGCTCTAACATCTAGCTGATCTTCCATTCAGAGCTGCAACTCTACTTTGCTGTACATTTCTTGGGCCTCTCCCTAAGACATACTAGGACACGATAAATCTAGTTGTTCATCTGGTTGCTGGAACTGCCTGAATAACTAGCATGTTGATGACCACCTCCCAGATTAACTTTACCTGGACGTGAGTTGTCATCCGCAGGTTACTCTGTCCTCACTGTGCCACACTCTTTCGATGGGGCAGAAGTCAATGTTTTCACTATACCAGTGAGTCTAGCAATTGGGGCCCCAAGGTCTCTCTCTTTCTCCTTACCTTCCTTTTTCATACCCACTAGCAAGTTACCTCCCTTTTGTTTTCTCAAACAGATGCATTTCCCTACCCACCTGCAGCAGTTGCCTCTCAGTGCACCTTGCAGACTGTGCCCCAGGGTTGCTGCCTCTGTGAGGGGGTCAGAGGATGGAAATGTGGCCTTTGCTAGAACAGCGGCTTCTGCCCAGGGCAGCGAACTGGAGCTGCGATGGGGCACCGCTCCCCTCTGTGGCAGCAGCTCCGTGATGGCAGCAGCTCCATGATGGCAGCAGCTCAGCAGGACTCTGAGTCAGATTTTTCTAGTCAGTACAGGAGGATGCATTAGGTGTTCAAGCAGTATTCATTGCTCAAACTACTATTCTCTACCTTTTTTGGGTGGAGACCAACTAGTGGCATCCTATAAATGGCATCCATCCATGCACAGTAATTGGAATTATGCTGGATTCGAACTCACATAACTTGGCATTCATATCCTCCTCATGGGTATGATTTAAAAGGCATTACAGTGTTGTGGTTGCCCTGTACCAAATGTTAAAGTGGTGAATGCCACAGAAATACCGGAACCAGAAAAAAAGAAGTGGTAGGAGAGAGGAAGGATGCACTGAGCTTAAGTTGCATGTATGTCACAGAAGAGATGACACATGGGAGTTGGGAAGTACTGGCACAACAGGATGGTGATAATTTCCAAAACCTTCCACTGAGGCATAGCAATGCAAAGCTTCAGTCTTTCTTACCTCCAGAGGCAGTCTGTGTTTCTCCTGGCACACTGGCAGAGGGACAGAGCTGTACAGAGGTGAACCCGAGAACGTGTAACCATCTTTAACAGGACCTATGGACTGCTCCAAAGTCAACATCTTCCTCCCTATTTCCATTGTTCGCACTCTTTCTTAACTTGCTTTGAGCAGTGTAAACACATAGTTACATGGCCACCTGATTTAATGGAATAAGAAAGAGGAGGAAGTAATATTTAGAGTAGTTGAACTTATTTGTGTCTGTTTTTGTCGGTTTCCTACATCTCACTCACTTCTCAACAACCTCATTTCAGTTCCTTCTGTCCAGTGATTCCTGCCCTGCTTTAACTGTGGTTCCTCTCTCCCTTACCATAATGCCCTCTTTTGTCCCAGCTGACCAGATACCAATCAGAACTGAGCAGATATCCTCTTTCCCCTTGACTTAGATAATATTTACTTCCCCAAAACTACTGTTTTTCTTAAGGAAGTATCTTGCATTACCTTGATGAAAGAGAAGCCATGCTTTCCCTGTCTTTCCCTTCTGATGTAGACGTGTTGGTAGCAAACAATCAAGGTTTAATCGAGGTTCTCTGCTTTGCAAAAGAAGTGGGTGCAGTGCACCTAGGAGGGGAAGTACAGAAGGAAAAAAACAGAGGTGACAGGGCTGGGGTAACCTGGCCTTTGTATAAGCTCCAGCTGTCTGTCTCTTCAGATGCTGTGACGGAAACATAGACCTGGTTTCCATTTTTGTTTTTCCCCTGAGAACCTATGGCTGAATGCTGTCAACATGGAGTTCACACTATAGCTCCATGAGTGATGTCAGTAATATAGATCCCTCTCCCTTGTCAGGAAAAGTGTAAGAACGTAACATCTCTGAGGCATGTACTGTTCTGCCTGGCTTTGCTCAAAAAGGTCAGCAGGTTCAAAAGCTGAAGGAATGAACAGACAGATTGTGCAAATCTGCTTTTCGTAAGAAACTCAACTAAAAAGTACTAGCAAAACATGTTACACTTAGGATAAGACTTGGAGAACAAACACGGCAAATAGGGGAGTTGTGGCCTGAGCACTACTAGCAGGCAGTTTAGATGTTATGGCATCTAAAGCACTGCTTAAGACTGTACGTTAACTGTTCTGGCAAAATCATAGTAACAGAGAGATTAAAAAAAAAAATGTTATTCAGTCTATTTAGGCTTGTTTAGTTTACCTTGGACTTTGGGGCAAATAGCATTCTGGATGATATATTACAAATGTTATCTTTATTAAATAATTTGAGGGTACACATGTTCTGATCAGGAGGGTGGAAAGAAGGAGCAGGTTTGATGTTGCCCAAGTTTGGAGCCTTAAATGTTAGGACAATCATCTGCCAAAACACCTTCAGGAAAGACGGATTGTCCAGAGAAGTATCAGTAAGAGAAGTAAAACGGAGGAACTTTTCTCTCCCTAGAGTTCCTCTATAATGTAGGTGCATAGACTGCCATGTAAATTGCCTGAAAAAATGTCTTTTTATCACTGAGGGATTCATCAACCTGCGTTGGAAAGTTAAAACTGGCAGTTGTATAGATTTCTTGTTGTCAGCTTCATTCTTTCAACAGTCTAATCTGGATTTCTTTTGATGTGCTGGCATGGCATTGACTCTAAAATAATGCTAGAATAAACCCAAAACAAAACAAAACAAAAAACAGTTGGATGTGTTTCCTCTAATTTTTGCAGAGATATTAAACAGAATCTAAGCCTTTCCAGAAAGCAAAAGTATATTTTTGTAGTGTGTGCAGTAGTTGCATAGAATAAGTAGTTTAACATGACACTAGTTATTTGTCCTAGCATGTCAGGAGATTAAGGAGCCTGACATTTAAAATTTCATCTTTACATTTATGAGAATCCTTGACAGTCCAACTATGGTTCAAAATCTCAGAATACAATTATGAGAAAGTCTACTGATAACAGATAGGCGCGTGGAAGGGGCATGTAATTAAGCACTTTTCTCATCAATTAACAGTGGTCATTTTATATCACATAATAAAGTACACCCTTAATTGCATTCCCATTCATGTAGGCTAACAGAGCTTGAGCTGTTTGTCATAACAACCAATGCTGATAGGCATGCTGCTCCTAACAGAGCATCTGTAATTGCTACATCCTGGAGTAGGTTTACATTTTAAAATAAACAAAGGGGCAATGGCTAATAGCTAACTATAACAATCATTCAAAATCATATGGGAATATGGGACCAGACGATGTTTTGGAGACTAGCAAGAGCAGGGAAACCTACTGCATTAGTATTTCAGTAAAAATAGATGAACTTTAATGGTTTTGCCTTTAAAAATTAAAAGATGGTGTTAAATAACCGACTTGGTTTTCCTGGGATTTGATATCTAGATGCTCTCTAAAATCTTAGGGAAAGTTTGTCCTTGTATTTAAGCCATTATTATCTTATTTTCCAGAGAACAGGGGATATAGATGAGTTTTCTGGCACGTTATCTCTGACCAGCCCCTAGAGCACTCCCCACCAGAAGTGCGTTTTTGGCCGAGGGGATCTGTACTCGTGATTCTTTCCATATGCTGCCTCAGCCTGTTCCCGCACCAAGCAGAGTGATGTAATTGGAGTCACACATTGTGCAGAAATAAGAGTCCAGTCAAATTCTGTATTTTGGACAAAGCAGTGAAAAGCTCTCTTCTTTACTAATCCCACCTTATAAACAAATGCCTTAGACGTTCACAAATTCTGCAAGCTTCTTACAGCGGGAGAGGTGTCCCGGTTTGCAAATGCCAAACAAGGGTTTTCTGTAGCTTTTTTTTTTTTTTTGCCACATAGTTGACACATGTTTTTTAAAGACAACTATGTTAGCAATGTGCAGTAAGGTGTGGGATTTGACAGTAGGCCTGGCTCCCTGGGTTTCATAGGGGAGATAATTACTGTTGAGCATGTGCAAACATTCCAAGGAAGTAGCAGCAAGTAAGAAGAGGCTAACAGGAGGCTTCGGCATAAGAGATCTGTGACCCTTCTGCTACTTCTTATTAATTAGCAAGCCTTTTGTTAGCCCCTGTTTGGATCATACTATCGGACTGTTGCCGTTAGCTTCTGAGTAGTGCTCAGTGTTGAATAATATAAATTACAAAGTAAGAATACATAAATATAAACAACGAAATGTGTAGATAAATGTATAACTAAAATAAATTCACATGTGCTGAGTTGAAATAAAATGAGTCTCCGTGCTGACACCACAAATTTAGAACAGCTGTTTGACTCCCAATAATCAAACAGCAGTCACATTCAGAGAAAACTTGGGAGGGTTTTATAAGAACGCAGCATAGAAGTTAATATAAAAGAAGCTTGGGGGATGCTGAGATTGTCTCCTACAGGGAGGAAGAAAAAGGAAGGGTAGGAGGATGAATTTGATATCTGGAATGTATATTATGTTAGTAAGTGAAATATCAAACCCTCATACTGTTTTTGTCTTTTTCATATGTAGCATTTAAAAACAAAAATTGTGCATGACCGTGAAATTAAAGGGCTAGCTGGATTTTGAAGAGTTTCTTTTATACCTTCTTTTTAATTCATACGATCTCTAGGAGATAAATTGGTGCTGAAGTTCTGTGGTAGCTACAGGGAGCTCACTTTGTGTCTTGCCTGATATAAAAATTTGCTACAACAAGAGCTAGAGGTGATCTGTTGAAATAATAACATAACTAAATTTCTGTGCCTGCTTCATATGCCACTAGGAACTACTAAAACAGACTTGGTTCTTGTTTGTTAATCTGTCAACACAGAAGGATCATGATTGATACTAAGAGCGAGCCCAGTGTGGAAAAGACTCTCTTGTGAACAAAAACAAGAGAAGATAATCTGAAAGAAGCTTTAGAAGCAGCAGAATGATGGATGTAGACCTATGGGGAAACAGACAGAAAGAGGATAGAAAGCAGATTAAGGTTTCCAAAGGAATAAATTTTTGTTTGTTTCCTCAACACCCACCCTACTTTTATTGTAAGCTCTTAAAACTTCTGAAAAATGCTGTCTGTATGTTGGGTTTGTTTGCTTTGGTTTGTTTTTTTCCTCATAATGATATTAATGTAGCCCTTTGTTTTCAACCCCTACTTTGCCTGTCTTCTTGTGAACTGAGCTGCAATGAACACAAGCATGTCAGAGTGGCTGCTGCTGAAACGCAACTGGTAAAGAGATAAAGGCAAACTTGTCATGTTTCGCATTAGACACCGGAAATATAAATCATCAATTTTTCAAGGATCTTTTTGCTGTTGCAAATGACTGAGCACTTAGGTTGTGCAGATAATGGGGGTTTTGTTTTGGCAGCGAACCAGAAAAATGTCGGGAGAGTGAAAGCTGAGAGATTGTTTTGGGTGAAACAGATTTTTTTCAATGATTTTTCTTTTTTCTCTCCAAAACAAAAATTGGAAGATATTCTTCCATTAGCGAAGAAAATATTCCATTGGAACACAAGAAAATATTTTGTTTTGGAGGCTTTGTAAGAAAAATACTAGAAACTGAGTCTAGTTTATAAAACAAATGTTGGTGGTCTCATTCCCCTTGGTAGGTGTACTCTCTCTCGGTATGTATACTTCCTCTGGCCATGAAATAATATTTCTCTCCTTTGCCTGATGGGAGTTTTAAAGCTGTATCTCCTTCCCCCAGTAGTGGGTCAGAACTATATCAAGGGTCTGTGGAGTGCCAGGGCGTTGGTATTGGCATTGGTAAGACCGTACAATTACACAATCGATTCAGGATGGAGGTCAGTTGGCCCTATTACGTGCCACATTTGCATCCACACTTGATACTTAGCATGCATTAAGCTCAAACATACTGTTAGCTAGCTACTATGTCTAAGGTGGATTACATTGAAAGGCACTAAAGGGCTGTCCTTGAACTAATTTTCACCTGAAAAGTGCCCTGACTCATTTCCTTTGCATCCACCTAGTGACAGTGAGAGATTCGGTGCTGAGACTTCCCTCAACCATTAGCTTAATCTGTCCTCAACCTCCAAGAGTTATTCTGCAGTAAAGTTATCTGCCATGGGAAAGTTCGGAGCATTAAACTTCAGGATGTGGATTGCTTGTGTAATGTGTGCGTCAGGATGTGCTTAATGCTTCAATTTGCATGTAGTGATGCCCTATTACTTGTTGACATGGAGGCTAAAAATCAGATCTCATGCTGCCTGGAAGGGTATTCAGTTTCTCAAGTTAGAGAGTTATTTTCCTGTTTACTTCAATTTGTTTTTAAGAACTGTACACAAAGTGAAGGAAAGGCGACTCTAAACATCCCATAGGCTATGATCTGGGAATTCCCTTAAGCAGAGGAGTTTGATTGAAATCCTAGCATGAACTGGGTAGACAGTGGTTTTTCCCGCTTGGCTTATATTTCTTAAGAGAAATGCTAATACTTCTAGTTTCAGTAAGAAAGCAATTATTAGTAGAGAGAATTGAGGGGAAATACAGAAACCCATTTTTACTGAGAGAAGAGACATTATTAGCTTTAGGAATGTCCTTAAGAAATGCAGAGGTAGTGGTGATCTTACCACAGTTGTTGTTGTTTTTGTTTCACGAGGACAAGATATTGCTTTTTATTTCCCATCCAAAATTTTATACAATTTCTATACTTAACTAGAGCATGGAATCACATTTAGTGAAGGTGGTATATATACTCTTAGACTTGGACAATACAGTGTATGAGTGATGGTTCTAGACAACATAAATTGATGACTGAAGAACTGGGTCTTAACCCCCACCTTCAGATTCATTGTTCATTGTAGAAGATTGCACCATGCTAAAATTCTCAACACATGTAGGAAAACCATATGACTTACCCGTAATACCAGTCTTATCCATGATCTCTTTATTTCTGCAGTTTCTTCATAGAGGATTTATATCAAACTCTCAATGTTTAAAACAAACTAACATAAATATTTTATATGACACAGATGAAAAGAAATTAAAAGAACACCCCAGGCATCTGTTTGTCCTGTGCCATTCATAAAATTTGTCCAGACCGTGGTTCTTTGTGCAGAACAATGCATATGGCTTTGGATGTTTATGGAGTTTGATCATTAGGCAGCAAACCTATTGAACACTTTTTAGTCTCTTATAAACCTTCTCAAGTTTCCAGATAGGCACCTCTTCCAAATGCAGGTATAGGTATGTAAGTGTAAAAAAATATATTTTTCGTACCATCCATAGGGATGCTTTTATGATTTAGCAGTTATTTTAACATATGTTTTAGAATTTTTTGAATGGTTGCCTTTGCTAAAAGTGCTTATGTTTACAACTAAGTGTAATAGTTACTCTATACTAAAGAATCCATTATAGACATTTTTATTTACTTTGGATTCGTTTTGTTAACATGTGGTACCTCTAAAAGACCAAAGTGGCTAATGTAGCATTGAGGTAAAGGTTATTTACTGTCTTCAAATGCAGTTAATTTGTAAGATGAGGTTCATACTATCTGATGTTAAATTTTCTCCTGAGAGGCTTAGAAAATAGCTACTTTCCAGTGCAAAGCATTGGCATGATTCTATCTATCTTTATTTGTATAAAGTGTTTTTTAAAAATATTTCAGAGCAGAGTAGTTAAGCAATATTCCTGAGAACTCTTTCTTCATATAACGTGTTCAATGCAGGCCTACAGTACCGTGCTTTCCCACAGTTTATCAGCCAGGCTGTTTACCAAATCTGACACTGGAGAGCGATTTGAAAAATGAGAGCGTAATTCAGACACAAAAAGCATTTAATGTTTGCTACTTGACCATTCTTCTTGTGAATCATGTTCAACATTGTTTGGTGTACATTGTTTATTCCATTGAAATTCAGTTAATGGAGGTGCACTGATTCATATCAGCTAAAGAGTTATCGCTTGAAGAACAGATGTTGGCCGTGGTTTAGTATGTTTAGAAATGAGGGTCTTTAAATCATCGTCTTTAATTTTGTGTATTACTTGTGTGCATCTCCTCTGTGAAATTCTATACAAGACAATATACAGAGCTGCAATTTGAGGGAAGTTATGACAAAATTACTTTGTCTAACTTGAGGTGGATAACCATGCCAGTATTTAGGCTTCGGATGCCTGACATAAGGTTTTTTACACTGAAAGTTTGGGGTTTTTTCTCAAGAAGTCAACAACATAAATGCAGTCATAACTGATTGATTTAGTGCTTCCTGTGTAGAAAAGTGCTTTCTATTTTGTCAGAAGTGGTGCCACAGAGACTAGTGTACACTCTTATACTATAGAATTTGATGCAGTATTGCATTCAAAACCAAACATAAAGTTAGTGTACATCTTAACAATAAAAGTTACAATAAATCTGTTGCACTGTCAAATCCCATTTAAGATGAAGTTAGGTTAAGATCATTAAATAGCTTTAGGCACATTCTAATTAGCAATTTGTATGTTGTTAAAAGGGTACTGTACTTTGAATTAAATGTTTTAAATTAACTCAGATTCTTTCGTTGTTCTTTTTTTTTTCCCTTAATGTATAGCTTAGCCTCAATCACTTTTTAATTGTACCAGGCAGAGGCCTTTAAAGTGATATTTCCTGTACCCATTTGAACTCTGATTTTTGAATGTGCAAAGGTTTAGTGAAAAGCAGAACTAAAAATACTTTCAAAATTAGGATTCATGATATAGCTGGTCAAAGGTATGTTCATGTGTCAAAGGATTTCTGACAACAGTTATAGTGCCAGGGTGTTCCGTATAACCAGTGTAGAATACAACTTTAATTTTATGTATATGACTAACAACAGTTTAAAAGCTTTTTCAATCATAATCAAAGATGAAAAAGCAGGAACAGCTGCAGGGAAGGAATTCAGATTGACAACTAATCAGTTAACTCAGATTTTCAATTTGTCTGCATCAGTGGCACAGTATAAATATATCTGGAGACTAGGAAGAGTTACTGCCCAGTTCAGCTGTGTTTTATTCCAGTTTATCTGGAAATATGGAAAGAACAAGCATTTAGGAAAAGTATGTAAATATTTGGCTCACAGGTTTGTTATTTTTTGCACAACAATTAAGCGAAAGCATAAATAAGAATTTTATTATATCTGGCTGGAAGCCTTCACTGATAAGTTTAAAGTTTGAACCAGGAACAGAATGACAGAGAAGTTCTCAGCATTGACAATGAAGACAATGGCATGTGGATGCATGTGGATGTGTAGAAGATGAGTAGTAAATTTCTGGAACTTTTTTCCTGATCCTTTGACAGTTATTTGTTATTTCCTGATGCTTTGACACTTATAGCTGTCTGTTTTAATATTGTTCACAACCATTTTCTGTCAATGCCTGTCTGTTAACTAAGAAACAAAATTGTGCAAACAAAAGAATCCAGTCCAATAAAAACCCTGGTTCAGAAACAAAGGTCAAATCCTGCTGCTCAAGTAAATGCTGAATGCATTCATGTATTTAATTAAAAATCTGTGAGAGAGAGATTTCATTGTAAAAAGCTAAGCCAGAAATGAATGTATAACTTCACTCAGCAGAAGATGGGACTGAAGCTGAGAGTAGACAAATATTTAAAACTGTTGGAAATGTGTCTAATCAAAAAGCCTACAAAGGCTTTACTTACACATAGGTGTGAAAAGGCCAAGTTCATTTGAGTTCTTCCAGTGCTGTTGGATGTACTGAAATAAAAATTAAAGGTCATTTTCTTCACTTGTAGATGTTGCATCTTACCAGTTACAGTGCCCTAGGTTGATGGTCCTAATTTCTGTATGGTTCATTCATGTATTTTGAATACCAATAAATTATGCTTTTAGAGCAGAATGAGGAATTTTTTTAAAATCTTGCTCTTTTAGTATTTTTCCTCATCTGTTTGTTCACACTACTGCTTATACGAATCAAGATTAAGTCATATTTATAGAATCATAGAATAGTTGAAGCTGGAAGGTGTCATCTTCGAAGATGCAACACAATTTCCACTGATTACAGTAGGGCACTGCCTCATCCTAACAAAATTCATTTCTGTAACAAAAAATATATTGCAAAGTAAATGAAACATGAAAGCAACTGATGACTGTTCAGTTTATCAAAGATTTTATTTTCACTATGTATTCCTTCATGGGTTTTTTTGTAGAGTACTGTCAGTACTGCAAAAATAAAGTCTTTGGTAGCCAATATATGCTTGATTTAAGATAAATATTTTTTCTGTACTACCTCCACCTCCATTATGAATTTTCTTGGTACAAATTTACTGTTTTCCTAAGTTCAACATAATCATTTGATATGTGCAGGTATTTCCTAGAAAATAATTTTGAGTAGTGGCATAATTTTAGCTTTATTTTATGTTAAACACTGTTTTTTAATGCTCTTAGGTATGTTAATTTGAACTGTAGTCATGAAAGTAAATTTCATCATCTCTACTTCTAGCATTGAATGTGTATGTGAAATGGAGAAACAGCATTGTGAGTTATTTTATCCCAGTTGCTTTAAAGACAACGTCAGTCCCATAGTCACCATTCAGAAATTTATCAACGTTTGGCTTCCTTGGAAAAGAAAAAGATTGTTACAGATTTTTGGATAAGTATAAACTATGGGATATTACTTTCTCACAAAAATGCTATGAATCTTGCTTCAGATAAATAGATTCCAGTTCTGTGCAATCGATATTCTGCATATCTGTTTCTTCTAGCAAAGCCCAGAATATTGCGGACACTGTTTTAATATTTAATGACTTAATCTTTCTAATAAAATTAATGAGCTTTGAAACTTGATGTTGTGCATACTTAGGAAAGAAAGCAGTGGCCTCGATGACTTGGTAAGTAGCTTACTGCTGTGTTAAAATGCAACATGAATTGCCTAACTTCAGAGAGATTAAGTCATGCACACATCACAGTACATTAATGGAGAAAAATAAGTGGGTGAAACTCAATTAATTGGCATCTTTCTTTATTGACAGGCTAGTGAAGGATGCTCCATGGGATGAGGTCCCTCTCGCTCACTCCTTAGTTGGTTTTGCCACTGCTTATGATTTCTTGTACGGCTACCTTAGCAAGACTCAACAGGAGAGATTTCTTGAGGTAATTGCCAATGCCTCGGGATATATGTACGAAACATCATACAGACGTGGATGGGGCTTCCAGTACCTCCACAACCACCAGCCTACCAACTGCGTGGCCCTGCTGGCTGGAAGCCTGGTCCTGATGAATCAAGGTACGTGCTAAACCATAAGAATGTTTTTCTGAAATGTGTCAACTCAGTCAGCCTTTTATGCAGAAAAGTTCAGGAACTGATACAAATGCTTCTGAGAATGCAACCATATTGGCTTGGCTCTTTCGCTGCTTAGAAAAATGTGATTCACTGAATAGAACAAAAGTCTGTGGGCAGATGTACAAGGTATAATATATATGCATATATATATCTGTGTATGTAAATTCAGTTATCTAGCTGATCCTGGAATTCTTACCTCACTGTAAGAATTAAAAATCCTCTTGTGTGTCATCTGTCTAGTCCAGCTTTACAGAGTCTTTCAGGGTAGATTATCAGTAAAGAGTGATGCGCTTGGTCTCCTCGCACAGTGCATTGAGAAGGTCAGCAGTGAGAAACACCCTGCGCTCTGACCTGGGACCTAGACAGCAGGACAGCCAGGAGTTTGGTCAAAGACTTCTGTCCTGCCTCCCTGAAACAGCTGCAAAGGTGTAACTGCACCTACCCAAAGGCCACGGCACAGGGCCTTTCTTTCCAGCATCCTTTTCTACAGAGGTGAAAAGGGCTTTACCTTTGTCCCTCTGAACTGTTCCTTTGCACCCCACAGCCTTCATCCAAGAGGTGTCTGTGCCAGGTGCCATCTCCTTTGCTGTGGAGACTTAAACCCGTCCTTCCCAGTTCCCAGAAGAATAACCTCACCTGTTGCTTTTGGCTGCTCTGCCTGGGGGCTCTCCCTCTCCTCCTGTCTAAGTGATACACAATGTAAACGAGAATGTGAGTCTTGGCGTCAGAGGGAGGGAGCAGATAAGAAATCCTGACTTTAAACCAGTGGTACATCGGCTGAGAGGTGGAAGTCATGGAGCCAGTTCCTACTTTTATAAGAATGCCTCAGTATTTTACCAAGTGATTATTTAATATGTGATAGAAGTATTTTGAACGCATGATGCCCAATGGAACTGCTTACTTGCGGCAAGTCAAGAAAAATCTAGTTTCTGGATGCTGATGGCCTTGCCAAGCTGTTCAGCCCTGCCAAGAAAAAGCATATCTGCACATCCCTGGAGCTTTCAGATGCCCAAAGAAGTCTGACAAAAAAGTGTGGCACCTACTGAATTTGGATGGGTCACCTTTTTGTTAAGTATTTGTCAAAACAAGCGCATTCACTGATGTGCGTATTCTGAAAAGCATGAAGAGTATGTGTGAAAGTCATTCCCTTTCCTCCTATCTTGCCTTCCACAAACTCAGTACTCAGACCATTTATTCATTGGGTTTTGCTAAATTCCTCGTAATTCCATCCTTCCCCAAGCCTCCGTTGCTGCAGAAAGCTGGCAGTTTGTAAGATGGCTCTGCTTTTCATTAGAGTATGGACCATAAGTATGCTTTGTGCCAGGCAATGGTAATATCACAAATAAAGTTGGGAAATATTTCTTTCACCAAAGGTTGGTGGGTCAAAACAGCCTGTATATGTCTAAATGAAAACTCAGTTGTTTTCAATACAGAGCAACTTTATTTTTTTTAAAATGGAAATTTAAATGAAGTTTTTCTGTTGGTCTAAAATAAGTTTTTAAAAAGTATTTTAAAAAGTTCTCATTCCAAGATGAAAAAAATTTTTCTGAAGGAGGAAAAAAAAAGGGAGGGAGAAAGGGAGTGAGCATACTATTCTTCCTGTATCAGATGCATAGCAATTGCAAATAGTGTATCCCGGTGTAGACCTTTCTCCCAAAAGATTTAAATTCCAACTAATAATTTTAAATACAATTGAGCTATTGAAGCATGTAGAGACTAAATAGCCAGCTTAAAAACAGGTAAAGATTGTCAAACAACTGAAAAATGAAACTGATTGAAATGAATTCCAGCCACACACATATATTGAAGTCTTTGTAGTAAAGTCAACATTCAGATATTCAAAAAAGAAACTTGATTAAGGCCTAACTCGATATAAGTACTGCTTATTTTAGGTGAGATTTGTTCTAGTTTGTTGTGTAGCCTGACAGAGTGTTGAGTCCCTTACTTTTTTCCTTCTAATATATTATTATTCTTGTAATATACTACAAGTATAGGATTATAGCATAGCTATACACTGAGTAAACAGAACACATATGCATTACAGTGGTAAATGCACTGGGCCGAACCACGGAAAATACCATTCTTGTTAGTGCAGTAGTCAAAAGCTAGATAGCGTGGCTGTTGTGTGCACAAGGGAAATGAGTAGAATCATTTGGGATTTTATTTGGACAGACCGCTGTGCTGTCAACTCTATCAGAGTGATGAAGTAGTGTCAAGATAGCTGTGAGTATAGTACATGGAAATAAGTAGCACTACCTACTTCTATTGCTCAGACCTTCACCATCATAGTTGTCTCCTCAGCCAGCAGATAAAAATACTGTGTTAGATTCAGGTTGTCTGTTTAACTTAGACATTGCAATTTTTTTCTCTCTGCTAACTGAGAAGGATTTGGCAGCCTTGACTAGTAGGATGTCTGAATTACTCATCACTCTGCTGAGCATAAATGCAGTAATTGTGGCAATGAAATGGAACAGTCTCAGTAGTGGGTTTGAATGTAGCTCATGTATGTATGTATGATGTATCATGAATGTAGCCTGGCACGTGCGCTTCATTCGGTAGGCACCACTTCACCACGTCATGGGGTGCAATGTATGCCAGCCGAGCTCTGCTGTACGGTGGAAATAAGCCTGGTTAAATCCGTCTTCAGACACTTTGAATTAGATAGACACTAAGTTGCAAGGCACTTCTAAGTGCAAGGCAGTTGGTCTCTGTTTAGTCCTACCTGTCTTGCCGGTGAATCCAAGAGAAAATAAGAGAAGGCACATAGCCTTCCTTCTGCTGGGATCCACGTGCTGACTTCTGCAATACACACATGCAGTGCTGAGGCTCTTGTGCTCGTGCTTGTTCCTTCATGAAAGTAGATGAGCCATGAGAAAGTCTTCTTGCAACCTCTTCCCAGCTATTCATTTTTGTAGAGCAGACCAAAGTAGTAAGACCTCTGAAAGTCTTTTATTTACAAGAAACATAACTGTTTAGGGCTTGTACATGTGGAGGCTTAAAGTTAATTGAGTTGGAAGATTAATTTTATTCTGGAATTGAAGAATCTGCATTTGGAATTAACCATGCAAAACTTTTCCAAAATAACTTATATTTGGATAATCCTTTAGGTTATAAAACAAACTGAAAATGTAAGTAGAATGGAGCATGTCATAAAACAGAGTATGAATTAGTAGAATATTAGTTAACTGCAGCTCAAATGTGAACTTCTTTGTATTTATAAACCCTGAGGTTCTCCTTGTCACACTGGTGGTCATACCAGTGAAAAATGACTGTCTAGAATATTTACATTATTGGAGCCCTCTAGTGGGGACCGTAAGTTTGTTTTCATATGGCTTTAATTTGCAGTAAAATAAATAGTCTTGCTGTGTCTCTTCCCTTTTCGCATGTCCTGAGTGCAATAAGGAATTTTTCCTTTTAAGATGGAAAGCATAATCTCACATTATTTCTTTCAGGCTACCTTCAGGAAGCTTACTTGTGGACCAAGCAAGTGTTGGCAATCATGGAGAAGTCAGTAGTCCTGCTGCAGGAGGTCACCGATGGCTCCCTCTATGAAGGGGTGGCTTATGGCAGCTACACGACCAGATCGCTGTTTCAGTACATGTTTCTTGTCCAAAGGCACTTTGATATCAATCACTTCAGCCACCCCTGGCTCAAGCAGCACTTTGCATTTCTGTACAGGACTGTCCTGCCAGGTAGGTCCTTTGGGTGGATGAAGATGAATCTTCTAATTCTTGAAGCAGCAGTAAATGCCATACTTGAAATAGGTCATTTTAAAATAACATTGTATGTGGATTTTTTTAAATAACCTTTTTCTTGCATTTTACTTCCATCATCCATCAAAACAGTGACACGCTTATTTATCACATCTTATTAAAGATCACTGCTTATTAGACTCTGGCTTTTAAAACCAGTGAAAACAAAGAAACATCATTTGGGAAGCAAATGCTTCAGAATTTGATTTCTGGTTTTCAAAGTTTGAAACAGACCTGTTTCTGGGTTTTTCTCTTTGAAAAATAATGTTCTTCGAGATTCCTTTTGATTTTTCCTTTGCCAAAAATCATCACACTAAAAGATTAGGTGAAAGGAGTAGCAGACGATGAAGCCATGGTAAAAGTATCAGTAAAGGGTAGGAAAGTTTTACATGACCACCAGTTTTCCACGAAACAGTGACAAACAGATTTTTATACCATTTTTATTAAAATTTTTTTTAACGGAAAATGTCATTGAGTCAAGTGATAGGTTTCTCTGTGCAGTCCACGGGAATATGAACCTTTTTTTTTTGTCAGTGTGAGAGCTAAACAGAAATATCTGGTATCACTAATGGGTCAGTTTTTCAGACTTTAGTATTAATGTTCTCTTGCTGGATCTCTCCACTGCCTTGCAGTATGTTTTAGCATCTCTGATTTGAAGTCCTGGTTCTGACTGAAAGACGGAGATCACAGAATCACAGAATCACAGAATGTTAGGGATTGGAAGGGACCTCAAAAGATCATCTAGTCCAATCCCCCTGCCAGGGCAGGAACACCTAGGTGAGGTTACACAGGAAGGCGTCCAGGCGGGTTTTGAATGTCTCCAGAGAAGGAGAATCCACAACCCCCCCGGGCAGCCTGTTCCAGTGTTCTGTCACCCTCACTGAGAAGAAGTTTCTTCTCACATTTAAGTGGAACCTCTTGGGTTCCAGCTTGAACCCATTACCCCTTGTCTTACTGTTGGTTGTCACCGAGAAGAGTCTGGCTCCATCCTCGTGACACCCACCCTTTATATATTTATAAACATTGATGAGGTCACCCCTCAGTCTCCTCTTCTCCAAGCTAAAGAGACCCAGCTCCCTCAGCCTTTCCTCATAAGGGAGATGCTCCACTCCCTTAATCATCTTTGTGGCCCTGCGCTGGACTCTCTCCAGCAGTTCCCTGTCCTTCTTGAACTGAGGGGCCCAGAACTGGACACAATATTCCAGATGAGGTCTCACCAGGGCGGAGTAGAGGGGAAGGAGAACCTCTCTACACCTACTAACCACCCCCCTTCTAATACACCCCAGGATGCCATTGGCCTTCTTGGCCACAAGGGCACAGTGCTGGCTCATGGTCATCCTGCTGTCCACCAGGACCCCCAGGTCCCTTTCCCCTACACTGCTCTCTAATAGGTCATTCCCCAACCTATACTGGAACCTGGGGTTGTTCCTGCCCAGATGCAAGACTCTACATTTCCCCTTGTTATATTTCATTAAATTTTTCCCCGCCCAACTCTCTAGGCTGTCCAGATCTCGCTGGATGGCAGCACAGCCTTCTGGCGTGTCAGCCACTCCTCCCAGCTTGGTGTCATCAGCAAACTTACTGATAGTACACTCAATTCCCTCATCCAAGTCATTGATGAATATATTGAACAGTATTGGTCCCAGAACTGACCCTTGAGGCACTCCACTAGATACAGGCCTCCAACCAGACTCCGCCCCATTGATCACAACTCTCTGGCTTCTCTCCTTCAGCCAGTTTGCAGTCCACCTCACTACCCGATCATCCAGTCCACACTTCCTCAGTTTTGCCGTGAGGATGCTGTGGGAGACGGTGTCAAATGCTTTGCTGAAGTCAAGGTAGACCACATCCACTGCTCTGCCATCGTCAATCCACCTTGTTACGTCTTCATAAAAGGCTATGAGGTTGGTCAAACACGACTTCCCCTTGGTGAAGCCATGTTGACTGTCCCTGATGACCCTCTTATCCTTGATATGTCTTAAGATGACACCAAGGATAAGGTGTTCCATCACTTTCCCAGGGATGGAGGTGAGGCTGACCGGTCTATAGTTGCCCGGGTCTTCCTTCTTGCCCTTTTTGAAGACCGGAGTGACATTTGCTTTCCTCCAGTCCTCAGGCACCTCTCCCGTTTCCCAAGACTTGGCAAAGATGATGGAGAGCGGTCCAGCAATGGATGTACAAATACAAAGATGTACAAGATGTACAAGATGTACAAGATGTACAAATACAAAACCAGTTATAAGTAAATAAATATTCCCAACCCATTCTGTCTTTCAGAAGAATTCATTAGGAACTTATACTGTTCAAATTCCTGGTTAAGAAGACTGTTACAACTTTGTTGGCTGTAGGAAGCCCAGATCTAGCCATGTGTGTAAGGGGGAGGCTGAGCGCAGCCTTGTCTTGCCAGAACGGGTATATGAGGAATTGTGCCGACTCCATGTGAGACCTCAGGCATCTACTGGGGAGAGGTTCCTAAGAGCAAAGTGAACTCATGCTAGCTGTTTCAGCGTGAAGCTGATTTCTTTTTCCCTGGGGGCACCTCTGTTTTCTTGCTTTGGAGAATTTGGATTGACGTAGGCAGAGTGAAAACTGTAAAGTTACCTTCACCATATTTGAGTGAGGAGAGGAAGTGGATGGGACATTGCTTCTTACTTTTTTTGGAGTGCGTTGACTGTCTGTAGCCCAAAGCTGAAGAAGAAAAGCGAGTATTCAAGTGAGCTACAGCAGAAGGAAACAGCTCCTGTGTAACCTGTTTATGGCTCATTTAGAAGTAGCTCTATAAACATATGAAAAGGCATCGTCTGTTTGTGTCTGTTTGTACCGCTTGGCTTCACCGTCATGCTCTACAAACACTTCTTTGTACATTTATTTGTTCTTTCTTACATTCTTTTACACTTTTTTTCCCAAGGTTTTCAGAGAACTGTGGCCATCGCGGATTCCAACTATAACTGGTTCTACGGGCCGGAGAGCCAGCTGGTGTTTCTTGACAAATTTGTCATGCGCAATGGCAGTGGGAACTGGCTGGCAGAGCAGATCAGAAGGAACCGAGTGGTGGAGGGCCCAGGGACACCGTCCAAAGGGCAGAGGTGGTGCACTCTCCACACTGAATTTCTCTGGTATGAAAGGCAATGAGTGGGCTCAAAAGGAACCTGACAGCTGTTTGCTATTAGTGATAATTCGTTATCTTTAGATTTGTACTGTAGAAGCTGAGATCAGGCTGGGCATGTGTGACCCAGAGAGTCATTTGGCTCAGAAGAACTTCACTTAGCATAGACGCACAGTATGTGTTGCTACAGGGAACAAATTCATCTTGCCCTACATCTGCTTTTGTGTTTTCTTTCTGTTGTCTATTGCTTTTATAGAATACAAGCAGTTCCTAAAGGACTGAAAATTTGCCTGCATGCATTCTTTGATTTATCTGGTCTATTATAATAGTTTTTAATCCAGTTGTGTTCTTTAATAATTAATTGGGTGAATATTTAAACCGTAGTTTTATTTTAAAAGCTATAAGTAATCATACAAACTTTCTTTTAAAAGGTAATGTAAGCAGTAAGACTATTAATACTATTAGTTGTTTGTACACACTAATTTACAAGATATGCTTAGAAAAAATATAAAGATAGATTACTAGATCCATATTTTCATTATAATTTACATCTCTGTTAACTTGTATGTCAATCTTCTAAAAGTAAGGAATGAAAAGACCCAAGAGGCTTTAGATAAACATTTGAATTCCCTCAGTCTGTGGAGAGAACAAGTACATTTTCAAGGAGTTAGTGTAGCTCTATTTCTCTCTCTTACAAGAAAGATTTTATTGAATATATATTTTTTCACATTTATGATATACACATTACAATGCATGTTTATTAGGCTCTAAGGATCCTTCATCTCATTATTTGCAAAATACAGAATCTCTCCTCTACGACCCCATTCCATCCTTCTTTTTTCCTGTGTCTCCATGGAAATCTTGGAAGTTTATACTTACAAAATTATTTTTAATGTCAAAGGGAAAGAAGTATTTTAGGAGCAGTTTAGTAAAAAAAAAAAAGAAAGAAAGAAAAAAATTATCTGAATATTGCAACAATTGCCTTTTCCCTGTTGGTCTCATGATGAGCACATCCACTTGCATTAAAGTCTTAGGAAAGAGGTCTGCTTTTAGGGGAATCTCCATCAGGGACCACTAGATACAGAGCAGGCTCCTGGCACTGGTTGGAATTACCCGAGGCCCATATGCAGGACATGAGCTGTGAGTGTCTAAGGCCTGACACAGGCTCCTGGTTAGCTGTAGAGAATAAATCTGATGAGGAACCATCTAACAGAAATATTACGGGGCTTAATGATGGTTTCTTTTTTTTTTTTCTTAAAAACAATGCCAGAAGGTTAGGTTTTGTTTTCCATGGTTGTTTTGTTTGTTTGTTTTAATTCTTGAAGATCAAATAAATCAAAAATTATAAGCTTCGTATCCCTTTCTGAAATTAAGAACTCTTTTTAAACCATATGTCTTATATCTAACAATCTATACAAGAAAGCCATGGAAATTTTTCTTCAACCTAGTTGGAGAAGGAAACTAACATACACTAAGTGATATAAAGCATAAAAATTTATCCTTTAAAATGCCTTTTCAGTAATTTTTAGTTTATTGCTAATTCTGTTTGAAGACTACAGACTCCTTTAATCACCTGTTTTAGGGAAAGAGATATACTGCTTCTCTTGGTTAAGTAGTCAATAAACAGGTGCAAAATAGACAGTGTCTATAGCCTGGGGCTAATGTGCCTTTTTTAAAGATTTGTATTGCAGTCAGTAGCTTTATGATACAAGACAAAAAGTCTCTAGTTTGAAATTAGTGATACTCTTAGTTTTGGACTGCGGAAGGGTTGCTTGTTATAAATGTGAAGTGAATGCTTTCAGCAGTTAATCTGTAAAAAGCACACAGCAAATTTGTATAGGGATTAGTATGCTAAACGTCATTTCAACTGTATGATTAGTTCACTGAAGAAGCATACATGTGGGATTTACATTATTAGCTTGCTCCTTGATGTAAATATTGAATTGGTTTCTGAGTTTTGCACAGGTGCTGATAATGGAATCAGTCAAGTGATTTTTAAACCCATTTTCCTCGTCTTTTTGGCAGGTATGATGCAAGTTTGCGCTCCGTACCTCCCCCTGACTATGGAGTTCCTAAGCTGCATTATTTTGAGGACTGGGGAGTGGTAACCTATGGAAGTGCTTTGCCAGCTGAAATCAACAGGCCTTTCCTTTCCTTCAAGTCAGGAAAGCTGGGAGGACGTGCAATATATGATATTGTTCATAAGAACAAGTACAAAGAGTGGATCAAAGGGTGGAGGAACTTTAATGCTGGCCATGAACACCCAGACCAGAACTCCTTTACTTTTGCTCCCAACGGCGTACCTTTCATAACAGAAGCTCTGTATGGGCCAAAATATACCTTTTTTAATAATGTGTTGATGTTTTCCCCTGCCGTCTCCAAGAGCTGCTTCTCCCCATGGGAAGGGCAGATTACAGAAGACTGTTCCTCAAAGTGGCTTAAATATAAACATGATTCAGCTGGTGACTGTCAGGGCCGAGTGGTTGCTGCCATGGAGAGAAGCGGAGTGGTTTTTATCAGGGGAGAAGGAGTGGGTGCATACAATCCTAAACTGAAGCTGAGAAAATTGCAAAGAAACCTCATGCTTCTCCATCCCCAGCTTCTCTTGCTAGTGGACCAAATCCATTTGGAAGATGACAGCCCCCTGGAGGCAGCGACCAGTTTCTTCCATAATGTGGATGTGCCTTTTGAAGAAACAGTTGTTGATGACGTCCATGGGGCCTTTATTAGGCACCGTGATGGGATATATAAGATGTACTGGATGGATGACACTGGCCACAGCGAGAAAGCTACCATCGCCTCAAGGATGTATCCCCGGGGCTACCCCTACAACGGAACGAACTACGTGAATGTAACAACCCTTTTGCGGCATCCCGTCACAAGGGCCATTTACCTTTTCATTGGGCCCTTCGTCGATGTGCAGAGTTTCACCGTCCGTGGAGATTCTCCGCAGCTGGACGTTTTCGTTACCACCAGCGAGCACGCCTACGCGGTGTACCTGTGGCCCATCGAGGATGGGTCCCGCTCTGCCTTTGCACAGGTGATTGCAGACCGCCAGAAAATTGTCTTTGACCGAACCTCTGCCATTAGGAGCTCCGCAGTGCCAGAAGTGAAGGACTACGTAGGGATCGTGGAGAGGAACCTGCAGCATTTCAAGCCTGTTTTCCAGCAGCTTGAGAAGCAGATCTTGTCTCGTGTACGCAACACAGCCAGCTTTAGGAAGACTGCTGAGCGCCTGCTGAGATTTTCAGATAAGAGACAGACAGAGGAGGCCATTGACAGGATATTTGCAATCTCACGAAGGCAGCAGCAGCAGCAGCATGGCAGAGCAAAGAAAAACAGAAAGGTAGCCAAAGGCTACAAATTTGTCGATGCAGTTCCTGACATTTTTGCACAAATTGAGGTAAATGAGAGAAAAGTGCGACAAAAGGCACAGACTCAAGCACAAAAAGAGCTGCCTGTAGATGAAGATGAGGAAATGAAAGATCTTCTGGATTTTGCAGATATCACTTATGTAAAGCACAAAACTGGGGTGTCAATCAAAGGCCGATCAGGGCTGACACAGATGGTGACAACTGCTCGAAGTAGTGCCCCATCAATATCAGCTTCTTATACCCGCCTCTTTCTAATTCTCAACATTGCTATTTTTTTTGTCATGTTGGCAATGCAGCTCACATATTTTCAGAAGGCCAAGAGACTGCATGGCCAAAGATGTCTGTATGCAATACTTTTAGTAGACAGCTGTATATTATTGTGGCTGTATTCTTCCTGTTCTCAGTCACAATGTTAGCAGAAGACCTCTACTAGTCGACCAGTTTATGGTCATATACGTCTATGCAAAAGCATTAACCCTAATAGGGCCAAAGATTATCTTCTTTTTTTTCTGAAACATTCCAAAAACAGCTGGGGAAAAATTGGTTTCAGACCAGAAGGGATGGAAGAATGGGGCAAGCAATTAATATCTCAGAAAACGAAGTACTTAATAAGTACTCCTCCTTTGTGTTTTGAGTTGGGCCTCACGTCTGAGGGAGTGTTATGCTTTGTTCACCAGAGTTCAGTAATGTAAAGTTGTAATTATTTTTTTGGTGAGACGAGGCCTCTTAATAGATTTGTTTCTAAGGCCTTTCTTTTTTCTATAGAACTGGGTTTGCGTTTAGTGAGTTCTCATTTCAGGCTGCTATGGATGTCTCTGGACATTCTCTTAAGAAAAAGACATTCAAACACAAGTATGCAAGGTAGACCTTAGCAGTAGATTCCATTTCTCTTTGCCAAACCAAAGAATACTTCAGCATGGGACACTCCTCTATAATTATTGCAGACCCTTACCTCATGTTGTCTCTTCCATGCTTTACAATCTGGCACTGTGGGAAATGGCAATCATCTCAGTTCTCGCCAGGTGGGAGGCACAATGCCTAGTAGGCAGTAGCAGAAGGCAAATAAGAGGCTAACTCAAAATCTAAAGGAACACAATTCTCAGGAAATAAAACCCATTCTCTTTCAGTCAAGTGTAGGCCACAGAAAGATGAACGCTATATGGTCTGTTCGCATTTACAAGGCAGGGTTTCACAAAAGTTTTTGATAGTTTGAAGCACGTCTTAGTAGGGAAATAATGTCCTAGATCACTGCCCTTCCATATGCAATTGTAAAAATACAAACAAAAAACCAAAGTGATTGTGTGGTAACCTCAGCATTTGCCAGTATGGAAAAAGAGATATTAAGGAAGTATTTAATGGGTTTTTTTCTGTTCATATGGCTAGAAACAGAGGACAGTTAAAATTGTGTGAACAGCTTGTTCTCTATAAAGCACCAGCAAGGGTTCTGCAAGCTCTTGGTGGCCCCGGGTCAATTATTTGAGGATTAGTGGTAAATGGAATCATATGGTTTATGACAAAAATAAGTTTGACATCTCCATATATATCCCCTTATGTTCATTAAACTGATTTCAAAAAACCATAGCTATTTGAGAGAATGGAAGCTCTATGGAATTGAGGCATATCTGTATGTCTTTACAGAAAAACAATTCTTCCAGTACATTTGCTAAATAAAAACATTATAATTGTCTCTATGGAAAAGTGGTTTTTCTTTGATCAAAATATTTTTCATTATAATTACAGTAGTCCTGTTCATCAGCACTTTGTTCAAACCACAATCGTTTGTTTCCTCTTCTTTACACCCATTTAGGTATCTGTTATCTACATTACCACTGTTAAGCCTTCTGTGGGTCTATGTGTTGAAATGTCACAAGCTTTTCTTGTCTAAAAATCTTCAGTGAACAGATCAGATTTTCACTAGGTTCCCGATACTGAGCCAGTTCTGAGCACTGTATTCGCATACATAAGCCCTACTGCAGTCTCCTGGATTTATCCAATAAAATTGGGTACATTTAGTCCAAGCAAGGGTTTAGGACCCCAAGTTATTTCTGATCCATGCAGGATCAGTGGAGAAAGAGAGCCTTCAGATAGCCACTCAGTCCACCTAAGACCTTGAAACACCTTCAAGACATACCTTTCCCTTTTCCCTAATTGCAAAAGGCTTGTAGGGTGGTTAATCACCTATTTCAAATCACCCAATTAATTGCTTCAGGTGGAAGGAGCTGAGCCTGGGGAATGTCACACAGCAGAGCTCCATGGTGGTAGTGGTGCCTGCTGAAAGTATGACTGGGTAGTGACAGGCTGCGTATCACTGGAAATCTCCAATTTCTGCCTTTGCACTCTGATGACATGAAGACAGGCAGAAATAACTGCCGGGTTCAGTTTGAAAGACACGGTTTGTTTTTTTCAATATTAGGCGATACCGTTGTTGGCTGTGAAATGCTGAAAAATCAAGATGCGGGTACTTTTGCAGTTTAGTTGTATGGCCTGGGCCATCCCTCCTGTGGTAGCCAGTGCCATAAAATTACCCCAGGGTAATTCAGGTCAATGTGCTGTACAAGCGTATAACCTGTGTTTCTGTCTCCATGTCCTCTTCTTGGACATATGAACCTTCAAGAAAATGAAGAGCTGTAGTAGCTTTTAGCCTTTGTCAGCCTAATGCAAACAGTGGAGTTCATACAAATATTTAACTTTATTTCAAGTCTATGCATGTTTACCCTGTGTCAATTTTCTACTGCTTTGAACAATCAGCTTGGGTTTCTTGATCTGCTTTGTTGTATGGCATCTGAATTCTAGCATGGGATTTGTGTAACTGTCAAATGAAGCTGCAGAGTTAGAGATTAGAAAGTAAGGTATGGTCATGCACATTAGCTCTCATTTACACTACACTTCTCTGCACCTTTTTAGCAATGCAAAGGTAGAGGCGGTTGCAAGAGCTGCCTGTGCTCACAGACAGGTCTTAAAGCATCTTTTAAAGCAGACCAGCATTCAGTTGAATAGTGTACATGTGATGATGGAGTGAAAGGAAATGACGTGTACCAGTCTGTCCTCCTGAATGGGAGACCAGACACATTTCAGCATAAGGTGGGAATCGAAGGGTTTTCCAGCCTGTGCTTGGTTTGCATCTGACACCTTTCTGTTAGCAATTTATGAGTTACCTGCATGTGACTGTCGTTACTGGCCATGCTGAAGTCCACGTTCACAGGTGTAACTTTGATTCAGATAGGGAAACTAAAGTTTGCTTCAGGTAGTCATGAAGCTATAATTGTGCTGAGTATATTTCAGATGTGAAAAGAATCTTGTGTACTTTCTCATTCTTTTCTGGGCCAGAGCCTTTAAAAAGTCCCTCTCCAATGTTCATGTAAGTTTTGTTTCCATTCCTTGCTTCCATACTTCTTGTTCCTCTTATTCCTTATCAAAGATGATAATTTTTAATGAATTTTGAAACAAATTGAAGAACAGGTGGTTCCATGCCATCAGCAACCAGCAGCTCACACTGTTGGGTAGAAGTGTCTGTGTCACAATGAAGAAACAGTTCGAGCCCTCAGGTGGCAGCATACACAGAAAAATCAGAGCTGCCCTTGCTTTGCTAGGAGGTGCAGTGAGGGAGAGCAGGCAAAAGAGATCAGCCCAGATAGCCCTGCTGGCTGGTGGGAGGGCTGGAGAACACTGGTGTTCCTCAACACTTGCTGACACAAGAGAGGATGCTGTCCTGGCCTTTGTGTCCTTTGTCTGAAGTGCAAGAGAGAAGCAGTCTCCATGGCAGAGGCACTTAGCACTGGTTTCATCTGGATTGAGTATACTGAGCAACTTTTGACATGGCACTGCATGGTACCCAGTAGTGAAGTTATCTCTCACTCCCTATTTTAGAGTCACACTAGTGAAGTGTTTCTGGCACAAGCCTTGGCTTCCATTCTTATTCTGCTGCTTTTTGGTTTCTAAAAAGGTAAATTTTCTGCATTTCCGACCACAGGAAAAGATGGCTATCCCACAACTGGGTGTATGTGGATGGATTCCTGTACTCATCTGAGACCTTGCTGACTTCACTCGACCTCCCTTCAATAGCTGATGTTCAGTCATGCATGCCTCGTTTCAGGACTGCAGCCAAGGTTAGTCAGTCTAAAGTTGGTTCAGTGTATCCCAAACAAAATGAATGGGCATTCAGCCCACAGGTAGCAGTGTGTATGTTTGAGGGTGGAATCCTTTCCTTAGATTTTTAATGATTTTTTGAGTCCAGCCAAAAATGGGCTCTGTATGTTAGACACATCACCGTGACTAAAGGAAGCAAAGGGAATGGAGCGCATTACCTCATTTCTTAAAACTTGTAAGATCAAAGCTTATTCTGAAGGATTATATGTCTAAAATACATAAAATTCTTCTGTTGGCCTATGTGTTTTCCACTGATGAAAAGTTTTTTCTTAGTGTTTGAAAGAATAGAGTGTTTGGAAAACAGCTGTATTTCTGCACTAGACATTACATTCACATCTGTTTGGTCTGCAAAGTCTTAGTTGGGATCAAACATAATTTGTCTAACTTTAATCTCTTTGCTCTGGCTACTCTGTTAAAATTCAGTAGGGTAACTTCAAGCTGGTAAATCAGACTCCGCTAATGAAGCCAAGGTGTTATCTTCTGTCCTTCATTGGCAGTTGACTCCAGGAGGTCTCTGCAGCAGGAGGCCGATGAGATCCAGTGCTGGGTATGTCCATACTATCATCAGCACACAGACTGTTTTCTAAACTATTTCAACCTTGGAACAAATAATGGCAAAGCACTTCAAAGAAAGAGCCCAGGACCCTTTCAAGGAAGGAACATAGCCGTTGTCTTCTTCAGGCAGGCAGGAAAACTGGACCAAACTACACAACATCTAAGTTTGTTCTGAAAAAAATACTCTGAAAGACAGGATTATCATTGGGGCTTCCCCAAAGCTGGCATCCTAATACAGATGGGTGACTAATTTAAATTTGTTCTTGCCTCGATTGCTACTTTACACTGCACAGTGGCTGCAGCCATTTAAGTCAACAGGAAAACAAATAATTTCAAGAAAATTTAAATTTCATCTTCAGTTTTCAGTGAAACTGACCATGACTGCAGTGCCCCTGAGATACTAAGGAGCACATGAATCCATATATGCAAAGCCATATCCTCTCTGCTTTAATTCATATTAATAAAAATAGCAAGAGAACAATGTAAATCATCCAGTCTTTGTGGCAGTGATGTTCTTGTGGTAATGGAATTATTCAGTAAAAACCCACAGATTTGTTCTCACTCGAACTTCCAAAAGGCAGAAAAAAGCAGGAGATGTAGTGTTGGTATGCTTTTATACGCCTATGCTTTCAACAAGAATGCCCGCAACACTACCAGAGTTACTGTGGAATCCTCACTATACTGAAAGACAAATGGTGGGTTCCTAATAGTCCCCCTGGGCCTTGGTGATGCTGTGGAAGCTGTGTTCTTCTCATCTGTTCTCAGGTAAGCTTGAAGTTTCAGAAGTTAAGATGAGCTGGGTCTCCTCAGCTCAGCATCTAACTTGGGGCTGCCCAACATTCAGCGTTATCCTTCTGGGCTGCAGATATTCACCAGTCACAGAAAGAAAAATCATGGTGGGGTCCCCTAGGAAAGCTGGCCATGAAGAATGGGCTGTCAGCACCATTCGTCTGGCTGGTAGCCTGCTCTGTGTATGAGAGACCCTCGGAGAAGACCTCAGCCCAGCAGGGTCTCCGTGACTCATCACAGTGGTGACAGCCCATTCCGAGCTTCCCTTGTTTCTAAGAACCTCTGACACGTGGGCAGGCAGCAGCATAGTGATGTTCACGAGCACAGCATACCCGCAAAAAGGTTGGCATGTGTCAAACCTAGTACACATGAGTTGTATCACATTCAGACATTTGACAGGACAGGGTCAAGTACGTATGTCCTCTATGACATACATAGTGTGTCCCATTGCAACAGTAAAGTTGGACATTGCCACCTAAGCCAGTGGCACTTGCTTTCTTTTCATACATAAGCCTGCTGTTGGCAATGAGCTGTGTCACAGTCATATGCTTCCAAGAGGAAAGAAGCTCCCAATCTTGTTATCCTGTTTGCCAGTGTATCTAGCCATGCCTTCAGCTAGTGCAAGTGTAGCATTCTCCCCAGATGCTACCTCTCCTGACAGATTCCTCAGGCTGTTAAAAGAAAACAGCATTCATAGCATTTATGATGATTCTCAAGAGGTTTAGGGAGTCAGAGAAAAGTTGCTTAGCATTTGAAATGTGTTGTAGTGTGAGACATTTAGCATTATATTGTAGCCTTTCCCCCCTTTGACCCGTGCCCAAAACCACCAGTGATTTTACTGGTTTTACTCCAAAATGACCCTGGGACAACCTAGAGGAAAGCTGTCCCCCTTCAGCCCCCAGGGCTATGCTACCAGGAACAATAATCCACAGCAAAAGGATATATTATATTCTTTTTTTTTTACTTTGCCCAATACATTTTTTCACCAGTATGCACTTGCACTCCAAACATTACACACTCCGTCTAGCTACGTATCTACCACCAGCTGGAAGGCAACCTTCAAGGAGGTAGAATGATTCTAAAATCATGAGCATAAAATCCCTGGTTTTCCACTTTGTCTTCATAAAGGTTGTAACATAGGAAGCTAGGAATGCCGGGATGGCAATGAAGGGAACTGGAGGAGGATGTGCACGGAAATTTCCCTAGACTGCCACACTGCTGGAGGGTAAGCTAGATGAATTCAGCCTGTGGCAAGAGAAAGTAGGTGATCAGCATACGCATTTCTTTTTCTCCCTAAAGAAGAGGATTATCCTTAGGATGAGGAGCTGAACTCTTCAGGACATGATAAGGAAGGCCAAGTTGCTTCATGACATAGTAAAGATGCTAAAGCAGTTATAGTAGATCTTTACTGATTTTTATAGTCTAGAACTATATTCACTTATCTCATGCTTGTCTTTTTTATATGGTATAGCCCTTATTTTGATAAAGTAATTGTATTCTTTCATTTATTAAGTTTGCCAGTTAATGAAGGGGACCGTGATTGACCCATTGGCAGTGATAAGATCCCATTTCCCCAGTGAGTGGTGAACAGTATGCAATGGATTAGCTTTAAAATGTCATATATCTTACTTTGCCTCAGAGGGCCCAAGGCTCCGTAGGAGATTCCTCAAAGAAGCTGTGTGGAGAATCTGGCTCTGACAGCGGAAGTGGTGAACTCTGGTAAAACACAACCTCGTATGCCTCATAAAGTTTCCTCTGGTGGACCCAAGTGCAGACTGCTAGCAATAGGAAAATGGGCAGAGGACCAGAGTTCCTAGGAGGGCACTTAAATAACTCCACCCTTATGTAAAGTAGAGGAATAGAGGAGATGTTTAATAATAAAATATAAAATACAGCTGCAAATGCCTTACAAATAAAAGGACAGTTATGGTGGAGTGTTTGTGCATTACAGAATAAATGTGGCCAGACCCAGAGACGTGGAAAGTAACTCCTAACATTAAATATAGACAACTGGGAATGCTTTGTCCTTATGTCCTTATGTCTACATCTTTTGTACCATACGATCAGACAGCCTTAGGCCACACACAAAAGAAGCGGAACAGAGTCAAATCTCAGCTATTCAGCAATTCCAAGACAGCAAGATGTGATGGCACAACCTGAAGAAGGACACATGGGATACAAAACATTTATAATAAGAGTACAGAAATATTTTTGGTTTAATGTGCTTAAATTTGCAAAGTAATTTTATGGCATTTCATTTTCCACAGTAAATGAAGAAAACTGAGCTTTGTTTGCTTAGAACTGACTAGCTGACTACCAAGGGTGATTTACCTGATTACAAATTAGTTAACTCTATAATCTGCCTCACTAAGGCTCCTTAATTTTGCCATAAAACCTGACAACTTCTACCTTTCTAATCCTATGAAAATATCATATACTTTCTTATAAACTCAGCAAATATTTTTTCACTCAGTCCCCAGACAACACTTAAAGAATTGCACAGACTTATTTATGGTACTTATAGATTGTAGATTAGCGTAGATTGAACGGTAAAGCCCTCATGCTGCTGGTTGCTGTAGGACACTTGGACTGGGTTCCAGGACCCTCCCCATCCAGAAACGAGACCTGCAGTGGAGCTGTGGTGTTAAAAGAGCAGCAGTAAATAGTAGCAAGAGAAAATTAGTGCAATGGCTTGTGTGACTATACCAGAGCTCACCTGTCAGAGCCTCCTTCAGAACTGTGTTTGGCTTTGCAGACCTGGTTCCTCCCTACCCACTACATTTCATTTTCAGCCAAAAGCTGCTCATAAATGTAATGCCTTAAAACAGCAGTATAATGTACACAAATGCTTGTAAGCTGTACGTGCTCAGTCACAGTGCTCCTTTTCAGGCTGCCGTTCTAAGTGTTAGTACTATTAATGATTGATGTGGTGCTGCGGAGCTGCGTGACACTTCACAAACATGTAAGAAGACTGTCTCAACCGTAAAGTCAGAATAACTTCCTCGGTTTCACAAACTGAGGTAATGGGCCTCCAGGGGAGGTCAGTCCACCCAGAAGGTGGGTGCAGATCTGCCTGCAGACAAGACCCCTGCTAGTTTAGCATTAATTTCACCTGGAACAAGACAAAAGATGTTACAAGAATTTTCCTAGAATAAAAAAGACTTTTCCATATGTCTTTCTGAAGCGGGCACTGAGAAATGCAGCTTACAACTCTTTTACTTGAAAAAGCAAGTCCAGTTGTTAAAAAGAGAAAAAAAACAGTGCTGAGGCATTCTTTTCCATTGCATCCACGGATGTACAAGATTTTAGATTAATAATGTGAAGAGGAAGCTGAGCTTGATAAGACTAATGAGAGGAATTTGGGAGAGGATGGGCGTTGGTCAGAGCAGCTACAAAGAGAATGATTTGTAGAAAAACACAACTGGTCTCTTGCTATTTTGAACAAATAGAAAATGTCACAGAAAAGAAAAAAAAAATAACCTCTTGTAAGGACTCAGTAACATGACTAAAACAAGATCTACTCAACAGGTACTTGCAAAGACCCACAATGCACGTGTGCGCACACACATATGCTGCATTCAAGACCAGTATTATTCATTTGATACAACCACAGAACTAGACTACAGGTTTTTCCAGCTAGAAAATATTCGACATTCATTCAGCTGCAAATGAAGAGACAGAAATTAAAACATCAAAGAGAAACTTGACAAAATATTGAACAAGTCAATTTGTTTTCAGCTAAGTCTCTCATTTTAATAAAGTACATTTCAAAAGGAAAAGATGTTTTGAATAACAAAAATAATAATTTTGTTCTAAAAAAGGCCATCTTTTCTATTATGGCATTGTTTTCATCCCCCTTGCAAGGCATAAAATTTAATGCGAATCCATGCAAAAACAACCCTTAAATCGGAATTCTGGGTTCTTTAGCAGAAAACTATTTTTCTGAACACTTTCCAGGTAATGCTTTACAGCTGTTGCAGCCAGCCAAGTGTTAATTTAGAGAGCAAGAAGAGGTGCCCTGAGAGAACAACGCTCTGCCCCCCCAGCCCTGCTCCCAGCCCCGATCCCTCTCCTGCCCCTGGCCCCGCGGCTGCTCCCCTGCCGGCCAGGCTGGCCTGGGCCGTGGCTGCGCCCCGCTGGGCCCCTAGCACAAATACTGCCCCGCTTCCCAACCAGGGTGGTCTCTCCTCCCTCTCCCACCTCCTTCTGCCCAGTATTTACTGGAAACATGTTCGCTTGGAGAGGAGGGCTAATCCTTTTTCACACAGAGCTCCCCGTCCTTTTTCCCAGAAAGCTTGTTCCTGAAATCATATTTTATTGCAGATAAATAAAACACTGCTAAAATTAGGCTCAGGAAGTGAAGTAGCAGGGTTTCTTGGCTCTACTCTTTCCCCTGTGTGGTCATTGTCTGCTCCAGAGAGCTGCTGCTGGTGGTTGGCATCCCTTGTCAAACCAGTGGCTCTCAGAGGCAGCCCATGTCCCTGTCTTCATAAGGAAGAGCCTTCGAAACTATTTCACATTGCTTCTATTATTTCTGCCATCCCAGCATCTGCTAAGACTTTTCAGATGAGCTGAATTCTGTTTTCAGGGTATGCTAACTACTGCCTCTATCTGCCTCTAGGTAAAAATCAAGGCAATAATATTCGCTAATAATACAAAGTTGTTCTGGATAGTTAAAAGCAAACCTCTGCTTTAAAGAACTGCAGATGTACTTTACTGGACTGCCTGACCAGAAAGCAAAATGGCAGGTCAAATTCAATGTAGAGGAAGTGGTGTTCAAAGTGAAACCAAATCCTGCCTTCACAGATGATAGACTGAGCTGGCTGATTACCGCTCAGGATTGATATTTTTTTTAATTATAGTACATAGCTCGCTAAAATATCAACTCAGTGCTTCACAGATGATCAAAATTCAACTAATATTCTATAAATTATTACAAGGAAATAGAGAACAAAATCGCATCAGTTTGCCATTGTAGGAAACTGTGATTCAGCTGCACCTTCAAGGCACTGCAGATTTGCCATACCCCTCTCCCTCATTTCCCCTCATGCCAAAAAAATGATACCTGAATCTGAGAGAATAGTTCAGGCAGCAACATGGATTTAAAAAGAAAAAAAAATAGGAATTTATACATCAGACAAGGAAAGACTAAATATGTTAGGGGCTCCTCAGCCTGGAAAAGAAGGGGATATGATAAAGGTGTACAAAATAATGAGTGGACAGAGAGACCAGGGAGGGATCCATTGTTTTACCTCTTCCCATTCCAGAACTTAGGGCCATCGAATGGGATGGTGTCACGTTTGAATGAAGGTTAAGCACACTTGCTATTCAATATATTTGGATGTTAAAACATCTGCATGGGTTAAAACCAAAACCAGACAAATCTACAGAAGAAATACATCAGCCGGTGTTAGATGCAAAGGAAATCACTGAAATGCAGATTCATAGGGTATGAATGTGCTCCTGAGCTTCCTCTGTCCCCATGCTCCTCCCCTCTGTAACCAAGAGCTGGCCAGACTAACTTAACCTTCAGCCTGATTTCAGTCTTGCTGGGTTTATGTCCTTTATGATTTAATGTCTTTATGTTATATTGCTTCATAACAATGAAGTAAAGTTTCCTCCAGACCGAGGCAAGCATTTCAGTTAGTGCCATGGTTTCCTCTGAGCAGCAGCTCTGTGCTGAACATGGCACGTCTGGTGCAAGTCTGGCAGCCACCCACACCAAGACTGCCTGTTCTGGCACCTCTATGCCATCTGCTCAGCTGCCCAAATGGCTGCAAAGGCCCTTTGGAATGTTTAAATGACCCCCAAAGTTCATTGAAAATAATATAGGTTCTCACAGAGTTTTGACAAGCCATTGTGTTTCCACCTGCTTGGTTCCTGCAGCCCCAGCATATGGCTTGGAGTGATACAGGCAGCAATCACCCCTTGTTGTCTCACCTAAAGTGGCCAGTACAAAAATCAGGCTGGGCCAGCTGGAAGCAGCATTTGCCTGAGCCCACGGTGAGGCTCTGGCTTCGTGGTCAACCTCTATGCCATGATAATGCCAGAAACAGTGCATTATAAATTGCAGCATTCAGAATCTAATCAGGATTAATTCATATTGCTGATGCATCCAGTGAGGCCAGAGACTCCTGGTTCATGCAAGAGGTGGATGATTTTGACTCTAAAATCCCAGGTGAGTAGTTGTGGCAGGGAAGATGACAGTGACCATCAGCTCCCTGGCTGGCTGCACATCTGGATGTCACCAAGCATGTGATGACCACAAACTACCACACTGCCTACATTGCCTCATAGAGCCTCAGCTACATGGCTACAAGCAAGCAACAAAGCTTCCACTTCCTTAAATCTGAGTGCCAGTTTACCTCATCTAGACTTAAGTAAGACAAACCTTATCTAGGAGCCTGGTCAAGCTCCCCCCAGGGCACAAAAGAAACCTATGGACTCTGTGAGCAAATGTTTTCATAGGCAGCTCAGTCTTCCAAGCCTGGGAATCCCTTCCACATATTTTTCTTCATTATGCAAACCTTTTCCATCACTTTTCCACTTCATGCTATTTATCACAGAATCACAGAATGTTAGGGATTGGAAGGGACCTCAAAAGATCATCTAGTCCAATCCCCCTGCCAGGGCAGGAACACCTAGGTGAGGTTACACAGGAAGGCGTCCAGGCGGGTTTGAATTTCTCCAGAGAAGGAGAATCCACGACCTCCCTGGGCAGCCCGTTCCACTGTTCTGTCACCCTCACCGTGAAGAAGTTTCTTCTCATATTTAAGTGGAATCTCCTGTGTTCTGGTTTGTACCGATTGCCCTTTGTCTTACCATTGGTTGTCACTGAGAAGAGCCTGGCTCCATCCTCGTGACACTCACCCTTTACAGATTTATAAACATTAATGAGGTCACCCCTCAGTCTCCTCTTCTCCAAACTAAAGAGACCCAGCTCCCTCAGCCTTTCCTCATAAGGGAGATGCTCCACTCCCTTCATCATCTTTGTTGCCCTGCGCTGGACTCTCTCCAGCAGTTCCCCGTCCTTCCTGAACTGAGGGGCCCAGAACTGGACACAATATTCCAGATGAGGTCTCACCAGGGCAGAGTAGAGGGGAAGGAGAACCTCTCTCGACCTACTAACCACCCCCCTTCTAATACACCCCAGGATGCCATTGGCCTTCTTGGCCACAAGGGCACAGTGCTGGCTCATGGTCATCCTGCTGTCCACCAGGACCCCCAGGTCCCTTTCCCCTACACTGCTCTCTAACAGGTCATTCCCCAACCTATACTGGAACATGGGGTTGTTCCTGCCCAGATGCAAGACTCTGCACTTGCCCTTGTTATATTTCATTTATATTTATATATTTACTAAGTTTCTGCTGGCTTAGGAGTGGATTTATTTTTCTGGGCTACAAAGCTGCCACTAACTTCTATGGAGGATGGAATCCAAAGTCTGGTTCCTGGCAAATGGTACTCTGGTAGCTGGAGTTTCATTGGAAACCACTTGCTGGGTCATTGCTATGTGTGCACTGACTAATTTGCTCTAACGAATTAAAAAAAAAATACATTGAAAAATTAAAATTATTATAGTTGGATTTTCTTCAATAAGAGAACAAGCCATATTGTGTTGCTAATAATAAGGCAAGATAAAATACACAGTTCTGGGTCGTTTTCTCACATTTTAGTCACACTTTGAATCTGTTGCCTCACTCAAAAGCTTCACTAAAAAGATAATGTTCAAGGCATTGTTAGTTACAATGCATGTGTGGACAAATACAAACTATTTTTATAGAGACAAAGATAGATCTTTGCTGTTTTGATGTTGATTACCGGTTTCCACTGTAGTGTCCACTTGACCGTGACACTGTGCAGTGAGCCCTTGCTCTTCTGTTTCCTCTAAGGAGAGCAGCTTTTATGCCTCACTGCACCACCACCACCACCAACAGAAAGCGAAAGCTCTGCAAGCTTGTCTAAGCAGTGGGAGCTTCAGGACACTTTCTCTTTTCCTTTCTGACTGAGATTTTGCTCTCCTCAAAGTAAGAAGAGGCAGAAAATGGAGAATTTACGTGGGATGTTGGATATCTGCATCCGCCACCAGACCGTTCTGGGTTACAGCCTTGTGTCCCTGCTGACAGCTGCCAGCGAGCGCATCTTCTCGTCTGTGCTGTTCAGGTGTCCCTGCAGTTCTTGGAACATGCTGTACGGCTCCGTCTTCCTCCTAGTGCCTGCCCTCGTCCTCTTTCTGCTTGGCTTCATGGTGAATGCCAGGATGCGGCACCTGCTGACGGGAATCTGCCGTCGGAAGACGCGCTGCAGCTCCGGCCCCCGGGAAACCTGCGCCCGCTACTGCCCCGTGCTGCTGCAGGTGGCAGCCAGAGCTGCGGTGGCCCCTCTCACCTGGGTCGCGGTGGCCCTCTTCAGAGCCAGCTTCTACGAGTGCGCGGCCAGTGGGAACGGCCTCTTAAAGAACCTGGTGTGTAATGGGAAAGGAGGAGAAGAGTGCCAGGAGCTGCTGTTCCAAATACCCTGCAATGAGAAGTTATCAGAGAAGATACCGGCCGAGGTCCTCAGCCTTCAGGCACAGTCCCAGGTAAAGCCCCACTGCTCTTCACCCTTCTGGCTTCAGCCCTGGCTGCTCGATGTATGGTGGTGCCTGTAAACAGTCCTTCTCTTTCATGCTATATAATTACCAAAAAGTCATTAGCAAAAAACCCCACACACTAAAAGATAAGTAATAAGTGTATATTTGTGCTATTTTCTGGTTTTGCATGTTTGCCACTTACAAAACCCCTTTCAAAGCTGGGCGGGAAACCAGGCTAGAGACCAGGACTTTCCACAGCAAGTTTCCAACCTATTTAACTTAGACATGGTGCTAGTTCTTCTCTTTTTCCTCTGAATACTTCACATTTTTGTAAGTACGCATTAGCTGAGGGGAAGCTGAGGTCATGAAAAGAGAGGAAACTGATGTCTCTTTGCAAAAGAGAACTGGCAAGTGAAACAAATACGGACAGCTTATTTGACTATGAATCTCAACACTTGAACCTATTATTAATTTCACACTTGTATTCTAGAAGATTAGTTAAAATAACTATCTGTCTTGTTAAAGTGTTCTTGTGCTGAAAGAAAACAGCGGTCAAAAAACAGCATATGTGGGTGGATTTTTTTGCTTGGAGTGAAATGAAACCCCAAAATTTTGGCAGCACTCCAGTTTTGTTTCTATCTTTGTTTGTTTGTCATGTTAACTGCAGTAGAAAAATCAGATTTTATCAGTTTTCCTCAGGAAAATATGAAGGGTGGTCAATGGAGTGAAGTTTATAAGGTATTATAACACCTCAGATTTTTATAAATTCCTGTTTAGTACAAATGGTTATTAAAGCAAAAAGTGTTTACATTTGTTAAATATTTAGCATGCTGCTTCTTCAAGAGAAAGGCTGAAAACGGGCAAAATTTATACCATTGAATTCAGATAGGGTGAGAAAAGAGCAGAATCAAGGAAGACTGACTGCTACACATATTACAATGAAATCTAAAAGAAACAAACCTGTCAAACAAAACCAGAAAAAGTGTGAGAACATTTTTATTACTGACCATAGTTTTTAATATCTGATCTTCTTTCAAAAAAATAAGAACCGAAAAGAACCCAATCTCATTTTTCTTTAGCACTCAATGTTTTCCACTTGAAAAAAAATCAGCCTGAGGTGAAAGGGGATGCTGTGAGACCTCCTCTGCCTGGAGCTTCCAGCTAAGTACCACTGGGCGCTGGAGGGACCAGCATTCACTAGGACACCTGCTTTATGTGCAGCCTCTGAGACTTATCTAGGGATGTTAAAATCATATACAAAACAAGAATGAATTTCCATATTCAGTAGTCAAATCTGTGTCCTGCCTACGAAGCATACAAACACAACTTTTCCTGTGGTCTGTGGCACCTGGCTATTTTTTGCAGGCTCATACATCAGAGAGCGCAATTACTTTCCAAGAGCAGATAAAACACGGTCAGCAGGAGCTCTAATTTGCAGTGCCTGAGGAGGACAGGGTGATTCTGCACCCTGTGTACTATAAATCTGACCACAACTGCAGATACTGCCCATCAGTATCTTGCTTTGCAAGTTAAGCAAGCTGGATATAACTGAGGAAAGAACTTCACCATCTCTGTTTTTGGTATTCATCCTCAATTCAACAAGTTCGGGGGTGCAGAAGCTCTGTCAGGCTGGCTGAATTGTGTGCGTGGGATCTTCCCGCAGCGATCAGAGCGTTCCAGGCACTCCAGGGAGCCTTTACTTACAGTTTTCATGTGTGCTTCAATGTTAAGCTCTATACTCCTATGTGTGACCATGCAAACCCACTGTTAACCTCTCTATTTCTTTTCCAAGCTGTTAGGATGGCTTGTGATCACCGTCACAGTGACCCTGTATCTGATCACAACATGTGTCAGCCACTGTATGTCCCCAGTTAGCTATCTTCAGCTCAAATTCTGGAAAATTTACTCGAAAACGGAATGGGAGCTCTTTGAGACCAAGGCTAAAGAGCATGCAACCAGACTGGCAGAAATAAATACAAATTCCTTTTTTGAAGGCACTAACCAAGAACCGCCTGGGACTCCCAGCAATGAAGACTGGTGGAAGATTTCATCCTGCTATACCTTAAGCTCGCAAGAGCAGTATTACAGCATGCTACACAAGTATGTCAGTACAAACCAAGGCAGCAGTGCCAGATCCAGGGAGGGAGATCAGAATCCTCCTGTTTTAGGATTTGTGGATGAAACAAATGCAAGTGAATCAGGATTTTAATGAAACAAAACCTTTGCAACACTGGCAATCTTTTAACCCTACTGATATAAGAAGAGTCCTATTCTGTGTTCTTATTGAATTCTGCATGAATTGCATGTCAAAGCTAATAGTTGTAACCCTCAGCAGATTTGTTTTTAAATACACTTTATTACTGACGCTTAAGTACATTTAAATAAATACATCTGTCATGACGAGAGTGTTCATATATTGTTGTTCATGAAGAAGAGTCACATGTGTAAAATAATAAGCATCCACAAAGATGTCAGCACATTCTATGTCAAATTATTACCAAACACCTTAAGAGCATTTGGTGGCTGGAGTGACAATACCAAATCTTCATACCTGGCAGTATCAAAAAGACAAAAAGGAATTGAGGTTTCGATCAGAAATTCAACTTAGTTCATTAGCTCTCACTTGACACTATATCTTTCAGTGGAGTTTAGAGTGAGCTCTAGACTAAAACACTTACCTACAGTCTATTAGTTTCTCCAGGCAAAGGCTGTATCTTTTAAAATCTGGGAAGCAAGTAGCATTTTGGAGCTACCTGTGCATAACAAAGGAGTCAGCTTCAGCTGCTTGTCAGTTTGAATAGATGAGCAGAAAGACTCCAGCCATTTTAACCTTTATGTGCCCAGCAGCTTTAGGTAATAACAGCGAAACAAAAAACTTCCATGGTGGAGAATTTTATTTACCACTGCCTGATCTTGATCACCTTCTGCAGCAGGTCTTCTTAGTTAGCTCTATTGCTCATTTCCTGTAATTGTAAAGCTCTTTAATGGAAAAAAATAGGCATTTGAATGCTGCAGGGAAAACATGCCATCATTAAACTTCCTGTTTATATTTCATTTATGTTTTTTCTAAAAAATTCGTAATTACTTTGTTGGGGGGGTTGTTTGTTTTGTTGGTTTTGGTTTTGTTGGGTTTGTGTGTGTGTGTGTGTGTTTGGGTTTTTTTGGTTGATGGGTTTCGTTGGTTTTTTTGGTTTTGGTTTTGGTTGGGGGGAAGGGTTTGGGGTTTGGTTGGTTGGTTGGTTGGTTTTTATGTGTTTGTTTGGGTTTTTTTTTAATATAGAATACTACATATAGGGGTTTGTCCGTGGCATCAGTACCAAAGCTACACCTGGATGTTCCTGCCACGTACACTATTTTACTTGATCCAGTGAAACAAAGAAATAAACATAACAGCAGAGTCAATTATACTGTTAAGCAGCATTCTTTTATTGACAGTGCCGGGGAGCTCTGGGGATCATCCTCCATAAGTGCTCCAAAGACCGGATGCTCTTGCGTTGCTTGTATTCACATAATTATTACATATGCATTACAATTTTTGAAAATTTTAACATATAATACATCTATACTAAGAAATAATTGATGATGCTAGTTATAATTGTTTAGTTTCTTACTTACAATACATCTATTAATTATTAGTTAAATATAAACTAAGCACTCTGCTTCTAAACAATGTATCACTTAATCTTCTGTCTCCCTCTTGTCATGCAAAAGGATCTAAAACTTGAAAAATATTGCCTCATTTTGCAGGTGGTCAGAAAGCATTTATCATGTCAATTGGTTAATGATGGGTACGTCTTTTATAACTTAATCATAGTTTACATTAATTTGGCAGCTTCTCTTCACCAGAACAGAGCCTGAGTGCAAATTAGCACGTTCTGAGGGGTTAGGCTTATGCATAATATGGCAGTATAGGTGAACACTTATAGCACAGCTACATACTTAAGGACATTATAATCCCACAATCCATATTAGAAAATAATAATGTTCTTATCAAAGAACATCTAATTAAAAGAAACAAAGATGCCAGTTTTGAGTGAAGAATGATAAAGTTCATTTTTTCTCTGAAAAGCTTGTTTTAGAGAGCATTTTAAAGAGATGAGTCAGATTGATTGGTCCAGCTGTCCTTTCACTCCTCCCAGAAATCTCTTTCTAGACAGTGAACTCCAACTTGGAAACTATTCAGACAGACAGACAGGAATCCCATAAAGTTGTTTGTTACAGCCATTTTCCAAGGAGGAAGGAAAAGCCTATTTTAACTAGCTGAATATAGCAAGTTTGGAAGCTTCTTATTACAGACTGAAAATATAACACATAAAGGGAAAACAAGATTGAATTCTGTTTGTAGAAAAGAATTTTAAAAAGCATTCATTTTGTCACAGAGTCACTGACTTACTCAGTGCTCTTTTCTTTCCAAGATGCTTGATAATAGAATAACAAGTGTTCATTTTGTTACTTGCGCCTCCAGGAAGCACGGCTCAGTTAAAAATGTTCCATTTTACCTCTCGTCTTGAGGACTTTGTTTGTTCATTGACATCTAGAGAAAGATAAATCTACACTGGAATGTTGTAAATGGGAAGGAAACAATGTCCTGGCCCAGCTGCGATTAGTGCCAAAACATTTTTTGACACAGTGGGGCCAGGCTTCACCTTAGATATATAATAAAATAGACTGAAAGTCTCTAGGAACAAGCTATGTCTTATTTCCTGAAGAGAAGCTGCAGTAAAAACTCCCTCAGAATTCATGTTAATTCTTTCAGCTGTGTCTGGGTGGGTTTTGACACTTCCCACTCTTGGTCGCAACTGTCATGGTCTCATTACCAAAGCTGCTCGTTACCTCAGCTTTGCAGGGAAGACACAGAGCTGGCACGTCTAATTAAAATCAATGAGTAAAGGCTTCAAATGGGACTGCAATACATATCTTCAAGTTTGCTGGCAATGAGAGCAGTCCATTTTTCATAGATAGAGTGTCTTTCGGGGGAAGGAAAATATGTCTATGTATAAGGATAGAAGCAGGTTAGGCTTTGTTTGTTTGTTTGTTTGTTTATGCAGTCATGTTGGAATTTTGATTTCTCCTCACCTTTATGTAACACTCGTATCTTCTGTATGTAATTCCGTTTGTAACGAAAGAAATTTCAAGGAGAAGCTTCAGTACACTTGTGAGTGCTCTGTTAGCCAACTTCAAGCAAAGGGTCTGCACTAAAACAAAACACTGAGGAACACTTCTGTGAATATGTTGACAAGCGAAAACTTGTATGTGCCTAAGATAGCTAGTTTCAGCAACTAATGGTAATGTAGTGTGGGTCACTATTTTTTCTACTGTTTATCACTGTTTTTCTACCCAACATTTGTTTTCTCCATCTTTAGAAAACAATGGATAAGGTGACCCAGTGCAGGAAGCAAATACAAAAAACCTAACAGCAAAACGTGTGTGTGGAGCACATCCGCCCAGCACAGAGCTGAGCCGAGAGGAGTGATCACTGCAGGACCACAAGCAGGATATGACACAAGTATGAACTCGCACCCACCCTTGTCTGGCAGCCTCATGTCGCCTCTTGGCTCGATCTCTCTCCTGTGCTGCCTTGACTGGCTCAGGCATTTCTGCTCTATGTTCATTTGCACGGTGGAAAATTATCTTTCAAAACTTACCATGTCCAAGTAGAAGTAACTATTTCCTTGGGCTGTTTATTCTGAAATACTGAAACCTAAAGGAACAGCTTTGATGTCATACATGGGGCATCACTGCAAGTGTTTGGCACAGAAGGAGGGGGAGGAAGCCTTGGCCACATCAAAGCCAGGCTGGCAAAACTGCAACAGCCCCAGGATGATGCTAATGGTCCTTGCTGTAAAAATGTTGTAATATCCAGCCCTGACTTTGCTAGCTAATACCGGCAGGCAGAAACTCTTTAATAGGCCCTGAACACACAGCAGTCAGCCTATGAGTCTAATGCACCAGAGTTTTAATTAAGAGAATTGTATCTTGTGATGTAAGGACAGTATAGTATGTGTTATTCACTTTCAAGACAATAATAAAAAGAGAGGAATATTTGGTTGGTAGGATGTTGCTGAAAAAAGGAAAAGTGGCCATTGCCTTGTAAGGAACCTTTTTGTGGTCAGCCAAAGTCACCACATGTCCATTTCAGCCAGCTGGGCACCACCAGCAGAAACCCCACTGAGGGCTCCTGCACAGGCAATGAAATTAGGCAAACTCCCAAGACCCTTCACTCCTGAAAAAGGAAGAAAAAAAAATAAAAAGGAAACTTGTTACTTGTTGTAACATGTTATTACATGTTGTAACTCGTTATTTGTAGCACAGAACAGCATGTTCGGCTGAGCCCCAGGCTGAGTAATGAATAGCTTAGGTTTTGTTCTGTAGGAAGTTGTTCTCTTAAAGCCCCAATACACTGTACCACCACCGTGCAGCACTATTAAGACAAACAAAAAGAGAAAGATTACCAAGAGGATTGAACAGTTCTGGTGGGAGTGGACCGTGTTGTCCCCAAGGTAAGAGGTGCCCCTCACTTAGAAAGATTAAGAGGTAAATAGACTGAGGGAAAAATAGGAGATCAGAGTACAAATCACAGTGATAAAATCAGAGTGGGCTTCACTGAATTGAACTGAGGGTTTGTATTTCAGTTTAAAAGGGGTGCTTTGGAGAGAAGGTGGTGAGCTAGCTTTGTGGGTAGTGTACTGCACTAGGATTTGGGACCCAGGATTTTATCCCACCCTTCCCCAGATACCTTGTGTTACACCAAAGAACATTAAGCCTTTCCCATAATTAGGGTCTCTGTGGGGCTGCTATTTCCATACTTCCCAGTCACATTGTGGTAACAGAAGTTCACTGCCAAGTGGAAGATGTTCAACCGTTGGTGACAAAGGCTGAGTTAGAGCAAACACAAGAACCAGCAAACCAGTTGTGTGGCAATCTCTGAATTTTTATTCAAGTTTCCTTACGTGAACTACAGATCAACAGTGACTACACATTAAATACGCCATGCCTTGCTCAGTGTGGTCATAAGGTCAGCGCTCTTGAAGAGAAGATTGACACAAAAAGGCCCATAGCTTGAAGGAACACAAGCATGGCTGCGGTCGTCAGAGTGCGGCAGCCCGATGTACGCACGGGGCGTGCCAGCAAAACGGCATGTGGGGCCCAAAAGAGCTGTAAGGAACTGGCTCCTGCCATCAGTGAAACCACATCCCCCGCCCCGGTTTCAAAGGGAGCAGGATGTCTGGTGCGGAGGACAATGCATAGCAAACCATTGCACATCAGAACAGGCACCAGACAGCGAGACACTGCATGCAGCAATCACGGTGGATTAATTCATTACTCCTGACCACAAATAGCCAGGGAAACAAAGCACCTCTAAGCAACCAGGCTTTTAAACATTACCAACAACAAAATGGGAAAAGGTGATCACGCTTAGCTGAAAGCAGTTGGTGTCTGAATGAATATTTTGCATCCAGTGTGCACTAAATACCAAAAAAACCCCTCCATTGCGCTCAAGGGCATAGTTATGTGAGAAGGGAGGGCAGGCCATTCGATCTTTTATACTGATGTGTGTGCCATGACAATTAAGACGGCTCTCCCCCTGCTATGCCCCTCATGTTTGCTGCCCAGCTTTCTTCACCTTTCAAATCTGTGACTGGCGCAGCTCGCTCAGGGAAGCCATTTTTACCCTGCATGTCTTCTTCAGAAACAAAAGACGCAAAATATCCCTCACCAAGGGTTTCTCCCAGTATTTTTCTCATTTATTTCTTTTGTGCTTTCTGTCTTCAGCCTTCCTTAAAAATGTAATTCCTATTTCTGTCACAGCATCGCCCTTCAGCCTGTCCTGGAGGAAAGTAACTTCTGCTGCTAAGTGAACCTAGAAAGAATGAAGTCTGATCAGTTAAGCAAAGCAATGCCCAATTTTTCCCTCTCCTCCATTATAATCAGCTTTTTCTCTCTTACCACAAGGGGACCCCTCTTCTCAGGTTTCATGAGAAACAGATTTCTAGATTGTTTTTAAAATATCTTTCCCAACTAAGTTAATTAAAAGGAAGTTTATATACACTGGAATTTGTATAATCCATTACCCTTCATTCCAGTGCTTTGCTTTCTTCTGAGAACCAAAATTGTGTACTTGATAGTTTTGTGATCACAAAATTTCCTGGTCACATACTAATACTTATGATATAATACTTTTGTTAATTAGTCTTATATTAGATACTATAATTCTTAGACTGACGTACATACACGATACTTGTACAGCTTTTGTTTTCTTGAAATGTAAGATACATCACAAATTAGATACTGACATAAACATAAAGCGCCCAAAAGTTATCTTCCAGAAAACGCCACAGAAGTTCTACAACTCAGTGACTTTCAATTGATGCCATTAATATATTCTTTTGTAAAAGTCTTAAATTTAAGAACAAAATTTGGAGTGCCATCTGATACACTTCTGATGCTTCGGTTTTAACATTATATTCATCCACACTTTGTTCTCTCTTTCAGTAGGTGCTGCAGTAACCTGAGAATATTATTTACCTTCATGTATTTGGAGAGAATCAGGGATGGTTATTACTGGTTGTACCTATGCAGGCAAATGAGACAGGCTCAGGGAGCAGCGGAGGAGTCCAGCACGTCCTCCCGGCACTCCACAATCCCCGTTACCTGGTTCCCCAGCCCCCCATGGCTTTTGCACCTGAGTCAGCCACTGAAGAGCCAAGCAGGGACAGTGCGGAGGTGAGCCAGCCTGCGTGCTTCTCTACCTCAGGATCCAGGATCAGTCTGGCCCTCTTTTATTTAGATATAGACATTTAATCCAAAAGAGAGATTAAACACTACCAAATTTCCTTCATTTATCGGAGCAAGTGGCTTTGCTTTCCTGTGCCTCTGCATATTAAGATAGAATGAAGAAAACAGGTGTTCACTTCCTTACCATTTCCAAAGCACCTCGAATCACCCCACAGAGGAGGTTACAGTAGCAAAGTGATGCTCGTTCTGCTGGCAGCTCCTCCACAAAATCCACTAGTGGGTTTTTGTCCAGGATTAAGGAGAATTCATTTCCTGCGGCACTACTGCAGCTCACACTAGGGGTTACCCCAAGGTACATCTTGAAAGCAACCTGCAAAAGGATGAAACTGCTGCTTCAGCCTGTTGTGCGCAAACCAGAAGAGAAGCTTTATGATGCAGCATCCTATAGACCAGTTTTACCTTAGGAAAATAGGGGGAAGGGCCAGGAAGGCTGGAAATCAAACTACATTCGTCTCTTCTGTGATCAGCTTGAGCCAGAGACGCAAATCTGGAGCTATGTGATACTCCAGGAAGTGCAGCAGAAGGCTACTTATTCCCCCTTTGATGTTCCCAGATTTACAACCCCATATGAAGGAGTTTTACCATCATCTGTCTCCTTTCATCTGTGTCACCCTCCTCTGGGACCATTAGCATCTATATCAGGTCCTTCACTACACTGCTGGCAACTTTGATAATCACTGCTCAAGAACTCCTGCAACTGGTGAGGGTGTGCTCTCATTCTGATCTCCATCTGCAGTCATAAAAAAACCAACAATCCACCAAGAAGAAAATTGCCAAGACTGTAAATGTATTTGATTACACAGAGCATTGCTTGTTTTCCTTCTACTGCCGATGAATGTTACTGTAAATGAGCAACATCTGCTCTGCTAGCAGAGGGCTCCCCTGTGAGCATGTTTGTCCAGACAGTGACATCACAGCGTTATCTGGGCAGCGCGCAGGCAGCGGGCTGTGCTTCCTCTGCAGAGCTCTCCCCTGCTACACCGCTGCAGACTGCCGCGGCTGAAGATAAAAGTGTCTCAATTTTTACCTCTTTAGTGAGTATCAAACATGGATGGTTTCCAAACAATCCTGAAATTCTTTATGAACAAGAAAACTGCTTTAGGTTACAGTTTTATGGCACTGCTGACAATGGGAGGGGAACGCGTGTTTTCTCTTGTTGCTTTCCGATGCCCCTGCAGCAATGAAAACTTCAGGTACGGTTTGGTATTTCTCTTCTCCCCAGCTCTTGTTTTGCTAGTTATTGGGTATTTCTTGAACAGCAAGACCTGGAAACTCTTTACAGGCTGCTGGGTGAATCCCAGAAAAATTTTCCCCAGAGGTAATACATGCCATTTCTTTTACATCTTTGGACAAATCACCCTAAATGCTCTAGTAGCCCCAGTGATGTGGCTTTCTGTGGCTTTGCTCAATGGAACTTTTTACGAATGTGCCATGAGTGGCTTGGAAAATCCTGACTACTTACAGGCAGTTTGCCATGGGAAATCCGAGAAGTGCTTTGAAGAGCTACACAAGGTAGCCTGTGACAAAAGCTCCATGCCCTTTTCAGAGAGTGACGAACTGAAACGAACACTTCAAGCACAGTCCCAGGTAAGAAAAACAAATACAGAGCATTATGCAGTTTCTACTGCTGCTGTGATTTATCTGTGGAAGATCCTGATGTCAGAGGCTGAGACAAAACCATTGGTTTCACATAAACAAAGTTCTGGCATGATGCAGCCTTACAAAATACAATCAATCCATCTTTTAGTTCAGTTTGAGCTGTGCCACACTTCCTTCGGGGTCCCACTGCCAGCAGGATCAATAAGATCAGATAACTGAAAGCTTTCTTCCGGGATGAAGATTGCTCTAAAGAGAAAAAACTACTGGATTGTTTAGGAGGCTGAATTAACAGATGTCACCCCATTAAAGGAGCTTGTCCTATTAAAAAATCCATACCACAGTCTCCTATTTTTTATCATTATGATACTGTGATAAAATTTTAGGACATTAACAGTAGAAAAATATTGGAAAACAAGATTTGTGACAGATTTGTGGCTGCATACATAATGTGTTTCTGTTTGCATTCTTCATGTTCATGATGCCAGATGAGAGTATGTTTTTGTCCTGCTCAGAGGAAGGAACACTGAAATAAAAGAAGCAGAACATGCAAAGCTGAGATCGTATTACATTTTACTACATTCATGTGATACAGTTCTGCTCACTGCCTTGTAATGTAAATAAATTCAGAGTCAAAATATCAAAACAAAGAAAAAAGAAAAAGAAAAAAAAGGGTACAGAAAATTATTGAAAGATGATTGTCAGCAGGAAGGAAAAACACTCTGTGGAGGCAGCAAGTTTTTGTCAGACAATTGTGTCCATATGGAACCATTTCCTCCCCAAGAGCCAGTTTTATTTTCAAGTTAAGTCCTTCTACAAATAGGAGTGGAATGCAGACAAATCCTGCACTGCAGACAAAGCAATTTATTTGAGAGTTTTAGAAGGAAATAATAAATAGTGATTAAGACTATAAGTTGTATATATAGGAAACAGCGAAATACCAGTGACTCAGTTTATAGCATCAGAATACTGCAAGCTGCAAGAAAGTGAAAAGCTGCTAAAAAGAGCAGTTTCTCAAATATGCATAGAAATAATCAGTCAATACAAAGTAGAAAAGACTGCAAAGATACAAGAAAGTGAAGCAATTCTTCCATACCAGTCCCTAAGAATAATTATTTGTCAAGCTTCTCGGTTTCATGGGTTTCCCTGAGGAAACTTTCTATATTCCATCAGCTAAATATAGATTTTTATTGGCAGTTATATTTTTTTATATAAGTGCAAGGGTTCACATGAAGAAGGTTGCAGCTCTCCATATTATCACCACCAAAGCATGGGAAATCAGTCCCAGTTCATATGGGTCTCTGAAACCTAGAAGATTGGTTCCACACTGGAATTTGTTCCACTGTTTAAAAACAAGGGAGTTTTTTTGGTGTTTTTGTTTTGCTTTATTTTGCTTTTGTTTTGTCATTGTCGTTTGGGTTGTTGGTGGTGGTGGTGGTTGGTTGGTTGTGGTTTTGGTTTGTTTTGTCTTTTTTTACATATTTTTTTTTTCAAATGCTACACATTGCAGTGGAGTAGCTGGGTAAAACTATTGACTAGGTCAATGGCACAAGGCATTAAAAAAACATGTTCACACCTCTGTTCTCCTTAAAGCAGAACGTCCTACAATAACAATTTCAAGCACATTTTTCCACTCTGCCCTTACTCTAATCCTGGAAGTAGCTCTTTCCTTTAATATCTTCCTAACAGAATTTTGTCAAACTCTGAAGTTGCTACAAAAAACGTTGAATTATGCTGGAAAAGTGTATTACCACAAACCAATTTTTTTCTGAAAATACAGCAACCATTTCTAATCAGTGTGTAGATGAATTGGACTCTTTTCCAGTGCCAACACAGACCTGTCAATGCACAGGCTATTTCTTCTTTCTCATGCCCTCTCCTCCCAGCATTCTCACAGGATTGGGCAAGAAGATAAGTTTAAACAAGTTTTGGCATAAAGATGTTTTTCCACTACAAAGGGCTGATTCATCAAAGTCAAAAAAAGTCCACAAGAATAACTTACATTTCACTGAACCTCCTGGTAAAAATAAAATGGGGAAAGCTTTTTAAATTTAAGACTATATTTTATGTTCTTGTAAGCCAGTTAATGCTGAAACAGTTCTAGTTGTTGTTTCATATTTTAAAATTAAAAATAAGTCTGAAAACACCACATTGAAAAAAGGTTACAGTTTAAAAGGTTTATTGATCTGGGACAAAATTTACTTATACTTCTTCCTTTTGTAGTTCATCACAATTCAGAATTGTGTCTTAATCCAAATTTTTGCTGGGTAATTTTATTTAACTTTTTTAGAAGATAGAAAACCATCCAGCATCTAGTGATCATGATATTTTATTCTCCCTATGCACTTTTCCCTGTGTGTGACAGAATTCACTGAGCAATTCCAATACACTACACACCAGACTGTTATAGTTTTGCAATAAACTCTTAGCAATATCCTCTCTAAATTACCCAGACACTACCCCCGCTCTCAGGTCCACTCTCTTTTCTGTATAGCACTATTCAGTCACAATATTATTTGACTGATCACTTAGATCTCTCTTAGATTTTTCTTCATACACAGTCTTGTTGTTGAGGTCTGATTTAAGATCATCCATCCCCGAACCTGAATTGCTGTTGTGCTGGTCATGTCTTTTCAGCTGTTGTTATCTGAGTTCCCTTTGCTGTAAAACAGAAGGGGGAGGCAGCTAGACTCTGGTATGAGCTAAATTTTCTTGAGAGTCTTACCTTCCACTGGAGAAATCAAGCAGCTTTTGCTTTCCTAAGAGCCATCAAAATGAGCGCTATTGAGAAGCCTCAATCCTGATGTCTCCTGCTTCCCTTTGGTCCCTGTATGGACACTGCATTAACATCAATACCAGGCACTGAATGCAAATGGGGATGAGACACCTGCAGCAGGGTCTCCAGAGGAGCGGCGTGTCCTCCATACAAAGTGTGGTCACTCTGTCCGACACTCCTGATTTCAGTAGCACTTTCACTTGGGCCTTTTTAACCTGAAACTTATTTCTTTTGTTTTCCCAGATGTTAGGCTGGTGTGTGATAGTTACCACAGCTCTTCTCTCCCTGCTCACCACTTGCTGTGCCAGCTGCCAGTCGAAAGTCAGTCACCTGCAGCTGAAGTTCTGGAGGGTCTACGCGGAGAAGGAGAAGGAACAAATGGAGGAGATTTTCCAGTTGTATGCCACCAAGCTGAGCGAGCGAAACCTAAAGTGCTTTTTTGAGAACAAGGCACCAGAAGCAATTCCCCTGCCAGCTTTTCAGGCATGGGAAGACGCTTCCCAGCTCTATTCTTTCAGCAGTAGCAAACAGCATTATAGCACAATTCACAAGCTAGTTGAAGAAGGTCAGAAAGAAACCAATGAGGAAAGAGAGACAATGCTGGACTTTGTAGACAGAAAGGAAATACCATAGATCAAATATATTTTCAGCTTTTTTATATCTTGCTAATATGGCATACTTCTAGCTGGTTTCATCTCTATATTTTTTTCACAATAGACTCTTGATTCTTCATCATGTTCCCTCTCAGATACAAACTTGCTCCAAAAGGATGGAATGAAATTATTTCTGTACAACATGGAAAAGGCTGCAGTCGTCCATGGCGCCTAGACTTCATGCTCTATTAATGTTGCTGGCTTGGGATCAAGAGCTGACAGCAAAGAGAGATGAATAATGACTTCTGCAAGAGGGTTTTAACAATATCCTATGTAATGGGCGCTATAGTATGCTCATCCTATGTAAATCAAGAGACTATCATAAAGCAACATAATTTAAAAGGTGTGAATATAATAATAGAAGATGCGTGTGGCTTTCCAACAGCCCACAGAAAGGAAAGGTTTTACTTCAAGGTCATTTCCAGGCCATTGCAGGTACAGCATTGTCCCGAGGCACCAGCTGTCACTCAAGGCATCTCAGTGTCTTTGGACTCCTGTTGCACCCAGAATGCCATGGATGGTCACAGTGATCAGCCCTGGTCTTCTAGTCCCTGAGACATCTGCCTTGGACATGGGACAGTGACCTCCACTGACAGTGAGGTGGCAGGTGATTTTTTAGACCAGTCTTACAGCCAGAGGGTAGGGTACCAAGAACTTGAAATTACCAAATGGTTCAGCATTTTTGTGTTTTTGTTAAAAAATAACATGCTGTTTTGAAACATAATCAGTAGTTGTTAGTGCTTTGTTACAAAAATGAGAATGCATCACTGATATTTTGCCTTCATAGAGTACTTGGTATTATCTTCTCCCACTGAGAATTTCCCTTTGTATAGGCATAAAGCTCCTGTTTTGAGTAGGTTTTGAGCACTGGGTGCAGAGCTACATAATATTGTTTGTACTGGGCCTACGGCCAGTGTACAACAGAGGGCCTGGAAAGAAATTCCACATTTGAAAACAAGAAAATATTTTTGCAGCAGGCTGATTTTCACATTTCTGAATATCTTAGGAAACTTAGTGTCTGGAGCAAAAGTGACCAGTAGTCATCACAGGTGAGGCGACTGCACGATCAGTGATTCTGACAAGTGTGTTTCACCCCAGAGCCCTATGCTTTACCTCACCCACTTGGAATTCACATATGGCTCTCACATGGGGTATCCTGAGTCTTTGCAAATACTGTCTAAAAGGAGAACAAAGTTTCTGCCAAGTTTTTTTCCCTGGGGTGACTGGGCATGCTTTTATGCAGCATTTTACTGCCAGTCTCCCTGAGTCTGCAAAGAATCATATTTTTGCTCTGCTTGAGTCAGGCTCTTATCAACAAACCAAGGTACTCTACCCAACTTACTCAGACTCACTGTGCTTCTTCAGCAGAAAAAATCATCTACCTGCATCTACTGACCATTACTCTTTTTTAAAATAAAATCCAAGAGCTGATTCCAGTGTCTGCTTAGAATTTTCTCCATGTGTTTTGAAGAACTTATGTTCTTTAAGTAAATGTTTTAACATTTTTATCCCAGCTGACCCACTTTACAGCAGACTTAGAACATGTTACATACCTAAATGTACCTCCTGCAGTTAGCTGAAAGCACAGAAGCAACACTGCCAAAATTAAAGTCACAACAGCAGGCATGTCTGACACCATGTCTGGCACATACGCATTTTTCTCCCCGGGCTCCTCTCACGGTATAGCGACTATCTAATTCCAGGGTACACGTCCCTCATCTTTTGTCTGCTTTTCTCTACGAGAGATGCCCCAACACCTACTGCCCAGCCCCATTTCACCTCCTCCCTCCATGCAAGGGGAAAGGAGACACCACCTAACAAGATGTCCCCATGGCCTGGGCCCAACTTCCAAAAGCCATCTTTCCATCTCCTTCCTCACTGGTACCAGAGAAAACCAAAGTAAGTAAGGGTGCAAAGGGGAGGACACTAAGTACATTAATGAGGTGATCGAGGAATAGGCTCCACTGTGATATAAGAGCTGTGACATAGAGGCAAAAGCGTAGTTGGTTGAGGGAAAGAAGGGAGCACAGAATGATCCCACTTTGGGCTTTTTGGCACCCTTTTCTTCCTCAGCAGAAAGCTCAAAGCTCTGCCCCTGAGTAGCCAGGGCCATCTGAAACAGGAATGTTTCCCAGCTTTGGCCTTCTTCTCTATTGTAGAGGGGCAAAACTGAGGTGCATTTTCCTCTCCTCATCCTTGCTCTGCTTCATGCTCACAGGTAACTCATGCAGAGAGTGTCTGCACCTCCTAGAGCAGCTGCTGAACACTTAGTGTTGCAACATGTGCCTGGCAGGAGCCAGTCTCTTACCAACCCTCATTCCCAGGACTGTGTTACTCTGTGTTGTCTTATCAAAATGCCTGTGACTTAATATGATTGCCACGTGGATGCTGGAATACTTCTATAAAACCAGACAAAAATAAAAGCCAGTTTGACCTGATGTTATCAACTGGAATCTGGTTTTGACAAATTCAACCCTCTCCCTCAAGCAGCTATTGCAAAAGCTGCTTTGATCAACATCGTCCCTGAATTAAAGTTCAGCAGCTACCATGGCAGCTCAGAAAGAACCAAAGATTATTGTCAACACTGCCCAAAACAAAACCAAACAAGCAAAAATAATCAAACAGCAGAATCAATGTTTTCTCTTGGAAAATTTAGATTTTGCATTAACTCTGATGTCCATCAAAATATGAGTGCACAAATAAAAAGGAAACTTCTGTGCAATTCTAAGTGCTTTATCCCTCAGTTTACTGTTTCTTCTCCTCTGTGAGAACACAACTTTCTCATTTAAATTATCTTAACTCTTTTTCTGCCACATATCTGCTCAGTCAGACTTCAAGTCTTTGTTAGAAGAACAAAAACTAGTTAACCATGCTAGGCCCTCATATGCTTTCAATTTCGTTGCAGCTGTACTTTGCATTATGGTGTGACAAATCTGTCCAAACTCTATTGTTAACATTTCCTGTGTAAAAGAGAACTTGCACGGAAAGTATGAAAAAACAGTAGCTAATTTGCAATGGAGCACCAAATGAAGGCAAAATTGCAAAGCTATAAAGTGAAAATTGTGAAAAACTCTCAGCAGAAAAAAACAATTTAAGTGCATAGATAAATAATTCAATTAATAGACATAAACATTTTAAAAACTAGTCCATGACTAGATAGAAACTCCTGTAAAACTACCATAAACAACTTCTCAGAAGGTAAAACAAAGATATTTTCGATCTCTCTTTGTGACTCCACAGGACAGAGAAGTAAAACAAATGAGCAGTTTTGAAAGTTGCATCCATAATTCTGTATCATTCCTATCTATATGAAACGGAAGGAGAAAGAACATCTGTTGAGACGTGCACATAGGCTCACCATCAAAATGACACCCATGTAAAGCAAAATCTCTCTTTTGAAAATGTTACTTGCAACTTTATGGGATTATATGTTGTTTAATGACAAGAAATCCATGCAGTCAGAATTAAAAATGTACCACTGCCCTTTTAAAAAGTCTCAACCAGCATTCCATCTTTCTCAAGCAGTAAGAATAAAATTCATTAACATTTTGATGGTGCTCAAATACAGTCCAGACTTACTGAAATATTTAGGAGGCCACTAACTTATCAGTCCCTTTATATACTACTGGGGACTTTTGACTACAAAAACTTGTATGCATAAGAAATGTTGCAAAGTAAGTGATAATACAGGCTTAAAAATATTGAAAATATAATTTCAAATGACATAATAACAAGATTAATGAAGGACCAGAATTAGTTTGCTTAGAAGAGGAAAGGCAGGCAAAATAACATTTTTGCTAGCATACTTTTCATTCTTAGTACTTTTCCACAGCCAGTGTTTGGGAAGAGGAAGATACTTTAGAGGTCTTGCCATCTGTTGCTGATTCCGTGTACTCACAAATTTTTCTTTACTCTTTACAGCACAGCACTTCATTTTTCAGTTTACTGCCTACCACTCAGCACAGCAACCTGCTGTCTGCATTTCCCTCTTACTGTTGAGATCTGAAAAGCAACATTTAACAGCTTCATAAATTCTGCCAGCTTCTGTCAGACTTTCAAACTGGCCTTATGTCAATATATAGGGATCTTGCGTGGCATGACCTCCCATGGGAAGGGGAATCACATCTCTTGTCTTACACCTCTGCTTGGAGGTGACATGGTGGGATTGCCCCAACTGTGTTGGTCCTCAAGGGCCTCTCTACAAGCAGCTGCAGAGACATAAATTTGCTGCACTCATGGGGTACTGAGCTTCCACAATAAAGCACATCTCTCCAGCCACCTTTTTTCAGCATGGGACACATCCGTAGGCACAGCACTCTATTAAGACAGATATGGAACCCATAAGCCAGCTCACTGTGGAGCACAGGGTATGGCCTGGCTGCTTCCACCTGTAGCACACAGACAGCTCCTGGGGCATGGTGGCATTGTGCTGCAGAAGGTAACTGTTCTAGGATTAGATCTAAAACCAGAAGCTTTTTACTTTTCGAATCTCCTTCAATCAGATCAATGATGTCAAGGTCTTGTGAGGAGGAATTGAAGGAAAAATTCGATATTATAGGGTTAAAGAGCAAAATTATCACTTGTTTCAAAAGCAATCCCCAGTTAGACCCAAATGCTGAACCCAGTCTTGGACACTACTTCTTCAACTGAGTTTTGTTCTTAATATCATTTCTCATTTGGTTTCCATTTTCTTACCCAAATTTGCCAGTAAGCAGAAAGTCTACTTTTACATGACCTATTTTTTTTTATTCTATCTCGACAAAGCCACAGCACAAACATGAGAAGTCAGTGAGCACCATGGGAACTCAGTGTAGAAGGACTCATTTTGGCTCATCATCAAAACTTGTTGGCCCTTTTCCAGTCCAGTATAAGCTCTCAGTAAATCCCAGGCTTTGCAGTCTGAACCAGTGGTTGAAGTTTCAAGCTCTCAGTCACTGCCTTAGGTGCGTCTTTGCTCTGGTATTTATTTCTTAATATGGGAAACTGGCTTAGTACTCCCCATTTCATGTTTTTTGATTTGCTTCATCTCTTTCCATTTCCACAGGGAATGCCCACAGCCTGATCACAGGACTTCTTTGCTTTCCGCAGGACTGCAGGATAACAGCTATGTTTACAGGATGTTTGGCTCTATTTGAACTGCTTAACTGCCTTAATTCCTTTAACTTTTAACTGGTTTTACTCTACACACTCATCCTCAGATTTCTACCTCAGAAGAGTTAATGTATTTAAGTATTTAAGCACTTTCTCCTGGCTGAGAACACTTCTGCTGAAGAGTTAAAGAGATCATGTAAACAGCTATGTAATTCTGAACCGACAATGTTAACAGCGTATTTACAGTTACTTGCAGAGTCATTTTACATGTTTTGTTGGTACGTGCCTCAGACAAAAGTGCTTGAAGACTATTTTAAAATGTTTTGCCAAAGAAATGTGAAAATGTTTTCCATATCATGTTTTGCCTCAGAAAGGTTATACTCCTACTTCAGAACTCCTCTTTTCGTTTGCTAAAAATGGCCTTTTCAAGAGACTGTGTGCTTTAAAGTTTGTTCCAATTTTTCCAAGTAATTTTTTTTCTCTCAGTAAGTCCTTTTGAAGTACAACCTGAAGAGATATAGTCTATTTTTCCTTACTTTGATGGTTAATTTCTCACTGTATTTTGTTGTTGAATCTCCTGTACTTAAGAAAGATGGTTCAACTGTACTAAAGCATTTGTAAATAAAGGAACCATGAGGAACACAATCCAGAAAACCCAATACTGGGCATATATGTGAAAATCCAGAGAAAATAAAGTACAAATACCACCTGAAGAAGAATACAACAAAAACATGATTTTGCAGCCTGGTATGAGGTATCTCTCTTTTAATGAGACAGTGTATTTTAACAGAGAGGTTGAAATGGTGCTTGTCTCATGGTTTTCATTTGGCTGCTCTCATTGTCTCCAATAGATTCTGTACACCAGTTCAGCTCCTCCAAAGGAGGAGCTTTGTTATACATCATCCTGATTTGAGACTCCAAAATATACTTCAGGAAGAAATTAGCTTCCACTCTTTTATGAGCTAACGGGATTTGGCTGACTTTTAGTTATGTCACCTGCTTCTGCTTCAAACTTCGGCAGATCACGGTGCATGCATGTGTTGTACGCATGTGCATTTTATAGCCCTACCAGCAACAGCACTGGCAAAGGGGTCCTTTCTCTGTTTCTGTGACAGCCGTCAGTTCCTCTATGACAAACATTTTGGACTTCTGTCCCTCCATTTCAGTCAGATGTAATGTAGGTATTCCTGATATGGTTAATATGAAAGATCACACATCACCTGATATACTTTGAAGATACTCTTGTATAACCAGCATATATTGGTGCCTTAGTTTACTGTACAGAAAGCCTTCTGTATCCCAGTTATGCAGTCAAAGGTTAAACTTAATGCTCACATTTAGCTGATGCTGTTGGTAATTCTCAAGCAATCAAAAAGGATGCCAGGTATATTTTTGTCTCATAAAATGAACTAATGGAAACGAATCTCAGTTAAAGTAACTGATGCCCTGATGTCTCCTCTTAAAACAAACGACTACCTAGCAAACAGTTCTTTGTTATGAAGTGTGGTTAATTTTTGCCATTGGGAAAAGCCAGGCATATCTTCAATGGCAACACTTCATATCTGAAAATCATAGAGGTTAAAAGGGATCATTCACAATGACCTGAGTGGGCATTAGTCTGAGCTGACTCAATATCCAGGAACTACCACCTCCTATACAGTGAATCAGCAGTCTAAAGGGGCTAGATGTCCTATGGATTTATTTGAGCTTCCCCAGGAAATCTGACTTGCCCATGGGCACAAGAAAACGTCTTCATAAATCTATGTATCATCATTAAATTTCCTCCTAGATCTTTCTTGTCTGACAGTAGTGTGAAAGACTACTCAATAACACAAAAATTTCCATCAAAGACAGCAAAAGTACCCACTCTGATTTTATCTTTTTGATTTTATTATTAGATTTGTGGGTAGTGAGGAAAATGTTTCTCCCTCTTTTTACTTTCTTGCAGTTCTTCTCTGCTAGCATTGAGCCTTCCTTTTTCAGAAAATTGTACAGCTTATTCCTAACACTACCATTTTAAGTCTAAGAAACATCTAAGATAATTATGGAGATTCAGATGGCAAGAATAAGAATATAAAAGTTTAACATATGTATGAGATGTTTAAGCCTTATGCTCAGAGAAAATTAAAAAGTGAGGTAATGTATTATTAGAATTTTGTTAAAACTGGATCATTTTTTGCTGTTCGCCGCATCCTCTGGCAACGGTAGACAAAATCAGCCTAAGCCACAGAAAACAAAGAGAAACTTTTTAATTCTTCTAATGGCAAAATGCCTCATAGGCTACTAGGAATAGAAGAATTTTAATCTGAGCTTAGCAACAGACTTAAAGGTCAGTTTAGGTCAAGGGTTGGCAGCCCCTCACAAGTGGTGTCCCATTTTGTCCCAACTCTGATATAAAACTAATACCCATGTGAACCAGTTCTGTGATTCTGATGACCTTTTGTGGTAAACTTACCACCGTGGGTTTATCAAGACCATCTGCAAAATTCTTATCTCACTAAACATCACATTTTTTGTGTTCTGTTCACTGTTTTTTCTGTTTGTTTGGTTTGTTTTTTTCCCAGCCTGATGTAGCAGCATGCTACAGAGGTAGAAACTGATGTCTCCTCTCAAAGCCAAGCTCTGTGAGTTACTAGTTGATATGAAGTTGTAGATAAGGAAAATGCTGTATTTCACCCAATGGAAGCATGGGTGTGATCGTGGAGATGAGTGTTTTTTAATAAGACAACCGTGATATAGCAGAAAACGTACATAACTCTTCTGGAGCAAACTGATAGAGGAGAAGGGAAAAGCTAAGACCATTGAAGCTGATGAAGCTCTAGAGAATGTAAATCTTATTTACCTGTGCAATCATGTCTGCGGTTTCAGAATAACTGCGGCACTTTTTCACAGCTGAACGAGCTAAAAAGTCATCAATCAGCCTTATGCCAATGCCGTATCCCCTAAGGAGAAAATAAAGAAAGTTAACATTCAAAACGGGGAACTTCTTTCCACCTACCATCTCCCTAATCTGTCTCTTGTGCTTTCTCAGAAAAATAGCTGGATGTACCTAAATGAATGGCTTAGACGACAACAGATTTTCCTGGTCTAGATTATTCTTTCTACCACATTTTGCAGCATGGTGGGATTGCTGTTCATGTAGTCATTTAAGGAACCATATTCCTTTAAGCATGATACTCCTGACAAGGATGACATGAATGTTGTTTGTATACATATTGTCTACACATACATTATTTTTACATACATAAATAAATAGTAGATGTTAGATATATGAGTATAATACATAAATTATATACAAATAATACACCTGATTAATGCTGCTTTGGTATGGAGTTCAGCAAATTCTGAGCATCCTCATTGCAGCATTTAGGTGCCAGGAAACCTCACGGGAAGTGGACTCCCACCTGATCTCCTTCACTTTATCCCCTTATCTCTTCACCTCATTTTTCACTCTTCCTCCACAATTCTGTCTTTTTCTTTTTTCTAATGTGTTCTCTCGTTTTATCTACTAGTTGCAGAAAGAACCCAAAGGTTGCCAGTTAATATACAGTTTCAGTACAACACCACCTTCATTTTGTATTTAAAACATTCAGAGATCTCATTCAGAGAAATGAAATTTAAAAGTATGGAAGTTAATGGAATTATTTATAAAACAAATATTCATTCCTAGCTCTCACACATTAACAAACACCAGTAACTACATAGCAAAATAGCTATGTGTCCAAGCATTTTTTGAAAAAGGGAAAGAGATTGGCACAAATGTTGTGAGCTTATCTCAGAAATGTTTTTAGGGAATGTTTTTCTTTCCATTTATGTGGATGTTGGCAGCCTCTGCCTGTTCATCAGAAGCCCTGCACCCTCAGTGAAGCAGCCTGAATTTGATGGAGTTTCTTACTGATTTTGTACCACATCTTTCACAAGAAGCCAAAAAGTGATCTGATGTCTAATGTGATGACAAGACCAAAAAGTGTTTTTGGCAGTATGAAGTCTAAAATTACAGTATGACATGCATCAGAAAACAATGAAATATTTAGTTATGTATTTATCAATATCAATAACGGTAAATGTCATCGGCAGTTAACAAGGTATGTGTTGGTGATGTACAAGACTACTTAGATCCTTTTCAACTTTTATGCCTTTGATTTGAAAGTGAAATGAATAATAAATTAACAAGCAGGTATTTGGCAACTGTACAGCAAAACACACCCTTATCACTATGGATTATATATGTATATATAGAGATAGGGCTAAGAATACTGCCCCCAGGTGTCACAGGTTTGCTAATCTATAAGGTTTCTTCCTCAAGATGGGCTGTTTTCACCTTCACAGAAGATAGCCATATTGCTTTAATGAAACCTGCCATTATTTTATCAAGTCTTTATCAAGACAAAAACATTTTATAGAAACAGCTATAATAATAAAAAACGCGAGCAGCAAGATATGTCTCAACATCTTCCAAAACTACCCTTCAATAATTTCTACCACAGCATCCTAAAGAAGTCTGTGTATTTCTGAAATGTATGATTTTCATCAGAGCTGAATGAGAGATGAATATAAAACAAGTATCTGAGGTATGCCCCTTCTTAGTCCACGAATAAATTACTTTCCTTTTTTCCAATCAATGTTTTTTTTTACTCACTTCCATTGATAGCTATTGGACTATAGCTTATTTGCAAAGTTTTAGATTAATAGCAAAGTGGTCAGGTATTCTGTCCACTGTGGTTGTTGTAAATTCATTTTGCATGTTGATTTTTCCTGAAAACACAAGCCTTACTCTTCTTCCAAAGATCTTAGTATATCTTCTTGTTAAGCAGCTCAATAGTTGTTTCTTGCTGATTTTCTGTGATATGATTATTTATGTTGTGATAATGCCGCATCGACAGTGAACACAGAAATGCACGTTAACTACCTGTGAGAAGCAAAAAGCTTGTCTAGTTTGAGATAACATGGGTATGAAGAAATAGGAGAGTAAACATGAAAGGTTGAAATTGAATACGTGGATATAGGAGATGAAATATATATATTATTAATTAGCATAACAAAGGATCAACAAGGAACAAGTGTAAGCTATCTTAATTCACAAATTAGTGTTATTTCTGTTGACAGAATATTGAACTTTATTCCCATGATCTCTGTTATCCTAGACAGAGTGCTGGAACTCATGAGATAATAGACATAAAGCTGAAAGGTAAGATACAGGTGGTCAAATAGCATTATCAATGAAGCTGAACATTTAAAGCAGCACTTACATTCTATCTAAACAGGTGTTGACATCTTCATCTTTTTCATAGTCCTTGCACAGCTGGGCTACCAAAGCCCCATAGGTGAGTACAAAAAGTTCTCTGCTCTGTCAGAAAAGGTGGAAATAAAAAATGATGCAACTAGAATCAAACTTTTCCATGCTTTTGAGCTGCTACTGTTACTGCAAGCAAAAAATAACATTTACATTAATAAAGAAACTTTTGTCCTTGGATGTGTAATCACTGAAATTCACAATTCAAGTGTGACAGAGCCTGACTTGATCATCACTTGAGTCTCTGCACAGGGATTTTGCTTGTAAGAAATACTATTTCTTGGGATACAACTACTTCCATCAGGTACATTGATGCATCCTTTAACGATACATATGTTTGTTGGATTGATAAGCACTGTCAAATGTCATCCAAGATTAATAACAAGCATTTAGTTGCAGAAAGAATAATTGAGGCAATGTGCATACATGATCGTATTTAGCAGGAGTAGCGGCTGGCCTTTGGAGGAGAAATTAGGTTAACTCTCACTAAACTTCTTGGCCAGGAATTAATTAAAGGAAGTGCTACAGGGCTGTGGCATGTGGGCAGACTAGAGGTGCTTTTTGTTTATAGCCTGTGGAAAAGTAATACTAAATGCCAATGAAAACAATAGAACAAATCACACAAGGAATGGAAGAACAGCTTGGTGGAAAGACTTCTTCCTGCCCCCTTTGCATCAAAAGCTTGGCATTTAATCAGTGTTCCCATTTTAAACAAATCACTGTTCAAAATCTTAAGTAATGTGGAAACATTTCCTATACTCACCTTGGTGATAACTCCTGTTTACGATAATGTTGAACACTTTGCCACATTCTCATTAACAAGTTTTTAATAGAGTAAATGGATGTCATATAGGCTCTATATTGTTCTAGCCTCAGCAAAAAGTCTACATTGTAACAAGACAAATAACTTAGAGAAACTTAAGCATACTACATCAACATAATCGTATTTATCAGACACTCTTGCAATCTGTTGGATTATTTTTATCCATAAACTTATGTATATTAATTTTAATTATATTATGTTATTCTATTTCTTTTTCAGTGGAGACCTCTGTCCCCTTTTCAGAAATTGACACAACATTGTCTTAAAGCCTTCTGGAACTTCTCCACTGCCCCAACTCCTACAAAAAATCAGCACTTAACCATCCAGAGAGACGTAAGGCTCTAAGTTCCTGAAGCAAGATTTATGTGGAATTGAACCAAGCAAACACAGAACAGAGATGTCCTTCTCTCTGTGTTCCATTTAATGAGTATCTAGCCACAGAGGCACATAAACTTACCTGGCATTCCTATTTCTGACCATAAATCTCTCCAAGCATTTAAACCTCTGCTTCTGAACAGATTTCAGTCTCAGAAACTTTGTGCCCATCTTTTCTAAACCTGTTCAGAATCTCAGCACTAGGAATAAAGTAAAAACATGCAGCTATGTGCCCAGTGAGAGAGACAGTTACTTTGGGTTTGTTACCAGTCTCCTGTTCATACAGCTGTCTATTTTCTCTTTTCCTTACTAGCAACTTCCTCTCTCTTCAGTTTGTTATACTTATGTACACACAGATACATGTGTGTAGTTTTAGATGCAAACATACCCTCTTCAGGACGCAACACTATCATTCGGGTTTTAAACCACTGTGGCCGTTCTTCTGCAATATGGCACTTTGGTTTTTTGGACTTGTAAAATATTCCTAAATAGTTAGAAATTTTCAACCACAGGCAGAGATTCTGAGGAAACTTCTTATCTCAATTTTTTATATTTAGACACACCACTGCCAGAGAACAATACGGAGAATAACTGGTATATTTAATGATACAAAATACTGCTTTCTATGACCATGCAGTTTAAGAAGACCTCTTGGGAAAATCTTGCATGCAGTATATTTAAAACAGCTGCTGAAGCTTTAGGAGAATATTAACATGAAGTGCAGAAAAAGAAGGAAGCTTTGGTCTATATGACTTCTACTTGATAGAATTCTGTGGTATGTGATCAATGGTCAAAGTCAACATTCAAAGACAAGGCTTGCAGTTTTACCATTGTTTCCCCAAGAATCAGATTTTGGCCTTAAAGCCAGATGTTGAGATCCTGTGATGGTGCACTCCCTGCACGTAGAAAAATCACATTAAGAGGATGCAGAAGGACCCCTGCTCCTGCAACATCACCGCCAATAAAAGATGTGGTCTGCTAGGTAGGAGGCACACAGTGGGTACCAGGTATGCTGCAGTTCCAGATAAACCATCTCTAACTGTTCATGGGGTAGAGATGTGGCTGGCATAGCCTCTTCTCTCCAAAACAAGAACAGAGTTTTGGCCTCAAGGATTCACGTTGAGGTCAGAACTGTCTGAAAATCATTTTGTGTTATAGTCAAGGTAGCTGGAGAGATATGAAGGCTCCTAGAGCAAATCTCAGTATTACTGCTCAGAGTCAAACAGACTCCAAGTCCTACGGGCAAGCTTTTTATGTCACTGCTTAATATCTGGCAGCTTATTGGCAGCTCACAATGGGGTTCCACTGAAGCCATAAATGCTGCTACTGCCTCTGCTCTCATACTGGCTGACTCATTCCCATCCTTTTGGTATTTCAGGCTACTCAGAAATATAACTGTATAAAACACATCGATAAAATAATAGCTTATTCTTACTCTATGCACAATTTTAATTGCACATTACATAAGCATCTTACTATTTTGTGGTTCTCCTGCTTTCTTCCTGGTGGCCGAGACATGTTCCTTGTGTAACGCCTGATGTACTTGATTGTCAGTTTATGTCTCTTCTTCTTCAAGCAGAACAGTTTTCTCTCAATCACTGTATTTCCTCTTTCCCTTCCCTAAAGCGATCTCCTTTCTGCTCTTCTGCTTTTTGCATGAGATGTGTTTGCTGCAATCTGTAATGCTGCTGATGCCCCTCCTATTCCCTTGGGAGGAATTTGACTGGCAACAGATCTGCCCCTGTACACAACATAAATAACAGCTCCATCCATAATAATGATTTGTAATAAAATACTCAGCAAACAGCCATGGGAAGTCAAACCGGGCAGCCTCAAGAGATTCACAGGTGTTATGATTTTAGGGACAGTAAATTTGTTCTGTTGTCTATGTCACATTTTGTTGTTTCGAGACTTAACAAATTGTAAGATACTGCTGCATGAAGTAATTAAAAATTGATCATTTTCAACTAAAAAGTGCTATAGTCTTCTGTCAGCTCTGACTTCTTTAGGCTGGTGAGTTACTGTCTGCATAGGCAGGACCGGTATGGGTTACAAGACATTACCGGCACCATGTTTCTGCAAAGCTGGCAGGACAGATCTACAACACCCAGATTCCCAGAGGAATAAACTGTGTACCTGCTACAGCTGCCAGCTTGTGCAAATGGCACATTTGTTAACGATATTTCTGGTGGATATTATATCATTCTTAACCTGTCATAACCCCTTTTTGTAAACTTCCCTGCTATCAACGGCCGGGAAGGTTCAACTTACTTTATCTGTTTTCCCCTGAGGTAAATGTGGTCTATTCTGCTAGTTTAGGTTTGCAATAAATTTAGGGTATCATCACTAGTGAATTTAAAAGTGAATCGGGTAGCTGTCTTTCCTTATAGGACTTATCTCCACACATCTCCACTGAGTCCTCTCAGAAAAAGAAGTAAAAATACATGGCCTCATCTGAATGCCATGCTGTTATTAAATTTCAAGTACATAATAAATTACGTGCTAGAGTAAAGTTACAGGTATTTACTACTCCAGGTACACAGAAAGCAGCAGATGTGATTCATTTGGGATAAGGAGGATTAATGTACTTTTAAAATGGTAGTTTAAAGTTGTTACATAATTCAACAGCAAAAAAATAAGACAGATAAAAGGATTTTCAGCTTTTTCTGTGTAAACTCCAGTCATCCAAACAGCTTTCATTTTACAGAGAATGAGCTCATGTTGACAACTTTACAATACAATAAGCCTCTTCCATTTTTTTTTAGGCACTTTTCTGGCCCTATAAAATCTGACTCCATTTTATAAGTGAAACTATTGTAGGTATTTCCCATATCTAAATTTAAATAAATTATAAAAGCTAGACATTACAAATTCTCTAGATAGTTACTTGCATTTCTAAATTGAGTCTGAAATGGGTTTGTTTCTCAGACCATCTCCAACAGGCGACAAGCACCAAATGTCTCTCATTGCAAGAGTCATCCCACATTTTGTAAGGAAGTGTACTGCATTGCATTTTATAAAACAGCTCTAAAATATTATCATTAGCATAATTTAACTGCAGTTAAACCATCACAAAGCACTTAAGGCTGCCCATAAATGAGCACCATTTTATTTATCCAGTTCTAGATATAAGGATGAATTACTTCAGTCTGCATTATTAATATTACAATCACAAAGGAACACACTAGATCAGACAGTGCAATGTGTGGTAAGAACACATCAGCATTGTTTGGAAAATACGTGAAAACATGTATGGACGTAAATTCACAGATATGATGTATTAGGTAGAATGTACTACATTTTGAAAGGTTTGCACATGATTGAGAAAATGAAGCTGAAATGGTGTCTCCAAATAAAGCGGGGATTCAATGGCTCCACTGAGGGAAACAAGTCAATGGTGGACTTCATCCACATCTTCAGGAACAGAATAAAACCACCTTCTTAACTGTAATCTGACTTGCAGCCCTGTGAAAAGAGCAGAGGTTGGCACATATCTGGCACCCGTTTTAAACCTTAACATAGACTTCTCAGCGATAATCCAAGGCAAAGTTCCATCATGTTGTCAGAAGAGGATTTTAGCCTTCAGCCCCAGAAGGCTGGTCTTGCACATTGCTTGAGCATTAGACTACACCAGTTCTCTTAATTCTCATTAAACTGAAGAAAAAAATTCACAAAATATCTCCTAAAGTTCAAAATCAGGCATAAAAATGTGCACCAGCACCCCGTCTCTTATAGTTGACTGGCTATTATGGGAAAGCTGAAACCTGTAGAGCTAAGCACGTGATCTCTTTAGTAGTCTAGTCTAGTATCTAAGGATTCTCCCAGAGCAGAGTGCAATATAAAGGTCAATAATGAATTAGGTGTCAAAAGTCTTGAAAAAATACCTAAAAAAGTTATTTGAGCCAAATCAAGAATATACTTATCAAAGAAGACGCGTGTCCAAATTAGTACAATAGAGGATCAGGTTTTTGTTTGCTCTCCATCTCCAGCTCAGTAGACCTTGTGTTAAATATTTCACTCTCAGAAAATTGAACTCTTTCAAATTGCAAGAAGGTAGGTGATGGGGGTTTGAAGCTACATGAAAAAAATTACTTGAATACAGGTTTCCCACATCACAAATGAATGCTTTTACTCAAAGTTCAGTGTGGCTGCTGCTTTGGTCATGTTTCAGCATAAAGGAGCTATGCTGCTGCCAACTTGCCTGTAGACCTCTGCCTGGGAAGTGTTTCCAGAGTGACCTGCTGAAACTTCCTTGGTTAGGTTAGGTACCTCAGGAACTGTTTTCAAGAGGGTGTTTTTGGATTCAAGTGCCTACTTTCTGCTGAAACTCACTGCAGGCACCTAAAATCTCATGTAAATCTGCCCATAAAGCACAGCTGAATTCTGAAGCAAAAGATGTAAGCTAAAAGAACCATTAAGAGGATTCTTTCCCTTAACATAAAACTTACTGATGATTTCCAGTGCTTGTCCTGGTTAAGGAAAGGAACATGGGCAGTGCTCCCCTATCCTCCAACAGGAAATATGTCATGCAGGTATTTTCATAGCATGCTTTCTCACATGCACAGGCAAGCTTGACATTCATGCACATTATAACTCAAAATGCAGCTAGGGAAGGTACAGAACATCAGCCTTTTGACTGCTAACTCTGTGATGAAAACATCTCTGCAGGACCAGAGAGAGCACGGTTCAGTCTCCTCTTCCAAACTTTAGAGTAAGCAACCTTCAGATGGAAACCAGAACAATTTCCTCTTTCTCTCTACCTTTTCCTGGTCATTAGATAACAAAATCCCAATCTTTTTCTGATGCCATAAATATAAAAATCTTCTTTGTGCGGGAACTAAGTGCGACTGGTAGAACTATGGCAAGAAAGCTGCAGAATACAGCTTCTTCCCACTGCAGTCACATCATGTCACTAATAACAACTGAGCTCTTGGAAGAAAGAGGTGAGTTTTGACAAGATCAGGTGGAGACGGGAACTGAAACCATTCTCTCCCTTCTGCCATGGCTGCTTTATTTCAATAAAAAGCAAACAAGATAATACAAACCATTTGCTTGTATTTGGGGGGATAGGAAGGTATAATATGTCTTCCAATAACCATGTTTTAAAAGAAAACAACAAACCATTCTCAATTCTTCAAAAAATTCACTTGCTCTCGTAAGTGAGGCTCTTGGCAGTGAATTCAAGCTGACAGAGCTCTGCAAAACAGCACGCAAAACCATTGCTAAGGTTTGCCCATGTATCCCTTTTGCCTCAGACATCATCTATTAATATAAGCATCTCTTTGCCTCAGAGGCAAACTGGCTGTCACCTCAGGGAGTGGTATTTTGGATTGCATTCAGTCCTAACTCTTCCTGGGCATCAGATAAAGAGCCTAAATGTCTACCTCAGGACTCTGGGTTCCTCTGCAAAGGCAAGTACTTAAAGGTTTGATGTGCTGCCCAAGTTCTTAATTGGATCCAACCCTGTAATTTGTTCCATAATAGGATGAGCCAGCAGGATTATTTACAGCACAGCATGAAAGCAAATGCCAAGTAAGTGACAATGCAGCAGTACAAAGTTGTGGTATTGATTGGATAAATTGCCTCATTCAACAGCCTTAGGCTGACTATGAATATTTCAGTGTTGTACATCTCTTCAGTTTCACATCTAATGTGTTTCTTGAGTAAACAAGTGATGCTTAGGAAAGCCTTCCTCTCTTATAAACAAAATAAGACATGGGTGCCCTATGAAAACTCAGCAGCAATCAACTGGAGATTTTTAAATGAACTGAGGCATAATGGAAGACTCATACATAACACTTCTTCAAAATAATTATGTAATAGCCTGATGGGTCTATTCCACCCAATTTAAAGCAGGTAATTTTTTTCAAAATAGAATCCCACTAGTAAAAAAAAATAGTTATTGAAAATCCTGTGATACTGAAAGAAAATGAAGCTTCAAAATGGCAGTGTTCAGACAGCACTGGGATTTTGTTGTGCTACCACTCTTTTCAAACCAAGAACTTGACAACAGGTTCCAGAAAAGCTGTGGCAAAGGGCTGCTGAATGTTTCAGCAGGTTTCTCTATCACTTTCAATTTTCTGTAATGGGGTCACATAGTTTTGAAAGCCAACTACCAGCAAGGACCTCTTTCACAGACTGTGACCGGGGATGAGACAAGCAGACATCCACCCTGAGAGTGCACTGGAGGAACAAGGTCTTGCCTAGTAAACAGGCAAGACATGTATAACAGCTGCAAGAGTGTCTCTGCCATCCAGGAAGATACTATGGGGGCTAAAACTACTTTTTGAGCTGAACGTTATTATTAGCAACCCTCTCTGCAAGAGGAGAGAAGAGGCCGTGCAGTCAGACACTGTTATATCATGCAACCAAGTCTACGCATACTGGAGATAGCCATCCGTAATGGGAAGGCAATTTTCCTTACAGACTTTCTGGCTATTTTTTTTTCTGTTCTTCTTAAAAATGTTTATATTACAGGCAGAACTTCTCAGAACTTAAACACAAGTATTTGCATATTCAGATCAGTTTAGGGTATGCAATATGCAGAACTACTGGATAGTATGACCATAGACAAAGCGCGACCTGGAGAAAATCACCAGGAGTTAAACATTTATGTCTATCTCTGTCCATAAAATGGGACTGATGATACTTACAGAAAATCTTAAAACTTGTAGTCACAAACATGCTATATAAATGCCAGCTATTATCATAAGCACGTCTGAAGCTGGCTTGACATCGTGTGATTAGCAGATTACACATTACAAAAAAAAAACCTTCAGAAGGAAACATTCAACACTGTCAGGAAAAGAGACATGCTAGCTTCTTGCCACCTACAGGTGAAACACTAAAATCCTCATGGTCCAGCAGCTAACTACATCTCAGACTCCAGTATTTGGAGAGCAAATTGCCTCGGAACCAGAACGAACATTAAATACTAATAGCATTGGGATTCCAAACTTTGTGCAACCTATGGAATCTTTTCTGGTTTTATTTTAAAGTAGAAGCATTTTAAATTTTAAATACTTAGGTTTTTTTTTTATAATCGGTCCACCTGACAAGGCATTGTTTGCTTGTTTTTTCATGAAGAACAGCTGAAAGATCTCCTTTTTTCTTTTTTTTTCTTTTTTTTTTCTTCCCTAGTCCCACCACATGCTTCTGCTAATTACCATTGATTAGCAAACAGCTTGCCAATCAACCCTGACAAGGTTTGATAGCATTGTACGTCATCCAAAAGGTAGGGAGGATTTCAGACAATTAGCAAGGGGCTGGCAGAGCTCAAAATTGCTTAAAAGCTGAGATAAATTATTTAATCAATTAAAATACATGATTGGATGTCTGTAAGTACATTTAAAGCTAGCAAAGAAGCTTCTAGCTGTTATGGAGTAGAATCCAAAATTAGTTGGATGAGGAAGATTAGCAGAGGGGGGTTTTTTTTGTGCGTGTGTAATGTTTGGGGGTCTTTTTAAGATGTTGGGGTTTGTTCTATTCTAGTCTGCCATTAACATTAGTTAAACATAACTAAAAGCTAGTTTTGACTTATAACAAAAGCATCTAGTAAAGAGTAGGATCTAAAATGCCTTTCCCTCCGAAGTGGTTAACTTTTCTAAAAGGCAAAGAGGTTGTCATTGCTAATGCTGTAATTGCAATATTGACAATAGGTGGGCAGCAACTTTTTTCTTTTTTTACATTTAGCTGTCCCTGTCATGTTGGGCAGAACCTTATCTATGGGCTGGCTTTCCTTGGAGTTCCTGCACTGATTCTTCTGATTGTTGGCTATGCCCTGAATAACCAGACTTGGAGGCTGGTTACAGGCAAAAGGTCTCCTCTTCAGGAAGATGCTACACCAAACCGGTTACTGCAGTGCAGACTGATCTGCTTCGTGTTGTGCAGCATCACTGGGAGAGCCCTGGTTGCTCCAGTAACATGGCTAGCAGTCACCCTGATAAATGGCTCATATTACGTCTGTGCCATGAGTGAGTATGTCTCTGTGAATTATTATGGAACCAATCTAAATGTTACTGCTAGGGAACGCAGAGGGATATTGGCTGCATTTCCATGCAGACAGTTAGTTCCTCCAGAGCTGACCCGGGCAAGAGATGAAGTGATTCTCCTACTCCGATACCAGTCACAAGTGAGTAACTCATGTTCCTTCTGCTGCCTGTGAATCTAATGATCAGAGCTTGAGCTAATCCAGCAGGCAAAGTGTTAGGATAAAACAGGATCTTCTGCCTTGAGTGCCAAATCTCTGTGTGTTTTGAAGCCTGCTTTGTTCCTGTAAGTAGAACTGAACTTCAGGTATATAAACTACGGTGTCTGGTTGTCCTGTTTGTTACCTGCTACTGGAGGATATATTCTTCCTTATGTACTATCTCAAAGTGCTATCGAGTAAGACAAACAGAAACTCAAGATCCAGGGAGGCTATTAAGTTTCTTCATTCAAGCATACAAAACGTGACTAAAGGGCCTAGGCTGTGAGAGCTTCACATGAACCAAATTAAAGTCGTGGGTTTTGATCAGACATAATTCTAAAAGCTTAAGTATTGATAATAGGGGGAACATTAAGTTGTCACTTCAGAGAAAATTGGTTTTAAGCAGGCTGTAAACTAATATAGGCTAGGCATTAGATGGCTTCTCACAATAATAGCTGTGGAGGCAAAATCCTTAACAAATTATACAACAGAACTTAAACCTGACAGAAAGAAGCAACTTTACTACACAGCTACCTCCAGTAGGCAGGGACTGGGTTTAGCAACAGACCCCTACGAGGCTTATACCTTGTTAACCTTATCAGTGAGGAAAAGCAAGTAAAGCTCATCTTACAGATTTTTCTGATGCTCAGAAGTTACCACTGAGTATTTTCAGCTGTAACAGGTTTTTTTCTTTTCTTTTTCTTTGTAAGGTGGCTGGCTGGCTTCTGATTGCTGTGGTAGTCATCACTGTCTTCCTGTCTTACTGCCTGGCAAGCTGTTTCTCCCCACTCAGCTTTCTACATTTCAGATACTGGAGCAGCTATGTCCATAATGAGCAGGAGCTATTTGATGAAGCAACAGACCAACACTCCAGGCTCTATGCCATGCAGCATGTAAAGAAGTTCTTTGGCTTTGTCCCAGGGAGTGAAAATGTAAAGGAAATCCGTATCCCATCTCTCAGAGAGTGGCAAGCCATTTCTGGACTGGCCTTTCTAAAACGTGTGGATAAGGAGCACTATGACTACAGCCTCCTTCATGACTGGGCACTCAAGGAGTCTGTAGATAAAAAATACCTGAAGACTGATGAAGACCCTGTGATCAGAACACAGCCTTGAGGGTCCAGGCCCCCACCAACACCTTGCAGAAAAGCAGGAATATATCTAGCTCCACATCAGACCTGAGCTGCTCTGGAACTTTGTGATGTCTTATTACATTTATACATAAAGTATATGAGCAAGTACACCTTATTAATGTAGCTCTCTAGCACATGCTTACAGATGCCTTTTCTGATGGTGTCTGACTCCTGTGTGACATGTTGGTCTATGTGTACGTTAGGGTGGGCTGTTTCAAGCTGCAGCTCTCTGCTTTGTAATACTTCTGCTAAAAGGATGAGTATGTCCTGTGAGAGAAAGTTATTCCCAAATGCTTTTTCTTTCCTCCCATTAAAAAAAAACTTTAAAAATTAATAGCTAGACTTTGATTGGATTCTATGAGTTGGTGTGGTCTGTACAGAGCAAAAGCAGATAGCCAGCTCTGTCTTGGTGAACCCTAGCAGAAATGTCTCATTTCTCCTCTTCCACATCTTTCTTGTATTATGTGAATAAAATATACTGAGCTAACTACAAGCTCAGTCTGCGGCTACATTGGCATTGAAGAAACATATAGGGAAACTTCAGGAACAAAGGCTGGGTCTAGATACAGTGAAGAGAGAACTTTCAATTCTGGTAATGATGTTAAATGCCCACTGAGGGGCACAGGATGTAGGGGTGCAACATGTAGCAGTTGTATGAACAAACACTTCACATATGAAAAATCAAGTTCAAATGTATTCTGGCTGAAAGCAAGAGCAAGATCAGTCTCTTGTTCCTTTTAGATATACTTCAAAATCTCTCAGCTGTTGTGTGCTTGCCTACTGTATAAATAGCCTATCAGAATGGGAAATCTCACTCTGTACAGTATGGTTTGCTTTGCCTGTGAAAAACTCAGAATTGCTGTACTACTGTGCCCATAAATATTACTGATTAAAACATACTGAATTTAGTGAAAGAGGGCTTAATGATGTTTTTGTGTTAATTTGGTGTGGTATGAGCTGATGTTACTGCACCTCATCTCCTCTCTAACTCCCTGTGCAGATGTTTCAAAGGCTATGGGGGGAAAATGCATACCATAGTTTGTTCTAATACTTCCTGTATTGCTTTGCTATGTATACATGTACATGTGTGTGCTGCCGAACCACAATCTAGATTATAGGATCCTATCTGCTATTAATAAATGACCCCAGAGTGCTGAAGGAGAAAAACACAGTTATTTGGTACATTTTACTAGAAAATGCAGGAGCCAGAAGTTAAATTACAGATCTTGGCAAATGTTTAGTCTTGAAGATTTAAACTTCTAAAGAAAAGAAAGCACTTAGCAAATGTAAATGATTTAAGTGCTAAACAGTTGGAGAAGGATGCATATTTTATGTCACTAAACAAATTATTACAAATTCCCACATATTTATTTAACCTGAATCCTAAACTTTCAGGTATGTGGTGGGTGGACCCTGACTGAATGGCAGATGGCCACTAAAGCTGCTTGATCACTCCCCTCCTCAGCTGGACAGAGGAGGGAAAATATAACAAAAGGCTTGTGGGTAGAAATAAGAACAGGCAGCGATTACTCACTTAAAGTGAAAATTATTCTTTTTATGTCTGTGGTAAAAGTTTTCTGGAAACTCTGGGCTTGTAAAAGGCACCTGAGAGAAAAGTGCTGGCCATAAGCCAAGGAAACTGATGCACCTTCAAACTACTCTGTGTAGCAAGTACCCAGCAGAGTCCACTTTTGTGTAACCCTTACAGAATGATTGGGGTTGGAAGGGACCTCAAAAGATCATCTAGTCCAACCCACTTGCTAAAGCAGGTTCACCCAGAGCAGATCACACAGGAATGCATTCAGGTGGGGTTTGAATGTCTTCAGAGAAGGCGACTCCACAAGCTCTCTGGGCAGCCTGTTCCAGTGCTCTGTTCTTCTCACATTCAGATGGAGCCTCCTGTGCTTCGGTCTGTGCCTGTTGTCCCTCATCTTGTCTTTGGGCACCACTGAAAAGAGTCTGGTCCTATCCTCTTGACATCCACCCTTGAGATATTTATAAACATTGATGAGATCCCCACTCAGCCTTCTCTTCTCCAGGCTGAACAGACTCAGCTCTCTCAGTCTTTCCTCATAAGATGCTCCAGACCCCTAATCATCTTTGTAGCCCACTGCAGGACTTCCTCTAGTAATTCCTTGTCCTTCTTCAACTGGGGAGCCCAGAACTGGATGCAGTACTCCAGATGCAGCCTCACCAGGGCAGGTCTTAAATTAATCCTTACAGGTAACACCCAAGTATGGGACCTCCCAACATTGTTAGCCTTGAGGACTCCTGTTCTGCACTTACATAATGACATTGCTTATATGTTGTGACTTCTAAAATCGCTGTGAACATTTCCTGGAAAGTTAGTAAGTGCTTTTTAAGTCCACGCTGTACTACCAACTAATTTTTCCAGTTGTACCAAATGAACTTCCAATTTCAGTCTGAAATGGCATTCAGCTGCCTCCATGGCACCATTATGCTATGCCTAGAGCAACTGTTTTGAATGTTCTTCAGTTTGCTGATCCCTGTAAATATTCAATGAAAGGACAAGCGGTGGATATCGGCCTAACACCAACGCACTTTTTATAGTAACTCTAAAGCCTGCCTCTTCAGGTGGGAGTCCGCAGACCTTCAGAAATCCAAGCAGCAGCGCCTGACTGCGTCACCTCTTCCAAACGCTGCCACTCCCAGGAGGGGTGGGGAAGCCAGAGCAGGTGTGGTGCAGATGATGGCAACGGGACTTTTCTTGCACATCAGGTACACACCAAGTACATTCTGCCTACAGCATGGAACAACAAGCAGTAGCAGCACTAGAATTAACTAACCAGAGGGCACCGCCCTTGATCACTCTTTATGAAGGCAGCTGAAAATCAATCATAGAATGTCCTGAGTTGGAAGGGACCCACAAGGATCATCGAGTCCAACTCCTGTCCCTGCATATGACAACCCCACAGTTCACACCATGTGTCTGAGGGCGTTGTCCAGTCCCTTTTTGAACACCGTCAGGCTTGGGGCCAGGACACCTCCCTGGGGAGCCTGTTCCAGCGCTCCACCACCCTGTGGGGGAAGAACCTTTTCCTAATGTCCAACCTAAACCTCCCCTGGCGCATCTTCCTGACATTCCCTCGGGTTCTGTGGTCAGGCGAACTATTTGTACCCCACAACCGCTGTGTGCCCCAGGTGCGCGCGCCCAGCACGCCGCCACCGCCGCCACGCGCCTCAACTGACGGGGCGCGAGAAAGCGCTCGCGCGACTCGTCCAGCCCACGCCGCACAACCGCCCGCCCCTCCAGCCCAAAAGCATCCACCGCCGATCTAGGGCGCTAGGCATGTCTAGCTGATGCCGGAGGGGAGCGCGCATGCGCGGGCCGGCGCGGGTCGCTTCGCGGTGCAGGCGGCCCATGGCCGGTGGCGGCGGCTGGCGACGATGACCGACTACAGCGAGGAGCAGTGCAACGAGCTGGAGGCCCTGGAGTCCATCTACCCGGACTCGTTCACGGGTGAGCCGCGGCGGGGCACGGCCGCGGGGAGCCGGCGTGAGGGAGCAGCGAGAGGCCCCGCCGGGCGCAGCCGCCCCCCGCACCGTGCCGGCCCGGGCGGCTCCTCGCTGTTAGCTGCGCGGGTTGGATGTTGTCCTTGATTTTCTCCAGGCGGGCCAACCAAGCGCTCCTGGACCTTCTGGCCGAGTGCGTGTGGGCCGGGGCCGCCGCGGGACAGCACCCGGCGTGGGCCCCGCTCCGGCGTCCCGGCCCGGGCTGGGCGGGGGGAAGGGGCCTCTTGGGAGAGACCTTTCGGAAGGTGCGGCCCTGGGTGGGAGTTGGGGAATCGGCTCGTGTGTGGGACGGTTTAACTTTCTGGTAACAGCCTCTCACAGCCGTGAAGCACGGCGTGGTTTGGGGTACTTAGAGATGCTGGTTCTTCTGAGGGCGCATTGTCGGTATCTGCCTTATCCCACCGCAGGCCTATGGTGGAACAAACGCAAGCTTTAATTCCAGGTGCAATACGTTATCTTGCTAGAACATTCATATGACGGACACGTTGGTTTGTCAGAACTTCGTGGCTTCCTAATTACTATCAAACAACTAAGAGTATCTTCCTCACTAGCTAATCCAACGTGATTTATGGTGCTTGGTATCCAGATAATTTTAACCGTGGAAAAAAAACTTTGGATTTTCTTTTTTCCTCCCGCACAGTATTTACTCTGTCCAAAGTCTCACAGTGTCTTACTTCGCAGTAACTTCATCATGCAGACATTTGCCCAGCACATTTGGCCATTGCTTTAATCTGAAAATCTTTTAGGTTCTTCAGCTTTATGTTAAAGGTATATGAATTGATCTCTGGTAGCTGGGGATGCTGAATCACTGATATGGAAGTGCTATACTTTTATATAGCCTCTCCTCTGATGCTTACTCTGAGTTACTGTTCCTTCATGTAATGCTCTTATGCCCAAGAGAAGAGGAAGGAAAAAAGACAGTAGTAGTAGTAGTACATTAGCAATTAGGCAAAAATAAATTAATACTGTGAGAGCATCTACACTAGATTGGACGTAGGTTATAACAGTGATACAGAGCAGTCCTTATTTGAGGTTATGGTCTGCAACCCACAGTTGTGCGGTGAGGTTTCTAGTCTGTGAAACTTTAGAACATAGGGCCTGCACCATGTATTCGTGTTTTGTTTTAGAAGCATTTGTTACGTTAAGCTGTCCTAAATATAGAAATAGGTGGAAATATACTGTAAAAACAGTCCAGGGTGAAGAGTGTACTTGTGGCTCATTACACATATCTAGCACAATAAAGCAAATTAGCTTTGGAAGCTTTCTGCACGCATTCAGTGTGGTAATGTAAGTCATTTGATGGTAGGTAGGTTTGCACTTTTTGGAAATTCGTTAATTGAAAAGTTGTTATGAATAGGGTAAAAAGGCCCTTAACGCCGTATCAAGAGCTTCCTTGCTTTGTTAGTCCTTGAGAAGTTCAGTTTTAATGAATGAAGTAGTAGTCTGATTTAAGAAGTCTTTTTTTTTTTTTTTTTTTTCTTTGAACAGTATTGTCGGAAAAGCCAACAACTTTCACAATCACTGTGACGTCTGAAGCAGGAGAAAATGATGAAAGTAAGTTGCTTGTGTCTTAAACATATAGGATGAGTTTCTGTGTAAGACTAATTCTGTCGTCAACAACTAGGTATACCTCCACTTAAGTCCTCTTAGGGTCCTGATCCAGCAAACTTTCCTCAGCAAATGTAATTCAGGTATTCTGGTTATCTGTGTTTTGTTTACAGAAATATTGCATTCTCTCACTAGGGCTACTTTCTGACACGCTGAATCTCAAATGCTTTGCAGTGTAGCTTCAAAGAGAATGGGTTGTCATCATCCCCATAGGAGCTTACAGCCATGTTGTGAGGTGATTTTTTTTTTTTTTTTTTTTTTTTCCCCCTAGCAACTGTATGTATAGCAGCCATATTGGGAGAGTTGAGTCTGTGTATTGCAAATATGCAGCCCTTAAGGAACAGTTCCAGAAGAAAGAGCTGGGTGACCCAAGTCCCTTTGTATTTGTTGAGCACCAATAGTTGCATGGGCTTGTTGTAAGCAAGCCTCGCTCTAAGTAAGTTTGAGAGCTGCTGTTCTGGGTTATTGTATCAGAAGAATGGAACTGCTGCTGTCTCCTTCACTTTTAAAGGAGCAAGTCCTGCTTGGAGCAGGTATCTGTGCTGAAGAGACTACGGGGATGCCAGAACTATGAGTCTGGAACTGAAGGAAGGGTTCTCCCTGCTATTGTGGCAGGATGCATGAAAGGAATTTGATTCTCTTTTGCCTTGTTTGCCTTATCGTAGCACTGGGTGACTTCAGATTGAGTGCATTCTCCTGAGGCAATTCTTCTTTCTTTATTATTTGCTTGTTATGGACATTATGTCCTTGTCATATGATTTGTATGGAGCCCTGGTACCCAACACAGAGGTTGATACTCCAGCCAGGCATGCAGAAATTTAAGGCATTAATATGTTGAGATTCTCTCTAGATCTGTTGTTAGGACTCTTCCTCATTTTGTTCAGTTTTTAGTGGGCTATGAGGGAAAAGAGAGTGCTGCTTCTGTGGTATGGTGAGTGCTAGAGGTTTTCCAGTCTTTCTAAAAACCTTTCAGACATTAATATCCTGTAATAGTTTATGCAAGTGTAAACATCATCTTCATTCCTCAAAACTTTTGCATTGTATTTAAATCTGTTTGTATAGTTTTAACATCTATGTGAAATGACTATTCCTTTAAGACAAGAATATTTTGTATTTTAAAATCTGTAGGATGCTGGTGCAATACAAAAATACACAATCAGAGTTTGTATATAAAGTTATCACCATAAGAATATGTGGGGTTTTTTATCTTGTAGCTGTCCATACAACCCTTAAATTTACCTATAGAGAAAAATATCCTGATGAAGCTCCACTGTATGAAGTTGTCTCACAGGAGAATCTTGATGAAAATGATGTCACGGACATAATAAAACTACTAGAACAACAGGTAAGGAAAATCAGATCTCTCAAATCAGCTTGATATCACTTCACACTTTAGCCAGAATTTCTCTCTCAACTTGGTTGTTTTCTGATGTATGTGCTACTGATTCAAAACATGTTTCATACCATAGGGACTAACGTCGAGGTTTTGTGAATGACATTATTGATGTAAATTATGATAATTAGGTAAAAATATAGGGCTAATTCAGTGTGTACTGGTACAGTAATGAAATGGAAGTGTTCTAGGGCTTCCCTTTTGTAGTTCTAGCTTAAGATGAATTTGTTGAACTATATGTAGTGTTTGTGGAAATCAGCCACTTTTGTTTGGAAAGATTTAAAAATGGTACATTGATTCTTTTTGATGACAACTATTTGGAGGGGAAATATCTCTTCAGTCTTTGGGATCAGTGAGAGTGCATTGGAAAGGAATGAGAAGGAAACACTTCAGTTTACTTCATATAACCTTCCTTCCATCAAATGATGTTTTTTTCCTGGGAAACTGTCCCACTTCAAAGGATCATGTGTTAATGGGAGTAAGGAGTAAACTATTTCAGGAGAAGAGAGCTTTTAAGTGACTGTTGTCTCTTAATATTTATGATATTCACATCTTGGAGTTGCATTCCTACTACAGGTTTTATTTTATTAATGAAAAAGCCTTCCAAATCTCCATAATATGTAGATAACCTGAACGCAGGTGTTCATCATTGGTGTTCTGCTGCACACCCATTTGGGGGTAACTTGAAATGGATTAACTGGCCAATTGACTTGAATTATCCAACGAGCTTTTGAGACTGGCGCAGAGTGCCTCAGCTGCGTTAGCTGCATTTGCACAGCACCCTGCTTTCTAAACATACTTTTTGCATTCAGCTGCTGAGGGTTTGAGGTTCTCTTTCTGTTTGAAGTTGGTTTCTTTGTGTTGTAGGCAGAAGAAAACTTAGGAATGGTAATGATCTTCACTCTAGTCTCAGCAGTACAGGAGAAACTAAATGAAATAGTGGATCAAATAAAAACACGAAGAGAAGAGGAAAAGAAACAGAAAGAAAAAGAAGCAGAAGAAGAAGAGAAAGTATGTACAATAATGATTTCAACTAAAAATTTCCTGCTTTTTTTAAATGCGTGGGTTTGATGTGGGAGCAATTCTTGGTTGCAGTAGGAGAGGAATATCTATCCCAAAGTTGATATAATTAAAACTTAAGGACTAGAAGATTCTTTAGTGCACTTAAGTGATTTTACCCCCCTTCCCCCCACCCTGCAATTTTCTAAAGCAGTTTTTTCAGAGGCACATTGCATCTTTGCAGTCCTTTCTAGTATTACTTCCTAAGGCAGGGCAGGGATTTTTCCCAAATGAAATCCAAGTTGCTGTAGCCAGTTATTTGCTTGAAGCGGCAAGAAGGGATGGGGAGGAAAAAAGGGCAGAATATGATGTGCTGCACACAGGCTGCATGGTCTGAGGAAGTCTCTCTTGGTAGTCTGAGTGGGTAGGGTGAAAGCAGTGGGATCAGTCTTGAAGGCTGGTTTGTCCTCCCTGGACGTGTCCTTTCTACCAGCCACTGTGGAACAGTTTTTCCATTCATGAAATGTGCTGTGAGAAGTCCGACTACTGAATCTTCACTTCCTTGCTCGGGAACAGCTAGCGGGTGGTGAGACTTAGAGGATTCAGTATTTCTGAAAATGCCAGAAAAATATCTGGAAAAAAATAATCATTTTTTCTGTTTCAACAAGATAGGAGGGTTAATTTATTTTATTGGAAAGTATTTCAGTGTAGGTTGCACTTAGAGTTGATAAGAAGTTCTGCTAGCTTATGGATAACCTGTAGTTGTGGTGTGTGGGTAACTATTGCACTGTAGGTCCAAAAGTAGTACATGCGTTTTTCTCCATTAGAATTTCCACCTCAGTACAGCTCTCTGAAGGGAGAGTCCCATGACAAAAAACAGTAACAATTGTGGGTTTTGTGTATTCTCAGTGTTAATTTCTCAGAATACTTCACAGCTGACAGTGCTTCTGGAATGTTGTAATTTAAATAATGAAGAGAATGCTCATCTTCACTTGTAGCGTTGCAAGTTGTGTTTGCAGCTTTGTTTTCTGTTCTTTCAGCAACGTTTTCATGGCACTCCTGTTACCATTGAGAATTTCCTAAACTGGAAAGCAAAGTTTGATGCAGAACTTCTAGAAATAAAAAGGAAAAAAATGAAAGAAGAAGAACAAGCAGGCAAAAATAAATTAAGTGGTAAGATTTAAAACTGGTCCTGAAGTTTTTGCAGTGTTACTGGACTATAACGACAAGCCTCAGTGTGATTTTTACACTGAAGGATGATGGTAGTAAAAGAACTCTTAAGGCAGTATTTGATTATTGTCCTCCATGTCACATGAAGTCTGAGTGCTGATTTTGGACTAAATATGAGGCTCATAGGTTTAGGATTTCTGCTGCAGTCATTAAGGTTCCCAAACTGTGTGTTTAAGCTTCTTCAGTGTTATGCCAGACAGTATGCCTCTTAGAGCTGCTACTGACAAGCATTGTTCTGGCAGAAATAGTCGGGGTTTGTTAACCAACAGAAAGAATCTACATCAGACAGTTTTTTTTATTTGGCCTTTATTGCACTGGATCACAGTGAGTTCAGGTTATTCAAGCGCATGTAGAAATTTGCTATGCTGTTGCTGGACTGAAGCAACACAGAGGCTGGCTGCTGCTAACGACAAGCCTATGATGCCTAGTGAGAATGGCTCTGATATTTTAGGGAAGAGCTTGTCATAGCAGTGGTTTTGGGCTCTTTGTTTTGCAGATCACTGTTTGTCCAGCAGAAAGCAAACGCTTTATCAAGTGAGCAAAATGTGGAGGAAATAACTTTTCTTATGCATTAAATCTTGGGCATCCTCTTCCATGCTCTTCACAGCTTAGCTTTGGACTGGTTCTTCTGTGATATTAGATCTACTTTTTAACCTGATTACTTAAGAAAACATGACCAATGTGATTGTGCTGTATCACTGTTATCTTTTCTCCTCCCTTCTGAAGGCTTTTGAAAATTTTGGCTGGTTTGGATGAAATTTGAGAGAGATGGAAATTTTAATGGTAGTAAGTTTCATGAAAAGCTGTAAAGAGTAGGGGACGTGCTTGATTTCTCTCTGAAGGGAATGCATTTGGGAATCTGTAAAGATAGTAGAAATCAGGTTTCTTCTAGATTTCCTGTTCTTAGAATTATTGTTAGCTTACTGTGTCTCTTTTCCTCTAAACATAGAATCATAGAATCATTTTGGTTGGAAGACACCCTCAGGAACATAGAGTCTAACCATAACCTAATTCTAGCACTAAACCATGTCCCTAAGAACCTCATCTAAACGCCTTTTAAACACCTCCAGGGATAGTGACTTCACCACTTCCCTGGGCAGCCTGTTCCAATGCCTGACAACCCTTTCCATGAAGAATTTTTTTCCTAATATGCAATCTAAACCTCCCCTGGCACAACTTAGAGAAGTTCCCCTTTACAAAACTAAAAACAAGCCTATTCTCAGATGTCACAAGTGTAAGCCCAGTAGAAGTTAAAGTTGTCTTAAGTGTTTTACCACATACACCAACCAGTCTTGTTGGCAGAAGCTTGCACAAGCAATGCAAATATAGACAGAAGATGGGTAGTTTATGTGGAGAAAGTCCTGAGCTTTTCTCCCCCTACTTGCCAATTAGAAGGGCTCCACTTTGCCTTGTGTGATGTTTCCTTCACAGGTGTTTATGTGTGTCCGAGCCAGTGATTTGTGTGTGGATCCAAGTTGCTTTTCAAATGGGGAGGATATATGGAAAAAGATGGGGGAGGCAGCTCGTTTCCTTTCCAGTTCCCACAGAGGATTCCTGGTGGAATGCATGAGGACTAAAGCAATAAGGACTGAGCAAAGGCTATGGGGCAGTACAGTGTAAATTTTCCCACCCCCCAGTATTAAAGCTGTACTAACATTAAAGTGACTACAAGAAACAATGGCCTCTCTCACATCTAAGAGTAGGAACTTACAGAAGTGAGCAGCTTAAAGAAGACTCCTCAATTTGGTGAATTTGGAAAGCCTAAAATATAGGTGCTAACTATTGTTACCTTAGGTTGATAGTTATTTCAGAATTCTACTGGCTTACACATTATTTTTTTGTTTTATTTCTAGGTAAACAGCTGTTTGAAATGGATCACAACCTTGACACCTCTGACATCCAGTTCTTGGAGGAAGGTAAATTCTGTTTGTTTCCACAATTGAAAGACAGTGGTTTTAAACAGGTCAAAATTCTGAAGCAAAATTTGTGTTGTATTTCTGACTTAATATCTTACATCAGTATCACTTTTACATTGGAAGAACTTTGTAAGAGGGACTGTTTTGCAGATTGAACAGAAGTGATTTTAACTTCTTTCAAAACCAAAACATTTTCAAGATACTGAAGTGTATTTCTTTGCAGTTTTGAGCTCGAATTGATCTTATTTCTGTTGCTTCTATTCAAGTGTTTGGACTGGAAGCAAAACCAAAATCAAGCAAAGCAAAACAAAAACGAACAAAACCCCCCACAACCAGACCCTGCTTTTTCCTTTTTTTCTAGTAGCCAGCTGCCTTATGCCAAATTTCAAGCAAAGATCTCAAAGTTCTCTCTTCTCTCTAAACCTCAACACCAATCGTAAATCTTGCAGGTCAGACTAAATGCTGTTTGCTTCTGTGCAGCCCAGTTCTTCTTTGGGGTTTTGTGCAGTTTTGCCTATTATCTTACCAAAAATATCTGACCCGATGCCAGCTGAAAATTTTGTAAGCCTGTGCCAAAAGATATTAGACTTAGAAAATCTGTTGGAGATAAATAGAATAAATCTGCTCACAGTCACATATGTATTTAATTTTGTGTACTGCCTTTTAGTAGCCTAGTTTAAAAGACTGATTTTAGATTTAAGACAATTCTTTAGTGTAGCTGCGTTATCTACTGGTATTGCAAAACACGCACAGAAGGGAGTCAAGAATTTTCTCTGCAAGTAACAATTTAAAAAAAAAAAACCAAAGTTGTTTATGAAACATCAGTGAGTATAAACTATATCAACTAATGGGGGAGTTGAGTCTGTTAGAGGGCATAATTTAACCTTGTCTTCCTCCAGAATGCCTAAAGACAAGACAGGTTGTTCACAGAACACTTGGCTGTATCAAGGGAGGAACAGAACTCTCTATTTGGGCTTGGTACCCAAATGGTTTGGGATTAATGTATTTTTAATCCTGTTGCTATCTGTGATTAGGAACTCCTGGTTTTATCGCTGTTTGCATTCTTCATGAATGCAACAGGTTACTAACTGCGATTTTAATATTGCAATACCTTGTAATAAGTGATACAAACTTTCACAGCTTAAACAGGATAATGGCATTGTCTTCTAGATGGAAACAGTTAATAAAGGCTCCTTCAAATTGAGTGAAAGACCAGAATTTTATTCAGTGGCCGGAAGATGTCGCTGTTGATACACACAAAATCGCGATAGTTCTCGAGCTTTATTCTTAGGTCAGCAGCATCTCAGAAGAAAAAGTGAATGCATACAAATCTTCATATTTTAAAATTGAGATCTGAAAGCAAATGTATGTATGTAGGCATATAAATGGTCTGTAAGGGGTGGGTTTTTTTTATAAACCACCTATGTTTCTGTTGCTACAATAGTTGTAACTATTCCAGCTGTGAGGTCCTGAGCTCTTACTTTGACAGTATCTGGGAGAAAGTATCTCCGCTTCTGGGAACTATAAATGTTAATTTCATTCCCCCAATAGATTGAGGTCCTGTGTGACATCTTCCTTGACTGGGTTTTGGTATAAGGAAAAAAAGCTTCACTTCAGCTGTAAAAAGATAAAAATGTGGCATTTCCTTTTCCATATCAATTTGATTTATAAAAAACCAAGGAAGTTAACAGCTACCTACATTGAAGAATGCATATGAAAGTGTGTTATGTATCTTGTTGTTCAGATCCTGTTTTCCTACTTGCATAAAAATAAAATACTTTTCTGTTCCTTGCAGCTGGAAACAGCGTGGAGGTTGATGAATCTTTATTCCAAGAAATGGATGATTTAGAGTTGGAAGATGAAGAGGATGACCCTGACTACAACCCTGTTAATTTAGATAGTGATTAGACTCTTTCGAACTGGTTCTGTCATCAGCATGGACATATGTAAGGAGAGACGGGCAGGCAGGAAATCCACAGCATCTGTGGTTTTAGTAATGTGTATTGTGGGGTGTTTTTTTCCTTTTTCTTTTTTTCCAAAGAAAAAGACAAAATATTTTAAATCAAGGAGAATGATATTCTGATGACTTTCTTAGTAAATAAATTTACTATATTATTTCAAATGAAAAATTTGAGGAATATTGATCTGTCTGAAAATGCTATTCTATTTTCACTTCTTTTTTCTTCTCACTTCTGTAATTGCCCTCTGAAGAGATGTGACAATGAACGAGATGGAAAGATGTCATAGCAAGCACTGAACACACCTGCATCTGAAGGCTGAGCAGCTGTTCTTCTATTTTCCACTTGGGATATACATGGGCAGCTTTGGTGAATAAAAGGGATGACATACTATGCAGTTATATTTTTTTTTTTTTTTCTGCGGAATTTTATAACACTTCAAGTCACTTCTGGTGTCCCAACCTATCAGCTGTAGATAGACTGCACTAGTCACCTTTTAACGAGGCACAGCCTTATTAAAGTTTAATGAAAACCATTTTAATACTACTAAAGTAAAATCTTTTGCTGTAGTTGCGAATAGTAGTTTCAAAATTACTAGTTCAAGTCTGTAGCAAAAAATCAGAATGAGATAAAGTCTTCTGAAAAGTTTTGGTTGGTCGTTCAAAGAGGGTTGCTGGTGGGTTGTATTGTTTTGTTTTTTGTTTGTTTGTTTGTTTTTAACTTGTGCATCAATTAACTTCCATGAGGGGTGGAAATAATAATTAAAAAAAAAAAACTAGGAAATTTAATTTGCCTTTGGCAACAAACTATGAAAACACTCTCAATGGAGTTCAGGTTACACTATCAGGATTTATAGAGTGCTTATAGGTTTGAATGTAATGAGTGTTGTGTTAGAAGCATCTTGCTGGCAGCCTATAAAGGTCAGCACAATGTACGGTAAAGCTACACATCAGCTAGTGGATGTTAACCATCCTGCAGAGTTGCATATGGAGCTAACAGCTTGATGTTAGATGACTCCTCCCTTCCCACCTCCAAAAAAACCCCAAAACACTTCAAGAACTGTGGTGATTGAACATGTTGTGTTTGAGACTGCATCAGCTAGAAGAGTGAGGGTATGGATGAAGGTTTCAAATAAGAGCTCTCCAAATAGAGAACCACCAGGCACCTTGATGATTAAACACTGTGTGCTGAATTTTAAAATACTGTTAGTAGACTGCCTTAACTGTGCCAGCTTCAACCTCTGAAGAGGGCTGCACTAAAGTATCACAGTGCTTAGAGGAATAATAAATTTATGAACGTTAATATTTGGAAATTCCATATTCAAAATGAGAAATTTAAATCTGGAAATAATAGTGTATAAGATTTTCTGCTCATATCGCTTGAGAACATCTGTTTAGGATGATCTCCTTTAACATGCTTCAGTAGTCTTTTTGTATTCAAGCTGAACAAATTTCTAGTAGATAGAAATAAATGTTCAAGTACCCTGTAAATACTTTTATAAATTAACCATGTGCCTTTGTCCCTACTGTCCTCTATTTTATCTTTTTAATTTTGGCTAAGAACTCTTGGCAAACATCTAGGTTTCACTGGTAATGTTGTGTTTCAAAGCAATAAGCAGGATCTGTGTTTCAGCAGTTACCAAATAGATTAAAAAATTGTGAGCTAGTGTGATATTAAGTCTGACTTTTCCAAAGATATGGTTGGATTGAAAGCTTCACAGTGACTACATCCAGCTTCCTGTGTAATTGCTGGGATGCTTTAAAATGCTCTTCAGCACTGAACTTAATTTGCTTCTGGTATGTCTTGATTCAGTTTCATTAAAAAAAAAAGACTCCTAAGACTGCTTTCAATTTTCAGCTATGTAGGTTTAAAACTGGCATTTTTTCAAAAGAGGAGCGAGTTAGTTCTCTTTAAATCTGGGCTGAATCCAAGAATGCCGTGTAGTCCATGCAAAATGTTGTAATCTGAGAAAATTTTCCAAGTGGGTCACTTGTAAGAATCATCTATGTATGAAAAATTTCTCAATAATGGTATTTCTAGATTAATGAGTTGGGGGTGTTTTTTAGTCTGTTTTCATGCTAACGTATTTATTAGTTTTCATGCAGAGGATCTATAGCTTAAAAATGTGAAAACCATGTCAAGTTAAAATGTGAAAATGTATTTTCACTATTACATCTTATATCTCAAAGCAGAGGAAATAATAAGGGTTGAAGTGATAAGAAGTTGTGTAAAGTCTGTTCCTCCAAGTCTGTGGAACAGGTTTCAGTGACTCAGTCTGAGCTTCAGCTTTGTTTACCTTTGTTAGTAATTAACATCTGTGAAATAAAAGGGAATTTGACTGAGAGTAAGCTTGGCTATGTTTGTGTCCTGGAGTTTGCTGAAATGAACTGAATAAAGGGGTTTTTTGGTGGAAGAAGTTTAAGTGATATATTTGAAGTTTACTTATGCACTTTGGATTAGATTGAAGTCTAATTCATAGCAATCTAATAAAATTCTACTAATAAACTTCGATAGAATTTCCGTAATTCAAGATCATGGTGCCAACAACCTTGGTTGCATGTTGCTTTTAACTCTCAAAGTTGAAAGCATACAATGTAAAGCATGTAGGGAGATTATTATGAGTTGCAACACTGCACTATGACCAGAGCTAATGTAGTTTTGATCATGCTGAACTTTTTGAATAATTGGTGCCTGAGCTCTATTAAAATTCATAGGATGGTTCCCATTCTGTCAAGATGCTGTAGGAGTACAATCTTGAGCATGCTGCATAGCCTAGGATTTTGCATCCAAACTATGATCTGCTGTAAAGCAAACAAAACCTAGGAGTGTGTTTTTGTTTTGCTTTTCCTCCTGTCCTTCTTTCCTATTTTGGACGAAAATGGGGAGCTTGAATTACATTTCCTCTGAGGAGAATCAAATTCAGTCTTTCTCCTAGGAGACTTATAACCATCAGGCTACCTCCAGTTTTTAAACTCTGTGGTTGTGAGATAAATTCAAAGCTTGTTGGACCAGACAGCAGACTGTGCCTGTATCCAAGATGCTGGTACCCTGGATAGTGAGAGAAAGAGCAGTTATGTGAGTGCTCTCTCTCGTGGTGCAGAATCTGACAGGGCCTGAAATACTACTTTTTTTTTTTTTTTTTTTTTTTAATCAGCCCTTCAGTGCTTTGCAACTTAGCTCAGAGTGGGGATCGGGAAGGCTTTTCAGGTTCAGTTCTTTAATGTAATTGTGTATATTGCTATGAACTCAATTTTACCTTCTGCACTGCACATTCGTGAAATCTGCAACTGATAGAGTGAGCTGATCCCCTTGGGCTGTGGCGTGCAGTGTACTGTCAGGTTTATCAGGCTTTTATTATAATGCTGGGGCTTCCTGCCGTTAGAAAAAGAGTAAAGATCGAAGCTCTACTTGTAATCAGGAGTTGTGTTTGTACCTAATGTCGAACTCAACAAAAGGTCTGCGTCAGGCTTCTGACTTTGAACTAGTTTTACCTCTTCTGTGGCCAGGGTAAATACACATGGGTGGAAAATGTCACCGGACCTCTTGTGGGAAGCTCAGACTCAGAGGTCAGAGGATGTTGTGGTTACATAAGTCACATAAGGGGGTTTTTTAAACTTATTTTCATGGTATCGGGGATGCAAGGTTTTAGAAGGAAAGATGATCTGACTGTACAGTTGAAGGACATAGCAACATTCCTCTTATAGGCTAATTATATGGAGTCACCTTTGCCTAATAGAAGCAGTGAACTATGCATTGCAGGAAGTAATTCTGCCCAGGAAAAAAGCTGGTAAAATATATCAGGAGGCTAAAATGAGTGGATTGAAAATGAGAAGGAAGAGCTGATCCCTTGGGACCAGTGAAAGAAGCAAACAAGCAACAAAAAGCTGTTATATGAACTGAAAGTATGTCTGAAAGTTTTTGGAAAAATTTTTGGAAAAGCCAAGATTAGATGCTCTTTGTCAAGTCAAAATTATTATTTGGAATGTTTTTAAAATTAGAAGTTGTATCCTGCTGTGTCTTATTGTTAGGATATTGATTCAATAGCAATCAAAAGCAGCCACCATAGTTTGGTCGTGTAGACAACAGCAGGAGGCAGGGATGAGGGTCCAAAACTTGCTTTCCCCACTAGAGAAGTGTGGTTGGTGTCTGAAAAAAAGTTGAAACAAAATGTTTTGTCCTCAGATCATGTCCTTTCCCTCTCTCTGCCGTTCTGACTGAGGCTGTGCTGAAAGGGACAGAAGATCACTGAAGTGGAAAAAGCTGCTAGAAATCTATCAGAGACTTAACAGTGTGTACATGGAGAGGGAAGAAACTACAGCACTAATTTGTGAGTAGTTTCAATGGGTGGAGTTGAGAAATATGCAGGAGTTGGACCTCCCTCTGTAAGCAACCTAAAAGTCACCACTGTCTACAAAGGTGAATATATCATAGACCGGATTCATGTCAGGAGTAGAGTTGTTGAATCTGCAAATATTTTTAAGCTGTTGATAGGAAAAAATCTTGAGATATGTCTCTGTCTTCTCAGGGGAAGCCCATGGGCAAGCTGCTATGTGAAGCTGAATCATGGGCAAGTTAAACCATGATAGGGAGTCAATGAATAAATGAGGAAGGACGTCATCATAGAAGGTAGTTTTTCACATCAGTAGTTCTAGTAGATCATCAGGTGTGGTAGAGTGGATGTTCACTTAAAAACTGCCATGACTATGGCTTGTGTTTTTTCCTCTGTATTTCATGTAGCGAAGTGTCAGACATGACTTGAAGAACCATGACAGACAACACAATGAAGTGTTTCAGTCAATAAGCAACACGAGAGAATGCAACACGAAGGTCACTTTAATAGCAAACAGTTGAGAATTGGTGTTCACCAGGGAAATAGGAAATCAAACATCAAAGCATAACCATACCAGAGCTGGTCAATCTTCCAGTTTGGACACTGAAGATTCTACCAAAAGAAGCCTCATGAAATGCACAACTGAAATATTTTTCAGAGAGTTTTTAGCAACACCGATCTATCCTCACTGGGTTGTCTACAACTCTGATATTATTAAAGCCAATGAAAGTAAAAGCAAATATGAAGAAAGGAAGTCAGTCTACTAAGAAAGTTGATTAAGCTATCTTGTAAAATTTCAAACAAGAAACTGTTGGAATTGAATAGCTTCCTCAGATAACTCACATTTTCTGACTGAGCTGTCATCATTATTATTTCTGTAACATAGCTGAAAGTGGATGTATTTTCTTTCAAAACTTCAGATACATCCATCCAGTATAAACACCAAAGGATGATGAAACTCAAAACCAGCCTACATTTCATCATTAATATCCCAGACAAATTTGATGGGCAAGGTCTTCAGTCTCTCCTTAAAGACTTTGTCAAACCTTTCACTCTGTGCCACTGTCATGATGTTTTTCCAGTCTCCAACAGTGGAAAGAGGCAGCAAAGGGAGGTGAGAAGCAGAATATGAACCTCTCTGAAGTGCACTGCAAACAGTGAGTGTTAGTCTTGGGAAGCAATTCCTGGCTTCCTCAGCATTTCCCTGTCACTGGCCAGCAGAGAGAGGCTTTGTGAGCTTTCTCGAGGATATGCTTCCAAATCTAAGTGCTGTGAATAAACCACAGCATAGACCTATAATCCTGACTCCTCATAAAGTTATTCAACTAATTTGTTCTGGTGTTTTACTGATTTATCTGAGATCAAAGAGGAAATTATTAAGAGCAATACCTCTCATTTTTCTCTCAATGTACCACTCTAATTCCTGGAGGTCTCCTACACTGGGCATTAGGACATCTTAGCAATGGCCAGGAGCCCAGGGATGCCGTACATGGACTCAGAGGGCAGTTGGGCAACAAGGTCTTTGCTCACACAATTAAGGTGACCCTTGCCTTGAAAAGTAAGTGCCCTGGATTGGCTGAGATAGAGTTAATTTTCTTCCTAGTAGCTGGTATAGTGCTGCATTTTGGGTTTAGTATGAGAATAATGTTGATAATACACTGATGTTTCAGTTGTTGCCAAGCAATATATTTATACCAAGTCAAGGACTTTTCAGCCATAAGGCTGCAGGTGGACAAGAAGCTGGGAGGGGGCACAGGCAGGACAGCTGACCCCAACTGGCCAAAGGGATATTCGATACCATATGGTGTCATGCTCAGTATATACTTTGGGAGAAGAAGAAAGAGGAGAATGTTTGGAATGGTGGCATTTGTCTTCCTAAGTAACTGTTACACATGATGGAGCCTGACTTTCCTGGAGACAGCTGAACACCTGCCTGCCCATGGGAAGCATGCTTTGCTTGCATGCATGGCTTTTGCTTTACCTATTAAACTGTCTTTTTATCTCAACCCATGAGTTTTCTCACTTCTATTCTTCTGATTCTCTCCCCCATGCCACTGGAGGAGGTGAGCCAAGTGGCAATGTGGGGCTTAGTTTCTGGGTGGGGTTAAACCATGACAGTAAGAAACAGTAAAAAAAAGTATTATCTTACCCCCAGCTTGGTACAATCCTTAAATCCTTTCCTGTTTCTGACAGGTCTGTTACAACTTGAGTTGCAATCAGTAAAATGTTACTTTTTTATTATCCTCAGGAAAATATGGTAAAATCACTGACGCCATGGCAATAAAACTGCTCTTATAAATTTAATTTGGCACCAACCTGAACTCTCCCTCTGAAAAAGGGGCATTCCAGCTGAGACCAGAAACCCTTGGTTCATCTCATACCAAGAAGTGTGGGATCACATAATTGTTGCATTGAACTGGTTCTACTTTACGTAGAGATCTGCCCTTGTTTTTCTCTGCTAGTTCTTCTGGCAGGTTCTTATAGTTTGCCCTGGGATCTTTTCTCATGTTCTCAAATGTAGCCTGTCTCACAACACTGTCCACTTCCTCTTCACTCAGCTTCTTGCCAAAGAAGTTGCAGATGTTCAGCACAGCACTTCTGAGATCCTGCAATAAAGTTACTTTGAAGAGTCTTGATGATGCAAAGAACTGAATGCATAAAGTAATGGAACACGGGATAATAAAGGACATATATTCAGGTGCAAAACTGTCCTTAATTTTTATGTGAGCATAGTTTCACTTGCATCAGTTGAATACTGGAGAGCGGTGATGCTGTAGCTAATGGCAGCAGTATGCCCCTAGAGATGAGGAATTCTGTGTTCTGCTTCCCATGCTACAAACCCAGTCTGCATCTCGCATTAGGCACCCTGGCAAAGTCACCCCTGGAATCCCACCTGTCACTGTGAAGACACTCAGCCCATGGGGATTTTGTCAGTCGTTGTCCTAGCAAGGGACTCGACGTGAGCAACTCCAGGCTCCAAAGGCTGAGGGACCGGGGCAGCGACACTTGAAGTGGCCATGGCTGGGGGGCTCTGGGGCTTGTCCACGAGGAGAAAGGCAGATGCCCCCGAGAAACAAGAAATCCCACAAAGGCATGGGCAGCAACCACACAGGAAACTTCTGGTCAGCAAACTGAGATCTCCTCAAGTACTTTAAAGCCTGCCTCTTAAGCACTTCCTTTAGTGGAACTGTCCTTATGAACACAACATTCCTGTTAAAGATACTTGCAAAATTCTTGTTCTGTACTATTTCAGAAAGGATATTTTGGGATCGCAGGGAAGATAAGGTCTGTCAGACTGGAAGGTGTTTTCCCTAATAATTGTCTACTAATTGATAAGACCTTGAACCAATGAGACAAATTACTTCATCCTTTCAGAAGTCTCCATTTGAATCTACTCCACAATGGATTAAGTACTTTCCAGTATAAAGCATACTTATAAAGAGCTGTCTGAAAATGTACTCAATATGGGAAGAGATTATCTTGAATGCAGTAATACTAATTGGCCTCACCTTTTTCATTTCTTTATAAGTAAGGAAGAGTATATTGAAATCCTCTGCATGACTGTACCAGCCTGCAACATGATCCATCCATGAACTGGCAAGTACCGAGCAAGGGAAATTATTAAAACAAAAAAATAAAGGTAAATACTATTAAGAGCTAGCAGTAAAACAGTAAAATTATCGGTCATTTATGTCTTTGAAAGAGTTTTTTTAAATAATATTTTTGATAATTTGAGGAATACATACTCACAGTCTTTGTGACAATTCTCTGAGCTCATGTGGCAAATTCTCTTTTGTTTCTAGTAATCTCAACTAATACTGGCAGAAGCAAAAAACTACTTCTCTATCTTTGCTGTACAACTTCTATTCTTATCGGTTCAGCTCCACTAACCAAGTGCAGAAAGTGCTACCAGATTTTCAGTCATATTCTGCATCAGCATCCAATTCAGGTAAAATAAGCAGCTTGCATGTTGTTGGGGAGCAGAGACATGAAAATGCTACTCCCTTTGGACCAGCTTTCATCAGAAAATGGTGTCAAGCTCAGCCTCTGCACCTTTGGATTCAGGTTACAGCATAGCTGAGGATTCTGGTAATTGATATTTATTGATATAATTAATCTCCTTTCAGTCTGAGGTCAGGGAATAAAATTTGGGCTCCACAGTAAGAAAGATATGCTACCTTTGCCAGCTAAAAACCTCTTCATGAAAAGATCAAAATCTAGTATTTTCTCTAATGTGTTCATGAATTTGGAGAAGTGATAGTAAGAAACCATAACATCCTTAGGGTTCCTGGTAACATGAATAACCTGTAAAACAATAAGACTAGTCTCAGAGATATTAAAGGACTCCATTACCTTGATAACCAGTGCAGTTGTCCGTAGAGAACCCACTAAAAATGTGTGAAAACAGTCTGAAGATGACAATCATGTTAGATAAGTTCTGGATAACGTAGTCCTGGCAATTAGTTTATAGGTGGTGTTATTTCTGTCATTGCCATTGCAGTTGTACAGTGCCTGCGGCTAATTCTCTTCATGGGATTAGTGTTACAGGCTTCAGTGATACGGATCACTTGTGCAAGGCAGTCAGGTTGAAATAATAACACTAGAAAATTGTTAGTTCGATTCGGCTTCACATTTCTGTGTACAGTCACAATGAAATGAAGAAGAGTTTCTTGTAAATCCCAGCTTTTGTAGTGTTGACAGCATCATTACTCTGTGATCTAAACTCCCGGTGCTGCTGCCAGAGGCAGCACACAGACAGATTTGGAATGACATGTTAAGAGGGAGCCTTGGCATCTTAAAAGAAGGAGCTGTTATAGGCAAGGGTTATTTTGGCTTCTGCTGACTCCTGACCACAGAAGAGCTGCTGCCTCAGGCAGAGACCAGGCACCACCACTGAGATGGGCAGCCTCCTGCCTTTCGACTGGCAGCATGTGCCAGCTTCTACTAAGTTTCTGCTCCTTAACACTTAGTGTCTAATTAGGGAGAGAAAATACAGCCTGGCATGTCGCCCTTATGAGGTTACAAATGTTTGCAGGGAGAGACAGAACAATCATGCTCTCAGACTGCCTTTCTAACTGGGTAAAATGACTACTTTTGATTCCTGCTTAGTTGAAAATTTATCTGATTATCTTTTGTGAAACGAAAACCTTTATTTCCAAGGTGTATAAAATAAGGATTCCTAAGTGCATTGCAGGAAAACCCAATAAATGCCTAGTTCAAAAGCTCTGATCTGAAATCACAGGAAAAGTTATTCTATGGTTTGATAAAAAAAATGAACCTGAGTGACATATTCAAGCAAAAGTGGAAAAGATCCCCCCCGCAAGAAATATTTTCCTGAAGTCAGAAGACTTTCCATATTTTCTGACTTGGTGTGCTCTGTGTGATTTTTGGGGCAATTTTCTCATTCTTTGTTGGGCATCATTTGGATTTCAGATCTTCTGCATGCAAGCTTTCTCTTCCAAACTTCACTGGCACTGTGAAGAAGAAGGTGAGCACATAGCAGTTTCCCATGACACCCGTATCTGTGCAGAAGGTAACAACAGCACTAAGAGCTGGTCTCCACGGCCCCTATGGGCAGAGCTCTGCCACAGCTTTCCACTCACTCAGCTGTGTGGAGTCCTTCATCAGAAATAAGGATGAAAGGGGCAGAAGTCATGGGCACCACTATAAGAAGGACTAGCAGAAGTGTGAAATCTTTTGCCAGGGAGCAAAGTAACAATTTGTCGTAAGGTGGCTAAGGCAATTCTCGGTGTGCTGTTAGAAGCATACATCCCATATACATCTTCAGATTTGCCCGTGTGTCCATGCTCTGTCAGTGAGCCTTAGTGTAGCAGCCGGGTTACAGCTGTCTCCAGGGAGGCACTTGCCATGGGAGACAGGCCCTGAGCTATGGCACAGCTTATCATGGAGAGTCCTATTCAAAAACTCACAGCACTGGGGAGTAAGAAAAGGCAGTTCTCACTTTCCCTTCCTACCTACTATAGTCCCATCCTACTCATATTTTCTGTGTGGGAGACTTTTTTTCAGACTCATAACTTCACTGGAATTGGTCATTTTCACAAAGGGAAAATCAGTGCAAGTCTTTGACCCTGGCAGATCCTGCTGAGGTGCACCACCCCTCTCTGTAACAGTGTTGAAGTGGAGAGATTTGGCAAAAGGAAACAGAAGAAATGGGCTTTAGAAGGTCCCTGATCTCCCCACATATATGAAGGAGGTGATATTTATACCAAAACACAGGGAACTGAAAGAGGAAAAAGGTAGGATTTGGACCAATTACTGAGGCAAATTGGCATGGTTGGTTTTAAGGAAATTGTTAAAATAACATCACTTACATGTCCTCTTTTGTTTCTCATGTCTCTTGGAACTAAGTAGTAAGGCAGGTGGGTGGCAAAAATACGAGGCAAAGGAAGAGTGGCAAAATCCACACTTTTTATATTGTATTCCAGCCATGGGATTCTGTCCATCATTTCCATATTTTCTGTTCCATTACGGTGGCCTTAATTCATTATTAGGGCCAAAATGTTTTGAGTCCACACAGTTCCTGAGAAGGAAACTTTTGATTTGAACTTTGCTCGATCTTTTTTAATTATAGTATATTGTCATAAACAGAGCATCTGCACAGCTATAAGGAGTTTCACTTTGTGAATATAAATACAACCTTACATACTGAAGAGGGCAAACATTGTTTTAGTGACTGTTGAGTGCAAAAGGGAAGCATATTTTTGTTTTGTTCCTGCAGAAAAGCCATAGCCAGTACCTAAACCTTCAGTTCCTTCAGCCAGTATACTCAGCTTCACAAAAATTATGTCTGTCCTCATCTTCTTGTGGCAACATGAACGGCTGCATCTCTGTGGGCCACACACCTAAAAATATCTCATGCTGTGTGGATCTGGAAAATACCTTTGCTTCTAGAACTCCTGCAAAGTGTTGTGAGATGCCATGAAACAAACAGCTGATAACACTGTGTTTGTAAAGCACAAGCGAACCCCACAAAGCAAATGTTTGTGACAACAGGTTTTCTAAAGTTCCCTGGAGAAGGTCTGACTCCTGGGTCACAGCTGCTGGCAAGGATGATCTAAAAAAGCAGGACCCTGAAGGTGGCCGACCGCTCTGCCAGTTGTGGCAAGTGCACTTCCCTCCTCCGAGAACTGGTGTGGCAGTTGCACATCCCCCTCTGAGAACTGGGGCCTCCAATGGGGCAGTTAACGGCTCTTTTTGTGGGGACCCGGAGTCAGTTGACAGAGTCGTTAGCAGAGGAGGGGCCCAGAGAAGCTGAGAAGCTTCTGGAATGCCCACAGCCAGATCTGATCAGACTCTAAACAGGGCTCCTGCCGAAGACTCCCTTTGTGTGGTCGTCTTGGAGCAGCAGGTCTGCTGAGCCAGAGCCCTCCCCTTAGGCTGGAACGCTGTCTAAGGAAACTTCCCGGGATTGGGAGCGCCTCGCCTCCTCGTTTGGGTGAGTGATAATTTACTGGATATATCCTTGAGTAAGTCCTTGCTGAAACAGGTGAGTGTTTGTTTCTTGTGGGCAAAACAGGGCAGAGGGCTCTGGTTTTGTTTCTTGTGAGTGTGTGCATGCACGCTGTGGATCCTCATTATTCTTATTTTGCTGCACCCCAATAATCTCCTCAACTGATATACGAACCTGCATTTTATGTTATCAGGGTGCTAACTAATTGTAGAAACCCTGTTTCTAGTCAGTTTACTGGCTGCACTTTTCCAGCCAGAATAAAGTCTGTTTTGGACCTTGTTGTCTGCCTAAACTGACTTTGGGGTGCCTCCGTGACACCAGTGTGTGTTCATGTGCCAGCTGGTAATAGTGGGAGGCAAATCCTGAATGATTAGCTCACTTGGGCAATGAGCGGAACTGTTTAGCCCCAGGTCGTCTGACCTTCTCAGGACGATACTAGTGGTGGTTCCTTTCCCCTTTTACATGATAGGCCAGTAAAGATGGACACTTGAGATAATTCAAATTGATGCAGAAGAGCATTGAATTATTGCTATAGGTTATCCTGAGCAAGCACAGAGAAAGGAAGGCATCTGAAACTGAAGCCTTGTTGTTAAGACCTCACCCAGGATGGAAGCAATTGGTTCTGGAGATTAGACTGTAGATTTAACATCACTGGGCAAGAAAAAGAAATAGCCCTAGGATTCAGAGGAACCATACCCAATGATTTCACAACTTTGACTGTCTTGCTCTGCTCAGCATAACCAACCTGGACAACTTTTCTGCACAGTGGTAGAGATTCAACAGAAGGATTGAAGGGTACCTTAGATTGACAACTGGGCAGGAAGAAAGAGGGTAGTGGGGCAGGACAGAAGAAAAGATGTGAATGAGAAAGAGATAACATTCTGTGCAATTCATAACTCAAAATCGTATTCCGATTGCTTCGTGTCCCAGAATAGTCCATAACTTTTCAACATGAAACTCCTACTTGCAAAGATGTGCTCATCTCAGTGCCATAACATTTTTACCCCTTAAATGCTGCCTTCTTATCTTCCCTCTCTGCCTTACTTGGTCAGCTCACCTCAGTGCTACCTGACAATAAGTTAGCATTGCCTGGGCTCCCTGTCCCCTCGCTCTGTCTTCAACGACCCCTCCACAGGCTTCTCGTATCGCATGTACCTTCACCACAACCACACCTGATACTGCCTGCCACTCCTTCTGGGCTTCACTCAAGAATGTCTTTCTGCCTCAGGTATTTCAACTGGATACCTGTGGGAACAGTGAACTCCAGCAAGATGTTCAGTGACCCTAGGACAAGGACATATGCTAATGAAACACTGGCCATGCTATTTGAAGGCTGCATCTTGAAGGCTGCTGAAGAAAACCAAAGAATAATGGTAGAGGTTCCTAAGAGCACAAAGAGAAGAGGATAGCAGAGGCCTTGAAAGTACAAGCACAGATTGTCAAGGCTTTAGTCATAAATCACTGCCTAATGCATGATGAAGTCATTAACTACTAATCACTAAAGAAATGCAGTCTTGAAAAATGAGTAGACCAGTTTTAGAGCATAAAGTGAACTTGTACGGTGATCTCTACACAGATCTAGGCATGTCAAGACTTTAGATTTCATGTAAGATGACAGTGAAGCCAGGTGGTTGCTCAGTTGCATTTGCTTCAGGTATAGGAATGCAGAATTCATCACACTAGTGTCCTGTGTTGCTATGTAGGCAAATAGTATTTCATTATCCTTGAAAGGAAGTGTAGATCAGTGACTCACATTTGCTCGGGTCTCCTGCTTGGCTGTAATTTGGATGCAACAACCACCAAATCACCTTCCATGTGAGTCCACAAGTCATTCCAGTTATCCCAGAATCATCTCCAACACTCACGCACCCAGCCCTACCAAAACTATGTCGGTGTTTGTGAGGCACAGGAGGTCAGTTTGGTTTGTGTGTAGCTTGCTCTGAGTACACCTACAAGACTGAGTCCAAGAATGAGTTAGATCAACTTGACTGGACATGAGCAGGAACCTTGTGTCTGGCTGTTCAGACCATAGCTATGCAGGGTTTGTACTTAATGCTACACCGCATATACTCAGAGATGATTCGGGTCTAAAAGTAAAGCTAACAACCCTAGGTACTGCTGCAGTTAGATGGCTTAATAAAGGCAGATTTTCCCCCCCTTTAGAAACAATTCCATTCTTACCTGATTTGGGGTAAGTAGTTATAAATATGTCACTATCATTTATTTCAAAATCCTCTAGGTAAGTTACGTGTTCAGGTGTAGTAATTACTGCAAAATAAAACCCTTTGTATTTGAATACATATTCTTTTGATGGTTCCATTATTAATCTGTTGTCTTAATAGGCATATAACCTGTAATGAGAAAATGTAAAGTTATATCTCTTTCTTTAGTTGTCATCTCACAGAAACAAACACACAAACAAACAAGTAATTCAAACAAAGAATCCAGTGCTGCCAAATTTTAGCAAAATGCATTTCTGCAAAGCCTCATCTGGAGTACTGTGTCCAGCTCGGGAACCCTCAGTACAACAAAGACATGGACCTGTTGGAGAGGGGCCAGAGGAGGCCATGAAACTGATCAAAGGGCTGGCAGAGCTCTGCTGTGAAGAAGGGCTGAGAGAGTTGGGGTTGTTCAGCCTGGAGCAGAGAAGGATCCAGGGAGACCTTATTGTGGCATTTCAGTACTTATAAGGGGCCGATAAGAAAGATAGGGACAGACTTCTTAGCAGGGGCTGTTGTGACAGGACAAGAGGTAATGGTTTTAAACTAAAAGAGGGGAGATTCAGGCTAGACATGAGGAAGAATTTTTTTACAATGAGGGTGGTGAAACACTGGCACAGGTTGCCCAGAGAGGTGGTAGATGCGCCGTCCCTGTAGACATTCAAGGTCAGGCTGGATGGGGCTCTGAGCAACCTGATCTAGTTGAAGATGTCCCTGCTCATTGCAGGGGAGTTGAACTAGATGACCTTTGAAGGTCCTTTCCAACCCAAATCTTTCTATGATTCTATGAAAATTCTAGAAACAATATACTGAAATTTAGATTTCAGATTTTCATAAGAACATCACTTAGGATATGTTTCTAATGAAAATTTTAAAAAAGAAAAAGAGAGGTGTATAGCAATACCCTTTACTCATGTACAAATGTATGCTACATGCATGTAAAAACCAATGTAACTGAAGGCAGCCTACATAAAAATAATTCATCAAGATTCCTCTAGGATCTGAGTGACTGTAGAGTTTTCTTTGTGATGTCAGTAGTTCTTGAACAGAGCTAGCTCCACTACCAAGCTCTCATTCTGAATTTTGTAACTGAAACTGCATGTGGAATGTCTTACGACAATTTCTGCCTCCTTCTACTTGTTCTCTGTCTCATTACTAATGTTTCTCCCATAGCAAGAAAAATTTCTGCAATTTGGGATAGGTAAGCATGAACTCGTATTCTTTTCTTAAACATGCTTTCTGGTTTTATGAGATTGTTGTCTTGTGTCTCATTAACACCATTGTTGTATATTTGCCAGAAAAAAACATTAATCATTGTTGTCGTGGTGACTAGGGAAGGGCAAACTCTTGGAGAGATACAGGAAGAGTAAGAGAGACTGAAGAGAGAGACTGACTTTTGTAGTTAAGCCAGAGTCAAGTGGAGTGTCTAGCTTTGAAGGTTTTGGTCTGTATCTCTTTTGTAGTCTTTGAGCTGAATGACACATCCATGGATTTCAGTGAACTTAACATCCCAGTCACTCACTCCTGCTCAGTAGATGAACTATTTATTAATATCATTAGAAAATGTAGAAGCCTTGGCAGAAATGACGTAAGCAAGTTCACTTCCAAGCTTGGACATCACAAGCATTGTCTTATGTGGGCTAAAATGTTTGGAAAGAGAGACTTTCCTACCTGGAATTTTGTCTGGGTTTCTGCCCCCTGCCTTCCCCTCGCGATGCAATCATTCCCATGCCCTCTTGGACTGCTGTGTTTGCCATTGCTTCACCATAGGGATATCGCCCTTGCTTAGTTTTGTCAAATCAGCTGAATGCACAAGATGAACCAGCTGAGTGATCTGAATTCACCACAACAGGCGGACCTTGGAAATCACATTCCTGATCCCACCTGTTATCATTAGCTTCTCTCCAGTTTGCCCTTGGCTTCCCCTTTGCCCTCCTGGTCCGTGAACTCCCCTGGCTGGGCGCTGCCTGTGCTGCCCCAGAGCGCTGCCCTGGGCAGGAGCGCTGCCCTCGGGCCCTTGCAACCGGGACCTGCCCTCCTGCTCAGGTGCCTCAAAAAGCCCTGGAGATCGCCAGTGTCCTGGCCGTGGTAAAGCACCTGTGTGCACAGACAGTTCCTGCCGGGCTTGTGCTGCCTCCGGAGCCCTGGGGCTGCCCGGGCTGGTTGGCTGGGCAGGGGAAAGGGTGCAGCAGGGGGACAAAAATGGAGTGGCTGTGCTCAGAGGAGTGTGTCCTGATTTTAACTTGTCATTTCCTTCTTAGAAGAGGGCCCCCATGGCAAGAAACAACAAATGTCTAACAGCAGCTCCATCACCCAGTTCCTCCTCCTGGCGCACCTGCTGCCCACCCTGACCTGGGCAGATGGGGTCTGGTAAGCTCCAGCAGCTGCAGGAGGACACGCAGATGTCCCTCAGAAGCAGCAAAGAACGTGGCAGGCCCTGATCTAAACAACTCCTCGCACATAAAGTGCTACTGAGTTTTAAGACAAACACACGCCTTTGTTTTCTGAGATTAATCAAATTTAATTTCTCCTGACAACACCCTCACGTGGTGTCACTAGACAACAAAAAAACCCTTTTGCTTTGGGGGATGTACAAGCTCAGTTCTACTGCCAGAGACCCATGGGCAAAGAAATGCAGCTGGATGTCTCCTTCTTGGGAGTACGGACCCCTGTGCTTGCCCTGTCCCCCCTCCAGCCATGCCGGCGCCATGGGCCATGGCCAGGGCAGAGAGAGGAGCAAGTGGAGCTGCTGCTGCGTGTGGTGAGGGGCTGCCTGCCTCGTGGCAAAGCCTGTGTTTCGCTGACTGAAACAACAACCAGCAACCTGGAGCTCTAAATGGAGAAAAACCCATGTTTAGAAATCGGTTGGTACACTTTTAAATTCAAGCATTACCTAAGGGCCACAGTCCATGTGGAAGTCTAAATGCAGCCATTCCTCATGAAATCTGTGTCTGCGCTCTCCTATGGGGTATCTGCCACCGGCATACTCTGTCTCTCTCTTCCTTTCACGCCTGTAATTCACGACTGAATGTATTTTACCTGTGTCCTGTACTCGAGTTCCCAAGTTCAGCTGTTAATTTGAGGGCACATTTTTTTCTTTCTTTGAGAGATAGTTTTCTCTCTGATAGTCACTAGTTTGTGTTTTGTCCCCAAAGTTTTCTAGCTAGAAAGAGGGAAGGGTTTGGTGCCTTTTTGCACTGCAGAAAAATGAACAGGGTGAAACTGCTAAGTTTTGGAAGGAGTTGTAGGGATGGTGTCAAAGCCAAATAACCCCAAACGTATGTGCTGCATGATGGGAATCACATGCTTTCACATAACATGAGTGGTGTGCGAAAAGATGTTGCCAGGGCAAAGTGTATAGGCAGTCACAAGGAGGACTGGCATAAATTCTCCTTGACGAAGGATATGGAATGGTGAACCAAAGAGGTTTACCATTGGTGAAATAAATTCTGAATTTTCTACTATTATGTGTATTATTTGCATGTTTTAACTTGCATTTGTTTGTTACTTTTTTTCTGGGAAAACAAAGTAATTAACATAAATTTCAGTGACTTAGCTGTGGCCTAGCTGTGGATGCTTGTTCCTTGACTCATAGGCTCCAGAGGGTATGTCAGTAAATATGAATTTCTATGCTGTTTTCAAATGGATCAAAAAACCCTAGAAAACGAGCTAGTCCAGCTAGAAAAAAAATAAATAAAATTGCTTGATCACCCTTATATTTTTCAGTCTTTAGATACAAAGTCATTTTACAAAGTTAAGCTCACAGGAAATGGGACAAATCATGAATAACACAGTGACAAGAGAAGTGTGAGAACCAGGACAAGAGAGAGTCTAGAAAAGATAATTTTTTATATATTTTTTGCTTAATCTTTTACTAGACTCAGACCCCCTGCTTCAGTACATTACTAGTCAATGAAGGTCAGTGTTCTCAAAATATATAAAATGAAGAATAATATAGCTACTTAAGCAAAGCAGGCTAACAGTCTGATCACGGGATTCCTATATTCTGGTTTCAAAGACAGTGTCTTCCTTTAGAGTGTGAAGATTTGACTATTGCTGCATTATAATACATGATTTCAGAAGTTCTACTTTTACTGGGAGATCAAAGTCATAACCAAACTGAAAGATGAATGATTTTCAAGAGTGTGTTAGATTTTGTATGGAGAATCTGAGAACATCATGCCCATGAAAGTAACCATCAATTGGATAAAAACTTTTTAAAAACTATAATGACTTTTTTCCAATAAGTTAAAATTTTAAAATCCACTAGGGTAAGAGGAAACTGAGAAGAATGTTAAAAATTACAAGCATTAAATGTTGTAAAATATGTCTGGCCTAAGAAATTTATCAAAACCAATGATATGAAAATAAGATAACCATTGAATTGGGCCTAAAACTCTCTCTTTTAACAAAGTCTAGCCACTTACTTAGGCCAGAGCTGAGCATTGAACTCTCCATTTCACACAACACTGCGAAGCCATCTCCTTGCATTTCCTGCCTTACAGTAAAATATGCCTGTGGTCACCATTATCCATGTATTTAATTCACAGTTGTCTGTGTGTGAAGATTTTAACAGAAATTTTAAAAAGCCTTGAAAAGGACAGTGATTGAAGAACATTATTTTCTTTTCTCTCGGTTGGAGTAAAGACCTCAAATCCTTCCAATTGCTTTCCATGACCAGTAGCTGAAGAGCATTACACCATCTACGTAGTTTTCCTGTATGCATGGCAAAAATTTTCAACCAGATATCTTATTACTTCTGCCTTGGCTGATCCCCTCTAAAATGTCTGTATCTTCTCCACAAGTGTCCACCTTCTCAAAAACTATTTAAATCATTGCTGGCTTAGACTGTTGTAATGTCATTTGCTTAACCCTGTTACACTTTCTCGTATTCAAGGTATTTACAAGCACTTGTCTTTTACAGTTCTACTGCCCCCTCTTTAGCCTGGTTCAACTTCTGATATATTGGCTTGGTACTCTCATTTGCTGTTTGAATAAAAACCTTTCTCCTTAAACCTGTTTGGAAAAACCTCACAGTTTGCCTTGGGACATTTTTTTGTATCTTTGAATGTAACCTGTTCCCACCACAGTCTCCAATTTATCTTTTATTCAGATTTTTTTCTTCAGAGCTGTAGATTGTCAAAACAGCATCTCTCAGATCCTGCAAAGGAAGGCATAGATTGGGGTGGTGGAGTATACCATTATATATCACATTATACTCCATTCAAGACCAGGTTTATCAAGGCTCTTTGACATTTTACCTCTCAGTGTTACTTTGAACAATGTTGCCAAAAGCTGGATTTTGGAAAGAGGAACTCGTGATGTCTTTGGATTAGAACCAATGAATGGAAAAATCTTTATTTGCTTAGTCTGTCTACTTTGAGACTATTCTTCTCAAATGAGGTAACCGGGTAATGCTGGTTTTGGTCCTTAAAATATTTTTTTAATCAAAATTCTACAGACTCTCCAGTTCATTAAGCCACTGCAAAGGACCCAGGCTTTTTTTTTTTTTTTTTTTTTTGGCTTTATGTTTTTTTTTCCTGTGGAAAGGACACAGGCTTTTTTATGTAGAATTTAATCTAGGATACCACAAACTATATTATAGGTGACATAACACACAAAAACCAGAGCTGTAATCTCATGGGCACTAGCTGCCCATAGAGAAATGAAAAATATTACTCATTGTAAACTGCTGAACAAGTGAGAATGAGGACAGGACTGCATGTTTTTCACTGATAAGTCTTGCACGCTGTGATCCCACTTAGAAAATGCTTTGTTCTATGTTAGCATGTAGCCAACAGTCCAGTTAAAAGTTGCAGCCCGTTGCCTACATTGCACTGTAAGTCTGAGGCAAAAGGTAAATGGGAAAAAAGCTGTAGTGAAAACATTATATGAAATTATATCCCTGCAAGGAAAATTATTGCCTGAAAAGTGCACACAGAAGAAAATTGCAAACTGCAGAGAGCAGAGTTCACTCCATGGCCTGGCTTCTGAGAATAGCAAGGGAAGAGATTGGAAAGGTGATGAAAATCCTTGCTTGTGTGCTTGTTTAGGTAGTGTGTCACTATCATGCAATTATTTTTATCATTTATATCTTATTTAATTATTCTTCTGTTACAGATGATTTACATCTTTTAACAAATATATTACCTCACCAATGCTGCCTAGTTCATGGATGGATCATATCATGGATCTGAGGCTGATACAGCCATATATATAGCTTCAAATATCCTCTTCCTTACCCACAAGAAAATTAAGAAGGGGAAGACAATAAATATCCCTGCACTTAACATATCATATCTATTTTTAGTTTGCTCACACAACATAGTTTACAAGAGACTGAAATATATGAAACTCTCGAGTAAGTGCTGTTGATCTGTTATGCATACAGTCTGGATTTTTAAAACATTTGGGAAAAAAACAAAACAAGAAATGAGTAACAGTACCAAGTAAAGAACCAAGTAGTGACATTTACAGAAAAAAAGGTCATGTGGGATTTAGACATGGACTCCTCCTTGCACTCTAACACTTCCACAAGAAGATGGATGTGAGATCATTCCTCACCACGTTTGTCACCCCACAACCCTCCCTTATTGTCGGTGCAAAACTGTAGGCATGACACATGCAATATGTAGGTAGCTTTGTACATTTACATAGCTACATAAGCTGCAAAATTGAACTCACTGTGATTTCTAGTACACAGATACAAAAGTAAACTCTCTGGCAAAACCTGTTTCTTTATCAGATCACATCCAAAAGAACTGTGCTTTGAGCTGAAGCTCTTATTTGTCCAGTTTTTTAGCCTTTTCGTTTTTTTTTTTCTTTTCTGTTGGCAGGCGCTAGAGGTGGAGAAGGGAAGGGCAAGACGCAAGACTTCAAAGTCTCCTAAATCCACCATTCATGTGGAGGAGAAGAAGTTTATCCTGGGAACATGTGTTAAGGACAAGGGCTGATAATGCATTATCTCTAACCAAGTTGCAGAAATAACATTTCCTCCTGCCTCTCTGCTCTTTCCTTTCCTGGGGCTAAATGGTAAAGCAAATGCACAGCAAACAAATGAGGTGATGTTCCATGTTATTTAAAATAAACCCCTGTCATAGATTCTTAGCCCTTATCTCCATGTCTTCTCTTCTTCAGAAAATATTGAACTCAAAATATTCTAAGCCGATAAAGTCTCTTGAAAGAAAGTAAAGGCCCCTGAAGGCTATTTTATTATCATATTATTTATTTGGGTGTAATAGTACCTCACAAACACATCTCTTAACAGCTACCTTTGGTTTCAGATTATTTATGTCAAACTGCATGTTTAAAGGTAAAAGCGTGATTAACCTTTGGAATTTATCTGTGCAGCTGGAAAACATTATATTTTGTTAAATTCTGATAGCACAGCAGATCAGCCACGGCCTCACCTATCACTTCACAAGCAGCATATTGCCAGTCTTCACGACAGGGCAAAAGTGACAAAGAACTGAGTTTTTTCCTCTATTTGGGTCACTGATACATAGGACATCTTCTGTTTTAAAGCATTTGGAAATATTATTTGATTTAAAGTAGCCTGAAAAATAGGAACTGCCATGGACCAACTGGTGTGATTATATGGTTAGAGCTCAGTGCAGCCCTTGAAACAGCCAAGGCAGATGAAAGACTGTATCTAGAGGATACTAGTGTTACATTATGTTCCTCCCAGTGCTGACCCAAAGGTTGAGCCCTTGTAAAAGACTGAAAAACACACTAGTTCTTTAGGAATAAGTTGAATTCAAAACTCAACAGAGGACATAATTCATTTTTCCATAACTCCTTTGACTTCTTCCTAGCAGAAACTGATGCTCTGGTAAGAGAAAATGTAAAACCAGAACAATGCTTTTTATAAAATCCTCATGAAGAGAGAAAATAGAATAATCTTGGCTTTTTATGGAAAGCTCAGCTCCACCTTCTTGTGGCCTTGTGAGAGGAATCCCTGTGCTTTGGGATGGCAGCTGCTGTTACATCCTTACCTCCCTCTCTCCCATCTCCTGGGAAGCTGCCATCACATTCCAGGAACTGGGCTCTTGCAACAAGAGTTGCTTTATAACACCAAGATCACACTGGAGGGCAGAGGCAGGAACACTAGAAGCCTTTGCTAGCAAGATGTAGCGTTTACAAGTAGAGCAAATCACAACAACCACAACAGCTTGATTCCCCTCTGTGGTGGGAGAGATGGGACCTCAATGAACGGTTCTTCCTTCTTCCGCGAAGGAGTGGCTGCAGCATGCCATTTGATGTACACAGTTACTCCTTTTACCATCTGCAGACACATATTATGGCTTATCAGAATAGTTATACTTGGCAAGACAATTAAATCATCCTAGCTTCAGGTCACTTCATCGCAGTTCCATATCAAAGTGGTCCTATCAGCAGCAGTCTCATTTCAACAAGCTAGTAATATACTTAGAGGTCCTACATATCAGCAAAAGATTTGCCACAGCTGCAATTACCAGCAAAACAAAAAGTTTAGAAGTGTGAACTGAACGCAGGTAAGCAATGAAAAAGCCTATGCATCTGGCTATGCTATTGCATAGGATTGCGTTGGCCTAAGTGAGCCGATGGGAAGGCTGCTGGCAGTGTTATGGCTGTTTCTGCTTTTAGCTGTCATATGAACCTGGCTGGGACTAATAATATTTTTCCAGTGCCTCAGTGGGTCCAGGGGGATTACCCTCTGCCAAGGGGATATGCTGCTCTGGGAGTGGCATTGGGGAAGGCAGCTACAGAGGTCCACATTTTAAGCACAGGGTCCTATAATTTGAGGAAGTATGTTCCTTTACAATTAGGGTTGGGCTTCACCAGAAAGCGTCTCAGAAAAGTTCTTTTTTAAAAAACATTCATTGTTCTTTGAGTGCTTATTACTGCTTTGATATAAGCGTTGAAACTGTTCTTATCTTATTCTTGTCCTGAGAAATGAAGAGAATGCCTATCTGTAAAGCAATGTGAATTAAAATTAAATACTGGAATTACTAGAACATTACTAGCGTATTAGATGACTTGATTTTTTGCCTCAAAAAATGTTTATATTAAAGTGTCTATATGCTTTCAGTATCATATATAAAAAAGTATTTGGATGAATCATATATAAGAGAAATTGAACATAAATAGACAAAAAAGATGTAACATTTTGCCTCCAAAATGCTGAATTTACAGAGAGCTTAGCATCATTCCCAAGGAGAAATGAGCACACTTTCTGAATCACGGTAAAACAGTTACAGGTTCTGACAAACACAAATCGCAATTTTCACGTTAATCACCTGAAGCTTTTCTGAGAGTCAGTTTACTGCATGTAAAGAATAAACTACTTCAGCATTCGATGTATAGCATACTCAGGAGGCCTTTCAGTAATCAATATGTTCTCCATCTTGCATAGGTTCACAGACATTCCTACGCTGCTCTTTTCAGAAAGTGCAGTTTGCAGCCGAACACAAGTGGCTGGGACCCCCAGCGGTGACAAGTCTCTGTGATTTACTTCTGATGGCAGAAGTGTACAACTCCCTCTGTTGCCCTGCCACCTGGGAAGAGAAAAGCAGATCAAAGCCTTTCTTGGAATTTCAGGAACACGCTGCCAGTTTCTTCACCCGAGTGGTTAACCAAATATCCAGGGTCTTGCTAGTAGATCCAAACAGGATCCCATTATTTCTCTGAGGCAACTATTTGCAAAGAAGAAATTTAGCTTCTGTGAAGACAGGAGAGTTTGGCAAAAAAAAGGCAACATCCCATAAGCAGTTATTTTAGTCAGCATTGAGCCCAAATGCACTCATTTTCTCTCTTAGGGCAAACATTTGGTAGAGATTCAGGATATAAGTCTTTGGTCTCATCAGGGTTATTTTAATGTTTTGTTATCCCAATGCTTTCTTTCCAGTGGTGCCCAGCTAACAGTTGAAAGTTACCCCATCACCCTGCCCCAGCTGCCACTCCCTGAAAAGGCTATTGTTTGTTATACCATCAATACCTTGGTTGGTTGGACCTTTACATGGCACTCCTGGAATCAAGCTGAAACAAGTGAGACACCAGGAACTTGACCTTAATAAATCTGTGATTAGGCATGTGTTGCTCTAACACTCCCAGAGTGCTTGTTAGGAAAAACAAACAAAAACAAATTAAAACAAAGTAAAAATAAAAAAAAAAATCAAAAACAAATAAACAAACCCCCCCACAACAAACCATACACAACGTTTATTGAGATTTGGCATAAGGTCATGCTTACACAAGGAAATCAAGTATCTCAAATGGTTGGTTCCTGTCCAGGTGGTGCGAGGAACCACTGTGGCAAGAGCCCTTGCAGATGCATATTCAGTCAGATCCAAGTGAGACTTCCATTCTTCTGCTCACTTCTAATCCAGCTGTCCCACGGTGATTACGTAGGAATCAAACAGAATGTACAAACCAGTACAAAAAGATTTGGCACATTACAGCATTTCACTGGAACACCAGCTTAGTCCCAACAGCAGTTTGAACACTTTAGTGACGTCCTGGGGCTGAGCTGCGACTCCTGCTTCTTAGGCTCACAGATCTGGTCACGGTGTCACTCTGGTGAAGAACCTGCTGGGTCTGGAACTGGCAGAGCCTTAGCCAGGAACAGACTCAGCCCCAGTCACAGGGGAGGGAACAGTGCAGAAGATTGAAGCGTATCTGTGAGAGGTTAAATGACCTCATGGCTACAAAACTTCACATGGTGTAAGAACATCTGCCACATAGACCAGAGCTGATGGTCCCCCAGTTCTCAGGAACTCCATCCCTAGTCTCAGCCCTTCCAGTGTCCTATATATTTAGCCCATTCACAGGCTATAGGCCAATTCCACATACCTACTGGAATCAATGCATTTTTGTCATTACCTTTTTTTAATTTCATGCATGTTTCAGAAAAATTGATTTATGGATTGTAGTATCTTTACACATTCACGTGTTTCACTACTTCCAAAAATTACCAGCTCTTATTGCCAGAGCATATTAAACATGGGAGAAACAGGTTAATAGTAAAACTCCTACACCTGTAATACATCTGGATGTCAACACGTGAGTTTAACTGAAAGGGAAGTATCTAAGCTCTTGTTACAACAGTAAATGAATGCCATGGCAGGATACCAGTGCTTAAACAAAGGCATCCAGTGCTATCTGCAACACACTCGACCATCCCTCGCAGCCTCCAGCTGTCATGCTGTAAAGGCACAACTCTTGTACTCTGCCAGAGCAGCAAGTCTTACACGTAGTAGGGTGTCTCAAACGAGCAGACTTGTCTCAGCAGAGAGCCCATGTCCAAAACAGCACTAACCCTGCACAATAGTGCCCCTAGTCAACAATGAGTTCAAATGTCCTTTCCAGATGCCTCTGAGGCCTAGGGGTTATACATTATAAAACACACACAAAAACTGAAATTAAAAAAAATGAAATAAACTCTTCTATGAAATATTTATTTTATTTATTCACAGTACAAAAGAAGTATCTGCTTCCTATACCCCAACGGATTGTCTTGCACAGCTCCTTGAGCACACGCACACTCTACTTTGGACACCACTATCTTAGACCTCACAGCCAATGCTAACATTGATCCACCTCATAAGCACACATGTTCAAGTTTACAAGTGACACATCTAGAGAAGCCAGCTGCCTGAAAAGAGGTTCAGTAGTAAACTAGCTCCTGGTGGAACAGACTGTATCACGTGAAATCACTGAACTACCTCTCTACTTTGCAAATAGTTGCAGGAAAAATTACTGAGGCATAATAGATATTTGTTGATCAGATTTGGTAAGAAATAGAGCACTGGCCACAGAGTCACCCAAAACACATTTTACAGAGGCACTCCAATAAAGTGGTTCCATAGTATCTCTCTCCACTGCTTACTGACAGTTAACTACAGTGCATAGTTTGCTATAGCATGGTACGTGTTGCTTTATATTTAAGTAACTAAGAAAACAGCAAATTTTCTAGTAAAACAAGAACTGTAATACTTCAGTTACAGATTCATCAGGAGGGCAGAGTTTTGACTGAAGATCAAAACTACAGATTTACTCTACTGTTGTGCTTCTCCAAAATCCCCAAACATTTATGGAGACACGGTTTAAGTCTAGAAACTGTTGAGCTAGGGTCACAGTCCAGAAGTTTAATGTTTTGCATCCGGCAGATTCCAAAAGAGGTAATTAAAGGCATCCTTTAAGGAATCTTCTCTGATGTTAAGACTTGAGAAGCACGGCAGCAAGCCTAAAAAAAAGTGCGGAGAGGAAAGAGAGAATAATTTAATTAATGGAAATATCACTTTAAAAGGGCATTTTCCAAACTAGTAGGTCAGTAAGCTTTATGAGGGGTTATATTTCATCTTAATTAAATGGGAGCTTTAAAGACAAAATTCTAAATAATTGATATTTGTAAATATAAAATCACATCTTTGAAAAGAGACAAAACCAAAACCAAAACACCCCCCACAAATTCCAAACAACACTCTTCCTTCTACTGTGTCCTGAATTGTAAAGTTTTTGCCAGCAGGAGGAAGAGAGGTTGGTTGTGTTTCACTGCTATTTCTGGGCCAGAAAACACTTAACATTTCATGTCAATATACAGATGTTAAATACAGTTCAGCAGGTGACTCAGTCACCAGGTATTTCCTGGTTTGAATAGAAGTCTGTCATGAAGCTTGAACATGCTGAACAGTAATAATAAGACACCATAGAATCAAAACATGGTTCCTCAGAATCGGTTTGTTAGTGTAGGAAAGAGAAAGCTTAAGAAACAAAGAAATACAACAGACATTCAGCTGAAAACTTCTAAGGTCTTAAAGTTACAATGCCAAAAGTGAAACACATGGACAGGATTTATAAAATGCTGACAGCTCAAACATAAAAGTTGCTCAGAGCAGCATTTTGAATATATGAAGTATTAAGTACTTTCAGAAAGCAGAATGCACTAGTTCTAGTGTCCAAGCTGAGGAGACACTGGATGGTTAGGCCTCAGTATCTGTGCACCTTTTTCTTCAACTGTCAAAGGTTGACAGACACCACATAGCTTTACGAAGTTACAATAAAAACCCCTGAACATAATTCTGGACTATGTATGCTTTCTAAGTACCTTATATGCCCACATTAAGTTACTTAGAATAAATTACAGTACAAAAATAAAAAGAAGTCTAATTTTTGCCTGCAAACAGCTGCAAATTCATGTAAGACTTAGAAGCTGCCAGTTACATCAAGGTGGCATGCATTTATACGCAAAACTTTTTTGGTTTTGATATCCTGTGATTTCTTAATTCAGAATAAAGTGGCAGAGAAGAACTAGAAAAGCGAAAAGGTTAAAAAAAAAAAATCAATCACCACACACCCATATATGCATATGCATTTGAGTATTAAAGAAGAGATGCAGATTCTCTTAGATTTTCTTAGACAGAAACTATTTTCCAAAATACTTACAGCTTTCTCTTCCAAGGAGAGGACACCATCTACAGCCACTATCTGGTATTGCTTTTCTTTTAAGCTACCCAAAAATTTCCGAAGTAGTTTGAGACTAGTACCATCACTGGTTTGTTTTAGCAGTTTCTGCATTTCTTGGGAAGGACATCCCGGGTCAAACAGTAGCAAACATAAGGTTTTATTCTTCTTCTCTTCTATTCCAATAACAGTACGACTATGACCTAGTTTCAAAATAGAGTTTCAGTATTTTAAAAACATAGAAATCCCATTTACTTCCTCATAACATGCTACTTATTTCCAGATTAAAGATGACATTACTTGAAATGTAATAAGGTGGTTATAAGTAAAGAGCAGATGTCAGGAAGTTGAGATCCCAATCACATCCAGCTCTTCCATCCAATACAAATATAAACTTTGATGTTGCTCTTACTACATAAAAAACCAAAACAAAACAGGAAATGAAGCCATGCCTTCTATTAAACGAAGGAATGTAAAATGCTGCTCTGAATTGCAGCACATATAAAGAAAAATAGAGAGTAGTAAGAAACTGGTATATTGTGATACTGACCTTGATGTTGCAAGTAGATTGGTGGTTTGGAAGTACACATTACCTTTGCACCACCTTCATTATCTGTAGAATAATAACGCAAAACCCACTCAAATAAACGAGGGTGTGTACCCATAGGGCCAGTTGGTTTGTGAAAGTCAATGATTTGACACCTACAACAGAACATGTAGAATGAAAATAACAATAAAATTTCAAGCAGGTTGTTTGTTAAAACAATTTTTTCACCTCTCAATCCCTTCCTCCTGCACCAGGAATGTTTCGTAAACACAGCAATTCCAGGTGTCAAGTGGCTGTTACCACTTTTTTTTTTTTTTTTTTTTTTTAAATACAAGAGTAGGGGACATATAATTACAAAGCAATACAATAGATACTGTCCAAAACTGGAAGATATATTCTATAACAAAGAAACACTCTACTCTGTTCAGTCTAACAAGAACTTGTGAAGCTTGCAAAAATTAAGATGTTTGATTTTTTGTATGCAATACACGTACACTAGAGAATCCAATTAACAGCTTTCAGAATTATGCATGTGAACAGCTGAAATTCAGTTTCTTCTTGAGAAGGAACTTCTAGAGAAATTAAGTTTTTAATCAATGTTTGATTTGATGCATATGTGGCATAATTCTTCACCAAGTCTCAGTGAACTAAGTAGTTATTCTGTTCATGTACCTGCGTAAGTAGTTACACAGCTTTGTGCTGCGTTAAGTCAGAAACGTTTATAGGTTGGTTAACTATAAAGCCACCAAGGTGGCTTTGTCATCATACAGTTGGCAAACCTGACCTTTCAAGGCGCAGGACTTAAACCAGCACTTAAAAATAACAACAAAAGAAAGCAATATTTACTTTATCCTGAGACTGGTTAACAGTGAATAAATTTCACATGCTCCTATCCATGCTTTGGAACCATGTAATCTCTTGTTGAAGTGAGATGCCCCATGAGGATCAAAGCCTTCTCTCCAGGCATCTTCAATCATGGACTGAATCTTTGGTATACTAGGAATTAGTGTAGTATCTGGAACAGAAAAGCTTTTGAATTGTGGTTACAGTTACTGAAACAGTCTATTAACTAAAACTATTCATCTTCTTTTATAAGAGGCAGTTGATGTTACAAAGATGCACCACAAAAACTAAATCTAAAACTTCAACCACATCATGCCTTGCCAGTATTCACCTCTCTGATTCTTTCCACAGTATGTTCCAGTGGTGTAACAAGCACTTAATAGGTATCATGGACCTAGTAAGCCTTGCTGTGTAAACGAAAAGGCTAAACACTAATCAGTTGGTTGTCATCCAAGGTATGTGAAACAAATAGGCAGCATGTTGTTTAATACCTCTCAAGCAGTCATTATACAAGCTGTTTTGCAACAGTGAGGAAAGCAACATTTGGAAATTCCTGTAACCGCAACCCCAGCCTTTATCGCCCAAAGATGAGTGGAAGTGATCGACTCCTGTTGAAAGCCATACATGCCTGACATCTTTGTTGTCATTCTGATAGTACTTGCACAATGCTTCAATGACTCCTAAAATAAGACCAAACATAAAGTTTATGTGCAAAATGAACTGTAAAGTTCTCCAGAAAAAAGATTCTTTACCCAGCTTGGAATAGATACAGATTAAGACAATTTGTTTTAAAATTTCTAAGTGATCCTACATTACATCTAGAACCCAAATCACAAAACCAGTGGACATTGCACCTATTTCATTTTGATGGTCTTTACTTTGATGAATTTACGTACTATGAAGCTTTCAAAATTCAAGCTATTTTTTCACTGCTGTTACACAATGAATATTTTAAATTAAACAGCTTGGACTACATTGTAAAGTGTGATATGCACAGGAACCACTACAATGAAATAGGAAAAGTAATGTCACCAATAAAGCACTTCTATGCCACTGTCAGTTCCAGTACAACATCCCCTTAAAAACATGGAAATACTTATGCATACTTTGTAATCCTTTTATTCCCCATAATTTTTTTTTCCTGGAGAAAGTAAGAGAAGAAAAGGAATGGCACAGAATTTGAGAATTACTGTAGATATTTAAAACAACAACAAAAACCAAACAACACATTTGCAGGATATTCCAAATCCTCCTTTGTTACATGAAAGAACATGCTTAGGAATGGTCTCTTCAATTTGTAAACGCAAATTCTCAAAGGCACTTTATTGCCATGCTGTTGTGAAGACAATCATTCCATGGCCATCACAGATTATTTTCTGAATTCTTCCCTGGAGTCTAAATCATTACCAAGAATGAAGACTTTAAATGTATTACTTCCAGTCAATACATCTTATAGAAGAAATTTCATTTTACTTGTCAAGAACCAAATGGATCTTTGGTAAACTAGAACCACTAGCAATAACCTGTAAGACCTTTGAAGCTGTGATCTTGGCGAGTAAAGACAAGGAAGTCTTTTGAAAGGGACACAGAAAACCATCAGCACTGTATTTTTGTACCAATTACAAAACATTTCAAAGAAGATGTATTGAGTAGATGTCTACTCCTACCAGTCCTCTCTGAGGCTTTGGAATCAGATGAACACTGTGCCTACCTGGGACCAGCTTACATGATACTACAACTAACTGAAACACAAGATAAAAAGCTACTGTACATTTTAACGGCTACGCTAGGTTAGGAACCAATGAGTACTAAGTAGTAAACAAGCACACTCTCAAGGACAACCAACAGGTAAGAAGAAGACATTTGCATCTTTTGATATATATTGCATTTGGGCCTTTAACCAGAGAACTTGATTGCAAGGTTCCACAGAAAAGAAAAAAAGAAGGAAAAAGGTCTTCAGGTTATAACAGAGGTTAGAAATATACCAAACTTTAACTTCCTTATTAGCTTATGACTAAAATGGTATTAGATTGATCTAGAAAATAAAGATTAGAAGTAGAATGCAACCAATATCAAACATCCAATTATAGGCTTTGTTAAAGACAGGTTTGGTCACTACAACCTAGGTTTAAAAAGTACAGTCTAATCATATAATTTCAGCATTTTTACCTGAGGTCTTTGTTTTCCCATCATCTATACCAAAAGCCAAACATTCCATCATGTCAGCTTTTCTCTTGTGGTATTCAAAAGGCTGCATATTTCCTCTATCAACTTCCTTTTCCATATTCTTTAGGTACTGCTGCTTGTAGCCTCCAGAATTATCCAAGCCATATTGTCTCTGTTAGGGATGGAATATGCATGACTTAAATCACATTTTTTAAATTCACCTTTAGCAATTTTGAGAAGCTACATGCGTGATATTTGAAAAACAGTGAACAATGACACATAAAAGCTTCAGATTTATGATATTTTAGAGCTGAAGGCCAAGCTTCACTCCTGAACAGAAACATGGGACTAGGAAAACCACACCTGCAAGAGCAGGCACATCCCTCTGTCCTCTCTTGGGCAGCCAGCTGTGGGCACGGGGGTAGTTAGGGGCCAGGAGGTAGGAAGAGTGGGAAAGGAGCTACCAGAGCTGTCGGGTGGGAGGGAGAGAGAAGGAAGATCTAGCAGGAGCATGGTCATGGGAGCAGGTGATGGTATCCAGGAAGAGGAGAGCCAGGATGCTCAGGGCGTCAGGCCTTCTGCCAGGGAATATGCTCCAGGCTGCACTGCAGGGCAGAGCACTGGAGCTGGGTAGAGCACAGTAGGAGGTGGCGGGCAGAGCACAGTAGGAGGTGGTGGGTAGAGCCCCTGGGCAGAGCAGTGTGATGTGCACAGGGAGCAACACCACTCAAGGCAGCAAAGCCAAGTAGTTCAAAGGCAGGCACGTCCAGCACCAGTGCCAGGATCTGGGCTGCTGAGAGCTTGTGTTTGCCTGCAACCCGCTCCTGTACCACCACCTCAACATGGCCTGTCCAGCTGCATAGCTCTGACCTGGTACGGGCATTCCAGGTCATTTCAGTCCCAAGATACTCAGCTTCTAATGGCACAACTGTTCAATATTTTACCATTTAGAAATATTACCATACCTGCAGCTTTTTAAATTCTTCCCTCTCTCGCTTCTCTTCTTCTGATCTCTGCTGTTCATCTTCTTCAGTTTGGAGCTGTTGAGCCAGTTCTAGATCTCTTATGTTTCCATCTACCCAGGAGTAACATTCCAAAGAGACGACTTGATCAGGAGGTTATCAATGCTTTGACGGATCACTTACTTAATTTTTAAAGATTCTTTTCTAAGCAGACAAACATAAACACAACTGGGCCTTAATTTTAGGAGATGTATCCCACACTATTTTGAACTGTTAGCGAACACTAAACAGGACTGGCTGCATTCAGTTTACTAGGACTCAGACTCTTGACTTGGACAAAGTTAATGCCAAGTTACAGGAGCAGCTCCTTGGCAAATAACACATTTACTTCTATGACTAAGAAAACGGCTTTTACCTACTATGTTTCACTTCATTGTTCGCAAGAAGTCCCAGTTTCTTGAATACCACACGCTTATTAGCTTCTGGGATCACTCCCAGCAGTCTCATAACAAAGTGATAAAAACAAATTTAGGATCAGAGAACTGGATAGGGAATCTCTAGGATTTTATTAGCCATGCTAATAAACAAAATTAGTTTTGATTCCTTTACTTTATTGCTATGACTAATGAATCAGCACAACCATTTAGAAAAAATAAATTTTAAAAAAGTTGAGGTTTTCATAAGCTATAAATTTTCAGCTTATCATACTGGAATGCGCCACTCTTAATTCGAGGTATGTAAACCTTCTATAGAGCTACCAAAAAAAATGGCTGTCTTTTAAACATTTTTTGCTCTAAGTTTTAGTTTTGGCTAACATACAGAGCATTTACTTAACAGGTGTGCATAGACAAATATTTCTTTTAGCACGTGTAATTACGCAGAGCACTTGGGCAAGTGAGAGGACTTGCTGTTAACTATAACGTGTTAACTTCATTGTATATGTGTCCAGCTCTCTTTTTCAATAAGGAAATATTTGGTTTAAATTTTGTCTGAGATTCTACACTGCAACATGCAAACGCTTGTAAATGCTTTCAAGTATTATCAAGCCTGTATCCTTTCATGTACCTTCTGAAAAGTTATGTTCCTCTAAGTGTAAATCCACATGTTCTTCAAGAATTTGAATGTTTGTACAGGTAAGACTGCACATTGGACACTCATATAGCTGTTCAACAATTCCTGCATCTGAAAAAGAAATGCGGTTTCTTGATTAATCCAATGCCTGCTTTTTGTGAGAGTCACTCCCCTAACTGATAAATAGCCTAAGATAAATACACAGTAATGAGTTCTGTGTTCCCATTGAAATTCCCCAGTGCAAGGCAGCAAATTCTAAACAGCTGTTACTCTCTTAACCATTTAAGAATTTGTATTTAAATAGCTGACAAATTTAAGACATATTTTCCTTCTTTCAATTAATCAAGTTTTGCCCCATTTAACTTATAGATTGCAATTTGCTATGATAATATTTGTACTAAGAAATGCTTATTCTGAAATGTCAAACTGTTAATGAAAAGATCTATCCAGTTAACAGAAAGACACTTGCTGTGCAGTTTTAGCATTATTATTGAAGAGCACCGTATAGAATAGGTAAAGTTCAAAAGGACTTCTGGAAATCATCTAGTCCCTCAAAGCAAGGTCAAATGAAACAGGCTAAGTTCTACAGGGCTTTTCCAGACAGTTTTCAAATATCTCCAAGGATAGACACTCCACAAGCTCCCTAGACAACTTATTCCAGTGTTTGACCACTCTCACAATAAAGCGTTCCTGTGTTTAAATACCATTTCTGGTATTCCAACTTGCACCTATTACTTGTTGTCCTGTCACTGGGTACCACAGGGAAGAGCCTGACTCCATCTTCACTGTCCTCTTTTTGAGTCCCTAGATTTTACTTGCACCCTCCTAAGTTCACAAAACACAGGAATTAATATGCTATGTCAGCTGTTTCTGGAAAGCGCTTTCTCAAGCTACAAGTTCATGACTGGTTGGAGGAAAACTTGATGGTACAATAATCCAAATTCACCAGTAACATTTTACATAACACCGCAAAAATATAGTTTCCTGAAACACATTATGTACATAGAAAACCAAAACATTCTTAATGTAACTCCTTTTAAAAAATAAATTGGCAAGCAAGTAAGTTACTTATTCAAGCTCTGCCTTATTTGCACATGTAGAAGAAAGATATTATTCAATGCTAAGATCTGGATTTTTTTTTAATCACAGAATACGCAGTGGGGTTGATTATACTGACACATCTGCATCCTCATCATCACTTGTTTTTCTCTTCAGTGTACATAGCTTGTTATACCAAGAATGCTAGTCTTTTGAGAGAATTACCTTCTAACAGAGATGCCATTACTGTCTGAAATAGCTACCAGCAACTTTGGACGGTTGTCAGAATAAAATTCTGGCCACGTTTAAAAAAAACCCCAGTATTCAAATAAATAACTGTTTTCCTTACTCCAACTTTATCCCGCAAAATACACTTGTGGTCTCCAAATCAACATTTAGTACTTCAGAATACTTCAGTGCTGGATCTTTCCTAAGTCTCTACTTCAAACTGAAAATGACGTTTCCCTAACAGTACTGCAACTGCTCTACACGAGCCTGTCAAAGATGAGACTTGAAGAGGCAAAGTCAAACCTTTGTGGCTAAACACACGTCGGGTAGGTAAAAACCACCTCCCTAACACACAAAAGCTTTCCGATTTGCTTTCACTGATAGAGATGGCGCATTTTGGACATGCAAAACATTGCAGGTTCGTCTGCATTAGCGGCTTTAGTTCCGCTCTGGAGCAGATTTTTCAAGTGACGCCCCCATTGTCTTCACTCACTGTGCCCTCCCAAGTAACACCCCTCCACCGCCTTCGCTCCCTCGCCCCTTGTTGGCGCCCACGAGCGGCCTCGCAGCTCTCCAGCTGCATCCCCCGGGGAGAAAGCAGCGCCAGCGGCGCTCGGGCAGCGCCCCCAGCACGGTGCAGCCGCCCCCGGGCGGTCAGTCCCTGGCACACCGCCAAAGCGCCGCAGGACGGTTCTCCACTCCCCGCCCGGGCGGCCACGGCCAACCTCAACCCCCGCGGGCTCAGACGCGATGCCCCCCGCCGCCGCCGCTCACCTGTGCCCGGGGCGCCCAGCAGATGCCCGTGCCGCGCCCTGACGTGCGCCTCCAGCTCCCGCCCCGCCACCTCCCCGCAGAAGGGGCACTCGGGCAGCCCCACGGCGAGCTCGGGGCGGCGGGCGTCCGGCGGCTCCGGGTGGGCCGCCTCGATGTGGCGGCGGAGCTCGTCACAGCCCGGGGCGGCGGCGGCGGCGCCGCAGAGCGGGCAGCGGGGCTGGCGGCCCGGGGGCGTGTGCTGCGTGTGCCGCAGGTGCCGCCGCACCGCCGCCTCCGAGGAGAGCGCCTGCCCGCAGACGTCGCACACCAGCATCGCGCCGCCAACCGCCACCGCCCGCCTCCCCCGGGAAACGAAACCGCCGCACTTCCGCCCAACGGTCGCCCCCGCGCCGGCCGTAGGTCGTCACATCCTGCCCGCTGCCTGCTGGGAAGTGTCGTTGCCGTGCCCGGGGCGGGTGCCCGCGCGCGCAGAGCCTGCCGGGAACGGAGGGGCCCGCCCCCGCCCCCCCGGCCGGTGCGGCGCGCGGCGGGGCGGCGTCCGCCATCTTGCATCGCGATCGGCTGCCGGCGCCGCGCTCCGGGGCGGAGCGGAGCGGCCGGGGGTTTCTCGCTTGGAGGGCGGCGGCGGGCGCCGTGTGTCTCCGCTTCGATGGGTAAGGGCGAGAGGAGAGCTGAGAGGTGGAGAGAGGAGGCGCCGTGCCTCTCTCTGGGGCGGGGTGCGGCGCTCCTTGCCGTAAGGCTCCCCGGCGCAGGCCGGTCTCCTGCCTGCTCGGGGGCGGCGGGCAGCAGCGGGGCGTTACCGCGCACAGCAGCTCGGGCCCCGCCAGGCGGGGCGGTCGGTGCCGGTATGCGGTGTTGCCGCGCTGTTCTCCGCTGCCTCCTCGGTCAGGGGGCTGCCGTCCTCCCGCTTCCCTGCCCTGCCGCTGGTGGAGCGGACTTTTCCAGCCCCTCGTCCAGGAACGCGGGTGAGGAGCTCGGCTGGTGGCTCTCAGTGGCCGGGGTAGGTGTCCTCTCGGCCGAGCAGCCGGCCAGGGGACTTGCGGTCCGGCCCGGTCCTGGCCGGTGCGAAGCCCGCGGGCAGCACCTGGGGACCCGCGCGGCGCCCCCGGCGCTGCCGGTCGGGGGGGGCGGTGGCAGAGCCAGGCACGGTATTTAGGGAGCCTTATGTAGGCAGGGAGGAAAAAAACTCTTAGTAGGATAGGTCTTAATCTAGGTACAACAAGTGAGCGAGATGCAGGATGGTGGAGGGATTTAGTGTTCAAACGAGTGTAGTTTTGCAGAGCAGAACTGCAGACTTCTTTAGATCTAGATGCAGAAGTTGTGAAGCCTGAATAGATCAGGGACTGCTAGTCTTTTTGCCCCTATGGTGTCTATGCCAAAACCCTTGTGGGTGGAACAAAACTGTAAATTCGTAAATTTTTGAAAACAATTTTGATGAGCACATCCTCCCAGTTGTGCTTCTGTAACTCTTTATTGAGCTGGTAACCTAAACTGGGTTGCTTTGCATGCTGATCTTGTTTGGTTCGTTGCTTGGTCTGACAGTTTTATTGGCACAACTAAATTAGCGAGACATGAATGATTAAGAAAGTGATGAGAGTCTAGGACTAGTTAAGCCAGTACTGTTGTTGGAAAAAATGATTTTCTTAAATTGTACCTCAAAAGTTACATGACGATTACTAGAAAATTGCTTTAGTTGATGGCACACCTAGCATTGTGGTCCAGAAATGGTAGTAGTTTATAGAGGCTCATTCGAAGCAATTGTGTTTGGGTGAAATAGGCTGTTGAGTCCTCAGAGTGTCTTGTTGATGTCAGACTAAGTCTGCAGCCTGTTTTCCTCTCAGAGTCTGTATTTATTGCTCAGCAGTCCTTGGTACTGCTGGTATTAAAAAAAAAAATAGTCCCAGCATGGAAGTTGATTGAGAATTCTGCGCAGCTCAGGAGCTGTAGTTCATATGTTCTTATGTATGTTTTCTTGTTGTAGAAGGGTTTCAGACAAGTGAGAGTTCATGTGGTGTCTTAAATAATATTTTTGACAGTTTTTTCTCAGATGAAGGCTACAATTTTAGCTTCAAAAACTAGCGCCATACTGTTACAACCTTTATCAGTCAGTTTGATCGTTTCGGTGGCAGAATCATGTTTTATCACTTTTATCTTTTCACAATTGATGTGCCTGAAATGACAGTCTGACTCAATCTAATGAACAGCTCTTTCGATGGATTAGAATCTATCATTTGGTTTAAAATGGAAAAGACTATGCCTATCTGGATGCTGTTGACCCTTAACTTGTTTTTCTGTATACAGTTTAGAAGGAAATGCAGCATAACCTTTAGATCCTTTGTTATGTTTGTGAAATAAGCATCTTAAAAAATAAAGAAACTGTAATAAGATATTAAATGAAGCAGTAAATACTGAAGATTTTCTTCTTGGATTCAGCCTTATTTTTTAATACACTTAATATCTCCTTTTTGAGGGGAGGAAACAAATTCCTTTACTTGCTGACAGAATAAAAGTTTAGCAACAAAATGTTTTTGCTTTTTGTTTCTTAGTTTGTTGTCGTGGTTTAACCCAAGCTAGCCATACAACCATGATAGCCGCTCACTCACCCCCCTCTTCATGCCATCTCCTCCAAATAGGGTAGAGAATCAAAAAGGAAGGGAGAAACTTGGATTGAGATAAACACAGTTTAATAAAATAACAAAATACTAATACACTACTAGTAAATATATATATAAAATAGAAATAGAGTATAAAATAGAAGATACTCAAGGCAATTCCTCATGAACTCCGTCTACACTGAGCAGCCAGTCCCAGGAAGCAGCACCTGGTCCTGAACAGCTGATCCTGAAGAGAGAAAAAAGGAAAAAAGGCAGAAGGGCCCCGAGGCCTCTGCGAAATGGCAAAAGGCTGAACTAAACATCCCAAACCGAACTCCCCCGGCTCTGACAAAAAGAGTGAACGTGGTGAAAAAGCGAGACAGAACAAAAGATCCCGACTGTCCTTAAATAATGAAGTGTGATGCTAATGGGATGGAATATTCTTATTGATCAGTCTGGATGTCAGTCAAGCTCTGCCCCATCCATGCCCCCATTCCTTGATGCCTCGCACCTGTGGCCAGAGCGCTCAGAATGTCCTTGGCTCTCAGACCAGAGCAATTCAAAACATTAACTCCGTTATCTCTTGTTCTCAAACTAAATCCAAATAATGACAGTGCTACCTATGAAAAAGAAAGGTTTCTAACTATGAAGAAAATTAACTCATTTTCAGTCAAACCAGCACATGTTCATAAGACTTGTAACTTCTTTTTGCAGTAGCTTATGTCCTTTAATGAAGTATCTGATCCCTGAGATGATCTGTAGTTTAATCTGCAGTTTAGAAATACCTGTCTAGGCAAAGGTTTTTCTCTGATTTCTACTTAAGAGATTTTTGTTGGTGAACTGGGCATTGCAAGCAGCTACAGGAATATATAGCTGTTGCTGTAGATATTTTTATAGTATAAGAGGTGGCATGTTTGCTTTGCAAGGTTTGGCCTTTTGGAGTAATTTTTCTTTTTTTTTTTAATAGACAACATGGCAAGCCCGGGTAAAGATAACTTCAGAATGAAGAGTTACAAGAATAATGCGCTAAATCCCCAAGAAATGCGCAGACGAAGAGAGGAGGAAGGAATCCAGCTTCGGAAACAGAAAAGGGAAGAACAAGTAAGTATCTTGGTGAGATGCTAACTGTTAAGTGCTTGCGAAGCTAAATTCAGTTATGTGAAGGGACTTGAGCAGTTGACTCCTGTGGTGCAGAATTCAGAGTGCTAGGTTGAGTGTCTGTTTTCTGTGCAATCCTGGGGAGCACCAGGTGCTTCTCGACAGTGTCATAAAACAAAAAAGTGTACAGAAACCCTCTTAAGTCACTAAGGCAGAGGAGAGACCTGTGTCTTAAGTTCAGTCCTGAGTGTAGGTTTAAACATGTAAGACTGGGCTAAAGGATACTATTTCCGATAAGGATTAGAAACCTTGCATTCTCTTCTAGAGTTTGGGCCAAAGTTGTACTGTTAGAAGGGAGAGTATTATTTTCATCTCTGAAGCCATACTTCAAATTGCCCAAGAGCTTCTCTACAGTAACTTAGTGAAGTGGATACCAATTGGTGGTCCCTGAACTGTTAGGTCTAACATTCACAGTTGTCCTCATTGGGTTTTTAGCGATCAGAGTACATGGAGCATTGTATAATTTAATGGTTTCTTTTCCCAAAATATTTATTAGTTTCTTCCCAGGAAAGTAAGAAATGTAGTTTGTTTTTCTACTTGGTCTAAAGTGGCTGGATTTGTCTTATCTACCTAGAGAGTGCCGCAGGCACTGACCCACAGTCTTCTCTGAGCTGGGAATCCTTACCTTTCTCCTGGGAAAGTGGTGCTACTGCATGGAAAAATAATTTAAATTAGTTCAGTCAGAGAGGTAAGAGTAAGGAGTAGTATGATACTGGAGCATTTGCCTGTGAATGGGTAACTTCATTGTAGTTCCCACTGAAAGTATTGTTTGCGTATTTTGTAATAAATACTCCCTGGATAAATTATGAAAATAATAGGTGTTTCCTCTCCCACACTGACTTTTGTAACAATTAGAATACTGTTATGTTCTCCTTGATCTTCATTTGCTGGACTGGTGTTTTTCAGCTCTGCTTGAACTGGAGAGAACAAGTTTATGCAGGGAGATGAGGCTGCTTTTGTTCCAGAAGAGATTATAACTGGTAGATAGACTATGATCCTAAGCAAGAACAGTTTATACATTTCAACCAAGAGCTTCTGTGTCCTCGAGTGCTAGAAAGAATGGCTTGCCTTCCAAAAGAAGAATGTTGTTTCTTCTTCCTTTGTGGGTTTAAATGGAATTAAACCTTGTTTATGTCCAGGATTCTGCAGTTGTTTTTTGTCCAGGATTGTGCCCAGTCCAGAAGTGTATTGAACAAGGGAGAGAAAGTCTTGTGTCAGGTTCCTGTTTGAAATATGAGTTGATGCAAACATGGAATTGCTCCTGCAGTTTTGGGCATGTACAGTAGCAGAAACCTAGGTGTCTGTAGACACCTAGAGGACAAAAACTTAAGGATTTAGTAAGGGGTTTCATTATTAGGCTTACAGGTGAAGTTTTGGTCAATGAACCGAGGTTCTAACATTTATTTTTAAAGATGCCAACATAACATTCTTAGAATAATAGTTGTAAGTGTAGTACGGGGATTAAAGGTAAAAATGTAGGTTTGGTTTCTCAAAACGGGCTAATATGAGTGTTATGCTTGTATGCCAGAAAATGAAGAGGCACTCATTAAACATAGCTTATTAAATACTACGGTGCAGGTATGTATTTTGAGCATAGGCAGTGCATGCAGCCAATTTTAAAGTGATTTTTGGACTTAGAGAATGTTTAATGTTACATAATTTGAAAGTTTACCTTGAAGCTACACTATTTTTTCTGCAACTATATTAAAATAATGTTTCTGTTCTAATTTTTCTGCAACTGTATATTAAATATAGGTGCTGTTAAATTGTCATGCAAAGAAAGTACATAAATCATAGTCCTTCTATTGAAGGGAGGAATGCAGTATGCTGAAACACAAATACTGTTTCAGTGTTGATGATTTTAGCCTATTGACTAAAAAAGGAGAAAGTATCCTTTAGAACACTGTTTCCTGCGTAAAAATAAATACTGATTTTGAGAGAGAAAAGAGTAAAAGTAAAAAGATCTGTATCTTCTTTTCCTTAGATGTGGAAAAATTTATGGATCTTTGCTAACTAAAAAGAACTTCAGGTTTTTTCTGTCTCTAAAGTCCTGCTGTGCAGTTTATCAAGATACAAATATAGTAATGTTTTTCTCCTGTATGTTGTTTAAAATTTGATGTAGAATTCCATTTGCATGGATGAATAGGAAGGTGAGTAGTTGAAATACTTTAACTAGTACTGGTGAAAGCACTTCTTCAGATGTATGTCATCAGTACTCACTCTGTGGTAATCTCTAATGTCTCCTGAAAATTTCTGCCTTGTTTAGCTGTTTAAACGCCGAAATGTTTCTCTTCCTGGAAATGAGGAATCTATGGTAGAAAGTCCAATTCAGGATCCTGATGTCAGCTCTACTGTACCTATTCCAGAGGTAATTATTTCAGAGCGTGTTTAGAATGTTATCTGTTAAGGTGCATACTACTAGATATAATCCTCCTTTCATTTTTAGGAAGAAGTTATTACGGTAGATATGGTGCAGATGATTTTCTCAGATGATCCTGATCAGCAACTCACAGCAACTCAAAAATTTAGAAAATTACTATCTAAAGGTATGTAAACCTGCGTTGTTGGTTTTTTTCATTCGTTCTGTGTTGTTATTACGAATTTTAGTCAGAGTCAGTTAACATCTAGTTTTGTTTTACTTCAAAATACAGCTTGCTGAAACTTCTAGTTCTGTTTATAGAGAAACCATGCCAAATCTATTCCGACCTAATGGCTAAATACAGAAAGCTTCATTATTCTGATGTTAAGTCTTTCAGACAAAGTAACAAAAGCAAGGACATTTTGATTGAAATGTCTAGGTCAGTAATTAACTGCACACTAACATTACTTACAGCGCTTGCTGCGGTGATTCAGTTTCTGATTCTCGTTCTGTATTTGAGGGGAGAAAAATTACATGGCTGCCGAGGAAGAGTTGTAACTTGTTTTTGTTGAGAATGTAAGGCATGCAGTCTTAAATTAATGCTAGTATTTGTATAGCATGATAGGTAAAGTTATGGTTGGGCGTTTAAAATAGTATCTAATCATAATTGCCCTTCCACTGACCTGAGCTACTGACCGAGGGAACAGTGTTTTGTAATGAGTTACTGACATGCCAATGGATAATATTATGTGTTACTATTAATATACATAATAGGGTATTTACTAAATTGCAGCACTTTATGGAGATGATCCTGCAGTCTTCTAAAGTCAAAAGTTTAGCTCCTTCATTTGAGACTAAAATAACTGAATGCTAAAAATTATTGTAAGAATTGAGAATCGTATTATTGTTTTGTGTCATACTGGAAAAGTAATTTATTTGGTCTTTTTTGTTAGACTTATACAAATGTGATCTGTTTTTTTTTTTTTTAATTCTCTAGAGCCTAATCCACCTATAGATGAAGTCATACAAAAACCAGGAGTAGTACAGAGGTTTGTGAAATTTCTAGAGAGGAATGAGAATTACACTCTGCAAGTGAGTTTGGCTGGTACTGATGGGAGGTTTGGAATGAGATCAGAAACCCTTCAAAACAGCTTTGTAAAGCATGTGATTATTTTTTTTAATAACCAAATTTAATTATTTTTAACCACCGAAGCTGTCAATTTTATTTGTCTAAAATGTCAGTTATTGCCACTGAAATTGTGACTTGACTCTTGTGAATTTCATAGTAGTCTTTAGGGTTATGTATGCAGCTGGTCAAATACTTCGCTGTTGAAAGCAGAATGTGTTCAAGAGAGTTTCCAGAGTGTTATGTTAAGATCATCAGCATCAATGTATGAGCAGAATCTATTTGGTTTGCTTTGTGTATATTGTAGTACTTTTCAGTTCAAATCTTAGAAAAAAAGAAGGAAAAAAATACGGGAAACTGAAAGGCTTGTATGAAGCCCCTTTAGAAAATCGTCAAAAGATACATAACTAATAGTAGGAGTAACTAATTCTGTCTACTTTTGTTAGCTCATGGCATGGCACTTAGGCCTTGTGTACATTCATACCAGAAGAATTAATATAAACAAAAGGAATTTATACTAGTTAACAGAGATTTGAAAACTTCCTTACAATTAGTGCTGCAAGCCAAAACCTAAAAAAAATTTAGATACTGATGGAGCTTATTAAATAGAGATTTTGTCAATGCCAGTTACTGTATCTAATAGAAAGTACAATAATAGTAACAATTGCTATTCAGTGGAAAGGAAAAAAGTTGGAAAATTAACTCCTGCAACTCCCATGTCAAACTGTTCTTCATGAATTTAAGCTTTACTGCTGTGTGGTTTAACATGGTCTTTGTGCTCCTCAACAGTTCGAAGCAGCTTGGGCTTTGACAAACATAGCGTCTGGAACTTTTCTACACACCAAAGTTGTAATTGAAACTGGAGCTGTTCCGATTTTTATTAAGTTGCTTAGTTCAGAACATGAAGATGTACAGGAGCAGGTAACTGTTTTCTTGGGGTGTTTTATAATTTCTTAAAATTAATTTATGAATGTCTTGTTTGTGGGGTGTTTGTGTGGTTAGAGAGGTTTTGAGGCCCGTTTGCCTACTAGCCCATTGATTTGGCTGCAGGAAGATAAGAAATTACCTTCAGTGTATTTTTACCCTATTTTTTTTCCTCTGATTCTTTCAGGTTTCTTTGAACCTGTTTTTTATTTCATGTTATTGGGTGATTTGAAGAAAGTACCTTATTTCTATTGGGGCATTTACAGGTGGATAGGATGTAAAACACCATAATAGAAAGAATATAGTAGAAAACAATGTGGATTTTTTTTCCCTAAGTTGTCTTGTAGCTTTATTTCCTATATCCTTCTGGTCTTTCATCTTACGATGTTACAGTCTTCATTAACGTTTTCCTGAACTTTATTTTTTTGTTTATGTTTAAGAGAGGCTATAATTTACTGGCTTTTATTTCGCATGTTTGAAAGTTTGTATAGTGAAAGTTCATGATTTACCTTTTTTATTCCTCTTACATTGTTTGCAACTTTGAGGCAGTTTTATTGAATCTATTACACATAGTGAGGAAATGTAACTACTGAAAAGTGTGTGTGTACCCTTTTTATTGAAAAGCTCATGAATCAATATATTTTCATAACAGAAAATTTTCTTTCCTTGAAAGAGTGACTTCAAGTGTAGGTAGTTGACTTTGTGTCAGTTCTCAAAAAATGCAATATAGAAATCAGTAGTCTTTTGAAATTTTGTATTTGGAATGATACTGCTTTTTTGATTCTGTAATATTTGTTGTAAAAATATATAGGATCTGTAAAAGTTGATTTGCAAGCATGTTTAAATTCACTTGGATGCTTTACTTTTTAAGGCAGTGTGGGCTCTTGGTAACATTGCTGGTGATAATGCAGAATGCAGAGACTTTGTTTTAAACTGTGGAATATTACCACCCCTCTTGGAGTAAGTAGTGTAAATTAATACTCTTAACTATAGCATATAGGTGTAGATAACTGTAAACTTCAAATCAGAATTTATTTGAGAAGAATATAAGCTTTTTGCTAAATAGAGAATATTTCTTTTTTATTATTATTATATTGCTACGAATCTAATGTTTTGGATTGCCTGCGCTTTATGCATATCTTTAATTAGTCTGTGACTGGAAGCTTTCCAATGTTTCTAAAAGGAGAGAAGTGTTATTTCACAGGTATGAAATTTCTCTCTTATGCAGAACTCTGTGTTCTCAGAGTTCTGGATATATAGGGTGGGAGCGATGATTGAATTCACACTTTGTGTGATTCCAGCTGGCTGGGCAGTAGGCTGGTTTCCCCACCTTTGCCCAGTAGCTCTAAGTTCCACTATCGATTTGCTTGTTGAGATGGTCTGGCAGACGAGTTGTAAGTTACATGAGCTACATTCCACCAGAAGGTTTCTCTTCACTAGGAATATCATTGCAGGATTTACTATATGCTTACAGTAGGATGTAAGGCAGCTTCATCACAGGGAGAAAATTTACATGATGCAAATTTTGTTAAATTCATTATTGTTTAAAATAATAAAATACTTTAAAACATTCATAAAATAGTTTAAAATAATAGAGGAGAATATGATTGCTTTCCTCGAGGATTTAAAGGATTAACAGTTTTAGACATTTTGGTATTTATCTGAAAATTAACCTGATTTTTCAGGTGTTGAATCTTTCGCATTCTGTTCAGCAAAAACAGTGAAGTGTTAATTTTTTTAGAAGATCTTTTAAGTTCTAACTTTTTATGGAACTTTTTTTTTATTATTAGTTGCATTATCTGAATGAAAACATCAAAATTAATTCAAGGGAGAGCTGCATCTCCTAGTGCCTCTGAAGACCTTCAGAAAACATTAGTTGAAGAATTTTTTTCATATGAGCAGTGGTTTATTTTGTATGCATATACTTGATTTGGAAATGAGAATTCCATGCAAAATAATCTGTTCAGATTCAGTTTATTCTAAGAAAATATTCACAGCATGTAAGCTATGAAGGGAAATAAATTGAAACTAGTACCCAATAATAGGATTTCTTATCCTGATTTGAGATACTGTTGGTAATAATAGACATAAAAAGGCTTGCCTTTTCAATAAGAAAATGTTATTTTTTTAATTGTCATCTCTCTTTGACAGACTGTTAACAAATTCCAATCGTCTTACAACAACTAGAAATGCAGTCTGGGCTCTCTCAAATCTCTGTAGAGGAAAGAACCCACCTCCAGACTTCAGTAAGGTATAATAAAGTGTTCATTTTGAGAAACCAGAGAGCTGAAGAAGACTTATGTTTGTAATGTTGTAACACACAGAATCTTTGAATCGGGTGATAGGCTCAATTCTTTTTAATGTAAACACACAGCCTTGTCCATCTGTTGTATCTGCACAAAATCATCTAATTTGACATCAAATGACTTAAACTTGAGATTGTAATTAGTCAGATGCAATAGTCATTCACTGGTATGAAATGATGGACAAATAATACATTCAGTGTTAACCCCTTTGGAGCTGTGTTTTCTCCAGATCTGTTTTAGAGGATGTGAGTTAAGATCGATTTTAAATTTTTTATTTTATGATTACAAGTGCTTGCTGCAGGAATAAAATGTTGAGTTTTCTGCTCTGTCAGATGCAGTTAAAACAGGCTGTGATGACAAAGGTGATTTGCCTGTATACTCTCCCCTTCCTCCTCTCTCCAGTATGTGCTTTTGAAGATAGTAAGACTGTAGAGGCTAGTGGGAGTATTAGCTCCTTATTTTCAGTATGAAATTGATTTCTGGTGAGTTTAATGGCATTAAAAGATGGAACTTTGGATATGCTGGTAGAAGAGACTGAGGTTAAAGTATCATTAAAGATAATCTGGAGACAATTTACATGTGTTGAAGCTTACCTCATGGCGTAGCAATTACTGTCATTGCATTTTAATAATTCTGGCAGAGATTTTAACAAAAAGGTGAGATTTCTGATGTCAGTTAATCAATCACCTCACAATTGTTCTGCCTAAGTTACATCCTTCAGTAGTGTGGTGTTCTGGTAGAAAAAAACCAAGATTTCTTGCTGCTTAAGCCGTTTGCAATAGCACTGGTTGGACACGTAAAGGAGGCTGAATTGCGTAACCGATGCAAGATAAAGAATTACATTCTACAAAGAATGTGAAATTCCCAAGCCATACAGCCGAAACCTGTCATGTTCCAAGTGGTGCTGAGATGGTCTTGTTCATTTGGCTCTGTCTGTTTGAAACTTGTAGGAGGTTAAGGCCAGAGAGTTGCAGTGAGAAGGGAAGTCAGCTGTTGCTTGTTTGATTTGGTTCAGTGAATGTTAAGTCCTTTCTGAATCACTCTGAGTTTCTTTGTGGTGAAGGAGTTGTAAATTGGTTATTACAAATAACCTCCAGTACTCCTACAAAGACACCAATATAAAAAAAAAAAAATTACTTCCAAATTCTGTTCCTCAAGTGATTCAAAAAAGCATCAGTAATTTCTGGTCATCTGCTTACCTGTAAAAGCAGACTTTTTTGTTTAAGCTGAACAATTATATACCTATTATGATATCTCTGAATAAATAGGCCATGGATCAGAATTTATCCAAATTGCCAGTTTGAAGTGGATATCTAGTTTATTCAGGAAGTGTTCTACATAGGTCCTGATTTATTAATGAGCTCGTATGCTTTGGTAGTAAGTAGTTTTGCACCTTTATGCTTTTGCAGAATGTTCTCTGAAACCTGAAAAATATGCAACACCTAATTTTATGCAAAATTTTTCTTTAACCTAGGTTGCTCCTTGCTTAAATGTTCTGTCAAGACTGTTGTTTAGCAGTGACCCAGATGTATTAGCAGATGCTTGCTGGGCCCTCTCCTACCTTTCAGATGGTCCCAATGATAAAATTCAAGCTGTTATTGATTCTGGAGTGTGTCGAAGATTGGTAGAGCTGCTGATGTGAGTCTTCACCTAATAAATGTCTTACAGTACTGTTAATATTCATGAATTCAAACCGAGTTTTTTATTAGGTGAGAAGTGATGAACATTAATTCAGTCTGAAACCTTTTCATTTGCCTGCTACGTTGCTTGGCTCCTGGGATTTTTTTCTGAGATTGACAGTGAAAAAAGTTTTCCCGATGTATTCCTTTATATTCTTTAAAACTTAGTGTAGAATTTCATTTACATGGAGGAATAGAAAGCTTTTTATTATTTTTTAATTTCACTCTTCCTTTTTGTTTTCTAGGGGATGTAGTTGCAATACAGAGTGTTCTTGGACTCACAAAGTCCAGAGGCAGGCGTGTGCCACTTTTGAACTGTTCCACTATATCAGTTTTATGGTTCATTATTTTCTTAGAAAGGGAGCCTACATCCCTGTGTTCACATGGGGGCGGCAGAGCAGGTCAGGGATAGTAGTTGCCAGCACTGACAGCTCAGCACAGTTGTCCATGAAAAGCTCATTTGTACAGCTTTCAGGAAAGGGTCAGGCTGCTTTTTCTCTTATAGATGCTTTACCACAACTGAGTAGATTTCCTTCTCTCACACCTCAGACAGTTGAATATGGGCTTTGTGTACTGACTTCTAGGGTTATTGACTTACAAAAGGGGAAAGTTGTCTTACAAAGGGGGGCTGCTAAGTTTTAGTATATAGCTAATAAAACCTCTTTTGTTTCTGTGGCTACTGAATAATGCAGGTTCCACTATTGTATGCAATCATACTTGAGCTGGGTGAAATGAATCTGCTGGGCAAATAAATTGCTCTAAGTTGTGTTGTTCCATAGAGATGCCCTTTCCTTGACTCAGCAATTCAGCTATGGGCTTGTAGTTGTTAAATTTGACTAAATAGGGGGAAAAGTCTAAGAAGTAATGCAGCGTTTTCTGTAATTGGAAATTTAGCACCTGAAGTTAATAATTGTTCACTGAAAATGTAAAATTATATTTTAACACTTGGTAATATCAAGCAATTTAACATTTGTCTCCAGGCATAATGATTACAAGGTGGTATCCCCTGCATTAAGAGCAGTTGGAAATATTGTTACTGGAGATGATATCCAGACACAGGTAAGACTGGTTGATTTAAGAAAAATGATTGGCACATGGAAAAATGCATACAGAATTCTGTAAAAATTCATTGTGACAAAATACATGTCTAGTACAGGTATCTGCTATTGCAGTGAAAGAGGCTCTCTACAAATCTACATTATTAATTTGACAGTCAGTTTAGGCTGATATTTTAGACATAAAATTGCTGCAAGAATAAACATTTTCTTACAGCACTATAGGCAGTGGATTGCTTTATTCTTCTAAGATACCTTTAATGTTGCTTCCCATTCATGATGCAAGTAACTTTTTTTTTCCCTCCTTAGTGGAGGTTCAATTATTTATTAGCATGCCCTTTTTAAAGTCTTCAAATGCAGTCAGAGTTTTTGCTTGTAAGCAAAGGTCATATTTGGTTTGTCCATGAATTTGTATGTGGTAGTCTTAATGATGCAGTTTGTTCTAAAGATTTGTCTTTAGGCAGTGGAATTGATTTTGATGCAATGGAGGAAATACTAAGGTCCTGCTTTAAAGAAAATTGCATCTAAAAGGCTGACAGAACTAGTGTAAAGGGAAAATAAGGAAATAATTTGATTATTTAATTTGTTTTGAGCTCTATAGGAGAGGATTTTGCTGAGGAATTAAATAGAAAACACCTGTCTCTTCAAAAACAAATGAACAAAGAACTATACAAACTGGATGTACACTTCTCAGTTATTCATATTCTAACCTTAAGCATATTCATATTCTAACCTTTAGTCTTGCTCTCTTTAATCTTCTGGTCTGAACTTAACTGAGGGTAGATTGTTTCAAATTGGAGTGTCAATGACGAGACAATCCAGCATCATTAAACACTTCAGTTTTGCGGGATGTCATCTGTCACGCTTTGTGTAGTGTAAATGTGTTGCAAAATCTGCTTTTATGTATGTATATTGCACAACCAAAATTTCAACTTTTAAATTATTTTAGGTGATTCTAAACTGCTCTGCATTACCCTGCCTCTTGCACTTGCTTAGTAGTCCCAAGGAATCTATTCGAAAGGAAGCGTGCTGGACTGTTTCAAATATTACTGCAGGAAACAGAGCTCAGATTCAGGTAAAGCCTGTATATTTGTTATGTGGTTGGGTTTGTTTTCATTTTACTACCTCACTTGGTTTTCTTTCACAAGGAGAAATACGTAGATGCTACATTCGCTCTGCAATGGGTCTCTTCCAACCAAAATGATTCTATGATTATTTGCTTTAGTTCTAACTGTCTATAGTTTTACCTAACTTTAATGGTTTTTTTTCTAAATTTTGAAAGATTGTTACAAATAACTTCACAAAATAATACTTTAAAAATAGCTGTCATTATTTGTACTAGAGAAACGAATTAATTTCTGTCGAAGGGATTTGGCTGATGCTTATAAAACAAATGAAAGGGTACTTAAAATATTCTCTTAGATCTGATATCAACAGTTGTTATTTTTCCCTGTGGGAGCATCATCTACTGGTATATTCTCTTTAGTTTTGTTCTGCATTGTAATATACATATTAAAGTAATAAGCAATTTTTGTTTTTTTAAAAGTTGAAACCATCTTGTACAAATTAGTCCAGTGAAAAGTGGATGATTCTGCCAATTTGGAAATGTTGAACATTTTGCTTGGATAAAAAACCTGCATGATGTCATCAATACTGAGTTGTGTTCTTGTGGAAACTACTACATCCTGACTATTGCTCCAGGTGTCTGGAGTTACCTGAAAAAAGGTTCTGTTTGACAAAAATAAGAATTCTGAATCAGAGTACATATTTCAGTATGATTTTTTTTTTCCCCTTATACTGCAGTCAGGGATGAAAATGTTACTTCTTGATGTCATTTAAAATGTATAATACAGTTTCCAGTTATAGACATAGTCTTTCTGTGGAGACCACAAACGTGAATAAAAGGGACAAAGTGAAGTTTTGTTCTCAGGCTTGATCTGCAGTTCAAAACCTCAGGTTTAGTGTTTGTCATGTGATTTTTAAATGGGCATATCCAGAAAGCAGTATTCTGTCCACTAGAGACAGAGATATCAACAAAGAAAATACTCTGTTGGCTGCTGCAGTGCAAGGTTGGAGTAGTTCTGAATTTCAGTTTAGTGGCTCTAGTTAGCATGGTGCCTTCTAACAAAGCATTGTTTGCTTTGATATCAGCAGGCATCACTGATTCTTGTAGTGAAGGGTATTAATGTTCTTTTTCTGTGTGAACTAAATCTTTATTAACAAACATAAAATATTATAATTTCACCTCTTAGGCCGTTATAGATGCAAATATTTTTCCAATATTGATTGAAATTCTTCAGAAAGCTGAATTTCGCACCAGAAAAGAAGCAGCATGGGCCATAACTAATGCGACATCAGGAGGAACCCCTGAACAGATTAGGTAAGTTTGTATATGTTAACGTTTTCTCAGCGAAAGGGTCTTGTTGAAGGTATTTTTATTTCTGCATTTGAATCCTGACAAAACATAGCAAGAAAATCCTAACCACAACTGTGACTCCTTGATACTCTGTCTGTACAGAGACTAAACACGTAGAAATTCAGAAAAAATGAATGAAATGTATGCAGTAGACTTAATAACAAATTGACCGATACTGCTTTGTTTCAGTGGTATTACACCTAAAACTTTCACAAGGCTATCTTTCAGAGTTGATATTAGATTTCAAACACAATTGGAACAGTTAATGAACAATTTCAGTATTTGAAAATGGAAAATTTTGGGAGACTTGTTTCAAAAACTTACACGATGGGTTCTTTTTGTGGAGAGACTTCAGGAATTTTGGTGGCTTCCTCATGTATTTTAAACCCACTATCAGTATTTTAAAACAGATACCTGAACTCCTTTTTCAAAATTTAATTTGATTAAAAGTTACTGTCAGCAGCTATTTATATGCTGCAAAGACTGGACTTCTTGAAAGACTAGAATAAAATACTTTCTGGTTTCTCTGAAAACCATCAGCATGGCAATCAATGTGAATCAGTAGCTGATAAATGGATTAAAACTGACAGTGTATTATTTGGAAACCAGAACTGAAAATGATGTGGTAAGTCTTCCAGCACGTTGGGGAGATCTGTTGCAACAAGTGCATTCTGATTTATTTAAAATGTAAACAATCCTCGTTTTCTTATAACCAAGTTTTATCAGAGGTAAGGAAAGTTTCTTGATTTCCGCCCCGCCCCCCCCCCCCCCCATTTGGATTGCTTGCAGAATGTAACGTCTTAAAAATTTAGTGTATTTTAAATGAATTTTAATTCAGGATCCTCAAACAGTAGATGTGCGTGTAGTACCATAGAAGTAGCTTCCTGTCACAAAATACAGATATATTATCTATGTCATGAAATTTTAGCCCTTTTAACTGCTGTCTAACTGCAGGATAATTAAAACCACTAAATCAACTATATTTAAGCAACTTTTTGATGCTGGCAAAGATTACTGTCTTTATTTTACTTGCACACTAGAAACAAGGACACAGGTTCTGACTTTCAAAGTTCCTACACAATTTTGTGCAAAATTGGGAAAAGGATACTCAGAATACAAATATCTTTTTCATATGTACAATTATGTTCTTCCTTTAAAGTAGGTAATGCTGATAGCTCAATGGGCTGCTACCGTGGACTGTGTTAGTATAGAGCAGTGTCCAGTGTTCTTATCTGTCTCTAACGTGTTTACTTGACATTTTTGCCACTACAAAATTTCAAATGTCCGAGAAAAGAACTTACTGCTAAAACTAACTTTTTTTCTTCTATTCAGTTAAACCCATCCGAAGAAGATAAGTGAAAAGGAATTTAAAAGACTACAAATTCCAAACTCCAGTTAGGAACATGCACATGAAATTTTCTCGTTAGGATGAATTAGACTATTTATTCAATTTCAGACTAAGATTATCTTTCTGTTCAATTTTAGAATTTTTTTGTTCCAGCCACTTCTTTTAGCAAAATTAAGGACCAATAGTGATAGTCAGGCATGTCAGAATAAATGTGCTGGATTATCAGTCCTTTCTTTTTCCCCACCCCCCTCTGTTTTTCTGCTCTTATAAAGGTATTTGGTAGCACTAGGTTGTACCAAGCCTCTTTGTGACCTCCTGACTGTGATGGATTCAAAAATAGTACAAGTGGCTTTAAATGGACTTGAAAATATTCTGCGTCTTGGAGAACAGGAGTCTAAGCAAAATGGAATGGGCATTAATCCTTATTGTGCCCTTATAGAGGAAGCATATGGTAAGAAATTACTTCTTGTAAAACTACATACATGAACGTCTTTGTTTCAAGCTGTAAAAACAAAACCATTGTGAACCATTTATAGGTAAGTTTAATAGTAGAGTTTTTATTTCAAGCATAAGTGGATATCAAAGCATCGTAAATTAAGTAATGTAACATGGTGGAAAAAGTGGTTAAATGTGGAAAACCTGTGGATATTTTTGTCTGTGTTCAGTTTACGAAATGTGCCTCTAGAGAAGCTTTCTCAGAAATATGTAACACACAGATGTCCTAGTCTGCTGGAGCCATGGTTTGCGTAAGTTTATCAGCTAATCCTAAATATAGTTTTCTTATTTTAATATATAGTCGCATTTGGTACGGTTTCATTACCAACACAGATGCGAGATCAGAGGGTTTTTTGCTTCCTCCCAAAGTCCATCACTTTTTAGCATAGTAAATATCAGTAATAGAAAAATCAACTTCAGCTCATGAAATTAAATAAGTTTGTACTTATTTCTGAAAGTATTTTGTTCTATTTCTTCTTGTAAGACCTGTTGAATTAAACCACATTTTAAAGGCAGAGTATCAAAACTAAAATGACATCTGTGCACTTTTGTGACTGGGATACTTTTGATTTAACTTCAAAACTGTCTCAATAACGAATATGATCTAATTTATGGAGACTTGAATTTTCGTAGTGTCTGACAAAACAGAATTGGCAGACATTTGTGTTTCAGGAACTGCCAATAACAATTCTAGTTGACCGCATTATATCTGACGAAATGGTACTGACTTTTCTGTAAAGCAGCCTTGAAATCTGAATTCCGTGTTAAAGTTGCATTTCTAAAATCAAGTGCATACTCGAGAATGTACTTTGCAATCTAACATCTAAGAGGAATAAGTACTGAGTCCTTTAATGGAATTTATTCTGTTCCAGATTTTGAGTCTGTTCACAATTTCAACTATTGAATGTCTAGGTTCATTTTTTTCCTTTACCATTTAAGTGTAGGCTGCTGAAGCTGTGGAGTAGAAGTTCTGTAGGGGAAACAGCTGATAATGTCACTCTCATTGCTTTGGCCTCTATAGTCACCAGAAGGGTTCGTATGAACTCTTTCTAATCCACCTTAAGAGAAAACTGAATTGTCTTAAATAGTTTAAAGGGAGTTTTGAATCAGCTGACTGCCAAGCACTTAATTCTGACAGCAGAACAGAGGTTATGTCCTCTAGCTTGCAAACAATAAGCCTTTGGAAAACTAATATCTTCAAATCTTGAATTTGAAAAAAATATACTGGACTGTGCTCAGTGACAACTTTATAATAGGGGATAGAATTCAGTGTTGGGGAAGGCAGAAGGAGTAAAAGAAAAGAAATGGAGATACTGGAAATTACTATAGCAAACAGCTTTATGCTATCCTAATTCTGTACAGATACAATTTCTTTGTAGGCATGGCATATTTCTCCGTAGATAGTACAGCCTCCTCCTTCTCCTTAGTTTAACTGATATACATTTAACATAGTTTTAAAATTAGTTTGGACTTCAGAGAATGAAGATTAGAAATACATGGCTTAGGAAATTAAGTAGTAAGAAATTAAGAATCAGTGATGTCAAATGAAATGAGAATGATTCGGGGTTGCATTTTTTTATCTAAGAAAAACCACTAAGTTTTCATACTATAAGGTGTTTTCCTTTGAATTCATCATTCTTTTAAGCAACTAGATTTTGAAAATGTTTTGTTTCGAATTTAGGACTTGATAAAATTGAATTCCTTCAGAGGCATGAAAACCAAGAGATCTACCAAAAGGCTTTTGAACTCATAGAGCATTACTTCGGTGTCGAAGAAGAGGACTCCAGTATTGCACCTCAGGTGGATGAAAGTCAGCAGCAGTTTGTGTTTCAACAGCAGGAGGCTCCAATGGAGGGGTTTCAGCTGTAAACTACTGAACTGAAGACAACTGTAAAACGTAAACATTTGCTGGGTTTTGGGGTTTTTTTTCCCCCCAGAGGTCTTTTCTTTATGGCCAAAGCTAGAGGAAAAGTTGAATATGTTTTGCAGAAATAGATGAAGCAGCAGCTCATGCACTTTTATATATTCTATTAGGTACAACTGTTCTTTGTTTTGTATTTGTGTTTTTCATTATCTCATATGTACAGAAAGCAACTGTGAGTAATCATGTCTAAAGTAAAGCATTAAATGTGATTTAACAAGAACTGTTAAGCTAAGACTTGGTAGGATTTTAGGTAGTGGTTCTGAATTTTCCATATAGTCTCAAACTGCATATCAGCAATACAGTTACTGACAGTTGCATTTTTGGCAGTAGGCTTGACTTGCCCAGTCTCTATTAAATCTACCTCTTGTATTGAAGCAAAAACGTTGCTTCAGAACTAAGGCATGAAATAAAGATGAGCTTGTAAGAAGCTGAATTGGAATGTGAAAAATATTTATTTAAATTGTGAAACTTTTATGCATTACTTACTTTACAACACACTGCTGGAATTTAATTATAAACTGTATTTAAAGACATAATAGATATACATATATAATGCTAATTACCTAATATAATATTGAATATATTTAAAAGCTTTTCCTGAATTATGTGGGAAGAGGACTATTTCAGAGGTTTTCCAATTGAAATCAGCAGGGAGCTTGCTGGTCATTTGATATTGGCTCTGTAATTAAAGCTGCTAAATGGCATTAAAAGTCAGCCACAAAGACAGTACTTTGCTGTGGAAGCAGTTGCTGTAGTTACCACAGGAATGCTGTGATTATGAATGGCAGAGATGGTGATATGCACAAATCACCAAGCAGAGAGTTTACAGCTGTCTCCTGTCAAACTGTGGTAACACCGCTTTAGTTTGAGAAACATTGCGATGTTTGCTTTTCTAGTACAGTAGCTTCTTAAAAGTTTAGACAGTAGGTGGGTTTTTTTTGACCAAATATGCTACCGCCACTGAATTGTTCTCTAAGTTACTAACTTGGTTTTCTTTTGGTAAGACAATAGAAATACTGCAGTGAAGAACGAATAGCGCATCACTCCTTTCCAGTTGAAGGAAAAGTTTGTTGTACTGTAAATAGCATTAAGTATGTGGACAGCAAAACTAGCTAGAAGTTACTGTCATCTAAATATGTAGGCTCTACAATATACAGTGTTTGCTGCTAAACACTAAAAGAAATAGAATACTAATATTTAATAATTTTGAATACAGAAAAATGTATACTCTGCTTAGACTTGCATATAATTAGTGTTTCTGGCGTATTAGTATTACATCTCATTTGGAGAAATTAATACTTTGGGTTAACTCTAAAGTACGATTATTTTTTTAACCTGTAATTAATGTATTAGCTCCTGGATTAAGTGAAATCTTTGATGTATGAGAACATTTCATGCTTCATAAACAGCTTCAATTTAAACTTCAAATTACTTACCCCATGGCACTGTGCTTGTCACTAAACAATATTTTAATGCACTGAAAAATACAGGTTAAAGGTGGTATCATTTACAGTACCATTTTATCTTTAGATTTTTTTTTTACATGCAAGTTAAGATTTTTAAGATGTTTAACTTTGTTACAGCAATATATACCATACTGTAATTGAATGTGGGACTTGAAGTGAATTTTCTAAGATTAATGGTCGGTTTTGACTAAGGCGTAACTGGGAGAGAAGAAACCTCTGTTTAGGGGAAGACGGAAGTGTAAGAAGTGTATATAGGAGTGCTGTTACTTTATGAACTCTGAATAATGAGATATTTTAGCAAGTGACACTTGAAACCTAGATTTGTACAGCATACAAGAGTTTTGAATAGCATGAGAATACTGAGTACAGCTGCCAAATTTTCATATAATGTTAGATTATTGTATTCGTGCCCTTTTTACTCCCATAGTTTTAAATTTTCATATACTGACCTTCCTTCCCCCTATCTGTTCAAAGTACAGGGTAACAACCACGGAAACCTACCAGGATTACTAGTAAATGCTGAATTTCAATGTTCTTCTAGTGTAAGAAAATTATTCAGGTAACAGGGTATTCCATTCTTTCTAACAACCTTCTTTTGATAATACTACATAACCAGCTGTGCCTGCTTTTTATTTGGAGAACCCTGTAAAAACTGCATTTATAAGCCTCTCTAATTTAAACCAAATCTGAACTATAAGAATCTTGATTAAAAGACTTGAAAATTAAGAAAAGAGGGGACACTTAAAGTATTAATTTGTTTTGAAAGAATGTCTTCAGTTTTGTGGCAATTTATGTGTGAATGGTTAGTGACTGCACTTTATGCATTTAGATAAACTGTATTTCATGCCTCTGATACATTTAAATGTAACAGTTTAAAAGGGAACTAAAATGGATGGCCTTTGGCTGCAGAAAACCATTATTTAAACTGAACATCTGGTTTACCCTAAAATTGTTAAAAAATAATAATGAAAATTCTTCTTTAAAGGATAAACATATAGGATGGCCTCTCCTATTTTATCACTGGGTTTACAACACGCTTTGTTGAAAGCAATAAATGAACAATATAAAAACAGAGATGATGACTTAAGGTCAGCTCTGGTATAGTCATTTGCAGGTAGGGGCATGAATACGATGATGTTGCCTAAACAGATGAAACCAGTGTGGAGAAAGGAAGAAAAATAACCAAGAGAAGAAAATCTCTTTAAGTTTGGCATTTCATTTGGAATCTGAAGTGCCCTGTCAGTTACCAAGTCTATTTAAAAGTACAGGGTTTTGGTTGTTTTGGTTTGAGTTAAAAGAGTACCATTTGTTCTGTTTAAATGTGAATACTAACTAGCTAATCTATGCAACTATGCAAAGCAGAAGATTTTTTTAGTTCCCTACTGTTGATACACTGAATCATATCTATTTTTTTTCATCATTGCACTTTTGTCTGAGGACTGGTTCATACAGCTTCTTCATTTTCTAGTATTTGCTTTAAACACTGTTGCTAGCAGCAATCAGAAAGTAGTAATAATGTTGGCACAGAAATAGGTTAGCTGTAGAACAAGTTTGCAACTGGAAAATATTTATTGTTGGGTCTGTCTTTGAAAAAAAAATAGAAAAGATGCACTATTGTCTTTCCTCCACGGTTAGTTCTCAGTTTAAATTTTTTAAATTGTACAGCTGAGGATTTTTGTAATAGGTCTGCCAATTGATATGTGAAGTTTAACTCTGACCCCAAGAGTTCACTGAAATCTGGAATGAGAAATTTCAGTTATTTGTGGCACAATATCTTCATCTAATGTGTGGAAACTAAAATACCTATACTAACTTCCAATAGTAATAGTGCATCTTTAAATCTAGGCCAAAGGCCCATTACTGTAAAAGAACACATATGAGTAGTATGCAATATTATGGAATGTTAAATCTCCAAATACCATGCAGAAACCAATAAAACCTATTTTACACATGTTTATTGTATTTATTTAGTGTTTCAATAAGTGTGGCTTCCTAAACTAGAAAACACAAATGCCATTTTGAATACAGCACTCAGGCAAGGGAATTGAAACTGGCTGAATTGTGCACTGAAAAACTACGCACTGTCACCAGACAGAAAGCTTTTGGGTTTCAAATGTGTTTTGTAAATATCTAATCAAACATATACTTGTACAATAATCACAGTCCTGTCTCTGCCTGCAGAACCGACTGCTTTTGAGAATTCCCGTGAAGTTTATAGGGACTTCAAAATTTGTGGAATTATCAGGCCCTTTCCCCTCCCTTCATTTCTCCAAACCTTTTCTTTTCGGTGTTTAAGATTTGTAATATTCTGGCTGATTACAGTTTGTTCTTTATTTAGACTTGAAGAAGTGAATTGTGTAAGTCTCCTTATTTTTGCAGTTTTCATACCTCCACTACTGCTTGGTCTTTGCTGCGTTTATCCTTTCATTGAAAAATAGAGCTAGTTTTTCTGTAAGGAACTCTCATCTGTGTAACAGCTCAAGAAAAGAAAGAAAGAAAGAAAGCAAGCAAGCTTTTAAGACAGACAGTGGAAACTTGTCTCCCCCGTACCTGACATTCTTAGGAAGCTACCTCATCTCCTTTGAAATTAATTACTGCTTTTACATTCTAATTTTGATAATTTGCAACAAGTACATCAAGTATCTCTCTTTTATTAGAGACCGTTTCATTTTGTGATCCTATAAATACCCTTGTTGGCTCCAGTCTGTGCAATACTACAGTTCCCCTTTCTTGGTGAAATTTACTGATCTCTCTCAGCAACACTTAATTTTGCTCCTACAAGGACACTGGGCATTTCAAAGCAAGTTACTTTGTCTTCGACTCTGCTGCTAGTGCCGCCTCTTTCCGCCACTGGGCCTTCTTTGCCATGTTCCACCTCGTTAAGGACTCGTGACGTGCTGCAGCCTGTGGAAGTAAAACATCTACTTAAGAGTAGCGTGGTGTGAGTAACAATGCTCCTCGGGGAAAGCTGCCCAGCCTCAGGAACAGCCAGCAACTACTTACATGTCCGGGTGACAGGAACATCGGTCAGCTAAAAGGGCAGCTGTAAGTCACTGCTGCTGAGGTTTCTCTACTTTTCACAGAATTCCGTAATTTTTAAGTTTGCTACACGTTGACTAGCGCTGTACTCACCTTTTTAGCTGAGGCAATCACTGCAAAACAGGCAACAACTGACAGTGCGATCATGATGTAACAAGCTTTAACTCGAGCTTTGTTTCTTGCCTTGTCTAGCATCTCTGGCCTGCAATTAAAGTTATTGAATTGAATCATAACAAAACTGTGAAGCGTCTCCAGAGCATCGCAGGCATAGTATCACCACTGAAAACCAATAGAATTAGCTTCTCAAGCAAGCATCTTCAGCTTGCTGTGATTGGTTATGTACCACCCAAGAACTTTGCATTTTCTGACCCTAAACCATTTCCACTGGAAAAGCAACATTTAATGGATTAAATGATTTGTTGGGATTTTTAAGCTGGAAAAAAAAATGTTAATGCAATAAATATTTGCAGTTAAATATTTGGGGTAAATATACCAGAAATCATATCTTAAGCTCTGGAAATTTAAGAGATTGTATCTATTTTCAACAGATGGAAAAATGTACGTGGTGTCAACCAGATGTGCGAGCAAGTTAATTTTATTCAAAATTAACCTTGGAAATTAATTACTGTCATGTCTAACCTGTTCAGGTGACAACCTGTATGCTGTGGGCTAGAGACTTCAAATACTTGGGGAGGTGATTAAAACAGAGTTTGCACTGCTACAAGCCAGACTTTTTAGTCAGTTCTTTAGAGAAGCAGCAACTTTATTTAAAGTTGGCAGCCGATATCAGCCTCCTTGCTGTTACAGGAACAGATGCCTGAACAAGAACAATCTACATGATTATTTTTGCTGGTTAAAGGCAAAAGTAATGGAAACTTCTGCCCTGCGTTTGACGGTAGTTGCTGCAAGAGGCGTCGTACAGCCCAGCATGCTGCGTTGGTTCAGCTCCCATTTCCACCCTCCTCTGCTTTGAGCAGCAGCAGGGTGTGTACCCCAAGAACCTAGAGTACAGGAAATCTCCGTATCACTAAAATAATCCCAAAACTTTTAGCTAGATCCTTTTCTGAGTCAGATGTTATACTTGGGAGTAGTTCTTAAGATATTCATTATAATGTTGGCTGTGCACTATTTTCCTTTCATAAATCACATTGGAATGTTTTATATATGTAAAGATAAATATTCATAAGATCTAGAATATAAATATACATCGTATATAGTTATGGTTCTATACATATATAAGCAAAAAGGATACTTGCATATAGAATTAATTTTATGTTGTGAATGAAGATATTGTAATGATCTCTTTCCCCAAAAAGCCTTTAGCTTTACTTTAAAGAGGATGAGTGTTGGGATGGGGCAGACAACACCTGCAATTCTAAGTAACGGCTTTTGTTTTGTGCAGTGGTGAACATACATCATCTTTAAAAACAAAAACAAAAGCCACACACGTCAGACTAGCACATAAAATCATTAATCCATTAATCCATTTGTAGCAAGTAAAACCATAAATGTTATTAGCCTGGTTTATTAGCCTAATCATATTTCACAATGCACTAATTGAAACTCTTCTGAAGCAGGTTTTCACTTTCTCCTTGCTTTCTGCCTCTGCTTTAAGGAAAACAGACCTGATTATGTTATTCCCTAATTGCACATTTAGGGCATTTGCTACTCAATCCTTAATCAAGACTCTGGGTAAACTTCTGCTGAAGTCAGTAACAGCTGGTTCGTTTGTTGGTTGGGTTTTGTTTGGTTGTTTTTTGTTGGTTTGGGGTTTTTTTTAAACAACAATAAAAATAATCAAACAAAAAACCTTGAATAAGGACTGCAGATTTGACCCTTAGCACAAACTATCTTCAGCGGCTAGATTGTGTTCACAGGCTACTTGCCTTTTTTTTTTTTTTTTAATAGTTAAAGCAGTGACAGTTCAGCTTCAATGTCTCATAATTCACTTCTCCTGGTGTATTAGTATTTATGATCTTACAGTTCTAAAAAGACTTTGCTCACTCAGAAAGCACAAAGTGGTGACAGGCACTTGGCAGGCCAGCTATGGCATGGAAACGAGCAATTTGTGTGCATGTATGTGTATGGACTGGTAAATGTGTGTCTTTATAAACACTTCCCAATGATGTGAACAGCTTTTAGAGCTTCTGCAGCCTGTCTGAACTTTTCTCTAGGGGAAGATGGTGGGACTGACACAGCCCAAGAGAGGTGGGACAGTGGGAAGCCACCGTCCAGCTCGGGAAACACCAGTGAAACTATCAGGAACAGGCAGAGGTTGAACCTGTTGCTCGACACAGCTCTGTACGCTGCTTATGCTCAACATACCATCCCCGACAGGGAGATACCACGATGATAAAAAGTAACGTCCTGGAGAGAGACAACTATCAAACATCCTAAGAAAAAGGCAGCAATTAACATCACAGGGGTTTCATGTGTTCAGTGACTGACTCCCTTGGGGGATGATAACTTCCAGCGAGCCTGAGAACCAAAGAATCATCGTGGCTCGTGTGGGAAGGGACCTTCAAAGATCACCTAGTCCAGTGGGTCAACAAGAATGAGAGGCTAAGAGTATGTCAAGTACTTGGTTTTCCTTGGTGGAGGATATTTCTCTCATAACCTCCTTTTCTACTTTTCCTCAAATTCTATAATAAATCATAATTCATTGGATGTAATCATTCAATGACAGCTCCCGTAGAACTGTTGATGGGAGCTATAAACAGAAAATATTATTTACCAACAACATCCTTATCTGAGCACACATTAGGAATAAACAAAATAAACAAGCCAGTGCATAATTGTAACCACAGCTATCTAGTCAAATGGATCTAGTTCGTAATCCCAGGCTCTGGGGACCCCAGCAAAGAACATTTTTCATCTTAACCTCTAACCAGGACAGGAAATTCTTTTGCCCTCTAAGTTGTTTCCAAGTTTTCAGTGTTGAAAAACTGACTAGTTCAAACTCTGCAGAAAAGCTTTAGATCAGGATCACGCCACCACTTTCCCTTCAGCTCCATGTTCCCCTCGGACAAGAGCAGTGCACTTACGTGATCCTTGGAGGAATATCTTCTTCTGTCTTGAAACGTCCAGTCCAGAGGAGGATTTTTTTGTCAAACTTGGAAGGTTTGTAACTTGCAACCACCTTGTGAGCCTGCTCAGCTTAAAGATTAGTAAAAAAACACTTCGTCAAACCATGTACTGAGAGTGAATGACGGGGTGGTAGTAACGGTGGAAGGGGAAAACCCCTGCCCATCCTGGTGGTTGGAAGAATAATTAAGGGATTAAACTTCCAGGTTTCCGTTACGTGGAGTTACCACCACCAGGGGTTTTGAAAACCCCCGCATGCAAAGAGAATCTCTGTGGGTCTGGTTCGACCTCCCCGCAGCCCGCGGGTGGGGCACCCGCGCCAGCAGGGGAGCGGCTGGGACCACCCGAGCTGCCGTGCCGGCCGCGGTGCGGACCCGGCCGCCGGGGAGTCCCAGCCCCGCTCCGCCGCGCCCCGAGCCGCCCGCCCGCCGCCAAACCTCCCCGCGCACCCCGAGGCGCCGCCGGCGCCCCGCTGCCAGCCCCGCGCACCCCGCTCCCCGCGCCCGGCGCGGCGGGCAGCGCCCCTTACCGCGGGCAGCGCCCGGGCTGCGGGCGGACTCCCCGCCGGCGGCGGCTCCCCGCGGGGCGGGCAGGCGGAGCGGCGCGGCGGACAGCAGCCGCCCCGGGCGGAGGCGCGCCGGCAGCATGGCGAGGACGGCGAGGGCAGTGCGGAGCGGCGGGACCCTCTGCCTCGGCGAGACCCTCTGCCTCGGCGGGACCCTCTACCTCGACGTGAGCGGCCCGGGTCCCGGTTCCTGTCCGGCCCCGCCCGTTCCCACCCCGCAGGCCCCCTCCAGCCGCCCCCGGGGGCGAGGCGGGGCAGGCGCCGGCAAGGGGCGGCCGGTCCTCCCGAGAAGCCATCCTGCTCACCTAATACATCTCGAGCATAGAAACATCGACATTGAAGTCAAAAGTCGGTTCAAAAAACACCCGAGGTGGTTCAGCTTCGCAACTCAGCGCAAGGCGAACTCAGTTCCGTAAACCAGACCTGCCCACGTCCGTGTTTCTGTCATTTTACCGCTTTCAGAAGGTTCAAACAGACCATTTCTCGTTACACACTTTTCTGTTTAATTAAACTGCAAATCTTGTTTTGTTTCGTTTTGTTCCCATCACATCCTGGACAGAGTAAACCTTTATTGGAAAGAAAAACAATCTGTACAAACATACCCTTGAAAAAAATAATTCAGGAAGGTCAGCATGGAATACATGTTTAGTAAGCATCAGCCTGTGCCAGTACAATACTACTGTTAGTGTAACAGTGTCTCAACAGCAGTGCGTCTGATGCACTGAGGGTTTTACATCCACCACCAATGCCAGAATGCCTGCAGATGAATGGAGGAAGCCCCACTCCCCAGGGACGGATCACTGCTCAGCAGCAGCTGAAGCCTTGTCCTCAGCGTGATGGCAAGAATGAGGAGTCTTGAACCATTTGTAGCCAAATCTCCAGTTATCTATTTTGAGGAGCAGAGACACAGGTAAGCGGCATTTTCTGAAAGCGAATTGTTGAGTAGAGGAAATCAGAAATTTGTTACCATAAGTGAGATCGAGCGCTTTCAATATTAAAAGTTTTTTTAAATGATGTTTGGAGAACATTTCATTCTGGGAAGATATTTTTTAAAGCAGTTTCCATTCATTAAGTAGTCCCGTGTTGATCTTTTCTTATTCACATATGTACAGTTTCCGTTCCTAAATCATTGAAGTAACTCTCTGGTGACCAATGACAGAACCCAAGGGAATGGCAGAGAGATGTGCCAGGGGAGATTTAGATTGGACATGAGGAAAAGGTTCTTCCCCAGAGGGTGGTGGAGCACTGAAACAGGCTCCCCAGGGAGGCAGTCACGGCCCCAAGCCTGACAATGTTCAAGAAGAGACTGGACAATGCCCTCAGACATATGGTGTGGATTTAGGGGCTGTCATATGCAGGGACAGGAGTTGGACTTGATGATCCTTGTGGGTCCCTTCCAGCTCAGGACATTCTATGATGATGTCCTTATTACTGGACACACAGTCTGACCTACAGGCCATGGCTCTGAGGAGACAGTACCAAGATTTCGCTGTGACTCAGGAAGGTGATCCCTGTTCTGTGCTCTGGGGCTGGAAACCTGTTTCAGGATCATTTAATGTCTGTGTCCAGTAACAGGAATGGTTAGATTGCCGGAATACTTACTGTTCTGGGTAGGGGGATGCATGCAAATGCCCCCCATAGTGTCCTGCACCTCTATTTTCAATTTTTAAAAATCCTTTGTATAGGATAGCATAATCCCCTTATGCTCTACCTACTTATGATCACTTGCTTCTTGCAGACAAGGCATTTAAAGACATATGTAACACAGCTTGGTACAGTGTCTTTTTTCTACCTGTTACATCCTCTCAGCTCCATCATTGACTGTGTTTTATGCAGAAGACCTGAGTAGCTGGACAGGCAGATGTATTATAGCATGCAGGACTCTGAAACTCTGCCATATGTGGTGTCTTTACTTACAGGTACCTCTGTGGAGAACTTCATATTGCTGTTTCCACTCCCTGTTCCTCAAGACACTTTCCTTGCTGTCCTGTAGGGAGGATTGCTCTACCATATTTAGCTTTCAACCTAAACGACATGTGTAAGAAGCAGATTGAGATCTACTGGGTGGAAAAACTGCATTGGTGCACATATTGCTGCTGTTCAAGGCCAAACTGAAGTTCATGGGGAAAAGTATGGAAATTAAATAAGCAAAATCAATTTTAAACAATGACATGGCTTTAATCATCCCCTTTCCTCTTATCTTCAAGACATGACATACTCAACGCTTTTGAAAGCAATAAATACAGGTACAACATTTGAGCCAAATTAACTTTTCTAGACAGCTTAGTGCTGACAGTCATTGTGCAATATAAGTTTTGCTTCTCTCTTTTGGGGAGAGACTTTTTACTGCATTGACAACCAAACTGCAGGAATTTTAACCTTGTTGTACATAATTTCATGTTCAGAATAGTATTCATAAAAACTGATGTATGAATAGCATTCATCATATAAATACATGTGTATAAACTTTCATTCTTCCAGTCAGCTACAGAACTTACCTAATTGCTCAAATATGTGTGTAAATTGCGTGCTTCACATTCAAATGACTTTAAAAATGTCTTCACAGATAAGTTTTACATATATAGTCTACATGTCACAGTAATTTCATTGCCTGTGTCCACTGTTGAAATACGATTTATAGCTGGTTTTGACAAAATATTAGTAGAAAAAATCATAGACATATGGGTTATAACATATAAATAGAAATAATGGAAAAAATGATGTATTGTACATATTATAACAATAATACATCTGTGTAACACCAAATCTACTAAATTTTATTTTGGCCTGCCACAGCATCCAGTTATTCCAGATCTAAACAGAAGCATAGACAAAACTCAAGGAATTAATATTATTGCACCGTAACATGGCACAGAACTTAAAATAATGAAGTTTCTATGGTTCAGGCCATGGGCTTTAAGAACATGGAAAAGGAATCTTCACAGTCCTAGACTAGCAACGCAGCTCTGCTATTTAAGCTTTGAAAAAGCCGTGTGATACCGTTGATTCGTCAGAAAAATTCCTTCTTCTCTAAACGTGCCTTTTGTCTCCCATACAGAAAGCAGGGCATAGCTATGGCCACCGAGCTACAGAGGAGAGACTTATGTAGTGCAGCTCATATCAATTCATTCTTGTGCTATTTCTGCGCATCATTATAGTGCATTGTCATCTTCTTGTCCAAACTCAGATTTTTAAAGTATATATTAAAAAAGCTCATGCTGATCCTGGTTGTTATATTATTTATGGCAATGATAGGAATTAATTAGTGTTTCTAAGTTTTGATGTTACACATTGATGTTACATCCTCAACTAAGACACCTGAGGACAAACATAGTGGGTCCTCTCTCCTCATGGGTCAGAGGAGGTGCATGAGGTGAATCAGAGTATTTCCTCTGAGTATGAGGAAAAAATGTAGATAACCATACTTATAACTACAGAGCTCCAGAGAAATTATTTAATTTTTATATAGACCTGTCTCTAGTTCATTATCATCCTGCTAAATACAAGGAACTTTAAAAGTTACTGCAGTACTTGTCTGGAATAGGGTGTGTAATTTTGGAGAGGGAAAAAAAAAAAAGGTTTCACTGATACGAGGTAAAAAGGGTTACTTTTGGATGTTCAGGAGAATGGAAAGCCTATCTTAAAAGTGGAGACTAAAGGACGGGACTTGTTTATCCTAGCAAACAAAGGTTGAGAGAGGATTCTGTTTGATCCATAAAACAGCGCCAAGTGGGAAGAAGAGGTCCTTAAACAACTGGGCATCAAATACACACACACACACAAAAAAATGGGGTAAACCCATCTGTTCCCACCTTCGTGCCTATGAGAAATAATAATTTCCTGATACTTCTGCTTCACTTGGGGAAGTACAATTGCAGAATAAGTTCCCACAGGTCTACGTGAGCGGGCCAGGGAAGGAAGAGAGCTGCTGAAGGGGACTGTGCCTCCTGGTGCCCGCAGGAGCAGCGGCTGGACTCTGTGAGCGAGGAGAGCCTTGCAAATCTGGCAACGGATAACTACTTCAGCATCAGAGGAAAAGGCATTTCGTGTGACCTGCTCTCTTCGGGGATGCCAAAAGGAAAGAGACCTGAAAGAGAAACAGCTCCCAAAGATGGCTCTTCATCTTCTAGTATTTTAACACTGCCCAGTCATATGCTGGAGAGTCTTCTCCTGGCCATAGTCCTTGCAGTATTTTTAGGAAGAACTTTCCCTTTTATTAGCCTCTGCCCAGGCACTTGGAAATGGCTGTTCCCATTCACAGAGTTTCCCTCAGATTTACACGAGTCTGAGATAGTAGCTCGGGAGCTGGAAGACTTTGAATCCAGAGAAATCTGACTAACAGCAACACTGCTGGCGCTCTTGGAGGAATATGTGTAAATCATTTTGAGAAAGGCAGATTTAGTGTTTGTTTCTTGCTTGTAAAGGATGATATAGCACTTTGGAAGAAAAGTGCAGCAGAGGATCCCATAATTGGATATTAAAACAACGATGATTTCCACTGCTGGCAGGTATTTGCCAAATGTAGTTGCATAGACAGGGATAAATACAATCCACGCTATAAAGTAAATTAGCATGCCAAAGGTGATGAATTTAGCTTCGTTGTAGTTCTCTGGTAACTTCCTACCTTTAAAGGCAAATATGAAGCAAATGAAGGCTAGGGCAGCGATGTAGCCTAACATGATGCCAAAAGCCACAATAGAACCTTCATCGCACTCCAGAATTATTGTTCTTGGGATTGAGAAATTTTGCTTTACAAAAGGCGTCCTAAATATGAGCCAAAAGGTGCAAATGATGACTTGAATTCCAGTGCAGGTGACCACAGTGGGAACAGGTTTATATACACATTTCAGGAAATTCTGCAACTTAGGATCAAAGCTGAAAGCTAGTAAAATTTTCAGTGACTTTATTAAAATACATGAAATGCAGAGTGTAAAACTTATGCCGAAGAGTGCTTGCCTAGTTTTACACTTGAATTCTGTGGGTTCATCTATGAAGAAGACAGTGCTTAAAAAAATTAAGAAGTGGCTGAAGAGAATAATATAGCAGACGGTTAGACCTCCAGATGCCTTTACAACTGGTGTGCTCACGTTTTTAGCAAATATTACGCTAATTGACAAAACCAACACAACCCCAAAGGCGGAGAGGAGGAGGAGGAAAATAGCAAACCAGTCAGTCCAGGCGAGGAAATGGATTGACTTTCTGTAGCATGTGGTGCTGTTTACGGGAGCCCAGTAGGTTTTATTATGACATTGGTAGCAGTAATCGATATCTGAAAGCAGAAAAAAAAAAAAAGGAAGATAATTTAGAGACCCGAAGCAAATAAACTGCGGAGCGGATTGTCTGGGCTTGAGGTACTAGGTGAAAGTGGGAAGGATTGTTTGCTTCCGACTATTGCCGTCGCCGTCCAGGCGGAGGAGCTGCAGGGCTGCAGTGGCAGCGGTGGCAGCGGTGGCAGCGGTGGCAGCGGTGGCAGCGGTGGCAGCGGCAGAAGGAGCAAAGGAGGAGGAGCAAAGGAGGAGAAGGAGCAAAGGAGGAGAAGGAGCAAAGGAGGAGTACCTACCAGCTGGGAGCAGGGGCTGCCTGCAGCCGGGGACAGGGAGAACGAAGAGGGTCCAAAAACTGCCTTGGTCATCACTGACTAGAGATATGTGACCTGGCCAGAGCTCTGGGCAGGCCAGCTTTAGCTGAAACCTGAACAGTGACTAGAGAGTAAATCAATTCTCTTGCAGAAATTGGAACTATGCTTCTTTTGTTTGCCTATTTTGACAAGAAAAAACCCCAGCTTTCTCTTTACAGACAGCTTTTGAAATGAAACTGCAAGAACATACATTGCTTTAGATTATGCTTTGAAAGGTTACTTTTGCTTTAAAATTTCTGTCCTCTGATAGGGAGAAATTTCACAATTGTTTGAATTAAAGACATAAAACTTAATTTTCTCCTGCTTTCAGGGTATTAAAAAGTACATTGCACCGCAGTTTTCTTAATTCCAACTCTCTCCTCCATATTTAATTTTCCTCTTTAAAAATTTTGGCACAAACCTATAAATGAACCAGTGGTAAAGTACACATCAGATTGGATACTGGCAAATATTACTGTACAGCTATATCAAACTTTAAAACAGTCCCTGGTAAGGCAAAAAAAAAATGCTGGTAAGCAGAATACATAACCCTTGAGCTTTGTAGACTCATAGACTGGTTTGGGCTGGAAGCGACCTGCAAAGCTCAACTAGTCCAACCCTCAGCCATGGACAGGGACATCTTCAACTAGATCAGGTTGCTCCAAGCCCCGTCCAGCCTGGCCTTGAATGTCTCCAGGGATGGAGCATCTACCACCTCTCTGGGCAGCCTGTTCCAGTGCCTCACAACCCTCATTGTAAAAAATTTCGTCCTTATTGAACTGGGCGTACTGCAGAAATACAGGGAAGCAAGGCTTTATTTTAACAAGAGTCAATCTCACCGACAGATCAGCCAGATTTTCCATCCTAACTATTATAATACCTGTCAATTGGAAAATCTAATGCTTTATTTTGGTCTTCTTAAAAGCATTTTGTAGGCTGAACACTTGTATTTGGGAAACCAAGCATAAACGAATATTTTAATCCCATTCCAAAGTTATACCTGAGGTTGCCAAGGCACATTACACCCAAACAAAACAATTGTATTGATGTCTAAATAAATCTTTATTTGGATCACAATTCCTTACCTGTTTGATTGCTATAATGATTTTCTGGGCAGTAAACACACTCATAGCAGCATGTGTGTGGACTTTCTGTAATCTTTTTCATCTGTCCTGGTCTGCAGTGCTGGGAGCATGTTGACTGGACCTTCTGCAGGTGGCAGAGAACAAAAAAAGGGAATCAGCTCAGGCACAACATGAAAATAAACCTCCAGTAATTCTGTGCTTTGCAGTCTCTTTTTGTATCTAACATGTTTGAAGGGCATCTGAAAATGATGCTGAAAAAAGGCATTGTATATATCTTGTATTTTCTCCACACAGTCAACAAGTGACAGCACAGGACATTATCTACCTGACAATTTTATTTTTTGGCCCTGAGTCCTAATCAGTGGAATCATCTGTACCTTTAAAATCCAGATCAAAGTGTCTCTTTGAACCTGGAATTTAGGCTTCTGAGAATCAGCTCCAAAGAAAGCCCAGAAGCATCTGATAGGGAATTCGAGTGGAATGCTTCACAAGTGAGATCCTGAAACACTGCTCAGCTGCTCTGAGCACCGGGAAGACACCCCAGCTTGGGGGAGACACCTTGGCAGGTGCTCTGAACTGCAGCTCCAATGTTCCTGACCCTCTGTATCTCATCCCTGAGCGATGAAGCACCACCCTGGGGTGTGTGATTGGGTCTGAGCTGAGGTCCTCCTTCCAAAGACAATTTTTTGTAAAATGGAGAAACAGCCCTGAGGGCCACTGTTATTTCTTCTCCCTCCAAGACAGTGCTCACAAGGAGATGGAGACATTTCCTTGCTACCCCGGGCAGTGCCACAAATACGGACAGGATTTTAGGTTTTCTTCTGTCCTCAGCCTTTTCTATCAGCCGGGTCCATGTGCTGAGAGTTGCATTCAGCTCACTGAGTAAGCAGCCTCTCCCCGTCCTGTTAGTGGTGAGTACTTTGAAGCACAGAGTTGCATAAGGACCTAAGACCTCTACCCATACACAGATGACAGATTATCCAGCTGGAACTGGCCAGGGCCACCCACTAGTCCTGTCTACACCAGTGCTGGGGCTCCGGGTTGTACCACCTACCTCAGGCTCCTGTAGTCATGCTCCAACCAGAGCAAATAATCACAACTTTATATATATATATACATTTTAACAGTAAAATCAATAGATATGAGTCTTCACATACAAAATAAATGATGGTGCTTGTAAGAGAGGGAGCTTTTATACACAGTCACTTTTTATTTTAAAACCTCTTCTCAAGATTCTGGAGTAGCATCCTTAGGACAGACATAACTCGTCATCTTAGGAAACCTCCTAGGAGCATTCTGGAGAAATAACACAATTTCAAACTGCTGAGCCTGCTTACAGGCTAACACGCTTCTCAGGGTGCATGAAAGTGGTGGAATATACCCAGAGAGGTTTCTTTCCTCTAAAAGGAGAACATGAAACCACGAGAGAGATTTCTAGCTGACACATACTTCAGTTGCAAATACTGGAAGGAGAAGAAAACATATGAAACAAATATCACATGTTATGTCAACAAATTAAAAGTTACCCTTAAATCCAGAAATTCTTTTTTTTTCTCTTCATCCTCAAAGATAAAGTCACCTTTCTCTGGGTCATATTCTGCCATAGTGGTGATTTCCATGTGGCCATTGATTTCTTTCCAAAGAAGTACATCATAATTGGTGCTCATATCTCCATTGGAATCAAACTTGATTTCTTTATCATCATCAATGAATGTAACTTTTTCAAGTTCTTCAAGGAGCTGAACATAAGTATAAGGAATGATAACATACATCAACATCATGTCAGTGTGATGAACCCAATAGTTTAACATCCGTATGATAATATCAAGCTAAAAGAAATGTTGCTTCTTAGGAATAAAAGAAATCTTAAAATTAAAAGTCATCTTTGTAACTGTCTAACTTGATGTCTGACACAGAATTACATTATTCAGACAATCCTGTTGACTTTAAAAACCTATTAATAAAAGAATCATAGTTTCTTAACTCTATGCAATGTGCACAAATATTCATGCTAGTATTTTTTTCCAGCCTTGGAAATTCTGGTATGATGATGGAAATGAAAAGATTTTTGCTTACAAGAACTAATGTTGAAACTCACCTTCTCATAAAGAATGACAGTGAGTGATGCTCCTGTTTTTACTTTACTGTCACCAGAGTCAATCTGGGCAATATTTGCTTCCAGAGTAACCTTCCCCAGCATGTCTGGAAATATCTAACATTATTTTCAGCTGTGACTCTGGCTGATATTGGCTATTGCCAGGTGAGACTCAGAACTGTTAAGTGAGCAATACCTGCCAGTTTGCTCAGATGAAGTGATTAATGGCACAATGGCAATAAACAGCAAGGCCATATTTGATAGATTGTAGGAAATATCAAGGCAAATATGCTTTGATAAGGCTTCATATTGCAACCCATTCTGTTCAACAGGGGGAAATTTCCATCTCCCTCATCACAAACAGCCAGATCAAAAAATTGTGTGTGAATCTAGAAAAGCACAGATTAAGGCACATATAACCCACTCCCCATTCATGAGGAGACCACAGAAGGACTTCCATTAGCTACCATGGCTCTTAATTGAAGCAAAATCTTTATCCCTTTGCAGGCCTAATGATTTCTTTGCAACAGGGATTAATCAACAAGAAAAAAAACAAAAGTTTTCGTGAGAAGATGAATTTAACTGCCCTTTGAAAAGCATGATCTTACATGGATCCATTTGTGATATTTGTAGCACTTACTGAACATACTGACAAGTATATTACTTCAATAGGCTAGGGCAAATATACGTATATGACACATTCTCTGTATATAATGTCATTTTTTTGTATGTAATGTATTTTTTTTGAGAGTCCACATACTGTCTCTGCATCTGTACCAATTTATGAAGAACCAAAGCATGTTTCTAATCAATATTGCATTTGAGTTGGGTGTTGCATAGCTTTGTGGCACTGAAGAGGAATTTTATATACTTGTATATAACTATATATAATTTTTATATACACATAGGCTGGTAATTTAATCTTTCTCTTCTCCACTTTTCAAATTCTCTAACAATATGGAAAAAATAGAGCTTTTGGAATACATCTTGAGACTCAGACAGAAGGGCCTAATAATTAGCAACGGTTTGAATATAACTGATGGTTATTTCTGCAAAGTCTGTAACACTAATGACTCTGTTGTTTCTCAGTATGTGGAGATGTGTGATATGGATTAGTTGCATCCTAAGCTTTGTGTATATATATATCTATTTCTAGAGGGTTTAAATTTAGTGTAGAGGAAATGTATTGTGAAAACAGCACAGGGGACATAACTATCTCTTTCAGCTTTCTTCATGAGTTCTTAGCTTCTTAACAGGACTTTCGATTTGGTTGGTTTGAGAATTAATTCAGCAATGATGTAAATGCAGCTCCATTTGTTGCATTTTCTGTAGAACAGTCATGAATTTGTCCTATGCGTATTTACAAATTCATGTAAGGGTCTGATTTTTACTAGGTTGTTTGTTTGTTTGTTTTTTAAATTCTCTATCTTGGTTTGACCTGCCCTGACCTAGGATAAGAGGTCAGAGCAAGTCAGAGTGTTTCAGTGGCTGTTTGACTTTTAAATGAACTTTTGTTTAATCCTCTGAGCAAAAGTGTGTGAAAGTGAATACTCCTGAGCAGGTTATTGGGTAAAAGGTCAGATCAGGTTTACTTGTCTGATTTTTCCTCTTCTTTTCCCACCCAGTGGAGTTTGATTAGAAGTACCTGATGCATTTAAAGATTGTGTATGATTTTCCTACCAGTCACTTCAGTATAAATCAAGATCAGACAGACGGATGGTCTTGCATTTTCATGTTCATCGCAGAAGAAAATACTTGGTTCAGACAGAACAGAGACAATGAGAGGAAAACTGAAACTCTTCGCTAAATGCTTCTATCCTGCAATATCCCTGTCTCTCAAGAGCACTCATAGCTGTGTATTATAGCAGCAACAGGACCAGTCACTAGTAGTTGAATAGCTGATAAGCCGACTGTAGATTGACCATGTATTTTATTCTGTACCACACGAGTACCTGGCAACACATTCCAGCAAAGAGCCTGCAGACTGGAGCCTTCATCCAAGCTGGTGCCTACTCTGTGTGCCCTTTGGAGGGGATAGGGCAAGAGTTAGGGTAGCTAATGAAGCCCAGCAGCTAAAAATCCCTTCTGCACCTGTGGAGTCAAGTGTTTACAGCCATTGCTATTGTATCCATGAAGAAGGAGATGGTGGGTATGCAGTTATGATCAGTTAGCTATCTGTATGTGAAATGCAATAATCATTCCCTACCTACAGCAGAACACAGCCATGGCTTAGCACCAGGAGCTTCTGTGCCTACATGCCCCCCCAAAAAGGGAGACAAACCTGGATTCTAGTTCTAAGCACTGCAGCAGTTAGATACTGCTAGTCCAGCACATGGTCTGTGATTTCAGCTGGTGAAGAAAGGCAGGAACAGGAAAAAAAAAGTTACATAGTAAAAGGACCAAGCTAGTAAATCCAGGAATGTGGGAGCAAAAATGAGATGAAAGTTTTGCAGAGAGAATGACTCCTGAAAGAATTAACACCATACCTCCCAGGGAGCGAAGGCAGAGGGATCCTTGCAGTTTCTGTGTTTGCATTGCCCTTTAATGGCATGAGCAATGGCATAGACTGCAAGAATAGTACTGTGGATAAATCCTGGTTCAATGTTAGCATTCAAAAAATCATCTCTCCAGATCTGCTGTTTATTTTCAACATTTTGCAGTAGATCATCCTGGGACTGGTTTGCAATGCATGTTTGAAAATCGTGGTATTCCAGGTGTGCACAGGCTGACAAAAGCATAATATATTCATGTAAAAACTTGTTGTTGTCAGTGGGCTTTTCATGAAGATTTCTCAGAAAGTCTTGGAATGTGGAAATGTCTCCGCTTTTAAATCCAAATCCCACAATGGTTCCCAGCTGTCTGATATTGGAAAATGTACTGATTTTGACTGCAGTCGACCAATTATCACTTGCAATCCAGATTTTGTTTACATTCCTCTCAATTGCCTTCTTAAATAGTTTGAGCACATGGAACTGTCTCATAAAGACAACAATAACATTTACTCTGGTTTCCTTGACAATTTTCTCAACTGCATGATCAACTTTAGTGTGAAAGGTGCTGTCAGAGAGATAGGCAGGCAGCATTTCTTTAAAAGCTATGCAAACGTTGTTTGCCATGGCCTGGACCCCAAAGCTCTCCAGAGCAAAGCGTCCATTGTCATCATCAGTGGCTATTACTCCAATCCAATTCCACCCAGCCTCACAGATCAAGTGGGCCATTGCTCTTGTCTGATGGAAATCGCTGGGGATAGTTCTGAAGAAAGAAGGAAACCGGATTTTGTCACTGAGGATTTCAGCTGATGATGCAGGACTGACCTAGGAGGAGCAAACAATTCGGTTACAGAAGAGATCTTCTGCAAAGGATGCCAAGAGGTCCAAAACTGCCACAATCGCTCTTTCATCCAGCCTGACCCAGAGCTCCCTCCTCCTGCGACTGAACATCAGTAATGTGCAGCCAAAAGGGGCAGGTTCCCTTGCCCTGCTCTTTGGATGAAGACTCATGCCAGTACCACTTCCACTGTTTTCATCCTCGTGCACATCATTACTTTGGTAAAGGCAGAGCACAAAACCTTCCAGAATGGATATGACAATTAAGCTGCTGGATGGATTTTGTTTTATTCTATTCAAATACCATCAACATGCTATCCAAAACAATATTTCAAGTGTTGGAAGCATTAAGTATTTTTTGATTTATTCAACTTGGTAGTACCCTTACACTTTGCGGCGTTTTTCTGTCATTGAGTATGTTAGTATAGTTCACCTACATATATATTTTCTCTCCAAGTTTTAATTACTATGTTTTAAAAGGATCATTAAGTCTGTTAGAGGAATCTCCCAGAAAACCAAGCAACAACCAAGACTATATAAAGATATAATTCTTTCAGATAAAAGATTTATTACCTTTTACTTGTGAGCGTAGCTAGAAGAAAAGGTAAATGGAACATTTTTCTTTAAATCTCTTTACTTTTAATGCATTTCTGTTTGTTTGTAGGAGTCTTGTTTGTTTGTTTTCCTACACTTAGATTTCATACATTGCTTGACAGTTCTTAAAAAATAAATCTAAGCTTTCCAAAATGAGAGTCACCTGTCTGGAAGGGATACCAAATCTTACTGATGTCAGAAGATTACAGATGCCATTGGTGAGAAAAATCTGCTGGTTTACCTTTTCCATCTCTACATCCCAATGCAGATTTGTTTCATGACTTGCCTTTTGATTATGTTCAAATGTGGCATTTTAATTTTCATACTTACTATCGCTCCTGTGGTGGAGCTGGAGGTCATAATTGCTTCCTACTGTTGCAGAGGAGAAGATTCAGTTAGAAGTTATATTTAGTTCAGATTTTATGTCTTTTCTACGTGTTTGGTTACTATGTTGCTACTTTGCAGTGAGGTCATTTATGTTCAATTGCCAAACCCAATGTGCAACACAGGCAGGTATGTAAATGGATCTCCTTTTTCTTTGTTGGTCCTGGCCTTGACCCTAACTCTTTTACCATGGAGAAAGTAGGCCTAAGTGCAAGTGTGAGACTGTAATAGTCCTAGAGAGGACAGAAATACAGAAGGTTGTTTTGGGAAGGACCAGTGTGGATCTAGAGAGTTGTATTACTTCTTTTCTACAACTGCTTGAAGAGCAAGAGGAGTAAAACGGTGGTTTGGAACAATATTACTCACTTCGTTGCCCATAGTTATAACAGACTTCAAAATCTGATCTCTTTCAGGCAGAAGAGAATTTCCAGATTTCTGGCCCAATTTGATTTTGTCTTTTTGTTTTCAGCTTGAGATTGGGTGTTGTCGTATTCACCACCAGCCAGACTAAACAAGGTGGGTGTAGCTTTGTTGCCTGAACAAAGTTCTTGAGTGTCATCCAAGGTACACTGGAGCAACTGGCACAGCCATGCCGGACTAATGGCACTGCCAGGCTGACAAGGGCCCAGCACCATCCTGAAATAGCACTTGGAGGCATGTGCCTCAGGCACATAAAAGAGCCTTTGTTTAGGCAAGTGAATCAAGCCCTCCATTTAGAGTTGAATCCCACCCCTTCTGACATACTTCAGTTGAGCCAAATCCTGCCCTGGAGCAAACACGAGGCTTTTACAATCTCTGTGATCAGAGCTACACCTTTATTCTAAGCATGGTAAATTTGACCCTCTGCCCGAAATGGAATAATTCCCTCAAACCTACTTGTGGGATTAGTTGCAAAGCCAACAGCCTTGAAACTGCCATCGACACCTCCGAGTAGCTGGCTCCAATGACAGCCTTAATTCTCGGGACGTAGTCTGAGTAGTTACACTTGAACTCTACAACATCCTCAGAAGAATTGAATTTAGACAGAAACCTCAGAGAAGATGCCATGGCTTTTGTAACTTCTGCACATGTGTCATAGATTTCATAGCCCAGAGTAACTCCAGATAAGAGCGTTGAATTGTTGATGGTTTCAATAGCATGTATCATTGCAAGTGTCTGAAGAAAAATTTGAATTTCGAAGCTGTCAGGAAACACAGAAGTTTTATTTTAGAAAAACATTGCTGGGAACAAGGCTGAAGCAAAGTTCATTTTGAGCATATCACTAAGAATTTGACAACTACTGAAAAGAAGTGATGGATACTATGTTTTGTGTGATTTGCTTGGGTTTTAGTGTGCAGAAGATTAGAAACCAGATATTTTTGTCTCAGCTAAATGGGATATTAAGCAAAATAAACACAAAACTTAAAATATACCTAATAAAAGTGGTTTTTTCTGAAAACAAAAAGATACTAAAAGTTAATTTTCGTGTTACATGAAAATTTGCAAGTGATATCTTCAGGAAGCATATTTCAAAGTCAGTGAGGATATTCTAATTTACTTCATCTGCCCAGTAAGCTATTTAAAAAATGTATGTACTTTCACCAAAATCATGAAATAAAGAAAATAACTAAATATTTCAGGATATAAGAAAATAATTCAGAAGTTGAGGACTTCTGCTAGTTGCATCAATGTTCCTAAAATCCTGTCTAAACCTGATGTAAGTTAGTACAGCTGTTCCTCTTATCTCCAGTGGATATTATAACAGATGCTTAATCAGAACTGTGCTAGCAGAAAATGTTTGCAACACAACCAACCCTCCTCTCAGACAAGCTTCACAAAAGTTTACAAATCTTATAAACTAAATTAAATTTCAAATGGGCCTGAGACAATTTATGACTCTCTAGAAAAATAATGTAAGACTGACAAAATTATCAACTTTGTCATCATTTTGAAATAAATCCAGATGGATACCTGATGTTCAGCTGATTATTAGATTCAGAAGTGAGATTAAGCTGCATGTAAAATTCAAATAAAATTTGAAGATTTGCACATGTATTAAAATTAAAGAAAATGCATATTTGGAATTCCTGGACTTAGGAAAGCTTTATTAAATACTTAAAATGGAGTTCTTCACCAGGTTTCCTCTGCATTCTTTCCAGAAAAATGGGTGATTCAAACACGGGAGGATTTGAAGCCAACAAAATAAATATTCTGATGCACAGTCTGAACCTGAATGCATACATGACATGGTGTTTACATATGGTCTATCATATAATGTAATGCCACAGTTATAATACAAAGCGTAATAATTACAGTAATTACAACAATAATTACAATCTAGTCAGGAAGGTACTGTCATAGATTATAACCGAAGTGCCCTGTGAGGTGGGGGACATACTCTGTTATGCGTTTCGGTAAAATGGAACAGTTCGCCTGTGTTCAAATCAGGTAGGTGCAACTTCATAACAAATAATGAACAACTGCACGGTAGAGTACTTCACACATATAGCAACAAATTAACATTTACATGGAAATTAAGTGATTGTTCAGCACAAACCTCCAGGGCTATTTGATTATATTTTATTATATATTATCTTATATATATACTATATATAAGATAATATATTTTATTATATGTTATATATTATATAATATTTTTATTATATATGAAGACTGAAATAGGATCAAATGCTCATTCCCTTCCTCAGAGAGCCACCTTATTTTTTACTATAACTTTGTCATCCTGTATTAGTTTAAGCACAATTTATGTGACGTCCAAGGCCTTTTTTAAGATTAAGAAATGCAAGAGAAGCAAATTTTGTTGATCTTAATATAAGAGGTACATGCCCAATGTCAGTCATCTCTTCTTTCTTATATGTTCAGTTCCAGTATTACTCACCCAGAGCAATTCTGAACTACTGGCTTGATGGGAGATTCTTCTGGATGCAGCATTTCGCTATGAACTGCAAACAAACCTCCAATAACAATGTCCCCCGGAGAACTGGCCCCCACGAAGTCATCGGTATTCTGGCAGGAGAAAGCGACATCAGTGCTGATCACAAAGCAGGAGACCAAAAAGCTCATGAATGCCATGTTTCTGTTTCCCTCACTCACTACCAGCTTTAAGTCAATTAAGCGAGCTGCAGGGCCAACAAGGGCTCCTATGTCATCTATAAACAGCAGCAAAAGAAAAGGGCTGCACTCAGAAGCTGGGCACACCTCATAAGGTGCTTGTGTTTGCTTCACTGGCTGAGGCTATTTTATTGAAGGTACTTAAGCAACGCTGTCACGTAAAATGCGAAGGTGTAGGGGTGTGAGACTGAAGAGGGAGGGAAAACGATAAATGAGTTTAAAAGGAAGCGTTGGACATAAAATCTGTTCTGCTGTGTTCAAAGTTTATGATACCTCATCTGAAATACATGGCAAATATTTTCAGTATAAATTTGGGCTGGTCTTGAATACTTTTCCACTGAGTGCAGAGTGACAAGAAGCAATCACGTAACATGGTAGTGATACTGCTGTGACCATATTTTAAGGGTCTGGGCTAAAGCATACTGAAAAAAGACCCTCTTGCTATGGTGTGTTTTATTACAGATCAGACTCTGGTCCAAAAAAACCCCACCCCAAAGCTAACAAAAGACTGCTTTTCTCTCAACCTTTTTCTTATAATTTTTGAAATATTTGTATAAAAATGGTTTGGATAAGCTAATATTAATAAGCTAATATATCACACAGTCCCTAGGGACACCAGTTGGCTTTGGATCAGGCTCTGTATTTACAAGCCAGGCCATGTCTGCTGCTGGTTAATCTCATAAACAAAGAACAGTGGGAAAGCACAATACTAGTCCTAGTTTTTTAACAGAGGAGGAGCAGACTGTCTTCTGCCTCTCACTGAGGACAGCAGTACATGAGCAGCAGCTCCTGAGCTGTGGCAGGACCGAGAAGCAGCTGTTCTCCGTGCCACCATTCCCCTCAGATTCGCAGGAATTCGATGCTGCACCAGAAGGAAACTGGGGGAAAAGAGAAGCATGGGCTGGACTCTCAGCTTTCATGAACTCCAACCATAAACACCAAAGTGAACTTCTTCAGGACAGAAACATGACTGATGCTACTAAACCATAGCGATTTACATAAGAGACACAGATTTGAACAATAATCCCTTTCTGTTCTTGATATTGGCTTGTTCATCTATTTTCTTATAATGGCTTGTTCAGATTTTGCTTCTTTTGGTAGTGTGCCAAAACAGTCTCAGAAGAACGGGGTCAGTCATAGTGTCTATTGTCTATGATTGTACTATACAAAAAGCTGGGGTTTACACCAAAAAAATTGAAACAAGGTTTGTTTTCCTGCAAGCAAAAAAAGATAATTGGGATTTCTGTTACATATTGTTTCTGATAAGCATAACGCATACCATAGAATTTTTTTTATTTATTACATTTTGTTTTTTCTTTTTTTTTTTGTCACTAGTCTCTTTGTAGTTAGAGTATCCATTTACAACACAGACGTTTCCTGCAAATGCAAAAGCAACAGACATATTACTTGCAAATCCAAATGTTAATCCCCAGTTAAGTCACCAATCAGACTCTTCTTTGTTATAACGTAACAGCTTGTGTTTCCTTCATCTGCCTTCGTTCTTTCCATGTAGCATTCTCACTGCTGGGTCAGGGCATAAAGTAAACAGCTGCTGGCATTTTCTTTAATGTATCTGATCACACGCATTTATGGGAAGATGATGATTTATTCTGCTTCTGTACTGACTTGCAAAAATTCCAGTTATTCCAAAGGCTTTCCTCTTGGCTTATAGCAGTGTAAGGGTAGTCAGACTCTGGCCCTGAGTTATGAGACATTCACTTGCAAATATCCATGTACTCATTCCTTTCCGTTCAGGGAATGCACCCTAAAGCCTGGCTGTGTATATTCTGGTGTTTCCTTTTTGCTGACTTTGCATATAACTTTGTCTATAAACTCTGTGCATACTTTATGTAATTAAAGCGTAAGATTGAAGCTAGTAATTTCCTTAAGCAATGCACAATAAATATTCAGCCACATGCCTCTAGTATAAAATGTAACATTTAAGGATCTAACACTTGGTATTGCGTCAAGGATTCAATGGAAATATAGTACTGGTAATTTGAAATTTCATATTTTTTATAGTTTATTATTAGAAGCAGAAAAGAAACTTACTCTAGCCAGTCTCTAAAAAGCTTTTTATAGAAGAGGATTTTACCTACAAACAGAAATCTTTACTTGGACACTTTTGAAAGTGGAAGTTGACAGAATAAACATCACATATAATTGGTGCATAATTGTATTATTTACAAAAACACTACGAAATGAGGTGTGCTTCAAATTCGACTACATTAAATTTATGTCACAGCGTAGAACATTTTCACAAGGAAGGATTTTTATAGTTACTGTTTGTTTTCGAGACCTGTATCTCATAATTACTGCTAGTGATGAGAAGTACTTAGAAGTTACTGAGATAGTTCGGCCTAACTTAGTACTGCAGAATTAACTGGAAGTATTTGCAAAGTATGTAAGTACCAATACAAATAAGTGTATAGTACAGAATGTTCTTTGCTTAGTGATATACTTATATTTAGTGATATACTGTTGTGACATTGCTGACTTCCACCATTGCCTGCATAGGAGTGTTTCCTGGCAGGTAGAATCAAGCATGAGATTCAGGGGAAGTCCTGAAGTACCACGATCTCTAGAAAGCAGCCTTTAATGGACTGTGTGAAGGCAGAAACCAGGACCTACTGAACCCAGAGCTACTCTGAGAGCCACAGATGAATTCAAAGAGGCTTTGGAGGATCTGATGGGAGACAAAAATATTCTGTTAGTGTCTCAGTATGCCCCAAAGATACCTGCTATAGTGCCAAAATAGCTGTTTATCCTACCTGGGCTTCAGCTTCCCTTTGAGAAGGACCAGAACCAGTGGGTTTTAGAAGACAGCCTTGTCAAGCTCAGCACTAATCCTGCACGTGACTTCTTGTAAATGTACAGTTAATACATTTTTGGCAACAGTGCCACACCTATTGAAAGGCTCCAGAATCCAAAATTTGCAAGAGAAGCCAGGCAGACTTGAGTATGAGACCAAACAAGTGTATCCTCACAGCAGTGGATACCTGTAAATGGACCACCTCCATCTCCTGTCTTTGCAGCCTCTAGGCCTAGAAAGGTTATGGTTTTTGTGCAGAAGAAAGCTTTGCAACTGTCAGTAGCTTGGTCAAGCAAAGAGAGAGTATACTGTGCAGGAAACAAACATCAAGATTTTGGTTGAACTTCTTAGCTGTTGTTTTTCATGGAGAAGCTAATGGGTTAAATTCCAACAGGAATACCTTTTCTCTGAAGCCCGTCCAGTCAGATACTGGTAAAGGAGAAGAACATTTTTTATCGCTTTCTATTTTAAACTGCTTCTAATTATGCTGTTTCCAAACCAATATACAATGGATTGCTAAATCCTCTGCTAGCCATATGAAAAAAGGAAGGAAAGAAGGAAGGAAGGAAAGAAGGAAGGAAGGGAGGGAGGGAGGAAGGAAAAGGAAAAGGAAAAGGAAAAGGAAAAGGAAAAGGAAAAGGAAAAGGAAAAGGAAAAGGAAAAGGAAGGGAAGGGAAGGGAAGGGAAGGGAAGGAAAGGAAAGGAAAGGAAAGGAAAGGAAAGGAAAGGAAAGGAAAGGAAAGGAAAGGAAAGGAAAGGAAAGGAAAGGAAAGGAAAGGAAAGGAAAGGAAAGGAAAGGGAGAAAGAAAGAGAGAAAGAGAGAGAGAAAGAAAGAAAGAAAAAAAGAAAGAAAGAAAGAAAGAAAGAAAGAAAGAAAGAAAGAAAGAAAGAAAGAAAGAAAGAAAGAAAGAAAGAAAGAAGAAAGAATTTGGATTTTCTCACTGTTATTTGAAAGAGTGGGATAACCCCTCCTCACTCAGACAAGACCTACTCTACCTACAAGGGAGATTTCCCTGTTTAGAGAACATTGCAGCATTCAAATAAAATCCTGTCTTTTACTATGAAGCTGATACTTGTGTTAGTTGAGTGACCACTCCTTCTCAGATTGTTCCTGGAGAAGACATAAGCCATGAAAAAAGGCAGATGAGCCAGAATTTTTAACTGAGTGGTTTGTTCCCAGTTCTACCACTGGTTTCTTGTGCCTGATCTGCACAGATTTCTGCCATGACTTCCCAACCCCAGTCAGGTGTTCACAGCTAGGTTTCTAAAAGGCTCCATCTCGCTCTCAAATTAAGTAGTACCAAAATGTCTTGAAACTCTAGACTTAACCTTCTTCTGATTCATATAACGTCTGTGAAACAAAGAATGATATTGTCTTTCCATGCAGATCGTAAACTGTTTAGAATAACTACTGTCCTTTACTTATGGTGACCCCCCAGATTATATAGTATATTTTGATACAAGTAATAAATAACATAACCAGGTAAGAGAAAACAAGCTAGAATAAGCCATGTCCCAGTATAAATCAGTGCTGCAACAAAGGAACATACCTTGTGTGAGGCATCTATTTAAAAAATGATTATTTTTCACATAACTCTAATCAAGCCTAGCAATACTATGAATGTTGTGGTCACAGAAGCCTTGACCCACCAGGGAGTGGTTCAGTAGAAATTCCTGTGTCTGCTGCCACCTCGCTTCCACTCATGAGCTGACAGTGTATCCCATCGCTTTGACCAGCAAGTCACCTCTCCATGTGCCTTTGTTTTGGGACGGTAAGCAGCATGCTTGGAAGGCTCCCAGGTAGCCCAGCTGCTCCCTCATGGTCTTACTGAAGTCCACAGGAGCTGGTGAGCCTCACCAGCAAGGCTGAAAGGCCAGCTGAAGGCTAATCTGGAAGGGAGGAAAAGAAAATCAGAGAGTCAAAGTGCGAAGCTCAGTATATATTGACTATGAGCAGTGTTTGGGAACACTTCAAAAACTAGAAATAGCAAGGAAAACACATGTGGCACTGCTTTCTAAAATCACCACTAAAGACCCCGTGCAACTGAAAGCAGCCATTGTTTCCAGCAGGGAAGCCATTACAAATCATAGAATGTCCTGAGTTGGAAGGGACCCACAAGGATCATGGAGTCCAACTCCTGTCCCTGCATATGACAACCCCGCAGTTCACACCAAGTGTCTGAGGGCATTGTTCAGTCTCTCCTTGAACACTGTCAGGCTTGGGGTCATGACTGCCTCCCTGGGGAGCCCGTTCCAGTCCCTCTGGGGGAAGAACCTTTTCCTAATGTCCAACCATGAGTACGCTAACACCTTCCAGGCCAGTAAGGAGCTGTACCTTGTGAAATCATCGTTTTTTCCATGCAATCAGTTTATAGAGTGATTTTCTTTCAATATGATAGACTACATCTACACTAATAAAGACAGTAGGTAGTCCTGAGGTCAAAACATTAAGAACAGTAAATATTTCTTAGGATTTCCAGCTTTCTAGACCAACAGAACCATTGTATTTAACCCAATGATTTTGGATTACTTGGTTTCTTTTAAGGAAGTTTAAATGATAGAGAAAAAAAAAAGTATTGTATTACTTAATTTTAATTATCTTTTAAAAAATTATTCTATTTACTGTGACTCTACATAGCTTAATAGTAAATATTAAAATTAAAGAATGGGAAGGAGAATACCCATTATTTTGATTTGTGGTCTATTTTTAAAAAAACCTTAAAAATTAAAACCACATCAACAGTGAAATGGAAGTTGGATGGAAGCCAAGCAGTCACATTAATTCCTGAGAAACAAACTAACTCAATTTTCAAGTTCATTGGGTTTGTCCTCTAGAGTGTGTCAGCTGAGATGCATGATGGGGAGGACAAGTCTTGTTTTTCTCTGTCAGGTCACAATGTGCCTTCTAATGTTCTCTGAAAGTTGAATTTTCCCCTGCTGCAAATGGCCTTGTTCAAGTACTTCTGGTGGGACACTGACATGCTGAAAAGTCTGCCTAGATGAGGGCTGTGACAGTCCCTTCAGCCTCCTGCCTAGACTGTCAGTGCAGTCCTGAGCAGCCCCACGGTAATGTCTTTTCCAGAAAGTGTTTAAGTCAATAGTCAGTGTTGTGCATGTTCAGTGTACCTCTGCTGTTTATGCCACAATAGAGCTATAAGAAATTAAAGCACAGTTGTGAAGGGGGGAATACAATTTCTACTTTCTTTTGAGTTCAGAGCAGAGATTTCATTTATCTTCTCTAATATTTTAATACTCTTAGATTAAATTTCAAGTCAAATATAAATTCAAAATGAAAGATCAAATGGATTTGACTTTTCTGACGTTGAGGATAAGTATTTTTAGCCATTTCAAAATTGAATTTCTCTATAAATTAACTAGGTCTGGTTTTTTACTTTGTTTTGTTTTGTTTTGTTTTTCAAATAATCTAGCAAGGCTGTTCTTATCTCACCCAGCCAAGAAGATTGTCAGCTACCAGGATGGATGCGAGAGAGTTTTTCATAAAAGCCAGCATGGCAAGCATGACCCAGTTGATCGAGATGTTATCTTCAGAATGCTTCATCAGGTTTTGTTTCCCTCCTTTGTTCCACCTCTTTTCTCAACTGGAAAACAAGTGAGAAAAAAATGTAATTCTTCTATTGACTATGCCAACATTTAGACCCAATCTGTAGTAAAACAGCCACCCAGAGGGAAAGAAAACTTCTAGCCTAGATATTTGGGCTTTTTCCTGAGACAAAGGAGGCCAGAGGTCCAGCCCTTCTGCCAATGACTGCTCCAAATCCTACAGTGAGATCTTTGCTACAAAAGGAGGGGACTCAAGTCTTTCTGTTCCTGGTGCCCTCTACTCATTGGAATGTCCCTTATGATTTGTTTGATAAAGTCCTTCTGGCATCCACATTAGGAACCCTCCTCAGAGAGTCAGTATATTCAGAAACTGCTGGTAGTATATTGCCTAGTATATTTAGTATATTCTGGAAATGCCAACCTGCAAGAAAGTCGGGCTGGAGATCATCTCACATGAAAATATTGACGGCAAGCAGGTATGAAGTTGATGCCAAAGCACTCAGCATTATTAATACTGAACACACCTTAAAACAGAATTAGGCTTACAGGGATTTTGAGTTCAAAAATAGTTATAATGGTTATAGTTTTTAGACTCCAATTTTAGTCTCCAATTAACTGTGAGGGATCTCGTTTTGGATATAGACTGTTAAAGGGGCAGCTAGCTACCTAAATCCAAACATCTGTCCTTGTGACCTTGTGCTTATTCTCATTGAATCACTTTTGTAAATAGTACTTAGTCATGTTTTTACTCTTACAGTACTTGTCCCATATAAATTCATTGAAAAATACGAGCATTTCAGTCATTTTGGAGCTGAAACAGAAATTATAATATTAAACAGTAATTAGAATAAGAGAAATGAAAAAAGGTTCAGTTTTGGGAACAGGGACTGAAAGTCAGGTGGACCCTACTTTTAAGGGAATGCCTTGATCACTAAAAGAGATCACATAATACTTGGGTTTTGTCTAGCCCAAGCCTCCAGTTAGTCTGTGCAAATATCGGCATAGGAAAGAACGAGAACTCATTTGCTTCCCTTCCTCAGCATACTTTGTCAAGAACACTTTTGGAAAACATAGGTTTAAACCTCTTCAGACAGAAGAAAAAATTGAGTCCATGTCTCCCAAATGTGCTGGCTGACATGATCTAGAACACTACACCAAGGAGAGGGCTGGTTTTCACTTGCCCTGAAGCTGTTAGGAGCTCCTTATTTAGCTGTAAGGAGCTGTGCAGGCGAGGGCCGAGATTCCTGAAAGTAGATAGGTTTTATGCCTTAGTTAACTCAGTTGAGGTTTGATGCTTAAAAATGTTTAACTTTGACTCTAAAACCTTTTCAACCCTAGTACTCCAGCTCTCAAATTATTTTGTCATTTTTTTGAGAATTGATTCAAGGTTGTCATTGTCACCCTCATTCTGGACTTTAAAAATTTATTTTGTTCTTCTTTCAAGATCTTAAAAGGTCTCAGCTCGCCTTACAAGGTTTAACTGATTGTGTTATAAAAGTAAACATACATCTGCAAAGAGAGTACAGGCAGAACAGGTGACACTCATAAAAATTCCTTTCAGATAAGGAAAAGAACCCTAAACAGCAAATGTGCAAGAGTCACTCTCAAGACTGACTTCAGTCTTCAAAATTGAAGACTGAAGAAAAAAAAGTTGAACAAATTAAAACTGCTAGAATGGTTCCTGCTAAAATGTTCATTCTTAAAATCTTGTAGAACAATATAGTGCTCTACACACCTCCTACAAAACATTGTGCACTCTTGGTTAAGGAGAGATTACATAAACAAAAATACTGCACTTTCCCTTCCTCCAACAGCAAAAGAGTTTTATAGCAGAGGGACAGGGAGAAAAAAGAACTTCAGGAGTTTGAGGCCAGTGCATGTACTATTTTCCCATCTGTTTTTGTTTGGTTGGTTGGTTTGGTGTTTGTTTATTTTTGGTTTGTTTTGTTTTTTAATCACTATGGTTTCTGTCTTTTCACTCATCAACTTGTTTACGTAGATTTACATTACCCATTGGAGAATTCCTGTTTTCACTTTATTCCTAGTGATAAGAAAAATCATATTTGTAAGGTACATTAGAAAACTGAAATACAAACTTGAAAGCCTTGATTTAAATGAAACTACAGCTGTGATTTCGTAACTAATAGCTGACAAAGTTGTACTATGAACTAATAAAAACTTAAATATCCAAAACAACTAAAATCCTTCATTTACCTTAAATACATTGAAATGCAGATATTACTTTCTCTAAAACTATAGGAAAAAAGTTCTTGTTTACATGGATGCAGGATGCTTAAACATACATTTATCTAAGAAGTTTTACATGGGCAGCAGATTCTTACACTCATAGAATTGTTTAGGCTGGAAGGGACCTTTAAAGATCACCTAGTCCAACCCCCCATGCTGTAGGGAGGGACATCTTCCACTAGATCAGGTTGCTCAAAGCCCCATCCAACCTGACCTTGAACACTTCCAGGGATGAGACATCCACAACTTCTCTGGGCAACCTGTTGCAGTGTTCACCACCCTCACCGTAAAAAATTTATTCCATATATCCATCCTAAATCTAACTTCTTTCAATTTACAGCCATTGCCCTTTGTCCTGTCACTACAGGGCTTGGTAAAAAGTCTTTCTCCATCTTTCTGGTAAGCTCCCTTTATATACTGAAAGGCCGCAAAAATATTCTCATTGTTCTTGAGACAATGTTTTATTTTCAAAAGGTAGTATCATTATTTCCACATACAAGTGTTCATAAATCATCAGCCAGGCACAATAAAAACATGATGATGATGCTGATGATGACGGTGATGGCAGGTAGCATTTACATTAGAGTCCGTGAATATATCTATAGGTTAATGAAGTCTGATTCATAATTATGATTCCAAGAAGTGAGGCAGTAAGAAAGGTCTCTGTGCAGGTGCCACATCTAATCCTAACTTATTAGTGAGAAATTAGGAAGCGGAAAACTGAAATACTTTCTGAATTACACCGGAGAAATTCACAGCTTAATTCTGCAGAGGTGTTTAGTTACACTAAACCAACCTGTACCCTCCAGGACTGAACAATGACAGACCTCCAGATTTACTGTGAGACTATCAAGTTCAGGAATGCACCAACATACCTTCAAATTCAAAACGCAACACAATCTCTTAGCTACCAATTTCTTTGAATACACCATTTTTAATATATGGCAATGTAACATATGCATTGCATCATTAAGATACAAATACTAATGGAAGAAGGAAAGAAAAAAAGAAAAGAAAAGAAAAGAAAAGAAAAGAAAAGAAAAGAAAAGAAAAGAAAAGAAAAGAAAAGAAAAGAAAAGAAAAGAAAAGAAAAGAAAAGAAAAGAAAAGAAAAGAAAAGAAAAGAAAAGAAAAGAAAAGAAAAAAGAAAAGAAAAGAAAAAAGAAAAGAAAAGGAAAAGAAGAGAAAGGAAAGGAAAGGAAAGAAAAGAAAAGAAAAGAAAAGAAAAGAAAAGAAAAGAAAAGAAAAGAAAAGAAAAGAAAAGAAAAGAAAAGAAAAGAAAAGAAAAGAAAAGAAGCAGAAATGGAATTAGTTCATCTGCAAGAAATACTAGTGTTGTGTATATATCCAAGTAACAAGCAAAAGCAAGCAGCTAGAACAAGGAAAACAATTACAAAATTATTTTGTCATGAGTATGACTGTTACTGTTATTCTTGACACATCATTCAGTGTACATAGGTCCAGCAGTTCCTTACCCCTCCCATTCTCTGTGCTTGCACAGATTATGCATTTCATCATGGACTAATGTTCAATGCTCGCTCGTGGACTGATTTGAAATATGAAGTAGCAGAGCAGTAGACAATGAGATGTCAAGTTTGACTGCCAGTGAAGGACTACCTTGTTGTATTTAAATATTTCAAGATTATGATGGCACCATCAATGTGTCTCCTGCACAAAACAAACAAACAAACAAACAAACAAACAAACAAACAAACAGGCTCATCCTCATATATTCAGACAAATATTCACTTATTATTTGTAATAATTTTATTCTGTGAGATAAGTCAAGAGGAAAAAAATAAAATGTGTCTAGTTCATATTCACTGATTAGAAAATTACATTTCAGAGGATTTAGCACAGATGCACCATCTCTGGCAATCTCTCTCCTAACCTTTTGCACATAAGAACAGAGCTTCCTCTATGCTCACGCTATAGGTAATACCCTTGTTCGAAGACTAACTTAAGCATAGAAATTGTAAAAGTATTTATTCAGACTATCTTTCCAGGGCTACATGAATAGATGATTTGAAGATGTTGCTGCTGTTTCAGCAATCATTAATTTGCCTGTTGTGAGCTATATCAAACACCAGAGAAAAAAAATCGTTCTTAAATCCATATGTGGGTGTTCAACAAAAGTTTCATATGTGAATTTTAGGGTCAGAATTGTTTAACCCCATCAATCCAATACAAAATGTTTTGAAGAAACAATCTCCAGAGTTTCCAGCATCTTCAGAGTTTTCTCATTCCCATTAGAGCTTTCCTCTTCTCACCAGGTCTAGCCTTATTCAGTCTGTTTTATTTATATTCTTTCCCATTTGTAAACAGTGCATGTCCAAGTGCCTTGTTTTTAATGAAGTGTAGCAGTAGCATTTGATTGGAATTTAGATAAATAAGCAGATAAATCCACGTCTGTTTTCTGCAAGTTTATATGTACATATATGAAAAATTTAAAACGTAGCTAGATAAAGACCAAAGGCTGGTCTCTGATATCATGTCTTACCATTTTTCACTCCAAAATAGAAAGTATTAGGGGATCAACAAGGTTCTTATGAGATTCCCCTTACTGTTGAAACAAAAGTATTATGAGATAATCTTTCATGGAGTCCTTATAAAGAATAATAGGAAGGTTGAATGGAAGAGTCAGAGAAAAATGTGCTTTTAAGACTTTAAGAACTTCTTTGTCTTATGCAAGATAATTGTAGTAGCCCTTTTCATAAGTATCAACATATACTGTTACTTGTAATATTTCAGTAGTTTGAGACTATCAGCATGTATAAAATACTAGGCACTACACGTAAAAAGACACAGTTCTTCCCCCAAAAGATTTACAAGCTCACTGAAACCAAGGAACTATTTAACTTTATTTTACAGGTGGAAGAGGTGATTTTTCCAAGGGCAAACCAGAGATGCTGGAAGCAAACAATGAGACCTGCGTCTTATAGCACCCTTAACCGAGTACCGTCATAATAACCCACCCATCACTTCAGTATGTCATTAACTTGAGCATTCATTAGTTCAGATTGCAGTGGGATGTACTGCTAAATGCTGCACAAATGTTCTGTTCACTTAATCTGTTGATAAGAGACACAGCAAAGACCTTTCCGATGTTTTCAAAACATGTGGCAGGTTGAACAGGTGGTGTTGAAGGTGTTCTGGGTTGAGGAAAGGACTAGCTGAGGCTGGCTGGCTGTTCAGCCTCCTTTGGCTTGGTGTGTTAAGCAGAGTAGGAAATAAGCCAGCTTGCTTATTTAATGCTAGGAGTTTGGGAAGTACCCTGCCCAGCAGGAGCCTGACCATGGCCAAGCATAGCTAGTATCTCTTTAGCAAACAACCTGTACCAATGCAGATCTCTCAATCCTCTGCTGCATGTGGGGCTTCACACTGAGCCCTCCTCAGGGCATGGCTGCTTTTCTGTCCACTATCCCCAGCATCCCCAGGGTCTTGTCTTTGGCCAATATTTATGTTCAGAAGCTCTGAAAGAAGCGTGACCACTTTATGGATGAAGAGAAGACATTGTTGGCAGTAAGCAACATTGCTTCTCTGACATGGACATCAGAGACAATTTTCCTCCTGAGCAGATTCCAGAATCTGTTACCAGCAAGAAGCTGTGGTTTTACCTAGAGCACAATACCTCTGTGACTGTGTACATGCAACAAGCTGAACTTCTATCTCTTGTTTACTTAGCAAATAAGGACCTAATCAAGAGCCTGTCGAAGGCAGTGGGAAGAATACTATTGCCTCTGAATGATGCATTGAATTGCTCTGACATTGTATGTCATTAAGTATAATATATGTAAAAAATGCTTTAAAAATTATTATCCAAATACACCCTGCAGAAAAACAACATAATTTTTTCTTCCTTCCAAGAATTTTAAAATAACTGACTATACTGCATCCATTTCCAGCAAGCACCACTGTGTCAGTGACAACTGGTGACAGGTAACTTCAAACACTTTGTTCCTAACCTTAGAAAACTCTTGCTGCAATTATTATAACTCAGAGACTAGCAAATGTATCAATCTCTTTCTATCCAGGAAACAGATATTCAAAGCCTGACTCCCACATCTCAATACAGACTATATGCTACGAATGGGAATATGCAAAAGGGCAAGCAGTAGTTTTGTTTCCAGATTAACTGAGGGTCTGAGAAACTTCCAAGCAAAGTCACTGTCTGTCCCTGAGGCCTTCTGAAGACTATGTCTAACCAATCTCAAGAAAAAAAAAAATCTCCTGGAGTGAAAAAAAAAACCAGAATTATCCAAAGTGACAGAACACCAAACTCAGATAAACCCAGTCATAGCACTTAGTAGATTCTTAGTGTGGTGCACTTCTGTTCATGTCTAGCAGGAAGAGCATGAATAATATTCTAGAAAAAAATGGAAAGTCAAGTCCTGGAATTAAAAAAAAGAAAAAGAAAGAAAATAAAAGAAGGAAGAGGTCAGTTGTACATTACAGAATTGTAATTTTGCACAGTATCTGCATGAGATCATTTGTTTAATGAAGGCTGTATAAATCTAATGAGCATCTTTGGCCAGATGCATGTCACCCATGAAGACTGTGAATACATCTGTGGTTCCACAGGCAGTTCACCACATCTGACAGCTTACTGCTGCTGGGCTGAGGAGATCCTGTTTCCCCTCCATTCTCACATACCCTCTCCTCCATCCTACCCCATCCTCCTCCTCTTTCCCTCAGTCTCAATTGCACTGTCCCCCCATATTCTGGTTCTCATTGCACTCCTTGGCTGATTTAACTCACTGAAATGTCAGAAAGCTGTTAATTGTTTTCTCCTAGTCTTGTTTCCTGTTACTTCAGCGAATTAAACCGGCTCACAGACACGTCTGACTGCGGCTGAAGCTGGCACAAGGTTAGCAGCAGGAGTGTGTGGCCAGGAGTGGGGTGGACAGAGAGGCACAGAAGGGGAAAAGATCCTGTTTCCAGCAGTGGTGAGCTGTCTGTGCACACAGCACTTCAGGGAGCTGCACCCAACTGATATAGAGCCTTTTGGACTCAGCTTTACATAAAAGGAATAGTTCCTTGACTTTAGTGGTTTGCTGCTGTTAACACCTGTTTAGCAATTATTTGCAGATAGGCTAAATCTACAAGAACAAGGACTGGTAACAGAGCTGCTTGGGGTATCTGCAGAAACACTCAAAACCACTTCTTCAAGGGTGAACATATTCTCTAACCTCCGTTCTTTTCTTGGATCATTCACAGGGAAACTGGCCTACTTACTTTTCTTTTCCTGGATGCTGCTCACCGAAGTACAGTGCAAATACATGAATAGTGAAGTGGCTGATCAGTCTGCAAGCTTGTTGGAGCACGTACTTATATGAATACAAACATTTTTTTTCCCAATTTGGCAAAGTAAAAAAGAATACATACTGAAAAAATGGTGTTTTAAAATCAAGATAAGCAACCTGAGATACCTGTCTAACATCAGCTCGAGAGAAAGTTAAGCACCGGAAATTTTTATTTCCGTGTAGCTACATAAGGTCAGACTATGAAGCCCCCACCTGCAGTTTACCTTGGCTACATACAGAGTGTAGAGTCTCTCTGTGTTTGTAGAGGATGGAGACACGTCAACAGTGAAGAGGTTAGTGTAACACAAATATATAACGATAGTTAATTTATTTTGAAGATTGTTCTTTGGGGAAAAAAACAAAAGCATCAATGCTTATACAAAGCAGAATGGTTTTTCGTTTAAAGATTGTAAGAACAGGAAAGAAGTAAAACACTCAAATGTAGACAGACAGACAGACATATCTGGCTTTATCAGCTGGAGGCAGAGCAGGAAATACATTATGAAACACCACCATCTACTGGATACCACCATTTGTTCCTTACAAAGGGAGCCCTAAGCTTCTATGCTGAATTAACTTGTCAAACAAGCCTCTGCTTTCACAGATCTGACACTGGTCATATAGTTATTGGCAGGTCAAGGTTTGTGGACCTTTTCAGCACCAGGCTGAGAAAAGGTTTTCAACATTATGAAAACAAACTCAAAAAATTCAGAGTGATGTAGGACAGGCTCTGAAATTGTTAATAAGCCACAACGGGAACTTGAAAAAAGAAGGTGGGCATAGTCAGGCATGGGGGCAATAGCATCCTTTGGGTAATCACTTTACTTGTGGTATGTTCATGCAGACACACACACACGTGCACAGCACAGAGTGGTATGGCTGTCCCCCTGGCTAACTCGTGCTGACTAAACTTCCATAGTTTTGAACATTAGCTGCTCACTCTGTTGGCTGCACAGGTAAAGTTCAATCATATTTGTGTGATTTTACAGCCCCAGGACTAGCAGTGGGGCTCAGAGAGCCTGCTGAGGGCAAAAGACACCCGTGCAGGTTGCACTCTCCCCCCTGCTGCAGCTGCTGGGCAGAGGACAGAAGTCCTTCTGCTCTCACTTAAGGATGGCCCTTTCCTTGCCTGGTGCACCACCCCTCCTCCCCCATTTTTGTCTCTCCCCACCTCCTTTTATCTTCAGGCTTCAGAAAAGCCACAGCACTGTGTGGCAGTAAGAGGTGATACAAGTAGCCTCCACTATGGTAGGAGAGAGATCTAATGGAGAAGTCCTAAAACTTTGAGGGCCTTCCTGTTTCCCTTTGCTTTCTCTAAGGCTTCATTTGGTTGCATTCACACAGCCAGTGACTCAAGCCACCAGAAGTAAATAAATTCTTTAGAGAAATTATTTAGAAGAAGTTGCTGAGCTGCGAGCACCTTGGGATGGGCTTGGAAAAAAAAGCTGCAATAAACATGTGAAGAGAAAGAAATTTTCCTTACAGCAAGTGACGATCTAAATCTGTCATTGCAATTAGTTATCAGAATGAATGACTAGATAACTTTGGGAAACAACAAGCCTAAGATTATGGAGAGTGCTTCAATGCTCTGACTCTTTAATTCAGGGGTGTCAAACTAATTTTCACTGCAGGTGAAATAGATGTAGGAGTAGTTACATTTACACAGTCCTAAAATTAAATTTGGGCCTTTGAAGGCAACCGCGAGGCTGATGTGGCCTCCAGTGAAATTTAGTTTGACACCCCTGCTTTAATTCATAGATAGATATTTCTCTAAAGATGTCTGTGTAATTAAAAAACTTATCCCTGGATATATCCTTTAAAAAAATATTGACAGTGACAGCGCAAAATACACAGGGGCTTTTAGCTTAATGCACTGGGGGTTTTTTTTGTTTGAGTGTTTGTTTGTTTTTCTGGTTTGTGTGGTGGTTTTGTTTGTTTTTTCTTTTTGGTCAAGAGCAAAATACTTTCAAAAAGTGAACACTGAGATGTGGCAAGGGCCAAAAAAAACCAGGGGAAAAATATCTTGTTTGAATTCTTGGGAGTTAAAATTGTTCGTTGTGATGAGTCACAGGAAATCAGAAACGAAGCTTTGGAAAGAGCTAGATTTGTGCTACATCAAGGCAGAGAGAATGACAAACACTGATGATAATGAGAAATTACTATTTCCTTGTGGAATACAGGTATGTACCATACTGTACTGTTATAGTACTCTTAGCATATTTGGAAAGAAACAGGTGTTAGAGACTACCAAATAGTTCTGACATCGACAATGTATCAGGTTTTCTGTGTAGTTCATTTGTCTGGGGAGAATATGAGATGAAACACCTTCCAACACTTATGTAAACATCATGAAGTTACACAGGAACAGATCAATAACAAATGGTATTTTTGTTGCTGCATTTATCTTCCAATCCTCTTTCAGTTCAACACACAGAATCCCTCAAGTAGATTGTTGAAAACATTTCGTTTCAGTGTGCTGTGTTGACAACAAGGAAAAGGAACGTTGAAGCAAGATGAAATGGTGCAATACCTGAGTGCCGATATAAAAGATAATTCACATGTAAATTATTGAAAAATAATTCTAGTGTGCTGCAGAGCACATGTATCTGAGCATTTACTCCAGGCTGTATAACAGAATCTATTGAATTTTGGTGGGATCACACCATTACACAATTCACCTAAAACTAAGCAAGACTTCCTAGGCTCTCAGTACAGACAAGGAAGAGAAACAGATTTGTGAGATAATGTGCTGGCACAAATTATCCCTCGTAGAAATCTTTTCTTCTCAGCTGACTATAAAGAGAGACTGAGGTGGCCAGATTAGACTCTGAGATAAAGTTAGACGAGGTATCCCATGCTTCAGGACAAGTGCCATCATTGCAATTAGATAGATATATATATAAAAGTGAAACTTTTTAATAGGAAAATGATAAAGAAACAGAGGTATGTGCATATATGTTTTAACATTTTTACTTCATAATTTAGATTTCACTCAGTAATGAGCAATATTGATAGGATCACAATTCTGAATGGACACACCATAAAATGGCAATAAAAATTCCCGTGCACTAGCAATGCTGTAATGTCCACGGTACTTATGGCTTCAGCTAGCTCCGCTCTGCATCTACCCCCTTCTGTACCCAAAGGCTGAGATCACACATCTTGGGTGGACTGTCCACTCCAGCAGCAGGGAGTTTAAACATCGGGTCAGATTGTCCACCTGCCATAGCTTTTGGTGTCCCTGCTTTGCTCCAGAGCACACAGAGTTGCTGCTCAGAGGGAGTCTGTAGATCTCCAAACAGGATTGAGTAAGGGAGCAGTGGTGGGATAGTCAGTCTCTTAATCCCAAGAATGATGGAATCATAAAATCATAGAATGTCCTGAGTTGGAAGAGACTCCCAAGGATCATTGAGTCCATCTCCTGTCCCCGCATAGGACAACCCCAAAATTCACACCACGAATGCTTAAACTCCTCATTTTAAGTGATTCTTCCAGTCTGCATCTCGCAGCTCTCAAGCTGCTGTTTGTAGCAAACCTTTCAATCGGGTATGGATTACAGCAAAGGGGACAAGGAGGTCCCAGTGCCCTCTGGCTCACTTTATTCTGTGGCTTGTACCAAACAATAAAGTCAATGAAGAGCTCAAATGTAGAGTTCATGATGAAAAAATGAAAACGATATCCCAGGCCAACACAAACCACCCTGGGCCTCCCTGCTGCCATCTCCCAAGGGTTCAGCAGTCCACAGTACTATTGAGTCTACTGATAGGAGATGTTAAAACAGTGTTTTACATCCCTGTGTCTAGGGCACTGCTTAGCAGAAACAAACCTCCTGACTAATACAGGGTGGGAGTCGTGATCCCAGCTTCCTGGAAAAGTTGAAACCTACCTTTCCTTAGCTGTGGCAACAAATGTTTGCAACACAAATGAGATTCAGATTTAGCCTTTGGGAAAGGGTCTTCTTTCTTGTGACATTACTAGCTTAAACATATATATATAAGTTTAGGCAAGATATGTAATGTTATGCACTAAAATTGCCACTTCTGACTCCTTAGACAAGTATAGAATATCTACCTGTAACCAACTGAAGTACAGGGATATTCTCCCCGTTTGCTGCATTATTTGTGGAGATGCTGCTGTGCTGATTTGCACACAATGCAGGGAGAAAAGCAGTCCCTGCTGCAGGAGGGTTAGTCCAAGAGTCCATTCTTCTATGCACATTGAGGCTATACACGGACAATAACTCAAAACTTGAGTTAGATCCTAGCATGGAATCCAGCTAGTTGTCTCTAGCATGGAATCAATTTTGAAAATTTTGGGGTTGCAACTCAGAGATGTTTGCTTCAAAGGACTCAGAGCACTTTTCTAGCCATGATAGCCTTGGAAGAGAGTATGAAGATAAGAATTCTAAGTGATAATGAAAGCAGTATGTTTCGTTTATATGAAATATGATCTTTCCATCAGGATAAGTGCTTCTGAGGTTACATCAAACATAAAACTAGGAATTAACTTCTTGAGGTTAAAAGAGTGTAAGAGTGTATTTTGTAAGAGACCTTTTCAGTTGCCTCAAATCAGCACCTTCACTAGGAAGATGTGATAACTTCTCACATATAAGGTCCAATAAACAGAAGAGAGATTCATGATGATTTGCTTATGATGGAGTAAGTACTTCAGAATGCATTAGTGAGGCAAAGGCTTTAGAGAAGTCATGCAAATAAGCAAAAATAATATCAAAGGTGTCACTGAAGGCAGAGTTGAAGTCTGACTCAACGGATCAGTAAATGAACTTGAAAATGGAAGCAACATGGTACAAAGAGAATGGTAGGAACTGGATGGAAGCAGGTACAGTCTGAAACAAGGTAATGATGAATGAAATAAGTAAGAAGATGAACAGCAGAGCTACAGCAAATGTTTTGTTTCCAAGAGTGTGAAGATATCATGATTGTTAAGGAAGTTATAAATAAAATTGCGAAGTGGCAAAGAAAATTACGTGAGGCTGCAAACCTGTGGACAGCTCCTTGGGCTTTTTGGCTGGGTTTGGCAGTCCATGTTGGGAGTTCCACAGTGCCAGCAAAAATACCACAGATGTATCACGCAGGTACCAGAAATATGACATTTAAAACCACACTGAGAACTCCCTGAGATCAAAGCATGACATAGTAACTGCTGAGTAAGGATACTCTGGGGAATGGAAAATGGTGATATGAAAAGGCAAAACCAAGTTCAAGCAGAGAGAAAAAATAAGTTGAAAAGAGTTGTTGGGTGAGAGGAGCAATACTGGAAGCCACAAGGAGATGCAAGAAACTGTACAGTCAGTTTAATCATACTGGTTTGTTTTTACCAATGGAATGACACAGAATCAGAGAGGACACATGATAACAGTCCTCAAATACTGAAAAAGTGATAAAAAGAGAACAAGAGTAATCATGTTCTTAGACAGACAAAAAAAAAAAAGCTCTTGACAGAAACTGAAGGGAGATTGTTTGACACTAATAAACATTTTTCATTTGCAGATGATCTGGGTACGATGTGACCCTCCATCATCAGAGATCTTTAAGAACAAGTGAGACAAATAGTTTTGGGAATCATAGAGGTATAATGATACCTGTCTGTAATTCTGCCTTGTTTGCACTGGAAGGGATGGACAAGATGGCCTCTTTTGGTCCATTAGGTCTTTCAGCCCTATAGTCCAGGACTGTGAAAATAAGACTGAATGACGGAATGATACAATAAGCAAAAATTTCAAGAATATCAGCAAGAATAAATAGCAGAGGATGAGACACTGAACTCGAAGACTGTATGTCCACATTGCCCAGCACACCTATAGCACAAGTGCAAATGGGAAGGACAGGCCCATACTGACAAGATTCACAGGCTGGTTCAGCTGAGCAGCAGGCCCCGTGACTGTGGAAACAGACATGGCACCAACCTCCAACTATAGAAAAATATTTTCTATAAAGCAAAAAGATTTGGCTGTTTTCTTGGTGCATGAGCGAACAGTTCAAACACTACAATTTCCCTTTGCTTGCCGGGATTAATCTTTTCATCTTATAAATTACTTCAATTGCCAGTGATTTTATATAGAGCACTTTTAAAACAATTTTAGTTTGTCAAAGAGCACTGTCTGTCCCCTGTCACAGGACAATATTTTACATTAAATTTATTGTATGTTACTTATTAAAAAACCACTTATTTCTATTAATTATAAAGTAGACATGTTTGCTCACATATTTGCACTAGACAATGTACCTGTTCTCGTGCATGCTGTAAACATTATGTGTTTACTTAGGAACACTGGATTATCCACTTTTCTTTCTTCACAACTGCAAACGTAAACTTAGTTTTTTACAAAGCTGGTAATACCACACAACAATCTTTCACTGACTTTAAAAGAACAAGTAGAGCATGGTTTGTACGAGCCAGAAAAGGTTAGTAGGTCCAAGGAGAACTTCTGTTTACTGAAAAAGCTCTTAAAATCATAATCAGTTTTAGGTCAAGGCAATTTCATCAGTGCCTGCCCTCAGAATGGACAGGAAGGGACTATAAACGGTTGTTGCCCTGGTGGGGAAACTAGCTGGTCCTTGGACCAGACCCCTCACTAGGTTAATCCCTACGTTGATGATGGTCAGAATTCATTAGCATCACTGAGGATATTCTGACGTCACGGCAAAGGAGAATCCAGCTCTTATACAACAAATAACCACATTAACTCAGTACTACCAAAAAAACAATGGCACATCGGGTTTTGTTCACAAAAGATTCAACATAATAATTAGCACCTGGGAGTTTTTATGATACTGTAGAAATGCTGATCCTCATGGGACAAAATCTGAAGTACTTGGGCCAGCCAAAAGTCACTGAGAAGTGAGAAAGACAAATGTCATTGTACCATAACCTCAAAACAAAGCCACTGAAACCAGAAGCTGAACTGTCTCTGTGAGCTATGCTAAGAACTGATGCACTGACAAAGTAATGCGTGGACATTGGCGTATAGACAAAGTCATGTATAGCATCACATACAAAGTAAGAAGGGGACATGGGAACATTGAAGAAATGTAAGGAAGGAAATCTATTTTACACAGTTAAGGGAAGATGTGTCAGTAGAAGCAGCAAAAAGTTCAGGCTAAATGTCATTTTTGACTCCAGGACTCTCTTACAGGTCATCCTCATTTCTGAAGTCCATCATTCATAGTTATGACGTGGTTTGGGGTATTTTGGCACATATGGGCACACCTGGGGTTTTGTTAAATACTTGTTTGACAGCTGATAGCCGGTAGCTGGTCTGATAATGCATCTGAGCAGAAGTGGAAGTGATAATATTCTGCTGCTTTGTACTGCTGGTGGGATCAATGACTTGAAGTGCAACAGAAAATTTTGAAGAGAGTAGAAGGAAGAACAGCTCTTCACAAGATTTCTGTTTGTGACAGCCCAACACTACTTGACAGCTACAAGAATGCCTCTAACGTTCATCTGATACAGAATTTCAGGGCTGCTTGCCACCACAAGCCATGCTACATTTCCCTTACTGAGGAGGAGGACAATGCCCAAGATGTTGCTTTAAAGAAGTTGTGTTAAAACAGTGGATGTTACAGTGATCAGGCTAATTTTCCATCCTACTGCCAACTTTGTTCTCTAAAAAAGCTGGGACAATATTTCTGTGATTGTCCCCCACAATCTCTCTCAGTCAACATGCTGAAACGGAGCAAAGCAAAGACACATCTGCCAGACCAATGTCATTTATTTGTACAAAATGAAGATGCTTTGTTCCAACACCCACAAAATTACACTGCGAAATAACAAAATACCGACAGTGACAGATGGTGCCCAGGAGGGTCCCGCGGCCTGCCAGCCGCAGCCGGCTTCTCCTCCTGTCCTTGTCGCTGTCTGGAGGCCGATGCCAGGAGCAGGGTGCCCGTCGACGCCACTCGTCCTCGCCCGAAGAGATCAGGGGAGCCCCCGCGGCCACCCCCTCGCCTTCCCCGCGGTGGGGTGGCGGGCCAAGCGCTGATCCCTCACTCAAGCCAGAGCCACCGCCGGCGGGAGTTAATCATTAAGTCCCCGGCAGATCCGCTCCTGACCGGCTCCCCTGAACCTCCCGAGCCTTCAGCCATGCCCCGTCTCCTCCCGGCCAGGCGCGACCAGCCTGACTGAGCACCGCGGCGGGCTGGGGGGAGGGAGGCAGGGACGGGGACACCTCCCCGCTGCCGCCCGACACCGACCTCCGGGACCCCGTCCAAGGCGGAGCCCCCTCTGCGGGCGCGGGGGAGCTGCCGTGAGGAGGGAGTGGCGCCCGCGGTCCCGGCCGCCTCTGCCCGCAGGGGACCATGCAGCCTCCCGGGAAGGCGCCGTAGGGCATACCTGACCCCGCCGCCACCGCCCCCGCATCGCCTCTCCTCCCCTTCACGCTGCCGGCGGCGGCGCTTGGCTGACACCGTCTCCCGCCGAGGTGCCGGAGCCCCGCACAAACTGTCGGCGCTGCCCATGCCTCAGCCGGCGCCCCCCGCGCCCTAGGGCCGCCGCCGCTCCCGCCCCGTCCACCCCCCGCCGCCCATGGGCGCCGCCTGCGCCGCGGCGGGGCAGAGCAGGCGCCGGTGAGGAGCATGGCCAGGGGACCCGAGCAAGAGGACGCCTTCCTGCACCTCCCGGCCGCGCAGGCAGTGCCCGCCGCCGCGCAGGAGGATTGCTACGCGGACTTGGTGGGGCGAAGCTTGCTGCCCTTCCCCGAAGAGGGGCTGTGCGCCACGGCGGGCGCCGAGACGGGGCTCCCGGAGCCGGTGCTGCCCGCCGGCATCAAGTCAGGTAGGAGGCGGGGTGCCGGCAGCGTTCCCTGGTCACCCCGCGGGCACGGCAGGGCAGGGCGAGGCGCGGCGGGCGCCCGAACCGTCGCTGCTGCTCGGGGCCCGGCGGGGACCCAGCGGCGGGCAGGGCGGCCGGTTAAACGGGCGGCTGCCGGGGCTGCAGTCGCGTCGGGAGGAGGTGGCGTGCTGCCGGGCCGTAACGATGCCCTTGGGTTTGTCTTTTTGTTCCCCCGCCGGCGCCCAGAAACAGACTTTACCAGCGAAGTCGTCTCCTCGGAAGAAGAGGATGCAGATACTCGCGACGGCGCACTAAAAGTCGCGGACCAGAGCCCGTCTGCGAAGAAGAGCATCACTCAGATCATGAAGGACAAGAAGAAGCAGACGCAGCTCACCTTGCAATGGTAGGGCCCCAGCCGTGAGCCCCCGCTGCCTGCCCGGAGCCGTCCCAGGGCGGCCGCGCCGCGGGGCCGGCGGTGGCGGAGCCCCCGCGACCGGAGCCGCTTCGGGGCCACCGGTCCGGCCGCTCGGCGGGGACACCCGCATCTTCCCTGCACTGACGCCGGCGGGACTGAGCCGGTGTGTCCGTCAGGCCCAAAGGGACATTTCTTTAAAAGCTGAGTCGGCAAGGAGAGTTACATCTCGCAGCTTTTTTAGCTATATTTGTCATTTGTGGGGTTGTGGCGTGGTGGTGTTTATTTTGTTCGTTTATGGTGGTGTGTTTGTGTTTGGTTTTTTGTTTTGTTTTATTTTGTTTTTTAGATAAGTTTCGTCTACAAATAAGGACATCCACCATCAAATTTCCGATTTTTTGGATTACCAGAGATTTATCAGTTAACAGAAGTCTCTGTCACATTTTGCTATATGTGGCTATTGATGAAATGTAGAAAATCGATTAAACATATAAAAATGTTGAAATGAAACATTACTTAAGAATCACATTTATGAATGGATGTTTTAATTATCCTTTAAGGCTATAAATTGTAGATTTTCACTGTCTTACAATGTATGTTTTTACATTATATTCTACCATCCATGGAAGCTCTAACTTCATTTTATCTGGGCAAAAATTAACCAAATAAGAGGTCAAATTCTGGACACATTAATTGATAAATGTTTCTATTAAACCACACTTGAAATTAGGGAGGAGTGCTGTTGAAAGAAATGGGAACTTACTTAGTTACTAAATGCAGAATGTAAATCTATATTTTTTTCCTTCTAACTGAAAAATGAGAGTAATCCAGATTACCCAGTTTCTTAGTCTAGTTTACATCTGACTTCTGAGTGTAAACTGTAAGGATTTTAGTCTGGTGAGTCAGTGCAAAATTGTTCAGTATGCAGCATTTACTACACAGTATTTTCTTACTGATTGGTGTAATTTGAGAAATAAATTTGTTGCACATAATCTCGAGAGTAGCAAATAGTGTAAACTGATAAAGAAAAGAAACAGGACAACAGTGAAATACCCAGCTGTTACCAAGAGTTCATTTTAAGTGAAGAGAGACAGTTTTTTACTGCAGTTTTAAAAATTTTACTTAAATGACCATAGCTAGGCAATTGTATTCTGTAAATGGATTGGGAAGCTACATAAAAATGCATCCCCATCAGAAAAAGCCAGTTCTTTGCTTTTCAGTGTGGTTTGGTCATGAAACAGTTTCAGTTCCAGCCTGGAAAATAAAAAGCAAAAGCAAGAAGAGACATTAGCCCAGGTATTAAAGATACAATGGGACAGAAAATGCAAGTTCAAGCTTCTTCGCTATTCAAAGGACAGACTTAAACCCAAGTCTTTCATAGTCTAGTTAGCGCTCTTATTTTCAGAGCAAGGCTAGTTCTTAGGTGATGATCATTTAATTATTTATATAAAGCAAAAAATTTCAGACATTGAAAAAGACTCATTAAGAAAAGACAGCTGACCACAGATTTTCCTTATGCTGCAACTAACCAGGGCACCAAGTGTGGAGACAGTCTGTAGTGCCTGTCTGGTTCAGGAGAATCTCATCTGTGTGGTTTTGTGGAATTCTTCAGTCAAATTAAAAAAAAAAAAAGCCCAAAAACCAGAACAAAAACAAAACTGGGAGACATGACATGTTGCTTCTTACTCTGGCAGTTTCTTTCTGTATACAGGTTGGAAGAAAACTACATCGTCTGTGAAGGAGTTTGTTTACCAAGATGCATCCTTTACGCACATTATTTAGACTTCTGCAGAAAAGAGAAGCTGGAACCTGCCTGTGCTGCAACTTTTGGGAAGGTAAAAAGTAAATGCGTTCATAATATGTTAGCTTAATTATTTGATAGAATCACACTTTAGTATACCCGTGTCAACATTCCTCTCAAATTCACATGATTTCTGCTGCTAATGTACATGGAATTGGACTAACTACACTGTTACATGTGTGAAGGGATTTTTTGACATCAGCTTTAGGAGAATGAGACTGAAATTCCTTTTGATTTATTGTTATTTCATACAAAAAAAGCATTCTCTCCTAGAGAGTTTTTGTGTTTGCTTTTTTCTTTTTTCTTTTTTTTTTTTTTTTTTGTTTTTCCTTTTTCCCTTTTTCCTTTTCTTCCCCCCCCCCCCTTTTTTTTTTTGCCTTTTTTCTGATAACATTAATAGAGTTCTTTCCACAAAACCAGATCTGACATGGAAGACACTTTTAATTATACTAAAGGCAGTGTAAGGTGAGATGTGACACAAGAAGTAGTACTAGAAGGGGAATAAAAATTAATAACACAAAGAGCTCCTGAATGAAAAAATGTTGATTCATCCTCTTTTCTACCCTTTCCTACAATTAATCCTGAAATCATTTAATGAAAGGGAGATGTGAACTATCCAAATTAAATCCTGAGTAGTTAGTGAAACAGGAAACCAAAAATGCTTCAAGGATCATCTTTTTTTAAACACTACTGATCTAGTCATTGTTCATACATAACAAAATGCATTAATTTAATTAAATAATAATAATGGATTTAAAATCCAGTTCATAAAATGTTCACTTACCAATTTTTTCCTCTTGAATTGGATATACTGAGAAAGTCTGTGCCTGATTTTGATTACATAGTTTCCATATAAATAAGGAAGACAATAATTTTCCATTTAAACATTATTTTGACAGTGGTGTATCTACTAGATGTATCTATTAGATCTACCTCTATTACTGAATTAGTTTCTTACTTAATAAATCTTTGTCTTAAGCATCATTCTTTGCAGAAAGTAGCATTTTTTAGAGCACTGATCTCAATCTCAGAAGTCCACTGACAGAATGTTTTGCTTGACTTGAATTAAATCACACAACATGAATTATTTATGTGCAGCATAGAGCTAACAGAAACTTTCATATGGTTTCAGTTAGCGTAAATAAATTTAAGACTGTATAGCACTTTGATAGTGGTGGACACAGGAGTACCTGTGAGGCAAATATTTGCTTGCTTTAACCTTCAGATCACACTTTTCAAATCAAAAATCAATTTATTTTTAGTTGTTTGACTTTGAAAACAGAAAAGCTAGAGGGCAGATCTTTCCCTGGTTCTGTTTACATCTCTGAAGCAAAAGATACAGCTGTACTTCAGAGACCAGAATGAAACAGGATCCTGGTGAAGAAAACTAGATTTTAACTTGTAGAAGTGAAAACAGAAAGGAAGAACAGGTGGGAAGGGTGGGAAGGAATTAAAGAGTGGGAAGACTGGAGATACACAGCAAGATGTACAAGGGTGGAAGGACCCCTGCAGTATAAAACATGCTTAATTTTTTATGTTGTGACATAACTGTTGCAAATATTTATTCATCGACTACATTAGACCATATATTTGCACTACAATTTTTCTGTGAACAGATTGCTAAGAACCTACACCAGTGCTAGAAACTAATACAGCTATTTTCTCTTCAGACCATTCGCCAGAAGTTCCCTCTTCTTACCACAAGGCGGCTTGGAACAAGGGGCCATTCAAAGTAAGGCACAATTACCTGTGTATCCACTCATAGAATCCATTCTAGGAATTGCATGTATTTCCATGTCTCCATAATACATACTAATTGGCAGGGGGGCTATGTTGTCTACATAATAATGTGGATTAATTTAAAGACACTATAAAAACCCGTTGTCTTAAATTGAGAAGAAGATATACGTCTGCTCTTTGTTGTAGGTAATGTATAAGAACTCTGGAAAGTACACAACCTATAGTGCAGCCATTTCATAAATATTGTATCCAATTAATTTGTATATTTGATCTGTGGAATAGTAGGCTGTAGGAATAGATCACAGATAATTATGTATCAGCTGTGGTGGATTTTTTGTTAGTTCTGGTTCTGGCATTATGCTTTTTGCCATGATAAAGTTATTGTAAAACTGTAGCGAACAGTGGCAACAAGATATTTCCTCACATGAACCCTCTCTCCTACATCCTGATATCAAGACTGCTGAGGAAGGACTGATGAATTGTCCCCATTCTGATTTTTTTTCTTTTTCTCAATAGGGGAATGCTACTTCTAAGGAAATGAAAAACTGTGTGATAGTCTGATGTAAGGAATTAGAGAAGTCAAAATAATGCTCTAGGGTATAGCTAGTGTCAAGCTCTGAGCTAGGTGTTTCTATAAAACTTCGATCTCTGTTTGGGGAGTCACAAATTTTCTGTATTGCCTGAAACCAAGATTGGCTCTGACGTTTTCTGAGTGTTGGCTTTAAACTGTTATTTCAGTGTTTATCAATATTTGGTTTAGAAAAATATTTAAACCTAAATAGTGTGCCCACATCATTCAACAGAAAATAGGACTAGTTAGATAATTTTGTTCTTTTAAACTAACTCTCCAAAATCTTAATGGTTTTCAGTCCAAATCAAATTTAGACCAGATCCTTACCTGTATATTCCTATAGATTTCAAAATAGGTTTTCCTAAAAGTAAGACATAGCTATGAGGAACAAATTAGGATAGATATTGTGTCCAGCTTTCTGTGTATACACAGAAGTTAAACATTTGTTATTAATACCTATATTTTGGGGGATGCATGCCTTTAAATATATGAGTAGCCCTAGGATTTTTCTCATGCTTAAAATCAAAAATGTGTGTATGTACTTACTGAATAAGATTCACAAAACTATCCTTGACTTACGGGAGAAACACAAAGAGTGGATGGCTTACTGAAACAAAACTAAAGCCCAGAAAATTAGCCAAGAAACATTTTGCTAACAAATACAATAGAAACCCAGAATACTGGTAGTAATAGAAGAAACTCAAAAATTCTGTTTGTTTGGGAAAACTCTTTATTTGAATGATGTAGCTTGAAAGACAAAGTTATTCTTGTATTTCAGAAATTTATAGGCAAAACTCAAAATTAAAGGAGATTGAAAAGGAAAAAAAACCTATGAGACTGTGGTTTTCTGAAGTGCTCTGCAACATACTAGGAATGTCTGAAAGATGCATTGTTTATTTTTATAATTTTGGGGGATTGTTTCATGTTGTTATGCTTGATTTTCTTCCTGTATCATGTATCTGTATAATTTAAGGCAAAGTAAGTCAATGTCTATTAAGTAAAGGAGTATGTTTCAAGTCTAGTTTTTGACTTGGGAATCTAGCTATGAAATTATTTGTACTGGGACATGCGTCACTATATTCCCCTTTTCTCTAAGACATTTAACAGTATTAGCACAGAAGTACCTCATACCCAACAGTTCTTGAGCAGGTCTCATATCTCTACTGACCTTGTTAGTACTATGTGCCATATTTTCATATGGATTAACTGTTCTTGAACAATTTCCTCAGAGGGATAACGCATAAGCAGGTTTTGGTTGAACATATGGTGTTTGTTTCTACTTTTTTTTTTGATGGGGCTTTTCCTCAGACTTCTCCTCTGCAATTCTCATTTCTACTAAGATACATTTACATTGTTCTTGCTGTGCAAAAAAGGACCTCACAAAAGGCACATGTGACAATATCTCCAGGTTAGAGGGTGAATGTAACAGCAAGTAGCCATAGAGAAGTGACAGTATAAATAATAATATCTGATTATCTGTCTATCTCTGATGTTGTGGAACATATTACCCTCAGAATAACAGACTCACTGAGTAGCAAATTAGTTTCTGTTTTCACCAGGTAGCAGCTAGTCACATAAATATAATTTATGGAAGTATTTCCATTAAATTAATAAGCAAATTAATGGACTGTTCATCAGTTTCAGTAAATGACTAGTTACCCTCTGCTTTTATGTCAGCATGGGGTCTAAATACTGTAAGCTGTTTCAGTGAGCAAAAAACTGGGTTATTGGGACTGTTAAGAGACACTCCTTGCTAGCAATTAAATCCTATTTTTTAAAACATGCTACCTCTGATTATTGTCCAGGACTCCACTGAGTCACATGCTGCAAAAGCATGAAAGGAAAAAGACAGTTCCTCTCCAATGGAATTATTGTTCTCATATTGCAAAGAAGAGCTAACTCTCCAGGAATAAAGTGCCTTACTGGACACTGCATGCAGACACAGTAATGTATCGATACAGCCTGGCTGTGTTCAGAAGAAAGCAAAGAAAATCAGTTCCCTCTTCCACCATCTTCAAGGTGACAGAAATATTTTTTCTCCCACACTGAAACAAGGCCAAGCTCTCTCTAGCATTCTCATGAGCATGAACTGGATTTGAGAAAGATCTGCTGTTCTAAGGTGTGAGGTGCAGGTGCTACTCTAAGGTGTAAGATAGATAGACACGTATTAGTTCCTTCTCTGATTCCAAGAAGCATTTGTCATCTCCAGTTCTGGGCAAAGGAGAGACGTAAAAACAGGTTGAAGAAATCCTAGAACTTTGATCCTCAGAGTTAGAGTGTCTCTCTGTGTGTTTACATCCAACAACCCATTTGTACAAAAGTGTTAATACTAAAACACTCATTTAAACATTTGGCCAAGAAGGTGCAACACATTGGACGCGATTTTGTTTACAAATTCATTCATGTTTCATCCCCATGCTAATCACTCCAGATTGCTGAACGTAGGGGAAGTTTTCTACATCCCTGCTGACTGGGAGAAGGCCCAGCACAATAAATACAACAAACTGCTCTTAAATTAGTATTTCATAATCAACAGTTGTCTGTGTAGCAGGTTCTGAATCTACCTTTTTCCACAGGTAGTGTTGAACATAATGTGGTCGCTGCTAGAATTCAGTTTTAATCTTCATGGTACATGAATTACCTGGAGCAGCTATTTGGGAAAATGTACTTACTGCTCAGACGATACAGAGAGAAGACTGAGCTCAAGTTACAATTTAATTTCTTTGTAGACTTTGATCAATGATGAATCTTAGCTTTTATCCATCATGTCTGAAAACTATTATCTTATTTATTAGGAGTGATTTAGTGGGTTAATAAAACTGATATGGCAGCTGGCCCTGTGATAACAAGTTATTGCAAGTCCCTGAACAGCTTAAGCCTATCATTTCCTTATCAGCTATCATTTGTGTCAGTGTATGCTAAAATCAGGGCTACTAGTTGCATAGGAACATATGTTACAACAAACCACTGAAATAAAAATAAGAAAGCAGTTTAGTTCATTTTTTAAAGATTTGTTAAGAAAATTAAGTTCCTTATGATGACTAGTTTCATTTTATTAATTATACAATAAAAGTATAACACAGTAAAATACATATATACTGTACATACACATAGAAATATGCATATGAAGAGACAGAAAGAGGGCACTTGAAGTTGTAGGTTGAATATGTTACCGGTGTGTCTGGGATGGATATACTACTCTTAACAGGGAGTCCAAAATCAGCTATTTAGCTAATGACTTTGACTTGTAAGAGAATAAAAACCTTTATTACTCTATGAGGTATTCTAGACAGAGCTTGAAGAGGATGGATCATAATTTTTTCAATTGCTTCTATGTCATGACTGGAAGGCTGTATTTTTTAGAACTAAAAAGTTAACTACACAGATCACTGGATGAAGTTAGAGTGATAACTGCTGTGCCTTTAATACACATTGAATAGGTACTGAAGATATCTGTTCTCCATATAGCAGGATGTGGCAATGGTGAATTCTGGCATCATGGGGCATTCCAGAGCAGGGACAAGTATTTTTGCCTACCACTGGAAATCTGAGATTCCAAATCATGCAATATTTTCCATTTCTAGCCCAAATATGTTAATATTGAACTAGATGTTGAATAATGGAGATATTGAATCCTGATTTTGCAAAGAAGTAATGCTTTTCCTTGGCCTCTGGCCCACTCCAACTTTAGCAGGAGAAATCCTATATTTGTGGTGAAAGTGTGAAGTTTTATTTTTAGAATGTAAAAAGTGGCATGTGATTGAAACTGGGAGATTTAGAGTGTTGGAATGAGATGTAGGTCACCACTTGCTAGCATGACCAATGGCAAATGTGCAGATAACATTGTTAAAGGGGCAGTCACAACTCTATTTTGTTTTTCATCCTGCTTAATGCACAACCTTTGAAATGTCAAGACTAAGTAAATGCTGTTATTTAAAATAATCCATACATGTATATTTTCAGTACCTCTTTTGTCACGTCTAAAATGACTTCATTTTCATGAAAGAAGAAAAAATGCCTTTAGCTTTTGTGTCAGAACTCTGTCAAATACTAAGAAGTTCCAGATCCACGTCTTTGGCCCAAGCCTCTTTTTTTAATACTCCTAAAACAAAAGTACTGGTTGAAAACCTTCAGGACTGTAATTCGCAATACAGGTGACACAGTACTGTATGTGAAATGGAGGACAACTGTCTGGTGCTATGGCATTTAATGAAAAGTCCCATTAGCATGCTAAACCACCTTGAGGTGTCACTTTGCTTTGATCAGCCAGCTCTGATGTTAATGGATAAAAAGGGAACTGTTAAGAGCAGATGGTCCTACGTGTGAGCTTCTGAGTATTAACAGGTATTAAAAATTTCCATTTCACCATATCACCATCCCTCAGAAATATACACTCAAAAGGCAAGAAAACTAACAGTAAAGAAATAGGTGAGAATCTTTTGCCTTCCAATGGGTCATCAGGTACTGCTGCGATCTAGTGATGTTGTATAGACTTATCATTTTCAAAGAGTAAAAGTGATGATGTTTAACAGCAACCACTTTCTGTCACAGTTCTTGGCTGTACAATCCTGAATACACACAAGAGTTTGTCCAGAAACAGAATGACTGTTTCAGCTGAGATTTTCAAAGGTATCTGGGCTAAACAAATATATCACCCCAATGAACATTTTCATAAGTGTTATTTGTATCTAATGCCTTTAGTCAGCTTTGTACATATAAAGCATTTGAGGGTACCCCATACAAGAACAAACAGTAAGTTTGTGATTTTTTTTTAATGAGCATCACCAAGAACAGCAGAGATGAGTTGAAAACTTTTGTTTATGTGTTCTACAAACTATTTTCTGGGGGCTTTGTGTCTTAAGAGAGCATTTCTTTAAGTTTTTTGAGTTTTAGTAAAGTGGATGCAATGTGAAGTGTTACCTCTGTGTTAGACTCCGTTTACATGCAATGTACTTGAACTGCAAGTGTTATTTTGCAGCAGTTCAGTTAAACCAGCTGCCGTGCTGTTTTCAAGATAACTTTAGTAAGAAAAAACAAACGATCCTGAGTATACTGTCCATAACATTCTTAGGCAAATTTGGTTTAACACAATCAGTTTTTAAATCTATTGAGTGGAATTTATAAGACAGGGCCTGTCACCTTTGATAGATGAACTCAAGCATACTTTGCTATAACTAGTAAAGAAATACCTGCCCCCAGCTTGCTCTCCTGCCCTTCCTCTGAAGGTCACTTCTTTTGTAGCAAAATCAGTGAAAGCAATAAGTATCTACTGCATAATCAGTTTTCTTAGCGCCAGCTCACCCTCTTCAGTGTCTTTGATTAAGGTGTTGGGCTCAGCACTGCAGAGGATAAGCAATAAACACATTTCCTTTTTTGAGCTCTCTTTGGGGGCAGTAATCTCCGGTAAAGTAACAAGGGAGACAAATGTGTATGAGAACTACTTAAGCAGCTAAGTAATTCAGCTGTTGGTCAGCCTACAACCTGAGAGAAGAACGAATGAATGAATGAATGAATGAATGACATGTCAGCATTTTTAGTCATAGAAAGCTGAACACTAATTTATAGGGTACACTGGCAAGTTGTTTTCAGCTGAATAGTGCTCTGTGGGACTGCCTAAATATAACAGTAGTAAATCTGATGAAATAAACCTAGTAGACCAAACCCAACACCCTTTCAACAAAACGAGTAAAATTAAAGAGAATGTATATTACGGAAAAGAGATGTAACATATTTCTAGGAGATTTGCTGTTCCAGCTACATTCTTGTAAGTGTTTTAAATTTAAATAAGACCATAGCCTTGAATTTTGGATCAAATCATGACAATACTGTTTTCTGTGTTCCATGTCAGTGAAAGGAATTGGTAGACACTGTTAAGAAAAGTTTTCAGGAAGCATTGAAAATCAATTTGACATTTTGCTTTGCTTGACATGTCAGTCATAAACATTCCTCTCTTTTTTCCCCACAGGTATCACTATTATGGAATTGGCATCAAAGAAAGCAGTGCATATTACCACTCCGTGTATTCTGGAAAAGGCTTAACCAGGTACAGTATCGTAACTTCTGAGACTTAGTCAGTGAAGGTCTAACTTTAAACTTCCTTTAGGGAAAGGTATTTGTAGGACACTAATTTTTGTTGATACCGGAACAGGTATTGCTGCATATGTCAATATCTGGCATTTATAGGTTTAAGTAGCAGTTTGCTCCCTAAAGACATGAATATTATTTTAAGAGGTTTATCTGGATCTTTTGCTAGTGTCTTCCAGAATGACCCTACCTAGAGCTGTATCAACTTATACCAGCAGAGTATTTGTTGAAGTTCACGTGAGGCAGCAAAACAGCATTTCCAGAACACTTGTCTCATTTTGTTTGCTCGTGTGTCACCCTTCAAGTTCTTTCCCCAGAACAGCTTCCCATTATGAAACCTCTGGGGAATGGTGTGAAGCTGGCACCTGTGGGCAGGAGGGAGGGGTCAGTGTAGATTAATATTTACAGGTCCTTTGACTGGTTAATATCAGTTTAAACCTAACCCAGGAAGCTCTAATTATATTTATTCAAGGGACAGCTAGCAGGATCAATACGTTACGATAGCTGCCTGTTGGTTTGCCGAAGATTAATAGTTCGTAAAACAAATGTCTCTGTTCACATATGGCTCGAATGTTGGCTTTCATTGTCTACGGCAGTATATCTGTGTAAGTGGGGACTCTGAGAAAGGAAAGGAATAAATGAGTTTATAATCACACATATAAAATTCAACTGCTGCCGGATTTAGGTTACATCCAAAGAGACTCTTTTCCAAACAATAGGACAAGTGTAAAAATGGAGGGCAATGTTGTCAATGATGCTTAAAAGGAGGGATCTCTCCACTGCAGGACTTCAGGTATAATAGACTGGAATATGTCATTTCCTTGTCCAGTGTTTGTCTAGAACTGCAGAGTTGTTGCTGCTACACAGCAAGATGAGGTTCTTTCATAATACACAATTATCTTGAACAAATTGCTCATTTAATTGACTAAAAGACAGTTATTTTCACTTAAGGGAATATAAACACTCTTAATCTCTGCTTTATGTCTGCCAGTGCCCTTTTACACATCCCCATGTAAAACTCTGTCCTTGCACGATCTAGCAGCAGTGAATGCAAAGAAAGTGGAGGTTTTGCAAAATTCCCCATGCCTGGATTTCCAGTGGTGTACGCTCATATAAAGACGGCATAGATACTCTCTAAGATTTTCAGCAGAACTCGCTAGGTTCACTAGATGCACTGGTTAGGAACCTTTTCTTTGTGTTAGGACTTCTGCTCTAATGTATGAGATATTGAATTTTCAGAGTCCAGCAGTCTAATTATCTCACTAGGTGAGTTAGAACACAAGCTCAAAAGCTTGTTTTGCATGGTCTGGGCCATTACTGTGGTTGGATTTGTCTGTGTGAAAAGAATGATGCAGTAGCCTTGGGTTAAGAACAAGCTTCTGGGTAAGGAGTCTGACAGCGTAGGCATTCAAAATGGAGAGTGAATTATATGGCTACTGCATATAATGATCCATCATAAAATCTGTCCTTTGCCTGATGTCTGTTCTGGTAGGTGAACAATAAAATGATTCCTGGATCAAGCCTGGGGCAGAAATAGGTAGGGAAAATATACAGGTTAGTAACATTGGATCATACCATGCCTATGCACAAATATATGCATATGGGCGCCTGTACCACAAAGCTTGCAGGTTAGATGGCAGCCTGTCAAACAGTTAAAAGGGGAAATGAGCCTCCATTTAACTGCCTAAAAATAGGCATCTACTGCCGTTTCAAACTTGGTTGGCACTTATGTATTAATATTTAGTCAACTGAGCTGAGTACAGCGGTCCTTAAATACAGGGTTGCAGATGCCTGAATCCTTGAATTCCACTGTAAATTTGAGCTCCCCATTCCTTTAAATATCAAGCCTTGCACTATGAAAGGAGCACATCTAAGACCAAAAACCATTAGTAGCTACAGCACTGCGTGAAGGGCAGTTTGGGGTAGCAATTAAGGTTCTGGATGAGCAATACTAGCTCGTGCTTTTGTTCAACATTTGGTGTACATTTTGCTACGCTTGTGGAAATCCACAGTCCATAACAAATACATCCAGCTATGAAGCTCATTAATTCCACATTGTAATCAACTGAGTGATGCTGTCTTTCATACTCGTCTATCAACAACCAAAGGGACTGTGTAGGTAACATATGTTGGATCATCATGTGATGGGAAATGTCAGGCACCCATGCCTGGCCTAGGCAGGAGGAATTCGAAAACCGCTTAGGTTCTGGTTTTCTTTCCTGCCAGCGGAGCATCTCAACAGCAGGAAATCACAATATTGCCACTAATAATTGTAAGACCTCATGTTGCCCAGAGTATCTTATCAGTTGGCAGCTAGCAGAGCAGGAAATAACAATAATCAAACAACATTTGTCATTATACTGATCCATTAGAATCCCTATCATTACGTATTTTCTAGTTCAGTAGTTAAAATGTAAAATATATGCTTTCTAATTTCTGCACTGAAGAGTTGCCCAATAGTCCAATGATTTCGTTGGGCATCTCAATTTGACTCGTCACTATACTGCAACACATTTTCAACAGTTAATGAATCTTTGATCTCAGAAATGCATTTCACCTGCATCAAATAATACTATGGTCAAAAAGAATGGAAAGTCGCCATGACTTCTTCATTTCCTGAGAAGTATGAATCTTAGGTATATTTTTTTCTACTCTGAATTTACTCAGCTGTATGAAAAACTTCATGTATTTCCCGGTAAAGAGCTTATGGACTTGCACCTATGCTGCCCTTTTGATATTTGTGAAGTTGCAAAGATCCAAAGAAAAAGCTGAAACCGGGTATATATTTTACTGTTTGGTCAATGATCTGAATCTTCATGTTTTAGAAGACATCAGTAGGTTTCCTGGTATGCTCAGGCACTTGCAAACCAATGGAAGAAGTTAAGAAAAAGCACAAATTTTATTATTTGAAGAAATGTGATCATTTTTCTAACTGGTCTATTTTATATATTTATTTTATATATGTATACATATACAAACTCTAAGAATGTTCTGCTTATAAAAAATAATCAAATATGTTTCTTCTCAAAGATTCTCTGGAAGCAAGTTAAAGAATGAGGTAAGTGCTATAGTCTTTCCTTTCGCTTCTGTTATAATCCAGATTTTATGTGACCTGTGGTTTTCTTCCCATTAATTTCTTTGAAAATTAGAACAATATATTTAATTAAAGATTAGACTACAAAACTTTTTTTTTTTTTTTTTCCCCACCCCCCATGAGGCTGAGTATTTGCTCATTTAATTATTCAAAGGAAAATAAGACTGGAAGGCACTTTCTGGAGCTCTTGTTCCAATCCAACTCCCTATAACCACAGAGGTTCATAATAGACTTTCTTAAGGAAAGGATCAAGCTCTAGCTTAATTTTTCACATCAATTACTTTTGCAGGAGGGCTCATTTGCAATCTTATTTGTCTGATGGGAAGCCAATTTTTTTTTTTTTTTAATGAACTGAATTTTATACCTTCTGGTCAAGATTGTCTTTCGCTATTCTTTACTCTTTATGACAATTTCCTGTGATATGTCTTCTTGCTGCTTTTGCTTGCTAGATGGAACAAACAGCAGCTTTTAGTCACCTTGGATCAGCCTTTCAGCCTTTCATTGTGCTTGTTTGTATTTTAATATCTTTATAGAAAAAAAAACCCACATAAAGTCTCATAAATGGCATGTGTCAAATTTCTATCAGAAATTATGAACCCTAGAACTGTGGGGGGTTTTGTTGTTTGTTTTTGTTGTTGTTGGTGGTGGTGGTTGGTTGGTTTTTTTCCCCCACAAGTTGCCTACCTTTTCACCTCTATATGCTGTGGTATAGTCACTGTCATTCTTGTCGCATTTATAGTAGAAAATTATGGATTATGGCACATTAAGGTTAAGGATTGTTCACTGCATTGTTCTATGACACTGAGATCAACTGGCATGGAATAGCCTGCATCCATATTATTAAGCTCCTGAACCTACAAACCAGCATAGGCACATCTCAGCCACATTGCCATGGAGAAAAGTCCCTTGCATGCAGTAACTGTTGAAGGATGACTACGAATTGTTTGGGAGACTGCAAACTGGCATGGGCCAAAAGAATACCAGGGGCCATTCAGAATAATACTGTTCCAGTATTGCCTGGGAACGTTTCTTGACACCATCTAATTTACCAGACTAAATATAATGCCTGTGATCAACTGATACACAGCAAGTCTTTCTCCTTTTTCATTTCCTGATAAGCAACTCCTAACTGACAGCAGAAATTCCTATTGGTCCCTGAGAGTGTAGCTTTGCTCTATTGATTTTCATCCACTTTATTGCCATTATCTCAAAGCCATCCAGATCTTTCTGCATGACCTCTTGGTTTTCCTCTTTATCGATGATTTCATTAGCTCATGTCAGCCAATTTAAACTATGAAACGTTCAGTGAGATCAGTTCCGAGTCTAATCTCTGAGAATCTTCAATCCCTTTTCAAGCCAGTAGTTTCCCTGTCAACACATTTCATCTAGAGTCAGTTTCTTAAACATTTTACTTTCTTGTACCAATCCCCATTCTCACCAGCATAACTAATCATTTCCCATGGTGACACCATGGCAAGTATTTTAGTGAGGTTCAGACAGATTAGATCTGCTGCATTTTTCCTGTTCAGATAATCAGCTATCTTACCAAGAAAAAAATAGTGCTATGCTGTGGGATATCCCCAATATATTCAAGGATTCATGAACACCACTACAGCATTCATTCTTTCCGAGCTTTGAGATGGAAAATTTCTGTTTCCTTTCACATAAATGAATGCACATTTACTTCCAATTCTGATGTGGCATTGCCACTCTGTTTGGGAATTGGCAGTCCCATAAACCTGTCTTGTTTCTGCAACAAAGTTCAGCACCTTGGTCCTCCCAGAAAAAGAATCACAGAGAAGTCGGTGGAAATAAGCAAGAAAGGGCACTTCAGTATGCGTTTTTGACTGGCTAGCTCTGTGTTGTCTGAAAGTATTCAGGCAGGCCTTAAAAGATAAAAAAAAAAAAACAGCTTTCATGCTCAAACCTGACTTATGACAATCTCAGCATACTGAAAATTTGGCAACATACTTTCCATTAAAGTGAACAGGTGATATATCCTTATTCATTTGCTTGAAAGTACATGCAATCAGGTATTCCAGAAAGATTTACAATGACTGCATAAGGTGTAACTCTCAGTAGGAACATAAAGACATTGAAAAGATGTTAAAGCACTGATTGCCTAAATATACTGAGTAAATGGCATTTGAATGAACACTTATTGAGTGCCAGGGACACTGTTTACTTCTGGTATGTTTTATCACATTTTCTAGTATTCTCTCTGTAGGGGGAGATATCAGCAAATTCTTTTATCTTAACCAGTTAGTGCACCATTAGAGTCTGCATGGTTAATTAGGCAGATAATATTACTGTCATTATCTTAATGTTAAATGGCCATTAGAAACAGATGGCATTAAATTGAAAGGGCAAGTGGCAGTGGTTTAAAATATTAAGTCTAGAACTGAGGCACAGTCATATAAGTCCATTAGCAAGGTAAAGAACATTGCAGATTATCTTCTCTGAAATCTCTCACCACCACCACTGCCGTCTTTTAAATGAACAAGTCTCTTTTAATCAGAGCTTTTAATGTATTTCATGGGTAATTGCATAATGAAATCATTGAGACTGCTCCTGCTATTAAAAAAACCCCTCTGAATACTGATAGACAATTATAAAGCTGCAAAAGTATTGACATGAAGTACTAATGTTTCTAGATTTCTACAATTTATTTGATTTAGAGCTTTGTATGTATTTGAATAATAGATAGCACAGGCTATGTCCGTTTACATAATGTATGTTTTAATGCCTTCTTGTCTGTTTTGGAAGACATATCACCCTATAAAAATGGGGATATATATATTGTGAATAAGTCAGTTACAGTTATAGTTTTCTGAATTCAGTATTTGAGAAAATTTCACTTGAAACTGGCTGCTGAAAGGTGAGTCAACATGTATAGGAAAATACTCCATTTTGCACATTTTTACACTATAAGTTACGCTGTATACCTACTGTTCCCAGTTCACTGAAATCTGACTGTATGCAAAGGGGTAAGGCAAGGCGACTTCAAGTACCGTTCAAACACATAGTGCATGATCATAAATTCCATCCATTAGTACAAAGGAAATCTGCACAGAAGTAATGGATTTACCACAGGAATATGTAGAAGACTTGCTCAAGGCTCTGTACACAACTTTTATCTAAGGACTGGGTGGGATAAAATGAAACAAAGAGTTTCAGCCAAATAGTCTTCTCTAGGTTTGACTGCAATCCTATGAGAATAAGTACGATTCAGTCAGTAAGGACAGGATCATAATAAATATATAATTGCTTCTCTTGAGGATGAGGATTTAATCTTAATTGTATCATTTGAGAGCTTAATAAGCATAATGTTGCGTGCATTATAAATGTAAGAATAGTAACACTATATCACTATAGAATGTTACTGTTCAACTTTAATAAGAAGTAAGCTGAATCAGATTTTGTGAAAGTATTATGTTAGTAGTCTATGCAATGGTTGGTTTACCATATATTGCTCATGATCAGTGTCCACACATATGAGGCTGCTTGTTTCATCCTTCAATCCCATCTCTCTAAAGGCTAGCATTTAATAATTAGTCAAGATCTTTTCTCAGTCTGTAACTAGTACAAGATGTATCTATGATATTTCAGATGTCACAAGCTAAAGAGGCTTAAGAACTCTAAGAACTGCAAGGAACTCTCAGATCAGCAGAATTTGGTATAATTCAGGAGAAATTTGTCTTGTCTCCACGCTGGCATTAACTGTGTCTCAACAAAGTAACCAGAGAACACTAAATGGCTGGGAATGTCATTCTTATTGAGATATAAAATCATAATCATATTAACAGATGCCTTTTTTATTTCCCTTTTTCATTGCTAAAGAGTTAGCAAAAGAAAAATAATTTATTCCCTTCTTGTAAGTTCCTTCGAAACTGCACTTCCTCTTTCCAGGCTTAGTCTGTGATCCCAGACTGGAACATTGGGACTGAGCTTCTGTACAGGATTTTCTATATTGTGTAGACTTGTGGCTGTATGTGCCCAGCATAGTTTTATTCTTCCCTTATGGACTAAAGAAAAATGTTTCAAAAAATCCACAGAACCAAGTCTAGTCTCTCTGAGGCAAATGGCCAAACTCATCCATCTCAGCAGAGCAGGAGAAAGGCAGCTAAAATTGGTGGTGTGCCCCAAGAGGGCATGTAGCTCAGCATCCTTCCTTTTTCCTACGAAGTCTTGGTACATATGATTATGTGTATATCTGTTTTAATACAGTAGGACACAGGACTGGAAGGTATTTTCTGAGCCTTTATGTCAAATCTGCCAAAACACAGAGAGCTATATAAAAAATACATGACTCAAAACTGTCCATAGATGCCACATACCATGACATCCATAATGATATAAAATATTATCAAGCTTTATGACAAACTAAACCAGTGACTACCATAGTAAAACAGCAGAAATCCCTATTGCCGTGCTATCAGAGCAGGAACAGAGCAAGGGAAAACAATACTATCACCAGCACCCTAGATCCTTGCACTTGTAAGAGACATTAAATAAAACTTAGGGTGTCCCTGAGGATGTAACAATCCGTACCATAGAGGAGAGCAACAGACTGTATTCTACTTTAGTTTTTAATATAGATTAAATTCCAACCTTGTAGAATTCCATGAAGTAATATGACTCAAAGGCTGCATGATTCTGAAAACTGTATGTGGTGGAGTTTAGATCTAGACACATATTTAATTATCTTCCTACGCTGGAATCCAGATTTGGATAAGCATCAATATTTTGGAAGGATTCTATGAATGTAACTATTTTGGAAGACTGAGAGACTCATGAGATAATATACAAGTTTAACATGAATTGTTGGTTTCAGTTGAATCTATATTAGCTATTTAAATGTTTCTGTTTTTCCCCTTCCATTTCAGGGTGGTTTCACTCGTAAATATTCTCTGAGTTCCAAAACTGGAACTCTCCTCCCAGAATTTCCAAGTGCTCAACATCTTTTGCTTCAAGGGTGCATTTCTAAAGACAAGGTAAAATGTGAGCTACTTCTCTTCTGACTTACAGATCAAAAATTGCCACAGAAAGTTTCTTCATATCTTGGTCTTTGAGGTATTGACATGAAAGAGCCAGAAATGTCCATAATCAAACAGAGGTGACTGATTTATAGAGGGGGCAAACCTTTACTAACACCGATTAACTGGCTTTCCACTGGAAAGGTGGTTGAATTATTTACCTATTAACTGACCTAGTATTTTACAAACTGATGGTATGTAAGACGAGGAGAGCAAAACAAATAACTGGGACGTGTATTCATTCCAAATGCCTTTGGATTTAAAGTAAATTTTGTTCTGATTAGATCAGAGCAGATAATTCACAACAAATAATTAGATGAACTTTACTCTCTTTCATTAATTGTTTGAAAAGAGACTGAAAATCTGAGCATATGAGTTTGCTGGCCCAAGTATTGCTGGCATATGTTTTATGTCTTTGACTACTTGCTTCTGTCTTACATCTGTGTCATTTCTGGTCACATTATGGACTGCTACATCCCTACTGTGCTAAAAACCTTCTGGTGTACGGTGTGAACTCCCCAGTTTAGTCTCCAGTATGGGTCATGATGCTGGCTGTCTTGAGATATGTTGCTTTAAATCTCTCTATTTTAAGAGCTCTTCCTCTTAAGTTTGTTCTGTGAAAGTAGTGAAGCCTGGGATTCCAGCTGTGAGGTGCTAAACAAAAGGAGCCATCTGTAGTACAGATATCTTAGCTGGAAATCTTACAGTTCCTAAAGAAAGCCCAAGAATCAGTGTGCTCAGCAGTGTGCATCACCTACTGCTATAATCTCCATCAGTGAATTGACATCTCCCATACATACAACATTCTCATAACATTTAAATCTGAAGATCTTTTGAGATTCCTGGCAGAGCCAACACAGCAGTGTAAGCGAAAGTGAATTTTACCATTTCAACAATGAAGAAAAAGATGCAACGGATTTTCTCTTCAATCTTGGGTCAGCAGCATGTAATTGCTCTGATGTTGGGACCAGATAATGAGAGGCCCCAGCAGGGCTTTGTAGGTAACTCTGTCTGGGGACAGACTCATAGACTCATGAGAAGACTGTGGGAAGAGAGATTAATTTCTGTGAATGTCCCTGTCTCTCTTTCCTTGCTGTTCTTTTCTCCTTTTTTTTTTTTTAATTTTTTTTAAAAAATTTCCTGTTTTCTCTTCTGTCTTTCCCCTCCTTCAGCTTACCTGATCAAGGGTTATTGAACCTAAGGTATTTAGCTACTCTGATGAAGAAAGCCCATATATGAAGTTTGACTCCTGCATTAAACTCCCAAGAAATTGCACGCAACTGAAATCTCTGGAGAGTCCATAAATGAAGCAGTCTGCACTAAAATAGATGGATAATTTCTGCATTTTATGTTTCTGAAGAAAATTTACCCAAACTTTAAACTTCCATCAGCCCTTTCAAAAAAAAAATCTTTAAAATGTTCTTGAATCTTACCATTTGCCATTGTTTTTCCAAGATACGTAGTTACAGAAGCAGCTCTGAAAGTCAGCACGGTCCATTTTCGAATAAATCTGTATAGTAAACCTGTTGAAATAAGGCAGTACTAGGTTCATTTAAAAGGTGATATTGGTTTGCTGGTGAAGTTCACAAGCTGTAACAAACTTTCTGTGATTCTGGACTGTGAGAATGGTTTTTCTAGCACTTTTCAGTCCTTGAAATACATTAAATTTACATGAAATACATTAAATTTAAATACATTAAAATTCTTGTTTTATCATTTCCGACAACTTAAAAAAATAGTACATTTTTTACAAAGTCTTCTAATACCTCAGCACTGTCATTAAAATAAGGGAATACTCCACTCAGATAAATCAGCCTGATGAGATGAAAGGGAGCTCTGCTTTTTAAAGTTCAGTTTGTGTAAGGCAGTGATTAAACTTTGACCAAATGACTGGCAGCTATTTTCTCATTTGTCCAACTAGATGATGTTTCAGAACACTCATAGACGCCTATAGTAGCCTAATGATTAACTTGCACTACTCTTTGGGATTAATCTTAGCTTTGGAAAGGTGAATTTACCATCTGCCTGGCTAACCTAGTTGTTGCCTTGCTTTGATATCCACATTTTCACATTGTATACAGATTCAGATGCTACATTTCCGACAACAACATTGCAACTTAAAGGTATTGCTAAAAAGTAGAGATGAGTGACCTTCTCATTACTGCTGGCTATACAGACTGCCTGTTTGTAAATATGCATTGTAATGTAGTTTATATTCTACATTTAAATACTAGCTACAGAAAGCAGAAACCTAGATAACTTTAGCAGTAGAGAGCTAAGAAACTATGTTTAATCTTTCTTTCTTCCAAAATAGGTAGATACTCTTATCATGATGTACAAAACACACTGTCAGTGTGTCCTTGACAATGCAATTAATGGGAACTTTGAAGAGGTAGGTTGTTTGAACACACATTCCTGGTGTATATGCACAGGGAGCCAAGAAAGCATTATTTATGGCCATTAATTTGGTTCCTACTCCTTCAGATTCAGCATTTCTTGTTACATTTCTGGCAAGGAATGCCTGACCATCTTCTTCCCCTGCTTGAAAATCCCATCATCGTTGACATCTTCTGTGTTTGTGACTCAATCCTGTATAAGGTGAGTTAAACATTTAGCTACATGGATAATCTCAACCATGTTACAGCTTTTGCGTGTGTAAAAACAGCATTGAAGTTAGAATAATAGGATGCTACAACTGCTTTCTGCCTCTTACCTGTGTCAAGCAGCAAGGATTCCTTGGAAATCGAGAACATAAAACTGACACATGTAAGAGCTGAATTCCACTCACAGCTCCGCTGCACACTTGATGTGTGACTACACACACACACACTCATGGTGAAATCCTGACCTGCTTGCTTGAATATAGCTAAAAGAAATACTTCTGTGCCTCACTGACAAGGCTGGCTAAATTAAGCCTGGATGAAAACTGAGGCCTTGCTTTTACTTAAGAGATTATTTCAATGTCTACCAGCAAAGAAAGTCTGTGGCAGTGCAGTGAGGTGATTCAACATGTGAATCTGCTACTCAGAGGTTATGTCAGGCCGTGGTTTCATGTTGCAGAGTTGGAACAATACTGGATTAAGATATTCCTGCCTCTTCTGCCTGCTGCACCTCATTTCTGTCTCAATGCTGCTAGATGTACCAGCAAAACTGCTGCACTCTATACTGGTTTGGGTTTAAAAAAAAAATTGGTTTTGTGCCATATCAATTCTTTGATCTAGTTCACAGCATGATCACAGAATAGTTGAAATTAGGCGAAAATAAGGAGTATTACAGGATTGAGCAATAGAGCACAGGGGAAAAAAAATAAAGAAAGTAGCGCCAATAAAGTTTCCTGAGTTTTTAATTTGGAAAATCAGATCTGATCATTAATTAACAGCTACAAAGTGTTTAAGTTCCTCTGATAGGACATGCCATATAAATCGGAAAGTTTTGTCATCCTCTCTCTAACACATTTCACAACCATGTATCAATGGGAAGAAATAACTATTGGCATTAACAGTAAACACCAAGCAGTTGAAGCAAGAGACTCGGGACTGTTTAGTACTGAGTGCCTTATTGTCATCTATTTATCATTCTTTACTGTACAAAAATACAGGGAAATATCCAGAAAATAGGAAAATATGCATTTCTTGGAAGCATATCAAACTGTAAAGTAAGAAGACATGTTTTAGTTAGCAGAGCGAAGCAAAGGTGATCAGCATTAAAGATGATAATTACTACCCTGGAGATGAACCATTAAGCCTCATTTACTTGTAGACATTATATTGTACCTTGAATTTACGCGTTTTTTCCTGCTCCAAATGTGCTGTCCCAATAGATCCAATATTAACTTTATTTGTAATAAATATTTAATGTGACAGAAGAAGAAATACTACAGGAGCACTAAATTAGAAATTGAAAAAGGTAGAATTTCTCAAAAGTTCATTTTATTGTGTTTTTATCAAACCATTTACCTTAGTAGTGGAAACAGATTTTTGGGACATAGGCTAACATCTTTACTCTCCACAATAATATTCCCCAGAAGGCATGTCAGAGGGCACAACTTTTTGACAAAACAGTTCCACACCACACGCAGCTATGGGGGATTTGTCCCAAGCTATGAACACCTTCAGTGCCACATGCAGAGTGGCAGAAAGAAGAGTCAAGGGGCTAATAGCACTTGAAGGCTCGGGAGATGCTGGAGTATATGCTTTGCTGAGACTCACAGAAATGCTGGAAAAGACAAAGTGTTTACGCATCTCACTTCTGCTGATTTCCCTACTATAAGACACGAGTGATAGCACTTTCTTGTTTTACTGGCACTCTGGCATACATTAGGAGTGGGAGCTATCTAGATATATAAATATCTCATGTGTTCCTATCTAATAGTGATGGAAGAAAAGTAGGTATATAAATATCTGGACAAGAGGTTGAATGGCTTAATTCTGTATAAATTTCCTGTCCTTATTACTCTGCAATCTAAGTAGACAAGACAGACATGAATGAATAAATGGCCAATGGGAGCTTGATATAATTTTATATTGCCTTTTTGAAGGTCCTTACAGATGTACTCATCCCTGCAACAATGCAAGAAATGCCAGAAAGGTAGGTATTTGACACTTAATAATAATGCTACGTTCTGTTTGTTAGGCGTATGCCAGGTAACTAGCAGAAATTCTGCATCTCAGTTTTAGGACAGCAGACTACGTATGGCAAAATACTGTCAGCCTCGAGCACAGCTGTAGAACTGCCTTAAAATAATACACAGTACTTTAATGTCCAATTTTACTGGCTTGTTGGATATTTTGAAATAGGTTTATTCTGCACTAAAGCCCTAGAAGATCAAAAAAGAAACTAATGTCCTTCTGTTGTTTGAGGAAAAATAATTGTTACCTTTTTTTAATAGTACTTTTCAAGTTTGTATTCTATGTATGACCATAACAACCAAACATTTTCTCAACAAGACATTAATAAGAGGATAATTACTGCTGAATCTTCTCATCTTTCTTTCCCATGAAGGGCATCTTATTTGGGGTTTTATGCCTGACTAAGGCCTGTAGCTTCAGATATCTCTAATGGTTTACAGATTTCTTATGGTTTATTCTTAAAGCTAGCATTTTTCAACCTATTTCAATTCGCAGATGGCTTACAATTTTTTCTCAGAGGAGGTACAGATCAATATATAGTCAATTTTCACCTTTTGATGATTGGTGATTTCCTGTTTCCATTTGGTGACATCTGAGAAGTAATGCATGATATGTCCATGAGTCTGTTTATCATAGATTGAAACCAAACTATTTAAACTAGTGCAAGGCAATTTTTATTGATCTTTCTCTAAAACACTATTTTTTCCTATAGTTTACTGGCAGATATAAGAAATTTTGCAAAAAACTGGGAACAGTGGGTTGTTTCCTCTTTGGAAAATCTACCAGAAAACCTGACGGATAAGAAACTACCTATTGCACGAAGATTTGTTTCCTCCTTAAAACGACAGACATCATTCCTACACCTAGCACAGGTAAACACAATAAGACTATACATGAAAAAAAATTGTCAATTACTTTCAGTACACCTTGCTGGCTACTGAGATATAATGCATTATTTTTTCAAGGTTCAACTTCAACCATGGAAGACTTACATCTTGTAGTTTTAACCATGCAAGAAGGAAGCGGCCATAAATAGATCTGATCAAAACTTCAAACTTCAGTAGTAGGAAAGAGAGAAAACACTGTGGTTATAATGAACTACTATCATGACAATCAAAATATGAAGTGGAATATATGGGTATTTGTTCCAAATCAGAAAATATAAGATAATCCTTCCTGCTTAGCAAAGGTTCACTGTCTTGTCCATGATGTCCTTTAGTGAGCTTATTTCTTTTTGAGTTTTGACTGAAAGGAGAATATATGACTGACAGGTAGCTGAGGACTCCCAGGCTGTGTTGGCAGGATGCAGGTGTCTGCAATCAAGAGGCATCTCCATGTGATGGTTTGGTAGATTTCACAAAAGTATACAATGCCTTTTGGGGCAGCTTGGGTTCTGAGGTGGTAGTCCTCATGAATAACTGTAGATGCACCATATATTCATCTTGACTTGGTTTTCTCTTTCACAAATATTGAAACAGAAGTATCATGTGGGTGACATCATGAAGATAATCTGATAGGAAGGCACATTAGAAGAGTATTAGAAGTCTAATGAAAGGGAAACATTGTCCCATCTGATCTGTGAGAAAGCCAGTCATGATAAGAAAATTAAATAGAATATGATTCTTCTTTGAGGAGTTATTCAGGTGATCCCCAAGTGTGGGTCTGTGTTAGTTTTGGCTGGGATAGGGTTAATTTTCTTCATAGCAGCTAGTATTGGACTGTGCTTTAATCTGTGCTGGGAACAGTGCTGATAACACAGGGATGTTTTAGTTACTGCTGAGCAGGGCTTACACAGAGTCAAGGCTTCTCACACCGCCCCACCAGCGAGTAGGCTGGAGATGCACAAAAAGAGGGGACACAGCTGTGACAGCTGGCCTCAACTGACTAAAGGGATATTCCATATCAATAACATGATGGTCAGCAATCAAACTAGCCGTGAGGTTGGCAGGGGTATGCAGCTTGGGAACTGGCTGGGCATCAGTCAGTTGGTCATGAGCAATCATCTGCATTTGCATCACTTGTCGTTCTTGGGTTGTATTTTTCTCTCTGTTATTTTCTTTCCCCTTTTCATTACAATTTGCTTTTCTTTATTATTAACTGTTTTTATTTCAACCCATGAGTTTTCTTACTTTTACCCTTCCAGTTTTCTCCTCCATGCCACTGGGGTGGGGGCTGGTGGGGAGTGAGTGAGGAACTGTGTGGTGCTTTAGTTGCCAGCTGGGCTTAAACTACAGCAGTGTCTCAGCATTTACTTTCCCTTCTCTTACAGATTGCTCGACCAGCCCTTTTTGATCAGCATGTGGTGAATTCCATGGTGTCAGATATTGAAAAAGTTGATCTGAATAGTATTGGCTCTCAAGCACTCCTTGCAGTCTCAGGGAGCACAGACTCTGATGGCGAGGTCTACAGTGAATGTAAGTCCATGGTGATATATTTGTATCATTAAAAGTAATTCACTCTTTCAATCCATGATACACTAGTCTACTTGGAGTTGGGCTGGGAAAAGGCACATGTAGACACTGCATTTGCTAATCTAGCTTGGTGTTAACTTCAGTTGCTTTAAGAAAACCAATTGGTTGCCCTAGCGTGTCCTACAAGAACAGAAGCTTGCCCTGGGAAGTCATCCCAACCAGATGACTTTAAATGGTCGCTGCAAAAATAATTACATGTCAGTTGCTAAGTGTAATAAAATATCTTCTGAAGTTTTGTCCTAATCATACGGTGATCAATTCCTGAAAGATGTCTCAATATTTGGATATTTGAGCTAGTTTACTTTTGTTTGTTTGTTTGTTTCTATAAATAGAATATTTTTCCTGAAAGTGCATCTTTTAAAAAAATACATAATTTTCTATAAAATGTAACAGCTATTTTCATACACAGAATAGAATGAAGTACAAATATTGAGGATTTTAATTCTCATATACATACCTGTTGCTGAAAAAAGATGTAGGCATTTTCTCTGCTAAAAAAGATAACTTTTGTCATAGGAATCATGTTGATTAGAGTTTGAAGAGCTGAAAGGAGAGCAATAGCAATGTGTTGTCTTCTAAATATTGTTAATTTGATCATCAAAGTTTGTTCTCTTTAACGGTTCACAATCCTGTTCATTTTTTCATTTGAATTGTCCATTTCCTACTTTCTCTGTAATAATTTCCATTTTTGTTCTTTGTCTTCTTTCATACCGGTTAAAAAAAAAAAAAAAAAAAAGGATAAAAGAAATAACTGGTCATTTAGGCCCTTTTTTGGAATTGGGAATTGGGAAAATTAGCTTTACATTAGATTGTGAAAAACATGTAAAATATAAGGGAAACCCGAGACAGTATACAAGTCTGTCACATTACGGATAAAGCTTTACTACTAAACTTAGAAAGGTTTTCCAGGCTGAATCTTAAAATGAATGGAAAATATAACTTTTTTTTTCCTTTTATTTTCTTGTAAAATTCCATTGTCTTACAACATGTTGCGTTGTAATACTTAAGTAATTAAAATATATGTGTGTGATAGATGTGTGTCTGCTTGCTTTGCTGTGGAGTTGCTCATTTCTTTGCTGCTCTAATTCTTTCCTTTTTCTTTCCATGCTACAATATGTCATATGGCTGGTGAGTGGTTTTTTTCTCACTTTGAGAAAAGCATGCAATGATATGTTCTCCTTTTTACATGGTAGATGACTCTATTACAGTGTTCCAAGAACTGAAGGACCTTCTAAAGAAGAATGCCACTGTGGAATCTTTTATTGAATGGTTGGATACTGTGGTTGAGCAAAGGGTCATCAAGGTACCTTTCAAATGTTCTGCCTGACTCAAGACCAAATCCTACTTCCCTTACTCCTTACACAATCCCTTACTTATATAGTCCTGTTGTTTTCCCACATGAGATTCTCATTTCTGCTCCCATCTCCTTATTGGAACAGGGGAGTTCATTTGGTGTGAAGGGTTCCAGTGCCACTAGTTCTAATTAATCGTGTTGACTGCTGTTGAACAGTCTCATGTGTGTGACAAACTAAGAAGTATCGTAACTAAAACATTAAAGTCAGGACTGTCATAAGCATAAAAGAAGCCCATCCATCTTATCTGTGCATGTAGAATCACAGGGGTATTGCCCAGTGATTAAGGAGAACAAAAGTTGTTCCTTAGAGAATCAATTCTTTCTTTCATGGTATTCAGAAGCTACTGTATGTGGTATAAGTTAATGAAGCAGATGGATTCAGAATTAGCTAACCTGTGGAAGGATTTCTACAAACCAGGATAGAAGATACACTTTCGTAGTTTTCTAAGGTGCTTAACTTGGTAATTGATGGTTTTGATGGGATTTTTTTTTTCCTTTGATCTACCAGATGTTTTATAATTATGAGTATTTTATAGGCATGTAGTTATACAGCAACAATTACACTGAAGTTCAGAACAAAATAATTGAGTTCTGAGTTATAACTCGAGATATTTACCCAATTTGTGGCTCTAATGAATGTAAACTAGCAGAATAAAATGTTAACCTGTTACTTGCTAGTAGCTAAGCGCTGGTCCTCTCATCAGGTCACATTGTATCTGGAAATGCATTATCTTATCCATCGTTTTAGGGGGCATCCTGAAATGAATGGATGCAAGAGGAGGAGACAGTGCAGTTAGCCTTGAGTGGCTTGCAGAAGAGTGACTGCCACTTACAGAATCACCATGGGCATGTCATTTTTCCTTTATTCATCTGTTTTCCCAAACATCAATAGACAGTGATAATTTATTTTTAAACCACTCTGAGTTTCCTAACATTTGCTGTCATGTGTGAGCAGCACAGTGAGGAGCTTTGGATGATTCAAGGCAGCAAAGCCAAAGCAAGTCCTCATACATGTTTACCTAAGCAGAAAACTCTGTCTGAAGCTGAGCAGTTACAACTTTAGAACTGAATTATTATGGTGTAAAATTGATTCCACAATTTCAGAAGACAATTCCTGATAAACAAGCCAGGCAGAAAAAGTGAAGCATTCTCTCATTCAGCATCTACTATGCAATATTGTATTATTAAAGTTAACAGGTATGGTTTCTAGCATTTTCCTGTAATTAGGGGTAAGAAATACCTACAAGTCCTGATGTGTGGCTAGGTCAAATAAGCAGAAGCTAATAATTTACAGCACCTGTAATCCTTCCATTGCTGCCTGCCTTCTGTTCATGCTTAAAGTGTGGTTACTGTCAGACTTGCACAACAGCTTCCCTCAGCTTGCTGTTTGAGAAAGCAACAAGGCATACGTTACCACATGAGCAAATCACTGCCAGAGCAAAGTGACGATATGAAATGAGCAGCATTAAAAGCATCAATGTTACAATAGTAAGCATACCATTTTGTAAGAGAAAGTCTGGCCGGTATTATATTGATTGCATTAAAGTACGAAGAGCAATTTCTATTCCCCGTTTATCTGGAATAACATAGTGCCAGAGGGTGATCGGTGTTTTGTTTTGTTTTTCTTCCTTGTACACTTGTATATTTACAGAATAATTCAGCACCTTTAATACTAGAATGTGAGATATTTGATATACCATTAGGGCACAGCAGACCCCAAGCAGTAAGCAATTTGATTTCTCTAACATTGTCAGAGCTCTACTCTGAAAAGAGTGAATGCTGCTCTTCTTTATCACTCTGGGACACACATTATGAAGACAGTTTGAATCAGGCAGCTTGATGCACCCTGCCACATCAGCCTGAGTCAAGGTCTCCTTGAACTCTCAAGCGTATTCAGCTCTCCTTTTTCTCCTGTCTGCAGAAAGCAAGTTAACATACTTAACAGTATTTTACTATTCTCTTTCAGGCAAGCAAGCAAAATGGGAGGTCATTAAAGAAGAGAGCCCAAGACTTCCTTCTCAAATGGAGTTTTTTTGGTGCTCGAGTGATGCATAACCTAACTCTAAACAACGCGTCAAGTTTTGGTACCTGGTCTTTGTAAAAACACGTATATTTTGTACATATGTGTTAGCACTTATCAGCTTTCCACCATTTCCTCAAAAGAGGAACCTATCTTGGTCTAAAGATTCTTTGATCAAAGCCACAAATGCTGTGTAACTTATTTTTCTAACTATTATTTCACAGTAAATGCTAGCAATATTTCGTTGGTGACTTGTGTTGTATGTTCATTTTTCAAAGGTATTTTTCATTTGAATTGCTGTTCGGCACTCCTTTACCATTTAAGAGTTAGAAGCTCTGTTTGTTTTGATATGACAATGAAAGCACAACTGCATATCTCAGTATTGGAGACAGAAGATTTAAATTATTAGTTTTACATGTGGGTCAGTTTGGTAAAAAATTACTGATCTATAGAAGTTCTTGTGCATGGCATGATTTCATAAAAGCAAAAGGAATTTGTCAGATCACCACTAACTTAATTCTGGGATCAGCAAACAGTTAATTGAACAGTGTTTGTGGCTTTTAAAAATTAAGGTTCACATGCCCATCTTCAGAAATGCTTACATTTTTGAGGACTCTCAGAAAGAACCTTTTTTAAAATAGAAGATGGTAGGACGAATGAAACTCATTTTAAATCTAGTATATAATTTTCTAAGTTTAATTGTAGATACATTGTTATCTAAAATTCAGAGGGTGTTTGAAACAGCTGTAAGGAGACACACATTTTAAATGTGATATATTCTTGAAAAAAGGTCAAAGACTTCACCAGTTATTGTCTGGTTATTTAGCACAAGGCAAACAGAAATAGAGCAGAGGCATTCTAGCAGACTTCAGCCTTATCTAGCTCCACTGTGTGCCCTCTTCAAGTATAAAGCATGTCTCACTTTCATCAGTAGTTTTCTTTGATGTAATTAGTGGTCAAATAGCCTACAGGACAGTAAACAATTGAGCTAGGTGGGCCAGTGCAAAGAGAGATTAGAGCTAGAAGTTAGGCACTATTCCTTGTTGGTCTTGCCAGGTCATGTAAAGTCCACAATTATTTGTTTGTTTCACTGGCTTCTTGTAGAGTGCTGAGAGATGGTCACAAAGATAACTCAGCTACTCTCTCTCTTTCTCCTCCAAAAGGTTCTTTTCATTTGATCCGTATGCTACTAGATGAGTACATCCTGCTCGCCATGGAGACACAGTTCAACAATGACAAAGAACAAGAACTCCAGAATCTACTGGACAAATACATGAAGAATTTAGGTAACTAGAGCTGAGTTCTTTTGAATGCACTCCTCTATTTTTAGAACTTCACATATTTATTCAACTTCAAACAGAAGCAGGGTTACTGTCTTCTCCTGAAGGTGTAGTTATATGAAACATTGTCTAATTCACCTGAAAAGTGATTCATTCCCACCTGCCCACCACAGTTCAGTTAATAACATTTTGTGGGAATGTGAATACACTGGATCAGTGAAATGATCTTCAATGCAACCAACACTTCTAGGTACACCTGAAGGGCCAGAAGCTGAAGTGTGAAAAGAGGTATAAGTAGCAGGAAGGGCAAGAATTCCTAATCCAGTTTTCCTGTCAAAGATTAAATATGTAATTACATATTGAACTAGGAATGTATTAAATATTACCAAAATGCATATGTCCCTGCAATGTTGGAACACAAGTTTGGAGCCCTATTTAACATCTGGCTGAAGTATTACTACGTGGAAGAGAAACAAAATTAATTTAAACAGTGTTCTTAACATTTTCCATCTACCAGGTTTCAAGATTAGATGGTTTGAAGTCATATGCTCCAGGTCCTTTGCTATAAAGTGAATCAATATTTATTTGGATCAAATTCTGATGCAGGTTAATCCCTAAAAATCTGGTGAAACTTGACTGGGTTTTGCTGAATCATTTTTTATTAACATTAGCACTAGCAATTAATCTGTATATTTTTCTTTGTTGTTGCCCTATAGTCTGCACTTTGCTGCAAGAAACTTGCATAGAATTTGTCTGACAGCAGATGCTGCACTTCTTCTTTCAATTCAACCTTTGGGAAAAACCTTGTCTTATGTAACACTTGCCTTATCCTTGGATGCTTAGGCAAAGTACTTGAAACCACAAGGTAAAGCCATGGCTTCCACTGAAGAATAGCAAAACTTCCACTGACTTTATCAATAGCCTGCAGAAAACTGAAGGACTACTGAGTATAACAGATATTTTTCTCTAGATATCAGTATGAAAACAGAGTTCAACCATTCTGAAATTCCCATTGTTAATTCTTTAGGCTGAAGTGCCATGAAACTGATTCACTTTGTGCAATTTACTTGACTCCATTGCTGACATTTACTTCAAGGGAATAAATCTGTATCATACCTTCACTACAATGGCTTCAGTAAGGAGCTGACATTCTGTGGTGTAGATCTGTGGTCAGGGAATATGATACTAACAGTTCCACTAGGAAGATCAAGGCCAGAGCAATACTTGCATTCATTGGCTACATGCAAAATATGGAGGCTTCACTGGGTCTTGACCAAAGATATGAACAAATCAGGCAGCTCATATGCTGTCTGTATACTAGTGGTGAAATTACATGCAATGAGCATACATTACAGCCACTAAGAATTTTCACTTACTCTTGCAGATGCAAGCAAAGCCACCTTTACTGCATCACCAAGCTCTTGCTTCCTAGCAAATCGTAACAAAGCTGCTCCTCTGCCCAGTGACACTTCAGTCAAAAATGAGTGTCTAGGAGAGCAAACCTACGTGTCCTTGTCAGCTAGCCAGCCCAGCAGTGTAGCTTCTGGTCTGAACCCCTTTGCCACAGGAGATAATGAGAATATGCAGCTGACAGGTATGGATCAGTTCTTCTAATTTCTCCTTCTCTTATTTGTTTGTTAGTCTTTCAGTCCAGAGTAACACTTTGCCGTAGGAGCAATGACCATATGCTTTCATAAAGGCCTCTGGTAAATAACATTTTATGAGCTCACCCTCTGTGCTGATTTACAGAAGATGGCAATTGTAAAGCCCTGTCAGTAATAGAACCTATTGGGACAGTGGTAAAACTGTCCTATACCTCTTGACTTGGTGAGGTTCTTGTGAGGCGAGAATGAACACTGACACCTGGAGCACTTGAAGCTTGGATTGTAACTGCTGGAATTTCCCACTGCATGTGGTAGGCTCCAAGCTGGAGAATGAAAGTGGGAATCTTTATAGCCTGAAGCCATGGATTAAAGAACATGTGCTGTATAGGTGGGGGGCAATGCATATCCTTTGTAAAGGTTTCAGTTGGTAGTGTACACTTCACTAGAGGGTTAGTGTCTTAGCAGATCCACTCTACTCAGCAGTACTGCAGTGTGAATGCTAATCATGGCTGATGCTTATTTATTACAGGTCAGATGGAGCTGTCTCAAAGCACTGGTCACCTGATGACTCCACCCATTTCACCAGCCATGGTCAGCCGAGGAAGTGTTATCAACCAGGGGCCAATGGCTGTGAGACCTCCAAGTGTAGGTCCAGTGCTATCCACACATTCACAGTGCTCTTCCTACTCAGAACCCCTTTACCAGACTTTGTCACAAACTAATCAGAATTACTATGGAAATAATTCCAATTACCAGGCCGTGTTCAGAACTCAGGCCCATTCCACTTCAGGAGTTTACCACCACAGAGCAGAGCACAGCCGATTCAATGCCTTGAGTGAACAGCAGTTCTCCAGAGACTACTTCAGCAACAGTTGTGCTGTGTCTCCATACAATGCCAGATCCCCTTCCAGCTATGTTCCCTCATCCATGTCTCAGGACACACACAATATTCAGTTTCTGAATACTGGGAGTTTCAATTTCTTGAGCAACTCAGTGTCTACATGCCCAGGAGCAGCATATCCCGCTAATGCTTCCAACGGTATTAATATATATTTTCTTTTTCTCTTCTGTTTCTCTTTCCTTGCTGGAGTAAAATACTTTTTCCTCTGCTTTTTTCCTGTGGAAGTTGTTTTCAGTTCTTATTTATACTTTCCTGTTTCCTACTTCTCCGATGACACATAAAGATTGTAAAGCAGCTAAGCAAGCTACTTAAGGATTTATTTTCCTCTGTTGAATCCTCCGTTGACCTCAAATGCATCTGCTGCACCTATGCTAATCTTTCTTTGGCACAACCACCATGTCTTGCACAAAGGAAGCAAAACCAGGGTGACCTTGTGATTTAACAATGTCTTGAAAAGCCCCCAGAACATCTACTATGAAACAGAGCAGTCAAAAGACAGCTTATCTCTGGGATCAGCATAATGGACCATTCTAGTCACAGGGTCAGGATGGTAAAATGAAATATAAAAATGTGCATTAGCATTAGTTTGAGATTTTTGCCCTAATATTTCTCATACCTCAAACGTAAAGTTATTGCCACAATCTGCTTCAGAGATATAGTCAGCAAAACCACTTCACGTTTCTGGAGGAAAGACACAGTGGAAATGTTGCTTTTACATGGATTTGTATATGCAGTAAGTATGTACTACCATGCAGATTTTCTTTCCAGGTATACTTTCCTAGATTGCGGGCTTCAGAAGGGAGCACTGAATCATGGATAGGAGTCCCCATGGTGTCTCTTATGACCACCCTTATTGCAGGCTACTGTTTGATTCTGAACTTAGAATGGAAGGGCAATTCTGTACTGAAGGCATGACTGAACTTTTAGAATTTTTTGCACCCTTGCTACCACCCCTCTTTTGGGTCAGTTACTGCATACGTTACTAGTGTTACTAGGCTGTGTGTGTACATAAATAATCTTATTCTCAAGGGACTCAGCTGGTAACAATTACCTTTTGTCCCAGATTATCACATGCTACTACCCTACCATTTCTCTTCAACAGTAGTTTCACTCTGCTTTTCTCCAATTTCCTGTCAATAGGATATTATGGAAACAATATAAATTATCCAGAATCTCACAGGCTTGGAACAATGGTGGATCAACATGTTTCTGTAATCAGCAGTGTAAGCAGCATTCGGTCATTGCCATCATACAATGATATACATGATCCACTGAATATCTTGGATGACAGTGGAAGAAAACAAACAGGCTCATTCTACACAGAGTCCTCACCTTCAATTGTCTGTCGGACTCCTATGCGTAAGTATAGGCAACAACTGAGGAAGACCTATGACCTATGAACCTTTTAGCATCCCAACCAGTGCTGAGGATTAAACTGTAGCTCACATGAGATGCAGCATAGGGGTAAAATAGCTTAGTAGCTAGGATGTATCATAAGATGTATTTTCCTTAAAATTGCAGGACACTGAGTTTAATAATTCTTCACTTCCAAAAGCAGGACTATGATCCATTGTCCATGAGGAGTGGAATGACTGGCCCAAATTGCAGAAAAATCCATATCAGGAAACACTTTTTAACTATCATGTGAGCTAATAATGGACTGGGGTCTTCTAAGGGCTCTTATGGATCTTCACTGTCAAACAGATCAAATGAACCCTGGATCAGGGATGTCTAGATATACACTTGTAGTATAGTCCCTTACTGTCTTATGCTTCAACTGCGTGTTAGGCAAGGCACCAAATAACAGTGAATTTTAGGTGAAATACGTTAACCCCAATGAGTTTGTTTTGGTATATGCATTAAACAAATGACAGCTGAGTTTGGTCTCACATTCCAAAGAGTCTTGCATGGAAGACACAAACTAGGGCACCACTTGTTTCTCCATAAGATTACCTCTGCCTACTACTTACCTGTTAACTTTGCATAGAAGATCAGACACTACCTCCCTCATTAAGGCTCTGCAAGAATTCAGTGCTCAGTTCTTTAAAGGATGCTAAAGAGGGGGGGAAAAAACCAGCACCACCACACAGGGATTGTGCCCATCAAGTATCTTTGGTATTCTGTGTCGATATGTGCCAGGTGGTGGCAGCGGTGCCACCAGTGAATATGGATCTGAATAGTGCGGGATATGGAAAGATGAGCATAGTGCACTTAAATAACTTTAGATAGTTTTCATAGAAGATGGCTCGTATGCAAGCTGTAAGCTTCAGGCCCATAGCTGGATTTTTAGCAGACTTACACATGGGTTTTGACCCATGCCTGGATGATGTGAGGAGCCACTGAAGGGAAGTTCTAGAAGTATAGGTAAATTGAGTGAAGTACAGAAGTGCTGACATTTCTGTCCTTTAGGTGTTGTCCCTGGTAGACAAGCGTTTCCATCAGATGAAATTAGGTTGTGTTTTTTGTTAAATTCAATAGATAGAAAAATGCAATGATGGTAATCTTTTTTTCCCACAGCTTCAAACATGCAAACCACATCTTCCCAGTGTATGTATGGAACACCTGGTCAGTTCCCTTCTCAGGAAAATCTGGAGTCCCATGGCCCACCAAGCAGAGATATGGTGTCATCTTTACCGCCAATCAACACTGTCTTCATGGGAGCAGCTGCTGGAGGAACCTGAACTGGGGGAGACATGTCAATGCCTCAGGCTTGCTTTCCAAATGCAGACATTAAGGCTATGTTGACAATCCTCTTCAAGTTGGTGGAAAAGTATTATATACAGGTGTTAAAGGAGACATTTTAGAGATATTAGCAGCCCTTCACACAAAAAAATAGCTATATTCAAAGTGGGTCCTGCTAGTGAATCACTCAGGATTGTTCTCACCATTATGGCTGTTCAGTCAGAAATTCACAGTGAGCAGAAAGAGTCAGCGATACTGGCAAGGAAGACTAAGTTGTACCGAAATGATTACATCTATTCCTAATTTATTAAAAATGCTATTCTAGTCTTTCACATATGTCTTTTTGTATAAAAATGTTTATTTAATACCTGTGTTGCTCATTATTTATTAGGATCACAGAGTAACTGTTTACTTTCTCTTATTTGACAGATTGTCAAATGTATGCATCCTACCTCCTATGGAAATGTTTACAAGGTCAATTTTTACTGTTTTAAATGAAACTAAGCCAAATTCTTAAGTTTTTTTACTGTTGTTCTCTGGAAAGTCAATTTCAAATGCTTAGTGCCTACTTGTGTAAGTGAAAGTCCTCAGGAAAAAAAATAAAACATATTGTGAAGATTTTTTTTTCTTTTAAAATAAGCCACTTTCTCTTCAAGTAAAACCAACAAAACATGCAAATATCATAATCTAAACAATTGTGGTAGCCTGCCACTCTATCTAGATATCTGAAACAAATGAAACTGTGCCACAAAATGTTGTGGGATTTCAAAATTACTTGGGGTATGAGTCCAAAATTTCTACTGGTCGAAATCCACAAAAAAGGAGTACATCAACTTTCATAGGTTTAGGACAACTACGTATATTGAGACCAAAAGTAGCAAAGATGATGAAAAATGTTATGCCCCTCCAGATCAGCTATTTTAATAAAAATATATTTTACAGGCACAACGATATTCAGTATACAAACATAAATTTATGTATGTTTCTGGAGAAACCAGGTGAAGAATATTCACTAATGGTATTAAAGAGGACAGAGAAAAGAAGGCAATTACAAAATAAGCTTTGTGCTACACAGTCATGAAAGAACAGATGTTATTCTACAATCAGATTGTTCCCTCCATCAGATTCAGATTTGGATTTTAATCCAGTCTTCTGAGTTGTTTGAGGCTATTTGATGTTCATATTCCAATTTGAACCATTGAACATATGCTGGATATCATGCAATTAGATAGTAGGGTATTTTTGGTGGAAGAAAATGGATAATACCATGATGAAGTTTTTATTTCTAATCCTGTATAACTTTCTTTAGTGTTTTCTATCACGAGAAGTCTGACTGCAGCAGAAAAGCAATAAGGAGCATTGACTGGACTAGCTCATGAATAATTCCTGATGTGAAATATTAATACTACTAATAATACTCCTAGAAGACTCCAGCTCAAGTCCTTCCTAATTCAGGGTGAAATCTTACATTGTGACCAAAAATGCCATAATGATGCATTAAAGTTTTAGTTTCAACAAAATTTCCCAATGACATATAGCGTAATACAGGCTGCTCAAACAAGGGCAATGCTTTACAGCAAGCGAAGTAAGTACTGCAAGAGAGTTTGTTCTTCATGGTTATTCAGAACAGTATATATTTTCTCCTAAAATTAGTCCCATAAAAGTCAGGTTGCCTATCTGAGCAGGTCACCTCTGTAGTCAATGGAGATAGATCCCTCCCATTCCAAGTGAGATAAGATGGGGGAGGGGATTATGAAAGGAAAGGATATCTCACTGTCCTGAAATGCTTGGCTCCCTCTGCTGACCAATGACATGGCATAAATAATTACTTTAAGCTGGAAACTTCCAGGCTGTTGAATTTACATGAGAGAAACACGTAGAATTTAGAGGAAGTAGGCAGCCACTAGCAGATAGTGTCTTAGTCTATCAAGCCCTAAATAAAAAGCACTGTTTGTGCTGTGTAGCAACTCATATGTGATTTATATGCATCACTTCCAGTCATTTTCTCTTTTTTATGTGAACCGTTGTGCATTGTGGGATTTTTTTTTGGCATAAATTACTTTATCTGCACTTGATCTGAGATAAGAAACAATATAATATCATTAAATGTGCAGATTCTCATGATGGCTGCAAAATGCAGAGTAGCATGAAGTATCACACTGTTGTTAATTGCAGTTCCTTATCAACAGCAAAGAGCAGTAAAAAAAAAAAAATTCTAATATTCGAATAGAAATTTAAGAGGAATCTCTTATAGTGCTGCAGAACAAAACAAACCTGAAATTGTAACTAGCAAAACCAAAGGAGAAATTTCTATTTTACACTCATTAGTTCAGTCAAATATGTGGTTTGATGAATTCAGTAAGTTTTGTCAGTGGGAAATTAAATAATACATAGCTTATGTGGATACCCCATGGGAAGATTTCTACCTTGGGTACTGTAGCAGCATTGCAGTAAATAACATGAAGAATCAATGGAGTCACTCCTTGGTGGTCTCAGTTCAGCTGCCTTTTTGTGGAAGCATTCATATGTTGGTTTAAATATACACATACCAAAAAATCTGTGATAAAAATTTGTACATTTTGGGTACAATCAGTGCCAAATGAATGTTGCCTAGAAGAAAACACAACAAAACAAAGCACACACACACAAAAAAACCCCAAAACAAACAAAAAACACACTTGTTTTTTTTCCTGAGAAGGAAAGTTAAAAATGAAATCCTTTTGATTATTTTCCAATATGAGTGAATTGGAACTGGTCCTAGAAAAGGCTAAAGAGAGGTAGATGAACAGGTCAAATCTGCTGTCACTTCCAAAGTAAAGCTGATTCTAACACAAATTATATAATCCAAGAAGAAGCAATATTGGAGAAGTATGTGAGCAGAGACGAAGGGGTCCTGCACTGCAGCGGGTAGAGGCGAGCCATTTAGATGAACCTTATATTTAAGACAAACTAGTAGATCACAGATATGCTGGAATGGGAACAGATGTTTTATATGACACAGTGCAGTGTTGTTTCCCTCCGTGTGGGATCAGAACTGAGTGGACTTAATTTTACAGTGCAAATGGATTAGAGAAGAAACAACAACAAAAACACCCCACACTTAGAGCACTTAAAAAAAACCTGTAGAGATGTTATCACTCTTAGAAGGGCAGATATACTATGCTAAAGAAACTAAATCTGTTAGGAACAGAATCAAAGATCAGGCAGAGAAACACCAGAATCTGTGGAAGAAAAAGAGTAAGAACATGGGCATTGATGTCAGACCTCTGGACAAAGATGTACTCCTGAAGGCCAGGAGATCCACAGTACCCAATACTATTGTGCTAAAATTAAAAGTGCCATTAAGCTAAACTAAAAGTTGTTGGGCTTGCCTGCTAGTAATTAGATCTAGGTAATGCAGGAGGCCTTACATGGTTTTAATAACTGTGAATAGACAGATTAGGGTTAGTTTGGGGGCTGATATGCCCCAGGTTGTAAGTGACAGCCTTCTGGATGAGTAGTTTTTGGCTATGGTCCAATTTGAACTATTATCTGTAGGGACTGGATTGGATTAAATTTTATATTAGCTTTGGGGATGAAGTCTGGACAAGGGTGGGCTTGTTGGTATGGGCCTTATGACTGTTGCAAATGAGGGCCTACAAAACTATTCTAAATTGCCAGGATGAAAGAGGTCACAGATCTAGTTTTTATGATGAACTCTGTAGGATTTGGGAATAGCTACAACTGGGTTTATGGGCTTGGATTCAGGTTAGTATGTTGGATGAACCTGCATAATGCCTAATCTCATTTTATGGCTCTTGCCAGTAGGGCCCATGTGGTATGCTTAATTTAACATAGTTAATTCAGGAAATTTTGCTTCTTTCTTCTTAGGGATGTACTCAGTGTGAAGCTTAAGTCACAGTTAGCTTTGGCATTAGGGATAATTTCAGAGGTTGGATCAACATGAAGCTGGGACCATGGGTCAATATTGGACTTAGAAGTGGCTATCAAGCTCCAATAAATGCTGTTGCTTAAAGGGAGCCACAAACTATGCTTAGTTGGAGATAAAAGAGAATGTAGGGAGACCAACATAGATTAACATTATAGTAAGAATTAGAACTGGGACTTACTTGGGCAGGAACTGGTGAAGGTGCGTTGTTTCTGGTTTTAGCAGGGGTTGTTGAGAGTATATGAAACCTACTGTCAGACCAGGTTATGATTCCTTCAAGGTCTGGTCTTAACAGTAGACTTAAAGTTGATTTGAAATGTATATTTGGAAATGAAAGATGAGTTATTTAGGTTAAAGCCAGTTCTAGAAGAATCTGAGTTCTAGAAGAAACTGAGGTTTTAGGTAATGGAGACCTCATTGTCAATCCTACTTCTGAGGCTGGCACTGGGGGATTTAAAGTCATCGTTAGGGTTCAGGTCAACATGAAGCAAAAAATCTGAACTAATTATGGATTTAAGATCTGCAAGAACCTATACTCATCATTGAAATTAGTAAGAGTCACTGACATAGTCATTAGCTTCAGCTAAGATTTGGAATAAAAGACTAGGACTAGATCAGTAATGGTATGCGCCAGGACCAACGCACATCTAAGTAGTCATTAGCCGAAACTTCTCTGCTGGAAGAGATGCATCTTTCATAGCCTAAGAGGAGAATGATATCCTTAATGGAAGGACTGTAGGTATCTGTAGCCTCTATGAGAGATGCTGCACCATCAGTAGTGATAAGACCTCAAGTAATTAACATTACTGGGACAGTGAAAGATCAGGAAAGCAGGAGATCCTATCACAAGCTATGCTGCTTCCATGGTCACCAGATATTTGCAGCAATTACAAGGCTCAGCAGAACCACTTCTCACCAGAACCTGAGCCTGCCAACAGAGGTGTGAGCAGGCAAAACAGGAGAGAAGTAGCACTTGGATCTGAAATGGAGGGAGGTGGAGTATCATGCCCATTACATAATTAGTGACACCAAATACTATTTCTTTGTATTTTGGATTCTTTGTTATATGCACAATTTTTTTCCCATTTAACAATGGCTGCATGTTACAGCGGTGTATGGAGCAATGGTTACACAGTTGGAGACATGTAAAAGACTATATTAGTGGCTGAACTAGGAAAATCTACTTCCTTTCCTTTTGGTTTAGTTGATTATTATCCTTGATCAAATAAAGGGCCACATGTTCATACTGCCCTTGTGCCCTGGTTGCTACAGTAAAAAGACACATACAGTGAAATTGTACATTCAGAGTTTGGTATTACATGGCTTTTTAATTCTTGCCATATTTCATTTTCTCATATAATTCAGTTTTGTTCAGAAACTGGCTTTATTGTTTAGTTACCTGTTTCACATCAAGATACATAGAGATCACACAAAATTTAATTAATTAAGTTACATATTTTAGAAATCTCTTCTACAGCAAGAAGTACCAACTGTATGTAATACAGGGGTGGACAATAAACAGCCCTTCCTTTCTCTCTAATATGGTCTTTACCAAGCTTCATCTTCAAAGTATGATCAGCCTTCAAAAAGTGGCCCAGACTTACAGTACCCTCGAATGACATCTTTACTTGGACTCTGCATGGTTTTTTTCACAAGTAGGTGTGCCATCCACTGACTGATATACTGGATCTGTCCTCCTCCACACCCACAGAGGCTGTGAGTTTCTGACAGCTCCCAGCTTTCAGTTCTTGGTAAGTACTTTAATTTTAGAGATGACGTGGGCAACCGCCAGGCATGCTTAAGATAGTAGTTCTCCAACTCCTGGCTCCTGAAAAGGAGCTGATGAACTACCTTCAGTGTCCTAGATGTAACAGTTATCTTTTCAGCTCTATTCCTGAAAATACCAAAATACTTGTCATTGCATAATTAATAGTATGGATGATTTTTAAATAATTTTAGAAGAAAATATAAGAAATTACCTGCTCTACTTAAGTTTCTTCTAAAATTGAAATGTGAATTTCATTCTAAATGAGGGTATGTGGAAAATTCTAGGGAAATTAATTTTTAAAGAGTAAAATATTGAGGATGAGACTGAAATGGACTCAGATCATTGCACTGGGGATGTAATACTTTGCTAAAATCAATAAATATGAACCAAGCCACAGATTAAGTTTGATAGTGAGCGATTCCAGCTGATCATGGTGTTTGCTCATTCAGAAGAAAAGCAGATCTCTGATCCTGCTCCAAAGTTTACATGAAGTGGAACAGTGTCATCAGAAGAAACTAAACACACATCTATATAGTCAGCTTGGTTTGCTTCTCTGCTTTTCAGAATAGTCTTTACCTCCTTATTATACCACCCATCCCGTATAACTGCTGGAGTACATCCTGGCTTCACCCTCAAGCCAAGCAGTTCCCTCAGCAGGAAAAGAGTACAAATCAAAAGTTTGTCCACTCCAGGGTCCACATCTACTCTACATTATTGATGTGAACCAGATTTTCCTCCTCAGCCCTTCACAGTCTTCCAAGAGTTGCCTTGTGGGTCTGCTGCTCTCTTCAGGGAGCTGGGAATGAGGTTCACAGTACTTCTGCCAGCAGTCAAAGAATGGTCTGTCACTGATATGCCATATGTCCCTGAGTCCTGGACAACTCAGACACAAGCAAAGCTGAACTATTTAGGCCTGGAACTGCGTCCCTTTCTCGTCTACCTCCAGGAAAAATGGAGTTTGGCAGATGGCTGTCCCTGAGGGATGCTTTTGCTCAGCCAATCCCTTTGCTTAGCACTTGTTGCTCACACAGATTCTTAATGTTGTGGCTCACATGAATTCCACGTGAAACACAAGCCTCCATGCATCCTATGTGGATCCTAGATGCCTCAGTTGAGGTTGAGAAGTCTGGTTGGCCACAGGACATGCAGCAGTTATGTAGTTACCACATGACAAGCTTTAAATCCCTTCAAGGCAGTTGGCCCTGGAAAGTGTCAGTGAAGTCTGCGAGGTCAAGGAGAGATGTTTGCCCACCTGCTTGGGCTACTCTGTGAGCCTCAGGCTGGCTACAGCCCTGCAGCACTGCAGTCAATGAGAGTTAACACCAGCCTCCAAGAAATACTAGTCACTTAGCAGAGCAGGCTGAACTGGGCATCACACAGGCTTTCAGATGAAATTGGATGATGTTCAGATAGTGTGCAGTGGAAAAGGTGTGTTTGATCAAAATCTGGCTATGCATTACATGTCCTGGTGGCTGAGCTGAAACGTGACCAGAGAGATAAGCTAACAAGTGCCTGAGCATGTTTGAAAAAGGAGTTTGGAGTTTAGCTTTATGCTGATGGGTACAGAGAGTTTTTGATACATATGAGGATCTGATCCTTAATCCCGTAAGTAATAGAAGATATCCAGGCATCTAATTTATAGGAAACTTACAAAATTATAAACTTATACAATAATCTCTCCAGGGAATTGGTGGATTCCCCAACCTGTAGACTTTTAAGATTCAGCTGGATAGGATGCTGGATCATCTTGTCTAGACTATGCTTTTGCCAGGAAAGGTTGGACAAGATGATGCTTGGGTTCCCTTCCAGCCTGGTATTCTATGATTTTATGATTACTTCTATAGCAATACTTACCTTTCTGTCTTTAAAGAAACAGATCTTCACTCTCATGATGCTGAGCAGAGCAACATATGAAAGCATGTAAAAAACCCATGAGACTGGGAGTTCAAAGCTTGAAAATGCCAGCCTCCATTCTTTCAGCTTATTGACAATTTCAAAGCTAAGACAAGGCTTCCACATCTGCATTTAGTTTCTCAAGTAAGCAAACAGTTCTGCCGAAGTGTTGCGCACTCAGCAGTTCCTGCTGACTGGCATTAGTGAAATGACTTTGCCAGGCAAGTGTGTGATGAAGAGCCACAGAGATACAAACAAAATTCTCAGGGTGGGGGTGGGCGTGGAGGGGGATCCGGTCTCGCTTCCCATCACTGGCCTGTGGTAGTACCAGCTGAAATGTGACACTTTTTCAGAACTACTGCATGGTACAAGAGTCCTTGTTTAGAAAAGGAAATAAATAGAAACATGCCATTTCTTTACAAAGTGGATATAAATTAGTGAAAGCCAGTGTCATTGATAACAGTGATTATTGTTGTCAGACAGGATTGAATTAAATGGAATTTCTCACCCACATAATATCATGCTGCATTGACCAATTTTCTTTCAGCCTCCAGGAATTTTGAAGAAATTGCCATTTTCCTGAGACAGGTTCATGAAGCAGGTTGGTGGGGCAGGCCATGTAAAACACACCAAAGGGTGGACAGCCGTCTATCTACATGGGCATGTGCAGCCTCAGGAGCCTTGATGTGCTTCCACTGCTTGACAGCAAAATCTGTCTCTCTCAAGCACTGCTTTATCTGCTGTTCCCAAAAGGAGCTTCAGAAGCTACAATGCCAAACAAACTTGGGCCAAGATCAAAGCATAAATCTGCACAATGTGTGTGATGGGCACAATGTATGGGAGAACAATTGGATCTGATATTCAGGTATGTAGAGCGTTTGCTGTCTGATTTCGCACTTTAATCTGTCCTGATAGAAAATTCTTCTTTGTTTGGCAGACTAGAACCAGAGGAAACAAATGAATTCTGCTCAAGACAACTGGAAAGTTTCCCTGCCACTTGTATCTCTCTCTTTTTTTTCAGTACTTCAGGTTTATTTGACAAGATGTGAGAGCACATATCTCTCACACACTGATCACAAGAGCTCTGCCAAGCTGACTGCCAGTAAGAGGATGTAGGTGAACACACAGAACAGAGGCAAAATGAAGCAAAATTAGTACATTTTTAACTAAGAGGTGCACGTCGTTTTCTGACCTAGTGTTTTAAATTCAAAGCAGCAAACCAGAAATCAAGAATTCAGACTTCGAGTTAACTTTATAGCGTAAAGTAGGAAAACCCCTACTTTATCTCAGCACAGGTTCATCATGCATTTGGATCTGCTGAAACTGCAGACCAAACCAATCTGGTGAAACAAAACAAACCAAAAGAATCCCACAGAATTTGGAGAGAGGAAAATATGCTGTTCATTTACCGATGAAGAGAAAGACATCCCAGGTTTTAATACCTAGCAGTATTAGTATCATAACTGTTTCAGCTAAGATCATCTTTTTTTGCAGTAACTTAGTTACACTGGTGGAAGTCTAAAATTTGGTGTTGCCAAGTTCTGATACTCTTTTTGTTGGGAATGGTGGACAGTTATATCCCCGGAATGGTTTGCTATGGCTTTCTTCATACTAACTTAGTGCAACTTGCAGGAGTAGGCAAATCCTGAGGGATTTGTCTAAGATTGTGTAGGCAGCAGTGCTATTGTTTGAGCAGCATTGAGAACTTCAGATACAAGGTGTTGGATGTCCTGGTCAGCAAGGGAGATGCACAGGTAGGTCAACAAACACAAATGGCTTCACAATATCTGCTGCTGCGTCTTCTGCCTTAACCCTTTATTCTGGTTTTGTTTATTTGTTTGTTTTTCTCTAGGCACAAAGAGCTCAGTGGTTCCTCACACGAGCAATCCTGCTCGCCAGGCTCTATCCTGGTATTGCTCAGGCTCCTCATCCTTTCCTAACTTCTCCCAGTGGAAGTCCCTGTCGAGGGCCGAAGAAGTCAGTCAGGAATGGGAGATGCCCCACTAGAAACCTTCTACCCTGCCCTGGGACCAGGTAACCAGAGGAGACAGGAGTGGAAGCCCTACGTGCGTCTCCTCTCACAAGGAGTGAAAGCTCCGTGCGTGAGCTTTTGCATGTTGTCTTAGAAAAAGGAAATTATCCTCATTTTCCCTTTCTACCCCCATCATAAGAGGAGGTTTGCAATTAAAAACCTGATGGAGTTTTGTTCCCAGAGAGGAGGGGTGGAGCGGGGGGTGGGGAAATCATCCATGTACCATAACAGATGGTTTAAGTACAGTGATTACTAAATCCCGAAGTTAAAATAGTTTAATTACAAAGTCAATACTGCCTCCAACCTCTGCTAAGCCTTTAGTGTAAAAACAACAGACGGTATAGTGCAAATGGTAGGACAATATTTAACCAGAACTTTGCATTAGCTACTGCAGTACAGCTCTCCATCAGGCCTTCAGCAAACGGAAGATCAACTGATTTTCCCAGCCTGTATTTGTTAACCATCTCTGCTTCAGTATCAATGGGTGGCTGTGAGAGAGCCACAAACAAACCCAAGGAAACAAACTGCAATACTATACTGCGAGCTGAGGCTCAGCAAGGTTGTATGTAAAGTACAATGTTGCAAGTGTACAACTGAGACAATTATTAGCACCTCACCAGGAATTAAGACAGAGGTAAAAAAGGTGAGCAGACAAAGTTATTTATATAAAATGAAAAAAAAAAGTGAAATAAGTAATGTTTTATTATAGACTATGGATTTTATAGAAAAAAATAACAGGACATGGGAAGGCACGGGGAAAGGAAAATTTGAGAATGATTTTAAATAACACAAATTTGATCTTTCACATGCAGAGAAAACAGCAAATCTATACAGCGTATTGTAGGAAAGTCTAAGCAAGCTGTGCTCTTGCAGCTGAGAGCCTTGGTCTTGGTCTTTACTGAGTGTGTACATATCCTCCATATTCTTTAGTAGTGACAAACCCTCCCTCTATTGGCTTATGTCCTTACAAACATCAACTGAAACATGGAGCCAGAAGAATCAGAGGAAATCTGGCTCTGCTTTATTAGCAGTATGCTAAAATTTGGACCCAACTGCCTCCATCAGGACACAGCGTAAGATACCCACCATCCACACCGCGTACGAAGCCCCGTGAGGCACTGCTCTGTTACCAAGCTGGGTGGGCAAAAGCAGGGTCTGACAAGCTGGTGACAAGAGACACAGACTCGTGAAAGTAAAAGCAAAAACTAGACAAATGGGAGATCATCTTCAATGCCTCTTCTTACCACTGACTCTTGCTGACCTCAAAGCAAAATCAGAAGCTAAAGCAAGAGAGAAAACAGGCGCCAACAGTGATGCTACAACACAGAGCAGTTCTTACAAGTGTGTTACCCCTTCATAATTTTTTTGACAGAGTTTGAGAGATGAAGAGTAACTTTGGGTGTCTGACATCATACTTTCTAAGTCAAATAAGAGTGTCTAGTAGCTGATCTGTTTTTCTAGGGTTCGTAATAAATACAGTCAGGACAGAGAGAGCTGCACCGGCCAAAATGGAGGGGGCAGAAGGGACACCCTAGTGAATCTAAAGGAAGATAATATTTAATCATTTAGAGGAAAGAGTAAAAATTCCTAGGGCTTGATCCTGCAAATTGCTGAATATTCCAGTCCTGCTTTTATTAAATTAACTTATATAAGTAGATTAATTGACTTTCAATTGAGACTTAGTGCAGGCTGAAGTGCTTCATTTCATTAGTGTGGAACTGATCTTCTGTAATAACAGAAAAAACCCCCATAAACTAATGTTCTGTTGGAAATGACAGAATGACTCAGGTGTAGCATTGATGATGCAAAAGCAACTTGAATTACTTCTTTACATGAATTGAAGATATTTGTATTTTTTCCTAGAATATGATAATAAGTGTTTATGTTACTATAATACTTTTAAAAAAAAATAGCCCTTAGAACATATTTTAGAAGCATTTTGAATTTCTCCTAATTTATTTTGTTCTCACGCTTGCCTCCCTTTCTTTACATAAGCATGTACTTGTAACTAGCAAATCAACCCAGAGAAATAAGGCACAGTCATAGCATGTTAATAAAACTGAGCCCAGGGCAGAACCCAGAAGTTTGCATCAGATCTTAGCCTCTCCCTGTAGCATGTGGGGCTCTATTGCCGTCTGCTCCCAGGGCAATTCTGTATTTAAGCCAGTAACTCTTTAATGACTGTTCTCACCCAGAACCACTGAGTCTGATGCTCAGCACCCAGTTCTGGGAGCAGGACTCTTTTCCATCAGGAGAAGATGATCCTGGGCACCCCTTGCAGATACCTGGAGGGAGAAGCTAAGAAGTGAAAACACCACCGCCTTCTCCTTCTGAACCTCAATAGGAGCTAAGGACTGAGGCTGCCTTCTCTGAACAGTCCGTTCCTACCAGTGTGCATTAGGTAGATCACACACGTAGTGATGCATAGGAGTTTAGGTGCATAAGTTCATCCGGGGTTTGTTACCTAAGCGCTCCTCATGTCACCTGAACTGACACTTTACAACTGGTTCTGACTCCGTGGGTAGGTTTTTTTGTTTGGTTTTTTTTGTTGTTGTTTGTTTGTTTGTTTTTACCTCAATAAGACATCAAGTATCTACTGCTTGGAAACGGCCTTGTATCCTGAGCAGGGTACAAGAAAGTAGGGTGATTCAAGTGATTTCAGGCTATCATCTTTGCTAGATAAGCAGATCACCATGAGAAGCATGCTAACACAGCAGTTATAATGTTTTTCCAGAAACACAGATATTTGGAAGAAAGTGCTCTCGGTGATCAAACATGATAGCAATATTAAGTCAGGTTGCCCAATGGCAACTGTTTCGCATGATGCACATTCAGGATTACGTCTGTGGGACAGCTGGAAACCATGACATCCAAATTCTGCCTTTCGCTGCCACACAAAATCTTGATTTCAGTAGAGGTTTCATGAGTAGATCAGGCAGAATTTGGTCCAAATGACCAGAGTCTTGACTTCACACTCTCACAGGAAACTATTCCTACAGCAATAATTCTTCACGGGAGATCTGCACTCTGAAAACAGCTGATTTCACTCTGAGTTCATCGGCAAGCCTTTGGATACATCCTGCCGGCACAAGGACTATCAGTGCTGTCATCACTGTTACCGGTGCTCTCGAAGCACTTGGTGACGCTGCTGCGGATGATGGCCCTGCTGTGCTGGCAGCTCCTCGGGCACAAGGAAGAGGAGGAAGGCAAGTTCCCACCACCCAAAGCTCACCCTCTGAAAATCTGGAGATGAAATGGCAGCTCAGGCTTGTTCAAGGCCTCACTGAAAAGCAAGGAGTCTGAATTCAGCCTGAAATATACAAGTGCATTAGAATACTAAATACATTTTTAATAGAGGAAGACATGTTTAAAAAAACTAAGCAGTGGAAAACCTGTTGTTGAAGATCTGACCTTTTTTTCCCCAACAAACATTTACCCAGAGTTGTCTCATGACTGGTTGACTTCTGTAATCCATTAGAAAGTGGCGCAGTTTCATGACATGATCAAACACCAAATGCAGCAGAAAGGCCATAACTGTATCTAAAAAGCTTTTGCTTTGTCAAAGCCTTTCACTAATGCTGGCAACAAAATTATTGAGGTCTATAATGAGCTGCTCTCTCTCAAATAATCCTTCTTATGAGCAGTGTTAAACTTTATATCTGCTTTTAAATTAAACACTTTGGGTTTATTAATGTTTCCTTTCCTCTCCAAATTTCTTTGTTGAGAAGACTTGCCAGAGGAAATGTACTAGCAACAGTAGGATGTGAAGTATAGTTTAGAATACATTAAACATATGTTGATGGGGCCATTAGGAGAGTTTATAGATACCACCACCTGTCTCTTATTCCACTTGCCATTACTTTAGTGACAGAAAAAATACTGTAAGAGAGGCGGCATGATACCATTAAATCTTTACTCTTATATTAGAAGGAACATATTAGCAAATTCACGACTTACTGCTAAAAAGATTTTCCAATAACGGCTCACTTATTGAGATAAATAAACCTGAATAAATAAGGAGGGTAGGGCCTAAAGAATAAATATGACTCTGGTTTTGGATGCAAGAGAGTCACTGAATATCTGAGAGGGAAGTACTTTGCCATTATAAATGTTCAACAGGTCAGTTAACGTTTTACTTGTTCTTTCAAAGCTGACAAGCGTATCCCTTACATTGTTATTGCAAAAATGTGCTCTTAGATATACCAAATACAGGTAGGGGTTTTTTGCCTTCAGGCAAAACAAAACAAAACAAATAAATAAATAAATGTAATTAAAAAAATTAAAATTAACAAAACAAAATAATAAAATAAAATAAAATAATAATAATTTAAAAAGTAAATAAGCTCTGTCACCGCAGCAGTCAGAGCAGCTGGCACCGCCTCGGCCCTGGGGCGCCCCCCGGCGGATGCGGGGAAGGCGCGGTGCGGGGAGCGGTGCGGGGAGCGGTGCAGGCGCGGTGAGGGGCGCGCAGGGCCGCGCAGGCGGCTCCGCGGAGGAGCCACAGGAGGGTTGGAGGGTGGGCTCGCTCCCGGCAGCGGTTTTTCTAAATCCGCAGTGAGAACCGTGCCTCGTTTGCGGGGGAGCGCTTGTTGTCCCCGGGTACCGGTGCCTGCCCCGACGGGGCCTCACAGTATTGTGGCTGCGGAGAGGAGGAACCCGAAATGCACCTTTGACGTCATGGAAAAAAGGCTTGACGCAAGGGAGAGGAGGTGCACGAGGGGCAGGTGGTGGCTGATGTGTCATCGTGCAGCCACAGGAAAAAGATAAAGATGAAAGTCACAGTAGCGAGGTGGGGAGAGGGGAGGAGATTGCTGTACCTTGGAGGTGGGCAAATACTGAGTGCATCAAAAAGGTGGGTTTGGAATGTCAAGGAAAACCTTGCTAAAAATCCAGGTTGAACTTTCTGAAAAAATTAGTTCGGAAAATTTTCCTCATCTACCCAGAATGGGCAAAGCTGCTGCGCAGCCTCTCCCAAGCCTGCTGCGTGAAACAGGGGAGAGCCCTGAGCAGGAGCACCTCCCAGCACCTCCAGTCCTCCTCCCAGTCCAGCCTCAGTGCACATGGTTCAGGAGCGTTCTCTTCAAAAACATTCATGCCAAACAGATCAGGTGAGAGGAAAAGGATGAGGTTCCTGGCAGAGCAGGTGCCGGCACGGGTAGAAGTCAAGGGCCATTTGCTGTCCTTTCTGGAGAGAGAAGGAAAAAGGTTGCTACACTTCGTTTCGGCCAGCATTCAGCAGGGTTTGATCAGGTTTGATCAGGAGATGGCAGCACAGTCCTGGAAAGCTCGAAAAAAATCCCCCCCCACACACTCTCCCTGTTAAGCAAAATTGCAGGGGGCTCAGGCAAGAAAAGCACTCTTGTGCCCACTGCAGGAAGAATTTAAAAGGGAAAAACACGCACGTCTCCAGTAAGTATTTGAACTTAATTGCAAAGAATCCAGTTAAAGATCAAAATTGGAATTTCTGCTGTGTATCACAGGAGTCCTTAAGCATGACACTGGCAGCACACCCTTCTGCAAAATGTTGCAGCCTCCCACAAAAGAAGACAACAACAACAACAACAACAACAAAGCAAACAAACCAAAAACAAAAAGGAGGGTGAAAGACTTCATTGCTTCAGTGCTGCTATCAGTTTATATGGAAGCATACACGTATCACCAAGAGAACCATAAAACTTCATAATAGAAAGATAAAACTGTGAGATTTTTCCTCCCTGTTTTCCAGTATTTGTTTTAAATAACTGAAAAAGAGGATTTAAAAAGCTGCCAGCCTGATAAGCAGGGCTTTACATCAGACTCACAAAGAATCTTCTGCTTGATACAGAGCTGATGTAGTTTTGCTATAATTGTTGCTCATTTCATTCCAAAAGGAAAAAAAAAAAAAAACAAACCTGTAGAGAACATAAAGTACCTGTAGCAATCCTGTGGCCAAATCAAGCAAACCTGAGCAAAACTGAAGTCACTACAAGCAGAGTGTTTCTGACATTCCTTGATGAGCTTTCAATCAGAAGCTGCAGGCAGAGATATTATTTTCAAGATATGTATTTTGCTTCTTTCCTGCCCCAGACTCTAGGCTTGGCCAATCCATGATTGAGGAATTCCCACAGACCTGCAGGTATTGCCAGGAAAAAACCTTGCAATTCATTAGGTGGTGCTGAAAGACTTTGTTGGAAGTGTCATCATGTTGACCCTGTCAGCGTTTTCTAGAGCTGGTGCACCTGAGAACTTAATGAGGGGAGATACTATTGGAAAAGCTATTTGGAGTTAGTTTGTTGCTGACTCTGGCATCCTAGCCAGATTCAAGACCTTTTGGTATTCACTGAATATACAAATCAATGCATGTAACCCCCTTTTTTGTCTGACTTTCATAGATCCATCTAATTTTTTGACACTTTATTTAGTATTAGAAACATTCAAAGAACATAACAAATGGAAAATTAGGGTTTAGCCAAATTGTATCAATTGTTGGTATTGGAACCTCAATGGTGCTCAAACAAGTTTCACTTGGCAGGACAACTGCACAAAAGCATTTGATGTTGAATCACAAGCTATTTTCAAGGTTCATACTCACAAAAGGGTTCAAATATAAGCAAATTAAAGTCCCAGTATTAATGAAATATGTTCTCGTTTCCTTTCTGCTTGCCAACTATTTAACCTGGTCAGGAGACAAATTCATGTGGGATTAATTCTATGGAGCCAACCTCAGATTCCTCCTGGCTTTCCTTGAAGTGAGGTATCCTTTGCTTCCTATCGTGCACAGTTTTGTAATGCAGCTGTACATTGTTGAAAAATTGCCACAATTCATGGCAGGGTGGCTGCACTTCAGCAATGAGAGAAGTTATTTGGAATACATATATCTATATTTGCATGCTTGTGAAGCTTACGTGTCTGGCCTGTTAAGCTCTAGGAAGCTCCTTGATGGACAATGCCATGATACACAGTGGATGGCAATTAAGTCATGAACCTAAGTGAAGAGAAACTGATCCTCAGCCCTGTGAACTCCAAAGGAACTTTAGAGTATTTTCCGTAATGCAAAAGGGTAAAGGCTCCTGTAGAGCGGAAAAACGTAGAAGACGAAGAAGAGGTGAAAAATCCTCTCCACAGCCAGTGACTCCTGTGTGCTGTGTGGTGTGGGGATCACCCCTCAGAACCAGGTGGCCTCAGGGCTCTGCACTCTTTGCACAGTGCACCAGCGAGAGAGATGACAGTGAGGAGCTGCCTGGAGGCAGCTCCTGCCACCACTCGTGCTCCATGCCTGCGGGTCTGCTCCAGCCAGGCCAGCCTCTGGTGGGCACTGGTGGGAACACGCTGAGCTGACATTACATTCTTCCAAGGTTCCATTCTGCCATGTGACAGAGAGGGAGCATTTGGCCCGGCAGTATAAAAACCTTCTGTTTTGGAGCAGAATGAGAAAAAGGAAGGAGAAGCAGAGATTTTGGCTGTAATCTCAGTGTGCCAGTCTTTCCCGGGAACTAAAACACATGCCGGCACAGGTACTACAGGAGGAAGGTACTTGGTGACTGTGAGGGGCTCAGCAGAGCCTGAATGACATTTACTCCTGCACATAAAGGTGTGATGAGTGGCAGAGGGAAGAGTCAGGGCTCATTCAGATCCGTGGTGGATTAGCTAAACATCTGCAAAACAAACTCACCACCTATGCAGGCTACAACCCAGGAACACAGGCAACAGATTTGCTCAGCTGCCAGCTAATTGGAAACTGAAAAAAAATTCTGCTTGCAACACATAGTGGCTGCCACAGTAACATGTGCTCATCTGTGCTCATTTAGTCCTTAAAGAAATGACTTGTTTCCTCCAACATGCACCAATTCTATAAGCACTTTTGGTGCCCTTATGCCTACACAGGTCCTGAGAAAATCATTGAGCAGAAGTCCACGCTTTTTCCATCTTTTTATTTAAACACAAACAGTGTGTCCAGGAGTATTTTTAAGCTGATATGATGAAGGCCTCCTCCGAAAGGCCAGAGAGAGGTGGGCACAAAAGGTCTGACAAAACTCCTGACCATACACCCTCCCCACAGTACTGGGCTGGTCCCCAGGCCAGCAGAGTGGCTGCATAGCCTCGCTAGCCATCGGCATGGAAGCTGGGAATGGAAAACAATTTTGACATTGGCAGCCTGGAGTACTGCCCTTCGCAAACACATTTGATGTTCATACATGGTCTCTTGGCTGCTGTTGCTGGGGACCATCTGTTGGGATGGCTTCGTGCCTGATCAAATGGTGTCATGCCAGTTTCACTGGGACATGAAATAGATGCCAAACAAAACGCGTCTGGTTTTACTTCTATTACTCTGAATTCAAAGCACATGCTAATACTAATCCCCCTTTTAACACTGCGGTGGTGCCAGTCAAACCTTCATTTTTTACCGCCATCTGCCAAATTTCTACCACGTACTTAGGTGCATAATGAAATCCGGCATAAATTGGTGCCGTTGATTTCACACAAATAGGGCACTGTTTCAGGGGTTTGGTGAGAGGTGTTAGCACTAATGACAGAGGTGAATGCGTGAGAGTTTCCTATACACGTAACACAGGATACTTGAAGGAGTTTGCCTAGGACATTTCTTTAAAAATTGCTCCTGAAACCACATCCAACTGACATAAATTTTCTGCTTGATTGAAATGTGACTTGTCAATTTAAAAATGCCATGGTGAACTAGGCATAGGTTTAAAAAGTCTCTACCAAATGTGCAAAGGCTTTGAGAATTTTGTATTACTCTGAGGTGTTCCAGAGACATTTTCTTTTCAATGTGCTATGAGTTCACCAGAGCTCCAACCCTGAAATACAGTAAAATCTTCCATGCTGTGGCAGGCTTTGCCATCTGGGTTTATATGACTAACTCCCTGTGAATGTTCCACATTCATAGAAGTGTGTTCCTGACCTCAGCCAAGATGAATATTATTGTCAAAATTGCCATCATTACAGCTACTGTGGGTTTTCAGATTCTTCTAATGTTTGTGGGGAAAATCCGTCTGCCACAGATGTTCCCTTGAGTGATGGATTTTCTCCTTTAGTCCCACAGCAGGTCAGGAAAGCCTAAGGGAGCATTCCCTGATGGACTTCCCTTTGGTCTTTGTCCTTCTTCTGCTGTGGAATCCTAAGAGGCTGGACATCTTGGACACCTCCTGCTGTCTCCTTCTCCTCCCTCTTTCCCCAGGTGGGAGATGACAAAGCCTTGGCAGTGGCCTCTCCTGGATCCAGGTGTGCCAATTTTAGGAAGGGCTGAAACTTCACAAGCCAGGCAAGTGTTTAATTCCTCAGCTCCTGGATTCATAATGATATAAACCTCTTCATTTTATTAATGATGCAACAGATTCCTGAGTTATTATCATTCAATAACCTTAATTAACTTTTTAACCATCTTGCTTACATTGCCTTCTTGTATATTCTTAAAATAAAAGTTACTGTGGCAATCTGAAAAAAATTACCACTAACAGTTAAAGAAAGTTGGAGAATGTGGAAGTTAGTTTCTGCTTGGTTGAGCATTGTATTACCAAAAAACCCCCAAAAAAAGGATAATTATTTGAATCTCCCAAGTAAATATGGCAGCGCGAGGAGCATAGGCCAACCAGAGGCATGTGGAGCAGCCATAAAATTAAAAATAAACTTAAGAGTAAATCTGCAGCTAAATGCAGACTGTGGGGATAGGATGTGAACTTCAGCTATTTCCTGGAGCTAGTGTGGCTCCAAAGTTTAACAGCTTTAGCCTTTGGAGACCCGGAGGCGTGCATACTTGTTTTCAGTTTCTCTTCCTTTCATCTCCCCCCACTCAGAGCTCTACCACCTCCAGCTGCCCTGCTCGCTTCGCCTCTCCCTGCAGAAGGACACTCCTCTCACCCTGTAGTGAACGTCCCACATCTGTTACCATCCTCCTGTCTTCCACCCCGTCCCAGCAGGATGGGGGCCCCGATTCCCATTTTTCCCTCAAGACCATCCAGGTTGATAAGTGACTGCCAGCTGCTCTCTGGATGTGCTGGCTCATGCCTGACAATTAAGCTTTTTATGATGAGTTTCAGTCTTGAATTTTCTCTTTCTAAATGATTTTTTGTTGTTGTTAAAACAACCATAGAGGTAATGGGGAAGGGTTAACGGAATAGAACACATTCTTATCTCACAGAGGCTGTGTGATAGCAAAGAGATACTTTCAGGCATAAATTTATTATTAGGGGGAAGTACTATAAAGCTCAAAAGTATCTCACTAAGCCTAGCTTGAGCTTTGTGTTCTTTTTGATTGTGACTCTTGTGCCTGCCTAGACTCAAGGCCAAATTCAATGTAGGAATGTGTTTCTAAAGTGTGTCTTGACATCTCCCTCATTTATGATAAAATTTTAATTTAATGCTCATTTCTTCTAATACTGTATGATAGTTTTCTTTGTTAAAAACAAATTCTAGTGTAACTCCTTGAAAGCCTTGAAAAATTGTCATGAATTATTTTTCATCAAATTACTTTACTCCAGTATTACCAATTTCCTAACCCATATCTCCAAGATATGTTCATTCCCCACTTCGCCCTATTTGTCAGTGACACTCAGCAAGGTCCTTTCCATTAAAATATTTTGTCCCCTTGTCACCTGCTAAATCCTCCAATTGTACAGTAGCAGACAAAATAGCAGAATACATAAATAGCAGAAGAAAATCAGCATACATTTTCATGAACTTTCAAGAAATTTGTTTACACATTTGAAATGTATAGAAGAAGGATAAACATAGATGTGTACACAGCTCTTATACATTCTAGTTCTTGATTTTGCCTGGAAGAAAATGTGTTGAATAGAGTTAAAGAATGGCAGAACAATGTAAACTGCAAACATGACAATGGAGGCTTTCTTATAGGAGGAAGAGAGAAAAACAAAACAAACCAAACCAACAACACCTTTGGAGATAACAGAATTAAGGACTTTGGATTTCTACATAGTGCTTTTCTACCTGTGCTTTGATTATCTATGCTACAGCCACAGGTGTCATTAAATGTGCATTATTTTTACTGTCTTTCAATGTAAATTCAAGACATGCTATCACCTAGCAGTGTCTTTAATTGGCAACACAGCTAAACTTATCTTAATGCAAAATCCATAGTAACATATCCTCTTTCCCTAGCCTGTTGTATCACCTCTCCTTCAGCACCAAAAATAAACTTATTATCAAGAAAGAAATGATAACAGCAAATAAACATTTAACCACAATCCATCTTCAAATATTGTTCATAATATCCTTACCTCCTTAACATCTTTCCTGAAATTAATCGTAAGTAAGTCCATTATTCATCCTTGCATGAACCAAAATTGAGAATTAGGTGTGCAGTCACTGTACAGCAGCTAATAAACTGCAGGTTAAAGTTCCTTCGGCATAGCAGTGTGAGCTAAAGACACTATGGCAACCTTAATATACACCATTTTTTCTTAGAGTATTTATAATTAGTTCCCTATTAATTTATAGATGAACAAACTTGTACTACCTGTATGTATATGTATACTCACATCGCACAGGTGTGATGTTTGTGCTTGCTTCTTTCATACAGAGTATATTCGCAGACTGCTGTTGTACCTAAATGGATCTTTCTCTGTACCCAAACTTTGGTGCTGTGTAATTGTAATTTATTAAAATGTATTTGCTATTGCAAAAGGCTCAATTCTGGGAAGCAACAAGCAACATCTTCCAGAGCTGAAACAGCACTGGACAAGATCTACAAAGAAGCAGAAGAGAACCTAATGTGCTCTTATAACAGCATTTTATTTAATGATAGAACCTTAAGGTTCCGTTAGGAACTGGGGTGACATATGAAAAAAATGGTACCTGCTTTATGTGTCCTGCAATCCACCTCTGTACCCATTTTCCATACACACTATCTTCCAATACTATTTTATTACGAATGTGGTAAATAGCATACTGCCACAGCAGATACCAGAAAATCACCAAGATGAATAGGCATCTATATGGTATTTGTGAGTGTTCCTAAGAATTCTACTTATATGAAGGGTTTTCTGGTTCCTCTAAAATAACTTCCTCTCTGCGCTGTAAGCTGGAGAAGACAGAGGAGTTAGAAGCTCACACAAGGAACTTGGGAGAGGAAAACACCAGATTTCAGTTTCTCCTTTTCTTTTTCTCTGGCAATGAAGACTTAATTACAGACAGATTTTTCCATAGGATACCTCTATGTTTGCAAACCTTTACCATGCAGCTACTCTACCAGTGACCCCTTCAGGTATATTGCTGCTTTGAGCTTACAAAGCTATCAATCCTGCAAATGATCTACCAAACTGACACCTGTGAGGGGAAAACCCCTCAGCTGCTGAAGCCCATGTGGTAGTCAGTGAAGCAGTTCTTATAGCAGCTAGAAGTAATCCTATATTGGGACTGATGATTGGAGTTTCATCACATGAAATAACCCTTCATCAGCACAATCGGTCTTCAAAATGTTTCAACAGTTGGGGCTAGTTGTCACTTCCAGAAGAACATTATCACCTGTTAAGGAAATAGGACATTTGGGGACACGCTTCACTGGCAATTTAGGAGAGCTTTCTTCCCAGAACTGAACGGGTGGTGGGGGAACAGAGTGGGATTTTTTGAGCTGTATCATCCAGTGTGCAAAACATAGAATAAAAAGTATTGCATAAGTGAATTGTTTGAGGAAGCGTTCCTCTGAAGTGATATGATACAGTGCTTTCAAGAGCAGCCTGTGAAAACAGCAGCTTTGCTGGGCACATTAATAACACCAGTTTGTTCACTGCAAACTGTTTCACGGGTTGCCAGTGAAGATGGAGTTCATTAAAAAATAATTTAAATTCTGCTACAGTCTGAGTTATACTGGAGGAAATCCAATGTAAACTTCACGTTATCAATTAAAAGATAAAATTGCCTGAACAATCTTAACTCTGCCCCATTGTACGTACGCATTGTGACACAGCCTTGAAGTACATCACCATGTGTTGCTGCAAGCCCACCTCAACATGTATTTCAGCTGATTCTGATGGAAAGATGAAGGGACTTCTAAAATATTCAATTTTGTATGTAGCCTTCAATGCACAGCCTTTTTCATAGCATACTGCAAACTACAGTTCCCCAGCACAGGATTCATCTCACCCATGATCAAGAAACCCTAATTATTTAGCCTCTGTAGGCATCTTGATCTCCTTTTTCCAGAGGGTGATTCATCTGACCTATTTTAGACTATCACTCAGGGTCAGATGTATCTCTTGATTTAGAGACCTGCATTTCACGTGAAACGATTGAGTCAGTACCCTCAGCTTCAAGATCAAACACTAATGTCATCTAGGATGATCAAATCTCTCTTTTTTTTTTTTTTTTTTTTTCCCCAAGGTTCTTCCAGCTTCCCTGTCTAAAACCCACAATCTCCTGAACACTATTTCTAAGAGTTTAGGGCTATCTATAAAGTTATTATGTTCAGTGAAGAAGGTAAATGGGTGAAAACAAGGTTCCAGACTTGACCATGGAAGTTGATTAAATGATCCAGTGATGTTTTCTGAACATTAATACTTGGTGTCATTTATTCTCAAACCTGAATCACTTGCCATAGCTTACTTCTGTGGTAAGAATGATGCTCAGTTCTTTGGGCCAGCATTGCAATTCCTGATTAAAACATCTTCAAATGCAGGATGGGATCAGCACTTACTCCCAGATCTAGGTCTGTGAAGAGTCACCATATGATTCAGCAGTGGAAGCATATTCTGATCTCTACAGTGGCTGATAGATCAAAACCCCCCTTGCCCCTAGCACATGCCTCCCAACCTGAGAGGAGCCGCGAGCGCTGGAGTGGTGCACGCCGACTCTGCCGTCGGGCATTACAGGCATTTCTCTCATTGGTGGTAAATATCTGGGAAATCTCTCTGCATTTTTGGCACTGTAAAGCTTGTGCTCAGCTATAACTTAGAGATAAATTATGGTACATTTAGCTGCCATTAGTTTCAAATTAGCAGTGTCATTTAGATTTCTACTTGTATAAATATTATTAAAGCTACAGATTCCAAAAGTTAGGACATATATTAACAGAGTGTGCTCACTAATCCTGGAAAGATCATGCCTCCTGTTCCATGGGATTTAGGCTTGTCTCTGATTCAAACAGATTTGTGGTGTGAAATGTTAAACAGTGCTTCTGGTGACTAGTTATTCACAAAGGCCAACGTTGATACCTCATTTTTCTTGTCTTCACACACTCTCGATTGCACTGGAAACTGCTCCTTTGAAAACAAAGCAAAAAATGAAAAAAACATGGTGTTTTCTTCCACGATTAGTTGCCAGTAGCTGGCAAAATAAAAGCCTGGACCAAGAAAAGATGACTCTTTCTGTTCTTATCCCTCACCATACCAAAGGGGACTCATGACTTGTAGTACGCATGGGTGGATTCAGATGTACTCCAGCTAGTTGTGTCCTTCACCCTGAGCTGCTTGCTGCAGCCTGTGAGGCAGGGCTAGAGCAGAGCCAAGTGACAGGGTGATGCTGACACTGCTTTCTGGTGGCCACCGTCAAAAAAACATTTAATTTATATGCCTCACCATCCGTGTACAGCAAGTTCCCTTGGCCCCCGTCAAGACTCTCGAAGGGAGAGCCAAGCCATGCCCCTTGGCCTGACTCATCCTTGGCAGACATTCAAGCTTTCAGCTTGCCTTGGAATAGATTACATTCACTTATAGCTATCCTTCCTAAATGTTTGGCCTTCAGAAGATAGTTAGTGGTCTCTGCTACTTTATATTGGTCCTGTTTGAAGTTGCCAGGTTTGAGGCATGAGGACTTTCCATCCTTACACAGAGCATCACATGGTAACTGGGGATATCTACAGATTCTGCAGTGCATCAGAATGAATGAAAACATTTTTCTTACAGTAAGACTTTTCTAAATTACTTTTAAAATTTCTTAATAATGAAAGAAAAAACCTAATGCTTTAGAAAATAATTAATAATGTTGATTTGCACTGGATGAAATTCTCCTTCAAGATGCAAATGATCAGATGTTGACAATCATTTATCTCGGGTACCAAGCCAGACAGATGTAAGTCAGCAGATGTATCCCTATTAGTGCTAAACTGAGACAGAGACAACAAATGTTACCTCTCGGTAGAGTTTATTAAACCATGCTCAACAGCATGTTGACATAGTTACACAGTATCCCAGCTTCTTCTGGCCTGCAACTGCCTAGTTCATTGCAAAGGTGAAGGAGCGGGCAATTGCACAAGTCCTGGCAGACATGCCTTCACTCTAAGACACTGGATTTGTGAAAGACTTTTCAAAGCATCAGTAGGAGCTGAAAGCTCTGTTGTCCTTTGCAGCTTTGAAAAATGTCCCTGTTGATTAGCGCATCGATTCCTGTGCTATGGCTCTCAAGCCATCTGCATAGTAGACCATTTGTTTGTACTGTAGATGGGCTGTTGCGGTTGCACATGTGCACTGACTATGGACCAAGTGTGTGCACTGGATGTCAGGAGATCTCTTATGTAGAGAAGCAATCATGCCATTCAACTAGCAAAGACTAACTATCAGAAGTAAACTGAATGAAAACCTCACTTTTTACCCACCTTCTCCCTTCCTGCTCCCCCTGTCAGTGCCCCAGGCTTGTTGTGTGCCACTTTATGTTGGTGCTTACACTAATAGTGATTTTCACGTGTAAGGAGCATATAGTGTCTTGTGGGTACCTGCTGTGGATTTCCATGCACAAATGATAATTGTTTCCATTTTTAATTCAAAATTATTTTTAACAATTTATTATTTTAGTCAAGTCTCATACTGCAGCAATGAGTGCCCAAAGAGCTGTCTTGCGTCAAGCTGTTCAATGATATTATGACACACATAATCTGAAACTAAAATAAGGACCTTCTATGTGTTTTACCCAGTAATGATTGATAATTTTAATTAATGTCTTCAGCGTTTTATAGAAGGGCAGTTTAAGTAATTCAGAATACAAAGCAGGGAGTTCCAGTACTCTTTTGGAGACTTGATCATATTCAGCAATTTGTGCCTTTCATTTACAAAAAGTCTAGGTTTCATGTTTTCAGAACAATTCTGCCAAACACCCATCTGTGTTGCTTTGTTTAAAATTACAACTAGCAAGCCAAAAATACATGTTCCATCCAACCAGCCTTATGGTAAACTAACTCTGAGATCCAAGTGCTAGCAATGCAATGGTGACTGTCATTGCAACGGCCTCAGGTGACACTGGCCTGTAAACAGGACTAGCAAGATGAAAAAAAAAAATCTTAAAATTATCTACCTTCTTCCAGACATTTCTGGACTGTTCTTGACCAGTGACTGGTTCTGTTTGAAATACACCATTTGCAGAGTCTGCCTGTGAAGACTATTCCAGAGACTAACAGATGCACTTTTCCATAAAGTTTATTTTTTCCATTCTAGTCTTTCCCCTGTATTTTTTTTTCAGTTTCTCCAAGGCTCCAGTAAGCTGCCAGAGAAAATAATGGCAGAAGTTCTGCAAGACGAAGAACTAAAGAAAAGGACACGAGGAGAGTTACTGCTTGTAGAAGGACTAAGTAAAGGGAAGATTTTTTGATGAACGCAGCAGTCAAGCGTGCCATATTCATCCTTCTGTTACCTTTTCTCTGTAAGTCACAAGTTGTTTTCTTTCTGGAGCTTCATTTCATTTACCTCAATAGTGAGAACAAACAAAAGGTCTGGGACAATTTGACTCACAGTGCAATAAGATATTTTCATACAGGATTTCCTTGTGTCTGCAGGCATTGAGGCAACCAAGACCCAGCTGCAGTTAGCTACCAACTCAAGATTTTGGACAGAAATGACCACTCAACTCTACCAGTGGTTGTAGCTACAGGGACAACAACTATGCAAGACTTGGACCACCTCATCATGCCTTGCTTGCCTGAGCACCAGTGCCAGAAACCAGCTTATTCTTATTCCAGACTCATTCTGGGATAATAATAATTTCTTTCTTGGGTGCATGCCACTTCAAAATAATTTGTTCATTTTTGTGTCTTTGAACTTTTACAAGACCAATAAAATAGTAGGAGGAAAGGCAGAAAAAAGGTTTACTTATATACTACAGTATCACAAACCACCTGAATGCACTTATGCACAATGAAATGTTAGATGGGCTGTGCTTACTCCTACAGGTCTGGTGCAATCATTTAAAGGCACATTCTTATAGAGCTAGTCTTCAGTTTTAGCCCATCCACCAAATCCCATTTGTTTGATATACTTTTCTGACACAAATGATGACTTTCAAAATGAGCAGTCAGTGCAAGAGCCTAACTGTTGAGCATGTAGCGTTCCCCAAACTTATGAAAACGTAGCATCTAAAGGCAGATGAAATGACAGTGACCTGAAATAACAGGAAGCTGGCCTCAGTTATATATCTGGCAAGGGCTGAGGGTGATGGAACCTTGTGAGCTGTATCTAAAACCATGAAATATATCTCTGCCCCTGAATGAACTGGAAGGCATATTTCAGCCCACAGCAAATCAAGATTCAAGTACCACTGGCCTTCGAGACCTCTGCTCGGTGCCTGTTCAGATCCAAATGCAGAAGCTTTGGGTGATCTTTTGACTCTACTGCTGTATTTTATTGGAACCTAAGTCTTCCCATTTATTTAGCTGTGGGCTTTCCCCAACACATTCACCAGCATTGATACTTCCCTTGTGAAAAATGGGAATGAGAGAGAAAAGTAAACTCTTGCATTAGCTCAGACCCTCTCCTGGGAGTCTGGAAGGCAGTGCTGGAGAATCCAAACTTTTGCAATCCTTTTTATTTTGTCTTAGAATATGTAATATTTTGTAAAATCTGTTCTGCAAAATGGTCAGCAAGAGATGAAAGGAAATCTCTTGGGACAAAAAAAAAAGTGTAAAGTAAAAACAGAGCCAGATAAGGAAAAAAAATGTTTGCATCCTGGAATGTTTCAATTCTTTCATCAGAGAGGGAAAAAGCGAGTTAATGCTCTGTATGGAAACATGCATGCTTTATGGGGCATGGGGATTTCAGGGATTTACAAGGTATACCTGCAGATCCCTGCATCCAGTTCAGATGCAGTGGCAGCAGTAATGGGGCTTAGTCTCCCTCTGCCCAACACCTGGTCCCAGTTTCCTCAGTGAGGAATGACAACTTTACAGAAGGATCACCAAGGGAGACAGTATGCAACAAAGGTTGTCTCATTTTCATAAGCAATGTAATTTCCATACCAAAAACTGTACCTAAGGAAGCTTGATGGGAAAAACACAGACAAATACAGTCTGACAGACACATTAGGTCGAAAGGTCTCTGCTCAAAATTAATCACAGTTCTTCCAGTTGAACAGTTACAAAAACTTCTGTCTGGGCCTCTCTGCAGTCAGATACATCACAAACATCACACACACATGGATTCATGATGTGTTGAGTCCAAACTAGATGCTGGCTCTCCCCTAGAAGGACAGTTTTGCTGTCCCTGATCTGTCTGTGTATCCTGCCCCATCCTGTGTATTGGTTCAGCAAGACACACCACTTCACTCATCAACTGGTTTGCTCTTCTTCACTGCCAGCTTCCAGCCAGAGCAGCCAGCAGAGGTGGCTCAGCCTGGCCATGCAGCAGCTGGGTACCAGTGACCAGGGAGAAGACATGTAACCTGGATCAGAGACGAGGAGAGCTGGCTTCTTTCTCCGTCTGCAGCTCAGAGCATAAGTTACTAGTGAAACTGCACCCCAGAGCTACCCGTTATAACATGATATGGGAAACCGATCACTTTGTGCTTGGAAATAGAAAGCTCTTAATAGGACTGAGCTGTTGCTGCTCACAGCAGTGATGTTCATGCCAGGGACTCCTGTTAATGACCATTGTTTTTGGTGGGATTTAGAGGATTGCTGGTGCTAACTAGTTTTGCTAAAATCTTCTTTGCTTTGGTGGGTCAACACTGAATCCCTAATCTTTTGAGGATGGTCCGAAGTGATTTTAGAGTTCACACTCAAAAAGTTTCATCACGCCTGTTGTTCATTGCGAAGGTGCAGTGGCACTGGCAAAGGGAGGAGCTTTCACAGCCCTTCCCACCTCACTGCTTAAGTCCATTGGGTTTTTGTGGTGATACACAACATTTGGGTAGGAAATACGTTATGGAACACCAGAAAACAAAGAACCAGAAAGGGCACAGACATTCTGCTGTGTAAGGAGTATTTCTAGTCTTGCCTCCTATAGCTCTGCTTAGAGAGGAGGACAGGGATTTTTTCACTGGCAGTGATGGAGATTTCTGCTATAGCCATTGGTAGGGAGTCAACACAGTGTCCCACGGTTGCTACTGCCAAACCTATTATAGGATTGTTGGCTCCCTTAGTTTATGGGCAATGTCCCTAATTCACCCATTGCAGGACTACAGGACAGGAGGAAAAATTTGGTCTTCCAAGGAGCGGAGGCCTCAGTCCCGTGCAGAACAACCCTAGAAGCTGCTTTCCTTCAGCAGCCGTGTGGTTTTGGCTAGTACCTGCCGGTGGCACAACTGGATGGGGGTATTGCTTGAACACCAAGAGGCTGGGGTGAAACACCAAGATAACTCTGACTATGTGTCATGGTCCATTCGGTGATGGACTCGTGATGGTTCATTTACCTTGATCTCGAGGTGCAAAATTAAGGCAACCAAAATGCCAAGGGGTTATAATTCAATCAAGCAGTGTTGCTTTATTAATTTGCCTGTAAAGCGGCAGGTGATAGAAAGAGAGTAGAGGAAAAGGGAAAGGTAAAAAGAAAAGGCAGAAAATGAGGCTGGGTTTACCACCGAACGAGCTCCAAAGGTGTCCCTCTGGTCTCAGGTCCCGTGACGAGAGTCCTACCGGTCCTCCGTCGTGGTTCAGGGTCCTCCGGTGGGGAGATCTCCCTGATGTCCCGTCAGGAGTTGTCTTTTATGCTTCTTCACCCCTCCTCACTCCTGTAGATCGAGGCCAATCTCCGCCTTTATTGCGCAATCCAGGCTTAACTGCGCAGGCCCGAAAAGTCCCCACTTCGCTTGCCAGGGCCCGTCTGCGCCTGCGTCGCCTCGGTTCAGGGGTCTCTTACCGGCCCGTTGGGTGACCTCAAGACCCTTGGCGAGCCTCTGTGCATGCTCTTCTTCGTTGGCCTCTTTTACAGGGAGGAGGTGGGGGGCAAGTCTGGCTCAAACACCAGGTGAAAATCCATCTTCTGGACAGCAGTTATTGTCCCTGGGTCGGAGACACCTGCACAACACAATTCCTTGCTTCAGGCCTCTCTCCAAATCATTGTCCAGTTCTTTCTCTCAGTCCATTCTGTTCTCCAAGTCCCTGATGGTGATGTTCAGGCAGAAACTGTTCTTCGGACCGACTCTCACACTATGCCTTCTGGAAAGCATTCTCAATAGAACTGCTGTATTTCTACATTTGCATTTGAAAGATGCTATGCACGCTTACATTTTAAGCATAAGTGGAGTCAGTGTATTAAGGTGTGAGTGATTTACAGACCACATTCAAAATTTAACCTGCCCATTTTTTAAAATGGAAAATGGTGGTTGCATAAACACTGTAACCATATATTACAAAAAAATCTTTCCGATGTCTGATATATAGCCTGAGTATAGTTCACCTAGGTATTGTGTTTTAAGAAAGACCAAAACATCTTTCAAGTCTTTCATTATTTAAAGATTATTCCAATTTATGGAAGTGGGGCTGTATTGTTAATTACACGTACTTTGTGTGTGTGCAGATATGGAATTACATGCAATTTCTGTCTGATTGTATTTTGATATACGACACACAGATTGAACTTTCAGCCTTCAACTTGCAATCTTTCCTAACAGTCACCTGAAAATTATAAAAGCATTGAATCTGGCCACCTTTGAACCACCGGTATTATTGTGGTGATTCAGGTTTTCCTTTGAAAATGCTGAAAGAAGATCATACTCCAGCAGGAGAAAGATAAGACTCAGTATTTTTCCTGTTCATCCTCACAGCATTCACATATGTGTTTCTGTATTGGTAGTGATTCATATCACAAATGCCTTTGTCCTTTTCTCTCTTTCAGCTACAATAGCCCAAGTAATTAACTAAGTGAAGAGGCTGTCAATTAAACACTGATACTAATCTTGGCATAAAAGCTCCCTTAAGAAACCCTAAGTTGGAACATATTTTACAGCATGACCACTGCCTTCATTCAGCTCACTTCTTGGACAATTAAGTGCTCCAAATGTTTGTGTGTCATCCGGGCAACATGAGTAGCGCGAACAACCCCTACTATAGATACAGTCCCTGCAAAGAATGCTTGGGGAGAACAATGCCTATTGTGCCAGCAAGGCTGATTTTATCAAGCAAGGGACATTATATAGTTAATTAATGCCAAGATCTTTAATGATAAGATTGTCAAGGACAATTAAGAAGATGATTATAAGTGTCCTTGGAAACAAGAATGCAATACTGATTTTAGCTTATTTTCAATAAGTGTAGCTTAAAGGTCAGTTTCTCTGAAGTGTGAATACTTAAGCATTCTTTGGATAGATGTCATTAAACATTAATCTCAGGAGGAAAACATATTTTTCAAATCTATCCATACTGCAAATGAAAAATGAATGTGAAACTCTTGCTAGAAAATTAAGGTAACATATTTCAACAATAAATAGCTAGTCAGTGTCACATCCTCAGCAACAGCTCTGGGTCCACACTCTGAAATTAAGTCAATGGAAAGACTTGCTCCAGCTTCAGCACAGCTTGTTCAAGACCATGACCACGTAGTCAGCAGATGAATAGGCTCTCCTTGGTCAGCCCACCCATGCTCAGGAAGCTTCTCCTGTTTCTCACCTGCCCAATTTTGGATCCAGCTTTACTGTGTCTTGCTCATGCACCAAAACCAAGCCCAAATGGCATTTGACATAAAATCCCTCTGTGAACTGGAAAGCTCACACAAGGAAAGTGATGATTACTGGTAGAACAGGTTGCACCTTGAATGTTGAAATTAGGAGATGAATTAATTTGTCCATTAGAACTGGAAAAGGGTTTGCTGCGAGAGAACATTTCAGCCTTCTACAAAGACATTGTCAATGCAAGACACTTTATGATTTAAAGTCTTAAGTAATTACATTAAAGATGAATCTAGCGCTGCATGTATGCTTAGGGATGAACAAATCCTTGTATCTGTCCATAATCCCCCCAGCTTCTAATGAACATTTTATGGTGTTAGTAAAGAAGCTCTTACAGCTTTTGAGTTTTGTAAAAGGGGTAAGCAAGAGAGTTTTCTTACTACACTATCTCTTACAGGTAAATTCAGTATTTGTCTTCTCTCCAATTAGCAAAGTATTAATTGCTGATTTAAAATATAAAGAAAACACATTTGCAAAGGTGAGACTACTGTAACCTTATGTTCTTTTATGGGTGGGAACAGACTAGAACTGAGATTGGCATACTTCCAAAAGCTTTTAGCGGTTGCTAGCACACTCGGAAATCAGTTTTAAGTAGGAGTTGTTTGAGGAATGGATGATCAGTAGATATGATTCCACAGATATGAAAAAAAAAAGGTTAGAAAAATATGTCATAATTAAAAACAGATGTGAACATTTCATACATATTTTTTTAAATGACAATAGTTCTAAGCAAGGAAGAAAAGGAAAGCTTTCAACTATAAGATGTAACACAAAGCTTCCATTCAGAGAAATGAAAAGAATATCTAAAATATCAGTGACCATTTCATTAAAACTAAAGATAAGGTAATAAAAAAGAATATACAATAGATAAACCCAAACTATATACAATAGATAAAAGCATAATGTAGGAACAGATGGTATAATTATAAATGAGGTACAGAAAAAATAAAGGGATTTAAGAAAGGCTGCTGTGCCACCTTTAAAGCAAATAATTCTGTAAGGAGCTATAAATGGATAGAAGAGGAAGCTTATTGTTTGGGAAAAAAAAGAACGTGAGGAAAACATTTTTTAAAATCAGTTATTTTCAAAACCAACGGGTTCAGACTTGCATACAAAATCCCGAAGGACAAGCTAAGGAGCTCTGCAGATCAGAATTTGTTTTTAAGCACTCAGAAATAAACTAAGAAGATACCAAATAGTAGAAAATTTAGCTTATTTTTTTTTCTTTCTTTTTAAAGAAAAGGGAAATTATTAAAGAAGTTGACCTAGGGAAATTTTTGCCAGTTGCCTGGTGTCAACCCTGAGTAAAATAATGAAAGTCTGTTCAAGATTATCAAGAAAGAGGTATGTTCAAGTCTACCAAGACTAAGAAACTACAAGCTACAAAAATGCAGTCAAAGGTAATCAGGACATTTTGTGGAATATTGCTCTTCTTAAACATTAAAAACACTGAGACCATACATGTGGTCAATAAATGCAACTATTTTCTGATAGTATAACTTGGATTTATCCCAGGTATCTGGTATAGTACCAAATGCCATATTGATTTTAAAAACCTGGTTCACTTTGAACCAGAGACGTGTACTGTTTGCCAGTGCCTGGTTTTAATGGGTTGGGAAGACCACTGTAAACCAAAATAGGATATAACAATAACATGTGACCTTGAAAGCTGCTTACATACAACCTTCTTCAGTCACCCCAAAGAAAGTATAATCTTTTCTTTAAAGGATCTTCCGGAGAAATCAAGATCTGGACCTTCCTTTTAGCAAAAAAATGTATTTCAAAGAGTGTGGAAGATGAGTGCAGTTCTGCAATGTAATCAGATCACGTTAAATATCTCTTCAGTTACTTCATAGTTAACTCTCTCCACTTCAGCTGAGACTATCGTTCTCCAGATTTTAGCCCCCACAACATGAACAAATTCACTGGAGCATGCCTGTCAGTCTGTAAGCTGCTACGCACTGAGATGTTGTTTCTGCACCTATTTTTATTTTGGAGAGGTGATGCCCAGTCGTGCATTCGGAGCATCATGGAAGGTGAGAGCTCGCCCTGTTCTCCCCTGGCATTTACCAAACATTTGGCTGCACACAACCCCATGGCCGCATCCCACCATCAGGAGACATCTGCTTTGCTTAAGGATGTGAAAAGCTGGAAGCTATGAAAGGGCTCTGTACACAAACATCACACATCCCCTGTTTGACACTCTTCTTTCCCCTTTTTTCTCTTTTGTTCTATTATACAGCAGATTCACTTCATATCTCTGTTAGATTCTAAGCTGGTGGGCAGAAAGACATGAAAGAAAAATGTATTTTAAATGAACCCAGGCTCCACACCTGAAGGCAGGAATAGAGCTAGGAGGTGTCAAAAGTCAGAACTTGCAGTATAATGTTGATAAGTATCCACTACAGTTGCCTCTACCTTTTCTTTCCTTGTTTCTTATCCCCTCTCCAATTATTATTTCCATTTAGTCCTGATCTTTCCTCTCCTCGTCTCCACAATGACGACCACTTAAAGCTTTCTGTGAAGAAAGTTGATTCATAATCTAATTTTCATGTACCAGCACAGCTGTGAGAAACTATTCCCTTTACAGCCATACCACAATGTGCATCACCGAGAAGATACTCAGAGACAGAACAAAGAATCTTGCAGCTCACTGGCCAGTGACACTCACCACCACAGGTGCCAAGTTCTCTGCTGCTTTGCTTCCATGCTCGAGCATGTTTCTGAGCAGAGGTGGGACTTCGTGAGCAAAAGGCTGAGCCTGGAAGCACAGCCACTCACCCCCTTCCCACCAGAAGCTGTGTGTATACCCGCAGCTTCAGAGCCCACCCTTCAGTGTACCCCGCACACTTAGAAAATTGAGAGGTTTGTTTGCATGTGATAAATACACAGAAATTTTGAAACATCCACAGTAGCAAAAAACCCCACACTGATACTTTTTCTACACAGAAATAAATCTGCAGGAAGCTAGAAGAAGACTAGTGAATAAAACCAAAAGTGCTAGGCTATTGCACAACACTATTTTGCCATGAAGTACATATGGATGTAAGCAGCAGCTGTTGCTCTGTAAGTCTGTCTTTCTTAACTACCTTATAATTTTGCTATTATTAATCAATCTCATTGCATGCTAAATGGTAAAGAAAATGTGGTTCCGATTGTCCGTTGACAAGCAACAGGGTTTTTTTCAGCAGGCTGTCTTCCTGGCAAACCAGTGGATTGCTTTTGCTGGCTCAGAAACTCAAACACACAGCCTTTCTGATGCTGACAGATTCCACCTGTCTCCCCTTTAATTAACATCTAATATGTAAACCATCTAATACATGTAACACTGCATAGCAAGGGATTAAGAAATAGAAGGTAACCCTTCATTCTAAAGCTGTGTCATCTCTTAGGATGTCATTACAAATGGCAAACAGTACCAAAATGAAATGAGAACTACACACTGGCAGAAACAGAAACATGTAGGTACTCTCACTACAACAAGTATAAACATATGTGAGCACAGAGACAAAATAAAGTGGAAGATGTAACAGCTTACCTAAATGGATTCACAAAGGTACTGCTCCAGCTCAGATATCATCTGATTTAATGCAATTATAAGGAAGAGTAGGATCTACTAATTTGTGTTCCCAGTTATTGCTAGCTAGATAAGCATTGTTTCTATAAGAATCTGGTGCCATCCATTAAGCCTATTAAAAGTGCTAATTAGCTTGTGTTCCACAAATGAAAGTGTCCAGGCTACACTCTGCTTTCTAATACCTGCCAGCAGCCAAAAGCTGGGGTTGAAAATAGACAAACACCTTCTAGGAAAGCCCTGTCACCACATTAAGATGTCAAAAGTAAGAGAGAGAAAATGCTCCTCTGCATCACAGTAGCTGATGAACAGGCATGAAATTTATGTGGCTGGGGGACGGGGCTTACCACCATTCACAGATAGCTAAGTTACGCAGAAGGTCAAGGCTGCTATGTTTTTATGATAACATCTAAGCAGAACACAAGCATTTGGAGAGTCTCATCCACACATCTGTCTAGGGAGTTAAACTCATGCAGAACAGCTGCAACAAGGCTTGCAATGCTCAACAAAGGGCAGGAAGATTAGAGAACTCAATAATAAGACATGAAAGACCCTAGTGGCAAGAGGAGAAGGGGAACTGTGCTCACTAACCCACAGCAATGACAAAAATCATTATTTGAAGCCTCTTAGAAATGACTGAAAGAGAGGGGCACGGGGGAACAGGGGGTCAGTGTAAAATCAACACCTCCTGGCAGGGTTGGCCTTTGTTTTTCTGCAGAATGTGAACTACGATCTTGTGGTATAAGCTCTTCAGCTAAAAATATTAAGTTGTAGCTGTTGTCTTTCATTTGCTCAAAATGAAGCTGGTGGCCAGTCCCCAAAAACACAGAGTGAAACTGCTCCATACCATGGGCTGAACCAGGTCTCTGACAGGAGAGAGGACAGAACTGCTCTCATGTCATTAAGGCATATACATATTTATTTGTGTTTCCCTCTTCCCTGCTTCCAGTTTCAGGAGATATGTAAACAAATATGTTGCTCCAACCCACATAAGACATCACAGGAGCCCATCATTCACAATATCTTCAGTGGCATCTGGTACCAAAGTGGAGGTGAGGAACAAAAGTTCACTCTGGGATCCATCCCATTTGGGAGTGATTTTTCAACCAATGATTATTCTCGCCAGAGTGGAAAAAAACAAAAAAAAGAGATTGCTTTGGCATCAGTGCAAATCCACATGAGCTGACTTTATCACATGCCTCACATCTCCATTTCTTAGAGCTTGGATACTTAATACTATGAATAATTAAGGAGCAATGAAAATAAATAAAGTCCATGAAGACCACAGACAGATGGCAATGAAGTGCTTCATTATAAATGTGCCCACATTGCCAACTACCCTTAAGTGCAGAGATCCATATTTATTGCTAACAAAAGACAGTGGAGTTTTAGCATGTCAGAGGTCTTTGAAAATAGTTTCCAAAAAGTCATTTTTGCTTTCTTTTCTGTCCACCTTTCTCAACTTTTCTGTTTACACCGCTAACATTTTTGAATGCTGGAAAGGGGTATCTTTGTCAGACGATGTCAGATGAACTGTCCATGAAACACTTGTCCCATCCTCTTCACCCCAGTTAATGGTCATGTTTACACTGTCACAAAGGCAGTGTCAGAGCACCCCTTAATAAAACACTCATATCAATATTGTGACAAGGCACAACTTTTACTTGCCTGATCTATGTATTGTTTAGGCATTGCATAGTCTGTGCTCTCTGTAATTTAGTACTGTCTTGAGTAAAGACCTAAAGGGGAAACAAAAAGCCTCCAAGTCCTGGTCTTTATTCAGTTCTTCCTGAAATAGGTGCTTTTTTCCAGTTATGTTAATTTGTAAGCATACAGATAATTGCTTTCTCACCCCATTGTTTTCTCTGAATGTTTTTGGAGAGAATAAACCTTCTACTCAGTTATTTACGTGCTGAGATTTGCTTCATTGTAGTTTAAAGATCAGTCCTGCATTTCCTAACTCTTTTTTTTTTTCCTACCACAGGCTAAATGCATTAGATGGATACACAATCATTCACAAGCCACTAAATCTTCCTTTTGAGATGGGACTCTCTAGCTAGAGTTTCACTCTTATCTCCATTTCTGATCAGAGAAGAAAGTCCTGCTACAGCCATCCTGCCTGGAAGCCTTCCACCAGCATCCTGCTCAGCAGAAGAACATGTGTCCTCCTCCCCCCACCCCTATGGCATCCAAAGACCCCACTAAACAAGCATCAGTTACCTCTTGATCTCTGTGTTTGCTCTGTTGGGAGTGATCACTCCATAGCAAGCAAGCTGAACTGGCAGATTTGCTGTGGCAGAGCCTTGTTCCAGACAAAATCCCAGAAAATGTGGGGTGATTTCTAGGTCTGAAGCGAAACTATTTAGAGGAGGAACCTTACACTTGCAATGGCTAATGGAGGATACATGTCAGTAAGGTTGGGGTCCCAGGGCTGGAGGGAAGAGGAAAGGAAAGAGTTTGTTAAAAAATAACACCTGCGGTGGGAGTAGGGTCTGGTGGAGATCGCCAAGCCAACCCTACCAGCAGGAGCAGATGAGCAACAGGAATTTAAGTGAGTAATCCCAGGAGCAACAGAAGTCATGCAGAGAGGTTTTCTATGGCTGCCTTGCATGGATTTTCTGCTCCTTAGTAATCTGGCTGAGCTCAAATTACAACATTTCTCCTTGGGGAAAGTACTAATGTTGGCATGTTTCCTATACTTATCTGATAGCTTTCTCAAGACTCAGGAGTTCAGTGTCATGGAGCTTTCTCAAGACTTAGGAGTTTGATATCATGGAGGTCTCTGTTCCTCCATCAGATATTTTTAAAATGGATAACAGCATGCAAACAGCCACGCACAGAGACTGGGCAGAGTTTACTTGGAGAAATCCTATGTTTTAGTGAAACAGGCTGAAAGTGGTTTGACAGCGTGCATTCAAAATCTAGCAAGTTTCATGGAAGGCTGGAATTATAGATTTGGGGAAAGATCTCAGTCACAAATTTTGACTACTTATTTTCATATTGATTTAGCCATATTTTTTTTTTCCCCCTCCTTCTTCTTTCTTCTCTCTTCTTTCTTCTCTCTTCTTTCTTCTTTCTTCTTTCTTCTCTCTTCTTTCTTCTTTCTTCTTTCTTCTTTCTACTTCCTTCTTCTTTTTCCTTTTTTTTTTTCCACACTAATAGAAGTTGGTAGTTTGGGCATGACAATTATTAGTGCACAAACAGACAGAGAGTGCCAAACACCAAAAGAAGACAAAGTCAGGGCTTTATCTCCAAGTAATTGAACTTAATCAAAGCATATGCTTTGTACACCTTGGTAATTTCATGCCAACGGAAGGGGAAAAGCTGTGGTCATATGTCAGTGAAGCTTTAAAAACTGTTAAACAAAAGTGAAGAGCTATTTTCCTAAGAAAAAAACCCAACTTTTGCATTTGAGCAAAGAGTGCAAGAAAATTGAACTCATACAGAACAAGTAGCAGAGAATTTGTCAGCTCCTGTGTTTCAGACTGGCTCGCTAGTGGATTTCAGGCATTTCTGTCTTGTTTAATCACTGTTAACTGCAGCCTGGAATGCTGATACAATGTGTAGTGAAAGCAAAGAGTGTAAATTGGGCATGATAGAGGTTTCTTGGTGCAGGAAGGAAGTAACATAACACTGGATGCAGCTCAAGTTGCACTGTGAGAAAAGAATGAATGAGCAAACCAAGTCTCTGTCACAAGACAAGAGAGACCAAAAAAATATATAATTAAGAAGAGGTTTAGAAGGGAAAGAATAATGAAATGTTTCCATTTTACTTCCTAAACTGACCTTTCTAAATACAGGAAGAAGACGTATAGATTTAAAAGCATGTTATGCTTGAGTTAAGATAATAATTTAAACAGTTACGTAACTTAGTTTTAGTGAGAAAAATCTACGGGTTAAGTGCCAATGTCTTTTTCCCAAAAGTTTCCAGGAGCCCAACTATTGTCATCTCTTGGGGACACTCGCATTCAGAACCACAGAGACGGATCTTCAGATGTACCAGCCATTTTGCTGTGAGCTCAACACACCCATGTGAGTAGAACTTCAGGATGTAGGTCCTACTGAGAAATCAGATGCCTAAACTCTGCTGGCTTAAAGTTCCTGCAGGGTATTTTAATATGGGAAAAGCTTTTTGAAGCTCTGTCCTCAGGTCTCTGACATTCTTGGCTGCTGACATCTGAACAAAATCCTTGGAAGTGTACTTTTACAAAAAAACACATATCACTATCTACCTTGTGTCTCCCCGGCATCCTCCATACAGAGAGGTAACAAGTGACTTTGTGTGGACCCCAATAATGATTGACTGCTGTTATCCTGTGTCCTGGCAGACTGGTTCATCTCCCATATTCTCAGATACTGTCTTTCAGTCTGGTGCTGTTGGTAGCCCAGTGGATCTGACACACTTACTGGGAGTTTCATGGGAGGCCACAGGACTGGATTAACCCAGAGCTAGCAGTGGTCATTGCTCATTGGGTGCATGACCTCCCACGCTCCAGATCTCATGGGGCTTTCACCCTAGTGCCAGCCCCATGGCCGTGGACAATGGTGCCTACAGGCAAGATCAACAATGGTGCAATTCAGTGATGGAGGAAACCCCAGCCACACTAGCAGACATCACCCTCCACTGCAAGGTAGAGCTTCAGGAGCTGGAACCCAATAGCTCCATACCTGGGAGCATAGGGGAGCCCATCCAGCACCCCTCAGGCTGTTGCCTGCCGTGGGCCATGCAGAGAAATTACTGGGGGCTGATGGGAACAGCCTCCTGTGGTATCTTTAGTTAGACCACCACATGAGCTCTGACCCATGAAGTGAGGGCAACAGATCAAGAATGTCCAACACGTTGAATACTTGCATCAGACCCTATAGGTTACAGATTGCCCAGAGACATTGTGGAGCCTTCATCATTGGAGATATTCAAAACCTGACTGGGCACAATCCTGGACAACCTGTTCAAGGTCACCTAGAGCAGGAAGGTTGGACTGGACGATCTAATGATGGGCCTTACTACCTCAGCAGTTCTGTGATTTGTTAAACCCAGTTAAGTTACCACAGAGTGGAACTTGCAGCCCTGCTCACTGATGGCATCCAACACTTCTTCACCAGCAGCAAGACAACTATGTGGACAACCTGCACAGGCACCAGTGTGTGGTTTCAAAAGGCCTGGTGATAAATCTGCCCTACCATTCAGAAGCTGTGCGAGGGATGGATGGCCCCATGGTTGCAGGTCATTAGTGTAATGAGCCCTGGGACACCCTGAGATCTTCTCAGGAGAAGCCTCGTGGTGGTACTTGAAGCTTCTGTTAGGACAACAGACATGGGAGACTTAGGCACCAGGGGAGAGGGGATGACAAGAGCAGCCTGGCATTTCCCTCTGTTCCCTGTGATTGTGCTTCTGTCCCTAAACCCAAAACACTGAACCTTCTCCTTGGAAAAAGACTTTGGAATCTTACTGTCTGCAGGTTTTTTATAATCAAGCCTGTTTTAACAATTAGGCTCACTCTCACTGAAACTAAGGGAGTTATAGAAAAACATTTTTTGCATTGTACACAGCTAAACTCTTGCTAGTGAAAAAATCCCAGGATGAGCAAGACCATTTCTTTGCAAGCAGCCAACTCAGAATTACCCTGACTTAAAATCCTGAAGAGACACTGACCCAATTTACAAATCATTCTTTAGTCTAAGCCACCCCTTTAGAACAAAAATCACTGTTTAGATGTTCTGAGATTGACAGCCTTGTTCAGATATTCAGCACCATATGAAGAACACTCCAGATAAAACTGCCATCAAAGTCCATAGTGCATTTCTCAGAGCTGTTATATTATAGACTCCATATTGTTTGTTGTATCTGGTTACACTACACTATAAAAAAGCCTCTGCTTTTTGTTACATGTATTTGCCACCTCATTTTACCTTCATAAAGAAATGTTTAGATTTCTGTCCTTTTGGATGTGGACTGAATAATGTCACATTTTTTTTATGAACATATATTTTGAATTTCAATGATAGAACACAAGGACAGTCCCAATGAACAGCTCTATTATACTTAAGAAATTGAGTTTCTATTCATAGGGAGCTGAGTAGCTCCTGTTAGATGGTTTCCCATACAAAAAACAGTGAAAACCTCCAAATGAGGCTGACTATGTCAAAACACTAAAACATTAATAGGATTTCTTCTCAAAGGAAAGACTGAATCAAAGTACAACTATACTGATATATCTTCTAATACAGCTATTTGCAACCTAAGAAGTGCCTTTACCTTGGTTTAAAATCACTCTGATTTCTGCTACAATGTTTTTGTCATAAATATGCACCTTATTATACAGAGGAAGGGCTTCTATGAACAGCATAAAGGACACGTTTACACACTAATTGTCTGGAACAGTGTATGATGTTTGCCACAAAATAAAATACTTGCCATTTTTCAGCTTTAGAACATCTTAATTTTGTGTTCATATTTTTCATTATCTGCTAGTACTTTTTAAAAACACGGACGTGAACAAAAGTGACTGTAATAATATTTGATAATATTTTTTCTGGAGTTATTTGGGAAAAGAGGACTTAATTCCCTGGTTCAGTGACAAAAACAGTCTCTCAAGTGGCAAGTCTTAGCCAAAACAACAGAAAATAAAAGGCAGAAAATATTTTGCTTTGTATAGAAGACACATGCAACCTTATCGAATTGTGCATGTTAGAAAAAACAAAGTCTTAGTAGAAATTTTTAGAGATAGAAATATTTCAGGGATGCAAGCACATATTCCAGATAATATATATGATTGTCAGCTTTCTCAAGGAGAATTTCGTCATTTGCAAGAGATGTGCAAAATATTGCCATTGATCTATTAGTCCTTAATATCCTTTCTGTTTAGGTAGAAGTATAAGACAGTGTGCAGACTAATGGAAAGACTAGCTCAGCAGTTGCAGCAAACTTTTGCTGAGGATCAAGAGACTGAAGCACAGACATCCCTAATCCAGCTCTGTACCACCCGAGAGTCTCCCTGTGCCCAAAAATCTGAAAGCAACATCCAGGGCTGGCAGGAACATAGACAGTGGCTATTCTGCTGGATTTTCCAAAAATGAGGCCACAATAACCAATTCACTTACTAATAATCAATACAACACATATCAGTGAACAGGTTCCCTACTTCAGCTTTAAGTGTACATGAATAATGGATACTTCATTGCGAAGTGAATATAAGCCCAAAGGAAGGAACAAGAGTGTTTTTCATCCCCAGCCTAAAGTATAAAAGGCTAAGCTCAGACATTTGGTGATCCCACAAACTTTTTTTTGAAAGTTTCTGTCTAAAATGTTCAAGTTCAAAAAGATTTTTGCCTTAAAAGGGTTTTCTGTTTTTGTTTCAGAAGATCTAAAACTCTTAAGTGCACTGGCCATGTGCTTCAACAGTAAAGCCAGTCAGAAACATCAGTATTTCTGCTAATAGAAGCACTGTTCAAAAGAAGAACACTACTCCTTAGTTTTCGTCCATAGCGAGCATTTGCTAGAAGGAAAGAGATATTGACCTCTGGCTTGTGGTGGGTAAATGTTAGATTACATTCAGCAAGTGAAAGTCAAAAGTGCTTTCTATGTTGCTTTTTAGTTAATGGCATCTGCTTTGTTATGACAGAGGCTGTTTGTTGTTCTTTCTACTCTAAAATACATATTTTGGTTCCAAAGCCCATTCTACATTTACAGTGGGAGCATCCCACAATGTGGGACATTAATGACAGTTACCTTTGTTTATAAAAATTAAATAGAATAGTTTATTTGTGATGAAGGTTTATAAGCTGTTGTCATAGAGTGGCTGTGATCAGTTACAGACAGATAGGAGGGGGGTTATTACCCACTGTTTATAAGTTATGAGAAATTGCCAGTAACCAGTGAATTCTTGCTTTGCTCCACAGAAATTTTGCTCAGTGTCCCTGTAGATTGTGTTACCCATTACCTGCAGGGTAAATTTTTTCCTGTTTCCCCTCCTTGGAGGCGAAGGCAGAGCAGGAGTGGACAACTAGCTTTTGACTGCGGAAGACTTTATTTTAGGCCCTTTACATGCCACAGATTTCCTATGCATTCTCACGGTTGCATGAGGTCGGCCCTACAACAGGGTCCCAACCCTTGGGGTTTGAAGCGGAGGTCGTATGCCCCATGAGACCCAGGGAGTCTGATGCCCAAGAACAGGAACAAGCCATACTGATCAGCAAATCTATCTCTGAATTTCTGTCGTCTTACTCAGTTTAAGTGCTTTCCCACTGCCCAGAGTTTCATATCCCTACATCTTCTCTCAAAAGATGCATTTTCATGGGTGGGAGCTAGCAACTCCTAAATAACAGTGCAGACCAATGAGCCAGGGAATGGAAGGCCTTTGGGGAGGTTCAAATCCTCAGTGTCTAGCCTGCAGGCTTTGCAGGAGTACATCTGGCTTTCGCTGTTCCCAAGAGGTTCAGCCAGCAACCCAAAGGGTCAGCAAGACCAAGATCATAGGGACAGGAGCATGACTCCATAAGAACACAAGTGCATTCATTGAGGTCAAAGTAGGAGAGGAGAGACATCTGTTCTGACCTCTGGTTCCTACCAACAACACTCCTGATGAAAAATGGATATGGACTTCAAGGCCAATGGCCAGAGCACAGGACCTTTTCTCCCTGTGGAAGGACTCCCTCACCAGGCTGCAGAGCAGAGCTCATTTTCTCTGTGACTGACCCCATTAACCTGACAGTTCTTGCTGAACAGTGGCAGAGCCTCAGTGCAGATATGGAGAGTACTTCTGACCCATTGGTCTCACTGAGGTGAGGTTTAATGGCTGTCATGGTTTAACCCCAGCTGGCAGACAAGCGCCAGAGAGCTGCTCAATCAATCCACCCCCTCCAGTTGGAGGTGGGGGAAAGAATCAAAAGGGAAGGGAGAAACTCGTGGGTTGAGATAAGAACAGTTTAATAAGACAGTAAAAAAAAGGAAATTCATAATAATAACAACAACAACAATATACATATGTGTATATAAATATATATAAAAAGTGATGCACAAGGCAACGGCTTACAAACACCAGTCTCATATAGCTGATCCTGGAAGAGGGGAGATCTGGACAGCAGTTTGTACTTGGACAGCCGGTCCTAGAAGAGTCCCCAGTCCTGAAAGACGATCCCAAAAGAGAGCAAAAAGGCAAAAGACCAAAATAGAAAAAGGTCAAAACCAGGCAAAAACTAGTGAGCCAGAATGGCCAGCTCCAGATATATATGGAGCATGATGCTAATGGTAGGGAATGTCTCATTAGCCAGCTGGGATATCAATCTGTTCTGTTTTACTCCCTCCCAGCTTCTATGCACACCTGGAGCTGGAAAGTTGAAAAAGCCCTTGGTCTACTTGACAACCGCAAAAACATCAGTGAGTTCTCAGCAACACCAACACCAAAACACAGCCTAGCTACCGGAAAGAAAAGCATGGGAAGTTCGGAGTGTTATCACATTATTCTCTTACTAAATCCCAAACAAAAGACTGGCAGTTACTAAAAAGAAAAAATTCTAACTACTGTGAAGAAAATTAACTCAATCCCAGCAGAACCAGCACAATGGCTTACTGTTTCTTCTTTCTGGGTGTTTTTATGGACCTGGTCTTACGGTTCTTGTGCCTCAGCAATCCCTCTCATGTTGCAAAAATAAGTATGTTAATGTTACAACCTGTATCAGGGGAATCATGAAAACAGCAGGTTAGTTACAACATATCCCCTCAGGACAAAAAAGCAGCTGCCAGTGCACTTCAATGGGTACATAAGTATCAGGTCAAAATACCTTTAAAAGGTAAAATAGGTGGCTCCAACAAGAAATTTGCAAAACAATTGCAACACAGACCAAAATTTTCACACAAAGGCTGATTTGTGCTATCAAAATCTTTAACAAATTCAAGTTTCGCAAAGTACAATAAATCAAAATTACCAGAATGCTTTATTTGTATTAGCACCTTCTAATTTTTCAGTTCATAATGATCTTGTCAGTGCCGATTGTTTTTTTATTCGAAGAGTGTTTGATCCAACCCAAAAACTAGTCTGGATAAAACATTTAATTTTGGTTCTTTGATAACTTCTTTTCAAATCAACCCAAGATTAATGTGAACGTGGTTTTTGGTTGTCTGAACCAAAGCCAAATAACTTTAAACTCTGGGTTACAAGTTGATTGTCCATTATGTGAAGTAGACAATTGCATTTAGTCTTAATGAGTTGTTGTAATATTAGACTAGGCTGAAACAACCAGCCAATTGCAGTCTTCAGATGTCTAGCATTTTCATGCATAGATTTTACATCCTCAGGTGCAGCCATTGCCACGACTGGTGTATCCGAGGTTTTCTCAACATTCCCTAAGCCAGTGTCAGCAAGTACTTCCAAAGGTGGTTGCACTCGTAATTAGATGCCATGATTGCTTCAGAAGATAACCTACCAAATCTGTAATTCACCCACATAAAAATGAAGGTGCATTTAAAGAGTTTAATAAAAAAGTGGTGATCTATGTTTTAGTCTCTTCTTACTAAACTCACAAGTTATTTAATAAACTCTGAAGAAACTACTTGCCAATAGAAGTTCCCCGACAGGTAATGTAACATAGGTTAGATTAAAAACCTCCACTGTGTCCCTCCCTGCTTCTGTACTTCTGTGGCCAAGGTGAGACCTGAGCTAGTGTCATACTTGCTCTCTTGTTCCTCAGCTAGTTCCAATGTCATATAAACCACCCTGAGCCATAAACAGCATTTATCCCACATCACTGGTTGTTTCAAAGCAGACATGCTCTCATTAGCTATCTCACATGCATCCCAATTTTTTTTAAAATGGTCCACTTCAGGGGATTACAAAAATCCACTGGCACACTACACACCAGAAGTGGTCAGATTCAAGTGTTTTCTTCAAGGCTGCCTCCATCTTGGTATTACACAGCTCCAGCCTCTTGAGGCTTCCACTAAGTAAAAGATGCCATTTAGCTCAGTCTGCTGAAATTCATCAGCAGGATGATTGTAAGTTAATTGGGAACATTTATTTGAACAATTTAGAAAGATAAAGCTGTATGGGCAGCCCAGTGCCACAGGACTACCCAGCTAAATTAACCTTAAAGGAAAACAGGAGGAGCTGCAAGAGGTATGCTCCTGAATGTGTGTTGAATTCAACTCTGTTCCATACTAATTTCATTTGAATATTTCAGAACTTTGGCATATCAATTAATGATGGCAAGCTGAGAGTAACCAGGTCCCAATTATTTCCATGTTCAGCTATGTGGTTAATTCATGAAAGTGTTAAATACAAGCTTTCCACCACTCAGGCAGAAGACACACATACTCCTGACACATGTTGGTTAAATAGACTTGAAAGGAAGTAGATTAATGATTTCTTTCCTTTCTTTACCACCATCTCACCATCTGACAAAGAACCAGGTACCCCAAGGTCTGCATCTGCACCCCCTTTCCCTTCTGGTAAGGTGTCTCTCTCTTCCCACCCAACCCCCAGCAATTTTTCCCCAGTTGTTTTCTTACCACTGAGTAATCCTATAAACAGGGGGATTGTGGCATTAGCCTGTTTACTTCTTTTTTACTCAACGCTGCATTGGAAGGATTAGTGTGAATTTAATCCACAAGTGCAAAGTGACAAAATGGGTCTCCAGCTTGCAGGTTCATAGTTCAGGCTCAGCACACACAATGCAGTCCCTTGGGTTTGTTTTTGTTTTCTTTTCCTTTTTTTTTTACTCACAGACAGAACAAGAATTTTAACAAATATGTAGAATGTCAAAACTGGCACCTCTAATCCGTGCCATACAAGGGAAATGGTGTTTCTGCAGCTCCCTTTCCTTCTCTGCCTGGATTAGCCACAGACCAACCAAAGTGATGGATTTTCATTAAGGTTTGGTGCCTAAAACAGGGCTGGGTGACATACAAGACAGGCCAGGTGAGTTTAGTGTTTTGTCTATTGATGCCTTGTCAGTGATACCACTGTATTTTCAAAGGCAGCGTGTCACTCAGCCACCCCTCAAAGAGCTCAGGGCTCTGATAAAAGCTGTGTGAGTGGTTTAAAGTTAAAATAAGTTCATACTGACAAAGACATTACATTTTTCACAACAGCCTCATACACTCTTCTCTTCCTATAGGAGGGTACATGAGAATTTTGTACCCACATAGCCCCTTTCAGGGAAGTGCCCAACTTGAGCAGGACCCTTGGGAGCCTTGCTGTACCTGGGCTCTATCACCTCTTTCTGTAGAAGTACAAAATCACAGTTAGCAACCATTTTCTCCCTACTGCATCTTGTGGTTAGCTGGGAATTGGGCATAAGCAACATCAGCCTATACAGCAGCAAACACCACCTAGGGCCACCGTAACCAAAAGAAGCCAGTCATGAATTTCCATTTCTCATTTACGTTACAGGGAGCTGACTGGCTCTTGTGGTCTCATACAAATCACATGAGATATTTTGGTATTACCAAAATTTTTCTTAGCAAGCTACACCATGCAATTGACTCCACCTTGCAGGTATTCAGCAGCTTCTGCGTAGAGGGGACATGGCACAAGAGTTTGATCCAATAAGGGGAATGTATGTGCCATTATTTTCAGGAGCTCAGAGTAGAGGTATAATAATTAAAGTTGTTCTGGAGACAGGGAAATTAAACTGCCTTGTAACTGAGAGACATGCCAACTCATTGGCTTGTCTGCAAGTTTGTGTCAAAATGCAAAAGCATTTTTCATGCCTGTGATATATGCTGAATAAGTTCAGAAACAGAGAGCATTCTGATAAATTGTTTTGAGGAACTCAGGGGAGACTGTGGAAGGACCAGCTGAGCAGAGTGTTTGCCGTACGCCTTGTACTGGCACAGCTGTATGGAGCCTCCTGGTGACACCAAACAGAAAAGCTCCCCGCTTGATTATTATAAATCAACATCCCAGGAGTGCTGCTGCATGAAAACATCACAGAACTGAAATTATTAGGGCACTTAAGAAATGAATTTTACTCAATAAAGCATTTTAAACTTTTCATTTTGTTTTGTTTCATAAAGCCAATATTCAGCTTCAGTGGTTCCATTCATTTTGCGTGCAACAACCAGTTTTAGGGCAATTATACCAAAGTTTAACTTAGCCAGCCACATCTCATTTGGTTATATGATTCCTTTACCTTGTTCATCATAACCAAAAAACATCTAGGCTTTTAAGAATATCTTAAATAAAAACATATTTTTTCCAATTGAAAACAATAATAAAATGTAAGAGGAGTTGCCCAGTAAAATACTTTTTCCTCACAGTATGGATGCAGGAAAAGAAAAAGTAGCCTTTTATATACACAATTAAATACACAGACAAGCTACGTGCGTACACATCTTTGTATGTGTATTTGCACAACTTAAACACTTTAAAAATAGCAATTACTTCAAAAGCAAAACAAATCAAAACAAAAAAACCTGCACGAAAATTTGTACTTCCTCTATTGTCTAACTAAAACTTGTAACTATATCCCTATTAAAAAACTGTAATTAGTTAGCACATTAATAAGTAAGGTGCACCTTCTATAATCTGAATGAAAAATCAACAGTTTTTCCTAGATAAGTTTTCATCCCTATTTAAAGACTTTATATGAGGATGCTGAAACAGTGTCTGATGTTAAGCTTTTGCCATTTCACTAGCTCTATACAACAAGTTTTCCTAAATAAAGTCAGGTTTTCTCCTTATTCACAGATTTTGTATGAAGATGCTGAAGGTGTCTGGTGTTAAGCTTTTGTCATTTTACTCGCTGTATCTATGTGAACTATTACAATAAGCAGTAGTCCAGCTGCATCCTTTTGGAATGTGCTATTTTTGCTTTCTAATTGTCATAATTAACCAGAAGCCAGAGTTTTACAGGTTTTTAGGCACTAGTCCACTGGAAGTCATGGAGTTTTTGAACCTACGTCAGTAAAATCTGGCAATGAGGGGACACACAAACATACCTTTTGAAATCTGGAACTAATTGATTTCTAAGCTTTCTCCACACACAGTGTCTTCCAAATGCAGAGAACATCTGCACCGTCAGCATATCAGGGTCTACACTCAGCAATCTGCCTGTGTAATGGGTCAGTCGCTTTGCAACAACAGTTAAGAAGGTATTGGGAAGAAGTAAGTCTTGCGTCTGTCACACCAGCCTCTGAAAAAGCCTCACAAGCTGTCTTCTGTCTGGGCATAAAAAGAGTTCCTTATGAATGTGGACCAAGCCTACCTTTCCATTTAGACACATAAGAATGTCCTTGCCCAAGTCAGAGTCATTTAGGTCAGTTTATTTGCACAAATACAGAGTCAGTGTGTGCAGATAAGTAAAGCATTGAAAATACTGGCTGGAAGGCATATGAACTTATGGTCAAACCTCTGAGCTGTCACACAGGATGTTTGGTCTCACTTCTTGCCATAGGTTGAGCTGGTTGGTGCTGGATGAGGGACTTTATTTTGCAGTGCTTCTGCCTACAAAGCAGAAGTAGCATACACAGTCCTTAATCTCATCAACTTTAGGCAAGATCTTTGCAGAGGCAGGAACAATCTTGTGCTGAGTATTTCAATATGTTTGACTTTTTGCAAATGGAAAGGGCAGATTTAATACGCAAGGCTAGGGAAGAGTGAGGAGAGCAGAGAGGGAAGTCTCCTCAACATGGAGTACAATAAATGGTGCAAGACCCACCTCATACAGCAGGGCAACCATTTGTCTTTGCTTAACTGTCACTTTCACACCTACATCTACTCCTAATCTTTAGGCTCCACTACATATAAGCAGTAAATCAGTGACAATATGAACCATCAAGATTTACACCTTGATTGGCAGGAGTCAATGGATTGCAAACACAAATCGCAATACTCTGTATTACATTGGATTGCAACCATGATTCGGGAGGTTAGAGTCTCACCACTGTTGCTTTTCTATTTTTTGCAAAAGCAAATTTCACAATTGCACCTTGTGAAACAACTTTCCAACAAGCTACCTCTTGCAGTTCGTCCTCTAGAGTGTGTGTTTGAGGCATATTTGTTTTGAGAGATCTTAAACTGTAAAGCGGTATGAACACTAGCCATCCACTTAATCTGAGCTGTCAGAGACAGTTTACCAGGCAAAGATGGATCTTGGTCTCTGACCCGCTAGGGCTGGTCATACTTGCAGCTCTATTGAAAAGAACCCAAACATGAAACAGCTTCTATAAGTCACACAGCACAGTGCATTTTAGTCAAAACAGAAAAAAACAGGAGGAAAGAAAACTTATCCGATGGTTATGTTTGAGGGAGCAGGGAGCGCAGAAAAGAACCACAGTACAGGAAAGGGGCAAGTGAAAAGCCATTGCTTCCTTCAGGATGCACAGCAGTGTTCGCTGTGGGGGCAGGAACCAAATTCTTCTTTTTATAATCAGCGTAATCCACCAGAAATAATACATAATTCCTTGTAACTGAACGGCTGTCTCACAGATGGATGGTGTAATGTGTCCCCTGCTTCCCTCACTCCCCCCTTCCATTTCTTTCCCTCACTGGAAGTTCCTGTAATTGTCACTTTGTAATGTATATTCCAGCACATGGACATGCAGAATGAACACTGCGTGCTCATTTCGCACTATAAATGATGTGTACAGCCTTGTGTCACAAACAGTAAATCCTTTATACCAAAAGCCTGCTCATTTTCACACCATTCACTTGCTCAGTAACAGTTGTCCAGATTTTTTAATTCAGCTCCTTACACTAATCCAGCAACTGCTGGTCTTAGACAGGTGCAGGGATCAAACAGGCTCAATAAACTAAAACATCTGGCCTGGAAATGATAATAGGCCCTTTTACTCTCCAAAGCAGGGGAGGAATGCAAAGTTTTCAAATGTTAAATCATGCAATTAGCCCCTGTAATATTCTTTTTTTTTTTTCAAAGAAATGAAACAATAGTGTTTTCTATTCAGAGTTTCATTCATTGCTTAGGTCTCTGCTCTCCTCTGTGGTGCAGTAGATGACAGGCCAAAGATGCTACATTATCATCTATTAAAAAAAGAAAAAAAAAAAAGAGACACATCTCCCCATTCCTTCACGACAACAGAGTTCAGTCATGCCAAGAGGCCCAGCCATGCATTAAGCCAAAAACAAGTTGTGGAGAAAAGCTTGGGAGTGCCTGTATCCCGGACAGTGGAAAATTGCTGTACAAGCCCAGTTTTGTGAAACCAAGTCGTGTTCAGCCACATGAAGGCTGGTAGGGGAACAGAGCTAATTGCAGACCATCACCCCACTGTCTGGATGACACCAGGAGACAGTTGTCCTCGCTCTCTCTCGAGTGCAGGGACTGCTGTCGAAGCTGGATAAAACATTTCAAACTCTGAAAGTGCTTTCAGAAATATTTCTGGTCAAGGTTGTCCAGGTTTGGAGCAGCTCTTACCACACTTACACCTGGGCTTGGTTAAGCTGAGCCCAGATTTGGGAGGCCCATCATCCTTTCCTCCAGGCATTGCTCCCAGCTGCCATGCCTCACCTTGGGTTGTCCATAGCTGCCACAGTGCCCCTCAGACTAAAATCAAGACTCTGCAGAAAAGGAGAGCCAAGAGAAGCTTTTATACCTATGACTAAGGTGATGTTGTCTTCTGGCAGTCCAAGTATGTGACCAAGTAGGAGGGACAGGTATGTTCTTATGTTTGTATTAGAAAATAATTTTCTGTGTCTTGTTCAGAAAGCTTTCCATCTTCTTGATGAAAATACTTTGGCCTGACTAAACAAAATCCTTTCAAAAAAAGTTTCAAACAGGCCTCACCTTGACTACTGACAGTCATTACATCTCATTAGAAGTGCTGGTATTTTTATCCAGCTGCTTTGCCAAGCTGCAGACTTGGTAACTCTGCACTGACTAAGTTTTCCTTTCTACTTGGAGCTGAATGTTGCGTGCTTCTCTTGAGTAAACAGGAATGTTCATCTTGAGCCAGAGAAACCTGGAAACAAGTTGTGGGTCCCACTCCAACCTTTGCCTCAAGTTTCCTGTGAGGTCTGAATGCTGGACTTTCAGACGTACTTCAAGCCTGGTTACACTTAGCACATCTGGTGCCAGACTTCCAAAGGTATGTTCAGTTCTTCTTACTGACAATCCAGCCTCAGAAATCTCTTTTGACAGGCTGAATTCAACTCTAAATAGGTTTCTCTTGAAAACACTGGTTTTAGGCTCTCATGGCTTTTAATTGAGGACAACTGGAATTGTAATATTAACACAGTGTGTAAGCTCTAGATGACCTACAATGCCGGTATCTTTTATAAGCACCAATATATAAAGGACTGATGTAATGAAAAGAAAAAAAAACATTCCCCCTCACTTCTGCAGGAACAGATTGCTGCAACATTCCCACACTACTGAATGTGGAGGTGCAGCCTTTGGGCCAGAGTCTGAGTGCATCACATAGATCCAGGTCAAGGTCTGCATTTTACTGCATGACTTCACTGAAAGGTCATGAGCCTTCAGCTAAAAACACCCTGCACTGCTGTAGTGCTGATGTAGGTTTTCCTCAGTCACTGTTTGTTGACAGTCACCGGCAGCTGTAGCGAATCTGGGTTCTCAGATAAAAGCGACTCAGAAGCCTGGCAAGGAAGGATTCAGGGAAACTCTTTATTTTTCCTGAATTCTTTTGGAAGGATTTGTTTAAGGACACAACAGTATGAAAACAGAGGTCTCTCAACACATGCTAAGTTATCGTTCATGTGTGTTAATGGGAACTGCATGATGCAAATGGGACAAAGAACCTAGCAGACAGAGTTAAGTCCATACCAGCCTTGAGAAGCAGTGTACCTAAGTCAGGGCCAAAGAAGAGACACAAAGTAGAGGTGAGTGCAAAGTAGAGACAGACAGAGACTTTATCTCAGATCGGTGCTCTTAAATGCTGAGGTCTTGTTGCATGATGGACTTTGGACTAGACAATGAGGTGGCCTGGGAGGCAGAGGTGTGCAATTAGAGGGGTCCTGTGTGCTCCCAAGGGCACTGAACTGCAGGGGAAGCCATCTCTCCTGCACAGCCCAAGGAGTGTCAGCTCCTCCTCACCTTGCTGCAACAGCTGGGTCAGACCCAGAACCAGCCACTGCATTCGACAGCTGAAGGAGCTTGGGTTGAACCCTAAAGGGTGGGATTGCCACAGGCATATCTTCATCCAGACCATCAGTAGAAGAGGGCATGCAGACATCAACCAGCTTAAGCCTGTACTCCTTCCTTTAGGAATCACAGGATGCTGGATTGGAAGCTTGTGGCCTCAGAAAAGATGCTGGAAAGATGTTTCTTTGAACAAGGCAGATGGTATGTCCCTGTGCTACCTTTGCTATACCCAGAAGCCAAGAAAATCCTTATAATCTCTGAAGGAATGACACAATTAAGAGCAAAATGCTATATTGCTACATATGCAAGCAATCTCTCAAGACGTAATTCTATTTTTGCCGATTAGAGTTTTAAAAGTCTCTCAAGTTGTGTTCACATTTACAGTTGCAACGATTTGTTTCAGAAACACACACAGATGAAGAAGTCAGGATTGTGTATAGGTTTCTTTTCCTGATTTTGTGGTGTTTCAGCTTCCCAGGTAAGCCAAAAATTTTTAACTTGTGACAAATCAACCAAGTCATTTACTTTTACTGTTACAGGGAACTGAAATTCCTCAACACATCCTTTGTTGGTCCCTGTGATCAATCAGCAAGTCATATGCCTACTTCAAATGGGTTCAGTGTTCAAAACCAATGGCTTATGGCCAAACTTAAATTCTTTGTGAAGGAGGTTTATGTCTCAGGGATGTTAGCACTGGAGTTAATGTCAAAGAAAAGTGCAGTAGAACAGTATAGAAGTCTGTGCAAAAGCCAGGAAAAAAAAATGTCTCTTCAGTCATAGGTGAGAAACTAGAAGCTCAGCTTCTCTATCTGGTTATATGGAAGTCAGAGGGTCAAGAAAATTCATCAAATCTGTAACAAGGTCTGTTCAAGCATTCTGAAGAAAGAGAGAGGGACCGGTCTCTAGAAAAACAAATCACTATCTTTTCCTCCCAGAAAACAGAGACCAGGTCTTGATTCATTAACATGCGGCTCCCAGTGGTACCTACCAGTACGCATGATTCTGTGATTTGCAACACAACCTATGCACTGAGGAGTCGCTCAGCTTTGCTTGACTTCACTTGTTTGTAGGTGCAAAACACCTGCTCACCAGAAATTGCAAGGTCAAGGCCATATTTAACACTGGCTACAAAGTTTAGGTGTTAAATGAAATCAAGCCAGAGATGCTTTTTTGTTACTAGAGAAAAAAAACAGCCAATTTTTTGTACATTTCGTGAATTCAGCAGCCCTTTTGACACATTAGATACTCTGGTTTGTTTAGGCCTGTCCCATGTCCTTACAAGTCTTCAGTTCAAATGCTTACTTCTAGTACACTAAATCCATCCTATATGTCTGTTATAAATAGGCTACTGCACATACAGCAAGTGCAGCCTCCACTACACACCCTTGTATGATCTCTTTAAATAGTGTACATATTCTCACGCTATATTTAGTGCTACATCCACAGTAACATATCATCACATCATTATATACAAAATGGCTTCATAAAACCAAATATCGAAGCCTGCATTAAAGTCTCCAAGACAAAAACTTCCCCTGGAAGTTTTATTTTATTTACTTTAATTAAATTTACATTGATTTTTACAGTCCTAGCTTGTGAAACTCACAAGCAAATTCAAGCAACAATTCTTTACCTTAGCAGATATGTCCTACTAGATAATTTTAAACTTACCAATTTGTACACAGACTTTCAAAACGTTCCAGGTTTCTCCAGGAATGCATGCAGACATGGACAAATATTCAAAAGCATTTGGAAAAATTGGCCATAAGCCATGGGAAAACAATGGAAACATTTTCAAAGATCTGGCTCCAGTGGCAGATATGGGTCACTTGGAGATATGCTCTTGAGTTCCTATTGAAAATCTGTCTCTCGGCAACTTCACCCATGTAACAATGAAGCTCCTGATCTCTTCATACCTTTATTCTCTTTTGTGTTTTTTTTTTTTTTCCATTTATTTGCACTCTATCATAGCTCATACTGTTTAGTTTGTGATAAACAACTTTGTAAAAAAAAATTATGTTGGTTACATTGCTTCTACAGTGCTTCTACATTTGAATCTAGCCATGTGAATGAGCTGTTCAGATAATTTTTGCCAATGCATATTGCCTTCTGTTTTGAACTTCAGCTTATTTGAATCAGCATACTGGCAACTTGCACACCTGGTAAAGACGGAATAGTCAATAAAAATGGAGTAGTAACCTCCTTCACTTCCCAAGTGAGAAATCTATACCAGGATGCTGTTCTGCTAGATGTTGCATCTACATAAAATAAGTATAGAAAAACATATGTATATGAGAAGAGGCACAGTAATACAATATTGGCTGACAGCAGTCTACATACTAAGCACATCAGCTACTTGTCATCTTTCTTTTTTTTTTCCTATTGTAGGTATCACAGACTAAAGGCGTCTTAAGTAGTCTCAGGGAGGATAATAATGTGGTTACATGGAATCTTCCCTAACATGGATAACTGCATGGGCAAGAGCATCTTGAAACTGAGCATATGATGGCAGTAGGGGTCAACTGGAGAAGAAAGTTGATATCTTGAAAGCAATAAAGGACTATTGAGTCAGGATAAAAAAGCCCAGGAAGCGCCCTGAGTTTAAAGTGTTTAATGCAGCAGAAAAATGGGGAATTGGTAGAGGCTGCATAGGGAAGGGTTGTCTGGAGAATGTGACAGGATGAGAAAATGGTCTTTGCAGCAACACTGATGAGACAGGATGATGTTTCATCAAGACCAGGGATGATAATTTTGAAGTAAAAAAATGCTGTATGGTAAACATGAAAGGCTACATTTTGCATAGATTATACAGTAAAATGTCATCAGTTGAGGTACCTTTCTGTAACACTCTAACTCAGCTGAACTCCAGACTGTTTTCTCCCCAGGTATTGACACTACAGTCCCTGAAACTTCACAGAGAGGTTCTCCAGGGAACCAGCCCAGATGAAAACTAAATCTTGCAAAAACAGCAGGTTTGTCTTGAAGCAGCATGACTCACTGAATTGCCTGACATGCCTGCACCAAAGCACAAACAGCATGAGAGAGGAGGAATATGGGACCAGAGTCAGGGTGGACATGGCAATCCCTGCGGTAAGATATTTCGCATTCATTCCTCTGCCAAAAGCTGGGAAAAGTGTAAGGCTGAGAAGAGTCCTGACTGCAGGATGATAAGTGTGTACAGTGCTAGGAAAAGAAAGTGTAGAAACTGAAAATGAAGAGTCATGTTTTAGATAGAGAAATCCTGAAGTGGTGACTAAGCTTCCATTAAGTGTTATAGGAGAGAGAAGACAAGATTTAAACTTGGGCAGAAGGAGACAGGTTAGGAGTTAAAAGGTAGACCTGTTAAGTTATTGATGTTTTAAATCCTATTTAAGATAAGCCATTTCCAAATGGTGCTGTTTGAGAGGTCACTGCCCTGAAAGCAGCAGTTAGAAAGATGGATCTTTTTGCTCCTGTCTGCAGTCGTTTGTCTGGTATGATATATGCCATGATATTACCTTACCTCTTGTACCATTACTAGTGTTTTCTTAAAAGCCTATTGCAGAGGACCGTTTGAAAGCCACAATTTTCCCATTATTATTGGAGTAATATCTTATCTTTGGTTATCGCAGCAAGATTGTTTTTAAAATGTTTCCAGCAGTTCCAAAACCAACTTAGACTGGGCTTAACCTCATTCCTTCTGGTAGTTAATTCCACTCAGAGACTTCATCCAGTCATGCTTTTTCCTTAGTTACAAGGAGGTTTATTAGTCACCATTAGCTTTGTTGGGTCAAAAGAAACCCTGCTCCAGCTGAGACAATTTCTAAAATACTCAAAAGATTTTTCAGAGAGACTAAGATGAGAGCTTAAATTGCCCTCAAAAACAAGGGAGTAAGTAGTTCTGTAGAACAAGCATACTGTGGTCCCACAAAGATGCCCAGGTTCTGTCTGCTTTGCAGATCATTACTTTGAAAAAAATCTCAAGTAACTCTCAAATTAAGCCCCCCAGACCTAAAAGCAGGTAAAGAAGAAATTAGCTAACAAAGGCAGGAAGAACTGTAGTGAGGAAACATGAGGAATGATGTCTTATCATAAAGCAAGATTGAATCATGATAAATAACTTCCATAAACTATGTTAAATTAAGATAAATGCAATTGTGTGGGCCTCAAGATGTTCCTTTCACATCCTGACTGAAGAGGTTTTCACAATCCTAAATTAAAAGCAAGCAAAGAAAACAAGAGCTTTGCAAGTAAAATACTGGAATTCTTTTCACCTGCTGTCTTAGAAGGACACCCACCACCAGCAGCCAACAGAGACCAGCGCTGCTCTGCCAAACCCCTTCTCAGATAATTATCCACGATATAGCCCACACGTTCAGACCTGGGCACCAGACTTCTGCAAGGGACTGCAAAGCAGCCCAGATAAAATCTGTATCAACCCACTGAGATAGAAATGTCCTCTCACCTCTGACATCTGACCTTGAGCTGGCAGCTGCATCATGCACTTCAGCCCATTACGTGAGTTCAGCCAAGTGGGTCTGGACCACAAAGCTGGTCTAGTGCATCAGGAGAAGACAACAGAGGGAAGGTCAACTGCTGGTCCCTATATCATTCTATACATATAACAAATCACACTGACTAAGGTCTTATTTCAAAGCTAACTGCAGACACAGCTGTACCAGTCTAATGTGACTGCACTCTTGATAATCTGTTGCCACATCCATTGCTGAGCATGTCTTGTGAAAATCTCTTGCTCTGCTTCAGGCTGAAGTCATCATGTTCAGTTAGGATGTAATTAGCTCTCACTGGTGTACTTCTTCTCAGGCAGAAGCTTGGGATGCATGCAGTTTGCATAAAATTTGGAGAGGGGAGTGATTTTTTTTTAAATCGTGTCTAATAGGAGAAGTGCTGTAAAAATGTTGACATTTTCATAGCATTTTTTTCAGATATATCTCAGTGCATTTTACCAACAGCGATCTGCTATAACTGTATCTGCTTCTTCCATAAGTGTATGTTGTCAGAAACCAGTACCCTAGTTCATTGGCTACCCTTGATTCTAAGAGACCGTCTCATTCATAACGTTTACAGAACACAGGAATGGATTTGTTTACCAAAACTTGTCCTTCAAACACTTTTTCAGTCTATTTTTAGAACAGGGGAAAGGCACCATAACCAACCCATAACGTACTGTAGGATGAATTCTGGGGTTGCTTCTTGTGCCCTCCAGAAAGTCTACTTACGTACATGATTGGAAATCAAAAGTGAAATCTGAGTGCAGTGAAGCAGACTTCAGTAGGTGAAATCATGTTAAGAAGCTGATCCTGTCACTTTAATATCTGCAACCAATTTGTCTGGACAAAACGTACTACAGGCATGGAAAATGTAAACTCATACTCAAATCCCACACTTTAAATATAGGACTATATGGCTGTCACATATTGCTAGGACAGTAATGTGAGTTCTGTCTACTTCAGGATCCCAGTGGACTGGATTATGAACTAGTTGTGCCTGGCAAGCAAGGACCCAGAGACAGATGAGTGGTCTCAGCAGTACCACGCAGGTCTGGAAAGCATGTGCAGAGAGATGCTTCTCAAAGACTTGTGTTCAGCTGTAGCAATTCATCACAGCCTCTCTCTTGGAGGTGTGTGTGGACCTTATTCCCGGACAGCAAAAAGCCTTTGCAGTCTGACAATATTAACTCTCTTACCTACCAGGGCTGGGAGAGAAAGGGCAGGTTTCAGTCAGGTGGTGTGTGAATCTGGCATGTCCTAGAGGTATCCAAGACTTCTGCAGGGGACTGGCAGATTTAAACAGATCAAGGCTGGGAACCTCCCAGTGCCTAAATGACTCTTGAAGCTTTTGTTCAGGCACCTGAGCATATAGGACTCTGATCCAGAACCTCATCAAAAGTAACTCCTGGCAAAAATATTTTGTTTGGTAGAAAATTTGAATTCAGACAGTTTTTCCATTTGTCTAATTTTTTTTTAACCTGAATACAGGGTGGATGGGGAGGGATAACTGTCAGTGCCACGTGGAGAGACAGGCTGTGGTATCATCCTGCTGCAGACATCAGAAAATCCAGCCATGAGCAAAAAAGCTTTACCAAACTGAACTTTGTCAGCTTGTCAGTTTAACTTTTCACTCCAAGATTGAAACTACAAAAGAAGGGTTTGATTTTGCACTTGCTATCATTACTCAATGGGCCAGCATTTTCAAGGTAATGAGTAACTGAGCTTCTTCAGTTGTCAGGCCTCCAAATCAACACCTGAACTCCTTCCTAGGGTTTTTCTCGACATGAGCTTTTACTCCTTGACCATGATACAGTTCACAGAGTACAGAGGAATGCTTCATGCTCCGTGAGTTTGAGACCAAAGGGATGCATTCAGACAGCCTGCTATGGCACTCAGGTTCGAAAGGACTATATCAGCTGCCAACAGTCTAAGGCTGCCAGATGCTGGATAATGAAAGAAGTAGACATGACACATAACTTACGCAAATAGATATATGTACTTCAGATCCAGCCTCTATCTCTTTACACGGGGAGCCACTCTAAGGAGCCAGCAGTGCAGAGTAGCTAAGGTTGTCTGCACATATAGTTGTTTCTTCTTGACTGGAGGCACAACTCTGACCATTGCAGTCTTTGCATTGGGACGTCTGCTGATAGCTATGGCAAAATTGGTAGAGTCGCTCCACCTCTCTATGCCTCCCTTGCCCCATCCACGTAACTCATACCTAATCTACTTGGAGCTGCAAATATGAGATGTGATTAATTAAAGAGAGAAAGTATTATAGATGTTCAGACAGAAGGAGCTGAGAGAGTCCGACAGGATCATTATTATTAACACAGAGTCAACATTCATATTCAGTGATGAAAGCCTCTCGGAGGAGTAATGCAAACCTATTGCTGGAATTAACACTCCCGCTCAAATTTGATAGTGCCTTTTATACAGGATTTTCATTTGTATTCACAGAAAAACATAAATAAGTGCTCAAGCTGGCCAATCTATCTCCTCTGTAACTAGCAGCATTCACAGTCACTTTATTGTATGAAATAATGTCTTGGTTTTTCCTCCCTTTATCTTGCTTGTGCCTGACCTTCCATTAAAAGTTGCTTGGAAACTGCTTAGAGAATAGTCAGCGGTGCTTCTTATTGATATCTTCCTTTTGTGATTTCTTTGCTATTCTATCCCTTTTTATTCCTTTCCAGAAGCTTTTTAAGCTAGAATAAGATGAAAAGAAACTAGAGAATCAAAGCCTAATATTTTTAAAAGGAACAGGAAAACCATCCTCCCTATGTACATTGACATGTCAAAGAAGAAATGCTCTTCTAATAAATGCTCCAGCAGATCTTTAACGTGTGTGTTATTATCAAGTGCTTTACACATTCTCTTTAGCAACCTGGTAATTAAAAGCCAGGCCATATAAAGTAGGTTGTGTCCAGAAATACACCTTACAATTGCTGTTGTATAGAAATAGTGGAAAGCGGGCACCAATATGACACCCATTTTACCAGAGGGGCTTTGTAAGGGTGGTTTGAGATGTCTCCTAAAATAAGGGTGGAGAAGAGGTGGCTCAGAGGATTTGCCACTGGGCAGCAGTGATCATGGTGGATAGTGGGAATTTAAGCAGTGGGCCAAGGGAAGGGATTATTCCCTTCTCCTCTGTTCTTGTGAGGCCACAGCTGGAGTTGTCAGGGACCTTCAAGGGATGGGGTCTCCCTGGGGACCAGGAGCAGTGGGAGCCCTTCCAGGGTGGCAGGGCAGGGCCTAGCAGCCAGAGCCATCCCACCACCACAGATAGGACCAGGGCAGCCTGGGGGCAGCTGGGAGCAGCCCCAGTCCCAGGCATCAGGTACCTCCCTGAGGACAAAACAGGATGTCATTCCTGGGGACAGTGTCCCCACAGCACTGTCTGACAGCCTCTGCCCACAGTCTCCAGGAGGATGCTGGTCCTGAGCCCAGCAACACATCTTCAAAGATCAGGGATACTCTCAGACCCTTGGCATCTGTGTCCGGTTTTGCACCTGTCTGCCAGTATAGAATCATATGGTCAGACTGGAACAAGTACAGCAAAGGACTAGCAGAATGGTTACGGGTGTGGAGTATTCAATATAAAAGGAAAAACTGAGAAAGATGTTTTTTTCTGGCCTGGAGAAGACAAAGAAAGAAGGTGAATCTAACAGTACTTTTCTACCAGTGTATCTACAGGGAATTACAGAGATGAAAGAGCCAGAGCTACAAATGAAAGAACAAGAGGAAGAGGTCCCAAGCTACAGTAATAGAAGTGCTGACTGGATATGAGGAAAGCATCTTTTATAAAAAGCACTGAAACATATGTCCATAATAGCTGGTGAATTTCCATCCTTGAAAATTTGGCTTGATAAAGCTGTGAACAAGCAGTTCTAACTTTGAAGTTAGCCCTGTCTCAAGCAGGGGACCAGACTGGATAACCTTTAGCCAATCTACATTTATTCTATGAAGCTATGATTCTACAGTGTCAGAGAAATATATTTACTGTGACGAATTCAGGCACACTTCTGAGTTGATGGTGTCTGGTGGGATGGTTGTCCACATGTATGTTCAGATGGACAAATCTGGAGCATCATTTGAGAAGAAGTGGCCTTATTCCGTAGCTATGTGTCTCACTGTGCTTTGTGTGAGCTTTCATCCTTCAACCTTTGGCCCTATGCTTGCCCAAAATTTCTGTACTGGGACACTAAGATGTCTCCATACAAACATGAAGGTCTAAATAGCCTTTCTCCCACTAACGCTTTGTTTTTATCCACGCTAAACCACATCATTGCCTTAACTGAAGTTGTTAGCACTTCTGACTGTCATGGACAGTAGCATGGTACTGTGTCTGGCTTTATTAAAATACACGGTAAAACTCCATGTTTTGGCTTAACAAGATTTCTGCCCCTGTTCCTAAACTTCCCTATATAAATAATATAGGTTGACTACAAAGAAAAGCCCAACAAAACATCTAAGTTTTATAAATAAAGAGGAAGCACATATTCTTGAAGCTGTGTTACAGTTTTCTCAGTGAAAAGTAATGGCAATTTAACCGTGGTGAGTATCATTTCAAGGTGTATTCTTCAAAACCATGGCACCTTAAAATGTTATTTATCATGTCCATATTTCATCACTTCTGGTTTTAATCCATAAATCAAGTCATTTTAAAGGAGAAAGTGCCAAGTATGGCATATTTGTAGACAAGACTAATTTTTTCACACACTTGCATTTCTTGGAACTGCAGAAGTTGCTTTCTTCAAGGTGCATGATAAGGATACACTTTTTAATAGGATTTAGCATGTAGAAATAAGACAGTAAATTTTACCAGCATGTAGAAATAAGACAGTAAATTTTACCAGCATGCAGTTCTTCTGTGAAGGAGTCTGCAAATACCACTTTAATCAATGTAGAACTGATGTCCTTAGATAATTTTTTGGTTTCTTTTTCTCCAGTTTAACTGACTGAATCCTTCCTTAAGTGTTTTTGAGCATGGTACTTTGCTGATCACAGTCTGATCAGCTTGCAAGCAAAGGTCACATCAATTCACAGATGTCAACATGTAGGTCTTATTTGCTTCGATCCAGAAATTCCAGGAAATTATCACATGGAGTTCTTTGCGTGCCCTTCCAGTGCATTGTCTTTCAGGCTAATATTTAAGATAGTGGTTGGGGTCAAATCTACATATATTAAACTGTTTATTTCCCTGGCCCTTTGTTTCTCCAGCCCCTTGACCCTGAGAAAATTATGTTTTATTTTCTAAGTTGCTCCAGTTTTGCTCTCTTTTATTTTCCTCAGGTTTCCCTATAGCTGGCTGGGTTACCTCATAATGATTTTAATAAATGATCACATTGCTGGCAAAATTTCTTATCAAAACCACAGCCAGACTCTGACTTGAGCCTGAAGGCAGATTTCTGCTCACAACGGATTGCAGTGATATTCTTCTGAAAAAACTGTCAGTAGCACTTTATTGTTTTTATGTGTTTGCATAATATCCTTTCACACTTATAATACCTTGAGGTATTATATTTTGGATATATATCCTCTGAAAGAGGAACATATGAATCCTAGATCAACTTCTCTGTACACTATTGGCAGTAAATTTCGTGATCACCTTTTTTTCAGTGAAAACAAAGAAAAGGTCTATTACAAGTTAAGAGTGCTGACTGTTATGAGGCCTGCAGACTTTCAGATTTGTCTTAGTCTGAAACAAATTTCGTTTTATTTTTACCGCCTTATATACTTATTTTAAGTAGTTTCTAAGTACTTCCCACCTGGTGCACCACAGTGGCTACGCTCAGGTCACTACAGAGACACAGAGATGCCCTGCATCTGGCAGGACAAACAACTGGCATGAAGGAACAGGACCTGTGTCAGTAGAAGCCATCGACTGTCTCCCTTCTGGGGCAAAGCCTAACAAGAAAACACTGGAAAAATTTACACGGCTGGGCAGGTTTTTCTCCACAGGGCATGGGGCTTGCATGCCACCATGTAGTCACCTCTTCCCTGTCCTCCTTTCTCCAGACCACAGCTAAACCACCTTCCCCGCTCCTTTTCACCCAGGTGCCTTTGCTACGTGCAGCCTCAGCTCTGCGTTGTCCATCAGGGCAGCTGCTGCCTGTGCTGTTGTGCTCCACATGGCAGGTTTTGTTCAGCAGCTGCATGGTTTGTTTCTCCCCAGCCCTGGGTGTCAACCCCTATAGCATTTCCTCTGCCCTTTCTACTTGCCATTACACTTCATCAGGACTGTCCCACTGTCATTGTCACAAGCATAGCTTCAGAGCCTTTCTGTGGACATAGCCCCTGGCATGTGTGCAGCAGCGGCCGCAGCTGAGCCTCACTGTCATTTGGGTTGTTCCTTGACTTGCTCATGCATTAGCTCACATGTCCCAGGGAGAGCTGGGAGCACATTTGGCTTGGGTTGGCACCTGGCATTTTGGTGCGTTCTTTGATGTCAGAGCATGAGAGACTGAGGAGCAGCCAGTAGTGGTCTCAATCCACCTTCATTTAAGGACCTTCTGTTTGCCATACACTGAAGCCAAAGTAACCTATTGCTCTTTGGGACCCATATCCTATAATGCACTGAATTTCTGGCTTGCAGATGCATGTCCCTGTGGGAACTGGAGATGTGTTTCAGGCCAGGTCCAGTTCAGATCCAGGCTTGTTCCTGCTGGCTAGCTCCACAGAAGGCTCATCAACATGGGGTAACAAGCTCTGTCCTCCAGGCCTTTTTTTCTTGGCTTGTACAAGGTTCTTTGAACTCCAAATTTAGGTATCTCTCCTAATTAATGATCATTTCACACTGTCTTCAAAAGCCATTGCATTTTGATTAGCCAGCAAATAAATATGGCTTCATTTTCTCCTCCAGGCACATATTTTCTCTGTCTCCTTAGCAGATAATTGAGTAGGCGAATAATAGCGTATGCACTTTAACAGTCTGCGCAGGAAAGGCAATACCAGCCTGGTCACCAAGAGAACTTTGCTGAAATAAAGCACTTAGCAAATTTGAGCCCTCAAAGGGAGAGAGAGGCTGCATTAGTGCACCCCGTTACATGGAGCCCTGATGGCTCCTGTGCAGGTGGTGCCTTGAAAGCACAGCACGCAGCCCTTCTTTGCCATAGATGCTTTGGCTCGCTCCCCCACCCCCACCTCATTGTGGAGCTATTATAACAGGGAAACAAACATGTTCTTGTTTCTCCTCAGCCAAACGTGGAAATAATCACCTTTGGAGCTGCCTAGGTCAACTCCACTGAAGTTGACGAGGTGGCTCTATCACAACTTAAAGATGAAAATCCATGAAACAATGAGATGCCCTTCCTTTTATTTGTTATCACTCCTAAATTGTTGCACGTTTCAACAGCACTTCAGGGCAAAAACAAGGGCAGAAGTCCCCTAAATGTTTTGCTATTCTCAGAACAGTGGTTAGGCAATGCATGTGGGGAAACAGTGAATGAATATGCCAGCCTTCTCACTGCATAAACCAGGTAAAACACAGCATGCAAAATCAAATAAGCAATTCAATTTGTCCTGTAATGAAGACATGGAGAACAGGGAGTGCTGGATACCCTCCAGATCATTTTGGTACATGTTATTTGCCCTTATTAATATATTGCTAGGATAGAAAACTTACTGCTATGCTTTCCGGTGAGTTGCTAAGTTCAGAGGAACAAGACGAAAGAAGTAAATCTTTCAGTAAGTGCTGCTTTTGAATTCTCTTGGCCTTGGAATGTGTTAAGGCATTGTATGTATCAAGTGTAAACAGATCCACCTACATATAACCAAATTAATATCAAGAGGTGCTGAACTTGCTTCCACAGCACTTAAGGCAGCCCTTCAGCCTTTATAGGGAAGAAAGGTGTCTTTATCACTAGCTTCAGAGAAGACCTGAATACCAAACTCCTTGAAAACAACAAAGCCTGTGCAGCAATTCAACAAGCAAAAATATTTTTAAACATATTCTGGAATCCTTTTTATTGTTCAGTTCTGTTTGTTGGATTGTAATAAAAAAACGCCTCAAGTTTACATGGGAGGTCAATGACTGGGAGATGCTTTGTTGCCTGTGACAGTTGTGCATCTCTTCAAATATATTAAAATACCAGAAGCAAAATGCTGTGGCACATCTCTTTGGGAAGCTTAATGATCTTGTATTATTTCCATGAACAGGTCCCACATCACTATGAGTCTACTGTCTTGCTCAAGAACATGACTGAATGCCTGACATTCTTTTCCTATGGCCAGGAGGAGGACTGTTGACAGGTTCCAGGACAAGACATAAATCTGCCTCTTGTCACCATAAAATGATACGTCGCATCTGGTAACACTGAATCTAAGGAGGAAATTACAGAGGAAGTTACCAAAAACAATTATTTAAGTTAAAGTTAAGTTAAAATATTTGAATGCAAAAAAAATTTTTAAAATAAAGTTTGCATATGTGTATCCTGATGGATCAAGGTGCTAGGGTCTACATTGTGACTACTAGGAATAGTGCCAGAAGAGATCTTGAAAGGTGATGTAGCCCCAGGGTAGAGAATAAAGTCAATTATATTTGCTTTCATACAACCAAGACAATTGACATTTTATATGTAGAATACAAACTTAGCTTTTCCCACATGCAAATATATAAATTACCAGATTATATTTACAGATATTTTGAGTACATTCCCTCACTTTTTGCCTTATGCAGACATGCTGGCTTTTCCCACAGAACAAAGCATTGGTACAGAATCATGAATAAAGCAACAGTGAAGCAGCATTTTGTAACATGTGTAAAAGCCCCACAAATGAGATTAAGAAACTCAAGCTACAGAAGTTTTATTCTGCCTCATGGCAGCTGCATAACCTCCTCCTCACCTCCTAAAATGTGCTCATTCATCAATAGCCATCAGAAGACATGGCTACTTGACACCCACCAGCACATCATGGGCACAATCATGAAAATCTTCCATTCTCACAGACTCCTGTTTATACATATGTGGTCACAGAAACCAATTCTCATGTATTTCTCTCTTCTGAGCAGGGATCCTACAACATAAACTCTTTCTCTGCTCTGGCAAAGTACAAAAGAAGTTAGTAATTGTGGTCTTTCAAGGTGTTGGTATTTGAAGTGTAAAATTGAACTGGCATCATTGGTGTTCTTTCTACGTCTTTTTTTTTTCCCTCAAAAACATTTGACTGTATAATGAAATTGGAGGATGTCTTTAACCTTCTTTTGCAAATTTTAGCTCAGAAGCTTTCATATGATGACACAGCCAAGAAAATACATAAGATTCTAATTAAACAAAATGTTTACCTCCTAGTATTACTATCTGACTTGAAATCTTAAATGCTTTGTTGGCTAAACATGGAAATGCTGCAAGTTATTCACAGGCTGAAGCAAGGCCAAAATGCTGCTGTTGTTTGGCCCAGATCCTACCAAGGGATTTTTTTTTGTTTCTCAGGCTACTTTAGGCACACAGCTTGCCCCACATAAATCAAGTCAAGTAACCCTAAAACTGACCAGGGAGAGGAAAAGGTAAAAAGTAGAAAGGATCTCGAGTGACAGAAACTTTAGTCAAGACCTTTCTTGACACAGTAGTTATAGCTGAAAAGTAGTTTTGTTTTCTACACAAGTAGGTGTCGTCTTCTCATCTTCATGAAATAAATGTAATCAGGCTCAGAACCTTGGATTATCATCCCTCCAGGAGAAAGGCAGGCTACCTTTTGTTTTGTGTTCAGCACTAATTACATCGCCAACAACAGAAATTCAAACATAACCACACTCTGCATGCAATAAAGAATAGCTAGGAAAGTTTTCAGCAGGCAAACCATGTTTTCGTGCAGTAAACTCACCATGATCCCCACAGATGACGCTTTTCTGATGTATAATTAATTCAATAGCACAAGTTGCACGATACCAAATGGTCCTGTGTTTTCACATGGCATTGCTTTTATTTACATGTCCATAACATTACAGGTTCGAGGAGCTGAGATTGAGACAGGGGCATCATGCCTGGTCACTGACTGTCAAAGTTGATGAGGAGTCGCAGGGAAGGGAAAGGGAGGCTCTGGAAAATTAAATTACTTCTTCAAGGACAAGCAGGTCTCTGGAAGCGCAGGTGCACAATAGAACAAGAATAAAATTAGCAGTCACATGACGTCTTGTAAAACTCTAAAAGTGTGAATCAATACCAACTTTCTGAGATAAGTATAATACTAGACCATCAGGGTTTTGATAATATTGAGTAACTTAAAGGTCCCATTTTCCACTGATTTCAGAACATGTTGGCTCAGATCAACAGTTCTGTTTAAAGACAAAAAGAACAATTATTAGCACTTTGATCCCCATGTTTTTTCTGAATCTTTTGATCTCGCCTGCAGAAATACCATAACCCCTGCTTTCTCCAACAACTGGCATAAATATTTCCCTGAAACAATTACTCCAATGGATCATTCCTTATTTCTGTATTACTGCTGATCTGACAAAGACAGCTGTAGGCGCTAGTAGATCAGTATGACAAGGACCATCTTATTTTCCCCAAGGCACTCTCAGCCAGACCTTTAACTGACATACCCAACACATTAGTTCACCAAAGACCAGGGAAGTTCTTGTGCTGTTGCCACTGGGGTGACCCTTTGCTTTGATTTAAAGTACTTGCTACTGTCATTCATGGATGTCCAATGGCATAATTTCCTCAAGATTTGGAAAGATGCGAGGTGACATTTTCCCAAAGTTTATTAACAATATTTGGTTTGTGAATGCTTTCCATTAGGAGAAGAAAAGAAGAAAGGAAAACAATGACATGGCAAGAAGCACTTTCTTTGCTGAAGAGTTATCTGTACTTATTACTAACTAGCACAGAGCTCTTTCCCATTTGTTTTTCCCTCGTCTTGTCATGCCTTAGCCCCTGTTGAGCTCTCCTGCAGCCCCATCATTTCCCCTCCCCACTGTGGGGCTGTGCTCCAGCCCCTGACGGGGTGCTCTGTCCTTGTCCTCTGCCTGCCCCGTGAGCCAGGAGCAGCTGTTGGGCCTCTGAACATCTCCTTACAGGCCACAGCCACCCTGGCCAGGGGCCAAGGGCTGCTGTCACCACCAGGCCCAGAGGACAGGAGACACACTCTCTGCTCGGTGTGTGCCCAGCACTGTGCTAGCTCGGAGGGGGGATGCAGCAGCGGCAGGAGCTGGGTCCCCACTCTGTTGGCAGTGGAGCAGTCTTCCCCAGAGGTGCTTGTCCTGCTTCATTTCTATTCTCGATCCCTTTGCTGACATGGGTCACTTCAAGGGCCCTGAGCCACGGCTGCTTCCTTTTTTTTTGGTTTGTTTTCCTGCAAATAATTGCGACATCAAATTGTTCTTTTCTTGAAAGACACGGCCAGACATGGGCTTTTGCATCACTGAAGGCTCGATAAGGTAAATGACCTAAAGTTCAATATGTAATTCCAAGACCTGACTTTTCAAATCTATATGCAGACGCCTTTTGTGCATATATAGTCCTGTAACTGTCGAACCCTACTAGGGACCTCCTCCAGTGGCATCTCTAAAGTTAGTTCATGGAACTCCTTCACATCCAAAGAAAATTCAGACTAGAGAAGTGACAAGCCCTACCTAGCCTTTTCTTGAAACAGTAAGAGATCTTAGAAGAGAGCTGGAACTGGACAGAACAAATTAGATTTTCAGCTTTTAGGGTGAGTTTCAGCTTCTCATACTTTTATTTTCCTTACCAAAACAGGAGCATGGATCCTTTGTTCTCATCAGGTTCAAACTCCAAATCCTTGTTGCAGAACAAAAATTTTCCACTGTTTTCAGCAGGAAATCACTTGGATATATTTTCTTCAAGATTCAGGTATCTTCCTGCACCTGTTGATGCTACCACCTAAAGAAAACCTTTTTGGGGTTTGTGTGTGTGTATGTATGTCCTGTATCATGGAAACTGAGCATTATGAAACTACAGTTTTGTCTGGATTGTCCCATCTATCTATAAAATATCACCAGATCCAGGAATTAGGTGATAGATGTTTTTAAGGCAGAAGACTTCAAACTATTAATATATATGTCCATACTTTCATTGCTGTTGTTGCTGCTGCCAGCTGGAGAAAGGGAGTTTATGTCCTCAATGCTGGCTGTTGCTACCAGGGCTGGGAGAGGAAGAGGAAAAGGACTTGGAGAATACCTGAAAGGACCTCAAGGAACATGCATACCAAGCGACTTCCCAAAGTACACAGTGCAGCACTACCAGTAGCACTCCAACTCCAATAGATGCTTATGCATTTATTTTGAGATACAGTATGGGAAGTACTGAATGGGACTGGGACCTTATCACTAAAGTGTTCGGTCTGTATTGCAGAAAAACTGGGCAATAACTGCTCCAAGTCACTACCTCTTGTCATTCTGATTAATAGTTACTTCACTGTGATATGTTTTTAAGCCAAGAGAGTTTTTCATCATTGTGGTGACAGTGTGCTTATGAACTGCACAATACAAAACTGGATTGGGAAATCTCTGCAAGAATTACCCTGATTTGGCTGAAGGTCACAGATTTTTTTTTTCTGAGGAGAAGATACCACCCTCTAGAAGGTAAAATATCATACATACCAGATCCAGGGTGAAAACCCCAGACCATACAATGTGCTTGGGAAGATAAATCACATGCAGGAATTGAAGCAGTTGACGTTACAAAACTTAGAGCAAATTATCTTTGGGGTGTCACTCATCTACCTCCAATCAGCCAATATGAGACCTAATTTATGGCCTCCTGCAAAAAAAGCCCAAACAAAACAAAACAAAAGATGTCACCTCATTACTTGACAAAGCAAATACTTTCATTTTGCAGCCTGCTCATCAGTTCCAGCTCAGTATTTTCCTTGAAAATCAATATTCATAATATTCAGAAGTGCAGCTGTAAGGAAATACAATTTATTTTCATATGAATCTAAAATGAAAAGAAAGCAAGGTGGTGCATGCTTACAGGCAACTCTGATTAGCACCCTTCTGCAGTCTTCTCTTACTGGTGAATGGGCTAAAACATCAACGATACATCCTATTGAGTCATCAAAAGGAACATGAAAGATATCCACTAGCTGGAAGAAAGAAAGCAGTCTCTGTTAAAATACACCTCATGGATCATTCAAAAAAATCAGGATTCCATTTTGCTGCAGTTTCGTCCTCCAGCTAAGGATCCCACGCCAACAGGGTAACAGATTTTTCTTGTGCCTTTGCAGGCAGCATACAGGTGGGTTGAAAAGGATGCCTGATCAATCTCTGCTCTGTTCAGTGCTTGTATTGCTTTTCCATGACACGACTTCACGGTGTACACCCGCAGTTATGGATTCTGAGAGAGGCCCGTGGTGCTGTGATACAGCAGGTGCTGTTCCCCAGACCTATGGCACTACTGGGAATGGATCCTGTGACAGAGAGGGACAACACACATCTGGGGAAGGAGTGGACAGATTAGGGAAGTGGGGTGTTGCAGCTTGTCTGACTTGTCTAACACATTCCCTGCAGATGCACATTACCTGCATGGTGATGGGGGTCAGTGCAAGGTAGACTGAGCAGCTGGGTTTGGGGCAAAGAGAAACACCTAAGTGTTTTGCTGAGTTCAAGCTGTAGGACTGTGTCAGGCTGTGGAGCGCACGTATGCTGGCTGAGTGTCTGCAACACATGGTGGAAGGAGGAAAACACATCACTGAATTAGTGCTCAGGTCAGTTATATGCCAGGTCTGTAACTGAGGAGCTGGGAGGTGGCAAAGGGTAGTGACGACTGTGCACAGGATTGCCCATTCAGCGTGGAGAACCTTGCTCCCCGCTCCTCATCCCATCCCTGCTGGTCCAGTTCATCCCAGGCATGCAAGGGCAGAGGTGCTGCACAAAACCCCCATCAGCCCTGCTTGGTTCCTCCACCTTTCCCCCACGGGGGCAAACCCCTACCTGGGGGCCAGCCCTGGCTCTCATCAAGCACAGCCACATGCCTGCTGGCACCAACACACCCAGAGTTTCCACCACGCCATCCTGGGCGCTGCCCGGGGCCTGCGGCGTGGCTGGCCCCCTGCTGCTGCGGCTCGCTGCCTGCTGCTCAGCTGTCCCACGCAGCAGCCCCGGGGCTTGGGTTACAGGACAGTTTCTAACTTTGTGCCTGTCCCAAGGCATCAAGGCAGAGGCACATGATTTGTAATTTATGAGGACACCCATAGAGCTGTCACTTTCAAGGCAGGTGTTGAGAAACTGGCAAGCGGCCCGAGCAAAGAAAAAGACTGACCTCACCCTGAAATAATGGTGGCCAACATGGTCACAGGACAGAGAGCATTGACATAAGCGGGCTTTAAAAATAACTAGGTCATCCTGCTAGACTAGCTCACTGTCTTATACAAAGAAGCCATGAGGTACCAATTTATAGTAAAAGTCAGAGCGTAAACAGCTATTCAAGGGGTTGACAAACGTGTAGTGTTTTGAGTCATCATTTTATTTAGCTTTTTAAATTCTCCTCCCCAAATCAAATTTTAAGTCACACCACTAGACATAGCATCAGAATAAGAAGAGAGCTTTCAATGTCCATGCACGGTGGTGGCACCAGACGCTGAGTGGCTGTGACTGCAGAGTGGTCACTAGTCTGCGTCATGGCTGCAGCCACCTCACTTCGAACCTGAGTCACGGCAAAAACCTGAAATGGCTGTTGGACTGGATGATTGATGTAGGTCTCTAGGTGTCTTCCAGCTGAAATGTCTGAAAATGAAGCAAAAGCTGTAAACATATAAACATTTTGTTGCAGAGGAAAGCTGCTGAATATGTGTTAGTAGAACCTGGCCTCAGGAAAAAAAGGAAAGGAAATCCAGAGAGGAAATGAATATTTCTCTTCCTAATCCAAACTTTGGAAAAAATCTTAAAGCAGACTGTTCTCCATTCAGGTCTGAGACAGGGCTGAGTGCTTTCAAACAAATGCTGGTTTACAGAACACACTTCACATCCTGTAAGATCAGGACATTTTGCTGCAATTCACAAGAGCAGAGAAACAGGATTTGGTTTAGCCAGAAATCTCACATAGTTTAAATAGCTACTAGGGGCCAATAGTGACTTAATTTTCGACATCCACATCCATAACACACCTATTCCTGGATTTATGGCACCCATTTAATTCCGCACACAGTTAAAGAGCACTTACTGCTCCTCCTGCCCTCTCCAGCTTGTTCTGTCATTTTGGAGAGAAAAAGGGTGATTTTCCTATAGAAATCTCTTTAAAAGTAACTCTTTCATACCACCTGAATGGTCTGAAGGGAAAGGACAAGAAGAGGGACTAGATAATGGCTACTGCAGCTCTATGCGTATACAGACACTGCATGCCCAGTAACACGAGAATTAAATTCATATGTCGGTTAACACTATTGGTTTTGTCAACAGTGTAAGTTTACAGCAAATTCTTCTTGGTTTTTGTTTCCTAAAGGAAAGCTACCCCTCAGCAGGGTGTACGGCACCCTTGCATTTAGCCAAACAGTTTTTCTCAGCCAGGAAAACAGAAACAAATTATATCGACATGGAAAACACTTGCTTTTGCTTTGACCAAGCATGCCTTTGGGTCAGCTGTTAATATTTTGTCACATGGTGACCGTTCCTCATCTGAGCAACTACTGAACTACCATAAAAAGTCCAGTATCACTGGCATTATGTTGTTTGTCAAGCTTGTAAAGCCGTTACCTAAATCAAGACATCAAGTTACCAGAGGTCAATAGATTGCTATTTCGTGCTTGATTATTTCTATACTCTCTCTAAAAAGTACTTGCTAATTTCCAGTTTCTCAGCTAACCTGTAATGATATAAAATGTCTTGTTCCAGTAAGGCATCTATGCTGCTGTTTCTGTTGTTCAGGTTTAGCATTCTCGGCTTATCACCCCAGGAAAGAGCAACACAGTGTCCCATGTACTGTGTTCAACTTACATCTAATTTTTCCATTACAACTTGCATCATGAGTGTAACTCCTACCTTTGCAGTTGTGGAAGAATTCAGTAGCTCAGTCCTGGAGATGTCAAAGTGAATAGCAAAAACAGTTAAAATAAAACAGGAGAATGACAATGAGTATGCATTTTAATGTTTTGCTTTTGTTTTAATAAACAAAACAAACAAACAACAAACAACAGTTTCTGGGACGCATTTTGTAAGACAGATTGAAAAAGGGGCTGTAAGCAGTTTGCAGCACTTTGTGATGCTTTGTAATTGACAGGCCAATTAAAGAAGAAATATCCTCAACAAAGCAGATTCTGTGAGCCCAAACATCTTATCAAAGTGACAGGCCGCCTAATTAGCTTCAAATGGAATTAGGAGCTCGGTCCCTGCTTCTTTTCCAGTAGTATGTCCATCCTAATTACCCATATCCTATTTCATTCACTTTGACTGTAAACACCTTTCCAATACAATAGATGCCTTCTTAATCAGTGTCCTACAGACTGGGTTTGAGAAAGCCACGGTGCCCGTGAAGTTGTCCTAAATTGATGCAACCCTCTTCGGTGTTTTCTCTACTACAACATAGCTGAGAATTATATTGATGAGCTGAATGACTGTAATTTCTGGATAGGTAACTAGGAAAAATTGACCCTGGAAAAATGGCATTCCCAGGCTTGTCAAAGAGCTATTATAGGCTGCCACAGAGCAACAGTAGAGTCTACAAGGTGATGTGAATGGTTCATAGAATCACAGAACATCCTGAGTTTGAAGGGAGCCACAAGGATCATTGAGTCCAACTCCTGTCCCTGTATAGGACAAACCCAAAATTCACATCATGTGTCTGAGGGCATTGTCCAATTGCTTCCTGAATACTGACAGGCTTGGAGCCGTGACTGCCCCCCTGGGGACCCTGTTCCAGTGCTCCACCACCATCTGAGTGAAGAACCTTTTCCTAAAGTCCAACCTAAACCTCCCCTGGCACATCTTCGTGCCATTCCCTTGGGTTCTGTCATTGATCACCAGAGAGAAGAGATCAGTCCCTGCCCCTCTTCCTCCCATTGTGAGGAAGTTGTAGCCTCCATGAGGTCTCCCCTCAGTCTCCTCCAGACTGAACAAACCAGGTGACTTTAGCCGCTCCTCATATGGCTACTGCTCTAAACCCTTCACCAACTTTGTGGCCCTTTTCTGGACACTCTCCAGTAGCTTAATATTTTTTTTATCCTGTGGCACCCAGAACTGCACACAGGGCTCCAGGTGAGGCCGCACCAGTGCGGAGCAGAGCGGGACAATCACCTTCCTCCCCGAGCTGGCAATGCTGTGCTGGATGCACCCAGGACACGGGTGGCCCTTTTGGCTGTCAGGGCACTGTTGGCTCATGTCCAACTTGCTGTCGACCAGAACCCACAGATCCCTCTCCACGGAGCTGCTCTCCAGCATCTTGCTCCACAGTCTGTATGTACAGCCAGGGTTGCTGTGTCCCAGGTGCAAAATCTGGCACTTGCCCTTGTTAAACTAAAAATGGTTGGTGATTGTCCATTTCTTTAATTTATCTAGGTAAACACAATTATTAAATTGTAATATTTAATTTACAGCTGGATGTGTAGCTTTCCCCTGTATGTGCAACTAATAGACCTTATATCCTTAAGTAAAGGAGAAGGAAAAGTGTCTTTGACTTTCTCTAAACTTGTGCTGCTAAATTACTTAGCAAAAGGTGAATCGAGCTACTTAGAATTTTGCAAATAGGGAAAACTTGACAAGATCATATTAGCAAAAATGTACAAGGAAGGAGTCAGTTAACTCATTCTCACAACACTGATCCTTACCCAGGAAAACGAGCCACAGATATCTCTTGGGACACTGGGCACACAGTCTCTCCAGGCACAGCTCTGCAGTTACCTGGTGAGCTGTTAAGTAGAGCAGAACTGAACTCAGTGCTTCCAGTACTCAGTGAGCCCTTCTTTGTCCCATGTCTATGGAGAGTGGTGGCAGGGCTACAAAACTTGGTTTATACTGCTTTTGTAAGCAGACAAAAACAAGTTCTGGGCAAATTCACTAAAAAGCATAGAAATAATAGCTAATTTTTGCTAAAGCTTATCACAGTTATGAGTCAACTGTAAACCATCCAGGCAGGTGAGAGCATCATGTTGGAGTTTTGTACCAGACTAGCTAAACATAAATAATCTCCAAACAACAGCCAGAGTTGCTAGGAAGCTACTTGAAGCTTTACAGTTATCCTCATTATGTTACAGGTTAAATAGGTTACATGTTTGAAGGTAACCTACCAGCAGACATCTTGATTAGGTATTTCTAGACTGACATCACCCACACATTTCATTTCTTGATAATTAATTCTATGCAGCACGAGAATTGTTGCAGCCATACAAAAGCTTTCATTATGATCCTGACTCTCTTGTTAAGATTGCACTAAATTTTGCATGAAAACAGGGGTTCCACCTCTTTGCATTTTTAGCAATAATATACATTGGCTGCTCAAAGAACAAGAGCTTTAATTTTGGAAAGGCACAATATTTTCAAGCAAGGATGCTCACAGAAGATCTTGTTTGCTGGAAACACTCGTGTAATTTAAAGACTATGCCAGGCAGAAAAGCATCTGAATTATTTTACAGCTATATGCCATTTTTGAACTATATGCTGATATAACATTTATACACTGTGAGTAGGATGATTAAAGCTTGTTGTACAAAAGTGAAAACATACAGTAGTCTATGCTTATTCTCCTCTTCCATGTCTAATTGGCTGAACATGTTGGTGGAAAGATGAGCACAGTACTGCTTCTGATTTAAAGGAAATGCTCCTTTTTGTTCTTAAACATCTTTCCTTGCTATAAATGCAGTCAATGAAACAGTAACACTGTTTTTGAACACGGTGCAGGTTATAAGTGTTCTCCTTGGCACCACAGCTACAAATGCCTCCAACTGCTCCAGCACAGCCTGCAGTGCCCTCAATTTGCACTTAAGACTTCCCAGTACACCCAGTTCCCTGCTTGCTCTTGTTGCCACTGAAGCAGCTTAGCCACCAGGGAATAGTCTTATGGAAGTGCCCTAATCCTTATTCTCTTCCCTAATCCTTGCAATCAGGGATATTTCCAGCTCAGGTATTATTAGAAGGATGCAACGTAAATATCAAAGGTGCTGTACACCAAACTAGGTCCAGAAGACTTTCTCACTACCATGCCACCCATCTTCCAGCCAGCTGAGTGGCCAAGAAAATAATAAATCTGATCCATGCAAAGTAGTTGGCCTGGGATGCCTCACTGCCCAGAGGCAAGCACGGAATCCAATTGACTAAATCCTTATGGCATCCCAGAAGACTGCCCTTCTCCTTAGTCTTCACTCAGCAATGTCTGTGGGTCTCTATGACTGCATCAATGGACCATCTTTTTTTCCCCACTCCTTCTCCTTTCCTTCCACAACTCCGAAGTCAAAAGATTTATTTTTGCCAGCCAGGTGAATTCCTTTGTCCTGTCTACTTTCTGAGGCTGCTTTGTCCTTTTCAGCATATTCAGGGTCCTCTGTGTCCAGAACCACAAGGTACTCAGTAACCTCAGTTAGGCTCACACTGTTGCAGTCGGTGCTCATACTGAGCTTGACACAAAGTTAGTCTGGTACTAGCAAAGTAATGAAGCATATCTCCAATTATTAAAAGTGGCTGATTACACCGGTCTCAAAATTTAAATTCTGACCAGAAAGAACAGACAGAAGTGTCTCTACTTAATTTCCCCTATACATAAAGTGTTCAGATGTTCATAGTTCAGATGTTCATAGATGTTCAGATGTTCAAAGTGTTCAGATGGTGCAGTGTTCAGTGTCCAGTATATAAACAGTTCAGAATTAGACTCAGAAATCCGCAGTGTATGCTCATCTGCAGATATTTGCCTTTGTTAAAATATTGACTCTTCCATCGTCTACAATAATCTGTGCTGTCCTTCCACAGAAAGGTCTACCCAAAATACTGTTATTCTGTTAACACCTGCTATGTCCCTAAGGATTGTGTAAGGGTAAAGTGTTACCAATTCTAATGCAACAAGCTTTTATTATTAATGCTCATTTCATTAAGGAACGATAAAAAAAAAGTTGTTTTGTTTTCTGTGAGAATCAAATCACAGTCAGAGACCCATTCACTGCATTGGGTAGAAAAAAGAAACAACATGCTAGTTCAGAAATCCGACAGCCTAAAGCCCTGCTAGAAATACTTTCTCTATTTGGAAAGAAGATTTATTGGATTTCAAGAAATACCTTTAGAAAGAAATCACTGTAGTACTGCTATTATTTGTAAATATCTGAACCAATTTAAAGAAAAGAACCCAACATCTCTGGGAAGTAAGGCCTGGGAGGACAAAGTGGAAAGGGTATCTCTCAGTGGAGATCTTGTAGGCTCACATTTCACAACCCTGTCTGTCCCCATTAGTTCCAGTTGCTAGAGGTTTTGAATGGACTTCCCATTATATGTTACATTTAACTCCCTCCCACACCTTTTATACAACTCTGCTCCTCAGAGGACAACTTGGTCTGAAGCAAATATGACTTGCATACAAGATTGTGTTTTGATATAGCCACATAAAAGATTTTTGCATGCTACAATGAGAAGAAAAGTGGTAAAGATCTCACAAACTAAGACTGTCCATAAGCTAAACACACGAAGATGTCAATGGAATTTCATTTGGGAAATTAATATGAGAGCTTTTGGAAACGGGAACATGCTATAGGTGTGAGATAACATACCTTGGAGTTACTTATTGTTTCTTTAAAGTAAAGTATAAGTGGCCTTTTTATTTGCTGAAATACATTTTAAACATTCAGAGCACACAGCTGCAAGCTCCCTGACTCTGTGTTCTAAAATCTTAATTACTAGAAGCATTTAGGTCCCTACCTGTTCAAGAAAGCCCTTCCTTAAGTGCAGATGAATATACAGATATTTAAGCATGTGTTTAGGTCTCTTTCTCAATTACAATTCAGCTTTTTAAATCTGCAAACATTGTTCTTTAAAGTTCATTTTGTGCAGAAGTAGTTAACTGTCATCACTTCTTGTGACCTAATGAGTAGAAAAGTCAGGGTTTAGTTTGGTTAAGACAAGAAAGTAGGCCAAAGCTGTTGACAACAGCCAGGTTGGCACGGTCTGGCAGGGAATGGACTGTTCTGGTCTCAGCATTTCTCTGCAAGACCTTCACCTGTAAATCCTGGGTGTGAGCGGGGCCGTCCGCTGCAGCAGGCAGCACTTGCTGCCTCTCATGGCTACAGCCCAGCAGGGAGAACGAGTTGGTGGTCTCAAACCAGGCAGTTGTGCATGGCAAAAATCCCCAGCATTAATCCATACCCTTGATGGCAGAAGTCATGGCAGAAAGAACCAGCACCAAAGTAAGAAGAGAAATATGCCAGCCAGTACAGGACCCCACTTTCCTCTAAACAGGCTAGGGAGGCATGAAGGGAAAAGCCTCTGGAGCAAGTCATACAAACAAGTCAGTGTGGTAGGAATCAGCGATGGTGTCCAGGCTGTATCTTTTAGACACACAGTGCCCAAAGAAAACCCAAGACACTTTTCTAGATGAAGTAATATTTTGCACAAAGAAAGAAACAGAACACAGCACACTATACAGGCAATCTGCAGATATCAAACAATCCCTAAGTAATGCTGAGATACAGCTGCAAAAAAACCCAACAACAACAACAACAAACAAACAAATCCCACCAAAAAAAATGAAAACAAACAAACAAAAAACCCCAACAAAACAAAAAGACCCCAAGCCAGACCAATCCAAAACAAAAAACCCCGTGGTCCTGTATTCCTGTGGGACAATTGTGGGACAAATGGGGAGCTAGCAACTTGATAACTTGCTCCTACATCACCTAATTAATCTTCATCACAAGTTAAGGCAAATGTTCAGGACCACTAACTCTCACCACCACTGAAGTCTTGTCACTGAAACCACATGCACTGCCAAAGTCTAATTCACAGTCGATTTTTCTTTAATTCACCAGATGGCAAAGATATGGAAGAAAGAAGAAACAGCAAATTTTCCTTCCCCACCATTATGGAAAACTGGTCAAAGGAACAGAATATTTATGGCAGATTGTGTGGGGACAATCAAAAGATGGAAAACATGAGCTATTAGATAACCCTCCAGCTCCTCTCATCTGGCAGAAGCGCGTGTTACCACATCGTCTCATGCACATTCCCAGCCACCGCTAATTCATTACTTGCAGACCTGCCCCCTTTCCCTAAAAATGACAGATGCCAGTGCTCTAACACGGGTCTGCCCAGATGCGTCCCCCCACCGCCCCAGCCTGTGCCTGGCCAGCCCTGCGGGAGGCTGGCCGGCATGGTGAGTTAAGCCTAAGATTCTCAGGATTCCCCACAACATAACAGCAATGCTTCGGAGAGTTTCTGCAGCTTGTTATGGGGGATGCCGTGCATGGTTACTACAGGGTATATTTTCATTTAGTCTGAATGCTTGGCACCCTTGGACCGTAAACAGAAGCCTAGGTAGAAATAGATGGAATTATTTACTTACGCTCCCAGTGATGAAAATGATTAGTCAATTAACTTTACTAATGTACAGTATCTTGTGAGAAGATAAGATGTCAACAAGTGAAGCTAGCTTCCAGATCGTGTCAAAAAGAACAAGCCTGCTGGCATTTAGGCTGATTTATGGTGAACTATGACAAGTATGCAAATTATGAAAGTTCCCTTTTATGTTTACATTTGTGCATTTTTCTTTGGCTATTTCTGATGATAGGCAGATTAGTGCAGCTACTTATAATTTGATCTCATTGACAGGAGAGCATTCAGCCTAGAGAGACATCCTGCAGCCCCAGCTTCCTGTACTACAACAGGCTGAGGGCGCCGTGTTGGTAAATATCTTCAAGGGGAAAATGGCAGCTAAAATTAGGCACGATGATATTACAGGGATCACTGAGAAAAAGCCCAGATGAAAAAAGTTTATAACATGAGACAGGTTCAATTAGTTATTCAGTTCATTTAAGTAGTCCAGCTGGACAATTATAGACAGCTACCAATTCCATTACATAATCATGAAGCAATGTCCTCATGAACTTCTATTTGTGCATCACTGTATCCATCCAGGATCTCTAAATCTCTTTTCAGTTCACTTGTCAAATCCAACCTTCCCCTTGTACAGGATAGCTCCTGGCCTATAGTCCTGCATGTGTTATCCACACTTATGTAGTAAAATTTCTTGATGTCTCAAACCATGTAGGTGCTTCAAACTTTCTCCAACTTAGCGGTCAGCTCAGGTACTAAAAGTGCCTTGATCATGGATGGCCTGGACCACAGGTTTCCAGTCATTTAATGCAAATGTAACTTCATCCTCTAATTGTACACTTCCACCTTCCTGGGCGATCTTACTCTCCCTCTGCTAATCCTCTGCTGTCATTCTACCAAAGGAAGGGAAGATTACAGATTACAGTCAAGCAACAGGGTTCCCTCAAACACATCTAGCTGAGTGAAACTGGTTAAGGGATGAATTCTACAAATATTCTTTGGGAAAAAACTGCCCCAAACTCTCAGTTTGTCAAAAGCCACATGACTCTGTGAATTCTCCATGTCTTTTATTTGAGTGGGCAGTTTTGGTGAAGAGTAAATCCAAGTATTATGGTCTCCAGAGAGCATACTTTAGAGATTTCCTGTGAACATTCATTTTCCATCTTCAATGAAAGTGACTCAAAACAATTTGTCCTCCTTAGGTTATTAAGAATCCTTTCAGGCAACCACTGAATTAAGAATCTTTTCAGGCTCACTCCAAGTGATGGCCAACACATAGTCCACTATATGAGGAGCAACACACCCGTGTTTGTACATATAAACCCAAAACTGCCAGCATCTTCCTGGCCATTCCTGTATGTCTGGACATCTTGTTTGCACTACCACCAGCAGATGAGGTCTAGCATCAGCAGCAAGCAGGAATTTCTGACAATGAGTAGCCCTGATTTTGGTGCATTTGCTTGTAAGGACCTTTCATTGCACATGTGCGAGAACAGTTTGAGATAACATTCAGGTCATAAAAAATACAGAATATTAAGGAATATCTAATATCAAAATGAGGTTCATTATCTGTGTAATCAGTTCCTGTGTGTAGGCCCACCTCACAGTGTACAGAAATATGTTAAAGCAGCTCTTCAGCTTCAGCTGTAGGGACTCGTATTTTAAACTCATTTTGTCCCCCAATTCAAGCCCAAGCTGCAGATAAAAATGACCCTGACACAATAAGGTAAGTGGTGGTAACAAGGCAGACCCACTTTCAGGTCTTGTCAGTTTGTATTTAACTGAATAATTCGTGTAACTACCAATTTTCTCATTTCTGGCATTTGCCTCCAATGTACTGTGCCATAAGATATTGCAAAGCTTTCAGTACTATCAGCTGCTAATAAATTTCTTTCATGTACATTGGTAATTCTCTCCCCACCCTGTAAATAGTAATAATAATAAGTTACAGTTTGCATGCATATTATTTTAATGTAGACATGTGCAAAATAGCTGTTGATTTGAAAAGCAATTGCATCAGTGGGAAAAATGAAATTTTCCATTGCAAGGCTATATGAATTATCTGGAAGACCCTCTGTCTCCTGAAATCAAGTAATGCTGAGTCTCACAACACTAACCACTGCTGCTACATTCCCAAAATGCTGAAACGTGGTTCAAAGGGCAGCTTACCATAGTAAAAGCAAAAAAGTAAACTTCAGTTTCATTTTTTCCAACAAACATAATGTTCCAAGGCAACTTACAAAGCTGTGTGGTCACTGGCGTTCCCAGACACCAGCAAGGGCTCACAGGGTGAGCAGACCCCGCGCAGTCAAGAGTGAGCTCCCGGGCACAGCTCCTCCATTCCCAGCCCGTCCACATTCCTGGTGAGATGACACAGGCTTCTCCTTTGGCCATGTCTGACAGTAGGACACAAAACCCACCGTCAGCCCTGCGACACAGTTTCCACCCAGGGGGAGTTTCCAGCCCTTGTAGTCCCACACCACTTAAAGGGAGCTAGGCCCTGGGATTTTTCCAGGCAATAAGATGGAAGAACGATGGATGGGACATCCCCATCCAGATTTGATTTACTGGAGGTAGATTTCAACCAAAGGGTGAGGCCAGGAGTCCCCAAGGACACAGGTGGTTTTCATACATTCTCTTCTCTGTCAGACAGACTACCTCAAAGCACAGGGCACAGCCCAGGCTTTTGTGGCCACGTGTGGTCAGTGTTTACAGGTCACCCCATGACAGCAAAGCCCTTGCTGGTGGCCTCAGACACTCCATCTCAGTCACTCATTCAAGGGCAGGGTGCTTGTATATTTTCTTCCTGGCCATGGGTTCTTCCCCTTTAACAGAAAGATAACACTAACTCTAACACTAATACTAATGAGATAAATGGAGGAAGATAAAACACCTCACACATAAGTAGCCAAACAATTGTTACAATGTCATATTCAACAACTCTTGGCCAGAGAATGTCCTGAATAACCCAGATTACTTAGATCTGATTCCAGGCTGAACCTCTCTCTCACTTATCTGTAAAAAAGTTAGAAGGGGATTTAAAGGACAGCCTACCTTAGCATAGACAGAATGGTCAACTGCAGTTCAATTCTTTCCATTGGACACTACCTACAAAGCTACTTAGTCACTGGCATCCCCAGGTGTCATCTGTGGACAAAATTGTACATCTTGGCACTCCCAAGGACTGAATTCAGATCTAAACTTTGAGGAGGTCCACAAGCGTAAGGATGATGCAAAAAAGTCTCTGAATGAATCCTGAGTGTTAACCAAGTACAGTCACATTTTTTTCAGGGTAAAGGAGTATTTCCACAGCAGCTTCCAGATGAGTGAAGCAGAAGAGGCAAGATAACACTGTTGGTCTTTGCCTTCCTGTACAGCTGCCACATGCTGCAACCAGTGACATCCTCTCTGCCAATGACTGCATGGGAGGTACAGCATTTCTGCTGGGCCCCTGCAGGCTGCTTAAAAGTCCAGCAGAAAACCTGGGAACTTCAGAATATGAAGCTGTTTTCTTCATCACTTTTTCCTGTGGATGGTTGTGCAAAAAATTTGAAAGCTTTGGAAAAATGAAAAGGAAACATTTTCCACACAGAAGAGATACTTTTTCTTGGAAGGAACAGTAAGAGAACCTCTAGAGTATTTTCTTAAAGGATGTAGCTCCTGAACATCAAGCAATCAGTTTTCCCTCTATAAAAATTAAGCCTTTCACATGATGTTGCTTGCCTGGAAAACTTGCAGGTTTACATTATTAAAATTCCTCTGTTCCTTAGGTGATATTACTTAGTATTGTGCAGTGTTAGCAATACAAAAATATCTCCACATACATGTTCATGAAGTAAAGCTGAGAGGTATAAGCTCTGTTTTCATTATTTGAACCCAAAGAACACATATATGAACGTAAAGTTTAGGAAGAGATGATGTAGCTAGACAAGCAGCTAAAAGACATTACTTTTCTTGCAAAGTTTGCATCTCATGTGTTCTTAAACTATCCAGGATTGAACACTATTATTTCTACTATTTCCACTAGAAACATACACTTGTTTTTTTCTAACTAAACACTATAATTCATATTCTTAAAGTTAAGAAAATTTCATTTTAATTACAAGTAAGTAGCCCACATTGACCTTTCAAACTTTAGTTATTAGAAAATAAAGAAGTACAATAAAATCTGAAAAACCTTGAGGAGGAACGTTGATTTCTTGGGCTTCAAAACTTACAGAAACTTTGCACCTCTGTCTCTAACTAGAAGCCAGCAGAAATTACCTGGGACATCAAAAAATAAATGAAATAAACTGCGAGCAAAAAAGCTGTTCTGAGCACTTGGTTTAACCATGTCATAGTTTAGTCAGTCACATAATGTTAGAACACACTTGATATGAGAGAGAGAGATGTCCAACCTTATTAAGCAGAAGCTATCTCAGAAGTTGAAACAAAAGAGGAATCAAAGATTGTTCCTACTCTGGAAGCAAAACAGGCACTGTTGGGATAATACAATTTACATATCTCCCTCCTTTTCTTAATAGAAAGGAAGAAAATGAGAGCAAAGTCACCAAGTCTGAGAAGTATTAGGCCATATCTGCTGTCATGAATATCTACACAAGTCACTAGGAAGCATGTCTTTGCAGGTCCCTGTGTTCCTGCCAAATTACTAGTAGATCTCCAGTGTAACAGAAATAATGTGAAATAAAAATGTGAGCTCATCATATGAGCTCATTTATCTTACTGGGTCCTGAGAACTGTAGTGTGGAATGGGAGTAAAGGCTGGGGAAGTGCTCATCATTGGGTACAGTTGCAGTCTTATTAAACATCCAGTTGTCACCCTCTCCAGGGATAAGTCACACAGAATGAGGGATGAAGTAAAAAACTTCAGGAGTCGTTAAAACATTTCTGTCTTAATATCAGTTTGGAGGAAGCCTACTGGCAGAAAATGCTGAACTCAGTCTGGACACAGTAGGAGTTTCAGCAAGAAGAGGAGTGAGATCTTTCACAGGAACCAGCCTGTGCAATCTCCCTTGGCAACCACCAACTAGCACTGAAGGAAATAGTTTCTGCTCCAAGTACACAGATCATTTAATACACATGTAATACACATTTAATACACATGGTCATACAGCAGTGTGTGCATGTGGATGTGTGCACACATATTACTTTTAAGATACCAGGGTCTCTTCTCCCAAGCAGTAAGAAACAGGACAAGAGGAAATGGCCTCAAGTTGCACCAGGGGAGATTTATACTGGATATTAGGAAATACTGGTTATTGGGAAAGACACTGTGAGGGTTGTCAGGCATTGGAACAGGCTGGTGGAGTCACCATCCCTGGAGGTGTTTAAAAGATGTGTAGATGAGGTTCTTAGGGACACGGTTTAGAGTTGGACTTGACAGTGTTAGGTTAATGGTTAGACTCGATGATCTTAAAGGTCTTTTCCAACCAACATGATTCTTTGATTCTATGAAAACAAAACCCCTCTGGTGCACATAGCCTTCTTGGGGAAAAGATGACAATAAATGTGGGATAAGTGTTAGTTGCATTGAATGAAGCAATACTGTAAGATACTCAGACAGTTTAATGATGAATATGGTAACTGAATATAGGGGAGGAAGAACTGAATTTTAGCAGAATATCTCTAAACTGGAATTTGTGTAATCAAACTCTGTAAATATGTGTAGACTTGCCTACTGCTAAGAAAAGCACCAATCTCAACATAAAGCAAAGTATATTAATTTCTATGTATATTGTGGCTGAGATCATGTTGATGACTGCTCATTTTAAAAGGCAAAGTACGACATGCAATCTTACTTGTTATACATCCAGCTCAGCAAAATATCTTGACTTTAAACATGGGCTTCTGCCCCGAGGAGCAGTTTGCTGAATGAAGGCCGGACATAGCTAGTGCAAGAAATGAGAGAGTTTCAGAAGCGTAAGATACACACTCCTATAAGACTGTAACTTTACGGGAGAGCAGCAGGCACCTCTCCTCTTACACAGGCAGCTGCTCCAGAAATGCTCCCTTGTTTACTGCCAGCAGTGCGTGCAGCAGAAGAGCTCGCCTCCACTCCTGCATCGCGATTCAAAGGCGCATGTAACGAGGGGGTGCGTGCCTGCCGAATCCTCCTGTCAGCATATCTTCTCGGTTTTCACTTCTTCTTCGCTACTTTGCAAACTCTCCGCTATTTTTTCCCAAGCCATAACACAGGGGCTCTTGGAGATTATTGCCATTCTCCCCCTGCCTGTCATACACCTTGTTTCCAAGTATGGTCACTATGAGGGGACTGTCGCTTGGAGCCTTTGTGGAAAATTAATGGCAGACAGGAAAGGGCAAAAAAGACAGGACAGATGGCTCTGTCACCACCAGCCTGATGCCATGAGAGAGCTTCGGTGCCTTTGCAAATGCCACTCTGTTCTGCAGACTTACTCTGAAGTTGATCCGATTGCACCCTTGGCAGCTGTCTTTCTTGTTTTTTACAAGATTTTTCCTTGTCCTTTGACTTACTGGCACCATCCACCTGGCGAATGAAAAAGTTCAGTTTTTAAATTAGTGACTGGGTGCTGATGGTCTGAAATACTGTTTAACTATAAGCGTATTGGCATCTTGCTAGAAGTGGTGTTGAATAGTGTTGTTAATAGGGCTTGTTTACTTGCTGGTTAAAATCCAAATCGGGTCAGCTGAGACCTGAAGAGGCAATGAGTAAACTTCTAATTTAGTAGATGAACGGAGTGATGTCACCCCACTTTATTCTTTAAATGGCATTCTGTCTAGTTTCACTTTCACAGTGAAACACACACCCATAGTATATTTGGAGTACATTGGAAGCACTAAGAGATGCGTCTCCTTCTGTGAGCAGTGCCAGACAAACTGTGGTTCAGTTTATGCTAATACTTGTAAAGATATGATTAGGATTTTATGCGTTTAAAACACAATGGACTTCAATAGGGTGAATAAATTGTGATATGACACCAGGCCACGCAGTCAGAGTCTGCAGATAGAAAGCTAATATCCTGTCCTCTGGAGAAGCGGAGCTATAATCTCTAGTTATGTAGTTTCAGCCTGTGTGATTGTAATTATAGGAAAAGTTCTACATTGCACACATCACAAGACAGTTTGCTATTAGGAAAGAACAATTCATGTCAGGCATATTTGCTTTCAAAGACTGGTATGTTTGTAATATTTTGTTAATTAGATGCAAGATTAAATGTTTTTAATTTCCACCACTTTTGATATTGTAGGAGAATATTTCCAGGATTGGGCAAAATTTAAAAACTGGAGAATTAGACTGACAACCGGAAGAGCTAGTGCTCCAGTGTGATTTGGAGTGGAACCACTTGTCTACATGTGAATATGTGTCAGTGTCCCAAATCTACAGACAGTACTCAACTGTGGCTACTTGATGTGAAGAAATATCTGAGATCTTGCACATTCTTGGGTGCATTAATGGGAATTTTGAGACAGAAGTAAACAGGAGATTCTTGCCATTCCTGTATCTCACTCCTAAGGAGAGGTACAGGCGGTTTCTCTACTACCAGGTCTAGCCCCTGCTTGATGTCAGCTTTTCCCATGATAATTTTGCATAGCACACCAACACTACTGAGTACTGGAAAATGCTGGAAACATAGCTACAGATTGCTTGCAGGAAGACAGCTGACAGCCCACCTTCTGGAGTGAAAAGAGCTTTTTCTGTTGCTGTGAAGCAGGAAGGGGTTTGCTGTCACAGAACTGTATCACCAAGTCAGTGATATCACTCCTCATAGAGAAGCCTGCTGCTCCACATGCTCAAACAGGTTGATTTTCTTTTCCTAATCAAACTCATCTTCAAGACTGATTCAATGAAAAGTTATTACATTAAAGTTTTAAGATAAAACGAAGCCCCAATCTGGGCAAAAAATTCTCATTCTGTAGTGATGGGTTACAATTATACCTGAATATAAAGTATTAAAAGAATTTACATAGTCTGCCTGGAAAATGGGCCTGAAATAACTGAGCTCACTGTGTTGTAGTTCTGAGGTTGCCAGCACCCAGCTTTGTGACATTAATCCATATATCAGAGAAGACCACTTTAGAATAGTCTGCAACAGGGGTAAACTCTGGATTTATGAAAACAGAAGTTGAGCAATGTATATAGCAGCAGGATTTCAGGAATATCCAGGATGAGGCATCTTCCTATCCTAAAGCAGTTGTTGATAAGTTTTCTAGCTTTACCTGAATCATTCTGTATTCTTCTGATTTCTTTGAGCAAGAAGAATTTGTAGTTCAATTATACCGTTACCAGCAGACCTCACTTCTGTTTTGTGTCCAGACAAATTAGAATGGAAGTGAATTTTATCTTTGGGATTTACAAAGCAAGATGGTATGCAATGACAATGTCACTTATGAGGTTAAACAGGGAAAAGTGTAAGTCATTATATTACAATATATCTGCTTAACAAGTGGTGGTCTTACCTTGTCTGGGCTTCGCCAACATGTCAGCACTCAAAGACATGAACAATAAACACACTGCTCAGTTGCAAAGCCTACTGTAGACACCACTACTAAATCTGTTGCAACTAAACCAAGCTCCCGCAGCCATTCGCTTCCAGGCCTGGAAACATCTTTTCGTGTATTCTATACCCTGTCCAAACTTTAATCAGAGGCTGAAAGCAAAAAGATTGCCAAGAAGGATGTAAAAACATAAGCGTAGTCCAATATTCACTCTTGGTAGTGGACATGCTGAGTATGCGACATGCCACGCTGCAGTCCCTTGGGTAGGAAAGTTGAATTAACTCATAGATGCAATTTCATGTCTTATATTAATTACTCAGGTAGCTTCCATGCTGCCCAAATTCATGGAGAGTCATAATGTTTGCCCTTTCCAGGATGAATCTGAAATATCTGCCTTCCTTTCCTGATATATTTGCCCAATGATCTCCATTCCTCTCCTTTCTCATTTGTCTTAAAACATTCCCCAACATATTACTCTTACTCCACACCTTTAAATGGTCAAGTATTCTGTCCTTTGTCCAGCTGGATGACTTGGATTTCTCAGCCCCAGCCTAGATGTGACATTTCTACTTGTTGTCCTTCCAGAATATTAAAAAATAAAGTGTTGTCAATAGAAGACAAGCACTTGACTTTTGCTTTTGCAGATGGAAGCTTCTGTTCACGTTTCCACCTGTGCGGCATCACTTACACATATCAAAAGAATTTTCTACTATTACATTTAATTGTCAACATATTCTGTAGTGCCCATAGGAAAATTATGTCATGATGAATTGGAGGGAAGAGTTCCCTGTAATCTCCATGGGAGGACAGATACCGTACTTCTGTTTCACATCCCAGAAGGACAGCCACCTTGGCCGTCTTCAATTCTTGTTCTGTGTCCCTTCTTTATCAGGCAATAAGTGTATGTCACCACCATGAGGTCTCACTAGGAAGGCTGCAGAGGAACTTTAGGAATATCAGGCTCTTAGGCAATCCACAAAGCCTAACATGAGGTTACTTTTTCCAGGCTGCAAGCCTGAGTCAGGTGCTTGATGGAGGGTAACTAAATAATATCTGCCAGCTTAGAGCGTATGTTTGAAAAACAAAGGTGGTGTTAGAGTAAGTCTGGAGTTATGTGCACAAACTTGGACTGTAGTTCCTCTCCCTGGCAGTAAGCCTTGGTGCTCTGAAGAGCCTACATGAGGTCTAATGAAAGTGCAGGGTAAATAAATAATGCCTGTGATTTTACTTGTTTCATTTACCAGATAGATATGAGGAAAGAACTTTTTACCAGATAGATATGAGGAAAGAACTTTTTTCCAGAAAGACCTTGAAATTCAAAGATGAAGCTTCATCCTAGGATTGAATGGTGGTGGCAACTGCTCAGTGGCAATGTGTGGAGAATAAGCACTGGATCAAGACCATCTCTTTTAGGAACAGACAAACCCATTGCAGATGAGGAGATGAAGCCCTGCTACTTCACAGGTTCAGGTGGGAATAAAGGATGTGCTCCCTGGACTGCAGACTAGAAAGGGGAGTGCTGCCTGAAGGTATAGCTACAGTGGACCAAGAAGAGCTCCAGAAACAGCTGTGGGAAGACACATTGCCTCTCCCCGCCAGCCATGCCTCCTGTTGTATGCCCCACTCAACCTTGCAGAACAGCAACCCAAGTGCTGCCAGTATTGTGGCAAGAGAAAAGGAGGCAGAGATTAACTAGTGGATAAAGTTTCTCCATCTTTACTACTCCAAACTTTACAAGCAATACTGATGACTTGCTGCTAGCTGCAGCTTGTTAGGAGAACCATACCTTTTTTCCACTAACAAAAAGTCTGTATCAATAAGCAGAGACCAAGCCTCTGCCTTTCACTGAATGCAGTCCTGTGGATCAGATGTGATGGGATGGCAAGGACAGAGACATCACAGTGGTAGTGGGCTCATTTCAGTGTCTACCTGACACACAACTGCCTCGTACTCATTAGAGTCTGGAGAATGCAGAAAGACAAGAGCTTCTTAAAATACTGCAACCCAAACATCTCATCAGATACACTGTGTTGGAGCAAAAGACCTCCTGAATGTTTATAAATATGTAAGGAGTGAGTGTCACGACAATGAAGCCAAGCTCTTCTCGGTGACAACCAATGATAGGACAAGGGGCAATGGATACAAACTGGAACACAGGAGATTCCACTTAAATATGAGAAGAAACTTCTTCACAGTGAGGGTGACAGAGCACTGGAACAGGCTGCCCAGGGAGGTTGTGGAGTCTCCTTCTCTGGAAACATTCAAAACCCGCCTGGACGCCTTCCTGTGTAACCTCACCCAGGTGTTCTTGCTCTAGCAGGGGGATTTGACTAGATGATCTTTTGAGGTCCCTTACAATCCCTATCATTCTGTGATTCTGTGAAATAAGAAGGTCATGTGCAGTGACTCAGAAGTCATGTTCAGGGTAAGCAAGTAGCGGAGAGGAGGGGGGAAGAATGGGGATGCTGCATGGGACTGGCAGAGAAAATGTTAAAAGTCAGAACTATATGAATGTGACATGCACATGTTCTTAGTAATACAGGATGCTTAGAATAGACAGGATGCCAAGGAGGACACAAGCAAGGTGTTGGATAACAGGTTATTAAATGTCAAGTGAATTAAAGTGTGTTCTATACCAGGTCAGGTGAGTGCTGATTAATTATGACTGTGTCAGCAAAATGGGTAAGCACTTACAGGCACTCTTGAAAAGTAGTTACATGAGGTTGAAGAAGATGCCTGCTCCACCCAGACACTTGTGGCAGAGACATGGTTTGCATTATGTGATAGTTACAATGCCTTTGTGAGGCACATTTAGTCCTTATGAGCAACAAACAAGGAAAACTACAGAGAATACGACTGAAACTGTAGAATATTAAATTAATGCAGTCAGAATATTGACTTGGATGGCTTCTATGAGAGGAAAATTAATCAAAAAGCAAAGCTTATGTAAAATGTAGCACATGCAGGAATACAGGCATGTGCGTGTAGCCTAAGGGAAAAAGGGTGAAGAAACAAATTCTTCTCTAAGACAAAGCACAGACAAGGACCTATTTACCTCCAGACTAGCTTCCCTGCTTCCCAGAATTTAGAATGTATCATTTCTTCATTCATCCTTACCTGCTCTCTCGTATCAAAGACACATTACTCTAGTATTTCTTCAAAAAGCCTGCATTACCCTGGTAAGCTCACTCCTCTCACCCTATAGACTGGTTCTTGTTTTCCAAAATAAATGTTTTGAAGGGGGAGGCTGCTGAGCCCATTTTCTTCATCAGTTTGGAAACATTTTTCAGCTCTTTGTCTCTGAAGCTGGTTTTGGAAGAGCTGAAGAACCAGAAAAGTGACATCAACCTTTTAGGGTGGCAGAGCAGAAGAAGAACCAGAAAGGTTCACCAGCAGTTCTGACCATGGAGAGAAAGCTCCTCTGGTCAACCTGAACTGGCCATCTTTGGGAACAGTTCCTTGCCAAGTGGGTGAGGTCAAGTATGGATTAAGGAGCTCCAGCCTGCACAAGATTTAGGCAGGAGTTGAACTATGATAATAATTCACAGCAGTCTGCAAGGTGCCATATTAAACCTCTTGCTTTTCTTTCCTCCGTTCCATCAGCTCCTTTTCTTACGAGGGATGCAGAGAAGAGTTGTTTTCAGGGAATAGTGCTATTAACAGCATGTTTAGAGGAATAAATGTAGCAAATGAGCACATTTTTTGAATATTATCTCCATGATAAGTCTAATACACTGTTCTGTCAAACCAATGGAAAACATTCTTCCATATTGCCAAGCGCCCTGGGAGTTCGGAGTGTCACTTAGCCACCATCAGTTTTTACTGTTTGATCTGACTCTTAAAACATCGGCAGTTGCAATTAGTCAATACATGTATCCAGAAAAACAAGCATCAATAATGTCAGCCAAAAGAGATACATGAGTAGCTTCTGTATATAGATGACATTTATTACTACTGTGGAGACTGAGATGAATAGCTGTGTGTGACCAGGATCAGACCACAGGCTCGTCATGTCTGTGTAAGAGCTCCTTAATGACATTTTGGACATCTACACTGATATACATTTTTAAAGTTTTTCAGAAAGCCACAATCAGCATGCTGCTTCATTCACCAGTAGCAAAGTCAGTCTCCATTAAACTCTTGCTATAGGATGTGCACTGTCAAAAGGAAGTAGGAAGCAACTCAGGGGTGGCAGGAAATGGCAGCTGGGCCAATACTGCTCAGGTCAACTGGCAATAACAAGCAAGGAAGGTGAGACCAAAGAGCAACAAAAATGGATTCAAAAAAATGGAACAGAAAGCCCTCCTACTCAATAAAAACTTAGGCATTTGCAATTATTTAGCAGCTCAACTCAAATAAGTAATGTAGATGCTAGAGTATTTAAGGAGGAATCAATCTTCTGGCCTCCCCTAGACATTCGTGACCTTTTTGTGTCCTTGCTTTTCCATAGTCTTAAGCCAAACAAACATTATCTTTCCTTCATCATGTTCACAGAAGAGCACATTCAAACCAATTCTTGAATACCACCTTTTCTCTTTGATTGAGCAGAATGACAGTAGTGATGAAATTAAGTAGAAAGTTTGATTTTGTATAAAAAAGAAAATAAAAAAGAATATCAAGAGAACTAGAAAATTCTATTTTGAGAAAGCTATTGAAGTTATGATTTAATGAACAATTCAAAATCCTAAGCTACTTTCCCAGGAGAGAGGAATCTGTAGCACCTCTTGTAATAGCTTATCATTCCAAGCAATCACAAACCATTGAGTGATGCCTGGAAGGTCAGCATTTAGATTTATGTTAATAAGCAAACACATCACTTTTCTTGCAAGGGGAGTCAAATGTTCAGAGTTGAGAGAACGGAAGTAATAATGTGTGTTTTAATGGACTCAAAGAAGAGTACGCTAAAAGATGCAAGCCCTGTATCTTTTAAATAAAGGTGGCACTGTTGAAGATAGATTTTTACACACTTCTTGAAACTTCAGATTCTGCTATTAAAACATTTCATACAACTTGACTGAAGGATACCAAGCAAAAGATTTAAATCTTAAGATTTAACATCCCACTAATGAGGATGTTAGTATAATCACACACCAAGTCTAACTCCAGCAGCTCCTCTAAGCCTGCTCCCCTTGGTGACAGCCCCTTTGCCAGTTGGAGTGGCCGACTCTGCCTTGTCTGGAATTTTCTTGATCTCCTGTCTTGAGTGGCAGCTGCTGGCACCCTGTGAGTTCAGGGAATTTGCTGGCATATTGTGGGTCAGGCACAGCGGACACCTGAGCACAGCAGAAAAGCCGGCTGAGGCCCTGCTTACTGGGCGGGGGGGGAGAGTACTGAAAAGAGAAAGAAAAGAAAGGAGATTGGTGCATCAGACCTGAAGGTATAATGCTTTTTTAATTAATCTCTGTCCAGACAGTAGTCAACCCCGTGTGCCATATTTTGCCTGGACCAGATTGATTAACCTGACTGCAATGGCAATGTACTAAAACACCAACCCATGCACACATGCCTGGTGACTGCTAAATTCAGGTGCCAACAGGCACAGCCACCTCTCTATGGTGCCAGGTTACTTCCTTAGGGTTGGAGTGGCTGCTTCAATACCCAAGTTCCCTTATCTGGCTCTGCATGGGCTTATTTGGCACAGACACCATGCTGCATGCAGACCTGGAGCCAGTTGCACTTCACTGAGCCCTGAGGTAGGGCTGGAAATGCTGTGCTGGGGTATCTGATGTGGATCTGCCTCGGCATCCTCCCATCCAAAGAGTACTGCAAATTTTCACACCTGAGTCATCACCTGGAGTTTCTCTGTCTCTGCAGCATCGCTTATACCCACAAAGAGTAACCAGCCTGTGAGTATCAGATGTATTTCCTTTGGCTTCAAAGCTTTCATTAGACTGGAAGCATTTAAAATACCAGACTGTTAATACCAGCAGACATTTGCAAAAGCACAGCAGGCACATTTCTTATTGCTCTGTTGTTTACTAAGTGTATTTCTTATTAACTTCAAGTATCTTGCTTTGTGCTGTAACTGAAGACCTCTTGGAAATTTCTGTTAGAGCAACATATCTCAGGCTGTCTCCTTAGCAGAACTTTCTACATTGATTATGTTACTCAAGCCTGAATTACCTACCATGTTTTTCTCCAGGTAAAACTTTAGTCTTCTTTTTGACATACACATTTTTAAGCAGCTTGGGGATTAGTTCCCTGAGAAGTTAGTTATTTCTCTATGCAGCCAGTAGAGATCTGATGGGGCATTTCCTATCCCCACCTCCAGAGAGCTCTCTGAGCGTCTTCTTTGCTGTAAGAGGAGATACCTGTCCTTGCAGAGGGGTGTTTCATACCGGCTCAGGCTGTTGTGCCTGGTGTCCATGTCCAGGTCTTCCATGAATGGATTCAAGGAGAGCATCTCAGGCTATGGGGAAGCATGATAAATCCCAGAGAGCTGTGCAGGACCTTGCCTGCCAGGCTGCCATGGCTGGTGTCACTGGCCAAACAGATGGAGGTAGGTGTGATAGGAACAGAAGCAAGTGTCAATAGCTATCAGAGTGCTGCATCCAAGAAAGTCATCCATACAGGCATAAACATTTTGACGGACTTGTTTTTGGCAAACGGAAACTTCTGATTACTGAGCAACCCAAAATGTCTGCTTGTTAACCAGCTAGTCCGTTGATGGTTCAACTGGAAACAAATTTTCCCAGTTAAAGTACAGCCTTGTAGAAACCAGATGTCCTGGTTCATCATTTTCAGGTCAGGAGCTGTCCATCATACAACTAGATCATGACAGGGTGAGAAGCCAGAGCTATGGATTTCCACCATGAAAAAACTAATGGCATAATCTTATCTTTTGCAATTATTGGAGGAAGCCCTTGGTCAGAAGAAAGCCAGAAAATCCTGCTAAGTCCTTTTCATGAAGTAGATCATCTGCTATCCGAATTATAGGAGCCCAAACTGATGAATTACACATGGCACTGACATTAAATCTTGGTGCGTCTAGTGCTTTTTTGGTTTTTAAATATGTCTACCCTCTATTGGAGAGTCAGCATGTGTTGTCACAGCTTGGCTGCCTAATTTTAACCACTAATGGGGCTCGCTTATCCCCAGGATCCAACTTCAGGCTAGAAATAGGAAGCCGAGTGATGGTCATGTGTTTGACAAGGAGCCGGGCAGTGGGCCAAAACACATTTGAGCTGGATGGAATTTCTTGCCCCTGTGAAAATGCAGCGCTAAATCTTCCTCCCCCACTCGCCTCTTTACACACAAGTGGATCCCTCTAGTACAGTGAACTGTCACCCGAAACTAACAAGGAGGATGTGTCTCCCGGCAATCCGAGCTTCGGTCAAAAGTTCACCACTTGCCAGCCCCCTTATGCCAACTTGGACCAAGATTTCTGGAATGGTTAGAAAAATATTTTAATGTAATTCACCTTGCTATGCTATTTCATTAATAACCTCTAAAAATGCAAAGAGTGCGGCCTTCAAATTCCTTGACATCCTCAGCATATGACTAATAATAATGAAACTTTCTCGCTGTCTGCAAAGCCACTCTGTGAACGCTCTGTTTTCCCTGGAGTTTCATGGAGCCTTTAGAAAATGAAGCACATTTGCCATGTCCATTTTTTACAGCCAAGTAACCGCTGTTCGGCCGAGTCCGCCTGAGCTGGCTCTTTGTCCACCCCACCAAACTGAACTTTCCTCTCTCCCTGCACTCTGCTATTTTTCTCACAAGAATATTTTGTCCGGGCATAATTTGGACGTGCGTGAAATATTCATTTACACATTACATCTTTCTTATTTTCTCTATATCTGTTTCGAATCCAGTCTCTCAATGTCTTCCAAAATATGTCATCCAAGTGAAGCACGGAGCTGTTACCAGCCCAGGACTGTGTGCGCTCCATACTGCACTGAGGGAAAAGGGCTCAGCCCTCGGATGGGGGCAGAGCGTGTCTCACATGCCATTATATAACATGAAACCAATGTATACAAGAAAGTCTTTAAAAGTACATTTTACAGAGATCCCTATTTCTACATCTTACTTCAAGCATTTCTTTCTAAAATAGCCTTTTGGGAGTCACTGGATGAGACTTTGTTCACTGGGGGTAAGGCCAAGGCTACAGGATTGCTTTCTGCTCCATGTCTGCATTCAGGCTTCTTGAACTAAGAGTTTATAAATCACTGAGTGGTATCTAGGTTTAAACTAATTCCAGATTAATTTTTTGCTCTTTGCTCTAGATTTTGCCCCAGTGGCAAAAGAAGAGCAAAGAGTCAGAAGTGTTTCATTCTGAACACCTCCCAAACCAGTAGTAAAACAGAAATCCTCTCATCCTCAGCTTTTTTAAAGCAGTGACAGGGGTGATTATGGCCCATATATTTTGCTTGATAGATCCATTTCCACTACACAGCCAGATCTAGTGGGATCATGTTCCACAGCTCCCAGTTGACATGCAAGCATTTGGAGATGCCATGCTAGATGATTAGAACAGACCCTTTACCTGACTGAAGCCTCCTCTACACCTGGGAGATTTGTGATTTTCCCACCATGAGAAGCACTTGAGATCAAATCAAGAGTGCTACCAAAACCCATGAAAGGTTATAATCCAAACATACTCCCTCCAGCAAGCTTAGCCAGAGGAAGAATTCCCTGAGAACCACCCCATGCAGTGCCCAGCTGCCCTATCTCGCATCATAGGGTCTGTTCATATCACACTCAACCAGAGGCAAACAGACAGATCCAGAAAAGTGTAGAAAGGGGAAGTGGCGAAAAACTATTTTTATCCCTGATGACCTTCCACTGCATTAATTCTAAATTATTACTTTCCTAATTAATCCCATTTTTTTCCTACCCTGCCCTGTGCCTGCCTCAATCAGCCGTTCATTTTTAGATTAAGATTGTGCCATATGCACTGAGAATTTATTTCCAACAACTTCACTCACTACCAGATGTAATCTTCCAGCACAGGTGAGGTTGGCCACAGAAGAAGTTTTCCAGAAGTGTAATGAAGATGGAATATTTTTTCCAAAATATTTCCCTATTTGTTCAATATTTTCCTATTTGTTCAAAAATTGGGCCCAGGAAAAAACTGTAACTTTCCAACCTGCTCTAGAGGTAAGCAAAAACTGGGGAAAAAGAAACAAATTTTTTTCAAGACAGTTTAGTGACATTTTGAGGTCCAGAATATTTGTTGATGGTTGTAAATGTTCCCAGTCCCATTTGCCTTGGAATTTGAAATAACACAGACAACTAACAGTGGGTTTGGGAGTGTACTTTTTGTGGTGTGGACCACTGATTTGATATTTAGAAGATAGAAACCAGCTTTCCTCCAAAGTATGGGCAGCTGTTACACTTCCACCAAACACCGCTATATGAACAGTGCTCCGGGTTTTTTCCCCATAGGTTTGGCCAATGTCTCCAGTCACCATTTGTAACCCCATGGTACATGGTGCAGAAACAGCTGCAGCCTGAGGTGGGAGAAGTGTTCCCTTGCAGGTGCTTTCTGCAAACAGCCACTTGCTGTGTCTTCCAGGAGAGAAAGAAGAACCAGCTTCTTGCCTCTTCTGGTTTCAGAGAAACACTATCTACTGGCCTGAACACTGGCTTTATGTTGAGACAATTCTTCAACAAAATACTAGAGTTTTTTTTAAAGAAAATAATCCTTTTCCAAGTTTTTAGTGAATAATTTGATAGTTGCTGACAATTTTCATCTCTGGACTTTCCTTATGGTTGCCAGAGAACGAGAAAGAATATGTGTGTACCTACATATAATGTATACATACACAAATGAGTGTGCATGTATTTATCTCTACATACACATGCATACATTTTTAACCACTTTTCCTGTCTTCTTCACAATAAACTGTCCATTTGTGACAGGGTGTCAGAATATGGTTATCTGAGAGTACGTCCCAAGTGGCTGACATACCAGTGGTGTAGCATTTTGATCAGTCACAAACCCCATTTACCAAGAAAAGCCAATTGTACATGTATTGTAGGTAAGTTGATCAGTGGAAAGCCGTCCATACATGTAAACTGATGAAGAAAACAGGTTTTGGAAATAACTGTGTATTTAATAAGCATTTCTGCAGGTTCATTTTTCATGTACTTGCTGTTGGCTCATCATGCCAACAGTGTGCTTCTGCAACTTCTGCTCTGAAAACCAAACCTAGCCCTCTACTCCTTTTCTTCTCCCTTTCCCATCAATAGCAAAGCATTTTCTTGATTTCCCAGCTGTTGCTCACTGTGGGTCAGCAAGTCTGTGAAGCTGGAAACCTCAGTGCAGGTGGGAGCAGGCTGTCAGAAGCATTTTTCATGCATCAACAAGACCTGCTCTAAGTAGGTTTACATAGCATTCACAGAATCACAGAATCACAGAATGTTAGGGATTGGAAGGGACCTCAAAAGATCATCTAGTCCAATCCCCCTGCCAGGGCAGGAACACCTAGGTGAGGTTACACAGGAAGGCGTCCAGGCGGGTTTTGAATGTCTCCAGAGAAGGAGACTCCACCACCTCCCTGGGCAGCCTGTTCCAGTGTTCTGTCACCCTCACTGAGAAGAAGTTTCTTCTCAAATTTAAGTGGAACCTCTTGTGTTCCAGCTTGAACCCATTACCCCTTGTCTTACTGTTGGTTGTCACCGAGAAGAGCCTGGCTCCATCCTCGTGACACCCACCCTTTATATATTTATAAACATTGATGAGGTCACACCTCAGTCTCCTCTTCTTCAAGCTAAAGAGCCCCAGCTCCCTCAGCCTTTCCTCATAAGGGAGATGCTCCACTCCCTTTGCATTGTGTCAAAGAAAGGTGTAACGGCCAGCTGGCCATCCACGCCGGGAATGTTGCTTATACTGGCAGGGCTGAGATGAGGGTGCAAGTTCTTAGGAAAATGTCCCAGTCCAAACCAGGCCCTGCGAGGGGCACCTGTTGAAGGCACACATGCAAAAAGATCTCCCCACAAAAACTGAAGGAACCATGCTGGCATCTCCAGGGGCTGAGACTTCACCTAACTCTAGCAAAAAGGGTGGAAAGGATGACCCTGATGGAGGAATGAGGCGTAGGTGAAAGTTCTCCCTTCCATGACTGAGGGACCAGCAACAGACTTAGAAAGCAACAGCATCAGGGAAAACCCTGTCAAAACTATCAACTACAACAGAACTAAACAGTGATCAGCTGTAGTGCTTATTGTATAGCTGAATGCTAATTAATCTATGCTAGGGTTTTTAAAGGCATTGATCTTCCCAATACAGGGAGATTTTCAGCCATCCATCAAAATAAATTTAAAAAATAAGTAAAAAAGAGAGAAAAATATGAATTCAGTAGAGCTGTGGGAAATTAATGGATTTGGTTAAGCCAAGTGTTTCCACCAAGGACAACAGCAAACTGGAAATGCTATGGGTCTCTAAAAGAGATTGGAGGCAAATCTTGTCCATGAATCTGCTGCATATTAACTTTCAGGCTGACCAACTGCAGTAAGCCAAAGTGTTCTCTCCAGTCCTTGGTTTAGAAGTTCCCCCATAATTTCTTTTAGATCTGAAGGCTTGACTTCTAGATATTAGGTGTTCAGCCTTTCCTTTCCATGAAATCCCTTTCAAATTGTCTCTACTTAGGTAGCTCATAATTGTGACAAATTTGTATAATAGGGTATTATGTAGGTAAGAAGGTATGTATGTAGGTAGGTAGGGTAGAAGAGAGAGAGAGAGAGAAGTAATCTTGATAGGAATATTCTAGCAGACACGTAAACTACAACTCCCAAAGTATTTGGGGCTCTTCAGTGCGAAAGACGCTGTATATATTTTGTGCGTGTTTTCATATATATTTTAAATGTTTTTTATTTTTTCTGGAAAGCAAAAGGATTCACTCTTTGTGTTGATAAACTTCTAACTGACTTATATTTTAGGATAAATGATGAGTGCAGAGGAACGTAGTTGAAGAAAAAAATTTGTTGGCTTAGAAATTATTGCCTTTTTACTAAGTTAATGAGGATGATGGAGTATTTTTTTCTGCTTATTGTTTCTTGTATGTGTGGAATCAGTACTAAGCATGTGCTCTCCTAGATGCAGAAGAAAACAAGGTTCTGATTAAAGCACATGTATCTACTTGGATGAAAGCATGCAGTCTCAGGATGCCCTGAATACCCTTTTGAAAGTTCATTTTACCCTTGTGCCAGCTTTCTCTCATGTATGTAAAAGCTGTAAGGCAGCATCACTGATTTAGGAGATTAACACTGATACAATTCATGGAGCAGGAGTCATCTTGCTTTTCTCAAATAACAGAAGCATACAGAAGTGTGCCACAGGGCAGTTGCTTTTAGGATGTTGCTGGGACTGACGGAAGGGTATGCATTTCCACATTTCCTCCTGTGCTGCAAGAGGAATCCCTGGGCTGGACAAACTGAAGAACACTCAACACTCAACGGTTGAACACCACCCTCCTTCTGTGGGGTGACTGACTTTTAGCACTGTGCCAGGGTAATGAGCAAAACTAACATGGCAAAGAACCAGTGGCCAACCTCTGAAGCTCCAGTGAAGAGCAGGACACACAGCCCAAACTATCTGCAAGCAGAAAAGAAGCAGCATACCCATAATTCTTCATATATGGTCTATGGGGCAAGAGAAAGCATACGGACAAATGGTTATGACATCTTCTCCAACACCATCTTGAAACAGCGTAATGGCAATTGCAGGTCAGTGGAGCAGGCACCTGGGTATGTATTGCTGAATAATGACTGTTGTCCTCCCCTGAGAGAAGATGCTTACCTGGAAAAAGGTTCACCACCCGTTAATCAGTGCGTGGTTTCCCCTGGAGCGTGGTCACAAGCTGTGCTCTGTATGGGAAGGGGCAGGAGTGGGATGTCCCATGCTGTGGGAATGTGAGGACTGTGGAGTTTGCACGGTACTGGAAGGCGAGAGACTGAGGTATGGCTCAGTACACGCCAGCTGGAAAGACACAATGTACTGAAAGACATGCGTCTGTCCTCGGCTGCGCAGGAGGCTGGGATGCACCATGGGGCGTGTGGTAGAGGAAGGAGCTGTAAGCGATTCCCGAGGCTCCCACCCTTCCTCTGAATCACGGGGGTGGTGACAGGCCTTCCCAACAGTTTTTTCTTACCTGTTTCTGATTTCCCTGGAAAACACCATCAGCCCCCGCTTCAGCTGCTTTGCTTGCTGGAGCAGCCTGAGCAACTACCAGCCTGCCCCAGGAAGGTGTTGAGGGCTCCAGGAGGCAGTAGCATCCCTGCACAACAAAACCACCTCCCGCAGTAAAGCTAGGTGCCAGTCTATTCCCAGGCCAGGACTACAGGGGCAGATCAGGACAAGAGTCACACAGGCTGGTAAAATTGTCACCATGACCAGCATTAGGCAGTATAACAAAAACTAATGCCTTAATGATGGGCAAACTAGTTTGTTCAGTGCAGCAGTTGAATTATTTCAACAGCCAGAGACATACAAATATCTCTGAGCTGCCTTCCCGCTCCACACTGTGTTTGGCCAGCTCTTCAGCTTTCATGCTTTCCTCTGAAATAAAACATCCTCCCATCTGGCTAGTGAACTGTCTGTGAGTTAAAAATGGATTTCTGAAAACAGTTGTTCAAAAAGTTATGTCAAATTCTGGGCCTAAATGAACTCCTGACTATTAAATTCTTCTGAAGCAGCAACTCAAAGTATTTGTCACCCTGTGTGCTTGGCTCTTGCTGACTAATACAGAACCTCAACAGAGACTTAAAGGTAATTTTTAAAGTTTTCCTCAATTGAGATATCTCTCTGAATTGAAAATTGTATTCTCTTACTTTGATATATGAGACAGACCTGCATTTCAAAAGCTTGATTTGTCAGGATAGTACCTCCATAAATTTAACTCAGTAGACCAGAAGTTCTTTGATGCACACAAGCCTTCCTGAAAGAAGAAAGCATAATCATGTGAGAAGTATGAAATGCCTTACTTTCTCTAAATTTATGGCTCTTACCTCCTCTGCCAGCCCACTGACTGATTTGTATGTACATGGAAAACACTTTGCAGTCTGGGAAAGTGTCTACCTCAGCATGAGAAAAGTTCCTTCTTTAAAATGCATGACCATATTGTGTGAAGACCTCAGCACATGATCCGTTGTACTCTCTTTATGATTTCTCTTTGGGGGTATGTTTATTGTATAAGATTTCATAATTCCATCCCTATCCTAGTATTTTTGTGTACAAGCAGGAGCATAGGACACAGATCACATGTGTCCTCAATAGAATCTGGAGCATTGTTATTTATTACAAATATTTCATCTGCATAGTATTTCTTAGCCTTCCATATTAAATCAGATAAATCTACACAGATACTAATATAAGATTAAGGCAGAGTTTCCAGACGGGCTACAATATAGCTATGTATATACTGTTTTCCAGTGGATTGGTCTACAATAAATAAGTATTATTATGAAAATCAAAGGGCATTTTATTTTGTCCCCTTCTCCCTCACACAGGTTGATTCCATACCTTTCTTACCATTTTCCTCTCTTTTGCTTGTTTTTCGAAACTGATTTCTAAAGGTGGAGTTGGCTTTTGCAACCATCAGGACTAAGTTCTCTCTTAAGTATGACCATAAAAAATGTTAAATGTGGGCTCTGTTCAGTTTCAGAAGGTCAGGACATTTTCCAGCCTGTGAAATCACACCTATTTACATTCAACCCAGGAGCTACATTATTTGGGGCAGTTCCAGACAATGAGAACACAATTCGCTGTACCATGGCTCCACCTCCAGTATTTTACTATGAATTTTCTTTTGGCTTAATTTTGCACTTACTTTGTTTAAAATTTACTCTGTTATCATTTTCTAGCGACATTTTCTTGAAGGTTAGCCAAACATGCGTTAAAGAAAACAGAAGTAAACCAATGAACCCCTCTGGTGTGATATAATATTGCCCACCCTGAGCAATAGTAGTTTCCACTTGAGGAAGGCTTAATCATGGAACTAAATGAGAATCTTTTTTTTCCTTATCCCAGCTTCATGTTGCCAGTATTATACAAAACCTTGTACTGACAATAAAGCATATACTTTACCTGTTTGTGCTCTATCAAAAACCTGATCATCTTGTTTCCTTGCATCGAGCCACCTGCTCTCTCAAGCTGCAGTCTTTCTCTGCCATCTACCTCCCTCTGTCTGAAATATTAGCTACAAAAGTGGAAAGATGCTTTTAAAATGAAAACACTTCTAGGAATTAAGGCCTTCACTTAAAAAACACCTTCTTTTTCAAAACAAAGCACACAAATCTAGGACTGTGTGCCATCAAAGTTACTGAAACTGGATATTGCAGAGGATCTACAGATCACAATTGCATAAAGAATTTAGTGCATGTATTATATTAATAGGGCTAGTGCTTAAGCAGCTTTGACAGACTTCAGACACAGCCTGTTTCTACTTTTACATCACAGAAATAAAAAGAAAGTAAAACAAAACAGAAAAATACTTAGTTTGTGCTTGGGGGTGATTGCTAGGGAAAATTTTGTCTGAAGTTGCCTCTCTGTCCTGAGCACAGCTGCGGAAATATATATTATATAGCTTGTATATAAGTACAAGGATATCTGTAGAGCATCTTGGTGAATGAATCTCGGAACAAGCTGGATTCACCCACCAGTGGTTTAGTGCTGGGGGTAGGGGGGTGCACAGTCATTCAGCTCATATCCGGGTGTGCCACAACACGTGCATCAGAAAAGATGCTAGCTCTACCTCTGAAGACAAAATTGAGCCCATTACTATAATGATTTGTGAAAAAACTTCCCTGAGCTTTTGTATTGCAAAATCAAGTCCTAAATTCAATGTGTTCTCACACACGTTAACATATTCCCTCATGACAGCTCTGAATTTCCCTTCCAGCCCTGCATAACGATCTCTTCATCTGCCGCAATCAGTAGAGGAAAGACAGGTGATGCCTCTGGCCCATAAGGGCTGGGTGGGACGGGTGAGTGACATACGCCAGATGCTGAGCCCTGAGCCAGACTGCAGCTCCCCTGTAAATACATCATGGAGTAAAAATCACCACGTACATTCCAGCTGCTGCAGAGTGTGTCACTGGAGTAGACATGTGGTCACATATACAAACATGCACCAAATAGTATCTGTACGTGTCGCTAATTAGCAGCTAGCAGCTAATTCATAGACCCACAGGGAAAATAGGAAAAGAAAAACAAATAAACAAACAAACGAAACCACCATGCCTTCAAAAGAAGATTACAATTAATTATAAAAGGCCTCTGAGGTTGAAAAGTAAAACCAAAATATTCTTCAGGACAGTGAAGGAGACAACGAAGCTAGTGGTTTGTGTCACCGTGCTGGTTTACCATACTGATTTTTATCTTTAATTTCAGTTAATTCAGTGTCTGTAAAAACTAGCAAGCCAGCAGCTCTTGAACCTAAAGTCTTCTGCATCAATAGAGACCCAGAAGCTGCACCTCAAAAGGTCCCTGGGAACACCATGGTAACAGTTGCCAAGCCCTAAAAGACCAAAAAGCTTTTAGGCAGATAGAGCACAAAGACTGACAAGATAAGAAAGAAGAACAGCAATATTGCTCTTAATCCATTTCAGCCGAAGTAATGCATTCTACTGAAATTTAAGTATGTACTGAGTTCTACAGACAGATTGAGGCATTAAAAAATAAAATAGAGAGCGGAAACAGGAAGACGAGTGAAACCAAAGTTATCATCTCATAAAGGAGGCACTGCACACACACATCACTCTGTGATGTGCACAGTAAATGGACAAAAATTGAAAGAAACTGGAGTCACCAGAAAATCTTTAGTATTTAAGAGTGTGAATATTGCTATATAGGAGTACAGTATATGAACATTATATATGACTATATTAGCTATTTTGTGAACTGTGCAAGTTGTTCATCAGCCACTTGGAAGGTGATATAAAATCACATCAATAAATTTTGCAGGTAACATAGTGACAATACTGGTGAGTAAGGTAGGAAGTGGGACATTTGGAAAGACCTGAGTCTTTTGCTAAGTCTCTCAACGCTTTCAAGAACAAACAGCACACAAATGGAGCTGTTTCCAGGGCTGCACATCTAGGACCAAGGAAGACAGGTGATGGAAAGGGTCCTGGAAAGATTGACTCTACAAAGGGTTGTGAGCAGATGTCATAGGTTCGCATAGGATCACCAAAGGTTTCAGCCTGGTTACCTGCAATCGCAGTCAGCTATGTAAGACCTGAGAAGAAAGGCTAGAAACATCCCGGTGCCATCAGCCCCATACCACCAAGTAGTCCTTGGTTTTTACAAACTTGTAATAGTGATCCTGAAAATAGTGTGGTATCCCAATACTGGGAAAGCATGTCTGCATGATGTGCCTTTATAATTGTGTTGTGGGGAAAAAAAAAAAAAAGCTGTAAGCATCAGTTGCTAAGAAGGGATTCAGCAGGAGTGATGCTAGAGTAATAACAAGTTCTTGTGGAAGTATTTTTAAAATAATGTTGAAAAATTGCACAGAGTGCAAAGAAAAAAGGTACTAAAACTATCTGAGGACTGAAGAAATTGCCGTAGAAAATTAAGGAGCTGCATCTATTTTGGCAAAACCAAAAAGATTATTATGTAGAATAAAATAGGTTTCATAACAGAAACATTACATACCAAAGGACTGTTTAGCTAAGCGAAGTAAGGCATTACATGAACCAACAGCTGGAAGCTGAAGCCAGCCCAACTCAAGCTGGAAGTGAGAAACACTAAAGGCAGCTGAACACTCTGGTAAACAGCTGCAGCAAGGTCTGGATTCTCCATCCACCTCGTGTATCTTCCAGTCGGGAAAGTGTCCCTTCCTGGAAACAGCAAAAGTCTTCCTGAGCTTCTAAAAAAGTGCGTTATCAACAGCTTGAAGTACATATGAGATCAGACTGACAAAACAGAAAGGTGCCTTCTAGCTAACAAAAACTTAATAATTTTGTCAAACATTATGTTCGCTGCTCAAACATTTGCACACTGGGTGCTGGCAGGTTGGCACTGGACGTAGGGTTTCCTGGAAAGGTGAGCAACAAATGTGGTCAGTGCTATCACGTTTCCACTATTTTTTTGTCCCAGCCTTTCTGAATGTTGTTTTGTTTGATGTCCTGTTTGCCTGTCCAGTGAGCCATTCACATTAATACCCAATTCTTCTTTCATGAAAGGTTCCAGCTTAGTTAGAAGATAACTTTGACTTGCTTTATAGGAATGTTTTCCAAGGCAAGTTTAACTTTCTGCATCTTGCTGTTTATCAGAACCCATCATTCTTTATTCCTAACAAGATTTTCTTTTTGCACTGCTCCTATGAAACAATAGCAGTGTATGACTGTAGGAGAAAGCCCATGCCAGTGTTTCAATGGTACACAGCCAAATCTTAACCCATGTCCTTCTTAAAAGTGTGCTTTCCTTCATTGCTCTCATCATTTTCTCCCTGAGATGTCTCAGCCATTTTTGTCCAAGCCTTTGTTGTTCCTCGAGTCACTCAACCCACCTAAAATTCTTCGGTTAGGACCAAGAAAAACTATTTATATATAATTGTAAATATGCAGTGAGATCATTAGTGAATATAGTTTCTGACCCTTCGTTTCCAGAATAATCTACTATACAAGGACTGATTTCAGAGAGTGAACTGAGAAGGCAAAACAATGCCAGCACCTTTGCATGAATGTTTGTATTGCTTTGCATTAAGGCACTAAAGTTTGCTTGTGTCTTATATTGGACAGTTAGACAGTCAAATAGCTGCTTATAATAAAATAACTGAATTCATGCCAAACTCCATCAGACCTAATGCCTCTAACCTATACTTGAATGTGAGGTAAAACTCCTAAATTCATCCCTCAAGGAGAGATTCCCCAGGGGACATGAACTAGACTATCTGCCACATTGCAGCACCTGGTTGCACATGTTGTTATTTTATTGATGTTATTTTATTGTTGTTATTTTATTTTTCACAAGAAGAAATGCTCAACCTTGGCAAGTGTCAGGTCCTAACTTTACTACTGCACAAAATCATTGATGAAGAGCTCGTATGAACCGCAGGAAGGTGTGCTGTGTCTTTGGAGTACATGTTCAAACAGACTCACCTTCTGAGAAATTGGCCTTTTTTTTTGTGCATCGCCCAGCGTACCGTTACTTTTGAAACAGGCACAGATCTCTGTGTGGTGGGAAAGCTCCCTGCATCTCAGGAGCAGGGACACACAGGAGAAGCGAGATCCCGTCTTCCCAAGAGAGGACCCTCAGTCTCTCACTGCACAGAGCGGAGGGGCGTTCCTTAGCTTACTGCCTTATTTTGGATGCCAGCCACAGAGTGAGTCCTTCCCCACACCATGGCTATTCGCTTGCTACTCAGGAGAAATAAAATGATAGACTATGAAATACATTTCCCTTTTTAAGACCTAATACCAACAGTTCTTCCCCTCATTTTCTTCTTGAGCACCGACACAAAATTTGCTCTGCTGGGGGAAGGAACAGTGCTGAGGCTGAACCCCACAGCCATGGCGTTCCAGGCTGCACCGCAGTATGAGATACAAATTTACCAAACTAGAAGAGGGAGGAAAAAAAATGTTTAAATATGAGTTTTAAACCTTGCACCTGGTGCAGAAAAAATTGAAACATATGCTCATTAGGCACTAAAAGATGATTGTGGTGAAGGACAGGCATTCAGAACAATTCTTCTGACTTGGAATTCAAAAATTATGTTTTGGGGGAAACAGAGCCAAATACTAATTTTTAATTGTATTTTCTGCAAAAATTAATTTAAGATTTCCTGGTCTTCAAAATTCAAAGTGTTCATTCTTTTCAGATATTTTTCCCCATAGTTTTGTAAACAATCAGAATTTGAAAACCAAGTAATGTTATTTTGCTCGTATTTTCTGTATTTTTTATTTTATTACAAATGTTTAAAACATGACTTAAAACTGGTCTCTCCACAGTAGTTGTGACCCATACCATGAAGCTGAACGCTTCCAAGAGTTGATATTGAAATGAGAACTTACATCTCTGTTAGAAACGAATCGACCTCCCATGCATCTCCTTCAAAATTAGCGGTTAAGATGCGTTCGCCTATTTACACCTCTGTGTGTCGTACTCAGCAGAAAGGCAGGGAGTAAATCGAGTTTACCTTCAAGATAATTTGTTCTTTTCACGTGCCTTTGCCCTCGGCGTTGTTTGAGTTTCTATTAAATGCAAAAGCATCTTAATTCCCGGCATTTTTAATGATTCAAAGTTTCTCGGAAGATTCCTCCTTGGAAGCCACCGATTTTTCCTCCTTTGCCTCGTCGGAACTTTCAGTACATGTAACTTTGGTGGTGGCATTTTGCGGCGGACGCCGGACTCGGTGGGATTAGAGGGGGTTACCCACATCCCTGCCTTTCCCGAAGCCCGGCTTCATCCACTTCGACAGCGGGGCCCGACGAGCCGGGGGACGATGGGAGCGTCCTGCCCGGGGGGGCGCGGAGGGAGCTGGTACCGGCGGTGGGGCAGCACCCGGTACGGTGAGCACATGAAATAAATGAAACGAAAAGCAGCCGGAGAGGGTCTGCCCCGCTGGGCAAGCCCCCCGCTTCCCCCGCAGCCGCTCCGTTCCACCACACCCCGCGGCCGCCGGCGAGTCCCGACGCGGTCGGGGCGGGCGGCGGGTGCCGGAGCTTCTCCCGCAACTCCCGCCCCGCTGCTCCCGGGCAGCCCCGGCTGCAGGAGAGGGCTCTGCCCGGCTCCCCCACCCCTGCCTCTCGCCGGACCTGGGGCCGGGGCTGAAACTACTCCCCCCACACGGTGCCCACGGAGCCCCGCCGGCCCCGGTGCATTTGCGGGAGGAAGCCGCGCTATAGGGAGGGAGAGAGGCAGGGAAAGAGGGCAGGGAGGGGTTGTCATATCAGCCCAGCGCGGCCTCATCCCCCCTCACTCCTCCCACCAATGAGTGGTGCCTCTTAACCCCCGGGAACCTCCCTCCCGCGAACCACTACTCCACTTTGCAGAACACGAGTTGATGAGAAAAAAAATAATTCTCGGCCGCGGCCAGCCATGAGCTGTTTGGATGTTATGTACCAAGTCTACGGTCCTCCCCAGTCCTACTTCGCAGCAGCCTACAGCCCCTATCACCCGGTACGTGCGGGGGGCAGCGATGAAGAGGCAGGGGGTGGGAGGGGTGCCATCTGGAGGATGGTCGTCTGGGGCCTTACCAAAAGGAAAAAGGGAAAAGGAGAAGGGGAGGGGAAAGGGTGGAGGGGGGAAGATCTGGGAGCCTGCGATGGTGAGTGGAGCAGAACCGCATCCCACCTTGGCGCGGGGCTCGGCAGGGTACGTACCCCGGCGGCGACCGACGGGCTGCGGGCTGCCTTGAGAGCGATTTTATCCCTGCGACGGTTTTTTAGGGATTTTTTTTTCCCCTTTTGCCGGGACGGGCTCCATCCAAGTGCAGCAGCTCAGGGGAGCGATGCCCGCGGTTTGCAGGGGGCCCGCGGGCAGTGGCGAGGGCGAGCTGCCCGGGGCATCGCTCACCCCCTGCGCACCGGCATCCCGGCCGCAGCCGCGGGAGCCACTTCGGGCAGATATTTTGCCAGCCCCTTGGCGAGGTGCTCCGGAATTACCCCTGGAAGAGCGGGACGCGAGAGTGCCGGAAGGTTGCCGCGTCTCCCCGGCTTGACGTAGGGGGAGGAAGCCCCGGCCCCGACCGGGGCAAGGGCTGCTCCCCGCTCTCTCCTCCCGCTCGGCGGCGAGAACTCGGTCCGTTCCACCGGCTCCCGCGGCGGCAGCGGTTGCCTGCGAGACCCGCAGGTACTTCGTGGCCGAGAGCCACGTCTCGCCGCCGCAGTGCGTGCAGCTCCGCCCGACTATCGCGGGTACCGACTGATCACCGAAAGTCGATAAAAGGATCCCGCTGACCGCAGGGATGTTTCGCGGCAAGCACAGCCCGTCGTGCGCGGGGAGCTGCCCGCCGCGGGATGCCTGCTGTCCCGCGTGGGTCAGGGCTCGTTTCCCCGGCCTGCACCTGCTGCACGCCGCTTTCTCTTTCGCCCTCTGGTTTTCTCATTTTTTCCTCCCCCTTATCCGTTCCAGAAATTAATTCCTTCTTCCCTCAGCAAAACGAAAAAGAGGAAGGATAGAGAGAGCAGCACTCCGGGCTCGGGGCGGGCGGCAGCCCCCGTCGTGCGGGGCCGGTGCTGGAGCAAGCGGTTCCACGTAGCACCCGGCGTGGTGGCCCGTGTGCCACCTCCAGCGCCTGGCAGGGGAGCCGGAATACCTGTTACAAATAGCAAATTATGTCTTCCCCTACCTTGCTTTCCTCTCCTACCCCCCCACTCCCCGCACATGGCTTCGTGGCATTACTTAGGGGGATGATCATTACATCAATATCAGAGCCGGGAGCCAAATGGAAAGACCGTCGTCACGAAAGAGTGACATTATTAAATATCTCGCGTGTTTCGGCCCAGGACTTCGAGCCGTCCCCTCGGTGCTTCACCCGGGGCCCGCCCCAGGTCTCTGCCCGCAGCGGCCAAGCCCGGGTTCCGCGTCTCCGTTGCTTATTTCTAAGAAACTCCCAGCAGCTGCAGACAGGCTAACGCTGATAAAGAGAAAATGGGAAACATCCAGCAAACTTCTGTTTTCCCACACAGCGGGATCCAGTGAAAACAGAATGATCTTGTAGGAAATACCTGGAACTTCTTGCTGGCCAGGGAAATACTTTTTTTTCCCCTGAAATGTGTTTGAGGCTGCCAGTGGTTTGTTTTGGTTTTGTTTTGTTTTGTTGGGGTTTTTTTGTGTGTGTGGTTGGGGTTTTTTTGTTTGTTTGTTTTTTCCCTTCCTCCTCCTCGCCGCTGTGAGTTGCAGGACACTCTTTGGGTCAGATTTTGCTATCCGGGGACCGAGCGGCGCTCGCCACCCCCGAGTGCGCGGCCGCCGCCTGCCCGCGGCCCTCGCTTCGTCACCCCACACCTCAGCCCCTTGACGGCCGCTGTCCCCCCAGGAGCCGGCCTGCAAAGTGCCTTCTTGTGCGGGACTTCGTGCTGGGGACCCATCTGTGTAATCCCCCTATCCGGTACGGAGGCTACCTTGCTCCATCCCGGTCGGCATCTCTGGGTTTCGGGTCCCCAGACCAACTTGCAGCCCCTTCGCTGCCTCCGCAGGGTGGGGCAGAAATGCTGCTACGGGGTGCTGGGTGCTGCTGGTGGGACGGCCGGCAGCCGAGGACCAGACTTTTGCATCCTCTGGGAAAACTCGCAAGAGCTGGCTCGGCGCTGCATCCCGGCTGCCACAGAGAGGGACAGCGCACCTTGCCGCGCTGCGCTGCGTAACCGGCTCTGTTTTCTTTCCTTCCTTCCCGTTCCCGCCCCCTCGACTTTCCTCCAGAAACTCGCCTTTTACTCCAAAATGCAAGAAGCCCCGGAGAGCGGCAGCAGCGCCAGCGCCAGCAGCTCCTTCTCTAGCCACCCCGCGACCAGCATCAAGGAGGAAGACTGTAGCCCCGAGAAGGAGCGACCCCCCGAGGCCGAGTACATCAGCTCCCGCTGCGTCCTCTTCACCTACTTCCAGGGGGACATCAGCGCCGTGGTGGACGAGCACTTCAGCCGGGCGCTGAGCCAGCCCAGCAGCTTCTCGCTCGGTAGCGCGAAAGCGGCGCGGAACGCCGGCTCCTGGCGCGGTGAGGCGCGGTGGGGCGCGGGGGAGGGCGGTGGGGCTCGGTGGGGCGCGTAGGGCGGCGGGACCCCCTCCGGGGCATCTCCCTCCTCTCCGCCGGCCGCGGGTGCCCGGCGGGCAGCCCCTGAGAGCCCGTTGTCCCAGTTCGGGAGCCGCGAGCTGCTTGAGTCTTTTAGAGAAAAAAAGGAAAAGAAAACCCCCTTCTGTTTGCGCCGTGCTGCCCGTGCCAAGCGAGGCAGTCGGCGGAACCCAATCGCCTTTACACAGGCGATTTACCTGACGGGGGCTGCAGCCAAACAAGCTGCTGAGGGATCCCCTCACTGTGGCTGTGGCAAGTGCCTCCCCTGCTGACCCAGCCGGGGCAGCTTAAAGTCTAGTGTGGTGGTCATCGAAGGTGGGAACAAAGCAAAAGGCAAATGTGGAAATCATCTTGCCAGCTTCCCACTGCTAAGAATCAGACTGAGTATGTGCCTGGATCTTGTACTACATGTATCACCACCCTGCTTGCTTCTGGAGCAGAGACAAGGACCCTAAATTTCTGAAAATGGCAGCTTTCAGACCTGCCCACAGCAGCGGCCCTGTGCTGGCAAGGCTGAGGCCACAGCTGATGTACAGCTCTCCATAGCCATGCCTGATTCAACATGGACGAGCCCGTCAGGGTACCCAAGGAAGAGGGGAATAACCTTCTCCACTCTCTGCCCACCAGACTTAGGGCAGGCACACCTCCTGTGGCAGTTTTGAGGACCCTTCCTTGGAGGGTCACCCACTCAGCCAAGAGTTGGTTTCCCAGACCCTCCACAAGTTGCCCTTGGTGGTTTCTAAGAATGAAATAGTAGTTTAAATATTTCATGAGCAAAAGATATTCAGTGTTGGAATTGATGCCAGGAGAGGAGAGTTCTTTGCTCATTTTGAACCTCTTCCCTTTTTCCTGAGTAATGCCAGGAGGCAAAACTGACCTACCTTCTCGCAAACACATATCAGGAGTGTGTTTTTGTGTCTCAGGAACAGTGTGCATTGCCAGTTAATAACGCATAGTCTCTATCTGTGCTATTAATAATCCCTAGTCCATCCTGTATGTTGCTTACTGAGTAAAGAAAATGTAGGGTACTTGTCCTTTGCCCTGCCAGTCTCCAAAGATCTGGAGAGTGCCTCCCAAATATGTTAATAATATACCCAAGAAACAGCTGTAAGTCCAGTGTAATAGATGGGAAATTGCCCTCACGTGTTTAGAAAATTCAAGCTGGCCCTTAGTCACATCTCATGCTGTTCCTGCCCACTTTGAAACTGCACAGAAGCAGCAGCCGCTTTCCTGGCAGGATCAGTCATTCCCTGAGGTGTTGGGTGTAAATGCTTAGGCAGGGAGATTACTACAAAAACAAACAAGAACAATCCAATCCTGGAAATTGCTGAGGTGCATAAAAGCTCCCGCTCAGTTTCCACTGCTGAGGAAAAGAGATGTTTACCTCACCTTGGATAACAGCCTTTTCTCTAAATACATAGTAAGAGAAACCTGGAGCAAATAGTTTCAGTTCCATGGGTAAGCCCTGGGCAAGGTGCATTGGATGTTTATCTGGAGGGGAATCTGTACTTGTTGGGAGTAATTTCTTGTGTTTGGCAGTTTTGAGGGGGATAAAGGGAAGGCGAGGGCTGGCTTGAGGGGATTTGGGAATGGGTTGAGCCCTAGGGAAAAGAGGTCAGGGCTTGCTGGATGTGCTCATTGCTGTCTTTCCTTTCTCTGCCTCTGCCTTCATCCAGATGGCTCCTTCCCGATGAGCCAGCGCAGCTTCCCGCCATCCTTCTGGAACAGCACGTACCAGCCCTCCTCGGTCCCAGCCACCCTGAGCAGCCCCCTGGCTGCTGCCGCCCACAGCGAGCTGCCCTTCGCCGCTGCTGATCCCTACGCACCCGCCTCTCTGCACGGCCACCTGCACCAGGGTGGCCCCGAGCCCTGGCACCATGCCCACCACCACCACCACCACCACCACCCCTACATCGGGACACAGAGCACTGCTTACCCCCGCCCTGCCGCCATGCACGAGGTCTACGGGCCCCACTTCGACCCCCGCTACGGCTCGCTCCTCGTGCCCACTGCCTCTGTCCGCCCCCACCGCCTCACCCCCGCCTCCGTGCCCACGCCGGTCAGCCCCCCCTGCGAACTCGGCAAGAGCGAGGCAGGCACTGCCGCAGCCTGGACAACACCGGGACCCTTTCCCAGTGGGGCGGGGGACATGGCACAGAGCCTCAGCCTCAATGTGGACGCAGGTAAAAAGCTGCCCTTGGCCTCTCTGGGTCCTCCCGGCTCAGCTGCACTCCTGCTCCCCGCCTCCCTCACACCACCCAGAGTAGTGGGGATGGACCCTCTCTGGTGGGGTGGATGAGGTACTGCTGTAGGGGGACAAATTGGGGGTGGAAGCCCCGTGGGAGGTACCTGAGCTGTGCCCTGGGTGCCCTTCTTGGGGCTCTCAGGTCAGGCAAGTAAGGAAGGGGAGGGCAAGGATGGGACAGGGCAATGCATCTATGCCCCCCCAACTTCTTTTGAATTTCTGACACCCACAAACATGCCCTGAGGGTACAGGTTGCTTTGTGGTACTCTTGTCCTGGCCCTGGCTCTTCCTCTGCCTTGGACAGCAAGAGCTGGGAGCAAGACAGAGCTACCCCAAAGGTCACGGCTCAGTCCCACCACAAATGGCTCCTTACAGTGGCCCCACTGTAGGCAGGAGGGAGGTGTGCCTACCTGCCATCTGGCTGGGGTCTTCTCCTTGCTCCACAGCCTCCTGGGGCTCCAGAGAGCCCACGCTTTAGACTGATTCCTGATCTCACCTGGCAGAAATGCAGTTTATCTTTCTCTGTCCTTAAATGCCTGTACCTATTTTTCTTCTTCCCTTTTTTTTTTTTTTTTCTCTCCGTTCTCAGGTTTGCAGCCGCAGGATAAAAGCAAGGATCTATACTGGTTTTAGAGCTGTCCTTCACTCTTCTTCCCCTGGCTCTCCCCTGTAGATCTCTGCCTGTTAGACATGGTGGCATTCGGAGCTGAAATCGGGTCAGTTTGTAACAGCTTCTGATCTTGGTTTGCAGCTCGCCGTTACTCCTTCTGTGGTGGATCCCTTCTGAGCTGATGTGCTGACACAAAGACTCCCAGATCCCCCCTTGCCCTTTTCCAAGCCCACTGTGGCCCTGCAGCTCGGGGAAAGACAACAGGACTTAAAAGGACCCGGCATTGCAAGGACGATACTTCAGACTTATTTCAGAGAGGAAGATCCTTCTGTTGCAAGAGGAGAGCCAAAGACGTTGAAGTTCTATTTAAGCAGACCCCATACCCAGAACTGCAGTCAGACTACTCTAAAAGAGTCAAATGACATCATGGATGGTGATGCAAAACCACTGGCCTTCATACAGGGGGCAGAGGAAATCATGAGGGCCTTTTTTTTAGTGGTATGAATATTTTTTTATGGCAGTGAAAATTATTTCTCAAATGCAAACACGGGAAAGCTACTTAGCAGTCTTGAACTGGATTTATACTTTACATTATAGAAAAGTAAAAGGAGAAGAAACTGGAACTCATGAACATTTTTGAATTATCAAGGAACTGTTCAGATTTTTCAGCTTTGTGGTTGTGAGTGGCAAGTGTCTGGCTGAGGCCACCTGCCCTGAGCTTACAGAGATGCAGCTGTTCCATGCACAACTGCTCAAACCCCAGAAAGACAAAAAAGCAAGGTGGCACTTTTCAGACTTTGGCACAACATTTGCATTGGATATAAAACAGTTGTTTGGTTGTGGTTTTTTGGTTTTGTTTTGTTTTTTACAAGAAAAATTTTCTGGTGAAAGAAACCCCCTCTTTAAAGCAGGCGAAGGAAACCTGTGAAGAACTGCTTGCCCTCAACCCACCAGCCTTTAAGAGGAACATCTGAAGGAAAGGCACATAATGGACAATAGGTCTGAGTTGCCTCTAACATTTCTCTTTGTCTTCTTGTTGCTGTCATTTTGTCACTTTAATAGTTGTTTTGTTTTGGTTTTTTTGAAAGGAGGAATAAGGTATCTATTTAACAGTAGAAAAGCTGTATTAAAGGTATCTCCTTTTTCACCCTGTGTGCTTTTATGAAGAATTAAAGCTAAATAAGATAAATGAAGCATACTGGAAGCTTCAGGATGAAACAGGAAAAATGCCTGTCATGTGGATGAAGTGGGTTATTTTATTACTTTGCATTATAGATGAAGAGAAATCCTAGCAGTTGAAAATATTTCATTACTGAGTAAAAAATACAGTGATAAATACAAAAGATAAGAAAATGCAAGTTGGTTGCAGTGCTACGTTTTAGTGCATGATATATCTGTAAGACAGGTTAATGTAAGGGGGCTGCTCCATAGTAGCAGCTGTTCCTTCATAAAGCTGATAGAAGAGCGGACTGTAGCATTCAGCATTGCTATTGCACAAGCAAATTAAAATGCTATTATTGGGTGATGAATAATTAATGAAACAGAGCAGAAGTGGCAATTTCCCCTTAAATGCTGACTATTTACAAGCAAAGTGTCTGCTCCCAACACTACTGTGCTTTGTTTTGTTCTAATTTTTCTTAATGTAAGGTCTTTGAAAGCTGACAAAGTTCAATGCATGTAAGAGTCTTAACATTACCTCTCTGACACTGGGAGAAGCAGTAGAAAATGGACTTTTCTGCCACAATGAGAGTTTTTAACTTCTGACACTCTCACGTAATCTGATGTAATGTTCACCACGCGTCAGAAATGGAGTCAAGAAAAACCAAAACACTCTTGTCCCAGGTTTCAGCTGAGCCATAACTCCATTTATGGGAAAGAATAGGAATCCCAATAGTAAGAATACCATGACACAGTGTGAGTAAATACTGTGAGAAGCTGACAAGGAGCTGCTTTGAAATACACCGTATGTGGAACATCCCTGGCCAGAGCTTGGCACATGGCAGGAGGTGACTTGCTGTGATTCCTTTAGCCAAACGCGCCCCTGAGCATTTCGCCCTCAGCCTCCAATTAGCCAGAGCCCAGACAAGCTGTAAAGGGCAAGGGCACGACTCCAGAATTTATATGACTGGTTAAACCAAAAATGTTCTGAGGTGTCTATTAAGAAAAAAGGCAGCAGGGTTTTGCAGGAGAAAAGTAGCTGAAAATGACGTTTAACTTTACTGTTGCAGAGGCTTGGAGCTAACAGGATCATTCTGTAGCATTTGCCTGTGGTTTTCTTTAGGGTGTTTTTAACGTTTGTTTGGTTGTTGTTGTTTTTTAATATTAATGTGGCTCTAGCATTGGTTGTGCTTCACCAGAATAGTTTCTTTTTTCTTTCTTTTCCCCCCCTGTCCTCTACGATTCATAATAAGAAGGACTGGGAAATACAGCACGAATACATTCGGAAATATTCATACAAGCACAAACCAGTCATATACTTTATTGGCATTTACAATTCATTTTGACTGTGAATGTTTTCAAGCATGAGAATTTATGCAATGAATACATGGATATTGCCTTTGACATTTGTTCTTCAGGTACTCTTTTTTATTGTCGTATTGTGAGAGCATCTCAAGGCGAGATTGTGGCTCAAGGTGTTAGATGTTATGCAAACAATTTTTTAAAAATATTCCTACTCCAGATGGAGTGCAGTCTGAAAGTGCACATGCCGTATTTTGGCTAATCCTTGCAGAGTTTTGCTCACTCAGCATTACTCTGACTTCAGAGGCACTGCTCACAGCATCTACCTTTAACGTTTGGGAGTGAATCTTTGCAGGACTGGAGCCACAGCTCCTAAGGCAGTAACAGTGCAAATAACCTCGGTGCTATTTCACAGGTCTGTTTTATTCCTCTTCGCTTCACAGATTGATTGCTTAATCATGAATGCTTGCAGGAAATCTGGAAATAGAAAAGGAATGCTTCTTATATGTTACATATGTCTTATACGTCATGTGTTTGTCACACACCAGAAGAACAGGGCTGTGGGTCCTGTAGCCCGAAGAGCAGAATATCCCACTGCCCCTTTTGCAAGTGTTGTGCAGAGGTTTGAACCAGCTTGTGCTCTCTGACTGCCCACCTGACAAACAAAGGAGCCTGGCTGGGACAGACAGACAAACAAGCTCTGAGCCCTTTCATGCAGAGTCCAGGGAAAGAGGCAGAGGGATGGGATCTGCCTCAGAGCACGGCAGTACAGGGTGTAGCGAGAGGATCCACTGATACCAAGAGTGGTTTGTAGAAGTTTGCAGAGTGAACTCTGAGCATATTCACTGCAGACATTTATTTTCCATTCTGAAAGTAACTGAAACTTAGCAAAGTACAAAAGAATACTGTTTAAATCAACTCCAAGGTTAACAGTGATCTATCAAGGAAAGGGTGGAAGTGAGGATGGGATATAATATTTGTGGTCGTAGTCTCCACTTTATTTTAATGAGGGTTTCACTTTGGTACAGCTGCAGTTGCAAGAACGTGGCAGAGAGCTCTTTAGACACATCTATATGTGGCCCTGAACTTACAGTCTAATGTTGGCGAGCCTTAGGGTAACCTTCCTTGCTTCCCGTCTCCTTTTCCAGTGGATTTTCCATAGGACTTCCCAGCAGAGGAGGAGGGGGCAAGGAGAGCGAGGGTGAAGGAGCCTGAGTAATCCCTTGTGCCTCTGCTGGACCATGTGCTGCCTGTCTCTGAGGAAATATATCTGCCCTGTCTCCTCCTTGGGTCATGCTGGACCGCTGTCCCTTCTCGCCTTCCCTTTGAAGTCCTGTTTAGGTTCCTGACAAGCTCTAGTGAGGGCTTAAAGGTTGGTCTCTTCCTAGAAGGGAGGAAAAATGCTGCTGGTGGCTTTAGATGCACTAGCATTCTCAGACTGGTAGTTCTCGTGCATCTTTTTCTGGGCAAGGGTTGTAATTAACATGCCCTTTTGATTACAGAAGGGTGAGCCAGCTCCTCTGGGGGATTGCAGCGTCCTGGCTGGCTTCCCTGGCCTGCTACCCAGAGGAGCAGTTGTGGCATGGGAAGGAGAAAGGCTCACGGTGTGATTATCTAGAGGAGTGAGGTATTGATTCTGTAGGCTAGGGAATTTTGCTTAGGGAAATGGGAATAGGGGAGAGTTAAAATAAACATTTTTTAAAATCAAAAAAAGGAAAAAGGAAAAGAAGAGAAAGGAGAAGAAGAAGGAGAAGAAAAAGAAAAAAGGAGAAGGAAAAGAAGAAGGAGAAGGAAAAAATAAAAATAAAAAGAAGAAAAAAGGAAAAGGAGAAAAAGAAAAAGAAAAAGGAGAAAAAGAAAAAGAAAAAGGAGAAAAAGAACAGGAAAAATAAAAATAAAAAAAAAAGAAAAAGAAAAAGAAAAAGAAAGAGAAAAAGAAAAAGAAAGAGAAAAAGAAAAAGAAAGAGAAAAAGAAAAAGAAAAAGAAAGAGAAAAAGAAAAAGAAAAAGAAAGAGAAAAAGAATAAGAAAAAGAAAAAGAATAAGAAAAAGAAAAAGAAAGAGAAAAAGAAAAAGAAAGAGAAAAAGAAAAAGAAAGAGAAAAAGAAAGAGAAAAAGAAAAAGAAAGAGAAAAAGAAAAAGAAAAAGAAAAAGAAAAAAGAAAAAGAATAAGAAAAAGAAAAAGAAAAAGAAAGATAAAAAGAAAAATCTTTACTTCAGTCAGCCCCCAGGCTTCAGGTCTACAGCCTTGGCAACCATAGTGTTAAGTTAATTCCCAGAACAGTTAGACTGTTCCCTAAACCGACTGTACTTATAAGCAGCTCAGGCCAGCAGGGTCCCCCTGTTCAGGTCCATCTCTAATCACAGAGGAGAAGTTACCTTTGCAGTGCACCTTCTATTGCCTCCACAGCCCGGCATAACCCATGAATCATGTGCACCAACCTGTGAGTGTAAACTCTAACAGAGAGGCGCTGGGGGACCATGTCTCCCCTCCTCCTGCCTCTGTCCTCTGTGCATCAGGTCCTGTGGGAGAAAGCGAAGGCACTGGAGGAGCCCAGGCAAGGTGTAGAGGTGTGGGGTGCTGGGTTCAGGGAGCAGGCTGCAGGTTGCAAGGGTGCAAGGGTGCACATCCCTGGTCCCCACTCACATGCAAGGCAATCTCCCTTTGCCATGCTTGCCTGCAGCTCACAAAAACACAGGCTGACAGAGGAACGAACCATTTCTTTAAGGTTGTGTCAGTTGCTTATTTACATCCACAGTAAAGGCAGGATAAATACAGAACAGAAGAGCTGTCCCACTAGAAGTTGTAATACCACACTGGACATTACTGAGGGGGCTCCGTCTCCTCATTACGTGGGATATTCCCACCTGGCCCAGGAACGGCTGCAACGCACGCTCCTCATTCATCACACCCCCACAACTTCTCCACTCATCTTCTCCTTGACTTCTGGATCAAGGCCTGACTCTGCATCTCGTCCCCTCTCTGTTCTCCTGCTGCACCCTGTCTCTTCCTTCCTGCACATACTTCCCTGGCCCCACGCTGCAGCAATGAGGAGCAAAGAAATGGCATTAGGAGAGACACAAACTTTCCCATCAGTGCTGTTTGCATGAAGTTGAAGCACGAGTATTTGTACAATAAACAGACTTGGACCGACATAGACTCCCTGCAGAAAAGCCAGTATGTGGCCTCAATCCCGTACCATACTCCTGTGGTAGGAACCAAGCCCTAATCCCCGATCCAGTGGAACTACTTTTTTTTTTTTTTTTTTTCCACAGAGTCCTAAAGAGCTGCAACAGCCCCAGTTGCACACAGACACAAATGATTATTCTCTCCTGACAGAGCTGCACAGCTCCCTCCTTGTATTTAACTGCAGTCCCAGTGAGCTGGATCAGGAAAGAGACACTTGATAGCTGCTGTTTCCGTGGTTGAAATATTTGTGAAGTTAGCGCATAATCTGAAAGCAGAAACTAATAAATTATAGGGTGCTAATTGGGGCCGGAGTGGAGCTGTCAATCATATTATCCTAAACACACAGAGACCCTCATAACCTAAAAAGGCAAGAGAGCCTCCAGGAGCAGCTCCCAGTTGTCACTAGCCATGACCTCCACTTCAGTGAGAGCACAGAGAGTCAAGGCAGAGAATTTATTCTGCTAAGAAAATGCAAATCTCATGTTTAAGAGGGCACTTGTATTTGGTTTTGTTTGCCCTCTTTGGGAGGGTATTTCTCAGGGCACTTTATTGGTTTGTTTTGTCACTTCACTTGACATTCTTGCAACTTAAAAAAAATATAAATCAGATAAGAATTTGCAATTTTTATATACGCATGGTCCTTAGAGTAACAGTCATAAATTTTGTCACAGTCCAAACTCTTTGGATATAGGCCTGTCTTCTAAAAGCCATCTTATTGCTCACATTTTTTTTTTTTTCTTCTCATGCCCCAGAAACACATAAACTACTTTGAAGCTGCAGGAGTCTGTGATCTGGGCCAAAACACAAGTGTGCAAACACAGTAGTAACAGGGCATTTGCAGCTCTAGTCACTTTGTCACCACCTTTTCTTATACTGCTTTCATCAAGATCAAGTATTTTACTCATCGTATAAAATTGAATCGAAGGATGCTAAAGAGGTCTAGTAACACTTTTCCCTATAAATTAATTTCTATATGGAGACAGGTAGACATTTCAGAAAGCATTCCTTGCACAAAAGATCTGAAAGACATTAGGAGCAACCTAAAAGTTAGGAGTGAAAAAGCTTGATTTTGGTGGCAGTATGACTACTGCATGCAGACCTGACAACTGAGCCTGAAGGTCCAACCCTTTTCCTGGTGACACCTCACCCACCCCTCGGTGACTATCTAAACTTACTGCTGCAAGACCACATGACTAAGTGTACAAAGACTTTTAAAGATATTTCTAAATGTGTGATTTTTTTCCTGCATTTTTGATGCCTGTATTAATTATTTAATGCCAGTCTTGAATATTGGCAAGAAATAGGACCCACAGTCCCTTCTCTGCTTGCTTCTGTGAAGAGAAATGAGAGCATCTAACCTGGCGATGCTGCCACTAAAGCCAAGAGCCATCTCTGAGTGGGGTAGGCAAGAGGACATATTTGACAACGGACTGTGGTTTATCATGGCCACTAATTTTGTTTTAGTAGATTCAGGTACAGGATAATTCTTTGTGCCTTAAGCAACAGACTCAAAAATTAAAGAGTGATGCCTCTAGTAAGATAACAAAGACTATGTCAGCAGACAAACCGATGGAAGCACAAAGCTGGAAAAGTCCTACTTGAAGAACACAAGGCTGCACCGTGTAAGTAGGTTTTGATCCTTGGGGATGTGGTGATATCAGACTGAAGAAATACAAAGATGTAAGAGAAGATATTCTCATAAAAGGTTAATTCTGTGACTCCCAGACTTCTGCCTCTCCTGTTTCTCTGTAAGAGAAAGCTAAATATATTCGCAACTGGAAATTACTGAGAACTTACACATGGTCAGCCCTCCTGGAAAGGTGCGAAAATTGGATAGGTGAAGAGAAATACACCAGGAGATTAATCAGAGTGGTGAGATTTTGGTGGTACAAAACATGTTGAAACTCCACTGAGTTTCCTATAGGACAGGTGAAGAGGTAACTGTAGTTGCTTACTGTAGTGCATAGGAGAACAAAGGCATTTCAGTGGCCACATCTCTGCCAAGCACTAAGTGACTTGTCAGGGAAGATAGGAGAGAAAAAAAAATCAGGAAAAAGAAGATCCAGCTATGTCAACAGCATTGCAAAAGGGACTGGTACCCAAACAGAGAGTGGCTGTTTCACAGCTCCATCCTTACCGTAAAAGATAGAAGGTCGTGATGAACATCCTCCAAATGGAAGACGTCATCTGAAGAAGTTAACACATTATTAAAAAGGTCATTTTATACGGCAGTATCAGTCGTGTCACTGGCAATAATGACAATATTTTGGCGTCATCACTTGGCTTTGATGCACTGGGTTTCTGGTTATTTATTAGAGTTAAAACATAATGTCAGTTAGAGGTGCCAAGTGTCATTATAAATAGACCCACGATCGCTTAAAAATCCACCTGGTATGCAAGCTCCTGCAACTCACTGCAGTGTGTGTGTGTGTCAGGAAAACTTTCAAGAATCAGTTAAAAGAAATGAAGGTGAACCAGAATTTTTTAACCACCATCAGACCTGTCAGGGGTATTTTACAGACATTCTTTTCTATAATGACTATTTTCAGGTCTGTTATAGCTGAGTTAAGATCAGGTTTGCGTAGAAAGACATAAGTTTGAATCTAGAAGGAAGCTTGCCTTCACAGTTCTTATTAAAATGCACAGTCTTAAACCTGTACCACAAAGAATCAGTTTCACCTGGTTGTGTGCCTTCATATGCAGCATGCCACAGATATCAGAGAAAAAAAAAGCCACCAAAAGATGGAGGTATTAGTCAATTAAAGTAGACAGTAAAACTGCGCTGAAAACAGCTGAGAGAAGCAAGGATTCAGTGGCCCTGCAATAAAGATCTTTGTGCCCTTCCATACAAGTATTTAGGGAACCAAATTTTGAGGGACCTTGTGATCTGAAGGATCTTACTAGTCTGTGTTATCTAGGGTACCAGGAAAGCTGAGAAACAACAACTTATTTCTCAGCCCTGGGCCCTGGCTCGAGCTTCTCACATAAGCGCGGCTGTGGTGAACTCAGCTCCTGCCTTTCTTGTCCCTGCCACTTATTAGTTTTTGCAGGTAAAGAAGTAATAGAAAACACTCATGTTAGCAGTGTAGCTGCACGACCTTTTGCCTTTATGGTAGTGATTAAGTTGCCTGAATCTTGGGACGATGCCATTGAATGACTGACAGTAAAGTCTCCCAGAGAAGATGAGACTTGAATGTTAAATATAAAAAAGGCAAAGAAATAATCTGAAGGCCTCACATTTTTCAGTCCTATGTGATACAAGCAAACATGTCTTTTGCTTTCCATATCTCAAAAAATCCTCTTTTCAAAATGTATAAGTTTCGTCTTTGGAGATCCTGACATCCACAATCCCATAACTCGTGTCAGGCTGCTGAGTGGTCCCTCTGCGGCACATGGGCATGAGTGAGTGATCCCACTGAAACGTGGCATGTCTCACAGCCGCAGCTACATGTAAATTTTCTATAAGTTTATCTGTGACCCAGTAAAGACTTAATATTTTTGTTATAAAGCATTATTTTTTCCTTTGTAGGATCTTGATTGTGGTCCTGAATGGCAAACCTGAGGTACACAGGTTTTGGATAGATCTGGGCATGAGGATGTGCTGGCTCAAAGGCCCTTGCAAACAACTCTGAAAAAGAGAAATGCACTGATGGTCGGGTGTTACCTTCTGCTGTAGACCAAGGGAACTGATGACAGCAGACCTAGAATTGATGCCACTGGAAATACTGCCTTAGTAAATATGTAGCATCTGCCCTGGCCCTTCACATTTACAAAATAATTTAAAAACTTTAATTAATCACCACAGTATTTGTGTTATGTTGTAGTAAATACTATTCATAGGTAGCAGTAATTATTTTTCATCCATTCATATGGATGTCAAGTCTGCAGCTGAGAGATTAAATAAGCCAGCTAAAGCCACATAGTATGTCCATGTCTGTCCAAGCACGGCTCAGAGTTCAGTCATTGCCAGCACTAGTGGGTAGTGTGCGGTATCACGTCCTGAAGCATGCTCACCATCATTCCTCAGTGATCTCGCCAAGTGTTTGCGTTGGCATCAAGAAGCAAGTAAGATCTTGAGACAGGAACTGACTGCAAACCAGAGACTCACCTGGGACATCAGCACCTGGCACCACACGTCTCCTCTTCCTGGGCAGGTTAGAGACTGTGCTGGGTCTGGCTGGGATGGACTTCATTTTCTTCATAGCAGCTTATCTTCAATGAGATAGAGAAGGTGAAGTGATGAAGATGTGTAAAGAAAAGGGTGATAGGGAAACATGAGGGAATAAGAAATTCTTTGCAAGTGCCATCATGAGTGGATGCAAGTGAGGCAAGTTTGCATACAGCAAATTCAGCTTTACCGTGACTCAGTGGAACAGTTGTGTTTGCATCCTTCCTCTAAGCCAGGGAAATGTGGGGGAATGGAGTGATGGGTAGGGCCATGCTCAGAGCTGACAAACTGTATCACTGAGCATCCCTCAGATCACTGCATGTATGGGGAAGGTTAGGTATTGTGTCTTTCAGTGAATTCAGCAAGTTGTAGATCAGGATCCTTAGATTTGGATTGAAAGATTTGTGGTTTATCCAGTCCAATCCATTTTTCATATTATTAGGTGCAAAAGGCATAGATCACTAGTCGATATCCTGAGCTTTCCTTTATTGGCAATGTGTTAAACTTGACGTTTTCTTCTTCATCATGCTGTGAGAAATCCTCCATTAAAATTAGTCTTGTCTTGAAACACTTATAAACTGTTGAGAAAGCAAGAGTTATCTTCCCCTCTGTTTTTTCTGTACTGCTTTGGGTATTCATGGCTACTTCAAGAACTCAGGGGCGTTACTTCTGGCTGCTGTCTGCCACTGACACTCACCTTGCCCGTTAACCTATTTTCCCTGTGTTGGACAGGCTCTTGCGTGACTCTTTTCCAACTTGGACCTACACGAATCTGAACTGACTTGGGTTATCACATCACAGACATGGTCATGGGGCCTGTGAAAGGTGTTGCCTAGACAAAAAATTGGCAGGATTCTAGGCCTCTTCTGCCAAAGAAAAAGATAGCATATGAAGTCCCATTGATTTTCAAAACTTTTGTTTGTGGCTTGCTGAGTGAGCAGTACTCTGTAGTTAGGTGGAATTACACACATATATGAAGTCATCTGGGTGTGGTGAGTACAGAACTGGGGTCTTCTTGGTTTCTGACCAGCGCATGCTACTGGTTAGTAAATGTTATTCATGTTTAAGTTACTGAAATGGAAGGAACGGCTGTACAACCACTCAAGCAGCACTTGAAGAGCAAGGAAACATTATACAGTGTTTATGTATTTGTCTGTCACTCGTGGTCTGGTAAGCATAGCTTAGGATTAAAAAACAAAGTGTTGCAGTTATTGTTATTAGCAAATCTGGCTTGTACACTAATTTGTAGATGAAGAAAAAAATTTACATAATTATAGACTGCTTGAATGAGCTTTGTCAGGAACTTTGAAGAATCCTGATTCAAAAGATGTCCATTTCTATTTCTTTTGAGTAAAATGGTCAAGCCCCTAATTTCTTGTTCATTTGTGTTGGATCTCTGTTTAACAAACTTTTGAAGCTTGATTTCAGTGGAGCCACGTATTGAAAATGTATACATTTTGACATCAGATAGTGCCTTTACTACTTTTCAGTGTCTCCCATTATCAAATATTTGCATAAAATCAAAGCACATTTCTAGCTTCCTGACAGATGTCAGTGAAGAGCTCTGCATAATTTGCAAACTTCTATTCATGATGGAAATGTTCCAAAAGGTTCATTGTTGTCTTTTATTCAATAATGATTTATGTATCATTTTATTATATACTTTGACTTGATCTTCAAACACATCAAGGAAAAGTACCTCCCTTCACCCAGTCTGATAAAAAATAAGCAAGGATGATGAACATTAAAAAGGGAAAGGAAAATAAACGTAAGAGAAAAAGGACTGTCTAGATTCACACATCAATTGCTGTGCAACTTAACGTTCAAGATGACTGTAAGCATTTGCTCAAATTAAATAATGAAATAGACCATTCCCAGCAATGGGCAACCCAGACTCCTTTCTTCAGTTGCTTTCTGATTTGGAGTTCATAAAAATACATCAGGAATTTATGTTAGTTTTTCAATTTGTAAAGTCTTATTCGTGCACAATGAAGCTATATTTCAACTGTTTTTTCTTTTCATGAGTGAGTTTGTCCCTTCTTTGAAACAGCACATCAGCGCTTCCTTTTCGGAAGGACTGCCTGTGTCTGAGGCATATGTGATTGCATAAGTTTGATCAACACTACAGTAAAATCACTTGCTGTCTGATTATAAGTTTTATTCCCTTAAACTATCTCCTGTGAAACACCCAAGACATAACATGTAGAAAATTAAAAGTTACATAATTGTTGTCTTATTCTGCTACACATCATTCAGTACCTTATGATATTTTGTGATAATTTTAGTGTTTTAGAGAGTTGTTGGGTTTTTTTAAGACACCTCTGTAAGTGTGACAACGTGCTGAATATTTTCCTTGGCTTTTGTCTTCTTTGACAGAGCTTTTTCTCTTCTTTTCCTCCTTCTTTCAAACAGAGGGAACCAGACTTAAGTATGTTCAGCCAAACTGATGCTTCCTTGATCTTGCTTGCCTTCTTTGACTAATACCAAATAATTTAAGCCCTCTTGATTCCTTGTTTCCATCAACATGGCTGAAAGAATACTGTCTGAATCTGCACATGGAACATCACTATCTGTATTAAAAAGAAAGACAACAGCCCAGTGATATACATGTAGTATTAGAAAGTAAACAACATCAGACAGCTGTTGGAGAAAGTTGGCTTAGTGACCACATAAAGAGCGACTGATGATTCAGATTTGTTTTCCCGCTTTTGCCTGTGTGGATTATAGCTTTAAGCAAATCACTAGGGAAGGTTGGTCATCACTATCTGTACCTCCACAGGCAGTAATACAGTTATGAACACATGGTTCTCTTCTTTTGGTAATAAAGATAGCCTGCATAAAGCCAAAGTGATTTTAATCTGTACCTTTGTGTCACCCTGATAATAACACTGCTAAAGAGTACTGTAACATAGGCGGTTTTCTGCCTACTAAATCATTATGTATAGTCTCTCTAAAGGACTTGTAATATTCTGTCTTTCTAGAAGCTTAAACTTGGCAATCCAGTGTGTTTTCACCATTTCTAAAAACTTTATATTTTTTCCCTAATTTGATGCTGTTCACACATGCAGTTGCCTGAAATCTGTTGCAGGGGATACATATTTTTCAAAATGTAAAAATACTAACTAAAGTCTCAAGTGATAACTGTTACCATTTTGTGGATTTATTTTTGTAAGATATACCTTCTTTTATTACACTCCTTTTCTTACTTCATAACTGGAAAATGAAGCATGCAACATTCAAGGTTTTCTGTTCAAAACAAACACAAGCATTGTGTTGTTGCACAAGGCAATATACAGTTTATTATGTCACTATAATCATACACTCTCCCAAGCTATAAAGTCAGAAGTCTGTTCCACATGCTAGAGTCCATCAGGAAAGATTATCAGGAGAAGTCTGAAGGAGAATTTAGTTTTTAGGAACCTGTTAGCAAGATGAGGACTGAGACACAGAGCAAACTGTGGTCACATACCACAGTGACTGACAGCTATGAAAAATCATTTGATACTCACTTTGTCAGTTCAGGACTATTATGGCAATATTTAGTAATTCAATCCCGACCAAGACTTTACCAAACAGTACAGCTCTTTGTATTTGAGTTTTGTTTCATAAAGCTTTTAATGGAAACCCTTGGGGGCAAGTTGCTTTGGAAAACGCATACTGGGAAATGCTGAGGGCATGTTTGCAGTAAACCCTTAAGAGAGAAACCTTAAAATAAAGACCCAAGTAAAACTGGGTATTTACAGACCAGACATATGCCGGCTGACCTGTCTAAGTATAGAACACTAGAGGAGCATTCAGATTTGTTTCCTGTATAAGTATCTGGAACTGATGAGGTGATGTTTACACAAATGTGAGTATGAGGTCACTGAGATATTTTTACCAGATATATAGATACATTACTAATTCTTTCCCCAACAGATCTGAAGAACTACAGAATATATAAAATATTATAATCCTTTTTCAGCTTATGCCCCACTGCGTTTCTCATTATAGTGAAAAAGAGCTAAAAATATCAAACACCTTGCCCTGGTTTTACTTTTTGAGCTTGGGGACAAAATAAACAGGAAGGACTATTTTTGCAGAATATGCTTACCCTATCCAAAACCAGAGGAAGAATATAATGTTGATGTCCTTTCTTCTATGACATGACACATATGAGCTACATATTGCCACTCTCACAATGAGATTTTTGACTACAAGTGCCCTTTCCTTCACTGTTGTGTCATCTCTTAACGCAATGTTCGGCACCTATGAAAGCTTAGCACCATTCTGCCATACAAGCCAAAAAATCTATGAAAATATGTCAGTAGTACCATGCTTGCCTCTCATGTAAGTCAGCAAAGCAAGCAAATAATTTTTGCTTACTTAGCTGTATGATGGATGGAGGTAAAAGGTAATTAAAATGAGTAACTGAGGAAAAAAATATCATTATATGTTGTGAAATTCCCTGAGAATTGTCAGATGTAGAAGCTCCACCAACACCCTGGGAAGCCAGAAGCCAATGCAGAGAATTCTGAATACACGTTGGAAGCCCCTTCCAAAAAACATTAAGAATTTGAAGCAAGATAGAGAGAAGCTGGAGTGAGAAGGTAGATCAGTATATTCATGAGATATCATTCTTTTACTTTCAGTTTTAACATTGCTAAAATTAGTTGATTGATGTATAGTCATGCTGGGTTATACGTGAGTAAATGCAGGATAAACCATGTGATGTGATCCCCTCAGATTTCACAAGCAAGGCCACGCTGACCCAACAAAACATCCCAAGACAAGGCGTCCAAGGAACACCTTCATGGAATCTGAAGTCGTGCTGGAGAGTCAACTCCAAACACTTAAATCCTGAGGGGTTGTCTACGCCGCGGACTGCTGCATAGTGTAGAGTTACCCATGTCTGCTTTGAACACCCTACCTCAGGACAAGAGGCGGGCTAGCTCTTGCACTCCAGAACTTTGTACAGGCTGAGAAGTACGCTGCTGAAGAGCAGGTTCTCACCAAGCTCCGTGCTCTCTCAGGTAGACTGCTTCCAGTAACTAAAATGGCACATTCAAAGCTCGGCACTGTACTTGCATGGATACGTGTTATCAGGTCCTAAATGCACGTAGCTTTGACCTTGCTGGACACTTTTCCTAGTAATGGTGTGCTTGAAGCACAACTTCTGAGCCAAATTGCAGGTAAATTTATCACAACGCATCCCTCCAGGGGTAGGCAGATGCTTACTCTAGAGAGGCCTGCATTAATTAACACAAGAAACTGTGGTCGCCTGACTCATACTAATGGGGGATGGAGTTAGCTTGCTTAGCCTCCTCTGAGGAGACTGGTCCCAAACTGATAAAATCTGTGCTTCCTCCTCCCCAATCTCAGCATCTCAGTCGGCTGCTTCCTGCCACAGGGCAGCCAGGGTGCCGAGCTGGGTCACGTATCCTGCCTTGCAGTCGCAGAGTGGCTTTCCTTGTCTGCTCTATAGGCTGTGTGGGCTCACATGTTTTGAAGTCTTGCCTGGAAGGGTGCAAATTTTTGTGGTGTCTTGATAAGCAGATGGTTTTTTTGGTGTTTAAGTTCAGAAGGTGACAACATAGAAGAAGAAAAAAAAAAGTCCATAGAAAGGCTGATTGGTAGAGACTGAACAAACTGATCTAGAGATTTTGTTCTTCTAATCACAGTTATTTCAGGGCCAGATCCTCAGCTAGAATGAATTAAAAACACTCCATAGAAACTGGTGGGATGCCACTGATTTACACCAGCTAAGTAGCCAGCCTGAGGCTTTACTAATTCTGGGTAACACAATCCCTTATGATGCTTAACACCTTCAATATGGTAAGGTATTTAGAAGTGAAGCCACGTTTACTTTTTCCCACTAACATCTTCTTGCTTTTCTCATATGCGCTCTGCCCTTTGTCCCTGCCACACAAGGCACATTGTAGTAAAACAAGAGAGTGGCTGACTTACTGGCATGGCTGAAAGATGTGCCCCACGGTGAACACATTCAAAAGACGCGTTTGATGACATATCTTTATTAAGGGTGTAAAAGGTGGCTATTGAACCCTGACTTCTGCACCTCAGCTATGTTGGTAAGCTCACGGAGATAGTTCCTGTGTGGAGAGTATTTTCCTAATACCTGCTGGCCACCTGGAACTGAAGGTGCTGTGTTTCAGTTTCTGCACATTGCCAGTAAGAATATAAATAGAACAAATATATATCCGTTTTAATACTCCACTCTGTATTATATATCAGCTGAGATATATCTGTGTTTCCTGTCTGATGAAGCATATGATCTTGCATGGTTTGAGGGTGACTCACCAAGCTTTGCTATTCTGTCAGACACTAAAGGTGCTAAAAGTGAGAATTTTGCTCATCCTGCATTTCCACTGCACTAAACTGCTTGAAGCACTGACTACCTGTCTTCTTATTTTAATAGATTCTTGAGAGATCTGTGGATTGAAACCTCTGTGTACAAGAAGCTGTCTTGGGAAATACAGATATAAACCTGTTTGTTATCTTGTTTGTTATCATTTATAATATAAGAGCACCAAAAAAGGTAATTTCCATATTTGCTGAAATACAATAAGGCTGCATAAACAGGAAAGCATCCCCCTCACCTTCTCTGGGTCACAAAGCAGGATTCATTTTAATAAGTTTGAATCACCCAGATCTTACATGTCTGGTTTAAGCTCCTTGCCTAGGCTGCCTTACCAGTCAATGGAGAGAGAAAGGAGGAATTAATCCCTTTGTAGAGGTGATTATTTCACATTCTTACCTTTACGCAATAACATCCCCTGAACATGTCCGCAACTCTCTGGTGACTGTCAAACAGCCTAGACAGCCAGCATAAATGCAGTGCCTGAGTTTTAGTTGCTGATATCTATACACCTATACTACACAAATGTCAGCTCTTATCATATAATCGGATTTTTTTTCCTCAGTCCCAGGCAAAATATTAGCATGACTTTCTTTGCAGTATCATATGGCTTGTGTGTGCTCTCTGGAATCAAACAGCATTTTTCTAGGGGACAAATAAGAAACGATCACGTCACCAAGTCACTCTTTTCCTGCAGTGTTGTAACCACTTGCTGTTTTGGAAGAAGCCTTTTCTCTGACCTCCGCTGGCTTTGGGTCAGCCACTCACTAAGCTAAGTGGGGAAGAGGATTACTGAATTTCAGAAAAATACAAAGGAGGCTAGGTTTTTAAAATGTCTCTTATCAACACATCTGCTTTAGAGAAGCTTCCGTTTGTCCAAGTGATTACTTTAAGTTCAGAGAGGTGTGCAGAATAGTTTTTAAATTTGTCTGGTTTTAGGAAAATAAACTGATGACTCTCACACAGGGAACAGCAAACCAGTACTACTCAGCCAGTAGAGAGGGCAGACAGATAATTAATGGTGAAATCACTGATTCCAGATTTTAATATCAAATCCCTTCAATATGAGGCTTTGCATTGAGATTAAAAAAAAAAAAAGGTGATATTTTTAGCAAGTACCTTAATTACTGAAAAAAAAAAATACACCGAGCCAGTGGCTTTGGAACGAAAAGCAAAAAAAAGGAAACATTACAAAATTCTGTTTTATCTTCCCATATTTTTCAAGCAGTATCTCCAGCTTAGAGATTTAAAAATGATGGGTTTGAGGCCAAATGTGTTTCTTTTCAGTCTTTTGCCCTGGATTTCCTCAGGCTCTCTCCAGCTGCCCTGCATCTCCTCTCACCACTTCCAGCAGTAAAAGTGTGGTGCTGTGACACAGCTTCTGGGCAATTACACATTTTTTCCTTATAGGTCCAAAAAGGATTGTGGGGAGCAGCACTGATAAGAACAGCCCTCCTGGGTCATAAAGGCAAGGAGCTGCTCCAGCTGCTTAATGCCCAGTTGTCTGATGTTGGAAAAGATGTTTGCCAAAACAAGCAGGTGTTTCTATCCATAAAGGTGCACACTCGGGACCTGAAAACATATAGTGCTGTCTTGTATGTGTAAATGTAAGAAGCTATGTCTGAAAATAGATGGACTGGTTATTTTTACAGCAATCCTGTTAGAATGCTGATTCATGACATTTCATCTGCATTTCTTGAAACTGGAAGAAGAAGAGCAGATCTTTCAGCAATGAATGGGGACTCTGGTGACGGGGCCTCTGCTCAGTTGATGCCTACCAGATTCAAAACCCACCAGTGTCTCAGTCCTCCAACTGGATAGTCCCTTCCTTACTCAAAAAAATATTGTTAATGCTCCTTAATGCCCATGACCAATGTCCTGGGAAAGCCTGTAAGAGCAAGAAGAAAAAGCTCTGAACTGTTAGACCTGTGTCTGGTCCTGAGCTTGCTTCCCGCCCTTCGCAAGCAGCAGTGCTAAGAGCTGCTGGTATTTCTCAGGCATATTTATTGCCACTTGATGCCTTCTTTGGAAGGGTAACTCTTGCAATAACAAACCTGGTGTCCCTTTTGCCATCTCCATGCTCTCCCATTAGTGTGCTGTCTAGACCACTAACATACCGTCCGTATTAGTTCACCCAGACTTGCAAGCTGTGTGTCATACTGCACCAGCATTAATGTTGTTGAGAAAATCTGATGTTTTCCAGCTCTCCCACCTAGGAAACAGTATTGACAATGTGTACAGACCTCCTAAAGGTAAGGCTCAACAGAATTTGGAAGGTGTATGATTCTATGTAGGGCTAAGTATCACAGTTATTTTGAGGCCTGTGGTTCCACTTTGCTTGACATTTGGCTCTTTCTCTGGAACCAAGTCTTCTGGTGAAAGCAAGTATTTCTTGGCAGGAGGCTCGTGACAGGAGTTTCATTACACACAAAGGCCAATGACCACGTAACATTTTTGGAAAATGTTTTCCAGGACAATCCGTCATGGAACAGTCTTTTGGATTATTTGTTTTGGCTGTCATCTTTCTACTACCACTACAAACACCAGAGGTACTTCAGTTAGTCCCAACCGAAAATGAATGCAAATTTTAAAAATTGTTTACTTATTATATAGTGTTTTACAAATCACAAACTGAGATACTATTTACACAGAGTCATAATGGAGCATGGATTTCAGTCCAGAAGCTTAACTAGAACCCAAATTGCCATTTCTTGCTTAAATCAATTGCACTTCTGAAGCCCATGTTTCACTGAACTCCACTGCATGAGATTTACATTGCAGGGAGAAAAACCGTTGAATTAATCTAATGCTGGAGAGCTACATGCATGTGTCCCTGATCAGACAATTCAGCAACACTTAGACATCACCAAGACTCTAGGCCTTCAGGGAAGTATGCAGCATAACATTTTAACAGGCTTATAAAGCCTACTTGGGGAAAGAGTCAAGTGTTTAGCCTTTTAAAATACATTTAAATGAAAGTATGATATATAAATGAATAAAATTCAAGCTATACTGTCTCCTGATGGGTACCTCCTGTATGAAAATCACCACATGAGACTGAGGAGAAGTTGAGGAGTTTCAAGAAATGAAGCATGAAAACATTGAATGGAAGAAGAGAAAGAGTTGCTTTGCCTTCCCACCCCAATGCAGATCCAGCAGTGGCTCTGTGGCAACAACAGCTGGGCAGAGCCTATGGAAAGAGACGAATGAGAGGAAGCCACATGAGGGAACAGGGCTCGGGGAGAGAATGTGCCGAGCAGAACAGCCTGGCTCTGAGACCCATTGCCAAAGCTCTGCCTGCATTGAATTGCCCTGCTTACCACAGTGGGCCAGATTTAACCAACTAGGTTATTATAAACATGCTTAATGGAATCTTATTTAAAAAGTGACCATGGCCAACAGATTCCCTGAACACAGCGTACATTATAGAGTACCACTATTATTAAAACTACCCTGAAAGTCCATTATACAACAACATTTTCTGTAGTAAACTCTTTTTTCAAATTTTAACCATTCAAACTGAAGCTTTGCATGGAAGCCTCAGTCCATATTTTTCTTTTCAATAGTCTGGCCATTTCTAAGAACACTACGTTTGTCCCTGGCAAAACAATGGCTTTTACTCCGTGATCTCTGCTGTGTGGCAGAACCTGAAAATTTGGCAAAATAATGTCTTTTACATTAAAAATATGAATTTGTCATCCCAGTGAAAGTAATGATTCAAATAGATTGAGCAAGTTAACAGCAGGGGAAAGATCATGCCTAGCTGGCACATGCTAAGCAGAGACTTGCACTGAAATGAAAATCCTTGCGTGTTACACTTTTGCAGGTCTGCTACACCAAAAGGACAACACCTATATTCCAGCTTCTTTCGCCAACTCTAAGGAGCAGAAGGGGAGGCTTGTATTTAAAAGATTCAGCCCTGCTAAAGATTTTAACAGGTACTGCTGCAATGCCACAAGAATTTCTTAACGCCCTTAGTTTTCATGTCTCTGTGCCCAGGGAGTTAGGGAATACAGAGCAAAGATGTCTAAGCTCGGAAACCACACTAGCTCAGGAGTAGATGCAAGCCGTTGAATCAGTACAGCCCTGTGCCCAGTGGATGTTGTGTTCCTGTAGCCTTCTGAAAAATAAACATCTAGTCTGAGATGCTGTGTCCAAGTCAAATATGGCAAGTCACCTAGATTCCAGACGTCATCAATGGAGAGAAAGGCAAAAGGCGACCGCTTTCATGCTATGATACACCCCTAAAATATAGGAGTTGTCACTCTCTGGAGATGTCTGTTTCTGCCCCTGACTACAGAGATATCTTAGCTAGTATGTCCTAGCTTCTAGACAGCTGCATTTAGGTGAGATGAAGCCCATCCAAAATGTAAGGCCTATTAGCTAGGGCATAGTGCCTAATTAATTGGCTGTAATCCTTTCCTGAGCTAATGCCAGGCCTAGATTTGTGCCAGATTAAATATCTCTTTCCTGAACTCCGCTATTCACAATGAAGATGCCCTTAAAGAAACTAAGAAATTACACTAAATGCAAAGAAACAAAGCTTTTCATTATACATAAAGGTGCAAGATCAGCTGTTAAAAAAGTAGAAAACTATAGGTTATGATAATGATTAGCAAAATATCAACTAGGCTATAATTAACTGAGCATTTGACACTGCCAGGGAATTGATTATAGGTAGAATCCTGCAGAAAAATGACTACTTATTTGTGTAATTGAGTACTGAGCCACTCCTGGAATGGATCAGGAAGTTTTTAGGAAATCCTGATGTATCAAAACTGCTTATAAAGCAGGGTGAGTGCCTAGTTCAACAACATTTTGTGAAAGAAAAAAACAAATCAAAGAAACCAACAAACAAAAAACCAAGTCTTGAGATATTTTAGAAACAACTAGTTTTTGCTTTTTTAGAATGGAAAGTAATTCTTTTAACAAGAAATATTTTAATTAGAAAACCATAGAATGCGAACAGGTTAAATTAAATTAAAAGGAAAAAAACACCCTCTGAAATAAAAGTCAAATAATTAAAAGTTCCTTTTTGTAGATTTTCAGATCACATTGTTTACTAAGACTTCACTTTTTCTCAAGGATTAGCCAGTCAGGAATTACTGCTTCTTGTTCTGTCTCAGTCAGGATGTTCATTTCCATGTTTTGATTATTTGAATCACATTTGCACAGACAACTTCAAATTTACCATCACCTACTGGTTTTTTAATTCCTGTCTTCACAATCTTAATAATGTTCTTGTATAATTGAGCTTTGTTGTGCCTCATGTCTTAAGTATCTCTTTCCCAACAACACTTAGTTCTATTCATTCCCAGTGTGCAGAGCACAGATATGGTGTGACTCCTGGCTGGATCTGTCACAGTTTGAGCTAGGGTCAAGGCTGCCCTTACTTAGGTACCTTATTTGTGCCTCACTTTCTGGCAACTACTGAATCGGTGCTCCTAAAGTAAGTGCCTAACTGCCATGTTTACCTGATGAAGAGGGAATAGATGCCTTTGAAATTGGAACAGACTTCCACCCAGAAGCCTTCTAAAGCTTTCCTGGATGTACAAGGAACTTAAGTTTTTATTTTAGTGGAACAAGGTCATGAAGTATCAAAAATGTAGATGCAAGCTGGATGTCTCTGTGAAGCAGACTCAGTTGCAACTTCATAGGAGTCTTTTTGTTTGGTAGTCTTACATGCGCTTTACCTAATGCATCATACCTAATGGCACCTAGTGAATCATTACAGGTTCATTATGAGAGAGGCAAAACTTTGGCTTCCCCATTTTATAGGCAGAGAATTTGAGGTGGTGACAAATGCAGTGAAAAGAACTGCCGAATCCCACTTTGTTAGTGGGGAAGAGGCCATGGAGACAGCAGGTGTTGGCCCAGACTCACCTTCAAAAGCTTGGTTGATGACTCCAGTTGCTACCTGTTTGTCTTCAAGGTGGTGGATTAAGGACAGTGGAGAGTGTCTTATCTCTTGCAGTTTGTCCTGAATATGTGCAAAGGTAGGTCTACTGTGAGGTTCTTGGGCCCAGCATCTTGTCATTAAATCACATCTGGAAAAAAAATTGTTAAAATGCAAACAGGAAATATAATAGAATCATTCATCTCGATACTTAACATTAAATCATCTGAGAAGCAAGTCTGGCTTAGATTTTTAACTTCCAAAAATGTTATATGTGGTACAAAGATTATCATCAGCTGCTGAGGGAGGGAAAAGCAGATTAAAGATCAGTTGTCAGGAATACTCACTATGAATGCTTTAAATTTTTTAAAGATGGATATTTTTGAGATTGTGAGCAGCTATAACATTAAAAAGACACATTTGCCATTAATATCTGCTTCCACCAAAGAAGTCACCAATATTTTCTAAGAAAGGAGACAAAGAGGTAATTCTTCCACAGAAAAAAAATAAAAAAATTAAAAAATTAAAGATACCTAAACCTAGAATCTGCTCTGAAGTTATCAGGTTATTTAATGCTCCTTCAACTCGTGGTACCTCAAATTTAGGGGAACTTCAATGAAAACCCTCCAGTACAGAGAGGGTTAATTTAGACTTTTGCCTCCAGATGAAAACAAATAGGGATAAGTTTTCCCATCAAAGGCAAAAATGGTATGAGTTTCCTCCCAGTGCAAGGACCACAGCCCACCTTGCACAACACTATCTGTACCATTCAGTGGAAAACTGCCCCTCCTGTTTGTCTAAAGGACGGGGCTGATTTATATTGCTTACTCAAGGTGAGCCCAGGCTACATAAAACCAAATCCTACAAAAGCCAGGGCAAGCCAGGCTGAAAACCAAAACACAGCTAGCACCTGGACATGCAAATTGTTGGGAGTGAAGAGAGGTCTTAGAGTCTCAAAACCCCCGAGTGTCATTTGGGCAGCCAGTGAAAGGCCAGTTTAGGAAGCTGCTACTGGAATGCGGAGTATTCACCTCTAAGCCCTAAGTTCAAATCCTCCCCTGACAAGCAACCTCCCAGATCTGCTGCTATGTGACACCAGCCGCTACTGAATTATGTGAAATGAACTGGCTTGCTCAGATCCTCGCTTACCCATCTTAAAAAGGAGACTTCTGTCCTTCCCCCCAATTGGGTATTTTACAAAACCTGTGGTAACAGATGGGAGTAATCTTGACTTCTGATTTTTCAATCATATTAAAATATTGGCATTGGGTGAGAAATGTGAGCAGAAAAATTGTTTCAAAACCACTTTACGTTGACCTGTATTGTGTGGTTGTGGAGCTGAATGAAGTGTTTCTTTTTTTTCAAAAGGATCCAATGAAAACTTGAAAATCCATTTTAAGAATCTAAAAAAGTGATAGAGACTTTCTAATGCTCTGAATCACTTCATCTGCTTACCATCAGGTGTACTGTTTTTTGATGACACTGGAAATATAGATTGAAAAGTACTGAATAGGACTCAAAGTAAAATAACTCTGATTTTACTTCTGCTGCCAGCAAAGTGTCTGTCACATCGAATTTGAAAGCCAGCCTTGGGTGCTGGAAGGCAAACAATCTGCTTTCTGGTGATACTGGTTGGTAGGATATCCAATAAAAACACATGAGTTCAGGTGCTGTGATCCACCAGGTTAGAACTTGGGCTCTCAGGAGCAGAGCCTTGTGCAAGGTGTAGCAATGAAGGAAAAGAGCTGACTGAGTACACTGCTCCTCTAATGGAAAGGAACAAACAGCCACAGGCCAATGGAGGGAGAAAGAAACAGAAAATGATACATAAGCCATAGAGTCATAAACTGGTTTGGGTTGGAAAGGGCCATCTAGCCCAACCCCGCTGCCATGGGCAGGAACAACTTCCACTGGACCAGGTTGCTGAAAGCCCCATCCAACCTGGCCTTGAACACTTCCATGGATGGGGCATCCACAACTTCCCTGGGCAGCCTGTTTCAGTGCCTCACCACTTATCATAAAAAATTTCTTCTTTGTATACAATCTGAATGTACCCTCTTTTCATTTATGAAAGAAGAACATGACAAAAATGGATTCTGAATATTTTTGTATTCATAAGACCAATCTCTGTATGTCTAAATAACAATTTTTTTATTGGACAGTATGCTTTATAAAGCTGTTCAGTTTTGTTATTGAGTGGGGATATTCATTGCTGTCAAAACACTCAGGACTAGAATTTTCTCATTTTAATCATATTCCATATTCTTATTTCAAAGAACTTGCTGGTTGGCTTAAAATATTAATAGCAGATAGAACTGATATTGTTCATAAAGTATTTAATTCAGATAAGCTTTAGGTTTCTAACAACAAAAACTTTCATGCTGTCTCAGAATATAACTGCAAATTTTGCATGGACAGCTGTTTGTGGCATGATATTTAGCTTTCAAGGCATGTTGTGACATCCAAAGTTTTAAGTCACGTGGCATAAACTTTCATTAGCCCAGAAAAGCATCAGCATGATGCAGGTGAAAAGTCAGGTTGATATGCCAAGATATACATAAATGACGGCTTGAAACATTCCTATATTTTATGGGAGCCAAACATGGGCTAGCAAATAGTACACCCCTTCAGTATGTGGATGAGACTCAGATGGTTCCCTTACATCATGGGGAAAGCTTTTCAGGAAGAAATGAAAAATAACAGATCCAAACACAACTTCAGCTGAAGGTTTATGTTAGGTTTAAGTACTAGCCTGTACACGTAGATGTGCACCTACACACTTACATTTCACAGCTGTGTTTTATCTGGGTGGGGCAACTGGTAACCATATGTTCAACAGAGATGCATACGTGAGGCAAATAAGAATTCAAGAGCCTGGAAAACCAAAGAACTAATACCCTGTATCTAATATTGGAGGCTGAAAGTGAACAATTCCTGAAATGAGCTTTAGTGCACAGAAGCCACAGGACATTATCAATTTTCTCTCACACATGATGGAAAATATAGTTGATGTGGGAATTTTTCTTAGAAAAGGAGACAATTTGTGGGGATCAAAAAGATCCCTTGCTTCCATTTGATGCATTCTGAGCAAGCCCTCCTTTTCTCCTGTCCTCCATATCCTTCCAGTGGGGCATTCCCAGAACCAAGTAGCAAAAGCTCTTAGTTACCAAACCGAAGTTTCTTCATCAAACTCAGTTGTGTACCTTTGCATGGGACTGAGCATTTGGTGAAACCACAGCCAGTCAGCAAGTGGCACCATGCTTGTACAAATTCTCCTGACTGTAATCCACTGCCTTCGAGGATCTGTGTTAAGTTAGCTCAGTTCAGACCCAACCTTGGCATGCTCTTGCATGCAAGCCTCACAGCCAGGTGGTTGTGCCAGATGTGGATCTCTGACTGCAAAAGTAGTGCCATTTATACATCTAATTCATCTCACTGAATGAGGCTCATTTATAGATCCCCAAACCCCTTTTCCAATTCATTAGCAATCTTTACTCATCCACACTTCTTTGGGGGAAATCAAATGATTACTCCCTGGAGTAACATCTTGTGAGGGAGAGGGGGAGCATTTCTCCCCCCTGCCCAAAAAAACCTGCAGTCCCACTTCCTTAGTGATTTTACACCCCAAGGTTTCTGTGTCAGTCCTACTTGCCCTTGCAGTGTAAGCCTACCACAGATTCCTAAACACTTCTCAGCTGAAGTAGTTTGGCCTTTGAACTCTCTTCCTATCAGTGATGGTTTGTTTTGTTAAATGACAATGAGCAAGTCAAAGTGCTGAGGAGACAATTACTGACTGCTGGTGTCCTGATGCAGGTTCAAAACCACAAGGAGGGAAGCAGGAATGTCAAGAATCCCAGCATGCCATTAATGACCCAGCAAAGTAGCAAAAAGCTATTTACACTACTGACAGAAGATGTGTGCAGGTGCTGAGTGTTCACCAAATGAGATAAAAGATGGTACAGGAGTCTAAGAGCTCATTCAGCCCCTTGGCTTTCAAAACCTACGTTACTGCTATTAAGCCCTCATCCTACAAGTTACAACAGGCAGACCAGTATTCAAGCTGTACCTTCTGGGCTAAATTTAAGATCTGGGACCATAAAAATGACTTCAAGCAAAGTTTTCTTGATTCTTCTGAAGATCTGGTCACTTATTTTAAAGGCAACTTATAAGCCTCTGTGTGAGCTTGAATATCACACTAGTACATGGCTATACATTACCTCCTTTGCTTTTTTGTTCACAGGACACTTGTCAGGAATTTTTCGAGGAAACGTTTTTCAGCAAAAAATATTGAAATTGAAATTACTTTGGGCTTTCATTTGTTCTGTGACTTTCAGTTTTCACTCTGTTCTTAAAAAAATCCTTATCTCTTCAGTTCTTCAGTTCCTCCAAATGCTAAAGCTTACTTTAAAAAAAAAATATCGCTAATATGGTGCTTCAGCTATACTTACATAATGATAAATAATGACCCTCTCTGGAACTCAGAGCATGGTAATTATGTGTGACCTATCACGGAGATCTGGGCTTGCCAATTACAGAATTGTTCTCAATCCATTTCCTCAGCCCCAGGAGTAAGAATTGTGCACTTTAAGTAGCCTGTCCTTCAGTTTGTAGGACCTGTTGTCAAGTGCATTGCTGTGACTGCTTGTGCAGAGTGGGTGATATAGGAATTGCAACATGAAATTAGACAATACGAAGTGATCACTGGGCTCAGGTTCAACTTCCTCCTTTGTACACTTCTGTCCAGTATGGGTTTGATCCACTATATGTATTCATTTTATTCTTTTAGTTGCAAGAATTTTGCAATTAAACCAGAATTTTGTGCTCAAGAGACAAATGGGAATTGAAAGCTTTGTTTATACAGTTCAGTGAAAGACTAACCAGAAGTGCAGGCTTGCCTTTTGCTCTACTGCTTCAGCTTTTCCTATTGTCTTTTGTAAGAGTTATATCTGCAGAGAGAACACAGTTTATTTTCCACGTATGCTCTAATATTAGCCTAATTCTTGCAACTACCATTGAGAAAGCCAGTTATATCTGCTATTGTAGGCACATGGTGTACAGGGACCAGTAAATTCTTTTTTAAAGCCATCTTAACTTTTAACCAATACCATCAGGCACAGTCAGTCTGTTGTCACATTACTACCAGATTCATGCCCAAGACTGACTTTACATTGTTTCTGAAATTCTGTTTAAAAGACCAATATCCACCATTCAACTTCAACACTTAAGTTCTTACTCACAAGCAGCACTACTGGATGAGTTAGTAGTGGGTTGGCAGCTACAAGTGCTAACTGTTTTATCTGAAAAAAAATGGAGGAAGTTGAACTCTTAATGGGTATAAGTAACATTCAAAATGATGGCCATTTGGCAATAAGCCTCATGCTTCTTATAAATATTATCAACAATATTTAAACAAAATTAACTTACAGGTCATCAGGACAGTTATCTGGAGATTCCAGCCTTCCTCCGGATCGTACATGCTGTAAAACTTCTGTATTAGAGAAACCTGGATATGGCTGTTGACCCAAAGTTAGTGTTTCCCACACTAAGACTCCAAAAGCCCTAAGAAACATCAACAAAAGAATCAATTACCATAGTCATCATGAACAATCTCCTCATAAACCGTTAAAATGTCTCTAACCTAAGAATAAGACTCAGTTACGAAAATTAGGAGTAAGAAGTTTTAATTTTTTGTGAAACAATTCACATTTCCTTAAGCCAGCCTCTGGAATAGCTAAAATAAATGTGTAGAACTGACATAATTTTCCAGACTCACCGCGATACAGCTTAAAAGACATTGAGAGCCCACAACTTCCCCAAGCAATGCTCTCTGGTTGAGCATGTCCTCACTGAAACAAGGGTTTAGAAATCTCTAGAGGTGTGGTTAGAAATGGAGAGAGACACATTCTCCTAAGCACCACTCACTAAGCAATCAGCACCTCATTTGGTTTGGCACAGAGCACGAAACCACTTGCTTAGATAAATGTAAGAGTGGCAGTCAAATGGATGGGCTGCGGGGGCTGAGGACTTGGACAAGATTACAGAATCACAGAATGGTTGGGGTTGGAAGGGACCTCTGGAGATCATCTAGTCCAATCCATCTGCCAAAGCATGTACACCTGGAGCAGATTGCACGGGAAAATTGGTGGGCTATAGCCCACCATGAGTACCTACGGTTACCAAAATCTAAATTTGTGTGAAACTCAGGTTTAATGGATCTAGTCCTTTTTTTTTTTCCCTCCCCCTCCCCATACCTCCTCCTGACAAGGCATCTCGGCTTCTTCACCATAAACTGAAACCCACCCAAATACACACTTTTAGTAAATTTCCATAGTAAAGTACTATGACCTTCCCCTGATGATGCTGAGAAAATTTGGCTTCAAAATAAAGAAATCACCAGAAGAGGGTAAAACAGTAAGGGGAAAGTATTTGGCTGTAGGAAGGAAATGTCAATCAACCTAATGGAATACAAAATGGAACAGCATGCAGGCAGTCAATTTACTGCCCGATCAAGCAAAAATCATATTGTGGGCCTAGAACAAAGTTGTTTAATTGAGTGACACTAGTTCTTTCCAGCCAGAATCCAAAGGTAGAACTCAAAGCATTAAGAAATATAACCATGCAGGTACTGTCATGATGACAAACTTTTCATTAGTTCATTAAAATATCACTTAGGAGGAAATCTGCCTTAGCCTAGAAATTATTAGGGATGGCAGTATACTACCTTATCATTCTCCCTGTAAATCAATATTTTCTTGCTATGGGATTTAGTATGATTATTCCCACAGCTGTGTGGCTGCTATAACTCACCAGACATCAGAGCGATTTGTAAAGATACCATCAATGACGCTTTCAGGAGCCATCCATCTGACAGGGAGCAGGCCTTCTCCTATTTTCCTGTAATAATCATTTTTATAGATATCTCTGGCAAGTCCAAAATCACCAATCTTTACTACCCGAGAGGAGCTCACGTATCTTTTCTCAGACACAAGGCAGTTGCGAGCAGCCAGGTCCCTGATTAGAAAGGCAGAAACAAGAGGATGGAGTTAGCACTGCATGGTAGCTCAGGTCAGAAGGAACCTCTGGAGGTCACCTTGTTCAACCCTCTCTTCAGAGCAACGCCAGCTTTGAGGTTGGATCAAGTGGCTTAGGGCCTCATCCAGTTAAGTTTTGCCTATCTTCAAGACCGGAGATGGTACAGCCCCTCTCTACAACCTGTTCCAGTGATTGATCCCACATATTGTGAACAATATAATCAGGTTTCTCTTGCTGTAACTTGTGCCTGTTGGCTCTCTTCATTTCCCCATGCACTTCTGAGAAAAGCCTGACCCTGTGTCCTCTGTAGCTACCCGTTAGGCAGATGAAAGCAGTAAATGTATCTCCTCTCTTGCCCTTCCCTTTGTTGCACAGGATATGATTCTTGCCTAGGGTGCAATGAGTACTGGATTCAGGTCTTAGAGCAGCCCACCGTTTTGTGACACAACTGTAGGTGAGTTTTAGCAGGAAAGCATAACAAATTTTACTCCAGTGCTCTTATCTTCCCTGTTACATTGTGACATCTTTCTACGCATTTTTTCCCAAGTAAGATAATTAGTCCCGATATTGTGGGTAAACCTTGGAAAACTTAGGAAATCAGTCTTGTACCTGTGTATAAAACGCATTTTCTCTAAATAGACACAGCCTTTGCAAATATCCAAACATATATCCAAGAGATCAGTCACTGTCAGTAAGGGACTCTGGAGCTACAAGAAACAAAGACGGAAGTTAGCCGTGTCTTCCAGCTTTACGAGCTCAGAACAACCACCTCCCCATGCAAAAATGGTATTGTTTCCTCATTTGAAATGTATAGGATTTTTCAAAAACATACAAAGAACAAGTACAAAATCTCTGGATGTCAACACAGTGAATGCTAATTACTGTCACAATAAACTGCCAAATCACTACAGTGCAAGGCAGGTTAATACTTCCTGTTCTTTGATTTGGGGCTAAAAATATCCTGGGACCTTCAGAATTGTTTCTTCATTATAGTGGAAGAAATGAGACCCTCAAAATTTCCTCCCACTATGAAATCAGGTTTGCTTGCTGTTTTATTATTCAGTATAATATTATCATTCTGTTACTTAACAGATATCTCACTACTGAAGACACAATTTTTGTCGGTGACCTAATGACATTCAAGCTTCTTCACAGCAACTCTGAATGCAAGGTCAGCACTCAACATTGAGGTCCCAAGGTGTTAGGGAAAAGTCAGGTCAGACCTTGCAGGTACACAAACAGCTGAACTCCAGGATGACCTCCGAGAAAGGGAAAAACTGAGAACCTGTGGGCAGTTACAGGTTAAAAATATGTGTCTTATGGTCTTTAGCCTACCTTTTGCTTTCTGGCTCCTCGTAAATAGCTAAGTAGATCCCCTCCTTCCATCAGCTCCAGTATAAGGTACTGAGGTTCATTTAACAGGCAAACGCCAAGCAACTTCAGAATGTGGGGGTGATCAAATTTACTGAAAAGGAGGACATGACCGTAAGATTCCATATAAGAAATCCAGCTGGTTGATGGCTAGAAAGTCCATATAGCTGCAAGCAATGAATGAGCCATTTGGCCTTTACAATCCCACCTCTACCAACAAGAGGATTTAGTAACTCACAGTGCCTGGATTTGCTCAGTCACGGGGAGAGTTCAGGGACATCCTTTCAAGACACAGGCTTACACTGTGCTTTGATGGGTAGTCTAATGCATGCACGTGTATTAAAAGCACACTTCATAGTATTTCCAGGAAGCAAAGAAAGGTAGCCAAATGGCAATCTCGTCTAGGAATAACATTAATTGCCACCTGCACATTAAAAGTATCTGTATTATTTTAATAGAGTACTTTTACTACTATATTCATAGTAGAACTGCTGATGCAGAGAAATGCACAGAGAAAGGAAGAGCATGAGGTGCAACATATTATTTTCACAGTTCAGAGGAGAACTGTTTCTCACAGTACATTTTCAAGAGAAACAAAATATGCATGAGAAATACTTGCAGATATGCTAGTAATTGCCCACGTGTGTCCAAAGAGAGTGGGATTACCACAGAGCAATCAGCACTCTCAGATCTAGCACTTCTCAAAGAACGAAGAATATTTATAGCCTCTGTCAGTGCCTGTGTTTTTACAATCACATTTCTTGTGTTAGAAAATGGTGTTCCCTTTGCACTGCTGTGTGATGTGACTTGCATCAGCAGTCATAGAAACTTGACTCTGTTGGGGGAAACTGTTGGTGTCTAAAATGCTGTTAAGTGCACAAATGTAAACAAACAAATAAAACAGAAGGACAGTTTCCTTCTAACTTCTTTCAATTCACATAACCTTAGGTGTGGGCAGAGACTCTAGAGTAAAGTGTGATTTTGAATTTGACAGCTCCCCCCGGCCTCTAACACATACCTCTCAGCCAGCCAAACTTCGGCACTCCCAAGACCAGAAAGAGGGGAAGGTGCACCTGGCACTTTCCTTACAGCTCACACAGCCCTTTCTCCACAGAGCTGCCATTCCTGACTTCCCAAGTCATGGGATACACACAAGAATTTGCTACATATATTTGTACACAAAGGACTGACCAATAACCAATATCAAATGCCTTTTGAAATACAGGCAACTCAATTTCCACATTGCTGCATAGCAATAATGGAAGAAACAAATAGTCGTTGCTTAACTGGGACAGTATGCGTAACACTACAATCCAGATTTTAATGAACATCCAAAAAGGCGAGCAAAAAAAAAGCTACATTTACATATCTAGCATCAACATTTGTAAGCAATCAGATCCACTTATTTTTCCTTTCTGCTCTTGGCTTCATTTATGAGACCCTACAGATAAATATCAATAAAAATCATTAAGCCCTCCATGAGGGAATGAATCATTCTTTTTTCACATTAAAAAATGTAAGATTTAAAGCATCTAAAACATACCCATTTAAAACCATTATTGTTTAATGGGAATATATAATGTTTTAATTTCTTTATTCTCTTTGTTACTATGTCTGATTGTATTGGTGTACATCAATGCTTACATTTAAATGTATTAATTTCCAATTACGTATTTTTCCAGGATTTCTAGTTTTGGATTATTAGCTGCAACAAGAAAGCAGTATTGGGGAATCTTCAGAGACTTTTAGCTGTGGGTACGTATAATATCCATACTACATAGAAAAGAAACCTTAACTGGGTATATGACTGCTAGGTAGACTGAAAATAGATTGTAGGAAGTTTACACACAAAACTTACTATTTCCCATTAATTTACATTTTAATGACATGGATCCATTTTGGTTTTCAGGAGTCTTTTATCTCATTCAGTGTATGGTATGTGGAAAAAGGTGAAAAATGCAAGATTTTTTTTAAAAGTATGTAAGTACAAAAATGAATGCCATGAAAACAAATGTCAAATTTAATAACATTATGTTTTCTGTGCAGGATATAAAATCTTTCATTTTTCAAAAGATGCTTCTAATTCTGCACTCGTGAATAATAAGGAAGAGAAGTGCAGACATGCATCTGAAAACTAAACCACACTCTCAGTCTTATGTTACCAGCTGAAAACTCACTCAAACTTCTATTTGTTTTCATGGAGACTCTGGAAAGCCAGATTTCTAGGTGGCACACAGACCTTCTATGTGAAATTCTCACACTGATGACAGACACATTATTTTTTTAAGTCTGCTTCAATAGAAGAGGTATGTGGCAACCTCTAGTGGTAAGTATGTGCATTTTTTAAAAACAGTTAATTGAAACTTCAAGGCATCAGCTTGTTCTGATATGTTTATTTTGGTAAAATGGGATTAGCCAAATGTTACCCAATTGCCTTTAACAACAAATGCGGTTATAGGGAAGCAAAGATACCGAAATCATCTGTCCAAACCAAATAAATCCATGACATGAGCACACTGAACTTGCTGTCTGTATGTTAAATTTTGCTAATCAGTTTTATAGCTTTATTTTTAAAATATTAATCAACAGTGATTTAATTTTTTTTGCAGAAGGAGGAGAATGCCCACAAAACACCACAGTAATTTGTTTAGAGGAAAGTGTTACTTTCATTCCTCTTGAAGGCCACCACCCTCACATGATACTGGCTCCGAAGGGTGTCCAGTGGCAGAGCTGTCCCTACCTCATTAAGTGTGCCTCCTTCAAGAATTCACTCTTCTCATGGTCTGTCGCACCCTTCTTCAAAGTCTACTCAATACAAAGCAAAAGTGTAATAGCACTTAGGTCACCACCACTATTATCACGTAGCACTTAAGTAAAGCAATCAGACATAGACATGGCCTTAAAATACACATTTAGCAATCATTACAAGGAGATAGGCTCAACCCTAAGTGACCTGCAAGAAATACTGCAGGAAAATACCCAGATCTGTCAACATCTGTTTCTGTGGTTTAACCTCTGAGCCAAATCCCTCTGCCTACCCCGCTCTGTTGCCAGAGAAATACACAGCTGCAGTTACCTTGACTGCTACTTTGGATTCTCCACTTCCATCTGCCAAGATGTCTACCGCAGTCCCTTCATACACCTCTCCAAACGCTCCACTTCCTAACAATTTGTGTAAGTTCAGTTTGTCCCGAGGGAAAGCTGGCAGTGATTCAATCTCTGCTTGAGAAGGAAGAGTGCTACAAAACAGCAATAGTAGTCACTTGTTCATGCCTAAGAACGTATGAAATGTTATTAAAATTCATCCTTAAATGAATCTGGTACTATTTGTCTCATTGGATACATTTAAAGGGAGCTCAGGCAAAGCCTGGATATTTTGGAAGCTACTGGAAAACACTAGGTGTTCTTCCTTCCCTTGTACTTGTGTTTCTTGCTAATGTGAGTGTGTAGGGTGGACTGGGGGCAACCCAGGCAAGGGTGCACACCAGAGAGCCAACATGGTAGGGCCTACTTCAGAGCAGACCTGCCCTACAGTGCAGATGCAGCCCTTAACTCCACCTTGAGGTGTCACTGATGAAAACCAGTCCAGGGAAGCCCTCTTAGATGTTTTTGTCCTGAAAATATATTTGCTCCAGGAGCATACCTTACAGCATAACAGGCATTGGCTAGTCCCACTGTCTCAGCCATTCCCCTGAGTCGAGCTAATTCTTTATCTTCCTTCATAAACACTATCTGCCCAAGCATGGCCTGTTTTCTGGATTTCCATCTTTGGTGCCATACTGGAACAGAAAAGCAGACCATCAGATATTTCACTCTGAGAGCATCCCAGCATGCAAGCAGGCTGAAAGGCTACAGCTGTTTTGTTATCCTGTTCAATATGACCCCTCAGCAGCTCATGTAAGCAAGACATTTCTATTTGGTCACCATCTTTTTCCCACAAAACACAGACAACTGGTCCTTGAGCTGAGAAATTAGTCAAGACCCAAACCCAAAGGGCTATTGCTGTATCCCAGGGATAGGATGAAGAGTGAGAGGGCAGGACCACCACATATGGACACCTACATCTCAGGGTAATCTCTACACCAGTAGAGATCAGTAATTACTCCTACATTTATACAGTCCTAAAACTACATTCGGTCCTTTGAAGGCAACCGCGAGGCTGGTGTGGCCCCCAGTGAAAATGAGTTTGACACCCCTGCTCTACACCCTTTCTTCAGGCACAAAGCTTAAGAGAAAAAAAATTGGATCCTTTGCAGAATAAAAGCAGTGTCCAATTTGAGAGTTCCTTCAGCGTTCCTGTGTTCTCCTTGCAGGTAATCGACAGCAAGAGCTGCCTGAGGATAGAGTGAATTGGAATCCTGTCCTTGATACTGAAAACATAACTCACCATCTCTAGGGCCTCAAAGGATGAGAAAATACAAATTCCTGTCAGCTCTTACCCTGAGGATTGTTCAGCATTTCCCTAAACCTAGAGGCTGATCATCTCCCATCATCTGAACTGCCTTTTACTGAGGCCTGGCAAACCAAGGATATGTGAAAAACTCAGCTACATACCAAAACCAAATAACACGGCCACAGTCAAGCCCAGCACAACAACTCCGCTCGCAGCAGCAATGGCAATGATGGTGTCTGGGGAGATCACTGTATCTATTAAATAGAATGGGAAAATTGGTTAGTAACTCTGTATACAAACCAAATCAGTCCTAAGGAGCTGAGTAAACCTGAGAAAACCCTTGAGCTGCCTGCTGTGTAAATGTTTTCATCTGCACAAAGCTCTCTTGTAAGCTGTATGTAGATGTCTACATTTGGTCAGACTAATCCTCCTCCCACAGCTCTGGGCCACTCCTGTAGTGATGATCTACTGTGTACATGGAAAGAGAAAATGCTGAACTGTTTAACCACTCAAGGTGAGATTTTCAAAAACACAAAGTGCAGGTCTAATGTTCTGTCTAAGGGCAAAAAGTAATCCTCACATCCTTACCCAGTGTGGGAGCTTGCCTTTATTTCAGGAATCATACCACAATGCAGTGTTCAGGCCCACAGATACAAACTGGTATAAATGATCAGAAGCAAATTCCAGGCCCACTGTGCCATACAAAAGAGCCTGGATGAGCACCAGCAGCTGGGCTCACCATATAAAAGTCGCCATTTATAACTGCTTGGACACATTACTTTACCTGTTCAGCAATATCATGATTAAAATAGCAGGTCTGTCTTCATAAATTGGTATGGTTACTCTGAATAAAAAAACTTCATTAGCAGAGTAAGAAAGTACAGGACATACCTTCACCCAAAATTATATCCTTGCTTGTGTCACTGTATTCACCCAGTCCCAGCACATTTGCAGCTGCCACTCTGAACTGGAAAGTTCCTTCTAGGTTCTTGGCCTCCCATGTGCAAATACTGGTACAGGAGCCATTGTAAACCACCTCCCACAAGGACTTCGTGGTGTTGTCAGAATGCTTCCTGCAACAGGTAGAGCAAAATAACACAGGTACGTCATTAACGCAGTCAGGGCAGATTACTGCTTCCCTCCCATCTTTCTTCACTTCAGTTCCATGGCCTTCAAAATATCTCTCTCTGCCTGCATGAAAGCAAGCTCAATCTCGTAATGGGGTTTTGGCTGTGGAGCAGAAGATTGTATCATGCCATTTCAGCAATGCTAGGAATCACACATCTTTAGCTTGGCATCAGAAGTGAGATGGTAGGATGTTTTAGACATAAAAATCTCCAGCACTGTTTCACCTGTTTCAGTAAACACCTCACAGCCAAGAGCTCAAAACTTTCCTATTTAGCTTTCAGAAAAAAAAATAGACATTTATTTTTGTGTCCTGCTAGAGGTTTTTGCTTTCCTGGGCTCAGAGTAATTCAGTGGCTCTTGTGCATCAGGTTTCACAAACTAAACAGGAAGCAGGTCATTGGCAGTGAAGACTCAATTCTTCAGCTAGCCAGTTTCCCACAGTATCTGCTGACTGCTGGGTATATTTCTTCCTTTCCCCATTGGACTGAGATTGATTGCTCACAATAAATTCAGAGCTGATTATTCACCAACCAAAAGCAGACCATGTATTTAAACTTGAAAGGCCATATCTGAAATATCATTTCATGTCACGCAAGACACTAATATTTCATATGAAATGACCTTCATGTGCATGTCAATCATTCTCCCAACACACTTTAATGCAGGAAAAAAAGGTCAAACACTTCTAAACCAGAAAGACATGGGAAAACTGTGTGTTCATGACATCTCTACCAGAACTGTATGAAAAACAGGGTTTGTTTCAAAGGTCTATGTAAATATTTTCTAGAATGCTATACCACTGGCCTAACATTTTTCTACCTGGTATAAAATGACCATGAGGTTCAAAGCCAAATTCAGACAAAAACATCAGCATGTGCACATTCAAACTGCAGGAGGAATGCTCATTTCATTAAAAAAACCCAACACCTTAGCAATGTATTAAGATTTCAGAGATGAATGAGAAGCTGGAGCCTAAAGAACATAGTGGCTAACACACAGCCCTGACACAGGCCAAGGGTCTGTCCTTTCTTTATCCATGCACAGTAAGCCAGGTACAAACTGGCTGTTGGCATATCAAAATTATGGTGGTCTCATAGCATGCAGGTCAGTGCTGCTGCACACTCACAAAACTGTACGGAGGAAGCTTACAGCACCAGGAAAGTATGTCTGGGTGAAAACTTATATAGGTAAAGTATTCCCAGCTCCACGGTGCTGTCAGTCCTTAGCTTTCATAAGCACAGAGTTAGCTGAGGAAAAATAAATAATATCTGAGTTTAAAAAATTGCTTCCCTCTATCAGTCCTGATTTCAAAAAATGTCATAGGAATATATCAGAAGATGGACTTTCCCCATTTTTAAACAATGCATTAAGTCTTGCACTGCCTACCTTAAATAAACCACTTCAGAGTCATGGCTAAAAAATTAGAAATTTCAAAGTCATTAACCACAACAATACACTCTAACCTGTCCATTCAGCCCTTACAGTGCCAGTGCAGGAATGAGTGAGAACTGGCACTCTATAGATGCCTAATGAGTGTAACATGTATAGTCCAGACAATCTGTATTTGATGACAGAGTGCTTTAAAAATTATCTCGTCATCCCAAGTTAGTGGGAATACCTTATGATTCTTTCTGGCCACTTCCTAACACCCTTCCATTATTCCTGTGAACAATATTTCTACATATATTTTAGCTGAGAATACATACTAAATGTTTAAAATTTGCGATCTGATGGTATGTCCAAATCTTCTTCTAATCCACCAACATATATCCAAATATATCCCTGTATTTCAGGGTTGGTCTGTAAATGTTGTTAGTGTGTATTTTCTTCCAAGTTTTCCAGGAATTTCTGGAAATGGTGGCTCCTTAGTTTACCCGAGAAAGAGATCCCATGAAAAGGGCCATTTATGAGAAGGGTCATTGATATTTCACTCTTCCTATCGGAGCCAAACTGAAAGCCCCTGCACGTCCAGATTTGTTATGGGCTGCTCTCTATGGGAAGAGTACCTGCACGCATAGCTTACCTGCTTTCTAAGATGTAATAAGTCAGGTTGCTTCCGTTGTCATCAGCCTTTTCCCACTGTACAGAGTTTTTGGTGTCTTCTGATTCTTTTGGAACTCCTGGCTTACTGGGAACACCAGCTAAGACCAAAGGAGGGGAGAAACAGAATACTTACAACATGTTTATAGCAAGACAAAGGGCTAATGAGCACAGGGAAAAATTTAGACGTGCACATGAGTGTTCAGAAATATAAAACAATGGAGGATCTATATCAGTAATACTCATGGAGTATGAATCTTTGGCCTTTGTTTTGTGATGGACAAATTTCAAAATTTATATTCACATGCGGCCTTTCACCTGTAGTTATGAGTTCATATGCATCCAGGCATTTCGTTTCAGTTCCCTTCACTCTTTTCCTGTGCTCCACTTGAAAGTGAACCTCATTTCTTTCACCCTTTTACTTTTGCAGATGTGATACTGTACTATTTATTTTTCAAACACACAAAACTATTGGGTTTTAGTACAAGAAAGTTGCCTGCTAAATTTTATAAAATATTGTATTTGAATATTCACGTCCTGAAAAGAGTCTTAAAATCTTGTTATCCTACATTCAGCGCTTACCTGTAGTTTTAAAGCTTGTTGGAGAGGAAGTACTTTTCACTCCTGTAACATAAACTACTGTTACTCTTACAAAGTAGTTGGTTGAAGGAAGAGTTCCTGTGAGATTGCATGTGTAAACAAGATCTGCTGTGCACGCAGTGCTTGCAGGAGAAAACCAGTCACTTTTTGTTTGCCACTAGAAAAATAAAATATCATCATGGTCAACTTTCTTACTCCGCTGAACGTGTGTCACAGTTCTATTCCTGGGTAGATTAATTACTTTTCCACCTTTTAATATCATAGGAGAGAGTTTATGCACGTGCTGTTTCAATCACGCGACTTTGTCCTCTTGGAGACCAAGGACAAAAAACCCATTTTTTTCTTTGTTTTCAGGAGACCTACAAGTCTTGGCAGCCACAAAGGACAACAGATTAAGTGACCCCTTTGCACAGCCAAAAGGAGCCTTCCCCTTGCTTATCTCTGTACATCTTGTATTTCTGGATCACTGTGACAGACCCATGAGTTCAGCTTGCCATGATGCACTTGAAAGGAGGCAGTTTAGTGGAATTGTGCTATGACATTTGTTTTAGGGCAGATGGGAAATGTTTGGTGTAGGTCTAATGAATCTGATGATCTATATTAAGGAATCTACGTGATCCAGCTTAGCACATGACATTTTCTGTGTCTAGTGGTCCAGACATTAAAATCTGAAGCTTCCATCCATGCTGCTCTCACTGCAGCACTTACCTCGACAGTCTGCACTTCCAGACCCATTTTTCTCTCCATCATTTTCTCCTAGCCTCTATCACAGGAAAATAAAATTCAGATACTAGCTTGTAGCTCATATTAAATGCAGAAAACTCCTTTCTTCTCTTTCTTGTGCAGAGCAGACATAGGATATCCAGCTACAAGCCAGCTTGAGGGAGGGCAGTGAGGAAAGAGGGAGGAGAGTCTACTGAAACAGGAGACCTGGGAGGAATTCTGGTGGGGTCATCCAGGATGTCCTTTGGCACTATGGAGTATTATATGCTACAGCTGCACTCTCCCTTGTTCCTGGCAAACACTGCCTCCATCCTGCCCCTTCTGAGCCACTGAGACTGATGTCACCCTGCCCAAATTAACCACTGAGCCTCTTCAGATTCATTCTGCCACCCTGTGCTGCTCATGAGGACAGAGTGGGTTAAATTTGCTCATCTGGACAAAAACTGAAGGGTATTTTTACCTTACACAGCTCAAACCAAAAGCTGGTTTCATTGACGTGAAGAGGAGCTCTCCATTCCAGCTGGAAACTGGTATTTCTGGGAACTATATTGTCAGGTGCAGCTGGAGTCTCAAAAGTTTCTGCAATAACAGGGACACTTTCGGAAAACCAGTTCTCGTTGGGATGAAAAGCAAGAACCTGGTCAGGAAAGAGATAAACAGTACAACACCAGACCAACTGGAAAAGTAGCGTTAGCAACTCCAAGTGCTTGGAAGATTAGCTGTTTTCAACAAGACAATATTCAGGCAATAAAAGTATAGGCATAGAAAGATTTTGAGCCTGACGGCTGAGGCGTTGCACATCTTCAGACTGGAAGTTTATGGCCTAGAGTTTCCTTCCTTGGAGACTCTTCTTAGTTTCTCATTTGATCTTTCTAAAAAGACTCTTCTCTTTCTAGACTTCTCTTAAATGCCACAAATTCTTACACAGGCATACAGGTGTCACTTCACGTACTGGGCAGTGTTTCAGAATCACAAAAATACAAGGTGAGGAAATGGCCTGGTATACCACCTTCCAGTAAGCCACAATCAAATATGACAGATGTTTGAGTATGCATACTTACATATATATATAAAGCTATACAGGTTTATAGGTATTCCTCATTTTACCATCCAAACCATTCACAAAAGCACAAAATCAATTTAAGGACAGAACAGGTCCCGTCCAGTCATCAGCTCAATGTCCAGTCACCAGCTCAGTGTTCTCTCAGACCATGGGTGAACTGGGATAATCACTCTCTCACTGTATGTGATGCACTCAGTGTGCATTCTGCAGACATGTTTACTTGGTTGCTTTTGAAAATGTCACTCTGGTGATAGCCCTGCTGGCCTGATATGTCATTTATTATTTCCTTTTAACCCTTCACCTGTAAAGGGCAAAGCAGTATGTTTTATTCTCATGAATCCACATTGGACATTTTTATTCCTGTGTTATACTCTAGATGCTTGTAGACCAACTATTTACCATTCTGTCTTAATAATACCTATGTATGTTCTAATATAGTCCTAGTAAAACCATATACATCCTTAAAATAACTTCAGGTACTAAATTCACACAGAGTAGTCTATAATTTCCTTTTTGAAGCTAAGTGTGACTTTTTTTCTTGGTAGTTCTGTGGGACTTCCTCTCTTCCAAAAGTTACTGAAGATAATTGTGAACATTCATAGACTATTTTTAACCAGCTCCTTAGGTAGCTTAAGGCAATCAGATGCTGTTGACTTAAATATATATAATCTAAACAAATATTCTTTAACCTGATCTTTCCTTCTCCTGATCTGTTCTGCTAACATTGGCTTCATGCAGTTGTGTTAAATACCTAGCCACAAGCCTCCTGTTCCTAAAAACTAAACAAACAAAAAAAACCCCACTAGAAACTGCAAGTTGTTCTTTCTACTGTCTTCCTCTTCAAAATACTAACAGAGCCTTTCCAGCTGCCTTTTTAGTCCTTGCTACTTTGAACTCTTTTGGTTCCTCCACCTTCTTGATTTTGTCTCCACATTATTTTTTTTGCTCATTTTTACCGAAATGACTAGTGCTTAGGAAGGTAATACTGACATTACTTCAGGATGGTGCTTCCCCTGCCCTGGCTGCCCAAAAAGCCTCACTGCCTGAGTCTGAGAGCAGGGGTGGCGGGAGGGCTGCTCTGTCTGCCCCCAGTTCTCACCGTTCATAGCCCAGCATAACTACACAAGACACCGAAGTTTTTGTGCAACACCAGCGTGGGAGTCCACATGAACTGCAGCAGCTGGTGGATGGATGTCCCAATCTGCTGCTTCTGCTAGCTAGCCTGCAGCTGGCCTCTTATTATATTTCCTATCTTCCTCTATGACTTGCTTGGACAGTGGGAGAAACTACTTCTTCACTTGCACCAACAGCATCATATTTCAATGCAATCCAAACTCAGAGGGTTTGTAACCACCCTTCAATATTCTTGTCTACAGAAATTGTCTTCAAAGGCCACCAAATAGCCAAGCCCCTACTTGCATGTTTAAATTATTGTTAGTCCTCTACATCTGTTAAAGGGTCAACATTGATATATTGTTCTTGTTATGAACTTTGCATGTATATTTTATAGTACACTTTTCTTTAAAATGTGACTGCTGGAAGACAGAATCAGGCAACTATTAATCCGCTCATCTACTATATCTCTATGAATATTTCCAGTACTTTTTGGTTTATTAGACTAAGAATTTTTTTTTTCTAAATGAAAAGTTATTTATTGAATGAAAAGCAGCAATTCACAAAATGGCTGAGTTTGCTCTTGGTGTAACATAAGGAGGTTTTCCCTTTATGAAGGTTTCAGATATGTTGCTTTCCTGAGAAAAGCTTTTATCTTTCAGCCATGTACTCACATAGCCCTGGTTATTGCACTACAACTAGTCCTTCACAAGCAGGTCACATTTCCAGGTGTCCTCCTTTCAGAACAGAGGTTAGCCATCACTTGACCCTCTGTTAGCGTGTTGCATGGAGATTAAGGGCAGTAACAACAGGATTGCAGCAGAATCTCCTATTTATTTTTGAGATTTGTGGTGTGCTCCCCAAATAGAAAAGATCTCAGTTCTAGGATTTTATCTGAACCATCTATGTAGGAATAAACCGTGATGTTTATTTTTCCTTAAGACTAAAGGACTGAGAGACGTCTGCCAAGTTTTGAACTCATATTTTCAAAACACACATACAGCTTTCCAGAAGAGCAGCATAAAGATTTGCAAGTTAGTGCAGGTAAAGCTGCTTATATTATACCTTGAATGAATAGTTTGTTCCGGATTGGAGCCCACTGACAGACCAGGCAAGTGTCCCATCTGGAAATTCACTTTTTCGCAAGGGTGTCGCTGGGACAGGAGGCAATAAATTGACAGAGATTTGATAGCGGACAGATTCTAGAGGTCCATTTGTCTTCAAAGGTTCACTCCAAGATATGTTGATGGTGGTGTCAGACAAAACCACTGTCGTAATGAAATCAACTGCCTCTGGGACTGAAACAGAAAGAAAAAATAATCTCCTTTCAGGGACAGATGTTACTAGAGGGTTTTTTTTGTTTTCTTACGTTACTTTTAGAGAAGTCAAGAACTATCACTGAAGAAAGAAAAAAGGTTACAAGTTTATGGATATAACCCATTTACAGGGCTGACACTCTACACATGTAAAACTCATATTCTTCTATAGTCAGTCAGCTGCAGATAAGTTCAAAATATTTTGAGGGACTTTTTTAATATCGCCTTGGTTACCCTACCATGCAAGCAAACTAAAAAAACCACCAGCTGCTGTCCTACACTTCTACATTTGTAGTCATATCACTGAATTCCTGCTGTCTGTTTCCTGATCAGGGTCTCAGATGTGAGTTTAGTATGATGCTTACTTAGATATGCACTAGAAAAAGTACTTATGTACTATTCCAATTGGAAAGTCCTTTCTTGAACCAAAACGTCTGAAGGAAGAAAACCCTAAACTCGGCATTGTTTGCCATCATTTACAGTTTTGCTCAGAAACACATGGTCTGGCTGAGCTGCGTAAGCAAGAAACTGGGTTGCTGGTCTGGTTACTCCATGCCAACTGGTTACTCACTAATTGTTTTGGAAAAATGAACCCTTCCTTTGAAGCTTTGAGATCACAGACTTTGAAATCGTATATGACATGCCCCAACTCCACATTAAAAATTATTTTTTCCTATTGAACAATCTAGATAGGTAAAAAGTTAAGTCATTACGCTATCTATGTTCCTAGCATAAAATACTTATGACTACATATGCTATAACGTTTATTCTAGGAGCAAGACTGCAGATTATTTAAGTGAAATGTGCAGAAGCTGAACTAGTAAAGACAAGTCTAATTTCACTAGCTAAAACATATGTGGAGAAAGAGTGACACTCTGTGGCAAGAGCAATGCAGCAGTTTTTCCAAGTCGTCTTCCTTGCATTTGTTGGAAAGTACAGATTAATCCAAACTACTTTCGTTTCATTACAGAATTGAGGGAAAGACAGAAGGAATTCACACAGCTTCAGAGGTACAAAACAGTGCACACATTTCAAAAAGCCCTAGCACTATCTGATTACAATTTAAACTAGCAGTTACATACAAGCAATTGAGAACATAAGTGCCAGAATACATATGCATTCTGTTTACAGTGGGTTGGAAATTTTTAAACAAATTGTGAGAATTTCTGAATGCTGATACAAATATATATTTAAAATGCTCTAGCTTTGGGGGCTGGTGTGGTTTGGGGTTTGGTTTGGGTTTTTTTGTTTGTCATTGATTTTGGAGGGTTGGTTTTTTGCTTGCTTTGCCTTTTTTGTTTAGTTGGTTTGGTTTTGTTTGCTTGGGTTTTTCGTTTGGTTTTCTTTGTTTGTTTAGGACTTTATTCTGATCATGACATTCTGGTTTGCCCCAACTAGAGTTTCATGTTTCATTTTAACTTTACTGAAAAATTCCATTTGAGTGGAGCAACCCAGTCTCCCATTTCTAATGCTACCTTTGTGCTTTGCCCCTGAGAGGGTACGTTGTTGCAGGATGGCTCAGAAGCAATAGTGTGAATTCTTGCCACATCCCAATAGTATTCAGGCTTATTCAATCAGTGTGTCATATAGTTTTTTGCAATACAGATGTGGGTTCCCATGCAAAGAATTGAAATCTACTTATCATAGGCCAGGTTTTTTTTTTATTTCTTGCCATACTCTCCTAAGAAATATGCTCGTAATAGCCAGAGAACCACACAGGATGAGAACCTATCTGCTTGATGCTGCAGATGCTAAAAGATCTGATTGTTAAGAGGAAAAAAAATGCATGGTGGAAGAGAATTTCCAAAGTGTAGCATCCCTGGATCCTAAAAGAAGAGTGGCAGTGTGCCTGCACCTCTTGTTCCACTTCCATTTGAAAGATGAAAAGAGGCTCATCTTAGATTGAGGTTTTCTTAACAGGAAAAACATGACTGCTCCCAGGACAAGAAACAAGGAATGATCTGTACTTAAGAAGAGCCGCTGGCAGCTCACAGGTGATGCTCTCCTGTGGACAACGGTGGCAAAAAGAAACGTTACTTGTTCTATGGATGAACCTTTAAAGAAACACTGAGACGAGCAAGAAAAACACAGCGGTGGCTGCTCTTCTTTGAATTCAGTTGCTTCAGCACCTTCTGAAGGAGCCAAAAGCCAAGCAGAGGTAAAGAAAGAGAAGTGAAAAACATAGGCCTCCTGCTGTGGCACCCTGTCTGCATATCACAGCAATATCCCCATAGCTGCGTGGTCTGCAGAGCTGTACCTCAGCTACGGGCAACCCTGCTGTAGCTGGGTTAACTGAGCTAATGTCCAAGGACCAGGTGTTACCGTGCCTCTCAGTTTCACTCCCTCACCTTCTCTCGGAGAAGAATTGCTCCAGTGCTGCAGGACAAGAGCCAGGCTGGAAAACTAGTGATGGTGGCAGCTATAGCATTCCCACATCACTGTGAGTTCAGCAGCAAGCATCTCTGGGTACAATCTCCACAGTCCTTCCTGCAAAATACAAACTGCCTGCCATGTAGGCTTGGCTACAATTCGGCCTTGCTGACCTGGTTATTGTCAGAGGTGCCTGATGGCTCTGCAAGTGGTGAGTTTATGTGGATCAAGTTCACCCTGGCTGGTGACACCAGGCACAGCAAATGGAGCACAGATGCAGAGCAAATCCGACCCAACAGAAGAGCAAGTGCTATGTATACTACAGGAAATAGCTAGCTCTCATCATAGTTTTCCATGTTTTCATCAAGTGAGTCCAGCAGCTTCACTCCAATGGTGAGAAAATTATCTGAAGAGCAGTGCAAATTCAGCTGCTCATGAAGACAGATACAAGTGGGCATGTGCATACACACACATGCAAAATAAGAAAAAGTGCTGAGCAAGCTACTTCTATTGGGTTGGGTTGCAAGTCAACACAACCCATGCAAAGGCACAGCATGCATCTTCAGATAATGCTTTTCTTTCTGGGAGATGACGAGAGCTTCAGGGAAACTGGGATGGTGGCTGCTCCACAGCTGCAAACAGGTGGAGTGAAGCAGGGAGTGAGCAGAGGCATCTTCCTGCCCTAATTAAGGTACTTCCAACCACAGGAAACATCTAGCTCAGACTAGTAGTATTCTCAAAGAATAAGGACATCTTGAACTCGGACTGTCTATGAATCTCGGTTGCCCTTGTGGCATCTGAGCAAAGCTTCTGGGCCATGTTGGTTTCAAGGAGAGATGGGAGACAGGCTGGCACTCCTAGTGCCAGCACCTAGGTCTGCATTGAAGTGTAGCAGAGAGTGGAGTTTCCTCACTATGAAATGCCCCTCGTTTCAACAAATACGACAAGACGAGCAGTCAGTAGTTTTGGACTCAAGCAGACGTCTGAACCCACAGACAAAAACCAGCATTTCTAGTTTCTATTAAGTCAGGGAACTAAGCCAGCACCAGATCTATGTTCTGCAATGGAAAGTCCAGCACAGGGTGGAGAGGATAACTATGAAGGTAGGTAATCCCTAACCAGTCCACTCTCTGCCTTAAATTACACAGTGAATATTCAAGTTCAAAGCACTACTCCTAACTTTCTTCTTCTAGTGTAAAAGGGCCTGAGAAGGGCACATCAAAATTCTTGAAATCAGCTGAAAATGTGCAATTGTCATTCAGACCAAGAGAAGTAAAAATAAAGTGTTGTATTTTTGGCCTGGTTCACAATAAATCAAACCTGCATTACCCTAAGAAATAGTAATTATGAGAATAACGTCAAGCCATGGGGAAAAATCTTAATGCTGAATAACGCATGTATTTAAACATATATAACCACATATACATTCAAACACAATTTATTAAAAATGTGGTCCAAGGCAGAAACTGCAATTGTTTAGCCACTTTTAACCACAGTTTATCTTTCCTCAGGAAGCCAATGAGCAAAAGCACTAAAGAATACATACATGTGTCATGAATCTTACAGATTCATCAAGTCTGGTTGCTAAAACCTTATGAAGATCTACATAGGTTACATTTTAAGCAGAAAATTTCTCTGTTTTCTGATTTGCAACCCAAACTTACACACATCTTCCTTTAACTGAGTTGAGAATTCTGTTCAAAGTCAGAATAAAATGTGAAACAAACCTCCATACAGAGTTGTGACAATTGTCTCTTTTCCCATAGGCAGCACTTCCTGATCTGAATAGTAGTTTTTCACTGCAACTTGTATGACATAACTTGAAAATGGCTGTAGATTGTCTATGATAGCTATAGGACCCTGAAATTCCTGTAATTCAAAATCAGATAATAAACAGGTATTCTTAGAAAAGAGATTCATATGTCACACCAATCATCTGTCAATAAAATGAGTGTTAAAAAAGTAATACAGTAGGGCTTTTGCATTCTAATACACTTTAGCATTTAAAAAAGAGAATGTTAAAATGATAGTTTTGTTAATAGGTCACTACAGAAAATACATGCTAAAAAACAAGCTGAGATGTAATTAGCATGGCTACAACAGCACATCGTTCAGTGGCTGGTGCTTAAATAGGAAATGGCAAAGCCCAAAAAAATGTAACAGAAAAAATTACTTTAGGCAAGTACATTTACCACAAAACACATGAAGGCAAGCCTTATGATTGCTGGAGAGTCTCAAGAGTTATTTAAACAGATTAATATCAACCACAACTGCTCTTTTTACAAGTACAAACTGAAAACCTGTTTTAACAGGATTTTAGCAAAGACATGTTAAAAAGTAGAGGAGTACTTGCACAAAGGAAAGTTAAAGAATCTACCACTTAACAAATACTGGTGAGAAAGGGGAATTACTATTGGGGATATAGAAGCAGAAAAACTGCCTGAGAGAAAGTAACAAAATGGCTTGTAAAATGACAAGCAGTGATATCACATTCCCTGTTCACATATGGTATCATGTGCGTTTTTACTCCAAAATAACCATACCAATGAGTTTTGCTGTAGAGCAGACAAACAGTAGCTTGAGTTCCCGTGGCTGTTAGTCATTTGTCCAAAAAATACCAGATATGTTGGCGTAGGCTGCGCTATGCCAGGACATAGCTGCTGTGGTATGGCAGATGGCAAGCTTAATGTAAAACTGGTGTTTGTCGTATCAAGAATAGTAGGTTTCTCAGTGTCTAGCAATAGAATCAGGCATCTTTTATCTAGGAAAGACATCAAAAAATGAAAAAAAAATTACTCCTGGACCAATTCAAACTTGCATGGCATTCAATTACCATTCCTATGAGAAAGCATAACCACAAATTATTCTCTCTGCTTTCACAAACAGAAATAGAAAAAAAAACCCCACCACCCGAATGTACTTTATTTGATTGCTTTCATGGACACAAAAATGGCAGTCATCAAAGTAAAGTCTCATTTACAGATTCATTTAAGGTACAGATTTACTGAAGAATTTAAGTTCTTCTTTAAGTACCTAAATACCTTGGAAATCCAGATCGTGTTGCTGTATTATCAAGGACAGTACACACTGATGAGTCCGAACTTACTTTTCACAGAAAAGACAGATATGCAGAATAGAGAGCAACTTTCTCTAGCAATTAAATGTTATCTCTTTTTTCTTTCAAACAGATTTTCACGTGTAAAGTTGACAGTAACACAACAGGGAAAGAGGAGACATTTTGGAAGGAGAAAAGGAGTCTATAGAGAGAACACAATAGAAAACTACTCTCTGGTAGTAAACAAAAAGTAACAAAAGAGCACCCCTCATCACTTGATTCAATGATCCTGAGGGTTTCTTCCAACTGAAATGATTCTATGGTTCTAAATGGTCTTGCTGCCAAGAAGGAAAAGATTAAGGAGATGCATGGGGAAGATGGTACAAGGACCAATGTTTGCCCTTAGGCCAGAGCAACTGACCTCATTGTTGAAATCTTTTCTCTCTGAGCAACCCCGCCAGTCCTACAAATGGCAAGTTCATGCACATAAGGGAAGGAGAATAACAAATTCTGTTTAACAAAAATAAATGTGAAGTTGAATCCTTGTCAATTTTTTAGTTACTTAGAGTAGTATAACTCCCACGGGAAAAGTCCCAGATGGAATAAAGAATTGAGTCATTTTCAGAGTCAAAGTTTCTGTCAGGTTGTTCCATAGAAATGTGTTTACCCCGACAAGAAAATCCTTCACTCATATTCAGTCCCCTTCCTCCTAACCCTGAAGAGAAATCATTCTCTCACAGAATCTGTGACAGGACAATAATTTTCACTGAGTACTTCTGATGTTTTAAATGATCAACTGACATCACATCTCTGGATGCCAATTAAATAGGTTAGAATGAAAGGAAACTCTAGCAGTACTCCTTGCTCACATCACTAAAGCAGCAAAAAGCATGTCAGTCAAACCAGCTGGTCTTTGCAAATACCACTTTTTCACAGATACACTATTTGCTTTCGGTACTGAAAGAAGAATTTCTTTTCTTATTTTAGTGTGTTCATTTATCTTAAACTTGTGTGAATAATTCAGAACATTGTGTTCCCTCCACCCCCAAATGCCAAGGCTGTGTATTTTTCCAAATACATTTATAGCAGTCAATGTAAATAAGAAAAGCTCTATGAGGATCTCTGGGTAGAAATAATCTCTTTGGACTGAAATTCGGTTCTTTCCCTTCTGCATCAGCTAAGCCTGAGGCTCTTGCATGAAACCCTGACCCTGGGAACAGGGATTGGCACATTCTGTACCAAGCCCGGCTCCTGCACCAACGCCAAGCCCACACAGACCTCACGGGAACAAACTTGCCCAAAGTGTTGGAGAGAATAGCCTGGGCACTGGTCAGAGCAGCTGCGGGCAGGAGTAACTACTGGCTGCCCAAAATAGCGTGAAGTTATTTTATTCCAAAAAGTCCATTCTGTTAAAATATTATCTTGTATATTTGACAGGTTATTATGCAAAACTGAAGTTAAAGAATTATTTTTAATATATTCATTGTGCTAGTAGGTGTTCTAAACCTCTACATTCACCACGATAATCCCTAGAGGGACCATGAATCCTAACTTTCTATTAAAACTAATTTGTATTTCTTTCGTTGTCGTTCTACAATGGTTTTTTTAAATTATTAAGAGTCCTAAGTGAAGCCTGGGTCTACTATAATGTAAGTTGTAATTGCGTCTCAGGTACTTCTTTATAAATCATTTTAATAAGCAGAGTTCTTATTTGTCTTTGGAAGGGCAGGGGTTTTGTTTGTTTGTTTGTTTGAACTTCGCATACTTGTGAACAAAACCAGAAATCTGTATCATAACAGGGAGCATTACCAAACTGTTGCTACACTTTGTGGACATGTTTGCTCTTTTTCTGTGTTTTAAAGTGCACCACCTTTTCTAAATCTCCAGGTCTGACACAACTTTGAAAATTGGCATGATTTGGCTTCAACATCTTGAATCTTTGAAACACGGGCAATATCCCTCATCATGACCTTCCACGTGATCCAACACAAGGTCAGTCCTTACATTCATCCTTTTAAAAATACATATAGCGAATTGTTTCCCTCTAGAAGGCATCTGAATCTATAAAGCATACTTTACATAAATACACATAGCATGGTCTGCAACTTACATACATGCTCTGAAATAAATTTGTTCCATTTACAAAACAACCCATAATCTCCTCTACCTGGATACAATTGCGCCGCTGAGCTGTACGCTAAGATTTTCAGCTCATGATTTGCTCTCTTCTGAAGAGAATGTCTTGTGCTTGCTTTATTTGCTAGCCAGATTTCAGTGTATTCCTCCATTTCAATGCTCCAGTATATAAATTTCTTATCTACAGTCAAGCTGCCAATTTTCTTACCTGTAGGAAAAGATTGTACAGTTAAGCTTCAGAATAAACCCTGAGCAGACAATTTTACAAGAGGAGATGGCTTTTTGTATTCACAGTGAGTCATTATGAGTATGTTGGTCATACCATATCTTCAAAAACCTCCCCTGGAAAAGAGAATTCTGATATTTTTCAGTACATCTCATGCAGCTGAGATACTTTGTTTTTTGAGTCTACAAGTGCAGATTGGTAGGATTTTTATTATCCACAATTATGAGAACTCCAATTCAATTAACAAACACCAGAAATAAAACACAAGAGCAAGAGTTGCCTATGGAAACTTCATCATTTTTCCAAGATGAAAACCACAGTGCTCTGCCATCTCCCAGGAACAATTAAGACAGCTCCTCAGGTAATAGAACAGCTTTACCAGCACTCCTCCAGAATCAAGCTGAAAATTGAGCAACCAAGATTAAGTGTTATTATTACAAGAAGCACAACACAGTTAAATTGTCATACAAGACACTATCAGTATAAAGTACCCTCCCCACATATTGAAGTCTGCAATGCCACTTTCACGCATAACTTAAGAGAGTATTGTAACTTTACATTGACATAAAATGGAACAGGTGTATCTAATAGGACACCCTAGCAAAAAAAATGTGTTAATACTATAAGTAAGATCTACTGACATTTAGCATTCGAGGCTGTAGTGTCTCCCTTTGGTTTACATCTTACTGGAATACATACTTGCATCAGTAAATATCTTCACACTGCTCCTCCTAGTTTGTATCAACAGGTTACACAACTGGAAGCACAGAACATAAACATTTTGTCCATCTTGCCTATAGATAAATCATTTCTATAAATAAAGTGCTTCATAAATGCTGTTTTACTGAAATGAACATTGTTTGATGTAAGAGACAGCAAGAATCACAAACTACCTAGAAACATAACAGAGCGCTCAGACCTTGAAAACTTGGTATTTTGGTAATTCTCCAGCAGTGGCAACCATCCACGTCTGAGGCCCATATTTCATCTCTTCCTTTGATAAAGAGCAGCTGAGGATTCTTGGAGTCAGACACATCTATACTTATAGGTCTTCCTAGCTCTGCTTCTGCCACGTTACAGGTGCAGTAGTTCCTCATCTGTTCTTCTGCTGATATGTATCCCAAAATGTGGTGCACGGTGTTATTCAGAATATCGTAATAAAACATGCGGCTGCCATAATCAAGCTCTTCCATCCAGTACAAGCGGCTATCAAATAAAATGCATTGCTTACAGTCGAAAAACTTCAATCTGAGCAATCTGCACTACATGCAGTCTTATAAGTGACTACAGCTGCAAACCTCCCAAACATTTAAAACAAGGTAACTACAACAGCATATTTGCAGAGTGATTCCAGGTGTTTAAAGGATATTTTTGAGTGGAACATCATAATAACTTACTATTCTGGATAAAACAGTTACTGTAAAAAAATGTTGTCTGGTGCTGACTTTGCATCACTTCAGTAGAAGAACCTATCAGTATTTAAGTATCATTTGAAATTTTTACTCAAATGCAGACATCTTTTGAAATTAAATGAGTCCAAACTCAACTAGCAGCATAAAAGTAGAACTACATCCAGAAGTTTCTGAGGTTTACATGATGCAAAAAATCATATACTGTAAAAGGTCCTTTTTGGTCCCAACAGTTGATGATTTCAGGAAAATCATGTTTAAAATATGCTTTTAAAAGTTACTAGTAATATATATCTTACCTTAAGAAAGGATATGACAACAGAGATGATACAGTTGAATTACTTTTACCCAACTGTATGTTCAAGGCTTTTAGAGATTTTATCTTGAGCTCAAGATCAATAACAAATACTTCAGTTTCATTCCATGGCGTTTTCAGGGCAACAAAGATATGTCTTGCAATCCAGTCAACTGTGATGGCTGTGGCATTGTGAAGATATGCATCTTTGAAAAACTTATGAGAAAGATAAAGACATTACTAAAGCTGCTTGAAAGCAGAATTTTCCCACCTGATGCTAGTGCATTGTGAAATTAGATTTTTTTCTGAAATAGTTTCTACTTGGCAAGTAGAAGTCAAAATATAAAGAGATTCCATGGAGTAAAGATTTCAATATTTTTATACAAATGAACAATGTTGTGTTACAAATACCAATTGTTGCTTCCATATTGCTTCCATATACTTGAAATTAGAATGAAATCAAGTTTAATTTAATTACATTTGACAAACAAAAAACATTGTATTTAATAATGTGAATTTTAAATTAAATATCTGTTGAAATACCTTATCAACAAAACAGAGGACAGTAAATCATACATGTTTAATAGGAAAACTTTACCACTGGCATACTCTGGTCTATTCTAATAGCTATTGATGAACAAAAACAATTATATTATATTATACATTAAAAAATTATATTATACATATTTTTATTGTACTGCTAGACAGGAAAATTTTCCAGCTAATCTACTTCATATTATATCTCAAACGAACCAACAGTCATTAAGAAAATTGTCTTTCCACTTCTGTTTTCCCCACTGTATTTTGCCATTAAATGTGCTTTGTTCAGCATGCTGCTTTTTTTCTGTTTCAAATATGCAGCTTTGACTTCTTCAAAAACATAATTGACCGCAAAATAATGCAATAATGGCCACATATTTTCCTAGATTCTCTCAAGAAAGGGAATGAACAATGGAATACCTGAAATTTTGAAGTAGTCTTCATATGCAGGAGAAAAAGAGAATCTTCTACAATATAGTACGCTTTGTCATCATCAACAGTATAACAGATGTCCTTTACATTTGCCTTTGCTGAAAGTTCCCATATGGTATTATTATTGTCTGTGTCAGTAAGAAACAACTTGTTGGCAGAAAGAGTTATTAGAGTTGGGACAGGGAAAAGATCTGGAAAGAAAAGTGCACAGCAGAATTTTCAAAAAAACAATCTAGACAATAGTAATCATTCAAAAGGAAAGCAAGTACAAGATAAAAATAAATTACGGCCCTGCACAAATTATATTTGGTCATATGTCCCAGCAAATAAATAAAATAATGAGATATCTTCTTGTCATCACTTATAAACTCCTGAGGTTTTTCAAATGTTTTTTTTTAAAGCCTAGTAAAACCAGATTTGCTCACTTAATTATCTTTAACAGCCAAAGTATAAATAGTCTATGATCCCTACTAGATCTCTAACTCTCTTGGTTACTTTTCACAGCCCAATTAGAAATATTCTATGATCCCTAGCAGTATGCAGGTTACAGATCAAAACCTGCTGTTCCATTCTCTCCTGAGGTTGTGTAGAAAAGTTAATTTTACATAATTTTGAGGAAAGGCTTGAAATGCCTGAAATCTAATCTAATGATAAGAAATATCTTAACCATTTCATGTCAGAAGCTGTAACTCTGTGGTGTCTGGTGTAGGGTGTAACAAATGTCACACGAAGTGTCAGAGGCTCTTTATCAGATTACCAAATTCCTGTACTGCCAATTTCACCAGCTATAAGACACAAAACATGAGATGACGTCTAAGTCACCCATACCTGATGAGTTCCACTCTGCTATATCAGACAAAGGTCCTGGACCCACAGAGGTGAAGGCTTGCACCTGTGGGACAGGAGATTGTTATATATGTTAAATAGCAACAAAAATCATTGCATCTGAGAGCCTGTAGAATCACAGTTAATGAGGAAAAAAAAAAAAAACACACGCACACAAAACACAAAACAACAACAACAACAAACAGATCCCCTGGCTGCTCAGCTAGGAACCCATTCATGTGCTCTGTTTGACCTAAGGATGTGCTGGTCAGTTTAAAGGCTATATTCAGGGCTGGACCACGGCTATGAAGAGAATTTTAAGCAGCGGTCCAGAGAGTGACTATTTATGCTGCATTTATCAATTAGAGCTCAAGGGACACCAGACAGGCTTGTCTTCTTCCCCAGGCTGGAGTAGTTACTACTATTGGTTGATGTTGCAACCAACATGGTGTTCTCTCCCATCAGTACCCTGCCTATTACATGCTATTGTGTTTTTAATGCGTCCTTCAAGTGCATATTCTGTGTGTTCTAAACCTTCTATCAAAATGAAAATGTGACTTCTTGAGAAGCTTTAATGTGGAAGTCTCTTCTTATGAAAGCCATGTGAGCCCTTGCGTTTCTCCAGCAGGGGAATTTCTCTCAATCTCTGCCTCTGTTTTAACAGCCCATCACCCTCCACTAGCTCAGCAGAATCTGTGTTTAACTTGTAGCTTTTAGCAGTGGTTTTGGGCAACCTCTAGAAAAGGTTCTTTTGGGCCTCACCAAACCTGTATAACATTGCAGCATTGTTTTACACCTTATTTAGTGAACAATACAATATGTAGAAAGGTTAAGACAGGTATCTAAAGGTGAGTCAGTGAATGAGCAGTTCCATAAGCAAAAACCACAAGTTCTTGCTCCAAGCTCAATACCATCTCCTGGGCAAATCCATCAGGCTGCACTGATAACATCTACCATCTAGCATGAGATAAGTTCAGTAATTTTTCATACCTGAAACCTTACTGTGAGGCTAGGAGGCACATTTCTGAGAGAAAAGACCATCAGGGTGGGTTTGATGTTGCTCACGTTCCACTCTGTGGAGATGTCAGCGGTGCCATTCTGACTCAATAGTTGATAGTAAACCCTGAACTGTGTTAATATGCCATTGTCCCTTTTGGGCCTGTCCCACCTGAACTCCACAAGGACTTTCTCATCACTCCTATGTAGGTTATTTTGTAACACATATATTCTGGGGTTCGTAGGGGCTGAAGGAACTGTGTCAAAGAAAAAAAAAAAAAAAAGGCAAAAACACAGAGCAAAGTACTCCTATTGAAACACCAGCTCTACTTCATAAATAACTCTTCCAGTTTTGAGCCTGAACTTTACAACTCCAATGCTGGCAGAGGCAGATAGCAATTGGTGAGGTGTAAATTAGATAAGAATATCTAAAACTTAATGGTAATTCCTTTCTGGTTTTCATTGGTGTGTAGGTATCTGATTTTAATTTGCTTAGCAAAAAAGAGCTGTATAAACAAAGAAAAATGCACTCCTGCACTCAGTTTAGGACATATCTATTTAGCCAAGTCCTGTAGATAACAATGGAGCTGCAAGAATATTCTCAATATAGAATGTACTCTATTCACTCTCCTCACCACTTCAAAATCTATCGCAACTCATAAGCTTTCTCAGTGCTCCAGTCACTCAGCACTATGTTTTAGCTGACTTGACTTTGACCTACATGAGTGCAAAAATAAACACCGAAGTAAAAAGTGCATAACCTTTAGTAAAAACTTAATAAGCAGTTAATATATTATATGCAGCCTTTGATGGTCATGGTAATGGTTCTCAATTTCTCTTTCTTGTTCATAGTCATAGGCACATGGTGCATACATTGTCATGCACTTTCTGTTCCGAATTTTATTGCTGATGCTGTGGGCATTTATGTGTGCAGTGGATAATTGCCAAAGATACTCAAGAACATGTTCTTGCAACTTTGCCTAGAGCTGACTCGCCCTGAACCTGCTCATTCCTCTCCAGGGTTTCACTTGCTGACACAGACCTGGTTCCAGTACCTGTTACAGATGAGGAATGGGGTTTAAAATACTGGTACCTCCTTCAGGGGCTCGAAGGAATACAGATGTTGTAGGTGCCTTGCCCCAGTATGTGTATGGAGTGACAGTAAAATCAAAGAGTGCAAATGGTTCCAGGCCATCGACTCGGTAGGATGGCACTGTCAGGTTATGGTGATGGAGGCACCGTTCACCCTCCAAAGTCTGTGAATGAAACAAAACAGAACAAAATAAAACAAAGCATTTATTTCCCTCTCAGAAAGGCCTTCAGTTTTCCAAAATTCCCCTCACCAGTCTGGTCAACTAATTCAAGACAGAGTTTCTCTTCCTGTGAATGATTACTGTTCCATCAGCTTCTGTAGCACCACAGTGATGCGTAGCAATCTGCTAGCAATCTGCCCTTTAATTTAAAGTACCGACTGCCAAACATGCTGAAATTAAGCATGGATGAAGGCTAGATTTCACATTCAGGCAAAGGCTGTCCCACTGGAAGCTCAGAGGACACTTCTTGTCTCTGACTTACTGCGAAAGGCTTTCTCACACTTTGAGCACTGGGAGCTCCTCACCCACTCTTCACACCCCAGCAGCTTGCCCAGAGCTACTGCTAAGCCTGTGCTCCTCCTGTGCTGGCCTCAGTGGTGGAGAAACAGGAAAACTTGCTTTATACCTACAGTTTAGTTTCATTGCTTGACTGATTTGCAAATGCTGGCGAAGAAATAAACTGTATTTTGATTTTAAAATATATACATCAGCAAGTAGACACAGAAATACATGTAGATAATAAAGTAGGATTGCATTAATATCCTCACTTGTAGAGCTTTTGATCCCGTGCAGTAAAAGACAGTTCCCCAGTCCACATTTGTGGAGGGACTCCAAGTGATGTGAAAACTTGAAGAATTTCCTTCAACCCTGAAGGAAGACTCTGGCACTGGATCTGGAATCACTTTTGGTGTAAAAGAAAAATTTCCTGTCCATAAAGAGAGGAAGAAATAATAATAATTTAAAGAATATGAGCAGTAGGTAGTCTTTTCAAACCTGACTTAGAATATTAAAGTATTATGAAAAATCCTGTAAGCTGCCATTAGATAGAAACAATGACTAACACCACCATGTTTTCTTTTTAGCCATACCCATCAGCTTTTATAATTGTACGTTATTCAGGTATAGTCTGATGTATTTATTAATTAGTTGTTGTTGTTGTTATCTTTTATAAAATGACTAAAGAATTTCAAGAATGAAGAATTACAGGTTGACAATGAATGCCTTTGTTGAGGAGTTTAGATAAAGAAAATAATGTACCTGGCAAAGGTTTAAGTGATGTGTGAACAAGTGTAAAGGCTTCAAACTCTGCTGGCTGTGAGAAGGGAATGCTAAGGCTCTGATTGACTTCCTGAGTTGTAATGAACTGAAGACTATTAATCCAGAACAGACGACCACTGTAGTACTCCAGTGCAACCTGAGATACTTCTGAGATACTCCATGCTACAAATTCTGTGATGATGGCATTACCACAACTGTGAAAACGTGTATGAGATCAGCAAAATGAAAACACATGTAGAGAGAACAAGATTTATGCAATGTTTGACACATTGATAAGATTCTCATCATTCAAATTTTTAATACTCATGTAGGAGGCAAGAAAACAATTCAAAAAGTTTTCTTGAAGTTCTCTGCAGCAGAACACTTTTCAGAATGGCACATTGCAGGAACACCCGCAAAACAAAGCCTTCATTCCCTTGATTTCACTAGAAAACTGTTATAAAACAGCTTAATATTCTGACGTATGGATGTAGAAAATTAAAGATTTTGAAACATCAGCCTCACTGAAACAGTGGAGTCTACTTCACAGCATGAGATTCATTCTGCTTCATTACAGCAGGTTCCCAGATTAATCTTACCCTGCTAGTTTCCTGATAACCTTCCATTATTTATTCAACTCTATTAATATTCTCCTCCACTGGCCTCACCGGTTATTTAATCTGTCTTGTTATTTCTATGTCAAAATTTACAGGCTTTTTTTGGTCTCAATTTTTCTTCTGGGTAAGAGATTAAATAAGGCATAAGAGGCATCACTTTGCCATGTCAGAAATGTATTTCAGCTTAGACACATGCTATCCAAAACAAATTTTCAAAAGCTTTCACAGGCTATCAGGTCCATTAGAATGCATTATTTCTAATCTCACTATTCTGGCATGCCAGGGACAATGATTTATGGCTGCCAATTGGTTCACAATGGAGAGGCATGTTATAGCTAAAAGTAATGAACACATTTTTATTCTTTAAACGTTTACCATTAATCATAGTACGTCTAAAATCAGAAAGTTCAGCTGATTCCACACAAAGCCAGCAACTTCATGAGCACATGTAAATACAGATACTGTTCAACTAAGTTTAAGAGGTTTAACCTGATGCTTGGGAAAAAAAAATAAAAAAAAATAAAAAGGCACTCTCCATACTCTCCGTATGAAAAGAAGCAAAAATGCAGTTTCATGAGCTACCACTCATCATGCACTTGACACTTAAAGAACAAATTACTATTTTTCTCAAGGTCTTAGTATATATTCAAGCTGACCTAGAAAGATGGGTTTATTCTGTTTTTTTAAAAAACTTTGCCTCTCAGGAATACTGAAGCCATTTCAAGCTCAGGATGCTCAAGAGGAAACCCTGCTGAGTTCTGATTGCTCAGGTGAGAAAGTGGTGTCAGTTCAAGTCCTAAGCTCCACGCAAGATGAGCAAGTTACAGCTCTGGGTACTTGAAAACTGTCAGCTGTTGTAAATGTCAAGATAAAATACAAAATAAATGGTGATTACTTCCTAAAGCTAAGTCTTAGAATTGATGAGTATGACCTTAGTTCACTTAAGCATCCATACTATGTTTCTCTTACTGTAAAACCATGTTAATAACACCTCAACATGTAGTTTGCCGTCAATCAGGTGTGACCATTATGTCTTCTTTTGTTCATTGTAAAATTAGCAATGAGTCTGCCCAGCACTGGATGAAATTTGTTTCTAAAGAGTATCACAAAAACTAGAAAATACAGACTTTCTTACCTCTGATATACATTTACTTACCCTTCTTTGCAAAGAGAAACTCTGTACAGGTTTAGGCATAGACTATCTTGCACAAGCCAGTAGAGAAAACCATAGGTGAGATCCAAAGTTAAACTGACCACCTAAGAAAAACAAGTCCAAATAGCAGTTTAAACATGCCTTCTCTTCTGAGGCAGAAGCCCTTAGGCATAACTGTTGTCTTGACAGCATCATGAGTAGCTCTTTGGCAAAAATATTATTGTCAAAAATAACATTACTATGAAGCATTATTCTAACACAGAGAGAAGTAGCACTAGAAAATAATTTGGTCTTGGGTAGACACCCCTTTAGAGCAACCGATGATTTTCTAGGCAGCATTCTATGAGTGTCCGTCACAGTGTTCACCCCTGGAGTATCTGAGTACTTCTGATATGATGACAATGGTGTATCAAGTGATTAGTGGAACTACCTTTCAAAATTTCCAGAACATCTGTTGTATTTTAATATTCTTTGTCAGAAACAGGTGGTTGATATCCAGTCTGAAAGTCAGACTCACTTTTTGAAATAAGTATTTCATATATTTTGTCTTTGTTTTCTAGCTTTGATTTTACTCATAGAATATTTAATGTGTTACATTATTTATGGAATATGGGGCAAAATTTTTATTGATGTATTTGGTTAAGCAGGAAATCCAAATATTTACAATTTTGTAAATCATCTATTATTAAATAAGAGTCAGGGAGGGAAATTAAACAATCTTCCTTTTCCTTACTTCAATATTTCATCTTCATCTAAACCAGGTGCAAGATATTTTTTCATTTTTAATATGATCCAGTATTTAAAAATAGAGCTTTCTTGCTCTTGCAGTAAACAACATATTCAATACCATATGCAAAAATAATAGAAATCAGATATGTTAATCTGTTCTGTGAGTAACAAAGAATTTGCTTCCACAAAATTAGTCTGCTAAATGTTATCAAGTTCAGTCATTAGCACAGCTTACAAGTTGTTAGGGGCTTCTCTGAACGTGTTTTCTGGCAGCTCTCAAACTTCTTATCCAAACACTAGTTGGAGTTATTCTTTTATAAGCTTAAATTTCCATTATGGATGTAAGTGGAGCAGACTTTTTTTTTTTTTTAACTCTTCGTTAATAAACTGCAGAAGATGATGACAGGAAAGCAAATGCCACATCCCTTAGTTGTCTGTTGGTCCTTATGTAACCACAATCTTGACATATTTCTGTTGACATTGTGTGTCAGAAAATCAAGGTTTGAATGATTGCTCCTGTAGATTTTCCTGTTAAAAATATTTTACAGTATGTATGTGCCCAAGTGTATATTTGATCAAGCATGTTATATTTTATTCCATTTACCTATTCTCCCTCTCTTGCTCAACACCAAGTCACATCTTCCTGGATCTGTCTTGCTTTTTGAAACATTTGGATCCTCTTTCCTTGCCCCACTATTTTCTGCAACTATTACATTTTCTCATAGATGTGCCCATCTTCTTTCTCCTAATCCCTCTCTCCCCATTAACAAAAGGCAAAGAAATACTGGTACTATTCATATTGAGGACTTAGGCAGTAATTTACCACCTCCCTTTCATTGCACTTCAAAAATAGACAAACTTTTCCCATTTCAAGAGAGGTATGAGTGTCTGGACATGATATGTAGTTGTGATCATGCAATGTAACTCCATATCATAAGATGCAAGATAAATTTAGCTTCTTGAAATACACCTTGACTAGAAATATTAAGAGGCCACACCGAGAGGGTCCTGGTCCCTCCTTCATACAACACACTTTGCTGCTCCCCTATAAATTACTTCTGTCCAAGGCACATTGTACCATGTAAACGGCTTGCTAAGGGCTTTGGAAGTTCTGTGCCAGATCCTAAACTGGAATAAATCAGAGTAGTCTGCCAAAATCAATCAAGCTATGCCAATACACACTAGCTAAGCTAAACAACTGATTGGAAAATAAAACAATTATCATAAAGGAATCTAGTTTCAGCCAAAGAAATTAGACTTTCAAAGCTCTGCCTTCATATCTTTTTAGGAAACCTGTCATCTACAAAGTAGTCGCTTCTATTCTTATAAGTCAGATTTCAAGCTAAAATGAGATACAGCTATATACTGATGAAGATTCTGTACTGACCAGCTGAGCAGCCACTCTTTATTAGAAAAAGAGCTAGTAAATACCAGTAACAACCAGTTATACAGAGAACATGCTCTAAGTGTTGGATAACAACAATTAACTATTACATCTGTGTTTTAATGTTGAGGAAAGAGGTACTCTTTTCAGGATAAAGGACTCCATTGTATAAGGAAGATATATATTTCTATTTGTGCAAAACATAATGACCAGCTTGGTAATTCCACCTTTAAATAATGTTGTACTGCCATTTTTTCCTGATAGGTTTATTTTGGGTTTATTTTAATGAACAAACACCTGTCAGCTATAACTGGTCACTTCTCAACCTAGACATTTTTACTTGGCTTTTTTCCTGTACACATCACAGCAGGAGGCTGAGTTCAGGAAGTCAGTGCATAGATTAGGGGCAGCATCGAAGCAGGAGAGGAGACGTTTGTTTGTAGGAGGTGTGAATAAGTGGATGGTTGAAGGCTGGTATCACTGACATAAAGGTGCAGAAAAAAAAATGACATGAGCAGACAAGCAGTCTTATTGCTGCCAAGGTTCTCGAAAACAAGAACAAGAAAATTTAAGGTTAGCATGAGGCAATTCAGAGAAACAGGTAGTGGATCAAAAGAAAAGGGCAAGGAAGGTGATGTTCACCACTTAGAATAAACTGCAAATTGTCAGCGCTTTGCAACAGATCGCCCAGAAGGTATGTGGTAAGTTAAGTGCACTGTTGAGCTGGGACAGCGTGTCTCTTCCCGTGAAGACAGTCCACACCAGCCAGCTTCCGTGAAGAGCCGTGGAAAATGCAGTGACCATTTGCAACACAGACATGTGACAAAAGTTGTTCAGTTCTTCTGTAGTTAGGTTTACAAATACAGCAGGTGCCGCACCAGAACCAGCTTTCCCTCTGCCCCCCAGGCCCCCATCAATGTAACAGGGATCTGTGAGACTGGCTGGCCTTTCCGAATGTTAAATGCCTTTCAGAGGCTAAGCTAAGCCTGGCTTTTGTTTTAATGATCAGAGAAACATCAGCCTCTTCTCCTTTAGGAAAGGAAATGGGAATGTTCTGGGCAACGATACAAAGGTAACCAAGAGACATAGATGTCTAAAGTTTAGAAAGGGTCTTTAATAGAGAGGTTGTCTTCAGGTAAAATGGGAGCACAAATTGTAAGACAGATGGAATTTTTTTTAAAGGCTTCTTTAGCAAGAGCTGTGTTTTAAAGAATGCTGTTGCAGCAATAACATAGCTAACTTAACCTCTTCTGTGGCAGTCTAACACTTGGGACAGAGGGTAAAACCCCACGCTGGCTGTGGTTTGAGGTGGAGAGCATTCAGCTTTTCTTTGAGAGAGACTTCATAGCATAAAAGCACTGCAAAAGATGGGACAGTCACTCAGCCTGATCTGCTCAGGACACAGGCTGGGAAAGTTTCATAGGTTCATCAAACCTTGTGTGCTTCACCAGGTCTGCAGTCCCCATCCTACTGACTCCCAGTGTCCTCCAGTCCCTGTTGTGGCAGTAGGGGGCTTTCTTATCAGGGAGTTGGGTCATCCGTCACTTTTCTCCCAGCTACATGGGGAGGAGGAGGGAGGGGAGAGGAGGGGAGGAGAGGAGAGGGAAAGGGAGGAAGGAAGGAAGCAAGCATATGCATGGCACCAGTTGCCACCCCACCTCTTTCATCAGCACAAGCAAAAGCTGTCTCTGCAGCAGCATCTTTGCAGCATGAAGTGCCACTCTGGTGTCCCCAGCAAGTGTCTAGCCCCCAAACTAGCTTTGTCAGGACCTGTGAGGTGGGAAACATCACAGAGGAGGCAGGATGCTATGGAGCTCCTGCTCCGTATTTTGATTGGAAAGCCAGAACTGACAACTAGAAAAAGCAAATAACTTTCATACATGGGAAGGAGCAGCATTACAGCCATAAGGACACCTTTTATATCACATTTTGTTGCGAGGGTGTGACTTTAGAATTACAGGCCAGAGTTTTGGTACAGCTATTACAAGAATTAATTCTTATCCTGTTCTTGAAATGATATAACAATATTGTAAGAAAGGCATGTTATTTTTCTGGTCATAACACAGTGATCTTGACAACCATGAACACTGACTATATGCAAGAGATCTAAGCACACCCCCCCCAATTAAAAAAAAAAAAAACACAGTCACCTGTTTACCAGAAAACTGTAGCTGCTCTTGTAACACAAGATACTCCTCTCCATTCAGTCTTGCGCTCTCCACTGAATACATCGTGGCCCAGTACAAATAGCCATTTACTGAATCCACTACTAGGTCCTTCACTAGGAACACCACATGAGCCACAACATCCATATGGCCTCCCAGCAGCGATTTTCTGTAGATCTAGGGACAAAAGAATTGCTTTTAGCATCACACCTAAGTTATCAGTCATGATCAATTGAGTATACATAAGTGACATTTCCACATCTGTTTAGCAAAAGCTTATGTAAGCCTTCAGCTTTCAAAGCCTAAACCTTTTGCATTCCAAGTATAAGGATGAAGAATAAGGCAAAATTATTAGTTAATGTTTGCCAGAAAGTAACAAAAGCAAAAGCTGAAATATCTCTTCCCCTTGGCTTTCCCAGTTTTGGCAGCTTTCTGTCTGACAGAGTTTCTCACCCACTTCTTATTCACTATTCACAAGTGTAAATGAGGGTGCAAGGCAGTGTGAAATCTGGCCTTCTAGCTCCAGTTTCTAAAACAGCTTCTGACTTTGCACTTACAAGAAATAGAAGGCATAATTTGACAGCACTGCATAAATTAGCACTGCAATTTTGAAGGCAGATACCTTTTAAATAATTCACATGTCAATGTTCCTGATATGAGAGTGTACAAAGAGTAATTGTAATTATTTTTTTATCTGCAGTGATCTGCAAAATATCACAGTACACAGGCCAATCATGAAAGTCTCTCTGTAAACAAATTGTGTCAAATTTCCTGCATATATAGGGATTAAAATAAAGTCCATCTACTTCTTAACTGAGATCAACTTGGCAGCCTCCATTTTCACTATCTTCACTTATTTTTACAGTGCTGAACCCAACAAAAGTGCTGATAGCATGTTTGATTTGCCTGGTTTGCCCCTGAAGTTCAGTATCCTGCATTAGTGAATATTAGTGAACATTTTACCCCAAACTTTTGTACAACTCTGGAAAATCACACGGGAAAGGCCTCTTTGTTCTACACTATAATAGCAAAGGTCCAAATGCATGTCTGGTTGGAAGAAATAAGGATTATCTTCCCGAACACTGTTTTACAGTCTTTCTTACTGACTTGTTTCTTTTTTTCCTTTCAAAAAGTGCAACTATACCTACCGTATTTGCTTTACCAGCCCAGTACAAGCACTGACCCAACCAATCAAAGGCCAACATCCTTGCATTTCTGATGTCGGATATATAAGTATTCTCAGTGGTACCCTCTCTTTTGCTCAATGACCAGGTCTGTACTTTGCCCATGGAATTAATCCAATAAAGAGTGTCATTATACCAGTCAAAGTCTTGAAGAAAGAAAAGGAAGATATTAAGTATTTCACAAACACGTAAATAAAAAACCATATTTTCGAAAGAAAAAAATGTAGCCAGACACTTCCTTTTTTAAAAAATCAATACAAATGAACAGTTAGGCTCAGTTAACATGAAAACAGATACTTCCTTACAGGAATACAATGCACATATGTAGTACATTTATAGTCCTGATGATTATAAATGTAGGACATATATTAGGACATTGGAGGCAGAACTATTTAGCTCAGAGAGTTGATTTTAGCTCTGCTGTAACTGTGGTGATGTCAGCAGAGTTTCACTAAGGATTAATTTGGCCCATAAAGTAGAAGAAAGCGGATGAACACAAAGGCTTGGCTCAGCAAAGATGCTGCACTGCACTGCATTCAAATCTAGACTGCTGCAATGAAAACTCTTGTCTTTCAGTTCTGTTGATGAAATTTATGAGGAGCTAATAAATGCCGACAACTCTGTAGCAGCAGCATGTAGTTTGTTTAGTATTTACCTGAAATATTTCTTATTTGAGAATAGAGGAGTTGTCCTGGCCCATAGCTATCCAGCCGCTGCTTCCAGAGCCCTTCAACCCCCACCGCCAATATATACGGTTCTTCTTCAGCTGATAAAGAAAGAAAAATGCAGTTGTACACACAAATACTTGATGCATAATATTTATATTTCAATACCAGGGGTTCCTGTTTCTTGCAAGGTACTGAAGCCCAGTTAAAACTGCCCCTGACCTAAGAAATAATGGACAAAGAAGAAAGGCGTGAAAACATCATCATTTGAGAAACTCAGAGATTCAGGGCAGGTTTAGATCTGGAACGATAAGACAATTTGGAATCCTACTAGATGCCTAAAAACCACTGTGGGTCTACAAGGTCTACAAACTTCGGATGTTGTGCACACATCCATTTCCTTCAGTATCTATGTTCAAACTAAAGATTTTCAGCTTTTAGTGAGCCTCCGCTTTCCCATAAACTGTCATTAATCCTCAAGGCAGTGCTCAAACCACTTCATCATAGGAAGTGCTTTACAGAGAACAGGAAAGGAATAACACCTCTCATAACTGTTCATTTGATAGTGTATCAAATAATGTGTTTGATAATGTATTTGCATTAGAGAAATGTATATAAGTAGCAATAATAAATACATAGTATATACCACTACTGTCCTAGAGAATCTTGCTACTTTAACTAAAAGCAAATTTACTTATCCTGGATTCTTTAATCGTTCTAAGACAGCTCTTCTCGTGTCCCTCATTTTGCAGTCTTTGCCCAAAGCTTGGACCTCACCAGATGGAAAGCTGTATGCATAACTTGTTCTTCCTTTCTCCTGCACGACAAAGCAATTCTCACCTTCTTCTAAAGTTGTGCCTCTAAATGACTCCGACCATGGCCCTTCACCAGCAGGAGATGCAGCTCTGACAGACACTTCATATGCCGTGAAGCTGGCCAGTTCCTTCATTGTAAACCTCGTGTCGCTAATGTTTGAGACAATCCATTCCTCCTCAGATGGGTGCCGAGATGACACTTTCACATCATAGGTCCAGCTCTGCCAAGCAGACAGACCTGTGAGATAGAAACAATCATGTTATTACAGAGTGGATAGCTGTAACAGAAGATGTGCATTCTTTGAGAAAACTGTATGTATGTATGTATGTATGCCAGTATCAGGGGAATTAGAAAAAGGATAAATTAAAAATGTACGCTCACTCACTTTGGGACCAACCAAGCATAGTGGTTCAATCCCTCACAAAGAATGAAGTTGAAAGAATAAACATTTTCCTCAACCAGGTAATTTTCTGCTATTCAAAAACACATGCACAGAGGACAGAGACTATAGCACAGTCACTGATCAAAAGCCACTACGTCTTTGGCCTGCATTTTCTGTGTGATATCAGCAACCAATGTTACTGCTACTTGCCCTGATTAAAATACCGTGAAGATGACAAATGAGTTAGCAATATAAAGTTGTATTAATTTAGTCAGACAGTTTACCTATTCTACTGGCAAATTTTTGGTTAAATATTTCAAATTCAGGTAATTGCACAACTTCCAGCAGAATCAGAAACTGAAGTCACCAAAGCCCAGCATCAGGAGAAGGGAAACCAGGAAGTTATTCTGCTAGAAACAAAAGGACTGGACTTTCAGGAAGAAACAACCAAACTTACTGGTTCCAATAGGGTGTTCAGGTGGTTTCCAGCTGATCACAGCTTGGTCCAATCCAAACAGTGCCGTGACAAACCGAGGAGGAGTTGGTAGAGGAAAAGGCTGAGTAGATGCTCCATAGAAAACCAAGTTGCCAAAGCCAAAGTACTCTGGATAGGCCAAATTGCAATCCACGACATACTCATTGAAGCTAGAACTCCCCACTGGAGAGGCCTCCTCATGGTAAACTGCCCAGCCATCTGTGACAGTAAATGTGTCATCCTCATAAACAAAGCTCTCCACGTCATTAAGTGGCATGTGTGATCGCAGTATGTGAAGTTCTGAACCATCAAGAAAACCTGACACAAAGGCTTGTTCTGTTTTGTTGAAGAAAATAAGTCTCTTAGATTGGAAGCTGATCATGAAGTCTCTCAGAGCGCTGGATTGTACTACGGGTGAAGCTGTGGAGGCAGTGCCAGGAAAGAGTGGAAGGTTTGCTCTGTATATGCCATCCTCCAGGAGACAGAAAATGTAGCTGGCCATGGAGCAAAATAGACCCAAATAACTACAGCACAAGAACTCCGTAGATGAGTTACAAATATTTTAACAGCTCAGAGATGTGCCTATCTTTATGCAGACAATAGGAAAACACTTTTCGTGCTATTAATATACATCCTGGAAGAATTAAGCATATCAATTTTTACCTTCTGGGGATTTGGCTGGCAGATTATTGGACAATATTCTTCCATAATACCTCAAGTATTAAGCATGGACATTTAAAAAGTACAGAGCTTCATATTTGTAAAAGCAAGGAATGTCTGGAAACCAAATTTCTGCATTGGAAATACTTAATTTCCTCTAACACCCTAGGAAGAAAATGCAGAAAACAACACTGCATGGCATGACTCTTGTTCCAATTGTTTTGTAGTTTGTTATGTCTTGCCAATTGCACTTCTGTTTTGATAAGGGAAGAGTTTGAAGCAGGAACCTAGATGACTAATGAAGTGAAGAAAATTAGAGAGGAGCTTTATAGAACCTTTGACACCAAATGCTCAAAGGAGGACACTTACCCATTAAAGGGATCTGCTATAACCTTCCTGGGGGACATCACATAAAGAGGAGTGATGTCTTCAGCTGCTGCGCAATTCTCTAAATGGCAGACATGTATCTGGGGAATGAGAAGAAAAACTGGTGATGCATTCATAAGGCATTTGCTGGTGAGCAAATGAGCTGACCTGAGATTCCTTCAGGAGAACCAGACAATGAAACATCTCTCTGACAATCTTAGGTTCTCCTGGGCTCCTGAGCTGTCAGTCACCCGAGTATAACACTTGCTCAGTGGGGAAAGTATGAATGCATGCATGACAGCTTACCCTGAAAGAGCTGTCTGTCAGTCATCCTCGTCTTAACTTCCTGCCTCTAAGCTGGAGGGAAACCCCCAATTTGGGGGGTATAGGCAGACTGTGCTTCGAAAACAGTCTAGTAAAGAAGGGAAAAGAGGGAAGCAAGTGCTTTTCTGATCCTGGGAGCAATACCTTGGGATTTCGATAACCTGCAATGGATTCAGAAATCCCTACCATCAGTCTGTCCATCTACACCTCATTTGTATCTTTTTCTCACTACTGCTTTTCCTGCTCCCTCTTCCCTGAGCAGTAAGCGAAAAAATCAGACATAGCAAGAGGTTTACAAAAACAAACAATAAATCCCCCATTAACCATTTAGGGAAACTTTCCAGTTCTTTGTGCATTAGAAGATAACAAAGGTACATGCAAAGTCTGACCGTTAGAGTAACTGATGTTTTATGAGTAGGGATCCAGTGCAGGGTTGCCATCACTTTTACTTCAAGTTGAAACAGTTGTAATCTCAGCTGTCACCATAGGTTTGAAACACTTTCCCTCTTGAACACCATTTGCCAATTCTGAAGGGCATTATATCACTAATTACTTATTTGACCTCCTTCTTGAGACAGAATAGGAACTGAACAAGCTAGATGGAGAACAAAGTAACGAAGTCGCTTATATTGGGTATGAGGTGGGTGTGAACTCAGTCCCAAAAACAAAGCAGTTAAAATCAAAGTGGTTTATGTGCTAAGAAGAAAAATAAGACAAGGACTCAGAGTTCCATATAGCCTGTTTGCTTTAAATATGACCTGATATTCAAGCCTTTCTTCTTTTTTAAGTCTCTGAAATATGTGAATATTATTAAATTTTAAAAATCTATTTCTATAATTATATTTTGTGCATGCATACTTATATAAAAATCAAATTTTCTTATGTAAAATAAATCACAGTAATGTTTCCAATGAAATAAGAAATTAATTAAGGCCTAGAGCACTACCTTTCCATTCATGACAAAGTATATCCTCTGATAAAGCCAGTCTACTGAGATGGATGTAATATTCCCCCAGCCAGCATAAAAGAGTGTTAGGTCAGATACATCGGACATATTTGTAGCTCCTTTCACCCAGATGGAATTCCCCTCAGAAAAATAGACAACTTCCTGATAAACATTCACAGAAATTCCTAAAATAGAAAGATATGTGCAGAGATAATAAGTTTCAGTTTTTCAGTTACTTTTTCTACTTGCCTTAAAAAGAAATATTTTTCAATCTGCAACCCAACATCATTGGAGAAAAGTTAACTGGTTTTCTCTTCCACTTCTACTTTCAGATAATAAGGAAACTTTCCTATTTGCTATGTAAGTGAAATTATCACAGACAATTCCCCTTCAGAAAGCTAATCAGACAAAAAGAGGATGTATGACATGCAAAACAACTGGCACTGATCGACCCTCTCCAGGGCAAACAAATGTGGTTCTCATTTCCTCAAAAGAGATTAGACAGAATTGGTCCCAATACTGAGCCCTGGGGAACACCACTCGTGGCCGTCCACCAACTGGATTTGACTCCATTCACCACAACTCTTTGGGCCCAGCCATCCAGCCAGTTCTTTATCCATTGCAGAGTAAACCCATCCAGGCCATGAGCTGCCAGCTTCTCCAGAAGAATGCTGTGGGAAACAGTGTCAAAAGCCTTACTGAAGTCTAAGTAGACAAAATCCACAGCCTTTCCCTCATCTACTAGGTGGGTCACCTTGTTGTAGAAGATCAGGTGGGTCAAACAGGACCAACCAATTACAGGGAAACACCTGCTTTGGCTTCATCCTAACTCAATTTAGCTACTTACTATGTAAAAGTCCAGCTCCAAAGTAGCTGCCTAGATTCAGTGAAGAAAAGGTTGCACTGGGGAGAACAATTAATCTCTTCCCAATGTCTGTCATTTCAAATAGCTCGAATCATGTCCTGAAAGTTCCTGTTTCTCCCCACTGACAATGAAGGGAGGCTAGATACTCTCTCATGCTAGAGGAGGTTCATTCTGTCCTTGGTGAACACAGAGGTCTAAGTCATACTTGAGATAAGAGGAGAGAGCCCAATCTGGTTTTACCTGTAATGTTGTGGTGTATAATACCATTTTGCAGGCACTGGGCTGCTTCAAGGAAATGTTCTGTGTACCTCTTCCTTAGAGACTGATTTCTGGATAGGAAGAGCCATGTTGCTTTTTCCTTAACTAAAAAAAAAAAAAAAAATCCGAATTAAGATAGGTGACTGCATCACAGAGAAAAATGTTTCTAGCTCAGATACGGCACTAACAGACATGTGTATACACGTGCACACACATATATACGTGTACATATATATTTTTACACTAGCAATGGCTGACTAAAATTCAAACTCTTTGAATGTTGAAAATGGACAGAGTTATTCACTGCAGTGCCTTCTGGCTGCTCACCACAGGGTGAGAATGCACCACAGGAATTTCACACCGTCGTTTCGGGTAACAGCAGTGAGTCCTCAGTGAGGGAAAGGAAGCTGGAGCAAATGAGGCCCTACGAACTCTCGAGGAAACAAGGGCACCGAGACATCCATGTCACTCCGAGATCCAATGGAAGTGGGACATTTAACCTCCCTGGGCCTCTTTGAAAAGCCCATTCAAACTAGAATATTATCCCACAGAGCTGGGGAAAAGCAAAGGAAGTATGTTTGTTTAATGTATTTCATCATGCTGACCAGTGTTTTCAAGGAGCAAGTAGTTTTCACAAGTAAAGATGATAATGGGATAATATTATCTTCTTCAGAGTTGATAAATTTAAAAAATGTTGTGGATTTTTTTCTTTTTAAGTCGCAGATTTTGAAGTCAAGTCGTGCTTATACAGGCCCAAGTAACTTACATCAAAACACTGTAGCAAATCCATACCTTCTGTCTAGGCTATGCATAGCTCTGGAAAAGATAGCTAGTCTTGCTTCTGAATCTCAGATCCCTGAAAACCTTGCATATCCCTTGCTAAATTGATTCACAAAGTAGTTACCATCATTTCGAAAAGCAGTGCATTATTTCAAGTCTGCATTTGGCTACTTTCAGTTTCCAAACAATCCTTCCTTTTTTTTTTTTCTCTCCCTCTAGGTTAAACAGCTGTCTGCTACCAGATATTATTTCCTCATATGGGTATCACAAGACTGTGGTTGAATGCCGTCTTAATTAATTCCTGCATAACCTGCATAGATTGAGCTGCATGTGTTTCTCACATGACACACACACACAATGAGTCATCTCAGTAATGACCTCTCCAAAGCAGAGTGCAAGAGGCCACTATCACTTCCTTATCTTGAAAGGAGAGGTGGAATGGTTCTCTACCCTCAGAAAATGTTTTTTTGGGGGGTATGGTTGTTCGTTTGTTTGTTTTCTACCTGAAATTAATTGGTTGGTAATTAGCTTAATGAACACCATCAAATGTACCAGCCTGGACATTTCACAAATGGCACAAATGTTTATGGCTCAGGGTCAGCCAGCCCTAGGGCAAACCTTTGTGGAGTCGCCAGATAAGGACGTATCAGTGTGTCTGAGTACTAGAGAAGCTATAAGCTCGATTTCTCCAACCAATAGCAGAAGATTAGAGATTCGGAGACAGACTTAAAGTGTTCACTAGGATTGAAGAGTTTCCAGGTGTTTGACGACTGGATTTCTTCAGGAGGAGGGGAGCATCTTTTGTTTTCTTTTCTAAAAATACGTTTTGGTAATATTGATTTCGTTATCACTTATGCTGCATCTCAACATGTACCTTTCTCTGGCAATTAATTAATATTTCTTCAATGCTTTGAGTGATATCTACAGTGTATCATTACTTTCATTATTAATTAGGTAATATAGTAAGATAAATACAGCTACGAAAGAGCAATAAATATTGATAGGATTTCTTATATTTGGCATGAGATAACTGAGGAAGTTTCGGCAAAAGAGATCTGTATTAAGTACTTATTATTATTAGAAGAATAACAAATAAGAATTTGTTTGTAAACTGCTAAAATCTCACCTAGAAAATGAAAGTATGTCCTGTCAGTCACTGTCTCTAACCACTGAGGTGTTTTTCATCTGCAATACACCTCAGGCCAAATTTCTTGGGGCTTACCAGCATCACAGGTTATTACCATGCTGTGTAGCCCAATAATGTCTACAGATAAAACACAGGAGTCTCTCTGATATGCTAGTGACTCTTCAGTGTACAAGTCCTTTTCATGCACTGTTTACAGTCTAAATATTATTCTCTTCTGCCAGGTACATGGCAGCCCAGCAAACGTGACTTTGTCCCCAGGAACAGACAATTATAAGGACTCTACTACTTTTGTACCTTTGGATTCCGGGGTTGTGATGTTGGCTTCAGCAGGGGGTCCAGTACCAAACTCATTAACTGCCACAATACTGAACCTACAGTAAAGCAAAGAGACAGGTTTTGGTTTGCAGGTTTGTTTTGAAAGATTCCCTGAGAAATATTTTATCAAGTAAGGCAGCTGCTACAGAAGTGCTTAACTTCCAGAAAATGCCTGTTTAAATATAATGCCCTGAGAAATTTATAATAAAAATAAAACCAACCAGAATCTGAATTCCCTGAAGGTGGGACAACAACAGAATCTTCTAAATTAAAATTCAAAGTAGGATTTCAGACTCAGAAGAGCAACACAACTTCATTTCAAAGCAGTGCAAACAGAATGCGGGCCTTTGTGTTTAATAAAAATGAAGGAATTTTTCCAGATGTTTAAGGGGCTAGGGAGTATTGCTCTGTTATTCCCTGCATATGCTGAAAACATGCCACATAAGATTAAAAAAATGAAAAACAGCAGCTAAGAAAATGCACCCTTCTGGACCTATTGCTTTTCCTTCCTCCTCATCTCACTTGCACATAAGCAGCCAACTCATCTGGAATAACTCCGTTATCTCAAGGAAGGAACTCTTGTTTTTGGCAAGAACAAAAGTAAGCTGCATAATTGTGCAGCAGTGGTATTTAGGCATATCTTGTACTATCTGGGCAATAAGAGCTACAGCACACTTGGCCACTCTGGTTGTATTTTCTTTTTGTACCTGTAAGTGCTGTTTGGGAAGGTGGAGTAGAACTGAAAGCTGTGCCCTCTCGAGGCTCTCAGCAGTTCATGATTCTCACTGGTCAGGAGCAAGTTATATCCAACAATCAATCCGTTGGGAAAAAGTGGTGGAGACCAACTAACTTCAACAGTGTTTGGACTTGAGCTCTGGATATCTTTAATGACAGGAGCTGTTGCAGGAGCTGCAAGAGACAGAAATCATTAACTCTGGGACGGCATTTAATACATTAATTGGTTTTTTCTTTTTTTTAGGTACATTTTTAGGTTTCACACCTGCTAATTCATTTATACTAATAAACATGATTAGAACAGCATAAGATTTCAGCAATGGTTAACCTTTTTTTTTAGTATCCAGGAGAATGTGCGTGTATTTCAGTCAAAAAATTAACATGCATAATTATGCACAAAAGTATCCAGTGTGCCCTCACAATATTGACCATATACTTTTCCATATGTGTTTTTCAAACTAAAAGCAGGAAGCAGCCCTAAATCTTCTAGTTCAAATAAAAAGAGCCTATAGAATTTTAGTTTGGTCTTCCGCAGCTACACAGCAGACAGCATACACATCATTCTGAAGATTAAGCATCAGTGTTTTCCATGAAAGAAACAACAAGGAAATCTAAACATTTCTGATATGGTCCTGAAAGATGCAATTAGAAGTTCTATTCATCACCTCCAAAAGCATGTGTCCGGTAACTGGGACTTGACGGAGAATGGAGCTGCAGCTGAGATGTAATGATCCAAGTGACTCGAAACACGTACCCCGTGAAGGCTTGGAGGTCTTTGACTGTATACGAATTTTCAGATACTACCTAGATCAATGCACAGACACAATCATTTTTTTTCTTCCTCCATCTGCAGTTCTATGTAGAGTGTTATCAGGGCAAAAGAGGTCTCATACAACCACATACGTATTTCAAGATACTGAAATGTAGCATCCTAAGTTTAAATAAGAGGAAATTCTGGGAGCTATTTTCACCATAGACTTTGATTTTCCATCCTTTCAGAACTTTTTGTCTTTTCTTCAGAACACACTACCAAATCTAAACAACGAGTAGAGAGATGGAAGGATGGATGCAATATAATAGTAAATTTGAAGAATCAGGTAAAAAACTAAAACAATAACATATTATGGGCAATGTATTTTAAACTGTTGATATGTATACTACAAATTCAAGATCCAATAGCTCCTAGTTACTCTAAAATATTTATGGTCTGAAGCAATTTTTCCCCGTTATTTCACCAATGATTAATTCAGTAGAACTTCCTGCTTAGCAAATTATCTTTACCTTTGATTTGTGGCACAAACTTGCCATGCTCTGTAAATTGGTCCAACCGAGTTGATAGCAAGATAAAAAGTGTACAGTTGACGCAAAAGTACATAATATGAGAATAACCATACTGAGTCAGAACAAAGGTCTACAAAGCCAAGTATTGTGTCTTTGACAAGAACCAAAAAATATGTCTAGGGAAAGGTACAAAAAAAAGAGAAAGCCTACAATGATATTTATTTTAAATACTCTCAGACTTGGCATTTTATAAGCATGGCTCAACACGAAACAATGCCAATGTTTGCATTTACTAGAACCTAATTTTTTCTTCCATTAATTGGTCCAGTGACTTTTTGAACTCCACTTAGTAATTTTAGTTATTTCAATATTTAGTAGTTGAAATTCAGTAATTTAACATCCACATCTGCCAGAAAGCAGCTGAACATTTGAACTACACATTCTGTGAGAAAATACCTTCATTTGCTAGTTTTGACTCTGATAACTGCTAGTTTCTATCAAGGTCCCTAGTTCCTATGTTGGAGGAAATGGATAATAGTTGTCCATTTCTCAGCTTCCCTATGCTATTCATGATTTTGTAAACCTCTTTCTTGTACCTAACATATTATCCAATATTTTTCTAAAATAAAATGAAGAGCAGAGATGACAAGCACAACCATTGTCCTGCAAATACACTAAGAATCCCAAAATATTTTACCAGTCTTAGCCAACTGCTAGGAAAAGACAAAGGAACAACTTAATTCAGTAGTAAATTACAGCTACTTCTGTTTCAAAATCTAGTCATTACTTTCTTTCCTCATGTGTTTTTTTAATACGATTGCACGCTATTAATAAATTACCCTTTCTTTCTCCAGTGAAACAGGATAGGATTATAAATAAAATCAAGAACCTATTTCCTTGCCAAGTAAAAGGAAATGTTCTTCTTTACCTCTGTGTACCTCCAGTCTCCAGGGAGCTGATTGAACTTCCACTGGATAATATATTTCACTCCAGAGATGTTAGCTGGCTTCCACCCTAGTGTGACATTGTGACTTCCAATGGCAGATGCAAATGGAGCTCTAGGCTCGTTCAAGTAGTCTAAAAGGAAAATATAATTCAACAGTGAGAAAAAACCTCCATGACAATCTCTGGGCCTTAAAGGTTAAAGCCTGTCACTCCACACACCCAAAAGTTGTGAGGCCAATGAAAAGACAGAAAATAATACATTGAAAATGTTGCTGAATAAATCGCATGACATTTTAAACACAGTTTGATAAGTAAGCCCGAACTGGGCCAAGCTCGATGAGAGCGTATGTGATTACAACTCTGTGCTTTGGTAAATGAACTTTTAGTTATAGATACTTAGTAAAATTTTGCTGAATAGAAACCTAGAGAAGCTGTGGTAGACTTCCAAAGAGATTTTCAAGGAGCCTATTTCAATAGCACTGTATTAGCCCAGTTGTTCCCATGTAAGTCTCAGGAGCTTTTGGCAAAGATTTCAAGGTAGCAGACAGGTCTTGACAAAGTATCATCTTAAGCAGTTGAGAGTGGATTTTAAAAGTCTGGTGTCCATGAAAGGGAGGAAAATTAGTTTCACGATAAGAAACAGTTAACTTCATTGTATTTGTTAAAAGAAAATAGAGGAGTGGTAATTTTCTGATGAATAAAAATACTCCAGACATTCCTATTTTTTCAAAGAAATCCAGAGAGTAGGACAAGACTATAATGTTAAAAGTGAATTTATCAGACTGTGAATCAGACACAGGACTCCATTCAGACTTACTCTGTGCTTCAACTCCGTATGCATCCTCTGCACGGCTACAGCCAAATTTACAGGAAACTGCCTGTGTAGGGTACAGAACTCACTGGTTAGTTTTGTGCAAAGGCAAACTTCCTTCTAGAATTATGCAGACACAGCTTAAACACGTACAAATCCTGTGGACATACTGAATACATACAAACCCTGTGGAAGTCTTTACATTCATTCTGAAAAACAGCAGTACCACAAACTCAATCCGAAGAGCTTCCTGAGAGCGTTTCCATCGGTTCACTGGGCACTGAATTAGGGTTCTCCTCATCACACACTGTCCTTTTGTGGAAAGCACAACTATGGGGCTACATTAAAGCTGGAAATAGAATTCAGTGACAACCATGGAGTCAGGAAACAATGTTTTTTAACATGTTAATGCTACATGCCACATGTTTGATTTCACTCTTTCCTGATTCCTGTCTTTCCTGTGAATGAGGAACATTCTTCCAAATGTACTTCCAGTCAGTTTACAAAATAGTTGAAATTAGTGATTCATCAGAGCAGCCATGCCTAATTCACACTTCCTTGTTAGTAGTTACTCCTTCTGGTACAGTTGCTGCAAACTGTACAAAACTGTACAAAGCTGCAAACATAACAAATACCCCAAGGCAGTGAGTTCTCCATGCTCACATCCTAAAACCAGAAAACTCCTAAGAGTTTCCAGTTTAGGTAAGGAACATAGATATAGTTCTACCCAGCTTTATAGGTAGAGAACTTAAGACGACATAGTAACATTTTCCAGGTGCATCTCAGTAGCTTAAAAATTACATATATGACTGTGTTTTCTGGAAAGCTGAAACTTTTGAGAAGTGATGGTTTGAGCTTTTCTAGACAAGTATTTTATTTGGGCTCATGTTATTCTGCAAGTTCATTCACCCTATAAAATCTTGAAGTTTGCTTCATACAGCAGCCACCTTCCAAGTGATAATTAACCTTCAGATCATTCAGAAACAATTCATTATGTTAAGTGAGCAAATTTTTTAATTGTTCTTCCTGCGATTCTAGGATATACACTTCCAGCACCCTACAGAAACTGATAAGGCATGTTATTTCAGACAACAGAGTTGCAGGTGAGATGGATTTAAAAACTTGCTTAGCAGTGTATTCCTACATACATTATCTCATATCTAGGCATTCAGTGCCAAGTGCAAGTACTTAAAAAGTTTTTTTCTGATGTTTTTATATTTGGAGAAATAAAATACTTTGAAGAGAATTATCATGACTCCTGCCATCTGCTCTGCCTGAAAACAAGCAACAGTCACATATTCTCCATTGATCAGAACTGCCCCTGTGTGAGCCAGATTCTGCTGCCCTTGTGAATATTCCTACCAAATTCAGCGGCACTCCCATGTTTCTAGGTGAGCGATAATATCCAACAGGAGTGATACTACCAGATTCCAGTCCCATGGTGTAGTCACAGGACAGAGCTGAGCCAACACCAAAGGAAAAGCTGCGCACTTACTCGCCCTCCTCTCCCCTGCAGACCGCAGTGACCTGTTCCTCTGCAGGCAGTGACCTCCTGCTCACCTGACCATGTGGGGAGTCAAGTCAGCCAACTGATACAGTGGAAAAATAATCTCGCAAAAGCCCTTGCAGAGTTAGTGAATTTAACTGGCATATTGTGTGGCAAGACAAAAGCAAAAACAAAACAAACAAAAAAAAGCCAACAACAACAACAAAAAATCGCACTAATTTGGTGTTTCTACAAAAGTTGCTTACTTCTTGGATTGTTCCTACACTCCAAAACCATCATTTAGCGTATTTGAAAATCTTTGTCATGGTTACAATTTCACAGATTAAAAAGCATTTAAAAAGTCAGCCTTTTCAATCCGAGTTCCAGCTTGCCAATGCACTTGTGCTCCTACTCGGAATTCCCTCCAACTCCACCATCTCCTGCTTGAAGTACATTACTCCCATCTGGGTACGACCTTCATACTGAGGCCTCAACAGTCTCAAATGCAATCCTGCAGTCATCCCATACCATCCCACACTCTGTATTCATCATAAAAGGGCCCCAGAAAGGCACCATCTCTTTAGCAACACTTTGTTGCCTCGTACTTATCACTGTAAACCCAGTCCATCTGCAACACAGACCAGGTGCTCCCCATTTGATATCTCTTTCAAAGGACAACACATTGCCCCTTACCAAATTGCATTTTACTTCATTCGAAGACTCTACCCAGTCAAGAGTGTATTTTGTCTTCTAGTTCCCACTCCATGTTGCCACTTCTCATCAAACAGGTGTCATACCAGTCTTAATAAGCATTCTCCTAGTTCATCTTCAATGGCATTAATGAAAAACTGGATAGAACAAGACTTCTGTGAGAGCCTAGAACACAGTTTAAATCTATCTGTACTGCATACCATACTGGTGTGATTAGTCTGCTTTCTTGAAAGCAATATTCTTTGCCACACAGCAGTTTTAAATGCAAACATGTCCTTATCCACCATACTGGAAAGAAAGAATTCAGATACTTAACTCATTCTTCATCTTTAGGGAGCACAAAACAAGTAGACCTGGACTGATAAGTTTATATATCTACATTGTATTTCTTAGCACTATATGGACATTGTAATCACTGAAACCATGATTTTTTTAATTGATCTGATAGCATTTAACTTACCTCACATGCTCTAATGTATGTCTTGTTCTGCCAAGAAGCAAATAAATAAAATGCAGGATTAGCATAAATACAATCACAGAGTATTTCAGATAGTATCAATTAATTAATAGTTTTTTGCAGTGAAAGTATGCTACAAAACCTTATCACTGGCAAATAATGAAAGAAAGAAAACCCACACTTGAAAAACCAGAAAGTCAACATTAAAATGATGCCAGGGATGAATGAGCTTCAGGTGTTCAGGAGGTCCAGAAAAAAAGGCAGTTAAAAAACTATCATGGCAGTTGTCCCAGACCAATGCTAATTCTTATTCATTGGTTTAATAAAAGCGAGAAATCAATCTAGTAAAGACCATGTGCTTCATTTACATATGCATACAACTCTGAGACAGGCCCCAGTAGAGTAAAATCCTGAAAAGCACTAGTTCTTTCTCACTGCCTGAATATCTGGGTGAGTGGTTGAACTTAATGAACTGTAAAACGTCCCCACATTTTAACAAACTGGGAGGAGTGGCTGACATGTCAGAAGGCAGTGCTGCCATCCAGTGAGACCTGGACAGGCTGGAGAGTTGGGCAGGGAAAAATTTAATGAAATATAACAAGGGCAAGTGCAGAGTCTCACATCTGGGCAGGAACAACCTCAGGTTCCAGTATAAGTTGGGGAATGACCTATTAGAGAGCAGTGTAGGGGAAAGGGACCTGGGGATCCTGGTGGACAGCAGGATGACCATGAGCCAGCACTGTGCCCTTGTGGGCAAGAAGGCCAATGGCATCCTTGGATGTATTAGAAGTGGGGTGATTAGCAGGTCGACAGATGTTCTCCTTCCCCTCTACTCTGCCCTGGTGAGACCTCATCTGGAATATTGTGTCCAGTTCTGGGCCCCTCAGTTCAAGAAGGACAGGGAACTGCTGGAGAGAGTCCAGCGCAGGGCCACAAAGATGATGAAGGGAGTGGAGCATCTCCCCTATGAGGAAAGGCTGAGGGAGCTGGGTCTCTTTAGCTTGGAGAAGAGGAGACTGAGAGGCAACCTCATTAATGTTTATAAATATATAAAGGGTGAGTGTCACGACAATGGAGCCAGCCTCTTCTCGGTGACAACCAATGATAGGACAAGGGGCAATGGGTACAAACTGGAACACAGGAGGTTCCACTTCAATATAAGAAACGTCTTCACAGTGAGGGTGACAACACTGGAACAGGCTACCCAGGGAGGTTGTGGAGTCTCCTTCTCTGGAGACATTCAAAACCCGCCTGGACACCTTCCTGTGTAACCTCATCTAGGTGTTCCTGCTGTGGCAGGGAGATTGGACTAGATGATCTTTCGAGGTCCCTTCCAATCCCTAACATTCTGTGATTCTGTAACTCCCATAGCAAGGATTATTAACTTTCCAAGTTTATGAATGCACTGAAAAATATATTCATTGTATCTTTTTCATAGAAACACTCCTCTGGTTAGGTTTTCCACATCTGCCATTGGCTAAGGTTCTTGATGGACTGGATACAAGTGCTATAGAGCCAAGGCTAAGGCAATACTCACACATTTCAGTGGGCAATTGATTTGCACCGTTGCATTCCAAAACTGACATCCCTGTGTGCACTGCAAAGACAGACAGTGGCTTTAAAAAAGGATGTTGAAAGTACATTTTTAAAGAGAGGGGATACTCCATACGCTAAGAGTGAGGACAACAGTTCAATTTCCAGATGAAGGAAAATATTCTGCTTGACCAAGTCACTTAGGTCTATAACAAAAATATTAAATATACCAAAGATTATAGGTACTCACATACTATGTACAGTAAGGGAATTATGTTGCATAGTGTTCTTCTCAATGTAAAATCAAATACAGAGCAGAAGAAAAAATAAATAATTCTTAGAGATTGGTTTGTGCAAAACAGTAGATGTTCAACTACCTGTTCAGTTCTGCTAAAGTCTTTGACACCCTTGCATGTACTGAGGGCAGTAAAAGGATTGCAGGACACCTGAGCAGACTGTGACTGTCACCTGGAGAGAGTGCTTGGCTTTACACAAGCCCTGGGAAAGGGCTGATGCACAGCTCCAGAAGCAGAAGGAGCCCTGGCTAATGACAGTCCATGTCCAGTCTTGCTCTGGGAATGAGTCATCCAGCCACGGTGTGTGCGGTCAGTGCTCCCTCTCTCCCAGCTTTATTTTACCCCTTGTTCTCTGTGGAGAAGAGATATGGAGCACACAGTACATCCAAGCACAGTGGAAAGCCACGTGACGCAAGCCTCCCACTCTCCAACAGGCAAGGCATTGGCTTTAAAACCATGAGTTTTCAAAGATGTAATGAATATGATGTGGTTTGGGTTTTATGTTGGACTTCACTTGTGTATTCAGTCCCACTCACTTCTTCATGATCATGTATCATTTTTCTTTTTAAAAGGAAGCTGGAAGGGAATGGCTTTGGAAGCAGGAGACTCTGACATTGAGCATTGCAAAGCCTCATGAAAAAAGTAAGACTTGGTAACACTGAGCAAAGGTACACAGTGACCTAAATGAGTGAGTCAACCTTGCTATGCATTGTCATGACAACACAGCTTTTATGGCCCCAGCATCATAAATGACCTGGCCTTGCTAGATGCCAGGTGCTGAGAGGCTGCTTCCCACTAGTCTCTGTGGAAACATTGATGATTGAATTCTCCACCACTCTTCAAAGAATACGTATAACTGTCAGTTTAAATTGCATTTGAAATCTGAACTAGGAGAACATTAGCTGAAACGGTTGCAAGAATGCTGCTATGGAAAGCTCATGTAAAGCTTAAGAGTCCTCCATGATAGACACAGCAAATTGAAGTCCTATAGATCTCTAAATTCTCAAAAATTGTAATTTTAAGTTTTCTCCCATCAAATCATTGCAAAAACAGAATAAACCACTTAACTGTACAAAGGTAGCTAAATAAAATTGTCTTAATGATCTGTATTTTGGAGGAAACACTAGTTTTAATTCATTTTCTCAGAAATGAGTGCTTATGAACTTTGTAGATCACAAATGTGAACACGACTCACGGCAGAGATCCACACCCTTTACACATTTTCTTTAAACAAAAAAGACAATTGTGTCTTTAATAACTTGAGCCAATTCTAAACACACAACCTATTGACTTATGCCAGACAGGCAACTGTGCACATTTATGTGAAGTCTTTGACAATACAATCATTGTACCCATTTTATTCAAATAGCAGTAACATAAAATGTCAGTAATTAACGAAGTAAACTGTTACTCACTGCTCCAGTTATGTCACTAACATTGCAAAGGTTAGTAATTCCAAGTTCTCCTTCCTATAAGAGAAATACATACATTTTTACAGAGTCAAAATGTTTCCCAAAAATTCTTCGATTAAAATATATTAAAGCATTATTTTCTTGCAAAACAAATTTTCTTTGACTAATGTTTCCTAATTTGAAGAAATTTATCATCGACAGACCAGTAGCTTCTCACTTGAGAATAATTTCAGAGTACCATCGAAGACATTGGCATAATCAGCTGGTGTCAATTACGTTATCTCAGATAAGAATTTGGTTCTCATCTGATTCTGGTTCACGGAATCAATAATGAAAGTTTCATAAATACTTTAGGCATAAATGACAAAGCCAAGTGGTTTTGACCTCTTGAGAGCAGAAAGACCTTCCTTCAAGTGGAATGTCTTTTGTCTAGCATCTTTTTGAAGGGATTTTACACAGCCATATGGTGACCGCCCTTCGTCCCCTGCCAAAAGTGCTCTTGAGCTAAGGTGCCTATTTTTTCACATCATTCAAAGTGTGCAAAACAAGTCACCACCTGTGAAATGCAAATGATTTGAGGATGTATCTAACAGCCTTGGAGAGCTGAATGTTAGGTCTTAAGCTTTGTCCTGCAAGGAGGTAAGAGCACCCTTAATAAAACAGCTCTCAGGAAGAAATTTTCAGCACACTGGGCACACTGTGACAATAGTGAGAATCAAAGGTATCACAAAGCAAATGTAAATGCAATAAGTAGTCTGGAGGTGAAAAATACGATTTACAGCTCTCGGACTCCAAGATCATATTTTTCTCATCTGAATCCCTTATACAATACATTCGCTGAACAGGAATGAGATTTTCCTGTCTTTCAAAGCTGAGAGGAACAGAAACTTACTTCTTACTCTGAATTAATTTAAGCTTAAATCAAAGGATCCTCATTAAAGTTATCATTGCATGATAGGTCTCCATCAGGGAAGGCAATTAATTCTTTCACTGATGCAAAAATTAGAAATAGTTTTAAAGGAACTGTCAGACAAATATATGAAATAAAATGGAGCAGGTGATAGTCCTCTGCAGTAGGTTTCCACAGCTAGTTAGCCCTAAGGCACAAAATGTTCTTTTTACAGAGCAAAGGTACATGGTCTTCTAAACAACATCAACATTTCAGGCAAATAGAAACAAGGAGGTAACTCCTGAAAGCCTCATACAGAATTGTTGTTTGGATTTGAGAGGTTTTGCTTATCTTTGTTGTGCATCAGTAGAAGGAAAAATAATAAATTCCACTTGAGTACTCAAAGGAGCACTATGAAAGTACAAGATTAAGGATCCAACCACTTACTTTAGTACTTAAAGAAATATCCACGATTTAAAGAGTAACTGACTTAAAAAAGAAGCTGAAACTATTTTGGGATAATTGTGCAGGCCACAGATTCCCAGCCAATTTCTTGTGAATTTCCAGTTTTTCTAGGTTTATATAAGAAAAGTCATAGACTAGACAGAAACTGATAAGTAAAGTGTATAAACTGAAAGAATAAAGGGTTATCTCCTTCACCCTCCAGGGTCTTTAGCGTTTATAGTAATTTCAGGAGCTGTTGGAACTTAAGTATATAAAGTATAAAACAAAAACACATGCAAAGTGGTTAATGGCATTTATTCCTTACCCGGTTCCACAAATTCAAATATTAAACATTAGTTCTCAAACTCTGTTTTTACTCAGCTACATTCTTTAAAACAATTTTGAAAAAAGCTAATACGTAATAGAGAATTCTTACAGTGCTAATAACCATCTATGTTTCAAAAGATCAAGCACAGTTTTTCAAAACTTACCAGGTTACTTGTACATAAGTTTTGACAGTTTTTTGAGAAAGTACAGTACACTGCAGAAATCCATACACAGTAAAAAGCAGCAAATCTGTTTAGCGGGAGATCCCAAAGGCAAATGTTCCTCATAACTTGAACAGTTTCATCTGGCAGTCCAATTCTTTCTTTGACTTGGCCATACAAATTCCTTTTAGTCTAGATGACGGAGATGCGACTGTGAACTTTCTGCATTTCAGTGTATTAAATATTTTTTAAATCCTTGTTTACACTCCGTTCCTTCAACAACTTTTCAGCTTCCTGGAGCACTTGTCTTGAAATTGCGTAACATCTATTTCATAGTTTCTTATTAAACCACTGAAACAAAAGAGTCAGCCAATGAAACTCAGCGTATCTCCTTACATAAATATAATCAATGTACAGAGGAAACTGAGTGCAATGCTGTTAATCGGGTGCTCCAAGCAACACGGAAACAGGGAGAGAGTGAGAGAAAACTGGTCTAATCTTCATTTCCACTGTGATTAAGCTATTTCTAAGTATTTTCAAGTGGATACAACTAAGTAAATTTGTTTGCGATGATGGATAAATTTGTTAGAACACTATCATATCAGTCAGTACAAAAATTATAATTAATTATCTATTTTAATGACTGTTTCCAAATGTTCCATTTCTACACCAAAATACCACTCAAAACAGACCCCTGCCTGTCTTCTGACGCAACATAGACACATGGTAATGAGAGCAAATCCACATGAGTGGGCACGATGGTACTAGTAAGTTTGTGCCCATATCATGGAATAAAATAGAACCTGATGGATTATTTGTGTATCTAATTTAAAAAGACTTGAAGAGTCCTACCTAAAGTTGAAGACTCACATTAAAGAGGTCAGTGAGAATCCAAGAACACCCAGCTCCCAGTCTGTAGTACATCTCTGTTGTACCACGGGGCCGTCCACAGAGTCATTCTGTGAACTGCAATAGGAAATTGATCCAGCTTACAAACATATATGTATATATAAACAAATTATACATAATTTCTGTGCATGTGTATTATGCATTGTAAATAAAATGTGCTATTTTATACATAACATAGCATTTAATGAGAAGTTTAACCTGACACATTGTGTCATTGCTGCTTAAACAGGGGACCCACTTTCCTACCACATGTAAATGTTCCTTTACCTTCTCAAGCCCCACTCACCATGCAAAACATCCTGCAGTCATGCGATAAACCAGGCTGAGAATCTGGTTAACACTAACCCAGCAACAAAAAAAGTGAATTGGTTAACATGACCCTGATGTTATTTTCTTTGATTCAGGCTGCAGCACAGCCCCATGTGCTGCTGTGCCCATGCATGGTAGGTGAAAGGCACTAAAAGCACCGAGATGGAAGAAAAAGATAAGCTGGGCTGGAGAGAGATGGTGGATATTGCCAAGCACATGGCTCGAAGGTGGTCAAAGGAAAGGCTTTGTGGAGGAGACTTCTTCCTTTTCTTCCACTTGTCCTGGGAAGCATTTGGGGGTTTGCTTGTGCATTATCTCAGCCTCCTCACCACTACTCAAGGGAACTCCTAGAAGAGAGGGCTGAGGGCTAAGGGCTTTCAGCTTCACAGGTGAAGGGAAGTTACTGCCCCATTTGCTTGTCACTTCTCTGCTCCAGAAGGATGCTGCCCACCTTCCAGCCCACCAGCAAAGCTGCTCAAGAGGGAACTCCTTAGCTCCAGCCAAAATAATCCAGTCTAGTCTGACTGCTTAAATAGTAGTTCTTTGCTAATCCAGCTCATCTGGGCTGAAGAAGTTTCATCAGAGCTCACATGAGCAGCATAACTGAAGAGGAATCTGGTGACAGGCAGCTGTAGGCTGCAATTTCACGAGACAGAGCACTTTGTGCTTTGGGTAGATCTTTAGGAGATTTAAGACCCTCAGGATTTGACCTCTAGTTCTATACCAGTAAATTAAATGTACCCACATCCACACCCTAACAGGTGGCATAGGATAACTCAGATCCACGCTTTAAAAATCACTCATACTCCAGGAGAGGATGGCCACAACTCAAACACCTATGAGGAATGACTCCCAGCTTTTACTAACTCACATACTGTTCCTGGATATTATTTGGGCTAGTGCTGACATTGACCAAAGCAAGCCAGGCACAAATATAACAGTTTAACAGTAGGTTTATGTGGTCATTTGGAATTAGCACTGCTGCCTGGCATGGCTTTAAATTGCTAGTTTAGATATAGCACAGGTTAACAAATGTGTCTAATTTCAATCTTAAATATATATATATATATCATTGCATCTATTATTCAACACTTTGGGGTTTGGTTTTGTTTTTTAGGAAACAATTTATTGTTAGGATGTGTCTTGGGTCTTATTTGAAGTTGTATAGGGAGGTGCAGTGGGAGGGGAAAAAGAGGGATCAAGTTAAGATTCTGATGAGGAATGTAATCAAGGTGTACCTGAAAGCCTGAAGAAGTCATCAGACACATAAAAATATCGGCATTTGGCTCTTAGGGCAAGAAAATTTCGCTACTATAAAATATGCATAACTAAACCGTTCTTTATAACTGGAAAGATTTGCAAATACTGATGCTGATAGTTCTTGTGAGAATTTTCACATTCATATATGTGTACTACATGCATACCTTGCACAAATGGGCTCTAACCATTACTGCAGATAATTAATAAAATAATATTAAAGATATTATTCAAAAGAATAGTTCGTTTCAGGATGCAGAAATTTTTCATAGACTTTCAGCACTGTTTTCCACCAGGTGTCACTGTAACATCCCATAAACCGGGATCTTCAAAGAAAAAAAGCACTGAACTCTTTCCTTTCTTGTTTATGATTATACTGACACATTGGCCAAACAAATACTAGCAGTAACCTAGGCCTTTGAATTTTTCCCCTAAATTTAAAGAATTCTTCAGGAAGAGAGTATTTATGGGCTTTAGAAACCAAACTTTAAAAGGAGGGTTTGTAAAATCTGCAAAAGATGGGGTATGTGTTATTTTTAAGGGCATCTCTTCCATAAAACTACATCCTGGCACAGAACTAGGAATCCAAACTCTGTGGGACATCATTAATAAACCTTGTCCTTTATATTATAGATCTACATAGAGAATATAATTTTCTTAATTGAAAAGCGCAGCACAGGGAGAGAAAATCTGGGAGGCTGCAAGAGAGAAGACTGTAAATGAGGAGAAAAATAGCAGTGTAATGCATAACAGAGAAAAGCAGACTCTATTACAATTCCCTACCTGAACAGCAGCACATATCAGAGCACCTCACAAACTGTGGATTCATCTTTTAAACTTCCTTGAAAGCAATAAAAATATATACAAACAAATGATCAGCCCTGATAGTAATGAATATGGACTCTTATATCCTGAGGAGAAAAATGCATATTATTACTTCCATTAAGGCAACTGACATCTTCTTTATACCTGGAGTTATCATGATCAGTAAAGAAAAATCTTTCCTGTGTGTGAGCATGCACATATTTGTGCATATGTACACATGGATGGTATTGTATAAGCAGATTAATGATCCTAAGAGACAGAGGTTTAGGGCTCCTATGTACTTAGAGCAGAAGACTGAAATCGTTGGCTCAGGGTGGGTTGGCAGCCTCCCCTACCATACACCCCAGTGTGCAAAGTGTTACCCCTACGGCTGGAGGCATCTGTTGGAAAGCTGGTAAGGCTTTCTGTTTGAAAGCCCTGTCTGGGCTGCCAAAGGTTATAACCCAACACATTATACAAACTGATGCCAGCTCCAGGTTATTTTCATACTCCAGAGGAAAAGCTGTCAAATTTCAGGGCAGGTCCCAGCTGCCCCAGGCCAGGAGCCATGCAATCATCCCTGACCCAGTGGCAGCACCTCCATCAAAAAGGGAGGCCAAGCAGCTCAGGGTAATACTCACTCCAGCCATTTAATGTTGATCTGCTCCCACGTGTGAGTTCGGCATCTAAAATCACATCAAATGAAACACTTGACCATGCACCATCATTTGAACATGTCTGTACATAGTTTCACAAAACCACATCATTCAACAGCAATTGGAAGGACTGCAAAACAGAAAAAAAGGATGCCTGAGGAGGCAAGGAGGGCGACACCCAAAGGCCCCAAATGTCTGTGTATAATCTGGACTGCTTGTACCAAGTTACATAGCAATAAAAATTCCCTAAAATTAGACCACATTCATGAGTCCTGTCTTGGTAGGGGGGAAGTTGGGAGAGGTGAGAAAGGAGAGACTGAATCCCACAGGCAGCCTACAGGGCAGAGCAATGAAAAGGAAAATCTCAGCTTTTACTTATCAGTTTCTAAGCCCTTTGTCTTGTGGGGGTAGCCTTGAAAAGATATTGCTCATGTGAAGCACTCAGTAGTGGTGACAGATTCTCACTCTTTTCCAAAGATCACAGATTATTCTCGTTTTCCCTCCAGCTATGGGCCCTCATTAGCTTTTGAATTTCTCAGTAAAGTAAGTGAACAAGGACCCTGAGGGCAAAAAGCTGCCCTCCGCTGCCCCTGCCTCCCTCTCCTTTTATTTGCTAGCGCAACTGCTCGGGCAGTTGTTCGTCTGGCAATAGCAGCCAGTCGGTCAGGGAGAGCTTTGCACAAACAGAGGGAAGACTCGTACAAGAGAAACCCCCTGGAGTCTGGATCAAGATTTATATCTATCTCTGCAGATTAGAGAAGTGGGGTTGGGGAGGGGGGAGAAGCAGACTGTTAAACTGGATCAAATTGGAAAGACAGTCATGCATGAGATACTTAGCTAAACCAGTCAGGAGACAGGGATTTGTTTCTATTGATCTGCAGTAATGATGACTGGAGAAATGTCTCATTAAGCAAAGTACAATGATGGATTTCAGACTAGGCAAATTTGAGCTGTGGAGATGAACAATAGCAAGAGATGTGAAAGGTAGGCCAGGACAGAAAATATAAGGAATGCGCTAAAGGGTAACAAGGATCTATAAATATGCTGCTAAAAAAATGAAATCTTAAAAAAACCCCAAAAACCTGTATCAGGGCTTACTAAATTACTTTTGTGTAATCATCCTATATGACATCAGGGGACAAAGGAAGCAACAATGTGACAATAAAAACCTTGCTGTCAAGTAGATAAAGCTTGCACTGCTTTTTGTATTGTATTGCTTTAAAGAGGATAGGTTGGCAAGGTATTTACAAAGCACTTTAGTGATTTGTTCAGCTATATTATCTATTAGGTATCTTCTGATTGGCACTAATCAAACGTGCAGTCTGAAATGTGAAGAAAACTACATTTCAAACTACACATGTAGCAGACAGGGCAACAGTGTAAATGTAAAGTGGCCTGATGCAGTATGTCTGAAGAGGACTGCATGGGAAAGATTTACAAAGGTTTTTAGAGAGGAACAGAAGGAAAGAAGATTGCTTACTGCAGAGGGAGTGACTTATTGCTCTGAGCATGTAGATCAGTGTATAAGAAGATATAAAGCCAAGATTAGGAGAAAAAGACAAAAGGAGCAGAAGCAGTAGTGTAGATTACATGATCTTTGTAGACATCTTCAGAACAGTCATGCTCAGCCTGCATAAACATCTCCCATAAAAGGCTTTACCTCTAAAACCTCCTGGTTTCCATGGTATTCCAAAATACCTGAACATTTAATCTCCCAGTAGTTTCATGAAAAGAAATTGCTCATCCAGCAACCCAGAAGAGAGCCCATCTGCACAGAGTTTGTGACAGCTGGAGAAGCAACAGTGCCCACCATGTGGGGAAGGAGTTAGCAGGGCCTGGTTTTGACCATTTCAATCACCTGCTTGTGACAGTGTGTTTCTGGAGTGCTGTTTGGATGCACTGCTCACTAACCTTTCAGTAAATATCTAGAGTTTCAGTCCCTCTCCCCCAAAATTTCCTGTCCTCCTCTCCTTGGCCGAGCAGTGCCCCTGGGTACAGGCACTGCCACTGGTCCACGGGAACAAGGAGTTCGCTTTCTCTACACAAGCAAGAGCAAAGCCCCTTGTAGTAGAAAAAAAAAAAAAAAAAATTCTCTAAAATGTTTTCGAGCCTCCAACAGGCAAACACAGATTTGTTGCAAACAGCTGGACATAAGTTTGATCCCTTCTTGTTTGAGGGACAGGGAAATGTCCCTGGAAAGACCACGGTTAGCTGGGACTTCTGACATCAAGAATCTTGGGGATGGTAACCCAGGACATCCTTTCCATCTGCTTTAACAGGTGAAAAGGTAAATGCTGTGGGAAAGCCATAGCTAACATATACCAACACCACAGGCAACCCAGTCAGCTCTTAAGATTGTATCTTCTAATGGTTTCAAACCCCTTTGGAGTACCAAGAGCAGCCATGATTTAAGAGATGGCCTTTCCTCAGGAGTCGCTTGTCACCTCGCTGGATGGAGGCGAAGGCCTGAGCACTCGTCCACAGCTGCCACATCCAGACCAAGCCCTGCTGAGAGGCAGCCAGTGCTGAGCCCCATGACTGTGCACCTGCTCCTTGACACAGGGAACGCCTGGTGCTCCATCCTGCTGCCTAAATATAGGTCACTGGTGATACTCGCCCAGTTTTAGGGTATCCCAGAGGTTCATCCAGGGATGGGGGCAGCTGGGCAGGGCCTGGCAGGCAGGGTCTGTCCCAATCCCAGCCAGGAGCAGGGCAGCCAGGAAGAATGGGGCAGCCCCAGCCCCAGGCATCAGGCACCTCCCTGGGGATGGGGACAGGCTGAGACCAGGCTGGGACATGGGCACATGGCTCAGTGGGGCCCACAGCTGGGGAGGGCAGGGCTGTGGGAGCTGGAGACCAGCCTTGCTGACGCATCCCTGGGGCAGGGGATGATGGTGCCAGGGCTCTGACGTGGACTCCTCGGCTGTGGCCAGGGGGTGAGCCCCTTGAGGCCAGGCAGGGACAGGCAGACCCCCCTCAGGTCCAGGGCAGGGAGGTGTCACCCCAGAGCAATGGAGACCCCTGCCCTTCCGGACCAGCAGCTGTGAGGCAAGGGGATCATCTTAGCATCTCAAAAGGCAGGAGATGCCTCTGTTCAGGCCACTGAACCAAGCCTGACATCTCCATTGACCGCAACAGCAGTCACCTGCATTTAGATTTATTGATTTTAAATTAATTACAATGCTTTAAAACAGCCTAAGTATTATCTGTCTCCAGCTGTGTGTGTGCTGCCCCTCGTGCTGGCACTGATGTGCTGTCAGACCCACAACAAAGCAGTTGCCTGGGTGTTGAACCAGCTTTTCCTTTTCCCTTGGCTGAGGAAGTTTCCTGACAGTTGAGGGAAGTTTCATTCCTGAAGAGGTTTTCTTCACTGAGAAGTCAGGCAGATGCCAAAGCAAGAAGAGAGGCAAACACACAGAGCTACACCTGAACGCTAATAGTGAGGTTGCACACCAAGGCTGAGAGGATTTATCACCCTGCGAAAAAGAGCATCCCTGACATTTTACCTTCCCTTTCCCTCTCACCATGTTCCCAGACCTCAATTTCCCCTGTCCTGTCCTAGCAGTGTGGTCATCCCTTGCACCAGCTCTGGTGCTGTTTTGATGCTCTGTTGAGCTAATTCAGGTCACTGACACAGCAGAAAGACTTTCACCTTGTTGTCAAGAAAACGTTTTGCTGGCTCAGCAAGTTGAATTGTCTCAACACATCAGGTGAGCACCAGGAAGGCCAAGAAATGGACCTTTTTACTCAGCTAGTTCAAACCTTCACTCTAACAGCTGCTATTGTTAACTAACTTTCTGTCTGAGGATACATCATTGTTCCTTAATAGAAAGAAGCCTGGGGACCTGGGTCTGCTGTTTATGATGTGTTTGAATGTGATCTTGGACAATAGAGCAGTGACCTCTCTCTGCATTATGATAATATAAATAACAAGAGTTGGCCTTCAATTGTGAGCACATCTGTACTCCCTAAAGATTTGCAAAACAATGACATGCTTAAGCTGTAATTACAAATACTACCTCAAGATAAAGCAGGATAAGAGAGGAGAAGCATTAAACAAGGGATGTCATACTGATTCATATGTTTTTACTCCCAAGATTAAAGATATAAATTGACTTATGAAAAGTATATTATTTTTCAGTATTACCTATATGCACAAACACATGCACACACACAGCCCTGCATCTTCTAATGCTGAAATGAGTCAGTGGAGCTCAAAGAAGAAAGGAACGCACTAGAAAGAGAAAATCTCTAGATCAAAACAGATGTAACAGAATTACTTATTTTAAAACAATTGATACTGTAACAACTATTGCTGAGAAGAAGTTTCTGTATTTTTTCTTTTCTAGCAATGTTTGGAATATGAATTTAATTACACACCAGAGAAAGTCTATTCTGTGAAAATGGCTAATGTGCCCTTTTGCAGTAATCCACAGCAGAGACTGCAGAAGAGACCATATCCACCAACCCCTGCAGACACTCGTGTTCACAGCCCAGTGTGCAGGTGGATACCCATCGTAATAGCATCTTAAATGAAGGTTGAAGAGCTGAGGTGCCGGCACATGCTCTGTTCTGCTGCTCTGCAGCTGCAGAAATTAGGCAGATCAGATTACTATGGGTGCAACAATGCCCTGAAACACTACAGCAAGATCCATCAGAACCTGGAAAGCAAGGGCCCAAAGGAGCACCCACTGCTGCTTTTAGCACAGGCTCCTCCGGTAACTTCAGGGTAGTTTAGATTAGGCCCAAGAACTAAGAGGACTGCTAAGTAATAATTCTTCCTTTGGCAGAGTTTCCAGGTCCAGAAAGAGTGCCCAGGCACATACACTTTAATATCTGTATGCCAATCAAAATAGTTCATTGCTTTTTTGCACATGGTTTTCAGATAAAGATGATCCACACGAGAAATTTCTATAAGACCAGTGAAACAAAATAGCTGTAAATATTTCTCTTGTGTAGCAACAAGTCAGCCTTCACTTGGTAGAACACCTGTCTGCAAATGTTATCACTATTTTCTGACTGTGGTATCTCTGTCATGCTGGTTTTCATTTTTTTGCTTCAATGTTCACTATTTTATTACATTAATGTAATTCCACACATGAAAACAACAACAAAAAGTCCCCAGGACACTAATGTAAAACAAGGAACATCAAGAAAAAATATTGTTAAATATTGTTTAAGATGTGAGGAAGTAAGTGAAGGTTCATGGTCCACCATAGCCAGCCTTTGCAACCAGAGCAAACCAATGTGGGATAACCTACATGTGCTCCAACAGTGGTTTGTAACTGAGAGGAGGCTGAAGAGCAGCCAGGCTCCCTGCTCCTGCTTGTTTAGAAATGGTTGAACTGGCAAACTGAGAAGTCATAATTCACCACCTTACCAGTGACAGGAGTGGACGGTGTGACAGAGGATATCTGACCACCATTTTTTAATGGCTTTGACTCTCTAGATCCCTAGTAATGAGGGCATGTTGATAGGAGTATGGGAGAGGGACCAAATAATGCCATGAGAACGAACCAAAATCCATTTGATTTCTCTCTTTTCGAAGTAAAATCTACAAAGTCGGTCAGAAAACAGTTCAGCAGTGTTAACATGAATCCTGATGATTGATTTATATAGCATGTTCATCTTTTTTGAAACAGTAGGTCAAATACCTATAAATACATAAATGATACAGTATTCAAATGCAGAAAACAGAAGTCTGAGCCTAAAAGATTATGGTAATCCCTGAAAAGATGCTGAGTTCTCGTAACTCCCAGATGAGCAGGATGCTCCATGAGAAAGAAGCTGCAGGGAATCATGTCCTCTCTAGAGACTAGAGGTATGTGTTTCCACTGCAGGACCATACCAGGTAATTATTATCAAGGTTAGTTTTGCCCTGGTTTGAGCAGCCACCAACACAGCCTGTGGCTGACTGCACCAGCATCATGCTCACCATTTGGGATTCTGGGTGTGCATCCTCCATCCATCTCCTCCGTGAAGCTGCCTGTTTCTCTGGGCACATGAGGAATGTGGCTGGGTAGTGGGGATTGTTGCAGGGACTTTGGCCACACACAGGTGTTCTCCGACAGGGTTGGTCATGCCAGCTGAAGGTTTCCTTGTTCTTAACTGCTTGGTGCTGTTCATCCACTGGAGGAATGTCTTCAGACGAAACCAGCTGGGTTCACTCAAACCTTTTAAGCTGCTGTGGACAAATGTGTACGAAACAGGTAAGAAAACACATATACTGCAGAGCCTTTAGAGTGGGAACTCAACATACCCAGACAGCAAGAGCTGGAAATGAAGATTAGGCAGCAGAGCTGCTCACCTGGTGAAAGCCTGGCCCTGGGCCTCATGTCTGCCATCGGCACAGGAGAGCAGCCCACAGGAGGTGAATTCCTGGGCTGAATCCACATAGGCAGATAGCCCGGCCCACCACTCTGCACCAAAAACACCGCCATGCCCAAGGGAAGGAGAGGAAATCACGTCTGATTTTGGTGGACAAATGCCATGCTGGATATAGGGGAAACAAAATACAGGTTGAATTTAAGACTAGGAGGTAGACCTAACTAGGTCTCAGCTACATAGATGACATTTTGAAAAAGGCCTTAAGGGCCATTTGTGAACCACAGGGCCAAGAACAGCCACCAGTATGCATGTCTAGCATAACTACAGTGTCTTTAACAAAAAAGAATGGACAAAAGGATGACAAAATTTCTTACTTTGGGAAGGAATATTTGAGAAATCATACTGTCCACACAAACCTAACTTTAATTGATAAAAATTCTCAATTATTGGTCATTTATTATGTTAGGAGGAATGAATGTTTAAAGCTGATTTGAGTGTTCACCATCCTGCTACATTTACTTTCTGTTATCCAGTTATCTTTGACAAGGAACTGAAGGTGGGCTCTAATTTTTTTTATTTCATACACAGGCACAATAATACATTGAATACTGTAATTAAAATATCGGAAAATATTCAAAATCAAGCCAATTTTTAAAAATTTTTTTTAGAAGGCACAAAGGTCTTTACAAAGATAGATGACATTTGATCAGTTTTTTACATTTAATAAATAGCCTGGCCTTAAAAGCAATTGACAGTAAACCCTCAAACTATATATACAGTTGTAATCCACAGCTGTGACAGTTATGAATTACAAGAATTTGACCTTGTAATTCATTGGTGTAATGCCCCAATGCTATGTGAAAAAGTTGCACAAGAAGCTTTTTCTCCACACATAATGATTATCGCAGATTTATGAGCCCAGCTTCCACTATGCATAACTGGCTGATTTCTGTGAAGCTCCCAGGGAGTGCAAACTTCCATAGAGCCCAAAGTGAGCACAGGGTGGGGGGAGGGAGCACAGTCCCACACATCACTAATTACTGAATTAATAAGCATGATTCCCATCCCTTTCTCTTCAAAGAAATCAACTGAAGGGAAAGAAGGCCATCTCTGGACTTATTTTTCCACCCCTGAGGCTTTCTGCCTGATTTCACATCACACCCTGCAAGAAAACTGCAACTTATCATGAACACTTGAAATTTGGATAAAGGGCTAGAACTGGTGTAAATGGAATGATTTTTGTTAAACCAGGCAGTCACTCTGCTCACACTTGTATTTGCTTTCAGCTCTCTAAGCTTACTCCTATTGCCAGGGGTTTAGTGATCAATAAAACAGTATGTAAACTGCTCTCTCTAGTATACATGAGAGTAAGTGCCATACTCACTACATGAGAAATTGTTAAACTCTGCTCACGTGCCTTCACCTTCCATTACTCCACACATTTTTTTGGAAGAACATAACTAGACTGATTGCTGTCTTTATTAAAAAGGCATGTGATTCAAACATAATTGGTTATTCCTGGAAGTGACCACGGGATTGCTTCATATCTTGCACAAGTTCTTTCTTAGCTCCTACTTGGATGCAGCCTCATAAGCATGAGTAAATTATTAAGACTACTTGCCTCTCACGGAAAAAAAATGCAAACCATGCAAATTCAGCTGTGAACTCACCCTCAAAAAGAAAACATGCTACAGTTCAAAATTACATACTACCTGTGTGTTAAGAGGAAAGATTGGTTATCTTTTGAATGTATGAGGGCTAATACCTCACAGAAACAGGAGAATTCTTAAAAACACCTATAAAAAGCAATGAGAGCTTTGTCACTGGCAAACTGATCAAGGATGCTGCCAACAAGTCAGTTATAAAATAGTAGGCTCTGTTTTGACAAAGAGTGTCATGAATCTTTAGATCACAATATTTTTCAAGACAACCCGAAAACAATATGTTTAAATGAAAAGGAACATTCTGCCCCATATTTCTTGACAGAAAATAAGACAGCAGCATGGCACGTCTGGTTGATTATCTTTAAAATCTGGATGATTAGCAACTTTATGTCATTTTGCTTGAAAGTAAGACAAATTATGACCTAAGACTATCAAGCAGCTGTGAGAAACGGCAAAATATGTGGCAGTGGGACAAATGATTAGTCTTCAGCTTGATCTCATAATTGCATCATAATAGGTGACATGATTGGATAGGTTACAGTAATTAAAGTGATGAAAAGTGCACATTCATCCCCTATATGGCTCTCATTAGAGTTACACCCAACTGCTGCTGTTGTAGTGAATGAGGCTGCGTATCCTCTTTAGCATCCAATTATCCCACAGGCAGCGCCTGCCAGCCCTGGTGAGGAAGGGCCCTGCTACTGCTCCCGCCCAGACAAGACCTATTATTCTGCTGAAAATAGAAGAAAAAAGTCTTGAAGCCTGCTGCAGTTTGGTTTTCTCTCCCAGAGATTATTACTCGAATTTATTGCCCCAAATTTCTTCTTCCACGTTCTGAAGGTCTAAGAATATTTATGGTCTCTCCTCCCTGGGGATTTTTGCTACTAGCTTAACTGCATAATGCCAGTATTATGGTTCCAACTCATCCGTACGGGTGTGGGCAGCAACTTGTGCCAGTGCAAGTTAAACTGTTTCTTCCATCTGAAGAAGTTTTTTTCTGGCTAATTTTTGCCTTGTATTTCCCTTAAAGTAATGAAGCACTGAGTCATGATATCCTCTTAGTTACTTGCACAGAACTACCTGAAAAGTGGAAATGTTATTTGACTACTTCCTTGACTCCTGTGCATTTTGACACCTGGAGAGTACAGTACGCAGGGATGGAGGTTGCTAACATGAACCTCACCAGAACCACAGCTGGCTCTGACATGGGGAGCCCAGTCCGGCAGTCTGGTACAAATTGAGAAGACCTTTTTGCAGCAATGGTCAGGTGAATATCGAGAAGCCCAGAGGAGTCCTGGAGGTCAGTCCATCTCTAGTTGGTGTAATAGTATGCAGACCTTAACAGAGGCTGAAATGTTTTTGCTGCTCCCTAGGCATGGCCTTAGTCTTCCAATGACACAAATGCAGCAGAGTGTACTGTGTCCATTAAACACTCTGCATATACAGAATAATTCAGGTGTATCTCAAGGAACTCGCCAGACTTTTTAAGCCATGCCACAACCTTGCAGCAGCACTGATCTGGCTGTAACTTAATAATTTTTAACAAGGAGGGTTCTTTATGTATCATATACAAATATTGAATCGAGATGCATCTCAGGCTTTTACTTCCTATGTTTTATTTTCTGATTTTTTATTTAACCACCACATATGCTTCTGGTAAAACACAGTACCTGAGTACACAGAGATCAGCAACTAGGGCATTTTGTTCTCAGTTTTACCTGTAAATCCATTGTACTATTTGTTTTGCACCAATGAAACTGCAAAACCTGGCCCATGTATAAGGACAGTTAAAAGACCTCAATCTGCAAGCTACCCCTCTGCTAAATGACAAGATTAACATATCTCTCAATGTCTAGAATTGTTCTTCCGCTTTGTGATTTGTGACCTTGGGCCCTCTCCACTTCACTGTGCCTTATGATTCTTCCCCCTTCTACATGGTCAGCAAAGAGCGTGCTCACAACTTCTGAAGAACAGGAATTTTCCTGTTAGCTGCACAAAAGAAAGGCTGCTTCAATACAGTGGAACTTAGACCTCTTTGTATAAATTACATTTTTTGCCTTTTTTCTTTCTCCTAGAACAAATGTACTAAACAAGATGCTTTTGAAAGGAAATATGTATATAGTGTCAAGCTTGCAACATAAGCTTAGGTAAACTCTTCAGTGTGTTTTTACTTCCTTCTCTGCCTCTTCCCCCAGGCAAACTACTGGCTCTAAATCACACAAGGCAACAAGGACTCATTAGATACTTTAGATCTGTTTAGAAGCAGCTCTTTCAGTGTGTGTTACATACAAGTATGTAACAGTATACAACAAGTGTAGGTAAGAACGTAAATCCATGAAGCTATAGATTGTACAAGTCTATAAATGACAACTGAGCATGTTCCCGCCATACTGACCAACCACCTTCTAAAGTGTTTTGAACTGATTTTGTCTTGAAGTCCTGTCTTGCTGTGCATCCTGGAGTCAGACATCATTTCTGATTTGCAAGTGGCTGCACAGTAAATGTATCAATATAATGAAAACTAGTTGAGATACATTATCTACTTTTGGGTGACACAGTTAATACCATTTGCATTAAACACACAAAATACTCCTAACTGGTATGCTCAGAAAACTAACTGTAAAGGAAGGGCATGTGCTCATGCTAAAAAGCAACCTGTTTACATCCTTGGGTGAATACTGTTTCTTCCAAATTAAGTCAGTGTTATTGACCAAAATTAGCTGCATTAAGCTGTCAGAAGCGGTCTGCCAGGGAGCATTCGTGTTGTGAAGCTCCCATTGTGTGTCATCCCCACAAGTTATTAGTCAGGCTTGATGTATGCCTTTTTTCTGAATTAAACTTTTCCCTTTGCTCAAAGCACTTGCCTTTAAAACTGTATTTATTTAAAAGCTGGTTTTAATTCTCCTCCTTGCAAAGGGAAATTTGAAAAAGTACACATGAACCAAAGTAGCAATGTGACAGGGGTTACACAAGTTCTTGAATAACAGCTTTGAGAACTATAGACTACTTCATTCATCTTCATGATTATTTAATCTTGGAAGCTGACAGCAAGTTCCTTGCCCACAGCATATTGAAAACTGACAGGGAGAGGGCATGATAAAGTAACGTGAATTTAATAGCAAAATAAATAATAGAGAAGCTACTGCACTGATTGTGTTATTCATTATCCTACTGAAGTCAATAGAAACCCCCTGCTTCCAACATCTTCTGGAAGATGTGAAGTTTCCATCTGAACATTATAGACATTTGCAATGGGAAACATGTGGCCTTGGGTAAGCAACCAGCTCCTGCTGAGTCCAGGGTGGTGAGAAGATTGAAAAGACAACCCTTCTGTACAGTAAACTCTTTCACCAATCACAAAAGGAAAACAAATACCACTCCCAGATATTTTACAGCCCTGGTCTCAAGGGCATGACTTGTCGTTTTACTGCAAATCGTTGGAATAAAAATAACTGTGAAGGGAATTATTCTCTAGCTATCTGTCCCAGAGGACGTTGCCAAGCCTCCAACGCCCAGCAGAAGGAGAAAGTTTCCTTTCCTAGTGTGTGCCAACCCGTCTCCCTCCCCCTTATGAGCCTCCCAAAGGTGTGATAGGCAAAAACCTTCCAAGGCTGCTAGCTTGCCTGTACCAGCTCCCAGCCACCCAAGTTCTACTGAAAGCTCAGCACTGGCAACTTTATCTGCAAGCACCGCAGCAAAGGGTTTTGCATATTCGGTTGCCCAAGACCACCAGACTCAGTTTATTGCAGCACTGCCTCCATAAAGTTACTTGGCACTGACTTGCAGAACTTTCCTGCCAATATTCATCATGACCCTTAACAAGTACAACTAAAACCTGGCCCTATTATGAAGAATATATTCTAGATCTCAGTGGATGGAAAGCAAATCAGTTTAATTCCCAGTACCAATCTGTGTATGACTGACTGGTTTTGATTCCCACTGAAACTGATACAAAACGACATTTGCTATTTTGTTGTTACATTGCTTTTCAATAACTGCAACTCTTTCACAAGTGATACATGATTTGCAACATCTATATTATTCTAGTTATTTCTCTCTCTCATATTTTAATTTATGTTTGGTGTTGTTGCTAGGTTTTGAACCAGCATTTGGTATTAGAGAAGTTATTTTCTATGACAACAATATTTTTACCAATTCCATGTTCTTTTAAAATCTAGTCTTGAGGCTGTTGCAGAGTTTGACTTTCTTGCACTTGCCCCTCCATAATCACTCTCATTTGTATGGATTTGTTCCTGACAATCTATGAGACAAATACAGTAACAGGCCACTTTTATTCATATGGACACACTCCTCTTTAGAAGTGTCTCAGCCTTCAGATTATTGAAGCGAATGACCCACCACAACCTCCTTCAGCCAGAAGGATACTGGCATTTGCTGATGAGGTCCAGCAAGGATTAAGTCTGACTGCTAAACTGCTGCAGTAAAGAAGGCTCTGCCTTACACCCTGTCCAATGATTTAGTCGAGATTTCAAACTCTCCTTTGCAAAGAAGGGATAAGTCTCATCTACTAAAAAACTGTGTTAAATACATATACCAAGAATGCAATGTACTGGGTACACAGTAAAAAATATGCCTGATCACATATGGAGTCTGAAAAGTTAAAACCAGACATTACAACTTACAAAACAAGAGCTCAATTAGAATAAAGGTTTACTAAACTTGACTTTTTCTAAAATACTATAAAATTGAAAAATTATCAGTTGTCTCTAGGACATGCAAATTAATTACATATTTCAGTTCAGCATGGCAGTGCAGTATTTCTGACCTGCCAGCAGTGTGAATCTACCCACCTCGTGGCAACCCATCCCTGAAAAAGCTGTACACTGTCAGGCAGGCTACTTTGAATTGTCCGGCACACTTTTAAAAGGACGACTGCTGGACCCTGTTTAATGTGCGAGTCTCCCGCGGCTGCTGGCGCTGCAGGCGTTTCTTTACCACGCACCTGAGTCCCTCCCTGTGCCACAGGTCTTCATAGAAGGGCAGCTGAGACCGTCCCACCTGGATAGAGAGCTGCCCACAGCATCCTTCAAAAAAAAATCCACAATTAATCAGAGCACAACTTTAATGCACAAAAGCTTGCACATGTTTAACATGCATTTGGCACCCCTGTGTGGAGATACCACCCCAGGAGCAGGTTACAGGGACGGGAAGCTCCAGCACGACCCTAGCTCTGCTGCAGGGGCTGAACGCCCTCTGGCTCCACTCGTGTCTGCCCCCGCACAGGCACCCCACGGCGTCCCGCGCGCCTCACCGCTCCTCTTCTCGCTATGGCAGAAAAGGAATCCTGCTTGCTTAAAAATATGTATGCATTACACGTGTGTGTGTGTGTGTATATATTAATATATACGGCCTGCCAACTTCGGAGGCTCGCAGGCGATGCTGGGGGCTGCGCGGGTTTGGGGTAACCTCCCGGCTCGCAGCGCAGCGGGGAGCCCCCCAAACCGTGGGGAGTCCCCTGGCCACGATGCAGCACCCTCAGAGAACTGCGGCGGGTGGGAGGAGAAGCAGCAGCCGGGGAGCGGAGGGGAGAGGACGGCGGGGCCGAGCCGGCCCCTCGGTCCACGGCAGGAGGAGGAGATACCCCGCGCTGCAGCCCAATGGGAATAGTGGCGCTTCCCTTTCTCCCGTTTCCTTTCTCCACCCCCAGGCACGGGCTGGGAAGGCGGGAGGCGGCAGCGCTGCAGCCCGGCCACCGGCGGGGCGCGGGGCCGGAGGCAGCTCCGCACGGCCCCTTCTCCGCCTCCGCAGAAACACCTGCGGGGGGGAAGGATGCCGGGGAGGGGCCGCTCCTCTCCGCGCCAGCGTGGGCTGGCTCCTGAGCCGCCCCGGGGAGGAGGAGGAGGAAGAAGAAGAAGAAGAGGGGAGGAAGAGAAAGCAGCAAGAGGGAAGTGGGGAAGTTGTGCCTTGCCCGCCCCGCCGAGAGCCGGAGCCATGGGCCCCGCCGGGGGGGCGCGGGCTGCCCCCTCGCTGCTGCTCTCCCTGCTGCTCGGAGCCTCGGCCCCGCTCTGGCTGCGGGCGGAGAAGCTGGGTGAGTCCGGGTGGCGGGTGGGGAGGGGGTCGGGCGTGCACGGCCCCCGGGGGTTTAACCCGCGCTGGGGGTGAGAGGTGGGGTGCTGGGGAGTGTGAGGGGGTCTCCGCCGTCCTTGTCTCGTTGCTCCGCGGAAGCGCAGCCTGAGCTGCTCTCAGGGCTGTATATAGTTGACCTGGTTAATCATCGTAGGGTTTATCCCCGTGTCTGAGTAGCTGCGAGATTAAAGTGGTAACCGGCCTTACGGCGAATGTATACTATGGCTTTCTTAATCTTCCATTAATTAGCACTTTTTTTTTTTTTTTTAAGTCAAGTGAGTGGAAAAAAGTCTCCGGCAAGTTGCGAGCAGGAGGTAGGGAGCGGCTCTGGCCGCGCTTCGTCGGCCCCGCGGGAGCCCCGTGCGCGGCGGCCCGGCGCTCGGCCCCCGGCAGCACCTCCGGCCGGGGGGTCGGGGCTGGCAGCCCCTGCCCCACAGCTGCATACAGGCAGGGCTGCTCCCCTGCTGCCTCGAAAGAGAAATGCCCTTGCTCGTGCTGGGACAAAGTTTCGTTAGGAATTTCAAGGGGATCTTGCAAGCACTTTTGTGATACTGCAGTCTGCTAAAAGTAGGGCCCAGTTACTACTCTCTTTACCCTGTGTTTTTATGCGGTTCATGGTTAAGCTTCCTGTGTAAATTACAACTGACTCCTATTGAGGGGTTGGAACCTTTTGGCTTGTGGTGTTGCATGGCCTGATGCATCCATCTTACAAGTGTTGACTTATATGTACTGTAAAATGGTTAATTTTGGAAATGAAGCATCATAGCGAGCTTGATAATGCATTTGGATAAATTAGTAGTCTCCATATTAATGTTCCAACTTGGCTGCAAATTCCAGAATCCAGTGCTGTGCATTAGCATTGCACCCAGGCAGTGGTACAAAGTGCTTCGGCTGATTTATACCTGTTTTTCCCATAACTTCCTATGACCAGAGAATTCTGGTACAGATCTTCACAGAAGGGAGAATGTGGTATGAGTTTTGTTGCCTTTCCACTTGTCAGCTTCATGCCAGCTTTGCTCTTCTGTCTTCAATATGTTTCTGTGTTTTGAGACTCCAACTTGATATGCTCCAGGTAACACATATGTAGCAAAGAAAAAAAATTCTTTCAGTCCCCCATTTTCATCAGAGTTTTGGGGTTTTTTTTGTTTTCTCTTTCACCAATGTTCATCTCATATGTGATGACATCAAGGAGAAAGTCATTTGGAGGGTCATTTAGAAATAGTAAGTTTGCTAGGATTTCTGGGGGTTTTAGCACATATAGGGACACTAAGCTGTAAGTATGAATTCTACTCCTTGTCTGTATTCCCAAATAAATTGTTAAAAGCACTAATATTGTATGAATGTTAAAAATATTGCTACTATCAAATCAACAGCATGGAAACATAAGTAATATTTTGCCTGGTTCTCTTTGGACAGAACTCAAATCTGCAGGATAGTCTGTCCAGTGTCTAGAAAGCAGAAGAGATTTTGACAACTGTCTCTCCTTTCTACTTAGGGGGCACTTATTCTATTTGTTTGTTTGTTGATATTACCCTGTAAATTAGGGACTAAGTGTCCTAAAGTCGCACCAGTGGAGAAAGGAGATAAGGATAAGTGGATACCAACTTCCTGCTTCACAAGCTTCTTGACATGATTTAAAAGTTGTAAGGGAGCACGAGAAGTGCCAGAGTGAATCAGACTCAAGTTCTAATTCTATATCTTGTCACCACTGGTGTCTCCCACCAGCTGGTGCAAAGAGAGATGTGCTGGTTTAAATACATTGATGTAAAAATACTCATTTTAAAAAATAAAGTAGTACAATTTTTTTTGGCTTCTCATAAGCTGGCTGCACAACCTGTGTGGTGAGGTTTTTTTGGTTGGTTGGTTTGGTTGGGTTTTTTTTTTAAACGGCTCACCTTCCTTTTCAATTTTTCCTGAGGGATGCTACAGAACAAGGATAAAGCTGCTGTTATAGCTTCTGTTCTCTTACTTAAGTTTCATATTAAGGAGAGGCTTTTTTTTTTTTTTTTTTTCCCCTGTGGCTCGGTTACTTCATAGCATGGCTCGTATCTGGGTGTGACTGTGCAGATCCCAGGTGTCAGCTCTTGTCCTGCTCTTGAAAATACATTAAACGTGTGTTGTCTAAGGGCATCTATGAAACATGGAATTTTGTTGTTCACAGAATGATGATAGGAAATGCTGAGCATTTAGGGAATTGATTTTAATTGAAACATGTTTATAAGCTTAGTAGGTCCCACCTGGGGACAAATATCACATCTCTGACTGTGCATGAGTAATAAATAGCTTTGGAATTTGTAATAAAAGTTTCATCTTTTCCCTTTTTATTCTGCTGTACCCTGATAACTTCTCTTGTGGTTTTAGTTGCTGGTTCTTTGCTGACAGCTACAAAATATACCTTGTTCCCCACCTGCCAGCCTCGCACAGCCATACCTGACCTGGTATCTCTTCCAAAAATCTCCTTCCAGTGGTTTGAACCTGAGGCAGAAAGGAGGGAAACCTGAACACATGATCTTTGCCTTGCATCTTTCTCCAGTTTTTCCTTCTGGTCTCATTGAGCAAGACCTTGAACCGTGTAATTGTGGGCAGCAGATATCAAAATCAGAGTTGAATCTGAGTCTTTCTTCTCAGAGTTTTGAGTCATCTTCTGGCCAGTAGGACTTAAAACTGAACTGAAGGTTGGTTATTTGTAGGAAGGCATAGGCTGACTGGGGTTTTTACTCTATTAAGAACAAGATTTAAGCCACTCCTCCTGCTGTAACTCATTTATTTTCACTTTGAATAAGGCACAGCAGGGAAACTAGTTCTTGTGGGATTTGCAGATCAGCATCCAAACATGAACTTTATTTGCAGCATTCCTGTGTCTGTTGATAGTTGTGCCTGATGCCCAGTTGAAAGAACTGATGGGCAGTAGACTTTTAAACATTTTGAGGCAAGGCTGCTATTTAATGTGACAACAGCATACGCAGTAATTCTGAGCGATTATGCCTGTTCTCAAGGGCTTGTACAAAACCCGTACCAAAGAATATTGGTGTGATCATGCTAATCCACTTTGCATGCCCATTTCCAGCAGTTTGAAATGCAGATAGAGATTCATCTTTCTTGTGCCCACCCTCCTCTTCCAGCTTCTGAATATAAGTGATTGGTAAATTTTCAGTTTGTTTGCATTTTGTCCTTATGTCAGCTTCCTTCCTTGGCTCCCTCTGTCTTGCCTTGAGAATGCTGACTAGAATCACTAAAGAGGGAGGCAACAGTTTTCCTGCTGCAGTTCATAAGCAACGCGTGTACCCATCACATGAAAACTGCAATGTTTTCAGCCGCACAGGCTTTGCTATAAATAGATCTAAGCCCTTTATATGTACTTCTCTTTAGGTTATCAGGGGATGTGTTTCAAACAAAATCGGAGACAGGGAGGACACCGGGAGTCTCGCTGACAAAGGAGGGAGAAAAAGATGGCTTGGGAAAGTTGTTACCTTCACATGCACATAACATGTATGGTTGTTGAATAATATTTCATGCAAATTATTTGTTGATTTGCATATGTACAAATACATTCATTTATATTTATCAAAACTTGTTGTCTTTAGTCCACTTGAGCTACATGTGTGGTACAGTAAAAATTAGTTTGAAAAACACCCACTTTGAGGATGCTTGACCTACTGTATAGAGGTGCCTAAGGTATCTTCTCAAAGCCATTTTAGGTACCAGAAATAGTATAGTTTTGAAAGCCCATCTGAACTAACACATCATGCCAGGAAGCGTGGTCCTGAGTGGTGGTGGGCGCTGAAGTCCTCAGCATAGACGTTGCTGTAGTTTGGGATCGGATGAATCGTATCAGATGCTCTCCTGTGGCATGTATTCATCAACACATGGGTTTGTACCATCTGCTAAGAATAAAACAAGCCAGACAAAATCAAAATAAAATCCTTCTGACTGGATTCAGTGGAATGGCGTTGTATCCCAACTACCTGCAATTAAAAAAAAATGTTAATAGCAATGTATAAGAATGAGCACACAACTTCCCCAAAAGATTTAATTAGCTTTACAACTGGGAGTAGGAAAATCCAAACCGGGACAATCTACTAGTGATGTTTAAATAAAAAAGGATAGTGATTTGACTAGTTTTAAGAGTATACAGATATCTTAATTTTTCTTTCAGAATAAATTATGATCCAATTAAACTGATTTTTGTATGAAAATTGTGTGAGCAGTAAGGACACATTTTTGAGGTCGGCTGGATGCTTGCATATAGAGAGGATGCCAGTAGTTATGGTTAGGATTGTTGATCCTGTATAATTAAGCCTGGGAGCTGAGAGTGTTACAAGGAGGAAACAATTTGGTCTTTTACTCCTGCTCTCACTGTCTCTCCTCTTGACAGAGCCAGGACCTACCTCTCAGGAGTTTCCTTCTGGGATGCGAAGTGGTGGTGGTGAGACTTTCTCATCCTCCCTGAGCAGGATTTGCAGTCCCAGTGCATCCTTGCACATTATTTCCGTTCCCCTGATGGGACACGGTTGCTGCCTGGTGGCAGCAGCTCCATGCTGCTCTTCCATGTCAGCAGAGGGAAGGATGAGTGCGCTCAGGCCATGCTCTCTTTGCCCATCTCCAAAGAGCTTTAATAAAGATGTTTTCAAGCACCAAGATGACGGACAGGAGAATAAATGGGGAAAGCATAGCAGGGCAAGGCTAAAAACTCAAACCCAAAGCCTCCTACAAAACCAGCATCTTCATTTTGATATTTAGTATCACACATTTAGGTTTGAGCTCCTATTGTAATTACAGTAATGTTCACCAGGCATTTAGTAAAGCTCTAAAATGTTTTTTCTTTCCTCAGCTGCTGCAGAAACCTTGTTTCTGTCACAGTTTTAATCTGTGATGTTCAAGTTGCTGGCACTTCAACCAGAAATTGTTCAACAATATTGGATTTCAGTCTAACACTTTGACATTAAAGTTGAAGTCATGTTGATGTCATCTTGCAGATGTTCATGTCTACTGAATAAAAATTGTATTTATTTGTTTTATTTCAAATTACAAAAACACATGGAGAATTCTGGATGCAATCCCTCATGCTATACAAAGGCCCGTGTGTCCTGTCAGAAATCAAACAAAACTTTTCTTCATGATGTAGCAGGAGAGACCTCAAAATGCTGGAAACATAGGTGGATTTCTTCACCCATCCGAACAGAATGGCTTTGTTATGTGCCTGAGCCTTGTTGTTGCAGCTGTGGTAACTGCACAGAATGGAGATGTGTGGCTCCTGCCCAAAACTACTTGTATTTTGCGCTGTTGAGACACCAATTCTGTGTTGGTGGGTTGCTTTGACTTCATAGTGAGCTATGCTTCATTTGTAAAAGTCTATGGTATCCTTCAGGTATGAAAAAATGTATTTTAACCTGTAAAACACATTCAAAGGTCCTGCGGGTCCTCCTCCACTGGGAGGCTTTGGCTGCAAGGTCCGTGGCTGACACTGGAGCTCTTGCCCTCCCTCTTGTCTTGGTTTGCTCCCAAAGCCAGGGGGTTATGTTATTCCACATTTCTTGTGTCAGCACGGTAGAGGGGAATTGAAGTTGAAATGGCTAGGAGCCACAGAGCTGGAGACTTTAAAACAGGATTTCAGTAGATAAGCTGTAATGTGAAGTATTGTGCCATGTGTGAAGAGTACCTGGGGGGGCATAAGTGTTCACATTTTCAAACCCGAGGAGGAGTCAGCACTTGCTGATCTATTAGTATTATGTGACAGACAGGAGGCACATAGTTAAGCTCGTGGTCCTTAAAATAAGTATCTAAGAACATACTGATTTTCAACAAGTGCTAATGCTCGTGTTTTGAAAATTAATCTTCTATTTTTTTTTTTAGATGAAATTCGGTCTCTGTGGTTTTTAAGTGGAAAGTAAAAGAATATCATGTCAAAATGAACTGAGCTGTTACATTGAGTTATTCTCTCTAGAGATGAGTGAAAAACTGTTCAGACCTTTCCGGTGTACCTTGTTTTAAAACTTGAGAACATGATTGTCTGATACTACTGTTAATCAAAAAATCCAGTCAAATAAAACAAAATTATGGAGTTTCAGTGTAAGTGATGTACACAGGCTAGCATTAAAACATTCTCTTCTTTGCTGTTTTTCACATCCATTTACAAATATCTTTTATGCAGTTTGATGTTGACATGTCACAGAAGACACAGAAATGATGTTATGGATCATATACAGCACCACAACCAATGCTATTAGTACTTAAGTAATGGTGTGGCTGGTTTGTTTTTTTGTTGTTGTTTTTGTCTTTAATTTTTTTTAAATTTTTAATTTCAAATATCTTTGATAGCAACTATATGTAACCACAATGAACCAAAGAGATCACAAAATTTCCTGGCTTACAGACCCTTTGAGCATGCCATCCTGGTTAATACCTTGATGAGCATCAGGCAGGCTGGTCGCAGGAGAATACTGAAAAAAGGCATTTCTTGCTTTCAGTGTTCCAGTTCAGAAGTCTGATGTAGCTCTTTGACCATATCAGTTAGTTTTCACTTCCATTTCTATTGGAGTTGTAAGGAACCACTTGTGGTTAGATTGCAATAACCGTGAAGGAAAGAGCTAGTTTCCCAGAAGTTAGGTTGAGTCGAAAGGCAAAACAGAAAATTGCATCTTGCTACTAAATAGCAGTTATTGTTTCCATCACAAACCAATTAATTTTCTCTTGAGATATTTGTTCCTTTATACTTTGGGGATAATGGGCGGGGGATGTATCATTTGCTTTGAGAAAAGTGGCATGCCTTCTGTTGTTCTTACTAACAAATCACATATTCCATCTAAGCACACAGGTAAAAAAGGTAAATGTGGGATTTTCCAAGGAAGCCAGGATAGGTTTGCTTTCAAGAAAAAAGACTACCCCTGATAATAGATAAGTGTCAATCTTGCCTGACTTGTGTCACACTAACAAGGGAACTATGTATTAAAAAAGAAGGTGTGGTGGTTTCATTTGATCATGTTCAGCCATTTTCTCTTACTCAAAATAAAGTAGTTTTGAAATCTTGCCTTCCCACCTGCTACTGTAACTGTAACAGCTCTGCTTCAGCCTTTCCTTACCCTGGTGTCTCTGAATTTCATGTCCCTGTGGGTATGTCGGTCTTTAGCACTGCTATGAATATTCCTATTCCTGTGCAACCCAATATTCGAGTCTGGCCCTGAGCTTGCAGCATATGTTTCCCACACAGTCCAAATTCGGTGCTATATGTAAGTTAATCTCCAGTAAAGCATAGTGAAGAGAAAAACCTAGGGAAAAAAAAACAGATGGAGAAAGTAGAGCAAACAATTTGCATATATATATGATATGTCTCTCAGTTAGGATTAGCATTTCCTACTTTGCCTGAAAAGCCCTTAATAGAAATCCAACCGCATGTTTGCCCCAAATCAGCAGAATCCAAGGCTATGTCTTAATGGCACAATGTCCCCCTAACCCAGGGAAAGCCCAGCACGGGGTGGGAGGTGGCTCCATCTCCCACTGTGGCCCCATGTCCCCGTTGCGCTGCTGAGATGCTGTGGGCAGAGGGACAGGGAAGAAACTCCTGTCTGTGGGATATTTGTTCCCCGTAGTCTTTACGGCACTGAAGCTTCACCAGGGTCCTGAGTTGATCTGTGTGGGTGGCTGGTGGAGGAACACAAACCTTCTTCCCATTTATTTACAGTCCTTCAAGGTTCCTTCTGAGCGTGCAGTTCTAAGTGCTTGGGCAGTGAAATTCTCGGTGCCTTCTCAGCACATCCACACTTCAAGGGTGTCATGTGGATGTGTATCTTCAAGTGGGCTGGTATTCGTTAGAAAATAAAAACCCAACTTTCCTTTTGCAAAAAGGGGACCCTTCACTTAAGATCACTCTGAAATTTCCATAAATGTGTAGCTCTGTTCTTGTTTCTTTTTCTAAAACCACTCCTGCTAATAAAATGTTGAGGTGATCAATCACAGCAATGTGCCACATCCATAAAAGAAAAGCATTGACAAATAGTGAATGCAGCTATGCAGGGGACAAATAAATAAGTTAAAATTTACAAATCTCTTTTGTTGCAGCAGTTAAAAAGGCAATGAAGTCTTCTCACACCCACAAGCTCAAGAGTGCTGTATTTAGAGTGCTGAAAAGCAAATTCCAGTGCTGAAGCTCACTTCTCTGGAGGACTACATTTGGGTATACTGCTTAAGTCCTGGAAGCAGTGACTGAAACATGCTTATTTTTGACATGTATTCTAGTACTGCCTGTCTTTCACAGATTGTGATGGAGCCAGATAGTGATCCTAAAAAGCAAATGCAAACCTAGTTTGCTACTATTTGCATATTTAATAGAAGCAAAGCAAGAAAACTATATGATGCTATTTACATTTTTGTGTAAACCTTGTTCCTTAAATAATTCATAGGAAAGGGACTACCAGGCTGTAGCTGCCATTTTCTCCTTTTGGCACAGTGATTTCCATGGTAATCTGAATTTTCTTGTCACTGAGGCCTCATGTAAATGTAGCCAGATAGTGTTAGGCTTCATCCTGACACAAGTCTCTAAGATGTATAAGCAGATGAGATGGTTACTTTCCAGAAAGTTATTTGATTAAGCAGCAAAAATAATTGAGTCTTTATGGATACAGTGAGACTGGAAAAGTCTCAGTGTGTGAGTTCACATTTGTGTTAGTTTAAGTTAGAATTACTACTCTACTATTTGTTAAGGTTGCAAACCTGAATGCTGAGTGTAAGGTCCCCTCTTCAGTGGAATATGGCTTCCTGTTGATGGAAGGAATTGCTTATAAGGAGATTTCTGCTTTCTTTTGACATTTTAGGAGCTAAATAAATAAAATCTCAGGTCTCACCAGATTTTTGTCTTTGCAGACTTCTGCAAACATGGGAGGTTTCTGGGGTAGTAAAGGCTGCCTAGGCTGTTTCTGTCAATACAGCAAAGTCATTGCCAGGCAAGTCAGCACAGCTGGAAAGATTTCCCCGGCCGCTGGCATATGGCTGTGTCTGCAATTGCTAAAAAACTCTTTAACTTTGAAAAACAGCAGTACACTTGTAAGCTACTTTGCTAGATAAGATACTTAGAATGGTTGTCAGGTTTTTTTTTTTTTTCTATACTTGATTATGGTGATCCAACTGGTTGCCAAAATAACTTATATGCTTGAGGCAGACCATCTATCCCGTGGCTGACTGCAGCGGAGGACAACCCCCAGCTGCAGCCTGGGCAGTTGGAGGGTGATCACAGCTGGGCGTGTGGTGGGAACTTGTGATTTATGGAACCGCTGTGGAACCAACTGGAGATCATTTGCTGCTTTTTCGTTCCTACTTTAAGAAAGACATTACAGTAAATAATGTGTGTGAAGAGGAGGGAAAAGCATGCTGTGTTGGTGTGGTTTTTTTTTTTTTACCTCCTCCTCCTTTTGCATCCCTTTGAAGTTAGCAAGTAAATAATTTGGGCAATGAAATCAACGCTCCACAATGTTCTTCTGTTTCTTCTGCTGCTCTACCTTCCCTTCCTGCTCTCAGCCTTCCAGCCACTGCTTGGTTAGCTTGAGCAGTGAAATGGTTGTCTCGAGGAACTATTGTACCGCAGGGTTAATGTGTTTCCTGAGAACCTAATGAAGTCAAACAAATTAAAGTGCAATTCAAATAAAAATCATACACACTAGGTTTTTTTCTCCTTTTGCAGTAGGGCATACTGCAAAGCGGAGGACTTCTTGCCTTGAAAATACATTAATACTAATCTAAAGGCCAAGGAAGAGTGCAGTCATTGTTTTTTCAGATGATTATAGACTTGCCTTGATTTTCAGTGGTTTCTTTAATTATTCAAAAATAGTTTTTGCTGTATCCACAAAATATTGCGAAGAATGTAAAGCGAGACTTCTGAAAACAACCCGCTGTGGATTTATATACTTTTTAGACACATGTCTCAGCCAGCTGCTCAATTGCCGTAAATGGTATCTGCCCTGAAACTGGTGTTTTGCGAAACTCCCAAATGAATGGTCACTCTGCAGCTCCCTGTGATGCCTGTGGCTCTGAGTCCCAGCACTGCCAGGAAGGAAGTCTGGGGGTACTCACCTGCCCAGCGGTGCCTCAGGCCTGTGATGTTGCCCTTTGTTCTCATCGCCTGGTTGAGGCCACTGCCAGGAAAAGCACAAGCATCTGACATCTTCATCGTTCTCTGGAGAAGCAGTGGATTTAGGTCCCAGACACATGGTGGTCACTCTCTTCCATTATAATGGCACAGTAAAGAGCTGATGCTCTTGACCAGGTTTGGCAGCAGAGAGGTTAGAGATGAAGTGCTTAACTCTGGATTTTATTCAGTCACATCAGGATGCAGTGAAGGTACAAACCCATTCATGTTTGCAGCATGATTCTGTTAGTGATGGAGGCCAGAGTAGCTGTATAAAAAAACCTAAAGCATTGGCAGACCACACCAGTGGATTTGGATGGCATCTGGCAAAAAACCTTATTTTTCCCTGGTCTTTTCTCCTATCCCACATGAGCAGGAGTGCACAGGTTTGACTGAAAAGAGTTGATTTCTTTTAACTTATCTGTTCTTATGCATAACTCAAATTTTCTTTCAAATATGAGTGCAGAACTCCGTCCTGTCTCAGTTATTATTATGACTTTCAATAAGCTAGAGTCATTACTTCAGAGAAAGCAATGTGGAAGACAAGACAAATCTCATTTCTCCTCCTGGGGACTCTCATCAGAGCTCACAAAGCCATACCCTCAACTCAATGGCATTTTCTTCACTTTGGCTGTGTCTATTTGCAAATGTGGCTCTTTAGAAAATGATGAGTTTTGGCTGAATCCAAAATTTAGGTATACAAACTCAGTTTTCTGCTCTTTCCTCTCAAGGGAAGGAGGAGAGGGAAGGAAGAAGACAGGTCTGCAGCCACCTGCTGGCTCTGCGCCCTGACCTCCATGCAGGGCTTGTCCCAAGCATCACCATGAAGGCGGGTGTCTAAAAGGACAAACTGGGAGAGAGGAGGCAGAGAGGGAAATAAGGCTACTTTGGAGTTCTTTGTCCTGGTGGGAAGGGATTGGCAGCATGTAGTGTGAGTCTGTAGCCACAGAGGCCAAGAGAGAAATGCTGGTGCCCAGCAGGGCTTGTGCAGTGGGGTGGAAGAGGACAGGGAGCTGCTGGCCATATACGTGAGCACGCCTAAGTACAACAGGTATTTAGCACTGGAGCAAGTCCAAGTCTGTTATTAATTATTTAGTGAGGTGAATCAGAAGGATGAAAAAGGCAGCTGTTTGCTGCCAGGATATTGTAGCAATACTTTTGAAAACGCGCTTTGATATCATGCTATATGACTGTTTTTGTAGTTGGCAGTATAAGCAGCAAAAGCTGCAGCACATGGAAACTTTTTATAGCAGTTATTTGAAAAACTGTAGCTTCTTCCCTAACTCAGAGGGTGATATGCTGAGTGCTTGGATGAAGGCTCTGTGCACATCCAGTCGTGTGTGAGCAAGGGGTGGGAAAGCCCAGGGAGCACAGGAGTAAAAGGCCAGGGCCTGGCTTGTGCACTGGGCTTGGGAAGAAATGAGAGAGAGAGTCAGCACAGCCAGGCGATTTTAGTTGACAGGAGGGTACCTCAAGGAACCAGCATCATTTTGATTGATCTCTAACTGTGCCGCGTCTGGGACCACCACTGTTTTGCTAAAGCCACAGTATCCATCGGGGGCTGTGTCCAGTGCAGCTCACAATGTGGGGTGTGAGCTTGTTTGTGGGCATTGGTTTCATCATCTACATCCTTCCTGTGCAGGAGGGGGCCCTTCTGCCCATGAGCCAGCAGCCGTGGTCAGACGCAGCTGCCTGGAGATATTCCTTCACCTTGTCCCACACATATCCATCATGCGTGTGACTTGAGGAAGGGAAGTGGTGGTACCCACCAGCCACCTGGTACCTCCTTTTGCCCTCTCCACAGGGCAAGGCACTGGTGTCCTCCAGAGGGGTCCCAGGTTTGGTTTCACATGCGTGGGCAGCTCTTGGCAAGCAACATGTGAGAGAGCGCAAGGTGTGAGCAGTGTGCCTGCTGCTGCAGTGGAAGGTGCCCATGGTGGTTCTCACTTCTTGAGGAGTTATTTCCGTCGTCTGTCACATTTTTATCTGTAGTAAACAGCCTTAATTCCAGCACTGTGTGATCTTTGGTACAGGCTGAGCATAGACCAAAGGGCGGGCACCTGCAATCCAGAGACCATGATCCTGATCTTGATTCAAACGCCCATGGGAACTTGGTTTACAAATCATGTTTGATGTGCTTCTAGTAACTCCATGTGCTGAGGAGAGATTTAATAAAATCTAAGTGTGTTTAGACTTTCTGGCTGCTGAATACCTTGTGCTCAAATATTTTGCTTTGCTCCCGTCCAGTAAGAAGCGATGAAACCTGGATGTTGGAGGCAAGGTTTCTTGCCAAATGGGGTGATGGAAAGCTGTTCTCAGAAGTAATGCTAAGTGAAAATTTAGTGTTAGCCAGAAGTTCTGCATTGAACTGACTGGCTGAATATACATATTTCCAGACAGAAAAGTTGTGCCTATAGGAAAGAGTGTGACATCAGGTATTTAAACCATCGTTTTCATAAGGCCAAGCAGTTTTGTTTTAAGCTCAATGTATTTGAGGTTTGTCTGATACAGTTTGACTGGAAATCAAAATTTCATGTGGAGAATAATGATAACAACAAAACCAATGGTAGTATTGTTCACCTTTTTGAATTTCAAAATGTGAACGGGGATATGTTTTGAATTCCTTACCATTTACCTCCATTTCTGAGCCCTTGGAATATAGTGGGGTTATAAATATAAGTTTTTTGCTGCATTTAGTCATTAGATCTCTCTTTGAGTTATCAGATCCTGAGTTTTGTTCTACCTTTCCTCTGTGCGTTCAGACTCCTTCCCTAGGGTGCATTTTCCAGCAAATTTCAGTGTAAGATTTTTCTTTGCTCTGGTAATCTTGCTGAGAATCTCAAAACTTAGAGCGGCAGTCAGGCTTCTCTGTAAGAAGCTATAGTTACTAGGACTTGGTCTGACTTTCTGGACATTGCTTTGGTTCTTGTGGCGAACAAGGTTTTGTCATGACCTTTTTCTTCGGGGCAGGCAGAACAGAAGCAGCAAGGAATGTCACAGGTGCAGGATGATGCTGCACTTACCTCTCCTCAGTTGAAGTGTTTGAATGACCATGCTCCTCCAGTGAAAAGTCAGAAAATAGCATTTATGCTTTCTTAGCTCAAAAGATGTTCTGATGCTAACACAATTCAATGCTGACTCAAAGGCAGCTTTAAAAAAAAAAAAAAAAAAAAAAAAGGAGTTTCCCTAGGAATGAGACCTTGTATAACCTCAACAGAGGAGGATGGCTGGCTGAGGTCTCTGGTGCACAGTTTTGCCTGTACACTTTCTGCAGAAATACAATGCTTTGTGACCTTAACCGTTGTCAGGGTCTTACCATGATACCAATGTCTTTTCAGCTTTTTGAGGAGAGTTTTGTACCACAAAGGATCCTTGGGATCGTACCGAGGTGACACAAGCCAGAAAGTAGCCCAGCGAGGGGAAGACTATGTGAACACTAGACTTCTCATTTTAAGTAGTTCATCTCCATGACATTTTGTTGTAGTTGTATAATTTTTGTCTTTATTTTCCCTTCTCTTTCCCAATAAGGATGAGTTGCAAACCAGGCTCCAGATTGTAGTTACTTTATTTTCAGAAGCCCAGCTAAAGTAAATGCTTACAGCTAGAAACATGCAGCTTAAATTAAAGGCCACGGGCAGTTCTTTTTTACTACACAGCAGTCAGCAATGCAGGCAGCAAGGTTGTCCTGTGTCCTACTGGAAGTGATTTGGTTTTACGCTGCTTGGATCTCCCTGGATCACTCTCTGCATTCGGAAAGTCAATAGCTCCTCTACTCTATTGCTCCTCACATTTTTATTCCTGCTGCAGAAAGTTTCCATTAAGAAGATGATTTACTCAAGAGGCTAGTTTGCCTTTCATCTTGAGTATATTCCTGTGCATTCTGAAAACTATAGAGCTTAGACAACAAACTTGAACAACAGATGTTTTTTAAAGCATGTGGACAAGGAGATCTGAAAAACTGTATTTAATATGTTTTATGGTGATATGATTTTGGATCCGTGTTTCCTATTCACCTCCATTCCAAGCACGAACCTGTGATGAAATTTAATAGCAGAAAACAAAGCTAGTAATAATGATAAAGCTTCAAAATAAATGCTGTTGCTTGTGAAAAAATGGTTGAGTGAGTTGGATGAAATGGCAGTGTAATTATATAGTAGCAAGTCAAAATTTGATAGCTTGGAGCTTATCTTTTCACAGCATGCTACTTTCCTCCCAGCTCCCAGTATGGCACGTTTCTTCATCAACACTTCATTTCTAGTTGTTCACCTTTAAAAAAATCTTATCAAATCTTACATTTTTTTCCTCTTAGTGATGGTGGAAGGAGATTCAGAAAGCAATTAAACTGAACAGACCAAAACAGTTTAACCAAAATATCCCCAAAAGTAAAATTCTGGGTAGTTAAGGTGAATATTGCGAATTCTCAGCTCCACAGGATTCTTTATTTTGTAATACTTCTAGGACTAGTTTCAATTTTGCAGTGATAAAGGGTAACAGAATACAACACTCCTATATAATGAGTGCCTATGCCCTAACTGACCTAAAACTGAGGCCTGCCCCTTAAATGCATGTATATATAGCACTAATTCCACTATTGCAATAGTTTCTAGTATTTGGAAGACTCAGCAGAATGAAACGGCTTAAACTTTAAAATGTAAATTTTAATTTACTATATACTTTAAATACTTTAAAATGGTTCACTAAAAATTGCTTCCTTTGGTAGTCAAGGTCTCTTATCTGGTACCTGCTTCCTTCCTTTCCATGGATGCTTCCTGTTTTCCATGTCAGTCCCCACATCCCCCCCATGTGCCTTTTCCTGTTGTCACACGTTCTGCTGCAGCTGCTCCTCAGATGTTCATCCACCAAGGAGAGACTCCACAGATGAAAAAACACTTTGCGGGCACCTACCTCTACTCCTTGAGCAGGGAGGCAGCAGCACTCACATCTTCAGGCATGCTACTGTGAAGTAGCCTGCCAGTCATTAGAGATGCACATCCCACTTTTGAAGCCCCTCTTGGGTCTTTGCCTTGCCCCTGTTCTTTTTGTATTATGCAAGTGGTGCAAGAAAACCAACAGGAAAATAAGATGAGTCAGGTCCATGATAGGATGTAGTTAAATCACATCTGTGCTTTCATGTATTGTGATTCAGCCTCTCTCTGACGGTTCTTTCTAGGGAAATAAAATGTGGAATGATAATTAGGAGACAGCTATTTAAGGAAGGATCCTACCAATTACACGTGGAATTGCATCGTCAGGGTTTCAATGTGGTTTGGCTGTAAAACAGAAAGGCAGAGAAACTCTGTTTGTACAGGACTGTCAAATACATATTAGTTCATTACTGTTTCCAACCCTCCTTTATACCGCTTTACAAGAGAAATCTGACTGTATTTATGTTAGTTACCTATGTTCCAACAACAGCATAACTGGGGTGGAGTATGACAAAATACTTTTAAAAAAGGTAGAAGCACACGTGAGACGTGATTATGTGGCCAGTATTTTCTTACACATTTTCTATTGAGGAATAAATTTTGTTTCTCTTCCTTATTTCTTCTCCTGCTGCAGGGGATGGATGTGGGCACACGGTGATGTATCAAGACAGTGGGACCCTGGCATCCAAGAACTATCCTGGGACGTACCCAAACTACACTCTATGCGAAAAGAAAATCCAAGTGCCTCTGGGAAAACGCCTGATCTTGAAAATTGGAGACCTGGATATCGAATCACAGAAATGTGAATCCAGCTACCTTACCATCCAGAGCTCTTCAACATTGCATGGTATGTAAAATATATGGCAGCGATCGATGCATGAATTGGTAAAAGTGTGAGTAAAACCCAGCTTGGCAAAATGCGAGAAATGTCAGCCTTTGTCCTCCCCTCCTCCTCTTCACACCCAAGTGTGTCATTGTTGGCGTGGGAGGCTGCTGCCCCTCACACCGTGCATCGTGCTGCCCGGACTGGGGGTGCTGCCATGCTGCAGAGGGGCCACCAGGGCCACAGGGGCTTGTGCCCAACTCTGGCACATCCAGCCACCCCCAGGGCTCTGCCCTCAGACCTGCGGAGCTGTGCTGTCGCAGCTTTGCTACAGCACCTGCAGGGACCTCTGTCAGCCCTGTACCCTTCTCAGGTAGAGGAAGAGCTGGCTCAGTAACCAGGTAGAAACAAGATGAGAAATGTGAGTCAACGATCCTGCATATCTATTTCCTAGGCAGTTCAGGCCTCGAAGATAACCTCTATTATTGCTAGCTGTTAGTCACTGATACCCTTTGCTAATGCACAGGCCTTAATACATGCAGATATTAAATACGTGCAGCCAGTCTGCACTCCTGCAAGAGATTTGCACAGGAAGATAAGTGAGTGATATTCTATAGCTGTGCACTTAAAACAATCATAATGACAACAGGATCCTCCCCAGGGAGAACGTGAGGTCTTCCTTCAATCAGTTTTCTCATCCAGTTGTTGCTGAAACTTTTGATCTGCTCTTTCGAGAAAAGTCAAACTGATTTTCAAGTCAGCGCACCCTTTTTCAGCTGTCTGATTTAAACTCAGGGCTTCAAGGAGTTCCACAATGCAGGAATGAACTCATGAATCAACAGTTCATAAAATTTTGCCTGTTGGGAGTGGGCTGCAGCCCTTCAGTCAGCTGAGGCTGAACCTGCTGTACTAGACTTCACAGGCAGAATGGATTAAATGGAAAAGGATGACAAAGAGACAAGCTACACAAAGCTTCTGCAGGTTTTCTAGACTACCCAGCTCATTGCTTGGCTTAGTGAAGTGTGTGGTTCTCATAAGATGAGGACTCATAAGATATCTTAGTAGTAAGGAGTGATGATTGCCTTTCATTCATGAGCATGATAGGCCTACCACTCATCTGGTAAGATAAGATCAAGTGAGGTATTAAAGCCTTGCTCACAAATGAAGGTAAAGGTAATTATTGTTGTCATGAGGGAGGTATTACATTTTAAAACAGCCTTCACCAAGAGCGGCCAGTGACATGCTGATATCTAAGCCTTGTGTAGAGCTTGATTTGAGGCATAAGGAATGTCTGTGTGTGTGTACTGGGATTTTTTTATGTTGTTTACCTCATTTCAGAACTGTAAGTAAGGAATTGTGTTCACCTGAAGCAGTCTGCCTGTACTCGGCAGTTAAGAGATAGGTGGTGAATATTGCATTATCATACTTTGAATAATTTTTCTTGATGCTATCTTGACACTTCTAATCAAAGGCTTTTCTAGGAAGCAAGGATAAATCAATATATTTTTTATCTGAATAGAAAAATGAAGCTTGGATGTCGATTGAAATTCTGGCTCCTTACACATCAGCTTGAGGACATCTTCGCACAGTTCAGTCCTGCACTTATTCAGCCTGTAAATACAGAATACCTGTGTGTTACGCAATCAAATCCATATGATGAATTTCTTTAAAGTATTCCCACACCAATTTTCAGACCTGATTGGTAATGCCTGATGCATATGGACTATGATTTGCATTCTCAGCAACGAACTGCACAATTAGCACATTTTGCTCATATCTGATTAAAGAAGTTTTATAGCTTAGGCATACATACCATCTGTAATGGGTTTGGTGGTCTGTAGCTTGTTGTAGACTTTCCCACTAGCATATCTACAGAGTCTCTGCTCTACGTTCAGGTAAATCCTTGCAGAACAACAGTGTGGAAATAGTGCTATATGCATAAATTCACAATATCACTTATATTTGAAAAGACAGGAATTTATAGATCAGAGTAGAGCTTCTCTAACTCAGTTGATTCAATAATTTTGCCATAGCTCTGGGTTTTAGTATGCATTTATGTAAGCGAAAGAAGCTCTGTGAGTGAGTACTGCTAAGTCCATTCAGTCTGCTAAGTTTCCTTTTGGGTAGCTGTTTCTGAGCCCAGATCTCCTCTTCGCAACCTTCCCCTCTCCATGAACATCTGCAGATGGGTCAACATCTTCCCTTTGGCCAAGAAGATGCTGACCTTTGCCATTGAAATTCTTTCATAGGATGATGGAGAGCTGAAAAGGTTTTGCAGGAATTGAAATTGTCTGAGCAATTAAAAATTAATCTCTGCATGTTTTCTGTATTTGACCTGAGTTTAAAAAGGAAACCCTAGAAAACGAAGTATGAAAGTTGGCAGTGTGAATATTACTCATGTTTCAAATTAGCTGAGCAGCCTCTGCTCTTTCAGAGGTGTGCAAATATAAGACAATAAGGTCCAAGGGGAAATATGTTTTAAATACCATATTGACCTGTTCAACTCTACAGAAAACAACCGAGTGAATGTTGGTATACATACAAACATCTATTGAGAAGTGTACCTGAAACTTAGAAAATTGGTTGGAAGCAAAACACTATATTATGTGCGTAAATATAAAATTAGTATAAAAAAGTCTTCAGATGACAAAGTATTGTTTTCCTTTCAGATTTCTCCCATGTGTTGTCTTAACAATTAATGAATCAGTTAAATGTAAAAACCTTCTACTGGGATTCATGCAGAACAGGCAGGAGTAACTCAATTCTTGTTTGAGGTATTTAAGTTCCATGCAGTAAGGGCAAGCTGTTATTAATATATACAAATGAATGGATTAATTGATTTATGTCAGCCATAACACTGATTTCTTTACTTTTGTAAGTCGGTGTCTACAGATGAGACCACTTATATAGAAGTTTTATTTAAGTTCAGAGCGCTCCTCAAATTTTGTAGACTGGTAGAAGAGTGCTATGTACCTAATTCCTTCATAGAAAGGTGTGTAGTGTTGTTGCATATGCTGATTTACTGAAGCCTCCCAGCTTACCTGGAACACAAATGTGACACCACAGTTCTTCTCACCTTTCTCACCCATCTCAGCTTTGGACCTGTGAAGGCAGCCATTGCATTTAGGTTTCTCCAATATTGCAATCAAAATTCGTCATTAAATAATCTTAATGAAGCTTTAAAACCAGAGACATAAAGCACAGGAACACTGTATCTCTGGGTTATTACTCTGCAGACTATTTTCTTCGGTGTTCACCAGAGGAAAGAAGTTGTAGCAAGCCTTTTTTTTTTTTTTTTTTTTCCCAAACTGTTAGCTTTGCATCCAGATTTAAATGTGAAAATATTAATCATCAGTCAGCACAGGTGAGTCTAACACCAGTTTTGATGAAACCGAGTCATCTTTGTCTGGCAAACCTTTAAATATTAGCACAGCTTTGCACGTGTTGTCTCTAGGAGAAATAAATATATGGTCATGTTCTGTTTCCAAGGCATAGCTTTGCCCTGGATGAAAATATGGGAGTTTTTTGTCACACTAAAGGAATCTAGAAGAAAAATTAATATGAAGCACATTGTCATGGTGTAGACAAGGCGCAACTGTTACTTAAATGCTTTTCTTCTCAAGTTAATTGCATTATCTGAGCATATTAAAAATACTAAGCTCTGAATTAGAGCTTCTGATTTTTTAATTAGTTAAAGGGATATGTGAAAACAAGATTAACCATGTGGTCCCTGTAGTTCTCATGAACACAACATGCACTGCTTATTAAGGTGTAGCATAAATATTTTAAAAGGAACTGCTTTTAGTCAGCTCCTTTTCATGTCTCTATGAGATTTCTGTACCTCTTTTGACCCTTTTTTCTTGCTTTTTTTCCCCCCTTCTTTCCCCAACTAATGGCTTAGTATTTTTTTCCCTTAATTTTGTGAGAGGATAATCAGTCTTGACTGGAGAGATAGATCGAAGAAGAGATAAGTGCCTACTTACTTCTCCATTCACTTGCAGTCAGTAGGAGGCTGATGTGTTCCTCTGGGGTGGATGTCAGATCTGCTGAGTGACTAGTAATAATTTGGAGAGTTAGTGCAGTTAACTTGTTCTTGCATAATTTACAGCCAGTAACTAGCATGAAATAGAGAAATTACTGACAATGCTTTCTCCAGTCACTAAGGGTTGTTAGACAAATGGAGCATTTACTGATGTGCAAGCATCTCATGGCTGCTGAGAGTGAGTGTGCATGTGTGTGCACGGGAGTGTGCGGGAGAACCGAGCACCCTCACATGCCTCCTACCTGTCGTTATGACTTGAGGGGATTCATCGAACCAGTCTTTCCTTATTATGTACTGTATATAAATGTCTTGCTTGAATAAAGGGTGTGTCCGCATTTTTTTTTTTTTTGCCCCTCAAAGAAAACTTGTTATTACAGTATTGTTTCTGGTATTTCAAGAAATCCAGGGCAATGCCCAGACAAGTTCTCACTGAAGATCAAGTTGAGCAGTTTCTCAACAGTCAGAACTCTCCTAACAGTTGGGTTTCGCCTGAGTGGTTGCACTATCCTGAGGTTTCAGCTTTGGAAAGATTTATACAACAATGAATGTCTGCTTTTCTTTTATCAAATTAATTTATTTTTTCCTCTTAGCTGCATGAAGTGCATTGTGTATTTTTCTGTTTTGTTGGTGGTGGTTTTTTGTTTGTTTTTTTTTTTTAAACAGCTACAGGTCTTTACTAAGTATTCCTAACTCTAGCTGTGCTTTTGTCTTTGGGTTTGGTTAAAACCACAGCCAAGTTAGAAGTGGAGGATCTCACCTGAGGTCAAGCAGACAGACCTACAGCTGGCACAGGTGGCCCAGACTCTCACTTTTTAAATTGTAATTACTCCTCCAGCCTGATTCTACTTGGATGCCTTTTCTTTCCTTTATCATTGTCTTTGGCAACCATTCGGAAATGCTAACTGAAAGTTATATTTGTTTTTCTTAAAATGAGAAATGCTTACCACGCAGTCTGAGGTCAGCCTGTGTTGCACAGGGTTAGATGTTGAATAACAAGGCTATCTCACCCTGATTGACAAATGTGACTACCCTGTCAACTCATATCTACTGAGTATTAAATATCACCTTCCCCACGTTCTGCAAAGAAGGGCCACAAAGTTGGTGAAGGGTTTGGAGAGGAAGCTGTATGAGGAGCGGCTAAAGGCACTTTGTTTGTTCAGCTTGGAGAAGAGGAGACTACGAGGAGACCTCATCGCGGTCTAGAGCTTCCTCACAAGGGGAGGAGGAAGGGCAGGCACCAAACTCTTCTCTTTAGCAACCACAGATAGAGCCCGAGGGAATGGCAGGAAGATGTGCCAGGGGAGGTTTAGGTTGGACTTTAGGAAAAGGTTGTTCATCCAGAGAGTGGTGGAGCACTGGAACAGGCTCCCCAGGGAGGTGTCACGGCCCCAAGCCTGACAGTGTTCAGGGAGAGACTGGACAGTGCCCTCAGAAACATGGTGTGAACTGTGGGGTCGCCATATGCAGGGACAGGAGTTGGACTCGATGATGCTTGTGGGTTGCCTCAGGACATTCTATGATTTTATGAAAGAAGGGCATGGAGCAGCACTTTTTGTCTCCTGGAGCATCCTCGCAGGGTGACACTGGTTATCCATGTGTGTGACAGGATTGGTACAAAGAGAGGTAGCCTCTCCCTCTCCCTCTCCCTCTCCCTCTCCCTCTCCCTCTCCCTCTCCCTCTCCCTCTCCCTCTCCCTCTCCCTCTCCCTCTCCCTCTCCCTCTCCCTCTCCCTCTCCCTCTCCCTCTCCCTCTCCCTCTCCCTCTCCCTCTCCCTCTCCCTCTCCCTCTCCCTCTCCCTCTCCCTCTCCCTCTCCCTCTCCCTCTCCCTCTCCCTCTCCCTCTCCCTCTCCCTCTCCCTCTCCCTCTCCCTCTCCCTCTCCCTCTCCCTCTCCCTCTCCCTCTCCCTCTCCCCTCTTTGGTAGGGGGACAGGAAGAGTTACTGCTTACGAAAGTGAAACATCTATGTGAACACGGGATGGAAACGAATTCCAAGAATGCAGATGTTTTCATACAACAGATCCTTGGTGGTTTTGTGAGCTGTTTTTGAAAGACTTGTGCTCTGGCTGAGTTTTTAGCTCTGAAGTGAAGCAAGCTTAATCCATGTTCATCACATCCCCTGTCCTTCCTCAGCTACTGAGGTACTTCTAAATTGCTTTATTTGAGAAAAGACTACTGAATATAAGGATCACAATTTAAAAGGTTGTCTTCCCCAAACAAACTCCTCAGGAAATTATAATCATTGCTACGCATCACTCCCCAGCCCTGCCTTACTCTCATAGACTGATGTTAAAGACAAGGGAGAAGAATCCCCATCGAAGAGGGGACATTACAAGCTATTATCTAAACTGAGTTTCTTAAAGACCCCTGCAGATGTCAAGCTCCAGATTTCAAATGAATTTGAAGAATCTGAAAGCAGAACAAGCAGAATGAACTGGACATGCACTAGGTAAAGAGGGACAGAATTACTTTTAAAAGGAAGAAAAAGTCTTATGGAAGAGGCAGAAAGTGTTAAGAACTACAGAAACAAATGGCATGTAGGTATTGCCAGCTGGTGTGAGAGAAGAGTCCTCTAGGCACAGTGCTTCTTAAGGGAAGTAGAAAAAAATAAAGGAACATAGTTCAACAAAGCAATCTCCGGAAATATGCCAGAGTCGGGTTGACAATAGAAGTAAACTAGACTTCATAAAACCAGACAATGATGTAAAGATCATAAGATTTACAAAATGACATTATGAAAAAGACAAAAGCTGCAGACTATTGCTAACATTTAAAAAATAAACAACATGTGAAATAATCTCTTCCATCTCCAGATGAGCCAGCGAAAGGATATCCAGGAGACAATGTACCATGTATCTTGCAGAATGTTAATAGTGCTTGGAGACAGGGATTCCAAAATAAAAGTATTTCATTTAAGCCACTTAAGCCATACCAACAGAGCAGGAGTTCTGGACCAAAGGCATTAACATTCTCTATAATTAAACTAAAATGTAAATTAGGTACATTCAAAATTCCTAGTCCCATAATAGTTCTCCTGCAGAATTTTAAAAATACATATATATTAAAGAATCTGGAGTGAACAGACACAACCACAGTTGGGCCAACTCGTTAATGAGACACTGAAAGAAGAAAAGGCCTGGGCATCTAGATGTAGTAATACTGATATATAGAGAACACCTACTCAGTTTCATGACATGTTACACATCTGTTTATCAAATCAAACTCTTTTCTTTGTTCTTAGTAAACAAACCAAACAATCCCGCCTACTTAGCCTAGCAGAGCTCCAGCTGAGTCACTTTAACAGGAAACAGGGAGCCAGATCAGCATTCACTACTTATTTTTCAAGCCGAATATGCAAAACAACCCACCTCACAACTAACATTAGAAGATGAAAAACTGATAACATGATCTGGCAGTTCTCGAAAAGGATCTTAAACTTTTGGCTTAGTCCCAAGTTTAGGAATTAAGTATTTATCCAGAGTCAAGTCCAAATTCTGCAGTAATAGTTAACAGGGCCCTATAGACAAGTTTCTCATTCTCATACCAGACACAAACCAAGGCTTTCTCCATCATCTCTCTACTGTGGTTGTACAGTACTCATATGGACAGCCTGGGGAAATCAAGAAGTCCTGGGTGGAATACAGAGAAGACAGGGAGCACATATGAGTTTTAAAAGTAGATAATAAAGTAGTATTTTTGTCACCTCAATTGCAAGCGGAAAATACTGACTACTAAATATAGTTTTTCAGATGAAGTCTAATGTCTATAGATGCTGTTTGGTTTTAATCTTCTAATGTCTATAAAATCTCACGATATACGTATTCAAGGTAATAGGTAAGTCAATGGATAGCAAATCTGCTGGGTGTTACTGCGTATATAAAGTGCATCTAATTCAGGCCCACCATGAGCCGAAATGCAGGGAGCCTGGGAGACCACCCTTTCGCTTCTGGCTTAACAATAGTGAAGTAAACGGAGGACTGCTGTGTGGAAGTGCATAGGAAAGTGTACATGTGGTTAAAACCAAAGACATTTTTCTAAAGAAAATTAGAAAATAGATGAAAATATAACATTCTCCAATCAGTCAAAACTGAGCCCAAAGAATTGTCTTGACCCTGAATCAGTTTTGTTTTCTAAGCATTACCACTTGTCCCCCTGAGGAATTTCGTGGAAGACTGTCAATGTAAAATAAATTGATTAGGGGGAAAACCAGAACCTGAAGTTAGGCTACTCAGCAAAAACTTAACAGAATGGAAAGCGGTGCTGCTAAACATAAAACAATATTAAGTAAATCAAATCAGAAAGGTGCTTACATTGGTCATTCAAAACACAGTAAGCACTGAAAAGAGCGGAATAACACCTCTTCCTAAAAACAGGCTGCACACATCTGTAGTTCTTTCAGGGGGTAAAGAGCCTCTCAGCTAAACTCGTATCTGACAGGTTTCTCTAAGAACAGCAATAGAGGGGTGAGATAACACTTAAACTTTTTTTCTAAACCCTACCTCTCAGTGCTTATTTCTGTATTTGATAGCACAGAAACTCTGCTAGATCTCAGGACAATCTGAAGACCTGGCAGTGTAGCGCTGATATGATATTACCTGAATTATTGAGAAGAACTGTGTTGAAATATTTGGAAATACTTTCTCAGTTTGCAACAAAGGAACACGTGAATGTTTTGTAGTATTAATAATGCCTTTAAAAATTTTTTTTTCAAAATCTATGTAGAAAACTGGTAGACTTTTGGAAAATATTCCTTCAGTGGATATTGTTTCGTGCTTCTATATTTTTTAAAGAATTAGTCCTAGGCCTCCTTAGTTTTGAGCTATCTATAGGAGTCTCTTGGTCCACCAGAACTGCTCTTGGCAGAAGACAGCCCTAGCCTGGTAACCCTTCTTGGATTTGTTACTTAACAGTAGAAACTTGTCCTTAGGCACTGCATGCTGATTTCTTGAGCTGATTGTTTCTGAATTTTGGCTCTCGTTTGGATTATACAAGTCTATGTGTCTAGACTTTTTTATGTGTGATTTGTTTGTGTAATTACCTGGAATATATGTAGACTTGCTACTGATGGAGACACATAGCCCTGATCCAGCCGGTGTGTGGTTGAGTGAATCAGCCATCTAAATTATACCTACAGAGTAGATAGGTCACTGCCAATTGCTGCAAGGGAGAAAGCCAAGGAGCACTTGTGAGAAAATACATAGAGACAATCCTTGAGAGAAGAAAAGGACTAAAGCTTTCTCAGGTGTTTTATTTTGAAGAAATGCGATGGCTGCCTGTCATCTCCCCCTTTCTCTCTCTTGGAAAAAAAAAAAAAAAAAAGAAAAAATCAAAGCACTTTACTTCTCCCACAGCAATCTGACACAAAAGACCTTCTCAAATAAATCACTCGTGCAGTTGTCTGGTATGACACAGTGTCAGTTACTGTCTTTTTGATAAGTTCATTTCCTAAGCAATTTGTTTAACCCTTTTTATAGAAATTGTTTTCTCTGACTAAGTTGTGAGTCATTTTCAACATGAGTACTCCAGGGAAATGTCGCACTCTTTGCTTGTTTCTCTGCCTGCCTGGCTTTACCATATGATTTTTATAAGCCAAAAGATAGAGTTCATCTGGTTTGTCCCATTCTGCTGACAACTGGCTGTTATTGGCTCCATTTGGGTTACTCAATAGGCTGGTATTACAGTTGCTATATGGCCGATGAAGTATTTGGGAAAGACCCACCCCCAAGAGTATCAAGCAAAATGAAGAGGCTCTTAGGAGCCCATTAGGAAGGGTACCACTCATCTAATTTGTGCTGTGATTGTAATTTCTTGTATCTCAGAAGTCAGTTCTAAGTTACTCTAAAGTAGCCACAACCCATAAAATGAAGTTATAAAGGAAAAACTAAAGTGATCCTTTTCCCTCCCAAGGACTTGCTTTGGGATCCAAAAGCTGTCATTCACCAGAACAGATGGGATGAGGGCTTTTAAAGGGTCTTGTTTGTTTTTTCTCTTAGGGAAAAAAACCACTCCGCCATTTTACAAAATGCAGTTTATATTGTAATCATACTCATAAATTCGCAAAAAGTGTACCCAAACTGCTTTGGAATTTTCTTTGTCATCTATTCCTGAGAGCAGCCAGAGACAAGTGTTTGCACCCAGGCCTGGTGACAGAAGACAAGAGCAAAGACTATGGCCATCTCAAAAGAAAGCTCCTCTCAGGAACTGACTTCTGAAGAAGCAAATGTAATTAGTAAGAGTCCCGCGCATGCCCGCTGTCACGAGAGAGAAGTGTCCCAAAGACTGTTCCAAGATACTGCTATTAGTAGCTATAAAACCCTTATCTGATTCAATGTAAGCACAAATCTCTCGTCTCCCTGTCCCAGCCCCTTCATCTTCCCCTTTCTCTCTCTCTCTTTTTTGTTTAAAACTAGACACTTGAACTGTATACTTCAATGGTCTGATGATGTTTTTAAAAGGAAAATATATTAGGAAATTTTCTGAGTAAAATGATGCTGCCTTGTAGTATGATTTGGCTTGTGGCACATGGGTCCTTGAAAACCAGGTACCCTGTTTGTGATTTTATCTGTCCTGAATGGCTGCTGTGCTACAGCAGCATGAGCTGTACACGTCTGGAGAGTTTATCTAGGGGACCCTGTGTAGATCCCTTGGGTTACCTTTGAATGTTCTGTTCTTTTCTCTAATGAGTTACTGCTGGTTGTAAGCACACTGTACTTCAAAGGCCCAAGGGCATTAATCATTCTCTTAAGGCTTATGTGATGAGAGACCTGGATGCTGGAATTGCTGCCATGGAGAAACAATTGGATCCTGGCCACTCCTTGTCAGGAGCTCATACCCATAAAGGACTGAAGCCAAAACCCTTTTGTCAACATTTGCATTGGTACTAAAGGAGAATGAGTGTTATGAAACTCTTTGCTAATCATGAGAATATTCCAACCTAATTACGTCACCTAAACTTTTGAAAACTTCTTTGTTCTGTCTGTAGGGCCATACTGTGGTAACGTGATGCCCGTCCCTAAAGAAATCATTCTGGAGAGCAATGAAGCGACTATTCACTTTGAGAGTGGATCCCACGTGTCAGGACGAGGCTTTCTGTTGTCCTATGCCAGTAGCGATCACCCAGGTAAGGTGAAATCCAAAAGTACTAAAGGATTAGTGGTGTAGTTCCCCCTGTTTAATGGTCTTCTCTACACACATAGACTTTAGCCCAAATGTTTGGTCCTAAATATTTCCAGATTAGCATGAACCATGATATTTTTAATAGCATGTGTGCAAGAAGCAGTTGTAACCAGATATAATAGCTGCAGAAATCTTACCTAGACAAATTGCAATACAGGCCCAGTGAAAGAAAATTAGTATCTTCTCCTTGAAGTTCCACTGTATTCCAGGCTCCAGCGTTTACCACACAGTGACAAGATGAAGGGATAGGAGAGATTAAGATTTGGTTCCTACACTTAATATTCTGAGAGTCTGTGCAACTTTTTTGAAGGTGTACAACATAAGAAGAGTAGAAGAGGGAGATGAAAAGAATGAAGGAAAACCACAGCTGTTGTTTTCCATCTATTAAACTTGTTTAAGTACTGTACTCAGAGGTCTTTAAATGTAATTTCATATTTAGGCAAAAATTTTGTCTGTATTTCTACATCCTGCAATGGGGATTGACATTTGTAAATTTTTCACAGATCTAATCACATGCTTGGAACGAGCAAATCACTACACAAAGGCTGAATACAGGTAAGGAGGGTTTGCAGATCTCTGTGCTCTGGCTGGCTTTACTGTGTCTGTCATCTGGTCTAGTTGTTAGAAAATGTCAGATAAGGCAGGTACAGTCTTGGTTTTCTGGATAAGTGAATTATTTTGAGCTCTGATGCTGTAATAGTCCAAGACCTGGTTGTGAGAAGCAGTAGTGCAGAATGGAAGTCTGCAGCACAGAAAAATGAGGGAACAGAGTTACAGAGCTCTCAGCAATGCTCATTAGGGCATACATATACATGGTGTATGTAAAAAGTTTCCACTTTGAAATTCAAAGTAGCCTCAAATTCCAGTGCTTCTCCTGAGAGCAGATCACATCCTAGCTGATACAAGATTATCTGAGGACAAGCTATAATTTCTTGGTTCCTTGAACTTTGTGATAGGATTTGAAATGGTAATAAATTGTGCTCTTCTGCCTGCTATCTGGATGTGCATGTAGACTTCTTATCTGGGCTGTGCTGAAAACTCATGCGGTAGCATTTCTAGAACGAGAGAATTAAACAGAAATGCCCTTGCAAAACTGCTTTTCTAGTTCTTTGTGTGCTGCTGTGTGCAGTCCACTCGTGAACTCAAGGGCCCATTTATTTACCTTCTCCACTCACTACCAGATCATCAGCCAGAACTTATGGCTAAAAAGCTTATTGGTTTGAGAGCATTTCTTTTGTGCGGGTTTGTTTCTGCGTGTCATCACTACAGTTCATGTTTTAAACAAGCCTCTTTTCTCTCACTGCAGCAGATACTGTCCTGCTGGGTGCAGAGACATAGCAGGTGACATTTCTGGGAACATCAGAGACGGATACAGAGATGTAAGTACACAGGGTAATGAGGGGACATTTATAAAGACAGAACAGAGAAGCACAGCACAACTTGGTTTCAACTTTTACTGCTTGACTTTTGTCAGTAATTCTTCCCAGCTGTGTTAGATCTACCTTTTATTATCAGTATATGAGTATGTTATCAGTATATAAGCACCCGGAGACACTTTTCAAACAGATGTATCAATTGTGTGAGAGCAAAGTCCACTGACTTGTCAAATACACCTGCTGATTTGCGGTTTCTGGCAAAATCCAGCTTAGGGTTTGTCCCTCTTGAGGCAGTGCTCACTGATGTACTAAATATTCCTACAACTTCAGCTTTTACTTGTTTGGTGTCCATGTGTATGCCTTTTCTAAAGTTCTCTCTTGTAGGAAAAAAAAATATTTTTCAGTAGCAGGAGGATTTTATTTAAGATTATGCCTGCAGTATCCCAGCAATCTGCTCTGAGATGAAATAAGTATTATACACCACTTAATCACATCCCACTGATAACTACCAACCTCTTGGGTTGTTTTAACAGCTCATTCTTTAAAGCAAAGAATTTGCCTGTTTGGTTGCATCGATCCACAGTTCACATCACACAGAGCTCTGCCCTTTCTGTGCCCCTCACCCTGGACTCTCCTCCTGTCATGCCTGTGAAATCTTTACGTCTCTCATGGTAGTATGTTTAATCATACCACTGATGTAAAATCCCACCCTATCACAAATATGGAGTTTCCTAAAAGTCAATGTTCACGATTAACCTGTTCGTCCAGTTATTCAAGCTCACCACCCCAGCCTGGAAAGCGCAGAGCTGAAGAAACAAAGAAATGCCACGTTAGCTAGAGTTATTCTTGCCCTTCATTCGGGCGATTAGGAAAGAAAAGCAGCACATGGCATGACCTCATGCAGATCTTATCTGCACTGAGGAATTTTTGAAAGAAATTTTCCCTCCACCGTTAAGGGGGACTCAGCTTTTCTGACGGGCAAGACCCGCAGGGCTCCCCTGGAGCTCTGCTGCCTTTGTGTCCCCACCTCTCCCAGCCCTCCCGGGAGGGGACAGCCCAGCTTGTCCAGTAGCATAGCCCAAGCTGGGCTCCTGGCCCCTGTGACCGGGACCCATCTCTGTCAGCAGCTGCTGGGAATGTCTGCTTTGCACCTTTCCGCTGGCCCTTCTCCGCTCTCTCCTAGCCCACGAGTACATTATTGCCACCTAGTTGGCACACAAGTTGTTCTGCCTGTGTTCTTCCTTTATGTGGATTATCCCACCAGAGACACTGGCAAATGGGCTATACTCAAAACCCAGTGGCAGCCAGTCACCATATAGCTAAATTGCCTAAGTATGTCATGACTCAAATCCTAAGGTGCAGTAATAGACAGGTTTGCCTTCAGGCAAGTCCATGAAGTAATTATAATTTTCTCTATGCAAAGAAGAGTTGCCTTGCCTTTGACTTTGTTTTCCCAAGGAGTGACACAATACCTGCTAGGTTAAAACCTTACAGCATCTTCTCAGAAGTAGATTGTTCGCTTGGGGAAAAAAAAAAAAAAAGGTGACTTTCAGAGATTGATGTATTTTTTTCGGAGACTACTGTTCTTTCTTCCCTCCCCACCCCCACCATTATTCCTCTTGAGCCTTTGCTGGATTCTATGAGCCGTAACACTTATATACCAGTGGCTGGGAAGTTGAAAGCATTAGCAGTTTGTCAGATTGATCCTCTGAGCTTTGGCTTCTCACGGGTTCTGCCTTTCAGACCTCGCTGCTGTGCAAGTCGGCGATACATGCGGGCGTCATCGCGGATGAGCTGGGCGGCCAGATCAGTGTCACCCAGCAGAAGGGCATCAGCCGCTACGAAGGCGTCCTCGCCAACGGCGTCCCCTCGCACGAGTGAGTACCGCTGGCTGCTGGGCTGGCTCCGGGAGCACCCCCGGGGCACTGTGCGCTGGCCAGGGCAGCAGAAGCAGGCGGGGGCACTTTTTTGGAGGAGGAAAAGGTGTTAGGGGCTTTTGGGCTTTGTTTCTACAGCTTTATTAAAATCATGTTGGCATTAGATATAAGAGGTTCCAAGTTTTCAGTGGCTCTATACCATATAGGGTGGTATTTTCTACTTTTATTTTTCTTCTATTCCTTCTGAAATATCTTTGCAAATTACTTTGTTAGCAGATACATCGAAGTACAATGTTCTGCAACAAACACCTTTAATCGATGTGCTAATAAATCATGCTAAATTCATGTCAAGGTTTTAAAAAAGCTTGGAAGAATGAATAAATAAAAAGTGCCGTTGAGCCATAGGGGATTTTATGAACAACTTCTTAAACATTGTGCTTTTGACATGTTCAGAGTTTTTCTTTTTTAGAATATTTATAGCAAGGGTGTTATATTTACCACTTATCTTCTGACTTTTAATTGTACTGTTGTTGAAGTAGAAATAAATCCTCTAATCTCTATCCAGCACAGTAAGCCCTTCCAGCAGCTGCCTCTGTCATTCCTGTTGGTTCATATTTTTTAATTTTCAAACGTTAACTGGATTTTTCATGAGGTGTTGGGGTTTTTTTTGTAGGAAGAGAAATCTCCTCAGTCCTATAGCTTACGAGAACTAGGGGAATCTGTCTTTTTTATACTTTCTTCCTGTTTTCCCCATGATTTCTCCACACTCTCTGGACAATTTTACAATCATGGTTTCATTCATTAAAAAATAAAAACATTCATTTGGTCTGTTGTTGGGCTTAAGCTTCAGCACAGATTGAAATATTTTATATATAGTGGCACCGGAGTATGCAAAGCTGGGTAGCATGCAGACCATTAGCCCAGGGCCTATAAAGCCTAAAAATTTTCTGTGTTTCTTGAAAGTTAATTGCAAAAGAAAATTAATATAAACTTGTCTCAAGCAAAGGAGGACTGAGAGCTCAGCTCAAGCACCAGGCCCCTTCATAAAACAAATAATACCAATTCTTTCCATCACACGTGCCACCTTAGTGAAATCCTAAATTAAATATTTTGTGCCTTATCTAAAGATGTTACAGAACCACTTATACACATCCATATGTTCATGGTCCCTGAGAATCCCAGAAGGAGTAACTTGGACAGTAGTGCATGCAATGTTATAATGAAAGGCAGCTGGGTTCCCGTTTGTATTTTTTTTCACTGTACAACAGCTAGTGGGCAACGAATGAAGTATATAAGACAGCAAATGTACATGTGCTGGTGGAAAACACTGTTTGCATGGTTAGTCCATCACCTTAACTACCAAGCATCTTTTTAATGTTCCTATTCAGAAATATCCTATATGTTTCACGTGAGTAATAGAAATGCAGTGATGCAAACTTGACTCTATTACATCAAGTGGGAAAACTCCCATTTACTTGCAAGAGAGGTGAAAAGTGCATTTCTAGGCTGAAGGCAGCCTCCAGGGCTCGGATTTAGCCCACTTAATAGGAGGCCCCTGAGAGAACACCCTAAAGAGAAGCGCAGCCCCCTTAGCCTTCCTACCTACTGGGCCAGACAGAGTCAGTCCTCCAGGACAATGCACATCTCCAAGGGACTGAATTGCCCTGAGGAAACAACCCTCACTTTCTATAGATTATACAGGGAGCCATAGGTAAGCGGGCTCATACTGGGTCAGATGCTTGCAAATAAAATGGCACAGATTCAGGCAAAAATGGGAGTGTGAGCACAGCACTTCCCAGGATGCTTCTGCTGCTCCTGGGAGCTGGGACAATCCCAGGAGCAAAAGAACTGTTGGTGTGAGCCCGTTATCCCAGGAGAGGGGAATTGGAGGATGCAGGGAAATCCTTTTATTTCAAAACATGAAAAGTGTTCCTAGAAACAGTGGGCCTATTTACTAAGAAAATGAACCAATGCATTTCATGCTTTAAAAAGGCTTTTGTAAGAGTTATTTCCAAAGCTGCATGTCTCCCCTGGTTTCAGGATACCTACACACTGCAAGAAATTCCTGCAGAGCAGCCAGTGCTGGCGCGAAAAAGTTGGTGCTTGGACAGCAGTGCTCTAAGAGCTTTTTAGATGCCCTTAAATAAAAGCTTACTCAAGTTTTTAAAATCTCATTTATAGTGGATTTCAGTATTAAAGATTAAAGTTATTTAGTGACTTGAGCCGAAATTGACCTCATCAACAGCTGCTGCTGGAGTGCATCGAGCTGTTAAATATGTTAAACGTGACGGTGGAGTTACGGCTCACTCATCAGCCCTCAAGAGCTGACCTTGGCCTCCTGACTTCATTTTTTCAGTGGGCTTGTTACACTCTGGCATCTGTGAGGTTTTCCGTTCTTGTGGTCCACGTGTGGAGTTGTACCCACAAATGCCATAATGAAGGTCAAGTGGGTGGATTTATTGGGCAGTCCTGATATCCCAGTACATGTATATGGGGGTTTAGCTTTGTCAAGTGAGCTGGCCTGTGACTGTACGTTCACGCACATGAAATCATTTGTCTTTGAAAACGCAAGAAAACACATGCTCATGAACTGTGAAAGGTGAAATTCAGGGTTAACCTCCACTGCTTATAAAAAGCAATTCTGAAAAAAAAAAAAAAAAAAAAAGAAAGAGTATTTGATGCTGACAGAAGTTTATTATGGGAATCAGCATCCTTTTTTTGCAGAGCTACCAGCACAGGTCTCCAGTGCAGTCGTGCCACTAGTATTGTCGGCAAGGCAGGATCTTGAAGGTTGTGTAGGAAAATGAGGAGCATGGGGCGATATGTTCCCTTAAAGGACAAAGTGAAATTTGTGTGACAAATGCCACCTGTCACATTAGGAAACTGATGAATTACCACTTAACTGAATTAGTTTGTCCTCTTCAGTGACTTGCAGAGTTATAGCAGAAGTATTTCAGCTTGATTTCATAGCTTTATAGACCTTAGAAATGCTAACCTCCTCCTTTTCTTTGCTAAAATTGCAGCCCTCTATTTGAAAGGGATCTGTGAGACTTTTTTATTACAAAGCTTTATCTCATAAATAAGTATTCGAGGAGTGCAGTGATTTCTGTTTGGGGTAGGTTTTTCTGATCATCATAGGTGTTTGTTTTCTTTTTTCTCTTGAAACGGAATGATTTGCATTCACTAAGAAAGCAAAAATTGTTTTGGCTCTAATGTCAAACTGGTTTGAAGCAAGCAGAGCACATCTGATTGCCCCTGAGGATTGCCTGGGGGGAAGATGTGGGAGGGAGGGCTTGAGTTTCTCCTTCTAGCTACTCTACCGCCTACATGCCCAAATAAATCAGCTCCCTCCCAGTGCTCTCTGTCATCTCTGAAGGGCTTCGTTTGCCTGTAGTCATTAGTTTTCCCCTCAATGACAAAAAGAGGCAGTGTATTTATTGACCCTGACATGGGACCACTTTCCTGTTCCACGTTTGCAGTGCTCTCAAAACATACAGCCGTGCGCACCGCTGTTAGCCCACAGAAGGTACCTCGGGGGAAATTTTCCTGGCCAACAACAAAGGACAGCCTGAGCGGGAGCTGTCTTGATGCAGAAGGTGTTTTACTGCTCAGTCATGCTGGCCAAGGCTTTTCAAAGGGGGCAAGTGATGCGTGCAGCTAATTGAAGCGACATTGAAGGGGTCAGATTGTCAAGAAATCCAAACTAATTTCACATTAAAACCCAGGCTTTTATTTTTATTAGGCAGCCAGTCAGAGTCATCCATTCTGCAACAAAACCTCAGGAGTATCTTTTTGGGAATCAGAAAGTGGCTCCATGGGAGACCAGGGAAAACACAGATTTTCCTTACAGCAGTGATTTTATCTTGTCCTGCATTGTGTAGGGTTGTGTGCGGTGGCCCAGGAAATGGCTTTGCTCCTGAAGCAAAGCAGTCCATGTCAGGACGAAGAAAAGGGAAACCATAGATGTGGTGGTGTTAATGGAGCAGAAAGAATTGTTCCTGTTGGTTGTGGTTATAACAGACCCAGTTCCCACCCAGATTAAAACAAGGAGTAGATTTCATTCAGTCTGGCTGTGATACACCTGTAGCTCAAATAGGAACGGCCAGAGCTGTTGCGGTTTAGTCACCATCAAGTGTACCTCTTTCACGGTGCTTAAGGCTGGATTTTCTTCAAACTAGATGTGGACTTAGACTGATAGAAAGTAATTGATTTCAGTGAAGTTGCTCTAATGTAAGCTACTGTAGGTGGGAATAGACCTGGGCCCGGTGCTGGAACAGAGCATCACAGGTAGCTCCAGGCCATGTTAGCTTTCCTGTTCCTGGTTCTTTTGAATGCTCTCACGTTGTTGGTCTGTGCAGAGGAGAAAAGCGGAAGGGCGCAGCAAGATTAACAGGCTGATGGGAAGAGAAGTAATTTTCATAGAATCATAGAATCATTTAGGTTGGAAAAGACCTTTAAGATCATAAAGTCCAACCATTAACCTGGCACTGGTCCTAGCACTAAACCATGTCCCTAAGCACCCCGTCTACAGGTCTTTTAAACACCTCCAGAGACAGTGACTCCACCACTTCCCTGGGCAGCCTGTTCCAATGCCTGACAACCCTTTCAGTGAAGAAATTTTTCCTAATATCCAATCTTAACCTCCCCTGGCACAACTTGAGGCCATTTCCTCTCATCCTATCTCTTGCTACTTGGGAGAAGAGACCAACCCCCTCCATGCTACAACCTCCTTTCAGGTAGTTGTAGACAGCGATAAGGTCTCCCCTCAGCCTCCTTTTCTCCAGGCTACACAGCCCCATTTCCCTCAGCTGCTCCTCATCAGACTTGTGCTCCAGGCCCCTCACCAGCTTTGTTGCCCTTCTCTGAACTCTCTCCAGCACCTCAATGTCTCTCCTGTAGTGAGGGGCCCAAAACTGAACACAAGATTCGAGGTGCAGCCTCACCAATGCTGAGTACAGTGGCACAATCACTTCCCTAGTCCTGCTGGCCACACTATTCCTGATACAAGCCTGGATGCTCTTGGCTTTTTTGGCCACCTGGGCACGCTGCTGGCTCATGTTCAGCCAGCTGTCAATCAATACCCCCAGATCCCTCTCTGCCAGGCAGCTTTCCAGCCACTCTTCCCCGAGCCTGTAGTGCTGCCTGGGGTTGTTGTGACCCAAGTGCAGGACCTGGCACTTGGACTTGTTGAACCTTATACAATTGGCCTCAGGCCATTGATCCAGATCATTGATAAAGATATTAAACAGAACTGGCCCCAATACTATGCCCTAGGGAACACCACTTGTGACTGGCCACCAATTCGATTTAACTCCATTCACCAATTTAAATCAAAAGAAACGCTCAAAACCATTAAAAATAACTATCTCAATTTGGTCATGGTGAGAGATGCCCAAGAGCACTCTTTCTGGCATAGGTAACCAGCCAACAAAGTAAGCGGCTACCCAGCCAGAGATATTTTGCTAGATAAACAGTGATTCTGAAACTGTACCTCGGCATTCCTGTAACCGCCTTCTGAATTGCTTTTTTCTTTTTTTACAGAGGTTCGCTGTCAGATAAGCGGTTTATATTTACTTCAAATGGTAAGAATAATGGCTTTACTTTTAGCTATTCAAATTTTACCTTTTTATTTAAGTATTTTCTGTAAAAGTTTTGAAAAGTAATCAGGAGAATGTCAGGCAGTGTCTGGGAAGGATATTTTAGGACAGCATTTTTTTTAAATTGGCAAGTTGAGTAAAAAAATTGAAGATACATGAAGCAAGCTAGGAAAAAATGCAGAATAGGAGTAGGTCATATGCACACAGACGAGAAACAGAAATAGCATTCTGCTGTTACATTTCTTGTGCCAGCATATGAAAAATGGCAATCAGATAATCCCATTTTTATGTACTTTAGGCAGCAGAAAATGAAAGCAGTTTTTCTTCAGACATTTATAAATCCCATCTTCATTATACGAGAAGAGAACGAAAACACAGAGAGGAATGAAAATATATTTACATTGCACTGATACAGAACGGGTTTTTGTTTATGACTTTCCAAGATGCAAAAGCGTCTTTAATCTGTCAAGCTGTTCATTTGCATAGAACATAGCAAAGAGGGAGGAAAAGTTCGCTCTTATTCATCTGAGTTATAGTTCAGTCATCTGAGATAGATACAATCATTTACTATTCCACTGAAAACTGTAGAGCATGTGTAGGCCTTTGAAACTGCCAGGGAATTATTTTTAACTTCATTGAAACCTTACTCCACTGGCCTCTTTTCTCTGAAGAACCTTGATGTGCAGAAATTTTGCGGGTTCTTTGGTGGAGTTTGTAATACTTAACCTGCAGCTATTATCTTTGTGATATCACCTCTTGGCAGCAGTATCAAGGAGCTTCTCTAGTGAGTAACTTTCCTAGCTCTAGTTGCAGGTGAGAATCATGAAATATTTACAGTAAAGTGATCCTTTCAGTGCAGTGCCTTCATCTGAGAAATGTTTTGTACAGAAAAAATAGTTAATGCCAATCTCGAAACATAAATATTAGATTTTTTAATTTTTCTTCTGAAACATAAGAAGCCTTCACATGACTGAGACTAAACCGCAGAGGTTAAAAAACAAAATGGCAAGGGGAAAATAGCAGATGTAGTCAGCAGGTGTCATGTATGTAGGACCTAAATTGGTAAAGGAGAGGGACCGCAGTGCTCTGGTACTGGATCATCCACTACAAATTGACTGGCAAACACCACCACTAATGGATAGCATCAGGCTAGTGCTAGATTAAGCAACATCTGACTTTGCTGTTGTAGGTGGTCTTCATATGTTGCTAGCCTAATATAAGAATATGCCGTGAAAACGCAAAATAACTCCTTCTGTCTGTCTGTGTGGGGACTCCTAGGCTGCAATAAATCTCTCAGTCTGGAAGAGGGATTCCTCTCCAAGAGCCAGGTTACTGCATCTTCCTACTGGGAGGAGACCAACGAATTTGGGCAGCTCTTCCAGTGGTCTCCTGACAAGGCTTGGCTTCATGTCCCGGGTTTGTCTTGGGCCTCTAACCACAGCAGCAGTCGTGAATGGTTGGAGATAGACTTGGGAGAGAAGAAGAGAATAACAGGTATGTCACTGTCTGGTTATTAGAAGCTGGGGTTTCAGCTGGAGAAGAAACTAAGTGCGGTTGAAAAGCTAATAATGCACTTATACAGTGTTTCTTTCATTAAATGTAATGAAATGTTCCGTGTTGAGGAATATTATTTTCATATTTAAGAAATCATGGCTATTTATAGGACTGGTCTTCCTATAGGGATATAGGATTGGACTCAATTGTCATGCATGCCCGAACTCTAAACACACTGTAGGCTCAGAACAAAATATTTACGCAGGGAACTGTAGAGTCTGGATGGATGATAAACGATTGTTTAGAACCTATTAATGATGCAGCTCTGGAATCAATACAAAATGTTAAAATCCTGACCTTTGAAATAATGGCCCAGGTGAAAAAGATTCCTGTTTCCAGCTCCTGGTTTAGTTATAAAAATGTAAATTACAGTTGCTGCTAAAGATGTAAAAACTGATGATATGGACCATAATATCAAAAAGCAATTACCACTTTTGGAGTCATTTTTGGAGTTTTCTTCACCCAAGTTTTAAACTCAGTAACCACCCCAGAATTCCAACATAGTTTGAAAAAATGAATGAAGAATTTGAAGGCAAAATTCTCCAAATAGTTTTTGCTTCTGTGTTTGCGTTTGAAAATGTTCCTTTAAAAAAGACACCTAACAAATGAAAACGTATTTTGCATTTTGTTAAAAGGGATTAAGACCACTGGCTCTGGATCCACTACACCAAATTTTAACTTTTACGTAAAGACATTTACAATGAACTACAAAAATAACAACTCGAAATGGAGAACTTACAAAGGGATTCTGAGCAATGAAGAAAAGGTAAGGGAAAGCAGGAGGGGTAGGAAAACACAGAGCAACCATGCGTACACTGCCTTGATGTTGAGGGGCAGGCTTTTACTGTCAAGGAAGATTAGGAGCTTCAAACTTGTCTAGACTTGGTTTGTCTTCACCAGTGTAATTTACAGCCATGGAGCAGATAGCGAGCTTGTCGAAACAAGGAAGTTATCCAGGGTTTGCTGAAGTTGTGAGACACACACAAGGAGGCATGTGTATGTCTGTATTCTTCTTTTTAAAAAAATGTGTAATTAAAGCTGTACAACAGGCTGTTTGGGCAAGTCTTCAGCTCAGCTCAGTGCTTGCCCATGCCAGGAACGCTGTACCAGTGCAGAAGCATTGGTCGATGCGGCACCAGCAAACCTGAGATTCAGCTTCAGATGCACCAGGATAGTCAACCCACCCCTCCAGCAAGTGAAACAATCGACTCTGGTCAAAGCACAGGGCTGCTGGTGAGGCTGCACCAGTGGATCAAGCTTCTGCTGGGGCTGTTATGGTGACCACGGACTGCACTGCTCCCCATCCCCCGCTGGTGGGACTCTACCAACACAAGTCTGTAGGCACAGCCTACATCTGTTAGGAATCGATGTAACTGAACTTAAAATAGATGTTATCACACCGCAATACCTGTCCACACAATAGCTTTCACAGACTCTGAGTGACTTTAACAATGAACAGATAACAGCAGTGCAACTAGTTTCTACAGAAAAGGGATGTGCTGCACAGGTTTGTCTGACAATATTTTCCCCTGAAAGCCTCATGTTTCTTTTCAAACAAAAAAGCCCACTCAAAGCCCTCCCTACCCCCACAGCATCCAAAGTCACACCTTTGCTCATCATTTCCGAGGGAGCTCAGCTTTCCTCAGGATAAGGCTCTACCTGGCTCTCAGTCCTGAAGGCAGTTCTTAAAAACTTGGTAGAACTGTTGAGAGATTTCCTACTAGCTCTGATTTCCGTAGCTTGTATGGAAAGGAATTTCACTGCACAACATTAACTGGTTTACGATTTTTTTAACGTTCAACTTAGGAGGTGTTGGCCCAAAAAGTGAAAAATCAACCTAGTAGTGGCTGAACTGTGAAGGCTGGCTGCTTAAAGTCTGTTGGTTTGCAGTTTTCCACAATGACTTGTTATTTACAAATAATCTTACGGAAGTATTGTATATGATCTCAGTTTCAGCTAAGGTGCATGACAAAACCTGTCCCATCAGAACCCCATGTGGCCTGGCATTTTATCTAAGATATGCTCACCTCACCTCCCTATCTCATCAGGCTTTTCCTACATCACGCCAAAGCACCTCCGAGAACTAATTTTGCAAGGATTACTGTTCTGTACATAGGCTGAACTGATTCTGGGAAATAATGTATAAGTACAGGGAAAAGGAGACACAACCACATTGTTAATAGTCACTCTTCAAACTTGACACAGAAAACTGACCATTTTACTAAAATGTCTAGAAATATTTCAATTCCATTTTTTCTTGTTATATTTTTATCTCCTTTTGCCCAAGAAAGGGTGCTGCAGTGCTATTAAATCAAAAACAATAGCATTATACCAGCCTACATTAACTAGAAATTACACAGAATTGAAACAGTGATAATCTTTCTTCTCCGAGCTAACAGTAAAATGTGATCATCTGTCAGAACTAAAAAGATTATTTCTTTCCAGAGGTCTCAATTCCACAAATCTTGTGGCTGCATCCCAGATTATCAACATATTTTAGTTTTAGAATAATGAAAACGTTTCAAGTTGGATGTCAGAGGCACTTTGAAGAACGATTTTTTAAATGGAGCAAACAACACACTTTCATTTCATTTCATTTCATTTCATTGCAGGTATTCCAAGGCAACTCCAACCCTGGTGACATAGTACGCAATAACTTCATCCCTCCAATAGTGGCCCGTTATGTGCGAATTGTCCCTCAAACTTGGAACCAAAGAATAGCATTGAAGCTCGAGCTGATGGGTTGTCGAATAATGCAAGGTATGGGGTAAGCAGCGCTCCCCAGGCACGGTGCCTCCAAAGCCCCCTGTGCCACTATGGTGCCACTGACACCCCCTTCTCTTTTGCAGCTAATAGTTCGTTTACACATTCTATGTGGCAGAAACCAAGTCAAAGCACGGAAACCTCCCTTGGAAAAGAAGACAGGACCGTTACGGAGCCCATCCCATCAGAAGAGACTAACTTGGGTAACACTACCTAGCACTGCATTTTCTCTAGGATGCACCATGTCTTCAGCCCAGCCTGAGTAACCTTCAAATTTTCTCACAAACCAAAATTTCTATTTTCCCATCAGACTTTAGTAAAGGGTAACAACAGAGAGAAGAGGGAGGAGCATAAGTTCTTTTTTGTCTTAAGCACAGAAAGAGATTGAAAGCCTTAATCTTCCTTGATGTGTGAAACATCAGGCTTTGGTTTTCCTGTCAAATTGTTTTATTTGTCATGCTTGGTAGGTGGCTCCAGGGACTATAGTGAGCACTCATCAGCATTTTTTGGAGGAGCTCCTCCTCACCCTCTTCCAATATTTTGTAATTATTGTAATACCTGTAATCACAGAAATGTTATTTTCTCTCTACACAACCATGACTCCTCCCAGCGTAGGTCCCCAGCTCGTTGCAGCATGCAGTAGTGCACAGTTGCATAATTAAACACTCTTCCATAATGCCTGTGTTCATGGGGATGCAGATAACCTTAACTGGCATACTTCTCCCTGAATTTGCAGTCTTCATCCTTTAGTGTTGTGGAGCTGAATTCTTAGATCTTAAAAAGAAAACAAACAAAATTCATTGCTTATATGGACAGTTTGGTGGACCCATATCCAGGCAGGAATTACCAGAGCCACTACACCAAACACTGCTACCCATTAGGTAACTGATAGTTGCAGGAATGTCTCTATAAAAAAACTGGTTGTAAGAAGCGATCACTGTAAGAAAAATGCTCTTCTGAAATTGCATTGCTCTTGCCAAGAACAAGCTGTTTATCTGTGCAGCAGAATGGGTAAATTGTATCCATGTTCACTGAAAATGAAATCTACTGAGATTTCATCTGCTAAATTGTAAATACCTTGTGGACACGTGTACTACCTTATTCTCACAGCCTGGTAAGTGTCTGTAGTAATAGCAAATAGCACATTCCTGACATAAGAGCTACTCCCCTGCTAATTTTCAAATCCCTGCTCTAAACCATGTTGTGTTAGAATTTAACAGTGGCTAAACAGGTTTCTCCCTAGCTCTGCTCCTGGAAATCTTTGAACTCTTTTGACTGAAATGTTTCAACCAGTTCAGCATGAGCCAGATACTCGGCACGTAAAGCTGCAGCTTCATTTGCCAGTTCTATAAGCAACTAAAAATGGAGTGTAAGTGGCTTTTTAAAAGTTACCTACTGTGCAGTAAGAAAGAACTGCTCTTTGTAAGGATGCATATGGATGTTAAGTCAAGTGTCAGCCTTGAGCAAGTATATTTAACTCGTTTGTCTCGACACTGTTCCACATAGGTACATGGCAACCAAGTATGGCTGAGGAGTAGTCTTGCAGTTTTATAGCTTTATGTTTTCATGCTCTCTTGCAAGAAGCATTCCTGCAAGAATATCTACCTTTCACTGTATTCTCTGTAGTAAAAATTACCAGCTTCAGAGTAATTTGCCTTTTGAACTTGTATCCATTTTTTTTTCCTCATGCAGGCTTAAAGCTTACAGCTATAATTGTCCCCATCCTCATCGTGCTGTGTCTGTTCCTGTTCTCTGGAATTTGTATCTGTGCAGCTCTACGCAAGTAAGATACTGGGTTTTGTAATAGGAAGCATTTGTGGCTACCTAGCTAGCATGTCCACCCACGTGCCCTCTTTCCAGAGCATTTTTACCAAGCAGCTGGAAATCCATACTGTTCGGCAGTCTTCCTTTTAAGTAGAACTCACATTGTGTCTTTCTAAATTTTATTTCTCATTGTACATCTCCCCTAGTTGGACAAAAACTAAGGTGAAGCAGGTCAGAGCTGCACACGCCAATTTACAGTCCAATGTAACTGGCTGCTCTCTTCAGCCCACATATACCCACAAATACCAAGGTGTAAAGCATCAAAGACAGAACAGTTTCCACACCAAAGCCAAGTAAAAATTCAGTGAAGGGAGGATTTGAGCTATCTCTCTGGACCATTTTCTTTCATTTTCCTCCCGTTATATTTCTGCTTCCTGGTCCCTTAAGTTAGAGCACTTAGCATAGTGGGCTGAAAGCAGCTGGAACTAAGCCTCTTCATTTCACAAGTCAGAGGGCTGGAAGAAGCACTGCTAACTATGGTTCCTGCTAGATGTCCCTTCATAAGAACGTGCCCTTGCATGTAGAGCAGGGAAATGCTTCTGTCAGCTGTTGGCAATTTGGAAGTATAAGCAATGCTCTGGTGATGTTGCTAGCAGTACCCAGCTCTGGCCTGGATTCCCAGTAAATCTATAAACTAGACGAAGAATTTAGAAGAGCAGACCCAAAACATAACCTGGAGTGACACAAGCGGACATGGACACATCAGGTCGATGAATGCCAGGCACAAGAAATTTGAACACTGGCACTCACAGCTTGCATACAGATGGGGAAAAACGAAATGTCGAAACCCAGGGTTGCATGCCTTATGTTCTAGTAGACACCAGCCTCCAGAAACTCAAAGCAAAGTGTTGTCCTCGGCCGCTAAACACAACGGCTCTCTCTGCTGGAGCTAAGGCATGAAGCTGAAATGCTCTGAGTGCAGATATTTATAAATGCTTTCCTCCCCTCACAGGAGAGAAGCCAAAGGACTTTCTTATGGATTATCCAGTGCTCAGAAATCAGGTTAGTAGAGAATCGTGTACATTGTCCTGTCCTGTCCATTGCGCCAATGGGAAGGGGTTTATGCAATTAAGCATGGAACACTTATGAAAGAGCATCCACGTTTCCTCATTCAAATTCACCTCTTCATACAAGGGAAATGGCAAACAATAGTCCCACTTGTGTCATCCTCCACAGTGCCCTGAGAAACAATATAATTTGGTTTCTATGACAGAAAGGCAATTAGAAAAAGATCTATTATACAAAGCGCATAAATTAGCATGTACGAGTGCTCCCAGGTGCCCTCTGTTTCCTTCCCTCCTCCAAAATACCTATTTTGCAGAAAATTCCTGCTTTCCTTCTCTTTTCCTCACAGCAGAGGGGATTGCCTGTCTCCAAGAGAGAAAGGGCTAATAATTTTTTATGGCTTTAATATTTCCATCTCACTGTCCTCCCTGGTTGGGCCTGTATTTGTAATGCCTGACAATACTGAATTGCACTGCATGTGTAAAATCTGAATAGGGGATTGGCTTGAGGACTTTGCCTTAGGAGATGCCTGCAAAACCCAGTGAAGTATAATCTCTGTCTTGCTCAATAACACTTTATTAGAGTGGAGTCTCCCATCAGCTTGGGAGTTGGGGTTTAGCTGTTTTTTCTGGCCAGCTAACTCGACAGAGGAATATCCTTCTGAATCTCAGCTTTCCACAAAAAAGAGAAACCACTGGACAATTCACATGTCTCTTGACAAGTGCCTTGCAATAGCTCATCTCCAAAATTTCATCTCTCAGCAGGTGCTGACATCAGTGAAAGGAATGCTGTTACCCACTGCAGCTTGCCCTCATTAGAAAATTAATTTGTACTTAACACCATATTTGCTAATATGATTTTTCAAGGTCACATCATAATCCTTTCTCACTTGCTAATGAGGACAAATCCCAAGAAATTTGAGATAGCCTCTTACCCAGTCAGTTCATTTGTTGCATGTGTGCTTCCTAAATCAAGCTCCTAAGCCCTTGTGAACCAGGCTGGGGACTTAGAAAGCTGGACGCCAAACTTATCTCTCCGCAGACCTCCTGTCACAGGCTCCAGGCAAGTGCCTGACACTCTGGATTTTTTCTTTTTTGTTTCACAAAGATGTGAGAACAAATTAATTGATGAGTGCAGGTGCTCAGATACCAAGGAAATGAAAGCCATACTTGTCTACTGAAAAAAAAAAGAAATAAAAGGAAATGTTAAGCGTTATTTTTGCCACATAATGGCAAAACATGTAACTGATTTAAAGCTGGTATTTTACTGGTATAGTTTAAGGCATCAGTGCAGGCACCTACAGACTTTGAGCTCTTCTCGCCAAGAAAATCCTGTATAAAGTTTCATTTTCACTTGGAAATCCCAATTGATGATTCACTTTTTCCCTTTCACTGTCCAAATTTAGGGGGCTTTTTTTTACAAACAGCCTGTTTTAGTCTTGCTTTTTAACTACTTTAATATATTTACAGCAATGAGTACACTAAACATTAAACTTTCTGATAAGTCTTCTGATGGTAAGCATTTAACTTGCTGATAAGCCTTCTGTTTTTATTTCTTTATCATAGGTTGTTGGAAACAAATCAAGCAGCCCTTCACCAGACATCAGTCAACTGAATTTACCATCAGCTATAATAATGAGAAGGAGACACCACAAAAACTAGATCTGGTCACCAGTGACATGGCAGGTAGTAATTGCTCCCCTCGTGATGCCTTTTTTTCATTACTCTGTGGGCAGAGCAGGTGACATGGAGAGAGACAAGCCAGCAACGTTACAAGCTCCAGCTCTCATGCAAGCTGAGGCCCAGGAACAGATTTATCTCTGTTCACCCCAGACTTAGAGTGAAGCAGCTAAATATACCAGTGCAGAAGAAAACAAAACAAACCCAACCAACCAACCAAAAAACCCCACTTTTTTGGAAATTTTTCTTGGAATTTTTGGGAAAGATTGCCTGACTCTGAAATAGTTACAGCTGAAGGTAACCACGGAAGGCAGTCAGGCATGGATGCAGTGCAAGAATGTGCCTCAGATAGGATAGTTTGGCTTTGCTGACTAATGTTTGTGTTTCTATTTAAACACAAATGTCTCTGGAAATGGAACAAAATATAATGGCCCTTGTTGCTGAGCAAATAGAAAAATTGCTTAGTTGGTTTGCAGTTGGATTTCATGCCCAGCTGGAAGTTGTGCCAAGATCCCTGTGCAGCCTTCCTGGTGCCTGAACTGTTTTGGAGACAAGGCTCCCTGAATTGGAAGCAGGTAGATGAGCGAAAAGGAAAAAAACCAACCACAGTGCTTCTCTCCTGTGCTACCTTGGTTCCAGGTCACTGCTTGTGTAGAGCAAATCCCCACATCGGTACTATTTGCATCCCAAAGGGATATTTTTTTTAATTCATCCTCTTAGCATATCTTATACTTGCCTAGTTTAGTCTGTCTTGGAAGGCTAGTGAGACAAGCCATTTCACGGGATCAGTGATCAGCAATCTTCCAGAAAGATTAATTGGCTGTTGCCAGCCTCCAGACCTTAGAAATTCCTCAGAATTTCTCCAAAGCGTTTGGCAGAGAAATACGTTAAAAAACAAATGGATGGTTACTGTAATTCCATATGGTGCTACCCTAGATATCTTTCAAAGACTGCTTCAAACCTTTACAGAAACTTTCAATATAAATATGCAGAGACCTATAAAGCAGTTTTATTTCATGAAGGGAGTGAGCAAAGGTTGCTCACTGTTATGGAAGCTCTATTTCCTAACACTCACAAATCATGGTTATCCAGTTCCCCCGTCCGTGTCTGAGGAGCCTCTGCTCTCTCCATCCTCCCCTCCGGCAGTGTGTGAGAAGCCCTAACTCTCCAGTTTGGCCAGGCAGCTCCCCAGCTGTAGCATTTCGCCTGCAGTCTCCTTAAAAATTAAGAAACATCAAAAAAAACCCCCAGGAACACAGCCCAGAAGTGTGCCATTCAATAATTTAATTGCAGATATGCAACGTGCATAGAGGTTAACATGCCACACAAAAATCCACCCCTTCAAATCCCAAAGGCAGCCGGGAATGAGTTGAGATGTTTCATGCCGAGTGAGGGAGATTGCTGGGGATGGCGGCCACGGCGCCGGGAAGAGGTGCACCACTCACTTAGTGAAATATCATAACACCTTCACCCTACGTGCTGAAGTTTGGGAAGCAGCCAGGAACTGCCAAACAGATTCACAGGACATATGGGATCGAATTCGACGCTCATGTCAGATGAACCACGATGCCAGAACACAAACTGAGCTTTAGCGCCTGCGTCAAAACTTGATACTTTAGCAGTGTCACTTACTGGAGCTGTTCAGGCCACCGTATGTATCTGGAAGAGATTGTCACTAGCACCAAAGCGAGAAAGTTAGAACGCTGAATGTTCTTATAATAGTTTTACTGGATTTTTTTTTTTAAAACCTTTTTAGTCCAGATTTCTTTTGTACATGGCAGCCTGGTGTCCGCCTCAACTAGAGGTGCAAACATTCGCTTCTTGAGGACGCATCTCCTCCATCTCATCTTGCTCCTGCTTGGACCGTTTGCCCATCCCCAGCTCTGTCCCTGCTGTCCCCCTTGACCAGAGTGGTCACCTGGTTCTTCCAGCGGTGCCAGTCCGACTTCTCCCACGGCTCGTCCCGCCTCGCGCGCCCGCAGCAGTGCTGCGCTGGCTTAGCACATTTCACACTTCCCTTGACTCCCTTGGCTGCCATTCTGCCTAACTTCATCCTTCTTGTCAGTCAGCTACTGCGAGATGCCTTCTAAATAAAACCATCGCTTGGTAGGGCTCGTTAAGAATCCTCCGGGCATTCTAATTTTTCCAAAAGTGGGACACTGGTTTTGGAGAGCTGCTGCTTTGTTTATCTTCATGCAATGTCCTTTGTCCAGTTCATTGCCAATATTTTGTTGACTTCCCTCTTTTTTAGGGTTTTTGAGTAAGCTCCAGAAATGAAGTTGATTTATTTAGGTGGGTAGGTGGGAAAAGTGAAGGGGGGAGTAGGAAAAGGGGTGTCAGATTGAAGCTCCTCCATGGAAAAGCTTCTGCCATGTTCTGCAACGCCTGCTGAAGGAGGTTACAGGACCTGTGCTGGGGCAAGGTTTCCTCACATCCCTGATAACCACGTGTTTGATACAATAACTGAGTCATTTTTCAACATAACGTACTTATCAAAGCATAAGTATTGAATACATAAAATAATCTGTGCCTTATTGAGCAGTTCATGCTTCCTTTTAGATTATCAGCAGCCTCTCATGATCGGGACTGGGACGGTAACACGGAAAGGATCTACTTTTAGACCCATGGACACCGAAGACGAGGGAAGAAGGGGAAGTGCAGAGTTTGAAAATCACTACCACTGCCCGCACAGAGCAAACCGGCACGAATATGCTCTGCCCCTGACCAGCCAAGAGCCCGAATACGCCACCCCCATCATAGAACGGCATGTAGCGAGAGAAAATAATTTCCCTCCTGAAAACGGCTACAACGTACCTGTCATCTCATCCCAGAAACATGCCATTCCTGCCGGCAGCTTCTCTAGTTCCTGTAAGACCGACACCAGGAACGGAGACTATCAGACACCCCAGAGTGTCATAAACTACGACAAACCCAAAGTTAACGGTGTTCTGACCTCCGTGAGCTACAGCACGGACTACCAGAAACCTCAGCCCAACGCCCTCGGGAGCGAGGGCTACTCCACACCCAGAGACTGCCTCAAACCCATCAGCCAGACAGCAATGACAGCTCTCTTGTGATCTGCCGAGCAGGGGAGACGCGGCGCGCGGGATCGGCACCGCGCAGCTTTCCTGCAGCAAAAACAGAGTTTGGAGGGGCTCTGCTGCAGGAGGCAGAAGGCAAACAAGCGCTGTGTACATAATATTGCAGTCTTGCTGGGTTCTGACATCTGAAGAAAGCATATGCTGTTTATCGCTGTTTATAGCAAGAGAGATGTTATCAGTGAAGACTGTACATCTTATTTTCTGTGACTGATCTCAGTGCTCCATTTGCAATGTGTGCAATTTGTACATAGCTTTTATTTAAAGAGAATTTCTTGAGTTTCCTTTTCACCTGGGGGACTGAAAGGATTGCAGAAATGCCTATTTAAGAAAAACTGGTCTCCTTCTCTGACTTTATTTTACCTGCTGTTGTACTGGCAGCTGTAAATGGTGTATTCTACAGTTGTGGTGGTTCATCTCCTTTCCTATAACTGAAGACAGGGCATCACTGTAGTTTTTATTGGGAGGGTAGAAGAAGTAAAACTACTTGAAGCATAACATGCACAAGAGAAGGCAGCTGAGCATTTAAATGCTGTGCTCAAACCCACTTTCCCGTCTGCTTTTTTAGCAGCAATTCTTACGTGCTTGATTCGATCTGGCATGCTTACTATTCATGTTAGAAACAGGTAGAAAGGCTGAAACCAGTTTTGGGTTCAAGCCACAGTGATCACTCTGCAATAGAAAAAGAAACAACAAACAACAAACCAAATGCTTTCAGTCTGGTTTTATTTTTCAGGAAGTGTGTGTGGAACCAAAATGAGAACCAAATCCCATCCAGGCCCTAGCTGATGCTTTTGCTGCTAAATTGTAACCAAATCTGTTCCTTGGCGCAAAGCAGCAAACTTCCTGAACTTTTCATCCTTCCACTAGGTATTTTTCTGTCTTGCAAATTTAGAGTAACATTTCTATTTGAAATATTTTGACTAAGTAAAACTGTGTGTATGGCTTACTGTTGCAGCTAAATTTGCAAGACAACAGATCAGCACAGTTGTTTTCAAATAGTTTTGCAGCTAGTGTTACCCTTAGTTCTGTGTTTGGACAAACTTGAAAAAGTGTGGGGATGGGTGCAATGGGTCGCACAGCGGCTGGCTCCTCTTTCAGCAAAGGTGTCATTGGAGCAATACAGCTTTTGTTAGCGACTGGGACTGTCCGCCGCCCTTCTACCTGCAGTGCTTGGAGCGTCACTTTGAATTCAAAAGCATACCCTAAAATGTCAAGAAGCGGTATACTTCCAGGAAGGATGGTGCTATATTTAAGGCACAAGGTTAGGAAACGAGACAACCTGAGCTCTGGGAAAAGTCACTACCTGAAGGCCATCAGTTTCCTCGTGTAAACTGGGGATCATTTGCAAAGGATGCAACAAAGATTTGTGGTCTGTTCGCAAAGTGCTTGCAGATCCTTGGGTGGCAAGTGCGGTCAGAGTACAGACCAGCTGCAGTGGTACTACTCACAAGGATTGCTAACTCCAGCCGTATCCGACCTCGAGGCAAGCTCTTAGTGGGGTCTTTGTGCACGCTTGTTTTGTGGCCTCAAGTGGTGCCATTCCCTCAGGCTGCCGCACCATGCATGCGATTCCCGTGCAAAGAAAGAGTCAAGGTAACCTCGTAGCCTTCCTGTGTTTGCTGTCAATACGGTTTCTGTGAAATGTCTAAAACACCTCAGGTCCCGAAGAGAAACAGCAGCGGCCTGTTTGTTAGACCGAGCTGGGCGGTGTTGTTTACCTTCTGTTGTTTACATGTCTGTGTAAATAAAGAACACTGGTATTTGTAAATCAGTCACACAGGCCTGCTACTTAACTTGGTGGCTTGATCATCGCTGCAAGCCCACTCACTTCACACATCCCGCGGGGTGAGGAAGGAGCGTTCCTTACGCCCTGCAAAAGTGCCAGTGGCGCGGCTGCAATTCACGGCCCCAGTGTGAAAAGCTAAAAAAAGATTCTCTCAGTGCCCCATTTAGCCCGGCTTTTCTAGCCATAAGCTCTAGAGAAGAAGCGCCCACGAACAAACTTCTGTGCCCAACCCTGCTGCTGGATGCATATAATTGAGGGAGGGATGAGGATGCCCTCCTGATGAGCCCGAAACCAATAATCCACCCACACAGCTAATTAGCCTGACTTGTCACTTTACAAACAAGCAGAGTTCAGTAATCAGTTCTCCTCCCCACCTCATGAGGCATCAAGATAATGCAGCAGTGCAAGGGGAGCAGGCAGCAGATGACATTGCTTATATTAGAATAATCTTTTTGCATGCCCCTGCCACATGCTTTGCACATCTGCAGCATGCTACAAGTGTCAAACAGTTCTTGGTAGCACATGCCCCTTTCTGCTGCCATTAAACCCCATCTCAACACAGCTGTTTTAGCCAAATAAAAATTTGGTCTCAATTTGCACCTTGCCTTCATCCCCAAGCGCCCCCCCACCCCCAACCCCACAAAACTGCAAACAGATGGCTTAAAATAAATCCCTAAGCATCTTCACCCTCCCTGTGTTACGGTGGCTTGGTGCTGACGGGGATGGAAGCAGCACAGCAGCTCTGCAGTCACTCACAGTTCCTGGTCACTGCTGTGGTGTTCGTGGTTCACATCTGAGTGACCACTGAGGGCGGCTAAGATAAGAAGCCTTGGGCTTCTCCACCTCAGCTTGGGAAACACTTAAGTTTTTAGTGACCGTAGCAGCAGATACGCAAGGGAACTTCCTACCTGTGTAGTCAGTCCTGCTGGCGGTGGAGATGCTAAATCTTGGTGTAGGTAGGAAAGGGGGCTGCCTGATTCTTCACAGTGGTAGCGGCTCATCCTCACGTTCCTCCTCTGAATTGCTTCTCACATACTGGTATATCAAACTCCAACTCACCTGCATCAGCCTGTTCTCACCGTCGAAACCAGGTGTAATAACACATTTAAAAATCTTCCTTCCACAGTGAAGATTAGCGTATACCCCATTCCGAAACATTTACACACTTGGAAGGGCTTCATTAGCTCCGAGTCTCTCTCCAAGATCTCTAGAGATTGTGTGAGAGCAGAGGCTGGTCAATGGGGACTTTCAATAGCATTTCCATATCGAATTCTTTCCCTGAGCAGGCACTCCCAGTAGGCTGGAGCGGTAAAACCAAGTCAGGGTTCACAAGACGGTTAAATATTAACCCATCATGGTGCTAAGGGCCTGCCCGTCCCAGCTGCAGCTGACGGAAAACCTCTGGCTTTGCCAGGGGCAGGGTCACGCACTGCAACTGCTCGTGTCTCTGACCGAGGGAACTGCAGAAGGCTCTTGAGGTAAGAAGGTGTAAAAGGTGACACACACTACCTACAACTGAAAACCAGAAATGACAGCTTAGCATCTGTTCCAGATAGTGCCTTATATTAAAAAAAGCACACCACAAAACCAACAACTCCTCCCCCCTCAACCCCACAGAAAACAACAACAAAACACCACAGCAAAAATACAAATATTCTTTGCTCTCACCTCTTTAGACTTGGAAATAGATTGTGAATTCTTATTTCTTCTGTCAAGTGCCTTCTAACACTCAACCCAAAAGCTTTTTTTTTCCTCTTAAGTGTAATTCTAAATAGCATTTCCCTATTTCTTTTTGTTTCTAGACTTTTAACATCAGATAGTAAACCCTACCTTAGTACCTCCCAGAATATTTACATCCAACGGGCAATAGATTAAAATTAGCCCTTGATTTGCAGACTGGAACTAGGATTTCCCCAGCTCCACGGATGTCCTACTCCCTCACTCATAGCACCATCTGCTCTCTTTTATAGCCTTTCTCTGGATCGGGCACTTGGCCTCACCTCCCTCTCCAGACACCACCAAGGATGAGTTCAACCGGCCCAGCAGCCCCCTGGCTACAGCAGCCTCTGCACAGATAGGGGAAGGCAGAATTAGCACCGAGGCCAAGCAGCATCCCCTGTGTCTGACGAGGGTTGTAACCACTGAGCTAACATGGCAGCGGTCGCAGCAACGCCTCTAGCACCTGCGTGGTTTAAAACGAGGGATCCCTGCTTCATTCTTTAAAAAGAGCCCCATGAGGTTGGATTCCAGCCATCAGAAGCAGGTTGTGAATCGCATGGCTTGTCTGCATTACTGGCGTGGCTAAACTCCAGGAAGACTGAGCTTTTAACGCAGACTTTTTCTTTAGGTTTTTCCCCACCGACTGCCATTTGGCAGTTCTCCACTCTGTGGGCAGAATTTAGTGGAGCCCCATCTGAGGCGTGAAATATTCCCTACACAGGACGGGAACATCAGGCTGCAGGTCCCATTACAGGAGCAGACACCCAGCTGTGCTTAATGGTGGATCACTATCATTAAAACACATACGATTTGTTTTTCCATGGTGCCAGAGACTCCCATCCCATGCAGCCATATGGCAAGGATTGCGGCACCCTCCCCAGCACGGCTCCATCACTGCCAGGCTCTCTGGACGCATTAGCAGAAGCTGAGCTGCTCCAAGACTCATGTCCATTGCACTGGAGGAAAACGGTCGTGTGGCCGTGCAGAAAAGTGCAGAAGGTACCAGAGGCATTTCAGTGCCCGGGTGGTCTAAGTTGCACCTGCGACACAGAGCAAACGTACACCCACTGCTGAATGGGAGGAGTGTTAAGGGAAACCCACATGTCAGCTCTGTTGTGACATCCCCAGTAAACCCCAATTTTGTAACCATATAATACAGGTAGCAATTTCTGCTATCATCTGAGATGAGGGCTCACTCACTCATTCTGAGGGATCTGAAAACCACAGCAAGGAAGCCCTGTTGCCGTAACAAATTACACTGTTTACACTAAGTCACACTAGCATCCTTCGACCTTAAAACAGTTGTGTTGCATTCCAGCAACACCTTCAAAAGAGTGCATATAAATTCACCACTGAGGCAGTTAATAAAAACTAAATGAAGTGCAACTATTTGTGTGGCTTTTGCCAAAGGCAATATAAGCAGGTAATTTTTCTCCACAGCATTCTAATTCAGTTCAAGAGGGCAAGTAACGAAAAGAGAAAAAAAAAAAAAAGAGCAGGAGTTTTGTGATCTCTAAGAAAGTAACCTCATAGAAATCCATCAGTATTCTTCTGTTCGCACTCTCTCCAAAACCAAGTTAGCTTTGCTCAACAAGTGTTTGTCTTAGTCATAAAATCATATAATAGTTTGGGTTGGAAGGGAACTTCAAAGGCCATCTAGTCCAACCCCCTGCAATGAGCAGGGACATCTTCTCCCAGCTCAGGTTGCTCAGAGCCCCGTCCGGCCTGGCCTGGGATGTCTCCAGGGATGAGGCATCCACCACCTCTCTGGGCAACCTGTGCCGGTGTTTCACCACCCTCATCAGAAAAAATTTCTCCCTCATGTCTCCCCCTTTTCATTTAAAACCATTACCCCTTGTACTATCACAACAGGCCCTGCTAAAACGTCTGTCCCCATCTTTCTTACAGGCCCCTTCTAAGTACTGAAAGGGTCTTCCCAGGGTCTTCTCCTAGTCTCCCTTAGTCTGTAATCAGTCAGACACTAGGAATGACAAGGTTATGTTGCTTCATTCCTCTTTTCCTTATTATTTTCCATTAAAAAAATTCCATACTGCCCTTTTCTTTCCAATGTCAGCTATGATGTAAGCTTGTACTGACCTTCAACCTCTGTGATAGTTCAGCATGGGCTAAATGAAAGCAGAATTTATTGTTTCATTTGAAAATCATCAGTGTTGTTGATACCTATATACTGAAAATTACCATCCCACTGCTGTGTGAGGCTAACAAGACTAACAATGTTGTGAAGAAGCAGCAGCAATGCCTGTGAGTTATTGAAGACTGAGTAAGTTTCAAGGAACACGCTTATTTAAAACGAAGGTGCCATTTCTGCACAATCACTTCCAAACTTAAAATAGAAACCTCTCCTGAGGGCTTCTTTTTTTGAAGCCCCACTGGTACAGCCTTACCATCCATAAAGGACACACAAGAAGGAGTCAGATAAAGTGTTTCTAAACTAGATAAAGAGGGAAGACATCCTTAGTCAGGCAACACGCATGTTACCCATGATAAGGAGGACGCCTCACATCTGACTTTCTGTGCTATCTCATTGTGTAGTCTGGACATGAAAATTTGGAGACTTTTAAATTCAAACTTTACCCTATTTGTTTAGGCTTGGCCTCACATTATGCGTCTGCAAATCCTGAAAAACATTTGCCATCTACAGTATGCAGAGGTTACTCAGTAGCTTCTTGTCCTTGGCTGAGCTAATTCATTATTTATTCACACACTCGCATCACAGCAACCAAGCTGCCATGTGACATCCAAGACATTATCATCCCATTTATTTTTGTACAGTCACAGGTACTAAAAAGAGAAATGCAGGAAGGAGACAGCTGGATAAGTTAAAGCACATCATTTTTCAGCATAGCAAAAAACATAAGCCAACATATATGACACAGTACTGTTACTAAGGCTTCTGTGTCCAGATTAACAACCCTGAACTGACCTCAGAAATCTGTAATTTTGACTAGACACAAAATTTTTAGCAGACCTTACTGGAAAAGATCCCTTCATGATCTGTGTTATCTGCTCACCTGAAGAGGAACAGTATCCCTGGATACCCAGCATTTCCTCCTATGAGTCTGAGCTACTAAAAGGAGAGAGAAAACTTACAACATAACAAATTATTAAAAACATGTGACATTCTCTCAGCCAGACCAGATGACAACAGACCACAACAAACTTTAAAAACACACATATGCTGCTTACTAGAAGGCAGGCAAAAAAGTAATCCAAAATTTCTAGGCTTAAAATAAACACCAAGAACAATTTAATACAAACAATATAGAAACAAACAGGCTGAAGCCTGACCTGAGCTTATTATAAGTTCTCCATGAGAAGTGGCAGATAGCAGAGAAGATGGCAATGCTTGCCATCGAAGTAAGGGAGAAAAGACTGCAGGAAGACAGCAAGTTACCTTAGCCACTACCCAGCCGCTGGTCTGAATGATTTAATGCCTTGAGTATGTATTACAAACTTCAGTCTTTACAGGTATATTTTACACATCTAGATTTCTGTGGCCCAGGCAACCATTGCACGGATGGGCAAATTGAGATACGCAGATATGCTGCCACTTGTCCAGCGCTGCAGCAACAAATCAAGCCCACTCCAAAATGTAAAGGCCTCTGAAAACACCGATCGCAAACCTGCAAAACATCCTCTGTCACACAGGGAGAGAAGACAGGGGTGATAAAGAATACAACACAGTAGCAGACCTCACTTGAAGAGGCAGCTTTTCTTCACATCTATGGCTAAGCTTTTTATCCTTAAGTGACACCATCTGTTCTGACAGACAGTTTTACAAAATTTGAATAAGGTGACCTGGATAAAGCATGCCTGTTATACGGAAATGCAGAGTCATATGTGGACAGGTTGTGGACAGCTCATGCAACTTCTCTTCCACAGATATCCAAGTGTTTTCAACATCTCATCACAAAATGCAGCACTAGTCTTTTTTGACACTCCATAATTCAAAGTGGGCCATGCTTTTGGTAACAATGCCACAAAAACTTTTCTACTATCTTACAAATGCCTGGTAGATGGCATTGATGAAAGTTACCCCTTTAGCGTATAGACTTCATTTATATAGGTACTTTTTGAGAGATGAAGTCACACTCCACGCCCCATTTACAGTTCAACAGGTGCACTGTGTAAGGAGCAGCATCGAGGACATAAATATTTTATGCCACAGAACATTTGGCTGACAAGTTCACTGATCACCTGGTTAAGGACAGCAAACAAGGTCTGTAGACTATGCTACCACTTGGTGGTCATTGGAAACCAACAACAGTAGAGCAAAGCTGACTTTCCTCTGACCGAGAAGCTTCTGTCTGAAACTGAACTCGAGCTAAATGTAAGCATCACCTCCCTTTTTCCACTTCCCACCACCACAGTCTGACATGACTACGGGTAACCTCTGTTCCAGCAGAGATCCCAGGAATGTGACAAGGCTGGTTGCATATCATGATTGAAGGGCACTGGCAAAGTGCAGGCAGGAGAGTTTACAAACCTACCCAATATCTCATTTCATGTTTTATCGGTGCATTTGGTTCCTTCCTTGGAAAGATGTAATCTGCCCACAAGATAAAAAATTTCATGCTTGGGTGTGATCTTATAAAAGAGCAGAGCACTTCTTTTTAAGTAATTGGTGGGGATATTTAATCAGTCTTTAACAAGTCATGAATCCATGAAATTATAATTGTCTGTGCATGTGTTCATGTGTGCTCGTAAACATGCTAGACAGACACTGAGGACAATTTTTACCGTAAGATGTGTCATCTGCAAAGTACTTGCTACAGGATGTGAACTAGACTGGATATTTGTTTTCTTAAGAGTACATCTTACTAGAAATAGTTCTAATGAATGAAGTTTTTTATGTTTTTTAAATTAAAAAAATAAGGCAAACCAACAAATACAAAACAAACAAACCAACCTAAAAAAATACACACAAAAATCCCCACAACATACACCAAAAAATTTCACACACACAAAACCCACACACACCCCAAAAAATCTAAACATACAAACAAACAAAACAACCACCAAACAGTAGGTTCCATTTCTCCAAGTCTGGGCAATGTCGAAGATTTGAAGGAAGCTGCTGCCCCCTTCTGACACTAAATACAAGTGCAAATACTTAGCACTAAAAAGCTTAGGATTCTGATCACAAATTACCATTACTAAGTAATAGAAAAGTTTTCATTTTGAAAATAGCATTAAACTAAGACAGCTCAAAATGCACTTGCCTATTTAAGCAAATCACTCAGGACAACCACGTTAACTTACTCTAATACACAGCGGTCTTGCTAATATAGTAAAAGTGCCTATGACCTTCATTGTAACATAAAATCAGTTTCAAAGTTATTAATAAGTGACCTGGATTTAGAATAGTCAAGTTAAGAGCAAAACAGATCTCAGACCTGAAAAATTTCTGCTAGTGCCCCGAATTCTCTTATGCCATCCCACATCTGTCATAACTTCGCAGAATACCTGAACTGTCACACTGGACAAAAAAGATCAAATAAACAGGAAACTGTGCAGCAACGCTCACTTGACAGCCACACGAAATCCCCGTTTATCACATATAAAAAGTCCATTCCTCTGTTCCAAGCCCGAAGCTGCCAAAGCTCATCAGCTTGAGGTGTGTACCTACTGAAGGGTTTAAGTCGTAGCGCCTATCGGGAATCCTTTCCCACAGAAGGATAAACAACCACATAAATTACAAATTAAACCAAGAGGAATTGGTGCCTTTGTGCACTTAACCCAAAAGCTCTGATCCTATACAAGGATCAGCATGGGCAACCCACAGCACCTTTCTTCCCCTGCCTTTAGCCGAGGAAGGGTCAAGAGCAGCAAACTCACCGCAGGTTGTTCCAACAGGGGGTAAACTGTGACATCCATCCCTCTTCTGGGCAGAAGGAAAAGCGTTCAGGGCAAGGATGTTTCCAGCAGTGTGAGCCCAGTGGACCAAATACATAATTACTCTAGTTCAGCAGCGTGACTACTAATGCTTCCATTGCCCTAAAGAAATTGATAAACAGAAACACTTGGACAATAGCAAATAAAATGATCATCAGAAAAAAACATTTCCATGTTAATCTGGTTTATTCCATTTTACAGATGTAATATTTGTGCAGATACTTAGACACTTAATAGAAAAATTAAGATTTCATCAACAGGACTTACGGAGATTTACAAATATATTCATTAACAATTTGAAGGCTTGCAACTTAATAGAAAAGTTACCAGATGTCTCCCAAGCACCCCTGACTGCCAGCACTATGGGCAACCAAAACACATCTCTGAATGCCTGTACTTTCGCTTCGTTTGTTTTTACGTTTTCCAAACCTCCTGTTTGAGACCCAGCCCTTGAGAACCAGGCAGCAGAGCCAGCATCTGATGGAGGGGGAGCTGGGGAGACGGCTCTGGCTGCAGTTGAGAAGAGCAGCGCTTTTGCATTTCAGAAAGGAAATTTGAAGAAACACAGAGTGCTGAAAACTTAATGAGGGAAACGTGATCATTATGTCCAGTAGAAAGTTACAAAGAAAAAACAGCACCATTTTAAACAGTTTTCCTGGATTATTTTTTACTGATTAATGCATTTCTGACATACCTCTCATGGGGGACTGGAAGGGCATCCTCCTGCAGAGCCTTCAAAACCCTGGCAGCTCCACCGCTTCCCCTCGGTATAGCTGGGAGAAACAAGTCTCCACACACTAGGCAGAAGGCTGACAAAGAGACACTGAATAACTTTGACATCCAATTGAATTAAACACTTGTAAAGCATGTGGAAAATTTACCCAAGTGACTGAAGTTTTCCCTTAAAAAGGGAAAGCCCTCAAAAAATATCGTTGGGTCTTATTCAGCCATTTGGCCCAGAAGCCCTGTTTGTGTCTGCTGTGGGCGGCAGGAGCAGATACCAAAGTACGTCCGTGGCAAGGCTACTCTTAAACACATGGAGCAACAACTGCCCTGTTAAAAAAAAAAAAAAAAAAAAAGGTATTTTTCTTTCGAACCCAGCACATTTGCCACTTCTAAACTCCTGGATTCCCCTCCAACTGTGAAACTTCTACAGTTTTGCAAGAATCAGAAATCAAGTTGTATCAGAAACAACAGTCTCTGGACAAAAGGCAAGCTTGAAATATTTTAGGTAATTTTCTGTTCAGGCTATTGAGCTGATGTTTTAACCAGCAAAAACAGGCATGTCAGGACATGTTCCTCTTCTGTTCTGTCATGTGTGAATCTCTGGAAAAAAAAAATGCAGGGAGCTATTCAGCAACCTGTGGTCACTGGGAGCAGCCTCTGAGGTCCTTCAGTTGGGCACTGGGACACCAAGAGGTTTTGAGTGATCTTCCTTGACTTCAGCTGACATAAAGAATTTTTTTTTCCTCCTCTTTCCATCCATCTTCATTCAGGGCTGCCTCCAATCCTCTGCTTGTTTTATGACAGCTCAAGTAAGTGTAAGTTTTCTCTCCTTTCCCTCTTCCATCTGTTGAAGCCACCCATATCTAAACCCTCCTAAAGATTTCATAGAGCTAAAAAATAAACACTCGCAGTTCTAGCCCTCACTAATTGTATGTTATCCATCTTTTCACCCAACATGACTCAGCCTTCCCTCTTGAGAGAGTTCCTACCCTCACAGTCTTCTACTCTCTACTTACACATCCTCAATAAATCCTGAAGCACAACCATAATTATACTACTACCACAGCTACCACATCATTACCTTTCATTTGAGCTCTCTGTTCATCCAGATGAACTTGGTGCTTTCAGGCAAGACAACCACTCAAGCATAGGCAAGAGATTTTTTAATATAATTTAAAACACAATCCAGACACTTAATCTGAACCAAGAGATTTTAATATCAGGACTAAAAATGTAGCTTGAAGATAAGCGTTCTGTAACTTCAGTGGAACAATAAAAACATACTTATTATTCCCAATGCATAGGAAAAAAAAAAAAAAAAAAAGGAAAAAGGGTAAATCGTAGTTTCCATAATTTCACCCAAATGACTTAATCCTTTGACAGATTTGGGTCTTTATAGCTCTTCTTAGCCCAAGGCTTCAGAATATTTATGGTGTTATTATACAACCAGACACTGGAAATATTTCCTTTTTTTTTCTTTTATTGAAAAACATTGAGCGGAATGTGCATCTCAGATGATGAAATTTGAGACGTCCTATAAATATATATTTTTTAAAATGTACTTGGCTATTAACCATTGCTGGCCAAGACTGGATTAGTGTCAAATCTCATGTTACGTAGTTTTGGTTTTACTCATGTGAGCTTTTTGACCAGGTGTGGACTACATGCTTAACAGGAAAAGATCGCACACAGGGTTAGATGTTCGTATTTTATACAAAAAAAAACAGAAGGAAATTAAATAACAGTCTGAATTAGGTGAAGAAATCACTGCAATGCAGAAGAGTATATTTATTTACAGGCTAATAAAAATATATTACATTCAGCTTAACTAGATGTATACATTTGTTCCAAAATGTTCCATCTGCTACAGAAATGAGATTAATCTATGATGTAATGATGTTTGGACAGATAATTTTGTTTGATACAACTGTGGATTAACATATATTGAGACAGACACAAACCCTCTTCACTGCCAAGAATACACTTCTACAAAGGAAATACTACATACAGACTTTGATCAAATTTATTGCCATAAAGCACTTTTCTTAACCTACATGCTCTTAATTAACATTGGTCCCAGACGCCAACAAACACTGTCCACCTTTAGCTTAAAATAAAATTGTCTCACTGAAGATTTTTTTAATAGGCAAGGAATTATCTACTAAAAAAACCTGCAAAATTCTCTTTAGAATATTGTTTTATTTTTTGAGTAAAAATATATATACACACAAGTAAACCGTTTTACACTTTAAAAAATAAAAATGAAGTCTGAATACTGACTTTCCTCAGAAATTCTTCCAAGTCTAATTCGTTCAACCTCTGGGAATCAGCAGGACTGAGTCTTCCAGTTACTGACAAAAGGGAGAACACACATTTGTCTACTGAATCTGGAAATCCCAACTTGCAAAACTTTTCTCAGCTTAAATAGTATTCTCTAAGCATCTCAGTATGACTACAGTAAACCAGTATGTTACATCACCTGGTACAAAGCATGGAGTACATGGAGACGGCCTGTAGTGTCTGAGCAAAATCCTCCCGTTCAGGGCTTTCTCACCAAAGATTATAAAAACTGCAGTGAGGAAATCTGGTGATAATTTACTGCTACCTAATTTGTCTACTCCTAGCCATTTTCCTCAGCGATTGTTCTTTCTGTTGATCTCATATATAGGTTAAAAATAGACAAGGTAAGAGCACAGAAAGTGTCCAGCAACTTCCAGAAGATGAAGAAAAGAGCACAGCATCATAAGAAACTGGCAAACAAGAAATGTTAGGAAAGTAACTCTAGAAACACTCTCCCACTTCAGGCTAAAATTGATCAAAAGCATGAAGTGGAAAATAAGGTATGCCAAGAAGTAAGGAAGAACAAATAAATTAAAAATTTCACCTTTCCCTCAAATAAAGGGAAACTGTACAGGCAAATTTAATGCCTTTTTAAAAAGTTCCTAGTGTAGTTAGACGAGCCTCATTTTGTACAACTGCAGCAAGATTTCACACAGCAATGATTTTCCAAGACAAGAAGATCACTACTTGACTTTGAAGTGCCCTCTCTGACAGAGAGGACGCTGAGCGCCCAGGCCACAGTTTCAGAGTGCGTTCTGCTTGGGTCACTGCGGGAAAAACACAAATCTAGATGCAAAGTTATGGCAGTGGATTTGTCTGCTAACATGCAGCCAGCATGTCCTCAAGTTTCTGAAGCTTCAGAAAAAGAAACATGCCTGGGGACCTGTTTCTTCTTCACACAGTTTTATTTTTAAGTACTAGTTTCTGTTTGGTGAAAACTGTACAGCTTTGACTACTTTAAAACCCTTCAACAGTATGCTGTATGACAAGGACCATTATAAAAAAATGAACCAAATAATGTTATTCCACTAAGTGGAACTCATGCACGCACGCACACAAAACAATCATGTAAATAGCAAAGTTAAGGGATTTATAAATAGCAAAATCTTTGAATAAAGTATATACATTTTTAGGCTTTTTCTATAAACATATATATATAGTGCTCCTAAGAGAGACAAGTAACTGTGTTCTACCTCATAATTTAGAACGTAAGATTGGTTGATGTTACTCTAAAGGCCTTTGAGGTTTTTTCTTCTGTATGTACATCCCACACAGTAACACTTGCAAAGATGGCTTTTCACATTAGTTCCTCTCTCAATGTATAATCTTTTCACATCACAGTTTAACAGCCTGCAGAGCAGTCAACAGGGAAGCCGGCATTGCATGCTGAAATAATAAATGTGATTACAGTGTAGAGTTTGCACATGGAGAGTGCTGCACTTCACCAAAAGATCTACAAACGGAGTAGAGGAACTGGCCAAGAAACCATCCTCAACATTCCCATTTGCAGACACGCTGTGGGCCTTTAGATGTACACCAATTAAAAGCTAGTTTAAGATACACTGCTGTTACAAAGGGAGTAATGTTTTCTTTCAACAGTAAGACTGTTAATAGGTTAATACAACTGCCGTAACATAACACAGATAGGGCCTGACACCGTATGATTCTGCGCACCTCCTGCCAAGTACTGTGCACTCAACTTTCACTTTTTTAAAGATTATTTTAATGTGAAATGAATATTTTCAGTACCCATCAAAAGCACTCAGCATTTTATAAGGTCAAGCTAATGATGACCAACTCAAACCACTCTATTAGCAGTAACCAGAACCACTCAAGATGGAACGCTAAATTGATGATGCTCAGAAAAAAACCAACACATCAAAAAACAAAAAACCTAAGGGCCCACATAATTGTGAGTGTTTTCTAAAACTAATTTTGCTTTTAAACCCCCATAATACTTTGTGGAGCGAGTTTCAAATGGAACAATTGGCAGTGAAGTCATTAAAACAATACCAAAAATCTCATTCATAAAATTATCATGGGCTGAAGGATCACGATTAGCAATTACTCCACTGTCCCATTTGGGTTTTGATGGTCTTTGCTCAAATAAAAGCTCTGTTTTTTCCTATTCTGAGAACAAAAATGTGTTCTTTTAAAAGTTGCTGTTCGAAAATCCCAAGCATGAAACTTATGGATGCAATGGTACAATTCCGCCTCTGTCCTTCCAGAGCTAAAGTTTGTTTCACACCAAACTGAACATCAGTTGCCCCTTTAAAACATCAAAGGGTCAAAATGAAGCTGACCACATCATCTTCTGCTTCCCTGGGGACATCAATGAGACTAAAAGTTGAATGTATTGAGGTTACCCTTTTTAGAAATCCCATGCTTTGGTGCTTATTATTAAAAGAAAATTCATTTCACATGCCATGTGTTAGATAACTACTGTGTGTCACGCAAAGACAGTTTTCCACATTTAGAATTGCTCACAACGAAGCCCTGAGGTAACCGCCTTTTTTCCAGGCAACGGTAATACAGTTCCCTTTGACATTTAATCATCCTTTTACAACCTACACTAGTATACGCAACTTGGAGCAGTCAATATTGATTATCAGTTGTTCCCAAAGATGGGATTTGTCCAGTTGATTTTTTTGTTTGTTTCTTTTTAGGATAAAGACTCAGCAGAACGGGCTAATTTGGGCGCAGTGTCTTCTAAAGGAGCTTCAACTGAATTTCCCAGGTCTCCATTTTCATGTCCATCAATACTTGGTTTCTTATCAAACACTGCAAGTTAAAAAGAAATTTTGTTTAGGGAAGAGAAGCAACTTTGGGAAGGACAGATCAGTGAGCCTTATTTCAGAAACTGGAGAGTTTGCCGACATGACTACTAAAATAAGAGTTAATAGGCTTTTTGTAGAACACAGTATGACAGGAAACCAGCAACTGTTTCTATACCTCTCGTCTAAAAAATGTCATGTGAAGACTTCAACAACATAAAGTATTAACAGGAATTATCTACTTCTAGACCAGAGTCAGAAAAATAAAAAAATAAAATGGAATTTCAACCTTTGGGAAAAGGTGATCATGAAAAAACCCCACATTCAATTAATTCAGTTGTATCTAAGTAAACCAGGCCAGTAAGTGAGAGACCAACCAGAAGAGCTGACAGCCTACTAGTGGTTAATTGAATTAACAGTAGGTTAATTTTACAATGAATATAAAACCAGCATTTTCCAGAGATTTGTTTGCATTTTGAGACTCCGGAATTAAAACTGATGTTAATGCATTTTAGAAGATTTACCTTGTGAGGGTTTGACATCCACATTTCCATCTTTCCTATTAGAACTCGAATTTGCACCTTCTTCCAATTCATCAAGATATAAACGATAACGGTGTCCACTCTCATCCTCATATTCTACATTTTCATCATCCGAATCAACTTCTGGAGCAACATACACTACTTCAAATTCAATCTCACCTCTCTAAAATGCAACAAAAATTGCAAATTTACTTACTACTGCACAGCAACGTAATAGGATTACAAAGATGAGCTAGGTTACTGAAACAAATACATTTTACTGTGGTAAACACATTAACAGTTGTGTTTAATATTTCGGATATGTATCTGAATTAAGTTTTTACTGAGTAAAGAAGTACAGCTTTATAGCTAAGATTCACCAAAGTTACTTGAATTTCTTCGTTATGTACCAATGCATTTAAAACAGTGACTTATAATGAGTAAGTTTTCGATAAATTAAGTGCACCTGCTAACTGTCTGAAAACGGGAAGCAAGGCAGGAAGATTCTAGAGCACAAAGTATATGGGAACCATTGTCTGGCTGGAGTTGTCCAGTCATAAAAGAATAAAATGCATGTCACTAAATAATTATTTCTGTGGGGCAATATAACAAGCTGATTTCCATCAGCCTTACTGAAGAATCACTAGCCAATACATGGGTTTAAATGAATCAGTACAGACCCAGCATTTTTCTCCTTAAATTGCAAGACATAAGAGGATTAAGTGTAAGGCGATACAGCTTCAGGAATCACTGTAGCTTAGCATAACACCGTGCTTCACAGAAGACATTAAAATTCAAGGTAATTCAACAGGCAGAATACAGGAAACACCTAAATATGCCTCCGGGTAACAGGTCACAACTGACCTGTTGGGAAAGAATAGTTACAGCTTCTTTATGTTTTGCATCTCTTAGATTAACTCCATTTACTGCCAGAATAGCATCACCAACATGCAGTCCTCCACATCGATCAGCAGGTTGACCAGGATGGATTTCAGAGATCAGTATCGGAACACCATGCTCCTTCCCACCCTACAAAAAAGAAACTAGATTTTAATTAACTGAGATGTCCATTACCATAAAATCAACGTTCTGGTAGTTGCTCGTAAAGTGCTTATTCCAACTTTTATTACAGAAAATTAGAAAGCATGCTTCAGACAAAAAGAATGCTTAAGAACTAAGCATGAGATGAGATGCTTCCCTTAATTCTCCTCCCAACAAAAGAACAGACGATTTCTAAATATATACTCAAAAAGTCACCGGAGACAATTCTGAATAATAAAAGAAGTATAAAATCGTATACAAGGTGATGAGACAAAATAAAAACCTCATTAAAAAAGCACATCAGGCACCATATTGACTTGCAAGAAACAATATGCATAATTAGAATAACAGTATAATAACTGGAATTTTCAAAATTACTTGTACAAAGTTAATACAGCTTTACTTAGGTGTGTGATGTCAATACTGAAACTTTACAAAAAAAGGTAACAATCACAATGGCTAACCTTTGGAAGTTAGTTCTCAGATTGTTCCTGCTCTTCAACAGACTTATCACACCTGAAATTCACCACTGGCTAATCTGCTGAAGTGTCTACACCCTAAACCTAAGTTGACATCAGAAGTTTTACATGAAGTAGCAGTTACCTATTTCCTAATCTATCAAAATGAGTCTTCAAGTTCTATGACCATAGCTATGGATTTGTATATGCGTTTTTCTCATGTTCTAACAATACATTCACTGATCTACATATTTTACAGAAGTAGAAATTTAAATTGCTTCTTCTGAGTCATGGAAAATAAAGGCAAGTATTTACTGTGATTGAAATTCCTAGTCCTTCATGGTCTTCTTTAACTAGCAAAACTTTTCTGATTGGACCAACACCTTGACTCTTCTTTAAGGCATCAGGATCCTAGTTTGATAAAAAACAAACATAGCATAAATATAAATGTGTGAACCAAAATATAATGCATTTCTGTTTTTTTTTTTTTTTTTTTTTTTAATTATATACAGACAGTATCCAGCAACAGGCTAGTTCCAGGCAGGACAAACTTACAGTTCCTCTTTATAGACAGGGTATGAAATCAGAAAAGATTCTTCACTATGCACTCCTGACGAGAATAATTATTTCAATTATTTCAGTGCTGAGTGATGTACAACACAGAACTTAACTTCAGCAGAAGGAAATCAGCCACGTATTAAAAACATAAAAGGACTACAGAAGAAATGCTGATCACTGCTGAAAAGTTTTATGACATAGACTGCAACTTAAAACTAGTCAAGTTATAGAAGATGACGTAATACAGTCCCAAGGAAGAGGCTGCTTGCTCAAGTTTATTTTTATTATAATAAAAACAAACCATACCAAAAGCCGTTCAACTCAAAACTAAAAGAGAGACTAAATAAATCAGGGTATTTATTTTGCCTTTGTTAAGTTGCTGTTGCCATTGTGCATACCCTTAAAATCACACACACTTGTCCACCAAAAGTTTATACGCAATGAGGAACATAATCAGTAAGATCTATCTGACCAACTAAGGTATTGAGAACAGATCAAAGTAAAGCACTTTCCTGAAAATGTTTGGCTTTAGGCACTGAACACTGGGGTGATTAACTGGTCATGTGTAGAGCTGGGTGAGTCTAGAAAGACTACTCACAGTGAAATGCTTTTTACAGGTTCTATTTTTAGAAGTACCTTTTGGAAGAAAAAAAAAAATCTTTTACAGAGTGTCATAGAATCATACTATGACAGAATGGTTCGTGTTGGAAGGGACCTTAAAGATCACGTAGTTCCAACCCCTGCCATGGGCAGGGACACACACAAGACCAGGTTGCTCAAAGCCCCATCCAACCTGGCCTTGAACACTTCCAGGGATGGGGCACCCACAGCTTCTCTGGGCAGCCTGTTCCAGAGCCTCAACACCCACATGATAAAAAAGCAGAAAAAGTCTTCTTATGTCTCATCTAAATCTACCCTCTCTGAGTTTAAAGCCATTACTCCTTGTCCTATCACTGCATGCCCTTGTAAAAAGTCCCCCTCCAGCTTTCTTGTAGATCTCCTTTGGGTACTGGTATCAATTTATCTGGCCTTTAAAAAATTTTTAAAAATTACTTTTGGTTCCATCAAATCCTCAAAATGTTGTTCTTGGTTTTTGTAAATAAGTTGGCTCCACATTTTGAAACCTAGGTAACAGAATTAGGCTGTTAAATTCGTATTTATACACACACGTAGCAGAGGTTCAGTTTTCAAAAGGACTGAGCTTTCCTAGGTAAGTCAAAGGAATTGTATCATCTTTCATGGTCATTTATGGGGACATGCTATTCAGCATGGAACTGTCCTTCAGCATACAAAATAATTCTATATTTAGAAGTGACATTTGAAAGAACTCAATATTGAAGTGAAAGCAATTACAAGAATGAAGAAATAACTCTATTTTCCATAAATGCTGGAAATTATGTAAGAACGGATCATCTTTTCAACTTACATGGCCTGGTGGTGCTTGCATTGGTCGTTTTAGATCATTCCGACCTCGACAAGCTCTAATAACCGTTTTGTGACGGTGAAGGTGTATTTCTGCTTCAAGTTGATTCCAGAGCTTGTCATGAGCAGGTCCCTTCATATCTCGGCCTAGCAGCTGAATTTGCTGGACCCTGCATAATAACAAAGACAGTAAATTAACATGCTATATGACAACTGAAAAATCAAGGCATTGTACAACTCCTACACTTCATGTGGCTACAGCACAGTCATGCAGCAACTAGTGCAAGTGCAATAACTGTGGGGATTTTTTGTTTCTTCCTTTTGTTCAACTAACTGCAAATTAGAGACTTTTTCTACTTAGTCTTCTCTTTATACCTGCCTCTGGGGATGCAAAGGAAGAAAACAACAACAGAAAACATTTCATGCTAAGGGACACAGACTGAGTTTACATACCTTCCAGCTAGTTCCTTATCTAAATACTTGGCTGCCAATCTTGCTCCATAAACCTCAGCCTGAAGCACAGCTATGTGTCGGCGAAGAGCTTCATTTTCCTTCCTCAGCAACTTCACCTCAGCTTCCAGCTGAGCTTCTTTCACTTTTTCTTTCTTGTTAGCTTCAAGTTCTCTCTCCTTAACAAAAAAAAAAAAGAAAAGTTGTAAGCTTTTATCAAAGTTAATAATGAAAGAGCACTTACTGTTTCTGCACATATAATGTGAAAGTAAATTTCATGTCTATAGAACATGCACGCAGGAAAAAAATGAAAGCAGGGACTCTGGCACTGCAGGTAGTGGTTTGCATACTTCCCTCTGGGGAGAGGAGGCCTTAAGTTCAACTTTGTGCTCCTGACATGACTTTTATCCAGCTTACAACTCCTTAGCACAAAATGCATATAGTGGTTTGAAGTTCAAAGACTGAAACTGGCAATAGTGCTTCTCCCTGTCACACATAGGTGGCAAAACTTACGTAGCCTGAATATTGTTCTTACTTTTTCCTGTGTTCAAACAGAAGATTCATACAATGAAAGAGAGATTATTTTAGAAGTGAAAAATCACTAAATATTTCAACTTAATAATATCCTTTAACTATTTTAATACCATTTTTAATAAGACCAGATGTCAAGGAAATATCCTTTAAGTCTGTATATCCTTAAAAAGACAATTATTTTCTTGTAAACAACCAAGAAATATCCAGCCAGGGACATTTCAAAATCAGACTCTAAAGACTACAAAAATGAAGCCAGCAATTCTATGCATTAAGATGTTTATTCTGACAAAACTCAGAGAAGTCAGTGCAAAATAGTTTTGTTTTAAAAAAAACAAAAATAAACCAACAAATAAACAAAAAAAACCCCACAACGCCACTCTGAGGAATGTACCTTCCTTTTTTTTCCCCTCCCCCATGCCATGAAAATGTTATGGAAATACTAATTACTTCCATAGCAGTCCATCCCAAATGTATAAAAAATGCATAGTCATTACCTTTTCTAATACCCAGAGCAGTGGAGTCAAAGAAATTAGTATACTCAACTCAGACTGCTATTCTACAAAATCTACTTTAAGACGAGCACATTTGATTGCTTGTACATTTTATATCTCTTTCATATCCCTTTTACAAAGTGTGGGGGGAAAAACACCACAAACCAGAAAAATAGTAGAGGCACAGGATGTATTACTATTGTCTTTTTGGAATGTCTGTTAACTGAAATAACAATGAAAACTAAGTTCACCATAACATGTTCTTGAAGCATACCTTAGAAGTGTTCTTTGTACTTGTACCAATTACATTATTGAACAAATAAAACCAGGAGGTGCTACTAAAGCAGCAATAGGACAGAAACAAAATTTTACAGAACTGGCAAGACAAATCTGTTATCAAATTGTGAATATGCTTATTCACTATTCCAAGCCTGGATATAAAACAATGAATATGGCTGATATTACCACATTTGAGATATTGAGCAAGGTAGGTCCTTCCAAAGAGAGGTATTTTCACAATAGGTACATGTAGGCTTTTACAGCCATTTGCCAGAAAGACAACTCTGAATTTGAGGGACTCTACTATCTCCCTCATCTGTTAAGTATTTTATTACATTAGATGAATAGCATACATTACATATATGTACATGTTGGCCAAGAATTGCCTAGCACACTGCTCAGGAGGAATGGCACAAAGATTGCTTGAGATCTCTGCCATTTAACTTCCTGTAATTCCCGTATTGATGCAGTTTCAGAGCAGGTTTGACTCCCCACGTGTGTTAGAAAACCTTTCACACAAAGCCACTTCTGGTCTCTGGCCTTTGAGTTGGGCACCGTCTTGTGAGATGACTCTTCAACAAACCTCTTTCTGAACTGCAGGATCACTCCTAAGCCAAGACTTTTGACCTATCTAATTTGAAGAACAGGGATTTCTAAAATTATACTAGTTCTCTCTATTAGGATGGTCTTGAGCTATTGTAATTCACATCTGCCAGTAGCCAAAGGGCAATTACGAAAATTCAAGAGTGTCAACACGCTGTGTTGCCTCTGCCATGCACTTCGGCTGCCAGAAAGGCGACAGTTCAGACATAACACTTGTTTTACAGTAGCTATGAGTCCGTATACAGGCACAGTGTTCCTGTACCTTAGAGCTTATGTTAGCTATATACATATTGCCAATGTTGCATCAAGGTGCTCTAAATAGCATAGGCCCACTGTTTGCATATGTACTCTTAGAACATCTTTTGCTTGACAAATATAAAAGGCAAAGACCACAATTTAAGGCAGACATACAAAGGTACATTATTCACACCCAACATTCCATTTTCTTCCTCGCTGGATATTTTTATTATTTATTTACTGAATAAAAAGCCATAAACTAAAAATTCGTATCTTTGCCAATAATTTGTTAGAATGTACCAGTCCTAGAAGAAAGTTTGAGAGATGTATGAGCTCTTTGTTGTATATGAAGTACACCTTGGGAGAAGAATTCCAACCTCATCCAGAACAGTGAATTGCTCAAGTGACCCAAGATATTTGCTTACGCTAGCAAAAGCCATATGGCACACTTTATTGTACTTACACAAAGCAGCCAGCTTAAACACTCTTACCAAGACTAAAATTTTCCATTTATTTTCTCCGAATTTGATTAATCTTTTAAATTAAATGGAAAGTCAAATGTTTTATCTCCAAGTGGAATCACTTTTAGTCATGCATTTTAAACGTTATATCTAAAACATGAGGAACAATGTAATCCCATAGAATTTTTTTTTCCTATTTTCTCCACGACTATGACTATTACTTTGTGACTGAGGTGAAAACTGCATCCAGAAGACAATCTTAACACTACTTCGGACTGTCTCAAATCAATCACCATGAAGAAAAATCAAAGGTTTGCAATACAGAATATCTGAAGATGTACTGAAAGAACACATCTTTTTTGATCAATGGTCACGAGATGTGCTAAGTCTCCAAAATTCTCTTGAAAAATTGAGGAAGTTACAGAACTGTTTCATGTTTTCTAGTGTTCATAGTATTGTACACATTCTGCAAAACGGAACAAACTATATTTTCTGTTGGTAATATAAAAAACCCCACCAAACCAAAAATGCAACTGCAACGTTGAACATCAAAGCTTACAGTTACCAGCTATCCTGTGGCTTTTCAAAGAACAAATACTGAGTAACGATCATGAGGCATATAACACAATAAAAGTAGAAAAGCTGTTTGAAAACCTTTCAAGTCTATCAGCATGAAAGACTGAAAGACAAAAGTTAACTTTGCATCACTTTTTCTTCTTACCTATGTATTACTGAGTTCATATGCTTTTACTATTGAGTTTATATGCTTTGGGCTGTTATACAAGCCAGTAAATCATATCAAATAATGTCCATTAAGAGAATGGAAAATAGGGAAAACAAGGAAAAGTTGACAGGATTTTTTTAAAAACACAATAAATAAAATACTTCATATCACATTGATAGATGTGTATGGTGCTTATGCTTTAGAAATTGTGTAACACCTTAAAAATTTTTGAGATACTGCCAGAACAATCTTTCGGAATGTCACTTACTAGATATAACCTCAAATTAGCTGTAACAATAATAAATAAAACACACACAGACTTATGAAAGAGGGCACCAAAACTAGAAAAGGAAAACTAAAATGCAAAGAAAATTCTTTACATGGCATCTTGCCAGTTGACAGGAAGAAGTCAGATCTGTTTTGCCAGTTTCTGAGACCAACATATAGAAGCTGTTGCAAAAAAAAGTAAAAAAGAAAAAATCAAAAGCACTGCTTAAACATAAAAAAGGCAATCAGCATACTTACCATTTCATCCACAGAAAGGACAGACTTAAGACAGAAGAAAAGAGTTCCATAGTTAGAGAAATAGGCAATAGAAACTTCAAGAAAATGCAATAACATAAATGAGTTATTACAAAAGAAATTTACCAGCAGATTGTGTATTTCATTAGAAGGCACAAAGAGCAAGCATACTATTATAATTGTACTTAGCAGCCATTTTGGTATTTTGCAGTGAAAGTTATTAAAAATGTTACTAAAAAAATTAACCTTATTGTACTATTGAAAATAATGCTTTATCCTAAAATACCAAGAATCTCTATAAAGAATAGCAAGATAACGTGAAATGCATGAAAGCAGTTTTGAAAGTATAATAGAAAATACATTCTGCAATACAACATCTGTTATACAGATAGATTTTTTTTTTCCCTTTCAGAAAGAATAACAAATTATGTATTATAAAAGGGGCATAAAGGACAGAGAGAAGTAGCAAAAAAAGATATATCAACTGCAAAACTCAAAAAAAAATCCACTAGGTAACTTTATACTCTTACAAAGGAGGAGTTATTGTGCCTGAACTAAGCAGATACATCACTCCTAAAGAGGGAGGCAGCCTAAACTACATGATGTTATAAATTGCTTAGCAATTGGAGACATTTTAAAATGTCTTAAGTTCACCACTATGTACAATTTTACAGTTTGCAGAATATACATTTATGCCGAGTCTATGTACAAAAGAGTGGTGGTTGTTACCAAAGCAAACAGGAAGTTAACTTGGACAGAATTTTATTTCCCCTTCACATATCCTGTTGCCGCAGTCCCTCTTTGCCCTCAGAGGCTTTCTGACTGCCAGATCAGCACCACAGTTTTCATCTGCCTAAAACTCAGACTTCCCATTTTATTGTCTTTTAAGCAGCTTCAGTTTTGCTTGTTCAAGCTGCCCACACTTTATAGCTTTCTGTATCTAGAACAGTTTAAAAGTGAGTTTCTGTCCATTAGAACTATGATATCCCTAAAAGCAGATTAAAGCAAATGCAAAAGATTAGCCCTCATGTTTATAAAAAGGGAGGAACTAAATGGAATTAAGGAAAGAATGTCACTCTAGACTGTTAATAAATTCAACTTCAACACAGATAAAATTGGAAATAATGCAAGTAAAGCATATTTATGGTCACCTGTGGGAAAAAAGACTGCTGTCAATAGCATGGAGACTTAGCATATCTTTAGAAATTGCTTATAACAAGGTAAGGAGAAACAAAAAGGTTAAAAGCATTACTCTTTATGTCACTCAGAAGTTAAGCCTCACTAATAAAATTTAGAGACTGAAATCACTCACAGTGATGTGTTGACTTAAAAAAATTACTACATATAAATCTGCAGCCTAACACAACATGGTGGTGATATTTAACTAATACTTATTTACAAAGCCATAAAAATTGTTAACAGCTCTAAAGAAACTTCGCCATGCTTAAGCTATAATTCAATACAGAATAAATTACATGCAGACAATCCACAAAACTTTACTCTTATACTGAATAAGCAAGTATGCAGATCAAGAAACATAGCTCTAATTGAATTACAGCTTTTGGATCTGAAACAGGAAGAATTCAGGTTACTCCTGGTATTCAGCGATTAGCCTAGATAGCCTTTAAGCCTCATAGTCTATTACTGTGGTTTATTATACATTAATTAATGGGACAAAATAGCACAGGAGACTAATCTAATGTTCCACGTTAGCACTAGGTATTTGGAACCAATCTGTAAAGCGATTTGAAAAACAGCCAGAGAGCTAGACTTTGATTATTGCCAACACTTACAAATCACAATCTATACAACATTATTTTTCTAACTTAAAAAGTACCAGTATTAAAGCCTGAATCTGTGCCATGGCTAGTAACGAGGTGGACTACACTCTGGTTATGAGTCAATGCCAGCTAACTGCACAGATTAATTATCGTTAACTTTGGTGGGCTTTGTAGAGGTCCAAGTTTCTAAAAAACATACCATACAAAGTTATCAGTGATTTATTGAATTATTTTATGACAATCTGCTGCATGTAGCAATGGATAGTACCATAGATGCATCTGCAGTGTTCTTAAAGAGAAAGAATGACAGAGAGAGGACTGTGATGCCAACTACCCTCTCTCTGCACTGCAAAATAATTCCCTTCTTATTCTGATAAGAGTATAACTACAATAAAAACAATAGACTTACCTCACTCTAGGCTTTTTTAAGATTTGCTTGTATTTTTATACTGTAAGCTATTATCTTTTGCAACTTCTTTCTCCAGAAAAGCTTTATAAACCACCAATATTATTTTCTGATTTTACTCTTTAGAAACCATTATAAGTGGTTTATGTAAGAACAACTTCTTAAATTCCTATTCAGTACTCTGATGTTATTTATGTTAATTTTAATGGTTGCTAACAACCAATGGTAGAATGTTATTTAAAAAAGAAAATTTAACTCTCTCTAACATTTTTAATGTGAAAATTTGTAACCAGCTTACTAGCACCTTCCAAGGAAGAACTTCAACCAGTAGAGGGAAAAGTAAAACATAATCCTCCGTTCTGGCCTGCATACTCACCAGTTTTGCCTTAATAGCTCCAGAATCAACACTCTGGCCAGTTTTGGCATGTAGCTGAAGTTGAACGGCGTGGAGTTGCAAAAGCTGATCATGCACTTCCTTTTCCAATACTGCTTTCTCGGCCTGTGTTTCTGTCAGTTCAGACTTCAGATCAACTAACTGTGCCTGGAAGACATAATCCATCACAGTAATTAAAGCAATGATTAAATGAGCTCATCATAACTGTGATACACAGGCTCATTATTTGCTGGCACACATATGCTACACATGGTGTAATACAGATAAGAGTACAAGTTCCTCTGTAGTCCAACTTAAGCACCGGAACATTTTCACGCTCTTCTCCCCAACTGCCATCAAATTCATTCATCCACAGACCCAGCATTAAACAACTGTACTGCTCAAAGCAACAGTAGTTATTGTTTTCTCACGCAGACAACAATATCTGGTGCGGATATCCACTGCGAAACAGGGCACTGGCATGAAGCCTACAACAGGATTTCCAACCACAGCCAAGTAAACACAATTTAAAACTTATTGAATTATTTATCTTACTGAAAAAATATTGATCAAAGTAAAATTACAATTATTAATGCAATGCTGAAACCAAATAATAGAGTTTACAACTGGTCTATTGTTAACAGCTTAACTGAAATAAAATAAGGTGGGCAAATCGGAAGCCATGAATTAACATGCCCCTAAAATGTGCTTGTAGAAAACCATGAATAGTTATTAGCTCAAAAAAAAAAAAAAAAAAAAAAAGGGTTTTGAAACATTTAAAATACAGTTTAGTTGTAATGTTTATATCAGGAATAAAAGAACAAGTTCTAACATGTTTCCCAGATTACTTGTTATCCTCACATTCAAGTAGCATTTTCGAAGATAAACTACATTCATACAAGCTTTAAAACTACTATTTGCTCAAAAAATACAGAAGTTTATCTCAGTGGCATTTTAGGTAAATTCCCAGATTACATTTTTGCTTCCAAAAATTTGGAACTGAGAAGCAAAATGGAAAAGCCCCTAATTCTTCAGTAAAACCCTCTCCTATTAAAGCAGGGTATTTTTAGATATTTTAACATTATATTAGACTAACGTTCAAATTCACAATGAGTATCAAATTGCAAGCCAACACTCACTCCATTCAACTTCATAAATCACTGTCTTATGTCTGTATCAGTTAAAAAAAAAAAAAGAAGGATTTGACTGTCAGGGGGTGGTAGTGACTGGGTCTAACTTTAGGTACATAATTTAGATGGACAGCCTCCTTAAGCTTCCAGCATAATTATCAGGCATAAATAGGTCCTTCCAGAGGTGATTCAGCGCACCTAAATTAGAGTGCAATTTGATGAGATGGGACAAGCCAATCTCCAGCTTGCTGCGGCCTCAGAGAATGACCTCCCTTCCCGTCCCACGTCTCCAAGACGCGAGGGTGGGAGACACCCTGCCCAGGAACTCTGCTGATTCCAGACCAGGCTCCCCAGCACGGCACAGAATCACCTCTCTGCCTGCTTAGATGGAGCCTCGACAGACCAGGTGAGCATTTACTTTTTGTCCAGGAACAGGGCTGCAAGCATTTCCACCTTCTATCTCGTGGAGTGATGAAAAAACTTGAATAATTTGTAAAGTCTCGCAGAACTCTAAAGCAGAAATTGCCATCCACAGTGAGACAATATTTAAAATACTACAAATTCATATAATTTTAGAGAAATTAATTCCTCACAAACTTGTATTCTCCCCAGTAACCAGCCACTGCTAAAATCTCTCTGCTATGAATTATCTACCCTCAAACTAAAGCAAACACACACCTGAAAGTAGCAAAAAGGCATTGCCAGCTTAAGAGATGATGATATAGTACACAGCAGGCTACTGAGACCTTAATATTGAAGGCACAGTTTGACCCAGTCACAATTTCATATAATGTATAACATTACTACTGCATTATTATTAGTATTATTATATATAATGTATAGTGATATGACTTCTACTAAAAAAATCCCACTAATGTCCTCCTCCTTTCAAATAGGTACTAACAGCTCACACAGGAACTTTTAATTTTTTTTTTTAAATACATACACAAACACAAAACCACTCATCCACTCTAATTTGAAACCCTGGATAAGCAGACAGTGGACGAAAAGATAAAATACACCAATCGAACACGGTCCAGTCTCACCTGGTAGAGAATGGCATATAAGGGACAGAACAGAGTTCAGGGAGTGGGGAAGTTTATTTCCACATACAAAGCAGAGAGAATGATGGCTACCAGTTTTGTGACATGAATAATGCTCCAAAGGGATGACAAAAAGTCTGTCAAATTAATAATTTAAAAAAAAAAAAAAGGACAGTGCATATTGCATATGACCTAGGATTTAAATTTTTATCCTGTTGTTTTAATAGAGAGAGCAAGATGAGAAATGGTATGAGTGCACATCGTGGAAGTAATCTATTTACACATTACAAAAAGTCATAAACCTACCACAGGAGCAGATGCAAATGCAAGAGTCACACCAAAAAACAAACACAGTAAGCTGGTTCCAAATCTTATAATCTACTTCTATGAAGGCTGATAAATCTTTAAACTATTTCATAGAAGTTCAGCCTTTCTCAGTTTGGCCAGCTCCCTTAATTCTCCTTTATGTTACTCTTATTAGCACTGGTTTTTATCTACTCCCTCGCTCACGTTATAAAGGAATAATATAGAAAGACCACTGGAAATTCAATACCTCTACATTCAAAGATACTCAGTAAAAAACAGAGGGGGGGACAGAGACAGCAGATGAAATGACGAGCACAAACAACAACTATCGGTAAGGCCATTCCATCCAGGAGCATCATCCATAACAAAGAGGCAGGAGCACCCAGCCCCCTGAGTTGGAAGGCACAGTTAAAGAGCAGAATGAAGCCCAAATAATCCAAGGGGAAATGGTTAGCGACCTGCTACATCACCTAGACGTGCACAAGTCTATGGGGCCAGATGGGATCCACCTAAGGGTGCTGAGGGAGCTGGTGGAGGTGCTCACCAAGCCACTTTTCATCATTTATCAGGAGACCTGGCTAACCAGGGAGGCCCCGGTTGACTGGAAGCTGGCAAATGTGACACCCACATACAAGAATAAGCACAATGAGGGTAAATTAATGTTGCATAAGCAACTATATAAATCCTTTATTTGGTAGCTTTTTGGATGTACTCTCCAACAAGATCGTTGAAGGAAAGATGCAGGTCACCTGCAACTGCTCTTGAATTTGTGGAGAAGCCAGCTGGGACAGAAATCATGAACATCCGTGCACAAGAAACCATTGAACTTCATGGTTAGTAGAGCTTTGGAAGAGCCACCAAACAACAAATAGAGAAGAGAAACTTTGATTAGCAAACAATAAAGGGCAGAGGTTGAAGATAAGGTAGTGTGTTTACTTTCATAACACCCTTTGGCACCGACTTGCCAATTCAGCCAAAAGAGGAACTCTTCTGTATTTAGAGCAGTATACAACTGTGCAGATTAGCAGTTATCACACATCAGCAAGTTTCACACTCCAAGGTAACCCCTGAGCTTCTCTCTGCTAACTCCTTTGTGAATCTATGCCCCAGGCAACGCACGGTTGGTTAGTAGTAGGACCTGACTGTGGCTCATGGAATTATGATTTAATCATGAAAATGTACATCTAGCCCTAGAAAAATCGAGCAGAGAGGACACGAGAGAGATAGAATTTGCACAGCTCTTTTTTCCTTTTATTCTGACATGTCTTGACAAGGTCAATGCCTTTTGAGATATGCTCATTTGTCTCTGACCCACTGAAGTCTTGGATACTTTTCTCAGACCAAGGTCCATAACTGGAATTTGGTGCTAATGGCAATGGGAAATGCCTGGTCTGGGCCTTGCAATGGAAGCCAAAGGTTAATGAAATCAACTAGAACATAACCAAGTTTCTTCTTTATTAAAGGAAGTCAGATCTCGTTTCCATGCTCCACTTTCTCCACCCCTCTTGTCACGGAGAACAATCACCAACTTTTCCTGCACTGTTCTGAGAAATGCTTCAGTTCAACACTGGCTGCTGAGAACTGAGAGAAGTTACGTAAATGAGTCAGCATGGAAAAGACTAAGAGATAAAGAACAGCATTACTGACAGAATCCCTTATTTTTCTCAATTACCTTATTCAAGACTGTCATCCAATTTATCAATAATTGTTAATTTCTTTGTATTTACTGTCAGAATTACAATCCACATGCTGTCAACTATACAAGACACACTCATTGGTTTCTTAACTTTTTTCCTCCTCACTGTTCTGAATAAAAACACAAACCAACCTTTAAGACTGGTCTGACCTGTCTGAGGCTACGGGAAAAAAAGGTAATTCCATAAGTGTGGGTTTTTTTCTTCCACAAAGTACAAGTAAACATATGACAGTTCAGAAAGAGCTTCTGCTTCAGATTATCACATTAGTCTATAATCAAGCTACCCCTAAACTCTAAATTGGGTCAAATTAATCAAGTAGTAAAACTCGACATCTATCTTCCAAACAATCTAACACATGGATGATACCAAAAGAATAATTTTGAAAGGTTAAAGATTTACCCAATTTGGGGCATATCTTGCCATTTAACAGGTTATTCAGATCTCACAGAGATCTTATACCTATGAAAATTAAAACCAAATTTCAATTGAAATAACTCAAGAATTACTCCTCCCCCCCAGCCATGGGAGACGAAAGAAAATAAATCATGGTGTTAAGCAACAGGCAAATACTTATTCCGCAGAGCATTCAAAAATACTATTGCAAAAATAATGATAAAGAACAACCTCTAGGCAAAACAGTCCAGACATAACGTCCTTCTGTTTTTAATCAACAGTTCTTATTTCCTGTTCAAGCCATTATGATTTATAAAAGAGTTGTGTTTGTTATAAATGATCTTATGCTAAATATGTATTTTAAGATGACGATAAATGTCAGCTTAAATGCTAGGATTGATTGCATTTACAGTAATGGAGTTCTTAAAGTCTTAACTAGTGTTTTTCATTAGGAGCCTTAGAACAAAGTAATATCATTGAGTTGTCCTCCCTATATTTTGTATCATATAATTTTTTTCATATGATGGTCTGAACTCCCAGAAGAAATATTCATTCATCCATCTGTACATTTTTCATAGAAAAGTGAGCATTAGAATAACTACCCAAAAATCATTTATTTCTGTAAGATCTCAGGGCCATACTCAACCTAGGATAAGCTTATACATAGTAAAGAATAAAAACGTGAACCTTGCCCTGAACAACTTACAATGTAAATACACGAAAAAAATGAATAAATGTAACTTTAAAACAAAGTACAAATACAGAGGTATTTACGAACAGACCGGCACAACAGGAAGCAGACAGATGGCAGGCTAAAACCACAAGTTGCCATCTCTCATAACCATCGCTGCCTGAATGGGGCATTGGGAAATGGCAATATCGCAACCTCTGAGATCTAAGGCATCACGAGGAGCACACACAGACTGAGAAAACTTCAGAAAGTGGGATGACGGTGACTAACATACCATGTTGACAGGAAATAATCTGCCTCTCACTACTGGAAGTGAAACCAGTCGTAGCGGGGCTGGGGGAAAACACAGAGATGGCATCGTCAGATAAAATAATGGCAATGTTTTTAGCTTTGGGCAGAGCTTTTTCATTTTCTGAGCTACCATTCCAATAATTTCTGCAGTACAGACAAGAGTTTTATTCGACCTAATAGATATGAAAAAATATCTAAGACTTATCCATTGTCCAGACATGAAGACTCAAAATACAGCCAAGCTGAACTGGAAAGCCAGGTCATGGTCCTGAATAATCCTACAAGTCAGTGGCATTTTTCACTACACCAAATAAAAATGAGAGGAAGACCTGAATCACCTCAACATAAAAATGTAATTAATGCTTTTTGAGGCTTGTAAAATACAGTTTTCAGTATATCAATTTCTAGCTCAAAAAAAGACTAAGCATAATGGACATATTAGAAAACATGCAGATTTTTCAGCAAAGCAAAGCTAGATATATACAAAAATTTCCATTGTATTATCAGCCTCCAGTGGCTAAAAGTCATAAGGCAAGTGCTTAGCAAGTGCCTTCAAAGTAGCAAATATTCTTTAAAGATTTTTTTCATTCTCCTTTCATAGGTCTTTTGGGTACACCTAATTCATTCTCATACCAAACCTTCTAAACTCATAAAGGTCTGAAAACTGTCTTTTTAAAATGAAAGATTTTTTTTTTTTCCCACCATATAATCTCTAAAGGCCAGCAGCCAGGCCTTCAAGAAACATCAAACACAAGCAGACTAGCAATTTAAAAAAAAAAGACCACCACACACAACTGGTAACATTTCACCATTTCTATCTTAGTTTCCTAGTGTCATCGTTTTATCTGTATGTGTACGTTTCTCCCTATTTTGCCTTCTCTCCCTGCTGATTTGAATTGAATCCATTTTCAAGATTCAGAAAAATCCATTAGATGGGTTAAGGTGTGCATATGATTAAAGTTCCTACAATACCTAAGTTTTGCGCAAAACAGCTGCTAGTAGGAGTGACAGATGAGTGGCCTCACAGAAGGAAAAAAGAGGAAGAGTCAGACCTCAGCTAGTTTGTTTAATCCTTCCAGAGACAAGGGCAAACAGCCTGGTGGGTGGCTGGTTACCACACGTGCGGCTCTGAGCTGGAGACTCTGCTGCTGCCAGCTGACCAAACCTGCAGGTAGATGAAAAGGCGAAGGATGCTGTGGCGTGGGAACTTGCAGATCACCGGAGAGAACAGGGAGTGCCTGAATCAGAAGGTCTTAGTGACTTGAGAAAGTGCTCCACAAATCATTCCCCACAAATCAGTAGGAAGTGAGATTTCACGAGCTCCATTGATTCTGTTACCAATAAAACACCTCCTGTATATGTATTTTAAGAGCCATTTTACGAGAGGTGCTTATGCATCTTGCTGTGGGATTAAACCAAATTAATAGACAAAGTACAGGAGGCATTTTTACTTCTTTAGCACTGTATCTTCATGTAATTTATGCTAGACTCCAGAAAGTTACCAACATATGTGTTTATGTATTTAAACAGTCACTCCTGACCAGGACTATCAATCTTCCAATTTAAAGGCTGAAGTATCTACGATCATGAAACAGAAAAGAGCACACTACAACACTGCAATTACGCTGTAGCATCTGCCCCAGTATATGCACAACAAAAAGCAACGTAAACATCAATATACAACACTAGAATATTTGCTTAACATTACATTTTAGGGGCATTTTTTTAAAGACAGAAACATTGCTTAAAGGCAAAAGTAAGTTAAAAAAATTATTATACTTTACAAACAATGAAGTCATTATTCCTAAGTGTTCCAGTAAGATTACACAACTGCAGGATAGAAAACAATTTTTCAGGACATGACAGCTGTAGCTCCTACAGCCTGAGGCCTAAACACACTCAGAGACACCAGATACGCAATGGTGCTGGTTCAACAACAACAGAGCCTGTTGCGCAGTTATGAACCACGCAGCCCACAGACTAATGCGTTCTCATGAGGACACCTAACTTTGGCATCAGCCCTAGCTATGAAGTACTTAAACTCCTCAGTATTACGTTTCTCTAATTGCTGAAAGAATGTCATCTTGGTTAACTCACCAGCATTATTCCAGCACCACTTTGACTACAGCTCTTCGAAACACAAGAACACTCAACTCTTCCTAAGTCCAGACTATCTGATTCTTTCTGCCCATTAATCAGCATTTGCTGCAGCTTCCCAAACGACCCTATTAAGTTTAATGGACTGGTTTGAATGAGAAACTATCAAACAGACCAGAACCTCATTAATCTCACCATGCTCCTTGCAAAGCTAAACAATGTGACAGCACTGTGCAAAATGCAAGTTTCTGAAGAAATGATACACTGGGGAACCATAATCCTTGTTGATAAAAACCCCTGATTTCAACACAACCAAAGAACACTCACCACTTGTCAATGATGAAAATGACTAGCCTGTTTCTGGAAATTACTTTAAAAGGCTGTACTTACAGTTTTTTAAGTTAAATTAAAAGCCTTTATTTCACTATTATTGTGACCCTAAAAAGGGCATATGTAACTTTTTAGTTATAGCTTTAAATTTAACAAAGAGGACTTTACGATGTGGCTAATAAGAATGTGAAAAAAATTCTAATTACTGCCTCCCTAGGTAAACACGACAGTAGTGTAGCTATGTAAGCAGACTCGGTAAAAATGCAGTATAAGAAACTGAATGCATAAATGAATCATAAATTCATTTACTTCACCTTTTATATGTTCCAAAATGAATACAAAAGCACACGAGATACCTACAAATTAATTGCTCCACTTCTCAGATTCCATTCTAGCCCTGACAAAACATTCAGAAGACTGGTCAGCAAATTAAAAGGATACAAAACAGCATTCATCTTATTTTTATCTTCTCTGCTGAAGACCATTCTGGATATGTAATTATTAGCACACTTCTCCTCCCAATGATTAAAAGATAATTTAATAATAACACATATAAAGCATCTTAAACATTTTGTTGCCATTTGTATAAATGGATACATCAACCCACATTTAAATGCCAGTCACTGATCTTTTTCATCACTATCATTAAAATACTTGTTCTGCAGCAACCTATTACTGTTTTCTCTTTGCTTTACGTACTGTTTCTTGCCACTGTTTTACCTTGTATTTGACTGTATTGTTCTATTTGCACCTACTTAGAGAAGCACAAATCACTTTTTTTTTAAAACCACTGCTTCTACACTTTGTTGGCAGTGCCAAATTTCTGTCTGCTTCACAGAGACTTTTTTTTTCAGGTATGCCCATGCTTCTACTTGTTTATTAAGGAGACACAAATCCATTTTTAGACATCATATTGGTAGTTTCATTATTGCCATTATTTTGAAAGTCACACAAACTAGGCAACATAATTCAGTAAATAAAACTAAGAAATATAAACTAAAATACCGGTTTCCCTAACACTTTTTTTGGCAGCTCCCAACAAATGAGACAGAAAAAAAGAAAACACTTTACTGCATGCTGACCGAAACTAAAGTAAGCTAGTTAAAACTATACAGAATTCCAGGACTTCTGATACAGGAAAATATTAATTAAGTAGAGGTGACCCCTTTAAAAAGGGTGTAATTATTGTGAAAGAGCTTATATGTATCAAACTAATGTCAATTTAGCATATAAGCCAAGTGGAAAATTTATGCAAACCTGTACTTCCACTTCTCAAATATCTGAAAACTTCACGTTTTAGGATATAACAATAGCTGGATCAAATCTCTTTCAACTGATTTTCCAAAAGACCACATTCTATCTAGTACCAACAGATTTCTATTCCAAAACAGAAAAAGTATTCAGAGTTAAAAGTGTAGTTAATATATAACATCTCAGTAAATACTGGACATTTTTATGACATTTGAAAAAATTTAAACAACTTACTTTTCTCACAAGGTTATTGCAACTACGCTCCCAGTTTTATAGCCGCACCTGTCATGGGGAAAAGAAGTATCTTGGGCTTCAAGAGGTGCATTTCTCACTACAAGGCAAAGGAGAGAAAGGAAGAAAACCCAAACGACCCTCATAAGAAGGTATATAGTCCTACCTTTGTTTAAAAAGTACTGCTAAAGAAGAAAGCAGGACTACAATTCTGCAGTGTGCTCCATAAGATGGACTCACTTTACAAAAAGTCACCATTCATATAAAGTCACCTACGTTTAGGGTTTTTTTGGTTTTCAGATTTCTTTTTAATAAGGATCTTCAGATTACCTACATAATACTACATATACTTTAACTGATACAGTAACAAGTTACCTACAGAAGAATTCAGCTTACAGAAACATGTTCCTCTAAACCTGCTAACTGATTCCAAGTTCATGAAGACCATAAAACTACATATACGAGTAACTACATAGACATATACTAAAATGTTTTCCTTAACTTCAACATGTACATTGGCTTAACACAACTGCCAAGACACAGGGTGTGCTCTACCAGACATTCCTTTCTAGCTCGTTCATTTAAAACTACAGAATCAGATTGGCAGTCAAAGTGCCAGAGTTAAAGTCAAGCTTAGTTTTTATTGGCACATTAACCTAGTTCTTTTACTTCTACAAAATTCCACTGTACACAACTTTTATTTTTTTAAATGGAAATTTAGATAATGTCACAGTCAGCATAATTTAATTTTTTCACCTGAAGTGACAGTCAAACAGGAAAAATAAATCCTATGAACTTTCAATTAAAAATCTACTGAAATCTCACACACCAACTGCCAGCCTGCATCTGATGATTTATAATGCTTTCTGAGAGACAAAGCATGGCAAAAATCGCCTTTAAAATGGCTGTCATCTCCTTTTGTTCTAACAGTCTGAGGACCTTGCTGTTCATCAAGCATCAAGATACACTCCTTCATTCGTTCAGTACATTATTCTAAGTGATGCTGATCTCAGAAAAGACAGTGGCTTCTATCATCTAACACTTTTTTAAAAAATTCTGATAGGCTACTTAATTTAACTTTGTCCTACTGTGACCAGCAGGATAAATACAAAACCAAATCCTCCTCCCCTTTGGTTTAAGTAGTTTAATTTAGGACTGCAAATGTTATTAGCACAGCAGTATGTTTATAACCTTTCATCACCCTCAAGCACAAGTAACTATATGCATACATCTACTGAGCATCTGCATATCTTCAGGTTCCTTCTAAAAATAACTTACCTCTGAATTGGCAGCAGGTAACTCTCTCTTTGGAAACTACCATCTCCCTGGAACACTTTCACTATTTAGAAACATCCCTCATACAATATTTTGCCTTGACTCATCTCTTTAGCAGTATGTATACAACAATGACGCCAAAATGTTCTTTGCATCAAAGTCCTACAGCAAGAGCTTCCATCCACCAAACCAACGTAAGCTGTGTCTCTTAAAAGTAATTGTATTGATCAGAGAATGCATATTAAGCTGATACAGTTGATAAATCAAAGTCTGAACTGCTTGTCTTATTCTTGTCTGTAATACTATAATAAGAACCAACAATTCTGGTCAAGGAAATGGAACTCACAATCAACAGAATGATATTAATAATTTATTATGAATTTGATTTTCTTTTAGAAAATAATCTCTCATTCAGTAAGGCAACAGCAGGCAAATGCAGCTGCAGGAGTAAAGTCTTAGCTGTTAACAGCCACTGACACATTCCGTCAAAGTATTATTTTAATCCAAATAAGGGCATACTTCTGAAGATGTATTTAACTTAGGCTTGAATAAGCGTTTGTACCTACGTAAACTATGGCTAATGACACTTTTAAGAACAAGTTGAAAGCTTTGTATTAAAATGCACAAGCACTATGAAGCTACAACTGTAAGCTATTAAGAAATCACCGCCATTTTAAAAGTTACATGAAATATAGTAACACATCATTAAAAAAAAAAGTAAATCAACTGATCACATCCTGAACTCCAGTATTAATGTCAACAACTTCTTTCAAAATATGTAACTGTGTACTTCATTTTGGTCCCTGAGGCTTCTGACTAGACATGTATTTACATAAAAAGACACTAATTCTCAACAGAGCAGTTCCATCTTTTGGAGATTTTCAATGGCGGTTTTCATTTCAAGTTTCTGCCTCTAATAATAATGAGGTCCTAAAATTAACAAGTTTCAAGAAAATAGTAGAACCTTCTAAAGGTCTATTTGAAAGACAACTCCTTTATAAGTATGAGACCTAACACTAGTATCAGTAATAAAAATATTTCACAAAATAAAAGGCTTTTTATTCACTTGTAAAGAATTCACTCTATTCTCAGTATCATTTTTATCAAACAATTACACAATAATTATGCTGTTACAACTACGAACTGTGTTCCTTTGCTCTTCAACTCATTCATGATTGAGGCACAGACTATTAGTTATCAAGGTGCCCCTGACGATTTTAATCAGATACTAAAATACCTTTTGGGATCCAAGTTTTATTATTTCCTTTCAAAATATCTAAGCTTGAAATTACTTTTCGAAGAAATATTTACCAAGCATTCTCTGAAAATAACCTGAAAACTCATCTGTTTAACAAGTCTGTACAAAACACCCACCACCCCTGTGTAACATGCAATAAATACCAATTGTCTACTATAAACTCATAAATCTTATTTTACTGCGCCTATACAATTAAGCCTACTGTATAGCTTGATAGCATATACACACACCCAATGCTACAATGTATATGACAGCAGAGCAACATAAACACAAAGAATATCATAAACATCACTACAGAAAGTATTCTGGTGAAATAAAGACTGCAATGAAAAAAGCTCCTAGTTTAATGAGCTCCTTGTTCTACTGTGAAATATCCTGATCCTTTGTTAAACCCTATGGATTATTTTTTGCGTAACAATGCCTTCATACCAGGAAGAAACCTGAATAAAACCAAAGCAAATTTACTTACTTCCTACTGCAAGGCAGAACTTCAGAAGAACAGGTTACTGTTTGAAGACTCTTAAGCTCCTTTATTATAGTAAGTATAACACAAAGGACTGAAAGAAATCCCATGGTTTCCTTGTCTATTGAAGCTCTTACGAATCAACTATCTTCATGGTTTTGAAGAAGTTTTTCCCCTTATACCCATTTATTTAAAAGTTAGTAGAACAATATAACACTAGAAAGCATGGCCTACAGAAATACTGAAGAAACTGGAGAGGTTTAGCCCAAGGAAAAGCTGAGGGAAGACACAGACAGGCTTCTAACATGTAACAGAAAGACAAGAGGGCAGTTAACATTCACATCACCTACGGCCAAGACAAATTATGTCACCTACTAAACCAAAGACAACTCGGGTTGGACAGCAGTTATAAAATCACCATAAAGTTCCCCAGAATCTCCTGCCAGAATGCTCCAGTTCTTGCGTAAGCCACAGGACCTGCAGCCCTGCCTCTTCAGTAGCATCAACACCAGCCAGCTTGGCTCCAGCTGATGCGTTTTTCTTCCGAACCTGACTGAAATTCCAGATTAGGCACGAAGAAAGCTTTCCAACAGTAAAGACAGTTATTACTCTCCGCACAGAATGCACGATCTCTGCTATTAATTTTCTGACACCAAGTTGGGCAGAGAGCTATTCGATCTGTCTCAGAGTACGAAGGGGCCAGAGGACCTGTCAAAGTCTATCTCCAATCCATTCTTCTGTTCCATTTACTTGTAAACAGGAATAATGTCCTCATTTTGACTACTGAGTATAAGCTTTAGGTAACTTGACCATATGTCTCTGCCCTGTTTTTAAGAGGCTTTCTAAATTCTCTAGGAACTTAATGCCAATAGGACACCAGTCAGTGGCATCTGTTGCTCAAGACTGCTTGCTGCTTTCAACATCAAAGAGAACTTTTTCTTAGCGCACATCGCTTCATGCCCACGCTATAATAACCAAAACCAGAGGATGGGCACGGCCAGGCCCGCATCCCGCGGGGCTGGACACAGCCTCCCAAAACGCGGGGCCACGTTAACCCCCCCCCGCTGCTCCCAGCACGGCTCCCAGCGGCCGCGGCACACGGGATGGGCTCTCGGTGCCACCCCGACCCCTCCCGGCGGACGCAGCGGGGGACGCGCCCCCAGACCCGCACGACCCCGGCGGCAAGAGCCCCAGCGCCCCCCCCCGAAGCCTCCTCAGCCCCCTTTCAGGTACCTCCAGCTTGTGGTTGATCTGGGACACGGTCTGCGCCTTGTGGCAGAGCTGGGCGAAGCAGGAGCTGAGGCTGGTCATCTTCTGCCGCCCCTCGTACGTGATGTCGGCCTGGTCGGGGTCGATTTCGCCCAGCAGCAGGTCCACGTCCACGAAGGCCTTGTCGAACTCCTTCTCCAGCACCTCCAGCCAGCGGAACATGGACACCCCGCCGCCCGCCGCCGAACCGGCCGCGGCACCGCCGCAGGCCGCGGCGCCCGGCCCGCAGGAACCGCCGCCGGCCGCCGACATCCTCCCGCTGCCGCCGCCGCTGCCGCCGCCGCCGCCGCCCCTCGCACGCCCCGGGCAGGGCAGGGCAGGGCAGGGCAGGGCCGGCAGGGCCCGCACCGCCCGCCTCAGCCCCCACCCCGCCTCAGCCGCCCCGCGCAGCCCGCGCCCTGCGCGCCCCTTCCCGCCCCGCAGGACACGGCAGCGGCGGCGGCAGCGAGCCCGGCTCCCGCGGGGCGGCCACGCAGGGAAGCCAGAGGAATGTGCCCGGCGCGCATGCGCGGCGGCGCTGACAGGCGGCGGCGGGGGCGGGGCGCCGTCGCCCGGCGGGCAGCAGCGCGCGGCTCGTGCTGCCTGCCACAACTCCAGGCGGCGGCAGGCAGCAACGGCCGAGCCCCGAACCCCCGATCGCGGCCGCCGCTCTTCCCCAGCTTGCGCCGCCAGGGGGCGCTGCGGGCCGGGCCGGGAGGGGCCGGAGGGGACAGCGGCCCTCGTCTCCTGAAAAACCCCCCCGAAAACGCCCGTGGCGTCTGGCGCGAGCGAGACACAGATTTTCACCGGGAGAAACGCCGTTTTTACGTTGCACTTGGCACTTCTCAACTTGAGACTTCGTGTCGGGGCGTGCGGCCTGCCCCCGAGGAGGCGGCCCGGCCGTGCCCGCGGGGACCGGCGGGGAAGGGGCCCGGGGGGTCACTGCCGCCGGACTGACACCTGGCAGCACGGGCCTCGCAGGCCCTGCACTGTGGAACTGAATCATAGAACGGTTTGGGTTGGGAGGGACCTTCAAAGGCCATCTAGTCCAACCCCCTGCAATCACAGAATCACAGAATGTTAGGGATTGGAAGGGACCTCGAAAGATCATCTAGTCCAATCCCCCTGCCAGAGCAGGAACACCTGGGTGAGGTTACACAGGAAGGTGTCCAGATGGGTTTTGAATGTCTCCAGAGAAGGAGAATCCACAACCTCCCTGGGCAGCCTGTTCCAGTGTTCCGTCACCCTCACTGAGAAGAAGTTTCTTCTCAAATTTAAGTGGAACCTCTTGTGTTCCAGCTTGAACCCATTGCCCCTTGTCCTATCTTTGTTTGTCACCGAGAAGAGCCTGGCTCCATCCTTGTGACACTCACTCTTTACATATTTATAAACATTGATGAGGTCACCCCTCAGTCTCCTCCAAGCTAAAGAGACCCGGCTCCCTCAGCCTCCTCATAAGGGAGATTCTCCACTCCCTTCATCATCTTTGTGGCCCTGCGCTGGACTCTCTCCAGCAGTTCCCTGTCCTTCTTGAACTGAGGGGCCCAGAACTGGACACAATATTCCAGATGCGGCCTCACCAGAGGAAAGGGGGAGGAGAACCTCTCTCGACCTAAATGAGCAGGGACATCTTCAACAAGATCAGGTTGCTCAGAGCCCCATCCAGAATGATTTGAGACAAGAGGGGTCTTTTGAGGAAATTTGTGTTTGTGGGGTTTTTTTGGTTGGTTGTTGGTGGTGGTTTTGGCCAGATACCTTTAATTTGCTTATATATGCAGATTTCATAAGAGGAAGTACTTGATTTCACCAATGACATGATTTTTCAAGTAACACATCTCAGCAAGATTGCCAGCTGGTGGTCCTCCTTAGGATGAAAGGACACTCATGTTGAACAAACCAGCCACACTTCTAGTGGTTGAAACTGTAGGCTTTTCAGACAAGCACCTCATCTGTTGACTGATGGAACACATGATATGTATCTTTCAGGAAGTTCCACTTTTTCTCAAGTTCAAAAGAGAATATCAATAGCTGGAATACCAACAAAATTACTGAACTGTACACATTTCCCCCCTCCTGCGGGAGGAGGAAAGACAAGTCTTTGCTACTGTATTCACAAATGCGAGGAGCAGGTGCAAACCACACAGCTGGATTTGCAGTTACACATTCATTGCTCGTGCTCAGCAAAGATGCAAACTTGCAAGTATCGTATTATGAAAAGGACTGCACTAGGCACCTTTGCATCTCTAGAAGCACTGATGAATGCAGTTATATCCGTATAAAAACTATTTGCATTTTTTTAGCTCATTCTGGTTGTGAATAAGCCATGTCTACACGGATGCTTTCTCCAAGGCACTCACCTTGGTTAAAAGCTCATCTCCTTTAAAATACTGCAATTGATTCTGATGTTGATTTCAGTAGGAGCTTTGTTAGCAGGTCTTGTAGGGGTCTCATGCGGCTTGGCTTCATTGCATCATAGTAGTAATTCCACCTCAAAAGAAAAAAAGGATCATTTTAACCTAGATCGGGGCCCTAATCCTGCCAACGACGTGGCCCCACACTACTCTGCCAGCACAGGGGCCTGCCAGTCAGCGGAGGAGTGGACAGCAAGAAAATGGAGCCCTTGAGTGCCCTGCCCCAAGGCTGTAGGGCATCCTGGGGTGAGTTTCTTTCCTTGCTCCACTTTGCATAAATAATTGATTGGAACACAGAGAGACAGAAAGATACCACTTAACAGCTCAGTGGTTAGACCACTCACCTGGAATGTGAAGAGATAAGTCAGAGCAGGAAAGAACTGTATTTCCATCAATCTGTGCTTTCAGAAGAGCTGGATAAAAGCAAACTTCGTCACTAACAGTAGATATCACATTTCCTCTGGGATCTGCTATCGTAGGCTGGAAAAGAAGCTTACAGATTGTTATTACAAAGCTGCTCGTTTGCCCTTTACTGCTCAAATTGAAAGCACTGTAACTGAAGGTAGGTAGTAACAAACTGGATATCTAACAGGGCTGCTCTTACTGTTAATCCAATCCGTGATGGAAACAAAAGGTACAAGCACCTTTATATACACACACAGGAAAAAAAAAGTGCCTCAGTAAATTGGTGTATTTGGAATAGTAGCCGAGCAAAGGGTTTACATGTCTATAGTCACCCAAGTGGTTCTGAGTGAGCCCAGCTTAACAGAACATTTGCTTGACCTTTGTTCTAACGTTCATTCTCCACAGCCACACTCTCTTTTTTCACAACAGGGTCAGACAGGAAATCAAAGTATTTGCTGTGTCAAAAGCTAAACTATTATTATTGTTTCCATTAGTCCAGCCACATAATAAAATTAATTGTTTCAAGAGTATCAGTTTTATTTGTTAGCTTTGGCCTTGATTCTGGTAGATATTACACTGGTGTAGTACCTATAGAATGACACTACATTCTTCGCCTCTTTTTAACAGAACAGTAATCTAGCACTTAGCCAAGCATTAGAATTTGCTGCTAATATATCTCAATCATGGATTTAAACAGCATCTGCTTATCTTGAGAAGGAAGTTTTCCATATCTGTAGCAAATACTGCCTTTAAAAACTTAATGCAACTTATGTATGACTGCTGCTTTTTAAAGAAACACATATTCTCAGGTTTTTAGTGTTCTTTCCCTTTAGCTTAGGGGTTGGTCCAGCTCTGTCTTAAATTGTCTTTGTCTACAATGGTATCAGAGTTTTGTGGTCATTAATTTTAACTCTTTCATCCCTTATCAGTGCTACCTTTGCTTTGCATGTCCTTACATTTCACAAGTCAAACAAGGTTTTGTCTGTGCTTATTCCGCTCAAAGATTAGCTTCTCAAATACAATTCTTTCAAAAGCCTACCTGAAGCATTATATCAGTCTAATACTTGCTGGACTATGGATAAATGAGAAGGAATGCTATATATTATTAAGAAAATCCATGGCTGTAACACCGAATCTGAGTAAATGTAGTTACCATTAGGTACTATTTATATTCCTCACCAGAAATACCATGTAAAAAGGGGGATTGAAATTAAAAGCAAATATCACTGATATAAGGGTAAACACACAAATAATTTCATTATCTCAAAACTATACTTGTAGGTCCCCTAGAAAATTCTGATAGAAGTTCCACTTACCCTTGAAATGCCTGCCGAAAGTGCCCAGACCACCTGAACTATGTTCTGTAAGCAAGCCATGCAGTAATTAGGGAACTGAACCTAAGAGAGGTTAGCAGTTTGGGCCTTCAGTTACATTAAATTAATTTAGAGTAAGGTGCAGTATACTCTACCTTGATAACATCAACAAAATAATTGAAGAATATTTAAAGAACAGCAGTAGTTTTAGTCAACTGGTCTAGCAGTAAGAGTCCTTTCTACACCCAGGAGACATTTCTAACAAATAGTTGCAGCAAGTTATACATCCAGAATAATTTAAATTTGTTGAATACTTTTAATGTCAAAAGGGCTTCACTGAAAGCTTCCTGATCTGCTCACTTGACCTTATTGATCATGTAGAGCTGGTGAAACTGAACACCACTTATTTTTTTCACATATAATTTAAGCAGATAATTTCAATTATTTTAGACAAGGTAGAGTGTAGAGAATGTGAGGTGTCTGTGCTACTCTGCTATTAAATACATTTGAGAACAAACGGTACTTTATAAATTTAAAGCTACGTGCTTTAACTGATTACTGGAGTGCCTGATAACTTGTCTGACAACTTTCCTTGTGCTTAAAGAGTAAATTACTTTAAGCATGAGGAGGACACATTTTCATACCAAACAAAGCAAAGTGATACCCAAATCAAAAGGAAAAAAAAATAATAATACTTCGATTGACATTACTATGGCTGTATATTTGGTATCTAGCGCCCATGCCGAGACTGGGAAAATGTGTGAGATATTCTACAAACCTTTGGTTAGACCTAACCTGCGCACAAAGAATTTACAATATAAACACATGTGTTTGCACATGAGGGTCAGTTCACCTGGAAACCTCTGTGATTGCAGCTGCCCAGCTGTGCGTGCCGGGCTGCAGCGCCTGCACGTGTCGAGGCCATCCCCTGTGTGGTGTGTGCTGAAGCATCTCGAGTGGCTCGATTGCGTGGGTGGTTGTGCAGTCACCAGCGGGGACACCAAAGGGAAACCAGAGAGAAGACAAAGAATATCTTGCAGCATCAAAGTATGGGAGAAAATTGAGATGATAAAGTAAGATTTTCATGTTCTAAAAAAGGAGTTCGACTAGGTGATTGGAATGTGCCTTTCTAAAGCATGTTAGAGGATGAAGTTATCCATCCGCACTGATACTTAAAGTGACATACATTTTCAGTTGTCATTACACAAAATTTCTGCTAACAAAACCCAGACTTTTTAGTTTTTTGTATTTTAGGTGATTCCTGCCTTGCAGGCCTAGAGAGTTCATATTTGGCTGCCTTTTACAGTCCATGCAGTGAGTCCATGGGTGCAACAATTCAGCCACTACTATTAATATTAACATTAATATTTCAAGGGAACATTCACTGCTTATTGGTCTCTTTTTACACAAGACAACTTCCACAAGTTATTTCTTCGGATCAGCTTTTCTTTTTTACTGTGCTTATTGTGGCATTATTCCCATGCTTATTGCTATGTATACACTTATGCTTAACTCTCCTCATTCTGAGTTTTTGTACTATTTTTTAAAATGAATAAAACACATGCCAAAAATATTCAGCTTTCATGGCATGGAAGAAGGAAACCATCTTTTTGTGCACACAGTGGGTATAATTTCAAAACCTGCTGTTTCAGGGTCCTCATCTTGTTGAAACTGTGCCTCACAATTTGAACAGTGGACGCTTTTGTACAGTTTAAGCTCCATTCTGGTTTTGTTGGATGTGCAGTCACTAGCTGGCTGCTCTTAAAGGCTAAAGACCTACAGAAACTGGCAGAGCCTGGCCTAGCTCGCTTCATACAAGACTCTGAAAAGCCCTTACAGGTCAGGGTTGTCAACTACCGACCAGAATCACTTTTGTGTGTGCAAAACCCCAAATACAGAACTGTCATGGTTGCAGCATCAATTGGATGATCCATCCCTGCTGCTTTACTTATAGGTGGCACTGCAAGAGGCACAGTCTCACAGAGGTTAATTACAAATCTTACATAAATGCTCATATACAAAAGATCCATGTGTTTAAATTCTAGGTTGAGAATGGATTCAGCCATCATATCTGCCCTCTTTATTTCCCCCTCTTCTTTCCTTTTGGACTAACTCAGAATATCATTCCTAGAAAACTGTCATCATGCCATACCATAATCTGTGATTTCATAAGCACTGCTGTCAGTGGCTCAGTTATTAATGAATAACAGTTCTCCATCAAGTGGATGCCATTAGCAGCAATACTTTAAAAGCCAGTTACAGCAGCATTAGTGGTATATGTGTATGAAATTATTTAAATTGACCTCCTCCATGTGAGTTCTGCTCATTTGTTTTTTGTGGGGTACCTGCCTCAGATGCATCTCATCTTGGTTGACATCCCTCAGCACTATCATAAAACTGACAATCACTAAAACTCCTTGATATGTGAATTTTTATTTAATAAATTTTAATTCCTTTTCAACAGGTTTCACTGTGCTAGTTCCTCTGGAATGCAAACGTGCCACAGACAGGTGAAATGTGAGAAATTCCTGAGGGGTTATTGCTTTCATCTTCTCTATGTAGGCATTGCCGAAGAAGAAAAGGAAACCTACTTTACTTATTGTGTGGAAAAAATTTCTCGTTTAAGTCATCCAGCAGCTGTTTCCAGTGTATGAAGATGACCTGGCGTGGAGTCAGAAAGTGCGTTTTCCACATACTATGAAAGTGGATAAAAAATGTTTCCACAAAATTTTTGGCATATGAAGAAGATTGAGACATCGTTTTCAGACAGGCCCCTGATTGTGAAACTCTACTTGCAGTTTTATTTTGTAAGAATGAAATACAAAATCGCTTTTGATAAATCTATAATCCTTATATTAATTAGAGATAATTAATTTGCCTAGAATGCATCTAGGTTGACATTCTTGATTCAGTGTAACCCTCTGAGGCTCTTTGTTTGAGAAACTTTTCTGTAAAGCAGTTCAGATTATTTCACCAGATGATTAAGGAAAGCATAGTGTTTTTAAAAACAATGTTATGATTTTTTCCCTTAGCAGCCCGATCCTCTCTGGAGATAAGTGCTTGATTGGAGGTAACCTTTGCAGCAGACAAATGCCATTTGTTGTCCCTATGAAAAACTGGTCCAAATCCAAGTTAAAAACCTCCAGCAAAAAATAGCTATAAATTCACACGTACTCAGTGACAGGCACTTGATAGCATATGGCAGCTAAATATGCCAAGGATCCTTCAGAGCATACGCCATCACTTAGCAGCTCCTAGTTGCCAAACTGTCTGTGTTTCTGACATCCCTCAGGGACCAAGCTCCTATCCATGCCCTGTAGGCCCTGAGCTGGTCTTTTCCTGCAATTTCTCCTTCCCATGGTCAAGGGACACGTCCAGTCCAAGAGCTCAGTTTCTCCATGTCTTTTGTGATAAGACTGCATCTTCCCTTGTGTGGTCTGTGCCATCATGTACCCGACAAAGGATCCACCTTGAGGTTTTATGGGCTGTCTTAACTCAGACATTTCTAAATGCTCCATAACTAGAGTTTTTCAGGCTCATTCTTCCCATTTTAATGCCATCTTTTATGTGATTTTCTAAATGTAACTTAGGTTAAAAAAATTATCTCTTGACAAACATATGTGTGCTTTTGTCAAACCTCTGACTTTGGTAAAGAAAGAAAAGGCCTGAACACCAGTACTGTAGATGCTGAAATCTTGTGTGAGGCAAGGCTTGTACAAAAAAGATAATATTTTTATTATACTAACTGATATATTTGAAAAAAACCCACCAAACTTCCCAGTACTTTATGAGCTCTTCTTCAGATCTGAACTCAAAGCAGCAATCCTGAACGATCTTCTAACTTGGATCATCTCAAGCTTTCTTTTTATCCAAATTTGTCCAATGTATTTTACTACTTTGCCATGATACTCTATAACCAATGTCCTTATTAAATGCCAACAACACAAAAGAGTCCAACAAGACTTCGGGTTTAGCAGGTTTTGATCTGAACTGTTTACCTTTGGTTAAAGCACACACTGTATAGAATGTCCCTGGGACTTCTTGCACGGGCAGTTTATGGGTGCTATTGTTCAGTCATTTGTTATTTCTGACAGAGAAATTTCTGACAGAGGAGAACATCAGGCCATTAGTCCCGTACAGGAATCCCCATCGAAAGGTGTGGAGAGTTTACATAAAAGCTGCTGGCAGGAAATGGCCAGCAGTGCTTGACGTTCTTAACATCCCCCTGCAAACCTGTGCAACTCATGGGCCAGCAGTGCTGCTTCCACAACAGAGATTCTGGAATGTTTATTCACTTTTTTTTTTTTTTCTTTTGCATAGCTCATATTTCCTGCTAGGCTTACACTCATACAGTCCCATGACTCTTTGTCGGTTTGTTTGCCACAAGTTCTAGAATCAATAAAAAACCCACAGGTCGTAGTTTTGTGCAAAAACAAAGGCATCAGCTCTGGTGGAGGCATGTCAGAAATTGTACAGAACAGATTTAATAGGATCATAGCTATCACTTTAAAATACCTGGCTTCTGAAAGCAGACATATACCAGGAATTAATGGATACATAGGATCATTCATGATTTAAATCTTTGTTGTTAATGTCACATAAATGAACTATTAAACCGGTAAAGTTTCTCTTCATTAGTTTGAAAAGACCGAGGGAATAGATATTCAAAAATGTAAAGAGCCAAGAACATTGCACCTTACTGTGGCGTTACCTTGTAACTACAGCTGTGCATTCTAACATCAGCTGAGTGGCTTACAATTTACACAATAGGGAAGGATGCAATATACGGTTCTTATGTAAAGGGATTCTCCGACTGACACTGCAGTACTCTAGAGCTCTCAACTGCAAACTATAGGGTGTTATCTTCATTTCTTTTTACCATCCTTGACCGAAGAGCATTTGCTTTTTGATGACATTTTTGAGGAACACAAATGCCTACATAAGATCCTGAGCATTATTGTCTTAGTGACCTCAGCATTTAAACTCAAGTCAGTGGAAAAACAGGATCAACGACTGTTCCAGGGCATGCTGATACATACCACTAGTAGCTGTTGGTATGCAGAAAGATTTTACACTTTGTCTGAGTACTTTGATTATTTTAGGAAAAATAAATAAATAAATAAAAGCCAAACCACAAACCAAGTACCAAGCCCTACATCAAGACACATTAAAATATTTGTTTTAAAAGCACCATTCCTAATCCTGCTCACTCACTCATTTTTGTTCAGTTGATCACTCTGGCATAAGTCCGGCAGGACTTTTCTGCAGAACTTGTTAAACATGCCAGTTTGACAGGTTGTTTTAGGAAAAGGTTTCTGCTCTTGCTGTTTAGTTTAGCAGATGCTGGGTTGCAGTTCTGTACGATTATGGAGACAGAAGGATCTCCAGGAGGGAATACGGCAACTGTCCAGTGTAAACCCAGCTGCATCCAATAGGCATTGCCATTGAGGACAGTCCCCAGTTCTGTTATCCATTTGTCAAATCAGCTTCACATCGTCTTCTGCTTAGAAAAATAACTGGCCCGGTTCTGAATTCAAGGAATAGGATTAGCTACTACTGAAAATACGATGGAGAGGATGGAAGAAAACAGGTAACAGTGCAAAGCGGATCAGTATGATGATACAAAGGTTTCCTATGTACACAGCTTTGTACATTGTAAATTGCTGAGTACAAAGAAAAAAGAATGCATAGCAAGTTAATTTCCTAAAATAATCACAAACTGAACTTTACATCTCTGGCTGGCACAGCTAATAGATGCATGAGAGAAGCACTAGTAAGTAGAGAGAAAACTCTGGGGGAAACTTTAGAGTTCTCCATCTGTCAGGGGTTAAATAGGTCTTCTTGATCATCTACCTCTTGATTTATACTAAATGCTTTCAAGTGCTTCACTTTTGTAATTTTCAAAGACAAGAATAATTAAACTTTGGTTTATGTGAATTACACAAACACAGGTAACTTAGATTTTTGTCCAGTCTTTAAAAAATCTGTACCACCCAGCAGCACTCAGCTGTATCACAGACACTCAGAAAGTGAATAGAAAGTTTTAGCTTGAAAATAATAGCTGCCTGGGTTTGGGTTTTTTGGGGGGTTCTGAATAATGCAAGAGGAAGAGTGAAAAATCTCCAGTGTTGTTGCGGTTGTGTTTTTACTGTTTCTAATACCAGGTCACAGAAGATACAAAGGTTTTACAGCCCCACTATAAAACAGCTCTTTATCTTTTCTCCACTAATTCTGTGGTGTCACATTCAACAAAACTAGGAAACTGGAGATAATATGGATGTTTGCAGATTAGATGTCAGGTAATAAGTAACACTAATTTCGCATACCTACAAATGTAAAGGCACCTTATCGCTGTTTAAGTTTCTCACTCTTTGTAATGCCTGCCAACATTTTAACCCAGGCAAATTATGGTATTGTTTTTGCTGTTTTTTCACTGGGATAAAATACACAGTCATAATATCCTTTTATCAGATTTCATGGTATAAAAGGACTTTGGTGCTTAATTTATGCTGTATGTTGCCGAGACAATTTCAGAGCTCCTGTTTTGGAAGATGTATTTATCTTACCTTTTAGTCATCTTCCTTTCTTTTCACAGTGGTCTAAGTACCATTTGCCCAAGAAGATGCAGCTGTGACCCTGCCCAGTCAGTGCAATGCTACAGAGCTACAGAGATCCCCAGAGAGATTCCTTCCACCACCAGGAGACTCTACATCAGCCACAGCAAAATTAAACAACTCCAGGTAGGAAAAAAATCCAGTAAAAATACTTTCTGTAGTGTGCTGTAACCAAAAGCTGTGTTTCCCCAATGGTGATGGCTTTCGAGTGAAGGGCAAAGATTATTCCACATCCTAAAAACTGCTGAAATGGTGCCAGATCTGCTTCTATTGCTACTTGCTTTGTAAAGATATGTAAATATATTTGTATTGTGTTTTCATTATCCTGAAGTCTCTGAGCACCAGTCAGTGCTGCCACAGTGATATTTTATATGCAACTCAAAAAGCAGTAATTTACATCCAACAGCCAAATGTTGACTTGTTTTTAATACGGCCAAATAACCATTGACTTCCAGAATTATTTTTAACTTTTTAAAAGCTTTTACTACTTTTGATACAATGTAATATTTTTCCATAATAAATGGAAAGGTTTTCTGTAGCAACAGTAATTTCCTCAACAAATGAAAGTGAAGTTCTTTTCCTCCTCTTGAGTTGCAAGTGTCAGGTACAAGGGCTATTAGAAATGGCAGAGGGAGTAAATAATCAGGACTTGCTCATGCATTGTTGGAGTCCAAGGCAGAGCATGAGATGTTCCTAAAAGCAATGCTGGGCCTCTCTAGTGACTCACAGCAGCTTCTAACTGAAGCTGCCAACTACTTGTGTTATTAAAAAAGTTTATTCTGGGTTTCTTGATGCATCACTGGATCACATTATTGTGATCGGTTTATGCTCATTTTGCACTGCAGTCTGGAGCGGTGCTTCTCTGTTTCCTACCTTGAAATATATTTATTTAATAAATTTAACTGCTATAGGTAGAAACAAGGGAAACACAACTACCTATATTGTATGTGCTTGCTGCGTATCAATTTATGACAAATAATAAGAAATGTTTGATTCAAAAGAGGTATGTTTTCTCGTAAGTATGCTTGTTCTCTTACAAAGAATATAACTTTAACTGCTCTGAAATGCATCTTTGATTTTGTTCTCAGCATTGAATGAAATGGGCTAAAAGGCAGCTTAGAGCAGGATCTGGGATACTTGTTGCACACTGTCAAATAGTCAGTAATTTTACAACTTGACTCTGAGAAAGATTTTACTTCTCTTTTAGTCACTAATAATATATGTGGTTTTCTTGTTTTAGCCCCCTTACCTACAAGAGTCAAAGTTTGTTGGTGTGACTTAGCTGTATCGATGTGCTCTAGTTAAACAAAAAGTCTGTCAAAGGAATCATTAGGAAATACATTTTGTGTGGGAAAATTAAAAAGGTATTATTTTCTTTCCAGGATAAGGAAGAAGAGCCATTTTTCCTTTCTTAGGCTAGTTGCCCATACCTGTCAGCTACTCCTCAGTTACTGGTGAAGTCGCCTTAGGTTCTGACTTGAGCAAAAGGCAGGTGTTTGTTATAAACGTTGGATATAAGTGAACAGAGTAGTGCAAGAAATGTTTTATGGCTGTTCAGAACAAATGGTGCCTGAAACCGTCTAAGGAGAGAGTTTTTCACTTTCACATTAATTCAGCTGAGCAATCAGTGTGCTTTACTTCTACTGGTGACTGTGCACCAAAAGGAAGTTAAGTCCCTTCATGCTGTATGGTTTGGCAATTAGAAGCCTCAGAAGAATAAACAAATTTTGTTTCAAACTGAGCACCAATTACTTTTTGACATTACCTTGCATTGGTTATTCTTAAAATTGTAAAGAAATTAAAAGGAAAATAAGATATGTTTGTATGTTAAATACAATATGTTTTGAGAAAAAAACAAGAAAAAAAAAGTAGATCTTTTTTACCCAGATCAAATTTGTATTTGTTCTGACAGGGCTGGTCATCACTGAAAACACTGCCTGGGATTTTGCTTTTGGTATTTTTACAGACTGGGGTTTGTTATAAACAGACTTCATAATAACAAAACCAGATTCTTTTCAGCACATTTTTTCAATAACTTTCTGCCTCCTCCTTGATTTGAAGGCCAACTATAATCTGTTTACTCTCACTTGAAGATTTAGTTTATTTCTAACTATATTAATACACGCGGGTTTACCTGCTGAAAGAAAATTGTTTATCTGCCCCCCACAATAGGGAACTGGTTTAAGAAACTGCTTATAAAAGATCCCAGTTCACAACGATTCTAAAAGCAATTAAAAAGTCATTAAAAATGGCAAAATGATTAAAATGTTTATATTAAAGGAACAGTGTCTTAGATCCATTTTCAGGAGATCTATTTTTTAAAATGTAAAATAATATTAGTATCATTCTACAGACAGCCCAGTTAGAGAATAAAACATCACTTTATAGCAAAAAGAGAGCTGATAGACTTTCAAATATGTGTTGATTCATGTTAGAAAGACTGGGTGGTTTGTAACAGCATGGAGAAATATTTAAGTCTCAAAACAGCCTGGCAAAGCATACCAAATAGGTAGAAAATAGGAATTATAATAATCCACATTAAGAAGCCTAACTACATTACAGAATGAATGTCTGTACATTGACCTTCACATCACTTAATAAGATGAAAATTAAGCCTCTTATAGACATACAGCAATCAGCTGAGGAAATACAGGAAACATTGCTTTTGAACTTGTAGGAGAAAACATGTTTAACTTATGGACATTCATATTTGCTTCAATTTCCTTAAAACTGTTCTATCACGTACATATGACTATGCTTTTCTGCTCTTGAGCAATGCAGTTCATTCCTATGGGACTTCTCATGATAAAGTTTTGCAAGATTAGCCTCCTAATCATGGCCAAAACTGAACATGCTATTCTGTAATTGCTATATAATATAGCAATATATATATATATTATAAAACTGCATTTATAGAAAAAGTAGAAAATGGCAGCTTTGTTATTTACTGTTAAGAATATAAATTATTTTATGAAGGTACATTCCCTCATTGAACCGAAGTGTTATTGATGGAGAAACCTGCATCAACAGAGTTTCCATATCTATGCTTTCACAGTAACTGCATCAAATCTTGCATTGCTCAGAAATTACTTTAGAAGACTGAATAAATGTAATCAGAAGCTAGTGACAACTAAGGATACCAAAGCAAAATGAAATCTGCCTTCTCTTTCACAGCTGTGTGGGCTCTAATTTTAACAGAACTTAAGATGCAGAGTTTGTAGCTAAGGTAAAGAGAGAAAACCCAAACCATGCAAGAATTGAATAAATGAAGCTTGAAGGAATCTTTGAAGAGTCGCCTTTATAAGCTGATTTTACATACGCAAGTATGATAGACAAATGTATTCAATCAGGATCATAGAACAAAATTACTACCCAGCACCTGTGTTGAAAAAGGACTTGTACTGCCTTCTGTGTAGGTTCCTGACTGGGCTGAGGGGTCTTCCTGTAGAACATGCTTTATAGCGTCTCCTAGTGAGAGAAAAACGTGCTGGTAGCTACTAAGCCCTGAGGTAAATAGCATGGAGACTGCCAGCGTTAAACATCTCTTACTGGTGCAGTAGTTCTGAGATCTGTATTGAGATGTTTATTGGACATGGGAAAAGAAAATAGATGAGGATACTCCTTCCCACCTCTCCCACGTGGAACAGCTGCTCATCCTGCTCTGAGCTTTCTGTGATTCCTATACAAGTGAATTTTTAAAAATCAAGCACCTAGGCCAATGAGCAGCATCTCTGATAATTTCAGAGGACAACTGTTTAAGCACCTGGTGTGCTCAGAGAACTCCCAGGTTCACCCTCATTACTTGCTTCCTCACATCTCAGCTTGGAGGGAACTGCCAGATTCACTTAAGTTTGCTTCTTGAGACACAAGGTGGCAAGCTTTGTAAACAAGCAGGTTCCAATGAGCAGAAAAATAATGAAACAATTAGTATGCCTCTGTATATTACAGTCACAGTCAACATCTAAGTTCCATTTACCATCGCAAAGCATCTGTTTATTACCGACTAACGAAAACTAAGCTCCTGTAAAAGCAATCTGTTCCATAGAGGTGATTTTCAGACCAAGCCAATCTGACACTTTTGGTTTGGTCATCTTAATGTGTGAGGTTTTTACTTCAAAGGAAAGGAGAGATAGTGGAGGGAGGAAAGAAATTAAAGTGTTGAATTTTAGTTTCCTGCCAAAACTTAGGGAGAGGTGATGATATCCATGGTTACTTCCTCTGGGAAATAGATGCTGCAGGGACAATACTTTTGATATATGAAAATGGCTGTATGATGAACTTAAAACTGGTCCAGCAAGCTCCATTGAGCATGTGTAAAAATCACCTCCTCTCTGCAAGGATTTCTGCCACTGGTGATATTAGCTCTCCATTTTACTTAGGCTATGCACCAGGCAGAAATAAAAAGAATGCTCCTTCTTCAAATATGTGTTTTTGCTCAAAACCAGACTTAAACAACAAAGTTCTAAAAATGTAAGTAAATACTGGCAAACCACAGGTACTTATAGTAACACCTCCATCATTACCATTTATTTTAGTTTCTCATTCTAAAGATACAGTTTCTCAAGATATACTAGCAATCGTCAGAGCATCTATAAGTAAACAGCAATGAGGTCCATAAACAGATGGTATACTATCACATGAATTTTTTTCTCTTTAAGATTACTGACTTTAGGAGAATGTCATCCCTTGAAGAGCTGGTCCTGTCATGCAGTGGCACAGAATCAATAGAAAACAACACTTTTAAAGCTCTGAGCACCTTGAAGTCCCTGGAACTCTACAAAAATCAGCTAAAGCAAATACCCGCCTTCCTCCCATCTAGCCTTGAAATTTTAAAACTTGCTGATAACTCTATCAACACTCTGCATGCATCTGATTTTGAAGGTTTGATGAAACTAAGGGTACTCGATATTCGGAACAACTTGATTGCGACTCTGCCTCCGAGTGCATTTTCTTCCCTTTGCAATTTACAAAGTCTGACTCTGGATGGCAACAACATGGAATCTGTGTCTGCACCACTTAAGCTACCTAGGCTGAAGTACCTGAGCATGGCTGGCAATAAACTGAACTCATTCCCAACCAGCTTCTTTGCATTTTTCCAAAATCTACAGTTTCTTAGTTTAAGTGGCAACTTTCTGACAAAAGTGCCTCTTGACCTACCTAAATCCTTGCTGTCATTGAAATTAGAGAAAAACCAACTCAAAACAATAAGACTTAGAGACATGAAACACCTAGAAAACCTGTCTGAGTTCTTCTTGTCAGAAAATCAGCTGACATCAATAGATGGTGTCCAGCTTCTTCCTAACTTAACAACACTGGAGCTCTCTAAGAACCAACTCCAAACGCTGCCACTCCGGCTGCCCGGCAGGCTGCAGAAACTCGACTGCAGCAACAACCTGATTGAAAGGGTGACAGCGCAGGACTTCCAAGGACTGCAAGACCTCAAGCACTTGTTTCTTGACAACAACGCTGTTAGCACGTTTGAGGCAGGAGCCCTTCAGCAGTGTGTGCAGCTTTCCAATCTGGCGCTGGAACAGAATCTCCTCATTTCTATTCCACTGAGGCAAGTGAACCTGAGGGCAGCTGGTTCCCAGGTGTCACCTCTCCTTCATTACATTACAAGAATGAGGGCCAAACTGGAAAATAAATTTGCATTTGGACCAAGTCATGGTAGAAGGCTATCCATACCATAAACCCACTGCCAGAACTGGCACTAATTAGCACTCGTTAGCAGTCTCAGCATAGAAGTAGACCTGTTTTCATTAGATCTGTGGCCCCCAGTGAATCTACTCATTTCACATCTTCCCCTACCAGTGAGACTACTTTGTTTAATTAGCACACAAATAAGAGGAACATGCTAGGAGAATATAAAAGAATGATTTCAGAGAAGTTATACTGCTGCTTAAATCTATCTTCTCCCATAACACAAAATTAATAGAGCATTCAATAAAAAGGAAAGACAGCAACTTTAAAGCTGATGTTTCTACCAACCTACACTGAGTTTATTATGGTTAAAACATTAAGATTTCAGAAGCTGAGTCTGGTCAAAAAGAATGTGCTTTTTCAGTGGATATTAGCATTCCCAACTTCATTAAATTACACATTATAAAGTATTTGGAATGCACATAAGCTCTCCTGCTTCAGGCTATAAGCAAAATTCCAGTCAAAGCAGCAGAGAAGAAACATCCCTTGGGCACACTGTGTTCATTAATGACCTGCTTACAGGTTCTCTCACATTCATCTGAGTGTTGGTCCTGGACATTATCAGAGATGGTATGTTAGGCCAAATGGAGTCTGGTCTGATATAAAGTAGCAATTTCATTATTTCAAAAAGCTGTGCAATAAGATGGCATAAAAATAGCTACGTAATTCCATTAACATCAACTTCTTTAACACAACTGCACTATTAAATTTTATTTTTATGGCTTGTGGACAGGTTTAACTAGCCCAAATAAATAATGCAGTAAAATTTCAATTCGTTTAGCATCAGGTCCTTTAGCATTTGAATCTATTTGGCAGCAGCTTTATAAGCAGAAAGTGATTTAGTGGTGTATAAATATTTGATTTCAGTCTAGCTTGACAGGAATGTTTAATGCTTTCTAGTTACTTTAGTATTGTCTAATCCATCTTATTTTACAACCTCTGTAGTCAAGAGAATTAACAGGAAAGAGTTCTCTATTAGCCTTGAAGCAGTACAGCTTTTAAGGAGATATTGGGGACTTCTGGTTTCAACTCAACAATGAATACAGATTTCAAGGGGAGGCTGTAAACATAAAAGAGGGGAAAAATGACAAGATGTAAAATTTATGTACTTAATTGTTTGCTGATCACTGGGTACATGTGCACATAGAGAAATAAAAGTATTACTTCTGACAGTTACCTGAGAACTCAGTTACCAATGCCAAAGCTGAAAAAATATAGTTAATGTGCCACAGTTAATGGGTCTTAGCAGTTAGTCAGCAGGAATGAGGAGAAAGAAAGTTTCTTTTAATTTTTCTGAGAAGAAAATAATCCACAACAAATCCGAGTGTTTCCAGGGACCATACAGAAGAGCCCATACTCCATAAAATCTTGCAGGGAGTGCTAAGAGTGCAGGGAAGAGTCTGATGATGCTCCCTGGAGCAGCTGCATCCCAGTACAGCTGCTGTGCTCAGCTCCCGCGTGTGCACGGCTGTTCTGCCAGCAGCGGCATCACTCACCACGTTCTCCAGCGTCAGCGTTTTCTCAAGATCAACGCAGGCTGAAGTCCAACAACACAGCCGTAAAGCTTAAGTCTTACTAGTAAAGTAAGGCTCTTCACAGGTTTAAGGACTTGCTGGTCAGGCTTTAGACTGTAGTTGGTCTGGATAAATATCTCAGGTGATGTCCTATTGCCTTTGATGTCAGGGGCACCAGGGTTTTACCCAAGTACCCTTCTGACACTACAGTGTCATACTGGGCAACTATAATATTCGCCTGTGATTAGGTTTCAAAACAGATTTATTGCAGTCACAAGCATTTGTTAAGACCAAATTTTGTGGAGTAACTCACCACATCAACACATAAAATTCTCCAACCCCCACCAAAAAAAAAATACAGCACAATACAGACCTGCCCTACTCTTTAAATAGTCCCACTGAAGTTGTGAGATTTACACAAATATGGAAACCACCTTTCAGCCTAAGAGGTCAAACTCAGCTTCATAAAAAACAGCCATTAAGGGTCATAATGTAGCCTCTTAGTAATTGTCAAAGGTATCTCCTATCATTACATTGAGATAAACTGTCATATCAACCTTTACGCGTTACAGTATAGTGCTGTTCTACTCTAAATAGTTCTTAATAATATTATTTATAATTTTCCTGAGAGTTATAGTGAATAAGTTTCCTTAAAACCTTTAACCATGACTCTTAATCTCATCATATTGCACACTACTATAGTAAAATTATTTTTAAGGTACTTTGAAATTAATTTTATTAAAAATATTCCATGCCAGTTAACTGGCTTTTTGTTAAGCATTTGTCACTAATTAGAGCAGGAGGAAATTAGAATATCATAAATGAGCAAGACTTTTGAAATAAAACAGTTGTATCACACAAATTTGTAAGATGTATGAAAATAAGAATTATACTGGCCAGTCTAGTATCATATCCAGAGTTTATCAGCTTTTTATTTTCTTTTGAAATGTAACCAGTTCTAATTATCTAAAGTACTATTTTAAAAGACCATCAAAGAGCCCTTCTGTTTTCCCTGTTGCTAATTTCTTAATGATCACACAGACTTATGATCCTACAGACTACTTCTGTGATGACTAGTGTTTGAATCTGATGGGAGCAGGAGAACAAAATGGGAGAAAAATTCTAGTTCTTTATGAACTAAAAAACCTTTTTAAACAAATCATATACTGAAGTACGTGAAGGAGCAGTATTGCCATTCTTCTCTAAACTTTTGATCTTTCATTGTGCTATAATTTGGTTGTTGGCATACTTATGGCGGTAAAGAGTACAAAATGCATTTTAAAGCTTGACACTCAATTGAACATATAACTTTCCTCATAGTACAGTAGGACTAAAATTGCTGTTTAGTTCAGTTGCACAAACACAGTACAGGTCAGAAATGCAATAATTCGGGAAAACAGTTCAAGTGTCCACAGACAGTATTCCTGTAACCAAAAAAAACCCCAAAACACCACAACAAAAAAAAAAGAGATATGAACACTTCAGGACCACATATTTTTTGCGGAAGATTGCATTTACACAAACAGAATCAATATGATTAACATAACATCTTTGTGTTGTTTTATTTTTATTCAGACTTCCAGACACCCTCGCTAGATTGGATCTAAAGGGAAATGACATAGAGGATGTTGGAGAACAAGAGCTGAAGGACTTGAAACAGCTTCAGGTTCTAAATTTACGGAACAACAAGATATCTGCCTTGGATCAGAAAGTCTTAGAGTATTTACCTCGTCTTCGTCATCTATATTTAGATGGAAACCCTTGGAACTGCACCTGTAATCTTCTCAGAACCAGAAGAGCACTGGTGGCCAAAGGAACTGATGTCAGGGGAGGGCAGTGCGTGGCGCCAGCAGAAAGCCGGGGAGAAAGCTGGATGTCTTCCAAAAAGATTCTGCAGCAGTGTGAAGATAATCTGTCTTCCATGGAAAGAGGCAAAGAAGACAGGAAGAAAATGAAACCCCATGAGGCCTCCAGTGTTGGAGTAAACACAGATGATGATTACTATGATTATGAAGTCGATTAACCCCACGGTAAATCTATAGTGAACCTTAACGTTGTCCAGAGCTGCCCTCTACCACCAGCATCTCTACTGACAACCAGCTTGCTGGGCTGCCGTTAACTGTTCCTCTTTGATTTGTACTATAAGAGTTAATGACACAAGGGCTGTAGTAGGATGCCATTGTAAACTGAAAATCATAAAAAAAATAAATTGCGTTTCTATGCCATTAGTACTATGTAGTTTGAGGGAAGCAAGAATACAATCATCTCTTAGAAAAGCAGTCTGTAACTCTGTATGGACCTTTGTACAGTAGAGCATTCTTATAGTTGCATAAAAACCCATAAATAAAATCCTGCAATACTGCAAGATACTATTACTAGGAGTCTGGCATTCAACACATTTAAACTCACAGGTGTGCAGTTCGAGATGGAGAGTTACACTGACGTAGGCAATTTCTCAGAACTGTTCAGAGATTCTTGGTTTTGACAAATGAATTTCAGTTTTCCAGTAATATTTGCCTCTTTTAATTACTTTAGACTATTTTAAATGACATTAGACTAAACCAGCTGAGCTCCAGGCAAAACACAGAAGGCTCATCTTCATCACAGCAAATGCAACAAACAGAAGAATCAGTGCCCTGGTTAATTAAATTTGATACTAGTTCCAAATTTAATTAATAGTGAGGAATAAAACCACTGGAGTCAATTCTATCGTTGTAAACAGAAGGGGGGTTCTCAGGAAATAGATCTTTACCTCTGGAAAATGTTAGGATAAGATCAAGTGAGGCAAAGTTTTTGGAAGAGTTTATTCTGGTAGCTGAGCAGCTAATTGTCTACAAATATAGCTTGAGATGCTGTATGCATACTTTTGGGTTAGGTGTACTTCACATGGGAGTGCACACTGCAAGTGTCACACTTCGCTGGCAGGAACCTTCCAGACTTTTGCACACGTAAAAAAAAAAAAAAGGACTTAATGGTATGCGCATCAGCTCTGATGTATGTACAAATTTTATCAAGCAGTTTCCAAAGTGCTTGAAAACCAAACAAAATTGGATTATCGAGGCCACTAATACCAGTGATTTACAAACAGTAATCCAAGGGGTTTCCTGGCAGTTCATAAATCTTGGCTGATAACTGAGGAGTAATAACACCAGCAAATTACTTTTCAAGGCAAACAGTTTCTATTATTCTTTATCTTCTGTTGGCATTCAGTAACTGAGTTCCCATTCACACTCACCCTTGCAGAGGCTGTTTTGTCAGGTGTCAGAGTGCAGCTATTTGGGTATGTCACCTATGCAAACGCAATTGACACTTGGGTCTCCCAGGCACCCTACACATGAAGCTGTACAACTGGAACAGAAAGACGTTAATTTCATTTTTCTTTACATTTTAACTTTTTAACGTATCATCAGCCACTCAGACTTTCGGTAGCTAGATATTCATGGAAGAGCACAAGCATACCTAGTGGTTTGACTGTGGTGTTTTTTGCTGGCTAATGTTGGTCTGTATTAGCAGTCCAGGAAGCAGTTCTTTTCTGAGCAAGAAAAATGTTTTTTGTGATACAGAATTTTTCATTCAATATTATATTTTTAATAGAGCACTTAAAGTATTTCACAGAATCACAGAATGTCAGGGATTGGAAGGGACCTCAAAAGATCATCTAGTCCAATCCCCCTGCCGGAGCAGGAACACCTAGGTGAGGTTACACAGAAGGCGTCCAGGCGGGTTTTGAATGTCTCCAGAGAAGGAGAATCCACAACCCCCTTGGGCAGCCTGTTCCAGTGCTCTGTCACCCTCACCATGAAGAAGTTTCTTCTCATATTTAAGTGGAACCTCCTGTGTTCCAGTTTGTACCCATTGCCCCTTGTCCTATCATTGGTTGTCACCGAGAAGAGCCTGGCTCCATCCTTGTGACACTCATCCTTTACATATTTATAAACATTGATGAGGTCACCCCTCAGTCTCCTCTTCTCCAAGCTAAAGAGACCCAGCTCCCTCAGCCTTTCCTCATAAGGGAGATGCTCCACTCCCTTCATCATCTTTGTGGCCCTGCGCTGGACTCTCTCCAGCAGTTCCCTGTCCTTCTTGAACTGAGGGGCCCAGAACTGGACACAATATTCCAGATGCGGCCTCACCAGGGCAGAGTAGAGGGGGAGGCGAACCTCCCTCCCCGTGCCATTTCAGCCCGCCCATCAGTCTGACGGCACTGGCCCAGCTTGTGAGCTCCTGCTCTTTCGCCTGCACTGGGATTTGTGTCTTGGGGTCTGTTGGCCGCTACGAGCCAAAGCGCAGAAACCCCGGGAGCCGCGGGTTTGGTGGGAGCCCCGGGAACAGGGCGTGCGCCCCTGCAGGGACACGGTACCCCCATTTCCCACCCCCGTGCTGTGTCTGCAGTGTGCTCTGAAGGGGAAACACCGTTCGCACGAAGACGCCCGCGAGGCCCGGCTGCCTCTGCTGTGCTCAGATTCCCCCCGTTTCAAACGCCGGCGCGAACGAGGCGCCAAGAAGGGCAAGGGCAGGGGCGGGACACAGGGAGCGTCTTAAGACGAGCCCCTGAAGCAACCGGGAGATGAGGAAGCTTCGCTGCCCGGCCCGGGGAAGCGCTGGGAAGCACAAGGACCAGCGACACTCTTTCCAAACGCCACGTCCCCGCCCCCGCTGCCGCCCCTTCTCTCCCGCCCCGGCCGCAGCGCTGGGGCGCCGCCAGCAACGCCCGCCAGGGGGCGCAGCCCCGCCCCGGCCCCGCCCACTCCCGGGGGGCGGGGCTCTCTCCCGCCCCGCCCCGGGCCGTTCCCGCCTCCGCTCCCTTCCTTGCCCCGCCCCGTCCCTTCCCTTAGGGCCACGTCATTCGCTCTCCGCCGACGGAGGTGACGGCAGCCCCCTGGCAGCCAATGGGCGCCTTGCGTGTGGCGGGGTGAGAGGTGAAAGAGCAGGCGGGGCGACGGGAAGATGGCCGCGTTGGCGGCGGTTGCCGGGCGGGGGACGCGGACTCAGTCTCAGTGAGGGGATGGCGGCGGCGAGGCGGGCAGCGCGCTGCGGCTGAGGCACCGACACGCCCGCTCTTCTCCTCGCGGGGCCCCGCGCCGCTGTCCCGCGCGCTCCTGTCGGTTGGTGACGGCGGCGCCGCCGCCGCCCCGCGCCCCCCATGAGCGGGGCGGGCGGGCTGGCCTGGCGCGCGCTGCACGCGCTGCTGCGCGCCCTGCTCTGCCTGCAGCGCGCGCTGCTGGCCTGCCTGCGCGGCCGCGCCGCCAACGGGCCCCGCGCGTGGCTCTGGCGCCGCGCAGCCTCCGCCTCCTGCGCCCTCCTGGCCCCCGCCGCTGGGGCCTTCGCCTTCCGCAAGGCGGGCGCGGGGCGGCGGCGGCCCGGGGGAGCGGCGCAGGGCCGGCAGCGGTGGCGCTCGGACGGGCGGGCCCTGCAGAAGCTGCCGGTGCACATGGGGCTGGTGGTGACCGAGGAGGAGCCGAGCTACGCGGACATGGCCAGCCTGGTGGTGTGGTGCATGGCGGTGGGCATCTCCTACATCAGCGTCTACGACCATAATGGTGAGCGGGGGTGAGGGAGAGCTCGTACCGCGGCGGGGGCCGCCCCGGGGAGCGCCTCTGGCAGGCAGCGCCGCCGGGGCCCGCGGTGCGACCTGCTGGAGCCCGGGCTCGCCCGCTGCCGCCGTGTTCCCGAGCCGGTGCTGGCCGCGCTGCCGGCGGCTCTTCTGCCGTCCTCTGGAGCTTGTGCAGCGCCCCGGGTGCCCTCCTGCCGCAGCTCCTGTGCCGGGCTGAGCTCACCCAGGTGCTTGCCGGAGGGGGCAGGTGGTGGGATCTTCCGAGAGCCTTGTCCCCAGCCCTGGGCTGACGGGAGCTGCTGACATCTGAGAGCAATGACTGTGAGGGGTACAGGCTGTTAGTGGAGGGGAGCTTTGGGCTATCTGCTCTTACGGGCTCTGTTTACAGGCTGTGTCTGAACTTCCAGAAGTGGCTGGGTGAGAGTAGACATTTACTTTTGTGTATTCTTTCTCCTGTGAAGAGACAGGGTGAAAAGGTAGTTAAATGTAAACATGTGTATCTTGAGTGCTGTTTATATGATAAACTACATGTTCTACATTTGGTATGAGGACTGGTGCTACTTGATTGTTGAGCTAACTCTGAGCCAGTGTTTGTGAAAGCTTTGGTGTGTTTTTCATATCCACCATGTGATTTTATTCATTGCTGGCTTTCAGGTATAAGACAGAACTCCAGCTCTTGCAGATACATTGCTTCCAAATAACTGTGTATCTTAAAGATTACCTCAGAGTTTAGATTTAACGTTCTGTTAAATAATCAAGGAGAAAATCTGTCTTTCTCATACCTATTTTTTCCAACAGAGAAGGTGAAACCAGCCATATTCAAGTTTTTACTAGGTGCGGCTTCCTACCCAGCTGATGAGATGGTCTTTGAGCTGATAGCATGCCCAGTCTCAGTTAAAGGCTAATAATACATGAGGTGGACTGTGTCTTGTATTTCTTTCCTCTCCAGAGGAGGCTTCATGCTGAAGATCCCTGTGCTCTTGCTGCCAATGGTGAGACTGTAAGAGACCAGTGTTTAACTGTTGTGTTGAGACACTTGTGATGGCTGTCTAGAGATGTCATGCAAATTAGAATAACTCTAAGTTTATGCCAGGTTAGAGGTACAGTCTGTAATAGTTGTCTTCTAGTGCTGTCTCAGGAAAAACTCAACAGTGCATCCTGCCTAAGTAGATGCAATTTATTGTTGCCAAGTGTGCAAAAGCATCGAAGGTGTGCAGGTCTTTCCCTGAGTATAGGCATTTGATTTTTTTTTTTCTTTAAAACCATTGCTATTAATAGTGCAGTTTCATGTCTGGTCCTTGTACATGATACAAGACTCAAATGGCTTAACTTTTACTAAATTCCCTAAGATCTTTTTAAGAAACTAGTCTTGGAGCCAGACAGCAGTTTAAACTGACCATCTGTGCAAGGCTGTTGTGGAATTTGGTTATATTGTGTTTCAGTGGAAGAAAGCAGGTTAAATGCTGCAAAGCAGACATTATTCCCAAACAAGAGTTTCCCTCATAACCTGAAGAGAGATGCGTTATTGTACTGGATCTCTAATTTCTTTTGAATCTCAAATAAACTATCTGCAGTGTTGCCTAATATGTATCTATGCTTAGTCGCTTTTTAGATTCCAGTGTTGTGCTGCACAAATTACATATATGAGAACTGAACTGAGGAACAGATCCAGCTGAGAGTTTCCCAGTGGTCTTGGTTTTCTGCTTGCTCACCATGCAGCCTTTTAACACTGAGGAAGGAGAAGGCCACAGCCAGTGCTTGGGTAGCTACTGCCACTGAGATCCTGTCTGACAGCAGGGAGCCAACTCAGTGTGGAGAAGCTACTTCTGCTCCTCCAGCATCTGTTGAAATCCAGTCAGACCTAAGACTGACTATTACAGGATTGTAAATGTGATGACCAGAAATAACAAGGTTATGTCCTTTGAAGAGCAGCGTAACTGAGAACCTTGCAGGACAATTGGCTTTGCAAGCAGTCCAGAAAAAAATAATATATCTTGGACATTACTTGCTGCTGTTCCCATGTAGTGCTACATTCATACTGAAGTTGCATGTTAAGATGTTTTGTTAACACCTTTGAAATCTGAAGATATAGCTATAATCTCAGACATAATATCAAGACATAATGCTTTTCAGTATTTCGTTCTTCTGTTAGTCCTTTGATACCAGAATATGCTGGTTTAATTGTCAGCTTGAATTCCAGTTTGTTGGAACACAATTGAAGAAGGCAAGGCAATGCAGAGCAACTAAAACATTTTAAATCAGTGGTTTTTGCCAAACTTTCAAAGTTGATGAGAATAGCCTGCCATAACACATAGATGTTCTTCCTAGGTGTTTAATGGCTTTTCTGGTATGTCAACCACGACTGCTTTTTGTACAGCATCTTGTCAGCTGAGCCTTTTAAACAGGTTTCAGAGAATAAGCAAGTAGTCATTCATACAGCTTGAGTGTATGCTTACTTCTGGTAATAGTAGATGCGTTGCCTTACTGTTGGTGCTAAGCTCCTTATGTTATCTGGATTGAGCATAAAGCATTTCCAGATAGCAACAACTGCAACACTCAAGTCTAAATCCGGTTCTGAATAATAGTGAACAGAATGGAACCCTGAACAGTAACATTAGTATAGTGAAGGTCAATGAAGTCAGGTACAACTTGCTTTTATCAGTAGCAGAGGGTGAACCTTAATTACACTGTGCACATGTTTTCATCTTCTCAGGTGGTGATACTGACTTTAGTTCTGCTGAGCTGCTTCAGTAAGGTTCTTTGTTCATACAGTTGATATATTGTCCCCACGGATGCTGGCTGTGGTGAAGAAGGAAGCACAATAAGTGCTCTGAATCTGTGTTACATCTAGTGAAGTATACTCTAACTTATTTCCTTTTACTTCGTTGCATATTTGTAGTACTGAGATGCTTCTCATTGCAACAGGAAGCTTTGATTACAAGAGTGATTTTCTGTGGCTGTGTTTTCTGGAGGAAATAACTGTGTCAGTTGCCTGTGAAAGGCTTAAATTAAAAATGTGTCCTTAATTGCCCCTTCTATAGGAAGAGAGAGAAACATGAAATTCTTTAAAGAAGTGCCAGATAAGCTGTTTATTTGTTTATACTAGTTAATTTCTGTATTTTTAACAAAATGCTTATAGGTTGTTTCTGGTATCAGAATAAGTAGCTGAATTCCAGTTGATGCTAGTGTGTTAAAGCAGCTGCACCAGTAAGGACAACTTGGCTGGAGCTGTGCTGATTCTCATGGGCAACTGCAGAACACAAATGTTACAAATGTATTGGATAATATTCACTAACATTTTAGGGTTTTGATCAAGGTATTGTTTCTGTGGGCTTCTGTATTGCCAAACACTTTACTTGGTAGAAATCCAGCCATGATGGTCAAGACCTTATTTCTGAGGAAATAATGCAGCCTTCTCATAGTCAGAAGGCAGTGATTTTTTGCAATTATATAGTAGCTGTTAAAATATCTTCTGGGGAGCAGAAGCTTTTGACCAGTGTTATATACTTTAACTTTCTTCTGTTAATGTTTGCCACTCGAGAGCTTGCCTGAGTGTTGCTTCTGTCAGTGAAGGGCTCCTGAAATAGTTTGGGATAAATCTAAAGTGCTCTTTTGGAGCTTGTTGTATCTTGGGATTTGAGTACTTTGGGTTCTTGAATAGATGCTTTGAGTTGAAGGCTTCTTAAAGCCTGTAGTACTACTGTATGGAGAACTTGTTGTTTTCATCCTGGATTTAATTTTCCAGTGAACTGCTTTACTTTTGACCAGTTTTTTCTTAGAAATTCTTTGAAAGGATAGAGCACTGCAGTAAGCAAAATAAGTTATTTAATTAGCCCCAAACACAGGCTTTTAGTTTCTTCCAAGTTGCTTGGTAGTTTAACACATCTGATCAATCCATAAAACTTGCTGTGTATTCAGTGTGTTCACTTCAATGGGAGGATAAATCTGATGTGGCTTCATTACTGAAACACTTTTGTGATATACTGGTATGAAGTGGCACCTGCTATAGGTCTTCGCCCCTGTGAAACTTCACACTCAACAATTGTGATTCAGTGTTGAGTTGGCAGGAGTCCTCAGACCACATTTATATTTGGGACTAATGCTAATCTGTGGAAGATAATCTCCTTATAGGTGTGGGTAATGTGACAGTATCTCTTAATTGCGGATGAGTACTTGTTCTCCCAGTACAGGATGTCCTTCCAAGAAGAAATGTGCAAGGAATGATCATGTATGAGTTTAAGTTTTAACTTGAATTCTTCCTGTTTGGTTAGTGACAGCTTAAGTGGCTTTAAAGTGAATGAAACTTAAGTGACTTCAGCCACTTTCAAATTCAGATTATATTTTTTTCTAGGCTCTTGGAATAGATGAGTTTAATGTTTTCTAGCTCTCTGTTTCCTGTGAGGTCCACTGTAATGACTCATGCTCTGCTTTCCTCTGTTAACCTGCAACCAGCAGGATCCATCATGAGGATGTAGGCAGAAGTTGTTCATATGTTAAAACAGTTTCTTGCGTATACATTATTTGAATTCGGTTATAGTTTGATGTTTTGCAAACTGTTAATAGTTTGATGCTTAAAACAGACTTGTTACCTTATGACTCTTTCCTCGTTGGCACTGGGAGTTGAGAAAAAGCAAGTAACTGAGAAGCTGTGGAAATTTTTTCTTTCCTAGGCTTAACTTTGGTTGTGTTCCCTTGTAAGGAAGAACTGACTCTTTTCCAGCGTCTTACCAGATTCTGCTGCTCTAAAAGGCACAGCAAGTGAGAATGTTGGACTTCAGGATGCTACCAAGACATTAACAGGTGGTGGCTGTGGTAGTTTAGCCAGACAAACAAATGGCTGACACCACCTGGCATTTCTCTGTGCCGGTTGTTCCCTTCCAGTTCATGGTTCCTGTTTGTTTTGAATCCTGCTTCTACTGAACTTGCAGCTTCTTACAGACTGTGTGTGTCAGTCTCTAAGTCTGTCACTACCCAGGGTGGGAGGAAAAACAGATGCTTTACCATCTATTGAAGCCTGTATATTAAATACATATATTAATAAAAATATTCACTAGAGCTAAAAGACCAGCATATTCAATGTATTGTATCACTTCATTTTGCAAACTAACTCCTAATGTATTATGATCTTAACCAAATGCTTGTACACTGTTTGGCCACTATTGATATGGAAACTGCTGTTTGTAGCAGTTTCTAATCCTAGAATTGGGTTGAGGCAAATCATAAGCTTGATCATAAAATTGTATACAAGTTCAGTGTTTCTTGTAAGATTGTTGTGTGGGCATTTTTAGATTGGTCAACAGAAGTGCTTGACATAGGATTTCTGAATGAAACTTAGGCTCTTAGTAACAAGCCCTGAATACAATGCGATGAAGGCGTTATCAATTCCTAAGTAAATGTGCCTAGCCACGCTTTTGCATTGTAAATATTTAAGATGTAACAATTTTTACTGTGGCTTTTAAATAGAAATAGTTGTGTTGTATCTCTCAAGAGTCAATTTATTTTAGAACAAGAACCCAAGTATGTTTGGTTAAGCAAGTTTTTGTAATCTCCTGCACTCAAAATGTGTCTACCATAAACATGTAATTATAAGAAGTCCTTGGGGATTGCATTAACTTCTTGGAATATATAGCTTGTGAAACCCTCTTATTAGGAAATCCATGGCATTGTACATGGTGTGATATGCTGATTTAGTCTTCTGGCTCTTGCTTTGTGGTAACTTGCTTTGTTAGCCTGCGGCCTTAATTGTGTGGCAGTAAGTGGCAGCAGACTTAAACTGCAGATCAACAGCAGCGTGGGCTAGATGTTCAAGAAACTTGGTGTTTATCTGACTTGATGGTCCTGTGCTGGTCATGTATTGCAATCTTTAACTATTGCTAGCATGCTAAGGACAATGAATTAAGTCTTAAACTATCCCTTACACAATTGCAGCTTGCTACTGAAACCAGGCTGGGTAAAAGAGGAACAGAAGCATGTGAGTTGTCTTTCCAAGGTCACTGAAATTAGTCATGTGCAGTAGCATTTGTTTTGGATTCTTATCATACTTGTAAACTCCAGTTTGAAACCGGTACTGACTACCTGATTCTTTTTTCTTCCTGCCTAGTGTTAGATTTGTTTTATAGTACTCTTTATAGGAGTTGACTGACAATGCATCTTTTTTTAAAGGTATTTTCAAGAGGAATAATTCAAGATTGATGGATGAAATTTTAAAACAGCAGCAAGAACTCTTGGGACTAGATTGCTCCAAGTATATGGTGAAATTTGCAAATCAAGACAAAGCTGATCAAGGTAAGATGAATTACAAGGTGGGATTGGTGTGACTTTAAATAGCCATGTATAAATCATAATTCTGCTTTTACTTAAACACATTCCTGTATACAGTGACCTTTTCCCTCATTAAGCACTGATGATCAGAACACACGCAGCCTTCCTGGGCTAATAGTAAACTTGCACTGTGCATATTTCTTCTTAACTAATAGTGAAGTGTTGCTCCCTCCTTCCCATAGTGATCATTACTGGGCCGTCTGATTTTCCCTTTAGCCTGACACTTGTGCCATCACCCCTTTAATGCATCAGTGTAGCTCAACTCCCCACTGTTTCAGAGAGATGAATTCTTTTGTCGAGAGAATTGGAAAAACACTGGAGTTACAGTAAAGGAACTGATGTCAAGCTAACAATGGATGCACTTCCATTTTTCCACATTTATACCTCAAAGCTGGGATGAAGAAGGGAAAGAGCAAAACTGCTGGTTGTCGTGGCAATGTATAATGACACCAGGAAGGTAAAGGACATAAGTTTTAAAATACCTATGACAGCAACTTTTGCATGTAGGAGAAGTGGAAAGCAGGAATATGTTTCAAGGTTAATGTTCCTTATTCAGCACAATCTGCTGTAAGTACTCAGCTATGCTGACTAACACAAATATTAGAAGTCTGTTCAAAATGTAGCAAATCACAAGCATGTACTTAACTAAGGCAAGCCTTTGCATTAGAGGGATAGGCTTGAAACTTACAGCTGTCTTAAAACTCTATGTTTAAATAGGTCTCATAATAGAAAAGCACTTCTTTTTTAAGCCAATTGTATTACATGGTTCAAAGACTTAAGAAACAGTCACTACTGCTGTAGTACATCTAGATGTGTTTCAGGTGCTGTTGGCTGAGTTTTGCTTCCCCTACAAGAGCTAATAGGATGATGAGATCCTTTACGCCAGTTTTCCAGTATAAAGTCCAATGTTGTAGCATAAACTTGCCTTGTAAGCAACTTAGGCTAAAGTGCCAGCATTTCCATGAAAACACTCGAGTTTCTTGTTATTCCTGTCTATTCCTGTGAAGGTTGAAATAACCATCAGAAAACAGAGTAGACATGCTGTCAATGTCTTAAACTCCAGCATACTCAGCTACCGTTACCTAAATCAGAATATTTATGTCCAAACCAAATGAACTACTGGAAGACTGCTGAGACTTGCTGACTGAAAGGGTACGTTTGAGTCTCAGGAACCTTTCCTGCTGGAAACTATGAATAACAGAAGTGATTTCTGTAACTTTTAGACTTTTTCATTCTTAAAGGGCTCCGCAGTCAGACCAGGTGCTTCATACTTTGAACTGATCAAGCTGACATCTCTCCAGTTTATAATAATGAACTGTGGTTTTTCACTTCTGAGAAGCAAAAAGATGTCTTACACTTCTGAATACTGTTAGAGAAATATTCTTTAACATAGGATGTATGACATCAAACAACATTAAGGAACAATTACTTTGGTTGTAGTGGCTTTGGATAGACTGAGGTGTTCTAGGTGTTATGAGTCTGCTGACTGTATTCTGTGATCCTTTGCAGTCAGGTTCTGCAGTTTTAAGAAATGCTATTTTAAAGTATCTAGCTATAACAATCATAAGTTCTATACCAGTCTCATGTGTCCAGACACTAGTATCTAACCCAGTTACTTCAAGCTGGGTAGCCTTCAGCATCCTTGGTAAGTTTACCTCCTAGTTACATTATCAAAACTGACAATGATGCAAGTCATGTCGTGCGAGAAGACTCTTATCTCGCAATAGTGTGGACAATAAGATTGTTGTGAAATATTCTCTTAAGTCACAGACAGTACCAGAACTCACTCATTATCTGGTCCCTAGCTTCTCTGTCACAATCTTAAATCAGCATTGTAACTCTTGCATCGATTTTGAGGTGCAGCTGAAAGATCCTGTTATCGTCTTCAGGGAGGACCCCATCTTAATTTAATCATTGTCACACGAATGTCCACAGCAGCTGTTAAAACGCATTCCTTTTTTCCTTTCCCTGAACTGCAAGTCTTTCTTCATTGCTTACCACCCCCCAAGTTACTATCTAGGCACCTTCCTTTCACGGCTTTGCCTGAGAGTATAACAGCCAATGATAATTCACTGGAAGACTCTAGATTTCAAGACTGACATTAATTAAACCAGTTTTCACGAGACTCCTCAAAATAGTTGCCTTCAACTTGCTTTTTAGTAATATAGCAAATCCAGAAGATATCTGACTAACTGTATAACATATGAAGTAATGTGTAACTTACTTGCGATCATATCCTGTCAATATCTAAAGCATATTCAAAACAACTATATTTCTGCTGCTTTTAAACTGTGTTTTGTACTTTCAGTTTTAAATTGCCAATCTACATTGAAGGTGCTGTCCCCAGAAGATGGAAAAGCAGACATAGTAAAAGCTGCTCAGAACTTTTGTCAGTTGGTAGCACAGCAGCAAAGAACATACACAGACCTGGATGTGAATGTCTTAGACAACTTATTAAGTAGTAAGTAAGACATGGTCGGTGGGGAGGAGGGGAAGGAGTACTTGATTCATAACTGATTTAGTTTCTAGTATATTTATTGCTTAGAATGTATGTATCTTGATGCTTAGTTTATCAGGGTAAGTTTATTATTGCTTTCAGACTTCTCTGAAAACTTTCTTACCAGTTTACTCACTTTTGAGCTTTTCCTCTGAGCAGGAAAAGAAAACCTTAAGCTAAATTGGAAAGTCTCTGCTTTTCAGAGTTCACAACCTGTGTAAGATGTTATGTGATGAGCTTTCTGAAAAAAGTACCACTGAAACTAGGCTATTATAACGTGGGTTAACTTTTTGCAAGTTAGTATACTGCAAACCTGGCTATGGGCACAGAGTCTTTTCCGGATCTAATTACAGCAATTAGAGCTTGTACTGCTGAGTAACTACCACCTCGAGTGCAAATGACGGAGCACTTGCTGATGTTTTGCTGTTGTATAACCCACTATCTTTGTTATCTGTGTTACTAATTCATGCAGATTACTGACTCTGCACTGAGGTGCTGGCTGCGTGCAATAGCTATGGAAAGGGCAGGGCTGCACTAATCTCACATCTGGGAGAAGTAGTTCGGAGCAACCTTCTGCTTCCCCAGTAGTGCAATGTAGCTGTAGTACTTGCTCAGCTTTCCTAGGCAATCCATGGGTGTTAATTGCAACTGTAATTAACTTTGCAGGGTACAGATTTCAGGTTGCACACTTGAACTTGGATGTCTACAGGCACATTATTGAAGTGTGGCTCCCTTTAATTGGACTCAGTGATGATTATTTTTTTTTATTCTCCAAATGGGTGGTCAGCTGAATTGCCATGCAGACTGAGTGCAGCAGCAGTTTAGATGCTTTAATCTTAATTTCAAACTGAATTCTATCCCTGTTGTTGGCATGCTGCATGACATCTTCTAACTGTAATGGAATTATTAAACATGTTTAAGGCACCTGAAGAAATAACTTGGACATCTATCCTGTCATACCCCAAAGGCAACTCAAAGAAATGAATAACTGCTTTTCTAAAATGCATACCTGGTGAAGAACTGGTGATAGCTGGTACCCATGTATGTATTTTGGCCAGTGATGTTTAACTGGAGCTTTGCAAACACTTGTTAATGATCTCATATCCATGCATTTCACTGTCTAGAGGTGTTAAAAGTATTAGGTGCAGTCTGCATAACCTTTAAAAAAAAAAAAAAGAGCAGACTTATTGTTCAAGTAATGTATGATAGCTGAGCACAGAAAAATAAGTCTCCTATACTTTTAATCTGTCAAAACTGTAGAGTTTGGAAACAGACTGCTTAATCTATGTGGCTAGTAAGATGGTAAAGATAGTATCTAATAGAGATATTTAGAGATAATATAATTTATTATAATTATATATTATAAATTATATAGTATATAATTATATATTATAATATAATTTTTATTATAATTTAGAGATACTAAAGATAGTAGTTCTAACTAGTCCTGCTTATTAATTTGCCTGGTTTTAATGTTTAAGACAGTTGGAGGTGAAGAACTACTCTTTCATGACTTATTTAGCAGCAGCTTATGAAACTACTCATTTTAGTTGCAGGCAAATTTAGTTTCTGTGTCCTTATTGGCAAGGTATTGAACATAAACATCTGTGAGTTACTGATCTAAATTGACAGCAAGTTCTGAAAACAGTATTTGAGTACCTATTTTTTTAGAGTGTGTGTTCTTGACTTCTCTAAGTTTCTGATTTTTTTTCACATTTTTTTGAATATGTGATAATGTAGTTTTTTAACTTTCTGTTCATATTTAGGATGCAGTTATTGAAGTCTAGTCCTAAAATGGTATGGTTCTAGCTTGTCGTGTGGCTTTTCAGTTCTTAATGCAATCATGCTCTAATTTTTACAGCTTGAGTTTTCTTCGGTGTAAGAGTACTTTCTTCTGAGCAATGCCTCAGCTAACCAGCTTGTTTTCGTAAAAGTAGGTGCCAGCTGCACTATAATATTGTCTCTATTTGCTATCTGCCTTCCTAGTGAAGAATGTGACTATAAGTTAAGGCTTTTTAAGTTGGCCTGTAAAATCTGTGTGGATAAGAGAAGGTTAGTGCTGTCAGCTCTACAAATTCCTTCATGTTCCCTCACAGAACTCTTGACCTAAAAGGGATGTTGCCAGATCCTGTCCCTTGAGTGTCCAAGTCTTTAGGCCTCTTTTTGAGTCTGCTCCCAAATCCTTGTGTGCAATACTTGCGGAGCGCTGTAACTCCAGCAGCTCTGAGGGAGCTTCCACATGGAAAGCATTGGTAGTGTCAATATGTTTAGGCAGAGAAATGGGTGCAGGGTGGAAAGCACAGAACTGTTGTGAATAGGCTGTTTTGACTGTAGTGCTACAGTGTACATTTTCATTTTCCTTCAGATAAGAACCAGAAGGAAATATTAGCATTAACTGGGCTATCTGAAAGTTTTCCTGTTTGAAAAGCCATTGCAGTGTTCAAGATCCTACTGCTGAACTGGCCAGCTGAGGAGCGCTCAGCTATTGGATCAGCTACTGGATGAGTAAAGCTGTCCACTTCCTCCAAAGTCCCTGCTCCCAAGTATTCACTGCTTCCCTGCAAAGCTGTTTTGTACTAACATACTGGCTTCTGAACACATAAGCAGCTTTTGCCTTATTTTTTTTTCTTAACTTTGATATAAGATTTGGACTGTGGCACACAGTACTCGTATCTAAGTACTTCATCCTTTCTTAGAAATGCACGTGCTTGGGGAAAATAGCATCTTTACCTCTGGTAAAAGGATTGTGATGAGTCAGTGGGGAGAGAGGATGTGAACTTCTCAATCTCCAGCTTCGGTTTCAAAACCTGGGTGGGGGCAAAATCTGATAGGACCTTAGTTTCCTAGTCCTTTATTCTGAAAGTTCAGTTCCTCTACAACTGAACTTAAACTTGTAGAAAGCTCTGGACTGACTCTTTTTTTTCCTATTTTAAACAAGTGAGAAAACTGAGAAATAACATCTGAGGTTCAGAGCAAATAGGCAGTGTTAAACTTTATCTGCTAAAGGTAGGCATTGTGCAGTGTAAGCCCTTGTGCAGTTAACTTGTAGAATTAGTGCATAATGGAAGGGATAACAACCAAGAGCATGCAATAATCATGACTAATGGCAGCATTATAACAAAGTAGGGTTGTGACCGCTGGAATGCTTTTTGAATGAGCTAGGTAGGTGCATGAGGAACAGCTAACTTTCTTGGGTCCCACTGGGGTTCTGTACTGGTTTTCACATGTTGCTCTAATCAACTTGATAGAATTAGCAGGGAAAGCTGGACTAAGACTTCCTTCTAAGCTTATCTTGCATGTCTGTCAGTTTTGGCCTGGAGTAGTTCAGGCATGGCAGAAGTGTGTGGAAGGGAGATGGTGTCATTTGGCTGCTAATTGTCATCAACCTTGGGAGATGAGTAGGACACTCTCACTGGTGAGCAAGACAGCAAGCTACTAAAGATTTGATTAGCTTCTCTTTTCTTGGGGAGACTTCCTTGTGCATCAAACTGTAGTATTTAATCTCAGCTTTTCAGGGAATGAAGCTTAGTAGCTTTTTCCAAACAGCTGTTTGTATGCCCATCTGAGTTGGGGTTAGGCTAGTGGAAGGACAATGGCTAGGGTTTTAAGGTATGTGTAGTGTGAGCACTTAGTGAAGTCCTTCAGTGTTACCTAGCCCTGCCCTGGGGTGGCTTGTGCTGTCCACTTAGTAACAGGAAAAAAATATTGCCCTGTTCTTCCTTACTCATTAACCAGAAAGATGTCACCTGCAACAGCTTGTCTGAAATTTCATAGTAAAAGTTGTTTTTAAAGTTGTCTGTCTAGTTCCATACTAATGAAGAGACACTTCATCTGATAGGGTATTTTTTTTTTTTTACAACTTGTTTTCTTGATGGTTTGTGATACCGATTTGTTCTTCTTCAGTGGAACCTCCCTAAGTTTGGTGTGTGTTTTTTTTTTTTGGGGGGCGGGGGGTTTGTGTGTTTTTCTCTCTGTGTGTTATAGTCCTTTTACTCTTCTTGACTGCAACTTCACATAGTTGAGTTAGGACTGTAGTAGGTATGGGTCAGGGTACAGCATGTTCTATGCTACTAAAAACAAGTTTGCCAAGACAAAACTAGAACAAGTCAGTTTAAACAGCCGTGTTAAGGTTTGCTGTTATTGAAAACAATGTAACTGTTCCTGTCACTGCTTTAGCAAGTCTCTGAAAGCTACCTGACATAAAAATAACACTGCAACTGGGCCTGTTCAGAGGATGCAAGACCAGTCTGTCCCCTTGGGCTTTTAATTGTTAAGTTGTCCTCAGGAGCTTCAATTCATTTAAAAAAAAATGCATTTAAAGAAAAAGCAGATGCATTAGGGTTTAGAATTAAAATAAATCTGACTAATTTAATAAAACTTAATTTAAATGGTTCTTTCAGGTACAAATGGATTTCCTGATCCTGATTTAGTCTTGAAGTTTGGTCCTGTGGACAGCACATTAGGATTCCTTCCATGGCACATCAGACTGACAGAGATCATGTGAGTTGCCTATGAATTCTATGAAACAGGTTGGAATAATATCTAACTAAACGGATCTTTTGTGTGACTTACCTTATGGAAATAGCCGAAAGAGTCTAAACAAAGGTGTCTGGTGATTGATTTGATGGTATTAAAAAACTGTTAAATGAAACTTGTCAAATATTCGTTGTTCCTTCAGCCACGATTAGGCAACAGCAGGCTTTACTCTTCAGGTTTAAGGAACATCTTTGGTCACCATCTGTCTCAGTGGTCCAATTCCAGTTCTGTTGGTGTTCCTTATGTGGATTTTGAGTGCTATTGGGTTTCTAATAGGGAAGCTAAGGATATAAGAGAAACAGGATAATGTAAGATGATCATGCCTCTAGATTACTTTCCAATTTTGGCAATAACTGGGCTGACTAGAGTTGCTGTATTTCTTAAATCTGAAAGTATTTATAGAGCACTTAAATGTCTGGGCAGACCTGTGCTTCTCCAGCTTTCTCACTGATTTGAAGTGCCCTCTCTGCTCTAATGGGTAGACTTTAGAGGATGACAAGATATTGACAGCTGGTTTAGTTACAAGAGTTGGGTGTCAATAACAGCGTTGAGAAGAAGTTCACAAGGTTGCTCAGACAACAGCTTTAAGTAGTGATATTCCTGACTGGCCATATGGATCATGCGGTGTTTATGAAAGCTTATTTTAACTTCTCCAACTTGCTTTCTCAGTTCTTTGCCTTCCCACCTGAACATCAGCTATGAAGACTTTTTCTCTGCCCTCCATCACTATGCAGCCTGTGAGCAACGCTGGGGAAAGTGACTTGTTGCTGAGCACATGGAGTCAGGCTTTCTGTGGGAAGGAATTGATGTCTGTTTACAAGCACCTGTGACCCATAAGTCTGGTTCATAGTCCTTTCTTAATTTATCAACAAATTCAATAAAGTGTCTTACCTTTCTAGAGAGTCTGTGTGAATGCGTGAGAATCTACGGGGAGGGGGAAATTCAGATTTCCTTTAAAAGACAAAAGACAGTTATTGCAAGCAAAGCTGTTCAAAGCTGAATTACCCTGACTTTCCTGTCCAAGTGACCAAAAGAACATGTGAGAATTAAGTCTTGTGGAGTCTACAGGACAACATGAATAGGAGTTCCGTGCCCTGAAGGTCCATAAATCTGAGGAAGAACTCTCATGTTAGGTTGGTTGGTGGGTTTTTTTGTTGTTTTTTTTTAGTTTTTAATGGTCAGGTGTTTTCGAGCTAATCACCTGGTTTATCTTTGCATATATTTACAATATGTGAATTCCAGAAGGGTCAGTTCTGTTAACTGAGAATAGAGGCTGCTACTTGGCTGTGATGACGAAGCCAGCAGTAGGTATCAACTTCTAGAAATACTGAGAAGATTCTGTAAAAAGGAATGGAAGCTTCTTTGGTAAGTGGGTTAGGCAGTCTGTGTAGCACTATCCATCCTCTTTTTTTTTTTTCTTTAAGATGTAAAATTGAAGTTTTCTTACAGCCCTGAGTGAAACTTCTCTTAGCATCAGGTCAGTTTTCCATATGGAATAAGCATAAACACTACTACGTATTGTTTATCTACCCATTTTCCCCATAGAATTCTTGCTTAAGGTGACAAGCTGGCTCAGGCTCTGGCATCCCTTGCTGAAAAATCTGAAAATGGACTGGGTTCCACTTCCACGGTGAATGAGACTTGCTTGTGTACCCAGGAGGAGAGTCTCCTTAAGCCTTCTGTTAGGTTTGTTCTGAACTGTGCATTGGAAGTTTGAATGGGAGTCTGTAGCAGAACAGAAAAGAAGATGAAGTGAACCTACACTACAGTACCTCAAACCCGAGATATCTAAACAGATCATTAGCTAAATGGTCTTCATCATGGAATGTCCTGGTTGAGTTCCATTCCTATGGTTGGGAGTAATTTGAAAGTCTTCATAGCAGCATTTGGACAAAGCAGTATCTTTAGAGCTGTGTTACTGGAGACAAACATTAATGTTGCAGCCTTTTACCCTGCAGGCTGTGGAACTGTAGGACACTTCATTCTGAAAGAGTTTCCTGGTTTTGTTTTGTGGGTTTTTTGTGGTTTGTGGGTTTTTTGGTTTGTTTTGTGTTTTCCCTCCCCTCTTCAAAATGAATCTGACTTGCTCTCCTTCAGGATAGGCATGTCATTAGAAGGGAAAACTGCTTTTAAAAGGGAATTGCCAGATTTTAAATGAATGACTGCTGCTTTGTGAAACAGTGTATTTAACTGTTGTAGCTTGATGTGATGTTATAAAGCAGATTGTGTAAACTCTTAGCTGCAGTTTTTTGTCATACTAAGGTCAGTTTGCCATTACAGGAGAGCACTGTGGTCTATCTCATATAAGAGAAAGGGATGTTTTAATCAGTTAACTAATGGTTTTGACATCAACTAACATTCCATATGAGCTGCTTCTTGCAGACTGGTCTCTGGTGTTTGCCAGTTCCTGCACAGCACAGATGAACAGTCCTGCAATGTCTCCTAGGTTCTGTCATTGCTATAGGAAAAGTTTTCTCACTGAATGTTAAGTTTAACTTATTTGTGGGGAGCACATAGCCTGTTGGGGTGTGTCTTGAGTATTGGAGTTTATCTGTGATGTGAATTTTGTTTCATTAAAATGTAAGGTTTTGTTTAAGTTACCACATGTAAGTGTTGTGTCACTGAAACAGTTCTGGTGCTGGCAGTAAAATAAAATGGGAAAAGCTTAGTTTAGTCCTCAAAAGTAATATATTTTTTATATTTGTATCAAACTGCCAAAGAATACTTCTAATACCTGAGCTCCCCTCAGTCCTCAATCTTCTGTGTATCTCAACTAAAAAGATTTTTATGTTGGAGACAGATCTCAAGGTTTAGGATTTGTCTATAGAGGGATACTTAATGAAACTAAAATGATTAGTTCAGCTGCATTTGATTCAACTTAACTCAATTAAACTAGCCATCAGAAGAGATTTGATTAAGTGTTCCTCCTGGAATTAATGTAGTTGAACTAATCCACATTATCACTTAGTTGGGATATTTTACTGTCCCTGTGTGGGCAATCTTCAGTGAGCTGTGCCAAAAGCACTGTGCATATCTGCAACTTGATCTCTGAATGTACGTCGTGGCAGCAAGCGCCTCTCCCCGCTTGTTCTGTGTGAGGGTTTGTGGTTTAGCTGTGACATGCTGTATGGCTCTAGTCTCTGGCTACCTGTACATAATGTGTAAAACAAGTTTTTATGATTAGGGAATCAATTTATTGAACTTTATTATTGAAAGTTAAATCCGAATCTGTAAAAGAAATGATCAATAAAAGACTATAATCTTTCTACAGGCTATGGTGATGCATGAATACTCTTGCAGGTTTGACCGGGGAGATGTAGCCTTATTCGTGTTGCTACATTGCTCTGAGAAAGTGGAGGACTTGAAATGGTGTGCTCTTTTGTGTTCTTCTTAAATTATCATAGTCATAGAATGGTTTGGCTTAGAAAGGACCTTCAAAGCTCATCTAGTCCAACCCCCTGCCATGAGCAGGGGCATCTTCAACCAGATCAGGCTGCTCAGAGCCCCGTCCAGCCTGGCCTTGAATGTCTCCAGGGATGGGGCATCTACCACCTCTCTGGGCAACCTGTGCCAGTGTTTCACCACCCTCATTGTGAAAAGTTTATTCCTCATGTCTAGTCTGAATCTCCTCTCTTTTAGTTTAAAACTGGTACCCCTTGTCTTGTTGTAACACACCCTTCTAAAAGGTCTGTCCCCATCTTTCTTACAGGCCACTCTTAAGTACTGAAAGGCTGCAATTGTTTCCTGTATTGTAAGAATTGGACAAATTTTTGTATCAATACCACTTCTGAATTCTTAGAAGCTGTTACGAAAGCTTTTACGGTAAATGCTTTACTATAAAAATACTTCATTAATAATCCTGGGTACTTGCTAAACTTGTTCTCAGCTACTAAAAAGTGTGTGACCTCTCCCTGCTGCTGAGTCAGTCCTGAACCTAGATCCAGGCTGGGCCTCCTGCCAGCTCCCTCCTTCCGAGCAGGGTGCAGTGAGGGTGTGGGGTGGAAGAAACCTCCACAATCTGAGTGTGACCTCTTTTGAAAGGGGAAGCCAGTGTTCAGACAAGTTTTGAAGAAGTATTGGGGGTCACAGTGGGTAACAGGCTAACCATGAGCCAGACTACAGAGAAGGCCAGCAGTCTCCCAGGTTGCAGTAGGAAGAGTTGCTAGCGGCTCAAGAGAGGTGATCCTTTCTGCTCAGATCTGGTGAGACATCTGGGGTGTCGGGTCCAGTTCTGTGCATCTTGGAACAAGAGAGACACAGACTTACTGGAGCCAGTCCAGTGGAAGGCCATGATGAAGAAGTGGAGCATCTGTTGTACAAGGAGAAGCTGAGAGATCTGCGACTGGTCAGCCTGGAGAAGGCTCAGGAAGGGTATTACCAACATTTATAAATATATGATGGAGCGGGAGTAAAAACCACTAGACTCTTCTCTGTGGTGCTTAGCAGCAGGCTGAGAGCCATTGGGCATAAGCTGAAATATAGGAGAATCCATCTACGTGTCAGAAAACCCTTTCCCTGTGAGAGTGGTCAGTGGAGCAGATTGCCCAGAGAGGTTGTGGAGTCTACTTCAAAACCCTAGATGATACTAAAAATTTATCACTCTGCAATTTGGTGGACAGTGGCTGCAGAGGAACTTGTATGTCTTTTCACCAAATTGGCTTTTGCCTAGCTTCAGCCTTTTGAGCATTAAGCTGCCTCTTGAAAAGCTGTTTGTGTGTCCCTGGTACATTTTGAGTTATTATTTGAACAGATACAACCTGCCTGTAAAGGTTGATAGTAGTTTCCAAACCGGAGCTGGCTCTAGAGCAGGGTTAGCTGGTGCTGCTGGGCTCTCTGACCTCAGCTGGTTTTTGATAGAGTCAGCAAAGGTGGCTTGCTGCAGTTTGTAGTTTTGTACTACTCTTTTAACAAGTGATTCAAATTTATCCATCTTTTCCTCTTTTTCCCCTTTCCAGAGGTGCACAGTTGTCGATGTCTAGTCAAGGAACTAGATGAGATTCTGAAATAGTTGCTTTGCAGCAGGGACTTTGGGGACATGGTCAATAATACAGCTGCTACAGGAAACAGACCTACAAAGCAGTTCTTGAGATTACAGTGATTTTTAGGACTTCTTGTTATGAACATGCATTGAGCAACTGTACAGCATGGCATGTTGCAGTGAGTGAAGACTGGGAAGTAAGTAGAACGTAAAGGAAAGGTCACTCTTTTTAGAGGAAAGTATATTCTTACACACTTAAATCAGTAAGTGCTTTTGAAGTACTTCATAAGAATTACAAGAAAAAAATAACCTGTTGACTGATTTGCTGTATGTTTTGTGAATTCCGCTTGAGTGCGAAATCTTAACTGCCATGAACAGTCCCAGCATTTAAAAAAGACAGGGACCTTTTAGGAACAGATTAAGTACTTTATGGCTTTTACAATGCAATTGATGTTGCACTATTAACCGTGTGTATTAATTGACGCTGAAAGGCAGCTGTACCCATAAAAACTGAAGGGACTGTGCTGCCCAGCCAGCACCTTTGGCAGGAGGAGCACTGGGGACACGGGGACAGGTGCTCTGCTTTGTCCTCCTGGTTTCCATACACTGTCCTCTCTGGTTTCTCAGCTTCCTCCAGAGCTCTGCTCACCCAGCACATCCTTGGAAAGAGGTTCTCATTGCTGCTCTTGGGCACTTAATGCAACAGCAGAAGCTTGGGCGCAGGAGCGAGGAATGAACTGGAGAATTAGGCTGAATTCTGGCCCATCCTGTGCAAAACTTTGCAAATGGTCTTGCTGTGAAGGTTACCATTTGTGAAATTTTCACCGCTACCATGAATGGCTCTAAACAACTTCTAGCTGTCTTCTAGGAGCTAAGCTACTTTGATAAGCTTGAAATGCTAAAGCAAACGAATCAAAGGCCACGCTTTAAGCCCCTACACAACTTTTTTCCTCAGATCTGCCAAATTAAAAGGGAGACAGACTTGCAAGCCCTTCCTCTGCTGTATGTTCATCTGTGTTAAATGATGCAAGACTTCCTTGAATTCCATTGAATCACTCTGCTGAGAGCCGTAGGATTACTCCTTAATTGCATCCAAAACAACTTTTTTTAGATCATGAATAACATGATGTATTATACAGAAGCATGCCACAACCTTAACTTTGAAGCAGTTCACAAATTAATGTTTAATGAAACCGTTCGCCTTGAGGTTTTTGCTGCGCTATCCAACTGGCTAAACACAAACCAGGGCTCTTTTATCTCCCTGACAAGCCCTGCTGCTTTAATACAGCATATATTCTCTGACCATGTGCAGCCAGTCAATCCTCAGTACTGTTGTTTCCTATACATATCCCCCGGGCCTGCAAAAATACTGCCTCTCCTCCCCAAAAAAACCCACAGTGGAAGACCCTAATGGATTGATTGTGTAGAAAACATGTTTTTAGGGGGATGTTTAATTGAACTAAACATGACTAGTACAACAGTTTTGTAATGTAGTTCACATTGTAAACATTAGAAGCCCAGTAGCTGATAAACTGAAATGAAATATTTGTCTTACTCCTTGTCTGCAGGTGTTTGTTATAATTTTAATGGAAAATTTCTCTCTGAGTCAGCTATCAAAGTCAAAAGCTTCCCATTAGACTTCATATTCTATAACTTCGCAAAAGTTGCCACTTTGTTGGCAGGGTGCTTCGTATTTGGGAGAGCACAAAGGTATCTGCAGATGTCATTTCAAATGGGTCCTCTCTCCAAAACTGGCAGGGCAATGTCGTTTTGTCAAACTGATGTCATGAGTTGTTCTGCAATTTACAATATTTAAAGTTGAATTCCAAATAAAATATCCTCTTCCTATCATGATGGAGCAGTCATGCTGTTGGAATCAGGATCCCAGGAGGATGTATTGGCATCATGGATATGATATACAGAATTAAGTACTGCGCTGGCCCCATTTTTTTTCAACACTTCAATCTTTCAATTTTCAATTTTTTTTCAACAGCGTTGAAAGAAAGTGGAGTAAGATGGGAGGTGATGAGAATTACGGAATTGCAGGAGAATGTTGCTTGGGAGGAGGAGGATGGCTGGAGATCACATAGCCTAGCGTGGGGTTTGGATTTTTGCATCCCTTTTCCAGCTTTTCCAGCTCTCTGTCCCTGCAATGTCTCGCTTGCAGAGCTGCGCTGCTGTAGTTCAGCTCCCTGAACCGGCAGCTTTCAGGCGTGATAGAAAACTCAGGAAGGTTTCAGAGACAAGGCCGAGCATCTTGTCATGGACACCATCAGATCAAGACTGTCACACACTCTGGGGCTGGAGGGGAAGTGTCGAAGCCCTGGAGAAGGCTCTGGCAGAAACCCCTCTTGTTTGGACAGAAGCAGCTACTGACCCCCAGTATCTTTAAGAGCAGAATCCTGGATTTTCACAGATGCGACTTGCAAATTTTATGAGTAGCTTATGTATTTTAAAGTAGTTTTAACTGATCGAAATGTGCAATTTCCCTCACGTATCAACAGACAACCCATGCAGCCCATCTCAGGAGCTTGCTGTGGTGAGTGCTGTGTGTGCTGCGCGTCAGCTGCAGGATGGGCTCAGCTCATTGCACAGCCCATCGCTCCGGCACCAGGGACAGTGGCACAGGACTGGCAGTGCCAAGGCTGTTTCCTACCCCTCAGCTTCATCACCGAAGCCCCATTCAGTCTGTGTGAGCCTCTCTGTGTAAGTATATTCTGGAGGCATAAAACAGCATGTGTGATGATGATCGCTGCCTTGCAATTCTCCTCATCTCCGATCATGTTTTATTTAGCTGGCTGGCCATGGCAATCTCTGCCCCAAAAGCCTGCAGCCTCCTCCAGCTCAAAGCAGTTCCATATACTCCCCTGAAGGTCATATTGACTCTGTTCTCTGGCAGCTCATGCCCAGGAAGGAACTGGGCATAGCCTGGCTGGTCCACCCCAAGGAGAAGACTGAGGTGAGGATGGTGCCTTCCCACGCAGCAGCAAGGAGCCCTTCATGGCTACAGCTGCAGCCACAGATCCCCTCCCCAGCGCTACCCATCACCACGTCCTCACCTCTGCAAAACCCCTGCATGCGCAGGAAGCCTCCACCTGGCCCTGCGCATCCCTCCTGCTCCTGCATGGCTCAAACCCCCTTGCCAGAAGCACATGCTGGGGACCAGCCGCTTTCCTCAGGGGCCCCCTCGTCCCACAGGGCTTCCCTGTGCAGGGACAGGCATGGGGCGAAGCTCGTCTCCACTCAGCATGCTCCAGCAGCAGTCTGTCTGTGGCACCCTTGCTAGCAAGGCTTTCAAGTTCTGGATCTTCGCATGAAGAAGTCTATCCTCATTAAGGATTGTTTTCCCCCCCAGAAATAAATTAAGGAGCTGGCTTACTTTGAAAGCGAATGTGTGGTTTTATTCATACAGAGTCTTTAAAATATGTGGAAAGTGTGGGAGGTGACAGCAATGCTGGAAGATGAGATTTGGGAGGGGGGAGTCCTCTTCAATGGAAAAAGGAAAGAAAATTAAATTTCTATTTATGCATCATTGCTGGTATGAATTTAAAAGGGCATAGGAATGAGAGCAAAAAGATAAAACTTCTATACTGATGCTGGCTCAGCTGCATTGCACACACTGTGTATATGCAAAATGATCTGATTAATACCACAATGGTTGTACGATATAATCAGTTGAGTACTGCTGAGATTTATTGCTTCCTGCTCTCCCTCATTTTACTGGTGGTGGCATTTAAATCCTAATGCACTGAGATTTTGTTTACCTAGCTTATACTACATTTTTATTGTGACCTGGTCAAATTAATCCATCTTTCCTACAGCAGAAGCAAGACCTGTGATTGGTACTGCAAGTGGGACTGTTTACAGGGTCTTCTGCCTTCTTGAGGCATCTATAGAGATGGGAACAACTGTTGCAACTGCTGTTTGCATTGCACACAAGCCTGTGCAGCTTGTGGCAAAGGTTGTTGAGACCTGCAGATACAAGAGACAGCAGCTTTCTGCATGAGTTTGGCACGTTGTTTTCAGCAACAGCCTCCTGCATCTTTAGGCGCCTGGTGGTGTTCCACATCTGATCCCAAACCTCAGTACAACGGACAGAAATGGGTCTGCTTGTAACGAAACTTTTCTTGTTAGTTGTTTGCATTTTTCACCACCTTAAGAACAGAATCTCCTTCAATATCAATACCTGTAAGTGTATTAGATATATTTGTGTAGGAGAAATATTAAAAAAAAAAAAAAAGTTGTCATGTTTTGGCAGCTGGAGCCCCATTTCCTCACGCTGCATCCACAGTACTAACAGGGCAGCAGAAACTGCTTGATGGCCTTGGGCTGCCACCTTCCTACCTGACATCTCTCAAAGCACACCGTGTGCCCGGGGAGCAACCGGCCCGGCATCCCCAGGGAGCGGAGCTATGGCCTGTGCTCTGTGGGCACGGTTTCTGCACGGACCAGAAGTGCAACTCTGGCTGCCAGCCTGCGGCTTATTGCACCCTGTAGACACAGGCGCAGTAAATATTTGTGATGCGCCATGGAAGCATCACACCCATTTCTAATGCCTAGGGACAGCACCTGGTTTGAACAAGCATGCGGTAGCTCCAAGGAAGAGGTCACTGGTCCAGAAAAGCAGACAGATGGTGGGGGTGCTCAAACTCTGCTTGGACAAAGTATCCAGAAGAAAAAAGAGGGTATATTTGGGGAACCTGCATGGGTAACCCCAGAGTCACCATGTTCTGAAAGATCAGCTCTTGCTTTGACCTGAGGAGAATGTCTCCTCTTCAAGTCCTTAGCATTTTGCTGACCAATGTGGAAGAATCAATTCCATCTTCAATTACTGTTATGCAAACAACTGACAACTAGAAAATATAGGTCACCAAGTCTTTTACAGTAAGACATCCACCACCAGATAGCGTCAGCTTTGATATTAAGTCAGTGAATGGGAGACATAACCTGCTTTTATTCATTTTTATTACAGTAGTAATAAAGATGGCTCAGGTAACTCAAATCTCCACAGCCAGAACATACCACCTGACAACAGGCTCATGAGCCACCTATCACAACAGTATTCTGACCTTAAATCGTGCACGATCTTATTTTTCAGGGTATCACATCAGCTTATCTTGAGCATTACACCTCTTGAATTGGGAATCTATTAAATGTCATCTCATCTCTCTGATCTGTAGTATACGGTTTATTTTTATGCAGGAAATTAAAACTGCAGCATGATCATATCATTCTGCACCTTCAATTTCTGCTGTGTACAAACACGGAATAAATACTGCTGCTTTGATGTGTTTAGAACAATACTTTCCAAAAATACATGTTTGTTTTCAGTGGCCTAGTCTAGTTCTTCAGCTGAAGAAAAGACTGCAGTTTTATTGATGCAGAATTGCAATATTCCTAAACAGTGTAATAATATTTTATTCTTTAATAAGTTAGATTATCAGTCTAAGAAGACGATGTCTGAAGAGTTAAAGATTAATTGCTGTGTAAGGGCTTTGGGGTTCTTACTTTTTGGAAGATTGCTTTGAGTATTTGCTTTGATATGTTAGGGTACATCATGTGCTAAGCAAAACCCCACCTTTCTGAGAAAGCACATGTGAAGAAAGAAGTGCATATGTTGAAGGAGTTAATGTGAACACAGAGAGCACCAGCACCCCTCTAAAAAGATTGTTTCAAACAATTTGAGCCATTGTATGCTGAGCAAAAAAAAGGAACATTCAAAATTAAAATCTCTGGCATGAATCTGTACCATTTTTTAATGCACAAGATTCTGCAGATTCCACGTTCAGCTGGAAAAAAGCACAAGCCAGAAGATGCAAATGTTTAGATGTGAGACTTTTGTTATCTGACCTTAAGGAAGATGCAAAGGGCTGCAGAGCATCCACTGCTGCTCTGGAGGGAGCAGGATCTCTGCAGAGGTGACTCCAGAGGCTGGGGTATTGTCAGACTGAAAGCAGTGAAGTGGAAAGCAAGGAAAGGAAAGAATAATATCATATTGATGCCAGATCATGTTTCATGGGATTTTTTATATATCTTTTTAGCAACAGACCAGTGCTGAAAGGCCACTTGGGGCTGTCCTGTGGGAACAAGACATTACATGTGTGAGCTTAATTCAATTATCTTTAGACTTTTGCAGTCAAACTCCACTGTTCTATGGGACATTGTCCAGTCCCAAGGCTATTGAAAAGTGAATCTGGCTTCCTCTTCCTTTTATCTTTAAAGCCTCTTTTGTTGTTTGCAGGCTGATAGAAGAAGTCGTTCACAAAGGGATGGAACAGGTTTTTTAACATCAGAAACAAGGACAACAGGAGGACATCCCATGCTGCAGAATCTGCGAGCATGCAAAAAAATGAAAGTTAGTGATATTAAAAAGAAAAGAAGGAGCAGGTTTAAAGCAAATTGCTCAGTAACGTATTTTTTTATCAACAAACAGTGGTGAGTGGGGATGGATATAGCAAGATATTAAGTTTGGAGATGTCAGAAATTTAAATAACAAAAGAATGAAAATTTTCTAGCTGCACAGAAGCTGCAGGTCTAGTACATGCCCTCCTCCACCAATAAATAAAGTGGAAAAAAACCCTAAAGTCTATTTTTTTTTCCCATGACTAGTGCATGATACTATTTTTTATGTTCAGCAGAATGCTCAGCCGGCATCCAAAAAACCCTCACTTGCAAAAATGGACTGTCAAGACCTATTCATGCTCTCAGGGATGCAGCCTGCAATAAATATGGGGGTTTATTTAAAAGCGCTGAGAATTTTGTTCCAGAAACTCAGGCCTTTTGGGACAGTGAACATTACTGACCACTCTTCAGAATTTTGTGTAGAGCCTTGGCTGTCCTTAGCTCAGACTGACATCAAACCTGAAACCACAAAACCACAAACCTCCTCCAAGGAGCTGCCAGCTTTGGATGCTGCTCCTACAGTTTATTACTCAGCCAAATGCACCTGCACAGGGAACCTGCAAATTCCCTGTTTTGGTCAACAAAGGGTTGTGATAATAAAATATAGAGGAAAAACAAAGGATTCTATAAGTGTAGCTGATTTCAAAGCTATGGAGAATACACTGGGTCTATAAAAAAGCTTGGGAAATATCTGATATTTCTGGTTTTAACACTAGAATTTCTGACGTAATAAATCAATGGTGTGATAAAGTCAAAGAGCTGATGTGACTGTAAAGGAGAATGAAGACTGTTGTTTTGGTGTGTCCCTGTTGTAAATGCAGAGAAAGGAAGCTGCAGAAACTGGCCATGTGCTCTGACTCCATGCTGGAACAACTCCTCCTAGCCCACAGTGGCTTTCAGCTTTCAAAAGCGTGCTTTCAGACAAAAAAATATTGGTAGTCAGCTGCCAACGGAAGATGCCCTTTGCTTGTACAGCCATGCCTTGTCCTCTCACTGGGCACACGTATCGAGCTTGGAGTACAAGGGTTTCCTAGTCCAGTTTTGCCCCCAAGTCATACAGAGAGAGAGGCAATTCTGTTGAACTTGCTGTGCCTCAGCTCGGCCGTTCATGGACTTGGTCTTCCTTACTTGGCCTAAAGTGGCTGTGAAATTGAAAATGTGCCTTCAGCTTCTGAACAAAAATACAAGTTGTTCCTAGGATGTCTTTTCTAGTGCACCTGCACCTGGTTGGTGGTGATTTTGCTACACCAATCTGCCTTTCTAATGCTGAGAATCACCTTGCAGGTGACCGTTTGGAGGCTGTCCCACAGGAGCAGGCTGTTCTGTCTCCGAACCCCCTCACAAATACCTGTGCTGGCCCAGGCAGCTTAGGCTGTGCATTACAAACCTGCCACTAGAGCAGGTATGGCAGAGAGAGAACTGACAAAGCCAAATGTCTATAGGAGTTTGAAGAAGGAAAATCACAGAAGAAAAATCCATTGGGATCTGTTAAATGCAAAGGAAACACCTCTAGCTCAGAGGCTGGATACAAGCAGAGGCTGGGAGACCACTGTACACTGTCACCCAGGTCTTCAGCTCTTCTATGGTCACCTGCTGCAGGCCCCTGCCAGAGGCAACAAACGTACTGGATGATCTTGGGTCTGACCCAGTAGGGCCATTCTCAGGTTCTTATTACAGCAAACCTAGAAATCTCCTTAAGTCTACTAAAAATTTGTCTCAAAAGACCTGGCATATGGTGCTGACATACTCTGTCCCTCAAGAGCCAGAAGAGCGTCTCAAGCAGTACCTTGCAGAGTCGGTTACGTCCTGAAGGCTTTTTGAGTATTTTATTCAGCTAGGCAGACAATCCTATCCTCAGTGACAAAAAGTTTGGTTAATGCCTTCATTACAAAGATGTTTGTTGAGAGCACATTGCATTTCCAACGTGGGATGAAAGCTCATTAGCCATTTGTTATTTTGACTATAGGGAATGAAGTTAAAATTTGCACAAGAGATGGATGTCAGCTGGAAAACAGCTGGATTGTTTGGGATGGAGTGGATATAGACCGGCTCCTTCAACAACTGCTTCCCGTGTGCACACAGGCCTTCTCAAATTTTGATAAGATGTGGAATTTTTCATTTAAAAAGTAATATTTGGTTTGGTTGCCATCTGGGCCCCTGATTTTAGCTGTATTGGAAATCATGTTCAGAAATTTGTCAGTGTCCCTTTCCACTTGAACCTCATGAATTGAACTTTTGAAAGCTTAGGAAGCCTTGAGCATTATTTAGGAAAGAGCAGCAGACAAAATTAATATCTATGTACTTTATACACTAGATTAGATTGTATTTCTTATGCTGTATAATTTTGCCTCTAGGCTCCCTTCCTCACCTTTCCTTCTACCCGCATTAAGAAAACCGTATTATAAGTGTTTCTAGGAAGTACAGGTCTGACAGATGTTAAAGGGATAAATATTTGCAGTCAGTGTAATTTGCAATACCAGTGTCATTTTGCTGATATAGGACCTTTTTGTATTTTGTATTTTTGTGTAAACACATAACTCCATGAAATAAATTTTTCTTAATCAAAGAAAAAGTAATTAAAAGAATTGTAGCCAAAACTGCTTCTGTTGCTTCTGACTGTCATAAAAATGGGATTTCAAGTGAGGCATGCTGCTTTTCAAATGTACTTAGGATGTAAAAAAAAGATGGAAAATTTCTGTATTTGAAACGATATATATAATGGAAAGCATGCACGCTACTTTACTGCAAAAAATAGCAAAGCAGAAAGGAGGAGAATTATATAGCTGAAGCAAACAAAGACAGACATTGAAAGAGATGAGAAGGCAAAAGACTACCTTTTAGAAACAGTGTTCTAAAGCCAAAAGATTTAAAACCAACTTGCACTTAGAGGAATTACTGCAGGAAATACACACACGTATTAGGGGATGGGATCACTGCTGCAGTGCACTTCCCAGGGCCCTTCCAGGCTGGCCAAGCTGTGAATGATGCAAAAAAGAGGTTGCTTTAACAATGCAGTTTTTTCACTGTTTTCTTAAACTTATTCTCTAAATAAATAAATAAATATGTTTGTAGTCTTCCTTGTAAGAAATCATTAATCCCTGCCCAGATGTTTTATTTTCATTGCTCCTGACCCTCCAGACTTCTGGCTCTAGGTTAAGCAGGAGTGGTTTATACCAGCTAAGATTTGGGTGGTGAAATTTTACCTAAGCCACTGGCTGAAACCTCTTGTGCACTAATGGGGAATATTTGTGTGCACTGGAGCTGGAAAGGCAAGGAGCCTTCCTTTCCAACTTTCGAAGTTCTAAAAATCTCTTTTCCTTTGGATCTGCATGGATTCATGCTGCGGGGAAAAGAAAATGTGTTCTTCACCTTTTTCTTGGCAAAGGGCTTGCGTTTAGAAGCATGCGAAGCCAAACAGGCAGAAAACCTCCATGTCCGCAGGGGAAGCGACCCTGCCTCTGCTGTGGGAAGGCTTCCCCAGTAGTGGAAATTAATTAAAACCACCTCAAAGGGCTAGAAAAAAATCTGTGTCCCTGGCTGCTTTACTACAGCAAACAGCACATTTCCCTCCTGAAAGAGCCGAAACGCCACGTGAAGTGCGGTGAGGAGGCAAGCACTGCGAGACGATGCCTGAACTCTTGAGCAGGCTCCATGTTTTTAGCAGGAGAGAGGAAACTCTTGTGGGAAGGATAGATGCTGGCAGCGCCCCTGTCTATGGCTCCCATCTTGGCTTCTGCACAGGGAGAACAGGCAGGGCCCAAATTACTTTGCAGGCTGCGGATGGCAGGGGAAATACAACAAGGAGCAGTGAGAGCTCCTCTGGATTTCACTATGGGGTCTCAGATTTACTGCAGGAGAACAGCGATCCCTCAGAGGAGCTGTGAGCAGGACCTCCTCAGCCCTCCCTCCACCTGAGGCCATCCTGCTGCAGGTGGGGAGCACAGGGAGCCGCGGTTCCCTCAGGACAGGGCACAGAGCACAATCTGCCTCTCCTCAGATTTGCCAGACCCTGGCCCCATTGCTGACAGTGGGACCCGGCTGCTTCTGGGGCCGTCCCACCTCACCCCGTGGTGCTTTTCTTCCTCTCCCTTTCACCCACCACCCGTCACCCTCCTCATGAATTACTCCCAGACACCTCTAATCTTTTGGCATTCCCCAAGCTCTTGAGCAGCAGAGTGTCTTTGAGAAGAGAAAAATAAAACGTCTGGTTTATTTAGGAGCCTGCTATTATTTTAACAAAGGAGTCTAATCTTGCTGTGCAGCCACATGCAGGGCCAAGGACTGCACCCTCTGATGGGTATCTTATGGAAAGGAGAAGAGTACTCGCATCCCTTCCTTTAACCGATGTTTCATCCAGGCCTTTGCTTATCCCATAATCCTGAAAGTGACCGGAAAATAAGAACATTTTATTAACAACATCTCCTGCACAGCTGTGCTTACAGGTCATACCCTATGCTGGGGTGACACACGTGCCAACAGTGAGAGTCCAAAAGAAAAAACAGAACAAAACAGGATGCGAGATGCATCATTCTAGAAGGCCTAGAAAGGATGCACTGTTTCTTCTCCACTGCCTGGGCATGCTGTGTTTGCCGCTTCTCCTGTGGGAAGAGGAACGTGAGAGGAATGCCTTGGGAGGCCAAGATGAGTTTGTGTGAATCTTAATCAGCTTAGCTGCTCCTACTTTGGGGGAATGTTGTCAAAAATTGGGAGGAAGGGAAATCTACTCTTTGCATTTTGTTAGTCAAAAAGAATGTGTTTTGTGTCTCGTTTCTCAGATAAACTTGATTTTTCCTGTCTTGTTAGAGCTTAAAGCTTTCAATAGTTTCCTGGCAATTACCCCAAAGTATGATGATATTTATAAAGATTCACTTCCCTTTTTTCTTTTCTTTCCCTTCTTTAAGAGGAAAATCATGTGGTGTTTTCAATGCAGAGACTATTTGCCCAAAGTGATTAAACCTTGTCATTTATGTTCATGAAGGGTTCAAGTCATGGCAATGGAAGAGGATTTTCTAGTCCCAGACCAAGTGTCAGCACTCTCAGAAGAGCTTTAGTCCCACCAGGTTGGTAAGTGGCAGTGAAGTTACTTTCAAAATAATACTGTAGTGGTCGTGTTAAGAGTGAAAGCACTGAATCTGAGGCTGATGGTAAGCTTAAATTTTATTATTGTTGACACTCAGGCAGTGAAACCACTGCTTTGTTTGTTTCTTTCTTTTTTTTTTCTTTTTTTCCACAATTAGACAAAACAAAATGTTTCAAGTTGATGGTTCAGTTGTTAACCTAGCTACTACAACTTCTCCACTCTTTTCCTCTGAATGAAGAGCACTTTCTGAAATTAAATAACAAATTAATAGTGCGCAATGGAGAAGACAGAGACAGACTTCTCAGAGATGACAGGACCAGAAAAAACAGTCACAAGCTACTGCAAGGGACTTTCCATGCACACATGGGAAAAATATGTCTCAGTGAGAAGGCCACGTGCTGCAACTAGGGACCAGGCAGGATGCAGCCTCTCCAACCCAGGCAATCTTGGGAGCCCTGTGGAGCTTTGAAATTGGCTCTGGTTTGAACAGGAGATTGGATTGCATGACTAAGTTTTTTTCTTGGATTCAATGAAATTTTGGAACCATATTTCTTTTAATGGCACTAAATTCTCCTCCTGCTCCCACCCAGCTCCTATGAAAGCCACCTATTTAAAATAAAAATTTGCCCTTTTTTAAAAGACCTCAAACAACCTTGCTTAGCCTAGTAAGTATGTAACACCTCTCCACTTATGGATGCCCCTATTATATCCAGCTTTCCTCTTGTAGTAAGACATTAAACTTTTCTGGGCAGTAACCATCTCTTTTTGATGTGCCTGTTTCAAGTTTTGGTGCTTCTGGGCACTATTGTACTCACAAAAATGTATTTCTCCAAGCATGTCCCAAGGGGAGTACTGAGTGTATTGCTGTCTCCGCCACAAGAAGTTTTCTACAAAACTCCTAGTTCTTCTTGCTTCTCATCAAGCCCAGCGCTGCCCACACTGCTGCTGCTGTGCTCCTGTCAGTACTTCAGCTGTGACCCCATGGAGTGCAAATGGGCCAGGGGACCCCTAAATACACAGTGCCATGGAGGAAAAATGTTCAAATGCCTGAGAATCCCTGGGGACTGACTCTATACCTCGGTGTGTGCTGGCCCTTGCATTTGAGAGGAGGACAGTCCCACTTTGATGTCCCTCTCTGGGATACTGTCAGCAAAACCATTTGTAGGAACCAACTGGCACCAAAGCACCTTCAGGATTCCCTGGACACCATCATCCCCCTCCTTCTCTCTGGCTTAGGATCTCTCGTGCTGTGGTCCCTGAGAGAGTGGGCCATGGCAACCATGACTTATCATAGAATCATAGAATAGTTTGGGTTGGAAGGGACCTTCAAAGGTCATCTAGTCCGACCCCCTGCAATGAGCAGGGACATTTTCAACTAGATCAAGTTGCTCAGAGCCCCATCCAGCCTGGCCTGGAATGTCTCCAGGGATGGGGCATCTACCACCTCTCTGGGCAACCTGTGCCAGTGTTTCACCACCCCCATTGCAAAAAATTACTTTCTCATGTCTCACCTGAATCTCCCCTCTTTTAGTTTAAAATCATTACCCCTTGTACTATAGCAACAGACCCCACAAAAAGTCTGTCCCCGTCTTTCTCATAGGCCCCTTTCAAATACTAAAAGGCCGCAATAAGGTCTCCCTGGAGCCTCCTCTTCTCCAGGCTGAACAACCCCAGCTCTCTCAGCCTGTCCTCACAGGAGAGGTGCTCCAGCCCTCTGATCATTTTTGTGGCCTCCTCTGGCCCCTCTCCAACCCATGCCAGCCTTCCAGCCTGCAGTGCTCAGCTGCGTGACATTTCAGGGCAGGGGCAGAAGGAGGCCACGTTCACTCTGTCCTGGGAGAAGTGGACCAGAAGAAACAAAGGGAAGCTCTTAAAATTGATGATGCGGTTTCGAAATGAGCACGAAAGGTCGGGTTGCTGAGTAAGGGAGATCAAGGTAAGAGCATAATCTGAAATGTTGTTTCAGCCTCTCCCGTAACAAAGAGAAACAGCCTGTCAGGGCTGGCCAGGCATACTTAAATCACCTCCACCTCAGTGAAGACAAAGCACGGAAAACATCCGACAGGCTGAAAAACGCAATTAAATATATTTATGTGTGCTCACATTTGGCCCGGGGAAACCTGCTTGTGCTGATGTTCAAACTGAGAACGATGGGTCTGCAAGGCCGTTGCCACCCACCCGTGACGCCACTGTCGCCATCGAAATAATCACAGAGGCTTTTTGCCAGATTTTCCAGAAGATGGAGCTCAAGAGTCTCCCATGTGAAATAGTGTAATAAAAGGATTGTGTGTGCCTGGGGAATACGGGAGGATTGACATTGCTCTCGGGGCGCTATCTGAGTCATAATTTTGTAGAAGAAGGCTCAAAATATCTTGTAGGGAGAAAAGGAAGCACTGCCCTCCCCTCCGCCATGTGTCTAGGAATGATGCAGAAACAGTGAATTTTACTCCTAAGTAATATGGAGTGATGACTCAGGTATAAATGAAAAAGAGTAGAGTTTGTTTGAGAGAGAAACAGAATAAGGTGCAAAACAAGAAGATACCAGTTGCTGAAGTAAGAACTAGAACATTAAATGACATTTTCTGAAGTATTTTTTGTGCCCTACAGCCCCCCTTACCTTTTTCATTGGCCAGAAAACTGGGAAAAAAACAGGGAAACAAGGAGGAAATTCTTATTTTCTCGAGACTGAGCCCACCACCGAAAGTCTATTTCCAGAATAGCTTGATACATCTTCCAGTTGCTGAAAGAGAAATTACAGAGGAGGCAGATTGAACCATCTCTTAAGGAGAGAACAGTGCACGTACGAGAGGTCAGTGGGAATTTGCAGAGATTAACAACTAAAGCCATCTGCAATCTGAAAAAAATCAAACCCATACCATATACTGTGTGGAAAGTCCATGCAGTAACACCGAAGTCCCTGGGGGTCCTATTAATCAAACTACCAGATAGCCATGAGAAAACACTTGAAATGAAAATTATTAGCAGCTTGCTCTCTTTAGCAGTCATGTTCAGGTCCACCATAGAGTTTTTTAGGATAGTTTTTGAAAGAAAAAATGAGCTAATTCTGTGTTAAGCTCTTTTGGCATTGGTAAAAACTTCCTCCGAACCCAGTCAGATTCTTATATCACATCTCAGCTGCCCAGTTCTATACTTAAACATACACATCCCAACCTAATTGAGACTATGTTGATGTAAAGTAATAAATATTTATTTTTAAGATACTGTTATGACGTCCATATATTATTTATATTGTTAAAGAGAAATTTCTTTAGCTTAACTTTTAACTAGATCAGAATAAATCTGAGCTAATAAAAGCTGGAGTAAATTCTTCTGCTAGAGAATATCTGAAGGCCAGGTGCTAAGAAATTTGAAACCTCCCAATGTTCATTTTGCAGCTGTTAAAAATGCTATGTATATATATATAAAAAACCATAATGCTGAATTGGCTGCTCTTACTGCCTGAGGTGAGGAAATTCCCAGACTTACTTCAATCCTGTTTCTTTCCTACTACTAGACTGGGAGAACACAATAGTCTCTGACAAGTCTGCCCTCAAGGATTTTTTTCCTCCAATTCCTTCTTCCTTTGGGTTTTCCTATCATAAAAGACCAGTGCACCTGCCTGTTTTCCTCCTTGGAGCCTTTTCAGACAATACTTTGGGGCGCATAAGGAGATAGGCTGATGGCAAGGACATCTGAAGGGTCTACTGCTGTGAACTGGCGTGCTGGGGAGGGTTTGCTCACCGGCTCTTGCTGGAACACCTTTGGGTGGTGGTCTGGGTTCATGAGAGTTGAGCGCTCCTTTCTCATTTTTACTAGGACATTTCAATGGTAGATGCCTAGAATTAAAGTCCAAGGTGAGCCAAGCCATGCATCTGTTTAAGGAATTAGATGAAGAAGATGCTACTTTAATGGATGAAGCAAGAGAGATTATACTGATCATTTAATGTTGTTTGTGCAGAAAACACTCAAAATTGCACTTCATGCTGGAGATATTTTTTTTTCCTCCTTCCCTTTCTCACTTTAGGCACATGAATAACTCTTTATTATATGCTTTTGAATATACCCAAAATCTAAACATATATGTATACATGCGCATACTTCGAGGACTCACAAGTCCCTCCATTCAGAGGCTGAATGAAATGAAAACAAGCCTCATAATAGTTCTGACAACTGCAACCTGAAGCTGCTCTCTCTGAAGGCCCTTTTTTTTTGCAGAGAAGTGCTGCATGCATTACACTAAGTCGAGTCCAAACCTTGTTAGGAAAAAACCCAATATGCACAAATAACTGGGCATGTTTTGTTTGTTTGAAACCTGCCACTTCAAGAGACCTTAGTTACACTGAATTTAGCTTTTCATTCCAACCACTGTCAAAACAGTTAAACAAAAAATCCTGGAGTTATGTTTTCTGTATCAAACCAAGCGTCTGTCTACAAGTACGAAGGGTAACCAAGACCACGACTCTGGCATGACACGATCCCACTGTGTGATAAAGCTCTCTTTTCAGCAATATTACCACTATAAAAATTTTACTGGAAATTCCTGCAAGGTCAGCTTTGCAAAAACACAAAGAAAGCCCAAAGTATTGACTGAGGCAACCTACCATTAGACATCCGGTGCTGGTGAGCAGAGGCCCTTCTTTCCTGGTCAGAAATGTTCTTTTCAATGTTTCTAGAACTATTTTTGTGATGCACATTTATTATAAGGCCTTCTATAGGCATCTATTTGATTCAGAGTTAAATAAAGACAAATCAGTTTTCTTACTTTGGTAATAAATGGGTCTTAGTCGACTTTGCCATTAACCTTTTTATTCCAAAATTAGTGTTCAGATGCAAGACTTTCACCAAACTTGTTAAATTGGCTGTTGGAGGCCAATTACTGTGAGTTTATGCAGAGATCAGCCTGCAGAAGCAGATTATTCCTGAGATACTGAATAAGCAGTGCACTTTTGGGAACACTGGGTAAAGATAAACAAGGCTGAGAGCAAGAAAAAGTTTGAGCAGGTTTTTCCATGCTGGAAAGCAGCTGCTAAAGAGAGTGTAGACGGGAAAAAAAAAAGATAGAACGAAAGCATAATAAAATAGGATTGGGTTAATTCCTCTCTTGTAATTTAATGATAAATCAATTATCACAGAAAAATTAAAGCATAAGACTAAAATGAATCAGACATTAACAACTTGGAAAACCAGTTAAACGAAGGAACCTTTGCCTTTGTCTGGCTGTAAAAATATTTGTGTCAAATATTTATTAAAGCACAGGCTGAGCATCCGGCCCTAGTTGCATGGAACCAAGCATCTCCTCACACCCTACACCTGCAGAGAGAAATATACCCCTGAGGAGCCCTGTAGACAAAAGTAAAAGGAAATTCTACCAGAGACTTGACCATCTTCACTCAGTGCTAATGGAGATGTATGGGTCACACATACTTTTCCCTGTAATTTACAGGGTTTGGTTGTAGTCCAGGCACAAAAGTGTTAATTATTTGCCTGAAAAGCTGGCTAATTAGACCTATTGGGACAACCGTGTTTAACTGGGTAAAGATTAAACATGATCCATTGCTCTGTGGTAGTGTATACCTGCAGGAGCTTGCGGTTATCCATGCCTTTCACGTAGCTGATAACAGCAACTTCTGTTCTTTAAACACCTTTCCTCCTTCTTCCTTCCTTCCTTTCTCTCTCTTTCTTTCTTTCTTTCTTTCTTTCTTTCTTTCTTTCTTTTTCTTTTTTCTTTCTTTTTTCTTTCTTTTTTCTTTTTTCTTTTTTCTTTTTATTTTTTCTTTTTTCTTTCTTTTTTCTTTTTTCTTTTTTCTTTTTATTTTTTCTTTTTTCTTTCTTTTTTCTTTTTTCTTTTTTCTTTTTATTTTTTCTTTTTCTTTTTTCTTTTTTTCTTTTTTCTTTTTTCTTTTCTTTTTTTTTTCTTCCCCCCAGTAAAACCCATGTGGTTTGGTTAATGGCATCCAGATCGATATTCTGTGATACAGACAGATTGATAGACAGATTCCTAACACAAAATATGACAAGCCTTGGCATGGACACATGTAGAAACCCTCCCTGCATCGTGGGCACGACAAGCTTTTCATTCGCGTGTGCTTGTAGACACAGGGGTCAGAAGAACAATATCTCGGACTAACTGCCTCTGAAATGACTTCAGATTTCCTGTTAGTGTGTTCAATGTGATAGATAGCTTCTCTTCTTTTCAAAATGATGACCTATTTTTCTACTGTCACTGCAGAATACATTATCATAAACCATAGTTTTCACATTTATTGCTCTGGACTGTGGAATCATTATTTATAAGAATTATAAGGTTGTCTACATGTTTTATTTTCAACATTAAACATGACTGAAGTTTAGAATGAGCTATTTTCCATTCTTCCCTTATTTTGTAGGCCAGAAGAGCTGTGTGTGGGTGTCAAAATACAAGAGGTTTCACAGTATTCAAAATTATAGTGTTTTCTAAACTACATCCAGCATTAAGCTTTGAAATAAGGGAAATACCACTTCACATGTCTTTACTTTTTTTCCTTAAAAAAATATAAAATTAAAATAATATCTACTTGCAGGACAAAATAACTTCAGGCTAGGTATTTAAGTTGGAAAAGACCTAAATACTACAGCAATACTAGAGTACTTCTGTACTTTACAGAAAGTGTTTTTAAAACAGTCTTTGAAAGAAGCATGGCATTTTAACAATGCATCTTCGTATTCTTGAAGTATCCAAACAACCATACCTCTATTTCTTTTGCAAGGTCAAGCTCTTTTTCTCTCCTTCAGAAATGTTTGCCTGTCATGTGGATTCATGTTCTTCCCTTGCAGGGAAAAGAGCTCTCCCACTGAATGACCTCTAGGCTAGAGAAAACTTGGCTTGGAATTTGCCTTTATTTGCTGAAAACTAATACTAAAAAAAAGCCTGAAGAACAAGTCTTTTCTTCAGAGGAATTTGAGAAGGAAATATCTAACTTGTCTTGGATAGAATTGCAAAAATACAGACTGTACAAGTATGGATCTTAACACTGCTAAACGAATAAGATCTCTCCATCAGCGGTACAAAGGGCACTTGTGATCTAGGTAGGGTCAGTAGCCTTGTCTTTTGCTAAGCTTATCTGGCACGTCCAATTTAAGTAAAGACAAGACTCCGAAGACAAAATTTTCACATCTAATCCCTAACTGCTAAGATCGAGACCCTGGTGCTTGACTGGAGAAGTGTTGAGAATTCATGGCTGCCAACATAGCGGAGATGAGCCATGCTCTGGACACAGGAGAGGGACATATGTTAGAATCGTAGAACCATTTTGGTTGGAAGACACCCTTAAGATCATGGAGTCCAACAATGACCATTTGAAGGCAGCTCTGAGAAGTCAGATGCTCTCAGACTGAGCATCCCAATTAATGTCTCTGTGCATCAGTCTCCCAACAGTAAAACTTGATTATCCAGCTCTTTTTCCTTGGATGTCGGAAGTGTTGTGGAAAGATAATTTGCAAAATCATTGAGATTAATCACAGTGAATAAACTAGTAATTCAGGCCTAATATGAATAAAGATTAGTGTTTACTAAATAAAGCTGAGAGTGTCAGCTGTTGTTCATGACAATACTACCCACCCTGTGCCCTGGGCCCTGCATAAAGCAAGAGGATCTATGGGAAAGAAGGTGCCCTGCAAGGTCTTGCTGTGGCGGGCTGGGTGAGGTTCATGGGTAACCTTCAGCCCAGCCACTCTTCCTTTCCGTGTGCTTCCCCTCACAACCTTATTGCTTGTCTAAGGTCATTCCTGTGCATCTCACTCTTGGAACCATCACAGCTGTGCTTGGCTTTGCTTGTCCCCAGTGGTGCTCTTAGAAAAAAAAAATTCATGTCCTCTAGTTCAGTGGGTACATTTCAAAGCAATGAGTCAAAGCTGGCCAGAACTCCCCTACAGCCAAAGAGGAGGTTTTGCACAGGTGGGATGTGGCATCTTTTGGAGATGCTTGAACAACCATACACATGCTGGCTAGAGAAGGCACCTACTAGTTACAAGAGGGTAGGTAAGGCAACGTCTCTTCTCTGCCTTGAAGGTGAGTGTGGCTTGTCTATAGAGGGAACAGGAATACATGGTTTTTTTCCTCTAAATGCTATCCCTGTGAGTGAACAAGTGAAAGAAACGTTTCAAGATCAATTTTCTGGAGACAAAATGAAGACAAGTTCAAACCAGCTGCTTCATGGTCGCTGACAGGTTCTTTAGTTCTTGGTTGCTGATCAGCTCAATATTATGACCAGTTGAGAAAGGCAACATGTCACCCATAGGCTTGGGCTATGGTTCACTTCACTTTCATTGAGCATTCCCATGGCTGTTTTCTGTGCTTTTCACCAGAAATCCAGGGCTACAGAAAAGTCCCAGACTTACTCTGGTTTTGTGAACCACACCACTCTTAACTGTCTACGTTTTCACACAGAGATCACAAAGGTTTTTCATGACATTTAACACATTTCTTCTCTGTGTATTTGTAAAGTTTAAAAAAAGTGTTCACAAACCATGGCTGAATAGAGCAAACAGTCCTTCAAATGGATCCTGCATATTGCAGAATGCTAATTGTATCTTCATCCTGTTCATAGCTATGTCATGCCACGCAAAATACCACTTCTTATAGTTCTGTGGGTGCCATACTTTGACAGCATGTTTTTCTGATAGCAGGCTTCTTTAGCTAAAGTTAACAGTCAAAGAGTAGTAAAATATCTGGAGCTAACAGACATGCCATATTTATAAAATTTTAGAAACATTTCAGATTTGTCTCCATTGTATGAATGCTTGAGTAAACACAATATATCTATGCTAAAAAGAGTTCATATACTCCAAAACACAATCTGACATTTACTCTCATTTATTTTGAAATGCAAATGCACCTAGTTTATTCAGGATTCTTTTGCAGCTTACCATCTTATTAGCGATCATGCTGATAACTTGAATTTCTGAAATGTTGTTGCTAAGCAATGCAACTTCAGGCATGTAATGAGGCTTTCCAGTGGCTACTTGAAGATGAAGAAAATTATCTCAGCTTCACAGGTTGTTTGATCATCAACCACATTATAATGGTTGGGTGATAAATAAATTTTCAGCTTGCCCTCTTTCTCCTGCAGATAATTTATTTTTGTATGGTAACTGAAGATCATACGGTATCAGGAAGAAAGCCATATATTTTGGGATGCAAAGGCAGAACCAGAAAACTTCTGTAGCTCCTTTGTGTAACTTTCTATAAAAAGAAGATTCCTTCTTACAGCTCGTTAATTCAGGAATGAGTACAGAACTGGGATCCAAGGGTGTCCCAGCAGGACCCCTCCCCACACAAGGCGGTGTTGCCCCTTCACTCCTTGCAGTGCAGATCTCCTGTTGGTGGAACGTGACCGAGGAGACCCTCCAGCTGTGACAGGAACAGGCAGCTGTGCTGGGCTGCATGCTGGGGCAAGTCTTCTCACAGACACTTTGCTCTTCGGAAGCAAAAATCACACACCTCATGGGGACAGGGACAGGTTAAATTCCTCTGACGTGCCCCAGCCTGGTGCTCCCCAGCACACAACAGCAGCTGACACCTGGCAGAGCTTTTGTTCCAGGCTCTCCATGGTGCAGCAGTACCTGCTGGAGTCTGGCTATTCTTGAATCATCTTTTGATTATTTTTCTTCAGCACCGCAAAGTCCAGCCACCTAAGCCTTCTGTCACCAATTTGATGTTCCCCTTTTTCTATAGAATCATCCTGGAGCTCTTTTTTTTCTTTTCCCTGCCATTGTAGATATAATAGTATCTGCATCTGAAGTGGATGGGAGCAATGTCCTGAACAGTTAACCTACTCTTGTATGTTCTGCTCAAGGGAAAGTAGGTCCAGTTGCCTCCATCGGGCACACATCATCCTGACCTCCATCTCTCAAAGCCTCAATCCTCCACCCACCAAAGGAGGCAGTATCTACAAGGCAATGCAAGTAGACCAGTGTCTGGAGCAGTCAGAAGTAATAATGATGAAGGCTAAGGAAAAAGCCAGGGGAAAATAGACACATCTTTATTCAGAGCCTGTTTGAAATGCCTGCAGTAGACAAGGCCTGGGGCTACAAACTGGAGAAAAAAGGAAATAAAATAAAATATTGACCAGCTGCTCAATGAGTGCCTTACCTTCCTCCACGCACTTCACAGTGCAGAGGACCAGGGGAGGAAGGCTGTGCGAAACTGTGCCGTAACACAGTTGTACAAGTGGGCTGAGTCAGAGTTGTCCAAACAACTGCCATGTTGTCTCTTCTTCTCAGTGCCTGGTTTTTGCAGCCTAATCTTTTTGAAGTAGGTGGGATTTTTGTGTATGTGGTATTGGTGTACAGGGCCTCTGTTGAAGATCAGGACTTTTTATGCCCCGCAGCCTGCCAGAATAAAGATGGCTCCTACTACTGAGAGCTGCTTTTGTAAAATTACAGAGTAAAGTCTTGCACTGAAAAATGAAAGTGTAATGGAAGACGATGCAGTTCTTGCCCTGAAGGACTTATTTTAATATATCTTTTTTTTTTTTTTTTTTTTCCTGAGCAGGTCAATGTTCACAGAAAGGCAGCAGTTTCAGAGGATTCACCCACCCACCCAGCCAAGATACATTTTTCTGTGGATGAAGGAGTTATATTTTTCTCTCCTCACAAAGTTTTGGTTGTTCAACAATTAAAAACTTCAGGATTTAGTCCTGGAAAAGAGAGAATATCTTAAAGCTTGTGATTTTGATCATCTTCGATTTCATTTTCTGGCCAAAAAGTCACTAAATCCATACTTGCAGTGTGTAGACACGAACCTAATCTAAACATAAGGTAATGTTCTTATCCGTGGGCAAGCAAGCCTTAAAACACATGTGACCAAACATTCATGTAATATTCAGTGCACTGTACTCCTAACTGCTAAATGTTTGTGCTCCAGGAGAGATTTGTGTCCATTTTGCTGCTGCACGTTCTCCAGACTTCCCTGTCAGTCAGGTGCATCATTTGCTGAATCTTGTTATAGTTGCAGCCAGCTCTGTGTTGAATGATTCAAGGAAAGGAAAAGTGTGTGGGGAAAGGCAGGGTGGGTGTTTTTAAAAATTATTTTTAAGGAAGGAGGAGAAACTGTCATTTTCTTTTAAAAAGCTGAATTCAGAGCTGTTGTAAATTTGATGTTTGGTCCCACAGTATGTGCCTGGCTGGGGCTCTGAAGCTCAGAGTTCACACGGTGTCCATCCCAGCAGCAGCCTCTGAGGATCCAAACTAGGGCTTTAAACTCTGGATAAAAACCAGCACCTGTTTTCTTGCTGCAGCAGCACGAGTTATTCTTGCTCACGTAAACCCAGCATGAAAGCGCATATTCCTGCTTTTCTGGGCTGAGAAAGCCAGCTGAGGGCACAGGCTCTGAATGTCTCTGGAGAAAGTCACCCCTGGGTAGGCAGCATGAGCACACCTCATATTTCAGCCCCGCAGCATCAGCGCTGGCCAAGGAGCTCAGCGACTTTGATCCTTATAATGATTTTTGTCTTATCGCTGCCATTTGCCAGTGCAGGAGCAATCACTTGTTATTGGTTTGTGCAGTTCCCTTCTTCAACAGCACACACGGTTTGTGGCTCTCTGGCAATGGGATTTATTTTCTGTATCTGTGATAAAATGTTTTCAGTTAAGTCATTAATCTTTTAGACAACCATTTAACCCTGTGGTGGCCCAGGATTTCAGGAGCTGGGATCCTCTGTATGAAAAGATTGGCTAATTAAAATCCTCCATTTCCAGTCAATTAGGAGAAATATCTGTTCTAACACAGAAATAGCACTGTAAAAAAAAAAATCCAACAACTAACATTCAATGAGAATAAACTGATAATGTAATCAAAGATTCTCTGTAGTGTGGCAGTTAAAATTAAACATTGTGAAGACTGCATAATGCTTCCATTTCTTAACCAGTTCATAAATGCCTTAACCCTTAGCAGCCTGGGTAATTCCGGGATGTTAATCTTGTTTGACATGGTCTAGTCACACGCACAAGCAGGAAAAAACAATGCATTTTTTAAAACAAAAAATTACCTTTCTATGCTGTTTTACACTTTCTGTTGTTTTTTACTCCCTCTACCAGCACCTCCGGGTGCTGCTCTGGAGCTCTGGAAGGTGGCAGCAAAGGAGATGGGGCAGGGAAGGCGATGGGGGGTAGGAAACCATTGATCCCTTGGGCTGGAGGCTACCCCGGGGACAACTACAGGGTTAATAGGGACTCGGATATGTGGGGAAACATAAGAGAGGACCCTGAGGAAAGAAAAGGATCCATAGCAGCCCGAGCAGTGAGCTTAGCAATCTGTGTCCCAACACTCCCGGGCCACACAAATGCTTCCTCTGCGCCATATGGGAGGGAGCGATTTAAGTGGTTCAGGCAGGTCTTGCTGAGGGCTCCCCATTCATGAGGCAGCTGATCAAATGAGTCAGGCAAACAGCTTCTAAACTTGGGGTGAACAAGAGGATTTGTGTTGCCTGTGCCACCTTCAAGGTCACTGATTTCATTATGAGGTCAAGCTCATGACAATGATCCGTCCTCACTGTGTGGATGACAAAGGCTGGGTGGAAGAAAGTTTAGCTCCTGGTCCCCTTGTGAATGAACAGAAATGCTTTTTAGCTATTGTAATTCAAGAATCCATAGTCAAGAAGGAGATGGTGCCTGTAGAAATAAGATTAACAGCTAGTGTGCTTCACAAGAGGGCTTGAGGGTTGATTAATACACTGCAACTGCTCGATAGCAGAGAAGAGCTACGTATCAGCTTACCCAGGGAATTGCCAATGTTGGATGAGATCAGAGCATGAGTCCATGAACCTCGGCTATGCAATCTTGCTTGAAGTGTTACATGCTAGACCTTGTAACAGAGTGAATGCAGACTAAGATGTACGTAGGGCCAGCGACCCAGGTAGAGGAGGGTATAGCCCCCAACATTTAAACACAGCAAACCTTCAGCTAAGGAACGGTAATGTGTGCATATGTCTGTACTTTCTTTTGCATAAGTAATTGATAGGTCATTAACAGCCCATTAGAGTGAAAGCTCCTGGGATGAAGAACATGCTCTCTGTTTTTATTTAAAAACCTAAACCAAATAGAATTTAAAAGAAAAAAAAACCAAAAACCAAAACAAACAAAAAAACCCCAAACCAAATCAAAACAATATTAGAGTCTGCCATCTGCCACTGCTCTGTAGCAGGATCTTTTTCCAGCTTCCAGCTACTGTGATCAGCTGATCTCAGGGAGAAGGAGGATTTTCCATCCTGACTGTAGGAGCTCCAGCTCTACTAGGCCCATCTCTTTTTTGCAGTAGCCTTTTTTACTGTTTTGCAGTATACTGTCCTTCTTGCACTCCCATGGTCCAAGGATCTGCTCTTCACAATGGTGTAAAATGGTCAAATTATTTTCTTCTGGCTGAAAACCTAAGAGCTGGAAGAAGGAAAAATCTTTATTCTCAGGCAGTGAAAATCTTTTCAAGTACAGACATGAAGGGGAAGTATCAGCCCTGTGCTCCCTGTCGTGCAGGGCTTGGAGAGTGTTTGAGACCAAGGAAACAGCAGCCTGAACAGGAAGCACCTGGAGATAATGCCATCAGTAGGAGGATGCTCAAGGCTAGCAGAGACTAAATGCTGACCAAAAAGCTGTCTCCAAAAACCTGCATCTCGCTGGCAAGTGCCTCTATCCACAGGTCAGTGCTGTGCAGTGCATGGGTGCTTTACCGACATCTATCCACAGGGCCAAGCAAGGCCCTGTCTTTCAATAGTACAGCTACTCCCCTCTTGCCAAGGGTTTGGCATAGTCACCAAGGAAATGGAAGATTTAGGTCCAAGTTGATCCCTGCCTTTACATACACTAACCATTTTATCTAGTAACTACAACGTAAGCTCTGATGCAACATAGCGTGAAGGAACCAAATTCGGCTTTGCCCTCTCGACCCTGCCAGTGTCCAAATGATGGGCTGTCACTGTCCCTGCTCTTCTCCTCTCTCCCCAGCTCCAGGTGCCTTGTCCATGAGTGCAGAAAAATGTGAGTGCCTTCACAAATGCAGCTCTCAAAAGATACTGGGATAAATAGGATACGTTTTCCAAAAAGGGTTAATTCCATTCAGTTATACATCTGACCAGCTAAGGTATCTCATTTGGAAAACATTTGATAAGTAAAGTAGAAAATAGTGCTGATCTCAAGTCAAAAGCACTTACTTTGCTCCTATGTTTATTTTGCAACAGATCAGGGAATTAGGGTAAGACTGAAGGAAGACAAAACAAAAATGTGTACCTTGAAACACGTCAGACAGAAGCTTTTTTTAAACATGTCTTTCAATAAAAAGGGTCACCATGTCTTCCACTTTTCTAGCATGTAAATCTTTTTCAAGAGTTAGCATAATTAAATTTTGCATAAACAGACTTTTTTAATTTCGTGCGGAATATGTAAGACAAACAAGACATTTAACAATTGTGGTAAAATTATTCATTTCCTCTGACAATTTCTAAAATCAAAGGCATGTATTTTGGAATAATATATACTAATTAGGAAAATAATTTTTTTAAAGTCTTTCACAAATGTTACCAAATTAAATATAACCTTCAACGCTGTTTCCGAAAGGCATGTTTTCTTATCAGAGCCTCCCTGTGTTCAGTTTATTCTGTTGTGTTCCTTGTACATCATAGCAATGACAAAGAAATAGTCAATGACTGGAAAACACACATTTATGCAGGAGAAGTATGTGCACCAACATTTTTTCTGAGTGTTTAAATGTTCTTTATCATCTCATTTAGCTGACAAAAGCAACTTTCTCATTCACAACCCAGGAAACTTAACAAAAGGCAAGCAGATATCATTGCTACTTGATACCATAAAATATTCTAAGGGAAACAGTGAGCTGCAAACAAAGTCAAGAAGAAAACCTTCATCTTACAAAGAAAGAGAATGTTACTTTTGACAGCTGGACCGAAACCAGTAAAGTGTGTGTTTTGTGAGGAAATGTGACAGGACACAAGGGAAAAGGTCAATGCGGACTGCAGATTGGCTGTGATCATTAAATCGGCAGCATCGTCTGGGGAAGCCTTAGCTGAGTCCTGCACGACAGGTGTCTGGGAGCCTGAAGCCACAGAGAGAAGCCAACAGTGGGCAGCCCCTGGCTCTTGAGCCTGACCAAGGCCACATGCACATGAGGAGCTCAAGCTCCACCATCCTGCAGCCATGCTACAGGACCAAGGGCAAGAAGTGATCTTCCTCCCCACAAACAGCTATTTCTTTTGAAACTGTAAAAGATAAATACAGAATTATTGATGATAAAGCCTTCAGGAAAGTGTGAAGGCACCTACCCTGAAAGGCTAAATAGCCCTGGAGGCTTCTAGCGAAACAGATGTGGCTGCTTTGCAGCTGTGTACTAGTACCCAAGAGACAAGCAATGCAGATTTTGTATCTCACTCCCTTCCAGCCTGAGAGCTTGTTTTGCGAAGCTCTCCTTCTGCTATACTGATCACTCCTCTCAGTTATAAGTTTCAGTACAGATTTTGTATTAGGCCTCATCGAACATCATCACCAGCAAAAGCATCTGCTGAGTGCTTGGAATTAAAAAGAAACTTCCTTTTCATCATAAATGATTCCACATCCATCCATTATTCAACCATCTTCTCAGTTTTAACCCTAGAGAGAAATCAAATGAGACAGACAACTGCTTTGATAAAACATGGCAATTTTGATAGTCTTGCTAGTGATGTTAATACTCTACAAATCACATAGACTTGTTTTTAAAGGTATTTAGGCACCTAAATTGCACTGCAATAAATTTAAAGGTCTCTGAATAAATTCTTCTGCAAGAAATTCATATTAGAGAAAGAATGCTTGTCTTTCTCAATGAAAATGAAATAAAAGATCTAAAGTCTGTTAATGAGCAGTGATATTCTTGAGCGTCAATTTAAATGGAAAAAATTTCTTTCATTATGCAGATTTTGATGCTGGCCATGTCATGACACTGCTTCCTCCAGAGGATTAATTTAAGTGTGGGAAAGCAGAAAAGAATCCCCTTGAAAGTGCTGAGGTGAACAAGAAGCAAAATTGATTTACGCAAAGTAAGGAAGTCCTGAAACTGTTGTAGATTATGCAAATGATTACAAAAAAAATTAAAAAGGACCAAAGTAATTTGAAATTTTGAGGGGAAAAAATCAAATTACATTTTACAAGAAATAATTACTCTTCAATTAAAAGGCTTATTATTTGATTTTGTAAATGGAATAAGTTAATAATAACCTTAAAAGAAATTAAGAACACACTGCATATTAAAACAGGCCCTGGTCTTGCCTGGGATTAGACCTTTACCAACTCCTGTGACAGAAATATTGAATAAGAACACCCATGTGCGGTAATTTTTAAATAGCATCACTGCACTGCTTTGGAGAGTATGGAAAGAGGAATCTGATTAGCATCTAGTACAAGGTGCAAGTTCAGGCTCATTAGCCAGTGGTGATGAAAGCATTAACGCCCTTCAAGGAGTGCATTTACTCTGAACACATTTGCTCGTTAGGAGGATGAAGGTCTCTTTCCTCGCAGTGCATCTGAGCTCTGAAAGAGTTTAAGGAAACACCTTGCTTTATCATGAGCTTTGTGTCCTCATGCTGAAAACTGAAGGGAGGCCCCAGGCCACTGTCACCAGGGGTGGGACTGGCTTCTCCTAGCAGTATTTCAGCCCCTACCCAAGGTACCAGCTAGTTTTCCACTGTAGTACGTAGAGAGAAACTGGCACCTCCAGGGCGGGAGTTATTTGAGACAAACTTGGTAGAAATGCCCACCTTAGGAAGGCTCACTGCCATGGGCCAAAGGCGGGTTTAGACAATCAGTTTTGCAGAGGATTGTCCACAGTACATTTGGGCAGATGAGGCGCAGAGCATTTGCTGCTCTGGTACAGCCATTGGTGCAGAAGAAATTATTTTCCTGTGGATCATGTTGATATTTAAAGCCAATATGAACGGCTTAATGGCAGCCTCCTATTCCATCCAGCCATGGAGGTAGTAGGATTGACAGAAGTAATTTGAAATTGGAGTCATCAAGCACTGTTGGAGACATTCATGAATTTCTTCAGAAAATGGCCTAATCTGTTGCAACAGAAATGCTACTGGTGATTGTACACATTTGAAAGAAACTTTTGCCCAGAGATGCTTGCCACCTTTGAAGCAGGATCAAGCTGGACAGCAAAACTGGCAATGAGTTGCTCATGGGACATGCTCTTGTCCCTGTCCTTCCCTTACTTCCAATATAGGGATCTGCTTCCAGACCCAGCTTTGGCTGACTACTCTTTTCCTCCTTGTCTTCCAGAAAAGAATTTAAAAGTTATCAGCGGAAGTGTGGCTATAGAAAGGGCTTTTTCTTAAATCTCAGTCTTACAAAATTTAGCCAGAATCATTGTGTTTGTTTTGTGTCATGTGGTGGAGCAGTTACACACATGGAAAAGCTACAAAACAAAGAAATTGTTCCATGTTCTTTCAAAGCTACTTAAAATCTCTTTCCCCTCTACAGCCCATCATTGTTCAGCAAAATGTGCCATACTGACACCCTTTGAGAGCAGCATGAATACTTGTGCATGGCTTTGTTAGCCTGCATACAAGTAGTTCTACAAAAACTATAACTTGTGAAGAGGGTCAAGATATAGATATGTTTGCTGAGTGAAAGTTTAGAGAAAACCAGAGAAGATTGCAGCTCCAAGAAGAAAGTGCTCTTTTTTTCTTAACCCTCTCTTTCACAGGCTTTCAATGTCTTTGATTATAATATCTTCTCTTCATACACAATGAACTGCCAGCCATTGTGTTAATGTTAGGAAGGACTCTGCCTTCATCAGGTGTGTCAGTGTTTCTCATTGTGAGTTCCATTACATGTGGCAGAAAAACAAATTGTGCAGAGAAACACGCATATATATGCGACATAAAATCCCTCTAGTGTACCACACCAAAAAAGGGGAATTATGATAACCAAGCAGATGATCCTATTTCCACATGTACCTTTCATCCTTCTGATCTTCTATTAACTATGCATGGAAGATATTAAGACATTTTATTATTTTAGGGAATTTTAGCTTAATATAAAGTAATGTATTAATTTGTCACCAGCTGTATATCTACAAAGATGGTCGTTTCATGGGAATTGTCACAACAAGCGGTTATTCCAATAAGAGATTTCTAACGAAAGGGAATTATACTGATTATTAATGAGTTCCAAATGAATTCAAGTCCCATGGTAATGATAAGCTTAAAATAACACACAGGCCAAAAACACTAGCTATGGAAAATGGCTGATCTGATCAGAGTTGTACTGAAATGTAGCTTCAAAAGAGTAATCAGCCAGAATTGAGCCAATTCAGCTCAAGAAAGTAATTATTCTGCTTATGTCATATTCACCTCTCAAAACTGTGCAAAAAAAGACCTCATGCTTCCCAAATCCATTGATTTTCCTAGCTTCTCAAGAGGTAAAAAAGACCCAAAAAGAAAGAATACAAGAAAAAAAAAAAGGGTTGCACATTCTGAAGTGAAGAAAAAAAGAGTGAAAAAGAAGTAACAGACACCCCAGGGACATGATCATTCCAAACCCACATTAAAACAAAACAAGTGCAGTACAGAGGAGGGTAAACACCCCCTTAAACTCTTCAGTGAAGCCTGAAGATAAATGCAATGTATTGTCAGTGCAATGCCTTGTTATAAGGAAACCGGTGCCTGTGTTTGCCATCCTGTGTTGTAAGCACTTAGAGAAGGCAAAGGCAATGGAGCAATGGAAGCAAAACTATTAAAAGAGGTCACATAGTGTTTCGAACAGAAGAAATGCTAGTTTTCTGTCCTGGGAGGCAACTTCTGGCATTGGAGGATTTACATCCATGGCAGCTTCAGGCACTACTATTACTGTGAATCCTATGGTATGGAAGTGAGTCAACAAAACTGCAGAAAACATTTTGGCCAAAATAAAGATGAAGTTCTAGTACCTGGAATTTCTTCTTCAGTAAAAATGAATTTCTGCTGCATCTGTTTCTGTGCTGTGATGTGTAAGGTGTTGCTGCCTTCACTGCTGAGCCCTCCCCTTTTCCTGATGCACTTCAGGTGCCAGAAGCCCTCAGTCTACCCTGCAAACAGCTGCCAAATGAGCTTGCAAGTGAAGTTAGATAGAAGGAAGGCAAAGGAAGTTTGCTGGAGTGTAAACAGGGCAAAAGCAGTCTCCATTACATCTTTGCACCTGTGGCCATGCTCCACCAGGCCTTGTTGAGGTGGCCAAGGAGTGAGATGCATCCCTTCCAATGGGTCTCATCCCTCACAGACGCTTGCTTCTATGTATGTACGTCTTGCAGTGGCAGTGCTGCTTAAAGCAGCTCCCCAAGATTCCCTTGCTGTCCCTTGCCCTGCCCCAGCTCAGCCCTTGCAGGTGGGACAGCAGCAGGATGGGGGAGGGAGCTGCTTCCTGGCTGAGATTTATTTCTTCTAATGGGGATTAAAAAGTGGATCCTGGTATAAGGACAAGTGAAGCCTCTGGATTTTGTTCCTTCCTGTTTTGTTGTGTGATATTTGCAGAGGGAGTGGGTTGTGTTGCTTTTCTGATTGTGGATGCTCCAGTCCCCCGTATGAGAAAAGCAAGCTTGAAGAAAACAACAGCCCAAACCAATGGTGGTCATCTGCTGGCTTAATTAGGCTAGGACAGGACAGATTACTGTGGTGTTTAACAACATAGATAAATTAATTCTTGAGAAGATCCCTTGAAAATTCACTTTCTCCTCTTCTTTCCACTCCTGAGTTACTCGTCCAGCAGGCAGCCACATGAGGTGGGCACACAGCTGTTGGGCAGATTATAGCAAAAACTGGCATCCAGTAAGTTACGTTGTTAAAGATGGCATTAATCTCTGTCAGTGACAGAAGTGTTCCCGGGTAAGAGTGTTGTGATGGTAAATTTAATCTGTAATTAACAGACAGTACATCCTTTGCTTCTGATAGTGTTCACAATTTGGATTCTAAAGGCTTGTAAGATATGGGTATGTCTTTCTCTTTTGTAGGAAAGGATATTTCCAGTTTGTCATTCCTACTCAGTCTCTTTGAAGTTGTGGGATTTGAAAGTCAAGCAAATTAGCATCCTGTAAGAAAGCCCCATCTTCCCTTGGTTTCTTATTAGGTGCTAATGTTTTCTTTTATTGAATTATGGTAGCTCGTCCCCTCAGTATTCCATGAACTGCCAAGGAGGAATACTTGTGACTGCCGAATAGCACTGCAAATCCAGCTGTCTCGTGGGAGATCAGATAGTTTTAACTGTTAGGAATGCAGGAAATGTTGAGAATCTGAGCTTTCTGAAGCACACACAATATATGCCAGGACACGTAGCTAACCAATAATGATGGGTGAGTACAATAAACCCTCCAGAGAATACTGTTCTACTAAAACATGCTTTCATTTGCAACCAGCAGTAGCATCTTTTCTCACTCCCCAGCAGATAAACAAGACATCAGGGTTGCATTTCCTTGTCATGTTGACCTGCTTCTCTGGGATTTTGTGTCGTGCTCATCCGTAAGCTGGGGCTGGGACCTGTTCTTGGCTGTGTACAAACGTGTAGTGTGCTGGCTCTCCGGGACTGCCTTTCCTTATGCTTATCTACTCTGTAATGCATCCATATCCTTTTGCACTTCATGCCGCTATCGAAATAATTTGCTAATATGGAAAGCAAGGTGAGAGACACAAGCCTGCAAGTTCTCGGTCTTCACCAGTCCTTTTATACAGGGAGTTCTGTGTGACTGCCACTGGCGTTTTTGCAGTACCAAAACTAGGGGAGCAACCTCAGTCCCTGAGCAGAAGGAGCTCGTGCTGTTTCAGGTACACAAGACATCTGTGCAAGGCTGAAAGCTGTGGCACAATACTTGCCAAACACATATGCTCTGGAGCACCAGCTGGACATGGTTGACACTCTACAGCACCCCAGACAGCCCTGTGTGGCTATGGCTAAGTTAGCAGGATTGCACCCTCAGGGTAAAACTTGGAAAAGACAAGATTTTGTAAACATAAAGCTGAAGTTCTAATATTTCACTCACAAATGCTCTCTCTCTCTGTTTTATCACATTTCACCTCATAGTTTGGATTGTTCCTCTGGGTATTTCCTGACTTAATACCAGTTGGGAAAACTGTGGGCAAAGACAAATTGAATATCTGCTTGTGCTTGATAAATTCTTTCTGAAGAAAAAAAGTAACTCACATAAGAAAAATGCAGAACTAGACTGAGAATCTGATACTCCAGGTGTCTGTTTCCCAGTTATCATTAGAGTTAGTATATATTCTGCAATTACTTGTTCTTATATGTACATGTGGTTATATATATCCCTATTTTAATACGGTTTTTTAAAGCCACGCTTCTATTAGTAACTTTCAAAAAGTTAACTTCTTTGTGCTTCTTGTGAATCTTTCATTGCTGAATATGAAATACTAATGGTGGTATTCTTAGAAGTGATTTATTTTCTGATGTCAGCATTTTACTTTTTCTTTTGGGAAAAAAGCTTTTTCATAGCTATTTTAGAAGCTTAAATTAACCAGGAGAAGGACCAATGATTTGGAGAAATAAAAGAAAGAGTCAGAAGGAAATGAAAATTATGAAAGGAAGAGAGCAAAAAATAGAAAGGAGAATGTAGGAAAGGAGAGAAAGGGGTACAGTTTAGGCAATATTTATAAAAACCTGTATTCTGTCACAGTCTTGCTTCTACCCAACATTATTTTGACAAATAATAAAGCATAAGAAGGGTATGGATGCCTGGCTTCAGCTCTTCTGTTCATAAGGTATGCAAATATTTTTTAAAGAAAACATAGAAGTATCAGTATTTCTATACTTGGGAAAAATGAGAATGAACAAAGTGATTTGTCACAACATCAGTCATCATTACAACTATCTTGTTTGCATTCTGCAAGCTGTTTCTGAGCTTTGTGTCCATTCTGTGATCAGCTCACACAGAGACACAAGCAATTTACCTCATACGCATGTATCTCCAACCATCACAGGCTTGTCCTCGTCCCCCAGGCATCCACCAAGTGATGCTTTGTGTGGGAGCTACACCATGTCTTGTGACATACCTGATCCACAGGTGGGCATTGCATTTGTTTTTTAAGCACCCTCACGAAAGATGGGATCAACTAGAGAGAGTTCAGAGGAGAGGGGGTGAACAAGCAGAGGAAACATTAACATCTCAGTGACCCTGGCTGACCTAGGCTCATTTGGCAGCTAACCTCATGCTGGGCTGCACCAGCCAGAGGGCAACCAAAGGCCAAGGTGGGACAGTTTTTCCCCTTGGCTGGGCACATGCAAGCTCATGGCTTTGTCCCCGAATACAGGAGAGATCGATGAACTGGAGAGGATCCCCTGGGATGGTCAGGGGGATGGAGCACATGTCAAATGAAGAAAGGTTTGAGAGAACGAGCTTTGTTAGCCTTCTGTTTTCTATAAGAATCAGGCATTATCACAAGACAGATAATTAGTAAGCTATGTAACTAAAATTACAGACAGTTAAACAGGTGTGTTAAAGACTTTTAGAGTACTCTATAACAGGAACACCTTGGAGTCTGACCATCACCCCTTCCCCCTTGCTCTTCTGCAAAGCCACCACAAGGCACATGACCCAGGCTATAGGAGATGTTTTTTGATCACTTAACACAGAGACAGTAATGGTGCACTCTGCTTGCACACATAAATCCTACAAGACGAATGTGGTTCATTACCATCCTTTGTCCACACTTGTATTGTCAGAGCTGGTTTCCACTGCTCCTTGATGAGGGAAAGCTGCTTCCAAAGGGAGATGAGCTGGGACCTGAGGGTGACCCCAGAGCAGGCCATGCCCTCACCAGTGGGTGCTGTCCCACAGGATCTGATCACGGTGGGCAGAGACAATGGCTATAACAAGGTCCATCAGTAGTCCCTGAGATGGAAGGCGATGAACCAGGGCCAGGGACCATCCAGGTGCTCCCGTCAGGAGCTAAAGGAGAGGGGACTGTAGACAGGACCAGAGACGAGGCTGTGATGTATGACTGAGGGGTCCCAGTGTACAACCGGCACTACTGTGGCATCACTGAGGCAGGGACTGACGGCCCTGGGCTGGGCTGAAATGGGGCTCCTGGGTGCAGATGGCCATAGCAGAGGCTGAGAAGGAGCAGTAAGGCCTGTGGCTGCCCTCAGGGCCCTGACATCTATGTAGCAGACTTGCTGCAAAGCAGGAGAAAGTATGAAAGCTTCTCAGTAGTTGCTCAGAGTGCTGTATGGCTTCAGGCACAAATGGCAGGGGAAAAAAAAAAAAGTAGGTCTTTTCTCTCTCTCAAAGTTTTCTGGTGGATGAAATATGCAGGAACCTATTTTTGGAGGCGATCAGATAATGAGAGTGGGGAACTCACGTACTCCATTGTGCTTACCGTATGGGGAAACAAGAAGAGTAAAAAAATACCCTTCGCTCACCAGCCAGCTAACCAAGAGCATCCACATATGCTCACCATTTTGCTCATATTTCACCTCAAAAAATTGGAATATCAGATGAGTTTTCCACACACATTCCTAAGGGCTGGGATTTATTTTTGTGAAATTAAAAAAGAAATACATGGCGTTTCCAAAAATGTAATACCCTTATGTTTCTGTTCGCTATGCAAGGCTGAGATGCTGGTCAGGTTCAGAGAGGTCTGGCACGGGCCAGAACAAAGGAAAACACGCACTCTCTAATTGCACCCTACTACAAAAGCCCACTGTGGTGGTTCAGCAGCTGGAGGGCCACACCACAGCCTGTGCACCCTCCTAGATATAGACAGCAGTGGCATCAGATGCCATGTGTCAGGCCACAGCCTGGCCTCGGGCACAGAAGGTGTCTCCTGTGGGGAAATGCCATGGAAGCGTTTGCAGGGCAAGGCACAACTCCACAGCGCAGCCCATGCACCCACAACCACTGGGTCGCAGCCCTGCGCTGCTCTGCCATGGAAAGGCGGTAGTCCTGCCTGAGCCGGGCTCTACAAGACAGTCTTCCCCTGGCAGTCTGCGTGTTCCCAGTGGTTCAGTAAAGTTACTCCAAACCATGGCTGCTTTTAACCTGAATTACATCTGCACCCAGAAAAGTAAGGGGAGAAGGCAATGAAAATGGGTAGCTTGGATCTCCCTCAACCTCATCCTTCCCCTTCAGATTTTAGGTAGGCTGCAGCCAGTTCTATCTTCCTGCCGGTGGATGCACAGAAGCAGGGGATGCTCTTGGCAGGTGCCAAAACCTCACCTTGGGCAGCTGGTGCCCTCCCCTCCTTCCCTGCCTCCCTCTCTCCCTCGGCCCCTTCCAGCAGCGCAGTGTACACCTGGGGCTGAGATCTGCTTCCAGAAAATAAACCTGCTGCCTTGATTGCTAGGTAGGTAGGTACTTCCTAATGAATTGTGAATCCCCTGCCCTTCCCTGGGACAGGAGTCATGTCCCAGCTGTGTCCACAGCCCTGGGCATGGTTTAGGGGCCAGTGGGGGCTGCCTGGCACCAGGGCTCAGCCCAACCTCACCAAAGTGGCAGGAAGGGGGTGGCATGGCTAAGCCTGGTCTCCTCTTGCCTTTCCGCTCCGCTGCATGTCAGTCATGAATTAGCCCTTTGTTAATCAAAATCAACAGAAACCCGGTGGTGAGAGGTTGTTTATTATAGGCTCTAGGCAAGAAACTCCATTTTCAGGATCACATGTAAGCCTTCAGTAACAAAGTGGGGCAAACCGGGAAAACGCCTGGACGACCCTTTGATTAATGCTGCATAGCTTCTCCTGCCCCCTCCCCACATTTCCTATTGCTGCTCGCCTGAATTCACAGAATCAATTGAAAGCAAGCAATAAAGGGCTTGTTACAGATCCAAGCAAGGAAAAGTAAAATAATGACCCAGTTAAGCAAGGCTCAGGTATGCATCTTCAAAGGAGTGAGGATAACAATATCTGGTTCTACCCAGGCAGGCTGGGAGACTCCTCTGGTAGCCAAGCTGCTTTCAAATGAGCCCCTAACACCTCTGAGATTACAGGAAAGGCAAGAGGATTATGTGAGCTGGGAAAAGCTGACAGGCTAAAGATAGGTTAAAAAAAAAATAAATCAATCAGGGAACCAGGTTGTAAACGTGATGGACAGCTTCCAGAAGGAGACCTTCATGTCCTCCAGTGCTGGCAGACCCATGGCTGAAATTCCAGGGTGAGAATTGCAGAATTTCCTCCAGGAGGCACCTCTTGGCATCTTGGGGACAGAGGAAGGGAGGGGGGCTGCTTACAGCGGCCTGGAACAGGGACCGTAGCAGGGCTACCCCAAATGCACTGCTGCAAAGGATTTAAGGCATTCCAGAGAGACACTACGTGTTCTGTCTTGGTCCTTCCTGGATGGTGCAAGACCTGTCCTTACAATCCTGCATTGCTGTCCAAGTGATCATTTTTTCCTTATGAACCAGCATGTAATTCCTCATAAATTCATCTTGCTGTCTCACAGAGATTGCATTGACTTTTCACTCTTCACTCTCTGTGGCAGCCTATGGTTAGAGAAAACACTGTGGTGAGCTGGTCATGCTTCAATAGCTCTCTCACAAATGGGCTCGTCAATAATTAAATTAATATATTTTCAGACAATAAAGAAAATATTTTCAGCAGAGCTGTGAACTAGCAGTGCTCTGCTTTCAGCATATTTTGAGACCACAAAGACCCCTGCAGGATCTGAGCCTAGCACAGAAAAAAAAGAAACAAAAGCACGTGAATTTCCAGAGTCTTCATTAGTTTAATTTAGCCTGAATAATTCATGTAGTGCCTCTCTGTTGTATATTTTATCTGGAGACATGAAGGCTCTTTAGAAAGTTGGGCAGTGTAATTATCTTTTTACAGGTGAGGAAGCAGAGATAATCTCTGTGCTCGAACACCAGGCAGCAGGCAGGGTTTTCCCAAAGCAGACACAAAGCCCCTTTCTGCCTGCTGTAGTTCTGCAAGAAGACGAATCTAGCCCTGTGCGTTACAAAACTAACTCCAGAAATTTGGCTTCTTACCCTGAATATGCCATCAGTAGGAGCTACACTTCTGCAAGTGAGGTCACTTAATCAACCTTAGTAGTCAAGGATTTAATTTAGTGCTGCGCTCTGTTGACTGAAGGAGTCGAAATCCGAAAACCACAAGTGGTGGGGGATCACAGGGGCTTCCCCTGTGCCTTTGGAGTCTGATGGCACCCAGCCCTTTGGCAGCCCTTTCCTCAGCCATGGTTTCGTGACATGAAGTCTCCAAGCCGCTGCTTGCCCAGCTCCCCTTGCACCCAGATCTTCGTGCAAACCCAGCGCAGAACCAGCCCAGCTTAACAATGACATATTAAAAACATCCTTAGAGAAGCTGTTTTGATTCCTTCTTCATGCTCACAGTGTTGTAGGAACAACTGCTTGTGCACCTTGGGCAATGATGTGTTTGAACAGAGCGGTCGGAAGAGACAGCGTGGCGGGGAAGAGCAGGGGAGGCCTTCAGTGCCTCAGGCTGGTACTGCCACCAAAGACCTTGTCTCATAAAGCCACAAAATAAGGGTCCAACTTTTAAGAGCCCCTCCCTCCTCTGGGAAGAAAAAAAAAAAATTAAAAAAAAAAATTGAGCTTATCAGTGCAGAGTACCCCAATTTAGGGTTGAGTTTACCACTTCAAAACTTTGGAGCCCAGGTGGACTGAACTGCACTCCAGCTGTATTTTCTAAACTATTGTCGAGAGCCCTGATATTTGTGCCTGTGCCGTAGCTATCCAGAATGGCACAAGAGATAGTGCTCTCTAAATTCAAACTCATTATTTCTTATGCCCAGCTGAGTGTGAAGAAATGGATCCAAGTCCTAGTAACCCCCCTGGTATAAAAGGCCAATACCCATCCATGTAGTTTGCTGTTAGACATCTATCAGCTCTAAACCCCTAAATTTAATGGACTGCTACAGCTGGGCAGCAAATTACGATAAGAGAGCTCCAAATATGTTTGAAGATTTTTTCTTGGTGATGGAAAACACTCAGTGGGAACCGTTCCATTTTTACCAACCAAGGCAAAAATTTTGTTAGAGTTTAAATGTGTACCACATAAAATTCAAGTTGGTAGCAGTTATGTGTGACTTTGCTATGACAGACAAAACCATTTTATCCTAAACGGCACATTGCCAAGAAGGATAAGAGAAGCATAGGACGTGACAAAAATACTTGCTAGAAGAGGAGAGAGAAAAGTATCACACTACCATTGCAATAGTAGTAGCCAGTAATTCAGGAGTCTCCATGCACCAGCAAAATGTGCTTATTTGTGGGGTACAAGATAGCAGGTAACCTTGAGGAAATGCTGTGATGGTTGGTTTTCTGATTAGGAGAAAGAACTGTTAAACATGGTAGGAGTGGTGCGATACAAGTGTAACACTGATGATTTCCTAGTTCTGTCGTTTTCCTTTTATGCCTGTTTTACCAAATATTTTGCATTATTGTTGTTCAAACTCCCATCTTGTTTCTATTGCTGTTGCTCATAGTGTTGGTGTAGCAATTAGCTAGATAAGACAGGAGTTATTTGCCATGATTTGCTGCTTAGACATCCAGCAGACTCTGGAGAAAAAAGCAGAGTCAGAAACCAGACAGGAGTAAGTGGACCAAATAAAATCAGCCCCCTGAGTTTCAGAGATCGGAAGTAGTTGTATGAGAATGTTTGTATGCTGAAGTGAAATCTTACATGAACTCAGACAGAAAAATCAGATTTTTAATTTGTTTAGGGCTTGTTATTGAGTGTGGAATAGTTTGTTTTTCTGGGAAATCAGAGCCTAGTGAAAGTTAATTAAGTCTCACCCCGAATGAGAAACTGCATGTATACAATCTTCAATAGTTTGTATTAAAAGAAATATCCGTCATCGAGGCATCTAAAATCCCCAAAGAGTTTTGGAGTAGAGAAGGGAAGAATGACAGAAAATAGAAAGCCACTTCTATGTAACATGTTCTGTCCTGGTCATGCAAATGATATGTGCTCTGTAAGTGGACTGGGCATTAAAGAAAAATTAGACATTCTTTGGGGAGTTGGGGAGTAATAGAGCAAATACGTTTGCATCATTATATGGTCTGTGCATAAAATCTCCGACCTTTCTACAGGGGAAAATTCTAAGTTAGTAATACCCCCTCAGTATCTGATATGAGCCATGGAGCAGTCACAGTGCAGGCACGTGGACTGCCAGAAATGACATGACGATAAGTCATTTCACTGTAATGGAGGGTCTTGAAAATTATGTTTCCTTGGAGGTCATCCTTGGAATGGTAAGAGAGGGTGATGAGTTATCCTATAAAGTTGCTCTTTGATTTACTATAGTTGATGAGGTCTGCGAAACTGGGTTTGGTAAAAATGACATGGGTTCCAGCCACAAGCAAACTGTTCTGCTTGGGAAGGGCAGGACTTTGTAGCCTACTGTTTTCTTTTATGAGCATTTCAGCCAGGAATGCCTGGTGGACATTTTGATGAGTCCCCAAAATATCCCACGGTACTAGAGAAATCCGCAAATGATAGTTTACATGGAAATATCGCAGATAGGCAGCAAAGTCTAGGCTGGCCTACAGAGTTGAGAAGACAGACTTCAAGTAGACTCACATTATTGAGCACATTTAGGTAACTACAACTTAGGAAGTTACTACTATTAATAATTAGCTGAGCTTAGCTGACTGTTCAAGTGCTCAAATTGATATGACTTTTTAAGTAAAACTGATACACTGAATCATTCCGCCTTCCCCAGGGACAAGACTTACCCCAAAACCAAGTGGCTTAAAGGAGAAAGTGATTTAAAACCACGAGTTTTACTTTGTAAAAGTGGCCAGCTAAGACTAGACAATGATCAGCTGTGCTGCCTCGGGTGACAGGCAAGGCTCTTTGCTTTCCTCCGAGGCGACTGCCAGAGGCAAGGGTGACAGAGGTATTGATAAAGCACAGTATTAGCAACTCGAAGTAATCATGCTTACTACACAGCACTGCACTGTAAGGGGGATTTCTTCTTTCTGATTAATTTTCTTCTTTTAAGAGGACATTCAGGTATCTTCATATGGCTCCTTCTCCATGATGCTTTCAGTCACCCGTCATCTTGAACTTGAAAGTCATCAGCCACCCCTTTTTTATTTTAATCCAGTTAATGGATTAAATTTGGCACACTGTATAGCCTTGCTTCTACCAGAAAAGTGAGTCAGTTGAATTAAATGGATTTAAACTAATGTAAGTTACTGGAGCAAAAAGGAGCTTGTTGATACCATGTTGTGTGCTGTAAAAGAGCACACGAAATGGTGGAACGAGGCAAAGTAGGTGGCACAGAGGTAGGAGAAACACGCAAAACGTGTAGTCAGGCAGGATTTGGGGAGCAGGAAAATTTGAGAAGAGCAGCGATAGTTGTAGTCCTGTTTTTTTCCATCTCATAAGCACTGCCCACTTACCTCCATTTCTCTCCATTGATTTTTACTCTATACAGACAACTCCCTGCGCTGGAGGAACATTATCATAGAATCATCAAACCATAGAATGGTTTGGGTTGGAAGGGACCTTAAAGACCATCTAGTTCAACCCCCCTGCCGTGGGCAGGGACACTTTCAACTAGAGGAGGTTGCTCAAAGCCCCATCCAGCCTGGCCTCGAACACTTCCAGGGATGGGGCACCCACAGCTTCTCTGAGCAGCCTGTTCCAGTGCCTCACCACCCTCATGGGGAAGAATTTCTTCCTTGTGTTACATCAGTGGTGGTAACCTTCAGGTACATGGTAGAGCTTGTAAAAAAAAAAAAAGTTTGTACTTCCAGAGTATGCCCAGGGGGCCTCCAGGTTTCTTGCTGAAAGCCTATGAAATTGTCCCACTGACCTTTTCTGGATATGTTTTGTTGCTGTAATGTAGTTCTTAAATACTCCAGACCTTTCAGAAAGCTGCTGCAGCTGCTAACACTGAAGCGTGATGTAACCCTAGAGCCGGTAAGGGGCCTGTCAAGATTTCTGCCTTGTTCTGTGCACAGATTACTGCTGCGTTACCACTGAACACAGCTCCAGAGCTCATGTCCAGCTACCTGGTGTAAACACTTCCTCTGAGTACTGCAGCCTCGAAGCAGTCTACAAAGCAAGTGTCTCACTCTGCCTGAAATCCAGGCTCTTGGGAAGGAGTGGCACATAGCTTTTATTTTATTTACACAATATTTTTAGTTTAAGTAAAATGACTGGAGTATATAATCTCTTGCGCTCATCCCCTCATCCAGGGATGAACATCACCTACAAGGAATCCTACTCCAGCAGTTGGTCCAGCAGATGGAAATACCATAATCGATTAGGATAGTATTCCTCGAACTGCTTTAATTCAGTTCAGTTTTTATACACTGTTTGCCGTGAATGTGGATGCACAAGTTGCTGTCTTGTCATGAGGCTTGGCTTGGATATTCAGCATTTTGAGACTCTGACAATCCTCATCTGGAGTGAATAAGTATCCCATGTGCAGCTATTGCATTGAACATTGATGGCATTTTGGAGAACAGAAGAATCAGCACTCCTTTCACCTGCAAAGCACCAGACAGCTGACACTCACTGAATGGCAGATGCCACACTGCAGGGGACTTGTGTTTTGTTTGCTTCTGGACCACAGTACTGATGATACTACTTGTGTCAACTCCTCTACTCTTCCTTGTAGTTTCAAAAGCTCCTGAACAATTTCAGAGGGTCTTGAGCACAAGGTCACCTTGTTTTTTTATCACAGATCTCCACTCTTTACTAAAAGTCTTTGCTGTAAAATTAGAGACGTCTTTGTGCATTTCATAGACTTTGAGAGGACAATTGCTCTCCAATAACATTAGCCTGGCTGCCCATTCTTCTCTCTGATGGACTCTTTGGATCGGCTGAGGTGGAGAGAGCTGAATCTGAACCCATAAATGCAGCCTGTGCTCATCCAAGGAAAGGGAGGATGCAGCGAGCAGGAGGACTGGCAGCATCTGGCAGGCTTATCATACGACAGTGGGCAGTAGTTTAGAGGATTAGCTGTCAGGCAATGCACCTTCATGGGTACGAGTCAGTCTTCAAGTCCAGCTGTGAAATGTTTTGCATGTCTAGCACCCTCCTGGTACTCTGTCTCCAGTAGTCCTTGTGCTGGGTTACTGAGTCAGAGAAAGCTGAAAAGCAGTTCCAGTCATCTCAACTGGATTTAAACTCTGTCACCCAGGCCCTGCTTCCTTGAGAAGGATTTCACAGTATGTGCAGGAGCACATTATGGTGGGATTTACTTGCTTTTACTTCAACACTGGCATTATATCTGTCTGCTAAGTAGTTCTTATCACTGAGGATAGCTCTTGCTTCAGTTGGCATGGCAGTTAAATACTCTCCAGAATATGATAGGCATGTTCATTAATCCCAGTGTAGTAAGGAGCAAATCCTGGTTGCTTGTACATCAGGACAAGGACATTCTTCATCCCTGTTCCCCTGCTCTTCGTCTTGAGTGCAGAACAGGACAGGGCTTCAGCTCTGCAGTTAGGTACACACAGAAATAAGAAGAAAATGTGTTTGCCAGAGCAGTTTATGCACCTGCAGCAAGAGCCATCTGGCTGGAACCACATCAAATTTCTGCCTAAGCCCTGCATCTGTTGTTTAACATGGGAGCTAGTTGAATATGCTCTGAGAACAAGTTAAGAGGAACAAATCAAAAGGACCCAATCAAAAATCCCAATCAGCAAAAAGAGCTGAATTTGGTCCAGTGCTTTTGCCCACATACCCTGGTTTCCATATCTCTTTTCAAAATGCAGTGTTCATTCAGAGAATCCTTTATTAAACATTAGCATATTCTTACACTGTATAACTTACTGCAGAGGATACTGTGGAACATGACTTCTCTGATCATCAGATCTAATCTCTGGAATTAAGCGGGATTAAAGCACTGAAATAATTGCACTTCCCTTGTATCCATCTTTATCTTGATCACCTGTAGTTATGCTGACACAATGACCTCGTTAGGTGATACCTTCCTAAGCATGTCATCCTGTTAATCATATCTGCTGCTGCTATTGCAGTAATTCAGAGCTAAAATAATAAATAACAATTGAATAAAGCCTTGAACCTGATGATAACTTTAATTAATCACCCAAAAAGTTGACTTATTTGCAAAGTGTGACTAGCTGGTGTGATCTTCCTGCTCCAAGAAGCAATGTATTTTGTCTTTATTTTTAATTCCTTCAGAAGACTAGCCTTTGAACTTGGCTCAACAACAATCCCTCCTCTCACTCGCAGAATTACAGTTTTGTATTGCCAACAAGGCCTGGAAAACAGAGTAACACATGAAAAAAGATAACATGGAAAGGCACTTCACACTTTGACAAGGAGAAGTTGTTAGTATCTGGAAATCAGTCTTTATTTTAAAAAAATTAAGACTTTTCATGAAAATGTACCAGATATAAAGAATCAGCAGAAAACAATAAGAAATATCGCCCAAATGGTGTTGGTTGTAAGGAAGTATTCTGATTTTTCTCTGTTTTTATTAGCTGTTGTCTCTATTGGTCGATACCCTAAATGGCGAGTTGGTCATATACATTTTTAAATCTCAACTGAGGCAATCATCCCAAAAGGTGCTCATCTCTCCAGTCCAGCAAGGAAAATGACAAGAGAGCTGAATCACTACTGTTTCTATCAATAAATTTGAGGAATGAAGAATTTGTGTTGGTCAAGCTTTTTGTCTTTATGTACATTTGTTTTATTTCCACTCTTGTATAATGCCATGTGAGAATAAGTCACTTTATAGATCTTCATCCTTTTGCATTTTTCTGTAACTTTGTCCTGACAAAGCGAAAAATGGTGAAAAGGTTACTCGTCCCAGCTGTTTCCCCTTCTGGAGTTTTCTGACTCCACAGTTACACGTGCGCATACTGTTGAAACATAACTCAGCACAACTAAAACCAGAATTCATAGGACTGTAGGATCACTCTGCTTGGAAGGGAGCTAAACAAGTCTCTGGTCCAACCTCCTACTCATGGCAGGATGAGCCATGAGGTGAGACCAGGTCCCTCAGGTCTTTTACCAGTTGGTTCTTGAAAACCTCCAAAGACGGAGACTTTCCATCCTGGGCAGTCTGTGCCACTGCTCGGACAAATTAATAAAGCACCTGGCAGTTCTTTCCTGTACCCTAAAGATGTTGTGATTTGGCATCTTTAGAGCATCATCACACTGGAAAAAAAGCATGTTTGTTCCTGTATACCCCAGGCTCTAGGGCAGCCTGAAGGTCTAACCAAGATCCTGGCAGTCCCAGGTCGCCTTGGGAAGTTAGAAATTATAGAAAGCCATTTTTGCTTCCAACAGCCTAGTCTGCCTTCAATATAACTGATCCCGAATTGCGCAAAAAAAGCAGAAGGCAAGGCAGTGCAAAGGTCAGTCCTCTTCCTTCCCCTACAGAATTAATTAAAACATCCCTGTGTTGTCACAGATGTATGGATCAGCTCTGAAAAGGCGGCTCTGTGCTGCAGTAGCCAAAGCATGTGGGACTGGATGTACGCAAGGCCAGAGAGCAAAGACACGAGAAGTCTGAATTGAGCACAGAGGGCAGGCAGTGCTGGCAAAGGCACGGATGCAGTCACTGCAGCGACGTTTCGAATGGCCATACCGCACGGACGAAACGGAGAGGGAAAAGCTGAACCTGCCAGCACCCTCGTGACTGTGGCTTGAAAGGGGGAGCAGGGAGGACCACGCCACCCTTGCCCTCGGTCAGGGCTGGGGTTGCACTCCCTGGGGTCTCACATCTCCAGCAGGTTTGATTGAGGTTTCAGCCCTGCCATTTTGTTTCCTCTTGGAGATATGACAGCAGTGATGAGAGAACCAGAGGCCCCTGAAAGCAAAGTGTTATTAACTAGAACAAAAGCCTGTCAATGAAATGTGTTATAATGACACTAAGGCATACAATATGCATGGCTGGTTTTCTCCAGGGGTTAGCACATTTGCTGTTTGGGAAGCCCCTTTGATTCCTCCACGGTTTGTCTAATGGCTTTCTTCCCTGCCAAAATGCATTCTCGTTCTTCTCCCGAGGTGAATCTCTTTAGATGTCAAAATCCTTTTTCCAAATTGAATTCTTGTCCAGCAAAACTGCTGTGTCACTTTGCCCTGGAGTCTGGCAGTACCTCTCTGTCCTCTCACCTCGAGTGTGTGCTTGGATGCTGCTTACTCAGAGAGCTCACGGCCAGATGGACCTCAAGATCACCTTATACAACCTCTTACACATCACAGGCCTCTACATTTCTCTGGGTTATCTCTGTGTCGATATTGTATGATGAAACTGGAGCAGTGAAACAGCTCTTAGTCCAAGGGCAACTTCACTCTTGTAAACCCAGCTCTCTCCTTGTCAGATTGTTGCTTATCTGGCTTGCAAATGGATTAATAAACCACCTCTGCTGTGAAGTGTGTATCCGTTCCCATTTCAGGGAGTCATTCTCTAGTTATCCTTGGGCTAGCGCTCCGAATTCACAATAAGGGGCCTAGACATGTGGCTCACTCTGCATGCAGGAGTGACATGGGCAAGGTTCATTCCTAAGGCAGGGAAACAGATGGATGCTCCTAGACAAATAAGAATGGCTATGTCTACTGTGTCAGTCCTAAAAATGTTTCCCGAGTCGTGGGTCAGATCGTGCCTCTGACCTGCTCCCTGAGTCCCCCAAGCAAAGAGCTCTCCTTTGCAGCCTGGACTTCCCAAGGGATCAGCCAGAGAAGTGCCCCTCTCACAGTGCAGGGGAAGGGTTTCTCAAGTGTGAGAATGAGAGCTAGGGATGATGTACAAGTGAACGAAGTCTGTAAAATTGAGGGGGTTTTGGTAAAAAGTACAGATAAGTGAAGAAATAAAGCAATATTAGATCATCATATTCCTCCTGAAAACAACTCCTCAAGACTTGTTTCTTCAATCTCAAAAGGAATTAGTTTGATTTTTCACATCTGTGTATTATGTTTTCTGATCACTCAACATTACCAGGTTGAAAAGGGTTACCGTTGTTCCATAGAAAACTGGGATTATTCTAAAAACTTGTTATTTCTGGACAAGTAGAGACACTTAAATCAGGGCATACTGTAGGCTGACATTCAATTATGTAATGAGGAAGGAGAGGAAGCACGCAATGAAACAAATAAAAGTAATTGTAATGTGGTTTACTGAACAGAATAAGCAGATTGAATATGCTATTGGGCTGCGCAAAAATAGCATCACACAACTATTATAAGTTCATTTTTCTTTTGCTAGTAGATTAGGGACTTCTTCTTGCTTGCTTTTCAGTACTGAATATCAACGAGGGAAATAACAGTCTGCCTCCCTGCAGCTTTCTGAGCTGATGAGCCGTTGTTTCTTTCTTTTGAGATTCAACTTTCTTTCGAGATTCAGCTTCCAATCTGAGGTTTTGAGTCTGTGAGTGACCTACGCTACAAGCAAAGCAGGGAAGTTAATACACTTCTTAATTAACCTCAGAAGGATTAATTTATTTTAATGCAAATTAGGGAAAAGACAAGCAGGTGAATGTCTGCAGTCGTCTACCAGTGATTGCATGGCTACTACACACTGCTGAAATGATAGCTGCAGCAGTGAAACAAGTGAAATCTTGAAGAACTGGCAATCATATGTGAGAGAGGAACTCTCGCCACCCTCCTCCAGAGAAACTGAGCTATCCCAGATGTTCGGTTTCTGAACTGCCAGTGAACCTTGTACTATTGTGAGCTAAGGCATTCACAGATTATTTATTATACTTTTTATTGTGTCTTTGTTGCTCACACAAGGTGATGGAAAAGGATAAATTATATTTAATTTTACCTTTTCTGTGTTGTATCATCTTTTTTTATACAGACTCAGCTGCTTGGTCTCAGGCTGCAATGGGATTGCAATGTAATTCTCCCTGTCTCTGTGTGTCTGTGTGTAAATATTCCCCTGTAAGAGTGAAAATTATTACAGTCAGTTGGTATATTCTCCCCTGCAACTAATAAGAAATATAAAATATTGTTACAGTGGATGTGAAAAATATGCACCTCACTCCCTGTTTGATGCAGGTGGGGTGTCTCGTCTTGCTTGTGCTGCGAGGGAGTGAGGAGCCAGCGGGAGGAGCAGCTCTGCCCGGTCGCCTCCATGCTCCCTTCCCCTTGTTTTGTTAGATGCAGAGTTGCTGTCTAGGAACGGTACGTGGGCTGTGTGCTGAGATTCCCCACAGCTACGTTGCCTTTCCACAGCTGTTCATCCACCAGCGTGTATGAATAAACATGCTACGCTCGGATTCAGAACTGCTGACTTCTCATCTCCTAAGAAGTTGACTTGTGAGGCCTTGATGATCAGTAACAACCTGACAGATGGCAGTGACGGAGCCAAAATGGGACGCTGATACATGGAGGCTGAGGATTAAAATGAAGGTTGTGCCACTGTGCTCTATTCTGCTTCTTTTTCTCATAGTCAGCCTCGTGTGTTGGATACTTGCTGCTTCTCTGAGTCTTTCTCAGGTGTTGGGAGGTGGCTGGAGATGTTGAGCTCTCGTAATGAAAACTTGCCTGGGAAGAGGCTTGGAAGGATTTGGAGTAAAAGACTTTCATGCAAACCAACACCTTGCCTCTGGGCATGTCCCCCAAAAGCACCATAACAAAGGCTGTAGACACTGCCCTGTGCAGCACTGTGTGTAAAGACACCAGGGCTACTTTTAAATAAAGTAGGCAGAAGCACTACAGCTTCAGGACAGCACTCAACCCAAACTCACCAGAAGTGCGAATACCTCCTTTCTGGAACGCCATGTAGGAACAAGGAGGATGAATCTTGGCTCTGAGCTAATGTGGATCCATGTGGTGTTGCAGTAAAGTGTGTTTATGAAAGGTCTTCTTATTCCCTCCAGCTACAACTATTTCATTCCAGGTATCACATAAAACCAGAATGTAATATTTGATTTATTACTGATGATCAAGTAATGTTTATAGCTTAAAAGCTTAATAAAGCTTAATATAAAGAAAATATTATATCAATATTAAAAATTAATAAATCAAAGAATAATTTTTATATAAGTCAAACAGCAAATATAGAATAGTCAGTCAGACGGATGAAAAAGAGATCATGACTCTTGGTAGCCCTGGCGTTTGCTTGAGAAGTGACAGACCATGCCCAGTCTTGGCCAGAGCTTCTTCGGCACCTCAATTTTCCCATCACTGAAAAAATATCACAGAGTGGGCTGATTGCCTGACTGAATCCCTGCGACAAGCCAACCAGCCTTGGGAGTGCAACACTCACAGCTGTTCCACATCTTAGGTCAGAGCTGCAACCACTGGAATTTGGGTTTCTTTTCTCAGAACTGTTCATCAGCTGGGGACCAAGGGGTGCCGACAATACTGCAGAAGAGCAATTTCAGCAATTCCAAGAGACTCAGCAGAACAGGAAAGACTGAATCTTAACTCTCTAAAATTTGGCTTAGATGAGGTGAGAGCCCAAGCACCCACATCCAGCGTTCAACCTACTTGGAGATGGATGTGCATGTCTTTATAAAAATTTCTCATTTGCTGACATTGCTCTCCTGCTCGTAAGTTTTGTTGGTGCCGTATTGTCCATTTAGTTACTGGTTAGCCTCTGGTCCTGCTGCAAGTCCTGCCAGCTCTTGCATGGGGTCAGAGCACAGATACAAGGTCAGACCCCCAGGAGAAGACTTCCTCACTTAGCTCAAGGATTGGGCTTCAAGCACTGCGATTTAGGCTGGAGCCAGGCCCACAGGCAGTGTGTTAGCAAGCTGGTGCGGCTGCTGTTGCAATGCTGTTGCATGTTTATTGAAAGACACTTCAAAGTAAAAAGCACTCAGTCCCCTGTGAACTCAGGTGACCATGGAGAAGTGTTTTCATTCTATTTATGGAGGATGTTGGTGACCAAAAAGTCTGAGTGAGCTCAGTGCCTTTAAGAACCTGGCTTTAAACCCATGTGACAATTCTGGAAAACCCAGACTTAAAAATGGACTTCATGCTAGAAGGCACAGCACCTTCTTCAGTGTAAACCACAAAGAGGAATCATTGGACTAAAATCTAGCATGTTCATCTGTTGATCAGTGGGACCAAATGCTTAACAAAAAGTACTTTTTCACAGTTACAGAAATTCTATTCTTATCTTTTGGTAGAATTAATCAAGTTGGGTGTTACATTAATGAAAATGCCAGACTTGCCATAGTTGAATGTCAACACACTAAGAAACTGCTGCAAGGGAGCTGAACTTGCTTAGCACTGTGTTTGAAATTGGGCCAAGAGAGCTCAGACTGCAAGGGACACTGAGCCACGTGAACAGCATCTTGGGTAATTATTAACATGTTAAAAAATGCTGTTCTCAATCAGTCACGACTGATTGTATGATGCAGTCAATCTGCTGATATTACTAAACAGAATACATCCAGTATAATTGTTCCTCTCAGTAATTTTGTTTAATCATGGAAAAAAACCCCAGCATGGCTAAGCTGCAGCATTAAATGCATGAAACCATGTGATAGCATAACACTATTAATACATACACGGTATGATAGTGAGACAAACTGAAATGTAATTGGAAACAATTTTATTGGACACATCAAAGGTTTGGCATCATATTTATGACAGACCTGCCTGTGCAAGAAATCCATCAGTCATGATGGCAGCAGGGCTGTCTGCACAGACCTACAGCTCCCCTCTGCATGGGTAAAAAGGAGGCTGCCAAATAAGGGGGCTGCCCTGAAGAGAGGAACTTCCCACAGCCCCCCCTGTTTATTGGCAGATCCCAAATTGGACTTCAGGTATGCATTCATTTAGTTTAATCAGTAGGAATAAAGTTACACAAACACTGCTGTTCTGATCTGCTCAGCTGTCGGATTAGTCTGAAGTGACCACTGATCACCCAGAAGCAAACACATCTCTTATCTAAACCCTCTCATAACAGCACAGAGAGTATTTCCAGAATATTTGCAGTTGCCATCCAGCTGCAGCTTGGAGAAACAGCAGGTTTAATGAAGGACATGGAAACATTGACAAATAGGTGCTGGAGGTACATGGGACAGTGATGAGCATGTGAGTTGGGGGTGCTACAGCTGGACCCCCAGGGTGACAGCACACAGTGGTGATGGCTGCACAGGGTGGCCAGCCCTGCAGGTACCTCGTACCACCCTAGCTGCAGACACCGAGGCTGCAGATGCTCTGTCCCTTCCACCTCCAAGAGCTGCCAGGGAGAATGAACCTCATCTTCTCTCCACTTATGGAAACATGTGGTTGCCATGGGGGGAACAGGAGAGAAGAGAATCTTTTAGTAGCGTAATCCAATTCAAGCGAGGTTCGGCTCACACTGAAAACAGCTGGCTTTTTGCCCAGAACAGCGAATGAACTTTAGAGGATTTCGAGTGAGTGAGCCCCATCTTCAAAAGCATTCCTCTGGTAGAGCAACATGCTCCACTGGATCTCGTCTGAAGACCTGTTAGACTAAGGCTGCTGAGGTGCTCAAAGGAAATATTAATATTGGCAAAAAGAATAGTTCCTGTAAACAGATATTACTGACCCGAAATCTAGTCATTAAAAAAAAAAAAAAGGCAAAACTAATTTTGAGTATTACATCTATCTGATTTCCCTGGAGGGCACTCCACAGTTTTATAACCACATTTCCCAGCTTTTTATGAATGTTCCTGTCATCTTCACACCTTTGTGTGAGATTCACACAAACAGGAATATAGGGAAAGAATCTTTGACAAAAATAAGTAGAGGAGACAATAGAATGGAAAAGGTAAAATTTCAAATTTATTTCACTTAACAGGACTTTGCAAAATTATCGTGTAACATGTTTCAGCGAAACATGATTGATTTAAAAGGTGTGTATACATTTTACCTCCACTGAGCCTGATTCAATTTTTAAAGTGAAACATCTTACTCTTTAGAATAAGAAATACTAAAACCACGTTCATTCCCGTTCTTTTCAGAGAGATTCCCTGTGTTTGGAAGAGAGTAATAAGTCTGTACAATAGTCTGTAAGAAGCCTTGACCAGGCATGAACTGGAAGTTCACCATCCCTATGAAAAATGTATGGAGCTCTGAACTTTATGGCAACTACCACCGCTCCCGCAGTCCCTTACATGCCTGGCTGGCAGTGTAAGAGCAAGGGTGGTGTTCAGAGGCATTTTTTATTTACACGTTTTCCAATCCACCGAAGACAAGGCAGGCCATGCCACGTTTCAGAGGACAAATGCATGTCAGTTCCGAGGTGTTCACGCCGGTGGAGCAGATGCCGTGTTGCCCAGCTGCAAAGAGGCAACCGACTAACATAAAAAACACCCCAAAAAAGCAACTAAACACCCCGAAAGAAAACCGATGAGTATTTAACGGGGCGAAGTTTAGGGTAAGCAAGTGCTCAGCGGGCAGTCCGCTGGCCCCGTACCCCCCTCGCCCACCCAGCGCGGAGCTCAGCGGGCGGGACGGCGGCACCAGCCTGTGGCGAGGGACCACGGGAGGGGCCCGGGAGAGGAGCCCCCCCCCCGCCCCGCTCCTCCGGGGCCGCCGGCGGGTCCCGCCCGACTCCGACCGCTCCACGGGGCGCCCGCGGCGGAACCGGGCGGGGGGGGCAGCGCGGCCGCTGCCGCCGCCGCCGGCGCCCCCTGGCGGCTGCCGCCGGCGCCTCCGCCGCGCTCGCCCGGCGACACCGCGGCGCGCAGGGGCGGGCGCCGCCACTCGCGGCTCCGAGGGGGCTCCGCCGCCGCGCCGTGACGGGCCGGGCCGGGCCGGGCCGCGGCGACACCCGTGCGCTGTGGGGGTGCGCGGGGCGGCGGCGAGCGGGGAACAAAAGGGATCGAGGCAGCGCAGCGGCGGCAGCTCCGCCGGGGGGAGGCACCGGCTGGGCGCAGGGGGTGTGGGGAGGAGGAGGAGGGTCGCCAAACTGCTGCCACTTCGTCGACCGTGAGCGGCACTCGCTGGCGGCGGCAGCCCGCCCCTCGCTGCATGGCAGCCCAGTGAGGGAGGAGCGGGCGAGGGTCTGGCGCTGCCCGGAAGCCGAGGGAGCCAGCGCCGGTGGCAGCAGCGCCCGCCGCCCTCCCGCCGGGATGCGCCCCGCTCTCCGCTGAGGTGCAGCCCCGCCGCGATGCTCTCCCCCGAGCGCCACCGCCACCACCGCCACCCCCCGCCGCCGCAGCCGCCGCCGCCGCCGCACCACCCGCCGCAGCCCAGCCATGTCGTGGCCACCATCGAGAACCTGCCGGCGGAGGGCGGCAGCGGCGGCGGCAGGAGCGGCATCTCCGCGCCCTCCTCCAGCGTGCGCCAGCGGATCAGGAAAGTGCTGAACAGGTGAGGCCAGGGGATGGACCGGGGCTCCGGCGGCACGGCAGGGCACGGCACGGTACGGCGCGGCTGCCCGCCCCGCTGCCTCTCGTCCTGGGGCGTGGAGGTCCGGGGGCGGCCGTCGGGGAAGCCCCGGCCCGGCCCCCTCGGCGGGGTGAAGCGGAGAGAGGCGCGGAGGCTCTGGCCCCGCTTAAGCCGCGGGCAGGGGGCGGCGGCGCGGAGCCTCCCCCGGTCCATTGTTGCCTCCGAGACGGCGACGTGAGGCGCGGTCCCGGTCCGCTCCCTCCCCGCTGGGGCCGGTTCCGATCGCACCTGCCCTGCCCGCAGGCACACCCCAATAGCGGGGCCCCCGCTCCTGCCGCCTGCTTCGACTTTCCTAGCCCGTCGCGGACACGCGGGGGGCGGCGGGGAGAAGGGAGCCCACGTCCCCGCAGCCGCAGCCCGGCCGGTGGCGAAGGCACCGCCGGCGAAGTCGGAGCGCGGGCGCCGGGCGAGCGGAGCGGCCCTTGCCGTCCCGTCTGGGTCCGCAGCAGCAGCCGGCCACAGCCTGACGCGCCGGGGTGCCGGGTGGCCCCATGTGGGGTTTGTGCCCGATTTTCGACCAGCTGGCGTGGTGAGAGGGAAGCGCGCTCGGGCCGCAGGAGCGGGATGCTGCCGAGACACTGGCTGGTCGGTTCTCCCGTGCGTGTGGCTCAGCATTGCCAGTGCAAAGATGAGAAAGCTGCAGGGTACTCGGGGTAAATTATTTCACCGAAGGCACGAGAAAACACTGGAACCATCTTACTTAAATCCTTTACGCTCTCCTTTTTGCCATTTATGTCTTCAGCACTGCGTTTGATTAGGGCTGAGGTTGTTACTACAAAACAGCGTCTATCCGGAGCCTAACTGGGTGCTTCTGTGAGCCTCTGAGCTCCTGTCTGAAAAGCCAGCTGAAGATATCACTTCTGCCTAATGACTTTTACGTGCTAAATAGAGCACTTGCAGCATTATGAGCAGCAACGGGATGGTGTGTACCAGTGTTGGCCTCATCGTCCCCGCTTTAGGTTCAGATATGTGTGTTATGGATGACCTACTAAGAAAAACATCAGCTCATCTATCTGGATATACTCGTTTTGAAGATGAAGCCTGTTGACTCTTTCAAGCTTTTAAACATTAGGAAATGATAATTGTTCCTATCTTTGTTACAAATACCTGAAGGTATTTGATTGCTCACAGGTCATTGCTATTATTTGCAACAGTAACAACTGTTACCATTCTAGGGGGATCCTCACAAGAGTCAATAACGAAGGAAATATTTGTCCTTTGTTATTTGAGCATGAAAAGGATTGAAAAGAAGTTGCAACAAGTAAGAGCTGCTTCAGCTCAAACTCAGTTACACATTTTCTTGTACATGCACATTTGTAACTCTCAGTATAGTAACATTCACTCAATTCCTCAACCCAAGAGTCTGTCCTCTTAGGTGTCCAGTGCTTGCAAAATCCTGCTTTCCTTCTGCTTGGTCATCCTGGGGTGTGTGTCAGTCCTGAGTTAAGCCACCAGAGAAAAGAAGTTTTCTCAGGGGCAGCATGAGACGTATGAAGATGTGGCGAGGCTATCAGATACAGAAGCAATAGGTACTCTTGTTCCAGTGTGGTGATAGTGACTTCTGGGGGATAACCATAAAATTAACCACAGTGTTCATGGCTAGGAAGTGTTCAATTAATTCATATAGTTCAAGCAGTTACCATGCTTATGCATATATATATACACACCATAGATAAAGAGTCAAGTCAAATCAATATTTATTGTTATATGTATTATTAAAATGAGAATATCTTTTTTTTTTTTCTTTTTTTAAGGACAAAAAAGATAGAAATTGGCTTTGGTGACCAAAGTCCAAATCCCTCTTCTGATTCACCAACTTGAATCTAGAAATGAGGTCTCGCATCGCCTAGATGCCCAGCACTGTAGAAAACAGAAGCCCAGTCACTTTCTCGCAAACATATTCTTTTCCCCTCATCAAACATGAATCAAGAATAAATTTTTCCAAATTTATGCGATTTATGTATGTGATTTATGGAGAGGGAGAAGACTCGTTACTGTGGCATTTTAAGGCAGTCTTTTCTTTGTGTAAGAGAATCCTTAGCCCATCCCAAAGTCTGTATCAAGCAAAATTTTGCCTTAGATTTCCTTCAACTTTGCATGGGAACTGAGGACTCAACCCATGTAAAGTCATGGCTTTCATGTAATATTTCTGTTGATACAGTGAAATTAATCCCAACACAGTGGAATGAATCCTAACACAAAGTTTATGTTTTCATCTTCTGTGGAAACAATAGCATGGCAATGTTTAAGGGAAAGGAAGAAATATGTATGCTATATCCCTAAAGAAGTAGGAGCCCAGAAAAACCCCCAAGCACTGGCTTCTTGAATAAATGTTTTTCTACTGGAAAAGGGTAACACTTTCTCTGTGCTGTCTATACTTTGTGTTCACCATCTGCCTGCGACCCGTTTGTGACAGGTTCCTGATTGACTTGTTGAGTTGAGCACATGTGCTTCTGTTTTCTGCTAGACAAAGTGGGGGCTTCTCAGGCAGATGAACAAAATAAAAAGGCCGACAACAGCCGAGGTTGCCAGAAGCCTGCTGGTAGAATTATAGAATGGTTTGGGTTGGAAGGAACCTTCAACGGTCATCTAGTCCAACCCTCCTGCAATGAGCAGGGACATCTTCAGCCAGATCAGGTTGCTCAGAGCACCATCCAGGCTGGCCTTGAATGTCTACAGGGATGGGGCATCTACTACATCTCTGGGAAACCTGTGCCAGTCTTTCACCACTCTCATAGTGAAGAATTTCTTCCTCATGTCTAACCTGAATCTACCAGCTTTTAGTTTAAAACCATTACCCCTTGTCCTACCACAAGAGACCCTGCTAAAAATCTGCCTCCTGTGAGGGGACAGACTCTGGTATGTCCTGGGAGGAAACAAGACAGCAGGAAAATGGGGATTGACACTGGCAGAAACTGAGCATCATTTCTCTCTCATTTTTTATGTAGTAGTTTGGTCACCTAGGCACTTGGTGATTTCGGAATTGCCTTCGAAGGCTCCTCTTAAAATTACTTTACAAGCTGTGGAAACTTATTTTAACTTCACCTTCCAGCCTCTCCTCCCTGTTCACTAAATAGATCCCGAGGTAATTGAGAAACACTGGCACAACCACCCCCCACGGTGTTTGAGAGAGAAAATACTGAAAGCAAAGCTGGTTGGCTGTAAAAATCTATTTCAGTGATCACAGTGAACACTGCACTCTGTGAAAAAGTTGGCCATAACAGAAAAACAAAGTAAAATGCAAAACTGAAGGCCCAGGATCATGGAGGACTGGAGATGCTCAATGAAATAGTGGATTTTAGTGGAATAGTTTGGATATAAATTCTGAGCTGCCAGTGAGGGTGAACAGGACCTGCTGCAACAGGAGAAAGCTTTCTGTTATCATTGAAGTCTGGAGAGGATGACTTTCAATTGCTGTTGCATTAAGGGGAAATGTCGTGGTGATTACACTTTGCAAATACATTCCTGGACCTGTGACTCACACCCGTGGTCCATGAATCCCAGCTGCAGGGCCCTGCCTGGCACCTTCCTTGTGACATTTGCTCAGCAGCTGTTCCTGGCTGACCCTGCCCTGCTATAGTTTGCAAGGGAGAGAAAGAATGATGTTGGCTGCTTGATTGCTTGCTTGTTTCCCCACAGCCTCTGCAAAGCCAAAATTGGACTCCACCAACTCCGTCTGCTTGTAGAGGACCACTTAATAAGCAGTGACTAACCTGCTCCGTATTGCCTCCCACCTATAGTGGGAAGCAAGAAAAAAAGGAAAAAATCTTGCTGTCTGGAGCTCTGTGGTTCTCCATGCCTCCATCCTGGCGCCTCCAGATTCCCAAGATACCTGTTGGTGGGTCCGAACTCACTCTGTCTGTCTGGATCCCAGCATAGAGTGGTGGCTTGTCTTCCTTCCTTGCACTCCCGGCGTGACCTGAAGAGCCAAGAGCAGACAATCACCTGCAAAGCATTGCGTGTGGCCACTGAAGCCTTTTGAACTAATTTACAGGTTGATCTCATGTTAAGAATGCTGGTTACCGCCTCCTCAGAGGAACTGGGCAGAGAATAAATGTTGCTGCAGCACAAGGGGAGCAGGTTGCCAAATTATCTCTTTGGAAGATCCTTGCAAATTATTTGTCTAAATGAGAGCCAGCAAATGAGGTACCTCCTTATACATGGACATTATCTCTGTAGCCCTATGCACCAGGACACAGAGGGAAAAATGAAGTTTCTGCAAGGAAAATGAGTTAATATCTTTAGATACTATGACAAAGTTATTTTACCTGAGTAAATGAGATTATTCTGGGAAAGAAAAAAATATTGTAGCCATGTCAAGGAACTCAGGTCTCCAAAGTAACGTCTAAGGCCCCACTGTTGTATTGCTTACCCTGATGAGGACTGTTTTAGAAAGCTGGATGGCACATACATCTTTCTGGGTTTTCCCACTTTGATCTTTTAGTACTTACTCAAGGAATACTAGCTATAAAATCTAGCCATGCCTTACATTGCTGTTTCAAGGCTGTCTTCATGTGCTTTTTCTTGCTCTCTGTTGCTAAATGGCACTTTGTATTTTTCAGAATTTCCTACAAATCATATCAGAATATTAGAGACATATTCAACTTGATATTAGAAAATGGAGCAAGAGTAATTTCACGCACTCAGTCCCATGCCATCTTTTAAATAGCTTTGTAGTCACATTCTCTGCACTAGTGAATTGTGAAAGCTTTCTCTAGAGCAATGTGACTCTCTCTCTACTTTGCCTTCTTATTCACTTTCTCAGATAAATTTTAGCCTTGTGCTTAAAGCCAGTGTATGATCTAATTACCACTACCTTTCTTAGGAAAAGGAAGACAAAATAATGTTGCTAATAAATATAATTCATTAAGCTAGGCAGTGATTTATTGAACAAAATTATATGAAGAAAAGCAATTTGGATGCTTCTTGTCAGAAAGCCTTGTTGTTTGGGTATAGTCTGAGTAAAACTTTTGCATCTTTAGTATGTTACAGGCCAGATTCATCCCTGATAATGGAGTTCAGGAAGAATTTGGCCCACTAGCTGATTAAATTTGAACTTGAACCATGTGTCAAGGCTACTAACTCTTCAGAGAGAAGAGCTGTTTAAATGACACTGCAAGCAGCAAAAGCTATGACCCAATTATTATTTTTTTTAATAACGCGTATCCACATAGTAAGTCAGAGAGAGTTTATGTGTTAAAAAGAACCTGCAACTGAATAATAATGTGGTTGACGCAATGTATTTCATTGCCCCAAAGCAATAACATCTTTCAGTTGACTGATCAGAGACGCAAACAAACCAAATAATTTATGGCATTTTCCTTAATTAAAAGCAAGTCAAGGATCAAAGGTATCATTTTTGGAATCCAAAAAAAGAGTGAGTATTCATAACCTTCAGTTGCTTGCTTTCTTCTTCAAAACAAAAGGATTGGCTTCCTTTGGGATTTTTATTCTTTAAAAGTACAAATAGCTTTTCAAAGTCCACCCAGAATAACAGTGACTGTAGAAGAATGAGTCTGAGCCCAATTCAGATAGCTGTAGCTCTCCTTTTAGGTAAAAATATTTGTACCATTCTGAAGTAAGTCAAAGAAAATGAGTTCAGAGCATAGATAAAGCAACTAGGTTGGCTTTCTTGTAACTGTTAGTATTATTCATTTTGGTTGGGAAAATGGGAAGGTCATATCTGCCCACAGGAAAGCATCCTGGCAGAGGATATAGAAATCAATCAATGAAAAATTGTCCACTGTTTCCTTTTCTCATTAGGTTACTTGTAATTGCCATTTTGAAAGCAAGTGATGTCTGTGAGTTAGCTGCATTCCCAATAATTTGGGTGCATAAGGGAAATACCTGTAAAACAGGAGAAAAAGATGCTCTTCCCCTTCTCCTCCAAACAACTTATTTCAGTGAATACGCACTTATTGGCAGGCCATAGTACACTTAAAATACACTGATTTAGGAGTGAAGATGAGCTAAAGTACCTAAAGCTTCCAGGTTGCTGCTTTAGCAAGTGCTGGAAGTATGTCCACATTTGGTTTCAAAGTGTCTGAGCATGGTTTCCTAACAGGTTTCAGAGTCGGTGTTGGAAAGTTTTGTCGCCTTTGACTCGCTTTTGCTCGTGAGAATTTGTACCTTAGGAGATACAAGCCTCGCTGGTCCTATTCTGAAATAGGAATTGTTTGGGGTGATTTGATACGGTAACTGCACTGTAATCTAAACCCGACAGCCCACATACTGATTGGGAAAAGACTTTCCCTAGGAGAGGCAATTTGGCAAGGCAAAATATATGGGTGTCTTCTGTCTACCTGTGACACTCAGAAGGCTGCTACTTATTGGATGCCTGTCTGTAAATGGGAATTTTTGTCACTGGCTGTGCTATGGGCTTCGGGAAGGGGTTACTGCCTCTTGAACTAGGGGGGTTTCAAAAGAGCAGCACTGTAAATGGCTCCATAGAGAAAGCTGGAGGAATGGACAGAGTGGCTCTTATGGGATGGACAGAGCAGCTTTAATGTGCTAATGAGGGGAAGGCCAGATGCCAGCAGCGATCAGAAGGGCTCTTTGTGGCTCTGTCTCTTTGGAGATGGCTGGAGTCTCTGTCCTTATCGCAGTTGTTTCTGCAGGCAGAAGGAAACACTGGGGCTATTAGTGAGGTGTTCCTTTCCTTTAAGTCAGAAGATAGCCTTATGGATCAGCATTTGAATACTGATTAGGGCTGATTAACAGAAAAGCTTAGGGAAAAGAACTTGCTGAAGAAGCTCGACTTTAAAAAACTACCAAAAATCACCCCCAAACCAAACAGAAAACTCATGCTCAAAGGCTTGTGAGCTGAGCTCAAACTCAGCTGAAATCACCTGTTGCAAGAACAGCTGTATGGGGACTCATAAATTGCTATGACTGTAAAGTGTGTAAGTATTGGTGGTTGTGAAATTCATGTTGTGAACCACCTAATCTACCTGTCTCTGCTTGTTTATGTCTGTCATCTGTCTCTCTGGGATTTTTACCGAAAACATGCCAGTTTTGAAGCTTGTCTTTCAACTTCCTCTGACTTGGTTTCTCTCATGATTTAAGAAAGCATTCCTTCAATACATATTCACTCCCTCTCATTTTTCTCAGAGACACCACATGATTGAGGTAGCGGGTTTGGCTCCCATGCATCACATTCTTCTCAGCACAGCTGGAACTAAAGAGCAAAGAGATGGAGGAGGGAGCATCCCCACAGCCTGGCTGTGCTTGGTGAGAGCACCCGTGCAGCAATACTGTGCCATATTTCTGCAGGGAGCATGCCTGCTTTTTGGGATGTGCTGCCGTACATAGTGCTAGCCAAATAATTTCCTAGGTGGATGACCCTTGATGTCATGAGAAGGGTCTGTCCATGAATGGTGCCATGCAGGTGCCACTGTAAAAAATAGGGACACTTATTAAGCCAGCCTTCTGTAGCCGATACTGCCATTTTGGCCCTTAATTTCAGTTTCCCCTTGGTGTGGTGGTCAGTTGCTTCCTTACACTGCATTTTCCCTTTTTTTTCCTGTCAAAAAATGTAGATGAGTCAAAACCTTGGCCAGACGGACTAGATTTTCTCCAGACTGCGTGTTCAGCAAGGTTTCTTATGTCCAGACTAGATTTTTTTGGATGGAAGGTAAGACTTCATGGTAATCTGGTGATGGGAATACTTATGCAGGAGATCACATTTAACTCTGCTTTGCTGCGTCCCTGAGGGATGCCATAAACACATGGTCTGTGAGGTTCTCTTGGGACGAAGAACCTCAAATGGTTGTCGTTTTGACCTAATGCAAAATGGGAGAAGTTTTGAAAATTAAAAGTTTGGAACCAGATGATGCTTTTTTGCCCAGCTCATCTCCCAAGACATTTCAGGCTTCAAGGTGTTCATTTGCAAAAGCCCTCTCACTATGCTTGAAACAGATTGCTGCATCTCTAATACAGATAAATGAGGTAATTTATGCGTCCAGTAGCAAGACCATAATTATTACCTCCCAAGCCCTAGTGTTAATTGCAACCTATAAGCCAGTATTAGCTGATGACAGAATGAAAACAAAAATTTGAAACATTTGTAGTGATGGTCATTAGTTTACTCAGCCCTTTCTGGTGTTCATTTGTCAAAGAAACTGTCACATGTCTGTCCAAAAGCCTGCTTTACTGTCTTTTTACTAGGCCGCATTAATTTTAAAATGGTTCTGTCTTCTGTGCCACATTCATTCCCATTACTTTGCATCATCTGGCAAGTGTTTTGATGTGACCTGACTTTTTCTGGTTTGCATTGGGTAGGAATGGAAAATGAGTTAAGAGGGGACTAAATGTTTCTGCCTGTTTGGTGAAATGGAGAGGAAGCCACTGGCAGCATGGGAGGGAGACACCAGGATCTGTTCCAGCTCTGGTGGCCCTTCATCATCCTCATGGAAGAGGAGGAGAGCTCCACAGCTCCACCCTGGATCTCTCCAGCCGGATAATGAAAATCCTGATCCTTAATGTAGCCTCGGGGCTGGTAGCTCAGACCCTTTCAGGCAACAGAGGTCTCTAAGGGGAATGGGCTGAATGAGAGTGGTGGCTACGAGGTAAAGGCAAGTTCTTGCTGCCTTTTTCTGAAGAGAAGAGGTAGATGTCCATGTCTAGCTCTTGAAGACTGTCACAGACAAGGGAGGTGAGGCCTGAAGTGGGTCACTTACAGGTAGGGGCCTAATGCTCCAAGGGGGATAAGGCATTAACTGTACCCTATCCTATGCTTTCTGTTTTTTACCAAAACTTGGATCTTTAAGCTGTTGGCCTAGGTGCCTCTGTGGCTATGCCAGGGTGCAATATTCTTCTGCATGGGTCTTTGCTTTCTGCCCCCCCCCACCATGATGATGCAACAAATGCTGAAAAATACTTAATACAATTAAATTAATTATGCTGGGATTATTTTAAGTTCAGATATTTTATGGGGTTTAAATAGCTCTGTGTTTTCAGTGGCTTCTGCAGCCTGATTTGGGCCATTTACCTTCTCAAATATCTCCTTACTAGAAACTGTAGAGCTGTAATGAAACTGAGCAAGTATTTCTTTCCCGTTGCTTTTTCCTTTTCTCTCTGTACTGCTGCTACAGACATGAAATGCTTTTGATTATGTTTTCTTTTTTTAACTCCCTGTTGTCAATATATTGTGGTCTGTAGGGACCATCCTGGGTAGATTGAAATTGAGGAAGGACAGCAAATAGCAAGTAGGTTGGGAAGAGCTGAGCAGGGAGCTGGAAAATATTTTAATGGATGTGGGATTTGATACTTGAAGGAAATAAAACTTTAATATTGTAGATATAATTTTCATCAGGCTAAGTATGAGGATTAAGTACCATCAGGCAGGAAAAGTTTCCAGGCTTCATGTAATGTGGTGAGGAAAAAGTGGCTGGGAACCCAAGTATACCTAATGGTCATACTGAAGTGTCTCCTCTTGTGTGACCTGCCCGATATCCACAGGTAATTCCCAGTCAGAATTTGAATACCTGACCCGTGCTGTTTGGTGCTAAGGGGGTTGCTTTGTAGCAAAATGACTTTTTCTGGAATTTAGAGATCACTGTTTGCAGAAGTTCCTCCTGGAGTGGACAACACCTGTGTGCGACCCCGGAGGCTTTATTGCCTTCTCTTCAGGTTTTTCTACCAAAGCTGGTTTGATTAGATTTAGTGCTCACCAGCTTTTTTTTTTTTTTTTTTTTTGACAGTATACATAAGTGATTTTTTTTATCCAGTTTGTGGCACGGGAGATCACATCTTTCAGTAGAGTCCAGGACATTTGGAGGACTTAATCTAGAAGCACTGGAGCAGGGTGGTGTGGTGACTGTTGTACATGCATGAAGGCACTGCTTACTGGCATTGAAAAGGAAAATTCCAGGTTTTCTCTCATTTAAACAAAAAGGTGGCATCTTACTGGAACAACCGTTCAGTAGCAGATGCTCTCAAGGAGTGAGGCACAGCGGTTAGGGTGAGGTGCAGAGCCATGCAGTGGTTGGAGGGCTGCCCAAAGTGGAAGAGTTAACCAAGCGAAATCTGAGATTCAGAGTTTCTCTCTTTCTAAAGAGGTTATTTGTATTTAAGACACCAAATAATGCCCTAATAATTCACTTGAAAAGAAGGGCTCTGTGCGTGAACTACAGAAGTTACCCAAATTTAATGTCCTGTTATAAATAAATGAATTCTAGCACATTCTAGCTCATAGAAGAATTTCTGTTCAATTTCATGTCTGAAATTGTTCATACATATCGATTTGGTAGGTATTACTGTGTTAATGGAACTTATTATTACTCAGCTAGATTAATTTATTAGATTTATTCCTACACTTTTACAACCTATAGATGTATTGAGACATGAACCTGCAGAATCAATACCAATTTCTTTTCTCATTTATGAATGGTCTCACTAACATCCAAAGTACTTTTACACTTGAGAGTATTTAGCTGCAATTTATTTTGAAGCACACGCTGACAGTTTTAAATTTGTCTTTCTTCGCAGTCTTTTAATGATTTTTTTTTTTTTGCATGTATGTCGGCTCCGTTTTAGCAAAATACCACGCATCAAGCATCAAACGAGTCATGACCACACTCTAGTCACTGGCACTAGTTGACAGCTTATGTGTTTTTAGGATGAGGGCTCTGAGATGCATTTTGGCTCTCATTCTGCATGGCAGGCGCAAAGCAGGAGGGGGAACAAAGGTACAAATTTAATTTACAACTAAGTTGCCTGCCAAATGTGGTATATTTGCATTTTTTCCTTCAAGCAGTGGCCATGCGTGTGTTTTATCTTTCAAAGCAGCAGTGCTTGTCTGAGGAGCAGTGGCAAAGAGCAGCTGAAGTGAGTAACTCACGTGGGGCTTGTTCGCTTCCTTCCAGAGCATGAGGATCCAATGGGACCTGCTGAAGGCTCATGGTAGGAAGTGAGGGAGGTGAGGGCTTGATGGGGGAAGAAAGCTATTTAGTCACCTCTGCCAGTTCAGGACTGGTACACAGCACTGACAGTAGAGATCCATCTTCAGGTGATCCTAACGCAGGCATTTCTGCTCCCATCACAGCACCGGTGGTGCCTGGAGATACCATCCTTCCTTCCTTTGGATGGACCAGAAATACTCTGTAACTCTCAGGAAGAGACTTACAGAGACCAGTTGACCTCAGCCCCCAGCCTTCAAATCCAATCCAAAGCAGCTCACAGACATTTCTGTGGAGAAATCTCCAGCAGCTGCAAGTGCACAGAGATAATGTTTTGTCCAGTGGTCTGGACTGTGAAGCTCCTTAAAAGTAACTCTTCTCCAGCCAGCCTTTCTTTGTTGTCTTCCAGCAGAAGTTGCTGTATCCACTGGGTATACTGCTCATCTCACCCCTTTTTGGTTACTCTTGCTACCGTAGCTGCTGATTGTGCACCACTGTGGTTGCTGAGTATTAAAAGCTCAAGCCCGATAAATAAACAACAGCATGCACAAAAATACCAGCCAGATGATAAGGGAAACTGAGGGAAAAAACCCTAGCAGCTCATATATAAGTATGATGCAGAAGTAGGCATCAGAGTTAGAAAGATGGGGAAGTGCCCTGTGAGTACTCCCTGCCTGATTCAGGTGCGGGTTTTGGGCCCAAAGCCAGAGCGTGATGATTTGTGTCATCCTGGCTGTGTTTGCCTAAAAGTTACAGGAGAGTTGGTGGGCAAGAAGCAGCTCAAACAGCCCTTTGCAATGAGGGCAGGGAGGGGTGGGCTTTTGCCTGCTTTGTTTTCAGGGGAAGCTTGTATTGCAGCAGCTGATGAAGGGAACTTCCAGTCCCTAACATTCTGTGATTCTGTGAACTCTGCTGCTGCTGCAGTGAGAGGCTCAGGAAGAAGTTACACACGGCAGCTCCTGATTTACAATCCAGGATTGGACACCAATTGGTTTTTCAGCCTTGGGCAAATCTCTCAAGCTCCCTGGGTCTGGTTCAGCACCTATAAAATTGTGATAATTAAAGTTAACTACCTGGAAGAGTTGTTGATTAGTTAATGCTTGTAAAATGCTATACAGTGCTATAAAATACAGTGTAGTACTCAGTAGCATCTGGTCTGCACTTACTGTGGTGCTTCTCTGAAACTTTATGGGCAAACATTTGCCAAGAAACAAAATGACTAATGCATACAGTATGTGTGGACTTTGGGAGATGAAGAGGTGGCATCTTTTCAAAGGTGGCTAACTTTCCAGAGGTACCTGCTGTCAGAATACAAGGGGAGGTTTCCTGCGGGCACCTGCAGTGGTCTGGCACTGAAACTGTTGTTGGGTGGTGCTGGGACTGCAGAGGGGAGCTCTGGCAGGTGGCAGAACTTCTTCCGCCACTCCTAGCTGCTCATTCTTACTCTTGTCCTTGTCCCCAGCTTCTTACCCCTTTGCTGTGCTGGTGGAGCCATTTGCACAGTGGCACGGAGAGCCAGGTTGGTGGCTTGATCCAGATGGGGAAAACAAATGGAAAAAAGTTTCTGTTGTTGATTTGCATTTCCAGATGGAACCTCTGTCCAGTGGAGTTTATCATGTGGCTACAAACACATGGGACTACCATGGGGAAGAAGCTGGTACAGGGGTGAGAACAAATGTCTTGAGAGAAAGAGGCGCTGGGGCTGCTGAAGCTCTCCTGACACTGGAGATGGTGCCACAAACTGTTACCTAAACACAGAAGATGTTGCCATCACAGGGGTTTGAAGGTGTGATAGTGAGCTAACTTTCTTTTCTGCCTCCTGAGACATGTTACACTGATTTCATTGGAGACGTGCATATGGCAGCATAAGAGAGAGCATTTGGTGAAGAGCTGATCTTGGCTGAAGCCCACCACGCTGTGTGTGAAACTTTGCTAACAGGGGGGAAGGAGCTAGAGGTGTGCTAGTGATGAGCCTGTAATAATTTCTGAGATTTGCATCTTTGACAGTATTGCTTGGGGTACTTATGATGTGAATATATGACATTTATGTCAACAGTGCAATGCACACACAGGTATTGATTTGGTATAGCAGGAGACTGTAAAAAAAGCAAAAAAGGTGGTGGTGGTGGGAGGAAATGATTTCCTAATCAGCCACTGCTGAACAAATACGCAGAAGTTTTTGAGAGGGGCAACTGAGTTATCAGATGTGAAGTTTCACCCTCTCAGCCATTTCACAGGGCTGGGTAAAGATAAACATGAGCTAAGGCTGAGGAATGAGTTTGTTCTTAAATCACAGTTTAGTGAACTGCTAAAAGACAGTCTAATTTCTGTTTCTTCTGTGTTTCTGGCCAAATTGCTCCTTGTGCTTCTGCTAAGCCAGGTCTGGTTCCTGCCACATCTCACAGTCAGCTCACTAAAAAAGCAAAGAATTAACCTGGCTGAAAAAGGTCATTGTTTGTTGCTGGGTCTTTAGGTAACTTTTGGTTAGACTAGTGCCTGGACTGATGAAAGGAAGGAGCCCCTGAGCGAGGAGCAGGGGCAGAAGAGGTGGGGAAAATAGGGATTTGAAGTAAAAAAAAAAAAAAGGAAAGACAGGAAAGTCTCTCTTTTTCTTTGGCTCATCTATATTGTAATGTTGTGCCTGCACTGCTTGTTGCAAGGATCCTTAGTTTCCTGCTGTCCTGCCTTCTCCTTATCGCAGACCCCAGTGCTGATGTTCCTGAGAAGAGTAATGATGACCCTAGGTGAAACCTGGTGGGTATCAACAGTTGGTAGACAGTCAGCTGTAGCCAGTTCCTCACTCACATAGGGCTGAAGTGATGTGATTATAGCCAGAGCAGGAAAAAAAAAAAAAAAAAAAAAGAGGAGGAGGTGGCTTGGCATCTGGTAGTGTAAATCTGGATGGAGCTGGGGAAAAAATCTGTGCTATTAGGCTTGTAAGTACTTGCTGTGTGCTGTTGGAGGTGATGGTGGAGGTGTGATGGAGCCCTAAATGGACATCAGTTTTTCCTTGTTATACCTTTTGTTTGTTTATTTTTAGAGAGGGCTCAGTTTGGTGAGGATGGGCATTTGTGGAAAGCCTCAATGTAAGCATACTATGTGTTTCCTTGTTGCTAGAAGACAGAATGAGAACCTTATCCCTGATACTTTTTTTTTTTTTAGTGACTAAATTAGAGCTGCATGTTCAGCAGGTCTAAAATCATTATATCTGGTGTGTGGTAGTGCCACTGTGGGCTTTATGACTCACTTCTGTCCCTTGGGCAAGCCGTACAGTAGTTTGTCTGTTGCTGCTTATTAGAAAAATAGCAATTGATCAATGACCATTGAACTTGTTCATCCCACTTTCCAGGATGGTGTGTGCTGTGTTATGCCTTCCCATGTACAGTGCCCTGTGAAAAGCTGTTTTTATTTGGTTGATATGACCTTGGAGGCCTGTTGCCACTCCCTGGCCTCCCTTTTTCTCTTCTGTTTCTCTCTAGAGCCAGCAGCCATGTGCTTTGTTTCCCAAAAGCCATGTATTTGAGGGAGTGCTGTGATCAGCAATCCCATGGCTTCAGTTACAGGAAGAATTTCTGAAGAGCCAAGCATCCACCAATTTGATCACTTTAGGAGTAGTCCCACCAGAGCTGCTTCTGGGCAGGCAGATTGCACTGACAGACACAGTTTTCTGGGAGCATTTTATTGTTAGTCTTGCTTCCAGAACCACCCCTGTGTCCACCTGGCACTGTCACTGGGCAGTACCATTGTGGAAAGGTGCTGCACAGTCCATCTGTGTTGTTTCACGCCTTCTCCTCTTCTGCGTCAGGTAAAGCTGTTGGATTTGGAGCACCAAAAGCACAGGAGACAGAAGTAAGGAGGAAAACATGTGTTGTAGAAGACAATAAGCACAAAACAGTACAATTGTTTCCTGTTCCTGAAGACAGGTGAGGGATTAACAAATCCAGATAGAGAACATCTCCCACTGTTCAGTTCTTCATTGTGATCCTACTGAAAAAAAGATGATAATGGAAGTTCCAGATCAGGGCCTAAAGCCTCTTTGGGTTGTGATTTTTCTCTAAGGGACATGGTAATTTATACAGCTTTTAGCAAATATGAGGTTGTGCTTGAGGTTTTTGGCCAGTTATTTTTATGACTGCTGGTGGATGACCACTTTCTGATTCCTAAAGTGAAATTTTAGGAGGTTTCGCTTTTGTGGTTCAGGTCAAAGAGTTGCATTTCTGTCCATATAAAGAACTGAATGTTTGATAGGAGCAAAAAAGCCTAAACAGTAATCCCATGTGTCCCATGGGCAAGTCCAACAATCAGCTTCAGACTGGGAAGGTCTCCATTAGTAGTAGCACAGCAGTTCGTGGTTTGATACCAAAATGTGAGTGAGCAGGAAACTGGGGAAGAAGCTTCTAGGTAAATTCTGCCAGTGTTTGAATCCCAGTTTTTGGGAGTGGAGAGGTGCAACACAGCAAAAATCTGTCACGTTTTGTCTCTCTGTGTTTAAGTATGCTTCTGTAGCATAGAAATAAATTGCCACAAAGGGAGGGAAGTGGGAAGGAAGGACCTGTTTCTTTGCCTTTTGGGTGTTCCTAATGATAATATCTGTGCTCTGGCATCAGGTAGGCAGAGATTGACATGTGGCTTGCCATGAGCTAGCTTGCACATGTGGATATAGCATAAACACATTGACCGTTCTCATAAGTGCAGTGATGGTGATGTACTGAAAGAGGGAGGGACATTGGTTTTTTATAAAAGACCCCTGAAACATGTGAAGAAAATACAATAGCAACAAAGGAAAAAGTGGTGTGTCAGTTCTTAAGATGAATTCCTACCTGGATCCCCAAATACATGGTACCTCCATTTTTGTTGACCCTGTGTGTCCAACATTTTCCCCTTTTCCTCCTTTCTCCTGCTACGTGCAGCCAACCCTCCAAAGCCCCAGCAGTGCCATAGCTGCAAGATGTCCTGTGGAGGAAGGGGGAGCCCGGGCAGAGGCCCCATCCCCAGTGAAGAGGGTCTATTTTAAAGGATTAATTGCTCCTAAACAATGCGGCCCCTCGAGGAGCCCGTCACCCTTTTGAGATGCGTGTGTGGGTAAGAGGGCACACTGCTGTCCCTCTGTCCCAGCCCATGTGTGTGCTGTGATGCCCTGGTTGCCATAGCAATTAATCGCCGCTTTTAAGGACTGGTGTTGACTGTGAATTGACCAGAACACTAGTTAGAGCTGCTCTTTAGGCATCTTTCTATTTGATTTTTACCCAAGAAGATGGGATGGAGGGTTTTTTTGGTGTGTGGGGTTGTTTTGTTTTTTGACCATTCATACTCGTGAAAAAAGCCAGAATAACTTAGTGTGTGCTGTTGGGTTGGCTTTTACCTTCCTGGGCTTGCTGAGGCACAGGGAACTTCTGTGAGTAATAACTGCAAAAATAGATGGGGATGTGGTGGCTTCCAGCTCTGTGCATATAATCTTCATGTGACCAGCAGATCGTGCATGCCTGAGAATTGTATAGTCTTTGAGATGTCCATGGATTTATTTTTTCTTATCAGGTGTACATCAGATGATTAATGTGTATGTGTTTGGTTTTTCTTTATGCTGTAAAAAGAACAACTGGGAATTACTGTGCTGCTTGTACCTATTTATGTAACTGTGATGGAAATGAAAACCAGCTACAGCAAGACTGTATTCTGTATTTATCTGTTTGCATAGGTAATGGGAGAGACGAGATGTTTACTACATTATTATCCCAGAAACCTGAACAGTGGTGAACACAAATTCTTCTTAAAAGTCTTCCTGTAGGTTAAAGCCTTGTTCATTTGAAAGGCAGTCTTAACTTCCTCAGTACATTATTAGAATGGCTGGAAAATCTGCCCAGATATTTGAGAAGTTCTTTTTTCCTTGGAGGCATTAAAGTCTCTCTTACCTTTAATATTGCTTCTCAGGGAAAAAACAAACAAAAAAACCATGAAGGGAAACAAGCTTAAAGGAATAAGTTATCAAATGCACAATATTTTTTCTTAGCCTTAAACAAAGGGATAGGATCTTTTGAGGTCCCTTCCAATCCCTAACATTCTGTGATTCTGTATGATTCAGCACAGTCTCTTTTTTTTTTTTTTTTTTGTAATGAATGTCAACTTGATACATATACCCTGTATGCATAATATATGTGCATGGAAACTTGCAATGACTTTTATTGGAGATAGTAGATAAGTTGTTGGCATTCTTCAGTATGCCAGATCAGAGTCAAATGTTGTGATAAAACAGATTACATAACTTTGATTAGCAATATCATTAGTAGCTGTGCATGCTATATATTCCGGGTTTGGGTGGTTAGTTTAGTCCCACTATTCACAGACACAGGAATATACAAGTTTCAGGACTATAGGAACATAGCATTGGCTTGCTCTGTTTTTGATATTCCAGCACTTGAGGTGCATCAGGTACTACCGTTCATAATTAAACTATGGCTGAAGAAATAGTCCTGTTTCATCTTGCATATCACAAATCTGTATGATGTTCCAGGACTGGTCAAGCTGGAGCAGTTAGAGAAGTAACCAAAATGGACCCAACCCACAATGTAGGGCTTTGCAGCCATTACCTCTCCCTCTCATCAAGTGTGCGAGATTGGTGTTCAAGGACTGCAGGCTAAGGTCTTGTTTGTTTGGTGTGTATTCTCTCGGGATCAGCTTTCCGGAGTGGAAGAATAAGAACCAGTTAACCAAAGAGCATCCTTCCTTCCTTTTCCCAAAGCCTGTGGAAATCTGTTTCCCAGGTCTATGTTGTTCCTGGTCAGCACAGGCTGGTGAAAGGCCTTGAGGCAGATAGTGTTTTCAAAGTAGTAGCTGTTCTCCTTGCTAGTAGTTCTGGAGATGCTAGTCACAGAGGGTGACATCCTCTGGCCTTATCTTGCCTTTCACAGACAGAGCTCCCTCTTAGCATCCAGATACAGAGGCTGGCAGGGAATGGGGGATAGAGTATGTAAGTTTCTGCCATACTCGTAGTGGCTCTTCAACCAGCATGATTTTGATGATCCATCAGCACAAGGGTTTGAACTTATATGCCCACATGTATGCTGTTGCCAGAATGACCAGACTGTAGCCTCTTGTGCTGTTCTTCCCAAGAAACTTTGTTGAAACCAGTTTTGGTTTTTTTTTCCCAATACATTGCTGTTGATCAGAACCCCCAGACCCCTCTCTGCATCTCCAGCATCTCATCTCCCAGTCTGTATGTACAGCCAGGGTTGCCATGTCCCAGGTGCAAAATCCAGCACTTGCCCTTGTTGAACTTCACGTGGTTGGTGATTGCCCAGTTTTCCAATTTGTCCAGATGCCTCTGCAAGGCCTCTCTGCCCTCAAGAGTGTCAACAGCTCCTCCCAATTTAGTGTCATCAGCAAACTTACTTAGTATTCCCTCAAGTCCTGTGTCTAAGTCATTCATGAAGACCTTGAAGAGTGTTGGCCCTAAGGAAAACCAGTATGTCTGGTGAGGAAGACCTCGCTAACATGTCTCACACAAGGCAGCTATTTTGTGAGGGGCTTGCTTGCTAAATGTGGTGGAGCTGACAGATCCCTGTCCTATTTTTAGAAAGGTGGAAGGTAGAGAGAGAGAGGGGAAAATCAACTAGTATTCTCAGACAAAGCAATACTCTGGTATGGTGTTGGTGAGCTGGTAGCTGCTTGTTCCCACAGCCTCTCACCTACCAAAGCTGAGCTGCACCAGGAATGGGGGTGAACAATGGGGCTGGTGGGGTGGGAAGAGAGACTTCAGTTCCACATATGGAGCAGTCCATCCCTGATTTTTTTTTTCCCTGCTAAAAGCCCTGGTTCCCCACCACCTCCATGTCACCAGACGGCTGGCAGGAACCACTGTGGTGCACAGCAGGAGCTGCTCCTGCAGCTCCATGTCACGCACATGGGACAGCTTTTGCACTGAGCCCTGCCATGTCATGCCTGCTCCACCTGCCCCAGGGCCAGCACTGGGAAACCACCATTTTATTTTTCTTTTTGTCTTTTTAGTGCTCTGTTTTTGTGAAGCACTTAGTTGGTTGTCCCTTTTTTATCTTTTCCCTGTGTGGTTGCTGTTCTGTTCAGCCTCTCACCTGCAGCTTCCTCTTCTTTCTTTCTTCTCCCCAGCTTGGCTGCCTCTTCTTTTTGTCTGTCCCAGAGAGAAGATACTCTTAGGCAAGGGTCAAATGCTCAGGGGACTGGAGGAAAGTAGCTTAGGGTTTTGAGACTGAAATAGCACTGCTGCATTCTGGTGCCTGCTGGGAGGAATTGCTAGCCTGTGTCCTCTTCCCTGACTTCTCTGGGCGCATGCTTGAAGGGACTTTGAGGAGCAGAAGTAAGCAGAGTCTGTTTTCCCATAGCTTTAATCTAACTTTTTAGCATGTCTCACACAAGCAACATGTCTGGTTAAAAATAAATACAAACTTACATTAAGATTTTATTTCTGTGGTTGACATTTTTTACATGTGACAATAATGACTGGGTTGGAAAAGATGCCTTTGTGGCAGCAGCTTCTCCATCACCATGCACAGGGCTTTGAGTTGCTGTTCTGATGTCTTGCCCTTGGAGCTACGGATCTTCCAGGCGCAGAGAAAACCACACAGGGCATAGCATCCCCTCTAGTGGAAGAGCAGTTTTGAGCAAGTTCGTGTATATCCTTGTTAAGTTATTTTTAGCTACCGAGATTATTGCTGTAGTGGGATAATAACAGTGTAGTTGCACGAACATAGAACAAAGCCTTTTTAGTTTTAGCCCACGTTCTGACATGCAGTCCCTGCCTCTCGAGCAAGGCATTTCCCTGGTTTCCTTCTGGTTTTCCCCCTTGGATGCAAACACCAGCTCTACATCAGGAGACTTGGAACGTTTAATGGAAAAACAGGAAAGATATTTATAAATGCTTCTGATTTTTACTGTAAATACAGGCTGGCAAGGGAGAGGAGCAAGCTATGGTGAAGGAGAGTAAGAGGCTATAAAGGCCATGGCACAGATGACGAAGAGTCTCTTCCATCTCATGATGCAGTTCAAGAAAACATAAAAGGGCAATGTAATTGGAACATTGAATTATGCATAATATTGGCACTGAGTTCTCTATTAGTTTCATTTTGGTAATGCTTTCTTTCTCGCCAACAGAATAGTCTCTGTAAATAAGCTGCCTCCTCATTTACTTGCATGGCCTGATTATATGCAATTATCCCTTGGCTGTTATTTTTAAATAAATATTGAGCTCAGCTGGGTAGGTATTCTATGATTACATCTGAAATATTTCACTGCTTTAACTGACCACGTAAAGGCACATACTTCAAACCAAAAAAATTGGGAAAAATAATTCTGCTGAAGGCTCCACTATCTGCCTTCAGTTTTCATAGCACTGGAATCACTTGTAACAATAAGACTGACGTCTGACATAGTCTTAAATAGACTGTGCTTTTTTTCTTTTATAGAGTATAGTATATTATGAACATTGTACTTCTGGAGCTTTTATGTCTTAAAAGTTGACCTGGAAAGAGCAATAACAAACCTGGGCAGAAGGTTGTTGTACAGCTTCAGATCCAAACTTGTCTGCAAGTACATTTTGGTGCCGACTTTGCATCCTTCTTTAGCTGAGGAAACTTCTTCTGTTCCATATCTCAGTTCTGTGTCTCTCAGGCACTGGTATCTTTCTTGCTTAAGTGATGGAACACAAATTTTTCTCCTGTCAGAAGCAGAATAGCCATCTACAAATGCAGTGGTCTGACCATGATATGATAGCCTAATATATGCATTCATAAGCCCAGACAAGCAAAAAAGATTGAGATTAGGATTTCAGGATACAGAAATCTACAGCAAGCAGTGTTACTTGGATGAAGAGACAACGGCTGACAAGCAAACATTAACTGCAGCTAATGAACCTGAAATTTCACTCTTAAGCATTTGAAAAAGATTGTCTTCATCATATAGACAATAAAGATCATTGTGGAGTGAGTGTTAGAAAAACAGGTGTTTTCTTGTAAAGCTTGTGGAGTTTGGCCCTACAGAAGTAGGAAAAATTGACAGTTGCATCCTCTGTGTTGTCTGAAGGAGGTAAAGAAATGAGAAAGACTTTATATTCTCAAGTGTTTTGGTGTCTTTGTGGGGCGGTATTGTATACTCATGAAAATCAGCTTCAACGCAAACCTCACTGTTCATCCTGGACTATAGTAATAAGCTTAACATAAGATTTAATAACTTCCTAAATAAGATATTATTTCTCCATGTGTTAAGTTGAATTTTGCTGGCTGATTTGGGATAAAAATTAGCCCCAAAATGCATTGAAGGAAATCTGTACCCTCCAGTATATCGAAGATTGATTTAGCCACAAAAAGCTCCCTAGTTTTTCATCATGTTTACTCCTTGCTGTCTTTGGTAGAAGTCTTTGTGATATCATCTTTTTCTGTTAAGTCCTAGCTCTGTGTTTACTTGCAACATGCTCTTAGAAAAGAGGATACATTCATTTGGGGTAGGAAGGCTGAAGGATGTGAAAGAACCTGTACTAGCTAACCCGTATGTGCTACTCACTTTTATTTTCAAGGGACAAAATCTGAAAGTCTTGCTTATTTTCTGTGCTGTACCAGAAGACATTTGGGATATCTCAAAAAAGACATAATTAGGACTAATGGGATAGATACAAAAGCTGGGTAATAGGAAACAGGACTTCATGGAGTTATCTATTTGAATGTGGACTAATCTTTCATGGAAAAAGAGATATTATCCAAACTAAATTGCAGAAAGCCTTTCCAAACCCACATGGAGGAAATTGTTCTGTGCTGATGGGAGGAAGAGGGAGGCACAGGTGATCTAAAACATCCTTTGTATCTCTGATTTCTGTGGACTTTTTTTTTTTAAACTCTTCGTCAAAGCTGCCATTTCAGAGTTACTAAAGAAAAGGATACAGGATTTGCATTCAGACCCGAGGCTTGTTCTATCAGTACGCAGTACCACTCTCTAACTGTTTCTCTCGGTGCAGGGGTGTCATTTGTCATGGGCACCTCCCTGTGCATGGGCAGGTTCGAGACCCTGAGCAGTGGACTCTGGTTGTTCCTCACAGAGATCCCAAGCCCTTCCCCTCCAAGCAGTGACAGGGATCGGAGCGGCACCCCAGACCATGGCTGGTCTCCCCGTGATGGGGAGCAGAGCAGCACCGTCCCTCTTGGCGGCCGCTGCCGGGTGGGAGCTTGTACATGAGACGCGGCACAGCCACAGCTCCCGCAGCTTTGATGTGCTGCTGGGCCGCTTTGTGCAGTGCCTTCCCTCGTCCCCTCCTTTGTGGTACCTAAACCGCGATTAAAGCCTCAATGAGGGTCCCACCGCTAGGCAACGGGGGAACGGCGCCTGGAATCTGCTCGGTTCATTGATAAAACCCAAGCCTGAAAGAATGACGATGCCTTTGTGCGAGTGCATCCAGGCCTCTGCCGCAGGCTGGCCGCTGCCAAATTCTGCTGCCCGAGCCCTCTGTCCCTTCATCCGAGTGCCAGGAGGTTGCCTCTTGGGACCTGCCCTGAGGTTTTACATCTCTTGTATTAAAATAATGTATCACTACAAGGCGTTGCGTGAACTTGAGGGCTGTGATGACTTTTCTATAGAACTGTGGGTATTTGGGAGCAGAAACATAGCTGATACCTGCTGCATGAGGAGGTGAAACTGCACTTTGTAGGCTGCTTTGAAGGATTACAAAGAAAAAGTGGTGTTTTTTTTCCCCTAAACACGAGTGTGAAACAGTGGCTATCCCCTGGTAGCCAAACAAAAAAATGAGGGTGAGGACGTATTTCTCCAGTTACTGGCCTGAGAGCAAATATCATATCTAGAATAAATGAGTGAAATTCCATTGAGTTAGCGGAGTAGCACTGGCTTGAGGTAGTGCTCTCCCTACTCTAATTATTCTTATGGAAGCCCCAGTCACACTCTGAGGCTGCGAATGAGTGGAATTTTTCTTCTAAAGCAGATAATCCAACTGCTTGGCTGTGAATGGGGAATGGCTTGTCTTTCAAATTACCACACAAACTCTGAGAACATAATGATTTTTCTGAGATTTACAAGTGGAATTGTTAAATTAGTTTGTTATTTTTAAAGTGAATTTTAAAATTTTAAATTTTGCTCTCCTGAGAATTCTCTGGCTGCTTCATTTTCATGGCCAAAGTAGAAAAATAATGCAGAGCTTGCATCTTTTTTTTTCTTTTCTGCCTTCCCCCCTCCCCCCCTGATTTGCTGTAGTGCCTGAAAGTATGATGCTTTGACCTTCAGCCTCCTGATGCTGTGGATAGACGCTTGAGAACTTTTCTTTGTAGCTTTGTAGCAGAGCTGCTGCTTAGAGTAGACAACTTCATGCTGGAAGAGAGGGGGAAAACTTTCGTTCCCCAAAGGTTAGCCAAACTAAAAAAAAAAAGGCCAAGAAGGAAAAAGAGGAGGGAAAACTTATGCTCACTTTTTGGCTATCTCAAGATGCTAGCCATGATGCAACTATCAGCTGGCTGTTTTTTCTTCTTGGTGTGAATGGTTTTTCACCTAAGCAGGCTCTGCTACCTGAAGTAGGCTTGTCACAGCCAGGAGCCTGAGTTATTTCCACAAGCTGTAAAGTGCTAAAAAATTAAGAACTTTCACTGATAAATTGCCAGTGTAATTTTTTTTAAAAAAAATCTATTTATACTTTTAAGCTCTGAGTTTGGGTACATGTTTTATAAATATATGTGCATTTCTAAAATTTAAGAAACTAAATCTGGCTGGTGGGGAAATCACACATCCTGTATTTGTACCCTTCTGTGTTCTCTGTGTGAGAACTTAAGCAGCACTATGCCTTTTGCAAAGTGGGGTTTAGACTCCTAAATGGTTTCTGCTACTGCCACAATTTTTGCTCCTAGACTTCAGTGATCATCAAGTGTTGCCAAGTTTCATGGATATAGGGTTAAATTTGATAGTGAACCCATGTGTAAAGAATAGTTTATTAATCATAATGTAGATAGGAGGTTTGTTTTGCCTGGCTTTGGCCATCTCTACACTGGGCCTTTGGTAGCACATGTTCCCTCTGTGCTCAGTGGAGGGAGAAAAACCTTCCCAGAGAATAGCTTGTCCTGTTTTAAAATGGGTCCTTGTCTTTCGAATGTGACTTTCCCCCTCCTTCAAGGAATAGTGAGTAGAAGTGGCCTGGCAGATGGGGTTTTGATGGCTTAAAGTAAATGGAATGGATTGCCCTCTTAAATTAATAGTAACGTATTGTTCTCTTTGTCGTCTTGAGGGAATCAGAATCCTTGACAAACATTAACTGATCAAGACTTTCTACCTCCTCCCCAACACATATACAAGGTAAACCTGTGTTATGCAAGACAGCCCTAGAGTTAAATGAAAGGACACGCACCTATCCAGGAATGTTTGAGCAATGCTTAGAACAAGGTTTCCAATGTCATGTTGTAATGTCTAGAATACGGTCTCTTCTGTGCCCTGTGAATCGCGGGAAAAACCACTTTGTTTGCTTTAGGAGGAGTATGAAAGGATGGAATGATGCTGGCAAGAGCACAGGAAACGAGAGTGAGTGTTTTTATAAAACCTTTTAATTGATTCGAATGTGTTGCTTTTAATGGCAGCATTTAAAAGCCTTTTAGTAAATAATCTTCTCAGTACAGACATTTATTTGGAGAAGAGACATCTCCACGAGAGATTTTTAAATGACATGCTTTATGCTATAGGTAAATCAACTAAATGGTGTTTTAAATACCCATCGATTTCCTTCTCCGAGCCCCTGTACTTCTGCTATATTTCATGCTGCCATGCTATGTGATAATACTGGGCTGTTGTACAGCTAATAGTGTCTTACCTCTCTGAACACTTGCAAAAATAATCCTATTTTTGTGTTTTGGACACAGCATTGGAAAGTTTCTCAGCTGGATAACACCAGGGCAGTTCTGCAGCATTCACGCTGATGGGTGAATAGTTGTGGAAATCTGTCAAACCTAATCCTTGTTGCTGCTACGTAATCTTTTCCTTCAGCTTTAATTTCTCTCGATTTTGGGTAATTTTAGGTGAGTGTCTGTGTTATGGAGAAGCAGCAGTGAGTGCTAAACTGAAGTAATTTAATAATTCTTGTAACTTTAACGAAGGCTTCATATCAGCAGAGCCCTTCAGAGCTTTCAGTGAGACCTTAACACTGAGCAGGTGTGGAGGCTGAGGGACAGCATCCACTTGCTTTATGACTTGCTCCAATTTGGCCAAGTGTTACATTTCTAAAAAAACACAAATCACATAGAGATGTTCTATAATATAGCTTGTGTTTGGTAACATGCCAGACTTCAAATATTCCTCTAGCAAGACACAGATTTATCTCCTACTTCAATAATGTAACTCTGCCATGGAGCCACCCAACAGGACATGAGGAAAGTGTCTTCTTCCTCCTGCTTTTGCTTTCTGCTGTTAAAATAATTATTGACATCACGAAAGAGCTACTACTGAGCATGGATAGCCCATTGTAACCCACAGATACCTTATCTCAAACTATCTTATTTGTCAATATGATATTAATCTATCATCACTATTTGATACCATCATGTTAATATCTATATGTTGTTTAATAGATGCCTGGCATCTAACTATTGAGACAGTTTTCTTCCTAGGAAGTGTTTCAGATTCTGAAAACCCATTTAGTTCAGGCAGAGCATGGGTCCCTTTTGAACATCAAGCCTTTAAAATAAATGTGTTCTGTGAGTGTCATCTAGAACCTTCAGACATGTGTCTCCTACCAACAGAGTTCTGTAAATATGTTCCTGTCTTCAGGAACAAGACCCAAGTTTGGGAAATCCAACTTGGAATTGTGGTACCATAAATGTCAGAGTCAGAAAAGGAAAATACATTCAGATTCCCCTTGGACAAATAAAAGGTGTGGGGAGTAAGTGTGGTGTTTTTGGTGTGTGTGTGGTGGGTTGTTTTTTGTTTGGTGTTGTGTGTTTTGTTTTGTTTTTTAAAAACAGTGAAGAAGATAAAGTTTTCCATAGCATGACAGTACCATGCTCTGGCCTGCTAATGTAAAGTCTAGTCTCTTGCAAATGAGCAGCAAAGTTGCATAAAGATGGTGGTTGCTGTACAAAAGGGCTAGATAAAATTAATTCAGCTTCTAGAAAAATAAAGGCACATATCTTTACCTCAGTGACTTTGCAGTAATTACCCTCAGCTACTGCCTGCTAAGTCTTGGTTAATCTTAATTGACATACTCAATTATAAAACTATAAATTTGGGAAAGGAAGGACCTCCCTTGTCTTTAGCTGCAATAACACAGCTAATTCTAATAAGGGTTTGTTATCTCACCGAATACACTTAGCAAAAGATTTTCTAATAGTTTGATGTCCCTATGAGAAAAAAAGAATATGCACAATCTCTGAAGAATATAAAACATGCAATTGGTAAGTCAAGTTGATCAAATTAATTCTGTCAGTCAATAGAGAGGAGATGGGGTTCTCTTACTCTCTGACACTGTAGTGGCTGCAAATGTTGATAGCTAAGAGAAAACAATGAGATTGTCTGTGCAAAACCAGAGATCTTTTTCAGGGCTGGGAATAATTATCTTTTTAGATCTAGAGGAATCTTGAGTTCTGTGGACTCTCTTTACATCCAAATACAAGTTTTGCAGTTTTACAAATGGAACTTTCTTTAATCTTTGACTTGGAGGCAAAAAAACCCCAAACCAAATAAACCCAAAACAAACCCCACCAACAAAATACACCACAAAACCAACAACTGCTAAAAATGCTGAAGATAAAATTTAGTGAAAAAGTTTAAAGCCTCATTCAAAGTTTTGCACAGTGGTCCTGTAAAACGTAGTCTGTTGTCATACCCACCAGAATATTTAAAGCAGCAGGTTCTATCTTTATCAATATTGAATACTATTTAGTTTCTGAAGAGACTCGCTGATACCAGCAGCTTTGGAACATTTCCTTGGTTTGGCTGCTTCTCAAATGTGGGATCCCTGATGCATGTTTTGAGGAAAGAGGCACAACAGGTAAGAGCATTTCTACTTTGTCTAAGTATCCTAAGTAGGAAGTTGTGATTTTCAAGAAGGGCTGTAACTCAGCGCACTTGTTGGTTCTTGTCCACTGAATGCAGATCACGTGATATAGGCTTACTGAAAAGAAAGTTATTAGAAAAACTTTTCTCTGAAGCGAATAACTGGTGAACTATAGACACCTGGATGTACTCGGTAAATCACTAAATATTTGCCTGCATACAAGTTTCGGGTGCTGTAAAGATCACAAAGCAAGCCTGAATAATCATGTATATCATTTTGAGGATCCGCATTCCCCTGAGGAGGTTTTACAAGATGAAACTGGCTGCTGCTTCCATATGCTCTCCATGTGCACATGTTTTGCAAGTGCCTTCTCCAGGCTCATCTGTCCAAGCAGTGACCAGGTGTGACTTTGAACTTCTTCCCCTGCTCTTCATGTCTTTTATTTTTGGCACTTGTGAATTAACAGGTGGGTCCAAGTTTGGGAGTCACGTGCTGCCAGGTTTCAGTGCTGGTGTGTGAGGTCCAATTCCTGCACACAAAATACCATCTCCAGGGCTGTTCAGGAGAACTGTTGGTGCCCAGCACCCGTGGTGGGAGCTGGGGTTTGATGCTGTGATGTGAGCAGGCGTGCACTGGTACAGATAGAGCACACCAGTGGGCAAGCACCTGCAAAACTGTCGTAGGCAGCATCCTTAGTGAAAAGCAGTAAAATAACCGAATGGCCAGAGCCTCTGATGTTACACACAGATGGGCTATGGGTTATATTGGATTTTGAATCTGATTTATACTTGCAATTTAAAAGAACTTTGCTACAGCTGCCTTTTTTTTTTTTTTTTTTTTTAAATCTCTAAGGGCTCTGTAGGAGAACAGAGATTCTTTTTACTGAAGTTGGCATCACCCTTTTTTTACTGCTTTCTACGTGATTTTCCGCAACAACCATAGTGGTAGTTTCCAGCTGACTTTCACGTGAACTGGACAGAAGCAGGAAGAAATTCTGTCTCTGCCATTTATAGCTGGTTTCTTGGCATGGGAAAATGAGAGAGCGTGCAGACCACGAACACAGGCAGTATTTCTTGAGATGGCTTTGAACAGCAGCAGCATCTGATCAAGTGCAAAAATGAGCTTTTCTGTTCCAAAGGTTTCATATTTTCTAGGGCAAGGCAGGAAGTGTTCTCTTCCAGAGGGAAAGGAAATTGGAGAGAGGCTGATGAAGTGATAAGCATGCTGACAAAGGAAGAAGAGGCAAATAATACTTCTAAAAAATATTATACACCCCAAAAAAAGTCTTTGTGGAGTTTTTAGTGGTAGAAGTGGTTTTCTGTGTTTTCGATGCCATTAAAACGCATTGGATGACCACATCAAAACCAGTTGTAGTCTGAAAAAACAGTTGTGTCCTTGTTTCTTCCTATGTTTAATTTTATGTTTTGTACCAGAGAATATAGACTTTGAGCTCTTCAAGCAAGGACCATGTGTGCAGGAAGTGTTTGCCATATTGCAGTAGCTATCAGTAATGAATACATTATTGCTAGAAGCCTTTATGAACTGGATGTTTCTTCAACTAGCCAGTATCCTCCCACTATTCCTTTGTCCTGGGAGTTCTACAAAGCTATGCTTTGCTGTGGCCGAAATAATATTGGATGCTGTTACTTAGCATTAAAGTTACTGGGCGCTGAGGTCGCTTAGTCTACAGCTAATACAGGTCTTCAGGCTGCTACAAATAATGAGGCATCAGGATAATCAGCCTGCACTAATGGGGAATGGTGATTTATTCTAGTTGATACCTTTTCCGAATAGTTGATCTTTCAGTAAAAAAAACCCAACAAAACCCAAAAAAACAAAAAACCCCACTGTTTGCCTAGATCTACAGCAGTGAAAAAAAATAAAAATCTGTTTGCCTAGATATACAGCAGTGTTGGCTCCCTGGGTTAGTAGCTAATTATAAAATGCCCCGCAGTTCTCTTTCAAAGCAAGATGAATTTAAAAGGGCTTTTGTATGTCTTATTTTTTTGTGCAAGGTAAGAGCTTAAAGCTCTCTCAGCTTCAGGAGCACCTCAAGAGCTTTGCAGAGGTGGCACAGCCAGTGCTGTGGGGCAGGCAGCCGGCAAGGGGTGCAGGTCCCACTGCCCAAATAGGTGCCCAGAGCAGGGTCGGAATGGGGATCTTTTTTTCCTTGTGCTTTTTTCAGATTTTATTCATTGTATTCATAATGCTACAGCAGACTTTTCTGTGGCTTCAGTGGGGTTTGGATCAGGTGCGGTGGGATTTGCTCTTCCAGCAGTGACTGCAGTGTAGGAAGAAGCGATTCTGCGCCCGGGGTCCAACCAGGACAAGTTGCAAATGCTGAATGCTCTTTGCCAGGGTGCTAATAAATACGACTGAATCAGTCACTTAGGTTCTTAATTTGTCAGAGGGAAACACCTGTGCTGAGAGAGAGGCTTGTCTAGCGGTCAGTGATGTCCTGGGCATCCTCCCTACTCAGCAGTAGGGTGGAGGCAATTTGGGGCATCGTGTTTGGTCTCTGATTTTCTTTCAAATGCTGTACCTTTTGGCTGTCTTGTGGACTCCTTGTCTTGATCTGCTTTCCACATGCTCTTTTCCTACTTTTGTGTCTGGCTTTGTACCCCTCTCTAGACTCTCTTGTTCTTTCTAGCATGCTTCTTGACCACTTCACATCTTCATGCTTGCTTTCACACTTCTTCCAATTAATGGATTTCTCATAATATTGTTACTCTCATACTCCTACATGTCTCTTTTTGCTTTCCCAAAATGGACCTGTTTTAAGAAGAATAATAATTTTCTAAATGAAAAAACAATGAACAATCAGTCTTCCTTTTGTCTTTCATGATGCACGTTTCCCATAACTGCAGTGCATTTAAAATACACACAGATGTATTCCAAACTACACATTCTGCATTTGAAGCATGTAGCTTATATCACTGCATGTGAGGAAAAAGGTTTTGTTTTTTTTGTTTATCTGGATGATAAATGTAATCCCTGTCCATCTGGGAGCATTCAGAGGCCACCAGCAGCAGCTAGAGCCGTCTCCCAGCCTGTGCTCCGCTGTCGTATTAAGGAAGAGTGATTATACTTTTAATCATTAATATGAAGTGGGATTACTCAAGATTTTATTGTTTGTAATTTATGGATTTGATGGAAAGGTTTCTGGAGGAGGGTCTCTCCATATATGTGTAGAACTTCACTGAAGTTATCTTTTGAGAGTGTTCTCTCCCTCACGCACACAAAAAATTTACACTGCTTTCTCTGTAACCATAGGGAGGAAAATGAAAACAAGTTAATATTGCTGAATGCAGCTTGAGGGCAACAGGATGCATCTCAATGTATAATAATTACTGAAGCTGGATTTTGGCCAGGGCTCCAAGCCAATAGACTACTGAAGCCCAAAATTATATGGTTTCTTTAATGATCATAAGTAATCGAGAGATTTTATATTTACATTTTATATTAGACGCGAGTGTTAGAAATAGGTGTAGCCAGCTGTTGCACAATCCAGCTTAGAAGAATGCTTGCATTTCCAGCCAGCAAGGCATCCGTGCAGCTGGAGGTTTTTCCTGTATATTTTAAAAAAACCCTCAAACCTGTCAGTAGCACATGAAAAGGCTTCAGTTTCTTTAATCTTGAACTGTCTTAAACTGTGCTTTACGGGATATCTGGTAAAAATAATTGGATTTTTTTCCCCCTAAATACACACTAAAGGGTTGCACAAACCACAATGAAAAGCTGATTTACATTGATACAAGTTGCTTTTGAACCTCTTGCATTATTTTAACCCAGAAGTGAAAATGGTATATTAAGTATGTGTTCCCATAGTGTTTCCTTTGGTTTGACTTTTCTTTTACTACCAAAATATTTCGTTGATACATATTTCAAATGCATGTCAACTTGCTGTCAAAGGCTGCAGTGAGAAGGAAAAGCAATAGATTTTGCAGGAGTACATCTTTATACATCTTACATCTTGCAGTTATGGGAATTTATTGTATACCCTATAATTTACTTTTTCTTCTTGTATTTTACAGTCTTATTTGGATAAAAAAAGCTGCAGAAATGCAGTGTGTGTGTGTGTATATATATATATATATATGGAGAGGAAGAAAGGCATAAACGTCAGTATTCAATGGAGTTCAAATTTTAGCTCCTTTTCTTTGCAGTGGAGTCATCTTTTTACAGACTGACCTTTGTGTTACCTTGGCTTTAAAAACAGTAAGAACAGTTCCATGTTGGATCAAGCCTCAAGTTTTCAAATAAACTTTTTCAAGACATCAGTATCTTTCTGTCTTCTTTTTTTTTTCTTTATGTACTAGAGGTACAGTTTATTCTTCCGAAAGCAACTACTTCTCGAACAATCTGAAGAACTGACTTGCTTTTTGTAAGGTCTTTCTGACTCGTGGTCTCAGAGTACTGATGTATTTGTAATTTTATTTTCATCTGCAAGGTAAAATTCTTCTATGACATAATGTGTAACTGCAAATTAACATTTCCGACACATAAATTTGCCTTGTTATGCAGTTATCTTTTTTTTTTTTTTTCAAATTTTAGGCCTGGCTATGGCTAAACTAAAGCCTTATTTTGGTGGGGAATGTGGTATTTTCCAGCTTCTTTATGTAACCTGAGGAATGGCATCATTAACTACCTTAAGAATAAGTACTACAACAGCATATATGTATTTTGGTTTTTGTCTACATTTTATTTTATTTCTTGTTTTTAAGATGTCTTAGTACCTATGGCTAATTCTTTAACTACTAAAATGAAAACCAACAAGGGGCCAAATTTGCTATTCTATAGCAAAGCAAAATCCTACATGCGTGGGTCTGAGGAGTACGTAGCAACCCCATCATAATAAGGGACTAGCCATTTACTTCTAGAAATGCAGATAAACCTTTAATGTTGCCATTACGTTTGCATACAAATGCCAGACCTTAAAGCTGTCCTTAGCTCCCCACCGCGCTCTTCAGCGGATGCCTGTCCTGTTTGAGCTCTGCTCTGCTCTCGAGCTGTGTTTGCTGTAAGTAGCGCAGAGTATGACGAGGAGAGAATGAGAAGGTAAGGGTTATTTTTAGCAGGCAGAGCTTCCACCAAGCTGGGGCTGTGTGATGGGGAGCGGCTGCAGGTGTGGCAGAGGGACTCTGGAGGTGGGGAGGTGGTGGGGGCTGACACCTCTGCCCGTGATACAGACCTGGCACTGTCCCCATTGATGTGCTGTCTTCTGATGGTACTTGCTGCCCTGGGGTGAGCCTCCCCTCCCAGGAGTGGTATATTTGGTAGGGTGCACAGTGGCTATTTCTGGTTGCTTTTATTTTCTAAGCTTAAGCCATAATTTACAGTTTCTGAAAATATGACCAGAGAAAGAGAATGTTGTTTGCCTGAGGAAATTCTAGTGTGTGTTTGTTGTGCTACCTCCAGAGTTTGAACGTTAACACTGAACTCCAAGCGAAGAGGTGCAGTGTGTGCTGTCTGTCAATCTCTTACCCTTAGGACTTCGGTGTAATTACATAGCGTTAAAAAATTGCAGTTAACGTATTCTCCACAGAGTCTTTTGGGTTCGTGTTTATACTGGGTGAGCTCCAGTTGCGGGCTGACCTGGAGTCACCCAGTAGTTGCAGCTCTGGCTTATGTGGGCTGTCTTAGGGCTCAGCTTATGCATCTGAATGGAGCACACAGGACCTGTCTGTCTTCTGCAATGTCGATGTGGACCCACTGTAGACTTGGGCTGTGTTAAAGGAGAGGTTTCCCCATTCAGACGTAGAAAGAATATGATCTACATGACCAGAAAGTGATTTTTTTGGGGGGATGAGGGCAAGACTGAAACAGGCTATGCTACTCAGGGGTGATAATTTGTTGGGAACATTTTATGAAAATGAGAAATCAGATAAATGGGGGGGGAAGTGGGAAAGGACTGATATCTACCAGCAAGTAGGAGGAGATGGATTGGACACACAGCAAAGGTAAGAGTGTAGAAGGAGTTATGCTTGCTGGGAGTGGATAGAAGGATCCATTGTCATGGCAGTACTGTCCTCCAGGTCTGGAAGAGGACCTGGTTTTCCTGGGTCTCGCTGCTGCTGAGCTTCCATGTAACTTGAAGCCTCATGGCAGAGAGGGCTTTCTTCTTCCAGTGCTGGCCCACCACAAGAATGACAACCTATGACTAACTTCAGTTGCTTCATTAGTGCAAATGGCAGATTGGTAAGTTCCCGTTGTGTCAGTGAACCTTAGCAGCATAGCAGGATGACCACTGAGGACATTTCTGGGTTTGCAACTTGTTATTGGAAATCTAAATGATTAAATGCAAACACATATGGAAAGGGTGATGTTAGGGTTGCATGTGAAGCATCTCTCAGTTGCCAGAATGAGTAACCTGTAAACATTGAGTTTGCTTCCCCTTTCCACTACAATAGGGCTTCAGACCATAGTCGTGTGCTGCAAATTCTGTGCCCTATCAGTAAGCAGAAGAACTTGCTCAGGACCTCTTTAGGACACTGAACTACAGCTTTACTGCTGCCTCTCTGACCCAGTCCCAGTGTCAGAAGCTGGAAAATGTCAGTGGTAGAGAGAGAGGTTTTGTTTTTTTTTTTAAAGAGGTTTTTAGAGAGGTTTGCTGTACAAGTGCAATGCCTTTGTAGAAAGGTATTCTGTGATTTCAGATTGCTCAAAGCTTTTTCCCTTTGCTGCACTTATTTGAGAGAGGGAGGGAATCTAAATGTATGAGGGCAGAAATAATTTCCCTTTTCTTTAACAATTGCACCCATGATGTCAGCTGCCGCCAGTAATGTAGAGTGATAAATTGACATTGAACTTGAACAGAATTCATGGCGTGCCGGAGACAATAAGAACCTCTGAGGAAATAATTATTTTGCTGCCAGGAGCTCATGCATCTCAAATTGGTCGGTGCAGGCACTTTTGAGCAGCCTGCCTGCCTATTGACTGGAGCTGAGAGCTGGCGCTGCCGGCTCTGTGTTACTGCAAGAACTTGGACATTGTGGTTTGCTCACAGCGTGTCAGCAGAAAGAAAAGAGAGTGACAAAGGTCTGATGTTGACCACTTTTGCTTGCTTGCATGGAGAGACAGCGAATAGTGAAAGCCGAGTTCAGTAATATGCTTTTTCCTGTGAATATAGGGCTTTGGTTCTCTCACTGTGGTGCTCACTGCAGACGCTTGGGTATAGCATGGGCTCTAGTGAGCGAGAGGTTGCTCGCACATTGCAGTAGCTAAAATTTAATTTAGTGTTCATGTGCTGGATTGATTTGAGGAGGGCAGAGTTCCTCTGATCAGGTGACCATTGTTACTGCTTGCAGTCACAATAATTAATTTTCCCATGCAAAGGATTAGTTTACATTGTACACAACACTCTTCTTTTGCTCTTGTTTTTCTTTTGTTTTTTTTTTGGTTGTTGTTGTGGTTTGCCTGTGGGGTTTTGTTTAGTTTGTTTGTATGTTTGGTTTGGGTATGGCAGTTATAACTTAAAGTCCTGATGAGGCTGTTCTCCTTCTGCTCCTGTTAAAGACAGTTTGAAGTTTGAGGGTGTTCCCTGATGACCTATAATGAAATTCTTGCTTTTCATTACAGTGACAAGTAAATGACAATCTGGCACCCACTTCCTGTTGACTTCCAGTGAGAGTCAGGCACCTCGATGCCTTTTCTGCCTTTGGAAACTTCACTCTGTGTTCAAAGGTCATGTTCTTGCAGAGAGACAATCTTTCACCCTGTATTTCTCTTTTCCTAAAAATATTAGTACCTGTGAGGGAAGAAAAGATAACCTGCTAAAGTTTGTAGCTTTCTTATTTTCAAGGAGATCTCTGCTGAGTTTTGACGTGGTAAGTGAGGATATGTTCGTTTGTGTGCTCCAAAGTCTTGGAAGTTTGTAAATTAGTGTATTGCATCCCTATTTAAATAACAAAACCAATCCTATATGAGTTTGTATTTTATTCTTAGCTGCTCTTGAACTTTGTATTGCAGATCATGCATCCTTGGATTCATCTTGCTGTCCCTCTATAGCTGTGCCTTTCCAAAATGTGGGACATGCAAAGTAAAATTTTTACATGTGAAAATAACATATTGTAGCATCATGCCTTCAGCAGTAATAACTTTTAATAGCAGTAGTCTTACAGTTCTGTATTTTTAGTGTGTATGATTTTCAATGATGAAGTTGAGCTTTAAGTGTAGTGTGAAATAGCAGCTTGGGCAATAAGGTTGACCTCATCTACTGAAATCAGGTTGAAACCTAAGTCTGAACCACCAGTGGAAGAGTTGTCTCTTCTGATATCTATTACTTGGATGTTCATTGCTTTTCAGTGATGCATCTCTGGCCATATATGGTTTATTTGGCCTCATCAGTTATGCTGTTACACTGTATACGGCTAATTTTTGTGGGTCTTATTTAAGCATGTAACAATATAAAATGAAGTGTAATCAGTATGTTCGGTGATGCTCTTGTCCTGACAATTGATGGCAGTCTCTGGAGCGCTGATGACCACGAAGAGCCTCTCAGTAAGACTTGCACAAGGAGAGAGCCGTAGATTTCCTCTCTGAGGAGTCTCTTGCTTTGCTGGGTGCTTTCAGAGAAGAGCCCTGTGTTCAACATCCTTCTTGCCTTCCTGCATGGCACTGAGGTCTTTAAATACAGAAAAGATGTTTCAAAGTTTGTTACCTATACCATAGTAAATTAAATAGTAAAATTTAAATTTTTAAAGAATACCTCGTGTGCAGTGAATTGGTTTGATTAGCTGCTTGTGAGGTAACACAGGCTGGCCTGTCTTGACTGATGTAACATAGAATCTGAGGTTGAGACTTTGAGGCATGAATTAAAAGGTTATAAAGTCTGACATACCTTCAACCAACAGAAGTGGCCCTCAGTGCTGTTCTTTTAGGAGAGTTTTGGCCAGTCACTGGGGAAGAAGGTTTTGATGCCACTTGTGCCACAGGGCAGCACTTCTTCTGTGACTAGAAAGTTTCAGTACCCTGTTTGGCCTGTCTCTTCAGCTGAAGCTACAGTTCACTTAAAAATCTTAATTGCTGAAAAACTAAATGTTCAATGTAGAAAAATAATCTTTCCTGTGGAGCTCCAGCCATTGTTGTAGCAAAGGGGTTTGTCTTCAGTCAGAAACTTACTGAAATAGGTATTCTAGAATAAATACTCTGATATAATCATTCCAGGAAAAAAACCCTTTGTGGAGTCTTTCATTACTCTGTAAAGAAAGCACAGTTAGAGTTTTGGATATTAATTAATAACAGGGGGATTGATTTCAGAAAAATGACAGTATTCCAAAATAATTATTGCAGACGTGATATTCCACTAAATTGCCAAGCAAATTGCCAAGTACTAAAGCTTTCGCTTGCTGTTACACAATCTTGTTTGAAAGTCTGTGCAATATGTAGTGGCTTGATTTTTCTGTATAAAGCTCTGCAAACACCCTGGTGTGAATTCAGAATAGGAGAGTTTTAGTCACAACAGGATAATAAGCAGAGAGAAAATAACGGCTTGAGTATTATGTAGGTAAGTTGGGTTGTTTAAGTAAGCAGTAGCTGTAACCACTTCTTTTGTCCCTTTAGCAGTATCCCATGTAATGCCAAAGCCATAAAATGGACTATAAAATGGAAAGGTGAAAGGGCTCCTTGTCCTATAAAATTACTAGACCTTATTTCTTGTTCACTTACTCCCATTGTAGGAATGCTTTGTCTCTGGTTCCCTGCACATATTCTTTAATGAGTCACTGGCATTTATGCTAAAAATAAAAAAGGAGAATGCTACCCTTTAAATCTTTTCTTCTATTTTCATTTAACTAGTGCTATTTACAGAAGTAAAAAAATCAAAATTTGTTAGTTTTTCCTTTTCTGCTTTGTAACAAATGTCTGGGATGCAAGGCATCAACTCTGCTGATAGGAAAGTGTTAGTTGTCTGTCTCTGGTTCTCTGTTCTTTAGACTGCCTGAGATAAAATTTCTCTGGACTCTCAGTGGTGACAGCAATATGAAGGGTTTTTGTACCCTCCATTGTGCTGACCCATAATTGTGTGCTGTGGCTGAGGGCGCGGGCTGGCAGCGCTGAGTGCAGGATTCTTCTCGCTTCTGCAGAGGACAGAGAGCATGTGCTAATATTCAGTTCCTTTTTCTGTATCAATAAACAGCTATAAGTGACACAAATAAATAAATGTGTCCATAGCTAGTCCATGCAACATGGATATGAGATGGAAACCGTGACTGGTTTTATGTTGTGATTTTAATCCCGGTTGGTTGGAAATAGGTTTTTAAAAGAAGAAGAATCCAAGTGCTGTGATCATTACGCAGGTCACCCAGTTATCTGGGAGATGCCTTTTTTTGGCTTCTCCAAATCTCCTGAAGCAGACCCTCTTTACCCACAGCAACCCGACCATGCCTCTTTCCTGACCAGAGTCAGCCTGATCTTTTCCCTGCGTTTGCTTTTGTTTTACTAGGAGGAGTTTTTGATCAGCTACTTGCATAAAGAGTTTGTTGAAATCAGCCTCTGCTTTGGGAGATTGCTTATGAGCAGCAGTTCTCACTCTTGCTTTGGGATTTAATTTCTTTGGGCCTATCAATGTAACGCAGGTGTATTCTGGAAATGCAGCACACATTGGTGCCACTAGGTGAAACTACTCCTTGTACCTGCACCATGTAATGCTGTATTTGAGTATCTGTGGTGTCAGGCATCATTCAGCACAATAGACTTGGGTTCAGGCCCTCATATGTCCTGACAACAAACAGAAGCGGCATAATAACGTGAATTTTTACCTGGCTTTGAGTTTATAGTGTTAGTTTTGCAAAGTTTTATTCCTATATGATGCAGAAAAACCATCTCCATCATAATGCCATTCACAGAGGAATTAAGGTGAAATTTAACACTAAGGTTGTTCCTACTTCCCAACTAGGGATTTTGAAGCTCTATTCATTCGTGTGATCTCTTCTGGGCAGAAGTTTCAGTTTGAATTATCAGTAGAGATTGCTGACAGTCTGGGAAAGGGAAAGATAGCTGGAGACAAACCAAATGTCATGGAACTGAAGGTTTGATGTCAACCCTTGATGTCACAGCCATCAGTGTCAAGACCTTCATAAAATCCAGGAAAAATAGCAACAGAAGGTAAGAGTAAGAAAAAAAGAAGGTGACCACTAAACTACCATGAATGGGAATGGGCAAGATTAGCTCTAGACTGAAACTGGTTCAGGATGTTGAATGGTAAGACTTCATTATAACAAAACCAAAAGTCAGTGTATTGTTTTTATTTTAGAAGATAAATCACTTGGCCAGCTGTGCATTACAAACAGGCTACATGGACCATTTTTACTCCTGGAGCTGTGGGCCACCAATTTAGATTGTGATTGACAAGCATTCATCATTATGCCTTTTTGCACAGCCTTTGTTGTGCCTGAGCTGATTCCTCCTATAAAATTTTGCCCCAGTTACTGCTTTAAGAAATGAAAGTGCAACATGTAGGTTTCATTAGGGAAAGAGTGTTATAACAGCTGAAGTTTTCTGTGGTTTTGAACAAGATGGAGTGACCTGGAGGCTTCTTGGGCAGTTGACTCTGATTTACAACATGGAAAAAGCAAGTAGCTTGTGCTGCCAATTCAAAAGGTGCGACGAGTGGGTTTTGGTAGCAGGAGCCTGATACTGTGTTTTCATGTAACTTTCAAATATATATTGGGCTAGGGAGTTTTTATTCTTAAGTGTAATGCAACTCAAATCTAAAGCAATGTTAAGCTGTTAGACAACATAGATTAATATTATCTCTGGGTCACTGTTTAGGACATAATGACAGTTTTAACTATATTTAAGGTGGAGCAGCCCAGCAGGTGGTATATCTGTATCTGCTGCTTCATTGCCATGTCAGCGGTTAGCAGCTGCTCTCGGTGGCTCAGACAGTGTGTTGTCTGTAGAATATTAGAGTTGTAGTTAATGCTGACAGCAAGGGCTACAGTAGACAGATGTCAACGTTATTATGTTGTCCACTGATTAAAACCACTTATAACAATATACATTAATGTAAGAGAGTAGAGTACCTAATTCCTATTGAGACGTATGTAAATGATCGTCAGAATCTCTTATGCTGTTTTGAATGTCCTGTGATGTGCATTTTGGCTGACATGCAAGGAATACATTTTTCAGTTTTGGATAGGAGGGTAATCAATGTGCATGTAGGCTCTGTGCCATATGCAGGCAGTTTGTGCCTCCAACTTCACTGCAATCAATATTTCCTCTCAGACCAGTATGTACCTTGAGCACAGCATAGTTTTCTACATTTATATCGTCATTTTGTTAAGTGAAATTTGTCTCTAGTGATATCAGTAACAATATTTATTAGTGAGCTTTTCCTGGTTTGAGGGTTTATTTACTCAGAGTTAAAATAATCTTCTGTGCTTTCATTCCATTTGCATGGCTTCTGCCTCTTCAGTCAAGCCTGAGACTGTATTTTTACTTAGCTTTCTCTCGTTGTATAGACATATTTTTAGTACAGACCTGCTAATTGAATTTGGGTATCACACTAGCACATGCATACATATACTCTCATGTACAGAGTTTCCATTAACATATGTTCCTGTAGACAGTGACATTTATTTAATTAGTCATCACAACCTGCAAAAATCTAGTTGTGGCTGTGTGCCATTTAAAACTGTGTCTTCACAGTGTTCTGTCTTTTGGGTCATTGTAGTCGAGTTAGAAATTCATTTGAGAACGTAAACCTATGTAAAACACAAGTTTTAAAGAAACAGGATGATTGTGTCTGTTGTGATTCATATCTGTTTAGATATTCAGAGGTTTTAAAATTTTAATGATATTTATGAACATATTATCTGCATTCTCTTATTATAATAACATAGAGCGTTACTGGACCTTAAATGCTTCTAGTCTCAATTTGCTAAGAGGAGCCTATTAGCTACTTGCTAACTCAGAACTGGAGTCACTGGCAAAGTCATGCTCTTAGTTGGCATCCTAGCGTCAAGTCAAGATGTGCCATTCATGTACGTGTACAGCATCCTCATGTTTTTCCCCAGCTTTTCTCTTGTAGGGTTTCTCCTCCACACTTTCAGTTTCCCGCATGATCTGTTCGATCATGGGACTGTGATGTCCCAACAGTAATGTTGTGGTACAAACACAATATGATATGGACTATCTGTCTGTTCCTTTCAGTGGAATGGCAATATTGAAGGCAAAAGCTTCATCCTGCTGATTATTCTTCAGTTTTTCTTCCTTTTACGCGGGATAGGCTTGCAGGTCTTTAGATACCTCAATACTGTTAAACTTAGAGTGAAAGTGTCTGGGCTGGCAAGGACTTCATCTGAGGCAGGCACAAGGGTACTAGAAGGTGAAAATCTCAAAAAGGCACTGACTGCACGTAAAGAGCTAAGTCCTGAGATCTGCCTCCTGCTCGCTTTTCCTTTTCCCCATCCTTGCATAGGAAATGCCTCCATTGTTGCTAGGTTGGGTTTTTTTTAGTAAGAGCATGGGCTCAGCAACATCCTCAGGATTTGAGAAATTTTGATCTAGAAGTGGTGGGGGCTTTTTGTTTTGTTGTGGTTTTTTTAATTGGTTTGTTGTTTGAAATTATCACTTTGAGTTTAAGAGGCTTTTTAGCAATGCAGAATGTTGTCTACTGACAGTTATCAGGGCAGACCTAAAACGAGAGACCGAATCTTGGGATATACCAGGCCAATAGCTGGAATGGGCTGAGATCTGCCTGCTGGCCAGTTTTACCAGCTCCCTTGATAACATAAGGGCAGCCGAAGACATAACATTTACGAAACATTACCTCCTTTGCATGGATACCTGTGTAATCCCCACAGCACTAACTTAAAAGTTCACCAACTTGTTGAGGAGAGATGGACAAAGGTCTGAAATGTATTGTAATTGAACAAGCACTTTTAAGTGCCAACCTAGTTAAATTACAGAAATTTGCTCTAATTAATGCAGCTGTAACTAATACAGCTGCACTAGTGCTGTAATTAGTGTCTTTTTCAGCTATGACTTGTGCTATGGAAACAAAATACTGTGTAGCAGAGTTCTGTTTACATTGGATGCTTTGATTTAGCAGTTGTTTGCGCAGTTGTTTTAGCTGATGAGAGCAATCTCTAATAGGAAGGAATCCAAAAGCCCGTTAAGCATCTTCTTAATTGTAAACAAAGTTACTGGATCTGTTGCTTTCAATCACCAGTTTTGGTGTTTTCCTAGGTAGAACACAGGTTAGCTGGAGTATTGGAGTACATAGGCAGTGTACCTGTTGCATGCAATCAGGAGGTAATCAATAGAGTGAACATCTACTGTGAGTCTTTTACAATGCCAGGGTAGCCAGAAAACAAGTAGGGCCAACTCACCATGTACTGTGTACATGGATTTGAGGATCAATTTGCTGGTTCTTTGCCCTGCTCTGTAGTTGAAGGATGTCCATTTAACACCTGTCCTTATTCTGTTCTGCAGTATCACTACACCTGCTTTTTGGTAGTCCTACAGTGAATCACATGCCAAAATATGCAAACAAATAGAAGAAATGCAAACCAAAAAGCCCTGCCGCAAACTCTGAGAGTTTCAGGTTTGAACATCTGTAATGGAGTGGCTTACTATTTATGTTCTTTGTCTTTTGCTGAGGCACCTCAGCATCAGATGTAGGGTGCACACAACATGTTAATTCTGTACCAGTTGTGATAACATGTCATTATATGCTTACTGATGTTAAAACAAAACAAATAAACAAAACCGAAACAAATAGTTTCTACTTTGTATATGTTGTTCAATGGAGTTTTCAGTTTTGCCAGGTTCAGTCTGATTGTTAGCAGAAGTGTTTCCTACTCTTATTTAGAAATGGTGTATTTAAACAGGATTAATATCATAGACTAATCAAGGAAAGTTTAAAGCATTTACCTGCCCTGGAGGGGACTCTCACTCTTCCTGGCCCCAGGGGACACCTTATCCCACCCTGTGCCCTGCAAGCAGGGAGAAAGTGCTGCTGCTTTCCCTGATGTGTGTCCTTTCTAACAAAAAAAACCTACTGAATAACCAGACTTCTAGGCTGTAAAGCATTTTCTTAATCAGCTACCTTGCCACAGCACCACTTTTGCAGTGTTTGAGGTATTTTTGGCCCCAAATAGTGTTTTTCTATTTAAACCACATCTGTTCTTGAATAAATTAGAAAACTTATGGTTGTGGTGTGGTGATCTGGTTCCTTGCTAGTACGTGAGAGTGCTTCTGAGTTACTGTTTTGTCTAACTTATATGGTTGTCAGTAGTATCTGAAAGAGGATTTTTGTACTCTGCTGCCATAAGATTTGAAAATAAGGAACTCTTTGTCATATAACTCAAGAAAAGTATTGAGATACAATTTATAATTAGCTTTTTTGCCCTGTAGTTGCCAGTGTAAGTATGCACGAGTCACTTTTTTTTTTTTAATCCAAGGCATAAATGGAATTAGAAAATTGCCATGAATGCTCAGCTTTCTTGCGTGCTATAATGAAATAGTTTGTGCTCATTTTTTTGCTTCGTCTTGGAGAGGATCTATTAGAGTACAGTTTAAAGTGATTTTCTGGATGTTGTAGTACAATTGCTGAAGCAGATTAAAGGGTAGCAGTGCAATGAAAAATTCAGTTTCTTATTTTCTGATGAGTTGTTACTCATCACAGGAGTCATCTAGCATCTCCAGGTATATTCTTGCTTGTTTTGCATGTATCTTTTTAGAGGTTCTAACTCAAAGGTTCTAACTCAAAAACACAGGTGCGGTGTTTTTGGTGTGTGGTGGTGTTGGTGGTTGTTGTTGTGGTGGTTTGTGGGTTTGTTGGTGTTTGTTTTTTGTTGTTGTTGTTGGTTGTTTTTTTTTTCCCCTCAGATGGCATTAGTCCATGCTTCATTTCTGATCAAAGAACACAATAATGATGTGACTTGTTCTTCTTTAAAAACTTGTAGAATTGCACTGAACATCTGCACATAATGAATTCATTCATGTGAAGAAAGCTAAGTGACTTATTTATCACACTGCATTTGCAACATTTTCTCCTTTGCTGCAGGCAGCTTCAGAGGTTTGTTGCTACTGAGGGCAAATCCCGACATCCTTTTCATCTAACCAGCAAGGTACAGGATAGATACTTAAAAACATTCTTTTTTTTTTTTTTTAATTTAGATTAACAGGTAAATGTTTGCATAGTGAAATGGAAGAAGGGCGAGTGTTCTTTGCTATTATTACCTGCTGAGTTCCTGTGATGGCTACAAAGCACTCAGTACTACCAGTGCCATCCTGGAGGACACAGCAGGTATGACTCGGGTTGAGGCGAAGACACCTACATAGAGTGTTACAGTGTGTACTGGGTGCCTAAGCTTCCAGTCAGTATAGTCAGTAAAGCCTAGAGAGCAGTGCTTCAGCTATTTCATAGAGTCATAGAATGTCCTGAGTTGGAAAGGACCCACAAGGATCATTGAGTCCAACTTCTGTCCCTGCATATGACAACCCCACAGTTTGACACCATGTGTCTGAGTATGCCAATATGGGCTCAATTCAGCTGCCTAAACATTGGTGTATGGTAGTATTTGAGATGCGCTAGAGAATCTGGAACATCTTCATAGGTGGGTAGGTGCCATACAGCCTTGCAGAAGACCTGCTCCATGCCATTTTGGACAGGCACCTGGGAGCCAGGATGGGTATTCTAGCGAATATGGCACTTGACAGCTATATCTAGTGACCTGTCTATGTCCTGTGTTTATGACAAGTGGATTGTACCCTAGATGTTGACTTAAATATTAATTGAATCATGGTCTAGGCCCCACTGATTGTATTGACTAGATCTGCAACAATTGCAGTGGTGGTGCAGACAACTGGTACCTGTGTGGACACCTACATGGAAGCATCTTACTCCCTATACAACTTTGGTTCTACAGAGCAACATACAGAGTAGGAAGGGTCGAGGTGAATACATTTACATTACCACATGTGTAATATTTTTATTTATACATGGCAGAAGAGGGTATTAATAAGGGATTTCAAGTTGAGAGAGAGGGTAGCGGTCACTGAAGTTAGTAGAAGAGGGACTCGATGGGTAGAAACTAATCTTCCAGAGAGAAATAGGGCAATGTTTGGATACAGCCTCAATGTGGTAGACCCAAGAGAGTGAGAACATGGAGAAGCTTTCTTGCGTGCTGACTGAGGGATGTTTAAAACTAACCAGGACGCAGTTAACTCTAACACGGTGACTTCTGAATAGGAGTAGATTATAATAGAAGGGCAGGAAAAGAAATCCTGCTCAATCTGTCTTGCAGGGTCAATTTTTTTCATTTTTGGTAACTTCCTGGCTTGAATAGCTTCCATAGAGCTCCTTGCTGCTCTGAGGAAAACCTCCGTCTTGACATGACCTCTGATGTTCACCTGGCTTCCTCCTTCCTTACCACGGGTCTCTTACCTGTCGTGTGGTCTGGAAGGTTTCCCCCAGGTCAGCATGGCCCATTGCTTTTTGGGGAAGGAAGAGCTTCCCAGTCCTACCAGCAAGTTCCAGCCTCTGCAGCTGGGAGCAGGCGGGCAGAGACACCCTCCCTTCCTGCAACCCACTCGCGCAGAACAGCCTTATCGTGTACTCCCACAGGAAACCAAATAAATAAAACTGGTACCATTCATCTCGGGCCTAACAGGGGTAAAAAAGGAAACGGAGGAAGCAACAGAGAAGTCATGGTGCTTTCATAGAGAAGTGTGGCAAGAATCGTTAGGTAAGGCCCGTGCACTGAAGTAGAAGAAAAAGGCGGGAGGAGGGTAGATGGTGTGAGTCAGGACGTTGTATTGAATGTGAACTGTTGGAAGTCATAAACATGCCAAGGAGGGTGGGGGGACGGCGTCAAAGCCTTGGCTTTGGAGGAGCTGCTGGAGACCTCAATGAGAGCAAAGCCAGTAAAAGGGACAGCTGTGGAATTGCTGGTAACAGCAGGTGAAGTGGGAGGAGTGAAACTTAATGTTTCATTGTTAAATTTACCTTACAAATAATGGGAAGAAGGAATATGAGAAGCAGCTAAGAAGGTAGATTAGGATCCACGGTGGGGTTTGGGAGGAGGCAGGAGATCCCAGCAACCTGGCACTTCAAATGCAGCTCCTCTGGATATATTGAATTCCTTCACTTTGTGGGCAGCAAAGTTACTTGATTTAGGATTATATTTCTCCACCGCTTATTAACGAAAGCCCATTCCCACCAAGTACCGACAGCTCTTATTGAAGTCAGTGTCTCGGGGGACAAGGCCCAGAAAAGATGAGGGAAAAGCGTCTTTCTGCTCTGGCGGAGCTGCCCTCAAGGCAGAAATGAACAGTACAATCCTCAGTGATGTTATAAGAGCTGAAGAAAGGTGAAAATTATTTTCTTCTTGCTACATGGTTTGTTTTATTCTTAGTTGTGCTAGGATGTTAAATCTGGTATAGAAGGGAAAAATTTCTCTCTCCTAAGAGTTTTGTAATTACAGGATTTTGAACACATAGGTAATTTGTTTAATGTATGTTTGTGTGCTGCACTGAAAGTGGTTGTAACCTTTTTCAAACTCCATGGTTAGATTTGGAGCTAATCCACATTGAATGTTGCTATTCTTTTTGGTCAAAGGAACCAGTGAGTCGCTTTTTGGCTCTAGCGACCCCGTTATCCGTGCTGCACTGCTGTAGTACAGTGTACAAATGTATAATGGAGTGCAATGAGATGGGTAAAATCAAGATAATTTTCACTATGACATGCTGAGGATCATTTGGCATATAAATGTGCCGAGAAGCTAATCTGGCTATGGCCTAGGATTTCAGAAAAGAGCGATGATTTCTGATGCATCAGTTTTTATGATTCATTAACGTCTGTCCCTGTTCCCGTATCTCAAGACATGCACCCAGAGCCACCAGTCACTTGGGAGCATTTAGGCATTATCCCTTGATTCTGAGCCCAGGGTCACAAAGGTTGTCTGCAGCCTGGTAAATCCCAAGAGAAATGGGAATACTGAGTCAGAAAAATGCTTAAGGGATTACCATTGCATGAGATTGAGACACCGATATTGTCAAACATGGTTCGAAGTTCTTCTTTGTTTTCCTTGTCTCTGGCAGATGATTTCTAGAAACAACAATCAATTGCAAGTTTGGGCAGTATGGGAATAAGTATCAATAACTATGGAAAATGTACTCTCCCAAACCGGGGCAATGTGAAATCAGCTAAAACTTCTGTGTTTCAGCTACTGTTGGAAGGTTTTATTTCATCACCTTTGTGCACTGAGAAACACTTGTGGTATTAGAAAAGTCTGATGTTAGGGGTAACACAGCTGAAGACTAGCAGAAGTGTGGGGGAGTTATCAGCATGGAGGTGGACACTTATGTCTGAGCTCATGTCTGGGCCCTTCCATATAGTCAGTGTAGAGAAGACACTCATGGGACTGATGCATTTCCTGCAAAATGGGGAGGGGACAAAACAAAAAAGGAAAATTATTTGATGAATTGGCCCTTAAAAGTACCTTTTTATTGCCACTGAATTTAAAAGGTGTCTTAAAATAGCTTATGTGTCTCCCTTGTCTGACATTCAGCAAGAAAACATTCTGAAATCTGAGCTGAAAAGAACAGTCAAGAGCAACATCTGCTGCTGGATTTTTAGCTACTTAAAAAAATGAGGGGGCAGCTGGAACTGTTCAGCTCCTTTTAATTATTCTGTATTAAAAAGCATACGTTCATGTAGGTTCTATGCCTTCATTGCAGGAAAAAGAACATAAGATTTGTATACCATCCCACATTTTAAACAGATTTATTACAAATCGGAATTTTTTTTTCCCCCAGAATCTTTGCTCAAAGCTGTTGACTTCAGTGTGAGCAGTGTGGAACATCTGGAATGTTATTTAACTTCTATTACAATAGCACCTAGAGGGCCCGGAAAAATCTGAGCTTCATAGCACAGACACAGACAAAACAGACCTGTCTCAAAGAAGTTACAGTATACATACATTTATCAGAAAGAATAATAGAAACTTCAGATAACAGTGTGCCAGAGAAAACTGCAGGAGAGATTAGGGGTATTACCAGTTAACTAGAACAGAGCAATAAAAAGTAATTTATGAAAGTCTGATTTTTAGGAATGGATCACTCACCATAAGGACAGACAGAAAGAAAATATAATAAAGGGTCCTGCTCAGCCTAGCCTGGAGGATGCTTTGTGGCACCAAGTTTGAGTGGCCATAGGTAAGATATAATGCTAACAATTGAGAGACTTCTCAGTATCTTTAAAAGCACTAGTGTAAGTTATCTAACACATCACTGATGAGCCATGACTCATATTTAGATAAGCCCTGGGTTTGGATCTGGCTTAAGAGAACATCTCTTATTTGTTGTGTTTCAAGTATTTAATAAAATACTTCAATAAAAAATAGTTTGAGAATAACAAAGAGTATTCATCCTCAGTTGAAGTCTTGTGATTACTCATGTATAGTGGATTTAAGGGCACTTAAAATCTTTGTGCAATTTCAATGTTATTTAGGGGTCAAAGATAGGGAAAAGTATGTCAGAATTCACATGTAACTTGGGAATTATTTTCAAGAGACTAGGCAGGATGGCAGTGTTGAGTGTCCCTATACATGGTATAATTACTCAAGGCAGTTATCAATAAATCCACGCATATGAAGTATCTTTTGTGACATTATATGTAATTCAATATTGATACAGATGTATATTTACTTACGTTACCTCCCTACTATGGAGTTAAATATACTATACTCTTCCAAATCAGGAAAGCTCAAAGAAAGCAATTCTGTTGCATATTTATGAAGTTCTGTGGATTAAAACCAAAACTTAATGTTCCTGATTCTAGTGTATTATACCCCTCCCTGCAGCAATGAAGAAAGATATTAAATGTAAATGGAGGTGAAGGCAATAAATAAGTATTTGGTTAAGTGTTTTAACATTGTGTGCTTCATCCACCAGCAACAACCTCAAATTGGAGAATGTATATCAAAAGTTAGAACTTTTTTTTGAAGACCTTATAGCATCATAAAAATATTACATTGAAACGGACAGTCTCTAGTCCAGTCTACTGCTCAAAGTCAGACTGACTTCAAAGCTGTAGCAGGTTGCTCATGGCCTTGTGCAGTTCAGATCAAAAAGTCTGCAAGAGTGGAGAATCCACAGCCTCTTTGGACAATCTGTTCTAGGGCTTACCAACTACAGATTTCCACTGATTAACACAGAAGCTGTATATTCTTCATTTTTCTTTGAAATGAGTCAATTACCATCAAGAAAGTTGCAAAAGGATTGCTTCCAAACCTTTTTTCTTCTTAGTCAGTAAATGACCCAAGGAGCATTTGGGTCAGTAGTGCAGAGTGACCCATGATAAGTGTATTAACCCACAGGCTGTGAATTATTGCAGGCCACTTTGCAAAGAGGTCGCATCTGCTTTTTGAGCAGCACTTCTTTGTTTGCAATGCAGAAAATACCTGCAGTGGATGCAGGCTGATGGTTGGAACATACAACTGAAGGGAATAGTCTCTGAACTGTTAATACCTTTAAAAAATGTTTTATTTGACAAAGCTTTTTGTGGAGGTTTGCTGATTTAGTTGCTTAGCAAGAAAAGCCTAACGAGGAGAGCTTGTTTATGTGTTCAGAAACTACTTTTTCTTGGGAAAGTACTAATTCAACAGAACCACAGCATCTCGGGCAATACAATAGTTTTAGCAAGCTTTTGAAGTGCCAGGTAAGATTAGCTGGTCAAAACAGAGGACATCAGTGAGGAACCAGGACGTTCCTCGCTAGTGGTAGATACAGCTGCACAAGACACATGAGATGAATAACTCTCTGGAAGTGTTTGTCTTATCCATGAACTAGAGCAAGCCCAGATAACTTCTTAGATGAGATGCTGAACTGCAGGGCTGAAGTCAGAGGTGAAATTCTTCTCTTTGTAATACTTTAAAACAGGTACTTTCTGTTCCTTTAATATTTTGTGGATGTAAACTGCTTTGGAAACCTGTGTACCAGTTACAGGGGAAAGGAAAGAAACTGTGACGTAATAAGCTTGTTAAAAATCATTGTGTGATGTAGAGTTGCCCTCCCTAGAGAGAGCATGGCTGGACTTGGTTGCATGTTTATGCCATTCACCCGGCAAATTATCATTAAGGCTCTTTATGAGCAGTTTTGGTCTCTGTTATGTACCCAGGTGGAACCACTTGTGCTGTTTTGAGCAAGTCTTACTGTTGTTGTGCTTCTGTGTAAAGTTTAGCTCAGTCAGTGGTTAGAGGCACAGAGGCCTCTTTTTCCTCTAGTTAAATTTGCAAACTTTCTAGTGATATGAGTTTTTACATATGTATGTTCTCAAGAGAGGCAGTGGCCTTTCACATAGATGACTGAGCTGGATTCCCACCTAGTACTGTTTAAATGCAATCCACAGTGATGAGAGATTAAATATGATTTCTTAAAGATGAAGAATTGTATCATGTAACTGTGCTCTCATGAATAAAGCAACTTGGATGGTTGGACCTTTCTGTTCTGCTACCCCTGATGGTGTGAAAAAGCAGATTCTCAATGAAATGACATTTTTGTCTATGATTTGAGCTTTTCTTAGTGAAATGGATGCAGCACTGAAGACACACACAGTCTTATGAAAAGGAAACATTTTGCATTAGTATGGACTTTTAATGATTCTCTACAGCTACAGTAGAGCTGGGCATGTGGATGATACATATTTTCAGATCTTCACCCTTCCATCTCCTCAAGCCTCAGATGCTGTGAGAGTAGCTTCAAAGTGAAGAGGATTCAGAGCTAAAACACAGAATCAATATGAAAATATTTGTTTGTGGATGTGTACCCAAACATTTATTTTGTGGTTCAGTACAGGATTACAGCAGCTAATTCCAGGAGTTACATCTTTTATCTAACCCAGCCTGTTCTCTTGGGAGCATCCATCTTTCTCCAAACTTTTGCAGTGCCGTTATGTCCTTTTAGAAACCATTTGTTCATTAGTGCAGCAGTAATCATGGAAATAGGTCACAGCCTCTTTGGAGTTAAGCTGTTACGTCCCCGCAGAGAACGGCACTTAAATATCAATAGCGTAACCGGGAAAACTCGGCAGTTATTTCCCTGTTTTCTGCAATTCAATGAGGAGCTGTTCGATGCAGACCCCGTTGCACTCCAGATGAATAGCGGTGATTGTGAGAAAATGATCTCCTATTAATGCAAGATGTCACACTGAGAACAAAGACTAGTTCTTACCATGATGGGATGAGCTCACTCTAATCCCCAATTTGGGAGATTTTGATGCTTGTCCAGGTGCCAATTTTTCCATGTATGCCATACCAGAAAAAAACTTTTAAAAAATGTTGAACAGGGCAGTGTTAAACTGATACATGACTTCGGAATTTCAAGGTCATATTGGGTGAGATGTCGTATAATTACCCTTTTGCATGCTATTTCCCAGTGAACCACCTCCCTATCAACAATTTGAGCTTTCAGGGATGCTAAGAAAATAATTCATTTTATATTAATAAACCATCACAAGTAAAGAAGCACAGAGCTGTTTTTGAAATCCCCAGACCATTTCAATTTATGCTTGCATAAATGTCTAAAATATGTCAGTTTAGTTCAAACTAGTATTGCCTCTAGGTTTTCTGCACTGCAGAACTTTGCATCCCCATCCTGGGATTTTGGTGTGTGGTCAGCAAAATCCTGGGAAGACTCCCTGTGCCTTCCTGATTCTTCCGTTTGCAGTGCCCGCTCATCTTTCACAATGGGAAGGACTGGAACATAATGACTGCTCTGTTTGAGCTATTTATGAATGCTCTGATAGCTGGAGATTCGTATCGTTGGTTTGGTTAATTTACAGTACAATTTATTTTAAAAGAAAAAAGAAAAATATACTGTCATTGTAGCCTGGAGACTTGGAAACAGTGAGCTATCTGGTAGGATTTCAAAACCTGACAGTCCAGTAAGCATACTCTTTTTCTCTGGTTCAGTAGTATTTCATGTTGCCTTCCCTATTCCACTAAGATGCCCATTCTCTTAGTCCTTTATCTCTTTTGTCTTTTGTCCAAGATCCTTAAGACAGTATTTGGAAATTCAGGTGGCAAGATCTAATAAAAAAAGACGAGACGTGCTGCTCATAACTCTAATAACCTGTTACCCTTTTCCCTCATGATCTGATGTAGATAGCAGAGGAAGGTCCAGCGGGTGCTACCCCTGGTGTCCTGCACAAGATTTTTCTCTGTATCATGCAGAATCTTTTCTGTGTGGAAAGTCGGGAAAGTGCAGAAATGCTTTTTATGCTGTGTACCCCACCAGAATAAAATGTGAATGTTGCAAGAGCAATAGGATCAAAGGTCATTAAAAACCTAAAAGAAATAGCCTAAAATTATAACATTATTGGGAAGACTTTTTTAGGGAGGTGTGTGCAAAGTCTCAAGAGAGTAGAAAATTAACTCCCTGAAGAACAAAGAAATAAAATATTCAGAATAATGCTGGAATTGCCAGACTCGCAATCTTCAGGGAACAGACGTTTTTATTTTGTACGCTGCTTTGTGAGGACTAAAACCCTCGCAATTTCTGATTTCGGTCATGAGTTTATTTTAATGCGTCTACACTATGATGTAAATTAGAGCAGATCAATTAGTAAAGCAAGAGATCTAGGCTGACATGCTAGAAAAATGTAACCATTAAGATAAAACCAAAGTAGCATTCCTTATACCAAATAGAGGCCTGTAAAATTCTAGTCTATATTGGAAAAAAATCAAAGGCAGAGTAATTGGAGGTTCAGAAGCACTGTATTGGAAAGGTGGGCCACATTTTGCATGTGATGACTGATTCAGAAGAAGAGAAATCACAGCAGAGACATAAAAGAAATCTAGTACTTTCCACAATTTTAAAGGCAACTTTAAGTTACGATTTGCATTTGAGTCAGCAAAAGTGCATGGTTAATGAAATGCTATAATGAGTCTGGCTACATCACTAATTTCTGGAAAATGCTTTTGCTTACCCTGGAGACCGTTATTTATTTTTCCTACCTTTCATTAACTCTAGATGCAGAATCTTTATGGGTTATCATCAGGCTTTATGTCAGGGACTTTTCTGAAGATTTTATAATTATTACCTTTAATTAATACTGTTGGAAAGATTGTCAACATCCGTAGCTATCACCACAATAACCAGGAAACCATGAAATTGTGCAGTATTGCTGTTCTTTGCATCTCTTCCTGAGATGCATTCCTGTTCTTCTTGGGTGACACGGAACGAATTTGACACCCACTGTGGTACCTGCCCATATTTGCAATTTCTGGCATTGTCACAATACCCCTTCAACAGCCTTGTAAAATATGAGCAAAAATTGCAGCGCTCTTTTAGAGATCTCCCCCTTCCCTTCCCAGCAGGCTGCAAAGCTTCAGGTCATAACCGTGGCTTGTTGGCTGCCGGATCTCTTAGCAGCAGTAGGTCCTGGAGTGTTATCAACTAATGAAATCCTTCTGATTTCATACGATGCCTGGGACCTCTTCTGGTGCTCTCCTCCTTCAAATACTACCAATTCTCAAATTCAGAGCATGTCAAAAGCCTGACTGCAAGTAAAGAGGGCTCTTCTGAATAATAGTCATTTAAGCAATGCTGTGAACTCGTACTAATTACATTTCTATCATTCATCAACAGTGAGCTTTTTGCGTTAGTCCTAATGTGAAAGTGGTGTTATTTTAGCCCAGTGGTGTTATTTTAGTGCTCTTCTGTAGAAGGTACTCATTGACTGAAGTGCTTGAAATCAGCTCTTTTTATGTTGTTTTGCTGGAGCAGTTGCAGTCTAAGAAGAAATGGGAGACATGTGAACCACAGCAAGGAACCAGTGGCTACTTGCACTATGAAATTGAAGGCCAAGCCCAATTTCAGTGCAGAAGTAGGTAAGTTACTGTGCTGGATTCAGGGTTGATGGATGAAGTGGCATAAGCTACATGCAACTAAGTGGATGTAAGTGGATCTGACTACGTCTGAAGGAGGAGAAATGATATCCCAAAAAGGAGGTCCTAGTTACAGTAGTGTAAGTGATACTGGGACAGTTTTAAGCACAAACCATGGAGAATAATAGCTTAGACAACAATATGTACAAGTTATGTAGGGTTGCTGGGAGAGAGCTCCTTATTGCTGAAACCCTCTTTCCCATTTTTCTTTAATTTTGGAGAGCTGCATACATGGTGGATAGAAGATGCCAAGTTCTGTGTGTTCTCCATGCCTCATCAACCTTGTCTGATGGCCACCTTTCCTTTCCGTGCGTGCAGGACGTGGGCTTAACAAATGGGGAGGGCTGTGGCTCTGCTTTTGGGTGTTCCTGGGGCAGAAGAACCCACTGTGCTGCTTCTCTCATGTGTTTTCCTTCTATCTGATTATCTGTCAACTCGACCTGCTGAGCTTTGCCATTTCTGTTATGCACTGGTGTTGCAGAACATCTCAGCCACGGCAGTATGTAAGGTAGTAGGTAGTATCTATGATTTTTTTTTTAAAAATACAGGCAAGTGTTTTTACACATAAAATCTTACGTACTAAAGAGCCAGTGATGGAAAAGTTAACTTAGACTGTCATTTCATTCAATGAGAGCCCAATGAGCATGAAACTGCCAAGACTATGCTGTCAATACTTTTACATTGATTGTGTGACCTTAATAGAACTTTTCAAGGCTTTGTACACAAAAAGACCCTTTGAGATGCTGTTTTTCTACCTCGTGCAATCTTTTTTTTCTTGCTTTTCTCTACTTTCTTAATGCAATAATAGTGGTGTATGAGGATCGGTAAAGTAGTTCTCTTCTTTGTTTAAATATGCCAGGTCAGACCATCAGCATTGTTATTTCTGCCCGAGTGCCCTTTTGGTTCTAGTTTGTGCAGGATTATTTGAAACTCATGTGTACATTAGTTGTTGATACAACTAATTTTCTCCACTTCATTGCTTGACTAAGTTCTGCTGCCTCATGACACCAGCGCTTGATTAAAATTAGATTTGTTCGTACTGGGGCAAGGAGCAATGAAGAGGTGGTTCTGTCCCAGAGAAACACGTGCTTATGCATGGATCACTGATGCATTTCATCCATTTGGCAAGATGTGTTTTGGGTGAGTTTGGGGGATGGAGAGAGTGCTTCAACTGCTCTTCAGTTCTGACAGCAAAGACAACAATAACCTTGGCAACTAAGGATGCTGAAATACCACTTAATCCTTGCTCGTAAGTCAATAGGGTTTTGCCTAAGTAATAAATTATCAAACCTCTCAGCATGTGAATGGAGAAACTATGAAATAAATAGGGTGCTCCAGTTCAGATAAAGTATTCACACAGCAATTAACTGTGTGGCTGCACAATTAAAATAAATTTGCTCAGGAATTTTCCGGCAAGAGTTTCTTCTGTCAGAAAATGCTGATTCACAGAAAGAAAAACCGGGAGAAGATTCATTTCGAAGCCTCCCATTTCAAAACAAGTAGTTGTCCAAGTATCTTTCTTTGACGTTTTCTTGCCAAAAGCATTAAATGCTTAACAGAAATTTTTTTTACTGGGTAAAAGACTGTAAATCTAGCAATTGTGTATGATGGATTGTTTTGGAGCAAGCAACTACCTGAGAGAAAACCCCAGCTTTCTTGGTGTGTAGCTGTGTTCAGCTGGTGGGTCTGATTTGCCTCAGGGCTGCGTGAGTGCCAGGGTCAGGGGATGGAGGAGGATGAGAAGATGAGTGGAGTCACCCCTGTCGACTGCAGCCTCTGCTTGGGCTGGGTGGAGGAGACAGTGAAATCACACCTTGAGTGAAGGTCTTCCAAGGGTGATACAGAGCAAAACCTTATCTCTCTCCATTTATTAAAGGAAACCTTGGAAAATTAGGTTTAGGAGGCTAAAGTCAGCATTTCTGAAAATCCTCCCATGTTTGTTCCAGAGATTGTCGTCACTATGACTGAATTACTGTGAATGATCAATCTGGGTTTCAGGATTTGGTCTGGATTTTTTGTGTGTGGTTTTCTTTTTTTTTCTTGGTTGGTTGGTGTTTTGTTATTGTTGTTTGCGTGCGGTTCTTTTGTGGGTGGGTTTTTTGTTTGTTTTTCTTTTATTTTTATTTCAAATTATCTCTCTACAGCAGAAGCCCTTAAATCATCCTGGGTTTGCAACAGTTTCCTGCCCATTCTACATTTAAACCCCTAGGTAAATAGTAAAGAAATGCCTTTGATATTTCTAGCAGGGATTTTTTTGTTTATTATCTGGAGGGTCATCCAACATGGTCAAAAGGCAGTAAATGTTTCCCTGTAGCCCAAACCTTTTTAGAGGGTGTGGAGCGTAGATACCTGTAACAGGACCATGAGCATGCAGAGCCTTTCATTTGCTGCCAGAGCCTCCTGCTAGGGAAGGTTGTGGTTAAAGTCAACGTGCTGTGGAAGATGTTTTTACAGAACGGTGAAGACTCTCTTCAGTTTTTTCCTTCAACTACTCATTAGTCTAGGGGTGGCCAGCCAAATACATATCAGTTGGTTTGGGAGGGATGGGAAGAAATAGCAGTAGGGGCAGGGCTTGGGGTGAGGGCAGGAGGACAAGCCAACTTGAGTTAAGGTGGGGTGGGCAGGAGGTGAGCTGGGGTCGGCAGCCACCACCTTGGCTTGTAGTGGTGCTTGCCAAGCCTGGCCTGGGCGTAGCGCCTGGGGAGGTACAGGAGCAGCAACAGCCATGGGGAGCACAGCTTGCTGGGGACAATTTTTAATTCCCAGGTTTGGAGCTGCTTGTGATTTTTAGCAGCCAGTTGTGAACCAAGTGAACCAAGCCCTGGTTGTCGACTTGACGTATATGTGTGTGAGGCTGATGCAGACAGCTAGTTTTATGATACAAAATATATAATGTTGAAATAAATACAAGTGTGTTAAAAGACTTGAGAAAGCCATGTTTGTTTGTGTGGGTGGTTTTGTGTTTTTTGTTTGTTTTGTTGTTTTTTAAAGCTATGGGAATGAGGGACTTTCTTCTGCTTTGTTTTCTTTTCCTTCTTTTCCCATATTGTGACCTTAGTTCACCATTGTTTGTTTTGGTTTTAGGTTGCTTTCCTGCACAGTGTTTAGAAATGTTTTCAGGTCATCTATAGAGCCCTGTTCCTTTGGCATTTCCTGTGTGTATATATACACATATATAAAAGAAAAGTTACCATTACAGTTCCTGTCATGTCATCTTGAAAGGTATTTTCAAGGCTGGGGAACAAGACTTTAATCATTGTCACTGTTGTACACTCATCCTGCCTTGTGAAGCTAATCCATCTGCTGACTCCTGTTAGCACGTTGGTGTACATTCTCATTTTATTCCACTTTTTCTCTTTTTAGTATCTAATAGGAATGCAGCTCAGTCAAGCAGAGCATATTTAACCTTGCAATGCTTTGCTGTATTAGTTTGGCAAGCTCAGTGGGGATATGAGCAGTCCAATATTCATATGAAAGATTTGTCCCCTGCAGGAAAATCCTTAAAAACTTAGCCAAATGTTCTCAGAAGCCAGGGAAATAAAGCTGAGATTGTAGAGTGGCTAATTGGATCTTGTGCTATCCCTGTGGTTTTCCAACAACTGAAAAAAAGCATCAGAAGCATTTTTGTATGTTTTGTGTTTCCCTGTTGTCCCCCCTCAGATCCCTTTCTTGGCATGTTTTTCTTAAGAAACAGGATCCAGATGGTTTAGAAAAGTGTAATAGCTACTACCTAAGTCTGACTCTGTCTTTTCAATTTATTGTGCGTTGAGGGCCTGTCAAAAAAGGATTTATCACTTAAAAAGGCTATGCAAATAGAAATGAAGGCATCACTTCACTTTTGCAGATAATAAGTGTTAAAAATAATTTGTGGAGATCGTAAGGCAAAAGATTCTCAAAGATGATTTAGCGTTGTCATGACTGGGAAAAAAAAAAAAAGCTGGAGATGTTCATGGAAGTGGAAATCTTCAAAATCTGTTCGAACCTTTCCAGTTGTGCTATCTGTATCCTGCGTGCCCTCTGCTCTCACGTCCAAGATGAGTTATTGTTGGGGGGAGGGCTGGATGTGGTCCTTCCCGCCCTGCCCTGTGTCCAGGCAGCGGCTCCTGGCTCTGGGGCTGGTCTGGCCAGTGCCCAAAGTACTGGTGCCTGGAGGCTGCTGCCAGCCAAGGCTGCAGGAATGCTCCCCACTCCCGTGAAGGTTTTTGGGAGAAGGTTTAGTTTACTTTGGCCAAACCCCAGATTGACATGATTGCTCTGTGTGCTGTTACTTTGGCTTCTTACTAGTGTAGCTGTCAGCTTTGCAGCCGAGTCCTGCCCTCGCCATCCAAGGGGGTCCTTTCCTCCTGCCCACTGTGTGTTCAGTGCCCGTGTTACACTTGTGCTTGCATGGAAGGCTCAAAAATTGTGGCATTTTAGATCCCTGCTGAACCAAATTCTTTTCTGTTTAACCCTGACGTGAGCCTTAATGTTACTGTTTAACTTTGTGCAATTGGGACTTTGTTTAAACACAAATCTCTGAATCTTTCAGGCAGCCTCCATTGGTACCTCAAGCAAGATGCTGTAGCAAAAGGCCTCTAGGACTCTGTAGCACCCCTCATCCAGATGTGCCATTATATTGGATGTATTTGCACTAGCAGCAGGAAATGGAGGTGAAAAGAGAAACTTAGGGAAAGGCAACTAATAAGGCGGCAGAGGAGGGCAAGGCACACTTCTGGGGATGTCTTATTTAATAAAGGCAATTTTGTACTTACCCATGTTTAAGGCTGCCCTTAAGGCTGAATGAGATTTGGTGGGCTGCCACATAAGCAACAACGCTGGAGTGTGGTGGTTCGTGGCTGTTGTCCTTTGAATGTCCACACAGTGCTGGTTGTTTGGTTTTGGTTTTTTTTCCTCTTTTCCAACAGGCTTGGGCAGTGGAAAGGGATGCTGCACAACATGCTGAAGCACCCCTGATAAATCCCCCAGGGGAAGAAGGAAGCCCACTAGGCTTTGCTTAGATACGGGCCTTTGGCATTCAGCTATGTGCTTAAATAGCAGAACTTGTCCTCCTTTGCCTGGAGTGATACATCAGTTTGGTGTGTATGATTGCTGTGGCAGTTAGGTTTATTGCAGATTTTTAATCTTATGGTGCAGATCTACATTTTTCTCAAATTTTTTTTATGTGGAGTTTGCCTTTTTAAAATTTTTTCTGTCATCATAATCACCTCATTTTTTTTGCAGTATGTTAAGGTAAAGGATTTAGAATTTTCTCATTTTTAACGAAGATTTATTTTGTTCAATTTCCTGCAGAAAGATGCCTGTTTTTTTCACTAAATCAATGGCTAAAATGAAAACTGATGACTCCCGTAACGTATAAATCAAAATTAAAGTTTCCTTGATTGCTCGGACTTCCAATTAATAGAGCATTTTAAATGAGCATCGATGCCCATGAATAATAGACTAAAACATGCTAGAATTAGGAACATTTGTAGAATTTTAATGAGTTTTGAAGCAGCTTGTGGGTGTATGAAATTTCTGTCTAATTGCTTTCTTTAAATGAAAAGTGACGGGTAGGTATTGTGTCACGCAGCAGTGTCGCTCTGCTCCGAACTGTCCTTCAGTTGGCACCAGTTCCACATTAGGCAAAACCAACCATTCAGGATGCAGCATTATTTCCCTGCAGCTATTAGACAGGCTTGTTGCCTTCCCTCAGCCAAGTAGGATGCCATGTGGAATGGGAGCTGCAGCAACTCAGACTTGACTGCCGTGTATTCAGGTGTCAGAGTAATAAGATGATGATCAAGAAAGCTTCTGGGTGGTTTTCAGCCTGAGGGAACCCAGATCTATTTCATTGGAATGTCACTAGAGCTGGGCCACCCAGCAGCCTGCATGAGAGGCTCCTTCTGTAACTCAATGGTTAGGGTTCTTTGTTGGGATGGAGGAGCCAAGATCCATCTCTGTTCTTGGTTCTGTCATTTAGCAAACGTCTCCTGCTTTAACTTACACCTGTTACATGTTCATGCTGTGAAAATACTAATATACTAAACATACTAATATACTAAAATACTAATATAAAAGTTAACACTTTATAAACTACATGTTAAACTTGATTACCAAAATAATTTTTTCTACTAGGACGCAAGGAAAATAAAATATGATCTCATTCCACCTAAACGCTGAAGTGTCCTGTTTATTTGTGGTGAAACTGAAGAAAAGAGGAATTATTGAAACTGATACTATCTTTTCTGCTTTCTGAGTATAACGTCAGAATTTTGGAGATAATTCAGGAATCCACATATAGCTGAGCATCAATGAAATTCAGAAGGTTGTTTCACAGCTGAACTGGAAAACTTTGCAGGGACCATTGTGTCTTTTTGCTCCCAAAACAAAATGAAGACATTAGTGGCAAAGCAATGTTTTACGATATCCTCTTTCTATTTTGTTTTCATTGTTTAGTTCTGGAAGTCACCCAGTCTAAGGTAAGAAAACGTAAAATCTTTTTCTCCCGTTTTTTGGAACTATTTTTGCCATGTGTGAACTTTGCAGTTTGCACAGCCAGGTTCCTCTTGCACACCATGTAGTGCGCAAGGGTGAGCAGGTGACCCCGCATCTTGGAAGAAGTCACTGTGTTGTCCCTGGGTGGGCTTGCCCATGGTCTCTAGATGCAGTACCACCTCGCTCCGCCCTCCTGCCTTTCCTGTTGCATCCCCGAGTTTTAAAGCCATCACTTAGTCTCTCACTTAGGCAGATGGAGTTCACTAAACACAGCTACTCAAGGTTTTTCTTCAGGTTGATTTTGGTATGCACTTGTAGATGTTGCTCATGAAGGGGAGAAAATGAGAAATCTGGAAAGTGAGCATATGGAGCCAGCAAATGAAGATGGGAACAATGAACAAATGTTGCTTTGGGGAGGCATGATGTTAAGGATTTGGCTTTTCAGTTTTACAACGTAGGCTGTTTAAAGCTAATTTATACTCTTCGACCTAGTGATGTCTGTCTTCTCTCCATTTACTGGAAAGATGATCACAGTTTACGTAGACGTTTTCATGCAGTTACTGTGTTGGCAAAAAGGGGATAGTATATCTCCCCTTCAAAAATCCCTTGGCTAACAATCACTGTGCACATTTTCTGAAGGGTACGTGAAATGATTTCTCTGTTCTCTGTGTAATGGAGTATCTCACTTATGTGCAAGATTCCTGGAAACAATCACGAGGGCCTCAATACTCTTAATGATACAGCTATTGTAAAGTGATGGGCAAAGGAAAAAGAAAATAACTTTTTGTTTTGCTCTGATGTTCAGACCTTCTTTATACATTTTCCATTCCTCAAGTTTTCTCAGTATCAGTAATGTTAATGCTGTTCTCTATTAGTGTTTATGGAAGGTTGCTTGACTTCTCCTATTTCCACTGAATGAACAAATAGTCTCCCTTCCTTAATAAAGATGTTCTTTCTTCAACTATTGGTAGTACAGAAAGCTAACAACATACTTTCATAGGCAAATTCAGAGTGCATCGGCAATTATATTTGGGGAAAAAAAATTAAAGCAATAACTGATCAGATTGTGTTTTTGTTGGAAAAAAAGAAAAAAAAAAGGGGGGGGAGGACACGTCTAAACTAAAAAACACATCCCAAACAGTTCCACTTTGCTTTCAAGCATTTTACTGCACTACTGATAAAATTGTTCAAATTAGTGCCACTGAAATGTATGTTACAATGCTATTTCTCAGTAGTCTTTCAAGGTTGCTAAGAGCTTACATTGTCAAATACTTTTCAAATCCTGAAAAGACAACACAAGATTATGCAGGTTTTGAAAATAAAACAAATTTGTTTCCAGTAATGGCACTTAAAGCAACACACAGGTTTCCAGAATCTTTATTACCAAGTACTTTTATCAACATAGTGAAGAAGAATGCATAGGTGAAGGGTAGATTTACAAGTAGTTACCTGCCCTTATGTGTAGAGAATAATTGAGTCACACAGTGGTTAGATCTGTTACTGAGTGCCTCTTTGAGTTTCATTACCTTTGATAACATCTTAGCAAGCTTTCAATGAGTCACAACATATGGATCTGCAAATTGTAATTTAGAAGCAGATATCAATTTAAATCCCAAGAGTTTGATTCCAGCCACCACCCCTGCTGATAGCACTGAACACCCCCGCAAGCAGTGCTTCGGGGGGCTGGCTGTGAGCCTGTCAATCCAAAGCACTTCATGTGAGATGAAAGAAAAATCCTGTTTTAAACACTGTGACTTGAGTCTGTCCTCTGTTCCGCTTGAGGCCTTGGGAAACTTTCCATGTTAAAAGAGATTCAGTCACAGGTTGTTGAGGGTGTTGCACTTTTTATAGCTATCCACAAGTTGTATTGAAGTTTAGGGTTGGTTTTCATTAACCTTTACTCAATGCTGGATGGGTTCTACAAGTGAAAATATTAAATATAGTCCCAGAAAAATCTAATTTTCTCTAGTAAATTGCCTGGAGCTGCTGCAGGTACAGTTGATCGGCTTGGCACAAACTCCTCTTAGAAGGTTTGCACATGGGTATTGTGGCCAAGACTGATTTCCCCTGAAGGAGCCTCTCCTTACAAAAAATAAACAATTCAAATCTATTGGAAAAAAGCCCAGATTGTTTGTTCTTAGGCTAAAAATGTTGGTCTTCCATAAAAATACATAGACAATCTGCATATTCAACTAAGATTCACAATACAAGTGAGCAAATGCAAGTCCATATGTTTGTTGCAAACCCTCAAGGAATGACAAGAGGGCTCTTGGACTTGTTCTTCTGCTTGCAGCAATGGCTTTCCCAGGAGTCCAACTCCTTTATACAGGGATTTTATCTTCAATGGGTTTGCTGCCCTTGTGACAGTAGCAAGGCTCCTTCTCTCTGCCAGATAGCCCATGTCAAATACTGAGTGTTTTTAATTAACTTTAACATCTTTTTGGTCTTACTATCATTCTCTTCATTTCATTCTCAGGATACAAACTGGTCTTCTAGGATCTAAATGTTGGACAGGATTTTTGTGGACAGGCTTTAATAGATACTGAGGAAGACTCTCTCTCTTAACACTATCTAATGGGCATTGTTGCCAATTGTGAGGTTTTTGGAGATGCTTCAAATTCTGTGATGTTTGTCTTGTTCTTTGCATTTTGGTAGCTGTTCCTTCTTCTCTGCCCTCCAAAATAGGACCTGTGTTACTTCCAAAATTGTTTCCAGGTATCAGGAAATCAAACATCTCGTTATAAAGCTTATAACTATGTACCTGGGTGTATAACTGTACCAGAGAGAATGCCAAGCCATGCTGCCTTACAGACCTTTCCTATTTTTTAGTATCTGGTGTTTCATGGATCTTGAATCAAAAGCTAGAAAGGCTGTCATCGTCTGTAGTCAACTTTGGCCCAACCCAGTGGGATGCACTGGCTACTGTGAGCAGACCAGTATTTTACTAAAAGTAATAGCAGTGGCATCCATAAAGTTGTGAAACGGAGAACAGCTGCGCAGAAACCAGCATATACGATATGTCCATACCTGCCATGGACGTAATGGGCTGGGAATGGTTTGTGCTTGTTCCATCTGCTTCTTCAATAGTTCAGGCTTTGAAATAAAATGACACATCTTTAGTAGGCTGGGCACCAGATGACACTAAAAATTGCATCTACTGTCTGAATTAAGTTGATTTTATTTTTTCATTAGCCATTTATATGCAGTAAATAGATTAGCTTTTTTTTTTCATAATCCCAGAAAAATAGTTTATTATATTTTTTTATATAAATCATTTGCATGTCATGCTGTCCTAACACAACTGTATTCTCCATTATTGTTATTTAAAATTGATGCATCTGCATCATATAGCCGTCATTTAATGCCTGATGTACTCTCTGATTGCAAATCATTGCTGTGGCTTGTTTGCAAGGATTAGTTCTTAACTGCATTCTTAAATCAATTTTATAAATATATTGGAAATAAAAAGCAAATAATAAATCGTAGATAAATTGGTTCCCATATGACTCTAAGCATTTTGATGAAAATATTGCTTACTTTTGTTAGTCACTGGGAAAAATCTTAAGAGCTGACACCATCATTTATTATTTTTCTTGATTTTCCTCAAAACTGAGGCTAACTTTCCTTGGTCTTGATCTCATATATGCTTGCTTATATGAGAATAGTGCCAGTATTAGAAAACAGCTAAATTTAGATGCTTAAATCTTGATGTGACCGAGGCTGAAGCCTTCTTCTGCTGGTGGCTGAAGATTTGCTCTGAGGGCTCAGGAATGCCTAGTGTTCATTGATGATCAGATGTTGAGCTACAAGAAAGAGCTGCTGGAGCTGGACCTACTCAGCTGCAAAGCACTGGTGATATTGAGCTGTTAATGTAACACTCAAGCAAAAAGGCAGATCACCAAACATCAGAAAGTAATTCCAGCAAGAGAATTAACGTTGTCTTGCTGTACCTACTGCATATTTTACAGTATTTGTTAAATGATGTAAAATGTAGTACTGTATTAAGCTGTATAATTAATGAGAAAAGCAAGATGAAAAATATTAAATATATGTAATAAGGCTGAATTAATACTGCTAGTAGAACAGTTATTTAAAAGTTTACTGACACTGTGGACTTTTAATGAGATTATAGTAATACTTCCTTTTCTATTTAAACTCCTAATCAGTAAAAAAAACCCAAGTGTTCTAAATGCTGTGTTTGAGTAGAATATTGGAAAAAGAAAATGTACAACCTCTCTCCTTTCTAATTAACTTATATGTTTGTCCCTGATACAAGTTCTCAAACCATCATATAATGATTCGAGCATTTGAAGGATTTGAAATGCTTACTGTGACTTAGCTCTTTATCTCATGATGAATATTTAGGGCAGTATTTGGATCGTTTCAGATGGTCTGACTCTTTGAGCTACCACATGGAGCTGCTGGTCTTTAACAGTCATTTCTCTTTTTCCATGGTGGGTCCAGAGGTTGGATCCGTGACTCCGTGTTATAGAGCGGTGCTGGCAATGTTGGGTAGAGGCCACGCAAGACTCGGCATGCGGCGTTGGGGGGATATGTCTGGAGGCTTCCTATTTCTCATTCGGTCACACAAGCCTGTAGCGAGATTAACAGGTTTGGCTTTGAGGATAAAGCCTCGCCACACCAACCTTCAGAAGTCAGATGACTTAGTTTGAAAATATGGTTATAGTTTAACACGTATTAAAGGCTTGGAGAAAAAAAAAAACAAACACCACACCTCTTAACTGTACGGTTTCTCTCCCCAACCTTTCAAATAAAGAATACAATTTTGAGCAGAAACCAACTGTGGAAATTTTAAATCTGAAACAGATTTCTTTTAGGTATTACCAATACATGAGTAGGAGCACCTAATGGAAATTGCTTTGTAAATATCATGCCTACTGAAAGCAATAGTGAAAGTCTGACTTGCATTCTATTCCATTGCCTCTTTCAATTTCATCAGAACCAAAGATTAGTGATAAAACCTGCTGGAACAGAAGAATTCTGTTCTCATGGTACAGCAGAATAAATGATTTTTAATTTACACTTTTGTCTGGGTTGACAGAGATAGTGGGACTTGTTACCTGTTAAGTTAGGGATATTTGGATTCTTCAAAGTTTAAATTGGTAAACATTCAGAAATTGATTTACATAAAATGTGTATAAATGCAGTTTCTGTCACGTGCCTGGCAAAATCAGCCAAGCTACTGGAATGTTCAGGAAAGCCATGATGGAAATAGAGATTATCTGCTAAAACTGATGGATCGTGATGGAGAAAATCCAATGACAACTAGAAGTGTGCGCTTGACTATTTGCACACAAATTATTATTTTTGTCTATGAAACAGGTGAAGTAGCATAATGAAATAAAGAGTAGAAATCAAGGTTCTGAACCTGACAGACTTTCTCAAATGCTTATTTTTATACAGTGTGTATATTTATGTTACTGTCTTAAAGGAATAAAAAGAAGTCCGGTGAAAATCTTTCCATTTTCAAGAAAATCTCAAGTTTCCATGGTGAAGCACTCAATATCAGTCAACATCTACTATTAAGGTTGTGTAGAGTTGATATCCAAATCATAATGTTATTCCTTCCTAATCTTTGATTGTTGTTGTAATTTATCATCTTCGTAACAGCTTTTCCTGTAGACTGAGATAGAAATACACAAGCGTGTAAAAGACTTGAATAACATCTCTGCAACATATTCTATTAGTGAACCTGATGCAGAATTATTTTTCGGGTTAAGAGCTGTGCTAAAGCAAATGATGTCACTTGTCCTTGTCTTGAGATTGTCATTCTCACACTAAGCAGCAGAGCAGTTCCAGCCTTGGCCTCCTCCAGTCAACAGCTGGAGTTTTCACTCTCCTTTATTTTTCTCTCAGCCCTCTCATTCTCAGGGCATATATATTACCAAGTAATTTTTTTCATATATTGCATTTTAAGGCAGTACCAATTTTTCTTTGTGTAAAAGGGTATTCTCTGTAGGTGGCAAATACTGCACGGCCTTATTAACTCCTGACTCCCATGGATCAGGCACTTAAAATAACTTTTTTGAGACATTACATCTTCCTGAAGGCCACAAGTACAACTGTCTGAATTTTTTTGGTCCTGATTACTGTATCGAGACTCCTTACCTATTTATCAATTTTTTTGACTGATTAATTTCAGTGAAGCATCCATAAAATGCCAAGTGTGATGGAAGTTGGCAAAGACAACTGGTGCTGTGTCGGAGCCTGTGCTGAGTTGTTCAGCGTGAGGTGTCACAGAAATGGATTAATGCAGCTCATTTGTTGGGGGGGATCAGCCAAACAGGTGTCTGATGGATGGATGACTGCTCAGAAATCAAATTACTGATATATACAGGGCCTTGCTACTGTTCTTGCCACCTGTGTTGTCAACTGGAGGGAAAAATATTTCAGTGTAGTGCTTTGATGGAAAACCTACACAGGGATCACTGTTCAAATTGCTACCCAGGAGGGTAGCTAAAAGTCAGGACAAATCTTCATGAAAATAATACATTGGCATTAAAGCAAGAATTTTCATGTGATGTGAGGATACTTGAAGACATGTTTTCTGTAAGGTTTATAATACTCATTTGTTTGTTCATCTGCCTGCCTTCTCAGGTCACCTTCTCCCACTCCCCAGTCTTCCTTGAATTTAAAATTGGTGAAGCTGTGATTTACTTTTCCATGAAAATCATGGGTGCTACGTTTATGTCTGCACTGGAGTCTGCCATCAGACTCTTCATCTGTCTGCAGACTTCAGGGCTGCATTGGATCCCGGGATCTTCAGTACATCTGGCTCGTTTGACTAAATGGGAATTTGGGTGTTTTTAAAATGAAATTTCAGATTCTTTAAGCAAGGTTAAATAAAGTTTATTAGTAAACTAATTTTCTTAGGACAGGGAGAAATACTGGCTGGCAGCACAGCTCTTCTACACATCTTGCATTTTACATATCTTGCAAGACTCATATCGTTAACATTTGACTGACCAAGAGTTCAAACTTGCTTGGGGGTGAGAAGAAAGAAGCTGGCAGGTGGCGTTAGGGAGCCTCGTGGATGGGGGTACCTGCCCAGGGCATAGGACAGATTTTCATTGTGTTTTGTTAAAAGGATGCACAAGAGAGTCATGAGGCACTCGTTAGTTTGCTGTTAAACTAGATATTTTTTGTTTACTAAACTTTCACTAGTGGCATGTGCTTTCCATTTTTCTGTGCCATAAATTTCTGTCTGCTATGCAATACTATGTGTTCTGGTGCTTTAGACTAGTTTGTCCTGAGTTCCTAGAGCTCTCATGTTCAAATCTCAAGGTGACCCATTAGCAAGTGACCAGGTAGCCCAACTGAAGGCCTGACAATTGATTCTGATATTTTCGAAGGTACAAATAAAAAGCTTCTAAATTTTCTAAGTGTTCTGAGTGTTCTCAAGAGGTTTGTTTTGAGTCTGAGTTTGTCCTGTCTGACATTAACAAATTCACCACAGCATTGCCCTGTTGACCCAGACTTTGCGTGACTTTATTGAGCTGACTTTATTTTATATGAGAAGTGGCTCATGTTCTGTGTAGGTCAAAAGGGGATCTGGGTCCCTATCGCAAAGAGCAATGATACTGGGGAAGTTCAGTGCCTTCACTTCATTATGTCCTTGAAAGCTCCTGTATTTCCTGGCACAAAAATACCAAAATTGCAGTTTGACAGAGATGTTTATTCAACGCTTGGTTTCTATAGGCTACAGTAGACTCTGTCTGTCTGTCTTGTGTTTAAACGATGGCACTGTAAGAGATCAGCCAAAGTTCCTGAATGCTATTTTGTCTCTTTTCCTTTTTATTTTCTACATTCAGTGCTTTGGTTTTGGAGCTGTTGCTCTCTTTCTCAGCTCTGCAAAGCCCAGTTCTGCAGCCTTGTGCCCTGCAGGAGCCTGGGAGAAGCTGTGTGGTGGAGACCTCTGGAAGCAGGTCCAGAAGCCTCCTCACACACTGTGTCTGCAGAAGAGCCAGACTCTGCATTTGTTTGATGTTTTCTGCCTTCTCTCTCCCTTTTCTATCTCTCTGCTGGAAGGTGCTATTGAGCGCTGCTTTGCTGAAGATTTGAATATTGGCCATGAAGAGTTGCACTAAAGTAGGCGTGATAGTGTTTGTTGATCTGTAGCAATAAACTGTTTTCCCTGTAGTTTGTGATGTAGGTAGGTGATTGCTTTTTAAACAGAGTGTTCTTTACTAAACCCTTTACTGTTTGCACTGCCGTACGTGCAGGACAGGGTGCACACTGCTTGTTCCTGACGAGGATGCCGTAATTACAGATAGCAGAGGGTAAAAAGGGCTGTTTATCAGATAACCTGGCAGCCCTAAGACCTGCATTTTATTGGTGGGATTAAATATCAGGTACCAGGCTTTAGAAGTGACTCCTGCTATGGTTTGATGAATACTTGTACTTTCCCAGCACACAATAAAAGAGTGCCTGGAGTACACCAGGGCTTTAAAAACTAATACTAGAAACAGTCGTAGAATCATGAGACTTTTGTCATCTTTCCCATATAGCCCACATCACCTGAAGGCATTCCAACCTTAGAGCAGATTCTTAACGTTTGTAAGAAATTAGCTTGAGCTCTACAAAAATGAGCTGTTGTTCCCTGTGCAGAACATTTGCAGCAAAAACAAGTTATGAGAATAAATAGTTTCACATGTCTCTTGAACACAGTGACTTTGTAGTAATTTTCATACAAGCAGTGGCAAAGAAAGTTTTCAAAGTGCAGTCTTCCAAGATGTGAGCTTAAACCATAGAGGACAAATCCAAGGTGTAGGAGATTTTCATTCTTTTCCTCTCTCTCTTTTTTTTTTTTTTTTTAATATTCCAGATACTATTACTCAAATAAAGTGGAGCCATCAGGAAATTTGTTTCTCCCCTTCCAGTAGGAGAAGGGCTCTGGTGGTTGGTGTGTACTTTCACCCCAAAAATCCCTTTATTTCTTCCCTCCTGCCCCTTCTCATGTATTTCTTCAATGTAGAGAAATAATGATGTGCTTGCATAATTTCTGGTACTCAGATGAGAACATAAATCACAAGGTTCACTTTAGTTCCATGCTTGATGTTGTAAACTTTTATCAGTCTATAGTGCAGATACTGTAATTGCAAAGACTAAAGTACATCCATTTTCCAAGCACCTCCTTGGAAAAAAATGTGCATCCCGAACTTGTTTATACTGTATTTCTATTAGATTGATTGGAAGAGCCACAGGGATGGGGTATAATGCCCCAGTGACCTTTTCACTCTTCTCACTAGTACCTCTTTTGGAGAATTAATATCAGTGACTGGTCTTGTTCTGCTTTTAGCCTTGCTTTGCTGTGGATGTCTCATGAGGTTTTAGATCTTTTACAGATGGACACTACAGGAAGGAGGGTTTTCCAAGGTAGGCAGGCACCTAAACAGGCTTATAGGCATAACCTGTAACCGTGTTATTGATATGGATACCTTAAACTTGATGTGTAAATCGTAGGCTCAAATCAGCACAGCTGAGCAGTTTGTCACCAGGTTCTTCTCAGGTACACATAGCGCTGTTGCACCAGCTTACACTTGCAGCTTACTAATGATCTAGAGTGGTGGCTGAAAAATGTGTCTACGAGAGAGACCATGCTTTTCAGAATGACAGGCTGGTGAGGAAGATGTTTGGTACATTTTCCTAATGGTATAAATTATGTCACTTCATTACTTGGAATAAATAAAGCTGCGGCCAAATACATACTCTTAGGTACACAAAGATTCGGGTTTGGGGGTTTTATGTTTGTTTGGAAGGTTTTAAAAGAGTTTGAGCACCTTTATTTAAGATGCTATGAAGTAGCTAATTGTTTTGCAGACTATGACCTAATGAATTAGTACTCCTATTTTTTCCTGTGATTGTATAATTAATGAATGCATACTATTAGCAAGCTACAGAGTCCAGTTAACAAATGCATTTACACCTTACCATGTAAAGTTGCATTTGTTCATCATTTGGTTTTACTGAGCTGTTGCATAACTGGATGCACGCCTCACATTACTAAATTCAGCCAGACATTACACACATTTAATGAAGAGGAGTGTTAACAACCCTGCTGTGACACATTCCTCAGAAGGTCAGCACATCATCCTCTGGAGTCTTATAAAAGAACAAGTGAAGGAAAAATAAATTCAACCATCTTTAAAAGCTATGAATATAAAACAAATGAGAAGTTAACCATATTAATTTGTTCATTCTTCTTTACGTAGCCTGTATACCTTCCATCTATGAATGTGCTCTGAAAGAGTAATATTTGTCTGTTGGTTTAAATTCTTTGGGATTTTTTGAATAAAAGAAGGAATAACTTGATACATTTAAGAAGAGCTGCTCATTATATGATGTTATCACTTCAAGAAATATTTTTGCCATGCCTTTCTAATAATCTTTGGATGATTATCTAATATGTCAGTCTCTAATGGCTGCAGAAATACTGTGTGGCAGGTTTGTCAGGTGGCAGATGCCTTACAGTTGCTTTATGCATTGAGGCAGATTGTGGGCTCCTGTAATTCCGGACTGCTCCATTGAAACCATTGCTATCATATCACCTTTTGAGGTTTTTTTACATACCACGGTTCATGACAATTCTAATTGTTATTATCTAATGCTTTCAATTTTCAGATCTTATTTTAAGTTGCTTTTAACTATGAGGCTGTAGCTTTTGACCAGGTGAGCTGAAGTGTTCGCATTTGTCCACCTGCATCTGCAGGACCTAATTCTGAGGATAAGAGGGAGTCCTTGGGAGAGGAATACCCACTTGCTTTACTTCTATAAAAGCCATTCAGCTATAGATTCACCTTAGAATTCACCTTAGAATAAAGCTAGAAAAAAAAAAGTCTTACTTTAGAGTTATTAAAAGTTCTTGTAATTCTAGAGTCTGGACTAGAGACTTGAAATTTGGCAAGGCTATCACACACACACACGAATTTTTTCTAAAGTAATATGTTATGAATAATCTGGGCAGGAACAACCCCAGGTTCCAGTACAGGTTGGGGAATGACCTATTAGAGAGCAGTGTAGGGGAAAGGGACCTGGGGGTCCTGGTGGACAGCAGGATGACCATGAGCCAGCACTGTGCCCTTGTGGCCAAGAAGGCCAATGGCATCCTGGGGTGTATTAGAAGGGGGGTGGTTAGTAGGTCGAGAGAGGTTCTCCTTCCCCTCTACTCTGCCCTGGTGAGACCTCATCTGGAATATTGTGTCCAGTTCTGGGCCCCTCAGTTCAAGAAGGACAGGGAACTGCTGGAGAGAGTCCAGCGCAGGGCAACGAAGATGATGAAGGGAGTGGAGCATCTCCCTTATGAGGAAAGGCTGAGGGAGCTGGGTCTCTTTAGCTTGGAGGAGACTGAGGGGTGACCTCATTAATGTTTATAAATATATAAAGGGTGGGTGTCACGAGGATGGAGCCAGGCTCTTCTCAGTGACAACCAACGGTAAGACAAGGGGTAATGGGTTCAAGCTGGAACACAAGAGGTTCCACTTAAATTTGAGAAGAAACTTCTTCTCAGTGAGGGTGACGGAACACTGGAACAGGCTGCCCAGGGAGGTTGTGGAGTCTCCTTCTCTGGAGACATTCAAAACCCACCTGGACACCTTCCTGTGTAACCTCACCCAGGTGTTCCTGCCCTGGCAGGGGGATTGGACTAGATGATCTTTCGAGGTCCCTTCCAATCCCTAACATTCTGTGATTCTGTGATTCTGTGATTTACCTTTTTTGAGTTAGCTTACCCAACTGAAAAAAAATATTTCAGGTCAGCTACAGAATACTATTTTAATTCCTCATGAAACTGGAAAAGAAAATGGCTTTGGATAAAGGTAATTTTTTAAATGTTGAAAAGAATAGTAAGGTTGAATTGTGGTGGTGTGTTTGTTTTTACAGATGCCTTTAACTTTCTTGACAAGCCCTTATAAACTTAGCAAGCATTTGTTGCTCAGACACTTTTGCCCGGTTGCCTTTTGCAGGTAGTGCTGAGCAGACACCATGGTGTGGTGTCTGGCAGGCTCATTTATGGGAAACAGGCAGACTCTTTCTGTGGATCTCCAAGTCAGCAACACACAAGGCTTATTTTCAGAAGCTTCTAAAAAGGACAAGCGATATAGGACTTCTCCTCCTACGTTTTTTAGAAGATGCTGATGTTTCCATGGTCCAGGTGACAGCGCCGCTGTCTAAGAACTCCTGCATTGTTATGTGTGGCTCTTACTCCTGGCTCAGTTTTAGAGGAAAGTGCGCTACGGAACACGACAGCAAAAACGTCTTTACCGCTCCAGACCACGCAGAGCAGCATCCCAAATTGGTAGCCCAGCTAACGCCTTTGGGCTCAGGTGCAGCCCAAGGCAGAGTTGTGCTGTGCTGCCAAGGCTCCAGCCTCTGTTTTGAGTGCTCTGTTGGGTCCAGCCTCGGTTCCTCTGTGCTATGTTTCTGCACTGCAGCAATAGCTCTTGATATGCTGTTTGCTGCGGACATGTGGAGCAGTGGCAGCCTCACCTCTGCACTGGATTTGGCAAAATATACCTTGGGAGTATTCCTGTTGACTAGTAAAGTTGTGTCATTTCTGGTTAAAACAACATGTGTTGGAGCGCTGGCAAAGAGCACACTGGTGTTTGTATTCCTTATAGGCGCTGAAGGTGATCCAGGGTATTGCAAACCAGTAATGCCCTATCTCGGTACCTGGCAGACTGACTAAACCGAAAAAAGAAAAAAAAATACTGCTATCAAGCATCTGGAAAATCATGATAATATGAGGTCAAAATAGCATGACTTGTGCAAAGGCAGCCTGTGCTTCACTAGTTAATCTTCTTGAATTGTTTTAATAAAGGAATAGAGGAGCAAATAAAGGGATATGGTTGGTACAGTTTATGAAAATAAGGGAAGGTCAATGAGGCATAGAGCTATTGTAGTAGAGAGCAGAACAAAAAGGAGTGAAGGCAATTATACCAGCAGTGATAAGGCTGTAATGTCTTTGATGCAGAACAGTGACTGTCTTGCCTGAAATCTGATTAAGACTTTCAGGTTCTTCCTTATCCATAGAAATTACTGCAATTATTAATAGTGGTTGTAGTGTAAAAAACCCTCTGAAAATCATAAGAGGAAGGCTATTTAAAGAAAAATTCTGAACAATTTTGAATAAAAGTATACAGACATTCAGAGTGAAATTTGCTTTGGTATTTTAAAAAAATTTCATGGAAGTGTTTTCCATTCTATGATTTGCTTTGATAATATATACCCCTGAAAGAATAAAAAAATACAGAACACATGAAGGATGTTTGTATTTGAGATCAATTTTGAACATGTGAAGTTGTCTAGCAGTGGGATTTAGGTGCTCTTGGCCTGGTTGTTATAAGGAATTCGTATGGTTACCTGTTGTCCTTTCTCTTTTAATCCTGAAGGATGATGTAGCAGAGACTTACTGTACTCTCTGAAAAGTGAAATTTTCACTTAAAAGCCTTTGAAAAGTTACAGAGCTGACATTCGTTGTTTGGTTTCTCTTCACCTGGTTAATTCATTTAGCTGGATCTCAGCTGCTCTGGGCTTTCGCTAATGAGAAGCATGAAACCAAAGGAGGCCACTGCTGCCAGTGTCAGGGCTGGGGGTGTTCAGGGTGGTCACCCCCATGGTGGCTGCTTCTCAGGTGGAGAGGTGCTCAGCCCAGAAGGGCTATGAGATGTAAACCCATGCAATGACAAACTATTATACTTTGCCCATTTTTTTCTTTGTGATAGCCCAAATCCAATTTAGAGTCAGGCGAACCTTCTAGAAGGATTAAAATGTACCATGTTTCTCAGCTGTTTGCTTCAGCAGCTAGATTTTGCACCTTCTTTCCAGTATCAACTTATCTAGCTTTTATTTGCACTTTCTCAACTTAATTGAAGACAAATTTTGCCAGGAAATAGTCTATTTATAAAGGTATCTGTAATCAGGTTTTTTTGGACTAAACTAATTACACTTTCACAATGAGGTATTTTCCAAGATCTGTAGCCTTTTTACTGGCTTTTTTTCTTATATATAGCCTTTTCCGTGTTTTCTGTGTCTTTGGAGAAGATACATAGCAGAAGAATGCACAGCATTCCAGCACTGGTCACAGCAGTGTGTCTCAATAGACAAAAAAAAATCACCTTTTCCCTCTTGTGCTTAGCCCTGGTTCTAGCTTTTCCTGGTGTGGTGGTGGTGTTTGTGGTTTTTTTAAAAATCATATTTATTTATTTATAATAGCATGTAAGTAACTTGGGTACCTGCTATTTCTGCGTTTATACCTGCCAACCACTTTTTTCGTCCCAGAGGATCCATTAATTAAAAGCTTACGATTACATGGTTGTAATTCCGTATTATATTTAGAAAGGAAATTATTATTACTCTAAGTACATATGTGCAAGAGCACTGGATTACGAAATATCTTATTAAATGGGATATACCTTTACAAAGGTTACTAATTTAGCTTTTTACATGCTAAATGTTATTTTAACGTAGCAAAAATTCTTAGACCAAAAAGGCTTTGCCACAGCTCTAAAGCTGCCACCTAAGCACTGTTAGATTTATATATGCCATGAGGCCTTATGCAGATCCCCTGCATGAAGGAAGTTAAGGTTCGATGGATGTATCATATTCTTTCTACAGCTCAGCTAAATTGCTAATCACTAAGCTAAACTGAAATGCAAAGTCACGTTTGTTGTAAAGTTGGTTGTAAAATGAGAGGAAAGATTGTCCAATGGAACTTTGCCTCTACGTAGTGTACCTATCATCTATTTAAAGGAAGATATGTTGTTCGTACTGTTATTGTTGGAGATCTAAAATTTTTGTACACCCACAGAAAAAGATCTTCAAATACTCAGGGGTTCCCCTTCCCCTCATCCTTGCTGTCAACTTGAGTATTTGTCAAATACTTTGCATTTGGTAAATCTCCTTGCAATTTACTGGTTTGAGTTACATCGTAGTACTGAGCCAATTTCCCCCTCTGCCCAGTAACTTCAGCTGCAGCACTATGATGCAGATAATGTTGCAGCATTGCCACTGCACAAAGGCAGCCTAGTACCCTGTTCAATCCCTTCAGGATGAAACGGATACACCGTAGCTCCCTGGGACAGATCGATGGAGTTGATTCATCTGCAGCCAAGACTCGTTTCCCCTCTTTCTTACTTGCTAGAACTGGCAGCTGTTGAAATGAAGTTTTGGTGTTTACTCAGCAATGGTGTGGCACAAATGTGAGATGCAGGTGTGTTATGTTCTCTTTTCCCTTTTGGTTTGCCTGGCTGTCACCCTTTGAGAATTTGTGTGCATAACATGATGATGGAGGGTGTTGGTCTCTTCTCCCAAGCAGCAAGGAACAGGACCAGAGGAAATGGCCTCAAGTTGTGCCAGGGGAGGTTTATATTGGATATTAGGAAAAATTTCTTCACATAAAGGGTTGCCAGGCATTGTAACAGGCTGCCCAGGGAAGTGGTTGAGGCACCATCCATGGAGGTGTTTAAAAGATGCGTAGATGTGGTGCTTAGGGACACAGTGTAGAGGTGGACTTGGTAGTGCTTGGTTAACAGTTGGACTTGATGATCTTAAAGGTATTTTCCAACTAAAGTGATTCTATGATTCTATGGAGGATTACTCCCTGGTGAACAAAGCCCCTCCTGTTCAGATTTTATCATAAAGAAGATCTTAAAATGTGACAAATTCACTTTGACGTCTCGTTGTCTGGGATTGTTATACCTTCAGAAGCACAATCTTGCTGAACAAGCATAGACATCTTTCTATTGCTGCTACAGTCAAGTGTTACAATATAAATTTTACAAATCCGAAAATGAACTTAATAAAATACTTTCAGTTAAAACTTCATTTCTGATATAAGCCCACTGTGTTCTGGCTGAGGACCATATCTGATCACAGCAATACTTGGTTCATTATTCTCTAATCTGCAGCTTGTAAACTGGTTGGCTTCCTGTGACAGTGATGTAGACCAGACATGGTGCGTAACTGAAGTTAACATTTATTTTGAGCTTAGTGATTTAAGTACAGTTAATCTCTTTATTAATGCTTATTAGTAGTCTGCATGATCATGTTTTCATTTCTAGTTGACAGAGAAAGAACATTTGCTTAATTACATGGTGAAAGCAAGAATGTGTCTTTTTACCCTAATTACAGTTATTTGCAACAATGAGTATTGTTTTTGTAATTCATAACAACAAGAAATGATGGAGATGAAAGCTGTATAAAGCATTATAAACAATTAGCATATATCTCAATATTACCTTAAAACACGGAATTCTATTCTTCAACTTCATGGGATAATATCACTGAAAAACAAGCCAAGTTGCCTTACTCTGCTCTGGACAATATCCCTGTACGTGAACGAAATAGCACCAGTTCTTCGTCTTTACTCAGTCCTCAACTGATCACGAGGACTTTGGGATTTCTCCTTGGCCGTTTCCATGCAGACTGTACGTTCAAAATCTGCCTGGCACGACTGTTTCTGTTTGAAGTTAAGAAGTGGTGTAGGGCATTCTGGCAAAGCTGCTGACTCGCTTAAGAAATGCTGTCAGTCTTGCCTTTCTTTTTGAAGAGACAAAATGGTACTTATAAAACTGGGAGCAAAACCAATATACATGTTACTGAATGTTAAATTTTCTGTCTGAAGATTTATTAAGTGCTGAGAAGTGGTTTGCTTTGGTTTGGAATATTAAAGGGATAATTGTATTTCCAGAGTTGTCTGCATTTGAGCTACAAATCACCGAGTGTTTTAATTCAGGCCAGGTAATTGTGCTGCTTTGACTGATTGCATATTTAAGGCAAAAGAGCACTTTTTAATCCAGGCTGAACATTTTAGCCATTTTGCTCTTGATTAAAAGTGCCTTGTGGTGACATATTGTCAGAAAGAGTTTTTTTCACCATCTTGGCTAGTAAGAAATCACAAAATAATAACGCTGCAGTGTTTTGCCTGCTTCTCTCTGTGGGAAATGTATTCTGAAAATTGCATGCTCTCTTAAAATGGCCCAAAGGGAAAGCTAGAGATGTGCATATGTATGTTCCCATTTGGAGGAATATGTTTCCACATTCTTTGAATGAAAATGTCGCTGCCAGCCCATCACTTGCGGGCTGTGGCACAGTCCCGCTACCACACAGTGACTGGTGAGAGTCTGGGGCTGTGCCAGTGGCAGGTGTTGCTACCCCCAGATTCACTAAGTCTTGCTTTTGACACAAGTTTTCTCCTTCATGAAGCAATTAATTCTCCTTTTCTCTCCTGCATTAACCTGGATGCGTGCGCTCTCTTCCTTTGCTGCTGTGTAATGTGTCACTGTAATTAGACTTTGGCTTTGGCTGGGGAAGTTGCGTCATTAGGAGAAAGGAGCGGGAGGTTTCTAAGTTCCTTTCTTAAACTGATGGACTTAGAACATCACAAATCCTGCTGTTAGGATGGGTAGGCCTGTGTGCCAATCTCATCATTTGCAGAGCTTGAGGCCTTGGGTGTTTCACCTCATGGACAGCTGTTTAACAGATGTGACGCTACAGTGGGTGTCTGAGGTTATAGTGCAGGTGAGAGTTATTGCAGCAGATACAGGATAGACCGAGTGAAAAAAGGAACTGCAAGACCAGCTGAAGCCAGGCTAAGAAGCGGGGAGGAGGACTGAATAAACAACTACTACATAAAAAAAACCTCATTTGGGTAAAGGAAGAGGTGTGAAGAAATGCTGATGTTAAAACTAAGTAATTAGTGCAGGCAGTCTCAGGGGGACGCTGATGACCCCAGTGAAGACAGAGGGACTGAACCTCTCCCACGTGAATTATACGTTGTGCTGCTGTAAGACGTGTAGCCAATGTGCCAGGCTGCAAGGGGAAGGACTTTTCTTTCACAGGCTGTTGACAGGGATGGAAATTGAGTGATAAATTTCAGTGGCCAGTCATTTGTGGTTCTGGAATTTCACTTTTTGACCAGTGATCTGCTCAGGACTCCTATTCCTGACTTCTTCAACAGAGTCGTAATCTAGAAAGGTTTTCATACAAGTATAAATACAGAGTGGTGGTGCTTTAACTGCACTGCTGTAGTTCAAATGACAGGCCCATTAGAAGAGCTGAAAACAGCCGAAGGGCGAAGCTGGCCAGTGATACAGAGGTTGGCCTTCAGGCTTTGAATATGGTGTTGATCAGCAGAACGTTAACAGTTTGTGTGGGAGAAGGTGCAAGAAGAATAGGGCCCAAGATCTCATGAGTTGCAGTCTGAAGTCTGACAGCCTTTCTATCAATAGCTAAGGAGAAACGATTGCACGTCTATGCTTCAGTTTCTCCAGGCGTAGAGTGGAGATGTGAAAAATATTTTGTGTGATGAGTGTGTAAGAAGTCTTCCCATGGAGAGGAGCTCCCATGCCAGTGTTTGTTCTTGGCATGGACCTTTTGGAATTTTGAGATGGTGACAGCAGATGTTCAACTGGATACTTCTCTGGCATGTGGAGATAAGTGGTAGACTTTTAATAAGTATGATAAATATTGTTTTGGTCATAAACATGCTCCTCTTTGTGGTGGACTACGGTGGGTCTGTGGATTCCCTGATACGTCTTGTGCTGTGAGCCTTATCAACCAAAAGTTGAGGGTGTTCAGAAGAGATAAAATAGCAGTTCCTGTCATTATTCAAAAAGTTGGATATCTCATGTCTTCCCATTGCTGGAGTTCATTTTATTTCATACACATGGATTTAGCAATAATGTGGTAATTGCATTTTCTGGTGATTAACATTGCCCCGGTGTAAAATGTAACAGCCACAGCCTCTAAGAGCACTGTCTTCCAAAGTCATCCTATCACATGGCCCATTGGCAGAGGCAAATGAAGTTAAGTAATTTAATTAGCTACGATTAGCATTATAAAGCTTTCTGCCCAGAAACCAATAAAGAGGTTCACAATTCATCCTGTATTATTTTACATAAGGCTTTAACAATATTAGGTAAAGGCAGTCTAGTTCAAGGAGGTTCAATCTGTCCTTCTCTGAATTCCTGGTTTAAACCAGAAATGAGCAAAGGTGGTTGTTCTTAGGCAGCTGCTAAACAACTGGTGATGACTGAGTAGGTGGCAGCAGCCCAGTTGCTCCAGGACAGCCTATGTAAATGACAAAAAGCATCATCACGGCCGCTGCTGAGCTGCCACCTGGGTTGGCGGGAGCCGCATTCGCCCTGGCCTGTGCGATGCCTCTGGCTGGCGCTGAATGGTGCTGGAAGAAGGTGTGGGAAAGGCGGCTTGCCTGCTCCCCTCGTCTGCACTTCAGTCAAACACAAGTCTGGTTCTCAGAATTGCAGATTTGGCTTCTTACAGAACCGCTTAATTTGCTTAGGAAAGCAAACACCCCCCTCCTTCCCACCTCCCCATCGCACCTTTAAAGGACGTGCCAGCTGGGCACGCAGCAAAAGCCATTTACAGTTGGAATAAAGCAGGACCTGGGGTGGTGGTGCCAGGCCCAACTCCCTTTGAAACCCCGGCAAAGGCTGCCGCAGCATGGGTGCCTGTCTGTACGCTTTTGTGCGTTAACACTCGTGCCAACTGGGCGAGTGCAGGCAAAGGCAGAGTCTGGCTTAATGGCACACAAAGCAAATGTCGGATAAATAGGTTTTCTTTATCTTCATAAGTGATGTGATGTTGGCTACAGTACAGCCGTGCTGGATTGCGGGGCAGCGGTTTCCAGCCCTGCTCTCTGCCATCCGTCTCTGCCACCCCGCCAGGTGCTGAGACATCGCTGCCCACCCGGGTGTCCCCCTCTCCCTGGGGGCAGGTTGGCCGTGTCACCTGCACACCCTGTCAGAAATGCTCCAGGCTCGCTCAGCAAAATTGCCTCCTGAAAGCCTATTTTCACAATTTTCAACTAGGCCTATTACCTGACCCAAATGGCACATTGATTCTTTCAGGTTTAAATGCACCAGCAACCAGAAGAAAAAACAAGGTCAAACCGTACTTTAATGGTGTTGGGATTTGTCAGCCAAAGAAAATACCATGAGCAGAGTTGCCATTTAAGGTATTAATGGACTTTCTAAAAACATTAGTGGAAAATTCTGTATTCTTTATAACACAGTTTTTAATTCTTGCAGCCCTTCAGAAAGCAGGGAAATAAAGCAAGGTGCTTCTGCTTCTTACTTGTTGCTGAGAGAGAGAGAGAGAGAGAGGTTTCCAGTTCTCTTGACCACCTCTGGCTTTTATTCCCCTCCTGCCCAGTACAGAGGGACAGTGCTTGCCTTGCACAGCACAGGTGGAGACTCAGCATATGGATCATGCCAGCGAGAATTAGGAGGAGGAGTGAAGCGTGAAGACATGTTACCTCTGACACCTCGGTAGGAGCTGCTGTTTGGAGTTGTTTCTCTCTCTGCCCTGATGGATTGGCAGCAATGCATGGTATAAAGCCTTTCTCATAATTTCCCTTGCCTGGAGGAGAGGGCTTTTTCCCCCTTTAACCGCCCCACTACCTTCTTGTAATTCCACATACCTGCATGAAAACACCTTTTTGGTAGCTCAGGGACATTATTTTTATATGGTATGTAAGTATCTTTAATAGCCGACATGCAAAATGTGCCATTTGTCTTTGTAATAATGCTTTCCTTCTTAATCATGTTCGTTCTTTGCTATTTTTCTGCCAGCCCTTGGCAATGTTTCATTTTAGCTCAAAGTAAAAGAACAGCCTCTTAAAATAGACTGTAATCCTCAGCTATCGTTTGATCAGTTTTAATTTAATTTCGCTGCAATGAAAATATAATGGGAGTCTGAACTCCGGAATGTGCAATTCAAGGAAAGTCACTATCAATGTTACCAAATCTGTGACTAACCTTTCAAAATAGGAATAGGGGTCTAAGCCCAGTGGCTCTTTACAGTGTGGTCTGCGGCTCTACAGTTACTTGCTCAAGTGTGAGGCATAAAATAAATCTCTAAATTTTGAATAGATGGCTTTGGGGATGCTTATATGAAACGTCTTGGGTCTGCCTCTCTGTTGGGCTGATTGCCTTTCATTTTCACTTAACAGCAGTGCTCTTTGTTTTCTGGAGTCTGTTTCTCAGCAGGCTTGAGGATGTCTTCAAAAAGTTAGCGCTTGTCCAGTGTGCTGTGGGTACGGGTGTAGCTCAGAGATCTCTGACTATCAAGATTCCATTGCTCTTTTCTTTTTTAGCTCTGTATAGGAGAGAAAAAAATATGCCTCATTCTCCCCCAGACTGCAGATATTCTACCTTGTCTATGTCCTCTGATTTTCAGTAGCATAGTACTGTTGTGACTGCTCTGTCTCTGATCTGTTTGTCCTCTGTCCAGCTTCAGCCTGTGACTCTGTCAGGATGCAAACACGATTTCTCACTCCTCACAGGAATTATTTTTGGAACTTTTAAAATACTCCGTCTGTAACACAGTGTTCCTGTGCAGCTGCAGCGAGCTGCCTGCATGGGGAGGATGCCTTGGAGGAGGGAAGGCAGGCTACAACCTCCCCAACAAAGCTGGTACAATGCTGCCTTTGTATCTGGCCCCTATTCATGCATGACTGCGGCATAAGAAAAGAGCGGCCTCAAAGTAGTCCTGCTCTTGGGACTGGTCCAAGACCTGCCTGGAGGTGAGCAGGGAGTGCCGAGGGGCAGGATTCTTCACCAGTAACCTGTACTCTGCCCCCATTTTACAAGCAGTTGAAAGCTTTTGCTGAAAGATGCAGAAGTTAATGTTTGGAGCTGATGATGCTTATTAGTTAAGCTTGATAGGAGCCCCTGAGTAAGATGAATGGTGGCAGGGCACATGCTATTTCCATCTTTCTTTGTTTTCTTTGTTTGCATTTTGTATAGCTTCAGCCAGAGAAGCAAAGATTAGGTCAGAACCCCAGGAAAACTATTTGTTCTTGTGAACCCACCAGCGGTCAGTATGTCAGCCTGGGAAAGCATCCTTGTTTGCACTGGCTCCAAAGCCCTACCAGGCTTGGAAATTCTGGAGTCACTTCTGCTGCCTGTGATCTGCATAACAGTGGATGTATCTTGGGGGTCACTGGGCTTGACCTCGAAACACCCCTTCATCTTTTTAAGCTGGCCACAGCAGCAGGCCAGGTTCAAGGACTGCTTGTGCTGTTTCTTCACCTCTTAATATACTGAGTTTCTTTGTTGAGCAGCCAATTGCTTTGATACCACAAATAGAAATTAATCAGCTCTGTGCAAAAGGCAGATACAAGAATAGTATCAATCCATTTGAGTGGTATCTTTTGGTTCTCATATGATGTTCTTTTGGGTTATATATATACGTATATGTACACATATGCAGGACTTGCAAGACACTGTGCTTCTGAGCAAGATCGTTGTTTCTGAGATGTAACTTAAGAGGTTGAGGTGAAAGAGAATGGACATCAGCTTTCAAAACAAAGGCCAGAAGTGATACATGCAGTTGGTGAGACAGCAGTGAGTGAAAACCAGTGTGAAAAGGGTAGATTGCAGAAAAAAAGTTGCAGACATTGACAGTCTCCTAGAAGGAGCTCTGGTACTGCACAAGCCGTTGCAGTGTATGGATCCAATCGACATTTCTCTCAGGAGTGGGGCACCTGCATGTCTTTTGACAGTTCCCAGATCAGAGAGGCTGATAGATGGGTCTTAGGGTCCTGTCTGTAAAACTGCAATAATTCAGGAAGTGCAAGGAGAAGCAGGGTGTGTGCAACCAACCTACATTAATGCTTTAATTTTCATTAATTTGTAGAAGGATCTGGGAGTAAAATTTACTGTGAGATGAGATTGCTTTCATGAATTATGCTTGACTCCAGCCAAACACTACACATGACAAAAAGATGCTTATCAGCCTCTTAGAATTGTAATAACACTGGATCGTACAGTTAAAGGTTATAGTTCCAATTGTACTCCCTCCGTTTAGGAAAACTGCGTAAGTATTCACTGCTTAACTTTAGGTTTGCACTTATTCTGTTCATTTCAGAGGGATTTAAGCCCATGGTGGAATAATTTCCTGAACTAATACTCTCCAGATGCACAAAGGAGCAGAATCAAAATTTTAAGATGAGCCATTCTTCACTATATGTTCACTAGCGCTGGTTGATTCTTAATAAGTATTTTTAACATGAGATCATTAATACTATTTCTAAGGTTAGTTTATTGTTTGTACATGCACTGTGCATAGTCTACAAACCTGCCTGTACTTGCAAAATCACAAAGAAGTTCTCTCTCATCTACTGACCTGATCAATTTGTGAAGTGTCCACTAGCAGCTATTAAAACATCTCCATTGCTCAAGCATCAGTGAAGGACATTTGCCTCTCAAAATTCGAAGTACACATAGAATTTATATTTATTTGCCACCAGTGTAGAGTTGGCCTAGCAGGTATGGGGGAAGGCTGATGTTATCAGCTACAAGTTTTTCCATTTTAAAGGGGAGTGTAAGTGTAAGTGTAAGCTGGAGTCCACCTCTGTTCCATACTGGCTGGAGGCTCCATCTATGCGTCAATTTGAATCGCTAATGCATAGCAATTAGATTTAATGAACAGAAGCTGCTGATAGCTTAGACATCCTAACAGCCCTTCTGTTTAATTTTTTTTTTTTTTTTAGGGAAATGGATTGTGCCACCTTTTGGTATGTTTTGGTTGGAGCTGTGTTTTTGTTTTCATGAACTGCTTTTTTTTTTAAATGGGTTTAGTTCTTTTGAACCAAAAGGCTATGTGCACTCAAAATTTGTTACAGGTTTGCTCAAGTTATTTGGTATTGTTTCCTCTTTCTGAGTCCACAAACATGGATTTGTCAGGCCTGTTTTGGGAAAAAGTTGTTCATCCATAGCATCTGTCAGGCATCCTGTTCCTGACAAGGCTGTTGTGCATCTGCTGGCTCCTCTGTGCCTTCCCGGCTGCGTGGCTCATCCATGCGTCCCATTTGCTGTCCTCTGCTTGAGTGACTTATTCGGGGTGGATATCGCTTCCTTGCTTGTGTGCTGGCTGCTGGGGTGCTACCAAAGCCTGTCCTGAGATCACCTATGGGCTGGGGGTCGCTGCCAGCGGGTACAGGCTCCTTCAGAGGGAAGAACACTTGGGGCTTGCACAAAACGTACTGTGGGGTGTTTGGGAAAAGTACCGAAAGTGGGGAAAGGGAGGCGCTGGGCAAGGAACCAGCATGGAAAACTAGAGGAAAAGGATCTAGAAGGGGCTGGTTGTATGTAAGCAAGTGGCTGTTTAGTGCTCATGTCTAGCCAGGCTATAAACACTGTTTGTCTTTGTGTCAGTACGGTATTCCCAATCTGAGCTGATGTGCGTGACTGCACACATACATGTCTATATAATATATTGCCTGAATATGTGCACCTGTGCCCTATTGGGAGTACATGCTCAGCCTGGCTTCTGCCTGGGTGTGGGGACATAGAGCTTCATGGGGACATGGAGCTTCAGCAGCCTCCACTCTGTCGAGTGCCAGATTTGGTGAGCCTTAACACCACCGGGACCTCCATGCTGCCCTCAGAGAGGCCAGGAGTTGGGGCCGGGTTATGGGAGCGGTGTTCGTGGCTGTCTAGTTACACCAAGACCAGATAGGTCCAACCTAGGATTTGTGCATTTCTGCCTCCCAGAGGTTCCCTCTACTTCAGGGGAAATGTCAGGTTTTACTTGTACAGAGATCAGAGGCAATATTTTTCAATTATCAGAAACAAATTGTTACTTCCGTATTTTTTTTTTCAGCCTGGTTCCTGTCATTGCTTAATTTGGCCTGGCGAATGGAAGTAACCTGGGAAAGAATCACTTCTTAAATGTGCCTTTTATATCGCATTTAAGAAGCCCTTCCCCATCCTATTGTTTATTGCATCTGGATGCTCAATTCTTATGGGCTGCACAAATTGCTCACATTAGCTGTTAAGCTGTGCCGCTTAACCCTGTGCTTCATCACCAGGAAAAAGATAATTATATTGGACATCTCCAGATGTTCTCACTTAGGAAAAATGACACGTCTGTATTTTCTTTACAGCTTGTGACTGAGACTGCTGTGGTGTTTCCAGATACTGGAGTAGCTTGAAGCAAACTTCTCTGTCCTACGTTCTGACGACTTTTCTTTTTGCAGAGCCAAAAAGCTTCATTAGCACGAACAGTGCAAGGAGTAGTCACAGGCCCCCCATGTGTGTTTTCAGGCTCTGCAGCTCCTAGGGTGAGTGTGACTGCATGTTGGTAGAAGGTCCTGCCACTGCTGTCTCTATCTTTGATGGTGCCAAAAGGAAAGAACTTGATTATGAATCCTAGATCCTGTCAACTTGTCAAAGAACCTGTGGATGTTATCCTGAAAACACCAGAGAATATCAGAGCATAGTCTTCATCAAAGCCACAGCCCCAAACCGCATAGCCAAAATCTTCTGGGATGCTTTGTAGAATTAAAAATAACCACAGCAGGTGTTAAACACCTTAATCTGCCTGTTTCTTCCTACCGTCCATTTCTGGGGTTCTCTCTTTGGGTCTCATAAAGGTCATACACGACACAGCAAGCAGTTATTTTGTCGTAAGAGGTGGATATTTATCATCAGCCTTGGCTGTCAATACCACCATGGAATTTTTCCATGGAAGAAAATAGTCCAGACATCATAAAAAGCTTGGCTTTATGGTTGTTTTCAGACTGTCCCATGCTATTAGTGAACCTTCCACATCGACCACTAGAGCTTTGCAGTTTTTCAAAATAACCCTTTCTGTGCTGACCTCCAGGATATGTGTGTGTGACGTGCAGAATAAACTCTACAACTCGAGATGAGTTATAAAGCAGGTATGTTTATTCTGGCGCCAGGGTGCAAGGGAATCACTTCCAAAAGCTTGCACACCTTTCACTTCAAAAAGTAGCTATTTTATGTTGATACATCATACATATTCAGAATAGGATTTGGATTAGTTTCAGGAATAGGAGTGGTTATTATAATAATTTCTCGGAACTCATTATCATAGGGCTCCTCCTCTTGGTGCAGGCGCGCTGTCATCTGGTTGGTCTTTTGGATGAAGGCTCGCAACCTTTGGTCTGGTATGCTGAGTTGGCTGAAGCACAAACTGCAGACCTGGTTGGATTGTCTTCTCCTTGCGTGCTGGAGGCTCCTGTTATCTCATCTGCCAAGGATGCAGGCTCCTGTTATGTCTGTTAGTTAAGCTGACCCCATTGTATACATTCTTAACTGTTATCAAGTTACACAATACATTGCTGTCTACACAGTAAATTTCTACTAAACTGTATATCATGTGTGTGGATGAGGACTGAAGAGCAGGTATGTTGGTCTACCCGTGCAATTCCATTAATAACCCTCTCTATGTCCCCTGCTTTCTGATCTACAAGAACAGCTCATTTATTTCATTCCTGATCATAACAAAAGTTATACCGATAATTCTAAACATCTGCAAATAGATGGTTTTTACAAAAACAAATAGACCATGGGATTCTCCTCCTTGTTTGAGTTCCTATATTGTCTTTTCAAGAAAATATTTATTTAGGAAATTTAAAATATTCACATGGCAGTTGCTTGTAATTATTAGAAGCAAAACTAACCATTACAAACAGAAGCTTGGCTTTATTTATTGTATTAATGGACAATTTTTATCTGAGTTCCTGAAGCTAGCAGAATAATGGCATGGTACAGGCATGCCTGGTTTTTTTTTAACCTATACATCAGTTTTATTCAGGAATTCTATTAAATTGAATGTAATAGTATGGATTTATCAATGCAGGTATGTTTGTCAAACATACACATTCACTAGGTTTTCCTGGTCATGATGAAAACCTGCGTGTTTCAGATATCCCACCAGAGGTTATTCAAATATATCTCTATATGGGAGATTTGCAAATGTTGACAGAATCTTTATGATAAATTATGGAAGGCAAATTCTTTGAAGTTGTGCTAAATGCAAACAATGATAAAAGTCCAGGACCCGAAAATTCTTCATCTGAATTTTACCACTTGTTTGAGGAGGTCTTGGTAGGTTCCTTGGAAGGAATGATAATGTTGTTTAATTACAGCAGGAACTTCCATGGGCTGTAGCAGAAGCTAATAGCAATTTTTTCCATGCAGTTGGAAGCAGCTTTACCTTTGCATTTCTTATGGACCCATATTATGGCAGAATTGTGATATAAAGTTTTTATAAGGGACTAGTGAGATGATTGCAGACTCTGCTCTCACTTTATACACTGAGATACACCTAGACTCACGTACAGGGCTTTGCTCATGTCTGGAGCAAAGGCGGCTTTAGACAGAAGAACAGATTAGCAGGAACACATGAGAAAACAATTTCATGTGTCTATTCTTTTTTATGGAGCTGCAAAGATTTGCTAACATTTGTGTCTAAACAAAGGCTGCATTGTCAGAAAGTGAGAAGTTTGAGGATGAGTTATGTCAATCCGATGGACAAGAAAATATTCCAGACTCTGAAAAGTCATTTCTTTAAGACATTATTGGTTAAAATGGGCACACATTTATAAGCTACATATGAATGTAAATCTTAAATGGTCCTGAAGAGCTGTATGATTTGGTTGTCAGATGACTACAATGAGTGAAATATGGGGGGAAATGTACAATCTCTTGTTGGGAAGAGTAATTGGTCTTGAAATTGATGTTTTACCAATATTTTTTATGTTTCAAACATATCCTCCGATCACTCCAAATAAAAGCATATCAGTAAATCATAAACCTAGAACTCATGGCAATTTTTTATAAAAAGAAAACAACCACCTGGGAGTGTAGATTATACCCATTAAGCAGGCTGGTCTAATCATCCCAAGTATTGTGTGTTTCTGTCAGTCCACCAGCTCAAAGCGATAGGAGATCAACCCAAACACTGAATTAAATATAGCTGCATTTTGGTGAGCTTTAGTGTAAAGCTAGAAAATTGTTTATTTCTACTTTGTCAGTCATTGCAAGTAACCCTCATTTAATGAATTTGCACATGAGAGTCTTGAGATTCAGGGAAGCCATTATATGCAAAGCTGAGTAAATACCTGTTCTTCTAAAAACCTTTTCTGCTCAGCTTATGATACATCTCATCACCTACTTTCTATGGATAGGGATATACATGTGTTTCTGTAGAGAGAGAGAAAGCACTTAAATAGCAATCTTAAACTAGGTACTGAAGTTTTAAATTACTACATTTAGATGACATAAGGATAAGATGGATCCCATCCACTTAAAAAAATCAGAGTCAATTCTAACTGGCGATTCTTTTGTTACTGCATTCGAGAAGGTGATTATGCTTCTCAACTTGAAAAAGTTGCTTTATACATTAGCTATAGTTGAAGAGGTAGACTTTTGATTAAAAAAGAGAACAAAAAATTGGCATGAACCCTTTTAAATTACTTTCTTGACAAAAAGAGTGTCTGTTCATGTCAGGACAGAGTTTCTTGCAATTCCAGTCTGTAACATGACAAAAGTTAACTGCTGTAATATAGGTAATGCCTCTCTCCAATCAAGTAAATAAACATACATGTCTGAATGAGTACAAATGCTAATGAGATTCTAGTGAAAGAGCAGATCGCATATGTTACTGCTTTGACATTATTAGATTGTAGAGAGTTTTGGGGTGGGGGTTCGTAATCACTTCCTACAAGTTGTATATAATCAAATAATAGAAATTACAAAATACTTGTGTGGTTGTTTATAGAAATTATGTATTCTGTTTTATTGGTACTCCTAAAATACTCCCTGTATCTTGCACTATTCAGGTGCCCAATATTATTTTTTTATTGTAGTATCCAAGATCCTCAAAATTTTCTTTGGATAGGTATGGGATCTATTGCAGTTAAATTCCACCACTCTCTAATTTAAAAAGTTAATTAGAGAAAGCTGTGTAGGCATAGGCCCAAGAGCTGGAACTTCAGAATTTGTTACTGGTGGTTTTATGGAAAAAAATACAGTCTAAAAAGCCAAGGGGAACCCAACTTGATATTGAGCTTTTCCAGAAATTGGAAACCCCTCTGTCAACTATGAATTAGTGCAATCTTAAAAGGTATGCTACAGTCCTTTCTAGTTTACTTTAGGGATCAGATTAAACCAGACTACAAATATTTGTAGTCCATTAGAAATGTTTGGGGAGAGTTCTGACTTGCTTTTTCAAAGACGCTAAATGGCTTCAGTTATTTGGTAGTCAGTTAACTCGAGATTTTTAAAAACTCCCCAAAGAGTGAACAGGAATATCTCTATAGCAAAAATACTTCAGTATGATATGCACAAATAAAATCCTCCAAAAGGTGTTATTTGGAAAAAAGGAAAACTTAGGAGAAACTTCACCAGGATCGTAGTTGTGTTTGGTATCCAATAAGCGTCTAGTTTTGCATCAGGATTTCCCCTGGTTTTATGAAAAGTCATAAGAAGGGACCCTTCGAGAGAAAGGGGGAGAAAACTGTCTTGGAATATTTCTCTTTTTAGTGTGTTGGGAGAAGCATTCAAACTAGTGCTGACTGCCCTAACCCTGTCTGTGCATGGAGGAAGGGATTTGTATCTCCACTCTCACATCCATGTTTGTGTCACACTTTGAATTTCTGCAATGCTAGGGACAAACCAAAACCAGTACCATCAATAAGAAGTGCGTATATCTGTAAGATGTGTGTAAGTGGTGCCCAAGACATATGTTTTGTTAAATACAGTGATGAGATTAAGTATGTTTGTGCAAGAATGGCTTTGAGTGCAGCTGGTTACAGCTTCCAGGTGAGCCTCAAGTGACATATTTATATTGCATGGGAAAGACAGATATTGGGTGAAAGAAAGGCTCATAGGCAGGAGAGCAAGTTGAAAAGGATTCATTTGCATCCAAAAGAGTTTCCAAGTGGTTTTGTTTTTTTTCAAGTCAGACAATGTTTCCCTTGCATTTTGTCTGACGGAGGATGGTGATATACACTTACGTGGAGTTGAAGAGGACCGAGAGAAGAGTCTGAGACCCAGATTTGCTAGATGGTTCCTCAGACTGAGTATTCCAAAAAGCTGGATGTAGCTGCTAAATGGAGGCCACGGGAATGGTTTGGCTCTTGGAGTTCCCATTTGGAAAGATGGAGTACGTGCTGAGGTTAGTTCCCTAGAGAGACAAGCTCTGAGAAGGAAATCTGCACGGCCGCCGCATCACATCTGAGTTTCAAGTTGACCTCCATTATGATTTTTGCTGGTTTTCCTTTTTTTTTGTAGCTGTTCTCCATTTTGTAGTCAAATACCTAAGCTGTTACTCAGCTGCATTTGAGCTGCTCTGTCTTAATTGTCATCTCGTGGAAACTCTTCACTAGGCAGGAGGCACTCAGGGAGCGGTGAATCTATTTACAGAGGTACACCGGGTACCCTTAAAGCACCTCGCCCAGAGCGTGACAAAGTTTGGAGGTTTTCCTCTTGCTTCAATATACCATCGGGCTTTTTATATGCTTTACAAGTGTAAGATCAAAGCCCGTGTTCCTGCTGCAAAGCCGAATCTGTGCAGCCGGTGTGGACCTGCAGAGAAGAGGGGTTGGGAGCGTGTGCGGGGATGTGGGGCCAGAGGAGGAGATGGCTGCTCCTGGGGAGGGAGCCAGTTGGCCTTGAGTGGAAATACATCAGAGCCCAGCAGACTTTGCCCCTGAGAGGATATTTGGCTTTATTTGGCCTTCAGAACCAGGAAGGCTAAAGATACTTTTTCTTCCAGGTTGCTTTTCTGCAGCTCATTTTTTCCTCGGCTCTTAGGTGTAGGAGATTAGTCACATCCAGAAACAGTGTTAGCCCAGCTCTTCCCTTTCCCATCTTTCTAATAACTAGGGGAAATAAGTTACTGTAGAAAATAATTGTGCTAGAAAGTATTTTTTTCAAGCTCATAATCCAGTTATTTCCCATATAGTTAATTGCTTTGAGAGGTTTTGTGTAACCACATTAGTGGTTCTGTTTTTTAAAAAAAGGTTGCAATTTATTCCTTTTCATTGTGATTACAAAATTAAGTTCATGACAATAATATATAGCGTGGATACGATTTTTTTTTTCCTTATGTGAGTTCAGCTACGCCACTACAAAGTGTTTTAAACACTTTAGCATACAAAAAAGGGAATAACCTGTATTGGTGTAATTGTATCCAAGGCAGAGAAATTCTACAAATTGAACCCAGCACAAAGAATATATGTAATAGACCACATTCCACCCAACTCTGAAATTTGAAGACATACTCTCATCGTATAAGAAATCAAGCTAGAGAGAAAGGTCTAAATGTCAGGAGGCAAAAGGACCTTAACAAATGAAACCATACATAACATTTCTTGCTGTGTTATTTCATGGTTGGGACATAGCTCTTTCTCCCTGCCTTGCTGTCAGCTGGCCTGATGTGTTTTTATTCTGATTAATGGTGATACCCTTTCTGATCGGACAGTCATTGCTGGTTGAGACTTGCTAGGACGAGTGGCAAATAAAATCTGCGGTTGTCGTCTGAATTTCTAGGAGCAGAGACTGTATGGTAGAAGATGGAGAAAAAGTCATCTGACCAGGGCTGCTAATGACTGATTTGGCAGAAAGTATTTTTCGGTCTGTCAGGTGACGTGGCTGTGCTGGCTTCCCATTGCACTACTCTGAGGACTGCATGGGAAGTGTCTACAAGGAGTGACTGGAAATGTAGGAAATATTTTTAATTGTCTCTGATATCCCAAACATATGTGGAACTCTAAACTAAAAGTTGGGATTTTGGGGGGATTTTATCTATTTTATTTTATTTTTTTTTTAAGTCGAAGCTGCTCCAGTCGTTGTTCCATGCTGTCAGTGGTTACTTCCCACCAAAGACAAGAGTCTCGCCATGGATAGAATGACATGACTGGAGGCCTACTGTGCCTGAACAGGGAAGAACAACTCTTGTGTCTGTTTTCCATTCATTTTCAGCTTCATCACTTTACTTGCTTTAAGGTCCATAGCTAAGCTATTTCTAGCATCCATGGACTCAAAGCCGTCAGAAGTCCAGAGAGCCTGACTTCTTTATTTTGCTTTACCAAAGTCCTTGCACACTCAGCCCTGATTAGTGTGGTAGGTAGTATGGTAGCATCGGTCACGGTAGGGTTTATTCTTTCTCTCATCCTCTTTCAGAGGGAGAACTGTGTTGTGGTCCTAAACCATTCCCAAAAACCTGACCCTTAGGTCAGAGCTCATACAGGCTGGTCGTGTGTATATCTTGTTTATAGAAGAAATTCTCATCCTTATTCCTTTCAGATATTGTAACTGTCATCTTAGAGCTGCTGTTTGTCCCATGGACCCTGTAAAGTTTGCAGACAGTGTCACATGCCTTGTCAGCTTTCCAAGTGCTCTGATGGAACTCAAAAGTCTTTATTTTTATTGTAGGAATATGTGCTTATGGCAAGTGGCAGAGGGACACTGGGGAGTGGGTTGCAGCTTGACAACCACACCGATAACTAAGCTGCCAGATAATTATCACTTGTTTTTTGCAATGATTTATGCTTCATATGACTCTGTCACAGAGCAAGGGTTGACTTAGGGTTTAGTCAAGAAGAATTAAAGGGGATCTGGGCTGCATGCTCCATGCTGTGAAGAAGAATCCTACAGAAAGCAAATGATCTGTTAGACAAAGGGATAGGTCAGGGGACCCTTCGCTTTACAGCCTGATGAAGCATCCTGAATTGACCACAAAGATATTTTTGTTTTCTTTTTATAACTTAATAAAAAAATGAACAATGGCTAATTTCTCCACTGCCTTTGTGATTCTCTTAAATCTTGATATAAAAATGTTAGTTTTTATAAGTGAAAAATGTGAAAAAAGACTATGACCCATCTGTTGAACAGGGCTGTGCACTCAGTACAACATCACTGCCCATTTTCCTCCTCAGGTTTCTAGCTGTACATTTCAGGCATGATAGACACCTTCTTTCTTCATTCTTCTCCAGCCTCCAGGGAGCTTCAGGCCCTCCTCTAAAGCCCACTACAGTCCAGTCAGTGGAAAGAGTCCAATTTAAATTGGACACAAAAGATTTTTTTGCTTCTTAAGCCAGCTTGCCCCGAACATGGTGATGGCGCTTGTCTCTCACACCAGTTTGAGGGCAGCACTGGCATTAACTCTGGCACTCTGATCAAAAATCAGCACATTTTATTCAATAAAAACTTTCTATCTCGTTATTAATGTTATAAGTATATAACCCCCTCTATAAATGGTTAACTATTAATGGGTACAGCTCTGCCCCTTTGAAAAAGAATTAGCAATTTGGGTAAAGGCCTTCTGTGTTCTTGCAAGACTGAATTCCAGACAATGTTAAGTTGGGCCAAATAGTTGAAATAAATTATTGTGATTAAGTCAGTGATGTGAAAATTGTAAATATCAGTGTGGGAAAATGTGATGCATTAAAATGAGTCATATAAAAGCAAATATTTAACAAAAAGAGTGGGAGGTGTCACTGTTCAAAAGAATCCTTAAGTCATCATATGCAGAAAGCAGATTTGGAGGAAATATTTCTCATGTCATGAAAAACACTTGGGCTCTTTACAAGTGTAAGTGGGGAATCACAGGCTTTGTATGTGGTTAAGTGGTAAATATTTGCCAATTCATGTGTGGGAATAGCTTTTTCCTTCTACTAGGCCTTCGTAAACGTGTGCCCAAGCCAATAAACCATTTCGTATGGTCTTTCTGTTAGATTTTTTGCCTTTATGTCGTGGCTGATCGATTGTTATCCATTTACTGCCCTGAGCCAATATTTTAGCTTATCAGAAACAGGTGAAGTAGCAGGTTAGTTTTTCACATCTTTCTAAGTTCAATTTGTCAACTTATATTTTAAAATGTATACATTTAGGGTTAGGCATCATTAACTAAAATGCTGTCAGTGAACAAGTGGCATCCCAGGCAAGATTTGTGCTGTGCTGTGGGCTGAATTGCTGTATTTAGTTTAGAAGAGGGAAAGGGTCACTCTCAAATCAAAATTAGTTCAGCTTCAGATATTTGATGACCTTCAGCAGCTATAGTTATTTGAAACCAGCTGGTTTCACTAGCTCTGCTCCACGATGCCCTCATGGGCAAACACCCGTATTATACACTATCAGAAATTACACGGAAAACTGAGCTTGTGACTTAGGCAACAATTCCCTGTTCTGATTTTTCTGGGGAATGCAGCCGGTTTGAGAAACAACTCTTGCTCGGCTTTCCCTTTTCTCTGAGCAGGAGTGCCAGCTCCTCCGTGGCCCTGGCTCCAGGTGTCTGCCCCTTACCTATGGTGGCTGCTTCATTTCTTACCCGTGTCCTCAACCAGAACACTAAACCAAACCCAAACTCTGTTTGATGTGCACCGTGGCTGAACCAAAGCAGGTACCATGGTGGCAAGGCAGTGGAGGAGGAGTATGGATAGTGACGTGTTTGTGCCAGAAACTATTATTCCAGTTAATAAAGGAAACTTTTTCTTTTTGAAGAGTGTGGATGTAACTGAGATGCTAGAAGCAGGAACGTTGATCTGCTGGTCTTCTCGGCTTTGTGGTCATTAGGGGAGGTGGAGGTTGGGGAATTCTAGGAGAAAATGGAGAGTGGCTTAAAGCAACCTGTGCAGGACCAGATACACTGACTGCAGTGGGAAAATGTACAGAACAAAGGCATAAGACAACATCGCTCTCTGGCTGGCACAGAGCAAAAAAAACCTTGATGGAAAAAAGGAGTGTTCAGGAAATATAATTAGTATTTTAGGGAACATATTTCAAGGAGTGTGAGTGGTGAAGAAAGGGGAGGTAATGTGAGCAAAGCAAAAAGCAAGTAAGCTGTCTATGGAGAAAATATATTTTTGTGAATAACATAGGCAAGATGTGGGAATTAAAAGGCCATAAGGTCACAGAAATCTAGTTTAGAAAGGAAGAGGGCTAAAAGAAAGCAGATACTATGTGAGCAGTGGAAAGGGTAGATTTTAGGGATATAGGAATGAGGAGTAAAAATGAGACGCAGGTAGGGATGCATGGAGTAACTGGAACTGAAGTGGCTAAGGAGGTTGGAACCTGTTTTCATGGTGAAGGAAGAGGAGGTAAAAAGGGATATCTGCACCTCTCCAGAGCCCACGGGAGCACCCTGGTGTGACTGCGTGGGGAGGCTTGCGCACGTGCTCCCCATCTGTGTCTCCTCCTGGGAGGTGCAAGGCATGTTTGCTCGGGCTGTCGGACCAGCTCTTCTTACACTGTACGGAAGGGAACAGGAGGGACGATAAAGAAAAGAGAATGATATCCTCCCTTTATCTGACAAATACTCACTGTTGGATTATGCATGATAGAACACAGGCAACACGCATATCTAAAATACCTTCTAACTCATCAGACGAAACACAGAAGAAGTACATAAAACATTTGCCACGTGTATTTTGGAAGAAGCGAAAACACTGTTTTCTTGCTCGTACCTTCTGGCTTTGTGTTGTGCTGAGAACAGGTTGCTCTGCCCGTCGGTAGGAAGGAGTCCTGCAGCGGAGCTCGCCGTGGGTCACCGCAGCACGAAGCTCTTGACTGCTCCTACAGTTGCACCAGGACAGACATGCTGGGTTTTTGACACCATGTGTGTAGGTGTTGAAGCCCAGCGCCACTTAGAAAGCTTCCACTTTGTAGCGAGTTGAAATTACAGAACCTGAAAATGTTCCTTTTGACACAGAAAAGTAACTGAGGTTTTATTTAATCCTCTTCTTTCAAACACCACCAGAAGAAATTTCATTGCACTGGCTGAAATACAATCAGTAAAATTAGAACCAGCACAGCATTCAGAAACTATTTACTCTCTGAGGATATTTATCATTAGCGCCGATAGTAATTTGGATTCTCTGTCGGATCATACAATGGGCTACTGAACATTAGTTTCAGCAATATAATAGTAATAGAGAAATAACTGCTTAAACCCTCATTAAGTGGAAATGTAATGCTCCCTTCATGAAAAATTTAGTCATTAATTTTATGTTAGTATCTTTTTAATATTATTAAACTGTACACTGGAGACAGTGGTCCCATAAACTACATTTCTCCTATAGGAGCTGTATGACTTAGATGACTGCAGCCCAATATGCATTAGAAAGAGTAATGAAAATGCTAAAATGACTAATGCCATAATTAGGTGTGCAAATAGCACCAACAGGAAAACACTGACTAATAGAGTATATACATTTGTGTGTATGTATGTACATACATAATAGATATTTATTTGTACATTTGGTTGGTTGCATGAAGCCTCTAAAGTCTAATTAGGATATTTTCTAATGTAATATTATAATCTAGGTATGTACTTTAATATTGTTGTGAACTAGGATCTGTTTATGGACATGCACTGACCTCATAGAGTGTCAGGATTCTTATTTGATCAGGTTGGTTTTTTAGGTTGTCAGTCTTTCTTTTAAACGAAGTGGTTATGCAAAATCCCTCTTCAAGGTCAGCAGCCTGGAAGGTGTGTTCACTTAAATAGCAACAGAAAAAAAAGCAAGAGACATATATAAGGATATTAAGAAAGAGAAGACCATAGTACAGCCAGCCCTTAGGGAAGTAAGTGTAGGCTCTCACTGGATCAATCAGTGAATAAAATTACAGTGAGTGCTAGAATTGTCAAAACTGTTATTGCAGTATCGTGGCAGTCTTGTTGAAACCGCGGGCATTACAGGTTGTACCTTGGAAAATTGGTCTCTCTCTCAAAAATGATTTTGCAAAGATGAAATCAGATATCTCACCTGAGATGACCGTGCCTCTCTTGTGAGTCTGGCTCATGCTGAGGCTGGTATTTACGTTGCAGAATATAAGTGCAAGTATTAGAAGGTGATCCCAAACATGCACATCCCTGTGCATCATGCATGGTAACCTTCGTGCCCTTGCTGGACTACAAAATGTGGGGAAGCCAAAGTACAAGAAGCCCACTGGAGGGAGCTATCAAAGCCCATGCTGTTTATTTCTTCTGATTGGTTGATAATGGCTTTTCTGCTCCTAATTGAGCAGCTAGAAGCTGAGCCAGGTTTGAAATACCATGGACATGCTTGCAGCATATGCATGAAGTGGTGACTGAGAAGCAGGTGGGAGGCTCTTCAGTCTTGCTTGGGCTCCTGATCATTTCCATGCTCTAAATGCGTTACAGGCTGTAACCGAAGGTTTACACAAAGCCTGCCACTTGCTCTGTGCTGCCTCTTTTCAGATGGGGCTGATCTGCTGTTGCCAGCAATTGTAGACAAGATACATCCGCTAAAAGCACATAGAGTAAAACTTCTGTAAGAGCTGGTTACATTACAAAAGGCACTCTGGATTGTGTCTTGCATATTCAGAGCAGCCCTGATATATTGCCACTGGAAATTTTGGGTTAAATCAATTTTGACCTCTGGAAGTGTAAGATGAGAGTGGTTTTTTTTTGTCTGGTAGTGCTTGTTTTCAAGCAAGCTGTTGCAGAATTTCTTAAAATCTTTACTTGTGTACATTTGCCTGGGGATACTCAAAAGGGATTTACCAACAGAAAATCCTTATTCAATCTTACTGAAATGTTCTGTAGAAATATGGCAATTGTATTTATATTTGTGGAAATAAATTACTCAAATAATTTGTTGAGATTCAATCAGCACATGTAATCTGTAATGTTATGATAAATTATATTATGGTATTTTTTAATAAGATTAATACTGAAACGCTTCCATATGAAACACTTCTGTGGGTTCAGAACTGAATTATATTTTGCAATTATTTGCTGTGTGAAGATTCTGAGATTTCAACATTCCAAAATTTCTAAATCTTACCATTTTCTGGGGAATAAATATGCTTCCTGTTGACTTAATGCAGTTTCTCACTAACTGCATTAGTTGAATGTTGAAATAGGAGAGGCATCTCCACCTTCAGTATTTTTTTCTGTAATATGTACATATTTTAATGATATAACAGCTATACTGGATCTGCATGGACTATTCTTTTAATGCATGCTGAGTATTAACACACTCCTTGTAGATGGGTCTAAACTACTGTACTTATCTCTGCTACATCTGTAAGTTGTTTGTCTGATTAGCAAAAATTTTATAACTTAGCAACAATTTTTGTGTTAGGAGATGTTAGTGGCGTATTTTTGGAGCATCCTAAATCAGGTGAGTTAGAATGCTGCTGCTTGCCTCATCTCTTGAGTCAATGTAATAAATTCACTTATTTTATAGACTTGCTGTAACAGATAGCTTTTTCAGTTTGTCCAATGCCATGAAAATAAACAGTTTAATACCAGACAGGAAAACAGTTGCTCAATACTTGTACATGTAAATAGGACATGTTCTGCAGTTCAAAACTTTCTATATTTTGATACAGATATTTATGGTAATTTTATTGTAGAGAGGTGAGTTACGCTCCCTACGTATTATTTTCATTTGTACCCTGCTATTGTTAGCCATTTCTTCCTTCCATTTGTGTAGCTTCTTTTCACAAGGTTGACTAAATTGTGACCCCCATCAAAATTAACAGAGGACAAAAGGACCAATGTAGTATCTGAAATCACATTTCACTCTTTCTTTGTAATTGAGTCAGTCCCTAATTGATCATGCCCTTTATTTGACTGTGGCAAGGAAGCAAAGGTAATTGCTCAGCTCTCTCAGAGCAAAGTAAGAGAGAAAATACTATTATATTGTTCAACTGATGACTTTTTTCAAACTACTGCTTGAATACCTACTTCCTTTTTTTAATAAACACACTAAGGTTGTCTTACGGAAGAAAATTCTCCTAGCTGTGATTCCTTAAGATTTTTGTCTCTCCTTTTTATTTATTTTTTTTTTAAGTTAGTTTGCAGACTTATGGGCTTGGACAGGCTTAGTTGATGTTCTGCTGAGTCCCAGGGATGTTACGTAGCACGCTCCAGCACTGGCAGATGAATTTGCTCAGTCTCTGCAGCTCCCAGAAGTTCATCCAGATAAGGACCATCACAATTACATTTCTGTCCGTCCTCCACCCTCCTTCTTTCTGTTCAAGCAGCTGCCTAGCAAATGGCAATGAAGGTCACTTAAGGAACTTGCATCCTTCTGCTGATTAACAGTCAGCCCTTCTGGAAAAAAGGAAAGACCTTGTGGTCCATGCTCTGCTAATGCTTGGCATTTTATTTATAGGTTTGTTAATGTTAATTTGGTAATTCCATTCTACATTTCTCCATTCACTTTTGTCTTTAGCAGGATTTCTGAGTGTACCATGTGCAATGGCCATTCTTCTGACCTGCCGCCAAGTTTGGTTGCTTTCTCTGGTGAGAGACTAGAATGTAGCCATCCAGAATAAGTGGGGCTGCTGCTGTTGTTATCTGTGCTTCATAATTTTTCAGTTGGTATAACTACCAAATGCTGTGCATGATGGCATTTTTAATTTGTTTTAGTTTACCCATGTTCCTCGTTACATCCTACACCTCAGTAGCTTTCTTTATACTGTACCAACCATGCTGCCTTCAGGAAACTCTGTTTATCTAATTTGATTATCTTTACACCCTGACATACCATTAGCAGGTACCTATACCCTTTTGAAAGATTTGTATTTGGCAATGAGAAAAAAAAATAGCCATTTTTATCAATGACCACAATTTTTGTGAGTGTCAGAATATTTAGGATTTCTGTTTAAGTCCCAAGAATAATAAGTAAGATTCATGGCTATGTTGGTAGTCTTTATGTTTTCAGAATAAAGTTTGAAAAAGTTAACCACAATATTTTCAGAAGTTGGAGAAATAATCATAATAATGACTGGAATATTTTTGTTTAAAGATTGTGGATTTTTGTAGACAATCTCCTGCTTTTAGGATGTGTAACTCAGAATTGAATGCTTGTTGTTTGAAATACTGTAGAATAAGAAAAGTTGTATTGATCTAGTAGCTACTCTTTCTCATTCTGTTTTATTTAAGAATATTTGCCTACAGGCATTCCCAATTCCCTTTGCCTTCTTTCTTCTATAGATTTAAAGAATACTACATGCATTCCTGCAGGCTGCTTTGTATTTTTCCACCATCCCCTGTTTAGAGGCAAGGGCTGGTTATGGCCCGAATGTCAGAGGGGTGTGCACACAGGGTTTTTTATCTGCCGACAAGAGACACCTTTCACGGAGTGACGCTTCTGTGTGTCGATTTACTTACATGGGAGAGGTTATCCGAATCCCATTTACAGAATTATTCAGCTGGCAGCAAGCAATAGCTGATAAACTTGCAACAGAAATACTTGACACCAGCTACGCAAAATATGCTAAGCCATAAAACAAACAAATAACACTCAGGTAAAAGCTTGAATAACCATCAGAAAAAAAATACTGATTACATGGTAATTATTCCAGAGTGCAAATGTAAACCCTATTGTGACCACATGGAGGCTGTGGATATATACTAATGGATATATACTTTAAAATTCACAAAACAACAACAATAACAAAAAAATCAAAGCTTTTCACTTGGAAAGCAGAAATCGAAAAGAGCTGAAAATTAGCATGGGCACAAAAGTACCTTTTAAAAACTCACCTTTTGAGAAAGAAAGGGCTGACAAAAGTATTTATCACAGCTGAATCTCCTGCAACATAGCTTTAACTCTGACAGACCTTGTGGTTAATTTATTTAGACCTCAAGGAAGACCTCAATTTAGACTCTGTGGTTGTTTCCTATTTCATAGAGCTTAGCCTAGGGATGAAACCTGCTTCTGTCAGAGAGTCCTTAATTTTATTTGCTCGGCTCCTGAAAGCCAGTAAAATCTGCTGTAGAAACACAATTTGCGAATGAGCTCACTTGGCAGAGTGAACATAAACCCGCGCAGGTGTGCAGATGCTTGCAGCTGATGCTGGGATGCTGCCGTATTTCTTGGCGCTGAGTTAATGCATAGCTCTGCTTTCTAGCCTGTCCCTAAACCAAGAGCTTAAATTGTGCTGGGAGGTGGAAAGTAGAAGGCAGGGCTTTTTTTTGCCTGTTGTGGGCTTTTTTTTTCTTTTTTTTTTTTTCTTTTTTTTCCCGAAGGTTCCCCCTTCATTCAGTGCTCACACGGTCTTGCTGCAGCAGAGGGAAGGAATGGTACTGGCTCTCAGAGCACCAGTGGCACGGTGTTGCTCACAGCTGTAAACAGCTGTTTGCAGTGAGCTCTACTACAGATTTTAAGTCAGATGTCGCATAACCTTCAGCTAGTGGTGAACATGCTCCACCACTGACTGTGTCAAGGATAGGACAAGGAGATGCACGAGATGCTTAGTAGGACTTTCAGGAGTAGGTTCATGAAAAAGAGTCCAACAGAGGCAGAACCAAAGGGGAGAGTGTGCTGGAGGGCACCTGGGATTGCTGGATTCAGCTGTGAGAAGCTGCTGTGTCTGGGTCAAACAGAGTGTTCTGTCAGGAGATCTGTGTTGTGGAAGAGGAACTGGTGTTCCTCCATTATCTGTGTATTCTTTCCCAGAACCAAAGGAAAGTAAGGCTGGAAGAGATCATTTACTGCAGAGCTTCCCAGTGCCTCGTCTGCCTTGTGGACCCACTAGCAGCAGTAGTAGCTCCTACTTATCACAGGCCACACAGATGCTTTGAAATGGGAGAGTATCACAATCTGGGACACCTTCCTTCTGCTACTTTTCATCTACTCTTCAAAAACTTGAGTGGAGCAGATTCTTCAGCTTTCCTAGGAAATATCTCATACAGCCTTTTTTTCATCACCAGAAGGTTTTGCTGTTGAAAGAATGTGATGTGCCCAGTGGGAAGGGGGTTCCTGGCTGTGAGACCTGCAGAGGTAGTTCCTGAAGAGAAGATGCTCAGGAGCTTGGGCAGGTGATAGGAGGTTGAGAAACTGAGGTTGGCTATGGAAACCTCTATGCAATATTGAATTTATTTGCAATTAGCTGGTCACATTGCTGTTGTTGCCACTACTGTGACTATTCTTTGTTCTCTCCACTCTGCCAGGTTGATCTCCTAGCCGTATCTGGCTGCAACAGTTGTAGGGGGAGGAAACCAGCAAGTCTGCTCTTTGGGTCTTTAGTCTGGTGGTGAATGCAATTGACGGCTGCTGAAGTCCATGCTCTGTCAGCCTTACCATACCCAGCCCTTGGTAACATCATGTTGTAGTCTCTCTACCCTGGTTTCCCATCTGTAAAGCAATGGTAGTCCTGTCCTAACTGATGGGAGCTTTGCTAGGCTGAGTGTGTTGAATTTCCAAGCTATTGGTAACGAGGGATCTGTAATAGGTAGAGCTTGGCTGCCTGAGAAAACGCAATGGCTGTTTGGCTGCTAAAAACAGTCTGTGCAGTGGCATCTAGTGCACAGTGGGAAGAATTACAGATGTCCAGCCACCCTCCAGCTGAGCTGGGTGTCACCGAGGAAGGACTGCAGGCTGCCTTTTGGTGATGCTCTGGGGCTCGCAGCCTGTTTCTTCCTCCACTTCACTGCTCTCCAGAGTGGAGCACAAGACCACAAGTTTTAGGGCAGCTCAGAGCATCACAATCTGCTGCTCTGCTTTTGCTTGCCTGCACTCAGTCATCCAAATGAATGGTCTGGCATTAATAAAAAAAAAAAAAAAAGGATAATCCAGTTCAGGCGTTTATAGAGAAGAGGTATTGTCGATGTTCCTGGTGGCAGGAGCGCTGATGGGCCAGAGAAATCATACGTGTTTTGACTGACAGGAGATAAATGTCTAAGCATCCAAAATCTCAGCCACAGCGGCAGCACGTGCTTATCTCTGTCCCTCCTTGAAATGACACACAGTGGGTGCCAAACTGGCACATCACAGCATCTGACCTGAGTCTACACTCAAAATCCAGTGCAATGCCACACTCTTTTTCTCACATAAAAGAAACAAAATCAGCATGTAAAATGGCAAAGGAGAGGAACAGAGCCATCCTGGGTTGGCATTCTTGACCCAGGGAAGACCGAAAAGGATGGTGATGCAAATAAGAAATTTAAGGAATCAGTATTAGGTACAAAAGAAAGTCTGTTTCCGTTTGATGTTTTGATTCTTGCATGATGGGTATCACAATGTGCTTATTTGTGTAGGAACCTTGTATGCTCATTTTCATCAGCAAAAATCTGTGAAATATACATGCATATGCATATATTTATATACATATGTGAATGCTGAGTTGCAGTATTTTCATAGCAAACCAAGTACAGGTCATATCTTACTAATACCAAGAACTTACATTTTTTTGTTGTTGGAAGGTTTTTAATACATTAAAATAATTATCCATATGTTCTAGATAAACATAGAAATTTGAATGAAAAAAGTTTACCATAGAATAAATATGTTTATATCAATGGAAGACTTAATTCCATGCTTACTGAAGTCAGTGATAATCCTTCATTGTAGCAGTCTGAGCAGGATTGACCCTAGAAAGCTTCAGTTCCCAAATGATCTCTCATTAATGACAACGGGTCAAGCAAATCCACTTATGGAAATACTGGAAACTCTTGGATTTTGTCTTGAAGAAGGGCAAGTAAAAGTTCCTCCTAGCAGCATGGGTAATCAACCACATCTTTATTCCTTTTCCTTTCCTGTGTATTATCACACATGCACAGCTTGTAGGTATTGGATGAAGCCTTCAAATCCCATTGATTCTGGCTCTGGAGACCTGAAATCCTTAAACATGCAAATCAGAGCCACCTAACACGGAGGAGGAAGGGAATAATAAGTTTGTCAGAAATTCAGCTTCAGTTGTCACAAAATGGTTCATTAATTCTGTTGGAATAATCCAGTAGATAGTTTTATTTTAGAAATTAAATGCACTGAAGTTTAGGTTCAGTGAACTGCCAGAGATGGTGCCTCCCTTCTGCCCTGTTTTGGTGGGCAGGAACTGGCCAGTGAAGTACTCGGGCTTCATTCTTTACTCTCAGACTTGACCAAGTGTCTCTTAGCTTTCAAAATACCACTTTATCTACCAAGCTAATGAACATCTCTGGCTCTTTCACACTGCTGCTACAAGCCCATTTTTCGATGACCCTGATGTACGGGGCCTGCCTTCCTTTCTGACAGGAGTGAAAGAATGGACCCTGAACTGAATATTGCTTTAAAACAGTTATTTCCTTGGGCTGTAATATCTAGTTAAGAATCTGTTGTCTCAAGACAGCGAATGCTCTAAAGAAGATTACCCGCATCTGTTTTTTCTGTCTGTACACATCTCATTCGTCTGATCTGGATGATCCATAGGAGAGATTCTTCTAGATGAAGGGAGGACGCAGTGTTTTGAGGAAGCGTCTTTTTATTTGAGCTGGGTAGGAGGTACTCAAAGGCCTGCTTTGCTTTTGGAAGCAGAGAAGATCAGACCCAGTTTATTCCATTTCTTTGTATTAAATTGTTATTTTTTTAAAAAAAGATTTTATGTTAAACAATGAATTTCTTTTGAGGTCTTTAAAATTCCTTTGGCTATTACCAGACTGGATTTTACAATAGCAATGCTGTAAGTATTTATTTATGAAATGGAAAGTTATTTGATGATGGTAGCTGCACAGTTGAAATGAATATCTGGTAGCAACAAATTTTAGAAGACACTATGTGAATTAAAGCTTGTGTTTTATTTAAAGCTCTGCTTGAGATGACAAGTAAAATCTCCTAATTTCTGAGGTGAAAAAACCCCCGAAGTTCTGCAAGAAGAGCTCACACTTACTAGCTAGCTCTTGGACATGTTGTTTCCAGAGCCTGTATAACTCTACTTCAGAGTTACCGCTATGGTAGCTCGTTTGGAGCCTGCACTTGGAACATCTGCAGCTGCCCATAGGTTGCTTTTGACTGCAGTTAGCTAGGATGAGAAAAGTGGTTCTGAATGCTAAATTCGTTACGTGCAAGACTTTTCCTGCTGCCTCTGGGTGTAAGCACTGGTTATCTCACACGTTCAGCACCTCCTTTCCAGTTCTTTTGTCTAACACAGGCATGTTCTCTATTACAGAGAGTAAGATTAAGTCAGTTTTCATCATTAAAAAAAATAACGCACTGTTCTTAACTAAGTAGTAACCTATTCATCATTTCGGCAAGAATACGATCCAATTAGTGGTCATTTTTTATTCTGTCCCTTAGCAAATCTGGGCATGGCAGATGTAAGGGTAAGGCCCAGGCAGAGCAAAAGTGGAAGGTGCCCCCAGGCTGTGGAAACGGTCCCTAACAGAGGAGGCTGTGTGGCAGGGGAGTCTGAGAAGAGTGGGAAAAGAACCACTCTTGGGTAGTAAAAATGCAAATATCTTACAGCGTCTTCTGAAATGTGCATTGTCTAATGACTTCTAGGTTTGCTTTGTAATGCCTTCTTACTTGGCTGTTTTAATCTCTTTTCCTTGTCCTCTTCTTCCTTTTGTAAAGGCATTATGGATGTTAGGGAAGATGAAATGGCTGTTTGAATAGTTCCTGAACAAAAAGAAAAAGTGTGAGACAGAAGTGCTCAGAAATAACATTTCTCTGCCTCTTGTGAAATTAATCTTTTGTGTCTGGAATTTGAACCGTAAGGAGACTGCAGACTTGGGACAGTGCCGTCCATTTCTACAGTGCCATGGAAGTCCAAATCAAAGCCTACTAAAATCTGGACTGATGTTTGATTACAGTTATGAGATAATTTCATATGGAGAACCAAATTAGCATAATCTGCTGCATCTCCACTATTGTCAGATAAGTAATGCCATTTATGCTCTGCGTAATTTGGTCCCCTAACTTTTGTTTATGAAAACGTGGAGGAAGTCTTTTAGCATCAGTGAAGTTACAGCCATATGAAAACAATATAAGGGGGTGGAGAGCCAGTGGTTTTGAACAGAGTGTATTGACGCTGATGGGGGCAGAGGAGCACTGGGCAGGGAGCTTGTCTGTTCTTAAGGAGTGCTCCAACTGAGATGTGCAGCCAAGGTGGTTCCCGATTGCCATCAGAGCAACACATGTGCTGGGAGAAGCCCAAATTACCAAATAAAAAACTGCCACGCATGGTATGTATTTTGGCTTGTATACACTGTCAACTCATACGTAATATGGAAGGGTGGGAAGTGTTTTTTCACGATTCATCTGAAACAAACCTTACTTTGCCTACAACTACTCAAGGTGTCCTTTAGTTTATAGCTATTTGATTAGACTGGTTTTAGTCCATGTGCTGCAAATGACCAGTTTGGTGGTCCACATTTAACCATATCTGGCCAACTCCTATTGTATTTGAAAAATGAGTTTTGCTTTCTAAATTCTAATGAATATATAATGTTTTTCCCTTATCATGAAAATTATGCTTTTCATAATTTTAAGTGGTATTTGTTGTTTATTTGTTCCACTACGTTAGAAGCCAGGGCCCTCCCTCATACCTGCCTACATGCCAGCTCTCCGAAGCTGCCATTTCTGCAGTGCTGGCTGCTGTAGCTTTCTTTGGCTGTGAGATCCTGAAAAGAAATGTCTCTTGGGTGGGTTTTTTTTTTTTCCTTTTCTTCTGTCTAGTCTGAATGCCTGAGTACAATCTGGCTCATCATCAGGATATTTTATCTTGGTGTTGACAAGTGCCATCTTCTGCGCTACTGCAAGATTTTCTTTGGGGGATGCGGTGAGAAAATCCCACCGTCTCAGTGAGCAGATGAGGCTGTCAAGTTGCAAGTGCCAGAGCTGCTGTAGATGCAGTAGGAGACAGCCAGGTGGGGGTAGAAAGTGGGTCCCTGTTCATTGCACACCTGTAAAACACAACCATGGAAACAAATACAGTGGGCTTTTTTTTAAAGCTCTTTCTGAATACAGGTAATGTGTGTTGGCCGTGAATCTCAGGACCTTGGAGAGTTTGGGCTTTGGAAATGTAACGATAGGTGTGTTAAAAAGGCAATAAACCCCAATGTAATGCTACTGGAAGTAGGGAGGAATTTCTGTCAGAAAGCATATGAAAAGCTGGCTAGGCCAGGAAAAATAGCGGCTTTCAGGAGAAACTGAAGTAGTGGAGAGAAGCCAAGGCTTTGTAAGAGAACAAACATGCTAAAATTTTGGTCTGAGAAGACTTAGTGACTTTGCTTTCCTGTTGCTGTTTTTTCAATTGGTCAGAAAATAAATGGCCGGTGACAAGCGCCTGCTCTCCGTGGTTACTTGTGCAGTGACGTGTTTTAGGGTTGCTCAGTGATGGTGCTCTGAAAACGAAGAGCAGCTTATGGAGCGAGAGTGATATCCGCTCTCCCACAAATGACAGGGGTCAGGATGTGCACCTCGGGCCCCTGTTGCCCACCACCTCTTCCCTTTCTTAGGCAAAACCACTCTGGGCTTGCTGTCACCACGAGCTGGCCGAGATGCCCTTTTCTTAAAGTTGTGTTGTTGCCTGCAGACCCACCACAGGCAGGAATGCTCCTGCTCCCCCATGTGCAAGCCTGCCTGCCCTTTGCCTGCCTGCCCATGGGGACCCCCAGTGCCCCAGGGCTGCAGCCAGACCCCCTCCCTCCCAGGGCATCATAGCCACATAGCAATTACCCACAGAAATACACTCCTGGCAGCACACAGGTGTATGTGGAGCTCCTGTTCAGCACAGACATGCCTCCCGTCATCTTTAGTTTGCCCAAAGTGGATTCAAGCCCAGCTATCCTTCTTTACACAGTTGAAAATAATTCAGGGATGAATAAACTGGTCCACTGGCTGCGAGCCGGGATGCTGCACCTATAGCATTCATAGTGTTGTCTAGTGCTGAAACTGCAACACCACTGTTACAGGCAACATGGAAAGACTGGAGTGAAACTCTGAGAAAGGATTCACTGAAGCACTGCATCCTGTGAAGCTGTTTACTTCCAATCGCTAATGCTTTAGCTGAAATATTTGGTTGGAGTTGAAAACTTCATTACTGACAGTTATGGACTCTTTCAGTCTCACCTGCCCAATTTAAGGCTTTCTAGTGGGCTTCTCAGAGAAGGTGCAAGCAGAGGATTTCTGCAGCAATTTCTGAAAGGCTAAGCTGAGCATAACTGAAAATCAGGCCACTCACCACCTCTTCCAGAAGTGTTGGCCCAGTGATCTCCACCCATTGCAAAGGTATATGGTGCAAACCTTCCAGTCTTCCTAATTTTTTTAATGTCTGGTAGATTCCTCTTCTTAATAATAGCACAGGAAATTCAAACAATATCTCTGCACAATTGTAGCACTTCTTGGATGGTTAAAATTTAATATCTTATCCTACCATTGGTGGCATGATACTGATACCCATGGGTATACTCCTGCCATTTCTTACTGCTTAATTATATCAGTTAAGAATCAGCCAAAAGAAGCAGGAGAAAGGAAATAGAATTAATTCTTTATTTAGATAGATAAAAGTCTAGAGAAAAGAACAACGTTCATGCTCAACTTCTTCTAAAGCAATCTGGCTGTTCACAGACTTAATTAGAAGACAGAGACTTCAAAATGACAATTAAAAAGTGAGTTAAATAAGACTACTATGCACAGCTGTCAGAATAGTAGATTTCTAAAGTTAAATCTTACTTCTTGCCTGTCAAGTGTATTTCAAACTGCAGATTTTTTTGCATAGCTAAGTACAGTGGTCTAGATGTACAAATAGGATTTATTGTGTAATATACCAACTATATAGAAAAAATTTAAGATCTCTTGCTACTTAGTGGTTCTGGTATGATATTCTTCCGTGTCATCTTCATTAAGTAAGTCTTCATTTCTAAGTTTCATTATCAGGAGGACAGAAAAAGGAGAAAACACATTGTTATGGAGGCTAGACTATAAAAAGGCAGTTCCTTTTCCTGGAATATGTGTCAGGTTGGGATACATATTCAGAAAGAATGAGAAATAAAAAGATACATTTTTTGCGAAGAGCAGTGCACTACATGCAATGCCACCTGCGCAGAGGAAGGTTATAATGATCACATTAAAAGGAATCTCAAATATGGCTTAGAAATCCCATAGCCCCGCACAGGACTGAAATTGTAATGTACCGAAAGGAATACCCCAACCTCCTATTGCCCTGTAAGGTCTCTTTCTTGTAGTTTTCCCTGGTGTGTCTTTAATTGCTCCATCATGCCACAGGCTCAACATGGTGTAGTAGAAGCCTGTGTCTAGGAGAGAAGTGCAGCAAAGCTGAGGAGGGATCATACTCCAGCCTGTCACATTGTAGGTGCATGCTCTAACCTTTAGCTTCAAATTTCAGCTGAGCAACTAGTAAGTGAGGGGTTACCTAAATACAGAACTTGAGTTGCCTAGAGAAATTTGAAGATGAACAAGGAGATGGGTGGCCAACTTCATGTGAGCTGAGTGGGAAGGGGACAAGGACTTGAGTAGTTTGAATAAAAGCATTCAGGTTGGACTCATCCTGCCTATTAGACTTACAAATATAGCTCCTTAGACCTGATCTGAAGGCCTTACAGCATCCTTACTGCATACACCATCACCTTAAGCTTTGTGACCCGAAGGATTTCTCCCAAGACCGTCAGCTGCCTTGACTGCCCTGCTGAGAGAATTACTCCCATTTTGTTAGTGCCCAGGGCAGAGCTAATAGGCAACGTCTGACCCACTGGGACAGCAGAACCTCTACGGCTTAATGCAGAGTTTCAACACTTGGTTATATATAGGACAGGTCACCAGGGAAATCATGCTCCCTTCTTACAGAAAAACAAAACAAAACAAAAAAAGAATCTCTGATTTTGTTCAAGCTTTTCCATTTTAAACAGGAATGGACGACACCAAAGACCCAAAGATTGTCCTTCTAACAAGTGGGAAATTTAATATGGACTTTATTTCCTTTAGAAAAAATGGTAAATACAGGGAACATGTGCTTGCTGAGTTCCAGAGCCACCTGCAAGTCCTTCGGAGTGCACATGCGTTTGAGGTGCACAAAACGCATATCATTATATTTGTCTTTTCTGTGCTTAGGGTATAAATGATGCTCTCAAGGCCAATTACTATGTCAACAAATCTAAGAAAGTATAATTTTCAAGTTGGTTGCAGTTGAGATAATGGCACATATCACACATGAAACCTAACAACCTGGCCTACAGCATAATGGTTTATAAATTGTGAAAAAATGCCAGCTCTTTAGGAGCTGTGCTGGTGGCCAACCTGACTGCATCCTTGCTGTCCAGTGAAATCCATCGCTGAACTGCCTTGAGGGTGCCCTGGAGAAGAGCAATATTTTTTCAATGTGTGAACTACACATAACACGTTTCACAACAATTTTCTCCAGAGTATGAAATTAATAGCATTCTTCTTCTACAAATAGTTCTAATTTTTAAAGTGAAAGTTTCAAATTATAATTTGGCCTATTGGCATATTTCAGCTAGGAGTTATTTTTTCTTCTATATTTAGTTGTTTGGTTTTATTCTTTTCTGCTCCTGGTGCAAACAGAGATTCATGTTGGTCTTTTTAATAATGAGATTTGGACTGCAAAACATAGGAAAATAAATTGAATTTATATATAGTGTACATATGTACATAAAAGACACACACACACATATATATTATATTTGATATCAAGCAGAGAGATGTGGCCAAACAAATACGGAGATTGTAAAAGATTGGGAAAAACCTCTGCAACAACATTAGCAGAGAGATTACATTAGCATAAGGGAGAGAACTTGATAAATACTGGTCAAAAAAGCAGAACTGAATTTTATTGAAAGCACATACAAATATTTGTTCATGTCTTCAGGGCTTTGAGTACAGAACTTCAAAGCAGCTGCCCTGACAGTAATTGATAGTGGAGAAGGCAGGTAAGGTGAGAGGTAGAAAAGTGGAAAGAAGCAGAGAACTAGCGGTAGTTTAGCTGACAGAAGCCCAGGGATGTTTGTGTGATCTTCTCAAAACAGTGTTCCTGTGCAACACGTAGGGAGTGGTTGGAGGAAGATGGGATCATTGACAACCAAGTTTATTAATAAACTCTGTTGCAATCCCTCATCAGGTACATGTGGTTTTTGGAAACTATTTCAAAGCATGCAGTAAATTATCAAAGGAGAGTTGCTGTATGCAGTAAGACTCAAAAGCAAATCTTCATCCTGCAGACTTCATTCCTCCTCTGGGGCAGAGAATATGACAGGAGAAGCCTTTCCGGGACTGTGTGCATCTTTCTCTAGGGATGGTTCAACATGTTTCTTTCATTCTAAACTGCTGAACAAATAAAACTGCGTGTAGGAAAGCCAACCTCTCAGATAAAGGCAATGAACCATGAAGAGAAACCCTATTCCTTCAGATTTATTGAGGATCAAATGTAGATATCATTCTTTATGTCAGATAATGCCTCCCCATTCTCTCTAAGCAGTCATGATAGCATGAATGTTTCCAAGTGGAAGTCATAGTGCCAGGCACGGCAACACTGTCAGTAACCTGATTGAATCTGGCTCCCATGCATTTAAATATAACATGGTTTGGAAGCACATACTTGTTCTAAAATACAAAACATTTCTATTGAGATAAATGGTGAGGTTAAACTAACCATCCATGATAGAAGAGATTACACAGGTTTTTGCATTTCCCTCCTTTTTGCATATCACATTATTCACTGTTTTCCACAGCTCTTTTCCATTTTAAGTCTATGCATACGAATGTACAATTAATTGCTGTACAGCGCTTTGCTGTATGTGTATTTTAAGAACTTAAAAAATAGATATGCTACTGTACTCTGCTGCATTTTCTGAGTGGTCTCTAGCACTTCTGAGAATTCGTCTTGCACTTCTGTAAAAGAAATGTACTTTTCCCACCAGGACCTCTGAGGAAAAGAGTGATCCCATTTTAAAGCAGTTTCTTCACACAATGAATAAAGCCCTAAGGAACTGCAGAGCAAATAAAAGGATCTCCTCCTTCCCCTTTGCAATGCCGGGCAGTGATATTGTATTTGGTGTCACATCGAAGACAAAATTATGCTGCAATGGTGTATTATAATAAAATAATTGAGTTTGTCAAATTTGTTTTGTAAGCGCAATTTTCCCCCAGTCTCTTCATTTGTTTTTCTCTCCTGTACATAGAAATTGAAGTGCAACAATACTGGAACATAAGCTGTTATTGTCTGGTGGGTATTGAGATAACTCACATGCAGCAGAGATTAAAGTAGCCTGATAGCTTTGCTCCTGCTCCCTGGCTGTGCTGTACATACTGGCATTAAAGATTCAGTAAAGGGAGGAGGGCCATTAAAGATTGATTGTTGTGCATAAGTAGGGGTGCCTTGGCGCCACCTTTGGAGGATTTACACCAATCCTCCTGCGTTGCTGAAGAAGACGCAGGGGCTGAGGCAAGCGGGAAGGCCCGTCCCGCGTTGCAGCCTCGCTGGCTGAATTCCTCTGCGGTTCCCATTGTGCGTGGCTGGACATTTTCTCTCCTCTCTGGTCTCATAGTGCTCCCCAGTGCTGTTGAAGAGCTGCGAGGTTTCACATGAGAGGTGGCTAATGTGAGGGGATTTTAATAAGGTGGAGTGATTAATACTGGTGTATGTTTCCATCTGCTGCTGCTGAAAGTATTTGTGTTCCAGGGGATTAAAAAATGTTGTATTTGCAAACTGGGAAGTTACGTGGGTGATCCAGTGGTAAAAAAAGGAGCAGGGGTGTGTGTGCTGGTTGAATGTCATAGGGGATGGGGAGACCTGGAGCTTCCCAAGGTACATGGGGATGTCGCTCCAACAGGGATTTTGGAGGAGCCAGGACAGGAGGCCAGGCTGTGACTCCCAGGGCCACATCCAGCCCCTGGGAGCTGGGCCACGGCCCAGCCAGGCTTTCGGTCCTGTGAAGGTGACTCAGAAAAGGCTCAAAAGGAAGATGGGAGAATTTTAAAGAGAGAGATTTGATGAATTTGATTCATTCAGTTGAGTTTTTGCCTAGACTTAACAACTTGTGGAAATTTGTGGTCTAAATGTAGGAGATGTTACTGAAATTTGGTGGAAGCTTGCAATAGCACTCAAAACAGACAAAAAAAGAGGAAGGTTTTTTCTTAATTCACTATTGTACCAGGTATAAACTGGAAGGGAGAAGCCATAGAGAGAAAAGATGATAACCTACCAAGGGGCTATCTGTAAGTAGAGACCTCGACAGCAGGAACTAAATGGTGGGAAAATGTTTAGTCTAGCAAGGGTGGACAAGATCCAAGAGCAGATGAATCATGGTAATGCAAACTGGATCTTGGACACATCTTTTGAACAGTGAAAACAATCAGATATAGATACAGTTTGAGGCAGTTGATTACTATCAGTGGAAATTTAGAAGTCAAGACTGGGGTATTTTCCTCCAAAATTAAAACCTCTATGTATGTAATATTGTTTTTACACAGTACTATCTGCTTGGTACAGATATAGCTATTCAGCTCTTGCTGAAACCTTTTGCATATCTTTTTAGGAATCTTCTGTGCTTCAAAAATGAGTCACTTTTTCTAATTACTTGTAATTAATAGTTCTGGTAAATGAATGGCATGTCTGATTATTTTTTGTTTCTTTGCTTGCTTCTTTTTCCAGAAATGTTTAGAAGAGATGTAATGCATTCATTAGCAAGAAGTGAACATTCACTTAATGTAATTACTATCATTTTTTCTAAGTAGAAGGACTCCCTTTTCAGACCAGAAAGCCATGCTTCAATGAGCTTATCACAACATGGGAAAACTGACTTTGGTGAGGCAAGTAAAAGGTGCTGAGAATTGCCTAAGGAGGGAAAACCAGAGCTTAGCATCAACCAGGGGCAAAACGGGGGAAGGAGGGAACACTATATGCAAATATCTCCTTCTCTTAAACATTAAAATGTCAGAGGCATATTCATCCAGTAAAATCATTACCTTTCACCAAGAGCAAAAGGAAAATTCATAGTTTTGCTCACTGAAATATTGCTGCATTCCACACTAAGAGCTATTGTTGCTCCCTGAAAGGAGGGGGATTTATGGCCGCAAAGGATTCATGAGATGCAGGGAGCGTTTCGGTTTCATTTGCTAATTCTCACAAGTTGTCAACTGGCAATTTCCTCAAAATTCTGTTCAGTTTTTCTGAGATGGACTACAGCATGTGTTTGAAAAGCTAAACAAAGTCAGAAAGGCTAGATGCTCTTCAAATTACACTTAAAAAGCCCAGCTGGGCTGTAGATGTTGTACAAGCAGGTGAGTTTCGCTGCTGCTGATAATTCACCCAGGATGTGGTTAATAAATTGTCTTTACTACTATGTCTGGTGAGTCACTTCGTGCTTGCTTTTAGAGATAGACACAAAGTAAAGAGGATAAAGAAAGGCAGGAACGCATTGCTTGTCTTTGGAAAACATGGGTCATGGCCCCTTTCATAGTGATGCTCATTAAATGAAGGATAAAGTTCCTGGACTGAGAAAGGGGTTGGAGCAGATAACCTGGGAGGACACGGATGTGCCCATTTGGGCTTCGTCCTTCCCTAGTGCTGGAGATTTTTACTGAAAGTGATCAGGCACAGATGACTGAGCTGAGTCCCCATTTCATCACATCTGTTTTAATAGCCTTTCATAATGTTTGTTGCCTTAATTTTCAACACCCTTTCCTAAGGTAAATAACGATTTCATGTTTGTTAAAGCTGCCCTGCAAGCGTATCTCTTTTCGTTATCTTTGTTCAGCTCGGGGCTGACCAAATAAACATGCTTATTACAAATGCAGGACAAAATAAAGCAGGAAGTAATGGCTGAGGAAGGCAAATCAACCCACGTTGCAGTGACAAATTCTTTGTATGTATATCTAACCTTCCAAAAAACTGAGAGCATTGAGAGGGGAAATTTGCTTCCTGGAACTGCTGAAATCAGTAATAGAAAGAATTCTAATTACATTCTAAATGATAGCATTATAAGGCTTGCATGGGTGCCCTTTGGTTCATTTCCTTGCTTTTTTTTTTTTTCTTCACCATTTACTGCTAGCCTTGTGTAGCCTTGTAGCAGGCACAGTCTTTAAAAAAAAGTGAGAATAAAGAAGCTTTTTTATTTTCTCTTTCCATCAGCTAAACTTCCCATAGAAGTTGAACAGCATCCTCTTTATCAAGATTATGGGTTTCCACATCTTGGCATACTATTTCTTTCCTTTAGTGCATGCCAGCAAGCTAAACTAAGAGCAATGAAAGTAGAGAATAAGGCATATATAGAGCCCTACTTACATCAAGAGGATTTATTTGCATGAGTAAGACAAATGGGCTACAGCTTGAGTTTTGAACTATGGACAATGTAAACCTCTGTTTTAAAAGGTGACACATCAGTAACATTCTGCCTTCCACTTGAAGAGATTGATATTATTCATAGATATCTGAATGAAAGAAAATCTCGCTCAGTCTTTTGAGCCATTTCAGAACAACCGTGGAGCCCAGCTCTGCATCTTACTAATAGTGTAGCCTTGACTCGCCTTGACTGGGGAGTTCAGTGCTGTTGTAGAATTATAAGCCTGTGCATTATTCATGATAAATACATACTGCTGAATCATGAGAAGGCTTTTATGGAAAAGGCCACTAAGAAACCAAGAAATTTCTGCTAACAGCCTGACTGGTTTTTCATTCCCATTAACTTACATAGGAGGTATATGGCAAGCAGCGTCCTCTGACATCTGTGCTGCATTTGGTTCTAGTACATTGAATCACTCGAGCTTCAGCATGAAAAGCCATAGTAAGACAAGTTGTGGCTTAGCAGGTTTGAACTGGACGTTAAGGAACACTTCTTTGCCAGGAGGGCACTATAGTACAGGAACAGGTTATCCAGAGAAGTTACATCATCTCCATCCGTGGAAGATTTTAAGTCTAAGATAAGAAAAGCCAAGGCTGATCTTTTGTTGCTGATAGTCTTGCTATGAGCAGGAGCTTGGACTAGGGGACCTCCAGAGATCCTTGTGAATCATTGCTTCTGTGATTTGATGGCTTTCTCAGTAAAAATACATAAACTGAGCTCTCTTTTTCACTACACAGTCTTTCTCAAAGATCAAAGTATAAGCCATTATTTTCACAGGAAAAAAGTAAACCAGAATCAAACCTCATTTTTTGTTTGATAAAATGCCAGCCTTTTTAATAGTGAAGATAACATTTTTTTCCCTTGGATCACTAAAGAACAATACAACTGTTATTTCAGTGAAGCAATAGGTAGAATGATTTTAATTTGAATCCAGCTGTTGTTGCAGTGAAATTCAAAAAGCAACGTGGGCCATAATAAGGAGCTAAAATCCTGTGGTTTGATACTCAGTATTGATTTCTTTCTTATTGATTTCAAGGAAACCAAGATTTCATTCTATGGTATGAAGAGCCTCACAAAGACTTTCCAGCAATTAATTTCCTTTTAAGCCCTCCGCTAATGGCTCAAACAGTATTTTACAATTAATTATGCTGTTTCTTTGTGCAAAGATGATTCTTTCCATTCGTAATAGATTTAAAGAGGTATAGAGTTCTTGTATGTTCAGGTGCAAAACCTCTGCTTTGCCAAAAGAAAATGAGTCCTTTATTACCAGGACAGATCAATTAGATTCATGTAACTCTAATAAGCTTTCTCACAGCTATAGCATTTTTACCTGCAGTGGGGGATTATTTAAAAAGTGTTATTCTTCCCTATCTTAAAAAATTTCAGTGTCTGAGCTATAGAAGCACAGTCTCTACTAAGCAGCATAGGAAAGTCTTCATTCCTATGCAAATTTTGTTTTGGAAAGCAATATTCAGTCCATATAGTGAAAGATCAGGATGGAGGGATAACAGTGAAACTAAATTTAATCTGAACTACAGTGTAGTTTTCCAGGGTTTCAGAGTTTCCTGATATTTAATGGAGCTGAGAAATACCACTGGTCTTGGCATTACTTTTGTTTGAATGGATTTCTTTGAGTGTTTTGAGTGTTTCATAGCATTTTTAAAAAGAATACCTAAAATATTCTACCTTTTAGTTACTCGTGCTTTCATGACTACATTTAAAAAATCAACAAAAAGACTTAAAATATATAACCAATGAAAGAAAAGGAAAGCAGATAGGAATTTATGTGCAGCAAAAGCTGAGGACTGTAGAAAGGATGTGAGGAGAGCTGAGGCAGAAAGCGGGAGGAAGGCTGATTTTGGTTTGCTTGGGTGTTTTTGGTGGTGTCCTGCAGGGAAAGGAGGAGTTTTTTGTTCATTTTGTTCCAGGAGAGAAATCAGAGAAGTGGAAAGATTCTGAGAAAAATCCAGGTGGTATATTGTATGGCAACAACAAAATACTTTCTGTTCCAGCAGTAATTAAGGAAGATATAAAACCGAAGCTGGATACATGTAAATGTGCAAGCTAATGCAGTCTGCATCCAGAGGAGCTCTCTGTGCTGCTAATGATGGTTTGCAGTGGGGAGGTGCCAGAGGACAGGAAATAAACTAGGGCTGTACTGCTTTATTAAAGGTCAAGCAGGTGATACAAATATTCATTGTCCTGTCACCTTGCCATTGACCTGAAATTGCAGCACATCTGGGATCTGATTAATCAAATGTTAAGGAAAGGTTAAAATAATTAGTTCTAATCAATGTGGGGTCTATGATGAATACCCTTTGTCAAAACAGCTCTGTGCCTTTTTTGAGGAGGTTACTAGTTTAGGGACAGTCTTGAAGTTGTGTTTTTCAACTCCACTCAGTCTTTTCAACTTGATTTTACCCAACTTTTTGATTAAGAAAGTAGAATGATCCAAAGTCAACATTGTGCACACATAAAATGGTTTTAAAACTGGCTCAGTGGCAGTTTTTAAACTTAAATGTGTTGCTTGAACAAACAGGATAATGAATTGCAGGCTATTCTACATTATTATCAGTGGATGTGGAAGAAATGAGAAAATCATTCTGCATAAAGTTTGCAGATGATACAAAGTTAAAGCTGGTGATAAATAGCTAAAAGAACAGTGTACAGAATGGTCTGCCCTGATTGCTGTGAATAAAATGCAAGAAAGCAGTAGGTGATTGTATGAAGCCAAGTAAAAGGACTATATATAGGAATAAACACTGTAGGCTGTGCCAATGGGATCATTGATGCTTTCCTAGGAAGTAGTGACAGAAGGAGTTGAGACATTTTTGAGTGTAATTAGCAGGGTATGACTTTCTACTACAAGTGTATGGTGCAAAAGGGATAATGAGATTTTTTGATATGTGAACAAGGGAATATTGAGGAGGGAGACTACATTAGCACTCTTCTTGGTTATGGTGTGACTGATTTTGGGACACTGTCCCATTCTGTTTCTCAAGATTGAAGAACAGCGATATACTAGAGAAGTTTAAAAGAAGAGCCACAAGAACACTAAAAGGAAGAATGCTTTATAGTGAAAGGCTGAAGAAACCTGGCCTGTTTAATCAAAAATAAGACTAGAGGGTGACTTATTAGAATTTTGTATATGTTAAGCAAAAATTGGTAATGGAGCATCAGGAAGTAGTAGTAGATTGAAAGCTGATGCTAGACAAATACCTCCTAGAAATAATAGACACGGATTTTTAATAGGTAATTAATCTCTGGAGCAGCTTGTCAAGTCTCTCCATTGCTACACATTTTTAGGACAATATTGGATGGCTTTATAAAATATGTACTCTGCTTCAAACAGGAATTAATTCTGAGAAGTCTCATGGCCTTTGTTATGCTGAAGGTCAAATGAAATGTTCATGTGGATCCCTGCTGACATTTTAGCTTATTATATATGTTAGGAAAAAAAGTTTGAATAAGTACCTGCAGTAATCGTATTGATCATCGTTTTATTTTTGTACATGTTAGCTGTAACTGTAACAGAAAGCTTCATGGAAAACCCATTGTTTGCAAAAAAATATTCTGTGATAGTTTCCTGACCAGAGGCAGCGTAGCCAGGGTGCCAGGTCATGCACGGTACAGTTGGTTACAGGGTCAGCCAGCTGCTGGTCCCTTGTAAAGCTCTTCTGTGAAACTAGTTTTCCTCCAATGTACTTTGAGCTATGTTTTCAAGATTTTCAGCTAAACTCAAAGTTTATAGCTAGATTCTTTCTCTTCCCCGTTTTAACTTCTTTTCATATAATAGATAGCTGACAACAACCATAATACGACCTGGTGGTAGAAAGTTGAGACTACAAAAATTCAGGCTAGAGATAAGGTTCAAATAAGCATTTCTTCAAATCACCTAATTAGGAATTCGATGGGTTCCCATGCCCTGCAGTCAAACAAGACTGGATGTCTTTCTAAAAGAGGCTTTTGTGTAAGAAGTGCGGAATTTTGATCCTGGAGTTGCTCCATAGAGTGTTTTGGTGTGTGTTATACCCAGGGTTAGACTACATGAATGGATTGTTTCCATTTTCATTTTAATACCATGGCATGAAAAGTATCAGGCTGTGTATTTTTCTAAATATTCTGTACTGCTCAGGTCAGCTCTTTGATGTGAAGCTGCCTGAATGCTAGAATTGGGATCAAAATAATTTTGTCAAAAAAATGAAGGAATTCAAACAGGCAAATATTAGACTTCTTAAGGAAGTGACAGATAGTATTTATGAAAAAATAATTTAAGAATAATTCAGAGGTTGTATTGTCTTGTCTACGTCTATGCTGTGATGGCTTACTCTTTTCAAAAGTGATTTTAGTATTAAATATTACATTGAACATTGAAAGTTTTGATATAGTGCAGGAAGAGAGTCTGAGAGGACTCACTAGCAGGTAGTTCTGAAAACCTAGTGAGATATTAAATATGGAAATGTTGCTTCTTGGTACTAGATGTGGATTAGCTGATGCATGAAGAATTTTCTTCTCTGCTTCTCAAATTGTGAACCTTGCATACTTTGGGTATGAAAATACGCTTCATGGTTTTTTTCTCGATAATGAAACAAAAAAGCACTCATCCTGGCAATCTGAGTTGCCATTTTCCCCAGGGAGTTCTCAATGACAAGCAAAAATGTTTGGCTGCTGAGGCTTTCAAGTCTGACTCAGATTTCACTTTAAAGAATCTGAGTTTCTCTGTGTCCTTTTTCAGTTGATCAAAGAAAGAAATAGAGACATAGCAAGAGGTTACCTCTAGTGAGACTGGACATGCCATCATTGAATTTCGTCAATGTACATTTCTCCTAAAATTATATTCTGACCTCAGTAGCTGTATGTATGTAAGAAAATAAAAATTACCTATAAAACCCCCTGTGTATAGATCACAATTTTAACTACCTAATTGTCTGCAGAACAAGCCCACCAAGGTAGAGGTCTGCTTTTAAAACTCACATTCTGAATTGCATTCAATTCCTGGTCTGAAACGCCAGGGGTAAGATAGAAGCGATGAAAATAGTAGACAAAGTAGGAGGCTTGAGCTGAATGGGCATTATTTCTAAATTATGAGTTGAATCCAGTTTCTTCAGAACTATTTCTTCAGTCAGGAGCAAGGGGAATGGGATTGTGAGACTCAGTCTAAGCTGTGTCAGCAAAACCGTAGAAGAAGGAAACCACAAAGCTTCAGGAAACTGAAAATCAATACAACCGGGCAATGAAAGCATTTTTACTACAAAGAACCAAAAGCTGTCACACAACAAAAGGTTCACTCAAAATAGAAACAAGGAAAGTTTAAGGCTTTAGCTCTTCCAAGAAAACAGTGAAAAATAAACTACAGTTCTGAAGAGACAATATAATATGCTTTTCTTTGAGGGATGAGAAGGTCTCGCCCACAGGGAGTTAGGAAGGGTGGAATCACTAACAGCGGGCACCTTTCACTGGGTTTTCTTGTGGAAACTCTATTTTGTGTTGCTTCTCAGGTCCTATTCTGTTTCCTACATAAATGAAGGCTTTCTGGTACGTGCTGGTTTAATAGATGAGAGTCTTTCTCTGAGATTTTATGACCTGAACAGACACACCAGTCATTACTGAAGAGTAAATTGAGGCAGAGAGAGCTGAAGGTATCCATGGTAGGTCTGTGGTAGAACTGGGAATATACCTTGGTGAAAGAATTCCACAGGTAAAAACCTCTGCCTGCTCTTCCTGATGTCCACTGCAAGGGTAAGACCTGTGGACCAAGTACCATAATTTCCATCCCACAAGCCAGACTGGACTACTGGAGTGCTTCTTCTGTCTGGCCTTGCAAAAATAATCAGACACAATATCAAGCCTAAGAGATGCTTGCCAGAGGGTCAGAAGATGCAGGGTTGCTTTTTATTAACCGCTTGACGCTGTTGTGACCAAGTTCTGGGTGTTGGGTACAGGCAGAGGGAAGGCAGAAGTGTCTCCAAGGTGAGACTTCTTTGCTGCTGTGGTTGCGTGAGGCTTGCCAGCGTTCCCCCACATTCATCTGCAAGCCTGTGGTGGGTTGACCTTGGCTGGCTGCCAGGTGCCCACCAAGCTGCTCCCTCGCTCCTCTTCAGCAGGATGGGGAGAGAAAGGAAGATGAAAATTCATAGGTTGAGATAAAGGTAGTTTATCCCAACCAGACCCAGTGTGACACCCAAGGACCTTGTAGACATGTTCTTGTCTTAGCAATGTCTTCCTCTTCTCACAACAGTGCCAATTCTCAGCCATGCTCAATTCCAGACACTCCTTCTGAAGTACAGCAGTGCACTCCCCCAACCAGATAGTCCAGGAGTGCTCTAAGCATTCATTATTCTAACCCAAAGATTAAGCAAGCAATTTAGCCAAGATTAAACAAGTGATTACTTTGACGTTCCTCGTTAATTTGATCTCTCCCTACATTCACTCAGCAGCCCTTCAGCACCCCAAGCAGGCCCAGCTCCATGTTCACGCATGAATTGTTTCGAGCAGGTTGTGCAGAGGAATTAATATGTTTATTATTGTGTAAATCTCACAATCTTCATTTGCTCAGAATGTCATAAAAACGTTGACCTTTGTGTAATGTTTTTGTGGAAATGAGTATTACTGTTATTATTTCTTCCTTCTTGAAGTCTCGTTTGAGGAAAGAAATGAAGTTTAGACTCACATAATTTGTTTCATGGTGTAAATTGGATTTTTAATTCTGATCTCGTAACTATGAAAAACATTGTCCATTCTGCCACAAATGCTCTTTCTTGAACTGAAATACTCTTCTTGAAGGAGTGATTTCAGAAGCCACTGCTCTTGAACTGTTTTAAACCAGAAGATAAATTGATGATATAATGAGTCTTCCTAATCTCTAATTTCAATAGTTTGATGAATTTCAGTGTAGCATGTTTCATTAATATTATATAAGAAAATGATTTGCAGGCAAATTAAGTGGTTGACACAGGTACTAAATAATAAAAGCATATAAATTAAATGCAAGCACACTATTAATTACAAGATTAATCTTTTTCATCTGGTCCCATGATATCTCTCAAGTATGTCTGCATGTACATAATCATGCTAGTTGAGCATGAAAGTATTTATATGTACACCTTAATATGATACTAATGATATTCTGTACCTCACATAGTTGTACAGTACACACAAGTGAAGTCTGATACTTCCTAACAGCGTAAACTGAAAACTAGCAAAAAATAATGTCTGGTCCTGAGATTGCTCTCATGTTTGAAGGGCCATATACTACCTACATTTACATAGTGATATGTATGCTGTGAGAAAGCTGTAACAGCAGTGTGACATGATTTGTTGGCTGGTGATACCAAAAGATTCTCATTGACTATACCAAAAGATTCTCCTTGACTGATGATGTTTTCTTTAGATAGTTTTCCTTGTGAAGCCCTCTGATGTCTGTCCAGGCACTAGTGATCAGATTTAGGGAGCAATAGGAAAATAGTCACAATGAAAAAAAATTCTTCATTAATTTCATGTGAAGATGAACATTTGAAGGGCCATTGTCATGCCGAATCTGGGTTTTGTGGGTAAAGATGTTTTTGTAGCTGCAAACAGTCTTCTATGATGTCCTTTCCATCCATCTTCCTAAGAAAATAAATCTTCTTTATATAGAACACAGTCTGAAAAAGCAGAACAACGTCCCATTGGGTAAATCACATTCGTTGTATTCCATGAGTATCAATAACTTTTTAGTCTTGTTCTGGATTTCCCTGCTCCTGCTTGGGCAGGACACCGGGATGTTTTGACCTACAGCCTGTGTGGGGAATCAAGGGGTGCATGTGGTGGCTTTAGGAAATGCGCTTGGAAGTCACAGAGAGCTCCAGCTCGGCCTTGGGCCACCGGTGACGGGAGATCGCAGAGGAGCTGCACCTGCTTAACTCAGACATAAACACGGATCTGTGTGTTCAAACTGGGCTTTATAAACAAAAACATTTGACTTATACAGAGTAATTTAATTACAACTGAGTTGAATTTATTTTAATCCATAAGTAAACGAAAGAAGGAAATGAAAATCTATTTTTTTTTAATGTCTCCGAAGTATTTAGGTGCTTTACAGCTCCATCTATCCCCGGTCAGATAACCCCTTCTAAACATAAATTACCCAGAGCACGTTGCTCAAAAGCAATGTCAAAGGTACCTACAATCATGTCCCAGTATGGCCTGCGTGAATATAATCCCTTAACGCAGTGCGTGTGCTGTACATGATAGGTATGTCCTTTGATTCACAGAAGCAGTTTACGAGAGAATTTCTGCGTTTTCTCCATTTCTCTTATTTCTCACTATTAAAAAAGAAATCAATGGAAATGAAATGCATATTGTTACAGTGAAATCCTATTTATTGACTAGCGTCAATTCCAAAAGGCAAGGAAATGGAGAACTAAGGCTAGGATTTCATCCCTCAGTTATAACTATACCCTTAGATGCCTTTCAGAGGGGTGATTTCTGGAGAGCAAATGCTATTGAATAGCACAGAAATTCTTCCTCTTCTTTTTAATGCTAACAGTGGGTTTATTCATGTATTTTCGTAACAGGAGCGGTGTAATACTTTAGAACAGAGTGTCTCAAATGTCATGCATGCACAGAAAATTATTTAATCCCTTTTTTTCCCCTCACACTTTTCATTTCAACCGTCAGACTGACCCCCGATCTCTTTGCTTCAAGCACAGATCTAAACTGTGCTGGGAGGGGAAATAAAATAAACTTGCCAGTTGAAGGTTGTGACCGCGCTTGTATGTGACTGGGAGGCAAAAGATCCTCTGCTGAAGAAAAGCATTTGTTCTGTGAGGAAGCCTCCCTGTGCCCCAATCGACCTTTTATTCCATTTTTGAGAAACCATCGTTTTGGAGAGACGCCAGAGCTAGAATGGAATCCTCTGTGGCTGTCTTCACAGGAGATGGGCTTCTTCAGAGGGCGGTGTCAGCCTGTGCAGGCTGCTTTCTTCCTTATGTGCGTGAGGGTGAACCAATATGAGTGCTTCTGGTGAAGCGCTGCATGCAGAGCAACCCAGGGATAATTCTGTGATTCTGTGGTAATACAGGAGTGCCATTTCCCAGTGCAGCGGTGGGACATTAGCACACCTGAAGGACAAGAGGAAGAGCAGAGCTGTGCCTCCTCCACACCCACCACTGTCAGGAGAGTAGTGAGGTGGTGATTAACTTCCCAGCATAAAGCAGGATTAGCCTCAGGGGGCTGATCTCATTTACTGCATCTGGCTGTCAATTCTGATCCATGTTCTCCTGGTTCACGAGTGCTTTTTGTCCTGCCGTCGCCTTGTGTGTGGGAAGGAGGTGGTGTGTCAGCCACACACACTGAGACCCTCAGTGGCCTGGTTACAGCCCGCTCGTCGCCTTGGTGCAACTCCATGGTTCAGTGCTGGGAAGCCAAAAATACACTCAAATCTCACTGAGAAAATCTATTGTACGTGAAAGAATTTTCTCTTTCTCTTTTTCCCTTTCCCTTTCCCTTTCTCTTTCTCTTTTCTTTATTACAAAGCTAGGCAGATCAAAATGTCAGACCTGGTTTATCTCCTGCAAGAGGACCTTATAGCTCCCCTTTCTTCGCAGGTTTCATTTTACTTTAAGTGACTCATCATTCTCATCCTTCAGGTCATCGGTGGCTTTGGTCGTACATTTGGCACCACAACAGGATCCTGTAGGCCACGAATTTCTCGGTCCTGACCCTCTAAAAATACGCAGCTGACACCTTCCATGTGGTGTTGTTTTTTTATTTCAAACACCTTGAAATTCTGAAATCTATTAAAACAAGCAAAAATGAGAACAGTGCCCTTATGATTTTTTTTTCAGCTGAGCCTATTCCATCACTGTGTGTCAGGTCTGTAGTAAATTTACAGTGTTGACAGAGGCAGTCATGCAGTTTCACCGAATTGAAAGGAAGAGAGGAAGGGAGATTTATCTTGGAGCCTGAGGGTAGAGCAGTAAGCCAGAATCATTACACTCATACCTAAAAGTGACAAACTTTATGTTGCAGACAGCTGGACTTTCCATTTAGCAGGAGGTGAATTCTCTCCAGTTGTAATTTCTGCTCAAAACATCTTTTTTCTTTTTTTTTTTTTTTCTTTTTGAATTATACGAAATAGAAATTTAAATGCAGATGCCAAAGTTTGGGCCTCTTGTGTAGTTTTGGCTGGGTAACAGCCATCACTGCTGTGTAGTGAGCAAACAGCAAAAGCAAGAAGAGGGAGAAGGACCTGCACTCCACTGTGCTGTGAGGAGGCTGGCTTTGCAGTGGCTCCTTTCACCTTCCTTTGCTGCAGACTGCGGTATCACTGAAGTAGAAAGGTAGAGAGGACCTGTGAAGGCAGCTGTGGGTTATTGCTACATCAGTTCTGGGCACCCAGCTTGAAATGCCTTAGAGGGACCTTTTTTTTTCGAAAGGACCAGTAGCAGACATAGAAGAAAACTCAACACCTTTCAGGTCCTGTAAGCAGGGCACTCAAATTTGGTCTCATCCTCAAAGTATTGACTTTGCCCACATCTGCAGAGGGATGTGGACATGGTGATGTTGAGTTTTGTTATCATAATTTTTATGTGCTAACTCTTGCAGAGAATTAGTAAGCCCGCGTTAAGCACCATAATTCCCTATTAAGGGGCACTGGCTGGGCCAGGAAGAGTGTAGCCTACTGAAATCTCTCATTGCATTAACCACCAGATCAGAGGTAGACCTGACGAGAGTGTTTTCTCTTCTTCCTTAATGAAGTTGTGCCACCATGAAGCTAAATATGCAGGTTTCCCAGGCGAGAAGAGGATAGAGAAAGACACTCACCCAAAAGGGAAAAAACGTGGTCTCTGTGCATTAAAGAACTGTTGGGAAAAAAAATGCATAAAATTTTAATGTCCTTGTGTTTGTCATAATATCCATGAGCAAGCAACTTTCAGCATTACTTGTGCTTGAGGGGCTGCAGAATGAGGCAGCAGCAATACTAACCCACACGTGGGAAACAGTGAAAGAAGGTCAGGACTTTGAAGAGTCGAAGTCAGAATGAGCCACAGGCACACGAGCATCTCTCCTTTGAAGTAGCTGGAGATGTGGAAAAGTGCCATCCTCAGTGAAATGTTAATGTGGGTATCCTTTGTCTTTCTGTACCACAGGTGCAATTAAGGGGCTAATATGCAGGGGCCAAAGTAACGACGTTTTTTCTTAAGGTTTCTTTTATGTGTTTTAAGCATGTAGGTGATAGTTGAAATGTACTGTAAAGAAATTCAGATTTATGGGAATTGCACGTGCCTACTTGAAGAGAAAATATGCCCACTGAAGGAGGGATTTTTCAATTCTTCTGTGTTTCGATGTTATCAAAAACATTATTGATAACTCTCAGAAAAGTTTGGGGAAAAAATATGCTCCAAAGCATTATATATAGTTTAAGCCAAGCAAAAGATTTTGCAAAAACCAGACAGATCAATTTTATTTTTAAATTAAACTTTTACATTAGATACTAAATGCTCTCTAGAATGAACAGTCATTTTTATTTAATATCTGCATTTTGCAGATGTGCTGATATAAAAAACTAATGAAAAAATCCTACATCTTGTAATAATTGAACTGGTAGGTTTAGTTCTCCAAAAGCTAGCCATGATCTTCATAGGTGCACCTTTGCACTTTTAATAGTCATACCTGTCACTTTTTTAACCTCTAATTTTATTGGAGAAACAAATAAACTATAATTGCTTTAGGTGCGTGATTGTGGGTTTACAACCAGTACTCAGAAGTGCATATGCTTAGAGTTATGTGTCGTGGTTGAGATGGACAAATGACATAGACCAAGTTCTGAATTACAAACAGCAGTCTCCATTTATTGCCACAAATGCTTTTTCATCTAGTCTTTACCAGCTCAAGTGTCTTTTTGCTATTGGTTACAGGCTGCAATAGTAACATATCATTGGCTAATTTTGCTGTCATCCATGTTACTCTTTTACTCCCTTCTTTCTCACGGGTACACCTTAATATCTCCAGATGCTCCTTTACTCCCATCTTTCTCAGGGGTAGGCCTTAATATCTTCAAGGCTAATTTCTGTTCCCATGCCCTCTGTCAGGGAGTCCAGGGACCCACCGCAGTTTCCCACAGTTATGCATTTTACAGGGACAGAAACTGAGGAACAACTTTTGCAGATTTCAAGAGCATCAGGAAAAATCTGAAATCATCCATCATGCCATCATACTGATTCACATACATACCATTTTCTAGGAACTCTACCTAATTTTCCAAGCCCATACTTCTTGTTTCTGACAACACTGAATGAATTTACGGTAACATCTATCACTTGAGGAATCCTGAGTCATTTAAACTTGTTTTCCATCAGAGCATTCAATCAAGATTGACTTATCAGTGGCAGGGGTATAACATGAGCTCTAATGCTGTTCACCTCCTTCTTTATCAGCTGTCTTTCAATAGCTGTAAGACTTAGTCCATAAACCCCCATCAGTTTAACTGTATTAATGCTGTACAGTAATGGCAAGAGAGCAATAAGAAGTGATGTTGTACTTCCTAGGGCACCAGTGAGCTATTTTTCTTGATGCTGGTCTGTTACTGTAGGCTTTCAGCTCCTTTGAGAAAACTGGGAGCTAATGATGATATTAACTGAACCGAAACTTTTAAAACTGTTTCTCATATTATATAAAGATATTCATCACTGTATTTATACTGTCCTGAGCCTCAGGCATAAAAACCACTGCAAGTGAGGTGAACTAATGAAATTTGACAGAGAACTTCGTTTTCTCCAAGAGACAAGAGAGCCATCAGTCCTTCCATGTCCCAGTTTCCTCCAACAGCTGAAAGCTCAAACTGGTGTATTTGGAACAGAGTGAGAACAAATATCTGTCTCATAAAAAGACATCTACTTGTGTTCTTTATTCTTGAATTATAAAAATAATGGTGATCGGCAGCCCAGTGACTGCCTAGGTTTCATAGGCTGAAATGTAATATTTTCAGCGGCTGTCATATTTCATATAGAGATCTAGCTTGAGAGATTACAGCTCAGTCTTAATCCATACTTCAGTCCCTTGTTCTATTTCTAAGACTGGAAAGCTCAATTTTTAAATTAATGTCTGGAAAATTATGGAAGAAGAGTTACTTGCTTAAAAGTACTGTATTCCTCAGTTAGTGCTTGGAGCTAGTTTTGTAAGCTCTTGTGTGGAAAGTTAAATCTGTCATTTATTATTCCCATCTAGATCCCATCTTTAGGAGTCTTAATTTCTCTAGTCATGCTTGAGCAGACAGTGACAATTCATAAAAGTTTACGGGCTGCAGCTAGCTTCAGTCAGTTTATTTGGCAAAAATAACCTGAAATACAATTCTTTTAATGCATAGTCATCTATAATTACATTTTGGATTCCATCAGAAAGACTGGAGTATTTTCAGTCTATCCAGTGCTCCCTAGACTGAGAAGTTGCCAAGAACTGTATACGGAGAGACCTTCATTCTTGAAGAGAAAAACCCTGTGGTTCTCCAAGTCCTGTGATTCGTAACTGAAAAAGCACTAGGAAATTGCTGATTGGAAGGCAGATGGCTGTTTCAAAACTTAGGCATGTTATGACGATAAACTTGCTTTTTTTACTTTGTTAGCTCACTGGTAGGATGAAACTGACTGTTTACAAGTTGCACCAACACACACCACTGCCCCCATTGTGCCTTTAATGAGTGATCACTGGGCTTCATCAAGATAATAGCATGGAAATTTTGCCACCATACTTTCCTTTGCTATTTTTAATGTATTTCTTATTTTTTTTTAAAAAAAAAAAGGTGCCTTCCTCACACTTGCAGTCAGTGCAGCAGATTGTCTCAGCAATATATTGCTAAATATTAAGTGCAGGGATAACTTTATCTGTGTAAATATAGCCTTTAAAAGAATAGTCTTTAAAAAATTCCAGTTCCTTTGTTACTAAAGAATTGTAAAGCATGTAGTTGTGAGCATGTGTGTGGTGTGAAGTTGAGGTAAAAACTTAAAATAAATGAAACCAATTTTCAAGAATTGCTGTAATTTGCAATACAGAAGAGTTGGGAAATTTGTTAGGTAAGATCTCATCTTAAGAAACTGCTCCAGAGTCTCTTGAGACTTACAGAATATGGTTCTGCTTTGTTTTTATCTGGAGCCAGCAATCTGTGCTGGTCCCTCAAGCTGTCACTTAAAGGCATCAGAGCCTGAGTCAGCCACAGCTTTGTGGCGGATGTACCTAGACCTTGCATTTTAGTGAGCTCCCCAGAAGGCTCTTAAATTCAAGCCCAGTTGTATTTGAATAGAAATTAGAACCTTAACGCTTTAAATAGAAAAACCTCAGAGCAACTATAAAAGCTAAGAGAAGAATGAGAAATGTGCGCAGCTCTCCCCTTGCCTGGTGCGTCCTGCTAGTCAAGGTGGTGACTGCTGGAAAAAACAAGTCCGCTTAGTTGGGATACACAGCAGAAAACAGACGAGGAACTCTTGGGTAGTGTTTTACTCCTCTTCTGGCTTTTCTTCAAAAAATAGGCCTCAGGAGTCAGGGCCTGCAGCTTTTTGGAGCAGCCCGTGGTTTTGTGAGGTGTGGGGTCCACAGTGGTGTCCTCTTGTAAGAGACTAAAGTGTTCACACTTGGAAAATAAAGAGTTAATCCTCTGCAGATACTGCAGAGAAACTGCGTTTCTTATCAGCATCAGTGGGAGCTCGAGGTGCTCTGCAACTCACCCTGTAGAAAATTCACCCTTTGGGCCGAGATCCAGTACAAAGCCTGTACATCATTTAAATGCAACTGAAGATTTCAAAATAGTGACACGGTAGGAATCAAATGAGGGATAAGCTTGGTGTTATGAAGGTTTCCCTCACTGATTTGTAGGTTAATATTAGAGTTATTCATATTCTAATGCAGTGCATGAGGTTAGCTCGGATTCAGGCTTTGGTATGTCAGTGTTCAATGATGGCTTGATGCTTGTATTCTGAAACTATTGTAGGTTGATTTTTTCTTCCTTACCAGAAATACTTAAAAAATCCTTTGTTTAGACCTTCAAGACCATTATATTTTCTTGACACATCATCTAGTATGATCATGGAGAATGTATACGATGGAAGTAGTTGACTGATAGAATAAATGTTGTACATGTGCAAATGGTGTTATTATCAGTATATATGTGGGGAAACTTGGTTGCTTTTTAGTGCTATGAACATTTTATTATAGAATATTGTGACTACTGTAAATTGCTCTAAACCAGCGTGCAGCAGTTTTGATGCATTAACTGAAGACAATTGCTGCAATCCTTACTTTATTGAGAGAGAGAGGAGGGAAGGGTTGCAGTGCCAACTTGTAGCATTCCTCCCTTGTGTAACAGGCGTCAGAATAATGGGAAAGTAAGAAAAGATAAGTTTCCATGCAGAATTAGTGTAGAATCGTGTTTTCTAGATGCAATCAATTTCAGAGCAATGCAGGAATAATAGCAGGCTTCATATGCTTAAGATCTGTTAGAAAGTCTGCCGCGTTAGTTTTCAATGAGAGTTCAATTGATTGTCTTGAAAAAAGTGTTACCAAATCTTGTTAATTTATTCTTTCACAGGCTGCCTATGTGTGCATTAAGTGCAAACAGCAAAATATGCGAGTAATGTCCATGTCCTCATTAAGGAGCCATTTAAATGCAGGCCCTGCAAGAACTTAGGAGCTCTGCCTCAGTGGAAGCAGCTACATGCCGCGGGGTTTGGTATTTGAGGTTTTGCCGTGTTGCATTTTCCTATGGTGATGTATGTCAATGTTTCTGTAGATGGGATAGGTGTTTAAGACATGATTCCACATACACCTTTAAGCATTTAAATAAATTTGACTGGATTCTTCTAGTGCCATAGCTTCAGCTCATTTTGAATCAAAGTAAAGTTTTTGAAACCTTGTTTTATTTTTCCTTGCACTTTTATGTAAACACACTAAAATCCACTCAAGCGAAGAAGCTTGGCAGAATCACAGTGCTGTGACAGACATCATCAACTGTATGGCATAGCAGTAATCAGTCTCTAAATGAAGCATATCTGTTTTTCCTCTTTTCAAATACACACTTGGAACATTTGGAGCGATAACTCTGTGTAGCAGTCATTACCATCACAGGGAAAGTGTGGTCCTGCCTGCAAGCCCGGTCTAACTGCTTGGAGCAGCCTTTACAGATGTGTTCCTCTAGTGAAATCTCAGCTCAGGAAACAGACTGTTAATCTCTTGTCTGCTGGAGCCTGTGGCGTGCCGAAGGATTAACACACTTCATGCTAAAGATTAAAAGTAGCGGTAGCCTCTCTACCCTCTGAAGTACTCTTTACCTGATTCAGTGGGGACCTATCAGTGGAAAGAGACCAAATAAAGTACAAAAGAGAGGAGAGAAATCAATTAAGTTAAAAGAAAACTGACATGGAGAGTGCTTTAAAACAGGATTTAGTGTCAGAATAAAACAGGCCTGGATGTTTAAATCACTTGGCCACCCTTTGCATGTCACTGATTCTCCAGCATACAGCAGCTGTGATTGTGTGACCACTTCTGAATGTTGCACTGCATTAATTTTGTGTTGCGAATGGTGTTTTAATGTTCTGGAGAGGACATGGAAATGAACTAATAGTCAAAGTTTCAACTTTATGAAAAATAATTACAGGAGAAATTGCAGATAGCTGTTTAGTACTTTATACTATGCCAGCGTGTATGTGCTAGGAACCAAGCACTAGCTTCAGAGTTCTTGATATGAGAATATCTGCCTTCAGAAGTTTGTGGTGTTATCATGACTGATAAACAAGGAGATGTTTGGAGGAGCAAAGAAAAATGATGCACAGCAACTACCAGCCCAGGCATTTAAACAGAATTAAATGACTCCCAATGTGAAGATGAGGGTTAGCCTTCTGGCTCCACTTCTAAAGAGGCAATAAAGAAATATTATTTAATTTCTGTTAGAATATAATGAAAGCCCATGATCGATGCCTAGCAGTGTGACACCTGGAGGTTCAGGAGTAATTCTGATCTACTTCTTACTGCAAAGTGCCCATCTGACTCAACAGGAAGCATTGAACAGATTAACTAGCAAGTGTGGCTGCAGTGAAATGGATTTGATTGGTTCCAATGCAGGATTTTAATTCAAGCAAAAAAAATCAAGGAGCAGGCCTTAAATTGGTGGTTTACAGGAGAAAAATGTCTTCTATTTGCTCTGTATTAGTGAATGACTGATAGGATGTGAGGAAATGGCCTCAAGTTGTGCCAGGGGGAGTTCAGGTTGGATATTAGGGAAAATGCCTTCACTGAAAGGGTTGTCAGGCGTTGGAACAGGCTGCCCAGGGAAGTGGTTGAGTCGCCATCCCTGGAGGTGTTTAAAAGACGTGTAGATGAGGTTCTTGGGAACACGGTTTAGTGGTGCACTTGGCAGTGTTAGGTTAACAGCTGGACTTGATGATCTTAAATGTCTTTTCCAACCAAAATGATTCTATGATTCTATGCATTCATGAAATCAAAGTTTAGAGACAAGATGAAGGTCTTCCCCTGTTCTAACTTGGCTTGAGAAGGTGCTGTTTATCTTAGTGAGGAAAAATGGGATTTTTTGAAGAATTGCTTTATTTTGATTTAAATAGAATACAAGTAGAGAAATAGAATAGCACTCAACTAGAGAGAAATTCGACCCTGAAAGGTAGAAAACCTCACTTCTGTAAAGCTTTTTGTAGTGAGACTCTTCTTGGTGTTCTGTTTGAAGGCCCTCAAACCATGCAGCTTTTCTTCAAGATAAGAATGAATGTTGCTTCCTCAGTGCATGAATGTACTACTGAAGCCAGCATGATAGTACAAAGGCTTAGGGAAGAAATCATCTTTTGTGCCAGTATTTGCATGGTCGAGAGTATGAAAACCAACAGGGAAAGAGTTGCAGGTAGGAGCCATGTTGCATATTTCAGCAGTATTATTATATTTAGGAAAGATACTAATGAGTGCCAGAGATGACAGCAGTGAGTTAGTTGCTTTTTGTTCAGTCTAAAGGAATTAGTAGGTTTTCCACAGCCATGGAAAGCTTCTTTTCAATGTGTGCTTACTGCTGCTTCTTAAAAAAGAACAGGTATGTTATTATTCTTATCCAGGTATTAAAGGCTCAGAAGCTAAGACTTACATTATTAGACCATTGTTGCCAGGAAAAATGAAATACAGGTAATGCTGTCAGGCATTTTCCATACAATTCAGGCATCTTACATTGGTTATTAGGGTTATCCAAACATTGTATTATTCTTTGTCGTTGCTGATGTTGTCACTAATTAATACAAATAATTTAAGGGTTGTTTCTACTTTTCTTCTTGGAGAGAGCTCAATTGTTCTCTTCTCTTCAACCAAGGCAAAAATCAGCATTTTATTGATCTTGTGCTTTGGTTTTTCTCATTTATTCATTTCACTTGTTTTCCATGGTAGTGGTTAGCATTGGTTGCAGCCTACACCCATGAGAGAAGGGGAGCATACCAAATCTTCTGTGCCGCTACGTGTCATTCCCATCTGCAGTGAACATATCTTTAGGTATGGCAGGAGAGTTAATGTGGGCATGAACACTCATAGGAATAACTGTACTGTGTAAAATGGATCATCTTTGCTTGAAATCTGAGCACTTCACGGACATTTAAATTAGTTCTGCTCAAATATCTAACTTATGCTACTTTTTTCACTGACAAGATAAGAATAAAAGAAGACATGTATATCATCTGTGGAACTTTTAACTGAGTTCTGACTGGAGGAGGAACACAACAGCTTGTTTTCAGAATTAGTTTTCTTACATAATTAAAAATAACAAATGTGTGCAAAAAACAGAGACGAACAGTACATATTCAATGTCATTTATACAATTCTGTAATCAGTGTTTTGAAAGGTGGTGGCATTGACAGTACTAGTTGCACTGGCCTTCCACAAAGTCTTCTGCATTTTTTGCATTCTGTTACTATCTAAAAGACGATTTTTACTTAAAGGCTATTTCAAGCTACAAAGATTATACTCTTATCCACAGCCAACCTTTATCTGCAGACTTGGAGGTGTTCAGGTTCATAGTCTTAATTCCTGTCCATGTCTGTTTTTACCGAACTCCTAATTACCCTTTGTCTTCATTGATGACTTCAGTAATACAATAGTGAATGCAATTTTTGACATATTTTGTAATTGACAGATGGAATAGAAAGCTATTCTAAATGAATTCTTAGGAAGAAGATCATAAAATCTGAATTAACTTGAATTACCTACTTGTTTGTATCTTTATGAATTTTAAAATATAGAAGCTGACAACAGACTATATATATATAAAGCTGTAGACAGCTGCTTGAACTCTTTAGAAAAACTGCCACTTGTAGACGTGGTTGAATGACTTGCCAAAGAATCAACTATGAAAAAATATGTCCGTTTTATAAATTGCAAAATGGCAATGACAGAATCAAAATGTACTACAGAGAGGGCTACAGTTACCATATACAGCCTTGAAAAATTACCTGGTTTGTTGGGGTTTTTTGTTTGTTTTGTTTCTTTGGGTTTTGTTTTTGGTTTTTTTTTCTAGGTTGTATTTTTAATACAGAGGTCAGTACTGCCTGGCTAGGCCTGGTGACACATCTGAATATAGAGAGCAGAGATAAAAAAGTTATGCCTTTTCTAAGACCTCATCAAATTTCCCACCAGTCCAAAAAAACGTAATGATTAGTGATGTCCAACAGCTAGCTGCCATATGGAGGAAGGAATATATTATTGGGAAAATCTTTTCATGAGTGAGGATATATTTAGCTTTCTGTAAATCTAAGTAGGATCCAAGATGCTTCTTTCCAGAACAGATGCAGTCTCACAATGGATGTAATACAACACATGCTCACGGGCATAGCTGAGATACAGGGAACAGCTAATAACCACCTGCATCCCCTGCAAATCAGGCAACACATTTAGAGATATAGGTTTGCAAACACTTAATTTACTAATGAAATAAAATGACAAAAACTGCAGTAGGCAAGAGGACAGCCCTGTGTGAAACTTCGTTGCAGGAGAGGGATGTAGGAAACATCCAAATAAATGAACGACTCTAAACAAATTTACAAGATTAATATGTGGATTTAAATTACGTCGCTATTCAAATTTCCTATTCCACATCAACAGCACAGCAGGTAATGGCAGGAACTGAGGGTCCATCATTTTGGCAGCATTCACGTCGTGGTGTCAGGTGCCATCTCCATGCAGTATGTTTGTTTCCCATGTTTCACAGCAGAGTGAGTAATGCGAAAGTGGAGGCAGCAGTTGTGGAGTCTCACTTGCTACTTATCCAGCAGTCTCCTGTGGAAACAGGGGGTTTAGCACAATGAAGTTTGTTCTCTTACTATCTGTGTCAGGCTGTTTGTCAGTAAGGTATATTAGTTGAATATAACTACCCAGCCTTCTGTGCTTTCCAGTGTCTCTTTGGTTGAATCACGTCATGACTGACACTGAGACACATTAGTGGGAGGACTGTTTATGAAAAAAAGGGAAACAAACTTGACACTTGAGTTTACCAGGAAAGTTGTTGTGGGAGCACAGATGCTCATCGCTGCCGAATACGCACAGCTGAGTTCAGGGAAATTTGTCAGGGAAAACAAAGCATCCTTGAAGCAATTTAGTTTTAACCGTCTGGCCGAGGAGGACACCCGTGAACTATCGTTACAGCTGAGCAGAGTGCTGCCCTCCTTCCCCTGCTCCCTCAGGACTGCCTGATCCCCACTCCTTGTACCGGGGTCTAAGGAAGACATTGCAGAGCGTGCTCCTCTCCTGCCTTCCCCTCTCCTTCGCGGGGTCCCCCAGGGACCTATAGGCCCTCTTTTCTGGAGATCTGGTGACAGTGACAGCAGCAGCCAGCTGGGCTTGGACAAAATGTGCCCTTTGGAGGTGTGTTGGCTCTCCCTCGCAGTCGTCATGCTTGCTGCTCGGCCAGGCCAGCACTTCGGTGTTTCGTGCTTCTGCGTGGGGAAGGTGTAGCCGTGGAGCAGGCCTGGTCAGCATGAAAGTACCGACGCATGGGGAACCTGGGAAACCTCTTCAGCATAGTTTCAAAATACACATATTCCTGTGCTGTGGGAGAGTATAGGAGATCCTGTGACAAAAATTGGAAAAGGAGGATTGTTTTGACTGAGTTGGGCTGTACGGTTAGATAATAAATTGTGTGAGAAGAGTGAAAGAGATAAAGATAGTTGGAACAGAAAACGATATCACTGAGAAGACTGGCAAAAGGACATAAAAATAATATAGACTGTAAAAGGGCAGGCTTTCAGATATAGCGGTTTCTTGAGTAAAGCGGAGAAAACTACAGGAAGACAGAGAACATGCACAAATGGAGCAACTATTGGAGTCTTGTGGGGAGAGAGAATGGGGAACATTGTAATAGAGGAATGCAGAGGAGACTGGAAATCAAAGTCAAAAAAATTAGATCAAAGCAAGAAGCTGAATCAGAAAATACATTTTTAAGAACCAGAAGGAGACAGAAAGGGAAAAAGTGGAAGCTCCTGTTCCCATCAAACAAAAGGAGAAGCGGTGACAAAGATGAGAGAACAGATGCATATATTCGCATAGTAAATGGAAAGGATTGTTTATACAATGAAATGGAAATTAAATGAGGGGAAGGAAGTTATACAGTAAATTCATGTTGACGGTGAAACACTATAAAATCCTTTCTCTGCTTTTTTTCTGTGGTTACTAAGTCCTGGAAGAGCTGGGATTCCTGCTCTATCTGAATGATACTCCTGTGTCTTTCTGTTAGGGAGATGCTCAAAGGAAGCAGTGCTGTATTTTGGTTGATTTAAACAATCATTTATCATTTGTGAAATGCAAAATTAAATGGCAGAGATGTACTACCTGCTGTTGCTTAATATGTGAATAAAAGCTGGTGTGTTTGGGAATGTTTAAGCCTGAGATAAGAGCAGAAATAATGGAAGCATTATGTCGGCTACACCCAGCAGATCCCTCATTGACTGAAGCATTGTGTTTCTCCCCATGTCTTAGCACTGTCAAAGACGACTCCTGGAGGAGGATGAGCATTTCTTGCTTGGAGAGGAGGCAGAGTGTTTTATGTCTGTGTTTTTCTCATTCCTTCTAGGGATCTCTTGCTGTCTGTGGCGCTTGGCCAGGTACTCTCCCTCCTTATCTGTGGCATTGGTCTCACGAGCAAGTATTTGTCAGAAGATTTCCATGCCAACACACCTGTTTTTCAGAGCTTCCTCAATTATATCCTTCTATTCTTGGTCTACACAACAACACTAGCTGTCAGACAAGGTAAGTGTCTCTCTGAAACTGTTTTGTAGAAAACAGCAAGGATAAAGGCTTTTGCAGAATAACAAGCAATGTGATTTAGACACATATCCCATTAACATTTATTACGTATTTACATTACCTAGTAATACATATTGGATGAACTGGGGGAAAAAAAAAATCTTCATTAGCAAAGTATGAATCAGTAGATGTCAAGGATAGTGGTGCTACCTAAAAGCAAAAAGAAGCATCAGTACTTTTGACTTCCTGACTGTTCTTATGGGAATGCTCCTCTTGCACCTGCCACTCTGGCACCACAACCACACATTTGGGGTTCATTTTAGATTTGACTGCATGATGTGCTGGGAAATATTAGTGTGCTTCATATCTTATGTAGGCTGAGGAGAACTCAGATGCAAGCAAAGAAGAGCTTGCTACTTCGTGTTGCTGATCAAGGCAATTCAATAGTTCACCTCTTGTTAGAAAAACATAGCAGCCAATTTTTAACCATTTGGAAGTAGGAGATGAAGGGAGGGAGTTCGGGGTGCTATCTGGTCAGAGCAGCTCTCTGGCCCTGCCACTGCTTTGCTACAGGATCTGTGTAACTGATCTGACCTCCAAAGTGAGAAAATCAAATATGCTTTGGTACCATGTATCAAATGATCCTCTGTTTGACAGTCTATATATAATACAGGGGTTTTGTGCCTTTCCTGCCCATCCCTCCCTTCTTTGAGATTTCATGTCTAGATGAGGTGTGGGAAGTGAATGCATTCAAGTACATTTCTCAACCACTCTTTTTTTTGTAATCATTTTATTTATTCACCTTCACAGAACACATGGATTAGAAGCAAAATAAAAGCGCGAAAATATCATGTGCTTTCCTGACTCTGCTGTCCTGACACAAGGACAGAAGGGCTCTATGGAGTAAAAGAGCTAAAAAATGTATTAGGCCATGGTACATTAATTGGTATAGTGAAGGGTTTACGTTTTCTTACAGGAGCAAATATTTCTGGTTTGTTCTTTGATGTTACATCCTTTCATGATTTGGGAACTATCCTGAAGCATAAGTTCGTCACTCTTAGGGCAGTCTTGTGATACAACACTATGAAGTGTTCCAAAACAGCAAGGACTTCATTTCCATGCAAAAAATGAACAGTCAAAAATATACCACTGTGCTCCAGCACAAAGCACTTAAGTGTATTACAACTTCAGTTTTATAAACCTTGGTCTCCATTGATGTTTTTCAGAAGCAATGAAGACCAATCTGCAGAGGAAAAGTCAGCTCTTATATAGGGTGAGAATGCAGTGTTTTGCTATCTTAGTATTTCAGATTGTGTAGGGGGAAACATCACCACATGCTTGGCTCTGCAGAAGGTTTAAAATGTGTATTAGTAGCATCTTTCTGGAGAACTGTGTTTAAAAATAATTCTTGTGAGTGTAGGATTGCCTAGATGTTCCCAAGTTCTGTCCCAGAAATGTCCTTCTTGGGACTGATTTAGATATTGTGGAGGCCAAGTCCCTATGACTTTTAAATAGATTTTACTTATTTGAAAATTCTAGCTTGTGAGAGGATATATGGACCAGCATACTGCTGTGCTTTAAAGGGGTTTATTTAGAATAATGTTTGACACCTGGTATATGTCAACATTTCAAAAATGCTGTCAAGCACTGTTTTACACATATAAAAATAGGTATTTAAACTGTACTTTATAAATAATTTTCTGAATCTGTTTAAAAATGTAGTGGTGGACTAAAGAGTGTTTATCAGAACTATCTATTGTGCCAGTAAGACATGTTTGCAAAGTGAATGGGGAAAGTGTTAGGGATACATGAAAAATATTTCGTGCACAAGTGAGGAGGGTTGGGGAAGGTGTTTGAACAGGCCTGTGGTTGAATATGGATCATACAAACAATGAGAGGACAATGTAAAGGGCACCAATGGCATAGTCTGGAAAAGGAGCTGTCAAGAAAAGAACAAAATTAGCTACAGAAGCAATGAAAGCAATGATCAGGCCCTCAGCATAACATTCCTGCTGAATGGTGTAGCATTACGCAGCCAGCTCATCTACTTGGCATTTAATATTGCCAAGTGATTGAGCCTGACATTGTCTTCTTGCTTGTGTATTTATTCAAATTCATTATCTGTGTTTGTGCCACTAAGGCAGTTTTTCTAGCAGCTCTAATCGTTTGGCTTCGTTAACAGATGGAAATCACATAGTAATTATATTAATTTTATATGGGATGATTCTGTTCTGAGTGCTGAGAACATCAGAAGGCTTTTTTTTCAAGTGCAGTTCTACTCTGTATGCAAGATTTAAGATTCTTTAAATTATCCCCTTTCTCCTTCAGAAATCAAACCATCATGAGTTGGCTGCTAGTCAAAAATAACGGCATATCTTTGTCTTTTCTTTGCTTGCTTTCTTTATCTCTGGGGTTTTTGCAGAAATGTACTGACTGAGGAGTTGTCAGTTGAGGTGGCCAAAAAACCCCTTAATTCACTGTAGGACTGAAAACTATAATTTCCTGAGACATAAGGGATGCCTCTTTCTTTAGCGGCTTCTTCCAAATTTGGATTTACTGTGGATTCCCTTTGACTTAGCTTTCCTTTGCTGTTCATCTTCTGGCCCCATACAACCTCCCTTAGTGATACTGAAAAGGCAGAATTTGCACTGGTCCCTGCAAATCGTCATTAGCAGATGATTAAAGCTCCTGATTCCTGAGCTCCTCTGATTAGAGCCTTCTGCAGTGAATGCCCAGCTTCCAGCAGCTAAAGTTAGTCCATGAGCACCAGCAGCTTCCACTACATTTTTAAATTGTGGATTGAGATGTTTTTTCTCCAAAATATCTCCAAAAAGGGGTGCAAAGATTAGGGCTACCACCTTGCAATGAATCCATATGTGATCAGACTGTGCAGGAGATGCACATGTCCTGCAAGTGCCAGAATCTCCGAGTACTTTTAAGCCTCATTTCCATGTTTAAAAAAAGTAAAATAAAAAAAGGAAGGAAGGAAAGAAGGAAGGAAGGAAGGAAGGGCTTATCCTGTAGCTCTAGATAGGGAACCTGTTTAAATGCAGTAAAAGTGGACTCAACAGTTTTAAGCAGAGATATCCATATAAGTAAGGCTTTTCATCATTATTGCAATTTTGTTCTCATGACCAGAAATAAGCAGTAACAGAAGTGTTACAAGAACATCTGTTCTTGTGAGATTTTTCTTATGAGCCTTACGACTTGGATACTACTTAGGTAGTAGTCATGAAAAGGGAAGGAATTTGGCCAAACTGGGTTTTTCCTGATGCAAAATCCAACCAACTTTTCTATCAGTCGAACTCTAAAGTTTCTGTCAGATGATGAGCATGGTATCTAAAAAACTCTCTCTTTTATTCTGGATGGCTTCGTGCTCATTTAATTTTTTTTTGTTATATGCAAATTGAAGTTGAATGTATTATTTCCCCAAAGAGGTGAGTGCAGAGGTTCTTCACAGTTGTGAATGCACACCCTCAGGCATGCATAAATGCCAGTACCCGTTTACCCACAAATAACGTATCCACTAGAGCTTCCAGTCCAATGCTCATTAATGCACCACTGCTGAGGTCCGAATATAATTCTCTAGGAATTTTCTTTGTATGAGAACAATGCTTTAAAATTAATGTCACTAATGCAGCATTATAAGGCAATGAATGTCATTATGTATTATCTGGCTGATATGCTAAAAATTCAATAGGTAATGAGGACCTCCCTCAGTTCTTTCTCTTGAGGTAAGTTCCTTTCATGCCTGTTGTTTTCACAGCCAAAACTTGTATTCGTCCATGGTAACACCTCTGAGTTGAGAACAAGGTTTTAACACATATTATCTCAGCTCAGTCCCCTCATCGGCAGAGGATTCTGCTTAACAAAATCTCGTCAGAAAAATTCCGGATACTCCTTTGGGTTGTGTGTTGTTATTAACTGAGGAAAAAAAAAGCCTTGGCTATCAAGAAGAAAAGCCTTCTCTCAGTGAAATGGAGCTATGGGATGTGGAGCTAGTGGAGATTAGTTTTAACACTTTAAAAAGCAGTAAGTGGGAAATTGTCCATAGTGGACCAGAAGGTGTTAATTACTAACAGTCAACATGAGTGCAAGCCTCAGCAGCTTGCCACCAAAAATAAATTACTTCTAAAAGCCACCTCACATATGCTACAAATGAAAACAACACATCTACTAGACATCATTTAAAAAAAGAAAAAATATGAGACTGCTATTTTTTGTTGTTATTCTGGAAAACAAGAAACAAGGAAGCAGTAGAGATGTCTTTTGAACAGAAGGGAGCCATAAAGCCTTAAGGGCCAGGTTCTGTGTGAGAAGGCTCCACATTGCAAACTGTTCCCTTAATTTGAGTGCAACAAGTTACTAAGTATTTTCAGCCCCTCATTACTGAGGACTGGCAATAATTTGCTAGTTCGGAAAAGGTTTTATGAATCTGTGTATGGATGAATTCTGCTTTTAGGCTAAGTGATGAGGTTATAGCATATGTCAATGAAAATATGGTTTTCCCTAAAGTAAGTGTAATGTCTTTGATTTGACATATAATCAGATGTGATCTGTGCCCCTGAGTCAGCTAGAGAGTCCTGTGAAGACTATTAAGGATTGCAGTCCTGTTGCTGGAATATAATTTTGTAGGCATTTCTATCTAGGATTGGTTTAGGACATTAGTGTCGCAGTCTTATGTAAATTCCTTATTTATCTGCTGTTCAAAATCTGTATCTCCATTTAGATACATGAACACTGCCCCCTCCCCATCCTTCCTACTTCCCCAAAACTGACTGGACCAGGCTACCTGAAGCAAAGTAGAGCACTATACAGGAGTTGCTCTGTTTTACTGCAGTGCTCGTCAGCTATTTATTGAATGATAGAAAGGGTAAATGTCTCTTTTATTACTCAGTTTCATTCTACTAGTAATATTATATTAACACAAAGCTAGCATTATGCACTTAACTTGGGCAGACGTACCAGAATTTCTTTGATATTAACACCTTTTTTTGTCAACTGCCCATAAGAACATGCCTGGGAAACAAAGAGAATACACGATTTAAGCTGATCAAACTATAATATATTAGATATAATGTACTTTGGGCAGTATGTGTTGTATCATTGAGATTAAATGTCTTCTGGAAAGGCATCGATCCCACCAGCATTTTCAATGAGAAGCCTTCAGAGATATGGGACTTTCTGTTCACTGAGGATGACAGGGAGTGATTTTGATTAGAAAAAAAAGCATTTCGTTGTCATTTGGTTTCCTAAGTATGCTCGTGCCTCTGCTGTAGAACAAAGAGCTCAGTTACCCCTCCAGTGTTCAATAAAACCTGCACAAGCTGCAGCCAAGCAGCTTCACGGTCCTCTCTGCCTGCAACAGAAGTGGTCCTCAGTGTCTCAGGGTGATGGCCCAGCCCACACCCTGGCCTGCAAACGCGTGGCAGATGTCACCAAGAGCGGCAGGGCTCCCCTTGAAGCACGGAGGATGGCACGTCAGGCTGGCCCGACTCCTCCTGGCCCTCCCGCTGCAAGGGGCAAGGCTGACGCTGGGCCCTTGAAAATGAAACACGGCAGCGAGCGTGGCTTGGGACCAGTGAAAAATAATGACCTTCAGGTCTTTGGTATTCACATACCAGCGCTGCCGGGTCTCCCTGCTGTGCCACGCTTTGCAGTCTGCAGCGCACTTTCTCCTAATTACTCTGGGCTTCTAATTAGGGATGCCAAACTGCATGGGATATATTTATTACGAAAATGGTCAGCCAAATGGTCCTTTTGTCTGGGCTTTGAAGAGCCTTTTTCATATTCAGAGGGAATTCTGCACTTCAGGAGAAATGAAACTAGAACGCTGGGTGTTTACAGGCACTGCAAATAGCATGGATCTTTTTTGTAATGTGTAATTTCCTGGTTTGGATACCATGCTCACAGGAGCAAGAATTATGATGTGCTGCATGTTTGGGATTTGCCTATCACATCATGGATACCAGAGCAAGCTAGTTAGAAAAAAACAATATGACTAAAGCCAGATTCCTGCTCAGTCCCGTTTACATAATCATTGTGTTTGTGTTTGAATTTTCCCTCTGCTTTCAACTGATTTTTAAAAATTTCCTGCTGTAAAATGCTGAATGCTGCTGCTCTCCCTACTGCATGAACCTTTATTATTTTACTCCGTAGGTGATTGCAATTCAGTGAGGTGATAAACTTTTGCTGTATTTATAGTTTCCATACAGGATCTTAGGATCCTATTCTTTATTATAGTTTCCCAAAACCACAGAATTTTCCTTCCCAGTGCAGTGAAGTTTTCTCACATTCTTAGCTGTAATACAGAAACAGATGCAGTTTCAAAGGAGTATGATTTATTCCACACAGCTGGTAGGAAGTCAGGGTAAAAAATAATAGACCACGGTGATACAAAGGCAGGATTAAAACCAGTAGACTTGACCTTTCTGTCTTTTGCTTTGTTCTGTTTTGCTGTTCCTAATGGAGAGGTTGGTGGTTTTTTTAGTCCTCGGGGTTTTTCGTTGTCAGCTGTCCTTGATACACTGGTCAGCAGACAGATGCTTTCTGCTTTGGCCCTGCTGCTCCTTTCCACCCACACAAGGGACTGGGTATCTCAGGGCATCTCGGGGCTTAGTCAGTTTTCATTGTCATCAGGTACGTTTTGCTTTGCCAGCTGTTTAACAAGGTATGAAGAAACACAGAGAGGAATCCTGGCCCCAAACATAGTGAAAATGTGTTGGCAGGTAAAGGCTCAAAAGAAACCTCAGCAGTTTATTTCAGTGTTTTTATTTCTCAGTTCTGTGCTCCTGATTGTTAGGTTAGGCACCCGCTGTCCAAACCCACAGCACGTGTCCCGCATTACAAAGTGTGTATCCTTCAGTTACTCCTAGCGAAAGCAACACAGTCTATCTTGCATTGTATCATTGGAATAAATCATGTACATCACACAGCACATAAATGGAAAACTGGAAAGTACTGTTCCTTTAGGGAGCAGGTGGTGACAGTTAAGCATGAACACTGTGTGTCATGGTTTAACGATACAAACACTAATACACTCATGGTGACCCCAAAGCAATGAAGGCCAGGCTTAAGCCAACATCCATGCTGTAGCATTCTCTGTAGTAGTATCTCATGGTATCTGATGCAGCTCATTCAGTCCAGAGATGCCTCTTGTTTTATTAAGTTGCTTCATAATAGCTTTGCTGCTCAAAGGAGTATCCTTAGTGCCATCAGAGACAAAAGAAGTGCAAGAGGGCATTGAGTGAAAGGACAGGAGCACCTCATTTTCCTGTCCCTGCTGATACAGACAAGAACACACACAGACACACACAAAAAAAGGGAGTACTCTTGCCATCTTTTTGACCTAAATGGGGAAATGGGAGGTCTTGTCCACACAGAGAAGTGAATTTATACTAAGGCTGCATGCGAACTAGGAGTACCTTTCCTTGTAACAAAGTCCATGGAGCCTTCAAATCAGACAGTTCAATGCACAGATGCTCAAGTCACTCTCACTTGAGGAAGTTCGGACCTGGTCATGTTTCTAGCTGCCAGGTGTACGCCCTCAACCAGTTTCTTCTACAAACAGCATTCAGATTTGCACCGTGGTTCAAAGACTGGTGCATCTTTTATGAGAGCAAACCCTAGAGGCACTAAGTGCAGTGAGCACAGAAGGGATGTCGAGCTTTAGACTGGCCAAAGCCCTGGGTGAACGGACCATGTTTGCATCAAGATGCTGCATCATGGCTGTGAGGCAATGTCTGTACTGAATATACTACTTGACAATAAGGCAGTTTTACCCTGAAAGTAAATGTACATACAGTTTAGGAACATTTAGCCAGTGTGGCCATTCCATGCCAGTAAGTCCATAAATAGAAACCACAGATACAATAAAATGGGAGGCAATGCAACCATTCAGCTCACAGCTGCAACATCGCAGGTAGCTAGTGGAATTTAGCACAATCACAAAGTGATCACAGTGTGGCGTTTTATACTGTGATGCTTTTCTTGGTGATTCCAGCACCTATATCTGAGACTTGGGGCAAATCTGCAACATATTTGCAAGCATTTTTGTCTGGATCAGGATTTAGATTTTGTTGCTGAGCGTGGGAAGCTCCCTCCTTGCACACTTCTCCAGGAGCCATGCCAGCTTTTCAAACATGGTGCTAATCTGAACACAAGCCCACAAGTACCTGTTTGAGAAGACAAACCTTGTTACTAGACGCAAGAGGGGGCAGGCTCAAGGAAACTCTGAAGTACAGTTTGAATACTCATGCATCTTGCTGCTTGATTTGCATCCTTGTCTCAGCAGCTGCCATTAAGATGTGTTTGTACCCCAGATTCAGATAGGGGCACAGATGTTATGAGTAAAAGAGTCACAGCTTTTGAGCGTGCAGAAAGCCAGGCATTGTACGGTACAATCCTGGAAGTGCTTGGATACCATAGCACCAAGCACATACCGAGCTTTGAAATTTGGTCCACAGTATCAGAGTATTTCGCAGGGGTGAATATGGTTCTTGATAATTTTGTCTGAGGGTAAAGCAGCTCCCTATCTAGCCAAGATTGCCTTAGAGTATGTCAAATAATAAATTGTCTCTTAAGCATGTGAGCTGAATTCCAAACCATTGATTTTCTGTAGAATTAAGGGATAACTGTCATTTGTAGTGTAGTATACAGGTCTGACTCTTCTTAATACATAAACATCCCGATTGCTATTTACAAAACCAACCATCCCTTCCCACCACAATGAGGGAAGTTAATGGTTCTGATAAAATAGTGTACCCTTGATCCTACAGCTGTAAGCATAATGCAAGGCTTGTCTCTGCTGCTTCATGCAGTATCAGTATTTGCCTGTGATTTATTGAATATTTAAACAGTCATCAGTTCAAGCAGCTAGCAAGGGTAGCAGGATCCACATTCAGCACACGTAGCTCCTGCATTCATACGGGAGATTTGAAGTGTGGTTACAAGATGATAACTGTATTGCCTGAAGGAGATAAGTCCCGCTCTGCCAGAATGGTGCTTTGTATGTAATTAGTGTAAAAATTCAGAGGAATAGAGTTTATCCTTGCAATCGTCTTTCTCATTAAAAAAGAATCATAATGAAAGAACAAAGCAGTCCCTGCAGTGAATTGGATTGTCTTCCTAAGTTTTCATTAAATCAAAGACTCAGCAGCATCCCATTTGCAGAGCCCAGTTGTAAACTTGCAGCAAAAGTCCCCATGAAGATCACGTCCTTTCTGAAGGTTTGGAAATGCAGTATATTTCCTTTACATAGGAAACAGCCCACCTCTCCGTTTTCTTTTTCTGATTTCATTAGCTTCTGGTAACAAGATCGTGCTGGGACAGAGGAAGGAGCAAAGAAAGTATGTGATGCTTCAGGTAACTCACAGCCACAAGTATAAAACTTAACCTAAGTAAACTACCTTTTCTAAAATGAGGACTATGAGACAACATGAATCAAGGAAATAAAAAGTTATGCTAGTGGGAAAAAGCTCTGTTATCAACTTATTCTTCTGGCTCACACAATACCAAGCCATAGCACTAGCAGTTATTTCCTCTTCCTTCATCTCCATTATTGTAGGGTAATCCATATAATTATTGTTACAATTAAATACATCTTTCGGGCAAAAATATGCAAATATCTGATAAGTTTTTCCACCATTTTGTAAGCATGTTTTTTCCTTTATATTTGGCTGAGCTGTTAGCCATTGGCATATGGCTACTTCGAACTCCTGTTGCAGTTCTGGATGATAGCGCTGTAATAATAATTGCAGCTTCACCTGAAGAGTTGTTTACAAATTTAGCACTCGATATGCAAGCTGCGGTTGTGCTGTATGCTCTTCCTTCTGCTCGTAAGCTGCAGAGCACAGGTGGGAGCACCAAGTCACTTCTGGAATATGCTCAGAATTCAGGGACCTGGGGCCTCACCTCTTGGCTGAGGCCACTCTTTGGCTTAAACTTTGCCTCATAAGCCATGAGGGTGCTTTAGGCCTAGTTCAGTACTGAATAGAGCAGCTCAGGGTCATTATCAGCTCTGTTAGAACCTCTTCCTACATTATCTTTCCTGATTTAGCGTTGAAGAGAAAAGAAGGATAATATGTGCCATCTAGCACCCTCCTCCGTTTCTTGCACACATTTCCCTTGATGGGAGGAGGAATCTTTTGAGGGAAGGTGGGAGCTTTACTGACAGAAGTAGTGAGCTCTCTGAATACACAGGGGAGGAAGAGACCATGTGCGTGTCTCAGAGGAGCACTTATCCTTTAGTTTTCAGTAATATGACAATGATGGTCAATTCAAAGGGGTGTTTTTGTAACTGTTACAGAAATATAGCAAATGAGGTTTCAAAGGAAAATTACGCATCTGTACCTTTTCTGAGTACATATTCATGAACTTGCTTCTGTGCACCTACTAGAATATTTACACGATATAATTTGTCCACGCTTCTCTGAATATCTGTCTGTGATCTGATACCTGGTTTGGTTTTATTTCACTCTAAAGGAGGTTTTAATACCCCAGGGTAGAGGTGAACTCTCATTGCTGTAATAAAATGGGTCTGCACTGATTTGCACCATCGATGATGTAAGTGAAGGAGTTGCACATTCATGACCATGAATTATGATATAAGTTGTTTGTTTTCATTGCTATTTTAAATCTTATTTGAATGTGTTCTTAAGTGTCCTATTAAGATTTCAGCTGCTTGGTGTTCAAGAGGAACAGCTAGTTAGTGCCCTTATTTCCTATGTTTCGCATGTAAGAGGTTTGGCTTCATTTTAAGTTATCTGTAGCGGTTTGCCCTTATGGAGTGGTCCTGAGAGTTTTTCCATGCACACACATAATTACTTACATGCACGCACATATATACTGATATACAAAAAACGCTATATATTATCGGTAGAATTTATTTTTAGTATAATTTTATATTGCTTATCATCTCAAGATCGCAGTGAACTCCAGGTGTTCCTGAGCTAGGCTTCATGCTTCTTTGGACAGGCGTATGATAAGAAGCAGGCCATGGTGTAACCAGGAGCATCTCATGTCCACTCACAGCTTTTGTAACATTTCACAGAGATGGAATGCCATAAAGTGGACAGGAGCTTGCCAATAACCATGTGAACCAAGTTGCCAGTGAGCTCTTCCTAGGCATGGCCCAAGGTAAATTCCTGAACGTGTGGACAATGATGAAGGATCCTGTGGAGTCTTTTGCCATGGCATGCTGAAACTATGGATCAAATGTTGTGTTAAGACAAAGATGTCTTGTGTTAAGACTTTTGGGTTAAAACTGTATTCCAAAGCTGAAGAGAGCAGCAAAAACATTTGATGGACTTCAGTGAATTTCTGATGCCCTCATCACTGAGCCAAACCTGATATTGTAGAAATGCTTGTTGGGAACTAGTCCCTGCTAAAGCTGGAGGTAGGAATAGATTGAATGGACTTGGCCATTGAGCCAGGCAGCCAGCAGTCACTAGGTTGAAATAATTGGATTGAGTGCCTTCTAAGAAAACCAGCCAGCTGAGGAGGCAGCAGGCTGGCAGGAGCTGAAGTTACAGAGGCAGCTTCACAGCCAGAAGTCTGAGTGAGAAACAGCTTTTTAAGTGGAGGCTGGAAAAGGTCCTGCCCCAGTGTACTCCTGTACACGGGTATGTGAGGAACCCCAGCACGTCAGGTGGGCAAGGCGGAGAAATCATGTCAGTGGGGAAGCAGATTGTACCAACAAGTGCATGCCCTGGTATTTTAGTTCCTGTTTAGATGAAACTTTGGTTGGTGTATATCACTGTCACATCCCAGGTGACATGTTGCTCTTCCCACTGGCGTTTTCGTCTTCCTATGTCAGACTTTGCATCTCTCTGTAGGAAAATGCCCTACTGAGGATATATAGGGAAAGTAATAATCACTGGAAGTTCCTGAGCAGAAGCAAGACTCTCAATCTTTTCTCACCTTTTCTCCCTACACTGCATCCATAACACTGAGTTTGCATGGATAGTAAGACTTGGGAATGCTTGTGGATCTACAGTGTGTGTTGGTCTGAGACCTGCCCACTCAAAGCCACCTGCTTTTTCTCTGGTGAATGGGATATTAGAAATGTGTGAATCCAGTCATTTTTACTTTAGTGAGGATTTTGAATATGTTTGTTTCTTCTATTTTTATTTGCTTACAATATATAAAATAGGCTGTCATTATCAGAATGTCTCTGAAGTATGAAGCGAACTAAAACTGATAAAAAGAATAGTAGGGTTCTTTTTTTCTTTAACAGGCATGGCACACTGAAGAAAATAAATGTGGTGTTGTTTCAAGGTGGGAGAATTCAAGTCAGATCTCAGAACAACTTGCCTTTAAGAAGACAAGTGACTGGTGTTTATGAATAGTATTTTTTTGAATAATATAATGATGGGTGAATAGGATCCTTTTTCAAAATAGAGGTCACGCTCACCAAGAGCTTTTCATAATGCAGCCCATTGAGATAAGATACAAGGCAATACAGAAGTTTGAACATGTACACACAAGTACTTCTTGCTGTATATGTTTGCATTTCCATTAACAGAAATGCACGAGTGCAATGAAGAGCTCGCAGATTGTCTGTGAAAGAACCGCACCATTACTGTGCCTTGACAATAGAAACATTTCTAGCAGGTCTGACTCATTTCATACATAGGTTGTATTTCAGTGTCTGTGTTTATAAGGATTGTATCCATGCCTAAAGCTGTGTAAAGTCATGTTGTCTTTCAGCTGATTAATTTTTCTTTAAAATCATCTAGATGTAAAAACAACCTTGATTTAAAAACAAGGTGCTTGTTTCTTTTGTCAAGCAGTGAAGACAGTGATGGAAAAAAGAGGGGGGTCTAAAGTATAGAGATGCCGTGTCAATGAACGTGTATAGAAAAGCTATTCTAACCAAATGCACACCACAAGCGTTTAAATAGATGTTTATAAGCACGTGCACCTGAAATTCCAAATTAAACAGTCTAATAAATACAAGCCAACTGACACAAGTAAGAAAACCACATCTTTCAAATTTAAACAGGGTGTATCTTCCTAAAAGTTTCACAATTGCCTTCAATTTCTGTTACATACGCACCTGAGACAGTACAGCACCAACTCATTCCTAATTGGAAGCTGCTTAGTGCAAATTGTCAGGGCCTATCAACTTTCCTACTCAATTTGCTCAAAAGACTCTGTTTTTCAGTCCTTGTTAATATATTTCATATTTTGTCAGTAACGTGACGAAATGTCATCTCCTTATTTCTAAATATTTTGAACAGTGGAATAAAAATGGAAGTTCAGCTGTCTCTGTCATATTCATTGCAGAGGCATTTCTTCTCATGTGTTTGATGAGGCTTGTGTTTATTTCCCTAATTTCCACTAATCCTGCACTGATGAGGCAACAGCCTATCTTCTGTTAATGACAACATTGAGAGATAATCTGCTTGAGTATATTTCTTCAAAAAAAGTATCTATCATAGTATTAATATTTTCTACTGTTGCTTTTATTTTGTACTTTCTTGAGCTCTGTATGACATGTTTTATGGATTTAATCTGTTGTGTACTGAATAGTATTCAATGGACTTGACATATTATTGGTTATTGATGTAAGGAACACTGAAAAGAAGCAGACTTTGTCATGAAAACCTGGATGTTGAGAGAAAGGTTGTTGGCAGGTCTAAAAAGCTGTAGAATTAAAAATTAGCAGGTAACAGAATAAATAGCACTGATGCTTGCCATTGCCATTTGCAGTCTCGCAGACAAAGCTTCATATTTTTTAGGCTGGAACTAATGAGTTGCAGAAGTCAAATTTTATACGGTTAGTGAAGGGTTAATTATTGATAGTGATTTTCAACTGTAAATCATATCCTATATCAACAGTTTAACTGCAAAGTAACATTCCAGAATAAACCATTCCCTTTCAATGAATTTAGTTAGCTAATTTCTTCATTACAAATTATTTTCATTACCTATTAACATTGCTAACTTCAAAGCAAGGACAGCAAGTGTTTTAATAGATACACTGATAGTAAGTATTTCAGAGCTTTAAATGATTGTGAGAAAGGGCTTTTTTCATTTTCTTCCAAAATTATATCATGTTCATAAAAAGTAAAAAGACCTCCTAAGTTAAACTTGCAGAGAGCATTGTGCAACCCAATTGAACCACCACATCAGCAGTCACCAACTAGTTTTAAGAACTAGTGTTAGAAAAACATCTTCTAGAGACAATATATAGATGCAAGGAAGCATCTTGCAAGGGGTTCGATTAGATGATTTATATTTCTGTAAATCAAACACAAACAGTGCTTCCTCTCAAAGGAGGGCACCATCTAGCAGGTAAGGAAAATGTGAACATAACAGAGTTTGGTGAAGCTTCAGGGAGACATGGTCAGAGAAGGAGTTCTTAGGAAAGTTGGCAGACAACATCAGCAAGGTGGGAAAGCTCAGGAAATGCAAATATTTGCTCTGGAAACTGCCCTTGCACCACAGGAGCATCCTTAACAAGAGGATTATTTTTGCTACATTGGGTCATTTGCAGGAGTGTTCCCACTAGCACTGTCGAAGACCCTCCCTGAGACCTGTGTAGGTCATTCTTCCACACCAGTGGTCAAGTGTTCCTAGCATGAGAGAGTGATACTACATTAGCTGTGTGTCACTGCAAAGAGGATTTGAAATACCACTGCTGGAACTCTTGTTTTTGCTGGTTTGGTTTACAAAAGGAACCTGTGAGGGAGCTGCTGTGTAAAGGGACTGCGGGCAGGAGCGCTTAGGTGGAATAGTTCCTCAAGGACATTCCTGGAGAACTAATTTCAGTTTCCCCAACTCAGAATATAGAACCAGAGTCACAAAGCGACACTGCTCAGAGATCATTTCTTGTAAATGCTTTGAACTGTCACTCTGCAGTGTTGAAATGGCCTTGGGGAACAGAAAGGATTTTGGTTCCAGCACGTGGAAGTAGAAATCTGATTCCATTATGTGTCTGTGATTTATCTCTGTTAAACTCAACAACTAGGCCCAGGCTGTGATACCTCATGCCCTGGATGTCTGAATTTGCTGATGACACAGTCTCCAGATGGTCACATGGTGGCTGGCTGTTTAAGCGGTCAGATTTGGTTTTTATGTTATTACAAAGCAGACCATCCCTATCCAAACTGCAAATTTGTGGGGTTTCTTTGGTAGTAGCTCAGTTTAAGGACAAGAGTTGATCACATCCCTTTCTAACTCCTGGACTCCCTCAGGGAAGAACAGGACAGAGAAAAAATGTCTTTTGACCTTGTCCAGTTCCAGTTGAAAAGGCAAAATTTAGGTTTAGAACTTGGATGGACCAGGCAAAAAGCAAAGTGCAGCAGAAAAGGATTTACTGTTTTAAGTTCAGAACATAAATACCATATGATCTTCATGTAGCCTTCCGGGCAATTTTGGACATTGTATACAAAGAAATCTGTGAAGGGTTTACCTAAACAGACAAACAGATATATAAATCAAGAAAACAAAGCTGTAATGAGGAGTGGGAGCTGAGACCAAAACACTGACGTAGGCTTGCAGAAAGCTGAGTGAGTTAGCATGCCCGGAGAACATTTGAGAGCCTTGTGTTGCATCTGTGTTCAGAAGAATTCCCTGCTGGTTCCATTTTTCCCTGTCATACCAAAATTGTTTTTAAGCTGCTTGTCCCTACTCTCAGTGACATCCAAAGCTTTATTTCTCTTCTCATTCCTGGTTGTCCGATTTCCCTTTTTACTGAGTCTCAATATTGCCTATAGATGGAAAATGCTTTTCAAATTATCACGTCTTTGCATCTGTCCTCAAATGTCACATTTGGTCTTGAGACAGGCATTAGCTTCTTTTCCACCTATTTTATGTTAACGTTTCAGGAACGATATGTATTATAATATGGTTTCATATGGATGCAACTTGTTTACTGCTTTTAGGAGGAGATATTAAATGAACATCAGGGCAGCAGGTTGTACAAGGCACACTGCTATCAAAATAAATTATACAATAAGACCAAATTCTGAGGTAATTTCTCATAGCCTCTTTCTGAAAGAATTACATTATAGAGGAGATGTACTTAGTATAGAGCAAGATAAAAAGGAAAAGAACGTGCCTTTTAGAACAAGATGTTTTCTTTGTTACAGAGCTGCATTTTTACTATATCAATAATGGATTACATCCCAATCTAAAATATAGACAGAAGTTGAATGAAATTTCACAAGGATTTGATTTATGTTTAAGCTGTAATGAGAATTTTTCATATAGGTGAATTTTGGGAAAACACAGACTATTTTGTAGTCAGGCATTTTATTAACGCATAAGATTCTGATCAGCTTCCAAGCTATGTGCTCTGGTAACATGGACAAATTTGCGTCTCAATCTTTTTGAAGTATAGTAAATATAAACAGTAATTTATAGAGATTTGATGGTTAAACATTTCATCACAAATATTGGTGCAGTTAGTCTGAGCGGGATAACCTTTTCATAGCTGCTGCCGGGGAAATAAAACCAATGAAGTTATGTTTGAAAGGTATGCCCCTTGCGGTTAGAGTTCAGTCAAGCACAGAGTCATAGGGAATTTGCAGTTTCAGGGCTGTACAGCACAGATTCCTGGAAGGCAGTAAATCACATCAAAAGCACACAGATTATTTGTCTGTCCATCCGTCCATTACTGTGGTAGCTGAATGCCTTTAAGAACTATTTTATTTCAGACCACACATGTTCAAGTATATTACACAACACATTTAAAGTGTCAAAATTCTATTTCTAGCTTTGATTCAGTGTATAACACTAAACAAGTTGTTTAAAGTATAATCTTATTCTTGTTTCTCTGCTGTGAGCAGGAAAGAAAATCAGCAGAGGCAGTGAAGGGAACTGCCAAAGATTGTGCTTTGTACAGTATAGTGCTGCCAACTTTTATAGAACACTTTTGTGATTTAAAGAGATTCATGACAATAAATGTGCCTGATTTTTTCCTAAAAACCTCATGTAGTTTTGTCAACTGAGAATACCTCCCGAGTTTTATAAAAAGTATGTTTCTTATCTGGGAGGAAAGAAAAGTGTTCAAACTCAGAATCTCTATTTCTTTTCTTTTTTTAATCTCAAGTTCAGTATGTTCAGCATAATGTGATTCTCTGTAAGCTCTCTCTCAAATTTTGAAGGAGATATCTCATTCAAAGAGATTTTTGAATGTTTGCGATTGGCTGTACTGAGAATAGCACGTCTGCATGATAGGTTTGGTAGTTTGCCACTCTTAAAAAGAGAATACATTTGCCTGTGAGCTTCTTGGCCAGTGCAAGAGTAAATAGTGACAAACCAGAGAAAAGACTGAACGGTGCTGCTAATATTATGCCCAATGCATAGTGGGTTTCCCCCGATCCAAGCTTTTAGAAGTCTAATGGATTGTGCAGCCTTCACCGAGTGCAGGAGTCCCATGCCACCGAAGGACACAGCCTGCTGATGTCTTGTCATGGTGGCTATCTGCTCTCTCTGCTTTTAAAAGAAGAAATCCTACTGGCATCAAGTACAGAATATGAAGGACACGGTGCTCTTCGCCACTGTTGATGGTTATCTTGTAGAACAAACTCTTAGGAACATACTGAAGCAGTCATGTTTTCCTACATGACTACGACAGGTTGCCCGGCACTCCAGCTGGAATCCAGTTTCAGAAGCCTCTCCGGGTCTTAGTCTTGCCAAGGGTAATATGCATGTGGCTGCACACTGGATGACATGCACTTCTAATCCCATTTAAAAGATCCCTTTCAGTCTTCGGTGGCCCAATGCCCCAGCAATGGCCCCAGTCGTTCATTTCTAAAACCAGCTGTAATGCCTTTACCATCTCACCCTCCCACTCAGCAACAGTATGTGGCAATGTATTCCTTCCAGTAACAGATGAATCCTCATTTCCTGATTCTGGATGATCACCATCAATATTTTTCTGTCTGGCCTTGGCAGACTGCCTTTCATATTTGGCTCCAGTAAGTGAGCGGCCCCTCCTTCCCTGCTGTTCCCAGTTGCCTTGTTAAATCCATCATATTCGAAAGCTCATTTGTCGCAGTAACATGGAAGAAAAGCCACCTGATCAAGAGGCAATCCTGTGTTTCCATTTTACACTTTCAAATGCCCCACTGGCAGCTATAACTAGCTTGTCGGAAGATTGCTTCTCCTACTGAATGAAATAGCAACCATCCATTTTTTCCAGCTATGTTTTGATATGGAAAATGGTAGAACAATGTTGAACAAATTCAGATCCTTCTTTCTTACACTACATATAAACTCTGAGGTTTGCTTCCATAATATTTTGACGTCTACTTTCTTTTACTCAAAGAGCTAAAATAATCTTGATTTCCTAAAACCAAATAGCATCATTCTGAGGTTTCTGAATTTATCTGTAATACGACCTAGAACCTGTGAAGTATTTCACAAAGCAATATCATCAAGCTTTTGTGTATCCTGCCTAAATGGAATTTCTGCTGTTTCCCAGTCTAGATAATAGTAGGGTCACGTCTCTTCATTACAAAGAACAAATTCACAAAGTAGAAGATTAGAGAGTTTTTAATTTTCCAGTTGAATATCTCATATTGCTCTTGATGTCTGACAAGGCTGGGCACAGCTGAAGGAACATTGCTGGAATTTTAAACTACTGTAGAAATGAGAAAAAACCTTTTGGTCTTTCCCATCTTCAAGCAGGAATCAGGAGTGATAATGTTTTTCTACTGTAGCTGCAGGATTAGACATGACTTAAGTCGGCCCTACAGCCGGGTGGGAAAGTTCCTATATCCTATTGTCTTCATAATTGTTTATGAATTAGAGCAAACACAGAGCACACGGAGATTGGCTTTGTAACGCTTTCCTTTAGACAAAGCCAGTGTCAGGGCATGGTAGTAATAATATTGAAATTTATACCACCCATAAACATTTTATAGCAGTGTAATTAGTTGGGCTATTAATACTACCCAAGCTTAGCCTTACTTTATTGCTGTGAACACAGCTTGTAATCACATAAATGATAATAAGTAATAATGCTTAAGGGCACTGTATAAACCCAAGCATTTTAGTTTCTCTAGTGAGTGCTCTTTGTGAACAAAAGTAGGGGATCCTATGGCTTTTCTGCTCCTGTGGGTACTTATTTCCATGTTCTTAGAGGATTCTCTAATGGAAAACAAGGTCATAAAACTCCCGTTTTTCTCTCACATTCTCTACTCTGACTCTGCTGACTTCTGTGCTGATACAGGTGTAAATTAGGCAATAAATAGAAAGTAAGAACTGGATTCAAAGAGTTTTGGGACTATTTCTGCAAATCTAAGGTGTGCTACTTCCTACAGTGTTATGGTGTTCTCAATAGGAAATTACTCAAATCAACTCTTTATTGCCTTGTGTTTTGTGCTGTTTCATAGAGTTAATACTAGTCTGTGAACAAGGCAGTATTTTGGCAAAGAGAACACGTGACTCATCATTTACAGTATCCTGGTGAGTAGAAAGGAGCAATGTCCCACAGCTAAGGAAAGCATAGTCCACTTTGCAAGGCGTTTCTAGCTTACTTCTGTGCCCTGTGGAGAGGAGTGTGGCTGGCTCTGCTCTCCTCGTGTGTCACTCTACATCTCCAGCATCCTGCCCCTTTGGCCTGCACCACCATCTAATGGCGTGTCCTGCTGTTTCTGGACCTCTAGTGCAAGTCAGCTGGTCCCACGGCAATTCTGTTGTTTAACTCTGGCGAGAACAGGGTGTTCACAAAACCAAAATGGGATATTTCCTTGTCACGTTAATAGCCGAAAGAAGATCCACTGTGCTAGTGAGCAGCCATTTGAAAGGACTGAAGTGGGCCAGGAGCTGACTGCAAGCAAATTGGTCAATACTCTTTGTCCAACCAGAATAAAATTAATTTTAATTAAGTGGCCTGGAATGACTGTGTATCAGTCTTCGGCATTCTTCCCACATTAATAATCTAAATACTTTAGGGAGGAAAAAGAAGTCATTACTGATGACTCAATTTGAAATGAAGTTAAAGGCATGTTTTAAACAAAGCGGAAGGTGAGAGGCAGAAAATGACCCAATCTGTTGCACCAGCCCTGACAGCACCCCCCTGCTGCCGCTCAGGCGCAGGTGACCCCCCTTTTGGGGGAGCCCCAAAAGGGCAGGGCCCAACCGCAGCTTCAGCAGCTGCTCTCTGCGTCCCCAGCCCCCGGGGCAAGAGCTGCCTCCCCCAGCAGGGGCTGAGGAAGGAGCTGCCTGAGGGCTCTGCCCACAGCCTGGGGCACCCCGAGACACTTGGAGTCGAGGACTGGAAATAAAACAGCCAAAGTAAACTCCTGTGGAGCCTCCCTACACACGCAGGGTCTTTTTGGCTCTTTCCTGTAGCTCAGGCTTTAAAGACAAAACTCATGTTTAGACAGTAAATTTAATTTATCCACCTTGAGGAGACTCTCTCAAAATCTGGGCAATTTCTAATATTTTTCTTTGTTTAACCATTTTGAGGTGGGGCCATATTTGCCACTAACAGCCCAGTTCTAACTACTTCTCTGGAAATTTCACCAATGAGAACTTTCTTAGAATTTTTCTTCAATAACAGTTAGGAAGCACAGACTGTCTGAGGAAACAAGCAGTCAGCTTTTGTCTTCAGCCATTTATTTAGCAGTTTCCAACATAGCCCCCTCAGGACTGCTTCTAAATCTCCCCCCAACCCCCCCCCCCAAAAAAAAGAGATCTGTATGAGAGCTCAATTTCTTTTAAATTTAACAGCATCATCTTTACAGTATTTTGCACAAGGCTGAGATAAATACGAGTATCAAAGAACACAGTCACTATCTTCTAGATTTCTGACTTTCAGCGTTATCGCTTAGTTGCATAAATGTATTCAAAACACTCTTTCTGCCTGATATCTTCTATTCTTGCCTTTTAGAACATCTCAATCTGCTGTTTAGTTTGTTTTGGGTGCTTGAAAATACTGGTACATGTTTCTTAAGAGCATCATCTCTTCAGTCATGATTTGCAAGTTTCATCAAAAAAAATTACAAAACCAAATTCAGAACATAAATATACTTGTCCATGCTGTTGCTAGTCTTCTGAACACATCATGATCAGTATTATCACAGCAGACTTTGTAAGGGAAAGTTGAACTTTTGACTTCAGTGCATTTGCTGGATGCTTGCAGTTAGTACCATTTCTTCCTCTGCCATGATGTCAACTGTTCAAGCTCTTTCAGTGCTTGTGGATTTAATGAGATTTTGTTTGACAGCTTGTCTAAAGATCAAATTTTGGCCTTCATCTCTATTCTCCAGAGTTTCCCAGCTCTTGTGGAGTATTGGTTCTGTGATGAATGGAGGGTTACGTCCCCTGCTGTTTCCAAGCTTAATATAGTCCTGTTTTCTGGCTTTTACATGGGACCGTTTAATTTTAAAGCAATTTTTAGTGTTGCTCGAGAAACAAGCCTATTCTTAAATTATAGCATACTCTGCTGCTTGGAAAGTGTGGTAGAAATTTTCTCATTTCAAAGCATTCTCCAAAAGCTTAAATATTTTTAAATTGTTTCTTTTTATCTACGATTTCTGGTTTATTACAACTTAAGCATCCATAAATTGACCTCATGCTAAGATATCTTGTAACTCCTCAGAGCCTCCTGGTATAGCCAATACCCTAACTGTTTTTAGGCACTTCTGCTGGAGTTTCCTTGTGTGCTCCAATACAAAAGTCAACAAATTGTGGTTGAGAGAGAGCCAGCCAGTTCTCTCCATGAGCTTGTTTCGTGGTGCAGTTACCCCAAGCGGAGAGATAAAAAGTAGTGGAGGAGAGGGCATGAAATGAAGAGCAAAACAGAGCAGCCCTTTTAGGTTTTCCAAGACAAAATACTTATTAAAGCCAGTTATGTTCCCCAGACAGATACGCTGTGAAAGCACTTGCTGTAGTTGAACCAGATGTGACACAGTTACAAACCGGAAAGGACAGACTCCCTAAAGTTGGCTACTATTGCCTTATAGTTCATGAATATTTGCTTCCTAAAGAATATTCCAAAACTTTCATTTAGCATTATTAGTGGTTTGAAGTTTGGCAACTGCTTTTTGGAGTTCAGTTGTAGAATAGCTGCTTAATATAGTATGAATTTTTATGAGCACAGAGAAAAAAGCATTTTCTGTTCGTATGTGTAGTGGATCGTTGGACACCCTTAGCTTGACCAGGCATAAGGTTCTGTGGATGGGTTTCCATTCACAGCTGTCCAATCAGTTAAAGCTTTCTGAGACTAAAGCAATAAAATTTGCTATCCCCATTTAAAATTGAGATCATAGACATCTAAGAAATGTTCCTTATCTAACAAATGAATACCAAAGTTTAAAAAGTAAGTGCATTTGTTTTTGTGATAGATGTCAAAAGTGCATGTTTGACCAAGCAACTGGAAATGCCCTATTCAAAAATAGATTAGTGTGTTATAATCAAACAGACAGGGAATGCAAGTATGTCTGAAATACGAAGAAGCAGCCTATTCAAATAATGTTGTGGAGCACTTTGATTTCTGTGTTAGTGCATGCAAATTTATATAATGTAATTATATAGAAAGAAAATCATGCACAATATAGTTCTTCAGATCCTCAGTTATAATACCACACAGGCAAAATAGCATCCAATAAGGGGGCTTTAAGGCAGTACAGGTTTGAATCCAGAAGCTTTCATGTTAAAAGAGTTTCCCAGAACTTTGTAGCTACGTCTGCAGCTTCCGAGCACAGGAGGACAGGAGGAAGACGCTTTCCTTGCAGGATGAGCTGCTTCATGTCAAATTCAGTATTGCTCTGTCTTTCCTGTTGCTTGCACTTTTCTTCCCACATGAAGTCTGGGATCAGCTAAGGTTATTCTTACCAGGAAGAAGCTTTATCTTCTATTTGATATATGTGTGAGTGGGATCCTGCAATGTGGAGGCAGAAAAGCCAGTCCCAAGGCTAAGACCAGTCGTGGTTTCACATTTCCTTTACCAAAATGCAGCTTTCATCTTCTAGTGACAGGTCTATTAATCACCATTCAGCAGAGAAAAACTGTCCCTTTTAGGTAAGAAAAAAAAAGGCTTTAAATTTGTTTGTTTGGGTTTTTTTTTTTACATTCTCATTAAAAGCTATGTTGATCATTTGTTGATACTAGCTTTATTTAGCTGCTGTGTCCACAGAGATTAGTCAGAGTTTTGGCTTATTCACGTTCATTGTAGGAGTTATTCTGTAAGGATTGTTTTTTCATTGAGCAACAAATAGTCTTGACCCCTGATTTAAAAACCGCCTTCAGCCAACCCCTTATTTTTGCAGTTAACACTAATTACAAGAACAATTTGTACACACTGATTTTTGGAGGCTGACTTATTTCTATTCACCTGTTTAATTTACTTCTGTGTGCGTGAATACAATCAGCTGTGACTAGAAACAATTCAAACGAAAAATTGCACTTGAAGGTATGAGCAGGTGTTGCCTTAAATAGAAACTTCTTCAACTTCTGGTGAAAGCCAAAATTGCTTTTGCAGCTGTCTAGAAGAGGTATTTTATAGATCTGGTTGGTTTGTATTGTTTGTTAGATTACATTTCATATTTTATATATGTATATACAAATTGTATTTCAGTTATCTGTATTTCATTGAGTTCTTTAATTAAAATATAAATTGAAAAACAAATTCTGGACTTCAGATTTGTCTCAGTTCAAAGGTATTTGGGTTTGAATAGAGTTTATCTCCCCTGAAAAAGTTCTTACTGTATAGAAAGTTTATTGATACGATAGTGATAATTCCCAATGCTCCCAAAGGTCCTGATTTCTAGGAAGACAATATTTATTTCTCTTACAAACTTCAGGGTATAATTCATGTATGCAGTAACTCTTATTTACAGCCTGGGGAAACAGAGGATTTATGTTTCTGTTGTGTTTATGGTACCAGATTTGTCAACCTTAACTTCTCAAATACCATGCAACTGACGTGAAAAAAAATATCAAACGAACAAACGAAAAAAACCCTGAATTCGAAGAATAATAAATTTGGGGTGTCTTTTGGCTGATGGCAGGTTTTAACTTATAGAATACATGCAAGCCATATTTTCAAGTTTTGCTGTATGAAGTGAATACTTGTGTTCAGGTTTTAATGGAGGTTCTAATAGAAGCAAAATCAATTTATGCCACAAGCTGTATTTTGAGAGAAATATCAAATATTGTAACTAAGACTAGAGGTTGGTTTTGTGCATGCAGTATTTTACAAACAAAATTATTTACAACAGCATTGAAATGTTTTAGAAATTTCTCATTTTTCTCAAATGTTTCACGCTGTAATTCTTTAAAAGTCCAAGAATACTCTTTCAGCATTTTTCAAAATGAAACTCTTGTTTATTAAACATGAAAGGCTTTAATTTAAAAAATATAATTTAATTATATTTTTAAGTGTTTTCTTCAATCCCAAATACCCTTAAAATTTTTACTGAAATTTGAAATTTTTTGTCTTTCATAAAAAATCTTCTATCACTGTTGTCTAAGGTTGCTTGTACATTTAAAAAATATGTTCATTACCTTATTTAAACATGAAATACATCAAAGTAGTGAAAATTAGATACTGTTCAGAGTGCCACGTCAAAGCAAAATAATTGTGTTCTAAACTTTTTGCATCATAACATGTTATTTTTGCATAAATATAAATTGCAAGCAGGTTGTTTCAAGTCACGTGCTATGCAGCCATGCACAATATGACATTGTATGCCCTTGGGTTACATACTTAACAATGGACTGCAGCATGAATTATTCAATATCTTATCACTTCTCAAGGATTATTTACAGAATTTGGCACTAACACACTTTTTTTCTGTATTTGCCACAATGCGGAGGAAATGCTACATGACTGCTGTGCCACCCGGATTTCTAAGGCAGCATCAGAACACGTACTGAATTCTCTATTAAAGTTTTAGATTGGTTTCAGTATTGTAACAAACACTCCTGTCTGTGAAGATATTGTCTGTTACATTTAATTTATTTTTTTTAGAATATTTTTTTCTTCTTCAGGCATCTAGTCTGGACCTTTCCATGCTGACTCCGAGAGGACGCGTGTCTCTTGGGGTCACAGCTGAAGGACCAGATCCTCGCTTCTTTCTGGAGAGCAAACCTGTGCCAACCACTTGTCTTTCACTGAACTGTTGGTAGAATAAGCAAAGATGGTTTTTGTTTAGTTGGGTTTTTCCCCCTTATCTAACTGATTGTGGGATAGTAGCAGGTTTCCTAGAAGCTCACTAAAAATCTCAGTGCTGATCAATTCCTTACCTCCACTTCCTGACACAAACCCTTAAAAATGCTCCTTTTTTTCTCTTTTCCTCCCTTTCTTCATCTGCCTGCTTCATTCGCTTTCTCTTACTGGGCAGCCAACTATTTTCATTTCTTTAGGATGTGGGTCAGTTATTAGCACTAGTACTGACCAGAGATTATTTCTGATTCTTCATCCCTGCTGCGTGCTGTGATATTCTTATGTTTGCTTCTGTTAAACTACCTTCTTATTACAAAAGCTCCAAGGTTTTGATTCAATGGCAATGACAAGCAAGCTATAATAGAAACTTAGAGTTTTTTCAAGCTTTTGCAGAGGAAAATTTTATTGTCATTCTGGCTGCTCACAGGAGGATTCGTGTTTAGGACTTCAGGACAGGTATGAATTGACTAATATAAATCAGCACCCTAATCCAGCTACAGTGGTTTGTATTGGCTGAGAATTGGGTGTTTGGTGGTGTTTACAGGGGACCTGTTGGAAGCAATCAGCATCACAGGCCCAAGAAGAGTGAAGTTGTTGCAGCTCTGTTTGTGGCTGGCACTGGTGATTGCAGTCATCTGGAAGCATCATTCCAGCTGGAACAGCCAAGAGTCAGTGGCCAACAGACAGTGAGAACTTAAAAGGACAAATGAAATGAATATAAGAAATGCAGGAATTTCTCTGATAAAAGGGGAAGGAGGGCAGTATAAAGATTAATTAAGAATGATTTGAACTTTGCAAGGAAGGCAGAGCACAAATCATGAGTGTACAGTGATGTTCCCAAATACTTCACTGACTTATTGATTTCTTAACATTTTGTCTGTGATTAATTTAAATCTTATTTCTGTGTTAGAAGGTCCTTGAAGCAAATCCTGTGTAAACGCCCTCATCAGACAACGGCACTGTCCATTTTATTTGTCTTCCTCCAAGCAATCACTAGCAGAAGTGCAAATAAGCCTCAGCAGACTATCTCCATATAGCTGCAGAAATGATTCTTCTGGTATTTTAATCACTTTCATGTTTATTTTGAAAATTCTGGTCCTAAAATCTAAATAATATGCCAGTCAATTTCTGTTAAAACTAAAAAGTGAGCTTTTAACTTTTCATGTATAAAGAAAATGCTGTAAATAAGATCATAAGTGCTATAAAGCAGAAAGCAGCTAAAGAGCATTGTGCTCAACAATTATGAACAAAAGTTAATTATATTTATTCTTTTCATTGCAAGGAGCCCCCATCATGATTTTAAATGAATGGAGATGGTGAATCCCCCTTTTTCATGTGTATAACCTACAGAAGTTCAGGAGTGTCGGATCTACATAGCTCCAGTGGGAATAAAGCCTGTTGTTTAGTCTGTGTTTACATCTGGTACACTTTAGTCATGCAAACTCTGACTCGCAAGCGCTAGAGAGCTTAATTCTAAAACATTGTTTGGTAACATTAATCTTCTCTTCCCTTCAATGGCCTCTTCTCCATGCTCAGCACATTGACATATCTCCCAAACGGTTGTAAGAAAATAGAAGCAGGTGCACGTAATTTGAACATCAGTGTCTCATCACTTTTAACTATATGCTTTCTAAATTACTTGTGAGACTAAAGGCAAGGTCTGGATGCCAGACTCAGAAGTTGACCATCTGTGGGCTAACAGTTGCAAACTAGTGCATTCTTTCATAAGCAAAATGCTGGCCAAGCTATTGCTTCAGTCAGCCATGGCAGCAGAGAAAAAAAAAATAAAAATAAAAAGGCAATCCTTAGCATTTAAGCATATTCAGAGGAGGTCACCATGTTCACTCTGTGTCAGCTGCACATGTGCTCTGGATGAGGCACAGAAAGGGAGAACAGCAAGCAGGGGAAGTGAATGATATTACTGAGAAGGATACTTTTATTCTCTGCCAGAGTAGTTGAAAGTGCTGTCAATAACAAGCACCACGGGAGAGTAATGACTGCAGAAGACCTCTCTCCCACAGTGAGATGCTGCAAAGTCTGAATGCCAATCAGACCCCTCCTCTTCTGGCTGTGCAGCAGAAAAATTCCCTTTGTTTCGTGCGTGTGTGGCTGATTGAAGCTATTGTTGTTTACCCTGGCTCCCTTCTCTTTGTGGCTCGCTCAGGGAAAAGCAAGTGTTGAATTGGGGCTTTCTCTCCTCGATGAACAGCTATGAAGGAAATCGGTCCCCCCAATTAAAGACTGCATTCCCACAGGAGATTGACTTGGCTATCGCTTTTCATAGTGTTCCAGGTTGGGAACAACAAGGAGATGGCAGAGGGAAAAACTGCACAGTATTTTCTGGATCTCACTCTTTATGTTTCATGCAGGATATTTATAAAGTTTCTTTCAGGTTCTCAAATTTCAGACACTTATCAGATCTTGGGTTCCAGAACTGATGATACGCTGTCATTATGTGCTGGGGAACTGATTAGATGCTCACACAGAATACAGAGATGCTCTGCTAGAGGCAATTTGGTCTGGGTAGCAGTGAGCTGGGAGACACCATGAGAAGAAATCAGTCTGTTGAAAAATTTAAAACAGGTTAAGGAAACAAAGCACTGAGCAGAACAACAGAACCTATGGAAAAATTACATTAGTCCTTAGTTGCCAAACTGGTCTTTCGTTCTATTGTTTGTCGTGTCAGACAGCAGCAAAATAGCTGATCTCTGTGTCAGGATTACTCCTGGTATTCAATTACAGTGGCTCCTGGTGTCACTGTTGTCAGGTGAGCAGATAGAAAGTCATCATTTTCTATATAGAAAGGAGGATTTTGTTAGGTTGCAATAACCTGTAAGATACTAAAGGGCTGGCTGAAGTCTGGACCAGCACTTGTAAATGCATGTATTAATAATTAGGTACAGCTATGGGTAGGACCAAGACAAACTGAAAAGCATAAATAGAGTAAATGGTAGAAATAAGACTGATACTGAGTTCCTTTTCCCTGGCACCTCCATTGTAATCCCCCTGACTTCAAAAAAATTCCTCTAAGCTGATGCTTTCCCAGCACAGTGCTCTGGGGCCTCGCTGACAGGCAGCAAATCCAGGCAGCAAAGCTGGGATTAGCCAAGCCAGCAGTTGAACAAGTACAGATGGAGCAACTGCGAGGAGGTCCAGTCACAAAACCAGAGCTGAATCAGGCTGGCTGCTGATGTCCTGTTGTCCTGATGTGCGATGTTTCAGCTGGCGCTTCCTGCTCTCTTCCTCTCTAGCTAATGCCTCTCAAAAATAAAATAGATGTCTTCTCCTTCGCTTTGCTGCTGTCATGTCCAGAAGTGGTGAGAGCCTTGCCTCAGCTCCTGAGTGACAGCAGAGATGGAGAGCAATGCAGGTGACCCTGCTTGAAAGCTGCGGTGCACCCAGGGCAGCAGCAGATTAAGGTGCTGTTTGCTGAAGGGCGATTTATCCTCATGGCACTGCCTTTGCACTGGGAGTCACCCTCCTACAAAGACAGCGTCACAAGCGTTTTCCCAGTTAGTGGTCCCCACCCCACCGTGGTCCCCACCATGCTTTGGAAGACCAGACTCGTAGCTTCATATCAGTGTAGGCACAACACAGCCCTTCTCATTCCTGCAGTCTTTCCCCAGGGTGAGAGCTCAGGCCTGCATCTCCCACATGTCCTATATAGAGACACCCCAGAGGAGGGAAGTTCATTCTCCCTCAGAAAGGGATTAGGAACAGTGTGACCCTGTCTGCTGTGGAGTCATTTAATCCCTGAGACTTTCCAGTTAAGGCTGAAGTTCAGATCCTGCACTCAGGCTTTTTTTTTCAACTACTCGTATTGGTGGCCAGAATTTTCTTTCATTGACTTGCAAGCATTCATGTTCTTATTTTTGACTGCTTTAGCACCCCACATCAATAGCTATTTCTGAAAGCTTTGTTCTTACCCATCCTGGCCTGCAGATAAGATGTGATAACATGTACAAAGCTTACCATATGTGTTTGTGAGAGTTTTGGCTGAAAAAAGTAACATAAATTCTGTGTGATGCCTATGGCAGACACGTTAGAAAATAATCGGCCATTGCAATTATCATGTTAGGAGAGATGTAATGGAAACTAATCTTTCCTTTATGATTTAGATCTCTTATAATGGACTTATGAAGTCCCAATGGATGCCAAGCTGGCAGTTATTGTATTACAGACATCAGCTTATTATTTCTGTTCATCATCAAGTCTCTTTTAATGGACAGGACTGCCCATAGTAAAGAAAGTAACAATAACCCATCAACAATACCCCTTTTCTCATGTTTTCTTTCTCTACAGCTTCTTAATAATTTATGGCCAAGAATACACCATGAGATCACAAAATCCTGGAAAGCATAGGCTCCTTTCCCAGAGAACTGTAATTAGCACCATCAACAGGCATTACTGTAGTGTTACTCCTCTCCATCACTATCTCAGCTCGCTTCTGCATGGGCAGTTTCCCCACCATGGGGTAAGTCAGTGTGAGCGCACAACTTCTGCAGAAAGCTCATCTCCCTGCTGCCTCACGATCTGTGTCAATCACTAATCTCTGAAAGAATTTATTAAACTGTTAGCCAAGTGGCATAAATTAGCATAAACCACCAGGAAGAAATAAGCCAGCCTTAAAATGAGAATGAAGATGAAGTAGAAAAATACCAAATGCCAAAATGTTCAGAGAAACAAAACAAATTAGATGGAACACCTTTATCTGCTGTTGAGTTTAAAGGGAAGTTGATTTTTTGTATAGCGATAAGAGACTTTGCTCCCTACACAGTAACTTGTCAGCCTGGTTGTTCCATGCACAGTAACTTTTATTTTGTGTTTCAAAGTTTGAATAGTGCCAAAATCTGGCTTAATGTTTGACTTCAGTATAGGTGAGAGACTTCAATCAGCTGTGAAACTCAACAGCCTCATATTCAGTATTAGCAATCTCCTGTTATTATTTAAATCTGTTATTATTTATCTGTTGCAAAGTAAGCTCTTTAGAGATGCACAAGAAAATCCACATCTTCCCTCCAAACTAACTGGCCTCTAGGTCTGAGCACTGATGCTGTGGTGCTGCTGAGCTGTCAAACAGCTCAGGACAGAACACCATGCTGCAATCAGTGCTGGGCACTACCTCACCTGGTGGCCTTTGGCTGAGCCAGTGTCACTTCGCCTGGCTTACTATCCATCCAGGAAGAGTGATTTGAATTACTGGCACCTGAAAGACTGACATATGGGGGCTTTTCACTGAGTGAAAGGGAGTAGTCCCAGAGTCTGTATGTGATCCTGCTTTTTATTGTTCTATTATCACAAAATTGTACCTAGGAAGACAAAAATGAACATGGTACAGGAATCTGTCAAAAGCATAAAGACCATTATTTCTCTGTGACTGCTTAGACTTAAAGTTTCTCTGTCCTTCAGTTGCTATTTTCTGGGATCCCATTTCATCAGTTCATCTAATTCAGGAAGCCATTTAAGCAGGTGCTTAACTTTAGTCAGGAGTTTAGGCTTCAGTAGTATTCTAGAGTGCCTAAAGTACTGTTGGTAGAAATAGGATGCATGTGCTGAGCTGCCATTTCTGTATGTTTTAATCCCACTTGTCATCTATGTTCTTTTGTACATACCTGTTCCCAGTTCAGTGTATCACTCAAGCACAAGTTTAACTACAACCTGAGTTGAGGCCTCTGCTCTTTCCTGTTAATTAGTCCTGTTAATTATTTCTCAGGTTTCTCCTTTTCTCATTTTTTTCTCATGCTTGTTTTTAACTTTAAATTGTTATCTTTCCTTTCTTAGCCCCTTTCATACCCCTTTCTGTTCACGTGGAGGAGACGTTTACATGTGCTTTCACTAATTCTGACCCACTCTCATTTCAAGTTGACTCTTTTAAAAAGAGACAAACCATCTGATATAGCTCAGCAGCATTAACTATTCTCTTCATGTGGGTCGTCAGGGTAGGCGCACCAGTCCTTGTCAAGGTATTGAATTACTTGTTGGTTCTCAGCCATTTGGTTCATTTAACTCTTAATCAGAATAACTGTATTCTGACAAAGGCAGGATAACGCAGTCACAGCTGTGTGGTCTATACATGTAACTGTTGAGTTTCATTATTCAATAGCCTGATCTTGCTCCAAGGTGCTCTGATTCAACTACTGTGAGTAGTTTTGCTGCACTGGGTACATAGAGCATCTATTTGAAGGCTTCTATTCATCAAACATAAATGAAGAAGGCGGTGAGTAAGGCTGGGTGCAAATATAGCGTGGGCTGTCGCCCCTGTCCCCTCTCCCCGGCTTCCCTGGCCCCCTCCCTGCATCAGTGCCAAAAGCAGGTGCTGCTGGAAGAGGCTAGAGGTGGCACAGAGACACCGCCAGGAGCCTTGCTGAGATCTGTACGTGTGACACCTGGTGCCTCTCCCTTGCCCGTCACACTTCTTTCCCTCTGACAGAAATAAGCCTGGTCCTAGACAGTTTGTTTCTGACAAAACTGTGTCACTGTCACTCGTCTTTGCTTTGCATTCCCGCACACTCTATGAATCCTCAAAGAGAGCTGATAATTCAGTGACTCTCTCAACAGCTCTTTTCAGCAGCTGAGGGCAGTGCTCTTCAGAGTCAGCTGATTTTAAGAGAGAAAATTTATCTAAAGCACTCCAGTCTGTCCTTTCGCTCTTCTAGTCCAAGCTGTTCCCCCTTTGCAACCAGCAAGAGCTGGTGAGACCCTAGAGCATCAGTGCAAGCTGTGTGGCCTTTCCGTGCTGTGTCTCTTCATCTGTAACAATACAGTGGCCCCTAGAGGTGCCGGCCTCCGGGAACCTATACATGTGTAACGTGAGAGGCAGCCAGGGAGCCTTCCTAGAGAGACAAGCTTGCAAAAAGTGGATGGTTGGAAATATTGCCTCAATTTTATATATGGGAATTTGAGAGGAACTGAAATTGAGTGATTTGCGTACGGTTACAATGTCAGCCTCTGGCAGAGCCAGAAGAACCCTCTGGTTTTTATATCTTAATGTTTAATAATATAACTAACAATATTGATTTAATGCAATCAGAAGTCCTGGCTACCATTAACAGTGCTGGTGTTTTTCCAGTTCTGCTGTAGTTCTGCTACAGACTGACACTCCCTTCAGCTAGCCGTTCTGCCGAGGCTGCTGGAAATCTGGTAGCCGTGAGCTGTGCTTGTCCTTGCCCACCTAGGCTGTCAGTGGCCTTTGGCACTGATGAGAGTACGATATTCCATTACTGATCTGCTGGGCACTCTAGTTCTTTCAGCCTTTCAGCTTTGATTAACAGGAGTAATTAATCGTACACTGATGAGGCTTGCGGTGACTAAGCCCGCTGCAGTTAGGGGAGCAGCATGTAGATGCTGGGGAGCCAACCGTGAAGAAAGGAAGAGAACAGGAGAAAGAAGCCCTGCGGACTTTTGTTCCTTTGAAGTGACCTTTCAGTGCAGGTTCTATACTTTTTCATTTCCTTTATTTTGTTCTTTTTCTTATTTGTTCTGAAAAGAGTCAGGCATTCCTTGCAAAGCAATTCATATGTAAAAAGTTTTCACATTGGGATTCATCTGATAAGGTCTGCAGAGGGGACTTATTTGCACTGACAGGTTGGCAGCCAGACAACCTCTCCATTTTCTAAATGAAAGGAGAGTAGCAGCAGGACATCTCCTACCCTCTGCCTTTTGGCGCTGGAAGAGAACCAAAATCTGGCAAACAGCAGTTTAAGGGAGCCAGCTATTTAGAAGCTGCAGAAATGCACGGACACTGGGAATGTAACATACGGTTTGCCTTCTGTGAGAACCAACACAGACAAGTGACATTTGGGTTGGTGATTTTCTGGGGTGGGGGATGGGATCTGACCTAGCAGATGCAATTCGCTTGCCTTTCTTTTTAGCGTGACAGTTCCAAATGTGAAGTAATCTAAAAGTATTTTCAGTTCTTGGTTGTAAAAGAAACAGCAAGTGTAGAGACTAGATAATTTTTCCCCCATCCAGTTTTATATTCTAGGATGCAACAAATGTGAGATCACTGTCTCCTTTTCTTCAAACATACCTGTGGGGAAAGAGGATTAAGGTGCCTCAAATGCTTGCTTCCCACCCCACATCTCTGTGGTACCAGTGTCAGATTAAGAACAAAAAGGTGAGGGGCCCTCAGCCCTGTGTTAGGGATGTGATCACGCCCTCCATGTTTATCCATATACAACAACATACATGTTACTGTGGGCCATGCATTTTAAACCAGGACACATATGCAGCCATATCAAGGCGACAGGAAAAGGTAATCTGTTGATTTCTGCCTTTGCCCTGAGTTAGTCTGCCAGGCATCAGCAAAATTACTTTTAGCTTCTATCCAAGCGTGGCATGGCTTGCATCTCAGGAATATAGGAACAAGATTTTTGTGAATGCAGTAACAAATAAATGATAAAATAACACAACTTACTGTTAATCCATATTCTCACAGTTCTGCACATGGCATACTGCAAAAGAGCGTGCGCCTTTACTGTCGTGGGCTCATCCCCCTATGTTGGATGCTTCAGCATATGGAAACCTCTGAAGAAAGGATTACTGCTGCCTGGATGAGTTTTAAGCATGTTTTTACAGAAGCATAGCTGCCATTAATCTTGGTATTCATCTTAATGGTGTTAAGGACATTGGGAAGCTATTAGATTAAGAAATCCTTAGCTGCATTGCAAAATGTGCTTTAAGTGGAAAACGTTGTAGTATAGAGATGATAACTGTCATAGTTGCTTGTATATGTACCTAATTAAACTTTATCTTCCAGCCATTCATGGGTAAAATAGTGCCGATGTTTGAAAATATGTGGCTTCTTGTTAGCCTGATCACAGGCTTGTCATCACGGCCAAGCACACTGTTGAACCTCACTCTCACACCACTGCCTGCTTTCCTGCCCAGCACATACACCCAGCAGCTCTGCTGCACTCCTTCCCAGTGCAGCTATTTGCAAGAGCTCACGTTCCTGAAAGATGGGGAGCAGACATTAATGACATTGCTGTGGGCTTAAAAATCAGATAAATTAGTACTGTGCCCTGCAGAAGGCCAGAAGTCACTTGTTGGTTGCACAAATGGTGCCGCAGCCTAATAGCAGTAAAAATAATTAATACCCCTGCCCAGGTTCAGTGTTTCTGCATGTATTTATTTAGTAGACGCTAGCACTTTATTTTGCAGATTTAGCTAGATAAATGGCTTGTTGCCTTTCAGTCACTCTTCATTAAATATACTGGTGTTCATTTTATAGAAGGGTTTTACAATAATTACAGTAATGTTAAAATAAGTTTGTTTTCCATAAAACACAAAGGCAAGCTGTTAACTGTCTTTCGTTTAGATACTAGGTTATTTACTTGAGAGGAGAGGTGAATGTCAGCCATATGCCTTAAACAACATTGGCCTTTTCTACTGAATTTATTTACAGAGCCTAAACAACTGCCTTTAGTATCCACAAACACTGGGGATGCCCCTAATGCAGGCAACTGGCAAGCAACAAGCAGATGACAAATGTTTCTAAGGGCCCAGATGAACATTTTTCAGAGGGGACCCGTGTGTCACAGCAAATTCATGCTGCTCAATTTGACCATACATGAGTGTGAATTCCAGTGGGAAAACATGACCTGGGATCTTTTCTGGTCCAGCTGCCAGTTGTCTGTCTTTGTTAGGTGATAATAGACTATACGCTAGAAATATGATTGATGTCTATGACCCAGTAAATGGTGCCTATGTACAATAGCTTTCACACCACCTCTGAAGGAGACAGAAGGTCCTTTCATTGTTGGAGAGGGAGTTTTTGGTCAAGGCAACTGGAGCAGGAAGATCAATGTTTCCATAACTACTCTACATTCAAAAATCAGTGCTGCTGTGAACTACAAGAAAAAAGGCAATTGGGGCGGGGCAGGGAGAGGCGCGTAGAGAGAGATAATATATGTAAAGAATTAGGCCTATAGTAAATTTACCAGATCAAAAAGTGAAGTATTGCTGGATGAGCTCTTATTATCCAGTGTCAAGCCCAATAGCATGTAAATGAATATAACAGAGGTGATGAACTGCTCAAATTTTAGCTAATGCTCTTAGGAATGAGAATTTGAAGTATAAAAGGTTTTTTAGAGCAATATCACTGTGGTTTTTGAAAGGTGTTATTAAGGGAAGCTAACTCACTCATGACAATCTTTTCTTTCCTTAAATATGACTCTTGTGGTTAGAGCTGACTGTGTCCCTCTGAAGAGCAGCTAAGCTATAGTGGCAGCTTATACATAAATGACAACAGTTCATTCAAATTGCACTTTGGTACTGGGACTGATGATCAAGGTGGTACATTAAAGGTAGAACTATGAAGCAGGCATAGCGACATTTGAGAAGGCACTTGTTCCCTTTCCCAATCTCTGCCTTATGCTGGAGTGCTAGACCTGGAGGTGGACAAGAAATGAGAGCTCAGGGGATGCCAGCGAGAGCATTCGTGAGCTGCCTTGCTTGTCTGAGGAGGAGGAATCAGAGTTTCTCAGACCCATAATGAGCAATTTTTTCTTTTTAAGCCTGAGAATTGGGGCTCCCCCCCCTGCTCATTTTCCTCATGTTCAGATACGCCTCAGGAAAAGCAGGATTGCAAAACAGGAATAGTTAGATAGGAAAGCTTGCACTCACCTAAAATATTGAAGGTATAGTGTGGTTCAGCTGGAACTACAATAATATAGTGGTATTAATCTGCTGCGGCATTTAAAATGTAGTTCTTCAGGTTTCTCGGTATAATTAACACTCCAGTCACCTTTCAGATCACAGGATCTCCTTTCACTCCCATCTAAATAAAGTTTGTGTATGAAACTCCAGGTTTCCATGCTACAGCATGAAACAGCAATTATGGGAAAAGGAAAACCCTCTATCTTTTACTGACGTAGAAATGTAAAGAATAAAATACTGAAGGCATGCTGAGTTAGTGTTTGGGTACCCGGAGCTTTCTCCCCTCTTGATACTCCCAGCTCCATTCCCAGCTGCAGCTCTTAAGTCTGGCAGTTTCTTTGTGAGCTTACGTTTTCTCTTCTACAGACAAGGGAGAGGCAGGCTTGTGGTGGAAAGGATATTGGCCAGTCCTGTATCTTGCTCTTTAGGCACCTACCGGTATTTTGCAGTGGCCTGAGTTTAAACGCATGTACCTGTAAAATAGGTCTTTAAACTGATATACCAAGATCCTAATTTTTATGTTGAGTTTGTTGCTGGGTATCTCTGGCTTTCAAGAGCAGCAGTATTGGTGAGGAAGATAGAGGTGACAGAGTTAGCCAGAGTCTTTGTGGAGCTCCGGGTACTAAGGATATTGTAACTGAGTCATTTGACCCTTCCTGGCTGGAAAACTTTATTTTTTTTAATGATTTTTGGGAAAGGCCTTGGTTTGTTGTCAAGTGTCAGAGGAGAGAGGATCAGCTGTGTGGCAGTGAGGGGAGGAGAGAGGGATACAGGAGGGAGAGAGCAGAGGATCAAAGAAGTAATCACATTGTGTGGGGCATAATTGCAGATAGTGCTCAGCATAATTCCTACTATCTTTTGTTGGAAGACAAAGCAATCTAATCTGAAATGACTTCAGGGGGGACTAGGAGGAAAATAAATAATTACATGAAACCACGTGCATACATGGCATGCATCAGGCCACGAGGTATTCATCGCTTTTAGTCCCTTGAACAAGAAGCTCAGTGGCTGCTTTCCCCTTTCAGAAGCATGGGAAGATTCTGCTTTCCTTGTGGAAGCTGGGCATAGCCAGCCCTGCTCTTTTCTGTTGGAGGCAGGTCAATCTGCCAGGTTTCTGAGTGCGACCATAAAGCCACGTGCCAGCTCCTGACGAAGAAGGTAAAATGTCTGGCTCGAGGCTGGTGCCACTTGTCGAACACAGGCAAATGGCAGCGTGGTGGAAGGTGCTAGGCTGAATTGCTTCAGGCTGACCACAAAGGCAGGCATGTGAATATAGGATACATTTGTATTTGAATCTAGCAAAATAGGTTACAAAAGCAAAGGTAAAGCTGCCGTGGGCAGGTAGGGAAAAAAGTACAAAAGGGGAGAGTAGTATGGGAGGAGAACAGGAAAAAGAGGGAGGGAGCATAATTATTTTGGGGGATATTTTGCATTTGAACGCTGGAATCTTCCAGAATGCAAATCAAACCAATACTTGGAAACATCTGCATGTGTGTTTCCAGCTCACGAAATACTCTGATTGCAAGAGCTGTTAAAGGCCTGTTGGCATCAAACCCTCTCTCAAAAGAGGATCCTTGCCAATATTTAGTCTTAATTCTTTACCTAATGCCATACTTGAAATAGGTAAAGGTATATATGATATTGCAGAGCAAGAGTCCATCAGTTCACATTGCGTCTGACATTCTATGAAATGATTTAAAAGTATGTAAATGATAAAAACATGAAAAATTAATTAACTAAAAATCCAAAAGAAATCTCAAACTTGTATCTGTGATGGGTGTGTTGGATACACATGTAAAGGTGTGATATATGTAATCATATAATACCATGGCCCTCATGTAGATAAACTATACTGACCCATTCTGTCCAAAGTAACATAATCCCCTAAAAGAGGATTTCTGTATTTTTATGCCCAAGTATTATGCATTCCTCTTCAGCAACATTAAATAGGGCAAGGCATAGGGAGAGACCGAAAAACAGAAAGAAAGGTTGTCAGGAGAGCTCTGTAGTCTTTTGCTGTCACAACGTGAGACAGCAGTGATGCTTTCCATTTTTTGAACTAAAAATGTCTTGCTACCTACTCCTTTCTAGAAAACAAATCTAACTATATGCCTAAAACCAAAACAATTTGTTATTAACCCCCTTAACAGGATAAATCATCCTATTGGAGTTGTCTTCTAGCTCACTTAGTAGTAACAAAGATCTTTTATGCAAATCCTGAATATTGCCAGGCTGAAATTACTGAAGATGTGTGCATGTTGTTGCATACGCATGGAAGATGGTAAAGAGCATAACGATAAATTGATCTCTTCCATAAGATCACGGAAAGGCTGTCTGTGGTTTTCCATTAAAATCTTGAGAGTAAGAGAGAGAAATGGAGAGCAGGAAAACAAAATAAAATGCGCTATTTGAACTCCTAGTGCACTTGTGGCTATAGTCGGCTGCAATACTTGCTTGGGGATTGACAGAAATCCCGTGATCAGTGTGTAAATCACGGCATCTCACAGATCTCTGTAGGGTGTTTCTACTTCTTGCATAAGCCTCACGTCTCCACTAGCAAACCAGATAAGCACCCTTTCCTATGCAGGTACTGCACATGTGGTTTCAACAGGCGAATGCATATATCCAAGCAGCAGAGTTATGTCTGAGTGCTACCCTCATTCTCTTCCTTTGCCATCTGTCTGGCATGCTGAATTTTATGTCATTAAATATTAATTGCCTCTGGGGAGTTTCTCACTAGAAGAGCTCAGCCTGGTGCTTGCAACTAGAGACCCACAACTATGTGAATGTCCCAAAGGATCTAATTCACCTGGGCTGTCCTGCATAAATTTCACCTGAAACCTGTGCTCACATTGCAGAGCTTGTCTAACCATTGGTGGTAAAGTTGGCTGAAAGGGCGGAGCCTTCACAGCAGGAATACATTTCACGATTTATAGCTCTGCTCTAGAGGGTGTAAGCTGGGGATGTCTAGTGTTGCTTTCCCATTATGGGGAGCCCTGACTTTTTGTTGTGCACTCGCTGGGCACAAGGCTGCAGAAAGCAAGGTCATAATTTTAAAAATTTATGAGTGTTTATTTAAGTATCAAAGAATAGGAACAGTTATGGAATGTTCAGTGGTGCCTTCATTCTTGTTTGATGGGGTTACAGAACTTTCAGCTTTCTCTTCTATAGTTCAGGGATCAGTAGCAGCTAATACCTCCTTTTCCCATCAAGTTCATGTGCAGGTTCATCACCTGTAAATTGTCTTCCCTAAAAAAATTTCATCCAGTTTTTCTTTACAACAAAAAGGTTTTGTTGATGCCACTGAGTGTTTTATGGGAGTTATTATATTAACTGCATTTCCTGAAAGCTTATTATGCTACTTGTCTCACAGTGTGGGGCTGTTTTGCTGTTGCTGGCAAACAAGATTTCACACTTATCCATCGTGACCTTTATGATGGAGTTTGAGTCTTCTACACTGAAACCGAGGTAACATGTCTTCTCTGAGAGGGTCAGACAACCTGCTCAGGCTTTCTGACTGTCTCGTCTTGTATAATACACCTTCATTCTGCCTGTGCTGATGAGTTTTCTGAGACGTGAGATTGGTAAGGTGACCCCTACTTTTGGGATGGTTTCCTCCTCTTGAAGCATTGTGCTGATGCATATATAAAATATCAAAAATGCTCTCTGCGCTGTGCAGCGCTCAGTGCTCTGTCTCTTTTATCAGCAGCCTGTGCTAGGAAGGTGCATTGACTCCCGTCTTTCATGTGCTGAACAGTTGTTGCATGACTGAACTGCCCCTGGGCTTCAACTGTGGAACAGGGGAAAGGCAGGAAAATGATCGCAGTTTCACAGCTGTACTGATGAGGTTGTCAAAGAATATCAATAGCGTCTGAGTCAGATATGCGTGCTTGTGAGCATAGGAAGATGTGCTCCTGAACAAAATGACAGATGGCAAGATGGTAAAGGTTCTGTTGGTGTAACTAACCAGCTAGATGTGTAAGAGGGCATCCTGTAGTTGTGATACATGGTTGTAATTCATGCATTAATAGTTGAATACCTCATCAGTTGGTGGAATTTCTGCTTGGCTTTTAATTGCTTTTTAATTGCTTTTAATTGCACAGGATGCAAGTTCCTCTTACTCTAACCCTACAGTTTCACATCATAGAACTTCATGTTGCAGTTACCAGCCAGAATATCTTCCTAACACATCAGTTATTCCTCTTCCTAAAAAAAAGAATCTGACGTACTTAGGTATTATTTTTCAATGTTGCAGAAAGGCGATTACTGTGCCAATTACTGTTAAAGCATGGGCAACATGGTAAATAAATGCCAGTGAGGTATTCAGCAATTTGCTTATAAATCAGTATTCATCTAAAGGCAACACTTTTCTCTAATAAGGTTGCTCATTGCAAGTATCACTGCTTTTTTACTGCTGGAGATTTTTTGAGCTCCATGGCAATCAGCTGGGATCAAGGGAGGAGCAGTCACTCCTTACAGCTGCTGTGTCAAGTTTGCATACCTATCAGCAGGGTTTTCAGCTACACATTCTCTTGAATTCTTGGTGGGGAGGAGTGGCAGATGTTTAACTTCCAGTGCACCCTGCTGAGCACCATATGATGCAGTAACACACGTTACAGGAGAGTTTACGGAAAGTGACTGAGAGTTTCAGAGACGACAAGTGTCGAGTGCTGATTATTTCAGGAGGGATCTCAGTATGCCATTGCCATCTACTTGTATTTACCCTGAAGCCAAAAACGAGAGTATTAGCTGTTTCTTCCAGTGTCAGCCTATCCCACCGATCTCTTCTTGCCTTCCCAGGACTCCCAGCTCTCCTGGGACTGGACCCCAGTGAGCACCAAACCACCGTTCTGGGCAGCACCTGCTTATGTGCTGGCGCCAGATTCTGCCTCTAGCACCAGCTCCTCCTGTAACCATACTTGGCTTTTCCAAGATGCACAGTTCAGTTTCATACTGGATTAATTACTGGAGTTTCTCTTATTACAGTAGTACAGCAAGTAGCACATGTGATACTGGTCTTTTATTGATTAAGCAGCAGCACAGTGGTATTAGCTCTCTTGCTATATGATACCTGAGGATCTAAACTACAACACTTTATTGTATATATTTAATGAGATGCTGGATTTCTCAATCATACTTTTATTGGCTATCACTTTCTACCATGGAAAGGTAATACATATTATTCTTCAGTTAATTACTTTTTCAATACCTTAATCATGTGCTCGATCTCCAGTCATCTGTAGCACTAGATACCTTATTCAGGTTATCATACCACTGACTGTCTCTCAGTTCTACATCCCTCTTTAGGTAATTTTTGCCAGACTTTTGGAGGACTGCAGACCTCCAGCTTGCCAGCATAGCATCTAACTGCTTATCAGTCCCACTCTCAATCTCCTCATTATTTTACTTGCATGGCTACAATAACGAGATTTGATATTTTTCAGACTTCATAGACTAGCTTAAGACTACACTAGGCAGGGACACAACATCTCCTTTGTCTGTGAATCTTGGTTATCACTTTGTATGCCAGTTGTTACTTTGCTCAAAAACAAGACCAAGTGGGGTTCAGTCTGGGCTACAAAGCTGCTTTGACCAGTTTACTGAAGCTACGCTGGTGCACACTGTGCATTTAATTAACATTTAATGTTCTACCTAGAGCAAAACAATGTTTGAACTGTATAGCATCAGCTTGCACAGCTCTCTGCCTGTCGAGTATGACTCCACTTACATGCTAGTCCTGACAGCTGTGCTTGTGAAAGCTGGCAAAAAATACACAAAAATGTACTACTCTGACTATACATATGCTAGAGGTGCTTCCTAAACCTCTAAGTTGTCTTGTTACACAGTTTGGATCATGGAAAAATTGTGTTTTTCTTGTCAGAAATGCTACCAACCTGTCTCCATTGCAAAGTTTTTCTAGCCCAGTTCCACCAGCTCAGGAGGAAAGAAGTGCTCTCCATTGTTTCTGTTGTCCCCAGATCGCTCGCTTTTTTATGTAGATAGATATATGGATGTATTTGTTTATCTGGTTATTCGATACTAATATTGCTAAATTTCCAAAGGCCCATTGACACCCCATTGTTTTAAGTACACTACAGGTATGCAACTAAGTATCACCTGCTCCAAACAACTTGTCATCTAAAAAAATATCTGGCCTGGTCGGTCATTCTGGGTAACTCACTCAGGATTATGTGAGAATGAATAGCCAGTTTCTTTAGCAGAATTGCCTATAAATGTCTCATTGATGCAGTAGCTGTGTGATGCCTTATGCTAATTAATTAGCATGGTTTAGTGATGGTTTATGGTTTTAGTAGCATACATTAGTCATGCTGCAAAGGATATAACAGAGGCTGGGTTTGAGTATTTTTGTTCATTATAGATGCAACATTCAGCTTTCTAACGTGTATGACTCCTGAAAGTATCACGAAATAGGCAAATTATTGAATGCACCAGCTCTGGGTGTTATTTAAAGCTGTTGTGTTCCACATATTTCTATGTGCTCATGCCTGCATTTCCTCTATTCTTAACTGGGTTTACTCATGCCTTTTGGAATTCTCGCCATGCATAAAACAAGGTGCTCATGCTGCGGCCAACAATGAAGGAGCCACAATGGGTTGGTGTGTCTTGCATGCTTCTCTTGAGCCTCTGCTGCTGGTCACCTTGGAGACAAGAGGTGTCCTGGATCGGGCCCACAGTTGGTTTAACCAAGTGGCAGCTCCTAAATTTTCTGCTTCATGTGTAATTAGTGATGTTTCTTGAATAATCTGTGGTTGTTTTGATGTGAGTTTTTTACTATAACCTGTGATGGTGACACATTCCCAAAGCTTCCATATTCCTCCAGGGATCGTGTTTAATATTTAATTTGGAAGCTTAGCAAACCTTATTCCAGTTCACCAGCAGTGGTGTAAGGAAAGTCCCAGAAGGGGAATAGCTGTTAGCTTTTCCCATGGCTGCTACTGCAAATAGATTTTCTTGAAGAACCGAGTGTATGTTTGCAGCCTTTTAACACAGAAGAATACCGAAATACCCCTAGAGATCATGGAGCATCTGTAAAGCGATATTCATCTGGAGCCCTCCAGTCCTAATGTATTCCAAACTCTTCAGCTATCCCCTTGGCCCAGGGCAATGACGTGAAATAGTGCTGAGTTTTACGGTTTTATATATTTTCAGTTAACACAGTTGACTCCAGGTGCAGTTCTAATCCTGCCAGCAATGTTTCTTTAGCATCAGCTTCCTATCTTATTCCACTTTAAAATGCCCTTTTAAATGTTAGTTTAGTTGTTATTAGACTAACAAGATTTGTCACAATCTTAGAGTGTCTATGTGCCCTTAACGCTCGTACCACAAAAGAGAACACTCCCATTTTCAGTTATGCACCAATAGCCTTTTTTCTCTTACTAGTACTATCCTCTTAGTAGTCATCAGCAGGCAGATTTCTTTCTTAATAGATGTAAAAAACAGGTTCTCTTTCATTCTTACCACATGTTGTGTGCAGTCCTTGCTTGTATTTCATGCCACACCTGCTACTGGGTAGTAGTTTGGTGAGCCCCAGAACTGGCATCGCCTGATCTCCTGGAGATTTACGACTCCTGTTGAATGAGCTGGTGCCTCAGAAGATGCAGTGTCCAGAGTCTGGTGTCTAATAGTAGCGAGTTTACCGCCAAGCCTATAATTAGTGGCAACGATGGTAGGTTTTCGCTTTTCTGCTCAGTTACCTATTCCCATTAAAGCTGTAGGAACTAATACCTTTGCACGCTATCTGTGTCAGATTAGGTTTAAACTGGATCGGTATGTTCAAATGTTATTGATGGGGAACAGAGAAAGATACACACTCCTTGACTTCCTTATTCTCTTCTTATCGTCTTCTAAAGACAAGACTAGAAATTCAACTTCAGTTTGATCTGCTTGTTCTATGGGTCATTAATAGTAATGTAAATTTGCACTGTGTCTTTCTTTTTCTTTTCTTTTTTTTTTTCCTGCTATCCCAAGGAAATCTCATGCTTTGGAGAATAAACTTTATAGGAATCATGAATAATAAGTAGATAATTCATTATTCATGTCTGTCTGCTGAGGGAAAAAATGTCACAGAGTGGGTAGGTGGCTAGACCAAATTTTTGTGATGAGTTAACGAAAGGGGAAAAAAAAAAAGCTCATGCACCATAACTAGTTCCTCTACCTTAAACAATGAACATTATTTCAAGATCGTTTGGCTTTAAGTAAGTCTTGTGAATATGATTAACATGACCAAGATTATCCAGGAGGATAAATTACTCATGCAAATTACAGATTTATGGATGATATACAGAAATATATACAGATTTCTTTTATTTCACTAGCACTCTGGTAAATTTGAAAATCAGATTTTTTTTTTCTTCTGAAAACCTTTCTTTTCAGTGCTATAAGTAGCTTCCTACTAGATAAAATAGGATAAAGAATGAAAAAAGAGCCTGAGTGCAGAGCTTACCAAGTAAAAGAATAGTATTGTTTTAGGCTAGACTAGAATAGAATATTTCAGTTGGAAGGGACTCACAACAATCACCTAGTTCAACTGCCTGTTTTGAAGAAGTTCTGTGTGAGAGTGAGCCACCCCCCATGCTGGCAGACCACAGTGTTAGCTCAGAGGTAACTTAAATCTGAGGGTACTGTAGATCAGAAATCAATTTTGAAAATTTCACACATGAAGACATAAGGACATAATCAAATGTCAGGCCTGAGGGAAAGCTCCAGCTTCTCAGTGTACTCATATCCCTCTGCGGTACAGAGGTGTAAGTGTTTTCCTAGGGCACAGTTTGCCATTTCAGTAAAGGCGCTTACCTAAGTTTAGGCTGAGAGACAAAACAACTTAAATGAAAAAAATTATGTTCTGGGAGCATCACAGTGTTTTTTGTCTTGACATCTTAAAGGACTGAAAGTTTAGAGGTCTATTTCTTCGAAACAGTACACCATTCAGAGCTTTCTTCAGGTCTTACATGGTTCTTGACGTGGTCTGTTTCTTGCAGGAACCCGTGACAGTAACATGCAGCATCGTGTCTGCCACCGAGGGAAAAACTGTATGTAACCTAGTGGGCAGGCACATAGAGAGAAACTGAGGCATCTGCAAAATCACCAACTACTTTATTGTTGTAGTTTTAGTTGTAATTTACTCTTAAAAGTAAATTGTATGACCAGTAATCTCAGGAAATCAAAAGGCATCTGAAGATTAGCAGATGTAACCACAGATCTTAGGCTGGATCAAAATCAAGGCACCAGAAGTTAATTCTTTCATGTTCTTTGAAAATGCATGTTTATATTCCTAGATCTGACTTCAACTATTACAATTTAGATCCAGGATCGAACCAGACTGATTTGCGAAGTCTCTAAAAGGAAATAACAAGTCGAAATACTTGAGATGAGCTTGTAATGTAGTAATTGGAAAGCTATGCTATGTGATGTTACTAGGCTAAATATATTCTAGAAAAGAGGAGGCTCAAAATGACAAAAGTAGCAGACAGAAAGGGCACAAACCTTACCCTCAGTCTGTGTTACTCCTATGATAATCTGAAGATCAAAGGTTATATAAGGTACCTTTTACCAAAGTGCCAGCCAAATAAATGTTAGTGTGGTAGAAACATTATGGGTGGATGTTCAAATACCAAGGAGTTGAAGCAGACAAGGAAAATCAATAGAACCCCTTCAAAACTGAAGAATCCTGTTGATTGTGACTGGTAAATAAGATTTACTTCCTGAGAAGGTGAAAACACGTTGTCATAGTGTAGCTCACCCCTGTCGAGGTGTGTACGCCAGCTCGCATCCTATGAGTGCATCCCACCTCAGCAGCACCACTGGTTGCAGGTTTGCTTCAACACGCACGCCAGGAAGACCTGCAACCTGGTCATATGCTGCATGTCCACAGCAAGGGGGTGATGGTGGCGGCTGCTGGGTTTGTTCAGTGGCCCAGTGATGGGTAGGACACGTGTATGATTCAGCCTGCGTCAGAGAAGGGGGGAGTTGTCCCCTGCCTAGGTCCTCTGTTAGTTGCTTCTCACCTCCCACAGGACTAACAATTTGGTCACAGACTGCCCAAGGGAACAGTCTGAAAATTGATCTGAAAACCCAAAAATCTTTGTTGCCAGGTGGCTCTTCGCCCTGGCTCACTGTGCAGTCCCCCAAACACCAGTGCTGGCATGGGGCAAGTGGCAGGAACGTGTGGCCAGCAGCTGGAGGGCACGGGAGCCGCTTGTGGCAGTGACTCGGGGCCATTACATGAGCTGCATGTCTGTGGATTACCCAGTTTTCCCACCAAAGGAGAAGCAGCAGAAGGGAGCTGTGGATAAGATCAGGTTGGATAAGATCAGGTGTTCTGAGCAGGCAAAAGGAGCTGAGGTTATCTAGTGTCCCAAAAGGCTTACTGAAAACATGGTATAGGACAAAAGCAGTGCAGCCTATAAGCAGTCATCCGTAAGGTGAGCAGAGTATATTCAAGTGTTTCGTGAAGCCAGACTGGAGAAGCATTCCTGTAAGAGAACATTTTCTCGATTGCATAAATAATTAAGCAGTGGTGGTGTTTTGCCTTTTGGCAACAGTATTACCATAAACTAGTCATCAGTAACACAAAAAGGTACGAGGAAATAAGAAACCACTCTGGGTCAAGGATTTAAAGTCACACAGAAGAGGTACAGTTCTTTTGAGCTTGGTGGAGAGCTCAAAGCCATCTACCACAGGCTTTAGGTCCCCTGAACCAGCAACTTGGCCAAGTAGGACACAAGCAAGGTTTTATTATTCAGGCTTGGGAACCTCTTGGCATAGTAATACAGAGAAGATGTGTGTTACCCCTCCATGAGTATTACCCCATTTGGCTGCCTCCTCCTCCAGGTCCTGTGGCAGGGCTGGATGACTACAAAGTCTACAGAGAAGCTGTGTTGTTACTGGTGAAGTTGTGTACCTGCAAGACTTGCTATAATGTGTGAAAATGGAAGAGAAACAATTATCCCATAATTGTGCTTTGTAACTGAGATTCGTTTTCAAATAAAGGGATAATAAGTCAATTCTGGTCTAATCTTCATCCTCTGCGAGGCTTTTGCCTCTTTACCACGTCGCACTTGACTCTGACGCTCCTGTGAGGGGCACGGAGGAGCAGCGTGGCCGGCAGCCCTCCCTCTGTGCTGCCTCCCCCCCGCGAGTCTCCTGCCCGCATGGAGATCTGCTCTGCTCTGCTCTGCTCTGCTCTGTGCTGCAAAGCAGGAGAGCACAGCTCCTCTGAGCTTGATCTAAAGAACAGGTTGTCATCCGAATTAAAAGCGGGGGAGTCTGCAGCAGATGAAAGAGAAGCAACAGGCTTCTCTTCTGGTCTAGCAGTGCTGTTATTCTACCTGTGTCCCAAGAACATATACAAATAATTCCGAATTTGCTGTCTTAATGGATGTTGTGTTTCTCTTATTGTACCTTTCTGAGTGAATGTGAAAAGGGTTTTGCACATGTGTATATGCATTTTTGGTAGACACAGCACAGCTAAAGCATCTTTTAATTTTCTCTCTAATTTATTTTTAATTTCGTAACCCCCCATGGGTAAATCCTTATTATATGATGTAAAATCATCTCTTCTACAAAGCGACTTATTTATTGATTTTTAATTTGAGCCAGCAGAGACAAAACTGTAGGGTTTTTTTCCAAACACTGAGAGCTTCGCTATATGTACAACTGTCAAGTGTGTGTCTCGCTGCAAAATTAGGAAAAAATCTAAAATATATACCTATCTTTCTAGAAAGGGTAAAGAGAGGGGGTTTGTAATTCTCAGTGTTAGCTGTATGTTAGACTTCTGAATCTTAAAACATGTAGATTTAAAAGCAAATTGGATATTATATTTGAACTAGACTCAATATGAAGGCTTACATTTTCGAAAGCTCGAGTGCTGACAGGAGTTATGGTTTGGTTTTGTTTTTCGAAAGGGGATCTCCGTCAAAAGATGGCACTGTCTGAAGGTGGCATTACTGTGTGCACTCACATAAGTGCATGTTCACCAGCATCAGTATGTGCTGTTGGCTTTAAGCTAACCTGCACACTTTCTGGTTTAGTATTTGTTTATATTACTGGCTGGAAGCCTTAGTCACAGCCCTATTGAGATAACAACAAAAACACACAATCTGACATAATCTCTCTTCACTTTATGTTCAGGAGGAGAGTTGTTTATTTTCAAAACAGTGGTTATATCATCCTAAATAATTCATCTGGGATATGTTAGGTGAAAAATGCTTTAAAAATGCCTTACCAGCTGGTTCGGGTTTAGGCATCTACGTTTGGTCCTTCTGGCCTACAATGCTTACGACTCAAAAGACCTGACTAATTTGGTTTGAGTTGTCATCTAAGGGAATAAAAAACCCAGATAGCCTCTTTTTGGTTTTAATTAAATCATAGAGTCATTTAGGTTGTAAAAGACTTTTAAGATCATTGAGTCCAACCATAAACCTAACACTGCCAAGTCCACCACTAAACCATGTCCCTAAGCGCCATGTCTACACATCTTTCAAACACCTCCGGAGACAGTGACTCAACCACTTCCCTGGGCGGCCTGTTCCAGTCCTTCATTACCCTTTCAGTGAAGAAATTTTTCCTAATATCCCACCTAAACCTCCCCTGGCACAACTTCAGGCTATTTCCTCTCATCCTATCAATAGTTATTCAGTAATACAGAGCAATTAGAAGATATTTTTCTTCTATAAGCCACCGATTTAAGGCCTGTTCCTTGATTTTTTTTGCCTTGAATTAAATTATCCTATCACTTGTTACTTGGGAAAAGAGACTGACACCCACATATTTTTTTTCTCCACTTTGTTTTTGTGCAAAGGTGATGTTTATTTCTATTCAGGATGCAGACTTTTGAATGAAGCTCTTGATTACTTCTGCTTCTCATTTTAGCCTTCCCAAGTTAAGTCAAGGCTCCTCACTTACCTCCCTAACTCCCATGTCCCTTCTCCTTGTTGTCTAAATTCACTGAGGATGCCACCTGTGACTGCTGACCAGAGGTCCTCTCCTGCTGGCAGCCCATGCCTTCTCCAGGCTGTCTTCCACTGTTGCTTTCTACTGGGTCATTCTTCCGTGACATTTGAATGTGGTGGCTTTATTTCAGCCCCATCTCAACACCGGGACTCCACCAACCTCTTCCTTGGTTTCCTCATAGCATTGTACTAACTCTCACTGCAGATGATCATCATCTTTCTCCTGCCCTTCCCCCCAGAAAATCTCCCACTTCCAGGAGCAATTCATTCTCTCCTACGAATTGTGATGACAATGCCAAAGAAATGGAGAGTGGTAAAGAAAGAACAGTCCCCAGATTAACAGTGTTAAACATGCGTTGCTTTTTGCTCACATATCCCTCAAATGGGGTCCATCAGCTTTGGTGATGCTTGTATATCTGCAGAACTGATATCTTAATGATAAACAATAATAATAATGTGGGCAGAGGGGCCTGATCAAAAGCCAGACCTTTCTTACACACTGAGTAATGGGAGGTGCAGTGAGTGGAAGTGAAGACTAAGTATGTGTCACAGAGAAAGGTGCAGCTGCTGCACAAGACTTTTTTTCCAGGAACAAATTCTTTATTTTATTTCAGTCATGCTGAAAGCTTCTACATCTCTCTGCTTTCCACTGAGCAAGGCAAAGACACCTGCTGTGAAGCTAAACCAACGTTCATCAGAGCTGCACAGGACCTGCATAAATTCATTTTGGTGTTGCTTTTTGCTCTGCCCCGCCTTCTCAGCTGAACCTAATATTTTGATGTTTAGAACATCTCAGTGCTGCAAATCAAAGATAAAATACCACTTGCCAAATATTTTTTCTTATTTCTGTCAGTAGCAAAGAAAGGATTGAGAAAGCAAAAGAGAGAACCATGTATGTCAGTTAAAATTGTAGAAGATTTAATTTCCATTTCTGGAAACTCTGACTTTACTCGTTAGCCAGAAGTCATGGCCATACAGTAGTTTTTAAAACTAACTTATTTGGCCACATCTGAGCAGCGCAGTGGTCTGTAGTTGGAAATGGAAGCTGGAGAAAGCAAGCACCGGCAAACCAAAGGCACCAGAAGAGTCCTCAAGCCATGTCCATAGTCCTTGTTCAGGCAACCCAATCCCAGTGCAGTTCTTGAGCCTGCTGCTTCTTTCCGCCCTGTTGGTACCACCAAGGTTCTACGGTAACAAAAACAGATCCAGGTGGGATTTTCTCTGCTGGAATAGAGACTGCAGTTTATGTCTTTGATTTTTAAGCTTTCTCTTTACAATTGAAATGAAAAATCACTCTGAAATGTTAACCATGCCATTCCATTGCATTGATGTTTTCCATTTGATGTTTTAAAGGTATTATTTAGGCAGCATAAAAACTGGAGATCGAGCTTCAGTACCTGGAAGGAATCTATCTACATGTTTTACCTTGATTTTAGTAGGAATTATGACATCTAATTTCAAATGCTTTTTTGAAAATACCTCCCTAAATGTATTAAAAAACAAGATCTAAAATAGTGCTCTTTCTGCATGCTCAAATCGTCATAACAAATACATAAATGTAGTCATAATTCATGTCTAAAGGGTGAGATTTTGGTTTTTGTGAGTTCTCCTGTGAGTTGGTGGCAAAAGGAAAGCATGGTATGGTTGAATGTACAGACTCCTTATTTAGGTTCTTGAATAATTAGCCTACTCACCATCTTGTTTCTGCTGTTCCTCTGCTGCTTACTGAGAGAAAGGGAAATAGAACAAGGAAAGGAAAGGAAAGGAAAGGAAAGGAAAGGAAAGGAAAGGAAAGGAAAGGAAAGGAAAGGAAAGGAAAGGAAAGGAAAGGAAAGGAAAGGAAAGGAAAGGAAAGGAAAGGAAAGGAAAGGAAAGGAAAGGAAAGGAAAGGAAAGGAAAGGAAAGGAAAGGAAAGTTTTGCACTCAGTGTCATTGTCACTGTGACAAAGAATTAGGTTGTTGCCTAATAATATCCCGCTGGAAGTGTATGTGTTCATCTGTTAATCAACGAATGTCAAATGATTCAGGTGCTTTGTTCAAGTAAATATGCATTCAAGCGACTCAGTGGGGCAAAGATTTAATGTCTAAGATTTCTGAATCGACTTCTGAAGTAATTATCCATTTTTCTGTGATTGCACCTTAGAAGAGATGAGATAGTCCTGTGCTATAGAGACCCTGCCATTTCTGATGGTATGGCAGCACATATATCACTGTGTCTGTTTGAACCAGAGAGCGAACACACTTGTGATGATGGAAAATGATGAGGGAGAATTGGAAAGCCTGAGCAAGTTTTGCTGACAACCGACGAGAGTGTTCCTTTTCTTCTGTATTTTCCAACACTCAGTTCGATGATTACAGGCACTTAGAAAGGCTGCAGGAACATCAACATGGGGTGGTTTTTTTAAAGCTTTCAAGACAATTCAAATTCAATTCATAGTACTTTGGCAGTACAGGTCAACCCTACTTAGATCCCTGTTCTGGCTACAGACTCTTAAAGACCTCCAGTTGTACTGTGTTCAGTCTCATTTGGTTTGCCAGTCCCTTTCACAGTGGGGTCCCATCACATGTGGAGCTTACTGTAATGCAAATAAGTAACAGGTCTGCCCGCCCTCGCTAATGAGCTGGTTTCTTTTGAACAGAGAACAATAATAATCCCTAGCCTAGCATGAGGAATTCTTTGACCTTTTGAAAGTTGTGGGTTTGATCTGCAGGCGGTATTGTACTGTCTGTCTTCACATGGTGGAAATTAAGTACTGGGTGATTGACAGGGCTCCCTCAGAAGGCAGCAAACCTCCTGCTTCAGAAATCGATCCTGGGAGCAGAGCAACCTGTCACGCAGTATCCGTTTGTCTCAGTGCAGCCTTTCTCTAAACAAGTCTGATATTTTGAACCTCTAGGTTTGTAATAACCATCCTTGCAACAAGATCTGTAATCTGTCCAAAGGTGATGCTGTCACATTCCTGCTCTAATATTCTGTCATATTTGCAAATACTGGCAAAACCCTCTTACATCATGTATGATACAACATTTATCAGTATATATGGAAAGTATAAATGTATGTAATAAACTGCTCCATTTTTTAGCATTTTCTATGTCTACATGTATGTGTATATTTAAAAGTAAAACTAAGAACACATTTACAGTCTGTCCAAGCTGCACTTGTTTATCCCAGTGTTGTTTACATTTCAAGTGAAGTGACAATCTGACCCTCACTTATTACTTCTCCAAACTGGCAGGTTTAATATCTGCGAGACCAACAGGGTGTGTTGGTTTTCACCTCCTTACAATACCTCTTTATATATGGTGCTCTTCAACTGCATATTGTAAATGCAAGAGATCTTCTAGATAATTTCTCTTGACAGGCAGGTGTTGTGTGCATGTAAACCTAACTCTTTTACATAATTCTTCTTCTTTATTATCACAGGAGAAGAAAACTTGCTGGCAATCTTGAAAAGGAGATGGTGGAAGTACATGATCCTGGGGATAATAGATATAGAAGCCAATTACCTGGTAGTCAAAGCTTATCAATACACCACTCTTACTAGTGTACAGGTAAGGATTCAAAGGATTTTCCCTTTTGAGGTAAGGTAATAGGCCCAGTGGGGTCAATGGTGCAGTGTCCATTGGCTTCATTGCACTAATAACTAGTTGCTGCCTTTGTCTTCTGTGTACTTTTTAATTCTGTATCATAAGACACATTTTTTCTTATTGGACTATTTTTATTAATCAATATTTTCCAAACTGTACAAAAGCATACTGGCTTTCACTTTATTATTATTTATTATTTATTTCATTTTATTTTCCTGTGCTAAACCGTTAATAATCACATTTTTGGCATCATCTACTTAATTTGGCCCTTTTAAGGAAATATATTCAGATGGACTGAAGTGTTTTTCTTACTTTATATTGTATGAAAATACACGAGCACTTAGATCTGAGTGCAAAAGTTGTCTGGTGGGTTGACCCTGGCTGGACACCAGGGGCCCACCAAAGCCACTCAATCACTGCCCTCCTCAGCTGGACAGGGGAGACAAAATATAACAAAAGGCTCATGGGTCTAGATAAGGACAGGAAGAGATCACTCACCAACTACCATCATGGGCAAGACAGACTTGACTTGGGGAAATTAGTTTAATTTGTTACCAATCAAATCAGAGTAGGATAATGAGAAATAAAACCAAATCTTAAAAACACCTTCCTCCCACCCTTCCCTTTTTCCTGGGCTCAACTTCACTCTCAATTCCTCTACCTCCTCCCACCAACAGCACAGGGGGATAGGGAATGGGGTTGTGGTCAGTTCATCACACGTTGTCTCTGCTGCTCCTTCCCTGTCATGGGGAGGACTCCCCACACTCTTCCCCTGCTCTGGCTGAGGTCACTCCCACATGAGGCAGTTCTCCATGAGCTTCTCCAACATGAGTCCTTCCCATGGGCTGCAGTTCTTCACAAAATGCTCCAGCGTGGGTCCCTTCCACAGGGTGCAGTCCTTCAGGAACAGACTACTCCAGTGTGGGTCCCCCATGGGGTCACAGGTCCTGCCAGCAAACCTGCTCCAGCCTAGGCTCCTCTATCCATGGGGCCACAGGTCCTGCTAATAACATGCTCCAGCGTGGGCTTCCCATGGGGTCACAGCCTCCTTCAGGCATCCACCTGCTCCAGGGGTCCTCCATGGGCTGCAGGTGGATCTCCGCTCCACCGTGGACCCCCATTAGTTGCAGGAGGACAGCCGGCCTCACCATGGTCTGCACCATGGGCTGCAGGGAATCTCAGCTCTGGCACCTGGAGCACCTCCTGCCCCTCCTTCTTCAATGACTTTGGTGTCTGAAGAGCTGTTTCTCATGCATATTCTCACTCCTCTCTCCAGCTGCTGTTGTGCAGGTTTTTTTCGCCTTCTTATCTATGTTATCCCAGAGGCGCTACCACCGTCAATGATGGGCTCGTTCTTGGCCAGCAGTGGGTCCATCTTGGAGCTGGCTGGCACTGGCTCTATTGGACATGGGAGAAGCTTCTAGCAGCTTCTCACAGAAGCCACCCCTGTAGCGCCCCCCCGCCAAAATCTTGCCATGTAAACCCGATACAGGATTTTTAGGATTCCATAAATAGATCTGAATGCAGAAGTTGTTATTAAGTAAAATGAATGTAGTTACGATGAAGTCTTACTTCAGTGCAAGTAGTTAGATGTGTTGTGTTATATAACAACTTAGCTGCAGCTATTGAATAGTGTACTCTCCCTTAAAAAAATCATACGTGCAGTGAACAAAAGTTAGGGTAGCGATTTCTCCAAAGATCCAACCTGTATATTTTAAATACAAACACAAAAGAATCAGGGGTCTTCCTATTGAAGTGGAAGAGTGAATAATAGAAACTTTTTTAAGAGACTGGGAAAGATCTGTCTTGGGAAATCATTGCATACTTCCTTGCTACTTGTTCTAAAACAAACCTACTCCCTTTTTACACTATCTCTAAATAACTGGGCAACACTAGGTAGTGTTCAGTGTATTTTACACCTTATTTACCTGAAGTTTGCTTTAGAGCCAGTGAAATAGAGGACCACCAGATAATGTTCTGCAGAATCAAAGCTAACTAGGAATATACCTCATCCATAGTTGAAGAGTGATATTGAAAAACACTGAGCTTGTTTAGCTGAATAAGAATGAAAAATAGAAGAAAACCATGAATTCAAGGAATCTTAATGTGATGTTTATGTTAAATATTCACAAATGCCTCAGCCATCAGAATCTTGGTTTGGGAATTCTTTGAAATGTGCCCAGGCAATGTAATTTTCCTTTTAACACTTTTTCCAAGTCAGATTACTGAGTACAGAGTAAAGCATAAATCCATACTGTCTGATTTTATAGCTACTAAAAGTGTTGAAGAGAAAAGCAAAAGCTGAACTGCTTCTTTTGCGTGTTCACTCATAGCAAGCAGAAATAGCAGACTGAACAAGACAATTCAGGTCATGAAATCCCATCTTCCACAGCCACCAACAAGCACGTATCAGAGGTTCATCTGGCTGGACCCAGGAAACACCAATTCCAAAAGATGCAAAACCTCCCACTCTTCTGCAATGAGCGCGGACTTTAGTGTAGGACAGGGGTGCCAAACTCATTTTCACCGGGAGGCATTTAGGAGTAGTTACATTTATACATTATCCTAAAATTACATTCGGCCCTTTGAAGGCAACCACGAGGCTCCTGAGGCCTCCTGGTGAAAATGAGTTTGGCACCCCTGGTGTAGGAGATCAAAAACTACAGCATGAGGAGGAAGCAGGCAGGATTGTTCAAGGGCATTGCTGGTGTCTCAGCAGGGAATTTGTTACCTGAAATGAGCCTTTTTAGACTGAGAGAGAAAGGAAGGGTGGAACAGGAGAACTGTCATAGGGCACAGACTGTGTCATGTCCATTTTAGACCTCTTCCACATCAATATTACAACAGAGTTCAGGTCTCTTTTCCATGCAGCTTGAAAGAAAGAAGAGGTAGAAGCTCAAATGCTGTCAACCTTTTTTCCAGGAGTGAAATGAATGCAGTTGTCTCCTTTTCCAGTAATTGTCCTGGATTTCTCAGATACACATGGAGTGACTGGTAATACCTGCTGCATTTTAAATTCATGCCTTCATTTGAATGAGATCCTAAGTGTAGACAAGCCCAAAGATACAGTGAGAATGGGACGAGGATGAGGTAATGCATTAAGATGTTGAATCAAATGACACATTTTATGAAATGTAGCCAAACACCCTATTTCATTTAAAGATGAAGCAGAAGAAGCTCAGGGGATTATTCAGCCTGAAACAGTGTTGGTCGAAGTGTGTAATAGTATGAAATGAAGGCTGAAGAAACGGAAATTAAAAGGATGAAAAAAACCAAGCTTTTCCTAGAATCTGATTTCTGAAGAAGCAAACAGGTCCAGTCTTTCAGGAGCATCATCTGAAAGGCCTGATCCTGCAAGAGCACTACCTGTGAGGCCATAAATCCTCACTGGTGTGTAGCAAGAAGTGTTCAAATCCTTTCAGAATAGAGACCTGAGAAACCATTGCTACCTACCACAAATCCGCACAGCTTCAACTGAAGGCTGTGGGAGCTGTGCTGATGTCCACACTGATTGAGAATCGAGCCCCTCGAGTCAATTCTGGGGAAGTTTATTCTCAAGAGGCTTTACACTAAGGCTTTTCTGATGGGAAGAATATAAGAGGTTTTGAAGTTGTCACTTCAGTAAATGACAAATCTTGCAGTATTTTTATAGTGGTGGTACATGGACCATTTCAGTAGGAAATCAGTTTTACAGCATATACTTTTTTTAACCATGGTATCTCTGCTCCGTCACGCAAAACTAACATGTAAGTGTACTGGGCTTGTGGTGCTTTTAGGCAAAAACATTAAGCTGCTCCCAGCAAAAAGCCAAAGTTTAAATGTAAAAATATACCTTTATTGCAATTGATTTGCAGTTCTGCTTCTACCAAAAAACCTCTAAGCAGCCAATAGCTTTGTTTCTCTTAGGACTGTCAAAGTTTCTAGTTTAAACTCTTTTTGGTTCATTTGGTTGGTTGGTTTTTGTTGGTTTTGGTTTTTTTAATTTGTTTGTTTTTTGTAATTGACATTATCTCATCATGGTTCCAGGAAAAGACTGGCAATGGTGCCCTACTTTTCACCACCGTTTCACGCCCAAGTCTTTCCTATACTTTTCTTTAAGAATCCATTTTGGTTTTGGTCTGGGAAAACAGAATTTTCTTATAAACCTTCCTATATGTCATTCACTGGATGCCTTCACAACTACAGTGAACGAGGACACACAAAGGCATAAATCAGAGATTAATATGGTACCTAACCTTTACTTTTGGATGTGCTTCTGATTATTTCAAATCCTCATGTACTCTGTAGTTGCTGTCTGAGAATGTGGCACTCAGTTCCATCATAAGATGAAAAACAAAAACAAAAACACAACCAACAACAATAAACAACTAAAAATAAATGATCTCCCTTATAAACTAGTTGACATAAACAATAGATTGAAAACCAATGTACTGTTTATGTTTCAGACATCAAGGTGTAAGTCAATTGCTAAGGCTAAAATCCAAGGTACCCTTTAGGTACATGCAGTGCAATCCAGGGTCAACTAGATTTAATAGAACAATCCAAGAAACCCACACCTAGTTGTCTACATACCTAAAATGTCATAGACATCTAACATCCCCTGGTCTATGTGTACTAACCTGCTGCTCAGAGCATAATCCTGGGACATGAAAACGTGTGTTTGAACCTCTCAGGTTGCTTCTTTGGTAGCTTTAAGTTCTGAAAGAACTTGCATGCCCAGAGTGCTTCTGTATTGATGGAGACAGATGCCTAAACACCTGCCTCCATTTTAAAATTCAAAAGCTAAGTATTCCTACATCGACGTACCCTGAAGAACTCAATTTGTTAGATATGATCTTAGTATCCCTCAAGTGCTTACAGAAAGCCTAGAGTGCTTACCAAACTGCAAGGGTAGAGCCACCTTTTACATAAAGTCATAGCTGTTAAAACAGTAGACCACAGAGGAGGCTTGAGTTAACTCCGTCTTAGCTTCCCACAGCCATGAAAATGCTCGGGCCAGTAAATGAAGACTGTTCTCTAGAGGGTACATTTAAAAATTGAGTATACACCAGGTAGAAGGCACAGTACTTTGTCAGTGGATCAGTTTGATATCCAAAATGACATATTTCCAGAAGTGCCGGAGATCAGTTACATTTAATGCTCTCAGACACGTGTCCTGATTCCCATATGGCCAAAATCTTGCAAAATGATCTTTAGTTTCAATTTGATGCATTAATCTAACTTGCACTAGATTTTACAGCCTTCTTGCATGTCAACTGTACCCTGTTTCTCCCCAAATAAGACAGGTTCTTATATTAATTTTTGCTCCAAAATTTATTGCTGTTTTACAGGGATAGTTACCTGGACACTATTTAAATTGACTGTTTTTATGAACTGTAACTAGGGCTTATTTTTGGAGCACGGTTTATATTTCAAGCATCCTCAAAAATCCTGAAAAATCATCCTAGGGCTTATTTTTGGGGTGGGTCTTATTTTGGGGGAAACAGAGTAGCAGGGAAGAAAGTGCCTTAAACGCTCCATTGTAGACTAGTACCCAATCCCATAAACTTTTTTTAAAAACTATGCACTTAACTTTCGGGGCTGCCTGTGGTAATGCTTTCCATATTTATCCTAATGGTTTTTAGAACAACCCTGGTGTAGGCCTGTGGAAGGTTTAATAACTGTTCAAGAAGGATGTTGTAACTGCTATTAAAGACACCTTTTACACAGCAGATAAAATGAGTTACCCCAGAGGGAATTAAAAGATTGTGAAGTTCTTGCAGTTATTTATATTTAAGTATTTAATTTGTTTGAAACTATGTTTTGACTTCAGCTTTCCTGTACTGCATTTACAGTTCAGTGCACACATACATTCTACCAAGTCCATAACATCTTCCACTAAGCCTGTTATGATACCAGCACTTGCCAGGGAAGCGCTTTCTCATCACACCGATCTGCGTTATGAGGCAGGCTGCCCTCTCCCTTGTCCCCACGTTCATTAGCTCTCCTTTCTGCAATACACTGTTCTATCCACCTCTATGTTGCCCCGTTGTGTTGCACTGTCTAGAGGTAAAATTATCCTTTTTCTTTACTATGACATCACATAGAAATCTGGACTATTTCTGCAGTGCCTTGCATAGTGGTACTGGAGAATATGCATATGATGTCACAAGAAATAAGGCACTGTCAAAGAGAGAGCTATATTTCCAAATAGTGATTTATCTGGTAATTTATTCCTTGGGCAATCAAGCCTTTGATTGGCATGATGGAAACAAAGGTAGTAAAAGCTGGGATTTATAGACACCGGGAGACAGACAGTAGTTTTATAACTACGATGCTGATGTTCTCAGCTACTCTCAGATCACTGTGAGGCTCAGCAATACATCATACTTCCAATTACCTCTGGCACTTTTCGTACCTCAACAACTGCCACCAGAAAAGGAAAGGAGTCAGCAGTAAGTGCGTACTATAGGAGTGCCGGATGGCAATAGACTTTGCTTTGTTCTTGGTCCCTGTGGACTCAATGTATGTTGAGGTAGAAGGTTTGAGATCGTTTTGAAGCAAATCTAGCAGGTGAGGAGGAGGGGATGTACAGTATTGAAGTTGTTGATCCACCTTGTCCAGTGCCTGCTAACTTGGAATATCTCAAAAACAGAGATAAATTCCACTCCTTCCCTTCCTTCCCACATCCTATGCGTGGAAGACTGACCATACTTTCCTGTTGTGCTTCAGGGCAGTGAGGCAATACTGCAATGTTAATAAGGTTTGCAAATCAGCATTGTGGAGAAGTGCTGCACGCCATACATGTATACTGTGAGAGTCTGTGGGGTGTGTCTTGCATCTGATTTATTATTGCACTTCAAGTTGCTGTTCTGACTTTTAGCTGTGTTACGTATCTGTGGCTTGCAGAGCAGCCTCTACAGTGTCCTTAGTCTCTCTACACAAATTTGGAGTCAACTAAGCTCTCAGACTCCAGAGCTCCTGCCTCTAATAGCAAAATTACCCTGAGCCACATTTTTTACTAACATAAATATGCAAAATCTCATTGAAGTCTGTGGAGCTGCACCCCTTACAACAGCAGAGATTTTCGCATTCTGTGCCCATTTTGCATATTCTTGCAGGTGAAATGCAAAAGCAGAGGTTTTTCTGCAGGAAACAAAGAGGTACGTCCTGGGGTTGTTTTTCTGAGACCATGATCTAATCCCCTGCGTAGTTTACGGCAGCTGGTGACATGGAGCAGTTTCTAATAAGTAACATTGAGAAAATGGTCTTCAAAGCCCATATCCAGTCATCTCACTTAGAGAGAAGCAAAACAGAAAATAGGGTGGGGGTTTTTTCTGCAGAAACATATGACTGCTGGCAGAGCTGTCTGCTGTCCTACAATGATCTTTTTCTGACGGTGCTATGTAAAATCAGAAGAGGAAAGCAATTAAGGGCCATTTCAGTGGCCAGTTTGTTGGTAACGCTGGTATTTGAGCAGATCACGCATAAGCACAGCTGGAGTGCATGTAACAAGAGGAGAGGATGAAGTGGTACGTTGTAAGGTTGGGTTTTTGTTTTCTTTTTAAGAGTTGTGTTGGTAGCAAACTGTCCACATGTAGAGTTGAGAGCAGAGGAACTGTGGGATGGATGTGACCACCACCTTCCATTTGACACAACTTCAAGAAGTCACTGAATTCCTTCTATGTACACAGAAAGCTGAAGCTGTGATATTCTTCATCTCGGGTGTTGGTGCGTTCAAGTCAGGTGGAGGTCAAGGTCTTTCAGTAGTGAAGGTTTTGAGGGAGTTTCTCTGTCCTCAGGGAAAAAGAAAATCCTGAGAACAGATTAAAGGAATTGATGGGAACAGTTATAGAAACATCAGTCATGTGGCTTTAAGACAAAAATTAGAGATCTTGTAGGCATAATACTGTTTTAAAGAGGCTTCAGACGGGGATCGTTCTTCTGGCTTTTGTTTCTTCCGTGTCATGGAAATTAAACATTTTTACTTTTTTTTTTAAACAAATGACATCACTAACTGATTCTTTTACCAGTCTCCCTACCTGGAGTACCCTACATTTTGGATGGGTGAAAAGATTAATAGCTTTTACAGTAATTCCCTGATTATATAAAAACTGTGCAATGAAGCGATCAAGTTGTGATGAGATAGCAAACAGAAACACAAAAGGTAAAATCAATGCTGCTTTTTAATTTGAATTGCTTGAAATAACCCTGTCAGAAATGCTGGCAGCATCCACACCTTCCCTGCAGAAGGTTTCGGTCGCAGGGCAGCGTGATCACGACGCAGTTCCCCTGGCAGCCGGCAGCCAGCTCTGTGAGGGTTCACATCGTGGCTGCTTTGGTACAGTCAAATCGAGTGTGTGCAGTGTTGTGAAACTGGAATAGAAAGAGCCCTCAAATGGGCAGCAGAGCCTTTCTTCCCTCGAAAAAAACAAAGCAGATGTCAGAAGGTGTGTTTCTTACTGGGTATAGCCTCTGCTGTTGTTGTAAACTTAGCAGGTTGCATGCTGAAATTCAGTAGCCATCACAGATAACCTGAGCGTACAAAGCTGGATGCGTACGACATGGATTTTACTGATCCCTCTGCTCTGGAGATGGGCTGAGTAGGGGGTGCAGCTGATTCTCTGCATGATTTGCTGGAGGGCAGCACTAATGAGAAACCCCTAATGTGAAAAAGGGGCTTATAACTGAGGGGTGAAAAATCAATGAATGTTTAAAAAGGGAGATTCAGCTCAGCTGTTCCCATAGGGAGTTTGCTGACCAGCTTTTTTCTTTTTTGATATTTCTGCAGATCAGCAGTTTACCCTCTGTATTTCAGACCTTTCTTGTAAAGCTTGCCCGGTCTCCTTTCCAATGACTAACACTACATTCTTGCTGAATTTGTGAGATCAGAGACTGGATATTTACTGTTAGCAAGAGAGTACTTGTCTATTTTTCACTAGTATAATAAAGTCAATGTAATTTAACAAACAAGTGATCTGAGGAAATATATTTCAATATTGCGTGTCATCAACAGACTTAGAAGCAGTGTGATATCTTTTAGGGTTAAATAATAATTTTCAATCTCTACAGCAACACAGCACTTTTATAATAGAAAGGAGTTTCTGGAGGAGAGTATGTCAATAGATTATATATTTCTGTATCCTGCCTTCTAAAGCAGCCCAATTCAGAGCTGTGACTGAAGAAAACCACAGACAAACATGTCAGCATCAAAGAATGTGGCCTGCACCACATACTCCTATCAGTTTTGCTGTCTTCCCATGGCGAAATAGGAAATATGTTTTCTTTTAGTTTAGTGAGATCTGAAAACTTCTGTGATTAACAGGAACGTTGATTAAAATCAGGTCACTTATTAATTCAACATAATGTCAAGGTGTAGGCAGTATCTTTTGAATAAGCAATTAAAAAGAAGGAAAACATTGAAGATGATTCTTAGGGAAATACTAGTAAACAACTGACCTTTATGTACTAGAAATGAAATTCAAGCTAAGCATAATTTATCTTTATTATTGTAAAAACTTTATAGTCAGAAAAATTGCAATTAGGTATAAGGTTTTTTTCCTAAAAACTGAAATAACTAATAACAAACCAAAAAAAAAGAAAGAATGGAAAGAAAAAAAACAAAACCAACACACAAGAAGGCTCTATTGCAGATCAGATAATCCACAATCTCTTGTCTTTTGTCTGTAGAACATGTATGCATTTTTTTCTTCTACTAGACAGGTTTAATGAAAAAAAGAAAGGCAGAGGAAATTTAGTCCTGGAGAACTGAAATGTAAACCAATATCTGAAAAACAGTATAAGCAATGTACACTAGGTTATCTTATTGCTTGTATTGTAATAACCTAATTTATTTCTGTCTACCCCATTGTTTAATTATACTAAGCACAATTCAAAAACTGTATGTCAATGAAGATTACCTACATTTAATGTTTACATCTGTTGATGCTGCTGTATTCCAAATAGCCATTTGTAGATTAGACCTTGGACTAACCACCCCAAAAGAGCGTTTTCCAGCTGCTGTCAGCGTTGTTTGTTTGTAGCAGGTTCTGTTCATGCATCCCTTCATGTTAACGGTTAAAAGACGCATCCTCACATACTGGAACGCATAGATATGTTTAAATATTTATGGAATGAGAGGAATTTTTAAAATCTTCCTCTAAAAGATTGTTAGTGGGAATTTGCATCTTGGAGTAAACATGCTGCAGGTAAAAACAATTTTTAAAACTGGCTATTGAAATCACATTAGCACCCTAATAGATCTCATATTCACAAGAACATATTCTTTTTGTGTGATTAGCCTGGAGTAAGTAAAGCAGCCCTTGTCAGAGCTCCTGTCCCATGAAGAACATGCAATGTCATGTCCTGTGTGTAAAGGTGGGCAACGGGTTCCAAATGTTAGGGGTCAGAAGTATCCACTGAGTTACTCAGTGTCTCTTGAGAGACAGTAGTTAGTGGCTGAAAGGTGACATCTTCATATTTTTAAATTTGTTCTTAAACACTGAGTGAGTGACTGGAGCTCCTGATTTTGCAAAATCAAATAGTTGATCCAGTGATGACTGAGGTTCACTCACCTTCACACAGAAAAGAAAAATGCTTGCAGATGCTTACTGTCTTACTTAACAAGTGGTTTCTTAAAACACTTCTGTGCTTAGCTGTTGCATAAGGCTTTCTGCTCTGTCTTGGGCACAATAGTCTCTGGGGCAGTACGTGTACGTATGGGGAAGAGGGTGCTCAAATCTTAGGTGCTTGCCTGAAGAAGGCGATGGCAGACTGCATTACCTCTGGATGGCCCTATTCTACTCACATCCAGCTCAAGTCAAGTATAGGGGTGCCTCCTCTCCAGTGCAAAGTTAATTGAGCTGGTATAACCTACTGGTTACTGGTGACTCCAGGAGGACAGTGTGGAAGGGAAGCCATGTGCACTGAGCCAGGTAAAGGTGGCCCTTCCTGGTGGCAGATTTTGGTTGCTTTCTCCAAGGTGATACAGGTCCCTGCCCGTGTGAGCTTCTCCATGTTGTTTTGATGCCAGCTACTGATTGTTAGACTCATAGAACAGCCCAGCTTGGAAGTGACCTCCAAAGATCATCTGGTCCAATCTTTTGTGGGAAAGGGATCCTAGATGAGATTATCTAGCACCCTGTCCAATTGCATCTTGCAGACCTCCAGTGACAGGGACCTACCACGTCCCTGGGGAGGTTGTTCCAGTGATTGACTGTTCCCAGTATAAAAAATTTCTTTCTTATATTGAGATGAAACTTCTCCCAGTAAAACTTATACCCATTGCCCCTTGTCTTCTTCATGTAGCTTCTGGTGAAGAAAGAGCCTTCACTTTCTTTGTAGCCACACTTCAAGTAGTGGAAGACTGTGATGAGGTCAGAAAACTGTGAGTTAAGCTCACCTGTTCAATACTGCACTGGAGGGGTGGGATAGAGGCATTCACACCTTCAGGGATAGCTATGAGCAGTGTAAGGATTGCAACTGTCTGTCTGCTGCTTGGCACCACTTCCCTCCATCTTCAGCAGAGATGATGGGTGCACTGTGTGTCAGTGCAGCTAATAAACACACATCCAGCCCGCAGAGCCATGACATGAGCTGTGGATTGAGAGGGCAGGTGTTGAGCTGTGTCCACATCCCATACGTTACACTGGAGAGTGAGCTTCCCTCAGATGTGCCACCTGTCACTGGTGCGTGTGCTAGGGCTGCGTTGGCAAAGTACAGAAATCCACAGCGCATGAGAAATGTGCAGGGGATGTTATCCATGCAGCAGTGATGATCTGTGCTGGCTAGGTGGGCCCTGTTCCTCCTTCTAGTGGCAGGAGAAGGCCATGCACCAGTAGTCCTAGTCCTAGTCCTAGTCCTGCCACCACCCCTCTCTGCCCCAAGAGCTGCCTTGCTCCCAGCAGCATGACTTCTGAAGTAGTTCTTGTGTAGGTGGTGTCTTGTATATGCATGTTTTTGCAAAAACTGGTCACTGAGTGTTGGCTGTGTCATATGCTGTTCAGGTTACAGGCTCTTCAGAGGCCGAGCAGATGTCCCACGCAGACAAAGGAACTTGTTGCAGTTCTTCCAGACCTTGTCCCTTTTTGTGTTCAGTCTGTGAAGGACAGTGTTTTGAGGACTGCTGGAGGAAATTTCCACTGCACACTCTTGTTTTTCAAACAAGGTTCCAGGGAAATTATCCGTAGTCCAAAAGTTGGCTTTTATATTTTTTGCTGATTCCCCAAATTTAGTATTTATTACATAGGTATCTCACATGTAAAGAATAGTTTCCTAAGCACTGAAATTCTTGAAATCATTAAAAAAAAAATCATTTTCTCTTCAGATAATACATAGACAGACAAAAAGTTAAAAGGGATGTGATTGTTATTTGATAATACTTAGTGTGCTTAGTGGTAAATCACACTGAGGGAGCAAGTAGGACGTAATAGGTCCAAAGGGAAGAAAAAGTAAATTGCATCATTTAAAATCAAGGTAACAACATCTGGAGCAGTTTTCCAGAATTATGGACACAGTCTCCTCCCTTGGTTGTTGCAGGCATTTTCATTAGGAAAAAGATGCACAATCGTAGAGGTCTGGTTCCTGCTGTATCAATTGGCATTGAACAGCAGTGTATCCTGCACAATTTGTTAAATCTTATTTTTAGTTCACAGAGTCACGACTCTTAATTATCTGTATCCCTTTAGGAAGTGGGATTAAAGTCAAGTTTCTTTGTGTGTTTCTTACCCAGGATTTTTATTTCCTGGTGACATACTGGTGACATATTCTAAAATATATTTTAATTTGAAAATCTCAAGGTCCTCTCACAAACTTTTGGCATGTTTCTTTTCCGTGGGTTCTCTGAGATTATTGCTGGGTGCCTGTGGGGAAAAAAAACAAAAAAAAACAACAAAAAAAACCAACCACAAAACAAAAAACAAACACACAAAAATATTTTATTTTATTACACTTCTTTGAGAAAGCTCTTATCCAGAGTCTGTTGACAAGAAGACTGAGCTTCTTGCACTGCAGGCAAGGTGGTTTTGTTTGTTTGTTTCCTTCAGAGGCATATAGGACTGTGTTTTCAAGGCATTAACAGTCCCCACAGGAGGGCAAATTTTTCACAAGTATTCTGCATGCAGAAACCACTTGATTTATATGGCCAGATTTAATAAACCTGATCAACTTGTGCGTTATGAGCATTCCTGCTAATTGGACCTGAAATGTCTGAATTAAAGCATATGTCTAGACTGCAGGAAAACTGCCATCAGTTTTTGTCCATTAATCACCAGAGATGAGGACCAGATGGAGTGGTGGGGCTCTGTTTTGGCCCAGGTTTCGTTCCCATGGATTTGAAATATGCATCTGAATCAAAGAGCAAGGCAGTGCTTTTGGGTGTTACTGCAGAGCAACAGCTCTCCTGAATTCGTGGAATAGTCATGAACAGAATAGCCTTATCCTTTGTCTGATGGATGACATAACCACTTGAATACACTTTCTGGCTGGTAGAAAGTGCTATTACTAACTAAATAACACTGCTTCCCTCTGCTGGAATCTATCCTAGTATTTTAGGTCGAAGTGTTAGCAGGTTGATTTGTTGATTTTTCCTTTCTTTCTTGACAGCTCCTAGACTGTTTTGTCATCCCAGTGGTGATACTGCTTTCCTGGTTCTTCTTACTGGTACGATACAAGGCAGTACATTTCATTGGGATCGTGGTCTGCATTCTGGGCATGGGCTGCATGGCAGGAGCAGATGTCCTTGTTGGGAGACAGCAAGGAGCGGGTGAGTAAGGATGGATGGGTTGTATGACCAAGTTCTGTTCAGAGAAACCATTGACCAGACCATGCCAAATTGGGACCAAAAAAAAAAAAAAAGGGAAATTGGCAATAACCCTGTGCCTTCATGAATCCAAAGCATTGTGACATTCAAAGCTGCTTCTTTGTCAGAAGGGACAGTGAACAAAAATGGGTCGACACTTGGAAGTCAGCACTGCTGCAACCACGTCATGGGCCCTGTGTCCACAAGGCAGGTCGCCCTCTGTGCAGGCTGGGAGGACAGGGGGAACAAGCTAAATACTTGTAGTTTCATTCTGGTTTGGCTTAGTTGTCCATCTGCAAACCTCAGTTGCTTCCTTTCTAAATTGTCTACATATTTGAGTCATAAGCACCTCTCACGTCTGCTGTGTACTCTTACTTCTCTTCAACATTGCTCCCTTTTTGTACAGAGGCAGGGTCGTCGCTGGGTAGATGCTAAAAGAACCTGAACCTACATACTAACTGTACCAATTGAGTTTTAAACGCAGTCTCAGAGGTAAAGGTTTGAGATTTGCCTGCGTCATTATTGAAAAGAACCCTCTTGTGTGTAAAATGTTCTTTTTAATGTGCGGCATCATATGAATAATGTGTGTGTATCTATTAATGCAGACTAGACAGAGTTAGGTTTCATTGATCAACTTCCTCTGTCACATTGATTTCTCTAGTGCCAACCCAAATGATGTGGGAAGGCTGGAAATTCTTTTCAAAGATTGTCAATTAGGCACAGTTTTCATTCTTAATTAAAAGCACTGAATTGTGAGCTGAGCATAATACACTGGGATTTAAAATTCTTGACTCAGCTTTCTGAATACAAATGCAAGTGCTGTAGGAACTGCATTTGCCGAGATGCTACTAAATAAAATACGGGAGTTTGTGACAGTGCTCACCCTATCTCCCTGCCCCCTTTTATCCCTGTCCTTTATCCTAAAAGGAGACTTTTAGTTCATTGGTCTCCTCCAGAAATAGCCCTGCTCCAGCTAACAAGGAAAGAATATACTCTGTACTGTGAAATCAGCCAGCCAAAGCTGCGTTGGGAATGACTGGTTTCAGAGGGACTGGGATTTCAGCCCTGGGTTGCAGAGGAAGCATCCTGTGTTCCGGTAATCTAGAGAGTAACGCGCTAGGGCGGGCAAGCTGTGGACCAGCAGGAGCGTGTGGGGCAATGGACCTCAGCAGACTAGGAACAGGTTGAAGAGCATTGACACTTTGCCATCCAACTGTAATAATTAGGTATTATTAGATATTACTAAAGCACGAGTAATAATCACTAAAGCAGTAATTAGGTATTATTAGGTGTTGCTAAAGCATGGGTATAGCTCTTAGGTAACTGTGTCCAGAAAAAAACTGGTAATATGCATTATTGCCTTTTAATTCAGAACTTCACATGAAAAACTGCATCTGTGCTTATTGCTATGCAGAGAGACTTCGAGTGGCAAAATGATGTTATTAATGATGTTGTATTTAACAATAAAATAGATCAACTGGTTTAATTTATCTGAGGGGGTAAAACTATGTATTAAAAATCTACAAATAAAAAGAAGTATTGGCAGCAAAACAAAATAAATTATTGAAATTCTTCATTAAGGGATTCCACACCATTTATAGGATATTTCCTAGGACTGGGCAAACGAAAGAAAGGAATACACCAAAAGCAGTGGTGCTGCATTAGTCCTCAGTAAACTCCTCTGTTTATCCTATATTTTACGGGACAAGATGCGTAGACACCTGTGTGCCCCTGTGGACCATACTATTTACTGTATTAGAAGTTCCATAAGGCTCTGCTAGGCACCTACTGCCCACAGGAATCTAGCCTGCTAACTCTTACAGTAAGGGAACATGAATTTGAAGTGCATCACTGAGAGATTAACAGGTATTTTCCAAACTATCTGCAGGAATTAGGTATAATGTGCAGACATGCTTTCAACTTTCATAAAGATATGGTAGTTTACCTCTTTCTATTGTATCCTGGCTGATGTTTTGCACATAACTCAATAGGAAAAGCAATTACTATCAAGTACTTTGTGCTCTCTCACATGCCAAGTATACCTTAAAGTAACACTTTCCTGAACTAATATCCCTGAGGTACCTTAGTACTTGTGTTCCCGTAATACACAGGGGTCCATTACACAGAGGTCTAAGTGTTTCATGCAGATTTTTCAAAGCACTTCACAGCTTTAGCTTACCACAGTCTCTGAAAAACAGTCACTTCAGTCCTGTTAATAAGTATAAGAGAATATGTTTAGTCTAAGATGGGACACATTGAGACTGATTTTTAGATATTATGATTATAAGTAATTACAACCAAAATAAAAGAGAGAGAAAGAAAGGGAAAGAAAGAGAGAAAGAAAGAGGAAGAAAGAGAGAATGAAAGACAACCACAAACCAAATAAACAAACAAAAAACTCTTAGTGCTGGGAATTAAAGTAAAAATGTGGCAAAGTGGCCTAGTGAGAGTGTGAAAAGCAATTGTGTCAGAACGTAGTTCATATTTAAATGGTTTATGTTACACTATAGTGCTATAACTAGTCCCCAAAACATTAACTCCTCTCTGGACTATAAGACTTCTACTTCCACAGAACATTAAATATGCTAGCAATCCCTCAAGATCTATTAGGTTTGACTGTCTAATGCAAATTCCTTCTCAGAAAATCCCCAGTCTGCTGAGAACTGGCTGATAAAAATCCCTCTGTCCTTCACTATTTCTTTACGTTTTCCTCAGCTACCCTGTGCTGCCCAGTGCCAGAGGAGGGTCCTGGGCTGGGCAGACCTGTGCTCTGACCAGGTCTTGGCTTCCTCTTCTTAAGGTGTTTAAAAGACGTGTAGATGAAGTTCTTAGGGACGTGGTTTAGGGGTGGACTTGACAGTGTTAGGTTAATGGTTGGATTCAGTGATCTTAAAGGTCTTTTTCAACCAAAATGATTCTATGATTCTATGAAAGCCCTGAAGGTTGAGGCTCACGCCCTACAAGCATGAGTGCACTTTGGGGAGAGCCATCGCGGTGTGGTGCTCGGGGCTATCCCATGTCTATGAAAATGTTCAGCCTCTGAGCTGTCTTTGTTTCACAGATGCAAAAGGTTGATATTTTTGTCTCAGCAGTTCAGCACAGCCAAGCTCTAAGGTCAAAAGCTTTTTCGGCAGTACTTCCCCAAAGTGTCAGTGAGTAACTGTAATAAATACCAAATGAATGAGTTCGGTGAGGGTCGATTGGAGCCACTGTGGAACAGTAAACACATCAGGGATATGAAGAGGTTTTGTAAAGTGCTGATGCTTATTTTAAATTAAGGGCATATTCTGGGCCTGATTGCAAAAGAAGGCTAAAAGGAAAATACATACCAAATCTTAAAAAGATAAATAGTCAAATATAAACATGCTGTCAGTCAAGGTACCTGCAGGACAGAAATTCAGTGACAGACTGGATGTGTTCATGATAGAGGAATCTAGTGATGTTTGCTAAATACACAGAAGCCACATCTCCTGAGCTGAAAAAAGTTGGAGACTAAGAGAGTATTACTGGGAGTAGTTCAAATTTTACCCCATTTCTATTTGTTCCTAAACAATTTATACTTTTCTGGTGCTTATAACCAGTGCTGGAGACAGGATACTGGATAAATAAACCCTTTGTCTGTCATCTTATGACCATTCTTATTTTCATAAATTTCTTCTCACTGGAAATTTCAACACTGTAGTTCAGAATGAAAACTGAAGGTTTAAAAGAATTCCATAAAGAAAAATGTTGAAAATAACATCTTGAACGAATCAGAATGTTTGGCTTCCATTTTTATTTACTGCAGTGTTCCTTTTATAAGTCAATAATAATAAAACCTAAAAAGGCAGGAGCTTTAAAAAATAAATCAAGAGGTATTTTAAAAGAAAACAAGGCTTCTTTAAAAAAAAATGCAGTCTAGTGCTTCAGCATTTCTACTGAATCTTTTCAAAAGAAATTCCATTATATCCAGCCTTTCGGAATATGGTTCTGCAGCAATGTCTGACAGCTTTGTGAAGCTGTAGCTCTTGTAGAAATGGTTTAACAAGCCATATGTGCAGAGGGAATTGCATGCATCCACTTGCAAAGTCAAGGCCTCAGTTTTCAAGCTGGAACTTGATCTTGAATAAATCTCTCTCCAGCGCTCCCTTCCCCCCGATAATAAAAGCCTCCAAGACTTAAAAATGTTTCAAACAGTCTTTGATAATACAATGTTTTAGTAATTATATATGCCTGGAGGTATTGAAAATACGTCTTGATGTTCACCGCATGCATTAGGTACTGCAGTGTTATCTGAACCTCTTTTAAAAATCTGTCATTATCATCACCCTGTCTACACCCCGTCCTTCCTTCTCTCTTTCTTGTCAAACAGCGTCATGTGAGAATGAGGTCAATATTGGGGTTGTAATGATTTCTTCACTCATTTCACACGTAGACAGAATTTTTCAGTTGGTTTCACGTCTAAATACTGGACATGTTTTAGACTGGTTAGATTTCAAGATGAGATACAAACTGCTCTGTATAGCTGAGTCACATTCTATCTGAAAAAAAAAAAAAGTAATAGTAATAAACTAAAAAGGATTAGTCACTGAAGAGTGCCACTTGGTTTCTATATTTTTTTACAAATTTTTCAAATTCAGATTATCTTTTCTACAGCAAGGATAATGCTCACCGTTCACCTCTGCTAGATTTTGCTGGGATATTGAATGAACATTGTTAAAATGACAGAACATTTGCATTCAGCTTATTAACCCAAATATGGGCTACTTCGTGACAGAGGATTGAAATCTCTAGGGAGGAACTTGCAGTGGTTCTAGGCAAAAGATAATTGTTTTGAGACATTCTGATTTTTTCCCTATTTATTCCTAGGCGAAAATAAACTGATAGGGGATCTCTTAGTACTGGGTGGAGCAACACTATACGGCATCTCGAACGTTTGCGAGGAGTATATTGTCCGAAATCTGAGCCGAGTGGAATTCCTGGGCATGATTGGACTCTTTGGCTCCTTCTTCAGCGGAATTCAACTGTAAGTGAGCAGATTTGAGCCTTAACGTCATTCAAGTAAGTGCAGCTGTGGCCTCCATTGAGGTACTCTAACACTCCCTTCAAAGGTAGCCATCTCCTGTGGAGGTTAGGGATCCTCTAATTCTGGAATTTGCATCGGTTTTCATACTTCAGATCAGTGGTTTTGAATAAGAACACAAATTTGTACCTAAGTACTCTAATTCAAGGACTGGTGTCCTTGAGTAGTCACATGAGGAGGGAGGAGTAGAAGACACATCCTACCATCTTGTTGCTTGAAGACAAGTGGATATTTCACATGCTGGTCTGATCTGTGAATAACAAAATCTACAACTCTCTCTGGTTCTGTTTCATACTTTTCAATAGTCACTTAAATTTCTAAACAAGTAGAAAACACATCCAGTCAGAAGCTATGTTACTGATTGGCTTGTTCTGTGTAACTACATCATGATATGGAAATAGTGAAAAAGCCTTTAAGAAACTGGCCTTTTCACTTAAAAATATTTAGTACTCAAGTGACTGTTACATGGATTTCAGGAACTATTGAGTCCCGTGTATAACAATATGTACCTAATGACTATCTCACATGCAAGTCTCAAAATTTGAAGGTAGCTTCCAGTGTTGTAATATTGTGACTGATGAAAGTGTAGTAGAAGTCACCACGCGAGATTGCCACATTTAATGCGGATCCGTCACTGGTGCTTGTCACAGAGAATAACTTTTTATTATAAATCAAAACCAAGTTGCTTCCCTGCGCATCTGATCTACTCAGCTTCTAAGAACAGAGACTGATCAAAACGATGACCCATCAATTCCCACGTAATTAGTTATATTTCTTTAGCCATAAAGCTTTTTATATTTATGTAGGATCTGAACCCATGACTTAAAATTAATTGTATTAACTGGCTGACACACAAGTAGTTCCTTTTTTAAAAATGTAGAATTCAAGATCACATAAATGTGCCTGGTATCTTTGGTTAAAGCATTTTTGTTACCTCAAGTGTTGGTAGGTACGGACTAACTGATTCTGAGGGCATCAGAGCAGTGCCTTTATCTAGCTCTGTGTGTGTAATAACACAGCCCAGGATGCCGTTATCCTTCTCTGCTCCAAGGACACATTGCTGACTCACGTTCAGGTTGACGTCCACCAGGACTCCAAGGTTTATTTCTCAATAGCAGCTTTCTATCCAGTCAGCTCTCAGCCTGTACTGTTGCATAGTGTTATTCCACACTAGGAGTTCATATTTGCTTTTCTTGAACTTCATGAAATTTCTCTTGGCCTTTTTCTTCAGACTACATTGTAGGTAGTCTGCACATCCAGTCCATAACTCTTCAGTCTCTAAGGAGCTTTTGGGAAATCATGCTGGAAGCTTTGCTGAAGTCAAGACAGGTTACACCTCATCCTCTCATCCATTCCCTCTCGTTTATTTACTGAGCCAGTTGTCTCATCATAGAAAGCAGTCGGTTTGGTCAGGTATGGTTTGCTGTTGAGAAGGCTGTACTGGCTGTTTCCAGTCCTGTCTTCTTCATTTCCTGCAAATGGCTTCTGGGAAGATTTGCTCCATGATCTTCCCAAAGGTTAGCATAAAGCTGACCAGGCTGTAGTTTTTGCTCTTTTCAAAACTAGACGTTGCATTTGTCTATTTTCAGTCACCAGGGATCTCCTCCAATCACCACAACCTTTCAAAGATCATTGTGGTTCCAATTCTTCAACGAATCCAGCATCACTAAACGGCAACTTCTGGCATAGTTGCTCTTGCCTTTCTTTGTTTCACAGATCATAATTAATCACTGACCATAGCATATTGTTATATGCTTCTTTTCTACTGGATAGGCAATAGCATGATGGTAGTGTTCCTGCATTTAAGTTATATTAAAATTTGTTTGCCAGAACAAGAGACGTTAGAGTTTGTTTTCATTATATTATTCAGGAATTGCTGATAAAAGAGACATATGCCTTATGCATGCAAAGACATTAGTTATTTTGCAGGCAAAATAATCTTATTATTCTGTACATAGTATTAGATTTGCCACACATCAGCAGCAAGCAAATTAGAATTTCCAGGATGCAACTCACTAGACCAGATTAATCTGGAAGGCACTGAGTTCCTGCAGTTTCATCATTAGACTTGGTCTTCCACATACCACCTTTTGTACTAGGTACTTTGTTTTTCAATCTATGTACTTCTATGTTTTATACTTGTTTAAAATAGCCTCCAGACTAGCATGCAGAGTTCTGCACAGCAGGAGTTATCTGGAAATTACAGATCAGAGAAGGGAGTTAGTTGAGTAAAGACCTAGCTCCTGAGATACCTAATCTCCAAGGGTCTGTTTGTCTGGAAGAGCTGACTTGTTGCCACCTTAGGATTTTCTGGATCTGGGATTTTTATGTTAATGTACAATGCAAGACTTACAAGATGTTCAAAGTGGACTTTTGTGGCTTGGCCGAACCTTTGCTTTGTTTCCTGACTTTCATTGCTCTGACTATTTGATCTCTCTCAGAGTGTAACAAACCATTCTCCCCAAAGTCAGCCTATGGGATCTATTTATTTGACACTGCAGAGCTGCTCTGAAGGGTGAATTACTCAAACAGATACTTTATTAATCATTAAAGTTCAAAAGCTTTCAGAATATTAAATCAGAAGAGTAGAAGAGGGTTGAACACATAGGGGGTTGGGCACTTTGGACAGGTGCAGGGAGAGCTGGAAATAAACCGGTGGCAATTGTATGCTATCACTTGTGATTACTGCCCTGAAGATCTTTCAAATACACGGGCACAGGGATGATGCCAGAATGGATTACCAAAGTGTGATTGTGTTTGGTTCCTACAGAGATTTTTTTATTATAAGGTTATGTATGTTGTTTTGTCCAGCATTTGGATTGAATAAGTGGAAGTAATTTAACTTCTGTTCTCTTCCATTAAATTTTTGCTTCTCTTATAGTGCAATCATGGAACACAAAGAGCTGTTGAAAGTTCCCTGGGACTGGCAAATAGGTAAGAAACCACTTTACATCATTGAAGGTAGTTGCTGAAGGAGGCGTAGAGACAACCAATGTTTGGAGAGGCAGGCACAAAGTTTCACAGGAGCCAGTGTTTGTGACTTTTCTGCCAGTTACTGCCAAAGCTTGAACCACATGCCTCATAACCTTTCTTAAATGATCTGGCCTCCCGTTGCTGTGTTATGCCTTCCTTGCACCATTAGGTTAAGCATATGAATGCCGTAAGTTAATTATTCAGACAGCCGTGAAGTAAAACGATAATAGGGTTCCAGTTCTAAGATTCAGTGCAACAATGGGACAAATAAATGAGATAGTCATTAAAAGCCAAACGTTTTCAATGAATGCCAATGAAACAAAATGGAATCTAACAAAAAAAAAACCCAAAAAACAAACAAACAAAAAAAAACCCCGCCAGTACTTGCAGTACTGCATATTATAGCCTCATAAATGCATGTCCAAGGGGACCATTTCTGTATGAAAATGGTTAGTTGTCTTCCCAGTAGTCTTGGTGGAATATAGCAGCTGTGTCTTTTAGACAAGTTTAGGTAGCATCATGCACAATGAAGCTCTTATGGTGTTTTGCTATGCAGTGGATTGCACTTTCCTATTTCAGTTTGGAAGCTGAGTTTATGAGCTAAGACTCCCATCTAATTAGTCCAACAAATTATTTGCTTTAAAACCAAATCAACATTTAGGATAGTCCCTATAATCATTCTTTTACTATTTGTGACAATAGAAGAAATAAAAGAATACTAATAGCATAGAGCAGATACACGTGAGACCCCACCTGGAGCACTGCATCCAGCTCTGGGGCTCTAACATAGAAGGATATGGACCTGTTGGAGTGAGTGCAGAGGAGGCCACAAAGATGATCGGAGCTCTGGAACACCTCTCCTATGAAGATAGTCTGAGCGAGTTGGGGTTCAGCCTGGAGAAAAAAGTCTCCAGGGAGGCCTTATTGCACCTTTCCAGCACTTAAAGAGGACCTACAAGAAAGCTGGAGAGGGACTTTTTTCAAGGACGTGTAGTGATAGGACAAGGGTAATGGCTTTAAACTGAAAGAGGATAGATTTAGATTAGATATAAAGAAGAGATTCTTCACCGTGCAGGTGGTGAGACACTGGAACAGGCTGCCTAGAGAAGTTGTGAATGCCTCATCCCTGGAAGTGTTCAAGGCCAGGTTGGATGGGGCTTTGAGCAACCTTGTTTAGTGGAGGGTGTCCCTTCCCATGTCAGGGGGTTGGGAGTAGATGATCTAGATGATCTATAAGGTCCTTTCTAACCCAAACCATTCTATGATTCTATGATTGACAATAGCTTGTTAACTAGTTTCAGAATGAACATCAGTCTTGGGCTGGAACTCAAGAATAAAAGGAAAGTTTATGACCTTTGGACAGAGGTGCAGGCAACTCAGAAGGACTACAAGAATGCCATGCAGTTATGCAGGGAGAGAATTAGAAGGGCCGAAGCCCAGTTAGAGCTTAATCTGACTACTGCCATAAAAGTCAACAAAAAATCTATTTATAAATTCATGAGCAACAAAAGGATGGCAAAGTAAAATGTCCACCCTCTGGTGGATGCAGGGGGAAACATAGTGACAGAGGATGAGGAAGAGGCTGAGGTACTTAATGCCTTCTTTGCCTTAGTCTTTAATAGTAAGACCAGTTGTTCTCTGGGTATACAGCTCCCTGAACCAGAAGACAGGGGTGGGAAGCCCAAATAATCCAAGGGAAAATAGTTAGCGACCTGCTACATCACCTAGACATGCACAAGTCTATGGGGCTGGATAAGATCCACCCAAGGGTTCTGAGGGAGCTGGTGGAGGAGCTCACCAAGCCACTTTCAATTATTTATCAGCAATCCTGGCTAACTGAGGAGGTCCCAGTTGACTGGAAGTTAGCAAATGTGACACCCATCTACAAGAAGGGCCCAAAGGATGATCTGGAGACTGTCAGTCTGATCTCAGTGCTGGGGAAGGTTATGGAACACATCATTCTGAGTGCCATCACAGGGGACATACAGGTCAACCAGGTGATCAGGCTCAGTCAGCATGGGTTTATGAAAGGCGGGTCCTGCTTGACCAACCTGATCTCCTTCTATGACAAGGTCATCTGCTTAGAGGATGAGAGAAAGGCTGTGGCTGTTGTCTACCTAGACTTTAGTAAAGTCTTTGACACCGTATTCCACAGCATTCTCCTGTAGAAGCTGGCAGCTCATGGCCTGGATGGGTGAACTCTCTGCTGAATAAAGAACTGGCTGGATGGCCGGGCCCAAAGAGTTGTGGTGAACAGAGTCAAATCCAGTTGGTGGCCAGTCACGAGTGTTGTTCCCCAGGGCTCAGTATTGGGGCCAGTTCGGTTTCATCTCTTTATCAATGATCTGCACAAGGGGTTAAGTGTACCCTCAGTAAGTTTGCAGACAACAAGTTATGGAATACACTGTTGATTTCTATAAACTTAGTTCACTGTTTTCTCTCATCATCATAAACCTTAGTAAAAACAGTGTATCTTTCATAAAACACTGCACCTAGAAGTCTTGGAGTTTTGATGGTTTAGCTGTAAAACTAAATGACAAATAAATTCAAAGTATCCATGGAGAAACACACTCAACTGCATACTGTAAGTGTTTTTGCCTTCTTTAATCTGAGATAATTAGCATAATTGCATCAGTGTTTGTTTGTACTTCACAATAAGGTGCTCAGGGACATAATTAATCTAGTACTGATGGAGCCAGCAATGGTCATAGTGAATTAATCTACTATCCGTGTAAATGTCATATATACTTCCTTGGGAGTTCCACTGTAACTCAATATTAGTGAAATGTTCTATTAAAATAAAGTCTTACTTGGTCTGTGATGCCATTGAAATGTCATTGAAAGTTAGTCACTAATTCTGAAGCATCCCTATGCTTCATAAGGAGGAGATCATCTTAGCAAGAGCATCATAGATATCTACTTGTTTTGTTAGAGCAATAATTGGAAATGTGGTGCAGTTGAACACAGATTAAATGGTGACAATTATGTGTAGTTCTGTGTTCTTCCCTGGCTTCCACTGCACTCAGTGTGCTTTCCATTGCGTTGGCAGTGATACAAGGTTGTCAAGTAGTGGTTGAACAAATCTATGTCAGGGTGTTCACAGCCTTGTCCTGAATAGTTACCCGCTGCAACAGACTCAAACCTGCAGTCCAGCAGAGTTAAATCACCAGCCTTTGGAATGATAGTGACAAACTCACAGCAGGCAACCTAATAAATAACTCAAGGTGGCCTGTTCCATCTGCCATAATTGTGCTATTAAGAATGCATGAGCTACCTTTCAACTGATGTAAAATGCGAATGGTGTTTGAATATCAAGATCTGCAGCCAATCTGTTATGTCTATCATGTTTAAAACAGGCTGTGGCTTTCCTGGTTTTAATTTTGGAAATTCCCCTGATACATAGCATCATCTTCACACTTGGTATAGATCAGCGTAGCCCTGCTTGAATCCTTGATGGTTTAAGTATTAATACTTGCTGACAACCTGACTGAAAGGAGAATGATTATACTGTTCTGAGTCATTACAAACGAGACCATGACATGTTTTGTAAAGTGATACTTGAAATAATAACAAATAAGAGAAAAGCCAGTTTGAATCTCCAAGAAAGTGTCCTTTGTTACTAGGGGTTTGAATATTTCTGAATGGTCTTTGTTCCAAGAAGAAAAAGTTCCAAGTATGAAAAATTATAACTGATTCCATTTCATCCCAGTGAAACAATAGCTTTTGGAGTAAAAACGCAAAGGCTAAAACATGCAATATTCAACCAGCATGCTCAGGAACTAAAACAGAAATTTCCAAGGTCTGTTAGTCTCGGTGGTACTTGGGCTACTTTAGAGCAATCCCTGGAGGCAGGTGCTGCCCCTTTGTGTGAAGATGCCTGGTCTTAAGGCAAGTGGGGAAATACTGAGGGGTTTGGGCTTGTTCAGCCTGCAGAAGAGAACACTTTGGGAGTTACCTATAAGGAGGTTATCAGAAGGATAGGGCCAAGGTCTTCACAGTGGTGCATGGCAGGAGGATGAGAGACAACAGGATGAAGCTCAAATGAGAGATCTTCAAATGAGAGATCAAATGAGAATATCTTCACACTGAGAACAGGCAGGCAATGCAGCAGGTTGCCCAGAGAGGTGTCTTCATCCTCAGAGGCTTCAAGACTAAGTCCTGAGCAACTTGGTCTGATCTCACAGCTGAGCCTGGTTTGAACAGGTTTGAAGAGACCTCTGAGCTCCCTTCCAGCCTGAATCACCCCACAATTCTATGATCCCAGTTCAGACACTTACGAGGCATTCACACCCAACCAGGCAAAACCGATGACCTTACCTATCAGCGTGAACACTGAAAGACAAGATGGGATTCCTTCCACCAAATTTAGATACCCGGGATGTGAACATCTGATTTAGATAAATATATTCCCTTTATCATCAGCAACAGTAAACACGCATGACACAAATCATTCTATGCTAAAGCTGGTGCCTAAAAGAGGTTGGACAACCTGCACCCTAAAATTTCCCAGTCTCTTCATTGGCCGCCAACCCTCAGTATGTGTCCAGAGTTAGGTGTAAAGAATCCCACCCACAGCTGCCTTCATGCGGATTAAGCCTTCACTTCAGGACAACGCCAGCACCTCTGAAAGCAGGCAGTTCCAAGTTTCTCAGAGTTTAACACAGACCAGCCAATCAGCAGATCATTGCAAAAGCAGCCCCTCTTACCAGGCTGCTTCCTTCCAGTGCCTGCTACGGGCAATCAGTGCCAGTGACTCAGTGCCTGGTTAGACACAGGTCCCAGCACCTGGGACTGCAGCACTAGTGGCAGTTCCCAAGGCTGCCATTTGCACTGCAGGGATACCTGAGGAAGCAGAGTCTCCAAGCCTTTGACTTAAAACATAGTTTTAGTCTGAAAACTGGCTCTCTAAGAAGCAAGATCTGAAAATCGTATGATGTTATTTCCAGTTTCCTTGTTGTCACCACTGAATGCCATCCAGCTGGTGGATATTACATGTATTTTTAAGATGTAAATGAAATGCCAGTTTACATTCACCTCTGATAGGACAGCTACAGTTTAAGAAATTTTCCACTGGATCTGAAATGCCTTTTGGAAAAACAGCCTGTGCAGTGTGTGTATTTGGCTGCCAAAGAATCCGAACACCAAGGTAGTACCATAAAATTATACTGTTAGTTGAGAGCACAACCCAGAAAAGCACCTGAATATGTGTGTTAAATCCAGAGTGACTAGCAGGGGCTCAGTGGACCAGCTGTTGATTGGTAGACTGTATTTTGAGAATGCTGACTTTGGGTCCAGAACGGCTTTTCCGTCTGACCTGTTCCTGATTTAAGCCTGGCAGAAAAGCTGACTTAATGCTCATGTATGCAAACATTCTCATTGATCAAAACTATGCTTCATTTGATGCGATCATTTGCCTACTACAGAAGAGTTGTGGAGTTTGCATAAAGCAATTCTTTCAAGCACTGCCTAAGACTGATTCTGTTGTTATCCATATAAAATGCACACCATAAAAATTTGCTACCTATTAGTAAAAGCAGTTCTTACCACGATTATCCATATTCTGAATAAAAATTCAAATTCGTTACCATGCCATAACAATCAATATACGCACGCTGACTTTCTGTGACTGCTGTGTTTGTTTCAAATGAATGTACACTTCAGTTCAGATACTTCTAAGGGACTCAAACTATCATGACTGATTTTCTCCTTTAGATAGCTTTTCTAAAGAGTGTTTAACTAAGTGCATCAACAAGCAGATAGAAATCATAGAGGCTTCCCCCCAGTTCTGATTCCTTTCAGGACTTTGACAATCAGATTTTCTGCGACTTTTAGTCAATAACAACATACTCTGAAGAGCTGGCATGAGTCTAAATATGGGCTTGTGTACGTATCAGCTGGGAATTTTGCAGCATACGGCAGGCTAAGAAATATTTTTTGCATGAGAGCAGATGAGTGAAGTGTTTGTTGGTTTTTTAATTTCATATTGATTAATTTTTCTTGGGATTTATCAAATAATAACGGAAGCAATGAATTCTTTCCCAGTAAGTTATTTAGGTTTTTAAATGAGACTACATTTTTACTGTAAAGTATTTTTATTATATTAGCATCTAACAATCTAATTTGTCTGAGGCACTCTGTAAACATGTGGCAAGAACTACTCTCGGCTCTGGAAATCTTTATCAAGGAAGGCAGACAAAAAGCGGTAGAGGAAAAGAGACATAAAACTGTGAAGTGGTTTGGTGGCAGAATAGGACAAGGGTCTGTGTCACTTGAGTGCCATCCTCCTGTATTCATCCATTGGCTCATTAACTCCTCTGTAAACACTTTTGCATTCATTTTTTGGGCCCGTTCCCAAAAAATATTTTGTGCTCCATCCAACTCAGCCAAACTCAGTTGGTGTTGGGGACATTCGAGTCCTTAAGAGACTAAATTTGATGTATCATAGAATCAGGGAATCATAAGATAGTTTGGGTTGGAAGGGACCTTCAAAGCTCATCTAGTCCAACCCCCTGCAATGAGCAGGAACATCTTCAACTAGATCAGATTTCTCAGAGCCCTGTCCAGCCTGGCCTTGAATGTTTCCAGGGATGGGGCATCTACCACCTCTCTCTGAAACCTGTGCCAGTATTTTTGCACCCTCTTTGTAAAAAACTTCTTCCTCATGTCTAGCCTGAACTTCACCTCTTCTAGTTTAGAACCATTACTATCATTTCATCCAAATGTACGTTAGACATGAGGTATTCACACCAACTTAACACAGCTTAACACTTAACACAGCTTAACCAACTTAACACTTTTATGTGGACCACAGAGAAAGGACCTCATGTCCACTGCTGATTTGGTTTTCACTAATTTTCATACATATTTAGAATGATACTTTTAGTTTCACTGTCTGTATATGTGTATCTTAATAATTTGGATCCACACTTCCTTGCAAAAGCTTTCTTCATCCTTTTCTAAAAACAAAGCCTTCTTCTTCACAGCACAAGTCATTTCTGCAGGCTATGGAGGGTCACTTTGCTTCTTGTTTCTCTCCGCAGGCTTGTTGTATGTTGGCTTTAGTGCCTGTATGTTTGGCCTCTACAGCTTTATGCCAGTGGTCATAAAGAAAACCAGTGCTACTGCCGTCAACCTCTCCCTGCTCACAGCTGACCTGTACAGCCTCTTCTGTGGATTATTCCTCTTCCACTACAAGGTATGTGGAAATGAGAGATGTATGTGGGTAATAGCAGTATGTCTGAAGAAACATCAATGCAGAACAATGAAACAAAGAAGCCTCCAAGCTTTGTTAGATCTAAACAGTAAAAGTGCAGACTTTTTTTACACTTCAGGCTTTCCACACCAAAACCAATTTTATTTTATGATTTCCAGTTGCTAAAGAGAGCTTATTTAGTCTCGTTGTTACTAATTCTAAGATTTGAGTACCTGTTCATGAGCAAGTGTATCACTAATTTCATTTTACTTATCAGAAGTAACTTTCAGCTGCTGTGACCAGACCCACGGTGGCAGCATGAAGGGAAGAACTCTTCCAAAACTCCCATAGAATTTTTTTGCCCAGTAACAAGGTTGTTTCATTCATGCTGATTCTGAATTTATGACTTATACTTGTCCTTTCTTGTCAGCCAAACCAATGGCTTGCCTGTTAAATGTAAATGCCAAAATGTACAGCAAATTTGTGTGGAAGTTAAACTTTCACCTATCAGATCCTCTAATACTTAAAACATTGTTTTACACACACATATTTGGTCTCCAATTGCAAGGAATGGCACTTGATTGTTCACAAATATCCCCCCAAGTCTCTATCACATGCAAGTGGCATCAGGGTGCAGGAGGTGACTGCTTTGAACCATAATTTCTTCATAAGAGAAAGGTAACTTGATAGCTAAAATGGTGGCCCAGAGAAGTGTTAGGTAAGTGAAAGCTTTAAAATACTGAGTAGCTAACCAGCCCCAATCAGATTTTGTGATACTAGCAATACCTACATCAATATGAATGAGACAGTGGAACTTCAAAGCTTCTGAGTCCAGCATAAAATTGGTTTTCTGTGTTGCCTTTTACGTTGGTTTTATGGCTTTAAGAATTTTGCAGGCAGAAGAAAAGCAAATACAGAAACAAATTTTACTAAGAACACAATGTAAAGGTTGTCTGCTACTTCGCAGGTCTGTCTCATGGTAATTTGGTTCCTGGTTCTTTCTGCCCCACACTTCAAATCCAAAGTGTTTGACATTAGCTGAAATTAGCTGAAAGTTGTTATCCTCTGTTAATAATATTATTTGATACCTATAGCAAATTAGTCTATTTTTTGAATCAAAATGTCTTATGTTACACAATAAAATACAGACAAGTTTAACTCTGGAAATAGTTGTGGTGTTGTTTTAGCAAAATCAAATTCCATTTAGAGGCAGAAACTCGAAAGGCAGGAGGCATTGGACAGCTTTGTGCTCAGCGTCGCTGAAACCTGACAAAAAAGGCAGTTTTGCAAACGCAAACCTTAAATTTCAGGCACTTCAAAGGCAGAAGGTGCATAAAAGGTTTCAGTTTTTCCCTGTGTTTGATTGTTGGGTACATTGGCAGAGCCAGGAAGGCAGAATTTTCAACTTCATTGACCGCCTGTCTTTCTACTGTATGTGCATGTCAGCTCTTGACCACAGTGGCACCTTGCCCCTCCTTTAAGAGCTGTACTGAAAAAGTGGTTGGGAGGAGAAGGCTCAGATCTGCAAGGTTTTCTGGTTGAAAGCAAGGTCTCATCATTTGTCCTAATAAACCAATTAAGTTCCACCTCTGAAGTAGCTGGTTGGACCCTCTGCCCCTTACTCCTCTGATTAGAAAACTATTTGAAAATCTCATTCTCCTGCAGCTAACCATTTCATGCAATCTTCTTCACAAACTCTTATCAAACTCTTAGGTCAGCCTGTTTAGGTTTTCTACCTGCACTGCTCTCCTTGGGATACAGTCTCAGAACATCACTCCTCCAACAATTAGAAACCTTCTTATTTCCAGCATAAATTTACTTGTGGCTGGTTTTACTCCGTTGGTATATCAATAGAGAGCAACCATATCCTCTCTCAGCCTCTAGTTCACTAATCAGAGCAAGCCACAATCTTACCTGTTCCTCTGAGCACCTCTCTGTCCTTCTCTGCACCTCTTCTGGTTGGATTTATCATAGAATCATCAAATGGTTTGTGTTGGAAGGGACCTTAGAGATCATGTAGTTCCAACTCCCCTGCCAGTGGCAGGGACACCTTCCACTAGACGAGGTTGCTCAGAGCCCCATCCAACCTGGCCTTGAACACTTCCAGGGATGGGGCACCCACAGCTTCTCTGGGCAGCCTGTTCCAGAGCCTCACCACTCTCATGGTGAAGAGTTATGTTTTGCTTAGGAGGTGTTCTTTTTTACATTTTAGTCTCAGCCTTAGCTTTATTTTTATGTGATTTTTTAGAAGTTCTTTTCATTTGCCAGCTGTATGTTGTGCTTTAGTCATTCTGAGCAAATTGGGTTCTCACTATGTTGTGCTTTAGTCATTCTGAGCAAATTGGGTTCTCACTAAATAATCTAAGCAGTTTATTTTATGTTTTCCACCAGCTAGAGCACACATACTGATTGTGTTCTGCACTAGCAGATTGAGTCACACTATATTATATCATTACCTAGCAAGCCAAGCACAATCAATTATATTCTGCCTTTGCAAATTCATTCATTATTTTATCCAAGATGCAGCTATAAAAATTCAGGATTTCTGGATATCGTAGCAATTTGAAGTACCAAATGAAGAAAATGCATATATTTCATAGTAAATCAAAGAAGTCATACATCTTGATTTAGAATCATAGAGTATCTGTGACAAAGGACTTGGCTACACAGATAAACATTATACTCCAAACCTTTCAGCACTAGAAATCTGAAATGATGCTAGTTGAAACCACATTTACTGATGCTTATTGATGCTTCTAGAAATGTTTCAATGTTATTTCTCTTCAATGGAAGGGAGCAGATGACAGCCTTCCTGTTACATCAGAAACAAGCCATAAAAGTCATTTTTAACATAATGGAGAAGAGGGGGTACAAGTTGAGGGCAATAGGTTCCAATTTTATTTTTACCAGCACAGATCTTAAGCAATGCCCATGAACTGTGGATTTACACAGGCTTCAATGAGATGAAAATTAGCCCTTACTGGAAACAAAGGAGAAGAATTAGGAGCATGTGCTTTACCGTCCTGATCCAAATAACTGAAGCCAGTATGAGCTTTTCTGCAGACTTTAGTGGGCTTTAGTTCATTTTCCTAAATTAGGAAAGTCTGCCACTCCAGGAATAACCTTAAAAAAATTCACAGTTTCGTGACTGTGGGAATAAAGACCATGCCTTATTGTGACTCCATATGCTTCAGACTGTCCTATTTTTTTGTTTGTGAAGGATGAATATGATGTCTGTGGTTTGGGAGCAGGAGGTGGAATTGGTTTGGTTTGGAGGAGGATTGTTTGTTTATTAGTTTGATTTTTACTTGGCAGCCATCCATAAACACCTGAGAGACTTTTCGCAATCATCTAACCAAGCTGAGAAAATACTTCAAATGATGTTCTCACTTTTTTTTTTTAGAAAAACTTATCTACAAGTATAAGCTGAAATCAGTAAGATCCTTTTCTTTCCTTGCACTTGTTAGAGGACTGACATCTGTGTATTTTAAACTTTGACAGTGGTACTGTCAGTGGCACATCGTTATTTCTAGTAGAGCAGGCAGTGCAGTCTAAACAACTAGTTTGCATATTATGACTTCCTCAGTCATATACTTCAGGATTATTTTCCTGACGAAATATCAGATATGCAAGCTGCTTGACCCATAAGCTCTCTAGTTGAATGGAATTTAATCTCCCAGGGCATTTATCTTGGTGAAGGCTTCTGAGCCTCTGATGAGGATAAATCATATTAATAGTTAATTCTTTATGCCACTGGTAATGTGCAGAAACCTATGTGCGTGTTTCCCTTTCTTTTCCAAACTACTAAATTTCTGGTAGTGGGACTCCTTCTCAACAGTTCCATCCCCATGAAGCTGTATTGTCTGCGTACCTTTCACCTAGGTGGCATTTTAAAAGCTTCTTTTCATATGTCTTTGAATTCCTTTATTTATTTATTGCCTCCAGATTATAACCAATTAGAAAATAGTTAGGCTTCCATATTCGAAGAGCAGCAACCGGAAAGGAGTCCGGTGTGTCTTTGGTCACACTTGAATATACATTCCTGTGACAGAAATGGCCACAGCTGCTCACTCTTTGTGTGACGGTGCAGGATGCCATACAATAAAACAGCTATGAAGTAAAATGACGCAAGAGAGTACAAGCTGGAAAATTAAATTACTCCTACCAAGATGCTGCACAGTCTGACAGTAGATTTTAGCAACACAGGACAGATACGGCAGCTTTCTGAAAATCCTGTGTTGTTATAAGGATGTCTCTTCTATCTTGCAATAGATTCATTAGCTGCAAAGCACGAATAGTGAAACATGGATACTCATTGTTTTGGAGCCATCAAAAAAGAGTGTAAAAGCAGCGGTATTCATATTGCAGAAGTTGCGATGAAAGCTTCCATTTCAATAATATTTTTTCAATCACTCATCATAAATGTCAAATTTTGTAGGTTGTTTTCAGGGCTTTTAGCTTGGGATTTTTTTTTTGTGTTGGTTGGTTGGTTTTTTGGTTTGGTTTGGTTTTTGTCTCGTGTTAGAATACAGCTCACAACAGAACAGGTTAGGAGTTTTCTAGCAAAATACGTTTTTGTTGGAACTGCCTAATTATCAAAACAGAAATGCTAAGTGAAAACATCCTGTTTTCAGTATGGTCCTGAGGAAACATAGGCTGGCATTTCTCAGCCCCTGTTGTTTCACCCACTCATCTAAGAGGTCACAGTGGCACATGGTTTCCAATGTTTTCAGCCAGGTATCCTAGGACTGGAAGATCTCAAGCACGAGAAAGCACAAGTTCTGCAGCTCATGGATTCTGGAAGCAGGAGAAAAAATATCAGTCCTGCACTAGGGAGCCCAGAACCACAAGAAGGAGCTTTTAAGGCATCCAGGCATCTGCCATGGAGATAATCCTGGCAGCTGCCGCCAGCAGGAGGTGCCAGAGTTTCCAGCAAACATACTTTAGAAACAACAGTGAAGGATTTCTGTTCTTGAAAAAGCTTCAGCTTCTACTTCTCCTCTCAGTTTAGGAATTTTTTTCTTTAATTACAGAACAATGGTTTGGTTTCCTAGCCAGGAACTAGTTCGTATTTACAGCAAGAGAACAGCCAGGAGTTGATCGACCTACCAATGTATGGGTTTATGTTCTATTGACTACATAATTTAGATTTCTTAATATTCTTAGTGAATGCCTGGTTAACAGAGTTTACTGGCAATAGTACTGTTCTGTGCCTTGCTGCTCCATGCCTGGTTGTCAACTGATAGTAGGATTTTTGCGTTTTTGTATCAATTATTAGATGGTCATATTTCTTTCTCCATTTCTCCCCTCTTTTTATTGTCTGTAACTTTTGCATCAAATCTTTTTATGTCTCAGTATCGCATCTTCCTGCACAGCATTAAGTATTAAAATGTAAAAAGATTTGTTTGCAATTTCTAAAGAGCTTTTCTGTTTGACACATTTATGCTCTTTTTAAATACCTGTGTAAGGCAGGTAAGCAAGTAAATTTTCATTTGTGTAAAAGATGCTTGAGTCCAGTTGAAACTCATGTAATCACTAAATAGAACAAATTTCAGACTGCAGTAAGAAGTAGTTTATACTGACAATCCAACCAGTCAGGAAAAAAAAAATGCCTTTGGTCATACTGGATAGCAAAGCACTTAATGGATATTGACTACTCAAAAGAATACATGAAATGAAAAAATAATGTAAATGTTAACTGTAGTAAACAAATGTGTAAAATCAGCCTGTTCACAGACAGTCTCCAGAGAAAGAAAAGAAATAGGATATCTACCTATACAATCTACTTAAATTGATGGTCAGACTTGCTTGCAGTGAACCCCTTGAGTGCTCTGACCTACAAGGCACTGGGAAAGTGGTTTCCTTACCTTATAGCAAGAAGTTATTTTCCCAACAAAATCATGAGCAAAGGTTTTGAGTCCTAGCATAGAACCTGTTTATTTCCTCTAATTTTTCATACAAAATGAAGAGGAACCACAGGGTTTTAAGTGTCCAACACTGAAATTTCTCTATATGGACAATGTTATGCTGAGGGTCGGCAATGCTTTCAGGTATTATAAAATACTCTTTCTTAAGTGTCTTGAATAAATAATTGTCGTTGGAGAATGAATCAAACATGGATAAATAAACAGGAATGTACTTTGACTACTTGAAGAAGGTATAATAATTCACATCACTGTCATGGGACCTGAATTTTCAACTCCTTACAGAACGCTGAGTCCATCATACCCAAGTCTTCATCGCTTTCTTAGCCAGGTAGGTAAGGGAGAACTGTGTTTCGGGAACCAGGGAGAAATGGTTATGGAACTGGGGCTGTGTGCAATTCAGGATGCTGTTTCATTTTGTATGTAATTCGAAGGTGCTGCTGTCTGCAGTCAGAAGAGGCGATCCCACCAGTCTCCTCTGTCCCCAGGCTCTACAACACTCCAGACACATGAGCACTGTAGCATCAAAGGGAGGCAACAGCATTGTACTGGTGGAACATGCAACAATATCCTTACATTTAGCATAAGGCCTCCATTCATCAATCATTTTCATCTGGAGTTAATAGTTGAATATTATTATCTTTAAGAAATGCAAACAGCCAAATATCGTAACTATGGGCTTTGAGCACTTGGAGACAAATAAGAGTCATCTCACATTACCTTGTTTGAATTAGTTTTTGCATTTCAATATAAGGAAAAAGGTGTTCAGAGATGTCTTGAATATACCAGAGAGTACATTATGACGTTTAATTCTTATGCTCTGAAGGAAACAAATATTGTTTTGGAAAGAGTAATGGAGTCATGCGGAAGGTAAAGGTGAAGTGCTTATATTCTTACCCAATATGTAAGTGCAGACATATTAGCGGAAATCTTCCTGTTAATGGAAATAATTAACTCTTGAATGGCAAATCTTCAACAAAACCATTTGGTTTTTAAAGGTGCTGGTGAGCATGGATTGAAAAAGGCAAATTGGGAGAGTGGAACAATACATGTGCATAAGAACAGAGAAGAAGAAAATGGTTCAAATGGACTGCAGAAAGCAAAAAATATTGTAACAAATACTGCCTTTTTCTTTATTACAAGAAAAAGCGCAGACAGAAAAACATAACAAAGACATCCTATTAAAAGAGCTGGCTCTTACCAACAACACACTTTTTCTAAATGATACTTAATGAATATGAAAACAAAGGCCAAGAGGCTTAGCTTCATAATTATTTGTGGGAAAAAAAATAAATGAGAACCTCAGCATTTCCGAGGTCAAGCATACTTTTGAAGACAAGGGATTACAATGAATGTGTCAAGTTACATACCTCAGCAATAATTTGCAACCCAGAGGAGACAGCCAAAAAAGTAATGAATTAGCAAAGCAGCAGCTGCATTCAAAAGCTTAAATAAGGTTCAGATACTGAAAATCTACAAATATTTTCAGATTAAAGTTCTTCAAATTGAATACTATTTCCACCTTAGCCTATGGAAATAAAGGCTAGAAGTTCCTCAGAGGGTTAGACAGAATCATCTTTGAAAGCAAATGGTAAGAGTTAAATGCAATAGCTGCATTATAAATTTGGAGATTTCTTGCAGAATTGAGCAAGTCCTTGTTTTCAGAAGTTACGAGAAAAGAAGGTAGAATATTTTAGAAGCGTGTTAAGAATTATGCCTGGCCGTCCACATGGTCCATGAGCGGTTGGGAAGAAACATAGGTAAAATTGTAAATTAACGAATTAATCTGTTTTGATTAACTAACTGAATTGAAGTGCTTACTCCAGTTGTGCCTCCTACCAGACAGATCAATGAATGCTACATACATACAGGGGTAAAGCATCCAATTTACCTTCTATTTCCTACCACAAAGGAGGAATGGGTCAACAGGCAGACATAATGTCAGCCAGAAGACGTAACTTCTACCTGCTTTCATTCTAAGCAGTAGGATGTTTTATTAACTTCTAGAAAGTCTTTAAAAAGCATATTCTTTTTGTCTAAACTCCCCCTTCCCAATAAACTGGAAGCTTTCAAACCAATGATATGGGATAAATGCTTGTCATCAGCACTGCTGCTAAGCAACTGATCTTAATTAACTGGAGTAAACTTCTGGAGTTATTCCCAGCCCCTGCATGTGTTAAGTTTAGCAAGCACAACTATCGGCTCTTTCGGGTGTTTAAAAGGCTCATAATCAGTCTGAAGGAGCTTTGAAATAGCTTTGACTTGAAGTAATCTGGATTTTTTACAAGAGAACTTGTAAAGGAGAGCTCCAGATGCAACTGGACAAACCATCCCTTTAAAAAATTGTTAGAAATAAATAGAGATGAATCAAGGAACAATGAATAATCACAAAAGGAAACTGATATTGTGCAGGTGAAAATGGAGTAAAGACCAGTTGCTGTAAAAGATAAACCACGCTTGACAATGAAGAAGAAATTGAAAGAGCAAAAAGTTCTTGTATGTGAAGAAACAGTTTCACTATGCAAAAAACAGCAGAGGCCAAAATTAAACAACATTTAGTTTGGCACCAAAACAAAATTGGGACCTTCTGTCATATTCAGTAAGGATGAGAGTTAAATTTGAAGATAATGCACAATAATTAATAGAGATGGAAACAACTACATCAGAAGTAGAAACAGAGCACAATAACCTGAATACTATCAAGCTTGGGAATATAGACAGTTGGAAGAACTGTATACGAAGTAGGCAACAAACTAAAATCAGAAGTAGACACCAAGCAGGAGTAATTAAGCAAATGAAGATAAATGGAAAACTGGATAAAATGCAACCTGCTTCACAAAAGGTAAATTGTGTGATCTAAATCTGATGTCTGTCTGATAATTTAACAGATTTTTGTAGAGAAAAGTCAAATGGTAGATCTAACCTGTAAGGCTTTTGTACGGTGCAGTGTAGAAAATTACCAATTAAGCTAAGGAACAGGATTAGCACCGTAAAGACTGGAAGATACTTAAGAAACTGTCTAATGACGGTAAAGGACAAGGCAATGTGCTGAGAGGGAAACAGCTTGCTGGAAGGAGCTCACTGCTGGAGATCCTGAAGAGTTGGTCTGAAGACCAGTCTTGTGTAGTGACTCTAGTAATAGTTCTGGCACCCTCAGTAGGAAGAAGGATTAAAATAATCAGGCAACAAGAACTGGATGACATTGAGAAATGCGATGAAGCACGAAGTGCGAGGTAATGTCTGTGGCAACAGATGGGAGGAATTTGAGCACAGTTGTGGCAAAGCTGTTTCCAAATGGGTCAGACCAGGTGTTTCTAGTATTGATGGAGAAGTGCTAAAGCCGTAGGACAGGACAACTTGCCATCACAGGGCAGCACTTTGCTAGCTGTAGCTACGGAGTTTTTTGGCCAGCTCAAGAGGGACAAGCAGAGCTTTTTCTCTTATCTGCTCCAAAGCCATGACAGAGTGTGTGTCCGCTAGCATTATTCTTAATGTGCAAATCCTAAAAAATGTTTGTTGTTTGTAGCATAGCTTTGATTTCTGGTGGACCAAGAGGGACTATGGTATAAATTAATCTATAAATTCACAGGGAGGAAAAGAGATTTATTTGAGCTATAGACATAGAAACATATGGGTGGAAACTAATAGAAATTAGGGGGATGTTTTGGCTATTGTAGCAGTAAGGTCCCAGAACAGGCTTCAAATAGATTAGGGGGGAATGGACAGAAACCCCAATAATGCTTTCAGGAGGACAGGGCTTATTTGCCAGATGGAATATGTGATCTGACTGTATGCAGTATTGGGGGACTGGATTTGACAGCTTAGGATATGCTCTCCGTTTTGATTCCCCTGTGCTCCTGTCTCGTGAGTTGACTTGGTTGGGAGCTCGCGGAGCTCCTGAAGTTTGGCCTCGTTGCCTGCAGCAAACGCGCCAAAACACAGAGAGCCCTGATGCAAAACAGCCGTATCGGAGTCCCTCCAGACAGCTCAAATAGCCCCTCGTGTTGAGGGCAACTGCAGCTGCATGTTCTTGTTTCTCAGCGTAGGAGCATTCCCCGTTTGTGTGGCTGGGAGAAAAGAATGACGTTCTGGGAGAGCATTACTGCAGGAGTATATTGTTAGGTTCAGCAGAAAAATATAAACGAAGGATCCGAGATTAATCCATTATTGTAACCGTGGTTTTGAACACATTGAAGACAGTTAGCTTCATATACAGTGATACAGAATCAAGTACAGCAGACAGCTGCTATGATACTTACACACAAAACCAGAAAGATAAACGGCTGATACAGCAAAACAGAAAAGAATATTGAAAGGTAAAAGTGAGGAGGGGGAACTGTTTTTATTTTTATAAGCATTTCTGTTGTGCTCCTCCTTTTAGTATTAAGAACATTTAAAAGGATAACTGCTTTACCACTCTCTCACCAAGTGACTAATATAAAATAACCAGAAATGAAGTCCCTTTATCCCACAGTAAGAATGCTTACAGGAAATTAGAGAAGTGTCATGTAAGTGTTTTAACTTCACATAAAAATCACTTTCCTATGTAGATAAGATTAAAACAGATTGCAGAACTCATTCTACCTTGCACTTTTTAATTAGACAAACTGCTGGTACCGCAGGGGTACTGAACACAGGCTAATTTTTTCTCCACATTTGATGGCGGAGGCAACAAAGGGAAACAGAAGAGGAAGCAGCATTCCCATCTCTCCCGGCTCTCAGGAAAGGAAGATAAGCTATTTCACACAAACATTTTGCCCTAACAGGCATGTATTTAGAAAGGACAGCCTATTATAAATTTTTTCTGATTATACTATTTGCAAAGCATGACATCATGCAGATTTGTGTAAAACCAGTATTTGCCTTACAACTGCCAACATCAACCTCTGAGATTTTTCTCCAAATGCTATCAGTTCTCTCCATGATTTTTTTTTTATTCCACCAATGAATTCCAAGAAAACTCTGAAGTTTCCCAGATGTTAACAGAATTTATGGTGACATTTTTCTGTTAACCCCCTCCTCCTTTTTCTCCTGTGTAGATAGCCTCAGCATCGAAGAGCTTAGGACTTTCCCACTCACCACAGTCCTACCAGTTAAACTGTGCCCACCAGCAGATGCCATGCAAGGACTTGAAAAAGAGGGTGCTGCTATATGACAGAAGGCGTGGAGTACTGTTTTAACTACAGTAAAATATGCAAGAACTAAGGCAGGATCTTTGAGAATCAACTGGAAAATACAGAAAATGTGTCATATGATTACTTCACATCAGAATTTCTATGCAACATTTGCAATTCAGTATAAGCAGGAGTTGATTAGCCGTAGTAACGGGCAGCATTTCAGCTGAGTTGGACCACGCTGAGGATGCAAGCAGGCAGCAGGAATTGAGGAGTACGGCCTTTCTCTCATGCGTGAAATGACAGAGGCAAAACTTCCTTTGGCTTCTTTGTTTTCACCAAATGGCAATGCGGCTGATGTCAGGTTTTCACTGTCGTTGAAGCAAGCCAGATGCTTCTTGCTCTGGGTTCTGGCTGGCATGAGCAACAACGATCTGTTGAGGCATGCCCTGCAGCTCAAGCCTCCTTCATCCAGTGAAAAACTTCATATGTGATGGCCAAGAGACAGGAAAAAAAAGAACAAGGATGTGGAAGAACTAGCTACAAATTTCACTTTGCATCCCAGCTGAGTTCAGAGCACAAGATAGGACCTTAAGTCATCACTTAAGACTATGTCCTCACAGTTTGCCTTGAAAATAGCTGGAGGTCATTTAAGTGTGAAGAAAATGCAGTCCTGCTGGTAGTAGACAGACTCGCTGCACAGAAGCTATCATTGTTCCTGAAGGTGTCCAGCACCCCTTGGTACCTGCAGTTGGAGGGCTCAGAAGGCATGCTACACCATATGTCGGTGGTTTGCATCCCTTTAGGGATCTCTGGATTAAAGATCTGAGAGATCTGGCAGGATATATAAAGGTTCAGGTGGACAAGTTTTATCTGTTTGAACGCAGCCTGGAAAACTCACAGCAGCCCTTCTGGTGTTTGGTGCCACTCAGGTTTTACAGAATACTGTATTTCACTGTTAGTGGTCATTCCAATTTCTGTTGATGACAGAGATGTATCATGACCTGCCTAGAGCTTAGTTCTGCAGTCCATTTGGAAAGATGTCTAAATATCGCTAGGAAATATTCTGCCCATAACTCTCACCTGGGATCAGTCATCAGCCAAAAGCTGGGTCTTTATCTCTCAGCCCTGAAGGCAGACACCAGTAATTGAGGCTGAACCAGCAGATCGTTCTCCCGATAAAGAGCAGAGCAGACTCTGAATCCCACAGAGAGTGTCCCTTTCTCCCCGGTAGGAAGAAACAGAGACAACTTCCCTGCAGATGGGTACAAAAATAGTCTGCAACAGTTTGAATGAGTCACAGTCCCAGCCTAAGACAAATTTGGCCAGACCCTCATGGGTGTGAGCCGAGGGAGTCACCAGAGAGCACTATGAGATATGACTTGGATGCTGGCTCCCGTTCCTATGAATAAAGTAATACGTCTGTAATACCCAGCTACACAAGTGAGAGCACCGTGTGAGTTCAGAGCTCTCACATCCCTCACTCCTCCTGGCACTGCTGCCGGCTGGAGAATGTCTGCATCCCATACCACAACTGCGCTTGGTCACAGTGAGCTTCATTTGTTGTAGTGGAGGTGAAAACTGTGTGAAAAGAAGCTCAGTTTCTCGATCGGTTCATCAAACCGAGTGGAAGTGTCTGTTTGCTATATAAAAGATAATGAGAGAAATTTGGTTTTAACTCCCTTAGCTCAGCCTGCTCAGGTACTCATGTGTGAAATTACCCAGGGGGAAAAGACATAAGTCGGTGCAGGAGCCCTTATTTGCCTTAGCTTTGATTGACTCTGCAGTGTATGCTATAAACAGAATTAGTTCAGAAAACAGAGAGGCTCATCAGACTGCACAGACCCACTGATTGGAATAAGACACTGGTGGGAACTGCCTGCCTGGAGAGCATGGAGGATGTCAACAGAAGTACGGGACTAAATTAATTCCACTTGATACGTACATTTTTATCCCTCTTCATCAGTGCGATTCTGGGGAGGTAGCTTCTCTCTGAGATTGAATATTTGAATTCATAGACCTGACTTCTTTATTCATTTTTGTCAAAATGTGGAGAATTTCTAGAGGAGGTAAGGGAAAGGGTAGTTATTCCATTTCATTCTTTATCACCAAATATATGAAACATGACAATTCTAGATTTTCAGTTAGTCACATAACAAAAAATTCCTTTTGAAGACTTAAAAAGCAGAGTTAGTTTGCCATAGGCTAGGTGTGGGGCTTCATACTACCTACCTGGAGATTCAGTCTATGGCTGCTGTTGTGAAATGCAAATGGAGCTGGAGTGCCGCAGCAGCTCCAGTAGTCTGCTCCTGCAGACCGTTTCCAGTTCAATAGACAGAGTAAAAGAGAATTTGCATTTTCATAACCAAGATAATAACGGTCATGATCATTATCATGGTAGCTGAGTGAAAAAACAAAATTAGCAAATAATTGAGTTTCTTTGTTTGGGCTTTTCTGGAGACTCATATCTGTCTGGTTTTGTCACTTTTGGATATTGTTTTGCCCTAGTGTCAGTGGTAACGTGGATGTGGCCGTCTCTGACAGTCAGAAATACTTGTCTGCAAATTCCCACTGCAGCAGTCAGTCAGTCAGAGCAGCATTTTTGAGCTGGGAGACAGCGATTCTTCCGTGCCCTTTCTCCCTGCTCTCCCTTCCGCATTCATGATCTGTGGACTGAAGAACAACTCACTCTCTCTAGACCCAGGCATGAATTTACTGCCTTCTGAATGATTTTTTCTTTCTTTTTTTCTTCTACTGCCCTTGCCTTATCACTGTTCAAAACGATGAAGTCAGATGCACTGTTTGCTCCCCACCAAGAAGTTTATTTTGCACCGATCTTCTCAACTGGATTACTTTAAAGCACAAGGCTCTCAAGTGGAAATAGTAGTAGTGTTTTAGCCATAATGGTTTAAGAGTATATGAAAGACAAGTTTTGCATGGAGAGATAAGAAGAGGCAGAGGATAAGAAATAGTAGAGAGTGAATTTTGAAAGCCTTAATTGTGCATTCTGGGTTTTTAAAAATCTTAAGCTATCAGATGCCTTTAGCACTGCTGCAAGGTGTTTTATTAAAAAAAAAAAATCCTGCAGCTATGTTTGAGTTCTTCTTTAATGTAAAAGAATTTATGCATGAATAACAGAAGATCAGGCTGATTCCACCATGTATTTTCTGTGGCCAGCCAGACGTTTCTGCTGCAGTGGTTTGTGGTGGATTTTGCAGCAGCACAGGTGGGAGCGAGGACCAAGACCCCCCCTCCTGCAGCTGAGCCATCAGGTGCCGTTCACTCTTCTGCTGAGCCTGGCTGGGCAAATGCATTCAGGTACTGGGTCCCTAAGGAACGTCTCTGAGAGAAACAGCAGAAGCATTCGCTCACCCAGAATCAATGCGGGTTTTGGTAGGCTGAGCAAATCTTGCAGTACATGTTATCTCATTACATTTGCCTAGGATTTGCTTTGTATGTTTATCTTCAAATTGACAGGCACCTAAAATGTGCTTTTTATATGCTGAAAATTATCGGTAGCTTAGTGTAAGCTATTTTCACCACAGGTATTAAATAACGTCTAGAGACATGTTTTTTATGTTTTCCTGATTTTTTTAATGGTTGCAAATATCATTGTGTGTTCCGTATTGAATAGTTTTGGTTGAGAAAGTGTTTATAGACATCCGGAAGTCGGAGCAGAGCAGCTACGGTGAGATCTGTAGGGCTAATTTAGCTATTTGATTTGACTACTCAGTAACTTCTGGCAGATGCCTTTTGTGTCAGTGATGAAATCTAAAATGTTAGTATAATTAAGACAGTTTTTCTCTGAAAAGGAGGTCTCTGCTTTCTCCTCAGAGGGTGATATCCCCATTGCCCTTTTTTATTCTGTAAACCCATCTTTAGTAAGTAACCAAGTGTTACTGTCTCATTTAAATGAGTAAGAAACTGAGGGCCATCTAAAATCGTTTTCATTCACAAAAGAAATTCATAGGCTGAAGATCAGTCCCAGGACGTGAAAGTGCTAGGTCGTTGATTTAATCACTAAGTCATCTGCTTTCTCAATGAACTACACAAGCAAGCTTATATACATATGTACCTATACGTGTAGATACAAAATCTATAGCAAAGTTATTTAATGATGTAGAAACATGAGGTTTTTTTTTTGGTTGCTTACTCTAGGCTGTGTGACACCTATTAGCTAATCTGAGCTAAACAATTTCTGACCATGTTACTTTTTGAACAGCTTATGGTTATACTGTTTAGCATGGAGGGAAGTGGGATTTGGAGAGACATACAAATCTGGATATTTTTAAAATATTTTTTTCTTAGAGGAAATATGTTTCTGTGGAAAGTGAGAGATAAGTCAGAAAAATGAAGCACAATATCATTGTCAAGTAGCTTTTTAGCCAAAGAGAGGAATTACTTCTTGAGAGCCTGTGGTTTGGTACTGCAGTTGTGTAGAGGGTAGCAACAAAAAATGTTCTTCTCTCACTTAATTTCTTAGAAATAGCCCTTTCTGCTGGTTTTGAATGTGTCTCTTTTACTGCCTATTAATAGTGAATCTCAGCAGATGAGGTTTGCAGGTCCAGATTAAAAAAAACTTCCAAAACCTACATGTAGACATAGCATTAGAGTGTACCTGGAAATCCTGTCTTCAATAAAATACAAATATTTCAGCTGGAGTCTGAGGAACACAGTACAGTAAACAACAAATTTTGGATTTGATGAACTAATTCTTCATCCTTCCACCACACTGCTGGATTCACTGCTGTTTTAGGAGGAGGAAAATACCCATTGATTGCAAGGGGCCTGGGGTCAATCTGACAGGATATTGACAAAAAACAGAGATTTCTCATATACCTACAGTATATATTCCTATATCAGCCTTACTAACAACACTTGTGCTTCAGTGCTGCAGAGAGCTGCTGCAGAGAACAGCTCAGGCTGAACCTTGGCTTGTTTCTAAGGAAGGTAAAGGAGGAATCGTTATAGGCCTGTCAGGATCCGGGTCGCTTTGCATGAGTTGTGCATAGATACCAAAGACAAATGAGTCACAGGCCTTCGTTTAGATTTCTCCAGCTTTGGCCAAACCCGTTCTCCCAAGCTGGAGAGCTGCCACTGGGGGACATACTCCCATGGAGAGAATATTATCAGGCAAAAGAGCCCACTGGCAAGAAGCCCCTGAGAGAAGAATGAGAGGTATGGCCAGGAGGAGGGAGATGTGGTAGAGCTGGAGCCACGAAATAAAATGAAAATGAATTGGTTTTGGCTGGGCGGCTCCTAGAGCAAGAAAAAGGGCACATTTAGCTGCTGGAAGCCCCACAGGTTCCTCACAGCAGGACACAAGGCAATCACAAGTCTGGCTGGCACTCTGGTGATGCAGTGGAGCAAGCCAGCTGGCTGGCCAGGGTGAGAAATTCAGGCATAAGGAGGGACAGTGGGAAACTAGGAAACTAGTTCCCAGTTCGGGAAATGAGATGCGTTGGGCTCCCAAGTTTTGCTTTGGCTTAGTCGAGCCCACAGCTGCCAAGTGGTACCCAAGTTCACGTGCAAAGAGGAAAAGGGAGGAAAAGTGCTGAAATAAAATTTAAGCTGAAAAAGGCAAAAGAGATCAGTTGGAAAATGCTTTTAAATGATTGACTTGGGCTTGATTGCCACATGAGGGAGATCTAAGCCTAAACAGTCCTTTCAGAGCTGTGTCACATGGGAGGAATCCTTCAGCATAGGCACAATGAGGCTCAATGCTGTCTGTGTGGCTGGTGGGACAGCTGGACGATTACATCAAATCATACTGCCAGATGACATGTGAAGACCTGGTGACATTCTTGGAAAAAAGCAATTAACAGCTGATGAAAAGCAGAATGCTTCCTACCCTTTAAACATTCCCCATTATGGTGCTTCCCCTCTGAAACATGCATACCAGCTGTGGGAAACAAAAACATGCAGCACTATGGGTTATGTGCCCAAAGCTTTCAAAGATACTGTGGATTCTGTAAAAAAGTCAAATGCCTCCTCAGGCGGGAAGTTGGGCACAGGTTCTGTAGGTTGTCAAATGACAACCGATGAACATCACTACAAAGTTAACTTATGTCCAATTTCGTTTCACCACAATGAGTATTGCTTTAAATAAGAAAAGCAGAATTGCTAAAAAGCTTCTTCCAAGATAATATAGTCCAGTATGTTCATTTTGTACCATGCTAAAATGATCCAAAGGAAACAAATTTGGCATCCATCAAAGCACCGTAGTCAGTTAGGCCTGACTTGCAAACACCTTTATGTAAAATAGTGAAGTAGCTCATGAAGCAGCTAATAACAGGTTGCAGCTCATTGTTTGTGTAATAATAACTGGTGGAAATAACTTGTATTCTAGGATCAGGAGACAAGTCATGTGGGCTTAAAGCCATTTTGGTGTCCCCTGTAGCAGGAATCCAGTATCTAAAGTTAATATCTGATGGTCTGTACTTTTAAATCACTGCCTTTGCCTGCAAGGACTAACGTGTTGCCAAAAAGGTTATTTGTGCTGTATTTTTAGGCCAGGCACACTGAGTCTGGATATGTCAGAAAATTCAGGCTGACCTCTGATCTAATGGAGCTATGTGCCAAAATATGCGTACTTGAGCTGTCAGTTAACTGCCCTCCAGACGTACTTTCAAACCTGTTAAGGTCAACCATGAGCCTGTTTCGCAGCTGAAGTTCATCCTGTCTGAACTCACATTAAATCTTCTAGCATCTGCTTTCTGTTCACAAACCCAGAAGCTGCAGGTGGACTTTTTAAGTGCCTTTATTTTTTTTTTTATAGTATGTATGTTTTAACTGCTTATTTACATTATTTTGATGTTTATTTAATGATATTTTTATATAACCAATGGCATGTTATACTTCACAGTCCTGTGGTTTAGCTGCAGCTAACTTCAGATTTGTCCGCTACCTATCAGACGACTGTGAGTGATGGTACCCCACACTGGAGCCAGAGGAACTTGCACTCAGAGAGGTGGTTGGTTTGGCTAAAAGCACAACAAAATCAGCTTTGGATCTGTGACCAGAATCTAGCTTTCCCAAGTCCCACCTGGCCAATACTTAATATGCCTGGGCCATGGGAAGGTGTCAGGTAGCTGTTGGTTATGGAAGACGGGATCTGATGGGAGAAAACCAGCTTTCAAAGGGACACTCCCATAAAAAATGGACATCCCAGTGATAGGGGATTTGTTCTGTGCCTTTTGTGCCTAAACAAGGATCTGTACCTACCACCATCTGTGGGTCTTCATGAGCTCAGAATAACTGGTGCCGTGTCTAATGACTCTACTCTTACTTCTGCTTAGTTTTCAGGACTTTACTTGTTGTCATTCTTCACTATCCTTGTTGGGCTGGTGCTCTACTCCTCCACGTCCACCTACGTAGCCCAGGATCCTCGGGTGTACAAGCAGTTTCGAAACCCTTCAGGACCTGTTGTAGACCTGCCAGCCACCGGCCAGCTGGAGCCTTCTGTAACATACACCAGCCTGGGGCAGGAGACAGAAGAGGAGCCTCACGTTCGAGTTGCTTAAACCCAGGGCTGTTGATCACCTACTGATGATTCAGTGGAGCTCGTATATCCATTATCTCTGTATTGTACATAGAGAAAGGTATTTACCAGGTGCAGTTACATTGGTGAGCTGCAAGGTAGCAAATAAGGAAAGCTCATAAAAATACAAATCAATTGTTCCAGGGCGTTCATTGCAAAGGAGATGCCAGTCCCTCGACTGTGTTTTGAGCAGCATGTTTGTAATACAAACTGCTATATATCAATCTGTTAATGTCAAACTACCTGTGAAAGATACTCAAAATATAAGCTGAAATTGCAAAAATAAATTCATAGAAGGGTGGTTTTGCACCACTGAGCGATATTATGCCTAAGCCACACCAGTTGTGGAAAAGCCGCCTTTTTACAGCAAATACACTTGTGCAGTTACTGTTAATTTCTCTCTAAGATTTGTTTGTTTGCACAAAATAGATGGGTTACTCGTAATAGCGACACCCTGACACATTTTTGCTAGCACCTTGGATTTGGTGAGGGAAAGACAATGAATTCATCTCTGCTATCTGTCTGGTTGCCCTTTCTAGGTAATCTGTTCCATGAATCCAGAGGAGGGACAACTTAAATATCCGTCTCTATTCTAGGAATAGGTATAAGGCGAGCATTTTAGCCTTTCTATATTCACAGAAGTGAAGTACTCGAGCATTGACCTCTCTATGATCCATGGCAGATTTCCTAGCAGCTGAGGTTCTGCATCAGGTGACAGGGACTTAGTTCCTCTGTAGTCATGACTAACAGAGATTTCTTACTTTTTAAATTTTAATCTGTAAAAAGAAAAACACATTTTCTAGTTTCCTATGTATTGTACCTCTCCGTGGTAAGATGACACATCATGTGGATCAGGGCACTTATTTTAGACAGTGCATCGAGGGTGCCTTCTGCTGTTCCAGTTTGCTTAGTCTCCTGCGGTTCATTATTCTAACAATAGCTACTTAGAAATGTGTTGGGTTTTCACCAAAATCCACAAATTGCAAAAATCAGGAAGATTAAGTGAGGAATTCATGAGCAGAAAGACTGGACCATCTGCTGGTGTTGCTGCATTAGTGCAAAGGCATCCATACCAGCAGGATGCAGCCAATTATTTTTCATTAACTACCAAACGAGCAGAAGAATTCAGCAGTTTTCTTACATTCCTGGGAACATATGAAAATAGTAAGGGTGTGCTCCACAACTGTACTTCTGCTCCAGGAGCCTTATCAGAATGGGAGTAATCTTACTCACCACTATGAAAATCCACCTCTGCCTGCACGTTTGCTCTTATGAGAGCACAAGAAAAGGAATTAATTATTTCAACATACATCATCTGTTTTTAATTTAAAATTAAGGAAGGGGAGATGGCGTTATGTCTAACAGATAGGAGAGGGATCAAGGAAAGCTTGGTTTTATTCACAGACCTGCCGTATCTCTGCATGATCTTGGGCATGGCTTACCTTCTGTGTGGCTAACTTTCCTGATCTGTATATGCAGGAATAATGATATTTTACCTACCTCACAGGGGTGCTATGGGACCAAGTTATTTTAAAATGCTTCAAGATCTTCAGAAGGAAGAATATTAAGAAGTACACAATAGTGATGTTAAACCGTGTATACATTCATTGTATTTGAAAATGGAGTTTACAGCAGGGTTGATGAATATTTTGCTTGTGGGCATAGAAGATGAATTTTATTTGAATGTTATTCTGCTGAAGAAGCCTGTATCAAGTGAAAATGTAGGTCTTCATGTTTGAAAAATACAACTTACCTATTTCTATTTTTAAAAGAAAAAAAAAATCAATCTGTACTCCAGAGATTAGAAAGGCCACACAGTTCAACCAAGCAGGATGAATTTCTGCTGAGGTAACATTCATCTTTTATAGTCGTGTTCTGCTTTAATATAGAAGAGACTTCCCTGAAGCAGACTGGGAGAACTATGTATGCATAATACACGTGAAGTGGCAAATGCCAAAATGCTATTGAGCAGCAGAAGTATGTTGTATCTTATTCTCGCTGTGGAGAAGAAGAGGTGATTTCTGTCCCCCTGTGTTCAGGCTGTCTGCCACGATCCTGCTGCAGCTGAGGGAAGGGTCTGCAGTATTGCCAAACCATGCCCAAAAGCAGCCCAAAAGCTTTGGTTAAGATGGCTTGGTTTTAAACTCATAACAAATGTATGATCTTTTCTCCCTGCCTTCTGTTTATTTAATCGTTTTAGCACTCACGTTTCCAAGCTTTTTTCTCTTAAATCACTGAGGATTAAAAAAAAAAAAAGTATTCCCACAGAAAAACAGTCCATATTCAGGGGTTATTAAGGAAAGTCTAGATCTTATGGGATTCAAAGAAAAAACAATACCACACAAGAAAGATTACCTGATACTTCAAGGTAAGGTCTGTGGGGTGGACGTCCAGGTGGGAAGCACATGGTCAGGTGAAGCTCTCATGCAGTTGCCACAAGCATCCTCAGGTCGAGCCCTGGGAAGGCTTCAACTTGAGGTGGGTTTCATACCTTCCCCAGGAGCAGGGGCTCTGGTTACAGCCACCACGGCTCCCTCAGGTACCCAGAGGCACACTGGTGGGCACCTGTCATCTCAGTCTTTTTTGCTACCTTTTATACCAATTAAATACCTTTCTCTGAGCATTAGTCCCCGTGTTGGTCTTGAGACCTTTGAGAATTGCGTGCGTGTGTGTTTGTTTCAAGTTTACAATTCCTTACTTTTGCATAATTGTTTTGGTTAATTTCACTATTAGTATTTATTTTTAAGCCAAATGTTTGTAGTCCTTCCACCTCCCCCTCCTCATTTTTCTGACACTAATTTGTAGATGTTTGTTAGAGTCTTCTCAGAAACAGCTGGGCAGGAGTCATCTTCCCGGCCAGGTCCCTGGGCTGGGAGTTTTTTACATACAAAGATTTGCAATCCATGGGTGGCTGTGAGGTGCCGTCTGAAGCAGTTTTTATAGGCTATTTTAAAAGGCTCTGTTGTACGGAAATAAATAGTGAACGTGCCGGTGTGTCCTCTGCGCCCGGCCACCACCCCCTGTGTTACTCGCAGCACAGGAGGAGTTTGATGTGCGAAGTGGGGCTGCTTCACCCTCCGCGTCTCCCGTTAAGCAAGGTGGATACCTGGCTGAGGAAAACAGCAGTATAGCTTTACAAGGAACTGTGTTGACTGAAAAACTGACATCTAGTAGAGGAAAACGTTGCTTCTACCTGCTTGTTTTCTGCAGTTCGAGACCTCAGTATGCACCAGCAAAGGTTCAGCTCTCTCACTGGCAGCTACTCTCCGCGTGGCGCAGGACGTCTCGAGTTCCGTACAGCTCCTTGCCTGAACAAGCTGGAACTCGGTTATACTGCTGGCCCTGAGCAGCCCTTGGCAAGACCGATGTAATTTTCTGCTGCTGGATGAAAACCTTCACTGGGAGACAGACCTTGTCTTTGCTCCAGCTATAAACTTTCAAAACACACAATGATAGACCAAGCAATTGAAAATTTTGCACCACTGTGTCATAAGAAGAAGTTTCAATGTATAGTGTAGAGATTGCTAACTTGTGCTATTAACATTTTGACAAGCGTGTAGTATCGTTTTCTTTCCTTTTTTTAAAACCATTTAGTATTCCTGCGCTAGCTACAACTATAAATTTTACCCCATGGGTAGGATTTTATTGTTAAACGCCATAATAAAGCACACTAATCTTGACACCGCAGATGGAAGTATGAACCAAAACCAAAACCAAGCAAACAAAATCCCAACCCCAAATCCTGCATCAAAAAGCTGAACAAACCTTTCTCCATTTTGATATTTGCATGCTCCTATATGGACTGGCTGTGGCAATGTAATGCCTGTATAATGTTTTCAAATTAAAAAAAAAATGCTTTATGAAAGCAGGGTTGTTCATTTCCTTGCCTGTTTCCTTTCTGCTTTCTTCACCTAAAATGAATTTTCCGAAGTGTAAATCTTGACTGAAGGGCATAATTTTTTGCTGTGATGAGGACTTCTTTCCCTTGTGAGGTGATTGACCTACAATTCCTTCCAGGGTGTCTAAGCATAGGTGCCATTAAGCACCCTCAGATATTTTGCCTGGCCCCCAGGTGCTGCTCAAGAAGCTAGCTGAGATATCCTGATATTCCTTGCACTCATTTGGACACAAAATCAGTCCCCTGCTGTGTTCCTGAACTGGTTAATCACTCTAGAATTAATCTGGAGCAACGCACCTGTGTGATGTTGAAAGGTTTATCTGGCAGAGGTTACTGAGTGTCTGCAGCTGCCTTGCCCAGCCTCCCTCTGGACTGCTCTGCCCTGCAGCACCGGTCCCTGGAGAAGCCTCAAACAGGAAAGGAGAGGCTGGAGACAAAAATTAGACATTGAGGGAAAAGGTGTGTCAGGAGGAGCAGAACTGGGGAAAGACAAAAAAAGAGACTTCAGCCCATTTAAAGTTCACAAGGGAAGAAAGGAAAGGAAGATCCTGAGTGTGTGAGAGCAAGGGATTTTGGGAACATGTATTCACCTCTAAGAGTATTCGCCAGCGTATGCCTCTGTCCATCTCTCTTTGTCTGGTGTAGCTGCAGGAAACTTCGCATCAGTATTTCTCACATAGCATCACAGAACGGTTTGGGTTGGAAGGGACCTTCAAAGTTCATCTAGTCCAACCCCCTGCAATGAGCAGGGACATCTTCGACCAGATCAGGCTGCTCAGAGCCCCGTCCAGCCTGGCCTTGAATGTCTCCAGGGATGGGGCATCTACCACCTCATACTTCATTGCTGAGAGTAAAGGGAATGGAGACTGGTGAGTTCTTTCCAGCCTCTAGGTGCACTGTACCTGCAGGGAACCCCAAACATTACAGAGCCAGCAGTGCTGCACCAATGTGCTGGTTTATGTCTGATTTTCCAGTCTGAATGTTTCCTGAGTTGTCAAGAGCTCCGGAAACTGAGTTAGTGTGTGCATGGCTTTATCATGCTAACAGTTGATTGGTATTTTCCTCCAAGTCTGCTCAAGAGTCTCTCTGACATGACAAAAATCTCCTTTTATTGCCTGGCTAGAATTCAGCCTAGGTGCTTGAGTCATATGAATAGTAATTGCTTGGAATTACTCTAGAAACAGATCATAAATAGGTATTAATGGATCTTTCTGTGCTTTAATCATTGTTTCAAAACCGAAGGACACTCAATCAGCTTAAACTTACCACTCTCCCTTTGTTTTTGTTTTTTAAGAACTAGTTCTCAAAAATATTACAAATCCAAAGCTGAATGTGTAACAGTAATATGCTATGGCACGCAAATAAGGAAGCAACACTTTTTACACTTACAGGAGTTTTGTTAATTCTACTCCACAATTTAAGACAAAAAATATGCCACCGCTTTGCAGAAGGGAACATGATGCTTGTGCAGCCATAGACCTGTTCCCATAGCACACAGAATCACAGAATGTTGGGGGTTGGAAGGGACCTCCAAAGATCATCTAGTCCAATCCCCCTGCCAGGGCAGGAACACCTAGGTGAGGTTACACAGGAAGGCGTCCAGGCGGGTTTTGAATGTCTCCAGAGAAGGAGACTCCACAACCTCCCTGGGCAGCCTGTTCCAGTGTTCCGTCACCTTCACTGAGAAGAAGTTTCTTCTCAAATTCAAGTGGAACCTCTTGTGTTCCAGCTTGAACCCCTTACCCCTTGCCTTACTGTTGGTTGTCACTGAGAAGAGCCTGGCAATTGCGAAGTGGGTAGCAAATGCCAACAACACAGCAGTGATGATGTAATTGGAGTAAGAGCGTTGGCCACGTCATCCTCCTTCTCCAGTTTGAAGTGTGAGGTCATGCACTGTGGCACTTCTTAATAAAAATTCCTGCTAGATGGAGAGTATTCATTCCATAGGACTAGGATCACTCGCCAGTGATTAGTCACAGCCTGGCTGCGAGCCACCAGACAAAAACCCACAAACTGACCACAAAAAGCCAGTTGCAACCCTCAAACATCGTGACTTACATTACAGTTGGTATTTCAGCCTCAGTACAAGGCCCACAATGTTTCTTCAGGCCGGGTCGCTGGCTGGGTGGCCCAGCGTGGCCTCCACAGCCTTGGAACACACACAGGTGGCCCACGGTCCCACGAGGTCGCGCTGCCGGGCACACGGAGGAAGCACCGCGCTGCGTCTCACCAGCTGCCCCCTCGGCGAGGAGGCGCCCCTGCTGCCACTGCTACTGTACAGCAACCAGGCAGGGGAAAAAAACTTGGCCGAAAGTAAATCCCAAGGCTCAATATGAAAAGTCAGTCCTCTTTGCAGTCCTTTCTGTTGTGAAAGTATACATTTGTGATTATTTGGGGACATTTTTTTTTTCTTATCCTAGAAGTTCCATTTTTAATTGAAAACAATTGCACCGAGTTCCTCTAATATACATGAGATCCAATTCGGCCCTTTATGGATATGGATATCCCTTTATGGGTAGTCTAACACTGCAGAATCTCTTTAATGAATACAGATATTGTCAATCCTATATACCACACAAATATTTGTAAATTGAGACTAGGTGATTGTATTGGATTTATAATTTTTATTCTACTTAGATTCTGATTTATAACCTTGAGCTATAGTTGACTATTTTGTGACTCCTGATTATTTACAATGCCCTCAGCCAACTGCCTAGTGCTACCCTAACCTTAATAATGCGTTATTAATGCCTTACTCTTAAATACATTGTTTATACTAACTATTGTATTTTATTCCCCACATCGTGATAGCATCGGATTCATCCTATTTTAACATAACTGCAAAGCTGTCAGTATGAAATCTTCCCCTCCTTCCCATGCGAAATATGTACACGTCAATAACAAAGCATCGGATTTACCATGGATAAATAAAGGACTTTTTTATTCGAGACCTTAGCAAAGCAGAGATAGATAATGAACATGTGCTGAGTTTACATGATCACTGAGCACTGAAACAGAAAGCGATCCAAGTAGAACACTAGAGACACTTTGCATACAGAACAGAGACTCTGATAGTTGGTAGGCTTGCATTTTTACAGGTGCAGAAAGCCCGTGAGCGCACAGATCAGCGTTATTTGAGGTCATGCATATTTAACATCACACTGCCTATAGTAGCCAACATCACAGAAGCCTGGCTTTTTTCCAGATCCAAAACAATCTAGCAATCAATGTTTGCATATTCTTCAAATGGCTGCTTGCCTAAATGAACTTCCTAAGAGAGAAGGGGGAAGGGAATGGACTAATCACAACAATAATCTGAACAGTCTCATTACATGACTCCCTGTGAGCTTTGGCTTGAATTAACTAATGTAGTTCCTGGCATTAAACACATATGCAGGTGCTAGATGGGTCACACATGTGTGCAACCATTGGAGTGGATTTCATAAGTCCCTGTACATCCTCTGTGAGCCTACACTTTAATTAAAAAGAGAGAACCCACAAAACAGGGCGACAACTTTATTCATTTAAAACTGTCGCAGTTCAGATTTTCCAGACTTCAGCCTCCATTCATCAGGATTCATTTAACAGCCAGGTTGATGAGGAGTGTTAGCACTGCAGGACCTGCTTTGATGTTGCATCCTCAGAGCCCACCATCTCCTGCGGCAGGGCTGCTAACAGGGCCAGTGGGCCACACCTGCCAGCAAAGCGTTTGAAAATCCCCAAATTCCAGTCTTTCTTTTAGTCTTGAGCTTTAATACAACATACAATAAAAGGGAACAGGGCTTTAAAGTGAAACAGGTGTGTATTGAAAGAAGAGGATAGCACCCAGCTGCCTAGTACCCGTGCTGTGTCACCCAGATTGTCTGACGGTCTTTTTTCCCAAGTCACCATCCTCCACATGGCCAAGACAACTGCTAAGTTCATCTTCTCTGCCCTTTTGCTCTAAGTCAGTCACACTACCTTCTGAATCCCTGACCCAAACGAATTCATTCACATCTCCAGGTCCCTCAGCTGTCCTGCCTCTCTCTCCCAGTCTGCCCCTGTGTGTGGGTCCTCTGCCTGCTTGCTGACCTCTCAGGCAGGGATCTTGCTGCTTCATTGCTTGTGTAGTCCAGCAAAATGGGCTTCTGGACTTTACATGGGGGCAACTGGTGGCAGAATATTTGAACAGAGGCTTCTTTTGGTATCTGTATGAATGTCAGATTCCAGCCCTGCCCCAGTGCAACTGGAAATATTAAAAAAATACCATAAAATAATATGCCCCCCAACACAATTTTACTATCTGATAGTCAGCCAATGGTATACTGATATGGTATACAACCAGTCATAAGAGATTTGAAAAAACAAGTGTGAGAAAATGTGTTTCTGTGTGCCATTTGACTTACAGAGAAAGTGAAGAGTCTTGCTTGCTAAATCTGTCTCAGACTTTGACATTGGGGAGTGGGTGGTGGAGGATGAGCTATAGGTATTGTTGAAGTCATTTGCTCTAACAAAAAAAAGCCATATTATTTCAGGCTGCGAAGTGACGTTTGGACTGCGCAAGTGGCAGTTACCCGTGTCATCCCTTCCTGATGGAAAAGACAAACACACAAAGCAAAACACCTCTTGAGCTTGTAACTATTTAAATAATTGACAATCCATTCACATACATAAAGACTGGCTTCCTCTTCACAAGTCTTCTCTCCTGCAGCTCATGTTTTCCTCTCCAGCCTCTCTGCAGCTGGTCACACCAAGGAAAGGCTTAATTCCATTGAAAAAAAAAAAAAAAAAAGAGAGACAGAGAGAAAAGGGTAGTGTTTATCCAAGATATAACTGTGATCACTCATAGCTTCTCATTCTTCTTGTACAAATAAGTCCTTTGAGCTGTGTTTGGTGCAAACATGAATGTGGATGAGCTGCATTCGTCATCACCAGCTGACAGCAGGATTGCGAACACTCAGCCCCCAAACCTGAATCTTCACTTCTACCCCAGACCTTAATTCATGAGAGAGGATGGAGAGACAGACCCAGCTGAGCTCTTTGTCTTATTTCCTCTGGGTGTGGGCGGGAAGAGTATATGCTCAAGACAGCATGAGAAATCTTGTGCTGCTACAGCCACTTGAGTTCGAATTTTGTGTTTAGATATAGGGCTGTGCTCAGCAGAGCCAGGAGTCTCTACCTTCCATGGGTTTACTTAAATTAGAATTGTTGTGGGCTGGTGAGCTAAAGAAAGTAATTGCAGCAGCTGCACTAGCAATGGCTTGTCTCCACTACTGGGGAAGGGGAAACATCACTGCCAGCTACAGCACAGGTATTTTATTATGACAAGGGAATATTGATGGACTTCGCTCTGAATGTGCATAATGAAATATCAGGGAGAAGTGACATATCCATTTTAAAAATAATATCGTAGCACTCCCATTTTAGCTTGTGCATTTTCCTTGTGAGTTTGCCATGCTTTTTGCCCACACGTGACACCAAGAGACCTTTTCCACATCAGTGTTTGAGACACAGAGCAAAATGCAGATTTGGCACAAGGGCCAAAAAATAGGGTTTGGCAGCCCAAGAGACTTTCGGTGACATTAAATTCAGTCCAGCACCTCACTTACATAGTAAGTGGTCAAGGCAGGAAGGTGTGTTTCCAGACCAGATCTGGACTCCTGCAGACTCTGTGATGGGGAGGGAGAAGGCTCATGGTTGTGCAGGGGAAAGATGTGGCAATGGGGAAGAGAGAAAAGTGCTGATTATGGGGTGGGGGGAGTCTCTTGGGGTGGAAAAGAGTTGAGAAAGGAATATGAATCGTGAAGGAGAGAAAGGCTAGGGGCAGAGGGGCTGTGGCCTGGGGGGATATTTAGGAGGCTGGGGAGGGATGGGAGAGGGGTTCATTGCCCCACCTGCTACCCAAACTCTGCAAAACCCTGAGGCTCCAGCTCTCTCCTTGGTCAGCAGTGGGTGTGAAGGGAATGTGGTCTACCTTCATCTCCTCTAGAGGAGCATCTGCCCTTTGCTGCAGGCAGCCATCTGTGACTTCCCTCTTCGTTTTATAAAGCAGGAGATCTCCTCCACACCACAATGTCATTTCTGTTGATTTCTATTAACACTAGAAGGTAACGACTTCTACTCTTAGCTGTTCCCACTGACTTTTAATGCTGCTCTGGTGTTGCCTCCCTTTCCAAGCAGCAGCACTTTGCCTGGGGGCTCCCACTTTCCTACCTCTGTCACTTGCCTTTGAAATCACAGTGGAAACAAAAAGGAACTGCTTTTGTAGGTGGGTCCTCCTTAGAACTTGTGGTGTTTGTGTTAAGGGTGTGTGTACCTAAAACAAAACACTGCCAAAGCCAACGAACAATCCCTCCCAGATACTCAAGAGAGAAGAAAAATTCCTCAAACAAGAACACTAGTATGGAAAGGAACTTTATTCTTGTTGCCAGACAAGGTATTCTTGTTGCCTTACTTGCTGGTTTTTTCCTACCAGTGGCCCCTGCTCCAAACTGAGTTGTAAAATCGTATTTTAATGTATGAGGGAAAATTGTTATGGTGTTGGATAGTTGTATTTGGGGGCAATGACATCTCTGCGAATGTGAGAGATAGTCAGTATGTCTGAGCAAAGGGAAAAATAACCCACCCTAGTTTGTCTTTCTGTGTTTCACGATGTTGATACTGGCTGTCTTCTGGTTTTTGCAAAAGCTGAAGGGCAATTAATTAGTGTATTTGAGGCTCTGTAAGAGGAGCGTCTGGCGTTTACCACTGACACTTTAATCTAATGAGAAGTGCCTGGCACTTTCTGCGTAATTTCAAAATATTTTGTTTGGAAGAATTTCAAGCCGTATAAAATAAGTCAATCATGTTATGTCAACAATTCTGGACAAAAGCAACACCCACATCTTAGGTGCCATGTTTCTTCTGAGTTTCTTGTACTTGGCTTGCAGCAGAGCTACCAAAAAAAGGTGTCCCTTCTTTCGCTGCTTGTTCTGCAGGAAGAAGAAAAGATGAGGGGAAAGAAATAACAAGAGAAAGATTGTTGAGGCTCCATGGGCCTCTCATGTAACGGGTTTGCCTCTGTGAGTTCATAAAGTAGTAAAGCCACAATTGCTCTGAACTCTTCCTCTCCCCTGGCCTAGCGATGTGACAGTCTTTCATAATAGAGCCCAAGGCATTCATTTTGATACACGGATTTGATAAAAAGAATAAGTAACTGCAGCACACTGAACAGGAGCTTACAACCACTAACTGAGAACTGTTTCAGTCTATAGTTGTCATTAACGCATTTGGAAAAAATAACACAGATAAAATGCTTGCACATTCTGATTTCCATGAAACAAAAGATGTGGTGTGCAGAAAATGAATCAGTCAGTTACACCATCCATTGGCGAGTGCAAAAGGAGTAATCCCCAAGTGGAAGATGACTACACAGAACTATTCCCAGACTGCAATAGCAATTTCATCACCTGCTGGGGATGAAAGCACATCTTCCATAGGAGCTGCTATACTGCTGAGTCAGTGGTATTTATGCCCAGCCCCACAGAATAAATCTTTCTGTAGGGGCCTTTTGCTTACAGTTGGTGACCTGAATGTAATCAGTTACCTGACATTTGCATATGCAAAGGTGATTTTTCACTTTATCAATTTAACATACAAATATTTGTATTTATATTACCTAGATATAAGCAAAAATATTTTTCAGCCTGCTGAGGATGTGGCAGGTGATGCTCATTTGCATACTGTAGATATTTGTGCTATCCAGTAGAACTTCAAAAGAAATAGTATTTTTCATTTCTTATGAAGTCTAAGACTTTGATTTATCACGTGGAGAAACGTAGTACTTGTAACTAGATTGGAATGCTTCTGTTGTGTTTGTGGAGCTACATACAAGAGCTTGTATAGAGCAGAGCTGTATATACAGAGTTGCTCCATGTGTCTTGTGGGTGACACTTGCACCATGCCCATTTGGCCTTCACGCCTTCTTCCTACTGAGGCAAGTGGTCAGTGTTAATCCTGAGTGATGGCAGAGCCATCTTGTTTCTGGGTCTTGCCACTGTGACGATTTACTAATTTAACCTGCCATGATTTAATATTCAATTTTTTCTATATATTTATATCTCTGCTTGGGATATACTTGGAATATAAAAGACCTATGCTTTAAAAAAGCCCTTAAAGAACACAATTTAAAATTATAAATGGAGTAAGTATTTGAAGTATATTTGTCCTTTTCCCAATTTTATATAGCATAACTCTTAAAATTTAAAGATGCTGTTGTATTTAAAACTAATGCCATAAGTCCTGAATTGCTTTTACTGGGGTTTCCACATTAATACCTGTTTCACCAATGTATGTGTGGTGTTCTATGCATTGTATTTAAAAATAAGAGCAACCTAATAGATTTTGCATTTAAACAGAAAAGAGAATGGCTGCAAAAGTGTACAGACAGATTATTCTTGAAATGTATTACTCTCCTGAGCTGTTAACTGATGTTTCTCTTTAAATGGGCTTTCTCCTTGTAGATGCTTCCTTCCCATTTCCATCCCCTGATGATGCCTTGAGGCATCCATACATATTGAACAACTTCTACAGAAAGCTTCTTTAGTAACAGACAGCTGCAAATTTTGACCTTTTCTGGAGCTGTGCTGTGCAAACGCTGCCGGGGCAGCTTTGCCTTCTGCCCAGCTGCCAGATGTTGCTGAAGCTTCTGGATGGCTCCCATCCAGCCCTTGGGAAGATTTTCATGAACGCATCTCTGAACCTGCACTTTCTCTACTTGTTTTACTGGCAATCACCTTGACATCATCCAGCAAGTTTCTTTGGCAATTGTGTATTCTCCCGACATCTAGAAATCTGTCATTCTTTTGTTTTGTCTCTTCTCAGCTTTTTAATTTATCCTCTGACTGCTATTAAATGTGCCCTCTCTATCTCTCCTCTAAGCCTTGGAGAATTTAATTTCTCGGTCGTATTCTCTCTCTTCTTTTTGCATATTTTTTTTCTTCTGCATCTTATGCATGGGTAAATTTGTTCATATATCTGCCAGGTGAATGCAAATGAATTCCAAACCTTCCTCTCAAGTTCAGATCCATCTTCTCTGTCCAAACTAAACTGTCTGCTGGTCTCTCTGACAAGGGCGACAGTGTGGCTTAAGCCTTGCTCAGTCTCTTCCTGCTGGAGCTGCTCATCTCTGTTCTTAATTACTGTGAGCTCTGCAGCCTTGAAGCCACTGCCTCTTTCAATGGGTGTGCAGTTTTGTCCTGGAGAAATGCTGCTGCTCGTCTTGGTTTAATTAAAGTAGTTTCTTCTTAAAGGTTGTTCTTCAAGCACAGCACTTAAGAGATCAATTCCACTTCTTTTTTGCTTCTGCTACAGATAAGGAGGGGGAAGAGTAATTAGCACAAGTGTCTGCAGCAGCAGAGGCTCCTCACTGTCTATCACTGAGGTGGTGTGTATTCAACTGGCACCTAGCAGGTGGATGTCATTTTGGTGTTTTGGGGTTCTTTTTAAAGGTTTCCTTAGTGCAAGGAAGATAGTCACTTCCTTCATTTTACATAGATCAATCCTCTATTACCTTAAGTCTTGTAGAAAATTAACGTAAGACAAGTCTGTGTGATACCTTATGGAAAGGGAAGGAGATACCTTAAACAACAACTGCTGCCACTCACTGTCTCATGGATTGCACTCATTCACACCCAGGTACTCGCAAGCCATCCCAGATCAGTCATGAGCAACACTAAGAGCTAGGACTCCAGCTTCCAAGTCCTCAACACTTCTTAGGAGAGAAAAATTTGTTCCTGAACAGACTTGGTGTGCCTCTTTGGACTCAACAGTTACCATAGGGTGAGCTTTCACCTCTGAACCTTGCTTATCTTTTCTTCTGTCAATCTTAGGCACACTTGCTGTCTATTGCCTATTCTTCCTTGTTTTGGTTATCTTTCTGGCTGCAACTTGACTTCTGGTTGTGTGACAGGGTGGGAATGGCACATATGGTATAGCCTTGTTGCCATCATCTTGTTTACATCTAGATGAGAAGACCTGCATCCTGGTGGCAACACATCCCTCTGTGTTAACAGGACTGACTGCTGTCCCCCATGTACTGCATCGTTTAGTGCTAGATGCTATTGTTTTAACCCTTGATCTCTTCATTTTCTTCTGGTATCCTCACAACCAGGCATCTCCGTTCATATTGCATTCAGACAAGTCTCAGTATTTCTGTTACAAATAATTCTGTACCTACGGTCTGAATGGTGAAGTAGAATTTACTTTTGCAGTTATTATGGATTATTACAGTCGTTTGGCTTTTTGCAGCTATATTAATATTTTGCACCACAGGCTTTCAGTTCTGTTTCAGTTTTTACCTGCCTGGCTCGTACTTCCCCTGTTGCAGGGACCTATAAAAAAAAATTAAAGATGGCAACATGAATATGGAGCAAGTCACCATGGCCAAGAAACTTAAAATGCTGGAAGTTATTTCTTGAGCATAAATAATTCTAGCATCTGTTTCATAATATTCCAATGCAACTACTTCTTTTTTTCCTGAAGTACAAAAGCAGAGACACACCTGTGTTTTTATACAGATAACTGATTTGGAGAATGAAGTGATGAGTATCCCTTGGTCAGCTGGGATTGTCTGTATGAAGCAGTGACTCAGTACAGAACGGCAGCCTCAGAGGTGAGCAGATGGAGGATTCTCTGAGAGAAGCCTTTTTGACTCTTTCAAAGCTGATATTGTTTCAAATAGGTAAATGCCATCAAAAAGATATGTGTATTCCATAGGTATTCATGTGTGGAGGAAGAGGGAACTGTTTGTTATCCAGTGTCCTGTATAACATTACTTCCCCATTCCCTCCAATGAAATGTCTGCTTCTGGCCTTACTTCCCACAATAATCAAATAATTTCAACACTGTTTTTGGTAGAAAAGATGGATACTGAGTCTTGCTCCAGCCCAGCTTTCTTAAGCTGTCCTTTTACAAGTTGACAATTCAGTTTTTCCCTCGACACCAACACTTTTATCATTGTTCTGCAGATATGAAGAGCGGTGGTTAAAAGACTATTTAAAGCCCTCATTCCTGTGTGTCTTAGTTCTAAACCTTTCAAGGTCTATATGAATTTTGTTCATGAGTTTTAGGACTCTATTTTTTTCTCCTTATTTTGTACTAAAATGCAAACCTGAAGTTCCAGGTCTTAACACAAGCCCAAAAAATGAGCAAAACATTGAAAGCATGAGCAGTCAAGCTCTTTCATCACAAGTACTTTCCACCTTTGCTTCGTGCCATCAATTTAAGGCATTCTCTGCTCCTGTCTACTAGATTGGATTTTGGATTACAAATGAAAAAAATATCTTACAATTACCTTTGCTGGTTTTGGAGTCCTTGTATGTAAGAATTGGACTCTAATCCAAACAGCAATAAAACGTCTTTATTTTAGACTACAATACTTTAAACCAAAAGTCATTAATCCAGGTAAGCTTTCCATGTTTACCTCTCTCCTCAGAACTCACAATTTCTACTTGGTTTATCTGCTTGAGGTAAAAAAAAAAAAATATAAATATATATACATATAAAAGGGAGAGAAAAAATGCTACGATGTGTTCTGCTGCTGCAGTTCAGTTATTGTTTGTTTATTTTCTTCTACAGCATTTGAGATTATAAATTTCTTGCAATTACTCTGTCCTAAACACTTTTCCTGCTCCTGCTACAAAAAGGAATTGGCAACAGCTTTCAGTTCCCTTACTTCGTCTATTCATTTTCTTACCTCACATTGGGAAAACGTAGTTTTTGGGCACTGTTGTGGGTTAATGAAAGCATTCTGTAAACTTCTGTCTATCAGCTTTCAGACTGAAACATTTTCAAATGACCTGTGGATTAAAGGCAAGTGAGGGTTAAAATCTGAGTTTGTCTGTGTTTATTTCTAATTGATGGCCACACAGCAACTGTGATAGGACCATTCTTTGTCATGGGATCAAATGGTGGCTTTTCATCTGGTGGTGGCTGTTGTTGTTGGATATTTCTGTTTTGATGTCAAAATTATATGACTTGAGAACACTATCCATTCAGTCAAAATAGTTAACATAGGGTTACAATGGGGGATTACAAATTCCAACAAGATATGTTTAATCGTAAGGGAGAAGTGCTTGCACTGAAAGTTTCCTTTCTCCATGGAGATTATATTGCTATGTAGATTTTCAGATTTTCTAATTTTTAGATCAGTAGAATATTGTGGCTTGCAGTGAAAACTCAGACTGGAATTGATTTTTAGGATTTAACTTTTCATTTGTAATTACTCAAACAGAGGATTTATTCCTTAAGAAGTTCATTAATGAGTGCCTTAGTGCCCTAAAGAGATGACTGATTTTAATAGAAATGCAGAAGAAAACTGAAATACTTAGGTGCAGAATCCTTTCTTAGTGAAATAAGTAGCTAGAGCCTTTCTGACAATTGACACTTAGATGTGAGTCAACAAAAATTATTTTCCCAACTGATTTCAAATGTTAGATGTGTAAGAAAACCTCAAAGATACACAGCAGCTCTTGAAAATATGGTCTCTTGCATTTATATGCAATGCAACATCTAGCATCTGACTTTTATCTTGGGATAAGATAAGGAGTATATTCTTTATACAAGAGGGTGTGTGTATATATTTCTCCTCTCTCTTCAGTCATAGAAGGATATGCAGTAACTCACTACATGGATGTACACTCAACATGTACACTTTAAACACCACATAACTCTTTATGAATGGGCAGAGACAATAACAGGAGAGAAGATGTAAGAATAAAAATGCATGCTATGAAAAAAGAGAGAGAAGGGAAGAAGCCGTCGAAGGAGGCTACATCTGACGTGGGACTGAGAAGTGGTTTGCTTGCAGGTATGTCCTACCTACACGTCAACTCCACACTGATGTAAGGTCTGCGATGCACCAGTCACTTCTGGCTGGGGTTTCTACATACTGTACTCCAACAGGTCCCAAATGATGAGGAATGGGGTACCCAAAACACAGCATGAGTCCTTGCAGGCAAGAGAAATAGCTGAAAATAACGTACCAGGCAAAAGTTGTAGCTACATGTACACCCCTGTGAGCAGGAGGGCTCTGGTGTGTGTGCTCTTGGAATGGTGGCTGTGGCTGGGACATCACGTCTGTTACCTGAACTGTTCAAAGTAATTCTTGCCAAATGGTTGTGCTCTTCTTTTAATTGATGGTGCTTGTGGTTTGCTGAAAATCTCGATGACTGATGCATAAAAATGAGGTGTTACTGGAGCTGTCTGCTTGACTTTATTAAATAAAGATTAATTTATCCTATGTGTATAGAGTACATTGCAGGGTTATGTACAGCTTTGGTCCTGAGCTACAGTTTTTAACAGTCTCCTTAGGTAACAATTTGTCATAGCCATTAGTGTCACTTTTCTACAGTGCATATTCAGGATAATTGATCAACTGTCTTTTGCTGGTGCTCTCACAGGACCTCTTAAGTTGAGGGTTGAACTGCTATCTGCAATCTTATATTACAAGCATAACAAAGCCTATAAGAACACTGGAAACCTTTTGTACACTCCTCATGTTTGTCTTTTATCTTCATTTCCAGTACACATGCTTCACTTTTGAGGTTTATTTAAATTCACTCCACACTAGCAACTACATCTTTCAGAAAGTAAAAATATGCTGTTCAATTTCAGATTTTGAGAAAAACTGGGTAGGGGAAAAGAAGTTCTTCTCTATGAGAAGAATTCAGCTTGATAAAATAATAATAATAATTTTTAAAACATCTCTGAAAGATTTTTAGCTTCCTCAGATGTGTGCTGTGTTGTGTGATGAAGCAAAGTTCAGCCAGGGCTAGTTTATGTACAGCTGCACCAAGACCTGGCTGTGATCTCTGATTTTCAAAGAATTGGCTCTGGCAAATTTGAGTAATTACAGGAAGGCTAAGAAGTCTTGAGAGACTGTCAGGAATGTCTGTAATGTGGAAAGACTGATTTGTGAAAAAAAAAAAAAAAGGCTTTATAAAAGTAGATAAAATAACACTATCTGTCCATAGCTGTGAATTTTCCTAAGTGTCTGAAACGCTTGACTCTCAATGTGGGGAGATATTCTGAAATCAATGGCATTAAACTAATTAATAAAAAATGTAGCCTGCTGGTGAATTTGTAATTCTTACCTATTAAATTAGAATGATGTCCTAAAACATGGTGAAGAAGCCACATTACCTAGGGTGTTCAAAGCAGCATAAGAAAAAAGTCAAAAATAAAAAATGGAAGAAAACACAGGATAAGAAAATCTCTTTGATTAGTCCACTCTGTCAATACCCTACCAGGTGCTTGTTGTCTCTGATTTCCAAGAGTGGTGTTTGGCAATAATAACATATTTGTTATTTGGGAATCAGTTCTTCCTATGCTAGCTAATGCAGTATAAAAAAAATCAGAGGCTTTGGCAAATTCTTCGCTATTCTGCTAACAAAAGCACCTTTTGTAATTTACAGTTAAATTGATCTGAGATATTTAGATTTGCTTTATTGGAAGTGATATTTCTCGGGGTTCAGCTGAGCCAGTCTCAAGACCCTCCGACAATTTCCACAATGGAGATGGGTACTCCCTGTTTAACTTTATCCCTGGGGCTGGCTGACTGAAAATGTCGTAGTTACTCATTTTCTGATTTAGATTTGAGTTAGGGTTATTGCATTCGCATCAAATGGAAATTATAGCTGCTAATCACATTATCTTCAGTGTTGTTTATCCAAAGATTATGGCTGTCTAAATATGTATGACAATATTAGATTTCGAAGAAGATATCTCTAACAGTTGTGGTATGTATTAGTAAATGATAAACGGCTCAGATTTTTACTCACTTGTTGTGGAAGCTTCTTCTGGCACAATTGCAAAACCTCATTAGAAATCAGCACTTAGCTGTGATTTTTAGATTATGTGCATGATGTTCACCATATTTCATATCCCAATACAATATTTGCCTTCCTATTTTAGTAAGACCATATCACCATTGTCTGAGTTTTACCAGTCTGGAAACCCCCTGCAGTTTATTGAGGTTAAATGTCACCAAAGAAAAGAAAAAAACCTTAGACCCTAGTGAACATCTTTTCAATGTATAGAGCTGCTTTTGGAGCTACACACCTGAGTCCCTTCATTCTGGACTCTTTGGACCATTTCTCTTTAGACATGAGCCAATGGGTCCTCTAATGGGACTAAAAACCTAACTGTCCTGCTCATGCAGGAAAGATTCTTTTGGGGTAAAGTATTTTTTGGTGCAAGCAAACAAAATTGCTCTTCAGTACATAAAGCACCTCCTTTGCCTTCTCAACCGTACAGTCAGTTGTTCAAACGAGAGTGTGGAATTTATGATCTTAATCAACACGTACTTCAGTTTCTTGGAAACTGCTTTGAGATGAAAGAGCTCACTACCTCTGTTTACAGTCTGTTACCAACATGGTATCATTCTATCATAGTCTTTTCAAAGGCCACATAAGGAAGATTTGGGAGGGGAAGGCCAAAAAAAAAAAAAGGCAAAATAAACAAAAAGCTGTAGATGATGACCCCATTTGAGTCAGCATAGCTTAACTTCCTATGATCTCTGTCACTGTCAAGAAAGTGCAACTCTTTTACCTCCCTTTCACCGGTTGTAGACTCAGTCTTTCACTCAATATATGTTATTTTGGAGGACTTGCATAAAATCCAGCTTGCCAAAATGGCAAAGGGACCAATGAAAGGTGAGCAGTGAGTCAACATGTTCCAAAGCGACTCGCCTGCTGCACAACTCAGCAAAAAAGCAGCACTGACAGCACTCAGCTTCCCATATTGTGGGGATGTCAGAAAAGATAATGAGCAAACCAGCTGGTCAGAAATTGCTGTTGCTCATCTGAGAGATGGGAGAATTGTTTGCTTGTTTGCTATTCAATCTATGAATGGATAGATTACTTTTTTTCTTTTTTGTGACAGTGCTCTTCACCTTTAGGGACTCGGCTTGGATGTTGAGAAAGATGTTGGCTTTATTTAAGATTACTGGGAGTTTAGAAATCAAAGAAGACCTTTAAATTTAGGGAATGGTATCACCGAAGTAACATTTTTTAGTGAGGTGTTGTTATTTTCAAAAATTTCTAATGTATTTCCAGTATTTAGTAATTACCAGAGAATTTTTAAGTAGGGAAGGTAAGTACTACCAAGTATGTTGCTTTTTTGCAAATATTGCTGGGGAGAAAATATCCCCCTTATTCCCTGAGCCACTCTGAGGCACAGCAGAAAGCTAGTGTAACATGTAAAATCTGTTGAGGCTGTGCAGCACTCAAAATTCAAACTGATGTTGTGCTCTCTTTGATAATACACCCATGATTGTCTGCATTGTCAGCACTGGTGTTTGGGATTCCTAAAGCTGTTCCCATACTTTTGTTTAATCTTTCATAGTCACATACTGGGCATCTGTGGGCAATTTACCCTTAATAAATAATGGTCAGTAGGCAGAGGGTTTTCTGTAAAGAAACTAAAGTGTAATGTTATATACTTGTAACTGAAATAACAAGCGAAGTCAATTGCTAATAGGGACCAAAACAAAACGGACTGGGAGCTTATCAAGAGAGATTACACACGGGACATGGTGGCCAGTTTGTGACCAGTTACCTAGCAAAGGGCTTTGTGTTTTGTGACCTGCATAAGCTGTCTCTGGGTGCCAGACTCTTCATTTTTTTCTCTGTGGACCAAGTGCCCAGACTGTGAAAGATGTTGCATAAACTGTCTGCTGTAAGTGGGGATGGTAGATGATTTCAAGTTCAGATAGGGTAAAAGATGAAATGTTGTAAACACAGCAGCCAGTAAAGCAGAGGTTTCAACGCTGAGAAATGTTGACCCCTGTCCTGGGGAGCCAGAGCAAGGTGTTTTCTGCCTCCATTTAGAAATGTAGCTTCAAAAGGCTGACAAACGTGTACTGGGCTCCTTTCCTGAAGGAGAAAAGAGTCCGTCTAGATGCTGTGATCTCTCGCCAGCACTCGCCCTGCCTGGACTTGAAGAGAAAAGTGCTACTAAAAACAAGAAACTCCTGATAACCTAATGGCAAACATAGTGTAGTCACATAGTATTGGCCCGAGGGACCTTCCCTTGCAGGTTGTGGCGGGTGCACTCTACCCCCCAGCCAAACCAGCAGCAGTTTGGTACAGGCTCCAGAGGAGGTAAAGGCCTGAGCTGCAGCCAGGCCAAGAACTCCTTTTAGGAAACCCACAAGGAAGCAGAACGGCACACTGAACATCGATAATCTGTGGGTGCAGGGAGCCTCGTGCATACATTTCATACTGTGTGTGATTTGATTACGAGTCAACCACTTTATTCTATAAATACGACAATCTGGGTGAGCCTATTTTGAGCTCTCTCTGCTAAACAAGCGTGGCTGTGGGACAATGGTTTTTATTACTCACAGGTCACTGGATGAGCCCAATTTAAGTTTCATATCAATAATTTAGCTTAAGGGAATTCATGCTAAATAGAATTAATCACCTAGAATTAGAAGATTTTGTGATTTTTTTTTAATATACTGCCTGCTTCATGTTACTTAGTAAGCTGTGTGTTGTAAAGTTCTGCTCTTATTTACCACAAGTGGCTGCAGACTACGCTGAACATCTGTGAGACGAGGTTTGGTTTGCACTTCGCGGGAAAGAACGGAATTGACTGGGGAGAAAATGACGACTTCAGGGCTAACACAAAGACATTATGGACATCTGCAAGACAGGGCCTGTTCTGCACTTTGCTTAGAAGAAAAGGATTTATTCAGACAAAACTGCACCCTCAAGTCTATGGACTATAAACAATATCTACAGTTAAAACTAAGGCCCACGCGAGATCAGTGAAAAGGATCCAATAAGAAGCAAGAAGACCCCAGACTCAGATACTGATGTTGGACTGAATCATGGTTCGGTCTGTGAAGACATAAAAATCTAGGGATTTCTGTGTTTGGCTGGGACCTCTGCACAGGCACCCAGCTTGAGCCAGCCCTCCTGATATACTATTCCATTAAATTATTTATTTCTATGAACTCCGATGCCTGAGAGTTTGCTTTGTGACTCCTGGGATCCAGACTTGAGAGCGACCAGACACCATGCCCCTGGAGGGAAGGTAAGCAGGATTTGGCTTGGCATTTTTCCTCCACGCAGTGAATAATAGAGTGAACCTTGCCACCGAACTCTCTTAAGTCTCACTTTCCTTTGAGTGATCTAAACATTATCCTGTGGCAAGCAGGACCCTAAATCATTCGCCTGCAACAGGACACGAGTAGCAGTGCCACAGACAAAAACTCAGCGACTTGTCTTTACGGCACGCTTCTTTTTCCAGCCAAGGCAAATGTTGGTTTAGTGCTCTTAGTCTCTAATCTGCCTTCTCAGAAACATGTCATTGTGTCCTTTTCTTCTCTCAATGATTTGCCTGCAAACAGAACAAGCCTTGGCACTGGCCCAGTCTCAGGGTACAAGACTTTTCTAGCACAGGAGCTATTCTGCACAGACTCCTTCTCACGGGTTTTTGACAGGGAGAGGTGGTTTTGGGGGCTTTTTGCGGTTTACCATAGCGGACTTCGTAATTATCAACTGTGTGAGCTTATATAAACCCTGCCATTGTACCACTTGGATTAAATACAAATGCAAACCACCTGCTGTTGTGCAGCCTGAAGTGTGAAGATCACTCTGGCTTCTGTCATCCAGTGTTCAAAGCCAGAAGGGTGTCGCTGTGACTTCTGAAGGACTCACAGCCAGACGTGGTGACAGTGGCACCCTCTGAGTCATTCCCCTATTTGAAAGAAGCTGTGCTGCATCTTATTTTGGAAAGATGTGGACTTGTTTGTCCTCGGAGAGTGTGATTCAGGCCTGTCAGATAGAAAAGTTCTTCTCCATGTGTAAATTTATCTAATAGAGTCTCCTCTGGTTATCATCTCTATTTCATTAGATCGTAATTTTTAGAGGCTGTAGTCTATCAGCTGAATGTCTGCTAAACCTGGTTGAAATACAGGCTCTCACTATTGCTTGCTGATAAAAGCCAGAAGCAGTTTCATCTGGAGCAGTTCTGTATTACCAGCTCTCACACAAGGGAATCTCTACTCAGCTGAAGAGTCCTGAAGAGCTTCCTTTTCTGCATGGTCACAGGTGGGCTAAAGTCCACATTTTAGGGTTGGCTACCCAGTGGGCAACAGCCGTAGTACAAAGATCACGAGTCTAGATGATGACATGCACAGGCAGCTTATCTCTCAAACAGTGCATGTCAAAGCAGTGTTATTTGGTGAGAAAAGTCATGTTTTTTCTTTTATCTATTAGTCTCCCAGGAAAGCTTTCTGATAACAGAGCTAAATTCAGAAGAGTCCATGGCTGTGCTCATCTTAACATTCCCTTTTTACAGATGGCCATTAAAAAATAAGGAAGAAAGAAAAAATTTTAAAAATGCAAAAGAGATTTCACAAGCAACCACCCTTACTGGAGCCTGTGAATTAATCAGTAAAAGGATGATTTTGTTCCAGGCATTGATAAGTTGTCATTATAATTCTAAGAGCATTTCAACAGCCTTTTGCCAGTTATGTCTCTGAGAGTCTTGTGACTTGCTCATTGGAAAAACTGTACCACGTGTGCAGCTGTTCTGCTTTTACAAGATAACGAGGCATCAAAAGATGCCAGGCATCGTGCCAGATAACGAAGCCATTAGAGCAAGACGACCCCAGCGCTTCTGCCTAAACGCCTCTGCTTGTTCCAAAATCATCAAATGGTCACAGCAGTGAGCAGCTCTGCCTCCTGTGAGGGATTCCTCTGCCAAAAGCAAGAGCTTGAACTCTGCTGAGATGTGTGACCCCAGAGTTAGTGGGAGCCATTAACTAACTCTTGTGGTGAAAGAAGGACATTGAAGAATACTGGGTCAGGCTCAAGTGGTCTAATATGGGTGAAAAAAATAGGTATTCTTATTCTTAATGATATGACTACAAACAGAAGGTTATAAGAGAGTGTTTTCTACTATTTCAGTAGTATGTTAGAACTTGCTTATTCAAATTTTGCTAGTTTTGAGAATAAATGTAGATAAATCAGCCTGCTGCCAGCAGAACATTAACTGCTGGCTTCTGCAGTCAGCTCTCTTTATTCTGAAAATGGTTTTTTTCTTCCGTATTCTCTTCCCCTCCAATTCCAAGTAAATATTTGGTGAGTGAATTTATATGCCATAATTCAGTATTGGAAAGAATTAATTACATCTATTAACTCACAGTAGTTCATCTGTATATTTTCCTTTTTTTTTTTTTTGAATCTGCAAAGGGTATTCCAAATCCAGCTTACTTTGGGGCACTTTAAAGACCAAGTAAACCTAAACCTTTGTGACATGAGAGAAGGAGAACTAGGGATGCAAATACCAGCTTGCTTGCATGGGTGACAGAAGAATGAGAAACAAACCCTGTGGTTAATTCCCTTGAGACAATGATGGTGAAAACTCTCAAAGCAATGCCTCACTGATACAATAAAGCCAACAGGAGAGAAACAGGGCCCCCTTTCCAAAGCAAGAAACTGTAGCAGATCTTAAAGATCTCCTTGTCTTTACTTTCTTCCTGTTTTGCATTCCTTTGCTTTGGTCCTGCTCTGTGTTACACAGCTGCACAGAAGTACTGTACATCTATAAAAATGAATTTATTAAGTCAGTGGTTTCGTCTTACTTATCTCTGCAAAATGCGTGTACAGCTGTCCCTGTACACAGTGATATATTCATAGAGTACAAGAATAAAGTTACACTTGAGAGAAAAAATTGATTTCAAGTCCAGTAGCTGGTGCTGGCACCTGGCCCCCTGCCTGAGAGAGTTTGTTGTTGTGCTTGCAGGGCGTTAGTGTAGGTGATTTTACTGACACAGAGTTGAGCTACTCAGGTTACCTCAGTGTGAAAAATTTAAATTGGTGTAACTGAGAAACCTAATGCAGGAGATGATGGCTTTTGCATTTATTTTAAAGCTTTAATTTCAGGTTTATGAGCTCTTCACAGAGTTGAGTGGTTTTTTAAGATCAGTTTTCTGTATCCGTGGTTTTAAACTCTGCTTTAAATTCCTTTTCTGAGTGCAATGAATAGCATGGTATCTCCTTAGCCCAAGCAGACCAAACCTGCTGGGCCACTTAATGGGTGGGTAGACGTTACCTTGAGTGCAGATGATAGGATCCAGCATCCCGCTGCAGGCATCGTCGCTTCTATTTAAAGAGAGAATGTGCTGTGGCCTCAGCTGTCCCTTAACTTTTACAACATGTGGTTTATAAGACACGAAGGCTTCATGTGCATTCTTGGGTGGCAGGGAAGAAGAATGGCCTCACCCAGAGCTGCCGGCCACCCTTGGGATGCGCAGAACAAGGAGCCTTTTCTGCACCCCAGGAAGCCTTGCAGTCCTGGGCACTCGTGTCCCAGCTTCAGTGCCAGATGCGTCCATCTTCTTCCCGCCTCAGCCAGCCAAGGGTGTGCTGTCCCCTCCATACTGCTGGTGTGAGCGGCTACAAAGACCTTGCCCCATGCCAGTCCCTTCGCCCTGGCATTCCCTGAAGGAATAATAATAATAAAAAAAAGGTTGTGTGCCATGGCTGCTTGTTCGCAGAACATGCATTTGCCTGTCCCTCATAGCCCGTGAAGATTATCCAGGCAAACAATACAGATCAAAGAAATCAGAACTACGACTTGTGATGATCTCTCACCAATAACTCTTGTACCAGCCACAGTGGTATGCAAGCTAAAAGAGAATACTATAAACCTTTTCTGTTTCTGCCTCTGTAGAAAGTAACATTCACCACATTCAAAAGCCTGCTGGTTGCCCTCCTTTAGGAGCCAATGTGCTCCAGAGGGGACTGTAAGGAAAGCAAACAACCCAAACAGTTGCAGTAGGTCCGTTGTTTCAATGTGTATATCCCAGCTTCGAAATGTGAGGTAGCTGACAACTCAAGTTGATTGACGTATTTCTTGCATATACTAATGCTGGCTTATGTGTTAGCTTTTCCATTCACACAAATACTCAGGTTTTGGGCTGGCTGTGGGGTGGGCTCCTGGGAGGACTGTGCTCTCCTCGAGGTGCTTCAGAGGCATATCGCCGGCTCACGTGCCAGGGCAACGCATCTCGCAAGGGTTACCCGTGCTGGCTGGGAGGGGTTCAGCTGGAATACCAACAAGATCACAATAACTTGCTAACTTTCAGCTCTGTTGAAAATTCAAGGCAAACCCCTCCCCTCAAACATCCCAACAAATGGAGAAGATCAAACTGGTACTAAGGAGGGACTGGCAAAAAAGTGGGTAAACATTACAGACGTGGTGTTAATTTAAAGGGTAATAGTGCATCTGACCAGCCTCTTTGTAATAAAGAGATTGTCCTAAAATTTGAGTTTGTGTGTGTGTTTCAAAATACAGCTACATTCAAAGCGTAGAAGAATGTAAGCAATACACAAATTTCAAATAATAGCCAGAGCAGCAGAATGAGAGACCGCCACTGGCTGTTCACAGTGACTCTTCCCTGAAATACTGAGTCAAAAAAAAAAACCAACCCAAGCTTGTTTTCGTGCAGCTGCATGCATATCACAGAATCACAGAATGTTAGGGATTAGAAGGGACCTCAAAAGATCATCTAGTCAAATCCCCCTGCCAGAGCAGGAACACCCAGATGAGGTTACACAGGAAGGCATCCAGGCGGGCTTTGAATATCTCCAGAGAAGGAGACTCCACAACCCCCCTGGGCAGCCTGTTCCAGTGTTCCGTCACCCTCACTGAGAAGAAGTTTCTTCTCAAATTTAAGTGGAACCTCTTGTGTTCCAGCTTGAACCCATTACCCCTTGCCTTACTGTTGGTTGTCACCAAGAAGAGCCTGGCTCCATCCTCGTGACACCCACCCTTTATATATTTATAAACATTAATGAGGTCACCCCTCAGTCTCCTCTTCTCCAAGCTAAAGAGACGCAGCTCCCTCAGCCTTTCTTCATATATGAAAAAGAATGAAATGGCTACTGTGGTTTTTGTTGTTGAGCAAATCTTACAATAGTTTTATCTCGTTTAATTTGTCTTTCCTTGGAAGCAGGGGATACATAGCACTGACAAAGCAATGAACTTTGGATGAGGAGAGTAAATGATGCAGCAATAGCTGTAGCGGTTCCCAGGGCATGTCAGGATCCAATTCAGTATAAACTGATGCATGGGATGACCAAGTAGTTGCCCATGCACAGTGGCTTGTGGCTCATCTCTTGCATTGGGAGGTGCAGATGTGGGCTCCGAGTGGTAATCAGAGGCAGGACGAGGGAGCAGCTGGTGCTGGGATAGAGGAAGCTTAACTGCATTGCTCATGTGCATAAAGGAAGAGGTGATTTCTAGTAGTGAAATTCCTATGAAAATCATGTTCTTGTATTGCTGAGCAGTGTCTCGTAATATCGTGTGTGCACAGGGGAGCCAATGTACAAAGGAAGGATACATATTCGCTATCGCAGCTTGACTGTTCTTATAATATTACTTAAATGCCAGTACTTGCTGTGCTTTCTAAACGTTGATCCAGTTTATGAGGGCTTTAAAGAAAGTGTGTGGGTGGCTGATCAGCATGTTTTCTTTTTTTGTTGTTGTTTTATATGAAAGTGTTGTAATTTACCAAATAAAGAGGAATGATCCTTCATATTTCTACTTTGCTGTTTTGTTTTGTTGTTGTGTTGTTGTTTAAAAAACAACCAACCCCACAAGACAGATGCATCAGTTGAGGTGGATAAGCATATAGGCTGTCTAGTACATTGCTACTTACTGTGATTTACTTAAAACCATCCTACATTCATGCTAACAGAAAATTACTAAAATCTAAGTTTCTTCATTTACTTGCTCATAAAATAAACTAAGGGTTCGGACTAGTTTTTAGTAGACAGGATTCCATATTACAAAATGTTGTAAATACCAGGATGTTCCAAGTTCCCCAGAGTGGCTGACAATACAGGCTTTCATGCAGTCATGTACTTAGCTATATACTTCAGGTTAAGCCTATGAGTTATCCAGCTTCTTAATTAGCAAGTCCTTAAACATCTGAATGGTCACAGAAACTCAGGTAACCTTTTCCATTTTCCCCAACAATAGCCTCTAATTAGTTACGGTGCTGTTCAGAATTCTTTTCCCTCTCTGAACTTCAAGAGAAGACACCTACTTTCCCTGAGGAGCTCCTGATTTAAGGACAAAAGGTTAGAGTTGGAAGTACTGCTGCCATGGTGGGGATTCTCAGAGCCACATCCCATCACAGAGGTGGCCAATGTTCTTTAGTGAAGAAACATAAATTCTTCTTGTATTACTCTCAGCTCCACTGTTTCTAAACACTAATACAGTGTTCCAACTAAGGAAGCAAACTGCACCAACATGACCAGAAGGAGAAGTTCACTCAGCCTCATACCCACTGTATTTTGGGTAGGAACCATCTCTGTATTCTCCAAGAGCTCCAACTGAGCAACTTGATAAAACAGATAAGTTTGAAAAATGAACACCGAGAATCCAGACTGACAGAGAAAAATACCACAGCCTTTACTATGTCTTCCAGGCTGCTGGAAAAGGAAGAAAAGTGATGATAAACATTTTTGACATTTGATGCCAAATTAATTTAAAAGACCTTGTGACTTAGTGTCAGCTCAAATCTCTCTCCCTGGCACCAGTGCCAGATTTGCCAGTGGATCACCATCACCATGGCAGTGTAGCTTCTGAACTAACACTTCTGTTTCATTGCCTGCAGTGAAACATTCAGAGAAGAGACCAAGAGACCAGCTTTAATGGAACCCCAGTCCCTCCTCAAGAAGGAGAGCTCTGAACGAAATTGATGGTACACTTGTATAATTACATTTTCTATCCCATTTTTAAGTAATTAGTACTGTGGTTGCACCAGCTTCAGAAACTCCATGGCTGTAGCTCCTCAAATTTGGAGAGGTGTAGAATATAAGAAATCCATACCAGCAAGTACTGCATGATGGAATATGATAGAAGAGAGATGGGTAATGTCATGTTCTCTACCAATATAGACAACAGCACATAACAGAAGCTAAAAGTAGATGTAAAGAACTACTAATTTTCTCATAACTATGTCTTCTTTTCAATCGCAATGTGTATGACAATTTGTGAATGCTGCTAAGCACTGGTTGAAAATACAGGAGTCTAAATGATCAGTAAATTGTGACTTTTCAATTGCAGGTAGTTGACAGTAGCTGTTGCATTTCAAAGCATTTTTCCCTAAAACTTGTGTTAGGATGGTAAACGTTCTTTTTGGGATCTACCAGCAAACTCAACAGATCTACAGAGAATAGGATCTGAATTCACTCACAACAAAACAAAAGATCAAGAAGTGGATTTCAGCATCTCCTGTCTTGTTTTCCTTTCACTGTAAGAATCTTTGCTTAAAGAAGTATACACTGAAAGCTTATTGATTTTGAAAATTGCAAAGAACTCATCAGTCACCCAGTTGATAACCACGTTGGTTCTGGTTGGTCCCAACATCTTAACTATACTGGTTATCCAGGTCTGTGTGAAACCAGGAATGTTTTTGCAAAACCAGCAGCAAATTAATAAGAAGTGTGACTGTTTATTATCAAACATCCTCTTTTCAGCTATGACCAAGTAAGAAATGGTTTTGTGGAATGGAGGAGGATTTCTGTCACTCTGTCTAAATGTCTACGCATTTCCAGTGATTTGTTGCATGGTAGATCTGCAAACAGAGCTTCCCAGAGCCTGGAATTCTGATTTTGTTCTACCCATTAAGGCTGAATGCCTGTTTACATTATCTAATCTACTAAATTCTGTCTAACCAGGCATTAGATCTTGGTGTAAAGTCTACCCTTACATAAAGTTATATGGTCTTCTTAATGTTTGACAAAAAGAAGAATCTTTGTCAGTAATTCAACCCGATGTCCAATTCTAGCTTACACTAAAACAACCTGCCCCATTCCTTTCACCTCTGTTTATTCTCACTCGGGAAAATATAAAGCAAACCCATTATGGAGAGAGACAAATCAGAAGAGCTTTCTGAAAAGGACTCTCTGAACCAGGCAAGTCCTCACCGTAAGCACTGGAGAATTACATTTATAGCACAGTTGACTTCTGCAGGGTTTGCTTTTAACTTCCTGACCCTCTCTCCTTGCTGAGTTTCTTCCCTGGGGGGCAGCTCGGGACCATGTGATGTCTAAGATGATGATTTCATCTGCTTGTCATGACTTGGGAAAGTAGAACAGCATTTTTATTACTACTTTAAGCATGTGTGTGCAGCTAGATCTTTTTTCTGTTGCTGTGTTGAGAATGATAAAGAAAATGCTTCTCTTTATCTGAAACAAAACAGTGCTTTGATTGTTCAGATGCAAGCAACAAGGCAAAGTTTCATGCATTGATTTTTTTTAAGGACTCTGCCCTTTGAAATTTTTCAGCGAAGAACCATGCTATTCATTTTTTGAAACCCAAATACATTCTGCTTTTAAAGGAGTTCTCATTTCACCTTATTACTGGCTAAATTTTTTTAAATGAATTTTTAGAGATTGAAAAAGAAAAACTTTTTTGTTTAGTAGCTGCTAGATGTCCAGACTTTAAAGTAGTATTCATTTTTACAGAAGATTTGCTTATTGCATTGGGTAGATTGGAAATCTAATTGTAGAAATGGACTGTTTCTAGCAGTGTGTATATGTATATATATATAAAATATAGAAGCATATAACATAATCTGTCTAGACTACAGCTAGCTCCAGAACAATGGAACTTCATGCTGATATGCTTTCAGATTTTAAGGTAACAGAAACTTCTTCTTCTTCTTTTAATGTAGACCTGACCCCATTCCACTGTTTTGATCAATGCAGAATCAGAATCAGACAGGACACACTTTCTGTCAGCCCAAGGCTCCTGGAGATTAGGCTAAAACTGTCAATTGGCATCATAAGAATGTGATTACTCATATTACGCAACTACCATGCACAATGTCTTAGTAGCACCTCTTAACAAAACTTTTTCCCGTAACAGTGCAAATAGCAGTAGAGCAAATGTCATTTTTAACTTCATGCTCAAAATGGTGTAAATTCTTTAGGCAGTCATGTGTGCAAACAAGGGCTGAATAAGGGGCTATTGAGCTTAAAAGCTCTGTGATTCACACTGTTATTGCTGCTAGATGATATTCATCAGGGACACCTGTGGTAAGTGATACTCAGATGGTGATACACCCTAACAGGTTGCCAGTCCTAAAGCACCTGTGTATTTAGCATTGCCAGGTAGAGTTATTTTGGTTTCTTCTTAGAGAAGGATAAATGTGATGGCATGGGGCTTATCTCCTGGTTGCCAGAGAAGGTCAAGAGAACCCTTAAACTAAAAGCTCAAGACCTGGGACAATTCCTGCCAGCTAGTGTCCTGGTCTGTGTGCTTTATGTTCACAGAATGTTAGGGATTGGAAGGGACCTCGAAAGATCATCTAGTCCAATCCCCCTGCCGGAGCAGGAACACTTAGGTGAGGTTACACAGGAAGGCGTCCAGGCGGGTTTTGAATGTCTCCAGAGAAGGAGACTCCACAACCTCCCTGGGCAGCCTGTTCCAGTGTTCCGTCACCCTCACTGAGAAGAAGTTTCTTCTCAAATTTAAGTGGAACCTCTGTGTTCCAGCTTGAACCCATTATCCCTTGTCTTACTGTTGGTTGTCACCGAGAAGAGCCTGGCTCCATCCTCATGACACCCACCCTTTATATATTTATAAACATTAATGAGGTCACTCCTCAGTCTCCTTTTTTCCAAGCTAAAGAGACGCAGCTCCCTCAGCCTTTCCTCATAAGGGAGATGCTCCACTCCCTTAATCATCTTTGTGGCCCTGCGCTGGACTCTCTCCAGCAGTTCCCTATCCTTCTTGAACTGAGGGGCCCAGAACTGGACACAGTATTCCAGATGAGGTCTCACCAGGGCAGAGTAGAGGGGAAGGAGAACCTCTCTCGACCTACTAACCACCCCCCTTCTAATACACCCCAGGATGCCATTGGCCTTCTTGGCCACAAGGGCACAGTGCTGGCTCCTGGTCATCCTGCTGTCCACCAGGACCCCCAGGTCCCTTTCCCCTACACTGCTCTCTAATAGGTCATTCCCCAACCTATACTGGAACCTGGGGTTGTTCCTGCCCAGATGCAAGACTCTACATTTTCCCTTGTTATATTTCATTAAATTTTTCCCCGCCCAACTCTCCAGCCTGTCCAGATCTCGCTGGATGGCAGCACAGCCCTCTGGCGTGTCAGCCACTCCTCCCAGCTTGGTGTCATCAGCAAACTTGCTGATAGTTACACTCAATTCCCTCATCCAAGTCATTGATGAATATATTGAATAGTATTGGTCCCAGAACTGACCCTTGAGGCACTCCACTAGATACAGGCCTCCAACCAGACTCCGCCCCATTGATCACGACTCTCTGGCTTCTCTCCTTCAGCCAGTTTGTGGTCCACCTCACTACCCAATCGTCCAGTCCACACTTCCTCAGTTTAGCTGTGAGGATGCTGTGGGAGACTGTGTCAAATGCTTTACTGAAGTCAAAGTAGACCACATCCACCGCTCTGCCATCATCAATCCACCTTTTTATGTCTTCATAAAAGGCTATGAGGTTGGTCAAGCACGACTTCCCCTTGGTGAACCCATGTTGACTGTCCCTGATGACCCTCTTATCCTTGATATGTCTTAAGATGGCACCAAGGATAAGGTGTTCCATCACTTTCCCAGGGATGGAGGTGAGGCTGACTGGTCTATAGTGCCTGGGTCCTCCTTCTTGCCCTTTTTGAAGACCGGAGTGACATTTGCTTTCCTCCAGTCCTCAGGCACCTCTCCCATTTCCCAAGACTTGGCAAAGATGATGGAGAGCGGTCCAGCAGTGACTTCAGCCAGCTCCCTCAGCACCCACGGGTGCATCCCATCTGGACCCATGGATTTATGGATGTCCAGATTGCTTAACTGGTCCCTAACCCAGTCCTCATCAACTAAGGCAAACTCCTCCATTGCCCTGCCTTCCTCTGGGGCCTCAAGGGTACGGGGCTCCTCAGGACAGCCTCCGGCAGAGTAGACAGAGACAAAGAAGGCATTCAGTAATTCTGCCTTCTCTGTATCTTCTGTCACCAGGGCACCCACCCCATTCATCAGTGGGCCTACATTGCCTCTGGTGTTAGCTTCATCTGCCCTGTATTTGAAGAACCTCTTCCTGTTGTCCTTGACCCCTCTCGCCAGGTTTAACTCTAAGGAGGCCTTAGCTTTCCTAGTTGCCTCCCTACATTCTTTAACAACAGCCTTATAGCCTTATGTTGAACTTGTTCCCGCAATAACATCTCTTCCAAGCCACAGTGTGTTAGTGAACATGAGCCATGCTGGCTCATACTGGCGCTCAGCTGTCACAAAGAAGTGAAATGCCATTTACCTGTCAGATATCGGCTGCTGATCTACTTGAGGTTGCAGCTGTGGCAACGTTTCTGCCATGCTAAACCAAACCCTCAGAAGCACTAAGAGACTTCGCTCCAGGCACAAGTCTGACCTTAACTAACCACCTGTTTTTTGTTGTGGTTTGGGTTTATCTGTTACACAACAGGTACCGCTAGAAGAGCTCTGAATTTGTGTGAATTAGTGTTTTCAGTTGCTGCACTTCATCCATTTTGCTTTCCTTCAGGTTATGAATCTCTTTGTTCTTTCTTTGCTGAATTTTTGTTTGCAGTCAAAGATGATCTTCCCTGCTTTAAAATTCACAGTGCAAGAGCAAATGGAAAAGGCTGTTTGAGTTGGTAAACATGATCTTCTGAAGCATGAAGCTGATCTCTATAATGCAGCAATTAGGTATTGATTCAATATGTGTGTGGATATACTCCCTAACAGTACAGAGATACAAGCTGAGACAGGAGCAGATTGTTAACATGCAAGTCCCTGATGGAAGTCAGGTATCGATGAGGAGAGAGTAGAGAAGACAAATAGCAAAGGGACTCAGCGAGAGCAGAAAAATACAGTAGAGCAATCTGGTTGCGATGCCTGTGCTTTGTTAACTCAAGGGAAGAATTTTGGCAAGAATACGGTCTCCAGTCAAAACAACATCATGATATTTTTTCTGCATTACTTGCTGTTTTTACATCATTTAATCTACATACCAACCTTCATGCTGTGATGATAGAAGGTGTCAAGGTTTAATATTTTCCCTGAAAAATAATTTTTATTTCAAGACTACTCTTTCAACATGCTTCTTGATTTTTCTGTGGTTCTTACACAAGTCTGAAGTCCTTCCATTTATGTTCCTTGTTCCAGGAACTCTGAGCACTATTTGTGTTTTGGTGACATCTTCTGGATAAGGTTGCGATTGGAAGGAATAAATAATACACCTCTTCTAGCCTTTCTTGTGCTTGTTTCTGATCCGTTTTGGGAAAAATTGCACATGTACCTGGTTCCAGAAATTAACATCCTATCTGAAATTTAGTAATGGGTTTGAGAGTCCGAAGTGAAAGATGAAAATGGATCTGATTAAAAATGCAAACAGAAATTGCTTACATGGTGTTTCATGCATGGATGCAATGACATCTTTTGTCTTGCACTTCGATAATATATTTCTTTAATTGCACTTACACATTTATTTATTTTTCCTCTTAGGACAGGTCTGTACTTTGTTTCCTGTTGGCCAGGGTAATCAGAGAAAAAGAAAGGTTTTTCTTGGCCAGGTCAAAGACATCCATAGCCAAGTTTCCTGCCTTCAGCAGCAGATGCCTAGAGGAGACAATAAGGGCAAGGTAAGCCAGGAGCAATAATTCCCAGAACACATTTTTAGCCACAAGCAGAAATGCCATGGGGGAACTTTGAGCCAGAGGTGGTAATTCGTATATAATACCTTGTGGTGGATTTTTCTTCAATCAAATTTTCCAAGTGCTCTTTTGAGCCTAATGAATCATTTTAGTATCCATAATGTCATTCAACAGGGTGTTTATCATCTTATCTCCATGCTGTGTGGGGATCAACCTCTTTGTTTTGGTTTTGAACGCAACACTCGCTATTGTCACTTGATGCCCCATTTACCTGTATTGGAAAGGATGGGAATTATCCCTGCTTGTTTCTTCTACGACACTTGTGGATTTATAGATAGTGCAGTTGTGCAGGGTTCTTCGGGTGTTTTTTTGTCAGACTGAAGAGTCTTAGTGGTTTTAGTTATTCCTCACCTGAAAGTTGCTCCATACATCTGACTGTCCTTCTAAGAAACTTACCCATTTTTCCTTGACCATCTTTGAGACGGGAACATCCTACAGCACTCTGGGTCACTATGAAGCACCCACCTACTTCGCACTGTGGGTGAGACTGTGTGCTTGTAATGAAATATGGAGCATACTGCAAATCCACAATGCCATCACCTGGGAGAAATGTGTCCACACAAAAACACCTGTAATCTTCAGTGGGCGGGAAACATAACCGTCTGCTGACACAAGAAAAGCAATTAATTTTGATTTTGAAAAGGAGTCACTGAAATCAAGCTTACACTATTGCCTGCCAGAAAAGGTTAGGGTGGGCAGGGGTTTAACAGGGCTGTAAAGGTAGGAGTTTTATCAAATTTTTATCATTGTTTCCATTTGCTGTTAAAGTAGAACACATTTGCAGGCAAGATTTGGGGTACAGAGTGACAGGCATTACACCTTAGTATATTCCTCACCCAGATAATGATTCAGTTACACGCAAAGAAGGGAGTTGCAGTCCAGATCGAGCTGAACAACTGTCTGAATAAAGTAAAAACTGTATTTCCTTCCCGCCTGTGCCACTGCTGAACACCACTGAGGTGCTGAGAGCCACCTGGCTGACACTGGACAGAGGTTGACATGAGAGTAGAAGACATTCAAGCCACAAGAACCTCTTGAAATTTTATACCAGCTGGGGCACTGCTGAAGGACTGTCTGCCAACACCTGGAGCCATGTCACAAATTTGTCAGCTGGTGCAGTACTGGAAAGAGAAATCACGGCGCTCCTTCGAGTAGTATTTGTTACAGGTCTCGTACAGCTGCTACAGCTTGTTGGACACAAGGTCCAAACATCTTATCCTTGCTGTAATGAAATTGGGCAACTTCTGCCTCTCTCAGGGAGACAAAGTACGATACCTAGAAGGTTGCTCTGTTAAAAGTCCTGTAACTTGATAAGCTTCTGGTTGAAGAATGTAATGGTTTTCCTTCAGGAAGATGGATGGCTGCTCTCTAGGTGGCTCAGCACCACTTCCTTCCACAGGCCGAATGTGCCTGCCAAGCTCTTGCTTTTCTGAAGCCTGGTAGTGACATTTCAAATCTAATCATCATTTAAAATCCCAGTAGGAGCCAATTTCAAATCTAATGTAAATTGAGCAAAATAAATAGGCTTACACCACAGGTGAATTTGCCCTGATCTTTTTCCTGCCTTTCAGATGTCAAAAAAAGTCTCAGAAGTTTTGAAGTGGAACTTAGAACTTGAAGAACACACCGTACTTCTGCTGTGAGAGCTGAACATCTCGTTAGTCAAAGGTCGACAGCTGTCCTGTTTCTCTTCAAACACAGGTGGTGTTAGGTGGGAAGTCTGCAGCAGCATTTCCATTGCTCTTGTTCAGTATTTCTTTAGCACTGTAATGGTCTCTGTGGCTGCGGCAGGTTGTTTTCTGGAGGTTGGGTGTATGTTTGCTCCATCCCTGTCTTCACAAGAAGTGGCTGTGGAGCATTAGGTCACATAGAAAACCCACTCGTAGGACACAAATGTACAGTGTTTTCTAAAGTTTTTATAGTTTATTGAAAATCAACAGCCTGTTATTGAACAACATGGTTGGTACTATTTCTCAGTTGAGGATTTCTGCATAACTTAACAGTTCTTTTTTCCTCTTCTTGTGACTCCACCCACAGGTTCAAAGTCCTTTTCATGGGCTCCAGGCAACATTATAAATCTCAGCAGGCGTCATGCCTTTTCGCCTGTGTCTCTAATGCTGTGTGACAGCAAATTATTTTCCGTTTGAGCAGCACTCTCCATTAAATGCCCTGAATGACGGTCAGTGCAAGTACTATTTTCAGCTGGGCAGGGGAGACGGTTTCACAGTGGTTAATGCACTAGGTGTGCACTAATCAAAAACTGAGGAATTCAGTCTGTCTTTCCTGTATATGGTAAATACTCATATCATCATCCCATTTGTTTACTATCTTGCCTCTTCACCTTGGTGGCTGTCTTGGCCACCCTTGTACAGTAATTTCCGAGGGGACCTGCAGTCTTACCTGGGGATGCCAAGGCCTGCAGTGATATAAACCACACTGAGTTACAGACATTGTTGTCACTTTTTCTGTCGGTGTGGTTCATTCCTTTATAAGATAAAGTGCAAAGAACTTGCATTGAAGAAACTCAAGAGCATTTTAGGTGCTGGCCTTAAAACAAGAAAAAGACCATTAGATATAAACCATATAGATAATACAGAACAATCCAACATCCAAATGGGCCATGGCTTTCATATTTGAACTCAAGCTTCTTAATATTTTTTGCTAAGAATCTCTGAATCACATCACAAGTTGGTGGTTGGCTTTTTTTTTCTTAAACATTATTGTGCATGCACAATTACCACTATACGTCTGTACACATACATGTATTTACATTACATATTTATTCATAATGTATTACACTTGTGAATGTATTACATATGCCAGATATTTTTATTCTTATTTGCAGTGAATTATTTGAAATGCCAATATTTAGAATAATAGAATCACAGAATAGTTTGGGTTGGAAGGGATCTTCAAAGGTCACCTAATCCAAGCCCCCCCTGCAATGAGCAGGGACATCTTCAACCAGATCAGGTTGCTCAGAGCCCCGTCCAGCCTGGCCTTGAATGTCTCCAGGGATGGAGCATCTACCACCTCTCTGGGCAACCAGTGCCAGTGTTTAATCACCTCATTGTAAAGAACCAGTGATTCAGACACTTCAGTTTTCTGGTGTCATGAGTTAAAAACCAAAATAATTTGCTGTTTCTGGTTCTGTTTAGGCTGGAAAGTTCATTTAAAATGACTCTATTTCACCAAGTCTCTGGTGTCCCAAACATTTGTTTTTTCTGAGGCTCTTGCAAATGTTTGAGGTCTTAAAGGTGTTGCTACACTTGTCCCCCATGTAAAAGTCCATTGAACGAGCAATTAATATTATTCTGAAATGCACAATTTAAATAGAGTGCATCGGACAAGCCCCGCTGTCAGTAGCAACTAATTTCTCATGTTTTAATGTAGCAATTTTACCATTCATAAGCCCAAGTGCTGCTAGATTTTAAAGTCTCCAGAGCCTGTGTGCTTTGTGTCAAAAAATTGTTCTGTAAGGAATTGCACCATTGCATGACTGAAAGAGAAACTCATAAGTTTAGCCAAGTTGTTTTGCTGAGGTTTTCATTTCAATTACACTGAGGCAAGTGGATTTAAAATTAATGGATTTTAGACAACTTTTTTGAGGATGGGTTTGGGGCCTAGAGGGACTGGACTTAGACCTGTTAAGATACACTTACCTGTTCAAAGCTCCTCTCTCCAGTGATTTAAAAATATGGATGTTGCCCAGATGATGACTGTAACCTGGAAAAATTTAAGAGTTCCTGGAGGCTGTGAGGAGTGATGGAGAGCCTGATGTTAGGGGCATAATTCTCTCTACTGGTCACAGATAGAGCAAGTGCGATGAACCAGCTCAATCTGAAGCCGTGATTTCTCAGATGCCTTCTGCTAACCTTGTCCCAGGCACAGAAGTAGGTCCAACCTGTTGCCTGATTCAAGAACTCACAATGGGCACCTCTGTTGATCTTTAATTGTCTTCAGAGTAGGTCCATAGCAAGGAGGCAAGGGCTTGGCTTTACACATTTTGCTCTGTTTCCTCCTCACTCGTAACAACCTACAAGCTGGTACCAGGGTATTTGCGCGGGACATGGAAAACTTGGGTTCTGTCTTCTCTCATGCCAAAGTGGGTTTGACTCCATCATTTCTCTGGTACCTTGGGTGAGTTTGCAAACCAATGACTAAAAGAGCTCAGGGAGAGCTGTGAGTGTAGTCCAGGAGACAAGGTTTGCCAGGTCGGGAAGGTGAGGCAACATCATGGATGCGAAGAACAAATAGGTTATATTTTGTCAGTAACTTACAGGATGAAGGCTTAGGTACTTAGTGTGAAGTCATTTGTACTCCTGTTTGACATTACTTCTTTTTTCTTTTTTTTCTTTTAGCATCTTCTGCCCTGGCAAGAAAAGAAAAAATGTGAAATAATATATGAATTTCAATGTTATCATAATAATTTCTACGGTTATGTAGGAATTGCTCTTTGTAGTGACAGCCACCCTTAGTGTGTGAAATATTTTATGAATGCCTTGAATGAAATGGGCTGAGTGTCTGTCAGGAAACAGATACCTCCATTGCTCTGAATTTAAATGATATGTCAGGGGAAAGAAAAAGATTAAAGCCTCGTGCATATTTTAAAAGAGAAATTTGGGTCATCCTGTACAAATGTTGAATTTTTTTTTTTTTTTTCTGAGAGAGCAGAGCACCATGCTCACCCCCATGGGAAGAACACCCTTTTGCCCTTTACCATCTTCTTTTTATCCTCTGCCTCATCAGCGGGGTCAGAAATTCAGCAAGGGAGAAGCAGCGTTTGCTTTGCAAAGGTGTGTGCCATGCATACTCCAGACAAGCTGCTTCTCTTACCTTCTCCCCACTCCCTCCTGAAATAAAAAGAAAAGGCAGTGTGTTCCCAGAGTGTCTCCTGGAGAGCAGTGGTGATGTGGTCAGGACGGACAGAGACACGGGCTCTGTCCTTCAGCCCAGGGATGGGCAGGATGGAACCGGGGTGGCATGAGCTGCACAAGCCTAGGTGGGATGCTCAGCTCCTGCCCTTCCCAAGGTCCCCAAAGCCTATGAGGCTTTCTTTCCAAATCTTTGTCTGCAGAAGTGTAATGGAAGAGACTTTGAAGTCTCGCAGGCACAACCAGTGACCCCTTTCATTTGCTTCCCTGCACATCTCACTTTGGAAGAGCAGGTTTATAAACAGACTGCTATAGTTTGACTTTTTTTCAGTACTTCTAAATAATAGAGGTGCCTGAACACATCTGCAAAAAAGGTAGCGAGCTGAAGGGTTGGGATGGACGGTGGTTGGTCCCAAACATCTTCAGAAGCTACTGCACTTCCTTATGGAGAACTGAGATGTGACCATTCTCCTCTATACGATAATTTAAGTTTTGCTAAAAATGTGTAAACCTCTCCTGTCTCCCATTTCCAGCCAACACAAATTCCCAGTAGGAATGGGGCAGCTTTATTTGTGTGGTTGGCTGACGGCCAGACACCAGCAGGAGCCTGGGCAGCAGCACAGGGCAGATCAGCCTGGCCAGCTGGACCCGCTGCCCCGTGTTTGCTGTCAGGATAAACAAGTTTGCAGCTGTTGTTATGGAGATAAATTAGGACCAAAGGCTGGTTTAAAATGCTTTTTTTCCCCTTGTCTTTGCAAGAGAAACAGAACAGCTAATGGAGGAAGCAAATTCCTTAGCGCATTAATAATGTAGCCAATGCGCCCATTGCTAGGGTAAGTGTTGTTGGTGATTAAATAATGACTGCTGATAAATCACTAATAAAGATAAACGTTCATCCAAGACAAATGGGGATCCGAGCCCTCTTTTTCTTACTGTAGAATGCAGGCATCCGAATAGTTTTGCTGAGAGTACTCAGGGAAAATTGCAGAGCAGAAATGAAGCTTGAAGGCTGGGGAAAGGATCTTTTTTATTACTATTATTATTCCCAATGATGTCTCTACAGCCATGTTTGTGCTGCTGACTGAAAGGAGACCAGAAACGCAGCTCTGCTCCCCAGGGCCATGCTCTGCTCAGGGGTCAGCCCTGCTGATGGTGTGAAGTAGAGCTTGGGAATAAAGGTGGCAGCTGAGCCCAGAGCCTGAGCCTGGTCCCTCTTTTATTATACACAGCAGGAAACTTACTGCTACCAGCCATTAGAATAACTGCTGAGAGCCATGGCAGGTAATTGGAGACAGGGAGCACAGCGCATGGACAGTGAATTTTCTTTAAGGAAAGCAAAGGCACCTGAAGAACCTCAGTGTGGGTTAAGGAGAGCAGCCCCAGGCTGCAATGGGCTTGGAGGAGGTGGGAAGGTGCTGGGGGCTCCTCATAGCACCCCCAGCCTCCCAAACAGCTTTCTACCCCAGGAAACAGTGCGATGGGGAACACACTGGTCGGGGTTTATCGTGTCATATCCGAGCATATCCTTGCTCAGATGAGAATGGGGAACACTGTGACGGCACAGATCTGCACCAAGAGCCAGAGGAGATGGAAAACCAAAGGAGATATTTGTTGCATCGCTGCTGCTTTCAACCATGTCCTGGTGGGAAAGTCCCTTTTAGGATGACTTCTTCCTGTACACTTTGGTGCTCTTTGCAGCTATTTTTTACAGGGGGCACCACAACAGGCAGAGGAAGGTCACTTGAGAAAGGGACAGTCACACTGGGGCAAGTTTGAACGAGCCAGCATGGTGGCTGGTGGTGACAGTGAGAGTTACCACGTCCCAGCTGCCAGAGCTGTGGTGTCTGGTGCTCCAGGTTCACTGTGCGCTTGCTCTGAAATTCATCCCTCATCACGCTTCACTGAGCAGTAGAGCAGGGTCCTACACCAATCGTTTGTGGCCAGCCAGCCCAATGCTCAAAGCTTTTTTGTGCCCAGAGGAGAGTTGTGTGTTCAAAAAGACACTGCTTGTGGGAGTCTCTGCATTCACACATTCAACCTTAGCCTGGGGTTTTCAAAAAAGCCAGACTTATAACATCCATGAGCTGTGTTTTTAAATTTCTAGGTTTTTCTTGGAGCTGGAAGTTTTGTTTTGTTGGTTTGTAGGTTTTGTTTGTTGGTTGGTTTGGGTTTTTTGTTTTGGTTTGGGTTTTTTCCCCCCTTTTGCTTTATCTCCCTTCCTCTCCCAGAATGTGCTCTTTTACAGGTGACAACTCCCTGAATGACAGGGAGCATCTCGAGAAGGTCCCTTATGCTTTGAAGCTCTCCCTGAGACATAGTGAGGCAGCCAGGCATGAGCAATCCTGACATGTACTGTATGGGTTATCTCTGTGTCGGTGATGGTTATGATGAAACCTCTCTAGCTTTTTCCCTTTCTCCCTCTGGAGAATGAAGAGGATCAGCTTGTTAGAAAGACTTTGATGGCATCTACTGCCTGTGCTTTGAATGAGGGGGCTGTATTGCACAGGATTTTCTTGGCATGAATGGATAGTCTTTATTCTTCAGGTGAATTCACCTTATTTTCACGTGAATTCAATACAGTATTTTATTAGCTGTGCTATTGGACCCTTTTCTCCAATCTGCTTTTTGTTTCTTTTGCTTTAAAGAAACTGCTGGTAATACTGATCCAAAAGGAGGTACTGACAGTTTCCCATTTTGTTCTCCTCTTCATAATGATCTTGGTAGTTACAGGTGCTTACATACTAACAAATTAACATGAGTCTTAAAGACCTGATAGCCATTTCATCAGTTTTTCTTTTGCAATAACTTGTTATTCCACTTGCAGAGTAAGTTTTCTTCTTCCTGGTCAGTACTCACATGCCCTTACCCTTTTAACCAGCAATGGTACGAGCGTAGTATGTTGTGAGGACAGCCTCCTCGCCGGGCAGCCTAGTGATGTGTGCTCTTGCTGAACACTGAGCCAAAAGTGTTAAAAAATACTAAAGATGCACTCCATCAGTAGATTAGCCAATGTCTTTCTGTAGCTGTGCTCCTCAAGGCTGCCCCTCTGTAAAGGAGAAGCCTTTACTTGAATAGAGTCTATGTTGCTTTCAGCCAGAGGCGCTCGGGTGTTTCTAAAATGGACTGTGACAGCGTCACCTTTGCTTCTGCACACTGCAGTTGGGAAGGGTTGTGCTGTTGAATCTGCCTTAGGAGAAGGCCAGACACATTATTCATTAGCTAGCAAAATGTCGAGTGGGTGCAGGAGCGATTGATGGTACAAAAAGAAAGTGTATGAGAGCAGGATGCACAGGGTTTTATGTCAGGATTGGCTTTGTCTCTTGGTTTTGGTTTGTCTGTGCCAGGTATGGGCAGCAAGGGCTCCCCCAGCTCCCTTCCACTCTTCCCAACGCTCAAGCCAATCCAAGTCTCCCTCTCCCTCTCCACTGCCACTGTGCAATGAGGCAATACAGCAAATGTCCTGATGTGCTTGCCGAGTGCCTGGAGTGCAGGCACAAAGTTTATCCAAGGAGGAGCCACGGGAGGCAAGGCACTGGAGTGCACTTCGGCTTGCTGTCCTTCCTTGTATTGCAAGGATGGCAGAGTGAGAGAAGGGTCATTAATACCTGGGATCAGCTTTTAAAGCGTTACTAAGTGGTAATGAAAATCTTTGAGTCATGGCTGAAGAATATTTTCACAGTACCTGTTGGACTAAGACGACCGGTGCTACCGGTCTGTGCCATGAGGACAAATCCCCAGTCAGATGCTGCTTCTGCTCAGCACGGGTTTGCCAGCACCTGGGAGCATTTGCTGCTTCAGGCGCATCAGCAGGAGTGTGGGAGATGTAGTCTACACCAAGCAGAGTATTCTTCATCTGGCACAGCTAAAGACCGGTCCCTAAAATGCAGTAAGATACCCAGGTAGAAAGACATCCTGATGGGCCTTCTGCGCCCAAGAGAGGAGGGTTAAGATCCCATAGAGTGGGGCTAAGATTCCATGCAGCTGGTGCTCAGGCATGAACCAAGGGGACAGAGTCAACTGCTTTTTTCTTTTTAATCTGAAGGAAATTGAGGGCACTGTAAATACACCACTTGTGATCGCCACAATGCTGAGATCTATCCACTTAAACAAATCCTGTACATTTTGTTCTGTACATTTTGTCCTCATCAGTGATTTAAATCTCTGTTTGCTTGGCCAGGACTCTTCCTTGCGAAACTACTTGATTTCTGTAATTCTGATGTTCCTTCTCCTGATTGGGAATGAGAGAGCATAATGTCTGCTGTTTGTCAAGGGATCAAACAGCTGTGCCTGAGCTTTTGAAGTTTCTCACAATATTTTCTAGTTCATTTTCCCTTTAGCGTTGCTCATACAGTGCCAAAAATATGAGCAGGGGCCTTTTGATTAGGAGAATTAAATCCTGGAGTGATGCTGGCATGCAACAGCAGCCACTGCTGCAGTGGTTCTCACCTCCCCGTGTCTGTACCTTAGAGGCGAGTGGCACCGGGAGGTGCCACGGTGGCTACTGGCACTGCAGGATGGGGAGGAAAAGCACTGGGGTGCAGCTGGGAAGAGGTGCCGGGAGCTGCTCCTCCGTAAATTCAGGGGCAGATGGACACAACGGGAGAGCAGTGAAGGCAGCATCAGCTGCCTGTGGCAGGCAAACCTCTGCTCCACGCAGCCCCGGGATGCTGAACGATGCTCTGCCGTGGTGCTCGTTTCCCAAGAGACCACTTCCCAAAAAAGCCACATGCCTGAGCAACGCGCTCGCTTTTTCCGCTCTCTCGGTCATCCCTCTGCAGGCACGCGAGGCAGCAGTGTGCTGCCGCAATGCAAAAGGACAGGGTGACAGTCCCCGAACCACGGCTGAGTGGACCCTGATGGCGGGGAAATCCGGCCGACCCAGGGAATTCAACAATCAACAGGCTGATCTGGTACGTGATGAAAGAAAACCTAGATTCTGCACTAGTTCTACAGAAAAAGGAGATAAAAATAGTTCTGTTTTCCTGCAGCAGTACCCGTGAATCCAGAGAAATTGTGCTGTATGTAAAGGAAATTATAACTTTTTGGCTGAATTTGGCCCTTTGGGTACTAGTCAGGAAACTTTTTAAGGTTTGTTCCCCCTCACCTCCCCATTTTATGAGGAATGGATTTAGTTCTGTGCAGCTCCACTAATCTTAGTTCTGGGAATAGGACTGTTTTCCTGGATTACTGATTGCCATGGGGCTGCAGGGGATTTGAGACAGGAGATGTAGTATCCCAGTTTTGTGGGTAGATTGAAAACCACTAATTTTTTTAACATCTAATTTCATATACACAGTGAATGCTGATGAGTGGAGATGCTATTCAGTTCTTGTGGAAATTTTCATCCAAGATGCTTTCCAAAGGAGCCTGTGTAATCTCCACTTGACAAACACATACACTGAGGCACTGAGACGGAGCTACTTGCCAAAAGCTGCCCAGCTCACCCCAACCAGAGCAGGCAGCACCACGGTTGGGCATTCTCTGCCTATTTTGAAGGACATGGCACCTCTGAAACAGGTTTCAGGCATGCCACAGATGTAAGGTTGACCTCTTCTTGGTTAGTTTGTATCACAAAGAAACAAATTATTCACTCTGTACGCGGAAAAGATTAAAAGCATTCAAAAGTCAGATTTAGAACGTGTAAGTCCAGGGCTAATTAATTTCTTTTTATTAGGAGGCCAGTTTATGTAATACATTTTTTTTTCTTTAATTAAATGAACGGTGGTCGGTATTGTAGAAATGTGCATATAAATAATAGTACTATGGTGCTGTGATATTTTTAGAAATTCTTCCTGGACATTTGTGTGAAGCCCTAGACTTCAGACACAGAAAATATCACTACTGCCACTTCAGACTACATCTCTGTGAAACCTCCTTGAAATTCACTCTTCTTCGGTAGCTGCGTGGTGGCCTGTGACCTCCAGCAAGATGCTTTGCCGCTGTTTTACCATGGCCTATAATCTCATCACAAAGGTGCCCTCCTGGGAAGCAGCTGTTACACGTTTGCACCCTCTCAGCCTCTGGAGAAACAAACCCAGTGACAAGGGCAGGTCTCGTTTCCCAGGCAGGTTAGTACTGTTCCCTGGGGTCCCCCCTCACTCACCGCAAATCGGCACCGTGAGCCCCATGCAGCAGGGGCAGGAGCAGAGCACTCTCGGGTGGAATGAGCAGAGGGTTGGCACCTTCCTCCTGCAGCCTGAAACATAGAGGGAAACCGCCTCCCTGTTGCATATTCACCCCTTAGCATCAGAGCTGCTTAAGATGAAGGTCCCTACCAGCTTCAGACATCCTGAAACAGAAATGCAATCTGATGGGGTATAGAACCTTCTCAAACGCATTCGTGCTGTAGCCCAAATGCCAGCCCATGGGTCTGTAAACGGCAGCAAGGGCACAAGGCTGCTGTCGGCAGGACAGCAACTGTGCTCTTCTTTCAATCTTGTACCAGGAGCCACTTTCCTGCTCTGCCGATGGACACACTACACCATGTGCCCTTTTCAGGGGCAAATAACAGGGGGAAATAACAGTAGCACCCCTCCTTTTTTTTGACAAGTAAGAAAAGCCCTCAGATAAAATTGCTGATTTCTTTTCCGCAGAGGAAGGATTTCTGTTTCGGACTCCAGAACTGCTGGAAATCCTTTAATTCTCAAGTGAGGTATTATAAGGCCAAAGTCATCTTTTGTTTACGCAGGCTGGGATGAGTGATCAGCCTTGAGAAAGTAAAGTTTAGCCAGTGACTTTTTTTTTTTTGCCGAAGTATCACCTGTGTATTTATTCTCACATTCTCCATATATTTTGGATTCAGGCTGCACGAACTTTGCTTTAAGCTGTCTGGGATCCCCATGCGGTGAGCTGCTCTCTCAGCCATTGGGGTAGTTTGCGTGCTGACCTTCATAGCCACCACAGTAGCACGTTGGGGAAGATTTGGGACTTTTTTGAAAATGCCAGCACTTTGAGAAAACAATTTGCTTTCTGAATTGGTGAAAATCGAGGTGTTTTCAGCTCCTCTTACCTCCAAGACTCAAATGGATGTCTCTGAGATACCAGGGTCTGAGCGGACCATCGCTTTTGATTAAAAGTCTTGCAACACACCCCATGCTGGGCCATACCCAGCACCAGGAAGGTTGTTAACCTGCCATGACTGATTTTGCCTGCACACACAGTTTGGGCTGGCTCCATGCACGCAGCCACCTGGGCAGGAGCAGTCCCGGGCTCTGAAGCTGCCACCGGCCAGGTGCAGGATATACTCACTCACTGGCTCTTCATGGTGGTCGTTAACTTTTATGAATGAGGGTGAAGGAAAGGGTGTTGGAAACAGATTGATTATAATCAGCTTTTGATTAAAATGTTTGAACCATAATTTATACTAAATCACAGGAATTAAGGCAGCGGGCAATAACGTAACTAATGATCCAATTGTCACTGGCTTGTATAATGAGGCCTGTCTGGGGACCGATCAGATTATACCATCAATCAAACCCCTTCTCAGCACTCCCTCCTGCAGCAGAGCTCTCTGCAGGGCTACATACACCTGCATCAGCTCCCTTCCAGCTCTAACCTTTGTTTTTTCTCCCCAGAATGATGAGTTCCCATGAGGGGGGCAAGAGTTCCCATGAGGGGGGCTGCAGACGGCTGAAGTTTGATCATCTTCTGGCCACTTCAGGGATGATTTTTCTGGGACGTGGCTGTTAAAATCTGGCCTCTGGCTCATCCCACACACCACGGCCAGTTTTGTGTCTGTGAGGCCACAGAATCACAGAACGGTTGGGGTTGGAAAGGACCTCTGGAGATCATCCAGTCCAACCCACCTGCTAAAGCAGGTTCACCCAGAGCAGATCACATAGGAATGTGTCCAGCCGGGTCTTGAATGTCTCCAGAGAAGGAGACTCCACAACCTCCCTGGGCAGCCTGTTCCAGTGCTCTGACACCCTCAAAGTAAATAATTTTTTCCTCATATTCAGATGGAACCTTCTGTGCTTCAGTCTGTGCCTGTTGCCCCTCATCCTATCATTGGGCACCACTGAAAGGAGTCTGGTCCCATCCTCTTTGACACCCACCCTTGAGATATTTATAAACGTTGATGAGATCCCCTCTCAGCCTCCTCTTCTCCAGGCTGAACAGACCCAGCTCTCTCAGTCTCTCAAGAAAGACGCTCCAGGGCTCATGCAGTGGGGAACAGGCCCCGTGCTGGGCCAAGTTATGGCTGGGACTGGGTCCTCTCCCCAACATAGGCTGACAGCAGCCAGGCTCTCAAATACCCTCCTGGGGCCAGCACAAAACGCAATACAACACGTTAGGTCTGGGAGGAGTTTTTTGCATCTCCATGGAACTCAGGGACTACCTGTATTCTCGGTTTTTAACATAGGGAAGATGAGCTTTTTTGGATACTAAATTCTATTTGGTTCCCCCTTGAGGAGTTTTCAGTCAGAAAACTCTCTTACCACAAACTTTAGCATTACAATTCACTCTCTCAGCAACAAACCAGAACTTGACAATGGTTTACCTTTTGCTTTCCTCCAGGCAAATGCTTTCACAGGTACACAGACCAGTAAATCAGTTTTCTGGTCTATTAATAACTATGGGTTGCATTCTTCAGGGGAGCTGCCAAACCGCTCATGAGTGAGCCCCGAAGCATTAGCTGAACCTATCAGGTATCCCACAAACTGAGCTGGCTTCAACTCCACAACTTGAATCACACCTTCACCTCTGTGAAACTCAGACCTGGGACACCAAGGAAAGAAGTAGAAAAGCACCAGCCAACCCCCAAAGGCGGAATAAATCACACAAAGTAGGAAGAGATATATGCACATACTAAACCATCATTAAATGGTGTCATTCACAGTATATGCTTTTCCTTGCCACTTGGAAATTCTCCAGGTATACTGAACCCATTCATTTACAAAACAACCCACCCAGCATCATTAGCACAACCTGCAGAATTGCTTAATTTACATAACATAGGTGATGTACCACAGATTCAACTGTTGCAAGTTGTCCCCATTCAAGATGCTGCAGTGTTATGTGCAGCATTGTTGATGGTTTCATTTTTATCCACATTTGGAGTTGTATTTTGTTTGTGGCATAAAGGCAAGAGAACATTTCCTACCACTACTATTGTTAGCAGTGCTTTAATCATGACACTTTGAAACCTAAACCTGACTTTGAGCAGCAGTTCACAAAAGGTCACCCTCAGAAATCTTATGGAAAATTGGCATCTGTGCAGCCCTTCACATACATTTATACAGGGCAGAGAATGTTTTCAATTGAGCTAGAAGCCCATCATTCAACATTCAGTCAGAAGGCTGGAGAAAAGCAAGTGATCTCTACCATATATAATGCATTAGCTAATTGCAGTGAATTTCCCAGCGTCTTTGCAAAGAGGTAGTGTCAACTCTCGTGCTCCATGCCAGGCAGCATGCTGGGGTAGGAGGGGGACACCACTCCACATACAAAGCTCACTCAGCACTTGGTGCTCCAAACAGGATCTAAGATTTCTCGCAGGGAGCTGTCACAGAAGAAACCACTTTGGGGTGACCCCACTTTCCTCAGCACATTGACGAAAATCCTTAACCTTTGACTTTTCCAGAGGCTGCACTCACTTGACACGGAAGGGAAGTCATCGTTGCTGGGTTGTGTTGGACTGTACTGACCCACAGTATTTCATGCAGCAGGGATTTCAGACTGCCTTTACTGCTCAGTCTGACCAGCTACCCATCTGTGCTTTCTAACTGAAAAATAATAATTAAAACACATCCTTTCTGATCTTCAGTTTTCTCCTTGGTACCATACCTGCTGCTGGTTTTGTTTCACCATCCCACTTTGGTGTTTTTGCCCCGTGTGACTGGCTTGGGGGCAACCACATGTTCCAAAGCTGATGAATCTTTCAGCATGTTCAAAAGTAGCTATCATCACACTCCTGCCTACTGTTTCATGCCAACTTAGTCTTTTTATAAGTCCTACCTGTTATCTCTCCAACCACCACCCGAGACAGACAAAAGCACCACCTGCCCAAAGAGCCAGCAGGGACTTCACAAGGAACTCTGCTCTAAAATACTTCTGTTACACTGATATATTTTTGCTACCAAGGCCTTGTTGTTTGTTTTTTAAATTAATGCCAGGAAGAGAGCTCAGTCAGGTTGTATTGAAGCAGAACTACAGACCACTGAAGGGAAGCTGGGGTGAGTGCTGGGAAGATCCTTCACGATTTGTCTCTTGTCTCCTGCCCTTGGTCCAGCTTTGGTCACTTCTGTCACATGCTGCATATTGGACAAATGAGAAGCATGAAAAAAAAAAAATCACTTTTGTAACAAAATTTATTTTTGCTCTGTGGATACAAATCCCAAACATCAACAAACAAATTCCAGTGGAAAAATACCAGTCATTAACAATGAAAACTTTTATTATTATTTAATAAATAGAACTTTGGCATTCAAAATTCTAGCTGTAAATCCTACTTTAAAAAAAATTACAAAAAGAGGCAAGAACAACAAGCCTAAAGCTGAGCCAGCCAGTGGCTCCTTTACTTTTTATAATGAACACATTGTGATTTAAGTCATGACAACTCTATTTACATATGAGGTATTCTGAGAGGTTCAAAAATTGAACCCAATTTACACAACTACCAGTCTTCAGGGACTGATCCAGTACATATGTCAGCTGTGCTTTTAAAAGATAGCTCCAGACACTCCTACCCACTGAACTAGTGATATACTGCAATTAATATACACAAAATAAACACATTATGATTTGAGTTTCCTGCTCACGCTTCGTATTCAAAACCGCTGCATACTACGACCAGCCTAACATTCAGAGTGTACACCCAGTACGCAGTTTAAGTACTTCTGTTTCTAGACGTTATGTGAGAGTTGTTACTATAGAACGTTATAAACAAAACACTAGCGGGTAAGAGGAAAACAAGGTGCAGTCATCAGCATTCTAACAACTTATCTCAAGTTCAAGGGGAATTTACACTTACTTCAGGCACAAAAGGCACAAAGGTATGCAGCTGTGGAATTAATATTGCTAATGAGCTACTGGAATAAGTCATCCCTTTAGATAATAACCACTGATTTGTTTGCTGCCTAAGAACGTAGGTTAGATCAGAAGATCTTTTCCCCACTCATGACAGAACTTGTCACATCAATGAGAAGAGCCCAATTATACCTCCAACTCCACCTGTGGAACATCATTGACACGGACAATGAAAACTGGAGCAAACTACACGCACACGGAGCAAGTGCAGCGCGCCGTGTCTGCCTGCGCCAGGGCAGCAGGTGGGGCAGGATGCATTTGCTGGCTTTGTGCTCTTACCCTGCAAGAAAAATGTCCAAAAACTCATTTGAAACAAAAACCAGGCAGCGAGGGGGAAGGAAGCCAGGAAGGAAGCCAAGGAAGGAAGCCTTTTGAAGTGAAAAGGACAAAACTTCAGCTCCGTAATGACTTCACGGCCACTGGCAGCTGCGAATGCTGGAGCCTGAGTGGGTGGTTTGAGCCACCCCCACAGTGCCACACAACTGTCACACTACTGAGCTGCGCAGCTGAGGCCACCAACCTACACCACAGTCACACAACTGAGCTGTGTTACTTCTGTACAGTAAATACACAGCATCGGCTATAGCTTGTCCAAATACAGTTACTCTCCAAGTCTTCTTCAAAATACATTCTTGAATACAGTAGTTACTGTAAATATTTTCTAAGGGATTGTATAAATTCAATCTGAAACGATACAAAAAGTTACTGTACAAATTTGCTGACAGCCAGAACGGTACAGTGTCCATTCACTAGAGGTTGTTATTCAGCCCTTGAGATTGTCCAATAGCTACAGAAAAAGTTGTCATGACTAAATCTAAGCAATTCCAACGTTAACATTCATTAATCGACTTTGTATTAAATATGCTGAATGAGACCACACACACTATATTTTAACCAATTAAACAACCATGCATATCTTAGACAAAGCTTATTCCATTTAGAGGCATCTGTAAACTGATGCATATATAGTAACTGCTACTACAACAACAGGCCAAATTTTAAGAAATCAAAGCAAAATACTGTATCACTATAGTCAATTGGTAGCCTGCATCTTTGGCTCATACATCCATCATTTACCTCTCCACTGTCATTTGACTGAGGCAGATAAACTCAAGGGTTTTTAAAATCAAGTGCTTTAAAGTCAACATAAATATTACAGGTTCTGTAATAAAAATATTACAATGCAAAATTACAGCACTGCAATCAAAGTATTACAAATAAAATGGGACCTCCTTCCTGAGGGACTTTCAACTAATACTTGAAGAGCATAAAAGCTCCTGAAGTGCTTTGCAAATAAAAATTACTGATCTCAACTCTGCAGTGCAGTGTCACCGTTTAACATGAGGGACACCAGCCAAGTGACCAGCTTAATAGTTCAAAGTGACTTAAAATCTGCTCCTCTCTAATTGCTCTATTAAACTCTTTGTTATTTCCACCCAATTTAGAAAAGTGTGTTGCTTGGTAATTTTTTATAGATACGTTTCTATCTAAGGAAATAATAACATGTAACTTAGGTGTTTCTTCTCTCCCTAATACTTCATTATCTGAAATGCTATTGCACTCTGACAGACACAGATGCCATGAACAGGAGACTGTTGCTTCCCTGCAGGGCCAAACCCCACAAACCGCATCGAAGGAACGAGCCCAGGCCCCGGTCACAAACGCCAACACTGTCAGAGGCACAGGAAACTCTGCAAGCCCATGTGCACAAAGATCTTTGTTTTCAGTTGTGCCCTAGTGTAAAAGCGCACCCTCAAACCTACAGAAAGAGCACTGAAATTTAAAACAAAATGGCCTTGTTTTTTACCTTGAAGTAGAGATACTAGGCATTTTTCACTTGAGATTTCATCTAGACACTGTTTTAGTGCTCACAGGAGCTGAACAAGTCAGATTAATCTATCTGAAAACACCATGTAGCAATAACATAAATAGTAACCCTATTTTTCACAAATTATTCCATGTGTACGTTCTGGATAGAGAAAACTGTCAAATAAATAAGTCCACATAGCTAAAAAAATTAAATCACTAAACTATATATATAAAAAAACGGTAACTGTTTAACATTGAACAGAAAGCAAAACATCACGAAGTTAAAACTGGTAACCAGTCTACATTGCTATACAATTTTTTTCTAGTAACATAAATATAATCAGAAAACCAAAGATATTAACACTTTTGCCATAAAAATCTTACCCTAGAATTGACTTGGTTCTAATCGTTAAGCTTTCTATGAGATTTCTGCTGTTACCCACACTATGGGTCAGTTGACTGACTTGCACATTAGTCATTTGTTAGTCACAGCCTTCTTTTAATACACTATATGTAACTGATGCCCATAATTTCCTTAACAGTGGGATTTGAGAGTGATTTTGCTCTTTGCAAGTTTTTGTTTCCTTCAGTTAAATACTATTTTACACCATGCATAACTGTGCAACTAACTTGCAGTAATGTTCCAAGAAATTAGAAGCATTTATGTCATCTGTCCCATAGGAGTGGAACAGCACAGCCAAGTGACACTCACTGAATAAACTATGGAACATGATCTTATTTTTTTACCGTAATTGCTTCCTACATAAATGGAGAAATCAAGAATTCCCAAACAATGCGGAAAACTTTGCAGTCCTCAGATAACCAAATACTTAATACTGCTAAGTGGAATCGTTCTGTTATAAGCCCTGATTTTATCAAATGCCAAACACCCGGTTTGCAGCCTCAGCAGAGGCCTTCAGGGATGGAACACAGACCAGCCACATTTTAAAATGGGGATGACATAAGAGAAAAATAAGTATGGTACAAACGCTAAAATACAGTCTTTTTTTTTTTTTTCCTGACAGCCACATACTATGCTGCAGTTTCATGCCTTCCAGCTTATCTGGGTTTGTCACAAACTTCAATGTTATTGAAACTACTCACAGCGATGTGAGAATGCTTAAAACCATTTTATACAGCTATATTTTATGCACTTCATCTGCATAAAGGAGTTATAACTTGGTTTGTTTCCGCTATTGGGCAAACAAGCTAGACATCCATTGCTAGAAACATCTTTCCTATATAGAATTTTTTAGGCAACTTGAAGAGTAAATGCTCCAAGATTGTTCCACTTGCAGTTCCCAGAGTGAAGTGCAGTTGCAGAAGCCTCTGGCTTCACCACATACAGCTCCAGGTCCTTCAACCCTCTGCTCTCATTTCAGAACACAGATAATTCCATACAAACCCTTGATGAAGGAAAGGACTGAGACTAGTAGCAGCACAGCTGTTTTGATGCTCTGATTCCAGAAACTAGGTGAAGTAATAAAATGAGCCCTAATGAAGGAAGCAGAGTATCCAACTGAATCATTCTTCACAGCTTGTTCCTACATTCAGTAGTTTAAAGATTTCTTGTAGTTTGTACCACTCCGTTCAAGCGATGACCCTCCCCTCTCCACCAGACTCCCCAGATTCAATATGCACAATTCTCAGAGATGCACATGCGATGCTATTTGCAGTCTTCCGATATGGCTCCTTAACAGAAATGCAAAGACCTGTGACACAGCAGCATTTAATAAGTCATTTGCTACTAGATGAAATGTTGTCATTGAGTAATGCAATTGTCCCCCATGTCCTGAGCGTAACGGTCCGACATTATAGTCCTTAATTCATCAATATCTTTTCGTAACTGACAAACGTCCAAGAGCTTCTTCGAAAGGGTTTCTGTGCTGTGGTAATTTTCATTCTCTTCAGCTGAACAGCTCAGCGCTGTGAAAAACAACACCTGAGGTTAAAGCTCTAGCAACCACCCTTTGTGAATACGTCAACTAGTAAGTCCCCCTTGAAATAAGGGGTAGGTCACTTCGATTACATCAAGACAAATAATGCTTTAGTATGATGAAAAGCCAACAAAATGTGGTACTGTGTGAACTTAAAATCAATTCAGAGCCCATCACTACTTCTCAGAAAAACACGCTTTGCTGTTTGCACCAAGATCGAGACATGCTGAAGTCCAACAGATCTCAACAACAGTGAAGAAGAACTGGCTTAGAGATTTTGGAGGTTTCCACTTTCTAGAGATTTTGGAGGTTTCCAGCCACTCAGAAAAGAGAGGTAGGAGGGCCTGGGAAATGGGGCCATGTAAGGTGATGAGATGGTGCTACAGATAAGCTGCACTATCCATCCTGCTGGCTGATGATGGTCTTGTGGACTTTGAGACTAGAATATGCTGCACTGCCCAGTACTTCAGAGAGTTACAGTGCAAATGAGCCTGTGTGGCATGTAGTAGCTCTTGCTGCACGGGACACTACGCTTTTACCTTTCTACCTTGCCGAAGGCCCAGTTCAGCAACGAGTCTATCTGGTTAATTCTGCTTAACACCCAGAAAACAGTATGATACATTGAGGTAAAAAAAAAAAAAATGTAACAGTTTATTAAACTTGTTAAAAGAAAAGACCTAACACCAACTCACTACACTAAAGCTTTGTCTGACTGGCCTTAAGAGTCTGCTTCTCATCTCCTGGTTCAGTTTACCAGCTTAGCACGTGCTGAAGCCTAGATGTGCCATTAACAGCACTGGAGATGGACTTGCCCAGCACTAGGCTTATCTAATACATGCAGACACCCAACCCAGCCCCAAACCAGACATACACACAGCTACCTTCTCTCCTGACATGACAAAGACCTGTGTAGTCATGCATTTAGCAGCTCAGGTCTACTAAAAAGCCCAGCTTTTCCAGAGAGCTCCAGGAGTGTACTTCATGCACAAGTCGCATATCATGGGGGACACTGGCCTGTCCAGCTGCCAGGTTCAAGCACCACTTAGCTAAACTGTTATTCCTGTGTGCCAAAACACTGTTAAGCATTGGAATGGCAACAATCACTTACATCTGATTCCCAGCAGCAGGGAAAGGTTAGGCTCCTTGCCTTGAGCTCTCTGGGTGAGAATACTGCATAGTGCTTTCAAGTCAAACAAGCAATGGGACATCTCCTTGAACAACTGGTCTGCGACTGGCATCTTCTCAGATACTGGCTGCCTGGACTGCTCCACCTGCCGCATCTGCTCCTTCAGGGAAGCATTTTCCTCCATCAGTCTTTGGTTCTTTGTGAAAAGCAAATAGGAAAAAGGAAAAAGTTAGTCTGCAGCATGTACTGTAGCAGAAAGTTTCCTGTTTCAAACCACAAACAGTATCATTAAACATAATTAATTTCCGTACATGTAATCAGTATTTCTGTACCCTTCCAAAGCTCTTACGTGGCTGTCTAGTTCATGTTATCATTGCTTAGCAGCCTTCACTCTTGAAGCTCTCACTTCCTGAAGTAGGGATGGTATCTATTATATGTCTGCACAGCAGCCAGCACGGTCAATATGTATTTAAGCTCATAGAGCTCTACCATGAGATGTTATAATCAATTTATAAGGTTCTTCCCCGCTGGTGTGGCCAGGGGTTGGGTTTTTAGAGTCTTTACTTACTTCAGAGAGAACTTTGTTTAACTGCTCTATATTCTTTTCTTTTTCTTCAAGATCATTTGTCATCTTCTGAACTACCAGCTTTTCTTGCAAAAGCTTCTCTTGCATAGACTAAATGGAATGAAAACACAGGTGATTTATATTAGCATTGACAAAAAATGCACCCTCAGTAAATTTCTAGAGTTTCAGTTATTTATTGCTTTTGTATTAATTCTTCATTTTTTATTTTCTACCATTTTCACCTGGTAATATTCAACCGGATCTCAATAGCTCTCTGTATACTAAGACAGCTATTCCAAATATCAGTGAAACTCTTTCAATAAGCACTACCTGTTTAGAAACAAAAAGACTATGTATGCAAAACATTCCTCCAATACGGAATGCATGAAGTCTAAAATAACCAGGCAATATTGCTTATTCTAACCAAATTATTTCACTTTAAATAAGCAGCAAATTAACTACAGCTAATCTTCATTTGTGCAATTCCAGGTTGTAACTGAACTTTTTTTTTGGCCTTTATTTTCCACAAAGACTGTGATTGGACTTCCCACAACCTTTTGCAACACAGAACTCTCTTCCCTTTCTACACAGCTGAGAAGAAAGCCTTTGACAGTTGATACAGCCTCTTTAAAACCATTGACACACAAGATAAATCAGAACAGCCTACACAACACTACTGTGCTGAAAAAACAACAGCAGGCAAAAAAGTAACTTTATAGTAACTTTTACTGTAGTTTAGAGTATCATTTTCAACAGATACAATAATTACTAGTTTCTGTAATGAAAAGAGCGGTAGGTTTCTAGGATGCTGTTTTACTTAAGCATTGGAGCTTTCCAGGACTGACTTCCAGATCAGTCACGAGCAGCAACAAATAACTACTGCAACATGGAATCAGCTGCTGTCAATTCCCCAGTTTCCGCCTACAGAGTTGAAACTGAGAAATTCAGAGATATTTCCAAAGTGGATTTTTTTTTAATGAATTCAGCAAGACCACAGGTGTCTTTGTTGTTAAAAATCACTCATATTTATTCCACTAGTGGGCTTTTAGATCTGTAGATATGTCTTTCCTAGAAAAATTCAGAAAGAGGGGTATTCAAACCACCTTATCTGAATACTAATAACAATGAATAGTGATTAGATAAACTCCGGATAGTTTAAAACAGACAGATCCTTTCAGCTTTCACAAAGGAAAAAAAAAAAATCCTCTTCTGTCATTAATGGTATTACTCACAAATCCAATGCTGTGCTAGCACAGTGCATATAAAGTGTCCTCCTCATCCCTAGCTCAGCACGTTAATATATTAAACCTGTTGCCCAATTTCAATTATAAGATGCAAATCCTATCCCATCATGCTCAAAATACCGCTGGAGCACTGGTGACAACGGTGCATGCCTTGGCACAGTTTGACTGTAACCTTCCACAGAGTGGAACCAGAGGCCATGATGGAGGGAGGAGACGTTGCATTTGAACTGATTTATGGAATGACACTGTCCCAGAAGAATGTTTTTTTCTTAAATCTCTGTGGGAACAATCCTAATGATACTTCTTCCAAAGCAGAGAGAACTGTCTCACAGGGAATTCTATATGGTAGCTTCAATAAAATGCTGTAGAAAGATCAGTGTTGCTCTTTAGTAAGAGATATGTTTAAATTGCTGCCCTGTGACTCTGCAGCTTTATTCAAAGACAGAAAAAAGTCCAAGCTCTCCACTTGACCAAACCACAGCAAATTGTGTCAACCTATGTTGGCTTTGGTGTCTTAGGAAAACAATTTGGCTTTGGAAAAGAAGCCAAATTTACTCTTGTGCAAGTTGCTCCTGAGACGTATGAAGAATGGAACTTTCAGGGCACCAGTACTGAGGACTGTAGCACATAGGAGAATATGTCTATACATGGGCCTGCCCTTTACCATGTATGTGGCCTATCACTTGGCCAAGAGGCCATTTAATTGACTTGCCAGCTGTAAGAATTATTAGTGCTGACGAGAAGGCAGGAAGTAACGAGAGGCAAGGCTGGGCTGACGGTGAGCGGAGTTTTCAATGGCCTGGCCACTGACTAAATTTCCCAACGCATTCCGGTCAACACCGCACACGCAGTGAGAAAAGCCGGTACTTTGTCACACCCTCTGCAAAACTGAAAAACAGCGGTGCTAAAGTTTACATACTCGATAAGGACTAAAAAATCCACACCTTATTTTCATGTAAGTAATAAGAATCAGTAGTCAGAGCCCAGAAACGACTGCTTGTTTTTAAAGCTGTTTTCACACACTTGACCTGCTTCTCAGTTCACCCCCCACAATGCCCTGTGAAAGGAAGAGCTGCAGTAACGTGGATCCTAAAGATAAGCTGTGCGAGAAGTCGCAGCTTCACACTCCAGCGGGAGGAAGGGGAGGAAGAACGAGGGCCCTGCCGCACGTCAGAGGAAACACCCGGGGCCGGGTGAGGGCAGGAAATAGCTCCGCTTCAGAGATTTCCCTCGCTGTGCCTGCAGATGAGTTCGACCCACAGTGGTGTTAACCTATCTCCTTTAGTTTTTTTAAAAAACATTCCCTACTGAGAAAAATGGCCATATTGAGTCAGACTGAAGGTCTCTCTCGCCGTTGGTCTGCAGCCAAACAGAAGATGCTTTGGGAAAAGGAGGAGAACAGGGCAATACAGTAATAGCAGGTGCCCAAAACACCCTCCCAGCTTCCAAGTATCTTCAAGAGTGTTTGATGTGCTTCTCTTCAGGGACACCCAGAGCCCCAGTCACATGTAACAGTACAATCACTCCCACGTTTCATGTTTGTGTCAACGCCAAACATTGAAGGTTTGACTGTGCAGCCTTTCTGGGTACCTGGTGAGGAATACAGGTTCAGAAATATCGCCTTTCCCAGTGTATTTTCAGAACTGCATCTGCTGCTAAATTTACATGACTGTGCAAACTACTCAAAAAACAATTTCTAGAATACTCCAAATAACGTGCACATGTTCAGCTCATGAGTTGTACCATTTAACAGGAACTACTGGAAGTGGAAATCAGTGTTTATTTCTAAAAGATACGCCTAACTTCTGTCATTCTCTGCTACCTTAAAGCTCAGAAATAAAACACATGCTTACCAGCTTGGCCAAGCCCACAGTGCTCTGATTTCCCAGTGCTCACAGTGCTGTGAGTCATCCATACTTCACCCTTACTTTTTCCATACAATTTCCAAAGTTACAATTTGGTGGCATTACTTCCAGCCTGGCACAGTTTGTGTTTATTGTGACGCACAGGATTGACAGATGTACTTTGGGTAACACAGGCATTGTACAACCTGACTTATTTCTACTGTATTTTTCACACCAAACCTGTTAATTGTGTGATATCTACATTAACCATGTAAATACAGGTTTTTTAAACACCACTCTCATCCATAATTTTTCTGAAGACGTGCTATATATGCAGCATGACATCTTGTCAAGACCAACCAGAATTTTAATCCCTCACACTCAGGAGAACAAATCAACCAAGCAAAACCATACAAGGAAGATCAAAATCATTCCACTATGATTACAAGCAAATAGAAACTGCTGTCTGAAACAGAATTTCTTTGTTTTCAGCTTGCAAGTTAAAAACAATGAACTAAAATACCTTCTCAAGTATAAGTTTAGAACATGGCAGAAGACGGGAAATAAAATGAGATCTTCTGAGCTGAAGATAAATTGTATCTCTGTGCTGATAAGGGAATTCAGTTTCTAATGAACTAATTTTCAATGCTTCCCAGGGAACAAATGGGGAAGGTAAGGGACATCAAGCATACAAAGAAGCCACTGTAGTCTACAAGTAATTTGAGGGCTAATACCATTTTCAAATCTTCTGTCCTTATACAAAATACCTCAAAAGAGGAAAAGAGAAAGTCCCAGATGACAGAACACCCCTCTGTTCACAGACTGTCACAACCACTCAGCATTTCCCAGTCCCAGCTCCCTAAAGTCGCTTCCAACTAAGCACACAGAACAGCCACCTGTGTAACATGCATAAAGATTGCTAGTCTCAAGATAAAGGTGATGGAGACAAATAGATCAGAAAGTTTAGAAAATATGAAAATATTTAGGTTGGTGATAATACATTTAGGCAAGTTGTGCATATTTCTGATAAGCACAACAAATACACATAGTATATATGTAAATATTCTTAACTAAACTATGAAGATCTCAGAAAGGGAGTTCAATTAGAACTTTTTAAAAAAATTATGAAACATCAAAAACCGCATCTTCCTGTGCCACAATTTTTGCATGTAATAGGCTGTTCCATGAAAACATCTTTATTTAACAATTTTTGTCTTCCTAAAACCAAGAGAATCTTAGATCATTTTGCTTTTCAGTTTACAGATGCATGTTATGTTGCAACTTAAATTCCTCTACTGCTTCTCTACAGATGTATTTAATACATTTTAATTTAATTAAGCAAAAATATGGTCGTAGACAGGAATGAAGCCTGCTATTTACCTGCACAGTAGAGAAAGGACACAATTTAATGGTGGAAGATAATTTACTTTCAACAGCTACAAATAAGCAAACTTGACTCCAGTGTGCAAAGTGAAATAAGAAAGCACATTCTCTCAGCCAGTGGTATGCAAGCAGTTTCTTGTCTCTTGATTATTTGGGTTCGAGCTCCGTAGAGTGCTCCCTTCCACTTTGGAAGGAGCAGGCATTTGGCTGATTGTTTTATTACCATTTTGTTGTTCTTCCAAACCTAATGTACACAGAGCCAAAGCAGAAGCACCTTCTCAAGGGAAAACCCTGTCACTTCTGTCTTTCTGGAGGGCAAGGAAGCCAAAAATGTGGAGACATATGCCAATCTAGAAGAATGCAGCTAGAATTCATTTAATTTGGCTTCAGGATTTGCTGAAAGCAGATGTTTGGGGCATTTTTTAAATGCTCAGATTTTTCTAGAGCATATCATACCTTCTTCCCTATTACCTGTATAACATTTCCTTTTCTCCACAACAAACTCTGGTCACTAAGTAACTTTCAAGCATCAGGAGGCTGTTGTGTTAATCTGATCCACGAAGCCACAACTGACTCCCAGCTGACAACCTCTGCTGTCTTGAAAAATCCTTGGCTCCAAGCTAGGTGCCCAAGACCCGCCAAGAAAGTTACGATATCGAAGTGAGTGATGAGTCAGAAAATAGTTCAACAGGCACCTGCTTAAACAACGTGAAATGTGAAGCGGCACGGTTTAGAAGGGCACCTGTCTCTACTAAAGATGTCAGCAGTGAAGCTCCTCATAAATACCGCTTTTTGTACTTTGGATGATCATCTGAAACCCAAAGTTGGATGAGAGGCTTCACCATTACTTACGGAGGCAGTCCTCACACTTGAAACAGGCAGCTCTCATATGACATCCACTAGACCAGCAGAAGAAGGATGCCATGTAGCAACAGTTTTTCACTTCATGCCAAGTATTGGCAAAGTGCTAAACCATACAAACATCAATAACATTATGAGCCTGTAGGAGAACACTGGTCAACTACAGGCCATAAGATTAAGTTCTTGGCATTTCTACCTTTGCTTCCTATTTGGGAAGATAAAAGGATGAAATGCAATTTCAGTAATGTTACCTTTATGAACTAAAAACAGAGTAAATAACAGAATGTACACATTTCCTTACCTGCATGTCTAAAATCAGTCCAGCTATCTGATTTTGTTGATTGTCTATGACCTAGAATATAAAATTGAGCAATTTAAAAGGCTGGAATCTCTTTAGATGCTTTTTTTAAAAAAATCACCTTACAGGTATGTAGCCATAGATTTTTAAATGGGATCTTTGAAAACGTCAATGATAAGACAGAGAGTTTAACTCTGATAAAAGAGGAAATTCAAGCAAAATAAATGTACTGAACAGAAACACGTATTGAAAAGAAATTTGAGTTAGCAACAAGGGTATAATTCTTTAGTGAGATATTTATTTCTAAAATAAAAAAAAAATAAAGAAATGCAGGACTCATGGTTAAAGATGTCCCCAGCAGATCATTTGCAGACTCACCTTACTGGCTTTCTCATTCTTTTCTTTAAGACATTCATTCTCGCTTTGAAGCTGTTTTGTGTCCAACATGGGAAGGCGAATACCATCTTCCAGGCATTTTTCTACTTTCTGCTGTAAACTGTCATCCAACATGAAAGAAAAATTAAATGCACTGACCGAAACCGAAAGGGCTGTGTGTTCTAGTAAAAAATTAGAAAGTTGCACCATCTTCCAACCAGAACTGTAAAACCATATCAGGTTGAATCCAGCCTTACGAATGAGCAAACCAACAGGGGATGAATGATGCAAAAGCCTAAATTACTGAAGTTACTGCGGCCCTGACAAGAACAGATCCATTCATGCAGGAATGGTCTCATGGGCCAGATTCTGTGCTGCATCTCCCAAAAGGCACAGCTTGAGCAGTATGGTGTAGGGAGAGCGGGCAGAGAGGAGCAAAGAAAAGCTCTGTGGTGTTCACAGCTGCTCTGTGCTCCAGTGGGAGGCAAAGCCAGCACCAGCATAGATCAGAGGAGTCTTTAAACCTCTCAAAATTACCATAGCTTCAAAATCAGACTCTCTCACTGTGGCATGTACAGCTCAACCCAGAGTCCAGAACCAGAGGCTGCACTGAGGACTGATGGCCTGTCCTTCATGCCCTCTGTGACGTGTGAGGGGGAGCATGAAGCCACTCCTGCCAGCTGCTCCCACACGAGGGCACAGCCTTCAGACTCTCTGTAGCTCAACTCAAGCTCCTCGGTGTAGCCAGAGGCTTTGCCTGCTCACCCTCTCTCAGAAAGGAAATACATTTTATTAGTGTTAATCTTGCTGTCTAATTTAGAAACCAGAGGCCATCTCAGCTATTTGTAGGCTTTCAAAAACGACAAAATGATCCTGCTCTAGATTATGATGGCAGGAAGAAAAAAGGCCTTTCATTGGTAAGATGGAAACAATGCATCAACAATTTGGCTGGCAAGGTGTCCCAACCAGCTTGCCTTTCATCATGGAAACACTTTCAGACTCCTGTGGCATGCACCTTTATCCAATGGAGGGACAGTGAACTGTAGTAACAACCATATAAATTATCAAAACTGATTCCCTCCTGCTTCACCTCTCCCCCCGCTCCTTTTTTAAAAAAATAAGCGTTTAAGTAGCTCTCCTGATCTACAATGTACCATAGTAACAGTGTCTCCATGTCTCATCTGGAATCTTCTCCTGGATATCTATCCCATTTGTTTTTTCATAGTTATGCAAGTTCAATGACAGCAGATTAGCTACAGCTAAACCTCTCTGTAAATACCCCCACGCTCAGTGAAAAGGTAAGAAACAGCCACAATTTATCAAACTGTTGACCCTTCCCCGATATACCCATCAGCTAATATCCAAGGAGCTTTTCCACAGCTTGTGCAGGATTAGTTATCAAATACGAGTGCTGACAGCTTCTATACAATGCCCCTTTGCTGCACACAGTTATTCTATCCTTTATCTGGGAGCAGGCTATGATGCCATTGCATGTGTCCCACATCTTTAAAAAAAGATAGTAAAGAATGTCCTAGGCAGACTCTTCTCTGTGTTATTACTTGCAACTTGACACAAATCAAAATCTTACTGGATTTCCTATTGCACTACATTGTCATTCTGCACAGTAACAGATTTATGCCATGAAAAAATCATCAGCATTGTAACAGATTTAAGAGTGTAAATAATGTTAGGTCTTGACATCGGGTGGGAAACACACCCGTTTCAGGGCACAGCTCCAGCAGCTGTTCATACCTCTGTACTGTTGTGACCAGCTCTTTTTCTTTTTTCTTCTGACACACCAGTTGCAATTCTCTCTCTCTGCACTGTGATCGGGCCTCTGTGAGCTTCTTTTCCAACTCAGTCATAGTTTCTTGAAGTTGCTTGTTCTTCTCTTCTAGAATTTGCAGCTAACACAGGTTACATTAGTCAGACACGATGTCACATCAGCAAAAGGGCTTGCAACAGGCCACAGCCTTGCAGTTACCTTCTGTCTAATCTTGGGCCCATTTCACTTATCCCAGTATGAGAATCCCTAATAGCTACAGTGCTTTCTAAAACATTGAAATACTTCTCTTCCTAAACAGATGGGGAAAAAATGTGTTGAAACAACAAGATTTGACAACAGATATTAGGGAGTTTACTTGTATTTTTAAAACGTAAACCAAACTCCTTTTACCTTACCTGTTTACTCTGCCCTTCTATATCATCCAGCGTTGGTAGGTCAGCCAGGTATTTTTCTAAGGTTTCAATTCGTCTTTGTTTTTCTTTGTTTTGCTCAGACTCTTTCTGGTATTTCTTTTTCAGGCTATTAATAAATCGGTCTCTAGTTTTAAGCTAGAAGAAAGTAAATGTTTTATGATTACAGTGGAAAATAGACCTGCTTTAGAAGCAGACGCCGATCACTCTTCAAGAATTGTACTCTCAGCTGCATGAAATGGTTGGTTACTGCAGAAAACAAAACCAAAGCATGATTAATTCCAGCAGCTCTAAGTCACAGACTCACACATGACTTCAAACCACAGTTCCTTCACCTCTGCCCAGAACACTCCATGTACCTTGAGATATAAAAACATTCTAGTTCAACAGTTTAAATATGCTTTATTTTCTCACCAGTAGGGAAGTTCATATGCAACAAATGATAAAGAAATATTTTACTACTACTTCTTCCTCTGGCCTGGAAAACAACTTAAAACACAGGGACTTAAGATGCCTGTAGAGAAGGTGTGTTAAGAAAGCCACTATTCGGTTCTGATGACCTCTGATGTAATTTCAAGACTGTATCAAAGTCAGATTTTTGGCTCCAGCTCTTCTTGGGTTAATTTCTTAATTGTCCATCAGTCTGGAAAAGTTTTTTTTCTTGTTCTGTTTTTTTTTTAATAGTGTTATTGTTGTCTGCACTCCTGGTACTTATTATACTTTGCTTTATTGCTTAGGTGAAAAAAGGGGAAAGGAAGGCAGAAAAAAGGAGTATTTTCCAGTCATAGTCCAAGTTAATAAAAAACAGTATCTCTCTTGCTGGAACCAAGTTGTAGCAATCCACAGATAAGAAACGCTTGTCAACTACAGTAAATGCAAAACATACTTTTATTTTGGTGCTACAGACACCCATCTCACTGAGAAATAAATGTGTGACACTGTCAATGCAACAGTAACAGAGCCTACTGAAAAGTTAGAGTAAATAATATCTGGAAAGTTTCTTCCAGAGATGGCCTTCTGTATGGGCCACAAAACCAAAGACTGCCAAAAGGCTGGAATTCTTTCTCACCTCAATGTTAACACCATTTTCCCCACTCCCTGGCCAAATCTGGTTTTGGGATGAAAAAAACTTACCTTCTCCAAAGAGTCAGGCATTCGCTCGGAAATAACCCTAGCATAGCTATTGGCAACAATCCCTCTGATCAGTACAGAAATTCTGTTTTTGTCCCCTAACATCGGTCGCTGACCCGAGACACTAAACCTTTGGGCCTGGGCTGCTCTCCGGGTGAGCACAGCAGAGAACTCGAAATGGCAGAGAACTCATCCCCAGGCTCAGCACCCAACAGGAATGCTGCACAGCTCCTTCCACCCTTTGCAGTCTTCCCTCAACCAGAACAATGCTGATTTTATTACCAAAGCACATGCTCTCCCTCCCTGCCCTTTCTCTCCTTGAGAGCCTTTTGTTCAGCAAACAGAACGTACAGCCCACCCTGTGACACGAGCACTGCTGCACAGGTCCTTACCACTACCACCGCCTGCAGCAGCATTTTCTACACACTGACTAAAAGCTGAGACAGGAAGAAGCAGCTCCATCCAATTTCTGCCCTTCCTGAACGCTACCCTTAGTGAAGAGCATACTGAAGGGTTCATAGGAATTAGCAAGGCAGAATTCAAGATGAATTGTGCTTTCTTCTTTGTCTTCCCATGTGCCACTTCACTGTATCATACTGCTCCTACCTCTGGAACCTGCATTAACATAAATCTAAGTCCTGTAGTAAGGCCCAGTGACCAAAGAAGGTATCAGTGACAATGTATCCCTAAACATGAATTAAGAGCCACTTGGTCAATGGCACATTCCTGCTTGCAATAAAGGCAGGCTATCAGAACATTCAAAACTACCCCTGGGTATTATTTCAGCCTCCAAAGGAACTCCTTGTCAAGAAAGCCCTGCCCAGAACACAGCCATCTAAGCTCCTTCTTTGCCTCAGACTAAAGTCTACTCTGCACATTCCAGCAAAGCTACAAGAGAATCACTTCTGCTTAGTAGGCACGTACAAGCTCTAAGTACATCTCAAAGCATGAGGCCCACACTTACAGGCCATGCTGAATATGGAAATTTAATTTTCACACTCTGTGGTTTTAAATGAAACTTTATTTACTGTAATAATAAACACTTGAAGCTACATGAATTCTCAGAGCTTAGCAGCTTTCTTCGAGTTTAACCAATACCTTTTTAGGATGCATTAACTACAAGTTCAGATTTATCCATTGCCAACACCTACAATCAGTAACTATCCATCTTTCTATCACAGACAGTTTAGTTATCTTTTGAAAACAGCTCAGCAACCCACATACTAAGATGTTTTCTAGCAAATAAAACATATGCTGCTATAACAATGTCAAAAGGAAATTTGGAACATGAAAGACACTTACTTTCTCCTCCATCTTCTTTTTCTCCTCACTAGATTTGTTTGAAATTTGTTTTACGAATTCACTGAGTTGTAATTCCTTATTCTCAGCTGCTGCAATCTTTCGCTCAAGCTCCTCAAGGTGAGATGTCGATCTTTCTGAAACATGTGGTTGCAGTGACGTGCTCTCATACTGTGGTTGCTTAAAAAAAGAAATAAAATAATAATACAAATGAACACACACATACCACCATATACTTAGGCAGCACAGCAGAAAAGAGTCCTGCATTTTCTTCCACTGTCAGGAAGGATGTGGTTTGGCTTTTCAAACACTAAAATACAGACTAACAGCATGTATTTCAGTAATGTTGAGCAAAAAAAGTAAAGAAGCCTTTGCATTCACAACACAAGCAAATGAACATTGTGAGGCCACTTTCCCCTCAGACTTATGGAAGAGGTGTGACCTTTCTTCCAAAGGAAATGCCTGAAAATCCAAACAAAAAGTGTTTTCAAAAGAAATCACTGCCATTGCATTATCATATCATCCTCTAAGAAGACAAGCACTCTATTAAATGGCTATGGCTATAGTAAAGTAAGAGATGCTCCAATCTCAAGATCCTTCCAAAGCAGAACATTAGTACTACTCAAACCTTAAAGTTATCACACCTGAGGTGCAGAGGGGTGCGGGGACAAGCCTGAGAATACAGCTACAGTCAGAAGGCAGGCCTCCTACCTTCTGGCCTGTACACCACAACCCTCCTCCCTTTCCACTTCATGCAATTCAATATTACTCTTCTACCTCCACTGCCCACAGACAGAAAAGCACGAAATGGAAATCAGCTGCATTTGGGATGAAAAAGGAGATGCATCCTATTAGGCTTTCAGTTTCAACATTCTTTTAACAACTTCAACTGGTATCTTTAAAGAAATTACACAGGCAGTATTTTTAACTAGTAACGTTCCTTCAGCAAAGCATTAAGCGATTAAAACCTCCATTACAGGAGATTTGCATTTGCAAGTGAATCTTGTAGAAAGCACACAATTCAAGGAGAAAATCCAATATATTATAAACTTTCTTAACTCCTTGAAATATGAAAGATGAATGCACCTGCTGCTTTATTCAAAGTGTGTTGTGGTACACTAAGATATGTACACTAAAACTTCAGTTTCTGCAGGTTTTTTTTTAATCTTAATCTGGACAGAATTTTAAAGTATTTCATAAGAGAACTTCTGGAAGCAGCAAAAACCACATTCCTAGATGTCTGAAAAAGTTTTTGAGTATGTAACTTCAAGGCTCTACTTTAATTTCTCTCCTGTCTCACACAAACCAGATTGTCACCTGATGCACAGCTGTGTTATTCTAAGGACATAATTAATATCATGCTGTAGTACACCAGCTGACATCCTGGTGCCATGTTAGTGACAGAAAATAAAGTAATAAAAGAGGGACAGAAAAGCTATTTCTCTGCGAATCTGCCTTTAATATTCTTTCTGCATTGCCTTTTAGATACGTGTTTTGCAAAAGTATTCCACCAGTCTGTCTTCACACATCTGTTCCACCTATTTATCGATACAATCTAACCACCCCTTTGGGTAGCACCTCCTTCTCCTCAGAAAACCTTCTATCAAGTTGCTTTCAGATACTCTTAGCAAAACTACTTTATCTTCTAATACCTCCCTCTGTAACTGTGCTGCAGTCAGGCTGTTAAGCCCTTGTTCTTACAGTGTCACAATCCCTCATTCTTACTCCATACAAGTATGTACCTAACGTTAACGTAACTTACATTTCTGCAAATGTAAACTACAACACTTAGAGGGTATTCTCCTCCATGTAATTCACAGCTATACAATTACACAACCATCAATGATCACAAAAGCTCTACATTTTAGCCTGTAGTAAATTCTGAACATGCTTTCAGGTGTCAGTCACTGGGCAATGGAAAGCTTTACTAACAGTAAAATATCCATCCTACCTGCAAATTAGTCACATAAGGTTCTTCGCAGTTTGCAAGATGGCTCAGTCTTGCGTGTTGAGCTCGTAATTCATTCTCCCTTATTCTCTGATGCAAATTGTTAATTTGCTGCTTTTGCCTGTAATACACAGATTTTATTTGAAAGGAAAGAGAATGGAATAGAGATTAAAAAAACATAGAACTTCAGACTTATACTGAAGAATACTGTAACAATGCTATCAGATTACCCTGGACCTACATTAGCTGTGGACTTTTTCCCACAGCAGCCAAACCAAAACTAGTCTAGTTTACCACTGGAACTGGAATCTCATCAGGAGATGAACTATTAAACCACAGTTGACACGTATAATAACTAACTTAAGCATATCCCAAAGGATCTCTGCTCAATTGGCAATAATAAACAAAACTTGTAGAAATATGACTGTAAAACTCTACCAATTTAGAGGGGTTGAGGGAGGCTTCTGTTGCCATTCGCTCCTAGGGCCAGAAGTGTAAGCAGGAAAAAGCCTACAGAAAGCAGAATGAAAACAAAACAAAACTGACATCTTCATTTTACTTGCATTTCTGCTCAGCCTCTCTCTTTTTGCCAAAGCTGACTTTTGACACAGGTTCAGGAGATTTACAAATCAAGGGGAGCAGAAAGAACTTAAGAAGAAAAAACTCATTATATAAGATAGTCAGCACGGCTCTCCTGCAAGGTCTTCTTTTTGCTTTGCTGAAGACCTTCTCCTCAGCTGCTTTACGTAAGATGTTCCTTACTCCTCGGATAAATACCGCACTGCATACTAAGCCAGAATTAACCTGTTACACCAATGGCTTGGCCAGCGTGCAGCAGAAACAGTATCACTGTTATATCACTATTTAATTATATCACTATTTAAATCATGACTGCATTTGAACCAGCATGGCAGCAGGGCAAATAGAAGGCAGGTCTGGGCCCCAGCCTACGTTAGAGCCTGCGAGATGCACTGTGCTCTCCATGGTGTGATGGGCACCTCAATAATAGACCCCAGAACAGCGCTGTCAGCACCCATCAGAAACACACACAGCAACCTGCTCAGTAAGCTTAAAATCACTTTTGTGCACTCCTTTAATTTCCCTTTGTACCTTTTTTTTTTAAAAAAAAAAATACCAGGACATATTTGGATGCAAGCATGAAATTGTTTCTCAAAGCTTCACCTCTAAGCATCCAGTATGATCAGCTTTTCTGGAAATGATGATGCTGAACTGAGATTACTAAAGCCCATGCTAAGAGGATATAAATGGCAAATGCAGGTTAACGTCAAGGGAGAAGACCTGCCAGTGCACACAGTGGAAAAGCAAATCTTCTAAAAGTACAGAAAAAAAAGATCAGAGTTGGTTTGATTTTTTTTAAATTTGGAGAGGGTCATATTTAAGAAGAGCATCTTGGAAATTTTACTGTAAGTGTAAAAAATATGTATTATACCACCTATAAACTAACACAAAAGATGCATTAGTTGAAAGTGTGTCAACTGTAAATTTTAAGAGGAAAAATAAGATGCAAAAACCCAATTAAAGGGAGTATCTTAGCTACGTACATTGTCCTATCTAGTCACCAGCCAACTGTATCTCAATTATCTGGTTTACAAGAGGAATTCAGTATTTCAAAAATAATGAATATATTACAAGTTAAACTTTTAAGCTATACACATTACAGAAGACATGGCGCATGCCTGCAGAATATCTTTATGTTTCCATATTTTTTATCTAGAAAGAAAAGTAATGAATGGAAAACCAGCATAAACAAGTTGCAATTTGGTAGTATCTTAGAACAATTCATTCAATGCGATTCTTAAAAACAGAGAAACTGAATGTATTTACATGATTCCATCATAAGCCTTAAAATATTCTGCATCATCACAGGTGATTTTGAGGCTTCCCTCTTCCATTCTACTATCTACATGGAACAAGCTTGTACAAATAGAAAAGGAGTACGTAACACTGAAAGATTTCGTACACTTCTGGTTGGTGTCTGTACGATGACACTACAAACAAAAAGCTTCACACCTATTTTGGAAGAAAGGGATTTAAGATCAGGTAAAAGAATCTGCTCTTAACTTGTAACAGACCTTATATGAGCCCAAGAGTTTGTATAACCATATGAGAAAATAGAAAACCTTGATGACTTCTGTGCATGCTTGGTCACAGAAATCAAAATAATTTACTGTGAGTTGTCTTAACCTACAAATAGAAGTAATTTCTCATTTTTTATCACCTTATTACTTACTAGACAGATCTATTAAAATCTCTTTGCTCCATGTGTTTTGAAATTATTTATCCATTTGTCACTTATCCCTTGAAGGCACTAAGTGATTTTCTGTTTGTGGCTGACTGGAACTTAGCAGTGCCTTCTTTCACAGGCAGGATTTCAATAGCCTGAACTAAACATTACAGCCTGGAGTACATGTTTTAAAATATTTTTTAACTTCTAATATAGTTTGAGCTACATTACCATATTTCCTTTCATAATCCTTTCCCTACCATACCAAATCCCTGCAGGAAAAAGGTGAGACAAATTAATCCGTGATGAAGCAGAGCCACACTAGCACAGAGCATAACTAGCTTGCTTCTTTTCACTCTGCAAAGCATGGAACTCTCCCCCGTTAGAAAACCTTGCCAACAAAACACACTGTACAAATGTTTTAAGGCTGTGTAGATCTCACGACTTCTTTGCATAACCGCCTCTCTGAAAATATCATTAACCTCATGGCATCCAGAAACAAAAATTCTGAAAACAGCCCAGCATTCAAAGCAGAATAGAAGATAAGCACCATAGAAACATATTTACTATTTACATACAATCCTAGACTTCATACCAGATGCATTTTATCACTGATGTTCTCATATGCTAAGACAGTTTTAATCCTGTTAGCCCACAGCTGTTACTATTAATCCTCTGCATAACCACAGGCTGTGAACTTTAAATAAAGGGAGTGTAGAGAAGTTCAAACGCTCTCAGAAACACAGCTCACGTATTGCAGGGGAACACTGTCCCCAGAAGCCTCTCTATTACCAATCAATCATCCCAGCACTTTCAAAAACAAACGAAAACAAAGCACACCAAACCAAAAATCAACAACAAAACAACCTTCAGCATTAAGGTATCCAAAATTCTGCTCAGATAGAGGGCAACTGCCTCTCTGGGTAGGCCAAAACCAGATATAAATAAACCTGAAACTGAGGGATTTTACCTTCTAGGCAGCAACGCTACTGTCACCCTGTACCAGCTCTAACATTTATAACCTCGTGTGAATCCTCTGTGTTCGTGGAGGGCCAGACTGGAGCAGACAAACTCTGCAGCTGTTGGGACCAATGCTGGCAAACTCTACTCTTCCCTTTCTCTGATCAGCTGCTAACACACTCAGCTCTTCCCAAGGGTTCGAGATGTTCTAAAAAAAGATTAAATTCACTTTTTTGGGGGTTTTTTTTGGCCACAGATGCTAGAGCTACACAGCTGCACTGCATCAAACTGACTTACTCCTTTTCCTGTAACTTTCAACGCAGGAATTTCATCACTCAGTCTTACACAGGAATGAAGTCTTCAGAGACTGAGCTCCTCAACCTTTTGTGATTCCAGAAGCCATCTGCATACCAGTGGGTGCAGGCTGTGGTCTGAGCTCAAGGCATGTGGGAATCTGACAGGAGCCCACCCTTGACACTCGCGTTTACAGAAACCAGACCACCGCTCACACAACCAGGTTCAAAGAAAATTCTGTACCTAAGCACCATGGAAACGACTTTCCTTCACAAAATCCCTGATTTGTTTTGGTTTTTTTCCATGAGTGGGTGTTACAATTCTATGTTGATGGCAAAGAGTTATTGGCATATTACATGAACATCATGGGAGTTCTCACATAGTTTTATTCAGCTCCTCTGTCTAAAGAGAAAATACTCCATAAATTTCTCTTCGTTTGTCTTGACATGTCCCCCGCTTACACTCAGACTTCAGGAGAACAGAAAAGGAGGCAACAGCCTTCTCTAAAGCCATCAATCAACCAAAAAGATTGAGAGGGGAGAAAACTTTGTTAAAAAAGTCACAAAAGGCAGGAGGAATGAAAAACATCCTCTTGGGAGGGACATTTAAAAGTATTCCTTATTTAAATTGATGCTTCAGAAGAACATGTCATTAAAAGATGTATAAACTTGAACTCTTCTATCCAATCAATTAATACAAACATTACACTAATAACATTGTTTTCACGAACAGTTCTGGCATAAATCTTTCCAGCTGTCCCTCAAAGTGTAATATTGTCTCCAGGAATGGGATGGCAGTGCAGAAGCAAACAGACAAAAAGAGAACTGAAACTCCTTTTGACCTAGGAGAAGACTCTCTGGTACACAGAAGACCATGGCAGTTACCCACAGAAGAGTTCTACAATGAAGACACTGAAGGCATTGTCAAGTATTTTTCTTCAGATACAATGATTTTAGGGCTTTTTTTTTTCCCCCTCAAAAGCAACCTGCTTGTTGTATTTTCACTACCATTACTATCATTATTACTTTTGTTCTAAAAATTTCACTGATACCCTGGACTATGCCTTTTCAACCAATTTTTTGAACCTCCAGCAACAATTTATAAATATCCTGAGATGGAATCCTCCCTGTGCTGCTCCCAGGTGCACTCTTTCCGAGAGAACTCAGCTGAAGTGACAGGTTATCCAACATACGTGACTTAAGTGTTCTATGTGCTCTGGGGTCCCCTATAACCACCTGTTTTGTCCCAATTCCCATACGTCAGTTATTCACACACTAGCTAGATTATTTATGGAAAACTCCACTATTTTCACAACGTAATGACTTTGGCTTACTTCCAGGTCTTGTAAAACGCACACATCTTTTGTTCTCTTTTCTTTATTTCATTGTGCATTCTTAATTTTTGTAAACAATATTTCAAGGCTTCAGTCATGTTTCACTACTGCAGATCGATGACACATTACATGGAAGGAAAAGTTACAAACCTAACATGGCAGATCACAGACTTTTCTCATCTTTCCAGAATTGCCAACTATTATCGCTACACAAACCGCTGGCACTAGAGACTAGGCTACCTAAAATGTTGATTCTGCAAAGCTATTTTCATGGCATTTAAGGAGAGCAGTTCTCCTTACCTGGCTTCCTGCCTGCCACAGATACCTCCACTCCCAGAGGGACAGAGGGACATCTCTGTGGTGAGCCCAACAATTTAAATCAAATCAAAGCACATCAATTATCAGGAAGCTAAAAGCCCACACTTGAAGGACTGAAACCGATGAGGTGACATATGCCAGCATGGTTCTGGCAGGTCTCTGCCAATGTCTTTTGCTGCAGAAGAAAGTAAAAGCCCTTGATCTTGAACATTGCTATGTTTGGGCAGAAAGTCAATTCTGAGCAGCAAGCATTTGAGAAGGGTGGTTCACTAAATGTCTCAAACTTCCACCTTTCTCATGCTGAGGGGATGGAGGGCAAAAGTAAGTCCCAGCATACTTTCAACCAGTTATGCACCTAAGGAAAACAAACACTCTTTTTAAGCCCTTGCAAACAGCAAAACAACCCACCAGCAACCCTCTTCTTTTGTAACACAACAATTAGCATGGCCTAACATCAAATAACTGCTTCTAGCTTGCCTAAAGCCAGGTCTGCAAACAAGCAGCTCACTTTCAGTCAGTATATGGAGATGACAAGAAGAAAATGCACTAAACATTGTGCTGCCCCATCTGTTTGGGGACAGGCTGCTGGTGTTCCTGCTATGCCCTGGACATCAGCCCTCAGCCCCTCACCAGATCATGGCCCCCTGTCCACCAACTCAGGCTCCCCAGGAACCCCTGGCCCTCGTGGGACTGGAAGGGAGAGAGCAGAGTGAGAAGTTACTGGGGTTGAAGGAGCTGTGGGGTTAAAAACAGGGACAGCCACCTTGTAATCTGAACAATGCTGGCCCTGAGCAAAACTGTGGGGCTGGTCCCTGGAGCTGGGGCCCTGGGATAACGCTGAAGGCGAGGGACTGACTAGGGAGGGCTGCTGAGGAGGAGAAGCAAGAGTCCAGGCAGCACAGCTGGGGCTCTCCATCCCCTCTCCTGCACACCATGGGTACTGCTCAGCCAAGCTGCCACAGCTGGAACAGCGACCCACCCCCTGCTGTGCCCACCCTGGCACTGCTGTGCCAGCAAGAGTTAGTGCTCTTCTGCACATCCGAGAAGGGAGAAAGGCAGGCCAAATACTGGCCTTAGTGGTAAGAGCATCACCGCACTGGGACACTTGTATTTAAAGACTGGACTTAGAAATGTGGGCTAAGGAATGACCAAAAAAGGTTTCACATGTGTGTTTCAATTACGGGTCTACTAAATTTGCAGTCTCTCTGTCCACAGACAGTAAGGGGCTGCTTCTGGTGGTGCATCTTCCCTGTGCCACTGTTCTCTGCAGACAAACACGGGGAAGGCAGCATACTGTGCCCCATGAAACTGCAGCCAAGCTCCCTCCATCCAGGGTGACTGTGATTCTACTTACAAAGCTGGCTAGAATCCAGAGGAAGACTACTGCTGCCACTTGACGCTAACTGGATCCATTCAAATCAGCAGGGGGAGGAGGGGCACAGATATCGATTTTGATTCATTTGTAGTTCTGTCCGTTAGGTCAAACAATCCCCTTTGAAAGCTCCAGTCAGCACGAAGGACATGAATAGGAGAGAACAGCACTCAGCTGAACACACATAAGCCTGGACTGTCTTCAGAGAGCAGCATTAATAATAAATAAGCTGCTTAATATACAAATTGCTTCTGTGTATGTCTCAAAAACATTAATATGAGATAACTGACATTCACATCATTTTCTCATATTCACACAGGACAAGCGGACTGTGGACATGTGCTTACACAGGACAGACACTCATATATGCATTCGTCTGGAAATAAACCACATTTTCTTCAACCTGGGACCAACTCATCTGTTCTCTATAAACCCATCCTACCCTCACTTATTCTAACACGAAAGAGCATTTAAAAACCCACATCTGCCAGAGAAGCACTTCTTGCCCTCAACTTTTAAGAGCCTTCAATTAGTGTAAATCTAAGTCCTACACTACAAATCAAGATAAAGGTCCAGGCTCTTCAAACGCTTCAGGGACTTTAGAAGAGAGCTTCTTCCACCACAGAAGGGACACTAGTAACTTCATAAAAAATAAAATAACAATTGGTGCTTACCTTCAAAAGTCATGAGTTAATGAGAATGACTTGTTTTAGGTGAAAATGCTTGAGCAGATTTCTCAGAATCAGGATACAAAGTAAATATAATATGGATCCTTGTGTATTACAGATATAATTTATTCCACTCCACAGTTGGAGGTATGCTGCTTTCTTTTGCTGCTTACGAAGTTGGATACTAATTTTTATATCCCTTTGTTTTAAAGGCATGATCCCTTGGGACCAGAAGTGCAAATGTGCAGCGTACTGATAGGGAAAGAGATCAGTAGTAAACAAAGTCCTGAAAACAATGTGAATACATTTTCTATAATTTGGAAGACAATGCCAAAAAATTCCAGCATCAGCAAAGCTCATGAGAAAAAAATTATCTCAAATTTCCTATGCAATAAAGTCTGGGGGTTGGGTGAAATTAAGAGCCTGCAGTTCAAAGTGAATACTATCTTCCTACCAGTCACAGGAGAACTTATCTTGAAGAAAAGATGGGAACACTGCTGCTCGGAGTCCAGAGTTGATCTCTGTTCTGGAGGGACTGTTATTAAGTGACTTTTCTGGCTTGCATAGGAATTTGAAACGCAAGCCTGGCCCACAGGAGGTAAGCTAGTGCTGAAGCAAGGCAGGCAGGAGCACAGTCAGCAAATGCACTCTACTTTCCAAAATGCTCCAGGCTGCTTAGTCAGGGGTTGTGCAGCAGAGTGGGACACAGACATAACTGCTCAGAGGACTGCACCCTTCCTCCCATGGGGGGAGCTTTTCAACTCCTGCAGTCTCCTGACAAGACAAATAAAGAGCAAGCCTTGCACCTCCCCTGCTGTTCTCAGCTCTGCCAAATACTAGAACTTCCTAAAGATACTTCGATCCATAGGACAGAAAATGGCTGAGCATCAGTTCCATAGAAAAGGGCCTGGGATTGCAGCTGACCGAAAGCACACGATGTTGTACAGCAAAAGGCAAACACTACACCAGCACGGTCTGTGAGGCAGATGAGCGCTCAGCCGCAGGGAGGCCTTGACCGGCCAGTTTGGACGCTTCAGGGAAGAGGTACTCCTCAGCTGGAGGGATCTCAAGGAATAACAAAAGCTACCAGAGGTCTAGAAAATATGACCTAGGCGGAAAGACTAAGTCATATTAGGAAAAGTTTCCTAATGTTTCAGCTAATTACAGCAAGGCTGCAGAACATCTGCTATTGCAGATAGCAACAGCACAGACATCTACCAGGAGTGACACCACTACAACTTGTCTTCCCTAGGGCCTGGAAGAAAGGTTAGATAAGTCCTTTCTAGCCCTACACTCTCTCACTAATGCCAAGATATACACCATTATGTGAAAACTAATGCTAACAAATTCCATTTCATTGATATTACTAGTATTTACCTCTGAAAGGGTGAACTTTTACAACTGCTGAAACAATTACTCCACATCAAAACCTTCCTGGAAGTTTACCAGCCCAAGATACAAGAGCTTCAACCACAAGCTACCTGGGTGACTGCTGATACCAGAAGATAAATGCATCTTTTTTGATCTATTATTGCAAGCGAAGAATATTTTACACAGCAAGACACTGAGGAGGTTCCTCACAGCCCTACTCCCTGCACAGAACTCCCAGTTACACATGCATGTGTTCAGACCATGGGTGGCAAAAAACTTCAAAGCTTCCTCAAAAATGATATCAAATTATCACTCAAGTGGATATGCTAATGCTACAGATCTTAACAGACCATCTCGAGAGAATAAAAGCTTTACACCAGAAGTAACATGAGTGCTACCAGAGCCCATACAGTTTGATGTCACCTGCTGAAGTCAGGACAACTTGACACAAGGCAAAGAAAGTCTAATTCTATTGTCCAAATGAAAACATCATAATTCAGCTACGGATGGAAAGCTAGTGATTTGGCAACTTGTTTTAAGAATGTGAATGTTCTTATGCCTTGAGGAATGACAGCTATTCACTAAAATTATACTTCTGTATCTACTCTTCCTTAAAAAGCTGTTCAAATGCCCTTAAGCTGTCTGGCAGAGAACATCACATGCACAGTGTTACTCTCAGCAGCTGATGTCATATGTTCAGATATTTGGCATTTATTCACACACGCCCTATATGCAGTCCCTGCCAAACTAGCAGTGCCAGGACCACACTAGAGACATCTACGGTGGTTGGCCAGTCTCAAGAGGCATTCGCAAGCGTACCAGATGCTGTAATTTCAGTGTTGTTGATGTACTGAACAGAGGAGCAACACAAAAGAATTAAAATGTGATGCTGTAATTTTCTAAACCAATACAAACACTGTTGGCTCCCTCTGGTGCTAAATATAACGTAGTGTTACACACTAAACTGCCAGAGTAGTAAGGCAATGATAAAATCCAATCATTTTCTACAGTAGGTGACAGACATTCCAGTAGTAAGTGTTACAGCAGCAGATTTCATCTTACAGACAAAATCATTAAATCCTTATTCACAGCCTGTAGCAACAGCTTTTAGATGGAGAAGACAGGACACACACCTTTAAGTAGTGACATGGCAACCCACGCACGCACGTGCCAGGTTCCCTTCCTCACGCCATGTTTTTGATTCCTTAAAAGTATGGTCTCCATCCCATTTTTTTAAGAGCAGACAAACAATTTCAAGCTCTGATTCATTAAACTGGCAGTGATTCCTGGAGTAGTTTTAAAAGGCAAACCAAAACCACTTTTAAATCTACCCATTTATGCTGTGTATACTTATGCTTAAAAATATACATTTGTGATGCCAAATGGACTTACAAATCAAATTGATTTTAACTGATTATTACTAAATCTGCTGTTTGATACAGTGTGTGGAATAAAAATCAAACCACTTGATCTATTCACAGATGCAAGTGGCTGTTTGGGTTTTTAAAAATTCTTTGCACAGCTTTGAATTTCCAGTGATACAAACCATCTAAATATGATGACTTACACTGAAAACAATATTCCTTGTATAATTTTTAATGACTATTTGAAACTTGCTTCCCACTATTCCAGACTGTTAGATTTCCAATGCAAAATAAGGAGGTTTAATAATCTAATCCAGAAGGGCTGGATTTTGGTTGCCTCTTTACCATCATCTGGAAAGAAGGGAAGCAGGCAGCAGGTTTTCCTTCCTTCTCCTGCCCCTCCTCTCTTTCTTACCAAGATTAAGGTAGAACAGCTGAATGATACTGCCCTGTACAGAGCCCTGCACATTTTCTACTTATCAACAGATTTAAGCACCGCTATGCAGAACAAGGTGTGTGGTGCCAAATCATGTTGGTCTCCTGCACCTCCCAGATTAGCAGGATCTAATCTCTCCCCCATCTCTCTCCAGCTTTTCTCCCCGCCCAGAATTAAGCAAGTCTTGCTGGCATCCTCCAGTCACCAGTTTGTAAATTCAGCATCAATTCTGTAATTTAACTACCACCATCTTGAATCCTAATTAACCACACTTTAGCAAACTTTATATTTTTATTTTAGGTCACTATTCCCAAATAAATTCAAGTTCTGCAAAGAAGTTTTAAGCAAGCTCAGGAAGACTAGGAGCTGGAAGACTCATGTGTACTCATGTGTTAAATCTGGAAAATAACAAATTTTCACTTAGCGCCTTGAAGAACAGTATTATTCACACTTCAGTCTTCTTAATACCCTACCTAATAAGAAATATAACAGTAGTGCTTTATAATGGGGTTCTATTTCTACAATTTTGGACAGCAGCTATATATAATTTTCACCATGAGTGAAACCAAAAATATTTTTGTCATAGAAAACACTACCTCTTCTTAAAAATAAAAAACCACACCTGTTGTAAAATCTTTCTAAATATGCAACATCACTTTGTACTAATTAAAACAGATGGGCTTTATTATTTTAAAATAACTTTACTTCATTTTAAAATAATAACTTTCAAGGCAAATATTTTGCCCAAATGGAGGGTTCAACATTCAAAAAAATCCCTTTTCTGGGATGTATTATTATACTGCATTATTATAATTTACACCATTCTTAACTGTAATACCAAGTGTCTACTTAAAGGAAATGACTGTAACATCACTAAGTGGTCTTTTGTTTCCCTTCGATAGCTTCCAAAGCGTATTTTGCCTTTTCAGTTGAATGAAAAGGAATTATGTCAACTGAGTTTCGCTCATAAATCCAGAAAGAACTGTTTTCACTAAGTTGCACAAAAGTATGACTTGTACAAAAAAGGAACCAGCACACTGCCATTGGATATCAAGAAATAGCTTTTCTTCCTCAACATGGACAGTATCAAGTAACATCAGCAGGCAACCAGATTACAAACTGTCACTTTGGAAACTTCACTCTTGACTGTAAACGTATTTCCAGAGTGTGAAGAATAATGTGAACTGCTTCTTTAGTTGCCATTGTATAACAAGCCTCCACGGCGAGCACAGAGGATGACGTGCTCAGCAGAGGCACCGCAGAGAGCCCCAGCCATTGTGGGCAACGCGCTGACTAATGCTGCTGACAGCTTGGGCCCCGAGAGGTGGGCTGCAGGTTATATAGCATCACTACTGGTATAGCAAGCCTGAAAAAAAAAAAAAAATCTGTAATTTAGACAGCTTTTAAGCAGCTGATCAAAAGGCTCTGACAGAGGAGATCTAAGCAACAGTTCAGAATAATTCCATTTTTAAGTGCTTATTGCCTTGGGAGACCACTACCTCTACAGCAGAGCTGGCAGAGTGGGATGGTGTATCTGTGCCTCAGCTGCTGCAGTTTGTAACTTTATACTCCACCTTCAGATGCAGGGGCAGGTAAACACATCTTCACATGCCACAAACTGGGGAAGCTGATGCTGACCTTCATCACAGCAGGTCAAGGGAGGCTCCTCTCCTCCTCTACTCTGCCCTGGTGAGGCTGCATCTGGAGTACTGCATCCAGTTCTGGGCTCCCCATTTTAAGAAGGACAAGGAATTACTGGAGGGAGTCCAGCAGTGGGCTACGAAGATGATTAGGGGACTGGAGCACCTTTCTTATGAGAAGAGACAGAGAGCTGGGTCTGTTCACCCTGGAGAAGAGGAGGCTGAGAGGGGATCTCATCAACATTTATAAATATCTCAAGGGTGGGTGTCCAAGAGGATGGGACCAGACTCCTTTCAGTGGTGCCCAATGACAGGATGAGGGGCAATGGGCACAGACTGAAGCACAGGAGGTTCCATCTGAAAAAGAGGAAAAACTTCTTTACTTTGCGGGTGCCAGAGCACTGTCTAGAGAGGCTGTGGAGTCTCCTTCTCTGGAGACATTCAGGACCTGCCTGGACACATTCCTGTGCAATCTGCTCTGGGCGAACCTGCTTTAGCAGGTGGGTTGGACTAGGTGATCTCCAGAGGTCCTTTCCAACCCCAACCATTCTGTGATTCTGTAACCACCACAGTATCAGCAGAGGTACTGGCCAGATTACATGGGGACAGAAACATGTTCATCTTAAACCACTGCAATTCCTTGCTCTGTTGCAACAGAGAGAGGAACAGATCTTGCACAAGCATAATTTTCCATGTCCCAAAGTAAATCATGCCCGAGTTGTCTATCTCCACTCATTAAAAGAAAGGAACTGCTAGATGAAATATAAAAACATTCACAATGGATGCCTGACATTACTGTTATCAACACACACCTGCTTTACACAGTTCTCATGCTGTGGAGCAAACTGTCAATAAGAGGGCACAACTATTTCAAGATCAGAACAACCACTCCTCTTTCAGCCAAGAGCCAAGAGTTTATTATCAAAACACAGACTAAGCCAAATGATAATTAGGTCAAATATAAAAATGCCCTTCTTAAATGTCCTACATCCAAACTCTGCAGCTCCTGATGACATCTAATAATTTAGCTTGAGCTTCATTAAGCTCAAGCCCTTTACTAAAAGCACATTTGCCTTGTTAAGCCTTCATTTTCTCCAAACAACAAGAACTCCATTAATTACTTCAGATATACTAGAAACTTCACAGCAGTGAGTTGCTACCAAGGCCCATTTCAGATTGATAGCAATTTTAATAAGAAGTGATGTATTTACTGACATGTAGATCCTGGATGTAATATTTTATTATCTGAATAATATTAACAAGCATTTGCAGAGGATTTTACCACTGAACGTTACTGCAAAGGCCAGTTTCTCAAAGCATTATCAACTGGCTTCAAATACATTGCATCACTGTACTTGTTATGGAAAAGAAAAATCAGTGCAGTTTACCATTTTTTGTCTTTCATTCCAAGACCTGTACAAGCAGAAAGATCTCTGATACCACCCCCTAGACTGGTAAGACGTGAAGATGGGGAAGCTGACAGCAGAACTGGCTGTCTGTCTCACTCTCCCTTTTCCATTGCAGAGGCATTAAACCCTGAAATAAATTTCCAATTCTGTAAAAGACTTTTAGCCAGCTACCAGCCTTCTCTCCTAGCAAGGATTAGCTCACATATTTGTGCATAAATATTTTCTGGACTGGAATCTGAAAATTTTACTCAGTAAGCAGCTCTCCTGAAAGTTTCTACATCATAGCTTTTACATTATCAAGCCTAATCAATGCAGCAGAAGCAGGCTACTCACCGATCGATCACAATCTCTTTCTGTCTTAGCAGCCCCTCTTTAATTTTCATTAGAGATTCCCAGTTGCTGAAGTCCTGATAGCTGGTAGCTGGGTAACTTTGACGAGATGTTCCTGTTGGAACCTGCATAAAATAATTGTAGAATTAGCCTCCAAAACAGTAAAGATAAATGCCTTAATATCTACGAGGATATTTAGTAGTTTGTTGTTTCAGAAACCTAACCATAGTTTTCCAGTTTAACTCAGGCTTGCTTTATTTAGAACAATTGGATTTACAAACAAGTTTCTTGAAACAAACTTGAGTCACAAGTGTCAGTGATTTAAAAATTATTTTATCATTTCTCTCCTAAAGAATTCATAGCTCTGAAAGCAGTTTGAAATGAAAAGCTCATTTAGAATTTAAGTACTTAATTAAGATGAACATGACAAAATGTTCATATCCTGCTGCAATGCTGTAGTGCTACAAACGAGGTAGCTTAATAGCTTTAGACCTGCTGGTAACTGCAGATAACAGTTACCATTCTTTTCACTTGTTTGACTCCCACCTGTAACTTTAGCATTCAGAGAAACTCCCCTAGATTTATGCCTACTTAAAAGACAGAATATGGAAATGTAACTCTGGGTAAATTTGAACTGTTTTCAAGAATAAGTTTCACAAACAACATGTTTCAGGCTTTCCTTTCATCTTCACAAAAGCCAGGCTATGTCTCTCAACAAACTGAGTATACTGGTTGAACTAAATACGAAAACCAACAACATTACAGTTTGGAAGTAAACACCTAACTGGGATGTTTAATCAAGACATTTTTATACTCAGAATAGAAAAAACATTACAAGTATTTGTATCAGGAATTCACATAAGGGAAGGTTTAAGTTAGAACTTCTGTGATCAGACTGAGGGATCTCAGCATCGTCTGCCGTGAGGTATCATCTAATCTTCTACCAGTTTTTTTACCACTGAAAAAAAAATTTCTCTTTTTATTATCTAGGAGGCATCCTGGGCTATGTTGCCTTTTTATGTTTTTGGAAAAGAGTAGCGGGGAAAAAAAAAAAAGTGAAAATAAGGCTATTTTTTTTGCTAAGTTTAAATAGATTTTAGGATATTTTTACTTGTGTCACTCTAAAATGTTTTAGATTTCATTTGAAGCTACAATAAACTGTATTAAGACCCAGACATATCACCAACAACCAAAATCACATAAACATCTGCTTGACTTTGAATTCTAACACGGAATGGAGAGACTTCATTGCCTAAATCCCCGTACCACGATGTGCTGAAGTCAGGAACCAACTACTGACAGCTGTGGTCTCTTCTGTAAGCTGAAAAAGTATTTTTTCCCATCCAGGCCTTAATGACTGGATAACCGGTGTTCTTTGAGGAAAAAAGTAAAATGTGAAATAATATTGAAATCAAATCTTACCTTAAAAAGGTTCACTGATTTGTGACTATGGTTAATATTTCTTGTCCTATGCTCATTCATTATAACATCCCACGGGCAATAAAAAACATGAAACATTTGAAAATTTTTTCAATTTTTGCACCTAAAGAAGTGCCTCCTACAACTGCTTACTAAAGCATATTCTAGATTTGAAACTTTCATGGGAATAAAACATGCCACATTTGCAATTTCTAGGAAGTCAGTCCACTAAACCTACACTTGTTCAAGGAAGTTCTGTCAAAGATGGCACCGTGCTCTGCTGGGAAGCGAGGAATGGCAAAGCTAAGTGTTGCTTGGATAAAGATCTATCACTCATTTCTTAACATTTGCAATTGATTTAACAGTTGTCTTGCTTCATTTTTCATGCACAATGATCAATATTAGCATTAAAAAATCCTAAATTAGTGATATCGCCTTGGCCTTTTTTTTGTTTGAGCAGTACTCTAATGAGAAAGATAGCAAGCCATGATTCTTCCTGTAAGTAATACATGTGCAGAGTCTGTAAGGATCAATGAATCTAAAATTAATTTTGCCTGGGTCAATCCAGACCAGATAACTTCAAAGTCATCTTTGGTGCTTACAGAATACCTTAGGATTGTCACATATTGTTCTGTATTACAGTTATCCATGTGACTGGCTGAATTAACAGGCTCCAGCACAAAGCTATTTCACTGAAGTCTCTCTTAGTCACAACGTGCCATGTCGTGCAGTATAAAGTGACAACATCAGGAACTGTCACTGTACTTTGTGTCAAGAAATTTTTGCTTTGCTTCTCCCGCTAGTCTGCTGAATGCTTTTCTATATCCTCCTCAATACTATTACACTACAGTCAAAAAAAAGAGAGAAAGAAGCAGTCCTTAATGCAGTTGGGATTAGATCTTTAGTATTCAGAGACAGAAATTCCATCTCTACCCAAAAGAAACAACCCACAAGAGTTTGACATGATAAACAGCTAATATACGGCTTTATAAAGCCAAACCAACCCATTATTGAGCAAGGTGAACTTTTTCTTTCAGACTGAACTATAAAAATGACGATATTAAAGACAACTATTTAAATGTGAATTCATATTAACTGAAAACATTTTGGAAGCCACCAATGGTTTCTCTAGCAAAAATCTTCAAAGCAAGTCCATCACTTCAATCAGCACCTTTCCAAACTTTATAGTTTGGATTAAAATTAGAAAGAAACCCTTCAACCTTCATACAATAAGTGACTAAACAAGAAGTCAATCAAATACTAAGGCTGCTAAAAAGCAAGGCAATAAGTTTTGCAAAGTTAAAACAGAGTAATATTTTGTCAATTAGATGTTAACAGTAGTGTTTGGTTTTGTTTTTTAAAAAGTCTAACATATATGGCCTCCTTAGCTGACTGACCAAGATGCTGCTTGGCTTTGGAATATATCTAATCTTATAGAGTACAGGCCTGCTGTATTTACATATATAGCAACAAATAAAATATTATTTTGTATTATAACTGTATGCTTCAATTTGCCACCCTGAGCAGATGAAAACAACAACAAATATTTCTGTTTCTGACATTGTGTTTCAGACAAGTAAAAAAAAAAAAAAAAAAAAAAAAGAATATGCTAAAAATACTTCTTAGCACTGCCCAGAATAACAAGACACTTCACCCATTTATGAGCACATGGTGTTGACTACTCCAAACAGCTTTCTAGCTGCTTTGAATGGCGTGGCAACACAGGGGGTCCACTACATTTGATCGTTTTGTCTCCTAAGGACATCAAACCAAATAGTGAGAGCAAGATACACTTTTAGGACTCATATACAGAAAGCCATCCACAACTCCAAGTCCTCAGCTTGAATCCTCCACATCTACAAAATAAAACACCAGCCTGAAACACATAGCATTCTTTTCCATCTGCCCTAGAAAATACAACTATTTTTGTCACCTGGCACCTCTTCCAAGTATCAGCTTTGGACTGAACGTCTGTTCAGTTCAAACTGTATCCTTTGCACACTGGCGTCCAAAGGTCCTCACTAGCTTGTTTTTTGACAAGGGCTTGGCCTTGACTTTCACGACCTGGCAAGCCTTCAAGTCACTGCTGAGGCACAGCTAGCTGCTGGGAAAAAAAATAAAAAAAATCTTTGCTGTACTAGCCTATATGCAAATATTTATTACTGGAACACACATTGCTGACTGATTCCATCATGTTTCTTAACAGTGGGAAAATAATTTTTCTCTGGAGTAGAGGGTAACAACATTTGGATAACTTAGGCCAATAACGGCTGTGTTTTTAATTACGCTAATTAAAATTATCTTTTCCAACATGCTTGCAGTTTGTCCCAGAGGCCCTCCAGTGTCGCAGCACACAGAGTAACACAGCATTCCATGTTATATGCTGTATCACAAAGAAAAGATGGACTCCAAAAAATGTTTAAATGACAGCTAATCTCAAAAAAGCAATAGATTTTAAAGATTTTTTTTTTCCTGAAAGTTGCAGTTTAAATAATTTAGCACTGTCTATACTACAACTGTAAAGTCTTCATAGCCCATTACTAACAGCAGAGCACCAAAAGTTACACCAAGTCAATGATCCCTTTTGGCCAACTGCTTGCACTGCCCTACGCTACCATAAAGCCCCTCCATAGGTCTCATTTTTCTCTCGCTGCATTTTACAGGCATTCATTACTCAGGAGAAAGATAATTCCTTGTATCCACAGCTAATCCAAGGCAAAAAATTGGCACAACCAGTGTCAGCAGGAGCACAAATAGTTGCTTTGGTTGGACTGACAGTGGAGGAAACAAATTGGAGCATCCCCAGGGGCTGTGCTTCAGGGGCAGAGGCCTTGCCCTCCTACCTCGCTGGGTGACAGGGAGAGAGAAGAGGTGGCTGTGGCAGCAGCAAGCCCAGATGAACTATTATCAGAGAGATGCCTCTTGCTCTTCGCTCCCCTGTGATGGGAAACGGATTAGATGTGTAATGGCAGAGCAGCGGCCACGGACGAGCTCTGCAACTGTTCCCCACCCTGGGTAAGAAATGAAGAATTTACCCATCCCCTCCTCCCCAAGCAGATTTCTTCCTAACATAAGGGCGAGTGGTTTGGCTCACAACAGCTCCTCGAATTCAGACAATCTCACAAGATCATCCATCTTCTTGCCAGCAAAACACAACAGGGCTGGTGGCTCCCATGCAGGAAAAGAGAAGAGGCTGGAACCATGGATCAGGCCATAATTTTGAGTCACTTCAAAGCACCGCAAGTAATCATTTCTATTGAAAGAGGCTGTGCCTTGCTCATGTGCACTAGAAAGAACAGAGCCACAAAGAAGCATTGTAACAGTTTCCCAGATGGGTAAAAACAAGGCTATGGCCTGATTCAAGAAATCCTGACTTGAGGTGTCTGTATTTCACCACCACCTACATACTCTGCTCCATCTTTGCCTTTTAGGGGAGACAGTGTTTCTGCTCAGCAGGATATAATCACTACAGTTCTTGGCAGCAACACCTGGGCTGTATCACATTTTGCTATACTTTTACACATCTCCAGCAGTCATGGGGGAGAGAACATCCAATTGTGCCCTTGCACCCTTATTCCAGCCGTGGTACATGTGGTATTCTTTGGAGAATTTTTAGTAAGGAAGAGCACATAATTAAAGTCAAAATTAAAACATCATCAAATTGTGAGGTACTAAGAACTGTATTGTAGAGAGGTTAGCAAGGACAACAGCAAGTGACGAAATCCAGCACATTAAAAAAAAGATAAGAAATTTAAAAAATGAATAAGGCTTGGGGAAAAAAAAAAACAAAAACAAAAACCAAAAGCCACACAAACACATTCTTTATATAGAAATGCAACTGCAAAGTAATTAAGATAAGAGAAACGACAACTACTAGGAAGAATTACTTTGACAGGAGTTCACAATTTAACCTGCCTGAAAAATCAGCTTAATGCAACTCAGGATTGCTTATGTATGATATGTCAGGTCACAGAGAAAGGGGGTGAGGGAAAGAGTAATACAGTGACTTTAAATAGCTCTGGCATAAACCCAGCTGGAAGAATACGTTCAGTTCTGGGCATCGTACTACCAGAAAGTCACTGAAATAGTATAACATGTTCAAAGAAGAGCAACTCTAATGATTAACAAGCTTAGAAAGAGTGATTTATGAGTAAAGAGCTAAATACCACAAAGGCTGAAGAGACAAGAAATCAGCCTGCAAATACTTTGTTTCCTAGGCTGAGAGTCCAAGCTTGATGGAATGAAAATTGAGATATGACAATTTGGGCTAAAAGTATCAGGAGACAAAACCAAACAGAGCAAAAGCAACCCAAACTAAAAAGAAGGGGGAAAGTACTGAAAGCATCTCATGAACAACCGAAAGAAGATTCAGATTTTAAGATCAACACTGAATAAATTTTAGGAGGTAAAGGGTTAGTCAGTCCTTACTTGAAGATACATCAGGATGATTTCTTAGGGTTAAATTATGCTGGGAACAAATACATGTGACTAGAGTTAGAAATGACTATACTATGCTGAGAGGAGAATGGCAGCTAGGCTCCAGCCTCGTAAACTGAAAAACAAGATCAAAACTCATTTAAGAAAGGGCTTACCTTAAAAATATATAGCTATAGTTGAATTACATGGATGCTACACTAATGATTTCTACAGAATAAGCAGCCAGCATGACAGATGCACTAATTATCATCTTAGTTTGCAGAAGTCTAAATTGGCGTTGGTAATTTGGAATCTAAAAACTGACAACCAAAAAAAAGGACAATTCCCCACCCCATTTTCATGGTTTTGGTTCGGTTTGGGGTTTTTTTGCCATTAGAGAACCAGACCCATTCACTTCGGCGTTGCACTGTCACAGAGGGATTTACAAAGCAAGCACATTAAGGCCTTTGCTAGTGCACTAACCCGCTCCTTCTCCTCTTTGCAGCAACTGTTTAAAATTGGGATAATGAGTTGTTCTCTGCAAGGGGAAGCCAACATGCCTCTCTTCAGTGAGATGGAACCACATTATTGCATCTGTTGTATGACTTTTTAAAGCTTTTCCAATAAAAAATTAAAATGCTAATGCTGGCTATTTACACACAACATCACTATCATTGTATCCTTTAGAAAGCGAAAAGCTTTCAAAAAGAATAGGCAGTAACAGCATTAAAATCCCTCCAAAAAGCAGCACTCCCTCTAGCCATTAAACTTTTTTCAAGAATGTTTGTCGAAGCCTCCTTCACAAATGAAATACCCAATGCACACAAGGCGTCACACGCTTTATTAGAGCTCCTATGGACTTGACCCACATAAGCCAGAAGGGAATCTGACTGTCCTACGAGTTACTGTTATTTGTACAGTTACTTCTTCCCCAGCGTTGTTTATAGTGCAGCTGAGGCTTCTGAACTTTATCAAGGTCAGGTCTGATAACCACAGCAAGAGAGGAAGACGTGATCCCTTACCACAATAGCTTACAAACGAATTAAGAGCAAAGCATAGCAAGTATGTTGTTGCTGGGATACTAAGAGAGATGAGAGAAAACAAACGCTAAGGTCAGGTATGCTATGCACCACCAGGGAAAAAAAATAAATAAAAAACCACAGACTTTCGCTACTGATGGCATAGTTATAGGATTTTGATGGCAACTGCACTGTCACTTAAATGTGGCATAAATTTACACTGTTATCAAAGGGAGAGTGCCTGTTCTCCTGCCCCCTCTCACCACTTCAAACATTCATTCCTTTCAGCTCCCTCCTGACAGCCCTGGTTCTACACTCTCCCTCCATCCCATACACATGATGGTTACTTGTACCGAGGTCAGGCTCCTATCAGATTCATTGCACAAGGCCATGTGAAATCTAGTGCTGGCACACACTGTTAAGTGGAAAAGCAGGGTATGAGATGACACATTTTGCAGTGGCACAGCTTTGTGCTGGATTAGTATGAACATGCAACCACAAGTTGAATTATCTCAACTCCAGACAGTGCCAAACGCTCCAAGAGTATGAGTTTGTGGACTGAATATTTTCTCAGCTACTGAAGAAAAATACTGCTATGTATTTGCTGTGACACTGTCAAGTCACCGGCCAAGATCTGATGTTTAAATATGCAATCAGTTTGAGAAAAGGAACTTCCACATGAAGGTGGCATACGAGAAAAAAAGAAAAAAAAACCAACACCAACACACAAACACAAAAGCCTCCTGCACTTTATCTTTCAAATAGTCCTGTGCTGGTTATCTGAATTATGATAGCACACACAGGACCAGCAGCAGAGTCTCAGCCTACAGTCTGAGTCTGTATGTGTGACAGATCTGTATGTGCTCAGAATCTGCATCCAGCAGGCTTACTGAATAAACCAGGAATATAACAGGGGATTTGTAATGCAAGTGAACCGAAATGCTGCCCGCTGCTTAACTGACAAGGTTTCATTCCCTCTAGCATCCTTGATGGTTTTGTGCAAAAGTCTCAAACAACAAAGAAAGCCGCCTCTGAAAAGACTTTGCAAGATCCCTGCAGATGCACGGTGTCACCGTGTGAGGCAAGGACAGCCTCATGACAAGAGGCTGCAGCCACCCAGCAGTCCTCCGGGACCTTCTCATCTCTGCCACCTTCAGCGACTGCCTTCAAGGGTGACACCGGCACTCCCAGAGCCACACATGAGATTATATACCCTCTTCTGCTTATCATCCCATGAATGATTACACTTCTCTTGCTTTTATGTGCTGTTATAACGTTCCTTTATACTCCAGGCAACGCCAATATTATTTTTGTCAGAAATCCTTTCCGTTTATATTCTGGCAAATGTTATGAACATGAAACACTTCTAGGTGCCACTTCATATGACGTTAAAAGCAACAGTGCCTGGAATTTTCCACTGATAACAATTGGGTCTTTCCTAAGTATAGAAGCACTTGTTTTATTAAGTGTTCATTTTATCTTCCAATTACATTAAAATGCAAATGTTCTTTACTAAAAAGAAAAAAAAAAACCAAACCTGGAGATGAAAGGGAGCTTCCATAAGGAAAAGTAGCACGACCAAAAAGTGGCTACAGTTTTTCAAAGCCCATAAAAAAGACCATTGTTTTAAGTGCTGCAGAAATGTAGGACATACACTAATCACTAAGAAATTTTATGAACTGTACAAGTAAGACAGAAATAGATTAGAAAAATTGAATAATTGGGAAGTCAAGATAAATCACAAATCAACCATGAATGGAAGCACCCCTAAAAGTAAAATATCTCAGTCACTTGCACTCAGGCATCTCAATAGAGTTCTAATCTTCTATAAAATCTTTGTTAAATGTACATTGCTAATATGTACAAATACCTGTTTACTAAGGGCCAGTGTTGATTGCTCATTCATTACTTATTACTCCTGCACACAGCCAAAAGAGTGGATGCAAAAGTGACCTAGAACGCAAGCCAAAAGGTATCTATTTTTTGCCAGGCTGCAGGAGCTCTGCAAGGATGAGTAAAAGGTGCCATAAGCCTGGCACAGACACCAACAGGAGTCCTTCTGTAACACCAGGGTGATGAAAGGGAGTGCAACTTGGGAGAATATGAGAAGGGAAAAAAAAGTGAATATTTACTTGCTGTGCAGTAATTGCAAAAGAAAATTTAAAAGAACCTAGTAAGCATCAGATTCTCGTAACAAAACATGAAAACATAGAAAAAGAGAAGTAAACCACTCTGAATTGAATGTGAAGCAGGATCATATATTTGGGAAAACTGATGCTCTGCAAATTCTTTATCAAAGGTCCCAATTTTTCAGACAGAAGCTCTTTAGATTCTGTGACGGGTGTTGGTCCCTGAACCAGAACACCGAGCCTCTCCTTCTGTATTGTTTGTTTTAGCTTTTAATGACTTTAAAAGAAACATGAGCCTTGAGTGTAATACACACCACATTTAACTGAAGTTAAAAACAAAAATCTCCCACAAAAATAAAGCAGAAACATTCAAAATATTTATACGACTACAAACTCACATATTCAGACAAACTCACAAAAGCACACTTTATAAATAGCAATCCAGAACTAGTCTCCACGGACACTTGAAGACAGAATGGAGTCTGGCAAAACTACTGGAACCTGTGCATTTCAAGTTTTGCAGATTCAACTTCTGTACATGTTACAACTGAAAGCACACAGGAAAGGAATTATTAGGTAATACACTGTTTTCCACTCCCTTTTAGGCTGATAAACCAAAGTAACAAAGAATGCCCTGCAACCCCCACTTTGTTCTTCTCCAGCTCTTACTACCATTAACATAGATTTTAAAAAGACAAGGATATTCTATAAACAGCAGCAAGTGAGGGATTTAGTAAAATCACTGTACTGGGGATTGGAAGACAAAAACAAGTTCCCTACAAAAACAGTCTCATGCAGGGTTAATAATATGGATGTTAGAGCTCTGCACAACATGGGTACAGTCCTCATTTATGTGTGTTGGTGACTACCTTGAAAAACTTAAGCAGATAGAAAAATTGGAGGCATACTCATATTTTCTGACCCCACTGCAGGAATTCTTCCTGGAGGAGCTAGCTGTGTTTCAGCCAGCAAACCATGCAGGACAGCACGTGAAAATATTTCCATTGTTTCAGGGGGGGAATTCTACCACCAACCCTGTACAGCATCACATAAATAACAATTATTCAGCCACTTGCTCCAGAATTTGGGAAAAAAAACCCCCTAAAACCAAAAACAAACTCGCATGGAGACACCATGTACCTGCGTGATTTTCTAAATTTCAGAGGGAATTGCAGAGCCTTGGTACCTCTGACAAATCAAGTCCTGGAATCTCACAAGGGAGACATTTGAAAATCGTGGCCTGAAACTTCTGCGTCACTGACTGAAGAAATGTCACCAGTTTAACAACAGACTCTCTGGGAAACTGGGAACCACACAAGCATGGAAGGCAGTCACACAATTTGTGTGTGGAATAAGTGACGGATATTTAAACTGTTTGGCTTCAATCCAGATTATGAACCTTTCCCACTTGAGTTTATGAGGGGTACTTGAAACGCACTTGTCTCTAACAAAAGTAGCAGGATGATGTAGGGGTGCGTTTGCACATCCGTGTCAGTGTGTGAAGGTGTTTGCCTTCTTTGGGAGATAAAGTGGCGGGGGGGGAGCCCCAGCACCTTCTTAATATAAGCAGAAAGCACAGGAAGAGTTTGCACTAAAACACAAATATCGCTTCCACCACCTGCAATTTGTACTTGTCACTTGTAGGTCTCCAAGTACCTTGAAAAATAAAGTATCCTTATAATTCTCATTCTACAGGAAGGAAACAGAAGAGTAAAGACAATTTGCCCAAGGCTCTGCAAAGAGCACCAAAACACAGCAGAATCTCTAGTGTGGAAACCATTTTGTAAACAAAATAAGAAAAATAAACCTCTTGAATTAAGTTTTTGATTGAATTTAAAAGAAAAACAAGGTTCTTATCCATCCCTAACATCCTTGGAGCCAATACAGAGACAAAGCTGTATCTTCTGTTAGAGAGGATCTGAATCTACTTTTCATCATGCTGGAAAACATCACACACACAGAGGAAGGTCTCCTGATGCTCCAGCTGGAGACTCCTTTTTGTGTCAAATACTGAGAGAATGAGAGGGGAAAATGATTCCCAGCATCGTGATGAGCCACTCTGCTACAAGTGGGACACCTGCAGCAAACCCTTCCTAGTATACTCCCTAATAGTGCATCAATAATATCAAACATTTTTAAAGAACTAAAAGATGGTTCAATAACAACTAGTTCAAAGCTGTATGTACACCTTTTCACCTAGTTCCTCTGTGAGTGAAGCTCAAAATAGCTTTCTTACAGTCTTTGAAAAATAATCAAAAGAAACATGCGCAAACCTGGTACTGCAGACGAGATTCAAAGTCATCATTTTTCAAATTCCAGTCCACTGCTACTTCCATGAAGCTAAACACTATCCACTAGTCAAATTTAAAAGGCTTGCTAATTCTCAATTCACCTCTCTACCCTGTCATTACTACTCTATCACCTCTCTACCCTGTCTATCATTATTTTAGACAAAAGGAAATCTGCAAAGTCCTCCATAGGTGGAAAGAAGCACCAGGAAGCCCAGGTGGTCTGTAAGGAACTCAGGAGATCCTCCATACTTTTGCCTTTGTAGTCCTATGTGCTAAAAAAGTCATAATGAACATTTAAGCAGGTGGGCTTTCCAGCTACTGAACCCTATAAGCATATTTGAACACCCTTTTTCCTTTCTCTTCCCTTCATCAACTATGCTCATACTCTGTCCATAGTGGTAGCTAATATAATGTATTAAACTAACCTAGTAAAACTGTATATCCTTGATCAGTATACTTCTTAATCTACATAGGAGTTACTGCAGTCTGAAGAGTCTGAAGAGATGTTTAGTCTCTTCTTCTAAAACTAGTACTAGAGTAAGCCAATATAACATGAATTAGGCAACTGTATTTTAACACAGAAGGCGGCTCACACAGAAGCTGGCGAAGTTCATCTGTCAGAATGAACTACCTTTGTTTTCATTTTCTAATTCACGGAGATGTTAATGCTATTTTTATACCAAGTACTCATGTAACTGATAAAAAGGACTCTATTTCAAAACCACAGGACCAATTCATTTGAGGCCACAAAAAGAGGCAAGCAAAATTTCTTCTGTAAGAAGAAAGTCATAAAAGGCGAAAGAGAAGCTCTCCACATCATCTCGGTGGCCCAGCAGTGACAGCCGAAAGGACCTTCGAGACTCTACTTGACAAAGTTTCCACATTCCAGTGAGTGACAACAGAACTTCCATGAGGGAAGCAGCTGCCTGTGACAAAATACATAGTCACAAAATATTCGTAAGATCAGGAAATCTGTTCTTGCTATTCAGAGATTGTCTAATCCAGAGGAGTAGAACAACGTTTTTATTTTGGCATATCTGAAATAGAATAAAGAAAAATATGAATTTTTGTACCTCAAATTCTCAAATAATAGAGTTTAGGATCTTAATTTGCTGAGGTTCTAGGAGCGAAACAAAATTTTATTTTCAAAATAAAGGATGTTTTTCCTGCATATGTAATTGTGAAACAGCAATTAATTTCTGAAGAGGTAAAACACATTCCTCTATTTAAATAAACTTCGGTGATTTCTGATGAATTAAAAAAATACCTTCGTGTTTTAGCTATGAATTGCAAGTAACAAAGAAAGAGATAGACAGATGACATTCACTATGGGAATTGTGCTTGTCTGATTTATAGCCACTCAAAAAAAAAAAAAAAAGAGCAGGGCAATGAGTAGATGAAATAAGTGAAAAGAAATGCGCCATTCTGTAACACCAACCAACAGAAAGAAAAGTAATTATGGTTCACATTTTCCGTATGCACATCTCAAAGCAGGACTGGCCTGAAAACCCTGTAACCATCTGACATGTTGATCTCACTGAAGATCCCAGGGAGAGGCAAGGTGTTGTGGCCACTGGTCTACACGCTCCCACTCCACACTACATGAGAGTGGTCACTGCAATACTCTGCACAAGAGAATTCTCCAGCTTCTCAATGCTACTAACACGCTCACGACTTGGGCAATGTTTATGCACTTCTGTTAGGACAACTTAGAGCTGAAGATAGGTAGCAGCTGAATCTAAACCCCAACTGTTTCCCCTCCATTCTGCAGTTACTGTTTAAGTGGAGATAATCCAGCACCACCACTTCGCAACTGGAACATGGTCTTCCAACTTTATCTCTCCTTCATATGCCTTTGTCCCACCGCTCATCCATCACTCATAACATGTCAAATAACACAACTAATCTCTGTGCTTCCTAGAACAGCTTATCTCAAAGACACTCAACACAGTTTCTTAGGTATAAGCATCTCAGCACACCACCTAAAGCACATTGTTCAGCTTAACCAATTGAGAACACCAGTAAACATCAAAATACAGTTCTCCTGAGCATTTCATAGAAATAAAAAACCTTCCACTGTAAAGAAGATGACCAAACCTCATGTACTGTATCATGTTGCAATTTTGAAGACACTTTGCACCACTGCACTTAACTGGTACTATTCAATTATTTGATTTTCAATCTAGTAAAAAAGTACACTTCATTGATATGAAAGCAACCAGATATTTGAAAGAGCATGGCTTTTTGTGCTGTCAATATTTTATGGCAAAATATTTGATTCTGTGCTAACTGTGTTGCCTCCAAGTGAAATAAGTGCTCCCTATAGGGATATGGGGAGGCCACTGTGGATTTTCCGAGCAAGAGCCAGACAAAATTTCTTGTTCCCCTTCTTCTCTCCTAACACTGGGTCAAAGCACCAAAGACAATAAACAGGCGTTACACTCTTCTGAGCCCTGTGATCCACCTCAGCGGTTAAAATTTCATGCCAGTAACAGCAATTGAAATGAAAACATTCAAGCTGACCTTTCCAAAAACGTCTTTGGTTAGTAACAAATCAGACTACTCGTCCTGCCAGAGCATTCCCAAAATGAGAAATATTTCAGTCCAAGCTGTATAATTTTCTATTAATTTGTTTTGTACAGTTTTTTAAAATCACTTTGCAGTGGTACATTTCAGAAGTTGCAGCTTCAAAAAATTAAGTTCACCTTGTTTATGAGGAACAGAATGCGAACATCAGACTAATTTAATGACTGTCTAGTACTTATGAAAAGGAAATACTTCTTGTCTCAGAGGAGAAAAACCCAATGCAAAGCCTAGATTTCTCAGCAGAGCTGTTTCCTGTAATACTGACTGTAAGTCTCACTGTAGAAGCAGCAAGTCTGCAGCCTCAGACAGGTAACTTCGTCCATATACACCCAAAACCCATTGAGACTCCAGGGGTGAGTGAGAATCACTAAAGTCAGATAAGCATTACTGGATGCATCAGGTAAAACACACAAACATATCAGTCATAAATCTATTTAGTACAAACAAGAAAACTCAAAGGCACAAAAAAAATATCTCCGCATTAATTTTGGGTCACAATAACCCCAGACAGCACTACAGGCCTGAGGAAGAGTGGCTGGAAAGCTGCCCAGAGGAAAAGGATCTGGGGGTGTTGATTGACAGCCAGCTGAACATGAGCCAGCAGTGTGCCCAAGTGGCCAAGAAAGCCAACAGCATCCGGGCTTGTATCAGGAATAGTGTGGCCAGCAGGACTAGGGAAGTGATCATTCCCCTGTTCAGTTTTGGGCCCCTCACTTCAAGAAGGATATTGAGGTGCCAGAGGGAGTTCAGAGAAGGGCAACGAAGCTGGTGAGGGGTCTGCAGCACAAGTCTGATGAGGAGCGGCTGAGGGACCTGGGGCTGTTCAGCCTGGAGAAAAGGAGGCTGAGGAGAGACCTTATCACTCTCTACAACTACCTGAAAGGAGGTTGTAGCATGGAGGGTGTTGGTCTCTTCTCCCAAGTAGCAAGTGATGAGAGGAAATGGCCTCTAGTTTCACCAGGGGAGGTTTAGATTGGATATTAGGTAAAACTTCTTCACAGAAAGGGTTGTCACGCATTGGAACAGGCTGCCCAGGGAAGTGGTGGAGTCACCATCCCTGAAGGTGCTTAAAATATGTGTAGACGTGGCACTTGGGGACGTGGCTTTGAGGTGGACTTGGCAGAGTTACCTTAACAGTTTGATTCGATCTTAAAGGTCTTTTCCAACCTAAATCATTCTATGATTAGGTTATCTCCTTATCTGATGTAAATCTGGAATGCTGTTCACAACAGCTGAAAACATTGCTTTTCCTATAGTTTCAGAAGGAATAAAAAACTCCCATCTCCCTTTAGGTTGTATTAGACCTGCAGGACAAATATAACTGAAGGATACATTAGTTGGGTCCTTTCCCTTCAGAGATTAGCAAAAAGTGTCTCGTAAACCACATTTACTGATACCTGGATGGCAACAAGCAATCACACATGCTGCACAAAGCATCCAGAATTGGGCCAGAAAAATACTGGTTACAGAAGGGGAAGATCTCATTCTAGTGTTCAGCTTCAATACCAAAATCTGCTCTTCTATCCCACCTACACAAACAAACCAGTGCACATCTGTGGGATTATCCACTTCACCCTTCTCTTCAAGTTACTTTTAAAGCAAATGTGTACAATGCAAGAACCTTAGCCATGTGAAATCGTCAAGGTAGACTTGCAGTATGAGAGCAAACTGGAGCAGCACCATGAAATAATGCACTCACCTGAGTACTCAAACTCACTGCTGATTTTCTTTACTTGTGTATTATAAATTTCTATGCAGTCATGGATTATCAACAGATCCAGATACTGACATTCAAACTCATTACACAGGTTATACAGGTGCCCAGTGTCTACAACTGGAATTTTAAAAATTAGCACACAAAAGGCAAAAATATAATAGTCCAGGAAATTATTGCCAATGTGAATAGAAGTCTTACTATTATTTAAAGAAAGAAGCTGGTATGCTGAAGTATAACACATCTCTTTTTGGACATTATCCCAAACATCAACTGGTCTCTAAATAAATTTATGAGAGGAAACATGCTCTGGTGGCAGACTTCTAATCCCACTGGAGAAAGCCCAGATCATCTCCATTTAAGGTCAAACAAGCAACAGCTGCACATTTTTGTTCCCCAGAACAAAATAAAGCAGACCAGAACCTCCAACACAGATTCCTTTTTAAAAGCTTTTCCTTTGTGATATCCATGGGTTTCTGGACCCATTCACTCAGGGGTGAATCAAGCAGTACAACAATGTGCTCATATATACTGTCTATACCTGTCAGACTGACACATCCCTTGAGCAGCACTTTGGCATCTGCCTCAGAACCCCACCAAAATCCCTGTGAGTTACACAAGGGAATGACACTAACCCGAACTAGAAAAATATTCGAGCGCGCGTACCCAAACAAGCTTGTTGTCAGAGAAACAACATCGATACAAGACGTACAACAACCATGTGGTCTGAATTTGTGCGTGTTATTGTTATTTAATGAATATATTTTCAGTCCTAAAATTTCTATCCAAGTTAGACATTTACAGAAGCATGAATTATATTTCTGAGATACTACTACTTTTATTAATGCCTTACCTTGCACATTTAAGTATCATCTCTTAAAAAGAAGACTAAGCTATGAATGTGTCAGCAGCTCACAAACAAAATCAGCATTCTTTTGAGGTATCTTATTTCTAAAAAGCTCTAAAATGATGATTAGGTCCTACTCGCTAACAAAAAAAGCTGAGAATTTGGGGTGGAGTAACTAAATAACATGATCATTTTACAGCGACTCAGTAAAACGGAAGAACTGGCATCATAGCTACTGCAGTGCTGGGTGTTGGACTTTAATAACAAAGTACAGAGGTAAATTTCAACAGTAAAAGTTTTGTATTACATCTTACAAAAAGGAAACAATGCAATGATAGCAGTACTTTTGTTGGATGACAGAATGCAATAAAACCATGACACTTGCCTCATAAAAAGGCCAAATACAGTTTGCTTGACTGTGAGAGATTTATAATATTAATAATGCCATTATAAGTGAATTATGAAACCTTTTGCAGTAGTAAAGAACTATCACTCCTCACTGTGGAGATATTCAATTAACTTTCAACTGAAATATGTGACCTCAGATTTCCTGAGTTTGATACTAAAGGATAGCAGAAGTTGTCAGATTTATTATATTAAAACTGAGTTTCTAACTTCAACTATGTTATTAACAATTTTGCAGAGAAGCTAAATCTTATTTACAAAAATGAAAATAGAGCTCAGTTTGAAACAAGGTGGTACATTGACTCCAAGGTCTTTTTGTCTCTGGTTTGTAGCATGAATCACAGCAAGGCTTATAGGGAATACAGAAAACCAAAAAAACTAAGCAAAAAACACCCCTCACCATGTCTGGTTTTCTGCTCAAAGCCAAGCACTAATCTATGCTAAACAATGATTGTCAAAACTGGATCTGTAAGCGTGCAGAGTTAGGCCAAGCTGCTGTATTTTTGCCTGCAATTCCCAAATCATGAAAAGGCACCCGCTGTCACCTGCATCTGCATGCTGAGCTGATGCTGGATGCTCACACACTCAACAGGTCGGTCCTTTCACACCCAGGAAATCCTCCACTTCCCAGATGCACAAAACCTACTCCTCATATGCACTGTGGTCTGATTTGTCATTTCCCAACACAGGATAATGTACATAATCTGCAAAGTAGCATCCAGCTGCTGCTCCTATCCAAACAGAATGGGTTCTCAAAAATCAGTTTCCAGCCACCCAAGGTTGGGGGGGGGGGGGGGGCGAGAAAAAGGTGGTGTATTATGTGTTTTAAAGAAGAGGTTAATACTTCAAATTATATAGGAATGATACATTTTGGAGATGAATTTATAAAACACCAGATTTTATTTGGGAAAAAAAAAATTCCCCTAACCCACAAATTAATTTAAAAGGTTGGAAGAGGCTTGAAATACAGAAAAATTACATTAGTTCAAGCATTGTCAGAAGAAAGATGATACTGGAAAACACACATCATACACTGTAAACTGAATACCAGCTGCATAACAGGATTTTCAAAACTATACATACTGAAAGTGTAGTTTAAGAAATCCGTTGTACAAAAGAAAATCATTTCCAGTAAAAAACCCACATGAAATGTGATCACCCACACTAGAGATTTAGGGGTTTTTATGATGAACAAACATTAGTGTAGCAGAAGTACCACATCCAAAGCAGCTCCCAGAACAAATTCCCATGCAAGTTCTTGTTAAAGAAAAGGCCAGGTGTGAGGAAGCAGCTCCCTCCGCTTCCCCACTGAAGGAGCCCAGACCCCCTCACCCCGGGGCTGCACGGTGGGCTCCCCGGCACACGGCTCCCCTTGCCCCAGGAAAGTTGTTGCCTGTGTTTAGTATATCACGGCTGTGGACAGATTTAGAGGAGCCACTGCCTGTGTCCCAAGGCAGAAATGCGACCAATCACAACTTGTGGGCTGCTGAATGACACCGGCAGTCCTGCCTCAAACTTTTGTTATTTCTTTCCCCTCGAACTACTTCAATTGTTCCCACAACTTGGTCACAGACTCGGGACAAGTTGCCAGAGATCTACAGACACTTCCCACAGCCTGGAGCGGGCTCCTCTGTGCTTCACTAACAGCCACACCAGAGGTAAGGAACCTCTTTTTTTATGCTTTTAATTCTTACAGCAAGGCACTGTAGCTGTAGTTTTCTACAAAAACTCTGCTACTCAAATTAACAGCTGGTTATAATTGCTTATCAAAAATACAGAAATGTAGGCATTACAGCTCTGAGTCAAAAATATAATGCTGTGGGGGACATATTTTAGGGATAATAAAGGCAACTGAGATTTTTCTACATGCTGGTGAAATACTAGCTGTCCTTGGGTAGATGATTCACACAAGCAGCAGTACACCAGAAGGTGAGAAGCTTTCATTATCTTCCTCAGACCTTTGTCTCTCCTTTTAAATTTAAATACTTTTGTTGTTTTAATACAAAAAATTCACAAGGCAAGTAATTAAGTTAAAGATTTGTAGAGACACTTTTGTTTCCCCAAAGCTGCCTATCCACAGCCCAGCAAAGATAAGTGCTGAAAGAGCTTTTAACTCAGAAAAGCATTTTTCTGATCTAGCACATTGAGAAAGCAAACTTTTCTTTCTATACAATGAAAAAATACCCTTAAGTAAAAAATATAAACATTTTATAGCAACACCAGAACTGAAATTGTATCATGTTACTCAAGCTGCAGTTCAAGCTACAGAATTTATACAGCATTCGTGCTGTGAATTCCTTTAAAGGTGTTATTTTCTCCTTCTGGTCATTGTAACTGCCAAACTTGTCCTAGAATGCTTCTAATAACAGATAAATCATTTAGCTAGGATTTGTAACATCATGAACTGAATTTTGAATGCAGAAAGTAATCCGTTCGTGTCCAACTAAGGAAAGCACATACACACTGTACAACAAAACACAACCCCAGCTTTAAAATGACTGCAAACAAAAAAGAGTGTATCTCAAACAGAAACATGTCACAAAGGACATTTTAATATTTAGATATACAAACATTTTTTAAAAGGAGTGTGATTAATGAATGTTAAGGTCTCTAAGGAATTCCTCCTCCTCACAATCATGTTCCCCCTTCACTCAACTCACACCTTACTACTTATGTCTGCTTAAGGTTCTGGTTTTAGAAGAGACAGACTTAATATAGACCTTAATCTTGTGAGGTGTGTTTTCCCTGTTAACGAACAGACACACCTCATTCCTTTTCCTATTATTGACTGGTAGGTACCAGGCAAAAATATAAGCAGGTGCTTGGTTTTGTGCTCAGCAGCCTTATGCCAGTTTTGAATAGACAAGCACTGGAAGTGTCCGGACGTCCTGTTACTCACAAGGCAGACAATCTGTTATCGAGTTCTCTGGAGGCTGTTTCCAGGAGGCAGAAGCAGCACTTCGACCTCCCAGTGCCTTCAAACCAACATCTAAGATGAACAAGAAGATTGAGAGACAGACTTCTGTCAAGGCTAAAGTTAGAGTTTAGTTTAGTTTGCATTTATTCTACCATGCAGAGAATGCTTCTCTCCTAATACATATGCTGCATAAACTCTCGATTTTTAAAGGTGTGTGTAAGTATACACGTATAGATGGAACATACACACAGAAACTTGACTGCTGTAGGCAGCTCTTTACTGGAACGCATCCATAGCTACCACAGGTTAGATGCCCGTGCAGCTGAATTCTGTCCTGTCACAGAGTTAGGGAACTGAAAATAGATAACATTGCGGCTCAACTGTTACATTAAATCTAAAAATTTCACACCGATAGCATCCCATGTCACAGACATCCAAACCCCGAGTAACGACAGCTGACAGTCATGACAGAACCATGTGCTTTCATAGCAGGTGACAAATGTTATGAATGACATGTGAAATATCACATTTAGTTGATGGCAAAAACCAGTTTTCTGGGGTTTTTTGCCACACTCCTCAAGACAACAAGTTATCTGTATTCAGAGAGATTCAGATCTATGCGTATACCACGTTTCTATTTCAAAATATCGCATTTATTTTTCATCCTCTTAAGAGTTATGTTGTATAATATGAAACTCACTAAAATCAGTCTATAATCAGCACAAAGGTGATTTTCACTGATTTTTTCAGACCATCAGCAAACAAAAATCTGTGGGATATACCTACACAGCTACAAGAACAGCTTTTTATTTGCTTTAAGATTAATTTGATTTAGGAATATCCTAACTAGGTAAACAAAAAAAATCCCACAGGAAGTAACATTATGTTCCCTAAACTACAACACACTTTAGAACTAGAAAATTGCTCTTGCTTTCTAGAGATTGATATATGGCTTAAGAGGACTTTCCTGGCATCAAGTTACTTCTCAGAAGTTGAATTTGTTTACTATATTCTTCTCTCAATCGATGCCATGTTGTTGTCCCCAAGCTGCTAAAAAGGTTACTGTTACTCATTAGGCAAACTATCTGTTATGTTTTCCATACAACACCACAACTTGCAGCATGCCCTTCCACTTCCACCTTTTACACATGCTAGATGTATTTCAATTTGCACTTCAGTTCCAATTGCACTTACTCCATTTCCTATTAGCAAGCAGTGTTATACAAACCATCAGGTCCTAAAACCAAACTTGAAACTATAACAAGTCAGGTAGTCAGTCCATGCAATGGAGGAAGGAGTTAATTTCCTAGAAGAAGGTTACTGCTTAAAAGGCAAATCATATCAACAGATGGAAAATGAGTACATAGTTATTATACATCTCATTTTGATTAGGGGAACAGATGAGTACAGAGGCTGAAGCACCTGGCCAAGATCCCCCTGCATGGTCCTGCAGCAGTTGCAGGGAATTTGACACAGAGTTTATAAAGCGGCCCAAAGCATCAGCTAACAGACCAGCACACCAATTAAGTCCCAGTTATCCACAAGGTATGCAGATAACTTCCAAAACCCAAAATGCCAAGCCTGATGTGTTCAGCTATTCATCAGTGTAATGTCTTTGTATCTACACTTTTCGCATTTTCATGGACTCAAAATACAGGTAAAGGCTCTTACTGGCGATCTTGCTTCTAGAACACTGAGAACACCAAAGCTAACCCAAAGGGTGATTGTAAAAATAATTAATAAGAGAGGGGAAAAAAAAAATCTAAATTAAAGTGAGAGGTTTTTGCTATCCTCTCCCAAACATATGAAAAGCATTGACACTTCAGTACCAGACTCTAAAACAAAAGGTAAAAAGACTGATACAATTTTAGAGTTTGCTTTTCCTATTATCAGCACTTCCCAAACCAAAAAGTGAGCTGGATTGTTGCTTCTTCCTTTATCCCAAAGAAATGTTTTCTGCATGGGACTGAAAAAATGATATTCTACGCCACAAGTCAGTCTCTCTAGTTCTCTTCAATGACTTAATGTACTCCAGCTGCAGTTTTATATTCCTTTGCACAATTCCTTGCTCTTTTTCCACACACCCACTCTCTTCCTCTGCTGTACCACTGTCTACATTCTTGCCTTCACCCACCCCAGTCTTTGGTTTTGACCTCCAGCCCTTTCTTTCCTCTTTCATGCCTGCCTCTTAAGAAACTAAAACAAAAGCAACACCACAAGAAAAAAAAGCAAGCCACCTTTCTGTTTTCTGTAGTTAAGCTTTTGAACTGGCTAACACCCTTAATACCCTTCTTCACTGACACAACTGCTTAGTGCAACACTCAGCCTAAAATCAGAATAATCAACAGAATTCTGCACCCTAGTGTAGATAAATACAAAATCCAGCTGCTGGGGTAAATCCTAGCAACTCACCTCTAGACTACTTTGTTCTTTTTACAAAAATATAAAATTTTTTAAAAATGACATACCTTTATAAATCACTTCTATACTTGAAAACCTGTACGTGACTTCTGGTTTATCCTTGGAAACTTACTCACTGAAGTGACAGCAGCGAGACCCTCTAGAGGTCTCTAGAGTCAATTCAGACTGCTTCCTTCTTCACTCCCTTATCACCCCTCATCTTCCTCAGTGAAAAAGGACAATTTTCAGACTTGGAGTTCTCAACTGCAGTGACTGCATACCGTCAATGAGGAGGTATTTTACAGCAGGGTTCAAAACAAAGCAATACAACTTGGAACAAGATATATACATTAACAGAGGACAGCTAGTGAAGATGACACACATGCCTACACATCAACTGCAGCTGCTGTGCACAGGCAGAGCTTTAAAACTCTGCAATCTCCTATCCTCTTGGGGCCACACAATCCACCGACAATGGCGACAAAGGGCTCCAGGTTCAATTCAAGTGACAGCATTCAGTCCTGCATGCAGGGTTCTTCTTTGGTTTAGCATTGCACACACAAATCTTTAAACCTATCTCCTCTGATCATGCAGAGAATGCCTCTTCCTGCCTAGGAGTATCACACTGCTCACACAAACAGCTACAGGATTCTCTTTGGCCAGGTAATTTTTGGTAACAGCTCTAAACACATACTAGACTATGGATCACATAACTTCATGTGACTTTTTGCATAACTATGTTTATAGTTATTAAGACATTTATTTTCAAGTGATGAAACTGAATTACTGGCTTTCGGGGACATCTTACTGTAAAAATCTATGCAATAGACAGTTACACAATATTACTTTTTAACAATGCCTTTTCAGGGCTCAGATATGTCCAACCTCTTCTATTCCACTGATATCATTGCTGCATTTAGTAAACATATGACAGGAAACAGGCCTTGTCTAAAATTGCTGTGGCATTTTCAAAGGAGCCAAATTTATCCCATGTGACTTCAACAGAGTCAGTGCGGTTGCACCAGGAACAAGTGTGGCCTACAGCTTTCACTTGGGTCACATATCTCCTCTCATTGTGAAGGACACCCAGGAACAGAGATAAAAATAACCTAATATAAATCAGTGAAACAGTCACATGTCAGCAAAGAAAGCAATAATTGTGATCGGTGACTCATTTTAGGGCAGCGGGCACAGGGGATCCCCTACATAGTAACATGCAGGGTCAGCCGTGTGACCCTTCCTGCAGATTCGTACTGTGCACAAGTCAAGCCTTTCGCATCCATTAACACCACTGGATTAAACACACAACTGCACAGCAACGCAGGCAACAGCGGCTCTTGTGCAATACTCAGTCTTGTCACACAGGAGTAACACTGCTTGACTTAAAAAAAAAAGTCAAATATAGCTTGTCCCTTTGCTGCACTTTCCTTTCAAGAAGTGGTATGTGCATGCATAGTATTTCCTAATATTAATCTAAAACACAGGCATGGAACTAAAGAGCAGAAAACAGCTGCTATTTTTGGCAATGATCAGCCTTCATTTCAGTGTAATTATTTTTCAGGTTGTCCATGTTGACCTTGATAGCCACCCATATGCAGCTGTGTTACTGAGTCTGTTTCTCTTTCTGCACACTTTAGGTGGGTGACAGCGTCATGGAGGATTAACAAGCAAGGTATGTGTTTATTAGTTGAAGCCATGCACTTCTAAAGACAAACTTGTTGAAATACAGAAATGGAATTTGCTTCCTTCACTTACAAGAAAACTTCTCCCACAGACAAACTAGATAAAACAACATCTAGGCATTTTAAAAAATTCCAAACTCATGAGTTTTGAAATCAAGAAAAGCAAGTTACTCTCTTTTGACCTTTCCTCATCTCTTTTCTATGCCATTTTCTAGCTGTAAAAGGTATGCATTTTAACTTACGCTACCTTCCTTTTTTTAAAATCCTTTTGTATCACCTGTCAGGTCATGTATGTTCAAACAGCTCATGTCAGTCTGACAGCTTAACTGAGCTTTCTGAGATATTGCCTGCTCCCTCAGCAACATCAGTCAACCTCTCCAAAGGAAGATAATTTTTTTCCCCTCCTTGATGGATCTTGCCATCTCTTCTCACCTGTGCTGGCCTCGCATCTGTGATACCCAACCAGATAATGCTGACTTTTACAGAAGCATTTCAAAGCCACAGGTCCTGCACCTCGAGTCCTGCAAGTGAAACACATGCAGCAACACAGCAGCACGGCTGCTTGCATATGTGCAAAAACATATAGTACATATTTTACATCGGTAAAAACTCATGCTGTTCCGGTCCTGCTGAGGGCAGACAAGACGACAGTTATGTTGTTGTAACAGGTCACACAGAGCCCAAAGACTAAAGGTTGCACACCCTGTGCATTAAAAAAATGATGTTAAGTCATCCTCAGGAAATACTGTTCTCTGTGCAGTGTCTGTTGCACAAGCTGGTTACACAAAGTTTTCTGTACTAGTGTAAGTCTGTTAGTAGCTCACCCACCGTGCCTTGTGTAGAAAAGCATAAACAGCATAATGCACCCCAGCCCGTACTGAGCTGGAGAATGAATGTGCCTTCAGCCAAATCACTTGAGAATTGCTGTGCACGTCTTGCTTTTACTGCACTTGGGGCAGGCAGTGACCAGCAAAGAGCTAAGCACAATGTACTTGGCAAGCACCTGAACTGCTTAAGTCACTACAGCATAAAGTCATACAAAGCTGAAAAATTATAGCCACTATGAAATTATAGTTACTATGAAAGTCAACTATGAAGTTCCCGTTGTGTGTTTCATTAGTAATAAAGTTAAGATCAACTATAGCTAAAAACATCATAACAAAATCCGACGTTCAGTTTTGAAATGAGATGTCATTACATGGAATCCTCTAAAGGTATTAAAATATCCATGTGTAATCTGGTTTCTTTTAAAAGTCTCCCTTTAAATACCAACACTGCCACTGGCAGCACACCTATTCTGTTCATACAGCACTATTTGACCCTGCAGTCCAATGTGGAGGGACTAAAAAAAGAGTCTGAAATTCAGACACTTCTGTTTCATTTTAAGGTTCTTCGAATTTGAGCCACATCTAAAGAAATTCATGGTCAACGAAGTGTCTCTGATTCAGTCAGGATCATCATGTAATTTGGGTGGCAGATAGCTAAGCAATGGTTTTCCTTCCTGTGGCATATATCAGTAGATAGAAATTTCATTTATTGCAGCCCCGCCCAGGGGAAAAAAAAATGACAAGAGGCGGCCTTCTGTCAAAGATATGACCATGGTATAAATTCATAAGACATTTAGGGGCAAGTGCAGTTTTAGTAGTAAAGTTTGAGAGCTGTATATATCATCATCTTGAAAACCTATTTTCCACCTTGCAATAGCACCTGCAGAACCCATCTCATTATGAGCTAAGCAAGCATGTATCAAAGCCAGCCTCTTTCCATGGAGGATTCATACTGCAGGGTTTTACGCCACAAATATTTATTTAGAGTTTTTAGACAACTGTGCTTCCGTTTGCCACTACTTGAAGTAAAACTCTCACTTAAGAGACACAGTTATATACTTTATACATATATACACTATATATGTACGCTTTATGTTGTTCCTCATAGCAGCCCTCTACCATTGCACCTACATTTTGTAAACAGATAGTCCTAAATGTGTAACAACAAAAAAAGTAGGCCTTACTCTGTTTTGTCTGTTGAGAAATATACTACTAAAATTCCCTATAGCAACAATACATAAGCTTTTAATTACACACCATAAAGAATTTTTACTTTGAATGGAAATGCTTCAACAAGATTTCTTTTCCTCCCTTCCAAAATAAGATACTGGTAAATCAGATGATCTGCCTGGGTCAATAACAGGCAGGCAGCGATATCCAGATCTCCTGGGTGAAAGGTCTGTGACACCAGCCATATCACCAGGCTTTCATATGTGCTTGAACAAATAAAGCAGGGGAGTGGGGTGGGTATGGAAGTCAGCCATCGCCTTTTCACAGACTGAAGAATGAAAAGATTAGGATCTAAAGCAATGATCTGGGTAAATTCCACATACCCATAAATTGCATTTTACAATTCTTCACCACTGCTAAGAAGCAGGTGCTCAGTAGGCTTCAAGAAGAAAAGCAGAACACAGATCACAACTTGAAAAACAAAATGTTAAAAATTCTGTTTTGAAGTAAGAACACTGTAACGGCAGTCTGTTTATGTCAGGCTTTTTAGAAGTTTAAAACGGCCTCCATCTGCATTCATTGAAACACTTGACTTCTGCATTTCTAACTCTTCACTTTCCTGCTTTCCTAGCTCCACAAAGGCTGTCTAAAACAAAAAGAAGATAATAGGCACTTTGCACTGTTCCTGACAACTCTTCTTCTTTCCTGCACTCCTAAAACCTCTGATTTGTGCCCTCTGCTTTCTTGTTGCCATGGAGAAGGTCCAATACATAACCCGCTCTGCTCTGCGGAGAGCCTCAACTATTGAGGTCAACCCACAAGCACGCCAAAGGCTCCAAGAGCTCTTTGTGAATTTCTGCCTGATTTTAATTTGCCTCTTGTTGATCTGTATCATTGTGATGCTCCTCTGAAGCTCCAGCACTTCTCTGCACTGTCCTCTAGGAAAGTCACCCCAGAGGGAAGAGCCACCTACATCCACAACTCCCAATGCACGGATCCTCTCGCGAGAGGGGCTGGCACTCGGACTAGAGCTGTACGCCAGCCCTCGCTCTCTTCTCTTACTACCTGCTACATGTATTAAAACCATACTTCTTCTGTGCAGAACAGTGTGTAGAGCCTGTCGTTAAAAAGCTGTGCATGACCTAATTTGTCTGTCTCAACCAAGGGATGTCTTTCTGAATGGGGTAAAGTACTGGCTCTTCATGGAGTTGGTAAGCTCCTCAATGTTGTAGCTAGATCACACAAACAGCAGCTTCACTTTTGGGGGGGCCTGAGTGGTTTCAGGTTTCTCTGAAAATCCTTAAACCCTTGGAGAGGATCCAAATTTGGTCCATGTCTGCCCAAAGAGCTCCATGCACACAGCCCTCAACGCATCCCAGGAAAATTGCTCTGCTTAACTCAAGGTGTTCCATCTCTCCATTATGAGATGAAGGCATCCAAACTGAGAACAAACCAAAAATCTCTTCTAATCCAAAAATAACAATTGCTTCTTATGCTGTTCTCCCTATTTAAGGGAACTTATATATACATATAGATGTATATATGTATCTATTCACACACAACTTGGATCTGGGGGCGGAGAAAAAAAAAGCAACTTCATTCATAGTATTTTTCACTAGATACATCCCTACAGAACTAAGTGACATCTGGAAAGTTCTTTCAGTGTGGTTTAGCAGGAAAAAAATTGACACTACGACACTGGTATCAAAGATCTAATTTTCTATAGTCTTTTAACTGACATGACAATTGGTACAGCTCAGAAATAATTCTCAGAGTTCTTAATATTTGGCTTCAGACAACTTTATTATGGTCTGCTGTAATTTATGTAATAACCTCTTTAGCTTAAAACTACAGAAAACTTGGTACGTGCCAGTGTCACACAAAGTGGCTTATATCTGATGTGGTAAAGAGAAAGGTTTAGGTCACCCTTACTGTTGTGATTGACATGTATCATACAAATACAAGACACTACCACCTTCAACAGCAAATGCCTGTTAGAGAACAAGCACATATTTTCCTAAAATAAATTATACATAAATAAAATTAATTACAAACTATTACACACAGGAGGGAAAGCATTGCAGAAATATCTTTTCAACTTGTAAACCACAGTCTATACCCGTAAGAGATGAAATTTCTATTCTAGCATTTGTCAGTAACAAGACTGAGCAGTAGACTTCCAACCCTCCTACAGGTTGCTGGTTTTCAGCTAAACTCCTAGGTGCTTTATGCAGTTTTCAAATTGAAAGAAAGCTCAAGAATCAATAGACAGAGGTCAAACAGACATCCATTTTTTTAAACAGGCATCCTTCTCTACCACTCTACATAAGCAATCCTATTGATGAACACAGTAAATCAAAACAAATTTACCTTAATCTTGTATTCTGCCTTCAAGACTTAATATTGCATGAGTAGAAGTTGGCAATGAACAGGTGAGCAGGAAGGGAAGAAATCTTTGGAAAACCTGTTTTCGATAGAATGCAAGCAAGTGCAGTGGTGATTTACTTCCTATCTGGCAAATAGATATGCTCAGACCAGACCTCTGAAATAAGGTTAATCGCTAGAGGAAATTAGCTACTGCATAAGGATTAGGGGAAGCACTGATGAGATCGGCAACACCACCCCTGCTTGCAAGTTAGTATGTGAATTATATTGATTTAAACTGTCCATATGAATTTCAATTTCCATTTCATGCATTCTGACCGCTCTCACAAATGCATGAGATTTTAGTCAGTGAACTTTCCCTATTAATCCGTCGTCTTAAGAACAGCCACAAACACAGTGCACTTCATAGCGGGAGAGGGCAGAAAATAGAAAAATCTCAACTTATTCTCTTTTTAAATCTATATTTTTGTGATGGATAGGATTTCCAGTTTTAATTTGCTTTGGAGGTGTTTCAAAAGACTTCAACTGGAAATAAACAACAGTTTTCCAGTACTGAAAACTCCCTGAAGAAAAAAGGTGTTAAGAGCAGACTACCAACACATACATTCTGTGGACACGTTGGGATTATACTTTCACAAGCCAGTAACACAGGGTGTTTCAAAAAGATGGACCCAATTTGAAATCACTACTGCTATGAAATCGGGTCCATCTTTTTGAAACATCCTGTATATACAAGTTAAAGTAAAGCATTGCTAAAAGAAATTCAAAGCCTCCCCCCCAACCCTGCATAGAAACAAACCCACCCCTTTCCTCTTATGTACCCAAAAAAACATTATTTATTTAAAAAACAAGAAATAAACAAGAACAAAACAAGGTATAAATAAATTGGAAGCCCTACTGTTACTTTACAGCAATGCAGATAAGTTGCATGTACTGTATGGTTGATTTGTGTCTTAGGGTTCTGCTGATCTGAAATCTGCTGCCATCCTCTATATCACTCAATGTCAACTGAACCCAGAGTTTGAAAAAAATAAAACCTTTTGTATATAGTGCATTCTTCTTCGTACACTTATATGGGCTTTAAAACTAACATCTACTGTATTTTTATTTATGAAAATGACTGCTTGAAAATATATGAATGCATAAAATAAGATACTTACTTACAATTCCATTGAGAAAGAAGCATCCATTCTAGCACCTACATATTAAAGTTATGTGAAAAAGACCTAGTCATCACACAGCCTTCTGGTTCTTTATACCTCTGTTTATTCTGTTTCAGTTTTCAACGGTAATTTTGCCTATTTTGTGATGTCCAGATCACTTACACGTACCTAATTCACACTCACCAACTAGTGCACATCAGCAATCCTAATTAATTTTATGAATGTGTAATCTAAATCTCACTACTTTTATGAGCCATAATAAAAATTCCAAACACAGCACGTAGCTTGGATTAAGTTTTCATTTCTCTGTTCCACTCCACCCAAGGCTACATCTTCCTGCTAAGTTCACCTTACACACTAATAGTGAACAAACCCAGCAATTTTACACTGGAAAAGAGTTGAATCAGGAACAATAATATGCCGGTTTTAAAGATGTCTCCTCAGCCAGCTCTTCAACAAATATTGATAAACCTACTCATTTTTCTCTAGGTGAAGACATGATCCATTTCAGAATTAGAAATTTTGTTCTGATCGAGACTAGTCAGTAAGGCAGCTTAGAGGACAGCAGGTACTCGCATTTCTTCACTAAAATTCAGAGCAGAAAAATGAACGCATTCATTCAGAGAGTATTCTGGGTCATATCTGGAAGCATACTAATATACTACAGATTACAGACCACATATCTGTATTTGTATGGGTATTTAATAAATAGTGTCTGTTAGAATACAATTAAAAAAATATTTGTGAAGTCCTACAAGATCCATAGGTATTTTCAATTTAACAACAGATGTAGTCCTTTTAGCTTTGACCTGGATGTTAAAAACTGGAAAAAAAACCCCAAACAGCCAACACCACCACCACCACCACCACCCCTTCTTTTGGTTATGGAAGGAGATGAGTGAACATCTCTTGTTCACTGCAAGGATTAAAAACAGAACCATATATTTATGAGGATTACTTTAAAAACTGATGCTCCTTTCAGTAAGAATCCTGGTGTTTTAAATTATTTAAAATAGGCTCTAGATTTATTCTAGTATCTGACCATTATAGGCCCTAGATTCATTGTAATATCTGACCATTAGTTTAGTCAAGCTGATTGCTCTATAAGCCTGTTATTTTATTTAAGATAAAAGAATGCCAGTTCATTTTCTGCCATCAAACTACAAAACTATAAAACACTACCCTCTTGTGATCATTCCTAAAAACTTAGCTCATTATTAAAAGAAAGTCTTGGCAACATTTCACTGTTAGGGCTGAGTGGTTGTCTTTGTTTCTCTCATTTATATATATATATATATATATATATATATTTCTATATATAAAACACAATTGCTAAGTTATTAATGCTATCTTAAAACAAGTTGTTACGTATGTGCTATTAAAAGCACTAAGGATGCATCCTCTGCCAGTGCAATCCAGGTTCTTAATAAGGCGTTTGCAAAGCCACGGTGACTCCTGCCCAGCGCTGCTGGCAGAACAGAGCATGGCCTCCCACACTGGGCCGTGCCAGGCCCTAGAACCAGGCCCTAGAAGGGTAGGAGACACTCCTGGTCACAGAGGTACATTCTGCTCACATGAGTAACGTTTTCTCTTTTGAAGTGAATTTTCAACAATCTAGTGCCGAAACAGATTAAGTCTTGAGGATAGCCATTCGTTTGAAAAATCTAATGGGCCTGAAGAGTACCACACACATTTAAAATTGAAATAAATTAAGAGCCAAACTGTATAGAATTCAAGTCCTTTCTTCATTAATCGGTCCTTTGCAAGTTCTTCAATAGTGAAATGAAAACCATCATTAATTTTATTTTGTTTATTATTATTTTTAAGGTATTTGGGAAAAAAAAAGAGTCCTATATGAACATCCAATTCTAGTTACTGTAAACAAACATATTTCTCTTAAGTGGCAGAAACTAAAACCAGGTGAACAGCTGAGGACACGATGAAATTCATATAAATCTACATTGCTGATGACTGAAGGAGCAACCCAAAGCTACAATCACGAGTCTGCTGCAAGCACAGGAGGGCGGACTGATGCACATTATGGATCTCGCTAACAACAGAGGTCTCAACTTGATACTCAATTTTCTGCTCATAGTCTTGGTTCTGGTGCTCGCATTTATCCTTGTGAAGCTGATGTGAACTTTTATGCAGTTCTGGTTCCTTCTCAAATCTTGTTTTGAGGGTTTTGCAATGATAATGTAGACACTTCAAACTATCTGAATATAAATATGCAAAGACCGCAGAGACTGGAACAATTAGAGAAAGTGTTCACATTCCGATTTTATCGGAAAGTGATCCTAAAAGTTGCACACAGTTACCTACCCGACACTGAGTAAAGAAAGCATCTAGAGCACTGCTGAGTACGTGAAGAAATCCAAGGATGTCAGGATATCAGCAGTTACTGTAGTTTTCTCACTGCTACAGCTGACTTTTTAAATATCTACAACAGATCTGCAGCCTTCAAGGAACGTCACTTCTGCAAAGGGGACTACAGAAATCAAACTTTTAAAATGGAATTTCCGTAGAATGTGTACTTCATGGGAAATGACACAGATACAGCAGGAAGGCAGAATGAAATATGTTCACTGGGTTGACAACATGCATCAAGTTATCTGTGGATGGCAAAAGCAGAGATGATGTTGATGGAAACAAGGATATCCATGAAACAGAGATAAGTCAACTTTAAATAAGAAAGCATAATTGTTAGTTACATCTTTTTTCATACCTATGGCTCACAGCAACACCGTAAGAGCCAGAAGCCATTAGTCTTACCCAGCAGTATCAAAAGAAGCTGTCAAAACAACTGAAAACCAACCATTAACAAGGAACTCTGCCTACGAAGTCCTTAACCCCGCCACGTACATAAGTAGTAGGTGCGTGTGCTCAAACGCCAAGAAGTGTGCTACATCCTTAGGTCGGATTTACCACTTAAGCGCAGGTCAAGTGTGCAGCGTGGGAGCCCTCAAGCCATATCTGACACACCACTTGCTACGTGCTAGTACAATCATCCAGTCCATAGCTCGTCCTCATATTAAGCACACAACAGCAGCTTCTTACAGGACCTTCTTCTACAGCCCTTTGCAGGAGGATGCACTTTCCCCACGGGTCCCTGGGAAGGACAGTGACCTAGAGGACCTCGCTTCTGCTGGTGTTATTTGCCCCGAAGGTACCTTTACACACCTGAGATATGCTGGGAAAGATTGGGGCCAAAGAGCTTACTCCTGGCATCCCTCTTTTCCAAGTACAACGTGGGAGCCAAGTACACCCACGCATATGCATTGTACAGTAAACTTAATGCGATACACACACAGCAGATGTTGCTCCTGGGGCGTGGGAAGCCTCAGCTTCCAGCTCACTACTGCCAACAGCACATCCCTGATTCTGCGCATACACTGTTGACCCAGCACTGCTCACAGTTGCTGAATATCATACAGAGCTGATCTGCTCATGTTCATACTCATGATTTCCAGATCATTACTGTTGTTGTGGAGTGCTTTAGTTATCTGGAGGAGACCCATCTAAGTTGGATCTACAAAAAGACTTTTCAAAGGAAAAAGCCAGTTTGTCTAGGGAAAAAAAGTTCTACCATTAACAGGCATCCACATTTCGCTCTGTGCTACCTGCTCCAAAGCTGAGGCAACACCAGCTGGGCAGCATGGACAGTCTCTCATCAGCCCCCAAATATGTCCAAATAAACATTTAAAATAGCTTCTGCAAACTAAACATCTATAGCTTTATGTTGTTATAGTAATATCAATTCCTGTCTGTTTGCATTTAAAGCAGAAAGCTCTGCACAGCTACATCTCTGTAAGCACTTTATCACTTATTTTGATCATCTTGAAATATTCTGCTTTTAAAAAAATCTGTAAATTTATATACGAGGAATATGTGTAGTAACAGTTACGCAGTTATGTATTTAGGAGGATTTCTACTAGTTTTTTTTTTACATAGACGGCACAAAGTGTACCACAACCACAGAAACTGATATGAAGCCCGCTCCGGTCTGAAAAGGAATAAAACCAGTTTCCCCAACAAAATGGCAACTCACTGATAACTGCGCAGGCCTGCACAAAGCTTATTGTCTGTATGCTCTCCTGTATATTCAGAAATTTTCCTACCTTATGGAAACCACTATCATAAGTTCATAGTGAAAAATCAGACGAATGAGTTAGCCCTGACAAAAATAAAAACCACATATTCCTTTTTATTAAGAGAAGAAAGATGAGTCTACTGCCACCAACAATCACTTCCAGATGCAAAATTACATACAAAGTCAGTCTATAAGAAACTCTGCCATTAGCAGTTAGAAACAGTCCCAAGGTACAATGCCAGTCTCCTCTCAGCCAGCAATGAAAATTACAGGATCTTCAACAAATGTTGAAATACTCTGCTGAAAACTGAAAGATGCATTTTCCTGAGACAACATATGAAATTGGCAAAGATATCAGTTAAGCGATGCCAAGTCTCTTTTTGCAATCAAGCATGGTTCAAGTTTGGTTTCCCATCGTCTGCCAGCACGTACTCCAGACTGAGCCCACATATGCACTGGAACAAATGCAGTCCCAGTTGTTGAACTACTAACTTCACAGCAAAAGGAAAAAAACCATAAAAGCTTAATTGTGGCTCACGGTGAATGAGTTCACTCTGCTAACTGAAGGTGACAATTCTTCAAGTCAGAAAGTTTTATCTTGCTGGAAATATGGTTTCATCAAAATGTGACATGGGAAAAAAGTTGGTATGAATCAGTTTTAGTTTTCTGATCTGTCAGGATCATAAGTAAAACTAGTTTTGAGTTGACATTTAGGAATGACATTTTCTGTAGCAACAATATTATATGAGGAATGTTGTAACTTTTTCTTTCAAATAAAGTTTTACAACTTTTGTTTACCAGTGTTCAGGTATGCATGCAGTTTACTTTCTTCTGTGTTTTGTAATGAAGATTGTTTAGTATCTCTAAATTTCTCAACACATTAACATTTCCAGTAACTTTTATATACATAGTATAAAAAAGGCAGTAGAGTAAACCACATACATTAAAGGAAAAGTATGCATTTAAGCCATTTCCATCTGTTATCTCTGCTATATTCTGACACAAATTAGCACACCATGAAGAAATCATACATATATCCCATACACTGGAAAAAACAGAGATTCATCATGTGATGCCTACAACATTGTACAGAGCTAATAAGCAGATATGAAACTTTCTGAAACCTTGCTTCTCACTGTATTATCTCCCACAATTTTAAATGCATGCTTTCATTTTAAACCTAATTCCTTGACTAGCATACAGTATGTACCTAGATATGTTCAGATAATACAATAGCTAACAGGATCAGTCTTTAAAAATGCTTTTACATGAAAACATACAGCCTTTCAATCCAGATTTGTATGGCCTCCCAGTTCAGTAAATGGGAACTGGTATCATCCGTTATTAGCATTTTTTCCCTTAACACTTATCTAATCACACCCTTACTTACTTTGGGGGTTAAAAAAATAAAAAAGTATTAAAATAGTAATGTCTGCTGACATATCAGTGGTACATTGAAGTGTACAGTGGAATATAAATTCTGCATGGAAATTATTTTCATTGAAGGATTGTTAAAATCTGGTCTGTGGAAATGCGTAGGAGAACATTCATCTTCAAAAAGCACACATTAAATAGTACACATTAGGTAGAGAAAAGAATTTCCATATACAACTCCATGATGTTGCACAATAACCACAGACCAGATCCTCTCCAGATATTTATTTCTGAAACATACAAACATCACATCCACAGCTGAAGAAGGCACCTTCTCTGAAGATGCGTCCTCTTGATCCACAGCATCAGTTGCAAACCCGACATCATCCGGAAGAAGAATCAACATAGCTGTAGGTTTTCTACCCAACACTCTGAATTTGCCTTACAGTGCACAGTAAACACTTTATTTTAAAAATCATGGTTTACAATTGGAATGGAAAAGCCACATTACAGGCCTTCTAATTTGGGGAGCAAAGCGTAACAAACAATGGGTAGATGCTGAGTTCAGTCAAATTCAGACTATTAAGGAAGGAGACAATCTTAATTTTGAGAGTAATTAACCTTGGAACAGCTTTTAAGGGCTGTAATACGTTATGCTTTACAATAAACTTAAATTCAAAGCTTGTCCGATTTTATAAAAATAAACCGTAATTCAGAGTTTTGTGGAGTAAGCTGTTTATACTAGTCCACAAAGGCATAAAAATTTACTTGTAGACTGTATTAAGTCCAATAGCTGTTCCTGAACTATCAGTCCTCAAAATCAATGCAGAAAACTGTTGAAGTGTATTCTTGCTTCCTTAGTGATGGCTGCCCTCTATAGCTCTCCTACCAGCCTACCTTGGAGATACACAAGGCTGCTTTAGATTATCAGTTAAAGCTAAGTTCATTTTTTTCTCTGTTGATGGAAATGGTGGTTTTAAAGTAAAAAGATTATAAACTGTAGTTTTTTCAGTCCTGTAAAAAACATTGTATTTCCATCAGCATACATGCTCATTAAAGGCAAAACAGCAAAAATAATCTCCACTAAGGGGAAAAGAAAAATAGAAATGTTTCTACAGGGGTGGGTTTTTTCCCCCTTTTATAAATCACCAGCTTCCTCTAGCAAAATCTGCTGCTTTCTGCTCTCTCTCTTCTGTATGTATATATTCTACTTAGGAAACTACAGTTTTCTTTGTTTCTCAGAAACAATAGTATATCAGTTCCCAGGTGCATATATGGTGATTTAGGGGGGTGGGGGAACAAACAAAACAACAACAATGCAAAACAAAACACCCCTCCCCCCCCCCAAAAAAAAAAAAAAAACCAAAAACCCAAAAAAACCCCATAGCACAGTTGTAGTATCATAGAATATCAAGTTAGAAGGGACCCATAAGGATCAAATCTAACTGTGTGCTTCTTGCAAGACTACCTAAGACTCAACCATAGGACTACGAGCGTCATCCAGGCACTCTCTAAACTCTGACAGACTTGGTGCCATGACCACTTCCCTGGGGAGCCTGTTCTAGTGACCAACCAACCTCTCAGTGAGGAACCTTTTCCTAGTGTCCAACCTGAAGTTCCCCTGATGCAGTTTCATACCATTTTCTCATGTCCTGTGACTGGTTACTAGAAGAAAGGAGATCAGAAACTCTGCCTCTGCTGTTCCCCCATCCCTCCCACCCCATGAGGAAGCTGTAGACTGCCATGAGGTCACCCCTCAGCCTTCTCCAAGCTGAACAAACTAAGTCACTTCAGCTGCTCGTCATAAGCCTCGACCTCAAGATCTCTCACCATCTTTGTTGCCCTCCTCTGGACACTCTCCAGTAGCTTAATATCTTTTTTTAATCCTGTGGCTCCCAGAACTGCACACAGTGCTTCAGGTGAGGCCACACCAGTGCAGAGCAGAGTGGGACAATCACCTCCCTCGCTCGGCTGGCAATGCTGTGCTTGATGCACCCAGGACACGGGTGGCCCTTTTGGCTGTCAGGGCACTGTTGGCTCATGTCCAACTTGCTGTCAACCCAAAGCCCCAGATTTCTTTCCACAGGGTTGCTCTCCAGCCTCTTGTCCCCCAATTTGTACGTATAACCTAGATTAACAGTTGGACTCTATGATCTCAAAGGTCTTTTCCAACCAAAATGATTCTATGATTACCCTGTCCTTAAGCTAAGGTTTCTTAAAAAAACCAAACCAGAACAACAATAACAAAAAAACCCCAGGTGTCAAGACAGGAAGACCCATTCTCCTTTCTTCACCTCTTCTGCCATCCCTCCTCAAAGCTGTAACTTCTGGGCAGAAAGAGAGAGCACGGAGGGACAGTCAGCAGAGGATGCCTGTAAGAGCCCAAAGGCTCATTGCTCTTGCACACGGTGTAACTTTCTGTTTCCCTGGATCCTATTTCACAACATCTCATTTGAGGAAACAGATCACATTTCAAGGCCCATCAATGCAATTTCAAGTCATACCAATGAAAGCGCTTGCTAAGGCCACCAGGAACCTCCTCCATACCCCTTGTGCCCTTAATTACTGTCAGACCCCTCTGGCGCCCCTTGCAAACAACCAGAGGGTCAGGGTAACCAGACCAAAGGCTGCATCTTCAAGGACCTCCCCTGTTTTCCAGAACTGACCGCACAGCTGACAGGATCATTGCTTCCTAAGTCAGGGGCTAGCTGGACCCTGTAACACATATATCAATACTGATGCAGGTATAAAAATAAAAGGAGCAAGAAAGTTTTAAGCAAAACTTCATCCTGTAATCTTACAACCTCAAAAACCTGAAAAGATGCAGCACCATTTTATGAATTCAGCCAAAGAGATACATAATGCTTGTGCTCCCCCTATTGGCTCTGTCCTCAAAAACACAGTTCAGCATCAACGCCTGCAGCAACATTTTTTAATAGCCATAATAATACCTGTAGGGTTTCATCTGTTTCAAACGTGAAACTTTGCTTCCATATAAAAAGATGACACTATATTTAATCATAGAGTGAGAAAGCATTTATGAGAAGACAAAAGCTGGGAGTTGTTTTGACCTAAATAAGAGTTTCTGAAACACTCATCCTTAACAAAGTGTTGTAAAAGGTACATACAAGATGATGAAGAGCCATATACCTAAATGAAGGAAAGAAGTAAATAAAGCTTACTCTGAATATATATTTAAATCCAGAAAGAGAACCACCGGGCACAGTAACCTGCATGCGACCCTCCCAGCCAGCCCTGCTGATGGCTGCAGCCAGTGTCACATCCCCCAGGTGCTCGGGAGGACGTGCAGGAAGGACTGGGCTCAGCTCCTCCGCAGCACCCTGCTGTCGCCCCGCAAGCCCTCCTGTGCTCCCCAACACCACCGGCAGCTGCCAAGGGTCCGTCTGGCAGTGCCCCTGACCCAGCCTCAGCAGTGAGCCAGCTTCTGTCACCAGCTTTGAGAGGACACCAGCAGCCTCCTTTCTCTACCTGGGTAATTTCTCAATGTCAAAATCTTCAAAAAGCTTAGAGAAGGATGAGTGTTTCTGTAGTAATAAAGGTGAAGTGTGGCTACCTGGAACAATGTCAGCTTTTTAGAGAGATCCTTAAGGATTAATATTAGTTCAGCCATATTAATCAACTTCAAGTTAAAAAAAAAAAAATATTAAGAGCATGACTGGATCTTGAGAACCTCCAAACTTGTCACTCTTTCCCTTCAATACACAATGGAAGAAACGACAAAATTTGAGCACAACTTTCTGTAAATTACTTTATATATCTTCAGACTGGAGAAAACAGGTATTTGCACATACAGCTAGACTATCTCTGCTTGGCTAATACCTTGGTCAACCTTAAATTGCCTTTCAGGAAAATCTACATATTCTAATCCACTTGAGATCTTTTTTGGCAAGCCAAGTTTACTTACACTGGTAAAACCAAACATTTAGATTTAAAATACTGCTTTCCTTCACAAACTATCCTTTCCCATTAGGATAACAGCTGGAAATTAAGATTGTGAGTTGTCTTGTTAGAAAGGGTTATCTGACTCTTAAACAACATTTGATGTTTTCTATATGAAAATACTTCAAGTATGACACATAAAACCTACATGTTATTTTATTTAAATACACCAGATTAGCTGACTATTAGTTGACTCTAACTAACAAGCAGTAATTCAAACTGAATTCCATTTTTAAGTCCTAGTCATAGTGATATTGAACATTCATCCTTCCACCATGCAGGAATCATTCTTCTTTCAGTGAACGCATAAATGAAGCCTCCTTGTAAATACATTAGATCAAAATACATTCACAAACCCCCACTACACTGTGACCAAAGACTCTCTTAAGAGCTACTGAAAATGTTGATGAACCTCTTACTTAGTCCAGCCTCAGAAAGATATGCTAGTCTCATGCAGACACGCACACCTAATCAGAGTAAACCTGTTGCTGTAAATAGAACAAGGGGTAATGATTTTAAACTAAAAGAGGAGAGAGATTCAAGTTAGACATGAGGAACTTTTTTTTTTTTTTTTTTTTTTTTTTTTACATTGAGGGTGGTGAAACACTGGACCAGGTTGCCCAGAGAGGTGGTAGATGCCCCATCCCTGAAAACATTTGAGACCAGGCTGGACAGGGCTCTGAGCAACCTGATCTAGTTGAAGATGTCCCTGCTCATTGCAGGGGGGCTGGACTAGATGACCTTCAAAGGTACCTTCCAACGCAAATTATTCTATGATAAACTGTCAGCAAATGTCAGGGGAAAAAAAAAAAAAGTCAGCACTCAGGTAATAAAGAAACACACAGTAGCATTCCCAAAGTTTAAAAACATCATCATCACCTGGTTAAGAGGATCTGTTCACTTTCTGATTTTATTAAAATCTGGCTGATGTTATTCCTTAGATATAACACATGGTGCCACATGATGGCACCAAACACCAAGCTTTAGCCTTACCTGCACAGGCTGTTCACCTCCTGTTCTAAAATCTTCAGGCTGCTGCACATGCCATGCAGCTACACCGTAGGGCTCCCCAGCAGTCCTGCAGTCCAGAGGGTTTGCACGTAACTGTTCTTTAAGCCACATTTGAGTCCTCACTGCTGGCTGTATGGGAGCTCCACCCACAGCCTGTTGTCCCAGAGTTGCGTATCTCTGTCCGAAAGCTTCACAACTGGCTGCCGTAGGTTTGCTTTCAGGTAAGGCACTGTAGGTCAAGTCTAAGGCATGTCTCCTACTTGAGGAATCTGAAACAAAATCGTCTTTGCTGCACGTTTCAAATTTGTATTTGCAGTCCAGTAGAGAAGATCGCCTTTTCCCCATTTCTTTGTCCTCAATTTTTAGCAACTCCATGCTATCATGCAAACAACTCGGCCCATTTGTCCTTAACTGTGGTGACACAGCTTTGTCTGTACTAGCCCTGGAGTCCACTGAATGACTACTACCATCTTGGCTGAAGGTATTTGGTGAGCTGAGTTTAGACAAGGAGGACCATTTTCTTACAGGTCTTGCATCTTTCATGTCAAGAGAATTGTCCAGGGCACCCGGACTTCGGCCTCCTCCTGACCGTACAAAGCTTGTACTCCATTTTGATCCATCAGACTTGAAAGCTTCCCTGTGTCTGGAGAGTGAAGAGCTGGCATTAGACGGCATCACATGGGCAGTGGGAATAGAAACCAGTGATCGGCTGGGCTTAAACGAGGATGTACCACTTGAAGTTGAATGATCTGGGAAGAGAGATTTATCATGTAAGTAAGTAAATACAGAACTCATATATTAACATCAGTGCCCAGAGGGAAAACATCAAATTTGAGGTGAAATGCAAAAATAGAAGTAAACGGGTTTCTTGACAAAAGAGGGTCTTCTGAACCATTCAAGATTATGAGAATCGAAACCTATTGAAGTGGGAGATTTTCAAATTTATTTTGCTCAGGTGGTGCCACCATCATAAAAAGAGACCTGTACTAAGCGGTGGCAACAGCAGCTACAGATACAATTTTCAGGCTCTGGGCAGAAGTAGCTAGTAGGGGGCTATGTTTTGGATTTGTGCTGGGAACAGTGTTGACAATTCGGGGATGCTTCAGCTATTGCTGAGTAGCGCTTACACAAAGTCAAGACCTTTTATGCTTCTCACAGGACCCCATCAGCGAGTAGGCTAGGGGTGCACAAGAAGCTGGGGGATATCCAAAGGGATATTCCACACCCTATGATGTCATACTCAGCAATAAAAGTACGGGGAAGGTTGGCTGGGGGGTTGCTGCTCAGGGACTGGCTTGGCATTGGTGAGCTGGTGGTGAGCAACTGCCTGCATTTGCATCACTTGTCTTTCTTGGGTTTTCTTTCACTCTGTTCTTTCTCTTTTCCTTACAATGTATTATTAATTATTATTTTCAATTATTAAACTGTCTTTATTTCAACCCACGAGTTTTCTCACTTTTACATTTCCAATTCTCTCCCCCATCCCACCAGGGGGTGGGGGCAGGGTGGGAGGTGAGTGAGCAGCTGTGTGATGCTTAGTTGCTGGCTGTGGTTTCAACCACAACAATTCCCCAGGTGATTTGCTAAAAAAATAAGATTTTGAAAAATTTTATGTTCCATTTAGGTTTTGTGTTATTTACAGACCCAAACACAATAACACATAGATTTCATGAATTATACTACACACAGTTTCTATCTCAAGCTAAAATATCAAGAACGGATAAATGAGCGAGGTGATATTCAGGAGGGGATGGAAAAGCAAAGTTGAGAGATACAGGAGAGGTTGCTGGGGACTGGCTGAGCGCTCTCACACGCACAGCGACATGTGCTTGGCACCACAGGCTGTGGACAACCAGAAATAAACACCTAATCCTCTCATTAGAGGATCAGCTCCTACCAAGTCACATGGCTGCACCTTAGCAAGCACATATTGCTCATTAAGTTAATGGCAGATAGACAGAATGAAAGTGCTCTAATTGAAAGATTCCTTTGAGGTCCTTTTTGCCAAGAGTGAGACAGATACACTCTCCCTATTTCTCTCACCCTAACTGAGAGAGAACTTATTTCTTAGGGATTTGTCAGCTGGTACAAGAGTTCCCAGTGGGAAGAAAACAAACAAACAACCAACCCACACCACAAAACAAACCACACAACCAAAACACACCACACACAATTGCTGTAGAATTGGCATACCCAGCCTGATGGCTAGTACTAGGTTCATGTGATTTAGTGAAAGCCAGAACACACTATTAATTGGGCACCCTTTCAAATGATCTATTTGACTCAATATACCATGCCACGGAGAGAAGTAAGAGAGCTTCCAATGGTGCAACAACTTTTTTTAAATGGCAGCACTTCTTTTTCTACTTATCCAAATAAAGACATCCTTATCCCCAACTTGCATACTCCTTCCTGTTTGGGACCAGACTTCCTCACTCCTTGCACAACACAAAATAAAATAGCCCTACAGCCACACTCCTCATGAGAAAAAATACATTGTAGCCCACAAAATCTAGTTCCTGGATTGAGACCTGTTTATTACACACTTGTCTTCCAGCTCCTAAAGGAGCCAGGGCTCCTAAGGTGGGAATTTCTGCAGAAGCCTTTCTGCCTCCTACTGAGTCACTGTCCCACCATGTACCCTCCTGTTTCAGAGCATAAGCCCACACCACCTTGTCTCTTGCCTCTACCCAGCCACCTATTTTCACAGCAGCTACAGAACACAGCTATTAATACCTTTAAGACTTGACAAGACTGTCAGAGCTGGCTGAAACAGACCAACGGTTTAAGTGTTAATCACAGGATGCTGCTGATGGCCACAAAATACACACAAAATGCTCACGTTGGAGAAAGTGAAATGGAGAGAAGAATACTACTAGCTTGTTACCTGATGGATCATGTTGCTAATAAAGGTGAGGTACCGTTTTTTACATGCAAGAGGAAAGATCTTCCCACTCCTCCCTGCACTACTTTCTTAAAAAGTCTATACTGCAGGGAGAAACTTCTTCCTTGGCTTTTTTTTTTTTGTCTTGACATTGCTTAGGAGGTGGGACATGTTAAACCCGAAGACAGAAGTCCACACAACCCCTTTCAAGTTGAAGGAATTGTGGTCTTCTGACCAAACACATCTGTGCCCACGGCTATTGCATCAGTGGAGGCAGAGCTATGCAATACTACAAGTTCCAAAAAACTGTGATATGCCTGCCACATGTAACTAAACTGCACCTGGCAGAGGCAGAACCAGCTTCTCTCAGCTCTGCCTTCCTGGTAGCGCAGCTGACACTTGCACAGCCAGCCACTACAAACCAGGTAGGTACATGTTGCTACACTGCATGGCAGGGCCTGCAGCTGCCAGCCTGCTCTGCAACAGGAATAAAGGTACTCAGTCATCTCTGGCTGAGGACACCAAAGCAGTGACAAGAAGGTGAAAGAGGTACAGGACATGATGGAGCTGGAGTCTCAAATATCTATGTTATGAGACGCAAAGTACAGGGTTAGGGTCCTGCTTTCTGGGGGCATTCAGCAGAACAGCAGGGAGATACTCCTGCTCTCCTCCTACTCTCCTAGCTAGAGTAGGGAAGAAAACATAGTAGAAAGAAATGCACCTCTTCTTGTACAGGTAACTCCTTAGTCTGAGGCTGCTGCCTTTATAGCACTAAAGCAAACTAACTTTTGTTATATACCTTACTCAGAGCTGAATCTGACACTGCACAAAGTCAGTTCTGAGAAAGGAGCAGTCACAGGCTTTTTTATATCCAAACAAAGTATATTAGAATTCAAAAAGAACTGATTATGGGGACCCATATGTTTGGCTATACATATTTCTACAAGTAGAAATGTCACATCTGCAAGAGAAAGGTAAGTGAAGAAACCCTATCTGTATGCATAGATCTGCAAAAGTTAAATACAGTTCCACACCTAAAAAATTATAGTAGTACTCAATATAGCATTTTCAGTCTGAATTACTGATTTAACATCACCTACACACAGTCTTCCAACTAGAATTAAAACCTATAATTATTAGAAGTATATGATCTTCAGCTGTTTTTATTAGAATATAGTTAATATACGATAGGTTTTTATTTTTCCCTGTTCTACTCTAAATTTAAGCCCTGAGTTAGATTCAAACTTCTTTTCCTCACTTCTGATTCTAAATGCCTCTAGCAGATTTATACTTGGAATGCCATATACATCCAACTACAGCTGATGGACGTGTCTGATAATTAATCTGAAAGTGAAACACAGCAATTTTGGCTTCAAGTTGTCCTAATTAGTCTTCCCATTAACGCTTAGTGAAACATATGAGGAAATTCATGCCACTTCTTAGAGCATATTGCTCCAGTCTGCCTTGACTGCATGCTCAGCTGGAAAGAGAGCCGGTCTGCATTCCGAAACATCTCACAACACAAAATGCATGACATTCAGAAATTTCATTTAAAATAAGAGAGAACCCAGAAAGTACCATGAAACTTAAAAGACATAACTACTACTGTAGTCACAGAAATAATCTCCATCTGGCCAAATCCTGCCAAGGACTACTTGATCCAAGCAGTAGATTTCTTCCCTTCCGTACCGTCAAGGGCAAGCAAATGCCTAGTTGAGAACTAAAAGTGCTCTCCTCTCAGCATTACTCAGTTTTCACTTAACTGAGCTAGTATTTATCTGAAGATTACAGGCACTCTTTCACCTGGCTTGTGTGACTCCAGAGTCTTTCAATGCTTAAGGCTGCTCTCACTAATGAAAACTTAAAGAGAGGAGAAAAAAAATTCTAGCTGCTACTGGTTTTCCTTTGAACAGCATCAATGTTATACGTCAAATTTTGCTCTTCAATTATCCTAATAACTTTTGGGGGGGCCCACTACAAAGCTCTCTGGAGCACTTCTCTAACAGGTGTGACATTTTAATACCTGATCCAATACTTCCCAAATCAAATAAATAAGAGTATTGAAGAAAATGCATTTTAAAAACACACCATAAGATTTCTACCCCATAACAGCAGCAGACGGAATTAAAAAAAAAAAGCCACAAAGAAGAGTATTTCATATGTCTTTCTTACTATCTTGTGTTACACTTCTGAACTACTTCATTACTCCATATCTGGCATAGAAAGTAATGTAATAAAATCAATTTTCGTCTTAATAAAAACCTAAACACAGGCAGAAAGCACAGCAGACACTCCCTTCTGAAGAAGAGGGAGAAGAAAGAAATCCTCCAATATAAAACTAATGAACACCTCCTACCCATTCACATTTTTCCTGTGCTATGCTTTTTAAATCACTAGTGCCAACTATGTTTATCGAAACAAGAAAGTCTCTGAAGCAATTTCTCAGGCCAAATACACAACACAACCATTCGGCTGCTTAAAATCCTCATGTGTTGCCCAGGCCTACCGCTCAAGAGACAGAAAAGTTTCACTGTAACTCTGAACAACTTCTTTAGCTGCAAAGTGACACTAGTGCTATAAAACCCCCTCTACAAGATATATTTCTATATGTGAAGTTCTTCACTAGTGCCAATAAGATATTATCAAACAACAGCAATCAGCTAATACAGTCACCCAGTACTAATCGAAACCAAAATGCGTATGCTGCATGTGTTTATGGGATGCATGTGTGTCTAACGCCATTGAAAACAGAGAACCTTCCTTGTGTGAACGACTTTGAAATTTGATATTCTATCCACGCTATAATTAGAAAGCCCTGACCACGGAAAAAAACACCAGTATTAAAAACAGCTGACCTTTTCTTCCTGCCCTCCCCGCCCACCCCCCAAAAATACTGACACAGATTACCCCAATCCAGGAAAATAAACTGAATTGTTCTTATTAACTGGGAAGAAGATAAATAGAGGAAGTCAAGCCTCCACTATAGAAACTGAAGATCTTGTACCTGACTGCGGTTTAGTGTACAGAAGTTCTTACATCCATTATAGGATGTCCATTCTTCTGAACGCTTTTCTGAACTGCTCTGTAACTCTTAACTGCATGGAGCCCGGCAACAAGCCACAAGCAATTACAGCGTCCAACATACGACTTACTGAAGTGGCCATGAGCCTTCACTCTACCACACCAGCATGTGGCTGCCTCCCAAAAACCTTCTGCAGAACAGCTACTTTAACAATAGAAGCGTTTAACTCTCCCGAGAGTTGGTCAAAAGACACAAGACCCTGGGATGACGTGCCATGACAGCAGTATTCACGCCACACACGTGTTCCCCCCTACCTACCTGCTTACAAATTGGACCGGCCTTAGTGCAGCACAGATAAACCAATGAGCCAACAGAGACATTTCAAAACAAACAGGCAGGAGGCCAGCCCTAGCAAAAAGCCCTGCAGAGACTGACTCAACACCTCTGGAAGCAAAAACATGCCTTTGCAGTAGCAGTCACAGGAACAGTTTGGGTTTGGTTAGTTTATTTGGGTCAGGTGGGGGTTTTTTGTTTGTTTGTTGTTGTGGGATTTTTTGTTTGGTTGTGGTTTTTCGCTGGTGTTGTGGTTTTGTTTTTGTTTTTACTGTTGAGAATCTTCACCATTCTCTTTACAAGCCCTGTTCATATTATTTCAAGTTTACTATGTCAAAATGTAAGAGGTGAATGGAGAAAACTCTGCAAATAAATCTCTTCCAAAGAATAATCAAATACAAGCATGCATCACAGATAGCCGTATCAGAAACGGAAGCGCTGCAAACACAGGAGAGAACTGTTCAGACATTTAACAAGTTCTGTATGAGAAAGCAGGCCAAAATTGCTCATACTATTCCTAAACAGTACTTGTTTACAAAGTGCTGCGTTTGTACAGGAGGAAACCAAAACAAAATAACCACCAACAAAAAAAACTTAGTAGAAGCAAAATATAATTTAATACTAAAGTAAGAACGCTAAATACTAAAATACTTAACTGCCAGTAAACTGAGTTGCCTATGTCACACCTACCCCCACAACGCAAAAAGTCACATGGTGTTCAGAAGCAAGTTCATTTAATGTTATTCAGAAATAAGAAGTAAGTTCACTGGCTTCCAGCATCACCAGTTACCACACTGGCAGCATCCATCAGGACTGTTTTACACAACAAGTGCATAGTAAACTCTGAGGCAGTTCTACTTTAATTCGAACTAATTCCTGTAATCTACTGTGTTGCATACCAAAAAGAACACAAGTCGTACCTACAAACTTGCTAGTTTTAGAAGCAGAGGTAATTTAAAATCTACATAATTCACAAAGAATATGAACAGTACATGCCTGAATAATACAAATGCAAACTTTAAAGGTTGCAGCTGTGACAGAATCTTTAAAATCTGAAGCAATTTTGTTGTTTTTATTACTTCCCTTCAAACAGCATCATCATCGAGTAAGATGTGTGATGAAATATTGATCAAGTTACTACCCCTGAGCAATGTTATTGTAGAGAGATGGGAGAAGGAATAAATGGTAGGTCAGCCTCAAACCTGCAGAAATCAAAAAATACTACAAGAGCAGTTTGAAGGATTTTTAGTAAATGGAGCAGAAAGCAGTGTTGGCAAGAGTGAAAGCTGTACACAGAAGTACTAGGGCAGAATACACACCCAAGGAAGGAAACACAGAGCTAACACTTGAGTTCCAGCAAATAGTAAACAGTTTCTCTGATACCCTTGCGAATAAAAGGAATGCTACATATGTATGAAAGTATTTTAACAGAAGCTTGCCTAACATATCCTATCTAACTTATAATGAACTGGCCACTTGGTATCATCTTCATTATCCTCTTCTACAGTTAATGATTTTCCTGTTTTCCATTTGCAACATCTCACTCATTTCCACAACCCTTCCAGCAAACTCACCTTCTCCCTTGTTTGCTAGAGAGGTGATAAGGTTGCAACAATCCTACTGAGTGTAAGAAGCAAAGATAATACTCCCAACTTTCAAAAAAGGGGGAGTGGGAAACAACTATGTTCTGAAGTTTGGTTAATGAAGCTTAACACGAAGTCATTGTCACTGAACAAGAAAAAAGCTGTAATTTTATTTTGCTCAATAACAAAGTATTTAGTCGTAATCACAGAATCACAGAATGTTAGGGATTGGAAGGGACCTCAAAAGATCATCTAGTCCAATCCCCCTGCCAGGGCAGGAACACCTAGGTGAGGTTACACAGGAAGGCGTCCAGGCGGGTTTTGAATGTCTCCAGAGAAGGAGACTCCACAACCTCCCTGGGCAGCCTGTTCCAGTGTTCCGTCACCCTCACTGAGAAGAAGTTTCTTCTCAAATTTAAGTGGAACCTCTTGTGTTCCAGCTTGAACCCATTACCCCTTGTCCTACTGTTGGTTGTCACCGAGAAGAGCCTGGCTCCATCCTCGTGACACCCACCCTTTATATATTTATAAACATTAATGAGGTCACTCCTCAGTCTCCTCTTCTCCAAGCTAAAGAGAACCAGCTCCCTCAGCCTTTCCTCATAAGGGAGATGCTCCACTCCCTTCATCATCTTTGTGGCCCTGCGCTGGACTCTCTCCAGCAGTTCCCTGTCCTTCTTGAACTGAGGGGCCCAGAACTGGACACAATATTCCAGATGAGGTCTCACCAGGGCAGAGTAGAGGGGAAGGAGAACCTCTCTCGACCTACTAACCACTCCCCTTCTAATACACCCCAGGATGCCATTGGCCTTCTTGGCCACAAGGGCACAGTGCTGGCTCATGGTCATCCTGCTGTCCACCAGAACCCCCAGGTCCCTTTCCCCTACACTGCTCTCTGACAGGTCATTCCCCAACCTATACTGGAACCTGGGGTTGTTCCTGCCCAGATGTAAGACTCTACATTTTCCCTTGTTATATTTCATTAAATTTTTCCCTGCCTAACTCTCCAGCCCGTCCAGATCTCGCTGGATGGAAAGTCATTTACTTGTATTTCCCTACTTTCATACTATTTGAGCCCTGTTTTCAGCTTAACACAAAAATTTGCCCTTATTTCACTCAGATTTACTTACTTCTCCAGAATACAGTATTGACAAGGAACATAGCCTATAAAAGTTACTAATTCAATTGTATTCAATTATAGTAGTTAGGGTACTGAAATATTGTTTCAGGAGTCTGCTCTTTGAACACCACTCATCAGAACACAGCATTCTCCAGCTTGATTTATTCAAAAAGTGGCGTCCCATAGTTGAGAAGTCATCACTGTACATCATCAGGTTTCTACCACACTTTCCAAGATGGTAGACTTGGCAAAAGCCTCATTAGTGAAGCTGTTAGATTCCAGCAATAAGAACAAGCAATTAAATGACCACATGAAAGGGCAGCATCTTCATATGATGTCGCCTTAGCACTACAAATCAATCTCTGCATTCCAGTGACCACTTCAAGAGCCAAAATTCCTAATTCCATCAGTTAAGTTAGATGACAAGAGGCAATCTGAGTATCTTCCCACAGAATTGTACATGGGTGATCAAACCAGAATCAATGCCAAAATGAAGGACACAATTAAGATTATACATTTGCTTTCTGAGGATCATACATTATCAGCTTAAAAACCACTACACAGGAAAGAGACAGGCTCAGTAGTGTTAGTTTTCTCCTATGTTCTACTGCAGTAAGGTTTGAGGTTAAAGTTCCCAATATTAATTGAAGTTAAAAGACATTTGGCAGAATGACCTGTCATCCAAACCATCCCCTATTAAAAATTAATGTACATTCCCTTGAAATGCAGAGCTGATTTTTTTGTGTGTGCAAGAAGATAGCAGGTCAAATGATCCACATGCTGCTTAAAAAAAAAATTCCTTTAAAGTAGCTGTTTAGCAGTATCGATTATCTCAAGTCTCAAATAATAAAACCTTTCCAGTCTATTTCAACAAATAAAGCTCAACAAAAACTTCTAACAACATTTTGTGTTTTGCAACAGTTGACTTCAGAGAGTGTACAAAGCTAGTGCAACAGTTTTTGATAGAGGAAGCAAGTACAAACTCCACAAATAAACAAGAAAAAGGAAACACCTATGAGTGGTACAGTAAAACTCCTGGGATTTACTGTGATAAAACTGAGGTTTTAACAGGCACTAGGTATATGCGTGCAGATGGAAAAAAAGTTAGAAAGAAGAAGAAAACCTCCAAGCCCCCAACATATCACACAGACCCCAGGTACACATACTGCTTAAGGGATTTTAACATAACTGGTATTTTACTATTTAATACAAAATAGTACTGCCTACTAATATTTCTGTGCTGTGACAATTTGCCTAGCAGTATCTAGGCTAATAATACTCAGATGGGGAATCCACTACTCCAGAAGAGAAACATCTTCAAACAAATTTAATAACTTCCTACTTTTGAGCCAGATCTGGGTCAAATTAGCTCGCTCACATGAAGCCCATATTCAGAAGATGATCTAACAGGGAGCTGTAAAGAAGAGTAGCACTGTACAGAGGTGGGAGGCTGCCCCTCTAATATCAAGTCAGGTCCCAGTGCTGTGGCAACAAGGACAGCTTCAACAAGGTAGCACACAGCTCAAAAAGCAGCAGAGATGTTTTACAGGAAAAGATTATTCAGCAGAAAGAAATCATTACACCAGAGTCAACTACTGCAAGTTTCTATTCTGTTTTCCCTACTGTACTCAATTATTACAGATGTCCATGTCAGAGAAATGTTGAAGTACAGATTCATTAAAAGCACACAAGGCAAATACAATACTATGGGGTATTTAACTGAAGCAGAAAACATTTCACTGACTGTACCTGATCAGAGTCAAAAGTAAACAGCAGGTAAGCCCAAGAGCAAGTTTTTATTCTGTGTCAGTCAACGGAAACAGATTTTTTCATAACTACTATTGGTCCAAGCTTTCCAAGTCCATCCAAAATGAAAACTGGGTTTCTGAATCTGATTTGTCTGCTAAATTAATCTACAAAGACAAAGGCTACCTTACATAAAACGTCCTTAGATAAGAAAACTGAGCATGTTAAGATCAAAGTATGTCCTAAAAGAATGAACTCGTTTTACCAGAATACAACAAACCTTTTGATTTACGCATTTTGCCTCCTTATCCCAAGGACATCACACACCCAGTGCCAAATATAATTGTGATTTCTGGAAACACAATAAAGGATGCTCTGAACCCTCATTTTCAAAGTTAAACTTTCACAGCAGCAACTGCCACACACACAAAGAGATGGCCCCCCCATCCTCAATGCTTTCTCTTCGTGTATCCCTCTGCTTACCAGCTCTTCTGCATTGAGCTTTCGTGCTATTATTAGTGCCGCACATACACGGTGTTTGACCGAGAACTGTGCTGCACAATGTTCACATGCTGCTGTATGAGTACATGTGAGTAACACTCAACTGGCCACCACAAAATAATAAAAATAATATGTACAAAATGTGGATGCTCTATATATATGAAGAGCAGAAACTGAACAAAAAAGAAATTTTGTACCCGATAGTATCTATGTTCCTTTTCCAGCAATCTGGAGCTATTTTAAGAAATAGTTATATAACTAAGTAGAACAATTTTTATACTAACAGCTTCTATTCCGACCCCCCAATAAGAGGATAAAGCAACATTCCAGAACAGTAGTCACGTAATCAGGCAACTTCATTTTGTTGAAATAAAAGTATGAGTGAAAACTTACACTTCCACAGGGATTTTTTTTTAACTTTGTGGTTAGTTGTTTCTTTTTTTTTTTAAAAGCCTAGATCTTAACTTGCATTTGCCTTTTTATGAAGGCCATCTACAGCTTCCAATTCCATTTTCCAGCAACAAGCACTTAACGGTGAAGACATGCAGAAATCAAATATCCCTTTAGGACCTTCATTAGAAGTAATGGCTGAGGAAAAAAAAACAACACAACACACACAACAACAACAAGCAACACACACACAAACAAAAAAAACCCCACAACACAAAACAACACAACAAACTATGGATGTCACAATATACGTGTCCTCCTTCCTTTCAGAATCTGCAAGATACCCGTGCCAAAAATACCATCAACTTCAACAGCCACCAGATACTCCCTCTTGCTGGCATTACTTCGTCACCCCAGCTAGGGATAACTCCAAAAAAAATGGAGTAACTTGGCTCATCAGAGCAGAAATCCACCCCTGCCCTCCAGAGGGGAGAAGTCCTGGGTATTTTTCTTATCTGTAAGAGAACACTCAGTAGCAGGAACATACCTACCCCTCCACTTTCCTATTCCAAGACAGAAGCTGTACTTTCTCATGCTCCAAATGAAACTTATTTGTATTATCACAACGTTCTAACTTACTTCAGATGTCATCTCCCGCAACAGCACTCCCAGATTAGCTAGGCTGATACCCTTCAGCAGAGAAACCACCTCATCTAAAACATGAAGGTAAAAGGAGGTGCACACAAGGAGAGTCTCACACAAGGAGAGTCAAAAGGAGAGAATCCCTCTAACCCAAGGGACCACAGCAAAACCTGAGGATTCCCATAGAGCACTGTCATTCCATGCAGTTAAAACTGTGTTGCTGACCAAGGTGTATATCAATCCCTTACATTTTATTCATAAGTAGTCAGGAACAGAGCCTACAATTTCATGTCAAGTAACTTTAGAAGGTTAAATCCTACTTTCAGCTTCCAAGGAGACTAGAGTTCCTGGCTAGGTTTTTGAGATTTTTCTCTCTGCTCTTACTAAGATGGTCTTTAGCTTAAAAATATCATATTTAGATTCATCTGGTACCCGTTCTGCTAACCATTAAGCAGTGGACCTCTCATCTTGGTTCACAGTCTGCCAGGAATAGTTCTTTCTAACAGGAGCAGCAGCTTTCATCTTTACACTAGTCTACATAGCGTGGAAGACAAGACATACCTTAATCTTCATTTTCTCTCCCAATCTCATACTCCAACCCCATTTCCTCTCCTGATTTCCCCCATCTGAGCCTTACATGCAGCAGTCATCCTTCCAGTCTACCTCTGCATTCTCACTTTGGGACCTCAGCTCAAAATTATAATCATAGAACAGAATAATTTAGGTTGGAAAAGACCCTTAAGATCACCAACTCCAGTCGTTAACCTACGACTGCCAAGTCAACCACTGAAACATCACTAAGGGCCACATCTACAGGTCTTTTAAATATTTCCAGGGATGGGGACTCAACCACTTCCCTGGGCAGCCTGTTCCAATGCCTGACAACCCTTTAATGGGTGACCTTTCCAAGTATCACACAGGCTTCTGTACAACAGTGCAAGACTGTCTGTCCACCTCCTTCCACCTTCCCCCTGCTGCAGGCAAAGGTCAGGCCACGTCACCAACCACAGCCAGCTTGGTGCAGTGCTGCCACTGCTAGGTACTGCTTGGAAGTGGTTAACGTACCATGAGCAATTTACTTAATGCACTTTGGGAACACCTGCATCAAGCACTAATCCCTTCCAAGGGCCAGAAATCTTTGCCAGGAATCCCAAAAATTCAGCTGTTGCCTCAGGAATAATTTAGCTCACTGGGGAAGTCTCTCCCCTTCAGATGCTGATCCCCTAACGGTGAAAGACTGATATCCTAACAGTAGCTTATACTCAACTGGAATAGGTTTGCTGAGGACCTAACAATCTTGGCCTACCTAATTACTTACCAAGACATGGGAAAAACCAAGATACTAAAACAACCTAATTAAAAAACAAGCAAAAAACCCCACCCCCATAACATAAAATGAATACACACAAGAGCAAAATACAGTATTGTAGAAGTAGACCTAGCTATTTTCTACCTTTTAAATTCTTAGTTTTGTTACTCTACCCTTCATTTACTATACAAGACACCCTCCTTCCATTCACGTTTCTTGGACACCTTAGGTCTTGGGTAACAAATCAACAGTATACTCCACATGTAGGTCACCATCTGGAACCCAGCTCAGGTCTGAGGATTAACCTTAAATTGGATTTAAGCGTAGCTCTATTTCCTACAGAAGAAGTCACATTTTATACTTCAAAAATTAAGCATTGTTAACCTTGTTTCCCAAATAAAGAACAGGAGCCAAGTGTTCCAACAAGAAGCCTGATGTCACTTAGTAAACCTCACCTGCTTCGTCCCACCTTTCTCCACTGAGCAATAGTGGCTACCCTGGTATAATGTATATATTTTAAACTTTGCAAATTCAAGCAGAACGAAAAGAAGGAATAAACTGGGGGGGAAAGGGGAAGACTCACCTGGAATTCTCAGCATTTTCCTATAGCAACCAAAAACTTGATACTTGCCAAAGGAACTTGACATTCCTATTACTAACAGAAACATTTCTGAAAGCAACAGCAGCAAGAAGATATGGTAAAGTTACTAAATTCCATCCTACAAAACTGATTACAACATAATAAACAGATGTGGAAAAACCTCAATTTTCCTGCACCATCTAGCTTTTACCATGTTGACTCTAGCTTCTGATATTTTCTTTTTTTCAGACGCATCTGTGAAGCCATGATATTAAGACCAACAATAACTGAACGTTGTTCCATTTCTAATACATAATTTCTCTACAGCATAAAACAAAGGAGAGGGATTCACATTTCTGTAACACACATAAACAACCTTGCCTCCAAGACCTCCACCTTCCCCACACACACTCTGAGGACTTAATTTTGCTTTTTTTGGAGGACAGTTGATAGTCCAAGCATATGTTAATAAAGCACTAGTAAAATTAACAGTGTTAATTCAGAGGCTATAATTAGAACTGAATCTTACACTCTTAGGAGGATTTCTGTTCTGTAAAAAACAAGCCTGCCCTCCAGAAGGGAGCTATACTTCCTTGTATGTCCACCACCGAAGATAGTTTTAAAGGCTAGAAGTAGGAGAGGGGAGGAAAATAAAAAACTACACCACAAAACATACACCAAAAAAACCCCAAACAAACAAACAAAACACACACCAAAAAAAAACCAAACAAACCCACAAAAAACAAACACACACCCACACACACACACACAAAAAACCCAGCACAAACACCACACAAAAACAAAAACACCACAACACAACAAAACAACCAACTACCAACCACTCTCACACATTATCATCGGAATAACATTACTATATTACTCTGAAGTTTTCCTGGAATCTATATGCAGATCTTATTGCTTACTAGTATTTCTTCACTTGATAGCAGTCTGTTTCTAAAGTAATGATAGTTATATACTATTCATCTGAACCTGTATATTTTTTTAGAAATATCCTGAAAATTGAAGGCCATTTGTGTCCTTTGAAAAGGCTGAAATATCCGCCTTATCTATAACCATCTTTAAATAAACAGATAACAAATTAGGAGAGAAATGCATAATGCCCAGTGTAGTCTTACCCTCTTTTATCCCAATAAAATAATTAGCTTTGCAAATAATTTCTTAAAAAAACAAACAAAAATCGAGACACAAACCAAAAACGTTAACAGCAATTTATTACCTCTCTATTCTTTCACTGGTAATTCATTTCTAAAGAAGTTAGTTTGTCCACTCATTGTCTACGCCAGAGAGAAGACAGAGTTTAGTGCCCTCACATTACTGTGTTTGAAAAATTTTATAAACTAGCACACTAATTAAATGAAAGTGACAAATCCAACGAAAACATGAGAAACGTAAGTCATTAATTATGATAAATGCTTTAAAAGAATGTTTCTCATCCTGAAAGACCAGAAGTTCCTTTGCCAATTTATGTGTATGACAGGCACCATTTGGTCCACCAAATCCATCCTCCCTTGTATGAAAACACAACACTAGCTACAAATGATTAAAAATGATCAGATTAAAAGACTTGATCCACTGTAGAGAACAGAACTGTAACCAAACTCACACTTATGTATTTGAGATAATTTCTGTAGTCTTGCAAGATAAAACTTCCTAAAGCATTCAAAACAAAAAGACAACACAAACACACACCCACCCCATAATTCTAAAAATCAGTTTGGCATCTGAATTCCCAGCAGTGTGGTTTACCTACCACCTAAATGAGATGCTGGTTCAATGCCCACACGCCTCCCTGAGCAGCGACTGAATCCCCAGCATTACTGAGCACAGCCTCCATGATTAAACAAAGCATATCATATGATATAAGAAATGCAGAGCTATTTTAAGTGCTGCTACCTGGAATGCTACCCAGTCTTCTTGGCACTAGGTCCTAGACAGTATTAAAAAAACAAGAGGGGTTCACCGTTTACAAACAACTAACAGGCTTAAACACAATTACTTCTTTTTTTTCCCCAAAGAGTTTGCTGATCAATTCTCTCTACACCCCATGAAAATGAGAAGACAGAGACTTTGCATGTCCATTTTGTTTTCTGATGTGCAGTTACGAGCACAGAGCCAGAGGTGGGAGAGCAGAGAATGTTTCAATTGCTGCCTTTGATAATGGAAAGAATTTAGTGTTTATGAATTTATTTCCAGTTGTTGGCTCATATATTTGGATATTTATAGTACTTATCACTATGGCAGCCAAGCACATTAGCAGTGCTCTGACCCACGCAAAACAATACAAAACTATTTCTTCTCCACTCTCCAACCTATTAAGAAACACCTCAGTTGAGGTATTACAAGCACAGCATGTTCCAGAAATGAAAGATAGAACTCTTAAAAAGCTAGACTCAATTTCAGATGTTACTTTTTGGATCAAAACAAGCAGGGAACGAAGTATATCATAAAAGCTGGTGTGGGAGCAAACAGCTCAGCAGGACCTGCTCTCTGGCTCTGAAGTCAAGTCAACTCCGTAACCACTAGCTCAGAGAGTTTGAATCATCCACTTACAGCAAGTATTTCAATTAAAAAAAAAAATGTCTAACGATGTTAATAATTGAAGTCATCTTTCACCCCAGAGAAACACGAGAGAGCCATTTTGTGCAATGCAGTATCTAATGTGTTCTCCAGTGTTACCTAATAGTACCAGTAAACCCCTAACGTAGCAAACCCTAATGGCATCGAGCCCACAGCCAACTACCGGGATGAAACCTGAAACTCTGCAAAGGGTTGCAATTTTAGAAGCTACACACAGATCTTCACATCACCACTCAAGTGGTAGAAGGCACCTAATGCACTTCAGCTTTAAAAGAGAGGTTGACACGAATTATTTCTGATAAATCAAAACTAAGATGCTTCACATTCCATAAAATATTTTTTATAATTGAGCACTGGTCAATTCCCTTTTGCATCCTGGACTAGCATTTGTAGGCAGATTAGGCACAATTACAACACTGAAATGATGGAGCAGTAGAAACAGAACTGCTTTAATAACGTAATTATAAATACTGAATGCAAGAACAGCTCCTTAACAGAGAACCCAAATATTTATCCTTTCTGTACCGCACTTTACTTTTAGATTTTAATTTATATTCTCACGTATTATGGGCCAAAAAGATCAGTGATGTTAGAAAAACAAGCATGTTAACTGTGTTGTACATACATGTACACATAAAAACTCTCATAATTTCATTAATATGCATTATCTATATAAGCACATATAAAAGAAATAGATTTAACCAGCCTCACAAATCAGTACATTTCAGAGGACAAAAAAAAAATAAATCCATGTTTCTCTGATAAACATCTTCTGAAACACGGAACTCCACCATACATCTCACAGGCTTCATCAAGTCCCACACTTGCCTCCCAATAGCTGGAATAATACCCACTCATGTAAGCAACAGTCTACTTAATGTTCTTCAACTCTTACAGTAAATTAAGGGTGTACTACTCCCATGGGAGTATAGTACTTCCAAAGTCATATAAACAAGAACTCTTGGCAGTAAGTAACATGGTTTATTAATTCTGCTAGGCTATGCTACCTGCCAGAACTAACAAAGTAAACATTCATATATATTCATAATATTCCTACCTACTCTCAAATTCCCATTTCATTCCAAAAGTTCAGAAGCACTTATTTAAGAGCTTCTGAATTCTTCACATTCATCATCTCCTTTGAAAATATTCCATCCAAATCTCCATTGAGAATTAAATAAATTTTAATCTCTGTTAAACTCATGGGTAAACCCCAAACCTGCCATTTTTGCTATTCACTCATTGTGAATATATACCCTATATACCACATCTTTGTTTCCTGCAAGGGTTTGATTATATCACTTACTGATATTAGTCTTAACGTAGAAAAACAATACAACTCTTCCAGACCTCATTTTACAAAAGAAAACTAGGAAGAGAAAAAAAAAAAAAAAAGCCAGCAAGGAAAGAAAGACAAAAGTATTACCACACCATCTCATAAAGGTATCCTAAAAGCAGAAATCCCAGCAGGATAAATCAAGGTCTCTTTCTTCTCTTATTTATATCACATATTATTCTTTTTAAGCCAAAAAATTATTCTCAATAACCAAGTTTTACAAGAATTGAGCCATTAGTAACACCAGAAGTTATGACAAAGACCATAAAACAGGAAGTCCAGCCAGAATCGACCTTTCACCACTTTCCTTTTTTTAAGAAACTGACACCGAAAGAACAGAAAAGTAACAAACTGGAGCAGTTGTGTAGGTCCAGCTAATCCAGCTGAGCATCCTGAAGTCCTCTACCACAGTCCCTGCAACACCAAGGAGTAAGTTCATTTGAATACCTGGTGGAAGTGATAGAAGTTTCCTTCATGGAAAGGTCTGAATGTGGAAACCACACCTATCCTGAGGACTACTTTAAGTTAGATTGGTTTTCCCCCCTCTTCTCCCTCAGTCCCATCAGAAGGGAAAAGATGGGGCAGTAATGAGACCTGACCAGGAATAAATACTGACGCTGGTGACACTGATGGGATTTGAAAGTAAAGTAAAATAAGATCAAGTTCAGACCATGTGTCACAGGGACAGTCTGTTTCCAGTTCTACAGAAGCCATGAATTGCTTCACTCCAGATTTTTTGCAAGCTGTATTAGATAACAGATATCCAAGCAACCACCACAGAAAGTGCGACTGTTTTCTTCACCAGGGGATTTTTTCATCATGAGTATTTTTTCTCCTGGCCTAGATCAGGCAAGAGTTGTTCTTCCACAACCAGTATCACACAACAGAATCAACTTTCCCAGTGTAACTTACAAACTCACAGAAAAGCCATGATTTCCAAGACCTGCGAACAGTCTGGCCTTCCACTCAGTTCCAAGTCAGAATGATCCTTTGTGGATCTACAACATCAGATTTGCATCAGGATGAAAATAACCATGTTTTGGTGGTGGATCTTTATACTCTGAATAACTTGTTTGTTCTAGTTCTCCCCCCAGACAGAGAATAGCAACACTCTATACCAATAAGACTTGTGTATACATAAAAGTAGAAAGTCGTATAGAGTTTAAAACATCCTAATTCACAGCTTAGCACCTATTCAAGTTAATTTTAGATCAGGAAACTTAGATAACCTAAAGAAACCACTAGTGTGCATTATTACTGTGCCAAATGTGTGTGTAAAGGCAGTCTGATTTAAAAAGCATTGCTTTTAAGAATCCCATTAAAACACAAACTCAAATAAAAAGATCATTATACTAGACAACCTTTTTTCTCTTTATCAAACCACATACTAAAATACCATCTCTACGAAGAATATCATTCTGATTTTCATTGTTATTAGAAGAAACTTCGAAAAAGTTGTACAGAGGACTGCTGAAAGTTTTTCCTTTAGAGGAAATAAAACATTGCATTTTTTCTTGCCAGTCATCTTTCTCCCTCTAAGAACACACATAATCTTATTCTTACATATACAGATATATCACCTGTTTTGATTTGTTTTCCCTCATCTTCCTAGTTAATAGACATCTTAAAACACAATAAACACACAGAAGATACTCTTTAGATCTATGCAACTAGCATTTCTGACTAGGGTTGCCTCAGAGTATTTTTCTGCAGAAAAAGCTCGAATATTTACTAAAAAGCTACTTATTACGTAAGTTTTATTTGTTTTCATAAGCAGAATGAGGCATAAACTTCTCGACCAATTACATAGGATAACTACAATACAGGAATATAAAACTGCAGTGGAAAAAACATCACTAATGGAAGCTTTTTCACTCCAACAATTTCAAAGTAGTTAAGAGGCAAGAACATACTTTAAGAGGATTATCATCAATAGAGGGTACTAAAATAAACCACTTCACAAAGCCTCCATGAGGTCACTTCATGAGAGGATTTGCTATCACTGTGTGGCTGGGGAACATTGCAGGATTTCACAGCGGGGCAAATCCTTGGGGATTGTATTAAAAATGGAGAAAAAAAAACCCCACCAAACCCAAAGACCAAACACTAACAAAAAGGGGGGGGGGGGGGGGGGGGGCAGAAACACACCTCACAACCAAAAACCATCAAACCCCTCCCCCCCAAAAAAAACAACACAAAAAACCCAAACAAAACCAATAAACACTAAGCCAAATCAAGACACAAGTTTCCTCTCACAGAGGCCAATATTCTGCCATCCACAGGATGAGGCTTAGCTTCTGCCTTGTAAATAAATATCATTTTGAACAAAAGGAAGTCCAGGATTTATATCCAGATATGACAGACCTAACGTTAAGCCAAATTTTAAGGGAAATAAAAAGGACACCACAGGCAGAAAACCGTGGAGTTCAAAGAGCAGCACGCAAGACTTATTACACCAAAAAAACCCACATTTTAAAACCCACTCTTTCAAATTTAAGCATTTTTCAGTATCACTGTCAAGTCACCATGACACAAAGCAAAAAAGGGTACTTTTAAAAGTGAGACATAGCCTAAGGCTTTCTTAGGAACTGGGTTAAAACTGCAGCACATTCGGATGTCTTATCTGTAGTGTGATGGCCTTCCTGTTGAACTGTTATGTTACAGAGGCGAAAAGAGTTTCTCTCAAATGAAACAGGGCAAAGTAGACAAGGGTTCCACCACTCACCCTGCAATCAAAAGGCTATTTACTGCTACATTTCAATGACCACCCTGCAGCAAGAACACAGGGCCTCCAGTTTTTTGGCACTTTTTTTTCCTGGCAGTACCAACACTACTGATATTGTCCTAGATCTGAACAGAGCCACAATAAAAATCTTTTTGAACAAGTTCATTTTAGTCCAGTTCTGAATCCAGTGCAGCTCTCAACCCAAATAACAACTGCTGATTCTCACAACAGGTCACCTGGTGCCACATGGCACATCCTAATGAATGCAGTAAGTAGTTCATACGGTGTTGGCAAAAACTGGACAAGAAAGACTTGTCTCTGTGTTTTGTATAACCAAGACTATTCTACAGACTATGTACAAGCTTCTTCCAGGTTACTTCAAAATGGCATCTACAATATTATCTTTTGTACACAGTTATAAAGCTAAATTTCAAATGGAGGAACATCGATCCAGGAGATGTTCTCACTTCCACTCTCCTGATATATTTCATACCAATTCTTCTTGAACACAAGCAGATTTTGAATTAAGGACCTTCTTTCACCACATCCCTAAAACCTCATTACTGGTAAGAACAAAGAACAGTACAATTATGAGCTATCCAAGAAATCAAATTCACTTATACACCTCTGCATTGGAAAGTCATCTTCTTGCCATTAAGACCAAATGTTAGTGATACTGGTCAGTGCTCAATTTTCTTCTATCTCAAATACTTGTATTTACAATGAATTAATGACATGCTACTTTCACATTTGTATTTTAGCTGGAAATACATGATCTGCTCAGGTTTCCAGTTCTTTTGTATTACAAGTACTTAAGTCTACCTAAAGAAAGACACAAATCCTCAAGTCTCCAAAACCTCAGGAAAACCATATTGAAGCATTCAGTACAAAGGGTCATAGACTGTAGGTACTGTGGAGATAAATGAGGAGTGAACTTCACAAGCAACCTAAGAATGCAATGTGATGGAGTTAAAATATGACCGTCAACTCCAGGAGCTTTAGAAGTGTCTAAGAACAACAAAAACAGAGCAGAGAGTATTTAATACCACAGCACACAGGTGACTGGTGTTTCATCTGCAGTTTCCTCTTCAACACAACAGGAACATGAGAATATCTGTACTGCACACCTTCTAAGGACTGCAAAACTCACAAAAACTAAGAATCATAGAATCGTTCGGGTTGGAAGGGACCTTCAAAGGTCATCTAGTCCAACCCCCTGCAATGACCAGGGACATCTTCAACTAGATCAGGTTGTTCATCTACTTTTAAAGAAAAAAAGATATTTAAGGTAACTTCTAATTACTGTAATATTACCTAAAACTAGAATAACTTACTACGAAGAATAAACAAAGATTTTTCTTATAGATCAACAAATCCTTTTAGGCTAGACAGCCCTTGTTTTTCTAGGTCTATTCCAACCTCTTCTCATCTCAAATTACATGTCCTAGTTACCTCTTCAACCTGAATGAAAAATACATGTGTATAACTTTTTAATTCAACTCCTAAAAAAAAAAATTATAGGACCAGTAAGAAAGCAAAAAAACAACCACCCGCCACCCTCTGTAATCAACTGAAAGACTGCTGTTAGCTAAATATAACATAAAAATACAGATTAATTCCACTGTCAGTTCAATTCATAGTTTTCATACATTCAAATTTGGCAAGTGCACATTAAAAGGACACTTTTCCAGCATGAAGTTGTGCCCTTTCAGTGGCCAAGTGACCTCTGTGGCTGACTATACTTCTACAACACAGACTTCCACGACTGCAGCTGACACAAACACAATCATTGTCATAGCAAAATCTTATCTGTCAGCCCTTTAAAAGGAAGAAAAGAAAAAAAAACAGAAGTCTTCTTTTGTCATGTTTGCACTGGGAAAAACTCACAGCAACCTTCCTCCTAAATTTGACTGGGTAAAAAGCATTTAAGATGGTTCAAAGAAAAAAGCATAGTAACAATAATAATTGCTTTAAAAAACAAACCAGTCAGGGTTCTCCAAGGCATTTAATTTATCATGAGCAACAACCTTGCACTTAGTCTGCCTGAAAATTAGCAGGCCAGCTGTTACCAATCATCACTCAGGTGAGCTTACTGCAAAACAAACCCCCATGAGCAGCCAGGCAAACATTCTTGCAGGCTTTTTTTCCCCTTACCAGTTCCCACAATCAAACTGTTTCATTCCACTCAAGACCTGGGCTAGCTAGTCAGACTCATTTGCTGCATATTTCCTCTCTTTCTCATACAGACACTGAATTCCCCTAACCTGAACGAAGTCAGTGATGAAGGGAGATGGAGTAACTACACTTCATGTAAGAGTGGGCTCTGCACATTGTTCTCACTGCTGCATTTATACTGCTAAAACTGATGTTAAAAAGTCCATCCGACTTACCACAGAAGCTCACAAAACCACAAATAAGGCCCTGAAAAAGATTCTCTTTAACAGGTCTTTTCTTGCTCAGCAGCAGGCTACAGGCAACTCAGTGCCTACGTCCCAAATCTACAGTCTACCACTACATGCATTACTGTGTCTATAGTGGAAAGGATTAAAAACAAGACCTATGATTTTTTTTCCCCCCCAAATAAGGCTGCAAATACTACTTGAATACACTCATTAAATATTGAGTAGCTAAAGAATGTTTCCAGTGTTCATAAGGTAGATTAAGGCTCAAAACGTTCTCTCTGCTGCTGCTCTGAAACTGATGTCTACTCCTGTTTGCTTCATGAGATCCCAAGTTACAGAGCTGATGAATGGAGGCCAAAGAGGTTTCTTTGACACAACAGTGGCAAGGAAAAGTGCAAAGTCCTCCACAAGGTCTCTCAGCAAAAATGTATAATGCTTGGCATGCAAAAGTCTCATGATACTAACCTAAATATAGACGAGATCATCGTATGATGCTCCTTATTTTTCCATCAGAATGTCAGATATCCATCACACTCCAAAAATCAGGTTACAGGACATATTAAAAACAACTCCAAGATATCACCTGTGCACGATGCAAATGATATGGATGAAAGGGGCAGAGATGGCACTGAGTTTGGCTGGGACAGAGTTATTTTTCTTCACAGCAGCTGCTATGGTGCTGTGTTTTACACCAGTGACCAAAACAGTGTTGGTGACATACTAGTGCCTTAGCTATTGCTGCAGAGCGCTTACACAGCATCAAAGCCTCTGCCACCCCTGCGAGGGGACACACAAGAGGTTGGGAGAGGACACAGCTGGGACAGCTGACCTGAAATACCAGAGACATTCCATACTATACAATGTCATGCTCAGCAATAAAACTGGGGGGACAGGTTTTTTCCGAAGTATTTGCTGCTCAGAGACTCACTGGGCATCAGTCCGCTGGTAGTGTTTTTGCATCACTTGATTTTTGTTTGTGGTGGGTTTTTTTGGTTTTTTTTCTTTCCTTTCACTTATTAAACTGTCTTTATCTCAATCCACAAGTTTGGGTTGTTTTTTGTTGTGGGTGGTTTTTTTTTTCCTTGCTTTTGCTTTTCTGATCTTCTCCCCCATCCCACCTGGGAAGAGCAAGTGAGAGACTACATGGGGGAAACCAACCACATCATCTCAAACACATTAATTCTGCCATAACTCTAACAGTGACACAGCTTCCAAAATATATATGATAATCAGGCAGAACACTCCCATTAGCTGGAGAAAAATCCTGCTAGTATTTATGTGAAGCAAACTGAGCACATGCATACTGTGAACTTGTTTCTATAGAGAAACTATCACTAAAGGCAGCAAAGTGAGGCTAAAGCTGCATCTATTTCTCTCTGAAGGACATTCACATGTGGAACTAGTGAATGCCTTCAGCTTAGTTCAAGCCAATTTCAAATTCTGAGTACACATGTTCACACAGGGAGTATTCTACTGTCTCTTGAGGTAACTTATTTTAGTGCAGACTTACTAGCATCATTTCTTCCTATCCATTAAATCCGGGAAATAGATTACTAAAATTCTGAAATAACCCATGTTTAAATTTTGTTCAAATCCTACCAAAAAAGCTCAGAAAATAAACAGCCAAGCTCTGAGCACTAATATTTATATTCCCCTCAAAAATACAGAGTCTTTATTCTAACAAGGAATGACAGCACCTCTTTTACAAGGAACACAGTCTAGTACACGCTTAAATAAAGTGCACATTTCTGATTGTCACAATAAATAATATCCAAGTAACATAATAAGGCTGACTCATAAAGAGAGAGACTTGGCAAGCAGGGAGGAAGGAAAACAAGGAGAAATGCCTCTAACATCACTTTTCTACCCTCCAAATAAACAAGCTACTTCACAACACTTACACCACTACTTGCCAGGATCCAAAGGGATGAAGATTAACCACACCTCAAATAAGCTCAGGGACTTCTCTGAAAATCCATCGTCTTCCAAAATTACTGAGCACAGCAGACAATGAGCACCAAGTACATTGGCAGCTCTCAAGATCTAGGATCCTTGTGCTACTGCACCTTCCTGACATTAAAGCTGATAACGCAAGCCAGTACACATTCTCAATCTTATTATCTTTAGCAGCGTGCTAAACTAAAAGAACCTCCCTCAAGATACTCTTAACTAGATTTGTCTGCTGAAATCCAGTTCTGACTTTCACTATATTCAATAACTGTATTTATTAAATTTTCTTTTTTTCCTTCAGTGAAAAGGAATTAAAGCAAAAAAAAAAAAGTGTTAGAATACCATGCTGGGGAGCTGCTGGAAGAAGACTGCTTGAAATAGCAAAATCAAATAACTTTGGAGCTGGCTGTACTGTGTTCCCTGACGTACCAAGAAACGCTACAGTTAAATTGAACTAATTACTTTTTAAAATCATTTAGAAAGGTAACATATTCCATTCAAAATGAGAGACAAGAGATGCCCCTGGACCTCATAACATTAAAAGAAGTTCCTATTCTACCAGTTAAGCATTCCAGATAAGTCATATCTATACAAAACGCAGTAACACTATATCAAGCATGCTCCATCTAGTCCACAATACTCCCTGAACCACCACCCATGAAACTCCTCTCCCAAAGGCAACTTCTGTATATAGCTATGGAACAGCATCTTAAAATGTGACCAAACCACACCTATTCAGATCTCTATATGAAAAGAGAAACCATTACCCATCCATCTTAAATCAACATTTCTACCGTGGAGAAAAAAAAAAATTAAAAAATAAAAATGGGTTTTTATAAAACTTAGAGTAGCAGAACATCAGCTCTTATCTCTTTCTTCAATATACTTCCATTTGAAAGGCTTCAGAGTGGCACAAAGATGAGACACAACATCTTCTAACTGAAGGTTTTCAGAGCTTTATACCTGCACTTGTTCATTACGCAAGAGGCTTTTATTGGCCACCCACCACCTCTTAACCAGTTCTGAAATAGTATCGACAATCATCTGGTCAAAGTCTGAATTTTAAGAGGCAACCTATATGAAAAGACCTACACATGGCACAACTGTCAGCTGTTTGTTGGGAAACATCTTTTGTCCCTATAAGCATAAGCCACAAACATCATGTCTGCCAAATTCAGAGTTGCCAGTGAGAAGGCACAGAAGAACAAGAAAGTTCAAATAGTCTTCACTGACAGTTGAACATCTGTTGGCCACCAACTAAAATCTTTTCTTCCACAATTCATCCTGAACACACCTTCTACTCTGTCAGAAATGCAGGAACTTTTCAACAGTTTCGAGGCTCTACATTTCACTTCCACCATACTTCTTAACAGAAGAATATGACATTTTTCTGAAGACTAGCTGCAATCAATGCCCAAGAGTAAACTATTCAGTCAGAGTTGTGCAGTAATAACAGAGTTGACCAGCAAGCAGAAGTAAGTCTAAAAAGAAAAGAATCTAGAAAAGACCGTATCAAAATCTTTTCCTCCTGCTCCATATGGAACACAGTATTTTTTTTCATCTCGCTCAAAAGCTGATCTGAACCCAGAACCACTCACTGACAGAAAACCAACCAACACAACCACATTAACTGTAGTTTACAGAGAGATAAAAATGCTTTTTTACATGACTCCTTAAATTAAGAGCACCCTGAATTAGAAATTTAAGATCTATTCCACCCAAACATCCCCACATCTACAATTTCTAAATCTCTCTCCTCAGCTTCCCCCAGTGCACATCAACGTTGCTCAACTTCAATAACAAAACTCAACTAGTCATTCCATTTCCTCATTTTCCTACCTTTGCACAACATAATATAGAGACAACCAACTGAATACATTTTAACAGAAGATTTCTCTTCCTCTTGCCTTTGTCAAAACCCATCTCCCCTCCAAACCACATAGGTTTGAGCCAAACACAAGAGCCACTTTGCATTATTCTTTAAACCCCGCACTTTCAAAGAGAATGAATGTTCCTGAAATGAAGCATCAGTAAGATGATGAATTTGAAGGAACATCTGAGATGCAATGAAAAAAAAAAAAGTAAAAATAGATTTTAAATACATTTGTGCTCTACTCCCTGTCCCTGCACCACCGTATTTACTTGTAACTACACATCTGCACGAATTAATTCACCTTCGACTTCCAGAATTAAAAGTAAATGTTAATTCTGAAATAAGTTTTTGATTTTTAGTAGGCATAACAGAAAGGAAATAGCAAGGCCACATTTCATTCTCTGAGCTCTGTTAAAAATTGTAATGATCTGATGACTTGTGAAAAAAATTCCCCTCCGAAAAATCCCCAAGGGCTTCTTCCGGAGCATCACATTGGGAGCAGATGGCCAGCATCAAGTCTGCAATTACTAGTCTGGCCTGGCAGTCCCACAGAGCACAATGATGTTCTTTTCTTTTTGTGGGCGTGGGGAGGGGGTCTCTCAAGAGATGCAAGCAACTAGGTATGGTAGGCAACAGCACTTTCCACTAAAAACATACATATTCATTTGATTTCCAAAACTGTCATAGGCTCCTTCAATCAACTTTCATTTTACATATATACCCCCCCCTTTTTTTTTTAACATTTTATTTTCTGCTACTGAAAAGTTTCTCATACGAGGTGGCAGGAAATATATAACATTAAGGTTATAGTAGAAGTGACCATTGTCAAGCACTGCCAGAGGCACAAACATCATCAACTATCTGCTGTTGCAATTTTTCCCTCTTTATTTTACTTTGAGAATCCCCAAAAGCAGCTTGTAACAATGCTCTATTAAAAGCATGCAAATGGACAGAGTTATTAGTTAACTGGTAACAAATGCCTATCAAACTTGTGATTGTATCAGTGCGCCACCCCTCCCACCACAGCCCCTGGAACAGTTGTTCTGTTCTCCTCTTTAGCCAGGGGACAACTGATGAGATGGTGCTGTTTCATTTCCCCTCCTTCCTCCCACCCCTCAAATGGGGAAGCCCTGAAAGGGGGGGCAGGGGAGAACATGTTTTCAATTCAAATGCTGCATCTTAAAATACTGTTGTGCAACACTTGGGTGAGTCTGATTGTACCTATATATATATACGCACACCACGAGAGAGCTTTTCTCCTTCTGTATCTCTCAAAAAATACAGGAAAAAAAAAGCAATAAGGCTTCCACATTAATAACCATTTACTATTTCAGTTTTACACCAGAGAATTTCAGTATTTGACTAAAACCTTTTTTTTTTCCCCGAAGCCAACAAAGGTTTAGAAATGAAAGTGAGGAGAAAGCAAGCTGTGAGGACTGTCCTATGGAGCTCCTTTCCAACTGACAGATGCAACAGGAAGAGCATGGAAAGGATTTCCTCATGTGCAAAGGGGCCTGACAGACTGAACTGAGGCATTCCGAGCTCTCCTCAGGAATGCTCAGACCCCCTTATAGAGACTTTTGTCTCCTACATGGATTGAGCATTGCATACTTCGTTTCTACTAATTCTTCCTGTTCTTCCTCATTTCAGCTACCCCTTTTGAAAAATTTATGAGGCATAGAAAGGTGCTGGAGAAAAGTATATCACAGTTCTCCTGTCACTACTTTAGTCTTGAAAATCTTACTGGGAAATAAGGCTGTGCAAAAAGAAAACCTTAAGCCTTTTTACTGCCTAGTCTCCCTCTCATTCAGAGCTAACTCCAGTGACAGATTCCATAGGGAGGATGCCAATGCTATGGAGATGCTGCTATCTTAGAGGCTGAACCCCACCCTCAGAAGATCAACTTTGAGTAATAACAATTTAGTCTGCACTAAATTTAACAACCTTTAGATATCATTGGTTTTCCTCACAGGTCTTTGATTACATCTCAAATGCCATGCAATAAAATGTAAACATCCTTCCCACCCAGAAGAAAGAAATGAGAAGACAACACACCCCATTTTCCTCCCAGCCGCAATGAGCAAGCTCTCTTTCCTGACACACACAATAAATACCAGAAAGCATTGTCCTTTCATCAGCTCCCTCAAAAGTTTCTCTGCTTTTACTACTTGTTTATCAAGCACTGTAGTACAGGATACTACTTCTCTGTGTAAGCCTGGCACATCTTGTAACTGCAATTATCAATAGATCTAACACAAGTACTGGCTTCGTGGCAGAGATGCAAGTTAATGCGCACAACTCATGCAGAAGTAAATTAATTAAACCTCACCAAAACAATTACTTGGCCCAGCCAGCAAAACAAAGAACTGCACATGCTCAACAGCTTTGGAAAAGTACCTTTAAAACATTTTGGATAGTTTCTCTCTCAGAAACATCCAAAACTTAAGCGTCAACTCACCTTCCACACTATCAGAACAGGAGGTACCAATCCCAGTGTCCCCGCTGTCGGAAGCTATACTGTGTCTTCTGACAGGATTGCTCTGACTGCTGGACGAAATGGTTGCGGACTGCCACAAGGATTCAGTACCAGGTAACCATCCCACTGAGGAATAATCTGGGCCTATAAAGAAGGAAGCCAGAAGTCTGTCATTATAGATACAGTAAGTACAGAAGTCAACAACAAAAGATGAAAACTGAATCCCATGTTTCATAATTCAGATTTGAGCCAGACTCTGTGCCACTGTTTAGGGGCATTTTTTTTTTTTCATTAAAATCTTTTTGCTAGGTGGAAACATCCCCAAAAACCCCAGTAAATACATTTTTACTACTTAAAAACATAACTCTCAGACTGCTCTTGCACTAACTCTAACAAGATATTTATCATACAATTCCTATCCTAGAACTGATTCTCAACTCACAGCAGTATTTTTGTATTACAAGCATTTAACTACAACCTGAGAGAGAAATAAATTTTAGGACAGAAACCAGCTAAGATTTGGTGAGTGAAATAGCCATTTCCAACTGTGCATAAACCATATGACCTAGGTGATAGTCAGCAATGAAATCATTAATGCTGACATCTGAAGTAATTCATTATGTTTGACTGTTTTCAGCAGTTTTCAGTTATTAAAAGATAGACTACCAACTCAGGCAGCGACATAGTAGCCACACAAAAGATGTCTCTGTGAGACATCTATACGTCTAGTGGTTTGTTTCATTTTGCTTATCTTTTTAATTTAAATAATTGTTAAAATATTAAGTTTTAAAGCACAATGCAGTTCCCCTGTTTAAGGAATTTTTTTAACTTCATAGTTAGCCTCAAGGGAAAATACACCTCAGAATACAACCCCGGAAGACCATCACAATTTCCAATAGCCAATATCTAAATCAGAGCGTTATTTACAGGCAGAATACTGATGATCATATTTGCACTCCAAACCAGCAAGCCACATACAGAACCTCAGAAAAAAGCACAGCCTGCTCTTGATTTTATATATAATCATATACACTCCCCTTCTAACAGTTCGCTTTGCATAACACTTTCAGCAGGAAATGACTCATGATGAAGTATCAGTTCACATACAGTGTCTCTTATGCTACATGTGCTTATTTTTAGGTCATTTAAACGTTTTCAGCAGTGTTCATGCAAAGTTGTAACAGCAAAATGCCTCTGCAATGACATCTGCAGATGTCATTGCAGACTCCAGCTGTACTTGTTTCCCAGTAAATCAGTTTTGAAAAGGATGTAAAAATTAATACGTGTGTAGATATATAACCCCCACATACACATACCTATAAAAATATGTCTACATACATACTGCCCATATAGCAGCCAAATCACTAAACCTACTAGCCAGAGTGGTAACAGCTGCTTGCCAAGCCTCTTCTAAACCAAGGAATACAGAACAGGCTTCCCTACTGTATGCACTATTTAAATGTAACCTGACATCTAAGACAGTCTACTTTCTGTAAGTAGGTTCATTGAAGTCTTTGATATATCTATCTCAATTGTCTCGACTTCATTCTCTTTTGAGGTTACTGCCTCTTCTTCCCTTTAGCACATTTCCCTGTCTTTTCTCAGAGTCTTCAGGATCACTCGATTCTCCTCCTCCTTCATTCTACTTTAGTCATACCTTGTGCAATGTATTTTCTTCTCTCCCTTAAACTTTTTGCTTTTCCTCTCAAAAAGCTTCTTAACTCTTCATTATTCCATGGAATAGCTTTCAAGCCCAAGGTTGAGGCAGCAGAAGACCAGAGGACTCAGACACAAATGCCATTGCCCGTGGCTCACCAGTCACACCCTGGAAGGAGTTCCCAGCCAAGATACTCAGCGAATGCCACTCCAGGTGTCATTCTTCATACCATCCTCTCTGGATCATCATCTAACCTCCTGAAATATGACCATTTCACATACAGCTAGTGGGAAACTGAGACGTTTCTTAGCCTCCTACCACACAGCATATTTTCAACTAAACACTCTGGCTGCTTTGGGCACAATATTTTTTTTTATCCCTCCCTTGAAATAGGTCTACTTTACACAACAGTTCCACTTCACACTTCTCAAGCTGCATCTAACTATTCCAGCAAGAATGAACCTGACTTATGGGAACCCAAGCTAATTAAGCCAGAGACAGTTCTGATTCAGAAGACATTAAAAAAAAAATTTATAGAAGATAAATTTAGTTTCATTTACGCTTTATTATGTTGTTCTCCACAATCCAACTCTTTGATGACATTTCAGCTTTTATAGTGTTAAACAAGTATTAAAAGAAACACAGCAGATAACACTACCACTACTGCACATTAAATGAACACAGCATTAAGTGTCAAACTCTTTAGACCTCTTGGTTAGATGACTGTTCAGGATGTGGACCTATAACCATCCATATGCAGCCCTCCATAAGAGAAAGATATTTTTCACTTTGGTGGAACTTTGAGTAATAAAAGCTAAGTACACCACAGAACAACAGAGTAACTTCGGTAGAAAAAGACATTTAGAGGTCAGCTAGTCCAAGGCCTGGCACAAAGCAAAGCCCATTAGACCACACTGCTCAGGGCCACGTCCAGCTGAGTTTTGAACACCTCCAGGGACACAGATTCCACATCATCTCTGGACAACCTGTTCCAGCATTTAACTACCATCAGTATAAAGAAGATTCTCCTAAAAAACTCATCAGGGCCTCTCATTTTCCAAACATTGTTGCAATATATTCCAGAAGATGCAAAAATGCAGTGCAACTAGACCCTACAAAAAGGGTTAACATACTAGAGGGCAGAGAGTCATCTCCATTGGGATTTCTATAGGTACTGTAAGTCAAAGAAGTAAAAGGCATAACGAAACACCCTACTGTAACCTGCCCTGAACATTACACCTACAGGCAGTCTGGACACTCCAAGGCCCAAGTGTGGTGCTGAAGCACAGGTCCAGGAGGACGTGCTGGCACAACACAGAATTACCACAACACTTTCTGGAGCACCTTTGCACCTAGGGGCAGTTCACAGAATGGTTCAGCATTTCTAAGTTAACTCATGAAGCCTCATTCTTGAGCTGGTAGGCCTGAAGAGGCAAGTGCTAGTACACATCCATAGCTACACACAGATCAGCATGAGGCCAGCAAGAGTTTTTCAGCTTCGGCTCAACATGGACCTGCCAGATCCCATCTAACTCTCCAGAGAAACACTCAAGTCTCTCTGCGCGGTGTTCTGGGCTCCAGAAGGGTCTCTTCACTCAGGTGTTCCATCCCATTACCACTCATCACACCCAGCTGGCTGGGCTGTGTGCACCAGGACTGTCCCCACGGTGCCATCACCAGGATCCTGCTTTTCCCTTCCAGCCTGTACACAGAGGCATGGAGGGGAGCTGGGATGGGGTGGAACCCTCTTGTTTCCTCGCTCTCTGGGCTTCTACTGCTTAGGAGCAGCCTCTACATTTAGAAGGGGTAAGTCTTGAGAAACAGAATTGCTTTAGAATCTGAACAGGTAAACAGTATGTGCTTTTTAACCTATTTTAGACATGCAAACAGAACATGGTTGCCCATGATCACTTCAAGAAATGCTTTCTCTTTGCCTCCCACAGAAGTACTGACATTAAATATGCTACATTTTTTAAAAAAGATAGCTAATGACATATTCCAGGAGTCTACACTTTTTAACGTTTCATGGCATATCTGCATCAATGACTTACCTTGCTGACCTAATGGTGATTCTGCACAACAGAAGGCCATTTCAAAAATAAACTGTCTACATGAAAAAGAGCTTTTCAAAGCTAATTGAACCCCCCCCCATAAATGGCCAAATAAAAGCAATGAGATAATAGAAACACACTCAATAACTAAGTCTCACCGGTAAGTCGTGTGTACCCAATTCAAAGTGCCAGAGAGCAGACCCCCTCCCCATCGCTGAGGGAAGGTAATTACAGAAGCTGCAATAAGAAAACATAACCCATAAAATTAAGGTCTTATAGACCTCAGTAGTCCAAGTCATTATTTAAAAATTCATTTATTAGTTTCATTATTGGAAACTGTCCTTCCAAGCCAAGTCCTGAAGAATCACCGATCGCGACACACCCTGTTCTATGCTCCCCATCTCCTTTCCAACAGCACTCTGTAAATATATGATCCTTGTGCAGCAAACAGCTCACACTAAACGAACCAAGCGTAAGAGGGGGAGAATATACACAGGATTCCCCGTGCTGCTCAGCACGCACACCTGCTTTACCCTGCTGCTCTCATCTCAAACCTGCCAATCAACAGCTCGTGTCCATCTGCCCAAAATACAGAGTGGGGCAAGAAAAGCACGCAAAAATTTCTAATAGATATTTGTGCTGCAAGGTTTTAAATTACCATATGACTACAATCATTCCTCACTGGGTCAGGAAAAATCTACCTTTCCTAGGAATTAACAGCAGAGAAAGAAAAGTAGTGTCATCTAACCTGGCTGTAATTTCCAATGACAAACATGACAAATAAAATACAAAATCCCCAAGATCCCAAACAAATCTCAGAAGGAGCCTTGTCTATACAAACACTTGACTGCTAAATATACCAACATAGTGCTGTCTTTCTAGCCTAGGCATTTAAAACAGATCAGTTAACAACTAAGCATATAAAGTGCAGGAAGTAGATTATTTATTAAAAGAGAACAGTTGTTGAAATTTCACTCCACAAAAACACATATCTTTTTCTATGTATTACAGAATGCTGGCAGCTACTGCAGGCAGGAAGGCACCTAGTTAATTCTGGATCATTACCATTCTTAATTTCAGTGGCACGCACAGATCCCACATGATCTACATACATGAAATAATAACAACTCCATCTTTATATTTGGTTCCTAAAATACCTCTGACATGCTTGAATGTAAAAAATATTATTTTAAGTGACAGCTATGATACTGTTATTTTACTCAGACACTGAATGTAAAGCAACAGCAGAAAACTTAACTGCCTTTCACAGCAGATATATCTTAACTAAAGGATACTGATTTTTCTATTCCATATCATGACTTTGACATAGATTGTGACTAGAAGTAAATCACCCGTGCTGGTCAGTGTGAATTTATACAGTCAAAGGATTCTGAGAAGGACATCTCACCACAGTACTACTGAAACTGACAACTACACAAAGCTCCGTCTAGTCATCATGGATGGGACTGGGCTGTACAACAATATTTCACTCCACGATGGCACCGAAACCTGCCTGAAGCTCTTTCAAGGGAAGAGAGTCAGCATTCCAGCCCAAACACACGGCCAAAGTTACTCGGTTCACCCTCACCATCAGCAACTGTACCCATAACCCTACTAATTACACTAGATCATATGACAGTATCTTGAAAGAAGTCAACCCACCTTCAGCCGACCTCCTCTACACCTACCCACACAGTCCCCTGGCACAGCTGAACTTATCCCAGTTGCCACTTCTCTCCCCGCTTCCCCATTCTCAACAAATCTTTCAGGATTCCGCAGCCTCTCTTTTGCACTCTCTCCCTGTCCCATAGGGCTATGTAACCACACATCTCTTCAAAAGTAAAAGTCTAGAAACAAACCCACAGATGGTCTCTCAGTGAACTGTTTGCTATATTGTAGGAATAAACTTACTTCAGTTAGAAAACATTTATATCCACTCATCATAGCTGCAAGATCATTACTGCTGAAAGATTAAAGAAAACCTCACTCTGGCGTGTGTTTCATGTACAACAATTCTTTGCCAGTCAATATTCTATTTTTTTTTCAACTGCTGGAAAGATGACAAGAATAGTGAAAAAAGGAAATGGAGGCGTGGGAACTTAAAATGAAAAAAAAAATTCCCCAAAAGTAGATACAAGAGTAGATGTCATACTTTAACATATGTATTTATATAGTGGGGGTTTTTTTAAAAAAAAGCTGACAGTCAGATGATAGAATGGTGCAACAGCAGCCTCCTTCCATCAAAGGTGAAGCAAAAGATAAGCTGGATTCATTAAACCCAACATCCTGAGTTCCTTGCAGACACAGGCCAAAATAAAACCTATATAGACAAATACTCTTGAAAATAATGGTAAAAAACTGTCATCCCAACCCTGACACCTAGACAAATATTTGGTAGATGTACTTCATGTCCATGATACTTCTGCAAAACACACTGCAACTTTTGTTAACACGCATGTCCAAAACATGTTCCAGGTCTACAAGGCAACCTCTTCTGAGAGGAGTAGCAGACTGGTAAGAGAGGGTTTCTAACACTTTCAGGGAAGTTGGCCAGATTACAGTTTCAGGACTCTTTTTACAAACACTCTGGAGGTGGTGGAAGCTCACGGCTCAACCAGCTGGCCAGGAACTGAAGTACCAGAAGGCCCTAGTCCCTCCTCTCACATGAATGCAGCTGAGTAGGTGGTTGCTGCAGCTTAAACTAAGTGCATAAAGGAACAGGGCCAAGTGAGACGAAATAACAGCCCTAACTACTGATTTTTTACATTTCAGTTTCCCAAAAGTACTCCACAATGTCAGATAGCTAAAGTATGATTCATCCTGAGGATTCATATCCTTTATTAGTGTGCTTTCTTGACAGAGCCTGCAAGCTATTCAACTAACTTCTCCTAGTTTTTCAGTTGAAAACTGATTAAAGCAATACTAAGTATGAAGAAAGATAAAAATGTGCTGATACAGAGGGAAACGGGGGAAAGAAACACAACAAACAAAACCAGGAATGCAAGAGTTTAATCAGAAGAATACTGAGAGACCTTTTTACCAGCATTTTTTCTTGTACAGCCTGATAATATACTGCCTGGCACGCAAAGGTCCATGCCTGTCCTCTGTACTATTAATGTGCAAAAGACTTCACACACTAGAGATAGACAAAAACATAAAATAGTAAAGGAGAAAAATGAAAGTAGAAGAGAGAAACACAAAGAAAAAAAAAATCCTCAAAGTACAGTCTTCAAACTAAACATGTGCCTGATTGGCAGTATCAATTAGAAGAATCTGACACGGGTCACATTTTAAGGAATGTAAACTTGAGCTCCAACTTAAGAGAGCTAAACTTTAAGTAGATTGTCTCACCAAACCTCTGGCTTCTTTTGCCTCTGGAATTCCTTAATAAAAGTTGAACCATCTTCCCTCCCCCACGCCCTGAAGTGGCTAAATGTACAAATCTCTCATCAGAGATAATAATAGCTATAAAACCTTTGTCTTCTATATAAAACAGTATTTCTGTGTGAACTTCACAAGCCAACATTTTTTTAAGATTTTACAAATGTGTATGGTACTGCACAACAACAAGTTACAAGGTTTCCAGTGCAGGGCAGTATGCAATCTAGAAGAAAGAATGGGAACTAAGAAAAATAAATACATCAATTGGACAAGCTTTAGAGAGTATTGCCATAGCAATTAAAGACATAACCAAGTAGCTCACTCTTTATCAACCCCGCACACAGAAAGCAACATGTGCCCAGCTCTTTTTTTCCACCATGGAGTCCAGCTGGCCAGCTTATGCCGCTGGCTAAAATGGGTTTGAGCTGAGAATGCTGTTTGCCATTAGAGCTAATCAGATCTAGCGGTCAGCTGCTGTGCAGAGCCTGGTCACCTTTCCCGGCCACACATTCGCTGCTGCTTCCCCAGCACAAGCCCTGCCCCGCCAGACCCCGTGGAAAGTGGTTCAGGAACAAAGTGTCTCCACTTACGAAAAAGGTTATCTGCTAATTTGATTTCCTAAGCTGGCTCAGTAAGAGGTCAAGGTAGAAGCAGTGCCAAGAAGGGAGTGGGAACGCACAGGCACACTGATGCCTAGCAGCAACCAGCTAGTAACTAGGCTTAGCCCTACTGCCAAATTGCACATTAAAGGCAGATTCTAAACTGGAGAGAAATAGGCATAAATCTCTGCTGACTTCACTGTGGAGGACAAAATCTGTTCAACTAGCAGAAAGCTGTGTTCAACATAGCATTCTGCTAGCTAAAAAGGTAGCAAGAAAATCCTTACACTGACACAGTTGGTAATAATGGACTGTGCCTCCCTGATTTCTATTCTAGACAGTATGTAAAACAAGAAGTCAAATTCATAAAACTTTATAATTTTTATACAGACAGTACTTAGCTGTAGTTACTATCAACCCAACGATGAAATTCCTACCCATCAGGGTGGCGGGGGGGGAAAGTTTGCTGTCATTTCATCATTGACAGGAGCAAGACCAGGAATTCAGTCCAATTGTTGATGGCACTCCTGTGAGTTTTCCGGCTTCAGACAGAGCATTTGCATAAAACAGAACTTCAAAATACAAACTGCAGATGTTTCTTATTTCACATTTGGCACACAGACTACATATATTACCTCATGCCTGCTATGCTGGCTTGCCTCTTCATCTTTGGACTCAATGCACTATTCACCCCATGGAAACACAAAATGATATTCTTAGTTTCCATTCACTTCCATATAGTACTGCAGAGGAGAAAGCTACCTTTTAAACTGACAAAGTTTATCACAATATGAAGAGGAGAACGTTTAGGAAAATAAACACATTAAGGTATGCTTAAAGTTAATATAAACTTTGAACAACAAGCCCTCAGGGCATGCAATCAATTCCTACAGTCTGTTAAAAAGCTGCACATTTGTAGGTGACCAGCTGAATCCTTCCCCTATCAGTAAAAAAGCTAATGAGCACAAATTGTCACCTGTGTTTCAGGCTTTCTTGCAGTTTAGCTTTATTGGTATTCAAAACCACTACCAGATAAATTTTTCTCCTATTTTTTTCCTCCAAGTTGTCATTCCAACATTTTTCTTGCAGAATTACCTTTGTCCTCTTTCTGTTTAAGGAGTTAATTCAATCTCCTCTATGCATGGGGAAGAGCGAAGTAATCACAGCTGCTAGAGAGAGTAAAAAAATACTAAATGCTTTTAAGCAGTTCACACACTTACCAAAGTGGATCAAATAAAGGAGTCTAGTAGACTTACTTATTTCAAAACAGAGCATAATTTATCTTCTCCTTGTAATCAGACACCAGACCCAAAGATATCCTTAATACTAAAACAAATGGTGAAGACGGAACCCAAAAATAAAAATAAAATTCACTGAAACACTTCACTCAAGTAAAACAATACAAGATTTTTTTTTCCACCATTTTTCAAAAAGAGGTCTAATGTGCATTGTACACACAACAGGATCTAGTTTAATATGGATGTACCAGAGACCAAGCCTCCAGACTATAGAGTTTTAGTGCATGCCAACAGAAGTATGTAAATCATGTAAGGGAGCTTCCTCACTGTTACATTTGGGTTAAAAGGATGAAATTCTTGCTTCACTTCAGTCATTAGGAAATTTTCCTTGCAAACTTCCAATGCTTATGTCACAAGATACAACTTTTCCCCAAGCTCAGCTTCTCAGCTTCCACTCACACCTATTCAATATAAGCAAGGACAATACTCTGGGATTTTAAAAGAGCAAGTAGTAGTTAAAAAAAAATAAAATCTTTTACACTCTACACCATCAACCCTACCTAGGATACTTCCAGTCAAAACCAGTACTTCTGTTTCCATCTTAACAATGATCACTTTTGATGTAAAACTTTACATTACAATAATTCTACCAACCACACAAAAGCATTGTCTCTAGCAAAAGGGATAAAGTTTTAAGTAACTGTATTTTCAATGCCCTTTAGAGCTGCTAGCTGGATCACTATACTCCCACTTTGTTTTCTTACTCATCAGGCCTTCAATCGGTGCTAGTCACTGAGCTTTTATACAAAGCATTAATTCTCAACTATAAGAACATCTCCAAAGATTCAGCATTGCCAAAGGTATAAATAACTTCGCTGTAGGGTAGGCATTCAGGAGATAAGATACCATCTTTTAAAGAAATACAGACTTGAAAAAAAGTCTTATGTATTCTGAAACATTTGAAAAAGTTGCAGCTTTCCACACCATCTGGAAACTATGCTACAAAAGCAGTAAAGCAGACATTAAAACATAAGATACCTTATAAGGAATCTCAGATCTGACTCCAGGACAATTCAAGAATGTTTCTTGTCTGAATACTACACCACCAATCTCTTAACATATTAGGAAGTTGAAAGTTTTACAAGTATCATTTGCTTTTCTACTTGCATTTGCAAGTCTACTTGAGGAATTTTAATCAATGGAGGCAGCATGACTTTTCCTTGACACTACTTGCACTGCCCTTCCTCAGCAAGACTGAAATAGTCTCCCGCTACCTCTCCCATCATGATCCATTATTCTGGACTCGTTTCAACATGTATGCAAGTCCACTAATTGGTGGAAGCTACACTGTCCAGTGGAATTAACGTCACTTTTTCCTGGTCCTCCCTTTTAATCTTCCTTGGCCTTCATGGTAAATCTGAGGATTAAGTATATACTTCCTGATGTCAACAGCAGTGGCAAAGGAAGATTGTGGTAGATTTTCCACTAGCCCTCAGCTGACTGAAGAGCCAGCCCATTTGACTCCAGGTATTCCACACCCACCTGACACCAGCATCGATGCTTCCTGCAGCAATGTCTCACACCAGGGTCATATAACTGTAAATAACCCCTTCAGTATTCAACTTCAGTATTCCCCTGGCCCAGGTCCCCAAATTAGCTTGCCGTAAGGTTGAACAAGTGCTGCCGTGGGCACACGGGAAGAAGTAAGGATACATGAGCAGAGGTACCAAGAAGGGTGGGAGCAACTACTCACTAGATTATCTTAGCTGTGAAAAGAAATCATAGCCTGCAATCCACCTGCATACACCCCTTCAGGCAAAAGTTTGCCTGTCACGTCTTCCCACATTTCAGAGATTATCATACCTCGAAAGAAAAAAAAAAAAAGAAAAAAGAAAATATTTCAACATCTGCCCTCCTTTTATTTGTGTTAATGCCTTGTTTTACAAAGGGGCCATTCGATTCTCAAAAACCAGCAAAGGTCCCTGGGGAATAAGGACAGAAAGACACAGTGCCACTTCCAGCACAGCTGGCTGCAGAGAAATGGGTCACTTGAGCGTAGCTGTGCAATCAATAGGACGTTCAAGCCTGGGCAACCCAGCCAGATGCTGTGGAGAACGGTGCCCGGGGAAAGCTATCGTCCTCAGGGGAGACTCCAGAGCGGTCAGCAGTTCTGGGGCACGTGACGGATGATGGGACAGGACTAACACAAACCTAAGGACACTTGTGAGGGTATTTCCATGAGTTATTCCCCGCTGCCTGTTCTCTTCTCCAGCCACCCACCTCTGGGCCTCTGCAGCCGATCTGTGGTGTCCCACATGCCACTTTTAGAACCTCCTCAACAAGCCCTCGACAGCAAGAAACTCCCATGTGGGAGTTTAATACAGAAACTAGAACCTTATTACACTGCAGTGCACCTTCCCACACCTTCCCCTGCTGTTGGCAGGAATAAACTTTGGGGCTATATAGTGTCTTATTCCAGGTCTACCAAAATAAATACTCAAAACATAATGGCTTCCTTCTCCAGACGCTGTACTGGGTGCAGGTGCCCAGGTGCTGGTGGGGGGCTGCAGGGCAGCCTCTGTGAGGAGCCCCCGGGGCTGCCCCATGCCAGACACGGCCATTTCCAACACACCCACCACAGGGCATGGCTGGGCCCAGCAAACAAGATGGTGGCGCCTCAGGGAAAACGCGTGTAAGGACGGTCAAAACACTGCCCAGGAGTGATGTGTGACAGGAAAAGGTGTAAGAGACAGCCCTGCGAGCCCAGAGGCAAGAGCTGGAGGGGAGGAGGATGATGAGCTGCAGCCCTGGGCACCAGAGCAGAGGTTCCCTGTCAGCCCCTGGCGAGATCAGGCTGGAGCAGGGGAATGGGGTATGGAAAGGAACTGTGATGGAATGACCCCATGATCAAGTCACTTTTGTCCGTGACAGTAACAGGTAAGCCACCTCCCTGTCTTCATCTCAACACGCTACCTTTTCCACCCTATTTTCTCTCTCACCTCACTGAGCAAGGGGAGAGAGTGAGCAGCTGGGTGGGTATCTGGTCGCCAGCCAAGGTTAACCCACCACCACGGTCAGCAAAAAAGCCACTTTTCGAATCACATAGCAAATACACTGAACATGCTTTAAAGAAAATCACAACCATGAGACTGTTTTATTGTCAGCATACAATTTCAAGAAACATTTGAGCATCTGAGAGACTACTGACAACTACAACCAAGTCAGCACTTTTTCAGCCAAAAAACCACCAGCATGGGAATCGACAACTAGTTTACTCTCCAACTATTAAGCCACAGGCAAGTTAGATGATAAAAACAAGCATCCAAAGGCAACATGCAGAAGGCTGAGCAGTTGATATTGAACAACTGTGTACTAACCCTCTTTAACTAACCTGTCTATAACAAACAGGTTTTGCCTCCAACACTGGCAGATGACCACCTCTGGCTACAAACTCAGGTCACGCAAGAACTATTTGATTTAGGAGGCCTTCAGCTATTCTTACCACCATGCATCATTACTGTATTTGGCAAATTCTCCATATTTTGAAATGCATGGTTTCTTTAACAGGTGTTAAATGCCTGGCTAAAAATCTTAGCATAAATCACTTGCAACTGTAACAAGCAATATTTGGTAGACATAAATCCCAGGTGTCCTTTGGAGAAACTACAAGTGCTCTTATCCTAACTAGCACTTCCTTCATAACCACCCCCTAATGCAGACATGATGGCTCAGGCTGCTTTTTACTCCATACTTACTCTGTACAACTGTTTAAAATTAATGCATTCTTCTCAAAATCATTAAACTGATTACTACTTCCTTTAATTACAATTTTAAAAGCACAGAATTACTGAAACCACAAGACTATATTCAGTCAGTAAATGTTTAACATATAGTTAACATACAGAAGATTAGAACAATTGCCAACCCCTAAAACCAACAATATAATACGACTTTACATCTATCACTCTTTTCTTGCTAAGCCATTAAGACATTCATGTTTTGTACTTATTGTGTGAATGGATGCTATGTCCATAAGAGTGAATTGCCTGGAAGAAAAAAAAAAAAAAGGCATTGTTTTTGAAGGGAAGCGAGTAACTCCTGTTTACCAGCACTCAAACATAGAGTGTCATTTCACGTCACTGGGATCTGTGAAATATAGCAAAGGCCATTCTAGCAGCCAGTCTCGCAGCTCGAATATTACATTTTTAAGCTCAAGTAATTCATCTTTACAGTGCACCATATACATATATATACACTTACAACCAGTAAACAATTTGAAGTCTCCCCTTGGTAACACTAACTCACTATTTATTGCCTTGCCTAACCTGCAAAGATGAACTTGCCTTCTCCAGATGTCCTGAGAGCTGTCACATCCCAGCTGCAGACCTCCAACAGCAGACCAATAAAACTTGTTACAGAAGTGAAACCACTGGATTTCTGTTCCCCCTTCACCCCAAAGGATGAAAAGAGCTTTGTCGTCCCCATCCTCCCCAGCCTGGCTGTGCTGTGAAGCTGCCTGTGAACTCCACGGGTACCCCAAGGAGGCAGCACCCCACCAGCCTTACGTGTTGTGACTTTATTGCTCCTGACACTTTGATTGTGACATCATTAAATAACCTGTCAGACCCACATGTGTCACACTTGCTGCCAACAAGGCATAAGAGAACATGGACAACTTCTGGGACTTGTCTTACAAACAAATGAAGATTGCCAGGGCTGTAGGAGCAGAGAGGTGTAGGCTACTATTTTTAAGGACTGTCAATCACATCTTTTTGAGCACCTCACTTGTAGTTTTCAGCACTTTTGTCACCTAAACAGCTATTACCAGCCAAATTTCAGTAGTGGTCAACAGTTGGTAATATTGGACAGTTGAGAGAAGCTTGACTAGAAGTGGTACTAGTCTACTGGAAGTAATAAATACTTGTTATTTCATTTTAAAGTGTGTTTGTTTCACTTTCCACAGGCATCTGTTGGACACAAATGGCCTAACTGAATGACTGCTCACCCCAAAGGAACAACACACATAGATCAACACTTTCATGATCTTAAAAGTTATTAACCAATTGTGCATTTCAAATGATGCTCTCGGTTAATAAACAAAGGGCTTGAAACCCTGCATGTCCTTCACTGCAGTTATTTAAATTCCTGCAGCATAGTGGGTGACTGCTCTCTTTACAGAGGTGTAAACTATGCTGCAAGGTTTTCATAAACAGTTAAATGTGTACAAGACTAAAGACTGTAAAGTCAATCATATACATTCCAAAAATAGCAATTTAATTTTTCAGGACAGGTACTGAGACTCAGAATTTATTTTGCATGGGCAGCAAACTTTGTCATTAAAGCCACTGTTTAAACAAGAAGCGCCCATCAAAAAAAGAAAAAAAAAAAGCAGCATGCAAATGAGACAGCACAATTTTTTTCAGAGGATACACTGCTATTGAACTGAAAAGCAAGATCGGTTTGAAAATGACAAGAGGGAATAAAACTGAAGGCCACACATTAAATACTCCCCAAGAAGTGTCCTTGCCTGTTCCATTTTCAGAAAATCAGAATTAATTTGCATATATTACTGAAAATCTGAACATTCCCCTGTGTAAATAGTTGCAGAATTCTTCAGTAGGCACCTTGCTTTTTAAGGGAACTGTAACATTTTCAAACAAAATCACACTTCTCAACACCCACCTCCATAGGTAATTGAAATAAAAGTATCAAAATAGAAAGCTTTTTGCTAATAAACACAGGTTAACAATACATATTCATCAACTGTTATGCTCCCAGACCAATATTTAACAGACATTCAGAATCCATAGCAAGTAGTTGCCATTAAAGAATTAAACATGTTTTGGCAAAAGAAAAATTCCTTCAGCCTGAAAAACAAACGCTTAAACTTCTCCTTCCTAGTAGGATGCTACTGTTCTGCAACAAAATACTTTTCTCAGGGACAGCTTCCTCTTCAAAAAAAAAAAAAAAAAAATCTAACCTGGCAATAATGTAATAGTACAGGATGTTAGTAGCCATCACCTCTTCATTAAAATATTATATCTGCATGGAGCTAATTAACTTCCTCTTCTTAAGAGCGATTACAAACACCTCAAAGACGGATGAAGGGACTACAGTGGTGGAAATTATAATACACAGATCTTATCTCAAGGTTAAACCTTCATCCACTTGCTTTCTAATTAACCACCACCTTTTGTTAGTCTATCTTATCTCAAATTAGAGATTTTTCTACAAGTTTGACTACTTTACACTTCTGCTGCTTACAGATTTATGTACCTTTTGAACTTCACCCTGAGTATTGAAAGGACAGAGGGGATGGGCGGGGCAGAAAAAGCAATGCACAAAATCAGTTCAAGACAATTCTGACAAAAAAGCAAAACATAGATCCAGATACTGATGGATCAGAATTGCTGACAAATTTAACACGGCACTAAAATACTTTATTTGACCCCAAACAAAAAGGATGCCACAGTAATGAATGGCACAACCCCCAAGTCTCCTGTAACGAATATAAAAATTAACAGTCAACAATCTCTGTAATGGTCTAAAGTTACTGCCAGTGTGCCCTTGTGATACAACTAACATTCCTGCCCCAAACACAAATAACCCTGCACTCTCCATGAAATGAACTGTAATCTCTACACCTAGTGCTCCAAATGTCCAGTATCTTTGCAAGCTGTAGCACAAAGATAACATAACTCCATTAAAAAAAAAAAAAAACAAAACACACAACACTTCAACAAGGCAAATGTGTTACACAGAGAAATTAATAACAGTACAGAAAAAAGGAACAATGTCTTCTTTCACATAATAGGGACTGAACATTGCACTACTTGCAGAGATTGAGGCAGCTGCTGAGAACGTCTTAGCAGCTCTTGTATGTTCAAGAAAAACCCTGTCAGTCGAAAGCAAAACAATTCTGCTATTTAAATATGCCAACTAACTGCGTACATATGCAGTCATATTTAGCAACCCCAAAATTAAAACACGAATCCAGATTTCTGAAGCAAAAAAATTATTCCAACACTTGTAGAAGCAGAGGCAAACCACAGGACTTCCACAGCGATCAGCAAGTCAAAATATCATAAAATATCTGCAGGAACTCTGCCAGAGTAAAGCAGGTGATATAGGTGGCAATATTTTCAAATCCTGAAAAAGACATCCAAGAGAGTCGGCACCTATTCTTACCTGCCCAGAAGGAATGCTTGCGTGTCTCTGCGATCAGCTCACCTATTTTCCTGTGCCAGCCTCCACGGCTGAAAGTTAGCCTGTCACTTACGGATAGGATGTCTCCCCGGTAACAACCTAACCCCAAGTGTAAAATGTCAACGTATCCCTTCCAACCTGCAGGAACTAGGCTATAATTAATCTAGAGACACAAAAGTGCTGCAAAAGAGGAAAAAAAAATAGGACTCGACCGATTTGTTGCAGTCTAAATTTAAAACGAAAAACGTAAAGGGAAACAAGCTTCCAGCTTCTGCCTAAGGGTATACTAACAAAACGAACGGGGGGGGGAGGAAGCCTAAAACAAGGAAACAGATTATGTAGGTTAAGCTCAGCTTTTATCATCCGCTGCAAGGGCCAGCTAAGTAAACACCGAGCCCCCCGGCCAGCCGGCCGCACGCCGCCTCCCCGGCCCGGTCGGAGCCCAGGCGGCGGCGCCGGGCCGGCCCCCGATCCCTCTCCGGGAGGCCCCGCCGCCACGTCCCCCCTCACGGAGCCGGGCGGAGGCGGCGGTAACGCTTCCCGCCCGCGCCGGGGACGAAGCTGCTTCCTCAGGCATTTCTATGCGGAGCCGGGAGCGAGCCGAGCCGGGCCGGGCCGGGGGAGGGGAAGCGCCGCGGCCCGGCTGCCCCGCCGCCGCTGCCCCACCGCGGCCGGGCCCCGGTGCCCGCCCCCAACCCCTTCCCTTCCCGCCGGGACGCGCAGGGGCCGCGGGGCTCCTTACCCGTCTTGTAGCCGCGCAAGCCGAGCTGGGGGTGCAGCCCGCCCCACATGGTGCTGCGCCGGGCCGGGGGAGCCGCCGCTCTCCGGCAGCGGCCGCGCGGAGCTGCGCGCTGCCCGGCAGCCCCGGCGGGTTAGCGCGGCCCGGATGGCCGGCGGAGGCGGCCGCTCCCGATGCCGGCGGAGGTTAGCGGGGGGCTGCTGCCTGCCCCAGGGGCACCGCAGCCATGGTGCGGGGCCGCGAAGGGCGGTGGAACCTCGCCACCCTCTCGCGGGAGACAAAACTTGCTTTATTGCGCTGCTGCTGCCGCCACCGCCTGCGTCTCCGGCGCTGGGAGCGGGGCGGAGACAGGGGCGGGAGCGCCGCGGTGCTGCCGCTGCCGCTGCTCGGGGGACGAGCCGCTTACATAACCCGGCCCACGGGGAGGGGGCGCAAGGCGAGCGGCCGCGGGGGCCCGGGGGCGAGTGTGCCCGGGCCGGCCCCCGGGCGGCAGCCCCGGGGTGCCCGGAGAGGCGGCCCCCGCGCCCCGCTCAGGCCCCGCCGGGACCGCAGAGCTGGTTTGGGCGCTCCCGGTGGCTTTGGCTTTAGACACGTACCGCTCCGCCTGCCCCCGGGGCTGCCCGGCCGGGAACCGCGACCCGCGCCCGGCGCGTCCCGCCCGCCTGACCGGGGCCAGTTAGCGACGGCGGGTAACAGTCACCCGGGAAAACAGTTAACTGAAAGCACTTAATTTGGTATAAAGATAATTGGTAAAGAAAAGTGAAATGCCTTGCTCCAGAATTACAGCATGTGAAGTGCCCGGGGCTGGTATGCGCAGACTTAGTAGAGGTTATAATAAAATCACAGTCGTCCTGTACTTTCATGTTTTAGTAAGAAAATTAAGTGGAAAGAAATAAGAATCGTAATTTCATTTGAACGATTGGTTTCACCAGAAGATCCTCAGTATGATCCTAAATTTAATCCACAGGACTGGAAACAAACTGCTCCTCTCAGCAATAACTCAAACCCAGTATGAGACATTCCCCCTTCATCTCCAGAGCTGCTTTGGGTCTGCTCCAAATACTTAGATAATTCTGCAATAGCAGCTTTCGTGTTGCTGTTGTTTGCAACTGCAGCCCAGTGGTCCCCATTGCAAACTGCCTTCTGAACACGTGTACCCTGACTTGATCAGCAATGCACATTGTCAGACAAAAACATAAAGAGACAATACTTGGACAGCTTCTAACTTCAATGTAAACATCCCAAAATTACAAACCACACCACCACGAAAATAAGAAAAGCAAGGCCTTAGACAGCACTGCATAGTTACGATGGATGTGATAGCCTAGGGAGGTGAGGTGAAACAGGAGCCATTCGGTATTCGTGTGGAACCGTTCACAATCAATAAATAAAATCTGTGTTCAAACACTTCCTGCTGACCCGATGCATTTTTAATTAGTAGCTCATGATCACAGACTAGCTTTTATCTCTTTAGAAAGTTATATGTTATATGTCAGCACAAGTCATATTTTATTTATGCCTAGCTAGGTATTCATAATGTACTCAGTAAAAAAGAGGCCTGAGAAGTACTGGCATGAGCATGTAGAAATGCTGCATGTTGTTATTTGTCCTCTTTCTTATTTGTATAAAGCCCTTATCTACTCACCGAAGACCTGACATGACACGCATTCCCCACCAGCTTGTTTCAACTATGGAGTGTAACTGTCACTAGGTGTTTTGTAGGTACAGTTGTAGAAACGTAGGCTTTAAAAAGTTAGTAAATGCTGAATAAAATCCTCAAATACTAAAACTCCAGGAGAACCTGTCAAAACCTTCAGACTGTTGCTAGAGGTTCCTCTGAATGATAATAAGTTGGAAACATTTTCAACCACAAATACTGGCTTACAGTAGAAGACCAATGCAGGAAAATAAATCACAGAATCACAGAATGGTTGGGGTTGGAAAGGACCTCTGGAGATCATCCAGTCCAACCCACCTGCTAAAGCAGGTTCACCCAGAGCAGATCACATAGGAATGTGTCCAGCCGGATCTTGAATGTCTCCAGAGAAGGAGACTCCACAACCTCCCTGGGCAGCCTGTTCCAGTGTTCTGGCACCCTCAAAGTAAATACATCTTTCCTCATATTCAGATGGAACCTCCTGTGCTTCAGTCTGTGGCCGTTGTCCCTCATTCTGTCTTTGGGCACCACTGAAAGGAGTCTGGTCCCATCCTCTTTGACACCCACTCTTGAGATATTTATAAACGTTGATGAGATCCCCTCTCAGCTTCTCTTCTCCAGGCTGAACAGACCCAGCTCTCTCAGTCTCTCCTCTTAAGAAAGGTGCTCTAGTTAGTAACAGACCAGTGAAATTGTCCAGCCTTTTAACCCTGAAGCCAACATCAATATTGAAGCATGTTATGAGAGCATTGTAGGTAAACATGAATATAAGAAAGAAGAGAAGCTAAAGTATCTTGCAAAACACTCGAGACCAAGAAACCTGTAAACATCTTTGTTCAAGACCTCTTTAAAGGACTTGTCTGCATGTAACATTTGTTGCATGCTATTTTATTGGATAAGGATGTGTACTTAGCATATTTACACAAGGACCCAGTGAGCTGTGAGGAAGCTGAATATCAAGAAGTGGAAGGCATGTAGCAGCAGGCGAGAAGAAAAATGACCGCATTGCTGCTGAGCTCTGGTGTTTGTGATGCTGTCCTGTAATGCAGCTGCAAGAATGCAGAGGCATATCATGACCCCAGGAAGCTGCATCCGTGGAAAAGGTGTGGTAACACTTCATCCCTCTCCTAATAAATGCCACTGCCGTGTTTTTATGTACCTTAGTATCTCCATTCATGGAAACTTTACAGTTTCCTATGTATCTCCTGCCTACTCATGAACAATACCACAGAGGGAACAAAAAACCAAAAAAAATAAAACACAGATTAAAAACTCCCAAGATGAGGGTGGCAGAACCCAGCCACGTAGCCTGGCTGAGTCAACTCCAATAACGCTGCTGGCGGGGGAGGTTGACTCAGCAACGCCGTGTCTTTCAAGGTGTCCCCGCTGCGGCATCTGTGCTTTGACAGTGCTACCGCTCAGAGCAGAAAGAAAAAAAATGTGCTTAAATTTAAGCAGTCAGATAACAGAAACTGACACACATTTTGTCTGGATTTTAAATTATATTTATAGATATTTAATGTAACTAGTAAAGCTCTTTCACTATGAATAGCCTCAGCGCAGGTGTCTGGAAAAGGGGTAAAACTGAAGCAAGTAGTTTTACTCTATAAAGAAATTTTGCTTGTTAATGCTTTATTCACTTTCCAGCAATGTTTTACATCTGCAGTCTGCTTATGTACACAGTTCTAGATCAGGAGCAGTATTTGCTTTAGCTTTTCAAAAACATCTTGAAAAAGTGTGCTAACTGGCTTGGACCTCCTGCCAAGGTGAGTTTGTGCTATTTAATAAGCAAGTTCCTACTCTCACATGGATCTGAACTTGCAATGCAGCGGCCCTGAGGACATCCCAAGCTTCTCTCCTTAACAAGGCTCTGTTGTCCCACCTATGAGGCCCAGCCGTGCCCAGGTGGTGGGTAGGACTGGCTCTGGACCGTTCTATGTGCATTTGTCTCTCTGCACCTCACGGAGCCCAGCTACACTACCATGACGTGCATTAGCTTATCGCTTCTAACATCTCTTGGGTTGGCAAGAATTAGTAGCGAGGCAATCTGTGTTCCAGTTCTGTCCCGCTCCAGAGGGGTCTCGATGCTGGGAAATGGCAGCGTGGTAGGAGAGAAAGCTCAGGTAACCTTACACGTGAATCAACGCTAAGTGGAAACAGCCTGCGTCCTGGCTAATTATTGTGAAATGTGATGCTCCGGACAATGAATGGACTCAAGTTCTTATTGACTGAAAAGCCTTCTCCCCACCTCTTTCTTCTGACACAAACTGCACCCTCTTGGCAGGATCAACAAAGAAAAATAACAATAGAAAGTAACAGCTTAAGCATTGGTACTAGGCAGATGCTGTCTCATTAAGGTCAATTGCAGCACATCTTATCCAAGGACTTGTGATCTATTCCCAGGATGAGAAATCACATCTTTTTTTTTTTTTTTTTTCTCTGAGTGAAAACATAATGCTCTAAATGGAATTAGGCTGAAGCATAACCTCTGAAAGCAGCATTTTTCTTTGATTAAAGCCAGAAATATGTTCAATATTTTTTTTTCTACACACTTGCTTTCAAATTTAATAGAATTAAAAGATTATTAAAAAACCCCAAATGCTGAATAGCTAAACATTATTCCAAGAGAATGCAGACTATTTCCCCTATCTAATTAAGACATCAAGTATATGTGTATTCTATCAAAAAGCAACAGCAGCATTTCTGCAAGCGCATCTATATTGTAAATGACTTTGAAATTAAAATCACAAATTTTCTATTATTAAGTTGCTTCACTAAGTACAGAAATCCTTTTCCTCCACCCACAACTTTTTCAGTTGAACACTGTGTCCTAGCAAAGTCTGAACAGCCTTTAAGAAACCTTAGAGCAATGCCTTCCGTTTTTCAAAAAATAACTATGTATGTCACAAAGCAAGATGTTAAACTCTGTTGGGTGGCACTATAATTAAGAACAGATTAGCTTACCTAATAAACTGCTTGCCTGCTGGTAGTGGCTTGTTGGCCTACAAAAGACTGAAATGTTCCACTAAAAGTACATTTTGTGCACTGCACCACAGTAACAATAAACTGTGTCGCCTAATATCTGCAAAGCAGGCATCATGAAATAACACTGTTTATACAATGTTTTTATTTTTGCCCTTTCTACAAGGAAATGTGAGTTCATGTCTTCCACAAAAGAACACAAATCGATATCAATTTGAGTATGCTTTGCACAGTGCTTTCAGTAACAGCTTATACCATGAGAGAGAATAAAACCATGCAGCTTATTGTTACCATAGCTATGGTTTATTACCAGCCTCCTGAAATTTCAGGTTCTTCTTCAGAATCAGATTTTCACCTGAGAAATTATTTGCATCGTTGCTCGAATAGTCAGAGATTTACATGGTTCATTACTGGTGGGTGGGTCAAGCACTTTTTTAATGTGTCATATGATTTTAAAATAAGTCTAAGAGAGTTAAATCAGCTCTGTGTCATCAACTCTGACACTGCAGGAAGAAGAACACATGCAGGTGGTGGGATCCAGTGGCATGTAACCAGTAGCTTGTGAAGATAATCAAGAATTTCCCAGGTGTGTTTCTCTCAAAGGGAAAATTTTGAGTTCTACTATTCTACCTTCCCTTATCTCCATTCTGTCCTCTCCCGCAGGCAGTGTGAAAGAAGGGGAAATACAAATGGTTTGGGTGGGATGGAGAGAAGAGGTAAAACCCAACAAGCCACAGACAGGTAGCCTTCTTCTCCCAGGCATCCAGAGTTGGCTCCTAACATGTTTAAGACCCAGACTGCCTGTACTGGACCAGCGAGGCTCTTGCCCTAGCCCCCGTGGGACTCACCAACATATTTACCTTCCTTTCAGGACATAACACTTGAACAAAAATATTTTTAAAAAATTGTTTCTCCTACTCACATTGCATGACTCTTTTGCAGTCTCTCCAGTTCTCTTCTTGAGCCCACTCAAGTCACTTCACTTTCTGTGAACACACTGTCTCATTTTAGGAGCATCCCATCCTTTTTTTTTTTTTTTTTTTCCAGTAGGTCTAAGACAAAAACAGATAGCAAGCTGTAAGGACTGAGACCTCTTGGTGATATTCTACATCTATTATGATGATGAAACATTTGATGAAGGCCATATTTGGGATCTGTTGCAGTCTAGACGCTTCTTTGTAATAATTAATACAAAATGATAATTTGTTGCTCAATAGTGTTATTTGCTATTCATCAGAGAGAAACACCAGCAAAATGAAGAAATGAAGGCATAACTGTGCTACCAGTCATTTAGACCAGGCAGGCACAATCCAGTTTCAAAATGGCTATACCAAAACGCCTTCAGTTTGGGATTATCAAAATACTGAAAAGAAGCCTCAGCAGCGCTGTGGTTTGGGGTTTTGATTCAGCTGTCACTGGCAATGCTTGAGTTTTTATAGTTGACATTTTACTTCAAGACACTCATGTTTGACTTTCCGTTACACACAGATAAATGAGTGCAGAAGGATAAAGCATTGGATGATATTACTATAGGATAATTTGCAGATTTTTAAAGTTTCTTTATGTAGGTTAAACTCCACCTCGGATGTGAAGTAACTGCCACATTAGGAGCACAAAACAGCATTTAGCCTGACTTGTTTAAAACCTACCTGCTTTAAAGGTTAATCAAAAAGCACATCCCCTTGTGCATTAAAACAAAGGATCCAACCACGCAGTGAGAGTCCCTGCTCCATCTCTGCCTTGGCACGAAAAGGAATAAATCCCATTTTCCTTTTGCAACAAACATCACTGCCAAATTCTATAACTTCTGAGAAATACAGAATTTAAAACTACAAGTGATCGTATACAGGAAGGCCAAACACACTAGAGTGCAGCCAGCCAGCAATGCAACGTTGTGTGAATACTTGGAAATGGAAATTTCTTCCAAATGGCCATCATTATCTGCTTATAGCCTGAAATACGCAGTTTGTTTACTCCAAGTCAGAAATATGACCTATGAACATCACCAGTCAGAAAATTATCTGGTCACTTGTGTTTGAGCCAAACCCAGTACTGCTGCAAAGGGATGAAATTTCAGTAAAGTCAATGGAGTTTTGCCAGCGCTCAGTTTAGTCAGCTCAGTGCTGTCATATGCCCATATGTAAAAGTTGGACGGAAAAATTTATTTCATGCTTTAACTATAAATACAATTATCTTCTTGAAGCTCCCTGCCCCATTTTTAACTCCATTGACTTTTATTCTACAAAAATTGCGGACATTGATTCGACAATAATTCACTACTATATACTATAATAATGTGTCAGTATATACTTTGTTTTCTCTCAGCAGAGAGAGGTTCATGCCTGCAGTGAAAGGTTCATGCCTGCAATGACTGGGTATCCTATGCTGGTAGAATAAAATCTAGTTTAAAAGGACACTTTTAGACCCCCTCCTGGACACCCCCTGCCAATGTCTCTGAACCAGCCCACTCCCTGTCTAATGAGGGCTGGCAGCTGTCAGTCACAGCACTGCTGGGAACTTCCCAGTGCATGGGACAGGCAGCCTAGAAAACACTCTCTGGTTTCGTTATGCCTGAGACTGCAAAGCACAGTTTGTTTATATCCTATGCTTCATATCCTTCAGTCTTTTTAATAACATTCTCACGTTAAAGTGATTATTAGCACACACTTTTTTAGAGAAACCCAGTTCACCAAAAAAAGGTGGAAAATGCCTGAAATGCCAAAGGTGGCTGTACAAGCCTGTATTGACCACAGTGCCCATCAGATTTGTTTCACAGGACCTCAGGGTTAGTGTATGACATACGTATGAATCCACCACAGTATCCTTAGACTGTTTTGCTTTTGACTTAAAATTAACACAGACAAGAGTGTTTATTAAAAGTAACTTGGCAACTTGGGCTTGGCTGTACGATCATTCTCTGGTATTCTACTTTTACCACATTGCTTGAGTGACCGAGTTGATCTGGGAGGCATTTTAGTAAACATGCAACCTGATCTTTGGTCACAGAGAAAACAACAAGAAATTGAGCTTCTAAGTGAGCATGTAACTTTAAAGGTACCTAAATAAAAGAAGCATGGAAGTATTGCTGCTTGAATTGTTATGGGCTGTCCCACTAATTTAGGAATCCCGTGACTTAAGAATTGCATATCATGTAGTGCACCAGTGCACCATCTGAATACCTCAAAGATCTGGTTAAATCAATTAAAATTAAATTGAAGAATCATAATTCCAATTTTCTGGTTAACACAGGACAGTATCGTACCAATATGCTCTATACTTTGACCGTTTAGTTCTCAGCATTACTGTCTTCTGAGCCAAGCATCAGACCGTCCATCCAGAACATGGGAACGTTGCCCCGAGCTTCTGAAGGAAGACAGATTGCCATCTATTCACAAGGTAAAAGTAGCTCGAACCACCCAAACAAAATGCATTAGTGGGAAGAGATGAATAGCTTATCTAGAAGTTTGGAACTGGCCGCATCCTTACAAAACAACATTATGTATATGCTCCCAATGTGAAAATTACAAAAAGCAAAAAATATACTGAATCAGGACATGGCAGTCAGTGCAGGAAGCTAAAATGGACAGCAACATATATGCATTAAGCATGTGCAAGAAGTAGTCACACACAATACTCCCATCTGCAAACTACTCCAGCGAATGCTCCGTGAAGTCAGTTCATTCATGGAAGTCCTTGCTCAAAGACACCACTGAGCTTAGATTACGAGACTTTCACGCTGCTGGCCCTGCTGGAACGTGTCGCCAGCAGCCACCACGACAAGGTCTTTACTTAGCACAGCCACAGCGGCTAAAAGATAGAACAGAAAAATGAGAAAGAAATGAAAAGGAAGCAGACAGCTGTAATAAAGTATCTTTAAATACGTGCAAGTACTACTTGTCTTTCACTTCTACATTTGAAGATAATTGCTGCAAGGATATGGTCACAAAATTTGGATTAAATATACAAGTAAACCATGTATTTTGCTTTGTTTTAAGGGTAGAACTCAAGAACTCATTTAAAAAATGATAAATTGGATCACATATTCCAAAAACATGTTTGTTGCATTTATGTTACTGGTTTCAGATGTTACTGATATGCCAGTACACATAATTTTAAAGCATAAATCTGTGACCTCTGAAAGTTGACTCTAACAGACCTCTAAAGTAATCTTAAAGATCTAAAAGCCTAGAAGCATCTAACAAATTCTAAAAGCACAACATAATCAAACAGTAATACCTACTCAATGCTATATATCCTTGAACTTATATATTTCAGTTTAAGCAAACCAGTCTCCCTTGCACAGAGGTAGGAAAACAAAGCTGTGTAAAACAAACTACCAACCATTTTACTTGAGCCTATATTTAGCATTTGCTGCATTGCACTTTAATTTCTGAAAGTACCTCTGCAGAAGCATCAAAAATCACTAGAAAAGAAGTTGTTGGGTTTTTTCGTAATGTCATCATGAGGCACATTGAATGTTCAGAAAAAAGCTTCACCTTGCAAGATTTCCGCATCAGTTCTGAAGCACAAAAAAGTTTTAAAATCTTGATGAATTACCAACATTTTGTTTCCCTCAGATAACCCTCTTGAAGCTCACCATCACAAACAGAACATAACCTATTGCAAATTCAGATTTGGATGAAAATAGATGAAAATAAAATATTGGCAGATTAGTTCCTTCTTTTTAAAAAAGCAGATAAGTCAGTAAATACAGTAACTTCCATTGGGCTAGCAAGTCAATTTGTGAGCCAAGGTCGATCAAATATATCCAACTTCAAGTTTGAGAAACTCCGAATTGTTTCCTCATCAAATGAAGTCCCTAACTTCCTCTCACTGTGTTTTTTAGCATATTTTTTCATGTGATTTTCAAATATAATTTTACAGCAAGTATATATAGGTAGTCAAACTGGTAAGAGTCTAGTTTGCTAAAGACTCTTTCACTTAAAATACAAGCAAGCAATGACTGAAATAGACTTTTCTTGCAGAGTCCTGATCAACCATATCTACAGCTGCAAGGATTTCCCACAGAAATCTTTTTCCTCTCCCAAGTAGCGAGTGCAATGTAGGGTTTTACTGCCCCTGGACCTCTGCCACTTCAGACATTTGCACAGCACACGGCACAGGGTGCATGCAGCAGGTCCTCCCTGCCTGATGGCAATTCCCTACAGAGCAGCACACGACGGACTTGCAAGCTCCTTGATGCGCTGTGGTTGGACTTACCAAAAAAAAGGAAAAAGGGCAGAGATGAGTTATTAGTTTGGTGCAGAAGAGGACAAGGGCTCGGGGTCCCTGTGGCTCTGTTCTGCAGGGAAACTCTGCTTGATGCACCTCCAGGGTCCCCAAGCCCACTTGCAAAGGCTTGAAAAGTAATTTGACTGACTGGACCTCAGTACTGACTCTGATGACTGTATGCAGGATGAACAAACACATTAGGACCACAGAAGAGGTTATCCAATTAGTTGTGCAACTTAATCACACAGTTTACCCTCTCAGAAGACCACATTTTTGAAGGAACTTGGGGCCAGGATTTCCCAAGCCCTCATTCTCCATATGGTGAGCTCTTAGCAAAATCCGCCTGAGAGAGAGTGGGACGGTTTGGCACAGAACCAAGAGACAGAATTCTGAATGTGCTCTTCCCCCACCCACCCTCATCACCTCTATTTTCAAGTACGAAACTAGCTCCATATAAGTTCCTCAGATTTGACAGTTGGTCACAGTTACAAATTTAACAGATGAGTGTCAGACTGGGCTTACTGCTCAGCAGAGAACAGACAGAGACTTGCCCCTGTAAACATGTCACCATGTCATGCTGCAGCACTTGCTGGGTGGGAGATGAGCATGATGCAGGTCGGCTCCCACTCTGTACACATCACACTTCATCTTTGATTCAGGCACTGCCAACCGCTTCTGTCCTGCTCAACTACTGCAAATGAGTAGGCAGCTCATTTGGTGGGTTGCCGCTATCTGCAGAAGTAACTGGCAAATACATCATAAGAGGGATTCATGATGATAATACGTGTGTGTGTGTGGTGAGGCTTTCAAAGAGAAGGTGTAAAACATCTGTCCCTCCAGGCCTCCACGGCATACAGCCCCTCCTCAAAACCTTTCGCTCTTATTCTGACTTGCACTTATCGCTTCCAAACCAGCGGGAGTGAGTCCCGTTGTGGTCATTTCAAAGATGGGCGCACGACAACCCACCATAGAGTTGAGGAGGGAGTTCAGGGCTCTCCAGTTCTAATGCTTCCCTGTTAGACAATGCTAAATGTACTTACTACCCATAGAATTGTGTATTCATAGCTTGGCAAGCTGAGGTTTTGCTAGAAATTGATTTTGTTGTAACAGTGATATCATTATTACTAACCAGTTTCAAGTCTACTATTTAAATTAATTACCTTTAAAAATACACAGGGTGAATGCAAACAGTCCAATTAATTCTATGCTGTGCATAGCTATTAGAAAAAATGACATAATATAGATAAAATTGTAAATGAATGTTGTTTACATAATACTATTAAATACTATTTTCTGAACACTTTAATACTTCATAGCTGGCTAACAGAGAAAGAACGAGTATACTAGAAAAGAGATTTTTATTAAAGACAGCTTTGATTTTTCAAACACCACATGTTTTTCTGTCTGGCAGAGTATCAGCTTGCAGGTGAAAACTGTTTTCTCTTGGAAAGAAGAGGTGAGTATAGGATGTACCCAAAAAAAGACAATTATTCTTGGCTGACCTAAGCAGAAGTATTGATTTATATCTCTGAATGGAGTTTCTTAATACAGCAGGTAAGTTTTCAGTAGCTATACAGATGGGTTGTTTTCTGTTGTGGATTAGTTTGTTGTTTTGTTTTATTCTTCCCATCTCCCCAAAAAGAAAGGCAGTTGAAATTAGCAGCCAGTTCATAACAGATTTCGGACCCTTAACAGATGGTAATGAAGAGAGTAATGGGCAGTATAGTAAAGAGGGTGATTTTCCACATCTAAGTGATAGGAATGATGGGAATTAAGAAGACAATTCTGAAATAACATTAACTTCCAGACCACAATTGAAGCATAGTTAGCTTTTCAGAAATAAGAAACAGGCTCCTGGTAGGAGGCCCTGAATTTTTATTTGCCTCTCCAACAGCACAAAGTGTGTCATCAGCTCTCACTAAATAGCAACAGTCAAATACAATGTTCTGGATGCTACAAAGAAACTTACATCTGTACTATCAAATAATGCCTTTTTAGAATTTTGTCAGTATCAGCTTCTAGAGTTTTCTCAAAAACTCTTTGGTTCAGAAAGTGTGGACACTTCTTTGATATAAGTTTTAGGGAGACAAATAAATAGAGCAATGAGTCTTTCTTTTCTTGCTTTCATGCAGTCAGGGCAGTCAGAACTGAAATTCATCTTGGGGGCAAATTCTGTTCCAAATTAAGCTGATGACTGATTTGCTAAACTCACACAGGGTCAAAACATCACAAGATTTGCATTTATATCATGTTGTGTCTTCATCCAAAGTGCTTCAGAAGGCAGTAAAAAAACCAAAGGTTATTCGTCCCCTCCATAAGAATGTAGTGGCATTCAGAAAGGGAATAAAAAACAGAATGAAAGAATGAGAAAGAAAGAGAAAGAAAGAGACAGAAATAAAAGAAGGGGGAGAGAATGAGAAATGAGAGACAAAGAAGCAGAGACCTAGAAAGCGAAAGAAAAAAGGAAGAGAAGTGAAGAAAAAGATAATGAAGGAAAAAGTGGAAGCAAGGAAGGAAGGAAATACAGTTTTGGAGAGACAATTTATTTGTCTTGGAGAGGGGGACAGGGAAGTTTGGAGGGCAGCATTGCATTGATTCCTCTTCAGAATAAGTTATAAAATTTGACACGCACATAAATCACATACAGATAACTGTAAGCAAAATCCGCCTGGAGCCCCCACTAATCAGCAGACTGTAAAGCTTCCAGAAGGCTCAGCTGTTCCTGTCCTTCCAAGCACATCCTCGCTCAATGCTTTGCAGTTTGCTTACAAGCTGAGTTCTTTTTTGTCACAGTAAACAGACAAAGAGAAATTCAAACCAAACAGCCGAGCCTGCTCGTTGGCTATACGTAGAGGCTTCTAAGAAAGAGGGAAAACAATCCCAGCTAGCCTGAAAGCAAAAGGACATTGCTGAAAGACAATGATTTCCCTCCCCCAGCTTGCATTGTACTTAGCCTTCCTTGTATCCAGATCATTGTTAAATGAGAGAAAGATACAATAAAAAGCCACGGGGGAAAAAAAAAGAAAGTAATGGACATATTTCCTTCTGGGCATTAATATAATCAATGAAACAGCTACTTCAGTTACTTTGTTCGTGATCTGTCCTTGTTTCCATTAGGAAGCCACTTCCAGAGGTTTGCAATTCCACTTACAGAGTCCCCCTTCACAGTAAAACAGTGTTCAAGCACAATTATGTGTTTCCAAGTGGCAAGATAGTACCATATGTTAACATTTTCCTTCCAAAGACCTGGATACCACAAGTGAAAATTGTGCCTTGTCTCCCTGCATGCTTATATATGTCTTAATTAACTGATCACAGCAATAATCTCAGCTGAAATGATTCTCAGTAAAAGGGTAGGAGGGAGCTGCTTTTGCAGAGCTGGATGAAGCTTTTCACTGAGCTACTACCCAGGCAAGATCCAAGAAACTACCAGGGGCTTTGGCTCAGCACCTTCCTGAAGTAGAGGGGATTTGAATTTTCTGAGACTGAAAGCAGAATTCTGAAAAAAAGTCTGATACCTCCTAATGTGGCACTAACTGCATTTAGAAAAGTTCAGTCATTGTTTTTGGAGGGGATTGTCCAGGTCACTGTAGAGAAAGGGAACCACTCTAAAACTAAGAGCAGAATCTACATTCAAATTCAAATCTTTCTCACAATCTCCCAAAGTACTTTGGATCCACAATCACTTTGTAACAAGCCAAAATTATCTTGAAGAATCATTAACATTTGCCCCATTGTCTTAGCTTTATTTTTTTCCAGTGACTGAACGACTTTTCCCGTACCTTTTCTGCTTGGTGGTGGTGCTACACAGCTCGGTATCCCCATCTCTCTAGTATATTCAGCAGTACAAGAGAACTCATGTTCCTGTGCTCCAGCTGGAGGACTGTACGGAACAAAAGTTTTCCATGGTAATCCATTCAAAGTGACAAGCCCCCATTTCTTAATGTAATGAAGCAACACTGAAAGTACTGAGCAAACACTTAATAGTATTTATGGTTTAAACACATTTAAAATGAAGATCCTAAAGTGTTTTACAAGAATAAACTATGCTTCACAAACACCTCGCTGGAATTTTACAGTGTCCATCACAAAGGTTTTCCAGCTATGGATTATTTTTGGTTCAAGTTTCAACTAGGTAAACTAAGGCATTTACAGAGGCTGAGCATGTGTCCCAAAAGTACAGTCAATTAGCTTAAATTCCATTTTCTTTTTTTACAATTTAAGACATGATGTATGCATAGATCTAGAGTGAAGGTAAGATGGTCTATTCACATCATCCTATAGATGAACAGAGTCACAAATGTTTATTCAGCACAGGGCTGGCTCACTTTGGTAGACTAGTGCATATTAGCAAACTGAAAAGGAATGCAGCAGCCCATCTCCTATAAAAACCACTTGGCTATTTAAGCCTACACGGCACCAGAAATAGACTTATATCTCACAAACACCACCAAATGTCAGAGCATATCATTTATTAATTGCACGCTATATTATTTTTCAAATCAGATTTTATGTGACCCTTACTATATAAAGCTGGAGGAATATTCTCATACACTTGAAACACTTCTGCACCGAGGAATTATCCTACTTTTAAATCAGTTTACAGACTGTGCAGTGAAGGTCAAACTACAAGGCAAAAGATTCAGATTTTTGAGTCTTGCCCCTGGTTCAGATACTGACCCCAAACACATTCCCTAGTGGTTTTTTTGGGTTGGCTGGTTGGTTGGTTGGTTTGTGTGTGTGTTTTCCTTGTTTTGTTTTGGTTTTAACATTACCTTGTACTGAGACATTGCTGGCTCTGCTTTCTTTTGTCCTATAACATCTTTTATTGCTGTCCCTCACATTTCCTGCTTGCTTAAACATGACCTCTGGAATAGTCTGCTCCAAGCTGGATAAAGAAGAACAACCCCAGTACTTCCTAACGTTCACGCAGCCACTGTTCACCCAGGTGAAGATCACATGTAGTCGGGTCTGTAGTCTGCAAACCTTCCTTCAAATGCTGCCTTCTTTTGGCCAAGTACGGACCATAATCAGTTTTAGTGCCTAGACATGTAAAGATGGTTCAAGTTAAAAAAAAAAAAAAAAAAAAACAACAAAAAACCAAACCCCAAAAAACTAGCATTTGATGCAGGCAGACAATGAAGCCTTAGGATACAACCCTGTATAATAAATCTATTCCAAATTGCCAGTATGGGACATATTTTGGACTGTACGGTTTTACACAAGGAGGATGTGCTCTGATCTTTTATGCCTCCTCCTCTAGTTAAGCTAGGTTTTCACACCGACAGCAGAGCTATTGTGTGCATGACATTTACTGCTGGAAACGGATGCTGTGTCCTGGCAATGAATGGAAAATCTGAGCAGAAGCAATGAAAAGATATCTTCACAGTGTTCCTTGGTCTCTTGTTAGTCATTCAACGTAGAGGAATTCAGCACAGAGGAAACATGCTGGGTGAATGTCAGTGTTCCCAGCTCTGGCTGAAGGATGAAAAACCTTGCTAAAAAACAGAGCATGAGCACTGAGCACGACAGCCTCCAGATTTTCAGTGCACATCAATGAAACCTTCCTGACAGCAAAGTTCCCGCAACCCAGCTGGGGTTTATTTGCAAAACATACAGTTTTCCACATAAGAGAGCAAGCTGGGATGCTTTTTTTCAGGTTGTGTGGAAAAATCTAATTGCTCTGAGGGATTTGTATTTAGATGCAGCTTTGCAGCATGCAGAAAGAAGATGTAGTCAACAGACCAGAAAGTAGAGTGTCAACCTGGCCAGAAATTCCCTAGCTTTTTATAACCTCATTTGAAAATGGTGTCCATGGTGTACGGCTGGATCCCAAGGAGCCAACACAGGCTCTTTGTGCAGGCATTGCTTTGAGGCATCCACTTATTATTTCACCAGGTTTTATATCACTTACAGACTTCACCAGAAAATGTTTTTCTCGCTGTCTTAATCAGTGTCCTCCCTAGAGAGACAGCGAACCCTTTCCCAGCCGAAGCACCAGGCAACCTTTTATAAAATAATCCACAGACCACTTCGCATCCCAAATGCTGTCTGTTTGTGTGCCTGACCACTGTGTGCACAGCCGGGCACCGGGAGGGGAGCGGAGCCAACTCCAAACCCTGCCTGGCACAGGCTCCCTCGTGATCCGACAAATGCACAGGGATCCACAGCCCTTCGCCTTGCAGTGGCTTTGTAAGGAACCATCTGAGGGTGTACAGAACATGAATAAGCCATACAACACAAGTCGTTTAAAAGTAATCAGGGTTACTCACGAAAGTATGTAATACATTGGATTTCTAATCTAGAATTCACGCCTCTTTCAAGTCAGAGGCCAAATGAAAGACTGGCCAAGGCACAAGACAGTTGTTGTAATCTCCCTGTCCTAAACTATGCTGGGAGGATGACATTCTACTGACTGATATGTTGTGTAATGATCTTTTGCATATCATTCTTCATGCAATTAGTTTGAAAGTTGCTGCTAAAAGACACATTGAGGATTTATGCCCTTTGTTTTCTTATTTTCTTCACATTTACATATTGAAAAATAGAGAATGTAACCAGACAACTAAGGTGGCACTCAAAGCTTTGTTCTTTTGGCAGTACCATCCATTATAAATGTTACTTACAACAGCTGTAGTTATAAACTGTACCCTTGCTGGCAATGTAGATTAAAAAATAATTCACATTTTTGCTGTTTGCAGATTTTAAAAAATTGACTGCAGAAAAATGATCTGACAATATATCTAAAACCTGTTTCCTGCATGCTTTCAAGAAATCAGGGAAGGAGAGGGAGGAATTAATTTGGTGATTTTTTTGGTAGCTTTTAAAGAAAACGGACCTTAATCAGAGGCTTTGATTTCCAGAAATTGTTAGTATATTTCTCTTAGGAAAGAGGAAAAGCTTCTCTTGCTTTTATATCATTACTACAGTTTATCATTACATATGAGCTTTTTGGCATACAAATTTTTTCTGGCAAATCATGAGGAAGCATGGCTTTGGCTCTTAAATGAATTATACTTGCTTAATATTTACATTTTTTCATTACATTTTTACTTAATAGATTCTAATAGTCACTGAACAGTGTATTTAATACACAATGCAACTTTAAAATGTCTATAAAAATGCTACTGCACACAAATGTTTCCACAAGAGGGTTAAAGTTATAGTAATTTGGTATCACGGCACCAGAGTGTGAGGCATTTGGTGAGTTTTCATACTGGACAAGCAAGAAAATGTAGTTATCTGAAATAAATAACTTAGAACAGATGAAGTAAAATATTTACACAGGCCCAAATCAGTCAAGGTGCTTGCTTCACAAAGCACATTCACATTAGTGCTCGTACACTAAAAAGCACAAAGGCTGCACATGAACATAAAATCAGACAAATGCATTTACAAATCAGGTTCCAGGTCACTGAACAAAAGATGTTGCCATTGACACATAGTCACTGGTCTATAAAGAGAGATGTATATAATCTTAGTCTGATTTCCAGCAGACAGCTGGTATTATATTGCAAAACCTGTTGCATCACAAGACCTTACATCAACATTGCCGTGTCTGTAAGGTAACCACTACTTAACAGGTAATAGATTCTAGACTATCAACAAATCTCTCACTCATTTACGTGAAATGTAAACTGATTTCCACAAGCTACATCAGCACTGTCAGTACAGTATTAAGTCTAGTAAAATAAGACTTTCAAAAATGTATCAGGTCATTTCACAATCTGAATACATCTCTAACGAAGATCCATCTCTAGTTTTTCAGAAACCTGTTGTCAAATAAAAATTCCCTTGGCTTGCTTTACCAGAAGAATCACTGCAGACATCCCAAATCAACAAATCACTGCGTAATTCATAGTGATGGGTTATCAAGTAACTGATAGAAAATGTTGCATGCATAGGACTAGACTCAGCTTAGAGGAGTATGAATGTCCCACCGCCATTCCTAGATTGGCATTATTAGTGCCCTTATTGATACCTAGCATCAGTGCGATAACTTTTTTTCTTAGTTTTTCCTGGGGGAGTAAAGATCAGTTTAGATGTGGCCTTGTTCTCAGTCGGGATGAGCAGATCCCTGGTTTTCCAAACAGGTAACGTGTTCCCTGCGCTGCCCGGTGTCCCGGGAAGCCTGGCTGCATGGGGGCTTGCCTGCCAAAGTCCCCAGCCCCAAAGCTTCCCTGTAGTTGCCTTCCCAGGCTCCTGCCTTGGGGAGACAGTTGCCCCCTGTCCTGCCTGGGGACCCCCTGGAGCTGGGGTGCCTGGCAGCACACCGAGCTGGGGGCACTGAGCCACATCACCTCTGCTGTCGCCTCTGGGCCAGGCTGCCTCCCCACTTGCTTCTTCGCTGAACTTGCAAGAAAAATGGACATCCTGCTGCAGGAAGCCTTGGTTCCAGTGAGTCAAACAGTCTTCTGCTGGAAAGTCTTGACAGAAAGCATGCAAGCAGTGCTCCTGCCGCCCTGCACGGAGCCACTGCCAAGCAGCAAGGTGTCCAGCCAAAAGAGGTACAGGCTTTACCCTCAGAGCAGCAGGCTTTTTGACAAGAGCTGCACTCCTCCTGGGCCAGAAAATGCCTGGGAACACTGTCCTTTCCTCCTGAGACAGCACAGCTGCACCTTGTCTTCCGAACCGGACGCTGTCTGGCTCCAAAAGTGATTATCACAGTAAATTTTCCCAGGAGGAAGGGCATTTTTTAATATTTATAGCAAGATAGCAAAACATACAAACAGAAGAGACTTTACACCAACATGTTTATGATTATTTTTCTAGAGCACTCACAAAAAGCTGTTGTGTTTGGCAATGAATTTAACAGTCACTTGTGTTGTTGACCTCTTTACTTTTAAATAACACTCCTAAATCAGTTAGCTGTATCGTTTTATCTGTCCGCTCCATGATGCTTCTGCAGGAAAAATGACGGCAGGTATGTGCACCTCCCATATTTGCACACTGTAAAACTCATCATTCGAGAAACAGGAAAACACACCCCTATGAATTTTGCACAGCCTAATGCATCCCCCAAATAAAAGCACTGAAGAAAACTTTCCTGTCATTTTATCTTTTACTCCCAGATCACTTTTTGTATGTGAATCAGCGAGAAGAGTCCCAGCTGCAGAAAGTGCGCAGGTTCCAGCAGCAGCAGCAGCGTGCTCAGTAGTGGTCACGGTCTATAGGTCGCGTCTAGAAGAAGCCACACAGGAATCCCAGGGGAGATATATTGCTTCAGATGGGCCACGTCTACCTTCCACCAACAGCTTTCTGGTTTTCTTTCCCCTCTTTTCTATTTTACGTCATTCCTCTTAGTACTGAAACTATCTTAGGTTTGGGATCTAAATCCAGGGACTTCTGTGAAAGTTTTGACCCAGACCTGCATATAAACCTTGTGAATCCAAATGTGATTTCTATTCTGTTACTTCTGGGGTTTGATTTTTTCCTCTATTCAAGTCTCACTTCTTATTGTAATCTTCATAAGCAATTATACAGATGTGCGGGATTTGTTTTACAGGTTCAACATTTCACTCTCGGCTGCTTCAGAAAACAGACAGACCACTTGTGCTGAAAGTCTTCTCCTGCTGCCTCTGCTTCCCCAGCATCGCTGATGGTGCATTTACATCCTGAAGCAAAGGGCCCGACCAGTTCCTGTGCATGGTCTGAGACAGCGAAAGTGCCATTATCTACGGGCCAAAACCCAACCCAAACAAACGCAGAGATCTAACTAACTCCAAAGAAACTTAAAAAAACAGGCTCCTCTGGAGAGCTGCTCCTTCTCCAAAGGATTCATTACTTTGCCTACAGATCACAAAAATATATAATGGATCAAGAAGACAAACACCACTACAGAGACAGCAAGGCTGTACGTGTAAATCCTATTCTAAAACATCCTACATACAAAAACCAGTCACTGTAATCCCTACATAAAATATTCAGTAGGTTTTTAGACTGTTTTAGGAAACACTAGAAAATATTTTGTATACTAAACAAAATTAAGCTTTTCACTTTTTGTCTTATAGATATTATTTTATGGCTTTCCATTCTGAGTCTTTTCTTTGAAATTATTCTGTACAAGTCGCACAGGGGAAAAAAAGCACAGTTAAAATCATGGAGCCATATTCTGCACACACTCTACTGTAAAACACAAGTAACTCTGCTGACCTCAGTGGATTTAAACTGGATTTATAATGAAATACAGAAATTGTCCTCTACTTCCACTGATTAAGCTTCAAAGTCATTTACTTATGACCTTTTCAGAGCACAAAGACATTTTAGACAGTGTTACATAAGCGTATTGCTAGCTACAATATCTGACTTCAGTGAAAAAACAATGATGGCAACAATTACAGTTTCTCCCTCAATCTTCTTTAATATTACTGGAACCAAAAAGACATTTCCTTTTCTGAAAGCTCAATGATATTATCTTCGTTTCTGATCCTGTTCTTTAGCTCAAAGAATCACAAAAGAAACTTACTTGGTAACATAATTCACTCCCTGCAAAATATCATTATTTTTCCTTATACGACATAATTTTCTCCAGCATCCTGCCAAATGTCCCAAATGATACAGCTTCTAGCACTTGTCAGGAAACTATTCTACATTCTTGCCACGATCTCAGGCAGAGTGAGTATGCTGGCCTCGGGACTGTGAAATAATAGCCTAACACAGAGTGGTATCTGACATGCTTAGAAAAAATTAGGAATGGGATAAAAAAACCCTCTAAACCCTAAACCAAGACCAGGTCCCTGACATGAACCTGAGCCAATACTACCAAACATGTCAGGAATTTTATCACTTTGCACTACCCCAAATGTTTTCTCTCTGGAAAGCACTCCCCATAGCCTCTGTCATGGAGCGACGCATCCCTCTCATGGCTTCACTTGGTGACATTACAGCCCAACACAACATTCATGACATGAGAGACATCTCCTGAAACCTGGCTTATCTTTGCAACCATGCCCGCACAACTCCTTCACGACTGGGAGCAGTTCTGACATGGAGGTTTGCAGTATCAGCGTAATTGCACTGGTGTGGTGCATTCAGCCACAGGTTCCATAGCACGAGGTTTGCAACATGGACATAAAGAGTGGAGATAAGAACATGAATTCATGTGTGTAAATACATACTGCACATTCTGACTCTCTTGTTTTCTTTCTGCTCAGTTATCAATAGTAATTTTCCAATCTGCATGGAGCACATTTTGAACTTAGGAAGTCCTTTTGGCTACACGGAAAACTTCCATTCATTCTGTTGATCAAGCTTGACCCACCAGAGTAAGAGCAACAGAGCTCTTCCATCAAAAGGTAGTTCCTTTTGTTTAAATACAACATTAGCTGTATTTAATAAGTGTAAAAATCTAGATATTTTAGCATTACAGCTGTACTTTTCCATCTTAAAAAAAAAAAGTTTCATGGCACTGACTCACAATCTCCCGCACTTGTGTAGGTGTTTACTGTATGAAGCCTTATTTTATTTTCACATTTTAAAACTTTAAAATTTGAAAATGTGAATTTCACATATTCACATTTTACATATATTTTGCTTGGATTTAAATTATGGTAGAGTAGGATATCTGATCCTATTTATTACATCTACAAAACCTCTGCTTTCTAATAAGGTGCTAAAGGGCTGTGACTAGCAGTATCACAGGTAAGGAACAAGCCACCTTATATAAACCTTCTCTTGCAAAAATTAGGCTTCCTCTTAATCCATAGCTAGTCAAAACTGCTTTTGAGTAATGTATCTCACATTATCAACTGGAAAAAAAGCCTGCAGTTGGGATACATTGCTTTATCATCTATTACATTTTAAAGCATAGGCAATTAAAAACCAGAACTTACAAAGCCCTAAAAATAGTACCTGTAAGTGCTTTTCATCTGTAAACCACATAAACTATGTCTCATTTTTGCAAAGTTACATGCTAAAGCTCATGGCAAACTGAGAAGACCATTGAAAATGACTAGGTTAAATAGAGACGCGTTTTCAACCGTGATAAAAATTAGGACTAATTAAGCTAATAAGACAAATCTGCACATACATCAGGAGGAGAGACCACGACAGATACACTCTTAGAGGCAGTGGTAGCAGCAGGTGTCTTCTCCCCAGCAGCTGCCAGTACAGACAGGGAGAGTGAGAAGGAGAGAGTGATAGATTAGATAATATTCCCTGAGTGCCACAGCATCTTTATTTTTCTAGGTAACTTTATATACTAACCAAAGAGAAGAGCATCATTCAGAATGCAGGTGGTGTGTAGTGACACAGAAGGAAAACCCACCCACAGCTTCACCAGCAGCTACTGCGTAAAAGCCTCATCTTCATTCACACTGAGGTCATTCAGGAGGAGGAAGAAGACTATGTATAAACAAGGACTTCCCCCAAAGCACACAATTATACATTGCTCTAGAAATAATGTTGTTATTTGCTGTGAACATGAACACGTTGCCTTTGCCTTGACATATATTTTTCCATAAATGTCGGAATATTTATGTATCAGCAGGACCATTATCCTGTGAAAAAGACCCATTTCTCTGATGTTACCTTCCAATGATACCAGAGTATAGTCCTGTCTGTCGAGCTGCTAGGGAGCTAGCATTATTTACAAGTAATATTCTTTTAAAACTAGCTGATTCTTAAATAAAAAAGGAGATTTTTATGACTGTAAGGCTATAGAGAAATAAATGGCCTTTTAAAAAAGTACTCAAAATGTGGTACTTGATTAATGATAGAGTGGTCAAGTATCATTTCCCAGCCTCAGATAATAATATTCAAGCCCTTTCAGGCTTTTTCCATGACAAAATCAATTCATGCGACTACAAGCCCATGTGTGTAACATACTGTGTGTTTTTACCCCTTCACCTCGGCATTTGCTTTTACCAGCTACTTAATTTGGTGTTGGCCTTTATATACCACGGAATACTATTAACCCGTGGAACATCCCTTTTCACAGATATAATCTCCTAATTAAACATGGAGTTAATTACCTCTGCGTTTATAGCCTTGATTAATTCCAACAAGTAAACATTTATCTCCCTTCCACGCCCAATACAGGGAACTGTTTGGGGTGCTTGTTTATCCCACTAAAACCCCTCCCCCTGAAAAATGCCTCCAAGCAATGGCTCGCTCATAGCTTGGGGAAGGAGGGACTGGCTGTCTCCACAGCAGCATTCCTGACTCTCACAAATAGCTCTGCAAGTCCTCCAAATACAGGAGCTCAGGCCAAATAGAGAATTGACTGCAGTAAGATGCCTCCTATCTCATCACTTGGCTTCACAATTACTTCCTCAAGTCCTGGCAGTGTGAGCCAAAAGCTCCCTGACACACAAGAAGCAAGCAGGGCTTAGGAAACAGAAATGGCAGATTCCTCCAGCTGAAACACAACATGCTGCTTAGATACCAGTGGAAGAATTGTAGCTCATCCATGGCAGGTTGGAAGTAAAAGAAAGACCCACAACCATTCTCCCACCTATGAGTTAAGAAATTAAAAGACTGAAACTGGGCCTTTGTGTATCTCCATTTAATAGCTTACAAATGAAGGGAAATCTTTACTTCATTTGCCATCATGCTTACAATGACACGAACAATTTATTCCATTTCAATTAGTTGTTATTATTATTCTGCTTCTATTACAAAACCACTTAAAGGCTCCAGCTGCAGCCTTATCATATAGGAACTACAAGTAAGAGCAAATAAACCTCCTTTATGCAGAGAGGTGGTGCTGCTTTGAGTCAGGGTCTGTCTTCACTGGATAAGTTAGGATGCAGTAGCGAGAGTGTGAATTTACAGCCCACAAGCTAGTCTGCACTAGGTTATTGCGTGGTCACCACGAAAGCAGAGTAAGTTACAGTAATACTTATTGTATACTAAGAACATCCATAAGGAATACAGTACAAAGTGGCTAATGAACTATATGTTCACATCCTGGCTAAGTTGGCACTAATTTCTTCCATGTATCAATGTACAAGCTAAATTAGAAACCATATGAGTTGGTACAACCCATGTTTTCTTCCGTGCTTTAGCAAAATTAAAACCAGAATCACTAATAGATTGAGATAGGAACAGGCAAGGAGGGACCTGTACCCCAGCAATCCATACGAGGATCAGTGCTCAGGCAACCTCCAGCCCAGCTTCCCCTCTGCCCCAAAGCTCAGTGTCCTGCCCATGGTTCTGGCATCCAGCCCAGCTCCCTGTTCCAGTCACCCACTTTCCTACTTCTCCAGGGCTCACTGCAGCCGGTGATGGCCCCAGCCATGGACCAGCCCAGCAGCCTGTGTCCTGTGAGCGTCCTGACTTTGCCCTGAACTGCGCCATGATGATCACAGTTAGACAAACAAAGGAATTTCCAGTTTAGCGAACTTAGTTATCTTTGATTTAAGTCTTGTCAAATGCATTTTCCTCCTGATGTAAGTAATGGGAAATTCCAGGAAATCATCAGTTAAACCTGAGGAAAGTCTGAGGGGACGTTTGGCCTGGCTGGAGACACAGACAGAGTGACCAGTCCTGGAAAACACAGCCATGTTTGAGCGTGCTGCTCTAGGTTTTCAGAACACTATTTTGTCCCAGATTTTAACTCAGGATATGCAATTTTTCCCCATCTCCCCAAGCCGTGACCATGGGATCACACTGGTCCCTGGCCCTGGGGAGGAGGGTGAGACAGGTACCACAGGATGAGATGCAAACCCCCACGAGGGTGCTACACATCACTTGGCCTCCAGCCCAGGAAGGGTCCTCCTCCTGATGCCAGCGCCAGGCCACCGGGCCTGATGTGGTAAGCATGGCCCTCATGACATCTACCTCTTTCCCAGGCTTAAAAGCATGGAATAAAAGGAGAGTAAAAGCCCTGCAGCTTTTGCAGAGAAGAATCTTTCCGTCACTCCTCGTCTCTGAAACCTCAACCTCTTGGCTGGGGCCCATGGAGCAGGAACATCAACACGGGGTTATTCATCCTCACCATCTCTAGCAATACTGCTCACCAGAGACGTGTTTCTTTCATATGCGTAAAACAGCTGTCCAAAACAAAGGATCTAAACACACATTACTACTCTTGTTTGGATATTGTCCAGATGAGCTAGGCAAAAGCTTTTAAAATAATAATATGGTAAAATCATACTGCTATGCTTTTAGAAATATATATTAAAAATTGTAACTGCTGGAAATATTCATACACAGTTCTGTCATTTGGGCACATATTTTTATAGTTTGGGTTTTTTTAATGAGACTAACTCTTTGCTCATATATTTTCTGCTCTGTTTCTCTCATGAGCCTGGATGTTATTTCCCCACGCCCTGCCCATCTCTGGTCAATCACATCCTCTTCTCAGCTTCCTCCTCGCTCTACTTCTATGTCCGCTTCTGGGGTCGTGCCTTCTCCTTGTGGCTCACCTTCTCATAATCTGCTTTACTTGGGGGTTTGCTCAGAGAAGCAGCTTCCTCTTGTTACGGGACCTCTGTGCCTGTGGTCCTCTCTGTTCCTCTCCACTCCCCTCCACGGTGCTGCCCCTCAGCTCTGCCCCGAGGAGCTTCGGGAAGCTGAACTTATGAGTATGGACGGCATCATTCTGAAAGGTGAGTCAGTTCATGTAAAATGGAAAGATGTGCTTTTACAGCACTGCAGCCACCACGGAAGTAAATTCACCTCTCGGCCTGGAAGCAAAGCTCTTTTAGGAGAGTTTTTGTGCCTAACTGCGTATAATGCTCTGCTTTGTAAATTAAAGCACGACCAAATTCTATTATGTGAAACTGTAACACCCTCCTCATCACACCAACTCTGAATTACGTGCTGAAAGCTCCAATTGCAACCACTTGAGCAACAGGACAGGACTGGCTACGAAGGCAGCTGGCGGCAGTACGAGGGCTATTTTGGTTGCTGGAAGCAGCTACGACCCATTAGCGGAGGGGCTGTCCAAGCTTCTTGGCTTTGCTGCTCAGCAGATCAAGCTCGGCAAGGCAGAGCTCTTCCCTGCGTCCAGGCTCCCAATGCAGCTCCAGCACGGGGGCTCCTCAGGGAGCTGCACTGTGCTCCCCAGAGGGGCCCCCGCAGCCCCCGCAGCCCTCCTGCCCACTGCCCTGCATTTCCCTAGGAACACACTGCAGCACCAGCGATTAAAACAAATGTTGTAAGAGAAAAGCGTTTTCAAATAATGCAATTGCTCACACCCACACCCAAAAAAGGGAAATATTTATAAACAATTCTGGTTTTATTTATATAGTTTCCATGGAGCTACTCTGTCAGACTCCATCTGTGCTTTCCCAGAGACCGTCCTCCTTACGTTGCACGTACTCTCAGCCTCTAATTTTTCAGAGATTAAGGGAGTGTGATTTTTTTCATAGACTGAGAAAAACTGCAAGCCTGAAGAAACATCACTCATTGAAGATGATGCATTTAGTCAATTTATTATAAATTTATAACAGAGGGGTAAAAAATGCCAAAAAAGTCAATGGTGACAGAAAAGACCCTACATCTACACCATAATGTATTGAGGTGCTGCTGTCAAGTAATGTTTCCTACTGGAACCTGGTTGTGGGAGATGAGGCTACTGTGTAGAAGAGGGTCATAAGAGGTCAGCCTATTTCCCTGAACGTCCAACGGAAGGACAGTGTTGTGCGCCACAAGAATCAGTCTGGTCCCGTGCACAGGAGGCTTTTGTTTCCTGTCCTTACTGCTGCACATAACATGCATTTTGTGTACAGCGTAGCTCTTCTACCCACTCTTCAAACACCATTTCTACTGATTTGTGCTGCTGTTACGTAAAAAAAGGTGACTGCGGTGCAGGATGTTTCCTGCAGATTAATGGCTGTGTGGGAGCTAATGGTGGTCCATAAGTAAGGTGAAGGATATTAACTCTAAACAGTCAATAAATCTTTAGAAAATGCCCTGACCTCTGTTAGTTATTGCTATTAAAAATGGAAAAAAAATCCCATGCATTTTTTCTGTATGACATAGCCACCGCTGGTATGCGTAGAATATATATTAGCGAATCTTTTGGCTCTCTCTCTGTACTGTAGTCATCATAATTTGTGATTTTGAGGGAAAGATGTGCATATGTGCCGCGAGGAGCCGGGGAAGGAAACCATTATTGCTTTGAAAGCCACAGTCAGAAATTAAGGCTCAGTTTTTCATTTTTCTAAACTGTCTTAACTTCCCTATAGCATCAGTTTCTTAATCCTTCCTGTTGTTAAAAACTTTATGCTCCAGTCCTCTGAGCCATTTACTTTATCCCTTCCCTTGGGTACCTCCTATTATTTTTATCTCAGAAGATTCACCAGAATATGACTGCATGGTGTTTGTGTGACAGACGCATGCGTGTGTGGAGGAGGAAATGAGAACAGAAATGTGCCATCAGCATTTGAAAAGGATGGTAGGGTACTAATAACCAGCAAGCAGCTCTGAATGTATTATATATGGTAATGGACAAAGTGGGCAAAACTACACCTTTGCTAGAAGAGCGGGTTATAAAGGAGAAGAGACTAAAAGGAAGGTAGCTGCCTCTACTTATTACTTGGCGCTTTTACTGAGATCTTTGTGGTACAAACTTTTCTCCCCTGTGCATTTCATTGCACTATACGTTCCTCCTGTCAATCTGCTTTATGGACATTTTATTAACATGCTTTTAAGAACCTCTCAGAAAGGACTTCAGCTTATGTGAGGACTAATAAGATTTCAACACTCTGTGTCCTTGTCCCTCACTAGACATCACTGCACAAACTGTTCCAAGGAACACTTACGGATGGGACACCACACTGTCGCCCATAAATCCAAGGGCAGCAGATGGAAAAATTAAAACTGTGAAGACACTAAGTGACACCAATTAATTAAACGAGGCAGAGGAATCCTTTAACAAATGCTATCCTGCCACACATCCCAGCAATATTTTAAATATAATGCTATCATCTTTCCATCAGAGTCAGCAGTAGGTGCAATAATCTTTCGATAAGATCCTCTGCCTCCCGGCAGACTATTGAGAAGGAGATGGAGGCCTGACCAAAGCCTGAAGTGACTCGGAGGATGATGAAGGCACAGTGTAGTCCAGCCCCAATTTAGATACTGATGATGCACACTGGAAAATATCTTTAAAAACTTTGGTAGCAACATTTTAAATTCAAGGCAAATGCTGGGTCTACATTATTAGAGCAACTTTAGTTATAAGGCCAAGGAGAACTGCGAGTTTTAACAGACCTGGTCCTGTCATTTATAAGTGGACCTAAATTACAACACCTGCCACTCTTTCCATCCTTTTTGCTAATCCTCTTCTCTGCTCTCTCAACAATATTCACAAATGCTACTGTCCACTGACAGCAAAGCTTGGGTTTTGCATGGCGTTTCATGGACTTCGTAGTCCGTACATTCCCAGGGACTTGTAAATGACGGGTTGAAAATTATGAATCTCTCCCTGTGTAGAGACCTTGCATAAGCTAAGACCACCTTCGCTGTGCAATCCCTCATGGTTTCCTTAAACAAGTGCTATCCTGTGTGATCAAACTCCCTTTGCACAGATGATGCACATCAGTCACGTCACTGCCCTGTTAATATCCATGTAATTCTCTTCCTCTCTATTGCCGCTGGTTTTGCCGTGCTTTGTACATGCTGACCAGCAACTCAAGTAATTCACCAGCCTGAGGAAGCTCTTGACTTTACTCTTCAAACCTGTATTCTCCTTGCTTGCAAAAGAAATCTTGTTGTGACCCCTTCTGCCATTATAACTGCATTAATGATTTTCTCCAGGAAAGCTGGGACAGTACTGGCAGATAACAGATATCTACCGACAGTTATCACCTTGAACCTGTTGCTTAGCCTCGGCAGTTTGTCAGGGCCACTGATCTCACCACACCTGGGATGTTTTTGGGAGCCAGCCTTGCCTACCACCAGTGATTCCACAGAGGTTCTTTGTGAACCATACTGCCAAACAGCTCACAGCTGTCAACTCTTGTCAGTTCCACACACTGACCGCTGGCCTGTTCCTCAAACATGCTCCTCTGTACTGAGAATCTTCTGAGAAGGACTTAATTTCACTGATCAGCCATCTTATGGTGACTTGTGCAGCTTAGCAGCTCACCTGTCTTAGACATTATCCGCAGAATTGACTTCCCTTATTCTTTACTAAAGAATCTTTTTTTTTCTTTCTGTTTATTATATACGACAAGTGACATCCTGAACAGACTGGCTCCTCCTCCTCTGGACCATCTTGCTAAGAGCCATCCATTCCCTGGACCTTTTTTTCCCAGCGACTTCTGGCCAGTACTCTTAATTTTCTCCAGTACAATACAATCCTCAACATCATCCTGCTTGTAAAGGTCTGTATTTTGAATGCCATATTGTCTTTAGCATGCCTTTTCCTGAGATCATCATATATTCAGCATTGGTGATCTAGAGTCTGCCTGGTAGTACTACCTTCTTAGTCCTCATTATTTTGAATGTCCTCTCTCATCTTGAAAAATCTAAAGATAATTCTGAAATTTCAAAGTTCCTGGCAAAGTGGTTTATTTCCGCCTCAGCTGTTTGCTTGCATTTTCTGCAAAGATTTTAATGTTTTCCCATTCATAGGGTATATGCCCCTCCACACTGTCCCACTGCCTCTGCCTTTTCACAGGCCAAGATATCTTCTAATATCAAGGGTACTTTAGCCACTTTCCCAGCATATTCAAGGCAGAACTTTTCAGGACTAATTTAATTGCCTGTAGATACTCCTCTGCACTTTGTTCTGGGCTGTTGCCAAAAGCGTGTAGCTCACTATCTTCTCACAATCCACTTTCGTCATGGGTCTTCCTGGCATCTTCTATTAATATCTTGATTTGCCTTCACTGCTCCTGCTGCTATGAAGCAACAGGATATTTGCTGGAAACTTTGTCTCTGAGATAAACAAGGACCAAGCGAGTTTTCAGAAAAGAATCGCTCTTCATACTGTCATTACTAGGTGGAATATCTTAGGTCAATCTTCTGTTTAGTCTGAACATTATAATGCACATGTAGATGCTGTAGTAAAAGCTTTTGAAGAGAAATAACCATGCACTTATTAGTTTTTAGCTCCCCATCTGCACTTACTCCTGCAAGGTATCAGCATCTGGATAGTCCAATCAGCACTCAATACACAAACATTTCTCTTGAACTGCTCTCTAGACCTTTGCCCTCATAGCAGAACCATTTGATCTCCAGAAGTATACAGGTAATATGGATGGACTTCACGTATGTGAAGTACACGACATTCGCAGAAAAGCAAGTCTCTGAGCTCCTCTAACACCTTCTGAAGGTCTTTAAAAACGGAATGTGTATGTGACAAAGTCACTGGGGTTTAGAAGAACACTCTGCTTGTGAACTCCAAACTTCACTAACTCATAACAAAAACATGAATTAAAAACTCACATCTAAAACTTCATAGAGAGACATTTCAAAATAAATAATTAAATAAATATTTTTGCTCTATATAATATTGCTTTGTATAAAGACTTTGCAGAAACCTCTAGTTTGGAATAGGCATGAGTTTTATGAGAGGTGCAACAAAATATCTAATCTTAACTTACATACCCTATGATACAGAAAACCATTTTATGAATTAGAGGAGCACTGGGCAGCGAGACAAGCACAGAATCATATGACAAACCAAATGCATTATTTATTATTTGGTAGAGCTTCTGTAATACAATTCTGAACATTGACTTATTTATGAAGTGCAGTAAGAAAGAAATGGAATTGGTATGTGAATAAAATGAGATTTTATATTCACCTAATACGCTAGCTAACTTTGAAACTGACAAACATGAGCTGAAAAGATGCCACGATGTTCTTAGCCACAACTTGGGAAATATTAACTTAAATACATCAAAGCAAATGAAGGAAGGTGCATATAGTAACCGTGACAGGTGACACCCAGCTTCTGGTTCCTCAGGCCACCAAAGAGCTTGTGCGGCAGCAGGAATGAGAGCTTCCCTTGGCAAAAAACTCATCCTCCTCCTGAGCATTCATGGCAAATCATTCGCACCATTGCCAGGCTGGGCACTGACAGAGATTTGGGTTGGCATCACCAACACTAAGCTACAATAATCCTTTAAAATAAAACTTGGCAGCAGACAGCAGGAAGGTGACTCAGAATGCAAGATCCTGTTCTCCACACTTGTCTGGCCGTGAGACCCTGCTGGCACTGTCAGTGGTGATGCCCACCAGCGCCAAGCCCAGTGGTGGTTTCTCTGACACAAAGCCTTCTGCGGTCTCACGGGAGGCAACAGAGACAAGCTGAATAGCAGCATTGAAAAATATCCTCTCTCTTCTTTAAATCACAGCCAGAGTGTCGGTACAGGATGTGTGACTCTCCCAGAGAGCAGCTCTCTGGCTTCCCGCTGTCTGGTGTTGGATTTCCAGTTCTGCAGCTGAGGTACCTAAGGTTGCCTTGCAGGGCTCACTGAAATGCAGGGTAATGCCCAAGGGCTGCGCCTTTCTCTCTATCTCAGAAATGGAAATTAGTGCCTATTACTGAGGCTGCCATCATAAGTCACTGGATCTTGTGGTTCTTCATGTAAACTACAGGGGTCTGTTTGGGCCTTCAAATGTCACTTCGCATCCAGTTAATGATGTTTTAAGTTAGTGGAAGGGTAGAGGGGAGTATTCAAGTTTGCACAATCTTAAGCAGAAAGAATCTTTAAAGTGATGGTGTAAAGAAGCCTGGAGTGTCACTGATGAACATACAGCTAAATTATTTATTTTCTTTATTATTCATTTCACCCATTAAACCACAATAATTTTTGCTCTCATTTTTTGCATTTGCTACTTTTCAAGTTAGTAGCTTTCTTTCCTTTTCTGAATCTCACTTTTTCTACAAGCAACAACAGAAGTTTTGCTTGGCTAAGCTGTAACTTAAAACCGATCAAAGACACGTTAAAGAAGTGAAAACTTTTGGGGTGACTGGAGAGCACAGTGTCACAGGTGGTTCATCAGCTTTAAAGAGTGGCATCGATAGTTTCCAAACATGCACAGACTGAGGAAAACTCAGAGTGCAAAGAACAAGCTGTGGCTCTCTGCTGTTCCATGGCCTGAAAAGAACAGCCTCTATGGGTTGCTCTGCGTTGGCTCAGCTCCTGCATTACCAGCAAAACAACTGCCTAGCAACCCAGCTTTTCCCACAACATTTCCTCACACACGTCTTGTGTGCAGAAAAAAAGTATAGAACTTAATATTGTCTATGGATGATCCCTTTATTTGAGAGCTTTATTCAACCCTCTGTACACATTGGAGCTGTAACTTGCAAGGCAATTGCTGTTGTGACAGTGCAGACAAAGTCAAACCAGCCCTATCCGTGCTGCAAGCCGTGCAGTGACACGGTGCACCCTGAGCAGGTTATCTGTGCATCAGGCAGACAGCAAACTTGCTGCTTCCCTCCACCACATTTCCCCTAACAAAGGCAGGAAGCCATGACCGTTAGCAAAAAGGTGCAGATATCCTTCCTATTGAAAACCCTGGCTTGTGAGCAGCAAGGGGCTCTCTAGCACACACTTCGCGACTGTCAGGAGAGTCCATCTGAAGGCATAAATAATTCAGTGGTTTAAAAAAAGGTGCTGGTTTGAACATACAAAATTGCTTTTTCAGATACTGCCTTCAAGGAACGTTTACAGCCATCCAGTATATTTACTAATAGTTACGTTTGCTTATCTGACATCCCAGCTGCAGCAGCATCTTGCAACTGAATATTTAAGCTACTTCCCTCACAGTTTCAGCACCAGTAAAAGAAAGAGATGCCTTGAATCTTCTGCAGCTGTTCCTGAGCACCGTGCTCTGAGGGCTGCAGATATCCAAGTTTGCCCATATGCTACCTGGAAGCACAAGCCTTCTCATCTCTCTAAAAGATAGCACTGTTGGAGAAGCACTGCAAATAAGCTCTAACCAGCATAATTAAGACAGCACTCTTAATCAAACACGCAGAAATTAAGGTAGCAACTTACTTGCTGTCTTCATAACTTCCTCAGGAACATTGTATTTTCAAATGAGTGTAACAGGAAATTGTGGTAATTACGGGTAAGCTACGCTTCTGCAGCTCAAACCACCCACTGCAAAGTGCAAAGGCAGTCAGCACAGGATTGGTAAGCAACGACTGACAGCCGCCTCCCCTTCTGCTTGCACTTTGCATGTAAATCTTAAACAGACGCCATGAGGAGTGAAGTTGCTTTAGCAAAGATCCACATGAAATATGTCTGCAAAAAGGCTTTATTACTCCTGTGAAGTGCTCTGAGACCTACGGATGAATAGCATCCTAGGTGTGCTATCATTCATTACTGATTTTATCCAAAGAGGTGTTCACTGTCTTTATTAACAGCAACACTGACCTTTTACAATCTCCTGGTCACGTAGGGATTAACTTGGACTTCTGTTGCACTGTCTTTTGCTCCAGTGTGGTGGAGAGGGTACTAAGAAAAGATGTGCACACCTGTGGGTCGAGTAGTTCCAAAGACAATTCCACGTGCATTTGCATTCTCAGCTGAGGCAGAACTTTGTCTGCAGTGAATCAGGACCCTCCTCCCACCTTCCTTTTACAGCAGCATTTCATAGTAGGGCAGCTAGCTGAAAGTGTGCCAGCATCCCACAGCCATTAAGACAGGAACTACAATATCTTTTTTTGTTTCTGAATTAGCATCTGACAGATGCAGAAAGCTGCCATTAATATCCAGCTCACAGAAATATCTATGTGAGACTGAACTAACGGAAAATCTCTGATAACATCGGATGCTGCAGGCAGTTTGGCATGTGTTGAATAACTGGATTGCCTCACCAAAGTTTATACTTTCAAATCTGCATTTTTGTCAAAGTCAGTTTAGCACCCACTGGGTGGTTAGGTAAGGTAGAGACTAGCAGCAGAGCAATGAAATATTGATGCAAAAGGGATGAAATGCTGTTAGCTGACTTGTAACTGCAAGACCAAATTCTGACTGCTCTGACACCTGAAAAATCTTGCAGCGATGGTGTGACTGGAGAAGACGGCAGAATTACAGAAAAGCGCAGTTGTACAGGATTTCTGAAGGGCACATCTAGCCTACAGAATCCGTGTTTCTGGGCACAAGTCAAGAAACTTGCAGAATGCCTTCAGGATCTCAGTCTGACTCTGCAGGGTTAGCGAGCAGGGAAGACTGTTTGTTTGTACGCTGAGTCAGCTCCACGACATAGACCCCAGGAGGTTCTGCTTACATGGCAACATGTCACTGGAGAAGCACATGTAAAAAGGAAGCATCCGTGCCAGCAACTAAAGAAAGTTAGCAGTGGCCTCTTGAATAACACAAGTAAAAGGGCATTAAGACTCCCTGAGGGAAACATTTTACCTAGTTTCAGTGAAATGCATCTGTTTTCTTTGCATTTTTCCCATTAAACATATCCATTCTTTCCTCACTGCATCTGCAAATAGTCTTAGCAGTGATGCCTAGAAAAACATAATTTGAACTTCCGTAGCCTGCACCAAATGCACCTGCCGTGCGGGTTATTTGATACCCTAGGTAACTTTGTCACTTTTTAAAGTACCTGCAAAGGTAGACAAAAAGTACCATCTTCCCCTCTCCTCCCCTCTCCCACCGCACTGCTACCACCACTATCGTCAGCAGGTAACTGTGCCAGATGATTTGACAAGAAAGGTGGCTATTACTAGCTGACTAAAGGGAAAGGCTGTCCCCTGGCAAATCAGACACCTCTGCAGCTGATCCAGAGCTAAAGGCCCTTTTGCCCTTGAGTTTCACCTTCTATTTCCTTTCTGGGTTCCTCTTGCCTTAACCCTCTTACTGTTTCCTTTTCAAGGGGCTTTTCACTTTCTATCTTCCTGACTTCTCTCTTACTCCTAGAATCATAGAGTAGTTGAGTTGGAAGGGACCTTCAAAGCTCATCTAGTCCAACCCCCCTGCCATGAGCAAGGACATCTTCAATTAGATCAGGTTGCTCAGAGCCCCGTCCAGCCTGGCCTGGAATGTCTCCAGGGATGGGGCATCTACCACCTCTCTGGGCAACCTGTGCCAGTGTTTCACCACCCTCATTGTAAAAAAATTCTTCCTTATATCTAGTCTAAATCTCGCCTCTTCCAGTTTAAAATCATTACCCTGTGTCCTATTGCAACAGGCCCTGCTAAAAAGTTTGTCACCATGCCCTCCTCTTATTAAAAAAAATTCTAATAAGTAATGATACAAACAAAAACAAAATTAAAGACCTTTTTATGTCTTGATTGTTTCCCTTCCTCTTCTTCCCTTCAGTCCATACTGTACAACATGGCCCTTCAGGATTGTTTTTTCTCCCTTCTCCCCTTGAACCCCCGCTTAGCTTTTTCAGATATAGCCATAATTTCTCTTTTTTTCAGTTTAACATTGCTAAATCCTCAGTGGAAGTTCATCCAGCTGTCCTGCTGTCTCTCTTTTAGTCCATGACTCTGGCCAAGGAACCCCGCTTATTCTGAGCCGTACTGCACGCATGTGACTGAACAGCAGTATGGGAGGAGGACCCAGATCCTACACACCAGGGACCAGCTTCACAAATGGATGTGCATGTTGCAACACCCAGCTCTTAAGTGACCGGCTTTCTATTTAACTTCAGAGCCCTAATCCCTGCATGAAACCCTACAACAGCTAAAGGAGAGTGGCACCTGAACTGTTACGAGCAAGGAATGCTTTCCACCTGAGCTCTGCGAGGGGCTCAAACGCAGGTTCTGATGGTTGGTTGTCTGACTAGCTGCCAGCAAGATGCCTCGGAGATGCTGGGTGTTACACGCCTGGCTCTGCACTGCAGGCAAGCACTCCCATCCTGTCTGTGCCCATAGACATGAACTCTGTCCTGAAACTTGGCACCTGCACCAGTGCTTCTTCACACATGTTGTCACAGTCGCTACCATCAGAAGACCTCCAATTCTTAATTAACCATTGCTTGGACCAGTACATGGAAGTTTCAAATTCAATTTCTACCTTTGCAAATCTATGTTTTCTTGTCTAGATGCTGTAACTGTCAGATTATGTAACAAGATATTTCTGGCCTTAAATGTGTATTAAAATTTTCATTTGACTAAGAGCAAGTCACATACCAAGAACTTCCCTGGAAGCAGTTCAGTTCGCAGGAGAGAGATGTCAAAATAGAGGAGCTACTGGCTTTGGCCTCAGCATGGGATGGGATTCTCTTGATTCCCTGTGTTGAAAGTATTGCACCTTGTATTGAATATTTGCACTGAGTATCCCCTTGGCCTTGAGGTTTCAGCATTCACTTAGGTTTGGGGGAAAACCATTTATTGGTAGGATATGTAATGTTAAGTATTCACAAGAGTAGGAGGAAGAACCCAAGTCTTCTTTCCCTCCCCCAATCTAGACAAGTAGTCTAGTCATGAAGTTACTGTCTAATTATTTCAGAAAACTGTTCCATTTTGCAATAGAAAAGATCAAAGCTGCCTCATCCTATAGTATTATGTAGCTAATTTAAGCATCCATAATAGAGGTGAGTTCAAAAACTCATTAACAGAAGATGGACTTGAATTTACACAAGTTTTTGAACCACTGTTTTATGGGAGAAATGTCTTGTACATTGAATCAGATTCCTGGAATACCAAATGCTCTTGCCAATGAGCTCAGTAGATATTTACTTAAAATAAAGATCTCAGTCTAGCTTAGCTACATGCCCTAGGTAGCAACGTACTGTACACAAAACATACACTTAATTCCTGAGGGAACTTCACTGCTAGAAGGTTGGCACACAGAAACTCCCATTTGTGTTTTGCACAAGTACTGCAGGAGTTTTGAAGATATGAATCTTTAACTCATATGCGCTAGTCTTTGTTTTTCTGATGCAATGCTCTTGAGGTTAAATGAAACACTGAAGTATTTTTCCTTACAAGGAGATATATCTCCTCAGGGAATTAATGGGGTTTACCCATTGCCATTTTCTCTTAGGACCCAGGCGAATATTCAGATAAATATTGGTGAGATAAATATTGGTCTTGGTACCACTGATTGCATTTGGGTAATATTAGGCCATTACCTGCCAATGGGTGAATCCCTCCATTGCATTTATGGAACTATTTTCACTTGGTGAGACACGTTGCTATCCTCACCCAAACAAGGTAATTGCAAGTACAGCCATTTTCTCTTTGGAACAAATTTTAACAGTTCTCAGAACGATCAGATCTGCTAAACCAGATCTATAATTTAGGTCTATGATTGACATCTGAAAATGAAGGCTGTAGAGGTTCACTGGGTGGAGAGATAAATACCTTTGGGCTAAATAATTACTCTAAAAATGTCTATTTTGATAAATGTTGCCTGAAACAAAACCAAACCACAGTAATTCATATTTAAAATCATGGTTGTCTGGAGCTGATATTACCATCTATAGTAAATAGATGCTTATGCAAGTTTATTTTTTGAATGAATAAGGAATTGGTCTGGAGTTTAGTCTTTTTGTTATGCAAAGCTCTTTCTTCACATTAGCTATTCTCACGAATGGACAAATTCCTCAGCAACATTTTAAAAATATGGTTACTGCTTCTTACTTTGTTTCTTTAATTCAGACTATGTGGCTTCACTGTGTGGGGACAAGGAGAAGTTAAAACCAAGCATGGCATCAAATCTCTTTTTTTTAAAAAAAGGGAAGCATTTTCATTTCAAAGTGCCCTTTTTAAGGAAGAAATCTTGAAGAATAACTCAATCACAGAAATGTTTTAGGGCTGCTTCTCCTCCACTCCTCATAAAGATTTGTTCCCCACAGTACATTTGTTAGTTTTTTGCAAGCTGTATGTCTGAAATCGATACTAGACACTTCCTTTTCAAATTCAAAATTGATTTTAGCCAGTTAAAAGACAGCATCCAAACAATTCCTTGTCATCTTTTCAGAAAATTTATTAACACAGCTGGAAATAACCATTCAGCAGGAATCTCCACAGTGCGTCTTACAGGAAAACAAAACAAAACAAAACCAAGCAAACAAAAAAAACCCCACCACAAAAAACCCCACACCAATGAAAACCACAAAGACTGTTCCTGACCCACTGGATTGATTCAGACCATTGCGAAGGAATGGTTAGCAGTCTAAGGTGAGGTTTAGAAATGTGGCCATACTGACATTGTGCTGCAAAAATGTGTAAAATAAAAACAAAATAAAACCCATTTCCTTTATTTACCTCAGCAAGAACACAAAATATGGAATCTCTGTCAAACTGCCATATTTCCAGCATTTCCGGCATTTCCAGCTGTGGTCTCACATGGCACTCCTCCTTAGCACTCGGGGCAATTACTTAACCACAGAATAGATTTCTTTTATTTCACTTTGCCCGTTCCATAGCTGTTTATCTTGACCTTACTCAGCCTATGCACAAGTTCAAAATCCATTGATTTAAAATGTGTCTTTACACAGAAAGTGGACAGGAAGGGTCACACTTCTGTGGTTTGCTCTTCACAGACTTTCTGTTAAGTTCACTGTTTTCACTGACAACATAAGTTTCTGTATTTTTCTAAATTCCTAGAGACCCATGGAGACAACAAGAGGGAGAAGGAACCACTGATCCTAATCCACATTGTGTATGATGAAAAACTTTTTAAAATTTGGTCCTATTCACTTGCAGTTTATAGAAACCTGTGCAACTCTTGGCGTTCCCCATCTTTCTTTTCAGTATAACTTCACTTGAAAGATATATTCTGTTGGTTATCGGCAATTCATAAAAAATCATTGTAAATTCTGGTACCAAATTGATTTTATAAGTATGGCAGCCTAGCCTTGTGTGTTCCTAGATGTAAACATAGAATACCTGACTCAGTGGAAGGAACTCCCTTTTAGTGGTAGGCAAACATAGAACCTAAAAATGTAGAATAATTTTGATTATTTTTTACAGATGGGTCTCCTTAAGGACTTATGGAATCGCGTTGCATTGATACACTAAATGTAACATCAAGCATTGACATCGAATTTGTTTCATTATTCATATTCATTTTAGCCAATGAAAAACTGTTACCTATGAGACATATCTAGGTGCTGGATTTTTTTTACAGTGCAGGACACCCCATGAAAATATACATAGAATCTATTATCATATATACAAAAACTTCTGTGAAATACAGAATTCAGTGTGAAATGTCAACTTAATGTGAAAATCTTAGCCTCTTGTTAAATCATCTCTCAATCCACTTTTTTTGTCAGAACTTGGGTCACTGAAGAGATGTACTGAAAATATTTACAGGCATAGAGAATCTAAACAAAGACTTATTTCAAACCTTAAAAAATACATTTCGTATTTCTATATCCAGGCATATTCTGTATTTCTCTTTTTTATTTAAGGGTTACATGGCCTTTGCAGAATCAAGGCTTCAGATACCTTTTTGCCAGTTAAGAGTATCAGATAAAATCTCCTCCCCTAAATCATACACTTATAAACTATTATGATGTTTCTCTTGTTATCTGGTATCTCAGTTTCTCAGTCACATTCTCTTAATTACCATTTCCTGAGATTCTACTTAGCATTGGACACTACTGCTTCAGAACTGAGTAAGGTATTTTGAGTACTAACGAGTGATCACACCAAGGATTTAAAGCACAGATCACTGGAATTTTGGCATTAATAGCCTCCCTCCTTCATCCACTAACTCTCAGCAACAGTAATTTCTGATTTTTAAATATACACTTTGCATTTCAAACTCATTAAAATATGCTTGTGATGAAGTGAAAGTTATTCATTAAAGTGACAAAAGGTTTTAGTAATAATAACCAACACAAAATGACGGCAGAAACTGCTATGCATATGCATGATCCTACCCTGACAATGATGAAGCAATTAAGTTAAAAAGCAATCTTGCTGCAGACTGAAGCAGCTTCTCTCTGCCAACACCTCAGTGTATGCTATGCCAGTATTGTCCACTGCCTTATTTTTGCATAAGTAAGAGACTGACTCTTGAAATAATTATTTATCTCTTATCAGTATAAATGAATGCAGAAACACCTATCCAGGCCAAATCGTTTTGGGTCTGCCAGGTGATGTTTCAAGGTAGAGATAATTCAGAAAGAAAGAAACACTTTGCTGTAGGGTCTTTTTGCGACTGATGGGAAAGGATTCAGGTTGAGAGTGTATCAACTTCCTGTGGTCTCAAAGCTAATGTATTTTTTTTTACCAACTATAAGCTATTGATCGAGTGAATAAACAGAGAATTACAATAACTGACTGTTTAAGTTAAAGCGTTATTCCCAACCTTTTATTTATGGAGAATACTCTGTGTGAAGTAAAATCAATTGCTAAGCAATGGGCCATGAAAAGAAAATAGAACGCGTAGGATATGGAAAGAGTAAGAAATGTGCAAGTCCAACTGCTAGAGACCAGGTACTGCCTGAGGGCAATGAAGTCCTCAAAGCCTAATTATAGATACAAAGAAAGACAGGAAAATTAACTACTTTCTGCATACCTGGTATTAAATGGACATTTACTTTTGTGTTTTGGTAGTCAGATTTCTACAATATATTCACTTGGCATTTCCAAGCAGACCCATTTCCATGTTATGTATTAGGTCAAGGAATACCATCAAACTAAAATGCAAAAAACTTCTCAAGAGCCACACATCGACGAACTCCTTTCATCATCTGGGTTAATAGCCAGAGGATAAAAAGCCCATACCCAACAGCTGTAAAAACCATACTTACTGCCTAATGAATCAGCTGCAGCTGAGGACCTTCTCTGTAAACAGTTTTACTAGCAGTATTGTAAGTAAAATAGTGGCATTTGGGAATTCTTGTTCTACACTGACAAAGATTTGGTCAGAAAAGATCTGTGAAACGACTTACCAGAGATGATTTACCAGGGCAGTGACAAAAACAACTGTGACAGGAATCAAGTCTGCTGCTCCCTTTCCTTGTCTGTTTCCTAGAGCACATTAACAGAAAGATTTATTACCAAAGATATTTGCTTGTAAAGCAATTACTATCACTTCAGGAAGTGGTGAATGAATGCTTACTACTCTCTCTTTAATGATCTCTTTATATTACTATAGTCTTTATTTCTTTATAGACCTTTACAGAACAACTGATAAATTTAAAAAACCTGACAAAACCCATGAATTACATATATTGTAATATAGAAACAGTAATAGATAGATAAATATTGATGCTTCTAAATGTTCTGGAAAGATAAGCTGCAATAACATACTTGAGCACTGATACAACACTTCCAACAAGTATCCACATTATTACAACGACAAACAGTGCTGACTCTTTTAGAAAATATATCAGCTGCTTAAAATGTACCAACTCTGTGCTACAAAAAATAGATAAATCTGTATGACACAAAATGAAAAAGAAAACTCTCTCAAGAGGCTGTAGTAGCAATGGCCCAGTCCTGCTCTCGTGGTCTATGTTGTCCCTCCCTGGTGTGAAAGGGCTCTGCAGGCTGGCCCGGGGATTTCAGGGTAGGAGGCTGCTGGGGCAGCCACAAAACTCCCCTCACGTACATATGAGAAGCACATTAAGCCTTCTGGGATCAAAGGCAAACTTTAAGTCAGAATTTAGCTTTTGCAGTTAACTCGAGTTATGTGTGGGGTACCGGAGTGACTTAACCAGAGCACTGTAAGCAGAAGCTTGCTTGCAATCGCACATTGCCTAAACAGAAAAACGGGGAGGAAGAGAGAGGGGAAGAAAGAGAAAAGAAGGAAGGAAGGAGACGTGCATCAAAGCAAGCTGGCTGGCATAGCCCACGTCTTTGAAAGTAAGAAACACTAGAGCCAGACAAGAAAGCAGCCAAAAAGATAAACCAGAATCCAAATGCTCTGCTTGTAAGAAGGGTGAAAATCTCCATTTCGAGCTTATATGTCTGGGTCTCGCAGCTGGCGGGCTCTGCCCAGGAGGAGCCCAGCAGCGGGGCTGGGGGCATCGCCGGGGGTGCCAAACCCAGCGGCCAGCTCCAAACAGCCTCCTCCCTGCCCACCCTTGCAGCTCAAGGTCTGTGTTTCACTTCCACTTAAATATTAAGCGAGGGGTTTCACTGAAACTATTGCAGCTGTTTACAGGCATGAGAATAGTGGGATTTACCGTGAACAGTCTGGAAAGACCAAAACAACATTTGTTTTGTTTAATTTAAAAAGCTGTCAGTTTTCTCAGTTCCAAGAAAACCGAAGTGATGGCAAGAAACGTGATTGTGCAGATTGCATGAACTGGTGTTAATTACTTTTTAATCACTGAAAATTAAATTAGGCTTGAAATATACATTATTTATTTCTTGTCTGGGTTGTCCAAAGACAGTGTAACAAGCTAACAGATACTGAATTATAATTAAAAGAATATACAATTATATCAATTCTAGAGATGATAAGAAGGATATGCTGGCTGATCAACATAGAATTTGTCCAATTTACAGCATGGTTTATTTAAATAAAACAGTAAAATAGAAAAGGGTATAAAATATTATCTTTCATCCTAACTTATTTTGTTTATTGTTTTTCATTTTTAACTACCTTGGAGGGGCTATTTGCATGTTTCCAGACATTGTGAAGATTTCTTTTCCTGACAGTTTTATAATCTCATTGACTGTCTTTGGTCATGACCATCAGGAAAGAGACATCCTTAGGTCTCCAGGTACTGATGACAGGGGCTTAGGAAGCTTCAGGTAGCCCAGCTTGTGTGGATCCTTTCTGCTCCATGGTCATAGATCTTTCTAGAGTACATGAATTTAGAAAATGGGTCCTATTTTAATTAACATAATAGCTCTCTTTTTAATGGCATTAAGTTTATTGCATTTTAGAGGGAGAATAACAGCAGCCTGATCTGTTTCCACAAAAGCCAATGTCAGTATTAATATCAGGTACAGGAAACAGACTGGTCAGACCTAAGTAATTCCCAAACTTTTCATCATAGTACAGTTGAACAAAGCTCTGGACAAATGAGACATTCCGTTTTCAGTGCTTTATGTTCTTCCTCAGAGACTGAGGAAAACGGAACAAAAATAAAGGTGTTGCAACTGTTCCCAAGAACAGTGACCTCTGACATTGCCTTTCAACCAGGCCAAATAAAAAGTCAACCTTATGCTGTTCTGCAACACACAAATGCTCTGTACCACATGCTTTTCTTGAAATTCCCCTGTCCTTTCATAATTTGAGTTATAACAAAACCATCAGTCATCCACTAAGGAGTTAAACCTCAAAAGGTTAGGAAGGTATCCTGATAAATTGTGGATGTTTACTAGAGCTTTATTCATGTAGGTAGGGCCATCTGAGGTGGCGAAATGAATCTGCTCCTTTGAATTGGAAGTTTGGCTTTGCCAGCTGCTTTACCATCATTTTTAATGGTGCTGGTTTCTAGTTAAACTGAAACAGTTTGACCCATTCTGTGTCAAAAACAATTGATTCTCCTTTAAAAGTCCTGCTGTGAGGTACATAACTGTAATTTTCATTTTTTTAATGCAAGCCTGAAAGCCTAGAGGTTCATGAACTCTCTCCTTCCATCTTTTGGTGAAGAGCAGAAAGAAGTCCAGCAACATACCTGTAACTTGGGATGGAGGGCTCAATTCTTTCCCCATCCCCTGGGGTCTGGGACAAGTCTGTAGCACAAGTATCATCCCCACAGAGCTTCTCCTGGCCTCTTTCTGCCAAGATTCCCTGTGGTCTTCCTCTTTTACACCCCGGGTAACGGAGCTGAACACCAAGAGAGCTGGTAAAAGATAGTGAGGGCAGTAACAGCTTGGCTGCTGGGTCCTGGGGAAGGGGCAGCCTGCTGCTCTGCCCCACTGACCGGCCAGTTATGCCCCTTGGCTGACCAGCTACCCAGGCAGATGTGCAACAGCTGCCCCAGGGCTCTGTGCGAGCTGAGGGGTCTGTCTCTCAGGTGGGGATGTAAGCACTGAGATGCTAGAGGGGAGGAGGTGGCAAAGGGCACGGGGGCAGAGGTGGCAAAGGGCACGGGGGCAAATGTTGCCTGTTGGAAGAGTTGGGAGCGAGATGGGTGTTATTGCAGGAGGAGATGGCTGTGGTCTAACATGGGGAAGCTGGAGTCTCCTGTGGTCTGCTCGCTGGTGAGGCCAAGGCGGCCCTGGGCTACATGCACAAAGAGCAGCTGTGAAGATGGGACAGGAGAGAGGCTGTTGTGAGGGCACTTCAGGCTCCTGGAGCTTGACCGACATGTACCATGAGCAGGGCAGGGCCCAGCAGATGGGGATGGGATGTGGTAAAGGCCTGAAGATAATTTGTACAAGTGGGTGAGGAACCAAGCTAACAGTCTACTGAAGCATTGTTTAGGGGTTCCCTTTTTGCTTAATAGAAATGTGTATCTTAACTATGCTGGTACTTCTGAGGCTATAAGCACCACAAATTAGAGGTTCCTGGGATCATATTGAGTAGTCCCAGAAAAAAACTTGAGGATGATGAAGCTGAGGGGATTTGTTAATTTGAATATACTATTTCAAATCCAGCCTTTCTGCCAATGAAATCCCCTAGCAAAAAATATCATCTCTATAATTGGCAAAACATGCTTTCAAGAAGCAACCATTTACAACCAGCTGCATAGCCAATGGAAATGCTGGGTCCCCTCTATTCTTTTCAAAAAGATTTTTTGATGTGAATTAAACCAAATTTCTACCCTACAGATATTTTAAAAAATATTTAGTTATGCCTACCTTTCCCTGTTCGGTCTGTACAGCTCATTCATCTTTGCTCTCAAATGAGGACTGAATTATACATAAATCTAAATTCTTCAGCAAGCAAAAAGTTGTATGTAAGAAAGATCAGTCAGAGAATCTGAAAACTGATCTCTTGGGTGAGTCTTGTATCAGCTGGAAGTCATCAAGAGGACAGTGCTAGACATGCTATTTCATATCTGAATCTGAGGTTAGAGTGACAGTAGATACCTGGTGGTCGTCCATGGCAAGTTTGGGATGTTTTTGTCCTATGAAATGCTACTCTGATGTGCTTAACAACACCCTCCTGAACTCCTGGAGAACACCTCCGCAAATTTCCTTCTCTGCAGAGAAGGACTAGGGAGATTAAAAAGGAGTCATCTAGGCTTATCTAGATTACTTCCTATACCCTGATAGATTGGTAATGTCGCACAAGCCATAATTTGAAGTGCTTTGGCAAATGCTGACAAATCTAGGTGGACACTCTGTGAAGACTTCTGTAGTGTCCAGACAATATGCGTAAGATGAAAAGAAGAGGGAAGGGGAAAGCAAGTTTTTTCCCTCCCACCACCACTCATATCTCATTGATGATAACCCTTAAGACCTGAAGAAAAACCTACAATAAACTGGGCATTTTGTGGAATGGGACTTGATCTACAATGAGGATGAAATGTCCATCGTCCTCTGGAGTACCAAAATGCCAGAGGCACTGTGTGTGATGGACTAAAGCACTTATCTGCTCTGACAAATCCCTCTGCAATTGCTCCAAAGCCCAGCTGAGGCCAGATGAATATCTCAGAATTCTGCATATTTTCTGGTCATTATTGGTCTAACAAATAATAATTTAACAATTTATCTAATGGCTTTTAAAATGCAAAGGTTTCTGAATGCCTTAAAGGTACAAGTAAATTCTCAGAAAAGACATACTGCTATAAAAAGGATACAATATTGAAATAAGTCGAGCATTAAACTGCATCTGATAAAACCCAACAAATTCCTACAAACATACACATAAGTGGAAAAGAAACACTATTTTTTTTCTTTTTACAAAGCCTCCAACTGCTGACCTTGAGCTTCACTGGATATGAGTGAAAGACAAGAGAAGAAACTTTATTTAAAGAAATACAAAAGTGATTTGCAGCCCATTTGTTGACAGCCCCATAACACTGTCTGGCACACAGCTCCCAATCTGGGTAAGAAATCTGTCTGCTCGCATCGGGAGGATGGCTGCAGATGGAAGCGGCTGCGCGGAGGAGCCCAGCCAGACAGTGACAGGGTTGCTTTCCTCAGGAGCTCCAAAATCAGAAACAAAACAGTGAGGCCAAAATTTTATTTTGCATCAAAGCATGTCAGGATTTTCAGCCATCTGCGCCCTACTGTTCTCTGGAGAGAGAGCAACCTTTGACACGCCAGCTTTTGCTGATAGAAGAGGAGTGACTAATTGGATTCCTAATCCATTAATACTAATCTTTTCAGTGAAGTGACAGCAAGTGTGACCCATCATCTTTGCTTCCCCTGCTGCTTTATGTGGCTGTGTAAAACTGGAGCACGGAGTTGATTGCTGCTGCTCACACTTCACTGGGGCGATCTCCAAAAGGCTCTGTGCAACCTGAACTAATGAGCGGAGAGATGCAGAAATCTCAGGCCAAATTCAGCCCTGTAGGGACAGGCTTTACTTGTAGGTAAGTCCATCCCCTGGTACTTTGGAAGGAGTTACACATATTTACACAGGAGCTGAATTAGGTGTACAGTTTTAAAGTTCCTTTGTGAGCACGATTTATTGCAATCCACAGAAGTGAAAAGCGGTTAATTTTTTTCCTGTGTAGGGATGAGCAGGTTTTATAAAGGAGGCTGTATAATATAGACCCTGTCCCTCAGATAAAAAGATGCTAGTGATGCAAAATGTATTGCTACTTTAATCCATTAATGACATATGGTAATTACATTGTGAAGTTCCCTTTTTTTTCCTGTTAAATTTAGTGAGACAGAGCATGAAGGCTTCTATCAGAAGAATCTATGAGCCCAGATAATTCAAGAGAAGTGCTCTAAGTAATCTGAATCCACAAAAATTACTCTCGCTGCTCTTTCATTCTTTCCTCCAACTCACCAGCCAAGCACAATCCAGTGTCAGCTATCACCCTAAACATAGAAAAAATTTGTTGGAATTGAGAAAAGATGTTATAATAGTGTAAGATCTACAGCTAAAATGCAGGAAACTGAACTGAGGGTTTTAATAACCCATACACTTTTGCTAGAGAACTCCCAGATGGGTCTCACTGAAACATGCATGTTGCAGTAAAACTTTCCAGCATTTGGTTTTAATTTCTTAGAGTGTATGGATTTAAAAATGGATTTTTAAGAGGACATATAATGGAATCATAGAATAGTTCAGGTTGGAAGGGACCTTCAAAGCTCACCTAGTCCAACCCCCTGCAATGAGCAGGGACATCTTCAACCAGATCAGGTTGCTCAGAGCCCTGTCCAGCCTGGCCTTGAATGTCTCCAGGGATGGGGCATCTACCACCTCTCCGAGCAACCTGTTCCAGTGTTTCACCACCCTCATTGTAAAAGATTTCTTCCTATCACTAACAACTGCCACATTTGGGGAGCTCGCAGTCTGAAAAGTTTTCGATGTAGATCATTAGATCATTATTGCACCGACATGACTGAAACAGGTAAAAAAGTATGAACAAATAAAGGGAGAATATGCATAAAAGAGGGAGAGAGAGGGAGGGAGGGAGAGAGAGAGAGGGAGGGAAGGAAGGAAGGAGGGAAGGAAGGAAGGAAGGAAGGAAGGAAGGAAGGAAGGAAGGAAGGAAGGAAGGAAGGAAGGAGGGAAGGAAGGAAGGAGGGAAGGAGGGAAGGAAGCAAGGAAGGAAGCAAGGAAGGAAGGAAGGAAGGAAGGAAGGAAGGAAGGAAGGAAGGGGAGGTGACTCAAGCCCCCACAGAAACCATATGGCCATACGCTGATGCTGCAAATTAGTGCTGCTGTTCAGATCTGTTGGTGGGAGCTGTGGCAGAAGCGCTAGCTGATGGTCTTGGAGCACGGCTGGATGAGCCTGTATTTAACATGCCAGCAGCTGTCTGCGTTCTGTCTCCTCTGAGGTTTCTGCTGTGGCTGTGCCCCAAGTTGTAACAGGTGACAGCAACTACGAGGAAATATCTAACAAGGACAAGAATTGAGGTTATTCAGATGAGCCTGCAATAAGATGAGGACAGCGGCAAGGCCAAGTGGATGGAATCAGACTACAGAGGAAAGCTCGGTTTCCTGTCCTGGAGCAGAAATAGTAACTTCTACACCACCAGCCCCCACTCTCTCTTTTTGTAAGCAAATTGAACTCCTCACACTACACCCTCTGCAGCAGTTTAAGAGACTCTCTGGTAGAAAGACAGAAAGTAGGTATCCTTATCACAAGCCAGGTGCTACCTCCACATCCATGAACAAGTATTTTATGACTTTTAGAAATGATGTATGCTCCAAGGCTAGACTCACTGAAGTGGAAGAGCAGAGAGAACGGCGCTGGAGGCGTTCAGGAACGCGGCAGCCCGAGCCTACCTCCGGGCTGGATTCCCTGAGCATCCACACAAGCAGGTTGTGTCTCACCATCATGAGCAGCTGAGATGGGACAAGCTCTCTGAGCCAGGCCCAGGCTTGTGATAGGAGTAAAGCATGGGACATACCAGCGTTGTGTCCTGCCAGTCTACAAGCGCTGTGACAGTCTGTGACTTTGGCAAGCTCCATCATGCTGGCTTTCCTTCTTAAAAATACATAGCAATGCTAAGAAGGAAAGACTTCATTCATCTGGTGTGGAACTCCCACTTTTGGTGGGAGCAGGAAGACAGCCCACCATCACTACGTGTATAGACAGGAACCCCTCTACCCCAACCTGTAACCAGGTTTTGAAGGTTTAGTGGGTAATTTCTGTTATATGGGGACACTAGCACTGTATTTGTACTCCAAGTTTGGGTTGCATGGCCATAACAGAGGTGGTTTTAAACTAGATACTTGCATGCTGTTAGCAGGAAAGCTGTAGAAGTACAGAAACCAATGTGTGCTGCAACATCTACCTGAGAAGCTCAGTAAGTTGTCAAGCTGTTAGTTTTAAGACATCTTTGGCATGCCTACATTAACTGTAATAACAATGTATTTTGTCACACTCCTGCTTATTTAACTTTTGACAATATCCTGCTTATTACACAGAATATAGAAAGTCCTGTTGCCCTTTACACAGCAGGAATCAGAGTCATATTAGACATTTTCATCAGCCAGCATCGGACAGCATAGCCCAGCACATATTTAAACTTTGCTACGTGCCTGGGGTATTCAGTTACTAAAACCAGCTTGACTGCTTCTTATGTTTGCCTCTTATGCCCATCAGTCTTGGTTATGATTTAGCTATTTCCCCAGCTGAACAATGCTAATGACTTTGAAAGGCAGTTAAATGGAAGATAAATTTTGATTAGTATGTAAAAACCTCAAGGTAAGCTATGCTAGGGTATCTTTTTTTAGTCTGAACTACTCATACAAATGACTATCTATATCTGTTCAGTGTACAACAAAGACTGAAGACTCCCTCCACACACACACAAAATTTCTAGCCACCCTCTACCAAAAAGCAATTATCTCCCACACCTTCCCAGGGCGTTAGTATAGAGCTGAGCTGAGGGAAAGAAACATGAAAATGCATCCTACCATAATGCTTTGCTGTTGTTCCTAACTGGGCTGGTAAGTTCTAGTACACGCTACTAGCTCTAATTGCATGAGAGGGTAGCAAAATGAGTGCAAGTTATTATACATAATCAGTACAGTTTCATGTGACCATTGCTGAAAGAATTGTTAGAAGTGATGCTTAGAGGTGTAACAAACGTCAGTTTATTTCCCTTGTTGAATTGTACAAGAGAAGGGGGGCAGCATGTGAAACAGAAAACAAATACATTCAGAAGTGATAAAATAAATTGAGAGGACAAGCAACTAAACAATGTTGACAAAGCAGACAAGGACTGGGTTTTGTATCTTTTTTCTGGTAGACGGTTGATTCCATTCCAGTAGCTAAAAATCTGACCTGAAGTCTTGCTTCAACATTTATTTTATCATTAAACTTATCTTGTGTTACAAGTGGAAGACATACTGGAGTTAAAAGGGCAAACTGTTAGCTATGCAATAGTACCATGCCACAGCACAGGGTGTTTACAGATGCCCTGAGATATAATTACAAGACCCACATGAGAAGCACTTTCTGTGAAGCTGGTGCAGGCCTGTGAGAGTGTGAATTAAATCTGGTATGAGGTTTTAGTACCAGAAAGTCCATTTGATAGGCCCAAATAATTGCTGTTCTCCCAGGGGAGCAAACTGCTGAAATGTACCGTGCAGTTCCACACAGACTCTAAATCATGACAGTATCATGACAATTTTAGGATAATATCTCAGTCCCCTCATGCTTTAGAACATTGTCCAGCCTCTAATTCTGGGACTGCAGGGAACTTCTAGAGATTTTTTCATTACAGATCAGAGTGAGTTTTGCTTTTGTTGTTGGCTAACCCACTTTTTTTTTCCAATCTTGTTTTTTCCATGCTGGCCACAGAGTTGATCACTGAACATATGCGCGATACCGACTCCTGTTTTCTGATGTAAAACCAAAGCCAGAAGTTAGTGTAGAGGTGAAGAGAAGGTGAGGCAGCCATAACCATTTGCAAAGAGAGTCCCAAAATGGATGAAGGGACATACACAAAATTCCACCTGTAAGAGAGCAGCCCGTGCTGCACTGCAGGCAGTAACTCCATGAAGGACTCCACTGAGAAAAACCTTAGAATTATAGAATCATTTCAGTTGGAAGAGACCCTCAGGATCATTGAGTCCAACCATAACCTAACTCTGGCACTAAACCATGTCCCTAAGAACCTCGTCTAAATGCCTTTTAAATACCTCCAGGGATGGTGACTCCACCACTTCCCCGGGCAACCTGTTCCAGTGCTTGACAACCCTTTCTGTTGAGAATTTTTTTCTAATATCTAATCTGAACCTCCCCTGGCACAACTTGAGGCCATTTCTTCTTGTCCTATCACTTGCTACTTGGGAAAAGAGACCAACACCCTCCATGCTACAACCTCCTTTCAGGTAGTTGTAGACAGCAATAAAATATCCCCTCAGGCTAAACAGCCCCAGCTCCCCCAACCACTCCTCATAAGGCTTGTGCTCCAGACCCCTCACCAGCTTCGTCACCCTCCTCTGCATTCTCTCTAGTATTTCAGTGTCCTTCTTATGATGAGGGGCCCAAAACTGAATGCAGAATTTGAGGTGGGGCCTCACCAGTGCCAAATACAGTGGTGCCATCACTTCTCTAGTCCTGCTGGCCACACTATTCCTGATACGAGCCAGGATGCTGTTGGCCTTTTTGGCCGCCTGGTCACACTGCTGGCTCATATTCAGCCAGCTGTCAATCAACACCCCCAGATCCCTTTCTGCCAGGCAGCTTTCCAGCCACTCTTCCCTCTTCAGTGTACTGAAGAGGGGGAATTCACAGAGTTATTTCTCTTCCTTTCCCTTCTCTCAGATAAATGAGTCGCAGAGAATGTAGGAGACAGACTGTATTTGCATGATGAATTCTGTGTCCTGGCCTAAGAAGTGATCGGAAAAGTAACAGGAGCTCTAAAAAAAGCATGTTCTTAGAAACCACGTCATCTGAACAGATGCAGTGCTGTTAAAGTTCACTGGATAAACTAGGTTTTATTTTCTACATCTCTTTAAATACAGTAACAAGAAGTCAGCAGGTTCATGGGTACATACCCACTGGAATGTTTTGCTGGACATTAATAACTCCACAGTGCTAGGTTCCAGCTATGTGGGCCAAAACAAACACAAAACAGGTTTTGGTTTCAATCTCGCTCACAACCTCTGGGAATTACCTTGAAACTTCCTGTTTTCCCTGCTACCTACCCTGCATTTCACAGCCTACAAACATGAGCTAGTGAAGAGCTTTCAGAGAGTCCTACTTGGAAGGAAACCAAGGAGCGAGAGAGCAGCTTCAGAGTAAAGCAAGTTGCTTGAAAAATCTGCCTGTGAAATACGGGCAGGGAAAGGGCTTTGTGAAGAGGAAACCATTCATCCCAGATCCCTTTCCAAAGTGACCGTAACAAACCAGCAAGGTCCTCACACTTAACTTCAAAACAGAGCTGCCCCTCCAGCTCTTCGGACGTCTCCACCATACTCTGTACTTGCGGGCACTGAGAGGAACACAAAAGTTGTCCCTGCTCTGTGATTTTATGTGAAGGGGGAAACAAACATTTGTTTTACTGAGCAGTGATACTTCTCCATGTACAAATACTCACTTTGATTTGGCTTCAGCTGCTGCATGTTGGTTGTTACTTTCCTTGTCTCTGCGTCGGCACAGGCCAAGGAGAGCCTGGAACACTAGGGTGGCCACTTGAGAACTACCATTATTGATTTTCTAAAGAGTAAATTTACACTTTTTAAAAAACTATTGTAATGTTCAACAAGACCATCGGTGAGCAGTGGGCTGCTATTTCATGTCCATCCACAGGCAGCAGTGAGAGACAGCAAAATCTTGAACAATTTAGTGCTTCTTCATGTACAAACATTCAATTTGACTGGGCTTCAGAGGCTGCTGCTTTGCTGCGTGACAGTCAGGTTCTGATGTCTGTGGAATAAGTAAAGCCTTGCCGACAGCCTGGTGACTACAGCCATATAACCAGCCTAAAAGTTGGACCGCTTTTTGCTTTATTTCCTTACTTTAAACAAGGGGAAACATAATTTTTAGCCATTTATTAGTAGCACTGAAAAATTTCACATTCTCACAAGCACTTTAAAAAGGCTTTGTTCTGAAAAATAATAATCATCATCTTTCCCTGCAGTATATAAACCTCATGAGTATCTTTAAATCTGCTCCACTTCTTTGGGCCTCAATTCAGCAAAAAACTAGGACATTCATTTATGACCCATTTTCTATTATTAGGAATAAATCAGTTTGCAATAGTAACAGATTTCATAGAACCCAATGCTGTGATAACAGGAAAGACAACATACTGACATTTGTTGCAATAGAAACAGGTGCACAGCATCTTTTTTACAGGTTCTGGGAAGCAGATGGTCATTATACCACCATAAATAAATGCCAAAAAATATTAGGTAGAATTTTTTTCCACACATTATGTTTCTTATCCATAGTCCAAAGTTTCTTTTAATCACAATTATATTTCTTGCAGAGATTCCAAATTAGGGATTTTAAAAATGCAGTGATTAACAAGGCAAACAAAGAGTCTATACTAAAAAAATGCTTTCAAAGATATTCTTGCCAAAAGCATGTCTGTGGTTTTATAATGAATACTATCTAATTATTCATTCCTACCAACACTACAAGAGTAGGGGGCTGGAAGTCCTGATTCCCACCTCCGCTCCCCCATAATCATCCTCACATTACTCTGCCCTGGCAAGAAAGTAAAAGCTGGCAGGTGCAGTTTCATTTCTACTCCACTCTGGCTTTCCAGCAGACTATTGCTGGTAGAGGCAGGCCCACGCCTCCAAAGCCATGAGGTAAGCACCAAATGGTGGCATTTAGGCAGAAACAAGTAAGTCGTTGTGCTGTCTAGTGTCAGAACTTCCCCACCCATGCAGCACGGCTGTGTGTGTGTGCAATACAGTTACAGCATGTCTTTTCTAAGGCACGTGCATCTCGCACAAAGGCCCTGGATCCCTTCGGCCGGCACATGATGTGCTCTGACCGTTGCTGCTGGTGACCAAGGCTCTTGGCTGTTCAAATCTCATCATCTTAATCACCTTCACATCCTGCTCCTCGCACTCCTGTAGCCATCCCTAACTCCTCATGCCACCAGTTCCGCATTACGGTGGTGTGTCCTGCCTTCTTTTTGTGACTACATGTGTTCAGGGACAGTTTAGTGGACGGGAAATAAACAGAAGGTTACAAAACACATCGAAAGGCTGGAAAAAATTAGGGAGAAGTATCACATGCATTTGACCTCCTGCTACGGTCAACAGCTACTTCTTCCCTTCTCTTCAAGCTATCTTTACTAAATAAATAAATAAATAATCACACAATTAACAGGATTTCTAATGGACTCCCTCACACGTTTCAGCCACCAGCAGGCTCCAGTTTCAGGTATCTCTGTGTGCCCTGTCACTCCTTGGAGCTGGCTCTCACCACACCAGGGATGCTTGGCACATCCTCTCTGACTTTCTGCTGCATTTGCTCGTTGGTCTTAGGTACATTCAGCATCTGATGAAGCCTTTGCTCCAGGATTCACACTTGATCCAATACAGTGTTTGAGCACCCAAGAACCTCTCCTCTGCTTCTCTCCAGAGGAGTACCTCCTGTTCATTTTCTTCCTGACACAGCAGAACGCTCTCCTGGACTAAGCAGCAACCATTTTGGGATCCTGCCCTTTCTGGTTGTCCCACAGCACCTTAGCCGCTGTCTCTGCATGCTGGACCAAGCACTTGCGCTGAGACTTCTCACTACTGCCTCAGGACCTTGTTGCTCATGTTGATGTCCTGCAACATTTTCCCCTCTTACTGTTCTCCTGCAGCATCTACTTATTCTGTAATGGCCTTGTTCAGCTCGGTCATATGCAAAACCTGGGCTAGATAGGCCTTCGGTCAGACCCTCTATCACTACTTTAATGCGTATTTGTCCTGAACTTTCCATGTCCCTTCATTGTCCTCCAAAACCTGCATGCCTGCAAGCAGTTAAAAGAAGAAAAGAAAGTGTATAGAAACGCTGGCCTTTGTTTTCTTTGCTGTCTCCCAGCACATCTGCAAACAGCCGTCCTTCTCTTTGGCACTCCTATAACCCGCTCGGGAAGCGGTGCTTCTGTGGGGGATCCAGTTGGCTGCCCTTCCCCAGGAGGAAGGGATCTGTGCCAAGGAGAACGGCCAGGCCAGGCTGAAACCTCCCTCTTAAACCTCTTTTATCATTGCTGAGGAGCCCAACAGAGGCCACAGCCGTGTGACCGGCAGCCCTGAGCGCACGGGCCTTGCAGGAGGTGCAGCCCAAAACCTAGCAGGGAAACACCGCTCTGCCAAAGAGCGTTAGTGGGACATCTCTCTCCCAGGGAATAAACCACCAGTCAGCAGGGGCCGAGAGATTCATGCCCTGCTCCTGTATTTTTAAAATCAACCATCTTTGTCTCTCCTGAGGCACAAAATAAAATCTTATTCACAATAACACTGATACAACAGTTTCTAAAACCTTCCCTATAAGGCCCTGAAGGGAGAATAAAGCTGAGTGTTAACCTAACTATGTTTCATAAACCAGAAATCTCAGTATTGTGAGCTAGGGAGCCTCCGATGTGACTACCCTCGTCTTTGCAGCAGCTCAGTTAGGAAAGGTATTTTTCCTTCACTACTAGTGAATAGACAAGTGAGTAGTTAATGGTGTTTTACAAGTGTAAACCATTTAACATTATTCCCCTGATTTTTGGTACAGCTGCAGCAAGAATCAAGAACAAACCAGCTGATTTCTGTCAGCTCTGTCTGGAACAAAATGTGGAGGCTGCATTGTTGTCTGCAGACTTGCTGTTCCTACTTGGAGAATCTTTTCACCAGCCTGACTGAATTACAACACAGCACTACCAAGGAATTCACAGTTCCAAGGAAGTTTAAACTAAAGAAAAATAATGCAGAAAAAAAAAATTAAGTGGCTTTTTAAAGACTACCCAGAGGCTGATTTCACACCACAGGTATTGCTGTGACTGTATCTTCTGCAGACATGTCTAACCTAGCATTAGAAGTTGCCAGTAGCCTAGGGTCAGCATTGTAGATGTGCAGGGCCCCACACTGATGCTGTTCTGTAAAATCAGTGGCAGCACTGAGGATGAAACTCTAAGGCTATGTCTGTGCTAGTAAATAAAATAGGCTAGGCACTTTTCTGTAGCCTGAAGCAATGCAACATGGCCTGGCACATGTACACAAAGCTAAACTGTTCCCCTTTGCCTCCAGACATGATCGTCTTGTCTGAACCACCCATTAGGAAAGGTCTGTAGCATCCAGCCCTTTTTGCTTCCTGCAATATCGCTAGCTGGCATGGACCAAATCTGTGCCATGAAGCATTGTAACAATTAAACAAGGTGCATGATTGTAGACCAGTGCCCTGGTCCTGTTCCACTTTCTAGTATAGGCATAGCCTATGGGTGGTGGCCTTCTAAAGCCTTATAAGAGGCTTTCTGGGGTCACTCCAGTTTATCAGTTTTAGTTGTTTACCCCAAGCCTTGCTTGAGAAAAATAGCAGTGCTCTGCAGCTCACTCATAAATAGGTAAAGGGCTTCTTTCGCTTGGAAACAGTGAGTCATGAACATTTCTAATAGTGTCACATGTAAACCATGTCAAACAACCAAAGAAGAACTTATTTTAGAAAGCAAAACTAATAACCATGACTGCCTAGTTTGTGAGCAGACTTGAAAATGAGAAGAAACTGGAAGACATAAATGGGATAATTTTGGGGAACAGCCCCCAAAAGGAGGAGGGTAAGGAGGCTGTGATGACACAGACACTGGGGTTACTGGAAGGAATCTCAAGGTGAAGAAGTTGTTCTTGGGGGCTTGGGGACAGCCAGAATGGTGCCGAGATGGTGAGGGGAGCTATGGAAATGGCAGGGGGCCGTTGGCAATGGCAGGGAGAGCAGAAGACACCAGGCATGTTTGTTACAACAAAGTCTTCTCATAATGATGAACTTCAGCACAGACATCCCCCCATTCACCCATTCCTTCTGGGGATATGGCAGGTGTCTCCTCAGCTGGTTTTGCTAAACCCAGCTGCATTTAACATAGAGCAGATTCCCTCTCTGCGATATTGGGTGATGCTGCTTGTTGGAAAAATGCACTAAAATTGTTGTGCATGTGTTTTTAATCACCATTTGCAATAGCATAGTCCAATAAACTGTAAAAAGTTATATATAAACCAAATAAAAAACCTGAAATATTTCTGAAATTTCAACTTTCTGTGTTTCTCCAGACTAGAAATAAGTATGGGTAGTGTACAGTTCTCTCATTCTCCTGGTTTTGTTGCTAACATATGCATTGCAGACTGGATCCAAAACTCACTGAATTTAAAAGGAGCTTCAACACAAAGAAAATGGTCTCAGTGTACTAACTATTGACATGCACATTTTGAAAACCTCAGCATCATAAGCTTATGAAGCTTTGGGCTTCTTTGACTTAGTGCTTAAAAACAGTGAGAACAATAATAGAAAAAGTATGTGCCTAATTGCATTTATTAAGGGTCAGCTCAGTTTAGAATCTACCTTTTGATTTCCGCTGGAAAAAGCTGTACAATTCAATTAGGATTTGATGATATCAGCACTGATGCCACAGGCGCAACCCCTGTCCCCTCAGGAAGGGCAATCACTTCTCCACTGAAAGGCCTGATGCACATTAGCGCAGTGGTTTGTGGGTTGCTGAAAGCTTTCAAATTATGTGTTTCCACAGTAAGAGGGTATGCATGGGAAAAAAAAAAAAAAGGAAATTAAAAAAAAAATTTGACTTGTGGGAACTGAGCAAGCTGGTTGCCCACCCTCCTGTCCTCCTTCAGGGGATCAAACACCCAGAGGATTGTCTGTAGCAAAGAGAACTGAAGACAGGGGATCTGTTTAAAAACGCAGAGGCACTTTCCTTTGCAGAACATTTCCCTGAGCTCCGGCCGCTGCCTCGTTTACCCAGGCCAGGCTGAGGCGGGGGGCAGTGGCAGCAGCTCCCCGGGGACAGTGGAATTCGGCGGGGACGGGGGGTGCTGGGGCCGGCAAGCGGGCCGGGGCCGAGCGGCGCGGTGCGATGGCGTGTGGAGGCACAGGGCTCCCATGCCTGCGTGCGTGAAGCCCGCGTTTGTCACAGGCTGAGGTCAGGCCGTGGCAATGCAAAAGGAGGCGGATCAAAAGCGGGGTTTCATCTGTTTCTTTCTCTTGGATCTCATGCTTGGAGGGCAAGCCTGTTGGAGTGTGTATTTCAGATAGAGCGTGGTGGAGAATAGCAGTACTGGAGGCTACACAGCTGGAAATCAAGTAAGAATCAGGCACAAAGCTCTAAAATGCTGAAAAAGAGGAACAAAAGAAGGAAAACACAGATGCTTAATGCAGTGAACACATTTACCTTTTCAACACTGATCTTTTGGATTGTAGAAGCAGGAGTGAGGGAAAAGTTACAGATAAAAATGATCTGAAGAACACATTGATTTTTAAGAAAGACAATATTCCTTTGGGCAGTTGTGACGTAAGACAGAGTGAACTTGAGGAACCGATCCCTGAAATTATCCTTGCTGAAAAGTACTTGAAGAGGAAATTCAGCTGTGGTTTGAAAGTGCAAGGCCTTCCAGGAATTAATCTGATCTCCCAGCTCTGCTTGGCACCATGTCAGAGGGAGAGGAGCTGGGAGGTGAGCAAGCCCTGAGCTCAAGGTATCAGATGGTGGTTTTGCTTTTCCATCCCCTGTGAGATGGGCTGACTTAGGAAAGCACCATATTTATGAGCAATACTTTGCAGCACAACTTTAACACATTTAAAATGCACAAATAAATCTGAACCCATCTAGTAACTATTCTTTGCAGTGTGACAAATAATGTTTCAATATTTGTATGCCCAGGCATCAGTAAACTTATTGAAAAATAAGCCTAAAGCGCTATTTTTGCACCTAAATTAGTGGCTTGCTTTTCAGATATCCAAGCTGCCCAGCCATCATCATTGACTCCAGAGGAAGACCTTGGAAGCAGATCAAAAAGAGGAGAGGAAGAGGGGAACAAAACAGATTGTGGAGCCAGATCCTGCTTTCTGATTATTTGGGCCCAACACCGTCACAATACACCTGGGAGTTGGTGACGGGAAGCTCTGAATTGCAGAAATGGCCTCCAGGTCTTTTGTCTGTGGAGCAGAGTACACAAAAATCAAGCAGCCAGCAGCAAAAATAACATTTACTGCCTTCTTGTCTGCAAAATGAACGATGACACACTCTTGTGCATCTGGGGGCCGCCGCAGCATGAGCAGAGGTGGGAAGGAGTACACCATGACATTAATTCTTTAGCAGAACAAGGAGTTACCTCAAGGGCAATCCTACACTCTTTCACAAGGATGTTCATGCCACACACGACTATCTAGACCCCTTGTGCACACAGAGCAGCTGCTAAAGGACTGCACAGTTATTCCTCTGAAGCTTGCTCCTCTTATGTCTCTTTGTCCTCCAAGCTAGAGAAAAAGAAAAAGCCCCAGCAGAGTAGATATTTTAGTGGCATGACATGACCAGGAGCTAAATGCCATCTGCTTTCTGTCTTCATTGTAAAAATAAAAGTTGAGGGCAGCAGACATGACTTGTTACAATTTCCTGAGGCTCAAAAGCCTCAGGAAATTTAAAAAAAAAAAGCCAAAAGGGAGATCTGAGCATGGATTTGCTTTCCACACTTCACTTGCTCAGCATTTCTGCCACTGAGGCAGTGAAGGCTGGGATCTGCTTCTCCACAGAGGCAAAGGTTTAAGTACTGTGAACAAGAGACAGGCAGTGATTATGTTTTTCGTGTTAACTCAAATAAAGCTGTCATAGATGAAGCCCAGCCAGCAACTGAGCACCACACAGCCTCTCACTCACCCTCCCCTGGTGGGATGAGGGAGAGAATCAGAAGAGTAAAAGTGAGAAAACTCGTGGGTTGAGATAAAGACAGTTTAATAGGTAAAGCAAAAACCACAAATGCAGGCAGAGCAAAACAAGGGATTCGGTCACTACTGCCCATGGGCAGGCAGGTGTTCAGCCATCTCCAGGAAAGCCAGCCTCTATCACATCTAACAGCTACTTGGGAAGACAAACACCATCACTCTGAATGTCCCCCCCCCTTCCTTTTTCTTCCCCCAGCTTTATATACTGAGCATGACATCATATAGTATGGAATATCCCTTTGGCCAGTTGGGGTCAGCTGTCCTGGCTGGGCCCCCTCCCAGCTTTTTGTGCATCTGGCACAGTGTGAGAAGCTGAAAAGTCCTTGACTGCTTAGCAACAACTAAGTCTTCTCTGTGTTATTGGCATTATTCTCATTCAAAATCCAAAACACAGCACTGTACCAGCTACTAGGAAGAAAATTAACTCTATCCCAGCTGAAAGCAGGACGAGAGTGTAGTTACTATATGTCACTTGTGAGGGCAATAGCATATGCACGTTACCCTTCACACTGCAAATTAGATGAATGCCAGTTAGATTAGTAGTTAAATACTATCAGAAGCAACAAAGTGGCATCAAGATCTGCAGCCATTCTTTAATGAATTTAATGAGGGAAGAGCAGGTGCTGATGGTAGAGGTGATGGCTGAGATCTCATATAGTCTGCCATCTATCTGCTTCATCTGGGACTGACTTGATCAGAAGATGAAACACATTGTCATTTATAGATATATGTTTTATATAATGGGAAAAGCTTTGCTCATTTGCTGAGACAAAACTGTTTGCATGTGGAAATTTAGGAAAGCGCACGTAAATACTTCCTCAGCTATGACTTTTTTTCTAGAAAAGCTGAACAGAAGTATAAGAAATAAATGCTATGAAAAAATGTGCTGCATAAAAATTTAAGTTGAAATTAACATAAACATGCAAAAATTGCTTTAAAATGTTAGGACAGCCTCAAAAATATCCCCATGCATAGACAAATTCTGATATCATCTTAGTTGAGAATTGTGAGAAAGATAGGAATTCCTAACAGAAGGGAATGAAAATCAAAGCAATTATACGTTAACAAATGGGATTCTACCAGACATCATCTATTTCAAAGAAAAGTACCATCTGTCACCCTCACAAAAAATTCAGATTTTGGAGCTCCCTCTGCTGGACGCAGGGACTTTCGCGTTCCTTTCTCTCTGCTCATCCACCACAGAAACTTAAAGAAACTCGCCACCTTTTCAGCAATAAACTGCACATTTCACATGAACATGTGCTATCAAGGAAGAAGAGACTTTTTTTTCCTCTACATAAGGGGAGCAAGTGCATGTAAACCAGTACTGCTTGCGCTACATCTGGAAAAAGCATCACAAGTGGAGTTTATAAAGATTGACTGCACTACCAGTGGGATTACAAAGCTTGCTCCTCCCCCCGCCCCTTGTTTTCTTTTTTCTCTCTACCAAATCAATGGAGAATCAATAAATCACTGCTTAAAAAATAAAAGAGAGCATTCTCAATAACATTGCTGCAGGAACAGGCCTTAGAGGAAATGCCGAATACTGTATTACTCATGGCACACACGCAGCAGAGCTGACAGAGTTATGATAAATTCACACCCAAAAGTGTATCTGTAAGTGTAAGTGGGCAGTGCCCCAAATGTCTGGTTTAGTTCTTGGTGCCCTGGCAGACCAGTGCTTTGGGGCCAGGGCCTGGAGCATGTCAGAAGTGTGTCAGCTCCGGCAGGGTGCCAGTTTAAACAGCCAGCTTAGGGTGGGACAAACCTGTTGGGGAAGGAGATTTCTTCCTTTACCGAGTATAAAAGGCATTTAAACGTCTTCCTCAAAGGGGCCTTTCATCAGTTTGTATCACCTCTGTTCCTTTATTCCTCCAGCCTTTTGTCTGTGGACAGGCAAGACCGCTGGCGCCAGCTACTCTGCTCATCGCACCATCATTTAGTTCAGCAACTGCCTAACCAGGCTGGTGTGGAACACTCTTGGCACAGCTTATTGGCAAGCCTGGATACCTATGTGTTTAAAAAAAAAAATGTGTGAATTCATGGTCCCAGATCCAGCATTCACAAGTTGCAGATGGAGTCATTTATGTACATATATATGTATGCATTCTATGCATGTATAATGGGTATAACAAACTCATGGTAGAAGAGGTAAGAAGTGGAAGAGCATCCTTGGGGATATGCATGTGTGTGCCTGCGTGGGGGGGTGTGTGCTCTCAGGAGGCTGAAATATGGTGGTGAAAAGAGCTATATAAAAATAAGATATTGAGGTTGCGAGGTCAGCACTGAATAAAGTGAAAAATGAGAAAGGATGGGGCCACTGAGAAGGAATAAAACGTGGGAGAGCAAAGGAGGCAAAAAGGCTCAACCTCACAGGCTGCAGAGAAGGAGGACACTATTGTAGGGACAAAGGAAGAGTGCCACCACATCTCACAGTCCTCCTGAGAAATCCCCCCTCACGCACAGCATCAACCTACACAGAGAGGAACATGAGACGTCACTTTTTTTCCTCTTCTAGACAGCTAAAAGAAGTGTCTTATGCTTTCTAGCTTCTTGATACTTTTCATCTTTTATTCCCATAAACACAAGCCCTCCTTGTTTAATGTTAGGTTTAAATACTTTGCTGAAAATCTTAAACTCTGTATGATAAATTTTGGTCATTAACATTACTCACTACTATACTGTAAATATTGTCCAAGATGTAATGATACCAGCAGGGCTAACCCAATGCAGGCAGTGGCACCACTGCTACAAATTTAGAGTGAGTGGCTTAAATCAATACGGCACTAAACAGACCACATTCCACTTTGATAATTACATTACACTGTTGAATTTAGAATGTTATTTTAGTGACATTGGTTCTCTGAATATGAGATCATGTCTGATAACTTCATTTAACTTTATTTAGTTTACTCTGTTCAAGGAGAGTAGTAATAGGGATGTAGTCTCCAGGACAGCTGTTAAGAGACTGATATTTATTTCCTGGGTACAGTTACTTGGCAGAGGATAGATCTACAGAAGGGTAATACCACTGTTTAAGGTTAGGCGTCAATGCACATTAATTCTAGGAGTTTTGTCCTTTTAACCTTCTTCCATCTTTAAGTATTGAGCACAAATGAAATATGCAACTATTAAAAATACCACGTTGCAAATTAGTCACAGGAGAAGATATATCTAATAGGGAAAACTGGATAGACAAACTGAGTCAAAAGAAAAGAGATTATTCTTCCCTTTATTCAGTACTTACTGTCCCAGGAACTCGATGGCATGCAGACCAACAACTGCCTCATGTCTTCAGGGTACTATTTCCACGGCTGCTGAGCTGGGTGGGTTCTCAGGATCCCCTTGGGCACAGCTGGCGGCTGCAGCTGCCTGGCCGGGCACAGCTGGCGGCTGCAGCTGCCTGGCCGGGCAGCAGCTTGGGCACCACAGCACAGCCGGGAGCGAACACTGAGGAACAGAGGGCTGCTGTTCTCAAACAGGTGGGTTTTTTCTAACCTTCTGTCCCCAAGTTATGTTCCTAACATACACACTTGGTTCAGAGAGTTTTGCTTGGCGAGTACTTTTTTTTGCCGTCGCTACCACTTCATTTATTGTGTGACCAGTAGGGTTGTTTTTTTTTCTTTCCGTGATCAATCACACCTGTGGATGGGAGAGCATAGGAAACTGATCTGGAGCTTTAATTGGTGGCCTGGTCTTTAAGCCCACCCAGGAGCCTGTGTGGGAGTCTGTATTTTCCTACTTTGCTGCTTTTTTTTTTTTTGAGGGGCTTTCTTCAGAGAGGCCATGCTATGGGAAGGATTCCTTATTTTCAAGCTCTGTTGCTGGTGTTAGCTGTGCAAACTCCTCACAGCTCAACTGAGGCCCACACCGTTAATTTCTGCAATGCCATAAGAGCCAAATAGAGATTGCGCAGTTCAATGGTCGATGCTGCTGTTATCATGTCTTGGGATGTGTTCCTGGTAGTCATATTAAACAACAACGGTTAAAGTTGTTTTCTTTCTCACCATCAGTTCCCTTTCTGTTTTGTAGACACCTAGGAGAAAAGGGTACCTACTTGTACACTAGGTATTGGGTAACAGAAATTAGGATTATACAGAAAGAGTGTGACAATATGTGTGGCAATAGGCGACAACAGCTGTTTTAGGGAGTTGATATTGGATGCCGATATTTCAGCAGCTTCTGTTTGATTACAAGTCTTGAGCGACTACACAGTCTGGAACATTGGAAGAAAATAAAACAGAGGGTCCACCCTTGGCAGGTTATTAGCTCACATGGAACAGAGATGGCATCTGCTGCCCTCTTCATTTTCACGGTGTTTACTTTCACACCAGTACTTTAGGAAACATCCAGTTCCAAGAAGCTGAACAAATATAGAGAAAAACATCTATTTTTACTCAAATCGTGCTTTTACATCAAGTCCCCAGTGCTTATTGAGTGAGTGTAAACTGCACAATGCCACCTAAAAATAAGCCCCTATACAATTTTTAGTACCAGAACATAAATCCATTTATTTAGTGCAGGGAAACCATATCAACTGCTGTTCTTACTGATTCTGCCAAGCTTTTAAACTAAACTTAGCTGGTTTTGAGGTACTTTTCCTTTCCAGTCTATTTCTCTCAAGTTCTCTGTTCTCTCCCCAGAAGATCACCAGCTTCGTCACCAGAATGTTCTGCAACCTGAGCTAACAGTGAAAGCATAAACTTTTAACATCCCAAGATATTATGGGCTGCAGTGAAGGAAACAAGTTGCCCTTGACCTTGCAATATCATGAACCAGAAGGTTTCTAGTGGAGTCGCTTTCCCGTCAATGGGCTCATCAGACTTCAGCCATATCAGGGAGGAAAAGTCACTGTTAAATGTCTAAGTTATCTCTCCCAAAAGAAAAAAAAATAATGGTGGACATATCAGTGAGTGTATAATAATAAGCATAATCTTAAGGATAAATATTATAGATCAAGGTCTCACTTTATGAGGGACTGCTCTAATCCTTGTGTTGCAAGAGGACTGCATGATTTCTTCTTTTGGAAGAAAGGTGAGCTGGTGCCCTGTGCACATACTGATAACCTAAAAACACTTCAGGTTGTGAAAGCCAGTCACAAAGAGACTGTATCTAGGCTCTCCTGATTTCACAGCTGAGCTCCTGCCAGAAGCTTGCAGTGCTGCCTTCTGGGGTGTGCACCCAGATGTTTCCCATGGAGTAAGCATTGAGCCTCAGAAAAAGGGATGGTGCATGTTAAATTCTAAACAGGACAAAATTGAGATAGCTTTGGGGCATGCATCTAGATCCAGGACCTAGAAAGTGCTCCCACGTCCCATAATTTGGACACAGTGTAGGGTACTGAACTAACGCCTGCAAGTTCGTGTTGCATGGATTTCAAAAATATTCCTTCACATGACTTTTTTGACGATTTACCTAGGCAGTTGCTCCAAATTGCAGCTAGAACAAGCCATCTAAATGCTTCAAGAATATCCATTCTGAAAGCCATCCCTTTCTTCGGCTTTTGCTTGGCCTTATAATTTAGATAATACACTAAATACTGTAATTCTGACTGCCACTTCATTTTCTGCCTGTATTTCAGTCTACTGGCTTAGATTAATTTAAAGCCCAGTGTCTCTGCCCCTGCTCTGTCCTAGCAAACAGATGTTCCTGATCCAGAAACCGACAGTTAAATTTAGTAAACATTTAATGCTCATCTCCTGTACAATCTAAACTGACACACTGACCTAATTAGCTTGTTGGCATCACAAACACTCTCTTCTTAGGGAGGGTGCCTGTTCTGCGGCAGTAACAGGAACCAGATATTTCTTGTATTGTTTGCCTGTTTTAAGCATCTCAAACAGAACACTTAAGAGGCTCTGACAGTGGTATTTTGGATGAAGAAGTAAAAGTAAATTGGACTCTGAGTCTATCAGTAATATCAGTTTAGGAACCCTGCGTTCATGAAGCAAATGTTTTTACTTAGTTCAGATTAAACGATACAAGTTTAGCATGCTGGGAGTAAAAACAAAGATTTTATCTTCTTCTTCATTTTTTTTTTTTTTTTTTACAGCAGCTGTATGATGTTTAGATTAAAACCCTGGAACTTCTTAATAAACCAGATAAGGCGTTTTCTGGAATTCATCTTTTAAAATTCGTTAGAGATCTGAAGTTAATATCACTTACCGACTTCTTCTATGAACAAAGCCTTTTGGAAACATAATTTTAACTTAGATAAATGGGGAATGCGTTTTAAAAAAAGGACTTTATTTTATGCACATTCTCAAAAGTAACCGTGCTACCTTGAGTCCTGAACACTGAGCAGAAACAGAGTTCCTTGACTCAGAATGGGAATTATTCAGTGAATGGACAACGAACTGTTTAAAATCTGCAGCTTGTATGTCTTTACTTTGTATGAGGCACACTGCTGGCAAGTACACAGCACAATGAAATAATAGACCTGTAGTAATACCTGCACTGGCTTACCTCTGTATCTGTTGACACCTGTGACGTGTACTTTCCGCCCTTGTCATAGTGCCAGAGGAAGGGAATCTCGGGAGTGACCCCTGTGGTGCACTGTTCCGCCCCAAGACAGCCTAATGTTTGTTTAAGTTGTCTTTAAAACCTCCACTGACGAAGCTTCCACAGTCTGTCCGTGGCCACCAATTGCTCAAAACCTGCACCAAGCTTTGCTGAGGTATCTGCTGGCGGGCAGGTCTGCAGTGCCCTGGGGCTTGCTCCTGGATGTGACAGCAAGCTGGCTGGAACCCACGGCAAAGCGTCAGACTCACACGGGCTCACCAGGCCTTGCTCCTGCTTCGAGACACACCTGAGCAGGTGCCCCTTGGAGCAGTGTAACCAACAGCACAGGTGGTCCCCAGCACAGCCTGAGACCCGGGCTCAGCCAACAAAGTGGAGGTGCCTGCTGGGAGGATCTGCAAACAAAGCTGTGGCAACCTCCTGATTAAAAAACTGTCGACTGCCCTCAGCACAGGAAAGACATGGACCTGTTGGAGAGGTCTGGAGGAGGCCACAAAAATGATCAGAGGGCTGGAGCACCTCTCCAACAAGGAAAGGCTGAGAGAGTTGAGGGTTGTTCAGCCTGCAGAAGAGAAGGCTCCAGAGGGACCTTGTGGCCTTTCAGGGGCCTATGAGAAAGATGGGGACAGACTTTTTAGCAGGGCCTGTTGTGATAGGACAAGGGGTAATGATTTTAAACTGAAGGAGGAGAGATTCAGGCTAGACATGAGGAAGAATTTTTTTACAATGAGGGTGGTGAAAGACTGGCACAGGTTGCCCAAAGAGGTGGTAGATGCCCCATCCCTGGAAACATTCCAGGCCAGGCTGGATGGGGCTCTGAGCAACCTGATCTAGTTGAAGATGTCCCTGCTCATTGCAGGGGGTTGGACTAGATGAGCTTTGAAGGTCCTTTCCAACCCAAACTATTCTATGATTCTATAATTCTATGACTTATGTTAGAAGCAATGAAGGTTTGTATACAGATAGACGCTGGAGTTTCAATTTAAGCCTACTACTGGTGCATGACAAAAAGCTTTGATAACTCTGTCCCCAAATCCTGTAGGTCCAAGACCATTTTTGCTGATGAGTTGACTGTCATCACTACCAGGTGTGTTAGAAAAGGGAGGGAACAAAGTGGCTGAATTCTGTGAAGTATTAATCACCTACCAAACAAGAATTTGAATGGAAGAGAAGCATTAGGGTTAAATAACAGTCTCCTTAGCCAAAACATTCATGGGCAACTGGAAAAAGCTGGGGAATGCTAAATACTTCATCAGAAACCAGGAGTAAAGAAATGCAAATGTGGCCAGTTACAGAAAGCATGTTACTATTAATTTGGAAGAAGGGGGTTAGTAAATGCATGTGATACAGGGAAGCTGGCAATAGCACTCTGAAGATGAGAGAAAAAGAAAGGAGAGAAAACTCCGGTGGGTCTTTTTAGCAGGTATTGGTAATTATGGTATTATAGTACTGGTCAAAGCTGTTTGTTTACAATTCAGGAAGATTTGTCTGTTGCTATCAGTAAAAGAGAATAAGAATAAAACATTTTTTCCTGATTCACAGAGAAAGAAAAAGTCTCTCCTGATAATACTCAAGAAGAAAGAGTTTTCAAGAGCGTTCAGCTCAAACCTGGTTTGCTACCAATTAAGCTAACGTTAATCAGCTTATGCACTAGCATAAACATGTTATTGAGGAAAGGATGAGAGGTACCAAAACTGTCCCTGCCTTGGACACTACGGACAAGGAACTTTCCATTGTGCTGCTCTCAGTGATAATACTGAGGGGCTATTTAATTTCTCTCCAGTTCCTTTTGCTGAAAGGAATAATTAAAAGCAGAAGCAGTCCATGACTACATCGAGAGAGCACCTGAACAGCTCATTCCATAAGCGTGCTGGTGTTCAGTCTGAGATTTCGACAGTGAAATGACTTCCAGTAACATTTCTCCTTGGCCAGGACAGTTTCTTACCCTGAGCTGAGGAAGGTGGAATGCCAGAAGGGTCCAGGTCTTTGTGAGCCCATGCTGAAGGGGCGGACTGCTGAGGGGTATCGGGTTTGCTTGCCCAATCGTGAAGAAAGCACTCCACAGCTGACTCTGTGCCCCATGCCCCTTCAGTGTCCTGGCACCCGTCATATTGGAACTAATTCTGAAAGTAAGAAAACATGTTGTGACCAGGCCAGGGCACTCTGTTGAGATATCATATGTCTTAGTCTGGAAAAGAGCATTTAATAGCACAGTCTGGCTTTTCATCACGGCTTACTGTTAAGTGCAATGGATTCAGGTAATAAATGCAAGAGTGCAGATACGTAATGTATTAAGAAATAATTTAACATATCATTTGATAATTGGAAGATCTTACAATTGTACTAGAAGTATTTATTCTAACCAACAATGCTACTACAAAGACTTTTCAAATTATATTTTAAGCATGCCAGGAGAGTACTCCTACCCAAAGAAATGTGGGATCATTTTGCTGTTGAGATTCCTGGGACCGGGGAAGGAGCAGTGCAGGCAGCCCCCGTGGGCGGTGACCAGTCGGCTCCCAAGTACTTTTCTCGCAGGAAAAAAAATAATTCAGATTTTGGAGCTCCCTCTGCTGGTTCTACATCAACTTCCACTCACAACTGCTCTCCTTTCTCCCCAGCTCCCGATTAACACATAAACAATTAATTTCATGTATCGTTGTATTAAAAAAATAAAATTTTCTTTAGAAAATACTACATTGCTTATCAGAGTATGGGTCTGTGATAGTTGATATTACACTGGAGAAAAATGTGATATTCCTCTAACAAGGAGAGAAAAGGTTTCTTCTAAGTCTAGTTTCAGGACTTGCAAATATGCAGTGCACGCCTGCAAGTGTTCAATGAAAGCATATGCCTCTGTCACTCCATTCTTCCATAAATTCTTAATACGTGTGCACTCATGTTATGTGCCTACTTTAATTTCTGTTATAGTCTGCCTTACTAAGTATAAAAAAAGTAAACCAGGAAGAAGACACTATGAAAATGCTGTGCAAAAACAGTGCAAGCACACACCACCAAGAAACTACGTATAGGGCTTTATACTCATCCCTTATACAGCTTATTTAAGTGTTACATGGTCTAGAACTTCCCTCATTTTTATTCAGAGTATTTTCTTATTGGCATGTAGGTAAACGGCACTACAGAGTTTGTTTGCTGTTCTAAGCTGTAACCAGGCTCGATGTGCCACACAATGCAATCACACTTGTATTTCAGGCGTACCTGTTAAAAGACAGCCAAACAAGTGAAAAAGAACAGTCAGACATCAGAACCAGTGTATGTTCAAGGTATTGCTCAAGTTTCATTGCTTTCATCACTTTCAAATAGAGCTCAGGGTGGGCTTTTTGTATCAATTGGGTCACTTTGCTTATAAATTTAGGGCTGTTAATCCAAATTCTCAGAGATGAAAACGCCCCTCTCCATTTTGATAGGCAGCGACTCATCTCCTATTGCCTTGCAATAGCTATGGTGTTACAGTAAGTTTGCAGAACAGCCTCCGAAGTGCATGGGATCAAACTGGAGACCCAAGCTTTCCTGGGCCATGCTTTTGCTCTGCATGCAGCAATCTCCCCTGCAAAAATTACAGTTTTCAACTCCAACTTCTTTTGCAATTAATACCAAATGGCTTTAAAAAGCAAAATTTCATTATGCTCAAGTATTTTCTGCATGGATTAAAGGGGTCTAAAAATAGATTATAGAACTTTTCTTCCCATTTTCTTGTAGCTAGTCCACTGAATTTGCAGGTAAGTTGCAATAAATTCCAACTAATCTGAAGTCTGCACATCAAATTGTAGCCTATGAAAATTTTAATAGTGGAGGTGTACAGCCCTCAATGAGGCTGATAAAACACTAATTGAAGAGCCACAATGTAATTACAGGAACAGCTGATTAAATCAAGATAGCACTTAACAGAAAAAGATCATTTCAAATGTAATGATTACATTAGATTATATCATCATTGCAGTGACACTGCTGAGAGGTGATTAGAGATGGAACTTTAACTTTCAACTTTTGAATGATTTAATTTACATTTTTTATTCACTAATATAGAAAAAAAAGTTATATTTTCACTGTGTTCACTGAGAGAACAGTATATTTGTAGTTCTAGTTTCCTTGAAGAAAAGGTTTCTTTCAAAAGATTGAATGGCTATTTAGTTCTGAGTATTGATAACTGGATAATGGACTCATAAATATATTCCACTGAGCTGAGTCTCGTGAAGGTCATTAGGAAATAATCCTACTGAAGTCATTGGAAACATTCCTTCTGGTTCTAGCAGAAACTGCAATAACCCTCTAGTGACTTTAAAGTTTTGGATCTTCCTAACAGTTTATGGTATATTTTAAATTATTTTGGCGTCATTATTTAAACAAGGAAAAGATCTTCCAGTGATGCTGTTAATCACTAGCTATATAGTAGAGCAGAGCTGTCAGTCATAAATATTCAGAAACTGTAAACCAGACACCGTAAAAAGTGGTTTTTAGCAAAAAAAGTTCACTTGCCACAGTTTAGGAGGAGTTTCTTCTACCTCTGAAGGTGACTTTCGGCCATTTCCCCCAGTTTTCAGCCTTTGTGTCAAATATTTCTGAGGTTTCCCGTGGCTGTAATTAGCTCCAGGTGTTGCTAAGATGAAAGCTGAGGCCGCTTGCATACGTAGAGTCTCTGTGACTCTGCGAGGAGCGCACCCGCTGCAGTGAGACTGCCCTGCCGTGGTCCTCGGCACGGATCTGCGCGCCCCTGCCCACCTGGCAGCGCAGGGTCCATCTGGATCCGCGGGCTGGAGCGCATCACTTGACCCTTATGCTGATGTGTGAGTGGCTACGTCAGCTGCCACCCCATATTGCTTGGGGATGCTTTGGGATGCTTCGCTTTCCACCGCAGGGTGCTCACCCTGTGGAGTTTTGGAGCTGTCAGTGGGCAGCGCTCTCTCCTAGCAGATGGCCTTCTCTTTCTGAGGTCAATCTGTGACCTGAAAGAACCTCTTAAAAAAATCATTGCTCTAGTGTGTAGACACCTTTGCATTCAAAGACAGGCATCTTTACACCTCCACATCTCCATGAAAGAGGGAATGGAGTAAAGCCGCTGTCCTACTAGTAGTGTAGAGGAGGAGCCAAGCTGCATGAGTCCTTCAACACAATCATTGCTTCCAGACCACTGAGATGGGCTAGAAGCAGAACTGCAGGCGCAGCTGCTCCAATTGCTGACTGGTCTCTCTCCCACTGAAGGTACAGAGGTCTTGCTTCTCTTCTGTGTGACGTTTTGTTCTGACAGATGACCAACAATTTGTGGCAAGTAGCTGCCTTGAATGGAGAAGGAAAACACTTCAAGACAGAGGCAACTAAGATTTCTGGAAGTGTGTGGTGCGCTCAGCCAGTGTCCGGCAGTGAAGATGAACAATGTGAGGATGCTGGTGAACATGGATGATGATGACATCTGTGAACATGCAGCTCCCACTGTTCTTCATCCCTGCTTTCAGTTGCCAGGGAGTACAGAGCTATAATGTTGACAGTAGCAACAGGGCGATTTGGGAGGTGATATCTGCTGGTCAGAAGATGCCAAACAACTTGAGAGTTGTAGGTTTTGCATGTGTGAGCTCTTCTGTTGTGGACTTTGATGACACATGCACTTCTTTCCCTGCCTTTTTACATAATCTTACGGTAAGTATCTCGTGACCATTGAGTTCAAGTTAGGAAATGTTACTGATTGAAAAGTCATTGCTCCAAAGGATACATCTTCCTAAGTTGCATTGCAGTAATATATTTTGTTTGTACAATAATATTTGCATTATTACATGATATACATGATATGCATTTGTTATGCATATGTTATTGTGTATATACAGTTATACAATTGCACAAATAATTATGATGTGTGCAGTTGTAATTACACATATTTGTTCAGAATAATCAAACTTGGTAAGAAACATATTTTTATAGTCTTTTCTAAAATAGCTGTGTTCTTTACTCATTAAAGGACAATGTTATTCCTTGGAACTGTTAACATTCTTCTGTCTAACAGGAAGGAAAGTATTGATAAGTGAAGGCACACCAGATACCTAAGGGAGATGACATAATTAGCATTCATTATTAATGAAGCTATTGCCTCATTCACATGAAATACAGAGCACTTAATGCTCTGTTTACCTCATCTTCCCATCAATAAATACATTCCCTCTAGAATGTGATGTTCTATGTCCTCATTTGGGAGATCTGTTCACATTGAATCCACTAATTAGAAGTTTCAGTTCAGTTTATATTGACTTTGCCTTGCCTTTGATTTTAGTTCACTTGGTTTTGTAGTCTTGACGCACATCCCATTATGATATTTCATACATTAATCTATGTATCTGACAAGAACCATGACATTTCAGCTATTGTCCTGAGAATACCATGAGCAACAAGCAAACTCAACCATGTAAGGTTTTTTTCTGCTTACTATTTATTTAGAACGAAAAGCAGCACATACGCTGGAGTAAGACTGGCTGGCAGTCGGCACAAGAATGTGTTAGCAGCATAGCTGATACACATGGCCCGTATTCCCTTTTTCAGTTTGTCTTCTGCCACATTTTTTGTGTCACGCCTAAAATTTTCATAATGCTGGGAAGAACCAAAGGCTGGTTTTGTCAGACGTTTGCATGCCAAGTGATTCCTATTATAGGTTGTTTTACAAGCTTAAGAACTAGGTGTCTGCCCCAGAATTGCCATAAATAAGATGAGCAACACTTTCCAGGGGAGTTTTGAGGAGAGCTGGGCTGACATTGCAGGACCAGGCAGTGACAACAGTCCCGAGTTGCAGGGACAGAAGGCAACAAGGGACTGTGAGGAAGGGAAGGAGACGAGGAGGTGGCTACATGGGTGGCAAGTAACGATGGAACCAGGGGCACCAGTCGCAAGCCGTGTCTGATACAGCACTGCCAATGGTCTCCAGCAAGACTGGACTGTAAGAAGGTCAGGAACCACATCTTCATACTCGTAAGTGCTGTAAGATCCTGAAAGGTAACAAATATCCACATATTCTGCTGTCTCTGGGAAGAACTTCAGGTGATCCTGAAGAATTGGAACTGATTATTAAGCGTAGCTTAATAATGTAACTGTTGAAGTTAAAGAAGCCAAAAACGTTAGAGGAAAATTGGATAGAAAACCAGTTCCTTTCTGCCATGCTGCCTTTTCATTTCATGGAAGTTTCACATAAACCTCTATGGATTGCACTGTTCATCTTAAACAGTTGTAGGCAGCGATGCCCACAATGAATGGGTAACAAATACTAGATGGCTGTATGTAGCATGCTGGGACTCATCTGCAAGTGAGGTAATCAATAAATGAAGAGATGAATTAAAGTGAAATTTTAAAAAATCACTGAAAACATTTTAAAAAATAAATTAAAAAACAACCAACAAACCAGCCGAAAGGTAACCAACCAAACAAAAAACCTACAACAACAAAAAACAAACAACAAAAAACCCCACACAAAATCAAACAAACCCCACAAACAAACAAACAAAACAAGCCAAACCTTAAAACAACAACCAAAAAACCACAACGGGTAAAGACCTCAATAGAGATCTGGAAATAACCTGTGGCTTTCTAACCAGGCACAGCTTTTTAGTTTATCTTCACCTTACGAAGATGCTGTCAACAGCATCTAACTGAGAACGTCAGCCCTGGCATGGCCGATCGCCTGTTTCTGTTGAGGTGCAGTAGAGAGGAAGACTCTTGAGGAAGCCTCTGTCAGCAGGATTGTTCAGCTAGGAAAGAAGTGAGGAGGTGGCCATCAGAGAGGTCTGTAAAACCACCAGCGATGTATGTAACCACAGAGAATGATTACTCACAGCTCCCCTCTCCTAAGTACTGGCGAATGGGAAGTGATTCCGGCACTAAGTACAGCAACCTCAAGATAGTCTAGAATATCCTACCTGGGCTCCTAATTCAGAGGAGCGTGGGTCTCACTTAAGTCCAGTCTTGTATCGGCCAAGGATGTGCCTTCCGCAGCAGAACTGCCATGCAGGAGGATTAAAAGAATTATGATGAAGCATTTTTTTACACAAAAACATAATTAAACTGTTGGGTTTTTTGCTTTCCGCCTCCCTTTCACTCATCAGCATGTCTGCATGGGCCATCCAGGAGAACAGTACTATGGGACAGCTGGCAGTAAAACCGTAATATTGTCCCACACTGACATGACGTAATCTGATTTTAACCAAGGCAATGGAGTCTGGCCACTGAGTATCTACCAACAGCATTTCACTGCTGCTCACAAACGAGGACCTGATCAACATGCTGCTAGAACCAGTGACTTCTGACGTTTGGTTCAACTGGGTTTTAAGACAGCAACATATATATTCACCTTTAACGAACCAGCCTCATAAAGATAAAACATAGCTTAATAAAATACTAGAGCATTCAACAGTAATAATTAGTTTGATATGCATTTGTCTATAGTCACCCTGAGAAGACACATGAAAATGAGGCTGAGGGGAGACCTTATCACCCTCTCCAGCTACCTGGAAGGAGGTTGTAGCATGGAGGGTGTTGGTCTCTTCTCCCAAGTAGCAAGAGATAGGACAAGAGGAAACAGCCTCAAGTTGCGCCAGGGGAGGTTCAGATTAGAAGTTAGGAATTTCTCCATGGAAAAGGTTGTCAGGCATTGGAACAGGCTGCCCAGGGAAGTGGTGGAGTCACCACCCCTGGGGGTGTTTAAAAGACATATAGATGAGGTTCTTAGGGACATGGTTTAGTGCTAGAGTTAGGTTATGGTTGCACTTCATCTTAAGGGTCTCTTCCAACCTAAATGATTCTATGATTCTATGTTTTTGTATTATTTGATCACAAGCCCAGAGACGCAAGCATTAAAACAGGCAGGGGACAACAGCTGAGTGCCTGGCCAGGAAGGCAGCTGGTGGGAAGCGACTCCTCTGCCCGTTGACTGCACAAAGTACTCAGTGAGGAAATTCATCTGCAGGTTAGCCCAGCAAACTGCCACTGCCATAATGGATCAAATCTTCCCATCACTGGGCTACTGTAGCACTCAAAAAACATCAAAACATACGATTGTTTATGGGGGAAGTTGCTTTAAAAAGGGAAAGAATTTAGCAATGTTCCCTGCCAAGGCACTGACAAATGGGTTCTGTAGCAATGGCAACAGTGAGGAAGAGAGCAAATCATCAGCAGGTATCATGTTCTTACTACTGTGTGCTTCTCATTATCCTGAATGCTCTGAATTCATGCTACGGATCAGAAGCAGTAACACAACAGCACCATTTCAACTGGTCTGGCAGAGAAAGATCTCAGCGGTATTTGCTTTTCCAAATTTATTCTTCGGTTACTTACCCAACACATTTGGGTAAGGAGGACCTTTTTGCAGACAGTTTGAAAGAACAACAGTGGTTTTTTCTCTGCTAATATCGAAAAGACGGGCCTTTCTGCAAGCTGAATAGGATGTCTCTGTGGCTCCTCTTCTTTGCTTCTAACTAGGAAACAAAGCTGCCCAAGTGTCCTGCAGGCAGAGTGACCTCAGAGTGATCAGAATTTGCAGTATCCTTCCTTGATACCTTTTGGCTTTCGTTCCATTTCTCATGTTACATGAAGGGAGAAGTAGATCCCTCAGATCTCAAAAACCTCTGCTCAATAAAGAAACATAATTCCATTTCATTAAGTAACACACTGAGTACTTCTAATCTGGGGAATCTGAAGAGATAACTTTCTTTTTAATGATATACTAATATATTATCCCTCAAAAATTATTAACCATGTAGACACTACATAGAATGAGAGAATTCACTCTGCCTAAGTTCTACAGTATGTGTTTGCATTTAGATACCCAAAACACAACTGAGTGGTAAAGAGCAACCCAGCCGTGCTCTTTTCAGGGCTGCATTACTCCATTGACAATTAAAATGTCTTCACTGATCTAGAAAAGTCTCCTGGGCATTATCAAATTTGTTCTTATGTGCTCAAAGTACTTGGGCTTCACATTCCCTCATTCTCTGAAGTTTTGCAGTGTTTTAACTCTCCTGGTTTGAAGGGAGCTGCTTCTAAATTTAAGCAAATCAAGAGAGAATCAGACCTTCTTTGTGCTAGCAAGGCTCTCAAAGGATTTACTGTACTGTAAGCAACCACTCCATCCTCCGTTTACCTTGAAGGTAATAACAAGAATGTTCTGTGGAGAATTCTAATACAGAAGAAACATACCAAGCAACTCACTGAAAATAAAACTAAGGCTTAACTTTCTCTGTAAACATGTAATGCATTACTAGATTAATTTCCTGTTAACAAATGAATGATACAGGATGCAGCATGCTCTAGAAGACGAACTGCATGTCAGATGCAGTGAAACTCTAATCACAATTAGAATTGTCAAGTAAACATTATCTGAGTCAGAACCAAGCTACCCTAGTGTAACTCTTCAGCATGCTGCTAGGTTTGCAGGGCAGCTGTCCCGTTTTCAGCTGACATAAAGTTAATTTTCTTCCTCGTAGCTGGTATAGTGCTGTGTTTTTCATTTAGTATGAGAAGAATGTTGATAACACACAGATGTTTTAGCTGTTGTTAAGTAGTGAAGGACTTTTCAGCTTCTTATGGCATGTCAGGTGCATAAGAAGCTGGGAGGGGGCCCAGCCAGGACAACTGACCCCAACTAGCCAAAGGGATATTCCATACCATATGATGTCATGCTCAGTACATATTTTGGGGGAAGCTGGCCAGGAGAACTGCTAATCAGGAACTGGCTGGCTATTGGCTGATGAGTGGTGAGCAACTGCACTGTGCATCACTTGTTTTATATATTCTTTTATTATTATTTTCATTTATTATTGTTGTTATTATGTTCCCTTTCTGTCCTATTAAACTGTCTTTATCTTAACCCAAGAGGTTTACCTTTTTTCCGATTCTCTCCCCGTCCCACAATAATAGCTTATATGCCAGGGCTACGCCTGCATTAGAGCTGCCCTGGTTACTGAGGACACCCATACAATCGCCTGAAATTCGTTCTCTCTGCAATGGAGAAGTGTATGTTTATTACAGAGTTGGGTTTTGATAAAATGACCCAGAATACAGACACATATCTGAACCAGTGTATTTAAAAATGAAATTTGAAAAAAAAAAAGAAACAGAAAGAAAAATCTCTTGATCCATGTGTTCAACATCAGCAGTGTGACAAGGAACACAATAACCAGAGATGCAGCAAAATTGTCATGATACTGGTAATACAGAAATACTTACCACAGCATGATGATAAGTCACAATATTGCTAACTACACTGAGACAAACAGCATATGTAGATAAACAAAATATAATGACATAGTTTTAGCATCATCATTTTTCTAAAGTGGCATGGTCATTCGAAAGGACCATCTGAATCACATATAGTTCTAAGCATTATACAAAATAAACCACAACCGTCAATTAAACCTGCTCTTCTGCAAGATTCACTCTACTCTGGATATATAAACATAGCCACACAACTCTTCAGGTTACGTTATGTCAATCAAAGCAGTCAACCAATATAAGCAGTCTTGGGAAGAGTTTATAAAGCTAAAAGCCACGTCAGGCCTACAGTATATGCAGTCCTTAGCTGATGCAAAGTATATGGCCCATAACAAAAGTATGTTCGTTGGCATCAACAGAGGTCCAGGGTGATTATTTTTTAAATGCTTTGTAAACTATGGATACAACTGATAGAAGGATGGAGATTCAGAATGGTATGTGAAGTCATTAGGAAGAGATACATGTTAGGTTGTTGGATTTTTCCTAACCTCTTCATCCCAGTCAAAATCTAATGTAGCATCATCTAGCTCTGCTATCGAGAACAGAGATTTCTGTGGGACCACAGTGGCTTTATCAGCATTTCCCAACGCAAAACTCTTCCTTCTGCTAGGATTGCTCACGTGCACCTTCAGCAATGGGCCACGGCTTTCCTTGTTAGTGTCCGTTTTAATGGCAGGTGAGGTTTCCGATTTTGACTCAGGACGTGATGCAAATGCGAATGTCGACAGCTTGGCTAATGTGCTGGAGCGCACCTTCTCTCTGCTTGGGCTACCAAGCTTCCCCTCTGCCTCCCTTTTCTTTTCAGTGGGTGGAGATGACGTGGCATCAAAACTGACATCAGAGTGTGTTGTTGCACCTCCTCTGATCTCTTTTCCTAAGGCCTGACTCTGTTGCTCTTCTCTCCCATTATTATCAATTGATCGTTTTTCTGAACTATTGTTTCCTAAGCGAGTCAATGTCATCTTGCATTTCTCAGGGGGGCAGCATTCTTCTGGCAGCTGCTCTCCCTGGAGCTGCTCTCCAGGCTTAAAAATAGTTTCACTCGAGAAAAGAAAAAATTCCTCATTTTTCTTTTCTGAAGAATGATCAAGTTTTGTCCTTGGTCTGAAGGAAAATTTAGCTAGTTTAGCTGCTGGAGGGCTTTCACTGTCAAGGATTTGTGGCTCATGGGAACTTACTACCTTTGTTTCCTTCACTACTTGACCTTTGCTTCGTTTTCTCATAGAAGTTGTTGAAGTTTTCGCTGCTACAGATATGCTGTTCTTTCCCTCCCCTAGCACAGAATCTGTATCACTTGAAAGATCTGTCAGGCCAGACACAGGTAACACTGAAGGAAGGGCCTTTGCCTCCGGGTCTTGTGTACTTGTAAAGAATCCACGTGATTTTTCCCTGTGTAGTCTCTGCCAGCTTTTAGAAACCCGTTGTGTAATAACTGAATCCTGCACACTACTGCTTGGTGATGCTGGCTCTTGAATATTTGCTTCTGAAGAAAAACACGTGTGTTCTTCAGTCCTTTTCCTGCTTATCTTGGAAACTTTGTCCTGTTCCAAAGGAGCATGTAGCTCCACAGTTGCTAGTGACTCTCTCGTTCCATTTCCCTTCCTTGGTCCAGAAGCACGTGTTTCTTCAGGACAGGATGTCTCACACAAGGTTTTTGATGCCAAGTTACCTGGAGATATCTTGGGCACTGGAGACTTTTTCTGAAAAGTTTCTTCAGCATCAGTGTTGCTCTCTTCCAGGCTATCAAACCATGCCAGGCTGCCATCATCACCTCTCTTTCTATGTTTAATCAAGTGCTTTGTATTTTTGTTATTACCACGTGCCGAGTTGCATAAGGGTTCTGGATGTATATCCCCTTCACAGCTGCCTTTGGGCAAAGAAAGCTGTGGCCTGGAGTTACACTCTTGTTGATTTGAAGGTTCTGGCTGAGACATTTGCTCTGACTGCCCAAATGTCTCCTCGTTCAAGCACTTTGTAGTAGTATTGAAACTAGTTTCTTCAGGCTGCAGCTGGTGTGAATTCTCCTTTTGTAATCTATGGAATGAAAATAAAAAGTAATAGTAATTTATTTTTCATCTTTTCTTTCTTTATTGCGTTAGTGATGCTTAATATGTATGAATGGTGAAAAGCTACAAATAATGTAGGTCACAAAAACGCATTATAAGTACCACATATAGCTCTGAAAGCTGGTGTTGCAGTCTGTGATCTTTCAGCACCTTCTACAGTAAGTGGCAGAGTTTAGTGTCCTCTATAGAAGACAGGCAGATGGACAGAGAAAGCAATCATCTAAACTTCATTATCTTGGGAAACCAGCCAAAAAAACAACCAACCAAACAGCTTTGCACTACTTACAGCCATTGCTAGAGTCCTTTAAGGATTACATATTCTGTAAGTGTATCTTCTAGAATGGGAACCTTATTAGATTTTATCCTGAGCAAGGCAAAGCCTCAAAGGATATTTCAGAATGGAAAATCTAGTGGTTGCTGGTGGTTCCTCCCACAATTGCTATGGATCCAACAGGTCAAAAACTCCACGTGATAGAGTGAAAGCATCTCAGATCATCTATAAAAGTTAATTATCACTGTCTGTGGCTGTTAATACTCCCAGGGCACTCAAAACCAACAGAAGTGCTAGAGCAAGGGTCTCCTCCAATCTTGGTATAGCTGATATTCTGTCTATTGTATCTAAACGTACAATTTCCAAGGGAGAGAGCATCCTACTTTTTGATAAATAGTGTTTCTAACCATGAGTGAAGAGCAGCCACATTCTATCCCGAAAGTGACTGCATTAGGTAAAATGATTCCTATGCATTATAAATTGTTTCTCTGCTATATGAGAGATAAAACACTATATTGACATGTATCTTTTGGAATAATTATTATCACGATTTACTAATATTCTTAAAATTTTGATGGAAAGTTGCAGAAATGATCTGACTTATCAAGAAAGGCTGAAAGATACCTGCTTGTTTTATTGAAATGCAGTTTGGGGGGAATGCATGGGATAAGTCTTCTAATACAGAATAGGTTGTTTTAAAGAGGACATTCATTTAATATTCTCTAAGCTGCTTAAGAGGTGGGGAAGAAGAAATGAGCTTAATTTGCAGCATAGGGGATTCAGTGGGATATTGGGAAAACCTTTATGAGCATTAGGATGGAGAAATAATGGAACAGACTTCCCAATGGCAATGGAAAATCCTTTTCATTAGGAGGCCTTTGGAGCAGATAACACAAGCACCTGCCAGGAAGGTCAAACACAGACCTGATCCTGTGTTTGTATTTGACCTCCCATCCTATCCTACATTTTGAGGATCCCTTATGAATACCTCTGTTTTAAAAATAGCTTTGTCTGTCTGTTGGAGATAATATCCCACTTTCACCTGCTTTTATTGCCTCTGTGGTTACTTAAGGTGTCCCTACTATAAGTTGCTATATAAGTCTGAAAAATATTTAAAGGAAAAAGAGTGTTTTCTCGCTTGTTCTTATTCCATTAGCTTCGATAACATGGATATTTTATCTTCCTTTAACAATAAGAAAGTACGAGCTTCTTTAGAGCCTAATCTCATTTCGGGAAACAAATGTTATTTTTTTCTATTTTATTTCCTTCCAATCCTAGTGTTTTCCTCTCAGCCACAGTATGTTAAAAGTTTTCTATTAATAACAGCAAATAAAGTTTCCAAAGATTATTGTGGTGAGCTGAAAACTAGAGATGAGACAGTGAAAATTCCACCATGTAAAAAAGAAAAATCACCCAAAATAACAGAACTTCATTTCAGGCTTATATTTTCCATTAACAGAAGGGGAGGGATCCTCACAGGCCCAACACAAAAGAAGGCTTAAAAAATATGAAGCAGATCTGCTGTATTTTACCAAGCAAATAACAAAAGGTGGTATAAAATTATTTGCTCAGCTACAGAATCTGGCATTTTGACCCTAAGTAACTCCGCTGAAACTTATGTGAACATAGAGTTGATATATGAGTTAGGAACTGATTAAAGCATTCTTGAATTCTTTGTAAATTCTATAACCCAGGGACATAAATGATCTCGTAATGATCTCACAGTGCTACTTTAAAACAATCTCCCTGCTTACCCATGTCCTCTAAAGAACAAGTCCCTTCCCAATGTCAGATTCTATTTTTAGACTCTCTCTAGATATTATCGTCAAACAATTGTTTCTCACTATTGAATTATTTTGTTACTCTGCGTATTATAACCTGTCAAGTCTTTGTAGTTCTTTGTGCAGAAGATCTTGCAGCTCCAGTTGCTCCAATATGAGTTCACACTGTGTTCGGTACTGTGCCATTGGATCTTCTGGAAATGAAGTGTGTAAGGCATTGATGCCTCCAAGAAGTGCACCCCCCTATGTCACCAAAGAGATTTAAAAAAAATAGAAGCTATCTTTATTATTCAGCACCAAATTTAAACAGCAGAGACAATTTTATACAAAATTCTCCCTTAGATATTTTAAAGCCGAAGGTAGCAAATATTTACCAAGTAACTGCATTCACAGAAATAATCCTATTAGGTCTGCTCACACCAGCAAAGTTGCTCATATACATAAAGCAATCATATGATCAAGTCTGCAGTTTACTCGTACTGCTTTATTTTTATTTATACAAAAAATTGAAAGTCCACCTAAGGCTTAAGAACATCATGACTAAAAATGGAGAGCAGGATTAAAGAAGTTTTCCAAAATACCTGTAAAAATTCTGCCCCCGTGAGACATTTTTATAACTGAAGAAGTTCTGACTGTTAAAAGTTTTAATTAGCTTTGCCCAGTTATTTAAATGGAAAGACCTGGGTATTAAGGCTTGTCAACATAGGGTAAATTGACCAGCAAAAATATTTCTGAATAACTCTTTGAGAGTAACTATTTCGGAATCATTCCAGAGAGCAAGTGATTAGAATCTGGGACAGTTTTGCTGTGTCTTGTGAGAAATTAAGTAGTTTTTATTTGGAACAGAGCATCTGCACAAAGTGATTTGTTCCACAACAAATAATCTAGAATAGCTCTGCAGTTAATTGTTCTTTGGGAAAAAACCCCTCACATCACAAACCTACTTTGCCACAGATTAGCTAGCATTTACCACTCCTGTCTAGTCTATAAAGCTCAATACAACTAATGAAAAGATGCATTTCACGTGCCACGAGAGCAATAGCAAAAGTCAACAGGGTCTCTAGAACCAGCAATTGCTACATATGGCATCACATGGACCACACACTTCCATTTGTGGTAATTTTAGTTCTTCCATTTTGAAATGTTAAAATTTTCTATTAAATGTAAATAATTTGCATTGGAAAAAACATTATTCTGGTGGCTAATCAAAGCCCTCTAAAACTACACAGTACTAAAACTAAAACTGTCCAGGAAACTATTAATGCATCCCATGAAAGTTATCACTCGGTTGTTTGTTTGTTGTTTTGTTGTTCGGGTTTTGTTTTGAGTTTTTTTTGCAGATTGCTTCAGAACATGATAGATCTGTTCCACATAGAAGTATTAGTTTGTAGCCATGCAAAAGGTTGTTGTAGAACCTCTCTGCTGTATTTGTCTCAAGGACTGTAAGGTTGGTAGTGAGGCAGGGACTGTAGAAAGGGAAGTCCAGTCTCTTAGTTAGGACCATTAAAAGCAAAGAAAGAGAACTAGATTCTATCTCTGACCTTAGTTACAGTTTTTGCCATTCAGAACGAGCCCGTTAAGTAAAGGTTTTGAAAGGCAATAAATCTGTAACCGGGAGCCTGATGCAGTTTGTGCAGAGAAGGAAACTGCAGTCAACAGAAGTGCGCTCAGACATGCAAAGTGCTACTGCTTGGAAACTGGGGCCCTGACCATCTCTCATGGCGTTTGCTCCAGTGGACAATTTCTTTTGAGTGGTACGTAATTCAGCTCCAGATCACAGAACAGGAGCAGCACCAACCCATCACTTCACAAGGACCAGGTAATAAACAAAACATTGAGCAAAACACTGACAAAGGATAGTTGCTTTTGGCTTGAGTATTTTCAACCCGTGACCCACGGATCCAATGGAAAAGAAAAAGAATACGTGATTTGATATCTTGAGATATATGCCCAAGGGGCACAATTATATCTTGTCCTCACTGACTTTTCAGTGCTTTACTTGGCTATCACAACGAGTTTCTTTTCAATGTTCTTTTGTGTGTGTGTGTGTCTGAAATTTTAAGTGGGAATTTCAGACATCTGTTAGTTTCATTCCTCTGCTGGTGCTTACGTCTCTGACATATCTGCCCCTCTGAGACTCTGAAATACTATTTTGAGGAGAGGAAGGTGGCCATGTGACAAATCCATACACTGTGGTACTGAGGGCAAAGGATCTAGAACAGAGAGAGAAAAAAGAAGTATTACAGGGAAAGTTAGCAGAAAGGAAGGGTGTAAACGTGCCTGAGGAAAGGAAGAAAAAAGGTAAAAAGGGAGTAAAAGGAGAGGGATTGAAATGGGAATAAAATAACAAGGAAAACATGAGAAAGACAGAGATGATGTTAACAAAGAGGAAATGAGGCAAAGAAAAGGTCAAGTGAGGGGGGTTAGAATATGCTCACAAAGATGAAGTAGGAAAGAGAAAAATAAGGGTGAATTAGGACGACATAAAAAACCCCGTAATAAATTAGGGTGGTGATGATAATGTGACAGTCCTCCTTCCCAAGAAGGCTCACAAGATGTACCTGAATGCAGACCCATGAACTATGAACTTTGATTTTATACTGGCAAGAATATGACTTTCTGTAGAAGTTGCAAAGATGGTGTTGAAGACAGAGTTTGCTGAGCCAAAAGGTGGCAGCCAGTCCCTCAAGAATGACACCAGCACTTCCCCATTTACAACCTCATTCTATAGACTGACGATTAGGCAGGAAACACAGGATGTATCTATACATAAAGTTTGGGTTTTTTCTAAAAGACACAATTTCTGAAAATAAACTTTTGCATGTTACTTCTGGTTTTTTTCCAATAAAACAAATAAATCTCATCCTTCAAAAAGAAATTATTTTAGTGATTCATTTATACTTTCCAGGAGGAAAGTAAAATTTGGTCTCAAATAGCGGATCTCAAATTTGCAGATTCCTAGCAGAAATTACCACATTTGCCTACTTGCTCCTAAAAAGTGAAGAGTGAAGCAAATATGATGAGCATACCAACTACTCCCAGGTAGTCTTCTCCAGTCATAATTCAAGCAATTTTTTCTGTGTGTTATTAGACAGATACTTGCTATGCAAACTGCAGCCCTTGAGGGCAGGACTGTGTAAATATGAAAAAGTGACCCACTGTTAAAACCGTTCTGTTACATTTATTCATTCTGATGAGGTAGAAAGATACACAGATGACAATACACTTTCATTATTATTATATACATACATTCCATTTTCATGTTATGAAAAAAAATTTTAGTATTTCAGATTTTTGTATCCAAAACCATATCGCTGTGAAAACAGTGTCCCACCAAATTCTTATCTAGTTAATTACAAGTTTAATTACATTCAATGAACACTTATGTGGCATCTTCTGCTGTTTCAACTGGATATATTAGTCCAGCTTCTCATTTTAACTTAGATGCAGTGCTGTCATTGAAAAGCTGAGCTCTTCAAAACAGTGCAAGATGAATTGCAGCAGACAGCGAAATAATCTTTTGCTACTTAATAAGGTCAGGCCCTGTAGTATTTTTGAGACAAATTCCATTTGCAACGCTGTGCAGTAGATTATCCATGGCACAAACTGCAATTAGTCTCTCAGCCCTCACTGGAAGAACAAGGGAGATCAGAAGTGCCTACCTGCCATATATGACTTTGTGCATTTATCCTGAAGAGCTTTCTCTCCAAGAGGAGTACATCTCCTCTCCTGCAAAGGTCTCTAAGGTCCATTGAGCTAATGGGTGCTAAGTAAAATTGTTTAAATTTGTATATATTCATATCAACCTATATAGAAACATAGGAAATGCCATTTTGAATCAGACCAGTCATCTGTGCAGTGGAGTGCAGAATCTCTGACAGAGCCAAACCCAAATATTTCAGATGTGCTAAAAACCCCCATGCATAACTCTGGATAATCTGCTTATAGTAATTTTTTGTCTACTCCAAGGCATGAAGATTTATTTCCTTTAAAAACAGTCTATTTGAAGCAATAGCGTCTATATTATTTTCCATATTTCCATTTTAAAAAAGCTTCTACTAGATTCATATTGCTTTTAATTATTCTAAATGTGTTGCTTTTTCTTTACATTCAACATCTTAATAACGTTATAGTTAACCAAAATCTAGCTTCCCACATTCTTTCAACGCCTTTTTACATAGAAACATGACACAAATCCACGTGATAACTGGAATGTACAGTTTTCAGTGTACAGCAACTAAAGTTTTGAACTTTTAATGTTTTGTAGAGTAAAATTAGTCTTCTAGAAGTTCTGAGTTCTAGTATCACCACCAACATATTTCAAAATGATCTAACAGCAAAACAAAGTGTGCGTTTTGGCAACTGTTCGAAACTTGCTCCAAAAAATTATTTGGTTCTCTCATACCTAGTTAATGAGTGACAAGATACCATCATGGAAGAAAAGCCCATCAGAGGCTACTAAACACAGTGATATAGACACAATTTCTGGCTCAAGAGGTCTTTCAAATGTACATTACCAGAAGTCAATAGTAGGACAAAACTTCACTTTGTCTGTAGTCCATTAAAAAAGGTACCAGGCCTCTACCACCAACCCAGATTCTCCAGTATAATCTCCATTTAAGGATTTTAATGATCAAAATGGACTAAAAGTGACTTGTCAAGGTCTCCGATGACCCACTTTCCATGAGCCCCATGAAACTCTCTCCAAAGAGATGAAGGGAGCTGACGTGTCTACACGATAAACTGAATCCCTTAAATGTGGTACCACAGCAGTGGCAACGTCTGCAAGAACCCTTACCTGCATAGAAGATTCCATCACTGATACCACAGTTACAGCATCTTCCACAGTCACAGTATCCCTAAACATCAACCGGGCGTGAGCTATCAAAAAAAAATGGGCATTGAAAGCAAGTGTTACCAAAGTCAAAAAGCCATTTTTTTTTGTACTAGAAGGGACAGCACACTTCTTCACATTTCTTCAGCTCTTCAAACACTTGTGCATGGACGTAACTTAAACATGAATATAATCCTTTTGATTTTAATGTCAGTTTCAACAGGAATTGGAAAGCTTAGTTTTACTAGTAAAGAATGTAATGTGACTTCCAGATTACAGTTACAGTGACAGTTCAAATAGAGACACTTAAAATGCTAAAGTCAAAAAGTGTAAAGTGCTGGGTATCACAACAAAGACTGTGGTATGAAACATCCCTATCTATATAGGTACGTGTCATCACCATAAAATAAAAAAAGAAGTCTAATTTTCATCACAGGTCAGAAAATATTTTATTTCCTCTAACTGGTCTGTGTCACAAATTTAGTGTGATTTTAAATGCTTTTCTCTACAATAGCTTTATTTTTTCTTCCTTCATTTTCTTAAGTCAGCAAAACAAAACTGATTTTCGTAAGTGGGTATAATGCAAATCATTTACCACATGAAGCTCTCCTCCTAATGGGCTGTGGAAACACAGTCCTTTTTTTCAGCAAGAGAAAGGCAGTTAATTAATAACATCTATATAATACTTAGAAAGAACAAAACGCTACTAAAAGCCCCTATCATGAGAAGGCATAAGAATGGAAGAATCACTGAATCTGAAAATAACATGTGAATCTCTAGAAGTTAGGCATGTCTTTCATTTAGATAATTTTTCCCCCAAATGGATAACAAAATATAAACATCTGATGCAGGAAGCACTACATTGCTAACTGACATATAAAAGCACAAAGACCATTTATGATTGTTTCACAAAAATACAGTACATTTTTTAAAATTCACCCTGAAAATATTTGATTTGCCATTTTATAAAAAAAATCATGTTAAGATAGAGACCTACTGTTTCCTGTGTTTGTGTTCTTATAAATGAAATATGATTTGAACTCAAGAGTTGGAAATGTTGAAGTCCTGTTGCAAAGTACAGACTTGATTGTTGATATTTAAGGAAACAAAAATGTGTTATTATTAATATTATTTTAATTTTAGAATAGAAGAAAATACTTGACATCTTTGCTCAGGCTGAATAGGATGGCAACCCAAATGACATAAAATAAATCCCGAAATTGTTTTTCATAGAGACACATAACTTCTGACAATTTTCTGTCTAATGTGATTTCTTCCAGTGGTTTTAGTTTCTGTTATGGTTGTGGGAATGACAAAATCAAAACCCACTCTGATAAGCTAATTGTAACACCCTTTCCCACATTTGAAATCTCCAAACCCAAGTTTCTTCAGATTTGAAAGAAAAAACAATACAAGAATCCCCTGTCCCTACCTCCATGGAAAAGCTGCTACTCTGCTTACTTGCTATAATTATACTCCTGATCTATTATTTTATAAAGGTTAATTGTTAGCTTTGAAACAAAACTGCTATGGCCTTACCTTCTGCAAGGCGTACCAAACTCTCTAATAAGCGAATTGTAGTTCGGGCGGCATTTCTGCAGTCATTCTGACGCTGCATTTGATAGTAGCGCACGAGGATCAGGTTGCTCTCATCAGACAATTTTGGCTGTATACTTTTTATAAGGCAGAAGTAGGTTTTCATCTTTTCCATGCTCCAGAGCTTTTCTGATTTGCTTGGGAAACCTGCATAACAACTGCTTAGTCAGTAATTTTATAACAACAGACATCAAGCTTTTTGCTGTGAATTCCTGTTAGATAGGCAACTGAATATAAAAGACACATCACTGTATTTTGGGGCATACCAGGTTGTCTGTACACAGCTCCTCAAGGACTTGGTCAAATTCCAGTGTGCAATCTTACATACCATCCAGTCTCTCTCCTAACAAAACCCACAGTGAAGCCTCCAGTAATTCCAACAGAGCTGCCGTCAGATTTACTGCCCACCAGATGGTACAGTCAGTGCTAAGTGCTCTAGTATTCCTTAAAATGTAAAATGCCACAGGAATGTACGTACCTCCTCTGGCTCTTTTACCTGCTTTGTAGGAGCCAAAAGCTACCTGCTGTATTCTGAACATGGTTTGCAGGGAAACACCTGCATGGTGTGTAGGATCTGCACATCAAGCAAGGTAAAGGCGCAAGCTGGAAACTATCCACTTACTGAGCAGTCTGGGTGGAACTCTCTTGTAAATGATCATATAGTAGAAGTAGAATGTTCTCAGCTCACCCCTACTAATCAATTACTGATCTCTGTCTTATTCCTACTTGAAAAACAACCATACTGCAGGAAACTACCACTGCGAAAATGCAAATGCTGATTAATATGAAAGACTCAAGAATAACAAACTAAACTGAAAGGTGGGGAAAGAAAAAAAAAATACGACGACTACCTTATAACTTAAAAAGACTCCTCTTACCTTTATTTTGCAAGATGAAGGATGAAATTATGCGGTCCCATTCCTCATTCTTCGTATCTAACAATACTAAGACCAGGTCAAATCTGCTCAACAGGGGACTGCCAAGAGCTATGTTGACAGAGATCGACTCATTAGGGTCATAATGGCCTTTTGGGTTTGTTGCTGCCAGAATAGTTGTCCTTGTATTAAGCTTGCACACCAAGCTAGAGAAAAGTATAGTGAAGATTATGGTTGGGTTAAATTGGGTAGGGGAAATTATTCCAAAGTGTTAAAAAAACTATCACATTTTAATGTTATGAATAGCACATCTTACCCTGACAGACTGAAAGAACTAAACAATATACACGATTACTGTATTAATATATCTTATACATATAGCATTTCTCAGTCAGAGAATTGCAACTAAACAGAAAGACAGTTATCAGGATACCAAAAGTAACTAAGAAATATTGCCATGAATAATCTCTATACACAGCTAGGTCCTGTAATGTTGAAAACCAATGTAACTTCTCAGAAATAAATATTACTTTGCTGATTTATACAGTATAGAAACACTTTTTTAATGATGAAAGTAGCATTTTAGCTGAATTCACATTTTAAGAAAGCAAATTAAAATGTAATAAAAACATATGTTTTATTCCTATATGTAAACATGTTATGAATATGAACCCAACCAACCAATGACGGTAGCCATATCAACTGCTTATCCAGGGAAACAGCCATTTTCCTCTCTTAACCATGCTGTCCTGGCATGTGTTTTTAGATGTGGGGAGATATTATTTTTATCCTAGTAGTCCAAATGCAATCCTTTCAGTTAAGGCAGCAGGAGAAGTATTCTAACTTTGGTTTGTCACTGAGCTATTTCTAGTCAGCTCCTGAGTAACCGCTGCCTCATGTCCAAAATTCTTCTGTAACCAAGAGGAGGGACCACAGATCTTCTATTAGCTTACACCCAATGGGAAAAGAACCTTATCTCCCATGCACCAAAATAATACCTCAAAATGCTTAACCTATCTGTGCTAACATACTACTCAAAAAGTCCTCATTAGATGTTGTCTTTAAAAGTGTGCAACTGAAGCTAGATGTGCAAGTTAGCAAACTGTGTTTTGGGGTCCACAAAATCCAATCAAGTGCAACAAGGAACCCAGCGAAAATATGGCGCTATGTTACTAAGTAGATAAGACAACCGTAGTTCCAAATATTTGTCCCCCCCAACTGCATTACTGGCAAAGGTTTGTAATCTCCCAGGTGAGAGTGACGTTACTTGTCTGTTGTCTGCTGAGCATTAGATCTGTCCTACAGGCAACAGCAAAATGTTCAGCAAAATACCAAAGAGGCAGATTAAACGGACAGATGACCTGAGTTGTGAAGCACCTAAAGGAGGAAAAAATGGCATAAAACTGAGGAGGCTGAAGAGAGCTTCAGCAGAATGCTCAGAATAAAGAAAGGACATGAAGAGCTAGAGGGGCTAAGAAGGTGTGACTGGAGCAAGAACTGAATAGAAGATGACAAGGAGGAATGTGGAAAGGGTGGTGCCTTTTGAGCAGCAGAGATTTCAGCCAGAAAATTATTTGGGCCTGGAAAAAGAAAGTGAGGAACTAAAGGTAAGCAGGAGTTAATATGTATGCCATGCCCAACATATAAAATTCAGCAGCCTGGAAATATCTTGGTCTTCTTTCATTACCATGCAGTATTGCTGGATTTTGGAGATAAAAAGTCCTGCTTTCTGGGTTCAAATAAAAAGTTCACAAAGTTCCTCATTTCACATATGATTATTATGACCATTCCCACCAAAGGACAAGTCCATCGAGTCTTCTTAGGAAAGTGCCCTTGCCTACAGTGGCAGATTGAAAACCCAGCAGTGAAGAGGGTATGTATTTATACTGGTCGCTTCCAACATCTGGTCCAGTGCACTGTCCTTTGAAATGCAGACTCATCTAGTTTAAGAACACCAGTGAGAACAAAACCATGTAGTACAACAAACAGATATATTTAACCAGCATGACAAACCTCCCTCCAACTTGTGAGTACAAGAGAAACATCTTACGTTGTTTTATCACATATGTTAACATGCCACTTACCCTGCCTTTGCAACACTGATGGTTTGTTGCTCCATGGCTTCATGGATACTGGTTCTATCGTGTTCTTTGATACTATTGAACTCGTCAATGCAACAAAGGCCTCCATCTGCAAGCACCAGTGCTCCAGCTTCCAAGTTCCACTCCCCAAAGTCCTTCACAGCAGTCACTGTCAAACCTGAAGAATCAATTATTTCAGTCAGTCTTTTCCTTAAAATTCAGGAGTGCACTTGAGTGAAAGAAAGGGACCCGGTGCCCTGGCTTGTGCCACGGACAGAAGGCAAACCAGCAGGTTAGATCCACCACATACCTCTACCATATAACTCACTTTACACCTACTGGTAAGAAAACCCACTAACATTTGGCAGGTTAGCCTGGCTCTGCAGAACAGATGCTGTTAAGCTTTCCATGTTCTACAGTGACTTGTTTTAGGACTTTGTTAGTCGAACAAAAGAGACTGGAGTAAGAAGACTAAATCTGCCAGATCAAATTGAAAATTAGGACAAACGCAAAGATGGCAAAATTATGGATGCATTCAGCTCCTTCTCCCCATCAGCTACTAAAACAGACAAATACTTTGCAGCTGCAAAACAAAGCTTAGAAATAAAATATTATTTCAAGTGTCTTTTAACTTCTGGCCCCAGGAAGTGGGGACAAATTCTCACCTTAAACTAAGGCAATTAAATTTCTTTATGAGATTTTGGGTTCCTCTAAGCAATAAGCAAAAATGAAAATCCAAAGGATGCAATGCAGGGAGGGGCAAGGTGGGGGAAGGGTTCCCAGTAAATCTACACGATACAAACCAGGAGCACGGCAGGTCGAAAACTCTGGACAATTGTGAAAACAGCCACTCAAGTATGTGGAGCTCCTTTCAAGCCTTCTACTCCTTATTTCCCATCTTCTTCTCTATCTTTAGCCCTTCCTTTTCACTCCAGTATTCAGCTCAAAATATCCCAGTGGTTGACAAGCTGCGACCAGCCTAAAATCTCCCGGAATGCCATGGCAAAACCTGCCCAATAATCCTCCCCCCCAACTTCCCTTGGTTCAGGGAGCAGAGGCTGTGGAGGCCTCATCGCTGTGCAGCCCACCACAGGAGCTATTTGTTCACAAATGGCCAGCAAAAACGTATTGGAAATACATGCTTCCTCATGATATAACAAGTACTTCGGCTTGTTGTGAGGAATCTCCTCCACTGTGTCCAATCTTCCTTGGATTCCCAGACTCTGCACTGAACAACTTGGGCAGTGAATCACATAGCTGAATTATAAAAAAGGAAAATAACCTCTAGCCTTGTGTCAGACGTGAGGAATGCTATTCAACAGTGCGGCAAGCAACAGATCAGGCACGTATCAGGCTGCGACATCCCCTGTGCCTGGCAAGCAGAGGATGCGCTCCTCCACGGGCTCCCGCGCCACACAACATGGCTCCCTTCACGGGCCTCTGGCTGCCGCGCAAACCGCCTCCTCTCTCCTCTTCTCGCTGCACAGGGATATGCGGTTTCACAGTTCATGATGTTACCTAAGCTTTTCTTTATAAATATGGCAATGGGATGGCTTCTCGACAGCACGGCTGTGCAGAAGCCACGCTCCGGTCCCCGCACGGCCACTCTGGCCGCAGCGAGGTGGGTTCGCAGCCGACTCTGGCCTGTGCAGGCGGCCCATCCGCACCCCGAGCACCCCACCAGCCAAGCCCCCTCTATCCAGGGGGCACCCCAGCAAGCACGGTGCCGTCACACCACCGCCTGGCACGCCAGCCTTGCCCAAGAGGCGAGCGCCACGCTGCTGACCGGGGCGGCGCGGCCCCGCTGGGGGGCTGCCCGGCCTAACGCCCCCAAACAGCCCCCCAGCCTCAGGGGTACCCAGGACCCGTCAGCACCCAGCCCTAGCGAAACCGGGTCGCCGCGTCGCTCCGGCCGCCTTTGGGCACAGAAAAAGGAATAATAATAAAAAAATAAAAATTAAAATAGCCGAAAAAGAAACGACCGCGGGGAGCGCGGCGGAGCCCCACGGGCTCGGACGGGCGTGGGCGGGGCCTCGGCTGAGCTCCCGCCCGCCCCGGCCCCGCCCCTCCCCGCGCGGCCCGGCGGTTGGCGGCCCGTTTCCCCCCGCTCGCCGGGCGGGGGCGCTGTGGGCAGGCGGCGCGGGCCGAGCAAGAGCGGCGGCGCCCATCTTGGTGCCGCGGGGCGGCCGCGCGCGGGGAGGCGGGCCCTAGCCCGGCGCGCGGCCAATCCGCGCGGGCGCTGGCGGCGAGCAGGGCAGAATGGGCTGTAGTTTAGCGAAATAGGAAAGCGGCGAACAGTGTGGAGTGTTCCTGGTGTAAATAAAAGGGGGGAAAAAAAAGTTTCTGCAAGTCGCGGCCCTGCAGCCTCGCTCAGACACTGGCACGGGGGTTTGTGCGTTGCAAAAAAACCAACACACTGGACTTTATTGTGCGGCGTGAACACGCTCTTCCTATTGTTTGGGTTTTTTTCAAAATATGGCAAAGGTTCAGGTGAACAATGTAGTGGTGTTGGATAATCCTTCTCCTTTCTACAATCCTTTCCAGTTCGAAATCACATTTGAGTGCATAGAGGACCTGTCGGAAGGTGAGTACGTTTCTCCCCGATACGGGTTTTGTAACCCCGGGCTCTTCGTTCCAGGGGTTTTAAGGCTTAAACTTTGCACAGGCCTGCTCCTACAAGCTAACAGTTTCTCCTTCACCGCATCGCCGCGCCGAGCCGAGGGGATGTGCTCGCAGCCGCCCGAGCCGCCGGCGGAAAAACCGCTTCTCGCCGAGCCCCGCCGGGGAAAGTTGGCGGCGGTCGCCTGCCCGGGCCGCCGAGCCGGGGCTGCCTCTCCCCGCCGCGCCATCGGCGAGGCGAGCTGCAAGTTGCGAGGAACTTGTTTGAGTGGTGGTAGCCATGTTGCCAGCTTTGTGTGTGCGTGGGGGGAGCGAGAGGGAGAGGGTTAACCGGGCTCGGCTGCCGCGCATCCCCGCGGGGAGAGGGGCCGCTGCGCCCGGGCGTTACTCGCAGCGCGGAAAGCGCTCCGGAGCGGGCGCTTCGTTGGCCTCGTGCTCCATTTTAACACTTGATTTTTTTATGTGTTTTTTTTTTTTTTTTCCTAAATCGCTGCGGGAGGCAGCGGCGGGCGGGCTCGCCCCCGGGTGCCGGCAGCTGGCTGCCGCGGCGCGGTGGGTGCGCGGGGCCGGCGGCGCGGTTCGGTTCGGTTCGGTGGCTGCGGGAGCCCTGCCGGTGGGGGAGGGGGCCGGCCGCCAGCCACTATTTTTGGAAGTCACTCGAAAGTTACCGGCTGCCGCCAGAGGGGGGGGTGCGGCCCCGGCGGCGCCGCCCTGCAGCCGCCCCGCGGGGACCCCCAGCCTGAGTTTGGGGCGCCCGCCGTGCCCCACGCCGAGGGGCGCGCCGCACCGCCGGCGGGCTCCCGCCTTCCCCTCAGCCGGGCGGGCCGCGAACCGCCTGCGCCTCGGCCGCGCTCCGCAGCGCCGCCCCCCGGCCGGCCGTGCCGCCGCTCGCTGCGGGAGTCGCCCCGAGAGGCCGCGCGTCGCCCCTCGGGCGGGAGTTTTGAACGGCGCGGCTGAGGGCGAGCGAGGCGGCGGCGGCCCGGGAGGGCGAGCGGCCGCCGGCAGCGCGGGCGGGGCGAGTGAGCGGCTGCGCCTCCGGGAAGAGGAGGAAGCCGCTCGGCTAGGGCTGTCTGGCCCCGGCGGGGTCTTCGCGCCGCCCGCTCGCCAGGGAGCCCCGGCGGCCTGAGGGCCGAGGCAAGGGCGGGCAAAAGGAAAACGGGAGTTGGCGGGTGACAGCGCCTCGCAGGCTTTCTCTGTCGTTGCGGTTAAACTCGGCTCTCCCCGCCTGCTTCCTGAGCAGTTTCGCTTGTGCGTGCCGCCGGCCCGGTGACAGCGCGCCCGGCGCGGAGGGGCTGGCTCGCTCCGCTCCGCCGCCCTGGGGAGGGACGGTGGCGCTGGCGGGAACTTCAGAGGAAGCCAGGGCTGAGCCTGGGGTTTCCTCTAGGTTGCCGCCCTCGTCTCCTGCCCTTCTACAAGCGACACACACCTTAGGCGGAGCTGCCCCAGCATAGCTGCCCATCTCCGGGCTGCTGACTGGATCTCTCTAGTTAGTCTGGCCTCCTCTAAGAGGCAGCATCAGAGCCCTTGATGGCAACTGCTGTGGCACAAGGTGTTGTGCCTCTCCTTTGTGTTGTGCACAGCTGTACGTGACGTGCTCAACACTCTGGATTTACGTTAGTTAATCCTGGACAGTCAGGATGAGAGGAATTGTAGATGGTCTAATGCAAAGTTCTCGGTTCCCCTCCCCCACCTAAATGCAAGTTAAGACTACAGGATAAATTCAGGATGAGCACTGCTATCTTTCACACTTAAAAATAAGATTAAACATAGCCTTTCTATACCTGATGAAAAATTTGCTCTCCTTGCCTTAGCTTTCACATGCAAATATGTCTGTTTGCTGTGCTGTTTTCTTTTCAGCCAGTCCTCTCTACCACTGATCTTAAATTCATGAAATCCAGCCTTCTATTTTTTTTTTAAAGTTCTTATTCTGTATCAAGATAACTAAACAGCATTTGGATCAACCTATTAAATGTATAATTTAAAACCTATTTTTTGAAAGTCTGTTTTTCAGTAGTAAATACAACTGGTTTAGAATGAACTTTACACTGTTCTCCTAGAATAATGGCGCATGATAATGTAATAAGTAGTTTTTTAAAAAGTTCTCACTTCTTGTAAGTGATAACTTACACTCAGATGCCGACAAAAGAGGTCCTTAATTGTCCTGGACGAGCAGCCTGCAGTACTAGCAATAGGTAGTACTACATGCTTACAAAGTAAATAAAAACCTCTGGTACAGTACATGGCCAATTGTGCTGTACTGCACAGAAGAGTAAAATCCCTTCCCAAGCCCTGTTATGTTACTTAAGCCCTCAAAACTGACATTGATGTTAAATGTGATAAACAAGAAGAACTCATTAATGAGGGGAGTTGCAATCCTAAAGCAGACAAGCTCTGTTTAAGTGCTAAATTTTCCCATGCTTAAGTTCCATTCCTGCATCCAGCAACTATAATGCAGATCTTTAGATTTTGCAGAGCATAGTAATAAAGTAAATGTGATAGGGTACAGGTGTGTGCGTTTGCATAGACAATCAGGGCATTGTTCTCAAAGAAAAATATTTAATATACCATGTATTTTTAAGGTACAGTTTTTAAGCAACAGTTTCATTTAAAAAAAAGACTTGGTCATAGTTTTCTGTAATGGTGATCTTTTTTTTTCTCTCATTTAAAAAAAAAATCTGTCTCTTAAGATTAGTTCTATATATGTATCTATGCATGTGTTTTTTGAATCAAAAAAGTGAAAATGAAAAGCTGGCCCAGGAAGAGCTAATGTGTGCTAAACTGCAGTTTCAACTTTCAAAGACCTGTGCTGGAGAGAGTGAATTAGAAGAAGATGAGTTGTAAGAAGTGTTTGATTTTTGGTGCACTACTTTAAGAAGCAAAATGCTATGTTTACTTTGTTTACTTTTTTTTTTTCTGTAATTCCATTTCAGGGTGTGGTTAAAATCCAAGTACCAATATCTTCAATGAGACTATGATCTAATCGTATTATCACAATTTTACATACTTCTCAGGTTACACAAGTTACATGTGAAGGAATGGGGGCACACAGTGTGCCTGGTGCTTATACAATGGGTTTTCTAATTCTATTAACTACCTTCCATGATCTGTATAATTTAAGGTGTGAGGTGTATCTGTGGAAGGTGGGAATTTCTTTTTTAGACATGAGTCAGTATTCAAGGCATGCAGTGCGTTATAGGCGTCTACAGGCATCATCCCTGTGCTGTGGCCGTTCCAGCACAGTTTCAGAAGATGCTGAACACAGCTCCCCAATAAGTAAATGGGCCCTGTCCTCTGTATAAAATTTGAAAATTAATCTGGATATGAAAACAGGGATTCCTGTGGTACTGACTAGAGAGAGATGGTGGGATGGTCTAGTTCATGAGGATAAATTTCCCCAGTGAAGATGGGTCCTTATTCCTTTAGGCCTGTTGCCAAATAAAAAATTTCAGGCTACACAACTCTGGATAGGCAAGAGTGTAAGGCCCTTAACTGTAATTGTATTTTTTGTTTTGTTTTGCTGTAGATTTGGAATGGAAAATAATTTATGTGGGTTCAGCTGAAAGTGAAGAGTATGATCAGGTGTTAGACTCTGTTTTAGTAGGACCTGTTCCTGCGGGCAGACACATGTTTGTATTTCAGGTAAGTCTGATTTAACTATTTCTTAAAAGTGTTGTGTTAATTTGTTTAAAGATGATTGTATTGAACTAAGAGGCACTTGAAAAAGTAATGGTAAGCTAGAAAAATACTTCAGTTAGCTCTTCAGGTATGATAGACCTTCCCTTAAATCTGTTCATGAACTGATACTTCTTGCCTGTGGTATTTCCATGGTAATGTTGTCACCTGTGGTATCAATAATTAGAGATAGATCATGGAGTAATCAAGAGTGCCAGTGACCTGGTTTACACCAGCACCATCAGGCTTAACTCTACTGCAGTTGGTGGCAGTTTCAGACAATGGGGAGCGCTAGGTTAATGTAGACAACATATTCAGAAGATCAGGCCAACAAATTGATTGTAAAACTCAGCCAGAGCAACTAAGAGTTAATTTCTATTTGGCAGGCTAAATATTCAACCATGATGTTTAGGGAAGTATGCGACATCACAACAAAATGCAGCAATTTGTAAAATAAGACAGAATTCCAGTGGTAGATGGCAGGCATTTGGGACATGTAGATCAAGACTGTCCAACAAACTCTGCAGCATGTGACAGTCCTATGAAATACTGCTGTTAAAGCCAGAAGTTACTAAGAAGGCATAATGAAGGGAAGGAAGACAGGGAAAGAGCGAGCACTAAGATGGCTTACTAGCCAGTTCTGGTTTCATTTAAAGTTGGTGAGAGGGGAAAAAACCAAAAGCAGACTTGTTTAAATTCTTATGGAAGCTCTTTTGGCTTGTTGTCTTTGTGGAATGGGTGTGTTTGCTTGGTTGGTTTTTAAATCGAAGCTATGATTTAGCTCACTTTTTCTTCTATTAATCAAATACTAACATTTGTCTTGTAAACTGAGAGCAAAATCTATCAGCAGAAAGAACAGATTGAAATTCAGTACAGCTTATTGTATAAGAACCATGTTACTTTCCCAAATACTATACATAACTCTTTAATGGCAAATGCATCCTGGAGTATGAGCATTAAAAAAAAAAAAGGTGCTATGGATACTCCTTCTTATTTCTCACAGTTACTGTAACTGTTTTTAAATAACATCAACATTTGTGAGGCATCTTGATTAATCCCGTAAGTTCCAGGAAACTATTTTCTTACAGGACAGGCTAAAGAAATAGGATTAGGCTGGATGTTACGTTTATCAACCACGTATGTGCAAATCAGTCCTGAAATATTCGTTTACTCTTGGAGCTGGGCCTGTTTTTTTCCATGCTACAAATAAAGCCGATGCATAACAAATGCATCATTTATTAACTGTTCTTCTGTTATCAAGCTATTATAGCTTATGGCATTAATTGGTCAGAAATAGGTGATCCTCTGTTGCCCTCAGAGGGGCTACCTTGTAGCACTCTATCCAGAGAAATCAGCTGGTGTTTACATTTTTTAATTTAAAAGATGCACTGTTCTAAATTAGGTTACGAAGATTTCATTGTTGATGGTGATAGGAAGGAGCAGGAGGCAGGTGCCTAAAAAAAATTGTGTTTTGGCTGTATGATTAGGAAGGCCTTGAAAAATAAATTTACCGGTCTTTCAGCATCTATGGGATGGACTTATGCATTGTATCCCAGTTATAAATGACACTACAGCTAAATTAGGAGTAGATGAGTAGATATTTTGCTTAGATTGGAATAGGTCCTGTAAGAGAGTCAAGTAACCCTTCTGTGTTATAATAAAATATCCCTTTTATTTCTTATGGAAGTACTGTTGGTCTAAGCATATTAGACTTCAAAAGCTCTGGATTTCAGGTGAGGGTAGAACTCAGCTAATGTGTACGCAGGAGACATCAGCCTTTGCTGATGACTGAAGCTGTTATTCACCAAACTGAGGCAGCTCGGGAGATGGAGAGAACAAGCAAGTGAAGTCCATGATGGGGCAAAGCACAGAACTGCAGGAGGGGTATAATGTGAAGAAAACAAACTGTGTTCACTAGGCAGAGCACAGGGAAAGGACCTTTACAGAGGTATATAAAATTTTCACCTAAAAATATGCTGTAGATTTTTCTAAATAGGAAATGGCTGAAACAGCAACTAAAATGGAGTACAGCACAGATAAAATACCAAGGATGATAAAACTATCTTTGTCAAAAAGCAGCTCTGTATCAGATTTGGAAATCAGCCTTAAATACAGAAAGATGGAAACCTGTTGTGCTTTTCAGACTTACACAATCAGCTTTTAAAACAAACAAAACAAAACTCTAACTATTTAAAAATATTTCAATATTAAAAGCCCACAGCTTGGCCTATTTGGTTCTAAATACCAAGATACAAGTAGTTAAACCTCTGTGCACTTGGGGATTTGTAATACATTCACAGAAACTTATTTTTGAGAATATAAGCACATAAATAATTTACTGTCTTTAAGTGGGGATATGACCTTACACTAACTTAGCTACTCTGCAGTAATAGCTATATGAATAAGTGTATCATATGGAAAAAGCAAGATAATTCAAGACAATGTATATGTTGAGTGATTTCATGAAATTCTTACATAATTTCTAGCTTTAAAATGGCATATTAAGATAGTGATTTTTTTTTTTTAAATGCAAAAGTTAATCCTACTGCCTCATTTTGCTTACCAAAATATCTGCTTGCAGCTGCTCACTTATCACTTGGTCATACCAAGCTCTTTTTTTTTTTTCCCCACCTGTGTATGATTAGGTGTTTCCTGGGAAATTAAGAGGTTTGACATCGAAGGCAGGCAGTTCAAAATTTGAGAAAAGTTTTGGTTTGTGTGTTTTTGTTTTGGTGTTGTATTTGTTGTTGGTTTGTTTTGTTTGTTTTGTTTTTAACAGTCTTCAGTGTTTTTTCCAGTCTGCAAATCAATGCTTGAGAGTTAAGCAGGATTAAAACTGAGTATTTTCTTGGGTTTACAACTGTATTGTAGAATATTACAGGCCACAAAATGACAACGGAGCCTGGAAGAACTGAAATCCCACATTAGGGTGTAAGTTGAGTTTCATGGGGTGGTTAAATGGAATTGTCCTTTTGCCATATATTATTTTATAACTGCCCACTGTGGAATTTCAAGTAATGAAGTGCTCCTGGGCACTGTTAGAATAAGATTACTGAATAGAAGTAGTGATTTCATCTGTGTTGAAAGTTCTTGTGATTTCTTCAAGCTTCTACACTTGTCCTATGCCTTGGTCATCTTTTTCCATTCCTCTATGCAAGATGTAAAGCTATTTGGTCATTTTCTGTTCCCTTCAGGGCTGGAGGAAGTTGTTTTCTACCTGATTACCTCATTGCTTCTCCTCCTGCTGGTGTATTTGTACCTTAGAGGCCTGACTCATCTAATTCTTCTGCAAAGTGCCTACAGCATCTTATAAAAAGCTAGACTGGTTTGAAGGCTTAGAATTGAAGTAGCAGAGAGCAGAAGCCAATGAAGCTCTGAAATTTCACAGTGCTGCAGCATATAAATACTACAGAAAAGTAGGGATGAGAGGGCCAGTAGGAATTAACGCCATTCATCCTCTGTCGTAAGGCAAGATTCATTTCAGCCGAACCATTCTGACATACATTGTTAATACTACCAACTTGTAGTCACAACACAGGTGTTCACTGTTGGCTTCAGATCTTCATGTAAAATTGTAAATATGAAGCTGTTTCATTTATGCTTAGATTGCTGTTACTTTAAATCTTACAGCAGAATGAGGCATCACATTTTATCTGTAAATGTGTAGTTAGGAAGCATTTTAATGGACTGATGTAAGCGACATTTAAAGAGACAAATTTTATTGATTATTAATAAATGCAGAGCCACAATAAGTACGGAGGTTGAAGAAGATTGAGAGTTGCCTATTAATTGGGATTGCATCCTGGCTGAAAATATGCGAGGTGTCTTAGAGCGATGATGCATTTAACTGCATATGTTTTAACCAACATAGGTATGTGGAAGGAGGTGAGAGTAGTTTATTCCTTTTGTAGAAATCTGTGGGACAGCTCAAACCTCACTGTAACATGTCCCTTTTGCTGAAGTATAAATTGCAGTCTGTATTTTTAAGGTTTTAGTCTTGTTAAAAAGACACATACAGAACAATTCAACCCCAGAGGTACCAAAAAAAAAAAAATCTCTTGCTCCTACTAGATTACCAAGATGAGCTGGAGAACAATGGCACTACAGAATTGGAGGGATGCTTGTACGCTTGCTCAAACAACAGTTTGCTGTTTATATATTTAAAAGCAGATTTGGATCAAAGCTGTCTAATCACCCATGAGAAATGTCAGCAGACAGTCTTACTGTATTCTAAGTAATTCTGTCTTTAGGGGATAGTGTCCTAAATTCAGGGTTGATGTTGTTGTGAAAGCAGGTATTCTTTCTGGTTTACCTGAAGAACAATTTTAAATACAGTCACTACTCAGCTGCTAAGACATACTATGTAAGATTCACCTGTGGTATCAATTTTATTTTAATCTATCTATCTTTCCCTTTCCCATTTAGGCTGATGCACCTAACCCTGGGCTTATTCCAGATGCAGATGCAGTAGGTGTAACAGTTGTGCTAATTACATGCACCTATCGAGGTCAAGAATTTATTAGAGTCGGCTACTATGTAAACAATGAATATACTGAAACAGAACTGAGGGAGAATCCACCAGTAAAGCCAGATTTTTCTAAGGTAAGGCACATTTTGTTCTAGTCATATATCAAAGGTATGCTTACAGAAAGAGGTTTTTAAGTAACAAAACCAAACCCCATGTCCCTTCATGAAGTGCATGGAATGAGGCATCAAATAATGGAAAAGACTTGAGGGGACAAACTACAAGTGCCCTGTAGTTACCATAAATTTGGAGAACATTGAGAAACCTGCAACAGTTTCCACCAGCTTGAAGCCTTAGCTGGACTTCATTATTTTACACTGACTGTGTGCAATAAACTGTTGGGTTCTCTCTACCAGCACCACTGTTGACAAAGTGGCTCTGTTCTTCAGAAACACAAAATAATGATTTTTCTAGGACAGTCAACCTGGAACTAAGTTTTAAGTATTAATTTAACACAGTTGTTATCCAGCTGTTCTAGTGTTAGAGCTGCAGTTTCTGCAAAATAGTAACAAACTGAAGAAAAAGTTACATATAAAATAGAAGAAGATGGGTAACCTGGTAAGAGCAGGTTAGATTATTACTTGATCAGTAGACAACTTGACCAATGAAATATACAGATTAAGTTTAAAAAATATGTATATCCTTCATAGCAAAAATTAAACCAGGACTAGAATTAAAAATTATGTGAGATGGAATTATTTGAAACCTAATGCCTTGAAGAGAAGGATCAAACATCAAAAAAACTAGTCAGAATCCTGTGAAGTACTCTACCCAGGCAGACTGTGTACAAACCAACAAGGTTCTACACAGCATCCAGGCTTGTTTTCATGGAAGATTTTGTGGAGTTGGGTTTTCTTTTTATGAAAGCTGATGTACATGTTTATGTTCCAAGGTTGTGTGATGGTGAAAATTTCGTTATTTCTCAAGTTTGCATGACTTATATGACTAGATATACAAAGAAATGGATGGGATAGAGCATGTACTGTAATAACTAGTAAAGAGATAATCCCCATAGTCCCTGAAACTGATCTTCAAATGTAACTAAAATGATTTGGTATGTAAATTGTTTTTTAAAAGTCATTAATGATTTTTCTACGCTTAACTTAATTTTCAGGGTTGCTCAGTATGTTCTCAAAAATTGAAATTGCTGTTAATTTTGAGGATTCTAAAACTGATAACACGTTCCTTTTATTTTCATCATATACTTATTTCTTATTTTAGGTGTGAATGTTAGAATGTTGCCTGCCTTTAAGCACTTGAATTTAGAAATGCCTAGAACTACTTGTCTTAATTGTCTGATTTGTTTACGTAAAATGCTAGCTCTGCTTCTATGACAAAATAACAGCAAAAGCTATCATGTATTTATATAAAAAGTCCTTAGTGTGACTTTGGGACAGAATTTAAACATACAAGTAGAATAGAAGGTTATTAAGCATATTTAATTGTAATTGATGGGTAATAGACCCTGCTAGGTTCAAAAAAATAAATGGTTTTGTTAGTTTGCATAAGGGGTTGGGAAATATTTAATTAGAGTGCACTTCCTTGGAGAACAAAATCAGCATTACTACCAAAGCAAACTTTTCCTGTGATCAGTCTTAACTTTGATAATGAGTGGCCAGTGGCGGTAAGTTGCTATCCTCTAGAGTTAACTATATATTATCTTGAAAATGGTGAAAGATTAAGGGAAAGTGAGCATTTTCTTTTTTGCTGCATACATAAATGCAACATGTTTTCAAAGGAAAATGAAGGCTAGTCCTGAGTGTAAAATATATGACTAATGTCTAGGCATATGCACTGCCACAAATATTAATATCTTTAAAATCTAAATAATGTTTTTACTTTAAAACTTTAGTAGACAAATTAAAATTCAGTTAGTAAAATCCATCTAAAGCATGGTAGTTTAATTTAAGGGAAGGTTGTACTCTTCACTGAAGACAGTCGATGGAATTGATACAGCTACTGCAAACACCATAAGTTAGATGCAAACTTTTATGAAGTACTGTGGTTTGCAAAGTCTTTGTTAGGGTAGTAATCTGCTTTACTAAAAGCTGGGTAAAATAATAAACACTTGCACTTTACTTGCAGAATTCTCATACAGCCTTGGACTCATGGAACAGTTTAAAATATCCTCTCAAGAAAGTGTTAATTTTGCTGAGTACGATGTTAAACTAAATGAACATGTGGTGTGTTTTAAGCATGCTTCTGATCCGTAAATAGTAGCTATAGGTACACATTTATATTAATTACCTTTAAAAAAAAATTGTTTTACACATACAAGGCTATGGGGAATAAAAGGGAAAAAATGTATATGGATTATGTAACATGTACATCTCAAACTGGAGTTCATGTACATATATTTTCTTCTCTCCCAGCTTCAAAGGAATATTTTGGCATCTAATCCCAGAGTCACAAGATTCCATATTAATTGGGAGGACAACACTGAAAAACTGGAAGATGCGGAGAGCAGTAACCCAAATCTACAGTCACTGCTTTCTACAGATGCGTTACCTTCAGCATCGAAGGGGTGGTCAACATCAGAGAATTCATTAAATGTTATGTTAGAATCTCATATGGACTGCATGTGACCAACCACCATCATTTTGGTACTGTACATGTGTTAAACTGTAAAAATAACCAGAACTATTTCCCTCAAATTCCGTAAGTACATAGTTGACAAGCAATGTGAAGAACTTGTTTTGAAACATCCTGTAGAAAGTTTATAAAAAAAAAAAAAATCCAAAAAACCCAACAAACAGTATTTGAGCAAATTGTGGAATATAAATACAACTATTTTTAAGTAATTGCCTTTTTTCTCTAATGTGTTATTCTGTGTGATCTAGACCAAACCTGATTAAAGTATATATATTCTCTCCCCTCCCCCTTTACTTTGTAAGCACTATTAAACTGAACGTTAAAACATTCAGGCAAAATGAAGGAATAATGCCATGTCCTCATCTCTGATATCCAGATTGCCAAATATGAAGTGCCCTTTACAGCAGCTTAAGAACCAAACTGTTATTAGATGAAGTGCAAAGAAAAAAGTACATATTAAAAAAAAAAAGTCCAAAAATGTCCTCTTGCTGTGAAAGCAGGCAGCACAGTGTAATTTTAGGTACGAGCTTCTTTTCCTTTCAAGGCACATACTTGTTACTTAAAGCATGCAATTTGAGATTTACCATCTGTTATCTTGGATTTTAGGACCTTTTTTTTTTTTTTTTTTTTTTAATCTCCTGCTGCTCCTGTTTAGTCAAACTGTGATTTGTTAAGGACAAGGTTTCCTGGGAATATGGGTGGGTATCTCAGCAAAGAACTCTTTTTCAGCCACCCTAATAGCACACACAATTGGTTAGAAGGATTCAAGCAATTACTGGAATATTTAAGAATCAAAAGGAATAGCATAAGTATCCAAATAATGCTCTTCTGCAAGATGATGTACAATTGCTGGTTGGTATGTTTATTTTCAGATATGGTTTATTCTTGTAGTCTTTTTAACTAGTCATAAGGAGTCTAGATGCTTTCTTCCAGTGTTTTGAAATGTCTAGAATTTAAAACTTTTCTGTATTCTCTCTACTGTTGAAGACAATCCCATGCACCGGTATAAATGAAGATACAAACCCTGCTGTGGCAGCCGTGACATACTCAAGAATACACTGCCTGCTCTGAAGCTCTTGCACTGAGACATCTCTGTTACCTGAGGCATCCTTGAAGATAAAAAGAACTAGGCAGTAAATTGTAAAAACTTAAGACGTTATTATGATACTAACAGTTGAGTTATTCCTTCCAGTCCTCATCAGCCTTAGATGTTTACTGTGACTGTGTGCATTTCAAATTGTAATCTGTCATGTCAGATTACATGAATATAGTTCTGCTGGTTACTACTAACTCCACAAACTCTGAGCCCTTGTAGGTTCCAGGCCCTTAAAAAAAAAGGTAGATATCATGATGACTGACAGTGTAGCTCTGAATAAAAACAGAATACTTCCACTTTCTGCATTCTCTAATACGGATGAATATGTCCCAAGCAGGTAGCACGTGTCTTTCCACATCATTAGTGAAATTATCTTCATTTCTAACGTATATTTTTTCTAAATGAGAAAGGAGTGACCTGATCTGAATGTACATGCATGTGTTTCTTTCTTGTGTGGAAACTAAGCAGTACATAGGGTAGCTGAATGAATTAACAAAATCCATTATTATTTGGAACCCTAATTCTCTGTAATTGTTTAAAATTATGATTGGCAATTTAAAAATATTAATATCCGTATGACTTAACAGAAAGAACTGGTCCCCCAAACCAGCAGTTGCTTCACTGGAGGGCTGAAATTATTTTAACTTCTAAGAAATATCTTTTGATTTTCAATTATATTGCAACCTTAAGGTCTACAGTGACATTTTGAGATTTTTCATGCACTTTATTGTCCTATTTATAAATGTATTTAAGATATCGCTTAAATGTAAGCATGTAAATAACTTTGTCATCTGTTAAAAGATTGACAGGCTCATGGAGCCTGCCTTGAGTTAAGGCTACTGTAGTAGTATTTCAAACCCTTGTACCTATTGAAGATTCAAATGAAAACTGATCAAGTACAAGCTGTAACCAAAATCCATCCATCTGTAGCATGAGGGCTGCTTAGAAGCGTATGACACAAAGTGATGGAGGCAGACTGTATTACTACTATTGCAGAATCAACTATAAAATACAGTCAGCAAAACTACCTCACCCAGAAAAACAACTAATTGAGAGAAATCAGAAAGCAAAGATCTATTGTTCTGTTTGGGAGGATAAAAGCTGTGCATGTGAACTCAGGTGCAATAAGTTTCAAGTGAGACTGGATAGCATAATGCTGCCATGGGATTTGGCACTACCTTACCTGATACACTAACACATCCTAGATATAGCTGACCAGGAAAAAGAATAATGCTGCTGTGCTCGGTGAAAACTGCAGAACAACCACACCTCATGAGAGCACCTTGTGATCTTTGCAAGATAAACAGTCTTGCTATGCTTTTTGAGAGACTGGATGCCCCTCAGGCCTTCTACAACTTTGTCCAGATCTCAGCAGTCCATACACTGTCTTCTGAATATCACATTTCCTGGCAAAATCACATTCCAGAGAAACAGAATTTGAGAAACCAGATTGCAGTGCTGCAGAGGCTTCAGGTCTGATCATTAGGCAATGTCACAGCACAAACTTAGTATTAAAAGGTACAGTGCATATAAAGCATCTGCCTGATTTCTGAAAGTCTTGAAACAGCTGGGCTGTACACGTGACACATACACAGCTGGTGTAGACAGCACAGCGTTACAATGTCAAGGTGAAAGGCGAGTTTACCGTCCGACAAACCTCCACTTGCAGAGTCCACCAAGATGCAGGAGAATGCTACAGATCCTGTTGACAGGACTGGTGATGCATGTCACTGTATTTTTACCTTAGCTAGATAGACTCAATTCCATTAGGAGATTGTCATAATGCCTATCAGAGGTACAAAGAAGTAAACAGCTCAGACAAGGTAACAGGGATGGAAAACAATGTGGGGTTTTTTTATGTTTAGCTTGAAAAATACTTGTCCCTGCATCTTACAGTCATAGTGATTTATTCATGCATCACCTTCAGTCTGAATTACTATGACAGTCTGAGCTTGATGGGGCAAAAAGGCTCCATCATAATGCAGGCTGGTGAAATTTAACCTTTCCACTGGTTACAAAGCTCCACTGAAAGAGCCAGCCCTTACTACCAATCTTCAAGACTGCAGCAACTCAGAACTTCTCTACAATAACCACAGTAGCTCAGAAGGGAGACAACTGTTGGCACCTGAAGCCTGCCTACCAGGGAGAGGCTTACTATCAAAAAGAAAAATGTTTCCCATTGAGTTAGTTGCCTTCAATGAGAAGAGAAAAACAGTGGCAAACAGCTGCTGGCATAAAATGGACAATGTTAGATGTTGCAAAATGTCAGCAGAAATGCAGTACTCTCAAGGCTCTGTAGAAGCTGTAAGAGAAGAGACCAGAAGGCAGCATTTCATACAGCTCAGAAAGGCATATTGCACAGAACTGGAGAGCTGGAGAAACAGCTGACAGTCTCCCAGATTTTTAGACAAGCTGTTCCAAATACAGTTCACAAAATTCTTTAAGCAGTCCATCTGTAGAGGGACACACCACCAAACAAAACTTTGCAGAAACCTGAACAGCCAAAAATGCCCCAGGGAGCAGCAGAATAACTCTGGCCCAGGTGCCCACAAGCTCCAGATCCAGGAGCAGCAGACACGTGTTGGTACCTTCCCCTATGGAGTCAAACACGCCACTCGATTTCTGCAGCTATCAAGCTCCACGGGAAAATGAAATATTTTCGTACGAGTGGTTCTCTCATGTAATTATGGACAAGTAGCACTATGGCTCTGGGGACTGCAAAACAGTTGGTTAAACTCAGTGGTAAGGTAGGAACCAGCAGAGAGAATAGGTTAAGCCTCACCAAGTCTCCTTTTTTTTTTTTTTTAATGGAAAACTGTGTATCAATTTATATAAATTAAAGGCACCTGAATGGCTCCCTGTCATTCTCACACCAGAGGCTTTGGGGAAGAATGAACCAGGCCTTTAAAAAACCTAAACACTGTGTAGACAGAACCAGACAGTGGGACACATGGTTCCCCCATCTTTTATTTACAAATCAAAAAGTCCTACAGCGGTCAAAGACTTTTTGCCTTTGAATTGTTGAATGTGTGCTGGCCTTCTGGCTGCCAACTTTGTGGAAGGAACAAGCCCTGGTTCCTCATAGAAGTCATGAACTTGCAGAGAACTCTCAACAGAAAATCTCTTAAGTGTTTACAAGAAAGGCAACCTGATAAAACAAACTCAGAAACGTTATCTAGAAAGTGGAGGTAAGCACAGACTCTGTTTCAAAAACACTGGGGGAGGCAGGAGCCTGTTTGAAAGAGCAGAGGCCCAACAGCAAATGAAGCTGCAGAGTTATGTTGCTGTTTTCTGAATTTCTATGAGGCAGTTCCAGGTAGGTCTGGATGGGGTAATGGGTTGCAGTGAACACATGACACTGCAGGGCCCCAAAGCATCGCAGTACATATCAAAGCACACGGTACCTAAGGTACAGCAGGAAATAAAGGGAATTTTGGCACAAGGAAAATGTTAATGATCTAATACACTGCCCTGTACCAATAAATACCTGTATAGAAAACCAAGGAAAACTGATTTGATAGTGTTGGAAGCAGATTCGAATTCTATGGTTGATATAATAAATAGCTCCTGTCCTAAAACAGTACTGGATGGGTAAAGGGTACAAAACGTGTTAATGCATAGAATCTCACTAAAGGTTGGTTAGATATCGGTGGTTTTCTCTAAAAGGGGAATCCAAATCTAAGACAGCTTTTACCTCTTCTCCAGGGTTTACCAAATCTCAAGTGTATCTTTTGGCCTATGTTAATTGCTGCCTCTGGGATTACAGTTGAACTGCAATCCAGACTGCTTTTTATATAAAGTAACTAGTTGAAAGTAGAACTTATGGATTTAGTCTTTGTACACTGGAGGGGAAAATGTGCATCAGGACTCTCCAGAGAAAGTCGAAACTGGTTAATTTGAAGTGTGCAATTAAAACAAGGAAAGTAAAACAATTTAATAGTTCTCTAAACTCATCATTTGGAGCTTCTGCATGAAGAGCAAGTTGACAAAATCAGCGTTAGGTTGAGTTGTAAATGTATTCATAAGTAAGACACTCCTTGCACAGGGAAGGCAAAGAAAATAATTGAAACTACATCCAAACCCCTGGGCTAGAAATTAATGTTTTAGTCCAGCAGTTCTAGCCATAGAAAGGTTCCCTGAAATTAAACTACAGTTAGTCAGATTTCTTGCTAGGCACTCAAGTTTCACTTGTGGTAAGGGTCCTAAAGAATTTTAAGGTGGAAATCTGGTGTACCTGCTCTCTGATTTTGGGAAAGAGCAGAGGGCATGAAGAGAGACAAACTTTTTAAAATACAAGGAATATTTAAGTGAAATGTAGATGATCTAAATACCCAAGACAATCCTTTCACAAAATGAAACTCCACCTCTACACATCATTACAGCCGATTCTAATCGCATGCCTACCACTGTAAGCTTGTAAACTGCAACATTGGTTTTCAGGGAAATGTCTTTGAATGTAGCTATCATGGCTGAGCTGGAAAGCAGATCATATGGAAAATGAAGCACAGAAGGGAGGTGTGGCAAAGAAGGCAACAGCAACATTAGAGGCCAGGAGCAGCTGACACATGGAGATAACTAGTGACAAAAGTGGGCAAGGTCAAATTGAAATGCCTGGCAAAATTTCACTCTGGGTCACTGTCAGTCCCCTAGCTAAATTTCAATTATCCAGCCTGTTCTCAGTCCTTAACACAGAACAAAACATGGAGAAAAGGTTATGCTGAGCCAAAATGTTCTCTCTGGCTTCTCTCCAGACCCATTTGTCACCAGTTTGCATGGAAAAACAGAGGCATACATGTTTCATAACAAGTGCCCTGCACACAAGAGTATGTATGTTCAACATCATGTTCCACTTCCGCGGCTACGGAAGACCCAGGATGCACGTGTACACATAGCTACGGAACTGGAAAAGGTTTATTCTCTGGTTTTCCCATGTATAAATAATGCTGTTTCCCAGACATAAAATGAAAAGCAGCACTATCTGAGAAACATTCAGGTTACACATGCTAGCTGAGACACCGGGGTTTGTCCCTAGTTATTTTGCCATTTTGAATGTACTAGTAATACAGTCATTTGCTCAAATAAAGTAATTTGCAGAGGTAATCTGACCCTGTACATTGTCCCCAGAAAAGTTTTTAAAGATATCTGGCATTCAGAGCCATCTGGGACATACCTAAATTTAACCAAAAAAAAAAAAAAAAAAGCTTGCTCACTGAAACCATCTTGAAATGAACTTTATGAGTCAGAAATAATTCCTCCGCACAGGGGTGAATTTCCAGAAAATAAGCAGAAGTCAAACTGGCATCCAGCCAGAACATATAAAAGAGCAGAAGAGAGGAGAGTATCTGTTCAGGAGAAACCAAACGATGCTAGCCCATCACACAGTGTGAGCTCTGGAAAGATGTCAGATTTGTCATAGCTGGGAAGAACACTACAAATACAGGTCCAGATCATCCTCTGCTGGCAAAGCAGCGAGAGGTGCCTCTGGGTGAGGCTTGTAAGCAGCCCTGTTAGCAGCTCATCACACCGCTCGGCTGATAAGCGCAGATACTCTGCCCTTCTGCAGAGTCATGTCAAGCCTCATATGCTTCCACAGCAGTTCTTTGCTTCAGCTGTGCGCATACCACCTGAGCACATACGTTCATATATGTAGAAGGCCTCTATATAAACACACTCCAGCAAAAAAACCCGAACCAGCACCTACCTGCACTCGTAGATCCAATTCCTGCAGTAAGCACAGACCGTGGTATAATCTTTACTGCATACTTGAGAAACTGAGATTTCCCCGTACCTGGGTCTCCAACCAACAAAAGATGTGATTCACCTTGGGGGAAAACAGTGATGTAGGAGTATACGGTTCATATACAGAGAAAGATATACACAAAATGTTCTGAATTAAATAATACTTCTCATTATTCACCTCAAGTTTGGTACTACATATACATTACAATATGTAATTCTGTTTAAGACTGTACTATTTATTGGGCCTGATAAATGTATTGTTTAATAAAAGCATCCAGTCATATTGCTGCACCCAAACCAGATATTTAGAATTAAATACTTTAATAGTATTGGCAGGTATTTGACATACTTCCCATAATGTGAGTTCTTACATTTTAGAATACTAATTTCTCAGACTAAGCTCACTCTTGGACATGAAACAGGAGGATACCAGGGTTTAGTTATCATTCCACTGTTCAGTTACTTAAATTACTGTGAAAAGGACTAATAAAATCAGTAGGTTGTTTTTCTTAACTAATTCTGTTACACTGCCAACAGTTACACAATGTAGTAATAGCAAAACAATGCAATTACAGAAGTAAATAATTTGGCTACTACAATCTCACTAAAGTGCTCTAAAATTATTTCATTGTCTTCAACAAAAGATTAATTAACCCAACTTCATTTCCAATATAAAAGCTCTAACCTTATTTAGCTACTACGGCATTAAGAAAGTTCTGTATTTGTATATACACAGATATTCTTTCAGAATTATTATGACCTACATGGATTATGACCTGTGTACCACCTGGCACACAGCATATTTGCCATCTAATAACAACAGAAGGAGAATCAGCAGGCAAATAAGTTACAGTAACAGAACTAAGTGAGATGTGCTGACAATCACAGATGGAAAAGTCTGGCATTAGGAAATAAAATGAATCCTTTCTTTTTTCCTTTCAATGTACTACCATGATCCACATTAAGGAAACATTAATATTCCGTCTTTTGATGCCAAATACTGCTGGGAATATTCTACTAGAAATAATTTTGAAACGTCACTTATACAATAAAAAGTGAGTTTATGTTTTATCTAAACCAGCTACTTTTAATATTCTACCTAATGAAATCCTGGATGCCTGCTTTTACTGGGATATATTTGGGAAAATTTAAAATAAAAAGAGGAAGTCTAGACACCCACTTTATTTGTCTGACATTCTGGAAGAATACTCAGCATTAATCAAAAATTGCTCTCACTCAAGAAAATGGGATCATTACGCTTCTGAAACCTTACTAGTTTGATTTTGGAGGGGGGACGGATGTGGGTGAAGACAGGGATGGGAACAACTGTTACAAAGGATGCGATACTATTAGAAACAATACTAACCTCTGACTCGAGTTCCAGTGGCATCAGTCCTCTGTACACCACCAGCAAGCACCATGGCTACGGCCAACTTCACCAGGTACAATCCGAAAACTTGAGGACATAAGCTAGCCAAAATTTCATTCCTCCCTAGAACAGAAGCAAAAAATGGCACTCAACCCCAAGAGCAAAACTTGGTTTCCCTTGGACACCTATGTACGCTTGAAGTTCCATGTACACTGACAAATAATCGTCCTATATCCACAGTCCTATGTATACCTACAAATAATTTGGGTCTCCTTTCTGAACAAGAAAAGGGCACGGAGGAGATTTTTTTAAATTAATATTTTATTTTTTAAATCATTATTTTATTTTTTATATCAGGCCCAAAGCAGTTGTTTGATCCAAACTTCCTTCATTTTAAAAGTTAAGTCTCGCATAGTCACAGCAGCAACACCAATCCTATCGCATTTTAAGGAATGTATGGTCTGGATATCCTGACAAAAGCCACAAATGAAATGCCATCATGCAAATTCTTTTGATTCACAGATTAAAGTGTTGGGGCTATGAAGAATTAAAACTTAAAACTTTCCAGACTTCAAAATATCCCCCTGAAAACTGGTGTGTTGTGCATTTAAGAAAACCTCTAACACATAAAGTATTTTGCCTGAAACCTGTGCATCCATAGCATGGCTCATTTTCTAATAATTGTCTCGAATCTCCTTTGACCCTTCTGTGTCAAAGGTCTGCTTTGACCCTGTTCTCTTCCCTACCACAGTCCCTGTCCTGCAACAGAATATTTCAATCTGCTCTGATAACGTTGTTGGCTTGGAAGGTGTGTAACAATCAATTTTGTCTTCCAAGATTCTGATACTGGCAGCACATAAGGGATCACAGGTTTCACGCCACACATTACTCCCACTTAACTTCATGTTTTAAATTTAGATACAAGTACACGGTACTGGCAAAATATGTCAGGACCAAATAGATGACTTGAGGCATATGTGTTTCTTGTGGAAGCCTTCTGAGTGAATTAACACATCTTTGTGCAAAAATGAAATATTATAAACTTCGGTCAGCCATAGCACAACTCAAGATTTAACTGCACAGTTGCCTCTATTTCACTTCAGATTCATTTGTGTTATCAGTGCTGAGCAGCTCGGCAGTTCCACTTCTTCCTAGACGGTATCCAGAAAAGATAAAATCACCTACGTAAGTTCTCTCAGAGGCCGGCCACGGTAGACTTCCTCAGGACATCTAATACACAGCATCAGGAACTGACTGACATAAAATTCAGTAGTAACTATGATTATCTCTTGAAAAACAGTAAAAGTACATACATCCTGTTGGGAAATGGCCTATGTCTTAGATTCCTTAGTCAAATTTGATCTCTGCCCACACCTGAGGCGACTCAGACAAACAGCCTGAAACAGACATCTCAGGCAGTCAGGGTCCTTCTAATTTCCACCTCAGTTTTCTGGTAGCCACTTCATATTAATTTATTTATTCTAAATGGGTAATATCGCATAAAACCACATTGCTCCCTGCAGGCTTCCAAAAATTGTCCTGAGAATGGAAGATTAAATGAAGCTCAAAGAAAGCTTTCAAAGAAGCTCCTGAATTACTTTCCGAACAGTTCTAACCAGGGCGATAAGAAATGTTCTCATTCCAAACAGCAGGAGGAAGAAATGTTCTCATTCCATCAGCAGGAAGCTAGCAATTAAATCGCTTTCCAGGAAATGGAGCTCTGAAGAATCTTTGCCATTGACAAGATTTCCAATTTCTTACGTGAGCGCTCTAATTTTTAAGCTGACATGGGCAACATTCCCACCTGCTTTTCCTCCTGTTTGTCTTTTAAGAAGAAAGACCAAGCCCTTTTCAGGGTTTTAAAAGGCAGAGCGTTAGTCTGAGACAGTTCACCGACAGAGATCCGACGGAGCCCATTGAGCTTCCCTGCAGTTCAGGAGGAGGCACTCAGGTTATGGAGAGGGACAGAATTCCAGACACAACTCCGGCTCATATCTAGGTGGTTGACTGCAGACCATGGTAAGTTTAGGAGCCAAAATACTAAACACTCTGGCTGTTCTGGAAGCCACTGTGAATTGGGAGACTCTGTCATAGTTGGTAGGAGGCCCCGCAGCACTTACTCAAGGGTCTAGGCATCAGTTTAAAGATGAGATGTGCTAACTATGTGGCAAAGATTCACAGCTTAATTTGGGATGCGGAGAGAGGGAGTCAGATCTCTTGTCCCAAGGTCAACAGCTATGTTGACTAAAAGCAGATCTGGTCCACACTATTTCTTCTATGAGGTATGCTTTTCCTTTGTTGATTATAAAACTTTTTTTCTTCTCTGATACTTACATTAGTTCTCATTTCTTGTTAAATGTTCCACAATACACTTGACTAGAAAGCTCAAAAGAAGGAAGATCAATGCAGTATGCTCAGTACTTTTTTTCCCAGTAATATTAAAGTAAGAATTTCATATTCCTGCACTGGGAAAAAAAATAATTTTGGAAGAATGGGTGGTGGGATAGGATAATGGGGGGAAAACGTGTTCAGTCACTGTATTTTCACTCCTCATTTCACTTATATCTGAAGGCATATCCAACTTAAAAGCTTTCAACTACTAACCTGCTAAGGGATCATTCCTATGCTCTTCCCAGAAGTCTTCAAATTCCTTTCGGACTTCTTCATCAATTACAATCCCTGCTAGCTGCTCATTGTTTACTTTAATGTAGTTGGCTTTCAAAACAAGCTCCAAGTCACAGCGTGCATCCTCACGGAAAGGTTTCCACCTCTGCATTACCACTCCATACACTGTGATGTCATCTCCTGGAGGTAACAACAAATATTAGTAAAATAACATCTCACTTCATATATGCAGATATGTCAGTTAGCTGTAATGCATAATCACAGAATGTCCAAAGTTGAAGGGACCCACAAGGATCATCGAGTCCAACTCCTGTCCCTGCACAGGACAACCCCACAGTTCACACCGTGGGTCTGAGGGTGTTGTCCAGTCTCTTCTTGAACACTGTCAGGCTTGAGGCCGTGACTGCCTCCTTGGGGAGCTCATTCCAGTGCTCCACCTCATAACAATGCAATGCAAACAAGCAAACCCAAGCAAAACAACAACAATAACAACAACAACACACAATAAAACAACAAAACAACAAACCCCACACAACAAAAAGAAAACCTCCTGCAGTTAATAGAAGTCTAAAACAAACATTAAGTAAATTGCTTATGTCTGTGGTAGGAAGATGCTATGTCTTTCTACTTCTGTTTAAGTTAGGTGAATTCTTAAAGGAGTGCTTCTGCTTCTTTCCTCTTTTAGAAAAGAGTACACACTAAATTGTAGCAGCTCTTCTTTAGTTACATTTACTATACAAAAACATTAATCAAAACTTATTTGACTTCCGGTAACTTTGTGAATTCCAGAATCACTTGTTCTGGCCACAGTTCTCTTCTGAGAAAATACAACCAGAGATTAACTGCTTGTGGGTATGTGTCTATTTGAGGATTTTTAGACAAGTCTTCATAAGTTCTCCTGCCAGTAAGCTTCCTTTTTGAATGCCAAGTAGCTTTTTCCACCTGCAGGAGGTCAGGTTACCCAGCTCTCTGAACCAAGAGAGGGGGCCCACACACTGTGTGATGGTGCAGGCAAATTTCCTCTAGAGGTCTGGTGTTCCCACACTACTAAGATTTAGTATACTTTCTGTATGTCACCACACATTACGTTGGGGATGTCTGACGTTTTCTAGAATAGTCCTCAACTGCCATGCTAACGTCCAAGCTGAAACAGCAACGTGACAGATGAACATATCTCATTCAACAAGCCCTCAGCACTGACAGCCTACTTGGCAAAGAATCATCTCAACTGGAAAAATAAAAATGCTGGTGGTACAAACACATGCGATTTATGCCGTATCCTCACCAGACTTGCAACTGTCCACCAAGTCATCTTCCAGAATAACCATCATGCAACGAGGGATACTCCCAACAGTCAGTCTTTGGACCTAGGAGACAAGAAGGAAAAAAACTCTTAAGAACAGCACCTTTCAAAAGCCATTTATAGCTGCTCTGGCTTAAGCACCTACATTCCTCTCCTGAAACTGAGGTCAGTCCTTGCTTTTTCTCACCAAACTCCCACAGTAAACTGCTGCCATGAACTTAATAATGGAAGTTCAATGCTGATATTAATGGAAACTGGATTGGGCATTAAATTAGTTGATGGTGCTCAATCCTGGGAGATGCTGTGTGATTTCAACACCTTGCTGTAGAAATCTCACTAAAAGAGGTCATTTGAAAGAGCCGATTTTTTTTTTTAATAATTTGAGATATTTTTAGATACTTCTTCAACATGCAAAGTTGACTTTGGGTACTGAAGCATATCCATGAGTTAGATAACCGTTCACTGTAGTATATACTGAAAGATTAGTCTCTATATTTTTCTGGTGTTTAACCAAAATTTGACTAACATTTGAAATGTTAGTTTACACCTAGGTGTCAAGGATTAAATCTACAACAAGAAAAAGCAAATCACACACAACCAGACAAATATATAGTGAAAAATGTGCCAGTAGCTCCTGTAATTCTTCTTCTTTTCTCCAGGGCAAAGTCTATGCAATCTTGTCACACTCTATTTCCAACCAGCAATCTTTCCATTTACTGTTAAAGCTTGCAATAGTTTTTAGAATATGCACTGCACAAGAACAACAACCAGAAGTACCTTTTCATTCTGCAGCACCAGTCGCATGTGCTAGAATTCCAGATTTATTCACTCTCTAGTGCCTAGGAAGGTTAATTCATCCTTGGGTATTATCTAAATGGCCACAGGCAGTTCACATCACTGTCAGTCCTGGTGGCACATGCACAGCTACCGGCAGAGCTCAGTAGGAAACACGAGTGAAATTCATTCCCAGTTTAACTTTACTGTGTTGAATAAGCCCATGCTGCTGAAAATCCTTCCCATCATAGTGGTCTGTGTGTCCCAGAGTAAAATAAACAAGCATAAAGCTATAGAAACCATATGACAGAAACAATCATTATATGAACATGTAACATAGGGCTTATTTCCTTGAATTAGTTTTATTCCCTTAATTTTTTGGTATCCTGAACTTTTCAAGGCTTTGTTTCTTATTTGACACATTTCTATTTTCATACATTCTTCATGTAGATCGGCACCACTATCCTCTTAATAAAATAAAGACCCTGAAACAACTAAAGATATCTTAGAAAAGATTTATGAAAAAGACACTGAGCATACAAACAAACACAGAAACATCACCTGTAATATACCTTACTTATTCTCAATTTTCATACAGTATAGATTTTCCTGTGCCAGTTCTGTCTTAGTTATGTGCTACCGTAAAAAGAGGCCCAATTGTTTCTTACTCCTCCAGCTTGGCTGTACTTCCACCCCGGGCTCCCTTCAGAAAACCGAATGCAAATTCTGTGAGGAGCACACATTCAATAATTGTGGAGTTCAATACTGGCTAAAGGAAACAGACCATGTATTGACCACACTACACTGCCACAGCTGGCCTTGGCCACCACTGGGCTCGCTTTAGTCCTCAGAAGCGATGTTGAACATCAGCATCATGTACAGTACGCGAGAGAAACAACACTCGGTGTCATAGAGATTCAACATGGAAATGTAGTCTATCGACAGACCCTGGGTGTGCTGTACATTACTGAATGGAGTTACTTAATAATGGAATTCTAGTCAACATGTGTCTAAATTTGTAACTCTCTGACTGGAAATCTCTGACCAACAGGCTCTCTGGCTTCTTTCAGTTTTTTTCAGGCATTTGTTTTAAACAACAGTAGAATCTGTAAAACTTTTCCACTTATCTTAGTATGGAAAACTTATCAATGATAATGGGATAAACTTCATTCTTTAACAGTCTCACCAAAATTAGCGGAGTTACCTTATTCCAGCAGGAAATTAAGCCCTCAAACGCCTTCTTTAGTAAGTTCATGCTTTTTGCACTAGAGACAGCTATAACTTAATACCCCCACTTTTTCTCCACCTTACTTTTTTTTTACCTGTTCCTGAATTTTGATTTCTTGATAGTCTCTGCAGCAGGTAGAAGAGGTTGTTCCAGAGAGACAGGTGAACTTGGTTGAGTTGCAGCCTTCTTCATTGAGACAGGCTGATGGACGACAGAAGGCGTAGTACTGTTCAAAGTCAGCCTTGACGACAAACACGTGCTTGCACTTATTGCAGATGTAACTCCGTTCATACTCCAACACTTTCACCAAACTGGTGCGTATGACCGTCCCAGTGACAGACAAAAAGTGACCCACGTCCCTGGTTTTAGGAATGTGCTCTCGAGTCAGCTCTGGGCAAACAGGCAAACCTGTTAAACAAAAACATGTGCAGCATAAGGCTGTGCATATAAAACACGGACTTAAAATACAGTGAAACAGAAGGACTAGAAAAAAAACACCAGACATATTAACAGTAGCCGTTGTTATTACTGTTTCACAAACGTGATACAACTATTCATCTGTTGTACCTTAAATCTGAATCAGAAAATGTTGCCATTTTACTCTCCCACTCTTGCCAAGGGCTGAATAGTCAGGAACAGTTTCCATTTGTGGGAAATGGATCCTGATGTTCTCAGATCTATTCATTAATTTAAATGAGCTTTTGGCAAACGCCATTTATTCTACAACTGGTTTATCTGGATTACAAAATTTTAGTTATGCTGCTTTATGGTGGTTCAGACAAGTCTAACTCCTAATCTTGTGTGAATTCTCAAGTCTAAGCAAATTTAAAATTCATAGTCTGTGAGCACTTGACCTTAAATTCACATTGCATACCATACTCAAGCACAACAAAGGTGGCGTAAAAAGAATACAAGTGGGTTATGAACACAACTGAAGAAAATCCACATGTACATTCAAATGAATAGTGACAGCATGTTTTCATGACACTTACTCTCCTTTAACTCCACCCCAACAGCCAGTTCTGTGCGGTACCGATTCCTCTCTGGCAGTCACCCGTGTAGCCAAAATCCTTCGGAAGATTAATCTACCTCAACAGCCTACAAAGTCTTTATAAAAATAAATGGGCTCTGAAATGCGCGCCTGAGGACAGCATCAAAATATTGCGTCTTTGGAAGTTAGCATATGAACTACAGGATACTAACAATTATAAACTTAAAAAGAAATTACCTGCTCTTACAATAATTTCTTAGCTTTACTTCCAAAACAGAGCTAGGAAACAGAGACGCAAAATAATAAATCTGCTGCAAAATGATGTTTCTAAGGGGATCAAAACTATTGGTGCATTTATGTCAAATCTTCTTAGAAGCTTTGGCTGCTAAAAAAAAAGACCTCATATATTTATTTCAGTGTTTTCAAAACCAAATGCTTTATTTCAGATATGCTGAAACATTCTGTTTCAATGCTGTTAAGCAGTGTTTGACCTTTTGCATTTGTTTGAAGAAAATATTTTAAAATATTAAGCTAATTTTAAAAGGTAAAAGAATAAAGTGAAAAAATATGTAAGGTAGAAAGGAATTAAATCATCTGGAAAAGAAATATAAGTATCATGTAGAACTGCAAACAATTTTTTTTCTGATTGACTGTAACAAAGCTATTTACATATTCTACCAAACCTGCTGAAAATTTTTTTTCTCCCACAGGTTTGCATTTCTATTCAGTTCAGGAAGAAAAAAAAAAAAAAAAGATAAAATCCATTAATTTTCCAATTGTTTCAGCATCTTCTTCTCTCAGCTCAGTATTGGTGCAGCTCAACAACCTTTGCAAAATACAACACATCTTACACTAGAGAGAGCTCCAGCACTGTTGTCAGGATTTATGACATGATCAGCTGTGAACACTGAAGAGACAAGAGCCTGGATGGGGTGAAAAAGAGGCTTCATTCTGATCATATTAGACTGCCTGACGAACTCTTTGAGTACGTGCCTCTTTGAATCAGCTTCACTATATTAGTAATCATGTGTAAAACTGAAATACTAGAAGCAGCTTGGCCACCAGTAACAGACAGAGCGGTGCTCAGGCTAATGGTAACTAAGGAAAAATCTTTTAATGGATTTGTAACAAAAGCAGAAGCTATACAATCAAATTCCTACAATGCTAAAATTCAGATAGAGAACTCAATCTTTTACTTTCTTCAGTGAGCCCAGGGCAATCATCCATTGATAATCACTGCACAGTCACACTCCCTGAGTCCTTATTTGATCTCCTAAATAACACAAGGAAGAAACTTTTCACAATGAGGGTGGTGAAAGACTGGCACAGGTTGCCCAGAGAGGTGGTAGATGCCCCATCCCTGTAGACATTCAAAGCCAGGCTGGATGGGGAGCAACCTGATCTGGTTGAGGATGTCCCTGCTCACTGCAGGGGGTCGGACTAGATGACCTTTGAAGGTTCCCTCCAACCCAAACTATTCTGTGATTCTATGCCCTGCCCATATCAGTATGAACATACTATGATTGCATTCATATACCTGGCATAAGCAGAAAACACTTTTCCTCGCTTCAGCCCAAGCCTGACATGCAGATCCCCCCTACCCCACTCCAGGTAGTTTCCTGCCGCTCCCACCAAAAAGAGTGCAGCCCCTTCTCCTCATTCCCTTTTGGCACAGGAATGGGAAGCAGCATTCCAAAATGAGAATCGTGAAGGTAATCAGAACGCGGCATCCACCTAAAAGGTAACAGTTATCATGGGAAATTTTGGGCCAAAAAAAAAAAAAAGCTTACAGATCATTTAGCTTACTGCTTTTGTTTCTTCAGCAGGGCAGTACAGAACATAAACCAAACTACATGGGCAGATGTTCTCTTGATCCAGCTGGACCTTATGAGGACAACCAACCCCTGCTTTTCACCAGTTTCCCTCCCGTTTAGTGACTGAGTGATTTATGAGTCTGCCAAATAACTTTTGCCATCAATGATCATACTTGCTTTTATTAGTCACTAAAGCTATTTGATCAAATTTGGCTAATTTTGCCTGAGGTTGATTAGGGAATATTCAGACCAAACATCACTGTGGGAGGAATGGTCAGCTCAGCAACAGGCTGATAACAGGAGCAGGAATGTCCTAAAGGCACCGCTACTTATGCAGCGACCATCTACCCCTTGCTTTACTCCTTCTAATACCTCCTGGTAGCTTAAAATAACTCTGCTTTCATGCTGAAGCCCCGACTGATGCAAATACACCCAGAACACTAGGAGGAAAGTGTGAATTCACTCCTGTTTTTATGGGTACAGGAAGATGCTTGACATTTCAAATTTTAGCACAACACAGAGGCCATCCTCTTACACCACATACCCAGCAGTGGTATACAAGCTCCATAACACTTAAATAGGCAGCAAGACGTTTCGGTTTCTTTTTTTCCCCTAAAAAACTTGAGAAAATAGCATTATGAGACCCACAAGCTAATTGTATTTCTGATGTATGTGTTCTAATGACAATATTTTGAATGAAATTTACTGGGGCAAAACACAGTTCTATTAGAAAAAAACGTTATTCATACAAGTTCAAGCTGCCAAAAGAATGAATGATCATAAACCACCATGGCACAGGGCAGAGTAGGGAAACATGGGTCACCAGCTCTCGGCTTTGCAGACAAGACAAGACAGCTCCAAACAGCTACAATCGGCAATGACCAGAAGGGATGGTGCTACCACTGACACAGCTCCCCACAACAGCCAAAACACGCATTTTAACCTCAGAACTTGCACTCCACACTTACCATACCTCGAAGCTACCAAAAATTTTCTATTAATAAGGAAACTGTAGTGAAAAAAACAACAAAATCCTCATGCCTTCCAACAGCTCATTCCAATTTTATAACAAGTAATTTTATGAATATTATTTAAGCATAAAGTTTGACAATTTCAGATTAAGTTGTTAGAAGACAACTCAAAATTGAGACTTTGCCTCTTCTGGGAGATAGCGGGAGCCAATAAAGATGTGGTAAGGAAGTCAACCTGAAAGAAAAACTATTATACAAGCTACATATCTTCTCCTATTTTTTTTTTCTTTAGACCTTCTGGCTAACAAGAGAATTAATTTGAGACCACCCACTGACTTGAGGCATCTTTTTCCCATGGAAAGGTTTTGATGTAAGTCCTGATCCAGCAACAAACACCAACCATTGCACATACGCCATCAAGGATGCCCACAGCTTTTTCCTGGACTGGTCTACACAGCTGCATGTGTTCGCATGTGTTCTTTTCTGTTTAATAAGCACTAGCCATTCTCTCCTGCTTCAAACACTGAAACTGCAAGAATTATGGAATCATAGAATTATTTTGGTTGGAAGAGACCCTCAGGATCATCGAGTCCAACCATAATCTAACTCTAGCACTAAACCATGTCCCTAAGAACCTTGTCTAAACGCCTTTTAAACACCTCCAGGGATGGTGACTCCACCACTTCCCTGGGCAGCCTGTTCCAGCGCCTGACAACCCTTTCCATGGAGAAATTTTTTCCTGACTTCAAATCCGAACCTCCCCTGGTGCAACTTGAGGCCGTTTCCTCTTGTCCTATCTCTTGCTACTTGGGAGAAGAGACCAACACCCTCCGTGCTACAACCTCCTTTCAGGTAGCTGGAGAGGGTGATAAGGTCTCCCCTCAGCCTCATTTTCATGTGTCTTCTCAGGGTGACTATAGACAAATGCATATCAAACCAATTATTACTGTTGAAAGCTCTGGTATTTTATTAAGCTGTGTTTTATCTTTACGAGCCCGGTTCATTAAGGGTGACGGGGTAGAGTCACCACCCCTGGAGGTGTTTAAATTAAACTTGCTCCCCCCAATAGTTCGTTACAGAATAAGGGAACTCGGCAGCGCTGCCCGGGAGGTGCCCCCGGGCGCCCCTGCGCCGCCACTCACCCGAGACCCTGGCGTGGAGGTTGTGCTTGGCGCCGAGCTGCGTGGGGGCCGCGGCGGCCTGCAGCGTGTCCTGGGCCGCCCGGCGCAGCGCGCTGTCGAAGATCGTGAGGACCTCGCTGGGGAAGGCGTTGAAATACTGCCCGACCTCCATGTTGGTCTCGAAGAGCGTCAGGGCGTCGACGACGACGGGGTAGTGCGCCTCGTCGTCCGGCTCCCTCAGGATGCCCAGGATGTCGTCCCTGTGGTGCTCCAGCACGTAGGACTCGAACACCTGCCCGATGAGGTTCACCTGCTCCGCGCTCAGCACCATGTTGCGCCTGCAGGCAGCGGGGGGCAGAGGGGTCACCGAGGGAGGGTTTTGGGTACGGTCGGGCGCCGATCGCAAAACTTTTTACTCGGAAGAGCCCATCGCGGAGCCCGGCGGGGGGGGAGGGCGGGGCGCGCGCCCCGACCCGGCGGGAAGGCCGCGCCACGCGCCGCCTCCCACAGGCAGCTCCCGCCAACCAACCGCCCCGCCCCGCCCCTGCCAGCCAATCAGCCCTGCCCCGCGTCAGTCAGTCATCCCTGCCCCGCCCCCTGTCAGTCAGTCCGTCCGTCAGCCCTGCGGGCAGAGGCGGGTTCCGCGGTCCGCACGCCCGCCCGCCGGGGCCGGCAGAGTGGCGGGGGCGGGCGGGGCTCGGCTCTCCTCTCCTCTCCTTCCCTGCCCGTTAGTGCCAGACTGTGAAGCCACCCGGCGGCCGGTTCCTCCGCTCGCTCGGTGGGGCCGAGGGGCGGGGCGGGCGCGGGGCTCTGCCGGGCCCCCCGCTCCCGCCAGCGCGGCAAGTTTCGAACGCGGGCGGGCGCTGTGCGGCGGGGCGGGGCTGGGCTGGGCACGGTCGGGTCTGGCCGCTCGCTGCCTCGGCCGTTCCCCTGCGGGGCGCTGCCCCGGGTGCGTCCCGTCCCGCCTCCGGACAGCGCGGGTGCGCTCCCAGCGCCCGCAGCGCCGGTGCGTGTGTGCGGGGCCGCCCCCGTCCCCGCGATGGGGAGGCGGGCAGCCCTTCGCCGCCGCCCCGCTCCGTACCTGCAGCGCGGGCCGCCGCCGCCCCTCCGGCCGCGTTGCCGCCGCCGCCGCCGCTCCCTCACCCGGCAGGAAAGCCGCTCCGCCCCCGCCCCCTGCGCGCCGCTCCACGCCCGGGCCCGGCGGCCGCCGAGCGGGGCGGTGGGGCGGAGAGCGGCCGCGGAGCCGCCCGGCAGCGGGGCCGGGGGAGGGCGGGCGCCCCCCTCGGGCGCCTCAGCGGGCGTGCGCGCGGGGACGCGCCGCTTCCGCGGCCGCGGGGGGGGCGGCGCCCCGGGCGCACGTTTTGGGGGCGGCGGGCCCGGCTCCCGCCGAGCAGCGCGGTGCCCGGGGGGCGGCACGGGGGCGATCCCAGCGGCTCCGGTGCCGTGAGCCAGGGGCACAGCAGCGGAGTCTCGCTGCGGCGGCGCCGCACGCTGTCGTTGGGCTGAATGTCAGTGTGCCCCCGGTGCGCACAGCACGGGAGGATCGCAGCTCGGGGTACGCAGGGTGCTGGGCAGCAGCTCGGGTGGCCCCAGGGCAGCTCAAGCTCGTATTTGTTGCCGCTTCTTGCAGCCACCCCGCCCTCCCGGCTTACAAGTCCCGTGAAGTCGAAATTCGGCTTTTTTAAAGCGAGCCGCCCATCAAAGCGGTCGGTTCCCCCTTCTTCATGAGGGCACGTCACAGCAAAGTCCGAGTTTGGAAATTTTATTTTTAACGTAGCCAGAAAATAGGGTTTGCTGAAGGCTCAAAATATTTTGCTCTTGGCCAGGATTTACAGCGTGTTGTTTTGAATAGTTTCTTATCTGTACGTTCTTTCCTCTGAGCGTGTATTACAGCCGAGTGACATGCTTTGACTATTTGAAATATTTTATTTTTTAAATAATGAATCCTGTTTCAAAATTGAGTCACTGCTGTAAGGAATGAAACTGCCAAGTCTTGTGATATCACAGAGAATAACTTAATGCCCCCTTCAAAGTGTTCGAAGGATCTTAAAACTTCTTTGTTGAGCTCCTCACTCCCAGGACCTCCCATTGTTGGCTTGTATTAATGCAGAATTATTGATATGCAATCAAAACAGAAATCATTACCCATGTAAGATCTTAACCAAAAAGTGTAGCATACTACCACCAAGGTATCAGAACTGTGCCAATCGTTCTATCACAAAAAGATATCAGAATATATAAAACTCATATTTTAATATAAATTTTAATACAATTTTTTTAGTTGGTGGAGGGGAAAATCAATGCTTTTCAAACAAATATCTTTTAGATCCCGTATTTTCAAGTTATGATATATAGCTTCAATATCTTAATTAAACTAAGATAATTAATTTGAATGCCTAAATGTTTTTTCTCCCAATCATATTCAGATATATGATCTTAATGAATAAGAAAGCTACAGCGGTTACTTCATCTCTATTAAGTGTATTGACTATCTCGCCATCCATGAGTTGGTCCGAGAAACATTTGGCCAGCAGAGAAGGGATGAGGCTTGAAATGTTTGGGCAAAAGCTTGTTGATGGATGTACAGGTGCTTTAAATCAGGAATCATGTTTATCTGAATTGCTGCTCCACAGACTATTGGAAGAGGATTCCTGCGTATGACTCCTGTCTGATAAATCAGTGGATAGAACTTCGGTTTTCTGTCCTGCACTGTTTGCAAGTACGAACTTTTTCAGAGTATTTGTAGATGTTGTCCTAATCCTCATCTGAAGCAAAGAGAGTTTTGTTTCCCAACGAAGTGTAAGACTGCTTCAGGGGCTTATAAAAGGGAAATGCTTTAACCCTTAGATATGTCTCTAGAAGCAAAAACCATTTTGCTTTATGAAGTGGTCTTATTCTAACTAATTGAATGGATATGGCTGCAAAAGCACTGCTGAGATCTCCACCTAATACATAAATTGACGACTATGAAAATTCAAAACTCTTTCTGATAAAGATTATCCTGGGTGGAGTGTCAAGTAAGCCCTGTCTCCGCATTACACTTTCAGCGTCAGCTTTACTCAGTTTATGGTGCTGTCTTGCACCAAAACCAGGCTGCTTTTTTTGTCACGCTGAGACAGCTGTTTCTACACGTTTGTTAGATCAGGACAGTGACCTGGCTTCTGGTATGGCAGAGCTGGAATTTTCCTGATTTCCTGGAGTTGTCTGTCTGTGCTTCCTCAGACTGTGTTTTGTAGCCCAAACAACTAGAGCAACAGGATGGAAAGTAACGCAGCAGCTTGCAACTGGGGCAGGGCATTACATCTACAGAGCAAGTCACTGATACTGGTGTGTAAAGGCTGCAATTAGGCAGTGGCTACTGCAAGAAAAAAACTCAAGTATTTATCATTTTATTATTGTCTATTAATAACTAGTATCTGTTATGTTTTTTGTTGAGTAATGAAGAAATGTTTACTCAAAAAAGCAGTCATCAAAAAATACATCATGCCCATGTGAAAATCCATGAGGTAGCCCCTTTTGAAATCATGGTGCAAAACAGGACAAGAAAAAGTAATTATCTCAAATGAGTGGATGGAGACGGTGTTGGCAGTTACCAGCCTGAAAAGCTCTCTTGTCCTGGGCTTGTCCTGGTTTCCTGCTTTGTCTTTGCTTTCCAATTTGAATAGCTCTGTTCCATAAGCCAATATTACTATTTTTGCTTTCAGGTCACTTCTGATATTCATGTGTGGTTCTGACAGAAAAGACGAAGAATAAAAACTCCTCTGTTTTTCAGTTTACAGAACATAGTGTGTGCCCTCAATCTGGAAGTGTCCCAGGAGAGAACCAGGGCTGCCTGCTGGTGCTGTGGTGGGGGCGGCTGATGCGTCCCACCCCACTGTGCAATTGGGATGCTGCTGGCAAGGCTGTGTGAGCACAGAGAACGGCTCATGGAATGCTTAGGTAAAGCCTTAGGCTAAGCAGAGTGAATGTGGTCGAATGTTCATGTGAGGGTAAAGCTTGGGCTTTGGTCTGTGCCCAGAGGCAGGTCTGTTGCCGCCATGGCAGGTGAGCAGCTGGAACTGAACTCTGGCTCCAGCTAAAGACTCAGCTGCTCTCTAAATTTTTTTGCTACTCTGTTGGGTTGAACGTGGAAGGCCTGGTAATTTCCAGGAGTACTCATTCTCGTAATGAAGGCAGATTTTTGGTACTCATTGAATTCTTGTGCTCAGCCGGCTGTTTATTGTGAACAGGCCTCTACACTGTGCTTAACTCTGGAAATACTGAGTTGTCTTAGTGACAGGCAATTTATAAACTCATCCTTAAGACTGTGCAGGGCTCCAGAGAGGATCAGTAGTTCACCTCATAGGTCTCATTGTTAACTTAGGAACCTGCAGTGCAATTTGTATGGTCAAGAAAACTTGAGTTGTCTAATTGTGTTACGTGCTTCAAAACAATAAATGTTAACATGGTTCTGCGGTAAAAAGCCCAGTGTTGAGCCCTGCAAATATTTTGCCCTCCCATTAGCAAGAGAAATGGAGTTCAGCGGTTGGTCATGCTGAAAAGTTCTGTTTCAGCTTGGCTGCCTCGTTTTGTTACATAATCCCAGTGCTATCCACAGGTGCTTCCAATTACTGTAGCATATCTAAAGAAATACACTGCAAAGTAAATTAGCTTTACAACTACAAGCTGACTTCTGTATATAATTGTAGATGGCAATGAGTCATATTTCCATTTAAAGATTTTTTTGCCAGGGAATGTATACATAAATGAAACTGGTACAATGCCCAAAAGTAGCTAAATAACAACACTACAAATTAGAGATTTGCCTTCATTATAGTAAAAAAGAAAAAAAAAAAGGATTAGCATTTGCCTAGGAAGAAAAAAAAAAAAAAAGGCAACATCATGCTAGGGTTCCTCACACCTAAATTTAGGCAATGGAAGCACTTAGATTTGCTGTTGCTCTACAGTCTTTATGTAGTCACGAGAGGCAGGTGGGCTGATTCACCACCCTCCAGGCTGCCTGTTGACTGCAGAGGAGGCTGAAGATCACTGTTCTCTTAAGTGATGTGATTCAGTCATTTTCTAAGGGAAATAAATTACAGCAAAGGAGGAAAACTTGGGGTCTAATTTTCTCAGTGCAGAATTAGTGAAATTTACCTGTGGATAGCACAAGGATCACGTAACAAAATTCACATATAACTTAAACTAAACCTTCAACAAGCGAGAGATTGCTCTGACATGGTGAACAGGTCTGATTTCTGATATGATGACTGAAGTCTCCTTATATTCATTAGGAATTCCTCATGTCCTATAGTTTTTAAATAGAGTTTCAGAGTAAAACTAAAACTGGAAAAATGAATGACTGTTATTCAAAAACTAATATTTGAATTTTCTAGCTATAGTTACTGGGATAGTGTGTTTGTTAACAATTTAAAGAAAGGACCCCAGCTTTTTCAGCTGGCACACCAGAAAGGCAAGTGCTCCAACATGGAATATGGCTCAGAATCCGTCTGCGTTCAGTTACAGCAATGGAAGCGTTTTTCCTAAAAGAGACTACTGCTTTCAGTTTTGAAGTACATCAAGAGTGAAAAAATTATATACTGTTTTAAGAATGAAAACAAAGATTCTTATGGTGTTATACAAAGCCTTTAGGTATAGCCTAAAAAAACCCCACCTAAATATTTTATATTCTCCAGTTTTATAATACGTAGACATTCTTACTCTTTAAACTGATCAAAGATTACAAATCTAAGACATTTAATTCTAATTTAAACATGCACACATTAAATGTAGAACTACTCAAACCAGTTAGAAAATAATGGGTTTTTTTCTTCCAAAATAACAGATGAGAGAAACAAAAGTGAAAACTTATTTAGACTGAATTAAAGTGTTAGAAATTTTATACTATCGACCCACGTAATTTATTGCCAGTACTTCTTATAGGACTAATATTTTCGTTGAAGTCTCAGGTAAATACAACACATGTGCTAAAGTAACTGAAAAACTGCAAAAGGAAGGAGTCAATCTGACACAGGGATTTCTGTGTTGGCACTGATTGCAGCTTGGTTTTCAATTGTCTTTGGGCCTTTTTTTTCCCCATTTATACCCTCTAGGTACGATTCCCTGCTCAAGAAAAAAAAGCTCTGTGGTTCTCAAGGCAAAGTTCTTCCCTGTGCTATGAGATAGTGTCAGACAGGTCAGCTTGAGCAGTTTTCTGCTAACCTGGAAGATTCACTGGCATTCAAACCCTTATCAGAGAAGCCAATGGAACAATCCAGACTGAAGGGGCAAACCTGGCCTTAAGGCTGATTATTATGATGACCTTCTGGAGAAAGGTGGGATTTGTCTGTATTTTGCCCCTGTATCAAGTATAGCCTCTTACTTCCTTCTTCCATAGGAAAACACAATAAGGATTAAAATATTACATTCTGTATTGTTTGCTCTTTGACTTTTTATTGTTCTTTCTGAATAAAACTGAAGGGTTGAGGGAAGTAGTTATACTAAGTGCTGATAATGAGCTTTAATGTGTCAGAGTGCAGAGGGAGAGCTCCTGAGAGCCAAAACATTTTCCCACCATTGTAAATAATACTGTGCAACTGGTTCTGTACCCCCTTACTTGGAGTTGTCTGTTGAGCCAGGACAGGCAGCGTGCATGTCTGAGCAGAGATTTTGCAGAATTCTCTACACAACTGGCCTCATGAATATGTGCACTTTTAGCTTTTTCCAGAATACCAGATACTGCAAAGATCAGGAACACAATGAGATTGTGATAACACGAATTCCTGTATTAATCCCAAATTTGTATTCTTTTAGGAATACATTTTACAGTGTTCTCCATGCCATTTGGTACAAAATAAGTTTTTTACTAGTTTCTGCAGGTCGGTTTTGGGTTTCATTTTGTTTGGTTGGTTTTTGTTTTTACAAGACTGATTCAGTGGTGGAACAGCTGCTGACTGTGGCAGACATGGTAACTGAGTGCTCCTTAACTTTCTTCTCCCTTCAGAAACACAACTGCCTACTAGCAAAAAACCAATGGGCACACCTTTTACTGAATAGATCAAGTAAATGCAGATATCATAATCTTTGGATTACTGTTCAGTTATTAACTCCATATGTAAAAATGTACAAATGAAATGGAGGATGGGAGAAAAAGGCCGAGCCCTTGCAAAGCACACAAGAAAAAAATACACAACGCTTGCTTCAGAACATTATAATAAAATGAGCTAATGTATTTTATTTTGGGTAACAGCCAAGAAATCTGACATTTTGCCCAGTATGCTTTCTTCTAAAATTAAAAAGTTGCATATACCTACAGTTGAGTCCAACAGCTACAGAAAATCTGCTGTATACATGTTTAATCCATGGCAGCATCACCAGAATACAGCTTTCAGTGGAGTCTTCCAGCTCAATTCTAAGAAGTTTTTAAATCTGCATTTAGAAGATTTCTTATTGTTTATATGAAAACATACAAATTTTTCATTTATACATATACTACATATAAAACTCATTGTAATAAGGGTATTTACCTTTGTGGATATAGAGAAAAAAGATGTAGTTAGGGCTTCAGATGAAATATTAAAGTTCAAGACTTTTGTATCTGCTAATGAAACCTTATTCAAATAACTCAAAGATAGATAAGAGATTCAGCTTAAAAATACATTCATAAAACAAAGAGACAATTTTCTCCCTGAGACTACCAGTGTAAGTTACTTTGTGGTAATCTTTGAATGAAAAAATATAAAAAAGACAATAAGCTCTATTTTTCTATATGCTGCAATAATTTCTTGAACAACACTGGCATCATAAAAGGTGTCGATTGGAGAATCATGCTCACTAGCTGAAAAAACATTTTCATATATCGGTTTAAGAAGAAAAAAAACCTTTAATATAGACAAGGGACGGTAATTAAGTTTTAATGGAAGATCAGTATCTGTAGTATGTATAAATGGGAAAAAGTTGGGTGGTTGTAGTTTTTTGCTGGTGGTGGTGGTGGTTGGGTTTTTTTGTTTGTGGGTTTTTCTTTTTTCAGACATTAATTTTATCCAAAGCAGGACCATATGCTCAAAATGTAGGTTCTTGATTTATGCAGAGATACTTAGTACTGTATTCTAAATATTTCAAGCAGGTTTTTGTTAATAAAAGAAATACATTACTTGTAGCAACAGTTTCTGCTTAAATTCAATAACATGTTTGATTATAACATATATAGATGGCAAAGTCTCATGAACAACAGGTAAGGAGTCAACCCCTCGACAATGAACAATCGTGGTTTGTGGCTTTTTTTCATCCTCTTGTCAAAATCAGTCTGCTCTGAAGGCCAGCAGCTACGCTAGCTGTGATTTATTTCACATTCTTCCTTTTAAATGTTAGAAAGAGACAGTTTTTAAATGGCTGCAAAGTAACAGAATAGAATTCGGATGCATTAGACATATCCTGCTCAAATTGCAGAGTGAGAGAGATATATATGCTTTTTCCTTTTACAATTGAATTGTATTTATGGTAACCATGCAGTTATGTTATTCTGGGGGTAAAAGCCTCACCTGAAAGCAAAGAAAACACATTTATAGGAAAAAGAGGGAAAGCATTATGTTTGTTCTACCAAAATTTATTATGTAGTAATTACAAAGTTTAAAGATTCTTCCATTTTAAATAAAAATAATAGTTATAATTCCACACATTATATAGTATCATGTCAAGTGATTCCAACAAATATAACATGAAATACAGTGCAGTTTCAAATCAGAAAGACAAATACTTTCTCATTCACAGTGTTTGACAAATTACGGGAAAGCTTGTTCACATGAGGGTTTACTTAAGGTCATGCTCTTATAGACAGTCCACATCACGCTGTGCCACAAAAACAAATCAGCTCTCAGAACGTGAAGTACCGGGCAAACCACTCCTGGCGTTGGGGGTCTGGTGAAGCCACTGGTGAAGCGTCAGTCTGAGGAGGGCTAAATTCACAGAAAGAAAAAAAGAAAAATTATCCCACAACTACACAAAAAGTCCATATCTTAGGAGAAAAAGAAAAATCACAGAGAATATTCGGTAAAGAACAGCATCTGTTTTTCCATGGATTAACTATCAGTGTGCCTCAGGACGTGATTTAATGTCTCCCTATAGAACCTGTGATCATCCACTCCATTGGAGAGCATCAGCAGCACGGACACGGCAGTTCAGAAGCCACGTAACAGGGTGGGCAAATAGTATTTTGGAAAACCTAATTTAAAATCTCATTAACAGCCGTAGGTTTTCAGGAAGAATAAAAAGGTTTTCTTGGAAAAGTGTGACTGTAGCAGGTCCTCTTTTAGCATCCTTTTCCTGTGGTAAAGGTAATTTTCAAAAATATGATGCGAGCATCATATTTGTGACATGTGCTCACAAAGACTAATTGGCAACTGAACACTGATCACAAATATCACTTGCATTATTGTTCATGCACACATTTAAAATATGCTAATATACTAGGAAAAAAAGAAACTGCTGCACTGCAAACAAGATTTGTTTCCCCCTCAAACAATTAAAATTCTCACAAAGGGAGCAAGAGAGAATACTAAAATCTAATTTAAATTTAATTAAACAATTAAGCTCCTTTATCAATAAAAATCAGTAATAATCGCTACTGTATGACTGGATAATACAGAGCACAAAACCATTTGGAATGGAAACTCTGGCGTCACAGTCCATGAGTTCATGCACATGCACGTTATAGATACCCGAGGACACTCATGCACATCACATGCAAGGGAAAAATAAGCAACAGTATTTTTTTTCTAAAAAGATTGTTTTCGTAAAATAGGCTGTTTTCCCATCTCTACTTTAGATCCTATTATTTGTTTCCTTTTATAATGAGTAGTTGCTAGGTATGCGGTCTTTCACACATTAAACCACAAGAGAGAGTAAACAACCAACTGTGGAATTGGTAATCACATGCTGCTTTAAGTTTCCAACTTAGACGTAAGAGATCAGCACCTGCTAAATACAGAGCACAGCACTTCAGTGCATTTAATATGTAGGCACATAAAGCCAAAAGATTAAAATCCTGCCTCTAAAATGCCATTTTAAAGTTATTCGATTCACAGTATTAATTTGTGAGAGAATTACTTGAGACTTTAATGCTGGTTTTGGTTACTGGACACACAGCACTAAGCAGCCAAGTGTACACATTGCCTGTTGCGGTTGGAGGGGAACTCCTATGAAACAACGTGGTGTAAGTGAGGAAAGGGGAAACATGAAACATTCACGTAGCACAGAAAATAGTTTTCTTACATAAAAAAACATTATCACGTAATACTGAATAAAAGAAATTCTGTGCTAGTATCAATTCCTAAATGACAATCAGTAAATAACACAAACATTTAAAACAATTGTTCATATTTGTAAACAATTGGAAGCACATGAATTCTGTTAAAGTATCTAAAGAAGTTTTCAAAGTTCAAGACTTATGAAGAAGTGAGAGAATACTTCACATTTCAACAAGGTCTACATTAAAAAGGAATACTATAAAGAGGTTACAAATATAATGTAAAAATTAAAAATGCTGTAAGAGTACTTGTACCTCTGAAAGGTTCGTGAAGCGAGTGGGATTCAGCTCAATAGGAATGCAAAATTTTCCTGAGTTAAGCAAAAAAAAGAAAAAAGAAAAAGAAAAAAAAAAGCTTGGTGAGGCAGTGCTCACCTCAAAAACGTCTTGGGCTCTTTAGGTGGCACTGGCTGTGGCAGTGGCTTGCTGCTGTTGAACTCAATATCGTGGATGGGTGAGTTAGGAATGGGGTCCAGGCGGTTGGGATGTCCATTGCCCACCACTCCGCTAGATTCCAGAGCACTTAGATTGGGGACACTCACAAACCTGTTTGTTGATTTATCGTTCTTCTTCTTTTGCTGCATTAAAAATAACAAATGTGAGGAATTGGCTTCTTGCACCAGGACAGATGAGGAAATTTGCAAATTTAAAAGTTGTATCGATGGCTGGTTTGGGGTTTTTTTGAAGGAGAGCAATTGGGCCAGATTGTTCTGTTTTCTTTTTCGATTGTAGTTTTACTATTTACTTTGACCAGAACCAAACACTACAAATTTTTGCAGAAAAATCAAATTTCTAATCGAGATGATTCAGTTCCCAAGACTTAATGTAATACTCAATGAATATATAATATGAAATCTTCCAATGTAACAATTTGCTCTAAGACATTGGAGATAGGAAGTTTTCCATTAAATTGTCATTTAGTCTGTTAAACTTTCCTGTTTTCTTAATCTTTTCTCGACATCAGTGAAACAGCTCTGCTGTCAAATGTAACTACCGCAAATTTCAGTGATGAAAAAAGAAAATCTCTCCCACAGGTTTCACCCCATCACTGAGGCACATTTTGGTAACTGGAACATGGAACCCAGAAAAGCAGCTACATTTCTTTAAAAGCAATGACACCCTCATAGCTAGCAGGCATTATAGCAATACTGCTAAAGAGAAAAAGATTATTGTGTAGGAGTTCATTTTCTTGCATGAGGAAGAGGCCATGCTCCCAGTGCTAATACAGCTGCCACTTGTAGACACCAGATGGCACAAATGAACATTTTTCTTTTCATAATACTCCTTATACTCCTACTGATAGTATTTCAAGGGACTCAAAATACTGAAGAATTCTCTTTTTATATCACTATTTTACTCTCTATAATACATCATACAAAGGGACCGGTATTTATCCTCTCTACTTTTATAGAAGGATATTTAAATAATGCTATAGCTTTTTAGAAATGGCTGTGTGCCAGCATGCCATGTGTATTTTCTGACTTCTATCAAATATTCCATGTCCACAATAAAATATTAATGTTGAAAAAGCCTAATTTCCAAAAATAGGATTTTTGAATGAATGGATTCATTTATTCTCGTGAATTATATATTATTTGAATATATAATAAATACTTTAATTCAATTACCCTAACAAAGCAGCTAGGAGAAAAACCCCTTAAGGGCTTATGAACTACACAAATTTGAACTAAACAAAATGAAAGACAAGTGGAATCTCATGTTCTTTCTATATAATATTTTCCAGCAGAATTCCACCTGAAAGAGAATAGCTGCTCTATTCAAGGGTGGGCATGAGTTCAAACGGAGACAGAGTCCTATCACTTGGTTGTACTTTCTTCTCTTTAGCTCTCTGCTGCTTTGGCCTGACCTCTCCAGGGCTGGCAGATGCAAATGCTACTAATTGTAGCCACACTGGTGGATGTGTTTGTCAAAATACAATTTAAAAACTCCAACAATTGAACAGAAAGCTATAACAGAAAAAAGGTTTAAGCATCACAGTGAAAGATCATTAGCTGCAAAAGATTAAACTAAGATTGTCCCATGCACTTTCCTCCTTCTGTCATAGCTGAAGAAGCAAGAAGTAACATTTTGGTGGAAAAAAAGAGTTTGGTAAAAGTAACCAGCTGTATGTAAAATACATCTGCAAGGTAATATACACTGTAATGAAAACTGTGTGTTAAACACACTGTAGTTAAATCTGTGTGCTTCATGGGTGACTCATTTCTGGAAAGTGTGTATTATTACTGCAGTTTGTACCTTATGCTCTTTAAAACAATCTATGCTTCTGAAGCAGTCAAATCTGGAATGACAAATTTGTGTGTATTGTTTCCATGAAATTCATGCAAAGTATTAAGAAACTTCAGATGTAACAATATGATACTAAACAGATCCATTGCATGAATTAGAGAAGCTGTAATAAATACTGCAATGGTTGTAATTTTGCATTAATATGCAAAGATCGTAGTAACTCAAATTCTGTCTTTTTCTGACAAAAAAGAAAAGAGAATGAGACTTTCAGTTTCTTTGTAATTCATTCTCTAATAACACAGTACGTGCTCTGACAAAGTAAAGTAACACAGTCCACAACTCATGAAATGAGAGATCAAAATGTTCTGGCATACAAGACGGTTTTAAAGTCTAAACAGTTTTACGTGATAGAAGTATATTATAAAAATATATGAATTATCACTTTGGAAATCTGATGTTGAAGTACTTTTCCCAAACACTTCAGATTTCACACAAAAACACAAGCTTATATACTTGATGGTTACATTTCACATCTTTAAAAGCGAGTAGGTCAGACAAACTTGCACAATTTTCAAACCACCTTTATCACATAAAAACAAATAATTCAAATTGTATGTGGCAGTCCTGGTATCGTCTCTCCTTGGCCCAAACTAAGTTCTTTCATGCAGTTATGCATAAAAGTTAGGCATCTGCAGATAAGGTTGTGAGAGCTGCTGGGCTCCTGAAAAACATAGGAGAATATTGACTATTTGCGGCTGAGTTTGTGCAAAAGTGGGAAATATGCTGATCTGATGTGAAACTACAATAAGGCCAGCTAAATAACAACATCCTGATCTCTAATAACGGAGCCAAACCTCCTTTTAAATAATGGAGCCTGAACCTTCATCACTGAAGCTCTTGGGCATCTGAGCTGCTCCTGTTGTGCCACTTGGGTCACCCTCTGCTTCAGAACCTTCCTGAGTTCTTCTGCCTCTACAGCTGGGACAAACCGCCTCCCCTTCCATGCAGGTGAAATAACCTACAGGTTATCACAAGGAGGAAGGAAATGTCAGAGGACTCATTCTTTCTCCCAAAGTGGTGAAAAGAAACAGAATTCAGGTACCCTCCTGCAAGCTATTCCAGTTCCTCGTGAAGGAACGCTGCTGGCATTGGAAGTGCCAGGGAGCCTACTTGGCCTGCCTGTGCAGTGCCCTTCGCTGGCTGCTCTTCAGCAGGACGGAGACAACTAGGCAAGGTTGCTGCTGAACTGTTTTCACTCGTATAGGCAGTGAGAATAACTGAGAACTAACTTCTGTCTCCTGCTGCCCCTGCAGCCCATACCTGGTTTGTCCCTCCAGCTCTCCAGTGTCACTCTATCTCCATTCAGACTCATTCTGTGCCCTTCTCATACTCTTCTCCTTCCCCTTATTACCCTTATTCCCTTCTGCTGGTGTCCCCTCTCCCTCTATCTTTCTAATGGTCTTGATTTCGCAGTTTTGTGATTAGGAACTGCGTTTCATGTCATACATGTCTAACAAACCAGGGCAACAGTATCAGTGGATCTCTCAACAACACAGAAGAAACAAACCTACACAAAAATAAGTAGAGACAAATGGAAAACTATGTTCCTTGTTTTGAACATGTCTTTTGAAAGTGAAATATGTATACACACAGGCACACACACACACATATATTTCCTTCTTTTTACTGTATCCTAAGTTTAGATTTCTTTTCCTTCACTTTAGCAATGAAGTCCATGGAACATACCTTCACCAATGGATTAATAACACCAACATTAGGGCTCGCTTTAAACATTTTGTTGTAGTTAGTCTCCCTGTTAACTAGCTCCAGCTGATAGAACTTTTTGTCCTCCTAAAAAGAAGAACAAATAGAAACTTCTTTTTATGCATTTTCAATCAGTTACTGGCCAAATCTGCCTATAAAATGATCTCAAATAAATGTTTTTAAAGAAACTGGTAATTCTAAAAACTACCTTTCATATTTAATGTTTTATATGTTTTTATATGTAAATACTAAATAATTTCTATTCATACAGTTCTGTTGCCGTTCTATGCTCCGAGAGTGGGCACAGACTAATGGATTATGCAGTGGGAAAGACTCAGTGTGGTTAACTTTCAATCTCTGATTCATTTGAGTTTCCTCATTCCTTCTTGCTTTTGAATCAGGATCTAAACAGATTAATTTGAGTCAGGGTGTTTGCTCTGAATTTGGGAAGCTCAGTGGAACAGGAAACAAGTCTTAGAAACCCTCACAGAAGAGAATATATCTTACATGGCTTACATGGCTGCCTTACTCCAGGACTGGAGATAGGAGATGTCTGATCAAAGTCATATGGAAATATTTATTGTAATAGTGTATTATGCTTGATTGTGCAAAACTCTCTGTATCTAATTAGTTTTACTTTTATGAGTCATTGGAACCACAGAAATAATGTGCTAAAGAATAGGAATAACATGCTAGCAGGATTGTTTCTTCAAATGCATTTCAAACACTGAATTAATCATATTAACTTTTTTATCTGTCAAGACATTAAACCAAGAGAGCATAAAATTCTTACAATCAATTTCTTTATGAGTTGGTCCCGCTCTGCAATTAGATCTTTCAGTTCTGAGATAAGCTGCAAGTCTTCTGGTCTTGATTCTCTGTTTTTGTATTTTTCTTCCATTTCTTCTAAACTTTATAGGAAAGAAGAACACGCCCTTTAGCCTGATCCAGTGTTAAATGACGAGTCGATAGTCACATCTTTGATCAGTACAAAAGAGATATCAGGAAATAAAAACAGAAAACTACTTCCTTATCACTGTGAAGTACATTAATTTCTATGTTATCATTCAGCTAGTTAAAAAAAAAAAAAAAAAAAAAAATCAACAACAACCACCGTAACCTTTGCTCCAGTAACTAATAATCTGGGCAAAATTCTAAAAACTTAACACTGCAGTGCATGCAGTACTGAGTGTTTGGAAAAAAGGCCTCTTGGAAGACAGACTGAAAATAAGGCGTCCAAAACTGTAACGTGGACAGGAGAATTACAGAAGACACAGCTAAGATTCATTTTTAGGTAAAATATAGGGACTACCTTGCATTATATTTAATATTAACTTAAATTTTAAAAGCTGGCAATTGACTTTCTTGATTAGGAAAACAAACAGTATAATTTTTCTTTTTATAGATGACTACTCTGAAGAGATACACGCTTGTGGTCTGGAGAAACTGGATAGAGACAGACAAGGCTGGCACCGTCTTCCTCAGTTCATGTGGAACATACTGGGACAAAGATTTCCAAGAACACTGAAGACTAATAGGGAACTAATTCCTCTCCAGAAAAGCAACTTAGTACCATTAGAGATGAAATAAAGGAATGAGCTGCAAAATAAAAGCAATAACACTTGGATATTAGGATATCTGGATTAAGAGAAATGTAACAATTGATAAACATTTGAAAAAAAAAAATAGAAGGAAATCTGAAATGCCTGGTGGGAAAGCATTAAAGGAGAGAAGTGAAATAAGCCAACTGAGAGAGGAATTGTACGAGTAACTGCATAAATATTCTTGTTTCTTCTTAAGGAACAAGTTTTGAAGACACAATAAATTCAAATGAATGTGTCTCTGAAACATAATGCTCATGATGCTAAACATTGTTCTAAAGGAAACTACTTAAATACTTGTCTCACATATTCAGCCCTCACGTAGATTAGTGAACCAAATTTCAGAACAGATTCAGGAAATTTAAATAAACTGAGTGAAAAAAAAAATCTTAAAATATTCCCAAATAAATCCTGAGAAAAATCTATGAATTTAAGGTGTCTAAGTCAGCTGAAACTTAATTCCACAAGACACCTGGAAGTAGACAGTTTCTTCACTTTAAATAAACCTTTTCCCTTCAGAAACCGCTATGTGATTTTTACTTTTGAGTTCCATCTGAAAAAACAGTTCATATTAAATTATATTTATAACCTTCAAATAACCCGTACATAATCTGAGATTACATAATATATCTAGAGAAAACATTATGAATACGAACAATATGGCTTCTTATTTGCAGAAAAGACACTTGATTCAGCAGAACAGAAATATGCTCAGTTGGCTTAATTTTTGTGTACACATTTTATGCTAGGTTAAGCTACTGTATACACATCCCCAGAGTACAGTATATAGTTACACACAGCTGTACTTTCAGATTTTTTTTTTGCTAATTTTATTTTCAGATAAGTTCAGAGCCTGTTTTTTTTCCGTGTTTCAAAGAGATACTATGTAATTTAAAGACTCTACTTGTAGAGTCTAATTAACGACACCACCTCTCAGTTACTGTAAGACAGATTCTTCATTTCATAACGGTTCACAATGCCATGCTTCAGGTGATGCTGAACCTGGAAACACTTACTTAAGAAAGTTGCATAAATCTCTTCTGGTTTGGGGGGGAGGGAGGGTTTGTGTTTTTCTAGGGGGGCAGTTACATAGGTTCCTCTTTTGACAGGTCCTCATTTCAGTGTAAGTAGAGAGAGATTACACTCTGAAAGCCAGGTCAGGGCACCCTGGATAATGTTTGCTGTCTTTAGGCCAGTGTCTGCTTCCTCATAGCTGTAAGCTGAGCAAGAACCAGGAGTAGGGAACAAACTAAATTCAGAAAATTTCAGGACACTGAAAACCAAACAACTTCATGTCGGGAGGAGTTAGGGTAAGCATGTTCCAAAACCTAGTTCTAGTGGCTGCTCATAGGCGCGTTTCTCAAACAAGATAAATGCAGCGAACAGGAGATAGCTCACACCAAACTTACTCAATGGTAAGTTACCACATTTATCAGGGCACAAGGGTGTGCGCGTTAACAATGACAAGGGAGTAAGAACTAGAATTTTCTAGTCATCTTATTTGAAGACAATTTCTGATCTCTCATTATGAAGAAATAATCAGATGCATTTGGGCATTATTGCCCATTTTTAATTGATATTTAAAGTTTTCTACTATATACTTAGAAGCATTTTTTTTCTCTGCCCTAAATCTTTTGTGCTGCAAACACAAATCCCCCAGGGACGACTTTCTGTCAGGAAGCCCTCAATGGGCTGTGAAACCTCAGCCAGAAACTCTGATCAAATCGGTTACCTCACAGACGGAGATAAAGAACAAAGGACATGGAAAACAGGAGAACACTGGCTGGATGACACAGGACTCATACTGCTTCTGCCCAGAGGTGGTCTAACCCCAGGTGGCATTTTGACTTGGAGGCACTCTACATATTCTGTTATTGTTATGCTCATATAATCCATTTCAGACACTAATTTGCCTTACGTTTGCACCACTCATGTGCTGTAATCAGACTACTACATCACTAATCTCGTACTGTTTATAAACTTGCTGAAGAAACTCGTGTTCTCAAAAAAGATGTATTAATGTTTGAGAAAAAACATCTAAAATAATGTTTTCTCCAGTTTTCTAAGAACTGCACAGATTTAATATCTTTCCTACTTTGAATTTTTTCGGTCTCAAATCCCTAACAATTTCTCTCACTAAATTCCTCTAAAGCTTATAGAATTGTGCTGCCTAAAGAATGCAAGATTAGGCCCCATACTCGATTGAGGTTTTTGCACAGCTGCATCTCTGCAATATCTTCAGCAACTTATGGACACCAGAATAAACTATTCACTCAAACGCAGCTACATACAGACTTTAATGCAACAAAACTTACGAAATTTGTAAAGCTGAATTAATTTCCTTGAGCAGCTCTTGGGTCTTATTAAAATCTGCCAGCATGCTTTGTTTCTCTCTGATGTGATCTGCTGTCAAGACATCCAGCTCTTTCTCATGTTTCTTGCTTAAATCTTGCTCATGCATCCTGTTTAATTTATTTTTTGTTAAAAAAAGAGTTATTCTAAAAATCAGACTCGTTTGTTCATCATGATTTTCTGCTATGTTTCTAATGGCTTTTACACAATATCAGACAACACAGAAGGAATTACTGATTCATCAAAACCCACTACTTACTGTCCTCCAATCTTCTAGCTTATTTCATGGAAAATGCATCTCCTTTAATGCTTTTTTACATAAACAAACATAATGAATTAAAAAGAAAAAAATAAAAACCAACACTTGAGCGGACTATCACTAAAATGTGCCAAAATTTATCACTGAAATGCAGCTTAAGTGTATGGTAATATTCACTAACTTCAGTCGTAATGGGCATAACTTTTTCTAAAGAAGACTAAACAATATACTACAACACTTGATTAAGAGGATAAATTAAAAGCTGCAAATGGTAAAATTTCTTAAGTAAAACTATGCATGAAATAACACACATTTGAGTTTAGAGTGGAAAAATTCATACCTTATCTGTTGGTTGGATTCACTGCGTATTCTAAGAACTTCTTTCCCTTTAAACTCTAATTCCTTGGTCAATGCACTTATATTTTCATGAAGATGCAGAATCTCTTTGTCCAGTTCAGCTATATGATGGTCTCGGTGTCTCAATTCATCTTGTAGATCTGATATTCGGCATAAAAATTCTTTCTCCTATGATATAAGTAGCAGCAACAAAAAATATTTTAAATAGACTTGTCTCTCAGAAGAACAATATTTGCTTTTGGAAAAAAACAGCTCAGCAGAACTATCCATTCAACAGAAATTGTTTTCAGTTTTGGATGCTGACACAAATTATAATTAAAACTGAGGTGGTTTTTAATTGTGGAGAAGTACAAATAAAGAAGAAATAAGAGTTATGTAACAAACAACTTCCATGTGTGAAAAAATTTAAAACCTGTCATTGTCATTGCCTGTTAAAGTTTGTAAAGTTCAACACATTTTCCTTTTGCCCACACATACAAGGAAACACCAGATACCGCCAAGAACCAGGGGCTGGGCATTTAGCATTTTCTACCTCTTCAGCATATAATATAAAGAAACTGTTTTTCTCTTTACAACCCCACAAAATGGGACGAAATACCTCAAGATGTATGACCTGCATCAACGAATGCTATCATTCAGAAATCTCCTATCTTATGTATATATAAATATGAGTCATAAATATGTCACAGCAGAATACATGCTAAATACTTTATATATTAATATTGTGCCTAGTAAATCAATAAAAGTCATTCTTTTCATGTAAGAAATTCCAATGAAGTCAACACCTGGGAAACTCATCTGGAACCCATCCCAATGGTTTTGATAATGACCCTCCTTGGTTTGGAAAAAGTCTGTAATAAAATTAATCTTTTTCAGAGTTTTTAATTTCCATCCATTCGACTTCTTACAGTTTCATAGTAATTTATGACCATATATTTTGCACAGATAGAAAATCAGCAGTATTTCAAAGTAGTTTTATGTATAATTGTGTTTTGTGCCTTCATGCATCCAGGAAATGCAAATCTATCCTAATGCACAGATTTTATAGTACATCTTTAGAAACAGACCATAGCAAGGTAGAGAGTTATTTGTAAAGATTCTATTAAAGTTATTAGAAAAAGCAGTGGAAAATTTTTATCCATATATGTAAATATTTCAAAAAGTAGCTCAGACCTCTCTGCATCCAGTTCCACTCTGATCCTGTGAACTGATGAGCATTCTAACCCAGGAAAACACAATTGCTTTGCCCTCAGTACAACTACAGCTCATGCTTAGCACATCATTGTACTGAGGCCAAAAGTACATGGCATTTGCTTGGATCAAACACTTGCACTTGTATTTTTAACTTTTTTTTCCTGATGTCCCCTTTAGGTGTCTCACTTTATGCTTAAACAACACAGGACTGAAACTACATCCTCCTAAATCCTGCATGTTGTTGTCCACTGCTGACAGCACCACATTTTTGCCTCTAGTGTTGACACTTTCCAATCAGCAAGGAAGTGAAAAAGGGCTTATCTTTGAGTGTCTCTGATTTTGTGTAGAGGCCATATCCAACTAAACCTGTTTCCTCTCTTAATACATTTCTAAAACCACTCCACCTCCTTTCTGCTGGACTATCAGTAAATCAATTCTGAAAAGTCTACTGCATAGGCAAATCAAGAAGTAATTTTTCAGTCCTGTTATTTCCAGGAGTCTGGCTTCCTTTCAATAGAGAACAAGCTTTGAATTTTTAGTTACTACCGGAAAAACTGATTGTGTATAAAGTGAAAACTGAACGAATTAGTTTGCTGCTGAAAGCAAAAGTAGTCCATACTGGCTTTGGGGGTTTGGTTTAGGGGGTTTTAGTTTCGGATGTGTTTTTTTAAGAATTGCAAGCTGTTACATCATCATCTCTGCTTTCTTTAGATTCTGATTTATCTTTTCAAATTTGACTCCTGAAAACAAAAGATACTAAACTACCTCTTAAGTTTGAAGCAATCACTTGGTTTTAAGCAACCACTTCTTCACCATACTACTTAGGCTTCAGAGAGAAACAGCTTTTTCCTTTTTAAGTCCTACTGGCAGCTGAGGACAAGTAGAATTTTGCGAGAATTGGTGCTTTCCTCCCATGGCAAGCCAGCGTGCTCCCAGACAGCTGCACAATTCTGAGAGGAAACTGCCCAATGTGGGAGCCTTTACCAGGCTACAAATGCAGCTTGTTGAAGAAAAAGCTAAGCAAGGACATTTAGGTAAACCAGCAGAGATGCATTATCTGCTGGTGTGGGCTGACTTGGAAGGATTACGTGTTTGTTGTTCACAACAGTTCTTGCCTCCAGCTAAGAGAAAACAAACATTGATGATGCAATTTTACAGTCAGCTGCCGGCAGCGCTGCCTACCTGTCGCCTGCCAAGTTCTATGCTTCTTTCCAGCTCCATTTTGGCAGCCACCAGTTCTTGTTGATGGTTGTGCCTTAGCTGGTCGATTGCTGCTGCATGTTGGTGATTTAGCTCCGAGCGCAAGGAAGCTGGTTACCGTGAACAAAAAGAAAAGTTTGTTTTGCCAATGTTTACATTAATTAACAATAACAGTCCAGCTCTGTCAAGTACCACTGCTTACCTAACACACACTGTTTACATCAGCTAAGCAACTGTCCCGTCATTCTATTCCTGTTACTTTCTGAAATATTCTCCACCATGAAACTTGGTCCTTTACTCTTTCCAAAAAAACTTCAGGGTAAGATTTTTCAAAAGTGAACAGTTTGGGCTTACCTGTTAAAGCACATACTGACTTTAAGAGGAACAATTAGGGCAACATTCAGTGACTCTGAGACAGACTACAGTGTTATAATACACACACATAAATATATGTGCACGTATATTTATATGAGCAGAAATAATGTTGCAAACTTGAAAATAGTATACCTAACATAGCTTTTCCTTCATCCTCCAGCTCAAATCGTAGAGTCTGAAGTTCCTGTTCCATCTCCAATTTGAAACCTTCCATGGCTTGTTTATGTGTTTCTTTTAGTGCATGAAGTTCTTCTGAGTGCTTCTGTTGTAAACGTTCCTCTAATTCCTATGAAATCCAAATTGACAAAATTTATTCTATACCAGCTTAGGGAATTTATGAAATATTAAACAATAAACAACTGGCAACAAAAGCAGGCATTGGCATGCCCTAGAATTATTAAAAATGCACTAATATTGCTCATATTTTCTTCTCTCCATAAGTTATCCTACTACTAGATTTCTTACTTTCAGTGGCTGATGGTTATCAAGATTACCTGTGCACAAACCCCCTGTTCTGCCCACAGTTGTAGAAGAGAAAAAAAAAAACCACCAACAATCTATGGATACATTTACAATAGCAAACAATGTGATAAGGTGCAGATCCACAGACAGGTCTAGTGTGAACACGATACACACATTTGGGGATTTTTGCTCCCAATTGACACCCGTGTTTACTCCCTGTTGAAGTATGTGAAGCATAAATGTTTCTGGTGCACAACTTCTAGTTTCATTTTGAACAAAAGGAATCCACCTTGAGTGCTCCAAGACCAGACTATGATATGAACCAAAATACATTAAGCAGGGACAATGGGAAAACTGATTGCAAAGGTACGCTCTAGATCTGAACTTAAAAACCTTAAGACACACATCCTATTAAGTACCATGCATTGCCAAAATCTCAATTTTAAAACTGGTTTAGTCAAGTTTTTTTAAAAAAGATCATGGCTATGACATTGTTCTGGACATGACAATTGTCTTGCAAGTCACAGAACATAGTTTATATAATTTTTAACATGAGGAAAATATAAAAGACATTACAAAATTAGTCAATTGACGGGAAATATCAGAAAACACATGCGAAATTAGGTAACTATAATGGAAAATACAGAGAAACCTATTCCAAATCAAAACTAGAATATAATGTTATGGAAAACAACGTCAAACTACTGTAAAGAAACGTGTGTGTTGATAATAATTCTACCTATATATATAGTGGTAGAGTCTAAAGCAAGACATCAAACAATGCCAGTATTAGAGATTATTTTATATGTGTTAATCAGATTTAATTGGATAAAAATGTTACCATAAGACATCAGCTGAAAAAGAAATTTAGTTATGGAGATACTATTCTTTACTAATTCCAACTGTGCACATTAATTGCAAAAACGGCAACATTCTTTACATACTTTGAAATTCTATATGTACATGCCTTTTGTTCTTGCTCTTTCGTTTCTTCCATGTTTTGAAAGGCAAGGATATGGGCTTCCTGAAGTGACTTATGCCTTTGTTGATGCTCCTCTTCTAATTCCTGGATCTCCTGCGTCAACCTCTGCCGCTCCTGACTGAACTGGGCTTGTAGCTGTTGCAAAGAGCTCTGAGACTGGGAAAGCTGCATCTCCAGATTCTGCTTCAGTAAGGAGATCTAACCCACAACAGAACAGCAAATATCCATTAGTCATTCGTACTAACATCAACTCTGAAAAAAACATTCAAAAGAAGAAAACGCATGAAATTTTAAAGCCAGAACATTAACTAAAAGAGAGACAAGCAATGTCATCCATCTACTGAATCCGTGATTAATATTATATCTCAGAGTTACAGTAATTACATTTAAATAGTTTCGTAGGGGTTATCACATCTGTCAGTTCATACTACAGCACTACCTATTACACAATTTTTCTTGGCCAAATTATCAAAATTTACTTATAGGTTTTGTATGAAGATCAATACAAATGACACTATCGAGGTCTGAAATCAAACACTTGATTGTTAAAATAAACTATTCTTCAGGGGAACAGCAGATGATAGGAGAGGATAGCCTGTGACATCTAGATTGCTGGATTTTTGTATCTTTTTATATGATATAGACCTATCTTACTAGTATTTTTATCATTTAAAAATAAGTGGTAACATACCACTCTATATCACAAAAAAAAAGCTACCCTTGACGGATTCCTTCCCGTCGCCTTTTTTTTTTTTTTTAGCAATCTGAGTCACAAATTCACATTTTCTTAGAAATGCCTGGTTTTACAAATGATGCTTTTCACCCAACAAGCATTTTCATACATAAGAGTACACTGTACTCCTTGAAAAAGTCCCATTTTCGTTTTATAATAACTTTTGTTCTTCACATCAAATAGCATCTTTTCAGACCAAAAATACTAAACCTGTATTCCCTTTAGAGCCAAACAAGAAAGATGTATCCTCCAATTCTGGTAACAAGATTTAACCACCACGACCACAAAAGAATTTCACTACAGTGATTCAAAGGAAGGAAAAATCAAATTTCCACATGACAAACAATTTGAATCAGTAGGATATTTTTCAAGCCTCAGAGCATTACATAAAATTGAATTATAAATGAAAGCCTGATAGTGTCATTTGATTCAGGATATCTTAAAATCAATTACAACAAATTCATAATGACATTGCACATCAATTTATTGATTTACAGAACATTAAAACCCACCACTTAACAAAAAATTAATAGCAGCGTTCCAAGGACAACTTGCAGCATGAACAATATTGTTGAACATGTGTTGTGGCTTTTTTGTTTGTTTGTTTTTTCCAGAAGGACACAGCTTAAGCAGATTTGAAAGAAAAAAAGCTGCATTTAAAGTAAAATCAGCACTAAAACAAGACAAGCAAATTAATTTGAATGAAATGACCATGGCTCATTACATTTCAAATTCATCAAGTCTTTGTGTCTGGGCATATATACTCTACCTTCTACGGGTACTGTATCAACAGTATTTTACTTCAGATGCATTTGAAGAAGATTAGCTACAATTGAAGGAGTATAGTCAGGGCCTACGCTGCATTCTGTAATCTGAACAATACATGTAAAAGCTTTTACTGAGTACATGAAATATAAATGTCACATACAAATCGTACAATGTTAGACCAAAGTTTTGCCTAATCTCCTGTTCTGCCTCCAGAAATGGCCAACCCTGGTCACCCAGGGAAAAATACAAGGCCAAGGCATACAGGTAGACATCTTGAGACCCAAGTCTTCTATCACCCAGCAATCTTTCTTAAAGCAGAAGATGCATTTTGGGGCAAATTCATGGAAGAAAAGTCCATTAAGTACAACCACTATCTGAATCCATGTAAGCTTTTACAATCCACAATATCCTGTGGCAAGTTACAGATCTTTAACAGATGCGCCAACGTCTGTGTCAGTGTCATGGAAAGGAGTCAAAATAAATTCCCTTTTCATTTACTCTATTCTCTGCATGTTTCTATATATTCTCCATCATATCCCTCCTTAGAGTCTTTTCCAGGCTAAGCAGTTTTGGCTTAATGAGTCACTCCTTGTATGAAAGCTATTTCACATGTATCATCACACTTCTCCTACTTTCCTTCCTTTTCTGCTATTTCTTTTTAAGTTTAGGAGACCAAAACAGCATAAGATGAGAGTAAACTCTGATTTTATATAGTGGCATGGTTTTATGTATTATGTTCTCTGCTTCCCTTCTAGATCTGTAATGTTTTATTTGCTTTTGTGACTGTTACTGAACACTGAGCTGATGTTTTAACGGAATTATATATCATGATCCCCAAATCTGCTCTCTAGTTGCAAGAGGTCAAGGTAAGGTTCATCATTTTATACAAAAAAAAAAAGAAGAATTTGGTTTTTTCCCTTATGCGTCATTTTGCATTTATCTACACTGAATTTCATCTGCCATTTTATTGCCAAGTCCCTTGGCTTTTTATAGCTATTCTATAATTCTTCAGCCAGTCTTTGTCCTTCCCACCCTGAATAACTTTTTATAACCTGCAAACTTTCCCACCTTACTTATTCATAAACAACATGCAAAAGAAACTATGTAACTCTGCTGGTACCTTCACTGTGGTAACACTGTGTTTAATACGTATCTTTCAACCAGCTACTTATCTATACAAAAACTTCCCTCTGGTTCTCTGGAGTTGTAGTTTGCTCAGGAGCCCCAGGACTACTCTAGCACAGGCCAAAGGCAAAACAATTTTCTTTTAATTTCTTTCTTTGAAATGCAGAAAACTTTTAACTGATATGACCAAGAGAAGTCTGCCATCTACCCAAGAAGCCACCTTAGAAGAGATCAGGAGTACCTTCTCAAGACCAGTTCACATTTCCACCAGATTAAAGTGACTGCAAAATCACAGCCTGGAATGAGTCAACATCTGGAGATGCCTATTTGCATCAATAGACAGTGCAGAAAATAAAGGATGATGAGGATTAAGTGATTCTAACAACCAAGTCAGATTAGTCTACCTTTCTAATAATAATTTGTTGTTGTTGAAAGTACATCTAATATTAAAAATTTGAGTTATTTTTAGAAGAGTACCTAATTTAAAACATTATTTTGATTATTCTGTACATATACTGATATCGTTAAGAGCGCATTTTAGAAAACATCAGTGCCTCCCCTTGCATGTCTTTGGAGTGTCCCTTCTATATACTCCTGTAAAGAGGATCCAAAAAAAAAAAAAAAAAAACCACCAGCTCTAAACACTATTCTCTGAACTTGCAATACTTTCATTCAAGGTTTTCAGCAAATATTGGTAAGAATTTTTAAAATGAAAAATAGAAAGAATATTTCAGCTACAATTAAAACTTATACTGCAAATTATAATATAGCATCAACCACATGCTTTGTAGAAAGCTCTGCCATACACACTTGCACTGCCCACAAGCTCGCTTGCTTTAACAATCACATAAAATACTGCTTATACTATGATCATGTATGTAGTGTTTGATGTCCAGCGATATATACATTTACATGGATGAATGGATGCAGTACACAAGCTTTCAACAACTAGCAGCAAATGTTCTCCTCTCGAATATTACCAGGTATTGTATTTCACAGGCTAAAGCTCTATAGCAGCACTACAGAATATGCAGATTTATTAGTGCAAACATGCCCTGGTTACAAGCTGTAAGTGCAAATCACTTACATTGCTGATAGATTTATGCAAAGCTTCACCGAGACAGTGCCGCTATGAAGAAAAGATCACAGGAATAAAGGGAAACATTCAGAAATCAACTAAGTAAAAGAAAAAGGGATAAGGAAGGGAGAGTAAAACATAGAACATTAATTATAACTTGATCAGGGAAAAATAACTTGAAAACTATCTAGAAAAAAAATATGAATATGTTGCTTTGACTTAGTATACAAACTACTGAACACAGAACAGAATGATGTGTTTTTCTGTATTATGCTTTGAAAGTCCAGGACAGCATTAACTCTTCAACATAATGTTACTATATACTCATGTATTAGGCAGCTGAACACTTCCGAAATTACTCAATTATTTTCTCCTTTATGGCAACTAATTTTGGGAAGAAATCATTAAGTACACCAGTTTGCATTACTATTAGAAAAGATGTTCCATGAGGACTCAATCGACAGTCAGCTGTGTCTCTGAAATATCACAAGCACATTAAAGAAATAATATCAAAGATCAAATTCCAATGCTAAAGGGCAGAAAACAAGTTTAGTCTGTAACGAAAATGTATTTTTATTAAAATACTTATTTTACTTTTCTTCAAATTTAAAACAAGATGGGTACATAAAAGACTCTTCCTGAAAGTCTAGAGAAAAAAAAAATGACTTAATGTACCATTTACACTAGTGTTGATTGTTAATGAAAAGCAAAAAATAAAAACATATTGCAAACTAAATGTTTCCACATCAAATACTATTGGTCATACAAACCACACCTATGTGTTTTTATATATATGAATGGTCTAGATAGGTGCGCACACACACACGCACGCAACAGAGCTGTCAGAAATGAAGTGAGAGCAATTTCAAATTCAGCACAACCAATTTTCCCTTTTGGCAGAAGTCAGTCAAGATGACGCCTTTCTCCAGGAGACAGCAGGTATTTGGACACCAGCTTTGAAGCCTATAGTTGGGAACTTTTAGATAATATTTTTTAAATTACAAAAAGAGAAAATTATTATTCATTCTCCGGAATGGAGAGGCACAACATAAAAATATGTTGTTGTGGAATATCCAAAGTTATCTCACTAAAACTGTGAGAGTTACAAGCAACAATTTTCCACTCAAGGGCATCACACTAGGAGGCATCATGCTCCAGTGGACAAGACAACAGACTGGCACCTAACAGCTCCGATTTCAACCCTGGATTTTGACTGTGCCAATCTGAACAAATCCACATATTTTTTCTGTGCTTCCTTTCCCATGTGTCTGGTTTGTTTAGGTGGGTAGCTATTAAGAGCAGGGATGATTTTTTTCTAAATAAATGTTAAGTCCCAAATGTTCTAGAAACTAAATTTTGACTGATTTATCTAGGCATCACTGTAGTACAATTAAGGAATATCTAAAACATATATTTACATATAACAGAAAGGTCAGTAACGCTCTACACTGAAAAGAAACTCCTAGTAAAAATATTTTGTGGGAGCTATATTCTGTGGTCTACACCGTTAAAAAGACCATTTACAAGAGTGAGAGTTACCCCCTGCTGCCTCCAGAATAACACATTTCTTTCACCAAGAAAGAAACTGGTCTTGCTTTGCTGCCAAACTGATCTTATAACTAGAAGTACTAAGATGGGCTAACTGTTTTAATACATGTGATTTCATCAAGTTTAAAAGTTTTCCAGAGATCTGGAAAACAGACGTAAGAAAAATGAACTTTTGATGAAAGTTGTGGACTAGAAGCCTCCAGTTAAGCTCAGCATTCAGATTTGTCACAGATTTCTTAGGCTACTTCATTCGAAACAATCTTTCTGTAATCCACATTTCCTGATTGTCCATTAGCATAGTAATTATCTTGTGCAAAAAAAAAAATCAACTATTAAATGCTCAGATCTTACAGTGGCAAAACAAAGGCCATGCACAGACAAAAAAAAAAGGTTGTTTTTTTTTTTAAATACAGCTGAACTTCTATAGTTGACATTCCTACATGTTCCAAAAAGACACACAGCAAGGTTAAATATATAGTAAATATAGCTTATTGATTTTTAACAATACTTGAAATATACAAGTGCTTTATAAATTTGGAATTCTCAATATCATATTACTATTCAAAAGCATTTAAGACCGCTAGCTAAACATCAGTCCTTGAAAAAAGACTGGAAAAGATGATTTAAGAGTCAACCAACAAAGTCTTCAAGTGTGAAAACAAGATGATTTTCAGTCAACAGTGGAATAAAGCCATGCTAAAGAAAACCTCGTTTCTTGCTTTAACGACGCTAGAAACTTGGACATTAAACGCTCCTGTACAGAAATAATACTTAGGAGGACTTTTCAATAGTATTCAATTTATTATCACATGAGATTTTGATTAAAATATTTGTGCTTATACAGTATTGCTGAAGGGTATTTTAAAAGATTAACTTACTTCATCTCAAACACCGCTAGTGGTGAATCATCACTGAAATCAAACAGGGATTCACCAGGATTAATACTAAACCTGACCACAATTCATTATTTTCATTGTTTATTAGATAGTACAATTTTATTAAAATACATACATGATAGAATAGTAAATTCAAATTATTTAGGCTAGTCAATTGGTATGCAGACTAATTCCATCGAAATTTAGAGCAATATAATAACAAAATGCAGCTTCATATTGAAAAGAATGCAGGACACATTCAGAATGGAGAACTCAAAAATATGTCTGATTGAAGTATTATTAAGAAATTCCATAAAAATTCAAAACCTCCTCATGACTTCTTCCACAGCAAGGTCCATGATCTGGGAAAAAGCAATGAGAAGCAAAAAGAATGCAGGCATTATTTATAATATTATAATATTTCTATGATGGGGAAAAGTGATGAGAAAAAGGGAGAATGTGGGTTTAACTGTCACTTTATTTCTACATGTTGGAATTCAAGATTATTGGTTTGTGATATTATTGTGGTATGAAAAACCCTTGCTCAGTTCTCTTTGAAATTAAGCTTCACAGATATAAGATGTACAAACAAACCAATTTGTTTCTTGGAAGTCCAGGAACTTCTGAAAATACATCTTTATTTGGTATATATGTATCAGTGTATTAGCTACCCTGCTTTCACTTGATTTTGCTGTCTTATTTTTCAGCAGAAGTATTGTCTTCTCTACCTTCAGCATATGCACAGCTACACCTTAGATGGAACCAAGAGAGCTTCCTAATTACGCAGAGGAAGAGCAAAGAGGTTGCTGCATCTTTAGAACTCACTGATCAGGCTACAGAGCGGAACTGAAAGACCTTTCACACAAGACACGGGAAAAGACTTGTATTCCCATCTCTGTTTCCACATCTCTTCTAAGAGAGCTGAGTTTTCAATTTGGTTGGGCCAACTTGTGTTGTAGTCAAGCGTAGATTTAGAGATCTGGAACTATTCAAGTTTTGGGTTTGCTTACTGTAAGGCACAGCTTCTGGTTTTCCTATTATGATAGATGCCCCATCCCTGGAGACATTCAAGGCCAGGCTGGACAGGGCTCTGAGCAACTTGATCCAGTTGAAGATGTCCCTGCTCATTGCAGGGGGTTGGACTAGATGAGCTTTGAAGGTCCCTTCCAACCCAAACTATTCTATGATCCTATGACTGTCACAGGGGCCACACTTGTGATCAAATAGTGTCATTTTCCTCAAGAAGGGAATTCACTGCACCACTGACATTTTCACATTGTCATTCATTTGCATTGTTTCCTGCAGGATGTTAGTTTATTGGATGCAGTTCTCTCATTGGATTAAGCTCTCTCATTTCATTGTTTCTCTCAGCTAAAAATTACTTTCAACCAGATTACAAAGGCTTGACACTGAATTTCAACATCAGTCTTCAAGATCAGTTATGAAACACTTTTTCTCACTGATATTTCATGTCAAGTTGTGTCAAGATCTGACTTGGGTATACAGTCTACAGAGTTTTCAAAATACTGCTGGCAACAGAAATTCTCGTGTAATACCTGAGACCCTTAACCAGGGAAGAACCAACTTTATCTGTGGTGTCAAAGCAGATGTAAATTGCTACGCAATCTCATTTGAAGAATGACCTCCAACGGATACTGCTAACGTGACTGCAGAGCAAAACCTGTGTGCATCCATCAGATGTTAGTAAAAGAAACTGGTTTCTGAGGTGTCTACTGAAGAAGCTAACGGGACCTTTGGCATAAGTACATTTTATCCAGCTAATAACAGCAACCACCCCAAAACTCTCCCTCGAGGGAAGTCATTGGTTTGAAGAGAAAGACTGATCTGTCAGCAGATGCACTGTCTGGCTGCACAGTGCTTACGCGACAGATGACTCTGCAGAGACTTGGAAAGCAGCTGTTTCCTACTACAACATTTTGTACTTGGCTTGAGGCTTGTGACATGTCAGGAATGGAAGAGCTGCATCAAAGTTTGCCCTCTCTGACTGGTAAGAAAAAGCAGCATTTAGAGCCTCTCCTCTCCCTTTCAAAACCCAAGAGTTTTCTATTGAAGAAAATAAATAAGGCATTCTGAAACTTATAACCTTCTCTGGGATCTAACTGGTCCTGATTTCCTCCTGTTTCTGTAGCAACCCTGAGTGAAGGTGCTGTGCCCAGGCTGTCACAAGGTGGGATACTTATCCTGTTTGCTTGGAAAAGATGGAGCTCTTTTCCAGTTGTGAGAACCTATCAAACTGCTAGGTAAAATGCCTAGGTATTTTGACATATTTTTACCTGTCTCAATTTTGTATTATACACTTTTAATCTGACAAACTGCAGGTTCAATTGTCAGGGGATAAAAAGGATCATTTTAATCTCCTGATAATTTTAAAAGTTTTTGGAATGGTACTAGAGCTTCATTTCATTTTACACATTTGTTACAATGGTGTCAGGATTTTAAAGATTACATACACATCTTGGCTAATCCTTCCTGGAGCACAGAAGTACCTGTCAAGTGTTCTTAATCTAGAATTTTATTCATCTACTGAATCTCGAACAAATTTTGCCCCACCTAATAACTTACCTCTCATTCTTCCCACGGTCTACTGTTTTAACTGGTTTTGAACCCATGCAAAAGCTGCCTGAGAAACTATCTTCTGGAGCAAAGAGGCTCAGGGTAGTGTTTTAAAACTAGATTCTTGCCAGAGTCTTTATCTTACATTTAAGGGAAAAGCACATACAGACATAGGATTAAAATTTTATTTGGGGAATGGTATTACTGTTGGATTTGGCTTACATTTCTATTTACAAGTTTTGGAAGTGTAAACTTAACTCCAAATATCAAATGAAACTCTTTTCTAATGTATGTATCATTAATTACGTATTGTACTAAAAATATAAGGTTCTTTTCATTCATTGACAGGTAGAATTGAAGAGTCTTTTCGTCTCCTCCTGATTTACTAACTCAAACAATGCCAAACAAAACCTGGTAATATTCAATTCCGATTAGAAGTTTACAATAAGATAGAAAAGTTTCTTTGGATAGGAAGATATAATTTCAAATATCAGCCTAGATATATTTTTAAATTTAATTAAACACAACACCATAAGACAAAGAATTAAATGAAGAAACCAAAAGAGATCAAAAAGAAGTCCAGTAACACATTTATTCTTTAACAGAGCAATTAAGCTAACATTTGTTAGTATTCCTACTGTATCTCACTGAAAATACTTTGAAAACTCTGATTTGTTCTTCTGTTGCTTTTGTTTGTCTGTATTGCAGAGTAGCTCTTAATTGTAAATGGTCTTTAATGAATTTCCTCTGTTACATTCAGAATCTTTTAAACAAAGAGTAAAATAAAAAGAGCACAGTATGGGCTGAATGGGCTCACCATAACTAAAAGCTCAGAAGAAGAGATAGTACAGCTGGATCTTAAGAATTTGTTCTCAAGTTCAAGCTTCAGACAAAACTATAATGACCAATCTACATATAATAAATGTGCCAACCAATCTCCAGGATCACATCTCTGCATAGAACAGGGAGTCCAGAATAAGGGGGATTCTTTATGAAGAAGTACAGTCATGAAACAGGGGGAAGCACCCTCAACAGATGGCCCTCTGAAGGCTGCAGTGAGTCTGGATTATTCACAGGCTCATGTACAACAGTTTTTTACTTGCTTAAATCATAGGTTTCCCACTCAGAATATGGGGGTACTCATTCTTCTAAATCAGTGGTGACTGGCATGATGTTTACAGATGCTGGATCTAGGCAGAACCTCCCAAAGCTCCCCTGGATTCTCCAGGAGGCCTGCAGGAGCTGCAGCACAGTCCCATTAAGACCACAGTATCGAGAGCTATAGTTACCTTTGAAAAGTTTCTAAGAGCTGCAGAAAGTAGTGCCCCTTTGGAAAAACAACAAATATCTAAAGATGAATGTAGAGGCATAAAACCTCACCCTGAACTGCATTTCAGGTGCCCTCTGTTCCTTGCTCCCTCCTTGGTTTGATTTTTGTTTTCATTCTTTCAGATTTCAGGATTTTAGACTTCTAAGTCCTTTCTAAACCTTGCGCCAAATCCCTTAGCATCCACTAGATGTCACGGTCGCCTTACTAATATATTACTGAATACAAGAACGACCCCAGAGAATTGGGAAGGAGTTACTTGAAATTTACTTCCTCTGTTTCTGACAGACAAGACTTTAGACCAGTGGTGTCAAACCCATTTTCACTGGGAGCCGCATCAGCCTCATGGTTGCATTCAAAGGGCCAAGTGTAATTTTAAGACTGTGAAAATGTAGGAGTAGTTACATTTATAGAATCCTAAAATTACATTCTGCCCTTTGAAGGCAACCAAGAGGCTGATGCAGCCCCTGGTGAAAATGAGTTTGACACTCCTGCTTTAGACTGTGTGCTCAGGACGATATCAAGTGAAAGGATGCACAGTGAAGTGATGCTGTGCTGAAAGTTAATATCCCTTCTTTTAGGAAATGGATACAGAGTATGTGCAGGTTTTCTTTTGGAGAAATTTCCAGCACCCCTTCAACAGCAAATCTTCTAAATCAAGGATTACCCAGGCTGTAGAACTGGCCAGTAATTCTTGTACCGGGGAGAAAAAAGTAGATTTTCTGATTCTGCTACTGTGGATGCACGTCAGCTTTGTGATAAGCGCCTTCACACAGGCAAATAAAGACCGAGCAATAACTGCCTTCTGGTAGAAGACTGGTCAGTGGGCATTTACTGATGTGCACAGTTCTGTGGCTTTTCTACAACACTCCACTTCATGAACAAGGGTATACTCAGTGGCCAGAGTTTTAAGATTGAGTTAGAAATTTTCTGAAAACTACAATTTAAATAACATCAGCATCAGAAGGAAATATTTACATTTTGATATATTTATATTTATGGATAGTTGAAAAAAGGAACACACCATCACAGAAACAAAGTCTGAATAGGAGACTTCTACATTTTTTTTAAAAAAGGAGAGAATCTTTGCAGCAGGAAAAATAAAAAACAGCTGCCAACGCTTATGTAGAGTATTTCTGTCCATTCTACTGTACTACTTCTAATATTTCCATTAATAGAAGATGGTATCTTCATGTGCAAAATGTTGACAAAGTTAGAAAGAAGAACGTCACACTAATGCCTGGTCATGTAATAGTATGAAGCTACATAAGAATGGGAAAAAAGCACTGAGAAAAAATTTATTTTACCAGAACACATTTTACTGAAAAGTAAGGAAGATGGGAGAGCAAATATTTGCTCAAGTATAGAAAAGCCCATCCACAATCAGAATACTTAATTCCATTTACCGAAAGAACATTTATCACAAAAAAGAAATAGATAAGAGCAACATAGGTCTTAACCTTTATGTTTCAGTGCCCAGAATTGAAGGTTGCACTACATGGGGAGGCAGAAGAGAGAATGCACTCAAGCTTTAAAAAAGAAAATTCCTCCTATTTCGTCCATGGCTGAAACCTCCTCAGCAGTGAAACGTTTTCAAGAAAAGCATTAAAAGCCTATTACACAGCAAAGAGAAATGGGAAAGAGCTAGCACATCTGAATTCACTACATATTTCATGAAGAAACTCTCCCATGGATTGATGTAGAAGTACTTACTACAATTTACATGGGAAAAAAAGGAAAAGCACTTTTTACGTCTTCTAGAACCATTTCTCATATCAGAAGTAAGAATTGCACACTTGGTCTCTAGACAATGATCTAGTTAACTTACCAGCCACATTTAACTGTAGATGGTAGGTGATGCTTTGCGACCAGCAAGAATGTGTTTAAACACTTCATCAGCTGAATAGCATTTTCTCTCAAGACAATTATTTTACTCCTAACAAAACTGTACTGTTAGAATAACAATAATCCCACACGCATTCTATGAGGGACCACTTAGCACTACCAATATAAAAGCAAAAATTTTACCTTGCTTTATGCAAGACCTAGATTTCATCTATCAAATGTGCAACAACTAGTAGAAGGCAGAAATTTGTAAATTAGTATCGCATGGTTAAAACAAACAAACACAAAACAAACCCCCCACAAACAAACAGCTTAGTATTCTTTATGGGCTTAAACTTTTCTGATTGAACTTTTTTTTTTACATTATTGCCATTCATAGCTGTGTCTGCTCATTCAGTTTTTCTGGCACCAGTCAGAAGTATTCCAAGATGGGCATACTCTATGTTGTATTTTTGTACAGTTTAAGTAACTATACTGTGTTTTTTCAACACTTTGCTTACATAACAATTCCTATACTTCAAGTTAGGTGCTACACTTCTTCGTAGCTTGTTTTTAAATCAAATCTGCGATGCATCGATGCATATTAGAAAATTATGTACCTTTAGGAATGAAAGTATATGATAAACTTATGAAGCAACACAGTATTTTTCATATTAAAAAGCATGTTATTTTCACTGTTTTGCACTGGATGTGATAAGTCTTATTTTTGGGAAATTGATAAGTAAGTCCTTTAAATTTAAATTATGTCTATCAAATATACATGATACATGATCTCACTTTTGTCTAGAAATAATTTCTAGATTTTTTTTTTCCCCTCCAAAATAATTAATGTTTATTACATCTTTCTGGAATGCCTTACACTGCAACGTACTGATAAGCATTGAATATCCAAATTCAACCTTTCTGAACAGTATTTATACAATTTAATAGTGAAGCTCTAGACACTTTCTCAACATAAAGAGCACAAGTAGACCACATTTTCTGCCAAGTTAGGAGCTTGTATTATGTTGATAAATCATTGTATAGTACTGCTAGTATAGAACAGACCAATGTTTCAGGTGTAAAATCTGAACTGCAGAAAAAGGACTTGGATCTCTGCTCTCTTTCTAATTCTTACAGACTTCATGCCTTTCAAGTGGATTTTAAATGCGTCTTCCCACTAATGAAGACTGGGGCTGGGTGTAACAAATTCAGAATTTTACACCCCTACTGCAGTATCTCAGGCAGTTCTAGGTCAGTGTAGTATGAACAGATATCCTTTTGATGAACTGAAAAATAATTCTTTGCAATGCTGTTAACTTTAAAAAAAAATATATATATATATATATATATATATATATGTAGCAGCAGAAGAATCTCACATTTGACACTGTTTCCAGTCTGTTTAAACTAGACTGTGAACCCTCTGGGGTAAAGAGTCTTATTTCACATTTACAGATCACCAAACACTGCCAGCCTTATTGCAGTAGTTCCTGTAGTGTCAAACGGGGGCCAATGCAGTTTCCACTCAAAATAATATTCTAGATTAATACTACCAAAATCTATAGTAATCTCTGCATTATGAAACAGATACCAAAAGTCTTCCACTCTCTTCCATAATGAAAATACCGTCTTTGATTTTCTTCTATAATGAAATGACTAAATCTGTGGATGAGGGAGAGCAGCGGATGTTTGCAACCTCAACTTCGGCATGATTTTTAACATCCATGTTTCTGATTGTGTCACAATTCAGACGGGTGGGCTACCAGATGGATGAGAACCAGCTGGACTATCAGGCTCAAAGGGCAGCAGGTAATGATTCACTCTACCTGAAAGCTTGTTACAAGTACACACCTGCTCCACTACCTGTTCATTTTAGTATCTGCATCAATGATCTGGAGGAAGAGACAGACAGTATCCTCACTGAGTTTGCCGATGACACCAGACTGTGAGGAGTAGAAGGTGGAGCCCAGCACAGTGGAAGGGCTCAACACACAAAGGCAGGACTGCCATCCAGAGGGACCTACAGAGGTTATAGGGACGGGATGATCGGAACCTCACAAAATTCAACAAGGACAAATGCGAAGTCCTTTACATGGGATGGACTAAACCCCTGCACTGGTTCATACTGGGCTACAGATCTGCTTCACATAAGTTAGTTAGTGGCAGGCTAAACATGAATACGCAGCATGACCTGGCAGCAAGGAATGCCAGCAACATACTGAGCTGTAGCAACAACCCAGGAAAGGACCAGTCCCTTTGACTTGTCACTTGTTGCATGTCACCTGGAGGGTGCATTCTGTCTCCTCCTCCAGTTCATTCAGCTTTGGTTGCCGCAGTACAAGATAAAAGTTGAACACGTTCAGTGGAGAGCTACCACCAAGATGGTCAGGACTGGAGCATTTTTCCTGCTGAGGGAACTATAGCAAGTTCATTGAAGTCTAAAGAAGACAAAGCTTTGTGGGATTTAATAGCTTTCCAATACCTATGACATGGTTATAGAGACAATGGACCCACCCTCCTTACAGCAGTAGCCAGGGCAATGAGAGACAACAGTCATATACTGAACCTGAGGAGATTCTGCCTAAATATAAAGAAAAAACTCACTATGAGGATAATTAAGCAGCAGAAGAGATTGTATCAGAGAGGCTGTGGAATCTTCATCCTTAGAGCTTATTCAAGACCTGACTGGACAAAGCCCTAGGAAGACTGGTTCAAACTCCATGTTGACTGATCTGAGCAGGAGGTTGCCCTAGATGACCTCTTGAGGTCTCTTTAACCTAAGTCAGTCTATGAGCCTATGATTCAGCTCAGTGCAATTCCCAGAGGCTGCCCTTTGTGTATTGTAATCAAGAGAAACTTACTACAAAACCATTTCCTTAAGAGTTAAGTTATCCATCTTTAATGCTGTGGTCTGGAATTCTCTCCCCTGTAGGTGTAATGGATGAAATGTAGATTCTTACAGAGGCAAAGCTTAATTCCCTGTTACCAACAATAACTTTTCAATTTTTATGAAATACCTCCAACTGGAACACTGCTACGGAAAAGCAACAGCTGGATAAAAAAAATGCAAAGACTCCAAGGTTTGTTTTCTTAATAGTCCTTTGAACACACATGCTGCTATGAAATGGTGCAGCTCTTTGGTGTAGTAAAAGGAACGAAGAAAACCAACCATTTTGCATATGCAGACCACTTCCTATGTCTGCAAATTCCCTAGTAAAATTCTCATTGTTACAGTTAGCTTCCTGAGTTTTCTGATGTCAAAATTTATTCCATATGCAGAAAAAACCTGTTAATTTGCAACATACTAATTTCCCATTCTGAAACTGTAGGTTAGATTTATTATGGTATTTTTAAAAGGTAGAAAGTAGTATTTTAAAAGTATATTAAAATTACAGGAAGTTTAACATATCTCTTTCAAATCAGACTTTCCAAAAGAAAGTGCTATTTATAGGTAGAAGAGAGAAAATGAAACTTGGGTAAAGACAGTAAGTGAAACTTAAAAACAAATGAGCCCAAGTCTTATTACATTCACGCTGTAAAAGTAACAGACCAAGAACTTTGAAAATCTTCAGCTTTTATGAGCCTAAACCACAAGATTTTACAAGCTTAAATTTCCTTGTCAGCAAAATACATTGTTATGCATCCCTATAAGAAGCCGTATAAACAAGTACACATTCAGTTAGACTTCTCAAATTAGACAGCAAATTAAAAGCCATCCCACAATAATACTCTGAAATTGCAGTCATTTAATAAGTTCCAGAATCTGTTTCTCTTACTTTAAAACATATTTGTTCATTATCAGCTATTCTTTAAAACTGCCGTCAATAAAACCAGTTCTATAGTATTTATGGCTTGGAAAATGTACAAAGCAAGTATTTTCTGTGAATTATCGAACATAATCGAGTTTAGAAATGTGAGTTGCAGGTGAAAAACTCAGTTTTATAAAAAAACTATCCCCAGATAATGTTCAAAATCACTTGAGAGAAGACATAGTTGTAATAAACGTGTTGTAGAAACTGAGGAACATTTTGACTTCTCAGTGACTTGTACAGTGTCATTATTGTAAAGATAAGGGATACCTTCAAGTCTAAACAATTAACATTGGTAAATATCTATAATAGAATAGGTGAGCAGACAGGGAATCAAAAAAATCTTATAGTGAGACTGTCAACATCCACCCACTCCCTAAAAAAAAAAAAAAAAACACCTGTAAACAATTTTTTATTCACATTTAGTATACAGAGGAAGATTCATAGAGTTTTAAGGTATCTTCTTATATTACTCAATAAGTTTGATAATGGTTAGGTTTAAAAAGCATAATGCTAACAAATTTCATTTCAAAGACAGATGTCCCAACCAATTCCGTGTAACTAATTGGTAATAAACCAGCAACTAAATGGTAATGGCTTTCCAATTCTCAAAGAGAGCACCGTTACCTGGTCTAAAAGATCTTCAACTTTTTTTTGCCATCCATCCCTTGCTGCATTTTTTTCACGTTCTTTCAGCTGCAACAGCTGAGTCATGGCTGCCTTCTTATCCTCTTCATGCTGAAGCCTCAGCTCTTCACGAAGCTTATTACATTCCTGTCTGAAAGCAAAAGCCAAATAACTAAAATGCAGCAGGCCCCGTGCAAGAAGTAAAAAAGAATTAAGAACTCGGTAATAATTTGAAAAGCTTAGATAATAACAAACCCCTTTGTTTTATACACTTCATTTGCTATTACATTTGTATGTAATACATACTTCATTTCTTATTTAAAGAATAAAAGAAAAAAATTAATACTTGCCGAAGATTTTCTGTCCATTTTATTTCCAAGTCACGAGCCATTCTGTCAACTTTGAACTTCTCCTCTTCTCTCATGGCAGCAATCATTGCCTCGTGCTGTTGTCTCTCCTGATCTAGTTCTCCCTGCAAACACAAACTTCACAATAGAGACTGATCAGCAGCAAAAAAGTATTTCAAACCTTAAATTAAAGCATTTATAAAAATGCCAGTTACATTTGCCTCTTAAAATCTGAGCTATAACTTTTTCAGTGTGTAATTCCTAATTACAGATGATTAACGCCTATACATCTGCTGATATTTCTTTACTTGTGGAACAAAATTTTGCATTCCTGTAAGAAGCTATAAAAAGCAATTTTCCAGTAAGTCATTCTAGAAGTAATCTTTTCAAATACTGTTACATTGAATCACAGCATAATTTATGTTGGAAAGAACCTCAAAAGGTTATCAAGTCCTGTTCACTGCAGGACTAACTTCAGACTTAGAGTAGATTTCTTAGGTTCTCCTCAAGCATGCTTTGGATTTTTTTTTTTAATTTTTAAAATCAGAAAATATTATTTGAATTTCAAAGCTTGTGCTATCTGGATTTGATACAAAGTTCACGTGTCTTCTTTCTGTTGCTTGACCGGACTGACCTGGTAGAAACAGGTTTTCAGTCTGAACACAGAAAAAATTTTAGAACTTGCATCAACTTCTGTTTAAATTTTACCATACTAGAAAAATATTAGGTACCACCTAGAATTCATACTTACATTAATGTTTCACATATAATGACGACAGCTGAAAGACTTTTTTTTTTTTAAAAAAAAAATATATATATACTATATACCAATATCCAGTTTCAGGCTGTTTTTCTTAAGTAAATAACACTGGTACAAAAACAGACTCAGGGAATTTTTAAAAAAATATTTGCCACTCTCCTTCAAATATTACTGTGATCTTGTAAATTTACATTATTTACTGAGGAAAGAAAAAGGAAAGGTTATACTCTCTGTTAAAGCTGATGAGCTGTTGACAGATTAACAGACAGTTCCAGTTACGTCTTAGCCAACTAAAATGGCAATATATTTGTGTTTAGACAAATTAATTGCTTTGATTGTATAAAGTAATCACATTTTCTGGATGATAGTCTGCTATCTGTCAAGATATCATAGCATGTATCTTTAAACTATTCTCAAGTATCTTCCAAAATTCTCAATTTGAGCCTGAAATTAAGGCTGTGCCAATTATTTGAGGAAAACATGGCATGCATGCATACTCAGAGTGGGGGACAGAGAAAAGAGGGAAAAAAAAAAAAAGTTTTGATGAATTCTAGAGCTCTGGATCTTGTTTTATACCAAGACATGAAACTGGCTGAAACAGCACTGGTGTAACACATCATTTTTACATTCTTATGAAATTCTGTTAAGCCTTTGAAAAATCTAACTCTAGATATATTTTGTACAGACATACTTCAGCAGCTACAATTTATATTAACTGCAGAAAGATGTGCTTGCAGAAATACCCATTAAATACTAAAAGTGTTATTTTGAAAACAAACAAAAATCCCCCCAAAACAATCAACTAACCAAACAAAAAACCCCAAGCCAATCCATCCTAGTTTTCCAGTTTTTTTCCTCTCTGCCTGAAATTAAAAGAGAAATCTCTCTTTTAATGAAGGCTTACGAAGCTCCTTCAAAAATGTGTACACTGTAATACTCCTTGCTGTTTTAAAAACAAGACCAAAATCACTGTGACTGTACTTTGCACGGTTCATTCTCCAATATTAATGTTACCTCAACACTATACAATGAATCTGTGGTCTCTCGCAGTCTTGCTCTAGTTAATTCTAGTTCTTTCTGGAGTATTTCCTGAGCTTCTTGAAGACTGGAGATATGTCCTTCTGCAGTACCAAGGCCTTGTTCACTTTTTCTTACTAGGTCTTGCAGACGACACACCTATGACATTTAAAAAAAAAAAAAAAAAAAAAAAGAAGGAAATTTACATTATTACTAATGGCAACCAAGTCATCCTGGTTTCATTTTCTTTCAGTGGTTTCCAGTTCCAGCCTAGATAAATTTTTATTTGCACAGCCTGTTCTCCTTTAATATCACATAATGTTTCTGCATTGGAAAGCAAATTATTCTAATATTATAAAATCAAACAAAGATTCAATTAAAGACAAACGTCTCAAGAAAAGACTAACATTTGGTTTGCAGGTATGAACAGGCAACAATTACAACTATTATTTCTGTTTGTTAGCTTAATTATACATAAGCATTGTTAGCAACATCCATACACACACATGCACACTCACACCACTCCCTGAACCCCTCCTTCTGTATGCAACCCACAGAGTGTTTAAAGAGAGGGATGACTCCTCTCCTCTCAGCAAAGAATCCAAATTTTTTTTTTTTTGGCATGACAGATCTCAGAGAAAAGCTAATGTGATCTTGAGCACTCGTCGAGGTGCTCCTTCGCATTATATGCAAATGACTAGTAATTCCCTGCAAAGCACTGCTACCTGAAGGAGAAACCCTACTGCCTATAAAACTGTATAGATGTTGACAGGCAGCACTGTCTATGCACCTGGTAGTAGCACACTACTTGCATGAAAAACAAACTGCAGTCCTGTAGCTCTAAAGGATATGGAAAAATTATGCAGAAATGGCACTTATAGGGCTTAGTTCTATTCTACTGATGATGAAGCAACGCTGGAGGCTCTTTAAAACCATCTTTCGTAATATCATGAGAAATCCTTTGCACAGAGGTGGCCAATCCTTACAGAGTAGTAATTCTGTCAAGCAACACAAAGGGTCTTTCTAAAAGGTCTTGGCTAGTCTACAGTGAAAGGAAGCAAATCTATAGAGAAAACAGCCAGCCTCATCCTGAGATATATGTGAAAAAGTTACTATCTTGACTTAACCAGGCCTCTCAAAAAAAAAAAAAATCTCTGGCAAATATTTAAGATTGTACTGTTCTTAAATAGCTTAGTACTAGGAATGAGCCTAATGAGGCTTGAATCTTCCTCATTCTTTAGCTAAGATAATTGCTACCAAAAAGTCTGTCAAAAAGAAAAGAGGATGACATAGGTTCAAAACCAGCTGTTTCAGCATGGAAGCTACAATTAAGCTAGCATCTGCAGAAAGTAATAAATATATGCCCACTGTTAAATAAAGTCTGTAACTTAAAAAAAAACCAAACAAAAAAACCCCACACAAATGAAAAAAAGAAGCAGCAGTAGAAATATAAGAGTTAAGCTACAGATGTGCCAGGCATTTCACAGGGAAGTTTCTTCCAGGTCAGTGAAGACACTGAGAAACTCTTGTCAGTTGTCAATAGGGAACCTGGAGAAAGCTGTGGTTGCAAGCAAAGCACTTGTCTCACACTTAAATAAACACAGTATCACCTCTGTACTACATGGAGTGGATTTACACACCACTCCATGTTTCTTGCCTGTACACTCTCTCTTATTCTCTCAATAATAACACAATATACACTGTATTACATTTATCCTGGCATAGTATCGTACATAAGCTCAATTACTAAACAGCAGCTGGCCCTAAGTCCCCTATTTTAGTTCACGTTAGAGTTCTCTGTTCCTTAGCTATGCCTCTGTTTTGATAATTCAGTGTGCTGATGAATTTTCCAAGCCTGAAACTTAATAACAGTTAGATAATGAAAACTCATTCTTAAAACATTTGAAGTGATGTGTTTCAATGGAGCAAGTTTATTACTCAGAAATCCAAGAGAAGTTGATAAAGAGTAACTAAATTAAAGACAGTGTTGAATGACAGTAGAGCTCTCCTCAAATTTAATCCAGCAACAAGGAAAGTTAACACACAACAGAGAAGTTAGAGCTAAAAAGGAATAACAGAACTTTCTGTAATTTTGAAAGGAGAAATAAACCTGTTTATGATTTTGTTAACATATGCAACAAATACGTCACATTTTTACTAATGTGCATGTAGGTAAGAATGCTGCTAAGAGAGCAAGAGCAGTTCCAGCTTCAATTTACACCTTCTCCAAGGTCTGAAGTACTGGCAAAGGCATTCACAACTATCAGAAAGAGGCAGTGTCCTGTTTACCAGGTCCCCACGACTGACAGATCTGCAGTGCTGCTGAGATCTAAAGATGGTAGGTTCAACTACTCTAGTAGTATATATTATCTGGAGTATATATTAATACACCTGGTTCGTACTACTCTGAAAGTATTTATGCATATATTGAATACAGGCATTTATACTTTTAGAATATATTATTTACAGTAATTTAATACATTAACATGTGTATTAATACAGTAATGGACTGATATATAATCATAGGATGGTTTGGGTTAGAAGGGACCTTCAAAGGCCATCTAGTCCAATCCCCTGCAATGAGCAGGGACATCTTAAACCAGACCAGGCAGCTCAGAGCCACATCCAGCCTGGCCTTGAATGTCTCCAAGGATGGAGCATCTACCACCTCTCTGGGCAACCTGTGCCAGTGTTTCACCACTCTCATCATAAAAAAATTCTTCCTCCTGTCTACTCTGAACCTCCCCTCTTTTCATTTAAAACCATTACCCCTTGTCTTATCACAACAGGCCCTGCTAAAAAGTCTGTTCCCATCTTTCTCATAGGCCCATTTTAAGTATTGAAAGGCTGCAATAGAGTCTCCCCAGAGCCTCCCCTTCTCCAGGCTGAACAACCCCAACTCTCTCAGCCTGTCCTCATAGGAGAGGTGCTCCAGCCCTCTGATAACTGATATATTGATACATATGATTGATTATATCTATACATATAGAGGTAGATATATATGTTGATATATATAATTCATTAATTGATATATAAATTAATAATATAAACATATATTATACATTCTTACATTAAAATATTATAATAAAAAAATAATTATACTTTCAGAAGGATAATATTTCCCATTAAAAACAAGCAGTTTTCTTCTAAAGCAAGTTCAACATTTGTGCAAATTGCAAGCTCCCAGCATTAGACAAACACCTGCCACCTCTAGAACTTGTACAGTAATGACAAATCACTACAAAAAAGTACTCAAATTCATGCTTAAGTCTGTCTTAAAGCACACATTGAAATCATATATGTGGCCTCTTGAACAATGAAACTGATGAATTATTTTCTTGAAACAAGGCAAAAGTTTCAGGCAAGGATGGATTGATGGTTTTGAGATCAGTAATAAAAAGTTCTAGTTTAAAATACCATATTATGAAAAGGTGGTGATTTCAAACTCAAAATATTAAAACTTTATTAAGATATAATACATTTAACATTAATTACATGTATGAAAACATTGCAAATAATTTGAGTCCTACTATAAATATGTATTTCATGTTGTGTTTTGATGGAAATATACAAAGATCATCTGCAAATCAGGAAGCTGACCGGATTTTACAATATGTTAATTGTAACAAACATGGGTTTAAATAAATTAATTTTCCGCTCTGTCTCCTGATGTATTTTTTTTGTAGAGGTCTGTGTACATAATGAGAAATAACATAAAACAAGAAAGGCTGTTTATGTCAACTGTGTTGTACCTCAGTCACTTTTGCTTTGTTAATTACTTTGTAAAGAACAGTAAAATCAGTGCTCAGAAGTAGTCAAGTAACTTATGTTTGAAGAATACTCCACTCTAAACAGAAATCAGGCACTAAACAGACTAAACAGTCCAGTCCCAGCTCCGTACTGGACTCTAAGTACAAGATCATTATTAATTGTGGTCTAGTGCACAGGACCATTAGCTGATATTATTAAGTTAACCCTTACCTCCTGATTGGCAGAAGTCAGTTTCGTTGTCAGCTCTTCCTTCAGGTTTTCCAGCTGCTGTCTGAGCTGATTCTTATCATCCTCCAAATGCAGTTTCTCCTTCTCGAACTGCTGCTCCAACTCCTTCAGAAATAAGGACGACGGAAGAAACATTAAATATTTGCCATATGGTCATCACAAAGTACAGGTGCACTACATGAAGATTATTCCTCCTAGCATAAAGCTTCCTGATTTCAGTTGATAGAATGCAGAAGTTTTCACTTTTTATAAAATTACACTGATAATATGCTTATCCTTCAGCCTTCACCCATCTGTCTCCTACACATAAGCCCCACAGAAAATAGTAAATCTTAACATCCAGACTAAGATTTGGGAATTTTTTCAGGCTGTTACAATAAATGAAAAAATGTCCCACACCACATCTATAAAAGTTATGTAGAACCAAAATAAATTAGTCTTTCCATATAGTTGAACTTGAAGAATCAAATAACACCTCTGTTTTCATTTGACCTCTGTGGAGTAATAGTCAAACTTTGTTGGATGAATTCTATTTCTTTTACTTGAGCCTATGTTTTACATGTATTTATTAGAAACTTTTTTCATTTTTTAAGGAAAAATATAAATGTGTGCCACAGCTTTGTTAATATCCAGAGTATATTTTCAGAAGAACAATTTCTGTCACAAAATACTTAACAGGAAACATGTTAAAATTAAGAGCTTTATTATATATTCCAGTGGAATATGCTATCAAATTTATTACACCGCAAAGTCATCTTGAAGAAAATCAAGGTTGCCAGGTAACATGCTCCAGAGCCATGTAATACACTATTTCGAGGTTTTCTACACAGCTACAGAGGCTCCTTGTACAGGAGCCTCCTAGGGCTTCAGCTGTAATGCAAGGCTTAGCATCGATTCAGTGCTTCTGTGTAGCCCTGGGCTCAGATTTCTGAGAAATCAATAATATCTCAGAAATATCTATGAAAATACACAGACCAGAACCATGCACAAAACAAAAAGTACAACTGCAGGCATTGGTAAGATTGCAGAAACAAGGAGAGTTAAGAGCTCAAGAATTCAAGAGGAAAAAGACTGTCATGAAAAGGTACAAAACTCTAAGCAAAACCAGGGAGCTGGAAGACAGCAGCATAAAATCATCCAGGCTGTTCCAAGAAGCAACAGAGGCCAACCCTTCCTCATCCAAAAACAGAGACTCTCCAAGTGTTTTGCTGGTGGCAGGAAGCACATTAGGTTTAGTATCTTGTCAGTTCTACCACTCCATTAGAATGTGTATAAACTGCTTGCACAATCTCTCTGTTCATGACAGAAGTTGGACAGAGTGACAAAACAGAGGGTTACACTTTCAGTATTACATTGCTACACAACTCAACAAGTGCATCTTTTCTTCAGAGGGCCCAGATCAATCACCACATGGGACAAATGCTGCTGCTAAATGAGACTTGCTCAATTTTCCTTGTTCGCACTGTGAAATCTGCTGTCTGCAAAATTTCACTAGCGCTATTCAGACCCTATTTCTGATAACTGAGTAATTAGTTCTTTTATGACACTTGTCAGTACAGCTGTACAGTACTGCAAAATTATTAGCGGTTCTATTTTCGTAATCCTCCTATGAAATGATGCCATTTTTACAGCTCATTTTATAGATGGAAGAACTGAAGCAAAGAGATATATTTAAAGCCATTTCTTGAGTCCTGTTCCAATTCTTTAGAATTCTCCACTTTTCCATTTTTTTTCCAAAGATTTCCAAACCCCAAATGCCTTTCTTGGTCTTCCAGACCTGATACATGCTCATGTCCTCTATGTTTCTTCCTTGTACTAAATTCAGCTCTTCTCTGCATTGGCAAATGACCGTTTCTTGCTTGAATTACTCAAACTACACAACGTGCTTAGCGAGACAGGTTTGACGGAGGAGACAGAGCACTGATTAGGATTCACTGAGATCTTGACCCTGACATCTCTAGTTAACTTTCCCTTGCTAAAATAAAGTTTCACATTTCTCACATTTACATGTGTTCCCTACTTTAATTTAATGATTTAAGAACAAACACTTTATGATAGCCTTTGTTTTATTCTCTACATTATTTTAGTAACAAAAGAAAACAGAAAGAACCCCATATCTTCCTAAGCAGGAGAAAAATATTCCCAGAAATCCTTAAGAGACATTGTATTAATAACAAATACGTTTAAAGTTACAAAGAAAGTAACCCTGAAAGATCAGATGCCTTGATGTCTCAAGAAACTACTTCCATTACTGGGAAATGTGAAAAAAACCTTTGGGATTTATTAAAAATAAATTTAAGATGCAACAAACCAGTAAAATAATTTACCAAAACAAAAACAAAACAAAATTTCAGTTTAAGATGCACATCACTAACTACAACTGTGCTTTGCAGTATATTTCCTGAGAAAAATCCAGAGAAGCATAACAAAGCCTCAAATTAAACAAGTAATATTTACTGTGTATTTACTGTATAAGGCAAAATTTGTGTATTATGTAAATACAATCAGATTATGAAATAAGAATTCAAAATTGGTCCTCTCATTTTTCCCAATGAAGAAAAGACCAATTTTGTGAAACAAAAAAGCCTTTCAGTTTCAGGATTCTAGTCAAAGGAAAATAAATAGTTGATATACATTTAGCATCATTTCATGATGTAAGTTAGGAACAGCCATTGTTGTTTTCCGAGTATACATATAGTCAAGTACTAACATAGTATCTTTTTATCCTTCTGGACCGTTTATGAAAATTTTAAATAAATATTAGAGTAACATAATATTTCATCTCCTTCAGAAGGACTGATCTTGAGTGATATACCAACCTTTCTTAATATAGATCACAAAATCTGAAAAAGCACACCTACTATACTCAAAAAGAAAGTTGTATTTGAGAATTTCTCTTATGTATGGAGAAAAGTGACAGTATAAACACTATTTATTTTTTCCACAAGATGTGTGTTCTTTTTATAAAGGCTGAACAGTTTCCTCAGAGAGGCACAGCAGATCTGCAGGTAACTCCAAATAAAACTTGCCATACAACAAAACCATGCAGTACAAGGTTCAAACTCTAACATTTACTTTTGTAATATATTTGACACAAACATACCATCTGCAGTTTTTTCTTATCCTTATTAGCATTACTATGTACAGCCTCAATTGCAGTATGGTGTTTCCATGCCAGTTCTTCTAAGGTCTTGGAATGAGCCTCCTTTAACTGTGCAGCCTCTCCTTCCAATCTTGCTTGCAATTTTACCAGCTCCTTCTCATAATATTCACGTTGTGTCTCCCGTGCTTCATTTACTTTCTAAAGACAACAGAGAAAAATACAACCATTTCTATTAAATGGTTAAAAAAAAAATCTGAAGAGGTAAAAGATACAAAAATATTACTGATCAAATAAATACACAGAAATTTACTTTCATATAAAACAAATTTAACAACAACTAAGCAATGACTAAATAAGCAATGACCAAAAAGGTGGTTTCAATACATCCATGCAAAGCAATATATCTATAATAAAATCTCTTTTTTTCTCTATTTAATCCGGAGAAACAACGATCAGTTATCAAGCCTATAGAAAATTTCTGTTCAGTATTTTCAAATATGTTCAACACATTTTCAGAGAATAGCTTTTTAAATTGTTTTTTAAACATTTCACATTTCTCCTTACTGAGACACTTTAGATACTAGGCATCTACTAAAGCCAATATAAGCTGTTTAACCTTCTCCAAGGCCAGAATTTGCTGCCTTTGTCGCTCATCCAGACTCTGTGTTTTGCTTTGTAGTAAGTTTCTTTCCTCTTCTAATTGGGATAGTTTTTCTTTTAATCTAGACTTTTCCGATTCCAAATCTCTGATTGTAACTTCTTGAGTCATTTGAGTAGCTTGAAGCATTCCAATGTGACCTAAAAACAAAACAGCTCTTTAAAACCCCACAGCATTGGTTTCATGTAGTTGAAGTACACATTCATACTTCAGTGATTTCTAGTACAACTCTAGTGGAAGCTTTCATACGGAACTCCATTATCTTCACTGCAATGCCTGCATTCCCTTACACTTCTCCCTTCTTTAGTTCTATTGTAAAATGTCCAACAAGGGTAGAGGACTTGGTGCTGGGGCTTCTTTAGTTTCAGTTTTTCTGGTTCAAAGTTGCATAGTGACTCCAAGAGAAAGCCAAGAGAAAGTCCAGGAACATGGACAGTGTATCTTGAAGAACCTACCCTACCTAAAACTGCACATTTTTACCCCATGATAAGCTACACAACAGAAAGCAGAACATGGAAGTCTAGCAATAAAGCTGCTATAGTTTTATCCAACTCATAATTTAACAATTTAACCAGCATGCCAGGTATAGCAGCTAAAGCTATGTAAAATTTATGGAACTAAAACATGTAACAGAACTCATTCTCTCCATAGTAAAGTATGATCTACATCCTTGCAGGTTGGAGGCTTGCTTTTAATTTCTTTATATGTATATACATATACACACACATATATGTAAATATGCATGTATTTTTATATATTTTTATATATATATAAAACCTAAAAAAACCAACAACCACCACCAACATCCACTACTTACAAAGCTAGACGGTATAATCATCTATCCTTCACAACATCAGTGGAAAAAGGTTTACAGCTTCAGAAATTTTTGTCCTCATTCTTCTTAATATATATCTACGTTATTGAAAATATTACTAGGTAACTGACTAAAGCAGTGAAACTCTTGTTAATCTGGGAAAGACCTAGGAGGGAATAGAAGACTATTTAGGAAAAGAGGATGTTTGCAGGTTTGTTCAATTGAACAACTGAGAGGATGCTCCTAAGTTTGTTCCACTGAAAGAGATATTCTCCTGTGACTTTAACATCTTTGATAAAATGATGATAAAATGAAATGGTAACTAAACAGACTTTCAAGGATTATACAGAGATCCTTAACAGTTTTACATAAAGTATCCAGATAAGAAAATATATTACTTATTCAGAATAATTTTTAAATTATTTTTATATTCACAACTTCTAGGAGAAACCTCCCCCCGCCATTTTATTATAACCTTCAAAATGACAGATTAGTTGATATTTATTACCAGAGTATTGCTTTTAAATGTAAGTTACTACGAAGTAGCTAAGAAAGTGGACTGTGTGTCACTGTTTCTCACAAGAAAAAAAAAACAAACAAACCCCAAACACTGAGACTCCTGATTCATTTCCACCTGCAGCGAAAGCAAGATGTGCCAAAAAGTAAACTATTTTAGCTTTTGTTGTCAGACGACACTGATGTGAAGGGAATGACAGTGAGATATATAATGGAATTTGGCCGTGAAGAATGCTTCAAAATTAGTAGTATTTTTACAAACTATGTACACCTCTAATTGTACTAAGCTCTGGAGAATGTTAAGAATAATTTTGACATTTGTTTGATAAAACTTAAAACTGAAGAGAAAAACTTAAGATAACGAGTACATTGAACTCCTATAACATTTCAAAAACTACCTTGTTTCAAAAGTTCAGCTATTTAAGAAATGTATTTGCAAACCCAGATTTTAGAATACAACAAGGAGAATAATCATACAAGAACTTCAAGTTTGTCAGGAAGTATTATATACATGCACAATTTATTTTAAACACACACACACTTGATCTAGAGCTTTTGTCCTAGCAATACCGACACACAATGGAGGTTTCCTGTTCCTCTTGCTCAACACAGAAGGTATGAAATGCAGCAGTTTCTTTTCAGGTTTAGAATCCCAGGATAAAAAGAAGAATATATTAATTTCCCATAATAGACTTAATATAGTGTTCTCAAATTGCAATACAATGAGTAAATATTTTAAATGGTAGTTAAGTATGAGAATTTAGTTTCTTTGGGGAAGGATTTCTGAGTTCCAAGTGTAAGCTGAAAAATCAAAGATGGCAGTGGGCCAGAGTCAGAAACCATTTCCAAACAGGCTGGTAACAAATTATACCACACATTAATGGCTTGGTGGCATGGCTGTAAAGAGGGCTCCCGGTTCTTGTTGCACAGCCAGGTGCTGTAAAGCAAAGATGTGCTACTGACAGTACCACTGAGCTCAGCAACAGCGTGGACATGCTGCAGTTTCTGCTAAAGCTAAAAACCTTGGTGCCAGAGGGGACCAGCACTGGAGACACAGTCTGGATGACTCGTTGCCACCAGTAAAAAGGAAAAATAGCCTGGATGTTTGTTTCCAGTAAATCTGGGGCTGGTTGCTGAAGAGTGTATGAGAACAGGTTTTTTTCCTCCAATGGTCTCAGGTCAATTATTGTATGAGTGCTTCACACATGACTTTTTGGAGAGTCAGATTCCATTTGAGATCCATGATTTGAGATCCTCTTAGCAGGAAGCGCATTCCTTTTAGCTATTTACATCCAGTAGGACTTGGCAGTCTTGGGTCCCAGCTGGCCTCTATATTGTCCAAATATATAGCCCAGACTATTCCTAGCCCTTATCTTACCTAGCTTATCCATGCCACTTGTCCTAGGCATGAAGCTCTCCCTAGGCGGCAGACACATTCAGTGCAACTGCAGGAACTGCTTCATTATTTGAAGGACAGAAACAAAGCCTTGACACAGGCCACAGTCACATATACAGCTTGAGGGCTAGGCCACATGTAGCCAGTTAACAGGAAGCTATTACAGTAATAGTAAATATGGTAATATATATATAATATAAATAGTAAACTATTACAGTATTAGCAAGTTAACACTGTGAAGTATTTTCTGGCCCTAAGGCCAACTAGCACAGTCTGGCAACATCCCAGCCTTCAAAACAAGGTGATGTTATCCAAACTGACTTTTGGGAAGGGCCCCAGGGCTTGTGTTAACTTGTGTGGAAAATAATCAGGTATTTCTACAACTGGTCTAGTTGAACAAGGCCAAAGATAAGCCAGGGATTTATTTTTAGCCTACAATCCTACCCACAGTATAGTTAACCAAGTTCAAGCACCTGGGCCCAGGCCCATGCCCTACCACTAAGCAGTTTACTAGAGAGACAATGCCAATAAGTTAAAACCTGCATGTGTAAAGGCAAATCTTAAACCATTTCCTATGCCTTTCCATATGCCAACAAGTACAGAGAAGTTAAGAAAACAGCTATAAGGAAACACCTAACAGATTCATTAACTGATAAGCTGCAAGTCTTCTGACAGTAAGTATAAAGCAAAGTACTGCAGTCTCAGCGAAAAGGTAAGGCAACCGAAAAAGGCTGGAGAAACAGGAGGGATGTCCCTGTGATTATGTGGAAAACAGATACGCAGCAGAAGCATTCTGTACAAGCACAGTTAAGGCAAGAAATTCCAAGGTCTGGAAGACATGCCATACCAAGTAGAACATTCGGACAAAGTAGTACACAGTAAAAGAATCATAAGTGCAATGCATGTGATAACAGTTAATTAAAAAACCAAAACAAAACAACAAAACAAACAAAACTTGTTAGAAACACCTATGGACAGCATTGAACAGTCTTTAGGCAGTCTAGACCTGCACAAGGATTAAAAGAAAAAGGAAAAGTTAGAATAAACAGACGAATTACTTTTCCAGATTAAGTTACTGACATACATACTGGCTTTGAGAACAAGATCAGTGGCCTGCTGCTGTAAGCGCTCTCTAGCAGCTGCTAGCTCACTTTCCACTTCTTTGTGTTTGCTTAGCAATGACATCTCCTCCTCCTTCACATCATCAAGCTGTTTTTGAAGAACCTAGAGGAAGAACAGTATAATGCCTGTTATCATTATATAGAATCACGTTTAAGTTTAAATGAGCATTAAATTAAAATATACAGAAAAGACTCTTCAGCAAACAAGTTTTATTCATACAAAAGTTGAAATCTTGTAATATTACCATCATATTAATTTTGTATTATGTGTTTTTCCAAAAATATGGTTGAAGCACTACAAGATACTGGATATATGGCATGACAAGGATGCATAAGAGAAATGTGACAATATTCAAAAGCGTATATTAAAAATAAAAAACAGTAAAATGGTTCACAGAGTCTGGGAGCGAATTTGAAAAACCTGGTGTCTGGTATCTGAGAGTTCTTCATGCTGAAGAACCCACTATATGTTCATAGCAGTTTACAGTGTCCTCCATTGCAACTGTGTTTATTACTGACATAAATTAAGCTGCACATTCATATACATAACATGAGAGCTAGGCAATTAGTTAAATCAAACACTTAGTACGTTTTAAGTCTGATGCGCTGATTCACAATAGCATATCTTGGGTAGTGTGATGATGTGTTCTCAGCCATTGTGGAAAGAAAGGGAAATCTTGTTCTGTTTTAAAAGGAAAGCTAGATTTCTCATCATTTAAGATGAATAGTAAAGGGTCATTTCAGAAACTAAAGCAAGAAATAGAATTGGGGAAATCACTGGACAGGATGTGTAATGAAATATGGACACCAGAAGTGGTGAAATTATGCCCTTGATCACCTCAGCCATGATGATCTGAGCAGGACGTGATTTTAAAAAATCTGCTGCGGACACTGCGGAACAGGGTTTGGTTTGGGATTTTTTGTCTGTTCTTTAAGTGGTAACAGTTTTGAGTATTCTATTGCATATACTACACTTTGGGTAGTATGACTAGAACAACCATGTTCTGTCCATGAACAGCTGAAAGGAAGGACACCAAAACTTTCCTCTGGGTAGGGGCTTCTAGATTCTACTTGAATATAAAGTAGCATTTATTCAGTCTGGAAAAATTGAACACAAATTTTTAAATATACATTTAGAAGCGGATTATAATCAAGTACTAGTGACAGAAAATTAAGTTTACATGTTCCAATCACCTCAACCTTCAGCCTCATGTAAAGACAACATAAATAGGAAAAGAAAAATCACAGTCTTGGGCACAATATATCATCGATCTCACCTGAACATTGTTTTCTGCTGTACCAAGAGCCACCTGAAGTTTTTGGCATTTTTCCCGTAGACTGGCAGCTTCATCCTGGACCATTTGCAATTCAGTTTTAAGCTTTCCCAGGTTCTTCCGCAACATACTTTCCTGGTTTTGAAATTCTTTTCTCAGCTCCACTTCTTTTTCTTTGCAAGCATGTAGACTTTCTGCTGTAAAAAGCTGAGATCTTTTCAAAGAATCAAGTTCATGTTCATAGAAGGACTGTGCTTTACTGAGCTTGCCTTCATATTCCTCAATGAGTTTTTTTCTTTCCAGCCTTAACTCTTCAACTTTATTGTTCAAGTCTTCCAGCTCCAGTCTATGCAATTCCTCTAGCTTTTCTTGACCCTTACTTAAGGTAGCATTCTGACTCTGTTGAGTCTTCAGAAGTTCTTGAATCTCAAGCCTGTGGGCAGCTCTCAAGTCTTCCAGAGCTGTACGCTTGTCCTTTTCATACTGCACTTGCAACTGTATGAAACTTCGCAGCCTTTCCTCAAATTTCTTTCTGATCTCTTCTACTTCTCTTGACATGGTCACTACACGTTGGACATGCTGAGCTTCTGCACAAAGCTGCATATCTTCAACTCTGTCCTTATAGGCTTCAAATTCTGTCAAGGCCTGATGTTTCATCTTTTTATGATCTTCCAGTGACTCTTCTAAAACTTGTATCTTTCTCTTGAGATCCATTTCTTCTGCAACTTTACTTTTATATTGCAAGATCTTCTCTCTGGTCTCTGCAAGAATTTGTTGAATTTCTTCTTCATGAGCTTCCTTAAGGGCTTGGATAGCAGCTTCATGTTCATCATTTTTAGTGTTCAAAGCATATATTACCTGCAAATATGAAATATTATATTAGAGAAAAGGCATTCCGTTAAATCATATCTGTTAAATCATAAGAAAAAACACAAAGGCACTCTGAAAGCTACTTTTGACAATCTGGCATGTTTTTATGATACAAATAAGACACCAAATATTATTATTGATATGACTACATAAATGCTGTATGAATCATGACAACTTTATACATCTTGTAGAACGTTTTTTTCTACACTTTTTAACCTATAATTTTCCTGATCAAGTTTTGCCTTTATATGCATGTCATTGCTGTAAATACCACTGGGAGAAAACGTACATTCAACACATTGAAAAACAAAACATTTAAAAAAAGTATAGCCTAAAAAGAAATTTGAAGAGAGGTTTTCTGTTGGAAAATAACACACATGGATTATACATTACAACATGAAACTAAATTGGACCAAAATCCAAGTCTCAAATTCCTCCTTTTCAAATGCTAAATATTTGTAAACACTAGTTGTTCTCGTGGTCAACCTGATACAAATTCAATTCTCGCAGCTTATCTAGTAGGCATCCTGTGTCCATGGATCTCCCGAGGTCCCTCACTGCACAAGCTTGCCAACTCTTTAGCTAATAAGTGAGCTGAACAGAAAAGCAGCCAACAGGGCAGCCGACAGTTTGGGGAGCCCAGGGAGCTGAGCAGCTCAAGAAGGCTGTGCAACCAGCAAAGCTGCCTAATGTTCAGTGAAAGTTTTCAAGTAACCAGATATCTCCTATGGGATGTTCCAGTTGCACTGCAACATGGTAGGTTGTCTTTTTGGCTTTTAACTAGGAGGTACTCTCACCAACATAGAGATACATATAGGCACGTGTATACATACAGATCAGTGAATAAACTATTCATGCAATAAGTGGGTTTAACACAATATTTTGTACTCAGAACTCCAGGAAATCCCCACACTTCCCAAATATGTTACAGGCAGGAGAGCTATAAAACACATCTGAACAGAAAAAAAGTCTTCTGATCAGTATATTTTGTATATCTTAAAAATGAACAAGAAGCAACAAAAATGGACAAAGAAGCAGCAGAGAATTTAGAAAGAAGCTGCCCTTTGGGGATTTTCTTTTTTTCCCCCCATGAGAACAGAACCTGGACCAGTTATCTCTCAGTATTCAACCATGCAACAGAGGAAGATTGCATTGACTTGCCCTCAGGGCCAGGAAATATGAGGAAGGCCCAGAATCGCTCTCCTGGCACCAAGCACAGAGATACTGTGTTCTGGAGAAAGTGTCTACACTCAAGTGTTCAGACAAGTTACAAAGCTCAAAAGAGTTCTCATGAGTGAAAAAGCAGATTCAAGATTTTGGGCATGTCACATAACAAGCTTTGTATTCTAGCGGTTTTTTTAGTTGTTTGGGTTTTTTTTTTTTGTTTGGTTTGTTTGTTTGTTTTTAAACAAGAATCCAGACATTGTATTCTAAATTTTATTATCTGAAATACAAAACACATATCATTTTGTTACTTATGCCAAAAAAACCCTAAAAGAACAGGCTTTGGATTAAACAAAAAGGAAAAGAAAAAAAGAAAAAAAATTCTGAAACAATATCAGACGGAAAGAAAAAACTAATCAGCCTCACTCGTCTTTATATAGCAAGGAAAAATTTAAAAAATAAATCACAAGGCACAGTTTAACTTACATTATTCTAGTTCAATTTTTCTAACATACATACACATTATTTAATGAAAGGGAGGGCAGGGCAAAATAGCTCTTCCATGGTTTTGGAAACTGTTCTTAATGCTGCTAATACCTCTGCAGGCAGCAGGTAGACTTTTGGCTTCCTTCTTTCCTGGAAAAAATAGCTTTTCCTACTGTGAAAGAGCTTCATGGTTCAGAGACTCAAAAAACTCCAATACATTACAAAAAATGACAACAAACCCACCTGCAGTTCTATTAGTAGAATCACAACTACCACTGCAATGCCCTTCACCCAAGGCTTCAACCTTTTATATTCCCACGTGCACTTCTGACCACAAAGCTTTCACCTCCCTCCTGTCACCAGAGTCTCAACTATTGGATCCCAAAGGTTCATCTCCCTGTTGTTTAAATGGTGTCCAGTGCTCAAACCCTTTGTTCATATCAGAAATACTTTTAAAATTGAGGGGTTTATTTTATTTTTTTAAACATACATTCAGTATTTTGCATGAAGAAGCCTTAGTTTTGGTCAGAAAAGCTAGACAATGTAGTTTAAAAGCTATTACAAAAAATATCACACTTGTGATCAGGTTATAAGTGTTTGCAGAACACTAGGTCAAATCCCATGCTTGAAACAGCCCTTGACTCCTGCCTTTCTGCACAGAAGTGCCATAATGATGTTCTTCACTTCAGGCAGTGTTCCAGTCTCAGGTTATGCAGCACTATAATCTGCAGAAAGTATAAACCATATAGTATTTTCAAGGGTATTGTGATTTGGCAATGGGACACTCAATGAAAAGTCCAAGTGAAAAATAAGCCCATATGCAATGCCAAATTCAGACAACATCTTTAAATTCTCATCATCCAGTTGCTCCATACAAAAAGCACCAAACATTTACAAATTCAATAAGCACCATTCATTCCCAAAATGAAAGACATGGGTGTCTTATGGAAAACATAAAAATAAAATAAAATGCATGCAACTGAATGTTGCATCATAACATGTTCTTCAGCAGCCTGAATTTCAGCTCTATCAAATTACTCTATTATAAATCTCAGTATCTTTCAAGTAATGGAATAGCTATATCATTTTATATTTAAGAATTTGATGCACTGTATTAGCATAGGAATATAGGAAAAAAAAAAAAGTCTGTACTAACTGAAGCAAAAGTAACCTAACAGCATTCTAAGGAAATGAAAGCAGAAACTGAAATCCATTGGAACAAATTAATACTTCTAAAGTTCTAGCTAAAATAAATAGTTCTTGGCTTGAGTAAGTTTCTGAAAATTGAAAGGCAGTAAGGTTGCAAAAGTTGGAGATGGGCAGATAAAACAAGTTTTGCACTCTCTACTTTTAAACCAGAGGATGAGCCATTTCCTAACCATGCTTGTAAATGCTTTGAAAAATACTAATACCCTTTTCAGTAAAACTGAATATTACTAAGAAGCATAAACTGCCCATTTGAGGAATTCATATTTTTTTAAGCTCCACTCTAAATGCACCATACACATTGCAGTTCTTATCAGGTGACACAAAAAAAGAAATTTATTTGTACTTTACTGTATTTTCAGTTAGCATATCATTCCAAAGGTACAGACAGACCCATACTTTCCCCAAGAATACAGAGATCGCCAGCTAAAGGCCTTAATACTTTTTTATACAAAACAGCAACATAATTAATTATTAATAAGAATCTACTGAAATACTACATTCCTTGGTCTGAAGAACTACAATGTAGTATGAGACTAACAATAACAGGAATAACCTTTTTATGCAAATAATTGAGTATTGGAGTTTTTAGTTATATTCTACGTGGTAAGGTTAAGCAAGGCTGTTGCTGCATCAGCTTTGGTGTCTTGAACTACATGTAATACAAACAACAATCAGTGTTTAACACTGTGGCTGAAAGATGAAAAGTTTTACTGTTTGGCTGAGCAATATTTTTATATCCAAATGAGATGTCATGGTTTGGAGAACTGACCAACTCTTGCATGGTCAGCTGCACTTGGGTCATCTGCTCCTGCCAGCAATTTAGTCACAACAGAACGATTTTTTTAATTAAAAGTGTGTAATTGACCTTAATACCAGTATTAGGTGCCAAATATTTTTTGCGGCATGGAAAATACCTCCAAAAATGAGTGTGGTTCATTCTCTCTAATTTTACACGGAAACAGGAAATGATGCCTATGAGAAACAAAAACATCACTATACATCTTACACAAACATTAACCGTACATCTCTGCTAAACCTTCATTTTAGACTTAACATGGGGGTTCCTGGCTTAGGGCACTGTATTCAGCCTAGTTCAGGCAAAGTGTCTTGTTCCCAGTGCTGCTGCCTGTGAGCATGGGTGCTGTCTGCACCCGCTGGTGTGAAACACCACCAGAGCACCCAGAGACATCCCAAGGCTTTTCAGTGCTGCACACCTATGATGTGAACCACACAACTACAGTGCCAGCACGGAATTGCTCATACATAACCAGTTAATTAACGATATAGAACACAGAGATGAACCAATGAGCCTGACCTACCTTTGCTCTCTGTGGGTACATAAGAACTGTGAGACGCAGGGAGAAGTAAAATACACTGGGAAACAGTAATGGGTTTTCTAGAAACAAGTCACACCCCACGGACACAGGAAGATGGATAGGGTTCACAAGTTCAGAAGCCATTCAGTCTGCTGTCAGGAATCAGAGTGGTTTAAACCTCAGGTCTCTGGGCCAGGACACATGTTACATTTCCAAATGATTTTAGCAATCACTAGTGAACTGAGAAACAATTCAGCCATTACAATGGGCATAGTAGGCAATCAGGCTATTACTCCTCCTGCTCTAGCAGCTGAGTGTCTCTAAGACAGGGCCTCACCAGTGGAATGCTACCTTAGGGGGACAAAAGAGGATTTGACAGAGACATCAGTGCATTTGCGAAGCTGGCAGAAATAGATACTTGGGGGAAACTCCATTCCATTCAGTACAGCAAGTTCTTTGGCTGTGTGGGGTGGGTGCACTGTAGAATAGATGGCATCCTGCTATTGTTAGTAGAAATTCCATTTTTTTCCTTATATAGGTATCCTTGGATGTGTTGCAGAAAATGGACAAGTGGGGTATTTTCCTCACCCCAACAAATTACAATGGAGCAAAGGAATTTGTACCATGTGATGAGTTAAGGCATGCCACATAAGATAACTGTACCCAGGTTTCCGAGGAATAAGGGCAGATATCACTCACAAATGTTTATCAAAATACAATTTAAAAAATAGGAGCCCTTAGATCTAGCGTTTCCCTTCCAGAAAACAAGGCAGTAGTTATGGGAGGCATGCGATGTTTGATGGAAGGGAAAAAGAGGAAAAATTACTTGCCAACATCCAATTTAGATTGTCAGTTCAGGGAACAGGTAAAGTTGTTATTCCTGTTAAGACAAGGAGAAAACAGAAGAGCAGAAAAGACGAGAATAAATATTAGTTACAATTTGCATTAGATGCAAATGTGGGTCCTATATCCTGAAAACTATTCATTTGGTTTTCAGGACTTTCATAGCAAGGTTACTTAGAAAACAAGCAAACAACTTGAACATTGATGAACTACAAGTTCATTTTATACAGTTTTTAAAAGAATCATGGCCTGGCTAAGTCATGACAGATACAACGCTGCATCACCCAAATACAATACAACCTTCAGAATATCTTCAGTGGAGGCAAAAACTCAGTTGCAAAGCAAGCAGATGTGATGTCACACAAACAAGAAATACAGATTAAATGGGAAGAGCTATTTGAAGAGAATAGCATAGGACTATGAGATACGGTTGGATACTCAGTTGAATAGCATCAGCCACTGACTAGAAGTGATGTCTAAGATGCCCATTAAAGAACACTGCAGATGGGTGGCCTACTGGCCAGATTCAATTTAAGTAATTTTCAGGACTAAAACATCCCAGGCTTATCTGCACAATCTTGAACCAAAACAGCTTTTACAGGAGGAAAAAGTAGACCTGAATACCTTGACAGAAAGATGAGAAGCAGATGGATACAGGTAAAGCACGCCTCTTTCCTATAAACCAAATTATACAGGACTATTTCCCCAGCTCTAGGGGAAACATCACCACTGCTGCTTTGTATGACCTGACATGAAATCCCCCACTTGGCTACTACATGACATCCATTTCTGAGAGAAATGTTCAGCTGTTCTACACTTGTGTTGCTGGCTCTAACAGAGTTATGTAAGTTTACAGTGTTCAGCAATCCAATTCCATACACTCATATTACACTGTTCTCAACAACAGCTATTTCTGAGCAGTATATTACCTGTGTGATTAAGAGATGTTTTGTTAAATGCGTATGTTTGTTTCCTGTGTCAAAGTGGAAAACCAAGTTGCAGAACAGAGTTTAATGTAGGTTTAAATCTGATTATGACATCACAAATACTTTAATGATGACAGATTTCAATACAATCCAAGAACATATTGCAGAAAGACTGCTATGAAGGAAGAAAATATGCTTTAGAAAAGTTTCAAAATTTAGTCAGAATGGGAGCAAATACCAGTAGAAAATATCTTAAGTGTTTTATAACATCTCCCTGGAAATCAGTACTTGTTTTTCAACTCAGCCAATATCTATAAATCAAGCTAAGTAGTCCTAAACCACTTACTTGTTTAATTGGTAAGGAGAGCTCTGCTACACCAGCATTACCAAAACACAGCAGTTCTTTACAAAGCTTCTCAGACTACTTCAATACTATGATTTAAAAATTATTTGATTCATCTTATACCATCAGCATTGTTTCAGAACTACATTATAGAAAAAATACAGATGCAGTATTTCCATCTGCTTTAATTATCTGCAAGCTATAGTAAGTTGCTCCCCTTTCTTTCTCCAGTTTCTGTATTCTGTATCATCAAATTACACGTTAATGGTCATTCAAGCCACAGTTAATGAAGCTGGAATTTTTTGTTCCAGACGTAATCTCATTCAGAAATTTTCCTCCCTCCCTCTCTGTATTTATATATTTTTTTAAATGAAAGCACACTTTCTAATTCACCGCTTCATATTTTTTTCCTTTTCTTAATGAAAAGCAATTCACGTTTCTCCTTGAAAGAGTGTCTACTTCAGAAAAACAGCCTTTTCATGCAAAATATATGAGAGATGGTACTTAAAAAGTAAGTTTTCTTCTGTGGGATCAAACTGCTTAAAGGATGACATTCACTGATACTGAAGTGACGAGAGCCTAAAAGAATGACTGGAAGTTGAGATTTTCTGCAAAATTATTTTAACAACAAATCCATCACACATACAGATTTTTAACTTAGAGTGAAAAAACATTTCTATAAAAGGAGTAAGATTAGTTAGCTGATTCCATTTATTGCCTGAAAGCAAAGTTTAAGTTCCCCTATTTTGTTCTAAAATCAATGCTTTTTTTGAAAGAGCCATTATAGGAGTGTCTAACAGAGTCAGTATAATTTATGTCAATATAATTTCTATTTTAAGTATCTCTTTTTTTAGCCAGACTTGGCTAAATTATTCTTGATACAATCACATGTGTACTTCCACCAACTTTATCAGAAAGAAATATTTAAGTCGTGGTTATTTGTATTAGACAGGAAAAAAAAAGTCATAAGGCTCAATCCAAAGTCTAAAAAATCATGTCCTGTTTCCTTCTAAAATCTATTTCCCTGCTTTATCATTCAAGCTGACTTACATTATAAATTAGGACTAAAAACTTATTCTTAAATCTTAATCTTTCTACCTTTGAACCTATTAACTTTTACCATCTGAAGTGTCATGTTTTTAAACAGTTAGCTTTCACTAGATGTTTCTGACAAAAAGCTGTCTCGTCATTGACTGGTTTTGGATTTCTCCATACATGGCCTAGCTAGAAACACACAGTTTTTAAATAAATGAGAGTATGTACAACAAGTTGTCTTGCTTCTTAAGAAACATTCAGTTTTGTGGAAGTAGTCACTAATACTGGGAACTGAAACTAAATGGATTAAAAGCTTTAACTAGTTAGAATGAAAGGGATTTGCTTTTTCTTTTATTTGGCAAGGGGGGGCGGGGCAGGAGTGGTAGAGACAGAACAACAACTGTGGAAATGTAAAGTAAAATGAAGCATGTCCATTTCTAAATCTGCTCTAGAGGATATCCAAAGCAATATTCTTGAGTGCCATCACCTGAAAATGTCACAAGTATTTTTGGAATAAATTGTAAATTAAGATGATACTAAAGAAAGTTAATCTCTTCTTCGTTTGCTTATAAACCTGAAATCAAGGCATAGTCAGCATGATTATCACTTATACATGCTCTTATTCATTGTTACTCTGAGTCCTCAAGTGCTGAGCTGATAAAAACATTAGCAAAAGGTTTCTTGTATTCAATTTCCCCACTGAAATGGCGGTACTGTATGGCAAGCCAGACAAAAGGTCTTCCCAGTTTCTCTTCCCCATCTGAAACAGTTCATTTTCACACTCTCTCTGCTGCAGGTCTTTTCCTTCCAACACTTGATCTATGTTAATTCCTATTTCCTAAAGAACTTCTGCAGATTCTATGCAATCACCTAGTGATTCCTCACACCAGAAGAGATCAGTCAGACAAGAATATACCACACAGCCTCTATGGAGCAAAGAATTCCTCACCAGTGGTTTGCACGGCACATTGGAAAACAAGTTCATTTCTTTCTCATTATTGTCTCTCTACTTTCCACAGTTGTTAAGAGAATGAAAGGCATGGAGCCTTCCAAACAAGTATGCAGCTATGCAGGAAAGAAATATTAAAAAAGTGAAAAGCATACACTGCAAGACTCCCAACTCAGTAGTTTTACCTACAGCATTTTTCATTTTATGGAAGGCCTTAATGACAAATAATATCTGGAAGTTCAATGGTAAATGCTAATTTTCCAGAATGAAAATAGGAAACTCCAACCAGAAACTTGTCTACTCATAGAAGTTTTAGTAACTTTAGAAGAATTTGAGCCACTTCCCCAGAAATATCATACTACCTTGAAGTAATTTATCTTCCCTCTTTCTGGAAAAAATGATCCAGATTTTAATTTAAAAAAAAAAAAAAATCATGCTCAAACTAAGGATTGATCACTAAGCTTCCACTTTTTTTTTCTGATGTTATAGGAGCAAAACCTTAAAGAAGGCAGCACAGTCACTATTGCTGAAATCACACCACTTGACAGTCCAAGCTTATTCTCAGAGCTCAGCCTGAGATAAATCTAGGACAAGTTTGCAGTGGCCCACTGGGATACTTTCCAGTAACCTACAGATATCTATCATACAATGAAAAACATTCATAATTCTTAGCTACCTCTCGGTGTTTACACAATAATGGCTATTAGTTTTGTTATTTCACACCAACAACTTAAGGGGTTCACCACAACTATTACAGAAACAACATGCATATGGAATTCACAGAAGGGCTGAGGTTGGAAGGCCTCTCTAGAGGTCACCTAGTCCAACTTCATTCCTCAAAGTAGGATAAGCTAGAATAGACTATGCCAGGCCTTGCTCAAGTGGGTTTTGAATATCTCCAAGGAAGTAGACTCCTCAACCTCTCTGGGCAACCTGTTTCTGTATTTGACCATCCTCACAGCAAAAGAAGTGTTTTCGTATGTTTAAATGGAATTTCTTATGTTTTAGTTTGTTCCCATTGCCTCATCTTTTCATGAGGCACCACTAAGAATATGCCTGCTCAGTTGTCTTTACTCCCTACCATCTGCTATAGACACACGTTCATAAGATCCCCCGAGCCTTCTCCAGGCTAAACAGTTCCAGCTCTCTGACTCTCTCACTACAACAGATGGTCCAGTCCTTTAATCATCTAAGTGGCCTTTTGCTGGACTTGCTCCAGTATGTCCACATCTCTCTCATACTGGGGAGCTCAGAACTGGACTCAGCACCCCAGATGAGTCTCACCAGTAGTCAGTAGATGGGATCACCTCCATTGACCTTAGTTTAGTATGCCAGTGGCCTTCTTTACCACAAAGGCACATTGCTGGATCACGTTCAACTTGTTGTCTATCAGGACCTCAGGGCACTTTCTGCAAAGCTGCTTTTCCAGACAGTCAATCCCAACCACATACTTGTTACTGTGCCCCAGATGCAGGACTTTGCACGAGGCTCCTGTCATTGCATTTCTCCAGCCTGTCCATCTCTGAATAGCAGCATGCCCATCTGTTTCATCAACCACTTGTCCCAGTTTTGTCTACAAACTTGCTGAGTGTGCATTCTGTCTCACCATCCAGGTCACTAACGAAGATGTTAAACAGTACTGTCCTCAGTATCAGCCTCTAGGGTTCACCATTAGTGACTGGCCTCCAACTGGGCTTCATGCTGCTGACCACAACACTTTAAGCCCAGCAGTTCAGCCAGTTTTCAGTCTACCTTAATGTCTACTTGTCTAGGATACACCCAGAGAAAACACACAGGCATATGACAAATGGCAGTGAAGATGTATCTAATTTTAAATTCCCCATAAAACATCTCACAAAAAAAAAAAAAGACAAACTCTTTTTCTCTAGTCTATCAAGATAAAGTTTGTGCAGTTCCTTCTACCACAGGTTTTCTCAACCACTCAATTAAAAAAAACCCAAAGATTGCGTATACTTAAGTAGGACAGTTGTAGTATATCCATTAGAGACCTACAAGAAAATTGATGTCCTAGTAAAAGCATACAATAATATTGCTTGGTCCTAAAGCATCTCTTTTCCATTCCTGCCATTAAATACAATACAGGGAATCCTGTAGCTCCTCAACCTGAGCATTCAGTTACCAAGTCCAACACCTGTATTTTTTTTATTATGGTGATCCAGCTGGATCTAATCTTCTAGAGAGCTACATTAGTGAATGTTCTTAAAAAGCCATCCTATACAACTGTAATAAAGGCTTCTCCTATGGCTTCTGTTTGGCAACCAGAATACAATGTGTTTATTTTAAGAGTACTTAAATTGTAACTATTTGCTAGATTCGCCTCTCTTACAATATTTACTTGATTCCACATTAGATGGGAGACATTAACTCCTACTCTTCCAGCAATTCATCATACAAAAGTACACAGGTGTATCTGTTCGGAATCTTATATCTCTAACAAAAATTCCCCATGCCTGACAGGTCAGCCAAACAAGGATCTTTGTCAAGACCTCAAGTTTTGGACATGAACAGCTGTCCTAAGCAAAACAAACAAACAACAAACAACCCACGAACAAACAAAAATGTCTGATACCTAATACGATGGAGAAAGAGGATTAAAACCAAAAAGTCTTCTTTCTTCAACATATGTAAAAAAATATTTTGAAAATTCAGCACTTAAGATAATAGTGGAAATCTTAAATCAAGGAAGAGACATAAATCACACGTAAGTAGAATTGCAAAAAAAAAAAAATTACTGAGGACTTGTGTGCAACCTCACATTAAATAATTAACTCAAGGCCTCCAGCCTTGAGGTAAGTACAAGTCTGTATCATGCACATGTCAGATTATATATATTCAGTCTCTCAAACAAACATGCCTAGTTGACTCCTACTGTAAAAAAGAAAAATCTCAATTTTTATATGAAAAATGAGGTAAGTTGGTGACATATTGAAAAATACACCATTAGCTAAGAGAAAATTTAAGAATGGTGTGAGTAAGCCATATACAAAGAACACATCCATAGAATCCTGAGAAATTATTCTGAGGCACATTTTAAGACTATTTTACATACAACACAGCTTCCAATACATCAGTTTTAACTCCACAGAATTATAAATTATGTCTTAACTTGTTATGAGACAGTGCAGAATATTTGCTTTGCAGACTAAAATATTTAGCAGTGGATGACCAATTTGCTGAAGTTTTCAAAAACTTTTTCAAAGTTCAATTCAATTCAGCTGGCAAATAGCACTGGTTGGTTGCAAAATGCTTTGGTTGCTTGGTTTTTAATAATAGCACTCTTAAAAACAGTAAGGCACAAGTATCTGCAGCAATTAATGCAGTCCTTTTCCCATAACACAGTCAGGAAAGGTTCTAATAAAGAGGACAGATTTTGATCCCTAGTTTTCTGTTCTGCTTTCAGCATACACTCTCCCTGATTCTAATCTACACTTAAAGAGAACTTCCATGGCTTTCCCCCTATAGTTTCAGGGTTAGAACAACTGTGTACAAAACAGCTTCCAAAACAACTTATCTTCCATGAAAGTGTAAAGGTTATTTGTGATTAAAAAAACATTAAAAATTAACAACTTCAGTGCATACCAGCAGAGCTACATACATTTCAGAAATGTCTCCTTTTACAGATAAAAACTTAAATAAATACTTGCACTTGTTAGTTTGCCATAGTGTTTTCCTGAAATTCCTAATATACCTCCTTCATTTTGTGCAGTCTTCAGTCACAGAACCAAGATATAAAATGAACTAAAACTCAATGCAGAGTTTCCAGCCAATTAATTCATGTGCCATTACAATAGAACATTAGCAATACTGGTGTACCATAATAAAGAAGGAACGTATCCTCCCAGCCCCAAACAAACATTTCAAAAAGAAGTAAAAAGCAGTAAGGGACTAATTACTTAAGTATTAAGTAAACATAAATCCCTTTGCACTTACCAGAAGTTAGACTTAACTTTCTACTCTATTGGGAGAAAAAAACCCACCAAACCACAAACAAACACACACCAAAACAAAAAACAACACCACAAAGAAAAGAAAGAAAAAAAAAAGGAAAAAACACACCAAACCACACACCCCCAACACAAGCCACCACAGAAAAAAAAAAAAACAAAACATAAATGACACTAGTCAAAGAAACCTCATCATCTGAGTTTCTCAGGTCACATAAAAAAATTAAACTTTTATATTCAATGCTTTGTGAACACATGCAAGGAATTCAATATAAGCTGCCTTACAAGGCTCTTTAGCTATAGTACATAGAAGATTCAAGTCTAGTAATACTATACTGTACTTCAGAAAGCAAGATATTAAAATGAGCTGTTAATGCTGAAGCTCTCTAAGTCATACCCCCATCCTACACGTGTTGAAAAGTATATACATCCTTCCATACCCATATCCTATACATGTTGAGAAGTGAAATTTGCATTGTAGGTTCAGCTTCCACCATGTCCCAGTTGCCTGAGAAAAGCCAAAAAAATACCTAAAAGCAAGCTATGTCATCTATTGTTCTGTATGATTTCTGCTTGAAAGCAATGTAGTTCTCTTTAGAGAACAAGTATAAGGAAGGTGTAAAATGAGGTGAAGGTGTAACCACCAGAAAATTAATCTGTTTCAACATATGATACAGCCTATTGGGACTCTCAGATAGCAGCTAACACACCATTTATAAAGGCAAACAAGTGTATAAGAAAAGATCAGCTATGCATTATACTCCCTGAGTTGTCATGCAATAAATCAGTGACTTGAATTAGAAAGGCAAATTAATCAAATTACTTCAAGTAAGCTTATTTTGACAGAGACTGAAAACTCCCCGTAATAAAAGACAGTTGCAAAAATACTCTTTCACAGCACTCTAATGAACAGGATTATCTTAGGTGTTCATTCTGTGTATAACTCAAATCAACTTTTTCCTCCTGTTACAGTCTTGTTTAGCATATACTCACAACTGCAACTCAGTTCCCTTGTGCTGGGAGAGGTGTGGCAGTACCAACATCCAATCAAAACCCCTTTTCAGTTCTGGGATGTTAACCTCTACCAGTCAGAGTATGTCAGAAACAACCACTACAAATCTGTAGCACCGTTAGCTGTAGGCAATTTCTTAAGACAGTCAAAACTTATGAAGCACACTGACGGGAAAAAAAAAATGGAGAGAGAGAGAGAGAGAGAGAGAAAGACAGATGACAAAAAAAAGATTTAGTGACAGATGTACAAATTTCCCAGTCTGCCTCCTGGTGAAAAGAATCCCATTTATCCTCTAATCATCTCTCTAGAATATAGCTGACACATCTGCTACATGATTAGACCTTAAATTGCTGCAAGGAAAACAGGATAGGCCAAAGGGCTACTCCAAGTTTTGTTTTAGTCTCTGCACTGCATTTCCTTAGAGATTTATTTCTTCAATATTTGCACACTTGATCTGAGTCTGTTAGGTATAGAGATCTCCAGAGGAATTTAAGGTAGTATGTTTGCATTACATTTGTTTGTGGGTATTTAGACTCCATGAAACAATGCACTGGATAGTTCTCAGAGCTGAGCACCTGTCTTTGCATTGAGGAGGTAACAGTAGTTTGCCCTTGGCAAAATAAACAAATAAACAACACAGCAAAGATTTTCAGTCTACAATAATTGTTCCATATACAACCCAATTAACTTTCTCTCAGCAGAGTGATATCAAGTTTAAAGCTTCCCAAAACAAAAAGTAGCAACACCTAAGTGGAGAAAAAGGGTGAAGAGGGTAGTCATCTTACAGACCTGTATCACTGTTTTTGATTAATCATCAAAATAAACGTTTCTAAGTACTATATAATTTCAAGACAAAATTTCCTCTTCTTTTGAGAACATTCAGAAAAATAGAGGCAAAATCGAGAAATAAAATATATACCTACAATAAATTTTATGACATGATAATCTTTAAAAGGTAAGAATACAATTATTTCAGAATAGAATTAAACCAAGTAAAAATCCTGAAGGAAATAATCAACTTTTCTGTTGTACATTGCCTAAGTCATCTTTAGGAAATCAAACTCAAACACCTCTTTTAGAATCTTGACAATATGAATAAAATGCTGCTGCTTATTTAAATATTTCCAAACTTTTTAATTTGCTAACTGACAGAACTCCCTGAAAAATACTAGTGTTTTTGTTTTCACTTCTTTATCTTTTTTGTCAGGCTTTTGGGAAGCCACTACAAAATGGCATGGCACACATTTTCAGATAAATAATTCACTGCACTTACCTTCATAATGTTCAATGTAACCAATGTCACAGGTCACCACACTGACTACATAAAAGGATGGAGCAATTGTAGTTATGTAAGTTGTGCCTCTAAAGAGATCTTGCTAGTAGGGAAACATACCGGTTTGCATAACAGGAAGTAAAACTTATTTGCCTTTGACATCAGTGCCGGTGAATGTAGAAGGTCGAGGCGGGCCTACGTTCAGCACCACGGAGAGCGATACGCGCTCACCGATTGGTGCGCTCCACGTTCAGCACCACGGAGAGTGACAGGCGGTCCCCCTTCTTCACGGACAGGGAGCAAAACGGGGCAAGAGAAGAAAATCCAGTGCAAGCGACAGACCAAGTGTCAGACAAGGCTCCGCTTCACAAGTCTTCCCAAGAAAAGGACGTGCAGCCTCAGACTTCACTAAAATATATATATATATACACATAATGCTCTTTGTTTAAATCAGCTCTTACAGATAAACTTGAGGCTACTCTCAATTCTTTGACAAACTACTCGGTTTTTTACACTTCCCAGACAAGAGAATTTTATTTCTTTCTGTACACTTAAACATGTTCTTCCCTTTTCTATAACAGCCTAAAGAAACTCTTTTTCTATACATAAGAATAGAAGAGGGTCAAGAGTTAGTAGTAAATCTAGAGTCAAATAGGGCATGTCAGTCAGGACTTCAGTAAGGTTTTTGTCAAGGGGCCACATTTACCAGAATTTCATATAGGCACATACAGAAGCATATTTATTTTATAGTGAGAGGACACATTCTTTCTGTCACCAACTTTGACAAATTAAGTTTTCTGAAAGCAGGAAATTTAGTTTCCCTCAGGAACAGGGAGCATCAGCCCATTTAAAAAAAAAATGCCATTAGAGGAAAAAGTCTATTACACAAGCAGCTATATTAAAAAAAATATCTAGGATTTGGAATATAGTTTATTCTAGAGTATCAACTTATAGCTATGGAAAATAATACCAACCAACAGAAGCTAAAATTGCTTCAGGCTCTTCACTTGTACAGAATGTGTGAGGATACTCAATACAGCAGTGCCTGCCCAAACATAAATGACGAGAATTACAACCTCACCCATTAGGTATTTGGAGGTAAGGCAGAATATACCAAATACACTAAGCGGTAAATGGTCTACACTGTAAATTGAAAAGGTACACAGGACAAAGCGTGAAGCAGAGCATGGAAATAAAGGCAAAACAAGAACTGTTGGAGTAGAAAAATGTTCCCAGACCAGCTCAAAGAACACAACTGATCTTCATGTCAAAGTCTAGTCTCTGCTTTAGGACACATTCTTGCATTTTTTTTTCTCAGCATAAAACAAACAGCCATACGCTTTTTAAAAAAAGAAAAGAAAAAAAAGAAAAAAAGAGGAAAAAAAGTGACTGATTTGAATTACATGGGAACTCAGTGAAAACATAAGCTAACATTATAATATTTAGATACCATAAGGAAAGCCAGTGAACAATCCAACTAAAATAAAGGTTCAAAAATTTCAAATGAAGTTTTACCACTCAGTGGCACAACACAAAAAGTATTTTTTTCAAATATGTAAGTAGCTTACATTACTTACATAACAAATACAGGTTAATGTTGGAAAGACAGGCATACATAGATTTTCAAGGTGTTTCAAGATATCTTTCAGTCTGTAAACATACCCTTGAATACTTATTACACTAGCTACAAATAAACCATTTTTTTCAAGTGTGAAACCTATACTTAGAATTACACAGAGCAGACAAATTTTTAGAAATCAAGTCCTTTTCCCTAGTCTTCATGACAGAAATAATTTGCCACTATTTTCATTTGTCGAATTTTAATAGGACAAAGACAGTCATAGGAGATTGCTGAAATACATTTTAGTACAACCTATCCAAACACATAAGCATCCATACCGCAAAATACTAGATTTGAAAAGGCAGCGTCAGACACCCTTTACTAAAAGTTATAGCTTTCAGTCATGTTGTGAGAAAAAAATGTTGTTCAACAAAAAATCTCTAGATTATAGCACACCTGTTTTCTGAACACACTACAATTCAGGTTTCTAAAAACAAAATTTCAAGAAACTGGCTGGAAAGATTACTTTAATCTCATGAAAATGAAAACAGAAAGTATTTATTATCATCACCTCATATTTCTTCTTTTAGCTAAAAGGTTGTGTCTCATTTAATGGGAGCATCTTGAACAATAAGGAAGACTTAATGAACTTTTTAACAGTAGCTATTTTTAAAGGCTGTCATTTTGAGCCTAACCAAGTGATAAATCACAGAATCACAGAATGTTAGGGATTGGAAGGGACCTCGAAAGATCATCTAGTCCAATCCCCCTGCCAGGGCAGGAACACCTAGGTGAGGTTACACAGGAAGGCGTCCAGGCGGGTTTTGAATGTCTCCAGAGAAGGAGACTCCACAACCTCCCTGGGCAGCCTGTTCCAGTGTTCCGTCACCCTCACTGAGAAGAAGTTTCTTCTCAAATTTAAGTGGAACCTCTTGTGTTCCAGCTTGAACCCATTACCCCTTGTCTTACTGTTGGTTGTCACCAAGAAGAGCCTGGCTCCATCCTCGTGACACCCACCCTTTATATATTTATAAACATTAATGAGGTCACCCCTCAGTCTCCTCTTCTCCAAGCTAAAGAGACCCAGCTCCCTCAGCCTTTCCTCATAAGGGAGATGCTCCACTCCCTTAATCATCTTTGTGGCCCTGCGCTGGACTCTCTCCAGCAGTTCCCTATCCTTCTTGAACTGAGGGGCCCAGAACTGGACACAATATTCCAGATGAGGTCTCACCAGGACAGAGTAGAGGGGAAGGAGAACCTCTCTCGACCTACTAACCGCCCCCCTTCTAATACATCCCAGGATGCCATTGGCCTTCTTGGCCACAAGGGCACAGTGCTGGCTCATGGTCATCCTGCTGTCCACCAGGACCCCCAGGTCCCTTTCCCCTACACTGCTCTCTAATAGGTCATTCCCCAACCTATACTGGAACCTGGGGTTGTTCCTGCCCAGATGTAAGACTCTGCACTTTCCCTTGTTATATTTCATTAAATTTTTCCCTGCCCAACTCTCCAGCCTGTCCAGATCTCGCTGGATGGCAGCACAGCCCTCTGGCGTGTCAGCCACTCCTCCCAGCTTGGTGTCATCAGCAAACTTGCTGATAGTACACTCAATTCCCTCATCCAAGTCATTGATGAATATATTGAATAGTATTGGTCCCAGAACTGACCCTTGAGGCACTCCACTAGATACAGGCCTCCAACCAGACTCCGCCCCATTGACCACGACTCTCTGGCTTCTCTCCCTCAGACAGTTTGCAGTCCACCTCACTACCCGATCATCCAGTCCACACTTCCTCAGTTTTGCCGTGAGGATGCTGTGGGAGACGGTGTCAAATGCTTTGCTGAAGTCAAAGTAGACCACATCCACTGCTCTGCCATCGTCAATCCACCTTGTTACGTCTTCATAAAAGGCTATGAGGTTGGTCAAACACGACTTCCCCTTGGTGAAGCCATGTGGACTGTCCCTGATGACCCTCTTATCCTTGATATGTCTTAAGATGGCACCAAGGATAAGGTGTTCCATCACTTTCCCAGGGATGGAGGTGAGGCTGACCGGTCTATAGTTGCCCGGGTCCTCCTTCTTGCCCTTTTTGAAGATCGGAGTGACATTTGCTTTCCTCCAGTCCTCAGGCACCTCTCACGTTTCCCAAGACTTGGCAAAGATGATGGAGAGCGGTCCAGCAATGACTTCAGCCAGCTCCCTCAGCACCCGCGGGTGCATCCCATCTGGACCCATGGATTTATGGATGTCCAGATTGCTTAACTGGTCCCTAACCCAGTCCTCATCAACTGAGGCAAACTCCTCCATTGCCCTGCCTTCCTCTGGGGCCTCAAGGGTACGGGGCTCCTCAGGACAGCCTCCGGCAGAGTAGACAGAGACAAAGAAGGCATTCAGTAACTCTGCCTTCTCTGTATCTTCTGTCACCAGGGCACCCACCCCATTCATCAGTGGGCCTACATTGCCTCTGGTGTTAGTTTTATCTGCCATGTATTTGAAGAAGCTCTTCCTGTTGTCCTTGACCCCTCTCGCCAGGTTTAACTCTAAGGAGGCCTTAGCTTCCCTAGTTGCCTCCCTACATCCTCTGACAACAGCCTTATATTCTTCCCAAGTGGCCAGCCCCTCCTTCCATGATTTGTAAACCCTCCTCTTCCACTTGAGTTTGCCCAGCAGTTCCCTGTTTAACCACGCAGGTCTCCTGGCTCCCCTCCTTGACTTCCTGCGCGTTGGGATGCTCTGATCTTGAGCTTGGTAGAAGCAGTCCCTGAATGTTAACCAACTATCTTGGGCCCCTTTACCTTCAAGCAGCCTTGCCCACGGGATTTCCTCCAGCAATTGTTTGAAAAGGCCAAAGTCGGCCCTGCTGAAGTCCAGGGTTGCAATTCTGCTCGGTATTCTGCTCCCACCACAGGAGATTCTGAACTCCACCATCTCATGGTCACTGCAACCAAGGCAGCCTCCCACCTTTACTGCTTCAACCAGACCCTCCTTGTTAGCGTTGATAACCTCAACAAAAGGTTGTTCTTCCTCATAGCCGCCTACTTTCAGCTAAAAAAGCCTAACTGAGGAAACAACCAGGCAACATACATTAAGTAGGACAAGATGGTGAATAGCTTTAGAGGGGTTTTGTTTTTTTCTGGTTATTTTTGGAATGCAATGCCTTTGGTTATTGGTATGATATCAGTCATCAGAAGAATAGATAGAAGCCTGGCTTACTATTGACAAACTTGTATCAGCCAAGAGACACGCGCATCTGAACTCATTATGTTATGTTGAGATCTGCCGGATTTATTTAGCAGTAAGCATGCAAATCGTAAGAAGTTCATGACTATTTAAGGTAATGGCCTCCCTCCTCCACACAGTTAACAGGAGAGGTAAAGTTTTTGATGACGACTTAGAGAATGGAATGGAGAAACAGTAGTATCACTGACAAAATTACTATTTTTATTAAAGCCAAAGCCTGAGTTTAAAGAACAAGATATTGAAAGAATTTCAGTGATTAGAAGGTACTTAAGGCTGGAAGTTGCTGTACCAATATAATGACTTATGATAAATAACATTTCTACACATATATTAAAAGCAGTATGCATATAATTGTACTTTTAGACATTCAAAAATAGTGTGTGACCAATAGGTTGCACGATAATATAGAAATATCCAACCACAAACAACCCTGTTATTGAATACAGTTTACAAAGTTTGAAGAAAGTACAGAGCCACTGTGACCAAGATTAAATTTTCTAAATAAGTGGTAAGACTCATTTTGCAACAACTTATTTGCATTTTCACAGTATTCTAGATTTTAAAACACACCAATCAAACAAAAAACCCCACGACAACCACCACCACCACCACCACAACCCCAACTATGTTCTGCTGATACATTTTTATAGGAATTGGCAAATCAGAACTCCTTGCAGGACTGAGAACTTCAAAGTGCTATGCCCATGCTAATTTACAAGTGTACAAGGAAAAGAAACTATAAATATCTTGTAAAATTACCTAGAGTTCAACCATTGATTTTCATCTTCAAATATACATAAAAGACTCTCCTGTTCACAACTTTTGCATATAGAAGAAAGCGTTTCAGTATTATTTTCTTAACTCTGAACTGGCACTTTCTTGATTTTATCTAAACCAAGATAATAGCAAAAGCCTTCTTTCATAATGCAGTATTTATTAAAAAAATGTAACAACAGAAAATAAAAACCAGCACAAAATCAAACTAAGTTTACTTCTGTGCCTGCCCCCCCCCGCCCACCCAGGATTCATATCTTAATACATAAAAAGCAGCTAAAGGTTAACAGATTTTAAACTTTATGGATATTGTCGTATCAGGATTCATTTACGGCTGCATGTTCTTTATAGTTTTTAAATTTTGACATGTTGATAACATTGAACTTTGTGCTAAAATCCTCATCTTTCAGATTTTCTTTAAATATCCTTAATGTACCGATGTATCAGATTTAACAACTGAAGTATGTATCAGAGCAATGACATCTAACAGTCTTCCAGCTCCTTGTAATTCTATATTACTTAATTATAGTAATAAATAAGAATAAGCATAGAGCAAGAGGATACATATAAACTCATAGAATCATTTAGGTTGGAAAAGACCCTTAAGATCACCAAATCCAACCATAAACCTAACACTGCCAACTCCACCAATAAACCATGTCCCTACACCTCATATCATATTATTAATCCTCTCTCCCAATTTATTTTGATTACCCTTCTGGCTGTTTGTAAAACATGGAAAAAACAAACAAACAAAACCAACCCACATCAACCTCAGAGAAGCTAATATATGCACAAGCAATTAAAAAGGCATTTTAGACAGGTAGCTTATGTGAATGTGTGATCAGTTTTTCAACAACACCACACTTTCTTTTAAACACACACACAGAAAATATCTTTAGAACATTAAGTTGTTCAGTGGTCTCAGAAGAATTCTGAGTTAATAGTCAACCACTAAAACTATGTGGGTGGAGAGGAAAGGAATTTCATTTGAGTATTTTTTTTAATATTAAAAATATTTCATTTTTGTCCCACTTCTCTCTTTCTTCTTGATATCTTGTGACAAAAGACTGTAAAGTCATTGACCTAATTCACACATACCACAACAATGAGCTTTAAAATACAACCATAAGAGGTCCATATAGCACCCCTTTAGTCTCACCTTATAGGTGTGCAATGATAATGAAAGGAAGAACCATTCAAGAGATACTGTGAAGACTTTTGGACCATGTACCAGAATAATTAACTTTTTTCAATTAGTCTTGATTGGGAAAAAACAGCATTAAATAAGAGTTCCCAAACTTCATATCAGAGCTGTCAGCTTTTTAAAATCCCTGATCTCTTCTTTCAGAGACAAAGAGAATATTAACTAAAACACCAAATTCCACATTTTTGTGTCCTACAAAACATGGAAGGTAAGCAAGACCTCTTCAGGTCTAAATTAGCATTGCTTTAAAGCAGCTTTAGCTTGTAAGTGCTTCAACTAGCAAGTATTCAGATAAAGACAACTGTTGATTTTATCTAAGGTCTGAAGATTCTGAGAGCTTGAAAACTCTACCTACTTTTTCTGAACTATACGAGATGGTATTAAAGACGTGTCATTTTTGACTAGTCCCATCTTTGTCCTTATAGCATGACAGGTAGAGAAAACTTCTGGGAATATCCCTTGTTAAGACTCTAACTACTGCAGAAGGAAGACACAGTCAGAACACCACCTAGACAGAGTCAGAACAGAAAGATGGAGATATTATAGTAGCATGACTAAAAAAGAAAAATCTAAAAAGTTACTTACTTCAGAAATACTGTCTCTCATTTTCTCAGTTCCTACCTTCAGTCTCTCCCTTCTTAGAGGACTTACTTCAGCTGTCTTTGGAATATTTAACACAAACAAGAATTAAATATCTTCAGAGAAATGTAAAATAATTTTATATCTAATATTACATTTCTACATCTTCCAGTCCTTGAAAACTATTTTCATGTAATAACAAAACATATCATTTATTCACACATTAACAGTCAGAAGCATATGCAAAAATTTGACATTCCAATATGTAGTCAAATCACACCCGCCTCAAAATTTCACTTCTTTTCATGCAATCCCAGAACTGTTAGCAAATACTGGCCTACTGCCAATGTTAACACACACTGGAGAAATTACATAAGGCTGCTTAAAAACTAAAACCCAAGTTTTGTAAAAACTGTTAATGGCATCCACTACCACATGATGACAGCTCACATCAAAACAGTTCTACAGAGTTCTTAGATTCTCATTTCTTCCCTACTTTAAGGGCTGTTCTTTTAAGTTTTCTTAAAACCCTATGCACAATGAACCTTCTGCAAGAAGTTTTGTTGCCTGAAGCAGAATACTTCCAAATAAAAACTGACAAAGTTTCACTGGAAACATTTTGTTAAGAATCATTACTATAGGTCAAACCCTACAGCTCTTACTTCTTTAGCACTGTGTTCTGTGACAGCTGAGGAAGACCTTTAACAATCTCAGCAAAAAAAGTCCACACAATAAGAAGCATAAGCATCTGAATTAAAGATGCTCTTTATTCTTTGAAATGAATTTACTATCTACATCACCAAGCAACTCACTGGGCTAACTACTATATTAACAGCTGTTCTGTAAGTACTTCTCTGTAATACAGGAAGACAGAAAGGAAAACAAAGGAGAATTAAAGAAATAAAGTTTCCCAAATTTACACAACAAGGTGAGGGCAGAGTTGAGACCAGAACTGTGGTCTCCTGAGTGCCAGATTCTAGTTTCTTGTTTAGTGAAGCAGCGCGTGCCTTGGATAACTTTGTTGCCTTCGCCTTTGAACTAGCTGAGTTTTTTGGAACCCTTCCAGAACTCAACTGTCAGCTCCAAGTATGCACGAAGGGAAAACATTAAAGTTTTGCACATTTTTTTTCTTTGTATTAAATAGGTATAAATGATCACTGTAGGGTATGTATCATTTGTATGGCACTTACAGACTCTTCTTCCAGCTAATGTAAGATTTCTACAACTAATATCATGCAACCAAATCAATGCTGAAGATTCTCATTGTATAATCCCAGTGCAGATCATGAAGTTATTCCACAAAAGCCAAAGATTTATGTCAATGTTACAAAGCTTGCGCAACAGATTTGCAGACACATTTAGGATACAGATTTCTCAATCACAAATGCTAAAGCTGGAAACTAGAGCACAAAAAAACCAAACAAAAAAACCCATCACAAAACACAACACAAAAACACTTGAATTGGTACTCTTCTGATAACTGTAAAAACTAATCCCATTCTGCCCTACTGATGTAAGCATGGCAGCAACTTGTTTCTTGTTTTCTATTCCAGTTGTCTTATGCAAACCAATTAAATATATATATGAATATTTTCATCTGCAGCAGGCATAATACAACACTGCTTTATCACTCCAGTATGCAGTAGTACCAACATCTATGCAATCTCATAATCGCAGTTCATTTCTTGTTGGCTTTAATCTTTGTGTCAGATGCTACTTTATCCCCAAACTGGTACACAGATCTTTCAAAATGCCTAAAAATAAGGAGCTTATACTGAATAGGAAGACCTAAAATTGCTTCGGTTACAATTTACCGCAGTCTTTAAACATGACATGGAGTATCATCTTATTTTTAAAGCTGCATTTCTAACTACTTGTTTTACCTTCCCCTGTGAATTAAGCATATTAAAGTTAAATCAAGTAAGTCTTCCCCTTCCCTGCCAAAAGTGAAAATATAGTTAAGCACTTCAGAAGTGCTATGCTTAGTGAAATGGATTTGTGTCTTATTTTGCCTCACTCTGAATTACTGATTAAATCTGGCTATTAAACAAATTTCACCTTTTTCTTTATGTTTCTGTATTGTTTTGACTGAAACATCAGATTCTCTTTAAGCAATGCAAAAACGTAACAGAGGAATCCCAGTTTGGGAATTTTACATTTACTTCATGAGTGACCTGCATCTTCTGTGGGGAAAGCATTTTCTTCTGCTGCTACTCACAACTTGTAATACAAGCTATACAAGGATAGTAAAAAATAAAGTATTGAGTCACTTTCTTTTGTCAGAAGACAGAATCTGTCTGGATAACTTAACTATGTGCATCCCTTTGGCAACACTCCATGCACATTTATATTTCCTTTTACTATACTATATTAGTGGGTTTGTTTTGACCTAGTGAAGCACCTGACTTTAGCTCTAAATCCACTGAGAGACTTAATATATCTTCAAGGCAGTCTTTGAGAAGAGTTGGAAGACACAAATTCAGACAATAGTTGCAAGGTATGTGAGAAGTGTCTTAAATATAAGACACTAAGCAATTTTGGAAGCGCAATTAAGAAGTGGTATTCTTAATAAGAAGTTCCTAGATTACTGAAGAGGAATTCTATACACACAAGTTAGTAAGCATTTGACCAAGCCAGAACAGCAGAATTTGGTCAAAAGACCTCCACAGAAATATCCTGATATCTTTTTCACATCAGCTTACTTCCAGAAATTTTCTGCAATATGAAGTTAATTTTTCTCTGACAGTTAACTCTGGCAGAAATTAAGCATCATTTTTATATTTTTCCCCTATATCACAAGTCCTTTCTCAAGGATTAATTTCTGCAGCCATCTATCAAATCAGGCTTCAGATTATAGAGTCGGTTAGCAAGTTTAGATGATACTTTATCCAGAAGTTTCTATATTTTTTTTAAGCCTCCATTTCTGAAAGGTCAAGTAACAAACAGAAATGTAGGACCCAGCCCTCTAACTACAACACTATCAAAATTTGCACCTCTAACTCAATTAGATTAATGCTATAGAATACTTTTTATTCTTGTAATAGGTGCAAGAGAAGTATTTTTATAAAACAGGATGTATAATATCTAAAAATATTGTTCTTCACTCCAGGCCTTCAGTCAGTACAAAGAACAACTGATTTTCCAAGTTTTCTCCCTAAAACTTGAAAACAGAACACAAACACGCAAACTAAGACATTACTAGAATCTGCAAGTCACTGGGAAACTAATACAAGATTCCAGTCCTGCAAAAGTCTAATTCACATGTGAACTACTTGTACAAGCACATAGTTTACAGTTACTTTAAATACCCAAGCAGAATACAATTGATAGCTTTTATTTGCAGTACTCTGAAGTCTTCAGCAGGACAGACATGCACGTGACCAGTTCCCCAAATTTTAAAAGAATACTATGGCTCATTAAAAAAAAAAAAAAAATTAAAACCCCCCAGTATTCACTTAGACTCTTAATGTTTTCTAATACAGAAGTTCAAAATATTCCAGCACCATGCACTTAAATCCATATTTAACTCACATCCACCTCAAGATATTTGACACCTAATAACTGAGAGCACAGGGCACATGCCCAGTGATGTGGAACTCACGGGTATATACTTCATAACAGAAGTGGGACAGTTTCTAAAATCAACTATAAACTGCTGGGTAAATTTCTAGATTAAAAAAGGGAAATATAGCAAAGGAGACACACAGAAATAATATTTATTCTTTGAAAGTATTACTTTGTATATCCACTAGGCCTTAAGGGAAGACTAAAATACATTTATGATCTCCAGGTGCTTTTTGAAACTTTCAGGGAGCATAAGTATATAGTAATATCTTTAATATTTTAATTAGTAATTTGTATGCACATGGAGTAAAACTAAACTGATTCTTCAGTTTATTTTAATCCTACATTTCTCCTTATGAAATTACAATTTTAATTCCCCTGATGTTAACATATAAAGTGGACTGTGAATCCAAAGACAAAGTACCCCTCAGTCATCAGTTTTCCAATGCATTAAGGTGCACAGTGTTCCACAATAAATACTATTTTTAACTGGTTGACACTGCATCAACTGTGCATAAATATGAACTGTCTCCACTGTAAGACTGCCAGCAGTCTTCATTCTCTTAATTCTTAGTGCCAACGAAATGTCACCTTCTTCCATTTTAGCATACATTTGAAGAATATTAGCAGTTCCCACAGTGCTTTTAAATTACTTTTAGATGTTTTAGCTAAGTAATTCATGACAGGAATTATTTCTTCTGCTTTCTCTTTAACAGATATAATCTGCCTCTCATTTCCTAAACAATGCTATTCACCTATGGCTTGAGCATCATACAAGAGATATTACAGCACCAAAGCATTTTGAAAAATTATTCTAAGTAAATCATAGCCACAATCACATCTAAAACCTGAGGCCTACCAGCCTTTAAAATATGCTTTTAAAACACCTTGTAGTTTAACTGAAACCTTTAACAAAGAAATAATGTGTTTTCTATGCTGGGGATAATATAATGAAAACTGTTCAATCAGCAATACAAGTCTGGAGATATTCGCATACTTCGTCCTCACCAGCTAAGGCATTTAAGATATTACCACACACCTCAAACAACAGTACTTCTCTTCAGCAAAAGGAGAGCAAGCATCACTTGTATCTGCCTATTTAAAAAAGCTCAGAGAACGGCTTACAAGAGAACCAGAAGCTATAACTTTCATAGAATAAATACCAACTATAAGCCAAGGAATCAGTGATCACCTCCCGCACACCCAGATACCTGTCTGTGCTACACGGAGTTGGGACAAAACTAACTGGGGAGCGGTACTGCGGCTCTTTCCGTGAACGGTTCGCCTGTCAGACCCGCTGTTCCCGGTCCCCGCGTTTGCTGCACGCCGGAGCTTTCCCGGCAGGAGCCCGGCACGGAGCGCTCCGGTGCCCCAGGCCGCTGCCGGGGGAAGGCGGCCGCTCCAGGCCCGGCCTTGGGGGGTACAAACCCGGCCGCATCTCACCCGCATGACAGCCTGCCTCTCCTCAGCCACCTCTCTGCCCACGCCACGGCAAGACGCGACACGGAACAAAGCCACAAGAAGAGAAGCGGCGGCAGAGGACCCGGGCGGGGGGACGCTCCCTCACCTTGGTGAGCTGGGCAATCTTCTTGCTCATTTTGAAATGCAAGTCCGGGCTGTGCTCGGCGCCCATCCCCGGCTGGGCCGAGCCGGAGCCGAGTTTTCCCGGGCCGGGCGCGGAGCCGGCGCCGTAGCTGTGCTGCGGCTGCTGCCAGCCCATCCCCGGGGTCGCCATCTTCACCGCCCGCCTCCCGCCGCCGCCGCTCGGGCTCCTCCGGCACCGGCCCTACCGGGGAGCCACGCCGAGGGCGCCCCGGCCGCGAACCACTGCTGGCGGCGGCTCCTCCCGCCCCGGGACCGGCCTCAGCCGCCTCCTACTGCCGCCGTCCCCGCCAGCCGCGCCGGGCTGCAGCGTAAACTCCTGGGGGCCGCTGCGAGAAGGGGCGCCAGCCTCTCCTCTCCTCTCGCCGCCCGGCAGCGGGCGGGGAGGCCGGGCGGGTCGGTTCCAGCCCTCGGGCGGCTAGGAGGCCGGGCGGGAGCGGCGGCGGGACGGCCGTGCCCGGTTACCGGGCTGCTGCCGCCGGGCTGTTTACGCCGCGCAGCCCCCGCGTCACCCGCCGGCCCCGCCCGCCCGCTCGCCCTCCCGCAGCCTCCCCGCCCCCGGAGCGGCCGGGGCCGCGCGCGCCACCCAGCGAGCCGGCCCGCGCGCCGGCCCGAGGAGCCTCGCGACCCCGCTTCTCCCCCCTCTCCTTCCCGCGGCAGGTGCGCGCGCGCTGCGCTCTCGCGCACGGCCGGCCGTTGGCGGCGGCGCCTGGAGCCGTTAGGCGGGGGCGGAGCCAGCCCTGCCCGTCACGGGGCCGCAGGCTCCGCGCGCTGGAGCGGGGCCAGGGGCAGAGCGGGGAGGGAGGGGGCTACAGGTTGTTAGGCAGGGTGTCTCCTCTGTGGAACGGTTTGCGACCCGTACTCCAGCCGCCTCATCTTTTCCTTCACGGAGAGCCCTGAAACCGCAATGGGTGCCGGTGGTGGGTTTGGGGCAGAGCCCTCAGCACTGGAATGGGGCCAGGGGTACTGTAGTCCGGGGTGTGTGAGTGGGTGAGGTATTGCTGGCCCCTGGGTGAATATTGGTCTGCGATGGAGTAAGGGCCATTGTCTCACAATAGTAGGTGGTAGGGGGAAGTGGCGTCTTAAAACTGAAGTAGGCAATAAATTAGACAGACGCTTCATTGCACAATTACTTGAGGGTTTGGGGGAAAAACAACACAGTGCACATTGTGAGGTGACTGGCTGGGGTAAGGGGCAAGCATTCACTTGAGCTGGCCAGTCTGTTCTGTTGCTGCAGACAGGGCCTCAGCAGACCGCAGTTACGGACCCCTGAGCTGATGAGTACCAAGCAAAGGTCCCTGCCAGAAAGAATTCACAGCCGAATTTATTGCATCCTTTAACTTGGATTTGACTGCTCTCTTTCTATCCTGGGCAACTCTGGAGAATAGCCTCCCTCTTTAACAATTTAATGTCTCTTTGCTAGGCTCTGGCCTTGTGAGAATATATATATTAATGTGGTTGGACAGATTTGATTTCCCGATTAACAGCCTCTGCAGTCATCTTTTAAAGAGTCCTTGGTACTCTCTGCTGAGTAGTTTCTCTTTTTACTGCCTTTTTTTCTGCTCTAAAAATCTCTTCTTTGCGGGCATTCTTTGTAGGCAGAAATATGAAGAGGTAAACTACAAAAATACACTGATAAATCTGTTCTCAGCAAGAGTATGGAGAAAAGTCTTACTAAGAATTTGCAAATTATAGAAGAAGGTGGAATAGTAAATTACAAGAAGAGATCCATATTACAAGCAATGCACCTCACTTGCTAACAGAGATTCGTGCTTATATAGTATGATAAATAACCAACCAAACATGAAGTATCAGTGCAAACCTGAGGTTATGAGGCAAATTAGATTCTTTGATGTATAGACAGGACATTATCCAGAAGATATAATTAGATGTTGCTACTTTCGTACAGATTGTTTGTAAGAATACAAGATAAGTACTTGCATGGAGGTCTTGGGTCTGTGATTTTCGTACAACTACACAGTGGAAAAGTGTTCAGAAAAGGGCCAGAAGAACTACAGAGGTTCTGGAAAAAGTCTCATCTATTGAAAGACATGATAAACCCAAACTATTTTGAATAGTGAGGAGTCTAAGAAGTTATTTAATCTCAGTCTTTAAGTAGCTGTGTTGCCTTAAGCTCAGAATTTGCATCGTTCAGGAAATTCTGACACTGATATATTTTTTTTCCCTTCTGAAGTGGCCCATTCTGGCAACAGAGAACAAAGGACAGATGGTGCCTACCCAGGCAGTGATTCATACAGATGAAATAAAAGGGAAAGAAAGAATATTAGGAGCATCTGTATCAAATCTGTGTCCATAGATGACATCCATGAATAGCACATACTGTTAGTTCAGATTTATCAAATTAAAAAATAATGCAGTGGCAGAGAAGACTGTGATTTTTCATATCTAGGAAGGTCAAATGACTAATTAAAGCAGTGGACCGATTGTGAAAAGCAGGCTACAGATAATGGTTGTGTCTCGCTGATTGTGTGACCTTAAGCAAGCTTCTTAATTTTTGTGCAAAAGGGCACTTATTTTAGTGTACCTAATAATGTCTCTGATATTAAGGAACAGAAGGCTCAATTTATTACTGCTCCTAGAAACCTCCAAAGTTACCGAAAGCATTATTTTAATTTAAATCTACACATTTAAAATATTTTGCATAGACTTATTTTGCTAATAAATTAGAATAGTTTGGATTTATCAACATTTCTTCCGAGACAACTCACTGTTTTATTTTTTCAGTTTCTTCTGAGGAGTATGCAGATTTGCTGTGGTTCGTATTGGCCCCAAACCATTGTTTTGAAGCGTTTTGAAGTGACTTATATCTGCAAGGGCAATACAGTCAAATACGTTTTATTTTTGTTTCCTTCTTGTACTGAGTTGCTAAATACTGTTTTGTCTAGGTGCTTTGAAATAAAAAAAGTGATTAAATATTCTTTGTCAATAATTCCTGCACCATTTAGTAGTAGTTTTTGTATTTAAATTTTGTCAAGTTTCTTTTTACACATTTTATGCCTTTAGAGCTCAGATGGTGACTGCTAAGAAGCTCTTTTCCATTCAGGTCTGCCTCTGTAGCATAGAGCCTGTTTTCTTTAAGGTTGCTGCTGAAAAGGGCGTTTATGCAGCAGAACAGTCAGGACCCCAGTGCTTTTTTTTCTTGGTGGGATTTCATGTCCTTGAGTGTAGTAAAATCTGTAGGTTCAAAGGTCTCTCAGGGCTGGGGCTGAGACCATCCGGAGGGAAATGAGGAGCCAGTGCAGAGGGTTTGCTGAAGGGTGCAAAAAGCAGTGGAGTAAAGCATGGCTCTTGATGTGTATCATTGCTAAGAAAGCTGCATGGTGAAAGCTTTAGTGTCTCTGTTATCATGGGTTTATGTAAGTAACACACAAGTCGTATCTATTCAGTGTCTCCATGTGAGCATAGGCACCGTGTAGGAGTGCTCTTGGTATATATATATGGAAGACTTTTTATAAATTTGGAAACAGTGAACATATGATTTAAGATTGCATTTTAATGTATCTGCTATGCATATATATCAGAATATGTGCAAGACATATAATGACTTTATAGTTTTGCTTTTTCTGATGTAAAATCAACAACATTGCCTATGTGGAAATCTACCTGTGCTTTTTTGTATTCTACTGCCCAACTATTTATTTGCATATTTGATGTTCATATGTTCTCATTTGTATGTATGTTTTCTAAAATTATGAAATACCATTACTGAGGTTTGCAAAACCAGGAAAGAATTTAATTTGCATTCAATCTGCTGGGAATATAATGGATTACAGATTTCCATGTGTACAAAAACCCCTTTATTTACCTCATCACAGCTTTGACTAAGATAAATGTGTGCAATCACTGTATGCCTTATTTTCAAGCCATAGGCACAAAACTCCCTCTCTGATTCTCTATAGACAGAAAGTGTTATAAGGGCTAATCTTGCTTTGTGATAATGCCTTTTGACAACTCTGAAGATGTCAGGAAGTCGGCAGCTTTTACTGAAAGGACAGTTAGCAAGAAATTTGACCTACTGGTCTTTGCAGGTTTGTGCTGTTTAATTTTTAAGCTGCAGCTATAACTCTGAACAGTGAGTTTTCAAATTTTTTGTGAATGTGTATGAACAAAGGTGTTTATATCACATTTCTTATTTTCATTTTCATTGAATGGTTGAATTATGCAAGTATTTAGTAACTAAATACTTAAAATATGGATACTCTTAAGAAAAAGTCTATTTATTTCTACCAGAATGCTAAAATAACCATTTATTATATACATACCTTAAGTTTATATACAGGTTTAATTATATTAATAAAGTAATAATTCACCATTTAAAAAACAGTATAAAATACTCAAAGTAACAATACATCTTAAACATCTGTCATTCCTGCTTTAATTTTCTGGTCCAAACAAACCTGATGGAATATAATATCTGAATAAGCCCATGATGTCCTACTTTAACATAAAGAATTCATTTCCAAGGCTAAGGTTAATCTATGATGCTGAGATTTCTGTGTAAGAAATCATACAAAACAATTTTGTTTTGAAAATGTACAAGTAACAAGGTCTTCTGTTAGCTGTAGATAATGATATAAAGAAGGGCATATTTTCAGATCTATAAAAGACAAAAGAGTAGCCAAAATTGCCTTGCTGCGGTTGCATATATAATCATGAAGGTTATGCAGGGGGAACGTGAAGAACCAAACAAAAAAAAAAACCCTAAATGTCCTAACAACTTTGAAAAAAATCTCATGACCTTTTAATTTGACTGCGATTTATGTGAGGTACACAATTGGGTCAACATTTCAGGATACTCATCTGAATAATTCAATCAGTTATCCTCTTGCCTCTATGTATGCATGTAAGCTTTCAGTCAATCATGAGTCAGTGGTACAAGATGACAAATACAGGTCTAAGGACTCTATCTGGTAGATCTTTGGTCCTTACATCCTTTGGGTTTTATAATTTTATGACTGTACTCTGCTTTGGCTTTCGAAGCTTGAAAGACTCAACCGCTGCAATCTTGAACTAATGTGTATGTGAAACATAATTTCCATCTAGGAAACTGTTGTGTTTAGTTTATGGAAAATAATGTAGGTCACCAATACCTAAAAGTAATGCCACCTCATGCGTGTGTCCATACTGGAACTACTGTCAAGATATGACGAAAGAGAGAGTATTTTGGCTGAACTTGTGAACAAGCATATTTGAATGTCTGGAGTGTTTTATGATTCTCTGGAAATTAATTTTCCAGATTCTGTAGAGATGTGCACCGGCACACAGAAAAATTTACATTAACAATTATCTCCAACTAATTATTTCTTTAAATCCACTTGTATATTCTCTTGCATGACATTTTTATCCTCACATGGAAATACGGGGTTGGTGGCATGTGGCTTTTTATTAGAAAAATTAAGAATAGCCCATTCTTTTATGTCAATTGTTTTAATTCAGTAAGATTTTTATGTTATTTAAATTTCAAGCACAAAAGAGTAGTTAAGAATGGAAAAGTCCAGTGTAGAGGAAAAGACCAATATGAAGAGTGTAAGGCTGTATCTTTCTTCTAATATTGCTCTGTTTTTAATACTTCTGTTGTCTTATAATTTAACTTTGTTTTTTAAGCTTGATCAACTTTTTTTTTTTCATAGCAGAGATGTTATTTTTTTAAAGAAAAGAAATAAAAATTACAGAGAAAACACAGATTTGTTTTACAGACAAAGACAAAAATAGCAGAAGTGGAAACATGAAAACTAACATCTTGGCAAAACATCCCATGCTTACACATGACTGTCATTTAGAGATGGGAATCACAAAATAAGTGTGGGTCATATCGCTTACCGCTTTTCTGGAAGTTGCTGAGAAAAAGCTGGGTGAAAGATGCTTTAAGAGTCTATATAGTACAAAACATTTTTGCTCTTGGTTTAGAAAAGATTATGATTCTGTGATTATGATACACTACATTTCTGTTCTCTTTAGCTGCACAGATGGGAAAAAAATGGATGAATCCTCAGTTAAGTATGAATCTTAGTGTTTCTATTAATTAATAACTTTTTCTTTTTGAAGTGCTATTGCAGTCTATTCCCTTGCTAATTTACCATGACAGGAAGGCATTTACCAAAATTGAGAAAGTATCTGGACACATAAAATAACAACTCTAGTGCTTTTCCTATCAAAACAGAGAACTAAACCTATTAGTGCTCACCGCTGGACAGAAAATTAATAAGGTAACAGGTCATTACGAAGCTAGAGCTCATGCTGAAAATTCATAGAAGTGTTAATAGTAGCCTTACAGAATATTTTGTGCCAGTCATCTGCATCAAGATGTAGCATGTGACCCTATGGAACCTGTCAGATACAGGCTTGTAGTAATTAGTGACTTCATTTCCAGCTTAGAGCCAGCATTTTGGCTGACAAAATATATTTTCTGAAGTAAGCCTTCCTACTTTAAATAATATTTCATTTTGCCTTTCCTTAAGGATTTTTTTTTCACAAATGGTATGCATTTGCTCAAAGTTGCCAATAAACTGAAACGGGATATAGTAATCCTTATAGTCTTCCATGTCACCTGCAAAGATTTAACATATTGCCTTCCACTTCAAGCTGCTTCTTAACAAGTTTTCTCATTTTATGTCGTTCTCCTTTTTAAAATTATGCGCTTTTTTCAGGTAGAAAAAATTAGACCTAAAACAGGGAAGTCGACAGCTCTGTTCGGCGTAAGTACTTGTGAAGAATGGTGAATGGACAGGAGGAAGGGAACAGGGAGGTCTCATGTAAGCTTGGGCCCTATGAGGCAGGGTTGGCCTTTATGGTGAGGAACAGGAAGCCAAGGAACTTGCTTTTCAAACCAGGTCTGGTCAGCAGGACCCTCACAGGGAATTTGGTAGACATTGAAAGAACTGCCATCCCTTCCAGCACAACCTGTGTAAATCAACCTTCTTTTCCACTCCTTGGAATACGGCAGACCAAACCTTGATCTCAGTGTTTCGAATAAAATCCTGATCTTAATGTTTCAAATCAATCTTTCTAGATTTATGATACAAATAAATTTAGGGATGAAAGGAAAGCTTCATTTAATTTCTCTGTTCAAACTCAAGTTGCAGTCACATTTCTGCAAATGGGAACAGAATTTTATCAATAAATGCTAGATTTAGCATAAATTCTTATTAAGCTGACTTTCTACTGCAGAGGAGGGACGCAGTCTTGCTTTCTACACTGGAATATAAATTTAATCAGCTGCCTACGACACTTTTATCCAAGGATGTCAGAAAGTGGTTTTAGTTTTGCTTATGAACAAAATGGCAGATAGGACAAAAATTGATTGATTAAGTAACAGTTGAATTTGAAGGTCTTAGACTGTTGATCATCTACATTCTTATGCTCCTCTGACAATAACTCATTAAGGAGACTGTTCAGAATAAAAAATGAATACTTTTCAGTTAATTCAATTAATACATGCATATTTATCTTCATTAGGACGAAAGCATTCTCATTGAAAGGAGCAGTGACCTTTGGTATATTATTGGAGCTTCTTCCAGGGATGCATTAAGTAACCTTGCTAACTTCTGTACTGTTCCTCTAAGGACAGAATTAAATGCATTATTTTGGTATGTTAGCGTGACTTGCTTAGCTCAATACTGACATTATTTAAATATGCTGGACTTGTTGCACAGAAATGTAATGCATTTGTTTTCTTTCTGGAGGAAAAGCTGCTTCATGGGCTGATGTATAAAAATAATTCTGACTGATACAAATATTATTCAGAATATTAACATATGATAAACAACACTAAACAATTGTGATTGAGAAGAAGTACAACACTGACCTTCCTGGGAAAATCTGGCTGGCTGATGATGTTTGTTTGATTTTGGCAGAGTTATTGCCAGCTGGTATTTATCACATCTGTTATGCATCTTCAGGGAAAAAAAATTATCAACAGGAAAAAGCAGCTATAGAGACAGCCCTCACTTTAAGCACCACTGCTCTCAGCAGCTTGATCTAGCATCGTATAGCTGTTCATTATAGGAGCATTGGTACAGAGTTAAGCTGGACAAGGATTTAGTTCATTGCTTTCTGTGCTGGTGTTCATATTGTCTCATGTACGTATTCATTCAGACTTCAGGTTGCCTATAAAATTCATGCCATCTTGAAAGAGGCATAGTGGATTAAACATAGATTTTTTCTTCTTGAGGTCATCAGTGGAAGGTTGGATGGGACAGATGAAAGCTGCACTGAGTGGCATGTCTTATCTACAATGCAGGTAAAGGCACAAAAACACCAGAATTGTTCAGGTTTCCCTCCTTCCTCAGTACCAATGAAATCACTTGGAAGAAGCTACAAAAATGCTGCAGTAGGAACATTCAAAGAGGTGATGGTACAGCTCTGATCCTGCCCTGAGGGTCATTCTGCAGAGCAACACAGACAACATTTGTAATCTATATTTCTCACTATGATGGTATTGGAAATGGAGAGTTTGGTTGCTTGAAGGGTTTTACTTTGAATGTGGTTAATTAATCTCCAGCATTGGTTCAGGATTTTCTGGTCCACATAGTTATCACCAGTCTATTCCCTGACACATATGAATTCAAATCACTGCATCTTGCCAATGGATTTTTGGGGATTTGAGCATATAGCTTTGGAGACTAAGGAGGATTTTGGTTATGCTTCAAGAAGGAAGAAAGATAGGTTGGCATCTTTCCAGAAAATTAACACTGGCGGATTTATGGTTTTGCTAAAATTGTGTTGAGACCCCAAAAGCTTTGCACAAGTGTCAACATTCAAATAAAGATGGCTTTTGTAAAGTTTTTATTACTTTGAAATAGTCGAAGCCTTATTTTGAAATTAAATGTATTAAAACTGCAATATTTTCAGATGAATTTGCATATGCAGGTTGCTGACTGGAAGTTCCATTTTATAAAATTGTTCCATAAAAATTGTAGTTAAGGAGGGGGTAAAGAGGAGCACTTTGAGTATATTACTGATCTTCAATTAACCTGTCAAAATCAAGAGGCATGCCTTGTACTTCTACATAAGTATAGTCTATTGAAACTGATACAGTAACTAAAACCATCAGAGGTAGAGGAAAAAGAGCAAAGTTTAGCTGCCTTGAATAAGATAACCTGCTATAATTGTAAGTTCTGGTGACCATGCTTATAATCTGGTGACTGTAGTGTTATTATTCACAGACGTGATGTTTTGAGACCTGCTTGCCAGACATCCAGATTTGACTTGAACAGTCAAGACTACAGGATCATCATCTATCTGGTTTAATGTCCTGTTATGCTCAAACCCAAATCAATAGCAAAACAGCTTGCACTCAGCAGAATGCTGGGTTCCTAGTTTTTGACAGGAGCCCAACTCGCTCACCAAGATTTAAAAATTTGGAAGGGCTCGGGATTCGTGTTGCACAGGCCTGGTTCTGAACAAACGTAAGAAATTGGCTTTGAGAATGAGCTACCTTTGAAAGATTCTTCCCCAAATCAGCATAAATTTGTGTTTCAGTATATCATGTGTATAATTTCATTAAGGCCATGGTACCCTGTTTGGTGCATAATCAAGCTAGTTTATAAGCACAGAAATGTGAGTATTTTTAATTACTATGGAAAAAAGTTTGTAAATTATTTATTGAAAAATCTTCTTGAAAGTGAGAGAAAAGATACTGGGGATTTCTATGTCCAGAATAGTCCTTAAATTTGCAAGTTATTGCTTATGACATTTAAGAACTGTCATTCTAGACAAAGTGAGTAAGAGCTGTGTTTTTCCACACAAAACATATAAAACACTCTTGAGCATCTTTTGAAACTTATGAATACTAGGGAAAAATTGTAGAGATTACATACCAGTGATAGTAATTTTTTACATCAGTAATCATTTTTACTTTAGTTTTTAGTTACAAGTGCACATAATTGCTACAATAAAATCTAGTTTACTTGCTTGTAAGCATAGTTTACTATACGCTTAGATATTAAGACAATAATTTAAAAATCATTACCCCTCTTTGTATGCTGAGCTATTTACTCACAACAGAGTTTATAAACTTTCACATAAATCCATGTTTTGAATATTAAAATTTCCTGATTTATCAGATTAGAACCAGATAAGACTAAATTAAATATGTACAACACTTAGCAAGGAAAAGTAATAAAACCCAGCATTTGAATATCAAGAGTTACTCCACAAAGAATTTCTTAAAATCAAAGATTGTGATGAAGTGGTCTGTGGTGTCTCTGAAATAGGAAACTTGAAGGGTAAGAAAAATAGTTCACTCCCAGTCTTCATCCAGTTAGAGTAAGCTTGATGATTCCAGCCTCAGCCCAGCAGTGACATTCTTGGCTTTGAGTATTCAAGTAATCTCTTTGAGATCACCTTTCACCTGATAGAAGTCTTTCCACACACTCTACCAGCCAACTGCAGAAATGTACTTTTACTAGGTACACTTATTATCTAGCTTTTTAAGCCTACTATTCAGAGAATTTTAGAATTGAAATCAGTCAGAGAAATAAAAATTGATTCATTCTCTTAGTAACAACGAGCCCTCTTCCCAGATGATCTTTAGTTAAACACAAGAGATCCCATTTGTCAACCTTTTACAGAAGCCTAAAAGGTTTTTATTTTGTTTTAATTAGAGCTATTATTTCTCCACATTTAAGTTATCTATAGCCTTCTCTAACATCACTCAGGTATGACATTCATAGAGCTTCATTTTAGTTTAAACATGGTTTGGTTTGTGTGGGGTTTTTTTGTTTGGTTGGTGTTTGTTTTTCTTGCCAAGCTTATCAGCACCAGTTGAATTACTTGAGACTGAAAATTCAAAAAGCACAACAAAGCTACTAGGAATAATTACACCTTAATCTTTTGAAATCTAAAATCTGTGGGCTTTTGAAACTCAACATTCAAACCCAACTTTGAAGAAAATCCAGTAATTCTAATGTTTATGGGAGTCCAGTTTGGGTTTTTTTTCAAGTACTTTAGGAAGTATATCAGTGTAATTTCAGGCGTCAGGTTTCTACTCACAAGATTTTTAAACTGTAAGTTTGTGCACATGCAGTATTAACTGATGATAACCTTTCATTTACTAAAACCACATCACTTTTATAATGAATAAACTCCATGTCTATGGAAAGCTCCATCTTCCCATACACTATGCAGTATTTGCCACATAAGCTTTCTAATGCCAGACTACACTTCCTTACTTAATGACTTGGGAGATTACCTGAGGAAAAAAAGGACGTATGGTAGCTTCACATATTTATATTATAAATCATACCCACCCTCATGAAGACATCTTACATTTCTAACACTTGGTTTAACTTAGGGCAAAAACATTTGCCTTTCAGAAGCTTTTCTCTGAGCCAGAGCTTCTGCTGCAGCACAAATGGGTCCATCACAGAAGCAAGCAGCTCTCAATTTGGCATCCACCCAAAAGAGAGAGCAAGGCCAAGCAGATATTGAGAAGTAAGGGACTGATTCTACTCCATGTAGCTGTCATACAGTGTGTACTCTGGAGAGATGTCAAATTTGCCAGAGCAGGAATTGTAATATAAATAGGCTCAGATCAACTCCTGCAGAAATAGTGGGAAAAGCCTTGATTTTAAAAGAGACATCTCTGTAATATCCTAGCATTACAGAAGACCTTCAGGGCCACATAGTGCTTGCCAAGGTGGAAAGCCGCTTTAATAAAACAGTAATTTAGATTATTGTTCATAACTGCACTATGTAAATACACAGGTAAATGCAGATTTCCAGTTTACATTATAACCTACTTGACATGCACAGGAATATGATACGTGTACTCTTAAAATAAAATTCTGTGGCACAATCCTTATTCTATTTTTGAGAAATCTGGAGCATTTAAGTTTAGTAAAAGAGGTACTTCATATTTGGGGAAAGAATATAGAGTTTGTTGTCATCTGGTAGATATGCAAAGCATGAAAACTACTGGAAGATCTATACACAGCTGTTTTTTAATTCAAAGAGTATTTTAATTCTTCATGCAAGCAATTAATATTTATTTGATAATAATACATAATTCAGTTGCTCAACTCTCATCTAACATCACTCAGGGATAAAAGTGTCTGATTCAGAAATAGTGCCCACCACTCAAACTCAATTTTCGTCACAAAACAGCTCTTTCAGAATTATCAGTCAGCCTTACAGGATTATCATGCACTTCTCATTGTGTTTGCTTTATAAATTACCTTCCACTTATCTTCATTTTCAAGGATGAAGAGTGAAGCAAACTACTGCCTATTTTTGATCCCAGTCCTCAATTACTTCAGTTAGTCCATAAATATTTAGTTGAATTGGATATTTCTTGTTGGTCGTTTATAAATATTTTTGTGTCATTCAAAGAGCTACACAATAGCTAAGAGAGTGCAAATTAGCATGCAGGTGCATCCCCTCAGTGGTGGAAATAGAAAAATCCATTTCAATGGGAATACATCGTGGTATTTACATCCATGCTAAACTTCCCCTTGGAGAATGAAAAATCTAATTCAGAATTGCAGCTGAGAGAACTTGCTTAGCCATGTCAGATCAAGTGTTTAGGAAAAAAATATCAATGAGCTTATACTGAAAAAAAAAAAAAGTTGCTGGTTTTCAACTACTTCTCTTATGTATGATGGCTGGAAAAGACTTGTTTTAAAAATTGTTGTGCCACTCAATTATGAGCTGAATTAAATTTCTTTTTTTGTTGTTTTTAATAATAAGGTTTACAGCTGATTAACATTTATACCTGTCTATAAATACAAATTCAGTTCTATGCTTAGATCTTAGAATTTCTACAGTGTGCTATGTAGCACACTTCTGCCTTTCTCAGTATCAGGTAAGAGATCCATGCTAAAGAAATGAATGTTATGCTGAACACCAAGTAATTTTAAAATCCATTTATAAAAAATTACTTTAAATATTTTATGTAATGTGCTGTTGAAAAGATGTTCTTCTGTCACACCATTTTTTATAAAAATAAGAGAGAGGAGAAAGCCATATGCAAAAAAGATGCATGTTTACTCAGGAGAGATGATTATTTCTGCAGCTCTAATTATTTCCATATTTGAGAAACTAAGTATGAAAAATGGAATGGGTTTGACATGGCCGAAATGAAGAATATTAATCTCTGTTTGAATTCCTGCAGCTTCTGTGTTTTGTTGCTCCTCAGTGAACCCAGTGGTGAAGCTTGCTCCACCAGATACTAGTCCTGGACTAGAGGATCCAAACTTAGCCAAATATCATTTCTTCCTAGAAGAGGAAAAATAAACTATCAGCATTGTTTGTGATACAAAGCTGATACCGAATACCACTGACAAACCCCTTTAACTGACACCTGGCACTTGAATGAATCAGTCGTTTATGGGCAACACGGTTATTTTTTGTTTGGCAGGATACTAGAGCAGCTACTGAGACTGAACATCCTTCTCTTTCAAAGACAGTTTCAGATCTTCCATTCAATCCATATCACCCAGAGAAAACTATTTATACAATGCTCTTAGAAGTTCTCTCTGATATCGGTTTCATGTTCTGATCCCAGGACAAGTGTACAGAAGAACAGAGCTAGGAGACTAATTACATAATACTAGTTTAATCAAGATTTGACATCTTAACAAGTGAGAAATCTCTATCATAATTTTACATTACTTGTTCACCAAGTATTACTACCTCACTATTATATAATGAAGCACAGATTTCTCTCTTTTCTTGGATCCTTTCATTCTCTCTGAATGTACCTCTGTGCAGCAGTGCCTCTGGACTGCAGAATGTCACTCATCCCTTTTCAGTCTTGCACACATACATTAAAAAAAATCACTGTGGTAATGAACAAGTCTTCCATAATTTTCTTCTAAAATATTTATTTCATCATTATTTTCTTTGTAAGCTATTTTTCTCTGCAACATTTCTACTGTAGTGCCGCTGTCTCCACTTGAAAATTAACATATTTCACATAAATACTACAAATTTAAACTTAAAATTCATGGACCAGTTTTAAAGAAATGCATCCAAAGTTATATTCCATATCACCTAAGAAATTATACTTGTAATGTTTTCTGGTAAAATGACTGCTAAAAAGCAGGATTACATATCAATCATAGAAATAATGTCTATGTTAATCCATTTTAGCATAACTTACTCTTCCATAGTTCTTTTTTAAGGCAATAAATGTGCCTAAGAATGAAAGCAATTTCAGGCATTATTATATGAAAAACTAATTTCATGGATTTTACGTCCCCACACCACTTGCAAGGAAAAGCCAGGGTTTCACACAGAAGGCCAGGTGTTGGAGTAAACCCCTTTTTGGCTGATGACAGTTTCACTCTCTAACAGCTCTTACAATGTCTTGTGGAATCTTAACATTAGACATAAAGTCACTAGACCACATCAGCTAAAAATACCTTTAGTGAACCAAAAGACAATTTACTTCAAGTACGTTTCTGCTAAGGAGTTACCACACAAACTAATCATACCCAGACAGGTTTGTAATTCTATGCATTCCTAGAATAATTCAGGTTAGGAGGATCTCAGGGGGTCTCTAGTCCAACCTCCTGCTCTGAACAGGCCCAGCTGTGAGGCCAGGCTTTGCCCGGCCAAGGCTGGAAAACCTCCAGGGATGGAGGCAGCACAACTTCTCCGGGCAGCCTGCTGCTGTGTTGCCTGAATGTCTTCACGGAGAAAGATTTTCCTTACATCCAGTTTGTTTCAGTTTACACCAGTGTCATAAATCCCTCTGCCACACACCTCTACAAGGCTCCAGCTTCTCGATAACCCCCTTGCAGGTATTGGCACATTGCTGTTACATCACCCTAAGCCTTCTCTCTTCAGGTTGAACACACTCCGACCAACAATGCATTTGCAAATCCATTTTGACTAGCTTCAAAAGAAAGCACTAGCAACAGGCACTGGCTTGCATTATTTATGGGTTTTGGTTTGGTTTTATTCAAGGCTTATCTGATGTGTCCCTCCCTCTGGTTCCCTGCTTTTGTTGGGACTGGTCGAACCCCACTTTTGGCAAGTAGCTATTAGATGAACCAGCAGTATAGACGGTATTTATCCTGCAGCCTTTAACACATCTCGTATCACCTGACTCATCCTCCTCAGTGATAAACATTCCCTTTTTCTAGCAAAGGACAATATCCAAAACAATAGATGATATTCTGAAAATGAGAATTTAACAAAAGACAGCTATTTAAAGATATTGATACTCTTCCAGGCCTTTGCTTCTCTTAATTTAAGACTTGAGGTAATTTTATTGCCAGGGTGTGATAAATGAGAGGAGGAGGAGAGCTAAGAGATGGATTTCTTTCAATTAAGTTTTATGGAAAGATTTTTTGCTTTAAGTCCATCTGTGTGGGAGGTGGAAAGATGATGGGAAGAGTTCTTTTTCAGACGTATTTCTTTCTGTATATATCACACAAAAGAATCTTATATAACAAAAAGAAGTGCTTCCCTTCCAGATGTGAAGGATAATAGCAAAGTGAAGCCTGACCAGGACAGCAGAAATGCTTTCATATATAATCATCATGAAAGATACCTCTTTCTGTAGAGATTCGCTTCATAGCCCTTTATAATATTTGCTAGACAGCCCAGAATCTACAAGATTAATCCAGGCTTTTAAATTAAGGTTTCCAGCATAAAACGTTTTTCATCATGCAAATACTGTCTTAAACTATCCTTCATAACAGAGGTACTGGGAAAGTCACCAGCTCTGCTCTCTCCTGACAACAGAAAAGTGCAGGACAACTAAATGAGGGCTCCTCTCTACAGCCTCACCTGTGTATGGCCATGAAGCAAGTCAGCTACACCAAGAACACATCTCAGCTGTTCACAGGGCCGGGAGGATAGCAGCGTTACCACTACAGACAGAATCCTGAGCAAAAAATATTTTTCAGGTTGCCCCAAATGATACCAGAAATGGTATTTTTCTAACATATCAAATACTGTATTGATACACAAAAAAATGGTTACAGCTTGGCATAAACTTTCTCTGTTCTTTTTGTAAATTTTTGGCAGAGGAAATTCACAATAGAAATATTAACACAAAGTAGCTGGAATCTCTCTGATAACATTGGCTGAGGTGCCATGTCAGCCTCATGTTCCTGATTCCCATATAGGGAAGAATTCATTCATTTAGGGATGCGAAGGAACTGTTGTCTACCAATGAACTGTCCACTGCAAACACTTGCAATGATAAAAACTGCTCCCTTTTTTTCAAGCTAATTACAATAGTTTTAATAAGTAACCATGTTATTTGATTGCCTCTTCCTGCTGTAAAACTTCCTATTTACCACTTTCAAATTTCAGTCTTTCTTTGACTTGTCAGAGAATTTTTAATGCTGCTCTGTGGTGAATATGTAGGATGAAACTAGGTCACTTCAGTAACCTGGGGCTGTCTTTGCTCTGTCTCAGTGAACATTGTTGGGCCATGGTGAATGAATTATTATTTTCCTTGGCTGACAATAGGATGAATTATTTTAGGAAATTTTATGCCCATTTTAGACAGGTTATATATTGATATGTAGTCCCCTAAGATTTTGGAGAGAGAAGCAGAATACAGTTGGCATTTAACAGTAAAGACTACCTGGGAGAGTCCCAGAAAGATCAATCTTTGCTCTAGTTCTGTTCAGTGTCTACTTTTGTATCATTTTTATGTGAACAAGCAGACATATATGGAGGTAACCCTTGGGTCCTTCTACCTTAACAATGAACAGCTATATGACTGACATCAAGAGGACAAAAGGAAGCAAATGGAGCAAGTTTTTAGTCAGAATGAGCTCTTTGTACTTAACACCCATGAACAACATTATATATTCTGTGCAGAAGAAAAGATGGCATCCTGGGGTACAGAACTGACTTCATCTAGAAAACAATTTTGCTGTGTCCCTGCAGGACTGCAGCATTGCACCATATCTGAAACCAGCAATTTAGGAAACAGCCTCATCTGAAACACTCATGGCAGTGACTACTATGAGCAAAAGTAACTTTATTCCTGATGCTGGTTTCTTTTATGAAGGCACACATTAGGGTTTCACTCCTTACTTTCAAGGTGATTATATTCATAAGATGCTTTTGAATATGAAAGTTCTCAGCCAGACTTAAAACTTTAAGAGAAATTTTCTAGCACCATGGCAAAACCTTAGTGCTCTCTCCTGCATACATTTCTTACAGGCTGACCCAAGATGATGAAAAAGCTTCTACATGGGAGTTCCTCACAAACACTGCCAGCCCACAAGCTAGGGACAGGTCGTTGCACATCACCTGCAGTAAAATGAAAAATTACCTCCAAAGGACCTCTCTGCAGGTGCCACACTGAACTTCGTGCAGCTTGGTTACACAGGGAAAGTGCAGTATCATAATCATAGAATCACAGAATGTTAGGGATTGGAAGGGATCTCAAAAGACCATCTAGTCCAATCCTCCTGCCACAGCAGGAACACCCAGATGAGGTTACACAGGAAGGCGTCCAGGCGGGTTTTGAATGTCTCCAGAGAAGGAGACTCCACAACCTCCCTGGGCAGCCTGTTCCAGTGCTCTGTCACGCTCACCGTGAAGAAGTTTCTTCTCAAATTTAAGTGGAACCTCCTGTGTTCCAGTTTGTACCCATTGCCCCTTGTCTTACCATTGGTTGTCACCAAGAAGAGCCTGGCTCCATCCTTGTGACACTCATCCTTTACATATTTATAAACATTAATGAGGTTACCCCTCAGTCTCCTCCAAGCTAAAGAGACCCAGCTCCCTCAGCCTTTCCTCATAAGGGAGATGCTCCACTCCCTTCATCATCTTTGTGGCCCTGCGCTGGACTCTCTCCAGCAGTTCCCTGTCCTTCTTGAACTGAGGGGCCCAGAACTGGACACAATATTCCAGATGAGGTCTCACCAGGGCAGAGTAGAGGGGAAGGAGAACCTCTCTCGACCTACTAACCACCCCCCTTCTAATACACGCCAGGATGCCATTGGCCTTCTTGGCCACAAGGGCACAGTGCTGGCTCATGGTCATCCTGCTGTCCACCAGGACCCCCAGGTCCCTTTCCCCTACACTGCTCTCTAACAGGTCATTCCCCAACCTATACTGGAACATGGGGTTGTTCCTACCCAGAACATCCCACTCACATTAGCAGTTTCTTTGCACAAAATGCAATTCCAATACCATTTTAAATAAGCCCTTTCTTGTAAGCGTTCGATTTCTCACTGTCGTTTGGTCCCTTCGTGTCCTTTTCTAACGCAGCCCTCTCCAAGAAAGGCCTCGAACAGGAGCGTCCATCTGCCCGAAGCGCGGCCTGCCGCCCCAGCCAGGCGCCGAGCTCCGGCCTCTCCTAGCACGACGACGAGGCACAAACGCAGCCACCCCTTGCCCGTCACGGCGACGGCGAGCTCGGCGATGGAACCAGCCCGCCGAGACGAGGCGGGAGGGAACCCGGAGCCGCAACGCCGCCGGGCTCTGCACCTTCCCCAGGCCCGGGCCTGTCGCTGTGGCCGCCCCCGGTTGCTAGGCTACCGTGGTGCCCCTCCCGTGCCGCCCCTAGTGCGCGCATGCGCCTTGGCTCGCAGAGCGCCACAGCGGAGTGGAGGGGCTGAGAGGGAGCCCCTGCGTGGTCCCGGCCTGCTTATTCCCGCCGTCATTATCGCCAGTCCTTCGCAGCACGTGTCATTTCTAACATGGTTTCATGCCAGGTCTGCCTGAGATCTGAAAGAAGTGGCCAAATAGAGAAGAGAAAGCAAATTTTTATGGATTCCGGACTATCTCTGCCCAGCCTGAGGCAGCCCACACTGTTTTAGCATGAATAGTTGGAGGCTTCCCAAATCTGCGCTTTGATTGCTCGTTGCTGTGCTATGCTACAAATTAGTTTGTTTAGTCATGGCCAAAGCCATCCACCCACTTACAGCTATTCTTACAGAAAATAACGTCTTTTCCCTCTGACGCACATAATTTGTGTCTTCTGATAATTGTACATCTGATGTATAGAGAGAAGACAGCAATGGATAAGGGCTTCGACTTGGTCTCTGACATACTGCTGGAAAAAAGAGACAATGGCTTAAGTCGATGCGTGTATGCATTTTGCCTGAACGATAAATGAACAAATGGAAAGCTTCAATTGCACTATTCTCAGTTCATGAATGGCTGAAATGCCGTTCAAACGGACATAGATATACAATCATAAGTATAATGTTTTTGACTGTAACTAACTTGTAACTTTTGAAAACCAAAAGTTAAAAAGCATGTCAGGCTGTACAGATGCAGTTAAGATGCCCAAATTGCAAAGTAAAATGTGGCATGAAATAGTCTCACTGAATGTATTTTCTTGTTAAAGAGAACATTCATTTCTGCTCAGCAATACTGTGTGACTTCAAAAATTACATGTTACTTGTGCAGTTTAACAGTTTATTCAAACTAATAAAGCACACAGTTTAAAAAAAAAAAAAAGGTTGGTTGTGTGTTTGGAATTCAGATGCTTAGAGAAAGAATGAGCAAACATACAGCTATAAATCACAGGAGTCAGGAGGCCTGGAAGAATTTTCTGAGAACTTTGGGAAATACCTAGGAACTTTTATAAAGTGTATTGAAAATCTGAGGAGCTGAGATACAGGACTTCAAAGTGAAGTCCTATAATGATGGAATTATATATTTATATGTCTACCCGTATCAACGCGAGGTTCTTCTGTGTTTTTTGTTCTGCAGAAAGAGTGGTCTCTGACATGGCTGAAGATCGTGAGAGCCGTGCCGCCCATCTCGCCACACCACCGCCTGACCACCAGCTTGTGGTTCGCGTGGCCATTTATATGTACTTATTTCATAGATATAGTGCAAAATTAGGTACAAAAATTCAGCTCAGCACTGAATTTGCACATCAGGTGTGTGTGCCTGACACTGCGCTGGCTTGTCAGCTGCGTGGAGGTGGCTTCAGTTCCTGCAGGCTGCGGGTAGCTCTGGCCTGTGTGAGTTCACATGCAGGACTTTGGGGTCTACAGAGCCCCTCCTCAGAGCTGCCTTTGGCAACAGGGAAAAAAAGCACCACTGGAAAATCCTTTGCATCAGTGTATGGAAGGACGTAAGTTTTCATATGAAGATATCAAGAAAAGCACGTCCTGTTGTCGCTACGTGTAATCATGCACCCTTTGATTTGTGCACATTCCTGTAAGTAGTATCATACATATCTTCTCTCATATCTGAGACAGAAAGTATAATGTCTTGCGATACTATGTGGGACTGTTTCCTACAGAGTGCTCATGGAAGTCACATAGGTGGGAAGTACAGAACATGTTAAAATTATCTGTGGAGAAAGAAGAGCAATGAAAAATTTTGGGCAAATGTAGGTCACCTATTTGTGCAAGTTAGTTTCACAGTTCACTGCCTAACCTGCTTTTTTACCTAAGGAGGGTTGTATAGCTAACACAATATAAATATGTGGTACATAGATTGTGTTAATGCTATTTAAACACGTTCTTGAGGAATGACATTTCGAGTAATACAGCTAATTAATAGGATATGTACTGGACCATTAAAACAGTTAAATTAGTATAACTATACAGAATTAAGTAATCAGTGTAAAATGCCTCAAGTGTGCTTATAATTTTAGCAAATACTTAGTTGCATTGTTTGATAAATATCATGTGGCCATATCTTTTAATACTGCATTCTAATGTAGAGCTTAAATGGATTTTTGGTTGCTGTTAATTCTAGGAAATGGGTGTTAAAAAAAGTCTTCAAAAGCTATTCCTTGCACATGTCAGTAAGGTACTACTTCTACATGTAGTTTTGTTATCAATTCTAGTCATAGAGTTCTTGCTGCAGAGGCCATTTATATGTACTTATTTCATAGACATAGTGCAAAATTAGGTACAAAAACTCAGCTCAGCACTGAATTTGCACTTTATCATGAAAAATATAGTACAACCTATTCAGAGTTAGTGCTCTTAATCTTGACTGCGCAATTATTTTTCTGAGAATTTGCACGTCTGATCAGAGAACAGATCCAACTGAAAACTCATCTTGGAAAAGCTGGCTTTTTTTACCTCGCTCAGTTCTCTGAGAAGGCTTGCTGGAGGGCAGCACAAATGGCTGTACCAGCATTGGGCAGGGGCTGGGTGGTGGACAGAGCTGCTGCTTTTGGTGGCAGTGCCAACTTCTGCTGGCTTCAGGTGTTCTTTTAACGACAGCTTGGATAAGCAACGCCATAGTGACAAGTCAGGCTAGGCTGGTGCTGCTGCAGTCCCGTGACATTTCCTTCCTTCCCTCAGCCACACACTCGCCATTCTTTGCCACAGGATTTTTACTTGCCTCATTGCGAGCTTGTCTGGGTAGTGAAAGGGACAGAGAAGACTACATTTTTATTTCTGATTTTATTTTTTGTTAAATGCACCTTCCAAACTGACTTGTCAGAAGGTCCATATGAGCACTATGGGCACCAGTATTAGAGAGCAATGCTAAGCTGTGGGCAGGATTGCAGCATCTGACTTGTATTGACTTAAATTATCTTGGAAGTAAAACTGTTTTGCGGCAGTCAAAGCTTACCTAGGCCAAGCTGCTGCAGTCCTGCCTTCTCTTTCCTGGCTGCATATTCTTGCACCTTCTTCCTGTAGGCATTCACATCCATGGGAATTGCACTGGTACAGGGGTCAGCCAAAAACTAACTACTCTTTCTTCTTAAACAAGATTAATTTTCAAATGGCCCAGCTTCTGAAACAGCTCTCTTTCAGCTCACATAAGCATCCGATTGAGGTTGGTTTACACTGCCAAGGAATTGCAGTTCAGGGTGATGTGGTTTATTCAACTGAAGATCTTCTCTGTGGGATGAAAGATTATGGAAGTGAAAGCAGCCAGAGACAAGAGCTCTGCAGTGTGTGAGTTGCTCTGTCCTGTGGCAGATGCACTCAATCCCCCTCCAGCCAGAACCCTAAATTACTCCCCTGTGACATGTCCTGCCTGCTGGGTGGTTTCTCCTCCCAGTGTCTGTAGTTGTGGGCCTCTGGTCCACGTCCACTGGGCTTGAACCCAGGAGAAGCACGTTCCTCAGCTGCCTACCGAAATGTGCAGAAGAAGAGGATTGAACTCTGGGCAGAAATTAACGTTCACACCAAAACCTTGCAGCGTGTTCCTGCCTTTCCCAGCTCTATGACCTCCATCTGCAAGACACCAATGCTGTCAGCCACTGGGCAACGTGACAGGAGGAGGAGAGATTTTGTTGTCCTGGAAGGGAAAGTGTCCTGTGACCTGTGTACCTTCTTATGTACTACAGGTCTGGCTCTATTTCTGACCCACTGTCTATAGGCAAAAACTAGATACAGCCTTGAACATACAAATTCTGACAGCTTTAAATAAGTCAGATTTTTTTCTGAGAATCTATCTTGTGACCAGTGTGGCTTCCTGATCCTGTAAAGCCTCCTTTTAAAAAGTGCCAGCGGACATGCATAAACATGCTTATGCTAAACATAAATAAATTGCATATACAGTAAGTTAACTGTAAATAAGCACAGAACAGGAAGAAAAGGGAAAATCCAGCCTTGTTATCTGTATTTCTGGTATGAAATAACGCTTAAAAGTGAATCCGATTATCTGTGTCTAAGAGAGTTGTGCACTTTGCTTGAAAAGCATATAAGATATACTGAATTTTAAGAGAAAATATTTCTTTGTTTTTATTGTCTCGCACATACTAAAACACCGCTTTCCGTAAGGCTGTGTTATTTATAACTTTGTACTTATAAATAATTTCCATAGAGTTACTCTGAAAAAAATGCAAGATATAGTAAGAATAATTTTTTAAATGCTGACATTTTAACAGGAAATACTGTAAAATAATCCCTGCAATTGCCTTTTAGGCTACTCAGCCTCACAGACTGTATTTAGAATGCAAAATAGTACTGAAATTACAAACGTGGGCATATCAGAATTGATTTTTTTTCAAAACATGTTGCCTGAGGAAGGCATGTGCTGCCCTTCTGTTGCTCTCCACAGTCAGTAATACCTGTGCTTAAACCCATTAATTAGTGTTGTAATGAGTGTCTGATGAAGACCCTGGAGGCTTCAGAAGGAACCAGCTGTTTTGTTTTCAAGGAGCTTTGGGGAACTGCTCTCACAGGTCTGTGGCAACTCAGAAAAAATGTTTTGGCATTTTGAATCTGCAAGGGAGAACCTGTTTTGCATATCCAGAATCTGCTGTATGTGACAAATGTGACATGAATCTGACATCTGTGTGTGTCCTGTGTGTGTCACGAAACCATTTCTTTCATCAGTTCTAAAGGTGGCACTGCTCAATGGTCTCACCAGAGATGTATGCCGTAAATGATGTGACTGAGGGCCAAAAACTAGAGAGAGAAGGACTGACACAGTAAGAGCAAGACTGTAGTTTTTAACACTGTTTCATGTATATTGTTATTTTTGAGGCATAATTCTTTCCTGTCTTGTTAATTCTGGTTAGTTAGGGCGCCCACTGCTTGCGTTTGTGCTCATAGCTGAGGCTATTGCTCAGGGCAGCATGAACGTGGACACACGTTCCCGTCTCCCACTGCTGCTGCTGGAGCAGCATCCCCTGGCACAGGGACAGTGCAGATATCTGAGGATTCAAATTTCCTGACAAGATTTGCCAGAGGACATCTGTCAGAGCCCAAAGAGGTAACAGCTGCAACAGGGCAGGGTGGAAAATTTTGAAAGAGAGCGAGTACTGATAAGGAAAGAGGACAGCAATTTTTATCTGCCTAGGGCTGCAAAAAACCTTGCGTCAGCTCTGCTCAGTTGTAATACAGATTTTATTCTGGTTTTATTTAGTTTTCGCAGGGAATATTGTGATGTGCATGTGGGTTGCATCATTCTTTGTGTTATTATTGGCTCACCTAATTCAGTATAGTGAAAGGCATTCTAAGCAGAATAAATTTTAGAGTTCTTTTTCAAAATGCAAAGCACATCAACCTAATGAATACCCTTTGGAAGAGTCCTGTACCCAAAAAGCCACACAGTTTCACGCACTGGCCCCTAGCAAGTTGAAGACAGTATTTAGAGATGTGGAAAAGGTCATTGGTGCTAAAACACACACCGGAGGAGAGAAAGAAAGATAAAAAATAAAAGTGTTGCCATGATAGACTGAGGGAAAGCTACATAAATAGGTGCTCCCAGGATTCAGTGTGAAGGTTTGATGAAAGTTGTGATAAGTGCTTTTCCTTCCCCAAAGAGCCTTGGGTATTTACTGAATAAGCTCAAGTCTGTAACCTGCAGAACGTTAAAGGCTGTAAAACAAAGTAGTGCAAGTTCAACATAGAGACGACAGTGTTAATGATCCTCAAGAAGCTGTAGTCTCACAGTACCGCCTGGTGAGTTCAAACGGTGGTTTGTGGCCTCTCTAGAGTTCAACCACTTTGTTCAACTCTGCACATACAGAGTTTTTTTCCCAAATGAGCCTTAAAGATGTCATTCAAGATGCAAATTGGGTTGTGCCTGGGGTGTGCCATATCGAACAGTGATGACTGAAGACCAAATGACCTGCAAAGATGCCGGTGAGACTTCAGAGCTTCTTGTTTCTTATTACCCTCTTACTACAAGTGCTTCCTACAACAGCCTTGCTAAGAGTAAGCTCTCCTTGTGTTTCCTCAGAGAGCTCATAAGGAAGCAACATTGCTATTTCTTCATGATCAAATATAAATAGTTTTCACGCTTTTTTCCTGTCAGGGCTCAATGAGAGCTGGTTGATCCTTAGGGGAGGATGAGCTGGGACCCAATGGTGACCCCAGTGTAAGCCATGACCTCGCTGGTGGGTGCATCTGGTTACGGTGGGCAGAGCCAGGCCCTGTAACAGGGTTCATGGGCAGTCCCTGATCTGTAAAGCAAAGAACCAGGGCCAGGGACCATCTTGGGGCTCCTGTCAGGAGCTAAAGCAGAGGAGGCTGGAGACAGGACCAGAGAAAAGGCTACAACGTGGATCTGAAGTTCATCCACGGGGCAGGGCCAGAGGCAGCACTGGAAACAAGCTACAACATATGACCACAGGGGCCACCCAGGAGATGGGCTGCCCACAGCAGAGATCCACATTCTTCCCATCACTCCCGAAGAGAAGAATGCTAACCCCCAATAACCATTTCCAAAAGACGGCTCCTTGTTCACCTTCCTCCTGTTACAGTAGCAGCACAGGAATGTTGGGGTGGCTGCGGGAAGAGCCCTGGGTCAGGTGCGCTCGAACAGAGCTCTTATGTCTCAGTTCCCACTGGGCTTAATCCTCAGCAGTCACACTGAGGCAAGATACCAGCAAGAATTGGATTGAAAGTAGAAAGCTTATTTCGGAAGCAGCAACTCCAAAATCCTGCTGAGTTTCTACCAGCATGCTTTCTTGTCATTTGGGGAAGAAAAAAGAAAAAGTAAGCTGTTACACCCTTCATCAGAGGGTCACTGGGTTGCAGATTTAGTATGAAACCCTCACTCACTCCACTAACTTGACCAGCAGTTTTGGGACTGACTTCAATGTTTCCTTTTTTTTTTCCACCTGGTGTCTTCTTACATATAGCAGGATTTATTTGGTGCTGAGGAACCTACAAAGGAACTGTGCATAAGTGCTAAGAATCAGCCCATAGGCCTCTTTTTCAGCTGATGGATTTAAAACCCTCAGTTATATGATTTCTGGAATCAAACTAGATTTTCAATGCACGACTTGCCTGTTGATAGAGCTTTGCAGCATGGGTAATGTGCTTTGAAATACAGCTCCTATGATCTCCCAGCCATTATGAAAGAAAAGGGAATAAAAGCTAAAGGAAGTTTAAATAGAAATACCCACTGTATTAGGGAAAGGGATAAATGTATACGTAAGAGGTAAAGGTAGGAGCTGAGTTTCAGTGATGGTATCTCTGATACTGTCTCAGGAAAGTACAGAAGCAAAGAGCTGGATGTTTAACTGATGGGGGACAGCTTGTCCTCATAGCCCAAGGCCACTGAACAATTTCAGGCTTACTGGAAATACAGTCTAGAAAAGCATCATTTAGGCTGTATCCTGGGGTGAATCTTTTCCTCGTTCTTCAAGCTCACCTTTTCACTAGTGAAACCATTAAGCTGCTGGGTTCGGATGCATTCGGATCATCCCCCCACTCTGTTTTCAGGGTCCTGCCAGTGCTACTTCTAGCACACTCAAAACTCAGCAATTTAATTACAAGCCCATCTCTCGCTAGGGTGCATACGCTCTGTCACACCATCTGTTTCCTCTGTGAAGGCAGATGTGGATTACCTTTCATAGTTTTTGCTCTTTTGATTTCCTCACCTCCCCTTGGTCTGCTCTTAGTGTGTAGGTGTTGAGGCCAGTCTTCTGGCTGGAAATTTTGCTGGCTCCATTTTGACTGTTATCTGTCTCAATAATAGTGTCCTCAGTGGATGTCCCCTGATTATGTTGAATTAAACTATGAGGCAAGGGCATGTAAGTGTCCTGTTTTACCAGACTTTCTTCCTCCTGCTGCTAACTGCAGAGCTGCAGGGACTGCTAGAGGGCCTGACAGAAGACAAGGAGAATCTACAGCCCATACTCACTGTCATTTTTTCTGGAACTCTTTATGCAAGTGATTGACACCTTCACTGGGGGAGCTGTCACCTCTCATAATCCACTGGCATTTGGATGTTTCTAAAAAATCCTGCATGTTTCTGTGAGCTATGTCACCCTCTAATTTAGCAAATGTGTTCTCATTTTTTAATACAGTTTTATTTTTTTCTAATATGCTAAAGCATGTTTTTTCTGCTTTGTATATGGATCAAAGATTACCTGCGTCAGACTGCAGATATATTTGGGAGTTTGCTGCCCTCTGCAGTTGAAATCTAATATTAATTCCAGTTTACAAGAGCGATCCCTCCTTCCCAGTATTTTCAAAGACCTTTAAATCTCAGACAAGAAACAAGAAATGCGTTAATGACTATCACACTGTCCTGACTACAAAGTTTCTGCTCTAGCAGAAGGGAGGAGAAGTGTTCACATAAAATTATTTAACCTCTGGCTGTAAAGTTCATTGACAATCCACATAGGTAGTAAACCCTCACAGTCACCTCTTCAGCTCTCTTTTTGGTCAGTTCGTTCAGTTTCCAGTCTATAAACACAACACATCTCCCCTGTTCAAAATTTGAGCAGGAACTCTTCAGAAACTTTCCAACCTTAACAGAGAACTTAAGTGATTTGAGAGAGAGAGTTGAACATCTGTGTTTTCTGAACTGGACTATCTCCTTGTTTCATTTCTAAAATAAAGTAAGAGGACAGCTGACGATGTAAGATTGCTCTCCCCATACTACTGTAGTGGGTTTTGTCATTGCAATGTGTGGATCTTAGTACAGAACTGAAAGGCACTAAAACCTGCAAGTATCCGGCTGGTGTAGAACTGAATAAGAAAAGTAATTTTGATTTGATTTACCTCTACAGTACTGCAATCATGCTAGGCACTAAAATATCCAGAAAATTTAGATGCATCAAAGAATGTTTGGGACAGTTTACAAAAAAGTACAGTTAATATATCTATGTATTTTACCATTTTATAGATAACGCATATGAAATAGTAGGAGAGAAATTCATGTAGTTCTTAACACATCCTGCAAATACATACAGAAATCAATAAATAATTACATAAAAGGATAGGAATGGCACAAGGGAAGATAGTACAGATAGTTAAATTTTTTGGCGTGAACATTTTCTAAGTATGACTGGACAGTTTTGTAATTTTTTTTTTCAAATTGATCTAGTCAAGCGACTTTACTGAGGTGTTACAGTAAGAAACTATTTTTGACTGTCTGTGTAAGAAACCAAAATATTAGTTTCTACAATATTTAAAAGTCCTTCCTGCACTCTAGTAAAGGAACTGCATCCCATTTCAGAGGTAGTGGCTCTGACTCCTCTAATACAGCACATTTACAAGCTTTAGCTTTTTAAAGCTCTGTACTTGCAAGGATCTAATACGACAATCTCTTTTGATTTTTCCCATGTCTGCAAAACATACCAAAATGAACAAGTATTGTAAGTCTGATCCTCAGGGACTGTAAATCACTGTTCCTTCACTGAAGGCAATGGAGGAGCACTGATTTGTAGAAACAGAGGATCTAGCCCTAGATTTTAAGTGTTTCATAAACACTTCAACTGAAAAACATACATGATGATTCAAATAATAGTTTACTTTCTGCATATTATAGTTTATGCTCTTTTGCCCAATTTGGAGTACTTAAAGTATCAACAAATATAATAAAAGTACAATATCACAGTGATCAGCATGAAGTGGATCAAATTACTATAGTTTAATCACTCAGTGAACTGCCAGCTTGTTTTTGCCATCACACAAAAGCAATGTCTTAATTTCTTCCGACAAATAGGGATTGTTACTTATGCAGATGGTGCATAGATGAAACATGAGTGGTTAAATTTTGCCAGCTTGTATTTTTCCAAAGAGTGCTTAACACAGCAATCCTAAAGTTCACATAATAAAAAACTGTTTCCGTGCCGAGATCAAGGTCAGAAATTATAGCCACTGTCAATCCAGTTTCAATGGATTGTCTGTACGGTTAAGAATTTGTCATAAGGTATTTCAGGGAATCTTGGAGTCTTTCTGTTCACTAGAGAAATGGACATCATCTTGTTCGCATTTATTTTATCCCCTTCCTGTTCATGGGGAGGCTTCACAATCTCCAGAAGTGCAGAAGTGCTCAGGCTTCTTGCTCAGCATCTGGGAATCATGGAGCTCAGGTTTTGACTGTGCTATTATCCACTGTTAGACCTTGGGCAAGTCACTTCACTTCTTTAGAGTGTTTAAATTTTGGTGTTAATTTTCACTCTAGAAGGTCAGTAATACCTAGGTGACAAGTGTATTAAAAGGTTTACTTCTGAGACTTTTGACTTTGTGTCCTTTAAAAGCCCTTATTATGTATTATGTGATTTGACTAATGATGGGCACATTCAGAATTCATAAAAACTGTAGCTATAAAAATTATCTTCTGTAAAACTATGCTAGTAAATTAAAGTTTTTATTGTAATACATTCAGATTGTATGTTGAAAAAAGGATATTGCAAACCATTTTCCCCAGAATGCATCAGTAGAGAGTATAACCAAACCAAATACTGAAATATACTTTAGTTTGCTTGTTTCTTAAATTACTGTTATACTTCAGAGTTCCCTGCAACAACCTAAAAGAAAGATATGGAGAAATACCTTACATTCTGTATTACACATCTTAGTGACTCAAGCTGATGTTGGTTTTGCTGGTTCTGTACTACAAAATTTGAGTTACACACTTTCTGAGAGATCACAAAGGTTTGATTTGTTACTTGATTCCAGGTAGTGAATTTGCCATAAGCCCAGCATATGTGTTTTAGAAATTCAGTTTCACTTAGATCCAAGGTTCGGGCTTTGGGCATGTTCTCTGTTTTTTGATTTGGGAAAAATTCCTCCCTTAGGGAGTGCTCAGTGCCTGTTCTTTCATATAGGAAAAAGTAGTTAGAGGAAAAGAGTCTTTCTATCCAACACGGTGATATCAGTTAAAAAGTCACCAGCTGTGATAGTGCTAGGGTGTGTTGTAAGCCAGGCAGAAAGTTTCACAGCAGCTTAAAACTAAAGCCTATTAGAATCTGTCTGGTGCTATTTGCAGCTTAGGATAGACAGTGTCTAGAAAATTTCAAGCTTTGCTTCTGTTTGACTCCACTCACCTTTCTTTTGGAAAGCTGTCAGTAAAGACTGCCACAGAAATGAGGCCAAACTCTCCTTTACTCCCTTTATGGTCAGATGCAGTTGACAATGTACATCAGAAGAGGATTATCAGCTCGTTTGAGAAAGAGATGAGCTTGCTCCCATTACTTTAACACTTGACCAAGGAAAAGAAGGGAGTAGAGGAAGGAACAAAAAAGTCCTGAAGTGTCATCTAACTTGGAAGATTAGGAGGGAAAAGTAGTGGGAGCTCTTAAAACTGTCCCTGTGGTCTAGGGAGAAAACACGTAGGTCTGAGTAAACAGATAGAAGTAAGAGCTGGGAAGAATGGAGTGTTGGAGCTTAAAGGCAATGGTAAAGTCCTGTAACATAAGTAATGGTGAGAACTTTTGTATTGGGGGTCATGGCACTTTATTTAATGCCCTGGTAATATAGCAAGGGGAGCTCAAAAAGCAAGAGAAACAGAAAGTATTGATTTTGTTTGAATAACCCCGTGTTTTCAGGGCCTGGGAAGTGGGGACCTGATAGAAGGTCACCCCATATTTGCTTTCTTTGACATTTCTAGAAACCATTTCCAAGTGAAGTCCAAAGACTCCCCATGTAGCCCAGGCCTCCTTGAGACCTGGCAGCTCTCTGAAATAGTAGCTTTGACTGTGTGAAGGGATAACAGGAAACATTTCCTAGGCGTGCAGCACTGCAGCATGTGTTCACCCCATCTGACACCCCTTGAAGCCAGTGTACCTGGTCTACATGTGCTGCACTCAACATCAGGCTCTGCAGTCCATGCTCACCAAATCCAGCATCTTTTGGAAGCATCAGTCTTGCTATGAATCCTAGGAACAGTGGTGGGTGTACTTCTACAGAGATGTGCCAACAAGAATTACAGCAATGATGTTGTGAAGTGGTGGGTGCTGTTGATACCCTCAGGCCTGGATCAAGCACGAGACAAGCACCAGTATGGTGATACCAGGATGCTTGGTCCATCTGTCGGAGTGCTCCCTGGACAGGCTGGGGAAACACCCATTTGGCATTCCTGACCGTGGGAGCAGGCCTGACACTTATAGTATGATCAGCACAGGGTGTTTTTACACAATCGTAGCATGGTTGGAGTTGGAGGGACCTCTGGAGATCATCTAGTCCAACCCACTCACTAAAGCAGGTTCACCTAGATCAGGTTACACAGGAATGCGTCCAGGTGGGTTTCAAATGTCTCCAGAGAAGGAGACTCCACAACCTCTCTGGGCAGCCTGTTCCAGTGCTCTGGCACCTTCAAAGTAAAAAAGTTTCTCCTCACAGTCAGGTGCAACTAACTGTGTTTCAGTCTGTGCCCATTGCCCCTCATCCTGTCTTTGGGCACTACTGAAGAGAGTCTAGCCCCATTCTCTCGACACTCACCCTTAAGAGATTTATAAGCACTGATAAGGACCCCTCTCAGTCTTCTCCAGGCTAAACAGGCCCAGGTCTCTCAGCCTTTCCTTGTAAGAAAGATGCTCCAGTCCCCTCATCATCTTTGCAGCCCTTGGCTAGACTCTTTCCAGTAGTTCCTTGTCTTTCTTGAACTAGGAAGTCCAGAACTGGACACAGGTTTTTTTTAATTGTCCTGCTCCAGATGTGGTGATCAAGTGCAGGGCTGCCTGACAGGTACCCCCTGACAGCAACAGGCACACTGTCAGCACGAGGTATTATCCTTTTCCCTGGTCCCCTGCTTTGCTGTCCTTGCATCCTCCCTTCTCTACCCCCATGTCTTCCTGAAAAAGCAACCTGCCTCTAATTACTTTTCCCACATTGGCCCTTGTTTTGCTATATCTGTACCCAAATTTGGTATTTCTGATACCATTACCCAGGTGATCTTGGCTTTTAATGCAAATATTAATAACAATAACGACCTATGTGATGTTGGCTTTGCAAGATCATACTCCCCAAAATGTCCTCATCATTCCCCTCACACTCCCCAGTTCTCTGTGAAGCCCACCTGTAGCACACACCTCCCTGATATCCCCCTGTGATGTCCCACCATCCACGGTGGCACTGTCCATCATGTATGGCTGTGGCTTGCACTGCCATGGCCACCTCCAGCCCTGTCTCATCAGCAGCTCCCCACCTCCTGGGAGCCCTGTTGGCTTCATGGACCTCCAAGTGGATTAGGCTTGCCCAGCTTGCCTCCTTCTGCTTCTCAGGGTGAGTGGGTGCAGAGAAAAAGGCATGGTGAGCCCAGGAGTCTGCCCGAGGCTTGTCCTGGGTGAGGAAAGAGTCATCCTGGTTCCTCTGGGTGAAGAGAATTTGCCTGTTTGTTGTATGTTGGTGGGATTGTTTGCAATTTAGTTCCCGTTTGGGAGCTATGTCTTGTGAATAAATGGATAACCTTGCAGTCAATGTTATGAGATTTGCTACTTTTGCTGATAGCTCAGAGCTGGCTGCTGAGGGCAAGTGGGGCAGAGCCAGCTGAGGGAAAAGCTTTAGAAAGCCGAACAGCTGGCGGTTACTGAGGTGACTGAGGAATAGAAAGCAGTAAATAAGGATGTTCAGATGAAACTTGTTCTTGCTGAAGAGGTAATTATGTTTTCTAGAGGGTACACTAATTTGTCGATGTGGGTTTTGCTGGGTTCGGTGGTAATTTGCACGCTACTTGAAAGCTGTGCATTGATGTGAAGATGGAGGCTTTGCAGCTGAGGGCATCTGGAGGGATTTTATGTTTGACAATAGTTGCAGGACCTGCTGGGTAAAAAGAAGGGGCAGAGCTGAACTAGGTAAAAGGGATTAAACCTAAACTGTAAATAACTAATGCAGCCTATTAAGTGGACTGACAGTTGGCCAAAAGTTGCTGTAGCTGACTTGCTTTGAAGGAACAGTAAATAATGAGGATGAGGGATGATATAGTGGTACTGTGCAGTAGGAACAGGCTAGCAATTAGAGGTGGTGTTAGTATGGCACCAGAACAAAAGGAGCAGTTTGCCTCAGTTTTCGGTAAAGTAATACAGTTAAGTGCAGTAATGCAGTTAGAACACAGTTAAATGAGGCTAAAATCAAATTTTTCTATGAGGATGTTTGGAAGTGGATGTTTACCAGATTTAAAAAGCTTAGATGTGATCCTAAGATAATGGGAAAATAGCACATATGCTGCTAAACAAAGAAATGTGATTGAGATTGCTACGGACTTGTTTGTCAAAATATAGAAGACTTTATAACCAACTTTAAAATAAGAATGTGCGAGGACTTGCACGTAAATGGAAAACGAGGTAAAATGTGCTGTATGTGTTTACTAACTGTAGATTGGCTGACATGGGTTTTTTTATTAGTCCTCCATAGTTCAGTAAAGCACTTGATATGATGCTATGAAGTCAATCATTACATGAGAAGACATAAATTAGTAGAAAAATGTGGGACTAGTGGAAGGTGGATTTAAGGTGGAGCCAGACTCTTCACAGAGGTGCGCAGCTGTAGGATGAGAGGCAAATGACACATATTGCAACAAGGGAAATTCTAATTAAATGTTATCAGTGTATTTTTGCAAGCATGGATTTTTGGTACTCTTAAAATATTTTCACTGATTCCAGTTGCAGAATACTGAGAAAATTTGGGAAATACTGCTTATGTGTAGTAAGATGACTATATAGATCAGAAACAAATAAAACTGGAGTTATTGCAGTGGAACAATTTTGTTGATGCTGTGTAAAAAACATGGGGACATAAACATTTTGAATGGAATAAAATAATTAAATGAGGGTGTATTAGCTGATTACCACATGACTGGGCCACCAGTGCCGTGGGAAAGGCAGATACAGTTGTAAGATGACTGACAGGCACCTACTGCAGCCATTACCAGGAAAGATGAGTTCAAACCTGAGTAAGTCCCTCAGGAACTCATGAAGAGCTCGTTTCCTTGAAAGGACTTGATTTACTTAGTTTAGGAAAATTAGACTGAAAACCAAAATGTGTAATGTTTTTAAGTGCATCAAGGTAGTAAACTTCATAGTAGAAGAAAGTCTGTTTAAGATACAGGGTATGATGTTTGCACCAGAACAGATGAATATAAGGTTAGTAAACACTGAGGAAGGTTACAAACCATCACAGCATTAAGGTTCAGAAATAGCTTTACAGCAGGAGTAATAGAGCTGAAAAATTATCTAGGCCTTGTCTGGTGCTTGATTTGCTGTTAAAATAAATTATTTGATATGGCTGTGGGGGTGGCAGAGGACAAGAGTTGATGACTTTGGAACATAAGACTGGAAAGGACATTGTCTTTCTAGAAATATAAGCAGAGCAGTGTGATGAAAAGCTACAGTAAATCACTCTGATTCTTAAATGCCATTAATATTAAAAGGTCGTTATTTCTCTGAAGGATCTAAGACATCTTGAGCCACTGAAAAAAGTAAGAGGCGTTTATTATCAAGGAAGCTTAGACTCAAAAACTGTCTGCACCAGCGTCCATACAGCTGTCATGGCCTTCTACCGTGAGAAGTTGCGTGTAAATGGTTGTGTTCTGCCTTGGCCTAAGGGAAAGGTACCTTCAGCTGAAAAATTGCTCTGGTTGCTGCTTTTGACAGGAGGCAGACTGTATACAGGAATCCCTTTATCTGAAGGACAGACTGCATCTGAACTAGACCTGTTTTAACAGTTGACTCAGCCTTGTCCATTTAAAGCCATTACAAAGGTCCCATCCTGCTAAGGAGATAGTGAGCCCTGGTGTGTGTTTCTGCATCTAAGGAAAACAAAAGCACTTTTGAACATTAAAAAGAATTGTCTCCATTTAGTTTAAGCTCTGGGCATCTATCAGAAATTATTCTAAATATTCACTGCATTGAAATTTTCCCTAAACTTAACTGCTCTGCAGTACTCATGTTCTTATATATGTGTCTTGTTTGCAAGGTGTTGCAAGAAAGTAATTTAGGGTTCTGCTTACTGCAGAACAATGTTTAGATCTCTCAAAGAGAAGTGTGATTTAAAAGAGTTTGGTGATGGGTTCAACTCTATTATTTACTGCATGGGGGAAATATGCCAAGCCGAATGCTGCTTGCCTTCTCTCCAGGTGCCTGTACCCACCGCGGTGCAAACTTTCAGGATTCCTCTCTCCCTGACAACCATTTGTTCCGGAGTCTGTATTTTAGAGCTCCAAAGGCAAACTTTCAGGCATTCCCTCCCTGATGACTGTTTGCTCTGCAGTTTATATTTTAGAACTCCAGAGGCAAACTTTCAGGTGAAGCCTGATAACCGTATGCAGAGCAGACTTTCAGGAAACAAAATTCTCAGGAAAAAAAAAAATTAATGGAGTAGAATAGCAGGAGGGCTGGCTCAAGCTGGGTACCTGTGCAGAGGTTCCAACCTGACCGTAGAAAACCACAGACTTTTATATTTCTACAGACTATTCATACCATTATTCAGTCCAATAACAGTATTTCACTTTGGGGTCTTCTTGCTTCTCATTGGATCCTTTTCACTGATCTCACACGTGCATTTGATTTGTTTAGCTGCAGACTTTGTTTATAGTCCATAGCCTTGTAGGTGCTGTTTTCTCTGAATAAATCCTTTTCTTCTCAGAGAACTGCAAAACAGACCTTATCTTGCAAGTGTTCAGTGTAGTTTGTAGCTGCTTTTGGTAAATATGAGCAGAACTTTACAGCTTAAGATTTCAGCAAATCCAGCTTACTAAGTAACATGGAGAGAGTATATTAAAAATCATACAACTTCTAGATGATTCATTATATTTAGTATGCATTTACTTAAGCTAAATGATTGACATGAAACTTAAATTGGGCTCATCCACTGACCTGTGAGTAGTAAAACCATCACCATACAGGCAGCTTATTTGACAGAGACAGTTCAAAATAGGCTCACACAGGCTGTCATATTTATAAAATAAAGTGGTTGACTCGTAGTCAAATCGCACACAGTGTGAAATGTATGCACGAGGCTCCCTGCACCCACAGATTATCGATGTTCAGTGTGCCGTTCTGCTTCCTTGTGGGTTTCCTAAAAGGGGTTCTTGGCCTGGCTGCAGCTCAGGCCTTTACCTCCTCTGGAGCCTGTACCAAACTGCTGCTGGTTTGGCTGGGGAGGGGGGCGAGTGCATCCACCACGCAAGGATGACCTTCACATATCCTGTTCTCTATCTGAACACACAAAAAATTCTTGTTTTGATAGAAAATAAACGATCTATACTATATGTAACTGTACTGGTTTTGAAGCAACAGTCTCATGGGTAGAAATAAAAAATGTTGTTTTATGGAAAATACTGCACTAATAGCCCTAAAATAATAGTTCGCAATAGCTCTGCTTAAGAGTTTGTAGCCACTGCTGTGAAATACTCTTCTTTTTTAATATAAATACGTATGTTACTTGTATGTGGTAGCACTGGAGCCATCTTTGAAAGAGATAAGCATAGAATACAAATATGGACAAAGTGTTAGTCTGACACATTTGAAGTGTCATCTGAATAAAATAGCATAATGCAAGATTTTGGTAAGGGATGTGGTGATATCTTCAGCAGGATTAAATTATATTTATTTTCCTTTCAAAATAAATTATAAATGTCACAGCTCTGCACAGCTGAAAAGACTAAATTAATTAGCCTGTCACCTGAGAGCTTTCGCCCTTTCTGGAAGAGAATGAAGTGCTTTGAAAGAGCGCTGGAAAGGGCCCTCATCCTACTTGACCTTTCCAGAGATGCAGCAGACAGATCGATAGAGAAGTGACTGCAACGAGCTGGCACCTCACAGAGAGGGGATACTTCAGGGGTGCTGAAACAGGTTAGAAATACATGGAGGTCGACTGCTTTGGTTTATGAAGAGGCTCTCCTGTCTTTGTGGCTGCAGCTGAGGTAACTTCAAGCCACTTTGTCTGCCCCTTGACTTTATTTTTTCAGAAATTGTCTGCATATTTATCAAAATCAAACCCTTCTTCATTCTAAAACATTGGTGGCGTGAATTTGTGATAGCTAATCTCAGGGGGTGAACAACCTAAAGCAATCGAAAATGGCTCTCTGGGGCAGAAGTTTTAAAGATAAACCAGTCTTTCTGCAGCTGTTTTCCTAGTCTTTTTTTTTTGGCTCAAAATCAAAACTAAACAGCATCACCTTAGAAACCCCAAATGTGCCTTCACTGATGTTGGTAAGAATTGGTGATGTCTATGAGCACGTTCAGTCAGAGTGGTTCATGCACTGCTGCAAGGTTCATGCTCTCTATGGGATATTAATGCTGCTTTTTGTTCCTGTGCTCCCGGGTCAGATGTTCCCTTGTGGGCAGAGGAGTGTGGAAGAGTACAGAGAGGGGAAATTGCTGTAGTTGAAAGTGTGTGTGCTAGATTCTTGGTTTGAGGGTGAATTCCACCAAATTCATCTCCTCTCTGAGTCCTGTTATGTAACATTTGTCTTTTGACACTGAAGCCCAGTTGTGAGGAGTGATGCCAAATAGGAAATAATGTGTGGGTTGAGAGAGCACCACCTGAGACAGTACTCCTGAATCCCCTCTGATAAGCTTTCATGTTGGGAGCTTTTTAAAGTATTTAGTTATGGTGGAGAAGGAATCCTATTTTCAGAGCCTGCCCTGCCGCCTTCACTCGTTTCCCAACAAGCACATGTATGTATACTGATTTGCTTCAATATTTAGCTTATATCAATAGCCTCTGAAGAGCTAACTAGCCAAGAAAAAAAAAAGCATCAAGAACCGCATGGCGAAGCTGAGTTATTATGTCGATGAGAGCAGCCAAACCAGGTGTATTCCTCATAATCACTCCAAAAAGAGACATGAATACCAAATATGAGTCAATAAGCAACCTTTGCAATGTTTATTGGATTGTTGCTCGACAGCAGAAATACATAACTTGGAGTCACTACCTTTCTAAAATTAAGTCTTTCAGCAGCTCAGAAGCGTGTGTCTGCTGCACCACTCTGTCTTGCGATGTATCTGAATGGCAGATAAATGAGTGAACAAGATTCATAAATTGTGCCTATACCAGCAAATCAAATGGTGTCTGGATGTTGATTTATTAGTATAGTGTCTGGCTCCTTGGGTGGTTCAAACAGTGCTCTCCCAGCAGAAGTGAAGAATCATTCCCAATATGTAGTTTGAATGAGGCACAACTATTCTGGAGGGAAAGAGGTTTAATGCTCTGGATGTGGCTGGTCTGTAACAGCTGCTACCAGGGCCAGAGAATCGGCTTTGGCACTATTTAGCGTTCTGTGTAGACGTAGCCATCATCTCTGGTCAGAGCACTCTTGTAGAAAACAGGAGACAAGCTGAAGCTGATTGCAATTACAAATTCTTCCAGCTGTTTCCTAATGTGTGTAGTGATGAGGTCACTCACTTGCAAGACGATGCTCTAGGCTCTGGTCCTCGCTTTGAGGACTTTTCTGTATTGAAATTAAACAATTAGTATTGAAATAAAACAATTAGTGGAGATGAAGATAATGAATTCTTTCCACTAAAGGACTGTAGCTTACAGCTGATGTAGAGTCACAGTCTTTTGTGCTCTTTTTCTGGCTCAATTAATCTTGATTTTCCTTTAATATACATTGAATGGCTCGACCAGGAATAATGGACTGTCTTTACACCCATCCCCCTACAATTGCCTTGAGGCTAAACTTACTGGGTGTTTAGGCCAAGATTATATTGACCAGTTTAAAAGTTCAGTATTCCATGATTTGATGTAGGACAGAAAGCTGGTACAGGAGGCCTACAGACAGACCCATGTGTTATTTGTATAAGCAAGTACACTGTGAATGACATTTGTTGTGGCAAATCCCACTTCTGGTGTGATGCTGCCAAAAGTTTTCAGTCTTGTCTTTTGAGAAATGATGGTTGATGGCTACTGCCTTTCCAGGCATCAAATACTCCAAGGCAAACAGTGCTCATATTCAGAATAATATAGATACCAAGGGAGAAGGTTTCCCTGCTTTGCTCCTTTTGTGTACCCTCCTTGAGCAGTTTGTGTACAAAGCCCCAGTGGTGCATCGCTGTGATTTTTCACCTGTTCTGTCTTCTGCTTTTCCTTCTAAATAATCACTATAACTTTGAAACCAGCTGAAGGAGGTTTTGTGGGTGCTGCTCCCTAGGAACTTGTCTGACTAATTCATTGTTGTGCTTTCTGCTGTGCTCTTGCCCTTTGTAGGATTGTTCTGGGGGTGAGGAGGGCAGCACTGAATGGTTTTAATCTTCAATTCCTATACCTCTTTAAAAAACAAATGATGAAAAGAATTTTTAGAATTTGTGCCTTTCTTATCAGCCAGCCTTTCTATTTAGATATCTCTTTGGCTCGGACCTATGTTTTTTGAGATGCTGTTTGTTATATCTTTTGTATTAAAACTGAATTTTTACAAATGAATTAAACTTACTCCCTCTATCAGTGGAGGACATGGTCTTCAGTCATCTGTGGAAATTCTTCTGTGGAAACCAGAGTAACTATTAGCGCCCCTAAAGTCTAAGTTATTGCCTTGAAAGAGATCTTGGCAAAGAAAAGCGCTTGGTCGTCTGTGTGAAGACCATTAACTTACTGCATGAAAGTTGTTTAATATACCTGAAAATTCTTGCTATAGAGGTTTGTGCCTTGATCAGGTGAAATGGGAAATAATCTGAACTCCTGTTTTAAGTGTGGAACAGCTTGCAGTTCTGTCTAACATACAGAGTGAAGAAGCAGTGATACTTCCTGACCTGCTAGAGATGAAAACATTTTGTTTTGATTTTTCTGTTGGAACTTGACCCAGTGAAACAAATGATCCAATAAAATGTTAATAACTCCTCTAGGGTAAAATGTAACCAACCTAAAAGTCTAGAAGTTCTGCATGGGAATTGCATGAGTCAGTCACCTTTACTTCACATGGATGCATTTTTAACAGCATCTTCTGTATGTGCTGTTCCAGGTTAATTTTTGAACTAGCCTGGTTTTAACTAGTCTCCGAGAGTGAAAACAAAAGTCATGGTAGACTGTCAGGTTGTGGTTGGTATGCTAATAAAACTGTTGGGTTTTGGATCAAATGATCCAACATACTCAGGAGCTGCTGTTGCATTAGTGAACTTTTGACAAAGACAAAAAAAAAAAGGCAATATTGAACCTGGAGAGAGGTTCCTGGGCTTGCCAGGGGATGCAGGGTGGTCAGGTGCTTAAGAAAGAGATTGTTGGGCACCAGTGGAGTCGGAGAACAAGGCATCAGGAAATGCCAAAGATAAATGGGTACTTGATTCCACATGCAACTCACAGTTGCACATTCTCTCTTGGAAAGAAGGCTGGCTGGTCTCTCTCAGAGCAGAGCAAGAGCAAACTGGGTTCATTGGGGTTCATTGCAGCAAATTTGATAATGCTAAAAGCTTTACCCAGTTGTATGAGAAACAACCCAGAAGAATTTCCTAGATACTGTGAATTCTCACACCAGATGACTGCTCTGTCTTCTGTATTTATGGATTTGTATAAATAAAGTGACTCTCTCCCCCTCCTTCCCCTTCTTTTTTTTTTTTTTTTAATTTTGTTTGTATGAGTGGTGTTTTTTGTCATATCAGACATGTCAGAAATGCTGGACAATAGAAGCAAACTATATGGCTCAGTCCATATAGCTCAGTCCATTTAAAGGGAGAAAATGAGAGAATGCGAGAGGCTAAGGTTTGTATCCTGCTGCAGGTGATACTTACTATTCCCAGCTTGAGTCTGCCATGCCTATTTTCTCACCCAAGTCTCTGAAGTGTCACTTCTCATGGAGCACACAATGACTGTGAGAAAATGGAGGTCTTGGGAGATGCCTGGAACAACCTTTGTGGGCCTAGAAACGCTTTTCTTAATTTGCAAGAACCTTTCGCCATAAATAACTTGCCACAGACATATATTTAGGCATGTGACATACAAATGGATGGATACCTGCCCCACATGCTTGTTTACAAACAGTTAACAAAGCCAACAGGATGTTTAAATTGGATGTACAATTTTTTTTTTCAGGTTTATATACCTGAAGTGAATATGCAGTACTAAGATAACTCCAACAATCCAACAGGTGGTTTTAGATGGAGTATACTTAATTTGCCTCTTAGAATACAGGTCTGATCTTAAAAGCTCTTAAAAGCTATTCTACAAACCAATGTACTAATAAAAGCAGAAGAGTCTCCAAACTATCTGTCCTGATCTTGTGTGTTCATGAACTGGACTTTAACAGCCTGTAGTGTCAATTCTATTAAGCATTTGATAACAAAGTAGGCAGAGCTCGCTATGCAAAAGCTGTTTTCCCAGACAGATAAATTACCAGGCTAAAGTGCAAGTACGCTTATTCCGACAATGAATTAAAATTATTGCCTCTAAAAATTGTGCATCTGTCCAAAGCCGTGAAACATCTGGTTTCTTTTTTTGCAAATGTTCCTGAGCAAAATAAGTCGTGTATGACCATAGTATTACCTACATCTATCCTGGTTTGCTAATTTTTACAGTGTTCCACAAGAAATTGCAGCTCATTCTTCAGCTTCATTTCAGCAGCATAAAAGAAAAATATTTAAGCCCCTTCAGGTATTTAACCTCCTTTAGGAGCTAAAAGGAAGGACAGGCTTGTGGGTAAAGCACTGGTCAGAGAATTGTTCACTTGGCTGTAGCCGTCCTGTGTTACTATGGACAAATTAAACAGATTAAACACTTTTTAAATTTGGATTTCAATAATATTGCTTCCTTTCTGCCTTGCCCAGTAGGCTATAACTTGTTTGAGTCAGAGACCATCTCCTACAGGGTCTATACAAGATATGCTGATGCCAATTTCTAGGCAAGCAACAAACTAGCCTGTTTCTGCTACTGTTCCTTTTCTTGTATTTTTCTCACTGCTCATCATTTAAGATTTGTTTAGGTAAAACCTTTTGAACAGATAGACTTGGTGTAACCTGTTGGAATTCTGTTCATTTTTAGTGAGGAGTCGATTTGCCGGATCCTGGAGAGCTTACCTATGTAAATAGTGAAAAAATACATTTTTTTTTTTCTTTTCTGCAGTGATATGGTCTTTGCCTCTGGGAGAAGTTACACTCACTAGGGGAACTGTCTTCAGTTACCTGCACTCTGAGATTAGTATGGAAATTTGTTTTCTAGTCCTTTTTTTATCTTTTTTCATCTCTCTTCTTTAGAAATGCGTGTAATTTCCTATCCTACCTGTGTAACTCAGAATAAAGGAAACAGAAGATTGCTATGATATCCTCAACCTTTTTGGTTGTAAACCTTTTGAACATAAATGTAAAACCAGGAATGAATAATGAATTAAAGATGAGTGCATACCGGAGGACCTCTCCAACTCTAGAAGTGCAGTGTCTAGATCCTTCCTTCTAATTTCATGTGAAATTGAAACATTCTTTAGATCAACCAAACTTTGGGGCTTCACAAATGATCTCTTAGAAGTCTGACAATCTTAGAGGAAACCATATTTCTTGGGAACTTTGCTGATAACTGAAATCCCTTTCTACCTGATATGACTTTACAAAAAAATTTTTTTGTTACATTTTAAGGTCATAGAATCAGGTACGTAGCTTGTATTTCTTTTCCTGTTGTATTTCTCCTAGTTTTCCTCCTTCCTCTAGCAAAGCAGAACAAAAATCCAGCCAGAACCTTGTTCCAAATTATTCATGTGAGACTTACTAACATGACAAGGACATAGATGCCTTTAGGATTCTATGTTTCCTTTAAAGATCTTTTAAGTGAAGAGCAACAGCGATGTCCGTGAATTGGAGGTATTGCCCAATTTACAACAGTCCTAAATTTTCCTTCAGTCCTTCTTCTAGAAGGGCGTGATCTCCATGATGCCTTTCCACAGCACACTGCTTTTACTGAAGCCTGCCTACAGCGATTTTCCTGCTAGTATTATCAGAAGCAAAAAGAATCTTTAAGAGTATCAGCGGTTGTAATTTGCTTCTACCCATTTAAATTCAGAGGTCCATCTGGGGTTTTCGTAGGCTTAGGGGAAAATACTATTACTCTGCTCTGATTGAGATTTGCGGCGTGAAAGCATCACTCCACTTACACACTCCATACTTGCGTTTTACAGCCATTGTCTTGATTACTGAGCTGCAATTGATTCACTAGACAGCAAATTGAAAAATTATCTCCAGGCTTCTCTGTAATATTACCTCTGATAGCAGGTGCATTAGTCAGTGCTTTAGTACTAACAGAAGGCTGTCAGGCTGTCACCTTCTCTGCCAGCTAACTCTGACTGCTGGGAGAAAATCAAAGCCTGGGCTTAGGAGCTGCAGCCACTGACGGGTTCCTTCCAAACAACGGCAGAGTACAGGCTGGCAGGTTGGGAGGGAGGGAAACACTCATCTTACTACATTCAAGCAACTTGGGTGCCAGATTTGCCATATAAATAATGGTGATTAAAGAGCTCTCATGCCAAAGTTGATTAGAAAGAGGAATGTCCTTTTTATTTCGGCATCTGTGGGTTGCATGTGTATCTCCTGTAGTGAACTGTTGCTCACTTGTGTACCTTTGTCATCTTCATCAGGAGTAAGAGGCACACCAGAAAACTCAGGCAGTAGCTTTAGAGCAGAGGAGGTAGTAGTCTTCCACACAGTGTATGGTGAAGATGGAGGCCTCATTGCTACAGATGTTGTAGAAGCTAAAATGTAGAAGCTAAAAGTACAAATGATTTTGCATAGAACTGTTGTTATTATTATTTTAGTATGTCCATGGAAGATAGGAGGCTGTGAACAGCTTTTTGGACCACAGGGAGGATCATACTCAACTGTCTTGACCAAGTCTGTGCGGATTTGTGATTAAGGATGTAACTGAATTGAAAAATTGAGGCAAGGCAAGATAAGTTATGGTGTAGCAATACAAACTTTGCTAAGAAAGATGCCATCTGGAATTTCAGGAGGGATTTTGGTGCTGAAAGGGATGAAAGCTGAACTGGAAGAAATTAGATAGTGTGATAGAAAACCGGCATTGAGGTGGTAGTTGCAGATAGGTGGTAACCAGGGTAGAATTTCTTTCAGTTCAGTCTCTATTAAGACCTTTTTGAGAACAGTGGAGGCTCAGGCATGCTTCCATTGAGAGCCAGAGGGGAAGGAGTATAAAGTCAAGAGGCCATCTTTGTGCTGGTGGTGTACTTTGTGGTTTAATTTTAAAAACCAACATATTTACAAGGAGGAAAAGTGAAGGAGCAGTTCTGGGTCAGAGGGCTAGAAAGTTCTTGTCTCCTAAGAGCTATTTTGAAGCCACTGTTGAGCAACAGGAGAAAAACAATGTTTGCCTTCCTTCTTAGGGTCAATGAATAGAGGCTCTTTTTTTACAAGGGTATTTTTTTTCCTCTAGGAAAAAGGCTGTCATTGATGTAAGTGAAATTGTTGATTCTCTTGTGCAGTAAATTTTATGTACCAGTGGGCTTGCACGTGAATACATGCATTGCTCACATCTCATGGGGATTTCTAAGCACTGTGATTTCAAGGTGTACAAGTGGAATAAAAAGTCACACCTATTACAGTTTCTACAGTGTCCCTTTAGCCTCAAAGGCCATGCGCAGCTAGAATGTCTTTATTTAGATCTTACCTTTCCCCGTGTATGTGGGTGCGTGCATGTATGCACACAACTGTCTACTGCTCGCTGAGCCTCTTACAGCCACAAGCATCAGCAAAAAGTGACCTTCCTAAATGTAAGATGACATTGTTTTTATACCTCTGCTTGGCATGTCTGGGAGCCGTAACTGTAAAAGAGAGGAATGTCTGCTTTTCTCTCCTTCCCTTCCACTCCCCCGCCCAAAAAGGGCTTAGCAGCCCACTGACGAGAGGCTGGCATTAGCAATTGTGTAGTGACCCCTGGCTAATTTGTCAACTCTCCCCTTCCCTGGAAAGGAGGGGCTGACACGTGCCCTTGTGTTTTCCTCTCCCTCCTTCCACACTTTCTGCTTCCTTTTCTTGCCAGACACTTCGACACCCTGACTTACACTTACAGTGACTTTCTACTGAGAGCTCAACGAGTGCAAAAGGGCACCTATGACTTCCAAACATTGAAAGGCATAAAAGAGCCATGGGGCAGACAATCTAAAAATGAACAGGAACAGCAGAACACTGAAGGGCAAGCAGGATGGTGCAAAGCCATCTAGAAATATCTACATGTCCCAGAATGACTTTGCCTCACCCTGAAGATCTACCTTCCCGCCGCTCACTGTAGCTTGTAGAGCCCTGCCTAGATCTGTAAAGCATGCCTAAAGCCAGGCTTCACAAAGTGTTGGTGCATTGCCAGCACCCTCTGACATCCTTTTCGTGTAAGTTTGCTGCTGTATGGTGGAATATTGTTGTTGTTTGGCAACTTCTTGAGAAATACTCGGCTTTCTCTGGACTCCAGCTTATTTCAGCAGATTATGCTCCTGATTTTTCCAGTGGAAAAAAGCACACAAAAGAGAAAGTCTTATTGGCATTTATCCTTGTTTTCAGCTTCATGTTCTGTTTTATATTTTTCTTTCAGAGCAGATAGAAGCCCTCAAAAGCAGTATTAGCAGTTCTTGTGGAAAGTGGAGATTAACAGACCAAGGACACTTTGGGGCTGTTTATGTTCTGTTCAGGTCTCCTGTGTCACCAGCCACATGGCTCTTTTCCTTGCTTTTATATAGCTAGGCTAGAAATACGTGTATTACTGCTCGAAGTTTATTAATCTAGTCTCTCTGTCCTAACCCTTTATTTCTTGATGGAACCTGCCTAAACATGGGACTGGAAGACTTACTTGGCATAGAGCTGCAGGACAAGCCAGGCACACTCTGGCCAGGAAGGTGGAAGTTGTTTCACCAAGCGCGGCTTTCCCCTTGCTTGTACGATATTGCTCCTCTGCTCTTACGACTGAGAGTCTGTGTTGGTTTTCAGTTCTCCGGCTACATTAAGTGCTCCTTCCTCTCCCACCCAGTGGCAAATGTTCAACCGAAATGTTTAAAGAAGTCCAGTCTGGGAGAGGATTCTGTGGACACAATAATCCTAGTTCTTCACTTCATAGAAAATACCCAGGGCCCATCAGGGCCTGTCAGTGTGATGGGAAAGACCCAGAGTCTCTCTTTGCACTGACAAACCTTGAAAAACAGCCGTCCTTTGGGATGTTTTGGGATGTCCAAGGGAAAGCACATTTCTCCAGTTGTTTCAAACATGAGTAATACTGAATAAACATACTCTGAAACACAGCAAATGTACGTATGTAACAATGCTTAGCTTTATTTGTTTCTAAAGTCTAGCATGCAGTAAATGTGTACTAGTAAGACAGACCTGGTGACCTTAAGAACTTTAAGAAAATCAATACAGCAGGAGTTGTTGGGTCCTTATGAATGTGGGGTCAGCTTCGGGTTTTGTTCCTTTTTTGAAATGCTGAGTGCAGCTGCGGGAATACACAAGATGCTTCACCCAGACTCTTCCTCCAACCTTTTACCACAGGCTTCCCAAATGGTTCTGTAACCACAACGTTACGGATAGCACGAGATGCTCGGTGAGGCTTAATCTGCTTGCGAAGCAAAACAAGCTGTCTCCTACGCTCTGACAACTCAGCAGCTGCTTGTATGATGTAGATTTTAACCTTCATGGATTCCCAGATTAAAGAGAAGTTAATATTGTCCCAAAATTAATTGCTGGTGCTTAGGAGGACTGAGGACAGAGGATGGCAGCACAGCGCTGTCGGAGCTCACCCACACAAATCGTCGAGGTTTTGGCAGCACCAAGTGGGTGTAAAACATTTCACACACAATTGCTTCTAATTAAATGTACATATTTTTTTGTTTTGCTTCACAACAGGGCAAAAATAACTTCTGATTGCCTGGTGTGTTTTGGTATGTTTTAAATTGTATCTTATCGTTTGACTTAAGCTCAGGCAGGGAAGTTTAAAACCATGAGTCATGTGTGTAGTGTATGTATGCAGACAAAACTTGCCTCTAAGAGGTCAGTCACTGATCTTTTGCTTATTAAATACTATAAAATCACTGCTTGTTCTGACAACAACAAACAGGCTGTTTCTTAGTGTAAGGAAGAGTAAACCAGCGACTTTGGTACTGAGGCTCTGACCAGCTCTAGTTTGAGGGGAGAGTGAAGAATCTTTGGTACAAATCACAGTAGGGAGAAACGGACCACACGACTGGAGAGAGAGGAATGCTTCCAGGAGCCCTAAAATGCTTCATTTTGCATTTCCCTTTCCCCATGGAGAAAATGAGATAACAAATTGATTGCTATTTTACTGGAAAGGTTGGAATTTTACGGTGCTGAATCCAGGATGAAAACTTGCAAAACCAACCCAAAACCCACCGGCCCCTAATCCCCCTAAACCAAAAGCAGATCTACATCCCCCATTGAAAAACTGGTACAATCTTTATCCCTCTCCCACATTCCCAATTAAGTGAAATGAAGGTACTAGTCTCTAGGGATATGCATATGTCCAAAACATTATTCACAAACCCTCCTTGGTCTTTGAGGAAAACAATATATAGAATTACTGAAGGATCATCCAGAGTTCTTAGCACCAATAAAAGGTTTCCTGAATGAGTGTCAAAAATCAGCTTTTGTAAAAGAAGCGAGCTGAGCATTGAAAGGAAGCCTTGCCCATTTCCTCCATTAACAGGAGCAGCCTTTGTATCCCGTGTTTTGAGTGAGAGGTCAGCTTTCAGATGGCAGAACAAAGTTTCTGGGGCACATTGGTCAAAGCTCAAACAGAAAGGTTTTGTATTGTTGAAAATTGGTGATGTGATTATATTGTTTATATTGTGATTATTTATTACATATTGTTGTAAACGTGTGACATGATGCATTAATGTGGTAGCTTGAAAATCCCTGTAAATCTGAAATAACAAATGTAACTACCAAATGATTTTTATTGGAACTCTATAGAAGTAAAATATCATTTATTTATGACTTCTGTTATAATAAGAGGTTCTTTGAAAACAGAAAAAACATACACACAAACCCTGGGCCACTTTTGCAAATGCCTTTTTCCTCATTTATTTTATTTAGCACTTCAACAGTTCGCTTAGATGAGATGTTATATCTTGCTTTTACGTCAGTTGGTTTACTTAATCTTGTCTTGCTGTGCTCTTTTGGCTAATCAGGAAATGCATCATAATCTGTTTATTTGTGCAGATGAAATTATTTTATGTCTGATAATCCCAGGAGAGATTATTTAAATTCTGAATCATCTCCAGAAGTCTTAAGCAGTTTACTGGGAAACAGGAGCAATGTTTATACCTATTTCATACTGGTAATGATTTTAGATCAGAACAATACAAAAAGAACATTTCTGAGCTGAAGATGTAATATTCTGGAAACTTTTAAAAGCTTTTTAGATGTGGAAGAATTATTTCCACACTTGAACAGTAGAAGAGCTTGGTAGACTAACTCTACTGAAGTCCAATATGACTCAGAAGAATGGAGAGAAAAGATTGCTTCTTCCAGTTGACCGTCATGTCTATTTCTGATTTTAGTCTTCAGAATTTTTTTCTAGATTCATCACTACTTTTTTTTCCTTTCTCTTTTTTTTCTCAGCAGACAGAGTGTCTGAGTATAAGAAAATAGAAGAAAACGTCTTCCACCTCACCTTCTTTTGGATGGCAGCTACCTAGATGTTTTCATAAACGCAATAAAAATCCATAAAAGGACAAAGATCAGCTTTGAACAAGCTAATTTAAACTAGTAGAAAAGAAAGTAGTATTAAACAAGAAAAGACCTGACTGATAGAAGTCACAGCACACACGTACTGTACTTTATATTTGTGGAAAGAAACGGAAAGATTACTGAGACAGTCTTTCTAGTTTCTCCTTTAAACAGCAATTTGATAATCTCCTGCAACTGTGCTAATGTTATTGCCAGAACTTTATGCAGTTTATTTTGCTGATGTCACTTTTCTTATGAAGTGCTCTCTGATCTTCACAAATCAGATGAGGTGTTGAAAGAAATATTTGTGACGACCCATTTTCAGCAAATGAAGTATTGTGCCCCTTATGAATCCTTGTTTTAGAAAAGCTTTGTCTGCCAGAGGTTGGATGTGGGGTGTGCGAGATGCTTCTCCAAAACACACGTAAGTTGCAAATTGCATATAATGACACACATTATCCTTCCATTTCCACAGGAAAAGGTTACCCAAACTAGGAAAGCACCTGATTTTTGGCAGGTTTGCTTTGTAACAATTTGGTAGTTGTAACGTTGCCCTGGCTCAAAAGGTGGGATCCCCCGACCTGGGGAAGTGACTCTGTGACAGAAGGGGATGCAAGGGACACAGCCGCGGGCTGCGGTGTGATGGCATTGCTGGGGTCGGGCGGACAGGTGAATGTGGCCGCAGCCACCCGCGTTCCTTTGCTGCAAATAAGATTAGTTCCCAGGTGGGTTCGGTTTGTGCTGGGAGCCAGAGCAGCTCCCCAGAATTGAGAGAAGTGGTTTGAGACAAGCTCTGGAAGACTCAAAAATTGTGCCCTTAGGTTCTGAAGAGCAAGAAATGCTTTGAAATCATTATTCCCGGTGGAGGCTGTAATGAGGTTAGGTTAGACACAATGAGTAATTCTAATTCCGTATTGTCTAATGACACAATTTAAAATAGCATTTCAGATGCAGGCCTCCCGGGTAACTGGGTTAGATGAGTAATCCCCTGCTCTGATAGAAACTCTTCTACTCGTTCCCCAGACCCATGTCTTTTTGTGACTGACCAAACATAGATTTTCTGGGTTTCAGTATAGCAATCTGACTATAAGACCTTCCTTTGTTGCTGTATGTATAGACAAGATGTTTATTTGAGGGCAAGGCAGAATACAGTTTTGAAGAAAAATCTTTTGGTTGGGGAAGAAAAACAAAATCTTTGGAAATGATTCAGGGGAGAAAGAACTTTCTGAGCAGCTGTATCAAAAGATAGACAGAATATTTGTAGCATCCTAGCATATTGTCAGTAATGGCCTGGTGGCTTAGTAATTTTTTTTCTTACCAACCATTTGAAATCTTCTTCCTTCAATTAGTGTCTGAAGGGAGATCAATAAATAGTTTTCTCTTCCAAGTGTAAAGATGTGTCTAGACTTTACGATGGAGAAAGTAACGGTCTGTCCACAGCACTGATGAAGTGTCCACTCTTAACTACTGTAATATACACACAGGGCTCCCAGCATGACTGGGTTGTCCTCATACAAGGTGCTTTTACCTACACAAAAAGGCAAGCTTTTCTCTTAAGTCACTTGCAAACAAACCAAAGAAGATTAGTAGAAGCTGTGATGTTGGGGAGAAATATTTTACTGTCTTCAGTCCCAAGATGAGGGTAAACTTTTATATTTGGAAAAGGGAAGTATTTAAAACAAGCAAGTGTATATTTTGTGAGTATATTCTTTTACTTTCACTTAGCCCTAAAGTTCTGTGAAGTTAGCCAGTGAGGTTCTTAAAAACTTGAGCTCCTTCAAGCATTGTTCTGCTGATGCTGGTCATGGACAGTGAGCCCATGAGAGACATTATGTTCTAGCTCCCTCCCTTAGCTGTTCTTGTTTGGGCATCATCTAGAGCTTGTTCCTTACTGCTCTGCAGGGAATGGCTGGCACAGAGGATTAGGAAGACTAAAACTACAAAGAAAAGCTCAGGTGGTAATGGTTCATCCCTCTCCAAAGGAAAACAAGAAAAAGCGAAGGCACCTGGATCACAGATGCAGCTGTGTCATTAGTAAATTACAAAGCTGTGATGGCCTAACCTGTACTTGTTAAGTACATAGTGATGTCCCTTAAAATAGAATCCAGCTTTAAGGTGAGCAGACCTCGTAGTCATCCCTGCTGGAAGAAATTATGGAACCACCTCTGCTAAATTTGAAGGTAGTGCAAAGGTTGTAAAGTAACAGAGCTCTTTGCATGGGCAGAGAAAATTACTTCATATTGCCTCTTGTCCCAAATATTCAGGTAAGCATTTGTTGATGAACTCTTGCCTCTCCTTCCTGCTCTTAATTTCTGTTTGTCAAGTTTGTTTGTACAGGTGAAATTCAGCCAGGTCCTGCACACTGTATCTCTGTAATAACTGACAGGCCTGGCTTGCAGAAGGGAGCAGAGGAGGTGTGTGGTGTGGCCTCTGTTTTGCTGCCTTGGAGGCAAACTTGGTGTCTTCGAGATCAGTAGGTTGCTGCCCAAGGTTGCCCATCAGTTCTGTGGCAGAGTAAAGAGTGTCACATCTTCTGCTTGGAAAGGCAGCATGTTCCTTGGCAGGCTCTCCAGAGGGCTCATCCAGATTTGTGTCTGTGTGTCGTTGCTCTTCTCATCACCTCATGGTTAAAGCAGATGACTGACTTAGCCTACTTTGTGGGGTCAGAGATGGGGAATATTTAAGAGCTCCTTATTCCTCTCTGTTTGCCTTGGTTTTCTCAGCTTCACAGGGGAGATACCAGCAATGCTGAGATAGCCAAATATTTGCTTGCATGAGAACATATCTTAATTAGCAAAGTTCTTTGAAAAACTGTCTGTGGCAAGTGTTCCAACAGCAAGAGGAATCCTTTATGCTATAAAAAGACAGGAATTGTTTCCTCCAGTGTTTAGTCACCTCTCAGGATGTAGCCACTAATTTCTTCTCCTCCTCCTTTAGTACACACATTATGTAAATAATCCTAACAATAAGCTGTCTGGAGTATTTTATTGCTTAATTAATATGGTTTGAATATTATGAATAAATAAGATCACACTCAGATTGTGAGTATAGTAAAGTTAAGGGGATATGATCCAAGAAGGAGTTTCAAATCCCTTCGCATCTGTTCCTCTATTTTGTTGGATTAATTTTATATTCTAAATTAAATTATTCTTCTGAATCTGTTTCCTCTGATGTTCTGCCCTCCTGTCCCCCATCTTTTCGTCACCTGTCTGCTCAACACCTTTGCTGCTCTTTCGCACGGGGAAATAAAAGCCACTTGACAGCCCAGCTGGCTGAGCAGGACTGTGCTGTTCCCCTCTGTCCCTTGTGGGGCTGCTGAATGTGATGGGTTTGGAAAGCTCTGGGTTGGTTGGTCTCTGTTTTCAGATGAATGCAGGCTTTCCAAATGGCATTCACTGTTACTTTGATCCATGTTTTAATTAAAAACTTGGGAATCCAAAGTCCATTGAACTGTAGTAGGCTTACTTTTTACTAAAAGGCCCTTCTCTTCCTCTCAAACCCAAACACCTTCTAGGGACTTGTTTATTTCTGTTTAGTGAAGGAGAAACTGTTGTTAAATGTTCATGTCCTTTAGATGGTTCTTACAAGAATTTTTTTTTTAACTTTTGGCTACAGAAATGCTGATATAGCTACAGTTTCCAAGTCTCCAGGAAAAAATAAACTGCTTCAGAAAAAGGTCACAAGAAAACAATTTGTGTAGGCATATAAAATACTTATTTAGTAATAGAGATTTCATTTTTATTTCCTTGTGTTGTCAAGCTTCAGTGGAAGGAATCGCCCTTCTCTTAAGGCAGGAGAAGGGCCTGGCACATTTTGGACATTCCCACCGGGTGAAGATAACTGGGTTGCAGGTACAGGTGCTAAGGAGCCCCCTGTCCTCTCCTTGGTATAAAGAAGGGAGTCTTTGCTTGAAGCTGCTTCTTTCCTGACCCAACCTCACAAGGTGCAACCAGAGCCCTGACCCCTTCCAGGTGACCTCCTGGCTGCCTCCAAAATGCTGCAGCTCGCGTTGGGGTGCAGTTGCACCCCCCTGCCTCCCTGGTGTCCCCCTTGCTGTGAGCAGCTGTTGGTGCTGGGTCCAGAGGTCCTGGTGTCTGACTGCTTGATCCCTATTTTTCCTAAAATGAGTTGCTCCCTATTCCTAAATGATTTCTGCCCTCCTCCGCCGCCTTTGATAGGATCAAGAGTTTGTGGCTATTGTAAATACCCTCTCCTTTTCTGAGCTATGTATTTTTAAGAACCTACAGGTGTACAATTGTTAATGGGACTCGAGTGTTTCAGTTTAGTTGAAATCAGCCTGGCGGGTTAGAAAGTGCTTGGAGAGGCTCAAACTCATATGGGCAGACTGACTGCTTATAAATGGATTATAGCTAGAAATTTACTGTTTTTACAGAAGCATTGCCAGGCCATGATCGTAGTGCATAGTGAAAGATGAAGACAAGTTTCTCCTGGTATCCTTTTGGGTATTTTTTTGCACCTATTATTTCAATGTTTTTCTTATACTCTTGTGTTGTGGACTCTTGATAGCACGTAACTGCTTGTGGAGCAATCTGCATGGTATATGGCTTTTCCTCCTTCTTCATAGGACCGCCAAGAGAGGATGCAGGAGGCAGCCTGAGTCAGCTCTCACACGTTGAGAGACCTGTGCTGTGGTTGTTACTTCATGGTGATGTCTCTTTGAGTCTGCCTCCTGAACCTGGGATTACTTTTTCCCATTTAAGGCATATTAGCCATAATCTTTGCACTTCATTTTTTTTTTCCCCCCTGCTTGTGCTTATCTCTTCCCCTGCAGTAAAAGAAAGAGCAACGTAATGCGAAGGAAATCAGACCTGATTTATTCATGCTTGTATACACAGCATGTATTTTTTCACATACAGGTAAATGGAATTATAAAGACAAGACTTCGTGAATAAAATTTTGAGAAATGAGAGAGTTCGCTAGTAACTCATTTACCATGACAGGAGATGAATAGAAGTAATTTAGTCTCATAAAAGTAAAATTGGCTCATGTCTTACATGGGGGTGGGAGGAAGAATATTGCTGAGCGGCTGGAAAGCGGACTGCAGTTGAGAATTGGCAGCTGTGCTGAGTGGGTTTGCCTGGCTCTGTAACCTTGGGTGAGTCACTTTGTGTGCCTGGTGTACATGCTCCCTTCTGTAAATACAGATCTAATTCTTGGCTAGTTTGTGGAGGGTTTTCTCCTCTCTATATGAAACACCAGAAAGTAGGACTCCAGTGTGGTGCTGGTCTTTTGCTGTGTTTGAATAAGAGTTTTTTTGTCGTCTTCTTGCTGCTCCTGTGGCTCATGTATTTCGGCCTTCACATCTTTTCTGGGGACAGAAAGAGGGATGTAATCCTGAAAGAAAAGCAAATATCCTTTGGTTTTAAAGACATATAATAGTAAGATAAAAAGATTAGGGCCTGTGGGACTAGGCATTATCAGAGTTGGATGAAGTGTAAGATCATCTAAGGTACCTACTTCCTTGGACAAATAACTGGACTGAAGGCACAAATGAAGTGTGCTTGGGAAGTTTTTCCCAGGACTTCCCTATTACAACTACAAAGCAAAAGAAAGACTGAGTGAAACTATGAAAGAAAAAAAATTCCCCTGTTCCTACTGAAAATATTGTGAATGTCCCTGAGTTAAAGGATGGGTCAGGGCTGATCCGTGGTGCCGGCTGAGCAGCGGCTCCTTCTTGAGATCTAGGGACGGCCTGAAATGAGAGAGACATCTGGCAAGAATGAGGTGCATGACAAAGAATGCATGAAATGACCTAAAGTTCTTGCATAAATTTGCTTTGGAGCAATTTGGTTTCCCCATGGTGAAGGAGAAAGACAACAGGTTTTGTTGTGGTGTGTGTTTTATTTTCGAAGGTGAGGCAGAGAGAGAAAAGGAGGTCTGAGGGTAAGCTGGATTTGCTCTGACATGGCCTCTGGTTTTCCAAGGTTCAGGAGTACGCTTTATAAAAATCTGTGTGGCTATCAAAAATTCATTGGTTCCACATTGCAAAACAATGCTTGTTTAGTGGTGTGAATGGATTAAAAAGCAAAAATGTCTATTTTCTGCCTCACCAGGTCACTTTCGGCATTTTTCAGACTCTTAAGAATGCTAACCAATGAGACCGGCATTTTGGTACGTAAGAAGTCTTTGCTATCAGTCTTTTTGAAGCTGGGATATTATAAACTAAAATGGAGTTACTAAACCTTGTGTTATCAGTAATTAATATAATGACCATGTTTCTGTTTTCATTTTTGTGGGTTTTCTGGTTCCTCTGAGTGGTAATGATGTGCAGGCTGCCCTTTCTTAATGAATTATTTACACATTATTGCTGGTAACTGGAGACAGTAAGAAGACTTCTGCCTCTTTAAAACATTCCCCTAAATTACTCTGAAGATGCTGCTGTGGCTGTACTACCACACACATCCCTTCTGTGCTTTTAATCAGCTCATCATGCTGCAAATCCGTGAATAATGTTGTTTACAACAGTTTGGGGCTCTTCACTAAACACTACAAAGAGCTTTGGCCTGGGACTTGCTGAAGTCCACAGTGATTTCTCTAGACTGAGTACTAATCCTAGTGCTTTGCAGCCTGGGTTGTGATATACCACCGGGATTTAAAAAGCCTATTCAAATTTAGGAAGCTGTAAAAATGCTTGAAGTCTGGGTAGGCAGGAGAGAGATGTATGAGCTCAGGGAAATCTCCTGTCTGTCCTAACCTTTAAAAAGTCTGTGTGAATATCTCTAAGAGATTTACTTGAGGGAGGTCTACAGATACCTACCTCACTGCGCAAGGGCTGAGCTGGGGAGGGGTTCAAGCGGGCTGTGGGGTGTATATGGCTATGCAGAGAGCTGGGGTGATCACTAAAACTGCTGGGTGATATTTGTGTTGATGAGCAGCCAACACCCTGTGACTGTCATCTGTACAACAGGGGGGAAAAATGGTCAACTGGTAGGTTTTTGTCTGTTTCTTTTGTTGTTTTAACACGGAGTAAGACAAAAAGTGGATATGATGCATACTGCATTTTAATAAGCCCGGGAAGGAAAGCTGTGCATGAATATTTTCAGCTTTTCCTGGCAGCTGGGTCCTTTGGCGCTACCAGCACCCGCTTGAGCTGTGGAGAAGCCACAGAGCCCATGGACGCAGCGGGAGGAGGAAGGGCGATTTTGGAGTGGTGAGAGGACAGGAGGCCGGTCTGGAATGCAGGGTCCTTCCAGGTTTATTTTTTCTGGTTGCAGTTAGCAGGTCGTGGTTTCAGTGACGGACTCTTACGTTGGCTTTCCCAAGTTGGTGCCCTGCAGATGCAGAGCGGGTTGCTCTGCCTGCCCCACTTAGTGTGGCTGCTCTGGACACCTCACCCCAAAGAGAAGGAAGCCTCTCAGAGACAGCAGTGCCCTTTTCACCATAATTAGTTCTTGGCATGTCTGAAGATGGACCTTTTTTTTTTTTGAAGTGCGTGTGAGACACACCCGTGTTCTCTGACTCCTCCTCATCCGTTCTGAAGTATCTCACCATCATCACACTTCAATGTGCCTGGTTTAGTAGCTTCTGCTTGTAAAAGTCACATCTTGACCACCTTCCTTTTAACCCAATGCTTCCAGCAACTCATTTTGCCTTATGCTTTCACCACAGATCTCTCTATACCCTTTTCTCATCTGAATAATTGCCCAGAGATTTGCATTTATCTTGTATCCTATTGTAAATATTTTCAGGAAAAGAATGTGTCTGCATAACTTGCTCCACCTTTATTTTGCAATGTATTATTAATAACAACCATTTATACTCTATAATGCCATAGTGTTGTATTTGACAAGTGTACTTTTATTTTAATATATAATATTTATGGCATGCTTGTAAGTGTTCTGCAGCATATTTTATAAAATTAATGGAGTCTCACAAAATGGGAAATCACTGCTATGTCTGGCCATTAAATTTTTGCTGAGAAATGGAAAGAGGCTGCAGGATTTTGTATGCAGATTATGAAAGGTGGAGGTTTGGCTTTATGTATGTTGGCAACCAGTGCTGGGAGAAGGAGAGAAAAAGAGACTGAGATGTGATATATTAAAAGATTTGGGAGTGATGGGAAAAAGAAATCTTCAAATTTTGTTGAAGCTATTCATGTTACTGCATGCACACTTTAATTAAAGAAGCCAAACATCAGCTGAAGTCACTGATCTGTTTTTACTAGGTACAACATAGCTCTGAATGATAAGAAAATGGACAATTTGATTGGAGAGAAGAAATCTAGACATAGTGTTTATTTTCTGAAATAATCACATTTGAAAAATAGATCACCCACAGGATATCCAAAAAAAAAAAAAAAAGGAAAGAAGAGACAGAGCACCTTTGCTTTCTTTTCCTCGAGCATTCCCTAGGCTGCATCTGCTTCATAAATCTCCATGTGAAATTCTATGAAATTGTTTTCTCTGGGTGAAAATTTGACTTCACTAAAACAAATGGGAGTTTTGTTGTCAACTTAAATGGAGTTGGTTTTCTTGCTGCATAAGTTATTTTTAGAAAGAAAAATGCTCATTGATGCAAGAAATTTTCCCCAGTTAGCGCACCTTGGTGATAGTGTGAGTATAAAGAGAAAAGATTTAGTGCCCCAAACAAGTTGTGACCATGAGCAGCCAATTAATTCCCTGGTCAGAAAGTCTTCATACGCTTCAGTGTGAGGGTGTTTCCTCCTCCTTTTTGCCTTGGAACAGAAAGAAATGAGAATTAGATACTGAGATCTATTTTACAGTCTATCAAATCCTACTGGAGAAGTGGATAGTTATAAGGATTGCTTATATCTGTAAAAATATCTTAGTATAGAACACTAATAGAGTCTACATGTACTCTCACTTTTTCTTTTTTATTGAGAAATGTTCGGGTTTTGGATTAAAGTAAGATATGGACAATAGCATTTTACCGGACAAATGTATTCAATTTTAGATCTAAGAAAAAAAATCAGAATACTTCATTGGTTATTCAGTCAGAGATAAATATGAGACAAAGACGGCAAATTGAAAAAGAGCATTACTTTTCTCTATAGCCTCAATTTCCTATAATTTAATGTAGCTTTTCAGGGCTTTAGATGTGGGTGCAACACGAACTGGCTTCACTTGTAAACTTATTTTCTCCAGAGCTCTCAGGGTGGTAAATGTTGATGGTAGCAGCTGAGAGCCCTTGCAGAAATGGTGAGGGACACTCTTGCATTGCTCTGCTCGGGTCCTGCGGGGAGACCCTGGGGAGGTCTCCCAGATAACTGCTCATTATGTAGGTCCTGGCTTATCTTCTCCCCCTTGTTTGCATCTGTGGGTGTCAGGAGAGAGGTGATCAATAAGATGATAAACTCTCTTTTTTTCTCTCTCCATCCCCCCAGACTATGAAGGTGTGTTTTAATTAGTTTTCTATCTATCTGTATTCTTGCAATGACACTTACAGTAGAAAGGTGCTTCATGAGAAAAGGAGGAAATAATAACTTCTTATTTCTTTAGAGAGGTGAGTTTTTGTAGCATCTTTCATTGTAGTTTCTGCTTTCTCAGCCTGCTGAGTGTCCTCTGCTTTTTGTTCTTTTGCTGGTATGGGTTGCACCAGAGTTAAGTCACCAACATTGGTTGCCTGGGCTGTCCATGCAGCAGCTGTGCTGTGCCAAGAGAAATTGCTGCTCCTGCTTTTAGGAACTTCAGTCTTGTGCTTTTCTGTGCTTTTCTGTGCTCTGAGACATGAGGGAGTTTGGCACTGTGGAGATGGGAGCCCTGCTTCCACGGGGGGGGTTGAGTAATGCTCAATTGCTGTTTTATCTCGAGTCCTTGGTGCAGTTAACTGCTAGTGAAGCAGGTTTTGTTTGCATTGGGCAAGTTTTGATTTGTTTGTGCTGCTTCTAGTCTGTGTGGTTGTTCCCAAACACAAGGAACATTACGGTTAGAGTTGGATTTACACCATAACTAGCAGTGGAAAGTGCATGTTTGAAGCTACGTCTTGGAAATTTTCTGCCTGATGCAATCTTTCTTGGGCTGCAGGGTTTTCAGAGAAATGACTGGACTCCAGAAGGAGTCCAGCTGTTCTGATAACCTTGCTTCCCACATGGTGCTGGCATCACTCTATTCTGTAGCATTTCATGGCTGAGGTGCTCTGAGGGATACCTGGATTTGTTGAGCACTTCTGAAGATCTTGGTCCTGTTCTGATATGTCAGTGGGACTGAGGAGTTGTCTGTGGGGTGGAGGAGAGTTCAGTGACCCCATAGGATGGCTTCTGGGGCTCTTCGCAGCTTAGACCAGATACAAAGCAAAAGATGAAGGTCAAGTGGGTACCTGAGCCTCTGGCTGTCTGTATGGCATTTCTGGTCAGCAGGTGACAGTGGTGGTTAGAAAAAACTTCTGTAACTGAAAGATGCATTGAAACTGATGCATAGTTGCAAAGAACTATGGCTTTTCACAACTAGCAAATCTACTCCCCTAATCAGCTCTGCCCTCAGCTTTTCGTGTGGCAGCAGGGAATGGAGGATTTTTTCTTACAACTTGTGCTACGTGTCTCAGTAGGTTTCAGTTCACTCTGGACACAGCAGAAGCCATTTATTGACTAGAAGGTGCCACAGCCTTAAATTCATTGGGGAAGGCTTGGAAATGGTCAAAACCTCTCTTTGTTTTGTGATTCCGGTTTAAAAATCTGAGCCATTAGAGTCAGTGTTCAGCTGGATTACAGGCAAGGGAGCTGGGAGCACAGGCTTTTCGGACACCACCGCTGATCAGTGGGTCTGTTGTGGCACACCCAGAGGTTGGCCTGCAGCACCCAGTCACTGTCATAGTGGCCCATGGGTGGACGGGAGGACTGTGGGGGCGCCTATGCTGAGGGACACTGGTTTTGTAGGGACAGGCAGCAAAGGAGACTGGTGGCAAACTCCTCCTTACACAGAGAAAACATCAGGAACCAGTTGTCTGGTTCCTGAACCATGAAGAAGGAGCTCCGTCATGCTTGAGCTGGTGGTTTGAGTCTCTTCTCCTTCTGCCCTTCCAGGAGACAGCGTAGCAAATGTGTCTGGACATGACTCTTTGTGGCATTTTGAGCTGTTATGTTTTGTTTTCCCTGGATTCCTCCTGTGAAAGTTTTGAAGAGGGGCTTCCAAAGGGAAGGTTGATTATGGTGATTTTAATTACAGGGTGAGTGAGAGCTGGTGCAGATGGAGGAGCAGATACCTGAGAAATGAGGGTCAAACTGCTGGCTTTTGAGGTGCTGTTGAATGCTACCAGCCTGCTGGGCTCCAGCTGGATTCTGCGGCTGTGTGACTTGCTCCATCTACCACTTTGTGCATGTGTGCATGCATAAAACCAGGAGAGACCAAAACCCTGTGTTTTATCTCTTCTCACAGTATTCAGACAGGAACTTTTGAGTCTTGGCCACTGCTTCCTGGGTTTAGCAGGCTGCTTTTTGATGTATAGTCTTTCCTCCTGCATTTGAGATCAACCAGGCCAGACTAATCCCAAGATTATAGTGGATCAGCTGAAGGGCTGTTTCCATAGCAGATGCTGTCATATGAGTGCCGAGTTACTCTTGTGAATAGAGCAAGGCCATAGGGCAATGCAGATGGTGGGGCAAATCCTGTTAGTCTTGACTAATGGTCAACTCAGTCTTAGTTCCTTTTTCTCCTGCAGAAAACAAACCACACCAAGCATCCAATTAAGAGACCAAATTGGTTGAAATTCTAACTCGGGCCTGTTTTTACATCTCCTGTGAATAACGTGCTGCACTAAGGGTTGCATTTGTTCATGTTCAACTTGTTTAGTAGCAGTTTGTGTGGTCTTGGAGCCAGGTACAGGAGGGGGCTGCCTGCGTTTCCCAGGGACTGCACTGTGTGGCTGCACACCCACAACTGCACTGCAAAAATGAGACACCAGATGGAAGAGCTACCCTCAGAAATGACTGACTTAAGCAGGTCCAGTGAGTAAGTCCTTTGACAGATACTACTGAGACTGTTCAAAATCGGGGCTGTTTATTGCACTGTCATCTTTGGATGACACTTTCTACTAAAGAGAGAAAACAAGGTTATTTATGAGGTGTAGCTGTTGTTTCAATATTTACATGGCAGATCTTACCGATGTGTCCTTCTGACACAAAACGTACAGTTCCCATGACAACTGTTCCTCTCTTCTCCGGAGCACGGACTTACGATAGGGTTTCATTACATGATCGTGTAACGCTGGGCACTGTGACGGCCTTGTCATCTCCACTCCGATGTTCGCTCCTAAACGGCATTTAGCTGAAGCTGTTTGTATTGTGCAGAACGTGAACTGGACCGACTGACCTTTGCTGTGCTTACTGCCTGCCACCTCTGGCTTCCCAGCTTCCTGCTTTTCATTAGTAAGCTCACTTTCTACCAAAATACATCTGGTAGGATGAATTTTATGGACAAAAATGTCTAGGAATTTATTTCTGTGGTAGCAATTCTATACACTGACTAACATTTAATTAACAATAGCATCTTAACAAGTACACAGAGTACTAATCCATATCAAACCAATCTGTTGACAAAAATTCATGAGTATAGCAGCCAAACCAGACTATGCAGCAGATTCCTTTAGTTACTTCTGTAACACACTTAAGAAACATTATAACAAGTTGAACAGATATATTAAAAGACTTTATTCACAATAGAGAAATTTTTACAAATATAAGTTCTTAAAAATTAAGCATCTTGATCTATTATGTATTCCATAATTTCAGTTTATATAAAGATGAAAAGACTAAATGTACAACTCCAAAACAATTGAAATGCATGGTAGAAATGGATAATATGTATGATGAAATCACCATAGAAACAGTGAGCCATTGGGCATTGCAAAAATCTGTGTACAACCAACACGTATGCAATACTTACCTCACAAACAATGTGGGTGCCATTTAAAGTGATTTACCCCTTAGGACTTAACATATGCAGATTTAAATGCATTATTGTGCTAGGAAGAAACAGGAAAAATGTAGGCAGTGTGTTTATACAAAGATAATGCCCCCCCCGTCTCATCCCTCCTCCAGCAATTTCAATTGCTCTTATGAATGACTGGGAACACAAAGTGACCAGCACTGGCCACGTTCATGCAGCCAGTTCAGTGAATGGGAAATAAAGCACATGTTATCTCAGCAATCTAACAAGTAGTGGTAAGTACTGACTGTTTCAAAATGATTGTTCTAACTTTGGTGTTTTGGGGTTATTTAAAAAAAAAAAAAAGGAAGAAAAATCAATATATTCTCAGTTTATGAAAAGGTTTTTTTCTTACAGTTGGCAGATCTACATGTTGTACAATCTTCTCGTCTACTTACATTAGTTTACAAAAAGTACAGTATAGTGCAGTTTGTACATACAACCTGAATACCAATACCAGTCACATAAAATTTGTGCTCTTTCAAATCATTGTAACTCCTGAATTAAAAAAAAAAAAAATTTTCATACTAAATGTCTGTATTACAAGGAAACAGTCCTGATGCTTATAGTAAAGTAGATAGGACCCAATGCATATGTGAATTTTGTGTTTGTAGCCTGCTTTTTGAAACATGAAGAAGCTAAGAGGTTCTCTGCTATTTCTCTTCAGCTTGTTAAGTAAATGCACAATCACTAGACACATCTGGGAGAAGCATACTGTGGTTCAGAAAACCCTGTAAAAAGAAGCTTGCAAAACAGCCTTCTGTTTTTGTCTGAGCTGTTGTAGTTATTTAGCTGATATGAGGCCTGTTGCAGCACATGCACAACCATGTGGTAGGCAGCAGCAGATGATCCAATAAGGATAAATAAGACAAGAATCTTAGTTATTACTTTTTGGTTAAAAAGGGAAGAGTGGTGTGTGTGTGTTGTGGTGTGTGTTTGTTTTTTTTTTTTTAATTCTACAACTATAATTTCTGTGTGGTACTTGTAGTAGAAAGAAAAAAGATCCATTTATAAACACTGTTTTACTTTCAAAAAAAAAAGAATAATAAATAGAGTCAAGCAGTAAAGCAAAAAGTCTTAAGCCAATGCGCCGGTCCCATGTAAGCCAGGCTTTATCTGAGGCAGATCCACACACATTTGCATCCCTTCTCCTAGCCCGGGGTTGCCCAGGCTTGGCAGGGCTCCCCTGTTAAATTCCACAAACAAATGCACAACCCTGCCAGGCCCGTGATGGAAGGATCAGCATCACTGAAGATGCTCTTGCCTTGTCCCCTACGTAAATGTCTGTGGCAGCTCACGTGGCACATTCCGTCTTCTGTGCCTGCAGGGGATGCACAGAGGCAGCGCTGTCTTTACACACTCCAGAGGGTCAAGTTTATGGGTCAGCCTCCTGCTGCTCTATGCAATAACATGATCTGTTCTCTTGGCTTCTGCCTAAGAGAACCTACATTGCAGACTTCTGTCAGTGTAGAAGAAAATATTCTCTGCAATACCTAAACCAACAAATGTGCTTCCTCAGCTGTGACTAGCTGTGCTGGACATGTGCGCTATCTTACTATATACCTTTAAAGAAGATTACTGTTCAGAACTGTATTTATTTTGCTGCAGTCCAATCAGTGAATAATGTGCCTTCTTGGAATGGGAAATGAGGCGTTACACCCTACTCAAAACGTATGAAAGTCATCCTGTCACTAAAGAAAAACATAGGTAGACTTAAAAATCATGTAAACCACTCCAAACTACACTTAAGTAGAAGCAGAACTTAATTGTGCCTCTTTTTTTTTTTTTTTTTTTTCTTCCTTTGGTGATGCCACAAAGTAAAACATTTTTGGCAAAGCTGTTACCCTGCTTAGTAAACCAGGCCTCTAATCTGGAGAATATTTTTAAGCACACTGCACTTCTGCCACTTGGAAAAGATTCGGTGCTTTCAGAAACTTTTAGTTCTATGCTGAATAATTTCCTCTCTAAATGATTATCTCCTTTCAAGGAAGTTTTCTTCAAGGCATCTGAACATATACTTTTATTCATGTAGATACATTAAATTGGTTTGTGACAATAAACTACCAAAGTCTGTCATGCCTGAACCTATCTCAATTTTCAGGAAAGTCCCAGAAAACCAGATGAATTGTCTCTGGTATAATTCTCAGCTTCCAGAAAATGTCATTGAGTATTGTTCTGTCTTTTTACCATCCAACCAAATGAAAACTACCAGACTAAATATATCAAGAAGGTAAGACTCCCTTTCTTAGTAAGAAGTGACTACCTTATTTTACTCCATAGTAGCCTGACTAAAGACATGAGAATAACACCACTTAGAAAAGGGAGGAAACAATTTACTCTATTACAATATTCTAATCAAAACCTGAAAAACTAAGGTCTGCTAACTAATGTGCTAAATTCATAGAAACTAGTTTAATCTAACTTCAACGTCTACTGCAGTTTCAGAGTCGTGTCTGCATGAGATGAAAATATTCCTATGTAGACTTCATTGACAATGAAATACATCAGATACTTTACCAAGTAATGATAGACCCGCATAAGAAGAGGCTGTCACAGTCACAAGATTTGTCTTGGATGACACACAAATTAACATAGAACAAAATTAAAAAAAAAAAGCTTTCTATACTTAATTCAATATGGCTTTTTGCAACATGGCAAAATATTACAGCTTAAAGCAGACATCTCCTCACAGAGGAGAAAAGAATTTTGCAGTCAAATTAAAAGCATAACAGGAAACAAGTAATATGCAGACCCTCTGCTCTTTTGGCAAAGATGATACCGCAGCCTAACAAAACCTGGAGAGACGTCCTGTTTCTCTTCTATGAAGTGGTTCAGCTGGATAAGAGGAATGAAGTTTTATCATAATCAGTTGGGGTCCATTCATAAATATTTACTGTTAAAGAAAACAGACTGCAAAAGACTTGATTTAAAAATTTAACGGAGGAATTTAAAACCAAATCATGTGCCCAAGTCCTGGAACAAAACATAAGGAATGAAACAAAGTATAACTTAATTTTCATCTATTTCTGGTTTTCTTCATTATTCCCATCGTCTTTGTGAAGAACAGGGAGAGGATGAGCCTCTGTGTTGAAGACCCAGTGTTCAAATGGAAGAAGATCATCTTCAGAAAACAGTAAATACAAGTACCTGGCAAGAAAAAAACGAGGAAATGTGACCACATCAGGGAAGTGGAACTACAATAGTCTTCAGGAAAACATAAATACCCAGTTTCCCTAGATTAACGTATCAATGGAAACAGGTGACCACAAAACACCAGTAAGTCCCAGCATCACAAGGACTAGCACAGAACTTTGGGGCTACTCAACTCAGATTGGACCCAAGGGCAACAGCAACTGGAGACCAACAAAATAATGCCTCTGTCCTGACAGAGGACAAAGAAGTTTAGGCTATCAAGCTTAAATATCAGTTCACTTCCATTTCATCCTCGGTAATTTTATTACATATTGTTTTCATAATATAACCATGGTATTTTTTTTCCTCCTGAATGTCCACATATGTCAAGGTGTAGGAATGAAAATACTGTAGGCCAATTCTGTCTTACTTCTGAGAACAACCTCTGGCTTAGGATTTTTAAAGAAGAAAACTAGCACTAGACCAGTAGCCTGGGCAGCCATTTACTAAGACAGGGTCTATTAAACCTAGCAGTAACCAATAAACAAAGCCTTTTTATTTATTGACATGATACAAGGTGGTAGCTACAGTAGCATGATTACTGAAGTCTGCTTAGCAAATGAAATGTTATTTTTGCTCAATTAACATCCTTCCCTGAAGGCTTTTCTTGGTCTAATTCTGATAGGCCAATTTAAATACTTGAGTATTACACTTCCTGTTGAAATGGCATGGCTTCTTTCTGGCCTTTGCAACTTTCTCTTGCACAGCAAAAAAAAAAAAGTGAAGAGACTAAGACAAAACTTCCTTTATTCCATTAAAAACTTAGGAAATGGTGATAGATAATTAAAGCTTTTGTTTTTCCTCTTAACAGGCTATGCGAGCTTATCACGCAAGTTGACTTCTTTTTTGCTTTTTAGTTTTAAAATGAAAAGTATGCAATTCAAGCCTGATAGGTCCTCTGTCTAGTCAATTTGTTTCACCAGTGTTGGCATATACAATTAGATGCTATCAATGCCAGGAGATGTAATTTCTCAACAAAGACTATCAGCTACCTTTATCAGAAGTAAACTTAATTTCCAGAAGTTGTAGAATTTAGTTTGTTGATACAGAAGGAAAAAAAAGGCAATTTGGCTTCCCATCACCTAAGAAAACCCCTACTATTTCAGTCAGATTTTGTTACGTGAATGTCAAAGGTGTGAATGATAAATGCATCTGTAAAGATGATACACAGAACTAGTTCATACTAATGAAAGTCAACTTAACTTACTTGAGTGTCTCTGAAAGGAAGAAACTTTGCTGCACATCATCATGGCTTTCAAGATTGTTATAAACATCTCGAATGCCAGAATAGCCACCATCTACTCTGCAATGTTTTTCCAGTGCCTGAAGAGGAGGAAAAAAGAAGACAGTAGGATTAACAAAATGAATCATCTGTCAGTTTTTCTGTGTTTGACAATAAAACCAGCCAAAAAAACAAGTCAGAATTTTTTTAATAAAGAGATGAAAACTAGATAAAGCTCTAGATAGAAAACTCTTTTTAAAAAGACATGTCTAATTTCACATTTAGGAAGAAAAGCAAAATGAGAAATTAATAAAAGAAGTGACCACAAACCGTTTTTCAGAAGGAAAGATACATGCATATATGGATGTAAATACATATGTTTTTTCACTTAATTTTCTTTTCTCTCTCTTCAATAGGAATAACAATTACCTCTCTCCCACGGGCTTGTCAATCACCCATCAGATGGTGTCACATGCACCTTTCTTGGTCATATTTAGTGCTTAAGAATTATTGTGATGGAATTTAATGCCACAATAAGGACCAGCCTATTCCTTACCTCCTGTAAGTAGCTTTGAAAAATGAAAGGCTACTCTCCATTTTCTATGTAAGTTGTTTGGTTTCTCTTTGCAATTATTTCATTTTCCAGTGGGAAAACTCCGATATTGGGCTGTAACTGAATTTCTTTTCTGCGGTAGGTGCTATTTTTCTTTGATACCTTTCCGAAAAAGCTTTGTCTGTTACACAGGAGTAGACAGAAAGCCAGTGTGTGGTGGACATGCAACATGTCTTACAAATAAAAATGTTTTTCTTTAACTAGTTTCCAAACTGTGTATTCAGTTAAAAAGTGTAAACCAGATGATTGATTCCTATTTTACACCTAAAAATATAATTTATTTTCTGCCCACAGCAATGTTCTATAAGATCAGCTAATTTCGAAGGAGAAGAAAGATCCGATGAAGGGTGTATACAGAAGGGCAAAAAACATGTACCAGATGTTGGAAGTGTAGAAGGTATATAAAGTTATACTATTTAATAAACTTTTCTGCTTTTAGGCAGGCATTTGCATTAGAAAGGTGGTACCTATACATATGAGCCATAATTTCTTTAAATAGATGGCTATACAACATTTTACTTGAGCATTAGTTCTCTTATCACTGCTTTGTTTAAAAATCCTAATTTTTTTTCTTTATAATTGACCTATTTAACAAGGTCAAAAGTATTCTTAGCATCTTTGTTTTTCTTATTCCGTTTTATGATAATTCTCTGGTATCATGCAGTATAATAAAGGAGTGAAGAGAGACTAAGGTGATTATATTTAAAACAACTCATTATCCAAAAACAAATCCAGAAAACACTAAATTACTTCTCACAGTGAAAATGATGGTAAGCATGATGGATTACTACATTTACTCAGGACCACACTACTCTGAAACATGGTGCTTGCTGTGGAAACAGGTACTGGAGAATACAGGCAGAAATAACTGAAGTTTTATGAAACCCCTGAAAGAGAGATAGAAGACAACTAGTTCCTCCATTTCTGAAGTTATTACAAACATCACTGAAGTGACTACAGGATGTGTACGTTTTATTCAGGGAAAGCTGCTGCATTTCAAACCACATATGGCAAAAAGCTAGGAAAAGGCAGAAGATATCTAAAAAAAGCAGCCAGGCAGAATAAGCATTTTCTGATGAGAGATGCGACTGAAAGTCACTAATAAGTACTGAGGTATCCATCACCTCCACCTGCTCTAAAGGCTATTCAAGATCTGTGTTTTGCTGTGAGCAGATATCCTAAATGTCCTTGTTTTTGCTGGACTCCCTGTAGCCATCTGCATAAATTTAGCTTGCATGTCAGGCTCTCCATAGTTTTCACAGGAGAGTAAGCTGCCTATTGTATATTTAAAAGGGATTTTTCTCCAGGAGAGTTCCTTTAAAATGTAACAGGCCTATTTGTCTTTTCTTATGTGTCTTTAGGTTCTTTAATTTTCTTGGACATTTTTACTAAGTGACAAATATACTTAAGTTTAAACAAGTAATTTCCCCTGGCTGGTACTCCTTCCCTCTCGTCTACTTCAACCTGCAATGAATTCAAAATGCTGAATCTGTGTCTGGATTTTCAATGTCAAACACAAGATTATGTTTTCCAAGGCAGAGCAGAAGGAGAACTTGAAGGATAAGGCTATTATTCAAGGAAACATCTGCATTCTAAACAGGGTGACATAAAATAAAGGCAAATTGCATTTGGGGTTTATGTGCTCTAACCTGTGGTTACAGCCTTCTTTATGAGTTCAGTGTGGGGTGACGCTGTACAGGCACCCGAACACGCTACTGTGATGGAAACTAGGAGGTTAACTTGCCCCATGACAGCCATCTGGTGGTATCTGCTTGATGCAAACGTGAAGTATCTTACCCCTCAAAGCTACTTTCCACTTAACTAAAGGAACAGGATGTTCACGTGCGGCATTAGTACAATAAAAAGGCTCTTGGTTGTTACCCTCCTTTAATTGGCAGTAACGGCCTTTTGTGCCCATAGCTGCAGTTGCAGAGCACAGCGATGTTCACATTGGCAGTGGGGTAGTGGTGGGTGGGAAGAAACAATCAAACACATTTTAATGAGTAGTTCTCAGAATGTGAGGGTGGCTAAGATCAGTTGTGCTAGAGTGATGGAAAACATCGAGCAGAAAACTGGCTGAGAGTCTCAAAGTATCATAAAGGGGAAAAAAACAAAGGAAGTGCTGTGAATGCAAAGTATGTGCTGCATCTATAATGCAGAAAGGGAGACTTTCAAGAGCTAAGCTCATAATACCTTTCTGATATAACTCTATTTTCTCCAGCTGCTGAAATACATACAGAATGATCTTAGACTCAAAATTAAAGCAGCAAAGCAAGTGTCCAAAGAAAAAATGGAGAGGCTAGAGCATGGTTTTAGTTTGTGAAAGTTGAAGAACGAATTAGTAAATTTGTTTGGGAGTTTAGAAGTCATGTCCTGTAGAGCAGCCTGCTTTTCTGCTACACGGGAACCTGGAAACAAACATAACAGGTTCTGACTGCCAGTCTCATGAGCTGAAAATGGACATGAAACACCAGAAGAACAACTGGTTTTGGGCAACAACAAATGGTCTGCTGTTGCCCCTTTTTTCTTGTTTCAGTCTCAGCTTCCTCTTTGTTCAACAGGTGTTGGTCATTAAACCAACCACAGTCAGTGGTCAAGGACCTCCCCCAGGACACAAGGGTGGAGGGACCTGCTCTCTGGAGCAAGAGGGAGCAGGATTTATGAAGCAGTTGTAGTTAAGTTATGCCACATGCTGGAATAAAAAATAACAGCACCAGGTGGAGCTGTAGAGGCTACGAACATCAGAGAAAAAAAAAAAAAAAAGAAAAAAATATTTGAAACCTACAACGGACTTCTGCAAAGCTGTAAGTTTTTTTTTTTTTTGGTGAAACACACAAGTGCACATTAGGACGGTGGAAGACAGGCCTATACAGAATGGGACCAGCTGCATCTCCCACACATGGGCTCTAATCCACTGCATTAGAGCCAGATGAGAGTAACCACAGGAATGATGAACAAGGAACACATGGGGAGCACTAAGAAGGTAAACGAGTGTACAAACTTGAAATAAACACAAACAAACTGAACCAACAGGGTAAAGAATAATAATAAGCAAAACATTTCAATTGTTTGTAACAATGTTATCAGTGTGGGCAGCAACAATGAGTCAGGAAAAACATCTCCTGAAGAAGGAACACTTGGCATTGCTGAAGCCTGGTGGGATGACTTCCGTAAACAGCTATTGTAAATATTCCAACCATAATCTGCCTGGGAAGACTCCAGTAGTAAAATGTGTGCCTATGGGTGCTGTTAGTGAAGAAGAAAGTAAGGGAACAGCACTCTAAATTAAAGGGTTTGAAAAAAAAAATTGCTTTGGAATCATTAGCTCAGAAGCATATTGTTTCAAGGCTGATAGAGCCAACACCTGAGGGAAGCAAATAAAATGTCCTAAATAACTACAGTCTATCTAGCTGAATACAGTGTTGACTGCAGATATGGAATTGCTGTGAATATTCAAACCAGGAGGAGTTAGAGAGTAGAAGTATAGTTAATGCCAGCAGCTATTCTTTTATGGAAAGCAGATTTTATCATAAATTTCATTCTTCAAGAATATCTAATAACCAAACGTGAAACGCTCTTTTTTCACAACACTCAACAACATTTGTGCAACATTTGAGATACATCCAGTGTCTCACACAGTGAATATTGAATACAATTACAGATCTTGGTTGCTATTGAGGGAGCCAGGTAATGTGCAGATGTCATGTCACAGCCAGGAATACGGACGGAGTCATAGCCCAGTTACAGCTCTATAGTAGGGTCCTTCAGGGATGAGAAACTGCACGACACAAGTCTCCATGTTATTCCCTTAGTACAGAGCAAACTTCTACAACTAGTGGTGTAGGCCCATCCAAGAATGTTATAACTGCTACAAACAAGAGGTGTTGGGCAAACTGACCAACAGGATGTTTTTGAAATCCTGGAAAGCAATAACTCTGCAAAACAGAGGTAGTTGTGGGGTTTTTTTTTGTTTGTTTTTGTTGGTTGCTTGTGGTTTTTTTTCATTTTTCTTAAATATACGGAGCTGCAAAAATAATGCTCTTCAGCTTCCTGTACCTCCTGTAAGATCTCAGTTTACTTAGAAATTTCAAAGTAAGAGTGAAAGGCACACAATCTAGCAAGGACAACATGAACGCGAGGAGAAAATAAGTGAACTCTAGAGGCGTAATAAGGACCCACACCTGGAGGATGAGACATACTAAATCCAAAGGCTCCCATCGCTAACAGTAAGAGTGATTAACCACTAAATAAGGGAAACAATGGATTTGGCAAGCCAGTTTTGGCAGCAGAGACTAGCTGCCCTCTTAGAAGGCTTGTGCTAGACCAACACAAATAGCTGGGTTCAGCATGACTGGTTGAAGCTCACAGGCCAGTGGGACACAGAAATTTAAATCTAGAAGAGACTGTTATCATTAATGGAGTTCAGTCCAGATGACCTATGCTTTTTGAAAGTGACCTGTTTTTCAAACGTTCAGTACTATCTAGTACATCATCTTGGCCTTCATCACCTTAATTAAAATCACCATCATAAAATTATTGTTGAAAATACACTTTCTAAAATTTATTTCCATGTCCAAGGCTCAAATTTGACACACTTCTGCACTTTCCATTCACATGCATCAATACTCAACATCTTGAGCAGTACATCCAAATATGACCCTGATCTGAGAAGTATTTAAGGAGAAATCACAAGGTATTTTTCTAATATACAATACCAGCAATATTTGGTTTTGTCAAAATGACGTTAGTTCATCTGTTTAGTAAATGAATCTCTGTAAGTTTTAGTTGATATTGCTGATTTAAAATAAATATTTACTCTCCAACTGCTAAACCATATCTGGGTAGCATTCAGTAATAGCTCCCTTAACAAGATATTAGGATTTAATAAGAAAAAGGTCCAGAAGAACATCATTACCTCTACAGCTTCCCATCCCCACTGCCTGTACTTTGGGTCATGAGTGAACCGCCACATGTACATGTAGGTCTCTATGACTTCTGGTCGTAGGATGTAGTATTTTTCATTTTGTCTTGTAGCAATGGCCTCAACACCACCGTCAAATCTGAAGGCTTCTGGTCCCAGTTTCATGCCTAACCAATAGAAAAACACGTGCTCAAATTAACGCATTATAAAAGGTTTCAAGTTATGTGACCTACCAAATCAACTATCCTTTCAGCACAAAGCCAGGTTACCCAAAAGGTGTATAGTTTCCAAATGATACTGCAGCACTCACTGTTTTTAATATTTTGTAAATAATTCAGAGTGGGAGAGAGCTGTTCCTCATCAACGCCTTAAACAGCAGCTCCAGTTTGTACAGTGATGCTAACATTTGCATTCTGGAAGAGTTCATATAACTAGCAACATGTGAAATTTTGCTTGGAAGACAAGGATATTTACTTTTCTATATCAAACTGGAAAATACACTCTGGGACCTGAAATGCTGCCAGGGTTATTTTTATGAGAAGATGAAAGAATCCAAAGAAATTTCCTGCACAGAAATCCACTTTCTTTGTGCAATTCTATTCTTTGCAGCATTGTACCAACATAACCGAGAATAAAATAATTTCTTGTGCATAAAACATGATTCATAGCTATATTGATGCACAAATGAACAAGATCCCTCTCATATTTGTATTCGCCTATAAAGAAATTGGCAAAGTGAAAAAAAAAAGCTGTCATGTTAATTACTAGAGTGAGTAGATATGATTCAGCTGCACAGAAATTTTTCACAAAACAGAGCAGCCATTCTTGAAGTCACTCTTAGAGCAAAGCAGCATTTGCTCAGAGAGGATGAAGGGTTCCCACCATCAGACAACTTTCATTCAGCATTACACAAAAATACCGACGGTTGCCTTCACAAAGTCAAACCGTGAAAGTAAACTCCGCAATACGGTGCTTACTTGTACGATCGTAGGATTCATGGCAAGTCCTGGCAATTTCAGCACCCAGCTCGATGTGGTGGCCCGTCTTGTCGTTCGGTGCTCCGTCTGCTCCGAGAGCAAACATGCCTCCGGCAAAACAGGTGAGATGTCCCATCTTGTGTTCAAGCAGCCCACCCTTCCACTCAGCGATGTACATCAGCCCCCCGCTTGATTTGCGAATGAGGTGGGTCTCTATGGCCTGCAAAAGTACATGATTTCAAACCCTTTGGTACCATTTGGTGAAGTATGAAGGACAAAGTTGTGTCATATGTTGGTTGTTTTTTCTCCATATTGCCTTTGCTTATAAAGTAAAATGGATAGTATGAGCCAAGCACAACCAAACTAACGTAGATTAGCATGCATCGGTAGCAATGATTAATTTTGCTACAACTTTGAGCAAATAATACAGTACATTTTATAAAAATATTGGAAAGACCTAAAAAATACAGTTCCATTTTAAAGTCTTTATTTCTTTCCCTTTTGACGTTGAGCAATTTCAGTAATTTCACTTTTAATGGTGATTAGCCACCACTTCAGCTTCCATACTTCCCATTGTAATTCTGACGTAAAGGATGAGGTTATTGATAGAATTTCATGTCAATCATATGCAGACATAACTTGTAGTCAAAACGCCTGACTGAGTGAGGGCACTGAATGATGTTAGGCCTCTGAGTCTACATGGCATTCCCAAAGTCCAGTGAGTTTTCCTCCCTGGACTGAATACTTCTGTAGTTATCAATCAAGAATAGAGTCTGGAAAAAAACCAAACTTAAGCAAGAATAAAACCATACAAATCTCCGAGAGAGAATTAGAAGTTGGTGCCATTAGCAATGTATGGTCACTGATTACAAAATCCAGGAAAACAACCTCCCCTTATGAGAGGAAGAGAATTAAAACAATAGAGGAGATGCAGAAGAGCGCATTCATTGGAAGGCCACACAGAAAGCAAGCTATTATTCTTTACAGGATAATGGAGAGGAGACAAACAGTGCTATCATACATTCAGTTATCTAGCAGTACTCTGGTTTATTCTATTGAAAACCTAAGATCCAGAAACAGTACTCAACATGCATTATACGAGAGAAAAAACATGAATAAAATATCAGTACAGAGAATCGTTAACAAAAAAGCCAGGATTAAAAAAAAGATGTGTTATAAAGAGAAGGTATTGATTGTAGTTAGTTATTCTCATTTAGACATCTATAAAGGTTGTTTTTATAAGTATGAAAATCATCTGTAAACTACAAGCGTCAGCAGAATAATTGTATAAGTTTTACTTACTAAGTAGTTTTTTTTGTGCCAAGAACGTCACATTGAAAACTACACTTTGTTTTCTGCTAATATTAGTGCAAAACACTTAGTAAGGATGTTTTCTGCCCACCTCCAGACCCATTATTGGCTTGAAAAACTCCACCATCTCTTTGTTTCCTCCTTGATTGTGAGTGTTTAGCACTAGATCCCAACTGAAAAGCCTATCTACATTTTAAAGCAGCAAGAAATAATGAAGATTCCTTACTTTAAACAAATCCTGCATAATTTAACCTATAAAAAGAGGAATTAAGTATGAAAGGGGAAAGGTGGGAAAACAGTTTCCTTAAGCATCCAAACCACAGGCCCCACTGTGGAAGATGAAAGAACTACAGAGGCTGAGGAGGTGTCGAGCTAATTGGTGGCTGTGTATTCCAAGTGCATATAAAAAAGCTTTTCTGTCAGCTTGGGAAACTACTAGGGGTACTTTTTTTTTTAAAAAAAATGTTCTTTAAAACATGTCTTTTGTGCTCATTTGGGTATAGAATATTTGAATTTATAATTGAGGAACTGACAGAACAGAGTTCAAAGAACCTGCTACAAAATGTATTAATGTATAAACAGGCAAAATTTATGAGAAGATAGAAATAACTGGAAAACTTCCAGAATAATCTTTTGGAATGCTGTTTGCATTTTTATTAAACAGTTTATATTTTGTAATAGGATGCCTTATTGTGGAAAACACACAAGAGTTTTGTGGGAAATAGCTTTCAAACTACTTAGGCATTCTAAAAAAGAAGCCACCTGAAACCAAGTTCAGAAATGAACAACTTTTCATTTAAGTACATTTCATTAAACCTTTCAGCATGGTATCTCCATCTCACCAAATCACCAATTCTTGCAATTGATGACAACTCTACTGGTCACTTAGCTGTTGAGCCAGAATTCATTTAAAAAAGAAACAAATTTAAAAGTAGATTGATGACTACATTTACCTATATTCCATTTTTTTTTCAGTAAATAATGAAAGATGGAATGAGTATTACAGTACCTGACAGAAATAACAGTGACCATGCACCTTTAGAACTATAGTAACTAGACCAGAGAGAATTCTTGTAGTATGTAAATGGATTTTGTGATACCATTTAGTCTTTCAGAGCTTTTTCCCCCTCTTTTGCCTCAAGATTAAAGTTCAGGCTGAAAAAAGATGACTTCCACTTGGGAAATTTAAAAATTATTCTAACAAACTGGTACTAAGAAACTAAAAAAATTATGTTAGTTGATGCTAAGAATGTCGCAAAATAAAAATGTCTTTCCAAACTATGTCATGTTTAGTAATGCAAATCATCTCGGTTTTATAAATGGGTCCTATTAAGAACTAGTACATATGACTATTAAAAGTTTATTATGTGTCTTATTTAAAGCTATTTTTATTAGGTAATTGATATATGACAGACTCTCAAATTGCCTTGTCATACCTTGTTCAATCATGGGTCCCCGAGGGCTAGATAACACCTATACCAGTGTATATACCTTTATTAATGGTATGCTATGTAACTAATAATTTCTACCTAGACATGAAATCCAAATAAGCTTCAATATGTACAAATAACCTTCAGAAGCCATAAGCTCAAGTGTGCTGCACTTGCAAGCCCATCAGCACTCAACAAACTCTTTATTCTGGAGGACAGGAAAACAAACCCTGTAACTTGGTAAAGCCTAAACTTCAGTTGAAGTTAGATGCTTATGAAGTAATAGTTTGTAGAAGTTACATGATGTAAGCAAACTGGCACCAACCAAGCAGCTTTTGTAAAGTGTGAAAGGCTTGGGGGTTGGACTAGATGACCCTTGCAGGTCCCTTCCAACCCAAACTATTCAATGATTCTGTGATTCCCAGAGGGCTGGTAGCTCTTTTTGTGGCACCGTGTGGTGCAATGGCAGAGCTCACAAAACTGCTGCCAGGGACCTTTGGGCTGCCAAAAGCTTCAACTAAATCAGAAGTTTCTTCATGGGCCATTTTCAGTCTGAGCTAGACAAACTGTTTTGGTCAGGAATAGGTTCCACTTCTCCCATCACTATTCATCTGCCCTCTGACTGAGACTAGAGAGAACAGCCGCTTGCCCTGAAACAATATTCTCCAAAGCCTTGCTAACAAATTTGTAACATCAAAGTTGCATGAAGTTTGGAATAATTCCAGCATTGCATCCAAGTGTCAGACAATAATGAATTTGTTAGGTGCGTTCCAGTTGTTTCAGGAACTCAACATTAAAAAAAAAAAGTTACAAAAAATCAGCTTATTTAGAAGCCTCAGAGATGTAAATGGTTTTGATCTTAAAAAATGTAAAACCTGCATGAATAGAACATCTAAAAGAAACTCCTCAACATTAACTACTGATCAATGTATGCACTGAAATTTTGAACTCCTGTATCGATAACAGTATTTGCAGCATTAAGATGTGGTAAAACCTTCCTTTTCCCCACAAGTCAAAATGAACTATAGTTTAATTTCAGAATTTATTTCTAAACATTGTTAAAGCACTAATTCTGGAATGTATAATTGTGGTATAATGCATTAGTATAATGAAATATTTTCAAAGTAAACAATAACCAAAAATCAATACTCATTCAATTATCCATTCTGAATCTATACCCAAAATGCCAAAGTGCCATCTATCACCCATCTATTGGAAATTCACAAAACTGCTATTTGCATTTTTTTTAAATAATGTAATGGTATGTACTTCTGTAAGCAGCACATCAAAATATTTTTCAGTGAGTTTCGCGAAGGCTCTAAGTGCCATTAGGCTGGACTGAACTTTCTGAAAGACATTAAATTTTTAAATAAGATCGAGGTCCAGAGCAGGACTAAATCACTAGCTGGAAAACATGGACAAATGTTTTAAATGTAAAAAAAAAAAACCTTGAATGCAAAGTTGAGAAAGTACCAGGATGAGGAAGAAACCTCATCAGTTTAAACGAAGGTATAATAAGGGTATCCGAACTTAAGCAGTAGGATGGTAAGGTAGAGTTACAATCCCATAGGGAAATGCGAATGTTTTATCTGCAATGCTGTGGGTACAATTCTGGCAGGGAAATCAGGTTACTAAAAGCAGTTATTATAAAAGGAAAATAGGTAGTATGGTGACAAAGATCCACCCAAGTGAAAAGCTCTGTTTGGTGGAATTAATTCTGAATTTCATACTTAGAATCAATTTACTTTTATTTTGATATAACTATCTCCACACTTTAGAAAGGGATATGTTTATTTGAATTGCAGCTCTATTACAACTTGGTCTCCATCGACAAATAATTCCTTCCTGCACTGCTTGCAGATCAGGTGGTGTCATATTTATCACTACAGAGATTCTTATTTCATTTTACTCTAATGAATATTCTCAACATAAACCAATATACAGTATCTGCAAATAATAAAAAAATCTAGAAGAGGAATGTGGTCTTTGATTAGCTGAAAATACATTATTGATGGATAATTGTTTGGAGCTGGTACAGTTTTTCTCTTAAGGAAATCAAAATTTCATGTTACTGTTTTCCAGAATGTATTTCTGCAACCCAAATAGTAATTTCTTTCTTTCCATCAAGGTAAAGCAGAAAGACATAAAAGGTTGCAAAGATGAAGTGGCTGCAAGTGTATGTTCCCAAAGGGAGCAATAGCAGATGCTACCTGGAAATGACAAAAAAGAGAAACAAAACCCACACCAACCAACCAACCAACACCCCAAACAAATTGACTTTAGACTGTAGTGGACAAAAAAGGAGAGGGAGGAAGGGAAACCAGAGGAAAATAATAAACATTTGCCAGATATTTAAAGAAATAAATTTAATACATGTAAGGCTGATATGGCATATGGTTAGCAGTGTACCTGCAAGCTCTTATAGCCAGACTGACTTTTACGGCTGATACAGTTCCTGGCAATTTGTGTGTGTGTGTGTGTGTACTTTTATGTGAGGCTCTGCTTACAGTCCTCACTGCAATAAAGCCTTTAGCTAAATCACCTTTTTTTCCATCTTGTGGGAAACTATTCCCTCTATACAACAACTGTAAAAATGCTTGAGCACTCAATAAGAAACACTAACAGTCCCTTTTACGGTTTGAATTGTGACTCAAATGCACCTTGTATTATTACTCCTGGCATCTTTCTCATGAGTTTGCATGTTGAAATGACGCCCTTGCCTGTCTGTCACACTGGAAGAACTGCAGTGAATGAGACATTAGGAATTGTTTAGGTTACAGGATTGCACATCGCACGTGTGTGTAATCTCTGTGATTGACAGTACCAAAGAGGAACTCTTCATTTGTTCCCAACCTGATTTCCTCCCCCTCCTGCTCCCTTTCTTAAGCCAATATGTTTTGTATTCTCTGCTTATCGGCCTGTTCCTTAACCTTTACATTGTACTGCCAGACCTTACGCTTGCAAAATTAAGCAGAACTGGACCTTCCTAATAAATAACAGTTTTCCTCCATTCAGTTCTTCACTCCTTGAAGCTTTTCACACAGCTTAAACACCGTTGTCACCACCCTCCTGCCTCAGTCCCCAACTTGTTTTTGTGATTGGGAAGACCTTCATTTCTCCTTTGAGTTGTTTAGGACATTGAATGGGATTGCTTATAGAGAAACACAGAGGATGCAGAACTGGAGTCATCTCACTGTTCAAATGAGTAAAAAAACCCAGTCAACAAGCTTATTTTTAACAGGCAGTATTCTCTTGGTGGATTTGGCTGACAGGTAATAAAAATATTAACAGAGATGCCTACAGAGCACAGATGGAGGCTTCTTGGGAAAAATGTTCCGCATCTCAAAGTTGCTCAACTCAAAATAAACACGTGCCACAAAAGTTAACTCTGCTAAAGGAGCAAGGATCACGAATTACAAACCTCAAAATGCAAGGTAAAACTGCAGTTCTGCTTCCTCTAACACTTAGCCATTTTACTGCTCCTTTTACAGTACCTCTTTAATTATGATTAATCAATTTCAATGACTACTTCTGTTTTAACAACAAAAAACAGGTGTTTCATTTCCCACCTCAAGATGTCTCTGTAGCTGGAGATAAAACTGTCATAGTTACATATTTCCGTACCTTAATAAATCTGAAACTTCAAAAATACGATCCTAGTTCTAAATTTCCAGGGTTTATAATGTTTGTTTTAAGGATAATTACAACTCTGCAGGCTTCTTTACAACAAAGTGCTATAAATTATCTCAGTCCAAACTTTTAATATATTTTTCTTCCCCTAGGAATCATTTTCATAAACAGTATTTTGACAATTTGAAGCAACAGTGAGTATGAAAGAGAATTCTACCATGTGATACCTCCAATAATTCAAATGTATAATGTCAATTGCTTACTTATTTATTTTAGTATTTACAGCTTGTACCAATACATTTTATTGCTTCGAAGCAGCACACAGCAGGCAGGTCAGGATTATTGTGGTTTTGCATGCTGTGAGTTTTTAAGTCAATTGCCTGTTTTCTTGACTTTAAGTTACTTCCCTCATGTTTTCTCTGTTGAGTTCATCTAATGCAATGGATACTTTTCTTCAGCAATCTTCATAATTCACCAAATTTATCATTTATCCAAAATTCCAATGAGTTTATTATGAAAAGTTCAAGATTTGCATTGTTCTATTATTACAGCTGTTTTGGAGATGGCAGAGAAAAATTGCACTTTTTTTTTTTAAATTTCATATTTGTTTGTTGATTCTGTTTTGTTAAATATAATTCATACAGGTTTTAAATACGTATTACAAGATTCATGAATCACACAAAAGCATACAGTCAGAAAAACTAGGATGGAATAAGAAGCTCAAGCCCTTGTTAAAATTTATTAAAATATTTCTGCCAAAGAAAAGTGGCATCTTCTTATGCTGAGGTCGTCACTGCTTATGAAATCATGCTTTAAAAAAATCAAAACTGAATTCTGAATACAGGAGAACTTTCATTTGTATAAACACAATCTGTAAGAAACATTTCAAAAGTAATAAGGCACTTACTCGTTTTGGACTTAGGACATGTTATACATGGAGGTGCCTAAGTTTTTAAATTGGAAACATTAACAAGCATTTAACTACTATGATACCTATCCATCTGACCACTGAAAAGATGGTTAAGTTCTAGGGGAAAGCTGATCATTTACTTTTGTCTCAAAATGCTTCCCCCCCCCGCCCCGTATAGATCTATTAGTGTCTTTAAGAGCAACAATGCTCTTGCAGTAAATGTACTTAATGCTGGCTGCTACCAAAAGACTAGATTTATTCATATTCTTAAAACATTATTAATGGAATGGCATGAATCAAATCAAGTCACTATCAAAATGTTACCATTATGTATTTCCAGAATATGCTAGAATATTTATTGCTCCTGACAAGCTTTTCTGCTGTCAAAAATAGTATAAATAGTAAGGACATGGCTGCTCTGATGACAAGAGCAAATCCACAAGCAAAAAGGAGAAAATTTCTCTCGCAGGACATTTCTAGTTAAAATCTCCTCAAAGAGTTCCAACAACATTGTAGCTTGCTGTTCCTCATGACAGTCCATAAACAAGCAAATATTTTAAGAAGTACTTTCTATAGTCCAAACTACAGGCATCGTGCTGCTTAAAAATCTGCAGAAGCCTGTCTTTACTCTTGCTGCTTTCTGTAAGCAGCTGTAGAAAGTTGCAAGACTCCTGTCAAGAAGAAAAATATAATGAGGAGAATAAAAAGGAGCAGAGAGTCCTCTGGACGTCCTCATCTGTTAAGTGTAATGAATCTTGTGTTCCTACATAATACAGCTATACTATCGCTACGTGCAGAACACCAGTGCAGCTGCGTGATAAATATTTTAAACATGATAGCTGACAAAATATGTAAATAAACTGCCTGTTTATTCATTTTCACACATTTAAGTTACAGACAATACCCCCCCCTCAAAAATGTATACACTAGGAAGGCTGGGTCCATTGCACAGACTGTTTCATCCTGAAGATCTACTTGCCCAGGCAGACTTTTCCTATTATATATTTCCTTGAAAGCCAAGAAGTGCTCGAGTATTGAATATTCAATTCATTAAGAGACTGTTGGCTTTACCCAGTATGACAAATTATTCTAATTGTGTTGTTGCCATTCTGTCATTGTCCACATCAGTTATGTAGTTTTTAAGATCACTACGATCACTAAACAAACCACTTCAAGCAACTTAATGGAAACTGCAATCAGCACAGAGCAGCCACCAGACTGTCACCACCGTTAAACAGACCCTCATGAAAGCCTGGAGATGAAAAGGGCCTCTCTGCCAATATCATGCTTTCAGTTTGCTAACAACACTTTGTTCTCTCTCATTTCAATGAGAAAGGAGTCTACATGGATTTGTTTTATCTCTCTGAAAGGCTGAAATCTTGACAGCTCTGAAAAATATTTGCTACTTAATGCCGACAATTATATATACCAACTCCCTACCCAAACACAATCAAAATCATATAGCTTCCTTTGGCAGAGTACAAACTGAGTAAACAAAGGCTAGTCTCAAAAATTAGCTACGTGCCAAAAAAAAAAAAAATGATCCTATGTGTTTTCTGTCTGAATACTCAAAATCCTGGGGCCAAAAATGACTTTTGATACCCAGAAAAGGTTACTGCATTCCTCAATGGCTCGGTCCAGCCTAGCAGCAAGCTGGCTTTCAGGAGCTGCTGAAATCTGGCAGCAAACAGCTGTGGCATCGCTTCACACCACCTATTCTTCCTTCTGCTCTTCCCATGGTTTCCATTCCCACATGCTAGGTTCTCCAGAGATCACTACTTTTCTTGTTACAATCTTCTGAGCGGTTGTTAGCCAGTAAGAAAAATTAAACAATCTAAACGTCTGAAAGTAAACCACACTGTCTAAAGGTAAAAACTGCGGACTGCACGGGGCCACCATGGGCTGAACTGACCCGAGTTGCTTGGGAAGCGCTGGCGAGGGACTCTCTCTCTGCCTGTGACGTTCTTCTGGGCCAAGTTACGGCTCTATTTGCAGCCTTTAGATACGTCACTTCTCTAGAAATACACTGAGGAGGGGATGAAGGCAGCGTCAGAGAGACAGAGAAGAAAAATTTAAGATGCAGAAAGCTTGCAGCAATGGTCATAAATAAATGGAATGGGAAAATTTGGAAAAGATATCTGACCATCCAGACATCAAGTGTGAGACAAGCTATTAACGGGATTAGTGGGAAAATTGCCCTTCAACTTAGAAAATGAGGGCTGACACATTCAAGCGGGGAGGATTTGATGCAGTTGCTCTGACACCACTGTTGCTAGACTAGACATAAGTGAACCCAGAAGGTTCATTTTTGCTCTAAATTATCACATTCTCTTACTAAACCTACTCGATTGTGTCTTAGAGATCAACTGTGTTAACTGAAAAGAGCGAGATGGTTCCTGTCCTGGATACTTGCAAAGACTGATAGATTATTCTGTGGCCAATTACATCCTCCAAATGACTAAAAGCTAAATACACATTTGTTAAGTAACTGAATGTTGCATGCTATCCACTGAAACCAGTTTAAGAGGATCTCTTACTTCCTGTATTATGTGAAACAGGACATTATATGCATTGGTTTTCAAAAGAGAAAAATAACTTACATTAAAAATACATTCACTTGTCTTTTTGTGCAAATCCTGGAATTTATGAATCCCTCTGATGCCCTTATAAATACATTCATATTATACTCTGGTATACCCTTTTCCCATTAGGAATAAACTCTTCCTTAAATGGCATCAGCAAAATATGCATTTTATTCATGGCAAGCAGAAAAAGTTTTTAAATCTAGTTTGACATCTTAGTTATTGCTTTTAACTTAAGCCATAACACAATCTATAGATGCTACAAAAATTCAAATAGAAAGAACTCTTTGTTTTTAATATGAGTTACAGAACAACGTAAGAAATAACCCCAAAGCTTTATCTAAATGAATTTCAGCTTTTCACAGTGAACTGTAACTCACCATGTATTTTAATTTGTGGTTTCTGGATAGTGGAAGATATTGAATTAGGCATCAAACATTCACATCGCTTTTTCAGAATTTGGTGGGTCTGTGCTGGACCAAATTGCCAGGAATAATCACACCATTCCCTTTGGCATAGTCTTTAAAAGATTCTGAAAGTGTCAGGGGAAATTTATGTAAGAAAATACGAAGCAGACTCAGAATGCCCAAACCATGTAGGCTTAGTCATAAAGAAAGACTGCAGCTTGTGCAGACACTTAAATTAGCTTTAATTTAGATAAGTAAGGGATCGATAGCAATAAAACCCATATCAGGATGGATTTCAAAAGAGGTTAGTTACTCTGGTGAAGAACTTCGCATCTCAGTGGGGCTCAGCCAGTCTGCAGTTCCTGTGAGACGGCATCTTCCCTGCTCTTTTCCAAACAAGCTACATTACAGCATCGAGCTGTACCTCCACATGCTGCATGTACACTTTCAGTTTTGGCATAGAGGTACCTCGGTATAGAAAACAGAGAACACGAATGAAATATAACAAGAGAAAGTCTAGAGTCTTACATCTGGGTGGGAACAAGCCCAGGTTCCAGTATAGGTTGGGGAATGACCTGTTAGAGAGCAGTGTAGGGGAAAGGGACCTGGGGGTCCTGGTGGACAGCAGGATGACCATGAGCCAGCACTGTGCCCTTGTGGCCAAGAAGGCCAATGGCATCCTGGGGTGTATTAGAAGGGGGGTGGTTAGTAGGTCGAGAGAGGTTCTCCTTCCCCTCTACTCTGCCCTGGTGAGACCTCATCTGGAATATTGTGTCCAGTTCTGGGCCCCTCAGTTCAAGAAGGACAGGGAACTGCTGGAGAGAGTCCAGCGCAGGGCAACGAAGATGATGAAGGGAGTGGAGCATCTCCCTTATGAGGAAAGGCTGAGGGAGCTGGGTCTCTTTAGCTTGGAGGAGACTGAGGGGTGACCTCATTAATGTTTATAAGTATGTAAAGGATGAGTGTCACGAGGATGGAGCCAGGCTCTTCTCGGTGACAACCAACAGTAAGACAAGGGGTAATGGGTTCAAGCTGGAACACAAGAGGTTCCACTTAAATTTGAGAAGAAACTTCTTCTCAGTGAGGGTGACAGAACACTGGAACAGGCTGCCCAGGGAGGTTGTGGAGTCTCCTTCTCTGGAGACATTCAAAACCAGCCTGGACGCCTTCGTGTGTAACCTCATCTAGGTGTTCCTGCCCTGGCAGGGGGATTGGACTAGATGATCTTTCGAGGTCCCTTCCAATCCCTAACATTCTGTGATTCTGTGAAGACTGTTGCTCAGAAAATAGTGGAAATAGCATTCAACCAACAGCATGGCGAAATCTGGCACATATTTAGTGATCATTTGGCCCTCCTAAATACTGATAATGCTGGACAGACACGATGCTTGGACTTCTTAAAAGCTGCTAATAACTAAAAAATATTAAGATAATAGGTACTTTAAATCCAGTTACATACAGCAGAGCTCAGACCCTGTCGTTGATATTGCTGCATTCAGTGATGCTGCCGACCAGGTAATTCCGCTCCCACAGCTCAATCCCGTGCAGGGAGAACTGGCCACACAGCCTAGCGGCCATCACCACTTCTGCTCCCTGTCAGGACCTCAGGGTGCCTGTGACAACTTTTGTACCTGAGGAGCTTGTTATCTCAGCACAGCTATGGTGTGAGTTTAAACAAAGCCATGCTGTTGCAACCGCACGCAGACGCCCCTCGGCGCGCTCCTGGCCCTGTCCCCGGTGACCGGCCACCAGCAGCAGCCCTCCACCCCGGCCACGCTGCCGGGCAGGTCGGGCTGGCTCAGCAGTGACCCGACTGACGTGGGATGGCACACACGCTGGTGTGGCCTAAGGCAAGAGAGACTTCCCCACAAACTTTGCTTCAGCTGTGCTCCAGCCAGGGGACAGTGAACCTTCAGCCTTGGTTGGAGCAGCCCAGCACCGGCCACGGAGGCACTGGGCTCTCTCGGGCGCTGTTATCAGCTGGGATCAACGTGTCGCTGCTGCTGCCTGGCAGGACCGGAGACAACGTGCTCATGTGGCAATGTGCTCACGGTCCCACCGACAAGGGTGATGCCCTCACCACTTTTAAGATATTCCACTTGCGGCAGTTTCCAGAACAGCTGTACTAGCAAAAGCACATCTCTTTATCATGTGCGTCTATGCACTAGCACTTAGCTTGTGTAAAAATGTATTTAAAAGAAAAATCTGATGTTATTAAACCAGTGGAAGCAGAAGACTAGAAGCGGATTTGAGGTGCTTCAAAATGCCTTCCCTGGTAAGATGAATTGATACCGTATTATCAGACACTTTGTCCTCTCTTTTTGGCTGCCAATCTAATGGCTGAGCTATTACGCTATCAGTGTTCTTATGTTATAGACTCAAATCCACTCAAACTTAATTTAAAATTCACCTTTTGCTCTGAAGCTGAAACCATGTTAGCAGTGAAAATGAGGCCGACTGCATCCAAATCTGCACTTACAAAATTAAAGGCAGCATTTTCTTAGCAGAGGATACTTGCTCATCAAATTTACTACCACCACAGATCACACCCTCCCTCAAATCATCACGACTATTCTCTCTAATGAAAAAAAAGATAGTTGCAATGAGCCAGGGTTGTATTTTTTTTAATGCCACCACTTTTTGTGATATGGGAAGTAAAAGGAGACTTATGTCTCTTCCCTAGGGAGAGCACATTTCCAGATGTATGAAAGAATACACAGATATTGCTCAGCATCTCGAAGCTGTGTCTGCAGAGGCACTGTACACACATACACTTAATAAGAGATAAAAGTCCTGGCCCTAGAGAGCTCCCAGTCAAAACAGATGAAAGGATGGGGAAAAAAGAAGTAATATTATCCTCTTTTATATATATATATATATATATGAAAGCAAAGAACTGAGAAAGTAGGTCATTTGCCAAAGACTGGAAGGAAAGCCCATAAATACAAATTTAAACTTAATACTTCTCAAGTCTCAATCCGGTGTCACAAAACCATTATTTCTCCCCAAACAGCATATTAAGGAAATACCATAAATAACAAAGAAAACTGCAGACCAGAAGGATCATAAATAAAATACCACATAGAAATTTAAGTATGAACAATTCCTATTTTTGAAAACTTTCTCATGTGTCCAATTTGAATAACTGGCTGTTTCACAGAAGCTGGCAAAGATATGCCTCTTGTAACAAAAAGTCATTGTGCAACAAAACCTTCTACTTTCATTTATAATTATCTACCACAATATATTGATCCCTGTGTTGACCACAATCAAAATACTCTAATGGCTCAAATATGAGGTCAAAACACAAGAAAAGAACTCCCTTCTGGGTATAAGGAAAAAGGACAGAAGAAACATATTTTGAGAAGACTGAGGAAAAAATAATTTAACTTTATCTGAGAGCTACTTGTAGTTGCATTATTATTACATATTTTATACTTTTCTCCTCCATTATCAGAGACAACTGACTGTATTGCAGTTGGAAAAAAACCCCTACACTTCCAAGACTCTCCCCTTTCCCACAGTATCTGTATTCCTCTAGCATTTATATTTTATGAACTCTTTTTAAAAGAGAAACAAATTCTTTAAAAAAAAAAACCCACACTGTGGTGGCAAAGATATAAATCCCTCACATTGCCCCCAAAGCCTGTCTCATTAGGATTGTTATAGATTAGATTACTATGGAAAGGGAGATTTAAATATCTTATTTACCTGAACAGCATCATAATACATTTTCTTGCCTTCTTCATCTGTCTTGTCTGACATCAGCCACGCCTTGAGCAAATATTCATAAAAGCTATCCCCAAGCCCTCCAATGGAGACATGATCTAGAAAGAGATTCAACAGCAATTTCATCTTCAGCCTGGGCAATAAAATACAATTACAGTTTGAAACAATGCCTTTCATGATCTCTTCCTACAACAATCTTTAATAAATTTAAGCCTGGAACCTCAGTAAAAACTTAGCTGGTATATATAGAGAATTATTTCTTTAATTGCTAAATTTTTCATTAAGGTAAAGCACCATAGTTATTTAATGTGCCACAGTGTGCCACAGGAGTTCATGGCAAAGAAACAAGAATTTATATGTTTAACATCTAATTCATGTAGTCTATCCCATACAAAAATGTGGTAATCTAAGTTCTTTTTTATTCTAAAAACAGGGAAAAAAGTAGGAAGTGATCTCTAATAAAGGCTTTCCCCTCTTAGCATGCAGACATTGTTTTTATTTGTTATTTTATTCACTAATGTTTCACTTAAGTCATTTTATAAAAAAGGCCAAAATGTTTTCGCTCCATACTGTAGTGTTTAATTTCAGGTTATTTTATGGTATTTCAAAATGCCGACCCATATGTTTAAAAATAATACTACATTTGTGAACATCTGGCTGCTCTCAGAACTCAGCAGTAGTTCTAGAAGGGAAAAAAAAACCAAACAAAACCAAACCAAAATAAACAAACAACCACCTACTTTTCCACATCTACAGAGGATTATTGTTATCACACTGCTTTATTCTGCCCTGTGCTTACTGTGTGACAAGATCTCGTGCTACAGCTGCTGTGATTATTCAGCCGCACATGCTGAGGACGCGGCCCCGCAAACACTGACGCCACACCAGCCAGCCCGTTCAATACCAGTTGCACCAGTGACGGGAAGGCTGGTGATGCTCTCAGCTGCTTGCACAAGGTCACACTCACCTGCTGTCCAGGAGCCTAAAAGATTCTTGGCAAAATTTTAATGGGCTATCAAGATTTCAGCATAGATCCCCTAGACACAGGAAATACTACAAATACATATACATATATATATATATGTAAAGTGCTTCTCTAAGCTCCACTAAACTAAGAACACTAGATAGAGGTTTTATTTTTTAAGTTGGTTCTCCTGTTAACTATAAGGGATTTGGCATTTATTGAGTCTTCAGCGAAAAGATTTCAAAATGCTTTACCAGGACTACTCCTTCACAACTGCCAATTTTACAGTGAGGAAGGGGTCCGCTAATTCCACCTGAGACATCCAGGATGGAGATGTGGTTAACATGTACCACGCAGCAAGTGTGTGAGTCACACCACAAAATTCTGGGCATGAGAAACGCAAACCGCGCGTGGGGTAATCCGGGCTCGTAAAGCGAGATGTAGAAGGGTTAGTGGTACAGAGCTCACGATTTCCAATGCATAACTCTGATTTTAGCTTCAAAGTTATCCCTCTGTTGGTGGAATTCAAAAGAACACAGAGAATTTGTTTTTAAACTCCCCAGGATCTTCTCTTCATGGAATGCCTCCTCTTTCATCTACTGAACAGGTTGCAAAGCCATGCAAATGTAGAAGATATATCTTTTTTTCTATTCAAACTTTATTAAGTGTCTTTTTCCTTCACTAGCTTGTGACATCCAAAAACTAATTTAGTTTTCCAAGTATATCCTGTCTCTTTGCCTAACAAGTACATTGTACCATCAAATCTAGGTTATAAACGACCTCCCCCCCTCCTCCTCTTTTGAATATATTAAATTTCTGGAAATAATACACCATTTATTTAATTAAATGTTCATGATCCAAAAGGAAAAGAGGCTTCTTAAAAAAAAAAAAAAGCCAACATTTTCTGTGATCAAAGGCTGATCTTTGAACAGCGGCATTTAAATGACCTTTACGGTTTCCTAAATAAATTACCATAGAAACCTCTGACATTTGCAAACTAAATAGCACAAGCGCAGTTTCATCAATAATAAGCCCTGTTATTATATACATTATTGCAGTAGACAAATCCAATTGACGCATGCTGCAGCAAATCACTGTCAGTTTACTGTCAAAATAACAAGGGCTAAATGAATTTACAGGAACAATGGCAGCAATCCAGCAGTGTCCTTCACAGTCACAGCTTTGCTAGAGAAGAAATGTTCAGAAACTATTCCCCTCCCTCCTCACTTGATGTCTGAGAGATAATACTTCTGTCTTGTATCAATCAAGGGTCTAGGCTTTTTTTCCTGCTGTACTTAACTGGAAACAGCCTAGAAAAGCAATCTCACATAAAACATCTCTCAAGTCTTACATTCTGATCTAGTATGGGAAAAAAATAATAAATCAGTGTCTGCAAACGGAGGCAACTGAACTGAAAGAGATGCAACAAGATCGAATTTGCTTTTGCTGCTTCAGCATGCTGGGGGCTGACCCACATCAGCTTCTGAGCCCTTCATTTTCACATGCAGGAAGCTATTTTTTTGTCAATAAAACATGCTATTGTAAAGCAAAGCTGGTGTGAACTGCAAGTTTTCCTGTGCACACCAATAAAAAACGGCATTTAATGTGAATGAGGAGTACATGAGTTTTAATGCTTTACAAAGCTGTGCTAAACCAACACGGGTAACAAGTGGGCACACAGCTCTCAGACCTGTAAGTGGATGTCAAGAGTTTATACCACCACGCTAACTGGAGTCGATGGTTATGGACACTGAGCTGTCACCAGCATTATGGCACGGTCACCTGAGGGAAGCCTCACAGTGCAGTAGAATGGAAGGCTTTCTAAAATGACGGGTGGAGTTCTAATTCATCAAGGAAAACGGGCTTTGCCTCGATGGCACAATACAACTGAGCAGCACAACCTTTTTGGACATCTTTTTAATTTAGAGTGAGATGCAAAGCATTCAAAAATATATTTCATTCAATAAAACACTCACTCTTTGCCATTGTGAAAATTATCTATCCAGAGTGCAGCCAGTGCGATAAAGACTCCAGAACCTCACTTTCACCTTAACTGCACCCTAAACAAACTACTGCATTCAAGAACTTCTCCAGTTCTTTCCAATAGTATAACTAGCTCCAACACTGATAATCTACAGGACCATCTCATCTGCCTGTGTCTTTTGAGACCAAGAGAGCATATCTTGCTTGTTTCCTTTCAGTAACTTACAGAGGAAAAAATAGGACATTGAGTCACATGAACGGGATTGTGGCAGACTGAACCTAAGTAGGAAAAGTGGAAAGAGAAGAAATAGGATCTCTAGATCGTGGTTCTGCACACCATGATGTAGGCTTTGAACATGTTATGAAGGCAACGTACAACAAGAAAAGGCTCAGTCATCATGAAGGAGCTAAGAAGTTCAAATACTTGAAGCATTTTGTTATACTCTTTCCCTTCTAATTTTGGTGTCTCCAGTAATGGTCCCAAGAGGATTAATGCCATGACACAGTTCTGTTTAGTTTGCTCCCTCAGTTGTTGGCAGTAAACTTCAACAGAAGTCACAGCTGGTATTAACTTGAAACACTTTTTTTTTTAATCTTAAGCGAAGCCACACCATTCTAAAAATATGGAATTTGATTCAGATGATATGATAATGTTTCCTTAAACAGCTACTTTAGAGATCACTTTAGACTTTTGAATAAAATGCTTCTGTAGTCTACAAATTTCTTTCCAAAATGATACATATTCAGACATTTCCCCGCTTGCACAAGCAATACTCAAGGATCAAAGAAAAGTACATTAAAACACAGCAAGTAGGATTATTATGTTTATATTTGTAGTATTTTTTACATTGTATGGAACCTCAGATATAATGTGAGTTTTTACATCTTATAAAAGTACTTTATATATATAAAAATCCACATAACAGGGATTGAAAGAAGTTAACAACTGCAAACAGCACACTGATACACAGGTCATAGTAACAAAGAAGTGAATGACTTACGCTGGCCCCACTGGCCACTGCTGGGATTCAGATAGTTGGGGTAAAGGCCCTCTGGTTTATCCAGTCGATTTAGAACTTTTCGAATATTCATTACCTGTTGGAAGGGTACATAACACTGAGCACTGATGCATTTCCTGCTCCCCTCCCCCCCCAATAAAAGTGTCAGTATAAAAGTCTTAAAGTGCAAATATCCCTAAAAATTAAAAAAAAATAGCCTTATTCAACACAAATACCTGAATACCTCTGTGCAATCATGTTACCATTAACAAAGATCCTGACATCATCCCTTTGATGACATCAGCTTAGAACAGGGGTGTCAAACTCATTTTCACTGGGGGCCATATCAGCCTCGCGGTTGCCTTCAAAGGGCAGAATGTAATTTTAGGACTGTATGAATTTATATTCAGCCCTTTGAAGGCAACCGCGAGGCTGATATGGCCCCCAGTGAAAATGAGTTTGACACCCCTGCTCTAAGCTGATATGATCACGTAAATGAGCTCTTCAAAACTCCTGGAATTGCTGTGTCAAGTATCAGTAATGGAACAACACAAGAGAAGCAAGCTCCCAAGTTCAAGCCTTGCCATATCTCACCCATCCACAGGATACTGAAAATCACAGAGGGTGGTTGCTCAGCTACTTCAGCATTATATTCCTCATATACCCAAGTCAGAAATGGTGCTAAATATTAAGCCTCTCACTCAGGTCAGATGCAGAAGGGAACCGCCAGGCAGTTTTGCCTGGAAAGGAGGGCACTGCTGGAGTTGAGCTCCAAACAACCAGCGGGACCCCGCGCAGCCCCGGGCGCTCCACCGGCACCGTTAAGGAGCTGGCTACAAATGAGAGGACCGGGGAGACAATTACCATCCAGATGTTCTGCAGCTGGAGGCTTCCAGCAGCACCATCCATTGCAGAGCACACGAAATAATTTATGCTGAATTTTAACATTCACAGAAAAAGCAAATGTAGCAACTTGGGAGAATGATGATGGTGAGTGCCACAAACCAGAAATTGTAACAAAAAGGTACTGACAGCTTCATTATAACACCCCGAATGCCTAGAGATCAAGTGAACTAGCTGCTGAGAAAGAAGATAAATTAGCTACACCAAGCCACAGAAGGATTTCTGTTGTGGTTCACAAACTGCCTTCTGCATCTTGACATTGCATTGCTAACAGTCATTGCCCAAACGCAGACTGCAACCAGTCCTAGACCTATTTTAATGAATTCTTCTATGAATACTTCCATGCGAAGCTTATTGCAGCGTTTCTTCTTTATCAAGCGTACCAGCCCTGGAACAGCTTGCCTCGAAGGGCTCTGGAATCACAATCTCTAAAGGGTTTTAAGAACAGCTTATACAAGCAAATTTCCAGCATCTTGCAGCTATAGCTCAATGCCACTTTGGAAGAGAACCACAGGTTAGGATTTTTAACATACGCAATTTGATTGTCTTTTAATAGAACAGATGCTACACATTAATTAACCACAAATGTCAAAAGATAATTGAGCTACCTAGTAAGTTTGTTTCTGTCTGTTCCTGGGTGCTGCCACTCCCCACCTCCCCCGTTCATATTTGTTGAAGAGAAATTCTGTCTTTAAATTTATCCCTAAATGCGTTCAAATTGCCAGGAGTTTGTTTCACAAAATTTATTCCAGCGCTGACAATAGTATCACAGCAAAGTCATTCAATCCTTTAAGTTTGGTACAACTAGTATTCATTTTAGATTTGACCATTGCTTTTAAACCTGCTGCTAAACATTTGTCGCCTAATTATTAATTAGATTATTAGATAGATCGTATCAGTTTTAGCTAACATGGGGCAGTTGGAGTAAGAATACAAAATCAAAACAAGTGGAAGTTTTAATGAGAGAAAAAAACTCAAACCAAACCAAACCAAAAGATACAGTGTATTATATAGAACAGGACTTACTATTTATGCACGAAAAACCAAAGCAAAATTGCTTAGGTGGGAACTGGGGAAAGCAGAAGAGCTTCTTTCCATGGCTTAAGTAAATAAAAAGTATCCAGAGACAAAGGTATCAAATTCTGAAAGAATCAGTAAGCATGACAACTTTTGTCAAAGGATGTATTTTTTTTTCTCACCTCAAAGAAAGTTCAAAGGACATTTCTTAAAGGATAGTGCAATTGAAGGGCTTTCTGACCTTACTGATAGTAGTGATATTATACAGCATTTTGAAGACTAAACTTGCTGAGATCACACAAGGTAGCCATGGTGCTTTGCATATAGGCATCACATATTATCCCCAATATAATGTCAATTTTTGTTTTCACCACATTCAGGTGAAGTACTGAAGAAAGCTCTACAGTCTGATTGTTTAATGTGATACTAATTTAGAACATAAGCAGAAATGATATGTTTTATGGGCCTGGGTAAGTGCTATATACAAGAAGATGCATCGCAGTGATTTTGGAACAGATTTTTGACTTTATAGTACAAGAACACTCCAAGGTGATTAGGAAAACATCTACAAAATATCTACCTCCCGTGACAAATGCTTACAACTGAGGAAACCCCAAATCTCTCCCCAGAGATATTAGTCTCCCAATATGTGCTTCGTCTTTTACAACATGACTTTGACTGGACAGTCTAACCTTTTCAGCAAAGACAGGGTTTCCAGATAGGTGGCTCAAGTGTACGAACTCCAGATGCAAAGTCCCAAATTCTGCCAAAATGCTGCTGCCGCCAGACGCCCAAGGCCAATTTCGACCGATTCCACTAAGGTGGGGGGGAAGAGAAATACAGAAAATAACCATGAGCATCTGTAAGACAATGCAAATAAAATATAACTGGTAGTAGAGAAGATAATTCATTTAAAATGCACTTAATATCTATGTAAGAAACCACGCTTCGGCAGCCTTCCATGACTTCAGTGCAAGACCTTGAATTACTTTGGTCTGGTTCTGCTTAGGCTTGTAAAATCACTTACTGCAACAAGTCAGCCTTCTAGCTCATGAATAGCTCCATTACACGTATCACTGTACCAGTGTTTCACTGTATGATATTCAAGTTTAAAGACATTACAAAAACCACTGAGTATGAGAAAACATTCTCATACTTCACCTGTTTTCCCTGTATTTTAACACAACACTCTGCAATTCTAACTCTTCCTTCTACAGTGCAATTGTTTATTAACTTAAAATATCACATATATAGAGCATAGGCTTTAATTTAAAAGTAGTACATGCAGTATATCCTTCTTAATACCTGAGAATTTAATAGAGTAGGATATCTAGGCATTGTCTGTCTGAGCACTCTTACCAGGATGAGTAACTTCAGGTTTAATTAAGACCTAAAGACACTTCACAGCAAAATTAATCCCAGGTTTTGCGCTGAGAGTAGAGAAAAGCACATTTATTGCTAAATCCCCACTAGAAACTAATGCTAGTTGAGATTCAGGCTGAGAAGTCTGCTAAAGTTTCATTCCATAAAAGTGTTTTTTTTCCCTTGAAATTTGCAGCAGCAATATTCAGAAAAACCCTTGAAATTAAAGAAAAGCTAGCCAGCTTTCCAGATCATCTAGGTGAATGATGGTATGTTAGACAAGCATATTATCAGCATGAATGTTAGATATAAATATACTTATTAGGTACTGGAATGCCTTCCTTATTTTCAAGTTGTAAACAGCATTAAACACACATTAATACATATAAATAAAAATTTAATTTTACTTTAACACATGAACAGCCACTACAGTCATTAGTTAGCACTTGCACAATCATGAAAATGGGGTGTCCTTCCTGAGTTAAAATGTAACTCCTATTATGAAAACAAAACAAAACCAACAACAAAAACCAAAAAAACCCAACAAAAACCCAACAAAACAAAGCAAAAAGTCAGGAAACCCCATCTTTAGTTCATCATGACGGAAGTCCTCAGCTGAATTAAAATTTCTTCTACAAAAGGTCAAGTATCTATAACTGAAGTTTAACCAATATAATGAAATGAAGACTCTATGAAATTAATTTCCCCTCTAGCTATATTAACACATTAATTTGACATTTCTGCCACACACATAAAATAAAAACAAGTCATTAAACTTTTAAAGAAGAGTAAAGGCTACAAATAATGAGGACATTGGTGTTCTACTTAAATGCCGTGGCTTTAAACCATGCAACACCTTCGGCTGCCTGGCCTTGAGCTGAAGGCACCACTGGAACTCACTCAAGTGCCACCAAAAATAAACCCAGAACGTTACCTAGTGATAGGTAGACTTACATTGTCTCATTTCTGAAGAGCCATAGCATCTGTCAAATACTCCCTATAGGTATGCTACAGATTTTCCCAGACCACAAAGCACTGAAGTGACTAAGCTTATCTGAGTGCTGAGTGGAGGGAGAACTTGTGGAGCAAAAGGCAAGAGAACAGATGAGGCTCCCCTGGCTGACCATAAGGGTGTGAGGGGCTGGGACACGTGGAAGTCCTCTGATGCAAATGATTGCCCAAAATCCCAAAGGAGAAAAATGTTTCTAATCTTCATAGCTGCAGACAAAATCAATGACATAATGAAATCAGGGTACTGCAAAGAAGTACGCAATCCAACTTGGATATGGTATTTGTACGACAGAAACAGAAGTTTTATGGGATCTGAATATCTCACTTTAAGAGAAATCTTACGAAGATTACTTTTCACATTTGATGAAAAGAAAAGCGAAGAGAAAAACCCAGCTGGCTTACAAGCTGTCTGCACTTCAGTCTACTTTGGGTCAGAATTTTTCCAAATAGTGACATAAAAGCATCAGATACTACAGATCAAGGTGAATGCCGCAGACATGTCTGGAGACCTTTTATCTACAGACTGAAGAGCTGACACTGACACACTAGTTATTCACTCAAGAAACAGGCACCACCTCTGGAACACCCTGACCCAAGTCCTGCCTAACTGCTGATTTCTGGATGAAATTCACTAGAGCCATGAGACTTGAGTAGGGAGCACAGAGATTGTGCCTGGTGCTTCCAGGAGTGCTGAGGGGAGAAGGGAATCTGCCTGGAGAATATAACTTAGGACTGGAATTGGTTGGGCTTACTCCTGTTTTACCAGGGACCCGCAGCCCCAGCTTGCTCGCCTCACCTCACACCACCCGTCAAACCTCTGATGTCCAACAAGGAGAGGGACCTGCCCAAATGGAGGTCAAAGAAAAGAGGGAGGGCAATGCAAAGGCCACATTCCAGCTTTTTTCTTCTTCTTACCCCTCCCAGTTCTCCCAGGACACACTTCATGCTTCTTCACGCTCAACCCCCAAGTTTATGTGCCTTATAAGTGGAAATAAAGTAAAATTATTAGCTTTTTTTGTGAAAGAAAACATCATCCCCAACTGGAAAGGGCACATTTGCAAGGCCACATTATGAAATATTGCAAGATAACTTTCAGCAGATTAAACAAACAAACAAAAATCACCACCAGAACCTTTCTGCAACACTATGACATGAAAAGGATACCTCAAAGTCCAAGAATCTTCTACACCTCGTCAGGCAAAGCCATATAGACAGTGCCACATATTGTGAACTAGTAAAACAAACAAGCTGACACAACGCATTATGTCTAACATTTCTATCATAGATGTAATACACAACAAACGATTATTGGTGTAAGAGCATGTCTTCGCAAGCACTGTAATCGATGTTTTCTTTAATACTTCAAAGATATTTAATGTGTTTTTGTTTTGCCCATACCTGGCAAATCATTCGTACCCGTATTTGACAGAAGAACAGCAGGAACACAGAAATCCCAGGTTTGCCCACACAACTGGTACTCAACTCTTCCACCCACGGCTAGTGGTGAGAGCTGCCAGGACAGCACCTTGTGGGCAAAGCCAGACAGGGGAACCCCGGACAGGGCTGGCACGGCACCTGTGTATTTCCAGTCCCAGTAGCACCACAAACGCCTTCCTGTCCAAGTTCCAATAGAGAACAATTAACTTGTTGCAGGCCTATGTGGTCCCTATCTCCCCCAGGACAGCATCAACCAAGGAAGATAGACTCCTGCTGGAGTTCTGACTTTTCCACAGTGTCCCTTCTTTGAGAAAAGAAAATTATTATAATCTGGTTAAGCATCTCTCACACAATGTCTTGACAGCTGGAGACGGCAGCAAAAGAAACTTAAATCAGCTAGCTAGCCTATGTGGTGGTTTTTGATGTCTGTTTTATTCCTCTTTGTTAGGAGAATCTTTCAGTCAAATGCTAACAGCTGGTTAGTTTTTCAGCTGTGACAATGAACATGTAACTACTGCCCTTGCCTAATCACTGCCCAGCTGGCGGCTTCCCGCTCAGCTGAGCTGCCCTCTCTGAACACTGACTGGTACCAGCAATTACCTGGGGAGGGGATTTCTAGGGATGCTGACTTAGCAGGAGGAGGCAGACAGTGAATTAGTACCATCAGCAACTGCAGCATGAAGACTAAGCAAAAGTGGCCGCTCGAGTTTACAGTACGACAGGGAATAAAAAATACTCTATGCTGCAATGATTTTTTTTTTTTTTACTGTAACAAGTGAGATAATGAAGAGGTATAGCCTCAAGAGCTATTAGTTTGAGAACATTAATTTTGTCTATTTGCCTAGTCATATACAGCGTCAGCATTAATAAATGCTGATCTCCCGGCCACTTGAGTTCTGCCAGTACAGGAGGTGCATCCATTTGTATTGGAGGCACATGCGCATCATCTTCTGGCTTGAAAGTAGGAAAAGTGAGAAGACTGTGACTGACCATTCATTGTGTGAGAAACTATTAATACCAGCACAGCTCCAAAAATTTACTAATATGAAACAGATATTAAAACAAGATCCTAGCTTTTCTCCATGCGGTTCATCAGGTCCTTCAAAGGTAATGCATGTGACACACTTTCCAATCCAAACATCACAGAGATGTCCACCTGTAAAAGGGCAGGAGAAGACCAAACAATCTCCTTGCTCCCCTTGTCAATTTTTGGAAGACAGGACCAGTCCAACTAGTTCTGTGGTTCTTGAAGATTAACAGTCAGTTTGAAACCCTATAGTACCTAGGCACATCAGTTGCAATGTCTGTGGTTAAATTTTTCAAGAACAGAAGTTATTCTCCTCCCAACATTTTTGCCTTTCACCTTTGTAAAGAAACATACCCAGTGACCTTTAAAGCTGTGCTAGAGTGGGCAGTATTTCCTTACTGTACTTGCAGGCAGGAGCTTAAAATGCTCAACAATCATGGAATGCTATCAGGTAGGCTGATCCTTCTCAAGCTGACCATCAGACAAGCAATTTGTCTTGAAACAGGACAGAACAGCAACAGAGACTGAAGAGCACTGTTAATGTAAAAGCAGGAAGGAAACAGAAGGTGCATGAGGTATGAAATTCCCGGTATCACTATGTGCTGTGGCCTCTGCCAGGACAGGTCCCCATCTCCTAGGAGGATCAAGTCAGTGGTGGAAGTGTTGGAGAAGTGTGCAACACACAGAGGAGGCTAGAGAGTTATGTCTAGTTTATGTCCAAATCGTAGTCCATGAAACCCCACCAAGCACTCTCGGCTCAGTAAAAAAGGACACTGTTCAACACCACCTTCAAACTCACTGTCATGGCAACAGGATCAGCCCCTTTGTGGTGAAAACTCTTATACTTGTTCATGATGAGGCCAGAGTGATGATGGTTCCGGGGAAATACTGAAGTGAGTGGACACCGAAGTGAATGGAGCAGAGGGAGCAGGAGGAGTCAAGATGAAGGTGGAGACCAAAATGCCAGAGAGAACCCAGACACAGAGGAGACAATCTCATCTGCCTCTGGAAAGCAGCAGAGAATAAGCAAAGGCCAGTGAAATTGCCTCTGGGAAGATCAAGCTTCACTGTACACATTGAAGTCTGTCAGCTGCTGAGAAAAAAAAAATAAAACACCTCCTCCACAGGCTCTGAACACCACCAGAGACCACAGGATACTTCTTTTGCGATCTGATACATGAGTTTTGAACATCTCGATCTAGCGATACTATGTCTATTGATGCTTAAAATAATCAGAGTATCTTCTTCTCACCAGTCCATTCAGACTGTTGGGCTGCTTTGTTTATGTCAAATTCCTGCAGCATTTCTCTGTGGAAAAATACTGAATTTCTTTAGGACTTTACCGGCAGGGTCCGTACAATCCTTTCCTCACGGCTGTCTGCCCTGTGACACTTTTCACATTACTGCTGCTCTAAAGGGGCATCAGAGCTTGTGGAATCGGCACCCTGGGGCAAAGCGACAGAGCGGTAAGCTCAGGGGTGGGCACTGCCGTGGAGGAGCATGAGACAGGGAGGGACAATTAGCAGCCAAGCAGCTAACGATTTGAAATGTCACCATGAGACATCTCAAGTGTTTAAAGGTAATTTTTAGTGTCACCATCTAAAGCTGTACTAACACTGTACTTGTTATTGTAATCATTTCTGATAAAAAGTTATCTAAGCACAGCACAGATCTACATGCCTCTCACAACACACTAATGAATAAGCTAAACAATTCATGTTTCCTATTACTTTATGCACTAAAGCTTTAATTAATCAATTTCCAAGGGCTAAAAAAGCAAGAGGGAATACAGCACAACAGAGCAAGGCTAGAGATAATAAGTACCAGCACAGACTACTTTTAATCAGCTCCCCAAAGAAAAGCGAAAATAACAGGAAATGAAAAGTCATGAGTAGAAGTCTACAGTTCTGCCATCCATGCGATAATAAGTTAGATGGTGCAAAATAAGAAGGTATTAGAATGAAACTCCCTTCTGTAGCAACTGGTATAGCTCAGTGTTAGGGACAGTCTAAAAAAACTCCCAACACCAAACAAAAAGCCCCTCCACCTCAAAAAAAACCCCAAACCACAAAGCAAGAAAAACTCCAAAACCTCCTGGTTCTGAGAAACCAACAGAAACCACTTTTTTATTTTAAAAGAATCACTGGGGAGAAAAATAACTAAAAATTCTGGAAGAATCCATGAGAAACACCATTTATATATATATCGTCTTCCTCTCTGCCATGCCTTTTAATACTAAAAGACAAACTTCGTTTGTTTAGGTCTAAAGCTCATTTAAGAACTTTACATTTCACATTAGAGTGCTCACTGCCTTAAACTACCACAGACATGGCAATCAGCAATCTTGATCTATTTTGTTCAGCACACCTCTCTCTGAAACTCTGCTCCCAGTTTTGTATCACTTTTCCAACATTCAACTTTAAGGTTATTTATTTTTTTCTTCCTGCTAAGGATTTGCTATACTTACCCCACCCATCCTGATCAGTTCATGGACTTCAGATTTCAGTGATTTTCTATACTACATCAGAATTACTTTACTAATAACTGATATTCCAGCTTTGCTAAATCATTCTTGTGTCAAATCAATTGCATTGCCCAAGTGCAAATAAACATTATTAATTTCCTTTGTCTGTAAAATAATTTGTTACGAGGATGAGTTGTTGAAGGGTTTGCATTTGGAAGTGACTAGGTAACATGGGAACAGTGTGGAGAATTGGTGCTAGAACCCAGAACTTCCCCAGTTATTTCTTCTTTTTGATGCATGTGCTCTTTTCCTTCTGGCCCCACAACTGTCCTCTTGCTCTCCCAGCTGACTCCCATGTTACCAGATATTGTTCTCTCTACTGCTAGTCATTTGACATCTTTAAGTTGTCCCCACACAGCCTCAGGTGGAAAGAAGCAAGATGCTTTTCTAGGATGGAGACCCTGCAACAGCAGTCACCTCCAGTTCAGGTTAAGGACACTCACAACACAATCAAGAATATCAGTGAACTGAAATATTGTGAGAACAGTAGCTTCTCTATCAGAAGAGCAGGAGTCAAATTTTCAAGGAGAGTCACTGCTGTTCTTTTCAACAGGAAAAAATTAAAGTATTTGGTCTTTTCAATCTGATGAGGACTTTTTAGAGAAGGTAAAGATTAAAATCATCAAAGCAATGGATGTCAAGCAACAGGCTATATGAAACTTCCCAGACACTAATTCCCACTTTCCCACTTCCCAACATTACTTTTATAAAACTCTAGATTGTCCTAATCTCAATCTTAGTCCTTTTAAATATATCTGTATCACTTGTTTATCCAGACCACATTCATTCCTTACCACCAGATGGTAACTTTAAAAAGTTTTCAGTCTTTTACTTTTCTGATGTCAATTAGCTTTATTAGCTTCTCATGTCAAGAAAATATTTTAAGTGGATTCACAGTCATTTAAGTTAAAAAGTCTTTCAAAGCATTTAGTCACATTTATTGCGCTTGATATTGCATGTGGTACCATTAAATGTTTGAAGTGAGAATAAAAATCATTACACTAACTGCACAGCTCTGATATTAAAAATAATTGGCTGACAAGTTGCAAAGGTCCATTTTAAGCAGTTTTGTAGCTCCCATTCATTGCAAGAAGCCTATGCCAAAGGCTTTCTGAGTGACAGTCAATTATTTTTCCTTTCAGTACAGCTGTTGTATCAACAGGGGTTTCAGATACTGGACAACTTGTCACAAGACTTGCAGCTGCGATACTCGTCTGATATAACATTTAACTTACAAATGCCATAAATTACACTTGTATATGCATTTACAGATATGTATATCAATCTAAACGTGTACAATACAGAGACATCACTGTTGTTGAGGGAAATCTCTCTCTTCAGTATCTGCTTTCGCAGATGCTGTGACAGCTGTACAAAACACTACTGAAATGGCATTCTGGTTCACTAAAAGGGACAGCTTTTCCAGATAAAAAATCCTTAAGTCTTTTTCAGACTAGTGTTGCTAAAGACATCATCTGTTCTGACAAATGCTTTAAGAAAAGTATAAATGTTCCTTTTTTCCAGTCCGCTTCAATCTTCTCCTTCCTCTTTACCCACACATTGCTGTTTCATACAAATCCATTTGTTCTGGAATCAGATAAACATTTGTTTTTCTCAGTGCTAGTCACTATGGGTTTGATCCTTCCTCATAACTAACAGAAAAACTCCTGGTGGCTTCAACAGGCACTGATCAAGCATTAAAATCCTGTAACTGTCATTAAAATCACTGCAGAGACTACAGGTTAATATGAATACAGGGAATCCCTGCAGCCTGGCTGAAACGCCAGTATCACTGTATAAATCCTTCCCATTAATATCATTCAGATTTGGGAACTGGGAAGTGGTTTCCTTTCTGGAAATCACTACTACAGTGTAGAAAAAATACCGTTCTCATTTCTTTTCCCAGCACAACACATTTGCTTAAGCACAGTTTTATCCTTCAATGCCTATTAACTATTTCAAAAACAAGATTAAAGTAAATTCCTTAAAAAAAGAGAAGTACTTATTTATATACAATTTACAGATTCCTTTTCTCCCACTTTATACATTTATAAAAGATACATGTTATTCAATATAATCCAGTCAATTTAATGATAAAAAGCTATCCCTATTTTTCTCAAATGACATTAGTTTCAGGCATATTGCTAGGCTAGCGGAAGATATCCATGATATTCATCAGTTTCTGATTCTCAATGTTATGCTTGTGCTCCAAACATACTGCGATATGGTTTAATAAACATTAAATGTGACTTCATTGGATCACATATTTATAAATGAACCAGGTCCTTCATTGTTTGTGTGACCAAGGAAAACCAACCAATAGCTAGAATATCATCAAATTCATTAACTAACGTGATTAAATAGGACTATTTTCTGCTGTATAGCAGGCCCATGGAAAACCAAACCAAAACAACACAATCTCACACAGACCTGATTTTCACCTGGGAAAAATATCCCCATTACACTTTTCCTGTGGTAGGGTCTCTATTTTCAGTTATTCAGTTGTATTCCACCAAACCCAGAACTTCACCTTTATTCTACTTATTATTACTTCAAGTAACAAATACTTTTACAAAGGTGCTGCACATCTTATAGATGATATATTTACAAGAAACGAATGATGCTGACTATCTCAGACAGCAAGGCACAGCACAATACAGCTTAATTCTCAGTTATGCACTAAAAATTATGATCTGTGACAATCTGCTTATACCACAAAGAGAAGGAAAAAAAAAAAAGACTCAGTAAAGTTAGATTAGGCAGGAATTGTATTTTTAAAGAAAAAGGAATTTTGTTCCATAATTTTTTTGCAGTAATCCATGTTTTAATTTACCATACAATGCTATAGTAGTTTAAAGCAGTGAATATGATGAAGAAGGAAAGGAGTTTTACATTTAATTACTGAATAATTCAATACAGTTGAAAAAGGCTGAAAGTCTTACTCTACTTTGGCAGAGCAGAAAAATGAGAAGTATCAAACATTTCTTCTAAAAGTTCTTAAAAAAATAACCACAATCCATGCACTAACACTCATGACCACACTTAAGTCATTCCTTGGAGGATTTTGTAAACCAGATTATCAGATAATAAAAGGGCTGGCATCAAGTAGTCAAATAAGCTTTTCTTAACAGTAATGGGATTTTAATCAATACAATGAAAATAAGATAATAAAGGATGAAGTGAAATCCACATGAAAGGATTACTATTTGAAAAGAAAAAAATCCCACTCTTCTAGAATCCTGCTGGAGACAGTATGTGTGCTTTTTGTTCCTGAACCAGCACACACAGTTTCATTAACCGTGTTGAAAAGCTTCTCCTTATTAAACAATGTACACAAGGGAAAGTACCTTGCTATTTTTCTTTTTTTTAAATTATCAATGAAAACAATGAGGCTACAGTTTTATAAAGCATTTAAGAAAGTCAGGTGTCTGTCTCAATTCTAGTAAAACATTTGGTCAAAGTTTCTAAATGTTTTAAAATGCTTTTAATGACTTTAGTGCAAGAATCTGTATTTTAAGCTTTTTTGTCCTTTTTTTTTTTTTTCTTTTTCCATATTTAGAGTTGTAGACTGGAATAGTATAGCGTGGAGTATCTTGCAAGGATCACGATGTAAGAAGTGTCACACTTATTCTTCAATTAAAATGAAGACCTTGTTGGGAATGGAGTATGTCCTGAATAGATATGGCATATTGGTTAATCTTTTTGACAATTTTGAGACATAATCTCAGTCAAAATAAGTATTTTTTGGTAAGGTGACCAATTGTCTTCTGGGTACCAGAGAGACTTTGAACTCAAAAGCCACTAAAATAAACGATTTTTTAATGAGTAACTTAAAACAGAGTCTATCTACTCTATCAAAATTATTTCGTGACTTTTAGTATATTTCAAGTTTGGGAGTATGAGAGCAACACCCTGGCCTAAGTCAAAATGATCGGAATAAACACAAAAGTGGAGATGGCTCCCCTTTCTCACTCCTGTTTCTTTCAGGTAGGCAGATCACGGTGTCTTCAAGGGTCAGCAACCAGAATCCGAATTGTCTTTGATGTGTGGGTGAATGCAGGGATGGAATATAAAAGGCTGGACGCCCTTCTCCTCCCTAACAAAGAAAAACCTCTGCTACAGCTGCTGCCTCTGTGGACAGCAACAGGTTTTCTTCTAATCCTATGGAGTACCTAAGACATGTTTAGTCAATACATGACTGATTACAGAGAAACCAATCTGCCTTGCACAGAAAAAGCTATACAAAGGTTCATAAAAGGAAAAGAAGAAAAAATAAACCAGTTGTTTATTATAAACCAGAGGCTCAAGCAATACTGAAACATAAAGTCTCCCATATCAGAGGATCAAGTACTGATATGGTAGAGAATGACACAAAAAATACATGGAAGTGATGGTGATGCCATGGTTTTGTCCAATGTTTGTTTTCTCTTTCTATTGTGCCTAAGTAAGGGGAAATAAACGTAAGTGACACTGACCATATACCAGAGCTGCTCTGAGAAGACAAGTATTTTGCTGACTCAAAAAATGTGCATGGAAAAGATGTTTGGAGAATTCACAAAGCTACTACCTAGGATTAGAATTTGTTACAGAAGCATTCCAAAAAGCTTGGAGAAGCAGGGGAAGGCTGTTAAGTGGAAATGTAAACAAGGCACATCACAGAGTGTATGACATGGCTTAAATGTGAATTGAGGAATGAGGGTGCTGAAGGGTCTATGTTATTCACTCATAGAAAGGCCTTGACCTGCATCCTGTGCCAGACACTGACTACATTTCAAGAAAGACTGGGCCAAATTGTAGAAAGCTTAGAGAAGAGTAACAAGAATTATCAAGAACAGAGAAAGCATTGCCCCAGGGCTGAGGGGAGAAAGAGTGATCTTGTTAACAGATAATAGATTAGACATGACAATAGTTTTCTTCCAACACACATAAGGGGATAAATCTTGCACTGAAATAGTGAAGTATTTAAGTTCCAGGATAGACGTCAGAGAAAATAACACTCACCCCACAAAACTCCCAGTAGTGAAGACACAGAAGAACTAGAATCAGCTTCCTTGGAAAAGCATGGAATGTCCATGCTGCAGGTCTTGTAGGCAAACAACCCTCTGGGATAACTTAGGCACAGCTTAGGTGCTCAGTATTGGAACATATGGATTGATGACATGACTTCTGCCTTATTTTCTGTGATTAATTCATTTCTGAAACCTCCCAAAAATCTGATAAAGCAATACAAAGCTAAATCGTACATTCTTGATGAATTAAGCTTGTTGAAAAATGGCAATAAAAGTTTTACAGCATCCCGTCCCTGTGAGTTATAGGAGGAGGAGGGAAGCAAGTAAAGCCCATAAAGAGTCATTTTCTAATTTTTAAGGTATGCCTTAAAGTACCTGAGTGTATTATTTAGAAGAACCAGTCTATCATGCAAAAACCAGGCAGTTTAGCCTTCACTGAGTGGAGAAATAGAAGTGAGTTTGAACCACTATCCAAAGTTTATTTACTCAAAAGCAGGCTTGTGAACTTGTACTGCTCATGAAAGCCTTGGGTGCTAGTAAACCTTAACCATACAACAGGCTGAATACTAAAATGACAGATTTAAGCCTTTGAAGACAGATCCAAAAGCTACTGGCTGTTAAAACAATGCTGACTAAAACATAGTTAAGTGAAACTCAATTAATTTACAAAATTAATTCTGGGTAGAAGATAGAGAAAACAGGTTATTTATGGCCTCAGTAGAATATTGTGACATGAGGTAAAACTGCACATTCTAATGTCTGCTAGAAAATATTAATTTCAAATGAATTAAAATAAAAATGAAACACTTTTAAAATCTTCCTTGCTCCAGTAGATTTCATTACCTAGAAAGTATGCTGTATGACATGAAACAGACAACCTGAAAGGTCAACCAGAAAGACCACCAGATTTGCTGCACCAACCATGATTTGCTGGGATACATTTAAAACACAGAGGCCTCAGCAAGGCTAAGGGTTGAATCAAGACATTTACATTAATGGGCCTTTGACAGACTAATACTCAATTTTTTTATACTACACAGAAACCACACAACAGGAGCACCATTACAAGATATATAGCATATGGATACCATTAAAGCTCGACTATAATGAATACTTGCTCATTTATTTCTCTGAGCATTACTGCAAGGAATGTAGCAGCAGTTTCACAGATGTCAGCTGGAAACAGAAGCCTTTCATTTAATTTGCTGAAAGATTGTTCCCTCCTATTAACTTCCTCATAAAGATGTATCAGTGTTGTAACAATAAAAATGTAATTTTAAAGAGAAGTTTAAACCAATGAAGGCAAATTTCTGGAACAAACTGCTTAGCTGGCTCACAAGCCTCTTTTTATTTCCTTCTCAATAGCTCTCAAACTACCCCACCATTGCACAAGTGTCATTTTCTTTACCCTCTGCTACCTGGATTCCTACAGAGACATATACCACTGGGTTTTTATTACTGCTTGTTGGTGGGCAGCAGATTGCCTAATATAGAGCAAACCAACTATTCTGATCAGTCTTTAAAAACGTCATTGTTATACAATATCCCTTAAGCCAGGTCTACTCAGTTAACTTATAGTGTACTACAGTGAGCAAGGTCTGCTCATCAAAAAGCAGTAAACACAAGGTGACTCATTTTTTTAATGTGAGATTAGAGCAAGAACACCATGTATTTCGGATGCTGGCTAGGTGCATCCACCTAACCCAACACCTAGAAGAGAGCCCACATCAGCCCACTGGACTAAGAAGTCAGGTTGTGTGTTTTCCACAAAATGAAGACAAGCATGTGAGCTCATCCCCGTGTCTGCCCTTACACAAGTCAGCCTCACATGAGTTAAAGGTCAGTCACAGCAGAGCATGATCATGGAAGTATTGCTTGTTGCGCCATTCATTCTTAAGGTTGATTAGACAGGCATTAGTTCTACTATAGTAATTCCAAACTATATGGCAATATTAAGGATAAAAAAAAAAAGCAGAGATTCAGCCTACGCAGCATCCAATGATCACCTTAACACTGGCAGGCTTCAGTAGCAAGAGAGACACTTGAAACGCTCACCCAGCCAGAACACTGGTATGATCTGTAGTCCTCAATACAGGAAAGACACGAACCTGTTGGAGTAGGTCCAGAGGAGGCCACAAAAATGATCAAAGGGCTGGAACATCTCTCGTAGAAGGAAACGCTGAGAGAGTTGAGGTTGTTCAGCCTGGAGAAGAGAAGGCTCCAGGGAGACCTTATTGTGGCATTTCAGTACTTAAAAGGGGCCTATGAGAAAGATGGGGACAGACTTTTTAGCAGGGTCTGTTGTGATGGGACAAGGGGTGATGGTTTTAAAGTAGAAGAGGGGAGATCCAGACTAGACATGAGGAAGAAATTTTTTACAATTGAAGTGGTGAAACACTGGCACAAGTTGCCCAGAGAGGTAGTAGATGCCCCATCCCTGGAGAAATTCAAGGCCAGGCTGGATGGGGATCTGAGCAACCTGATCTAGTTGAAGATGTCCCTGCTCATTGCAGGGGGTTGGACTAGATGAGCTTTGAAGGTCCCTTCCAACCCAAACCATTCTATGAGTCCATGATAATGCCATATAGTTAGTTTGAATGCATACAGGATTTTTAGAAACAACTCATTCCAAAATAGCATAGAGAAAATCCAGAACAATCTCAGCAGATACAGAGTCTTTGGCAATCCTTATTTCTCCTGACAGAAAAATTCAGCATTTCTTTTACAGTTTCTTGCTCAATCTGAATATCATGCTGGCCATAATAGCATAAACCCAAAGATAAAACAGATGATCAGCTTTTAAAGTTATCTGTACAGGCAACTGATCATCAATCAGGAGATTAAAAAAAAAAAAACAAAAAAAAAGCTTTTCTTAAAAAAAAAACTGAACAGAAGGATTCAAGTGTTGTGGATAACATTCCATACCTTTTAATACTATGAGGAAAACCCACAGCTACAAAAAGCTTTGAGGCATTCATATATGTGATTGAATTCGCTTTTGGAGGATCTCTCAGACTTCACTACCCACCTCAGTTCTGCATCCATCCATCTTGTCAGGAAAGCTGAATGAATTATACTACTGCATATCACTTAGGGTTATATCTTATCCTACATATATACAAACTAATTCTGTAATGTGTGGTCTTTGTCAGTCGTAATATCTGGTAGTACATGAAAGTACAGAATGAAAGTATAGCTAATCTAACTGAAAGTTACAGCGTGATCAAACTGACTTACAGCACTGGAGTGCCTAATCCACCACAGAATGACTTCAAAGAATACAAAAGACTTCAAAATATCTCTTTCTCCAAACTGCTGCATTTCATGTAACTATTCTTATTTTGCTATGTGCAAACTGAGCTTTATTACTATGAATGCTCATGAATCTTGTGTTACATTGGTGAGTGCACAGAAAACACTTAGCAAATTCAAAAACAAAACAATACAAAAACTTAAGATAATGACAAAATGGTTTGAGGCAGGCAAAAATAATGAAAATATTAACTGTTCACAACCATGTGTCTAAACAGAAAGGAAAAAAACCCCAAATTTGCTATATTCTTTATTCATTTGATTTGTTTCAAAATGAATTGTTCAATATGACTGATGCAATAAACTGCATTGCTGCCCATCTTTTATTTTGAAATAAAGGTAATTTATTCAATGATTTTTTTTTTAATATGGAGAACAATATGGAATATTTCAGGATCCTAAAACCCCTGATATGACAAAGGCTGTGAAACACGAATTAGAAGAAGGCATAAAATGGTGAACACCACCATGTGATTTACAGTCATCAATGTCAGCCAACGAACCTCAGGTGATGTGTATATGCATGCTTGCGGGGTTTTTTTTCTCTTTTTTTGGGGGGGGGGGGGGGGGCAGGGGGAAGGGATAGAGCTTGGTGTCTCCTGGAGTTATGCATAAAGCAAAGTCAGTATCAGATCTGCCTGAATGTTACTCTCTACCTCTAAACCAAAAGAATCTCCTAGTAGGTCTTTCATAAAATTCCAAGGCTTTTATTTGATTAGAGCCTTCCTAACTCCCTTTTCCTCCAATCCCTTATATCTTTTATTATCGTTACGAAACAAGCAAATTTCTGCTCAAAAGCTTTGATTTGGGTGGCTCCCTGCTCAGCTTGAGCTGGATCTAACAAAAGACATCGATGACTTTGCTTTAGACATTTAAGACCAGGTTTGTGATCTCCACATGTCCTGAGAACAAGTAGGTCAAAGGTACTGAGCAAGTATCCACTCTTAGGCACTTCTGTGTTTAACTATAAAACATGGCACAGCAGGTAGGGAAACCCAGGGGAAACACTCAGCAGCTCACTCCTGAGCTGAACTATCCTGCTAATGAAGACGTCCACATTGATCCCTTGATCTTAATTATTCACAAGCCCTTAAGCCATAACATACCAAGCATCCACCTATCAGTAAGATCAGACTAATTTAAATTCTATAGCTAAGGCTTTTTTTTTTTTTTTTTAAAGGAAGCTATAACCCAGGGAGTTAAAGCACATGTGCAAGAAGTGAAAGACTTCTTTCTTCGGTTCAATTCTCCTCCAGCTGAGGAGGTTCAAACCCATGCCTGCTAAATTCCTAGAGAACGTCTTTAGTACTAGGCAAGAGCCTGTTCTGGCAAAGGTTGTCTGTGTTTTCTGCTGTTGAAATTGTGCCAAAGAACAACCAAAAAGACAGATTCACTGGGTTGAAAACTCCTGGCCTTTGGTCTCCCAGAACTCCTTCTCTAACACACTCCTAATGAACACTTCAACAACAACGAAAGCCCTAAAACAAGACAAGTAAACCCCCCAAAAGTCTTATGTAAGTAAAGCAGGTTTTTAAACTATCTGTTCACTGGCAGTGTAAGGATATTGAATACTTTTGGGGAGTTTCCAGAGTCTGATGTACAGAGACGCTTTGTGCTTTTTCCCCTTCGATTGTTAAAAATAATACTAAAGATAAACCTGACTGATGATATTTTGTCCACCAGTGTATTTTAGGAGATCAGATTTGATAGTTTCATAGCAAAATCAGTTAGACTGTTTAAGAGCATTTTCTCTCTTCAATTCCACTGCTAGGATCCCAGTTCTAATTTTTCATCAGTAGTATTTGATTTCCTAATAGACGAGAGGCACTGAGCATGGGGTGCTCCACAATAACCTTCATGCCTCATAAAGAACGCAAGAAGGGCACAAACACTCCCCCACCCAAGTCACTCTGTCATGCTATTCAATACACCCAGGTATTTTCTATTTTCCCTTTGTGTTTCTGAAAAACATTTATGGATAGGTTATGAAAAATGCAAACTAATATGACCATTACAGTAATTGCATTGGTTAGGTTTATTAATCTGTCACAATTAAGTCAATAAGAGTTTTAGTAACACAGTTGTATTACTTGATTAGTTTTGAAAGTGATTATCCTAAGAACTCTATTTAATTGGAAGCATCTCAATTTACAGGGTACATTAAATTCTCGGTAGCATTTTAAGATCATTCAACATATACAGGTCAATTACCAGTAACCACTGTTTCATACAACTGCTTCATGAGACACTTCAGTACAACACTGGAAAAGAATAAAAGAGGGTTCTAAAAAATACAACTGAACTTGAGTCCTGAAAGACACAACTGAACTTCAGTTCACATTATTATAGTGAAAGGCCATATCTAACATTGAAATTGTTAAAACCATTCTGAAATGGAAAAATATAAAAATTCGAGCAAAGATTAAAGAACAGTTGTCTACCTTAAAACAGATGATGATAATTTGTCGGGACTGCCAAATTACTGAATTGCACTAACTGCACTTATGCCCAGCTGCACATTAATTACCAGATTAGAAAGTTATAATTAATTTTCTTAATATCACTACACTGCTTTTCTTCCTTGAGTTAATAAAAACAGATTGCAATCAATCTTTGTTAATTCACACTGCAGAACAGAACTGCTATAGCTGTTTCCATATGCAAAAAGCACCACATGCCTAGTTCTTGCTGTATCTTCTGCCATTTTAATGAAATGTTGTAATAAGGCAAATAAATTATAAATTAGAATTTGAGTTAATATAGTTAGTATAAAAACTCCATAAGCTTAAAAATGAATTTTTAAAGAATCTCCTTAATGACAAAATTCAGAAGCGGATAGTATTTCAACAGATTTTCAACTAGAAAAGAGGTTTTACTTGTAGTTGCATTGTTGAAAGACTCCACTGCTGAGACTTTTTAAATTTCTTTGTCAGCTGACTTTGTCATTAGAAACCAATTAATGTTCTCCATACCCGCCCGGCTTTCACAGAGCACAAACGGAAGAAATTTTAAGAACTAATAAAGGAAAACAACTTTAGAGACACACAGGTTAAAGTTCATCAGAGTTCTGATCAAGACCATTCAGTTATAAATACCACAAAGATAACTAATATAGCATTCGAGCAGCATACATTATCCTGTGTCCATATCTGCATTAGTATCAAAAGGTGTTTTTGGAAGATGGAAAGGATTATTCAAGAGTTCTCATGTGAGGGAAGGAGAACCAAGTAAAATCAGTGCACATTTTTTCATTTTCCATTTATGCCTGAAAGATGTTTTATTTCTACAGCTTCACTGCTGCTTAAAAATTATTTCTTTTATCCCCTTGCTTTCCCTCCTTTGTAAAAGATATGAATGAGTGTAAAAATATGAGAATTATGACATCACGTTTTCCAAAGAGCAGTAACCTATTTTATTCCGGTGTAATAGAAGTCTTCACATGGTCAGCTTAGGTGTCAGAAAGGGAAGACTGAATATTCAATAGCAAATGAAGGCTGAAAATGTTTTTTTTTTTTTTTTAAATGTTTCTAAAGTCTTCCAGGTGATGGTAAAAACCAAGTAATTCTGTATTTGAAAGAACCTGGAGATAAGGGATTTTTAAAGAATATATAGCCTTCAGCAGCAAAGCTAAGTAGAACCTGTTTTTTTACTTTATCCATTCTCCCGAACTGCCCTAAGGGAGCCCAATTTGCCTTACACTGCTAAATGTTATAAACATATATATATATATATATATACACACACACATATAAAACATCTATATGTGTGTATAGATACATACACCCCCCAAATGTATATAAAAAATATGCCTAAGAATAGCTTGATTATCACTCCTTCCAGAATATTCAAGTACATTAACATATTCAAGATGTTAAGGAATGGTGTATTACATGATAGTACACTCGGAGTAATAGGATTTATGGACCAACTCATCCATAACAACTCTAGAATATGTCCCATTGGAGGTACTGCAGAGAGGCAGAGAAGCAGATCAACTACAGAACCTCAAAAACATCAGGAGGGAAGAGAGAAGGGGAAGGGGTTGAAAAACAGCCAGCCCAAAAGTCTCAGAAGACATATGTGGGACAATACCCAGTACAGCTCCCAAACATGAATTTTCACAAGCTATGTAACTGAAACAGCAGAAAATATACTCAGAGAAGTAACTCATAGATCTAGAAAACACAATGCATCCAGGATTCAGATTTGTCTTCATGGAAGACATGCCGACAAGGGCAGAATCACAGTTCAGCAGAAAAAACTTCAGAGGTGAAGATCACCACTGGGTGTGCTTCTCTTCCAAAATAAAAATGTATTAAAAGAGGGCAGCAAGCATGGAAAAGGAATAGCATAGTTAGAAAATACATAAATGAGAACAGCATCAAAGATGGATAACAATAGTTCCTGATTTACAGAAAACACACAAGCAAAAGGCACTGAGTGGTCTCAGAAACTTGTAATAAAAACTTCCAAATTAGGTCTGGATGCTGAAGAGATGCTAAAATAAACAACGTAGCTGTTTTCCAACCAAAACCAGAACGATTACATTGATTAACCTGTGATAATGGCAAGTAACAAGTATAGCACTATCAGTATCTGTATTTAATGCTAAGATTATTGTTTATAAACAAGGATGTGTTCTGTATTCAGCTGGGTGTATGAAGCTGGTCATAAACCTGAGAAAATCCAACTAATGATAAGCAATTATGCAAGCAAGGAAGACAATAATTCTTCCATCATTTTAAGATTCCTGAAAAGAAAGAAAACCCTGCAAATCTCACCAAATGCTAAACATAACAATTAACAAATAATAAACTTTAATTTCTGTTAAAATCTAATGCTAAATATCAGTCTGCATGAATGTTCATATTTTTCTGACATAATGGACTGATTTCTAGAGACAAAGCCTATTTTATGCTGATTTGTTGCTTTAAAGTTACTCTAAAAGATTAAATGGAAAACAGCAATGAAAGAGTATCTGATATGCCATGAATTTCAGAAGAACAAAAGATGCCATTTGTACTTGCAACTAGTCAGCTTAAAATTAAACATGCTTATAAAAATGTCACAAAAAACACTCATCAGCATTGGTATAATGAAACTGAAAACCACAAATTCAAGTTTCACAGTATTAATAAGATTATGAAATACTATAAAGGGAAGTTTAAAATTCAGATAAGTGAAACAGTTATTTGTGATATACATGACACAATGGAACTGCATCAGTTACAGGTAGGGTTTCAGCTGTCCAGCTGGAAGGTTGTAGTTTGGAGGAGGTTAAGGAGAGATCTTCTTATATAAGCCGTAATGAGAAACATATAATGATGAATAAAGATATACTTATATATACACACATATATCTATGTACATATTTGCAATAAAAGATGTACTTTGAGAAGTAACTGCTTGAGAGACTCCAGCGCAGAGCAACGAAGATGATGAAGGGAGTGGAGCATCTCCCTTATGAGGAAAGGCTGAGGGAGCTGGGTCTCTTTAGCTTGGAGGAGACTGAGGGGTAACCTCATTAATGTTTATAAATATATACAGGGTGAGCATCACGAGGATGGAGCCAGGTTCTTCTCGGTGACAAGCAATGATAAGACAAGGGGTAATGGGTGCAAACTGGAACACAGGAGGTTCCACTTAAATATGAGCAGAAACTTCTTCATGGTGAGAGTGACAGAACACTGGAACAGGCTGCCCAGGGCGGTTATGGAGTCTCCTTCTCTGGAGACATTCAAAACCCGCCTGGACGCCTTCCTGTGTAACCTCACCCAGGTGTTCCTGCTGTGGCGGAAGGATTGGACTAGATGATCTTTTGAGGTCCCTTCCAATCCCTAACATTCTGTGATTCTGTGAAGTATTGAAGGGAATTATTTTTTTTCAGTGAGAAAAAAATGTAGTCTTCTGTGAAGATGACAGATGAATCTGTTCGCAGTAATGATTTCAGAAAATATGTACTTAGCAACTCTTCACGCTCATTATTTTAGGACAATAAGAATACAGAGTAACTATAAACATTAGTCACCTATCTAAACTAGTGCTTCTTTTAGAACCTAAAATAGTCCTTACTTTTGATGCTAAGAAAAAATCTTGTTCCTCCAGTCTTGTAATGCTGAACAGGTATCACACCCTTATGCCAACAATTTAGTCAGACAAAGTATGGTGCTTGGTAGGTGTAAGTCCTTAGTATCCACCACATTATCAAGAAGCTTAAAGCAGAGTAATAAACAAACAAACAGAAACAAAACAAACAAAAATCCCAAACCAACCAACAGAAACAAAGTCCCCCCCCCCCAAACAAACAAAACCATAAAAAAAATCCCAAAACAAACCAGAAACAAAACCCATAACTTTCCATTTTGAAATTATTATTTTTAAGAATTAATTACTCAATGTGATAATTTAGCCAGGTAGAAGTATTATCAAGATGCTTAAAGTAGACTAATAAAAACAAACAAACAAACAACCGCCAAAAACCCCCAAAAAGAATTAAGAATGACCTGCTCAATCTGAGAATTTAGCCAGGTAGAAGTATTAAAGTAATTCCCGCTAAAATACACAAACAAAACACTATACAAATGTCTCCTCTCTCCCCTTCTCACGGTCATTTAAAGAGTTCCCTAATGAGAAAGTAGTGATGGGTTTTGCAGGCAAAATCCCACAAATGTACATACATGTATCAAATATACAAAGTGAAAAATTTGTGTCTTTACAATTTGTCCATTAGAAAATTCTTAGGTGAACAATCCCAACACAACTATAATTTTTAGCTGACATGTTTCCCTGGTGGAAGTGACTGAGAACTGCTAGTGCTCATTTATTTAGTCTGGATGAATTGATTCCCTTTCCTCTGAAGGAAGCCTCTTCCAACAATCACACTTGGTCTATTATAAGATTATCATTTACTGGACACAGATTAAAACCAGGACATACACATTACAAGCAATTGCAAGGGAAATTATCTTTAACCAGTGCAAAGATGAATGTGCCTACACTCAGGTGTTGGAGTTCTCATCACAGTCAACACAGCCAAGGAAAGGCAACCCAGCGGGTCAGGCACTGGGTATTTATTTCAGGGCAGGACAAGCTGCTCCTCAAACTACTCAAAGACAACTGCTCCTCAAGCATTGTGGTACCTAGCTCCTAATGTTCGTAACGGGAGCTGGCTCCTGCTGCACCGCTAAAATGTAAAACGTGTCTCATCTTGACCTGAGCCGCACCCTGCACATCTTTATGTACACCTCCAACTCTCAAATGTGCTTGGTAACTCAATACTAAGGGTTCTCTTGCATCTTCTAGGCAGCGGGAAAGTACATCATACAAATAACTTCTTGTTATCTGCTAGTATCAAGGTGATAGCAGCAGTTATCCCGCTAAAGCAAGAGCACAAGCAACACCAACATCTATATACTGATTTATAAAACCCTATTTTCAAGAAATGCCATTTCAAAATCTCACAGGCAGTTTTAACTATCAGGAAGGAAACTAAGGATCTGATGCAGCTTTCCCGTGCTTGTCACTACCCACCCTCTGTCACTGTGTTTCAGCAAGGGCCTGGTTCATTTACAACCAGGCTAGCAGAAAATTTGAAGTGCCTGGTTGGTAGATCCCACCTACTGGTACATGCCACAGGTGACCGGGGTGAACTTCCTGCTCCTGATCTCTCTAGGGCAAAACAGAGAAGAGCGCAACCTGCTTATCCTGACTCAAGTCGTCCCCTCCCACTCTTCCAGCACAGAAAGCTTTCAATAACTCCTTTATAATCAATACTCGCACCATTTCCCATTCTTTTAAAGCCATCAATACAAAAATTTGCGAGAGGAAGGTTTTGATGCTCTGAAGAGAGCATCTGCTGTGGAGGGGGGCAAAACCCACAAAGTGAAGACCAAAACTCTCCAGTAACCAGCTGGCTTCTGTGCGACTGTCTCGCACAAGGGTTGTTCTGTTTTACAAAAGAACACTATCTATTGTTATCATCACAGAGGTCTATAAAGTGTTTGCAATCATAACATTTTATGCTGAGGAATCACATTACTGTTATTCACATAGGGTTTTACACAGACTAGTATGATAGTGATGAACTTGTAAGTATTTATGCTCACATTACAGTGCACTAATAAACAGGGGGCAGTTAGTGTTTAAACTTTGAATCTGGGACCAGAATCTCTTTCCTTTGGCTATAAAGACAGTACTGGAACTGAGAAAGATATTTTGCAGCAGCAATAATAGATCCCAAATTCTTCCTGAGTTATTGCCAGAGGGCAGCCTCCCATGCAAGTTCAGCGTTACAATATTGAATTGAAGTGGCTGGTTGAATAATACAGCTTTACATCATGGGCTATTGCCAAAATAATATTCCCTCCCCACCTGCCGCCAAACAGGTATGTTCTGGAACTATCTTTTGGAATTTTTCTGGTATTTTTATAACAAGATTTTTTTTTCATTGCTTAATGGCAAACCAGACACCACCACAGGTCAAAAGTATCTACCCTGAAAACTGCACTGATGTGTACTGATACCTACAATCAGAAAATCTTAATACCACTCTCAGACCCATTTTTAAAATTTTTTTTGTGTGAACATGGAAGAATTATTTATAGAAAGCCAAAGGAAAAAATGAAAGTTGTTTGTTCTTTTAAAATGAAATATTAATTTACAATAGTTCATTTGATTCTTGCTGAATATAAAGCACTAGTCATGCAATGCAGAACAGGCTACTCATTTCAAACAAGGCAAAGACATGGCAAGCAGTTTGCTCACTGTGATGTTCTAAAACAATTAAATTGGTAATCAGGTGGCATACAACATGGTGATATCAAAATGTCCCAAACACAAAACTATTTTTTCAGGTTTAATTTGCAGCCAGTACTGACTCAAGAAATGCAGAGTTGTTTATGAATCACACAATGAATCAGCGGGTTAACCAGCAACCAAAATGGCAGTACTAAAAAGATGTACCCTTTGCTGAAATCTTTCTTGTCACCGGTTACTTATAAATTAGGACGGAATTCAGTTCCTCAATTCAAAAAGTTACTTATTTCAATTATTTGCCTAAGGTCTTGTTTAGTCAATAGAAAGAGATTAGTATCTCTAGAAGGCAAATTATTCTATCCCAAAACGTATGTCTAACTCCAGATAAATAATTTATAGATAGGTAAAGTTCAGCTAGGACTTCTCTCTTTGCATCCAGTGCTAATATAAATCCACACTGTGATCCAAACGCCTGAAGGACAAAGTCTGGTTTCAGTTGGCCAGTTTTGCTACAAGGGAAATTTCAGTGTTTAACTTAACATCCAAGTCATTCTTGTTACTATTACCACTTAAATTTATGATACCAGTGAAGCATTTACCAAAACTGCACACAAAAAGCCTTTATTAGGCATGCAAACTAGATTACTTTTAGCTTTTTCTTCTAAGGTAGTTTTGATTCCTTCCTCTAAAATTACGCCCAAGTTAGACAGAAGGGATAAAATTAAAGATTCCATCTAAAAACAACTCCTGCATGGCCCTACAATGACAAACTGTGCAGACAATGCAAGACTTTCCTCTTTACAAACCCTTTAAAAACCAAGTTTTTATTTTCCAAAGATAGTCAGAATTGAAGAATAAGCTTTATTTAGGTCTAGTATTTTTGGGTTTTAATTTATTTTAGACACTAGAGTTAGCAGAAAATTTAATTTAGCCATTCTGATGTAGGGCAAATAAAAGCATGAATCACTAACTCTCTTAAAGATAGGATCATACGTATAACTTGATGCTTAGGAAAATTTTGCAAAATAATGTAACATTCACATTTCAGGCATTTCTGATAGTATATGCAGGGGCATTAATTTGTCCAAAAAGGTTTAATGAATTTGTGTTTGGATCCTTTCTTTATATTTTCAAACTTTTCCACTCCATTAGGATTCCTTCACAAACGATAAAGGAATATACTTTTAAGTGCATTGATTATGGTATTTTAGAAGTCCCGGAACTCAAAGAGAACTGTTCTGTTATACGCTGACATCTACATCTTTTAAGAATACTAGAGTTCTTCTAATGAGGCAAGACACTAAAGACATTTTGAAGGCTATCTATTTCTCAGGGCACATGAGACCCTAAACATGTTCTGAAACAGGGAATTACTTTGAAACTTTAAAATATTTTCAAGGAAGTTTTGTTGCCTGAAGATCAACTTTTCATATCTCAGTGGTTGGTTTATCAGTCACATTTCCTCCTAGGTGGAAGGTGCTCACAGATGAGCTCCTTCAAATGCCTGCAACCTAAAATACTGCCTGTGCTCTGAAATACCAGAGCATATGCCCCAGAAGAGAACACCACCTGTGCCTGTGTCACCCGGGCAGACACCGTGTCATTTTAGCATAAAATCCCTTGCAAAAGTCGTCAGGCTCTGGTGGGCAAGCAAGACTGGTGGGGGGGAGCCATCCTGCTTGGTGCAACTGTCATGGAACAGGAATCTCACCTGGTGGTAAAACCTAAAGCATTCAAAATAAAATATTATGGGCATATTTTTCCTTGTTATTCTATTTTTTTCAAGTAACATGTGAGAAAAAAAGACTGTTTTTTGAGGGTGTGCTGTGGGTGTATCTTATTCTGAATCCACACGGTGGCTCTGAGGGCTCAGTAACTCCAAGAAGTGTTTGTTCGTACGTTGAACGCTTTGAGGCATGGAAAGGTCTGTGACATAACTTAAATATTCTATACAAAACGAGATAATGAAAACTCCAATAATTTAGAAAAAAAAAAAATCAAAAGAGGATCTTGCTTTAAAATCATGCTGACAACATCCCAATAGAATAAATACTGCAGTTTTGTCACTTCCATCCTCAGTTACCTACAAATGACTAACTACTTTGTTCATATAACGCAGCAAGTCCTCTATCTCACTTAGTAAAATATATAATATTGAATTCAACTCATGTCCACTGTTTATGTATAATCAATGCTAAAGTATAAAAGGCAAAAAGTCCTAGGCTGATACCTGATACAGTAAATATTTTATGTTTATGTCGAGTAAATCTTATCACACAAATTAATCCAATTTATTTCAAACTCCTCCTTTTTGACTTCTGTTAGGCTCCCCTGCTCTGACCTACTCCACCCATACCTCAGAGCTTTTCCTTCTGTAAGAACTTCCTGTGGTTCCTATATCTATACATTATTTACTTCTGTCACTGAGCCAGTGGAATGAGCACACTATCCCCCTCAGCCACCACAACATTTGAAACTGGCTGGACATCCAAAAACCCCATTTCTAGTTTGTTCTGTTTCCAGAAATAAAAAAAATATTTAGCCCAGTTGAAAACTTTTTCATTAAGGTAAGGCATTGAGTATTTTCCAAAGTTCCAGATGCACTTCAATGTTATATGATACATTGATTCTTCATAAAAAGCCAGGCACCTTAATGTCTACAGTATTGCTACATGGTAGCACACAAGGGATCATAAATAACCTTAAAACAACTATTCAACTGGTCAACATACAGAGAGCAAACATTTTATGGAAAATATATTCATTCATATAAGAATGCTTCTGGGTTGCTTATTAGAAAGTAGCAATGTGGTCTTATTGGAACAAATAGCGACTAAAAAAAAGGGGTGAAAAAGTGACAAAGAGAGACAATTTTCATCCAAAAGAAAAACATTGTACAGGATCTTATACTGAGAAGTTTACTCCTGATCGATCCAGTAGACTAACAACAAACTGGATTCTCCTCTCTATTTCACAGCTGGGTGTCATCCAATAAACACAGTCCCTATACAACTTCCTTTTTACAGGGGTAAAATTAAATAGATACATTAAAAGGGTTACTTGATCCTGCTAACATGATGCAAGCTGGATATCTGTTAAGATTACTGAAATCGATGAGAGAGTTATAATTTCAGATTTTTTAATTTCTATAAATCTGAGAGGTATATTACAGAAGTGCACAAGCAATTTGACCACTCAGTCATAAATTACTTGAAGTTTTTAGAGATAAAGGAAAACGAACATTTTTCCAAGAAGAAGCCACATTGTCATGGCTCACTGAGAAGAAAAATAAAGGATCATGAACTAGTAGTATTTTAAGAAGCTGTTATAGTTCCTGTTTTAGAAGTACTGAAGACAAAATACCTAAACAAAGGATTTGGGTGAGGGGGGAAAATAAATAAACAAATAAATAGATAAAGAAAAGTGGGTTTGCAGCTTGTGCTCCTTATCCCCAAAAGAAGACCAAAAATCTGTCATGCCACCACCGCTTCATACACTTTTTCCCTCTCCAGCCTCTCTTTGTACCAGCGTTTTCAGCCAGAAGAGTCAGTAAGAGCTATACAAACTGGTTACTCAAATAAGCAAGTGAGTCATAAAAGGAACTACAAATTTGGCAGTACAAGCAGAAGTGAGAAATGCTGAAGACAAATTGAAGATACAGAGCAACACCAAGAACACCAAAAATACGGAAATGCAACTGAAATGTTTAGAAAGAAAGAAAAGGAAATCCCAGTACTAACTACTTAAAATGTACCTTGGAGACAAAAGGAAATTTTACGAACGCACTCAAGAACTGGCTAATAATTTTAGCAGAACAATAGTACAGTGAACTTTTTAACATATTTGATAATCAGGGTTCCACAAATAAGACAGTATGTGTCCCACGGTCATTAAGTTGTAAGGAAAGAAGCAGGATGAAGAAAAATTGGAGAAGAGTACAAGACTTTAGGTGGATGCCCTTGGTATATAAGGACATACTCAGGAAAAATCACATATGTATGTCTACACATAGAGGCACCAAGGAGAGAGCAAGTCTGGCTATGATGACACAGGACGAGCAGAGAAAAACTATTTTGCAAAGAATATTTGCATAGTGAAACAAATATCCAGCTCATCTGCTAATCCAAAAATAGTAATTTAAAAATAACCACTGACACCCACAATCTATTGTGAGTGTTCTCCAATTTGAAGCATAAATCAAAATAAAATGAAATAAAATACTAATCAGAAATGAGGCATATTAGATCTGTAATATATGCAGGCTTCAGTAGCTTAGCTTCTCCTAAGCCTGGATGACAGCTTATTTGTTTACACACAGTATTATGGAAGAGTCATCTAGTGAAGGTCAAATCTAGACAGATGTGCAAGGATTCAGAATGAATAACCAAGAACCCAGCTTCTAATGTAACTTCTTCTGCCACAGCACATGAAGTTATCTCGGCAGAGATCCTTTTCCACTTTGGTGCCAGATAAGAAATTAATCCCTTTTGCATCATTACCTTGTAGTGTCTGTGGTTGACATTTGCAGTGCACCACAGCAGTTGTTGTGAGAAGCTGGGAACAAAACCATAAAGACCGATCACAGAATTTGGACTATTTGCAAAAACCATTGACATATTTAGTAAATAAGCAGGGATTTAGGTACGGGCTACACATAAGACAAATTTTCAGCCTAAATACCTTAAATACATTTACATAGACTATATAGAATAAGGTACTGTTGTGTTGCAATTACAAATGTATGCTAGCGTTTCATACTCTGAAGTTTTAGTAATGGCTTAAGAACAAATACCCAACAAACTTCAAGCTGTTTTGCTACTGAACTTCTGCAGAACTCATTAAAGTCTGCTGAGAAGAAATCATTAGCATGTGTGAACGTAACCGAAGTCCAGGGATCATCACTGGTCAGCAGCTAATCAGCCCTTCAACATCGAGAAAGTTCAGGAGGTGCTCACTCCCTCCTGCTCCTGCACACAGAGCTGCTTTTTGCCTCCTGCCTCACTTCTGTTCAAAAGGAAGGCAGATGATAAGCTGGTCTGAACTGACACACCAGGGGTTTCTGTAGGACTGGCTCTGGGGCATTTACTGGGAAGCCTGAAGCAAACGCAGTCAACCAAGCAAACATGCCAGTGTATGTCCCACTCTGGGGAAAAGGTGTACCCATAAATACAGAACAAGCAGAGAACAGTGGAAGATGCTGACTGTCAAGGAGGGAATCACGCAAAAATACACAACACAATGCCAACACACGTCCATGTGAAATTCTTCTTGATCCACTTTCTTGCAACAGGTGGTGCTGGGGTTTATTCGCAGCATGAAGAAAGCTGACGTGTCATTAAAAATACACAAATATACCCTACAGGTCTAAGTTTCAATATTCTTCCCTAGGCACTGCAAAGAAAACATTTTTTTTTTTTACCAGCACAGTATCAGCACCAGCAGGCCTGAGATGGACCAAGTAATTGCTGACATGTGTTTAGAGTCAGATACCAGAGGCCAGGATGACTGCAGGAGAGCACATGTTTCCTGGAGCAAACACACAGCTGCCTTCAAAGCACAGCTGGCCAAAGAAAACCCATTCCCCCAGAGAGGGTGCGAACCAGCAAGTCTCTTTTAGCAGGTATTACTTTCATATCTCGAAATGAAGGACACATTGATACTGCATTTGAGAACAGGTGAAAATAGGAGCACAAAGTGGCTGGAAACATTATCCTTTCAGAGCAGCACATGCCCTTTTGCTTTTAACCTGCCTATAACAATGCTAAAAGCCATGAAGGGCTTCAGGAAAAGTGATGAGCAACATACTGACAAAAAAGCAGTCAGTTCTGAGGTGAATAAATGTATTTCTATGTGCATTCTTGTGCATAAAATGTGTATCTACTTAAATTTTCCAATATAAACTGTAGAACCTAGGATGTTATATCAACTTTTATCTAGCTGGAAAGACAAAAACTGTGCAGCAGTTCTAATAGTTCTGTGGTGAAGATGGTTTCGACGTAACTTTTTATATGAGCTATATTTTATATGAGCTATATAGAAGCAGTTATTTTACCTCTTGATATTAAGCAATGCCCAAGGTATCCCAGTGGGAGTGTTGAAAGCAGGTAGCAATTTCTCTCCAAGCTCCACTGCCTTTTTTCGGAAAACCTGGAAGTTAAGAAGAAACAAAGTGTTGGAAAACGCACTGTTGCTCCCACTAAATTAATTTAGATAATACCATTATTGAGCATATAATATAAGTAATCTCAGCACAATGAAGTGTCCCTGTTTTTTTAGAGTGATGTCAGAGGAACGAAGCTGCGCAATCCATTTTCCCTTACACATGGTAACGGGGAACTCACACAGCAGGATCACACAATGACGATGCCCAGACAATCTGCATGTGGCACGACTAGCATCAAGGCAGAGACATCGGCACGGCCAGACCCACTCCAGTTTGGGCAGAGCTGCTTGTGCACTCCCTGTGGTGCCTGCAACGTGCGCTGGGGTCGGGGAGGGGGGACATTAGCTGGGGATGCTGCTGGGTCCAGGCTGGGTATCAAATACCAGATGGGTATCAATGCCATGATTACTCCAAAAATTGGAATATACCCCTACAGATAACTGAGACTTAACTGGTCTTTAGCAGGTAAAGAGTTTCAGGTTACATCTTAAAAAACAGAAGCGGAAAGACCTCAATTGCTTAACATGTGCCCACAAGAATGACAAACAATTTAACATTAGGAACTTTTACGTTCAGAGTAATGGTTACAAAGCTAGAACAAAGAGTATTTTGCTCTCCTTCAACTGCCAGCTAAACTCAGGTTACATTAACCTGACTTTTCAAGCTCTAGTAAGAGAGTTTTTAATTAGAAGCAATATTGTTCCAGCTTAAATATAGAAACCTATTTAGTGGTTTCAATATGTGGATGTTCAAGGCCTATTTGCTTGGAATTACACTGGGATCCTGTACAACACTGAAAGGGATTATCCCAGGTATAGTAGCCAAAATAGCAAAGTCACCTTTGTCGTTCTTTCTTTCTAATAATGGCTCCCTTCAATTTATTTTTTTCCCCTCAGACATATTTATGATGAATTTTTACTTATTTATGTACATAAATCAACTTGTACATCTGATGTATCTCATGGTATTGCCAAGTACGGTACAGTAAATTTTTGCAGAAGGAAAACAACACATATATGTTTATGTGAATATATAAATAAAGACATTTGCTGGTCAAAACAAGGTAATGAAGAAATCTCTTTCCACACAAATAAAATATGACATCTAAAATTCCATTTTCCAAAAGCCACTTAGAGTAAAGGCTTTTATTATCGAAAAATAAATGATCAGGAGAGAATATAAAACTCCAGAATAATCACATTACCATAAAGAAGCTCCAGACTACCCCACAGTTCATTCATATGACACAGATCTCCAGATTTCTGTGACAACAATCCAAGAGTCAGAATTACAGTACAGATATTTTGAGAAAGGTTAAGTAATTTGAAGTCAAATTATGGTTGGAGTCAGAAAACTTTTTCAAGTGGATTGCATATGAGCGCTGGGAGAAACTTGAAGCAAGGCAACAGGGAAAACCACTTGCTTGGAAATCCCTTCATCATCCATGTTATTTCTGACTTCTCAGTTTATCAGTTGTGTGGATTCTACTGAGACTTAGTTACGGATTTGTGATCTTTATCCATCATAGAATTCAGTCTCCCCAAGGGTTAAAACCTTGAGAGACACTCAGAGACAGCTGGTGCAGAACATAATTATCTCTCAGCAGATCTGCCTGAGAGGAGTGAGGGAAAGCAACCCTAGCAGGAGCAGGAGATTTCCCCTCCTGACCTTACACAGCCACATTTGTTCACCTTGGCCTGTTGAACCCAAACCTACGCTTCGCTCTTTCAGCACGAGAGGCCTCCTCAGCCTTTCACGACATATGGTGCCACCAACTCATCAGCTCACCTTGGTATCCCTGCCCTGAAACACTGAAGTATTAACAGGAGAGCGGCTCTGACGACCCTCCCAAGCAACGGGCACACAAGGACCTCAAGTTTCTGTAAAAGCATCTGCTGCACAGTGTAAAACCCTATCTTTCACCATATGTAAAGGGGGTAGATATTTTATGGATTGTGGTTAGAGGTGCCATACGTACTCATTTTAGATGTGTTTTTAAGGACAAGAGGAGATCTCTCTTTCAAAAAGCACACACGTTTAACCATGGAAGTGGCAGCAAGGCTGAGTAACTGCTGTACCTTACAGGCTGTGTTAATCCTTCCTCATTAAAAAGATCACATGCAAGCTCGGAAAGAGGTCTGTTACAATAATTGCTTCTGGACAAAAATTTGGTGTTTGAATTAAATATTTGAGGTACAGCAATAATGCTTTACTTTCAAATATTTCTACCGTCATATATTTTTTCAATTCTATTGTATTTCTTTTATAAATTAACAACCCAATTTCTTTCAAAATAAAATTGCCTACTTCATGGAAATGTCAAAAATAGTGGTTGTCAAAACATAAACATATCCAATACGAAGCAGCAAGGAAATATCGTTCCACATATGGATATGCAAGGAAAATGTTATTCACTCCTGATAAAGAGAGTCCTCTGAACACCAACAATAGAACACACTGAAGCTGGGCATTCCAACTTCTTTCTTGTCCACAACGAATCTCTTCCAATATAGTAAACTATTTTCTTATTAGGCAACTAGAAAAAGATAATTAAAAAATTATTTTTAAACCACCATGCAATTTTGGAACAAGTCTTGAGGTGAAGATGTGCTTCTCGTTTACAAGATAATTTCAACAGGTTATTACTACTGCATGCTAGTGATTCTCCTTCCCCTCTTAAAGTTAAAAAAAAGAAAAGTCAGCTATGGACACTATCCCATTTTATCTCTAGGGCTAATTTAACATGGCTGAACAAATGACTGGTAAATCACTATCTATTAAGTAGAACAGTATAGGCAAGAATGACAAGACACAATAAATAGCAACTTCATGCGGCAAAGTTATGCTCTTTCAGCAAGGGTAAAATGGTGAAGATTAGTAAAGGAACCATTGTATTTTTCAATTTGCAGCTGTAAAGGTTAAAAATAATACAAAAAGTGGGTGCTGTAATTATTGCACAATGTCCACAATGTTCACTGTATTTGTCTTTTGCAGTAACTTCTAATATTGAACAAGAAATAAATATTGCACAGAGTAAGGTTTTTTGAATAATAAAAGTAAATAAACAATAGAAACTTCTACTTAACATCTCTATTGCTGACATTAATTTCAACTTTTTGCCAAGCCCTAATCTCTCCCCGCTATCACTCAGTAAAGTCAAATTTTTTGTTAAGGAAAAGTATGACAGCTGTTATTGAGATACACAAAGTAAAGGCAGAAACGACAGAGCAGAAAAATGAGAAAACATTATATGTAATAAAGGAAAATATGTACAGCAAAATTTCCCATCAAATGGCTATCTTGAGAGGCTTGAGGACCTTTGCTGGCCTCTCCCATGGATGCTCAGCCAGCAGTAATGAAGGCTCACTTACACAAGGCACTCTGACGGGATCAGAGCTGGCAGAAGCCGTCACGGTCCCACGCCTGCACCCACCCTTCATCTCATGTTCCCACACCCCTGAGTTCTCCTGGCTGAAATTCTCACCTGCTAAAAGTCTACAAACCACTCCCAAGACCTCCACTGCTCTATCATTTCTAGATTGTGTACTTTTTAAGGAAGAGGGACTATGGAGTTATTTCCCTGCCATATCAGCTGTGCCTTTATCAGGTGACACAATGAGTGAGCCACACTATAATCAATCCCTTCTTTTAAATTGAGGATTCAGAGGAAAGCATTGTGGCTAGATTTAAACAGCAACCAAACCACTAAAAATTGCACTGACATTTAACTCGGCTGGATACTACACTACAACAAAGAAAACTACGATAAGTGCAGCATTGTGATTCAGGAAAGAAAATTATAATTGAAACCTGCCAGAAATATATGATCAGTATGTAACACTATAAAGTGATTAGGTAGGACATTGAATGCTTTCTCAAGCATTTCTCTCTAACTTAATTTTTGCCAGAAGACAGATTTTGGATGCAAGATAATCCTTCTTTTTAAACTCAAAGTATTATTAGCATTTTTTAAAACGTTTACATAAGATCTCTAACAAACTTGTATGATACTGATTCTCTCTGTGTGAAGGTCTTGTGTAATAAAGTCTCCTCGATGGAATAAATACACGGACATCTTCACACTCTGCAGTCCTACTCACAATTAAAATTGGCACTAAAGCAAATTAGACACTTACTATAATCATATAATAGATTATACAGAAGATAGAGTTACTACATTTTCTATTAAGATATCTATTTACTGTTGATTATTAGTTAAACTAAACTCAATGCAGCACCTTCATCATCCTTTGAGTTACCATCTCAAGTGCCTTATACAAACACAAGTGTCACACCAAACCCTGTCACCATTGCCCCAAGCCAGCAATACTTCCAACAACATTTGAGTACGCAGCAACACATAAACAAGAAATCCACCTCTCTGTCTGTTCGTTCCACAGGCAGCACACATAGCAAGCCAGGGAGCAAAAAATCATTTTCTCTCTCCATTAGATGCTCTTAATTATTTTTTAAATACATATACATTTTTGGTCTTCATAAGAGAGAACAAACTGACTGGGGAGCTTCCCTCACCCCACCACCACTGCCCAAGCTGCCTTTGCACAGCACCGTACCTGTACGGGTCATGATTCCCAAAACCAAGAGTCATCCACTTCCTCAGGAACTACAATCTGCGTCTTTCATTCTAGTAGGACTGCCAGCACTATTACCAAAAAAGGTAAGGCAAGTAACCACATTCACATACACAGTATGTTCAGTCAGCAGTTTTCCTACAGTAATTGTTTTTCTAATAAAAATTTCCTTATTTCTCTCAAATGTGACCTTAATTCAGTGAGGTACTCCTGCTCAGAAAAGCAGTTTGGGTACGGGTTTTTTCTTGTTCTGCTTACTTTGTGCCATTGATGCAAATGTAGAGGTTTTGGGTGTGAATCGGGACACAGAGACAAACTTTGGATGAAAACCAAGTTGTGAATTTAATGAACCAAGTTTTCCAAATAACCATAATTTAAAGCAGTTACTTGTATTTGCTACACAACCTTGTGTCATGCAGATATCAAAAGTGTATTTTGTAATTTTTTTTAATGGCTCTGGAGAAAAAGTATTTTTCTTTTAAAGGAGATTGTTGAAAGAGATCATACATCCAGAACTCCGTTGCTTGTGTTAGAAGACCCAATCCCACAATCAATCAGACTTTGCAGACTCTTGTGCCTATTATCAATTCTCATTAGGGAAAACAGTGTTCCAACAGAGAAATGAGGATCTGCCTGCAAAGATGCAACCACAGGACTCAGACCAGAGCTATCATTTGGTGAGCACTGGCTTTCATTATAGTGCAAGAATGTTATCTCCTCTGGATAAACAAAAACGTTTCCTCTAGCTGGAATGACAAATCCCTTGGAAAATGCTAGATTGCCCCATCATAGAGTTAATTGCTGTTGCTAATCAGGAAGAAAACACAGGAAACAAAGAAATATCTTAGAATTGCACACGAGGCACCTATAATTAAAAAAGAGCATAACATGCCACATTATAATAAATAAAAGAACAGCCAGAATTCTGCCTTAAAAAGTCTTCCATCCAAGGGAAACCAGAAGTTAAATTTTAACACCAGTGGACACAATCCTATTTTTTTTTTCTATTGACAAAGACATTTTCTCCACATTTCTAATTCTGTCAAATTAAGTGTTTTTCATTTTTGTTTTATATTTACAAATAAAAACTGACAAGCCACTAAGTGAGATTTATTGCTTTCTTTCCTGTACCTGACTGCCCTTCCCAGTAGCGTAAGGAATGAATATTTCAGTGCAAAAGCAGGAAACGAGAGCAGAAAAATGAACAGGGACAGGCTCTTTACTGCTCTTCAGAACACTGAATAGAAATCCTTTCAGTGTAACAAATGTTGATTTAAGTTTAAAGTGATCTGCTAACAAAAGAGAACTCTCTTAAAAGAACTTGTTCCAATATCTTCTTCCCTGAAACACAATCCAGGATTTTTGCTATGTTTGCATTTGTTTTATTTTTACAATGAAAGATTAGAAATGCTACAAAAGTTGGGGCAGTCCACCTGACATACCATAATACCTGAAACAGGGTAAGCTGAATTCTTTCACCACCTTCAAAAGCAAGCGATACGACACTTAGGTGTCATATTATTTGAAATAATTTCCTATAGCATATTTTCAGTGTTTATGACACCTGGATAAGTTACCCAGCTGCTGGCATTAATTCAGCAGCAAATACTGGTTTTGCAATTATGGTAACTTTGACACTAGCAGATGCTTTTGAGTTTAATTTCAGTCAGTCCTCACTCCTGGCTGAGTCAACACAGTTATGAATTATCTATGCTACAAGGTGAGGTGACATTTTATAACATTTCTGGAAACAACCGTTGCCATAAGTCACATCAGTGTGGTAGCCAGTACCAACAGAAGCAGCCCAATGCACTTCATTTTGAACCTTCACAGCTGTAGTAATATTTATTGTACACCCAGATCCAGAGTGCCAAGAGCATGTTCTGAGCACTTCCCCAGGAAACAGACTGGGTTCAAGACCAACTTGCTGCTCCAGGCCAGCCCCGGTCCTGCTGGACCTGAGAGGAGCACACGAAAAATGCAACACCCAACGCGTGAGCTCATCTCCAGCCCAGGGCTGCACCCAACCTCATGTCTTCCTACCAGGATACAGAAGAAGACAGTGCACTAAGAATGAACAGCACCACTCAAGGCTACACCTACAGTGGTCAAAGACAAGCCAGACCTAATCAACACAACTACTCCAGAGTCAGCATCATGTTTACCAGAACTCTAACTTTTGGGAGGGCTTTCTGGTTTGCAAGCATAGCATCAGACCCAAAGCACCTTCCCCCATCTGTACTATGTTGCACAAAGCTAATAAGCTTACCCAGCCCCCCAGACCAGAGGGTCACTGATGGCCGAACGGAGCAGGCATGGCTCTCCTGCGGCTGCACCACCCTGGAGCTCAGAGGCTTGGCTGCATGGGGGAAGTTGCTCTACAAAGGCATGGGGATGCTTCCGTGCTAAACGCCCTAAAACAGGAGTGTCAAACTCATTTTCACCAGGCTCCACATCATCCTCGCAGTTGCCTTCAAAGGGCCGAATGAAATATAAGGACCATATAAATGTAGTTGCCCTAAAGCTCCCACACTTAGTGCTGCCCCAGTCAAACCCCGCAACAGGGGCATCCCAGGCACGGTCAGCCGAGGCAGAGGAAAGCTGATCATGAGCTGGGAATGTAATTCAGCACTGTTTCTGTAAAAGCACAGTAAAGGAAAAAATCCGTGCTTTAGCTCCTTTACAAAGAACGGTTTGTCACACCTTCACACAAGAATTTTGACTGGACAGAGCTGCATTTTATTTTATTGAGAACTGAAACGAGGCCGGCCCCTCCTCCCCAGAGATGAGCAAACCGCAACTAGTGGGGTTTCCATCCCAGCAGGATGCCGGCAGAGGGAGCACAAGTTCAGTTGTTACACAGCACAGCCAAGGGGCATCTTGGGTTTAGGAGATGTCAAACATCCCAGGAAAAGGACTAAATTTTTTTAAAAAAACTTGGGTAAATAATCTCAGGTACTCTCTCACTAAAATTCTCAAAGCAGCACTAGTTTTCATACAAATTCCCCCCTCACACACATAAACAATACGACAGCTGTATAAAGCAGGAGAAACATTACATTTAAAAATAATGACAATCTGCAGCCATTCCCACAATCCTGCTTGACATCTACCATCATACAGTGCTGGGCACGTAACGTGTTAAAAGACAAATGTTTTTCAGTGGAGAGGGCCTGGAAAATACAGGTCCTGTAGTAAAAGGGGACTTTCTATTCCAATCTAAGGCTGAAACAGCCACAGGGTAGTATTTATAATGAGCTCTTCAGTACGGGAATTCAAAGCTTGTATACGACACATCTGTAAGAGCTGTGGGCATCAGGGAGCTCAAACCCTGCGAAAGCTCTTGGCACCCAAGATGATGTGGTGATTCAGGAAGGTGTACAGAAGTTTCCAGCTTTTGAAAACTGTGATTGTAGAAGCATGCAAATAACTCCACTAGAGAGATGCAGGCAGCTGGTGGTGTCTGAGAGCAAAAACTCTATCTCACCTGCAAACTACTAGAGCAGCAGGTGTCTTTTTCACAACATGAAAAAATGGCTAAGCTTTTAGATTTGTACTGCCATTCCCAGAATACTCCAGAATGCTCGTTACCAGCTTGTAGAAGCAAATCTACTTTAAAAAGATGCATATTATAAAAATTAGATTATATTTCTGAAAAGAAAAACCCAAACCCTTGTTTTATTCAATTAGCCTTTTTTGTTTCACTGATGGCAAGAAAATTAATTTTCTTTTCTAGCTGATTGTTGTACCAAAGAAGTCACATAGTACCATCAAGAGTCCCTCTCTGTAGAAAAGACTGTACAAAACTTAATCAAATGGAAGTAACTGGATTAGTGAGAGATTTCCAGATTTAATCCAAATGTACATAGCAACAAGCACAAAACCCCTCAAGTTATCAGCAGTAGCTAACTCATGTAATTACTTCAGTTGCTTTTTAACTAAAGAATTTTTAACTGGATCCATTGTGTTTCAAAATCTTATTTTAAGATGGCCTGTAATGAATGGTACAAACTAGCAGAAAGAAGGCAAGACATGAAACCAAGAAATACTTATACACATCTGACTTGCACTTTAGAATTGGAGTGAAGGAAGAAATTGCTAAATAACTGCAGAACTGAAAAATCATAAAGGAAGAGTTTGTTCCAGTTATATTTAGTTATTTCCTCTTGTGCTATTCATGTGTGTTTTAAGATTGCTCACATAGACATAAACTCCAAGAACTATTTAACAGGAAGAACTTTTAGATCACAAGAGAAAAAGTAGCTGCTAATTTATCTACTAATGTCAAGAAAGCATTAGTTTTTTTTAAAGTTTATGTGTCCTTCCACAATTAGCAGCTTATCTACAATCCAGTAGTACCTGGAAAGCTCATGAACTGACCATTTAATAATATATCTGTTGTGATCATTCAAGAAAATTTGGTCATGAATGTAGTAAACAAATTTTAATGATTACCTGTAATAAAAGAAATGTTATGAAAAAAGGCTTTTGAGAATTCCTCACCCCAAACTCAGAGCAGCCTTAATTTTTCAAGAGGAGCCATACACAGCATGCACAATGAGTAATGAGTTGGATTTGCTGCACATGTGCAGATCAACTGCACACTGGCAGCTGGTGCCTGAGACCCAGACCACAGGTAACAAGTGTCACACCTACAAAAGCTGCGCTCAAATCTTAGAGGTTCTAAAATCCCACACTACCCCAAGCAAATAAATTATGAAACAGCTTGGTGTCAGTAAACCAGTGTCAAAGACTTGGGATGCAAGTCTTGTGTCCTGTCAGCAACAGAAAGCCTGGAGTACCAGGTCTGCAGTCGAATGAAGCGCATGTTTCTAGCAAGGGCAGATAGCAAGCTAGCAGGCATTAAAAATGTCAGCAGCCCATGACAAAAGATCTAGTTGAAGTTTTAAATCTCTGTTTTTACCTGGTATCCACATAACTGGAACAGGATATTAACCCACTATGGTATGTCCTGCTCTGAACAACAAGCAGCACTGTAAGAGGCACCATACAACTGAAAGATGAACAGACACCACCACCACTAAAAATCTCCTTCCCAAGACCCCTCCATCCCTAGCAACAAACAAACAAACCTCAGACCTGCAGAAGTCTGATATTCAAACACTTGGATGCTGTTGAGAGACACTGTCAGCCCTAGAGGCAACTTGTAGACTAACACCAGGCAAGGATGTCAAGAGCACAAAATATGTCATGTATTTAGTGCTCAGGTCTTCTACAGTTAAGGAAGATGATACATGTATTCGAAAATCTATTGGATGTAAGTAAATACAAATGGAATTAAAAATATGGTATATACAATGGAAACTCATTACATTTTGAAGCAATACAGAAAACATCTGGATGTCATCTTAGAGGTTTGTGTTTTTCCTGATTAAGGAAACAGCTGCCTTAGTAAAATTACTCATATCCACCGGTAATGAAGAGTATCTTTTAGCACAATTCCTCTGTTAAGCCACAAGCATCTGCTTCCTAATTTTCTTTTTATTTAATCTTGTGTACACAGCCCAAGTGCTGTAACAACAAATTTAAATAGCTGCCTCGTTTTACATCTTGCAAGCTATCATATCTACACAAAGAACAGTGCTTTCCATATGAAACTCTCCTTTCAAGCAGGTGACCATGGAGAGGTGATTTGCAACACCATCTGTGTAAAAGGAGGGGGTGGAGGAGCCTAATAAACTTTGCATGGTGAATCAATAATTACATCCTTAACGCAGCATAAAGTGCTAACAGAAGATTCATTCCTAGCCTTGTAAATTCAGCGGTATCTTTTAATTCCAATACCATTAAGTGCATCAGAGTGATGCCTTCACTCAAAAGTACAGTCCTAGACCACAGTGGCAGGCACAGAAAAGGCTAAAATCACTCTGTGTACGTAAAGGACATTCTATTTGCTTTTTTAATGTTAACAGCAAATGGAGAGCTGTTTGTTTCAGCCAGCATTACATGATACTTGTAAGTTTGTTCCAGCTGTTAATGGAGTGAGTTTTAAAGGATGCTTATCAAATATACAAGTATAACAACAGGAACAGGATACCAAGAATGCCTACTTCAATTGTTCTTCTGCTCATTTTTATTCTAACTTCATTTATTCATTTTAATATTTTACTCCAACATCAGAATAATGGCTTAATGAAACAACTCTCAACAGTTGGAATCAAAAGGGTCCTTGGACAAAGAGGTCCACAGCTCAGGATCTCCCACATCCTGCCATCTTCCTTGAATGGACCAAATGGGTATCTGCAGAGCAAACCTGGTCAGCTCAACAAGCCAATGGAAAATACCTAATCTGTATTTTTGTTCTGGTCCCCCTCAAAAAGATGGTCTTCCTGAATCACCACATAGTCTCCATCTGACACCATCACAGGTATTTTAAATCAGGTATTTATGACCCTCAGAGGACAGTCCTCAAATGGTTAAAATTTATACTGACAATGTCCTCACACCAGGTAGGACAGATTAGCTCTTTTCCAGCCAATTCAGGGTTTGTGCCTCTTGGAAAGAGTTTCACCTCTTGTTGTAGAGCAATTGTTGCGGGTCTGCATGCAAGGTGCTTCAGACAGCCAAGGGGCTGTGTTTTCATGAAGCTGTGACTGAAAGTTCACAGAGTCACAGAATGGTTGAGGTTGGAAGGGACCTGTGGAAGGACCTCTGCAACTCATCTGGTCCAACCACCCTGCTCCAGCAGGGCCACCTAGAGCCAGTTGCCCAGGACCATGTCCAGAGGGCTTCTGAATATCTCTAAGGATGGAGACTCCACGATCTCTCTGGGCAGCCTGTGCCAGTGCTCAGTCACCCTCGCAGTAAAAACATGTTTCCTGATCTTCATAGTAAACCTCCTGTGACTCAGTTTCTCCTGAAAGTTATATATAAATGTTATACATATATTGTGACACAGCATTTGGGCATGTACAGGGCAGTGTCATAGTGTAGTCCTAAGTGACTTTTGTCCTACAGCTTCAGCAGATGCTGGAACAAACTATTTATCAACAAGAGTCTCCTAAAGTAGCGGTGGCTTGCTTTAGAACAAAGCAAGCAGTAAACTAATAATAACAACAACTAATAACTAGTGAATTACATGCAACACAGGTGACAAAAGGATTAGGGCAAGGAACAGAGCAGGACGAGAATCCAAACGGACAAGTTTGAATACTGAAGTTTTAAAAATAAGTCATAATGTCGGGCACAGAATTACAGTTTCAGGCTTTACACAGTCCTAATTAAACACAAAAAGCTTAAGGGGTATCATCTGCATTGAAGTTTACTCTAACGTCCTTTACCAGAGATCCTCTCTTCCTCTTCACACATAGGCAATTCCACTGACCGTTAATTTGATGTGTTCATCGACACAAGAAGAATAAATTAAAAACTACTCTCAGAGTGTTTCTTCTGTTCTTTAAACGTATATCAAATATTTAATGAGTATCTGCTGAAAATTAATGTTGTGTTTTAAGGCTGTCCCACGTTTAAGCAGTAAAGCACTTGTTTTAATCCTTATACTAGGATTGCAGTCGATAGAAATTTCCTTATTTTAGGATCTGAGATACTGGACATATCATAAATATCTTAAAAAAATAAAACCATCCCAAGTACAAAGACAGTGCCAACTGTCTCTCTGTTAGATTTACAGCATGGATGCAAGGAACTTAGGAACAAGCCATTTGATCCTGAAATTCTCTCATTGATCTTTCTCTGCCACTAGTAGTTACAGACTACTTCTGTTTCACTTTTATATATATATGGAAAAGGAACCAAGAGTTTTATCCATTCCAGCCCTAAAGTTTCAGTGGTTTCTCAGATTACAAGTAAATGTTAATAACTGTCACAACCACTAACATCATAGAAACTACTTCTTTCATTTGTTTTTGTAAATTCCATTAAAAACAATGGGATCGAGAGGTACCATTTGGGAAAATTCAGCTTGGATTTACAACTGTGCAAACACCTTAGCTTTGCTCCATGACAAGGTGAGTTTTGTAACACTAGCAGTTGCATTGGTGATGATTCCTAAGAAGTTATTTTTCAAGGGAGGGGAACATGATAAAATTTAGCACACTCTGCAGGTTCCTTTCTCCACAAGACCTCTGACACAGCATCGAACTGGCTATTTATACAAGTAATGTAACAAGAAAACTTCTTTTGTATAGCAGGAAAAGAAGATGACGGTTTCTTAGCTCAGTGCTTTTTTATTGTTGAGATTTCTCTGAAAGACAATAGTCACTGAATTGCCTGATGAATAACGGGCACGTTCAAAATAAGCCTAGATGAAGTACTTCTGTATTTTTCTTAAGTTCAGCATAAGAAATGTGAACTCTCTTGTAGTTCTTTTTATGTCAGGCAAACAGGAGGCTTCAAGAGAGAACTGTGATTTAAGAAGCTGCTTTTATATTGTAAGTTAAATCATCAGGCAGAGTGATTCAATTCCTTTCTGTTTACTGTAAGACTATTTCTCTTACTGGGCAATCCATAAAACTGAAGTGACTAAAATATAAGGAGGCAAGCAGACATTTCCAATTCCTAAGAGTCAGAAACAAGTGCTCTGACTGAAAAGCAGTGCTGCCTGCAAGTCATAAATTTATGAGCAATTCAACTGTTTCTCTGAATTCCCTGCAGTTAAACTTCAAAATCATTCCTACAGGTAAACAGACATAAGATGTTACCTCTGAAGATTAACATCATTTTTTAATGCAGTGTATATTTGGAGGAAATAATGGTTAGAAGTATTAACAAAGATGTCAGGTATGCATATTAGCATATATAGGTATCATTATACTGCTTTCCAACCCCCCTCTTGAAGCAAGTGGAAAGCAAAAAAGACATTACAGTCATAAAAAAAAAAATCTCGGTTTTTATCAAAACTCATGACATGGCTTTAGTGTTTTATTTTACTGTTTGACTGAACACTTCACACAGCCATTCCTAGAGAGAATACTTTGCAGGTTTCGCTACATTATTTTTATATTTGATAGTATGTAAATCGAAACATTACAGTACTTTAACTGTAATTTCAAGTTGGAACTAGATCTAAAAAGGTCTTAAAAGTATGAGTTAGAAAAGGGGCATCTTAGCACCAGCTCCACTGATGACTTCTATCGCCAACTGTCATAGTTCATCAACAAAAAACTGGTTAAGCCAGGAGGAGTTCCTCGCTATCTCAGTAAATCTTTACTTTTGGCCTAGGGTCAGTTAATAAGCGTATTAACTTAACACACAACCTTCAAGCAAATCCGAAAGGCTGGTGGCATTTAACATCAGAGTAGGTCTGCCTAGACATGCTGAACACCATCCCCATAGTGTCCTGCACCAGTGTGACAATGTTTACCCAGAGAATCTCAGCAGTTACTGATCTTGCCTGGAATCAGGAAGATTATTTGTTCTTCCCTCTAGAATGTAAATGAAAATAAAAGCAACTCTGGAGAGAAAGGACTGAGCAGAGACTGAATGATATTTGTAAGAGATACCCTACAAGTAGCAAATGCTGATGAGAAGGTTTGAGTTATTCATTGGTTTTGCATGATAAAAGGAAAAAGATTGAAATTTGTCTGTACACTATGAATAGTGGTTTTTTTAAGAACAAGTTGGGAAAAATAGCATTCTTTAAGAAATGGCATTGTGAGCTGCTGACTTTGTTCTGCAGCTGTTGGTTTGAAGAAAACAAAAAAGAGTCTTCAAAGAAAAATGGAGGAGAATGAATTTCACAGCATATCCTTTTCACATGATGATCCTGAGGATCTACTGGACTGTAAAATTATCTAGTCATGCTTGCAAAAATTAAGGACAACTTGCCCCTCAAGGGACAACATGACTTCAAATCACTAAACTGGACTGAACCAGCTTCCAAAAACAACTAGTGTGGTTATTTTGCTTAGGCTGCAAAAGCAGATGACTGCCTAAAGGCTGAAGAAAAGAAACAAACCAGACACATCTAGTTCTTCAGATTAGCTAGTTACAGAGCCCTTCTGGTAGTTCAATGCATCTGAATTGCAAGAAACTATGGAAATGGCCCTTGATGCCAGAAGGAAGATTGCTTTTTGTCAATTCAAGGTTGACTCCACTCCAGTAACACTGCTGCTGGAATCATCTTCCTTGTTTGCTCTAGAGTTTTGTTAGTTTTACATAGGGTTGGTTTTTTTGGATGTTAAAACAAACGTTTGAGCCTTCATGTAGCTGAATGACAAGAGTCACTTCCTACTCTACTGTCTAAATTAGCTACTATTTGAAGGAAATATCGAGGTCAGGTGGGGTAACATAAGCAACGAAAGGTGTTTCAGTGAAGAATATCAGAAGTGAACACATCAAGCAAAATCCAAATTCATCAGAATATCTTACCACTTCCTGACCTCTCCTACATCTTATGCTTTACTGGAAAATTAAACAGTAAGATAGCTGACCAGATAACACCTGTGGGAATGCAAAAGTATAATACCTGTTGACAAAAGACTTGCAATGTAAACAGCTAAGAGACTGAACCTGCTGTTTAAATACACCCTAAACTAACTTTCCTTGGGGAAAGCAAATAAGATTTATATAAATGACTGGCACTACGTATTACTCCTCTTTTCCACCTTTCAAATCTTCAAGTGATTTTGTTCATTCTCTTCTCAGTCTTTAGCTTAAGAAGATTTTGCAGTTTGCCCATTTCTGTGTGCTTAGCCCTATGCAACGTAGCACTTATATTCACTGACTTGAGGAAAACCAAGGATTTGTCTTTCAAATGCTTCGTGACAGCTCTGTTTAAGGGCAATCACCTGCCAAAAACCCAAATTCCCCTTGGCATCTGCTGTGCCGGAAGTGGCGCAGGTTTTTTCATGCGAACATCTTTTCCAAATTCCTTCTCAATCATTTGCACATCATGTGCAAATCCAGTCTACGTATGGCAGAGGGAAGCTTTTGGCACAGGAGAGGCAGGAACTGCACTAATTTATCAACCACAACATTTATCAATATTATTCAACTGTTGCATTTTTACAAACAAATGGCACACAAATAGCATGTGGATTCCCGCCACTTCCAAAGGACCTGGTAAAAGCTCCCTTCTTGCCTTTCCTTTCAAATCTTTCGGATTTCTGTTGTTGGAAAAGCACGAGCAACAGATCCTGCCAAAAAAAATACACAGGCCAATTAGCACTCTCCATATATTGATCCCAAGAGTTCACACTAACTTAAAGCCAGTAAATCTAGTTTGTATCTGTTTCAAATTTGATCTGCTGAGCAAGATGTATTGCTAAATCCAAAGGAGACTAAAAGGATATCTGTTTCGTCTGCAGCAAAGATGCCATTATCTGTACCTATTGCTGGAGGCGTGAAGGGCATCCAAGAATACCAATGATGTCTGCTTCTGATTTCAGGCATTCAATTTTTGCAATGATTTTCAGTTAGCTTGAAGCAGCAGGACTTGTATGCGGCACAAAATGGTGTTGTGTAGCAAATCTCTAATGTGATCCTTCAAACAGCAAATTGAATGAGGAACTTTCCCAACTTCATTATGAATTTCTATTCACTTCATCTGTATTTAAAACACTTAGAATTAATTAATGCTTACATATTTTTTAGTAGAAATAATTACAATTTTTGCAAAAAGATATAGAAGTAGAAGGATTCTCTGCCGAAGTCAGATTTGGGAACCTTAGTAGTTGCCAACAGAATTAAAAACACAGAAAACTTCTACTGGATGGTTTATGATTTATCTTTTCTAAGCTAATATGGAGAGGATGTTATCATCTACTGAACTTCCAACTTAATGAAAAACAACCTCTGGATCAGACTCAGTCTACGGAGACAGAGGACAGAATGGAATCTTACAAAAACCAGCTAAATGTTGTGAAAGATTTAGACAAAGAAATGAAGAGTTACTCCATGCTGAGAGTAAAATGCAGGTCCACACTGGTTTTACCTGTACTTTTTTGGGAAAAAAATTCAATATGATGATTCAGTAACATTTATTACTTATCAACTAATTGAACTTTTATGACATATCCACAGAGAGAATATACTTTCCCAAATATTTTATATAGCCTAGAATTAAAGGAGGGTAAATTAATGCTGATCTATTCCTACTGTCAGCACTGAGATATTTTTATGTTGCTTTCATTTGTAGAAATAAGTGAAATTGTTGGCTGTGAAATTATATGTAAGAATTATTCTTTAGATATGGATAGTATATTTGCAACAATCTCAACATTGCTTGCAAACGGCTCCACAGAACCACATATTTAACCATATATTGTACATTTTCTACTAACTTTGCAGAACAGGATAATCTCACTAACTCTTTGGGCAACATGCTTCTACTCCCTTTTTGTTCTGCTTTATTATTGCAATTGCATTTGGTGCTGCTAAATGATAGAACTGAATACTGAGATAAATGAAAGAGATAAATGTCTTGGAGACTGAATTCCTTTGCAGATACACGGTGACTCTGGACAGACTGTTAATAGCATATCATTTCTTCTGTACACATGCAAATAATTCTCTTTCCGCTTCTCAAAAGGAAAGCACCCACACTAGTATTTCTGGTAGGCATGCCCTCTCCAACTGTTCTGTAGAACCACAATCAAGTGAAGCTGTAGGAGCTGGTTGAGAGCCAAATCCTCAGAACAAACAAATCAGCTCCCTCTGCTTAATAATATAGCTCATGAGCTTATGTCAAACACACCGGCTGTTACAATCACAATCAGATATTACTTAGCTCTCATTATCATCCATTCTCCTTTCTAATAGTTTACCAGCTTCAGCATCAGACTACAGTAGGCTGGAGGTGAGCAGGGATTTTTGTTAAAATTAATGTAACGTGCAATAAAGCATTTTGACTTAGTTATTTCTAAAGTCAATGCATGAATGCAAAAAATGGTCAAGTAAGCTTGCCACGGGGAAAACCAATTTTTTTTTGTTGTTTCGAAGAAGCTCCCCAAACAAACTCCTTTCAGTTATGCAAAAGGAAAACCACTAAAAGTGAAGAATGTGGTTACGTACAGGTCAGAGTTCTAAACTCATGTTTCTCAGACCAAAATCAGGGCTCTGGCTCCCGGTTTCATAGTAGGCTTAGTTATGGCAGCTACAGCAGACCATCACCATAGCTGCTCTGTCCCCCTGCTGTAGATATTCACCATGATGACGGACATCTGAAAGAGAAACTGCTGAACTCCAGCAGGTAGCAATTCACTGAATGAATGTAAATTGCCACTATTTTCACTTTACCTTCACTTTAGAGTAGCCCGAGGGACTTTATTATGAGGCACAAAAATTGTTGTTGATGGCAGGTGATTGTGTGCCTGGTATAGAGGCTCCACAGGGCTTCACGTACTTAGAGCTGTGCATTTATACATGGTATCAGTAACTCCAAAGCAGAGAGGGAAGAGAAGGAAAAACAAGAAGCAAAATTTGAAATAAGTGCAAGTCTTAAAATCAGGATCTCTGTTACTATTCTTTGAAGTTTCCACAGCATTAGGTATGGGGCCAGCTTGAGTGGCAGAGTTGCACAGAGCAGCTGAGCATGTAGCATAGTGAGAAAGGGGACAGGAGCATCAGAAACGAGGAAGCTTTTGGACTACAGGGAACCTATTGAAGAGAGATGCACATCAACAGCAACGGTGTAATTGCACTGCAGGAACTTAAGGGACAGAAACAGAAGACTGAAGGGCAGACTGCTTGGAACAGCAGAGGAACAGTCTTCATCAACAAAAATCTTAGGAGTCAAGGTTATCTCCAGAATGGAAATGCATAGGGATTCTGTAGTATATTTTTATGCAGCTAGCACAGAAAGAGAACAGCATTACATCTATTACAGGTGGTGAAGAGACTGAAATACTAATGGAGATTACAGGCTCTGATTGTGGGAAACAGAGGAGATTTTCAATCCTTCTCTGTCCCTGAGTAGGTTGTTAAGTACTACAGAGTAGATATAAACCATTCTTTTATACACTATAATGATAGCTTCTTGCAGAAACTCAAAGTCTATAAGAGAAAAAGTAGCTCTTGACTTAGTTTGGCATATTACTGTCTAACAGGGGCCACATGCCCCAGTTCAACATGCTGTTATAAACAAAAGGTTCACTTTGATAATGTTAAAGTTTGGAAATCGAGAATCGAGAAGACCAGCTGAAACAAGCTTAGAAAGGGAGACCCAAATGAGTAAAATGCTTGGAAGTGACTTGAAGGACAAAAAATGAAGTTTAGAGTCATAAGACTGTCAAATCAAAAAGCTCAGATGACTTCTATTTTCTTTTGGTACAACTGTACAGAAGGTAATTAAAAGTAAATGTATACTAAAACAAATTAAGGAATACAAAAACTGGTAATGTCTGACAAGTTAAATGAAAAACTATTAACTCTATTAACTCAGACTAAAAGTAGTTTTTGAAGAACAATTTTTTAAAATTAAAAACCAAACCAAACCCAAACCAACCGACCAACAAAACCCAAATGAAACAAAAAAGAGAAACAGAAGGCCTGCTAGAGAGCCAGGAGGAACAATTAAGAGATGTCTGTGTAAAAGAGCACAGTGCTTGAAATAAAGCCATTGCAGAAAAGCTAAATTTGCCCCAGTGCTCAGTTTTGAAGAGCCCAGGCAGGTTCCCATGCAAGGACATTCTTAAAAGGACAAGCCTAATGCACTGTCTCTATATTGAGGCTGGACTAGACGACGTCTTGAGGTCCCTTGTAAGCTGAATGACTCCAGGATTTTATGAAATACGGAAGCTAAAAAAAAAATCATAAACTGATAAAAATGAAACAAATCATCAAGATCATTTCAGAGCTCTAAAGGAACTAACACATGACACCACTGAAGTACTGATGTATCACTTAAAGTGGCAACAGATGGATGGTAGGTGGCAAACAGGACCCAAATCCGCCAACAGGGCTGCAGAAAACTACAGGCAATTGCAGTCTGCTAGTTTCTACCAAACACGGAATTCTACTGCCAGTCAGTGAAGATGCTCAAGGAGGAGTTAAGTGGCATTCACACAGAAGTGATCAAGCTGATAACAGTACGCCTGGAGTTTCAAACAGCATTAGAGATCAAGCTTCCAAGACATAAAAGGAAAAGTCCTCTTGTTAATTACTGTCAAGTTAAGTGAAAGGAAGCGGGAGATAAAACATGCGGTCAATTATCACAATGGTGAGATAAGATCCCCAAGGCATCTGCACTGGAGCTTACACTCCTGATTTGCAGAAACAGACCAATACCTTTGTATAGGTGACAAACTTCATCCTCTTCCTATTCAAGATTGCTAAATGATGAATTATAGGGGTTTGATTTATGGAATTTAAATATCCTCTATGGAGGGAGACCTCCACAAGAAAGGTGAGAGAGAGAAAAATAGCTACAGCTAAATTCTGGAGAATGTCTTTGCACTATATGAAGTCAGCAATGTTTTGTGGTCAGCCTGGCAAAGGCAGCTCTAAATCAATAGCATCTGTATCATTATTTCACGTCTGCTCCTCATTAGTAAGACAGCACTACCACCACTGATGGATGGTTGTTTTAAGTGGGCAATGATTAGGTCTGAAGTCAGACAGGAGGCCAAGATCATCAAGTGAGGTTGAACAGTGGTACTGTAACTCCTATTCTAAATGCAAATATAGACTAATTATGTGATACGTCATCACTTTTATTTCCTCCTTTTTTTTCTTTTTCACTTCTAATTAACAGTTGGTAGAGAGTAACAGATGAAACTCACAGACTCCAGCATTTATCATCATGAAGAACAGTTTGTTGTTGGGTTTTTGTTTGTTTGGTTGGTTTTTTTTGTTTTTGTTTTGGTTTGAGAGGGATAGATTTGTTTTCCTTCTCACTGCTAGAATGTAAACAACAACAACAAAAAAGTCACATTTCTGCCTCACGCCATGGAGAGAAATGGCAATACGAACATCATCATCACTTTTTTTTGTCGTCGTCCAGTGAAGACAACTATGTAAAGTCCTAGAAAAGAGAAGGTTATATTATGCAGGAAGAACAGCTGCTGAAAATATTATAGCTCTGGGGAAAAAAAAAAGTTACTCATCCCATTCAAAAAATGGAAAAGCTTCAAAGGAATCTGGGAACTTACCAGCTGGACCTCAAACTCACATGTTCCTTATTCACTTCAGAGCATTTTGGATTTACATCTTTGCTACTCATACAAACACCCTATTTAATGTATTCCCTGACTGTGGAACCAACTTTCATGTAAACCAGTTCCCTAATTAAACACCTGTAGCAGTACCTATAAGAACCATCTATCAGTAAACCAGAAGGGCTAGTCAGATCGGTCTTTAGGCTTGTGTATTCTTTACAAGCAGCACCACACACCAGGACTTTCAGCACCAGGATCACAGTTACTCCCAACAGTGCAGATGACAGTGCTCAGAAATATTGTTTGTCATATCCATGAATTCCAAGAAAGGTCTTAGCTGCTGCTAGAGGACACAGTGTTGTCCTCCTCCAAAAGTTAACAAATTATTTCCTTCTACGACTACATTTGGAAGTGTGCCTTAAGGAAGAGGAAAAAAACCAAAATCATCTGGGTCTGTGAATGGGGATTTGTTCCATGCAATACTCCTGACCCTTGGTATACCAGAATTTTACATCAAACTAGTAAGTACCACAAAGCATTTGTAAAACCAACCTCTCCCTTACTAGATACCTTATTTTCCTGCACAAAACCAAAAAACCAACATGTACCAAGTTGCTTAGAAAAGGAATCACATGTCTACTAATGAATTCAGGTTTAATTTAAACAAAATGATCCAAGAAAGTTTGTAAATAAATCTGTCCTGTTCCTATGGGTTAAACTTACCATATTACAGGCTTGCCAGATGCTTTCATACAAATAAAGAAATGAAAAAAAAAAAAGTCAATACTAGCACTGCTTTAGAGAAGCCAGGTTTATTTTTAATAATGCATTGTAGCCACTGACTCATGGAAAAATACCAAGGAAACATTCACATGTAATATTACTATGAGGGACTTCAAACAAAAAGGTGCAGTCCTTCAAAAATTACCTTGAAATCAAGTTGTATGGTATTTGTAGTTATTTTACAAATGAAGTTGATATTTGACTGGAATTATTTCTACCTTAGGTTTAAATAGCAATCATAAAATACTAAAAAATGTGACTTAAAGTGTATGACACCGTTCTAGCACTTATAGACATTTCTTTTTAATTCTAGTAAGGCAGAAATTCTAGAAAGTTTAACATAGTGCATCTCATAGCTCTATTTGCCAAGTAAGCACCACAGTTATCAAGAGGAAAAGTATTCAATTTGTTCATTTTTAAAATTATTCACATTGGTGCCTTTATCTAAATGAACTATTATGTAAGCAGGATGTTTTAGGAACTACTCAGTAAGACAGGACATTCTTTAATCATGATTAGTTAGACTTATAAATGATTATGGAACATACAATATCTTGCAGCTTTGGATCATTAACCATGGAAATGTAATTCAGAAGTACAAACAATAATTATTTTCATCACTCCTCTAACTGAAACACAGCTTTCTTTAATTAAGATCTTGATAAGTGAGTACAGCTAACATAAGATTTTTAAATAGTTAATCTGATAAAGAATAAAATGAGCTTTTAAACTGGGAGAGCCTAATCCTCCAAACAGCCTGCATAGAGGCTGTTCCTTAGGAACACCCCCTAATATAATGGACTAAAAGATGATGACAGATATATTTTCTATGCGGCCCTCAGTCCTTTCTGCACCTGTCAGCAGCACCGGTGAAGGACAGACCCACACAATGTGGGAAACCTCACGCTGCTGCAGGGATGCTCTGTCCTCAGGGTGGCTGCATCCCGCCCCTTCTATAGGCAGCAGCTGGCTATTGCTTCAGTGTTTGGATTTAGGAGACAAATTGGGAAGTTTCTTCAAATTTGATAAAGGCAGAGTATTTTTAAGAGATCCCCAAGGAAGCACGGTGGCTTGCACTCTCAAAGACACTAGGGACAACTGTTAGTTTAGGAACACCATTCTCTCTCAGACAGCAGATGTCTATCTAATACCATGGACAGTGTCTTCCCTAGCCTACAAGAGGTCAAGACCCTTCTTAGTCATACACGTCATCTTCGTGTTGAGGAGCCCATTTTACTTTCGTTAATGAGTCCATTCATTTTTAGAATGGACATTAGCATCCAGTATCACCAATATTCGACAGCAATGAGTTCCACTTAATTAGGTATTGTGTGAAATACCATTTGTTTTAAATGTTTCCTCATTCCATTTGTACAATAGAGTCTTATTTAAACACCAGTGTTGCTACCAATCTAGTCCAGGGGATGGTGGTAAAACTTCCTCTCTAAAGATGAAGAAGTAGTTGAGAAGCAATGACTACATGTTTAGGAGAAACTATATGAACTGACTGAAAGTGAGACCACACATTAACAGACACAAGATATAAACCATCAACATATATATGAAACCAACAGCACTGATGACAAATGGTTCAGGCATTTCTTAGCACAGAACTGCCGCTTGATGTTATGGCTCACATGCAGTCCTCTACCAGCTCGCTGTCTGCCAAGAAGCATCCTCTGCTTCTGTCAGAAGCAGTTAATTAAAATGCAGCAATAGGTTATACTGGAAAAGTTCATTCCTGTTTGCAAGAAGTAGATCTGCAGTGGAAGATACACAACTATTTAATCGCAGAAGGAAGAGCTTTCAATTCTAGACACCCTTAGATATGCTTATTTCTGGTTGCTGAGTTACTGTAGGAGGACAAGCGATTTCCTTCAAGAGTCAGAGATGAAATGCTAAGTAAAACAATATTTAGTAAAGATCAAGAAGCCAGCTACCAAGCACCTATCAATTTTTTTCATTAAGTATGAATTTGAAATGGGTATAAGTTAAGTATGAATTTGAAATGGGTGTAAGTGCACTTTTTTCCCAGAAAATTATAAGACAGTTAAAATATGAAAAACTGTATATTTTAAAACATTACTGTCTTTTCAATGCCACCTACACTCAGGATAGAACCACAGTAAATAAACAGGTAAGTCTACTTAAAATGTAAAGATTGTCAGAGGAACATTGTCTCCTTATAACTGCTTTGTCAGGCTAATGACCCAATAGTACCTGCTAAGACAGCTTTAACATGATGATAAATTTTAACAAAAACCAACAAGCACACCATAGAATTTAATTTAAAGTGACAAGTTCAAAACAGAGCTTTCGACAGTATTTGGGAAATTTCCATATGAAAGAAAATTATACATCTTCAAGGGTTTGTGGGGTTTCCACCAGTATTTGCTTTGGATTTAAAGAAATCCAATGATAAATTCAACTTACAGTTAAAGAGTATTAACTTACGTTAAGACTACCATAAAATACTAGTATAATCCAGAGACAGGAATAAGACTTTAAATGAGTAAGATTAAAGACTTTTGAAGTGCCTAGCTAAAAAATTTAAAATATCACAGTACCCGTGACTTAGCACAGCCTTCTGCAAATATATTACACAAATAATTGCATTAGTCAAAGCTCTTAGATTACATTGCTTCTTCATCCTCGCCAGAAACCATGACAGACAATAGATATTAATGGGAAATTAATGCTTTAAAGACATTCACATGTATTGGTTTACCAGTTATCTTTTTGCTCTTAACATGTCTTTTCCATGTGAGCTGAAGATTCAGCTCAGGAAGGTCCACAGAAATATAGTTTATAGGAGCTAAAGAATATGCTCCAAAACAGTTTGTGAAGCAGGTACCTGATACACCAAATCTACTACTACCATGGCATAGGAACTCCATAGTTATACACTCCAGCATGAAGCCCAGTAACAATGTCTGGGTATGGTTTCAACTCAGGGGAAAAAAAAAAAAAAAAAAATCATTTAACACTTTAAGATTTATATAAAGCAACAGTAGGAGAAGCAAGAAAATCCATTGGGCAGGTCTCTGCTGTACAAGCCATTTTCAAAGTTCTAAACCACTTTAATTCTGATAAATAAAATTACTAAACTAAAAGTTAACTACTTATTTGGATTATGATATTTCAGATAAACCATGTGGAAATACCTTACCTCTTCTCCTGAGAGATAGTAAGCTGAAAGTAGTCCACCAACAAACCGAATGTTCACTTCAAATACTGAAATTTCAGCGTTCTGTTGAAATACACAAACATAGTTTTATTCCCTGCTACTTTTCTGTACACTTTTGCTTGGTTTTGTCTTTTTTTATATACATGCAGGTATTAAGCTACAACAACTGTAAATGGTAAAACACGGATGTAGGGAAAGCCAACATCAGTGAACTTTAGAGCATTTTAAAGTATTTCCTCTCTTCTTCATGACAACAAAATATGCTCTCCATTACCCTTAGCCTGTTTAACTTCTCATTCCTTCCACTTGGACAAAAGGCATTCTCTAAATCCACATATCTAAGTACGTCCTTGCAGATGATTCAGCGCTCGCACACAAAAAGTGCTCTTGGATGACAAGTCCCACACGACCTCACCTTGCACCATCTCTTGTCACACACTGCATGACAAGTTCTTGATCAGATATGTCATATCAAGAGTTTTCTTACTTCAGTCAAAATGCAGGCATTTAGTTGAAAAGCTGATCTACTTAAGTTTCTTAATTTTTACTTTTTTATGTAATACTACTTTTTACATTTTTGATTTTCTGTAGAAAAATGATACTCAGCAGTCTTCTAAATCTTTGGGTACATAAATAAGTTGTTTGACTTTTGTGTGTTCTGGGTTGTTCTTGCATCTATTGAGTTGTTTTTGCATTTTCTACCTGCTGACATACACTATAGCTATATTCAGTTTAAATCAATGCATGGTGGAGCTGCGGGATTTTCTTCCAAAGGGCTTGCAGGCTTTTCTCATTCAGCTAGTTTTTGTACTTTTCCAGCTTAAATGTTCAGATGTCAGTTTATGTAGGAGGGAAGAACTCGTGGTACTCTGATTAAAGGAAGGTATCTAGACACATTGCAGAGAGTTGTTCAGTGTTTCACCAGTTGTAAAGGTACAGACTTCAAAAAACACTCATAGACTTGCTGCAATACTTATCCACTCACCCTCAGGCATTTAACTTTTCTCCTCCAAAAACTACTCTGCACCACCTCCTCTAAAAAGTGAGGATATAATTTCATTCACATAATTGTTCTGATTAATATACAATTCTTATAGTATATATGTATTTGCACAGTTTTATTATCTACACGAGCACAGTTCAAAGGGGCAGTCAAAGTAAAGCCATCACACATCTGCCTATTGAAAAATCGCATCTGGCATCACGTATTAAGACCGCAAACTGAAAAAGTTATCTTCCTGTCTTACACTGTTCAGAACATCACATTTTTCCAAATTTATTTTAAACTGTACCAAAACTCTTCATTTTCTCCTCACTCACTGCTCTCCCAATACTGGTCTACTCATATTCTTTCTGAAAGAAACTACCAAAGGAAGAAAAGAAAAAAATATATATATAAAAAGGGGGCTGAATTTGTGTTTCCAAAATTAATCTGATATTTCTGCTTTCAAGTGTTCATCCTTGTCCCACTGAATCCAGCAAGAAGGTGAATGAAGTAACTGGAAACAGGTATTCAATTTTAACCAGTGCCATTTCTGTGCATTTTTTATTAAACCATGGAATATGGTTAACCTGGGGAGATGGATATAAAAACACGAGAATCCTCTAAAAATCGGAACTAACCAGACAGTACAGCTGTTCAACTGCTAAGCAGGCTACCTGTGTATGAACTCTACAATAACTAAATAAGTTTACCTTAACTAAATCCAATGCATAAAACAGCTTGTAGAGAACTGATCTGTCTTAAGAAAGGCTGATCTGACTGAAGAAAGGATCATTAAAGGAGAGATAGGGGCAGCTTCTCTTCCCCGGAACTTGAGCTAGCTGAAACTCCTATCAATATTATTTTTACTTGTGAACCTTCTTCAGAGTTCAGGTTCTTTCCATTTCAGCCTTGAGCCTCAGCACACGCCAAGAACTTCTCTTTGATGTGGGAAAGCTGAAGTTGTAAAGAAGTAGGTGTTAGACAAGGAAATGAATTAATCAGATATTCCAGCCACTTTTATTTTCTGTAATCATTGAATTAAATTAGTTTTTGATTTTGAATTGCTTGAAGTAAATTGAAGGATATACGAGTGGAATATTTTGTCTCTAGAACTTTACCTTTTGCCTTTCTGGATTTAATATGCCACTTAACTCACAAACCATTTCTATCTTTCAAGGAATGCAAAGGCCCTTTTAGAAAAGCTCAGTATGTATGTGCTGACATCTACTTCTGGAATTCAGTCAGAGACAAAAAGAATACTTTGAAGTAATGTGAATTAAGATTTTACTATTGAACCGCAAAGATTAATTGCACTGTAATCCTGAACATTTGCTAACGTGGTGATCTTCCATGACATTTCTTGAAGGTAACCATTGTTTTAATGTTATCAGATTTCCAGTACTTCACCTGCAGACATTTTAAACCTTTGTTCAAAACCCTCCTCTCTTACTAAAATGTTTAGACAAATCACTGAAGCAGATGTAATTAATGGAATGGACAGCCATTTCATTAACAGTAGATTTGGAAGCTATATGCTTAGTTATTCTTAAACACTTTATACCAGGCTAGTAGTATCTGCAGAAAGCACAGAAATGATAGTAATTTGCAAAACAGTTAAAGAATTTTTATAATTTCATGTCAAAAGAAACATTCATCTCCACATGGAAAGTTCATGTGAAGTAGTCTGTCAAGAAAACTGAACTTGTCCTAAAGTAGCAGATTTCTGCTACACCACTTTACCCTTCTTTCTAGTTTGATTTCTAATTTTTTTTCATTGTTTTTATTACATATTTAAGATGCCATACCCTGATCATTACCCTCTCTTCATATTTTTAATCATCATCCATATACGGTTTGCATAAATAAGTCTGCATATTTCTACTCAGCTGTCAAATCCTAAGTAAGCAACGTTATTTTTTGTTTTGCCTTCTGATCCAGCTGTACAGGAATACCTTATGATCCATTTAATGCTGCCAAAATAGATAGGGAAAATCTTTATCTGCACTTACAAAAGTTTCTACTTCACCAGCTGAAGAGGCCAGAATTCATTTTTTATTTCAAGTTTAGCCTTCTCTTTCAAACCATCACTGTATCATTACACAGCAGGTCTGAGAAGTGCTTGAATTAATTCTATTATACCTAATGGAACTTCTGTAAAGAGAAGTGACTAGATGTACTTATTTTTAAAATATTATTATGTTCCTTTTCTAAGATCCCAAGTATATAAGAAAGCTCTGGCCAACTGGATAGATATAATTTCTAATTTTACAGTCTTTTCATTAGTATTTCACTTAAACTGTGCGGCCATGTGCTGTGTATGACAATATCTGAAAATACCTTTGTTAGTACATGTCTGTGCTAAGCTCTTTTTGTTCCTATGCAATACCATCTTGCTCTAGCTGCTAATTTTGGAGGCCGTGCTTTTATAAGGCATTCTGAAAATATGTAGATACTTGGGAAACTGATACATGTATTGGGAACAACAGATTTTTGTTTTACTTCCAAGGGTTTTATGCTAATTGAAGTATGCGAGTAATTTGGTCCTTCATCTTACATTTGATTGATAATTTATCACTCATTATTTGATCGTCTGATAAGTGAATCATAAATGGGATAGTCCAAGTACCATACAAATTGTGACTGCTGCTCACTATACTTCGAGAAATAGAAAACCAAAAGCAATGTATGTATCCATTACACGGTGCAAGAGCAAAACTGTGACAACTTTATGGAATTTCCTCTGGTTTTCTTGATTAGCTTCTAAAGACAAAACTTTTTTAACAAATAGATGCGACAGCCTTTACACTGCTGGCTAGAGACAGACCGAAGTGAACCTATTTACATATAGAAAGACCGCTCTTTCAAACTCAGGCTATGCAAATAAGGAAGCTTCCATAATCAAAGGACGAAACAGCCCAGTTTTACCACATTTTGTCTTGACAAGAAACATGCTGAAAGAAGGGTTTTTTTAAGCAAGAGAAGAACCAATTGCTCAATACTCAGAAACACTCTACAAGCTGCAGAATCTGGTGGTTTTAACTAGGAAGCCTGTTAAACTATCTCCTTTTAAAGAAAGGGAGGCTGACTACCATAGGAATCTCCATCTTCAAATACCAACAAATACTAACAAACGGGGGTGGGGTGGAAATAATAAAGCAGTACCAAGAGTTACGCTGATTCATGTTACTCTACATTTGTATTTTATTTGCAAACTTATGACAGGGCCAATCCGATCTTATCTGCACCTCACCACATCACTTCCCTCATCCTTCCGTAAACTGGAGGAATAAGTCTACAACTGGCAAACTGCTGAAGCTTCAACCAGCTGTGGTTGAATTCAATGTTGAAAGCACTATTCAGACACCAAAACTACTGTCAGCTGGGCTCTCCTGAAGCCCTTGTTCTATTGGAGTCCAGCTTCCCAAAAATCAGTATTCACATCCTGGATCATTTCCTTAATGCATCTCTTTCCTGAAAGTCGTCCTCTCCACAAATTTGTAGATCAAGGCCAAAACAATTTCTGTCTATGTTTTCTTATGGGAAGTCAGCCTCACTTATAAACACAACATTTGAAATACAAACCAATTTTATTTATCTAGTATCAGCTTCCACCTGGCACTCATCAGCTCTGCTACTTGCTCTGCCATTCATCATTCAATTGGAGAAAATACTGTGCGCTCTTTATGTGGATGAACGTATTCACAATAATCAAGTCACCTTAATTTTTATTTGATAAAGAGCTTACTCTCTTAGTTTCCATAAAGATCCAAATACAGCCACAAATCCTACCAAATAATTTGTTTCAATCTTCTTTATTGCAGACTCTTTCCAAAACTTCAGTTCTCCTGTTCTTGTTTCATCGAGAGTATAATAAAACTTCGGTCACCTCATCAACATTTCCATCTATTGCTCCTATGTACAGGGAATACAGTGATTCCCCCCACACCTACACACCATACTGCAAACAGCCCATGTCCTGCAGGTTAACGAGCTGTGCAAGAGAAGGCCAGGGACCCTACACTGAACAATGATGAATATGATTCTCAGTATAATTCTGTAGATCATTCTAGACTAAAAAATGGACACAAAGGGCCCACATTTCAAGTGAAATGAGAGGGACTTGTAATTATTATGACTATTAAATAGTAATATCCCCCTGTCGAAGCACAAAGGTTGGAAACAACAACAAATCTTGGCATTTTTAAGCAGTCCAGAAAGTATAATAGAGATACGAAGAATACTACAATATCTCACTTAAAGCTACTGTAACTGCAAAGCAGTTTAACTACTTGCAATTGTGGAGAAAAAGTTTCATTGCTGTTCCACAGATGAAATCTAGTGGCAGCTTGCTAGCATACTCAGCTCCCATAGACAACAGAAACCATTTTAGCAGCCTTTTTATTGCAAGTGTCAAGGCCTGATTATTGCATAACCTGCTATTTAACCTTGCTCAAGTCTCCACATGGCAAACTGTAAGATCTTAAACAGGCACAAAAATAGAGTGTTGCTGAAGGCATTAACAAACTCTAGTAGCAAAAGAACTGTATTTAATAATACATTTCCAGGATCTCCTTTTAGCCCATCAAAATAACTTCTTATTCATAATCAAAACAAAATCAAGACACATTGAAGTCTGGCATTTAGAGCATACTAACAAGTTATGCTGAAAACTAATAAACGAATAGTCTAACAAACCAATGAACCATTTTCAACTGCTGGCTTTCTTAACCTGCCTCACAGACCCATTATACATTTATTTGAAGTCCATTTACTCACATATCCCGCATGCCTTTTTCTTTTTTTTTTTAATAGGGAAGCTATCCTGTTTCATATTGGAAACTTTCTAATTTTCTCACTTAAAGAGAAAAAAAACCCACTAAGAATAAAGCACCAAAAAATCATCTGCCTCCAAGCCAGAACATTAGGTGATGGAATGTTAAATATAATTACAAGTCAATTGTAATACCTACACTTTCAGAGCAGTAGCAACTGCCATGGGCCCGGACACATTCCACTAGACAAGGTTGCTCAGAGCCCCATCCAACCTGGCCTTGAACACTTCCAGGGATGGGGCACCCACAGCTTCTCTGGGCAGCCTGTTCCAGTGCCTCACCACCTTCATGAGGAAGAATCCCTTCCTTATGTCTCATTTAAATCTATTCTCTCTCACTTTAAAGCCATTACCCCTTGTCCTGTCACTACATGCCCTGATAAAAAGTCCCTCTCCAGCTTCTTGTAGGTCCCCTTACGGAACTGGAAGGCTGCTAGAAGGTCTCCCCAGAGCCTTCTCTTCTCCAGTCTGAACAACCCCAATTCTCTCAGCCTGTCCTCACAGGAGAGATGCTCCAGCCCTCTGATCATTTCTGTGACCCTCCTCTGGCCCCTCTCCAACAGTTCCATGTCTTTCCTGTGCTGAGGGCTCCAGAGCTGGATGCAGAATTCCAGGTGTGGTTTCACCAGAGCACTAGGGCAGAATGACTTCCCTTGACCTGCTGGCTATGCTTCTTTTGATGCAGCCCAGGATACAGGATTCTAAAAGTCTGTCCTGTTACTGACTGCCACACCACAGATAGTTTTGAGCTAAAGATAAATGCTGGAAGCATTAATAATTAGATTCAAATAATATTTGCTATTCTGGGATCTTGGAAAAGGGGTATATTAATCTATACATGGCATCAGAGATAAACGTAATTTCAAGTTTCTGTACTTCTTCCACTCTTTTCCGCTTCCCAAAATAGTAGACATATTACACACAAAACTTGTACACTGCATGAAGCTGCACACAAAGTTTCTTTAAAAGATAACCAAATGTGCAAAGCTAAGTACAAGGACTAAAATTAGAACTGGTAAGTAAGCCTTCAAGCTTCAGGGTGGCTTATAAAATCAGATACATTGACTGACTGACCTCTGTAAACAGCTTTGCTTAAGAGTGCTGGCAGGACACAAGACTGAATGCTTCTTTGCTGTCTTACTCATTCCCTTCTCTTTGTGCAGTTCCTCAACTCATTTTAGTACCTATCTTTGAGAGCAAATAACAAAACGCTCTTCATACTTGCCCCACAGGACAATGGCAACTCTTTCCTAGGTTGATCCATTGTGTGCAGTTAACAAGGAGAGGTATCTCTGATGAGACAGATGATGCACAATGAGTCAATGCTCACACAAAATGTCAACTAAAGTCAACTGAATTATATCCACATAGATAGAGCCATTGCACAGACTGCTGCCACTTTTCATCTGAAGGAGCAATCGTAACTTCCTGCCATCCTTCATTTTGACCAAAAATAGAGAAGGCTGAGGCAAACAAAGCAAAATCCACGAACAGCCAACATGAAGGCTATTTTAGGCTGGATTCAAATTCACCTTTGAGAAATCCTCTGGCAGAAGAAACCATGTTTCTCTTCTCCCAACAAGTTTATGGCTTCCTGCTCCCTACCTTGTTCCCATTCTTGTCCTGCCTAACTACACACACACCAGACAGCTGGTCCATGGGTCAGGGTATGAATTCAAGGACTATCCCACATACTATTTAATTGTTAGCACCTTGTGTTCTGGTTTGGGCCCCTGTTGTTCCAGCCAATGTCTAGGCACACTGTAGGCCACCACGTAGGCCAAGGACTGTTCCCAGTATGCAGTATGGCCAAGACTGTCCTTTTGATGGAAGGAGTTTAGCAGGGCTGAAGAAGAGGGGGGCAGATCAGTTAGTCTTTCAACCTAAAGAAGTTGGGGTGTGTTGGATGTAGAAGCGAAGCACCATCAATTCCAGTACTTAACAACTCCCAAGCCTTCACTGCTGTGCCAGGTGGCTCAGCTCCTCCACCATTACTCCCTGACTCTTGACTCCTTCATCTGCCTCATTACTCTACTAATCTCTCTTCCCAAGCATGCGTTCACTGTGGTTCACTCCTTGTGCTGCAGGGACCAATCGCTTTTTCCTTTCCAGTGTGAAGCAGAAACTGGGTGGTGGTACAGAAACTCTTTCAGAAAGCTGTGTGTGTGCAGGTCTTAAAGCAAATAATGAAAAAATAAAAACAGAGAAGCATGCAGTAGTGTGCAGTTGTAGCTAGGAAACAGCCAAGCTCCCTAGGGATCCTGTGAAAGACTGGCTCCTTTTTCCTTCATTGCAATGTGCTGATATATAACCCGGCCCAGGGCAGGCCTGGGCAGGACCACGCACAATTACTGCAAAAAGGGTGTGCAAACAGCAGCATGCATGCAGAGGTCAGACCAAATCCTCAGCTATATTAACGGAAGAGCAAACATACACCCCCACGGAGATGAAGTGATTTAACAGAAAACAGAACACACATCTATGATGCAAAGACCATGGATTTAGCCCCTGCTAAATGTCAACTCTTTCCAGAGGTATGAGTACATTTAAATCTCTTAAAATATTGACAGAATCAGAAAATGCAACTTAATTCATGAAGGACTACTCAGTTCTTCAGCAACGTATCAAACACAAGGAATTTCAGCAGTTATGAAAGAAAAAACTCCAAGCATTTTATATCTCAGTTATAAAATCACAAGACTACAAGCTCCAGCTATAATAAAAATAGCCTATGTGTGTTGTGCTCCAAAAGGGGAGGCTTCCAAACGTGTCCACTCACAAGCTTACCAAAATTCACAAGTTTGTTTAGAAAGGTGATTTTTACTTATCTAGAACTTTCCTTTGAAATCAAGAGTTTGCTTTCTTCAAAGGTAAACAAGAGTAACCCTGACAACTAATTAATTGATTGAGAGACTGAAATCTAACATGTGAAGAGATTATGCTATTTCCCATTAAGTCATCTTTATTTCATAAATCCTTTTATATGGATAAACTATTGCCTACTTTACAAAGTCACATTTGGAAACTTTCATGATCATGTGATGAGAATGATTGAGTGCTGGCCAAGTAGTTGAACACATACAACGAGGATCTGACATATTACAAACTTCTAGAGGAAAACTTGCTTTATCCAGTTGCATTGATGTAGAATATAAAAAGATTCTGCCACAGAACGCAGTCACAGCTGTTTTTGTAAAGAACAACTTAAAGGAAAATTAAGATTTAAAAAGCATAGTTCTAAGATTAAATGGAGAGAAAAACTAATCCTACTTATACAAATAAAGGCCAAACATGCTTCGTCAAAAGCTGATTAAGCAGTCACTGCCCAGGAAATTACCAGAAACATTAAATAGAAACATGTTTTATTCTACTCACAAGAAACAACACATAAGGATACATCAGTGCATCAGTTATTAAAAACTAAATCACTTTCATGGGAGCAAAGTTTTGAAAACAGGAGCAAGTAAGAGTGTACAAAACATTAATGCAGAAAATGTCAAGTAATGCCTGATACACGATAAATGCTTGAACACAAAAGAGAGGGCCCTGCTGTTCTTTGTGCTGAGTAATTTCCATCTTTATAACATACAAATAAAAAGCAGCATTTGAAACTAGAACTCATTTAAAGTGGAAAACTAAACAAGAGTACAAGTTGAGTAGCTTCAAACAATTCCGCCATTATACAAACTGACGTCAATTATTAAAGTTGGTGTTGCAGTTATTATTTTCATTTCCTCATTCCACTTTGGGAAAATTCACCTACTCATTACTGGTGCCAATGTAAAATTCAATTCTATATGACTATGAAGTATTATGAAAATAATTTTGTGAAGTGTTGAACTCAAGGCATCTATTTACAGGAATATCAGGAAAAATATATTGCTCCTGACGCATATCAGTATTATCTGCTGGATTGCTGCATTGACTGACTAACACGATACAAAATTTCAGGCCTTTTGAAAGACTTCATTGTTTTAAGCATTACTGAGAAAAAAATCAGTGCTACGTAATTTTTAAAAGTACATAAATTAACAGGAGGAGTTGGAAATTGTAAGCGATACCATCTAGAAGTTTCCAGTACAAAGTATATTAAGATTTATGTAAAACCAAAGATTTTAATGTTATTAACGTAAATCACTCTACAGTGCTTTATGATGTTCCTCTAAATGGAGCTCAGCTCTTCTTTTAAAGACAAGTTTGCTATTTTCTATGTTTTGTTCTCAAATTTTAAAACATCTTAATAATGCTAAGCTAATAGGACAGGAATTTAATATTATAAAAATTCCTTTAGGAAAAAAAAAAATCTCATGCACAATATAGCATGTCATTCAGACATCTGAAGCTACTCAGAAGCAGTTTAATATCCTGTATTTACATTATTAATGTAAACATAAATGCACACTAAATTGCTGCTTATATCAACTATATAACATCTACTCTCGTTAACTCCTCCTTCTTAAAATGATAATTAATTCTCAAGCATGTAAGAGAAGTTAATTAATCCTGAATTTTGCATAACATATTAGAAAGAGTACTTTGTTTTCAGAAAGTGTTTCTACCATTATGCCTGTCAACTACAAGAACTTTTAAGTGCTCAGTGTACCATGCCTACAAGGCTTTCCTACTTTACTACGCTAATCAGCAGAGGTTCTCCATTAGCCCTCTGTACCCAGCAATTACTATGCATACTCTGGCCCACAAAAAGACCAAAACCAGGACTGCTCAATTTAATTGAAGTTTTAGAGAGGTTCTTGCCTTTCTAGAATAAAGAATTTAATAATGAACATTGCTCTCAGCTGCATATTTGCCAATTAATGGGATGATTTGTACATGCAGTTGTGATGACCTGGTGCCTCATAAGACGAAAGCAGCTCAGTTTGTGCCAAGAGTTCAGTCTAACTCATGGGATTCAACTTTACTAGAATACACAAAGGAACTTAAATGGCATGTATGGCGTGTAGCTTTCTTTAAATGCAAGTATAATTTGTTAAAAATTTCACAAAGCAAAAATGTAAAGTGCTTACATAACTAAAAAGTTAATCCTAGAAGTGTCCTGATTTTTCTATCCAAAACAGCTGACAAGTTTGTTGTTTACTTTACAGTGGTAAATATCCTATTCCTTTTTCCTTCCTTCCTGCTCGTTGTCTCCTATCTATCTAAATATCTCAGATTGAAAAACTTTGTTTATTATGTTTCTGCTTCCTGTCTTGTTTTACCTATCAATGATCTAAATTCTGTAGCCTTGTATCATGCTTGCAATATTAGAACCCAGTCCTCAATTGGCCACTGAAGACTAAACAGAGAACTAAATGTTAATCAGCAACACTACTTACCACATTGAAATCTAAGTTTTCTTCAACCCACTCCTTGGCTTCCTTGAATTCCTCTTTCATTTCCATGATGTATAGTGTATCAAGGGCATCCACTATTGTTGCTCCCTGAATGTTACCTGAAATACATGAAGAGCCAGTAATTACTTTCCAACAGGAGGCTTTTCAGTTAGATCTCATTAATTTAAATTAATTCCAACTTCAAAATCCAGTTTCAATTAATCTAATTGAAAATTGGGCATATAATCAGCCAAGTGGGCATCTAGTAATTCACAGCCTTAGCTTTGATTCCTATGCCACAACACAGCATCATAATATTTAAGTATTTCTTCCACTAATTAAGTCTTGAGGTGTGGCTCTGATGCACTGCACTTTTAGCCATGATTTTGCATTTCTAAACACTGATGGAACAGTTCACCATAAAAAGTAATTCATAGGAGACAATAAACCTCTATAAATGGAGAAATGACTGTTTCTTCCAGTTTGAAGTGAAAAAAATCAGTTGTTTTTATACTCAATAATATACATAAAGTTTAAGAAACTGATAAGGAGTGATCACATTTCGGTTAAGCAAGCCCTTAAAGAAGTAGCCTCTCTGAAAAACCATTTTTTTGATACTGTGCATCACCATATAACCTGCACAAGACAGCACTGGGGGAGCAAAGGCAAAGTTGCACACAACTCAATTTTTCAGCTCAGGACAGACTGACAGACATTGCTTTCCAGAGCAAGTTCTGGTTGTTTGGAGAAGTTGCTTCCTTCTGCATCTGTTTTGGAGACAGATAAGTCAGTTTACTAGCTTTCACCTAAGGTTGTAAGATGAAATATCATCAGTATGTTCACTTTGGCATGGACTAAATGTTCATGATCCTGTACTGAAAGGGTAAGGTGGAGAGTCTGGGAGAAAATAAAGCCACTCAAATGACCTTCCCATGCTTCCTTCAAATTTACAATCACCTTTTTAAAACACCATTTTTGTCTAAGAAGAGTTTGAATTCCTATTTACTGAATAGTGTCAAAAACTCAATTTTGGCCACTTTACTCAATTTTGTATTTATGAATTTGACCACAGCAATCTTCATTATGAATGCGAGTTACTGTTAAGATATCCTTTAGAGAAGATGCTAGATACAAAAGTAAATATTTAGAATCGCAGAACAATTTAGGTTGCAAGGGACAGAGGAAGTCATTAGGTCCAATCTCTCACTCCCCGAGAAGGGCTAATGACTGGGGTGGAGAGTTGACTACGCATTCCAGAATTGATTGCACTGCGTGAATAACAAGACAGTAGCTACAACTAACAGTTACAGATCTTGATTATCATCTTGCCTCCGAAATACCTGATGAAAAAGTAAAATTAGTTTTGTGTACTTGTCAAGTATCAGAACTGAGTTATTCATATTGAAGTAGGAAATCCACTATTTCAGTCAACTCTTGTGTTTACTACCCTCAAGGTTTTCTGCTTCCTCATGGAATGGAGGAGTGATGGGAGACCTCCATATAGCAGGATTGACATCACTTTCTTAAGCTTCCAGATAGAAAATAATTTTCCATTTGTATCATCTTAAATAAAAGAATCTTGAGATTATTATAACACTTACTTGGTACATTTAACAGAACCAGATGCTCTCTCTGTTTTAGCAGCGGCTAATTGCATATACCATCCTTTTTAGAATGTCCCTTTCCTACTTTGATGGGAGTAATCTATATGTTTTCCCCCATATATTCCACTAATAAAACTGCAGCATACTTTGCTAAGAACATCGTATCTTCCCAGGGCTTATTTGGAGCTTGGCTGCCCTTCTCTCATATTAAAGGAAAAGTATTCCTTTAAACCTGGCTAAGTAGCCTGGTTTTTTTTCCTAAGCTCATGAGAAAGAGAGAATGATTGTGGAAAACTGCTGGAGGACATGTGCTCAAGAGCCCTACTACAAAGGCTCTGGAGATGTTTAGTAACTCTGTACAACAAAAGCAGCTCCTGGTGAACTTTTACAACTGAGCTTTACTTACGGAAAAATCATCTATAACCTGATTTGCTTGAGTGGATTGTGATAGGCTCACCATGCAATGACATTCTTTGTGATAATCCTCTTGTAATACAGCTAACACCACCTCTAAACAGCTGAGCTTTCAATTTTAAGGATTACTACTTGAGCTGCAACTCACTACTGAGTCAGAAGAAAAAGAGAAGAATTCAACCTTATTGAGAAATCGCCCTGGAGTCACCCACTTCCTATGATTTTTTGTCGTTGTTGTTGTTTTTCTGAATCTGGCCTGGACAGAACCAGAATCTGGCCTGCTTAGAGCATTGACCTCTCCCTGCAGGCAGACGAAAGGAAATGGGAGAATTTCAAGTAGATCTTTCTTTATTTGAGACAAATTTTGCTATCATTCCAATGGCTCCAGAAAACAGAAGAAATCAATTAATGTGACAATTAAATAATCAAGTTTGTCTCAAATAGTTACACTTCAGAGTCTTGATAAAAGATAAAACAACACAGAAGGCATTTTTAAAGGGTTGGTTTAGAGGCCAGAATTATGAATTGTGAAAAGTTGTTGTTTACAGTAAGTTAGCCAACAGGATAATCCAAACTTGAGAGTGTTAAGGAAATTGTGTAGCTGAACAGCTCATTTGTAACAAGTCAGACAAACAAAGGGAGGGGAAAAAAGGAAAGAAAAAAGAATTCTAATAAGTTAAATGAACATTTCTTATTATGGAATAAGATCAAATATTTCACAAGCCTAAACATACTATGCTTCTCAAAGCACAAGCACACCACAAAAATTATTAAATACAGTTATCATTCCTGTTAGTTCCTACACAATATTCCCAAGGAATTACACAGCATAGTCTACAAAATGCAAAGATTATTGCTAGGCAATTACAATACACACTCATATGACACAGAATATTTTGGCAGAAGGACTGTTTTGCTATACACCTGAGGTACTGCTCTAAATTTGATTAACAGTGAGCACTGGGTTATAAAAAGTGCCAGCAAAGTTGCAGTCACCATGGTAAAGTTTCATAGTTGCCCTAGGTAAAAGGAAGATATCACAAATAATACTGAATTCATACACTTCAGGTAATTACAGATATATTTTGCAGATAATACAAAACCCAGTATATTTAAGGTAGAGAAAACTGATTGAAATTTGTAGCATACAAGCTTGAAATGAGTAATTCTCATTATATAAGAGATAACCAGATGTACAAGCCTACCAAAGTGAAACATTACACGTGTCTACCAAAACCTCCAGACCAAATACTCATATATGTTCCATTTTACTTCCATTGTTAAACCTGCCTGTTTCTCGCTCTTCTTTACCAACAGCATTATTTATTCCATGTAAATGATTAGTAGAGAACGCATAAAATAACCTACAAGCTAGTTAACTGAAGAGAAAGCAAAAGAAATCAGTCAACCTGAAACTTCAAGTAAACTATCTAGCAGCATCTACAGAGCATCCTTTCCAGTTTAACACTTGAAACCTTCAGCAATGATCTGGAAAAAAAATAAAAATAACCTACTGCTAAAAAGATTTGTGGATGATTAACAAAGATGGCTGATTACTCAGCATTTCAGAATAGCGTTATATACAGCACAGAGCAGTCTAGATCACCCCTGGGCAGTACGCAGTGGTTCCATTTAAGCAACATGCTTTATAATATCTAACAATGCAAAGGTATGTGCACACAAATAAAAAAAGGAGATTACATCAGAGAATACGAGTAGCGCCTCAGGGGTGTGGGTGCAGAGCAGAATAAAAAAAGTGATCAGAGGATTAATAACTTTTTATGAGTTTCCAGGATGTCACTGCAGGGAGAACTGCTATGGATGACAAGCTTATTAGCACAGTGCTGTGACTGAGCTTATGTGGCCATAAGGGTTAATAATCACAACTGGCTTACAGCCAAACTGTTTGGAGGATGGGTAAAAAGAAATTTTTATTTGTCTAGCCCAGGCTTTTAGACACAACTTATATTTTTGCCAAAAGAGTCTCAAATAGAATACAGCCAGGATGCCAGAATCAATGTGTGTTGATGCACTTAATAGTTTATTTACAACTTTCCTCTCATCCCTTGTATACCAAGTGTGGTTCTCCAGAACATCTACATTCTTTGCCATTAAATACATTTGGAGATATATATACACACACATACATGCACACATATATGTGAAAGAGATGAAGATTTCTGATCTGCAAGCATATTATACAGAACATTAAATGGAGAAAAGTTTCAGATGTGTCTTAATACACTCTATAACAGGATGGAAGCCAGGCACCTTACTCTTTTTGAGTTCAACTCCTTTTCTTTTTCTGACCCTGTGTCATATTCTGACTTGAAGGAAACTGTGGGAAAGTATATGACAAAAATGGAAGATAAGGAAAGATGAACTATGAAGTGGCCTCAGGTCATGCTATACATCAGCTCCCTTGCTATAAGAGTTCACCATCCAACAAGCATCACAAACTAGCATTTCTTGTTTGTACATTACTGTAGAAGACGAGTAGAACGTTGGTTTTTTCTCCCAAAAACCAGTTAAAGTTTTGTGTTTCTGATATGAAGTATGAAAATGAATATAGGACATTCATATTTGTAATTTTTTAATGTGATGGAAAGTCAGCACATACAAATAATAATCGATATTCCTTCAAAAAAGTGCAAATGTTCAAAAATATATTTCTTCTATTATTGTCAGAAGTGCTTTTTAGGGCTACTTTGTACTATTGTGGAAAAAAAAAAATTATTCATAGCTGTGTTTGAATTGCACACAGCCCCACCCTGATCTTCTTAGACTCTTCATTGTTTCCAGCCAGTGAGGCAAACTTGTCTTTGTCACCTTCCAGTTATTTTGAGTTGAAGAAGCTCAGTCAAAGCAGATGCATTTTATAAGATCTTCCTCCAGTTTGTCAGTTCAGACTCAAAATTACAGCCAAAAATACAGATATATAAGCTGTCACAATCTTTTTTCTTAATCTGGGCATTATGCACAGTTCAGATTTTCTTAACATTAGGAATAAGACCAGATCCTTTGTAACACTACATACGCAAATTTAAAAAAAAAATTAAGCATCCATTTATTTTTCATCTCTATACACATATATATTGTAAAGTAGCGACTCTGAACTACATTATTCTCAACATATGCAAGAATACATACAGGTTTGACAAAATTAACATTTTGATTAGACCTGTAGGTTTCTTAGAGCATTGTTTCAAAAGCTGATTCAGATTTTAAAATAGTGTTTTCCTTTAAATAAAGTTCACTGAAAAGGTTCCTATTGAATATCATTAGCAATTTAAAGTGTCAAGAGTGATTAATTATCAAAGCGTGCTCTGCTAAAACATGAAACTCTTACTCAAGTACTGGCAAACCCTCAACGACACTAACATTTTTAATTTCAGTCCCTATTACCAGCTGGTAAGAGTGGGAAAAGAAACAATACTTTCAATTTTTTACAGATTTAGCTTTCCATATGTGTAACAAGAAACAATGCTGTGATATTTCTAGAATACTCTTTTATTCTCTATTATTTTGTACATTTGTGCATGTTAGATCCAGCTCTGGTGCCTTTGTATTTAATAGACCTTGATGAATTTTTCCTCTGTTGCTTGCCTCTGCTTTCCATGGAAGCCTTTGGCACCTGCCACACTTCTGGCACCCACACAGCTCAGCTACACATTTTGTTATGAACCACCTTCTTTTGTTTGAACATGCTGCCTACGGATTTGATATTTCCACCCCTTACAAAGGGTATTGTTCCCCACTAGGAACAATAAATCCTTGTTCACCCAATCTATGCCACCTTCTGTGCACCTCCATATATTATACTGAAAAGTTTTCAGTCTTTACTACCTTGAGTTCAAGTCCCCTGGTTCTGTGTATTAACTTAGAAACATATCCCCCATGCCATTATGTGCCAGTTTAAATTTAGGTATGTTAGACCTCATTTTATATTTTCAAGAGAATTTATCATCTGTCAGGGAATCCTTCTGGGTTCATGGAATCGCCGGCAGTCGGCCATTGCTGTAGCTACCTTGAGTAACTTGTTAGCGCTGCCAAACTGGCACTCTGGTCATTTGATTTTCCAGCGCTGTGATAAATAATCCCAGAGCATGGCCTCGACAGCAATGGATCCCTGCAAGAGGCCAGCAATAAGCCCTCCAAAATGCTTTTTTTGAAATTTAGAAAGACAATAAACTTACTTGTCTCCATACTGACCAGTTTTGAAAAAACAGCAGCTGTACAGCATGACCCTCTCACAAATGCTGTGTTGAGTCATCCATCTGCGTATCTACTAATGTTATTCTTTAGACAAGCTTCTATTAATTTAGTTTGGAAACATGTCAGGGTTACTTCTAAAACTAAGATCACATACTGGAATCCAAAATTCCAAGGAATCCAGCAGCAAACGTGAAAAGAAACAAGATGGGGGGAAAATTTTGAATTTAAATTAACCTATTGTTTAAATACAAGTACAATTAATTTTCTGGACCTATATTAATAAACTTAGTTTAAAAATACACATTGGTGTACACTGCAATACAGTTTTGAATATGTATTTTGGCAAGCTTTAAATGTCTTCATACATTTCAATACTCCGCAAAAGAAATTACAAAAATCAGTTCAAAGTGGGAGGAACAGGATCTTGATAAATTATAGTACTTCAGCTTTGCAGATTGTGAGTATTTATTAAATTCTTCCCATTTCCACTCCAGAAAAGGCCCTTTTTCCCCTTGCAAAGACCAATTATACAATGGCCACAAGTTACAATATTATTAAACTTGCAATACTGCACATGAAAGACAGTTACAGATAATTGAAAAAGCCCTTTAGTAACACTCAGTGCAGGAACCACTTCTAGGAAAAGCTCTCCAGCAGTGTAGCAATGCTCATTAGCTTTAAAATTAGCACAGAAGGCTTGGCAAGGAATAGCTCCTGGGTTAGGGGGCTGGTGGTGTGGTGCTGTAAAAAAAATAAATGGCAAAATTGCGATTTTGCCACTTTCTTTCACACTAGGAAGGTAGATCGATAAAGCTCCATTTTCACAACCATTATTAACGGCAATCTGAAACTTTAACCTTTAAAGTATTAAAAAATAACAGTACTTACTACTATTTTCTACCAAATATGGGCAGAGAACAATTAGTACTCACAGAAGAAGTCATACCAACATAGGAGACATGCCCTGTTTTGCTGATGCACAGGTATGGTGCAGATGTTTAGCTATTCCAACTTACTTGGTTAGTCTAGAAACAGTTGTACACTTCTTAGAATTACACTAATAAGAATGCTACAGAGATAACAACTGATGACTTTTCACTCTTGCCTTTTCAAAGAGTTATTGTAACCAAATCCTTTGTAGCTGGAGTAAACTAGAAAAAACTTACTTGCCAAGACAACATGGTAAAAGCTAATGTGGTAAATAAAAAGGAAATCAAAACATTACATGAGCGTGTTAAAAAGACTTTGCAATGGTCAGAGGCAAGCATGCGGCTTTGACTTGAAACAGAAATATTTCAGTTTACACGTTTCAGCCTTTCTCTAAAAGTGAATTATTTTCAGTGTGTACATGTGAGAGGAAGCAACTTTTGCTATTAACATGACTATGTCTACAGTCTACCAGTCTAAAGACTCCCTCAATTTATGAAATACACCCTCCACACATGGCTCACAGAATATCAGTAAGATCAAGGCAGGTCCTTGTCTTCAAAATTGTTTTCATGACCTTGGTTTAGGACAAATAAAATGCCATTTCAAAGAAGTTCCTCTTCCCCCAGCCTAACAATAATGTCAGTATAGCTGCCAAATTCAGGATGGTATTGCCTAACAGTCACATCTATGTGTAACTACACTTCTAAAAAGCCCATCTTATTTTTGTGTTTCAGAGGAACACATCATTACGGTTGTGTCTTGCCTTCAAGACAGCTGTCACTATAATCCATCTGCAAAATGCCTTATCATGCTAGCAAAGACTGAAGTATTTATACTTTCAAAATTAAGCTTAGAAGCAATATAATTTGAAAACAACTCTCCCCTTCTGTGTCAGGAGAGCTATAGTGTCTGTAGCCTACACAACATTAAGCACCACTGAGCCACAGCACTGGAACCTGCTGTTCCCAACAGTGAGGTACTTAAAGTCTCTATCCCATAGCAGACACTCCCAATAGAAGTACCGTAACTGCACAAAATAATTCATAGGAGGGGAAAGTGTTCAAAATTAAACAGCTGGCTAGTGAAATATGTTATATGTTACTGCTATTAGTACAGTCAGAAACTCGTATTTTTGAAAAACTGAGACCTGCAAGCAAGAAGAAAAGACAATCATGGCAAACTAGAGACAGTTATGATGCATAACAGTGAACTGAAGGTCTCACTTGATTTCTGAAGGTTGTGAGGAGATTTGTGGGACACAGAGCTGGAAGTAACCTATTCTCAACTAATTTAATTCAGAATTACCTTAAAAGCAGTTAACCTTCTGCATTTTTTGCTAAAATGCAACCTTTGCATTATTTTAAAAACATTAGAACCAGAAAAAAATATGATAAGTAAACGTGTTTGTCCTTTCACAAGGAAAAAGATGTTCGGGTATTTGACTCCCTCAAAAAACAAACAAATAAACGAAACATACAAAACCCCACACACACGAAAAAAAGGCAAAACCAGATCATCTTTTTATTGCTTTAGGCAAAAGAAGACATTTGTTGAATTCAAACATGAAGGAATACTTCAGATCTAATGATATACAGACACTATTACAGAAACAAGGATTTGTTTCTAAAAAGCAAAAGGAGATTATGGATTTTGGAAAGTGTAGCTTGTGAGACAGAACTGCTTGCAGATATACTGCTCTTTCATATTCTGTAAAGCAATTTGGCAGAAAGAGACCTAATGCTTATTTTGATTTGCCACCAAATTCAATAAGTGAAGATGTTTCTAAGGAAATCTCCTCAGCAATAAGATCTTATACTAGATGACGATGATGAGAAAGTGCTCTGCATTTAGACTGACTCTGCTTTTTACTCCTTTAAATGCAGTTTTATTTTCAAATTCAACACTTGTCCTGTTTCACACTGAATAACACCTGCAGTAACTTATTCTTATGCAACATCCACAGAACTCTGCTTAGCATTTCCAAAGTCAATACATCTACAGCTTTTTCTGCAAATCCATGCAATATCATTAAGAACTCAAACCTTGCAAATTTTTATACCATTTCTGATTCCAAATGGAACTAGGTTAAGCATTTTAATTTAAGATGTGCCATTTTGTTGTCCCCCAAAAAAACAAAACTGCACTAAATAGTTCTCCAAATATTCTTAAATTGCACAACTATCAGTCATCTCAATTAAGATAATTAAAAAAAAATATAGTTTTCAAGAAAACAGAAGCCTGACAACCCTGAAGTTCACCCATGCTACTTTGGTTTCATGTTAGAAGTCCAATGACTAACTATATAATAATTACCTAGTAATATTTTTGATGTTAAGCTGGATAGACAAACAGTGCAGCGAGATCAATGTAGACGTTGTATTTTCAAAATTATTTTTGTAATCACAACTGCTGTCTCTTAGCAACTTCCAAATATAGTTGAGGATTTGATAAGTGCTCTATTTACGCTGGTTTAGGAACTGTTTCCACTTCAAACTATCTTTTCCAAACATTCAACAAAATAAGTTCCTGTTAAAATCAAAATAATGTATTGATTTTGTCTCAGCTATATAAATTAGTTCATTTTTTCAGCTTTCTGTTTGGAAAACAGAAGCTATTTGAATATGAAGATTGCTGTCAAACAATTTAACTCTTAATTTTTCTGCAAAATTGAAGGTGATGACAGTCCATAGGACTGCTTTCACTTGCTTCCCTCAGAACACTGTTGCTCTTCAGCTGCTATTTATCCAGCCCTATGTTCCACTTAGACATTGAAAAAGTCTTGCCTCATTACACTGGATTTCTGCAGTTGTGTCTCTCCTACTAGAACTTTTCAGCTGCATATTTGTTTTACACTGTTAACTTGGGTGTTACTTAAGCATCTCCTGTGCAACCCTTAGAGCTGCAAATAATGGTTACGCTCATTAAAGAGAGTGCTTGATAAAGGAATCTGGCTGATATAGATTAACAAGTTTTTTTAAGGAATGGAAATAAAATCCTGAGAACTGTAGCCACCTTCAGCTACCTTCATGACTCGTAGAGAGTATCTTTTGTTCCTTGTACAGGATTTATTCCCTCCCCCCTTTATAGTTTTTGTTTCCTGCTTATTGAATGTGGTGTCAATGAGTTCCACTTCATAGGAAAAGTTTAAGGCAGGGCAGTATTTAATGCAACAAAACTAAATCTTTATCATGCAGCAATGACACGCGTCATTTATTGGCATTCAGAAGAGAATAAATAGAAGACATAGAAAGCATCACCTTCGTTTACTGTTACTTTTTATGATTAATATAACCAAGAAGCACCACACTGCATGACAGAGGGTAGAAAGAACATGTTTATCACCTCTAAGCTTTTCAGCTGATTTACTGTTTTATGCTAACGTCACTAAGCATGAAAATACCTTCTACTCACCAAATAAATTGCTTGAATGTCCTTGCTTAGATATGGGTTTCAGTTCATTTAATCCCCATGCGTAGCGCTTATAATTATCCCAGGCATGTTTCATCATCTGTAAGGAAAAGAAAGCAGGATTATAATGTTGATTTAGCAAGAAGTCACGGCAAATACTGACTGGCAAATATTCTCAATATTAAACATATTTAATTCAATGTTTAATTAATTTCATATTGTATGCATTAGAACTATGAAATACTCAATACAGAATAACACTGGCACTGTTTTCTGGGTGGCAGTGGGATGGTTACCATAAGAATTCCACGCCTGTCCCATCCACCTCTACCATTATCTGCACACTTATGATCAGGACACGCTCAAAAATAACTAAATTTTAAGAAGGGAATTTATTGTCATATATCAATTCAAGTAAGATTTTATTTCCCTTAAGCATACACCTCTGAAACAGAAGGAAGTAAACATTTTTAAAGAGGATTTTTCTCCTAGAGCATGAATTTTTAAGATCAAAATCAGGCTCACAGTAATTTTCAGATTCTGGCACACTTTCTTACCTAAAACTAGCTGGCTGAAACAAAAAATATGGCTAATAACAGAAGAAGGAAGCTAAAGTGGGCAGGCAGGACAGTTAGGAGACATTTTGAGGTTATGATGATATAATCTTCTATGACTCTAAATGCTACGGTATGCATCTGTAGCTACTTACACATGTCATTTTGCACAAACAGCCAAGAACTTCTACGACTAAACATATCAGTACCAAAACACATTTTGCATAAAGAGGTGCATTGCAAACAAATTCTGCTTTGGGAAACCGCCTTGGGGAGCCCAGCGCAGCAGCTCCGCGGTAAGAGCAGAGGACATCCACGTCAGAAGCCAGGACAGGGGATTGACTCAAGGATACCTCACATACTACCACCACCATCAGCCAGAAAGGGCCCAAAAACTCCTTTTTGGGAGTGGTCCAGGTGTGCAGCCAGGAGCCCACCTGTCCCTCCCCAAGCATGTGGCAAGGACAACGCACAGAGCTCTGCAGGCCTGGTGAAGAACCAGAACCACTCCAGCAGGCCCAACACCTCCCGTTACCAACCACCACCTCTAATGCCAGCTCAGGAAGGGCACTTCTCTAAGGGCCACCACAAGCTTCCTGACTTCACGTAACAGAAGGAAAGATTTTTGCCTCCACGGTGTCCCTCCTCCCCTCTTCCACAAGGCAGAGCAGCGCCAGGAATGCCAGAGGTCATCTTCTAGACAAAAAGTGACCATTTTAGACCTTTCCAAAGATATTGCTTCAGGCTGTCAGCTGGCAACACTGTTCTGCCCTTGCTTTAAGACCTCTTCTTGAGGCCATGTGTGTCAAGGATAATTCTGTTAAATAACAGTTATAATCCTAAATTTAAAAGCAACAGCCTTAGGACTCACTGATAATAGTAATCCTGCACTTTCTTCCTTCTTCTTTCCTTTGCTCAAATCACATAGAGAAATCATGTCAATTAAAAATCTGCATTAAGCCAGACTATAATAAATGACAACAGATTTCCTAGAGCACTGCTACATTTGTGAGAATAGATGTTTCTTTGCTATTTACAGAAGCATAAATGCACATCTATCCTGCAGGAAAGTTCAGGGATGTTAATCTGCTCTAGAGCCTTTACAGGCCCAGCTTCACAAACGCAAAGTTTGGTATCTGCATTTAATAAATAACTATTTTCAACCAGAGGGTTAGCAGCAGATCTTGGCTGAAAGGCAGTAAGCTGTGTGGGAATGCTCTTTGGCCATGGATGGCACCCACACACTGGATGGTAGAAGCAGTGTCCCCTGCTTGACTTCATTGCAAAATGGCTTAGGAACTCTCCAAGGACAGGGTATTTTATCCCAATGCAGAACTGGTAAGAGGCAGCCAAGTGGTAGACTTCATGTCTATGGGGCATCCCCAATCCCTGGCGACCGGGATCAAGATCATGTGAAACTGCTCATTTGGCCACAGTGTATTTTCTAATTTACCAACCAAAGTTTTCCAGTAATTTTGTGTATTATACAAGAATGATTTATTCTGCCTGGCCGTCATGTGTCAGACCTGCAAGCTCAGCTTTAGATATTAAAGCACAAATTCTCACAGATTTCAGCAGGCTAAATCACACCTGCATTGAACCTGACATTTGCTATGCTTTGTCAAAGCTTATTTTCTCATAAAATCACATCACAGTCTTTTATATTGTTTAAACTGGGAACAGCACACAGAAGGGGTATTTTAAAAATAATAAAATAATAAAAAGTTGTAATTAAGTGGTCTGGATCAAAGTGCCTAAAGGTGCATTATTACAACAAAATTAAAATTGCACAAGCCAGTACTGCCATGCTCCTTCCCTTCTCTACTCCTTTTTCTCCTAGCACTTCCCTGCTCCTTTTCTTGCATAAAAGATGCAGTGCTCATTTATCCCCACACAAAGTCAGTTCAGGAAACAGAAACTTGCAAATAAAAGTTTTGTTTTGAGGATCATTTTTGACCTCGTTCCCCAAGTCAGATTGCCACAAGTACCAGTTACCAAGTGGGAGAGGCAGGAACAGCTCCAGACCCAGTTCAACTCAACCCAAAACAGTCACAAAGTGCACAACACTACAAAAAGTCCCATATGTACTCAGTTGCCTTTAGTTGTTCCAACTGATAGATATTTTGATCATATTTCATCGTACATGCATGTGTGTGTTCTTAATTTCTGTTAAGAATCACTCCGATTACCTTATTGTTAAGTCAACCCCTAGACAGTAAGACAGGAAACTAACCCACAAACAAGACACACTATTATTACATGTTAATGAACAACCTTTTTTTTTGTTTGCTTGTTTTCCAAAATGTCCTCCCATTTTGCTGAGTCTAACTACACGGATACATTTGCCTAAATGCTTCCTAGGAAATTATAATGTGTGACTCCAAAAAGCCGAGAACACAAAACGTGTAACTCATTTGAAAAAAAATCTGAAGCGTTAAAGAAATACTTCAGTGGGAAAACCCCCCCACCAGAATCTACTGAGCAAAAGAGTAATCTATTTTGGTTAATCAAAGTTCTAATTTAAAACTCTTCCACAAAGTCTAAATTTAGATAAATACGCCAAGCCTAGCACATAAGTTTCCTCCAAAGAAAATGCACCTTTAGAACATCCTTGCTTTAGACATTTGAAGGTTTATGAATATAACATTGAACACACAATGCAACTCCAAAAGCAGTCAGTGAGCCCTCTAGTGTTTTCAAAGGACAGGAGTTATTCCAACACAAATATCAATGGCTATAAAAAAATTACTAGGATTCAGTGTTAACAGTACTTACTGTGCAAATAGCCCATAGATATGGTAGCCTAAAAAACCCACTTTCATCAGCACTACCTGCTGGACAAGTGAGTTTGTGCTTCTAACCTAGCAAGAAGCCTCAATTTCTAGAATTCAATACATCAGAAGTAATCTACATGCTCTCCCTCTGTGGATATTATTAAACTATATTAAATTTCTCACTAAATGAATTTCCTATTTGTTAACAGCTTTATTTTCTATGCAAGAATGAAAAAGTTCTAAAATAATGAGTAGCAATTTGAATAGATCCAGCCCACTGATAATTAAGCCTTTGCTTAGACAAAACTGGCACTGGTAGTTCAGGAATGAATTTTAACAGGTTTTTTGAGAAATCCAACTATCTTTGCAGTTTTCACCTTTCTGTTTGCATGAGACATCCCCAAATCAGTATCTCTACATTTTTTTTATTTCACAAAGGCCCTTCTGATCACGTCTCTGACTACTACAGTACAAGCACTGTTGACGAAATGTCTAAATAAAGATCGTAGCTACGGAGAACATCTGTATTTCAGCACAACATTACAGATCCTGTTAAAAAGATACATTCCTACTGATGAAGAGTCTAACAGCTTTTGACCAGATGGTTCCAGATACTCTCAAACTCCTCTACAGTTGAACTAATAAAATTATTTCTGTCATAGGCAGAATTACATTTGCATAGACATATTCCTCAGTCCTTCTAGTTTTACTAAGATATGTTCATTGAACTTCAAATCCTAGAGAAGCCTGACAGCTGACTGGGAAGCCCCATGTCCACATTAGCAAAGTCCATTTCCAACAGAGCTCTTCCTCAGGTCACCCACGATCAGAAGCAGCAGCTGAAAGCTTGACTAGCTAGCACTGCCTCCTTAGTAAGCTGGCTGCTTTTACATCTTCAGAAAAAAATTGGGGCACTGATTTTTACTTATAAAGTCAGAAAACACCAAAATATTACCCCACCTCTGTTGACAAATAACATAAGTGTGCGATGGTAATTGATATCAGCAAAGTCACTTAGAAGAAAAAGGTGAACGTCTGACATTGTGCACAAAAGGATCTGTGCATTTCTTTAACTCTACAGAAAGAATTTCAAATATAATTTTAAAATCCTTCTCAAGCCAGTGAACATTAAAAACAAACAAACACAAACAAACAAATTTGTTCTCCAGAAGCAGAAACAAAGATCTTTTCTACAGCTACAGTGCTGGTCAACCAGAAGATGATGATAATGCACCCCCATTTCTTGGTATTTTAGTTACTGCCGTTTTGCAAAGCACTCCAACACAATGTCTACAGAGGACACATAAGCCACTTGAAATGTGCAAAATTCAGTTCTGTTCACACAGGATTACCCAAGAGTTCAGGCATAAAACATTGCCAGAAAACAACAGTGATGCTGAATCAGCACAGTAATAGTGGTATTTAGATGGAAACTACTGCAGTACCAGGTGGAATGATAATAATAAGAACTTAATAAGGTTTATTTTTAGTGGTTACATACAAGCTGGGGAGACGTCAAAGATGACGTCAGGAAAGGAATTCAAGCACATTCCGTAACTGTGATATTAAAGGAAAAAAATTAATTGCATGAAATAGTACCATCCTGGCCTTCAACATGGTCATTTAAACCACTCAAAGACAAAGGAGGAAGGCAGAAGACTAAGCTACTGGCAGCCCAAGAAATGAAGAGAAAGTTTAAAAAAAAAAAAAAAGAAAACTGAAGAAAACCTAACAGTTTGCTAGTCTAATCTCTAGTAAACGCTCATTGCTAGATTAAATAATTTTCTCTTTCTCATTTTACACTGCTTTTTACACATTTAAGTTATTCTCACCTTTTAAACTTCTCCTACCAGAACTGTTCACTAAGTCTAGTCTCCCTGAATCCTTTCTCCTTCCTGTTGCTGGAACTAAAAATTCATTCTTTCACAGAATCAGCAAGGGAAATGAAGGAAGTCCCTAGAATTAGTAAGAAACCTCTATAGACATCCCACTTAAACTTTCCTCCTGTACCCATGAACTTTCATGGTTGATGACTATACTGGGTCTGGCCAGGATGAAGTCAGCATCAGCAGCCCATTTGGTGTGTTGAATTGGTGGCTGAAATAACGCTGGTAACACAGCAATGTTTTGGCTATTGCTGAACAGCACTTGTACAACACCAAGACTTTCTTCTTTTCCATCCTGACCCTTTCCTGCTTTCCCCTACAAGTAGGATGGGGGGGGTGGCCAAGAGGTTGGGAAGGGACACAGCTGGGACAGCTGACCCCAGCTGGCCAAAGGGATATTCCATACCATGTAACATCATGTTCAGCAATGAAAACTGGGGCAGGGGAAGGAGGAGGCGATTTCTTCGGTGGCTGTTGCAGCGACTGGGCACCAGTCTGCTTGTGGGAGGTGGTGAGTGATTGCCTTTGTTTCATTTCTCCCTGCCCCCTTCTCCCTTCACTTAATCAACTATGTTTATTTTAACTCACCAGTTTTCTCACTTTTGTTCTTCCCATTCTGTTGCTGGCCCACCAGGTGGGCCAACAGCTGTGTGGACATTGGCTGCTGGCCTAGGTGAACCCACAACAATGTCTCATAGGATCTCCGGGGCAGGAAGCTTGTGCCTACAACAAAACCCCCAGCTGGTTTCTTTGCTCTGATGACAATATTATATTAACCATTAGCAAAACCTCAAGCTTTAGAAAGCCTTACTTTCCATTCCCATCCCCATCACTGTTAACCAATAACTGAACCCAAATGAGACTCAGTGAATCAGAATCACAGAAGGGTTGAGGTTGGAAGGGACTCTGGAGGTCATCTTGTCCAATCCACATTGAAAGACCTATCCCGAACTGTTTTCACAGTCCCCAAGTACCAGGCAAATTGTAGTACAGCTGAAAAACTTCACAACAATTCCAGAAATCTGTTATTAGTAAATGTAACAGTACCTTTGAAGGCACTGTCACCAATCAGGATTTCTCTGTGAAAAATTGTATGATCTCCTTCAGGTGATTCACTATCTGTTTTGATAAAATCATGCTGCATATATAAGAGTTCTGTTTAATATGTTCTTACAGAATCTACTGCCTATCACAGTAAGTAATTTTTGGCAATACAGTCTGTCTTTTTTATTTTAGTTACCAAAAGTATTACATCTGTGTTCACCATCTTTGTAATGGTATTTAGTATAATATTGCGCTTCTAAAGAAGTATAAGTTATTAACTGAGTTTATTGATCTTGTATTGAATAATTTGCATCTTGGGAACATGAAATATTAGATGAATTTTTCTCTAGATCTCAATCCATAACACTTTTTTTTCTAGGATTAGGAAACACAACTATACTGTGAAATCATTTGACAAGTTCCCTTGTTTCGGAGCATGATCTTTGTTACTTTTGTCATTATTCACTATTATTGCTTTGGTAGTACTTCAAAATCTTTAATCTTTTATTGCAGTTCTGCATGTAATCACAACACATTCAGAAGTCGTTTCCATCTGGAAGTGTTTCAATCACTAATAACTACCTTGAATTGCCTTAAAAAATAAATTGGATTTTAAAAATATTTTTTATCAGTATATGCAGCTTTTTACTCTGTTCAAACTTGCTCTGTAGTAGAAATTCCAGGTAAAGATGTAGGGTGTTCTACTGCAGTTACTTTTTCACTGATTAGTTCATAAACTTATCTAAGCAGACATACAAATGTGACTAAGAGTGATACACATCTGCTTCTGTTTTTTCCAGTTACAGTCTACTGTTATGCTAGACTGCTGAAAACTTTAGTTTTAAGCAACTTTAAAAAACAAAGAAACAAAAAAAATCAGAAGACCAAGATTTACTAGAAAACTACATAAAACTAGTTTATTTTCCGATCAGGTTTTCTGTAGGTAGAATTGTATCTTGAGTTTTATTTCAAATTAACAAGTAGTAATTACAGTCAACAGAATTTTATACTAAGCTCTTCATTTTCAGTTACTATTTCATATTCCAGAGACAAAGCTATTAAAAAAATAATCTCAAATATCCAAAGAATGTTTACCACACTGGGTACTATTTACTTTTTTTCCCCTTGAATCCGACAGAAGAAGATACAAATGACAACATACTCTCTTTTTCTTTTGGCAACATAAATCTGTTTATCCCCTTCAAGACACATAAAATAAATCCCGTTGCTATGAACCTTCATATATATATACACACACACACATATGTTTATATATAATATAAATATATAACCACTTCTTATCTGTCAGCAAGAAGGTTACTGCAAATCAGGATATTGACAGATTTCTAGTGTTTATAACCTCATTTCCTAATGGCATTATCCCAAGTTAAAAGGCAGCTACACACTGTCAATGTTTGCTTAACAGTCACTGCCAAAGTGTCACCGTTTCTCATTTAGCAGGTAGATGACAACCACGCTCTGAAGCACACCCAGGCTGGAGGGTTCCTGTGGGTGCTTCTGACAGGGCTTCCACTCAGCCAAGTAAACCCCTCGTGGAGACTTTTGTATTTGTTAATGGGCCAGCCACAAGAATTCCCAGTTCCTGTTTTCCACTAAGCTGCAGCTAGAGATTTTGGGAACATTTAGGCATTTGCCATTTAGCACATGGCTTTGTTTTGCATTGTTGTGGGAAGGAAGGGCTCGTAACAACTCAGAAGTTCGTCTGAGAGCGATACCCACAGCACAGGGCACTGCTGCACGCTGAGCAGGGGAAATCCCTACCACTCTTAAAATGACAATAGAGCTAAGGCAGCCAAACTGATTTACAGGATTCTCCATTAATATTAAACATACACATCATATAATGAAATATTTGATATGGTTCTGTATTTAATGCTCTGTATTAAAGGGATATATGAGCAAACTCCTGCTACTCCTCAGCATTTCAGGATCCTACATATAATTTATTTCTTGCCTACAAAAACAAATTAAACCAGAAATTTAAGGTCTGCATATATAAAAGGAACTAAGAGGGAAAATAAAAACATTAAGGACTATTCTGAGGATTAATTCATCGTTTGTAATGCAAAGCACTTCAAAATCCTCAAACAGAAAGCCTGACAGAAATGCTAAATATCATTCCCAAAATGTTAAGTTACAGAAAAGGTTCTATTATATTTTCTACTCCTCACAGTAGCTTATAAGCCTCTTTAGTAGTGTATTAAACTATCCAACTAATATACATCATATGCGGTTCTGGGCATAATTTGTTAACCAGGGACAGATGTTGCATAGCACTTCATTCTGTTACACATTTTAAAAGGAATACATTATCCTATTAATTCTGTAACAAGAATTCTAATTAAAAGGTAACTAAAAAGAACAGGAAATTTGCAGGTAAGGTATTTTCTACACTTATCCTATTATTGCATATTTAATGCGCAAGCACACTGGAAAAATCAGACTACTTCAAGTAAGAAATAATTAATAAGAACAGCAGCCCTGATGCTTTGATATGTCTGCATCAAAAAGAAAAAAGAGCTCATTTGAAAATTATTGTATAAGATAAAAAAACTACTCAATGATAACAAGCTACATTTTACCCATTTTTCAGTCAGATCGTGTTGCTAAACAGTAAAGCACTTCTAAAAGTACAGTTTACTGAAAAACTGGAGATACCAGAATGCTTTACAGTTAGTTTCTAAGTGAGAGCTCGGCCATGGCGCTTTAACAGTTCATTTCTGTAGAAGCCACAGGGTGATAAGGCAAAGAAACTTGAAGGAAGACCAGAGTTCACCTCCATACTCCAAATACATTCAGCATAAGCTGATGTCTACAGTTTGCTTCTTACCTGGCCATCCCAACACCACCGATATAAGAAAAACAAACTATTTGTGCAGCACAGCAGCACCCTAGCTGAGGCCCTTTCCTTGGCTAAACAAAAACTAGGAAGGCAAAAGCAACACGTGAACCTCCTCAGAAAGAACGCACTTGCATTATCTGAAGCTGAAGGTCTAGCAAATGAAATTACCAATTTCAGGGAAAGAAAAATAATATGTTTCAAAAATCTTGCTCATATAGTTACCCAAATCTGTTATAACAGCATTCATACTACCTTGAACCATTCAAAACAGAAAAGTTTTATTTCAGTTTCAGATTCATTTGCTCAACTTCAGCTGTCTTTTCACCCAATGCATAGAAAGAAAAGAGATATGAAAGAAATCACTATTTCCTTTTAAAACTGAGCAGCTTGGATTATATATTTGTTTCTCACCCCAAGTAAGCTAGGATTTGAAAGTAAGCTAGGCATTTTAAGAGTTTTTCCTGAAAACATCTGCCTTGAAAGCATCAATTAAGGTGGTCTTGAACTGCTTTGGCCTCCAACTCTTAGTTACTAGTCGGGGAACCAACAAGTTCTTAGTAACTACACCAGTGGAAAAAAATGAAAATATAGCACTGAAGTATAGCATTATGGAATTGAACATAGCTGACATTAATGCTGAAGATGCTCTATTTTCAACTTGTTTCAGCTGCCAATGATATCTGTATACATACACGAGATGGAAATCTTAAAAGAACCATCCAAGTCATCAAGCTACAAACCAAAGTGCATTCTGAAGAATAAGCCATACAGCCCCCTCTTACAACTTAGCAACTGTTACCAAGATCTGCATTTCAGAAAAAAAAAAATGAAGCCTACAGCTTGTCACTCAAGACCAAAGCTAAAACCTCTTCAAACACTTAACAAAAAAGTGAGATGGACTCTTTAACAGAGAGACTGAAAAATTATTTCCTTATTACTAGTATTAGAGATAGATTACATTTCTTCATACAACCTAGGATTTCAGCAGTTTGGATTTTTTTTTCTTTTTTTTTAAATCTCAGTGATGTGACAAATTCATGATGTTCCAAATTCATGATGTTCCAGTGGGTTTTTTCTAAGGAGAGTCACTGATGGCTAATTCTTAGAGAACCAAATCACACAGATGTTTCACATTAGTGAAACACCCATTGAAAGAGAAACATATCGCATCATACGGTAATGTGCAAGAACTCAGGTCATTGTTCATTACTGACAGTAACCAGAAAGAAAGCTGAAGTATTTTCACTTCAAGCAGAAAAGCATAGCAGAGTTGTACAGAAAACTAATGTATTTCTTTGATCTCATGCAGAATTAGTAGCAGACTCTGAAGTTCATGCATAATTTGACTAATGTCATAAATGAGAAAGAAAAAAGAAAGCAATTTGTGGAAGTACTACTTTTATGAAGAATAATGGTATACATAGACTCATCCCACTCAGTGTCATTTTTTTTCCTGTCTACTTATGACTTGCTACGGTTTCCAAGAACTCCCAAGCTGAACAGTGTGAACAGTGAGGCTCCCACAACTGCATGATACAATCACGCTTTTGTTCTCTATTTTTTTCCTACTGTTCTTTAAACAGTTATTTGATAAGGTTTGCTTCTAATTAGATTATAAATTATTCATGGCACAGATTGTATCTCCTACTTGTTCGCTGGGTACCTGGCACTACATAGCTGTGCTGCTGCTGAAGTTCCCAATCTCAGCAGGGGTAATGTAAATAAAAAATAAGCACAGTGCTATGCAGTACGACACATCCAGATAAAGTGATTAACATCAAGGTTATTCAAGATACTGTTTCTAAGCACGATTAAAATGCACAAAAAGGAAGTAAGGTGGATTTAAGGAACCTGTATATTTTTCTTTCCCACGTTTTGAACTCGCTATCTCCTCTCCCATGCTTGAAAGTTTTATTCTGCCACTGAAGTCAGTAACAAACTTTTGTCCACCTTATTGTATGGAAAGTGTCAGTGTATCCAGGCCTATCCAGAATGTCTTTCAAAACAAAAACCAAACAGGAACAACAATGAAAAACAAACCAAAACAAAAACCAAAACAAAACCAAAACAACCCACCAGAAGTTTTTCTCTTGCAGAATGAGCCTTCATTCATCCCACAATCCTGCTTCCCTACTAGGGCACAGGTCCAGAAACTAAGAGGGACAAGAGAATATCCTTGCTGGTAAGAAGTTTTAGTAGTGATAGGAATGCCTGACTTGCAAAATTTCAGATGTATTTTCTAAATGCAATTTCTCTTTAATTGTATTTCCTTTTATTTAACTGCATTCTTTCGAAGCAATTACTTTTAAACATTTTTTTCACAGCAGGTTTTTTTTTTTTTGTTTAAAGAGAAACTTAAACAGTGAGCCATACATTATTAGTAGATTTGGGACTAACACCAACCTAGTTAAGTAGCTAGTAACAGTAAGTAAAAACACAAACCAGTTACATAAACTATTAGATATCAGTTAATGAGGAACTTACTAAGCTTGACATTATCACTGAATTCGCAAAGCACAGAGCATTTTGAACTTTCCAGAATACTGAGAACCCACAATAAATACCTTCCCCACCTTCAGGCCATGAGCTTTAGACAAGAGGTCAGACCAGACCTTATCAAATCCTTATCCATGTGACACTAATTGTCAGCTGTTAGTATTTTTCTCCTCTTCCCCTGCCCCAACTGAGTTGTTCCTTTCCACCACCCTCTCCAGCAGCCAATTAAAGAAGATGAAGTACTCCACTGCTAAAGCTCATTATTGTGGTGATGGTGAAACTGCACTTTCAGAAGTCAGAGAGCCTGTTCACTGAGAAGTATTTACATAGATTAAACTGATACGTGGTTGTTGCATGGATCAAGGGCTAAGTCTGCATCATTACTCCTACCCTCACAGAAGTTATCTTCAGCCTAATAGCCTGAAATTAGAGCAAAGGGATTGGATTGTTTCCCAACAGCTGAAAACTAGTTATACAGAGGTCAAAAGCAGATGACACTGATTTCTGACTTCTCCCTTCAACATCTTTTATCAGATGCAATGCAATGCACCCTTAACAAGCTCACAGGTGACACCACATTAGGTTGGGGAAGAGAAATCCCATCTGAGAGTCAGGGCTACCATTCACAGTGGCTGGAGGAACAGACCAGTAAGAACTTAATGAAATTCAGTGGGGACAAAGGCGAAGTCCACAGCCCCTGGGGACGGTACAGGCTGGTGAGGGCTGGGCAGGGGAACAGCTCTGCGGGGAAAGTGCTGGGGCTCTGGTGCACAGGGAGATGTACACATGCCAGCAGTGACCAGGCAAGAGGACTACAGCCTGTCCATCAAGGCATGGGATTATCCCCCTATTCTCAGTGCTCAGGAGACCACATCTAGATACTGTGTCCAGTTCTGGGCTTCCCAGAAAGATATCAATAAACTGGTATGAGTCCAGCGGAGGAGCCCAAGCTGGTTATGGGGGAGCAGCTGCCCCGTGAGGAGAGGCCAAGGGACGGGGCTGGCTCGGCCCGGGCAGAGGCGGCTCTGGAGGGCTGAGAGCCGCCCCCTGTACCTACATAGAAGTGGTGGAGGGGGCCAGAGAGACAAAGGGCATCAGCTGGAGCAAGCAAGAGAGGTTCAGATGGTGACAAGCAGAAGGCTTTTCCCCGTCGGCCAGTGGGGCAGAGGCACAGGCTGTCTGGGGAGGCTGTGCCGGCTCCATCCTTGGGTTTCCAGCCCTGAGGGGACACAGCCCTGAGCAGCCCAGTCTGAGCCAGCGCTGAGCCGGCTGCTGCAAGAACAGGGACCTCCTCAGACCTCCAGACCGAGTTATCTTGTGATCCCATTAAATACAGTGTGGATTGCACATATTTACCTAAATTTTATAGAGCAAGTAAATTGACCTGCTTCTCCCCATTGGCAACAAGGATGCAACTCAAATTCCAGCCCAAGATTGTGGCTGTCTAAAATATTCCAGATAAGAATTGAGTTGTTAAAGGTTTTTTTCCCAGCCTTCAGAAATATTTCAAGGTATTTTCTATATTGCATAAACTACTTCAGCTATGCAAAACACTACCAACTCATTTCTGACAGAAAGTTAAGAGCCAACTACTTATTGCCTTAGTATAGAAAGATTCAAGAGCAACAATTAAGATAATCAGACCTTGGTGAAAATGATGAAGACCCAGTGTCCTGTAGAAATTAATGATTTCTGCCCATTTCACATTTACATCTACTTATCTTGGTCAGGACTATCAAACAGGTTACCCAGGGCCGCATTTGATTTCAGAAGGAAATTATTTTAAGAAAGATTTCTTCAGCCCTCAAACTATATCCAGGAAACACGGGCTGTATTGTAGCAAATTTTTTGAGGCAAAAATTTGTTGTTGTAAATTAGTCATCACTCTCTGTACAAATGGTTAAAGAACCACTGCAACAGAAAACACGTATCAGTTATTTTCCTTTAGCCATATTTGAAATTGATATCGTAAACCTCAATATTATCATTCTTTGTGTGGCATGTGTTTTCTTCTTGAAATATTTATGTGATTTCCTGGACTGTGGATCCTGACACAACCAGTGCTGGTAAAGTTCCCAAATCCATGACACTCAGACCTTACACAGGGGTAAGGTCTAAGGTCTGCAACTACTCCTAGATTTATACAGTCCTAAAATTACATTCAGACCTTTGAAGGCAACCACGAGGCTGATGTGGGCTCTGGCGAAAATGAGCTTGACACCCCTGCCTTACACCTTTTGCTTAACCACTATCAGTTTATATGTGTTACAGAACAGTGACCAGATTTGTAAGTTAGCTTTCCAGTTCACATAAACACATCTGCAAAGAAGTAAATAAGACACTTGTCTTCATGCCCAACAGATGAAATGTACCTACTGGTATCTATAATTTGCTTCATTCAAGCTTGAGTTAAGGATGACAGCTTGGAAATGACACCTTTATACTGAAAGGTATACATATGCAGTGAATCCTTTTGTGGAAGGATAAAACTTAAAAACAACCTTAAAAATCTAAACAAATCTACTTCTATGTAGTAGAAGTAATTTAACCCTTAGCATCTCTTCCAGTGCTATACATAGCATATTAATGCTTTGCACAATATTTTTCTTACATATCCAAATGTTCCTCAGCAAGAAGCCTTTATAAATGAGATAGCAAATTGTACTAGTGTTAATATTTTATCAGCTCTACATGGATTTGAGAAGAGCTGTCACAGGCTTATGGAGAATGTCTGTGTTCATGCTCTCACGACAGGCAGAAGAAGTGAGATGCTCAGTTATACAAGGAAACAAATGGAACACCATAAAACTGGTATGCAATTAAAACAGCCAAGATGAATACTAGTGGTCTGTTCCAATCACCTCCTGGCAGTAGAGGATGCAGAAGAAAAAGAATTCAATTAAGAGGCATGGAGATATTTTCCTCAATGCAAAGGCTGAAAAACCAGCTCTACTTATTTGTAAGTGATCAAAAAGAGAACAAGATAAAAGTAAAGGCATACAGAAAGTAAGGGTTCCTCCTGAACAACTCTGTACAAGAAAAAAAAGAGAAAATTAAACACATGAATGTTAGGTTTGTTACTGAGAAGGCAAACACTCAGGAATCATTGCCAGAAGATACAGACAGTGACAACTTAATGGGATACTGAAGGATATGAGAAAGCGGATGGTCATAGTGGCCCAAATTTCATACTGCACTTCCTAAGCTGTTAACAAAAAGCGCTTCAAATGTCTTAAAGCTTTCACAGCACAAATGGAGCATAATTCTTTTGCGCAATCTGTAACATAGCTGATGGTATGACGACTTTCATGCAGTGCAGTGAGACACCTTTCACCCCAGCCACCCTGTAGAGACTTATTCCCACAATGGGAACAGTGAAGCCAGCTATAGAGTTAACTGACCTGCAAGCCTGAAAGGTAAGACTGTGGATGGGACTTATTTTCCAGCACACCTTATTCCTCTCTTTTAATTCTCTTGCTTTTTTTCTGGCAGGTATGTAAAACCATGTAAGTTTCCCAGATCAGCTCTGTTGATTCCACACTTTATTTCAAGTTCCCTAAAGGAGATCAATCAAAGTCTTTATTGCACTTAAAACTACAATGCAGAAGAGACAAAGTCTTTGCTCTCCCTCAAACTGTTTTGGATAGTTCAGCCTAAACTATCCAAAATAATCTAGGGAGTTTGCTGCAGCTGATTCTAAGAAATACCTCAAAGATAAGCCAAATTACGTAGCAAAAATGAAAACAAAACATCCAAATTGTCATATTAATTTCAAAGAAATAATACCTATGTCAAGTCACTGAGCTACAAAGACAGCTGGTGGGGAAGTTCCCTGTTGAAAATCCAACTGTCCATATTTAAAAAACAGCTCCCCCTCACCTCACCAAAAACAAACAAAAACCCCAAAACATATCAGTTTCACTTGTTGTGGATAGAAAGCTGAATTTGAGGAATCTTTCCCAGGAAGGCTGATGGGTGAGAAGAGCAGGCAGGGACTGAGCTCCCCTAGCAGCCTGCTTGACAGGTCCTGTCAATTTTCGTTTCTGGTTTACTTGCTGTTCCATGAGCAAATTTTGTAAATTCTGAAGATTTTACTTTTGGGTGAAACATTTTTCGAAAATAAACAAACTGTTCTTTTGTCTCACATTTCTTCTCTAAATTTCAAAATTTTCCACAAGAAATGTTCTCTGTCCAGGTTTGGGCTTGACCCTTTTTCCAAGTCTATCCTTTTCCAGCTACCAAATCCCCTAATCTCCAATGCAAGTGGCTGTGGTTATCACAATAAAAAGACTTTAGGAAAACCCCAGCCACATTTCTACTTATGTAAACATACAGGTATATATAAACTATATTATTCTGCAATCTTTTCTGGGGCACAGACGCAAAGAGTTACAGACTACAAGACTTTCTGTATGTCAGGGTAGCGTGTGAATGGCACGCCCAGGCTTGTGGTGACTCTAACAAGATAACTCCACCACCAAGTGCGAGATGCTGCAGATAACAGAGGAGGAGTAGTGTGTATGCAGATGGCTCACCCTGTCCTGTGGCACCACTAATGAGACAGTAACATGAGAAAAGGCAGGCAGGCACTAGAGATAACAGAAGGGGAGCACCAGCTTAACAGAATTTACCAGTCAAGAGAACTGAGGCCAGCAGGGAAAGGGAAACAGTGGGGAAAGGGAAACAGGGCTGAGATATTTAATTGGGAAGCAACAAGGATGATGAAAAGAACTCAGAAAGGGAAAAATGGGAGAAGGAAATATGAAGGCAAACAAATCAGGTGTTTGAGGGCACACTGTCAACACATCTTGGAAGAGGACAATAGATCTGTTGATGGTGGAACCTGGGTGCTCTCCCTTCTGCCGGTGAGGGAACAGCTAGAGGGGACCTCCTGAGGTCCTGAAAACGTAGGGGATAGAACAGACCTTTCCCCACATTTATAGCTCATTAACAGAGCATTTGGGGTAATACTAATGTAATTCTATTTAAGACGCATAGGAATTCTGTTTGTGCCACTCTGAAATAACTCCAGCATCTATCTTCAGAGCCTTTTTTTGGTGGTTGTTCCTCTCTCAAAAACAGATTTCCCTCAGTACAAGCCAGACAACAACTATTCCAGTTCTCGTAAGATTCCCAACACAAAAAATAACTGCTAGATTAGTGTCTAAAACTACAGCTTCCTATCCCTAACAAAAGTTTAGCAACAGGACAAGCAAACAGAAATACTTTCTATGACTAATGTGAGTGTTCAGAGTTTGAGAGTCAGGGACTTTCAGAGCCAGATGTGATGCTTGTATGATTAATAATTCCTGGTAGAGTTTTCTTTCATAAAATTACTCAACTGTTTTCTGAACTTGTGTCAACTTTCGATATTCACAACATCCTGCAGAACGGGCTCTACAATATGTGTAAAGAACAGATTTGTTCTGATTTTGCCACCTAGTAGTTTCATTTGCTGTGCCCTGTATTTGACAAATGGGAATATTTCTCAGAATAGGCTTAAGTAACACCATAAATACACCATAAAAATCCATGTTTTATTATTACCTCTTTCCCCCAATTACATTACTTTCCTAGAGAACACTGAACCTATATAATCCTAAAATTTTGAAACAAAGTATGCTTTTCTTATGTATTTTTGTAAAGACTGTTGTAGTGGAGAATAGACTGACTGTCAGAGATGTGTAATTTAACATCCTTCTAAATATCTACTATTCATGTATTAGAAGGAACTAAAGTACTTTAAATCTGCCTTAGTTCCTGCATCCTAAAATGAGGAAGCAGTTCTGATCTTCTCTGAAATGCTTCATAAAATCCATCCATAAAAATCCTACATAAAATAGCCATGTGTTACGATAGCATCCAGTTTCTACACCATGTTCATGGGCAGCAATCTTTTACTCATACTGACATGGAGGTTACTGGCCTATGATCTGTCTCCATACACTTATTGATTACACAATCACATTACAGAAATCCAGAGCTTTTAAGGCTTCAGATATAATATTTAGCATGTTAAACTAACATCCCTTAGAGATGACAGTTTAGGACAGAGGTTTCAGTCCTTCTAAGGATATTGTCTTTCTCCAGAAACATAAAGTTCCCTTTTTGAGCACAGAAGTTGAACATAAAATCTATTTAAAGAGCTTCTCACAGTCTTCTCAAAACTGCAATATGTTTAATTCCTAGAACTTACTCTTTCATAAGCTCCTCCTTTGAAAACAAAAGGGGAAGAAATAGTTGTCCTGTAGTGACCACTTGAAAAGAAAACCACAACAACCACCACAACAAAACCTCCTGACACATCCATAAGTCTGTCTTGTTTGCACACTTTCACAAAATGCTGAATTATATTTTCCACATGCACAGGAGATGATTGACCACACATAGAGAGCTCATTGGCACATCATGACTTGGTTCCATCATGGCATTTTTTTTTTTTTTTTTTCCTTTGATTGTTTAAAACCAGGACCATTTGGAAGGTCTTGGCATCACTTGTTTACAGTAGAACACAATGTATCTTAGTTGTATTCTTTCCTGATTTGAAGCATGTCCTTAATAGCTACTTAGTAGCTTCCTCTTAGCTACTTAAAAATACTGTAAAATACCTCACTGCTCTTAATTTTTAGCACTGAAGTATTGCTGGGACATATCTAGATATACACCATTTTGGAGAAGTAAAATGAAGTATTTTTCTTTAAAAGGCATGGTATTAATTTAGAACCCAAGCAACCTAGAGTTCACTGTGGACAGACATTAGGAGATTTAATTTAAGAGACCACTGACTTTCACTTCTATGTAGTTCATACACTTATCTGACAAGTGAAGACGTAACAAGGTGGATTGACGATGGCAGAGCAGTGGATGTGGTCTACCTTGACTTCAGCAAAGCATTTGACACCGTCTCCCACAGCATCCTCACGGCAAAACTGAGGAACTGTGGACTGGATGATCGGGTAGTGAGGTGGACTGCAAACTGGCTGAAGGAGAGAAGCCAGAGAGTCGTGGTCAATGGGGCAGAGTCTGGTTGGAGGCCTGTATCTAGTGGAGTGCCTCAAGGGTCAGTTCTGGGACCAATACTATTCAATATATTCATCAATGACTTGGATGAGGGAATTGAGTGAACTGTCAGCAAGTTTGCTGATGACACCAAGCTGGGAGGAGTGGCTGACACGCCAGAGGGCTGTGCTGCCATCCAGCGAGACCTGGACAGGCTAGAGAGTTGGGCGGGGAAAAATTTAATGAAATATAACAAGGGGAAATGTAGAGTCTTGCATCTGGGCAGGAACAACCCCAGGTTCCAGTATAGGTTGGGGAATGACCTGTTAGAGAGCAGTGTAGGGGAAAGGGACCTGGGGGTCCTGGTGGACAGCAGGATGACCATGAGCCAGCACTGTGCCCTTGTGGCCAAGAAGGCCAATGGCATCCTGGGGTGTATTAGAAGGGGGGTGGTTAGTAGGTCGAGAGAGGTTCTTCCCCTCTACTCTGCCCTGGTGAGACCTCATCTGGAATATTGTGTCCAGTTCTGGGCCCCTCAGTTCAAGAAGGACAGGGAACTGCTGGAGAGAGTCCAGCGCAGGGCCACAAAGATGATGAAGGGAGTGGAGCATCTCTCTTATGAGGAAAGGCTGAGGGAGCTGGGTCTCTTTAGCTTGGAGAAGAGGAGACTGAGGGGTGACCTCATCAATGTTTATAAATATATAAAGGGTGGGTGTCATGAGGATGGAGCCAGGCTCTTCTCGGTGACAACCAACAGTAAGACAAGGGGTAATGGGTTCAAGCTGGAACACAAGAGGTTCCACTTAAATTTGAGAAGAAACTTCTTCTCAGTGAGGGTGACGGAACACTGGAACAGGCTGCCCAGGGAGGTTGTGGAGTCTCCTTCTCTGGAGACATTCAAAACCCGCCTGGACGCCTTCCTGTGTAACCTCACCTAGGTGTTCCTGCCCTGGCAGGGGGATTGGACTAGATGATCTTTCGAGGTCCCTTCCAATCCCTAACATTCTGTGATTCTGTGAAGTGTTTCGTGAAATAGCAAACCTCTGTGTATTTGAAATATGAACTGAGGGCTAGTACAAAGAAATGTGTGTCAAAATCTAAATTTGACTCCTCTACACAATTAAGGTGCTACTCTCTAAAAGGGAAGTGGAACTTGTTCTAACAAGTAAATTACCTTCTAAAATAGCAGTTAAAACACAGGATGCTATGTGGCCAGGGGATGCAGATTGGACAGAATTAGCTTGACACTTAAATAAAAAGCTACTGGTCTAAAACATCTTAAAAAAAAATCAGTTCTGTGAGATCAGTTAAGTGAAAGTTAAGCCTATCACTACAGGTGGAAACTTCACTAAGTTATGAGTGATCAGCATACCTAAGGATGGGAAGATTTGCTTTGTATCTACAAGAGAACTCTGTACCTGGAAATAAAACCCTGTGCCCCACACTAGTACAACTATCATGGATTTTGCTGCCACAATAACAGCTCTTAACCAGTAATGGCTAGTCCCACCCCCCCCACATTTCCATGTAGTTACCAGCATGTCAGGTTAAGCCTGTTTACAAACTTTTAGCTGGCATGGTTAACTGAGAGTTAAAAATTTACCTGCACTAGCTAAGGAAGGCAATGAAATGCTGATGTGGATATTGAAGGGGAAATCTTATTGTCCCATCTGTCACTCATAAAAACAAACACACCAAACCTACCAGTGCCTCACCCTGCTGAACAGAAGAGACTTATTTCCTTGTATTCTACTTGTACTCACTAATGTCCTGTATTCTTTTAAGGCTGTCATTTCTTTAAGGAGAAATCAGCTTTGAGCCTAGTCCTTTTACACGCACTAGCACAGTAGCTTTGAGGAAAGCTGCTAGGCAGTGTTTTCATCTGCTACTGACTCTGAAATAGGTCACTAACCATTGCTCCAGCTAAATTAAAGCAGAACCCTCTAGAAGTGTCACACGAGTCAGAGCCCACAGCTGAAGTGCTGAAGCCTGGAGCTCTTCATGTCCTATCCAAGAGCAGTGAGACATGGCACGAAAGCCTCTGGGCTGTGCAATCCAGGAGGAGAGAAGGCTTTGCTCTGGTGCATGGTGCTACTGGAGCTGGTCTCATATCAGAGCCTCTGGCCAACTACTGAAAGCCAGAGAGCAGGCCTGTGGTTGGGCTCACAAACACATCAGTGTAATTAAAATATGCCGCAGCTCAGACTTTCAATTTTTCCATGCCTACACAGAATCACAGAATGTTACCTTCTACCTGATGCCACCACTACTTGCTCACAGATAATAACCAGAAGCCACAGCAAGAAACTATCAAGTTTAAATACTGAGAAAATATTTCACATTTTTTGAGGAAGTTTTGAAGTCAGCATCAAATGTACATACCTGCTTCTAAAAGTCAATAATGCCTGTTGGTGCAAACCAGTGCTGTAATCAGACTGCAAACTAAACCCAAGGAGGTGTCAAGCAAAACAAAAAAAGAAGGGTCTGCAGGAGAGGCAACACATCAGAAATACATCTGCATTTGAAGATTCCCAGCAGTATCAAATAAATTCAAATTCAAAAGTTACGGTCCTCCAAAACTCATGCCCTAAAAAACTTGTTTAATATTTGCAGTCTGGCGTTTTTTTCATTGATTTTAAGAGAAGTTGCTTACTGCAGTCCTCAAGAAGAGCAATCCCTGTGGAGTAGCATTTGCCTTGTTTGCAACTGACAGATGTGGCCATAAACTGCAGTGCCCCAGTTCTTACCTGCTTCCATGCTCAGTACTGAAGAAGAAATATTAGAAAGCTTTAAGAAAGCATTGGAAAAGCCAGTTTCATGTCATCATGTCACAGGTATCCTCAAAAGGTAGACAGTGGGAGAGTTTAATCCCTCATCCCAGGTGGAGGGATCCGCTGGTGATTCCCTATGTGTACTTGGGATCCCCTATTCTTCTTGGGAGCAAACCACTGTAATCAATTTGTTCATGCAAGGTATAGTTTTTAAAGATCAAAGTGAAATATTGTTTTAGTCCACTTTATAAAGCAAATAAAGGAGTACAGTTCATCATATGATGAAAGCTTCAAGAAAAAGTACAAATATTCCAGTCTGCATTCATTTCCAGAAACATTTGGCCCCTGCAGCCCGAAAGGCCTGGCACCAAGTGCACATACATCTCTCCTACAACCAACACCAGCACATGTGCTCTGCCTTCAGGGAAGAGGATTTTTCAGTGGCAAAGTGTGTGCTGAAAAAAAACACTGGGTTTTTGGTAAATTTGTCTCTAGCTCTGATTTGGCAGAGCCACGGCTGGCTAGATTTTTAAGTGTACTGCCTAAACCCAAGGGAGAACAAAAGAAACATGGGTTTGTGCTGATTTAGGGAAAGTGACTGTATATATCTTCCAAAGTTATAAAGACATAAAAATTATTTGGTTTTCCTCACAATACATATTTTCAGTATTTGTCTGTAAAAACAGAATCAAGGAGGTTTAGGGACAGATGCTAAAAGAAATGAAAATTCTGCTAGGAAAAAAAAAAAAATTCTAAATTCACCCAGAAGTACCATTGAGGTCATAGCCACTTCAGTAACAGTAACCACATCACAAAAGCTGGAGAGCATGAATGAAACTGAGTGGTGTCACAATGTTAGAGGAAGTAACTATGTGGATTAACTGTACAAATTGTTATCAAATTCCTTGTATAAAAAGCTGATCGAGAACTGCTGATAAGGGTTTCCAGTAAGCTATAAAACAGTGAGTACAATTTATTTTAAAACATGTTGTGACTTGCAAGCAAATGCTGTTCTTATCCAAAGAGGTCTCTATTTAATTAGTAGTAGCAGTTCTGAAGATCAAAAATGTTATTTCTGCCCAGCAGCCCAAAGGGTAAAAGGTAAAATATATGAATAATAAAACATTTAATCAGACTTCATATGATAAAGTCATTAGTACACCCTCATATACAGCTATATAGTATGTTTCAAGAAGTACTTTTCATCATCTGAGCTGCAAAACACTTCCTCCTTACCCGCCAAAATGAGGCCTTTCTCAGGTTTCAGACTCATGTACAAGCCATAATGGCTGTGAAACATCCCTGCTAATTGCAGTAAGAACAAATACAGACAAAAAAGTGTGCTACAACCCTATCTTTACCATGTTTAAAAATATGGTAAAACTATAGTTTGGCTCTACTTCTTTGGCAATAATTCCACCTATTAAGGTATGAGCTTTATCTTTGGTCTTTTTTCATTAACACATGTATGTATATATACATACGCACACACAAAGCTTCCTCTACTTCATTCCAAACACTCTTCTATATGCTAGTTTCTTTACTGGCAGATCTGTGATGTTCCCAGTTATTAGTTTTCAATGAAAGATGAGCAAGTTTTCCTTCACATACTTTCATTGTTCCTTATCCTGTCAGAAAACCCACAAAGTTTCTCTCCTCCTTCTATATAACATTTTTGGGGAATTCAGTCAAGTCCTTTGCAATTTTAAGGAAAAGATAAACGATGAAATTTAAGTGGAGTGTTTTTTGGAGGGTGGGGGCATGATGGTGATAGAAAAGATAACACATAAGTTCCCAGTTTTGACTTAAGCATGTACAATGCCACTCAGGATGTTTCCTGTAAACAGCATATTTGAAACTGGATATTAAAGCACAGCAGGAATATCCAAGAGAAATTATGAATAAGTTATTTTTTTTCTGATTAGAGCACATTCACAGCTCTTTTTACAGCCTGCAGAAGTTCCCCACATAACACAGGACTAACAGCAACGTGAAGTTACCAAGTACAAGAGAATCATTATTGGTGAAGCTGCAGTAAAACCAGCCAGTTCGTAGGAAAGTGTTTCTCCATGTGGACATAAGGTAGGGCTGGTAAAACAGACACTAGGTGTGTTTGACATTGAGGTAGTGGATCAGTGTGTTTATTTGCACTGCACTGTTCACACAAACATAGGGGGCTTTTAAAGATGTTTTTGAGATGTCTTCAGTATCAGCCGCTGGCCTTGTTCTTTCCTCAGAAAACAGAATATAAACATTTTTCAAACAGTGGCATGAATCTGAAGTGGATAAGACTTCTCGTGGCAAATAAAGAATAAAATAGGCATCACAAAAATACAGTGTTCAGAAGGGAATAGAAAAAACAGAAGGGAAGAAAAAACATTAAAAAATCCCCCCATCCCAGAACACACTAATGAGTAATTAGCACAGCAGAAAGCTACTATAAAGTCACTCTGAACACATGTAACATCTTGCAGCACTATTATGTTTTTAAAACAACTTTGTAATAGTTGTGTCCTTCTAGGTTCTCATGATCAAGACTACGGCACACAAAGAAAAAGCTTTCTCAGTGTCCAGCACATACAGATCAGAATACTATTCAGCTGAAGTTTCTTTACATGTGCAAGAGACCCAAATGGTGCGATCTTCAATAGCCGAGACTACAGAACCTGCTTTACATCAGAAAATGAAATGCCGAACTTTTACTTCAAGTCACAGATCAAAAATGTAAACGTGGAGATGCGGCCACTGGTCAAGCTTTGGATTGCTCAACAAGATTCCAAATAACTTACTTTCTTGATTAAATGAAACCTCCATACACAAACTTAGTACAATATTTAGGGAAAAAACCCACTAATTAAAGTTAAAACAAGCTTGACTCCTTTCCTAAACTTAAAGGCCCTTTCCACAAGCTTATTCAGCTCCCACCAAAAGTACTCGTGTAGATTTTATGGCTACCTTTTCATGTTTTTGCTTTAAGGGCCAAATAAAAACTATGGGTGACCACTGTTCCCATAACAAACTATCGTAAAGTTGGGGCAAAAGGAAGGTTATATAGTCCCTGCTATAGCTGGAAAGAGCTTTGCTTCTCACATCACAAAATCAGAGTAGGCATGTCAAATTGAAGAGATACTCATGTATCACTACCATATGGGAAACCTACTCTTTTAGGAGTGACTAGCCAGTTTGGATGCTGACGATGAAGCAGTATAAAGAAAGATTTCATTTTCAAAACCAAGCTTCTGTAAAGCCAGGCCTCTTTGTGATGTCAAAAGTGACAGAAAATCAAATGCTGAAGAGCTGGATTCTCATGAATTGGTAGTGCAGTGCAACAGTACAAGCCTACTGTAAAAATATTTATATAGTGCTGCTGTAAATAAGTCACACAAAACAGATGGAAATTTAATCAAAAACCACAAGTTTGTAAACTAGCAATAAGTATTTACTAATTTTAAGTGCTTACAAATGAAGCTAGGCCCTTAAGAAAAAAATTAAACAAACTCTCTACAACTACCGGAAAGGAGGTTGTAGCATGGAGGGTGTTGGTCTCTTCTCCCAAGTAGCAAGTGACAGGACAAGAGGAAAGGGCCTCAAGTTGCACCAGGGGAGGTTTAGATTAGATATTACGAAAAAATTCTTCAAAGAAAGGGTTGTCAGGCATTGGAACCGGCTGTCCAGAGAACTGGTTGAGTCACCATCTCTGGAGGGGGTTAAAAGACACATAGATGAGGTTCTTGGGGACATGGTTTAGTGCTAGATTTAGGTTATAGCTGGACTTGAAGATCTTGAGGGTGTCTTCCAACCAAAATGATTCTGTGATTCTAAACCTAATTCAGTGGTACCTATTTGAGTTATAAGCAAACTTTGAACTTCTCAACTTTGACACTATATTAGCTTTCATGTCCTTAATTTTGTGTTTGCAATGTATAAACATCAGATTATTTATATTTTGATCAGAAGTACGCAGAGTAAAGATGCTTTAAAGCAGCACATGATTCTCCAATGGCAGGTCTCCTAGCCCATCTCAGTACACTAGTAACCCATTTACATCCACTAAAGTGTCAAAAGCTGCAACTATAAGTTTTGTTTTCCATCAATAGCTTGTGTTTCCAAAATTCTAATTGGAATTCCCTATATTAAACATAACTGCTTGTCCAGTAAACATTTCCTCATTTTTAAAGATTTCAAAATACCCACTGGGCTAACGTGCAGTTGTCTGCTGGGCTTCCCTACTGAAACTGAGAGAAGTAGCACTGATGCAAATCAGCCAGGAAAGGCTACGTGCCATTTTCCTCCACCACCCCACCTCTCACAATAAAATGCATGAATGAGAAATGTCTAAACCTCAAGTCTATTTAAATGCTAGACAGGGGAATTAAAGATCCTGAAGGAAATTAGTAATAAATACCCCAGACTTTAGGGGAACAAGCTTGGTTTGTTCAGGGACCTGGTCTGCAGGATCCCATGTGAGAGTTCCCCATAGGGCAAAGGTACCCAGGAGACCTCACTGATCTTCAAGCATGAGAATGGCCCACAGCAGGAGACCAGGGTGGCTGCACGGGGAGCAGCCAGCTGAGCCGGAGACCAAACCCTCAGGAAAGCTGACGGAGGGGCAGCAGCAGGCGCTGCCCCATGGCAGTGCAGAAGTGCTGCCATGCGCGAGAGAAGGTCAAAGCTTGGCTGGAAGCTGCCACGGGACAGGAGTGGCCTCTACAGGTACATCAGCAGCAAAAGAAGGATCAAACAGAAAAGGGACCTGCTGCTCGACAGGTTGAAAAAAACAGTGTCAAAGGATAGGTCAAAAAAAGGCTCAACCACTTGGTCTTTTTTGCTTTGGTCATTATTGGCCAGGCATACTCACGGGGCTTAGTGTCAGGGGCCTGGGGAAAGGTGTCAGGTAAATGAAAACAAAGTTTGGGATGAAGTACTTAAGCACAATGGACATACACAAGTCCATGGGACTAGATAAAATGCTTCTGATGGTGCTGAGGGATTTGGCTGATGTCATTGCAAGGCCTCTCCAGATCACTTTTGAAAGGCCATAGCGACCAAGGGAGGTCCCTGGTAACTGAGGAAAAAAAAGCAAGAAGGAAGATCCAGGGACCTACAGGCCAGTCAGGTTTATTCCAAATCCCGAGAAGAAAATGGAGCAAATCCTCCTTGAATCTATTTCCAGGAACATGAAGGACAGAAACACCTTTGTGAACAGCAAGCATAATTTCCCAAAGGCAAAATGTGCTCAACCAACCCAGTTACTTATTATGATGAAGCCACTGCCTCAGGATAAGGACAGAGCAGCAGGCACCATTTACCTTGACTTTGTAAAGCACGCTTTTTGATGCAGTCCCTCTTAGCATTATGGCAGCTGAAAAGGTATGGACCAGATGGCTGGTCAACGAGGTTGATGAAAAAAAGTGGCTGTACTGACAAGCTCAAGCCAGCAGTAAACAGGTCAAAGTCCAGCTAATGGCTAGCTATGAATGACATTTCTCTGGAGTTAATCTGAACAACAGAGCAGAATACACCCTCACCAACTTTATGGGTGACACCAAACTCCAGCAATCAAGAAGCTGGAAGGTAGAGTTCTCACCTGAAGGACCTCAACAAGCTGGAGGAGTTAGCTGACAAGCTTTGTGAAGCCCAAAAAAAGCAAATGCAAAAATCTTATACCTAATGTGGAATAATTCCATGCCACAGTACATGATAGGAACTTATTACAGGCTAGAAAACAGCTTTGCAGCAAATGTCCTAGGGGTGCTGGTGAACAACCTGTTGAACACAAGTAAGCGAGGCATCCTTGCAGTGATGAAGGCTAACTAGAGTGGGCTCCATTACCAAAAGTGCTTGCTAGTGATGGAGAGCAATGAACACTTTCTATGTGGCATTCCTGATGCCTCAAATGGGGGCCCTGTTCTTGATTTTCAGCTCTGTAGTACCAATTAGAGATTAAAAAAAAAAAATTGAGAACACATGACATACAAGAAGAGATAGATGGAGTTGGGTTTAAGACTAGGGAAGAGAAGGCTTCTTAACGACTTAGTTGGTACCCAAAGAGAAAAGGTGGCCAAGTTCTTCTCAGTGGTGTGCAATGAAAGGAGAAAAGCCAGTGGTCATGAGTTGCTTCAAGAGAAATTCTAACTAGATAAAATAATAATTAAAAACTACAATAAGGGTCTTCAGACAGTGGAATATATTTGTCCAGAGGAGCTGCAAAACCTCCTTCCACAGAGATTTTCCACACTTGAGTGCACTAGACTCTGAGCAACCTGATTTAATTTTGAAGTTAGCCCTGCTCTAAGCAAAAGATCAAGCCTTCAGAGGTCCAGCAGTGTGAATCTCTTTCCTTCTCAACAAGAACATCATAAGATAAGCAGAAGGTTGGGAGAAAGAACAAACAGGACTACAGTGTGCATAAATGCAGACCAACCATGTCTCCATAATGCTTTCGGATGGCCAGGCTGCATATGAAAACTGTTTCCATGAAGTCTGAAAACATTCTCACAGAGCATCAACTTTCTGCAAGGTTTAGATTTATATAATAAAATATAACTAGAGCAAAACTGATTATTGAAATACAAGGATTTATTTGCTCCATCCTAATGTTTTTTATTTTGCTTGCAGCATATGTATAATTATATTTTCAATTTTCAATTTAGATGACTATTTGTAAAAAACAAGCAAGCAACCAACCAATGTCTTCTTTTTATTTTTTTCTAGGTTTTTATTCAGATGAGAGCTTGCCCCCCAAAAACTACAACTCCAGTTACAGGCAACAGAATTTACCATTTACCAACTGTACAATATATTGGGCCCTCATGTAAAAACTATATGGAGAGAGATATGGATACATCTCTGTCTCAATATAGGAATCCAGTGATTTTTTTAAAAGAAACTGCATGAAGACATTTACAGGTTTTTCTTCAGAAAGGTTATTTTTTTAAATGCTCTTCTTGATCTGTGATGTCACTTCAGCCCTTGACAAGATCACACACACTTCTGTGAAAAGTCATTTCAGGTTCAGTACCATGCTTACTCTAGAGCTTTACAGAATAAGACATAAAAATATCTGTCAACTTGCAGTTTGTCTTTACACAGCATAGTTTTCCCCGTGGTGATTCTTCAGACAATCTCACCAGAAAAAAAAGAAAGCAGCATGCAGCTTTGAAGTATTATGACTTTTAAAATATGCCATGTGTATAACTCTTCTACTCTTTAAATGGTAATAAGGTTTTCTGTTCCATGATGACGGGGGAGAGGAGGAGAAGAAATCCATCACTGCAAATGATTAACATCTATTTCTGTTCTTTAAGCTTTAGTTTGAAGAATCTAGTATTGCTATTTAGGTCCAAAGCAACATTTAAAGTGCAATTCTCAAAATCGCAGATGGGTGGAGAACTATAACCACAATAAAAAGCAGCAGATTTCCCTACAGACAGCAGTATGGGTAAAGCTTTATCATTAATATCACCATTCAGTGCATCACCAGATGTCAGTGCTCAAAGGCAGTGAGAAAACTGACAGTGCAGTTAAAGACTGGGTCTGCATCTGTGTGTGTGTATCAGTGAACAGTAAAATTACCATCTCCTTAAGCACTACACTTTGAAAGCAAACTGTTTTTTTAGCTTGGTATTCTTTTACACAAGCTACTTCCTATTTCCTTGGAGAAAGCAGTCCCTGAACAAAAGAAATTTCAAAAGGCACAGAGATGTTTATTATGCAGTTGACTAAGCGAAAGAAAAATACACAGATACTTTAAAAAAAAAAAAATAGCCTCGCAGTGGTCTGAATACTAATTAAAGAAAACAAGCCACCCTGATCTAATGCAATGTTTTAAAAGCACATACCGACTTTGAATAAATAATTGAAAAAGAGGGTTTATGTTGCCAAGCAATAAGATCACCCCTGGAAAAAAGTAACAGACATTTGTTCCTTTCTACTTTATTCATTTCACCAACACACAGTACAGTCTCTAGCCTAAGTGCCAGCAATATATATACTCACATAAGTGCAAAGCTGCATATTTTAACATTAAAATTGCAACTTCTGTTTCTGCCCAGCATTAGAGAAAAAAGTTGACTCTTCTGAAATAATTTTTGAGATGTGCACAGGAAGTCTTGTAATAGCCAGATGTTCCACAGTCATCAGCTCTTCCACTGCACGGCATCATTTTAGTTCTCTGCTCAAGATAGCCTACTGTCTCTTCTGATCTTCATGTCTTTTCTTATTAGAGATTTGCATTAAAAAAAGGCCCAAGTTTCTTAAAAGCCAGACTTCCATTCATTTGCTTTATCTCTAAGACAATTTAAAAGCCAAGGTACATATAGTTTCCAAGAGGGAGTGGGAGGACAAATTAAAGTATATTTTACGCTTGTAGTTACCTTTGCACAAGAGACTGCATATCTCACTGCTCCCACAAGGGCTGTGAATGTTTAACTTTAACAGTTATAAGCATGTAACATCAGGTTATGTGCTCATCCAATCTGTTTGGAAAGACTTTGAAATTAGAGGCATCAGAATGAGCAATACCTGTATCTTTGTAAACACCAGCTATAAAATCCAATCAGCTTACTGCAGAGAGTTATAGCAAGTTGTCATATTATTCTGTACAAGCATTTCTTGGTTACAACAGAGTTCAAACTGAAGATTTCAAGATGCAAGAAAGGCAAAATGGGAATTTTACTACTGTACTTGCCTTCCTTCAAAACAGCACTGGACCAGAGCAGTTCATTTCACTATTGCTTAAAAAGCTGACAGCTCATGACCTAAGCACAGAAGCAGGGAGTCTCAGGTTTAGCCTCCCCCTGTAATAAACAGTGTGATTCACAGCAGTTCAGTGGCAAACCACAGCTGCCCATGTGCAGCCATGAACCAGGCTCCAAAACCAGGGTTTGAACTGACCTTAGTGAGCTGACATGCCCAGGCTGGAGACCGGCAGTGTGGGTAGGAGTGAAGATAGCCTTCATCCAGCACACAGCAGCAGCCCTGGTTTAGTGGGGAAAAAAACAAATCCAAGCCAGGTAGCCAAGCTCCGCTCTTTACCATCACACACTGTGATCTTGTGCGAGTCACTAGACCCCTCTCACCCCTGGAAAACCAAACTGCTTTCTCACAACGATGAAGGCTTCTGGACTCTGCAGGAAAGGCCACCGAGCACTGTGATACAACAGCGGCTTAACCACAGTTCTGTAAAAGGTTTCATTTAATCTGGCTCGGGCAAGCATGTGCTTTATTACTCACCAATTATGTTTTCATGACAGACTTACAGACTCGATTATAAAAGTCATGGAAAGCAGAGAAAGAGATACTTCTTAGAAGTATGCACACATTCTTTATATCCCGTGCTTAAAAACCAACAAAACAAACCCAAAACACATACAAAAAACCCCCACCAAACCAAACAAGTAAAAACAACCCTAAACAAGTTTTGTGGATAAAGGAGATTTTCACACAAAACAAGGAACTGGTACATTGAGTGTCTGGTATATTGCGTATCTGGTACGTTGCCCATATTGCTTAATTTATAGTTCCACCTAAATAATTATTTTCTTCATTTGTAAAATTACAGTTCTAGAAATAACTTAGAAACGGATGACAAAATCCTTCAAAACCGAATGTCTGAAACATAGTTTACACAGAGATGCATCTGAGTAGTGGAGATTGTTACCAAAAAAAGTGTTTTATTATCTTTGTACCATCTCAGGCAGCAGTTTTATGCCAGAGAAGTATTGCACTGTTAGACAGCAGCAAACACTGTAAAGACACTTTCCTGAAGTATTAGACTCTTATTCTGCCAAATAAATTAGGAAGACAATTTTTTTATTAGTAAATAAAGGAACTACTTGTTAAGATATTCTATTTAAGATGAAAACCACAGAAATGTACACCTATGCCGGCTCCTCAAGCCAGTAGTTTTTTTAAAAACCAAAACCAACCAAACAGAAAGTTAACACGCTGAACAACTCTTACAGCGGCATGCTTCAGACAGCTTTAAGAAAAGGTCTGTCCATACAACAGTCATGTATGTGCTTCTGTAATGACACGAATTACCTTCCACAAGAAGTGCTCCCTCCTGTCTATCCATGATTTCCTTCTCATAGTCCTGTGCCTTCATTAGCATTCAAAGAAGCTATCAGAGCCTGGCTGTCTACCACTCTTATTTTCCCTCGAATGAGATAAGACATTTTTTGGCCTTAGCGGTAGATTTTAATAAACAAGTGGAAATTTTCTGCTTCAGTTTGCCCACAGAACTACAGCCTTAAGCTACTGTGCTCACCAACAGTATGATTTACTCTGTTCCTTTATATTAAATGGTTGCCATAGGCTGCAATACTAACATTAAATACGAAATCATCACCATGAGAATATAACTTTTGCCAAAACGCAGGAGACATTCCATTTTAAGCTTTACCTTACATCTTTACATCACCTTATTTAGCTTTCACGAAAAGAGCCCTATGTGTCTGGAATTTAGGTTTTGCCTTTACATAAAAGGCGCATGTGGGTTTACAGTTAAAGAATTAATCGTGTGCTTGATTTTTCTATGAAAGCCAGATGTTTTCCACTGAACATTTAAAGCCTTTTCATTTTCCCCATAATTCTGAGGATCCAGTTACATAGGAAATTCAGTTAGTTTTGGTAAATTTACCTGTTGAGAACGTAGACCAAGTTTGAACATAATTAAATATTCTTCTTAGCTCACAAAAAATAGGTGTAAGGCTGAAAAACCCCATGATCTAGCAATGGGAACACACCCTATTCTGGTCAAATGTGCACACGGTCGCACACTGAGACATCCCTCCATCTCATGACCAGTGTTCAAATCAGACTGGCATTAGCCTGCATGGCAGAAATTTCAAGTCACTTGACTAAGAACAGGCTACCAGGTTCTCAAAAAAAGGCAGCTGAAGCAACTCACCTGGAACAATGTCCTCCCCTAAAAAGACCTGAAGGGCTCCCAGCAGAAAGAACATTAATTTGGCAAAGGCATATCCTGTTTTGTGTCTTGCAGACAAAGAGATGCCTCAGACCCATTCTCCTCCACTTTGCTCTCCTTTCAAAAGCAGTGGCTCAACGGGGGTCCACTGCTTCCACTGTGCTCAGACCTCCACTAAGCCATTTTGGCTCCCTACCCCACCAGGCCATGATCCCAACAAAAGCAGGGGTAGCTTTTCTGCCTGGTTGGCAGGTTGAACTGGCTCTGCAGAGGGTCTGGCAAGTGACACAAACAAGAGGTTGCTTAATAGAGTCACTGAATCATACTCTTAGTAATTCAAGATGAAGATTCTCTGGGGGTTGGACTAGATGACCTTTAAAGGTCCCTTCCAACCCAAACCATTCTATGATTCTGTGCATCTTGCAGTGCCATTATCCCTACATAAGCAATTTAACTTACTGTTTTGTGACATTTTAGATGCCATAAGATAACCTGTGCCACTTCACAAGAGCACAGGTCTCCCAAACCCAGGGAGAACATCTGAAAGCTCTGTAAGGATGCCCTTAGGGGTATAAGATACCAACCTGTCTACCATATTCGATTCCCTGTATTTAGGCATTTAATTCATCTCCTTCCTATCTTTTATAAAACAATTTAAAATAATTAACTAAATATATTTAACCAACAGTATTTATCAGGAAGGAAAGGACTGCAAAAAACTCAAAAATAACTAGAGAGACGAAAATACTGAAGATTATAGGTAGGTAAATAAAACTTGAGGGGCAGGGGGCAGCCAAGATTAATTTTAAACTCCTTTGACAAACAGAATGACAGCTACAAGATGCCAGCATTAAGGACACAAAGTGCTTTCAGAAAACTTCTTTCAAAATGCATAGCATCATCAGAATGTTGCAAGGAATCACCACATTGCTTACTCATTACATGTCAATTTTTTTCCTTTCACTGTATCTTGTTCTTAAAGAAATGTACCGTCAGGGAAGGTGGCTTTTTCTGTTTGAAACTAAAACCACTCAATACTTCCACAGCTGCATTTTAACTCTTTCCCTCCCCCTCCTATGAAGGCTCCCACAGGCTTTCTCCCAGTAAAAGCACTTTGAATGTTGGTCTACAGGAGCTGGGGCTTCAGTAATTCCTGCCACTGTGTTTCTTTTCCCTTTTTGTGTTCTGAGAAAAGGTACTGGGAGGTAATAGTTTCCTGAAGCGCAGCACCTCAGCCTGCTAGAGAAGGTTATTACAGTACATTGAACCTTTGCTCTGCAAATGCCACATTGTGGAGATTCAATTTTAATGGAGTAGCTAGGCCGGAAGATCAGATACAAGCTTCTAAAACAAGGATACTGAAAGAAGTTTTGTACCTCCTTCATCCACATAATACTGTTCCCTCACCACATCCAAAACTAGCACCAAGTCAACCCTTCCATTAAGGTCTTCAGCTCACCAACTTGACAGAAGATTTGTCAGAAAACTATCCAGTTATTTTGCTCTGGCAGTCTTCTGCTGGTTTAATAAGCTGAAGAAGCGGACAGAGGGCTACAGTGGAATTAATGCAAAGTAGGCAGTGGAAGAAGGCAATCAGAAGTTGTAAGAAGAGACCTCCCCTCCTCTTTTGACAGCAACAAGTATCAGTGAGTGCACCTTGTCTCATAAAAATCACCAAAAGGGAAATAAATCTCCCCCCAATCTGGCCCTGGCATCCCCTGAACCACAGCATCAGGATACCAGGCGGTAAGAAAGCAAGCAGTGGAAATGTGCAGGAAGGTACAAGGGGCCAACCACTCTTCTTCAGCAGTGAGCCACCCCCTGTAATTTTGCCATCACTCCTCCTCATTACTGGAGAGTTCTGATTATGCCCAAGTGCTGCTACGTCAAGTACATATCAGATCTCTGAACAGCGCTTTATTTCCATGCTCACAAGCTTGCTTTCCTCCAGATACTTCTGAACTTCCCTGCAACATTACCGAGACTTCTTGCTTAACCTAATGGCTTACAACTAAACTGCATAAAAGCCACCACAGAAAACAATTTAAAAAACCGAAATGAACACTGAGGACTTCAGAAGCTCCAGAATTCACACTGCCAACCCCGATTCAGTTCTTTATAGGAAGACAGTGTGAAGTAATATTCAGCTGTAGAGTCTGTTTCACTGACTTGAGACCACTGGCCTGTTGAGCTCAAAGGACCAGTGCTCAGGAATGACCGTAGAATCAATGAATAAAAGTTTCCTCTCCAGGACCTCCCATAGATGACTGCAACAGTTGAGAGCTGTACAACCGCATGTTCTTCAGACATCGATTGTGGTTTACCAAGGAGGCTTTTATCCTGAAAATGTGTCCAAACAGCTCCAAACAATAACGTGCACAGTTTCCAAGCTAGCCACCTTGTACAAGAGCAGCATAGTTGCATTAGTATGGTGCTCCACCAACACCAATAGCGAGCTGTTCAGTAGGATTAATTAGCCTGGGCAGAGCACTGCACTAATGTAATTATATTGCTTCTAGTACCTGAGCTAGCTCATTCATCGTTTTCTACTCTTTTCCTCTGAAATAAAGAGTTCAATTTTTGCTATTTTCTTAACACCTAAATAATTCAATCACTTTTTTTTGAGAGAGAGAGAGAGAGGAATGAGACTTGGAAAATATTCAAAGTCAGTTTCCCCTAATCAAAACAGTGCACCTCCTGCCTTCATAGCTTGTCCCCACTATTGCCATCCTCTTCTAATCACTTCTTTTGTTCATATCAAGCTGCCACCTTTTTCAAACTGCCTATGCACCAGCAAGTCTTCCCTGGACATGAGAAATAATGATGCCCAGCCACAATCAACAGTGACAAGAGCAGAGACTGGAAAACTTTGAACTTATTTGAGTGGAAAAGAGTCATCATTGCCTTCCGCTCACCCTTTTTTTACAGATGGGGAACAGATACCACAGGAGGTACTTGCTCAAAAAAGGGGTCACCTCTCAAATCAGTGAGTGGAAGAGTAGGAATATAAACCACAACCTCCTCATTCACAGTCTGGGGCTCCTATCAAGACACAGAAACAAGAGACCAGTGTGAGATGTACCAGGTACCCAGACTCTGCCTCAGCTCATGGAGACACCAGAGCATCAGTGGAACTGCCCGAAGAACTCCTCTTCTGACAAAACACAAGCATGCTGGTATGCTCAAAAGCGGCTGTGCCTCTTTGCTCAAGCGTTCCTGAAGCATCCAGCATGAGCGAGATGCTCAGAGCAGGCAACACAAGGTCAGCCAGTAAAAAAATTCAGCAACCACAAGCAACTGACAGCGGTTTTACAACAGGAAGCGCCTCGCTGCCAGCAGTACCACCAGACCCTCTTTCTTTTGAGTTTGTGTATAACTCATCATCAGGAGAGAAACAGAGGAACATCGCAGCACTCATCAGTATCTCTGGTCTTAAGCCCACACCCCTCACCCGTACAGGCACACCTGCACACAGGCAGGCCCTGCGGGTGTTACATGGTGAGACTGTTACCACACACACACCTGGAGAACAACGGTGTCATTCTGGCAGAGTGGAAGGCAGTGACAGCAACATGACCTCCACTTCTCCGTGGTTCCACAAGTCTTCTGCTTGCTTTATACGCTTCTAGCAACTTATTTTTTCTAGTTATTTGTCATACTATGTTGGTTTTGATACTAAATAAAGCCCAAGAATCTTTATATTCCCACTTTGTTTCACCTTTTTTTAAATACAAAATGTATGCCATAGAAAGAATTATTAACATTTCTATAACAAAGCTCTGTTAAGAAATGCTAGAGTCATGGCATTTTATTGTTTTGTGATCGTAAATGTATTAGTACAGCTAGACTTCTAAACACTGATTTCAACTTGAAATTTAAAACAGGTAAATGAACAAAATATCTCTAAGCTCTCTCTTCCCTCAAATTTATATCGGCATGCTCATGATACACAGCTCTTCCAGGACAGAAATACAGGGAAGAACAACCCTATTTCTTGGCATTCATTTCCTTTAAAGTAGCCCACTTTGTCTGTCAGAAAGATGCACAGGAATAGCTTCAAATTTTGAGTTCTAGGTATACAAGGGCAGACTCAAATTCCAGGCTTAGGGTATGAAAGCAGAAAGATTTTTTTGTTTGCAGCTCCAGCATGCAACCACCAGGCACAAGGAGAGGAGCTTTAAGGAATAATTCCAGTTTCTGTGCATGTACAGGGTAGTACAAAAGTTAACACTTCAAAAAGTTACAATTTAAAACTAGTTCTAAAAAGACTGCAGATTAGAATTCCAGCTTGACAGTAAATTATCAACATCAAAAAAGTGGATAAGAGTTTGCAAAGACAGAGAGAGAAGCAACAAAAGCCAACACATGAGACAATGTGAAGCAAGTTAACACAGAATAGGAAACACCATTTTACAGTCAGAGAGAATAAAAAAAAAAAAAAGGAAGCATTTTTTAAAAAAAGAAAAGTCAAACCAATCAAGGTTCTGCAAAAATGCAAGAGCAATTAAGTAAACAACATGTTACAGTCACATACTGAATCAGGAGGAAAGGAAACTACCAGAAACAACACATTGTACTGAGGAATTATACTGAGATATGAAGGAAAAATAAAGATCTAGGAACTAACTGCAGTGTCTCTGTCATCTCCTACACTTACACGGCCAAAAATCTGGTTTGGAGAGTTACTGTGTTGTCAGTGGCTCCCCTATAGCAGCTGAAGAGAAAGAAGAGGGATGGAACGGAAAGAGAAAGAAAAATCGAAGAGATACTGGGGTATGTTTGTATATACAAGTACATACATATACAAGCATACAAATACATGCTCATGTACCCATATGTAATAAAAGATAACTCGGACTAGCTGGCACGGAGCGGGACCAGCAAGAGCAGTATACTTAAGTTTTATCTTCTTCCTCCTGCTTATTTACTTGTTGCAGTCTTCTGTACTACAGAACCATGTACATCAGGTCTGGAGCCTCATTACTTCTAAATACTTCTACACGGCAATTCAAGAAGGCTGGGAAAAGAGTTTGCTGGTATTTGTAATTGTTCTGTATGCTTCAGGGAGGCTCTGTGACTAAAACAGAAGAGAACATAGTCTCTGCACACCAAGATGCGGTCTATACCATGCACTCCTCAGAGTTTCTCCCCGCAAAATACCTTTGTATTGGTATTTACTGCTTATGACCGCTGCACATTTTGCTAAAATAGTTAGACTGATGCAAGGACTCCAGAGCACAGAACACAACTTGAGATTTGTGACAGCTTATCATCTGCTGCTCCGTGTGATGTCAAGGCTCACTTTTCAGACCGCTCCACACAAACATGCAATAAAAATAAATCAGCTCAAATAAAGCTACCAATGTTTCACAAACACGAAAATACTCAGTAGTTAAAGGCTCACCCCATCTCATTTCCATCACTACAGAACAGGAAATATATACTACTAATTAATTCATAAACCCTAATCTCTGAAGGCAGCTGAAATTGTCAGTTTGATAAATAAACTAGACAGTAATGATGGGAAATTAAACTATATTATCAAGGAAATTCTTCTGTCAGAGGACGCTGTCAAGCTCTATTCACGACAATCTTACCTATACAGAGTTCGGATAATTTCTGTAAGGAAGGACTTAGAAACAATACCTGAACCAATAAGCAGCACAAGCAAACAAGACAGTTCAGGGAATTTGCCAAAATCCATACAGCTCAGATGCCTCACCGCTATTACCTAAATCGACCGCATTTTGCCAAACGCCCTCAACCCTTTAGACGGCTGATATCGCAGAGCAGTGAACCACGCGAATCCGAGACCGATCGCGACATTTCTGAAGCGCTGCAGAACCTGCACACCCGCACCTCGCACTTGGAAACGCACCCGGTCGCCCAGCGCAGGACGTACCGGGGTAACTCCTCCTCGGCCACCAGCGCGGCACCGGCTCTCGCCGCCTCTCGCATCCCGGGAAGACACTCGCCGCTCACCGACCGGCGGAAGACCGTGGGATGCCCCACGGAGCCCGCAGGCGGACCCGCGTCTCGATGGGGCCCCCGGACGCCACTTCTCCTCCCTGGCGCCGCTACTTCCAGCCCTCGCCCGGCTCCCCCGGCGCCTGCCGGCGCTCGCCGGGCTTTGCTTCCTCTCCGCGTTTCGGTGCAACAGCTGGAGGAGACCGGTAACGTCGTGGGGGAGGCGCAACCGGCATGGAGCGCGTTCGGCGCCGGCACCGCGGGGACCGCAGACAGCGCTCGCAGCCGCGCAGGGGCGCGGAACGCACCGTGGGCTGCGAGGATGCAACCGCGGGAGACGCAACCGACCTCCACGGCGGCTGCCGAGCAAGGACCGGCCGGAAAGACCCCCTTCCGCAGGGAGGAGCAGGAGACACGGCTCCCCGCCATCCCGCCGCCAGCCCGAGCAGCGACCTGTTGCCCCGCGCGGGGGTGCCGAGGCGCGTCCCCGAGAGCGGGAGCGGGACCCGCCGCCGCCACTCACCTCTTTGATTTTGTCCCTCCTCTGCCGGACGGTGGGGTCGGCGGGCTCCTGCCCCACGGCTCCGACGGGCTGGCGGAAGAGGCGCTGGGGCAGCCCGGGGGCGCCCGCCTCCTTCCTGCCGCGGGCGTCCTGCAGAAGTTTCTCCTTGTCCTGGCGGATGTCCCTGCGGATCTCCTCGGGCAGCTTCTGCAGCGTCTCCTTGGCCTCCCGGAGAGCCCGCTCGTGGTCCGCGCGGATCCGCTCCAGGCTGCCCGCCCCGCCCGCGGCCGCCGCCGCCGCCCCCGAGCCGCCGCCGAGCTGCGGCGGGGCGCGGGGCTGCCCGCCGGGCGGCGGCGGCGGCGGCTGCAGGGCGGCCGAGTGGAAGAAGACGCCGCTGAGGAGCTTGGAGGAGTCGGGCAGGAAGAAGATGGCCCCGAAGCAAAGGGTGATGAAGGCGCTGAACACCAGCAGCAGCACGAACTTCTCCGTCAGCCGGAACGCGCCGGGGCCCGCCGCCTTCCTGCCCCCACCGCCCGCGCCGCCGCCCGCGGGGCCGCCCAGCGCCCCCGGCCCCGCCGCGCTACCGAAGAGCGGCAGCAGGCTGGCGGCGGGCATGGCCCCCGCGCCGCCTCAGCGCAGAGCAGCGCGCCCCGCCGCCGCCGCGCAGGGACCGGACCGCACCGCACCGGACGGCTCGGCTCGGCTCCGCCGCCTCCCCGCCTCGGCGGCAGAAAGTTTCCCCGGGCGGACGCGGCAACTTTTCGCGTTCCCGCCGCTCCGCCGCTCCCCCGCCGGCAGCGCTCGGCGTGTGCGGGGCGGGCGCTGTCAGCTCCAGCCCATGCTGCCGGGTGCCGCCGCGGGTGCCGCTCCCCGCTCCGCCCGCGCGGAACTGCCGGGCAGCCGGGGGCGGAGCGGGGCGGGCCGGGGCCGCCGCTGGCCCAATGGCGGAGGGGGCGGGGCGCGGGCGGGGCGGGCCGGGCCGGGGGCGGGGTGCGGGCACGCCGCTCCACCTCCCACCCGCGCTGCCGGACCTCCGCGGCTCCCAGGGGTCAGACGCGGGGGGCGCTGCCCGGGCGGCGCCCGCCCTGCAGAGGGGGGAGGCGGCGGCGGGCCCCGCCCGGCCGGGGCGGCGAGTGCGGCCCCTTCGTCCCAGCGGGCGGCGGCGGCAGCCCGAGGCGGGCGCGCGGCCCCGGCACGTGCCGGCAGGGCAGGCACGCGCGCACACGCGCACCCACGTGCACGCTTGTGCACACACAGGGGCGTGCGTGCACACACGGGCACGCACGGCGACACGCGTGTGCCCCCACGGCGGCGCGCGCGGGTGCTTGCACGTCGCGGGCGCGCACACACACATGCGGTCACAGGCGCTCACGCGTGCACACGGCTGGGGACGTGCGAGGAGAGGCGGCAGCACCGCACCTACCCCGGTGAGCGGGACGGGCGCAGCGCGGCCGGGTGTAATTCCCGACCCGCCGTTGTAGGAGGAGCCGTATTCTTTGTAAGAGAAACAGGGGTTTTAATTTAATTCTGGGTTTTTTTGTGCAGGTAAAAGGTACATCTTTTGCAAGGAAGTAGGGGGAATGTACCTTTGTGAGCGTGACAATTCGACTTTTTGTCTAGGCTAGTGCAAATGTAAAAAACAATCTGTTGGTGCACAGACGTGTCGTATTTGATAGCTGCATCGAGCTCCTCAAGCCTTCTGTGAAAGGAAAAGTTTTTTTTTAAAAAAAAAGCTACCAATTTATGATTTTGCTCGTGTTACACAGCAATGCAATAAACAGTGGGGATGGAAGAAGCAGGGAAGAAATAAAATGCTGGATCACTTTAACTGAAGAAGGGAATCCAGCCAACGCTCAGGGGTTTATCTCCAACTTTTTTGGAACACACTTGGAGCCTACCTAGACTTTGACAGCAGCTCAGCACCGTAAACTTAAACATTTCCTCCAAAATGTGAACTGCAGAGTCTGAAAGAAAACAGTGAGGTGTGTTATTCCCAGAAGTTGCAATGCTGAGGTTGGTTTGTTTGTGTATTTACATGACTTTATTTTGCAAGGGAAAAAAAAAACGGTAGAGGGAAGTCTGTGCTTTAAAGAACGGCAGGGAGAAGGCATTGCATAAGCTGTAAAGATGGGATTTTGAAAATGGGCTTGGCATGGGCCTAATTCTGGTCCCAGTGGAATTAAGGAGAGTTTTACTGTTGACTTAATAGGAATAAAGTAAGGCTGCTGCCCAGAGCTTTTCTAAATCCCATTCTTTAGAAGTTAGAATATGTAATAGATTAATTAAAAACAGGTTTAGAGAAGACAGTTACATAGAAATGTTGGATTGAGTCCTGCAAAGCTCCCATAAGTATATGGGCAAATGCTTCTGTAAAATTTCAGGATTATCTGTGAAACTGAAGGATCAGGAGCCCAATTTTGCATCCAGTGAAATCAGTAATTTCCTTTAGTTTTCACTCTGGTTTTCTTTTAAATCCTATTCTTTCCTGAGTTGCATTTCCACACATTTAGATGTGAAACTGTTCCTTAAACTAAACAATAAGCACTCCGATTTTGACACACATTTCCCAGAAATGTGCAATGTAGCTTGATAGCTGTGCCAAGATAAAAACTGTTTAGGACTGAAGAACTCAGCCTCCTTGGAAAAGATAAGAATCTATGCTGCTATTTTTTTTTTTTAAAGCAACTTTTAAGGTAGCAAATACGGAGTTTAGCTATTATTGAAAGACAGTTGACTAATGACAAAGCTTCCTAAATGGTGAAATACCACTCTCAGCATCAGCAAGCATATTCTGCTTCAATCGCTGTGTATGTGGGCGTACAATATTTTTCACAAATTGTCCTCAAAACTCATCACTACTTATGCGATAATATTTTGAGGCGGAATTTATTGCTGGAAGAAGTGCATTTCTTCAGTATCCTGAAGTGATTCCTGAGGTTGCCATATTTCTATAGCACTTCATGAACAGATGCAAGAGTTGAAAATACCATCACACGGGGTTCTGCTCCTGTGTCTCCAAAACTGAAGCCCTCTGAACTCACCAGCCTCTTGCCTTCTTTTGGTGTCCATTTGGTGTGGTAGGAAAGGGTTAAATGTGAATCCATGCCAGGAATTTCACTGCCACACTCATCACTGGTTTTGGGACATCCTGCTCATTTCCTGAGCATGAGGGAAGCAACAACCAGTATTTTCTGCGTGAAGGCAGAAAGTGTTACATTCTCTAGCCTCTGTGATGAGATGATCATTCCAAGGTCAATAATCTAGGCTCTAAAATGGAACTCCTCATCTGAACAAGACCCTAAATTCTGTATGCAGAGCTTCCCTGTTGTTAACACCTAATGTTACAGTTACCAGTAAAATCGTATGGGAAGTATGCAGTGGAACTATTGATGTGTGTAAATTACTGGTGTGCAGAGCTGTTCACAAGATGAGGGCTCTTTTTTTTTGGTCAATAACTTACACAATACAGAACTGTACAAGATATTCCAAAGAACATGAAAATACAGGAAGTATCTGAAAAAAATCCCTTCAAATGCAAATAGTAGAACCAAGGGTCGTACATGCTCAGTTTCAACTGGCTGTGTCCAACAGGCAATGCAGCTGTAAAGTTAAACCATGTTGATAGGTGCTTGAATAGTGTCAAAAAATCCAAATAAAGCACAAAACGTGAAGCCTGGTGTTTGCAATAATCTAGCTCACCCACCTGTATGAGCGCTTGCACTGGAAGAGCCTCTTTTGGTACAGCTTTGTCAGCACATCCACCCAGTGGAACCATTGAGCAGACTGACGCTTCGGGTTGTTTCTTTTTTGTTTTTCTCCTGTTTGAGCTGCGTTACTTCCTGGATGACATCAGCTAAATGGGAAAAATACCCAAGTCCTCAGGCAGTTGTTTTGCTACGCTGGACAAGGCTGGGTCAGGTCCAATCCAGTTTGGCTATACCAACAAAACACCAGTCTGCATCTCTCCCACAGAGTGAAATGCTTCTTCTGTGGGTTCAGCTGCAGGATCAAGAATCATTTTCCAGCAATCATGCACAGGTCAGGCATTTATAGAAAGGAGGAACTGATACATGAAGGGTGGTGAGAGGGAGATTTTCATAATCAAGAGATAAAGCTCTTTTCTGTAATAAATGTTCTGAATGTGCAAATTTGCTGCATATTGACTGAAAGGCCTGGAAAAAAAACAAACGAACAAACAAAACCCAAAAAAACCCCAAACTCTGCTATTTGTTGGGTTTTGCCTTCTTTTTTTTTTTTTTTTTTTTTTTTTTTTTTAAATCAGCTACACCTAATTTGCCAGGTTTCTAGCTTTACATCTTGCCTACTGACAGAGAATTAGCCTGCATGGTTTAAAAGATACATGTAACAGGTAAGGAGAGTATTAACAGTTGGCCCCTTTTTAGGCACATTCAACTGAAGCAGAGATAATGACCCATACATCTTTTTGGATAGTGAGTTTGTAACAATACCACTCCCTTACAAGGGATTCCCAATGTTACCTTCTGGTTAAGGCTACTGTAAAAAATTACTTGACAACTTCCTTTTGAAATGCAATGCTTTTGTCCAGCTGTCCAGAGATACTTTTAACTGGCTTGCCTTTGGGAATGTCATTCACAAACCCAAGTTAGACATCCCGCTCTTGGTAGAGTTAAGTAAGTAATGTGACAGACTTAGGGTTCCAGGGCTTACAAGCTGGATTTATAACACTCAGCATGCTGTTTGGAAATAAGCTTTGGCCTTTTGAGGACCAGATGTGTATGAAATGTTCTCTGTCTTTCCAATTTTGTTACTTGGCTGCAGTTCTCAGTTCAGTATGTGAGGAAAGTGTGATTCACAGCTGCAAAAACTTTGCTTCATCTCCAGTGCTATGAGGATAAGGGACTACCTCATGCTTTTCTTTAAGAGCTCAGAAGAGAGAAGTGTTGACCACTTACTTAAGAGTCCTGTGGCTAGAGCACTTGCTCAGGAAGTTGGAGATCTGTGTTCAGCATGTTTTGTAGTCTCAGGGGATTCAAATTATCCTCTTTTCCCTTGCAGTAATATCCTGGAGAACAGGTACAGTACCCATCACCTTTCTTTTTGCCGTAGTAGTGCTATGACTCAGGAGTGCAGGACTCTGAAGGCAAAGAGAAGAAAAGTTTTGCGTAAGGAGCGTTGCTCAACAGCCCTGAAGTGAGAACACTTCACTACCAGGGAAGCCTACAGCTTAAGAGCTAGGGCACTAATCTGAGAAGTGGGAGACATCAGTTTATTCCCTCCACAGTGAGATGGGTGTTGAAGATTGATCTCCTACTTGAACATGAAAAACAGAAGAAATGAAATTAAATTTTATTGCAGCCTTTCTCAAATATTTCCTCTAGTTAAACACATGAGATGAATGTGGCTAATATCCAAACTTTATAAATACTGTAGAAATGTACCGGGAATATGAAGCTGTAAGCTTGCAGAACTTCTTACTCCACTCCTCCAAGTCTTTTTCTGGCATGGCCCATCAATGCTAGCAAAGGTCTCTTTCCTACCAGTATCTTTGGAATTATTCTTCCTAACTCCTTCCATCTCCACCTGAGGGAGGGGATCATTCATGTCTCAAAATGAAGGCTCTGTAGTGCAGGCGGCTTTCAGTGCCTATTGGGAAGGTTCGCTGAAGTGTCCAGTTAAGTGTTCAGCTAATCATGCAGCTAAGGGCAGAAAAGCTCTGCCCTTTCTCTCTTCTCCAAGACTTCAGAAGATGCAGAGGACGAACTGCAAGAAATGCTGCCTGAAGAAAATATTTGACTCCCATTCTGTACAAATATGAAAGATTAAAAGCATTTTCTTCAATGTTGCAAGAAGCCTGAGTCTAGAATTTGAACTCTGACCACTTGGAGGATCGTGTTCAGTACTAGCATGAAGCTATCATAGTCAACCCCAGATGGCATCTTTGAGAATATCTCACTGAAGTTACTCCTTGATTTTAATCTTTTTTTTTTTCTTTTTTTTTTTTTTCTGTTATAGACTCTTTACAGTCCCTCAGAGCAAGCAAACAAGACCATGGTGTTATGTGTGCAAGGGGGAGGTAGGAAAATAAAGGAAAAAAATAGAGCCGCAAACTTTTATCCCTCTTTCCGGAATAGTTTATCAATGCTGACATCCTTGGAGATAATTTGAGCTACGGAGCTAAGAAGCAGAAGTTACCGTTTGTGGTATTTCACCATATAAGATTGACATAGACATCTCATATAATTATTCTCATAGCAATTAAGGATTAAGTTGTTTTGAGAGATCTCATGAAATTCCATCTGGACCTTAGATCTTTAAGAGTTTATTAAAAATCATGCCAGGTACCTCTGTTCTCTTCCGTTGTCCCTCAGAATTGAAGAGGCTGCTGTTACATAGAGTTGATACATTCTTTTACTTCCAGTCTCCCATTTCTATGTGCACAAGCCCCAGAAAAGGTAGAAGGCCACCAGACACGCCATGTATTGAAGCGACAAAGCTCAGTGGATTATGAGTGACTGAAAGCAATTTACTACTGTGCTTTCCTTTCGTCTTAATTATCTCCAATAGCAGTAAAATATCTTGCACCAGCACTATGACTGTAGCAACTGCTTTCTCCCAGCAGTGCTTTCTTCACTGTCATCACGTTTGATTACTGCACTTACAGGTATGAACTTAGAGTTTATTCTTATAAGATTAAACTAAGACAAGGAGGCAAAATTTTGTGAGAGTGCCCTTGGAAAACAGACTTAATTTCCTTTCCAAGGTGGCATCATTTTTCTGAAACAGAGGAGAGATGTGCTGGCTGAAAACCAGACACGGCCGTTGGAACTGGATTTTGCAGCCATTCAGCAGCTGTATTTAGCAGCCAGATGATGGGAAAAACTGGACATCTTGGTTGCAAACCAGAACTAGCTCTTTTAGTATATAGCCCCAAGGAAAGGTGGGTCGAGCAGAGATTGTTCACTCAATAACCCTGCTACGGGATAAAAATATGCTATAATAGATCACTGAAATTATCAAGACATCTTAAAACCAAAGAACACTGTGAATTACTAATTTATTTCTTTATATTAGGAGTGCTTAGTTTGTACAATATTTTAATTCCATATTTAATGGCTCCTTGGCTATTTCATAAAAAACAAAGCTGAAAATGTTCCTGAGCTTTTATCACCCCAACCACATGTGATGCCATGTGGATTATGTAAATTGCCCTCATGTAACAGCTGAAGTGGTGTCCTTGTGCCTCTCTTCCCAATGGTTATTTCCCTAACCAGATGAATTAATTCTGCTCAACAGCACATTTTAATAGAATGAGTACAGAGGTGGCTTACTGACTGTACCCTGACTGACTGAGGCATTACTCCAAATTTATTTTTGAGTCTATTTTAAAGCTGCTTTCTCTTTCTGTAGGTCTTACATAGCTTTGGAGTTATAAGCAACAGAGGTTATGTATTTAGTTATTTTCTTAGTTGATCTTTCCTATTGAAAATATTCCACTGTTTACCGGCTCTGTGGTGCACCTTTTTCTGGTGGTTCTAATTAGGACCATTACACCTTTCCCCTTCATGGACTTTTGTCCAAAATTTTTGTGGCTAGTTCCATCATTCCTTGATGGATTCTCTTACTTCAAGCCACAGAAGCTTTTTGGTGATGGAGAGTTAATCTTTTTTTGTTTTCCTGTCTGTGCCGTGTGTGTTCTGACTCACCTTGACATGTAGTGCTAATGGGTCAGATGTGTCCAGCTACCACCTGACTGACTGTGTGAACTTTTTTTTTGGTAAAATCACTCCCAGAGCAGTGGCTCTCAGACGCATACAGCCAGCTGGTGTGTGTGCGCACAACACACACGTGTCTGCTCAGATCTTACACAGTTGTGAATTATTTGTCTTCTCTAAATGAAATGCAGGAGTTTCAGCCTTGGTTGAAATCTGGTCTTTTATCCTACTAAAACTCCCTTGTTTGATTTATTGCTTGGGCTAAATGATGCAGAAAAAATTGGAGCTAATCTGACCTTTGTTCTTGCTGTTTGGCTAAACCAGGATCTTATTGAAAATCTAGATAAGAAAAATGACTTTGCCATTTTTGTCTCTATGATGGTGAGCCTTAGTTTCCTCATCTGTAAAATAAAAGCTAACCTGTTTCACAGTGAGACCTAATGTATGGAGTTCGCTTTGATATCCTTAGATGAAATGTTGTTTTGGGGTGAAAAGTTTTGCTTTATTTTCCTTAGAAGTTAAAGTCTTCCTAGTTTTCAATGTTCGGTTACTAATCCAATGACTTATAGTATACCACTGGCAATCTGTCCTAGGCCAGTTCTGGTTCATTTAACTTTTTTGGCTGTCTTCCTGAAGCACAGGTCTCCTTTCTCCTCCACATATGTCCGATTGTCCCTGAGCCTTCTGCTTTATTGACAGCTGTGTTCCTTCAATGTCATCTGATGCTCTGGTCCATTGCTGCGAGCTGAGCTTACAGAGTGTGATGCTTTCCTGAATTCGAGGCATCTTTGAGTGCTTTATGTCCCTCAAAAGCACCAGGCAGTATGGAATCCCAGACTCAAGAATGACAAGAGTGAATTAGCAGCAGGCAGCTTTTGGACAGGTAGAATTCTATTTAAGATGAAACTCAGGAAAATATCCAAGGCTGAAAATGAAATATAATTATCGAGTCAGAAGGAAATGTTTCTTAGGGGTAACCCTCCTGACTCAAAGAAGATTCTGAAGACTGAAGAATGTATTTTTTGCTTTCGAACTGGTCTCTGTGGCATGAAGGTCTTCATGCATGTGGAGTATTTTCCTAAGAAAAGGATAAATATATGTAAATCAAATCTACAAAGTGGGGTACAAGTGGGATAAGGTCTTCCAAGCTTTTCATAGTTTCATACCTCTTTGTATGTTTCTCTAGCTCCCTTTTATACAGTCTCTTCCTTTAATGTCCCTGGGACCTGACTTTGTCTTGAATAAACTTACAGGGCAGCTGCAAACATGGAAAGTGAATAGTTAGTTTTCGTGACAATGGTTGAATATCAATATGTTTAGATAATATATCTACCTACCGTGAGAGGTAACTATCTGGTATTTTCTCAAGTTAACTAGTAACTGGCTACATCTGAAAAATATTCATGGTCTGTTCCTTATTTTTGGCTCATCATTGGCATCAGCTACTTTACTCAAATGAAAACAGTTTGGCATGTCTTTCCGCTTATGTATTTGAATCAACAGATGAGAGGCGGCAAAATAAGTTAATTGTTAACGTATGTACATGAACACAGAGGACAAATTCCAAACAGAGCAGAATGAGGCATCTGGGTAAGGTTGTCATGCTCCTAGAATCACCCATTAAATATAGGTTTGCCTTGTTCCACCTTTTTTTCTCCAAAGGTGAGTGCAGAGGCAGTTTCTTTTCATGGGCATATACCTTACTGTTTGATCTGTATTAAGAAGACATCGATTTGCAAACTGCTCTGAAACAGACCTTTAAAATTAGGATATCTTTTTTTTCTTTTTCAGTAAGGAGTATTTCCTGATAAACAACAAAATTTACCACATAGCATTTAAGCAGCTGCAAGTAATTAATTCTTCTGTCTAGTTGGAGTGGAAGAATAAATTCATCCTACCCAGCAGGCAGGGAGAAGTCATGTTTCTCTTAAGGGTTTGGGCTGGCATGACCTGTCCTGTGCCTTCTGCGAGAATTGGAATGTATTGCTTTTGAAAAAACAGATGGGGTTGTCTTTAGAGATGTTTATCAGAAGCGGTTTGGTGTCATGCTGTCTTTTACTACAACATCGCCATCTCTCTTCAAAGATTTTCTGTCTTGTGTTACTACATGTTTACTTCTCTGTTTCAGTTCATAGTGACGATTTGATAGTGCAGAATTCAGGTGGCTGGAAAAATTAATAGTCAAGTGTTTGCCTCAGAATGTTAGTGGAAAACCATTTATATAACACTATTAAAAGGTAACACTCTATTTGCCAAAGTTGTATCAGAATGTTTGAAAAAGTTGAAGAGCTCTGAATATAGTGGAAAGAAACTTGAGAAATGACTTTCTGACCAAGGCTGTGCTGCTTTGTTCTGTTTCTCAAAAGAGTTGTTGTCCTGGGGAAGGCTCATGCTGACTTGTCCTCTCACCAGCCCTATCCTGTTAACAGTTCTACTGGTGCTGTAGAGAGGCCTCCACAAGGCATCTCAGGGACCACATCTTTACCACAAAGGTCTGTTTGAACCTTTGGCTGTTCACTCCATCACTGATGTGTTTGTGCCACATGTAGCCATCCTGTGGTCTTACAGGAAGGTGACAGCTTCATATGAGCCATTGCCCATCAGCATCTCATAGCAAAAGCGGGAGATTAGGAGCATGGGCTGGTTCCAGACTTTCAAGCTGCAGCCTTGCCTACAGCGTGTCCCTATATTCAACTGTCCTGAAGGACCAACCAACTGGAACTCTCCCATTCTTTTGTAGCCTGCACAGAAGACAACATCCCCCCCAGCCTGGAGCTGGACCTATTGACATATCCTGCAAGGTTCATTGGTCCAGTAGTTCTCTTCAATGAGGGGAAAACAGAGGCCTGACCCAGAATAATTCAAGATTGACAAAACAAATATGGATGATCGGTCCATGGAATATGGACCATATGGTACGTGGACTGCTGGAAGAATGACAGTAGAGAGCAGTTCTTAGGGCTGCATGTGTGTGAAAGGCAGAGTAGGGAGTAGAAAGCAGGCATTTAGGAACCAGATATTGTCACGAGACATTATTTATTGCCAGCAAGAGTCACAACCTATCGTTATTGTCTGGGACAATACATCTTTGTAGTTGTCTCTTGCACTAGCCAGAGGCAAGAAGTAGACCTTAGAACAGCTATCCCTCACCTCCTCTACACACCAGCATTTCTTAGCTCTAATGACCTGCAATCACCCAGATGTTGACCAGGATGGTGCACAATGACCAGGGAAAATACAGACATGGTACAAGCCTGTCAAAATTATGGGTGAGGTCTTTCATAGAGCCAGTTCTGTTACCATTACTGCTGTTACACACTGCCTAATTCCATCCTGTTTTAGTCAATGGGATTACTTACCGTGATGTGGAAATAATCTGCGTAATGGAGAGTCAACTGTGTGCTCTGAAACCCTGACTGACAAGCTCTGCATAGGAGCTGTGCTTCTCCCTGCAGCTCAATCTGTTGACAAGCATGGCTTGGAGTTTAAGCCACCAGGGCAGCAGGTTTGCTGCCATGTTTGTCTGTGAAGTGGCTCATGAGTGGTTAATGCAGTGAACTAAATACTAAAATGCATGCCTAAATACATAACTAAAGCAGACAATGTTAAGAACTAAGAAATGTGAATGAGTTGCTTTAGGCTAATACACTAGCCTAAAATGAGTTACTCTACTGTCCTTCCCAAAACAGGATGGGTGGATATGGAAAGTGGATCCATAAATAGAAGTTGCTGAGCTGTGTCCTGTGTCAGACCTGTCTAGTGCTCCTTATCCTTTGCTTTCCTTTAATTTTTAGCTGTGGAGATTTAATCTGAGCTGCCCATCACTGAGATGGAGAACTAGACAGGGTACCAAAGAGAGCCTAAGCATTTGGGAATAAGGGAAGTAACCAGCTTTAAACTGAAAGAATTCCAGCCAGATATTTTAATAATAAAATAATATATTAATAATCTTTTAAATAATTAGAAAGATAGACTTCTCTTGAACATCTGTTACTAACCCAGTCATACGGTATTTCAAATGTTTACCACTCCATTGCCAGTTTTTTTTCCTTTACTGTGGGTTAGATTGATACTGATGAGACTCGTGAGGTGGTAACTGGCCGGTACTAAAATTTCTCTCTCATGCTATCCGTACAAACCTGACAGAGATAATATGTCCTGCCTGAACATTTCCCACAGGAACAAACCAAAAGTAGTAGGAAAGAACATAGTTCCCTGATGGAACTGTTGCTCAGCAAGGTATCACTAAAGAGACTTAAATGAGTTTTGGTTCAGTTTAGGCTCTTCCTTAAAACAGCTTTTCAGGATTAAATAAACAAGCCTTGCATAATTGTAAGTAAAGTACACCAGATTGCCTTGTCTCCAAGCAGGGTACTGGCCTCTCATAAGGTATCCTTTTTACTCACTTTTTTCTTTTCTCCTCCCACACATCCAACCATAAAGCAATAAACTGCAAAAATTTTTTTTCATTTGGTTTTGTTTGCTTTTAATGAAAAAAATAAAGAATTTAAATAAGTTAAACTATACAGAAATCTCTTAGTTATAACTTATCACTAAACACTCTGCTGTGGACACTATTCAAAGGTATAAAACTGTAATGAATGGACAAGCAAATATGCTTGTATTTTTCTTTTTTTAAGTGCAGAACTCAGATGTTTACAAACATAAATCTAATCCTGCAATCAATTATACTCAGGTTGATTATAGTCATCAAAAGGGATCCTGAGGTCAGGCTGTAGTGCTCTGCAGACTGAAAAATTGTGTCTCAGTTTCACTTAATCTCAAGTACTGAGTCAGAGGCATCTGGCTCCGTTTGGGTCTTGATGAAGATGAATTTTCAGGATGTAGTGCAATACAGGACTGAAATAATGTTGAAAATTGAAGAAACACATGAAGAAGAGGAAAATTTATGCTTGACCCTTTTCTGAGTGGTTCTTAACCAAGTCCTGACCTGTGATCCCACTAAATCTCCAGCTTCTTCCTTGTGCTACTGCAAAACCTCAGTCAATGTGGGATGCAGTCAAATCTAGGTCTCAGAAAGTATTCTACGCTACTTCTGGCTATTTTTAGGTTGGTATGGACTCCTTGATTCCATAAAGGATCTGAACCTTAGTGTCTTAGAAAAATCTGTCTTCTAAGGTGATATTACCAGTTTTTAATATGGATGTTAAAATCAGTTCATGCTTCTTTTCTTTAGTTGTTGTTTGTTGTTCTTCTTGCCTATAATTTAGGAGGTCAAGACACTAAGTAGTCCAGTAAATATGTGTTTAAAATATTTTGTTAACAGAATTTTTTGCTAATAAATGTTGCAAAAAACCCCCTACAAAGCAAGATAAATTCTAGGTAGTCAAGCTTTCTCTTTCCTCTTCTGACTGCTTGTAAACAAAGACAATTAAAGTAATGGGAAAGGATACACCCTCGAGGAAGGCTACCCTGAGTTAAGTGAGGGCCATTTCCATGGACTCCTCTGTAGTCAGTGTAGAAAGATAAGCCCTTTCAGACTGATAAAGTACAGCTACTTTGGGCTCTTGTTCTGAATCTCTTCTGAAAGAAACGATCTCTCTCCATCAGCAACAGAGAAAACTCCTGGAGCTTATAGAGTAATGCCTGTGATAATCACCCAGGAGCAGCAGACAAGCACCAGTGGTTTCTTCCAGAGGTGTAGGAAAACTCTAGAGATTTTAGTTTTTTTGAATCAGACGGGGAAGCAGGCAAGTGAATGAGCTGGTATATAATATCAAGAGAAAGACCACTCTTGCCTGACAGCAGAATGTGCTAGTAGCTCTCTATCCTTGTGCGTGAGGCATGAACTATTAGTGAAAAGAGGCTTTCCTCTCTTACAGTCCTCTCACAAGCACTAACTAAAATATTAGGACTTGTATGCAGTTTCTAGTCACTGCATTAATGAAAAGTAACTGAATTGCACTGTGACAGGTTCCTGTCACAGCACTGGTGTAAAAGCTGTGGTGAGATGCACTGAGCTGCAGTTTGTTATCAGTGTCCTTGTCTGTAGTGCTGGTGGTTGATCTTTTTCTTTCCCCAACGGTATATATCTGTCCCTTATTGGGGATGAAACCTATAGCCCTGACCATCCTTTGCCTTTCACCTTTGCAAGGATTTTTTACCTGCGAAGTGGTAACAGATTATCCATACTCTCGTCTGGCAGTGCCCATGCCTGCTCAAATGTTCACGCTAGGTACTGAAAGCCTGCGCAGTTAGGCTTTTTTAAAACTGATGTTAGAAAAAATAGAGTTAGCCACCTGATGCCTTGCATGTTTTCCTTTCCCCTCAAGCCGCTGCTTGTTATATTACCCTCACGGAATAATTTCTTTCTTACAAAAGCCATCTCCATGTGACTCAGGCAATCAAAAGCATTGTATGTGGAGAAGCTCTTTCCGTGTGGATCACTGTGAAGAACTGGCATAATTTAACACAACCAAAGACAAAAACTTCCTAGCTTACTGAATTATAATATTTTTGTAGTTTTCACATGAGTGTGGGGGAAAATCGTGATGTGTTGCGGCTGGCATTAACACAAGTGTCTTTTCTTTCAAATGAGTGGATTTGCAATCGAAGGCCTCCCACTGTCCTTGGGCTTCCTTTAAGGCTACCCTTAAACACCCTCTCTTTGCTTGTTCAGGAAGCTGTCATTAAACAGCAATAACCTTTTATTACTGAATTTAGCTGGATTTGAATTGGTGACCTAGAGATTAAAATTTCAGACTCTGTTACTAATTAATGGAGTAATTTGAATCCCTGATGGACTTATTATTTAGTACCTGGACTTTGATATTTTCTTCTTTCATTTCACAAAGGTGATTTTCACATGTCTTTTGTAATTCGAAAGCTACCATTTATTGCAGAGCAAATTTAGTATGTTTATTCATCACTTTGCTGTGATAAGCACTAGTCTTCTCAGCCTTTATTCCTGCAAACCTTCAGTCATGTTCTTGAGAGTTAAGTGTGTTCCTAAAGGCCGTGTTGAGGCAGGAATTTATCAAGCTAAGCTCCCTCTCCCAAGTTTTCCCTTGAGGAAGTACTATATTCTGGTCTTGCATTAGGTGTGAAAAGGTAGAATAGATATTAGTAAAATATGTCTTTGCTTATTTGTAATTATAACAGCTTTATATGGAACACAATGTGTAATTTTCAGTTGAACAAATTATTTTTCTAGCATATGAGATGCTCAAACTGCAGGAAACTAAGAATATCTGACACTGTTTCATTGGAAACCAGTGAACAGCTAAAGAGGTTTGGACTGAAAATTGGATTTAAATGTAAATAACTCCACCTATAGTATAATAAGTAAGCTCAGGCATCTGAAGGTCAGTGGCCTAAGTAATTAGAAAATAGTATTTGGAGTTTGAAAGTAGATTACTAGAACTGTGCAATTTCTTCTTCTGCATATCAACAGTGACTGAAAGAACCAGACAGCTGAATCTCTGAGGACTGAACTGTGAACCCATGTAAACATTGCATTGACAAAGTTCAGCCCAATTGCACTCTTTAACAAAATCTTTATTTTGTAGTGTAAATTTTTTTATATATATTATAATAAATGCAATGTTTGTGAAGTAATATATTTTAAAATATTATTTTAAAATAATACTTTTAAAACTCAGAAATTCTTTAGGAATAAATGTTGAGCCTTGTGTGAAGTTTCTAAATACCATATTAATGAAAAGTAACTTAATTTCATCCTGGTAGGCTCTAAGCAGAAGACAGCTTTGCAGAGTCAATTCTGCAGCTGAGATGATGCACTGGGAACAAAACCCAAGGGCAATTCTGATGTCAGTTTTGAAACTTGTAGCTAATCAGTCAATCTGTTTTTCTCTTGCATTATAGGTTTGTGGGAAGAAAACAGACTTTTATTAGAAAGGCTTTTGGTGGGTGTTTTACTTTAAGACTTCACCAGCTCTGTCTTCTGTTTATTTTGATTTACCTTTCATTACACTACCATTCTGAATGAATCATAAGGAAGCTTCTTGTTACCAAAGTATTCTAGTAAGTCTTAGGTCACAGCTTTCAGGTAAGGAAAGTTAGATCTTTTACAGTTTACATATCTGCAATTACAGGGACCAGATCTTTCGCTGTCAGGCTTAATATAGCCTGAACAATATCACAATATCACAGAGGTTAAAAAAAGCTTTACCGGATAAATTATTGTTTAATTTTCCTTGCTATCCTAAATGACTGTGAAACGTGGAAAGAGCAAGCCCAGGTACATCCCTGGAGCTCTTCCCAGCTCACTGATTCAGGTGTGAGCTGCAGGACGTGATGCTTTTGCTCACAGTTCACTTCTCTTTTCTGAGGTTTAGTTTCCAAGGAAATCACAGCATCTTTGATGCAACACTAGCCAAGAAGCAGCACCACTACGAGAGCTGTTATCTGTATCTTTAATGACACATACATCTGTATATAGAGGTGTGTGGTTTAAATGCAACCTTGCAGTAAACAGAAGTCCTGTCTGAGCCAAGTCTTTTTTTTTTTTTTTTTTAAATTTTGGAGTGGACTCTTGAGGGTTTTTCAGCTGTTCTGTGACAATGTAATTAAAAGCAGAGCATTGTTTAGGGCAAATGAGACTGTCTTCGTGAATAACTTATATTCCACAAGAGCTGACTTTGTGTCAGCACATATAGAACACTCAGAAAATAGAGTGATGGATGCCTCATTTGCACAGTTTAAGATTAGTGGATATTCTCTTTTTTTTCACATGGGTTCCTTAACAGGAAAAATATGTCTGACCAGATGGCTAAAAAAGAGATACTTCAAAGGAACAGAGCACAAGGGAAACAAGATGGCACCAGAAGTGAAATGAGAAAGCACTTGCTGGTCTAGAAGCAGTAGAGTGGAATTGTTTTGTGCCTTTCCTATGTGTCTTCCAGATTTTTTCACCTATATTTCATGGATTTTGTTTACTATGTTGCCACTGTACGAATCCCTCCAGTAGTAGCACAACCCCCTTCAAGTCAGAAAATAATAATTTCTTAAATAAAAACACATTTCCTATTTTCCTAACATGTTTTGAATGCATTTTTTATTTTTATGAAAGTAAAATCTGTTGCCAGATTAATTTTTCAACCTTTCCAACCTGCCAGAAATATAAAAGTCCTAGAGGACAATGGAAGATGACAGAATGTCTTTATATCTTTTTTTGGAAGGAGACAGAAGTTGGAATACATAGCATTTTTTAACAAATTTGAATGAGATTATATAATGCCCTTTGGATTTTCGATCTACATTTTAACACAAATTTTGGAGCAACTTAAGAGAGATTTTCATTCAGAGCAGCTTTCCTTCATGTTAGGTTGACTCCAGTGCATGAGGGGACATGATCTGGAGGGCCTTGTAGGTGCTATGCTCCTACCCAGTATGGGCATGTTCCATGCAGAGCATAGTCATGTTCCTTACTCCTGAGTCTCGAGGTTTTAATATAAGAAGGTATTAGTAATTGAGACTACAAAGCAATTATGCTTTACTTTTTGCAGGTTGAAGGGACACCATGCCTTTTTGCTGTAAAAAAACCCATATGCTTTTAGCTATATGACATAACTCTGCTTTCCAATAATTGCTTTATTTCCAGCAGCACTGCAGGAGGAACAGAATCCTCTTTTCTAAACTGTAAGAATGATTTATTTCTTACAGCTACAGATCAGAAAATAAGGCAGGAAGCCACGTCTTCATTTCTGTCTGCCCACAGGTCAACAACAGCGTGTTAGTGAATGCATTTGTCAATGCATTATGGCATAGCTACCCCATCGTGTGGGTCGGCTGCTTCATCTCTCCATCCCCACCTTATCACATATCTGATTATAGGGTAGACAGTATGGAACACCCCATGGTTCGCCTTGTGGCCTCTCAGTGCCTGCGAACAGTGCTGTGGGTCAGTCTGTGTGCTTGCAGGCTGCAGGAGGAAACGGGAAGGTGCGACAGGAGCAGGTCTCCTTCTCCCAAGTGAGAAGAAGCAGGCAAAGCAGTATGTCTTTTGCTCCTCCAGCTGCCTCCTTGTTGAAAGACCTGTGCAGAAGTTGGCTACAGACCACCTGATTTCCATCGCCAGGACAGCATTCGCCTTCTTCTCTCATCCTGATAGTGAAGCAGGATCGGGGCCACGAAGAGGAGCTCTTCTCTATCTGTGTGAAGGGAATTTTTCTGCATCTTTAGCAGACAGCTGGGTTAGTGACAGGTAAAAATGACAAATTACAAGGCTAGTACAAGGAGACTAGTCTTAACAAGAAATTGCAGAGATCACCTATAATTTTTACTGAGCAAAACACGTGCTATTTTATCACTTTCCAGTAATGGATCAAACTAATCTCAGTTTCTTTTTGGGAGAGGGAGACTTAGATGAAATGGTATTTGGGTAGAAGTGCATTTAATAACATTTTATGGCATATTATTTTTTACAACAAGCATAAAGCTTGTTACTTTTGCTTCTTCACCATAAGAAAAATGACATTCTCTTTGAACACTAAGTCTACAATTCCGGCACAATATTTTTACCTCTGTTCGTCTGCATTTTTGAAGCAGGGATGAGGTGAGGGAAGCAGACAGCTACGGTTGAGCTGACAATGTACCATTTGAGCACTTGGGAAGTTCCAACTGAAATTAGAGCAGTAGCTACTCCTACATTTATACAGTCCTAAAATTACATTTGGTCTTTTGAAGGCAACCACGAGGCTGATGTGGCCCTCAGTGAAAATGCGTTTGACACCCCTGAATTAGAGGGCAAAACTTCACCCAGATCTTTCATAATAATACCTTGCCCTGCTAATAGGCTTAGCACTCTCTTCATTGCCCCATGCAGATCACTGCATGTACTCTGAGTCAATCGGTCCAAGGAGAAGCGGTCGTGATTCGGAGGTATGGATCCCTCTGAGATGAGTGTTGTCACTTTCTGGACTGAAAAGGGGATGAAGCATGTCTGCTCACCCCTGAGGTCTGCACATGTGCTCCTGAACTTGCCAATGAGTTTGTGCATGTGTGCCTGGAGCTTTGCTCAGAAGCTGGATCACTATATGGATGTCAGGGCAGATTCGGGTCCCCCTTTTTTGCCATTGGCCTCCCATGCCCTCAGTGTGCATGCCTGATGTTTTCTGGTCTGTCCGGCCCTGTGACCAGGCAGTAGTTAGTGAGGTGCACTGCTGTACTCTGAGGATGTAACTGGGGCTTTTTGAATACCTCTTCCCAAAGCTGTAGTGAGAACCGAGTCTGAGCCCTGGGCCAGGTGGCCACAGGATGGGCTGCTGGGAGCTACGGCACAGCATTGAGCAAAACGTAGGGCTGAAGCCAGAAACCTTCCAAGCAAAGTGGGATGGAGGAGGCTGAGGAAGGATGTGAGCAGGCAGATTATTTGCAGCCGGAGGTGAGAACAGTAGTGAAAGTGTGGCAACACAGAGGCAGGAGTGTGGAGGTGACTAGGATGAGGGCCGTGAGTGATTGCGAGCGTTTGCTTGTGGTAACAGGCTTTGCACCATGGTCACCTTGGCTGTGCAGTGCTCAGTGTAAGCTAGCTCCAGTCTGCCCTATACTGCTCCACGTTACAGATGGATCACTGTTTGATGAAGGCATAGATGTGTGAAAGCAGGGTGTGATGTGGGGAAAACCTGCAGCTGAAGGGAAGTGAGTATGCAGAGAGGAGACAGCCAAAATATCCCTATTTCCAGTGATCTCTGAAGTTGTCCCCAGACACTTTTAGGTTAAAGAACTGCCATTTACTTGGCAGATAACCCATGGAGGTACCAAACTTGACAGAATTAGGAATTACCTGTTCCAAGGATGACATGTCCTTGTACAGGTTTTGGGAGGCATTACATACACAAGTGCCATCCCTAAGGATCATTCATGCATGCCTGCTTGTTCGACTGACAGAGCACTAAGACAAATATGTTGTTGTGGTCAATATGAGAGAACACCGACACTCAATTTCCAGCTGAGTTCTTCCATACCATTTTTAAAGCAGAACATACCGTTGATTGAGTGTAGTGGCGTGTCGCATAGATGTGTTTTTCTTTTTCTTTTTCTTTTTTTTCCAGATTTCTCCCTTGAGAGTCCAGTAACAGAAGCAACAAGTAGTTTACTGAACCCTGCACCAATTTTTCCAGCTTTTAAGCACTGAAAACTTTTTACAGACAGTATTAACTTAGTTTAAATGGAGCTGGTATTCCGTGATTTAATTAAACCAGTTCCCATATCTCTGTCACTCTTAGCTTAATCTTGTTAGGAAAAAGTTTATGCTAACCCTAGTGGCTTTTAGCCACTTGCAAGAAGTTTAATTTTTAAGTTGTATAGGGAGATAATTATTTAGGGAGACCATATAAACATTCTTGAATTAGAGGCTTGCCCAGACAAGGAAGAACATAGAGAACCATTTAGGCTGCACCTTTAAAAATATAATAGCTATTACATTTTTAGCTGGATGCCCTGTGTGGACATTCAACATTATTTGTAGGAAGGGGCAACAGAAATTTGGAGCAGACCATCAAGTTTCTGCTGCAGGATATCTTAATTCACTAGATTTATGGAAAATTCTTAGCAACATGTGGCTAGGTTGTAGGCAGATTTTTTTTGTGAGTCTCAATAGGCTTCAGGTGAGAAAGAAAAAGGCAGTGGCCCTTTGCCTGTGCTGGAAATCTCGGAGAAAATGACTATACCAGGTCTGGACCTCTGAGATTCCCAGCAAGGACTTTGTTTCTGGTTTAATATGTGTTTCCTTTCTTTCCTAGGCCATTTCATACTGATTTACAAATGCAGTGGGACTTTCTTAAGGAGATTTTTACAGGAACATCACAGCATGTCAGCTTTTTTTGTATACATGTCAGTTGTTGCATTATTCTGGTGAGTCTGGAAAATTCTGAGGGCTTGATTCACAAAAAAACCTCACTGGTGTCCATCACTGTGATGATGGTAGCAGCTGGTAGCAGCTCCTTCATCTTCAGGTGTGTTGCAGCACAGCACAAGGACTCTGCACACTGTGTTAGAGCCACAAGATGGGCCAGCAGAGTCTTACAACTGGGAGGTGTTGAGTCAAGGTTTCCAGACACGGTGATTTAATGTATCTATCATCAGCAAGCACAAATTTCAACCCACCTGCTGTAAAAAAATCACCAACAAGGGCATTAATGCCAACTTCTTTATGCTTCTTGCTCTTCCTTGAGCACATCAGCCTTTAGTAGGCATTAAGATTTTTCAGTTTCTATCTCTCGTGCCCATGGATGTGAATTACAGCACTGTAATTTAAAATAACAAACACGCAGTATGCAGTCTAAAATAATGAGAAATCTAGCACAACTGTACGGGCAGATGGTTTTATAGCCCAGCATTCAAAAGAAGATAGAATGCTATTCAGTCTTGAATTAAAAAAGGCAGGGATCCTTTGAGTTCATCCAGCTATTGGGCAGTCCTCATTACAAACAATGAGGTCCGTATCTTTGCCAAAGTATTCATGTCTTTCTTCAAAACAGATGAAATTAAATTAACACAAAGATTTATGAGTTTTGAAGAAAACTACTTCCACAAAACCATACAGCAAAAATTGATGCTAAGAGAGTGACTAGATCTCTTATTTGTGATAACTGAAAATACATATGACTGCATCATTTGGAGGTGTTACACTAATTTTGCTTTAGATAGACCTTTGTTCAATAAAATAATTGTAGAACAGCGTGTAGCATCTGATTAGTTCCAAGAAAATTAACTTTTTCATTATCATTTCAAAAGAGTGAGCAGCCAGCAGTGTTTCTCCTGTCCTTAAGAGGATACCAGGAACTGAGAAGCAACAAGAAATTAGAAATCAAAAACCATCCCTTGAATTTCCAATGAGCCTTAGCCTTTCAGTTATGCAGAGGACAGTTACTGCATTTTTTTACCCTCAGCGAAGTGCAGGTGAATCATAACACTAAAGAACTTGTATCTTTTTCTGCATTATTCTGCCAGGCCTGAGCTCTTGATTTGCAATATCATAGCCATCAGGCCTTTTGGCTGAAGGCTGAGGGAAACTGCTGATTAAAACTTACCTTCCCCAGGACAGATTGTCTTGCTTACATAATTGATTAATTGTCAGAATTCAATTTCTGTTCTCTTTTTGTGATAACACTGAGGTAGTGACACGTGAGTAGTCTAGGTGTTACAATGCTGAATGCTGGCTGGGGAGGCACGAGTTTCTCAGTTCTGCTCCAGATTTCCCGTGTTGCCTTGTGCAAGTCATTTAATCAGTCTGTGCTTTACTTGTTTGTCTAAGAAACCTGGATGGTAAGCAGCCCCTGGCTTGTAGCTCTTGTCCAGAAAAATACCTGGCAATTTAGGATCCTCTAAAAGCTGTGGCCAAACAGAAAACAATGGACCTGAACAGGCCCATTAAGCTCCTTTCATTCTACTGAACTGGAAAACAGGAAAAGGCAAACGATTAAAAGGAAGGTGATCAGATTTTTTTTTTTTTTAGCGATAGGCAGTAGCACATTTTATTTGCTTTTCTGTGGTCACATATAACCCAACTTTATTCAAATGACTCCATATTGCTTTTTAATCAGCCTTTACAAATGAATTATTCAGCTTTTTTAGGCATTGTTCTACTGAAAGCTTTGAGAAGAAATCAGCAAGTAGAAGAAAAGGTCTGACCTCTTCCTATTTACAGTACTATCTGTTCATTCTTCCTGGTGTATTTCTTATGCTGAATGTGTTTTCCTTTTACCTTTAAAACTAAATTTGAAAGTCTTCATTGTCAGAAAATATGGATTTATTGCCAATATGCACAGCAATCAAGGAATATAGCTTCTCTCCTCAGTAACAATTTGCTCTCTTGCACAAGCGTAGCACATTCCTACCAGCCTCAGCAGTGCCGGGGCCCTTGGTGAGTTAGGTCAGTGCCCCATCACGAGGGGCACTGTAATGCCAAATGGTTGAATTCCTTCTGTAGCTCTTAATCGCATTAAGAAATGTAGAAACCTTTCTTCCTAAATACATTTTCCTCTCAGGAATTCTGATGTGCTGGATGTATTCCTACTGCCTTATGGCCTGATCTGTAGTTCAGTGGGAGACAGACTTGGTGGGAGTTTTTCCACTGATTTCATTATTTACTTTGTTTTACTTTGCATTATTGACTCATATACACTTCAGCTCAGAGCCTTAGGCTAAATGGTTCTAAAATGTGAAACATCTTCCATCAGGAGCACCACATCTTCAAGGAGAGAGGAGATTTCTGAGACCAAGAATATTACTGTGGACCTGAATGAAGGGAAAACAACAATCTATACTTTTCCTGCTTATTCTGCACATTTTATACCTTCCAGAAAAGGCATATGAACCCAGATTTACATTTTTATTTAGCCATCCCTTAATTTAATCTCTCCATTCCTCAGTAAGTTAAGCACAGAAGCTTTTCTCATGTTTTTCTGCTACTTGAGCCTTCCCTCCCCTGTTTCTCCTCAATCTCTGCAGCAAGCTAAACATTGGCATCTGCTGCTCCAGGAAATGTTTTGTGGTTTTCCTAGTATCTGCAGGTGGCTGCACTTGGCTGCATCTCCCAGCCCTACTGCTTCTGTGTTTCTCTGATAAAAAGATATAGAAGTAATAGCGTTCAGAAGTAGCATGGTTTGGAGAAAGAAATACCTGTTTGGGAGTTCATAGCTGCCAGACGTTTTACCTCCCATGAAAATTTTTGAGATTTTTTTCTTTTTTTCTGGTTTGTACTGAGAGAAAAATGAGACCTTTTTTTGTTCATTTACTTTATTTATTTATGGAGTGGAAGCGCTAGCACTGAGTAGTAGCTGAGTATTTGAGGCATTCACACTGGGTATTGAAAACCCTAATAACCTACTTTAGCTGAGGGACAAGACCCTTTCCTACCCACACAGAACTATTTAGTCATTCTGGAGCAGAGCTCTCTTCTATCTCTAAAAATGACAATGAAAAACCTGCCCTCACCTCCTCCTCCACACCATGGGAGACACTGGGAGATCTTTCCCAGTATGTTTCTGCAGCAATTATGCAGTTCTGATAAATCAAAGCAATCAGGCCTCTGAATTTGTTTTCTGCCTCTAACGCTGGTTCATCCTATGCCTATGGACTGTTGCTTGACACATTTCTGTCTTTGCTGCCCAGCTGCCTATAAAGCAGGGCTAAGACATCCTCAGTTTCCCTGGGATCATTGTAATAACTGAATTTTGATATAAACATATAAATAGATGGGAGAATGCTAAATATTACTCAAATGAAGAGTACAGCTGCAGGTATGACAACAGGTTCTGGGCTGAATGTAATTCCATTTTAAATAAACATGTATTTATTGCTTTTCATTACTTTGTTTTCCGTAGTGGAGTAAAGATGGTAAAACTCTTCATATATCATATGGGTAGATAGAGGTAGATATATAGATTCAAGTATGTGTTTGTGTGTATTTGTTCAACTTGTGATGGTTCCTTGTGGGGTTTGAGCAACTGTTTTTTTTCATCCAAAAAGTGCAATGGATTATTTTAGACTGGGAAAAATAAATACTCTCAATCTTATGTATTTATTTCCTGGACAGCATACTATGAAGCTGTTATCAGCTAAGGTCTAAATATTCCTGCAGTTTATAAATCTAGGTATTAAGTTTCTGTTGGTCTTTCACATTCTGTTTGCAGTTCAGCTTAGAGATATTGTCATTTACTCGTAGTTACAAATCTAGACACGACTTTAGGATGTGATTTTTAAGGCTGGGTTGTACAAAAAGTAAATAGTAACAAAGTCTGTGTAAATTACAATGCATCTGTGTAAATTACACAGGCATTAGGTATTTCTCTTTTCATGCAGTTTTGTTGCATTTGGAGGCTTTATATTGTACTTTGCACTAAAAGCAGAGAGAAAGTTAAGGCAGTTTCTGACTCTTGTGTGATCAAACATGCTGTGAAGCTTTTACGAGATGAACCATTAATACTTCGTTTTTACAGTTCCATTTCCTGAGAGAGAAAATGTATTTGTTTCAGGAGTCTGTGCATCGTCTGTGCTATTACACCTAAGGAGGGTGGCCAGATCCCCAGGTGATACCAAGGAACACCTTCACTCTGATATTGCACCACTGGAGTTGTCAGGAGTTTTGCCTTTGAAGAAATACAGGCATGGAGGTGGCAGTAAGCACAGACTGTGCTCCACTGGTCCACTGGCCATGCCTTCTGGCCGAAGAGCCTCCTAAACTCATGGGGTATAGCTTTACAACAGGTGAAGGGAACTGAGATGCCAGGATATTACCATGTTTTCCCTGGCTTTACTTACTGCATTGAGGATGTCAGCTGAGCTGCTGCGGAGGTCTCAGGTCAACTCACACATTGTGTTTCCCATGTGTGAATTCATGTTGGTGATTTACACTGGCAGGCAACTGAAGGCACCCAAATATCTGGTGCATGGTAAAATACTCCCAAGCATATTGCCTTTACCCTGTGATTTTCCCCAAGGAAGACAATGAGCTCAGAATGAGATGCTAAAGCCACTGTAGCTGTAGCTTCTCATAATGCAGTTTGGTGGCTTGTCTCCTTCCCACAGTGCTTCTGAGCTGCTCACGAGCTGTGCATTGATGAAAAAGAGCTTCACCCGTGTTCCCACCCAGAAGCATTGTGCAAAGACAGTTCTGGTAATGCAATGAATTGCTTCTTCCAGTAGACCCAAGTGGGTATTGGCAGACAGGTTTGACCATACAGTTGGCCAGTTTGGACGCACTGGTTTGTTGTGCTTTTTGAACAAGTTGCTGCAGTGTGATTAGCCCCAGAGGTATCATGAATTACAGCGTCTGGTTCTGCTTGGCAAAATAAAGGTGGCCAATGGTTTGGATTACAGATTCCAGAATTAAATATGTTAAACTTTTTGTCTCCTTTTGATAATCTGACAATCCTCACACGCTTTTCATACTGTGTTTTTTTGCTGACCCACCTTCTTTCAGCATCCCCTTTTGGCCTCTGAAATGCTTAGGGCAGGAGAAAGTGAGTAATAAATAGAGCAAGACTCTTTAGTATTGTAAAGATGTGAAACTCTTTCCATGTTCTCATGAGGGCATCATACCCCATGATTCATAAAAAATTCCTGTGGTTAGTTCAAGTACTTAGGAGTTTACTTCGTTCCTGTTAAAAGTCAAAGGCATGTCTTTAACACCTCCAGTGATTTTAATGGAGGCGGCTTCAAAACTTAATAAAATACTGTATTATTTCAAAATTTCAGAGTATCTGGTTCTGATTATGAAAGGTTAATAACATTTTAAATTGGAACTACAAAATATTAATCGTGCTTCCTCCTTAAGTCAAATGCACTTTATGTCTGTTTCTATGGTGATGATAATTAATACAGAGGGAACGGTAATGAGCCCAAACAGACTGGATCCTGCAGTGAGGTGAGCAACTCCTAGGAGGACTGAGGGTCCTTAGCTCCCGTTGGCAATAGAGAAGAACGTCTCAAAGGAAATACACTGCATTTTGCAGGGTCACGTCTTGCAACCTTTGCCAATTAGGAGTAGAGTCTGTTGTACAGTATGGAATAATCCTATTAAAAGCAACCAGATGTGACTCCACAGCAAGTGGCAGCACCAAAAGTAAAACATCAGTCCTGTGAGGTACAACATTATCTTGGTTCCTACTGGAGTTTGCACATTTAGTGCTTGCCAGCTTAGATGCTTACCCATATAGCACCCAAACTGCTTTTCGAAGTATCGCTAAATGATCCCCACAAAAGCATTCCAATGTTAGTGGCAGAGAAGTAAAAATAAGCAGGATAGGAAATACAGCTAAAGTGCCATTCAGGAAGCCAGGGAGGAAAAGTGGGTTTTACTTCTGTTTTCAAACAACTGATAAGTGAAGATACTTCATGAATTTGTTCTCTACCCTATTCCTTCCCTTCTCTTCCCCCTTTGTCTAGCCATGGCTAGAATTTGTTTTCAATCAAGTCTGAACTAATCTCCTAACAACAACAACAAAAAATCAAATAGGAAATAATATTTCCTATTTGAGTGGATCCAGGAAGTTTGGGAGGACATACAAACAAACTCACTCCAAATATTTTTATATGTCTTAGATACATATCTGCTAGAAGCTCATTTCTTCTTCCTCAGAAAACAGAAAAAGGGTGTTGGATAGTAGATGTTCAGAGGACCTTGCCTTAGGAGTACTTTTACTTTAGTTCTCTGTTAAATGAAACCGTGAGGTTTTTAATATGTTGATGATAACTGTGTATATGCTATTTAAATCTAATTTATGTATGTTGTATTTTTGACAAATCACTTTGTTATATGTGTCTTTCAGACATAAATGGACCAAGGGCACAATTTAATCAAAAGTGAAATCTGATTTATTTAAGAAAACGCTGCACAGAAAATCATTCATTAGAGATTTTAATCCTTGTGTGGCTGGAGAGTTCCTCCTATTTCCTGCGAGAGAAGCCTTGTGCCCCAGGTCTACCCTTCAAACAAGTGTGAACATAGCTCTTTTATGTCAAAGATGAGACTCCTTACGTGGATCTGTTGATGGGACAGAGTAGAATATATAGCTGGAGGTGCAATTTTAGAAAATTATGTTTCTCTTCTGCGCTTCTGCTGTAGAGTACAAGCAGTAGGAAGTGGCTCTGTTATTCACAAGGGTAGGTTAAACTTAATTCATCAAAAGAACTTAATAGAACCACCAGAAATATTAAGAAAGCTTGTTACCTATTAAAATGAAAAAGACTCATGTTTTATTTGCTCTTTTAAATTTTGGTGTAAAAATACAGGTATAAAGATATGTGATGGTCGGAAAATATATTTTTTCCTTAAACAGACATTTACCACCTCAGTGAAAAGGAGGATGGGCATTTAAAAGCATTTAAGCAGGGTGTTTATCACGGGCACTGAAACAAAAGTCTGCTGAATTCTAAACTATAAACCTGGTCAGGAATTGACTATCGGACTGTGCCTTTTTAACACTCCTTCAAGTGATACAGTCTGCCTTTGTGACTATCCATGTCTCACAGAAATAAAAAATGACATAGGCAGCTCTGTAAGGTTCTTGCACAGGAAAAACAAACACACAGTTAAAACCTTTTAAACACGGTGACATCTTTGTTAGCTGCATAACCTCTGCTAACAGAACTACTCAACACTGGTTTTGCAATTGCCTCAAACCTTCGGTTTCTCGATGGAAAGATCCAGAACAGAAATCCGTGCTTCCACATGTCGTGGGAAGCCAGGGCTGGGACATTGGTGGTGCTGGCAGTCGTTGAGCGATGGCATTACCAGTGACAGGTAAAGGAGACAACAGCATACCAATTTGCTTGTTCTTTTCTTTATTTTATTATTTTTTTTACAAGCCTCTAAACTCCATATGTAATTAAAGAGACTTTTCATATTTAATAGTATTTGTCGTGTGTGTCAGATAACACTTGTTAAAAGTCATCAGCTTTTCATTACCAAGATCATTAGTATTATTGGAGATACCATGCCTTGAATAGCTCTTCACTTGTTTATCACTACTGCAAATTGACTTTCTAATGACTGATTCAGTTATAAATTCACCTTTTCAAGAACAAACCCAGAAGTATCTGACTTGTTGCTTACCTTCTGCTCTCTTCTGGAAGGTCATATTTTCAAATACGTACCATGCTGCACGATGTAGCAGCTTTTTTGAGCATCCAAATTTTGCTGATTTTCCTATCTGTTCCCCCTGCTGTGATAGGACACCTGGCAAAAGAACCAGATCCTGTTTTTTCCTGCATGTGCACACTTTGACCTGCTAACCTTTGCATTGCTACCACTCTGTGTGATGGAAAGGACAAAATTGTGCTGGGCTGGCAGGCAGGAAACCGGTCTGCTCTGTACTTTCACTTTTAATTGCAGACTAAGCCAACGAGTTAGTAGGAGGCACCAGAGTGGACTCCACTGCTCTTTCAGAGCACAAGGGCAGGTTAAGGAGTTTGCTTAGTTTTTGCATCTTCATATACAAAAAGCCATCAATATGAATTTGATCTTACACAAGGCTTTAGGACAGACAGTCTTAGATCTTAAAAACAAAAGTAAACCAGTAGGTCATTTAGTTTCACCTCTTATGAAAGCCAATGTATGAGCTTCTTCCAGTTCTTTAACCACACTCACATCTTAGACTAATGCATAACTTCCAGAAGATATCAAGGAATGGAGGGCACAGTGTTTTCCTTTTAATTTGTTGCCATTACTCATTACCTTAACGCTATTTATTTTTGCTGGTGTAATTATTGCTCTATAGTTTCTGGACTTGAGAGAGCACCTCTGCACTGAGAGACTGATTCAGTCACTATTCTTATGTGTGCCAAGTAAGTGCAATGTTCCCATCACCTGCCAGTGTAGACAGAAACGGCTTAAAGAAATACTTTGACTTTCAGGTCTACTCCATCAGATTTATTGCTTATACTTTCTTAGATTGTGAATTGTTTGTGATAGGCCTGTGTAGGCTTCATTTAACAAACAAAAACCCCAAACCAAACGACCACCACCACCACCAAAACACACACAAAAAAACCCCAAACTGGAAATTCAGAACCCCTGTTATGATACAAGATATTACAGATACTCGCTGTACTCACTGTGTTTGCAGTGAGTGCCCAGGTTGGAATGTAGGGGCAGGGGAATTGCCACATGAGGCATGACATGAAGAATAAATCATTAGTAGGAGCCTCTGGTTGGTACAGCTATGCCAATGTATTGTAGATGCAAAGTGTGTCCTCAAATTTGGCTACACTAGATGACAGTTTAATGACAGTACTGAGCCAGCTTTAATTTTTGTTGTGTTGTCAGCAGGGACAAGGTTATCTACAGGCAGAAGACTACTTTTGAGGGAGAGGGTCAATTCAGAAAAAACCCCAGAACTTCACCAAAGCAACACTGTAGTCAGAAGGTGATTGTTAGAGGCAAAATAATTCAACTTGGATGTTCAGCCCATTTCCTTGGTGTGACTGTGAACTGGAGCTGAAACTTCCTGGAGGCATCCTTGCTCAAGGTGAGAGCCAAGGCAGAGACATCAGCCAGGCTTGTAGCTGAATCCAGCACAGTGCTAAGCACTATGGTCCTGACCCAGTAAAACTGTCAGTACCAGACTTATATTTATGGACCTTGGTAGTCCTCTGACTGTGCAGGGCAGGGCTATGAGCTTTGACTATGTCAATGTTTGCTGAGGTTGTGTTGGTGCTGCCATCACTTTCACCTTTCACAGGGGGTCTAGGAAGGGAAGGGACTGAGGGAACCTTCCCCCAGCACATCAGAAGCAAGTCAGTTTGGGGGAAAGCTGTAGGGAATAAGGTCTGCTAGTTAGTTTGCTCACCAAGAGGGCTGGGCATTTGGTTTATGCAGTCGTAATCTTGGCAGTACAGAAGAAATTTCTTTCTCCCTTTGTTGCCAAGATGTAGTCTAACTTATGCACAAAGACTCTCCCCCTTCAAAGGACTTTGCATTCAAATCCAGGTGAACATCATTTGGACATGAATTGCATTGGATGATCAGGTAAGCTGTTATCTCACACTGCTGTTAAATTATCTCATTTGGTTTTGTGTTTAAACCAAACTCTGTGGAGAACTCTGGTATACTTCCTATATCCCTACTTCATATATTTCATGGTGAAGTGAGATATTAAGACTGTTCCAGGAAGATCTGTGTGCAGGTAAGGTTTTGCTGTATGTAAGCAGATGGAACTATACGAATCCCCTGAGGATATAAAAGCTTGAGAGTAAGCTATCAGTGCAATCCAGAGTGATTTGACAGGCATCTCCTGCATGAGGACTGAGTGTTCAGTGTAGGGAAATGGAGGTGCATTGGTGGATTTTCAGTCAAAGGGCACATAGAGTGGGAAGGTTACCTGCTTTGTTGGGTTACATTAAAAGAATCACAGGAGTTAGTAGTCACTGAGGTAATTGGCCCACAGAAAATGATAAAACAGTATGAAAACTTCGGCCTTTGCAGTGAGAGCAGTGATTGTTCCCTTTTACAGGCAGCAATTACTCTGTATGGAAGAAGAGAGTGCTATGTTTCCTCCTAACAATACAAAATAAGATGTGGAAAAGTTACATGACCCTGGTAATTTTCCTTGGAAAAATACAAATGATTTCCTTAGTATCAAATAGTGAACATGTAAATAGCTAGTAATCAGAAGAGTGCTTTAATAATAACAGCCAGTTTAGATAGAATGAAATAAAATACCTCTGACAGTGATAAATCAACCTGTTACAAGCTTGCTTTTAGTGGTGCCAGTGGCTTTTTGCAAGAAAGATGGCAACAGACATCCATGACAAGGATAAAAATGCACAGGCAGAATGTGGCAACTGAAAACAAAAAGCTGTAATGCCATAGCGAAGGTATCTACTACCACCATTTGCTTCCGTGGGTGGAAATAACTTGTACAACCTTGATTAGTTTTATTATCACAGGGGAAAGAACTGATACCCTCTAGGGTGCGTATGTACTTGTGTACGATCACCATGCCATGCGCAGCTTCATATGCACTTGTGTACAATTGCCTTCTACAACAACAACAACAACAACAACAACAAAAAAGGAATTGCTGGCATTTGCCATGCATACTGTTGAAGTCCCATGTAATCCCAGTAGCAAAGGTTGAGAGTGGGATTCAGCTCCAGAGTAAGATACCTAACTGAAGGTGTCAACATGTGAACTTGGTGGGTAAAATACCTATATTTAGGTGTCTTAACCTGGAGACAAATCCTGCCCCTTCAGTTCTGACACAAAGCAACCAAAGCTTGATCCTCAGTGTTACTAAGAAGCTCCAAGTAACAGTCATGATATTTTAGAAAGCAGACACAGTTGCATGGATCTTTGTTTATAAACTGATGGAAACTGAGAGGATGATGGGGCAGCTTAAAAACATGGCAGCTAATAAAAAAAATTAACAATAATGAAATGGAACTTTTGTTGCTAACTCCTCATTTCTTAAATACCGTGAAAAAAGAAGTTATGTTGATGAGAATTTGCTCCATATTATAGTCTTAACAAGTAAAATGCTACAATAATGCTGGGAAATGGAAGATTTTAGCTCCCATTTTATGAGTCATCTGAGCTTTCAGAGTAATGAGTGTATATTAACATCTACATTGCTTAGGGCTGGATGGAAGTTTAGATAAGTGACCTTCATATCTCATGCTTTAATGCTGATGATTCTCAACTGTACACTCATAGTACCATCTGTAAGAAGATGTAAAGGTCTTTTTGTCCATATCCCTGCCTTTGTTTGGAGTTGAGGAAACTTATTTCCCCTTTGACTTGTTATCTTTGTTCTCTTCTTGTGCAGGGTAGGTCTCTAGTTTCTTTCTGTGCTTCGGAATTCTTGTTTGCAACACATTATCCCAGATGCCAAAGTCTCCTCTTATAAATCTGCTATGACTGCCTCATTCCCCTCTGCCTTCCACCTTGCATACTAATTTACCTTTGTGTGACCAGAGTAAGAAAAACAGCAGGAAAAAAACCGAAGAGTTGCGAGGGCATTTCTGTAGGGATAACTCATACACTCCGTGCCGGAGGGAAAGCAGAACACACTGTCTCTTGCTGAAGAACGAAAAATCAAGAAATATTTGATTTCTGTAGGATGGCCTCACTTCCTCTTTTGGAAGGAAGGAAAGAAGGAAAGAAACTCTCCTTCGACTCCCTCCAGGAGCTCTCTGGGGCTAGTACATCCTCCATGCTTTCTCTCTTTGAGGGACGAAGCCTCGGGGCTTGTGGCAGAAAGCCCCGGGGGATCCCACTGCCTGGCCTGGCCTGGTGCAGGGTCCCCAGCCTCAGCCACACTCAGAGCTCAGGGGCCGCCCCCTCGCCCCTCCTCGAAGCAAGGCATCGCCTGTGCGAGTGGCAAGGTCTTGCTTGTCCTGCTGAGTGGTTTTTCATTTTCACTCGTAACCCAGCTCTTGCTCAACTGCTCTCTTTCATCTTTCCTGCTGGGAGCGTGCTGGTATTTGTGACTGTGCAAAGAGCAACACACTGGTTCATTTCTTCTACAGATTACTAGATGACATTACATTCCCCACACTTCCATCATTTTCCATACAGCAGCATACATGTAATGGTACATCCCTTTGCACACATATGTGCAGATGATCATAATCTCTCCTGCATGATCAGATGATTTTGCTTCCCATTTTTCATGTCAAATTTACTCTTCCTGCTTCGAAATCTCTCAGTTTCAGATATGTCTCTCTTCCCCTTGTGCTCTTTTTCCTCGTTCTCTCCACCCATTTTTTTTTTTTTCTGTTTGTAAAATACTGTCAACATGTACAAACTGACTAGTGTGAGTTTATAGTAAACTGAACTATTCTGGAATAACTTCCTTCACAAACAGCCTTCCAGACTATTACAGAATAATTGTCCTTTTTCCAAGGCTGCACACTATGTCCTCAAATCTTGAAGAAAGCTTTGGGCAGGATTCTCATTGATTTGTCTCCAGTTTAATTACAAGGAAACCCAGAAATGTCTCTGTTGGATAATATGCTTATCCTGATGTGAAGCTTGTGCAACACTGGAGAAGATGAATTCCCCATTACTCTCTGTCAAAAGGATCATCCCAATTATTTCTGATTTTGCCAACTCTTGGCCTGTATGTATTGATTTCTGTATCTTCTCACTGTCATTTAATTTTGTCGTTAAAAATGTAATAGCCTTCATAAATTTGGAGGTGTTTAATCTCTCATAAAAATAGCTATATTGTAAATGCTACAAGTCAGTGAAAACAATAACATTTTGTTATACTAGCACAACTGCATCCTTAAATGATCATAAATTGACTTGAAATTAGCATAATAATTCTATAAAAGCAATAAGAATTTATAAAATGAATGTGAAAGAGGCTTAAGTTAAGCATAAAGCAGGAAACAGATCCTACAGCAGAACTGGAAAATGCTTGGTGGCATGTTAAACAGTAGCCGATAAAGTAATGACTAGAAAATCCAGGATGTGTTAATGCAATGAATGACTGTTGGCTGAAAACTTAATACTATGTGAAGGATTAGTGGAAACCATCCTAGCATACCAAGAGCATATTAAACACATTACTTTTCTGTTAGGATGATTTGGATCTGTTTGATATACACATTTGATTAAGGCGTTCTTTCTTGTAAGCAGCAACAGGCAGGCAGGCTGAGGCACACAGCGTTCCTTTAGAAACCATCACACTCCTCCTCCTCAGTGCTCATTTCTGTGTGATCTGTGCTGCCCTGCTGGGCTCCCTCTGTGAAGTTCCTTTGGTACCGTACCTGACGGGATGTGCATGGAGACACAGCAAAGGAGATCGTGTATCTCTAGTAACTGGGAACATGCACTGGGTTCAGGGACCATCACTGCATCTCCATCAGCTTTCATTCCAGCGACACAAACCAGAGTTTTGCTCTAACATCTGGAAATCTCAAGAAGCTGGTGCTCCTCAGAGGCTGCTGCCCAACACTCCGGTGAAACTGCCTGTGTGGTGGCTGACTATGAGCAGCACCCTCAGTCAGCCCATCCCAGCCCAATGCCTGAGGGGGAGCTCCTGGGGGAGCCTTTCTGCCAGACCAGGACACTTCTGTGCCAGGGCAGACAGTCCCTTGGGAGCTGTTGAGGCAAGTTTGGGGGAGCAATGAGGCAGCTCAAGTAGGGAAACTGCTTCCATCCTCAGCTTTTCCACTGTGAGGAACATCAGATATGCGAGACATGGCAATTGGGAAGGAAAAAAGGAACCAAGAAGATAGGAGAGTGAGGATGAAGTGTGAACTACGAGGAAAGGAAGGGGAAAGTACTGACAGAAATGGGAAAGGGAGGAGGATAAGCATAAGGCAAAGGAACATGGGAATAAAGGGTCTTCACTGGTTCCCATTCTTCTGCCAATGAGGAAGGTCCCTCCTGTGACGGATCCCTCATCTTCGGTCAGCTCCCTGCCACAGGGCTTTTCTTCTCTCCCTGCCATTTTCCTAAACCTAGTCTATTTTTTCACTTATAAAATTCATTGTTCTACTCATTGCTATTAACATTATCAGCAATACCTCTTTTGACTAAGGTGGCACTTAGCAACCATACACAGGTTGAGGTCTCCTGTGGTAAAAGTTGCCCTCTGACGTCTGCCTGAGGCAGAAAGGCATCTGAGGAGGAGGGGAGGAGAGGGAGCGATCAGAGATGGTGGGGAAAGCAGAAAGAGGACTAATGTGGTATGAGGAGCTGAAAACACCAGGTATACTATGTTTTTGCCAAGCTAACTCAACACTCTGAGTTTGACCCTTTTGGAGTGTTATCCTGCGAGTGTCAGGGATGCTTGATCAACCACTCAGAAACAACGGCCATGGCCACACGAGGCTGGTCCTGCGGGTGACCCTACTAGCCTGACTCGGGGCGTCCGCCCTGCAAGGCAAAGCGCTGCCCTCCTGAGGGGGGCGCAGGTCTCCTTCCAGGGCTGTCTCCTCACTGACTTGACTACTAGGCTTGCTAGCAAAGACATCCATTGTGAGGAAAAGATTCGGGTTTTCTTTTTATTAAAAATGATTAAAAATGTAGACCCTCTGCTTTCAGACCCATTGCTCATGTTGATCTGCACTGGACTGCTGACGCGAAAAGCAGATGCACTGCTTGCTGTAGGCACATCTGAAAACAGAGGCTGTGTGCTTTGCCCAGGCAATCCCATGAAGGAAACTCAAAGGGTAAAGCTTTTTAAATTTTTATTTTCCTTTTGTGTTTGCTGCTCTTTTACATCAAATGATTTTGCAGCTTAGATTTTAGCGAACGCTGTTCAAGTTGGTTGCCAATGACATCAGATTTAATCTAAGCATCAACTGGAATTTTCTAAACCAGCTAACTTTATGATACAGTGATTTTTGTTTTTCCCCCCAGGAGTTGTGAATGTTGTCAAATAAGGGAATATTTTACAAATGAGTTTGGGTAGAATAGGAGATATATTTATTGCAATGTTCTTTTTGTAATAAAATGTAAATAGAAATTATAGCTAGAGTGCTTTTGAAATGGTTTTAGGAGTCCACTCTTGACAAGCAAAGATTTTAATACATATTTTTTTTTTCATGGTGGTGAAACATATGCATCAATCACAGTCCATTGAGAGCAAGACAATGGCTTTATTTGGGATCAGAACATTACATTCGTAAGCAGGCTGTACTTAGTTTCATATTGGAAAATATTACTGGAAAATCAGAAAATCTTCATTTTTGAAAATTGTATCTGAGTTTTAGCAAATCCAATCTTACATTTTGTGGAAAAAACCCAGATCCGGCAGAGGTGATTTAATGTTCCTGACACTTGACTTGCTGCTTTCAGAAATTATACAGATTTACAATATGGGGAAAGCCACAGTTGCTCTTGGCTGTGCCAGTTTAGCCCACTCCTTCTCAGAGTTTCTCACCCCCCTTGATGGATGGCTCTGCCGTTTGCTTGGCTCCCATTGATTGTAGCCTGTTGCACTGAGTCAATGTGAAATGAGTCCCAGCTTCCCTTGGTACATCCTACATAGCCTCAACATGAACATCTTTGTCACCCGTAGAGGGGAGGAAGAGATGGGGAGCAGGGACCTGGAAGTTGGAACCATGTTTGTCCCCCCAAGGTAGACAGTCCTCATTCATCCGTCAGAGCCCTGAATCCCAGGTACCTGGCACAGCTATGGATCTGCCTCAGGCAGCTCTAATCCAGATGAAAAATGGTATCTGGAGGTTTTTGTCCTTGAAATTTAGTCAGCTCTAGATGATAGAGATATATTGATTGCTATCATAATGAGGACAGAACAGCTACATGAAATGTAAGAAATGAAAACGTGACAGTGCCTGGGGAGGATGAATCTCTGTGGCAGAAAGCAGGATATGCTTGCCCCGATGAGTGCCTCTCAGTAGCATCCAGTAAGTCATTTCAGCACAGAGTGGGCTGGAAGGGGACACTTGCGGCAGCCGAAGGTCGTGTGGGTTCTTCATACCTGGCCCTGGGCTGCTCCTCTGAGAGTTTCCCTGCAGTTGGGGCTCTGCTCCCCCTCCCCAGGCAGGTTTGTGCTTACTGGGCATGATTTAGTGTGGGTATGGAACTGAGACAGGTTTAATTTGGGGGTTCACTGCCAAACCTGAACCAATTTTTAAGCCAGCTGTACAGAACTGATTAAACAAGAAATGGAAACCATTCAAAGCTCTGTGAATTTGGCAGAAATTAGCAACTTTGGCTGAGGGTTACAGTGGGGTTTGGTCTAATTCAAACCTAAAGCTCACAGTGAAATTCAGGAGGCTTGAATCTATGCCGAGGGAAAGGTTTGCATAGGTCTCTGCAAATTGGAAGTGTCAAGGTTTCAACAGCTCTGCTTGATAGGTGAGTAAGGAGAGATTTCCCTCTGAAGTCTGCATCTCTCCTGGAATCCAGAATGAATGTGTCATAGCAACATACCACACTTGATAACATATCTTGGTTAAGCAGCTTTATCTGAATGGGTTGCTAATGACATAAACAATAGCAATTCTAAGTATTGATATTATATTGACAGGCTGTGAAACGGTTTGGTGATTCATTCTCCTCAATTAGCTATTTTCTGCTATGCACTGTAAATACTGCTATTGCTGATAGCAAACCAAAAATAACTTAAGAAATAAGAACCGTCTTGGAGGAACTATATTTGGGGCAAATATTTGTGGTTGGAGCTAGGTATTGTACTACTTGCAAATAAGTTAAGGCTAAAACTGGTCTTTTCCGTGTAGGAATTGTGTTTTCATTTCTGTGCAAGTATTTGTTAGTTATAATTAGTTGCCAAATTGCTTGAATAGTTGTTAGGTACAACAGTTGTTTGCGATTTCTTGCAATGAATATTTATGATGTGCAAAAATTTCTATCATATGGTATTGAATTCAGCCTTTAATAGAGTAACTGAGACAAAGTAAGCAGAGGAGAAAAAAACAAACAACAAAACCCAAACAACAAGATTTTGAGAAGTGCAAAACAAATATTGTTCACACACTGATAGTCATGCATGCAGATAGCAGTAGGTATTTGTGTGTAAAGCAACCACTTTCCAAACATTCAAGTTTACCAAGAATTATTTTCAGGATTTTTTGTGAAAATGGTACCATAGGTAGCATGAGTCATTTATAAAAACTGTTTAAATTATGAAGAGATGAACACAAATATAAATCTGAGTTACTGAGGTGGCACTTGCATTGAAGAATTAGAGCTTTGGGTTTTCACACCAATATTGAAAGGCCAACACTCAAAAAAAAAAAAAAAGATATTTCAGAACATACCCATAGACTCCCATTTTTTTAAATTAAGATTTCCACTTCATCTGCAAAGAACTCTGTTCTGTAGCTACTAATGTACCACTGGAAAATACTAGTGCATGGAAGAGAGGCTATGGGAAGGAGAAGAATTTATTGTCAGTGAGATTAATGGAGTACAACTCAGTACAGTTTTATTGTTCTGTAACACCAGATTTTAACACCTGATCTGAGCAACAGTCACAAATGGCTGGTTGACTTATCTTAGAGTAATTTGTGGTACTCTTTTAATATTTATCTTGGTCACGTAATGTTTATTACCACAGTCCTATCTTTCCTTTTCTTATTTTTGGTGCACTTACCTGCAATGTTTCAGTGTAGCTGGTGAGCACTCACTGAGCCACGGCGCACTGTGGCAGGACAGCAGGTATCACCACATCCTCTCATTCTGATCTGGGCCTCACACCTGCACATTAATCTCGGTTACACTTCACAGACATTAATAATGACAATTTAAATAGTTTAAAACTGAGTAATGAGCTCACCTGAGCACCTTTGTAAGAATGTTTATCAGTCATTAGAGAAATAGTCAAAAAAGTGAAAAATTAGCATGCCATAAGCTGTGTAATAAACCCTGTAAGACTAGATATTAGGAAGATGAAGCTGCTCTTTCACTACGGCAATATATATCTATAATGAGATGCAATTGCTTCTTAGAAATGTGCCACAGATTAATTAGTTTCAGAATAGTGCAGCTTGGTCACAGTACCTTAAAGGCTCTTGAAACCCATGATAGCAAAGTAAAGCGAGCATACAGGAGAGATACGGAGAAAAGCAAATAAACTTGGCACTTAATATTCTCATATTATTGGGGGACGATTTATCTTTAATAACTTTTCACTCAAAAATCCTGATAGGGTGTTACACATGTGACCTTCACCTGTAACTTTGAAATTCAAACAAATAAGTTGGCAGAATACGTATTTCTCAAAAAAATATGTGCAGTGTCTGAAGACCCTGGATGGAGTAAAGATTGTTTTCATTTGTCCTTCTCCTGCTTTATGTATAATGTTTAAAGTCGTTCCAATGTTTTAAACCAGATGTTCTGGGCCAGAATTATTCAGCTGTTGCGCAACTTAAGTTAAAGAGAACATGTGCTGTGTGTGCCTGCATAAGTAAGTGCTATAGTGTGCCAACACTTTCTCTTTTTTGTTCTTGTATTTTTTTCAAACCATCTCCCTCAGGAAAACAGAAATGCACGGGACTATGTATAAAACACATGACAAAAAAACCCCAAACCATGCATGATGCATTATATAATGGGAAGACATGGTGGTGTAATATAAGGAGTTTATCAGTATGAGATGCCTGCATTACTCAAGAGAAGCAAAAGCCAAAGCTAAGTTATGTAGGTCATCCCAAAAGATATGAAAAAACCTTTATTCGGAGACTGTCCTTTGTTACGTGATACATGAAAATAAAAAGATCTCTAGATGCAACCTGAAATTATCTTTAGATCACATAAACAATAATGTAGATCCAAACCCCCACATATGCCATGATGTGGGAGAACGAGAATATTGGAATTCAAGGCCAAAGGAGACAGAAGAATTCATTGGGAGTGAGGCAGAAAGACAATGCCTAGCAGAACAACTGGATTTTTGGATCATTAGATATCTGTATATCTCAGAAATTTGTAACTGATCCAGAATGATTCTGTCCTGGAAGAAATGTATGCTTCAAGGGAATAAGAAGGAAGTATTTCATTGTCAGATCCTTTAATTTTTTTTTTTTTTTTTTTTTTTTTAATGTAACCGTGCTTTTTTTTTCCTGAGTGATTAATAAAAAGAGTGCAGGTGGTATCACAGGCACTAAGTGAAATTATGTCCTGGCTATTGCTTTTATGCATGCTTATATTATTGTTCGAAATCTAATTTTTATGCAATCCTGAGTAACTACAAGATCATTTTCCTTTACCTTCAGCTGTGATATTTATTGACCTATAAATTACTCCTATAATTTTGTTTCTCTAGTTATGCTGTTGTGACAGCACCTTTTGGTTACAATAATCTCACTAATAGCTGACAGTAATGTGTATTGTGTACATGTGAACTTGAGGCAAAAGCATGACTTGCATCAGAAGTGATGACATATTAAATCCTGGTAAAATCAGTGGAGATAATTACATAGACTTTTCCTCACAAGGATTTCTCAATACTTCTCTGGGATAGATTGAGATGTGTATTACCTGCTCCACCCTTGCAAAAGAGTTGCAATAGGAGATTCCAGTGGCTGTGGGGGTTCAGTGGCTGCTCCGGAATTTATGTAGGGGAACACCCCCTTAACTGTATGCGTGCAAATGCACATAGCCAGGGAAACAAGCAGGAGCATCTTGAGCACCATGTGCTGTCACAAACCTACAATGTTGTTGGAGTAGCTGAGATGTGGTAGGACAACTTGAACATCTGGAGTGTGGTGGTTAGTGGATTTTATTTTGCCTGGAGGCTGGTAACAGATGGGGTACTGCAGTGGTCTGTCCTGGGACCTGTCCCATGTAGTATCTTTGTCAGTGATCTGGAGACGATGGACTGCACTCTCATCAAGTCTGCAGGTGACAGAAAATAGGGGGATCAGCTAATGAGCTCAAGATCAGGGCTACCATTTGCAGGGGCCAAGACAGGCTGGAGAAACAGGCCATCATGAGCTTTATGAAATTGAGTGGGGACAACTGCAATAGTCAATAACCCCTGGAGACAGGTGGCCCTGTGAGTAGAGGCTGAGGGACTGGGCCTGTCTTGGCCTCAGGAAGAGACACCTCTGGGCAGACTAACAGCAACTCTCCAGCACCTATGGGGAGGTTGTTGAGAAGAAGGAGTTGGACAGACAAGAGGCATTGGCTGAAACAAGCAAGAGAGGTTCAGTTGGGGTAGGAGGAAAAGGCTTTTCCCCATTGAGCCAGTGGGGCCCCATCCAGCCTGAGTTATCCCATGATAATTGACTCTTGACTCTCTTGTTATATGCATGATGCAATCACAGTCCTGTCAGCTCTTGCTTTGTAATCACAAATAATATGTTGCTGACTGCCCTCTTGTTGGATGACTTAAATAAGATTTCAGTGCTGTTCTGCTGGTTACTATGTGTACTTTCAGGTCTAGGCTCAGTAAGGTCCCTGAACTTTAGAGCCAGGGCCATGGCACACTCATATCTTAGGTGCCTTGGAGCCTGTAACACAGTGTTGTTGAAGGATTCACTACTGAGCTCCCACTAGTTGGATAGTCACTTGGTTAACCAAGAAACCTGGTGTAGGACAGGTAGTGCTGCACATGCATACATATATACATGCATGTGCACCACTTAGAATTAATCAGTGGTAATGTTATTTTACACTTTATAAGGACTTTAGCAATCTACTTATGTCTGATGTTAGAATACACTAGATCCTAGCAGCAGATCTTCCAACTGATTTCAGCTATCAAATCTTGAATCATGGCTAAAACTGTGTAGGTTTGAAACTTCTCAGCTATTTGCTCTTCAGTGTTCTTCCCTATTGATATACCCATGTTTCAGTGAATGCTCTTGTCACAAATTGAGAGCTCAATAAAATATAATGCCCTATAAGAGTACAGATTATATGAAACAAAAATTTATTCCATGAGCCCAAGGGGATAATTTGCATTTCTTCTCTTCCTTCTTTCTCAAAATATAGAGCTACCAATAAATGGTATGTAAAGGAGACTAGAGCAAACTGAAGATTTAAAAGTTTGCAATTTATTAACTTGAGCATGAAAGTACAGAAAATAGGCAGGACTCAAGTTAGTTGAGAAAGAAGTCTCAAGCTATTGCATTAAAACATGGTTTGCACTAGTCTAATGAGTTTTCTACTAAATGAGGCATGAAACATACTGCCAGAATATAAAATCAGTAAAATACCCAAATTACCGTACAATGTCATTATATGTTTTATTTTATTGGGGAGCTGGTACAGAACACATTATCTTTAAATTTACACAATCTGCAAAATCAAAAAAGAACTTTTAAAAAAATGAATATACCATTTAGATAAATTGCTAATAAAAAAGAGATCAAAACCTACTGAAAACCAGAAGAAAAATATACAAATACAACATTTGCAAGAACACATGAAAATAATTGTTCAGTGAAGATGTCAGTTCAGTGTTCTATTTACAGTTCTGGTTTATTCAGACTTACAGAATAACACACACAAAAGTTGGATGTATAACATCGCACAGAAAATACTTTTTCTAAAACCGTTCCAAATAATTAAGAACCGCAATATCATTAATGTTAGTATATGTCAAATACTATGCATAGATTTGTTTCAAAGATGAATCTTGATTATTTTAGAATGCTATGTCTTGTAAATATTTAAAGAAGGAAGACTGCTTTCCTCTAGTAAGGAATTGTGCTAAGTTGCAAGTGGTATTTTCACATGACTAAAGGAGCTGGTGATTAAAATAAATTAAAAAAAAAAAAAAAAGAAGAGAAAAATAATCTCAAGTTGTTTGTTCAGAGTCCTATTTCTGTTTCTATCCCTAAGGGACCTCTTTGTAACTCTAAGACAATTGGATGCTTTCAAAATAAATGGGATTTCTACTACATCTCATGAGGCTGGAATTCTTTTGCTCCAGTCTCCTCAGACACAAGGGTAGATTGTCTGCTGAAGTGTTCTACCTTTGACTACTCCTGAATTCCATTTTTCAGTGGTTTCATTACAAACTACACCCAGAAGCTTCCTAGAATTGACTACCAGTCAGTGTACTGCATCAGTTACTGCAATGTGATGAATTTAATCTTCATTTATCCTAAATGCCAATAGGCAGCTCTGAATCTTTCCTACATGCCCAAACATTGCTCTAAGCACAGGCAAAGCTCTGCCTGTCTAGGCTGGTTCACCCTTTTGCATAGTTTTGCTGTTATCTGTTGTTAAAACAGTTGTGTTTCTTCTCAACTCACTGTTTAACAGATGACTGTCCATCGCCTCCTCAGCATCCCTTTATCTGCCCAATGATACACTGACATTGACAGACTCTGCATTCGTTTTTAATATGTCCCAGGTGTCTTCCTTCTAGATACCTTTGGAAATAGAGTGCTGTTGAACTCTGTGGCCAGCTATAACATCCTTTAAAAATTAATTTCCTGCTTGCCTGGTATTTTCCTGATTTATGTGCTTCTGAAGGCATTTTGATGCCTTCTTGTTCATAGGTAGTTTTCCAGGTTTCACATCAGTATGTTAAATTGGAAATAGGATTGAGGGTCTGTAGTTTGGCCTTACCAATTAGTAATGTTTTTCCCTTCTGGGGAAAAAAAATATCCTGTCACTTTCAAAGTCTGTAATCTGATTTTTTCTGTTATATGGGTTTGTCTTAATGGAACACTTTATCTTGGGAGAGGATGCCGGAGCCGAAGAGCTGGGCAAGGACTAGGGCTTCTCTTCTCTGTGAGGGGATTCCAGAGAGTGAGGGAGCTGCCCTCTTCTGGGCTGGGAAGAGGGAGGAGGATTATTTGGGTTAAATTATGAGGGGCCTGGCAAAATGTCCCCTCAGGGAAAGAAGAGAAGGGAAAATGTGTTCTTGTGAACCTTCGTGGAGCTTTTAAATTAAATTTTGTTGCAGCTTTAGCCCTATCTTATTTTTGGCTGCAGCTTGCAAATCAGGTCCTGTGTTACTGGAAAGAGCAATGTTTTTATTTAATATCTAATTATTCTAATGTGCAGTTAATATAGGTAGTGCCAGTGTTGTATCTGCTGACCCCATGTACATGCTTTTGCTAACAGTGCAGTTCGTGTCAGTGCCACCCTCATTTGACACCATTTTAAGAAATTATCAAGTCTGCATTTTCTTTGACTACACAAACTGCACCTTAACATAAAATCCTGATAATGGTAATTGTTTTTATTGGCACCCTATTTTACTTCAAGGTGGTCCAGAGTCAACCACAGCACAGACTGCCAAATATTTTTCAAAATCTTTGACATTTGTGGCATGTGGTTATTGCTATTGGACATTCTCTCCTATATTTATTTTTAGAGCAAAAATGTGATTGGCACATAATCTTTTGAGTCTAAAACCAGCCTGCTTTTCTCTTCGGTTTGCCTCAATTACTTCCTTTGTTCTATTCATGAACTAACTGCAGAAGGCTTTGTTTATCACTGATAAGAGAGTAATACCTCAGCAGACACAGGAATCTCTTAACGCATATTTCTTTGGTCTTCTGTTTCTGCATTCTCTTACATAAATTGCAGTCTCTTCTAGTGTCAGAGTTTCTTTTTTCTCTGACCTTCTGGAGATGATACAGATGTCCATCCAATACAAAAATGATCAATGTGGCTCTGGGGGAAACCACACTGGAAAATGTAAGCAACTTCTCAGATACCTCAGTGCAGGAAAAGCATCTGTAGGGATGAGCCAGTGCTCTCTGAGCACAATGATTTCCATGCCCCATTGGTTTTGATCTCAGACTTTCCATAAAAGACCTTTATAACTGAGCATATGTTGAAGAATATTGTCAGTGCTACAGTTCGCTGGACTTTCAGTTCTGATGAGGCCATCATAGCTGACTGTTGATATTTAACAGTGCAGATTCATCATTTTCATTTATTTTGTTTGAGATGTAGCTAAAAGCGACTGACTGTTTCTCAGTGTGAATAACTTCTCTCTGCTTTGGAAGTCCTCAAGAAGCATCATATCACAGCATCTCACCTCCTTGGGCATGTGCTGTTTGTATTTGTGAAATGCTGTTGTTCACTAAATATAAGGAGTTCTGAAATTTGATTTGTCTAGTTCTTCCATCAGCTGTACTGCAGCCATTGTTTCTGAGAAATGGAAAGCTGTTTTCATAATTTATTTTTATAGTTTTACAGAAATTCTTGACTCAGAGACTCCCCAGAACCTTGTCCAGCTTTTGTTATTCTTATTGGAATAAAGTTTATTGATTTTATGTGCAATATGCAAAAGCTGTGACTTTGCTTTGTTCCTTTTACTGAAGTCTTATGGTGCTCATCTCTCAATCCTTGAACTTTGCCTGTGCAAACGCAGGGTCTTTCAGACAGACCTCTTCTCTATGCCGGAGAAGAGGTCTGGCAACAAATGCCCAGGCTCCGCAGACTTTGTGCCTGTGGGGGAAATGGCTCAGAGAGCTGGCCGTGCTGGGTAGTAGGGACTAAATCTCTTGCCCTACAGCTTCTTCCTTCTGTACTTCCCCCAGTGAGATATGAAAGGAGATAGCCTACTGTTTACCAGAAGTAATTTTGCTCAGGTATAAGGGTTTGGACCAGTGAAAGAAGGTATCCCCTCACTTGGCCAAGTGGTGGGGTGTCTGGCTCAGTGGGTTTAAGAACACTGTCCTGCATGAAGCCTTCTTACTTCTCTGTGTAGCAGCAGGACTTTGTCGTCTACTAGCCAAAATCCTAATGGGACTACTCCAGATATGACCTCCTACATCTTATTCTTCCCTCAGAAGCCGCTCAACAACAATTTAGGAAGGAGTTCATCCATTTGTCTTTCCAACCCTGGCAGCTATTAAAATGTGGGATGCAAAAGGAAAACTCCATTAAAGTGTTCTTTGTACATTGATTAAAAAAAAAATTTGCAAGTTTGGGAAGATTATTTTTTGAAATTAGCTCCTCCAGCAGAAGTCCTTTTATTTTTTTGTATGCAGGTGTCTTAGATGGTAGATAAGGCTGGTTCACTTTTGCAAAAATGTTCAAGATTAGTTAAGCTGGTCCTGGTGCAGGTTAATGGATTTCAAATACAAAGCCTCAAATTTAAAGAGCCTCCAGGCTTTTCCTGCACTGTGGTTTAGAACCAAACTTGTTTTTCACAAAAGCTTAATTTTGAAAGATAACTTTCTATTCAGCAAAATGTAAATTGCACTAGGTAATAACAATAATTGTCTATGAAAAATGCTTCTTCATTTGGCACTGTTTAGCACATTCTAATGAATTGTGGTAATAAAGGCATCTTTCTTGTGCTTTATAGTATATGAAACTAATGCCTTGAAGGGACAATACAAAGCTGGTTGCAAGCAGTATCTTCTGTAAACATTTTTAAGGTAATTACATAGCAGACCATAATGAATATCAATCAAAAAGACAGATACTATGTTTTTCCTCTTAGGTAAGATTAAGACATGTTTAGGTTCTAAATAACTATAAGCATTTTAAAGGAAATATTTTTTATTGGTGTAAGGTTAAAGTTGAGTAGCTAATGGTACTGAGCATTTCTCCAAAGGATTAAAATTAATCATAAGTCAAATTTTGTAGTTAACCATTAATGGGAACACAGGGGAGACTACAAATACACAGGTTATAATATTTTTTGCTCCCCTGCTGTATATTGTAGTGGGAAATGGTAATTGGTGGGGAGAAGTATACATGACCTAGAAATCAACATTTGTCTCTGCAGGCTGAAAGGGCATTAAAAGCATAATGAGAGAGGAGAAGCAAATGGATGGGAGCAGGATCTCACTCTATTTCTGCACTATTCTTTTACCAGTAGACAGTATTCCATGGTGTAGTGAAATACAGCTGGAGTCAACACCATGGGAATATGCAAGTTGCTTGTTTATAAAGTTCTGTGCATTGCACAGTTAAAAAGTTACTGCAAGTATTCTAAGAGCCTTGAAGTTATTTCTGGTGATTTTAACAGTGTAAAGACTTAAAACGAATTTACAAACCCAGAGTATGCTCAATGGGTGTGTGTGTTCATAATATATCATTGGTAGGATATTATTCAGTGAACAAAATAGAATAATGTTATTCTCTTCCAAATGAGAAAATAGAAATATGGGAATTGCCTCAGGGGATCAGACCATCAGTCTAGCATTTTGCCTAGGAGTTGTCAGTGCTAGCTGATTAAATGCCTAATCCTCTCTCTGCCAACAATGAAACAAATTCTTAAAGAAAAACTTGACTATTCTTATAGAATCATAGAATAATATTTTTGTGTAATTATCATTACATAAAAATTGCCTTAAAATATATGTAAAATTGGTATTATATTCATGGCACTGTCAGGAAATCCCACAGAGGAGTTAAGAGAGGATCTTTTGGAGGATGATTAGATTCAGTGGTGAAACAGAAGCGAGGAACGGAGCAGCGATGGGTGCTGGAGCTGCCTCCGCATTTGTGGGGAGGCATGAGTGGCCTGTGGGAGAAGTAGGAGCAAGGAGTGTGAGGGAAGCAGCCTGCATTACTCTCAAATTACTCCTGTGTTATGATTGATTTCTTTTGAAGAAGTGTATCAGGAAGCTGTTCTGAGGAATAATGCATGCATAGTGACCGCTGCTTCATTATCGCTTGTTTAACAGTGGGCTTCAAACCAATGAAGACCTACAAAAATGAAAGCTATTTTGAAATAGGATGTGAAATCTGCACTACAGGAATATTATTCATCTTTACAGAAGTTCCTGGCAACTCTGAAGTATGTTCCTATATATTAATAAACTAGCAAAGAAGTAGAACTAAATGAACACCACGCTTTCCTGAGTTTGAACATGGAATCTTTTTCTTTTCTCAAGGTCATTTCCATTACTGACATTTTAGCTTAATGCAGAATTGACTGTGTCCCACCAAAAATTCTATATTTTGTAATTAAATCACCAGCAGGCACAGTGGTGTTTGGATATATTTGGCAAGGAGTATTGATGCGGATTTCTTGCTGCAACAACATGCATGTGTATAAAGTTCAGCAACATGAGTTCTTTGTCTCTGAACATTGTACAATCAATATTCTATTACTGCAGCGTGAGCTCTGCTGCATTGTAGCTAAACTAGTGTGTAAGACTCAAGAATGCAATGATGGAAAGAATCCTAGTTTCTATATGTAAAATGCATGTAAGTTCTTTATTTTAGGTGTAACAGCTCTGTTCCAGTACCTGTTGCTTCAGGTACTACTTATGTACTTTCATTAAATAGGAGTTTGTGAAGTTTAATTTGTTTTCCTTGGGATTTTTGTCAGTAATAACTTCAAATAAGCATCATATTCTTCTTGACGATTTTGTTCTTTCTGTTTGTTTTGTTTTGTATGATGAAGATGTCTACAGCATCAGGTGGTCCATCATACAGGCTTTGCTACAGACTGAAACTCTTTTCTGGCTAAAAAACCAAATAACCTCAAATGAAGAGGTTTGGGGATGAGAGGGTTGAGATGCTCCCTAAGAACAAGGGGAAGGGTGCAAAGCTGTTAGAACACAGATTATTTAGGTGGCAGGCACTGCTGTGCATTATCCCCATGGACAAGCCAGGATGGGCTTTCTATAAATTCAACGTAGGCAGCTGCCTGCAGGAGCAGAGTGCTAAAGGCAGCAACTTCTTTCCTCATTTCTTTCCTCACCTGATGACCTCTGCTGCTGCTGTTGCTGCCACTGCTGGGATGGTGCAAGGGAGAGACCCCTGTGAGCAGCAGAGATTGTCCTGGTGCCCCTTCCCGTGCCTCCTGCTTCCAACAGGGACCATGCCAGTCCCTGCCCAGCCTCCCAAAGGTGCATGGGGGGCCCATCCAAAAAGCCAGGGGTGGAGTTAGAAGGGCTGCATATGTAGGTGATGCTGGGGTTCAGTCTTTCCTGGAGAAGGTATACGGGGGTCTGCTGGGAGGGAGCATAAAGTGGGGGAGGCAGAGATAGAAAGAGAAAAGCCTTCACCTGGAGTGCCCTGGGACTTCCCACAACCCTTGTGACCTCTTTTGTCCAAACTCTCTAAAATCTCTAATCCATCCAACTCCTTCTGCCACTATTATTGAATTGAATTTTGAATTTATTTTGTTGTTTCTTTGGGATGGAAGTCAAGCCTGTTCAGACAAGTCCTGATTTGATTCTGCTTGCTTTAACCACCTCATTTGTGAGGGTGTTTCATTGATGTCTCTGAACGGGTGCCATGCTCCCTCCCAAATCCTGAAACAAAAATTCAAGGAAAGTGTTTGTTTGTTTTTTTAAATTAGTAGGGAATCAGCCTATACATGCCTGTCACTCAGCTTCAAAGTGTCAAAGCACTACACCATAGGCTTAGTATTTTAGTGGAGTCCCCTTCTAAAACCAGAGCCTGCAGAGAGGGGGAAAAGGGTTGGTTTACTGTGTGTGCCATTTAGAAGACAGCATTCAGTGCTCACTGCTGCCCTTCTAACGCCAGGCAAGTATTGCTGAAGGCAGCACTGCTGCTGCAATGTTCAGCTGCTGGAGAGTTTCACTGATGACAGAACTCGTAAGTGGTAAGGCTGAGACAACCTTGAAAGGCCGTGGAGTCCAATCGCCTGCCCAAAGGCAGGATCAGCCATAGCTGGACAGTTCCCGACAGGAGCTTGTCTAACTTATGCTTAAAGCCTCCAATGGGAAGACATGACAAGGTCCTCCCCTATGCTGCACTTGTGCTTTACTGTACCGCTGTGGCTCAGCAGAAGCATTCGCTTATGCTGATAGCTGATAGTCATGCTTATAGATCTTATTTGCCAATAGTTTATACACGCTATTTGCCTTTTTTCGTGACTTTGTGACATTGTTGACCCAAGTTCAGATTGTAATTCATAACACCAAATCTTTTTCTCTACGATGACTGCTGAAGTGGTTATTGTGCACTCTGTATTTATGCAGTGGATTATTCCTACTTAAGCACAGACCTTTATTTATTTGTCCTGACCGCAATGCATCTTTTTCTTTCTGGCCATTTTCATATTTGGTAAGAGGCTTTAGAATTCTAATCCTGTCCTCTGGTGTGTTTGCAACCCTTCTTGTGGCACACCTAGCATGTATTCCTTCATCCAAACCACTGGTGCAAGCATTAAATTGTGCAAGCACAAGGCTGAGGGCAGACCCCTAGGGAATCCATTAGATTTACCTCTTTGGTGTGGTAGCACACCTTCTAATCTGTGTTTGCTTATGAGAGTCATGCGAGGCAGTGTCAACAGCCTTACTGAAATCAAAGTATTTCAAAGGTAGTGTTTCTCCCTTGTCACAGGAAGAAAGGATATTATATTGATTTGATTTGTTCTTGACTGCTATTTATTTCATTGTTATTTTCTAGGGGTTTACACACTGATTATTTCCTTCAGTTTTTTTTCTAAGAAAGATGAATGTCAGCATTGCATTTGCTTTATTTTCTGTAATATCTCTCTGTCCTCCATGAGCTCTCAGTGACAACTGCTAATGCTTCTGAGATTGTTTAGATATTTCTTTTTCACACATGAGAGTCAAATTCATTAGGTCCAACTGATGTGAAACCAGCTAATTTATCAAAGTATTTTCTAGTCTGTTCTTCTCCTGCTGCATCTGAGTTCTTACTCCTTTGTTACTGATGCTAGTTATACTAACTGCCTGACACGAGAGTGGCATTTTTTTCTTTCTTGACAACAGTGGGCCGTAAGTGCCTCCTTGCCATAGATCAGGAAAGCTTTCCCTGGGCTTCCATTTCGATATGCTTGTCTTGTCTTGCTTGTGATATCTCATTCTGGACCTTGGTCTTTAACATTTTCCTTTTGTCTACATATGTTCTTTCAAACTCCTTTGTATCAGTTCTGCCTTCCTTATATCTTATCTGAATCTACCTTCTTTTAGTTTAAAACCATTACCATTTGTCCTGTCGCTACAGGCCCTGCTAAAAAGTCTGTCCCCACCTTTTTTATAGGCCATTTTTAAGTACTGAAAGGCTGCAATAGAGTTTCCCCAGAACCTTCTTTTCTCCAGACTGAAAAATCCCAAGTCTCTCAGTCTACCCTCACAGGAGAGGTGTTCCATCCCTGTGATTATTTTTGTGACCCTCCTCTGGCCCGTCTCCAAAAGGTCCATGTCTTTTGTGTCCTGAGGGCTCCAGAGCCAGACACAGTACTCCAGGTGGGGTCTCACCAGGGAGGAGTAGAAGGGCAGAATCACCTCCCTTGACCTGCTGGCCATGCTCCTTTTGATGCAGCCCAGCATATGGTTGGCTTTTTGGACTGCAAGTGTGCATTGCTGACTCATGTCCAGTTTTTCATCCACCAGGACTCTCAAGTCCTTCTCTGCAGGGCTGCTCTCAATCATTTATCCATGCTTGTGTTCTAGTCAAGTGAACTAGTTCACTAGATCTTGTGCAGCAATTAAATCAGAATTATAATAATTTTAAGACTTCCTTCTCCTGCCTATTCACTACATGTATTACTATATGGACAGCAAAACTCATTCCTTGTAGCTTCACAATAAATAAACCCATTCCCTAGATCATGAGCCCTTCTCCTGATTTCCTCTATGAAGTACTTGTTCATAAGTGTTCTTGGAGCTGTGAACTCCTTTCTTTTTGCCTCCTTTTCTTTGGAAAGGAACATGGCACAGTGTTTCTATGCTCTTCACAAATGTGAATCCTAGAGCCTTTTCCCCTAATGCAAGGTGAGATTTCCATGAAATGACATGACCAAGGCTCCAAGAAACCTGCTACCCTGGTGAGAACTGCACTGACCTCATGGATCTCAGTGGCTCTCTGAGGCTGTCATGAGAGTAGCTAGGTTTATGAATATAGAAAACTAAAACATAGGTTACCAAAGGATCCTAAAAATTGTGAACACGTTTTTAAAATCCTGAGACTCTGCTGTCTTACAGCACAGAATTACTAACATTTAAATAGGCAGGAAAGGTATTAAAAGTTTTGTTAGCACTTGTTTGATGTGATCTACCTAAATAAGTTCATTTCACCCCTCCCGTGCTCACGCTGCAGATAATGCTTTTCTACCATACTGTCGTCTTTTTATTTTTATTGATTCTCTCACTTTGCAGAATCACTGGGTGAGAGAAAAATACCTATTTGCAATCTCATCAAGCAAACAAATATAATTATAGCTATCTGGTGTTTTCTTACTTGCAGTTGTCTTATCTGTCTTTGCCTTGATTATTTTCTTGTTTGCTAAACATAAGTTTAAGAAAGTGAACTTTAGGTGGGAACTGCGCCCCCCCCGCCCCCCAGCAGATGTTAGACTAAATGCTTAAAACAAATAAATTATAACAACAGGAAGATCAAGACCCCAAAACTCTACAATTTTTAGCTGGAGATGACCTTTATGTTATATGTCTGTACTATCTGCCACAGTGCACAGGCTAGTCTGCAAGGGCCACTGCAGTGAAGTTATTTGTTTTATGTAGGTTTCAAGCAACTATCAATGAGCACAGTGGTAGTTTTTCAAAATACTTCCCAAGGACACTATGGCCACTTGTAATGTATTTAATGAAAGAGGCCAAGGATTGCTCTCTGTCCCTCACAGAGTGGTTCTTCTCACCATATCTAACCTCACTTCTGCCCCAAGATGTGTTTGTTGTGTTCAAAGTATCTACATGGACTAGTCCCAAGCATCTTCCAAATGATGCCTGTGTATTAGCTAGGAGAATACTGGCTGGTATGAGACACAGCCGTGCCAGGAGCACTCAAAATAGTTAAACAGAACAGACATATGGGTTAGGAAACTACTTCTATACCGACTGCTTTTTTTTGCATATACAAATCCAATAAAATGTACCTCATCAAGATGCTGTTAGTTATTCAGTGGCTTTCTTGCTGAATGGGAAAGCTGCTTTCATTGTTACAAATGAAAACTTCATTTTAGATAACTTTTAAAGCTCTGGTTTTCCAAAAGTTTTACCTGATGCATAATTGGAAGACGATTTTCCTAGAAAGTGAAAAATTTAATGACAAGTTTCTATTTTTTTAATAAAATTCAACAGTAACAAATGTATATTTCATGACAGCAGACAAATAAATGTTCGAAGAACCATTGATGTTTAGAACAACAGCTGAATATCAAGAGAAAAATGGAGACAGCTGCCAGCTTCTTCCCAGGCCATGTTTTAAATGAGAATAGACAAAACACTAAAAAATATGCTGTTTTGTTTATGCAAGGCAGTGGAATAAAAATGGCACATTAGATTTTGCATTTCTATCTCTTTAACCTGAGTGATTCAACTCCCAGATTTGGGCCAAAAAATAAGTTTATGTGTAGACTTAAATGAACAGATGAGGTATTTTTCTGGATTAAAAAAAAATATATTTAGCATTTCATATTTTTAGTTTGAACAAATTTAAGTTTTTGCCATGGTACCACTGAGAAGGACATTTTCTTGTTGCAGAAGGGCATGGAAGATACAGACCAGAGCTATGTATTGCCTGGTGCAGCATTTTGTTCTCAGCAGTTGTTTTGATTATGTGGGACTAAAGCTTAACAATATTGGTGGAAATGAGTGCAAGCCTGAAATGAAGGACCAGCAATTAAAACAACTTCTTCCCCAGCTGTGACTTTTTCTCTTGTGGCATATCAAGCCCATCCATTTGTGTAGATCAAAAATGTTCTCTCCTGTTTGGTACTACTCAGCCTTTCTCTCCTGCCAACGTGACTTTGGGCCCTGCCTTGTTCTGTTGGTGATGATAGTCTTGATCATCTGCTGTCCTGCATCTCCCTGGACATGAATATCTGTGTATATTGTGCTGCACTGTCCTTGTGCTTAAAGAAGAAAACTCACATTGTTGTTTCATTTTTCCAGTGGTGCATTCTCCTTCATCTGTGACTGAGAATCTAATTTTTGCCACCTGTTTATGCCTGAGGGTATTATGAATTACGGTTGCTGGTTGCTAAAGTTAAAGCTATGTGATGGGGCTTGAGCCAGTCTGGAGGTTCAGCAATGCCTTCAGGGCAGTTTGACCCCCTTATGCTCTGTCCTATTTTCCTCCCTATTACCTACAGCTCTACACCTTGTGATCCTGACCTCTCTGTTGAACTGGCTCTGTGCTTCTTCTCATCTTGCTCCAAGCCAATGCAAACTTGCTCAACTAGTAGAAAATCAACCTAGTGAAGAAAAAAAAGGCATTTTTTTTTCTTCTTTGTTAGTGCATTGGTTACTTCTTGTTCAGATGTGCTCTAGAGATAGCATGGTAGGAGAAGGAAAGATGAGGGGGGCAGGAATGTGTGTTTGCGTAGGGACTTGGACTTCCTTTTTGATCACAACAAATATTAAATGGCCTCATCTGCATCATGTAACCCCATATTCAGAACTGACTCAGACATATGCACAATTTACTTAAGAGTAAGACATTACAGTGCATCAGCTGAATGTCAGTAAGATAAAATAAACTGAGACCTTTGTACTATCTCCAGCTATTTGAATAATAACTCCCTGATAAACACAACACTTGAACTTTGATCAAATTCCCTTGTTCAGTAGGTTATTTGGAGTTGTAGCCTTCAATCAGCAGAAAAATCGATGGATGAATTCCAGCCTGCGTAATTCGGCTAACAACCTTGTGCTTTAACTTAGATGCCCCTCATACTTAGTCAGATAAAATTTGTCACTGGAGACATTAGCCTCTTTCCATTGATTTGGGAAGGAACTTTGACCTTTACATCTGGACCACTGAAGGCTGTGCAAATTAGGTGCCTAAGGCTGGGTGATTGGATCCTACTCATTGAGCATTCAAATAAAGAGAGTTCACAGAAACAGAGAAAAGTTGAAGTTGGAAGGCACCTCTGGAGATTGCTTAGTCCAAAATTGCTGCTCAGGGCAGGGTCATCTAGAGCAGGTCAGGGCTGTATCCAGTCAAGTTTTGAATATCTCCAAGGAGGGTGAGTCAACCACCTCCCTGAGTAATCTTTTCCAGCATTCAATCACTCTTACAATTAAGAAGTTTTTTCTTATTTTTGAATATCCTTTCTTGTATTTCAGTGTGTGTCAATTGCCTCATGTCCTTTTACCGGGCATCACTGAGAAGAGTCTGGCCCTGTTTTTTTTTACTCGTTCCCATCAGTTATTTATATACCTCATTCATAGGATCTCCCTGAGCCTTCTCTTCTCCAGGGTAAACAGTTCCAGTTCTCTCAGTATCTACTTGTATGACAGATGCTCCAGTTGTTTAGTCACCTTTGTCACCCTTCACTGGACTTGCTCCAGTATGTCCATGTCTCTCCTGTACTGGGGAGCCCAGAACTGGACCCAGTGCTCCAGATGTGTCTCACAAGTGCTGAGTAGAGGGGAAGGATCACCTCTCTCAACCAGCTGGTGATGCACCTCCTCAAGCAGCCTGGGGAGGATCTTGACCTTCTTTGCTGTAGGGACACTTTGCTAGCTCATTGTCCTGGTTTAAGCCCAGCAACAAAGACCACAATAGCTGCTCACTCACTCTCCTCAAGCGGGACAGGGGAGAGAATTGAAAGTGAAGGGAGCAATTCAGGAGCTGAGCTAAGAACAGTTTAATAAGACAACAACAAAAATGACAACAACAAAAATTACAATTATAATGACAAATATGTATATATAAAATAAGTGATACTCAATGTTGTTGCTCACAAACTCTGATTGCACCAAACAGCCAGCCCCAGAAAGGAGATAACACTCGGATCTCAAACAGCTGATCCCAGCAGAAGAGCAAAACAGCAAATGGCAGAAAGGCCAAAGGCTAACTGCAAAATGGTAGAACGGCAAAAGACTGAACTGCAAACAGAATGGAACTGAACTGGACTCCCAAATCGAACTAACTGAACTAACTAGCCTAAAGAGCCTGATCCTGCTGTGTACCATACATGACACTAATGGTAGGGAATATGACCAACCTGGATGTGACCAACCAGCCAAAACATCAGGAGGTTCTTACATTCTTTTCATGCCAACTGCAAAACATGGCTAGCTACTGGAAAGAGAGGTTAGCTCTTGTCAGGTAAAGCATGGGAAACCCAGCATGTTATCATGTTATTCTCATACTAAATCCAAAACAAAAGACCATGCTAGCTACTAAGAAGAAAAGATTCTAAGTGCATGGGAAATTATCTTGACTTCAGCTAACCCAGCACACTAATGTTCAACTTGTTGTCCACCAGGACCCCAAGACCCTTCTCTGCAAAGCTGCTTTCCAGCCAATTGGTCCCCAGCAGGTGCTGATGCACAGGGTCCAGTAAAGTCCCTCTTCTATGTCAGGAAGTTATTATTGATGCACTCCAGGAACGTCCTGGATTGCTTGTTTCCTGCTGTACTGTCCCTCCAGCAGATGTTGTGGTTCAAGTCCCCCATGAGGACAAGGGCCTGTGAGGCTTCTTCCAGTAGCCTGAAGAAGGCCTCATCTACTACTTCTTTATGATCACATGGTTTGTACCAGAACATCAATAACTTAGCTGAGATAATAATTTTAAAAAAGGTAATTTCATTGTGGTATGAAAACATTTTAGATGTTTCCAAAAAGAATAATTCTTTGCTAGTCATAAAAAAAAATTATAAAAGAAAAACCGAAGAATGAAATATGAGTGGAAAACTGGTCCTAAGAAGCTATGTCATTATAATATATCCTTAGTATATCCTAACAACATTGTTGGCTAATAATTAAGAAGAAAACTTTCCAGGGCAAGAAACAAGTCTTCCTTTGTGTTTTGTATGGGAATTGTATTGATAATGTAAACTATTAACAACTGTTCGGTTAGCTCAGCAAAAATGACTGACTCTACAGAGTAACTTTGTGTAGACTCTACTCGTCCTTGAATTTTTTCACATTTAAATATTCTGTGTATGCAAGATCATCTACAGAGGACAATGCAAATACATGTGCAGTGCATAAACAGTGTGACATGATAGAAATGAAAGGCAGGGAACTCGGATAAAACCCATCAACTCTGATAAAGATGGTAAGCAATATAACACAGGACAATAGAATTAGGCTGGTGAAATACTGTCTAGGAAGATAAAATTATTTGATAGGTGGGACGTGGTTAATGAGCCAAGGCTTTATCATTGCAAAACTAAAATATTAGGACAGGGCAATGGATAGCAGAAAGTAGGACAGCAGTGACTGAGAAATCCTAGCAGCAAGGTTTTTAATTCTTCCCTGTGGCCCTAATAATTCTTGATAGATGTTGCTTTGAGATTCATGCAGATTTGAAAACTTTAGCTCTAATTGCCTGGTTTGTGTGGCTTTCTTTTATTTTAGTCTCCAGAGCAGTGACATTCTGTCAAACAGGGAGCTCAGTGCTGTGATGGATTGGCTGGGGCAGACCTAGTTGCTGTGGTTTGAGACATCACTGTCGCCAGCCCCGCCCCTACTCTGCGAGCTGTTCTTCACCCGTCTGAGGTATGGGAGCACCAAATGTAGGTAAAAACAGTCGTTTTGTGTCTGACTAGAGGTCTGGCTGTCTCCACATCCTGCTCTCATCCACAGCCAAGCGCTGGGATGGATATGTGACAGAGCCTCACTGTCGCTGGTCACGTCCCAGGAGGGACAAGTTTGCACTGGCATGTCAGGCTCAGCTGCAGCCAGGGCTCCTTCATGCCACACCGTGGGCAGGGATGTGCCAAGGATGGGCAGGCAGCGCAATGGGAGATATTCTAGTCTTTAAAACTCATGAGCTTTAGTTTAAAACTAATGAGAGATTCAAAACCAGCCTCCCTGAGGAGAGCAGACCATGAAAGGAGATATTGCTGCAAATGAAATGGCATGAGTGACATCCTGTCACTGCAGAAGTCAGTGATAAATGGCCATCTCCTTACCTATAAAATCTCAAAAGAGCACATGTTAGTGTGTGGCTAACAACCTGGGTCTAAACACATGCAGGGAGGAGGTTTTAAGTACCTCATTTCTTCCATATAATTAAAGAAAACTGTTTTTCTTAGGTGTGTAAAAGTTAGTGGGACTGAAGACAAACAGTTTATTGTATGGGATGTGTGTTAAATTGGTAGAACTGTGCATTTAATTTTACACATATTAATCTCTGTTATGGAAGTGTAGGAGGCCTGTGTTTCTTTAAAGACAAAAGCGGTATGAGTACCATAATACTGTGTAATGATGAAAAAAGCTGCATATGAGTTGATTAGGGCTCCAGTTAAACATGAAGGTATCTATTTTGGTAAAGCCTAAATGTCAAAAGCATTGAAAGTTCAGTTTGGAAAAACACCTAAAGAATATGAATATGCTTTCCAGCCACCGAAGCTGACTGCAAACCCGAATTCTTGGGACTTCTTGTTTCCAAAAGTGCTAAGCATGTCATTAGGACCAGCTCTTTCTTTATTTTGGCTCTAATCTTGGGTATTTTTCCAACACCAAAAAATACTGGAAATCAGTAGGAGCTTTTTGAAAAATAGAAGCCAATCCCAAAGCTCTTTCTCAGTTTTGGATGAAGACTTAAGCTTGTCATTTTGCGTGCTCTCAATCTCTAGCTCACTTTCCTATGTTGTCACATTGTATTGCTCTCATTATGAAATTATGGAAGATTTACAGGGAAGTAGTTTGCGGGTTTGGGTCTAGGAGACATTTTCTCACATGGTGAGAAAAATGGAGGACAACTGGGGAAGTGGACACTGGAAGTACCGCTTCTGGTAGCATTTAGAAATATAATAGATGTTAGTATACATGGGGAAATTCTTTAGGAAAGAAATTATAAAAAGCAATGGTAATGATTTGTGTAATCATTATATACTTATTTGGAAATAACCGGGTAGTGATTACGCAAGTCCTTTATTTCTGTTTTGATAATACTTCTCAGTGAGAGTATAGAGAATGACATAATATAGAAAAATAAGTGCCTGGCTGTGATTTAGCCACAGTATCAAGTCCCTCCATGCAACCCAGTTCAGGAAATGTCAGTCATTAGAGGACTTGGTGAACGTGAAGCACAAGGACATTCCCGTTTGTAATTCCGTGACACAGACAGTGTTTCACAGCAGCCCCTTATAGCTACAGCATCATGCCCAGAGCAGATGGACAACAACACAGCCAGCTCAGGTGCCTCGGCATTGGCTGACTGGTTCATAAGTTTTAGCTTTGCTTTTGTCTACTGCAAATTAGGGACACCTATAAAATTACCATAGTCTTCTCCAGTATAAGTCTACAGAGCATCAGGTAAAACTCTGAGCTGCACAACCTGGCCCTTGGTGTCTGCCTGATTACAGAACTATCCTTGAGTTTAGAGAATATGGCAACAGGAAAAAAGGCAGAGGCTGTGTGTTATCATATGTAAATGATTATCGCAGCTATAACCCATGTACATGGTGTAAGGGCTGAACATTTCTTAAAAGTAGGGATCAACGTAACTATTTCCTCTGCCCTCTCTTTGGTAAGTAAATTAGGATTTCTATGTCCTCTGATTTCCAAACTAAGTCTTACACAACACTGGGAAAGGTTTGCTGTTATGCTGACAAAATGTTCTAATGCGAGTGCAGATTTATCAGCAAAGGGAGATCACTTATACTGCTTATACCAATTCCCTGAAGAAAATAACACTGGCAACCTATCCTGTATCCATGTTTTTGTTACTATAATTAAGCTTGTGCTTGGAATTTTTTTTTTGGCATAGGAATGAGCACAAAATAACACAGCTTCAACTGATAATCTATACTGACATTTAAGTTCTGCCTTGGAGGAAAGTACTTCTTGCCCTCCTACCTTGACTTCTTAATCTAAATTTCTTACAAATGTAGCGTGAGTTACCACTGCTTCCTTGCAACTTTATTTTTGGTGATGGGTGCTGACTTTTCTCATTTTAACCTTCAGTAAATGGGAAGTGAACAGAAGTTAGGTCTATAGGGACAGGAAGGAAGCATCATTTTGCCTTATTCCTCTGTACTACCAGTCCTAACATTTTCTGTCTTTCTGCTGCTTGTCTCAGCTGTGATTAGGAACATAAGATTATTACAATGTCTGCGAAGCAGAAATAGAGGAGGCATATTTAGAGGCAAAAATGTTTCAGAATAAAGAAGCAGCAGCTTAAAGATACTTACTTTAACCTGCCAGTAACTTTTATTTGAATGAATAACTTCTCAGTCTTCTATTACCAATAAGGAGACTGTTAGAGAAAGTAGCAGGACTCCATCTAGCAAAATCAGGACAGCATGTTCTCCTGCCCTTTAAGATCAAACATAGATTAGTCTCCTGCATTTGCTTCACCCCTCTGTGTAAATATGTAAAAACACAGACTGGATTATTAAGTTTACCTTGTTCAGTCACTCTGGTGACACTGATCATATGCCAGCCTCCTGGAGTTCTGTAAAAGATAAGATTAGTAAGGAAATAAAGTTCAAGGGTGAGAGCTTTGGTAAACAACCAAAGCCAAAGGAAGTCCATTGAGGTGAAATTGCTTAAAACAGACATGTCAAATAACCATTTAAATTTCAGACCTTGTATTTATAATGCAAATAGGCAAAGAGGAAAAACAAGCCAGGCAATGTGTCCCTAATTCAGATATCCTAGTGAATGAGAAGAACTTTCATGAGACTTCTCCTAAGCTTTCCAACTACTGTGCCCTTGAGACCTTGATCTGTCCTTCAGCTGGCATTCTGCCTCTGGGCTTGGGCTTTTGATCACTTGGACAACTTTTACCTTACATAGGACTGGCTTGGGCAGGGTGCTTGCTCCTATCCTTATTGATAATCCTCTCTAAAAAGATAATGCTAATGCTATTGCATTAAGGAGAAGTGAGACTGCATCCTTCCCAAGATAGGAATAGATGGTCTTTCAGCCTTTTGCTTGTGCATAACCTTTTGCAGAAGTCAAAGGAGTTGCAGGGAGAATGACCATGACTGCAAGAGCTGTGGGAGCACTATGAGTTGTAGCTGAGTCCCTGGAATTAAGGGAGAGAAAAAAACAATCTGGCACCTTGACTGGGACTTGGCTTTAGCAACTGCCACGCTCCCTCATTCACTTTGCTCCTAGTTACCTTCCCCATGAGTTGCTTTTCTCTTGAGTAGTTAAGTGCTTTGCCCATTGACTAGGTTTAACTTTAAGAACATTGTGTATATACAGATTTCTCAGGACTGTATAGATTCTGAATTTTGAGAGTAGCTTGGTTTTGGATCTCAGGAGCACAGACAGAACCAGCTCTTGTTGCTGGCAAGAGTCTTCCAGAATTCCTACTGGTTTAAAAGGAATTGGGGATCACTGGAGGCAAAGAGGAAAGAAATCTGGTCTTCCTTTCCAAGCTATAAATCTGTAATTCCCTTTGATCTTTTGCTCAGCATTTGATTAAATGTTTGGATGTAGACTGGACTACCTAATCAGAGGAGGTTTGCAGCAGCTCCGTGGTGGTGCTATGTGCTTCAGTCTACCTCTGTAAACTTGCAGACCAGGATACAAGGACTTGGTGGTGTTATCATTCACAAGCAAGAAGCTATTTAAAGTCAGTTTCATCCTTTTACAATTTTCAGAGGCAGTTCTCCAGGTTCAATAAATTCTGTATCAGTTCATTGTACCGAAGCAACACTGTAAAAATAGTCTCTCAGAATTAATATTTACAGTTGTGGTTACAAGGGGGAAGTACCTTATACTCATTACTTGATTTTTGTCAGCAGATTGTTTCAGTCTGAGATGTACTTTAACCACAATCTCAGACCTAGATAACCTAGATGTGAACATTTCTCAAACGTCAGGATGTTGAATCCCACTGTGACTTTCACAGTGAGTCTCCTTTTCATAATGAGTCAGACACTCATCTTAAAGATATTCCCATATATGAAAAGTCCCAGATCTAACTCCCTGCCTTGCTGTTACTTGTACAGATTCAAATCTAGCTCTTATAACTGAGAATTAGGATGCACCTATGCTGCTGAATTAACCCCACAGCGTTCCCAGGCACTTGCTGAAATAGTCCCTGGCACTCTTTTCTTAACTAGCATTTTCTCAAATGGTTTCCAGGCGCAGTGTGGGGCTTAGCACACACCAGGGACTGCACTTGCTATGGAAGTTCAGATGACACTGTTTTGGAGGCTAAGAGAAGTTAGTAGAAGAGACATGGCTGCATTATGCCAGCTGATTTCAGAGCCAGAAAACAAGCCCTGGCACATTTCCTTTACTGGTATAGATACAGATATAGATAGATACAGATATAGCCTCAGGGTTTTCAACTTTAGCTCTGTGATTTGTTAAAAGTTTTTTCCTTTGGATAAGACAGCAAGATGAATCACTTTATCTGTTCATTTATGACTTGGAACCGGGTAGAAGCTAAAGATCTCATGATAGTTTCCAACAGAAAAACAGGAAGAACCCACATGTCCCAGGTAATGTTTTCTGTCTTGGTTGGTAGTATTTGAAATGCAAACTACTTTTCTTTAATCACAGTGTTATTACTGCTGGGTTCTCTACATTTTAGAGCAATATGTCATGTTAGAAGGGTGGCAGGCCAATGAAAAATTCTATTTGATTATCTTTTGTTCAAATCTGTGCCCACTATTATTTTATTGCTGTTTTTCTTTTGTTTGTTTTTCATAGTATATTTGTTTCCAAAACTAATATAACCATGTTTCTGAATGATCTCATGAAAGAACTGTTCTTAATGCCCATTACCCACTGATGTTAAGCAAGAGGTGAAGACAGTTTCTTTCTCATAAAGAGATACTGTTGAAACACTGGAGGAGGTATCTGCATTTGTACCTCTGAGGGATCACAGGGCCAAGCAGAAAGTTTTAGTATTTATGTCGATGAAGTAGGGCAGGCAAATTGAAATTCACCTTTGTTATTCCACTGCAAATTTGGATTGTTTTATGTAGTATCAAGTGGATATTTGGAGAGACATGTCAATCTCAGCAACCTGTGGGCAGCTCAGGACCATCTCCCTGAAGGCACTGGAGAGGTTTGTCCCTGTTGCTTGAAGCTGATGAGGAGCGTGCCAGGAGGGTGACACTTCGGTGTAGCTCATTCCACAGTGGAGGGAGAGCTGTGGCAGGCTGATGTGAGCCCACGGTATGAGTCCTAGGAGAATCTCAGCTGATCAGATTACAAGGCCCCCTTCTCCTCAGTTACAACAGTGTCAATCTGAACTTTCAGGACATTTATACTAGTGAATAGAGGGGAAAAAACTGGCCCATAGCAAACAGGAAAGTTTTAGGTCATGTAGTCCATTTCTCTGTCAATGCAACATTATAGCTCTTGAACATCAGTCTTGAGCAGACGAACTGGCTCAAGGAGGAGTTAGAAACCTGCGTTCGGTCGGGAGATTATGATCTGGTGGCATTAACAGAGACATGGTGGGACAGCTCACATGACTGGAATGTGGTCATGGATGGCTATGTCCTTTTCAGGAAAGACAGGCCAGCCAGGCGTGGTGGTGGAGTTGCTCTTTATGTGAGAGAGCAGCTACAATGTATAGAGTACTGTCCAGGTGCGGTTGAGGAGCAAGTTGAGAGTCTGTGGGTGAGAATTAAGGGGCAGGCTGGCAGGGGTGACACTGTTGTGGGAGTCTATTACAGGCCACCAGATCAGAGTGAGGATGTTGATGAGGCCTTCTACGGGCAGCTGAGCGTGGCCTCACAGTCACAGGCTCTGGTTGTTATGGCGGATTTTAACTACCCTGATGTTTGCTGGAAGGACTACTCAGCCAGCCAGCCTCAGTCTAGGAGGTTCGTCCAGTGCACTGACGATAACTTTCTGATGCAAATTGTGGAGGAGCCGACTAGGAGAGGTGCGCTGCTGGATCTCGTCCTCGCTAACAAGGAGGGTCTGGTTGAAGCAGTAAAGGTGGGAGGCTGCCTTGGTTGCAGTGACCATGAGATGGTGGAGTTCAGAATCTCCTGTGGTGGGAGCAGAATACCGAGCAGAATTGCAACCCTGGACTTCAGCAGGGCCGACTTTGGCCTTTTCGAACAATTGCTGGAGGAAATCCCGTGGGCAAGGCTGCATGAAGGTAAAGGGGCCCAAGATAGTTGGTTAGCATTCAGGGACTGCTTCTACCAAGCTCAAGATCAGTGCATCCCGACGCGCAGGAAGTCAAGGAGGGGAGCCAGGAGACCTGCGTGGTTAAACAGGGAACTGCTGGGCAAACTCAAGTGGAAGAGGAGAGTTTACAAATCATGGAAGGAGGGGCTGGCCACTTGGGAAGAATATAAGGCTGTTGTCAGAGGATGTAGGGAGGCAACTAGGGAAGCTAAGGCCTCCTTAGAGTTAAACCTGGCGAGAGGGGTCAAGGACAACAGGAAGAGCTTCTTCAAATACATGGCAGATAAAACTAACACCAGAGGCAATGTAGGCCCACTGATGAATGGGGTGGGTGCCCTGGTGACAGAAGATACAGAGAAGGCAGAGTTACTGAATGCCTTCTTTGTCTCTGTCTACTCTGCCGGAGGCTGTCCTGAGGAGCCCCGTACCCCTGAGGCCCCAGAGGAAGGCAGGGCAATGGAGGAGTTTGCCTCAGTTGATGAGGACTGGGTTAGGGACCAGTTAAGCAATCTGGACATCCATAAATCCATGGGTCCAGATGGGATACACCCGCGGGTGCTGAGGGAGCTGGCTGAAGTCATTGCTGGACCGCACTCCATCATCTTTGCCAAGTCTTGGGAAATGGGAGAAGTGCCTGAGGACTGGAGGAAAGCAAATGTCACTCCGGTCTTCAAAAAGGGCAAGAAGGAGGACCCGGGCAACTATAGACCGGTCAGCCTCACCTCCATCCCTGGGAAAGTGATGGAACACCTTATCCTTGGTGCCATCTTAAGACATATCAAGGATAAGAGGGTCATCAGGGACAGTCAACATGGCTTCACCAAGGGGAAGTCGTGTTTGACCAACCTCATAGCCTTTTATGAAGACGTAACAAGGTGGATTGACGATGGCAGAGCAGTGGATGTGGTCTACCTTGACTTCAGTAAAGCATTTGACACCGTCTCCCACAGCATCCTCACGGCAAAACTGAGCAAGTGTGGACTGGATGATCGGGTAGTGAGGTGGACTGCAAACTGGCTGAGGGAGAGAAGCCAGAGAGTCGTGGTCAATGGGGCAGAGTCTGGTTGGAGGCCTGTATCTAGTGGAGTGCCTCAAGGGTCAGTTCTGGGACCAATACTATTCAATATATTCATCAATGACTTGGATGAGGGAATTGAGTGTACTATCAGCAAGTTTGCTGATGACACCAAGCTGGGAGGAGTGGCTGACACGCCAGAGGGCTGTGCTGCCATCCAGTGAGACCTGGACAGGCTAGAGAGTTGGGCGGGGAAAAATTTAATGAAATATAACAAGGGGAAATGTAGAGTCTTGCACCTGGGCAGGAACAACCCCAGGTTCCAGTACAGGTTGGGGAATGACCTATTAGAGAGCAGTGTAGGGGAAAGGGACCTGGGGGTCCTGGTGGACAGCAGGATGACCATGAGCCAGCACTGTGCCCTTGTGGCCAAGAAGGCCAATGGCATCCTGGGGTGTATTAGAAGGGGGTTGGTTAGTAGGTCGAGAGAGGTTCTCCTTCCCCTCTACTCTGCCCTGGTGAGACCTCGTCTGGAATGTTGTGTCCAGTTCTGGGCCCCTCAGTTCAAGAAGGACGGGGAACTGCTGGAGAGAGTCCAGCGCAGGGCCACAAAGATGATGAAGGGAGTGGAGCATCTCCCTTATGAGGAAAGGCTGAGGGAGCTGGGTCTCTTTAGCTTGGAGAAGAGGAGCCTGAGGGGTGACCTCATTAATGTTTATAAATATATAAAGGGTGGGTGTCACGAGGATGGAGCCAGGCTCTTCTTGGTGACAACCAACAGTAAGACAAGGGGTAATGGGTTCAAGCTGGAACACAAGAGGTTCCACTTAAATTTGAGAAGAAACTTCTTCTCAGTGAGGGTGACGGAACACTGGAACAGGCTGCCCAGGGAGGTTGTGGAGTCTCCTTCTCTGGAGACATTCAAAACCCGCCTGGACGCCTTCCTGTGTAACCTCACCTAGGTGTTCCTGCCCTGGCAGGCGGATTGGACTAGATGATCTTTTGAGGTCCCTTCCAATCCCTAACATTCTGTGATTCTGTGATTCTGTGAAATAAAAGGCCTTCTACTCCTTCTATTTGGAGGATTTTCCATTGTCAGAAGTAACTTTAATTTGATATTTTTAAAAAAGTTGACTTCATTTTCTTATTTGCCCTCGTGTTATCCTGGAGCATTGGAGTGTGTCCAATGAAGCGCAACAAAACTGGTGAAGGGTCTGGAGCACAAGTCTTATGAGGAATGACTGAGGGAACTGGGGCTGTTTAGCCTGGAGAAAAGGAGGGTCTCAGGGGAGACCTTATTGCTGTCTACAACTACATGGAAGGAGGTTGCAGTGAGGAGAGTGTTGGTCTCTCCTCCCAGGTAACAAGCAATAGGACAAAAGAAAATTGCCTCAAGTTGTGCCAGGGGAGTTTAGATTGGATATTATGAAAAATTTCTTCACTGAAAAGGTTAGCAAGCACTTGAATAGGCTACCCAGGGATGTGGTTGAGTCACCATAAAAGCTGTGTAGATGTGATGTTTAGGGACATGGTTTAGAGGCAAACCTGGTAGTGTTAGGTTAATGTTTGGACTTGATGATCTCAAAGGTCTTTTCCAACCTAACTGATCCTATGATTCCATGGTTCCATAACTCTTTCTGCACCATGCTGTCGAAAAAGGAGACAATGGATCCCAAACCTACTACATCTCAAATCTGTATTCAGTGCAAGATCCAGATTTCACAGGCTAGTCTGAAGTGTTGGGATGCAACCATGTCCTAACTGTGTCATTATGCAGCTTGTCAACACATAGTTAGCTCTTTCTCATCTTCCTATTCTTTTTCAGTTCCCTATCACGTAGAATAAGAACATAGAACACACAGGATGTCAGACCTCCTCAAGCAAGGTAAGTGGTATTTTAATTTGACTCTGTTTATTGAGGAAGAAAACACAATGGTTTAAATCATGAGATTAATAAGAATATTTACAGAAGTTTTCAAATTTGGATTACAAACATTCTCCCTTTCATTCTGACATTCTTCTTTATTCTGAGTGCATATTTCTGAATGGCAAAGACAGTAATAAACGAATCTGTACTCAGCTGGCAAGGTAAGCAGGATGTTATCAGAGAAATGACCAGTGTAAACTAACATGCGAGGATAGTGGAAAGGCAGAGTTCTTCACTGTATATTATCAAGTCGTCCACCTTGAACATCAAGGAAGGTTTGCACTGAGCAATGCCAATACCATTGCAGAGCCCAGAGCTTCAGTTTTCACCAGCAGTCTGATGACAGAAGATGGGACTTGAACAACAAAAGCATTTAACATTTCTCTTCTGAGAAATAGTCAATCTCTTTTAAGTATTGTGCTTAATTTGCTCAGTCTACTTTACAGTATTTGCAGACACCCAGTGGCAAGCCAGAGGTGCTCCATGTTGAGCCATGTATTGATAAAAGCATGGTAATGAGCTGTGGATATCTGCTTTTTTTTTTTTTTTATAACCAACAGGTCTTGAAAAGCAGTCTTGTACTAAATGCTAAATGCCCATTTTAAAAGAAGTGTCAGTGGGTACCAAGTCTCTGGGTGCTGGCACACATGATGCTCTCGCCTACTGTCATTGCATGCTTGGGCACCTAGAGATAATTGGTTTACTACCATGCTGTGGAAGAAGCACTTAGACATGTTTGTGTTTTCAGTGTTGTATCCCTGTTGCCTTTCTGTAGTCTTGTCTGCACATCTGAAAAGGTGTTTGTTATTTTTAACTTGCACTCTAGTTATGCTAAGATAAAAATCCAACCCAAACCAGGCCCCTTGCTTTCATCTCCAGGACAAGTATGTAAGGTTATTGCTGTACCTCAAGTAGTTCCTCACATCCTATATTTCCAACTAGGTTTCAGGCAACTGCAATTCCTCGCTTCTGAAGCCCTGTGATATTTGACCAGCATCCTTCTTCATACAGAGCCATTGTCATTAGCAATAGAGAAAAGCAGTAGAGAAAGGTTTTTGAAATAGCCATGTGAATTATTTTGTCTAATCTAATCTCACACTTCACTGCGAGCAAACCTAGATAAGCTTCCCTCAAAGCAGTAGAGCAGAACCCATTGCCAGCCACTGTGAAAGGGTGTCAGTGTGGGTGCAACAGCCTGATTGACAGTCCTGGGGCTCTTTGAAAGACGCTGTGTCCTTCCATCCTTTGCCCTCCAACTATATTTCTAAATATTGTCTTGCTCCATTTACCCATGTGCTGGCTCCTCTTGTTGAGTTGGCTTTGGTGCTGTCAGGGCCCTAATGAACTGTATGAAAGAGGCTCTGGCTTTTCACATCAGGTTCTGCTAAATAAGGTCCCTGCACAGCCCATATGCAGCTCTGAAAGCTGTATGGCTACTGATTAATCCCAACATTACTTCTTCATCTCTGATTCAGTTGTCTCCCAGTGCTGAAGCTTTCAGGTTGTTATGGAGGGAGGTTAGACATTCAGAAAAGTGTCCAAGGTGAAGCACAAAGCACTAGTTTCAGTGTTGCACAAGACACGCACACGTACAGTTTTCAGGAACACCTCCCAAAGCATTCGGTGAGCCATACATTGGCAGTGCAGGTGACTCTGGACTCCACCAACCTAGTTTCGTGAAGTCAGATGCTGAGGTTCTCCCTTAGATCATGCCACTGGGTGAAAAGAGAGAGCAATTTGCTCATATTTTCATCTGTCTTCTTTTGTTTGTTTGCTTTTCCTCCTCTTCAGTGACATAAATTGATGGTCTCTGGCAGGTAGGTAATAGCATCAGGTAGAAGTAGTATCATCTGATGCTCCCAAATCCTTTGATTATCTGGCAGTAGTTCAAAGTGCAGCTCTATGCTGAAAAATGATTCTAAAAATGGCACTGCGGGGTTCCGTGCCTATCATCTCTAAATTATTTCCATATCAAGTGTCTTCTGTGAGCAATGAAAAAGACACTTAATTTTGTTCCTGCCTGTCATCCCCCATGAACATAACCTGAACTTTAAGTTCACACTGGATTCTTTTTTTCTTCCATGTAGTTGACAGTAATGGAGCACTCAATGGGCCAAATTAAGCCCTCGGTTATCACAGTTATACTATAACAAGTCTAGTGTCCTAGAACTGGACCTTCACTGCCACCTGTAAAACACTGTATTTCTGCAGTTTTGCTCAGGTGACTGGAGCCTATTAAACAGCTCTATTGATGCAGGACAACAAGAAATACAAATCAGCTCCCTGTTTCTTTGCTGCTTTTGGTATGTAAACAGAAGTGAAAAGCACACATTTTTATTTTTTTCCTCTCTAAAGTGGAATGCACAGTGTGCAGGTTTGTGGGGGGAAAATTTCATAATTTTTATGCAGTATTTTTCAGATCAAAATTGTACTCTGAAGAAGAATAATGATACTTCCCATATGACACAGTCTTAACTAATTTGCTTTCCTTTTTCATGTTTTGTGTGTCATTCTTGCTCAGTTTGAACTACTTGTTCTTGTTTTTCTTGTTATTCTTGTTCTTTTGTACTCTTTTTGTACTCTTGTCACAGAATATACACTCCATTTATGAATACACCTCTCATCTCTCTGTAGGTTGAAGAACATTTGCTGTTCAAACTGTTTTGCAGTTTATTTCTTTACTTAAAGTACTAAAATGTGTTTTATAGATACATACATACAGCAATGTATATATTATAGATGTAGCAAAAGTGTGCATGCTGCAACACCTTTTTCAAATAGTTGCTTTCACAAATTGAATTTCCAATATTCAGAAATGGTGAAACTGGTAGCAGATCCCATTAGTAGTACTTCAGCAGTCAAAGAGGAAGTGCATGCCATTCAAAATAGTCTTTTTTAAGTTGTGGATAGTTTGATCAGATTGTGGAGAAGAAAGAATACAAAACTCTTAAAAATCAAGTAAATCCTTGTTTTGAAAAAAGAGTCTGGTTGACCTCGTCTGGTTGCTGACTTGCCCCATTCATGATGGCCAGCTAGACTAATATGTGCTGACTAGGTCTGCCGAATTGCCTATACCTAAGGATGCATAGAGGAAACAGCAAAATGCATCCTGAACTCTGGCCCCAGAGACGTCCACCAGTATGCTTGTATACAAGAGAGACAAATGCAACATACAAGCATAAAAGAATAAATGAAGTAATTTCAGAAAATCATGCTTGCTTTGAATTCTAGAGGTTTAGTTTTGTTTGCTTCAAATAATCCACTGCAGACCTTCCATGGTGGCCTCCAAACTGTCTAACTTCCCAAGCACTTCTTTGAAGGTGGGTCCGGGCTCCCTTTAAAGCCAAGAGATGAATTCCTGGGTATATTTAGCAGCATTTCCTTTCAAGCAGATCTCTGAGGAAGTGGCTGTTGGATAACATTGCCCAGCGTAAGGGGGGGAAGAGGACAGAGATTGATTGCCTTCTATTAAGGTCGCTGTGTAGCTATGGGGCCCAAATTTGTACAGGGGCAATGTTATCAGAGGGACTGTGCTGCATATTGGCTGGACAACTTGATGTGTAGAAAACCCACAGAGTTTGTCAAAAGGAATGCAGAGGAACGGTTCAGGCTTCATTCTGCAATGTGTTCACAGTGGTTTAGAGACTACAGAAGAAGAGGGATGTTAAGTCTGCTGTCTTCCTTACTCTGCCCGAGCACATGTCCATCACATCTGTGGTGATGACAATAGTATAGGCATCTGTACGTCACATTTCAACTATAGAAACTAAACTGACAGGACTTTGTTATATAAATGGCTGCTGAGGGATGTTGTTGATGGAAATTAGTTCTGCCACTCCTCATGTAACATTCTTTGTAATCATTGCTCTTCCAACTGGCGCAAAAAAGAAAAGTAAAAGGGAAACTGAAAGGGTCTATCCCCAAGTTACTACAGGAGATGGTGTGGAGTGTTATGAAAATGTTTATGTTCTATGCCACTCCTCTGGCAAAGACTTGCATAACTCACTGGTGTCCCTATCACCCATGAGCAAAGCACTCATCCCAAATGCATGGCCATAAAATCTTTATAGTGCCTTGAAAAATGTGGTGTGCTATAAAGTTTTTATAACCATGCATTTGGGATGACCACATTAGATCATCACATATTTTCCCCATAAAGATTTTGGCTTACTGATGCTCTATGCCAACTAACCTTTACAGATGGTTCCTAGAATAGCTAAAAGATCCCTGCTTTGCTTTTTGTTGTCAGCACAAATTTAATGTACTCCTTTTGTTTCATTAAGTCCCAGAGTTAGGCTGCAGGGGAAGTGGAATAGTGCAGTCAATACACGACTGGATTTGCTTTCTTGTTATGTCAATCACATTGTCTCACTCCATTATTAAACATTTATGCTGTGGTAATGTTTGCATAGTACAGCTGATATACAAGCCCAGGCACAGCAGCAGTGTGCATGGGGTGCATATCATGGGATCTGGCTTGTACACTATCAGCCCTTGGGAAATCTATATCTCTTAGAGGTTTCATTGTGTAAAGTGCTAATATATACTAAAAAGATACTTCCTATCTCAATTTTTGTTCACTCTTAGTTGTTTCCTTGGCTACTTTTCAGACAGATGAGTTTGCAATGCTGCCCCTCTGTGACCCTCTGAAGCCAGGGCTATGCAACCTGGAGTGAAAAAAGAAATGAAGGAGCCCTCTGTTCATGGGTAGCATGAATTTAACTTAACAAGTTATTACACTGCACCCTCTGACCATATTCCACTATCTATAAAAGGGGAATAACAATGCTGAGTCGTTTTAAAAATTGGGTTGAGAAAAGTTGCAAAAGTGCTTCTTACTAGATTGAATGCAGGGGTATATATGTAAGTTTAAGATCAGGCAAGGCTTTTGGACAGTAAGATGGTGTAGAATATATGAAGAGGTTAAGAATTACGTGAAGAAATGTGCCTATTTTAGTAAGCAGGACATGCTTAAAAGTTCTCTTAATGTCTGAATCACTTTGAAAAATATGAGCGAGGAGGTGTGCTGAACATGATGATTTTTAAACCAGTAGTCTGGATTAAGGTATGAAACCTTGAAATATAACAACCTTTAAAGAATATCTCTGTGTTTAAAATCAAAATTACTTCAAAAGCAAATTAGGGTTAGTATTTTTTTAACAAATAACAGTTTCAGAACGAGAATAACTAAATTATTAAATAAAGAGAGGAAGGCACTGCAAATCTAGAACAAAACTGCTGGAAAAACAGTTTTCAGATTCAAGGCAGGTTATGTCGGGGACAAAACAATATCTGTATGAAAAGTATCTGAACCAGTCTTTTGGTCCAAATAATGAGCACTCCTCAGCTTTTACCCATAGCTTAATGGATTATATTGCTTTAAATATTAGTGTTGACTGAGGAGACAGGGCTATAAATCAGTGCCAAAGTGCTTTAACTAAACAGGGTAGAATAAAGTTTCAATCCAGACTTCTAATATTTTCTTAGGTTTTTAAAAACCATTATTTGTTTAAAACATTTTTTTCTTGCTTATTTATCCCCAGGTTTGGTCCCCTGCTAGTAGGCAATTCAGTCCACAAAGAATTGGTTACTCCTTGTCTCTAGAGCACTCATTTAAAGCAGGTTTCAGCAGTTTTTTAGAAGTCCCAGATTAACCACAATTTGTGATTTTATGCTTGATGATCATCAGTATGCAAGAAAAGGAAAATAATGGCATCGATTGTCACCAATTCATTCATTGTCATCTGTTTCTGACAGCAGGAAGGATCTGAGTTACTTCTATACGTTTTCAGCTGCTGAACAAATGGGAAAACTTTGACACTCCGCAGTGCTAACTTACATATGCAAATGGTGTCGGTGTAGTCCATTGGGTGGAATACAGAGTAGAGGAATATTTATGCATGATGTATTAAATGATTATCACTTTCTCATGTGGCATAGGTCCAGTCACCAGGTAGCTAACATTTGGCTGTGTTTGAATGAGTTACAGAAGTGAAAATTTGAGACTTCATAGATTTTAGGCAGGGGACTTCAAAACTTTCACAGAATTAATAAAATGGAAGAGAACGTCATCCATTGCTGTATGTCTAATGCTGTCTGGTGCTAAGGACTGTCTGTAATCGATGTTGGAGTCTTAATGAGTAGCCCCTCTGCATGTTTATTTATGCTTTCAATCTACTGTTTATATGCATCTGGTAATGGTGAAAAATGTCTTCCAGGTGCAGCATAATGTAAATGTGGAAGACGAAGCTGTGTGGGCCAGAACAGAGTTTTGCAGCTGACAGCTGCACATGTGATGTCCCCTGCTAGAGTAGTTTAATACAGTCCACAATCAATTAATTACATTTACAGTTTGTGGAGAACACTGCAAAGACTGTCAGGTGCAGTAAAAAAGTAGTTTTGGAAAGACATAGAGGGAAATGTGTATATTGCATTCTTAAAATAGCTGCTACCTGTATTGTTGGTATCTTAAATTAGCAGAATGAAAAAATATATGTGACATCATGTGCTCTTTTGCATCTTCCTTCTTTTGGCATTTGTGTTAACCCAAACAGTGAAAATAATTTGGGTGCAGTTCTTCTCTGAACAATATCTGGAAGAAAAGAGCATTTTAGAGTTCACTGCTTGTGTCAGTGAATTCCAGATCAAATCTGATCCAATTTACACAGAACATTTAAAGACTACCTAATCTGATGTAGGTTTTTATTATGTATTTTTAGATGGACATGACGTTACACATCACTGGAAATTGAAGAACCTGAATTCTGAACCTGGCAAAAAAAAAGAATTAATATGTGGAGTAATATTCTTCCTTTTCCCACCATATTATTTTTTGCTTATCCATCAACATCCTTTAATAAGGAGTTTTGCAGACAAAATGCCTTGATCATTCTGCTTTGACTTAGTTAACTTTACTGGCTGCTTTGAAAGGAAGAGGACACTTTCTCCTACAGAGAGCTAGTTCTAATGTTAAAAGAGAAGTTTAAATCAGGACAAACAGCAGACAGTTTTCAGGCTTTGCAAGAATGCAGCTGAGCAACTAATCTCTAAACACGTGTAGATTTATGCCTCCTTTTTAAACAATTTCCAGCTATGCAGCTTGATCTGGCAATGGATAGTATCTCTCAAATCATTTCAGTGTTGACCTATACATAAGAATGATGGGTTTGAGATTCACTCTAGGACTTCCAAATACATTGAAATCAACCCCCAGTCTGCAACATTTCCAGAATTACCTTGTTTGTGCGTGGGGAGTGCAGGGATGCAGCACAGGGAACCACTGCACCACGCAGGGACCCTGGATTTCTCTATTCCAGCCCAAGCAAGGCAGAGAGCAGGGTGTGCCAGAGCCTGGCTCAACTGGCCGACTTGGATATTGGCTGCTTTGTCAACAGTTGTTTTGGCTAAACTGTCTCCAGTAGAGATCTGGCCTTGAACAGCTATTGTGGAATGACTTCTTTCAATTAGCTCTCCAAAGAGATGCTTCATCCCACAGTGAGAGCCCATTTGTGTGGTTTTAGAGCAGCCTGAACTGTCCCTCTCCCAACACTTCCAGTGTAGGAAATGCCCAGAAATAGCCTAGAGAAGCTGTTGTGCCTATAATTCAAACCCAAACTTATTTCATTCTAACTTCCAGACTCGACAATCTCCCGGCTTAATCTGATGAAAGATGGGACAAAGAAAATCAAGTGTTTAATACTGTTCTAATGGTTTTTGAAGTTCGCATTTGAAATACAGTTTGAATCAATATCAAAACAATGAAAAAAATAAACAAATCTCCAAACTTCCAAACCCTTCTGAATCTCTGTTTTACACTAACTCATGGTCAGTCTTCAGGCTTGTTGTGGGCTACAGGGTCTAAATCCTCTCGGTTTAAGCCAGTCTAACATTTTCCTCATTCCTCTTTTATGTTTCCTCCATTCATGCTCCTTCCTGTGCCATGGCTTTTACTTTTGTTTTTTTAAGATATTAGCCTTGGTACTCAGTTATATTCAGGGACATAACAACACTTTCATCCACTCAGACCTATGACAAACAGAAATGAAAAAATGCCCCCTAGCAACTAGCTGCAATTTGCCATTTACTGTGCACTGCAATAATACATTCCTGTCACTGTGTAGCATTTTGTGTGATTCTAAATTAAACCAATTAATGCGATTGAAGGTGATGTCTGTTTATAAAGCAATTATTCATAGTTTGCTTCTCTTATCTGTCTCCAGGAGTCTTTTTTGCAGGTAAGAGCATCTCTTGTTGCAAGGAGGGCTCCTCCCTGTGCTTTTCATAGCTGGCATTTGGGGAGAAGGCGGCAGTTTATTGCTCTTAGTGCATCTGATGTAAACATGCCTTCAGAATCTGGGATGGCCTGGATGCAAAAGCAATATGTAAGCAAAGACCCTTTCTTAGTGGTTTCTGGTTGCCAGGGCTCCATAAAAGCTCATTTCTTGGGGTTAGTAGCCTAATAAATTAGATAGGCCAGTTCAGCTTCTTGGGAGCTATTGAACTGAGAGGCCTCCAGGCACATGTTTTATTTGTACCTGTTTAGCTGTGGGTTTTTTTTTCAGGTATTTTTGGAAGAACCAGGAGCTAAAAATTCCTTCACAGTTTACTCTCATCTCCTCAGATAAAAGCTGTGTTTCCATAACAATCATGTTTCCTTGGTCCAGCCTTGTTGATAACAATTCGTCCTTCTGATTCTTCCCTAGAGTTCTTTGTTAACTTTTTTTGGGGTGCCCTGGATATTATTTTTTGCTTAACTTTTTAACACTCTCCCCATTTTGGTTATCCTTTCCTCCATGGGAGTTCAATATATTTATTTCTGCAATTTGGGATATAGAACAAAAGTGTCCTGGATAATCTCAAGGCACTGCCAAGCGCTAGATTATTTTCCTTCATGTAGACTGTTTTCCTTGTCTACATTCTATTTTGAAGATCTACAGGATGAGAAATTAACCCATCTGCAAAGTACTGTGCTCATCAATGCTTCCCCTTAAAGAGTAGCAACTTCACTAATCCATTTGGTTTCTTGAGGTTCTTGTATTAAGCAGAAACTTGTTATATATGGATTTTTGAACATCCTCCAAATGAATATTTCTATTGGGAACCCCTCTGATGTTATTATATGGGTGACAAATCAAGAAATTGCTTTCTGTAACACGTTAAAAATAGAAATGGATGCAAGAACTGCCTTAGTTTGAGCAGCAAGGTGAAGGGAAGTGTGTAAGAGAAAAGCAAGCACAATGTAATAGTTCCCTAGATCATGCTCTAACACATTCCAGCTCATAGACTTCCTGAACACATCATGTCTTTGGTATTTTCTTCTTTGCCCAATCCCTCTCTAAACCTATGTGAACTTATTAGCTTTGTGTATTCTGCTGCAAGTAATTTCCCATCTCTCTTCCTCTTTCACAGGGAGTGTTTCTACCACGCTTACTTTTAACCTGCCACCAGTTCTGAGCATTTGTTCCTTGTTCGCTTCTTCACAGTTTCACAGATCTCTGTTGCAATGCACCCTCAGCTGGACTCTGGATATAAGACTAGTGATTGCAATTGTTCCTTGTAATGGGAACTATTCTGAAACTGACTTCAGGCAACTTCTGTGACTGGCTTCTTGTTGTTTTGCTTCTCTGCTATCTTTTCTCAGCTCCTTTTTGATATGGGGAGTGGGACAAGAACAGCACACGTTATTCATGAAGATATATATATGCGGTGGCACACCAGCGTTAACCCTGGTAGGCAGCTCTGCCTCACGCAGCCTCTTGCTCACTTCCTTGCAGTGTGATGGAGAAGAGAATCAGAAGGGTAACAGTGAGAAAATTAATGGGTGGAGATAAAGGCAGTTTAATAAATGAAGCAAAAGCCATGTGTGCAAGCAAAGCAAAACAAGGGATTCATTCACTACTGCCCATGGGCAGGCAGATGTTCAGACATCTCCAGGAAATCCAGGCTCCATCACGTGTAACAGTGACTTGGGAAGACAAACACCATCACTCCAAACTTCCTCCCCTTCCTTCCTCTTCCCCCAGCTTTATATGCTGAACATGACCTCACATGATATGGAATATCCCTTTGTCCAGCTGGGGTCAGCTGTCCCAGCTGTGTCACCTCCCAGCTTCTTGTGCACCCAGAGCCTACTTGCTGGTGGGGTGATGTGAGAAGCAGAAAAGGCCTTGACTGTGTGTAAGCCCTGCTCAGCAATAGCTAAAACATCTCTGTGTTATCAACACTATTTTCATCACAACCCAAAACATAGCATGATACAAGCTACAATGAAGAAAAGTAAGTCTATTCCAGCCAAACCCAGCACAGTTCTCTAGTACTTTACTCATAAATCTGAACATTTGATTTGTTTATTTGGCTCCTGCTCAGTGTCAGGTTGATGTTTTCTTTAAATTATTTATTATAAGCTGAAGATCTCAATCTGCTTGGGAGTCAGCTCTGAGCCCTCTCCTGCAGATGTAAAACTTAGATTGTTTTTCCCTGCTTGCATCCTTCTGCATTTATCTATATTGAATTTCATTGTCAGTGTTTACTAGAAGCTGTATTAAAACACCATGAACAGCTGTTAACTATTAAACCTGTAAGTGTGTGCACCTTTCCATATCAGAACCTATCTTTCATGGTGGAACCTGCTTTTATATCAGATTGACTAAAGTGACCTGAAAAATGTAGAGTACTTAGATAAATTGTTCTGAGTTGCATAATAATAATGTTGGGCTCCATGAGGGATTAAGGTGGCAGAAACTGTGGAAAAGAATATAGGTACAAGAGCCATTATAGGAGAGTTGTGATACTAGGAATATGGACTTGTCATAGGAGTATGGAGTATATGGCCATGCAGTTTTCTGGAGATCTGGATGCCTTATACGTTATTAGAAGAAAACATAGCACTGGTTTTGTGTTGTGTTTTTTTCTCTTATTAATCCTGTCTGTTCATACTCCCTCATTATGTGACTCAACGTGGATGTGAAGGTGGCTCATTGCCCATAGACATGGAGTAGTGCTATGGGATGTTGAGGTTCTGTGATTAGCACTCCTGAATGCATTGTAGGCACGTTTGCAGGCTCTGCTAGTTAAGTCAAACAAACGCTGCATAAGCATGCATGCCTAGGAGATTAGCGGCCTCCCACTTTGTTGGACAAAAGCTCCTATAAACACCAAGATGTTAAAAACTCTGTCTGTGTGGCTCAGCTTTCCCATACACCTGAGAATACCTCCGATCATAGCAGAGTGGCATTTGGCCTTGAAAACGTGCACAATAAATTGGAGTTTGTATTACTGACATGGTAAGAGCTTGACTGTACAGACTGACATGGTTTGTTGCTAAGTTCTCAGAAGGAGATGCTGCAGATATTGTGCTCAGACCTACTTATTAACCTGTGTCTCTTGTTGACATGATGCACAATAAGCAGTTATGGCATCTCATCTTAGGGCCTCTGACGCCATGCAGTCTTTCCATCTCAGTCTGCAGTCCTGTGATTTGGGAGTGTATGCAGATGAAATGAAATCTGCAGTGCTGTGGTGGATCTTCAAGCACAAGAACATGCAGTAGAGTAGTGAGTTTGAACAGAGGGGGAATAGGGCGTTTGAGCATCTCTGACTTGTGTGTAGTGCTGTGGATTCACCTGCTTTCACATGACTATTAGAATAAAAGTGTTAAATAATTTGGTTTTAAAACAGTAGATTGCCCTAAACTGAAAAGAAAAAATGATCACAGCTGCCAGGATATTCTCTAATACTCTGGTGTCTAGTCACTACTGCACAAGAAAAATCATAGAAGTATGTAATAAAGAGGATAAAACTGGCCACCTGTGGGTGCCATCTGGTGGTGAATACTCTGATCCTAATCCAACAAAGCTTTTGAATGCGTGCTTGTCTCTAAAGCATGAATTCCTCTCCAAAAAGTGTGGGTGTGTTACTAAGCCCCACACGGACGGGTGGGCATGTTGGAAGAATGAATCCTCATGCAGATCCTCCAATGGTCATTCTCTAAATATTTGTGCTTCAAATGAACTGAGGTTGGTAACAACCCTGAGGAGGATAGAGCACTTCTTGCGTATGGGGGGACTGAGGAAGCCCTATTGTAAAGTCCCAGGACATACAGGAAAGTATGGAAGTGCTGCAAATAGAGCTCAGCTGTTTTCTTTCTGGTACTGTTGCCACAAATACGTATCTCTGTTCTTGTGAAAACTCAAAATAAAATTTGAAAGTGTTTGGGTTGTAATTGCACAGATGTGTGCAGAGGGGGCCATGCTCAGAGCTGCGTTAGCACAGCACTGTGCCTGGGTTCATACGTTCTTCTGCAGCCCATGAGCTCAGACACCTACTAGCAGGGGCTCCTGGTTTTGATCATAGGTAGTAAAGCTCAGAGCTCTCCACATCTGTTTGTGGAGACCTGAAAGTCTAAAGAAATACCCAAAGCCTACAGCTAGCCATCTCACATCTGTGCTCAAATGGTAAGGAATAGAGCAGACAGGAAATGCTGGTGCTTCTTGTTTCTCATCAGCATCCAGTCGAGGAGGGACTCCACTTTCATAAGGCTGCCCAGGGAGGAGGTGAGACACAATCTGCAGCTGTATAAGATAACTTACTGGCTTTGCCTGAAGCTACTGTCCACCCCTTCTGCTGGAAAACATTGGGAACAACAACCTCTGTCATCTGGAGTGGTCTGGAGTTGGCTTCCCACCTCCCTCATCCGTTGCCTGCAAACTCAAAGGCAGCTTTAAAGTGCTACCACAGAGGCTCTAATGGAGAGCTTTACAGCAAGGCATGAGATTTCTTACCTCATATAAACCAAGCAGAAAACTATGATAAGATTAAAGCTGAGGAAAAGACTCAGAATTTCCTTTCTTTCTCTACCAGTAAAACAAAGTTTTATCTTAATTTCAGCCCTACGTGCACAAGTTTAGTATTCAGGTGAACAGTTCTCCTGAACTGTATTATCTTGGTACTGTTCAAAATCCCATAAACCAGAAAGTACTAGATATCATTCCCCCACAGAAAGCACAGTGGGGAATAAGCAAATAAAGTTGAAACAGATAAAGATCTGAGTATTGATCTCTGCTTGTGCTGCCTAATAGAGTGTAACTACAAAGGAATATTGTAGTCACTGATGGACGAGAAATTGAAATAATCTGGCTATCACTTTACATGTCTCTGTATTAGGAGGGTCACGTAGGCTAAGGAGTGCTAGGGATTTACCCAAAATAACAACAGATTTTCATGAGGTATATAGATTTACTGCAGTCTCCAGGAACATGCTATAAGAAGCACTTTAGGTCCCTTAGCAGTGACTTCAAATGGGCTGGCACAGCTGCAGGTTTGTTGTGAACTCACGGCATCTCCCCCACGCTTCTCTGCCTCCCTGAAATGTCTGTTATCTCACAGCTGCCGGATGTGGGGTGTCCCTCCAAATGATTGCACTGAAGTTAGCACCAGGATTTTTCTGCTTATTTTTACTGTGAAATTAGTACCAGAGGCCACATGTGAAAGGTAGTATTTTTCTAACATGACCATTTCACTGTATTTTCAAAGCTTATTTGAAAATGTTTGGGAAGACCACCTTTATTATGCGATTAATTCATGCTAGTCCCTGGAATTGCAGATGTATCTGAGAAATAAGAATAGAAATGACATTTTCTGACTCAGCAGTGATGGTTATCACTCTCACGGATAAAAGGGTTTTATTACAGCTTTACTTCTGCTCAAATCACAGAACCTGTAGTTATAGGAAGGCAAAATGGATTCCATCTGGCTCGTACATTATCAACAATTGTTAACGGACCTTCAGTTGCAAGGACAAATTGCCAAGGCAGAAATGAAGACCTTGAGGACAAATGCAGTTTCATACCTGTAATTTAGAGTGCAGCTGGGCTCACAAAATCTTTGCAATGTGCGATAAATGGAAGCCTTGCCTGACTTTCAGATCAACTTTCAGCTGAAGTTTTCAGAGCCAGCAGTTAGGAAAAAAATAATTTTGTGCTTGTAAACTGAAAAAGTTCTTATCTGATAGCCCTCTGGACACTTTGAATACACAGCAGCATGATGTGGTTACTTTTCACTGTGCACAGATATCACCCCATGGTTTACATTATTAATGCAAACAAGATGCTGGAAATGCTGTCTTCTCCAGAGCCTCTTAGAGAGGAGGCTCCAGTCATGCCTTGGAAACCCTGCAGGCTCTCCTCTTGGATTTGATTTACAAGGAAATACTAAGAGGCTGCTTTGGTGTTTTGATGAGTGAAGATGTACTCCTACAGCCACTTGTAGGAGCCTTGCTGAAGGCATAGGAAATCTGTGTGGGCATGGACTACTACCTACATGTATTGGAACAGCACTTCAGGACCTAAAAATATGTTCAGCCTTACAGCCACAGAGGCTGTCTGTGGAACAGTGATGAATGCCTTCTCGTCTTCAGAGAAAAACTCACGTTTTATAAACTGAAACAGGTAACAAGTGCAGCAGGCTAAAGGTATACATGGTCAATGTGCTACAAGCTGGTCATACTGAAATCCTATATATTTATTAATCTGTAATTCAGTTAGAGCATTGGAGTGACACATCTATTCTGAAAACTGTACTTTCTAAGTTGATCGTGTGGTGGGAGGGGCAGGTGGGGGAAGCAGATGGAGCAAACAGGCAAAGGTTAAGGATGATTGAGTTGCAAGGTAGGAATAAATTCCAACATCAAATCTCAGGTCAAGTCCTTTAACACAAAAATTCTTCCTGCCTGTCCTCTCACTTTTTTTTTTTTTTGGTGTAAATAGCAACACTATTGCCCTGTCACTTTAGCAGCCCTATGATCCCTGACGATCTTCATACCAAGAACTGTGGCCATAATACCTCCCTCTTAGTATTTTTCTGAATAGGAGAAAGCAGTGGGCCTTGAAGAAGTGATTACTGAAAAAAACATTAGTGCGACTGAGTGACCAGGTACCTGAGGAAACACTTTACTTAACTGTCAATTTCTGCTTAAACCCCATTGTTTTAACACGCTTTAAACTAGGAGTGCACTGAGTGTTTCCCTGCTTCTGGCCCTATAGAACAGCCTGTTGCTCCAGCAGCCCTTTTCTCGCTTCTCACAAACGACATGCACTGCGAGAAACTGAAGTCTATTTTTTTCCTGAACTGATATTGAAACATAGGTTATGGAATAACCAACTTTCAAATTGTATTTCATACACCATTGACTAGAAATTCTCAAGGCTTCATTGCAATCCAGATCTCTTTTATTAAAAGGCATTCTTTCAGTCCCAGTGTGAGATCCTTCCATACTGTGAGTTATTATACACTAAATATGTGTGCTAATCCAAATGAAACTAACTTCCCTTGAGTATTTTTATAGCATACAGTCAGTTGAATATGGGCAGAAGCTACAGAACCTGGATAAATGTACCACTCTGTTTTTGACTGACATAAATAATTTAATCATTCTGCTTCAAACCAAAAAGATTTATCCTTAAGGACAGACTGGAAAGGATTGCTTTTAATGAAGCTGCTACTTTTTTCCTAGTTTCCATTTAAGAAAATAATGACTAAATATTTGTGAACATTAACTTACATTCTGTGAAGTGATGGTACACTTTTGTCTTTTACACAGTGTAGTGAGATTTCTGTACCTAATCAAAGCCATTAAAATGTTATGGGCACTAAATTTGTGTTAATGAGGTGTTCATGAATGCAAGGAAGAACAATAGCCCGTCACTTCTTCATGAACTGATCTGACAATTATTAGGTACTTGGGGTATGAAAAAAAAAGCTGTAGAGATGTTGTCATTAGTAAGATTTATAGCAGTAAAGGCTATGGTGACATAGGCCTGTTAGGATTACAATTAGATGTAAAAGATCATCCAAAAGAGTACAATTGCAGGCAATTTATCTAATCAAGCATGTGGAAGTGGCAGTTTTCAGAGACACACCAGGGGAAAAAAATCCTCTTTTCCTGTGATGTTGTTTACATACGGTGCTAGTGGTCTTAGTGCTGCTTCCATAGACGTAGATACATTTGTTTCTCTGTAGCATATTATTTCTCCCATGTTGTTTTCGCTTTTTTTCTTCCTTCAGCCTATAAATACAATGACTGTGTATATGTTGTGTGTGAGAATTAGTCTACGCTGTCACTTCATTTCAAGATATCTTTGTCTCATACTGGCCTTGAGTCCTTGACCAAATAAAAGAGTTCTTATTCAACTAAATGTTTTTTTAGAGTAGTTTTACAGAGTGTTTCTTATCTTGCTTTTGTTCATAAAGGATGCTCTATGGCCAAAATTATGGGTTCTAGCATGCTGAGTGACAGTCCACTTCCCTGAGAGCTTTTCAAAAAGGAAATACATTTGCACTCTAGATGTAGCCCAATCTGAGCATCTGGTTGTCACTGAATATTGAATATTGAAATAAATATTGTAATCCAAGAAGATTAGTTGCTTCTGTGAGTAAACAAATAACAAAGCTCATGTTAGAAAAGATCATGGGGATTATCTTCTTTGTGCTTTAGGGCACAGGCTAATCAGTTGGGGGGAAAAAAAATCATCCAGCGACATATTGATTCATAACTGGTCTCACTTAGGGTAGTTTATTTTTTTTCCTTGTAAACACTCGATAATGATCAATACTGGAAACAATAGTCTATTTAAACTACTGATTTATTCTGGTCTGCTTATGTATTTTTTTATATTTATGTTTTGAAATAACTTTTCTAATAAATAATTCTATGGATTTATATTCTTCTTAGATGAAAACAGGAAAAAAGAAAGAAAGAAAGAAGAAAAAAAAAGAAGGCATTCTCTACCAAAATCCAAAGACTGTGTAGTAAGTGACTGGAAAGTGTAACATGGGATTATGAGCTAAATCAGTTTAAATTGTAGCGAGTAAAAGTTTTTCACTGTCTTATTGCTATTACCTTCAGCTACTGAAGATATTTCTGAGTGAAGTACCGCAGCCTGTGTTAAATGGGACACCAGACTCCTTTTGCATTCTTAAACTATGAAAGTGTGAAAAAATAATATACATTCCAGTCAAAACTGGGAAAATGAAGATGTGCAGGTCTGTCTTCTCACCCAGCAATAAAATTCTGGGGACACCATCTATATCCTTTATTCAAAGTACTGTATAAGACTGTGCATAAAACTGCATCCCTTGAGGGTATAGATTACTCATAATGAAGAAACCTCTTGAGGCATCTACTAGGAGTTCTAGTCTTTGAGAGCTTAAAGTTATCTTAGAAAATGAGTGCAAATGTGATAAACTGTCATTCATCTCCTTTGAGCTGCTCTGTAATTCCTCCCATCTTTCCTTCCGATCTATTTTTTTTCCAAAGAGTTATGCCAGTATCTTTTGATTCCTTGTGTGGATGCCCATACTTTTATATAAATGTCTTCTTTTTTGGTGTCATTTAAACCCCTTTCCAAGTTGCGTAAGTTGTGAATAAAATCAGTTGATTATATTTTTGAAAAACTGCCTATATATTCACATCTTAGTTCTTCTGGTTTATCAGCAAACTCACAAATAAGAAAAGTATTAGAAACTTTGGCTGCTGGAAAATCTTTTAATCACAGAGCATCATATTTCAGAATTAAAGTCATACCTGTAACTCTGTGGACCCTGCAGACAATGAAGGCAAGTTTTTTCTCATCTGCCAGTAGCCATTTAAATGTTTGGAGATGAATGATTCTTTTTAAACTTAACTGTGCAGAGGTTGGGTGTGCCTTCTCTAAGGTTATCTTGAGGGTTATTTTTATAGGCAGTGGAGAAATATCGGGTGATTCCAGATGGATGTTTATCCCACTTATTTTCTGATGAAATGAATCACCCTTGGGAACAGACTAGCTTTCCCCTTTCTAAATCATAGAGAGTCCATTAGTGTCAACCATATGCCTACGTTTTAGATTACAAAAGCGAGATGGGAGAAATCTCACACAGAGTCTATATACTTCCTAAGGCACTCAGTAGGCATACTGACTAGATCTTGTTTACCTTAGGGTTAATACTGCTTCAAGACTGTAATTTTAAATAAGGGTTTTGGATTGCCTAAAAGCAAAGTCAATGCAGCTAAAATTGTTCTCTTAAGGTATCACCTGTCCTCAGTGGAAATGTGTGGGAATCACAGGCAACATAAACTAATACAGATCCGAGTATTTCATTTCAAAATCTAACTTGAACATCTTGCTTTTATGCCCTACATGGAAATATCCTTTTGAAAGATGTCTTTCTATTATGTGCAAGTACCTCTTTTGACAGTGATAATAGACTGTGACCACCAACTTAAATATCTTACTTCTGTCTACATTATTTTATGGTTCATGTTGTTACATATAATATTTAAGAGTGCTACAGAGAAGTGATGAGAGAGGGATTCTTCCCCGTTTCCTGGCACCCCCTGTCCTTGTTTTGTTCTTTAGTCCATGTTTCCATTACCTGTCTCATGCCTGTTATCATGGTCAGTTATATCCTAAATCTGTCCCGAACACCCTGTAGTCCTAGGGATTCGTCTGTGTAAAGGTTTGTTTGCAGAACAGGCCATCTAGGGCTCAAACTGCTGGGTTCTGTTTGATTTAGAAGGTGACGCCTGAACCCACTGTTATTAAATGTGACAGGGCCTGACAGAGCCTTAATCAGCTCCCCCTCTTGTCTTCTTCCACAGTGATCAGTGAAAAGTGAAAGAGAAAAAAAAAATAATTGAAAGCTGTGGTCATAAAACCCACGGAAAGTGGCAAAATGAAATATAGACTATAAGCAGTACATTAAATTTGTTTTATTCCCTGTTTTTATGTGTAGGAATAATCAAACTTCAGGTCAAAAATGGTCCTTTAGCATTATTTCCACTGTGTGAGTAAAAAATAATATCAAAGCCATGGCCTTTAAATGTTCTGTATTATGAAATATAACCCTTTTTATATAAAGATAATTTGATAAGTAATATACCCACATAAAAATGTTGTGCATTGTAATACAGTTCTTCATCTGTCCAAGTTATTTACTTTATGAAACAAAGTGTTTGAATTTGGAAATAAATATTTTCTGTAAGGAAATTATCAACAGCTTCCAGCCTGACTAACACTGATTAAGCCCATGTGAGAAATTATGACTGGCAGGTAGGATTTTTTTTAACATAAACATATATGTAAGGGACACGGGTTGTATATTTGCAAAGTACCTGGCTATGGGACCAAGTGGTGAAGCATCATCCCGTGTAAATTTTGTGTGAGAGTCAGCAGAGGCTGATTTTCTCATCTTTGGTCACTGTGCAGGTGTCAGGGTTGCTTCCTCATTGACTAACTCATGAACTTGTATGCCTTTCTTCTAGGGGTGCACTTGGTAGTCCCCAGCTGTCTGCCAGAAAAGGAAGCTCACACCTCTCAGGGAAGGTTCCTGGTTTTCTCTGATTGCCTTTATGACAGATGCAGTTCTTTACCCTGCCTGAAAGCACCAGAAATTTCTAGACCAAGGGACCACTATGGTCATGTACATGCCCCTTGGTTGACAGACAGGGCCCTTGACCAATGAAATGCCTTGATTGAGAGATGTGTCTAGATCTCTGCCGTAAATGACCACAGCTCAGCTTCAACTAGGGTATGCCTGGAGACTGCTGGATGTCCCTGCTGTGTTGATCTTTCTTAGTGCAGCAGGTCTGTAGTTGAAGACTCTCCTCCTTAGACTGGGATACCATCTAAGGAAAGTTCCTTAAGGACTGAGAAACTTGCCTTATTGGTAAGCAACCTTCTGGGTACCCTTGGGAGTCCTCACTTTCTATGAGTGGGAAGATGCACTTTTTGAATAATCGTTCTAGAGTTTTGGGATCCCTTGAGTCTGAATTGGCTGTGTACTAATTGAACTCCTTACCGGTATCCAAATTTGTGTATTATAATATTGTTGGAGTGCTGAATAATTTTTTGGTAAACTCAATTTCTAGTTGGTTTTCTGCTAAACAGTTCTGGTTAGAATAAAGTCTGTTTGGAGCTTACTGCCTGCCTAAATTGGCTTTTGGAGTGCATCCCTGACAACCTTTTCTGTATGCATCTGTTCCAGACATGGGCACAGGTTGTTCTTTTTCTGTCTGGAGTATCCTAATTTATCTTCTTGCATTCATTGTTGGCTACAGGTCCTTCTTGGAGTACCAAAGTTGTAGACAGAGAATGGTATAAGGAGATGATCTTACTGTTTCAATGGCATTCAGTTATATGTACAGTATGTGAATGGGATTGTGGTATTTATGAGTTTAATCTAAATTAATACTCTGCATTTGACTTGTGCCTCTCTGCCCACAAGCACTTCCCTGCCAGATTTATTGGCACATTCCCTGAGCAACTTCCAGTGCCTGTGGTAGGACAAGACCATTAACAATGCTGAAGTTGGGATGTTTGGCTGTGAGCTGGCAATGTCAAACCTCAAGAATGAACTGAACTGCAAGATAACTGCTTAAAATAGTAACACTTGCCACAGGAAGGAGCAATTCTAAGAGTGGTATAAACCCACTTTTACCTAGTGCTCCAAACTTCTCTGGGCCAGAAGATCATTAGGTAGGTGAGATTCCCAGCAGACGTTACTTCCAGAACCAAATGGTGTTTGGTTTGAGTTAGGTTCTGGTTTAGGAGTTACAATTTCATTTTCTTCTGAGGAAGAAGTTAGACCTATGGCACTGAGGAAACGCAGCAATACAGGTGGAGAGATGCAAAAGGTATTGGTGTCTTGGGGCATGGAAGTTTAATTGACACTTCTTACGACCTGTAGAAGTCTCCTTGAGCTTTTCTCACTTGTGAATAATGTAAGCCATTTTGAAACCAAGTCTTCCAATTTTTTTATATGCATAATGGGTCTTTATTTTTTATGCTTAGCTTCTGTTGTTTCCCTGAGCAATTAACCTCTTCTTCTCCTAGAAAGGTTTTGATGCTGCTTATTGAACAGTTGTTTTAAAGAGAACTGGAAATAAGCATTTGTTATACAAACTTTTAAGGATCTTTTTCTTCTTTGCCTTTACTCATTCTAAGCTAACAAGTTTTTATCAAAAACACAATATCAAATTCATTTTTTTCTGAAGTGCAACATGTCAGTAAGTATAGTCTGTTTCTGTAGTTGGCATATTTTGATATGTCCCCCAGGTGTAACTCAGATGTTTAGTATCCTTTGAGTGTTTCTGTCAGATTGTCTTAGCAGCAGCATCTCATCTCTCCTCAAATTGGAAAGGCTCCTCCATGGAAATGTGAAAAGGCTGGAAGGCTGATGCTTAAAATAAAGAAGACAGAACAATCTTTTTGTAATGATTGCAGTCCCCATCAGTGCTGTGTGAATGAGAGCAGCATGACTAACAGCAGTACTGAAGGTTTGCTCTAAGGACACAGTTCGTGGCAGGCAGCTGAGTGACTCTGCAGATGGATAATGTAAGGTTAGGCACACTTGTTGGTTACTTCTCCCCTCACCTCTTCTTTCATCATAAGGATAATATTTTCCAAAGCTTTCCTGAGAATAATTCAGCTAAGCTTGTGCCATGCTTGAGGCAGAAAGGAGTTCCAGTAAAGCGTGTGTAATGCACTGGTGAAATCCAGTAATTTCTCCTTTGTGCCATAATAAAAGTTAAGCAACTGGTCAGGAAATAGGCAAAGAAAATTTACTGGTAATTATGGCTGTTTTTCCCAGCTTTAATTCTGAGGAATAGGTTGGCTGATGTTCACAACTCAGCAGTTAAAACTTTCCTGTCTCTACTGATAATAGCTACAAACTGTAACAAATGCAGCAGGAAGATGCCTCTCTTTGGCTGCAATACTTCTGCAAAATTGCTTGTTTGTAGCTGGGCTATATTCTAAAGCATCAATATCAGCTTTAAAGAAAGGAGGTGTCTCTGATCTCCTTCGAAAAGTCTTTTGTTTTCATTGTTTGAGGAAAATGATCTCAAAGTTGTGCATCAAGGCTTCAGCTTTTGTGTAGAGCCTAGCAGCGCAAAACAAAGCTTATGTCAGGTACAGCCTCAGTGACAGAAGATGTCCCTGGTTAAGCTTCATAAATATTAGTCTTAAAAGTCTTAATAATAATTATGTCCCCAGCTAACATCAACGACAAACCCCACATCTGTGCACTTTCAAATGAAATAGAGTAAAACAACTAACTTCTGTGTAAATATTTCAGGATTCGTGAGAAGGTGAATGTGTGGTCTGTACTGTTCAGGTGGCCTTGGCGGGGTTGCTCAAAATTCGTTCTCAGCTCACCTGGGTGCACATGGACTAATCACTGACAGGAGTGAGTGTAGAATGAAGTGCAGGAGCTATGGATATTTCATTGAAAAATATAGAAGATGAGAAGAAAGAGTAATGGTGCTCTGCTACATAAAACCTTTTATCCTTGGAAACGTGAGATATCAGTCAATTCCTTCCATAGCCTGGCAGTGTGCCATGAGCAGTGGGGTGGGATGGTCATGTGAGAGTTCCCCAAAAGTTGAGTTCTCTTAAAGGTTTCTGTCTCTTTGAATACAAGATGAAGCCTGACTTGGCTGGCATTTGTGTCTGAATTTGTGCAGCCACGTTTGCAAGATCCATGACACAAGAGAGAGAAAGCAGAGGGAGCATCCTTCAGCCTGGTGCCAAGGATGCTGAGGGAGGGAGAGGAGTGTTTGCAGATCCTGCTCCCACTGCTGCTTCATCGTTTACCAGTGACTAGTGCACAGGCTGACTTGGGCTGTGATCTACAGGTGCACAGCACTGCCACCTTACCACTGTTACTCCTTTTTCTCCTTCCAAGAAAGCAAAGAGGGAAGCATTCATTGCACGTGACAGGGGTGGCTCAGAGCAGGAAACTGGTCCTGGCCAGAGGTTCCCTGAGCTCCTGAGGGCATGTTCCTCCAGCACCAGGGCATGATCAGCCCGGTGGGGATGTGAGCACAGCAAATGGCCATGGCAGCCCATGGAGTGCTAGCAGTGAGACTCATCCCTCCAAACGATTTCTGGTACCATGAGAGCTTTTGAACCACTTTGTAGCAGGAATAATCTTTTAATGAGGAAACTATCTCTTGAACTACGAGTCCTTCTCTTTTCAGCCATGTAGCTCATGTCTCTCTGTTTGGATTAACATAGCTTTTTTGTGATAGCATAACAATTGCTTACAAGTAAAACAAACATTAGGAAGACAAGACCGATAATACGAGTACTCTGTGGTTACACATTTCTGTGCCTACAGATATGGTCCAGTATTTAGGATTTTAGTCCTTTGATTTAATAACGTTTAAGAACACAGTTAATACTACGATGTATGCAAGCAATGGGAGCACAGTTTTGGCTGATCACATTTGTCATGTTATGTAATGAAATTTCCTGTTCTTCTAAAGACCTTATTATCTGCATCAGCATTAAGCATGTGTAACATTATTACTTAATGCTTGTAATGTTAGTTGCCCAGGGGCCCCAGTCAAGATTGGGATCCCCACTGTGCTAAGTGCTGTGTAAACATGCACAAGTTAAGGAAAGATGTGACCTTAAAAGAGAAACAAAGGAGACAATAAAATAAATCTGTTTTGAGATGATACACATTTGTACTGTTTAATTGTTGTCATAAGTTGGTAGATGGCCTCATTTGTGCCTCAAGCCATCATTAATTATCTGACTCTTCTTTTTAGAGGCAAAACAGCAAAGATGGATTTTGAGCAGTGATTTGGATTAAAGGATATGTGTGTTGATATTGATTAGGGAATTCAGTGTTGAAGTAGCTTCTGGGCAGGAAGCTCAGACTTCTGGAGCATCTGGGAACATGGTCTGCTGGTAGAACAGGAAAGTGAGGGAGAAACACGGCAGGATGCAAGAGTCAGGTATCCACGGAAAATACTGATTTGATTTACACAACCACTGGGACTCAGTGGAAGATTTAAGGGATTAATTCCAGTGTGTTGTAATTAGAATCATAGAATGCTTTGGGTTGGAAGGCACTTTCAAAGGTCATTTAGTTCAAGTCTCCTGCAATGAGCAGGGACGTCTTCAACTAGATCAGGTTGCTCAGAGCACCGTCCAGCCTGGCCTTGAATGTTTCCAGGAATGGGGCATCTACAACCTCAATTGATAGGATGGGTTAGAAAAATGAGTTTGAAAGGTGATAATTTCCCTTGATTGGAGAAATACTGCCCAACACATACAGATCTCTCCCAGGGGAGTGGATGAGTGAAGGCCTCACAAGGCTGCTGTTGCTCAGTGCTTGTCTGGTAGGAGTGAAGACCCAGTGATGCCACCTGCAGCAGCAATAAGAGAGGCAGGGAGTGTGGTCTTGAATTTTTAGCAGTGTTAGATAGTGTGGGGACCACTGAGGTTTCTGCTTTGGCTGCTTGTAGCTGATGATGAGTTGTCCAAGGGAAGGTGTGCAGCAGGTAGGTAAATGCAAGACAGCAAGGTATGGTGATGGTCAGAAACAGCCATCACAGTAATTGGGAGCTGGTATTGTATCAAAAAGAAAAATGGAAATTACTGACAATTTGAATGCAGACAAAGCCACCAGATTATTGGTACCATTTAAGATATTTTTTCTAATGCTCCAAGTGTAAGAAAACTAATTAAGTTTGAGAGGTTGTTTTGTTACTTGATTTCAAAACTTTTGAATGCTTTATTTAGTTAGATTATGGATATGAAAGTAGTTGCAGACCCATATTGACTGAAAGCAGGGACCAAAAACTTGAGTGCAGAATTTGGAAGGTTTTTGCAAGAGTGTTTGTCACTACAATAACTGTACTATTACAAAAAGACAGTGGTTGTTTTGTCAGTGTGACTTGATTTTTCAGTGCTAACATACCCCACAATTTAATTTCTGTGTTTTCCGGCAGCAACAGAGACTAGTTAATTTTTTTTGTTCCATCTTTCCTTCTGGCAACAAATACATCTCAGAGGGGCTGACAAAGTTTAAATGATCATGGCGTTGATAGTGATTTCTTATTTATGGATGGTTTTTCTTTTCCATTTGTCTACCCATTTCATTTAACAAATTTGTTTTTTTGACTCATTTGTTCATTTGTCTCAGAGACAGGAGCATAAATAAGGGGAGAACACAAAACTCAGCTCTTTGAAACAGAAAACTGTGTGTCTTTCTAGAACTGTGGGAGAGAGTCTGAGATAGGACACCAAATCTTATCAGTCTGATAGTTGTTCCAACTAAAGAAATAAGGCTGACTGACATACAGAACTTGTAAGAGAAGACACCCTTCTGTTTGTTTTACTATTTAATAAGGGTACATCAGTCTGAGATAGGAAAAAGAAGAATTTTCCTGTTAAATCTACAATATTGCTGAAAACTTAGACTAGAAGTAGCAAGGCAGAGAGCCACTGGTGAGGGAAGAGTTGTGCTATGACTAAAGTATTAATTCTTCCTTTATCTGATCTGTGGCACCTTGTGGAGTAGATAATTAGCGTTATGTATGGAAAGAATAACTTTTTTCTGGAAAATATTAGGAACTTCATCTTCTGTTATTTTAGATGAGGAAGCAAAGAGCATTTCTCTGACAGTGTTGGTGTGTGAGGAATCAACAGTATGTTTGAAATATTAATAATGAAAAATGTACAAATGTAGTACTATATCAGTATCAGTTCATATGGATCTCACCCAGTTACCTTTAGGAGTTTAATATATGGGAATGGACTTGAAAAAACAACATTCTAATATTTTTAAAATATTATTTGAAGTGTTATCTGAAATTTTTAAATGAAAATTAGGTGCATAAAGAAGTTACTTCACTTTTTAAAATGGTGAGGAAATTTAACTCCTCTTGACCCCTGGATATTAATATAAAGGATTTATTCAGAATTTCAAAGGCCTTTGGCATAGTGTCTCATTGAGCTGTTAAAAAGCTGCTCACCTGAAATGCCATAATGGATTGCAAATTAAAGACAAATGAGGATTAAAAGATTGATTTTCAACATAAAAACCCAGTATCAATTGTTTGTCCTGGGTGTCTCTGAGGACAAATCGGAAGTGACCAAAAATAAAATATAAAACATGGTGTTCTGAAAAGAGTAGTACAGAGAATCAATGCAAGTGATAGTAATGCATTACCTTTCATTGCTAGTAATACTGTGTTTGGCTCTGGTATCCTTATTTTTATAAAGAAGTAGGAATGTGAGAAGGAGGTGATAAGAGGTAGGTGATAAGCTTTATGAGCTATGAGAGAAGACGGTATTTTCTTCTTGTGGTTTAGACATCTAAAACAAGAAAGAAATGTTCTTGTAGTTTAGAAAGGAAACAAACAGTGTGGTAGAAATAGCATTGAAGAAGCATATCCAGTAATTGATGCTACAGGGAAGATAAATTTGTAGCTCAAAATGAAAATCCAGATGGGATTCACTGGTGTAAGTCATCACTGAACAAAATGAACAAAATCCTTCTCTTCTCAGATACATCTCGTGAAGCTTTTGTCTTTCATTTCCTCCATGAGGAGCGACCTCTTTCCAAACCTGATATTGCTGAAATATATTTCAAGGCACGGTCAGCCTTTGGAGCTTGTTTATCGGAGAGTCATTTAATCTGCTTTTAGCTGTAGATTTTGTCCATCTGATCACAGCAAGTTCTGGCATATTCACCCATACAGGGTGTCTTGTTTCCCTGAAGCATCTGGTATTGGCCACAGCTGGAGGTGAGATCAATGTTTCTCAGACTCAGCTTTGATGCTTTTGAGCTGACAAGAGGTGGTGAAGCGGGGAGCTTGTGGTGCCTTAGATGACAATAGTCAGCAAGAAGTCGGTTGTCCCTGGTTTGGCAGCGTCTCAGCTCCTGCAGGATATTGGGCCAGCTGTGGTGACTGGCTGCACCTGTGCAGGGTAGCCAACAATTGCAAAATGTACACCAAGCACTGGTGGACATGGACAGCAGGGATGACCTAGTTTTACAGAAGGATCAAAATACAGAGATTTGGGCAGAGAGCTGAAGAAAAGGATTTGTGGTGAGCAGGGAAGGTCAGAGAAAAAGTAGTGCATGGAGTAAAATCCAGAGGGGCAAGTTTTAGAGAGAAGGAAAAAGAGAACTACAGAACTGAGGGATTAGGCAGTCCTAAGGAAAACAGCACAGAAAGGCAGAAGGACAGACAAGAAGAACATCAGCCACTTTCACGGTAAGTGATTCACTTTCCGTGAATGCCTTGTTTCCCCAAACTCTCTCCAATTTCCTAGGACTCTCTGGCTGAGTGCTTTGAACATGTTTGTGTAAGGTCAGGAGATGAAACATGACCTAAGCTTCTGTTCAGATAGACTTTAAAAATGTTAAAACCACTCAGTCTGTTGGGTCTTAATTGATTTGTCAATAGCTTGTGGCTCATGCTTAGTTCAGTAACAATCAGTAGTTCAAGGTCTAAATCTCAGACAGACTGTTCCTGAGATTAGTTCATGAAATGTACTTTATTTTGTCTGTTACTCAAGAAGCCCCAATATCCAGCTTCCCTGATGAGAGCCCTCAGGGTCACAAGGCTGTTCTTGAGATGATGGCTGATCTGCCCACCTGTATGGTGGTACTTTCAGATAATTTTTCATTTTGTAGGTATGAGTGAATCAAGTGGATAGCTGAATTGGTGTATGCTGTCTCTGAAAATGTGTCTTGCACTATTATTCACTTTGCAGTGATGGCAAATAACGGTGCTCAAAACCTGCAAATGGCTGCATCATATACACCTTTTCAGTTGGCAAAGCAGATAACAGCAGCAGTATTTGGTACAGACAGATGTCATGGAGGACAATTAGACTGTAATACTTGGTCTGTTTCTGATACTGACAACTCAGTCATAGCTTTGAGGGAGTGCTTCCTGTTTAACCTCGTGCCTACAAGCACTTCAGATGTAGTTGTTGACATATTTTTGGTGGTGTTTGGCAGATATATCTGCATGGGAAGATCTGTAGTTGTAAGGGGGAGGGAGAGAGACACACTTTCTGAATAGCTGATATGATGAGAGGTGAATAGCTGCTCAATGTCTTTTTTCCATTTCTTCAGGATGATGCCTAAGCTTCCTCTAAAAGACTGTAGAACAAGAAGCCATTAGACCATCATTGCAAATTAAAAGTTTACCATTGCAAAAATGCAGAAGAATATTCAAATTGACAGAGACTGTGGAAATCTTTTCCCATTTGCATTATATTTTGCATAATCCCCAATTTCCTGAGCAAGGGCTTCATCTCTTTGTTTTGACTTTTGTTATAGGAAAAAAATATAGAGGTAAAGAAATTTCACTGGTATAAAACCTATAAAAGTGCAGGCAGATGTGTTGACTCCTGTGGTTGGAATGGAGCGATAGCACAAGCTGGTATCCCCACATGTGGAGGAACAGGGAGGGATATAAACTGGCTGCCTCGTTAAGTGCAGCAAGTCCCTTGTGGTGCCTACAGCTCATGAGCAGTTAGTTCACTGCCATAGCAGTGCTAGCTCGATTTTTAAAACTAGCAACGATTATATGTGCTGTATAATCATAGTTCCAACTGTAGGGTAAACCCTCTAGTTTATCAAGACAATTTCTAACTCATGTAATTGGTCTTAGAAATTATTCTTTTTGCATTGATGGTGTCCTTCCGAATGACCAGCCTCATTTCAGAGTATTGCTTTTTGTGGCTTAATGAACTGCATCCATTTGATTCAAATGTTTTCCTCAAACTCTGCACTTTATATTGATGCTTATCTTTTGATGTATTAAAATGGGCCCTTTTCATTGTTTTCCTCAGAGTCATAAAGAATAGCTTCGTATTGTTTTACATTACAATAAAGGGTGTGCAAAGTTTAGACTCCTCTGTATTTCTGCAGCGTTAGTAAAAAGAAGGTCTTGAGAATGTTTCATCAGCAGACTCTTGACAGCGTGCAGTCTGCTCCTGATTGTGTGTCCCCATTAGCTCTGGGTGTTTGGGTCACCAGCAGTTTACTCATGAGAAGTTTCATATGTTTTCACCTGAGGAAGTTTTCAAGTTACAAATTTGTACCTGAGGAATGTTTTCTGTTGACTTGCATTCCCTGCATTGTTTTTTTTCCTGATGCATAAATGATGTGTACTACAGGCCACCAATCACAACTTTAAGTGAAAAATAGGCAATAGTGAATTGTTTTCTGACTGACCAGTACATTGAAATCTGTATTTGAATTTGTTAAAGAACTCACTGGTAGATCTGCAGTAATCATGACCAATTTGCAAAGGGTTCATGAACAAAACTGGACTTTCATCATCAGGAGTCTTATAATGAATGAGTCAATCAGCTCTAGTATTGTGAGGCAACTTGTACTGAGTATTATATTCAAGAAGTAGTTTGCACTGGTTTGAATGACTTTTTGCCTGCTTAAACCTGTGTGAATGAATACCGTCTATGTAGCTGTAGTTATATTCATACTTTACAAGAACAACTTAGTAGAGGGAGAAGCTTAAATAGGAATAATAGGCTAAACTGAGCAAAAGAAAACCAAGGATGAATACCTGCAAGTAATTACCAACAATAATTTCTGAAGATTACAGTTATCTCCAAGAGAAGTAGCTTGCATAGCTTGGTTTAGACTGAACAAGTAATTAACGAGAAGTAAAACTGCATTAGCAGAAGAGTAGGGAAGATAGACCATTCTCGTAATTATTCAGGACAATCTTAAACATATATTGCTGGTCTAAACATTATATGCATTTTCCGGTTTTGAATTACTCTTTCTGTACAGGCATCGGTTTCTTCTATAGGTAACTTAAAGGTAAATGTTAGAAATACATATTTCAAGAAGGCCAGTTCAAGTATCTAGATGATCATAGAATCATTTTAGTTGGAAGAGACCCTCAAGATCAGCAAGTGCAACCATAACCTAACTCTGACACTAAACCGTGTCCCTACGAACCTCGTCTAAACGCCTTTTAAACACCTTCAGGGATGGTGACTCCACCGCTTCCCTGGGCAGCCTGTTCCCATGTTTCACAAACCTTTCTGTGAAGAAATTTTTCCTAATATCCAATCTGAACCTTCCCTGGTGCAACTTGACACCATTTCCTCTTGTCCCATTGCTTGCTACTTGAGAGAAGAGTCTGATACCCACCTTGCTACAACCTCCTTCCAGGTATCTGTAGAGAGTGGTAAGGTGTCCCCTCCACCTCTTTTTCTTCAGGCTAAACAGCCCCAGTTCCCTCAGCTGTTCCTCATCAGATTTGTGCTCCAGACCCCTCACCAGCTTTGTTGCCCTTCTCTGAACTCCCTCTGGCACCTCAATGTCTTTCCAGTAGTGAGGGGACCAAAACTGAATACTATTCAAAGTGGGGCCTCAGCAGCACAGTGGGATTATCACTTCCCTAGTCCTGCTGGCTGCACTATTCTTGATGCACACCAGGATACTACTGGCCTTTTTGGCCAGCTGGGCACACTGCTGGCTGGCGTTCAGCTCATGATAGAACTGTTCAAAGAAGTTGTCTGCTATTATGCTGTCATATAGGAGTAGTTCATCAAGTTTTGATTTGCTAAAAGTTGATGATAACGTGCACACATTTTCTAACTAACCTAGCAGGTGAAATACTATTCTTTGAACTAACAAGTTGCTATAGGGAGGGGTAAGATAATTTTAGAGGACATCAGATACTGGAATAAAAAATAACTCTTTGGAATATTTTTATGGGTCACTACAAGAATTATCCTTGCAAAAGCAAATGTGATTCCTTTTGAAAAGAAAGTGTTTCTTCAGAGGTTAAAACTGTATTGAAAGCCTCTATGATTCAATAAGATTTTTTTTCAAGATAAGGCCTGTGTAATTTCAGATATTGCATGATTTCCTCTGGATAAATGAATGTCAGAAAATGGAAAAGGCTCATTTTCTAAGCCTGAGTGGCAATTTTCTTATTATGCTGTCATATGGATAAAGTATTTGCCATTCCGAATTGTGCTGGCTCTTTGAAAGCAAAATTTGGGTCAAGATTAATGAAATCAACCAAAACAATGTTTGTTTTCTTGGGCATTCTATTGACATTCCGAAATGGCTTGTCAAGCCTCTTCCCTAAAATCATTAGCTTGCTGATACAGTTTGGTCTCTTATTTGAAGAGTCCAACCTTCAAAAGTGCCCTCCTGCTGGCTGTTTCTGTCAGCATCTTTTGAAGGACCTAAATCTTGTCCTTGGAGCCTACTCTCTCAGTAGTACTCCTTTCAGATGATGAACAGCCCTGGACATGTTAAAATATTTTGTAGAATTCGGCAAACTGTACATATAACTTCAGGAGTTGTAGTAGATCTGGTTGCTCACATTGAGGCCCCAACCAGGGATAAGTTGAAGATGTGTGAGAAGTTAGTCTGTCTTGGCAGCTGGATGCTGAATGCAGACATGACCCCACTGTGCTGCCCAGATGTGCAAAAGAATAGGAACTGTATTCAGAAAGGATTGGTGCCTACCAAGTGACTTAAAAACAGTAAAGCAAAGAGGAGATAATGGTTTAATTTAAAAAGTGAATTGCCCTAATATCCATTGGCTCTAAAGGGACCTGAGGCAGGCCAGGGTCTGCCTGGCTTCAGCAGCAAAGAGTAGCTGAGATTAAATCAGCCTATGCTGTTTGCGTGGATTTCATTGTATTTGTTCACTCTGCCATTGAAAGTGATATGGATGTTGTTCAGGTGAGCCACATGCATCTCTATACCCTGAGTCTAGTTTGAGTGCATGAGGACTAAAGTTGAGAATTTCATCAGAAGTGAAGGACAGGGTCATTGGGATGTAGGGCAGGAAGAGGGAGTATGACTGCAGTGTCAAAGTGACTCGTGCTGGTGCTGTTAAAAATGTCATGGTGGGTATAAGGATAAAACTATCAGAGCATCAACTTATTGTTACAGGTAGAAGTGTGTTAGAATATTGATGTCAAGCTGACATGCAGTTCATAGAATAGTTTGGGTTGGATGTGTACTCTTATGTACATGCAAGTGTTTGTGGTAGAGGCATATCATTTTTTTCAGGAATATCAAATAACTCTCTGCACATATGAGGCAAAAATATTTATCTACAGGGGCTTGCATGATGCATCCAGGACAAGGCCATGAGGCACAGGGGCAGAAAATCCAATTGTGTATGAATTCTTGCTCATATTATCGAGAAAGTTTTTGAGGTCAAGACAGGGCTTGGCATGGAAGTAAATCGTACACTGAAACCAGAAATCATGCATGGCAGAATAATTTGAAATAACAGCTCATAAAATGAAATTTGCCATTTGACTGTTGTTGTTTAGCACACTTACAGCATGTGTTTTTAAAGGTATCTTGTACTTGTCTTACCGTAGTTCCCCCTAGAGCTACGGCATAATGTGATATGAACCCGTCAGTGTGCTGTACCAAAGCAGACCATGATCCAGTATAGCAGGACAACTTCAGACGCAAAAGCAGATGTCCTAATGTAACAGTGTGGCTGATAGAAACTGAGGCATGGCATAAAAAAGCGAATCCAGTAATTTCTAGTTTTCCTGTAAAGTCTAATATAATGCCGAAGTTGGTGCTTCACTGCACAGAGAGAGCCCTACATTTTGACAGTTTTTTTTCTCACATTTCTTGTGACAGATACAGGTAACCAAGCATATCTCTGTGTTTGCAGTGGCCTAAGGACTTCAGTGACAGCCTAATAAAGGCTAAGGGTAGGTTTCTTACTAGAAAAGCTCTTCCTTTTTATAAAAAAGTTTTTTGCATAGTGGAAATATTCTTTCAAATTTTCTGTGCAAGTTTACAAGCATCTTTCCCCTGTGCTTTTACTCTTTGCACTTTTTTGGATCCTCTGAACTTTTTGATATCTACTGCAATTTCTCCAGGGTTTGGCTAGCCTTCCAGTAGCAGATGTAAGTCCAGCAGCTGCTTTATTATCAGAACAGAGGACGTAATTCTGCAAACAAACTGCGTAACTTCAGTTACTTAACTACTCTGACAGAAGGTGTGGTGGTTTTTTGTTTTTCCTTACAGTAACTCAAAGGGACACGAAAGATTAAAACTCTTCAGGTGCTGCTGAAAAGGAGCCTAGCGGAAGCAGAAGGAAGCGGGGAGGCTCTTGCTTTATTTATTTGTTTTGTCCTAAGTTGCATTTGTAGGTGAAGCCTAGGTATTTGCATTAAAAAGCTGCTACTTTAGAAGGAGGAGAAAGCTCAATCTTGTTAGTCTTTGTATCACATTACTAAGTCTCTGCCAATTAGAAGAGGTGTGTGTCATACATATGTGTGTGACACCATTCTACACAAGGATTAAGAGTATCCGTGGCAGATATAAACAACTGTTTTTTATGACAAGTAAGTTGGAAGCTCAAGGTGGCCAAATCATTTGTCATTTATTTTCAGGTGGCAGAATGACAGGTAAACCCAACTTTCAGCTTGTTTGAAATGGCAAGGCTCTGTGGACATACATGAGACTCACCGGTGGCGTGGTGACCCTCTGTAACATGCTGCAGGGCCTAGCTTCTTACATTTGAGTTTAGTAAATTGAGGGTTGCAGCCCCACGTATCGTGCAAGGCTTCCCAGTGTATGCAGAGGGACTGCCTGACTGGTCTCACTGCTGTTGTGATTGGCATCCCCTCCCTCTTTATGATGTCTTTATAAAGCTTTTTCATTGTACCAGTAACTGGAACATATATGGACAACCTGGCTGTAGCGCAAATAATGTAACAATCAAACCCAACTTGGCCAGTAAGAGCAAAGGTTTAGTCAATCACCAACTACAGCCTATGTGAGTCTTGGTACTGTCAGACCTTATCAGATGTTTGCTGTGTTTTAGGAAGATAAGAGCAGTTGGATTGGATTGGAGCAGAAATCCACCTAGTTTGGCATACTGACTCCTGCACTGGCCACGACAAGATCTGTGGGGAACTGTATAAAGAACAGAGAAAAATTATTTTCCCTAGTGTTCTCGACAGTTTCTTGTGCTCTGCAGTTTAGGATTTTCTTGAACCAGGGGTTATATCTTTGTGTATCAGCCTTCAGTACATCTTCCATAACTTTTTCTAATTACTTTCAATATGGTTTATGAATATAAAAGATAATTATCACATTATTTCTGAATTTTTGAGGTATGTTTCTTTTCCTTCAAAGCAAAATTTAGAGTTTAGAGCTTGGCGGGGTGGGGAGGGGAAGAAAAAAGAGAACTCCACAATTTTTAAGATTTGGCTGAAACCTAAATCTGTTTAACCTAAATAAGATAAGCAAATAATTTAGGTATACTGATTTTTATATTGAGACCAGAAATACCTCCTAGAAAGCTATTTCTTATGTGCACTGAGAATAAGACAAAGCATCAGTGTGTTGATTTTTCCAGGTTCCCAAGCTGCCCCTGCAGCAGTCTGCAGCGTTACCCATCACTATTGCTTCGTGGTGACTGGAGGCGATAGCTACCTTTTGGAAAGGGAAAATGATATAGAGAGAAATGTGTGGTTTGAAAAGGATGAAAAAAGAAATCAGGCCATTATCTGAGAGGAAAATATCCTATTCTCACTAAGTGTATAGGACTGGTCATTGTTCTGATCTAACTTCTCTGAAGAGTGAGAGCCCACCAATATACTCCAAAAAGAGTGCAATTGTTTGGAGCAAACACATACAAAAACAAGCTGTTGGCCAAGAAAAACTGTGAGGGAATGTGGAAAAAATAACGGAAAATCTGCAGAGTAGATTTTCTTCTTTGTCACATGGTATTTTCCTTGTAAGAAATGTTTACCTTCTCCCTTTCCCCATTCTTTTATGGGAGAAATGGGGAGGGATTAGGACAGACTCAGGCATGGCTTCTGCTTTTTCTGAGGGCAGCCTGATGCTGCTCCTGGTGGCAGTGACTTCTCCAGCTCTTGCACTGCTGCCTTGACCGCATTGACCCTTCCCTCCTGCTTCCTCTTTCTTGCTGGATAGGTGGCCCTTTCCCCTGCAGGCAGCGATCCCCTGCCCTTCCCACAGGCTTGGGCAGCTCACCTGAACTTGTGCCCCAGCCCTGAGCCAAGATTACAAAGATGACTTGGAGGGTGGTGAGAGGTGGTTCTTCCCAAAGCACCGGGCAAGCTGGCAGGGGCAGAGCATCTGGCTCTGTCTTAATCTTTTTGCATGTTCCCCATCCCCCTTCCTGCTCCGTCCTTCCCCAGGCATCGCTTTTGTCACTGTGCACTGTCATCGGTAACTGAAACTGTTGTTTTATTTGACACAATCTTTGACTAATGAAGAGTTATAGAAGAAAAATGAAATGCTCAGGTGTTAATATGGTGAATGTCACTGAAGAGCTTCAACTGAGGATTTGCTGTTTAATTAAAAAAAACCCCAACAGTCTGTATTACTCAACACTGGAGTATTCCTCAGGTTTCTTGTCTGCCTGCAAGCCCCAGGCATGTCTTAACTTCGTATTAAGATGAGTTGTTTGTCTAGCAAGTTTCCACTCTATATTCCTCTCCTCCCTTATTTCCTTTTTTGCCTCCTCTCACTTATTTTTTTCAGGCAGAAAATTCCATGTGTGCCCTGGGTGGGAGCTCTTGCTCTCTAGGTAGTTGTCAGTTGGAGTGACCAAGGAAACAGAGCTGCTGGATGCACTGGACATCAAAAGAAGTGTCTGGATGCATGAAAAAGCAACTTCCCCCCAAAAAGCCCACCAAAGTTAATGCATTTTCCTCTGGCAATTGTAAATTCCTCTTGCTCTCCTCTTCCCCCTCCTCCCAACTTGTGTCATTTTAATCAAGTTTATGTAAAATAGAGTTCTGAATAGTTATATTCTGCAAGACTGGTTATTGGTTACATGTAGAATGTAAGAAAAGAGAAGGGAAGCTGATTTTTGCTGTTGCCACAGGAGACTGCGTCACCTTAATCCTTGGCACATAAGGTCACTAAGCAGAGTGATAAGAGAAGTAGGTACAATATTACCTTTGAAATGACTAAGTGATTGGAACCTAAAGCACAACCATCTCATAACTATAATAGACTGGCCTCAAAGATGCAGTGTTTAAGGGGAGGGGCAAGCCCTGTTTTGTACTAGTCTGGGCATAAATTTTGTTATTACTTAAGATGCATAATTTTTGAATGCCAGAATGTCTTACTGAGTATATTCATTAAAGCTGTATTGGTACCTCAGTCAGCCTCTAAATATCCTCAAACATCTTAGCAATCATACTTATACACTGCCTCTGTGTACTGATGCGCTAATATAAGACTTTAGCTGTCATTTTGATATTTTAATGTTAGTCACTACACAACTCACAAATATTTAGAGAAAATCCTTAGTGTCAAAACCTTCTTCCACATAACAGAGCTAATTTAGTATTTCTCATATATTTGTTGTCCATTGGTTTAGCTCTCTGTAAATCCTTATCCTGATTTTGAAATGATATCATACATTTGTAACAAATTTCTATTGATCTCACTTTTGAGTGGTTTCTTTCACAATGGCAAAGGTAATAATCATGTTTATTTTGCCACATACATTCAGTATTTACTCTCCCTGCTGTGTAGACACACAGAGAACTGGTATTAGGAACATCCTGTTTTTCCTGTGTATGTGCCTGAAAAATACCAGATCATAACCAGTTGAAACACCATTAAGAGTGTTTACCGAAGTAATTGATGGGGACAGAAATTCTCCCTGCAGGGTGTAAGCACACATGTATGATACAAAATACACACCCCTGCATAAGGCAGAACCCATCAGCAGTTTGCCTCTGAAGTTTTCTTGCCTCAGTGCAGAGAAAGGTGGTGGAAAGCTGTGACCCATGGTCTGGCAGCACACATAGACCCTGCAGACTCCCTAATGAGCGGTTCACCTGACTGAAGGTTCCTCTCCAGTGCACCAGGCTTTGGTGCAGGGCAGCTCAGCGACCCCCCAGCAGCAGCTGCGTTGGTCCCTTGAATCTTAATTAAGAAGGTTCAGGCCACAGGTGAGAGGTTGAGGAGATGAACGTGCTGATGCAATGAAACCCATGAGGTTTCACTTTGCACAGTTTTGAAGGGAAATGTATGTGTTGATCACAAGACAGTCCAGGCTTTTAAGAACTGGACAAGGAGCCAAAAAGTCCTGCCTTTAAATTCATTCTCTGGCATTTTCTCTGTAGATACAGGCAGCCCATTTAGCCTTTTCTGTGTTACCCTATGTACAGCACGGGAATAGAATCTGGTTGGTATTGTTACAGGGTGTGTTGGTTAGTGTGAGTGGAGATGAGAAAAGCCAAGTAATAGTAGCTTAATTTTATGAAGCTGTCCTCCCTCTTTCTCTATCCACCTGAGATTTGTTTCATGTACACCTACCTAGATGCTTTTTCATGCATACTATCAATTTATATAACAGAAATTTACAGCCTGTTAAAGTTACAGTCTATTCAAGAACAAAGAGAAACATCTTGGTGTAAATTTTCCATGCTGTTGTGGCAGCATATTTGTTTGCGCAGGTATACACCAAAAAAAAGCTTTGTTTTTTGTATAGTGTTTTATAGTGTTATAAGAAACAAGTGGAGCCAAACACCTATAAATTAATTAAAATATTTTGTTGCCAATTCATAATATGATTTTTATTTTTCTATCTGAGTGGAACAATTTATTAAACATTTTCCTCATGACATGTCAATTTTTATCTTGTAGTAGTATTATTTACCAGCATGCGTGCCTGACTCTCACCTTGGTTCCTAGTGGCTGCCATCTGACATCTCTATCATAGCTGCTGCCCATTTGAACGGCATACTGGCACTTTATTTTTTCGGCCCTAATACTGTCCCCTCCCCTATGGCTTTTAATAAATGGCTCTTCCTGCTAAATCTTCCAACAGCCTTACCAACTGTTGATTTGCTATTTTTGTTCTTACCACACATCTAGTTCTGAAAAATTTTATTTTCTGCCCCACTGTAACCAGGCCAAATCCTGCTGAAATGTACAGTGCAGCAATAAGAGTGGAGGTGCTCGTTATAAACATTAAGGCAATAAAGTTGCTTTAAAATATTAGATAATACTGAATTTCAAAACTCTGTGGACTTGCAATTTGATTAAAGTTCATTTCTTAAGACTTTAGTTTACTTCATTTGCTTCTTTTGAAAAGTTTGAGCCATTGCTTCTTGGAATCAGTCTTTCTTTTTACTCCAGTGTACTTTGGAAACTGGCCCTGAGTGAGGTACAGAGTCTGATGTAGCCAGGTGAAGTGTTAGTGTTTTTGACCTTTAGTGGAAAGAGAGGAAACTCCATAGTGGAATTTCCTATATAGTATTAGCAACAAGTGGCTAAAGAAAATTTTTTTCAGATTTGTTGCTCATTAACTCATCCTCTTGTGAGCCTAACGGGCAGGTCAGTAAGACTTAAGTTCCGGTTTCACTGAACGGTTGTGGGTTGACAACAAGTTTCAAAGCAGAGACTGTAAAGCCAAATGTCTTGGTGTCTGGTCTTTTCTGTAAGAATAATTATTTTTGGGCTTCCCCAGTTCCTCAACACTGACTTTCTCACATGTGATTCCTCGACTTTCAATGACTCTTTTCAATATGGATGAGGGCATGTTATTAGTCATAAATTTCTTTCAAGCTATTTTAAATCTACTTTGTTTGTAATCATCTTGGATGAGTTTTACTGTATGTTTTCTTGTTTGTATATGATCTATTGTAAATTACAGCTGTAAGATGACATAAGTTATTGGGAAGTATTTCGATCCCAGCCAAAAATTCTCTGCAGCTGCACATGGTAATTGGAAAAGTTTATCTTATAAGAAAAGTCTGAGATGGGTGAATGACTGAGAACAGATAACAGCATACCTATTTATTTTTTTAATATAAGGTGATATGAGTGACATGTTATGTTAGGCACCAATAGTTCTGAAAAATATGGTTTGGAGTTCTTTATCATTTAGTAGTGTAATAACACAATATGTAGAGGTGATATTGCTGTGATAAAAAGATGAAGGAACAAATTCTGCAAGCTATTCTGATGAAAAAGGAACTACATATTTCATCCTAGTATTCATTCTGGTATCCACTCAGATGGGAGTAAAACGTATAATTTGAGTCTTTGATTAAAAGTTAAGATAAAATAAACCAAAATATTTAGGAGTGAAGGAAATGCATAAAGGTCAAAGTCTGAGTATGTGGATTTGAAAGAGCAGACCTTGAGAAAAATATCACTCTTTTCCTTAGGATTTATATCCTGGATTAAGCTAGAAAAGACACTGTCTTCTGATATTTCAAGAGCAGAAGGATAAACTTCCAGTGTAAACTTGCATACCCATCAACTTCTTAACTGAATTTTTACAGATTTTCCTTGTAAGCAAAGTTAGGTTTCCCAAGTGGGTGTATGAAGAAAGGCAAAAAGGTACCAGCGTGCTTAAAAGCCCAAATGGCAGAGACCAAAATGCAGGGATGTGTGGTATTCAACGTGACATGCTCTGAAAGAATGATGAATCCATGTTACATGTCCAGTTGTTGTGTAGTGTTCATCTTTCTTGTCAACTTCTGCAGGCAACCAGTTTGTACCTTGAAGCCCAAGATTTAATTAACTATCTTATTTGTTACTGCTAAAGTTAAAATGTCATTATGTCTTCATAAGATTATTGAACTACAGTACTTGACTCTTTGTCCTCAGATTAATACTACATTAAAAATTAAATCCAGTTGTGCAGGCAACTTAAGGTAAATAGCACACCACCATGTTTTTTGGAAGTGTATAATGCAAGCAAGACAAAGGATCAAAGATGAAAGAAGCTTTTTTTGACAATTACTGATAATGACGTTCTAGTGTTTCTAAACTTCTAAATTGCTAATCTCTCTAAGGTGAGGACTGATGCTTTATTTCTTGTTTTCCTTGTTATGAGGTATGTGTGCATGAGTGGTGGCAGCAGCGATGTGAGTGCACCACATCTAACTAACCATGGAGCCTGCTTTTCAATGGGCTGAATTCCTTGGAAGAGGCTACCAGCATCCTCATTACCACCTGTAGCTCAAGGTCTTCAGCTCTCCAAGGGAAATGGTGTTGAAATTTCTGTTTCTGTGGAGCAGTCTCCTTGGATAATGTAGAAGTGCGGGCCGCAGAGGAGACTCAGAAGATTGATAGCCCATTTGTCAACCAGGAGGGAGGATCAGCTAGCTGCATGCCAGTAATTTTAATTTTTCTTTTTTTTCTTTTTTTCTGAGGTCTAATCTGAATCCTTCTTGCTGCAATTTGCATATTATTATTGCTTGCTTTGTCTACCACTGGCACAGAGATTTTTCTCTTCCTCTTTGCAGAAACTTTTTACATACTTGAGGCTGCTCAGTAATTTTTTCTTTAGCTTAGGCAACCTTAGTTCTTTCATGCTTTCCAGCCTTGTGGTTACTTCTGTTGCTATTCTTTAGATCCAGTTACTCAACAGCTTTCCTCTGGTATGACCCCTGAAACTGGATACAGTGTTCCAATGGGAGCTTTTGCAGAATTAAAGAGAGGAACTCAACTGTTTCATGTATCTTCTGGGCCACATTGTTATAATCTGATCCCAGGATGGCATTGGCTTTCTTTCACAGCAGCATGATGTTGTTGGCGCATTTTTAATCTGAAACCCAAAAGCACCGAGGTTAGAAGAAGTTAGAGAAGACAGCAGAGGTGCTAGTAATATGAGAGGCAGAAACTGTCTGGAGAACCACACATGAAGCACAACTTTCTGAGAGCCAAAGCGTGTGTGGTGAAGCTGAGTCTGGGTAGAGAAGGAAAAGCAAATGCATTCCTGAATTGAGACTCACAAGTGCATTCCTGAAAGGAAATGCCTCCTTTCTGCAGCTGAAAAAGACCCATGTGACAGCGACACCTGGCAATGTATCAGAAGCCAAACTCCAAATGTTAATAAATTTTTACTGAGACTGAGCTGTTGCGTGAAGAAATCTTTCTACTTTTTTCCCCACAGGCTGCAAACTTAGCTAGGAGATGGGATGTTGTGGCGACACCTGTGCTTTGTGCAAAGGAACAGCATAAGCCATGCTCAGGGTGTAATGAGCTCAGGTGAAATAAGCAATCACGGCACCGCTTTTCAGGTCTAGGTGTCCTAAATCCTGACCCTATTAGCAAGGCTTAGAGCTCCAAGAAGTTAAGAATAACACATTTGATTGTACCAGTAGCATTCTTTGTGTGTGATTTTCTATCTTGGTGGTGTTTTGCTTTGTGTTATTTCGTGCTTGGCAGGCTTAGGCAGCTACTGTTTCATACGCCTCTCTTAACTCCCTCTTTAACTCACCGACTTCAGAGCTTCTGGGACAGACCAGTCCAGCTGCAAGACAGGCACTGACTTGGTGTTTCCTTCTGAAAAGCACAAGGAAGCTCAGAGCAGTCCCTAGTCGTGTTGACACTGATGAAGTTGTAAAGCCAAAGTTAGATTTTGACTGATACTATTTCAGATTATTCCTTCAGCTGAGATTGGGACAATTGTCCTTCAGACAAGACTTGAACTATATTTAAATCAGCATTAATGGTATCGTTATGGCAACATAAACCTAGCGTGGGGTGCTAAACCTGTTCAAGTGTATGCTAAGTTTCCCAGAGAGATTTTATAACCTGCATTGAGAAACACAGTGCTGTATCTCTGCTGCTGGCAGTTATGTGAGAAAGTGATGTAGGTTATTCTGGTTATACTGGATGGTAACTGCAGTATAGACATATCATCAGGTCCTGTAGGAAAGTGATGTCTCCTACCATAGGTCCCTAGCTAGGGGGAGAAATATATATATATATTTTTTCTTTACTTGTCTTGGATAGGAATCTCTGGAAATATCCAATATATTTATCTGTTCCTCTATGGAGGAGTGACTGGAAAGGACCTGGTTTTTAAGCTCTGTTCCGTTCATTGCTGCTGGTACCTGGAGATGATAATGTCTCAGTTCACATCTCAACAGTGAGCTTACCCATGCAGGCCTAATACCTGACAGCTTGCTTGGGGTTTGTTACTGCTGTTGCATAGTTTCCATTACTTTTTATGAGAACACTGATGAATGCTGTGAGAAAGATGTAAGTTGTCCACAAGGAACTTCTCCATAATCGATGTCATTGTTGCTGATCACGTTAGTGACGCTCGATGGTGAGATCCCGCCTCTCGGGCACAGTGATTTGCAATTAGTTTCTGAGCATGCCAGGTGAGGTGGCTGGCCCTTGAGGGCTGTTTCTCCTAGACAGCAAAAAGCTATTCAGCAAATTAGTGCAATACATTGACTTATTTTTTTCTTCCCCCCACCCCCCCCAGTAAGATGTTAGACATAAAATAAATGTCTTTCATTCTACCTGTATAGGATGGTCATTACAGCTCTAGATAATAACAATATTAATAAAAACAAACAGTTATAGCCAGCTGAACTGCCAAAAGTGAGAAGGGGTCAATATGGTCCATTTTATATCACCATAGGCTGCTTTCTCAAGGGTATAAGTACAAAGAAAAATAATTCTAAATAAAATTTTGAATTGTCTTTGCCTTTATTATGTATGATGTCGGGCATTATCAATGAAAGGCCGCTGCATATCTGTGAATGTCTACCTGTGAACATAATTCTGTAGAGTATTGTCTCCTACAGTCCTAAAACCCAGCAGTATTTTAGTTTTCGATATATTTCTATATATTAGTTTTATATGTTTTTCCTCTTGCACTTATGCTGTTAAGGGTGTTAAGAAAGCCCTGTGTGGGGATTCTCATAGTAGCTTAGGAAGTTGGACAAACAAGTATCGATGTGATCTGAAGACGAAAGTAATTTTGTTAAAATTGTCACAGTCAACTTTCATGTTGAAAGAACCAAAGAAAAGTGAAGTACAACTTGTACAACTTCTAAACTGCTGAGGTGGTCACTCCTCGTGTGTAAAAAAAAAAAAAACCAAAAAACCAACCCCAAAACCAAACCAAACAAAAAAACCCCAAAACAAAAAAAAAAGGGGGAGGGGGGGCACACATATAATATATGGCAGTAGTGGCTTCCTTCTCTTTTCCTCCTCTTCCTCCTCTTCCAGTTTTTCCAGTTTTGTCAGGTGTTTAGCATTATGCGTAATGCTGGTAGAGGAACAGATGTGCTAGAGAGCAAGTAACGCAAAACAGAGGGTTTCACTTTAGGTTATTGGTCTGAATATGTTTCATCTGGATAGTCACGATAGGTTATCATCAGATGAATATTTGTCTGCCTCTTTGAAAACAGATGGGAGATATAGCCCTGTTCCTCAGGGAAAAGGGTTCCCACTTCAGAAACTTCACTTGGCACTTTGTATGGAAATGAAGGAGTCTTCTAGATGATATCAGAAAAATATGCTACAGCACTGGCCTTGTGAGGCTGGACGATCTGAGCCAGAGGAAAATTATAAGGAAAACCTTGCAGGATAAAAGTCAGATTTACTTGTTTCCATTGGTTAACGGTAGACAAAACTCTGCCCAATGAATCATGCGTGCGAGAGGAATGGAAATATCTCCAGGTGTCAGCACCTCATCTTGTCCACCCCTCACCAGGACTCTCTTTGAATGGGAAATTTTGCCTTTGATTCTTGGTTCTCAGCTACAGTGTACTTTTGTATGTGGATCACCCTTTGCCAATAGGACAACTGAGAGCTTTGGGTGTTTTACCAGTGAAAGTTAAAGTTTTCACTGTAACTTCTAGCCCAAATTTTATTCCATTTGTTCTTCTTTTGCTGCAGATCTCCCAGAATCCTAGAGCAGAGACTTTTACACAATACCTGACAATTTTTGCTCTTTCAAAAAGCCCTGTCATGAGAGAGCTCAAGCCATTTACCATATAATCAATAAGCCATGCTTTTAAATGCTGTTATACAATAGCACATAACTACTTTGGTATCCTTTCCTTCAGGAAATTACACTACAAGAATTATTCCTTTACTGAGTAACTGTGCTCAGTCCAGTATAGCAGATAATTTTGCATTCAGTTGTTTTCTGTGTGCACACAAAGATCTACTTGTAAACTGTATATATAATGCTTCATGAGTTTTTATTCCATAACTTCTGAAATTATTCTTGTAAATGTTGTCTCTCATGGGAGAGTTAGAAAGAATAGTGATTCATGTGTTACATAGACCAGTCTATTGCATTGTGAAATGTCAGATCTCTTAAATTCTTTCCTATGTGTGGCAAAATCCATGTTAGAGTTGTTAAGTTTTCTTCTTCTGTGTTTCTATGGGAAAACTGTTATTGACCATCAGGTCTTTAATGAGTGAGAAACCTTCATCTGACTTCCAGTCTAAACCAAATCCTGACTACCTCGTATTTTTTTTTTTCTTTTAGCAGTTGACCTTCATCTTATGTGGCTCTTTTGCACTTATCCACCTTATGATAGCTCTGAGATTTTTGTACTAACCTGTTGTACTCAGGAGTTAAGATGGATATCAACACAGTTTTTTAGAGACTGAATGAAAACCATGGAAGGTATTTTGTGTAACTTCTTATTTGACACCCCACTCTCCCTTAAGTTTAATTTGGTCCAGAATGAAATGGCCTTTTTTTTTTTTTTATCTTTTCCAGTTAAAACTACTTTGGCAAAACTTTCAGGTTTTTAAAGCAAAAAGCCAAAATTTTGGTGTTTTTCAAAACATCAAACCAAAATGTTCCAACATTTCATTTTAAGAGTGGCATGATATTCCATTTTTGTGGAGAGGTCAAATTTATGATTAGTTAATTTAGTACAAGTTATAAAATGCCCATCTGTGTTTAGAAATCTACCACAGCCAGAAGCTCTGTCTTCAGTGTGTGATGCCAGTGAGTCTGAAAGTTAACTGGCTGGTGTTTCACAAGATATCTGTAGGTACTTCACCATTACCTGCAAATGCTACATTAGCAGCTGAGAAATTCCAGCTGCACCAGCCAGCTCCATAGGTTATTTGAGCTACATTTTGGTAGATTTTACTGAGCAGAGAATTACAGAAAATGTAAAGTCTTGAAAAATCTTTTGAGTAAGCAGCTCTTGGTATTTTTCTGGCACACATGTGGACTTGCATGCTAAAGGGTTGAAAGGAGGTAAAGAAGCTAAACGTAATGTAGCCTGCTCCAGGTTCTGCAGTAGAGCAAGAGTGTCATGTGCAAGGGGAGATAGTGCTGGCAAACCTCTATTGAAGTACTGTACACCTCAGGGAATTTTATGTATGCATGTGAATAAAAGGATGGCTTTGGAGCTTTGCTTCAGAGAACGGCTTTGTAGTGCTTGCTGAGATTTGATAATGTTCCATCTTTTTCCTAACATCTGTGGACTCCAATTTATTCTGGCAGAGTACTAATGTGAAGAGTTTTGCATGTTCGTTAGCAGGACATAGGATAGATTTGCTCTTGGCAGGTCCAAGGTTGGATTTAATGGTGTTATCTTGTGCTTGTACCTTCTTCTTTTGGGTTATGTGATATCAGAGGTGACACTGAAAAAATAATCTGAGGGTTTCCTTTTTCTAGAGAGGACTGTGGTGATTACAAAAAAATTTAAAAAGGAGGAAAAAAAATTCAATATTTGGATAACAACACAGCTGATATAGAAAATAAGGACTTCAAGAGCTTCATGTTTTCCTTTGGAAATGCTTGTTACTGCAAAGCCTATGTGTATAGAGACTAACATGGCAATTAACCTTGCTTGGGTCAAGTACAACCTGCAGGAGCGATGTGATCACTCCTGAGTACTTGCCGGTAATTTGTTTCATCGGTATGTGCTGTGTCGTAGGGGCATTGAGGAAACCTCGCAGTGATTATAATACTCTCCAGCCTAGTGTAGGCAAGACCTTGGTCCTTGGTGCAGCGCCAGGTAACTTGCTCCTACCCCCTGAAAGAAAACAGGACTGAGTACAAGAAATGAATATGCATCCGGCAAGTGACTAGATCCACTTCTCCACTGTTAGAAGCCTGGCTTTTGTATTGTATAATACTTGTGACAGCAGGAATATCAAACTTACAGAAGAGAGATTTGTTAGGACTGATGAGGAGCAGCCACTTAGCACTGACTGAAAGGCAGTACAGATAAAGATGCTGAATTTGAAAAACTCTGATAAAAACCTCACTGAACAGTAGGAAGCATTTAGCAATCACTGTGCTTAACTGCCCTGTCATCATTTACATAGAGAGTTGTTCAAAAGAGAAGACAGAATTACAATGGGGGGAACCTGGCAAAATCCTGAAAGCTGCTGCTCTTTTAGCTTCCAAGCAGAAATGCATCTGGAATGTATATTTCCACATTGTTCTCTATAAGGCTTTAATTCTGAATTCACATATGGTACTTAATTTGCATTTTTCATACAGTCATTAATGCTTGGTGAACTTGAAAGGTCTAGAAAAGTATTCAAAGGCTTGGATACTTCCCAGAAATGTGTTCATGCTGTATTGGCCTGGAAATCTGGCATGAAATCTGCAGCTCGGATGCTGACCTGGGATTTAGATTTTTTTCTTTGTGAGGTATTTTAATAACAGAAAGCTTCTCAGGCTGTTTCTTATACCTGTGAATCATTTTTCTGCTGGTACCATTTTGATTGCATTTCTAGCAGAGGCCGAATACAAAGGAATGTCAAGAACAGGGAACTCCAGGGAACGAGAGATCAATGTACCTTGAAAGGTAGGAAGCAGATTTAGGGCTTGAAACTCCCCTGGAAAAAAAATCTGCTTTCTTGATTCTTGATCTAAGCCAGAAGAAGCAGGTCCTGGCCATGATAGGGTTGACAGCAGGCTCTCATCCACATGCAGGAACTGCAGTGGTGGCCACAAGGCTTGCAAGGAAGAAGGTATGAGAGCAAAAATGCTCTAATGGAAGATACTGTGTTATTTTCAGAGGAATGCACAAGATCACTGGGTTTAATTCTTTTATTGTGGGATATATTCTCAGCTGGACAGCCTTCTGGTACTAGGCACAGTGCAGCAACCTTGACCAGCAGCAGGAAACTGCTAGATAACATGGGAAGCTGCCTCTGCCAAGGGAAGACAATGACCTGCTAGGAAGATGTGACTGTCTGAAAGCAAGTCTTATGGTGTTTATCTCTTGGAGATAGGGTGTGATCCTTGTTTCAGAAACCAAAACAAATCAGAAAATATAATGAGGAAACTCATTTTTCTTTTTCTTCTCCTCTTTTATGAAGCAATAAATGATTTCAGATAAGAGGAGCAGTATGATAGTGGATGGGAGATGCAGTAAGACTTCCTCCCCTCCTCCTGTCATAACCCCCAGCCAGTGGCACTGAAGTGCAGAGAGAGTATTGTTCTGCTGCTTCTCTTTCCTTTCATCTGTGCAGCTGTGTTCTCCATCAGATACCATGATGCTGCCACAGTTACTCCTCAGAGTGGGGGTAGGTGATTTGTTAACTGTTTGTCTTGGAGTAAACTACTTGGTCATGTGAGTTAGTCTGACAAAAGAAAGTAATTGGTAATTATTCCCTCTATGCCTTCCCTCCTCTCAATTTTTTAAAAAGGGATACTTTTACAGCCATGTTGTGTACCTATTTAATCACTTACACCAGCTGATGAAAGAAAAGCTCTTGTCCCTTGGCCCCTTGCAAATTATTCTTGTTAATTATTTTTTAATTATCCTTCCATCATTGCTCCTGGTGCCACTTTCATAATTTCTACATCAGTGGGTGCAGACATGCCAGCTCTAAAACCTTATCACAGAGAAGTATTGCTGCTACTGTGCCGTCTCCAGAGGAGGAACAAGAGGTGGAGTGTGACCCCCGAGCACTCTCTCCTGTCTTACCTCTCCAACAGTGGTTCCTCTGCTTTGCAATTGGTGAGGATCTCTGGTTGGCACACACGCTTACTCATGTGTATGGACACACTTGCACGAGTGTGTACACACACTCATTAATTAGCTAAAGTTTCACATTATTGAGTTAATATCTGACTGTTTTCAGGATGCTGACAGCATATTAATCAGAACCACGTTTAAACAGATGGGCACATTATAGCTCTCCCTGATCCAGACAGGGAAGAAAAGATCCCCGGTGTGGAAGAAGAGATTGCAGATTGCAATGCTCTGCAATTGGTTTCTAAGGGATAAAAAGGTTGAATTCATTTTTTGCATCTGGAAGAGTACAGTGAAGAAGTCAACATTTTGCTGTGCTATATACATGCAAGTTTACAGAACCTCTGTTTATAGAATATAGGTCCCAGCACAATTTCTCCATCTTCCTCACCTTTCCATTTTAAAAAATAGTGACAGAAATGGCTTAAAGATAAATCAGAAATGAAACCCTAAATGTGGATGTACAATTGAGGGAAAAGGAAGGAAATGGAAAAGAATAAGTGTCTTTCCCCAGGGGCTAGAGGTATTAAAACCAAAATATTTTCAGCATGTGTGACAAAAGCAAGTCATGAGGCAAAGAAATAACTAGGCACAGTATTTGCATCAAAATACTTATTTATTCCCTGACCTGCATTTTTTTTTACCCTAGGCAAATTACTTACAAACAGATGTTATATTCTACTGTTGTTCCTCAGAATTAGTTGACAGGTGGCTTATGCAAGGAAGTTCACTCCCTGGTCTGCCTGCAGTGATTTACCGTCACTGTCTACCTGAGAACTGGGATAGCTGTATGTGAGACATACTTTATACAGAGTTTGATGGTTTTGGTCTTTGATAGGAATTTCCACAACTTAGCTCATGATGACCACGTGGTGCTATCCCCTTCTGTTAGCATGGGGATTGCCTAAACCACCAAATTTTACATCAGTGTATTTCCTATGTTGTCTTTTATCAAACAGTCTTGCAGAGGATGTTTTGCCTTCTGCATTTTCCCAGCTCCAGTCTCTAGAGGACACTTTGTGTGACATTTTTCATACCCACAATAATTACTTTCCTTGGTACCTTATAAACACAAACCAACATAAACCAAAACACTATTACTCTTATAGCTGACATTTTTGTATTGGGTTTTCGTGGAGGTCACAGGTTATTTACATTGTCCCTACAATGCCTTTGGAGGCCATGAAAGCATCACATCAGTTGTTTTTAGCTGGAAGAGTAAGGTCACAGAGGTAACTGAAGTGACCAGAGCTCCTTGCTGACTGCTCACCTTTACATGGTGCACAGCTGTGAAGGTCTGACTAACTTGGTCTGACTAACTTATGGTCACATTTCATAATGTGATATGAGGTGGACCGGGTGCTACGTTCTTGGTCATCTCACATTATTTTCCTGTTTAAGTTTTTTCATTAGTAAGGTTTCTCTCTAGTTAAATAGCTGATGCCCCCATGAAATGGGATGTATGGCGTAAAATTTATCCATACTATCTCCAAATGCCTGTAGCTTGGAGATCTGTACCTAGATCTGCCTATTAAATGGATAAAATATTTCTTAAATATTAGCAGCCAGACAGAGTTTACAACTGCCTGGATTTTCTTGCTGCTATGAAGGATAAAGAGTTCCCTTTGTCCTTTCAAATTTGTCCTCTCATAGCTCACGCTCATCAGAAAACTTAGTCACAAAGTCATTTCTCTCAAGAAAATCCTGGGGGCAAGTCCTGGCATTAAAAAATACAATGAAGAGGAATTGGCAATGCTTAGACTTTCAGGTGGGAACCAGTCTGAAGATTCAAAGTTGGTTAGAGTCATGGCTAGTTTCCAGAAAGGAAAAGAGAACAGTGACTATGAAGAGCAGATAGGAGATGAGAAAAAGGTGAGGAGGTGAACACAATACAGGAGTTAGAGGAAAACCTATTACTTAATTCTGAAATGGTGTAATAAACCAATCTCTCATGAATTGGAGGTAATAAGAGGAGGTGGTAAGAGCACACAAAATACAAAAGAAACAGAACAGTGAAATGTGTGATAAAGAAAGACTGTAATTATAAATGACTTCAGATTCTTATGATTTTTGTTGCCTTTGTAACAATAGGTAATGAAAGAAAGGCAGGTCAGGGATTTAGCTAACAAATGTTACTTCATAGCTACTATGCCTGCAATTCAACCTACCTGTGATTCAAAACCAGGTCTGATCTAGTGTCATGATCATAATATTTTAAATCCAATGAACTAACTCACAGATCATGATGTAATTACTGTTGATATCTGATGACACTAAAGGATATGTACAAGACCAAGATGCATGGATCATGTGGGTGCCCTGGTGACAGAAGATAAAGAGAAGGCAGAGTTACTGAATGCCGCCTTTGTGTACTCTGCCAGAGGCTGTCCTGAGGAGCCCCGTACCCCTGAGGCCCCAGAGGAAGACAGGGCAATGGAGGAGTTTGCCTTAGTTGATGAGGACTGGGTTAGGGAGCAATTAAGCAATCTGGACATCCATAAATCCATGGGTCCAGATGGAATGCACCCGTGGGTGCTGAGGGAGCTGGCTGAAGTCATTGCTGGACCACTCTCCATCATCTTTGCCAAGTCTTGGGAAACGTGAGAGGTGTCTGAGGACGGGAGGAAAGCAAATGTCACTCCAGTCTTCAAAAAGGGCAAGAAGGAGGACCCGGACAACTATAGACCGATCAGCCTCACCTCCATCCCTGGGAAGGTGATGGAACACCTTATGCTTGGTGCCATCTTAAGACATATCAAGGATAAGAGGGTCATTAGGGGCGGTCAACATGGCTTCACCAAGGGGAAGTCGTGCTTGACCAACCTCATAGCCTTTTATGAAGACATAATAAGGTGGATTGATGATGGCAGAGCGGTGGATGTGGTCTACCTTGACTTCAGTAAAGCATTTGACACCGTCTCCCACAGTATCCTCATGGCTAAACTGAGGAAGTGTGGACTGGACGATCGGGTAGTGAGGTGGACCACAAACTGGCTGAAGGAAAGAAGCCAGAGAGTCGTGCTCAATGGGGCGGAGTCTGGTTGGAGGCCTGTATCTAGTGGGGTGCCTCAAGGGTCAGTTCTGGGGCCAGTATTATTTAATATATTCATCAACGACTTGGATGAGGGAATTGAGTGAACTGTCAGCAAGTTTGCTGATGACACCAAGCTGGGAGGAGTGGCTGACACGCCAGAGGGCTGTGCTGCCATCCAGTGAGACCTGGACAGGCTGGAGAGTTGGGCGGGGAAAAATTTAATGAAATATAACAAGGGAAAGTGCAGAGTCTTACATCTGGGCAGGAACAACCCCAGGTTCCAGTATAGGTTGGGGAATGACCCATTAGAGAGCAGTGTAGGGGAAAGGGACCTGGGGGTCCTGGTGGACAGCAGGATGACCATGAGCCAGCACTGTGCCCTTGTGGCCAAGAAGGCCAATGGCATCCTGGGGTGTATTAGAAGGGGGGTGGTTAGTAGGTCGAGAGAGGTTCTCCTTCCCCTCTACTCTGCCCTGGTGAGACCTCGTCTGGAATGTTGTGTCCAGTTCTGGGCCCCTCAGTTCAAGAAGGACAGGGAACTGCTGGAGAGCGTCAGCGTAGGGCAACAAAGATGATGAAGGGAGTGGAGCATCTCCCTTATGAGGAAAGGCTGAGGGAGCTGGGTCTCTTTAGCTTGGAAAAGAGGAGACTGAAGGGTGACCTCATTAATGTTTATAAATATGTAAAGAGTGAGTGTCACGAGGATGGAGCCAGGCTCTTCTTGGTGACAACCAACAGTAAGACAAGGGGTAATGGGTTCAAGCTGGAACACAAGAGGTTCCACTTAAATTTGAGAAGAATCTTCTTCTCAGTGAGGGTGGCAGAGCACTGGAACAGGCTGCCCAGGGAGGTTGTGGATTCTCCTTCTCTGGAGACATTCAAAACCCGCCTGGACGCCTTCCTGTGTAACCTCATCTAGGCGTTCCTGCTCAGGCAGGGGGATTGGACTAGATGATCTTTTGAGGTCCTTTCCAATCCCTAACATTCTGTGATTCTGTAATATAGACCTTAACTCTATTGAGGAGAAACAAGAGATATGGAAACAATTGAGTAACTTTGGAATTCGTTATTTATTGTGAATGTGCACAGTCAATTTTTTTTCTTGGGATAAAGCCACTGCTGTCACTTTAATTACATTGGGAGTAAATGTGACCTGTCCCCCCACCAAGCCTTCTGTAAGTGAACAGTTTCTCATAAAGTTGTAACAGATCAATCATGAAAAGGTCTTGGCAGAAAAATCAGTAAGCAATAAAAAAGATAAAGGACACTGAAATGAATAGAGTGACATGCTGTGGGATATTGGCTTTATGAAGACAACTTTGTCCAATAAGAAAAGTTAGATAGTGGCATAAGACAGAAATAAGTGGAGGACTCCTACTGTTGCCAAAGAGGCTTGGTGCTGTTTCTGAGTACAAGATGTTGTGGTGGGAATGGCAAATGCTTTCAGTGAGAGATGCTGTCTTAGCATTAGAGTTATTTAAACCAAATTGAATGGACATGTCGATTATGCAAAATTTAAGGATTATCTATCCATCAAAAAGGTGATGGTTGGACTTGAATTTAAAGTGCTGAGCTGAGGCCCACATACTGTGTTTCCAGTTGGGATCTATAGCAGAGACCAGCTAGTGCTCTGTGCTCTCTATAGCAGAACCTACCTGCCTTATGCCTGCTGTTATGCAGTGAGCAGTATTGCACTGTGATTTGAATATGCTGAGCACCATGGAAATGCTAAATAAAGTCAAGATCAGCTTAACTGTATGAACTGCTAGGTTTGCTTTGAAAGCACTTAATCTGCATGAATTTGTGTACGCTCTGTGCTGGGTTGTGGAAGAGCATGTTGTTGTTGTGGTGCCACACACACCATTTTATTCTAGCTGGGCTGTGTGTGTGGGCGAGGGGAAATACATGCCACTTTCCTGGAGGAGAGCTGAGCAAGTTTTTCTTACAGCAATATTCGCTTCATTTGTTTGCAGCTGTGCTTGTCTGCAATTCACCACATTTGTTCTGTCCCTGCATCTCCCTGCTCCTTTCCTCTCTAGCTCCTTTTTCTTCCTGTGGATTCCCTTTCCCTCTCACCACTGCTATCATCGCTGTCCTCTTGCACACTGCCTTCTTTGGCCTTGTGCCCATCTGGTTTCCTTGTCTTGCATTCTCCAGAAATTGCCTTGCTCTCATTCAAAACAGATTAATTCCCACTATCACACCCTGACTGCTGCTTTGTGGGTCTGAGATCCAAACTCTGTTTGGAAGGTTACCCAATTGCTTTTATACCTCTTTTCTTAGTTTTCCCACGTATTAGACCATGGCAGGGGATGCTGAGCTTGCTCCATTCCAATCTTCACTCTGAAGTACTGCTGCTTCTTTTTCCTACTCCTGCTCTTCCTCTGAGCAGTACTGCTGGTGCTACCTGGTGCTACCAACAGTTTGCCCAGCTCCTCCTAATCGGTTTTCTGTCCAAAATTCAGTTTTGGCCTCTCCCTCTCCATACTGTACTGACTGTTGTCATAACTATAATAGCCTGGTGAGGCTGCATTGCTGATGAAACTCCTGTCTCACTGCATTTGCTTTCCAAATTTGGTTCAAAGCTGTGTCTAAGTCATCAGAAAGGATGCATAATACTTATGAAGATCTATTTCATTCTTTTTCTACAGAACAAGTGCAGAGTGAAGCTTTAAAAAAATCAGAGGAGAACAATATCCTTAAAATCCTGCATTTGGAAAGTGAAAATATGGTCAACAATGGTTATATTTGTAATGTTTTTGGACATAATACTAAGTGGTGTTGTTATTTCTATTTGTTTGGTGTGCCTTGCCAAGGTGTCTAGACTGTTATTATTACTATAATCTGAAATACAGACTGGTTACTGTGATGGTCATGCTTTTTCCTTCAAACAATGCATTCTGACACAGTACATTCTGCCTGCTGTGCTGCTGCGGTTTGATAATTTAAAAATGATCTTTCTGGTATTACGATAAGTGAATATGGGAAGTGATGGGAGGACCATAGCTTGGCTATCAAGGAAATTAACTTGCTTTTAGGAAAGATGGGTGTACCACCTAATGGTAAAAGTCATCTTTAGGAACCACACAAATGAAAAAAATTCCTTCTTCCTTTTGAACACCCAAGACTCAATTTTTAAAAAAGTATTTTCCTACCCAAACCTTTCTTTTCCCTAAATTCCTAACAAAATTGATAAGATGCCCAAATATGTGCAACAGGCATTATTACTAGTACCTAGGAAAAATAAACGGAAACATAAAAGCTAAATTCTGATTTTCCTTACATTGATGTAAATTGAGAATAGCCCTGTTGGTTCAAACTAAGTGGTTTTGTATTGCATTGAAATAAATGAGTTATATTGGAATCCTTATTTGCTAAAGAGAAAAGGAGGGTACCCAGAACTTCCAGTTGGCCAATTGTGTTTGTTTGGTTTTTAATTAGGAGTTTTCTTCTCTCCATAGCTCATTTTGTCTGTTGCTGTTGCTCTTTCAGTGTCATCTTAATGACAAGTTTGTAACGTTTGTGTTCATTTGCATGGTGGGGAGCTGAACTGCCACAAGAAAGCATTATATTTTTGGAGGAGGATTAACGGGAGAAGAAGCTGGGTCATAGGAAAGGAAACCATGTATTCAAACTGCCTCAAATACCAGAAAATGAGATTAAAAAACGGTGGTGAACACATTACGTTTTGTACAAATGTTCTCTTCCTGCACCTCAAGTTTTTTTTTCTGCTGTCAATCTCTCTTTTATTTCAGAATAATGCAATGAAGACTTTGCAGATTTATATACTGACTTAACCCTTCAGAAGTGAATTACCAACACACAAATAGAACTTGATTGTAAAGAAAAAAGCCTATTTACATCCTGATTTAGCAGTTAATTTAAATATGGGCTTACTACATTGTCTGAGACCTTAAAGACATATTGCTGACAGATAAATAGAACTTTTTTGAGGGTAAGATACATTCCCCAGCCCATTTTCACCCATTACTTAATGAATGAGTGAAAAATATAGGTCTAATTTTAAATGCAAGTTTGCATTCAGTTAAACTAATAATGACCTTTATAACCTGGATGAATTGAGGCTAAATACAGAGCTCTTGTTGTCCTTAAAATTATGTGTTTGACTTGCAAGACAAATGGAGAGCTTTGGACTGATGTCAGCTTTGCAGCCAGGTGCCCATTCTCATGTTTATTATGTAATTTCTCTTGACTCAATTGCTTTGGCTATATTTGGCTTCTTGAACATTGTCTTTGTTTGTAAGGGGAAGGGAAAGTCAGGTGATTTTGTGATAGAACCATAATTTACAAAACTCTGATCCTCCTCATGCAGTAGAAATGGATAACAAAGTAGTTCCCTTGCTTAATAATCCAAGCTTTCTTTTTGCTTTCTTCGACTCTCTCTTTTTACAGCCTGCTTTCTGTTAAAAAAAAAAAAAAGTCCTCCCAATTTGTTTCTGGACCCCATAAGTGTGTTTCTGCCTGTCAGACCACCTGCCACCCTTTGCGTTTTTGCATTTGACATTTTAGGCTTTGGTTGTGTAATGACAGCTTCTGCAAACAGCAATCAGATCTCTGAGTCTGCAGTATGTCCACAGTGAATATACCTGTCCTTCCTCCACGTAGCTCAGTTTCTTACTGGTGTTATGTGTGTCTGCCTTTATGGGCAGTAGCAACCGCTGCTTCCATTCACTTTGAGAGAAGCTTAATTATGTCTCACATTTCTCCCCCAAAATGGCTCATGTTTCCAAGAACAGAGGTACATGACCCATCCTAGATATAAAAATACACATATCTTCAATGTATCTATTAATTACAAATGTGAAAACTTTGTACACAGCCTGTAAAATTATATAATAATGGTAAATATGGCTGGAAGGGTTCTTGAGAAGTCCTATGGTCCATCCTTCTTTTGAGGCAGATTCAAAGGCTCCTGAGAGCCTTTCTCGTACATGTTTGCATACTCTGTTCTTAAAAGCATCCCAGTCAAGTGGGTCTATCACCTTCTTAAATGTTCCTCTATTCTATTGCCTAATTATGCTTCCAATTATAGAGATTTTTCCCCCATCATGCTTAATTTACATCTTCTTTTCTTAATTTAAACCCATTACTTATTTTCCTTTCACTAGTCAACAAGAACATTTTATTCCTTTCCATTTTATATATCTGGAAATTGTTACCCTGTATTTTTTAATCCCCAGTTCAGTAAACTGAACTTCAGCTCTTCCCATTTTTCTTCAGGGCATCTCTTCTCTCCACTTTTTTTTTTGTTTTGCTTTTTGTTTGGACACCTTCTGGTTAGTCTCTTTCTTGAAGATTGGTACCCAAAAGGATACAATGTGAATGTTGACTGTGAACAGTTCCTGAACTTTTTAATTCTCTTGGCCATTTTTGGGGGCCTGATTGTACCTGATTTTTCGTATGTAAGAGTAACAGTTTGCACTTATCTTTTATTGAATTGCGTGCTTTATGTGTTTTTACTCCAACGACTTTACATTTGAAAGTATTTACAGTTCTCCCCCTCCTCCATTATTTTTCTAAGCAAGCATGTGAACTCAAAAGCACAGGATGAATTGAGCAAGAAGCTTGAAAGATTCTAAGTTTTACATGAGATGAGTCTATTAATTTACCAATGTAGAGTCATGATTTCTTTGGCATGATGTATACTTGTCATTGCAGAAAAAACACTTGGCTTGTGGAAGTATTTGACTAGATGCAGACCAAAACCTTATTCAGCACACCAAGGCACCTGGTCATTAGTCAGGGATGCAATGAATCATGATTTACTATATGGACTGAATTTCTTAATCTCACAGAAAGTAATCTTTCATGTCTGTCCTTGCCTAGATTCATCAGTGTTCACCTCTAAGGAAGCAGTGCTCCCTTTCCATATCCTTGGCTTCTCTTCCTCTAAATGGCAGTGAAGTTACATCTTCCAGCAAGGTGGAACTGTAAGTACAGCTTTCCTGGTAGGTGGTTCACTTGGGACCTTGGGTATTGTTGACCATTTTGACACAAACCACCCTTCACTACCCAGCAGATGCTGTTGTGCTTTTCAGAAACTTGCTAATGTGCATGGCAGTGTCACCTGCCTGGGATCAGAATCTGACCTTTCTCCTCTGTTTACTGGAAAGCTGCAGTCTCTCTTTGTTTTCTAGGACCAGTTTGTATCAGTTCTTTGTTCAACCCTACTGTTATGAAGTGGAAAATTCCATCTCAGGGCTGTCAGTGGTATAGAAGAATTAATAAAAGGCTTAGTTTCCGTGTGATCAGTGGGAAAGTATTTTATTATTTTGGCTATGGGTTTTATGTGCATCTAGAAAACAGCTTTTATCTCATTTCCTTCATACTGGAGGATTTTCCATCTGTATTTCAACTCCTTTTCTGGACACAAAGCTTCTAGTAGTTCCTATAGGGGTACTTATAATTTTTGGAGATCATTTTCAGTGATGACAGGTATATTTAAACATCTGTGGAATCTTGGGATCTCAGCTGTTGTATTTTGCTTCCACAGTTTGGCTTTTTTTGTGTGTAAAAGCGACAGACCTGTCAGAGATCAAAGTTCTCAAGACTATTTACTGGAACAGGTTTAGAAAAAAATGCAGTAAATCTTGAATTTTCTCTTTTGCTATCTAAGTTGATCATGTATTTCAGCAGAAATATTGTCTTTGTTCTTGAAGGTTGAAGGAACTGGTTATGAAACAAAACCCAAAAGAGCTTATTGTAACAACAAAAAAACTTACTGTAACAACAGAAGAGCTTAGTATAACAACATAAAGCAAATCAAACCAGGAAAACATTGCTCCCTTTCAGGGATTTGATGTAGATGCTGACACCTCAGTCCACATACAGAGGTCATAATGAATTGAACTTATCTATTGCAAATCAGATACTGCTGATCAGATTCTCTTTTCTGTGCTACACAGCACTACTGTATTTGTATATAGTGTGTAGTTTATCTTGGAATAGTACCTGTCTGATTGACGTGACTTTGTGTATTTATACTACGCTATATTTTATAATATATATTTCTATATAGCTATATATTTTTATATATATATAAAATATATATTTATACTACACTATATTTTATAACAAGATCAACAATGCCAGAGGGGAAGATGTTTCCCCTGGGGTAGCATCACTACTCCCACTGCTCAGAACAAGTAACATCAAGCACCTGGAAACAACTTCACATCTCTTCTAATAAATAAAGAGTTTGAATCTAAAAAGTCAGGTAGCATTTTGCCTTGAAGCCTTTTCCTAGATGGATTTTTCTTCCTTTTTAAAAGATAAAGATTTATTATAACTTCTCTCAAGAGATCTCCTACTTCTGTAACTCACCTCTTTAAAGAGATAGTCACAGAAATAATAGCTGTATTCTATACAGGAGGTTTGGAAAATGGTTGCCAGTTTCTGAATTATTATCATGCATTGGATTTGAATGTATCTTTAGATACTAACCCCTTTACTGCCAGATTACATTTTATGCCAGAGGTCACCTCTAACATTTTCAGTAAGCTATTGATTTTGTCTTAAGGAAAATCTTTGGGGGGTTTTACAGTCACTGTATAAATTCAATTGCTCATAGCAGTGCATTTATGTAAAGCAGAGCTTTAGTAGGAGATGATACGGGGCATACAGAAAGAGAAGGCTATGAAAATTTTGTAGATTGAATGGGAACTTTCCAGGGAGAACAGAAACATGTTCTGGTACCTGCAGTCCAAGATGCCCTGTCAGGCAGAACTTGGTAAAAAAGGCAGAAAGAACTGACTGCTCCCTGCTGTGGGGCAGCGAACAGATGCTGCTTCAATCAACATTTTTATTTGAGCAAGATGCTTGAATATACTGACAGTTTTCATCTTTTCTTTCCTTAGGTTTTTGCATGAGACACACAAGCAGTTACCTGCAAGGAGAAGAACTGCATCTCCATTCTCTCTAGGCTATAGAAAGAGCATGAAGGCACTCCTCATGCATCACATGAAGGCTTGCACTCCATTCATATGTCTTGGGACCACTGACTTTTTACAGTTAGCACGTTTTACAGTATGTAAGAGTTTCTACAGGACAGTCTCAGTGCAGAGGGCAGTGCAGCGGCTGCCTCTGTGTGAAAGTCCAAGTGAAAGTAATCATCCTGTGTTCTTCTGCCTCTTTGGGCACTTTCTGCATTCAATCCTATTTGTCATGGATAGTTCATCTTGTATCTTTGTTCTTACTTCATCCTGTGACCTTCTAGTCTTTACAGGCATCTATCTACACAACTGCATCTTTAGATTAAAAAATTCCGTCTTTTAAAATTTTTTTGTGGTAGTTTTTTTGTAGATGGGGACAACAATGGTTTTATTGTCATGAATTACAATGACATAACTGAACAGTGTGTCATTGGTGCACCAGAAGCATGCTTTAAGTTTCATTAATACTCTCTTGTGTTTTCTATTGCATAGTCTTTATTCTTAGACTTCTAGCTTCCTTCCAGAACTATTTCTGCTCATTTCCTGTGACACCTTGCCCCTTGCCATATCCAATGTCCATATGAAACCTTTGAGGAGCTACAGGCCATCCACAGGGACTGTAACTGGTATTAGTATCTGCATGGAGGAAAAGCTGCTGGTGGTTTTCATCTCCTTCTGCCTATTCTCCAGCTCGGTATGGGCAGGCAAATGGCATGCTCTGCTGAGTGGTGCAGGAACTGGTAAGGGACGTGGAGCTGGGGCTGGTTTGAGTCACAGCACTTTCTTTTAAAAGAGCATGCAACAAGGGCTTGTGTCAGGATGACTAGGGCACCAGCGTCTCCCTTGTAAACTGGTAAATGAGAAAGGCTGGTGGTCATAATAGTTAAGGTGAGAGAGTTGGAGCTTAAAATGTTTGTCAGATTTTCTTAGCTATTAATGAAATCGATTAAGATAGTGTTGCTTAAATGGTAGTTCACATTTCTATAAATCATTTTTATCCTAAAGGTTGTTAGCAGTCATGCTATCTTTCCTTCTGTAGTATACCTGTGTATGCAGTACGTACTTACAAACTGTTTATAGTTAACAGACTTTTCTAGAGGAAATAAACATGACATTCACAAGAATTTGCAAAACATTCAGAGTCAGCCCTAAATGTGCAAAACACCGGCTCTGGTGAATAGCTATGGTCATCTCCAACCTTGTTTGAAAGATACAAAGTAAGGAAAGAGCATCTTGAGCAAGTCATACACTGTTGTGACAACATGACTCAGAGCTGAGATGCTAAGTAAGATGTGGAGGAGGAAAGGTTTTCTTAAGCAGAAGCTGTGTTGCAGCCTTAGGAGTATTCACTTATGTCTGCCTCTGACTTACCTCTTACCCACTCTGTGCTGCCAGCCATGAAACTTGGCTTGCAGGCAGTATTGGCAACATCTCTTGCCTGGAGATTGTGTTGTTGTCTTGTCTGAACAGATACACGTCTCCATAGAGAGGTCATCTGAGAACAAGGGGTCTGCTTGCTCCAAATTGCTCCTAAGGAGCAATTTGTAGGCTCCTTAAGGGGAAGGACATTGGTCAACATATGGGTTACAAAGAAGAAAAGAACTTCATCTATAGCAACAGCTGTCCTCTATATGCACATCTCTGAAAGATATCTATGCATGTTCTGCTTCCTCATGTCTAAGTGATGGCATTATCTTTACTGCATTTGTCCTTACAAAAGCCTTTTGGGATACTAGTGTCTTGCAGTCCCTAAGAGATGGAGACCTACAGCTCATATATGATTTATCAAATGCTGTACAAAGTACGTCTGTGCAGCAGAGTGCGATGCTTTACAGGAAGACGCACACCCAGTTCTGGTGTGTCTTTGGCTTAGATGCCCACAGTAGGGCTTTTGAGCTGGTGACTTTTGTGTCCTCTGTGTGAGAGGCTCTTTCCAACAGTGCTAGTAGATGTTCCCAATGGTTATGGCTCTATGAATCATCCTAGCATGGATATCCATGACCTCTTGAGTCCTTTAAACTGAAAGTGTTTAAATTAGCATTGATGTGTGCTGCCTGTTTTTACATTTTCCAAACTAGTTCCCACTAACTAGTGTGATTACTGTTTTGTGCTGTCTCTCCTGTACCAGTCTGCACTGTTTTACCAGTTCCTACTGGTGCAGTGGAAAATACTAGCCTTCAGCACCTTCTGCTACATTTGTCTATTAATTTATTTAAAATAAAACTTTTACTACTGTAGCTGTTGACATTTGACTGTAACACACCCGGCATTGGCATATATGCTATCCAGTCAAATCATGTTTTACCCTTTACAGCTAGCTGTAGGCTCCAGGACTCTTTGTGCCTCTTGCACAAACTGTTTCTAGTCAGCTGTACTTGAGGTTTGGTTCTGACAGTTTTTAAACAAGTACAAATAAAACGGGCCAGCAGTAGTAATTTCTGTATGCCCAGCAATGGATATGCTTACAATGCGAATAATGAAATATTGAAATAATGAAGTATTACTTGGAGAGAAGGATATTGTTGATCAGGAAAGTTCACTGAGAAACATGTTGAGTGATGGGCTGAGTGATGAATGTGCTGGAAGTATTGCATGTGGGCAAAGGTTATAACAGTGGCTTAAATCAGGGAAAATATGGCATGGTGCAGCATAACCTCAGTCTTTGAATCCAGCATTATGGATTGGCTCCAAAAAAGCTGACTCATTCTTTGCGCCTCTGGCAGATTGATGCTGCTTGACTGTGTGTACCTATTGCTCATGAGGCAGGATTTGGTCTGTGGGCTGGTGAGTAAAATTTACAGCATTTCCAGAAACCTGAAACTGAGGAATGAATCTTTAAACAGGCATATGTTGCACATCTTACCAACAGTAACTGTTTGCTAAGGCTACAAAACCAGTGCATTGCAAATGTTTCTCAGTCTCACCTGATAAACCTGGCAAACTGCAGAAATATTTATGCCTGTGTACCAAAAGAAAAAACAGACTGGATCTTGCAAGCTTATAGGGTATTCTGGAGTGTAAACCAAAACTGAATCACTGCACAGTATTATCACTTTAATTACAAAAGTCATGTAACTTCAGAGTCTAGAAGATCATTGCCACATTTTATAATCTCTGCTTCCACCTAACCAGAGGCAGTTGAAATTAAGCGAGGGTTACAATAGAAGTTAAAGCTACTAGATTTCCCTCATCACTTTAGCTTTAAAACAACACTCAGCTAAATTGGTATAGCATTCTCCTGTGACATAAATAACATAGCGTTCAACTGCTAGCAAGATAACTTATAAAAAAGAAAAAAACCCCAGTTATTGAAGGGTTCATTCTTAGATCAGCACTGCTTGTACAAAACCTGTTTGAGCTAATAGACTTACAGGCACAAACCTTATTCGTTACACTGAATAGTGTGTAAGCACGGTCAGATTTCTTCATACTCAATATCTGCAACTTTTCCAAAGTCACTAGAAGATGTTCTTTACACACATGGTACATATTACACATATACATACATACATTCAGGAAGAATCAGACCCCATGTCCCCCTCCTGGAGGTGTTGAATACTCATACCCTTTGTGTGCAATGGAAACTGAGGTTGCTTGTTTTTTACCTAAATGGAGTTAATAAGCAATGAAAGGAGGTATTTTTAGCTCCATGAGCTTTGCTCATTAAATGCAGAGATGGGTGCCATGAATTGAAGTATAAAATGTTAACCTTGCATAAAGTGAATTGCTTTGGACTTTACACACAGAGTTTAATACAAGATAATATTTTAAACCTAGAATATGTATATATCTATATATACATACATAGATATAGAGAAAAAATTATATCCCTGTATGTATCATGTGAAATAATTCTCATCTAATTTGTTTTGTTTCATGAGCAACTTATATAGCTATCATTTTTTTTCTTCCTTTTTATTGCTTGTTATTTGTACTGTAGACTCCATTAAGAGGTACCTTTCTTGCACTGGTAAGTCCTCAGATGTATAGTAAGAGACCATTTCTGTCTTCCAGAGGCTTATTGTGTATGCATCCTGCTGAATTCTCCAGGATTTACTGTAGAGAGGTGAGCTGTGTTTGTTTTTAGAGGAACTAGTTCGATAAAAATCTAAGTCTCTGTTGAGGCAGCAACTGTTTTATGATATAATCAAGCACCAGATTCAGAGCAAGAGGAGCTAGTGCCTTCTTGTAACACTTGCTAATTTGTGCTGACTAATTATGATTCAAATCCTTTTTTCATGTCAAAAGTAACCCTGATGTACTGTACTGAAATGTACAATATGTGCTAAATGAGCACGTTGTCATTATGTGGACTGGAATATGTAGCATTATCTTCCTGGCTTGCAACCAGTGATGCATGTAAGTAAATTTACATTCCTGAGTAACTCTATTAACTTTACACATGAATGTGTATTTCCAGCAAATTCTATGGCATACTTTTGCATATAGAATTATTCATACATGCAAATTTCTGCAAGGCTCCTAATATTTGTAGCACAAGGGATATGGATCACAGCCCTTCTAAAGAGTAAGCATATCAATTCTTAGTGGAAGTTTTAGGTCACATCTGCTCTAAATCATAAGTAATAATTCTTAATTTCATCTTTTGCTGACTCATTTAGATCTATAAACTTGTTGTTACATGGAGTGTAGGGCTGTTTTTTCATTTTTCAGTGGAAGGAAATTTATTTTAGGGCTATAAGGACCTATGAAAAAATTAGTAAGTTTAGGAAAACAACAGTCAAATATGTAATACAAGCCAATAAAAATTTATTGGCACAGAACACCAATCAGGACTGTTTTTTCCAGACCAGTACAGGTGGTGTAAATTAAGTATCAACAGATATAAAAAGAATTTAAGAAGCATTTTTTCAAGCTGAGAATAATAAAAGTATGAAATATCCCAGCAGGCACTAGGCACAAGTGAAAAACATTGGCATCATCCAAAGGAGCAATAGATACCTTCCTGTGTGACAAAGCAACACTAAAAGAATGGGCCACCGTAGATTGTGGACAAACTCATGAATGATGAGCATCTTAATACTGTTAAGAAGTAAGAGGCCCTTTAAGAGTAAAGCAGGCCCTTTAGATGGGGTGGACTCTCGAATAGTGCTATCAGAAGCTTTTAGTATCCAGGGATTTTTTTATTAATTGAAGGCAACTTGGGGTCAGCAGTGGGAATCCCTCTAAAATAATACATCCTGCTCTTGGAAAGACACAAGTGATTTGGGTATTTGGTGGGAACGGCTTTAGCCCACGTGCAGGAACAATCACAAAAGATTTCTCTCCTGGTGGGGGTTTTGCACTCTGGCTGTCCGCACCTCTCCACTTTCCCTACTTACCACCTTTCCCTGCATCTAGATACAGTGGGTGAGAGGCAGCCAGTCAGAAGAAGCTTGGAAACCACCTAATAGGAAAGCTAAGCATTATTTCTTAATTATTTATTATTCGTGATGCCTAGTGTAATAACATTAAGCCAGTACTCAGGCATTTCTGAATGTGGGCCATTTGAATCTGGATCTGGAAAGAAATGTTTGCTGTTTGCCTTTTTTTAAATTTTTTTTTTTTCCTGGGATCACACGGAATTTGCAAGTTGTTCAGCTAATCAAAATAGCTTTTCTAAGACCGTAACTATTTGCGTCCAGCAATGGCAATTGGTTCTTCCTCAGTTGATTGGATCTGTAGTCTTAAAGCGCTTGTGCTCACCCTCGTTCATTCATCCTGTTTTATAGGCCTGTTCCTGAAGGACACTGAGTACCTGTGGTTTGATTGAAAGTTATTGCATCTCTCAGGAGTAAATTTAATTTGAGTGATACCCCCTATAATCCAGTGTGATGTGATGCGTTAGAAAATAAAGCAATAACAGAGTATCTACAAGCCGTATTTTTAATCTTATTTGAGGAAAAGAAATCTTAGCAGAGAAAGCCATAGAAATAAACTGTTTTTTATTCTTTAACTAGTACAGAAGTTCCTTGAATCTTGAAATAAAAAAAAGAAATGAAAAAAATGAGGCATTGATCATAAACAGCCTTCTGTCAACTCTTAACAACTGGGATTGGTGGTTTGGTACCAACATTATTTCAGGTAAATGAGAGAGCAGAATTGTAAACAAAGGAAAATGTTCAATGCCTGAAGTGAAAAGTGGGCTGAAGCCTAATATTTATAGCTTAGTACGTCCTCATTAATCCATTCTGTTAATTCTTTTTTCTTTAACACTGACTAAGGAAGAATACTAATGCAACACTTCTCTGCTGTTTCTAACTGTTCTGTTGTATTTGAGAGCTCACTCACTAACATATTTTTCTTTCCAAAGAGCTCATGCAGTTTTTACTTGAATCATGCCATGGAGAAGAATCACTGCATTTCTTAACTATTAACAAATACTTTAAATGATGAAAACCTACTGAAGCCAGCAGGAGACACAATCCAGCAATTACACAACAGCAGCAACCTGGATTTTTTCTGATTTGGATTCAGTTTAAGAGTGGTGGTTATTGTAATTATGTCTTTAAAGAAATACTTGATACTGTTCACCTGTTTCTGACATACCTGAAGATTTGTCCATAGAGTTAATCACCTGATGCTAAAAAAACCCCTGTATACTCCAACCACATTTATTCTCAGCCTCAGATTCATATCAAAATATGTTTAATGATATACTGGTGTTTTGGCCACAGACTATTTAGCAAAAAAGTCATATTGGCTATGAAAAGAGAACTATTTAGAGCTCAGTGTAAAGATGAAGTAGAAAGACTTACAATGGTGTCCACAATTTTGGAGATTTATGACTCGACTCACTCAAGTTGAAGCACTGACAGAAATTCCTTTGTTCTCAACATGATCCAGCCTATGTGTCTCCTTTCAGTTTATGTCTGGACTAGTTAAAAAAACCATTATGAGTTCTTCATTGTAAAACCGTTGTATACATGATGTTTACTGCAAAATCTGAGTGTCGTAAGACAATGTGATTTAAAAGGTTCAACCTTAGGTTTTCAACTGTTATTTCAGGGTCACATTTCCAAAAGAATTCAGAAGTCAGCAGTGCAGAATTGTGTGGAAATAGGGCCTTGGTTTGGCACACTGAGGTCTTCGGTGTCCTGCTGAAGGCAGCTGACAGACAAGCACCAGTTAGAGTGTAGGTCTGTCTGCAGGGTGGACATACCCGGCACCGCAGTTGTTCACCAGATTATGTTTAACATTGAACTGAGTCTTAATGAAATGCTGCTGAAAGCTGCTTGTTCATTTCAGAGTGTGAGGTTTTCTTAACATTTTTTGGAACAGAGACACCTTTAACAAATTTCATCATTAGGTGAAAACTTCATTTTTGCTTGAAATATAGTTTTGCTGCAAAACTTTTACCTGCTTTTAGTAGAGACCTCACTGGACACTTCTGGAATACTGTTGGCCGTGCCTGCTGGATAAGTCATGCTCCCTCAAAAAACCAAACCCAAAACCTCAATATGTCCTGTGTCCCTAGGGAAATCTGTATTCCTTAAGTGTTCTGCAGATACCACAAATACACACCAATTAAACTGATATTCTGTAACACTATTTTAAACTTTTTTTCCTAAACCACAATATTTTGCTGTGATATCTGTGTTTCTTGTATTCTTTGAAGGCCATCAAGAAGATTTGTCAGTCACTTAGTTCATAAGTAGTGGATAGTTAAAGCAGGAATTTTGTCTGATACTTAGATGGGGTTAATATCTTCTGAGCTAGGAGGCAGAGATGCAAATCTATGATTATCAGGACTGTGTGATGTTGCATCTAGAGGTGCATTACTTAAAAGTACGTTGTCATGTAATTGCTGATGGTTAGTAAAAGGAGTTGTCTTCTTCCTCATACTATAACAACAATAATAATAATAGTAATAATAAATACTATTGTTAATACTAATTTTGGGAAGGTTGATCCAGTAACTAAGAAAAAACAGCTTTTCAAAAACTCAAAGTTTCAGAAAATTTAGAAGATTGATTTTGTGCTGTGGGATTTTGGCTAAGCCAAAAATACACATTAATGTTTGAAAGATAACCTTCGTTTTAGATTTCTCAATCAGGATACATAGTTAGATAGCTGTAACTGTTAATGTTTGTTATGCTTTTTTGTTAATTGCTAACAACCAGTACAGATGGAAATAAGATTCTGGAAAGCACTTCCTAATTAGGATTCGCTTACATTAGCCTGCAAAAAACTCCTATTTCTGTTAACTGTACAAAGAAGACAAATGAGACCCGAATTCTAACCCAGATACACAAAGGTGAGAAAGCCAAAGCTGATGTCAGGGCAAGATCTGCTTGTTCTCTCCCCCTGTTCAGGAGTTGGTCTAGAGGTGTTGCCACATTATTTTAACCATTACTATTACTTTAGCATCTAGTGAGGATGTTTTACTGATATTTTTAGGTTCATGGAGCCCATCTGTATATTAAACTGAAATGCCGAAAATATTCCCCCTTAAGTTAGGACACATCGACATTGAAGGTAAGGATGCTAAAATTCTGGCCACAGTCCTTGCAAACCAAAGCTTTTCTAAATACAGTCTGCTATTTTCTCAGTAAATATTCAAGGCCTACCTGTTATCATTGCTTATAATCCACATTCTGAGAAGGCTCTCCATGCCATAGGAGGTGCATGCTGTTCACAAGTGGAGAAATGCAAATGGAAAGCTGGGGACAGTTCCTGAGAAGGTGAATGTGACCTGAGGAGTTGGCATGAAGAGGTCAGGTTTTGCCTGCCTGCAGAATTCTTTGCTGGAATGTTGATTGCTGGAGAGTTATTTGAATTATTTAAAATTACTAGTAGCAAAAATCTAGAAAAATGGCTCTCAGTTGTGTCTGTGAGCTATAAACTGTAATGTCACTCATTAGCTACCTTCTGTGATGATGACAGGACTTAAATAAGAGTCTGAGAAAGAGTAGAACAAAGAGTGATTGCGTAACATGATCATGCTGAGCATTTCTATCTGTTCCATCAGGAAAACTTAAAAGTTTAAAGAAATTTAAAATATATATTTTTAAAAAAGATAATTTGGAAGATCAGCGAGAGAGAATAGCAGTAAACATTCAAACCCCCATGCTTTCTGCACAAGCTGCATTCTTGGTGTCATCTGGATTATTGCCATTGGGCATGGCAAAATTTTGAATGAAGCTTTTTCTCCTGGAACCTTCAGTGTCTTCAAGTTCTGCCCAAATTCCCCTTGAGATTATTGGATGATTTAGAGAGAAACGCAAAGAGACCTAATACAGGGAAATGTGGCTTTAAAGAGAGGGGGAAAAAGAAAGGGGAGGAGTGGTGGAAAGTCATTAGAATTTATGCCAAGAAATTTACAGTTACATTCTTTTTCTTTTTTCACATTTTGCCTTATTTTGGTAAGCAGAGTTAGCTGACTGTTTCGAGTTTACTGCATGATATTTGCTTTTGCTTTGAATACATATGTCCCTGAAAGTTACCATTCATGCTCTAACTGTCTATTTAACTGTATATGGCTTTTTAATATGGAGGCTCTGATCACAGCTCTGAGAGTTAAATTTTTCTGGATCTTCCTTTAACAGTATCTTTCCAATTGTATCATTGTTTGAGTTAAATATTCAGTAACAAACTTTATTTTTCTGTATTCTATTTTTCATATTTTTGAAAGCTTTATTTCCCTGTAATAGTTGCAAGACTTTTATTCCCCCTACACTTGCAGTCACTCTGTCCATCACATCACATCACACATAACTCGATGTTATATGTAACTGGTATCGGACAGCCTGTCTGAGTAAAATACAAGACAGTGGCCAGCCGAAATAGGCCTGTTGGAGCAGACAGAGCAATCACCTCCTCAGGGTGTTGGATGAGTTTTGTGCTGTGAACTAAATGGGCTCCAAGGTGAGTGGCAAGGCTGACACCATGCTGGAGGGAGCCCCAGTAGAGGCACCCACTGGGCAGTTGGCACTTCTCTCTAATTCGATTAGTTCAGCCGCAGCTGCTCAGGTCTTTCTGCTGGGGTGCCGGCTCCAGCTGTCCCATCCCAACAGCATAAGGCTTCAACAAAAGCAGCAGTGTGAACCAGGAGCCAGAATTACCTACTGGAGCTGCTGGTGCTCTGCCGTTCTGCAAGTGCCCCTTGAGCATGTGGCGGTTTATTGGGATTTAGCAAGGGACAGACAGCTCAGGTGTTCAGTGCTTTCCTTTTCCAAGGACTTATGCTCCTTCCAAGTGGGAGGGTCAGCCAGTGAAGAGACATGGAGGTGTCTGTAGCTGGCAGATTTAGCAGGGACTTTGTGATGGCTGTTTGTGCTGTGTGCAGAACAGGAGTCTGTATTTCAATGCTCACTGAGATATAATACATGGACAGTGATGGCTGGGAACAGGGCTATGAAAGATTAAGGTAATTGGTTGATGCTCAGTGTGCCAGAAGAGGAGGGAGGACCAAAGAAGAGAGGCGTGATAAGATTGGGGAGGTCAAACAGTGAAGTCCTGTAGGTAAGATTAGACAGAAAATTGTTGGCCCAGTTGAGGTAGGAGAGGTTATATTTTTGGCAATGTAAAATGAGAAACATTTTTTGAAATGGAAGAAACCCAGAAGTTAGATACATTATGCAGAGAACTGTGGTACTTACACATAGTTGGGAGCTGGAGGGACATCTTCGAACATTTTTAGAAGTGAAGATCTAGTAGGATACCTGGATAAAAAGTGGTTTTGAGGTGCAAGCTTTTATGACAGGCAGGATGCATTATACTCTGCACAGAAAAAGGAGATAGTGCTGGTAGCTTTGGGAAATATTATTTTATCCATATTGAGCTTGGGTTGTGCTGTTAATTTAGGCTGAATGTCTGTGTTCAGATGGTTTAAAGCTGAGCACCATTATTGCTAATTTCCCCCAGAACCTACACTTTTCCTGCCAAAGCACAAACCCAGATGTGCTGACACGGCACGTTTCCATGCTTTGGGCTGAAGCCACCCAATATAATACATTTGGTGACTGCAAGGACAGCCCATTTGTTACTGGAAGGTAACAGTTTTCAGATTTCCACAGGGTTTCACAGAAGACAATCTAGCAGACACAGCTTGGAAATGGGTTTGTCTGTTTCAGCAGACTTTCTGTTATCTGTTTTGAGCCAAGGGTGACTCCATCACATATCAGAGACTGGTTTCGAGGGCAGGGCGCTCCCTAACACCGGGAGATTTTGCACATTGAAATTTGCATGGGCTTAAACTGACTGCTGGGGAGAAATGCGTGTGATTTTTCCTGTTCCCCTTTGGTGCTCTGCTGTGTTATGTGCTGTGCTAGTTTGTTTTCCTGCCTGTTGAAATAGGGGGTGAGGTGGAAAGCTGAGTGTTCGGACTGTGGGCGGTAACACAGGAGGTAGATCTGGCTGGGTCAGGAACTGCTGCAAACACTGCTAGACACCTCAAAAATATATTGAAACCAGAATTATACTGGAGCCGTGCAGCTGGTTGTCAGATTTCAAAGTACATTGGTGCCTTTGCCTACCTCAGGATATGGCAGATATAAACCACTGAAAGGGAAAGCTGACAGCTATAGTGGCTGCTGTGCTTTTGGCAGGGTCATGATCTATTTTGCTGCAACATGGTGCCATTTGGCATGAAATGCAGTAGCAGCCTGATGGTGATTATTTAGAAAGGGAAAGCTACTCACTGTTGTGGTGCAGTCTGGCTCTGCCAAAATTGCCCCTAAGCTCCATGAGGGTTAGGCTGGAGCTTGAACTGCATGAAATGTTGATGCGGAAGAGCGGGATGTCATCGTGCCTGCCAGTAACCCTGCCTGCAGCTGGAGGGCATGGGCAGCTGGAGGAACGTGTTCCGCAGAGCCGAACTGCCTTCCTCATGTTCAACCATTTTCTCTCAAATGCTTGCTTTGAACGGATTTTTAGCCTGGCAAGTGCTGCCATCGCTGACAAGCCTCTTTCCTCCCCCGTGGGGAAACACACAGAGGCTGGCGGTCACCAAAATGAGCAAATACTTTTGCGCAGCTACTGAAAGTGAGAGCATATGGGTCCTAGTAGCAGCAGGGCAGACCAGGACAGAGGGGACCTTGTGAGCTAATAATGTGCACTTCACAATGTGCTGCATGGAAAAGAAAGGCAAGTCAGCAGTGACAGCAGAGCTGTCCAACAACTGTCTTCTCCTGTGAGCTGCTTCTCACTTGGATCCTGAAGATTATTTCATTTTGGTTGAGTTAGCAACTGAGAGCCTCTGACAATTGTATGAAAGAAGAGAACAGCTTTGGTTTTGGGACATGAGCAGCATAAAAGACAATCTTGCACAAAGTTTCTCTTTCTTTGTCTTTATGCAAAGAACTAGGTCTGTTTCCATTGTCCATGCGGTATACCTATCATGACCCACAGTTATCTCCTGCTCTTTTGAGGAGAACAGCTTTGCCTGGTAGGATAATTCTGAATGTTAAATCGTAATGGGTAGTAGGAGCTGGCAGCGCACAATGGGGCTCCAACACCTCTTGACGTGGTCAGAATTTCTGTATCTGAGATACCAATAGCACCTTTAGCACCAGTGCTTCCTTACAGCACCAGTCCAGCATCAGCTCTCAGGGGTTACTTAGAACACTCCACATATGACAATTAAAAGGGGGAACAGGGAATGCTCGTGGGCATTATCTGCTCCATCACTGCCGTGTGCTATATGCCCCTGACTCTGGTCGCGTACCTGTTAATGGCCTCTGTAAAGGAATCACTGGGATATAAGGTGTGGGAGGTGATGTTGTATTGTCCTGCTCACTGTCAGCTGAGGACTAAATTCAGGAATTCAAAGGCAACAGCTCTATCAGCTCCAGCACAGCCCTGGCACAGCTCTGCCTGCTCAGTCCCCCAGCACTCTCAGAGATCCAGAGTTAAATTTTGAGCTGGTCGTAGTTTGGAAGTGCTGCTGTGCCAGGTACTGGGCTTTTATCTTCATGCCTCTCACTATAGTTTACTCTTCCCTTGCTTCTTGTACTTGGATTCTGGTTAATCTCACCCTGTCTTTCATTTAACTAAAAAATAACACCCATTTATTTTTTATATGCTCCTTTTCTTTTGCTATTTCTCCCCAAAATCTAATTCCCAAGTCACAGAATCACAGAATGTTAGGGATTGGAAGAGACCGCAAAAGATCATCTAGTCCAATCCCCCTGCCAGAGCAGGAACACCTAGGTGAGGTTACACAGAAGGCGTCCAGGCGGGTTTTGAATGTCTCCAGAGAAGGAGACTCCACAACCTCCCTGGGCAGCCTGTTCCAGTGTTCCGTCACCCTCACTGAGAAGAAGTTTCTTCTCAGATTTAAGTGGAACCTCTTGTGTTCCAGCTTGAACCCATTACCCCTTGTCTTACTGTTGGTTGTCACCGAGAAGAGCCTGGCTCCATCCTCGTGACACCCACCCTTTATATATTTATAAACATTAATGAGGTCACCCCTCAGTCTCCTCCAAGCTAAAGAGACCCAGCTCCCTCAGCCTTTCCTCATAAGGGAGATGCTCCACTCCCTTAATCATCTTTGTTGCCCTGCACTGACGCTCTCCAGCAGTTCCCTGTCCTTCTTGAACTGAGGGGCCCAGAACTGGACACAATATTCCAGATGAGGTCTCACCAGGGCAGAGTAGAGGGGAAGGAGAACCTCTCTTGACCTGCTAACCACCCCTCTTCTAATACACCCCAGGATGCCATTGGCCTTCTTGGCCGCAAGGGCACAGTGCTGGCTCATGGTCATCCTGCTGTCCACCAGGACCCCCAGGTCCCTTTCCCCTACACTGCTCTCTAATAGGTCATTCCCCAACCTGTACTGGAACCTGGGGTTGTTCCTGCCCAGATGTAAGACTCTGCACTTTCCCTTGTTATATTTCATTAAATTTTTCCCCGTCCAACTCTCTAGCCTGTCCAGATCTCGCTGGATGGCAGCACAGCCCTCTGGCGTGTCAGCCACTCCTCCCAGCTTGGTGTCATCAGCAAACTTGCTGACAGTGCACTCAATTCCCTCATCCAAGTCGTTGATGAATATATTAAATAATACTGGCCCCAGAACTGACCCTTGAGGCACTCCACTAGATACAGGCCTCCAACCAGACTCCGCCCCATTGACCACGACTCTCTGGCTTCTCTCCTTCAGCCAGTTTGTGGTCCATCTCACTACCCGATCGCCCAGTCCACACTTCCTCAGTTTAGCCATGAGGATGCTGTGGGAGACAGTGTCAAATGCTTTGCTGAAGTCAAGGTAGACCACATCCACCACTCTGCCATCATCAATCCACCTTGTTATGTCTTCATAAAAGGCTATGAGGTTGGTCAAGCACGACTTCCCCTTGGTGAAGCCATGTTGACCGCCCCTAATGACCCTCTTATCCTTGATATGTCTTAAGATGGCACTAAGGATGAGGTGTTCCATCACCTTCCCAGGGATGGAGGTGAGGCTGACCGGTCTATAGTTGTCCTCCTTCTTGCCCTTTTTGAAGACTGGAGTGACATTTGCTTTCCTCCAGTCCTCAGGCACCTCTCCCGTTTCCCAAGGCTTGGCAAAGATGATAGAGAGTGGTCATACACTTCCATACACTTCATGCAGATAGGGAAGCATTCTATACCTAAATTGGTGCAATCATGGGTGAATAATACACAGATAAGCTTCTCAAAAAATATCGGTGTAGATGTATTGTGGCTGCATGAGCATTGACAGGCTAATAAACAGGAAAGGCTGTGGACTGAGCTTTATACATAAATGTGAAGGTGGTATTCGTACTGCCCTGCTCTTAGGATATGCATGTATATTCCTATTCTACCTTTTACAGTACTGATAGTTCATCTTTAATAAATAAAAGGCAGCTTTTTCTTGCTTGCATGCTCTCTGAAGGAGAGGATATCAAGTCATACCTTACACAGTTTTGACACACAGATATTGTCTGGTGAAAAGTGTTAATGGTAGTCTTTTATTTACAGATGTGTTGAGAAATATGCAAGGTAATGAGTTTATCTTCTGTCTTCCTCACAGGAGGAGAATGAGAGGCACATTCTCCTTTCGTCCTTTAGAACCAAAGGAGGCTGGTTTCCTGTCATCCCTCAAAGCTACTCCTTTACACTTGTCTAGCCAGGACAGTTTCTAACATGCCTCTTTTGTTATGCCTGGGCACCCTGGTGACTCGGCTGACATTGATATGAGTGTTTCTCTTTCCAGTCCGCCCCTGCATGCCTGCCGTATGGGCTGACACCTGTCAGCTGCCCGGAGCGCTGCTGCTGGAGCACCTCCTGGATCAGTGGGCTCCTCATCATGCAGCAAGGGCTCGGCAGGAGCTGCAGGCTCTTGGCACACTCCTGGTCTTGATCTGAAGTTAATTGACACAACTTGAATCTTTGGAGATGATGCCAGAAGGAAGAACAGAAGACCTGTGACATAGGAAAGGGTAAATATGATGTAAAATTGACCTCTGCCATTCTTCAAATCAGGAGGTTTGAATTTTCTTTTACAGCTTGGTTGCTGTGCCTTGCAGCCATACAAGCTACCATTTACTGCTTTTGAGACTTGCTGTTGTCTCAACAGCTCTGTGAGTTTCTTTAGCCAGGAGAGGTTCAGTACTGTATGTGGTGATAAAAGGCTCTTCATATTGCTGTGCAGCCTCATTTGTGAGACTGGCAAAATGGCATTGTCGCAATTGTGGAAACCACTGATACTAGTGCAGGGTTTTGGAAAAGGAGCAAAAGTGGAGGAGTGGTTTTTTTTGGAATTAGGTTCCTGGGTGTAATTTCTTTGAAGGAGACTTTGGAGTATTACATAAATATAGTACCTATTTTTGTAAGGGCATGCTTGTGTAAGGTGCTCTCATCTAAAAACCTGTAACTTGTTTCAGAGATCAGGTAATTCATATGTCTGTTTGCCATCCTTCTTTCACTTATGAAACCAGTTCTGTAAAGCTCCTTTTTTCTCTTGTTCTTGGTGCTGCATTCTGCAGGTCACACTAAATAAATTACTCTAAATTGTTCCAAAAGTCTCTGGGTTCTTCTGTGTCTCACTGAAAGCTTTACAAATGAAGACAGCTAAAGACATAAATAGTGTCTATAGAGTGCATATCTGAGATTTTCACATGTTCAGAAATGTACCAATCTTCTTTCCAAGAAAAGTGGGGATGAATCATCTTCTGGAGGGGTCTTTTTCTCTCTGCTGACTATAGGGGAACTTTAGCTTGATGTCAGGTGGCTGAAGTTACAGGTAGCATTCATCTGACTCAGGAAAGAAGCGTCCTCTTCTGAAGGAGAGATCAAGCTGGTACCCAAACACAAAGTAATGGGAAAGTGAAATATGTGCTGATACCATGTGAAGTGCAGACGCAGGGACTAAGAACCTGCCTTACCAAGTAGCATGGGGAGGTATGGTAAGATTCCACAGGAGTATGAAACCAGTCAGCTGCTAAGAGGATAATGTCTTTGTCATCACAGGTAATGTTCGAAAGTGGAAGTGATGGATTATATCTCTTAATCAAGAACATAATTGATGCTTTGTTCCCTGCAGATTGTGTCTATGCAGACAGCTACCTGCTACCTTTGCCCATTTTCTGGGCATCTGGGGCTCTCTGTCCAGCTGATGAGATGTATGCCAGCTCAGTCCAGAAGCCATTTAAACTCATGTACACAAGTGTGACAAAGTGATTGAGTCCTTTTTGGTGCACCTATGAAGGCAGCATGCAGCTGTCTGCACTTCATAGACCCACAGGTTAGTCTAAGTTGGAAGGGACTTCTAGGGATCATCGAGTCAAAGCCCTGTGCAAAGCAAGCCCAGCTAAATTGGGTTGCTCAAGTTTGTGTCCAGTCAAGTTCTGAATATCATCAGGGATGGAGATTCCTTAATTTCTCTGAGCCTCAGAGAGTCCCAGACCCTCAGTAGTTGTGAAGAATAGAAATTTTCTGCCATCTAGTTGGAATTTCCTTGTTCCAGCTTGTGTCTATTGCCTCTCATCCTGTTGCTTTGCACTTTCCAGAGGAGTCTGAGTTTGCCTTGTCTGCCTCTTCCTATTAGGTAACTGTAGACAGCAATAAGATCCGTCCCTGAAGCCTTTTCCTCTTTATGCTGAACAAGCCTAACTCCTTCAGCCGTTCCCTGGCCGTCCTGTGTTCCAGCTCCCTGACCAGCTCAGTGGCCTTTGCTGGACTTGCTCTGGTATGCCGATGTCTGTCTTTTATTGAACCCCAAGCTGCACACAACAGTCCAGCAGTGGTCTCACATAGCAGGGAAGGATCACTTCCCTGAACCTGCTGGTTAATGTAACCCAGTATGCAGCAAACTTTTGCTGCAAGGATACCCTCCTGATACATTTAAGTTGCAGATGTTCATCCTGTAGCTATACCTTCTATTCACTTGGAACAGAAGCAGCACAGGGAAGACCAGTGTACAGACAGAGCTGGAACTAAACACACAATGCTAATGAAAAAACCTCAGATGAATCAGAACTACGTTATATGAAAAAGTCTGAGCAGGGTTGCCATCACACAGCTTGCAGTTCTTACTGCTTATTTAGAAGTACCTTTTCCATGGTCAGCTTTGAAAAGGAATTTCTTATGTTCCTTACAAATTCAGCATAAATAAAGATGCATGACAGGTGAACTTTTAAACAGCATCCCTTACCCATGGGTGCTAGAAACATAGTAGGAGTCATAAGTGTCTTTAGCTTATGCTATTTCCATTTGCAAAAAGCAATTTAAATAACATCACACAAAAGACGTCCATCAGGAAGAAGAGAGACAATACTAAAAAGGTGTAGGACAACTCTTATCTGTTTTTTCATTTAAATTTTTTACTGCATGTCCTCTACCTATGAAAGACCTCAGCCCCTAAGTGGGCATTTTGGAAATGCCAGCATATAATGCAAAGTGTTTTACTTTCATAGATAAATGCTTAGCAATAAAAGAGCTCTAATTTTGTTGAATGAAATAGAATATGAAGTGGAGAAAGCTAAAGATTCCCAGGGCACTTTTAAATGATGCCCACAGAAAATGTTGAGAAACTTTCATTTATGATATAAGTATTTAAGAATTTCTTGAGTATTGTCAAGAAAACAAAGCTATTCTTACCCCTAAGACTGAAGGTTTCCAATTACAAATATGTAACTATGTGCTCTATTAGGAGAGGGTTGTACATTAAGATTTTGTCTACCCTGCTTGCAAGGTGATCAAAATATTTCATAGCAGTTCCAGGTTTCAAGAAAGGCAATATCTTTTCTTTATTAATAATGAAGTGGTAATGATAAATTGCTGTAATAGCTATAGACCTGGCCAAAGCTTTTGATTTACTGAGGCATGATCACATTATATATGCTGATAAAAACATTGCATTAGGGACTTACAGAAAAATTTCAAGATCTATATCAACATTTTTCTCATTTAGAAACCAAACTGGAATTGATAGTGACAATTATTCTGGTTTTCAGAAGTTTTATATAGAGATATCCATAAGTCCAGATTTCATTTAATATCACCTTCTATCTTCTCCTTTGTTAATTGAGGAATAGAATAATGAATTTCATAATAATTGGTGGGCAAATAACAGCTTTGGGTTTTGCAAATACATCTGCAACTGACAGGAATTAATATCCTGATATGATAAAAATTTAGATTTGCAGAAACAGTTTTGTTCTTGTAGGTCTAAAATAAACACAAAGAATATACATAAGCATTACCTAGTGTAAAATATATTGCTATCCTAAATAAATACTGAAAAAATAAGTGAAGTGAACTGATAATATAGGGGAAGGTTCATTTGAAATATATTTGGGAGTCTAAATTGATTCTTGAGAGAGTATAATATATTTGTCACCTTCAATTAAACTAATTTGATGGTTCAATAAACTAAGTGAAGCTGTAATTAAAGCACCAGCAATAGAAATTTCTTAATGCTTATCCTCTTTCTGGATTATTTTACTGTTTAACACACTTTGTCTATTCGTACCTATGCTGTTATACAGATTTACTTGTGAGAAGAACACCCAAAGCATCATTCATCTATCACAATGGACCTCTGACAAGGTAATGTACAGCAGAGTGGAAACAGTCTAGGAGGTTCCTGGAGTGTGTGGAAGACAACATCCTGACACAGCTGGTCAATGAGCCAACTGGGGAAGGTACCCCGCTGTTTGTGATCAGAGAAGGACTTGCGGGTGATGTGAGTCAGAGGCTGTCTTGGACATAGTGATCACAAAATGATGGAGTTTTCTATTCTTGGAGAAGTAAGGGGGGCGGTCAGCAGAACTACTACCGTGGACTTCTGAAGGGCAGACTTTGACCTGTTTAGGAGGCTGGTTGACAGAGTCCCTTGGGAGGCAGTCCTGAAGGGCAGAGGAGTCCAGGAAGGCTGGACATTCTTCAAGAAGGAAATCTTAGAGGCACAGGAGTGGGCCGTTCCCATGTGGCGAAAGATGAGCCAGCAGGGAAGAAGACCAGCCTGGCTGAACAGAGAGCATTGGCTGGTACTCAGGAAAGAAAAGAGAGTTTATGACCTTTTGAAGAAGGGGCAGGCAACCCAGGAGGACTACAAGGATGCTGTGAGGTTATATAGGAAGAAAATTAGAGTGAAATCCCAACTAAAACTTAATCTGGCTATTGCCATAAATGAGAAAAAAATGTTTCTATAAATACATTAGTAACGAAAGGAGGGCCAAGGAGAACTTCCATTCTTCATTGGATGTAGGAAGAAACATATTAACAAAGGGTGAGGAAAAGGCTGGGTTCCTAAATGCCTTCTTTGCTTCAACCTTTAGTGGTGAGACGAGTTGTTCTCGAGGTACCCAGCCACCTGAGCTGTAAGGCAGGGACAGGAAACAGACTCAAGCCCAAATAATCCAAGGGGAAATGGTTAGCAACCTGCTACACCACTTAGACATGCGCAAGTGTGTGGCACTAGATGGGATCCACCCAAGGGTTCTGAGTGAGCTGGCAGAGGTGCTCACCAAGCCACTTTCAATTATATATCACCAGTCCTGTCTAACGGGGAGATCCCAGTTGACTAGAGGTTAGCAAATGTGACACCCATCTACAAGAAGAGCCAGAGAAGGATCTGGGGAACTACAGGCCTCTCAGTCTGACCTTGGTGCCAGGGAAGGTTATGGAGCAGATCATCTTGAGTGCCATCACATGGCACATACAGGACAACCAGATGATCAGGCCCAGTCAGCATGGGTTTATGAAAGGTAGGTCCTGCTTGACTAACCCGATCTCCTTCTATGAGAAGGTGACCAGCTTAGTGGATGAGGGAAAGGCTGTGGATGTTGTCTACTTAGACTTTAGTAAAGCCTTTGACATTGTTTCCTACAGCATTCTCCTGGATAAACTGGCTGCTCACGGGTTGGATGGGCATACTCTTTGCTGGGTAAAGAACTGTCTGGATGGTCAGACCCAAAGTGTTGTGGGGAATGGAGTCAAATCCAGTTGGTGGCTGGTCATGAGTGATATTCCACAGGACTCAGTACTGGGGCTACTTCTGTTTAATATATTTATCGATGACCTGGATGAGGGTATTGAGTGCAGCCTCAGTAAGTTTGCAGATGACACCAAACTGGGTGGGAGTGTTGATCTGCTTGAGGGTAGGATGGCCATACAGAAGGATCTGGACTGGCTGGATTGTTGGCCTGAGGCCAATTGTATGAGGTTTAACAAGGCCAAGTGCCAGGTCCTGCACTTGCATCAGAACAACCCCAGGCAGCACTACAGGCTCGGGGAAGAGTGGCTGGAAAGCTGCCTGGCAGAGAGGGATCTGGGGGTATTGATTGACAGCTGGCTGAATATGAGCCAGCAGTGCACCCAGGTGGCCAAAAAGAAGCCAAGAGGATCCTGGCTTGTATCAGGAATAGCATGGCCAGCAGGACTAGAGAAGTGATCCTACCCCTGTACTTGGCACCGGTGAGGCCCCACCTCAAATAACGTATTCAGTTTTGGGCCCCTCACTATAGGAAAGACATTGAGGTGCTGGAGATAGTTCAGAGAAAGGCAACAAAGCTGGCGAGGGGCCTGGAGCACAAGTCTTAAGAGGAGTGACTGAAGGAACTGATGTTGTTTAGCCTGGAGAAAAGCAGGCTGAGGGAAGACCTTATTGCTGTCTACAACTACCTGAGAGGAGGTTGTAGTGAGGTGTGTGTTGATCTGTCCGCCCAAGTAACAAGTGATAGGACAAGAGGAAATGGCCTCGAGTTGCACCAAGGGAGGTTTAGATTGGATATTAGCATAGATTTCTAAGGGTTATCAAGCACTGGAACAGGCTGCCAAGGGAAGTGGTTGAGCCACCATCCCTGGAGGTATTTAAGCAACATGTAGATATGGTGCTTAGGGGCATGGTTTAGTGGTGGACTTGGCATTGCGAAGTGAACAGTTGGACTTAATGATATTAAAGGTTTTTTCCAACCTAAATGATTCTATGATTCTAATGTACTCTGGATTTAGAATAGGGATCCTTTGTCCTTTATATATTTGCCTTGTAGCCACTCAAAAGTTGGTTAGAAATAGAGAAGATACGCTGTTTCTAGAGATACATGGGTTAAAACCTCTGTCATTTATGTTGGTGAGAACTCACTGCAGCAAATCCTCTGAAGTGTTTTCTTATCCTTCAAATTTCATCTGAATGCAAGTGTAGAAGATAGTCTTCCTGTCTGTCAGTGTCAAGGGATAGGAATATATTATTTAAGAAACATAGTGAGAGAAAATCATTGCTAAACCCTGCCCCCTCCCACGCTCAAGTGTTTCTTTAGGCCACCATAATGTATTTCAGTTTTCAGGTAAAGTTGTTCTATAGGGACAACCTGATGTCTTTTAACTTATTTTTGACTTAGTCTTGTGGATAAAAACACTTTCCATGTCTGTGGTCAAAGCTACAACACAGAAAATATAAAAATACAGGGGCACTCTAAGGTATGAGAAAACTTCAAAGTAAATGGATGAAGGTGGTTCTGAAAATGTCCAAGAACACTAGCAGATGGGAAGGCAGTTGTTTTGTCACATGAAGATGGAATAACAGTGTCTGTAATATGGAGAAGAGCCATCGTTTGAAGATGGACTACTTCAGTTAAAGCTGGAAAGAAGAGAAGTATCTCTTCTGTAACCCTTCTTCTTCTTCAGATCCTTGTTATTGAATTGTATAAAACAGACCGATGGCAGTTGTGCGAGTATGTTTTTACCCGGTCTCATGATGGACCTTTGGTTTTAGAGGATATGAGGAAAGACAGGACTGTAATGAGTAGCAAACAGCTAGTGTTATGCTTACACTGAAGTAATCCTAAGGAATTTAAAAGAATGTGTAAGAAAGTATAATTTATAGGGCTTTGTGAAGGGCTTTGCAGGTTAATTGGTATATTTGATTTTGTCTGAATCTGTCTCTATCTTTTCTATAACGCCCTCTGTAGGCAGAGGAAGAACTGCAGTAGATTTACCAGGCATGATATCTTTTTACAAGAAATGTGCCTCTTTTGGATTTTTGTGGCAGTCTATTAAAGCAGGAGATCACAATTGTTGATCTGGAGCATTGTCTGAACAGGGCAGCACTCAGACCTGTGGCCAAGGTCCTGACACAACCCACAAAAGTCTCAGCTAATCCAGTAGTTTAGGCAGAGGTTTTGGGTTATTTGTTAAGCACAGATTCCCAAAGCTAGCCAGGCCGCACCTGTGATCCTCCTTTGGAAGAGGAAGCCAAACTAGTCTGTAGCATTTAGTACCCTGGTAACTGGGAATTACTGGTGTGAATTATGGATTATAGTACCTCTAAGAGGAAGGAGTACCACAATAACTTTGGAGGTATTTGAAGTCCCCATAGATACTGCATCCTGATTTTTGTTGATCAGAGCATGCCTTATGAGTCTGAAGGGCAAAGTGACTCAGACCTGGGACAGGTAAGCACCAGTATTTGATGGTGAGAATAAACTTCTTTAAGGGATGGATGTTTCAGAGCAGTCTTGGAGTAGAGGAAAGGCTTTAAGTAAATATTTCTGGTGCCAGAATGTAGGGCCTCACAACGCAATACCAGGCATTAAGGAAAATATTTTTTTTTAAAGCATATGCTGTTGATTTTAACTTCTACTATGGGGATGTTAATTCATACTTATTTTTGGAAAGGATGTTATGTTGGCTCACGAAAAGTTGGACTTTCTAGCTATTCTTGGGGAATATATGGTGTATTGAAGGCCTAATATCTAAGTTCTTAAAGATAATTATCTTCTTTGTTTCCATTTTTTGTTGTGTATTACTTGCATTTTTCTGAAAAGATGTCTTACAGCTTCTTTATGTGTGGATAGCCTTTCTCTTTTGCATTCATTTGCTTTATAGTACTCCATGGGCACAGCGTTGTTGTATTTTGGTCCCTTCAATATGCGTTTGCAAGTAACTTTTTGTCTGTGGGAATGTATCTTAGGTTTACTTAGCACCTCTTCCGGTGGATGAACCCTATACAAGAAACAGGCCTTAGGATCTTTTTAACATGTAAGAGTTGTGTCAGCCTGATGCTTGGACATTCTCACCTTTCTCATACAGGCCTTTTATCTCCACATACAGACTGTAGGTGGTTGAAAAGGCATTAAGATCTCAGTGAACATTTTACATGCCTAAGTTTTATTGTTTTCTTTTGGAATTAGGCATGCAAAAAAAATCAGTGAATTGGATGCTCTAAGATTCACAGGGATCTTGGCCAGAATGATTTACCACAGCAAATTACCAACAGAGGTGGAGTCCCCACTGCTCAGCCTCTCGAGGTTTGTGACTCCTAGCTATCCTTAGGCCCTCCAAAATACTTTCAGGTGTTCAGTTTAAGGAAACATGGACAACTTTCTTTCCCAGTCCCTTAAAAACCTTGCACGTATTTGACGTGATATGAGGAGCTGCATAAGGACAGGTGAGGGGGTTGATGAGCGGTGCCCTTGCACAGTCTCCCATAGCCACTGTCATTCTAGATTTTGTTGGGCACATCAGCTACTTCAATGAAGTGCTGGGACTGTCTAAACAAACCTATACTAAGTAAATCCCTTATAATATTTAGTAATAAGTCTATCTTCCTTTATGCCAATGAGAATGATTATTTATCGTGTTTTAGTTCTCATTATTATTCATGCATTTCTCTTACTGAAGGCAACATCTCCTCTAAGTAGGATGTGAATTTCCTGATAAAACCAGCTAGACTTAGTTCTTTATTATTCCTGCATATCTTTGTGTCTGGTCCTATCTCTTTTGGCTCACAAAGGATGATTAATTATTCCACTTGATCTTCACTCATCATGGGAGTACTATGTAAATTAGTTCAAAAATGTCCCTTTTTAGATTTCATTATTTATCTTCAGTATAACTTGGGTATTATGAAATATGAGAAGTGCATGCCTTTCTAGCAGACTTTTTAGATTTTAAAATGCATGTATTTTTGTTACAGGTCTTGTGACCTGTGGTTTACTTTGTTAGCAATATACATCTGCGCCTTCTAAGTTAATTATCCTGGCTTCTAACTATCAGCTTACTGTTGTCAGTGTCTGAGGATGTATTCCTTAGTAATTCAAAACATGCATGTTCTTCAGCAATTTAAAGCATGCATTTAGCATTCAACAGGCAGAAGTAACAAAGATCCTTCCTATCTTGCGTGTAGTATGTATGCTTCTTTTTGTTTTTCCAAGTGTGGCACAGAACTCTTTTCTTTGATGAGATCTGTTTTCCACATGTATTTGTTTTAGTGTTATTTCTGAGAAACTTCAGTGATGTGAGTAGCATTTTGGCTCACAGAAAAGAACATACGGCATAATGGAGGTCTCCAGTATACCTTGAAGAGGCACGGCTTTGCTGTTGGAAGCTCATGTCGAGCAGTCTCTGATGTTTTCCTCACTTTTTGTCTATGACTGCGCACTAGCCTATTCTGTTCCCCCGAGGGCTGTTTCAAGTCCGTCACATTGCCCCCCTTTAATATAATGCCTTCTGTCATTAATGCACTAACAGTGTGTATTGTTCTTTGCAGACAGTTACATTTTCTTTTTTGCTCTGATAAAGAATAACTTATGCATCAAATGTTTATCAATTTATTTATCAAGTTGAAGATACGGGAATAAAATCAGATATATTTGCGTTGCTTTATTCTTCAGCTTTCAACTTGAGATATTACAAATTATGCATTCCAGTGAGGATTTGTATTAGCTGAATATCAGCATGACTAAGAATTTATCAAATTTTTAGTTTTCAAATTATTATTACTGTCATTTTTTTAAGGATTTTTGTTAAATTTGGTTACAGAAAGTTCCTGAAAATTAATGCTTGTCTCAATAGTATCCACCTTTTGTCTTCTGCACTTGTTTTACTTTATTGAAGAATCTTTCTCAGTAAAATAAATACACTGCCTGTTGGTTCTTCCTTCTTAGAAAGAGACCTTCTGAATTCATAATGAATGCCTGTTTAGAAATGTCACTTTTACTACTTCTTTCATTATCTAATGCTGTAGAAGTTATGAGAGTAATTCTATGTTTAGCACCTTTTCATCTGTTTTCTTAGGAATGTTTATTTATTTTAAATTACATATGCACTAGATAAAATCAAGAAATATTCTGGAAGAGATCCAGGAGACCTGGTCTGTCCTCTCCAACTTGTAAATCCTATGGCAGATTTATACTCCATTTAATTTGTTCATTAACTGGTCCTGTGACTCTTGTATTCCTGGCCACTCAATGATTATGTTTCCAAACTTCCTTCTTCAGTGTACTTCTCACTAAGGAAGTGCTGCTGGAGGATTAGATCTCCCATTTGTTTGGTAGGTGTTTTAACCATTAGGCTACAATCCAAAACATAACAAAAACCTCCTTCTTATGACAGTGTTTCTGAATGAACTCCAAGAAACATGTCTTAGGGATCCTCTAAATATACTTTCCATATTGAATCTATTCTAATCATAGATTTGGGCCTCAGGACTTCAGGCTTACCAGGACACCTCCCCCGGGTACAATAGAGTTGGCTATCTAGACTGACTTCAGGGTCACAGGTAAGATCAGAAGTTTCTCCTGGATGACTAGATATGTCCATAATCAAAGACCAAGAATATTCTGCTAGTCTCTTGAGATAGCAAAGGCTAAATAACTCTGGATGTATGATCTTTCTCCTGCCCTCCAAAACCTTTTTACAGAAGACAGAATCTTGTTTTTTTCCCTTATCAGGATTTTGCTTTTCTGTAACTTTATACTTGTTTGGGTAATAAATAAACAAGGTTTCCTTCCTTGAGATAGTTATGCTGTCACAGTATCCATTAGTCAGAAATTTAGTTTGTCTTGTCCAATGCGACAATTACCCGAGCATTTCAAGAGGCAGACAAGAATCTGAGCGTAGCATGATGAGAAGAGCTGGAAGGAAGGAGAAGCCTCCATGATCGTAAGATGGAAGAATTGAGCACGACGTATGTCAGAACACCAGGCACCCCACTGCAGGCAAGGGAAAGTACTGGCACCCAGCAAACTTGTTTATACCACTTTAAAATTCAAATATAAACTGCAGGCCAATTTGAAGTTTGAGCAAATGAAAAAAGGTTTAAATGGAAAATGGGAACTTTATGTAACAAACGTTTTACTTACACTATAGGTCATATGTCTTAGTTCTGTAGTGAACAGTGCATGGGGAGGCTCTGTTTGTATTCAGAGACACAAATCTGTCTGCCTCTTCTGCAGGTTGGAGTACGTCTGAACTATAGTCTGGGAAAACTCTCCTTATCTTTTAGAGTAATTTTTTAAATCTATGTACCACATTAAAAACAAAAAGTAAGTTAGCTATGTTTTCCTGCACTGCTCTAGAAAAAACCCAAAATGAAACAAAACCCAAAACTAAAACAAACCACCATCACAACAAAAAACAAAACCCAAAACATTTTGGATGGGCTCTTTACCCTGTAGGCTTGGGAATCCAGGTCTGGAAACCATTCAGCTGCCTCTGAAACACTGTTCCAAGTCACTTTCTTTTTCTGCAGTCTTGTTTTGCAAACCCTCTACATGCAAAATGAGCATGGATCAGGAAAATCCCTCTACATGCAAAATGGACACAGACCAGGAAGCATCTTTAAAATAAGTGATTGCAACTCCACGAAAGATTAGAAATGAGGTAAGATTTCTTAACTTCCTTTGAGGAAAAAAAAGTCTTACCAATAAACAGAACAATGAAGAAAAGGAATGGCAGATTGATAAAGGCGCTGCAACCCACTTCTGACTAAAGCAATTTGGCACAGTAATTTCTTAGCTCTAAATAGGATAGTAAGATGAAACAATGGCAAGAACCTCTACGATAATAGAAAAATCTGGTAAGTGCTTCTATGACTTTGAAAAGTAAGAGCTGGTGACTTTCTTCTCTTTCTCTCTTGTTAAACAGCTTGGCTGAGAAAACTTGTAGATCTTGTTATTCTCCCTTTACACTGTCATCTAGTCTACATGTTAATTTTTAGGAAATTCTAGGGATTCTTCCTCTGATGTTGTTTGTAACTGGAGCAGATGAGAGGAACAGGTGGCTGCACATTCAGCTTTTCAGGCAGAGTTCCCTGCTCGAGTGAGTGAATGAGCCTGCAGGCAATGTTTATGATGGTCTTCTGCCTTTCTCTCCTAGAGGAGGACAAATATTACTTAGACATCAGCAGAAGTGAGAAGGTGAGAAGGCGAGAAGGCAGTGTGGGGGGAGCATGCAAGCACTCCAGTTGATGATTCCCTGCTGGCATCTGAGAGATAGGGTAGGAAATCTGTGACTTTGACTTGTGTTTGAACTTTTGAGATTTCCTACACATTCTCCAAGCCAGGAGGAGACCATGCAGCTCCGTTATTACACTAACGCACTAATTGCACGGTGAGATCTGAACAAAGCCTGTCTCAGATGTTTGAACTCAAATGTATCTTTGGAGTCACATGGGTGCATGTTGCAAAAAATGTGACCGTCAATCACTGTGATGTAAGCAGGGATCATGAGGAGGGAGAACTCTGTTCCTTTATACAGACAGTCCAGGTTTATGTAACTTGACGCAGCATCGAAAGTATCCAGCAAAGCTTCAAGGGCCAAAGGCAGACATAGAAATGTCTGACCTTTGTATAAGCCTTAAAAATCAGCCCCTACTTTTTATTTAAAGGTGGCAGTCTTCAGGAAAATGCTGAGGCAACAATAAAATTAAGAAAGCAACATGATTAGTGAGCAAACTTTTACTGTTTAACTCAAAGAAATGGAAGAATGAACAACATAATAACAGCAGGAAAAAAAGATGGTCCACCACAGCACCCCTGAAGGCTGTCATGTAATTTAGGAGGGAACTTAAGGAACCGAAACAAGAGGCAGTCTCATAATTTGCTAAACTTGTGAATTCAATCTCAGAAATAAAGCAACGCTTAATAAAAACAAATGAGGGGGCAGACTAACTGGAGCAGCAAATAAGAGAAAGAGAATGGAAAGGCATATTGATTCTTTTTTATTGAAGTAAGAAACATAATTGTGCATAAAACGTTCTAACTTCTGAAGCTGATTAAGAATTAATAATATAAAGATTTATTAATAATTAGAAGAAGAAAATTATTAAATGCTAGAATTCATACCTTTATTTTTAAATTAAGTGCTAGAAGTAAATGAGAATTTTGATTGCATGCCAGCACACACCCAGAAGGCACGAATCTCAAGGAGAAAGAGTTTTTTTCAGGTGTTGCGTGGGTGGCAAAACTTGTGAATTGAATTTAGTCTCAATTAAAATGTTGGATTTCCTAGAAGTTTCCTTTGATTGTTATACTTCTTTTTATACATTAAAAGATTTTCAGTCATCTGTAAGTGAAAAATTGAACATGTTTCTTTACCATACTGCAAGGCTATCTTTGTATCTCAGCCAACATGGAGGAAAGGGGAAAGAGACCTGGACAGATTGTAATTTGTGCTATAATAGAATAAACATTGTTTTCTGGGAATGTACATTGTTAATATGCCTTCAAGAAGTGTTTTGGCATGTTTTAAGATAGATGTAATGAAACTGAAATTTATGCTTGTGATATAGTTGGACATGTGAGGCATACTTTCAAAACATTTCCAGAAAAAAAAAATCAATTTGAATAATACATTGATTCTTATGCATGTCCTAGGGTCCTGCTGTTAGCTGTTTAGAACTGAATGGAGGTGATGCCCTGTTCTGTATATTCTTTTTTCTAAGACATATAAGGTTGGTACTTGTGGTTTTTTACAGCTCTAACCAGAAATATTGAATGTATTACCAACAGATGTAAAAAACCATATTGCTGTTGCCTAATTCACTTTGCAGAAAATATCATGACCTTGTGGTTCAACTGGCTGTTTTTGGCTGGCTGTTTTATCTAAATATTCTATCTTCTACCTGTTTTTTTAAAAACCACTGCAGAGGTATATGTGTCATGACTTTTTTTTTTAATTTGTACTCTTTTTTTTTTTTTTTTCCTTTTTCTTTTTGTTTTCAGATAGGAAGAGTGGTCATGCAAACACAATAGCAAAGGAATCCCAGAAACAAAAGGAGGAGGATTCCTGGTATTTTCACTCCTCTACAGTGCGAATGTAGGAAACCACAAGGATACTGATGGGCATGCAATACTACTGAAGTTGAATTAAAAAGAAACCAAAGGAGCACATGTTCCTTCTCATACAAGGTCTGGGGAACCTCCTGGAGTAATGTTCAGGAATTAATGTATCCTTCTTAGGCCATGCATCCAATATATTGTTACATGTACATTTAATGCACCTTTTAAACAGTTGTCTGGGGATTTTGTCCAGTCTTAGAATTTTTTCTGTCTCCTTTAAAAGCACTCTCAAGGGACTCAGACATATTTTGAAGATGCGCAATAGTCATGATAAATGTACCTAGTGAAGGTAAGGTGTTTAGCTTCCTTATCCTTGGAGACCACATCTCCTGTTCTACATGAGTAAGAGACCCTTGTTTTCATGAATGAGATGGAGTTGCATCTTCAGTCACACTTAGCAATACTGTGTCTCAGCAGATTCCTACATTTAAAAAATGTTTTTATTGTAAATGCTGTATTTGTTAGTGTATGCTTGATATAACGCAACCAGGCAGATGTTAAGAAAAAAATGTACAGATCTTCTCAGTTTGGTTCTACTGGGTACAGCAGCGGTCACTGGGAAGTACACCTTGGTCTGGAGCTGTCACAAAATGGTGGAAGTGTTGTCTCTGTGCCACAGGGGCAGGGATTACCTTTTCCAGTTGTTTCCAACTATTAATATGTGTCTCTGTTTCCATGAAAATTGCTGCTTTAACCGCCTATTGTTACCTATTGCACTGAAAAACCTTGCTACCTTGATTTCCTGTTGTCATCTTAATAATAGCTGCCTGTGATCTTTGCCACTTTCTCCATACCAGAACATCACTGAAGGTTTTTGGTATTACAGGAAGGCTAAAGTTGAGGTGGCTGCTTTTATTTCTACTACTAACTCCAGGCAGGGTGCAAACCAAGCTCTGCTGGTATGCAAAACTAATGAATCAATCCACTGTGTTGCTTCATTGAGCTTTGTCTTCCGCTTATTTAGCCTGTGGCTGATTGTTGAAATGTGCTCTGTACTACTTCTTTTAACATTATTTACTGCTAAAAGGAAGTCTAAATTTTCCATTTGATTTCTTTCTATGAGTTAAACATCATGCTTTTCTCAATAATAATTCAGGTTGTAGAGGGACATGTTTTGACAGGAACATCATACAGAATTTTACAATTAAGAATTGCAGAAATCATGACTTATATAGTATGACAGTTTTAGGCCTTGTTGTTCCTAAAAGGCTGAGTAATGTGAACAAGAGATTTCATTTAATTAGCTTTATTTACTGTTCCCTGTAATGAAACATCCAAAGGACCTTTGATCTGTAATTTTACATGGGCTGAGGGAAGGTACTACAGGCTGTTCCTTCTGAGATAGTGCTGGTAGTGCAAGATGCCGTAGTAGTACACCCCTGCCATCCTTGGGAAATGCGATGGCAGCTAAACTTGCTTGTTCTGTCAAAGTGCTGCTATTGCTTCTAATGTTTTTGATTTGTCCCTTTTTTAATTAGGCTAGCACAGCAATTGTCAAGGTGAAGAAGTGGTGAGCAGCACTTGAAAACTTCCTCTGGTTGCTTCATAATAACTGTTAGGTGAGGATTTTAATTGTATGCACTGCTTAGTTTTCTGTTTACGTAATCCAGTAATCATGCGTATTTTCCAGCATTAAGTATTTGTAAATACTAGTAATAAACTCCAGAAAGCTTCACAAATGAAACCAAAGTGAAGAAAACGAGTAAATAGAATAAACGGAAAGTTATAAAAATGATGGGCAGGAAAATGTTTAAAGAACAAAGAATTCAAAGTCTAGCATTTGACATCACAGGGAGTCAAAGTGAAAAAAAAAAAACCTTCCACAGGGCAAAACCAATAGGTGGCCTCCTTAGCAGTCATAAAGAAGACATTTCCAATTTACATGTCAAGGAATTTGGAACTGATCTAATGCTAAGTAACATTTTAAACCAACCAACCAACCAAAGCAACCCCCACAAAAAAAAACCCAAACCTACAACAACCAAACAACAAACCAAATCAATCAAACAAACAAACCAAAAAAAACCCCAAACAGTTTCCTCTTGAGAACTGGCATATCTGATCTTGGAATAAAAAGAATCTTGCTCGTGAACTTCCAAAAGAGTTTATCCAAGTACTTCAGTATTTCAGGTGCTAAGTCTTGATCTTCAAATTCATCAGTCAGAAAACAGTGGTGCCAGCTGCTATATGTTTTGCTCTGGGAAATAATTATGACCTTTTTGATTTGTAAAGGGCTTGTAAACTGATCAAGCTACAATCTAGGAATGAAATTCCTGAAGGGATTGGAGGAATGTAGAAATTTAACAACCTGAACTTATTTGACAAGACCCTCCTGACTGATTAAGGTATAATCAGAGAGATGTATAAAGAAAATCATCATCAGTAATACAGAAGCTCAAGGGAAAAAGAGGAAGGGAGTAGTTTAATCACAATAAGGACCCTATTTTACCAAAGATGGATGCAGATACAGCAGAATAAACCCTTAGATATGGTCAAGATTAAAATTACTCTTGAGATTAAAAGTCTCACTGTGTGTGAAGGGAGGAGTTGTTATGCTGGCAGTCTCAATGCTATTGTGTGCAGGTATCATTAGATTGCTTCTCTGATGTAAAGATTCCTGCATATTTGTACGTTCTATTACAAAAGAAATTAAACTGATAAATAACTAAAGGTTGATAATGCAGTCAGTTCTAATCTCCTAACAGAGAGACAAAGACTCTCCCCAAACCAGTATTTGTTTCTTCTACTGTTCTCTTCTTGGTCCTCTACATTGCCTTTTTGCAGATTGTCATGGTATTGGGTCTTGAGTTTAAGTTTCCTGGACACCATAAAAGTATCACATTGTCCAGCTTATTTGCCGCTTTCTTTCCCCTTCTATGTTATTAATTAAATATTCCTTTAGTGCTTCCCTCTTGTCCCCCTTTGATGATGACCTCAGGGTCAAGCTTTTTGATTTCTTCCACATCTCTCCACAGGTATTTAATAAAAATCCAAGAAGGATTCAGGCTCATTCCAAAGCACAGTGATTGCCTGTAGTGGAAAGGAATAGGTCTCTATTTTTCTTAATAAGAAAAAGCTTACTATTGTCAATGCTTGCCTTCAAGAGAGAGGTATACTGGTCTTCTCTCAGCAGGGATATATGACACCCTCCTGTTTGCAGTTAGACTAACATATCCAGGGATTCATATATAACATTTTAAAAAACAATTTATGTTAGATAAACAGAAGTTCCTTTTTCAGAAGACCATGGGGCTGGCTTTACTGAGTCTGCCTTAGTTTCATGTCTCTGATGGTCACCAATGATCCTGTCACTGAAATGCAGGGAAAAGTACAAGAAACACACAAGCATATAGTGATATTTTATCCAAATATTCTCCAAGCAACCACTGATCTGTGATTTTTGTAGCTCCCAAGTCAGAAATGCTGCCTTATATCCAATGCTGCTAGGTAGATTTTTTTTTTTTTAGTGCAAGAATTGTTTTCTGTCCCCTTTTGAGTCCAGGTAATCTTTATAGTATCCACAATATTGCTGAACTACATGTGTGAGGAATCATCTCTATTGGTTTTAAGGCCATCATTTACTATTGTCATTTATTGCCCTTTAATTGTTACATTAGGAAACAACATGAAAGATTGAACTTTTCTCCATTGCATTTCGGTGACAACCAATGATAGGACAAGGGGCAATGGGTACAAACTGGAACACAGGAGGTTCCGCTTAAATTTGAGAAGAAACTTCTTCATGGTGAGGGTAACAGAGCACTGGAAAAGGCTGCACAGGGAGGTTGTGGAGTCTCCTTCTCTGGAGACGTTCAAAACCTGCCTGGACGCTTTCTGTGTAACCTCATCTAGGTGTTCCTGCTCTGGCAGGGGGTTTGGACTAGATGATCTTTTGAGGTCCCTTCCAATCCCTAACATTCTGTGATTCTGTGATCCAGCATATTTCTCATGACTCATAGCATCTTTGGATGATCCTGGTTGCCCCTCTCTAGTCCTTTCCTTCCTCTGTTACATTCTTTTGCCACTTTCTGTGACAGGCAGCGTTTGGATTTTGCTGCTGTGCTCAGCTGTCTCTGTGAGGAGAGTGGGGTGGAAGGAATGTCTGGAGCAGGAGGGTGGCTGCCCCTGCCTGGGCACCTTGCTCAGATGGGGACAGGGGGGACTTGACATTGGCAGTAGCCACAGCTGGGGCTGGAGTCCAGTCTCATGAAAGTGAGGGACAGGGGCACACATTGACCTTCTGGAGAGGGCAGAAAGGATTTCCTCAGGATCAAGCAGAGTGGGCAGAGCTGCCTGCAACTATTATACAACAATTCCAAGCTTATATGAAAGCAAGAATGTGCCTGTGGGGGAGTGGTGGGCAGGGAGAGCATTGCATATAAACTGCTTGCATTTCTATTCTGCCTTTTTTTTTTAGAAAAACTAATTATGCTAATTTGCATTCAAATTAATTATGCCATTTTAGTCATCTTTGTTGAACTCATTGTAGAGGAAGGTGTCTCTCTAAGCTGTGAGTATGTTGGGATCCTGTCATCCTTCTCAAAACTAAAGGATCATGTCCCATTTTCAAGAGTATGGCTCCCTCCTGGAAGCACATGGACACCCCAGCTGTGATGGGAAGAGGCTCCACTGGCAGAAGGGCTACCTGGAGCTGTAAACACTGCTGAGAATTGCTGTAACTACATCTGTATGTAGATCAGGCCGCTTGTCCTCTTTCTTGTGTAACGGTCCTGATCAGCATCCTTTGTGGTGAAGAACCATCTCAATCACAGCAATTTTGGTCTGTCACAAGGCTGTCCTGTCATTGCAATGTGTGACTACGAGCACTGTGTTGACATTGTGCTGTGCCAGCCAGCACCCCTGCATTTAAAGAAACAGTTTTGCTGCAACATCTCATAGCTGTGAATTTATCCTTGTGACACTGATGGAAGCAGTTCAGGCCTTAGGGAGCAACACAAAAGTGAAAATCAGAAATGTTCAGGTGAACATGCTGCAAGCATAAGTTAGGTGGTCATGTATTTCTCCAAGTCCCCTCCTCCAAGGTGGTTTGGGCTTTGCCTTTGACAAAGAAGAGTTTGCTACTTCTATCACCCTCTTTTTGTCTTCCCACACAATTGACAGGTACCCACCTTCCACCTCACTCTTTAGTTGGTGACCTGCTGTCTCCCTTCCCTCTTTCTCCCCCCAGAGACTCCAATAGAAACCCAGATATATACGTGTGAGAAGTACTGCAGGGTATTGTTTGTCTTAGTTATATTGTCTTTCTTGACACACCCACTGCAATTTATAAGCGTGTTCAACATACCACAAAAATTATTTTTCTGCCGTCACAGTGCAGACAGATTGCGGGTAGATAAGCCTGCAGAGTACAAGGCTTGCATTGTGCCAGTGGATTTTGCGGTGGTGCAATTTAGAAAAGTTTTCATTGGGGTTGGTTTTAAATTGTGACATATGTCATATTCTTCCTGAAACAAATAATAGTAATGCAGTCTCAAATCAGAAAAGCAACACCTAATTGCACAAGAAACCCTTTCAGATATCACGAGGTGTTAAAATCAGAATTAGTACTTCGATATAGACTGAAGTGTGTTTTCTGTGAGCTGAGCTTAAAACATATAAGGTCTTTCTCTAGCTTTTTTTTTTTTTTTACAGGGAATAATTGATATTACTTACATGTAGTTTAGCTTGTGCCAGTTCATAGCAGAACTATGGTTTGAGAGGTGCAATTAGCTGAAGTCTGCATAGTAATTTTTGTATAAACTTGCAGCAGAAGCTTTATGTTATGCAATAAAACTCTGAAATGAGATATATTTTAATTAGGTGATAATACAAAGCTTTGTTTATTAAGTAGTCAGAAGGTTCTAATGAGCTGTGAATTTCGAAGAAGTCTTTGGCAGGAGATGAAAAACATGATAGCATAGTTCAGAATTCCTTTTAGTCTGGATATAATCTCATGAGTGCTGTGCAAAACTTCAAAATAAAATAAGGCCTGGAGATTCTGTAGATGTTTACGTTTGACATTTCTGTTCTGGGAAGGTCTTAAAAAATAAGCACTTGGGTTTTTATAACAGATGTTGAACTCTTTAAAGCCATCCAGTTGGGGAGGGATGTAAGGTGCTAGAAACCACAAAGGAACAAATGCGTTGCTTGTTTGCTAATCACTATGGAGACATAGTGCCTGCGTTCCCTACATAATTTCATCCGTTTATTTGCCCCCCAAATCTTGAATGCATAAGTGATCTAAAAAGGCTTTTATGTCCCTTTTGCTGTCTTAGGAATTCTGCAAGTCTCCTCTCTAATATGATTTTAAGTTTATATGTCTGGAGTGTCTACGGAGAAATAGCTGCAGCTAAAGAGGGATAAATATCTATGATGTATCTGTTAAATTACCAGAACAACCTCTCCCCCCTCTACAATATCCTCAATGATAAAATGAAGAACTAGAATTCCCCAGGTCTTGTGTTGAGTGGCAATGAGAGTAATAGATAAGAGCAAATAATCCAAAAAGAAGACCTGTCTGTCCTCTGGCAACCTTCCTGCACATTGGTGGCCTTTGTTTTCTTCCCCAGATGATTCAATCCCTGTCTCTCCCTTTCTATCTTAGGAATTGTTGCAACTCTGATTCCCTCAGAATGGAGATCGCATAGAAATTGTCAGTATGGAGATGAACAGGTCTAGAATGCAGCTATAGCTCTTGAGCATTGGTGTTCACTCTTCTTTTTCACTGTAAAAGAATCAGGTGATGTAAAATGGCAGCTAGTTTACAGCAAACAAAGAAAGTTTACTGAAACGGGATAAAATCACTGAATAAATTTGTGGAATAATAATAAAAAATCCATCACAAGCTATTAAACTCAAAGACATAAACGGTGGCTTACTAGGACCTTAAGCCATAGTTTTCTGGAAGCTGAGAGTATAATGTTTATTGTCCTCTTGTTTCTGATACATCTGTTACTGCCCACTGTCAGACAGGATGCTGGATAAAGTTGACTTTGTTCTGAGCAATGCAGTAATTTTTAGGTTTGGGTTTTTTTTTTTTTTTTAATGTAGAAAAGGAATATAAAAAAACTTCTGCCTGCCTGCTCTCTTCTTTCCCTGCCTCCAGGCATTTGTAACCTGATAGTTGTCTCTTTACACTGCCCTGTATTGGAAATAACAATGCTGAAATAATTTAAGTGTATGAGAAGGCAGTATGAATAAAGAGATCTTTTCAGTTTATCTTCTTTGGGGATGAGTTTTTCTCTCTAGCATGGCAGATAAATTTTGCAGCTTCTTTTTGCATATATGAAACTCGGTTTCACACCTTTTTTTCTTGATTGCATTAATACGAACAAGTGATCCCTAGGTAGCTCTCCACTGCAACTGTGCATTTGTTGAATGCAAGTTAACACTTTTAAAGCTACATTTTGCAGCTATAAAACAGTGGTGGTGGTGTGTGGTTTTTGTTTGTTTGTTTGTTTGTTTGTTTGTTTGTTTGTTTTCCAAATGCTCTGGAAGGAAAATGGTGGGTTTAGTTACAACTGCTACAGGTAGCAAATAATTCAGAAGCCAACTAGAAAAAGTGTCTGTTCTGAGCCAGTGTCTAGTAAACAACTAATAATTTGGAGTTCTCTGAGAAGTGTAAGCATGATTGACTCATAGAAAAGGATAAGAACAAACCTTAAGCCCTTCAAAGGCATCACAAAGTAGTTAACCAAGCAATGGGTGATCCAAACTGTCCATTTTTAACCTGATCTTTTCTCTACGGATGAGGACATTTATAGTGACCCTGTGGCATCACTACTTTTGGTTTATATTGGCAATATGCATTTTTGAATGGTTTGATAGGAAAGCCATCTGTTTGGGGGAAAGTTAATGTCAGCCACTTTCCCCTTTTCCCAGATGACCTCAATACATCCCAAAATGTGCTTTCTGCATCCCTTAAAGTATTCACTAAATACCACTAAAACTGCCAAAAGATGGGGATTGAATAAGCATAAATGCTCTTTTGGAGCTAGTTCCATCTGGCAAATAAAAAAATAGACATATCAGCAAGACAAGTTTAACTTAGTTCAAAAAGAAAAAGTGTGTTACTACCAAACCCAAACAAAATCAGAAACTTTGACCTTGATTTAAATGAGGAATAATGAAATAAAAGAGTAACATTTCTTGCAGAATGTGGAAGCCAGGTTTTCCCTGCTCCCTTTTTTGTTAAAACTCTTTAAGGTAGCCTGGGAATACTTTCTTCCCTCTTCTACTACAAAGCCACAGGTTGAAGAGGTGTCAGCCTTCAACCTGGAAGACAAGAGCAGTGTGAAGTAGGTGTGCTTGGAAGACTCTTTGTGGGTAAGAGAGAAGGAATGTAATTCTCTCTTTATACATATGCCTGGGCATACTAATCCTGCTGTTTGTTTATCAGAGACACTTCTCCAGGGCTGGCTGCCTTCTGCATACCTTTTCCCTTTCTCCTGACTGCCCTGGTATTTTTTGATGGCAGCTTTAAAAGTCCTGATGTTATTTATGGAGAACAAGAAACAACTTCTGCTGTTTTCAGTCCATGTCTCTTTCCGGTGTCTCTGTGTTTCTAACTTGTGACAAGTTTTAGGAAACTGAGAACTTCAGAGCTTGCTTTGTTCAGATTGTTCCCCAAAGCCACTTCGGTGTAATTTCTAGGCTCTGTAGTCAGAGAGAAATGATAAAACCATATGAAAGTATCAGGTTTATTAAATAATGCAGCTCATATGACCAGCTTCCTGGTTGCAGTGTGATAAATAATGTTTTCCCGATAAGGAATAAGTAGCACTGTTTCAAGTACAATCCTTCTCTTATTGTGAAGATTAGGACAATTATAAAATCTATAAGGACCTCCAAATTGAATATTTAATCTGCTTACAATTTTTTTAATATTCAAAATTCTAATTCAAATTTAGTTGTAACCCTGAATACTTCAGGCATAGCAACACCAGCGTTTTTACAGAAACTGTTAAGCCCAAAAAGCAGAGGTCATATCTGTTTCTGTGCAATACATTGAAAATATACCACTTTCATAACGACAAATTCTGTTAGGTTTTATATGGGTGAGAGACTTCTCAGATATTGCTTGAAACCAATCATCCATAAACGTGTATCTCACTTGCCACTTCCCTTTCAGTGACAGGACATTTAAATTGCTCTTCTTCACCTTACAGCTTAACCACTAATAATTGTGAAGAGAGATATTGGTCACTGAGTATATTATATATGTACCTATACTTTTTTCTCTGTCCTTAGATACAACTTTTCTTATTGCTGCCTGTGTATCAACCTAGTTGAAATTCAGCTGTAACAGTATGAGTGCTGCCAAATCTAGACTGTCAACCCACAGGGGACTTCATTAGTAGATATATCTTTTTTTCACTTCAAAGATTTCACTTGAGAGTTTTAAAACTCTCTAGTTTACTAATTAGCTTACCTCCAAGGACTGTGTTTAACAGTGTACAAACCTTTTTTATTGATGAGGGCATTTGCACACATCTCCATTCAACTTAGAGTGTCACCATCCCCTTTTGCATTCAAGGACAAATGCTTTTAAACTTTGAGCATGATAGAAAAGCTTTCCCCAGTCTACCAGCTCTGCTTTTGGAGAATGCTCTTTTCTACTTATGTACATGAGGTTAAATAATGAAGTTTTAAATAAATTAGTATAATGAATTGATTGTGTTAAGAATGAGAGTTACTTTGGCAGTGCAAGGGATTTCCCACATGGTTTCGTTTTTTCAAAGTCCATGTGTAAGTTAATTCTTATAACTGGAATAATCAAATCAATCCGTAACAGAATACTAATCACAAGCCTTGACACAAGACCTTATTCACAAGATGTTATTCAGTGGATTGCACAGTTTCCAGGCTGAGTAACTTTGCTGATCAGATCTGCATAATCAATTCCAGTCTGCAGCAATCCTAATTGTACGGAAATGGAGAGACTTCTTTCATTCCATCAGGACTCATTACACAGCGGTCCCAGGCTGCCCCTCCATTACAGTTTTTCAGCTTTTCAGTGTCTTTTGTGCAGGCTCCGAGTGGGTTTATGTTCTTGGCCCTGTCGCCTCACTCCATTTTCCTATTTAGTGATGGGACAGACTCTATTAGCCAAACAGTGCCGGAGGACAATTTTTGTATTTTTGATGGGGTGCTCTGACAAGCTGAGTTTCTTAGGAGTGACAATCTTCCTGTAGGTTGGTATTACGCAGTCAGTAATGGTTTTTGAAATTTTGACTCCCTTTCTTCATGTTTCAAAGAAAAGACAGAGCCCTGGAGGACTCTGGCCTTACAGTTAAAGTGTCGGTTGTTGGTATATAGAATTAGACACACAATAAAACAGTTTGTACATACTAATTGGAAGGAAGCTTATTGTATTGCTTGTTTACAAAGTCGTTTGTTCTAGTTTCTGTTCCTGTGAATGTAGAATGATCTTTAGCACATGTCTGTAGGTCTCTGCTGTCCACTTCCAACTGACCTGACTGATAGTTTTCATCATTTTTTTCTAATAGATTGTTTTGTAACTTACTCAGAATTCTGCTTAGGAAGCACACCTGCATGCCTGAATTTTCAATCCCTGTATTCATCCCAGTCTTCATCTTTGCACTGCCTGGATAACATGTGTTTAGATGGAACTGTTAGATAAATCCCAATGCAAGAACTATCTAAAAATAGCATTTCTTCATGCATTGCTTTTCCTCTGTAGAGATGGGGGAGGGAGTAGGTCTTTTCTGCTTTTCAGATTGGGTAGCACTACTGATCTGACTTCAGTAAAATAGACTATTATGTCTTGGACACCCATTTGTTTTTCTCAGAGATTGCATCTGGGAGAGCTGGCATCTTTAAATGCTCTGAATTTTGGATCCAGAGCAGGGGCTTGTTATAATGAGCATAATGTTCTGAGCACTTTGATTTGAATTGCCTTTTCTCCTGGTTTGCATCACATGTGAAGTTCTTTACTTAGAAAGCGTTTTGCATTGGAAGAGCAACTTGCGCCCATGAGAGAAATATAAAACAAAGAGGCTATTTTTGGAAAATTCAGAGGTGCTTTATTATGCTATACATGGTTTGAAACATCGTGAGGTGGGATTGCAAATTTGACAAGCCTTTTTTCCAGAAATTAAACTGGAAATCTATACCTCTCCTAACACCTTTTCCCCTTTCCACATTATTCCTTTATAGGTAGCTCCTTTCTGTTGCTGTCTTCATGCTTCCTGTGAACTGCTCTTGGATCAAACAGACGAAACATTTTCCTCATCTTGAACAGACAGTTACAGACTAACTGCAATATTGACAGGTAAAAATACATTTAATTATATCACTTCTATTTCTACTCTATCACAGGTCAAGAGAAGAAAGGTTAAACTTAATGGTCCAGAAATTTTTAGGATTTTGTTCAAAACCTCAGTTTTCAATGATAGAACAAACTCTAGGTAATCTTCTTTATTATGGATTTGCTTGTTTGCAAGAGGAAAGACTAAGATTTGCATACAATAATTATTTTAAGCAAGGAGGAGAAAAAATGTATTCCAGAATACACCTGTGGCATTCATTTTTGAATGTCCAAAAAGTAATTCACCTAATGGAATCTCTTTAGCATGTGAAAGTATATTTTAAAAAAATTTGTAGTTTTTCATAACATAGTAATGCAGAAAAGTGCATTAAGAATTTATTAATATTGGGCATTCAGTAGACAATCTGTCATTGTAATTTTTTCTGGTTTTTTTGGAGATATTTGGCTTTATTGAGGTCAGTTTTACTTATGTATGCTCCTGTAGTCTTGTTTTAAATTATGGCTTTTGTCATGGAGTATGCATTGAATCATAGTTAATTGTATGACACTCCATTCAGGTTTGGTAATGATAGGCTCTAGAAGGTAAGGCTCAGTGGCCTGAGAATCACCGCATTTGATATTGTGTCTAGGCATGAAAAGTAGGAGTTTATTTTGTATGGGTTTTTTTCCATCTTCTTTTTCCAAGATATAAAAGATATAAAGAAATTCATTTGTCGCTGTTCTACAGATGCCTAGGATCCAAGGCCACATTTAGTGAGCTGTGTCTTTCATGCATTTTATTGTGCTGTAATTTCTTCTGCTCTTGAAGAGGAATACTTTAAGAGCTATAAAAGATGTGCAAGGCAAAATGAACACTTTTTCACTGAAGCGTTCTCCTTACACTTTAGTCTGATATGACTTTCTAAACCTGCAATGCAAGCCAACACAAATCAGTAGGATGTATTTCAAGCTTGCTCTTGAGAAAAGATCATGTTGACCCCTAGTTCTGATCACAAGTACTATGGCATGGTCTCTTGTTGCCCTATTTGCTGAGAGAAACAGTAAACACAGGAAAGTCAGCAACGAAAAACATAGAGACAGAGAAGTTAATACTGTGTTATGCACAGTTACTTTTTTTTTCTGCAATATTTTTTAAATTTTCCTCGAAGGTATTCTTTCTTTGTACTATTTTATGAGCAGATATTAAACATGTTTTTCATTTATGATTGTACAACAGACTTTGCAATTCATTTTCCACTGAACTTGTAGATAAAGGTTTCCTACTCAGGCATTTATAGAAAGGAAATACAGGCGGTAGTGTGAATTACCTAAAGAAATTAAACAAATATTTGACTGAAATGCTTATATTATTTGAGTAGTATTAATTGTATTAGATTTGGATAAATCACCACTTCTTTTTGAACAATTGTTTTCTTTGGATTTGTTCTTATTTGTGGATTTACTTTCATTAAGTGGTTTAGCTGTCTCCTAATTTAATCTCTACTGAAACAGAACTGAAAGGCAGTGTTTTAGAGGATTTCTGATTAGACATTTCAAACAATATTAACTACCAGTTTAATCCATTTCTGGTAACTGAATTGTGCAAACTCATCATGTTTTTGTGAGTATACTAATGGCTAGAAGACATTCCCTAAAGTAGTTTGGATAAACAATCTTCAGAATGGGAATAATTTGGGAAGTGGTTTTCATCTGCAGCTCAGACTTCCTCCTGCATGCCTACTTTTGCTAGAACATGCCAGCCTATAGATTAACAAACATTTGTCATGAACTTGTATGTATTTGGAGAAAAAAAAAATGTGGTTCAGAAAAATACCATCTGAAAAAGCTCTTTTAATTTGTGAAAATACTAGTGGAAAATATAAGCCATGGAAATTCTTTTATCTGGTAGAAAAGCGTCCATGGTTAGCTGTCCTATTTGAATTAAACGAAAGAGCAACAACTACAGTAAAAGTTGACAAGTTTTTCCTCTTCCTGCCAGGACCAATCTCTGTTCAGATACAAATGTACAGTTTCTGTCCCAGGCACGCAGTCCTGATGTATATATATGGAAGTATGTTCTAGAAATCCTTTCTGGTACAATCTGCTGTGATGCTGCATTGCCATGTATAGGAAAACAAATTGTGTCTTAACCTGTTTTACCTACCTGCTTGCCAAATCTTCTTATTGGAAGTAGTAGGGCTTTTCTTCAATGGGACACTACCACATAGATGTTGAAAACCAACTTTGTGTTCAATATCCTGGAAGATGTGAAGCTTCTTCTGAGATGCCCCGGGCCACCCAGTTTAAATTCAGCCGTGACCCTGTCAATTACTAATGTGCCTCAGGGTTATTTCTAGGAGCAACTACTGAAAAATCTAAACCAAAGTCCTAACTTGTTATACAGAATGGAAGTTCCTATGTTCTGAATGCTACTGTGCTGTGAGGTTGACATACCATTGTGTAGGAGTTGACTGTGCCTGTTAGATTTTTTTTTTTTTTTTTTTTTTTTTCTGTCCCTTATACCTATTTCCTGTGCTTTCCCAGGAATGGTGAAAGATGAAAGCAACTGTGAAATGATGTTTCTAGGTATTTTTTAGGTATTACAGTCTATGCTCTAATCTTCACTTAATTACTCAGTTATAGCTCTGTATATTCTGTATATTTCTCTGGCCCTCTTTGTATATTAAGTTTGCATGATTATCCAAGGCTGCGCTTCTTGAGGAAGTGTTTCGTTTTGTGTTTGCTATTGGCTGATGGGCTGGGCTCAAAGGGTTCTAGTAAATGCGGCTATGTTGGGCTGGCGACCAGTCACTAGCAGGTTCTGCGGGGATCCATCTTAGGGCCAGCACTCTTCAATGTCTTAATAAATGACTTAGACTCAGGACTTGAGGGATTACTTAGTAAGTTTGCCAATGACACAAAATTGGGAGGAGGTGTTGACACTCTGAAGGCAGAGAGGCCTTGCAGAGGGATCTGGACAAATTGGAGAACTGGGAAATCACCAACCAGGTGAAGTTCAACAAGGACAAGTGCAGGATTTTGCACCTGGGACATGGGAACCCTGGCTGTACATACAAACTGGGGGATGAGATGCTGGAGAGCAGCTCTGCAGAGAGGGATCTGGGGGTTCTGGTTGACCACAAGTTGAACACGAGCCAACAGTGCCCTGGCAGCCAAAAGGGCCAACCGTGTCCTGGGTGAGTCAAGCACAGCATTGCCAGCCGGGCAAGGGAGGTGATTGTCCCGCTCTGCTCTGCACTGGTGCAGCCTCACCTGGAGCACTGTGTGTAGTTCTGGACGCCACAGGATAAAAAGAGATATTAAGCTACTGGAGAGTGTCCAGAAGAGGGTTACGAAGTTGGTGAAGGGTCTGGAGAGGAAGCCATATGAGGAGTGGCTAAAGTCACTTGGTTTGTTCAGCCTGGAGAAGAGGAGACTGAGGGGAGACCTCATGGTGGCTACAGCTTCCTCACAAGGGGAGGAGGAAGGGCAGGCACTGATCTTTTCTCTTTGGTGACTAATGACAGAACCAGAGGGAATGGCAGGAAGATGTTCCAGGGGAGGTTTAGGTTGGACATTAGGAAAAGGTTCTTCCCCCAGAGGGTGGTGCAGCACTGGAACAGGCTCCCCAGGGAGGTGTCACAGCCCCAAGCCTGACAATGTTCAAGGAGAGACTGGACAATGCCCTCAGACACATGGTGTGAACTGTGGGGTTGTCACATGCAGGGACAGGAGTTGGACTCGATGATCCTTGTGGGTCCCTTCCAACTAAGGACATTCTATGATTCTGTTACTCAGAGAGACGTGTTGCCTATAATCAATGAGAGTGATCAGCTGATAGCTTCCTTTTCTTTTGTGGCAAATACACTCACACAGCTTTGATGAAGTATAAGGAGGCATGTGGTGCCAATGCTTGACTGCTGGTACAGATGAGAGGCATCCTGCAGCAGAAAAGGCATTTTCAGTATTGTGCAGGCTGCTCATCTAAACTCATTATTGCATGCCACGTGTCACCTAGAGCAAACCATCTGACTGACTTGTGGGCAGACTCCATGCCATCTGAACAGATGGGCAGAAGTGTAAGCTGACAAGAGAGCCCATATGTTCCTAAATTGTGAATGTTGAGGAGGGGATTCTTAGCCAAGAATGTGCAGATGACTCTCCCAAGTCTTACGTGATTGTCATTAAGAAGAGACAGCACTGCCAAGTGGAGCTTACTCCTTGGAGATAAGTTTTGCAACAGGGCATGTGCAGTATTGTGGACTGAGTTTCTGGACAGCCTTTTATCCTGGCTGAACATTGGGTGTCCTCAGACTTGAATCTTGCTTTGAGACCATTGTGGATTTTCCACAACACTTTCAAGTTTAGCCTTTGTTTGTGAACAGTCAGGAAAGTATAACATCTGTTCTTTACCCATCATTTTTTTTTTGAGAGGAGAGAGGATATGACTGTTAGAATATGAAGTTAGGCCAAGAAATATCTCAAAGTTTATTTTCTGTTTCATGATCCTCAAGTGGTCATGACAAAACACAGATTCAAATAACCTGGTATAATTCATTTATACAAAGTAAATGTTCGAGTACTTGAAGACAGTTAATATTAATAATAAATCTAATCTGATTATGGATGACAAATTCTGACATGCCTGACTGTATAATCAGTGATCAAAGGAACAAGAAGTAGAAAATAATATTTATAAATGATACCATATCTGGTTTTTTTTAAAGTTCCAATGGGACATAGGTAGCTATAATCTGTAAAACATAGTAGAGATGATAAAGAAAGAGTGACTAACAAGGAGTAAGGTTTTTGGGGAAAAATTTCTTAACTTTCAGGAGAAATAATATAGTTTAGCTAACTAGTAGATATTCTTCTTTCGAAGTTACATGAACTGAAATAGTTTATGCTCATCTAAAAAGAATGTTTATTTCACTGCACATAATTTTGCCTGCTGCCATAGTAACTTATGACAATAAGCTCAAACTATATGAAAGTGGATTTCTATTTTGATAATTCTAGTATTTTCAGTCAAATTAACAATGGTTATGCTCTTATCATTCAATGTTTCTATTGCTCATCTGCAAAAAGTAAAAAGATGTAGAATGAGACCAATACACCAAGATTTGTTACAGAATGTCAAACTAGTCTGTGAGAAAAACGTAAAAATATTTTACATGACAGCAAATTTCCCTTAAGTTACCTGTCAACAGAAGACAGGCTAGTATGCCTTTTCATCAATACACTTGGAAAACCCCCCCACCTCACTTGTGAGGGATAAAACTTTCACCTTGGGAGAAAAAAATGACAATTTGAGTTACAATTGAGTGACTTGGCAATTGCTCATTAGTGGCAGAAATCTCTGCTGCATTTACATACAAATATCATGTATGAGCACAGTTACAGCGCACCACATTTCTTTGAAAAATCGCATTTTGATTTTGTGATTGGCCAAGTACCATCTGGCATCTTGGCAATGCCAGTAGGGTCCCATGTAAATCAGCGCATTCCCAAGTTCCTCGATTGGAACTATAGTAAAGCAAATGGCAATCTCCATTTGAAAAAGCATTTATTTCCCTGATTTGTAGTTTTGCCATTAATGGCATGTACTGGGAGCTGAAACCGAAGTTCTGAAGGCTTTGCAAAGATGCCTGTGCTTGCTCAGATCTAACACTGACGTGTGAGTAATTGCTAGTTAGCAGCATGAGCATTTCCAGGCTGCTGACACTATGAGGTTGACAACTGACAAGTTTCACTCCCATGCCATAATAACCTACAATGAAATGCAAAGCAGACAGCAAAGATGGCAACTTAAAAAAAGAAAGACAAAAGAAATGTTAGCAAATCTTTACTCTGTGCTGCTGGAACATCATTATTTCAGTTTAAGGAAGATTATTGTGGGCAAGGGGGAGATTGCTGCTAAAATAAGCACAGGCATACCTATGAAGTATAGCTTTGTTGATGCTTTGTTTGATGAATACTTTTGTATTGCAAGGGGGTTGGAAGATTTCACTCTGTCTCTCTTTACAACCTTACTAGAAATAGAGCACCTTTAAGAAGAGTTTGTTTTAATAACTTGATAAAAGTTAATGTAGTAGATAATAGACTTTAGACAGTTTAAAATCTGGCATTCGTCATTCACTTTCCAGTAAGCCTTTGTGGATGAAAAGAGGGAAGAAATAAGTGTTTTCTGAAGGGGATTAGCATCCTTTTTGCCAAATAAAAGACTTGTTCTCATTTTACTGAGCCAGGTGGTTCTGTATCCTTTGTCCCAGAAAGGCACCTTGCCAGATGCTGCACTGCCACAGCACAGTAAACACGTCAGCTTGCTTTGTTTTAGTATTAAAACAGTAAACGTGTAGTCTCTGTCTCTTTGGAGGATTCATCTCATCCATCTTTAGAGCTCTCCAATGAGAGCCCATGTTCCTTTCCCACTCCTCAGTCTACATTGTACTGATATCTGATGATCTGATGTCCAGATTGAAATCAATTTCTTTGAGGGACCATTAACATGTTTCCTGGAATTACTGCAGAGCTATGCTTCTTCCTGGAGGAAAACTATCACTCCCATGATTGTTGGTCCAGAGAGAAAGAACTAGCTACCTAATTTTCTATGCTTCTGTTCTTTTTATATTCAAATTTTAGAAAAACTTCAGTTTTTTAGCCAGAAATTGCTGCTTTCCTTTAAAAAATGGCAAAAATTAGTTAGGACTTAATTAATTTGCACTACAAATGAATTGTTTTTCTATCTTGTGAGCAACAGATTCATTCAAATGAGTTCAAATAATTTCAAATCAGTTGACACATTTCACATTGGTCATTCAAAAGAAGAACTGCAACATTATAAGTTCTTCACTGCGTTTGAATATCTTGCAGAATGGATGTTAAGGAGTACTTTTAGACTATCGTTTTGCCAGAATGGCGTATGAAAATAAATGTATTGTTTCTAATGTGGAGAGGTGGCCATGAGAGGTTAATGGGATGTTGACTCCTCAGAAATACTATGAGTATTCACACTATGTTAGTGTGACTGAGTTGTTGCAGGGCTCAGTAACCCACTTATGAAGAAGACACTTGCATTTATAGTTCCAGATTAAATAATATGTCTTTTAAAACTTACTGTTCTTTCAGTTTTGTATGTTGTTGATTTTTTTTTTTTTTTCTCACAGGGCAGAACACGCTGTCTGGACGTCTTCCCTGTTTCATTTCTGCATTTTGGTACATGAACATCAGTGCTCTTGCTTAGGCATAGTAGTGGTGTGATTATCTGTGATCGTAACGTTGTGAAGAAAGGGCTCCCTCTAAATCCTCTGATTCAGCCCAGGATTGTCAAACTGCTCTAGACTGTTCTGCTTCATGGCATGGTTTTGCAATTGTTTTCTTCACCAGTGAGGATGGTTACTGGAGTTCCTGCTGCCCCTTGCTTCTCATTCCTACCTCTGTGCTGCTCCTTGCTTGTGCTTGTACTGCTGTTTTGAGGGTTGTTAGCTAAACCACGTTACTGACCAGAGCTGCCTCCCTTCACCAAAGCCAGGAGTTTTTTGGAGTGATGTGGGTGGGGAATAGCATGTATCCTGGCAATTAATCTTACTGTGCAAGGAGAAAGTAGGAACATGTGCCAAGTCTCTTCTTATGTTCAGAGCACATAGGTACAAGTTTTGAGCTGATTTCTAGAGCTTGTTTCAGAGGTAAGAATGGATTAGAATGGATTAGAGGTTGCACTAATGCTTCTGCAATGTGGCTAGGCCATGAAGTGCCCAGGACATAGAAGTGCAGATGTTTGTATCATCTACTAGAGTGAACATCTCCCCAAACACCAGAAGATTTAAAGCTCATCTTCCCCTGCTCCCATATGATCTAATGGAAAAGGTAAAAGCATAACTTTTAAAAAATACATAAAATGTATTTATCGGCTAGAGAAAGCAGAGCAGGAAGAAAATGGAACTTATGTACCGGTCTCCCCTTGCTCACTTTCTTTTTGCAGATGGCTTTTGCTTCCATGCTTGCCTTCGACCACGTCAGCAGCTTTGTGTTGCAGCACCACTGCTCAGGCCCTGTGTGCAGGGCAGCCTGCCCGGCTGCTCCCAGCTCCTCCTGGCTGTCCAGTTCTGCACAAGCTGTGGTTTTTCCCCTGTGCCACCTCCCGAGCCTCTGAAACCTCTCTCAGGAGCTGCCTGAGGGAAGGAACATCAGCCCCCTCCTCCTAAAGGGCCTGTGTGATCTCTTTGCAAAGAAATACCCCGTGTAACTGAGGACTGGCAAAGCTCAGCACCTGCAGCGCTGGTAGTGTCCGCTGCACGTACGCAGGGATGTGCTTCTGGGTACAGCCATGGTAACAGCTGCTGCCTGATCATGCAGCTTGTAGCTTTGCTTAGCTTTTTTCTGCCTTGCAGGCTTCAGTATAGATTGTTATTTTGCTTCTTATAACTTAATTTTCTCTTTCTTCTTTAACTCAGTTATTTTTGTCATCCTTCAGTTTTCTTATATGGAACATAGTAAGCATATAGATTTATTTTCACCTATTATGTAATACATAAAGGCCTTCTTCCTGATTTCAGAAAAATTATTTATGCTCTCCTATGTAATACATAAAAGCAATTGAAGCAAAGCTCATTTGCAGCTTTAGAATGATTTCAATGTATTGAAGGTGACTCAGGATGGAGTGTTTGTAAGGTCAAAGATCTAGTTCAACTGTTGTATTTCATAAAGCTTTTGGAATATCTCTAAGCTGTTATGGTAAGGTTTCCCTTGATTCATATCACAACAGTCAGTTTTTCAAAACATCTTGCTGCCTAATTATGCTAGGTTCTTGAAAATTCAAAGATTTAGGGATAAATGTATCTACAATAACTGGTTTTTTTATAATCTCATACACTTCAGAACTGAGATATTTTCATGAATTCCCTTCTGAGACAAGCTGATGTTGTATCACAAAAAGGTGTTATTACCAAAGAAAGTTTGGGCTTCTAAAATTTGTGGTTGTTTTGAAGGCTGAAATCAATACCTGAGTTTTTAGGTCTTGGTTATGAAGGAATGCGCTGAGTTATTACATCTTTAAAAGCAAGTTTTCAGCTTGTATCAAAGGTGGCATTTACCTGTAAAGCTCTGTGTTATTTCAGGCAAGCTCCAAAGCGTGGAGTTTAAATAGGTGCAACTGAAATGTGAGACTGTTTGGATCATGATAATTACAATGGGAGTAGTGATACAGCTTGCAAAGTAATCTTTATTTTTCCATGAGATGTTAGGTCCAAATATAACTACAAAAATTGAAATTTCTATCTGGAAGAGTGTTTCTGAAAAGGATATAGAGGTCATAGACTATGAAGGAAATCAAAATGAGCTTATCTGTTATGATTCAGCAGGGAGGGACAGACATGCAAGTGTGTACAGCCAGAGCAGTGAGCTGACGTGACCACCAAATGCAGTCCTGGTGAAGTACACGGTAAAATGCTGAAAACAACAGATACCAAACTTTGAATATCAACTTGAATTGATTTTACTGAAATTCAGCCTTCTGAAAGCTGGGTGCGCTGTCCAGATGGGTGGCCTAGATTCCCACTTTAGTGTGCGGAGGGTTACATCCAAACCATCGTTATCTGATCCTGAGAGAGGTGTCTAGGAGATAAGGATGAATTGCTCTCTCGAGTTGACTTCTGTCCTCTGTGGACTATAGAGGGATCTTGCAGACTTGCCTAGGCTAGATGCTCAGCTTGTATGTAGCTAAAATGAGATGAGATAAATTAATATTTAACAAAGCAAGCTGAAAGATTTAGAACACAGAAGAAGTCAACAGAAACAGTATGAGGGCTGAGGACAATGCCAAAATGAAAGACAGAGAGAGTGCAGTATAGCTTGTTTTATCCAAAAGATGATTTACATGCAATGTGATCAATGTGGATAAGTGTTTTCATGGAAAGAAGTTACCAGGTACTACAGAGCTCTCTAATCTAGCAGAGAACCAACAAGAACCAACAGCTGGAAGCCAAAACTAGACACATTCCAGCTGAAAATAAAATGTGAATCATTAAGAGTAAGGATGATTAAACTGTGAAATATTATCTTGGGAACTGTGGGATTGTCTGTTCTGCAGGCTTAAAGTCAAGACTGGGCACTAAAATATTTAAACCACAGCTGACATTTTGCTTGGAGTATAAACTGTTAGGTTTAAGATATCTGGTTTATAATACCAGCAGGTCAGATTAGGCTTTGCACATTTTCAATTTAATGACCAGTCACACATCCTTCTTTGTCATATTTCTGTTTGGTACAACATGTAGCAGAACTCTTTACTATGTTCTTCTTTGGCTGCTGTGATTTATTCTTGATTTAGCTGTTCAAACAAGCACTGATGCATGATTTCATTAGCGTTCATGCTCTTTTTATTCTTACAGAAGATATAGCTAGGAATTCATAACAATGTGTTTCCTGTATGCTGCCAGGTGATACTGATATACTTGCTTCACAAAAAGCTTAAATTCTTAATTTTAGGAATAATACAAATAAACTTTTGAAAGCCAGAATGACTTTGATCTAGGCTTGTGAGCTAGAAAACTCTACCAGTCTAAGAAAGTCAGTTAAGCAATCTCAAGTTAAGCACAAGTGTAGCATATGGCTTTGTTTTTCTTATTTCAACCTGGCTGCCAACTCAGGTCCTGTGAACATCAAAAGGGTTCTGCTGTGTTTTAAACCTGAGTTTGTGTGCTAGTCAAATATGTAAAAATTACTCTTCTTGTTAGAGGTTCCCTGAGTATCTGCACTGTTAAGCATTAAAAATATATAAAAATATGTTATAAACTCTAGCATGACATTTGCTCTAACAATTTCTTTAGGAAGATGGCATAGAGGTCTTTTATTACTGTCTCCTGCTTTCACAGCCTCACAAATCTTTCAGTATGTTGGTTACTATTGCTATCCTGACCATCCAGTCAGCATAGCCCCATTACTGATCTTCTCCTAGTTAGGTCTAAACATCAGTCCATAGGGGTTCTATCATACTGTAGGTACGATCTTCTGTTAACTTGCACTTCATATTAAGGCTTTAAAATGTAAATTATAAAGTCTTATAACGTATAGATACACACTTATCCAATAGGTTCCCCCCATACTTCACATCCCAATGGAATAATGTTTCACTGATTGTTTTTCCTCTAAGTTTCCAATGTGACCATTGTATCAAGCTAGGTGTTCTGGCTCTAACATCTTGTTTCTTATTTTCACATTTCAGCTTAACTAAAGCCCTTTCCTCATGGAAATCTTTAATTGCAGATGTTTCCTCAGGTCCTAAAGAATCTGACCTCTTTAATTTATGAAGTTTACTTGCATAGCTCTTGTAACTCTGGCACTGCATGTGATAACAGTCTTACAGTTGGACATGCTGTCAAGGAGTCTGAGTCTTCAGTTTCCTCTCTGGTGGTCCAAATTCTGCCCCCAGAGCATCTCTCCTTGCCTTTCCCTATGTTACCCACATGGACTACTTTGTAATTCTGGTGGACTACTGCTAGCAGTTTTTGCATACCTGTTCAGACTCCCAGGAGCATCAAACCACTATTGCATCTGGTAGGTAAACAACTGCTTGGTCCGCTGTGATACTGCTAAACGATATTCTAACTGCAGCGAGAATCCCTTTTCACTTCTGAAACTTTCCTCACACATATAAGAGGGTTTTTTGTGCTTTCCCTTAGGTTTTTATAGGAATGACTGGATCTGTGTTTCAGCCAGAGCCTTTACTCCATTGACTAATTGTACAGTTAGGTACTTCTAAATTTTTTTCCCCCTCTTTGAATCATTCATAATGTTTTATCTTGATCAACCCTTCCTGTTTCTCCACAACCTGCTGAGTCTTATGGTATTTCCTTGCATGTACTTTATCGAATTCTAGAGCTTCCATTTGCACTTACGTGTAGATGCAAGGCACTTTTGTCTCTCCTCTCCTGACTTTATGCCTTCCTTTTCTGATTATATCGTACTAACTACTTTGCCTTGCTGACTCTACTGCTTCCTTCAGCATGTCTTTTTCTCTTCTTTTTTTATTTTCCTTCTTCTGCTCCCAGCATTAATTAACCTATCGTGTTTCCATATCTTTTAGGCTTTCCTCTTCTTCTGTGTTGACAACATGGATTTCAGAGCTCTCTCTTAAAAGTTCTTCTCCACAGTTTATTTACTTTAAATCACATGAGACTTGATTTTGGTATGTAAGTTAGTCAGGTATTGTGGTCGATGAGGAAATCCCTGTGTCAAGAGACTGTTTCCCATTAATTCCTCGCAAGGATTACATATCTGAAATCTTCCTCAGATACAAATAATATATTCCATCCATTCATTTATTAACCCTCACTTTCTTGTTGATCCCGTGCCTTCTACTCATTGGGGACAGAGACAGATCATCTTGCTTTGAGCCTCATTTCTAGTGGACAGAGCTATTTTGGATTTTGTTTCAACAGGAATCTGGCAGGATCATTTGTTCCAATGTGAAGGGCAACTAGGGAAGTTTTTTCTGTACTTTCCTTGCCCTCTCTTCCTATCAGTATTTGTTCTTGCCCCAGGAACATATCTCATACATTTCGCTCATGGCAGATATCATACATCTTCCTTGGCTGCAAAAGTTCGAGTGACAGACTTGTCACAACAAAGCCTGTAGTCACTACCTTTTCCTACTTCTGGTGTAAATCTTAGGCTTTCTGCTGTCAGCAGATCATTCTGTTCTCCTTCAGAGCCTAGCAACAAGTCATCCTTATTCCTCTTGGGTTGTGGTCGCTTGCCGTCTCAGTCTTCCTCCGCTCTTTTCCGTATCACTTCTGCATTCCCTTATTGCTCTCTTATGCAGCGTGTCTCAGTTTCTTTCTCAGGTGTGCAATGTGGATTTGACAACCTAGGGGATATAAACAGTCTCACTTTGCATTTTCCATAGTCTCAAAAAAAAAAAGAAGGTGTCCAGGACATACTTTGTTCTTTGCTTTTATCACTGTCTGCTGGTGTTTTTTGCCAAGGTCAGTCCTTTCTCTTTGTTAAAACTTGGCAGTTCTCAGCCTGTGGAATGATCAAAACAAGGAGGTGAGCCACAGCACTCACTTGGGAGACCTGTCTCCCACTCCCTGTCTGGTTACCACAAGCACTGCTGAGTGACAGGGAGCAAGGTGCATTCATGTAAACCAAATGATCAAGTAGCTGCTCCTTCCTCATCAAGGAGTTAAGTTTGTATATGGTTGCTGCCTGAATCATTTATGAAGAGGACCACAATCCCTTTGAGGATGTAGCTGAATGAGTAGCAGTTAATCTGCAAGATTGATACCATCTCTGAGAGGGAGAATGGCACAGAATCACATCGAGAGAATGTACATATATTGTGAAATTTCTTCTCAAATTGTATCCTTTGGAATCTGCAATACTGCACCAGTGTGTGTAGACTGTAATTGCAATCTCCCTCAATTTTGATATTTTCTAGGAGTTCTTTTTCTACTATTATTTCTCCCACACAAAAAAAGCAATAAAAAAGAAATAAATAAATTTGATAGACCAACCACTGAAAAATCCAGGAGCACCAGAAGTAAAATTACAAGCCTGGGTCATCCCATTTGGGTGTTCACACTATGCAGTAATATTTACCTAGTGCCTTTTTCTTCCCCACACCCCAAGCATTGTATTTTCAGTGCACAGATGCAGTGTACTCCCTTAAATGATCTGTTCTGCCATCACTGATCAATGAGCCTTATTTACTGATTGTCAGCAATTTCCAGAGAGCAGTCTTGACCCCAGATGAAGTTGTGCCAGGATAAGTGGGATTATCAGCCTGACCCTGCCCACTTACAGTACATGGGCTTCACAGACTGACAGAAGAGGCACAACTAGAAATGGGGTTGCAGCCAAAACAGAAGAGTGAGGTGCTTGTACTTTGCAATATTCAAATACAATTTTGAGGACAGAACCTGGCATAGTGTGGAGATTTCATCTCCCTGCCCTGGTCTTTCTTCATTATTTTGAAGAGATGCCTGGGAAAGCTTGCTCTGCTGAGCAGGACCATGTCATGTTCCCTGCTGGTTGGCCTCCAGAGGGCTGCTGCTCCTCCGTGTCCTCTCCCAGCCCCAGATAGACATGGAAAGAGGCAGAGCTGAACAGGCAGCAGCTTCTTTTCTACACCAGCAGAAGTAGCTATAGGTGCAAGAATACTAAGTCTGGCACCTAAGCGCCTCTGGCTGGAAACAACAACTATTGTCTTAACTGCAGGGCTGGACTGCCTCCCGGATTTCTACTCCAGCAACTGGTGGGAATGGAGGGCACTGGAAATCTTGTAAAGGTCCCTCGATTTCCATAACAAGACTTTCAACCTACTCAGGTGAGCTGATGAATTCTGAAAATGCTGACAACACCTATGAGACGGGAATATATGCCACTGCCTTATACAACCTTTTAAAGTGTATTATTGGTGTATTGTGTTTGATCTCTGCAAGAAGCCAATGGCGTGTAATAGCAGCTGTCAGTCTATACCTTTTGTGTAGATTTTTCCTGTTAAAAGAAGTTTTTTTATAAGGAACATTACCTTGTCTGGCTAGCCAATCATCTAGTCAACTTTCTTACTGTCATGGAGGCGTCCCAAATATAAGTTTAGGTGGACTAGCACTCCGATAACATAAGATAAAGGTTTGGATATTAGGTTAGGAAATTATTTGGGGTGCAGCAAAATAAGAATGAGGATCCACAGCGTGCATATACGCACTCACAAGAAAACAAACCAGAGCCCTCTCTGCCCCATTTTGCCCGTAAAAGATAAACACTTGCCTACTGCGGCCAGGACTTATACTCGTCTGCCCCAGATGAGGAAGGTACACTTGCCTACCAGGCAAGGACTTATCAAAGCATATATTCAGTAATTTATCACTCACCCACATGCAGAGGTGAGGCGCTCCCCATCCCGGGAGGTTACCTTAGATGGCTTCTCCGTCTAAGGGGAGGGACTCCGGCAGCATGGCAGACCCGCAGCTCCGAGGAGACCACGCACAGGGCAGTCGCCGGCGGGAACCCCTTTTATAGGCTGCTCAGATCTGGCTGTGGGCATTCCAGAAGCTTCTCGGCTTCTCTACACCCCGCCTCCTCGAGTGTGGGCCTTCGAGAAGCTTCTCGGCTTCTCTGGGCTGTGGGCGCTCTTGGCCCCTCCTCTGCTGACGACCCTGCCCACCGACTCTGGGCCTCCACAAAGAGCCGTTAACTGCCCATTGGAGGCCCCAGTTCTGAGAGGGGGATGGGCAGCTACCAGTGCAACTGCCACACCAGTTCTCAGGGCGTGGGGAGGGAAAGTGCAACTGCCAACACACTTACTTTCACCTGTTTCCTAGGGGTAAGAAATGAGAAACTGGCAGCATAATGAACTATGATCATACAAAAGGTGATGTTGTCCCCACTGAGCCAAGACTGAAAGCTGTTTTGGTGTCCATAGACTCAAGAAGCTGTAGTTTAGTTTTTCTCCTATGGAAGGCAAGATGGGAAAAGCAGCCAGTGTTGCAAGAAAAGCTTCAAAACTTCAAAGCGGAAGTCTTGAATATGCATTTTTGGGGGTATGAATTGGGCTCAGTTCTGTGTAGTAGCACTTGAAAGACAGAATGTGAGCAGGCAGTGGAGAGACATATTACCTCATGAGGAGTTACTTCATTAGCTAAGGAGGAATTGCAGTGGTCATATTTAACCCAAGAACTACACTGTACTGCTTCTTATTTTTTGCCATCCTGTTTATGACTTTGTAATCCAGATCTCGATCTTTTGCTTTGATAGAATATGTTTGCGGTATTTTCCACTTTCAAGTGCCCCTGTTAGAGTCAAGTCCAAATGAATGTGATCAATTGTTTGTACAAGCTTCTTCAGAGGAGACAGTCTAATCTAACTGGTGAAAGGACATGGCCACAGGGAATCATGTATAACCATTTAGTGGGACATAGTAAGAGGATTTAAAAGCTAGAGAGTGCCTCTTGCCATGTTATAGAGGTAATACAGAGAACATTGTGGGTGGCTCCTTGATTGTCTCAGATCTTTTCTTGCAGAGGGAAAGGATCTCAAGGCAGAGACATAATTTACAGCTCCCTGAGTCATCATAGAGACCCTGGGTTATTTGGACACTATTCAGTAAAGAGAGAGGAGGAAGAGTGTTGTGGTTTTTTTTTTTTCCCCTCCTTTAAAGACTATGAGAAGAGCGACCTAAGTAAAGGAAGACGTTAGTTTAAACTCTTTGGGACAAGAAGAAGCACTAGCCACTATAGTACATACATAAATATATATCACAGAGTCTAGTTTAATTTGTTGTTTTAAACTGTATCACAAGAATGAATGACTAAATAAGTCTGTTGTTCACAAGCACGGAGTGCAGCTTACTGAATAATCTCTAGCACTTCTTTTGCCAGTAAGCAGCATGGCAGATCAGCATAAAAAAGGTCAAGCCACAGATATGTGGTGCATCCTCTAGGCACAGTGACAAACACGTGTACACCCACTGATGAGCAACCAACTTCTTCTTCCTTAGAGAAAAACACCTGTCAAATTTAAAGGTTAGACTTTCAAATACATTCACATATAAATATGCCAAACCTACAACTATTTACAATGTACTAAGTCCTGCACAAATACATTTGGGTTCTCTGATTTCCTCAGATGATCTGTAGTTGTAAATCTCCCTTTATGCTTTCTGGGGATGGACAGACTCTTCACCATGCTTTTAAAAAATTTAAAAGATATTTGGTCCCCTTCATCGATTTAGCTGTTTTTACCTATGCCACATCTTACTGAAATGATGTTTCTGGACTGTTTTTCACCAGTTTCCTTTACAGGTTTTCACACCTCACTGTGTTTACATTTCCTTCCAAAGCAGCTCAGGAGATGAAAGAGAAAACACCGGGGCTTTTTTCTTCCCTCTGTTTCCTTCTTCTCTTTCTTCCCTTTCCTCCTCAACCAGCTCCAGAGCTATGCACTTAAGTCTGTTCAGCTGGCTGACACCGTGGAAGCTAAATGAAGCTGTCTTTAGTGACTGCTTTCTAGGAGAACAAAATGTATGCAAAAAGTGACCAGACCCTTCAGAGGCAGTTGAACTTAGGCAGGAAAATCTTCAGTCATCAAAATTCACAAGTAGCTTTGGACAAGGCAAAACAAGCAAACATCTCTCCCACACCCCCACCAAGGCTTCCCTGTTCTTTGACTGTTGTGCATTTCTTCGTGCTCTCATGAATAACATTAACAGATTTGAGCAATGTTGCTGGAAATTGCATTGTTTAATATCTTTTTTTATATGATGTGCTGTCAATACCAAGGATAATATTGGTTTCAGGTAGGTGAGCTAAATTTTAAGCATGGAAATCTGGTAAATGGACCTCAGTTCAGGTAAAAAAAAAAACTTGGGGAAAATAATCTTTTTCAGCAACGATGAAAAAATCAAATGTGAAGGCCTTGCCAATGCTGTCAGCATGGATGATGGCACCTTGCATTGGTGCCTGAAGTCACCAGAATGTCACACTTTACTTGACATAGCTGGATCTGTAGGTGTGTCTTTACCTCTTATTTATCGGAATCTGTTTGTATTTTCCTTACTTCTTGGACTGGACTATTAACTGCCTGCACCTAGACAATGAAAGTTGGAACAAACATGGTAGAACTCAGAGTTACTTGTCTGCCTTCACAAGTCACTACCTTCTTGTTAGCAGGAGTATTTCCCCTACATTGGTCCTCAAGGGATGATAAATAATAGGCTTCATTTTAGATGTCCATGTTTAAAGGATGATCCTGCTACGTTGCCCAGGGGCATGTGTCTGGGAAATTTTACCTTGATGTGCTTGTGGACTGCAGCACTTCTCATCACACCATCAGAAGAGAAAAACTAGTTGACATCCAAAGATTTGTTGCAGTTTAGGGAGATATCGCATGATCTTCTGTGGGAGAAATCATCCTTTTTTTTCTCCTTGAGGAATATTTTAATGCTATCTGTAGAGTAGGAAAGCAGAACTGAATTATTCTGGCTATGAAGATTTGTTTTACCTGGAGAATTGCCCAGCGTGGTCATTTTGTTGCCATCTGTTGTGACTGACAAATGTGATTTTTGCACTCCAGCTGCAAACAGGCACAAGTACCTACTGTAATGGATTTGTGGACTTTGTGTGAAGTGATGGTGTTTCAAGTAAGTGCAAATACATGTTACCATTTGCACAAATGGGAGCTGTGGCATGAGACCTTAGGAGAGCATAAAGGAACCTCTGCTATGGTGACGGCATTCTACTTTTCCTTGTTTTTTAATTTATTTAAATTGCCTTGCTTTTCTCCTCTGAGGTATGCATTGCGGATATCCCACAATAACTGCCCTTGGCCTTCTGAGTTCAAGAAGATTATTACTGTTTTGATGTCAGCTAAATATTTGCATTGGCTGTGATAAGGGTATGGTTGAGCTGGTAGATGAATGCTGTGAAGTTAGGTAGGAAAAAATGTGTATGCATGAGAAAGCTAAAACATACTGATTTCCCGAAATGAAATAGTGAAGATTTTCGCGCATATTTCTGGAGTAATGTTATTTGGAAGGAACATGTCTTTGCATTTTCCAGTGCCAAAGTTTGCTGCCCTTATGTTTTGCTGTGGAATTTTCCTGGATTTTTCCAAAGTAAATTAAATTATTTCTGTAAGATGGGTTAACTTTTGAGTGTGGTGTAGATTTTTTTGTGTGTTTTGTTTTGCCTTTTTTTTTTTTTTAATTTATGTGTGTGTTGTCACCATCTGATGATTTACTAGCTGTTTGAAAAGATACCATTGTTTTACCAGTTTTGTCATTGGTTTGTCCTTTTTTATGAGTAACTATGGAAAGAAATTCCTATATTTCTGGAGAGTGTTGGTGGAAAATGATTGTATTGATGGATCTAACTTAGGGTTGGTATACATTCATAAACCTTGGTGCACATACTGTAAGCTTTGTCAGCACTATAATAATCCTTTTAAAGTAATTTGTTGCATCACCAAAATCCAACTTTTTTTTTGTCTTTTATTACTTTAACTTTGCATCTCAAGTTTATCACACAGCTGGCAAAGCAGTTTCCCTTTTTTGTCCTTCTCACACAGAAGGTAAGCACCATGATCCACACAGCTCTCTGTTAGATTGATTAATCATAATAAATTCTCCAATTTCCATTGATTCCTCCATGGTCTGGTTGATACTTTGAAATTCGTTGTCCACTATTCTATTTATTTTGGCAGCTCTTATCCGCAGTTTTTGCCAGCTATCTTGAACCCTCTGGGAGGCCCTGTCTGCTGAAGAAACACCACTTTTCTGCCAGTGTGTTTTCAGATGAATGGGAAACAATTTTTGTCGTTGTTGTTTTATATTTTTCTTTATAGTCGACTCCATTGCTGTGTTGCTGAAGGCTAGCTCTTATATACGCTCAAAGGGAACAATAAGGAATATAAACTGCTCACAGGAAAGGAAGGTACTATAACATTGACATCTCACCTTAGTCACATCCACGTGCTGGAGCTGAATCATGCTGCCTCTTTTGGCCACAGTTACAGGTCCCTGCTGTAAAAGAAGCACACAGAAAACAAGCCTGCCTTTGTTGGACAGTTTTAGAATTTGCTGCATGCTCTAATGTTTTCTTCTCAAAGACATCTCTCTAATAGCGTGAACATGCAGAGTGTTAAGGAGAGCTAAACCAATTGTGGTACCACTTTCATCCTGGGAGTCTCCCAGAGAATGCTTGTAATTGAACATCGATAGCCTGGCGACTTCTGGTGTTGCTTTACAAGGCTGGGAAAAGAAGCCAACCAAGTGTGCATGTGCGATTATCAATAGTCCTCTGTCAAATTTGGAATGCAATTTTGCCATTGAATGCAAAATACTCTTTCTGCCTCCTGGTAGCCTTCTGTATGTTCTGTCACTAGAGTTATACAAACGTATACAAAGATGGGTGTGGATTTGTTGATTTATTTATTGTGAACATAAACCTAGCTTACCTTTGTCACTTAAATATCTTTGCAGTATTCCAGGGTTGCCAAGTAAAGTTAGAATTAATCATCACACGAGTGTTACTCAGTATGATAGATTGTGGTTTTAGTGCATTGACAGCCTAGTGACACATCAAAGGAAAGACTTTAGAAGCAATCTAGAGGAGAATAATGAAGGAGTTTCTTGGATGATTCAGTAAATTCTTCCTAAGAGGGAAAAGCATAATAGGAAAAAAAAAAAAAGTATGTTTGAAAATGGAAGCTATCCAATAGACTGATTGGAGTTAACTTCTTGAAACAATGTGAGATAATTGTGAGGATTGAATTGAGCTGTGAGGAGGCTGTAAAGAGAGAGTAAATACCTGATTAACAATGTAGTAGATGGCAGAGCTGAGAAAATGATTCAGAGAGATGTGGGAATCAGGACAGATGATCACCAAGAATAATTATGAAGTAAGTATAGGATAAAAGCTACAGGAAGAGTCTGCAGTATCTGAACTTTGGTAGGAGCTTTGCAGATGAGTTGCCTCTTCATAGTTAAATATGCAGAGAGAAGCTGCAACATGTGGCAATGATGTCAATGTCAGGACTAAAGAGGTTCACTTTGAAGATGACTCTCTATTTATACCCAGTATAAGATAGTACTAGTAGGATGACTGTACCTATGGCTGTTGTGAGATAATGTAGTGATGAAGGTTTGCAGGAGAATGTTGATAGATCTTTTATAGCCCTTTTAAGCTTGATGCAAAACCTGTTATTAGATCAGATAGACAAGATTATATTTAGAATTGCATAAAACAGGTGTACAGAGTTAAGGTAGATCTTTGAACAGTCTGCAGGAGGATGATAGTTACCTTTATGACTGTAGATGAGATAAGTCATATCTAAGGTAAAAAGGAAAATCGAAGAGAACTCTCAAAATTTGGAAAAGACAGAGATGAGATCTTCTAAAGGAAATAATGAATATATGGTACATAAAGCTGTATGAATAAATGACTTCTGGGGACTCTGAAAGAATAAAAAAAGGAATATGACTTTTTATGAGTTCAAAAAGAAATGTCTTTAGGTTTACTGGTGAAATAGACTACTTTTTATACTTTATTTTGTGTTTGTTCCTTGTGATCCAAAGGAATATTTTCTTTGGATAAATTTTTGACAGCTAAAAAAATGAAATATGTTCACAAATGGAGTAAGTTCAATGTGAAAAACTGACCGTTTCCTCGTGAAATTATTTTAATAAATAATGACCCTTTCCAGAAAATATCAGCCAAAAAAAACTTGATACAAACTTACAAATATTTTTTCCTGCTCTAATTGAAGGCAAATCACGGAAAACAGGGTTATGTTAGGAGACCATACACTGTGTGAGGCTGTGGCATCAAGGAAGATGAAGCTGTAGTACTGGTGCTGCAAACTGGAAAATTTCTTCTCTAGTAGGTGCATATATGAAAACGTTCACACAAACACCTGGTTGTCAGTGAATATATCACTCCTTTGATGCTGTGAGTATTAACCATATTGACTGGTTTGAGACAGGCAGGGATTTTTCAAAGGAAAGTTAGACTTTTATTGTCAGAAAAGACTGATTAATTAAGAATAATTTTTATTTACCAGTGCCTACTGTGTCTGACAAAACCATTATATTCTGGTTGGGATTTCTACTTGAACCAATGACTGACCAGCCTCCAAATTATCAGTTGCTTCATGGCCCAAGCACTGATCTGGAACATGTGTGGCCCAAATTCAAATTCCTTCTCAAAGAGAAGGGTATAGTGGTGGGGTTGGGACCTCCTTTCCCAAAATGGAATGTCTTCACTGCCAAGATGCCTGGATTCATCTGGAGTCTTAATGTCTAATTTCCGCTTTCACAAAATCTCAGGTCTTTATTTCTGTGGCAGATTATTTAAACCTATTTTAGTCTAAAAGCTGTTTCTACCCAACTTGATACATAGTGTTAAACCTGCAAGCTGCAGAGAACTGAAAGGTAAGTATCCTAGGTATTAATAGGATAGGATGTTTTATTGCATGGTTTTGTATACTAAATATTATCTACTTTGGTCTTCTACTGTACAGACCATGTTATGAGAAAGACACTGAAAGGAGGCAGATTTGGAATACAATCTAATGACCGCATCTCAAAATTTATCAGCTTATATCAGCATACTATGTATGTTGGAAGAAAAGCAGCTGTATGCAAATTCCTGGATTGTTTCCATTTTCTTGTTCAAACTGGCTTGTGAACTTTGGCTTTACTTGTAGTGTTCATGGAAGAATGTAAATGTTGCAGTTACTACAAGGATCCAGTGGCATTGTATTCAATCAGTAACTGCTTTGGTGATTTTGCCAATATGTTTTTTACCCATGCGTTTCCAGATGCTTTTCAAGAGCATGTTATTTCTACTTTATAGATGAAGGAACTGAAGAGTGGAGAGGTTGAGGGACTTGTCTGAAATCTCAGAGTGAGTGAGAGATGGAGACTGAAGGAGAGTCTAGGTTTCATTATTTCTCGTTTACCCCTTTATTCACTGGACCATAGTCTTGCTCCCAAATTCCTAATCCCTTTGTAAGTAACTCATGAGGAGGCTGTTTTGCTGGTTTGGACAGCTGTCTAGCATGCATTATTTGAGTGAAACTGCGTTTTCCATACTGAGGTAGTCAATCATGTAACATGTTTTACTGGGTGGGCATTTAAAGTTTCTATAACCAATGAAAGTAAGAAGAGAGCCAAGGAAACAACTGAATCCTTACACCGAGACAATGAAAATTCTAATTCTTAACAGCTCTTCCTCAAATCTTCTTTTAATTTAACTTCTATTGAAATATTTCAGCAGGAGAGATTAAAACTCATAGGAGAAATAATTAATGGAAACAAAAAAGTATTCATCCTCATAGAAAGGAACAGCATTAGAGGAATTTTATACCTAGCTCCTGCGTACAGCCCCTCTCTCGTGAAAATGCACATTTATTTGACCTGTTGAAAGCTGCTGTTCTTTTTCAGCCTCATTCTCTGGACAGACAATAGTTTAAGAAACTTTAAAAGGAGTTAATCCAAAATATTTGGCTAAGACATGAATGGTAAATCTCTGTTTAGTCATGCTGAAATTAGTTTGATTTGCTGGGAATGTCCTTGCTTGTAAATTGGAAAGGATACAGAGACTTACCTGTAAAACTGATAAATGGTCCCTTGCAGGTTTTGGCCCTGGCTGGACATCACTGGTCAGAGCAGCTCCAGGGCAGAGCTCTCACTCTGCACTTTCAATGCTGCTCTGGTCCAGGGACTGGGTCCCAGCACTGCTTGGTCTGCTAGTATTGATATAGTCATATATTGCATTACCCTCAGAACAACCAAAGCTCAGCAAGGATGCAAACAATGGAGCTAGCCTGGAAAGAGCGTGTGGGAAATCATATAGAAAGCCACCATCTTTGAGGAATTTGAGTTTTGGTTACTTAATGCATTATAGATAAAGTCTAAACAAAAAAAAAAAAAAAAAAAGAGCAGTGAGTGAGTTTTGAACACTAACCTCTGATTGCTCCAAATATAGTCAAATAGTTAACACAAGCTTTGAAGGAAGTGAAAGACAAAACTGCATTGTGAAGGACAAGTTTATGTGATAACTCACAGCTCTTGGTGGGAAACATGTTGTCAGTGTAATCTGTTTATGTATTGTCTTTCACAAGAAGTGCAGCACACCAAACACTTGGAGCTGATTTTACTGATAATGCATGTAGTGGCATCAACAGAAGATTCAGAAAGTCAGTGCCTTCAGACTCAGCATCACAAAATATTACAATACTGCTGCCTTTGCAGTGTTCACAGTAAACCAGGAAATAAATTTATAATTACATGGGAAGCAGAAAATAAATTTGAAAATAAAGGGATTGTGTATAATGAAGAAAGACACAGAATGCTGGTTTAAAGGTAGGAGCTGAAGGGGACCAGCTTTTCAGCCTAGTTGTGAAATGGCTTACAGGCTGGAGAATGATATGAGAAAGTGGTCCCTAGAGGAGCTGATCAGATAATAATGAAAATTCATGGACATTTTTGAAAATCAGGTTTCTTTTCAATTTGTGTTCAGAATTTCTCAAAAATAAACACAAGCATACTTACATAAACCATACTAAAACCATGTAGTTTGCAGTTAGGTACCAAATGCTGTATATTAGCATTCTTGGGAGTATAAAGACTTGGGACATAAAGGTCCATTTACTTTTTTATTGTCTTTTTTTTCTTAATTTCCTTCAAGCCTGGAAGAATCAGGAACCCTGGAATTTACATTGAAAACACCTCCAAACAACATAATTACTAACAAAGTCTTTCTCCTATATTGGGCCAAATGGTGTGAATCAACATAACACCACTGAAGTCAGCTTTCTGTACAAGCTGCTGATAACAAATTAGTGGTTAATAAGGAACAGAGACTTTGGAAGGGACATTAAACCCTAACCCGCTTGATTACAGACACTTTCAGAGTAGAAATTTGGTCCAAAGAGCTCCCCAGAATGTTTGCTCTGCACATCTCACTCCACTAAATGACTCTCTTCTCAAATTAGAAACTTGGCATTCATAACAAAATAGTGTTTCAGAGAGATGTCAAAGGGAGAAATCAAGGCCGTACTCAGCATTGCAGTATGCTTTGATATCAAGAGATTTGGAAAGTGACATTTCCAGCTGTTCACAGAAAGCTAACTTGGATCTCGCTTTTTCCAGAAGGAATGTGTTTTCCTCACCTTTCCAAAGAAAGATTAACTTTTCTGGTGACCAAGGCCAGGACCTTTGTAACTCCTTCCCTCCCCCTTACTCTTTAAAGAACCTCCTCCCCAAAAGGAGAAAAAATATCAGTTATTGAAAGTTACTGATGACATTTGTACTTTTTTGCAGAAGTAGCATCCATGTTTATTCCCGTTACATCAATGTCCACCTTTCTGCATCAGTATAATATTGTTTTCATTATTTCTACTTATCCTTTTAATCCAAGATGAAACTACAGAACTGATAGCTGAGCTTCTTTAAAAGCAAAGCAAACATTCAAACCAAGATTTTGAAATGTTTCAAACACTGCTGCTGAAGCATCTGAAGGAAAATTTACTTCATGTCTTGGAATAAAAATGCCTGTGCTCCGATCCTGACAGACGATTTTGTGGTTCTCCGCCCCCGCCCCCGCCATCTGTGTATATTTGCAAAATCCGTGGCTCTTGTTTTTATTTTCCAAACGACAACAGAACAAATCTAAAAGCTATCCTTTTCAGAGTAGGCTCACCTCTCTAAGTCCTTCAGAAATTGTATATTTAGTGTATTTTCTTGCTTTTTACTCATTTTCAAGCTGAAGGTAAAGATATACCAATCCCACTGAATACCTGTTATCTCCAGATGTCTTATTTAAATACGTTTTTCTAATTGGATGTATAACTAGCCCCTGGTTACCTAAGGTTTGTCAGTGATTCACTGATGTTGGAACATGTTTTAACCAACCTCAGCAGCGTAGCATTTAAAAATAAATACATGAAATCAAATGAGAAGATGGATTATTGACCAGCTGCACATTCATCCTGCAAGGCTGAATTGAACAGGAATCATTTATCTCTTCAGTTTGAAGAGTTTACGCATGTCTTTAGATGATAGTACAAAAAATAACTCCAAGAGCTAAAACTGTACAGTTCCTCAGAAATCCCACTCATTGCATTAATACAGGAATTAATCTGGGGCTTAATCTGGGAATACTTGAATACTAGTAATTGTCTAGATTTTGTAGTTTGTGTCATGATTTCTTTTGAAGGCAATGCGAATTGCTGCTCTCATAGGAGTGAAAAGGCATTATTATACATTGGAGGCTTGCCTTAATTCTTATATACCAGTTCTGCAAATATCTACAAACATTCTCAGCTTCTATCCTGGAAAAAGGGGATGTAGAACAGAACGGACCATATAATTTGATCTAACTTGCTGCTATTACAGGACAAATCTATTGAGCTCCATCTTACACTTAATTAAGGTGTTTTCCCCCTCTGCTCTCACTGAAAGAGCCTTCCAAAGCTCTGTTCCTTTGATGTTTAGAAACCTTTTCACCTCTGGTTGAAATTCATTCATGGTCACTTTTTTTGTATCAACATTGTCTCCAAGTTTGAATAGTCCTTTTTTCCTCCTTTCTGTTTACCTTTAGATGTGTTAGTGTAGAGCTTTAATATCCATTCTCAGCCTTCATTTCTCTGGGTGTATGAGCTAGCCTTCTTTTGGTCTTCTTTACTAAAATCAGCTCTCCGCTTCCTTGATCATCTTAGAAATCCTTCTCTGTATCTCTTCCAGATTGAATTAATTTTTATTGCCCCTGGGAGATGAGGGTTGTACACAGTATTAGGAATAAGGTTTTACCAGAGCCTTATAAAGGAGGCTGTCACTTAAAAACATTTCTGTTGCTGCATTATTTACATCTGTCTGGTTAATGTCATCTTTTAAAATATGAATGTATTGGCTGATCCTACTTTTCAAAAATGTGAGCCCAAATACTCAAAATATGTATATGTCTGTGTCTGTTAGAGGTACAGGAGGGGTTGATATAATGTTTTATTAAAAACAGCAGTGTGCTCCTCTTTAGTAATTTGCTTTCATGGGTGCAAGAATATATTTAACAACAGAAATTTGTTCTGGATGCATGGAAATGAAATTCAGATTCTGGCTTTTACTCATTACAGAGCCTGTTGTAATGAGAGAAGCATCCACAACCCAGGCTGCTGAGTTCTGGACTATTAGTTTTAGTTTAATATACGGCAGGAAAAGAAAGCAAGCAAAAACTCTTGAGTTCTCCAAATTGCAGTGGCATCTTTGTCAGTAGAAAGAAGAAGTAATGCATAAGTAAATGAATACTATCAGCATATGGTGACAGTTCCTAGATCTGTTTTGGCATGGGAGTTCAGGTGAAGGAAGCTGAAGAAATGTTCCAGCTAGTGGATAATTCTGGTTCAAACAAGCTCATTAGGTAATCACTTTCTGGGTTTGTTTCATGACTTTCTGAGGATTGTGGAAGCCATTTTTCCTTGTATCTAGACTGAGGACCGTCATGTGAGGTTCTTGGTTATTATCATCATCGTGCTATTTCCTTTACAGTCTCATGAAAAAATGTTTGTAGAGGAGAGAGTGGCCTGTGACCTACCTCTCTGGCAGGCTGCCTCCCCCGCCTCCCCAACCTGCAGGAAGCAGTTAAAATATAGGTTGGAAGGGTTTGATTCATCTGCCCCTAAATCTGAGCACTCCTTGGTTAAAGCTAAGGGTTTTCCTGCAAAGAGGATTTTTTAGGCAGTTCAACAGAACCCAGTTCCAGTAACCTTCAGGGCATGGAAGTAAAGATTAAAAGACAGCTTTTCCCAGCTGAATGAAATCCCTGCAAAGCTCTGGGTCAGGAGAGCGTGCATAAGTAGCCCATCTTTTACAGCAGGACTGTTACCTATATGCCAGATACTGCCTTTCTCTTTGAGATCTCCTGGTTCTGTGTTGATAGCATCCCTTTGAGACATATTTTTTGCCTGTAGGCTGCCAGGCACTGATTTATAGTCTGATGCTGGAAAAAGTCCTGGCATCGTTGCTGCTGCCTGGAGGCTTATGAACCTGATTTAAACAAATGTCTTGGTCCCTTTTCATGTTCCATCTCTTCAGATTTCCTCTCGAGTCTGTCTTTCCAGAGCAGGCCCTCCTTCCTCCAGGCAGCACAAGCAGTAAGCAATCCTTGTCTGTAGCTTCTTGTTGTTCTGTCACCCCACTATTTGCTCTCTTCCAGCAGCAGGCAGAAACACGGCCACATCTGACCTTCTGCTTGCCTCTTACCTCACCAACCTCCTGGCTCCAAACTGGAGCCACTACTTCGTCAATGATTAACTGACTTTGCTGGTGATTGTTTTCACAGTAGATCTAGTGAACGCTGAACAGAGGCCAAAATTTTATAAGCTTTTTTTCATTTCTACCCTCAGAATGACTGGGCTGAAATCTATAAAGACCCTGTAACTGGATGAGTGTCAAAGTTCCACTCTGAATCTTTTTTGAGGTTCCAGGGGCAATTCTGAGATTAAGGAAAAGTTAACTCTTATAACAGTTCACATTTAAACAGCTGCTGCCTACATTCCCCTTAGTAATTCACCATTTCAAACAAGAGTTGGGGTATTTTTAGGCTCCCACTGCCTCAGGATAGGAGCTTGTCAGATGGAAGATTTATCAAGGTGGTCAGGTACTAATTTTTATGGGAAACCCTGGTTCTTAGGCTGGCCTGGCTGGCCCAGCTGCCTTGCATTGCTTCTTTGTTGAGATGTTCTTTCTGTTGTGGGAATGCATTTCTGAGAAATGAAAAGTCAAACAGAAATCAACCTGTGCCTCTCATATGACACCATGAGAGGAGAAAAGGAAAAGGAAAGGGAAAGGAGGAAGTTCTTCCTTCTCCAAGGCTTCAATGCTTTGTATAGCTACTTATGCTTGTACAAAATAGATGTAGCAGAACTGTTCATAACGATTGTTTGCACTTATTTTTCTCTGATGCAGATGACTAATGTGCGGTGCGAGGCAGCAGAGAAAAATCAAAGAAGAAATATGTTAACGTTAGGGTCAGAGGTTTGTTACACGGGTGGTGAGGCATGAGCATCTTGTGCATCTTCTATAAATGGATTTCTAGCTTCTGAAAGACTTTCAAGGTTTACTCTTCCTTGTGCACTGACTGACATGTTGGATTTCAGGTAAGAAAGCAGTCATGCACTTCATAAATAATTCTGAAACATTTACCTTTCTGTTTTTAAGATTATTATTACTCATAATAATTTGCAAGATGGTTTGAAATTTATTGTTGAGCTGGAAGTAGCTAGATGCATTTCTTTCTTAGGGACAGTAGAATTTAAGATCCTATTAACCAAGCTGAGTCAATGTCACAGAGCTTTAGAATGGAGAGAAATAATTTATCCTAAAACTCTGAGACTTGGGTGTTACCATTGTCACCCACAAAATATGTGTTTTTCGTTACAAATGAATGTGATAGTTGTCATGGATTGCCTCGTAAAACCAAGAAAACTAAGAAAAAAAAATGGTATTTTGCAATTCAGTAGTTACTGAGTCTACCATCTGACATGTAACCAGGGTAGGGAGTGCCTCTAGAGAATTCACTGTTACAGCATACTTTGTTGTTGTTGTTTTATTGTTGTCCCTTTGTATTGTACCTTTTGAAAGTCTAGCTTTTACTGCTGTTTGTCTGGATTTGTTCCGCAGTTCCCATGTTGTATGAGGCACCTGTCTGGCTTAATTTAGTTGAAAAAAAGAAGTGTAAAATACTTAGATTTATACTCTGGTAGCTGTCACAAGAGAAAGAAAACAAATGTTATTTTTATTACTAGGCAGCTCACTCTTCCAGTGCAGTGGTTCGGGCTTTCTGGTGTGGCTGCTGGCTGCTGTCAACAATCCCAGCAGTGAATCAGGATCTCTTAGTCACAGAGCAGGGGCGGGCTGGGGACTTCTGCTGCCTGGCTCATCAGAGCCGAAGGATTATACTTGGCTAAGGCCAAACCCCTTTGAAATATCAGAAATGTAGGATGATGAAAGGAGGCTGAGCAGTGTGTTTTGAATTAGTCAGAATCCGGAAGCAAAGATGGGAGATAGATGCATGCTGTGTGCAATGTCTCAGTCAAATGTTTGCATCAGGTGTAAGCCTGGGCAAAGTTTGACCTACTATGTTGGCAAGGTGGTATTTTCTTCTAGTTCATAAATAAACAAACAAAATCTTTGCTTCTAAAAATATTGCAACTTTTTTACTGTATAGTGCATCTGGATGATGAGGACAGTGTTAAAGATAAAAAAAATGTATTGCTATTTAGCTGTGGCTAGAGTGATTTGGTGCAGAAGAAACAATTTTTCATTGGGAGTCAGTAAATCTCCAGTGAGAATTTGTCTAGTGGGTCTTGTATTCTCTTAGGAGAGGCAAGAAGACTGTCAGATTTTAGCAGCTTTGGAGAAAATGGAGAGAAATGCCCCCCATTTAAATACTAGTTACGTGAATGAAAGAGATATAAAGACTTTTACAACTACTAAGATGTTAAGCTGCATGGTATCAAAAGAAAATAAATTCTGGGAAAAAAAAAGGAGAAAATGGAGGTCTATGGGGCCCAATTTCTTTCCGAACTCAATCAATGCTTAAGAAAACCCAAAGTTCTGGCAGTAGGAGAAATCTGAAGAATATGTGATTATATACTTACAAAGAATTGGAAAGACTCTCAGCTGAAAGATTTATAGGCATGGAACAATGTTAAGCCCATGTGTTTCTGCAGTTTCAGTGGGCTGAGCATAATCCAGTGTATATCAGCTCTGAAATTCCGTTTGGCTTCATGGTCTGCTAGTTTGGATGTTAACAATGAGGTCCTGAATCTAGCAATGCAGTATTTGATGATGGAATCCCTTTTGCACTTAAGGTGAGCTTTTAAACTTTAGTATTTTATGTAGGATAGAGTATACCTACTTCAGATTTACATAAACAGTTTATGAATCAGGATTGAGTTGTGTAAGTATTTTCTAGTAAACTTTATTGTTTTTAATCATAAATAAATATGTTTGCATTAAGCAGAGTTCTGTGACTGCTTTGAAGTTTTATTTTCATAAGCTACCAAACAGCTGGATGAGTGATGTAGTTTGCCTTCCTGATATTATTGACTATTTCCTATTATGCATAATAGAATTAAAGGTATAGTAAAATGACAATCAAATTATTAGAACATCACTATGTTAATCTCAACTATGTTTAGAAGGAGGTTTCACATTCTGAAGTTTATGAATTAGGTCAAAAGAACCCCCAAATGCCAAAGGAACCTCTAGAAACAGCATCAGCCTTAATAGTGACTTCTTATTTTGCATTACTTGTGCAGCTGTATCAAAAAGTAGTGTCTTCTAGTGTTGCTTCAGTCGTAATTCAGGTTTTGTAATGGAGCTGTAGGCAGATGCTTTGCAACCCTCAGCAGATATTCAACAAGGGAGATCCTTGAAAAGAAACGGATTGAAGCCATTATTGAAATATGTGCTAGTGCTAAGTTCTTAGGCCCAAGACGAATCCTATGATTTCTATAACTTGCTTTTCAGAATTTAAAATGGGATTGTGTCAAATATTTAACCAACCTTAGCTCCTTTAAAAGTAAAACCAGTACTTATCTGGAGATGAGTGGGGCATTTTATCTCTAGTGAATTATTTTTATCTTAGTTTTACCATCTTTGTTTTCTATTTCTGCATTTATAAAGCAAAGCATAAAGGGGAACAAAATATGTTTTCAAAAGACTGAGTTTGTATTTGGAGGGTTTCTAGATAGCAATCAGGAATAGGTGAAAACAGCATGACAGCACAGAAAGAAAACCTGTGAGGTGTTTGTGCACAGCTTTTATTTACATGCTCAGAGAAAGCTAATTAACGTGTTCACCATAAAAAATAGGCAAGTAGATTGGATGTTATTTTAAAGGCTATCAGGGATCTTCTAAATGAACTAATATTTTAAGTCTTTTCCTTCTAACTTTTAGTACTTAGCCTCCTACCCACAAATCCCAACCTAAGAATATTGTAAAGTATCTTGCCTGATCAGACCAAAGTGTCCACACTGTCTGAATCTGGAGCCAACAGCTTCAGGGGTGTAATGAGACAGAGAAATATACCTTTAATTATACAGGCCTAAGAGCATTTTACTGTCACCATTAACAAAGTGGCTTAAATATGGCTTGAGAAATGGTCTATGTAAAATTAAGGTTGAACTCCAATGCATCTCACTTAAGTTTGTATATGACATTTCAAAAATGCATGCAGTATGATAGAAGGTCCTAATGACCTCTAATACTATCACTATGACTTTTCAGTGATCTCACTGCTAATTCCTATGCATTGTCTACAAATGATGACCATACTGTAGTTGTGCAGTCATTATTTACAATTTTCTTCTTGTGATTTATCCTGTATCACTAAGGAACTAAGTCTGTTTATGCTAACTATATTTTTATTATCCTTGTCTAAGATGACTTTATCATTGTGAGTTTCCCAGGCATCTGCTAGAAGTTATTTGTTGCTCGCATTCCATAGTTATAACGTCCCACAATACATAGGTGAATATATTGCTGGGTAAACACTACACAAGTTTGTTTATTTTCCTCACTAAATTTTAATCTAACATTTCTTAAGAGGTGGATTCAGTGAAACAGAGCTAGGTAGAGTAGATGGAGGAAAAATGTGCTAAAACTCTAAAGAGGCTGGCATAACACCGATCCACAGTTCGTCTATACCAGAAAATAATCCATTTCCTTCACTTATTTCCTATGAGTTAGTATGAAGATGTACTTGACTGATATCTTAACATTCAGTACACACTGTTGCTAAACTTGCATTTTATACTTCAAAGTTCTGTAATTTCCTTGGCTTTATTTTGAATGATTTATGGAACATTCTGTTAAAGTAAACATTGATAGCATCAGGTAGTCTTTTCAGAACAAAAGAAAAATGATATTATTTCTGTTAAAAGTAGGTGAAAATAATAATAAGACAATATTTCGGCCAAATGCAACCCAAATGTTGTTCTTTATACACAAAGTTTATTTATGCTAGAATATAGTGAAATACTGTACAGAGTAGAAATGATAAATGTTATAAGTTATGGAGTTTTTCCCTATATTTCTAGAAGGCAATATGTATCTTAGAGATGCAGCTAGTATGCATCAGCTAACACTTTTTAAAACACCTTTACAGGGAATCTGGAAGGGTGTTACTGTGAAATAGCTAAAACCTCAGAACAGGGTATAATCTCAGCATTACAGAGATATTTATTACACTCCTCAATTACAAGTGGGCTTTCTCGAGTCTTCAAAGAAAATAAATTAATCAATATCAGTGAACAGAATATTAAAATAGGAGAATGTTGAATTTAATTTTTAAGTTCACTTTAGAAGATGAAAATGGCCTTGGGTATGATTGTAGGCTGTACTTGGCACATGATGTTGTTATGAGAATACGGATGGCAGACAGAAAAGGTTCTTCATATACTGTGGACATTACAAAACTAAATACTGAAATAATTAGGTGAATATTTATTAGGAATAGAGGGAAATGTACTCTGGGAAATGCACTCCTGAAAGCCTAGTACCCCTGCCCCCCCAATCCACTTCCCAAGTGCAAGATCAGTACAACACATTAAGAAGATTTCTCTTTCTGAAATTGGTGAACATTGAACAATGCCTGGTTTTCCAAGGAAACAAGACTTCTCTTTTTTTCTGTATATTTACATATATACATATAGTTATATACACGTCTCTACATGTGCATGTCTGTTATTTTCTTTATTTTTAAACTGACTGGCTAATGTAATTCACATTTGCCACGGGAAACTCAAAGATGTCATTATCCCTGCAGGTTCTGTGACTGTAGGTGACCAGGGAGAAGCAAGACATTACACATGTTCAGAGAGAGGGCAAGGCTCCTTAAAAGTACTTTAAATTTTTAAGGAGACCAGGTGATGGGTTTTTTTTAGCTAGAATTTTTTGTTGTTGTGTAGCTAGTAAGAAGACTACTTCAGCATGCTGTTTTTGTCTTTATCCTTTTATTTTTTATGTTTTAATGTACAGAATGCTATCCTAAAACCTTTTATAAATGGAGAGTTCAGTGGTTATCTGTTAGGGTCATACAGATCACACATGTAAGTAAATGTGGCTACCATGAACACAGTCACCTCCCCTTCATTAGTGACTATTCACTTGTATTCCTTCAGATTAACTCTGATCTCAGTTTAATAAATTCTAATTTTTTTTAGGCTTATAATTTATTAGTTAATTTCTTAGGTTTCATATCAATTTCTAGCATAGCTGTTGTAAGGTACATAATTCTAATGTAAATACTGTAAAAATTTCCCATCTAATTTTCACTAACTTTCTGTATATGTAGCTTATTTCAGATCCTTTTTCAGATATTGTCTATTGTCAACTGAGAGATAATGAAAATCATTATGCTAGTTCAGAGCTTCTGCGTCTGATCCAACTTTGGATGACTCCTTTGAAAAAGTATGTGGCATGGGATCTTGTCAATGTGGTGGAATTCAGAAACCTCAGTGAGTGTGTGACAATTAAATTAGGGATGCTGCTGTCACAACTGTTTATTTTGTTCAAATTCAGCTTAAGAAGCATATAGTTGATAATAAGAACTGCAGTTTGCAACAGTAGTTTGAGGCCATTTCTTGGCATGTCTAGTAATAAAATAGACCACTGCAAAGTGTAAACTACATATCTATCAGGATAAAGTAATACCTACTAGTACAAGCAAGGCTGAAAATCTTATACTTGCTGGGGAAAAATCAGTATATTTGCCTAACAGTGAGATGGGCAATTATTTGGGCTTAGAAGTTTTACTAAATAGAGGGTAAAATGCATAATTCAGTTCGAAGCCTTGCGGCTGCTGTGGTATTTCTTCCTTTCTCCCCCTCCTCTGTCCTCTCTCTTCCCTCAAGTTCATTCAGGAAAGATTCAGGGCTATTTAACTAACAAACTCTATTAAAAGAACAAGGGAGTAATAATAATGAAAAAGTAGATGGAGGAGAAGAGAATGAGAAATGAAAAAGTCCAGGGATGGGAAAGATTAAAACAGAACCAGAAGAAAGGAGGTAGGGACAGAAAAGACAATTGTGGCTTTAACTATTGCAGAATAGATGATCCCTTTCTGCTTCTAGAAGAAGGAGAAGGACCAAAGCTGGTAAAAGACTTGTCCTTCAACTGTTTAACCTGCTCTGTTTTTAAAAACTTTTTTCTAAAGTGTTTGAGTAAGTTTTAAACAAAATATGTTGGAAGCTGTGTATGTCACATTTTATTTCCTTTTCTTGTAAAATAAAGCAACTGCCACCAAGAACATAATAAAACTCGTATTTTAACAGTTAGATTTACATAAAATCCATCATCAATTTGAATTCTTACTGAAGGATTTTTCACAATTTAAAAATTCAAGTTAATTGTTAATTATTTATATTCTATACTTAAATAGTTTCTTTTATATGAGGTCCATGAATAACAGAAGTTGTACTGCAACTTTAGATTAGAATGGAGCTAAATGGCTCTGAGTAGTTTAATTGCTTGAAATTATTCTTGAATTTGTTTTGAGTGCAGCAAAGATTTCCATCTAGTGGTGCTCCCCTTTTTTCGTAGTAGATTAGGAGTTTGAATCCTTCTCTCCGTGAGAATTTTCCAAGCATTATGCGACAGACTATGTGTGACTGAAGGAGTGGGTACATTTATTTTGTATTGGTGCTGTCTTGCTTCATATCAGATATTTAAATATTCATTCAGCTGATGAGATATGCTATAGCTGGGTGACTTTATAGAGAAGTAAGAGACCTCAGTTTTAATTCACCATTGCAGTTGCTTCTCTGGACCACATCCTAAGCATGGTCTTGCAGCACACTGATGGATGGGCAGCTCTTGGTACTGTCTGATGATGCCGTTCTGCTTTGTAATGTGCTTCGTATTCATGGGGCAGGGACTGGGAGCAAGAGTGTACTTCATTGCTGCAGCCACTAGATTATAATGTCATTCCTTTTTATGGCTCAGTGAATATTGAAGTGCCTTGTCCAAAGGTAGAACATACTCAGCAGGAGACATTGGGAGCTGCCCCTCCCCCATGCTTGATGATGTGGATTAAATCCTTTCAGGGAAGGGAAGAAATACAAACTGGGTTTTCAGGAGAACAAGATGAGTGGCTAAATCAAATGCTCTGTTGTCCATCACTAGTTCACATCATTTTGTGGACAGTACTCATGTCCTGCCCATTTCTGTTGCTTTAATTTGCTATAGATACCTCAAGCAGTAAATAATCAAGTTGTGCTCCACATTTTCTCTGCCCACTTCCCATTTAGGATGCTAAATAGAAAAATGAAGAACTTACTGAGCTGTTATCTTGGCCAGGTACTTGCTACTGACTGTGTGATTATTACAATTATTTGCTATTGTTATTATTGTTTGGGGAAAATTTGTAAGGGAGTGAGTTTTGAATTTAGGTGCATTTAAAGAAAATAGAAGTCAGGTGAACTGGACACTCTGAATAAAATGAGATAAAAGGAGAGAGCTGGCAAGAAATGATTATTTATTTATGCAAATTGCAGTTCTGCTATTTTGTACTGCACCTGAATCTGCTTATTATTTCCTGTGGCAGAGACCAAAGTTGGCTTTTTTTTTCCTTTGTTCTCAATCTTGTCTTCTCCCTTTCATCTTCATATTTTCCTTATAAATTTTATATGCTCACAGCTTGAAAGACTATCACATAATTCTGTTTACCTATTGTGAAATAAGTTTCCGTGGGCTTATTTGAAAAGCCAGTTCCTTCTGTAAGTACAATAGCATAGCAATAATCTCCTTTAGGTGGAATTTAAGGTATTCAAATACTCTTGTAATTTTCTTAACCAACTTTTATAGCCAGATTATACCAGAATTTCTGCTAATGCCTTTGTATTAGCTGTTGAACACTTTTCAGTCGGCTATACTTTGTTTATCTCTGTAATTGCAGCTTTTCTTTAATAACCTCATTATTTTGTAGCTTTGTCCTTGTAATAGTCTTTGTCTTCTCTTGAATTTCTGAAATATTAATGACTGCTGTTTGTCTGAAGCAATTTGTGCAGGATGTCATGTTGTCACAGTTGTCACAAAGACATTATTAAAGTTTAAATCCACTCATGTCATTGGTATTATAGATGATCTGAATAATAGACTTAGGTTCTACATCTGCTAGTTTATAGGTGTCCCTGTGCCATGCTCATTTAAAGTTACGTCCAGTAGCCAGCACTCAAGAGGCTGGTAATTGAGGTCCTTCACTTCAATTTAGCTGGTTTTTATTTTGACCAGGTTGACAGGTAATGGCTCAATACTCTCTTCTGATAGCAAGTCTGTCTTCTGCTGAAGTGTTTTTCTGCCACTCTTTTTGTGCATGCAGATATTTCTAGAGAATTTCACCTAATGTAGAAACCTAAAAAAAAGAAGACCATGTCAATGGCTGTGATGGGTTCAAGAATGAATTTGAGGACCCTTAAAAACCAGTGTTCAACCTGTCAATGTAATTTTTATTTAGCATCTGTAGATTTCCACTAAGTTTTGTCTGCGAATTAATTTCTGCTACCAGATCTAGTTTCTCATGTCTCTTTGTATGGAATGCCACTGTATGCGTTGCTACAAGAGATTCTTAATCTCAGTTCTTCGAGTTCGAAAGTGCCTTTGTTTTGCTGCATTGGCCAAAAGCTGCATCTGAGTTTCTTTTTCCTTTAGGAATGTAGATGCTAGCATGCAGTTTATGTAGTATATACATGCTGTGTAGCACAGCAAAGCTAATATTGCTGTGGAAATCTAAAAAAATTGTATTTCTTGTCTTTTGTGATGCCTATTACCCCAGCAACAATATTCCATTAATATTCTTTATTTTATCCCCTTGATCCCATTGGTGATCTTCGCTTGTCATGCCAAGTCTCTGAAAACCATTCAAGTCATGGCCCATATCTTTCTATTTGCCCTGGAAACATCCAACATGCTTTTGGGAATTGTAAAAATAGTAGTCCTAAATTTTACACCAGGTATGGGTTAAGATTAGCATCAGTAGCAGATCCACCATTTATTTCATCAAGGTCCGGTTGTTTTCCTAGGTAGCTGCTTTCCATACCATGTCACAGACTTCTGCTATGCTATGATATTTTATTCTACACAGACTTTTCACTACCTTCATCATCTTAGAGGCTGAGTATCTAGCATCTGTTGTTTTTCATTCTTCCACTGTTTTTTCGTGGGATGAATAGCATATGATGTATAATGTATTCTTTGGGTAAGGGTTTTATTAATATATACATATTTATTTGTAGATACACGCATGTATACACATAGAAATTGTATAGTCAATTTTTCCTTCCTTGTTCATGAGAGTGCTACCAACTTATTCTTGAAAAAACTTAGGGATCACCCCCTCAGAGCTCTGTAGCATTAGGAGAAGGAAGACAGAAAAAGTCTAAAGGGAGAAAAAGATGCAGCTTCTTGCTGCCCATCAAAACTTTTGCTCTGTTCTAAATAGCTTCTTTATGTAAGACTGATTTTTTTTTTAATTCGAAAAATGAAATTCAAGCTGTTTTATCCCCTAAATGAGATTCAACAATGAGGACTATGCATGAATTGGAGCTTTGAGGATTTTAGCAATGCCATTTGAAGGTCACTCCTGACTCCGTTTTTTATAGTGTTGCATCAGTTAGTGAGGATGGAGAGAATAGTGACGTGACTGTTTAGACTGAGTCACCAGATCTATTGTCCCTCACTACTTCAAAGTCTTTGTGATATTTAAGTGGTTGAGACCTTAAACCTTGCAGAGGATGCTACAAAATGGTTCTCCTGCTACCAGTGCTGGAGAGGGACCTTTGCAGTGTCACATGCTTGGCTTGTGCCTCTGTTCCTCTGCTTTTAGAACCTCTCTTCATAGTGAACAGGAGGAAAAAATGGCTATTGGACAACAGGTGGCTGATTTTTTGCATTCTGTTTGCAGTTCTTAAATAATATAAACTATTTTTTCAGGAAAATTCTGTATTGATAGAAATATTTATAGCTGCTGCTGTTGGGTATCTTTGAAAGGGTGTGATTCAGCTAGCATGTAGTCATGGAAGGGTTGCTGCGAGGTAACAAGCAATGAATATGAGACTTTTGAATTGACAGCTGTCAACAAGAAGGGCACTAAATAAGTCTGATAAGTCTTTCTTCTCCATGAGGCATGCCTGACCATCAGGGTGCTATTTATCACTCTCAATGTTGTTGGCCATGCTAGATAAAGCAGCCACAACGGCAGCTGGGGAAGATTTAGATTTCAAAACTGAGAGAATGACAGATGACTAGGGATAGTAGGGCAGAAATCAAACACATGCCAATAAGTGCACAAAGTACTTGGAGCTGGTCCTGCATGACAACTACCTCCTTTCGACAAACAAGTTGTTATCAAAGTTGTAGCAGTAGTACTCTTCATGCTTTCACAGTGCAGAAGGACTTTTTTTCCACTACTGAGTTGCTGTTTTACTGCACATGAGAAGTAAGAGGGCAACCAGCAAGGGTCTGTCCGTATAATAGATTTCAGTTAAATCCCAGCATCAGGCTATCTGTAAGTCCTTGGAGGCTATAATTAGGATTTATAAAGAAGATCCATTTTGTGGTTTTGCTTTCTTTGGGATGTTTTGGGCTGACATTGTGGCTCCATTTCCTCCACTGTATTTTATGCAGGTCTACACATTCTGAGACAATGATACAGCTAGCCGCTGAGAGACTCTGCAATGTGTACATTGGTGATATATGTTACCATGGTAAATCATTGGTTCTCACAATAGGTGGCAATTTTCTGCAGTGGGAATTAAGAATTAAACCATGTCATTGCTCTTCTGAGAATCAGACGGGGTTATCAGTGCCAATTGCTGAATCAAGCCAACTAGCCAAGTGTTAGCAAATTATCCTTGGAAGTTATTTATACTATCACTTTGTCAAGCCTGACAGAGAAGTAATTTATTTAGCCATGAGTATGATAGCAGCTTCTATTTAATTTCTTTCCTGTGCTATGCAGACCTCTTACAACCTAAATTCTCTGGTGATGTTCTCTAAAATGTGCAAAAGTAGCACAGACTCTTGATGAGATTGCACTGGCATAAGGACAAAAAGAACCTATTGCTTTTCCCTGTAGCATGTTGCCCTCTTTATTCATGCATGGCTTTTGCTATTCCAGCAACCTTTGGGACACTAAGTGCATTACTACCATCTTGGCATTTCTTATCTCAAATGCTGTACGTGTAGGATGTTTTTTTATTTGTGGTTATTTCCTGTGAATCATTTTGTGGGGTGATTAAATATATATTTTTCTCTCCCAGCTCTGCAGTCAGGTGAGTGTGGCACGCCTGCAAAGCCCAGAAACAAATTGATAAAATTACTGTGAGTTTTGGTATATAGTATTTCACTACTGGTATTGACTGATAGGTGGTGTATAATTTTGCAGATGTAACTGCCCTAGCGTGTGTTAGACCAAGTAAAATGTGAAGAAGCAGAGCAGGGAGTGGGGACTTCCTCTGTAATATTGTTAGCATTCAAACATAAGCCACATTCCTGGATGGATATTATTTGATAGTGGATTTCATGAGCATCTAGTTAAGTATGAGCATCTCCCTAGAGTAGTTTTAGAAGCCATCTGTAAGGTTTTTATCATCAGTTTGCAGGACTTTCAGTTAAGCCTGTTCCTTGCTCGCAAATTCATTGGGTACTGGTCTCTTTGGTGTCCATGTTAGAATTAAACCTTCCAAGTAAGTGTGGCTGGTTTGTGTTAAGAAATTTGTTGATGACATTTCATTGTGGAATGCTGACAACTTACATATCACACAACAATGTACATTTGTATTAAAAGTGGTTCATAAACTCACCTTTTCATCCTTCCTTCCTTGCTTATGGTTTTGAGAAGGCTTTAGCAGGTCAGGGAGAAAGGCCAGGTTCCCTTTCACTGCTGTTTCAGTAAGTTGTTATTATAGGATCTGAACAATAAAACTGCCTTATTTGTTTAATGTTTTCTAGAATAGTTTCAGTAAAATTGATGCAACAATTGCTTTATGTACTGTATGTTAAAAAGCCTAAGAAAAATAATTAAGCTGTTTTGCACCAGGGGCATTGTCTTTTGTGTGGCTTTTTAAAGCATTTTAGGGCTTTTTCCTCCCTAAAGCTATCTGTCTGTAAATGGATGCTTGGATAGCTGCATTCATTATGATAAAAACAGGGCATTTGGTTTTGCTTGTTTAGCTATTGTGAACTGAAAAATAAACATTCGGTATCAGTTGACTAAGAGGAGAAATCTTAGTAAAAGATAGTATTTCTTTTGTTTGCTGCCAAATATTTGCTAGTTTCTGTTGGGATGCTTGCTTACATTTCTCTTCTTTGTCAGCAAATGGACATTCAGACCTTAAGAGCCAGCCCTTCAAGGATATTAAGTACCAGCTTGCCACTTGTTTTCCCAGGAAACTGAGAATCTAAATAAATGTGAGGATCTAGTACTCCATAACTGAATGGAGTACAAGAGAGGGATAAAATGAAACTGATGGGAGTGAGAAATGTTGACAAGAAAGCTTGAGGAAAGCAGTACTGATTGATTCCCTCTAGATTAAATGAGACAATTGATAATGTAGTCCTTTGCAACCAGGTTAACTCACTGATTCCTGCTTTCTGGATGCTGCTCTGAGTAAAAGGGAAAAGCTTAAAGGCCGTTCTGGTTGCTGACATTTGCATGACTCCAGATAAATTATCTGAAAATTCCCTCTGTTGCATGTAGTAGAGGCTATGTACCTGCAGTCATATAAAACCCCACGCACATGAGCAGTTTAGTTTTGTGGGAAGTATTAGATTTAGTTTAGCAGTTTTAGTTCTGTGGATACTCTGACATTTTACTAGGTGTATGTTTGGTTGGCAAGGGAAGGAGAGGCTGGTAGCAAAGAATAGTGTTTGGGGCTTTGTGAGAGGCTGTAAAATTCATCTTGGGATTCTCCTGGTCACCTGGCTTGGAGCTGCAGTTTGTATCTGACTCGGTGCTGCACTTTCAGGGAGTTGGATATGAGCTGCAGTTACAGGGAGCTGTTAGCAGAATGGCAATTCAGAATTTATGTGAAAAGCTAACCCATTCAGCTGATTACTGTGTTTTCCAAGACAGACTTGCCATGTCCCCAGGTCATTTGTTGAGCAGGAAGAAGAGAGGGAAAAATCAGTATCTTCCAAAAGTATACACATAATTAGAATTCAGTTTCCCATGGAAAGGAATTTAAGTATGGCTCTAGATGGGAATTTCAGCTGAAGTTTATGATTCATTTAGAATAAACCCTAGATGAACTGATAAATCCATCCCTTGCTACTTGTCATTATTACCAGTGCTCCATTGCAGCCAAAAGTGTATGTTGATGAGAACTCTTCATTATAGGAACCTACTGTAAATGCAGATTTTGCCTGAACTCTGGGATGGACACAAGCACAGTGTACGTTTTTCTGAATGTAGGTGCTGATTTGAAAATAGAGATCGCTGAAAAGTGGCACTTCTGTTTCTACACTCAGTCCCAGGTCCTTCAATGGCTAACTTCCAGAGTGCTTATTTGCCTCCCTTCCTTTCAGATGTAGAAACAGGTGGCTGTCTTAGTGTAAAATATAAGTTTCTGTTTCTTTATGGGTAATATTTTTTCTGCAGCAGTAACTAGCAGAGCCTCAGCAGCATGTCTCATTGTCCCCTAATACACTCCTTAAAGAATGCAATGCCATCAGAGCAGCACTTTAATTAAGATTCTCCAGCTAAATGGTATTTCTATTGAATTCATACCAGTATTACCTGCAAGATTGACTTCTGGGGAAGACCAACCCCACGCACCAGTGTATGTGGGAAGCCACCTAGCTGGAAAGCAGCTTGTCAGAAAGGGGCTTAGGGGTCCTGGTGGGGACCTTGGTGGTCTTGGGGATCCTGGTGGACAACAGGCTGAACATGAGCCAGCAATGTGCCCTTGTAGCAAAGAAGGCAAATGGTATCCTTGGCTGCATTGAACAATGTACTGCCAGCAGGTCAAGGGAGGGGATCCTTCTCCTCTACTTAGCAGGGGTGAGGCCACGCCTGGAGTACTGGGCCTGGTTCTGGGATTCCCAGTACAAAAGAGACATGGACATACTGGAGAATTCAACAAAACACTGCAAGGATGATAAAGGGACAGGTGCACCTCACGTACGACAAAAGGCTGAGGGAGCCGGGACTTTTCAGCTTAGAGAAGAGAAGTCTCATGGGGATCTTATCAATGTATATAAATACCTGAAGGGAGGGTGCAAAGAGGACAAAGCCAGGCTCTTTTCAGTGGTGTCCAGTGACAGGAGCAGAGAGGATGTGCAGACACTGAAACGTGGAAGATTCCCTCTGAACATCAGGAGATGCTTTTCAACACTGAGGGTGATGGAACACTGTAATAGTCCAGGGATGCTGTGGAGTCTCCATACTTAAAGATATTAAAAAACTGTCTAGACATGGTCCTGGGCAATTGACTCTAGGTGGCCCTATTTGAGCAGGGGGGCTGGAGCAGATGGCTTCCAGAGGTCCATTCCGACCTCATTCTGTGAATCTGTGATTCATGTCTTCTGAAGAGCTGACCTTTGTGTGCCATCTTACTTTCTATTCAGACTGCAAATATATTGCCAGAAGCCTCCCTGTTTTAGTTAATATCAAATGTGCATAATAGCTGTTTTTGGTCATCAACTCAGCTATTGCCTAGAGGTTGCAGCTGCTAAAATTGTACAGAAGTGTTAATTTTGCTTCAAGGTTTTGTCAGGAACAGCTGGTATTTTTATAGGGTTTTGTATGGATTTATTACCAAGAAACATTTTGCCACTGAAATTTTTATTTTTTGACAATAGCAAGCTAATTTGCCAAACTTCATAGAATATGCACTAGGATGTTTTTTTCTTTCAGTCCAGGATGTATGAATGTTTAGTTTGGTGCTGCAAGCTGAAGAATATTATGCCTGTGGTCATGAATGTGCCCTAAAATCCACCAGTGTTTGGGGGTGTTCTGGGAAATGAAATAAAGCAATGAAGTTTATTTGCTTGTTTGTGTGAAGAAAATGGTTATTTTTTAATCCAATCTTCCTAATGTTCTGTTGGGAAATTCTCAAAATATTTTTCTCCTGGACATAAATACTGGACTTTGTGTTTTGAACAGGTACTGCTTTTCATTTCATGTAAAATTCAGCATTTGCCAACTTGCTGTTCTTTCCTACTGATTTTGCCAACAATGTGACTTGTTTTCCAGAAATCTACTATCAACTGAGATAATTTTGGCATACTCTCTTTCCTTTCTAACATAAGCTTAATGTGTTGCTCTCACTGGGACCACCAACTGATGATCTGTTCAGTTTTGCTTGTTAATTTTTATTTCAGTATTCTATTACTTTCTCATAGATTAAGATGCTATATAAATGTATATCAAACTGTTAAAAGAGTTGACTCAAGGCTTGTGAGCTTTGTGGCAAAATAAAGTGATGGGGAAGCATGAAATCAATAGATTCAAAGGTTTTGCTAGGGAAGTAAGGGCAGACCAAGGGAAAAAACCTCCCTTATTCCTCCTCCCTCTATGCCAGGCCATTGCTACCTTAGAGTACTGTGTTGCAAAGGATGGGTTCATACAGCAGCAGGTACCTTCTGTGACTCCTTCCTACAATTGTTATAGTTCAAGACTTAGAAAAGACAATGCCCAGGCAAAGACTACAGCAAAGTCTATTGTTTTCAGTACAAGGCAGCTACCTATTTGGCTTGTACCCAAAACTGTAGGTGCTTGTCAGCAGTTGTTTCTCTAGGTAGCTGGTGATGGTGATGTAGGAGGAAAGGAGCAGGACACCTATGGGTTACTCCCTCACCCCTAACCACAACAAAGTCACAGAGCTGCAAACAAACAGACTGCTTACAGCCGATGCTGATAGATTCAGCTGAAAAGGGAGAGGGTAGCATCAGTATTTCCAGCTGCAAGTGCTCAAGAGCTGTCAAAATCTTGAATTTGTTTGAAACCATGGTGTTTGTTTTATTAAAAAAAATCTTCTAAAAGCAGGAGCCTATTAAACTTATTTTAAGAGCCTTTTCTGTGACCGTGGGAGCTAAAAAAAAGTAGATCCTTGAGCTAGGCTTTTAAGTAAGACACATAAAATATTGAGACACTTCTATTGAACTGAGACAGGGACATTGCCACCCTCTTCATGGTTAGGAAAGCATCCTGAGATCTCTTGCCTTTTAAACTGCAGTTTTACTGACAGAGTATTGGAAAATATTGTTCTGGGTTGGCATCTGACGTGTCCCATTGTGATGGGGTGACCTGGCATCTCCTATCAGTCATGGCTTAAGTAGAAGTCTATGTTGTAATGTTATTTTTCTGTGTATAAGCATACTTTGTTGACTCTTGTTTATGTTTAGATCCATAATTTGCATGAGACTTTTTATTCGTCCATCCATTGCCAGTTTAACCTACCGAAGCAGGTTTTAAAATCAGAGGGGCTTAGCTGAAGCAATAAGATAAATGTGAAACCCTTCCCTACAGTTGAACTGTGAAACTTTCATAGGTGCAGCAACATTGCTTTTGCTTTTAAAGGGGAGTGACACAAGGCTTGTGCCTGCCCTCCCTCTAATGGGCACAAAACCTGAGATAAAGAGATAAAATATCCCACTCAGCCTCAAAACTGTGCAGGTTTACCTTGCCTTTCTTTTTCCCCTGGTTTAACGGTATTTTCTGTCTCCTGCCTGCAGAAGCACTAATGACCCATGGAGGGTCTGAGTTCCCTTTGCTTAGTCCTTGTGAAGCCGCACTAATATACACAGCAGACTTTGCTTCTTGGGTATAGAAGTCGAACTACTCAAGCCTTCTTGAGGTCATGTCGTCAGAAAGGCAGGATAAATGAAAGACTGGAAATGCTGGAACAGAAATTCACTAGATCTGCACTGTGTTAGCACTGTGAATAGGATGCAAACCCTGTTTTGGAAGAAGCAGAGGCTGTCAGAGGGAGCAAGATAAATATTGTAGAAGGGAAAGGGATATTTGTGTCTGAAATGGGAGAAGGAATAGGCAGAAGGTTTGTTGCAGTCATTAGCCCTTTCTTCTTTGCAGTGGAATAACGTGTCTTGTTTTAACATGTTGTCTTCAATGCTATTGAATACTAATTGCTCTGCAGACCTAGAAAACTTGTTTTCAGTGATCCCATGTGTCCTGGTGTCCTCACACTAGATTACTGTAGGCTCTATCTCTGCTTCCCAGAGGGTTTGGCAGCTCTACAGGGCTTAAAAGAAAGTCAGAATTACATGGCAAAGAAAGAATATTATGAGATAATTGCTAGTGTGTGACTTGAGGCTTACAGCATGAAAATCAAGATGAAATATAGGCAGGATCTGAGCTGCACAAAAGATGCTGAGGAACTTGGGTTTCTTGCAGGGAGTAAGAAGTCAGCATAATTCACGTAAAAGATGAGGAGTGACAGCACACCAGGAAGGCCTAAAGGATGAAGATCGAGAATCGGCCATGAAAAAATGATTAATAGCTGTAGAGGTAGATGACTTCACAATTATATTTTCTTAATGGGCAAATGGAAACGTTAATGGCAAAACCAAGGCAGAGGAGGGGATGGCTTGACTAAGGTGTCAACACAAGCCATCTTGAGAAGCAAAATAATTTCCACAAAGTGAAGATCCAGGATTTAAAACAGAGGTCTCGTTTCGATCTGGAGATGTCTGGGTTTAGGTAGATGGTTTGAAATTATACTTGAAACACAAATATTTATTCCAGTGCTTGGGATGTCTCCTCTCATGAAAATTTGTTAGTGCTCAGAACATGCCAGTTGAAATAGTTGGCCTCTTTCTGTTATTTTATTTGGCTGAAAGGCAGAAAAAGGATTGAGGCAGCGAAATGGATTTTTTAACAAATATAGGAAAAATTTCATTTGCTTATTCATCCAAAACAAGTAGCTGTTTTGATAAGTCAAAAATTTAAATATGTTTCTCAATTGTGTCAGGAATCACAGGCAAAGGCCTTTATACAGAATATTTGTGACAATTTTATGCCAACTTAATATTTGTGCTTGAATGCGGCTATTTTACTGTCCTTGAAATAACTGGGGATTTTGTCCATCCTCTTGGATAAGAGACCAAGAGAGTAAAAGTTCCTAGAACTGGAAGGGTAGAAACCTTTTTTATTTTCTTTTGAGTAAGGTGATTTCAGCACCTGTGTCTGAGGTAAGCCAAAAAACCTCCGAACTCTTCAACTCAACAACAGACAGTCTACTGACTGCTCTGTGGTTTGAAATCCAGATGATCTCCACTGACGAATCAAAAAAAGGAGGTGGAAATGTCCATCAGGGAATGAAAGGGCGGGCAAAACATGACTTGGCTTGGAAGCAGCTTTAGACTTGCAATTTAAGGCAGTGGAACAAATTCTGTAATTATTGTTTCCAAATATGTAAAAAGGAGATTAGCTATTTATTCAAGTGGTTTTCACTGGTGAGGTAGTGCTTTCTTGTGCAAACATGATTCATTAAAGTCTGGGCCAGATTTCATAGTTCAGTCACAGACATAAAAACCAAAAAGTATGCAAGGAGAGCCAATGAAAGTTGAATTAGTTAATCATAAGTTTCATACAAACTTGGTGAAAACATAGTTTTTTTCCCTTTTACTTCTGCAGTTACAATAAGCTGCTTTTACATTGGAAATGCCAATGGAAGAAAAAGACATTGCTCAACAGTAAACTTTATCTGTTTACTAGAGATAATTGACTGGACAAAAATGTATGCAAAAATTTGGTTGATTATCAAGAGTTGATGTTCTATCTTTTACATAAATAATTGATAGGAATCTAAAAGTGAATGTCTCCTGAGAAATGTAACACAACTGAGCTTCTTCAGAGTTCTCTGATGCACAGTGGGAACTCCTCCTTGCTGTCATCTCTCAGACATTATGTGAAGAGCTGATCAAGTCCTCAGCATAATGCAGGTGGACAGATTTAAAGAATATAACATGATTTTATTTTAGTACCTTTCATTTCTCCATTGCATAAAAGCACTTTTGAAAGCAAGGAGCTAAACTCTGGTCATTGAGTCACCATGTGTCTTGAAACATCATTTTGCACTAGCGATAGACTGAAGGGAAGCTTGAGTACAAGAACAGAACTGGGGACAGAGAATCACTTGGGAGTTTTAACAGCTCTGTTCACTGTGTCTTATCTGTAGGGGTTCTTGCATCAATGGCCCAACTTCCAGATGTGATGCAGACTTTGTGGAGGTTCTGAAATGTTTCAATGCATATTTATGCTTCTCATATTTATAGCCCCTGAATTTTTGGAAGCTGGCCAACACTGGAAGTGCCAAGATACCTTGAGAGATGTTGCTGTCGAGAAGTTTCCAGCTGGAATCAGAAGTATTTGGAATCTTGAAAGGCAGTTCTTGTACTGAATCTCTTCCCATTTGCAGACTTCAGGGGTCTGGATCTTATTTATTCCAGCCTAAATCAGAAGTAGTGCTACTGGATTCAGAAGGAGTGATGCAGGGTCAAATTAGTGTGAGATCTGAATCCAGCCTTCGAAGGGACGGATAAATTTTTGTAAAGATTATTGAAATTCAGTGTGCTTACCTAAACTGAAAATAAATTCAAAACCGTTTGAAATTTTCCTGTTAGCTACAGAGCTCTGTTTCATAAGAGAGAAAGCTGGCAGAAGTATAAATGCTATCCACAATAATTTTAAAAATAACTTGAGGAAATTATATTATTTCTTTGATTTTTGGGTTGTCATTTCTGCTTGGGAAAGTACAAAGTTGCTGAGACAAATTAATCTAATTTGTTCTTGGTTGTGTGAATAGGTTTTACAGCAATTTTCCAGAGGTGAATATGGACTCTGCCCACTGTTAGGAAATACTCTATGTGTTTTCTCATTAGCAAAACAAGAGAAAAATTACAGCAAATGCAATATATCTATGAACTCTGAGGTGTTGTTGCCTCCCGTACAGGCACTGGACATCAAGTGGACTAGACATTAAGGGTGATGTATATCTCACCTAATCTTAGCTGTCAGTCAAATTTGGCTGGGTAAACTCTTAATAGTCAGTGAAAAGAGTGGCACTTTCACATGGTGATGCATCCCAGCCTATGTTGAGGTGGTGCAGATCAGTTTTTGATGTGTCTGTCTCTCTATCCTGATGACAGTGGGAGCCCTTGCACTTTATTTATAAGCAACAAATCTTTCTAGCAAACCAACCATCCAATAAGAGAACACTCTTGGAAGAGAAGCCTTGACCAGAAAAAGAGAGAAACACACACAATGGAGACTCTTAGGGTCTTAATAATGTTACTGGATTTCCACTGGTGGATCCTCAGACCCATCAGAGCAGGTTAGAGGTAGACTTAAATCTAGTAAAAATCAAACCTGTGATCTGTCATTTTTTCATAGATAATTCTAGGAAGGTGACAAACATGATCTCAAAGACAGTGTTTCACTGTTAGAGAATAAAGGCAGTAATGCAGGTATGAATGAGACTGAAAAGGGCAAGAATAATGTTTTCTGTACCAAAATTCCAGTTAGGCTACAGTTACAGTCTTTTATGGTTTACTGATTTTACTGATGCAACAAAATTACAACAAACGAGGCTGGTTGCATCACCATTAGTATAGTTTCTTTGTGGGTAATTTTTCTAAATACTTAGAAAAGATATATTTGGTATAAAACTAGAATGTAACACTTCACATAGCAAAAAGTAAAAACTATTTAGTTTTCTGGAAATTATGTTTCTCACCCATGAAAATTCTAAAATTATTGTTATTTTTTAAACTAAATGATGAACTGTTCAGACTGCCCTTGCACAATATTTATCTTCCAACCTTTTTCTTCTGCCTTCATGTTCAGAAGGTGGAATACAGTCAGAACACAGATACTAAAAGTATATGTGACTTGGAAATTTGTCTTCTAAATAGTCTAAATATATGAGTTTCTTTCTTTCTCTCTTTCTCTCTTTCTCTCTTTCTCTCTTTCTTTCTCTTTCTCTCTTTCTCTCTCTCTCTCTTTCTCTCTTTCTTTCTCTCTTTCTCTCTTTCTCTCTTTCTCTTTCTCTCTTTCCCTCTTTCCCTCTTTCTCTCTTCCTCTCTTTCTTCCTCTTTCTTCCTTTCTTCCTCTCTTTCTCTATTTCTCTATTTCTTTCTCTTTTTCTCTCTTTCTTTCTCTCTTTCTCTCTCCTCCCTTCCTCCCTTCCTCCCTTCCTTCCTCCCTTCCTTCCTCCCTTCCTTCCTCCCTCCCTCCCTTCCTTCCTTCCTTCCTTCCTTCCTTCCTTCCTTCCTTCCTTCCTTCCTTCCTTCCTTCCTTCCTTCCTTCCTTCCTTCCTTCCTTCCTTCCTTCCTTCCTTCCTTCCTTCCTTCCTTCCCAGTGTTTCTAATTTTGGGTTATCATCAGGTTATATCAAACACTGGATCTGCTTTTTGTTTGACCTGATAGAAGGATTTTCTATCATAAGAGGTGCATTTTGTCAGAATCAATATATACACGTTGCAGGTGAGGGGAGTGAATGGCTTCTTCCATCAGCTAGCCAAATATAAAAGGACTACCTAGACTTCCAGAATCCTGGATTTCTCACTGTTAGAAGCTTTTCCAGCTGTCCCTAATCTTTTAAGTAGTGATTTTTTAATTATGCTTAAATGAGTTTATAAACTATTGCTGCCTAATTTCGATTTGTAATTTTCCATCACAGTATGTACAGTACAACTATAAACTTTGGTAATCATGTTTTATGTAACATACGTGATAGTATGTATTACACTGGGTTTTACCGAAGTTACATGGACAAAGTTCAATCAAAACTTTGTCAAAACAATGCAGTTAAATCACTATAAAATACTGTTTTGTTCTTTTTCTCTAAACAAAATATGTCAATCTCATTTGATAAAAGGTGCAATATATTGAAATAAAAACTCCTCAAATTTTAGTTTTTATAGGACTGGAATTTCACATTCTAACAAGATCTTCCTACAAAGCACAATACTTCAGAATCACTTAGTCCTTCCTCTGTGTCTTCCTGCCATCATACCTACTCAAATGCTTTGTGAGGACAGGAGTCTTCATGTTCTCTTTTGAAGGTGTGGTTTTTCTTTTTGTTTGTTTGGTTTGTTTTTTGTTTTGTTTTTGTTTTTTGGGGTTTTTAAAAATTATTTTTATTTTTTTGAGAGTGAATGAATAATGCATAATGCAGGAAGGTATATAGGAAATGGGACAGCCACTGTGTGAAAGTTTGACAGTACAGCAACTGGACTTGCTTTTGTGTTTTATGTTATGCAAAGGAGAGTTAGTATATTGACATACTTTTCAAAACAAAGGAGGAAGTAGATGTAATGTTTTTGGGTTCTGGCAGTACAATTTCTCCCTGCTGGAAGACACATATGACCTAGAAAATAGGACACAAGGCTGAGCTCACAGTCAGCCAGAGCCCTGTTACTACTCCCTACTCTGTAAATTTCTCCAGAGAAAGTATATCTGATACTTTCAGAATGGGTACACAAAAGAATCTGAAACAGCAAACAAAGTAACAAGTCATTTGGGAAACTTTAGGCTGTGTTGCTTTTCAGTTTGATTTCTAATCTATATTCCCCCTATGTATTAGAGAGACCTTTCTTGGAGAATTCTTCTTTCCTGGGAGTACTCTTCTCTACAGCAATGTGGCTAGTTGAATTAATAAGGAGATGTTTAGCGTTAGTAGCAGTAGCATCAGTCTGGTTACAGAAAACAAGACATTGAAGGAGCTGTTCCTGGAAATGTCTGTCACCAGCAGAATAGGCTCCAGTGGGTGTCTTATTTGGTTACACAAGGACATTTTAGAATAATATTTGCTGATACCAGTGAAGGAGGACTCTTTTTGTGCTGATAGCATAAAATCTTTGGCACCAAAGGGGTCTGGACACGATGGGCTATATCTTAAACTATTTTATTTAAATAGCTACTCTGCTTGTCCATCTCCACCAACAAACTTTCATGGCCCATAGAAGATTACGAGACAGTGACACTAATGAAAACATAAGAGATGCATTAGGAAATTAAAAAAATTATAATAGCTATTCTTATGTTATATTGTTATATTATTTACTTTCTATATATTTATTACCGAACTGAACAGAAGAGAATATATTTATGTATGAATAAGAAACTTTACTTTCATCTAATCAAAAAGTGAAGATAAAAAAAGCAAGTATTGCTTCAATTCTTCAATTAGTCTTGATGCAAGACTTTTTTTTTTTTTTGGTGATCAGTAACCTTTCATGACCAACCTTATCATCTTTTAGGATTGCCAAATTTGTGTAGGAATTCCATTAAGATGCAAGAATGACCAAAACAGCCTGGGTTTTTATCCTCTCCATTCAAGGTCAGGACTGTTTGAGGTGCCCTCTAGCATATTCTTCTGGGAATCCAATGCACATATAGATGTTGGTTGAGGTGGATGGATCTGTTTTGGGTAGTTCTCCATTGTCTGGGCTCTACTCAGAAAGCAGGTTAGGGCACTGATTTGTTCAAGTGATGTTACGCTGATATAAATATTCCATTGTTACCAACTGCATCTCCCTTTGATGGTTTGAATATTTCTGTCTTTCAGTCTAACACACTGATCTAATCTTATCTATGTGAGCACTGAGGCTGAGCTATCACAAATTGATACATTTCTTTTTATCATTCCTATTTGTCATGGTCTTTTAGCTATTTTTAATTCATATGACGTTATCACGATCCAAGTCCATATGAATCAACTTTTCAAGATATTGAAACAGATCAAACGCTCACTAGCTTCAAAACATATTGTTTCTTGTATGATTTCTTCAGTAACTGCTTTTGCACATCCTGAGGCAGTCATGTTCATCTGCAAAAACTGTTCTCTAAGCCTATGCTCCTTATTTTTTTAGCCTATCTAAATTTAATGATACTTTTCAATGAAGTGTCACTACATGATTTCAGGATGGATAAAATTTCCGCTTATGCCCTTTTGGAGGTAAGAATCTTAAATGAGTACCTGAATACAGTAGCCAAACACCTGCATGAATGTGTAGGGCTTGTTGACTGCTCACTGAACCTCTTTCAGTTTGTCAGTGCTCTGCATCGCTTTAACAAGTTTAGATATACCATATTGCCATTTAGGAATTCCTAAGGCAGTGATTGTATTTCTAAAAACAGTTTCAGTGTTCTGCATGTACTCCTGTGTTCTACTTCTTCCAAGGTCTTCCTGAATACCTCTTTGGAATACGGGATTTGATGCTAGGAGAATGTAGGAAAAAAAGAAGAAAGTGTGCAGGTTTTACAAGCTCTTTGTGCTTTTAACTTTTTATCACTATTGTTTCTTTTTCTACTGTCTGCAAGTGGATCATGAGGGTATTGTGAATTCTTCATACTGAATTGCAGTATTTTCATTTATATGCTACTTTCCTGACAGATGCTTAGAAGTACTTAATGCAGGTAAATGTGTCCTTTGTCCAGGGTCTTTTTGTTTTGTGCTTTACAGGATCATTCTATTTTTGAAAGTGCAATGAAGCAGCAATGATCTTCCAGCATTCTTGTTTCTGTCTGGTAAATACAAGGACTGATAGAGACCTTCTATGCTAAGCGTCTGACGTGTCAAAAGGCTATGTCTTATAATGCCTTTCCTAGGGAATTATATTCACAAGCTGCCTCTTAAACCCAGCTGCTCCAACTCCTTCTGCCTGCCACAGGTGCACCTTTCTGAATGAGTAAAATTAATTCATTCCCATAGCTGCTGCTGTACCAGTGCTTCTGTTTCTGTCATCACTAATGATGGCCCTGGGTGACAGTGGCAAAAATTGCTATAATAGCTTCATTGTATAGGCCAAACTTTAATATATGAGAACACTTTCAGGAAGAATGTGTATATTCTTCAGCATTGTGCAGCAATGATCCTATTGCTCTAGCTTTGCGGAAAAATGTAAAGAAGAGTTTAAGCTTAAAAAATGTGCTTGCTCTAAATTAATTATATTGTAGCTATGTTGTTACATACATGTTAACCCACGCACCTGAATGAGGAGTGATCTGGTTTGTTAAGTAAAAAGGAAAATAAAGTCATAACAATTTAGATTGTTTACACAAGTTTCTTTTCAGTAATAATGAAGTAGAATATTGAAATGTAATAATAGTGCAAACATAGTAATATGATAGCAAGCATTGATATAAGGATGACAAAATAGATGTATGTTGCCAAGAAAAAACATATCTTAATATTAATCTATATGGCTAAGAGATGGCTATGAAATTATATGACAAGTAGATAAAATACAGATGGGAAGGATGTTTCTTTAAAACTCTCTCCCAAGTAATGTCTATTGTTGCAAGTGGGACTAATTTGAACAGGCCGGATTCTTGGTACAAGAGAAAAGTACTTCATCTAAGGAGATGAGAAGAAGTTACCACGCACAGCTTGAGCTATAGTGGTGTTCAGATCTCACCTGCAGCCCAGTTTCCATTGATCCCTCTGAACTGCCTGGTGAACCAGAGTTTCTTCATACACTTCCCCTCAATCTGGGAGCCATTATATGAGTAAACGCTGACTCAACACTCAAGTTGGGATCCGTTTCTCTTTTGCTTGCTCCTTTGCCTCAATAAATGGCTATCTGCTTTTTATTGGCTCTCTAAACATAACCTGATTTTTTGAGGTGTTCAGATTTTTAATAACTGCTGGTGCAAAACCAGATTTGAATTGTTGCTGTATGGGAATATAGCGGAAGAATGGTGAGGAGGTTGGTTAAATGTAGATATGCTCAAGTGACTTGCAGCTGTCAGTAGAAAAAGCACATACATCACACTAATTGTTTTACTGACCTTGTGTGCTTGATGAGTAGAACCTCTGTTAGATAACATAGGCCTCTGAGAAACTCTAGGCACCTTATCACTCTGTCTGAGATTCCGGCTTTGTTGTAAGAAGGAGCGAGAGGCTGCACCTGATTGAAGCCTTGAAATACAGGCGAGCTCAGCAGGCCCAGTGATCTTCTGCCAGGGCCGAACTGCTGCAGTGCCTGCGTCCCCGCTTGTGTTACCTCTGCATGAGAGCCTAGGTGCTACTTCGGAGATCCCGTGGTAGAGAGGTAACTAAAACAAAACTTGCTCTTTGAAAATGCATCTGTGGCCTCTGGCTCTTCTTGCGACGTGCCTGCATTGGTTTGCACAGTTGCACATGAAAATATAGTTCCTATGAGTGATTTTACTTTATATAAAGACCATCAAGCCACTTACCTTACAGGACGAGATCACTTGGAAGTTGAAATGTCAGAGGTACGTTCTAGAGCAACACTATGGACTCATGCCATCCTACTTTTGACAGGCTGGCTACTGGCAAACAAGAAAACTATGACTTCTACCAATAAAGTAAATTTCCTCTTGATTTCTGTAAGCCCACAGTTTTCTGTAATTTAGTAATAGTAGTACAAATTAATTGAATTTAACTTAATCAAAACTGAAGGATGATAAGCATATATTCGATGAGAAGCCTCTAAAAAGGCAGTTCCATATTTCTCTACCTGACAAGCTAGAAACTAGTATTATTCTGATCTCTTAATAACAGTTTACATCCTATTACATGTTTTTATAGTCTAAATTAAAACATTCTTTCTCTGTTGCTTACCCCAGACTTATAGATAACAAATTCCTCCTGGACTTCATTTTACTTGACTGAAAACAAACCAATTTCATCTGACCTCACCTCATATGATGGGCTAGTCGTTGCTCAAAGCATACCAGTACTTGTTCTCTACATCTGTTCTAGTTCAGATTTCTTATATCTAAATATGTGTGGTGAAAGCTGTATTTTAAATTAAGTATCACATCGTCATGCACGCATGACATTTATATTTACCTAGTTCATCTGAGAACAGCTTGGCTGAAAGACTTTTTAATACTTTTCATAGCTGCTTCTCTTGGCTGGTTATTCATCTTGCTGTGATGACCTATGTGTCTCTCCCTCTCCTTCAGTTCTAGGTGATGCACTTAAAACTTCTCATAGACATTTCTGTTATTTCTTCAACTCAGGACCCTGTATTTTATTTTACCATTGTGTTTCTGTTTCTTCAGGATTCAAGGTCCCCTGTTTCTTCCCAGGTGTTACTCTGGTTCTCTCTTGATCAGATTAACCTCCCAGCTTTGTGATGTTGGCCAGTTTCTTAATTTGGTCACAGTTTTGGTGTTAAAGAATTTAATGAAAACAATGAAATAAATTCTAAAATACTGAGCAAAATTAGTCAATGAGCAAATTTCTTGAAATCTGCTTTCTCAAGGCAATGTCATGTAATGTCCCCTCCATACCTTTCGATTCCTTTGTCTCTGTTCCCACTGGCTATTCTGTCTGTGGTCCTACTGTCTGCATCACTGTCATTTCTGAAAATGGGTAAAGCAATCTGCTCTGTAGCATAGTGGCTGATTTTTTTTTCCTTAACTTCAGCCTCCATTTCAATAAAATAGAATATTTTCTGAGAGAATATAACTTTAGTAATTTCTTAACTTGATGGGCTACATTACAACAGCAACCAGATCTTTCCTTTGTATTTAATGCAGAAAAATTAAATTAGTTAGTAAAACTTTATGTCTTTCCACTTTGATCCCATGACTAAATTCTGTCCTGAACTTGTCTTAGCTAATTCTGAAGTTTTCATGCTGAACAATTTTGTTCCTTTCTGCTTAATGTTTTGTTAAATGATATATCTCAGCAGGCAGTTCCTGAGTTGAAGTGGGTTTATTCTACAGTCTTCTGGGTAATACAGAGCCTGTCAGTCAGAACGAGATCAGTATAATTCTCTGTGTTGCCACGCAAGTTCTGTATCCACTTAGCTGGGTTTTCTCTTTTCTGGTCATTAAAGACCAAACTAAATGTATTACATGCATAATTTGTTACAGGACCTTCAACAAGCCGGTTCAGCCAGCAGTTATACATTTAGAAGGCTGTTCTGCTCTTTCCTGATTATAGATTACAGTTTAGCTTGAAGATAAAAGATTCATGTAACATATCAGCTAGATGTTACACTTGTATTTTATCACATTGTGGAGAGGATTTTAGTTTTTTCAAATAAGTTTATTTCATGATAATGACAAGCCATTTATTTGTATTTTGAGCTATTTCTATGCCTTGCAAGTTAGCACTATATTGAATCTGTTCTTTAAGAGTAATGATACATTTCTTAATATCAACAATAATGATTTATGATAGGACTAACAGTACTCATTATCTTAGTAGTTTCTGTATACCTTGGCATTTTATCTCATTTTTTCAATTTCTTTCAAGGAAACACAGCCCTTTTAACTTTCCTGTTTGCAGGTAGCTGCAGAAGATAGGAAGGTCAGAAGAAGCCTCTGTTAACCTGTGCTGCACCACTGTACCATAGCCAGTCAAAACTCAGGTTTCTAAAGAAAGTTGGTGTTGACTATACTTGTGTCGTCCTCTCTGTTGTCCCTACTGGTGCTGAATGTTGAGCGGGAGAGGTGGCAGAGCCCCTCTCTGCCTCCAGCCTGAGCAGGCAGTGGAACTGGCTGGCTGCAGAAGAAGTTTAAAAGGAGCTTAGTGCACCCTGAGTGCAATAAGATTTGAGACAAATAAGATACTCAGTGTTATTATTGATGTAACTGGGCTGAATTTTTGTTTGAGTGAATGCTCAAAATAAATAGATACAAGCAGCCTCATTTTTTCATTATTTTAGAGCTGGATCATTACTAGCAGTTTCAATTATTTCATTTTTGGGTTCATGCAAAGCTTATTACTTAATAACATTCCTTTTTAATTAACTTTGATTTGAAAATCATTATCACTGACTCATTTTCCTGTAAATATATCTGAGTCTTGGTTGTTGACAATGACCAAGTTTCATGATGTGAGCAAAAAATACAGAAGGTATGAGTAAGAGTCTGCTTCCTGTTAATAGAAATCAGAGGCTGCTTCCATAATTTAGAAGTGAAATTGTAGTTTATTTTAAAACACCATGAATCGTACATGGCAGAAACAGCACTATCTGCAAAGTCAAACTTTGATACATCTGGTATGTTTGAATGATAAAGAATAAGAATCTATTCTTTGGAAGCAGTCAGTCCTGTCGTTCCTGTATCGTAAAACCTCATGGGTTATTTCAAAAGTGCAGGATAGGGAATCATTATTTCATATTAAAATATTATTAATAGACAAATGAATACTTCAGAGCTAATTTATACAGTGTGGTTATTCTTTCTACTGCCTTTTCCTGAGGGATAATTGTGTGTAGATGGAAAAAGGCAAAATATTTTTTACATTTGCACATGTTCTGCTAGGTGCTTATTAGAAGAGTGAAGGTAAAGGAAGTTGGTTTTGCAGACAGAGGGTAAGGTTAGCTGGGCTTGCATTGATTCTTAGGTCTTCTGAAAATGTTTTCAACAGTTTTGGACCAGCTCCAAGCAATGTTTCATCCAACAGAGCCTTTATTCACCTGACAACAGTCCGTCCCTTTGCATTTTACTTGTTAACCATGGTGTTTTCTTAAGGATTTTTTTTTTTAAGGGATCCCCGTCTCGAATGTGAGGACCAAGGTCTTGATTGTGATGGAAAAATCTTCAGGGAGACTGAAAGGCAAAGCTGAGTGAGACTTATGGTCCTGATGGCAAGTTACAAAGTTTTCTGCTGGATTTCAACCTTGGCTGTAGTTTCTGGAGTTCTGTTTCGTGTCTTCTTTCAAGACTATGTTGTTGTAGTCCTTCTAAATATATCCAAGGGACATAGGGTCAGGTTGTTTAAGTCAAAATGTAACGCAGTGTCCTAGCCAACTGTAGAGTGCACGATGAATTACTTCTCCATGGATATTACAGTATGATGAAAAGTTCCCATCAGTGAGGAATCAAAAATTCTTAAGTAATTTGTATTAAAGGTGTACTAGGCATGATTACACTTTATCAAATAGATGAGAACATGCCTTTTTTTTGCAAACTATGTGCTTTACTTCACAGTGTAACCTTAATTTTGAACTGATTTATTTTTAAACAGCTGTTCTTCATCCATGAGCTCATCTTCATCCCAAAGTAGATTAGTTTAGTGAGGGCAAGATAACTGTATGATGTGAAGGGCGAACAGAGCTATGTACCATTAGCAAACACATTCAAATTTGAGTCTGTAGTGTCTCATCACTTCTCTAAACAGTCAAAGTTGAATTATCTTTATGAATATGTGTGTGTGAGGTATCTAAAATTTTAATTTCTTACTTTCATTCGGTGTGCTTGCTTCAGGAGAATTAAGTGTGAATTCTCACCTCAAGAGAATAGGTCCTTGTGCAAGCAACCACAAATAGAAGTATACAGTGGTTCAAACTATGGAAGCTAATAGAGCAGAATGCTGTACAAAATATGAAGTACCTACTTAGATGGCACACTTCTGTCTCACGAAGGAAACACTGAATAATGTAGAAAGATCCTCGCAATATAAGAATGAGCATTAACCTTCTGACTATGGGATAGTCAATAGCATGGCTAATGTGTTTTTAGTTCTTGATGTGGTGTGTACAGCATCAATATTACTGATAATGACTACGTGAGCTTTAAAAGCACTTCTCTGAAATTACTGAGGAATAAAAAGAGTAGTAGCTAGCCAAGCCAGATGAATTTCAGCAGGGATTCATCAGAGCCAATATGCTTCCTGTTAGAAGAGGAAATAAAGATTTCTTCAGTGAGTGAGAAGGGTCCATGGAAATAACTCAATGACTAATATTTTCTGCAACTTTCTTACGTGCTATCTTAATTATATTTTTGTTAAAAGTAAAAATTACTTGGTTTGAAACTCTTGAGTGATTTGTCAGAATTGGTCTGATAAGCATCATTAAACATTTCTTCCCAATTGTTGGTAGAGCTGAGCAACATTAGGACTTCGAATCCCTTGAGAGCAGTAGTAGTTTAAGAAGATGTAGAAGACAAGTAAGTGAGAGAATTTTACATAGCTTTAATGTTTTCCCTTCCTTTACCACAGACGATTTGCCTGAGACATCATTGTAAGAAAAATTAGGCTACTACAAGATTTATTGGCTGTCTGCATGGTTTAATTTTTTTTTAGCATGCTTACTTGAAATATTGAAAGAGGGAGATGTTTTTCCATGCCTTAGAGCTTTGAGGCTTCTGGGTTGGATGCAGCCAGAAAGGGAATAACCACCTATTGCAATGAGTATGGTGCTCAGTGAACAGAGGGTCCAAAACTTGCACGGAAGTTTTCCTACAAACCTGAGAACCTTGTCTTTGAGGTTACAACTAACACATAAGCCCATCTTGCTGCTAGGAAAATTTCTCAACAAAGGAGATGTACTTCTGAAAACAAGAAATTTTAGTTTTGACAAATTCTGATGAAACCCCATTTCACTGAGAAATTTTCACCCAGGCTGCTGTGTACAGTCTACAAACTTCAGAGATGTCCTGTAGAAAGTGCAGGTTGAGGCTCATCTGTTTTATTTAATTGCCTCTGGGACTGATTTTTTACTAGGAGCTTGGGGAATACATGGTCTGTTGTTTTAAGAATACCTTCTTAAGATCTAATAAGCCAAGCACACTTATTCGATTAGCTGTCCTGTAGTCTCCTAACATTGAGAAAATGAAGCTGAATGCTTGTGCATGACCTAAGTTGGAATTGTGTGATCAAGTTCTTGCCTGGACGCAAATAAGATGAGCCCAGGAACAGAGACTGCTAAACTACCTTGGAGTTTTCTGGTTGGAAGATTAGAAAGTATTAGAGTCATGAATGACTCAAAGCCATCCTAGCCAGACACTAGTATTCTCCAAAGTTCACATGCAATGTATGAAACTGACTATCATCTCACATTTCACTTTTAAAATGGGTAAAAGAAGAAGACCAAGATAAATCATTTAAGTTTTTACCTTACCTTTCTATCAGTCTCCCTAAGTGTCATAGGATAGACTCCTCACATTCTTCCCATGATCCAGCCCAGGGTCCCTCCCACAGGAGACAGCTCTCCACAAGCTTCTCCAACATGAGTCCTTCCCATGGGCTGCAGTTCTTCATGAAATGCTCCAGCATGGGTCCCTTCCAAAGGGTACAGTCCTTCAGGAACAGACTACTCCAGTGTGGGTCCCCCATGGGGTCACAGGTCCTGCCAGCAAGCCTGTGTTATATGAAGGTCAATGAGACTTGCTTCCTGAAGGTACTGAGATGCGAAATGCCACAACAAACTGTCTAATCACAGCTACTAAACAAGTAGGTCTTAAAATGTACAAGTCAAAATGCAAACGTTATGAAAATCAGTGTGAAAACTCATTGGCCTAAAGGAGATGCTCTGAGACCTGTTGATGAGTTTCCTGACCTGGTTATCACAATTTGAATCCATACAATACCACTGGCCTGAGTGTGTAAGGCAAGCACTATTTTCAGAGCCTTCTTTCACTTTAGCAACCTAACAGCATCAGGAACCGCCTGATAGACTCTAGCAGCAAGGCACGTCGTGTACTTTTGCTGGATTTGAGCCATCAAATTCCAGCAAGTTCAGTCAATGGAGGTTCAACAGTAAAAGGCAAATGGGGAGCTAGAAGGAGAAGGGTCATTTCTGTGGGGAGTGTCTGCAGTGTGACAGTGGGTAAGGGATTGCTGCTATTAAATCTATGGTGTGATCAGACTAAAGCAGCTCTATAGCTACTGGTGATACAGGCGTGGGATGAGACAGGAATAATGGTAAAGATTTGATCGTCAGTTTCCAGGAACTGGTCTCCTACTGGTTTGTAGAGCATACACCTACCCTATATAACTAGCTCAGTCCTGGTAGAAACTGTGTGCTAAAGATTTGATTTGCCTTCCACAAGCACAGTCTTGGCAACTCAAATGTGAAAAAAATGCAAGTGGACATGGGGACTTGAAAGCGGATTTCAAGCTAAAATATGAAGTCTGGCAGAATAGTCTCAGTCCTACTGCTCACCCCTGTTGTTTCCTTCTTTATCATCAGGCCAAGGGGGCAGTTTATTGGTTTATGCTGATGGAAAGTGGCATAAGTCAGAGCTAGATCAGCACAACAACAGGCTGCTACACGTGCTGCTCCTGGGAGCTGTTTTGATGTCACCATGCTGAGTGATATGCAATGTCAGTTCAACATGATGGGCCTACAGCTGGGAGAAAAGTAAAGCTCTGAGCACGGATCCCATGGCACACTAGTGGCATTGCAGTGGTCTGGCATCCCTGACAGGCAGCTGACTGACTGAAAAGCCAGACAGGGCATTAATTACGTTATTGCCAAACTATCTCAATAACACAAAACTGAGAGGGAGAAAAAGAGAAATCTACATGGCACAAACCTGTTTCTGTTAGTGGGAACCTATTCTCTCTATGCTTTTTAATTGTTCAGCTTTTAAAGAAGGTGTAAACCAAGATAACTAGGTGATTCATGAATCCTTCTTCTGATTTTACTTTTATTTAAGCATTCTGTTTCTTTTGGCCTAGGCTTTAGTCTGTTCTTTAACTTGTAAAGGTATTAAATTCGAGACTTCTTACCAAGCTGGCTTTCTACAAGATCCCAAAGAAAATAAAATCTTGTGTTCAAGATAGTTAGATTTTGTTTTGGATAGTAGAGTATTTGAGTCTGTTGTAAATTGTGAGTTACAGGCACATATATTTTAAATCATTGAATAATCTTGAATTTTACATAGTTTTAAACTTTGTGATAAATGCATTAATAAGTTAATAGTTACACAAATACATTCCAGTTATCATCATAACCATTTGAACCGAAGACTATAGGTTATCATGTCTAAAATTACCCTTTCATGACCTGACTTAATCAGAAGTCTCTTTGGTAAGTGTAAGTTGCAGCTATATATGTTTTTTTTTCTTTTGCACGGTCAAGAGCAGGACTAAAATATCCAACTTAATGTACACAGGACAATGTGCTGTGTTCTTTTTATGCTGGGTTTATACATCTATGGCATGTGTAAAGGTACAGAATTATGAAAGGAAAAGTCTGAATCTTTCTGACTAATAAGTAAGCTAAATTGTTTATGTATCCGTCTGTCTGTCTGTCTCCCTCTCTCTCTCTCTCTCTCTATCTATCTATCTAGATATAAAATAACTCAGAAAACTATCATATTATTATGTGACAGAATTTTCATAGTTCCCAATAGATTCCATTAGTGGTGTCATATTTGTTCCACATAATAAGTCAGATACAATCCATTAAAGGTAACTTATTTTAATTACTTCACAGATGCGTGATGACTTACTCTCACTAATTATAGGAATGTATAGGAGCATCTTGAAACCTCAGACAGAATGTACAAATATTTACTCCTTATTTCTTTTGTAGCCCCTTTGGATGTATTATGTCAAAGGACTGCAAGCAGATCAAAGTTATTAATTTACACTGTAAGACATTCTGATATTTATGACTCAGTGAAATTCAGGGGTAAGGTGTCTTTGGGGATATTAGCTTTGCAGTTTCCATTTATTTTAAGGAGGCTGATAATCAAATGTGTGCACACTGAGTTGACACAGTGTTTCCTGTTTGGTTGATATATTGAAATGCCCTAGGGTAGACGAGACATCTGCATACGATTGGCAGATATCATTGAGGTTTTGTGCCCTTCTGAAAGAGAAGCTGGAGGCCAGATCAGGCCAGGCAACTTGACATTAAGTGACAACTGACATTAAATACCTACGAGGTTCAAATACCTAAAAACAGGTGTCTACCATATTTAGGTATTTGACTCCTGCTATAGTCAGTGGAGCATTTACTTATAGAATAATGGAAGCTAGAGGATGATTAACAGCCATGTGTGGACTGCATAAAAAGAAGCATAGCCATCAGGTCAAGGGAGATGATTCCTCCCCTCTTTTCTGCTCTTGTGAGACTCCACCTGGAGTACTGCATCCAGTTCTGAGGTCCCCAGCACAAAAAAAATTGGACTTGTTAGAGTAGATCCAGAGGCAGGCTACAAAAATGATCAGAGGGCTGGAACACATCTCCTATGAAGAAAGGCTGAGATAGCTGGGGTTGTTTAGCCTGGAGAAGACAAGGCTCTTGGACACCTGATTGCAGCCTTTTAACATATAAAGGGAGCTTGTAAGAAAGATTAAGAAATCTTTTTTTTTTTTTTACCAGGGCCTGTAGTGACAGGACAAAAGGCGATGGTTTTAAACTGAAAGAAAGTATCTATAGGTTGGCTATGAGGAAGAAATTTTTTATGATGAGGGTGGTGGGACACTGAAACAGGTTGCCCAAAGAAGTTGTGGATACTTCATCATTAGAAGTGTTACAAATGAGGTTGGGGTCTGAGCAACCTGAGTTAAGATGTCCCTGCTTATGGCAGGAGGGTTGGAATAGTAGATATTTAAAGTACTCTTCCAACCCAAACCATTCTATGATGCAAGGTAAGCAGCTGCTGGCTTGTCAGCTGGAAGTCATAGGTTTCACTGATTATAGGTTAAATGTCCACTAACCACAGTGGACACTCGAACCTACATAAGCTCATGTGCAGATATACATATACTTAGCTGTCTTCACTTTGACTTGAATTCTACCTGATTGAGTCTGGACTGGTGCAAAGAACTGACTGACTACAAAAATGTAATTGGAAGTCTGTTCTGTCTGGCAGCTCATGAGCTCTGTCTGTGTAATAGTGCAGTGTTCATGGGCTTCAACCCTGGCCCAGGTCCCTCCATCATTCAGACCAATAGAAATCACCACGGTTTTCTCCTTGCTCATGGCCAGGACTTCCCTCCAGAGAACAGATTGCAAGACAAGATGCAATGTATCTAGGTGTCTGATTATCCATCTGTGGCTGTATGCGTTACAGAATGCACTGTCATTTGGTTTAACAGTCCTGGGGATAGAAAGAAGTGAACAAAGGAAACTGTTTTGTCTGTGTTGTATCAATTTATGTGGAGAAAAAATACTGGAAATACAGGTCATAAACTAAGCAAAAGTAATGAAATATACTCAAGAAATACAGTTTTGCTTTTTCCGTGACATATCTAGATTTGAGACTGATGATTTGTAAGTAGGAGGCACAAGCTTCTAAAGGAATTTACCTGGAGCTTGAGATCAAATATGAATATCTTATCACTGAAGAAATGTGTGGGAGAAAGGTAACCATCTGGCTATTTGGAGAGAAGCTTGTCTGTCTATGTACCCTCCCCATTTTATTTTTCAGTGAAGAAAAGATTGTTTTTCCACTCTATAAAATAGAACCATAGAATTATTCCCTTTTATAGAATAGAATCATAGAATCACAGCACAGTCCATGTTGGAAGGGACCTCAAAAGGTCATCTGGTCCAACCTTTTGTGGAAAAGGGAGCCTAGATGAGATTATCTAGCACCCTGTCTAAGCACGTTTTGCAAACCTTCAGTGATGGAGTCTCCACCATGTCCCTGGAGACGTTGTTCCAGCGATTGATTGTTCTTATTTTAAAAAATATCATTTCTTATATCAAGATGAAATCTCTCCCGGTGCAGCTTGTATCTGTTGCCCCTTGTCTTCTCCATGTGGCTCTTTGTGAAAAGAGCCTCTGTCCTCTTTGTAGCCACTATTTAAGTACTGGAAAACCGTGACAAGGTCCTCCCGAGCCTTCTCCTTCATAGGACAGGTTCTACAGCCCTTTAATCATCTTCATGGCCCTCCTTTGGACCCTCTCCAGTCTGTCCATGTTTTTTTTGGATTGTGGGAAACAGAACTGGACACAGTACTCCAGGTGTGGCCTGGGAAGTGCTGAGTAAAGTGGGATGATCACACCTCTATCTCTGCTAGTGATGCCCCTGTGGATGCAGCCTAGGACCAGATTTGCCTTTGTTGTTGCAGCAACGCACTTCTGACTTGTGTTCAACTTGTTGTCCACCAGGACCCTCAGATCCTCTTCAGCAAGGCTGCTCCCCAGCCACACAGATCCCGGCCTGTACTGAGCTCTTTGGTTATTGTGTCCCACCTGCTGGACCTTGTCTGTTGAACTCCATGCTGCACTTGCTTGTCCACTAAGAGTTCTTTGTCCTCTCCTGGTGTCAAACAGGGAAAATTTTAGAACTTCAGAAAGTTCTGTTGCAAGGGAAATGCCCATCCTTCCTGCCTTTCTTCCCACCTGCCTTCACCTTTATGACTGCACAAGTGTCATTTTCACATTTTCTGAAGCATGAGCAGTAATGAAGACCTTGTGCTTTGACAGCTATAAGTTATAATGGAAAAAAATAGATAAAAAAGACAACAAACCAACCCTCCCCCTAACTGTCTACACATACCTTAAGTTTATTCCTAGCATAGTTTGGTTCCTTCTGTAGGTGGTTTGTTGAGTCACTTTCTTGTCTACATGTGATAATGGAGTATCTCTCCACTGGCGTTCTCATTGTAGTTAAAATTACATATGTGGAAAGAATCATTAAGAAAAATCTTTCTGTCTGTCTATCTGTCTATCTTTTTCCTGTTATTCTAAATGAGTAAGAAAATACAGGGAAGAAGGGCTTGCTTAGCCTGTTTGTATAATCCACACATAGTGTTCCTCAGCTTTCTGTAAGAAATCACAGCTTGGTCAACTGTGATATAACACTGTGATTTTCCTTTTTAAGATAAGCAGTGTTTGTAGAAAAGAACAAAAATTATGGATTTTTTTTTTACCAATTTCTCCCAGGATTTTGTTATATTGCATTTTACTGGGGCAATAATGCTCTGTATGAACTGATATGACGGGAATTACTCCAGTTTTCCAGCATACTTAAGCAAAGAGTGTGCAGAAATGGATTGTAATTATGGAGAACTAATGCATTACTTCCTCCTCTGTGCTGATTAGGAACATGGCAAGAGTAGTGCTCTTTTGTAAGTACGATTTCTTCTTGCACTGACCTTGGATCAGAGAACATTTTTTACAGTTATAGAAACAAAATTTAGCTGAAACCTTTACTAAACCAAAATGGATTCCAACAGTATGATACTGCCAGAGGCCTTCTTTAGTAACATCAGATTGAAACAAAGTCTGTGAATCTGAAGATCTTTAAATTTTTTCACTATATACCCATCAAACTCTGCATGGGCTTGAGCACCAGAGTAGTTCTTTTCTTCTTGCCCCAGGCTTTGGTATTGCACTGTCTTCCTACAGCAGACACCAGAGTGGGGTGTGACAAAGGACAAAGTCATATTTCATTGTAATCTGAGAGAACTCAATAAGATAAGATTTGTTATCAGTCCACATTTGTTTATGTTGTTTTCATTTTTCACTGCAGGAGTCAAGCTGAAGTATAGATGCAGGACTCATATTTAGATGGGCACAAATTTAATGCATCTTGTTGTGTTTAGTTTTTTTTGTATGCAAGCTGATGTTATTTATAAAACAAGACATTTAAAAGAAATACATAAAGTAAGACATAACGATTGAAGAGATGTTTATTCTTCACATTTATTGATGAAGCTGCTTTTCCTATATGCACATCCTTGACCTATCCCTTTCTTTTTCACTTGACATTGATGGGGAAAAGGGTAAAAGTTATGATTGTGTATGGATCATGGAACTGTTTTTTAAAAAAAGCTTTAAAAACTGAAATCAAGGTGTTAGGTGTTAGACTGGGGAGTAAAGAATTGACAAAGCGCTCCTATTAATGCAGGAGAGTGATGGTGAAAGGTAATCAGAGGGAAAAAAATAGAAGATAATTTCTAATCCTTGTCGCATGCTGTTTAAGCCCAAATTACCTCAAGGCAAAATTGTTCTTGTGATTTCATCAAGAAATATTCAGATCAAACTGTAACTAACTAAAAATAAGATGATCTGTCTTTGCATATGTGTGTGTGAGAGAGACCTTGCATTTAATTTAGATTCTTTGCATCAGAATAACCCTCCAAAGTACTTAGTAAGATGAGTTACACATTCCAGCATCACTGTGAGGAATCAATATCTTCATTTTGCACAAGAAAAAATGGAAAGACATTAAATGAGAGTGTCTCTCCCAGGGCATTGCAGAAAAATGTAGCAAGCCATGAGCACAATTTCTTGTGCAGAGATCTTCATTCCCAGACCTATGTTTTTTAAACCTAGCCTTTTTCTTTCTTTAATGTGTTGTTTGGGAGAGGACGGCTAAAATGGATATTTCAATGTCTTCTTAAAAATGTATTTATACCAATACAAAGTATATACTCCCAAAATATACCAAAACCGGATTCTGGGAATATGCCATCAACTGCAAGCTTGCTTACACAAAGAATTTTTGTGTGGCTGGGACAGGACAAAATAATAGATTCAAACGATTCTCTGTATATGACAATGAAAACAATGAAGAATGTTATGGATCTTGTGTCTGGTCTATTGGTATTCCTCTAATGCAACTCTGGTACTGCAAAGATGAAGAGGTGGCACTGAAGTAAGAGTTTAAAGGAACTATGAAACAAGGAACAAAAACCTCTTAATTTATTAATACAGTATTATTTTCTATGTCATTTAGCTTTACAGTCTGCTTCATAAGTTCCTAAGCTGGTCTTCAAAATGAGTGGTGTTCAGTAAAATAGACATGAGGAATTGCTTTCTATTTTTATTTAATGTTCACATTAGTAATGATAATTGAAATTGTTGGTTGTGTCAGTAGCAGTAACAACCAAAAACCACCGCTGAGTATCAGAGGAGTTATCCCATTGCTGCCTCCTATGTCTGTCAGTTGTTTTTTGTTTTTTTTGTGGTTTTGTTTGTTTGTTTGTTTTGTTGTTGTTTTTTTTGTTTTTTTTTTTAATAAAATGTGTATTGCCATTTGGTGGCTTACGAGAATAAGATGTTAAAAAAAATATTTTACCTTTAAAATGAAATAATTTTGCTCTGGCCCTAAGTTCAAATAGGGCTACTAAAGTCACTTTAGCACACTTTATAATACAGAGGAACTGTTTGAGTAGTTTATAGTTTATAGCACAAAAAGCAAATTATCTGTTTGGGATGAAGAAGGGGAGAAAGTTTCTAAAGCCTGTAGATCAGTTTTTAAATATGTAAAAAAAATTGATATCTGGATTCTATCATTTTCCTGAGATGCTTAACATATTTGGTTACATTTGGTCATTATTTTATGATGTTCAAAGCTGTGTAAGGTTTTTTCTTTCTCTTCTGTCCTCTGTTTTCCTTGTTCCTGACACACTTCACAGCAAAACTGGAGTTATTTTATTATCTGCTCAAAATATATTTTTAACCCGAAACATTATTTCCTTTTTGTATCTATTTTTCTCTTATTTTTTTTAAACTCAGTATTTATATTCAGTCAAGTATGAATAAGTAATTGTATTGTGAACATGAAATTCCAGATATTACTGACAATCCAGCTATCAAATTAAGCAAATTTATCATTTCATGAATCGCTCTTGAAAAATTTTGACAAAGTTTGAACTACTCGAATCACTTTTTTATTAAAAATTTTAGTTTTAAATAATTCTTCAAAACATTTCGTGAAACTGTTTGTATTTCTAATTTTTATCTGACTACTCTTGACAAAGAAATGAAACTGATTCTACTGAAATCTTCACATTTGTAGTTTATTTTATATATTTGTTGTTTCTTTAATGTATATGGCTACATGATTATACCATCAGCTTAAATATGTTCTCCCAATATGACCTCTAGTAAATATAGATGGTATCTCATTCTTAACAATCAGATGTTCTTGAGTCTCTTATGAAGACTCTTTTGTTGCCTGATCAAATGTTCCAGCATTCCATCCGTGAGGGATGGAGCACCTCTCCTATGAGGACAGGCTGAGAGACTTGAGGTTGTTCAGCCTGGAGAAGGCTCTGGGGAGAACTTATCTCGTGGCCTTTCAGTACTGAAAAGGGGCCCATAAGAAATATGTGGACAAACCTTTTAGCAGGGCCTGTTGTAATAGGACAAGGGGTAATGATTTTAAACTAAAAGAGGAGAGATTCAGGCTCTACATGAGGAAGAAGTTTTTTACAATGAGGGTGGTGAAACACTGGCACAGGTTGCTCAGAGAAGTGGTAGATACCCCATCTCTGGAAACATTCAAGGCCAGGCTGGACGGGGAGCAACCTGATCTAGTTGAAGATGTCCCTGCTCATTGCAGAGGGTTGGACTAGATGACCTCTAAGGGTCCCATCTAACCCAAAATATTCTATGATTACCCTACTTTCAAGAACAGTCAGTCTTCCAAGCAGCAGTTTCAAATTTGTTGTTGAAAATGTCTGACCCACTGATAATAAAGTTGTATAAATTTTAACCAAGTTGCAACCTGGAGAGTTTATGAAGTCAAGGGAGGGAAGCAAAATCAGGCAAAATCAAAGAAAACCTTCCTATCTTTCAAAGGCGTGGGCAGCAGATTTGACTCTAGATTGCAGGCTGTGTTTCTGTGAGTGCTTCTGGGGCTTTCTCTGTCTAAGCTGGTAAAGCAGAACAGTAAAACTGAAGAACAAAACTGTTGATATTGCAGACACGACACTGAACCTACATGTATGTCAGAGGTTTTACTTCTCAACAGCTCTAATCTGGTCCCATGGATCTATTAAGAGTTAGGGCTTGTTAGGAGGCCTCCAGACCTTTATCTTCTGGTTTCATCTGAAAGGCAACCACTTTGTGCAGTGCAAGACCAATTCCAATATGAAATGAAGCATGGTAGAAGATGAAGAAGTTTGCTTAAAAAATGTCATCACAGTGTGAAACCAGAATGCCCTCTAATGCAAATAAGGATGCACTCTGCATTGCGTCTCTTGAAGTGAAAACCAGGAACACGGTAAGCTCTGTGATGGTGGTCCTCACCATATGCTCTTGATACAATGGAAGAGCCTGCAACATAGTTCTGTTGCCTGGAAATAAAGAGTTTAGCCACTAATTTCTCATCTCATTTTGCAATATCCTCATCCATGTGAAAGGTGCAGACAGAAAAATTTTGTATACTTTTCAGTTTCTGTCTTTAGAGCTTTAACAACAGAAACCCACTCAGGAATAAATGAATGTATTGTCTCCTACTCATTGCCACTCTGTCCCTCTACTCTTTATTTCATGGCTTCCTATCCTTTTGCTGTCAATCTTTGCTTCCTCAGTACCTACCTGCTCTTCATCTGACTACTTACTCAGTTGTCCATTTCTCCCTAGTCTCCTGCTACCTCTCTCAACCGAATTCCTGTTGAGAATTTTATTGTTGCTTTCTGCTTTTCCTGTGGTCGTATTCCTTATTACAGCTTTTTAAGATATCATGTTCTCACTTAGTTGTGTCTTCATTTTACCAGACAGAAGATAAATTGAACTAGTGGTAGTTACCAGAAACAGATTCTTTAGCTTTTAAATATAGAAAGTGTATTTTCTGAATTCTCTGGAACTTCTAAAATAATTACTAGTTACTTGGTAAAGACCTCAAGTAAAAGACTTTCAGTCAAAGCAGTGACAAAAGCGCATGCTTTGAATTCTTGGGCATATGCATTTTCTGGCTGGTTGGGTTGTACTTTCTGAAGTTTTCACCCTAGCTAAGGTGCCTACATAAGCTATTTTTAGCTGACTTTAAAAAACTGAAGAAGATACATTAAATTTTGTATTGTTTGCATTTCGAGAACTTTTAATATGTATCCCATTCCTATAAATTAGTGGCTGCTGGAGTTTAGATTAATGAACTCCCATTAGTTATTTCCTTTGCATTTTGTTTCCTGTATAACTTTGGAGATGATTGCTGAAATAAATTACTTGTACAGGCAGTGGCTTTAAGTGCTTTTCTGTTTCTTTCCTGCTGTGGTGACAAGTGCCTCACTCAATTGTTTCAAAATGAATGCCTTAAGTGGCTTTTCTCCTTTTTGAGTGTCCTCTTCTGTTACGAACTTCACTGAAGCTAAAACTTTGATTTGTAGGATCATTTCTGTTCATTAGGGTTTACTGCAGGAATTTTTTTCTGAAAAATTTATTTCCCAGTAAGTAATTGCTTCAGTTACATGGTCCTGGAACAAATTACAAATGCAGCTTCTAATAACCTTATTGAATTAAACGTGCCAGGTCTACAAAATGGCATAAAAGATTTTTTTTTTTTAAACTCATTTTGGGGATAAAATGTGGACTAGCTTGTATTACAAGGAGTGTACTGAGTTCTCTATAATAAAAAGAATGACTTTGCTCTCTCAAACCCAGGGCTATCTTGGAAAAGAATTATTGTCATTCTACATAAAAAAAATCATGCCATTTCAGACTGTATCACAAATCACCATCAACTATAAAGCAGAACTAAGAAGTTAATAAAGAGAATTTTTTCCTCTCTGGACTCATCATGTTTACACGACGTTGCAAAATGCAAAATATTGCATTTTCAAGTATGTATAGTTTAAATATTTATGGATAATGAATAATTCCTTTTAGTAAGAAATAAAAATGACTCCTGATCCTTTAGCACACCACAGTTATAAAACCATTATTCAAATTCATTAGGTATTCCAGCTGTTAAATGAAAATCTCTGCAATGCCTTTTCACAACTTATCAAAACATTTCTAGTGTAGATGATCAATTCTGACAGATTTATGAGATTTGAGTGGTGGCTGATGAAAAATCTGAAAGTAAAAGTCTGTTTCTGTGGTCATGAGTCCTACCACTAGAGAACATGAACAAAACTTTGCTTGTCAGTGTTTTCTAAACAAATGCACTCATAAGAATGATTAAATAGTTAGGATGCTTTGATAAAGTAATGATGCATTGTTCTTTTCACCTAGTTTTCAGATTTCCCTTTGCTATTTTAATACAACAGATGCACATTGTGCCAAGAATTTGCTTCTTTTCTTGACTCATCTACTCTTTAACATGATTTGGGTGACTTTCTGATATGAAAATAAGTTCAAGGGAAAGAGATTTTGATATTACTGTAGCATAATTAAGAAAAGGCTGAGTACTGATGAATAAGGTTATTTTCTTTTTTAAAAACAAGTGAAGTTTTCTCTGATATGCTGTATAATATATGAGTAGATGTGATGACAACAACAATATGATGATCAGCAGCAAAATAGTAACACAAAAAAGGCCAGCGAACTTTTTATGCTGTTGTAATTTCTCCAAAATGAAGCTAAAGTCTACCTTCACTTAAATGCTCACTCTTTTTTTTTTTTTTTTTTTTTTTTTTCTTTTTTTTTGGTGGGGGGAAGAGGGGAGTTGTTTTGATTGTTGTTGGTAGTGGTTTTGTTGTTGTTTCTATTAGTTAGACTAGTTTTGCCAAATTTAGTTTTGGTTAAACACTACTGCATTCACTTAAAAGTAATTTTAGTATTCCATCATAGTGTCATTTTGGAGACCATTTCTGCATGCTGGTCCATCTGAGCTGTTCTGTGATGGACTCCAACAGACTGGGCTGCAATACCAGTCACCTTTTAATTTGTATTAAAACTGTGATTTCAGGCTCTTGTCTGCTACTTCACGAAAAATAAAAAAGCAAAAAAACAAACATACCAAAAAATAATCCACCAAAAAACCCAAAACAAAAAACCACACAAAAACCATAGTAGAGAATAGTAGAAAAAAGGAAAATGCAGGGATTTTGTGACCGAGAAGTTCCCTAGTGACACATTGCATCAGTAAAATTATTTTTCTACAACTTTTGCTCTTCTCATTATGCTTATTTTGCGTCTTTTGTAAATACCATGACACATCATCACCCCATTAAGATTTCAAATGCAAACATTCAATAAATAGCTCTAGTATCAATGGAAAATAAAAATTACAGGCAGCATAAATTACTTTAAGCTCAACTGGCCTCTTTTTTTAAGCTTGCACCAGTATTAAAGTTTCCCATTACAATGGAAATTATTTTAATGTGACATATTGAATTATAATTAATATAATTAGAAATAATAAAGTATTATTCAAAGACTGTTTATTCAATAGAACTTGTTCTCATAGAAATGAGCAAAAGATTCAATTTATTAAGATTTTATGGCAAATAAATATTCTTCTGCTGTGCATATTTAATGCTCCCACATCTATGTTTCACAAGAATATCATGAAAAATCAATAGGCAACTGAATATAGGATAATTCCTTTACTCCTTACATGGAGTTTTAGTTGCATTTGTTGAAAAAAAAACCAAAACCAAACCAGAGTAAATCTGTTTGTGCACCATGAAGAGCCACAGATGTTTTCTTGGTATTGATCTTCAGCAATAATGATTTTTAAGCATTGAAGCAGTGCATATGGGGATTTTGTGTGAAGGCCAAGAAACAAGCAAACAAACAAACACCTGAAAAACAACAAAACAAAACATAGAAGAAATAGGAAGCTAAAAAGCTGCATCAAAACTGCCAGCAGTCAGCACAGCTTTCATCTTATGCAAGTACTGTAGGCTTGTGTTTGCAAAACCTCATGATTTATTTAAAATTTTAATTAAAGAAAGGAAGTTATTGGAACAGCATCCTAGCAGTACCTAGCATCTGCCAAGCGTGGCTAATGATTTTTACAGCCTCATCTGCAAACACCCCATTAAAGAAGCTAACCATGACGTGTGGCACAACTGAAGCAAATGAGTGAGGGAAAACAAACCTTGCCTCCAGCTATCACTAATATAAGAGACAGAATAAGGGTAAAAAACCCCCAAAATGACTCTACGTGCAAAGTGTTGTAGCTTCAGGGCTCAACCTCAAGTCCTCAGGAAGAAGGATCATTACATACTCATGAGCATGGGAAGCATTTTGGCCTCTAGATGCTTTCTTGACAGATTTTTCAGAATTCACATTTTTTGTGTTTTTCAAAGAAAAGAAAAAAAGACACTTTAAAAGGATAAGTCCCTTGATTTTTTCTTTAATCATACTTGCTGTCTGGTTTCTCTATTTGTAGCTCTTTAAAAACTGATGCTTTACATTTGGTTGGGATTTCACTGTGCAAGGTACAACTCTAAGTACAGCAACTACTGGGTACAGAGGCAGGTTATGGTCAGAAGTGGTTATTGATAGGGAATACAAAGGGAAACTGTGGCTATAACTTCCCTGCTAAATGGCTGCAGTTTTTCTTCTGTGCTTAAGTACTCTATCCTCATCTGTTTGGTTTCAAATAAGTTAAATATTGCGGCAAACTGGATCCAGTCAAGATTCTCTTCAAAGTACCCCTTCGGGGATTTAGTGTAACAGCCAGCAAATTCTAGTATTTTCCTTAGGGGAAAAAAAAAAAGAAAAACAGATTAGATGGCAAAGAACTGTTGAGTGTTGCAGCCCTTTCCCTGCCAGTGCAGGGTGCTTTACTGCGTTTATACCAACACAATACCACCAACCTACTTATATAGTGCATTTATCTCTGGATAGCTCCTAGAGAAGTCCTGAATCTTAGTTTTGACTCTTCTCCAGACCAATCTGTGCATAAGGACAAGCTTCACCTGTGAATATACAAGCACACCAAAATGACGGTGTCTGCAACAAAGCTGAGCTCCTTCTGATAGTAAACTGTGTGTAAAACAAAGAGAAAACCCCCAAAGGTCAGATATTATGTGCTTCAGAGTTTAAGAAGCCTTGAAAAAATTGACTAGAATAATAGAGAGCTTCATTTGACACAGAACATTTTAATGGGCAGGTTCTTGGAATAGCTGAATCATTGTAAAGCTTGGCATGTATTTTATGTGGTGTATCACAAGTTAAAAAATATCTCCCTGCTGCTACCTAAAGTAATTCTATAGCTGGTGTATTTAATGAACGTATTAAACTTGTGGGTTATTAGAGACTGTGGAAAGAGTACTGACACAAAGAAAAGAAACATGTCGAGTTTTCCATCCCCTGTTCCTTTCCAGCAGCGGGAAAGTTTCTGATCACTGAAAATGGCTCTACAGGAAAAGAACTTGCTTTCTTTTGGAAAAAGAACAGTCTCCTTAGTGAATTTGGGCTCTTATCCTGACAGATTTGGGTTTTATTCCAATCCCAAGAACAGTGTAGCAATGTCTTTTATTGTTCTGGAAGAAAATATACCTGTATAATAGGCGTTCTTACAATCCCTTCGCACCAGGCATCTTTGTTAGTTAGCATGCACTGGGTTTCACTCCATTGTCTGGCTGGCAGGCTTCTGCTGCTTTTTGTAGCACTGCAAGCACGTATCAGTCCTTTCATAGCTGAAATGAAAATCCTTAAGCTTTCTTTTGACTGCCAACCATTCCCTATGCATTAAACTTCACCTAAATACTATAATTAAGTATATTTTTTCATGCCCCAGGTCTTCTCAGTATGCTACCTTTGAACCACATGGGTATCATGGAAATGATTTCCTGAGAACCAGTGGGATTTTAGAAATGTCCTCTAAGGACATGCTTCATAAAATGCTGCATGCAGAAGCAGTCAGAAAATTCATCTGAACTTGTATGAGACCTTAAAATACTTAAAATATTCTGTATTGATCCACAAAAAAGCCACTGGACTTATGTTGTTTCATGCAACACAACTGACAACTTTCAGACAGACAATGGAAGAAGTAATTTGGATTCAGCTCAGAAAAAGCTGTATCTCCTCTTATTGCCCGTCTTGCAATTTGTTAATGCTTCAGTTGGAAAGCTGACCTCAGACACATTCAGACTAAGTAGTTTTATGAAGCACTGAAGTGGAAGAAGCAGTCAGAGGTTCAATTGCATCTGTAGGCTCAAGCCAAAAATCTCAGATTTATGTGTTTTAAATTAGATATTTTACTCCATAATTAGAAGCTGAAGATATTTGGTCTGAGTTATAAGTATCTGCAGTTAACACAAAATTGAATGGGGATTTCAGATACCCCTAGTTATCCCCAGCTACAGTTGCAGCAGCTCTGAAAAGAGCAACTGTCAAAACATGTACTTCAATATTTAACTTTAGACAGCTAAATTTAATTTTTGTGGTTCATTGGTTTATTTTTTCTCTATATGAACCATATGTTCATCAGCAGATCTGTTGCATTCAAATCCCACTTTCTTCCCTGTCAGGATTCTGCACAACCTGATCACTCGCAGCTAAAGAATTTTGGGTGGCCAAAACTATTCATGTCAGCCTTGTGAAAACAGCGCAGACATAGAAAACATGCCTGATTTTTTTCTATTTGTTACATTACCTTTGTTTGATTTATTTTCCAGGCAGGAATTGATGGGCTAGAAACAATTCATTTTTCATGTTCTTAGATAAATTGGAGGGGGCAAAGAATCTGTCTCTATTGTAAGAATATATTTGAAATTGAATTATTGTGAGACAGTAGGAATCTGGTTTTAGAGTAATTTTTCAAACTATTGCATCACTTTTTAAACTTAAAAGTACTGTTGCTTTATTGGCTCTAATTAGATAGATGTCTAATATCATGTTTATGGATTTCAATATTTGTATAGTTCAATCTGTACGTTGAAAGTCAGTGACAGATTCTTTTACTTCTGCTGCTTTGTAAGGGAAGATATAATCTATTGTCCTTGAAAAAATGAAATACTGCCAGAGTAGTTCACAAAATGTGTTCCTAAAGAGATGCCTCTTGCTGTTCTGTGAAGGGCTGGTGGTCTTTATAGTCAGGTCCTTGTCAACTCTTGATGAGTTATTTTAGAGGATTACAGAATATGCTAAGGGGTTCCTGAATGCTGATTTCATATATACAATTTTAATAAGTGGTAGCCAGGTGATAGAGAGTTGCAAACAAGAAAGGAGTATGGTTCTAGATACTATGAATTAAAGGTAGACTAAAATCAGCTAGCTTATGGGAGAGATAATGACAGTGATTTTTGTGGAATTTTGTATTGATTTTTTAAAGTGAAATCTAAAAACCTTGCAAATCAGGTTTGCACTTGCCCTTTTTCTGTGTAGATAGTCCCTTGCCTTAATCTAGACACTCAAAAGAACCAAATGTCCTGGTGTTTCCCTTGGCAGATTACAAGACTGTTGAGTCTTTGCACAACAGTAGGATAAATTCAATAGGTCAAAGTTTCCTGTGCTCTTATAGGACCAGTCCTGGCAATGCTGTGTGTGTGTTAAGCACACAACATCATTCCAGAAAAGTTAATACACTGCATAGCTGTACCAGTAGTTCTGGCCCAAGTGACTTTTCTTTCATCCTGTATCCTTTTTGAAAATCAAATCTATATCCTGTCGATATTCTGTTATTCACAGGTAAATTACTTGGCTTGTGGATTAAATGTACTCAGTGTCCCATCAAGTAGAACCTTTTATTAGATATAGTGTGGTGCTGTTATCTCTCATTCTACCCTGTGACTGGATGCGCTTGGTTGGAAGATAAATTCTTTATTTCATGTCTAAACATAGGACAGGGTGTTTAACAAATGCACTGATGGTTTAACTTTATACTTTTATCTGATTTATGGCATTCCGTACATGCCCTCTGCTCCCTTGCTTTTTTGCCTGATATAAAGCACACCTAGAGAATCCATTTGGCTTTTTGATCTGGGAGAAGGACCTGACACCTAGGATTTTTGTATTTCTCCTGGCAATTTTCATTGTTTGACAGATATAGGAGCAGTGGGAAGCACCAAAGATATCTTCAAGAAATGATGAAATTGTGCTTTAGTTGGTTTCTTCTTAATTTTAAAAATTTCTTCTGCTGATGTGAACATCATAGGTGAATATGATGTCTGAACTTGGTGAGAGGGAAGTATTATTGTCGTTGAAGCTGCCTGCAGTGTTTTGTTCACAAAGAACTGGTAGATTGCCTTGTTTGTCTTCTCTTCTGCTCTGCTGGCATATATTTGGGGGGATCAGGTAGGGGACAGAATTGCACAGTAGAAGGTTGATTGACAATTAATAGCCATTATTGCAACTTAGAACCGTGCTTCTATCCACATCTCTAGAGCGGTATAATTATACATCTTATAAAGCACAGTATGTGAAATTATTAGACTAGTGAGAAAGAAAGTATTGAACTTACTGACTTTACTGACCTTGGCCTGTGTAGAGGCTTGAATTGTGTGTTTGACAGGTCACACTGAACAGATTACATGAAATGAGCTAGTCAAGGTTTAATATTTGGAATGAATCTTGTCATGGTAACTATGTATTACAGCTATCTATGCTATTGCTAATTGGTGTATTTGGTTTTATTGTTTTAACAGAGATGATAATATCCACACAAAGTGGCACTATATCCCAGATACTTCAGATAGGTTTATAACAACCCTGGAACAAAGCTAAACTGAAAGCTTTATAGCTTTATATTATTTCCTGTATTTATTGGAGATCCCATACTTGGCTGTCTTAAACAGTGTAGAACTACTTTGGGCTTGCTCTTACGTTTATTTCATGGTATAAAAACATGCATGTTAAATTATCTTTGGTTTTCCAAGACTCATGTGTGGCTGTGAGCCAGTGTTATCCAATGATACCAAACACAGTCACGCATAACAATTACGTATCTGTAATCTGATGGAATGTTTCTTGCACTTTAGAAGCTGAAAGACATTTTGTTCAGACTCCTTTCTTGAAGCTTTCTGCTTCTATTTGCCATTGTCTTTGAAAGTCCACCTACTGTGAGAAATTCCCCATTGGATCTATATTTTCCACATATAATTTGCTTGAAAATTTCAAGTGCTAGGATACAAAACATTTTTTTTTAACCCAGCATGTTGCAGCTTGTACTCTGTTTCTGCCATGACCACATTCTGCATGTGGACACATTCAAAAATATCTCTCTTTTAAAGATGGTTAGCTATTCTTCATTTAGATAAAGGTATTTGGTTTATGGCCTATTATATTAAACACTCTTTTCCTTTGTGCAAGTATCACCACAAATTATCATTGTTGGAGGCATTCAAGCTACAGAACCCCAGAGAAAAAAAAAGAGCAAAATGCTGGGAAGACAGCTGCCATTAGAAGTCACTTCCTCCTTTGTCCAGTATATTGAACTTTAGGTCACGTTTCAAAGCTTATATCTTTCTGCAGGCTTTTTTTTTTTTTTGAAAAGATGTACAAAGCATTGTAATTGATTCAGAACAGAGTTAAGTATTTCTAGGATTTGGTTGGTGGCTGAGTTTGCATCATCTTATACTGGTGTGACTGAATCTCTAAAATATTTTCCCCAATGCCTGGGATATTGTTTCTGTAGCAAGTTTGGCAACAAGGTATTTTGATTCCACTGTTGATGGTTAGGGTCTGGAAACTTGCAAAGGACTAGTAATTAATATACTTTGATCAATGATGTAGTGGTAAATAAAAATATGGACAAACTAACATTTCTGGAGTCCCAGGCTTGTCAGCAGTCTGAAGAAATCTTTATCACACTGCTTTTCTTGCAGCCCTCCAATTGACTCCCTGTAACCGCCCTGATCCCTTTTCAATGTAGCTTTTTTTTCCCCCCGAAGTCTAAAATTTTCAGAAGACAGAAGAAGGTGACAGGGCAGATCATAAACCCCACTGTGTCTTGTGCGCTGGAAAAGGGCAAGGTAGTAACCCATTAGGCATGGGTAGGTGCAGAGTATGTGCTCAGATGAATAGAGACATACATAGAAGCTCAAACCATGTATCTCCTCCTCCTGTCATGTTGATCTGTGAATATATTATATAGCTCCTTGATTCAGTGACACTGAATGGAATAAAATTGCAGTGCCAGTGTGCAGGGCACATTTTCTCCAATTTGAAGCTAATCATTTTGGTAATGTATGTGTTAAATAATCTCCGTAAATGCCTGAAAATACAGCTTAATGAATACCCACTCATATGCTTAAACATAAATGATTACAAAGATTCCATATTGCTACAGGCAATTAACTTATACTTATTTAAGATTTACTTTTTCATGGCCAGCAGGGATACATCCCTCCTGGGTTGTGACCAGATGTTTAAACATGAAGACTGTAATTTTAGCTTTTATAGCAAGTATATGCCTCAGTGGTAATGGGTTTGACTCTTTCCAGCAAGCAACTCAAATCCTGCAATTTGGTGGTCAGCTTAAGGAAAAAGAAATGCTCTGCAAATGAGTAAAAACCTGTCTGCATCTCGTATCTGTGGATCCTCTGGAGCCAGCTGCATAACTAATGGAATCAGCTGCTGGCCTTTTCACCTGTGGGGAGCACATTCTCTCTTAATAAAATAACTGCAATCCCACAGTCTGATGTAGTTTGGGAAGAAGTGAATTTTGGACTCACCTAAGCACAAGCCTTTCATGCAGCATGTTTGGTTAGGAGTGAATGAGTCCAGCATTAGAGCTGGTAACAGAGAGGCAAGATGCCTAGAATCTATTTACAGCTCTGTCATTGATTCTCAGCAGGAGTACAGACGCATTCAAGTGCTTGAAACTCATTCTTCTTTTCTCAGTATCTATCTACAGTAAGCTCTGTTTAATAAACATTTGTTTCTGCAATGCCGCTGCCCCTAGTCTTATGTGCTTATGAATCTAAGGCACTTAAAGATACAGTTCCCAGGGCTGCCTCTTCTTTCCCCACCAAAAGTTAATACCACTTAACATATGATCTTAAATACTTATAACAAATCTGTTATCCAGATATAGATACTTTTTTTTTAAACGCAGGATTCTGCATCGTTACTTGAATTTTTTCAAATATCACTCTTACTCATTATTTCTACAGCGACTAGATTGTAGTGAGACCATACTTGTGTCACAGCTTTTGAGACTCAAATATCTTATCAAGACAACAAGTCTCACATATTTTCATGGGAAAGGAAGGCCATGCATACTTGGCATTTCAGAATCACTGTCAGCTGTGACTAGAAAAGTAGAGCCTTGAAGACAGGACTCTGAAGTCCTGAGTACATACCTCAGCAAGAGACCACCTGCTCTTCAAAGGTGAACATTTTCCTAATAATTTCTTCACCTAGGATTTGCATCCTGCTAGTTTTCACTGAAAGTTCTGTTTTGACTTATAATAAGTTTTTTGGGATGAAAAGAAAGCCTTGCAGTTTACCTTTACTAATTTCCTAGGGCTTGGTTAGTTTAATTAATATTTGTCAAAGTAAAGATATGTCTTCAATTTAAATGGTAAATTCAGTACCCTTTGTGACTGTCTTCTGAGAGCTAAGATCTGTTGTCCTTGAAGCATGTCTGTTTGGGGAACAACCTGATGACACAACGGGCCAGCCTCTGCAATATGGTCACTGCAGCTGACAAGCACTGGCTCCACACACCTGTATTGCCACACATTTAACACAATTAAAAAAAAAATACTCTTCTGCATCCTGTCTCTTAATTTCTTGAGCAAGTTGTAATATATAGCAAAGAAACATACAATCCCAAATATTTATAGCTATAAGCTGACAGAGTCTAAACCTGTTGTTTTTAAGTAGCTGTTTCAGCCTCTTCATATTGATACAAATCCCTAGTCTCTCTGAATGTGTCTAATATTGGGGCATATTATTCTAGTTCTTAGCTATTTACATGATAAATCATGTTTTATTGAATTCATGTTTTATCAGGGTCATCCTGTAATTTAAAAGAGCAGCTGATGGAAATGCTTGAAAGGCTGAGGATGGATGCTTCCTGCAAGAAAGAAAGAATCAGAAGTGATATTGGCAGTCAGCAGTTCTAGGAAAGCCATTTGGTTCCTGGCAGTACGAGCCTTGGTTATCACTGTGATCTGCTTGAACCAGGCTACCTTGCTGAACAGATACTGAGCTCCGGCAGCTCAGCCTCCCATGCTGCAGACATAGACAAGGAAATGTCATTTTTTAAAGAATAGTAGTAAACCATCTGAAATCCATTTTCCTTTAACCCTCTAAGGGACATTTTTGCATATTTTCAAGCAGCAAGCAGGAGTTTCACAATTTCCTAACCCACTGGAAACATGCCATTTTAGGCAACCTGTAATAATTCCTCCTCCATCTCATCCAAAGCTCTCCTCCAGCAGCCTGAGTTCTTGTCTGGGACTGGACAGGCTTGTTGCGCTGCACTTTTATACTTGCTCTTGTTCTGAAGGGAGGATGTATTGAGTGGTAGTAATGGCGGAGTGTTTTGTTTTCATTCAGGTTTAAGCTGTCTCTGAAGTTTGTTCTGCTGTCCTGTCAGGACAGTGCATTAGCATGTGCCAAACTTTTCTCAGGTTTTGTTCAGCCACCCAGGGCCAAGAAGGGGTGATGGTGTTTCCTGCAATCCCAGCTTCCTAACAACAGAGAGGCCAAATGTTGTGTACCTGGACATTCCACCAAATCCCTGTACTTGGCTGTCTGGGGAAACGTCACTGTAAGTAGTCAGGGTGGATGGGACTGTCTTTGTCTTTGCCAGGGACAGGCCGCTGGCGTCCTAACCACTTGTGAAGTGAGTGGATACCAAAGCGAGTGCCAGGGATACCCATGGCATCTTGCAAGAGCCGATGCCAGGCGAGTCCAGCCTTGCATTCCGCTCATGCAGCAAATACTTGTGCACAGGCTCAAGCGAGGCCAATGGTTGTCTTCTGGAGCATGTGGTAAATGAAACCCTGAATGTGGGAGGCCCCTTGGCAACCGTCAGACAACTCAGCTGGTTGGGGGCTGCAGCAGCTGCGTGGATGGGAGGTGAGCAAGCCTGCAGCGAGCCCCCTGAGAGACTGCTCCTTCTGCACTGTGTGGACCTGGGATGGGTGGTGCAAAATGTTGTGATATCAGTAGCAAGCCTTATGCTCTCTGTCTCTCTTTAGAAGCCAATAAATTTCAGATTAACTGCTATAAAAGAAATAGTGATGTTAGAAATAAGAGGTGGGGCAGCTAGATAAATCATGTTTAATCCTTTAAGGGGTAACATCTTCTGTTTCTAGTACGTTTCATGAAAGCAGAAAGCTCTTGTAAGAGAAACAGGATGATAAGACACTTGGAAAGCCTGAGGTAACCTCAAGTAAAATGAGCATCAGTAAGAGCAAGTCATTCAGGTCCATGCACAGCAGGGTGTGTTCTCTGCTGTACACACAGCAAGCTAAGCTTCTCAGATTTGTGAGTAAAACTAAATCTGCCACCTTCTAGTCAATACTTGTTTAGCTAGCCACAGAGAATCAAGCTTTCTCCTCCTGCAAAGCTAAGAGCAGGGACAGTTGTTATTTGGATGGGACTCCTTTCTTCTGATCTCCGGAACAGCTTCTCCCCTGTGCAGCCCCTGCATAGGTGCAGACCCGGCTGCCGGCCCCAGGGCTCTGCACGGGCCTGGCTGGAAACGGGCCACAGCTTCTCTCTGTGAGAACCCTTCTCCTGCCCTGAGCTTTCTGCTGCCAGAGGCAGCAGGATACTCTGATGTGACCGTGTCGATGTAGCCTATATATGTAGTTGGCAGGTAAGGACACTACTAAGGTACAGATAGTTAATTTACCTTGGAGACCTGGCTTTTGGGTGCCCAGTCCTGCTCTGAAGTTTTTCTAACTGAGCTGGTCAAAGGCTGAGTGTTGTGTACATGTTGATCCATTGATCTACATGAGGTGTTATTTTAGGAGGAAACTTCCTCCTCTTCCCCATCTCCTGAATCTTCTTCCTCTCTCCTCAAGGAAAACAAACATCCCTAAAGACTGAGCAGGCTCCGAGAGTTTTCTCAACAGCTGCCAGAAGAAAGTTTCATTCGAAGCAACACATAAGCCAAATGAGACCTGGGATAATTCAGAGCGGGAGAACAAAGCAAACCCAACCACCGATCAGGTCATGCTCCTCTCCACTTTTTATCTTGCTGGCTGAGGAAATGCACTTCAGGTTGGCTTTCATCTCCCTGGGTTTGCTGTTCCTTCTTCATGGACAGCTGGGGATTTGGGCTATGAAAGAAAAGTTAGCAGCTTTGTGCTCTGTGCGTGGAAATGTCTACTTGTGACCTAGTATTTAACAAAGGAGCAAAGCAATAATGGCTTTGAAAGAGCTGTTGGAGTTGCTCTGCTCAGTAATGAGGAGATGCTCTCTGCAGTGATGCTGGATGCAATTGCTAAAGCCAATTAAAGTAGCTGAGCAGGGAAAAGCCAGTCAATGTCATTTTTTGCATCCTCAATAGTATTAACTATTCTACAAGTCACAAATACAACTGTTTACTAGAGACATTCCTAGGCATGTACAGACATAACACTCAAGACAACATGTATAATGAGGGACTTGATATCTCAAAATATTTACTGCATTTAGCATTTTTTCTGACAAAGAATAAACCATGCTCTTCCGAGCACCCTATTCACCTCAGATATAGTTCATTAAACATTAGTAAATTAGCTCTGTCAGTTTTAGTTTACCATTTTTTTTTTCCCCTAGGGCAACTAGTAACCAGAACATAAAAGCATTAGATACATTCGAAAGCAACTTTGGAGCTGTTATGCTCAGGTCATATCCAGTCTTAATTTTATGCCTTTGGTAGAAAAATAAGGAAATAGAAACTGTCTTAATGATCTTACTCAGATGAAGGAGCCTCACTGAAAGAAACAGAGAGGGGAAAAAAAGGCTGGAGTGAGGACAAATGACCAGGCAAAATCAGAAGAAGTCCATCACAAAAGCTAAAGCTGAGGCATCCAGACAGAACAGATACTAATACAGAAGCTATCTCCATGTTAGGGACAGCCTAAGCTGCATGTAGACATGATACAGATGCTAATCATGTCTGAAAGCCTTTGAATATGTGTCCTGAACTGAGCTCTATGATCAGCACATGAGGACAGGAGAACCAAACCAAAATCCAGTTGTAAAACTTCTTAAACTCGAAGGAAATTCATCATTGCATTTGAGTATGGTAGGTTGGTGCTATTATAAATTTAGAAGTGGTCAGCTGCTTATTCACACTATGAAAATCATCGAACCGTTGGCAGTGCTGGGACTTGCTTCAAGATAAAAGACACTCTTTTTTATAAAGAAGAATATGTCAGACTGCTGAGCTGCTTTTGAAATGATGAATTAGTTTTATCTGGGATGCAAAAGCCTCACTTGCCTAGGAAACTAAATATCTGTGAGCTTATGTGGTACTTTCTTTTAATGAGCTCATTGGCAATTAAATATGTTTTGATCAGCTTATACTATCTCTGACGTACATAGTTTGGTTATCCCTTACCATTGCTAGTGACAATATTCACAAATAGAATTAATTTTTGTAATGAATGCCCAGCCCTTTTTTACAGGCAATCCAAATTTTGTCTCAGTAACTATTTGTACCAAGAGACTGTGTAGTTACATGTGACTCGTAAAGAAATACTTCATGGTTCTAACTTTACTTCACTTTAGCTGCAGTCTGATGGCTTTTCTTTGATATTTTAAAACACAGGAGGAGTGATCAGTTTCCTCACTATTTTCCTGAAAATATTGGTTTCTTACATGATTTTGAATATACTAATAAACTTTCTGTGGATCACTAGGTACCCTCTTAGACCATTTTTTTTTTTAATCTAGAAAATGTGGCAATAAATTTGGTCACATTTAGAAAATATTTCCTTCTCACATCTGTTCTGATTTCCAATTGGGATGAGAGCATACTTTTGTCTTTATAGGAGAGCAAAGTGTAATGTCATTACAGTGGTTTATTCAGAGTAACTTTCATTCCCTTTAATCCACTGAAATGTCTCATTGTTTGTTTAAACACTCAGGAGTGATGGCTTCATTGAACGATCCCATTCCTCAGCAGCTTGATTCATGCCTACCACTGCCTGGCTTTGAGAATCTGTTGCCAAAGTCTATCAGACAAAAACAAATTTTTCTTGCCTCAGTGACAGACGGCTCTCCCGAACAAAGATCTTTCTGCTTATAAAACACTGTCTCTTTTTTTGTTACAGACTTACATTAGGTAGCCACAGTGCCGTCAATACAGTATTATTCCACCAGACTGGGCCAGCAGGTGAGAGTACAGATTTGTGCCACTGCTTTACAAGGTCAGGTCAGCAGCTAAGAGCCCAGTCCAGACACTGCACCGTCACGTTGTGAGGGTGCTGCATCCTGATGTTGAGCTCTGCTTAAATGGACTCTTCTAGCCTAGGTCCCATGCCATGTTAATCCAGTTATGGGATTCTCAGAGCTGAGCTGGTTTGTCTCTGTCTCTTCTGCTACATGGCCTGCCCTGTTCATCTAGGTGCAGCAGAACATGAACACACCTCTAGCCTGTTCTTCTGTGCCCAGGACTGCTGAGGAAATGAACTCTTCGCAAAGGTTTTTGCTTGTCTAGTTTTTCCATGTTCCCCATCATGGTTTAATGCCAGCCGGCAACTAAGCACCACACAGCCACTCGCTCACTCCCCTCAGTGGGATGGAGGAGAGACTCAGAAGAGTAAAAGTGAGAAAACTCATGGGTTTCAGATAAAGACAGTTTAATAAGTAAAGCAAAAGTTATGCATGCAAGCAAAGCAAACAATGGATGCAGTCACTACTTCCCATGGGTAGACAGGTGTTCAACCATCTCCAGGAAAGCCGGGCTCCGTCACACGTAATGGTTACTTGGGAAGACAAACACCGTCACTCCGAATGTTTCCCACTTCCTTCCTCTTCCCTCAAAATATATGGTGATGCATGCATGATGTTAAGTGATATTGAATATCCTTTTGGCCAGCTGGGGTCAGCTGTCCTGGCCCCCTCCCAGCTTCTGTGCACCTGGCATAGCATGGGAAGCTGAAAGTCCTTGACTACTGCTCAGCACCAACTAAAACATCAGTTTATTATCAACATTATTCTCATTCTAAACCCCAAACACAGCACTGTACCAGCTACTAGGAAGAAAATTTACCCCAGCTGAAATCAGAACATCCATTTAATAACCTTTGAATCCTTTTGAGCATTTTCAAGTACATAAGAAACACGAAGAATGTTCTCAAAGACATTAAGATCATTGGCTTTTTCTGGAGGAAAACCAAATTCATTGCCACCACTGAAAGAATATCAGCAAAAGCTTAAATCTGAATGGACATCCTAAAATTTGCATATATGGAGAGAAAGATGGTTAAGCTTTCATTTGAGCTCATTTTGTATCAAGAAGGATTGTTTTGTTCTACAAATATTTCTTTGAAACAAGAAGCCCTTCACCTTCTCCAGAATCCCATTAGAATTTTGACTTTTTAGGAAGAAAGTTATGAAGTTCATTTTCCTCTCTTATGGCATATACAAAATATTGCAGGGCAGTACCATGCTAAAGCAGAGCTTTCAACTCCTTTACTCTTGTAATGCATTCATCTAGTTCAGCAGAGCTTATTGTAGCCAGATTTTGTTGGAAAATGGGTTAACATTACGCAGTGTTGTATAACGAAGCCATTAGATCCATGAAATTTCAGTAATCATGTTACGTGAAGCATCCTGTTTGCCTGGGTAGCCAGAGGAAATAAATGTATAAATTAAACCTTTATCCACATCCAAGCATTATTTTTAAATGTTGCTGAGCAGCATGAAACCTACCATACAGTCTAAACAATAGACCATGAAACAAGTGAAGAAGGTTTCCCGGAACCCTCTTAGATAAATTCTAGCGTATTTGTCTTGTTGTGGTTGTCTTTCCTTAGTGCTCATTTAATTTTCCTTTATCCCTAGTCTTTTAAAATTCTGCCTTGATAGAGTAGTTGCTTCCAGCCACCCAGAATAAAAATGAATCCATTCTCTGTGTAAGTACTTTTTCATGGAATCAGGTCTATGATGTTTTATATTTTCCTATCGTCCCACCGAAAGAAGATTGAAATATATCTCAATATTGGACTTGACTGTAGTAGATCAGGTTAACTAAAATTCCCACCCTGATGGTGACTTCTTCAGCTCTCTTTGTGATGCAATGGCTGAAGAGTTGATGTGAATCAGTTATACTTGTCTATAAAGCAGAACACTTGAAACCTGCTCTGCAAAAGATTTTGAAGATAGGGTACTTCAAAAGTTAGTATCTGTCCTCATGTTCAGTCCTACCAATGCCAGTGGTGGAGTTGAAATGGTAGTGTCTTTACAGATCAAGCATTACTGCACTAGTTTCACTGATAGTGTGGAGCAGGAGGCTGGGTGAGCTGAAATACATTGCTTAGCTCCAGAAGTTTTGAGCCTGTTTCTGAACCAGGTGCCCCAGTGAAACAAGTAGGAAATACACTTCATAGAGTCTGGTGAATCTCTGGCACCCCTGTGTTCAGGCATGGCCACAATCAAAGGTGGTGGGTTTTTTTGGTTGGTTGGTTTTGTTTAGTTTTGGGTTTTTTTTTCATGTAGAAAAGAGTTGTCAAGCAGTATTTTAAATCACTACAGGATTCCTGCTTTCAAACATTTGATATCTGTGGGACTTAAATCTGTTCAATTTTATTTCAATAAAATTTTGAGAAGACTATTTGAAATAATATATTTTGAATGAAAGACATGGTCTCTTCTTTGAGGCTAACAATACAGGTCCTCTTTTTAGTCATGCATTTTGTTCTAGCCTGTGAAGATGCAAGAATTAGTCAGCTGATAATGCATCATAAGGCTCCTTGAATTCATAGGAACTTTTAAATAGGACCTGATTATCCACTAAACCTTCTAAGGAAAGAAGGGATTTTCCATTTCTGTAAGATATATAGAGGAACATGAAATGGTTGATAAAAGGTCTTTTGTCTACCTGTTTTGAGTAACCTCAAATCTGTCCTGCTTGTGTTGTTGCAATGCGCCAAAACTAAGCTTCAGGTTCTTCATGCACCAACCATTCCCTCACATTATTGCTTCATTGAAAGAGAAGTGCAACTTAATATTAATTACTGGTAGATTAAATAGAAATAGAAGAACTATAAAGTTCTAGTTTGTACACATCTGGACTACGGTACATGATGTAAGACTGACAAAAGAAAGGACATAGGAAAAACAATATAAAGTCAAGAAAAGAGAAAGAGAAAAGCAGGTAAGACATGGGAAGGCTGAAGAAACCAAATTTATGTATATTTTCTGAAAGATCTCAAGGGACACAAGATTGTAAAGTACCTTCAAACTAGCGCCCCTAAATGAAATCACTATTTACAGTTCATTGAACACAAACCAATGGAATTAAGAAAGGGATTTCAAAACAGACAATAATGAATAAAATCCTCTTGCTGCATAGATTCATAAAGGAATTAGTCAAAATCAGAGTTATCCAGAATGAGTAAAATGCTGGGGGAAAGATTAACTAATGTAATTGATATTTAAATGTTATTTATTTACAACGTAATAAAAGCCCAGATTTCACTGGAACAATTATTTTATATTAAATACTAATTGATTACTAACACATGGTAATTGAAAACTAGTTATCATGGCATTGGTATATAGACTTTTATTTCCCAATCTCAGCAGATGGATTTTTAATAATTTGTTATTAACTAATGCAGATAAATGTCTTATTGAATAAAAATGAAATTGATATTTGAGGACTATCATTTAATCGTTTGCTTTCATTATTTTCTGTAGGGTTCTTTTAGAACCTGGCCTGTTTTTTTTTCCCATCTTTTTCCCATCTTTGTGCCAGGGGATAGTAATAACAATGAAGTGAGAGTAAAAATTCGTAAGAATAATTTCATTCTTTGGCAGGTAGTAAAACCTCTTCTCCTTCCTAAACTGCACATAATGTGCCTGCAATTAGATTACAAATTCAATAAAACAAAGCATATTGATTGCCAAAGGGAAGATTTCTTTTTTCCAAACTAACGGTGCTAAGCACCGTAGGAGGCTGTTCAGAGTAAAGCTACTTCGTCAGACAGCTGTCATCTGCAAGAGTGATCTGGATGCCGGGCATAACATAGTTATGGAAAAAAATAGGATTTTATTATCACAGACATTGCCTGCAGAGCAATTCTGGTGGGACGCAACTGGTGTTACTGTAAGTTTGGTATTTCTTACAGAACATGGATATTTGATCGGCTTAATTGTTTTATAGCATTTTGCATCTGAGGACCTCAAAACAATATCTGTGGCAAATATTTAAACTAAGCAGCTTACTTGTGAATGCCATCTGATGCAAACACTAGATAGGAAATGGCTATCATGCTTTTTGAAACTGATCTTTCAAAACTCATTTGTGCTTATTTCACAGTATTTGCAGTAGTGTGTTGAAATTCTGCATCAAAGCAACATTTTGAATGAATTTAATAAGCATTAAAACATGGCGTTCAAAAATGTGAACACTTTTCCAATAAGGTAGAAATTATTAATCTAGTATCTGTGTGTTAACATTAATATTACAAAACTTATAGCATTTCCACTGTATCTAAACAAACCCCTTCAGTGTTATCCATGTTATGGAAACAAGCAAGCAGCAATGATTTGTTTTGACACTTCTCCTCCAAAATATAACCAAATTGGACACATTATTGTGAAATGTTTTCCTTCCCAAGTAACTGCAGTTTTTCTGACAGGACACTGTCTGTCCCACCAGCAGTATTTTATCCAGCTTAGAGCTACTTTCTCTTTTAACTGAGGCCCAAAGGACACACTCTCTAGGTCACACAGGAGTTGGTGACTTGTCTTGCATTAAAAACTAAAGCTCCTGGCTTTGCAAGACTTGTTCTCATCATGAGAGAAGGAATTCGGGTATGTTCATCTCTGATAGCTGCATTAGCCTGGCACATGCTGCGAATACAAGAAATGTCTCAGCATTCAGCACTGCTCAAAAGGTGAAGATATGTCTGGCCATACCCTTTTAGAAAGTGGGACTAGGTATGAAGTGTCATAGACTTACTTCTGATTTCTCTGTTCATATAATGGCTTGGCATCTAGAAATCTGGGGAACAGCATGCTATTTCATAACAGATTATCCTTTTCTATGCATTTTTGTTTGGAATTTGAAGGAATGTGTTTCCCAATATTCTTACTCCTTCAGGAAATAACTTATTTGATCATTGCTGTTTCTTCTTGTTAGGGAAAGGAAACTAACCCATGATAACACAGTGTCTGGTGTATCTCCCCTCTTTACAAATGAAACAACAGGTCTGGTTAAATGATTTTTACATACACTTAGGAGCTTTTTATGGAGATTCCAATTCTCAGATGTAGTGCATCTCAGTGTGAGAATCCAAAGATCGATCCTGCTTTAAAGATCTTCTAGCCAGTGGTTTTGTTGCAATTAGGGTTGATGCCGGTATTGATTTAAAATAGTTGCTAAAACAACGGCTGTTCAGTCATCTATATTCAACCAGCTTGATATGCCCATCCAGTTCTCAGTACAAATTCTAAAAAAGCAGAGTCAAATAATTCTCACAATCAATTGTCCCAATCTCATAATCTTGTGGATGTTCCATGGTGATTCTCAAGTTCTCATGGTCACATGAAAGCTCTGTATTTTTGTAGGCCACCTTGCCTTAAGCCTTGACAACTGGGGTACTACTCAGTACAACAGAGAAACAAGGTTTCAAAAACCTATTATAAATCGGTCAAGAACCAGTGTGAACATGGTCATGAATTCATTTGCACAACAACTCAAAGCTGGTAAACACTATTCTTATACAGCCTTGAAAGAATGAGAAAGAAATATGACTTGCTGTAACAGGGAGGGCAGGATCACAGAATACTTTGCCAGCACCTTGCCATATAACAGTTAAGTGGAGGAGACGCCCCTGTCTCTTTTTAACCTCGGAACTGTCTGTGTGCACATAATTACTTTGTATCAAGGTTAATGAGAGAAAATCACATTTAAGCTTTTCATTCAGACAATAAATCTGCCAGAATCCAAGAAGTTTCAGGTTGCCTGAGTCTACCAGTGAAACGTAAGTGATGGAAAAAGATTTTTTCGGAGTCACTAACCAAATTAGTCTTTCTACCTTGTCATAAACTGAGGAACCTAAAATCCTCCCTCCAACTAAAGTTATGCTTATCCAATTCAGGAACTGAAACAATATTATTTATCTTGTTTCTACCTCTGAATAACTGCTGGAAATGTGAAATGAGGACTGTTTGATGAGAGTGAAAATTAGTCTATGAAAATGTGCAAAGCGTGTTTGAATAATTTGAATTGACTGAATAAACAAACCAAATTAAATTGTATAAAATGTCCAAAAAAGCCTATCATCCCATGGTTGGCATTTTACAAGCAGAAGTCTAATCTAACTGAACATGTTATTCACTGCAGTGTATATTTTCAATTATAAACGCAAAAAGGGATCATTGTGGCCAGATAGTTTGATTATAAGTACAAAATGGGATATATAGCTTTCATTTAGGCTAGATGGAACTGTTGGAAAAACACGAAAATTTGATCTGCATGTGACAGAAAATTTAAGAAAATGCCGTGCGTGTTGTAGCGGCTAGATGCACTCAAGTTGTGACCTTATGATCTACTGAAGTGGGTATAAATTGCTGCTGCTTTTGAAAATGATGACCTTGTACTCCCATTTCTCATTCCCATCCTCATGCTGTCTTGTTGTGCCTCCACAAGCATCAGTGTCATCAGGTGGTAACCTGCTCGGGCAACTGGGTCAGGTTAAAAGCAACATAGAAAGAGGAAAGTTAGCTTTCAGCTGACTTGGGTCCATAGTTCTGTCCAGCACATGGTCTATAAAGGATTTTTTTCGGCGTAAGAGAGATGATTGGAGAAAAGGAATAAATTTTATAAATATGAAGAAAAATAAATTGTATTTTTCTTTTATTTTGCCATTGCTGCCATAAAATTGTGTCTCTAAGTTCATTACAGGTACCTCTCTGGGTTTGCCCAGTTCATGCAGGAGGATTTCAGTCCAGATTACAGGTGTTGGCTGCCTTCCTTACAGTTCTCACTGATCCTTCTGGGCAATGTACAGATGTTTTATATGGTTTTCATCAGAAAAACACATCTGAACCCCATCATGTCAAAGAACACCATGTATCAGAGCTGTTGGGTCTGCCCTAGTTGCTGCTTCCTCTGCAAAGTCCTGCTCAGCTTTCAGAGAACAGGTCAGGAGTATGAAACAAACATTTCCTGAGGAAAGAAATGACATCGTTTAGCCTCTTACGTTGGTTCTCATAGGGAAGAAAAAAAAAAAAGCATTAATAATCTTTCCTGGCTGGGAGGTGTTTTGTACTGACGGTGAAATTAAGGAGTGTAACATGTCTTCTGTCACGCTCCCTGTCACCACTAATGCTGTGCTAGGGTTTGAAGGGCCGCTGAGACATTTCTAAGGAAGAAACTAATAATTTGTTAAATTGATGGGATATCTCCACACATGATATCTGGCTACTATCTAGAAATTACATTGTCACCTTAGTCTCTCTGGGCACTTTTGACACTAAACAAAGTGATAAAAGTTGTAAAATACACCCACCAACCTCAGAGAAATTTTTTTTACTAACACTTTATTATTTTGTATTTTCAGTCTTCGCAGTGTCAGGGTTATTCTTTCCACCTGACACTTCCTTCAGCAGATATTTGAGCTATATAGGTCATCTTCTCATAGATCCATCAACAGTGACAAGCAATGTGCATCTGCCGAAAGTTTGTCCACTAGCTGTCCTGATGAAGTTATGTTATGAGTGTGCTTACATGTTCCTTGGAGATGTTCTACTTTGCTGCAGAACTGAATTTTTTTACCTGTGTTGCCCAGTGTATCAGCAAACATTTGTCTCAAGTTGACAACAGCAATGAAATAGTTGCTTCCTTAAAACAAAAGCCTTGGATTGTATCAGCAGTTGGTTTATAATGGCAAAGCCTCTTTTACTTATGTATCTTCCCAATATTCTCTCAGTCCATTGTTATTTAGCTTTTGTCTTTCTGGAGTGGTATGACTATATACTACTCATAAAGGAAGTTTAATTGCCACTTTGTGCTTCAGCACTCTTGTACTTACCAGTGATTAAGAATGCCAGCAATCTTGCATTTTTAATCCATGGTAGCCGCACATGCTAAAACTCTTGAGTTGCTTCAGGGATTCAGAATTTAAATAATCTTTTATTAGTTTTAGTGTGGCTATTATGATTATGGTTATGGCTTTGATCAACATTTGCCTTTGTCAAAAATTTCTGTTTTCCTGGTAGAGTGATTTTGAAGCATGCTCTTGGGGATACTATATGGAGACGAATGAACCTATGAGAGTAGGCTTCTATTTCATTCATGTTCGTACTTGTGTTTCACTTATCCCTAAGTTATTGAAGCATCTCTGTTATTGAGGCTTTTGTTTTTAAAAGATTGAGAAAAAAGGTTTATGACCTTGAAAAGTTCAAGTGTTGTCACAAATATGAAAAAGTGGTTGCTTTTTCTCTGCTGTGCTCTGTTGAACCAGTACAAACAACAATAGATGCTTCTTCCACTGAGATTCATCCCTGTGTGCTTTCCCATGCAAATGGAAGACAGAAACACATTGCAAAGTTTTAGCCACAGCGTAGAAATGGCCAGTACTGCATCACTGTTATAAGACAATGCGAAAGGAAAATAAATCTGGGGAGCATAACAAAGCAATAACTTTGAACATTAGGTGTGATTGCTGAAACCTGTTCTCTGCCTTTGGAAGGAGACAGTTTAAATACTGTCCTGCAACTTCAGCAAACAAGGGTCTTAGTACGCATCTTCAACTGCCTTTAATCAAATCCTCACCTTCACTTCAGAGAGGCAGGCATGGCCTTAAGAAGGTGACACAGAAGAAAGCAAAGAGGCCAGCGAAATTTCCAGAGCAAGTTCATCAGTTAATACCTGTCGAGGTGCCTTTGGGAAGATTGCAATACATCTCCGTATGGCACATAATTTATGTTGTAGATGTGCTATTTTCTCCATGGATATTCTAATTCAGGGGTTCTAAAGTGAAAGAAAGCTTTTTTTTCTTTCACTTACTGGCATTAGCATGGCCTGATACTGAGAGGCTTTAATTCATGTGGAGGTTTCAATTTTAATTATTTTGTTAAAGAGGTTAGTAACAAGATATTTTTATTTTTAAGAAAGCAAAAACCAGATGAACTAGAAGTGTAGATGGTGAATATAAAGGAAAAGGTGTACACTTTTGATAAAAAGAGCATGTGATTTTTGATAATTACATTACAGGCAAATAAATGCTTCATAGGTATTGATTTGTTCAGTGTGTTTTGACTAGGTAGAGAGAGGAAATGCTAAGATATTCTGAAACAATTTACTTAGGTCTTGAGGAAAAAGAGCCCTGGAGATCAATAGTGAAGTGCTCTAAAATGAAACAAAACCCACTAAATATCTTTCTTGCTGTTTTGGGTTGGTCGCCGCTTATACTATATAGCTTGTGAGAACTACTTCTTATCCTGCAATCTGTTACATACTTGTAATTTATCCAGTCGTGAATGTCAAAATTGTGTAAATTGTTGGAACACCTCTGCAACATCCAGCTCTTTCATGGTGACAAGGAAATGCATGGGAGGAGCTGGTGGTGTTGCCAAGGTCTCTGTCCTGCCGCCAGGGGTTGACATTCCTCAAGGGCCATTGTTGCTTCATGTTACCCTGTTTTCATAAGAATCAGCTATTGCTTTGCTAACACTTTCCTGGCTGCCAGCTAGCATAAATGGAGAATTTTGTACCCTCAGAGAAAGATAATTTTATGTATATTTTCTCTGCCACAGAAGGGTCAGGTTATACTTGTGGATACCAAATAAACAGAGGTGGTTTTTTTTTACGTAAGAGTCAAGGTTAAGTATTTATGCAGTTGGTACTAGTTAGGCCCCATTCACCATTCTGGTACAGATACTTGTGTGTAACAAAGAGCCCGTCCCAGCGTCTGTGTTTGTGGGGGTATGGGAGCATACTCCCTCTGTTATATGGCTGTTATAGTTCTTAGGTGTTTGCTGGTGGCTAGTGCTAAAAAGACAGTGACTCTATATGAAAGTATTGCACAGAAAAAATATTCACACTGAAATTCTCTCTGTCTGGAAAGTTCAGTCCTGAAACAGATGTAAAAACCCTATTCTGCACAGTCTTACTGCTCAGCCTTCTGTTCTCAATAGGTATAAACAAAGTCCATGCCCAAACCAAACCATGTAGGAATATTGTCAGCCTGCCTTCCATTACACCCTGCTGAACCTGAAGCAAGTTTAATAGTGCAGTATGCAGAAACACAGAATTATACCCAACAGGGGTATGTCTGTTCCACAGAAGTGTGAGGAGAGACCGTTGAAAATCCTGTGGCAACAGTATAACCATATTAAAGCGTATGTAACCATCTCTCAGCATCTTTGTCCTCTGAAATTTAAGAATTCCATCCATGAAGTCATATGCAAAATTAAGAGCAAGTGATAGAAATCACCCTCCAATCATAAGGGAATATTTCATCATGAATAAAGAGGACCCTCACAATCAATCTCTCATTGTATTCAGGGAGCTTTATGAGGTAGCTCAGTTAGTAAAAGAATAATCCTTCAAAAGCATAAGGAATCCCAAGTACTTCCTTGATAGATAAGGAGTAGTCATTTGTGGCTCATTTTTATATGCTATTTCTATTACAACAGCAACGTGAAGACCTACAGAACATTGCAAAATTTACAAAGTTAAGGTTTGTCTAAAGTTGTTAATGAAATTGTAGTTGCATATTTCAGATGTTGGTATATCTGGTTTTTATTACAAGATGAACCTGAAATGAGATCCTCAGGTGCATCATAAAATGAAATATTGTTAACGTGCAGCTCTTTTCAGTAATTTGTAATACTGGACTTTATTTTCACTTGGTTGTACTTACATTCCAAAATTTGACTCTTGATACTCAACCTGCCTGTTAAATTCTACTTACAATCATAGAAAAATTTTGAAAATCAGAATCTTAGAAAAACAGATTGCAAGGGATATTTGGATGTCATCTAGTGCAAACTCCTGCTCAAAGCAAGGCTAATTTAAAAGCTTAGATAAAGTTGTTCAGGGCTTTTCCATCTGAATTTTGAAAATCTCCAGGGGTGGTAACCTATTCCAGGGCTTAACCGTGCTCCTTGAGGAAAAAGTTTTCCTCACAGCAAGACTCAGTTTACCTTGCTGTAATTTGTGCCTTATTGCTATGCACCATTGAAATGAGTCTGGCTTCATCTTTATAGTTTCTCTCTATATAGCAAAAAATAGCAATTAGACCTTCCCTCAGTTTTCTCTTCTCCAGGGTAATCAAACCCAGCTGTCAGCCTCCCCTCATACATTGTGGTCTCTGTCTCCGAGCACTTCAGTGTCCTCAGCTGGGTTCTCTCTTATTTCTATTCATGAGTCATAGGTCTTGGCAGTGCATAAAAATCTTGGTCTTGAAGACTGACTACTTGTATAAAACATCTCTTTTGATGGCAGTCAGCTTCTTTTAAGTGACTTCTTTTGCTGCTTTTGTCCTCTGATGACATCTATTCTCTTACTTGATATTATGTATAAGGCACCTTCCTTTTCTACTCTGCTACTGCATGAGAAGCTGGGCACAGGAAAAAGAAGAGCTGTAATGTACAGCGCACTGGAGAGAAACAGAGGAAAATAACATTTTGCACTGATAGAAATGTCTTTATTTTGGTTCCTTGAAATACCTGTGAACAACTTTGTTCTTTCTTTCTTTAGAGTACCTAAAGATTGGGTCGTTGCCCCATCCCTGGAAACATTCAAGGTCAGGTTAGACAGGGGTCTGAGCAATTTGATCTACTTGAAGATGTCCCTGCTCATTGGAGGGAGATTGGACTGAATGACCCTTAAAGGTCCCTTCCAATCCAAACCATTCTATGATCCCATGACTCTATGTAAATCTTGAATTTGTTCTCGTATTCTTTACTTAATTGAATAATCCCATTTCAGTTGCATGCCTTTGCTTCTTATATTGCTTATTTGGACAGCCCTGGTAGGCAGACCTACAGTGCTCTAAGTGTGTTTGTGTATTTCTAAGCATATGAAGCAGATAAGTGACAGCTTAAACTTTAATGCAAGATACTTGAAATTTTTCTCCACATGGAGAACCTCATATGGCATTTTAATTACCTGGCATTTACACTTTACTCATTTTTACCCAGAAAGTCTTTCTAGAACTACTCAGATCCTTTCTTTTTCTCCCCAAATGTTTTTCTTCTGTTTCTATTGTGCTTTTTTCCCCCTAAATCCTTATGTTAAACCTTTAATTGTTTTTCCTCAGGAAAAGAGGGCCACTGTGAACAGATTATGTCTGTTAGTTGTCCTTGTGAATCTCAAAGAAACTGTCATTGCAGGCTGAGAGCTACAGTCCCATGGCATTGTAAATGTGTCCTGTCCTTCAGAGAGATATGTGAAATACAGCCCAGAAGGCAGAAGTGACAGCGGTTTAAACTGTTTCCTGTTGAGAACACTTGCCTGGATCTAGCTGAGTCATCTTTACTCAAGAAATTGATTGGATTGCCAAACACTCAATTCTCTGTCTGCCATCAGTGTTGGCTGGAGCAGGTCAAGCAGAGTGGGACACTGAGAGACCTGGCTTTCCAAGGAGTTTCTGTTGACTAGTTGACACAAAGAAGAAAAATTATCCTGTGAAATCTGTCTATTCTGATTCTGATTCCAATATCCCACCCAGCTCTGACACCATTCTTAGGACCTAGAATAGCATAGGATGTCCAAATTACAAAACTCCCACACATTTCAAGGTATGTGTTTTTAGGAGGAATGGAGAGTTTCTAGTCAGTTCAATGATGTCACTAATAATGTTAGTAAAACTTTTCTCACTTGTACAAAGCTGCCATTACACAAATCTGACAGTATAAAGGGTGCAGTATGACACCACTTTACCTGAATGGTGTAAAATAGTCTTAGTGTGAAAGAGTCTGACCCATGGATAGCAACACACATGAAAAAGCAAATTATTGGCAACTGCAGCTGTCATGCAGATCCAGAAAGATAATTCTGTCCTGCAAGATGTACAGTAAACACCAGGCAAAGGTGCAATAAGCACTACTTACCTACAGCACACAATTTCTTAGCAAACAAATGCTATTAAAACCCCTCTGTTATTTTGATAAATTTTTATTTGCATGTCAAGGTGTGAGAGACACAGGAGCTGACACCTCAACACATAAATAAAACATTTGCCAGACATCTCCAGAGATTCTGAGTAGTACTGTTCAGTGGTGGAGCAGTCTGGTAGCAGGTGAGCCAAGTTTTTCATGTTATTAGGATCATAATCCAAACTGGACTGATGACACTGCAGTTTGTGTAATTCCAAATGATTTTATATTTGTGTATGAGAGCCTTAATTTTGTTTAACGAACTTTTCTGTGTTTGAAACTTGTATTTGTTTTTCCACCTGATAAACTGCTGTGCTTTTACAAATTAGATTAATGGTACAAGGGAGTAGCTTATTCTTCTTCCCACATGCATTTTGTCCTTGCAAGATATTTAGAGAAACAGCATTTTTGAAGGGGCTTAGAAAATGCCTGACAGAGCAGCTTTCCATGCAACAGAATGGTGTGTCTACAAGCTGCAGTCACAATCTGGCAATTTTTGAACCATGCAGGATGTAGCAGAAAATAGAAAACACACAAATACTGTTGATATTGTTTGATTTTCCTTCTTAACCTTTCTAGTATAGTACTGCTAACTGTTGTTAACACTAGTTTTGTTTTGATAAGTTGCCCAGTTCTGTTTCAAATAACACTTCTTAAAATCTGTGATGTATGTCTATCTACACACATGCATATACACAGAATATAAGCCTTTTGTCACTCTCCACATTAATAAGCAGATGAATATATCAGGATAGAAAAGATGTATGCAGTGTTAACCTTAGACATTTGGAATACATTGCATCTCTTGAATGGAGTGCAAAGATCAAAGTATGTGTTTTTTACATAACCTAACACAAGCTTTTATGAACAAACCATTCTGGGACAGAGTAAGACCAAAAGAATTTCCTGTAAACTCTGAATTTGCTTCCCTGCCAGCGTCTGCAAGAAGACTTAAACTCATAGCATTACTATGCCCGTTAAATTAAAGATCTGTTATTCTGTGGGTGCTATTCCTCTTTCTCTGTGCAAGAAATGTCTAATGAAGTGAGTTGCTGCTATAGGCATTGAAATTTGGGCAGAGCCACAAAGGTCCTCTGGCTACTTTCTGTGAGGAAGCGCATTTTGGGCAACCTCTGTTTTGAGCTGGTTACATCAAACTGTTATGTATGCCATCTTGTGTTCGTGTGATCAGTCAGATGCAGGTACTGAGGAAACGAACCCTGGACGTATATCAATTTCCATACAATGTAGATCCATAGGGGGTCTTGCCCAAGGTATCAGAAGGGTGCTCCAGTTGGGCAGAACAACAGGACATCAGTGAGGGCTGTGAAGCCCACTTTTGGCCTGTCTCTCCATGTCTGTAAGGAAGGGGTAGGGTGGGTGTGAGGGCACGTCCTGCCACCCCTTGTGCCCAGCCTGCAAGAGAAAGCATCCACTGGCTGAAGGGAGGGGGCTCTGCCCTCACTGCCGGGTGCTGTGACAGTCAATAAATGAGATGTTGCTCTGCTGAAAGTCAGTGCAGATGGCAGTGGCTGATTATGCACTTTACAGCATCAGGGAAAAGCAAAAGGGAGGATATTAGGAATGGTAGCTATTACGCAACTGGTAATTTGATGAATTGACCCTTGGGGTCCTTCTAGACTTCCTTAGTGTGGCTTGCTTACTTTTGATTGAAGATATCCATATATGGGGTTAGATTTAGGTAATAAGGGTTTGTATGATGTTTTGATGTTCCTATTTCTGGGGCAGAGTAGGTAATTAAAATAATACCCCTATGTATCTGTAATTTACATAAAATCCTACAATGTATCTCAGGCCAGTTCCTGTTTTAAACAGGTAATTCTTTCTATGCTGTGTTTTATCTGCAAATGTAAATTGATGAAAGCTCTTATGTCTTTGGCATGGCATCACAACACCATGCATCCTTCAACAAGGTGCCATTTCACTGGCAGTTTCAGAAACATACAGATTTTCTACCAAAGTTTACCTGACTTCAGCCTGCTGGAGGTGTTTTTGGTAGAAAGACCAAAAGAAATGGTTACTTCTGTTGTGAAGAAACATCTTTTGGGCAAGCTGCATAGCTGTGAATTTAGGCAGTTTATTACATCTTCTTGCACCTATACACAGATCAAGAGACTGACCAAATGAATGTGATCCAGTTTGTTCTCAGGGATGCATTTGCAAGGAGACTTTTTTTAAAAAACTGATAACAAATATTCATAAATGCATACTACTCTGTCATACTCTCTCTGTCTTTGAAATGGTCATGGTGCTATATGATACTGCTGTGTGAGAAAATGTGTTTCTCATTCTTGGCTTTGCTAACAATCAAGATCTTAGCACCAGTCTGAGGTTCTATGATTATGATTAACCAACCTCCATTTGTGTTTTTCTATTATTTGCATTATAATACTGTCTGTGATTATTTAATCATATGCTATATTATCCACATAAATCCTTGTCTCGTGGGATTACAGCTCAGACCTTTTTTGGAGATGAACCAAAGGTTTATGATTAAAAAGCTTGATATCTCTAGCTCCTACCTGATTTTGTTGCAGATGCTAAAAAGGAGTGGATGAGTAAAGCAGTGAATATAGCTTTGGCAATACTGGTCTTTTCCCCTATCGCTTCAGAAGGTAAACATAAATTTTTTGGAAAAGTCAGTTATTATTATTGCAGTCTGGCAAAAAGCAAACGAAAGCAAAAAAAGTATTTTATACCAGCATACCAAATATATTTAAGTTTTTTTCTTTCCCATATAAGAGAATTTCAAAAGCAGGCAGCTATTTTAAATCAAGGGTCAAAGTGCTTATACTTGAAAGCCTCTTTTCTTTCATCTGATGCTGTAGACATTATTATTCTGTGAAGGTGTATTCTGTTTAATCTCTTCTTATGTTCCTCTCTCTTAATCTCTTCTTACTCTCTTAACTCTAAAACTGCATTTTCTGCAAAATTTTCGATTCACTGAAGAATGACCCCAGACTCCAGAAGGGAACAGTGCAAAGAGATAGGATATTTTTGTAGATAGAACAGCAGACTGTCAAGGATTCTCTTCCTGTTGATTTCATATTATTTCTATGTAATGGTAGGCCTGTCATCCAAAGTTTTCACAGATGGTTGTGAATACTAAGCTCTTCATTTTTTGGTTATCCAGCTCTCCACACCTGCTATCTGACTTCCAGAAGTGCTGAGCAGCTGCCTCTATTGTCAATGGGAACACTCCCTTACTTGTACAAAGTCATCTAAAATTCTAATTACTTCATTAAGGCAGTCTCAAGTCTTCTCGAACTGAGCATCCTGAGTTAATGACATTTTTAAGACATTCAGTTTTAAACTGTGAATCTCAGTACAGAACAAAATGGGCATATGTATCCTGTTCTATGAGAAGAGAAGCATGTTTTACAGGAATACTGTAGAAATGAACATTAATAAAGAACTGACATCCAGATTCTCAAAAATCTGCATCTAAATCACAAAATCTCAAAATGTTTCCCTGCTTCAGGTCTGGCTCATAGTCTACACAAACTCCATTTCTTCCATGAACCTCCAGTGAGAAGGAAATACAGGCATCGGGTCTATAAGAAAATATCTTGTGCCCTGGCCGGATATCCAGTTTGGTTAGTCAGAAGGCCACTACAGTGAGTCACAGGACACAGTCTAGGCTTAGCCAGAAGGTAACAAGCATCTGACTCCTGTGACGGGCTTTGCAACCTTATACTGGACTCCTTGAAGCAGGTATGAGTGCAAGCATCATTTTGCTGAAAATTAGTGTGCTGAAAAGATTTATTGTTGTGCAAAAGAGTGAGGACTCCTCTAAATATGTCTGGGAGGACTCTTGAGAACTTAAAACAGCATAGTAATCTCATAAATTGGAGACCCAGAAGGACTGAGATGTATGAGGGGTGTCTCCCTTCCTGCTCTGCCAGGATGGAGGGGCCTCCATCTCTGAATGTCCAAGGCTTTTGGAATTGGCTGGTGGCATCAAGACTGCTCAAAAAAATCTCACAGTGTCAGTCAGGATGTTTGCTGACCACTTCCTTCCGTGATTTGAGTGCCTATGTGCTACATTAGGGAGGGGATTTCTTTCAACAGCTGTAGATGACAAAGTGCTGAAATCAATATCAGATATAGCAATATAGCCTTGTTCATTATTCCGTGTGTGGGAAAGGGGTGCTTCTAGTGTGAGGCCTAACTAGCCACTTTTTGATGTTTACCTTAGGTGTAGTATGTTGACCCAAAGAATGGCAAATGCATAATACTGTCTTACCTTGTTTTAAGATTCAGATCTGAGATTATTTACTGACAGCATTAGAAAAAAGCCCAGAAAGAAATTGCTACTTTTTCTGTATTTGCATGGTGAACAGTAAGTAGTGAATGGAGCTATAAGATAAATGAGTGAAGGGAAAGAGAGAAACTGGACTGGTACTTATTTAATGAGAGTCCTCCTTATTTTCTCTTTTCTTTCTTTGTGTAGTTAATCCTAGTTGCGGCAAGATAAAGTGGGTTGGATGCCTTTAATTACTAATATCTGTATTTTTTCTCTTTGAGATGTTCAGCTATGTGTCATTTGTTTTTTGTTGTATGTTGTCAAGGACAACATTGATTTGAATAAGTGTGTAGAGATATAATTTCTGACATTTTATGGACATCAAGTCAAAATATGAAGTATTACCACAGGGAGTTATTGTTAAATTCAACACAGATAGACATTTCAGATTTTCGTGAATAAAGACAACAGGGAAGTGGCACAGAAAGTTTTCATTACAACTATACATTATGATAACTTCCAAAACCATCACAGACAAACAAAATCGACTGTTTCACTTGAAAAATAAATGACTTTGATCTTTCCTTTCATTGCTGAATCCATGTTAGTGAATTGACTGTATAAACATCACAGATGTTGTGCTGCCAGTTCTGAGATTTGATGTTTGCATCATATGTTGATATGTGGACATGTCTATGTATATGAAACTGAAAAGTAATGGCACTACATCATTTGTAGCTAACTGTCACAGTGCCTTATAGCTAGAATTTTGAACCTCAGACATAAAAGGTGGTTGTTTCTGAAGGACTTGTTGCATGTGAGATGAAACAATCAAAATGGTAGAGGGGAAAGAAGAAGATTAGATGTGGGAGATTCCCCTTTTACAATGGAATATCTTTTTGTGTGTGTGTGTGTTCTTCCCTCTCCTCAGACTTTTTCAACCATTAGCCACCAGCTACAATTAATACATGACACATCTCTAAACAGCACTGGGGAACATGCACAGTGCTGGAGACCACCATGCATGGGGGCTCTGAAGGTGCATTTTTCATTTCTGCATTCTGAGTGCAATGACAGACACCAGCTGCCAAATCACTCAATGCTCATATCTCTTGTGCTTTCCTCCTCTCCCATTGTCAGCCACTCTTGCTTATCGTTTTGATGTGAGAACTATTTGAGCCCAGTGTGATGAAGTCAGGGAGCAGGAAAAGAAGCACTCTGATTCATTCTGATATAAATATCTTTTTGACCTACTGTTTCAATTTCTTGGTTTTGTCACTCAAAATCCTCAGAGAGGACCATAACTAAGAGCTATTAGAAGCTTTTTGTCTTAAAGTTCACGTGCACAAATTTTACAACCTATTGAATAGCTTAGTGGGTAAAACCCAGTACTCCCACTTGCTGGACAGAGGATCCCATCATGAGGATATTACGTAAAAGGTTGCTAGTACCATTCTTCTGATGCCTTTTTTTTTAATGTAAGTAAAAACAACTCCTATATAGTGTGCTGTACTCAATGGTATCATTACATGTGAATATTGTGTTGAGCCTACCTACTGAATCAGTGTTGGAGGCAGAGATACCTGCATACTCAGTGTGAGTGCCCATGGTCTGCATAACAGCAAGTTATCTTGTGAAAACTTAAGCAGCTATGGCCTCTTGATCACCTAAGCAGGTTTTTTTGATTGTTGCCACAAACTTGGGTCCTTAAATTCCTTCTGAATTATACTGCTGATGCCAAAGTACTGTTTTGGATCTCACTGCGTGATCAGAGAGGATTGCCAAGAACAAATCAAGTTAGAGTTGCATGTGGGGCCAGAAAAGTCATACCATCATCTTGCATATATTTTCCATAAAACTGGCATATGGTATTTTCTGTAGCTTCTGACTTTTACTTGAGCAAAATAGGTAGTTTTTAATGAAGACATCAGATGACATCAGGTCTGCAACATTAGTGTTCTAAAGTGTAATATCCTTGTTGCCAATGTTTATTTGCTTTTAGCCTCAATTTTTCTAGATTTCACTTTTTCCATTAGATCTTATTTTGTCTTTTTTTTTTTTCTTTCCATAGCATAAGCATTTTTATTTGGAAAAAAATATGCTAATACATGTAAACTGACACCAGGTTGGACTTTCACATCATAAATGAGATTTCATTTAACTTATGGTACAAACTCATCTTGTTATTTTTTAAATTCTGCCAACATTTTTAGTATTACTAGGACTGGGCAGAGCCCTAATACTATACTGGAAAAGAATTAATTAATGTTTATAATGAGTATCAAATTGCACAGATTTTCTGGTGTGTGCTATTGTCTTGCAAACTATTCTTTAGTTGTGATTCGAGGTGAATAAAGAAATCTAATGAAACAAAAGATGAAATTCTCACAGATGGTAGTTTACAAACAAAGCCTCACCTTTACACGCTCTGTTATCAGTCTTGCTAACCTGACTTAATATTTAGGAAAGGAAATGAAGAGATTTAGAAATTAATTTTACTACTGTCTGTGTCATAGAGATGAAAGTCACAAAAGAGTTTTCTGTAATGGAACTACCAGTGCTACCAGAATTGTAATGTTTCATCTACTGCTGGAATGGTTCACAGGCTACTGCAGTTGTAACCTAGAGGAGTGAATCTTTTTGCTTAGAGAGTTATTGATTTATACTGATGTTCTCAGTGCTCATGGTCTGAGGTTTACTTTGTTGATGATCCAGGATAGGCATCTTGCAAAAGTGTACTGTGAACTTTGTTACAGGATTATTCTAAGGGGGGTGAACTGCAAAATCTTCCAAACTTGATGTCTTGCTCTTACTAGTGAAAAAAGAAAATTACCAAATGATGTGACAAAAAACTTGAGAAGTTCAGAAATTTCAGTTGTTTGGAAGCAAGGAAGGTGGACTGCAGTTCAAGTCTTACTCTTAGGATCATATGGTATATTCAATTTAGGCATATTGCAGCCCAAGGAATACTGCTGGCCCTGACTGAATGCCAAACCTTAATCCACTCTTATCAGTGTGACCTCGATCAAGAGGAGTTTAATGTAGATTTTTGAGGTGTGGGAGAGGGGCAGGTGATAGAAAAAAAAAGGTTTCACAGGATAATTCAATGGGTAGAAGAATCAAAAGACAGTACTTGTCATTGCTGCATTCTGTAATATGCTCTTATTCTCCTGGACTTTGAATCCTTTGCTGCAGAAAAATTATGAAACACGACAAACCCCTGCATTTAGCTATCTCATTTTCATGCAATGCAAGTTTGAAGCAAGTAAAACAAATGGATCTTAGCAGTCAGTCTTTGATGGTAGTTTCGGTGCTGAAAACTTCTCTTGCTTCAGAGCAGAAAAGTGTCTTGGAAAAAGGAAAGCTTTTTCTTTTAAGGGAGAGACTGCCTTAACTGAACAGTAGACACTAGAATAGTCAGCCACAAGATCTTAATATCACGAAGCTGATGTTCTGCTTGTAAATTCAGGCATCTGTCATTCATTTTGTATCAAGGTTAATTCACACACAGACTTTCTGAGAAATAATCATCTTTCCATTTACTCAGACAGATCAGCTCCATGTCGTTTAACTCACAGCTATCATTTGCAATCTAATGGGTGTTTTTCTCACTATTTCAGACAATTTTTGTGTTGACCTTTAAGGTAACAAAATAATTAAGCACACCAGTGTTGTTCTGTAACTTTGAATTCACTACATTAACAAGCTCATGGTATTAAAAGACCACTAACCCATCCATTAGGTCTGATCATGCCCTTTTGGAATCAATAGCAAAAATCACAGTAATCTCAACTGGTTGTGCTCAGACACTGGAAATTACTTTTATTTGCAGAATCACAGAATAGCAGAGCTTGAAAGGGACCTCTGGAGATAATCTAGTCCACTACCCCTGCTCAGAGAATAGGGTGCCCAGAACCATGTTCAATTCAGTTTTGAAAGTCTCCAGAGCTAGAGACTCCACTGCATCTCTGGGTAACCCATTCCAGTGTTCAACTGCCCTCACAATAACAAAGCTTTCTCTTGTGTTCCTATGGAATTTTCTGTGTTTTGACTTGTGTCCATTGCCTTAGTGGATGAAAAACTGGACATAAGCTGTCAATGTGCCCTCACAGCCCAGAAAGCCAACCATATGTTGGGCTACATACAAAGAAGCATGGCCAGCAAGTCAAGGAAGGTGATTCCCCTCTATTCTGCTTTGGTGAGACTCTGCCTGGAGTAACACATCCAGCTCTGGAGTTTTCAGTACAAGACACAGACCTGTGGGAGTAGGTCCAGAGGAGGCCACGAAAACGATCAGAGGGCTGGAGCACCTCTCCTGTGAGGAAAGGCCGAGAGAGCTGGGGTTGTTCAGCCTGGAGAAGAGAAGGCTCTGGGGAGACCTTGTAGCAGCCTTCCGGTTCCTAAAGGGGTCTATAAGAAAGGTGGAGACCTGTATAAGAAAGATGGAGAGCCTGTAGTGATGTGAGAAAGGGCAATGGTTTTAAACTAAAATAAGGTAGGTTCAGACTTTCCTGCCATAATCAACAATGGATTTTAGCAATAGCTTTTAAAGAATATTTGGAAGTAGGAAAATAAAAGACCTTACAATTATACTGGTTGCGAGCACATTTTTCTCCTGTTCAAATATAAAAAAGAGTCTAGAACTAGGAAACTAATAAAATGTTTAAATTTAATGTTCATCATAGACTGTTATTCTGATGTGAATACAAATTGCCTGGTATTTGTTTTACAACTTATGCTTACCTATTCTGTTTCATGCATCTATTTCCATCCCGTAATTTAGTTTGATAGAATTTTTCTTGGGAGAAATTATACAAATGAAAGCATGCTTTTATAATGTAAAAGACATGATAAGTAATTGGTTTAAAATTATGTAGATGTAAACCATTGCCTGTCAAACTAAGACAATATAGATTGCTGTTTGTCAAGAGAGGGAGGCGAATCCCTTTGTGGCTCCTCTACCTGATTATGTTTCATAACATAAGCAGGAGAGCTTTTCTGCTGGAAATAAAAGTTACTTTTTGAACTTAATTACATATTAATATTAAATTACATCAATTAATTGCTAACAACTTGTAATGCACTTTTAACAGAAATCCTAAAACCCTGTAGTTTGCTAAAAAGGTAATTTGGTTCCTTAATTGAATTTTAATTGTTTTACACCCACCTCTTTGATACACAGCTAATACATGCATTGCATATGACTTGATGTTTTTCTCCTAAAATGAATTTATTTGTAATTTGTCCAAATATGCTTAATTTTTCCTATAAGTATTTGAAAGGGTTTTTTTGGTGTCCTTGGTAGACAGCTATGCCTACTGACACTGGCTTTTGTCTTAGGAGCACATGCAAAACAGGAAGCAATGGGTTCAGTTCACTGAGTGTTCAAAATCCATTACTTATGTCATTGCATTGGGGACTTTTTTGAAAAGATCCATGTAGTGTGATACCAGGAAGCCTCGAAGCAGGTGTAAGATTCTTGTTGGTAAGGGGTGTGTGTGGTGGATTTTTTTCCACAAAGCTTTATATCACTGAAATATTTTCTACTGGCTCTACTAAAGCACAGCCCCATGTGTAGAGGAGGAATAATATGCTACTGAAGAAGTAAGAACAGTGAAAAGGAAGAAGGTCAGCTATGAAAAGTGTCAATCTAATATACTCTTGACCTGTCTACCATAACTTTAAATGCTGGCTTAGATATCATAAGAACGGAGGCCTTTGCAAACAGGCAAGGACAAAGATGTTCTCAAAGCCTGCTTAGGATGTGGGCTGACAACTTTCTGAATAGTTAAAAGTGAGGAAGAAATCCTCACAAGCCTTCCTCTGTTAACACCAGTCCAGCTAGGACTCTCTGAGTAAGAGGAGGGTGAAGCATTTCAGTGGAGCTGGTGCAAAAATGTTTTGATTTTAGGATGAAAGGCTGGTTTTGTTTCAGATATTCTGAAAATGCAGAATGGTTTGTCTTAAAAATGAAAAAGACTTGGATTTTCTAACTAATTTATTAGCCATATTTTTTATACATATCTCCTTTATCCTATTCAAGCTCTGATTGAATTCTCAAGTCTAGTGGGACTAGACTTCTGGTTGTATTCCAGTGGATTCCTGATTTCCTTTATCTGGCAGAGTCAATAAAACCTTTCTGATGTTTCAAAGCATTCAGAAAGGGTTATTCAGCAATGAAACAGGCTGCCTAGGGAAGTTGAGTCATCATCCCTGGAGGTGGGATGGACTCGGTGATCTTGAGGGTCTCTTCCAAACGAAATGAGTCTGATTCTGTGAGTTCCCAAGGACATATCTAAGCAGGGAGAGTGTTTGGGGGGTGTGGATGTGATCAAATCCGATAATTTCCTGGAAGGTAATACTTTCCTTCAAGGTACTGTTAATGAGTAAATTAGTGACATGCTTCAAAAACCTTTATACTTATTTCTCTTTGGAAGTACTTGTATCAGTATACTATTTATAAGGGGCAAAACTTTTTTTTTTTTTTTTGCAAGATGCCCTACCAGGTATCTCAGTTGTATTCAGTTTTCAGATGCAGGTTCAAGAAGTCCAAGAAACTGAAAAATAGTTTTTTCATTTATTTATCCATATTAGCCAACTTCCAAGGATTCCATCTGAGGCTTCTACTGAACAAATACATGAGAATATTTCATGGTGTATTTAATCCTAAACCAGCAGTTTCAAGGTGCTCAGGATCTAAGCAGAAAAGAATGTCTTAGCATATCAGTTCCTTACTCTAGATTCCCTACAGTAGCTAAATTTTAAAATGCACTCCAAGCATCGCAATTTCATATAATTTTTTTAAGATTAGTTGTTTTCTCTTGTAAAATCCCAATTGCAATGTACTTTTTTCATTTAGCCCTTGAATTCTCCATTTTAGTATCTGCTGCTTTGTTTTACAGAATTACTGTTGCATAGGTTATTGTACAACCTCTTTTTGTTAGTAATCCATCAATATTTTCCTATCACAAAAGCAGGCTCTGCATAAACTCCACATACAATGCACAACTTGCATTTTATCATGATATGAACAAGACTCCCTAGAGCCTGGAAGGCTTTAGATGTCAAAGTGAAACTATACCTTCTGTTTGTGGGATCAGAGTGCTTCCAAATGGTTCAGGAGCAGAACTCTGTCTTTGCAAACATACAATATATCTAGGTTGCGGTAGCATTCTGGTGAGAGAGAGAAGAAATATAGTTGCCAGTATTATTTTTTCCTGTTTGTTAGAACTCATCATGAAGCTCAGTGGCTTGGGCAGTAAAATCATGTCTAGACTCTCTTTAATTCAGAGAGAGATACTGTCTGTAAAGCTTTCTCATTACAAAGTGAAATGGGAGAAAATTATTATTAAATATCAGCAGTGTTTTCCTATTTTATTTTCTGAAGAAGTCCAATTCATAAAAGAGTATTTTATTTGCATGGTGAAACAATAAAAATGTCTACAAGGACTTTCTAGGAATTAACACTTGCTAAATGTCTGCAAGAGGGCCCAGTTTTTCATCGGACTGCTGAATAAAGACCATGTCCAAAAATAGTTCTAGTTTTTTTGAAATATGCAGATGTCTGTACAGAAAGTATATAGTTATTAACCTTTACATTTCAAAATGTTTTTAAAGCAGCTATACGAATGAGGAAAGGTAATGTGAGTACTTCAGTTCTTCAGAGGACAAAATCTTTAGAGAGCAATTAAACACTTAAAACCAGAAAGCCTGAAAAAGTTATGCTGGAAGAGAAAGAAGAAACAATTTTTGTTGTTGTGTTTTATATAACAAAAGTGAGAGAAGGTAGAACACACACAAATGTGTGATCATCTCTTTCTTGATTCATTTCCTAGATATATGTTTTTAGTGGGTTCTTGAAAGTGAATCTCTAAATCACTGACATGGAAGCCAACTTTATAATTAATACAGGAACTGATGATAGATGTCATCTTCTAATTTGGTCTGAAAAATCTTGCTCAGTTAAGGTACACTAACTCATTTGGAGAACATCTAAGAGGAAAACTTAACTCTGCAAAAGTTTTCTAGAAAATTATTGAGGTAAAGGATACTAATTACAAGCAGTGTGACCACAGATTAGCAACCTGTTTTGGCTGACAGAGATGTATTGTTTGGAGCAATAGAGAAGAAAAAGTAGCTCTCTAGTTTTATAGAAAAGTAATTAGTACTCTTATTTTATTTTTCTTTAAGATTCAGTCCCTTAAATATTGTTATGGCAATGGATTCTATTTTCAGTGGTTTTGAAACTATGATAATTGTATTGAGGTTTAGAGTGTGGGATTAGAGAAAATATGAGAGCTAGATCGAAACAAACAATTCATCACGTAAAAGTAAAATTTGGAATCAGATTTTAATGAAAAGTATATTTTTTCAATTTTATTGTCTTTACCAAGGCAAAAATATTGTTTCGTGTCAAGCAAAAGAGTCTGCTGACAACAAAACATAAAGTTTCATTTCCAGGGACAAACAGGAAAAGGTAGGAAAAAAAGGGTTAAATGCACACGCAAACATTTCAGAGAGGAAAGAGGTGGTCCTGCCATTCCTTTCTGCAACTGACAGCTGGATTACTGAATGAAACTATGGCACAGGCACTGCAGTTCCTTCCTTTGCCTGAGGTTTGGCCCTGATTGCTCTCTTCCCAGGAAAGTGCATTAATAATCATAATATAAACTATCTGTGTTTGGAGGTAAGGGAGTCTCAGTCCCTTTAGTAGAATCTTTTCTGCTTCATTCGAGCAAATGACTGGTGTGAAGGCTGGAAGCAGGCTGAGCGTCTCCTGAGTTTCCAAGCACCAAATGTGTGTACAACACTGTATGTGTGGGACGAGGTGCCTGACATGCACAACACGTCAAAACAGCAGCGCTTCGATCCACGGGGAACTCAACAAACTCAAAGATGTGCCCAACAGGAACCTCTTGAAGTTAGGCCAGGAGAAGTGCAAAGCCCCACACCTCAGAGGAATAACCCCCGTGTATCAGTACCGGCAGGGGACTGGCTGGCTGAGGAGAAGCATTGCTGGAAAAAGCCATGCCAGTGACGGTGCATGCCAGACCGAATCCGAGCCACCAGTGCACTCTCATTGCAAATAAGAGAAACTGCGTACTAGGTCATGTTATGACCGGCTCTGCTTGGCACTAGTGAGACTGCACCTGGAATGCTATCTAATTTTGGACCATCCAGTTCAAGGAGATTGTGAAACTGACGTGGGATGAAGAGCTGTTTGGGTCACCAAGGGTCTAGAGCACACAAGCTGGCAGGAGATGTTGAAGCAACTGACCTTATTTAGTTTGATGAAGTGCAGGCTAAGTGACCAAATGTGGTGAGTTACAAAGGTTACAGAGCCAAGCTCTCCTCCACAATGGCAGGTGATATAATGAAGGAGCAATGGTTACAAGTTTGGGAAAGACTGAGGTGCTAGAACAGATTACCTGGAGAATTTGTGACATTTCTGTGCTTGGAGGTTTTTAAGGTTCAGCCAGGCAAAGGCCCAGCATCTGCTCTGCATAGCTCTTGGGGCAGGGTGACCAATCCAGCCACTGGTTTTATCAGCTTCTGACTACTAATATTTACATTTTCAATATGAAAAATGGTATGGTTTCAACATGAGGGACTGATAACAGACCTGTTTCTGAAACCTTTGGCCAGGGATTCACCTGAGGGAGAGGAAGGGGAAGCAAACACTTTGCTGAAACCGTCCCTAGAGCTGTACAGACTGTGGATACAAAGCAGGAGTGTCCTGCTTCCTCTGACAGTGTTTGAATTATTGACCTGTTGGAGAACAGAGGGGAATATCACCAGTTGCTCCTCTGCTAATTTTACCAAAACCAGACCTGAACACTTTCTTCTCATTTGAAGGGTCTTGGTGAAACTGAAGTCAAATTTGTAAAAAGTTTGAGATGACAGAAGCCACATTTTTGCTGATTTTTTAATTCTTGAAGATTCTTTGTCCAGCTTTAATGAAAGCCTGCAGAACGTTAATTCAGTAACAGCTGGCACAAAAGCCACATTTGCACTTCACAAAGAGTATTACATCCCACAACATTGCATATTGTCACAAATCAGAATATACAACATTTCAAATTATGGAATAAGGATTTTTTAAAATTTCTGTCAATGTGGTTTTGAAAAATTTGCCATGTTTCAAGATATGGTGGATACTTCGCAAATCAAAATGTTGCAAGGCTAAGATTGACAGACAGCTGGTGAACTCAAAGAAAATGTTCACTTGGAAAGAAATGCTACAGTTCTATCAGGTCTATGTTATTTGGTTTAATTTTGAATTTTTTCACAGAACTTCTGACAGGTCTTGCTTATATTGGGCAAGATTTTTTCCAGATTAACAAGCTGCAGTTTTGCTTCCTTATGGTCTTTCATTTCCTCCCAGATTCCTCTACATTCATGAAGCGTCAGGTTTTATTTAACAGTTTGAATAGACTATTCCCTCTTTAAATTATTCACACACTTCAACTCTTAAAGAGGAAAATAATAGCAACTGCAGCACCTGAAAGGTGATCACTTACAGGTGTTGTTGTATGACCTTTCTGAAGAAGAATGTAATAAGTCTATTATGTGGAAACAATGAAGTGTGTGGGCCTAAAGCTCGAGAGAAATAAGTGCTGCCTTTGTTACAGTCATCTAGGGCTCCTTAGGAACAATTAGCAAGCAAGTAGTAGATTCAGATAGACAGAAGGTAGCAGCCAGTAAGGCAGCACAAATTTCTGAATTAATTTTGGAAACGAAAGAATTCTTCCAATGATTCATTGTCTCATAGAAATAGTTAGGATTTTTTTGACAAAATCTTTGTAGGAGATGGAGACTCTGGAAATGAAGGGTTTTCATACAGAATTTAGCTGAGGAGTAGGAGGAAAGGCAGAGAGTAGATGAAAGCAAGCAAGGGCAGCCTGTAGAGAGTTGTCACAGGTGAGATGGAGTAAAACCACAAGCCATGGTGGATCTGGCTACTGGGGTTTACTTAAGGATCGACAAGATGAGAGCTTTTACCCTACCTGATTGTTTCACACACTCCCTCCCTCCCCACAGTGCTGTGTTCCCCACGTCCTGATTTTCCTTCCCTTCAGGGACATCATTGCTGCTCTGGGACAGTAGTCCAGAAAGTCACGTCAGTTCCCATTGACCCTCTGCTCTCAGGTACCAGCCTTTGGCATCACTGGCCAAGGTCCCTGGGCCTCTCTGGCATTTGTCTCAACAAAACTCTCTGATCTCAAGGATCTTCACCCACTTCCAGGGTCTTTTCTGAAGCCAGGATCTTCCCTGCGGCCAGGATCTTCACCTTCCATTTTCCAGGGCCCCCCTCTCTTTTCCAAGACCAATTCTTTTTGGCACCAACTCTACTTTCTTGGCTGCCAAACCTCCCATTTTACCAGTCTAAATAGCTTATGTTCAGAAATACATTGTGGTTAGCCTTCAAATTGGCAGTTCTGCCTCATGTTTTCTTACAAGTTGGAGGATTCAAGATGTGTCATTCTGTTCAATCTGAGTATCACCGAAATTTACAACCAGCCTACAGAAGCTGCAGCAACCAAGTAGCAGCCTTGTGCTTGAAGGTTGAAGAGTTCAGTGTCAGACACCCACCCCAGAAAACTTATATCCGATTAGCTGCTGCCAGTTAGCATTCAAAATTTAAGCCATTTTTCCACCTACAAGTAAATATTTGGAAATTCCATTTCCTAGTCCTGCTTTAGAACACCTTGAACATGGCTATTCCCTATGCCTGGTGGGGCGTGGGTCTAGTGTCTAGGCTCTACCTGAACAATGGGAAAGCTGAAAACATTGTTGGGCATCTCAGGCTTGTTGGATACAACATAAGAATGAATGCACAAAACCTTGAATCCCACTGCAAAATAGAATTTTGATTTTTTTTCTTTACTCTATGCAGAGTTCTCTGAAAGATGACCTGCATTTCTGGAACAAATCCTGAAAAATGAGAGCACTTGAAATTGCAGCAAAATACAGAAAGTAAGCATCCATCAGCCTGGATGACCTGTAAGGCAAGCCGGCGTTTCCTTCTCTACTGCCAGTAGGTATATTCAGATGAAGTGCAGAGAAGAGTAAGTGTGGATTGATGGCCAGCCAAAGCAAGCTGCATAAAGTTTGAGGACAATTAAGGGATACTGCAACTTGCTGTGCTCTGGTTGAGATGGACTGCCTGGATATGTTATGGGTGCAAGAAGAAATTGCAAAATGGTCCTATGGATTAGATTGCCATCAGCTTTTGACTGACAACAAGCCACTCACATGACTAAAAAATAGTAAGAAAATATTCCAGTGAGAGGTTAGATTATTATTATGCAGTTTGTAGGCAATGCATGATCATGGAAGGGCCTTGGCTCAGTAATTGCTTCTACCTTGTCTAGACACTCGCTGAATACTATTATTATTTCAGATTAGTTTTACAGAAATGTCCAGAAACCCTGACTGGAAATTCATAACTGTGTAGTGTCTGTCCCAGAGAGCTTGCAATAGATAAGGAAACAGAGGCAACTGTTGAGTGAGATGAGAGAGTGGAGAAGAAATGTGGGAGATAATGAAGATGAGCTCATGCAATGATATTAGAGAGCTATGGCTCTCTATTGGTATCAGCTGCACATATGTGTTTCTGAAACAATTCTGCTGGAGTCTTTGCAACTACAGTAAAGTGAAATCGATGTGAGGTCAAAATCAGAACCCTATTGTTTCAGGTGTGATACACAGATCAGTGAACCGGTCCTCTTAACTGTGCAGAGGGCATGCATTTGTAATATGACAGAGGATTTTGCAAATTCTGAGAGACATTTCCAAATCTCAGTGATGTACTGCTTAGCCTCCTGGGTCACAAACAGTTTAACACTTCCTGCACACTCACAGCTGACGTGCCACACTGCAATTTTATCTTTTTTTTTGGTATATAAAGCTTTTTTATTTATGGAAAACATATGTATAATTTTTGCACAGGGTTTTTTATTCACCTGGTAGGAAAACCAAATAAACATAGGTTTCTACAGTGTTAGCTAGACAAAGTCTGAAAGTATATTCCTCAACTAATATGCTCACACACAGTACGGAACTGTTTTCACATCTCATTTCCTCAGCAGATTAGATGGAAAATCAATTTAGAAACAAAATCAAATAAAAATATAGAATTTTTTTTTCTGTATTAAAATAGCATAAAAGAAATAATGACATTGCCAGTAAAATAAAGGTTTCACAGCCTAGGCTATAACCCCAATCAACCTTCCTGACCCAGGCAGTATAAGACAAGGCAAAGGTAATTCAATGTTCATCTTAGATTATATTACTAAATCTTTTTAAGACTATAATTAGAATATGGCTAGTAACAGGTCTGTTTCTTATCTGTCATGAAGAAAAAGTCTGTAATATAATTGCTTGAAGTTATTTATTTATAATTTGATTTCTTTTGTACTGGGAAATATGACACGTAGTCATACATCTAGATGAGCAGAGACATTGTGTTTGGAAAACGATTTAAAAACTCTTATGAACAAAACTGTGTTTTAATACAAGTAAAAGAACCACATGCACAGCATAAGGTTCTGCTAAGGCATGGGTTGTTTTTTTTTTGTCTTTTTAAAATCATATTTTGGCCTGGATCATAGATTTCTGAACAGTAGCATATGTGCCACAGGTGACTTGTAAGCCTCCTCCAAATTATCAGACACACAGATGGGAGCTGCCTCCACCAGCAGTGTTACCTGCCGCTGCCACTGCTCATGTTTATCTGTGCTATATCCTTTTTTTTTGCCGTGGATTCTTCTGTCAGATGATAGGAGTCCAATATTGGTTTTAAGGGGTATCACAAAATACCTTAATGTATAGTTGAATTCTAGTCAAATGTATTTATTTATCTTCTCCAAGGAGTGATTGATGAAAGAGAGGGTGACTTCTCCTTTCAGACCATGAGCCTCTGCTCTTCTTCAAAACTCCTTTTTCCGCTTGGAAATTCAAGAGGCCTCTTGTCTGCTCTCCTCTTCTAACCTCTGTGCGCTTGAAAAGGTCCCTGCCCTCTCTCTCTCTGTGCAATGGCACCAGCTCCTGGTACATTTCTTGTACAGGTATCACACTTTCAACTCCATAACAAGATGTTAATTAAACTGGAGAACAAGTAACTTCCAAATAACTTACGTCTATGAAAGCCATGAATTATCCGTATAAATTTATCAGCAGAGGAAGCTTCGGAAGAGCTCATGAAAAATCCTCAAAAACCGGAAAATATGAAGTGCTGATTAAATTTGGAAATAAAATATCACATTTCAAAATAAAATCAAATATTGCTCACCTGAAATTCAGGTATCCAAATCCCCCACTGCTTAATGGAACTTCTGTTACATTTCTCTTCAGCATGGGAGCCTGAATCAGGCCATTGACTTCCTAAGAGAAGTCTAACAAATCAGGCATATACTTGGATCTTTCCAGAACTAAATTCCTAATTTTCTGAATACAGCCCATTGCACCTCCTGAAGTGGGTGCAACTGAATGCAGCTTGTACATAGCTGGCCTCAGAAACTGGAAGAGAGGCAGGCTGTGCTCCCCTCTTGGCCCAAGAGCTCCCTCTAAAAATAATCCTAAAGAAAACAGAAAATGCAAAGCTGAAAACATCTGGAAGTAAGAAGATGAAGCTATTAAAATCAAGACATTTGGATGCAGTCATGAAATCCCTAGGTTGCAGTCATGAAATCCCTATGTTGCTGATTGTTGGAAACCAGTAGGATACACCAAGGGAAATATCACTCCATGCCTTCCCTGCTTTTTAAATGCTTTCCCTAAACAGTTTTTATTTGTCATTGCCACAGACAAGCTATTGTCCAATGGCTACATTTATCATGTTTGAAAACAACAATAACAAAACAGGCCAGGACACCCCTTTGCAGCCAACTGGCATGATATGACCTATGTCCACACCATTAACTCTCTTACCCACCGAAAGAGGATGGCCTTATTCAGACAGCCTGTTGGAATTGAGTCCTGGCTGTTACAAAACCCTGGTGCATGCCCAGGCTTTGTTTGAAAGGTTTTTATTTGACATTGGGACCTTGCTAACAGTTTAATTGTCAGCATGACAGTCCTTCAGGCAGGAGCCCTCGTGCTGTTTATTGTGCTGATATAGAGGTAGTGAATGTGCCACTATAAATTAAAAGAAACTTATTTTATTTTAATTTGAGCTCCTCTCCTTTGTTGGCTTTTATTCATATAGTTCTATTTGAATGGACTAAATGGTTCAGCAACACGGAAAGAGCAGTGAGAGAGGATTTCTCATGGTTCTTGAAGACAAAAAACTCTACACCACACCTCAGAGAAAGTGCTTTCACCTCCTGTCTGAGACCACTTACACCTAAGTTGACCCTGCTACTCTACCAACACACTGAAAATTCCTCTGATTCAAAGACCTATTAATCCAAATTATGTTACTGCTTCCTCCTTGTGTGGCTAAAGTCTGACTATATCAGCGACAGATGATTTTAGAAGAAAGAATTGAGCTAGTAGCATCCCAAACTATTCTGTGATGTTCTTTACAGGTTCTGGAATTATCAGTTCTCCTGTTATCCATATATTTTTGGCCCTGGACAACCCTTGGAAATAACCCCCAAAAATCTTTCTTACCAGAGCATTAGGGGGAAGATATCCCAAAAGCTTTCACCCTTTGCAGCTCAGTCTGGGATGTTTACTGCAGGAGTGGTCTGTCTCTACCTGAGAACAATTCCACTTTGAGCAGTCAGAATAGACAAAAACATATCACAGAGCAAAGTGGGAAAGTCAACTTCTCTGTATCATATCTATACATTACAGCATCCTCTTGCACTGCAGTTTAAATGTTGGCACATGCAGGGCAGTTGGCCTGACCTCACTGTCATTTTCAGCTTCCAATGTCATGTTTTCCTCCTGCTTTCTTTCTGCTGGATATATGGTCCTTTTCGTCTCCATTTCCTTGCAGTACTTTTGGATAAAATACTTGTTACATCTGGTTCTGCAATAGAAGTTGGTTAAATTCTGAAAGACACAGAGTACCAGCAATTCCTGGTGACTTGAAGTTAGTAGGAAAGTATTGCCTGTTTTGCTCTGCATTTAAACAAGCAGTTATTGTACAGAAGGATTAACATGATCAGGTGTCTTGTAACCTTTCCAAGAGAGATGGAAATCTTCATACACTAGATGGGACTTTCTGAGAAATGCAATTTCTTTTGCTAACTGATCTATTTTGGTAAAGATCAAGGAATGATTCAAAAGTCATTCACACCAGGTGCAGCCTTAAAAATAATTCAGATTGGTATATGAAAACATCAGTATACTCAATCCTGTTGACCTTTAAAATGGCTATAGGCGTTCATTTTGAGTACTTGTAAAGGTGAAGTCTAAATAAACGTATAAATTGGTGCCACACATGTATTCCATCATATGGGAGTTGTGATTCTTAGAGAAACCCTAACTCATTAATTTTCCATGTTTTCAACTCGTTGACTGATTAAATATTTAGTCTTCAGTTTTTGCAAATGCCTGATTATCTAGTGAAAAATAATGTAGGGAATATGGACTGAACCTTTAGAGGAAGAAAGGTATTAATTTAATCTTCCCTTGCATGATGATGCAATTAAATGAGGCAAAGGTGAACCATAAGTGAATTGTCAATCAGAAGAAATCTCTGAAGATATTTTATGGTGTAGTGAAACTATGTCTGCAAATGGATGATTCTTAAAATTGAAATCTGCTGATTTAAATGACAGAGATTTTTCAGTTTAGGCTGAAAATCTTTTGTTTGTCTTTGTTTCGTTTTTTTGTTTGTTTGTTTGTTTTTTCATTTTCATTTAATATACAGGAGCCTGAAAAGCAGCTGTTTCATGGTATTTTGGTGCTTGTTGCTTGAACTTTGCACAGTAAAATAAAAATTACTAACTATTAATTACAGCTTTCATTTATGTATGTTCGATAATGAATATGTAAAAGCTCCCTGTGTTTATCCCATGTTTCCATATGGCATCATCTCTTGACACATGAGTTGCATTCACTACCTATGTCATTCATTATTGGGCTCACCTTAAGATGTATAGTAGGCATGAAATTTATTTTTTAAATCCTAATATTAGATTTTTGCACTTTTATTGCTAGTTAAATTTTCACTTCCTTTATTTCACTTAATTTTCATTAATGCATCTCAGAAAATCTCGGTTTCTCCAGGAAGAATAAAAACCGCTTTTACACACCACATACATACACACTCTGTTAGGTTTTACGTGGTCTGGCAGCAAATGGGAAGTATATTGTATTTGGGCAAAGAGGTATCATGTTCTAAAAGTGAAAAGTACCTTAAAGATTAGCTCAGATCTGTGTAAGAAACACCATGGCTCCCAGCATTTTGGGGTCCAGCTCTGCAATTTCCCTCATTCTGGAAGGCAGTAATTTCCTGCATCTTCGTACTTGTGTAGTACAGCTTTCCCTGTGTTAAATGGTATTAAAGGGAAATTCTGTCAAAGGTTGTTTATTCATCACTTGCCTGTTCTGACCTAAGAGTATGTGTGCTTTGGGTACAGAAATCCAAGTTTTGGATAATCTTCAGAGGGTATTTGAAGAATGGATAGCCTGTCTTTGATAAATACATAGTTCATGTCACCTTATAAGAATTTAAAATACTGATCTATTTTAGGTTTTTTTTGGTGAGAAAAAAAATTTTTCTATAGTTTTTTTGTTTCTATAGCTTTTGAGTGCTGTGGTTATTTATTAACTTTTTTTTTTTTTTCCTCAGCTGGTTTAATTTTAGTTTAGTTTTTCCTCACAGCTAATTTAACTGTTGTTATATTCTGTATAACGAATAATTTTTGGTATGCTGAGCTGGGTAGTCACTGATGTGTACATCCAGAGAGCTGAAGAGTGGTATCTCACCTTTTTGTCTGTACTGTGTAATTCATAGTAATGTGTTTTTCAGGAATTTAGAAATATCGGGGATCCACATGAGTGAGTTTCGTGGGATTTTTAAAATAAATGTATATGGCTCTAAAGGTGGACTTCAGGACCTAGAAATTCGAGGCGATAGTCATCCCACCTACTTCAGCTATCTGGAATTTAGGTATCTAAGCTAATAATCTTGGTTCTTTCTGCAGCGAATAAAAAGTAAACAGAATTATTAAAAACAAGCAAACAAAAACCAAACCCAACTATTTCAGATTCTTTTTAAGGTGGAATAAATTGGCCATTGGAAGTGCACTATGTTCCACTAAGTGTGGAGTTTATTTGCCATCTTTTCGACTAACCATTATTACCTTTTTTTTTTTTGGAAGTGGCACAGCCTGCATATAACATCGCTTTTCTCCACCGTACTGTTTTGTATCACATATTGTTCTTCAGTATATCATGCATTTCTTATAATTTTTAATTCGAGAGAAAACTTAGGAAAGAAATAGTTTCTGAAAAGAATTCATTTTCTCAATAGCTATACTGTTCAATCAAGCAAGCTTTTTAGTATCCGATTTATTAATGGAGATGTTAAATTCCAGTCATTTTTTCAAATTAGTTGATCACTCTGAAATACTTTAATGAATGCAGAGTAAATATGTAATAGTTGTACACATTTATTCTAAGTAAGTTTTTTTATATCATTTGTTGTTCAGTAAAATTCTCCTCAATATTTAATCTTCCACACAGTATGAATTTCTTTTAAAGTTTCAAGAAACATTCAGGCAAGTTAAAAGCAAGTAAAAGTATGGCATCTCTATACATGTGCCTCCTCCCTTCTTTCATAATGATAGCACCACGTTTTCTTTTTATGCGTGCAAATAGCAAATTCTAGTATTATAGAAGACAATGTTAGTGTTAAAAGAACAGTTCTAAGGCTTTTTAGAAGCAAAACCATTATCTCCAGGTTGGAACTGAAATGCATAAACTGTATACATCTGATGCAAATGGACTTCAGAAGCCATCTCGATCTCCACACATCTCAGAAAGATGAATTATTTCAGTACACTGTGCTCAGTGGTTTATTGAATGAGGCATTGGCCATAAGGAAAGGACTTGTAGGGTCATGCAATAAAAATGTAGGCGGGTGGCTCTTGCCTTGGGTGTGTCACGAGGATGGAGCCAGGCTCTTCTCGGTGACAACCAACAGTAAGACAAGGGGTAATGGGTGCAAACTGGAATGCAACAAGTTCCACTTAAATTTGAGAAGAAACTTCTCAGTGAGGGTAACAGAACACCGGAACAGGCTGCCCAGGGAGGTTGTGAAGTCTCCTTCTCTGGAGACATTCGAAACCCGCCTGGACACCTTCTGTGTAACCTCATCTAGGTGTTCCTGCTTTGTCAGGGGGTTTGGACTAGATGATCTTTTGAGGTCCCTTCCAATCCCTAACACACTGTGATTGTGTGATTCGGTGAAGTGGTATGAAGAGGCCCATTCCTTTTAGTAAGACCTTTCTGAGTCTTTTCCTTCCTATGCTACCCCCGCAGAGATGGAGCACATGTTGGCAGTCTGCTCAGCACAGCAGGGTACGTTGCCCCTGGGTAATCCTCCATGGGGATTTACTTAGCTGCCCCCAAAGCTGCAGAGAGGGGCACGCAGCAGCATAGGCTGAGCATGAATAGTGGCCCAAAAGGCAGAATTAGAAGGTTCCAACACCCTGACTTTCCTGTGATTTCATTCAGAACATGAACAGTAAGAATTAATTGTTTAACTGAATACTTTGATTTTTTTTTTCTTTTTTTTTTTTGGGATGAAGCCAAATGAAGCACTGTGAAGATTTTCAACAGGCGAAAAGCATCTGTATGCATCAGCAATGACATTGTAAGCACAAGCCTAGAATTTTGTTATTTTTCAATACTTGATTTTTCAACCTTAACATTTTTAAATTCTTTTCGGTGTCTGTGGACATTTCCTATATATCTTTAGACCAAGTACCTAAAGCCTACATATTCCCAACTGAAGAAAAATGTGAATGCATATAGTAAATTCTGCTTGCTTTTCTCTTTTGTTCTGATCTTGTAAAATAACTAGAGAGGCTTTTGTTTTCTTACGTGTAAACTGATGAAATCATGGTATTTTTTTCCAACTTTTAAAATGACAACACTTTACACGTATTGAATTTCTAAATGCAATCTTTCTTGTATTTGCTCTTTTTTTTTTTTTTTTCTTTTCCTGGTGCCTCTGGAAACCTTTATTGATATATCCAGAGGAGATTAATTAGGCATTACTTTGTGTTCAGATACAGCATGTTTTCTATAAATAATTCAGTATTACCTGGATCCTGCAACAGGACTGTATTCATTCTTGACATTTTCTATGGTTGGATATGTATTTTCTGATTCAAGTTAATATCTAAATTTCACACCCTTAGGAAACAGAAAATCAGAGAGAATGTTATCAGATAGAAATTTGACATAGCCTTGGAGAATCAAGTTCAGCAAACTAGGTATCAGACAAACTAAACCAAAGAACAGTGACTGAAGACAGGAGGATGCTAAGAATAATGACAATGTTTTGATGCGAGGGTACGGACTTCACGACACGATCAATATGATCATCATGAGCCATTTATTGTTAGTCACACAGAAATATTTACACTTCTTCTACATACTATTTTTAGGTTACCACTTACAAGGTTACATAATACATCTATTTTTCTATTTGAACAAGAAAACAGCATTACTTAGTTATTATTATTATCAGTCACGAGAAAGCAGAGTCTTATCTATTTGGCAAAAGCAAGCAGTTGAAGTCTTATCCATTTGGCAGAAGCAAATGGTTCAGGATGCGACTTGCAGTTACGTAATTACGATTATAGAGAACTGGGTGCTTTCCTCCCTGCACCTGCGTGAGGGAGTTTCTCTCCTCCTGCTGTTTCCCACACGCCTGGCTTACAGTACACAATGATTATTTTTGAAACACTGGGTTGTTCACATTCGGATGACCAAGGTCCTGTAAAAACTCAGCAACATTGTTTTCTATTTAAAAAGGAAAAAAAAGAAAATATCAGTAAGGGGGATATAATATTTTTAGTTTAGTGGAAGAAAAAGAGAAGGAATTAAACTTCAAAACACGTTCAGTGTGAACTGAAAGGAGGAAAGGTATCTTAATTATTTATATATTACTGGAAAACAGAAGAGTTGTATTTTGAATCTGGAGTGTGAGAGGATAGTCACCTGATTGAGTTGCTCATTTAGGATCAGAGAGAGACACAACCATTGCCTTGCTCTGTTTTGTGCATGATGTTGGGCTTGTGCCTATTTCTTTGTGCCTATTCTACACAGAACAATAGCACTTGCTAAACACTTCAGGGTAAAACCTGTGAGCTGTTCGTCTTCCAGGATAATTAGGATTTGCTGCAAGTTGGACATAATGGCGATTCCAATATGTTGACTATTTTCTGTGTGGAAATGTCCCAAGTAAAGGAATATATTTCCTCAGCCTGGCTTGCTCTGAGAGGCAATGCCTGTATTTTCCTGAACTATGTTTGGAATTGTGTGTCATAATAAAAAATATAATTACATTCACTCTAACATAACAAAAGCATGGAAGGAAACCAAGTTTTTTTTTTTTTAAAGTTTGTGTGTGTGTGTGTGTGACGGTGTAAAAATGGATAGATTTCTGATGGATACTAAAGCAAGTAGATTTTGGAACAATATTTAAAACTGGGTCCGTAAATCTTAGAAAGACCATGTAACAATTCTGCAGAAATTATTAAAAGTCCTTAATTTCTGATCTTTAATGTCTAAGAATAAATTCCAATATAAAGACACAATCCCACTCTAGTTGAAGTCAAAGTAGAAAGAACAAAATAGTTGGAAATAAATGCCTCTCTTAAAAGGTGTTAACAAGCTACACAAATGTGCTTCAAAGATACTTAAAAGGGCAACAAAAAATGTGAAGGTATGTTCAGAAACTCTGTACTGCAAACTCCATGTTGTGCTAAAAGCTCCGTTAGCCTGATTTCTAAAATATCTGTTAGAATCAAAATTTGATTTGTTTGATCAAATTATTAGATTCAGGAAAAAGTACTGGATAGGGAAAAATGCAGAGAAAAGAATAACAGCAATAATAACAAAGCCTCATAGGGCTTTATGTTTAGATCAGAGGTTTTGGATATAAAATTACAAATGAAGCAATATTTGAAGGAGAAAAGTATTAAGAATATGCTGGGAGGAAATACTAAGTGAATTAATGAAAGGATCTTTTGACTGATTAAGTATTACTCAGTTAAAAGAAACAACTTTCAAATGCCATATGAAGGTAATGTGATTAATAAAAAAAAAGAAAATGATCACACTTCTTATCAGCCTAAAGGCAATGAAAATGTAACGGTACACTCGGTACTGCGATGACGTTGTAAACTGTTTATCTTGGCTTGCAGTGAGAAGCCAGGCATAGAGGGATTTTATGCAAAAACTCTGCAGCAAGATTGGAAAAGGAGAACAGTAGCTTTGGTCTTAATAAAACGTTCTTTTTACTAATCAAGTTCCTTGTTCAATGTTTGAAGAACACAAATATTTCAGTAACTCTCCCAATGCCACGTGGCAGATGGTGAATCTAGAGGTGTAAATGAGGAAGAGCACATGCCAATAGCCTCTTCTGATACACACATCTGGCCAAAACATTGTAATATATACTCTCTCAAAGTGTTAAATCATGAAATCAAAACCATGAAATTAAAGAAAAATATCACAAATTAGGCAAGGGAAATGGAATAGGAATGCCTTATAGAGAATGATATTTAGTTGTGTGTGTGCAGTTCTTTCATTGAAAAGACATTGTTTTCCTCCCTGCTTCAGGGAAGACAACGTGGCGACTGCCATTTTGAGATTCAGATGTGAAGTCCTACAGGCTGAGTGAAATCTGTCTCAGTAGTTTTGTTCTATTCTTTCGCTGTCTCTTTCCTGAATAAAAATATCACTTTTAGGCTTGTGCAAGATTAGCTGTTCTGAACATGTGAATAAAATTTTTTCTTATTTCAGAAAGGATTTAATTTCAGCAAAGATTTAATTTCTCAGTAAATATGTGGAATAAGTGGAATAGCAGGTACCAAATACTTTATTATGACAAAAAATTAACAGAAAGCCTGAGTTCTTGCTGTAATATATTTTGAATGTGTGGGCTGGTGAGTGGGCTGGTGGGTGAAATTTAGCTTTCCTGTTCTTAATTATATTATTGCGTATTTTAAGGCTGAGTCAAATTTCTTTAATATGTGTCGAGCTATTTCCTCTCTGCTGTCTTGATCATCTTGAAACTCACTTAAAATTGTCATAGAGTTAAGGATCTCTGCTTTGTTCTGAACACACAGATGACACCAATCAGTATAGCTGACAGAAAACTTCAGCAAGTAATTTATTTCTTTACTAATATAGCGGTGTTTTTTAGTATAATTTCCAGATCACTATCTCAAGTTTTGCCAGACTGTCAGACTTTTTTTTTTTTAAACAAACCAGTAGAAAGCTTTCGCTGCACCAAGGACTTTAAATGCACAAAATGAAATGGCCTTTGGTTTCTCAGTGATCCCCTGCTGGACCTCTGTTTTATCTATATTTTTGAAATGTACAGAGTTTGATAATTAGGAGCACTACCAGTTTGGTGCATTTATGAGATACAGGGACAAACAAAACCAGTTCTAGTTTCCTCATTAACAGTATTTGCTTCTCTAACTGCTTGTGAGCCGCGGTAGAAACAAACCTCTGAAAAACATACCTGTCACTCACCGTATCCACAACACTTCTGCATTCAGATGCCAGCCATGGAATTAGTCTTGTGCAGTCTCCTGAGGTCATAGTTTCAACTTCCTTTGTCTCTTTGCAGCACATTAAGTAGCTCGAAAGACTTGTGAAAGTGATTTGGCTCTGGCAATGCCATTTTCAGAATGGCTTTCAGATAACGTTATATTAATATATCAGCCTAACAGAGCAAATTACAATTCCTAACCTGTGCATACGTACTCTCCAGGTGACTCACAAATGCACATGAGTTTGTAGCTCTTGCATACATCGTATTTACTGTAAATGTACAGGCCATTGGTGCAGCACCTGTTCGGAATGTCCAACACATCCAGGAAACAGCAAACCTGTTTTGCCCTCTTCACATCTGCCCTAAGTCTGCTGCATCCAGACCACTAGCATGGCCACGAGGAGATATGACATGTGTATAGCATACTGGATGCTTCATTCATGATTATGCTTGGGCACCACTAATTACAGTGCAGAGTTTTCAGATTCCAGCTGGAAAAGATTTCTCATCAGGAAAAAAAGACAAGTCCAGAAAAACCAACATGTTTGGCAGCCTCAGCTATATCAGGAGTTGCCATTTTCTACGTTGAAAATTGGGACAGCATGCACTGTGCACATTTTCCAGTGTGGGTCAGTGCTTAATGGGCATGAATAAACCTTACTGATGTCTGCATGTGAGTCCAAGGAAGCTTGAATTATTTAACATGTGCCAGTGTAATTAGTGTCATAAACATGAGTTAAACAGTAGCACACTGTGAGGGACAATCCCCAGCCACCAGCTGATGTCATTGTGAATTAGTAGTATTGACTCACAAGCTCAGTAATTGGCATGTGGTTGGCTAGTTAGAGAAGATTCATTAATTACCCATATATGGATCCTGCAGAACTGAGTGCAACTATCTGAAATGTAAAACTGTGCAGTGGCACCTTGCTGGGGAATATTTCCCATATCTCTGGTATGTGATAAGAATTAGTTGACCCAATTTAGAAACTCTGTCTTGGGTTTTTTGGTATTGCTGGTATGTGACATTATGAATGCTACAAATACTGTGAAACTAGAACTTCCGTGGCTATTAATACCTTGATGTTACCTCCATCACAGCAACACTTTTCATATCTAAAAACGATGCCCAATATTCATAATATTACATTAGGATATGTCCCAAACCCAGAACACTCATTGGTAACAGAGAAAGTAGCTTTTGTCTCAAAGTGATCTTTATTTTACAATCAGTTACTGCAGCCCTAGGAATACAGTAGGTTGCCTGGCCCTAACTCATTCCTTCTGTTTGAATGTCCTCACTCTCATGCTCTGTTAAAGGAAGCTGGAACCAACTCCAGATGGTTTTTGGCAAGCCTGTCCTGAAAGGGACAGTCATGGAGGTTTGACTCATAAATAATGTTCCCGAGTGTCAAGATGGAGCTGAATAACCAGGGTCAAATAGCCTAAAGTTGCTCTGAAAGGGAAGAGGGAGCTCTGCTGAACACAGTGGTGAGAGTAGTTCCTGACTGATAATTGCGTTCTCAGGCTTTCTTGGCCTCTGCTTTTTCACGTGGCTTTGTGGTTCCTTGTGAATATTTTACATGTTTTAATTTTGGCACATTTGGATCTTAATAAGACATAGCATAGAGAGTAGCCTCAGCACTCTCTGAGATATCCCATTCATTGCACATTTTTATATGTCCAGTTTAAGTAGTCCTTAACTTAATCTTCACCTGCCATGCACTTCTCTCACTCCCAAGCTCTGTGACTAAGCACAAAGATGTGGGAGGCCTGAGAGCAGACCTTGCCAGTAAAAGCCGAGGCAAGGAATGTTTTGAGTCTTTGCTATGTCCTTTGTCACTAGATTGCCCTCCCCATTTATCAGTAGGCCAACATTTTCCCTGATCATTTTGCTGCCCATGCAGCTGTCAAAGCCATTGCTGCCCTGCACATCCCACACCACACTAACAATTCAGCCAATATTTGTCCTTGTTGATTCCATCCCTGCATGCCTGGGCAGTGCTTCTGCACTGGTGCAGGGCAGCCCCTGCCTGTTCGTCCTACGTGTCTCCCTTGGTGGGGTGGGCTGAGCCAGGTGCTCCCATTCAGCCACGCTGGTCTTCTGCCAGCTCCTTGTTCCACATGCTGGGATGGACTGTTCTTGCATCTGAAGACTATACAAGTCTCATGGGCATCTTTGCTCTTTGGGACAGCTTCCCATGGGATCCTGCTTATCGGGTCTCTGAACAAACTGAGTTTGTTCCCCTGAAGTTGAGAGCTATTATTCTCTTACTTACCTTCCTCACTTCCTTCAGAATCTTAATTGGCAGATCAGATCTGCCAATTTCATAGACACTCTGAGCACAGCTGCTGTCTAACATCACATTCCCACACAGTTCTTCCTTACGTGTGAACAGAAGATCTGGATGAACGTGTCCCTCAGCCTGTCCAGCATCTGTGTCAAAAAACTGTCCCCAACATGCTCCACAAATTGGATTACTTGTATCCTAATATGTTGCCCTTCTACATGGTTAAAGTCTCCCATGAGAGTCAGGGCCTGAGATTGTAAAGTTTTCCCTACTTGGTTTAAGAAGGCTTTATCTGCCTCTTCTTGATGGGCCAGCCTGTAAAGATGTCCACTGGTACGTGACCCTGCAGCACAGAGAACATCAGGCTTGCGGTAGACTCCTTACCTTTGCTCTGTGCTCCAAACAGCATGCATTTAAGCCTTGGCTAGCTGAAATTGAATATCTGATGCTATAGTTTTTAACCCAAGGCTTGTAGGCAACACTTCATCCAGGAGATCCTCAAACATTGCTTACAGACACAGGAAATTGATGCTGTCATGGTCAAAGTTAACAAGAGAAAAACATTGTTTCCTGTGGTATTTTATGAATATGCATATCTGTGGGCCAATGGTGTAATGTTATTTAACATCTATACAAAATCAGCTTAATTTCATAGAGTAATAGTCAGAATAAAATATCTATGGAGTTATCATTTAAAAAAAATCTACTGTAACTGCGGATTTTTGTCATGCAGATTTTAAGTGTTTTGCTACTTTGTACTTAGGAAAAAGGTTTTAATGAGACAAAATAAATCAATAGGAAAGCACTCAGCTAGGTGTCTCCTTCAGGCTTTCACCGTATTGTTGATGGTGAAAAAACAAATTGGAGAAAGTATGTTTACATTATATCAGTGTGATAAATGGCCAGAAAAGGAATATATTGGCCGGAGTTCTGTAATTTACTATGCAAGACAATGCATACCATCCTCTTCCATGAAAATGTGTGAATTATGTAAAGTTATGCGGTCATTTGCAGATTCAGAATCAAGAAGCAAATGCTGCTGACAGTGCGGCTTTCTTTCAATCACTTTTTCTCTTTAGTCTTTGTTGACGGCAAGATGACTTCTCAAGCATAAAACCGGATTCCCAGATTGTGGAACGAAAAGATAACCATCTAGCCCCTGTAAAGCTAAGTCACCACATCAGGTTAAATAATGATAAGCATTCTCTCTGTTTAAAATAAAAAAAAGTTCATGTAAAATAAAAAAAGTTCATGTATCTGGATGAGAGATGTCAGGAGAGGTATACACTCTCCCATCAGTGAGTGCTTGCATCATTATAGCACACAACAAAAAAAGGCTGGATTTTTGTTTGTTTGTTTTGTTGTGGTGTTCTGTTTTGTTTTGTTTCCTCCCTAGTCCCAACTGCTGAATTTCTCTGTTGTTTGATTTGGTTGAGTTTTGCTGATGTCAAGGACCAATAAGGTCCACCAAGCAGCAGCCTGGCATGAAATTCGAATAGAAGACATTAAATGTCAACATCCTGATGTTGACTCAAACAGGGGAAAGTGAGCATTAGGATTTGAAAGAAGGAAGGAGTGACAGGGCCTGATGACAGCTTTCTTCTGTGTGTGCAAACCAGACAAATGGCAGCTTTTAACGGAGATCTAATAATGTTAACCTAAAAGGGAGGTGAGAAGAGTGCTTCATTCTTAATGGAGTTGAGTCTTGGGAGTGAAGATGTTGAGATTTAAGAAAATTTTCTGGCTTAAAATAGCTGTTAGGACAAATTGTGGGCACTGCATCAGCCCACAGCTTATTTTTACAATTATCAAGACCATAAAATTACAATAGTCCTCTAACTTTATTAGTGTAGGGCAAGTATAGTGCAGTTCCTTCCCCTAGAGAAGGCCACTCTCTATAACAGAATGGAAACTAAAGGGCAGAAAGCAAACAGAGGTGACAATGTAAGCAAGTGCTAGTGTCAGCAGTCTTATCTGACTGATGCACCACAGATCTAAGACAAATGTCCATGGAGAAACTCCAGAAAAGAAGCCTGTGGGATTGTCCAGTTCTTGGCAGATCCTGTCGCTGGTCACTGGCTGCTCCTGCTGCCTGCAGCACCCAACACAGCTGTAACTGCAAGGAGAATCTCACAACCAACCTTCCCCTCAAGTTATACATGGTGGTAAAGGTTAGAACATCATTTAAACATAAGTCTGGCAAACTACTTTGTAGTTAATACTCCAAAATGGCAAAACCAGAACAAATCCTTTCAAAGAATGCCACAATTTTATTAAAAAAATCCAAGTCTTTATTTCCTCTTGCCTCCTGCAAAGAACATGAGTGTTTCAATGATCATACTCAAATCCTGAAATATGCTCGCTACACATGCCACTTCATGTACTTAGTCAAGAGCAGTAAAATATTGTATCTCATTCATCACCCATTACACAGTGAATTTCTTGTTACAGCAAACCATTATAGACTCCACAACATATGTTTGAGTGTTTAGTACACAGGGCAGAGTGGGGACATGAATCCCATTTATCTGAAGGTCTTTCTAGACTGCACTGCCAATGAAAATCAATCTTACAGCAGATGGCAACAAAAGGTGCAAGACCTTTGTAATGGTCAAATTGTATAAAAGATCTTTGAGTAAATGAGAACTCTGGCTGAGATCACCATCAGTGAGACTTAAAAGACCAAGTGCAGATAATGCCAGACAGTGGAGACACTGTGAGCACTGCGTACATGGCTTCAGTGAGGTGGCGTCATCTTTAGACTACAACTGTAACTCTCAGTAGACAATTTTATGCCTTTTTCCACAACTCTCATCTCTCTGTGCAGGGCTTTCTGCCATCTGCCACTGAGTCTGATCCTGTGGTTTAGAAATCCCGGGTTTGAATTGTGAAAAAGTTAGCCGAAATACAGTCAACTCAGAAGCCTCACAGAGACTAAGTCACACCTGCAGTCCAAGTTATTCTCTTCACTTACTCCTTTCACCACAAACATGATCTAGTAAGACATCTCAGTGAATCATCAACCCCACAACAAGCTGCTATCCATGTAAATTGTTTATAGCAATAAAGAGAATTCAGTGGAGGAATCCATTTCTACTCCTCGCACTGACTGTACTTAGTCAGCATCTATTATGAAGGCTGCCTGTGCTTTTGGGAATAGGCCTGGTGAGGTTGATTGCTGTTGTATCCCTGGGTGACTCCAGACAAATCATACAGCTCCATCTGTGTCTCAGTGAAACAGCACTGCAGAAAGATTACATTTCTGGTATGGGCCTGAATACCTGCCATCATCTGGGCCACAAGTAATGATATTTAAAGTCCCCTGAAGCAATAACTGAATGTTGCAGGAACAAACTGCTCTCAGCAGAATAACACTCAGCATGTCTATACCATCAGTTAACTACATGTTCTCAAGACAGATTTCCTCAAAACCACACATTATAAATCCTCCAGCTTCCACTTATTGCTCATCCGAGCCCAAGCTTGGAGTTTGCTGCACACCAGGAACCTAGGCAAGATTGGCCCCTAATTACAGGTGAAAGCTTCCACTGAAGTGTCCTAGATAGACTGAGGTGGGGCAGGACAATCTATTACAACTCAGCTTTTCCAAGTTGAGCACAGATGCTTTGGTTCAATGCTCCAGTCAGCAGAGCAGACTGAATATATTCGTGTGCTTCTCTGTTAAGTGGAGACAGCACAGGGTGTCCAGCAGCCTGAGTGTAGCTGGTCGTACAGAGAGGAAAATGGAAGATAAAAAATGTAATTGGGGAAAAAAAAGAAATCACAACATTATCGATGTTATATAATTCAGGTTTGGGAAGAGGTGTCGTCGTGCACAGCTTTGAGCCTGCACTCTGCACCTCACTCCAAAGTTTAGAGACTCTAGGACATATTTTAGATGTTGAGTATCTATGACTGCTTTTGCCTGTATAATCTCTAGCTGTTTAAAAGGAACAAACCTCAAAAAAGAAGGTTTCTAGGCTCTGCCCTAACATTTTTGAAGTACCAGCAGCAAGACTGGTCAGGGGTGGCTATCGCCACCCTGTGCATTCTCACTCGTGCTGTGAGGTAGACAGGGAAAGTTATCTGTCTTAAAGAGAAGGGAAAAAAAATACAAGAAAAAAAAATAATCCACGGGATTACTTCCAGCTGGATCGGTTCCTGGGCCTGGTTCACAGCAAAGCCTCTCAGACAGCTGTGCCAGTACAACTGAGGAAGTAATGTGCTGTGGCAGGAGTCGCTGGTGCTGAAGGCTTCATCGTGTCTGTCCGCAGTTTGAGTAAGGCTGGACTCTAAAAACGGATGGTTTGTTAAATGACCAGTGAACAGATTCACACTTCAGAGCTAGCAGGGCCTTAAAAGGAGGGACTGGGAGGGAAGGATTTATTTGTTTAATTTGTAACACTTTAGCTGTTGTTAGGTTGATTATCTGTGAAGTTTTGACCAATTAGTCATTAAGTTTTCATTTCTAACTGATTCGTATCAACACCCTATCCTGTTTGCAGCTCCACTTAGCAGTAGTAAAGTATAATGTTACCAGCTACTTAGTATGTCTAGTTGAAGTTGCATAAAATGTTCGTATTGTTTAACTTTGTAATGATACTAAAAGTTTCTAATTCCATCCCATTTTGAGTTATGGTGTAGCGTTTGAGTTAGAACGGTAATTTTAATGTTTCTAAACTCAATGATGACAACTCAGGTATTTTAAAGCAGATAAAAATAAAATAGACAAAACACACAAAAAATAAAACAAAAGAAATCTCTTCATGTTAAACGCTTACCCGCAGGCCTCATTACTGCTGAAGCAAAGCCTTCATGCTTTTTTTTCTATCAGGTATCTTGTGAATGATAGCTGAAAAGAGTGCAATTTAGCCAAGAATAAACAGACTAGAGCACTCACCCCTCACCCTGCAGAGCTGTAGCACAAGATGCCCTGCTGATGAGCGATAGAGAGCTTTTCACACAAGTGATGGATGCTGGGTTTTGCTCTCAGCCATCAGCTGGTAAAGCAGCAGCAAGCGGTTGAGCTCACAGAAGCAGCTGCCAAAAATCAGCCAGCAGACACCACTGCTCTAATGTGTGATGAACCTGTTCTGCCTGTCATTTGTGCTTTGTGTCTGAACTGTCTCATCTGATGCTTTAATCCTACCTTGCTCCTCTTTTTCAAAGACAGTGGAAGTGAGCTGTCATCCTCTTTCTCCTTCCTTCTTTCCTTGTTTCTATCTCTTTTGCCTCTTTCCTGAATCACAGAGTTTCAGCAGAGGTTTTTCATGTACTTCACTGTATGGAGCTTTAACAGTGGTTGGTAGTGGAGACTTTTGAAAAAGAAGCAAAAGCTAAAAGCTTTTATTTTCATTCAGGGCTCCAAAGAGAGTGAGCAAAGATTTAAAGTAGCCTCAGAAGAGACAGATTTCTAGGTCAGACTCTCAGATGCCTTGTACCTTCTGTGTGCATGTACAGCAGGGCAAAGGCCTTACAAGCACTTGGACTGTGTTTTGCTTACATTGTAGGGCAATAGTCAATTATCTACTGAATCGGAGACCTGAGGCTTCAGGCAGAAATTTGGGAACTAGGGGAGTACCTTTACCTTTCTGCACTGGGTGGCCTGCATGTTGCTGTAATTGGAAACCATTCAGCAACAAAGAATGTCACCATTTGGTCTTCTCAAGAAAGTTTTTATTCATCTTGCACATCTTCATTTTACACCTTAGAAATAATTCTTACTATGGACTACTCGGAGAACAAGAACTGTCATATAGGCAAAATCTCATGTCTTCTGTTTCAGACCTCTGCTACAAGTTGAGGCAATGAGGTATGCATAATACAGCAGTATGACACAATGAGTTGCAGTTTTATTGTATTGCTAGTGTCTCCTTTGGGCATACCATATGGTGAAGCTTCCCTACAGCTTCCTAATTGATCTCTCTCTCTTTTTTTTTTTTTTTTAATAATAACCTCTCCCCAAAAATGCTTCCTTGAACAGGAAAATTTTCCTAAACAGTAGTCCAAGAGGGCCATTCTTGTAGAACTGTGTGTGATTTTGTTTTTTTAATTTGTAAAATTCCTGAATTTAGTTTTTCAAGTGAAAAATCAAGCTAAAAGTGCATACTGGGAGGCAGAAGGGAAAGTAAAAAAAAAAAAAAAAGCACTATGCAGATATAAGTGTAATAAGAACTTGGCTGTACATTTTGAGCCGAAGGCCTGAATTGTTTACTTTAGTACAAATTCTTGAATTCAGCTTAATTAAGTTTGCATAGGTAGTAAACAAGTGTGTAGATCTTTTTACTTCTGCAGCGCTTTGTAGAACATCTCAAAATACTTTCTGATGGTTTGGTTATTCAGCTTCAAAATGTTCCTGCAACAATTACCTGGTCCTATATAAATTTCTTCTTTGGTTATTGAGTTAGGAAACTCCACAATTAAGCTTCTATAAATTACTAAAACAGGTAAAGTGTACACCTTGTAGTCTTTCCTCTAGCTCTTCCTTCCAACAGTTTCTGAATATACTTTACTTATTCTCTGGTATGTAACTTTTAGACTGTGTCTTAGTTTTTCACTTCAGCAGGCTTCCTGCCTCTTTCTTAAAGTCAAATGGATCCTGATCCACTAATACTGATGCAGTCCAAGCATTTTTGTAATAGATTTTTGAATTCTCACAATTTTAACATTTATACCTGATTTCTGATCTTCTGGGTCGTCTTCCCACTATTCTTGGTGACAGTTCAGGTAGGACCAATATTCCCATCCAAGTCCATCTGTGGCCTCTTGTTGTTTTCAACCACACAGTACACCTGGCACGTGCCAGCATTTGGATAATCAGAGCGTGTGAAATGGGTTTGGGTTTGGGCCATACAGACATGGCTTTAAGTCCTGAAGTCCCTTCCGAGCATTTTTCTTAATGAGGAAAGGTCTCATTGGCTCTTTCTGGCTGAAACTTCTCTCTTAAGCAGAACGAGCTATCTATGGCGTAAAAGCTTTAGTACCTGTGGGGATCTTAACTCTCACCTCATCCTACATTATATGCACCCACCTTCTTTTTGTCTTCTTCCTTCCTGTGGTGAATATTATTCTGTCTGGATGGGGAATCGGTGCTATTCATTCCTATGGATGCTGTTCAAAGGAGGAAGAGGCCACAAGTAGTGTATTTTTTACGGTGTTTATATTTCTTTATTTACTTGATTTAGGCCTCAGATTTACTTATACAGTACCAACTCACCTTTTTTTTTTAATCTATTGCTTCAGGCTTCCCTTTCTGCACACAACATAATCAGGTCTCTGTTGTGTCAAGAGAGTTAATTTAGCAGAAGTTAAGCTCCCTTGTGTTCCAGCTTGTCCTCAGTATCTCACTGTGACGCTGGGCGCAGCTGAGCTGAACCCCTGAGTGATGCCCAGTTACATCAGATAACCTCAAGTTGGCACTATAAGTCCGATCGTGCTCAACAGCCAGTTCGGCGTTACGTTGAATTCACACGATTATGGATTCACTGATAGTGCAGGGTAGTCATGGCCATTGAATTTACATACTTGCACAGATTCACAAATAGTATGATATATACTATAAGTCTGACTGCATCCAATGAGAAATTCTCATTACTAGATCCACAAATAATGAGGTTTATTAAAACAATAGGTAAAAGTTCTTTTAGATTGCCATTGATAAAATACACTATCTCCAAAAACACACTTGAGTTGCAAAGTATGCTTCAGTTGCAAAAATACACATTAGTTGCAAGAAATATGTATTGGTACCAAATATATATAAATTCTAAGATGACTGTACAGAGCTACTAATGTGATTACAAATACAAGCTTGAAGTATAAGTGTCCCCAGGGAAACACTTGGTATAACCAAGCACACAGATCTTACCCAAAAATGTCCTCTTGGGGGAAGAAGATAGGCTCAGCCCGTCGACTGATCCCAGAAGTCTACAATGCCATTTCCTTGACTTCTCAGTGATGGTGTCTTCCCTAAGTTTCCCCAGTTGTTGGAGTGTTTTATACTATTTTCTGTGTTTAGGTGGAACTTGAGCGACTCTAGTCATACATACCTTTGTTATTGCTTGGTGTAAAAACTCTTGCTTCAATTTTTAAGGTAAAAACTTCACTGCACTTGCTCAAAGGGATGTAGGAGACGTGTATCCTTTGAGATGGAGGTGTGTTTTGATATTATAATGAGATTATAATGAGCAAAGTTCATCCGCAGGTTAAATTTTGACACATCTGCTGGCTCAAAACTAGCATTTGGGACAGAATTGAACATTTATGGTTTTTAATTGACAGCAGCTATACCATCTGGTTCTTTCACCTGCCTTTTACACAGGGCCTGGCAGCTGTATCTCCACACCGCTCCATCCCCCCATACTTCTTAGTGCCAGCACACTGGGCTCTCCCCATGCACTACCATCCAATAATGCAGGCCAGGTGGGAGTGGTGGAACCATGCAGAGCAGTTTTCTTACCTGCCACATAGCTGTCTTATACGCTGAAGACGTGAATATAACTTTATTCTCAATAAGGGTATCCTTGATAACTAGTTTTGACAATTTGCCCCCTCAGTAATTATTCCACAGTCTAAAATTTCCTGATGTGTTTGTTTTCATAGTAGGATAACTTGTACTGACATTGTGTCACTCTGATATTGAATCACATCAACAGTGCCATGAATGTCATCATTCTGACATCACAATATAATCTTTTAAATTTTCCAGATCTTTTTGAAGACACACTTTTCCTTCAAAGCGAATTAAAACTCTTCTAAATGTTTCTGATTATAGTTCCCTTCCTACGTGTTCCACATGAATTTTTCTTTCCTTTCCTTTCCTTTTCTTTTCTTTTCTTTTCTTTTCTTTTCTTTTCTTTCCTTTTCTTTTCTTTTCTTTTCTTTTCTTTTCTTTTCTTTTCTTTTCTTTTAGAATGAAAGTCTAGTAAGAATACACACAACCTAGCAACCCAGCAACCCACATAAAAATGTTCTGGAGACCTCATGTCCAATGAGACTTTCCCTTGCTGCTTCTTTGGTTTCATCACAAGCCTTCTGGATTCATCTGTACATAGTTAGAGGTGTCAGGTTTACATTATTACAAAATTTAGAACGTGCAGCTGACTGTAGTACTGATAACACAGAGACCCAGAAGACCCAGAGGTGCCTTGCTTTATTAGTTTCTTTCATTGCATTGTCTTTGACCCTTGCTACTCTCCTGTGTCATTAACATGAAACATTAACCGTGAGTAATTTGGGTAGAACAGAGTAATAGCTAGTTGCAAATGTAAGAATGTGTTTCATAATCTTATCTGCCCTGCTTTTCAGCAACAGCATTTCACTCCTAGGAATTTGCAATAATGCCAAGGAATGCAGAATCGTAACATTTTCAAATTCTGTTATGGATGTGAGCACCTAAGAAAAAGTAGCATGGCCTCAGACATACTTATTCACCAAAAAAAAAAAAAAAAAAAAAAAAAAGAAAAAAGAAAAAAAGAAAAAAGCTGCTTCTGGGTGAATGCCATTAACCCAAACTAGAATTCTTCAACTGATGAGTCGGAGGTCCTTAGAGAGGTTATGAAGAGTTACTAGAGGCACTATGAAGCACTGAAAGTTTTATTGCAAGTCTAAAGCAAAGAATATTTCATCTTCTTTTCCTCTGCACACTATGAGCAACTTTCACAGACACGTGTTCTCTGTCAACTTCTTGATTTGGTGATATAAAATTTTTAACTTTGATATAAATTCACCTTTATGTTTACAAAAAATGTGAAGTTATTGGAAACTAGAATCTGAAGTATGGAGGCTTAGTCTCCTTACATGCTAGAGGAAATATGTTTACTATGCATGCTTTTTCCCAAGACCCTCAGGGACAGATAGGGTCATGATTGTTCCCAAGTCATTACCTAGAAAAAACAGAACCATGTCAATATCTATAGAACTAGCCAGTAGACTCTAGGGGTGGTGGCTTCTAAGTGTCCTTCCTACTGTCCTGGAGCATCTTCTTTTGGGCTAATGACTCAGTTCTCCAAGTATCATAGCTCCAACAAGGAGAAGTAAGAATTACCTCCTCCAAGTTATTGTGTACTAATGGAGTCAACTAAGAGATGGATGCTCAGACCCGCTCTTTGCCTAGTTTATACCATGGGCTTAAATAAAGTCCTCTACCCAAAATACTTCATGAGGAGATCTGAACTCAAATCTCCAGAAGGAAATGAATCTAGATTCCTAGACACCGGAGCTAGTGTGCTAACTTCACCGCTTCATCAGTTCTGTGAACCTATTCTTTCCTCTAACACTTCTGATGTGATCTGAGTTTTCAAATAATTTGAAAATGACTGAAATTTTCTTCTCAATTAGTTTGATATTTATTGACAAGAATTAATAAAGCCAAAATGAAGGAGACTTTTCTGTACTGTAGTTGTTAAATATAAAAGGGACAAACATTAAGCCACTTGCTTTCTAAAACTGGTTTATAAGATGTAGTAATTTGAGTGTTAAGTCTGGTGGATAATCTGAAATCCAGTCAAAACTGTTGCAACAATCATGTCAACTGACTGAAATGCTTTGGCATTCTTAAAGAACACCATTTGTTTCAAAGAATTGAATGTATAACGGTGTGGCAGAAAAGAAAGACAACTTACTCTTGCTTCTTTTGAATGAAGAAGGAAGAGGCAGGACTTAAATTGATCATAGATAGGTTGTTAGTCTCCCCTAATTCAAAAACCAAAGACTTCTGTAGAACAGCTGGGAAAGAACAAATCCGATTGCAATTAATAAACGGCTTATTTAAATGCAGCTGATTTTTCTGGACCTAAATAGCTCAAAACCTTCTCAAATGTCTTTATGTAAGATATTGTCACATTGTGTTAGACTGAAGGCTGTGGGAAGTGAATATCAAAATCCCGATTTTGGGCGTTAACTACTGTGAAAGTGATTTTCCTACTTGCCATGTCCGTTTCGTGGCTAAATTCATGTGTGAATTGAAATGGGGACTAGTTAAAGAAGCCAAGGGTAATCTCTAAAAATGGAAAATTTAGTTGCATGTTTGCTGGTAGTTCTTTGTAAATTTTCAGCATTTGGTGCGATGTCACATCTCACAACACAGGTGAATGCACTAGTTTATGTGAGCTACTAGAGGAAGGCCAGCTGCAGTGGTAGTTGCTTTTCCAAATCTGACCATCTCATCATCATATATTGAGGGTGACCGAAATGTTTGGAGGAGGCAGTCTACATCCACCAAAACACTTCAGTTGAATTTCTGATGGAAACAGTAAGATAGGAACTATAACCTTATTTACTGAAAATGTGCAGAGTAAAGACAAATGAGGGAAAATACATGAAAGTTGTAAAGTTTGATTTTTCACATCTAGGTTCTCAGGCATCTAAACAATTCCTTAAAGAAGAGGCAGAAACCATCTAGTCCCACTTATCCTTTAGTTATTCAGACTGTTAAACAATTCATTGATAGATCACTTCTTCCACTTCCAACAAATCTTAAAAAAAAAAAAAATTGCTTTTTATAAATGAAATATGAGATTTTGACTTACTTTTGACTCCTTAGCTTAGATGTCGGATACCGGATAAAGATGTCAGGCTTCAAAACCGTATAGTTCCTTATATTCTCCAGCTAGAAATAGATTCAATGTATTGTAAGAATATTTCTATGTTATAAAGATGTGTTATTATTATTATTATTAATATTATTATTATTACAAACTGTTGCTCAGTGAAGTGCCAAACTGTGAGTTTTAGCAACCTAAGACGTCATCATGTTTAGGAGAGCCAGGGACAGATATTCAGATGCACACGGCTTCTGTATTGACATATGAACGCGGAGTCACTGACAGCCACATTCTTACAAAATGTTGGGATGCGCTAATTGATAGTAGCCAGAAGCAGTCCAGTTTCTGCAAGCAGGAAAATTATTACAAGCTGTCATTATAGTCTTCAACTGTTTACAGTCTTAGATAACTTTAATGGCTGAAGTGGCTGACTTTCTTCCAGGGTTTGGAGGTGCATATTTATATCTGCAACTAGTAATTACAGCTTGTTCATACTGTAAAGACACCCCACACCCCTCCAAGCTGATCTGCCACAGAAAGACAAGTGAAACAAAAACCGCAAGCATCAGTGATTGAATAGGATTATCATCTAAATATTAGCTGCTTAAACAAGATACAGTGAGGTTCTACAGATGGAAGGTTTGTAGAAAAAAGGGGATTTTCAAAAGTCAATTTTAGTATGTCTGCAGCAGGTTATCAAAGTCTGTATTGTGATGAGAGACAGGAATATTTAAAAGGGATCAAAATACTATTAGCTACCAAGGAAAAAGGGATAAATATTAAATAAAAAATAAATTCTGCTGGTTTATTACTAGTAGCAGCTCAGTTTCTCCTGTGTAATGGAACACAAAGCAGCTGCACCTGATGGTTCCTACTGTTTATGCTAGCCAGGGAACAGTTAACAACCTCTAATTGCAAGCATTGGCTTAGCTGCCATGTGATGGGGGAAAAATGAACTAAGTTGTTTCCAATAATTACATCTGCTTCTCCCTTCCTTACTCCCTAGGAGAGGAGTTGCTACCATCAACCAAAAAAGTAGTAGCTTTTTCCCTCTTTGGGGATGGGCACAAAGACAATGAAACCCAGAAAAGGTCAGGCTTGCAGAGAGCTTAAGAAAATCTGACTTACAATCAACAGGCTCCTTTAGCAGGCAAGTTGGCTCACCTGTGTTTCACAGCCTGCTCTCAATTGCCCTTTGGAGACCATGTTTTCCCTCTACAGGGACTAACTACTCTGGGAGATTTGCTTTCCTGGATTTAAAAAAACCCAAATAAACAAACAAAAAACCAAATAAAACCCCCAACAAACCCCCCTCCAAAACCAACCTTTTTGGATATTTCCACTTCACACCACAAATGGATTAACTGTTGTGATTAATCCCTCATTAATGTTTTGTTTTGTTTTTAAAGTGTCTTGATGAAAGACCAGATTTCTTCTGAAAAGAGGAGTTTGATTCTTTCCTAGGCTGAAGAAGCTTTGAAAGCACGACACTGATACAAATGGCTAAGTAGGCTTGTGTGTGCTGGTTTTGCTTTATTTATTGAACTGTGATTACCTGAATCCATGAGTTTTCACACTTTTACTCTTCTGATCCTCTCCCTCATCCCACTGGCAGGGAATGAGTGAGCAGCTGCGTGGTGTTTAGTTGCCAGCTGGAGTTAAACCACGACACGTGGATACTGTGGAACACTGGTTTGGTTATCACTTCTGCTCAACCAGAAAAGGAGTCATTGGGGAGTTAGTGTGGGATCTAACTCTGGGGTCAAAAAACTGTGGACAAGTCTGGAATAGGCACTTTGGCTCTTTTCGTGTTCAAGAGAGAGCAGGCATTGAAAGCAGACTAAGTTTAAAATAGGTCAAAGAACTTGTTTTCTGGATCTGCTTATTGGTCTTTTTTTGACTTTGTGTGGGGGTAAGGGAGACCAGGTTAGACTTCAGGTGCCTAAAAGCTGAAATGAATGAATCCCATCATTATGAAGGATGAGATCTGGTTATTTTTAGCCTATTGATAAAAAGCACATGTATGAATCTATATCTTCCACCTACGACGGATGACACAACACCTCGGTTTGCAAAGAAGAGCACAGCAGAGATATGGATTAGTTGGCTGAAGCTCAACTCAGATTGTGATGACAGGTTGGGAGAGTAACCAGGGGAGACAGAGGAAGTAATCTTAGCTCCTCTGTAGGAATAACTATATCTGCTATCAGTTAACAGTACCCACAGCTAATATGTGATTATAAACTCCAGTTGCTATTTGACAATTCCGTCACAGCAGCAACCCAGATAGCCTTGAATTACTGGTGTTTGGCTAAGGAGCTGTGACCTTTCTTTGTGGATACAGACATTGGCAGTGGCATCCAAGTGCTCTTCCCTCAAACGTTAAATCACTGCTAAACATTTGACATTTATAGAAGGATACTAACAGGGATACTGGCAGTTTGCTTATGGGGAAAGCAGCTTGATGGGAACATGGTTCCTCTCAGGTCTGTACAGGCTGTACGGCTCAGAGTGAATCCTAATAATAGTTGAGGAACAGCCCAGATCTTGTTCTTTGCCATTATTGCTGTAGTTGGTATTTATTTGCAGCATTGACTGAGACAGTATCAGGACTCGAGTTTGGTGCCTCTGATCTGACACTAGCAAAATTTGGTGAAAAACTCTTTTTTATACTCTTGAGTGTGGAAATGTTACAGAGGAGACAGGGAATTTCGGGAACAAGTCAGGTTTCTGCGTAATTGAGTTTGGCACTATCTTGATTTAATTATTTTTAATTCATAATTTGTTGTTAGTCTGGTAAAGTCTATAAATGAGTCTATCTGTTGTTCTAAATACATGTAAATTTTATTTTAAATAAAACTTTAAATCTGAATTTAAACCTAAATAATGGTTATCATAAGTCTACATGAAACACTTAAGTTGCACTTCTCATTGTTGATAGGAGTCATTCTCGGATGAAAAGTGAAAACTTCCATCTACCCGCAAGTGTTATCAGATTCCTGGCAAAAGTTTCTTCACATATGTAGAAGATACAAACTTCTGCGGGCACAATTTCTCAGATATCATGTTGAACGTTGTTATGCAGATCTCACAGAAGTCAAGAGAATTTGCCTGGATGGCGGTCGGTGAGTACTCCCTGGCAGGTAGTAGCTGTGTGCATGATCTGTGCATTTACAGGTAGGATGAAACTGGGACACTTGCCATAGGAAACCTCTGGGTTGAGATCCAGGAATCCTGCCAGCAAAACAACAATGCATGGCTGTTGGCAGTGAATGGTTGATTTAGAAAGAAGGGCAGCAGTTTTCATGTGAAGACAATGTAAAACATCAAATTACAGTCTTACTTCTTTGTCATTCCCTTTCATTCCCGGGAAAGGAAAGCAGTTCAGGTACAGCAGGTTACCAGTTCCCTCCTCCCTTCTCCTCTTGTATCCTTTTTCATAATACCTTTGAGAGTAAAAGAAGTTTGAAAAATGAAAGGAAAGTGAAGGTGGAAGGGGATACTGCATAGTGGGATTTGGAACATTGTGCTTTACCTCATTACTGGAAGTACAATAGAGCTCAGGAACAGTATGGAGCTTCGTTAGCTTGGGGAATACTGGTACTGGACAGTGCGGGGCTTTGTTGTTAGGTTATTTTCAAAATATATTTCTTTAGGTCCACAGATATTAAGAACTCTCAAATTTAAGCAGCTGGTATTGTGAAAAGTTTGGCAACATCATCAGAATTGTATATGAAGCATTGCCTCTGGTGAACAGCAGTAAAATGTTAATTTAGTCTTTGATATAACATATTAGCATGATAACTCACAAAACAGTTTTGGTATGCTAATTCTGAAATAAAAAATGTGTTCTGATTAATGCCTGAATCAATATGAAAACTACTGGATGCCTGAAATGACAAAGCTGATCAAAGCTGCCAAAATTGTGTGGCAAATATATTAACAGCAATAGAGTTTGTTTTTTTTTTGCTTCGTGTCAGAAACAGTGTGAAATGTAATTATAAATGGAACCCATTTAAACACTTAAGTCTGCAGGATTAAACCTCTGTGTTCTGTCCTTACCTTAATTCACGTATTATTGGGTTTTGCAGGGTTAGATTTTGTAGCTAATATTTCTAATGAGTTGTCACAAGTGCTCCTCTGAACTGACATTAAGGATTTTTGCTAGCCATAACTTCAAGAAATACTGCTTTATGTTGCTTGATAAAATAAATTACCAGGGCAAAACATTATTGCCCCTTTATAGTACGGATGATTAACCAGACTTGCAAGGTGCAAATATGAGTTGGCTGGAGTGTGCAGAAGGCCCCCATACAGCACTGTGTCAGGCATCCTGTTCTGGCATGTTCTCTGTTTTGTTTACAGTACTTTTTTCTTCTTGTTACTCTGTATTAAGTACCAGAATCATGCCTCATGATTTACAGAACGCACACGGAAAATAAATATCTACCTTGAAAAACTTGGTGTCTGATAGCAGCAATTAGAGGAAGAACAGTAAGGCATAGTAGAAAGATGTAGGTACAAATTAAAGCATTATAGGAAGATTAAATACTTTAATTTCTTAACATTAGAGACCAATGTAAGGTTTTTGTTTGCTTGGTTGTTTTTTTTTTTTCCCCTGATATTTCTAAAACTGTAGACTGCTCAAGATTAAGCCTAGGGTGTACAATATATTATACTGGCTTGTAGACAGATATGCACAGATATGGAGAGCTTAAGGCCTGGTGCAGAAAAAAAATTGTTTTAAGGCAGCTCTTGAGAACACACTTGTTTCAGAAATGTCTGTGGGTCTTGGCTGGGCGATTAGTTGTGCATGTGCTCTTCTAAATGGACACTTGGGGTATTGGTCTAGGCAGCATAATGATGATTGTGACAATCCAAAAGCCCTAACACTCCATTCAGGCTTTCCAAAAAACTATGTCACACTGCATACTTACCATGTTACAATCATTTATTGCAATTTACTTGGAAGAATGCTTGATATAATAAATCTTACTAATGATGTGCTAACACATTTGCATGTAATTAATTCTATGTTGTATAATTACAGTGTAGAATATAAAAGTATAACAGTATAAAGTACTGTAATATAATTACACAGCAGATTATTCAAGCCCCAAGTCAGTAGAAAGGTTTGCATTGATTTCAGTGATGAAGTGAGAAGTAAATGAGAATACTTCTGTATTCTCATGGTGCAGTGCCCTCAGGAGGTAGGATGGTTTCAATTAATCTGCCAGGTCAGACTGGCAATTAAAACACACACATCTCCCCTCCCATACTCTAAAGAAGGGAGTCTCTCTGGCTGAGCGGGTGTTTAGGAAGTTCATAAAAATGAAGCTGCTCAGTGCTGTGCAGCTTGTAACAACCTCCTATGTTGAGATTAGTCGCTCCACAGGGAGATGGACTTGAATGTCCTTAGCTGGAAGCTGGAGTTGAGAGTGCCCACATAGTGGTCTTGTGAGTATATCAGTTACTGATATTAAGCAGTATAATTGCTCTAGGAAGAAACCTCTATCATTAATTTTGTCGTTATGCCCAAAACTATAGTGTTTCAGAAAAGCATGAGGGTTCGCCTGTGTCCCCTTCCCTCCCCCCACCTTTTTTTTTTCAACCCTGAAGGAGAATTTTCACTCAGCTAAAAAAATCTTGCTTATGTGTACTGTAACTGACCTTTCTCAGAAGCAGTAGAAGCAAGGATTCTACACAGGACAGTTTGAAGGAATTTCTGGGAATCCTGATATTATTACAAGCAGGAGAAATACGAACATCATTTGGGATGGTGAGTTCTGGTTTCCAAGCAAATACTCTTACTTAGCCTCTTGAGGGAACAAAAGCAGATTTGTCTCTCTAGTAAAAGGAAGGAATGATATGAGTGGCTTCCATCTCTTTTCTTCACAGGTAGGAGGTGGATAATGAAGACTCCTACCCTATGAAAAAAACACTCCCTTGGTTATGACTGCTATCTGGTGCCAGAGGAAGGGAGGGCCAGCCAGATCTTGTACAGGGTATGACTTTCTTCTTCTTTATCTTGTGTTTTCTTCATCTTACCCAGGGATTATACAGATGGGGAAGATGAAAGGCATGAGGAGGAAAAGAAAACATGAAGAAGGAAGTGACAAAATATGCAGAAAAGTGATGGGAAGTTGGGTTCTAGGAAGATGAAGAAACTATGGAGAAAGAAGAGAGAAACAGAGAGTCAAGAGAATGGAGCTGGAAATTATGTGCAAGTCTAGAGGGAGGGAGTTAAAGAAATGAAGGGAAAACGAAACAGTAAAAGGAGGAAGGGAAAAGGATCAGTGTATCAAAAATCGACACTTTCCTAAACCTGGGGGAGGGACAAATAATTCTGTGGAGTAATACAGAAGATGTGAGAGATGAAATAGGAAGAGAAGAACATAATAAGAGAAGGGAGACCTTAAGCAGAAACTGCAAAACTATTCCTTTTGTAGAACAAAATTACCCAGGGAGGCAAGTAATTATATCTTTCAGTACCTTTAGTCATACAATAAAAACCACTTCATTTCCTTTCAAACATATGACACTATTTTTTCTTTTATTTTTTTTTTTAAATTTAGAAGTATCCCCAAATGATAAACTAATATTGTAATTCTTCTTTGCGTGATTTTACTGTTAAAAAAAAACCCAAAACCCCCAGTTGCTAACACTCCTCATTTTTTTTCCTTCTCTTCTTCCTTTTTTTTAAATTTGATTTGTAGTAATGAACAGCTGTTATCGAAAAAAGCCTTGTAGCCCAGTTAGCTCAGCCTTCACATGGGGAAACTCCCTTTAGGTGTAAAATGTGGACTGTAGTTTCAATTTATTTCTCTATTTAGTGTGTCTCCTGGATTTTCAATGTGGATTCCATTAGCAAAAGCTGCAGTGGCATCAAAACTGTCTTTCCTCTTCACTCCTGCTCCCATTTTTGGCATGCTGTATATTAAACCAAGTTGCAATGATGACCTCTTATTTCAATTTCTGCCACTCCCAGTTTCGTTTCCTTTCTGGGTTATGGGATTGCTGGAAGTCCATCTAGTTTCTTAGATACAGAAGACTGTATGTAGAAGACAGAAAAACATATTTTACTTTTGTTCACGTCATTGTTTACCAGAATTTTGGTTCATGCAAATGGTATTTTCATTCATTTGGTGGTTTTATTTTTTTTCTTTTAAATTGATTCATTGGGTTGCATGTGGGGTTTTTTGTGAGTGGTGTTTTTTTCTGTTTGTTTCCCCCTCTTGCCATGGCCAAGAATGCATTCATTAACTGCAGAATAGATGGATATAAACAGAATTAGGCTGATTTAGGTCATTTGTATGAAATCATTTCAATAAAATTCAAGTAAATCCATAGTTTCATTTGGACACTTTGTACAAATTTTAACCAATTTAGCAGCCTCTCATTACTGCTTCTATTGTTAGAGCTGTTTCTTGAAGCTGCAACTTACTCCACATCGAAAATCAGAAGCACCACCTAAAAAATCTGCTACGTGTGCTTAGCACTTTCCTAAAATTATTTGCTCCCTTTATTACTGATCTAAAAGCTAAATAGTCCCACCAAACAACGTATCTGTAATAAAACATACTAATTAGTGGGGTTTTGCAAATAGCGCCCAAACCTGCCAGCTAATGAGCATATCTGCTGCTCACAAGGACAATTTTCGAGAGGGTAGAGTCCTACGGGTGAAACACTGGAGTCACTTAGTGTAGTAGCAGAAAGGTACAGGGTTTTGGACTTGCGTGGAAAAAAAAAATACAAACACCAAACACCAGACCACCAATATTGCTGATCATTTGCTGGAGATGGCCTATCTTTTTCCATGTGATAGTCATGTAACTACTGCTTTCTTCATATCCCTTAAAAAGATGAAATTGAGGCAGTCTTCAGTTTTTAAAGTTGCCTAGTTAACATCTCAAAAAAAAGATCAGTAAATGGATTACCTTCATAGATGCCTTCTACTGTTATTTATCTGCTTGTTTGTAACCATTACATCTCCCTAAGACTGCAAAATCAGTGATGCAAAACAGGCTTGACTGGGCTTCTATTGAGATGCATCAATGTCAAAGGGAAGAAAGCAGTGACATGAGCCTCCCCCCAGACTAGAAATAATTATATCAGCTCTTCGCAGCATCAGGTAGGGTACAAATGCTGAAGTGGCTAAATTTTGTTGGTGTTGGACATTTGTAAATAATGGTTTGTTTTTATTGCTGATCTGTCCTTAATGGACTGTGGCAGTGCATAAACATTTTTTTTCCTTTGTGCCTCTTCATAAACACTCACGGGGAAGATGAACTATATAACAAGATCCCTAGTGAGATGAGTTGCCTTCATAGTATCTGAGTGAATGAAAGTTATTCAAGACATATTGCAAAATCTTTTTTTCTGACTAAAAGGAGCTGAGAGATTAAATGAGCAATGTTTCCAGCTGCAGATGTATTTCACAGTAAGCAGACACTGTTATTCCTCTACCTATTTTGTTAAGAAGTCAAAAAGGGGGAAGACAAGGAAAAGCATGATGGTTTCCAGTACGTGTAAAAGTAAATGAGGGACAATGGCAGACTAAAGTAAAATATAATGGTTTTAAGTTCATTCTTGTGGAATGTCCAGTGAAAACCTTTGATGCAGCATCACTGTGGCAGAGGCATTCAGGGCAGGAATCAAAATTAACTGAAGTGAGCAGGTAACAAAAATTCTCTTGCAGCACTTACCTTGGATTGATGTGACCCAGTCCACTGGCTTACAGCTTGAGTCATATCCTGATCTCCCAGTACTAGGGTCACAGTGTTTCATCTCATTGTACCAGTCGCTATAGCTAACACTTGTGCATGAAAAAGAAAATGAAATCATAGCCCCAGTGAAAAGAAAGAGTTAAATGACTAGTACTGTGGCCAACATACTGTTCTCCATTTCTGGTTGCCTAAACTTCATTTCAAGCATCTGCTTCCTGGCATTCACTCAGTTCCAAACACTATTATGCTGATAACTGTTTGTCAAAGCACAAAGGGAGAGATTATAAAACAATTGTAAAAATAAAATAAGGAAAATTATGAATAAGCAGATAATACATAAAACTGGAACACCAAGACATTCCTTGGAGGGGAGGAGGTTAGAGAAATAGAAGCAGTTCTAATTTTCTCTGGAGCTGTAAATTGGTTGTGCATATATACATTTATTAACCAAGATTTTTCCACTTTAATTTATTTTTGATACTTTAGTTCTATTCTCTGCCCAGTTATTGTTTTAAAGATAAATATTCATTCATGATATGGAATGACACCATAAAAATGTGCATTCTGCTTAGCAAAAATGCTATTTTTTGCCCAGCTACTCAAATATGAACAAAATAATTGTCTGATCAGCACTTTGGGTCCTCTTTCTCTGAAACAGTGGCTTATTTGAGATTAATAATAGATTAAATAAAAATTACCCCACAGTTCTGAATGTTGACAACGGACTTTTCTAAAGTGACTGCGTGAAGTATTTGGATGAATTAATGGAATGATCTTATCTGCCTTCCCAATATATTCTTTCAGTCCAATATCACCATTTCTTTTTATTATTTTCCCCAGAAAATAAAGGCCCATGGTACAGAGAAGTACTGCCTTTTGTATTGCTAAGGGAGGAAACAAGGGAAATGTGTTTTGGTGATTCAGTGTAGAAATGTTCTTAATATTTTTCTTTCAAATGGACCTTTCCTATATTGTTGACAGAAAACAGAGGGGCAGTAGTCTGTCCTGTTTTCTTTTAAAAAAACTGAGGCATATCTTTGACAACATTACTCAGCATGGTTTATTTTGCATAGCTTCTCTGATAAGCATTCCTACTTCAGGGACCATCAGAAAACACAGGAATCATGCAGTTACCAATTTCTAGGGGATTCAAATGTGCTGTTCTGTTTTGCTGAGCTACAGTTGGGCAACAATGGCCTTTTCACAGCCCATGAAGAAACAACTCGTGTTACTGGCTTTGGGGATCCCAGCTGATGCTGCCTACTGGGTAACTCAGGTCTCAACGTTAGTAATTCTGTGGTGAAGTGCACATATTTTAATAACTTACCTTAACATTTTAGGACACAGGATGCAGAAGAGCGCAGCCAGCTAAAAGCCCTCTTTCTTCTGCCCAGAGCTAGCACTTCATTTTCTCTTGTGTGCAATGTGTGTGGGGTTTTGTTGATGATTGTTTGGTTTACTTTTTTTGGTTTTTTGTTTGTTTTGTGCTTTGTTTTTATTTTTTTAGAGACAGTTAAAGCACAAACTGGAAGTAAGTGTAGAATTTGCTCTCATGCAAACTTCCTAGGAGGGAAAATGTGTTAAGATATGCAAAGAACAGTTTTGATTTGAGATCAACTCTCAGGTGGATGGGTAACTTTTACCTCTCTAGTTAAACTGTTCATGCTCATCATCCCATAAGATTGAAGCAGAATTGAAAAATAAATATCAAATAGGATGTACTCTGGTCTCAGCTTTGTTACAACTTCAGTCAGAATCACTTTAGGACCAGACATCACCTGCTACATATTTTTGAATGGGGAAATACTTGATTTTAGTATCAAAGAAATACGAAGTGGTAATAGCCTTTGAAGAGATCATTTAGTCTATGTGCATATTTTGAGGCAGAATTGCACATGGTTATATGGCTCTTGGCAGATGTTGACAAAATTGTTTGTAAATCTCTGATGTGAAGCCATTCTGAAAAAAACTATTCTGATATTTAAACATGTTTATACTCGGACAGTTTCTCCTTATGTCTGTCCTGAGTTTTAGATTAGACTCACAACTTGTTTCCTAACTCCATGCATGTAGGCAATGGTACATTTCTGTCCTATTTAGAATAAGCTTTTGCATATTATCTCTTTTAAGTATTATTTTTTTTCTTTAGAGTTTTTTTTTAAACTTTCCCACATAGATCGCATTTTCTAAGACTTTACTCTTGCAATTTACTCTTTTCTCTCATTTTTCTGGATATCTTTCATTAGAAGCTTTAGCAGTCTTAAGTGAAAAGATGTAATTCCTTACATTCTGTTGTGTACACAAAACTCTAAGCCATGCTTCTTAAAATGACATTTGTCTTATTTTCAGCAACACATGTCTGGATGTAGGTATTCCACTGCAAGTGTCAGAATTTTTTTCGCAGTGAATCTTTCAAGATAACTATTGTCTAACATACATTTTTAAATAAGATTTTTTTCCTTCTTAAACATAGTTCTTTCCTCTTGTAATTATGGAATGTTATTGCATTTTTAATTTCTTCAATTTATCAAAATAATTTCTTATCCTGCTTCCAAAATGTTTGCTTTCTAGTTTGGTGTCATGACCAATTTTAAGATATGTGCTTTTGTGCTCCGTTGCTTGTATCACTATCATAAATAATCATTGGATAATAAATACAGGATAGATGAGACCACTGTGTTAGCTGAAATGGTCTCTCTGCTTTGAGACTAAACTCAATAGCTGTTCTTCAAGTATATTTTGTCTAATTACACATGTCCAGTAATTTTGCCAGCCTGCTCATAGGATTTCTACATCAAATTAGACCAAAAACATTACTAAAGTCAATATAGATTGCATCTACTTTTTCCCTGTGTCTTCTAGGAAATTTGTCCTATTAAAAGGAAACAAGATTGTTTTGATTAAAACATGGTTTTGACTAACAAATGTTGGCTGTTCATTATTGCTTGATTATTCTTGTATTCTTGATGTTCTTACAAACTGATTAATGATGTAGCACCTAATGTTTTTCCAGGCATCAATGTTACATGTTCTGTTGGTCATATACCTACTTTAATCTTTCTTTTCCTTACCCCTTCCCTTCTCCCCTACAGAATACTGGTTGTTTCCCTTTTTTCAGTCCACTAAGTCCTCACGAGTCATCCAAGAAAACTGCCTAAAATAGTTGCCTTAAGTGATTCTCATCAGGGAATGATAACTTTTAACGACCTAATTTCTCTTAATATCGTTAGCCTGTTTTTTCCCTAATATGGCCTGTTTTCTTCATCCCTTGTTATTAATATTAACTATGTTAAGTCGCTGATCTCAATTAATTTCTTTATATAGAATAAGCAGCCAAACTGAAGCAAGAACACTTCGACTTTCTCTGTTACCTGCAATAGCTCACCCTCCCCCTTTAAATAACAGGCCCTACTTTCTCCCTTCACATTATTACATCTAATACATTTCAGAGCATTTCCTGATTGCCTTTTATGTTTTCTCCCAGCTGTATATCATTTTGTGCCATAGGCTTCTGTATTTCTCTCTCCATCATGTGGTATTCTTCTAAGTTGTATTTTAGCAACATGTCCTTGTTCCCATTGTGTACAACTCCTTCCCTCTCTTTCCCCACCTCCTCATCACTGAATAGCTCCTGCTGAAGTTGGTGTCTTACTACATCCATCAGCTCTTCCCTGTAATGGAGTAGGTTGTCATCAGACTTTGCAGTCTCATTATAATCAGCTACTCTCCTGCACTACGGAAAAGGTACAAAACCTATTATTACAACAAATGTGAGGAAAGATTGCATCAACTATCAGTCAGTAACAACCCAAGAACAATGAAAAAAATACTTAAAATGATCTTTCACATTTGTACATAAAAACATCTAGTAGAATATGATATACTGGACACATAACAGTATAGCTTCCATAAAATAAAGTAGTACTTTACCCTCGATGAACAGTGGTTGATATTAATTTTTATGAAAGCAAGTAGCCCTGTTCATGACTCAAGCCTTGCAATGTGCGTACTCAATGTAACAAAAAGAGCTAAGAACTCAATAAAAGATGGAAGAGATAACACTTCGTTGCACATCAAAAACAGTCTCTGAAAATCGTCTTTCACAAAGATTGTGAGACAGGGCATTGATCCAGGTGGTCCTGTGGGACAACTTTACATTTTCCCATGAGAATCTTTGAAATCTCAACTGGTTGTGTCTGAACAAGCAGATCTCTTCACTGTTGAGTAAAGCCTTTCTTTGAAGTTCATATGGAGGTATTCCAACCCAAGAGCAAATGGATGTTGGAAAAAGAAGCAATTGAGATTTTTGAATACAAATTCAATGCTGAAATATGGTGGAAAAGTTTATATTTCTGTGATTTAAAAAGCTAATAAATAGCCAAAATAAGAAGTGTCTTAGGTCTTGATGGAAAGAAACCCAGACTCTAAGTGAACAAAAACCAAAGCTTGGCTACCATTTAAGGAAAGTAAAGCAGATTCTACTTCCAGATCAGAAAAGAGATACTAAATCATATGTATTTTAATTTATAAATGCCATTATTTTCATACTTGATCAGAAAAATAATTCCTATTATTGTCTGACACTTGAGGCTGTCAAGAGAAAGTGTGTGGAAAGATAAAGGGACTGATGTTTGTTCACTGCAAAAAATCATGTGAATTTGGTCTATTTTACTCTGTTTATATGTTTTGCCATGCAGCCTATTCAACTGAAGTTTTTGGAGGCTTTAGGAAAGTATAAAGTGCTGACAAACTCTTAAATGTAACATCTATATTTTGTACTCAGCTGTGCAGAGCTTTGCTGTAGTGTGAAGTGTGTTGCAATGATAAACCTTACCTTACGACAACATCACCCTGTGCCCCTCAGTTCTCAGTTTTGAGTTCAGTAAGTAACTTCCAACTTGTGCCATTTGAGTACAAATGACTTCCCATACTGACACATCACAATGTCTTATGTGAAAGCAGCATTGTTGATACCAACAGTTATGCAGTAAAAATACCAAAACATGCCTCTCTGTGTAAGATGGACCATTTCCTTCCAAAGGAGGTCACAGTCCTTGAAGTGGCTAAAAGACTCCAGACATAAGAAAGCATTAGTGGTGTTTGATTGCTTTGGTTTCTTCACTTATCAGTGCCAATCAATATTCAGAAGAGAGCAATGAGTTACAGAAAATCCATGTTGTTTTTTAAATACTTAAAAAAAAAAAAATTCAGACTGTGTACAGGTCTAAAAATGTCTTACCCTACCTCAACCCATGGTGCAACCATAGCTCCTGAATAAATACAGGAATTAATGATCCTTATGCAGCTGCTGAACAAACCAAGAAAAAGATGAATGAGCAAGAATTTTTGACAAAAGAAAAGAGTTGCAGTCTAACACCAATGCAGAGGGCTAGTAAAATATTTAGGCTTGTCTTCTGGTACTGCTGTTCCTGAACAGAAGTTAATGCCATATCATAAGTACCAGTGGAGCTTTTACTTTCTACTCTGGAAAATTCTTATGTTTTTTTCTGATTACTCAGTTTGAACTACTATGAACTCTCAGCTGTTTCAGGGGCCCAGGGCACTACTCTACTCTCTGTAGCTGGCCAATGAATTCCTTCATCACCTAGAAATTCTCATTTTGTATTGCAGCAATCCACTTCCCTCAATTGTCTCATTTCCCTGGCTCAGTGGCTAGCCACTGCAATAATTGCTGAAGTTCTGCCAAAGCAGAAGCAGCAAGACTTTGTCTCTTTTTAGAGCTGATAGAAGAATTATACCAACTCTTCAGCGTCTTTGCTTGTAGCCATATCCAGCAGAGAGGAACAGAGCACAGACACTACAAGACTGACTGGCAGAAATTAAAAGCTGCAAAAAAGGAAATTTGCAGGAAGAGAAGATTCCATTTGAAATGTAAAAGATTGGTAGCTGTGGCCCCACAATGTACTGCAGACACAGTTCACAAAGAATCATCCGTTCAACACTGATATAGTGCAGGCCAGTACGGTATAGCATGTCTTCTGTGACAGATCTCCTCGTGGTATGCCCATAGCACACCAGCCAAGGATGTTTGTAACTTTGTCATGTCAGCTGCCAGTTGTTTCTTGTACTTCAGCCACTGACAAAATCTCTGAGAATAAGCATGTTTTTTTCACGTTCTCCCTCTTTCCTGAATTGATTGGTCAACATTTTTAATTAGGAGGGAAAAAACCAACTAAACCAGCAAAACAATAACAACAAAAACAAAACCCCAAAACCCCAACCAACCAACCAAAAAACCCTTTTTTCCTTCTTTTTTTTTTTTTTTTTTTGTTCATTATCATAAGTCAGCATTAGCAACAGTTATTCTCCAAGCAGCCTTACAAAGGAAATAATCTGCTCAAATGCTTAAAGAAATGCAACCAGAAAGGGGGCATGAACGTGACTGAAGAGGAGCTCCACTCAGAGTAGTTCTTGGGCTCTCATCCCACCCAACCAGCCTTTTATACTAAGAATTGTTAGGATGCATAACAAGAAGCTGGTCTCCACACACACAAAGGAGCAGAGAGGAACAATGGCCGGTAGAGGAGTCCCAATAATCCAGCCAGAGATATGAGTCCCTGACCCAGCCCCCCAGGGCATCTCAGGAGGGTGTAATCCCCATGGGTTTATGGGATTATGTTTTCATGCAGAAGAAAATAGGGCTCACTGGACTTTCAGATCCCCAAAACACTTTTTACTGTGCAGGGGAAATGGACACAAGGTGGCAAAGAGAGAAGCGGGAAGAGGTTGTGCTCCACTGCCACAGTTCAGTAAGTTTAATAAGTAAAACAAAGAATTTCATTTTTGTTTTTATTTCAGATAAATTCATAATGTCTTGCCAGACTTTAGTAGCTAAAACCACTGGAGACTAATGTCTTGGTTGGATCCACAACGAAAAAAATCCAGCCTAACATTTTCTGAGCAGTAGGAGTAGTTACCATTACAATCAATTTCGTTGCACTGTGGTAAATTTATCATCCTTCTCATTGCTCACACAGTGATTTGTCGATCCCTGTCTGAAGCAAAGGCTGGTGCTTGATGATGTGGGAGGACTGTTATGCTCTTATTTTTATCTTTGTTGTTTCCTCTTTTCACAAATCCTGTCCTCTTGAGAAACCAACTCACACCATGCCCTGAGGCTTGACTTATGCTGGAATCTGTGTCTAAGAAAATGTCCTGGAGGAGTGTTATTTTTTGTTCTTAGAAGTCTTAGAAAATGTTCAGCTTTGCTGTGAAGTGGTACAAAAGACAGCTCCTCTTTGCAGAGGAAGGTAGTGTCTATCGGGCATTTAAAAGTCTGGATGGGATTTCTCCATTCTTGCTTCCCAGAGCCGCTTCACTCTTAGTGACACTGAGAAGATGGGAGGGGAAAAGTCATGATCCTCTTATAATTGTTGATATGACATTTGCCATGAGAAAGACCTTATTCTATATAAGGAAATTGTGCCATTTTGGTTAGGGTTTCCTCAAATGACAGAACTTAAACCAATGAAATCTGCTGGGGTGTGCTTTTATTTCAGCAAGATAGCAGGTTTTTAGTTTACTTGAAGATGATTTGGTTTAAAAGCAAACCTTTTGAATCATATCTTCCACTTATGTAGCCTAGGCCTTAGCTGGAATAGTTCATTTTCTCAAGGAGCTGGGTATATGGCACAAAGCAGCCTGTCTTTCAGCTGTTTATTCAGCTAGGAGCCAATTGTGCTCAGATTAGTCACTTTGAGAATCTTCTACTAAGTAAGAATATATTTTGTTTGTATAAAATGCCAGCAGGGAAAATGCTACTCATCTCCTTCTCCTAAGAATCTAACAAATACCATCCTTCGTTCAGTATTTTCTTATTCAGAACAGGTTGAGGAACTGCTGCTGAACACCGCACAAACAGAATAAGTCAGCAGGGCGCTGAAATTTCAATGCCATTTGGTTCAGAGGTGAGGGGGAAAGATCAGGCATCACCAAGAGGAGTGGGAGAACTCCTGCAACAGCAAAATTGCCAGTGTCCCATCACACTGGAGGCAGGACACACCATGGAGGCAGGTGCTACCAGGTGGAAAGAAATGGTTATGGTTTCAAGAATTGCATGAACATAGCTAGAGCAGGCTTTTACCTGGCTCTGTAGAAAGATCTTCCTCTGTCCTGCTGTCATTCACTGTGATGAACACCAAGCTCAATTATTAAGATTAAAAGTTGAGATCTTCTGCCTAATGTTTCTGGTGGCATGATGATATATATGTATTTTTATTTTAACAGCTCTACTTAAAAATCTGTTATTTTGGTGTTTGGAGGGCTCTGCATGGCTTTCTTAGTAAAGTAAGGGGCCCACACATGATAAAAACAGAAGCAGTAGTGTGGGTGATGCTTCACTGTTCTTCCCAAACACTGGGTGAAGAAAACAAAACTTTTGAAAAAAGTAAAGAAATACTCTAAATCAAATTAAAACTTAAAAAGCTTCCATGGTTGTATACAGATGCTATGAAAACTGTGTCAGAAGGATGAAGTACTTGAACGGCAAATTCTTTCCTTAAGGCTGGGAATGGAACTTTTCCAATACCCATGTAATTCCCAACTCATACTAAGCACCCTGTGACTCTCTATTACCCTGAAAAATTAATAAAACCAGGGACACACTGTAATTTTGAATTATGTCATTCCCACGAAGGTGAGTGTCAGCTACACTGAAGTCACACACTTAGAGAGCAAAAGGCGGCAGAGAAAAGCCTAGACAAAAATTGACTTCATAAGGTCTCTTATACAAACAGGTTGCAAACTAGTTTAGATAGTGTTTAATTTATTCACATTTCCATCTTTGGAAAGGACTGCACTAGCCACTCATCTTGGCAAGCTCCAAAACAAAAGAAATAAATAATAATAAAAAATAATTTCAGAAGTAATTTTATATAGATGTGGTTTGGAGATTAGATCACACAGAATAAAGATGTTGGACTCTTCGTGCTAGCTCCCTCACTGATCAGCTGTTCAGTTAGGTGGACGCCCACACATCACAACATACACTAGGATCTCTGGTATTTAAACACATTGACTGTGGGTTTCATAACAAAGTAATTTGCCCTAAGCTCAACTCTGTTTGCAAACAGACTTTGGCAGGATATCTATTGCACCTGAAATTTTGTCGTCATCCAGTACACCTAATATAATTGCATTTTTTTTCAGCCAGCTTAAACAAACCAGAATGAGCCTCAGGAGACAATGCAGCTTGAACAGTCCCCACTCATGCTATTAGGAGCTGAGGACAAGCTACAGCTTTACTGGAATCAGACCTCTTTTTCATACTGAACTATAAAAAAGGCACATTTTAAAGCTATTTCTGGAATTGGCCTCCGGTGGATTTCTTTCCTGCATTTCCTTGGTGTGTAAAGTGAGCTTGAGTTAAGAGTCTGTGATGCCACTTCTGCTGCAGCTCTAGAGCCCTACTGGGGTAATGTCCATTACAACAACATGAGGTAGCTACAGTGTCAGCCCAGGCAGGCAATAGAATGAAAACTGTGTTCCACAACTCAGTAAGAGACTGTACTTTTCTCCTCCTCCTCCTCTTTCTCCTCCTCTTTCTCTTCCTTCTCCTTTTCCTTCTCTTCCTCCTCCTGCCTACTGTTGGTAACAAACTCTTCAGAAATCACTAGAATGGTTGTAAGAGTAAGTGTTGTGGTTTCAAAAGCCATCTACTGCATCATTATTTATTGTTTTGATCTAGTGAAAAACAAGCCTATCCAGAAGTCCAAGAAAGCACATGAAATAAAATACAAGTCAAAACCAGTGCCATAATATAAAAAAGCCATCTGAAAGTACTGAAAATAAGATCTTGCCCACCATCCAACATAACCCACTCATCCTACTTTCCCAGAAAGAGCCTGGTAGAAAAGGTATCCTTTGTAGCATGACCTAGAGGTCAACTAATTCAAGCTTTGTGGAAGGATGGGAAAAGCAAGTTCTAGAGTTCAGGACCTTTTGTCAGAACACTCTGTCTCAGCCCTTCTCAAGTATATCAGTTCCCTGTTAATACGGCAGGCAATCTCCACTGCCATGCTATTCACCTGAAAGGGAAAAAAAAAACCAAACCCCAAACCAAACTGTCTCTGATAAAGGCAGCTTTCCAGCAAACCTGGATTAAGTGCTTTTGGGTACAAGCAAAATATACTCTTTTTTCCTATGGTTAATATTGGTTTAACATCCTGCTGTTGTTTGTCATGAAAAAATATGCTTATTAATTAAATATTATTAACACGAAATGTTAGTTTGTGCTTTGAAAATGGCTGGATATCCCAAAATAGAGATTTTTTTTTTTTTATTCTTTATATTATGGTAACACCTAGAGGCCAGAGCTCTGCTGTGCGAGAGACTGTACAAATATACACAAGGGGCTGCCTCTTGCTTTGAGGAATATGTTAGAAACGCAAGATGTAAGCAGCAAATGGATAATGCAGCGAAGTGCAATATAAGCACAAGCAAGATATTGGTGGTCAATATGAAAAAAAGTGACTACAGTGACTCATCTGCTGAACTGGGTTTTTGTGAAGCACTGTGTCAGAGAAGACTTCCCATAATTGATATGGAAGAAGCCATTGGACCATAAACAGATTCTGTGAGAAATTACATTGAGCCTATTCTGTGTTGTATGCATACACTGACATCTCTCACTAGCTTCATTTTCCAAGTATTTTGATAGGATTGTTATTATGTGTTTAGCAGGGACTAATAGATTACAAGGAAAAAATTTACATGAACATGGTAGTCCCTTGTAGAATCAGTCAACATGCAATTTACATGTGTCCTGGAGACTGAGGACATTGAGTTTTTATGTTTTCCTCTTGAGTGTTACCCAACATGAAGAAAAGCTATTAATATTATTGAGTAGTCCTAGAACTAGACTGCCACCTTCCTCTGCCTTTGTCTACTGAGTTGGTGACAGAAAAATACAAGAACTATAATGGTTTTAAAAGGAATAGTAAACCCATGGAGAACATTACTACTGGTGCCTGTTTAAATTTCACAGCAAAAGTCCTCCTACTCTTAGCTGGAGAATGTTATACAATATGACAATGACTTAAGACATGGGGTCAGGTTTGGGGGCTGAGTGTTATCAGTGGCTTTGCTTCAAGTACTGAGCCTATTGCAGAGGGAGTTTATTAGTGTCAGTGAATATCTTTTTCTATTTTTATATCAACTGTGAGAGCCTCCTTGGAAGTGGGTGACATTTGGCTGGTGAGCTAGCAGTGAAAAAGTTGCAAGTTTTGTGGTATTTATCACATGTCAACATTTTGCTCTGGCAGCAAGTCTTCTGTGGAGCATTATTCTTGTTATCAATGGCACTGGACAGCTTTCTAACGCCTTCCCTGAACATTTTCCAAAACTATCTGGTTGGCAGGGATATACTCAGCGATTCACAAAACTCACATGTGCCAGCGGTTGACCCATCTGTGGTGCCTAGCACATGCTATTCTCTTTACTTGGACAGGCACGAGACAGAAACTGCAGCCCACAGTTTGGCATGACAGTCAGAGCCATATCATGAACAGCTCTGCAATGGCACTGGCTTGTCATCTCTCTCCTGTAAGTCCCGCTTCACTTTGCTTGTTACAATGGTGTGGTGAAAGAACAGAAGGGTTAAGATCTTTACAAGAATTTTACAATGTAAAGACAAAGTCGCACACACAAAATGGGCACCAGAGAGTTTTGCACTGTGTGTTCAGCTCGTCTGTCATCCAGCAATGCTGTCTAATTTCGCTCATCTATTTTCATGCATTTCTGATTTCCTCTGAATTACATTTTTCTACTTTATACTTTTACATTTCCACTACACATTGTTGGGGAAATCTTCCTCCTAAATCCTCACAAATTATTTTCAGTAGTGAAGTCACTATGAAACACGCAATCCCACATCTTGAGAGATTAGCTGGTAGCCATTCACAGAGGTATCCTTCTAACCTCAGTACTTCAGACTTAGAGTAGCTCTGGCACCACATTTTTCTATGTGTAAAGTGGGAAGAAACTGTCAGATAAAGAGACGAGACTTAATACAATCACCATTAATTTGACAATCGAAAGACTATCAATAACACAAGTTACATTTTTATCATAGATAATTGAAGGTTACTGACTGAACAAATGTTTCTAGAATTAAACATGGTGAGGGCTGGAGAACAATGCAATAGTGCATACTGAAATTCAGGCAGCAAAACAGTGGTGCACAGTGAGGGCTGCTGGAGATATTATAATCTTCAATGACATTTTGCTGCTAGTGGAAAGTTAAGATTTTCTTCTTCCATCAGCTTTCCTGTGAATATAAAAGCAATGTCAATAGACCTTTGAGAACAAAGGCTCTGTAGCTGAGTTTTGTTTTTCCCACTTCCCTGCTGTCTCATAGCCTCCATTTTTCTTCCAGCATTACCAGGCAGAGGCAGCGAGGAGCGTGAGACGGCTGCCCCACAGCCCTTGGGTGAAGGCGCCAGCCTCCTTCAGCCTGATGCTTTTCTGTGCTCACTCCAGGTGTGAGTTCATGGTGCTTGCAGATTAGCACCCAGGCTAGCCTGAGGACTGAATATTGTTCTTCAGGTAGATTTATGGATGCAGGTGGTTGCCTTTTCATATTGTATTGCATGGTGCAAAGCCTCTATGTAGGCTGTACTTTTGAAGGAAGTTCGATTTTGCCAGTGTAAACAGCTTTTACTAGGAGGGACTGGGAATAAAATTTTTCCTTTGAAGACAGTAGGTCTGATTCTTTCTTCCTCCTGCTTAGTAAAATCAACACAGGATATTACTCTGATGGCGTTGTGGAATCAGGTTCAGGAAATGTCATCTCATGGTGCTTTTTCTTCTCTCAGGCTTGAGAAGCAAAGGACCAGGGAGAGAAAAGAGTGACCCAGTTCTTCTGTAAGTAAGGCAGCACAGTGTATCACCAAGCTATTACTGAAGTGACTAAGAGAGGCAATTTAATCAAATGTGAGCAAAAAAGCCACATATAATTTCTCAATTATTGCTTCACAACCCAGTGTCTGAGTACATAGAATGTGCACGCATTACGTGGATCTATCCGCCTTTGTATTCCTTCAGTGGTGGTTTAAGTATGTATCCACATCTCACAGTCTTATTCAGCACACATTTCTGCAGTGATTTGTACAGAAGCTCACCTGCCTAATGCTGGTGTTTTCCTAATATTGCTGTGAGTACTGTTCAAATCTTGAATGCAATGGGAACAGTGTATTATTTGCACTGGCTGATAACTTACTCGCCAAAGCATGCTTTTATAGCATCCAAGTGAGAACATTTTCATGACTACGCAAACCAAAGTGGTAAATGATCCTAAATAGATAGAACAATTTTTTTCATTAAGGGCGTATTTCATAATTTTCATTCTTTACTATTGCTCTTGTAACTTATAAAGTTCTTCTCAGTAAAAGGTAACATGTCGCAGTTGCCAGTCTGTAACCATTTGATTAAGTGGTAATTCATGTCATTTTACCAATATTCTGTGAAATTCTGTTTTGTTTTGTTTTCTATTTAGCAAGTGTCTGGTAGAAGCCATTTCCTGGTACACAGAAATCTAAGCCAGTACTTCTCCTAAACACAGCCATTCAATATTTAAAACATATTTTCCTGTTGTTAAATCAAAAATGTTTTGTTTTGGACTTGTTCAGAAATGTAGAGCATTGTGAAAATTTGACAGTCCCAGGAGAAACACGTGGGTTAGTCATTAGCGAAAATGCAGTAGTTTTCATCCTTATGGTGAAACATAAAGCCTGGTGGTTAGGACACTGATGAAACACATGGACTCCTCGTTCTCCGTGGAGAGACGACACAGAGACGCAGCAAGATCGTCTGTGCCAGGCCCTCCGAGGTTTAGCTGCTCAGTGAGACTTCAGATTGTGGCTTAATATTTGCCGTGACACAACAAGTAAATAAATACCTTGGCATAAAGCCTAGAGCCTGTCAGCACTGCCCCTACTGCAACCTCCTGCTCAAAATACAGAGCTCTATTTATCATCTTTCGCATAAAGCCTGTTCACAGGAAATCACCTAGGATATGTTTAATTTCCTTCTTTTGCTTCTCAGTGATGTCACGGAGATAAACCCCGTATTCAGAGACCCTCACTGAGAGCATTAAGCCAAAGTAACTGTGAGGTCTGTTACTTGTCAAAGTAATTTAATTTATAATGATGTGTTTCATAGTTGGTCTGTGCTAAGTCAGCTTAAGCAAAGTGCTTCTATTTGTGCTATTTCTCCTAGATACTGAAGTGTGGAATAGTTATAGCAGCTGTTTAATGAAGCATATCACAAGGATTTTCACACTAGATGGGAGCTCCACTGCTGACTTTTTTTATCCTTTCAGTGCTGTACATATTCCTAAACATTCTTGCTGAAAAGAGGTAAAACACTACCAAAAATGGACTGGGAGTAGTTTGTATTGTTATCTTACTTCCAGCAATATTTATCCAGTCCAGATATTTTGGTGATGGAATTGGGTGCATTTTGAGTGAGGAGAGGAACATAGGAAAGAAGAACAATAAGGAAAGGTGACAACAGGGAAATTGTGGATGATATATTGAAACTGAAGAACAGAATTAAGAGTGGTATCTAAGGAAAGGTAGTCATGAGAGTTAGCGAAACAAGTGGGACCTATGGATGGAGAAAAAAAAAGGATGAATAAAAATTTTCATTTTGGGAATTACATGTCCTGGAAGAACAATACATACGGTTAGAAATGTATGGTCCTGGAGGTCCTTCCCCCTGACCCTTAGTTTTGGCTGCTTTGAAAGGAGGCTTTTGGGACACAGTAAATTTGCATGGCCTCGACATGCTGTAGATGACGATGAGAGCAGGGCCAAGGGCTGCACATCAGCATCCATCTGCTGCTGAATCTAAACGATGTATCTCTTTGGGATGTGAAACACACATTGAAGGATCTTCTGTAGAAGAAGAAAATAGTACATCAATAGGAAGGTGTCCTTGGACTGTCCTTCTTGCCTTAAAATCTTTGAGTCTGTAAATACCTCTCTTGGAAAAAAACAGTGCTCTTGTACCCCATTTCTACACTTTTTGGAAAGCATTTGATTTTTTGAAGAGATGGAATACGGGTTTTTCTTCTTTCCTTCAGAATGCTAACCTTTCAAAATCAACAGGAAACACAACATAACCCAGCATTTCAATCCTATTTCACCTCAGATGGCTATTTATAATTGCTACTCAAATAGGAAATCTGCTTCTGACCTTTGATGCTGGAATATACTTGAAATTCATGCCTCGCTGTGCTCTGTCAGCTCCTTTTCATGCATGCTTTTATAAGTGGGCTAATAAATATGAGTTTGGGAGCAAAAGCTCTGGCAGTGAAATCCAGCTTTTGATTTTGCTATGAGGTGTGCTTGCAGAAAGCTTATCTAGAAACTGAAGGAGATCACTTCTTCACTTAGAGCAATGTTGAGTATGACATCACTGTTTATGACTGATGTTGGGAAGTAATTTCGATGTCAGAGTGAGACATATAACAGGAACACTAAAATTTAAGTTACTCAGGGATGCACGTTTTAATTAATGCTCTTTGATGAAAAATATTTTGCCCAAATGTGTGATGTAAGATAATAGTTTATTTTAATATTATCTAGGCTACACTTTTGCTACTACAATATATTGCATTTCAGTCTGAGTCAAAAGAAACCAGTGTCCTATATATTCCAAACTGTACAATGCTCATCTTTGTGCTATGAAATGAATTCAGCAATCTCAGGCTACATGGTTTTGCTCTGCATCTCTAAAATATTATACCAATCAAACAGAAAGTATTTATACAGATGAAGTTCAGAAAATATTGAGAAGTAATGGGATGTGTTGAATCCTTTTATCCTCACAACCCAAGCTGGGGCTGAACCAAAGTCAGTAACTACTCCTTACTCTTAGTCTAAAGTGGATAGGAACAGTAATTTCAGCAGTCATTGCTGACAACATATCTTAACCTTATATCTTCTCTTTACCATAGATAAAAATCTGCTCTATATCAATCACATTATAATAACTGAAATTATTAATGCTTCTATAAATTCAGAAAAGAATGGAAATTAAATTAGGCTAATAAATCAACTGTTGATTTGCAGCACAATGTTATGCTTCTAGACTTTTGAGATACAGAGAAGAAGGTAATTTAACAATTAAAGTGGTGTATGAATAGACAAAGGTTTGAGAACAGAATATTCTCTTACCTGGAAGCTGTCAGTGTAATTGCCACAGCAGTTTGTCCATCATGACAAAAAGCAATATTTGGGCACTGACAACATCTATAGAGCTTTAGGCACTGAAGAACAAAAATATCCATGGTTCTGGCCTGAATGTAAAACTGCAGGAATAGGGATGTTTTAGTTTTCACTTTTCCGTGGCTTCATCATGGTAGATTCAAATGAAAGTCAGTTTCATCTTTCAGGACCAAAATATGTTTTAAAAAAATAGGCAGACTGTCCTTCCTATAAAATCTGATGTGCTTGTGTACAATGCTTCAGTGGAGCACAGCACCAAAGGAGCTCTAACTTCACTGTTTTGCAAAGGACTTAATTTTTAAGTGTTTGTGGATTTTTCCTGTCACAACGTGAAGTTAAAACAGCTATAATCTAAACATCATTAAAATTAGTGTATTTAAGAGAAACATCTAAGAGTCCACATATATGGTTTGCTGTAGGGATGATGATGACTGAATTGTTCCTGCAAATTTAGCATGCAAAAGACTCTGAGCACAGAAGTTAAAGAGCAATTTGTCAGCTGGGAGTGATTCCTGCTTGAATAGGTTCAGCATAATGTCAATCCCAATATTTTTCACTCTGAAGTATTTCAGGTTTGCATTTTAGTTATTTAACTTTGGAAAGGGAAACCTCAAAATAAAATGTTATTTTTTCCTAAATGTTTTCTTATTTGGATGCAAATGACAGAGCTGTCTTTGCATGGAATTCAGTAGGCTTTGGATCAAGCACTGTTTTCTCTAGGGTGACAGCAACTTGCTGGGGCTGGTTTGCGGCTTATACTAAATGTTGCTTGATTCAGTTGCAATCAGATGAAGGTGCAGATGTAGGAGCTGAAGCAGGTGCCAGAGCAGGGCACCTGGGGAACAGCAGTGTCACCAAGAACTGCTGCTGAAGTCTGAACTCTTACCCCGGGAGATGTGGGTACAGGTCAAAGCTAAGGCAGATTGTCTGGTAGTTTGAGAAATAGTCTTTCTTTTTTTTTTTTTTTTTAATCTTGAGGTTAAACCCACAGTGCTGCTGGTTGCATCAGCCCAAAGTGTTTTATGTACCTCCTAATTTGCTTTCTGTGCCTCATGGGAGGGATGCTCTGATTGAAGTGTCCTCAGTCTCCCCTTGATCTTATTCCACTGTGTATAAAGTACTGACACTCTCATACGAAACTAGATGAAATTAATATCAATGACTCCATAAACTGGTAGCTAGGACATCTGTGAAAGAGACACCAGCTCAGACTTACTCATGGCTGATTGTGAACAGGGAGTGTAAAAAGATTCCAAGCCCCTGGGAGAGGCCCACAGTAATATATTCCTGGGGTCATATAGGCAGGTCTTCCTTGATTTCACTTATTGGAGCTATTTGATTTTGAATAAAATATTTAAAATATCAACCAGGTCAGAGAGTCCCTGGGAACGGTGCTTCATCCTGGCAGGTAGAGTTCTTGCTAGGAAGGTGGAATATCTGTGTGCCATGAATCTTTAATAATTTTATGTGAGGTTGAAGAGCCGCAGTAAGAGAGTTTGAGAAGCCATCATCACTCTGCCCTGGAGTGCTAGCAGCCAGGGCACTGGGAAAGCTTTTGCCAGGCAGGTGGCAACTGTACTGACCCTTGTCATGGCTGCTGTACATGATCTGATGGTTAATTACATAAAAGAGGCTGACAAATTTCTTCTCTTGTTATCCTGGGAGAATCAGCTGAAAAGCATTCTACATCTGACGAATTAGAATCAACTATTTCAGCTGGATTTTCTAGTATTTATTAAACTCTTTCACTAACAAAAAAATGTAGTGAAGAATAAAAAAAGATGGACAGATGATCCTAAGCCACTCTTGTGGGTTGATAAAACTATATTCAGAATATTTTTCACTTGATCCATTATTTTTTACTGAGAGAGTAAAACATTCATCCGCGATAACACTGACAAAGCCATATGTCTTATATTTTGGTGCTCATTTTCAGATCTTTACAGAAAATACTTGATCTTGAAGGGAAAGGATGTGTGGCTAAAGGTGAACAAGAGTTTATTAATTTTAAATTGTAATGTATTTTTGAGTGCTATAGGACCTTTGATTACCTTTTATGACCCTTTATCCTTGATACCGTTTGTCTGAAAACCATTATACCACATACCATTTTTCATTCCTTTCTTGTGTCTGGTTTTACCCATCTTCTTGCAAGATTAACTATCTTATTTTGTTTGTCTTTTCCCAGTCTTTTACTGTCTTGAGCGTATAATTTCTCCTCTCTCCTCAGTTCTTCAGCTTCCTTCAACAAGGTCCTGTGACCTGGATCTTTGATTCTAAATGGGGAGGCACCACTGGTTTTGAACAGCATCCTATAATTTTTGTCTTGTTTTTTAGCCTTTTCTGTGTGCATCCTATCACCTCAACTTTTGTGACTAACATTGTATACTGAGCCCAGATTCTTACTGAGATTCTTGTAAGAGTGCTTTTTTGTTGGAATCAAGCAGGTAATATAGGCTCCTCTAGTGTTTCTGAACAATATTGTGTGATATACCATGAATATGGTTCTGTAGTTCTGTACCAGAAAACATGTTTACAAAAAAATGCAGTTAATGGTGTAGAAAGGCCATTGTGTAATGCCCCAATCACGCTTGAGAGGTTTTTTGGGTAATTCACAAATAACAAGCCCATGATGGCTGATGAGAAAAGAACATTAAAAGGAGGGAAAGGTAGGTTAAATATCAGTGCACTTGTTTGTTTACATGTACCAAAACATTTGCATAGGTTTGTTTTTCTATTACATCTGTCTTCTTAGCACTTCATATTTGCCAAGTCACTTGTCTGCAGAGACAGCAAACTGGCAAGGTAGAAACAATCATTATAAAGCATCTATACTAAAAACATGGTTCAAGGAGACCTCAATCTTGATGTGAGTTTCAAGGAACTATAATAATGCAAGTAGGAGGAATGTGGTGGCCAAGGAGGGACAGAATTCCTGTAATGTAGCCTGTGAAGTAATATTGAGATGAAACTGGACGAACTCTATTTGAGCCTGGCTGCTGATGCACTTTCTAACAGTGACATTTATCAGAGTGATACAGTCTCTAGAGGGAGGCAGTAGAAACTCTATCAGTGAATCATTTTAAAATTAGTCTGCTAAAACACTTGAGAATGTAGTAAGTTGAAGAGGTTCCTGTTGGAGACGGATAGCTGAAAAAAAACCCCGTGTTATTTCCAGTTCTCAGTTCCGTGAGTTGGGGACAACTACGACACGCTGGTTTTTTTTTTTTTTTTCCCACATATCCAGTACATCCTACTAAACTAGTGAATTCTGTAACACATGAAAGAGGGAGAGATATACAGTATTGAATGCTTCCACTTATGAACTGCATATATGCCATGATATTTAAGGCAACTTTTCTTCCCAGTGGAGGAATTTCTTCTTGCAGCCTTTCCCATCAAAACAAATAATTCAATCAGATCTATGTGACAAAATAAAATGTGAAAAGGTTCTGTTCTTCAAAATGTTTAAAGCCAACTGTACAAGGTGATATACTTCAATGTCTCTAAACTATGTTTCCAAAATGAAGTTAGGAATACACCATAGAGTGGAAATTAATCTTAACTTTGTTTTCTAGCAACAGCATGTGAGCTACAATAAGACCAAAAAAACCCCTCAAATTAATTTTCACACACTGTGTTAAGTTCTGGAATATGCTATTCCTTTATATCAAAGTAGTATTTTAATTTAATTTGAATTGGATTTTTTCCAAATGAGATGGAAGGTATTACAGGAGATGGTTTAGGGATTTTGTAAATAGCTAAACACCTTTAATTATTGTAGAAAGAAAGACTCAAATGCTTGCAGTGACTGTCCTCAAAGGTGAGTAGAAATGGAAGTGTTGCTTGGAGTCGGATATAGAGTTTGTGATATCACCAGTGTGGTGACAACACCACAAGTATGATCTGTTCTGACACTAAAGTAAGGATAAGCTCTTGCCATCTATACTGTGAGAAGATGGTGGTAGGTTTTAACACTATGGGTTTACCTGTAGCAGAAAACATGAAAGGTAAATAAGAGTGTTCCTCAGCTTTCTTTAAAGAAACCAAAGCACTGCAAACATTGATTCTGCCATTTCTTTCATTTTCCTACCTTAGTTCTATACTCCTGAGTTTGAAAGGTATAACTTCTGTTGAAGATTAACCCCGAGTCTCTCCACACCTGCACAAAGGTTGAAGAAATCCCTGTTCATTTAATCCAGTTAGGACTTTTTTTCCAAGAGCTCACAGGGGATGCTGCACTCCTGCCTCTGCAATAAGTACTTATTATATGGGTTGGCAGCCCCCAAAGACCTCCTTGGTGTTAGATAAACTGCAGACACATTGCTCTAATCTGTTCTTTAAGAGCTTGCAGCCTACTTAAAGGTTGATGTGCAGGTACAATGAAAAGTGGGACATGATCAAAAATCAGCAATGGGGAAACTACAACAGCACTGGGGCTTATCTCATGTGTGCAGAACTGGATAGGTCTGATGTACTTTAACTTTTTAAGTACGTTTAATGAAAAACTCCAAACCTACTGCCTCTATACTTTAGCTCTTCCTGTCCTTATATGCTGTCCTTAAGCTTTCCTTTACCTTTAACTATCATTCCCTTGGCCTTAAATAACTTATTTTTAGTTTTCCCATGAGACAAGCTCTCTGGGCACAGGATGTGACAGAGAAGGCAGGTGTTTCGTGGCAGAGCGCCAGAGAGGACAGACATTTCTTGCAGGGCTGCTGAAGGTCAGGTATTCCCTTATGGAGGCTGCAAAAGTGGTGCCAGAGGCTTGGCCACTGCTGGGGCTGCTTGTTAGTCTGCAAGAACTGGGGTCTCAGCTCACCTGAGAGCCAGCAGCACTCCAGTGGGGAAGCAGAGGGTAGAGGGGAAAAGCTCTGTTGTTCCTGAGGTTCATTGGTGAGATCTGAACCAAATGCTGACGTTTTCCTGTGCTGAGGAGTTGGGCTTATAGCAGCATGCCTTGATCAGAAAAGAGCCACAGCAGCTGGGCCACATAAATAGACATTACCTGCTTTTATTCATGTTTTCTAGTTGTACTCTTGAGCTGTCACCTTCTTTCTACAAAGGTCTTACAGTTTACTGGGCTGGAATCACCGCAGCATGGCATATTTGTGTGCAACCAACATATGCGTGCAGAATAAATATAGTTTGTTCTTTCTGCTTGTTTTCCTAGAGTGTGTATGCCCCCAAATAAGGGGAAGACTGGTGTGTCACATTGTTTCAATAAAAAAAAAAAAAAGGATGATCAGCACTTAGTGGACCTTATGGTATAGGTTCCTAAAGACTCTCCACTGAAAACAACTCCTGAGGAATCAGGCATGCTATAGGGCAGTGAGTTAGTGATGTCTCTTGTATTATTTGTTCTTGGAAGAAAGAAATGGAGAAGAAAAAATTATGGAGTCAAATAACAAGAGCGCTGGATCAAAAAGTGTTTTAGGGAAACATAATCGGTCTGTTGGTAGTACAGTTTTGTAGAATCTGAAAACTGAGTATGTTGGGTAGTTGTGCATACAACCCTCATTCAGAGACAATCAAGATTCCTGTAACAAATCTTCCTGTTGCCACAATAGCAAAGAAGGGAGCCCTGGATCATTTTGAAATATTTCTGCAGAAAAGCACATTAGACCTAATGACTGCACACTGGGTGATGGAAGGCACTTCACTTATCTGGCAAAAAATGCTTTTTAATGACTTCATTTATTCATTTTTAAAAAACAGTAAAGTTGTCATGTTATAATCTCCCAGAGATACTCCCAGGTGAGCTGCTGAAAGGTAATTTCAGCACACCTAGGGCTTCACACTGTATATATAACCCGTTGTGCCTTACAGCTTAATCATACTGTGGCGTTTAGAAATCAGTCATTGTGGCTGGCAAAAATGTCTTATAATAACACCATTACCACAACTTACATTTTTACAGCAATTTTTACTTCTTAGGCAAACACAGTGAAGTACTCTACAAAACATTTTAAGTACATAGCAGGCGCTGAATCACTGAGCATTGTGAGTCCCTTATGAACTAGCAGTGTCCCTTATATAATAAAAATATATCACTTTTTCATAAGAAGTTATCACCGTTATAAAACACACATATGTTTTTAACTTACATAAAACTTCCAAGAGATCATACTGAGTCATGTACTCACATACCAAAGTTTAAATACAAGCTAATGCCTTATATCTACTTGGAGATTAGCAGTCTGATACCAAACAATCAAAAGATTTAAAGAAAATCTTAATACAAGCTGTGATAAAAAGTGTTTCTAGCAGACTGCTAATCTTAACTGGGGTGTAATAAAGTCAGGAGTGTACGACACAGGCAATTCAGCCTGTAATAGTCTTGGTGTTCAAGGAACAGCCTGTCATCCACATTTGGGAAGAATTCAGCTATTGGTATGTCATAGTGGAATATTAAAATGAGTGGAGAGGTATGTCCCTTCACAGGTGAAAAGCATGTTTAATTAGCTAAGATTTTGCATGTCATTTGTAAGTGTTTTATTGTTCTGGGTGCTCCAAATGAAGGAAGAGTTTCCTGCTGTCGATGTACCTTTGCTGCAATTGCATTAGACTCATTCACTGTGACACGGCCCCCTCTAAACCAGCTTCGTTCTTCATTGATTCTTGGAGCTCATTTCCCCACCTGGCCCAGAGACCTCTCAGGGCACACTGACCTATAGGAAGCTTGTTCCAGGCCTTCGAAGCACAGTAAACTTTCCTCAGTAAAAAAACACAAGGATGCATATTTAATCTGACAGAGTGAGTCAGGAAATATTTTTACTTGCTGCTTGCTGACTGTATGCTCTTTATGTAAGATTTCTCATTACTGTCTGTACAATAGGTATGATATGTTTTTTGTAAATGCAAAGAAATCCATTATGGAGTTGGAACATTTCATATTTATAGATAATAAATTGAGTAAGTGAATGAGATGGAAATCAACCTGTTTCATACATTACACTCAACACGTGATTTTATATATGTGCCATACTCATGAAGTACTTGAAAAAATATATCGACTGTATTTTTCTTTGCTGAGTGAAATAAATCCATTTATACCTTTCTTAACTGAGAATGTGGCCATGAGAAGAAAAGTAGTGACAGCTAGCACAACTATTAGTGTATTTAAAGTGACCAGAATACCTTATGAAATATTGAAAGATAAGAAATAGTATGTTTATTCTGTTCTCATTAATCTTACCAATAACAAAACCTAAGGATACACTTTACATTTTGGGTAGGAGGAAAGAAGTTCTACTGAACTAGAACTTGGTTGCCAAGTGACCTTTAATGGTGGCCTAAAACCCACTGTAGCATGAGCCCTATTACCAGAAAACCCCAAACCCGAACAATGTTGCTCAATATCCAGTATTTGGGGCCTAAGAATAGAGACATCTGACCTAAAATTCAGAAGTCAAAGCCAGATTCACTTTTTTGGTCCTTAGGAGTAGTGGGGAAATTGAGGTGCTCAATTCTATTTTAAAGGAGTAATGGTTTTAGTAAAGCTAAGAAAATCTAACAATAAACAGTTGCTTCTAAACACGTTTATTTGGGCTTTTATTTGCAAACTGGAAAGACATATTCAGGAGCAACATGGGTTGCCAGCTTTCTCAGAAAGGAACCTAAATATAGGCAACACATACTCTATATGAAGAAACTGAAAACTCATTCTTCATGTGCCTTGCTTTAAAATTCATGGAATTGGTGGCTACAGGTCTCAGAGGTCACCCAGTACACACCATGACTCAAAGCTGGCACCTTCCTCACTGCTATATTGCCTTGATAGTCTCTGAATCGAGTAAAGTCTTCAATAAATTTTGGTTAGTAGGAAATAACAAAGTATCCTTCAAAATAGAAATTTTCCAAGTATAATTTGATCATGATAAGAGAAAAACAGTGATCTGACAACCTAAAGAAATTATATTATGGTAAACATGAGGATGTTGTAGCAAGGACAGTGAGACAGACAAATAATTACTCATCAGCTCACCCAAGGCAGACGTGTCTGTATTGGAATTTTATATGTGATTGCATTATACCTGCAGTGGTCTGAAGTCAAACTGATTTTAAAATAAACACTGCTGGCTATTCACCTACAGCAAAATAAAATCTATCGCAGACCTTGGGCTGATGTTGTCCTTACAATCCCCCATTGCTGTTTTGCTATTCTTGTACCATTGTTTCCCTTTTCAACATTTTTCTTCATGGGAAGGAAACAAGGAGAGATTTGCGAGCAGCAGAGTACTGAAGAGAAGAATGCTCACCCTCCCATGGCTCAGGCAGAAGCCATGGGCTTTCAGTAGCAACCTGTGGTCTAAATTTGGGGTTAGTGTATTTTGAACACCCAGATGGAACCTCTGTCCTTTAAAAGCCTGGAGGTGAAGGGAGTATTAGTTTGATACTTCAGACTGACTTTAATTTCACATGCCACCTAATTGCCATTAAAATTGCACATTTACTGCATATTACTCTCTGTATGAAAAACAACATCCTTCATTATTATGGATATTAACATCAGATTTTTTAGAATTTTAAATATTTTAATAATGATTTATTCACAGCTATCATTTATTTGGAGCATAAACTCCTCTTAGGCTTGAGTGTGTGTCTAGAAGCTTCAATTCCAAACATGAGATGTGTGCAGACATCACTGAAGTGATGTCAAAAATACTTGGGTCTATTCTCTGCCATTGCCGTATCACACCCACAAGAACGAAGATCAGTTATGAGTGGATCCTGATCCAGTTGTGCTCAATGCTTCCCTACCAGAGGTTAGGTGACACTTTAGCAGCGTGGATGCAGCTGCTTTGCCCAGATGAAAGAAAAACACCTTTACAGGGAGGGAAAAGGCCTGGCAATGTTTTAGGAAGATGGCATAAACAGTGGGCTGTATGGAGGCCTGGGGTTTCAGATGAATATGTACCTAAAATTAATCTCACTACATACCAATTTTTTACACTCTCGGAAGTTCAGAAATAACAGATGTTTGTTAATAAGGAGCTACTCAACTACTTTAATGTTTTTTAAATACTTTACCAATTAAGAAAAGCAGGTTCAATGCAGCAATGAGAAAGAGAGTGGAATAACTCTTTAATCATAATTTCATTAATGCTGTATTTAAAAGAACAAAAGGGGAAACTTAAATAGTACAAAGCTAGACTTTCATATGAATTAAGACATAGAAGTGGGTTGTGTTTCACAATCTAGTAACTTTGGCTAATTCCTACCAAGCTGTTTTGGCTGAACTTTTTGTGAGTACTTTTGCAGGAAGTTAAATTTTCATAGGCAGGAAGACCTAGGGAAGAGTCAGAATTTGCAGCGTTGCTGCGATGAACTCTGTCAGAGCCTTCTAGGCACTGCCCAACAGAAACAGAGGAACAAATCTGGATCCAAAAGAGGTGCAGTTGCCCGAACGATTATTTCAACACCCATGAGTCAGAAACTCCTTGCATGACCAATAGATATTTAAATACTGAAGATGTCTCAGGATTTATTTATTTGTTTGTTTTGTTTGGAGGCTACCACTTTGTATGTAAGAAAAACACTCAGCTTTTTGTATTCTTTCACAGTTGTGCCTCTAGCAATTGACACCAAGGAAAGCATTCTTCTGTCTTTCCCTACAAAGTGATCCAAACTGAAAGGTAAGCACTGAGGGCAAGTGCCACATCAGGATCTATTTCAAATGCAACAGTAACAGTTCTTTTCCTAAAGGCTGGGTGAGAAGGGAGATAGCCAGGCCCCCTTACGGGCTGTTTTTCTCCACATCTCTCACCTTTCAGAAGAAAGCAGTAAGTAGCAGGGTATACAAGTATTCTGCACACAGAGTGTACCTGGAAAAGTTTGACTTTCCGTAAGCTGAGATTCATTGCAACAGAGAGAAGAACTGTGACCTTGTCATCTGTACAGGACCCTGGTGATTCACTCAAACATGAAACGTATAACACATGGGGCCTGAGCCATTTTGGAGGGGTCACAGTCACAGTGGAGATTCATATAATAGTAATGAAGTCTAAATGGGTCTCTACACCACAAACATTTACTCAAGTAAACCCATGGGATTACTTGTGCGATTAAGCATCTGTCAGAACTGAACCTTAAATAATTCACACATCCAACCTGCTTGTGGGTGTGAGCATACAGTGATACAAAAATATAAACACATAAATATGCCATCCTCCATGTAGCTGTCAGTGACTGATAGAATCACTGCTTATCAAAAATGCATTCTTAATTAAACGGAGGTTCTTCTTAATGTTTTTTTCTAAATGATTGGAAACTAATTACAGCTCTAATTAAGCAATTTCACCTGACACAGTTATCTGAATATTAACTCATCAGTAGTGCAGTGAGGGATTTTACATACTCAAGAAAATCTGCTCAGATTCCTTCAAACTCTGGAGTTTTTTGCCTCTTGGTTTCGTGTGGCCTCCCCAGACTTTTGACTGGGGATGGCATAGACTTTTTTCTGCTTTATTTTTCAGGTGTGCATTAGTATAAGATCTCGGTGGATTTTCTCTTTTTTTTACAGGCAATTTGCCTTTTTTTTTTTTTTTTAATGCGTCAGAAGGCTCTGCCCAGGTCTTCATTCCCGATTAATACTTTGCTTGGTGCTGGCCCTGCACATGAGCTTCTATGAACCTGGTCCTCAAGCTGCATTGTGTGCTTTATACATCAGCTGCAAAATAACGGCTTCACACAATTCTGCCTCCTAGCTATATTTGTTTCTTAAGGTGTTGCTCAGGACAAACTTTCAACATTACTCTGGCAGGTAAAGTTATACCCAGCTGGCTGTACACTGGTGAGATAAACCACAGACCTGTACCACAGTGTCCTTTTAACATTAAAATGTACACATAAAAAATGCTCTGCCTCCTGCTACAAAAAGAAAAATGAATACTTGGGCACTTGGGAATCTTTCTATTTAAATGCAGATTACAGCTTTCCATACAGCCATTTGGAAGCACTAATCCTTTTAGGAGCTTTCTCTTCCCAGGATGGAGGAAGATGGAGAGGGTTGCCTAATAACATACTTTTTTGTTCTGTGCAAACCTTTGGCTTTTAGAAACTGGTGTATCTGCCTCAGTTTTATTGAAAGAAAAAGAAGATGACCTTAAGTTTGTCACCTCTACCGCCAGAAAATATTAACTATTTCCAGAGTGTGCCTCTGCACTGAAGCAGATTTTGAACCTATATAAACCTAATCTGGGAAACAGTCCAGCTTTTCTAGTAACTTATAGTTACCATAAGATCAGTAGTTACTGAGTAGTCTACAGCTAAAGAGGCTTCTAAGCAAATTTCCCACTTACTGTTCTCAAGCTTATTGCTACCTGTAGGCTGCTTGAAGCCAAGCCATCCTCACAGATTAATTGGGGTTAACTAGAGTTGTGCCTATTTCTAGCTGTGCTCAAAGGACTGAGTCCAACATTTAATTCTCCTGCCTGATGATAAGGTATCTCTTTGAAGCCAGCTTAAATGGGAGCAGGTCCTTCCAAAAATCTCCAGTGAGTCTTGAACTCAAGCAGTAGGGTCTGAACCAAAACACTTTAACTGTTTTGCTGACGTGCCTTTGTGCTAATTAGCTAAGATATGATGCATCTGACAGTCAAGTTAGTTTACGGTTTCCTGTAACCCAATAGATTCATTTAAGGCCCAGTCATTTAACACCAAAAATACTACCGCTGAACTCTTTTTTTTTTTTTTTTTTTTTTTTTAAGAGATCCGGTTCAGCTAGAAGAGTGAAAGAATATATGATGAAGCTTTAGGTAAACAAGTTTCTGACAGAATCCTGTTCTGTTGCTGGATAGAAAACTCTCTTCTTAGGAATTTATTTTTTTGGGAGGTCGAGGCTGTGCACATTGTGCATTAAAACAAATATACAGGATGTCCAAGGTAGGCTAAAAGTCAGCCCAGACCAGGAGCCTTGGAAGGTCACTCAAATCCATGTGCTCTTCTTCCCTTCCCAAGGATCTTCGCTTTCATCAGATAAAGCTGATGATTTTTATGTTCCTTACAGAGGAAGCAGTTTAACTTGAGGTACTCTGATGAGGCAAGTGGAGCAATGAAATATCTCAACAGAAGTACTGAACACTACCCTGAAGGCATTTTAAACTGTGCTGTGTTTTTCCTTAGGGTATGCATGCTGCATGGTTGAGCATAAAAGATGTAAGAACCCTAGACTGCAATTTCACCAGTAGTAAATGCAACTGGGAATCTATGTCGTGCGAGGCAGAATACTAAGATACTAGTAACTGTTAATGATTTCTTTTTTTTCTTTTTTTCTTTTTTTTTTCTCCACCATATAAAGCTTAAATAATATATTTAGTCGAGTCAGAAGAGTGAAACACTTAAAATGAAAAGTGAAGCCTCTCTGTAAGCAGATTAGAAAGCAGGGACATCTCTTGACATATTTTATTTAAAAAGCCCAGGAAGCTAGAAAGAGCTTTGAATACTTTACTTCAGTTTCTGCTAGAGGAGGAGATTCCCAGTGAAGGAGTTCCTGCTCTTGTAACACCATGAGGGCTGGCATGGACCTTAGCTCTGGCCAGCTTGGACCACAGTAACCTTTTGCATAAAACAGGTTGGAACGAATTTCCACTTCTGATAGTTCTTGGACAAGCACTCCTTTTCCACCTGGAAATTTTATCTGGTTTTGAACAGGCTTCCTGATGAACTAGTTTTCCTAACAGATCAGAAACCTTTGCTGTAGCTACAAGCACACCTGCAGCTCTGGGGTTTGACCCTAGCATGCCCACAAAGGTCAACAGCAGCTTGTTCAGAAGCTAACAAATTGTGCTTGATCTTTCAGAGGATAAGCAGTTGTGACATAAAGACTCCATCTGATGGTGAACGTGCTACTGAAAACATCTGGTCTGTGGGATTTACTCTCTACTGCTATTTTAGACTTTTGGATTGTCACATCAGTGGTAGGATTATAATACCCGAAACATGTTGTTACTGAATATTCTTTCCTACTTTTTCCTCCACTGCAAAGAAGCAAAACGTGCAGCTGAATAGCAGTAATATTATGATACTCTTCCTAGCTGTATAATGGTCTGAAGGGCTATTGTTACTAGTTCTAGTTCACAGCCATTGAAATGTAACCCTTAGCAAATAAAGAAGAACATAAAGATGGTCTCCTTGAATGCAAGACCTAACAAATGAGGAGAACACTTGATCACTAACAAGCACCAAACTGTTTCCTTTTATGAGATGGAGGTTTCTCATTTCCTGCTTCTTGTGGTCTCTTACAATAGTAGTCAGTGCTTATACTATGCTTTTGATCTTCAAAGCACTGTATAAACATTGACTAATTAATCCTCCAAACACCCTGTGAATTAGGTGAGAGAGCAATATTTCCCTACACTTTCTTCTAGCACTGTAGGGAAAATATTAAAAAGGACTTTAAAAGGAGTTCTTTGCTCATTTATATGTATTAACCTTTGTAGTACATATGTCTGAACAAGAGTGTTTCCTTTAAGGACATACAGTAAAGCAGTCACGTTTATCAGTATTTACGTGACTGGTTTTGTTTTGTTTTGTTTTTTCATTAGCTGGCTCAGAATTAAGTGTATATATCACTCCTGCAACTTAAATCATTCTCTGGGTTTTATGTCTCACTCATCTCTGAGGTAAAAGTTAGCACATGAAGGTAATAAGATTAATCCTATTTTGGATAGGGTCTTATAGCTTCTACTTGTATAATTTAGTTCCTCCTCTCCCATCCTTAGCCTTCATGTGATATCTTTTTTTATGCTATTCTTGCTATTCGTTTTTTCTGCCTCAAAACACAGGTCCTATTATAAAATTAGATCCTAGGCATTGTGATGCTTGGAATTGCAGCACTTCATTTTCAAGACTCTGGTACTAAGTTCATTTGTTTTGACGCTATAATGTCTTGGGACCTACCTGTCTATCTGCGACATTTATCTGTGTGCAACCTTAGTAGACAAATTTGAGCACACTTTTCTTTTACCTTCTTCTTGCTGGTAAAAGTGCAGTAGTCCATTCCTCCTCAGGATGTGTCCAGGGGGAAAAACAACCTTAGGAGGCTGCGAGCAAGCTGTTGGGAAACTGTTGCTGCCTGCAGCCACAGTACTTGATCGAAATTCATGTTTCATCATTTACCCAAAGCCATGCTGCTTCCAGGACTCCATGTTATGCTGACTCTTGTTGCTATGTTTGACTTCTCCTTATGTTTCTATACACACCAAATTCTTCTTTCCTGGATTCCTGATGTCAAAGACCTCCTTGTTCCCTGTGTTGTGTCAGACGAATGTCAGAAGGTGGCAACTGGTACTTCACTGTATCTGCCATGCACCCTGTCCCTGAAAGATAATATATATAATTGGGATCTTACCCTATAACCCTTTTCACTCCTTAATTTACCAATCCATCAGATCAGGTTTTCTGAGTCTAATGAAAAGTAGGAAATTTACTTTATGTGAAATAACTAAATAAATGCTACTCTAGACTGTTTAACTTAATGTTCACTAAATCTGTAGATTGTTACTGTTTACTGTTACATTGGGTATACCGCACTTAACAGTAAACCACCTTTTACATGCACAGTCACTCTGTCTTTCGGAAGAAAGTCTTTCACAGAAAACTGAATAACAGTCATGCAAGAAAACAGTTTTCCACATATCCTGTGTATAGTTACTTTGGGCTGGGTTTTCCTGCATCACCAGCACACAATCTCCTGCTTGTTCTGGTCTCTGTTTTAGCATGCACAATGTGTCATGGTAGCTTCCCAGTATGCTATTCAGTAGAGGCCAGAGTAAAATACAATTCTGAGGTTTATTTATTTATTTATTTTACATTCTTAAACAACTTTTATATAATCTGTTAAACACACTGTACTCTGTTGTCTTTAAACAGAACTCCTTTTGGATTTGAGACATTCCTCTTGGCTTGATAGTAGTGGCTATGAGTGTGAGCTTCCAGCCACCCTGAGCTAACAAACTTATTTGCTTCCACTGTCATAAAATACAGCTCCAACTACAGTTTGTCCAACAGTTTCTTTTTTTCATATGGCTTAATTGTGTTTTTATCATAGGCTCTGGGTAATGTTCTTGGAGCTACTAATGTTCTCCTAAGCTTGTTTTCAACTTGTAAACCATGTTTTTAATTGAAGCATGATTGTGCTCTTAGGACGATTCACTGGTTTCCTTTGTTGGCTAGCAAGCCTTTTTTGTTGGATTTTGTATAGCTATAGTCACTCAAAGGAACAGACATGGCAGTTTTTATATCAATCCACTGTCAGGCTGATTTGGTTCCTTCTGTTGCAATCCAATGGTCTTACCTTTTTTTATCTTAGTGCTGAAATCAGATTGTACAAGACTCTGCTTGAAGGACATTTGTTGTCTACAGCATTTTCACTTTTCTGTCCCAATTCCTCAGTATTGGTATCTCTTTAAAGTCACCTTATTTGGTTTCTCAAACACTTGCCTTCTCCATAGCTACCTTAAATCATCATTTGTACTACAGGAAATGTTCAAGACACTGGCGTAATTTCAAAGTAGGAAAAATACCTTTTATAGCAATATAGTTATAAATTTTATCAAATATAAAAGAAAGTATTAGATATTATTTTGTACTGTCCAGACCGTAATTTCAGAATTGCTAAAAACCCTGTAACAGCACAATGACTTATATACCAAGACCCAGCTTGGGAGAAGTGCTATTTTTCTTGCTTTCATGTGGGCTCTTAACTTTTGTGGGAGCACTCTCTATAGCTCTGTGAGGAGCTCTTACATGCTAACAGGGTTGTCATAATTCTGCTTGCCTGTGTACTAGCAGCACTCAGCAACTGTGAGAAATAATGTGGCTCCTTTTATTCTATTGCATGTTTCCTATTTTCTAGGCATTGCCTAAGCCAGTGCTCCATCAGAGAAAGTACCATATCACATATTGTTTGTTCATCTTGAGCTCTGAGTTTTGCAGCCCTTCTGCCTAAGGTTCTTGGGCTTTTTGTATGTACTTCTAGAGATTCACTTATGGTTGGAAGGTCAGAGTCTGCCCAGAAATGTGTAACTCAGGTTGTACCGCAAAAGGCGGAGGATGAAATCTTGATCTCTACATAGTCTTATTCTGAGTTATTTTACTTTAAATCCAATTGTGAGCTAGGCTTTTAGAAGTTGTAAGGTGGACTTTTCAGCCTCAAATGAGTCTTACAGTCCCCCGTATTTTCACCTTCCCTTAGTCTCCTCTAATAAAAATCGGATGCATGTGAAATATATTTATAGAATGGGGAGAAGTACTACTTAAGTTTCTGTACAAGCTATTAGGCTAATCAGATGCTGTGGAACCAGCCAACCATGAAAAATACCTTATGTCTTCCATTTACTGCTCCTCATTACATGCACAGGAAAATGTCATTTGAGTTTTCTTGTAGTTTTTTTGACATTTCTGAAGAGATTCATCTACTCTGATGGAGCTTTTAGCAGCTCCATCCTTTCATTCAGAGTATTTTAGTACATTTTCTTTTAGTCTTTATCCATATGGGTAATCTCTCTGACCCATTATTTTTCTCAGACCATTTTAATTTATTGTTTCAGTTTCCACTGTCTTTGTATTATGAAACAAAAGCTGCTTAAAAGTGCAGTTTCCTTTCAGCATCACAGCAGTCAAGAGACCAAATAGATTCAACAGACTCCCAAAGTACAGCAGCTTAAAACTACCTTAGTGTCTTGGCAAGGGTTTGGTAAAATGCCAGAAAGTTGGAAGGCTTGAAGGCCATGGCAGTTGGTTGAAAGAAGGGAGAAAAGGGAACAAGCCTAAACGCAGAGGGAAATAAGGTTTGTTTTGTCTCTTCTGTCATCCATAAATCCAAACCTTCACTTTAAGAAGATGGCAGCTTTTCCTAATCTTCTGCTCCTTTTCAGTCAGTCATTTCACAAACAAAAGCTTTTTATGCAAACTCATTATAAAACCCCACAAACCCATCTATATATTATATATAATTCATGAAAAAAATACACAGGGATTTATGAGAAGCACATTGTGTCAAAGATTTAGCCACTCCAAAGTAAAAACAAAACAAACCAGAACAATATAATAAACAAATGTCAAGTGGCTCAAAGATATGTGATTTGTCATTAATGTAATGGAATTTTGCAAATATAAACGAGGAAGCCATTAAACTTTAGATGAAAAAATATTCAGAGGAGTATTAGTCATATCTGGAGAACAAGGTTTTTTTCTTTTATTAAAGGGAATAATTGGGCTGCAGTATAATAGTTCTGTAAAAACTCTCCACTTGGAAATGTGTGCCTTTCACTGCTGTTTGTGGAAGTGCTGTGACAGGTTTGTCAGTCACTCAAGCAGTGGTGCTGCAAAAGCAGCACAGCACTTCTATTTCAAGTGAGTCTGTCAGAGTGGTGCTATAACAAACCAGTCTCCACTTCTCTTTCAGTAAAACAGCAATCTTCAACATTTCAATCATATCGAACTTTTCGGACACATAAAAGTTCAGGGCAATAATATGCAAAACATAGAATTCTCTAGTTTCTCTCTTATCATCCAACAAACACAGCAAAAACCCTGGCAAGAAGAAAAAACTTATTTAAAAAGTAATGTTTTCTAAGAATTTAAGAAATCATAACAAGGCAAAATCATCAGACCCAACTGATGGTTGGAAAGTTTTTAAAAACAACTAAAGAAATAACTGTATGAGCTGAAGAGCTCTGGGATATAAGAGTAGCTGATCTAAAGGACTGTGTTTTTTAATGGACTTTTCTGGTAAGCTGTCAAGATACTTTTCCCCTGTGAGTTTTCAATCATTTCACTGACTCCCTTTCACTTGCTGTTTATTCCTTTATGATGGTTAATAAAAATTGTTCCTGTTTCATCTAGATCAGTAATTCCCAAATTGCTCACCAAACACTGATAGCTACAAGGCTGTAATAAGCAATATCCATTTTCAACTAAACAATGTGGGTTTACTAGACTTCTTCACATGTGGTATTTTGACCACAACTGCGAATGTTCCTGGGTTTAATATGGAGCAAACTTACATGAAAGAATTTCTATTTTACCGAGAGATAGAAACAGCATTAGTTGTGTTAGGCAGTAACAATGCCAACATCAAGAAGGGAGAGAGTGAAATAATTTATGTTGCTGGTTACTATGTTGGCTATTTACAGATGTGAAGCTGGTATAGGAGGTTCCTACAAGCTGCATCTGGACTGAGTTGGTGCATTCTGCCTCCTTGTGCCTCGAGCATCAAGCTGCAGCCAAGGAACAGCAGGGGTCCCCTTGTCCCAACTCTTCCTTCAGAGACAAAGTCCTGGTGAAAGACTGGCTGTGCTAGCTGGGCCATGAGGGAAAACTCTGATCCACAATCTATGTGCTGGGCTTCTGAAGAGAAAGTGTGCTGTGGGAGCAAGATATGAATCTCAGAGTAACCTGAAAACTCCCTCTGGGATGTTATTTAGAGTAGGGTGTGACAAGGATTGGATCTGCTGGTTGGAGCGGGAATTTTGGGTCATGGAAGGACTGAATCAAAAAAAAGCAGCTGAGCAGGAAGAACGTAGTGCTGAGAAAAATACTGTCTTCTATCTTTCCCAGCAGCATCTCTTCGAAACAGCGTTAGCAGAGTTAGGCCAGCTGTGTTATATGCAGTTTCTTTACTAAAATAGGATTCTTTTCCTTATGTTGCATATTGTTTTACTACATAGCATATGGTTTTGGGCTGTGGCAAATTTCATGTTAACCCTAATGAAACAATAATCAACCTCAGAGAAGACAGAAAGAAGGAGAGATGTCTGGAGCTTTTCCCTCCCCAGAACTGTATTCAGAATTGAACAAATTACATAATTCTCCATTGCGTTCACAGAGCTTGAGTTTCTGGATGCATGAGGTATATGCAGTGACTCTTTTCGGGGGGAAATTTGGGGGAGAGTTTTTGTTTGTTGGTGCTTCTTGTGCCACTGGGCCAAGTGCGTTCAGAAATGCCATCAAACCACAGAGTTGGGAGCTGTGGCTTTCCCCTGGGTTTCTGAAGAGGTTTCTTCAGCCTTTTGCCTGTTTCTCCAAGCCTAAATTTCTGTCATCTGATCCTGCTCAATCACTCTATTTTATCTCTACTCTCATTTTCTTTGCCTGCGTTCTCTCAACCTGTATTCTTCAGATATTTTCATACCAGTCCCACTTGCCCATCCAAGTCCAATACTCCTTTCTCAATTCTTCTGATACTTACCTCCCTTTAGGTCTCAGTTGTAGTCTTTCTCTGAGCTTTTGATCAGTCTCAGATCACCTCCATGCTCCCTTCTCAGCTCTTTTAGCTCATCCTCTCTGGCCATTTCCCATCATTTTGCAGCCCAGCACATCTCACACAGTTCTTCATCATATTTCTCCATTTCCTATTCATCTCTTCCAAGTTACTTAAGCTCTAACAACAAGCTTCTCTGTGTCCAAGCTAGCCAAATAACTCTCTGTGTCTTTTACTAGCTCCCAGTCTCAGTCTCGTTCAACCATTTTTCTTGTTCAGCTGATCTGTCTCATCTCTAGGTCACCATTCCCTCCTAACATTTCACCCAAACCAGTTTGCAGAAATTGCAAAGGACCTAAGAGTATAAAGCACTGGGATATTTGAATAGGGGAGGGTATTAGTCTACATATAATATAGATTGCAATCTCATTAGAGTAACAGTCTTGTCTTTGTTTTGCTGCATACCCATAAAGTGCCAAGGAAGCCATTAGAACCATTTCTTTTTATTTTATTATCTACCCATAGTATAAGGAACTGCCTATTATAACTTAGATCTCTCTGGCTTTGGAGAAAATTGAAGCAGCATCAAGTAATAGAAAAATGGTAATAGAAACAGTAAGCCAGATGCTAAGATGGTGTAAATCAGTGTGACTCTACTGAAGATTATACAGCAATTCCAGTTTGTGCTAGCTGAAGATCTACTATCTTTTGAATATATATTTGCTAGTGAAAGGAATGTTAATGCAAAAATTGTTAAAATGAGACTAAAAATCTGTCTCATAATAACAGTAGCTTGATGAATCTCTTTTCTCTCTTAAGCTTAATTTAAATGCAAAAATAATGGGGTTATTTTTGTTATCTAAGTAAACTTTCTAATTAAAAAAACAATCAAAGATTTATAACACATGCATGCAATATAAAGAACTCAGTTCACCTACAGTGATTAGAAACTGAGGTTGTATACCCTAATAAAAGCTACACATTTATTATTTTTCTATTTATATGAATTACATGAAATCTTGGGGGTCTTTTTGTTTTGTTTTTACTTTAATAATTCCTGTTTTGCTTGTTTGGTTGTTTTTTTCAGCATAGCCTGAATTGATGTAGTCCTAAGTCAAAGTCATTTCTTCGCCTCCTTCAGAGCCTTTAACTTGTTCTCCTATTCGGCTATTCTGATTTCATTTTTCACTTCTCTCTTGCAGGACTCTCAATTTCTATTTATTTCTTATAGTCCTCAAGATTATTGAATAATGGTAGGTAATTTACCTGTTTCCACTTATGGAAACTGGTTCATTTAAACTGGTTTCAAAAGAACCAATTTCTTACTTTATTTTTATTTAAGCCTCATCTGTGTAAAATTATTTTGTGGTGTTTATGACAGCTTTACTTTTTAATTTCCAACTCTTGGTAGCAGTTTTGTCAAGTATAGCACAGGGAGATAAGTTTCATTTGGGGACTAATTTAAGTGGTTGATATATGCCAGGGCTGGCTGACTTAACACCAGTGCTTTTACACAGTTGATAGAGATAGTCCACATAGTTTGGCACAGTGTAGGACAGCCAAGTAGGTAGTTTTCATGTTTAACAACTTCTATATATCAGGCTTACACAAAATAGAGCATGGACCAAGGAGTATTATCTAGGAATGTCTGCACTAACACCAAGTTCATCTTGGGTCTCCAAAGATGTTCGGTAGAACTGATAAGAAAGAATCTGACAAAATATTTCCTTTTGACTAAATGAAAGCTTTTACAGAGATGTTTTATTTCAGGTTTTCCATGAGAAAAATCTTATCTCCTCATTCATTGATCATAGATATAAAAATTCTTCTTCTTCTTCTTCTTCTTCTTTCTTCTCCTTCTTCTTCCTTTTCTTCTTCTGTTACAGAACCTTACTTTTTTTTGTCTTTACAGCTTTTGTAGAGAAATGAAAATTTCTTCAGGTATCAATATCTTTCAAAGCCAAAAAGCTTCACAGTGAAACCTTGATTAAAAAAACCCACAACAGATCAACTACCACTTTTCAGTATTGTCTGCAATAACATTGAAACTATGAACACTTTTTCTGTGGCACTGAACCTGAGTCACAAAGATGACTTTGGCGCTATGTGACTACTGATTGCAATGCAAACCACATCCCAAGTTACAAAGACGTGAGATTTTTCTGTTATTAGCCTTTTCTTAGTGATACCAGCAATGTTTTTTGCACCATCTGAACTTTGCACACAGCTGCTTTGGTGGAGTCTGACAGAGGCACTGTATTTAAGATCTAATAAGCTGTACTGTAACTGGACACTGAATGTCCATAGCTAAAGTAATTTTCCATTCTAGTTGCTGATATTTCCCAGCTCGAATGTGCTTAAGTTATTTGTTTATTTGTTTGTTTGTTTCAGTTCTAAAGGACCAAAACCAATTTCAATCCCTTTATTCAAGTTGAACACTACAGAAAAAATGCATATACACAAAAGACAGTCCCAATCCTACAATTAGACAGAAGGGATGATGAGGTATGCAACATACAAATGACCCAAGTATTGAAACATTGCAAGTGTGTTGGCAGCTCTAACTTTTAGTTTTTCAGTGTTGTTTTAAAATCTATAATATTTTTTTAATAACAACTCAGGTTTTTTTCACACAGATCTTCACAAAATTTGCTACATGTAATTCTCTTCTTTCTGAATAACTGATTTGTCTTTGCCTATTCTTAAGTGCAGAGAAAGAGAAGCCTGTAAAATTTACATCAAATGTTGAAAAGTTTAGGGAAGTTATGATATGAGAAAATAAAGGTGGTACTGGAATGCAGACAAATACGAGACTACGGTGGTATTGCACAGATGCTGCCCACCAAATGTGTAATACAGCACGAGCAGTGAAAAACCACGGAACTCTTCTAGTTGTCTCTTGTTTCACAGAATAATGCAACCATACTGCTGATAGTTTTCATTCCTGCTCTGTCAGGAGTTTAAATATTTTTGTGACTCTCCTGTTTCCCTTGGTGGCCACTACTGTTCCTACAATATGCAGCAGAAAGTCACCAGAGGGTAAATCTAGCATTTAACTGTATTTTTTTGGCATATTTTCCACATACTGTGAGAGGCTGAATCCATGTTTGCAGAAATAATGGCATCCCCAGAGAGAGGGAGCTCTGTTTTAACTGCTACCTTGCAAGCACTCCTTGTTTCATGATTTACGTTAGGTATTAGGTAAATGTTTGCACAAATTAGAGCTGATTTAAGTGCAACATAGCAAAAAAATTAGAAAACTAAATGCAAGCACCAGACTTTCTAGTGCATCTGATGACTGATGAAAAATGAGTCTCTACACTAAGTTAACCTTAAGGCATTCAGTATTCTTATTTGACAGCACTGTATGGTTTTCCTTTAGATATTTTCCTTGCCTAACTTATACTTGTTTTCTAGTGTTTCCTCTGCCCGACAAAAGAGTCTTAAAAAATTAATTAATTAACTGAATGTAGTGTTCATGCACAGTCGCTGAAAGGATTGATACTATTTTTACAGCACACTGCGGTAAGTAAGTCTGTTGGTCAGGCAGTGCTGTAAGATGGAGCTGTTCTGAGGATGTTTGTATTGCAGCCATTCAGTGTGCGTATCTGTTTGTGTTTCAATGTGATACTATAGACACTTCACTGGTTTTGCACTTTTTCTCCATTTTCTTTTCTCACATTTTGGAGTCTTTTGAAACTGGTCTATACCGAATTGCAACATCAGGGATTCTGACCTAGAGGGGATCCCATCCCAAAGAGACCAAATAACTTTCAGTTTGACTGGCTGTGATTAGAGTTTCAGAGGTCAGAGAAAACTGTACTTAAGAGACATATAAAGGACCTGGAATCAGTCCTTATCAGTGCCTGCTCCTCTGGAAGCTCGAAAGCATGTAAAGTCTTAGCACCTTTGTGAATATTTGAGCCAGTCATTAGAATCACGGGGAAATGAGGTCTTGCTATGTACTTTGCCTCTGTGCAAAAGTATCCACCCTAGGTTGCTTGATTTTGCTTTTTTGATTCCCCTTGTCCTCATCTATCTTTTTGCTTCATCTCTCTGTCCATCCTCCTAAGAGAACGAATGATCTCTGGCCATGAGGCATATCTCCTCTCTGATTAAAGATAACTGCTCACAGAGCAGAGTTGCCGTATGTACGAAGTATAACACATGGACGTGCCTTCGTCCCCGGGTGTGAGTTCTGGTATTGTTTCTTCTGTCCTGGTGCCTGCCCATCCTTAGAAGAGGGCCTTCTTTTCTGTTGTTTTCTTCTTTTGACTCCCCTTCCCCACCAGTTGTGTTTATAAGCTCGTAACTGCTTCCGGGAATTAGCTTTCTCTGTCCAGCCTGGAGCTTCATCATATCCACCACAGTTAGACAGCCCTTTCCTTGCCATCCTACATGCTGTGCTCTTCCAAATTGCCTCCATCTAGTTTGTCTTGTCACTAAATGAGACTGAATGTGAGTAAGCCACTCTTTGTTACAAGGTCAGCTTTTTATCAGTTCCTCCACTGCCAGCTTATTTGACCAGATAGTTTTGGGGTCTACAACACTATCTGAATATCAATGCCTCTCCCTCATTTTGTAGAAGCATGCTTGTAACTTATGTGCTTCAAAAAATTTAGGTATATCTATCTGCATATAATGAGGGATGTAATGGTCAGCCTTGTTGCATGGTCCCTTTTGATTAGAAGTACAGACATATTTCTCATGTCTGACATTAACATTTACTTAAGTTTACATCATGCCTAACACAATAGTATCTGATTGCTAGAGGCCTTTCTGTACTATTAAAATAAGAATTACTATTAAATCATTGTCATCCTTACTAATGGAGATGATAACAAATACTTCTCTCCTTGAGGAGTTCTCTTTGTGATAGTCTGAAAAAGTGTTTTCCTAATCTCAGGGCTCCTTGATTCCCTTTAGCTTCAGTGAACAAATTGTTGTTATGATTCTTTCCTGTATTCCTGAATCTTTCTGTTATTTTTACAGATCATTTCTACTTCAAATGTGGACTTTGGACTAAAAAAAATCCAATTAAGAATGTCAGGACCCAGAGAGGAAAAAGAAGGGTATTTTTCTTGAGCATGGCATGATTATGAAGTTGTAGAAAATAACTTCAAATCAGGGTTCTTATTCTCTCTTGCTACTAAATAAAAATACAGGAATATCCTGTTGTCTAGCATTAAAAGTTTGCTATGTCTCAGTTCTGATTACTTAAAGTAAAATGTCTGTCTGGTCTCCAATTCTGTGTGCACATGACAGAGATCAGTAACACTTTCAAACAAGTCAGATCCTTCCTGGAATCCTGGAATCTGCAGTATGAAACAATAGCCTTTTTTTTCCCCCACCCTCAAAAATATACATTTTATGAGCACAGAGTGGAGTCTTTGATGTAGTATTTAAGACCTGCAAGGCTTAGCTTGAAAGGCTTGGCAAGAAACTACACTTGTAAGCTCTTTGGACCAAATAGCAGTAGTTTGAGAAACATATATGCTTCACAGTTATACTCAGGGGAGCTCATAAGTTCTGGACTGAGAACTTTCCTGTTAAACTCATTGCTATTGAAAGGTTACAGTTTTCATATTGACTACTATAGATTTCTCAATTACTCTTACAATGGGTCCTATTGCTCCACTGAGGCAATAGCTGGTTCGCAGAAAAGTTCTACAGAAAGAAAATTCCGGATAACTCAAATTGCATAAGAAAAATAACCTGTTAACAATTATGTCTGCATCTTTTCTCCCTGAATATCCTGGAAGATCTCACTGGATCACTACCACTTCTGTGCACTTGTAATCCTACTGCTGCATTTTTAAAACACATTTAAATGTGTCTGTATTATTTTGTATGGATAAATAAATAATGGCTACATATTAGTTTTCTTCTTTAAAAAACGAATGCTCTTTGGGTCTTATTATTACATCTGTGTAGTACTAAATGTCAAGTCAATGAGACTGTTTTCGTGTCCTCAAGATCGCTCCCAGATCTGGTATTAAAGAGGTAGAGTTGGCAATGAATATTCTATTAATATTTCGGTAATAGTAACAATCTAGGAATTTTATCAACATTTTAGTCTTTACCTGCTTGTGTTGGGAGGCAGTAGGTGATTTTAAGACAAATTTTATTGAAGAGATATGTCTGAATAACACTCACTAAATGGTTAAAGTGCATGTGGTTGCTAGTTAAACTTGGGGAAGTGCACAGGTTTTGGTATCCATATAGAATAGACTTGAGAGGAAACCTTAAAAACCTGAGCCAATGCTGATAATTAAGGGTTTGTGATATTAGTTAATCAGCTTCCAGCAGCTGTGCCAGGCTTCACTTACACAGTGCCAGTATGGCCTCAGGCATGGGATGATTACTCCTTCAGCAGTCTTCCTCAAGTACAAATGAGTTGCTGAGGACCACTGGGAAGAATTCACAGAAGTAACTGGGAGATGGTGACATCATCTCCTGCAGAAGTGTCCCCAGTCAGGGCTGAGCTTTAACTGTTTCCTGTGGATGTCTTGGAATTTGGAAAAGGTCTAGGGAAAAAGGTACACAAAGGTGATATAGCTGTTCTATAAGCATCTAAGTAAAGACTATAAATAGATTCCTGAATTTAAATTTTGTGTCGTAGACAGGAAGGTGGGAGGTATAGGGTATAGGGAAGGTATAGGCTAAATATTTGAAGTGCAGTAAACTCTTGTATCAGGGCATCACTGATTGCCAATAACCATGCAGCCCATATTGCAAGTCTGTAAGATCCTTTATGTTCCTTCAGAAAGACCAGGAGAAAGGTACAGTAGAAGTCATATGCCAATAAATTAATTCCTTGTCTCCTCATGGAGGGTAACAAAGTTGTCGTTCCATCTTTGCAGAAGATAAAACTGTGTTCCTTGCCCAGTGTGGTAGGATAGACAGACATAGGCAGAGATTTCTGTTTATAATACATATGGAGGATATGAAACACTCTTTTTGGCATCTCTTCCTCAGTATGGCTAAGGTTAACTATATGGCCATCTTGAAAGTTTGCATTTTGAGTGGGAGAGGTGGTACTAAGAATCAAGGTCATATTGAAAAAAGCCGTTGGCTCAGTAACATAAAAACAAGGAAGGCTTTAATTTACAGAGTACAAGCAGAAATATAGGAATAAAAAAATAAAATTGGCAGTATTCTAAAACTGAAGTTCCGAAATGTCCTAACACAGAGATATTTATTGTTATGTTTGAGATTATGGGCTCAGTCCTGCAATTTTCTGTAAACCTTCTCCCAGTCCTTAAGTTTAAAGTTGTGAATAATAAAAATAAAAAACTAAAATAATTTTTCACACCATGTCAGAATGCTAGCATTTCACCTAATGCTTTGAATAAGTTTGACTGTTTCAGAAGAAGCTACGAGAAATTGGCAACAGCCAATTTTAAGGCACCCATCTCCACATTCCCAGAAGGACTGAATACATACCTGTTTTGTTTTATTAGAAGACCATTGCCATTAAGAGACTTCTTTTTCTTGTTCCTATGACGGATGGCATAATACCAATTTAATTATGAGAAAATATGCAGTACAGTGTATCTTTTTCTTTCCCCCCAGTATGTGAATTACAGCAGACTTCATAGGTATTGTCCTCTGAAGCTGTATGATTCATACATGCTGCTGTAACCATGACTCCCAACATCAAATTTGAAAGTAGTAATTTAGAATTAGTGAATCTCTACAGCAGGCAGACCTGCAAGTGTCTACATCCCAATTAGCAGGGGCTGATCTTTGACTTGTTCATTTATTAAAGCTGTAGGACTGTAGCAGGGAACCAGTGAAGAAAACATAGGGTGTCTTGATATATCTGTTTTAACTACCAGACTGTAATCCCAAGTTTCTCTCATCATTATTCCCGTCTGACGAGGTGTTAATTTTCAGAGACCAGCTTGCATTCCTTCTTGCTGACTGGATATAAATTGCTCCAGGGATTGCTTTTGATTTGCATTCTCCTGTTAATGCTACCATTAGCCTTGATAGCTTTGTTCAGAAGGTTACAGAAAGTAATAAGTATATTCATCTGGGACCCTGTGCCTTCTTTTTTGGCTTATTTTGAACAGTTTTTTTACTGTTGAGAAGAATTAGCTGAAATACTGCCTCAGCCTTTACTTGGAAGGCAATGTTTGCTCCCCTGCCGGAAAAGCTCAGTGTTCTCCTGTCGTATTTTCCCTGTCACTAATTATCTCTTAGCATTTATAAGTTGTCCTCTCTCTGGTTTAGATTTGAAAATAAAATAGTGCTTGAAAAAAATACTTTCAAGTGTGGAATTATGTCCATTCATTAATTGTCTTTATCTCTGTCCTTGGTTTGGCCAAGACAAAATTTGAGAACAGAGAGTTAGAAATGGTGCATGCCAAATATTGGAAAGAGGTAAGGTGTAGTAAGGGGCATGATCTCTCACTTTAGGATTATCATAGTAATTACCAATATTTTTTCTGAACAAATGAAGAAAAAGTTGCTCAAAGATGTGGAAACTTGATTACAAACATTAGCTACAGATTCCTATAGGAGCCACAAAGCAGAAACTCAATACTTTGAGTAAGTGATGGCTAAAAGAAAATTAAAATAGGTCTCTCAGTTGTGTGGGTAGAGAAACTGTTTAAACAATGACAGAACAGCAACAAGAATAAGTATATAGTGGTGAACAGAGGAAGTAGAGCTGTGCATGGACAGAAAGGAAAAGAGAAAGAGGGAAAGACCCACAAAAAATAAATATAACAAAGGTATGTTTGCAATTCTCCAAAAAGGCTGCGATTAATTCCTACCTTAAGATGGGTACTGGCACATCACTTCATTTGTCTGTGCTTTGAGTCGTCTGTAAAATGGTCCTGCTTTACCTGTCACCTATCTTATTCGTGAATGCAAATCATAACAGTTTGAGAAAGGACTTTCACTGGTGCATAATGGGTTTTCTCCATAAAGAATTCTCAAGCTGTGGTCTTAGTCCACCCTGAAGTGGGACCTGTCTTTTACTACAGCTCACATGCTTTCTCTCTATATACACATATCACAGCATGTCACAGTATATCACAGTACATAGCCAATCACAAAGTAGTCTGTTTGGCTCTGGAGGGAGTGATAATAATCATAGAGATAAGGCTGACAATTATAATAATAGTCAATGATTTATAGATAGAAATCTAGGTTAGATATAATTGATTCTGAAAGTGAATGAGAGCTATAGTTAGTCAGTAAATACATGGTTTTAATGCAGTTGCTGGAACAAGATATTTGCATCAGAGAAAGCACAAGCATTTTAGGAGTTACACTAATGGTTTCTTCCCCAGCTCACAACACAGAGGACATATTTAGCTGGTCAAGGCTGCAATTTCTGCCTCTGCTCTGCTGATTTTAGGAATGAGCATATTGGACGTAATTTTCCAACCTTGTCAGCCCAACTCTCGCAAGCATTACATTCAATTAGGAAGAAAACCAAAACCAATTTAAAACAAATGACAAAAGGAAGAATCCACAATGAATAAAGTTGCTTGCTCACCACTGTAATGGCCATTCCACTTCCTCAGCTGCTGGGATTATCTCAAGAGAATAATGGTGACTACTGTTTTTTTCAGCTTATCTCAAGTCTCCATGGTGAGTCTCAATTTTCTAAGTACGTATGTTTTAAAACAGCTTTCCTGGTAAATGCAAATGATATAGGAATGGCCTCTTAATGGCTTATTTTTATGTCCAGTATTAACTTGTGACTCATTTACTCAGCCTTCTGCTGCATACAGCAGAAGAATCAAACAGTTATTATTATTATGATTTTGCCTCATGCAAGTGCCAGGTTATTCAGTGTGTCTCACTCTGTGTTGACTCCCCCAGCATATGCAAGGCTTTTCATGCCTGCTGTGTGCTGAGTTAATTGTGGATTTTCAGTTGTCCCTGGTTTCACAAGTGCATCTCAGCATAAATATTATAATTTCAATTTTTTTTTATAACAGCTATGCTCAGATGTATAAAAGTGACCTCAGCATGTACTTCTTGAAAACTGCATTGGAAATGAACTCGCCGTAGGAGGATATTTGGGACAGATCATAGAATCATACAATCATAGATGTGTCCTACTAGCCAGTCGGGTCCCTTTTGAAGTTAGTACTAAGCTTTTTCATTTTAATGTTAAATTATTTAGCATCTGTCACTGGATTTGTACCTTTATCTTTTGCTGTGTGGTCAAAGTACTCTATTTATTATTTCCTGCCACAGCTGATCCCACATCCTCTCCATCTATGTGTTATCAGTGCCTCACATCTTCTAGCAGGTGCTGAAATTTGTTCTGTAAATGTTAACAGAAACGGCAGAAGAAATTTGAACATTCACTAGCAAATGTCCTCAGAAAACCGGCAGCTGAAAGAACCCAACAAAAAGCTTATGCCAGAAACTATTTGATCATAAACCTCTCAAGCAGAAAATTGGCAATCACTGCAGAAACAATACCTCAGGAAAGTATTCAGCTTTCAAATAACCCTGAAACACAACTCAATATCATTTGATTTCCAGTGAGGGAGTCTAGCAGCCCATCCCTGCGCCAGAACCCAGCACAAGGTAAAGACCTGCCTGCTATTCACACAGTCTCTGGAAACAACATCCTTTAGGAAGAAAGAATACAAAAAGTCCTTTCTGTGATAGGGACAATGATTCTCTACATGTGCTGAGTCACACAGAAGTGAGGAAAACCCAGAAATTCTTGGCCGATTTCTGTAAAAGCCCTACTTTTTTTGTACATCCCTGGGTGGATTTACAGACTGCAAAATGTGTAAAACAGACACCATTAAGATCTAATAATTTCACATTCTTCCTTACATGCTCCCCAGGTGTGTTTGGGAGCTGTTAAACACCAGAAGTGCCTATATGTGTGCGCGCTGCATTCGAAGTCCAAAATAGATATGGTGTTAACTGGCACATAGATGCAGCAGAAGATGAATGGGGAAAATGGCTGGTTGCACTCCCAGCTGAACTAAGCTAGGAGTGAAGCAGAAAGCTTTGCAGAAGCCTGCAGGTTGTTGATTATTGTTCCACTTCTCTCAGGTGCAGTACACAGATAAAGAGAAACAGATGTGATCCTCCGCACCCTGATATGTCTTCATCCACAAACACAAAACGATCTATTGCGATATGAAGCAATAAAAACTTCTTGCCACACAAATCCAAGAATTTCAATGGGAAGCTCTGCAAACAAGGAGACTGAACTCTGAGCATACTATTGTATTAACATGGGAAACACCTTTTATTGCTGAGTTGAGAAAAAAATTTACTGAGCTGAAAATGCAAAAATCAGAAGTTTTTGATATGTGAAAATAAGCAAAGAATATGGGGTGGTGGTATACTTATCCAATAGGCCGAAGTTTTATAAATGGAAAATATCAATCATAAGACAGCATTAAATAGACTTAAATGTAAGACCGTGGTATGTGTAAACAAAGCAGTGTAAAATTTTTACAAATTTCAGTGTATTCAGTTTTTGCTCTACCATCTCATCTCCTTCAACTTTTCTTTCTCTCTACACCCCTCGTTAATGTCTATTTTTCAACAGGTGGCTTTGGGAGATAAATTTAAGTTCGAGAACTGTGATCGACTATGATCACTAATTTTGTATATGCTTCGTATGAGTGACTTGCCATGATAGAATGTTTTGAAAAGGCTTAGCTTACTTTACAGAATGATCAAGATCAGCAGAGACATGAATAAAAAAATCATTTTCAGTCTACCACACTGATTTTCATGGCATCAGCTCCTGATTTTGACCAATGCAGGAAACTGTGAAGGACTGAACCTTACTCGGCTGCATTGAGTAAGCTCAACTCTCAAATATCCAAATATTTCTCTTCTGTAGAAGAAATTCGGTCCGTCTGTGGATTGCCAGAAGTCCTGTAATCTGTGCAAATGGACTTCAGCAAAGGTGATTTTTCAGAATGTGTGCTGATATGTGCCTGTGCATTAGATGTCAGCGATTAAGCCCTCAAGGGTATGTGTGTGTATATATTTGCATGAAAGAGGAATTAAATGTGACGATTCCTGGTGACAAGACTAAAGTAGTTTTTCACATGTATACTTTTCTGCCTCAGGTAATGACTGTAGCTGAAATAAAACCAAAATTACGTAGGAGTGGGATGAAGTGTTTTAATTTTGCAGTGCATAATATGCAGCCACTGGCAGTAATAGGGAAAATACTAAAGGGTATTTGAATATCTGAAAACCACACCATAATAGACAAGAGTTGATAATTAGTATTTCACCTCTAAGGCACATCAGTGTAGAGGATTCTAGTAGACTTTCTAGCTTCCAGCTTCATCAAGCATAGAAACGAGATGCTGTGTATCTTTATATTTGGGTATTATTGAAATGATACACTGATTGTAGTATACAGTCTATAGCCTGAAAAAGCAGTAGGAGCTTTCAAATCTTTTAGTAATTTTTAAAATTATGGAGAAAGTAAATAGTATTCATGTCTACTGGAATATAAGAAGGTGGTAGTTTATGACATATTCTTGCCTAATCCAAGGTCTGAACTACTCATAAACCACTTGCCAGCATAAATATATTTTTCTTTCACTCCTGGTGCGAAAACATTCTGCTACACGATTTATAATACTTTTTATGTTGATCATATGAGGTACACTCTTAATCTTACCAGTATTTAATAATAACAGTGTATGACTAGGGAAACTAAGGCAGGAAGTCTAACTAGCTTATTTTGAGGAAACTTATTTCTTCTCTCATTTAACTGTCAGTTTAATTTAGTAGTAATAAATATTGTACAGTCCGTTAAGCATATTTCCAACTTTTCACTCCTCAAATACTCATGATTTTTATGAGTTGTCTAATGGTCACAATGGTATTTTAATTTTTTTACCATTTGTTCTTGCTGGTATTATATTACTTTCACAATAAATATTGGAAGAGCGGAGAAAGCACTTTGAGAGATCTTGGAGACAAGCTTTCCCTGATTCTTCTCTTATCATGAGCTTTTAAACTCATAAATGTCAAGTAAAAAACTATTAAAGAAAAAATGAAATTACCGTAGATTATGATGAAAATGTAGATTAGGCACTGACACATTAATTATAGTGAAACTGTCCAACATTTTATTTCATGTAGCTTCAGGATGTAAATGCCTGAGACAGAACTCTAAGGCAGTTCAGATGAATTATGCTTGGGCAGTGTTTGTATTCTCCCCCCATTAATTATAACAAGAGCTGAAAGTGATTAGTTTAGATTCAGAGACCTAATTTCTTGACATCTCGAGCTGTGAAAGATGAATCCTGGCATCTGCTGGTGTTACTAGTGGTGACATTTTGTACCGTTCCTTTTAACTATCCCGCATAAAATCACTTTGCAGCAGACCTCCTTTTCTTTCATATTTTTATTAGGTGGGTTGGCAGTGTGTGAATATTCATTTCTACTACAACCAAGGAACTTTTCAGTCCTGAGAATAGTAATTATTAGCTGTGACTCCAAAGACAACTTCTGAAAATCATCTACTATTATTTTGTTCAAAGCCTTATAAATGAGCTCTTTTCTAATTTCTCAACATCTAATAGAGGATTTTTCTTTTTTTCATGATTTAGGTCACTCCCTTCTGGATTAGTGCAGTAGTCATGGTGGCACTGGATCATTTGGCAGCATCTCTTTGATGCTCAGTCACATTCTGTCACAGAGTGATGCACTTTACTCATAAGAGAGAAGCAGCAATACATTTACTGATAACAAAGTTTGATAGTAAATACGACTGGTTTAACAAGATTCAATGGCAAAGTACACTGTTTTATTTACTGCATAGGGGACAGGGTCAGACAACTGACAGGGAGGCCCTTCCGTTGGGTCACAAGGTTCAGAAAGGACCCCTTTGCTTTCTAAACTCCTTCTCAGAGAGGAGTCTAGGTGTGACTGGATCCAGACTTAGTCTCAGACTTCGTCAATGGTTTATGTCTAAAGGATTATATATACACAGTCAATCATTTATATCACTTAGCTAATATTACAAAGTTTCAGTGCGCTTATTCCTAACTTGCTTACCAAGTATCTGATGCAATAAGGATTCCCTCAGCCTCGAGGAGTGACATTGAGAGGTGTCTCTACCCAAGGGCAGATCCCAGCATGCAGCCCACTGCTGTGCAGGAGAGCTCAAAGGGCTCTGGGCTGTCCATTATTTATGGAGTAAAATGATTGACTCACAGTCATCTTTGCATACCGACCACAGATGCCAATTTCTTCCAAATTTGGCTTGAGTCGGGCATGACCAGCTCTGTGGTCAGGTGGGCTCATTACCATAAATTAGCCCTTGGCTATTGTGCTGTTATCTGTCACTCCCAAATCCACCTTGAGCCGGATGCAGCCATCAAGAGCAGATGCACCCATTGTGACCATCAGGGGTGGTTACCACTTGATCAGAGTTAAGGGGAAAGGCCAGGTCAAGGGGGCACGGAGAGCACACCACCACACATTTGCTGTTCACCATTAATACAGGTGGTTTTGCAGGTCTCAGGACAGGTCTGCTCTGTGTTTACTTGTTGCTCAGTGAACATGATGTTAAATGTCCAAGAATCAAGAAGAGCATTTTCTTAAACTGGTAATGTAGTCAGTGCAAGGGCTGTTACTCTGATTTTCTTTAACCTTCAATGGCTGGTCTGGCTTGGGGACAGCCATCACCTAGATGTGATCTTTTAATTCTGCCAACTAACTTTTCTTTTGCTGGAGAGACAAACACCACTTACTAAAACATGGCTGCTGGTTTCTTTTTTATTATTTCTTTAAATTCTTGTGGGGTCCCTGAAACAGTATATTGCATACTCTGGCCTCAATTTTGAGTTCTGATAGAGTGCGTGCACTGATGTGACATGGGCTCAGAAAGTCAAAAGACCTGTTTTTCATTCTTGTTCTCTGATTTTGACTGTCGCTCAAGATTTGCTTTAAGGTTACAAATAGGAAGGTCAAGTACTATATTTGTCTAATCATTATTTGGGGGAATTCAAGAACGAAATATGTTTTGGATGCTTTGAAACATCTTTTACCATATCTAAATTACATGCTATGAACAACTTTGCTGCCATCAATGGTCAAATGTAGAGAACAATAAAGTTATCTTGATTAAACTGAATGTCACTCAGGGTTTCTGGACAAAACCCTAAAGGTTTTTCTTTTATCTTTTTCATATTGATTTTTATGTCCACATACATCATGATATACTTGTTTCATATAAGCCTACAAACAAAACTTCTGCAGGAGGAAATGATGAACCTTGTTGAAAGAGGAGCTGGTAGCCTGTACTGCACATCTGAGAGCCTGCATCTCAAGAAAAAGTAAAATGAAGTGAAACTGAACTGATCTCTGCCCTTCCAGTGGTGGTGTGTCTCATGGCTGCCCTGTTTCTGTTAGAAACAATTATAGCAGCTACAACAACATCTGGAATATCTGAAACAGTGCCTGTTGCAGCCTAACCTTTACATATCCCTCTTTTAAAACTCTTTAATGCCTTTTCAGAATTATTTCCTTAGTAGAAAGAGTTCTGTCCACAGCAAGAGTGTAGGAATTTGAACAAAATTACTGTTGCAATACAGTTCTGAAAGATGCGTGCTCAATGTTTTATAGTTGCTTTTTGCTGTTTACATGGTATTAATCCATCCTGTTTGTGGTCTAGTACCCCTCACAGTATATGTGTGGTGCATAGCGCATTTATATTATATATTCTGCATTTTTCCATGTTCAGTAATTAAAAAAAAAAAAATGTTGTCACTTTTCATTTTCAGTTCCGCTTTAGGAGGACCACTCATTAAATGGATTTCGCTCGAAGCGTCTGTCAATGGAAAATAAAGAAATCAAGAGTTCTATTTGCAGAGATGGTTAACACACCTAAGGGGAAGCAGCAATAATTTTTAATTTTTTGCCCAGGTTCTTGCTTTTCTATCTTTTTCTATCTGTCCATATGAAATCCACGGATACATATTTGTACTGTGAACATTTTTCTGATTATCTTTTGTCTGTTCTGAAAACAAAACAAAAGGACATATTTTCAGCATGTTCTGTTTCCATCAAAATCAGGGACTACTGCAGGTAGTTTTGGTGTATTGCACATGTACATTAATGATGCGCATATGAATACTTACCCAAACCTCTTATTTTAGTTACCTCTCAGAAAGCATCTTCTGTTGTTTTTTCTTCAGTATCTGTTTTGTGGTAAACTCAGGTTAAAGCGGACTGGTTTGTTTTCGAGATACATTTCCTGTGGGATGGTGTTTTTTACTGGTGGTATCTTGCTATGAGATGGGCTTGTAGGAAAAAAACATATAACCTGTTCAGGCAGACAAACTATTGAGATCTGTCCTGAAATCTTCTTTAGCAAAGCAGAATATTCCTGCAAGTGTGAATAGAAGTAATTTAAAAGTGTTAGTTTACAGAAAGGTGCTGTTTAATTTGTGGAGACTTTGAAGGGGGTGAGAATGAGTGGCCTCATGAGACCTGATATGGTAAGGCTGGCTGACTCCAAGGAGTCCAAAAAATAATCCGAAGTATATAGGAAATGAAAAGCATTCACTAGAGCCCCCTGCCAAAGAACTCAGGAGGAGTGAGAGATGAAAAAGCAGAAAGAAAGAAAAACAATGTTTAGGGAGCATAGGAAGTAAGAGTTATGTGAAATCTGCAGCAATGGGCAACCATGAAGTCGAGACAAGGGTAATATTGATCCTGTGTGTAATATTTCAAAAAGAAATGTATCTGCAACATGAGAATCATTCAAAATACCTACAAGTGATCGTGGATCACACCAGATACTTAACTTTCTCTTTTTTTACTGTGTTTGATAGTTGCCTTTTACAAAGAAAACTGCAAATATGGCTGTTTTCTCAAGTACATAATTTGCTGTGCTATATTCTTGAAGACAAGCCGCTTTCTGACTGCTGCTAGAAAGCAGATAAGGATTTATCTGGAGCTCTTAATCTAGAGGTCTGAGTGGTGAAAGGTGCTGTGCACTGAAGTGATGTTCTTTCATTTTCTTCCAGTACCTTGGACATAGGCTGATCCATTTGGGGAATGGACAACTGGATTTTCAAAGAACATAGGGAAATTTATTGAATGCAAAAATGCATGAAGACAATGAGAGTCCCATATTTAACATACTTTTTGCAGGTTCTGTATAAGGACATATTTTACTAGTTTCTAAATCTGACTTTCGACTTCTTCCTCAGAAGTCTCAAAGCTTTCTGATGTTCCTGTGCAAACCAAAATGGATACCACAATATTATGTTTAATACTGAGACATACAGGAATGCAGTAATGTCCTTCTCTTTTGGGCTAAAGGATGACTTACATCAGGACACTGCTGTGTACATGGACATTTAGAAACAAGTGGTGAGACCTTCTGGGCAAGCTACAGCTGTTCTAGAAGCCAGTCTGGCTAGTTTAGCACGATTGGCTCCACTCCTGGGAACTGTGTACCTCCTGTGTCTGGCTTAGCAGAGAGCTTCCTTCCCTCCTTCCCTCCCTCCCTCTTTCCGCTGTACAGTCATGGGCCTGACAGCCCCACGCCGCACCCCATCCCTGCATTGCCCCTGGTGTCCCCACAGCCCCATATTGCACCCCTTGCCTCTGCCTCCACAAATGGGTAGCACTCCACTGACAAATTCTCTTAGGGGGAGTAGCTGACTACAGTGACCTGCTCGTGATGCAAAGTTGTGCCAGGTCAGGTCTGGACTGAGCACCCTCACAGAAATGAAGTGTTAGTCTCTGGAAACATTGCTGGACTTTCTGACGTGGCGCTTCTTGCTGGCAGGACTAAACTTCTCTCTTCATGTAGTGTCAGGGGATTCAATGCTCTAGTGAGTGACAGATGTCAGTTGGGTGGTGAAGGGTAGCCAGAGGGACCACTGAAATGGAGGACTGCATGGCACTCTGTACTCTACAGCACACAGTATGGTTCTTACAATATGGCAAGATAACAAGTGTCCCTTACTCCGGTTTTCAGCATGCTTTGCTGTCTCTACTCCCAGGTTAAATTCAAAAGCCTGATTCTGATGTTGAACTCTAGGGGTGGAAGAACAAGACCTCTCCAAAGCCACGTAGCATCATAAGTGACATTCACCCAGAGGACCAGGCCCAGGGGGAAATGAACAACTGTTTGTCAGGCACCACTATGATTCCATCTTTGCAGATGTCCTCCATAAGAAAAAGCAGCATTTCAACCACTCAGAAAATATACTTTAAAAACATTTTTATCTGTGTTATAAAGTTACTACTTCTGAGACAGTCATAACAGGCGGTCTCTTAACACAATCTCCTGGTTCCACCTCACGTTGACAATAAACTCTGAAATAAACAAAACCAGAATAAAATTAATGCCCATTTTTTTCCTTGCTGTTCCTGCAGCACTTTTTGTTCTCCAGGCTCTTTGTTCTTTGGAGTTGGAGTGCCCAGGCAGTCACAGTCTGAGTGGCTGAGGGTAAGAGGGCTTTTTTTTCAGCTCATACTCTACAGAGATGAGTTTTTGGATTTGTGAGTGTGAGGGAAGATGAGCTATGTCATTTTCTCTGAGCTTTCATCCTCTTGTAAGAAATTATGAGCATGTATGGGTGCTTACAAAACTCTTACTTCCAGAAAAATTTCTAAAGCAATAGAATATAGTGAAGTAATTTACATATACTGAGCCACTCATCAACAAGGTGAAAGAAAAGTCCATGACATTCAGGAATATTTTGGTGAGCTGGATTTTTTAAACAAGCATTCACTAAATTAGAGTAGTTCCATTTGACACTTGAATACCAAATTTAATTTTGCTTTTGAATTAGGGTTGTTCATCTCACTCAAATCTCCTTAACAATGAACTACTTTTTTTTTTTTTTTTTAATTCAGAGAGTGTGCAAAGTTGAGAATTTAGGTCACTGGAGTGCTCTGACACATTATCTGGATTTTTGGGTCAGTTAAGGATTTGAAGTATCTCTGTAACAGGAAGTCACTATCTGTGTTCAGCTAATTGATAGGTAGAAGTTTCACCTTTTCTTCTGCTGCTATGATCAAACAGTGCATGAAAACTGATTTATTACTCTCTATGGTTCAATGAGGAACGTCTCCACTGCACTTAGGCTTGCAACAGTGGCTTTATGCTTCTCAGAAGGATGTGCAGTAATGCTCTGAGAACGTAATAAAAAGAAAGGAAAAACAAGAAACTGGAAAAATAAAATTGTGTTATAAAATAAGGTATCGATAAATGCATAGATTTAATTCTATTTTTAAACCTGTTGACTGTCAGGACCCTTTAACTGGAGAATGTATTTCAAAAACAAAATTTTACTGGGAAGGGGAACTGGCCCGTCTGAACTATGCACATTTCTCATCCATGAAAACCTGCTGCAGGTTAAATCATCAATAATTAGGTGATTTTCATTCACTGCTTCATTTCAAGTCTTATTTAAAAAAGGTAATCAATGTTCTTTATTTAATACATCTCACAAATTGCTACTAGCATGCATAAGTGACAGAATATCTTATTCAGAACAATAGGAGAACTCTACATATAAAATCAACACAGACTTTAATATATGTTGTTATAGGGGGAAAATTCCTTTTTTTCTTACACTTTACTCAAAGTTTGATGTCTGAATTTGTTTCTTCTGCTGGATAGAGAAGATGCTAGACTTCATTTTTTTTTGTTGTTTGTGGTGGCAATACTTAACCCGGAAATTGTCCGTTGTTTGTGATCACAGCACATTTTTATTTTTACGTGTATCTTTGAAAAAGAGTGTGTGAACAGAAAAAGGTATTAATAACAAGAGATTAGCCACAACGCCAAGCGATTAGGCAATTTTAATTGGTTTAAATAAATAAGGAGAATCAAAAGCCTTTTTTAGATGTATTGTCTAAGCTGTCTGCTTTTAACCAAGACAAAAAAAATAGCAGAGACTTGGAAATGAAGAATTTACTGGGTGAAACAATACTCCAAATTTTTATTTAGCCTTTTCTTTATTTTTAATTACTGCATTAAAAAAATGATCTTAGAGTCTTACCAATTAAGATTTGGTGCATTTTTGTAATTTATGTAAGTACTTTTCCTGTCATTAATTGAGATTTGTTAATCTTGTAAAATTGAATTGGCTTCCTTTGCTTTTTGAAGTCCTTCTGACCTTCCTCTGGGTATAGAAGATATTTATCATAGATTTGTTTAACTTTTTGATCCGTTAAAATTGTAATGCTCCCGGAGTTTGTGAACAATGCAATAACGGTTTATATCATCAAGAAAGTAACACATCTATCCTAGTTTCTTTCAAGGGTAATGACAATTTCTATTCTCTGTGTCAAAGGACTACTGTGAATAATCCGATTGAATATAGCCCCCTTTTTTTTTCCTGTTCATAAGCAGATCTAGAATTTTATGGAAACAGTCGTTACTTGCAAGCATTTGTCAAACAACAAACCTGTTTTATATTATGGATTATTTATAAATTGTTTGCCTGAATTCCCTGTGTTGTGACTGGTTACCTTGCCTGCACTACTTCTTTCTTTTTTTTCCTGGGCATGGAAGTATCTTTTAAAACCTGTGGCTTATCAGTAATGAGGAAAAAAAATTACATGCAGAATCCTCTGTTGCATATACAAATATACTTATTTCTGCATATGAAAAGGGACTGGGGGAACAGCAATAGAAATGAAACCTCATTAATATAAACAAAAAAAATACTGGAACAAATAGCTTTTCATTTTGAAATGGATGTTTGCAAGACCACGTTCTCGGATTTTTGCAAGAATATCTTCATCTCCTTGAAATATTGATGGCCAGATGGATTACGGGTGAGAAGTATACCTCCTGTTTACATTCCTCCTTTTATATAAGGTAACTTGTTGAATTGCATTAAGCTGGCCTTGCAAGCCTTTCTATTGAGCTTATCAAATGAACCAGGTTAACCTTCTTATTCACCCTCACACTGCTCCAACTATATGTTAAAGTCATCAGAAAGTTTGTGACTTTTAGCAGCCTTTGGAAACACACAGATGTTTTGGATCCAAGTGTTTTCCTTCACACAGAATTAAACAGCTGTGCAAGCGGGGATGGAGAGCTGAGTGTGGGAAGAAGGCTGACATAGGAAGATGCCTGTCAGCTGTAGTGGTTGTGATCATGCTGTGCATGTTGAAGCTTCAGTATTGTGATTGATATCTTGCCTTACTAAAATAACAGCAAAATCTGAAATCAAATGTGCATTTATTACTATCTTATACAATCTCTCTTGGAACACTAGATGACAATGGCATGTGTCCAACTTGGATAACAAAACCCCCACATTATCAGCTGCATTAAAAAAAAGGTAGAAAATAATGTTTAAAGGGATTTTCACCTAATTTTTAATGTGCCCAAATGAATATTGTAGTAGATTCTCTACACTCAAAATTATTTATTCCTTTTTTGGAACAGTTATGTATAAAGGTTCTTGAGACTGGAAGAACAAACAAACCTGCTTAGAAAAACTGTTATCTTTTGAAATCTAGATTTGAGCTCCACAGTCTCTCACAGTCCTCCTAATTCTATGTGTCCTATACCTCTATCAGTCTAGCTGGAATCTGCATCAGCCTGACTCAAGGGGATAAATGAGGGAATATTCTGACAAGAGCATGTTTATAACTACGTCTTGTAGAGCATAACCCACATTGAACCAATGGGGTTCTAAGGAAATTAAGAAGATAAACCATTTCTCAAAAATAAAAAGACTTCCTGTAACCTTTTCGAAACATTTTATAGAATAATATGTCAGATGTCTAATTCTTTATTAAGTCCACAAGCTATTCAAACAAGGGAGAAGAGGCAAAATACAGCTGAATAGAGACATTATAATGAGTACGGTAAAAGGAGGAAGGCAAAGTTGATTCAAGATTTAGCTGCCTGCATTAGATACATTGCAAACTCACCCACAGACTAAGCTTGCAATGCCACTTAATGAAAACCTTTTTATTAATTTTAATTCCTTGAAATAATTCTTAAAGTAATGCTTATTGCCTACAATGATTGGATTTGATGGAATATGAGATTTTTAAATGAGCGATTTGATGGACAATTAGGGAACAGAAAGCATGTTTGGACTGCCAGATCTGTCAGAAAGAGCCTGTTCTATCATTTTTCCTTACAAAGATCTACAACCAAATTCAAAAGTAACTTCAGCATAAACAAATCTAATCTTGGGTATATTGCCTTAAAAATATATTTATTCTAAAAATGAAAGTGATTCTTTATTCATATTCCCTCTGGGTTGCTGATATATGTGTGAATATATAATTACCTACAGTGTTTCACCCCTGGGGGAATTATTTTCCTCAAGAGAGAAAGGCTTGGGATGTTTTTGATTATCAGTGTTGTTTTTTACCCAGGCAGGTGTGAATGAATGTAGAACAAGGAAGAGACCATGACCTGTTATGAATATTTTGTCAACACATTACTTGCAGTTGGAACAGCCATGAATGAAGTCACACCAAAGGAAAGAGTGGTAGACCATTACCCTGCCATATACTGCTCATCTATTTACCTCATGTTGAAAAAGCTACCTTAAAAATATTCAGAAAGTTTTAAAAGAGGCAGCTATTATTCTTTCTTCTACAATCCGTCCCCTACTTAATCCTATCTATTATGGGCCAGGATCTCCTTTGAAACAATCTGATTGCTTCAGAATCCCTTTGGAGCAAGGCACTTACCTCTATATAATGAGCAAGGCACTCTACATAATGACTTACCTCTAGTGAAACCTTGGTTACATCTTGCCCATGTACAAATGCCCTGTTTCAGCCTTGTGTCAAGCACTGTGGCCAGGATGACACCTGGAAGCTGAACAAGTCTTGAACACTGCAGCTGAGGTTTTTTGTTGACAAAGAAGCTGGGATATATTAGGAGCTATGATGCAGTACATATGACTGTGGGGGAACTTCATAACTCTAAAGCCAGAGGATGGCTGTTGCAATTTGTATGGGGTTTTCTAAACATCACCACAATTCTTATCTCCCGAACCAGTCCAGGACTGAAAAGGCATATAGATGAAGGTGACCTACAACTACTTGTCACTCCTTCCAAAATTTAAATGCTCTTTTCTGACCACAACTCTTACCTCTGCCATAAGGCCATGTAAAAGACAGTTAGAAGTAGAGAAAAAGTAAATGGAAAAAAAAAATGAACCTTCTTTGAAAAGTATAACACACATTTGTTGTGTGTATAATTAATGAGTTGAAGTCCCAGCACTCACCACAGATAGGAGTGTGGAATCTCCTGTGCTCAGATTTGTAAACTGTCCATTTACTCTGACAGATGGAGACAGCAGTGGATATTGAAACATGAAGTGTAGTGAGACTATCAGTGTCTATGTCAGAACAGAATGTCTCCATCCTAGTCCCCAGGCTGACATAATTCCATATAATCCATGGCAAACACTCAGTGTGAATGGGAATCAATAGGGTTAAATTTGCATTTCAAATTCAGAAATCGTAACTTTTTCTTTTGCAGGTCAGTGTTTTCAAGGCTCCTCAGACAAAGTTGTTCAGACATGGAATATTAAAGTGAATTTCATGGAGCTGAATCTTGTAGTAAGAAGGTAAATGACATGATCAGTAAAGCAATAAATAACAAATGGGCTATTTATCTGTGGTTATAACACATATTGGGCCAAAAAATGTGCCTGTTGTAGCCTACCAATATCATGACCTATATAGATTGATCATAGACAACAGAACAGCATCAAGTACTTTGTTCTTCCACATGGCATGAATTAATACCATCGAGAAACATATGTACACACACATTTTTATGCTCTTATTTTTCTCTGCTGAGTAGAGACCAGAAGAGAAGCCATTATGTGTATCTAGAGACTATGAAAGGCACATATTTTGTAAACATGAAAAGCGGAATGACAGCTCAAACTACCCTACCAAATTTGTGTGTAGGTCACAAAAACAGAGGCCGCTACTAATTTGTGGGAAAGTGTGAGGATGCCAGGCAGGGTCAGCCTAATTAAGTCAGTGTGAAAAAAACGTTTAAGGTAGTGTTAGCAGGGTCAGATTTATTCTACTTACAGCTCATTTCACCAGTAAGTGTTGTAAGGCAGGGAACCTTATATTCTCTCTCTCTGTGCTCAATATCCACGCTTCTTAGCTTATGTTAATGGTGTATACCAAAATCTTTAGCGTAACCTGCCAAACTACAATTTATCCTCTGCCTCCCCACAAGGGGACTGCTAAAAATACTCAAAATCATGCAGCAGATAGTGGATCAAGGGTGCCAGAATACTCTCAGCCCTTGCCACTTCTCCATGGAGGGTTGAGCAGTCTGCTCGTCCTACTACTTCACGTGCAAATCCTCTACTTTTCGTCTACATTGCTGAGATGTCAAGGTTGGTTGTTCTGAGAATTTGGTGTCATTCTGAAAAACCTGCCCTTAGAAGAAAAGCTCCTACATTAATTCCAGCAAGAGACTTGAATAATAATGAGAAGCAATAAATTCCTTCCCCGCCTTGTTTTTTACTTGTAGAACTTAAAGCCTTTACTCCAACTGTGCTAGGTCCCTTGCACAAAAGCGTGAAAAGGAACAACTCGTACCTTATAAGAAACAATTCATTTTAACAGTCTAACTAGACATGACTAGGCAGTGGGGAGTGCTACTATTATGCCTGCCTACTCTGCAGTACAAAGGGATTTGGCTAACTGGCTGAGGCTGTGCCAGAATTCTGCGGAAGAGGTGGGAACTGAACCTGGCTTATTTGAGACCTTCTCAGAGTACTGTAATTATAAGGTCATGCTTCCATGAGGGTGAACACCAAACGTTTTATTAGGCATTTCTTCCTCTCCAGCTCTTACTCTGGGCAATTTCTCCCCCTCTTCCCGCCCAAGTCTCTCTTATTACAAAGTTTATTGGTCTTTTATTAGTCCTGGCTCCATTCTGAAGGTATGGAAAGTTTTATTCTGATACAGAGGAATTGCTTATTTATAGAATTCAGGATTATTTTAAAGTTCATTACCATTTCGGGTCACTCTGATTGAAGAAATCCTTAGCATATAGACTGGAGAATGTCATGTAAATATAATAGGCTAATAGAACATATGCTAGACAATATATTTTTCCTACTTCATTTAAAAGAAGGGTGAAAGTTACATAACTTGCCCAAATTCATACATCATTTACAGCACATAAAATGATTAATTTAAAGTTCTTCTGTTTCTTTATCCTTTTTGGAGGTCTGAGTGGTTTGTTGAAGGATTGCCACAAACCCAAGCATGATTGGATCTTTCCAGTTATAGGTCCCTTGGCTTTATGTGTAGAAACACTCTCTACATCAATGATGATGGGCACAGTGATGTTCAGGTCCTTCAAATCTGTCAGCTTCTTTGCTTCTTATAATCACTCATCCTTTAGTGGGACAGTCCTGAGAAGTTTCTAGTAGCTCCACTTAGCCTGTTCTCACCTAAAAACATAACATCTGTGCTCTGAAAGGAGAATGGTGGCAATCAGAAAGACAATATTGAAAAGAAAGAGCTGACTGTGAAATTTCTTGGATATTTTCCCCTTCCGCCTCTGAGCAAATGCATCAAAAGCCCTCTTCGGGTTCCTCAGAAAGGACAACTGCCAGAGTGGATTGTGAGACAATCAACTTAACTTACTGTGCTTCTGCTGACATCCTGTCCGAGGCTCTTAATTTATTCACAGATAAACAAAATGCTCTTTATTGCCTCACATGCAGTTTTGACAGATGGTTCTTAGCATTCAGCCCAGGTGTAAAGAGACAGAGATAAATGTATCTGCTCTTTTTAATTCACACGCTCGTGACTTTCTTCTCTACCTGAAAAGATCCTCAAGCTATCTGTTTCTCGTTCCATCTATTAGACAGATCTTCTTCTATCCAGATATTCACTTTATTGTGCCTTTTAACAGAAGTCCCTCCCATAGAATATGCAATTTGCAGAGCATGAATCATATATATCATTAATACCTGATTTAAAAGTAAAATACATTTAATTATGAATTTTCAGGAGTTCTTGGCTCAGTGGAATGTCTTATGAAAAGGAAAAATATACCCATTCCCCTCCCATATGTAAAAATATGTTGTTTCATTTTGCTTTCCAAGAAGTAATGATTAGATAAGTTACATGAATTTAAACAGTGAAAGTAGAGAGCAAGAGGGAAATTAAAAGGGTCCCTTTTAATACAGAACTCTTTCTATCCTAATAAGCATTTTTATGGACTTCCTTGCTCAAGTGTGCAGACAATGTGCAGTACAGCACCTGGGAGAAGTTTCATGACACACTAATATTTTGCAAAATTTCTTGACATAGGGAGCACTGTATTTCTCAGTACCTTAAGCTGTGTTGAATACTACAGAGGGTGAAAAGCAAAGAAAAAGGCCAAATAGTAGAAGAGGTGCCTGGTACTTTACCATTAACTTATATCTTAGGGTACACAGAAACTGGAAGATCAAAGTACCAGTTGCCATTAAGAAGGAAGGCTCCAGAAACAGCACACCAAATAGGACACATAGGATTTTTGAAATAAATGTAATGATGTGCTCAAGCCACTTAAAGAAAAGAAATCATTAGCTCACCTCTGTTGAAGGGAAGGTGTTGTGGTGAGCACACCAGTACTTCGCACCTGTTTGATTTATACCATTATTTAACTTTATGCTATAAGGCAAACCAGTGTTGGGTTTATGTCAAGATGCCCTTGATCACTATCAGCATTAGAAGAAGTTTTAGTCAGGGGTACTGGACCTGAACTTACCCCAGATTTCAAATCAGAAATCATATTGAATGAGTAGAAGTTATGTTGCTGCCTGTCTTCTTTCTATTACATGTTGCTGTCTTTGCTGAAGAGTTTAAAGTATTTCTCATGCCTTCCTCAGCTTTTACAGCCATGGTTTGGCCAGTGGAGTATGAAAACCTCACTGTGTCTCAGACCTGGAGATGGTGGCATATTCAAGTCCAGTACACTTGTCTCTCTTTATTAATTTGGCTTAATTGTGTTATAGAACTGATTTCCGTCAATTGCCATCACCAGAGTGACATGTGATATGATATAATTTCTCTCCTACGCTTTTAGGAAGCTGAGTAACTCAATGTAAATTGGAGGATTCTGTTCAGGATTTTGTAACACTGCCAAATCCACTTGTATGGGGTTTGCTGGCACTCTTTTGCCTCTGCAAGCTACTACCACCATCACAAACCTCAGAACAATATAGCCCTTTTCTCAATAAATAGGGTAAGTCTGCTGAGATCCCACAGGATCCTAAGTAGAGACGCAGGCTGTGATGCTTGGAATATTTCCTTCTCTCCCTACTTCCTAAGAATATCTGATAGTGACCAATATCAATCCTGCTTCTGGTGATGGTGACGAACAAGAGGTTTTACCAACTCTATCTGCTGCCTTTGGATGAGGTATAAGGCAGGAAAGAGGGATAATTGATTCTGCATGAACAAAATCATTGTATGTAGTAAGAAGTCTTCTCTGCATGCATTTTACCCTTTCTGCCCCCAAAAGGTGTTTGAACTGCATTTCCAAGAATTTCTGATGACACTATTGAATCACACGTTATCACTGGAATTTGGAATTCAGGGCACTATTTTTTTCCTTTCAGGATAAGATATACAGTGGATTTTTCAACTTACTCAGACTGACAGTGTTAGTTAATAAAAAGCACAAATAAAAGTTTAAAATCTTCACGTTTAAAGTGGAGTTCGCTTTTTTGTTTAAACTTGTCCAGAGCAAGTGAGAAGTTCAAAGGAAACAGCTCCCACAGGTGAAAATGAAACTTTTGAAATAACCACTGATTCTATTAGCTTGGATGGAGAAAAAAATCTTACAGCCTCTGTGCCAGCCACCTTCATGTGCACCACATTTCTCCCTGCAGGAAGAAGATGAGAAGAGTCAGAGGCAAACAGAATCTGACAGAGGAGGATGAAAAGGCCGATCTCAAAAGTTGCTTCTTGGCATGAGGCTGCTTTAATGCTGCAGTTGGCTTAAAGAATGCTGGGTTCTTTGAGATGGAGGAGGCTTGATATTAAAGTTAAAGGATAAGAAGATGCAACCTTCTGTTTAAAATTCCATCTATGGGTTTGTGATTGTCTGTCTCACGTGTCCTGTCTTCTAACTAGCCTGTGTGCAAGACTAGAGAGTTCATCTCTGCTCTTGTAAATATAAAGCTTACACTTTACTTTGGTTAAACCTGTGAAAAAGCACTGAAATCTAGCATACTGTAAACACAGAGCACTTGAATGTGCTTTCTGATACTAATGTTTGGAAAATGGCAACATTATCCTTGCAAATATCCTAACTGGAATGGTTTTTTTTCCTGGAAAGTTTGCAAAGCTTTTCCTTCCAGGCCCTCTTTCTCTGTGTTCCACATACTTGCTTGTTCTGTGAAGTCAGATTTCAAATGTATAATCCCCGCCTTGAAACACTCTCCTGTGCCAAGATGCAAAATCAAACAGAAGAAAAGGTTTGATATTCTATGTACTGGTCCAGTTCTGACTGGAGTTACCTGGTGCCTTACTGAAAAATCTGTGTTATTAATGAAACATCTGAAAACCTTTTTGTGAAGGAAGGTGACAGAAAGTATTCTGATTATACTTCCACACTCTTTTTCTAAAGGTGTTTCATGGGGATGACATTTCCTGAGGTTGCCCTGCCTGAGACACATATTTCAGCTAGATGGAGAATGCAATGAAACATTTCACTTCCATGTGTTCCGTATGTGACTCAGAGAAACATGCTAGTTCAAACACATGGCCATACTGCTGTGCAAATATATCTATACAGCTTCCAGATCATAGCTGGCTCCTATCCAACCACCTTCGAGTGTGGGCAGATTGAGATTTTGTCTGCCTCCAACTCACAGTGTAGACATACCCATTCTTCTGGATTTGTGCTTGCTGTCTTTGGCACAAGAAGGTGATTTCAGGCCCCCATGCAAGCTTTGAAAGACAGTAGCTGTATGTACTGTAGTGACCTTTTCAAAGCTCTTCCACAGCTCAGTTGATTTCTTAACACTTGTGACTTCAGCTTCTGGGCTGTGAGGTAGAAGCAGGATGCCAGCTAGTCAAAATTATAGGATATTGAAAAGGTTAAATCAGTTCAGTGTCTTCGTAACTATCTTTAACAAATGTTGTTAGGCAAAATAGTTCTGATTTCTTGTACTTCTGCTGTAGACAGCTGAAAAAAAGAAGATTCTTTTAATGAATATGCACGATCGTAATAAGAACAGAAAATGGTACATACACTTAACCTTTTTTTATTATCATTTGAAAACTGTACTCTTGTGGTCCTCCTGATGTGAATATACCTGAGCTGCAAAGTAGCATTTGCATAGCTTTTGATCTTACAAAAGTCTTCTACTTTTATGAGTCTGATATGATTTGATGCTTCAGTGCTTTTGACTTATAAATGGTAGTTGCAAATCTTTTTCATTCTTTTGGAGCTGAAGTCTAAACATAATTTTATGGAGAAATAATAAGTAGATGACATTTTTGTAAATGGAAAGAATTGGCTTGTCTCTGCTGGGTAGAGGGCATTTTCCTAAGGAGTAAAGGACAGGAAGACAGTCTTTTTTGAGGTAGTCTCTGGCATGTTCTTCGTCTGAACCAAGCTGTTTGTTTGTTTATTTGTTTGTTTTTAAATGGAAAAGTACAAACCTCTTTAAGCTGCAGAATAAAAAATCGTGGCTTGGGTAGCCATAGTAGATTCCCCCAGAGAGACAGGATTTTTTTTTCTACCTGCCTTAGTGGTCCATCAGAGATGTAGCTACTCTTTGCAAATATTTGAGGCGATTATTTGTCTTCAAAGCTTTGATCATCTATAGGGGAGTATGGTTTAACGCAAGCTAGACTAAATACATAATGGTACAGTCTTTTCTAAGAAAACAACTTTTAGCACCAAAACCATGCATAGAGTCATAGAATACTGTTAGAGAACATAAACCCCTTTCAACATGCTGACATTTAAGCAGCAGACATAATATTCAGTACGATTTTCAATTTCTGGACTGCAGGAAACACTACATTCTGTGAGTGTTTTGTTACAAAATGCTCTTAAGAAGCAATTTGTAAGAAGATCTTCACGGTATTTAGTGAAGATCTTTAGCAGAATAAGGCACTCTTGAACTGATTACCTACACCGAGAAAGGCACTACAGCTATAGTCACAAATATAGATAGGCAAGGAACAACTATATAGGGTCTAAGGCTCACAGTGTGCAAACCAAGCCAGTTGAAACAGGAGGGAGATTGAATCAAGCACTGTAAATTACTGGTTTACTTTTAGTGTGAATTAGTTTTGATAGTTTTGACAACGGTGGCTTCAACTAATTTTGCTGTTTAGGAGTGAACCTACTTCATCTGAAGCTAGTAGGAGCTTTATGAGACTCTAAATACAGATCTGGAACGAAATTCAGACATCTAAGCTGGCCTGTGTGTTACAGAAACTCTACTCTTGAGTATAACAGAATGTATCTTTGGATCCAGGTGGAGGCAACGAAGAAATTGACAGGTGAGATTATACATGCAACTAAGGAATGAAATACAAACCCACTCAAACAATGTCTGCCAAAACAGGGGATTTCTGTGTTGCAGCTCAATTTTAGCTTGGGAGTGGTTTCAGCAACAGAACGATATTGACAGCATGGTGCTGAGAGTGTACAGTGGTGAGGCCACTCTGCCTATTTTTGCAATTGCGGTATCACTGCTAACTGGAAGACGGAATAGAAAATATACCTATACTTTGTACGAGGCAGTGACTGGGAAGTTGTAAATCAGCTTCAGTTCACTGAAGATTTTCCGTTGCAATTCTATGTTGATGAAAGGGAAAAGATTCATGCCAGACTGCTATAAGAATGTCAGAAAAGGTGTCGTCAAATGAGAGGTGCAGAAATTAGGCAAGGGTGAGGATTCTGCCTAAGGAAAAATGCATCATGTTAAACTTTATTATTCTGAACAGAGAGATACATGGTATATAAAACCTGCTAGCACATACTGGCTGAAAAGCAGTCTGACCTCTGGTGCATGGACCCATGCATTGTGATTTGCACATCTAGGAAACTCAGCACATAAGCTTAAACTCTAAATGAAAAATAAGTGTTACATTTAAGACAAAGAAATCAGGAAAATCCTTTATTCATCTTCTAGAGAGGCTGCACCTGGGCTGGCAATGCTAAGTCCCTGAGGCTGGCTGGAGCTGTGTTTGACCTACTGCTCAAGACAGAGAACCTGCAACTGAGGGGAATCTACTAGAGACAAGTTGCGAGAAGCAGGGCTGGAAGAGCAGAAAATCCTCTTTCCTCTCTATCCCTGTGCCCAGCTAACGAAGAACACTGGAGCATCTGACAGCCTCTGAAGCGTGGCTCAGGCAGCCTGGGTAAGTGGCTGCTTACAGCAGAAAGTCATGTAGAGCCAGCTGGTTGGAAAGGCTAGATAGAGAAACTGCTGTTATTGAACGTGGTCTAATGGGGCAGCTTTCAAGTCACTCAGATACTCACGTGGGAGGAGCAGTACATTTAGTTGTGATAAGGGAGTGAAGGAAATGGGATGAAACTGGGTTTAGCTAAATGTTTTTAACTCTGCGGTTGTACCAGATACAAACAGGGCTGAAGTGATATTTCAAAAAGCTTTTCTGTGTTGTTCATTCTGTCAGATTTTCGTACCAGTTGATGAGTACTGTAACCAGGGCAATTCGAGTATTGCTTGTTTCATTTACGAAAAGTAAGAAAAAAGCCCTGTCTCAGTAACACATCTAATTTTTCTTCATTTAAAGCACTGTAAGTGAACTGAGATTCACATAATATCGACACAGACATAAGAAAGCAAGGAATAGAATATCCTCAGCCAATTTTGTTTGTTTGTTTTGGTACCACATTTTGTGTGATTCTACCATGGATGTTGTTTAAACCACTTATCTTCATGCAGCAAGTTGTAAATAACCATTAAAGAAGCCATTTTTAAGACAAGCTATCCAGCCTATATGCTGTGCATTTTACTTGGTATTACAAAGAGCCTTTTGTAATGACTGTGGCGAATACAACATTCAAGAACCTGCAAATTACCTTCACTCACCAAACTGGGGCACACATGTGTATCTAGAAATGGCACTGTTCTGGCCCCTAATAATCTGGGAGCGTAAAATGGGTGTCAAGGTGTCACATACCTTTGCTTATGGCAGCTGTCAGTGCTGCCAGAACTGCAGAATGGTTCACACAAAGAGCAAATACATTAAATCACAAGCACTCCTTTCCCTAGATGGAATGAAAGTATTTCACGTAATGCACAGCAGTGCTTCCAATGAATAGGAAATGCATTTATGTATAGTGTTGAAAGGATCTCTGAAGTTAACAGGGATTAGGGCAGGAATCTCAACCACTTAATGACACCTCTTTGTTGGCAATGCTGATTGCTCCTTTTTGTTAAAAATAAATAATTTAAAATGTGATAGTACTCTTTCTTAATTGCAACACTTCTTTTTAACATAGAGATACAGAATATTCTGCTCCTAAAAGCATAAAATAGTCTTTGCTCAAGATACTCTTCGTTAGTACCCACCACAGCTGCTTTCTGGGTACAAAAAAACTCCGTCTCCAAGCCTCTTTCTTGGCATCAAAATTTATGTATTTTCTTCTTTAATGTTCTACTGATGTTCAAAAGCACTAAAACAATATGCAGATAAAAGAGATATTATATCAAATCCCTAATGGATCCAAAGATGTCACAATACATTGAAAAGATAGTTTGGAACAAATAAATCAAGGATTGTATAAAAATTTACTTAGGTTCGGGAGCGATCTACAGCAGATCAAGAAAATAAAGACCACAAGCTCAGTTAGGAAGCAAAGACTGGGACACGTTTATTGTCAGCAAGGTGCTCATCCTGACAAGGCATTAGCTGACATTGCTGTGACAGGGTATTAACACCAAACCATACACCATGATCCAATAAACAGCTGTGCATTTTAAAACTTTTCTGTCATATGTTGACCAAAACAAGCTACAGAGGTTAAATTAGATTAGGTATTGCCTTCTGCCCTCACACCGATAGTTGTAACCAAGATCCATCCTGTTTGTGTGCTCATGTTAGATCCATACAGCATCTGAGCATCCTCTGCTTAATAACCTTGTCTTCCTTACTCAGTCTTGGACTGGGCTTGGCACATTCCACTATTCTCCTTTTACAGTTAAGCTCACTAAAGCTGATGCATTTTGTGTGGTAAATAGTTCCTTTCAGGCCCACATTGCTCAGCACTTCAGCAAAGCCTTTACCCGGGCTAAGAAATTCTTCAGCAAGACCCACAATGAATACTAAAGATGATTTCTTTTTAATTCATTAATGTTGCTTCTACTGATAGCATAGGAAATTTTGCTTTGCCATGTATGCTTCAGCTACCATGTCCTCCGAGATACTCCAGATGAAATCACTTAATTTACAATGGGAAACAAAAGGGTTTTGTTTTCTCCTTTGTCTGGAATTTACTTCTGTTGATTGAGTAATGTGTATATGTTTAACTTACTATCTGTTTCAGATTCTGTTTGATGCCTGGGCAACTTTTAATTCTTTCTTGTCTCTTCTGACCTAGCCTAATCTCTGTGTGAATACACACCTAGAAATCCAGAATGTGACTATAAAAGTTTTTTATAAATACTGTGCTAATTCTGCATTTATGGCAACAGGTGGGTGTTTTCAGCATTTCAGCAAATAAAACTTCTACAACTATACAGAAAATTAGAAGCCACTTTTGCAAAGTGGGTGCATGAGTGCTTTTGAAAAACACTTTTAGCTTTCCTTTTTAACAAGGTGGTATTTACCATGTATACAAAAGACTTGCACACTCCAGTCAGGAAAATCAAACCGTTCTGTAAGACTGACTGTTTCTTGGCAACAGGATCAAATGTCCTATATGCCTGGTGTACTGTTATGTGCGTTTCCATCATGTGCAGAGTGGCCTGTGTAATTGGCAATGGTTGTATAAAGGCCTCCGTGGTCAGAAGGGTGACATCTTTCCTGCATGTAGTTTGAAGAATGGCCCCAAAGATGAGATGTGCGTGGGCTGTGGGGAGGAAAGGCTTAAGCCTTTGCTTTCGATTCTGAGGAAGCAAAGCTTGAGCTCAGCTGTCATACATCTCTGAGAGTTTTCTTATGTGATTTTTGAATTTTCTATACTTTTCACCTTAAGGCACCAGGGCTATTTTGATATCTCTGGGGTTTTTTTTAAATCATGGTATGTAACCATTTGCCAGAGAGTCTCGCTGAAGAAAAAAAAAAAGAAAAGAAAAAAGTAAGGTTATGTTCTGTTTCCTTTTCCCAGATGCCTTTTGTGTTGCACTTCTTTGTGTTGGACTTAGATTTGCAGAGAACTGGGAGGTATCTCTCCATCTTTTCTCTGATTCCTCATGCAAGGTAGATCCCGCAAGGTGGATCCCACAAAGTAGTCCAGCTGTGGTCAAACAAAGTCTCTTGCTTTGTTTCTGTACCAGTTTGATTTGTGTTTGGTTTTTGTTTACTTTTTTTTTCCTTTCTCTTGCCTCTCTTCCCAGAGTCCTGAGATTTCCATAAGAGTGCCAAAACTTCAGTAATGCAGTTTTCTGGCCGAGTGGGTTTCTGTTCCATGCCAGTGACACTTGGTGGAGTCTGTACTTGCCCCGCTGCCAGCGCTGCCTGCATTGCTGCCTGCAGTCCTGCATTCCCAGCCTAGACTCTCTGTGCATACAGCTCTGGCAATCAATTTTTTGTTTCAGTCAAGTTTATTGCACTGACATCCTTCTTATAAATCCAAGCAGAGTTTCCATTCTCCGCTTCCTGCTCTGTTAGCAGGTTAAGAGGTCCAGAACTGCACTTGTAACATCAGGCCAGTAGTATTTTCTAGTATGTGGGCAGAATTTACAAAAATTTGAGTTAATTTACTGAGCATATGGATAAAACGATTGCTCTGGGGCTTTTGGAAAGGCAATCTGACTAAGATTTTCTCTAAGGTTACCAGTGGCTGTGAAAGGGAGGGTTAAGACTGGCTGTTTCCATTGCCACTGCTTGGACCATAGTGCAAGGGGAGTATGAGGACCATACTGACATACTGCTGTTGGTCTTGTGTCGAAATATCCTTGCCTTGTGCCTGTCCCCAACGTTGTATAGGGACAGTATTATTTTATAAATGTATTAATATGGCAAGTGGTGAATATAGGTCCCAGTGCTTAGTTTGGCAACCCTCCATCTGCCCTGAATGATAGAGTTGGGTGTTCAGGACACATAGGAACCTAAGGAGTGTATCAGTTTAGAAAAGCCAAACTTCTGGACTCCAGGAGTCTGAAATAGGAAAGGATGTGGGATAATCACTGTTTCTACTCTGCAGAGGTAATGAGGTAACCATTTCTCTGTGCAGCTACATGCAAGATTTGTCTCTGTGTCTTACGGCCCTGTACCATGCTCTTGATAATATTCTGACCTGTGAACTTCCACACAGCTCAGTTTTTTCAGCTTCTGTAAGAGCGTTAATGTACTCAGGTACATATGCAGCTTTGAATGAGGCAAAAATAACGACGGCAGCAGCAGGTACCACTGCTGTTCTCAATTTTTGACTTTCTTTTCCACCTTCTTAGCTTTTTCTCTTTCAAATGCTTGTGGAACTGGTAGAGAGGGACAGCTCCTGCTCACAGTGGGTAACCTCTCTGACTTGGAACAGAAATCTTAATCCAGTTCTTGTTTTTCTAAATATGGCCCATTTCAGGGCTCCTTTCACAGCAAGGCAGCGTTGAAATCAGAGCTATTCCTTTTTTTGTTCATTGATGGCTACACTTGTTTCCATTTTTCTTTAGACCCTTTTGTGCTGTCCTTCTTCCACTCTTTTGCTCTCAGGAGTTCTATTTTTTTTGCCTCTCTAGTCCCAGACATTTTGACAAGATAGGATCAGATCTGCTCAAGTAGATCAGAGGATATTTTTGCAAAAAAGAGGTGCTGCTCAGCCTGGGGTTTCACTCTGTGCCCTCTGCTCTGTCACGGGTCCTCTCACCCTACCTGCACCACTTGTAGCCCAGTGAAACTGAGGTTTTGGGAATCACAATGAAGAAGTTCTGTCCTGGCTTCACCAAGCATTTCTGGGCATTGTAAGGTCCAGCAGTGCTAAAAAGTAGGTGCCAGTTCTGGGAGTAGAACTCATGAGATTGACCTAGGGGAAAAAAAAAATGGTGCTACACTATTATGGAAAGAGTAAAACCCCAATATTAGGCATCAAAATGATATGTAGAGTGCAGTGACACCTGCACTGAAACACTAAGGGAAGGAGTATGTCTACAACTTTTGCTTCCTGTGTAGCTTTGCAAAACTGGAATAATAGTTGAATTAAATAAGGTCTTGCCCTTAGATTCTCTCTCCCAGCCCAGGGTTTGATGCACTCCCAGAAACAGTAAGAAACTGGGATTTCTAGGCTTTCCTTGAAAAAACTGTGGTGAGAAAGTCTCCATAGACAATCTTAATTGTAAAACAGCTATAATGGACTCACGTACCTTCAGGGAGGTTTCTAACCATGACTAGCAGCAGGTGCCTGGGCCAGCCTGCAGGCACAGAGCAAGGGTTCTCTGATTCTGCCTGTTCTCATGCTGCAGCTCCTGCTGTAAGGACTTCCTGAACTAAGGGTAATATTTTCCATTTAATAACCCTTAACTTTTCTTCCCAAGATTGAGTTACTTTTTGATTCCTTTTAGAGTTTTGGCCTCCGCAGCCTTCTGTGGCAGATGGATCTGTAGTTTAAGTATGCTTGGCACAAGTCTACAGTTTGATAATCTAATTTGATGCCCTTTCGTTCTGACATTATGATGATCTGAATAATATTTCTTCTTCATGCCACTCATTATTTTATATACCTCTACTGTATTCCCACCAGTGGTCCTTTCTTTTACCACCTTAACAATTCTAGTTAATTTAATCTGTCATCATGCAGATATCATGCCATACCTTTGATCAACTTTTCCACTTTTATCTGTACCCTTTGTAGTTGTACTGCATCTCTTTTGAAAGAGGTGACCAGAACTCCATGTAGACGTCAAGATACAGATATGCCATGAATATATGCTGTGGCATTTAATATTTGCTTTGTTCTCTCTTTCTGTCCTAGTTGTTTCTACAGTTCCATTTATTCTTTGACACTACAGATATGAAAATTATATTTTCAGAGAACTCTCTTCCTCAGTGATAACAGGTAACATCAAGCCTACCATTGTGTTCAGGTAATTAGGTCTGTTAATTCTTCATTTGAGTTCCTTCGCATTTATCAACACAAAAACAATTTTACTTATACTGATTTGAGAAGTGGCTAAAGTCACTCAGTTTGTTCAGACCGGAGGAGACTGAGAGGAGACCTCATGGCGGCTATAGCTTCCTCACAATGGAGGGAGGAGGGGCAGGTGCTGATCTTTTTTCTCTGGTGACAAATGACAGAACCCAAGGGAATGGCAGGAAGATGTGCCAGGGGAGGTTTAGGTTGGACATTAGGAAAAGGTTCTTCCCCCAGAGCGTGGTGCAGCACTGGAACAGGCTCCCCAGGGAGGTGTCACAGCCCAATCCTGACAATGTTCAAGGAGAGACTGGACAATGCCCTCAGACACATGGTGTGAACTGTGGGGTCGTCACATGCAGGGACAGGAGTTGGACTCAATGATCCGTGTGGGTCCCCTCCAACTCCGGACATTCTATGATTCTATGAATGGAATTTCATCAGTGTTGCTTAATACCATGAGATCCTCTGAAATCTACTTTCTCAGTAAGTATCTGCATTACTCCCTTAAATTATATCCATATCTTTTCTAGCTCACTGAATTGCCCAGACTCCAGATCCTTGTAGAGCTTACTTGCCTTTAATTAAGTTATTAACTTACAAGAGACAGCTAAGAGTTGGTGAGAAATCTGTTTTGTAAACAAGGAGTTGTTACCCAATAGCAGGCAGAGTGCCACCATTTGTTCAAACTCTCTTTTTTCAAATTCTTTGTTTTTAAAAAATTAGGTGGTTTGTGAGCACAGGTAAGGAGGAAGTCTGTTTGTTACTGGATAAATTAAATTGTCATGCTCATATATCTTCATTCTGAATACCATCGGGAAAGAAAAATCGGTGCCTAGTTTGACAAAGAGTAGGTGTCTAATAACACAGCCTTGGGTATCCAGCAAAGTTTCGTCCTGAAACCTGAGGCTCTTTGGTCTTCATCAGGAGTGTAAGCATCTTTGCCTGAATGGTCCTTCTGACCATAAGTGTTTGTTGAATGCCTGGTATTATCTTTCTGTGCAATTTCCCTTCTTTTTACTGTACCCTTGGGTTGCTCTGTTTCAGCTCTAATAAGCCAATTTGCAAAGCTTCACCATTGTGAGTGTGCTGAAGTTCTCCCTTCAGAAAAAAAATACTGGCTGTGTCCAATTCCACCTTTCACTTCAGAAGTACCTTTTTTCTTTTTTTTTTTTTTTCTTCCCCCCACCCCAAAACTCAAACTTACAATCCACAAGGGTAGGGGATGCAGAGTTTGACAATTAAGCAATAATTAGTTCTCATTGTTTAGGTACCATTTTGAAATATAGTTATTATTTATTATAACTTTACAAAAAAACCTCTTATTTCTATAGTTATTTTAATCTTTTAAGTTTAAAAATGTTTCCCAGTTCTTGTTGAAATGCATTAGATTTTGACAAGGAGGAAAAAAATGAGGAGAATAGGAACCTTCGGACAGAATCCTTTTCAACTGTCGCGGGTAATAACCCATGTTATGGACATAGCACTAGATGAAAGACTGTGGGTTTTACTATTTCTGCTGCTTTTGCTCTGGCTTTGCTACATAACATAAATAACAGAACAGTATGGCATTCGTGGTGTTTTCTTTTTTTTTTTTCTTCTCTGAATAGCTGTGAAGAATCCATTTTCTGAGGGTATTTAGGCAGCAAAGCATGGGGATAGGCATATAAAAGATTTTTACCCTGAGGAACTTAACTCCCACTGAAATGATGGTACTTAACTGTCTTGAAATTCTGTCATGCAACCATTATGGAACAGCCTAGGAACAACACTATAATGGAGCAAAACCTTTTTATAAAGGATTGCTAAATTTACTGGTAACAGAAGTGAGCAACATGATCGATTTCCACCTCCCCATGTTCCCGTGGTGTCACTGGCTCTGAGGCTCTGGAGTGAGCTCAGCCTCATGGCTGCCCAGCTCTGGCAGAGGGGATGCTCATGACAGGGAGAGAGAATTAGCTGACTCCCCCTTTCCCTCCATGGTGGTGGCCATGCTGCCCTCTTCTTCCACTGGTTCAGCTCAGGATCCTTAAAACTTTTTTTCCTCTCTCTGTCAGCCAAAGTACTGAATGTATTTTTTCAGCGCACAAATTTTTACTTTGGCAGTGACAACGGAGAAGGTTTTATGTGGCCAGTGAGCTTCATGTGCTCTTATAACAACTAGTTTTGCTTTTCCTACCAGATACATTACTTGATTTAGACCTATTTTTCACTTCAGCAGTTCTACACTTTTTCTTTTCTTTTCTTTTCTTTTCTTTTCTTTTCTTTTCTTTTCTTTTCTTTTCTTTTCTTTTCTTTTCTTTTCTTTTCTTTACTTTTCTTTTCTAACTCTAAAACTGGACACATGCCACATCCAAAGGCAAATTCTGAAAGTATTTATTTTGCTGTAAATAAATCCGGAAATGGTTTTGGTTTTCCCCTGTGCTTCCTTTTTTTTTTTTTCTTTTTCTTGAACATTTGCATAATTCAGATTCAGTCACCGAATAATTGAGGTTGGAAGGAACCTTGAAATGAATGAATATTGTTTTGTCCACTCTGTATTTTCAATGAGTGAGAAAAAAATCACACCATTGGAGGTTAATGCTCCTTGCAGTTCTGGATGTAACCAAACACAGAAAGCCCAAGGTAAATAACTGCCTGTGTTCCTTAGAGAGGGTGTTACAGCATGCATGCAATTTGCCTGACTATGAAAGGACAAGAATAAATTTAGGTACCACATCCAGTCAAGAAATTTTAATGAATATCTAAAGCAATATTACCCTATGCAGTTCAGATAGGGAAAGAACTATCATTTTCCTGTGTGATGTATTTTTACTCCTTTACCCATACTCCAAAAATTCAAGTTCAAATGCTTCTTCCCATCCTTTCCCTCACTCCTTTGTGTTTAGCAGGAGGGAGACACAAAGCAGGTGATCAGACACATTTCACTAACAGGACCTGGAATTGTAAATATCATGTAGCATTTGCCAACAAAAGAATTTGCTCACAATGTATAGAGCATTAATGTTGGAAAAAATCCGTGGATCAACATGTTCATAAAAACTGTCCCTAATTGTTTACTCTAGGGCCTTACTTTCCTCATAGTGTAAATGGGCCTGAAAAGAGGATCCTAGAAATGTAACATGGTTTTAGCATAAAGCAGAATCAGCCTATTTGTAAGCAGAATAAAGGCAGGAATGTCTCTTCTACCTTGAAATATATGAAAAATGTAATAATAAATGTCTTTGGGACACTTTGGTTACTTCAAAAAGTCTCCTTTCTGTGTAAAGCTGAAGAGCTTTTATTAAGTATGATGAAAACAACATCCTACTACTCTTTTGTTGCTATGAATCAGGTTTAATTATTGCATATTGAAGGTCTTATTCAAAATCTAGTCAAGGTGTTTCTTGACATCACACTAAACTTTGAATCTAAACTACTGAGTCAACAGCAGAAAAGCATCATGCTGAGTGTAATAACATTTCAAAGAAAAGCTTTTTAAGACCAGTACTTGCAAAAATACTCCTTCCTCTTACTAATTGCTTTAGAATAAAAAACTAACAGGAAGTATCAAACCTGTAAATGTGCTATTAACAAGTATTTTAGACCTTAAATTTCTACTCCAAGGGAATGTTAATTAAAGGGAAAGAAAATTTACAGGGAACCTTAGAAAATTCCTGATTTTCACTGTACACTGTCTGCCTTTCTTCATTCCTCTGCTTCGTCTGAGATTTTCAAAGAAAACAAGGCTACGTGCACATCTTTCATTTACAAGCATGACAATAAGTGAGGATTAAAGTTCAAGCCTTCTTGCAGCCCACTGAAATGACTACCCTCAGAAGAAAAACACCCAGAGGTTCTTAGTAAACCTTTGATCCTAAACATCTGATGCCAGATACTGTTCTCGTAAGGGAAAAAAAAAAGCAATAGTGTCCCAAGCAGACAAACATCATTTGCTACCAATGGCAAAGAGCAGAACAGGGATGAGCAGAATGTGCACAGCACATAGATATGGATGTGCAGGCTGGTGCCTGGGGACCTGATTCATGAGTGCCATGAAGGCTGGACTGAGTAACAGGAGGCATGCCACATGGTCAAATTATCAAGGCCATGAAACTCTGCCGTCCACTACAAACAATACAGCCCCAGGCATGACAGCTTTATTTCATTGCAAAAATGATGTCTGGCTGCAGACGTCAGCTCTGAAAAGAAAGGAACAGAGAAATTAGTTTTCAGTTTAACTAACCTTCTACATGTGGGCTGCAGCTCATCTACAGTGTAGAAATTTACCTCTGAGTTAGTTACCCCAGGCTACCTTTAGAGTCAGTGAAGAGCTGTAGACACTTTTAGGCCATCATTCATTCAGTCTATTTTAGCCACCAACTTCAGTAACAGATGAATTACAGCCCAGAAGTACCTATTATTCTCAATTGGCAGTAAAGGGAGCTTAGAGTGATTAGGTGTAGATGTCTGTGCATATTGCCCATTCCCTACAGTGTCCTAACCAAGCTCTCTAAGGTCTTTTTCTACAAAGAAAACTAGTTAAAATATTTTGTGAACATGATGTCCACTTAATTTCATGAACTAGTTTCTATTAAAGGAAGTCTCATGCCCCCCCTCCTTTTTTTTTTTTTTTTTTTTTTTTTAAGGAGAGTTTAAACACAGTGGCTCAATCAGAATTCAAAGTCATCTTGTTTAGCATTTGTATTTTGACTAACTCTGATAATATATTTTGGGAATTTGTGAAGTGTGAAAGCTTTCTTTCTGCTAGATCTGTTTATTCTGTGTAAGTACTTGTTTTCAATTTAAAGGTAAGCTGGAAAACTTGGAAGAATAGCTTAGTCATCCTACAAAAGGAAAAAAAAAATAGTGGCTGAAACTGGAGAGGGCCCAGGCTGTTTAAGAGATGATTTGATTAAAAGAGACATCTCTCTTGAGTGGTAATGGAGGTTTATAAGTTTCATGACCAAAGCAATAATCAAACATATGTCCAGAAACAACTGCCAGCCCCTCTGCGTCTGTCAGTGTGAGCTCTGTACAGGTGTTTTTTTCCTTAGATGTATTCTAGAGGGAACTTTTTGAATTGCAGTGTCAGAGGATGAAGCCTGGAGATGCTCAAAGTACCAAATTTGACTGACTCTAGCTTTCAGTGGATTCTCCTGAGTCCGTGCAGCCTGGGAATCTGAGCTTCCCTTTACACAGCTGACAAGAATTAAAATGGAAAACTATGCTTGGCATTATCCATTCAATACTCACCACGTGTTTCAAATTTAGCTGTGAGTGTACTTCAGTCGAGGGAAAACAGCAAGAATGTTATTAATCCCTCAATTTTAACTAAAAAGCTGGGGGGGTGCTTTCCTCTGGTGTACAAAATATGAACAACTTCCTATTACTGTCTGGGAGTTTCACTCAACAAGTCCCTACTATTGGGAATCAGACAGTGGCACTGGTCTTAGTATCTTCTACTCACCACTTGCAGCATGTTAGAATTGAGGATTCCACTTGTGAATTTCTCCTAGGCTAGTGTCAAGCATTTGTGGCCCTCAGTGAACTTGGGCTGTGAGATGAAACTGTTCTGCAGACCTTTGTTTCCCTGTGGCTGCTGGAGATCCAATTTGACATTCCTGTTGGTTCCTCCACAGCCTGCACCACTATATTTGTCTAATTGTGGAGAGCTGGAAGAGAAGTGAGCTTCTTCTATAAGGGACTTCTACGTAATGAGGCGATTAATGATACTTTTCCTACCTGCCTTCCTTGGTAACCGCAGAAACAGCTGATCTGGTTTTCCTAAGCTGACCAAATTCTACCTCTCTCTGTCCCTCTGCTCTTCTTTGCCTGTACCTACTTTGCCTAACTTGAGGAGTTATCCATATGTTAATGGCGACTTAGTAAACAGTCACAACAATAACACTTAGCCAACAGCTATCACAGCATCCATCTCCCATGACCACTCTGCCACCTGAGAATTCATGATGTTGTGGCTGGGCTGGAGTCTTCAGATTGACCATGCTCTTTTCTCCAGAGAAAAGCAAAGACTTTTACTGTCTCCACCAGTCTTTGGGAGAAGATTTCTTCCTGACCCCAAATCCGGCGTGTAGTGTAACACTTCATGCAAGCAAGCCAAATGACTTCTTTAATCATCTGTCTCCCTTTATCTTTGTGGCTGAACACTCCTTGCTGACAAATTTCACAACATATGATTTAGTATATGAAAAAGCCTGTCATTTGTCTGTTAACTTTTTTTCTTTTTAATCGAATGACATTTGAGCAGGTTACTGAGCCTGAAAGAAAAGACCATACAGGTATTTTATAACAGATATCTGTCATCCTCCTGACAGGCAGATGTTAATTTATACTCCTTTTTTGCATATGATATATCAACATTTTTCATGAATGTCATAATCAATATCCAGTATTTCATTTTCTGCAACAGCTTTTTAGCCTGATATTCTTCAGTAACAGTCATCTAGACACAAAATGTATGGGATCTCCTTTTTCAGAAACCAAGTCAGTACTGCATCAGGTTTTATTTGTTTGCTTGTTTCTGGTTTTGTTTTCTCCCAGGAGATTGAAATAAAATAGAAAAAGTAGAGACAGAAAGGGAAATAAAGAATGGAAAAATTAGCACAATAAAAATATCTTAGAAGAGTCCAGTGAATTTCAGAAGTAGTATTGTTAACCAAAACTGAATATTAGCTATACGTTGTGTTCTTGTGTAAGTATAAATGAAACAATTACAAGAATTTTCATAGTCACTAAAATTGTTTTTTTTCTTGTAAAGTTGCTGAAAGGTTTTTGTATCTACAACATCCAGTCATATTTCTTGCCTCTTTTACTTGAGATGAATTATTTCTCTTCATTTCTTCTCTCTCTCTGGTTAAAGCATCCATATGCTATATCCATTTTATTGTACACAGAATAAACATCCTTTTTTTCAGGGTGTCACCAAAACATAAATGCTTATGAACTTCAGTTTCTTTGTCTTTTTTGCACATACACCTAGCTGCATGAAAATTCTGGTGGTTTGGTATATTAAGTTCCAACTACACAAGGTTTTTTGCCTCTACCTGTCTTTATTACAGTCTTTATTTAGATTTTTGCATATAAGTATTTCTTTCTAAACATCTCTAGTCCATTTAGAATTTAATTTTAATTATTTTATTTTTTAACAGGAAACATGGGTAATAGTCTTGAGATAGGACCGAAGACAGAATATGGTAAAATAGAGTAGTAAAAACAGGCTGACTATATGTTTGTGTGTAATCTGAACTAATGGCAAGTGGATGCACGAGGCTTCATGAGGCATCATAATTGAAGACAGTAAAAAGCAGGTTGGGGCAATGCAGATAAAACCAGGAAACCTCAAGCAAACACTTTGCATATAATGTTCTTCCTGAACTGAACCACCACCACCAACTTTTAATGTTAAAGAATAATGATCAATGAACTTATACATAAATTTATATAATCATAGAACAGCTTGGGTTGGAAGGAATCTTTAAAGATTAATCTAGTCCATGGGCAAGGACATCTTTCACCAGATCAGGTTGCTCAAAGTCCCATACAACCTGACCTTGAACATTTGCAATGATGAGGCATCCACTACTTCTCTGGGCAATGTGTTCCAGTGTCTTACCACTTGCATTGTAAAAAATGTCTTCCTATGTCCAATCTAAACCTATCCTTTTTCTGTTTAAAACCATTGCCATTTGTCCTGTCACTACAGGCCTTGGTAAAAAGTCTCTCCCTGTCTTTCTTTTAAGCCCCCTTCATATATTGAAAGGCTGCAATAAGGTCTCCCCAGAGCCTTCTCTTTTCCAGGCTGAACAAGCCCAGCTGTCTCAGCCTTTCTTCATAGGCCAGGTGTACCAGCTCTTTGACTATTTTTATGGCCCTCCTCTGGACCTGCTCTAACAGGTCTATGTCTTCCTTGTACTGTAGACCCCAGAGCTGGATGCAGTACTCCAGGTGAGATCTCACAAGAGCAGAGCAGAGAGGGAGAATAACCTCTCTAGACCTGCTGGCCCCACTTCTTTCTATGCAGCCCAGGTTATGGTCAGCTTTCTTGGCAGAAAGCACCCATTGACAGCTCGTATGCAATTTTTCATCCACCAGTATCCCCAAGACTTTCTCTACAGGGCTGCTCTCAAACCATTCATGCTCCAAACTGCATGGATATTGAGGATTGCCCCTACCCAGATGCAGGATCTTGCACTTGGCCTCGTTGAACTTCTTGAAGTTCACATGAGCTCACTCCTTAAGCCTATCAAAGTCCCTCTGGATGGCATTCTTTTTCTCAAGGATCAGCTTGCATCAATCAGGTTGGTATTGTCTGCAAACTTTCTGAGGGTGCACTCAATCCCTCTGTCTATGTAATTAATCAAGATAGTTAAATAGTACTGGTCCCAGTAGGGACCCTTGAGGGACACCACTCATTACTGGTTTTCACTTGGATATTAAGCCACACTTCGGATGTGGTCATCCAGCTAATTCTTTATCCATCTACAGTCTACACGTCAAATCCATACCTCTCCAATTTAGTGTCAAGAATGTTGTGGGAGTCCAGGTAGATTACATCCACAGCTCTTCCTTTGTGCACTGATGCAGTCACTCCATATTCGACTCGATTCTCTTCTTGCTTGCAGAAGTGTGTGTCAGGAGTAAATCTAAGGCAATTTGCTGAGTTACCCTGATGTGAAGTTACAGCCAGTAAAAAGCTGCCTCCAATTTACAAAGCACAATGAATCCCTTTACTCCTTGTCACTGCTTTAAATGGGGAGTATGCTCTGAAAATTTGGGATGAACGTAATATAGACATGACAGAAAACTTTATATTTCCTTGTATGGTTCACAAGCATGAATAATTAACCTGGGTAATATTTCTGGAAAGGTTTTTCACTAATTAAATGTGAATAATTGCAAGTAGGATAATGCTCATAGCATCTCTTTATTCATTTTGTACTTATGGATACAAAGGCAGAAATGAAAGATGTGCAGATAAAGAGCACACCCATGTAGAAACGTTAGTGATCTACATTGCTGACAGGAGATAAAATCAAGTATACTGAATCATAATATATTACACTTTGTAGCACAGATCTTCTTTATGGGATGTTTCAATAAACTAAAGTATCTATCAAAATAATTTTGATGAATGCACTGTCATGGTCCAAGTGAACAAATGTTCCATACAAAATACTGATGTGATAACATAAAAACATTTCTCAGGAAAATATCAATTTTGTCAACATTTTCTATAGGTTCTCACTGAGACGTTTCATTTTCACCTCACTGAAATATTTTGTTTCAGCTTTCATATATTATATTAGATATGTTTTGAAAACAGGAGAGGGAAAGAACTTGACTCTCATTCTGATGGAACAAAACACCTTCCAAATCCACAAGAGAGAAATTCAATTTTTCAAACAGTTGTACGATGGAGATATAATCTAGGCTGCATGCTTGCTCAGCAGAAGAGTGCAGTTTCTCACGACAGAAAGCTAAGATACTCAACGTTCCTGTAACACTGTTCATATATTTCAGACATTTTAATCCAGGAAATGGAGTTATATGATGTTCTAGCCAACAGCTGAAGCCATATTTCAAAACTTCTGAAACCATCAGTTTCAAAAACATAGCCTTTTAAAAGAGCATGCAAGCATATTTCTTATTTTAAGGGACATTTGAAGATCCCGAGTTGAAATTTTAATGCTTGGATCTAATTATATCTGTTTATAAACAGCTTTTTTATGTTCTTTGGATCTTCTTTTGGGTTGCTGATACCTTTCACTCCACTGATACAATGTACAAGTGTGAAAGTGTTAGTCTGAGGATGGATTTATTTGTTAATGTTTTGAAGAGGTACATAGCTCATTATTTCCACACATGAAAATCTCCACGTTAATTCTGAAAAGAGCCCAGTTCCTTTCACTCTAAGAAATGGAGGTAGTAACTGCATGTCTCATGGTCTGGGGAACTGCAGAAGGGACTTGGAGATATAAGTGAGCCTCTGAAGGGTGGAAGTGGTGCATGTTGTGTGAACCAACACAGGCACATTGCAAGAAGAGCCAGACACCACGAATGCATTTTCAAAGAGCAAGTTTTGTTTTAGTTACCTCTCTACCAGGGGATCTCCGAAGTAGCACCTAGGCTCTCATGCAGAGGTAACACAAGCGGGGACGCAGGCACTGCAGCAGTTCGGCCCTGGCAGAAGATCACTGGGCCTGCTGAGCTCGCCTGTATTTCAAGGCTTCAATCAGGTGCAGCCTCTCGCTCTTTCTTACAACAAAGCAGGAATCTCAGATATAGTGATGAGGTGTCCTAGAGTTTCTCAGAGGCCTATGTTATCTAACACAGAGATTCTACTCATCAAGCACACAAGGTCAGTAAAACAATTAGTGTGATGTACGTGCTCTTTCTACAGACAGGTGCAAGTCACTTGAGCATATTTACACTTAACCAACCTCCTTGCCATTTTTCTGCTATATTGCCATACACATGTCCACATAGTACATGGTGTGCATGTGAAAGAAAGAAGCTTTTCAGTGAGAGATCCTGTAAGAAGAGGCAAGATCCAAGGTTGAGTCCCAACAGTCTGGCATTTTACTGCCCGTAACCATCTTCGGTGAAGGAGCACAAGGGGATTAAAAAACAACCAAAAAATACAGACAGAAAGCTGAAGGAGATCACTGAGGTGCTCCCCTGAGAACAGAAACGCAAATAGCAAAGTATAAAGCAAACACTTGGCAGAGGGGAAAGAGGTGGCCTTCAACATTGTAAACAAAGCATTGGATGCAATATGTTAAAGTAACAAAAGGAGATGTCAGTGAGAAAACCTAGATTGCTGTCAATATTGGTAAAAATGGGGGAAAACCTTGAATGTCCCCTTAATGTTCCTTTAACAGGTAATTGTCCTAGGACTTCTCAGGATGCTGAACTCCCCTCTAGAAGGTTTTTGACATGCTAATTCTGTAACTGCAAGAGTTGGAACCAGAACTAGTGATGAGCTAGTGTAATATATCTTTCATCAAGCTCTTGTGAAGTGAGGTGTCTAGAAAGCAACCATAGAAGGTTTAAGGAATTGTTTTCTAAAGCCACACTGACTTAGCAGCTAATGGAGATCTTTCCTTGGTGGCTATTTGGAGATGGTGCAGCTGGAAGAAAAATTAGCAGTAAAAGGAATTCAATTTGTTTTGTGATTAAATTATATGTTGGCAGGTGATTTCCAAATGCTGTGGTAGACTTCGTAAGTTAACTTTGTAAGTTAAAATGCAGATATGAATTTGTCTATCTTTATTAACTTTACATTCAAATCACTGTTTAATCAATTTCCAGGAAACAAAGCAACCTGCTTTTAGTAGGTACTTGTTTTGGATGGTTCTTCATCTTGCATTTGCTACTTTTCTTGGAGATATGAGCAACATTTTTATTGGCTCAAGCACAGAACAGCTGGCTGATCCACTAAAATTAAAGCCATGAATGAATTATTCTGCTTTTCCTAAACATATAAAATAAACCCATCTACTACAGAAAATAACCCAGGATTTTTGTTTATCTTGCAGATTTTAGGAAAGCTATTTTATAGAATAAAAATGAAAGACTTTTAGGAAAGTTTTATTGGTATTGCCTCTATCTGTTCCTTTCACCTGGCAGGGTGTTTCCTTGCTAAGAGCTGTAGTCATTTAGGTAAAGCATATGCATCTATCAGTTCCTTTCACCTGGCTGAGTTTGCATCATTAAGTGCCACAGCAATTTAGGCAAAGGCAATTCTGACTCACATGAAAAGGAAGTACCAAAAAAAAAAAAAAATAGATCAAGAGAGGTTCTCCTTCCCCTCTACTCTGCCCTGGTGAGACCTCATCTGGACTATTGTGTCCAGTTCTGGGCCTCTCAGTTCAAGAAGGACAGGGAACTGCTGGAGAGGGTCCAGCGCAAGGCAACGAAGATGATTAAAGGAGTGGAGCATCTCCCTTATGAGGAAAGGCTGAGGGAGCTGGATCTCTTTAGCCTGGAGAAGAGAAGACTGAGGGGTGACCTCATTAATGTTTATAAATATATAAAGGGTGAGTGTCACAAGGATGGAGCCAGGCTCTTCTTGGTGACAAGCAACAGTAAGACAAGGGGTAATGGGTTCAAGCTGGAACACAAGAGGTTCCACTTAAATTTGAGAAGAAACTTCTTCTCAGTGAGGGTGACAGAACACTGGAACAGGCTGCCCAGGGAGGTTGTGGAGTCTCCTTCTCTGGAGACATTCAAAACCCACCTGGACGCCTTCGTGTGTAACCTCATCTAGATATTCCTGCTCTGGCAGGGGGATTGGACTAGATGATCTTTTGAGGTCCCTTCCAATCCCTAACATTCTGTGATTCTGTAATTCTGTGATTTACAGTGTACTTTCTACTGTGGATTATGGTCCTGGGTGACGTTCTCTCCTCGGGCACTGAAAAGCAGAATTCTGAGACTCACCTCCACAACCCCTTTGTACTGTAAGGCGGTTGCATCAAAACTCTTTTTTTTTTTTTCTTTTTTTTGGTGGGTCAGGCATACGTAACCACAAACTAACTGTCAAACTTTTGCACTCTAATGCTGTGCAAATGTGGGAATGTGCCCAAATATTTGTTGCTTTTTCTCTTTTTCCTAGCAGAACTGTTGCTGCTGGTGGCCTGAGATGCCTTGGGCAGCTCAGGGGACATTTGTGCATGGAGTATTTACTCCTAGAGACTTCAGATCTGCCTGGACATGCGGCAGGTGTGTGCTCTGCATGTGCATGAGTAGTCACTCTGTTGCATGAGAAATGGTATAGATGCAGGGTAGGCTGTTGAAGAGCTGATGTTGTACTTCCTAAATTTCAGGGGTTTTAGGGTTTGTGGAAAATCTAGGCACAGATAGATGCCAGTAAGTTGTCCCTAATGCAAAGCAGGGCTGTACATAAGGCTGGGAACCCTGTATTGCACAGGCTTGCAGGTTTTCTTGGACTCCCAACGATGACAGGATGGGTAGGGGTTGGGATTAAAATTGGACATCCCGATACCATAGGCATACTTCATGTACTTAATGTCCTTCAGATACTAACTGAGATAGGAGCTCAAAATTTGGAACTGGTGTGCCTTTGGCTTCTTTTCTGCCTTTGTGCAGAAGCCAAAAGACATCTCATTAAACTGCCACAGACTTCGTCTTGCTATGTCCTGCCAAAACACAGCTTAAGATCCAACATGGCATATCAGATGGCAATTGCCACAACACCCAAGGTACAGTCTATTTGAAGTAATGTGCAAAAATCCTTCAAAGTGAGTGTTTAATTATGGTGACCCACACAAAATGCAGTGTTACCAACAAGTGGCCTTTTTGAAATTTTTTTCTACCAGAATCAGAGGCAAGGTCCAAGAACTGGTTGAACAGTTAATTGTGCTTCCCTGACATGACTCCTCCATGCTGTTCCCTTTCTCACCGGTAAAACATAAGGATTTCTGCTCCATGGGTCCTGCTGTTCCCAAACAGCCCTGTATCTCTGTGGGATAAGGAGATCAGTTTCTCATAGCTAATAGGAAAATCTCTGAGACGGTTCTCTTTACCCCTGTTCTTTAAATTACCATAGTACATGAGAAGAGGTTGGCAGAGACTGTGGAACTCACCCATGCTTTCTTCTCTATTTTCTCTGCCCCAGTGTTACCAAGATCTTCGGTCATGTTTTTCAGCTACAATGTGTTTACCATGGAGGAGCCAGTAGTAACCAGGGGAACAAGTGGGTGTATACAATTTGCTTGTTTTTACAGTGTCAAGTGTCAAAGACATGCAATAAATGCACAAGAATTTAGTCTTGCACCAAACTGATAAAAGCTTTGATAGATAATGCTTTTTTTCACATTAGTTGTTCTCAAAATCTCTAAAATGTCAGCCTTTCCCACAAAGGTGAAGCAATATTTCTTTTAATGTAAGTTTCCTTCAATTCTGATTTTACTTATGTGCATAAGTTGGGGCTGTTGGTGTGGGGTACATTTGTTTATTAGGTTCCTAAAAGTAAATCCCAGTTACCCTCTTATTAGCCTGTAGATTCTTTGGAGTAAAAAGTTGTGTGATTCAGAAGCTGCTGCTGTATAAGTTTTTACTGTCCCACCTTTGCACAAAGTCTTTGGAAAGATTATGTGTTATTATCAGAATGTACAAAACAAAACAAATTCTAGTAATAAGAAACTGGAGGAGAACATGATAAATCAGATTTTTTTATAAGTATTACTATAATTTCTGAAGGAGACCCAAGTTACAATGACTGTGTGTTTGAATAATTTATTCTTGCAAGAATCTGAGATCAAAGTAGACTCTGCCTCACAAACTCAATGTCCTAGAGATCTTTTTGTCCTTCAGTAGAAAGGAAAAACACTATATTTTTCAAAATGTTGGCTAAGTGTCTCAAACAGGAAAAATCTGACTCCTCTGTAAATTTCATAATTTAAGTTGACAAAGTAATTTTCTCATCCATAGTTCAATTTGATTAGTTTCATTACCTGCTTTGAATATCCAGTGCTTTTCTGATTTGGACATATTTATCATGTCTCTACTTATGACCTTGTTTTCTGCTATGGAAAAAAAAAAAAAGTCCTTTCTTTAATTAGCTTCCAGAACTTATGTAGCAGCTTGGCTTATGCTAATTTGTGTATTTGTTCATCTTTTTAATAAAATCCTTATTTATTCTAATCTGTTTGAGATTTACTTGGCAAATTACAAAGGTACAGGTAATCTCCTATAAACAATTTGCATGTTGCTTGTCTCTACTGCCCAAAATAGTACCGTGCTTTTCTCAGATTGCTTCAATGACACAGAAGTGTCCTTCTAGTGCAGTGTTCCAATACTGGCAATCCTTTACCAAATTACAAGGGAACACGAATTTCCTGACTTTCCTTGTTTCCCAAAAAAAATCTTCTGGAAATTATCTGGGGCTTCAGTTCTTCAGTGTATTTTGCTATTCCAGGCTGGGATGACTGCAGTCCTCTGCAGAAGGAGATCCTAGGAATATGATGGATGTTACTTTAATCTTTGTGTCTGCTCTCTTTTGCAGTTTGTTTTGACTGGCATCCTTTTGTCTTCAGTTTTTCATCTTCAGCCACTTTTTGTTCTGAATTTTCATTGTTTCTTCCTTTCAGAGTCAATGGAGTATTTGCTCTAAGGCAGTTTTTCCTCTCTGTAAGCCAAATCACACTTCCTACCTCCAACATAATCTTTTTTTATCTAAACAGGATTTTCAGAATTCTCAAGTATAATTTTTTTAATTGGATTTCTTGCACTGTCCATATTGTTAAAAAAATCAACTGTAAGAAATAAAATTAGTTTTTTCTCTATAAAACAAAGGTCTGTTAATCGATGGCTATAGCAACCAGTGTTCCGTTTGCAAATACACCATAGCAGAGTAATAAATTATAACGAAAGTACAACAAAACCTTGTAATGACCTCCACTTTCATTTTTATTTTTGTGTCAAAATTTGCAAGTCAATAAATATACAGCATACATTTTATCTGTGGAGAAAACCATACTAGGCCTTCAGCTCTCTTAGGACTGTAAACAGCAGCTTAAAGCTGTCAGAGTGAGGTAGACACTTGCAAAGAAGGATTTAGTTAAGTGGTACTTAAAGGTTAATGAATTTTATCTAGAGACTGAGTAATCTTTTGGGCTAGCACTGATTGGTGTATCTGGCTTGCTGACATGCTGCACGGTTAGATTATCAGGATACCTACATTACAGCTACCTAAATACTATCTTTATCCTTCTCTGCTTTTTCTCTCTTAAATTTCCATAAAACCTCCTAATTATAGGCAGGAAATATGTATTAAAATGACCTTTAAATTTCATATTTTGTAACTATAGCTCACTGAAGTTAATGTGAATATTTCCATTTGCTTCAGAAGACCTTGCATCTAGCCCTGGAGATGTTTTTAAGAATTGTCTTGTAATTGTCTTGTACCTTGTGGTTTCTTCTGCTGACTGTGAAAGTGCAAGTCAAGAAGCTTTGCCAAAAAAAACAAAAGAAGAAAAAAAGGCTGAAAAAGCAAAAGTAAAAAGCCCCCAATCCTATCAAGGATCACAATGAAACCTTATCATAATGGGATACATCAAAACAGTATTTCTAAGGCTGTACACAGCCTGTCTCTTGAGAGCACAATATTACATCAAAGTCCTCGCTCCCCAGGTCAATTTCACATTGTTATTAGAGTATACAGGAAGCAGAAATTCTGTTCCATGAAAAATGTTATCTTATCAAAAGTGTCTTATAGTTTTACTGATATTTATCTTCCAATTAGCCAGTGCAGCAGTCTTTCCCTTTATTCATCATTTCCACCTGATAAACTCATACCTTCTAGCAGAGGTTCTTGTCTTAAGTCCTGAAGTACAAGTACATGAGTTGCATTTTGTGTTCTTGCATTTTGTTATTTGCAATGCTTCAACTTGGACCCAAATGTAACTCATTTTTCCTGTGCAACAAGAAGTCCTTTCCACTGATTGAATCTGCTAGCTTTCCACCACCAGCAACACCTTCCTACTTTTTTCCAACCCATGAAAACAGAAAATTTAATTGGTTTCATCACCTGAGGAATTCCACAAGTTACTTCTCTCCTTTTCTAAGGCCTTAACTTCTAAGAAGAGCTATCTTCCCATGCAACAGTTTATTACCTACTTTACAACCCTTGTGCTAATTCCACTGCTTTTCAATTAAATAATTTCTCAAATGAGCTGATAGCTAAATAGCGTAATAAAATCCAGTTTATGCACTCTTTCTGAACTTCATTTACCACCCTCCTCAGCACCCCCCCACCCCCCCAAAAAAAAAAGAAAAAAAAAGAAAAAACCAGAAAAATATATCAGCCTGATTTGGCGTGCTCTTAGGTGAACATATATTGCATTATATCTTATTTCTTACTTGTTCTTTGTGTTTACTTTTTAATTTCTACATCAGTTATCCCCTTTATGAGGTTACATTAATGAGAACTTCCCACGTCCTTCCCTTCTTGTATTAGTAAATTTGTTATTTTCTAATCATACAACACAAGTCCAAGTCTATAATTTCATGTGTCAGCTCACTCAGAACTTGAGATAGAGTTTATCTAATTTTACTGATAGGAAATGAAAGCAAACCTTCTGTGAAATGAAGTCTTCTGTGTAAAGAAGTGTGGAAAACATACATAAAGGACCAGTTGCCAAAAAAAAAACCCACCACCAACACAATAGAGAATGAGGGACTGGAGAGAGCCTTTCTCATGTAAACTGTAGTGTTCAAGGTAACTGCCCTAACTCTGGCTGTTCTGGATTGCCTTGGTTTTAACAAAGTAACATTTTTAACCTGTTTTAGAACAACTCAAGAGTAATGTATTAAATACTTCTCAGATGTTCAGAGTAAATGTTGTGAACAGATGCTGGTCGCACTTCTGTAGCATGTTTGTATCTAAATACGATCAAACATGCTGGAAGGATTTTTTTTGTCAATCTGCATGTGGAATTGAAAAAGATGGTAAGTAGGATCTCCAATGAGAAGAAATATGTGAAACAGAGTAATTATGCAAAAAATTAACCTCTCCTCTGGAAAAAAATAAAGCTATCACCATCATCCCATCCCCCCAAAAAAGTCTTTGCCTTCTATTATAATTATGTTACATTCCAGATCTCAGGATTTGAGAAATTTCTGCTTCTGTACTGAGCTTCTGTGGTTCTGAATGTCTCTCATAGGAACTGATCTTTCAGTGCCTCCAAGTGTTGGTAACTATGTACACCATATCGGTATGTTTTAAGATGGGGCAACCTGTTTACACTGAAATATCATTCAAAAGAAATGCTGAACTTCTTAAAGGCCATGTTTAAAGCAGAGATTAGGGAGAAAAAAATCAACACTCTGTTTGTAGACCAAGAAAAGGAAAGACTCCTGAGAAATTTTTCATTTCAATTAAAGCTTCTTCAAAATGTTTTGAGTGAAGCTAAGCAACTCTTCCCTGGATCTCAACCAGTTCCATAGTAATGTGATGCTTCTCTTCATCAGGAGAAAGGGAATTCTGTTCTATTCTATGCTGGCTGTGATTCTTCCCCTTGTTCTCAGCAGAACTTTGTGCCCACATTAATTAGTTCAGCAGTGACTGTTCATAACACTCTGTGTGAAACATGGAGAACTGCAAAGGTCTTTCCCCACACTCCGTTGCCAAACGTCTGTCATACAGCTGCAGCATCAATGCAAGTTGTTCAGTCAAAACAAATAATATTGTTTATCTAACTTTGAAAAGATTTAGAAGAATTTAATGCAGACTCTGAATTAAGACATTCCAGGGTTGCAAAAATACCTTGTTCAATAGTTATTCATCCAGCCCTTAATTCTGTCTCCTTGTGCATTTAAATTGCATACAGAATTACGGAGTGATTCTATGACAAAAAATAGGATATAATCACATGAAGATTATGCCTTAATGCAAAAGCACAAGGGATCACAACAACTTTTCTTGAGCTGAGTTCATTTTTCATCTTAAATAATGTTATTTTTAAATTGTTGTATGCCATTTCCAAACTGCTTTTTGCAAAGTGTAACAAACTCATGAAACTCCCCATGTTTACTTAGAAGAATTTGAACCCTTACATGTATCAGTAGATACTGCTTTTATTTGAACCAAAGGAAACATTTAGTTGACTGGTAACCAAAACAGACTATTTTGGTTGTGGGTTTAATGAAATGTTCTCAGTCTTACGTGTCAAAACAGAAAATTGTATGTAGAGATGGTTGAGTTCATAGAGCATATCAGTTTTCTTGTATCTTATTCCTACTTGGTTCCATGCATTTCTAATGTGTGCTTTGGTGGAGATCTGGGCACAATCCTAGAACACCTACATGATTTCTTTTGACACTTTGACAGGAGTGACTTTCATATTCAAATGCCAGAAAAGAAATTAATGGAAAAGCTTATGGACTGTCCTGTAGCCTGAGAGCACTCTCCCTTGTCAAAGGCTTGCTGTGGTAACAGATCCACTGAAGTGGCAAATGGTAAGAGACTCATCATCTTGACACCTCAAGAGGGTAAATGTAAACAGATCTCTGCTAGAAAACAAACCAGTAATCATTTTCTTTCATAAAAGAATTGGCATCCAAGGAAGGCAATCACAAAGTTCATCTGGTACAGAACTAGATCATTTTTGAGGGAAAAACACTGCCTTTTCCCCCCAGAAGAATTCTTACATGGAGAACTGACGTGTTTTTACTGACCAAACCAGAAATCATGTTTGTTTTGCTACCCAGACCAAAGATTTTGAAAGTCTTGAGAGTAGATCAAACCTCTTAAAGTTCAGCAGCTACTGGAATAAACCTGTGGCTAACATATGCAAAGAAAGTAGGACATGTACATTAGCTTTTTCATCATAATAGCAACTTTTGGCTGCCTCCAGGGCTACTTTTTTCCATTTAATGCTTCCAGTATCCAGACTGGTGTGGACATCAGTAAGGAGGCCTTCATGGTACCTTAAGTTCCTTTGTGTCCCACAATTCATTCCTGTGTCACTGCCATCAATTCTTAATATCCACATACAAGAAAGAGACTCAAGTGTTGAAATAATCTTTCTGTTCATTGCTAGGTTACTGAACCTAAACATTACATCATTTTCCACGTTAACAAATGCAGTACACCACATGATGAAAAACTGCTAGCAACTTCTTGTTTCTTAAGCAACAGATGAAGTACAAACCTCCTCACACTGTTATACAGTTGTTTAAAATGCTCTAATAAGAGTAAATAAAATGTATTAACTGCTATGCAGCACAGAAGAAAAATGGAGATGGAGACACCTGGGCACCTAATCACAGAGTTGAGCTATTATATTGCCCATAATTTCTCAAAAAAAGATGGTAAAGAATGTTGACCATATACTAAACACTTTGTTTGTCAATTGCCTCTCCAAGCATTTTCAACAATTTAATCTGCAAGCTGAATATTTTGGTGTTTCTAGTTGAAAATTGAAGATTCAAAGAACATTTTTTTTAACATGTTTTTCGAACATATGTTAATTTTTTACTGGAAGGCTGGAGAAAGGGGAAATCCATCTATCTATGTATCTATCTGTCTGTCTGTCTATCTATCACACCTTTAAAGAAAAGCATTTGTGTAAACCCTGATTAGCAAAACCAAATTATTTATAAGAACATACAGGAACACAATTTATCAACCTTGTTTCCAAGAAGGGAACATCAAGTCTGTGAAATATTTTGGTTGAGGAATAGTCAAACAATGCTAGTTTTGAAAGGTAGAGCAGGACTTTTTACAGTGTGGCCATGTACATGCTTTCCAATTCCTAGCTAAACACAGGATGCTCACTTTTTGATTCAAGAGATGTGCACATCTGTGTCACTCACAGATGACCCTCTCTGTCGTGCATGTCAGCTAAGTCTTGCCTTTAATAACTCCTGGAATGTTTCTGTATTTTCTCAGGAGCTATAGTCAAATTCAGAGTTCTCCTCTATTTCCAACTTTATAGCTCACATTTGCATTTTTATGGCATGGACTAATCATTTTCTGCTTTACATTGACAAAGATTTACTGAGGAAAGGGAATAAATACAGAAGTACTGCACTAAAAAGAAATGGCCTTAAGCAGTGATGTCTTTGTACTCCTTGCTTTACTCTTGAGCTTCTGTCTCTGACAGCAACAATACCTCTTCATCAAGGGAAGGTAAAAATGGCCAAAGCCCAATAAATGAATTGAAATCCCTGATGGTTGTCCATTACCATCTGCTTACTGTTTCAGGAGGAACAAGATGAAAATATTCTTTTGAAAGAATTTGTAATAGAATTTTTAACTTTTTAAAAATGAAGTTATATTTTGTTCTCATCTTATCATGCTTCTTTTTCATTCTATTATTATTTACACCATTTCCATGCCTTCTCTCTCTCTACCCACTTTCATCTCCTTTAGCTACCTCCAATTCCTTTTAAGTGTCAATGCTGAACAGCTGCAGAAAGAGCCACTGCTATCTATAAAATCCATCAAGGAGCTTTAGTAAAGGAAGACAATCTCTTTGGCACCGTCCTTGCTCTATGCTATCAAATGGTTGCCATGAAGTTTTCATCCAGCTTTAAGGGAATTGTACAATCTGACACACTTCTTTTACCTAATTTGTCATTTCTTCTAGTTTCCATCCACTTCTGCCACTGCTAGTGTTTTAACTCCCATTGTACTTTACTGGTCTCTTCATAAGAAGTTATAAGTATGCATATTTATGTCCTGCATTCGGTGTAGATACACCTGTCTCATCTGACCAAAGTAAAAGCCTATCCTAGGAATACAGCTGGGAAGAATTGGTTTGACTATGTGTGTCCTCTCATCTGACTGCTGCAATTAGCTGTACTCCAGCCAGGGAGTATCCGATTGTCGCATACCGATTACAGGGTAGGATATCAAGGAACTAGGCTGTGGGCTGAATACATTATTTTGGCAGTCCAGGTTCTTCCTGTGTGGTACTATTTAAGACAGATCAATTTTAATGTGATAGGGAACACGTGTAATTGGTGAAAAAGTGTGGAGGAACTGAAGACACCTGGTGATGGTGGCATATTCATCACAATGATGATTGAAGTCTAGTAAGAACTGCTAGGAATCAATTTTTTATTGATGGATGGAGTATGCTTCTGTTTATTCTGTAAAAGAAAGGGTAGGGGAGATGGAAAAGAAAATGAGAGTGAGGTGAGGGGTACAACATGAGGGGAAAATTCAGCCAGTTGAGAAGAGCTGAAAGAGCAGAGATGTTCAGGATCTTACGGTTAGCAAAGGATGAGGAACAAAAAAGAGGGAGAGGGAAGGCAAAGGAGAGAATAAAGGATTGAAGTGAGATTATATTGATGGTGGTGGTGTGTTATGTTTTTGTTTTAATCCTTCATTAAAAAGCCAGTGAGATCCTTTGATAATAACGAAAAGCTTGAGAAGGAAGTAAAAGCTGGTATTTAGTTTGCTGGTTATCTGAGAATTAATCTCAAAAAGAATGGATAAAAAGTATTTCTTAAAACAAATGAAGCCCATTATCTGGGCCATGGTGTGATTTGAACACCTGAAAGAGATTATGAAAGACTTATGACTAGGGTTTATGGGGTTAAATATCTTTTTCTGGTTTTACAGCATTTTTGTATTTGATGCTGAATATACAGGAAATTGGAACCTGGATTTCCCAAAGGCCAGCATGCAGTGCAGTATTAGGTATCACATATTGAAATGAGAACATATACTAGAAGTGGGCTGTTTCACTGAATATTCACTGAGTATGCTTAACAGAGGATACACCAGTTCTGTAGGTGTTTTCATTTCTTAGAATTTTTCCTCTTCATTAAACTCAATTCACTTTCTCATTCTCTTACATGAAAGATGAGTTTAATATTTCACTTTAATTAGGCACTGGAATGATGTCATGTTTAATTAGTTCAGCCTCCCACAGAGTCATGATTACACACACAGTGTTCTAGACTGTTACTAATATTCTATGATACACTTAGTTCTGCGATTTTTTAGGGAGCAAGTCCTGCTACAAGAATTCACATTTTGTTGGAATATTTTCAGAAATGGGAGATTTAACCAGGAGCTTTGGTTACTGTATTTTTGTCCCATTAAGAAGCACAAAGGTTTTCTGTAAAACAAGGCAAAAACTCCATCCATTCCAACTATGGATTTACCTAAGAATATTTTAGGCTGTTTTATTACTTCTATGACACTCATTCCTTTGAATCAAGTAGAGGATCTGCTTCATATTGTTAAACTCTGTACTTTACCTAAAGAACATAAAATGTAATTTTTGTGTGAGTAGCAACTGGTGGAATAGAAGGCAAACAGAGCATGGGGTTCTTCATAGGATGAGGAATATGAGGGAGTTCTGCACAAAAATTGAGTTCTTGCTTAGTCTCTTACCTAGCTAGTGCTGGAAGACAATGCTCTGGGATGTCAGGGCACTCATACACTGTAAAATGGCTGCTTAAGACAATAAGGTGTCAATTTTCTGAATTTTGGCAGGCTGATATTAGTTTGCACAGAGGTAGCATACGAGAGAGTGAACTAATGTGAATCATGTTAGAAAGTATTTGTTTTGTATTCAGACATTAACTTTACAACCAGAAATCCCATAAAACTTGTCTCTTGTAGTCTAAGCTCGTGTTTAGAAGTGAAAAATGCTTGGCTTCTTTCACCTTGTTTATCCTGTACATCTATAAATGTTCTGGATGGGGATAAACTGCTGAAATATGAATAATGACGGCTTTGCTCAAGCTGTTGAGGTTCTCTCTCCAGTTGTATTATCCCAATTTTCAAAAACTGAGAAGCAGTGACAAGGGAGCACTGCCCAGTAGAAAGGGATTATGTAGGACTAATGACAGGTCACTTGTTTACCTCCAGAAATGTTGCTGGTGTCTGGGGTGGTCCCGCTTTTTGTATTGGACCAATTCTAGAAGTGAGTTGCTTCCAGGCCTTCATGTTGGTGTCCGTAACCAATTGTTCACCCCCTGAGAAAAATGGTGAACTTTCACATGCCTTGCTGCCAGACATGCTTTAATAGAGCCCTATTATCATTATATCTAAGAGGCTGTAAATAAAAAATGCCCTTTTTCTGTTTGTTTCGCTTTCAGCAAGAATCCGCTGTAATGTTACAACTCTGAAGTTTAAACTGGGCACATGACCTAGTTGCTACGGAAACCTCTCTGGAATAAAATGAAAAGCAAGGGGAGGGAACACTGCTGAGTGCTAATTTACGGAAGTAAGAATATTAAGTATCCTTGATCTGTGGCAATTGATACTACCTCCCTGTTTTATTTATTAGCAAAATGGTTGAAAGGAGATATCTCTTAATTTGCCCCCTGGAAAAAAATACATGCACAATTGCTACTTCGTCGTTATGGATCATTTGTCAAATTAGCTTGATTAATGCAAGAAGTATTAATATGTACCAAGACCCATCTGCAACAGAAATGATACAGTGTAGTCACTCTCAGTATGGATGTTACTGTTGTGATCCCTCAGGAGACACATAAAATTGTCTGGTGGCTTAACCTTTCCTGGCTGCCAGGTGCCCACCCAGCTGTTCTCTCACTGCCCCACCTCAGTAGGACAGGGATAGAAAATAAGATTAAAAGCTCGTGGGGCGAGACAAGGACAGGGAGACTGCTCTCCAAGTACCCTTATGGGCAAAAGAGACTTGACTTAGGGAAGTTTAGTCTAGTTTCTTGCCAATTAAAAACAGAGTAGGATAGTGAGAAAAAAAACTAAAACCACTTTCCCTCTGTCCCCCCTTCTCCCCAGGTTCCACTTCGCTCCTGCCTCTTCTTTCTTCTCCCTGTCAAGCAGTTCAAGAATATGGGGAATGGGTGGTGTGGACAGTCCATAACATCTTCTCTGCTGTTCTTTCCTCACAACGCTGTTTCCCTACTCCATTGTGTGGGTCCCTCCCATGGGATACAGTCCTTCAGGAATGAACTGCTCCAATGTGAGTCCCTCACGGGCCACAGGTCCTGCCAGAAAACATGCTCCTGCATTGGCTCTTCTCCATGAGTCACAGCTCCTGCCAGGAGCCTACTCCTATGTGGGCTCTTCATGGGCTGCAGCTTCTTCCAGGGCACATTCACCTACTCCAGCATGGGGTCCTCCATGGACTGCAGTTTGGATATCTGCTCCAGCATGGTTCACCATGGGCTGGAGGCAGGCAACCTGTGTCATCATGGTCTTCTCCAAGGGCTGCAGAGGAATGTCTGCTCCAGTACCTGAAGCACCTCCTCCCTCTCCTTCATTCGTTTTGGTGTCTCTAGAGATGTTTCTCTCACATATTCTCACTCTTTTCTCACAGCTGCTGTGCAGCATTTTTTACCTTTTCTTAAATATGTTATCACAGAGGTACCACCAGCATTCCTGATGGGCTCGTCTTTGCCTACTGGTGGGTCTATTTTGGAGTTGGCTGGAACTGTCTCTGTCCAAGATGGGAACAGCTCCTGACATCTCACAGATGTCACCCCTGCAGCACTCCTACCACTGCCAACACCTTGACACATACACCCAATATGAATCGTGAAGTTGCTAGCAGCTTTCTAGCTTGGATGTTTTTTTCTAAAGATGACCACTCTGTTATATAATCCGACATTCAATGACTTTATAACTGGATGTTTCCTTCCAACCCCTAACAGGCTTAAACAGAGCAAGGTTGGGATCCTTACCCCATACCCCAGCTGCAGATCAGCACTTGTGACCATGAAGCTACCAACTAAAGTGGGATTGGCCAACTAAATATAAAATCTTTCTACAAAATCTTTCTACAAAAGTTTTGCAGAAAGCTAAATCCTCTTCTCTCAGTAAACAAGGCCCTTGAGCCCAACTGAATCAGCTCGCTATCCAATCTACCTGTGCTGTTACTGCCAGGTCTCATAAAGACATATGATTTTTCCTCTTGTGTGGTGACTTGTTCTGCTTTGTGTCTAACACAGTCTGTCCACTTCTTGTCTGATGTGGTTTTCAACTGACAGCAGGAAGTGCAACATAAAAGTAGGCAGGTGAGAATAACAATGCTTTACCAACTGAAAAGGACCAGAGCAGAGCGGGGGTAGTGAGTACATGTTCACTCTGTATTTTGACAAATTATAAATTATGAGCTATCTTCCTCTGACATTCCAGTTACATCTTTAAGCCAGATTTAATTATATATCTTCATGGATGCAGATCTGTGTTTTTCCTTAAGTGTGACAGCATCTTGCAATCTGCATAGGTCGTCTGTCATTTTGGGTGTGAGAGAGGCCAGAATACTTATCTTCATTTCTTTAAATGCTTGTTTTAAACCATATAGGTACAATACATGGTAATACATCATTAGTACAGTTGTTTACTGCACATGACACATACATGCAGAGTAAACTACACTTCAGTGGTTATACCCAGTGGGTTTAGTTTACCACAGTTTAATAAACCACTGAACCACAGCATGTCCTTCTATGTGGGCACGGTCTAAAAAGAAATGTTTCATAACTGGAGCTGCTGTTGACATTAAAAGTCCCAAGATATTTTTTTGTTGCACTTTATTTTACCTTTACAACACATCCTTCCTTCCTTCCTTCCTTTCTTCCTTCTTTCATATGGATGAAAAAAAAATATATATTGTTTTTAAAACAGAAAGAGAAAAAAAAAAAATAATGGTTAAGTCCAGTGCAGTTAGTTCTTACTTGTGAAGCTGATTGGTGAAGCATAGAGTTTTGCCATTTAGCTCCTGCAGAAATAATATGCTCAGTAGGTCACAGTAACCTTATGATGTCTGTTTTCTTGAGTTGACTTTGCCATTTGTTAGTAAGTGGGCCAGGTGGTAGAGACTTACAAAAAGGAAATCTTGTTATTGACGCTACCCTCTTTGCACTCAGTACTTAGAAATCTCTTGGCATTGTACAGTTTATATCTCTTGGTGGGGCTTTTTTTTTCCCTAAATATGCATTACACAACATGCAACATTGTGGGTAATGTTTTTACATCTCACACCTAGGGTTTTTTAAATTACGTTTAAACTACCCCCTTTGTTTATATATAAAAATTCAAATATCAATTTTTATTTACATACATATGTATATCTCCTCATATTACTATGAAAACTTGGAATTTGCTGGAGTATAACAACTCTCATCTTCTGGGGATAGAAGGCCTGCATAGTTGGGGGAGTTTTTGACATGTGTGCCAGAATACAAGCTTTTATTACTTAAGAGCTTCACGAAAATGAAGCTAATTGACAGTTGACTGCTTCTTCCATCTTAATTATTAAACTTTAGGAAATTATGAATTAGAGCACTGAGATTTGTTTCCCTCTAAGTAATACAGTGTGTGCACGACACTAAAAATCACAGTAAAATATTTCCCTAATAATGTTAAGAACTAGTCATGGGCATTCTGCCTTCAGGAAGCAATTAAGAAATTTTTCCAGAGGGAGTATCTGCTAAAACTGCTTTGCAAAACAAGTTAATCAGAGTGGGTAGGAATTACTTCTTTTACCCCAACTTCAGAGACCTAGGGACATTCTTCACCTAGTTATTTACAAAGGAGGAAGTGTGCAGAGACTTCTCAACAGAAAACTAATGTGAGAATTGAAAAATGGCTGTCCATTTGAAGGGTATAAAGACGCCTTTAAGAAGCTGCTTGCATGTGAGGGAAGGAATGACCTTCCACAAAAATGTGTCTTGATGTAAAACAAACAAACAAAAATATTAAAATTTTTTAAAAAGACCTCAGCAGTAGTGAAGATGTTTGTAAATGTGTGTTTTGGGAAGAGAGGGAGAAAGGTCAGAGCCAGTGGGTCAACTTGCTATTGGCAAATTGATTACATAGTAAGACATTAAAACATCTGTCTGGTGACACCAGGGAACAAGGAGATCAGCAGGTCATATGTAAAATAATAGCTAACTAAAGCTACCAAAGATGCATTAACTTTGGGTCCTTGGGACTGGAGTTTCTGTGTTGAGAATTAGGAGACATCAGACTTTTATCAGACCATAGCAATTGCTGTTAGGTATGTTCTCTTACCTCCTCCTGCTAAGAGGTGGTGGTAGATCCAGGCTTGCATTTTCTTAATAAACCCAGAAGGGCAAATTAATAATGATGACCTCTGGGCTGAAATTGTTTACAACAAAGCTGAAGCAGTTGCAGAAAATCTTGGAGACTTGACTCAGTTTCTCATCTTTAGAGGAGAGTCAGAGCCCTTCGAACATTGCAGAGATACTGTTAACAGTTCTGTGATTTTGAGATGTACCTTCTGTAACAGTGGAGATGTACCTATGCACGTTAGTTTGGGAGGTTAGTGGTAAACAGGGAAATTGCAGCAGGAGCTGGGTGCACTTTCAGATATTCATGGAGAAAACTGGTATTTTCTGATGCCTGAACTGTGTGTATAAAAGGAGGAGCAATCAAACATGAAGCAAAGAGTAGCTTTATCTTCCAGGAGGCACTGGAAGTGCTCTGTAGTTTTGTGACTATGTGTCTGAGGGAGTGATTAGAAATAGAAGAACGGTAGCTATTTCACATGACTGAGCACATGCAGTAAGACTGCATCTGTGTCTCATATATTATAAGATATATATTATTTGTCTCTGCCCTGTTAGGAAAGACAAAAATTAACAAACAAACAAACAAAACACGCACAAAACCAAACAAGCAAAACACAAAACAAAACCAAAACCCACCACAACCAAAACCTAAAAATGTTTGTTTCTCTCCTATCCAGTACTAACCTGAAAACTGGTAGGGTTTTAGAACATTTCTGTACAATTACAAGTGAATTTGAAAGAAGTCCTGTTATTACAGGACTGAAGTTCTAAGTTACACTGCCTGACTGCTACTGCCCACGTGGGGATAGCAAAGTATGTGTGAGTCCAACCCAGATAAATAAGAAAACTTATGATATATGTTTAATTGCAGCTGAAAACAAATACTCACTAAACAAAATCACAGTTTGTAGCAGCCAGACTCTGCTCTGCTATTTACTAGCTGGATAGCATATGCACCTGCTTCTTCTCTGGTACTCTTAACCCTTTGAAGGTGCAATGTTCTTAGCAGGAAATTATTTTAGTTGGTGGTTGCTTGGTTTTGGTGTCTTCAATAATCTCCTGCTCTCCCATTTAATATAGGAAGAATGGATTCTCTCTCCATTTATACACAGACTTATGGAACTTTGTGAAGTTGCTCCTCTTTGACAAGAGAAAGATTATAAGAAAGATCATCAGACTCTAGAAAGCTGCCATGCATTGTATGCTGTGGGAGTTGTGGCAAAAACTGTCAAAGTAGCACTGTGCACTAAATCAGCTACACATTCCATCTACACAGTCTACTTAAGATACCTCAGAATAGGCCATGATCTGAGCTTTGGAAGTAAATGCAGATGATAAGCAGGAACATATTTCATTCAGGAACTCATTAGTACAATCTAGGTAGGTGCATACAGTAGGTCCTGGAAATTCAGTCCTATATGTCAGCAGTAGTGGAGTGCTTCAAGGGAGAAGGGTATAAACCTTGTGACCAAGAGCCAGCCTTCCTGGGCTTTGGATGAATGCAATACTCCTGACCTACAAATTAACTGCTGCTGAACTGGTACCAAGAAACCCACTGTCTTGACAGTAAAAAGTAGGGCTTATTGGGAGTGGATCTGTGGAGTCCGGTCAACATCACTTGTGCATGGTGTTTCATCAGGTTTTGCATTAACTCTAGTCTGTTCCCTGGTTAGTGGATGCACTCCTGAAACACGTATTTCAGTTTAGTTTCATCCAAAAAATATCTAGTTCTTGCACTCCAATACTGCTCTGTGATTGAGCCAGTGTGTGAAGTGGGGATAGCAGAGAGAATCATTTTGCAAGCACACTTCTGATTCAAAATAAACTGCTAATGTAGATGCACCTGATAGAAATTCAAAGTGCACAGCCTATGGTCTTGCTGTACCAAAAGCTTCTTCTGAACTTTTCTTTTCTTTCCAGTGCAAACATACCAGAAAAGCTCGCCTCACAACTAACACCTTCAGTCAGAAAATAGAAGTCCTTGTTCTTTTCCTTTGGAGAACATTTAAATGTCGTTTGTTTTACCCCAAATAAGAGCTTTTCAACACAGAGTTCAAGAAACCTTTCCTAGAGAACCGGCAATGAGTTTAAAACTCAGTGACTATAAGGAGAATCTTAAGTGTGACTTTCTGGAAGCTTGTACATTTTAAGGCCAGGAAGAGCCAGCTTTACTTGCTCTCTAACACAGGCCATGGATTTCACATTTCTTGCATGAAGCCCCTTAACTACTGTTCATGCTGCAAATGTCCTTTTCTGATTTTCAGGACTTTCAGTGAAAGGGAAGATACTACTCTCAAGGTAGTGCACCTGTGATTAATTGCATTCACTACTAAATGTACATCTTGCCTGCCATGTGCAAAGCTATTGACAAGAAGAGCAACATGGAGATCAGTAGGACTCAAGTATTGCTAGAGCACATTTTCTATGTAATAAGTGGAGGGGCTTCACTTTTACATTCATACCATGCTATGCTGAGTTTCCTTTGACTTTAAAATTAGATCCTTCTGGAAAGAGCATAATCTCACTCTTTTGATTCTTCTCAAAAATACATGTAGGACAGAAAAGTCACTTCAAAGAATATCTCTCCACCTGATGGAGGAGTGAAGAGTCCAAGCTGTTGGTGTTGGCTGCGCTGCGAAAGAGTTCAATAGAATAAATGCCTGGAAATTTTCTCTTCCTTCGAAGTGAAGAGCAAATTCCCTCATGGAAATTTTCAGGTAGCTTCAGTTCAAGAGTCTGATTCACCATCTATGGGTTGCAAAAGAACCTCTCTGAGTAGTTTCAAAAGGCACTGGAGTGAGTCCTGGGAAAGCAGCCTTACTGGGAAGCATTGGGCCACTCTACACCTATTATATCTGCCAGCAACCACTGGAAAATAGAACTAAATATACATACACTGCTAGCAGAGGCAGAACACTCAGTACTTTTCCTGAAACACCCATATCACAAATCCATGGAGCTTTAAGATAAGGCTGCTGGTTTTAGCTGTCTTCCCTCTCACCTCCAAGGTGAAAATGCTGTGTTTAGAGATCGTATGACAGTATGTCTGCATATTTTCATCATACAAAGAGTTCTTGTATGTGGTTACACTGATTTTGCTTGTATACTATATGTCCTAAAAGTCAAATAGATATTTTTTAGTTAATGCCTCTTTGGCAGTGTATCCGATATGGTTATTCTTGCCCTCCAATCCTGTGTATAAATAGAAGAAAATCAAACTGGTGCCTTTACCAAGAGTGTGCTATCACAATGTCACTATGCTAAATCATACAAAACGTTGGAGAATTCACAAAGTACTGCAAGTTCTGTTTGTATGGTGCATGGAGCTTACATGATGCAAATGAAGATATAGTTTTCAAATACACTAATCACTGAGTTTATCCAGATGTGCTCAGCATAAAAAGAAAAACAAGTTAACTAACCTTATTCTCTGAGGAACACTGCAAGATGCTCTTCAAAAGTAATTTGTAGGTGGAAGAGAAATAAGCTGGTGCTCACATATGCAGGAGCAGCATGGAGTTTTTCTTTTCTTTGTTATGAAAGATAAGAAGAGTGTCACTGTCAGCATTGGCTCAGTGATGTAACTGTTCGTAAGAGATGGGAAGTATCAAGTCAGTTTGTAATATTTGCATACTGAAAAATGCACTGTTCATTTGCTCATGCATTTATGTCTCAGCCTTTTTGGAGAACTTCAGAAAAGCATAAAGTTAAACAATTCAATTTCAAGACTAGATTTCAAAAAGAAACAAGTATCTTGCACTTCTCATTGTGCTTTTATTTGATGAGAATAGGTTGATTTATCAGCAATGCCTGAAAAAGCAGATGAGTCCCAGCGTAGAGCCAATAAATTATACTATGTATGATCTAGCCATTTTTATATTTTCTTTTTCCTTTCAGATTCCTTCATTTCAAATCTCAGATACCACAGAAATAATGTCACCAATAGCATGATGTGATCTTCCCCTGAAATTTGTGTGAACAATGATCATGCATATTTAATAAAAGAGAATATATATAAACAAATTTATTTTTAAGACTTTTCCACTACTATGATCTGTCTCATTTCTACCTATAAGGTCAGGTTATTCATTCACCTCTAATGATCTCTGTGGCTCAAATAATTATTCTTTACTGCCCATGTTTTTTGACTGCTGGAGCGAAAATACAGTATTCAGTCACATTTACTTTTGAAATTACTAGCTCCATTTTTGTTTTTATAGCAGAGATTTTTGAAAGCCACTTCTGTGGTGTTTGTTCAGCTTTATAGTATGACAAGTGCCCATCTAAACGGGCAAGATGCTTCTAATGAATGCTTACAGAAAATCAATATATAAAAAAAGAAACCGCAAAGCCACATCACATCAGCTTTCTTTGCTTCAAAAGGCATTTCGAGTTTAACTCACATAAGGTCTCCTGTAAAGCTGAACAACATACAGGTGTCTCAGAGAAAGTCAATGAGGTACTTATATTTAGGCTTCACCTACTTGAATATTACTTGTGTCATTACTGCTCAATGGTTACCATTTGCTAACAGGTTAGGTTAACTTTGTAGATCAGATTTTGGTATCTATATACTTCTGTTCAAAACACTTTTCAATCCTGACAGTGGTGCTCATGCTGTGTGAGAGGTTGGAGTGAACACGTGAAAACCCACTCATGATGTTTTAGTTTAGCAACTTACATATCAAGAGCACTGAACACAGGTGACAGATACTTTTGTGATGAAGACTGTACAGAGCTGTGGGATACACCTGCAAGAACTTGATCTACACAGAAATCTGTGCCATTGCACCTGTTCTAGGGGTTGGTATTAACCAAAATTCCATTATCTGAAATTATATGCCTAATTTCAGTCTGAACAGAGCTGTAACGTCAGTGTTATTAGTATTCTCCATGCTTATGTAATGGGGAAATGAATTCTTTTTTTTTCTTCTTAAATCAAAATATTCTCTGTTCAACTGCCAGCGTTATATAAGTGTCTCTCTGGGAACATTTCTAATGCTGAAAGTGTCTCAGGTAGCTACTGAATACTAGTGAGATGTTGTGATTTTCTGGAAATTAGGTGTTCTTCATTCAGATTGTCTCATAATCTGTTTAAATACAAATTAAAGTCTTCAAGATAAGAAAAAATATTGAACTGTTTAACATAAAAAGAATTATGTTCAGGTTTATTGTTTAAAAATAAATAGCTGAACCTTTTTCTCTCTCTCTTTTTTTTTTTTTTTTTTTTGTAGAGAAAGGTTATTAATGAGAAATATGGGCTTTTGTCATAAAGGCTCATGAAAAATCCTCCAGGAAATTATCATTAAGTTATGCAGTTTTCACAGGGAGGCATCACGGGCTTGAAGAGGTTTGAAGCTTAACTTAGTGTATGACTGCTTTCTGCCCTGAGAACCTTTTACTTCTCTGCGACTTAGACTGCCGGGCAATTGCTCTTTTACTCCACTGATGGTAATCATGGATAGTATAAGATTAAAAGTCTGCCTAATCTTCACACTGCTGTCAGTCGCAGTGAACAGAAAAAGTCCTGAAAGGTGATGCACAGTTTGTGAGCTGAATAGGGAACAGTGTGCGCTTTTTTGGTGCTGAATAACACGGTAAGCGGTGGAAAAAGGTGATCCACTTTAAGTGATATTAAGCCCTGAGCTGCTGAAGAGTGCAGCCATTCTGGGGTGCTGTTCACTGTGACTGGCAGTGGATCCCCGAGCAGGAGCTGTGTTTGCCATTGGGCAGCTGCGTACTTGCCAGGGCTGAGCGGGGGCAACTGGGAGCATGGGGAGGGCAGAGGCAGCTGCAACAGTGGCATGGAGGTGGTTTCTGCCTGACCTGATTTGCAATCGCATCATTGATTCCAAATGAGACTCAGGGTCAGAAACCACACTGGTCCCAGGGAGTTTAACTCACGCTTTCTCTTGGACTGAATGTGCTGTCGGTCCCCCACCCTGCTCCTGAGCCCTGTGTTAGGATGCTCTGCCCACACAGCTGATCAGCCTCCATGGACCAGTCCTCATGTGTGCACCTCTGCGGTGACTATGGCGCACTGCTGGCTCTCCTGCCTTGCTGCCCAGCTGTGCAGGGCATCCTTTGGCAGAGCTACCTCAGCAGTGGGCAGCTGTACAGCTAACTTCATTGCTGAAAGGGACAGCGGTGTATCCAGAGTAGGAATATCAGATGGCTTTACTGTCACTGAAGTCCAGGTTCTTGGCTACTGCTTCAAGAGTTAATAAAAAGCAAATGTTTCCATCTGATTTACAACCAACCAATGATAGTAAAGCATTTGCTGGCAACCTCTCGTTCTATAAACTTTTATCAATCCTGAAACCATGTAGACCTTGCAATGTATTTGCACTCTCACTAGCACCAGTTGATATAGGTGTCTGCTTCCAGCAGGAGAGCAAACGTTGTTGATGACCTTTCTGTGGTATTCTCATATTAATCCCTGCAGGAGACAAGGTGAAGGTTAGATTTAAACCAACGATATAATTCAAAGTATATTTCCTGATCAGAAGTAGCACCAATGCTCCTGAGCGAATGGTAGAATGTCCGCAGCATAATATCTTCTGTACAGTGTAGCAAAGAGCAGGAGGGTAAAATTAAATTATCAAATACCCATTACAAATACCTTGTTAGATAGCATTCTACTGCTTCATTGTACTGCATGAGAGTGTTTTATCTTGAATTCTTTATTGTGCAGAGTGCCTTTTGGTCTGAGTTCAGGTACTCTCTGTCTACCCGCCCTGTGAGAATTGGTATTTACTGTTGTGCATGACCTTGTCAGAATTTATGGTGCTGGTACAAGCAGCTGGGCTGTAGCCATAATTCCCTCCAGAGAAAGCAGAGGAGTTCAAGTGTTTGGGGTGACAGACAGCACCACAGTGACTTTTCCTGTAGGAATGAGGAGTGGCACCAGTCTCTCCTTTACTCACTTCAGTCACTTTTGTTGTAGGTTAAAGATGATGTAATTCAGAGCTGCATATTGTCAGTGTTTTATCCCTTGAATTACTGCTATACTTAAATGACAGTATCTCAAGCCATCACAAACATGCACATCTTATTCTTCTCTTGGACAGCTGCCACTGTTAAGCTGAGTAGCGAAGGTTTTCTCCTGAGGATTACAGTTTGCTGGAAGCCTTACAAAAACTTATTTTTCTCTGAAATATGTAAGCTTATCAGAAAGCAAGATGTTCCATAGAAATATTCTTTCTATACCTGTGAGTTTTCCTCAAAGCATGAGAAGGAGTGAAATGAAACCCACCAAGTGAGTCTGGCAAGTTGTGGGATCACAAGAGCATTGATGGTGTGGTTCTCCAGACACATCTAGGATGTACACAGTGCCTGGGCTGTGAACTTGTGAGCTCTCGGACCCTGTTGGCAAATTGCTGCATGACTAGGAACTCCAGTGTAAGAAAACATGAGAACAGCTGTTCTTGAAGACATTTTCTATTTATGTAGCATAGAGTTTGAAAGTCTTAGAAGCACTTCTTTCCTCTGTTTTACTATGAAGGATTCTTAGATCTTCAACAGATGGAGTAGTCAATTAATTAGTTTAAATTCTATAAAAATAAAAAAAAGTCCTAATTATTCAAAATTGTAATAAATATTCTCAGTTGTATTTCTGCAGGAATCCTGATTTGAACCTGTTGTCGTTGAACCCCAGCCAGCAACTAAACCCCATGCAGCCACTCACTCATTACCCCGCAGTGGGATGGGGGGAGAATCAAAAGAGTAAAAGTGAGAAAACTTGTGGGTTGACCTAAAGGCAGTTTAATAAGTAAAGCAAAAGCTGAACACACAAGCAAAGTAAAACAAGGAATTAAGTCACTGCTTCCCATGGGCAGGCAGGTGTTCAGCCACCTCCAGGGAACCAAGGCTCCATCATGTGTAACAGTTACCTGGGAAGACAAACACCATCACTCCGAACACCCCCTGCTTCCTTTTTCTTCCCCCAGCTATATATAAGAGCATGATGTCATATGGTATGGAATATCCTTTTGGTCAGTTGGGGTCCGCTGTGCCTGCTGTGTCTCCTCCCAAACTTCAGTGCACTCCCCGCCTTCTCATTGGCAGGCCAGTATGAGAAGCTGAAAAGTTCTTGACTGCTTAGCAATAACTAAAACATCAGTGTGTTATCAACATTATTCTCACACTAAATCCAAAATGCAGCACTATACCAGCTAGGAGGAAGAAAATTGACTCTATCCCAGACAAAACCAGGACAGGACAAAAAAGCTAGATTTAAAAGCCAAAACAGAGGAAGTCTGTGTGGGATGAACATGCCAAGTTGTACCAAGGTAGCTATTTTCTATAATTTCTCGAACAACAAATCTCTATGGAGTCCTTCTTTCAGGACCCGGATTTTGGGACCCAATTAGGACCTGGTTTCACCATTACTCTGCTTTTGAAGTAATACAGAAGGAGATTTATCTTGTGCCCCTCCTACATCTGTTTTATGGCAAGTCATTTACCTAGGTGCTGTGATGAACTGGAACCTAACTGACAGTGGCAGTGAAGAAATGGAAGCAAATGGGGGAGTCTGGGAAGATCCAAAAGTCTCTGTGACAATATCATATTGCCTTAACTCCATATGCAACCCATTCCAGTTTTAAACATTAGTTATCCCATCCCATCCCAATCCAGCAAAGCAGTTCAGCATATGCTTAAGTCAAGCTGCTGTCAGTCTGATTTAAGCAGCACTTAAGCAAAACACATTCTTAAATGCTTATATGACTGTGGTGGGATTGAAACATGTGCTTAATGTTCAGTGCATGCTGGTATGTTTTACTGGATGAGTATTTTGAAAATGAAAAGGGACTAAAGCTGTTTTTCTTCATTGTACCAGTGCTTATCCCTGCAGATGGCTGTTAGAATGGGATGAAGTTAGTTCAGACTGAGTTCAATAGGATTGCTTTCTACATAGACTTTTTCAAGTTCACAAACATTTAAAGGAATGTGGTGGTGAATTCTTGAGGTTATGGTAAACCACAGTCAGTGTAGCTGCCAGAATAGAAAAAACAATGAATTTCAAAACAGTATGATTTTTAAGATGATTTTCTCTTTCATAGCAAGGTCTAAAGAATAACATAGGAAGGGGTAACTCAGTACCTGCAGGACTAAATGGAGAGTACAGTTTTCATCAGGAAATATGAAACAAAGAGATTTTAATCTGTTTTGACTGGAAAAGTTCAATGATACCTGAAGTATGTATTTTCATATATGTTTCCCTAACAGATTCTGTTTATTCTTTCACAGCTGTGCACTAAAAAAAATTGCTTACAACAGTATATTAATCACTTTGAACCCTCTGATAATAACTTACCAAACTTTACTCAAGCATGGTTACCTAAAAAGTTACATTTTAAGTATCTTTTTATAAATACCTCAAATGCTCTATCTTCTTGTGTCGTGGTCCTCCTAGAGTTTCTTGTTTTTCCTTAAGGCTTTATCTCAGGATTCCAGTCAAGCCTAGTAAATAGGATAATAAAAAATAATTTCCAAACCTTGCCTTTATAACAATGTATTTCTTGTAAAGTCTAAAAAGATTAGAGACTACTGAATAATTTCAGCTGCAGAGGAGAAGTGGGAGTCTGATAGATTTAGACTGGCTTAGGGGGAGCAGTTAGCATACTAAGTGGTAGAGACTTCATCCAGAGGGAAGACTGGGCCAAGAGAAACCTCATGAAATTCAGCAAGGAGAAGTGCAAAGTGAGAGGAACATTGCCATTCACCAGTGCTACCTGGGAACCAACTGGAGACCAACTTTTGTGCAAACGACCTGAATATGTGGATGGGTGCCAAATTAAAAACGAATCAACAGGGAGTTTTTATCATGACTAAAACAAGCCTCATGTCATTTCTAATTTGAAAAAAACCAAAAACCAAAAAACCAACCAACCAATCAAACAAAACAACAAAAAAACCCCAAACAAAACCAAACCAACCAAAAAAAACCCAAACCAACCAACCAAACAGACAAAACTATACATGCAGTCATTTGTAGATGTTTTTTCTTAAATACCTGACTGAGTTCTGCACAATATTAGGTGTGTGAAATTATCACTATCATTCAGAACCACATGGAGTGTTCTTAAATACCTGACTGAGTTCTGCACAATATTAGGTGTGTGAAATTATCACTATCATTCAGAACCACATGGAGTGTTAACTACGACTTAATTTAACCAGAGTAGGTTAATAAATCACAAAAACTAACACAGCATTATCATGCAATGGAGCTATTAGGTTTCTATATGCACTATATGTAGTATCAGGTCTCATGCTATTCAATATTTTCATCAGTGGTCTAGAAGAGATATGAAACCAAAACTAATTTGCAAGATGACACAAAGATTACTACAGTGGCAAATGAACAGTGGTGATGGGTCATACAGTCCACCTGATCACTTGCTAGCCCAGGTCCTTTCAAACATTACACTTCTTGCTACAGGTTAAAGCAAATGTATGTACCTAGAAATAAGATATGCAGTCCACATCTTTAAAAATGGGGGGTTTGTCTCAGTATCATTGACACTGAAAAGAAAAGCCTATTAATAGGTAAAGAAAAAGCATGTACCCTGAATGTAATAGTGGGGAAACATTAGTAAAATATAAATTATTATATAAACATGGAGGTGGGAGCACAAGCTGATTTCATTCAGTATGAGACATTATGAAGTTACTAGCAAATTATTTTACAAAATGTAGAGGTCCAGTGTTTTTAAAGGGAAAGTAAAAACTGCGATTAAATTATGGAATTTATCAAAGAACTGGAGAATACTTCACGGAGATACTTAAAACTCTCCATTGTTTGATTACAGTTGTTGAGTACCAAAGTGAAGACAAATACGACTATAATAAAAAGGTGTAATGTTTGTAGGCAGTGTCTCCACCAAGGAACTGCCTAGTTCATGTGAAAAATTTTATCTCCAAAATGTGTTCTTTCTATGCTGTGTATATAATAAAGAAAATGTTTTTCAGTGTTCAGCTCTGCTAGATTGTTCTCTCTAGCCAATTTCTCATCAGGAAAGGGTTCTTTAATCTAGGGGAGAAAAAAAATAGAAACAATGTCTAGAAACTGGAGTCAGACAGATTCAAAAGAGGGAAAAACAAATTTAACAGCTAGATGGACTGAATCAATGGGAAAAGCAGAAAAATAAATCAAGGGACACCACAGAGTCCCATTTCTTATTTGTCCAGTTCCAAACTGGGTGAGTATCAGTAACTGTGCTTTAGTCAAAGGCATCCAATTCTTTATCAAGCACCAGTAACTGAGCTTCACAGAAGTCTTTCAAAGATAGATTTCCTTGATCTAGTCTCTGTTACAAACATTCAGAATGGAAAGCATTTTGACTGTTTTTGTTCAGAAATGTTGAGGCTTTAGAAGAACTCAGACCAGAAAAGTATCTTAATTAAGTGATGGAAACCTTTTTATTTTGATTGCTGTTTAAGACTATATAAAATAACTACCATGGGGTAGTAATGTATTTTTCAGTATTACCAATTTGATATTTCATACTCGGAGACCTTCTGATTTTGCATTGTGTCACAGCTGAACCTACAATCCTTCCATGGGTAAAATAAAATCTGGATAGTGCTTAGGCAGGCAAGATAAATCACTTAGTTTATCACAACTGAGGTATAATATCACTTCATTAATTAAATATGCATGTTACAAGATTTTTTTTTTTTTACATTGCTGCTTCTCTAATGATATCTTTAAGTCATCAGTGTTCTTTATATGCTCTCTTCCGTACAGCTGGAGTTGTACTTTCTCCCTTCAGTTTATTTTTCCTGAGCTGTGATTTTCTGTGTAGAAAAGCACAGATATTGAAGGATGTGTGTGATCATATCCTTGTAGTCACAGCAAAAGATTAGATTTTATTTTCTTCATGATGTTATGGAAAGATAAAAACTTTAGTTCCGGAGTAAAATACTTCCATTAGAACAAAAACTGTTTGAGTAAATATCAAATACGAAGTCTAGCAAAGTGAAATGGAATCTGAGAAGTAATTTGGCCATCTTTGTTTATTTACTCCCTCTGAGGCCCAAGAGTGCTGCTTGGTTTGAAAGGTTTCATTATACCAATTTGAGAGTTATCCAGCTTCTTTTGTGGAAGTACATAGTGCATTCTCCCGCACCTTTAGAAGTAGCAGAATATAGCTGAAAGTGTCCTTGTGTATTGGATAAAGTTATAAGCAAGCCTCTAAATTATCTTTTCCTCTCACATGAACAGACATGCTTTTTTTTTTTTTTTTTTTTTCTGATCTGTAGGAATACTCACTGTACCCTGTGCTATTCTTCTGTCTGAATTTCATATTTATTCTAACTTCTGCGGTGCTGGTCCTGCCAAAATTATAAGTCGTCTAAGGAATTGCAAACAAAGTTCTGTAGCTCCCAGATGTTTTTTGTGAAGAAACTTGGCATTTATACACTTTTTAAATGTGAATTCTACCTCTGTATTATGACTACAAAAGATACTAATCTCAGTTTGTATATTTATAAAGTATGAAATTTGCAGAGTTTTGTTAATCTTACAAACAAAATTACCTTCCAAAATGGTTTCTCTTTTTGGATAGGCTTTTTTAGTCCATTTGTGTTTCCTTTCCTGTGGCTGTTGCTTAATTAAACCACAATTAGACTGCTCTGGGAGGGAAATTAAGTCTGTCTTTCCTTTCATGATTTCTAGCTATGCTTTTATTCCTTGTCAACAAGTGTATATATTGGATTATACTAAGTACTAGACTGACATCCACATACCTATAAAACTGTTTCTCCTTCCAAATAATACTAATAGAGGTTGCAGTCTAAGACATTGCAAGAAAGACACAAGAAAGTTGATTAAAAAAACGTTTTGTTTGATGTATATTCTGCCCTGAAATTTATTCTCACTTCCTTCTTTAGTCTGAAAGAGATGGTAATTACTGAATTCTGAGGTAGAGTACAAAAGAAAAAAACTCATTAACCCATACTTTCCTGAACAGTTCAGGATTTGGTGAAGCCTACTACCAAAATACATTGATCTATGTTGGATAATAGAGCAGATCCTGGGTAGAGCAGTTGTTTACATTTCTTTAGGTCCTACTGCAGAAAGCAACTTTCTAGAAGTAGCTTGAGCTATAAAAGAGGCCATATTATTATTTATGAGAAAAGGAAAAAAAAAGAAAAAAAAATGGAAAACACAAGTTCGCATGAAGCTGATAATGAATGTCTTGTGCAACCCAGATCACATCTGGCATTATGTGAATGACCACATTCATACTTTGTGAAGGGTATGGACTCATCTTAGGACTGGCAGGCTGGACTCTTTAGCACTGCCTAGTGCAGCACGTTTCATACCATGGGAAGCTCTTACATCTCCTAATCAGCAACATGGCTAACCTAAATTTTGTGCCTGAAACACTCACATGTCACTAAAAATGAGCATTAACAAGTTTTTAACCCAGAGTAATATTTCTGAACTCCTCAGTTTCACATGGGCTGGGTTTCCTTCAGTATTTGCCACTAGCAGGTCTACCTATTTGTTTCAGAGACATATAAGGCCTACTGAAATTAATTTATGGACACACACTGCTTTGAAATTGGTTTTGAGTCTGGGCCTTTAATTGCTGATTTGCCCTGTTTGCTTATTTAATAAAGAAATAAGCATGAAAAGCAATCATGCTCCTCCTTTCTCTGTCTTGTAAAGTTTTCTTTTGCTCTCTGTGAAGTTCCTTCGCCTGGAGCTGTGAAGCTTTGAAACTGCTTAATTTCTAGCAGATTAGACTGTTTGCACATCCTAACACCTCCTGCAGCTAGGAAATTGGGTCTTTCCATGAATATGTCGTTTAACTTTTTCTGAACATATTGCTATTCCACGAGTGGTTCTTCTCCCAGTGGAGACATGGCAGAAAGACCATCATCATCACCAATACTATTTAAATTTGGAGTTTACATAGGCTTTCTAATAAAGAGCACCAACTATATAACCTCTATAGGCTTTCTGTACTGTTTGCAAACTGACAGGCCTGAGCTCCATATTCTGCTGAGGGCTTGTGCACACGTTTTGTTTTAAGCAGCTGGGACTATACATCAAGTTAAATACATACACAAGTCTTTTCAGGATCCAAGTCCTGAGAGGACTCCTGACATCTCGTAACCTTCAAGTTTGGATGCTATCCATCCTGCAGAAGACCAGTGAGTTTTCCACACTTTTCTGAGCATTCCACCCAGACTTTTCCTACTGATGCATGCTTCTTGACACTGATGAAATATGCTGTTGAGTTCAGATGTAGAGAAAGATTTCAGCCTTGACATGGCTGGGAAGACTTCAGACCAGTGGCCATCGGCTACAACGGTGGTGCTGGCTTTGTAATAATATTAAAGGATTTTAGAAGCGGAAAGATACTCATTCATGATGGCAAGCTGATGTCAGAGGGGGTTAGCTCTGCCAGAGAGACATATGCTGGAATGAAGGGATTATTGGAATCCATTAAAAAACCTCAGTATTTCAGTGCATTATCAGGGGTCAAGGTTTCACAATGCATTCTGAGATCTTGATTTCCATCTGTGTCACCATTAGGACCTAGGGATGACCGTACCAAGTGAAGCCAGAGATCATCTAGCTCACTGCTTCCAGCAGCAGCCCAATGTGAAAGTCTGTTTCAGAGGCTGAGTATCTGCCTTTGGCTGTTTATTGATGTGCTTGGTTGTTTTCTTTAAATTTAGGTAAAATTATTCAGCTTTTTTTGAGGCAATAGACAGAAGTTGCCAATGACACAAGTCATGCTGTAGATCTAAGAGAAGAGGCAGTAGCAATATCAGGAGAAAAGCACAAGGAAAAGCTCAGGAAGACAGGGGGAAAAAAAAAAGGATAAAAGTATTCTAAGACATTCCACTGATTTTTTTTCCCAATTAATTCCTAAAGATCCTGTCAGCATTTTGATTACAGCTCACATTTGAAGTATGCTTCCTCCACTGCCACAGAGCCACTCACTCCAGATCCCAGCTCACAAGCTTCTCCCACTTTCAAAAGGACTCATTTTATAACATCATTTATGTGGAAAACCACATTTTTTTTGCACACATGCACACAGACCACCACTTTGAGAGTGGAAAAAAAGCAAGATCACATAGCAGATCTAGACAGAAATTTCTAGCTGTGCATCTGTACAGACTTTGTAGAGAAAACTCTGAATCTTGAATCTTAAAATTTGTATTTGCAAATGGTTACAATTCCGATAAAGCAAGCACCTCTGCCTTCTTTAGTGACAGGTGCACATCACTTACAAATAGTTTGAAGGGAAAATGTTGTCAGCAGTTGAATCCTTCTCCATTTTTTAATCATTTAGCTTTCAAATGATTAGAGGGTTGTGGTATAGATCGAAAGATCCATTCCCTGAAGATGACTCATGCGGAGAGTAAATATAATCCTACAAGATATAGTATTGAGATTTTTAATTAAAGAAAAAAAAAAAGGAGGAAATTACTTCCAAAACCAAGTGCTAATCTCATTAAATCACATTCTTGAAAGTTAGGATATACCAGCACTATGACTATAACCTATGAAAATCTAATTCATTCCCTTGACATTAATTATAGAGTCATGTGATTTTTTTTTTTTTTTTTTTTTTCATGGAACCAAGCCATATCTACATAGGACAAATACGTTTCAGGGACAGTTCTGGCTAGTCCAACAAGTATCTGCTAAGTAGAGAAGTACACCTTATCTCACCCTGCAGAAGTGTTCTGAAGAGTGATTTTTTCAATACGTAAGAAGTATTAAAATGTTAGAAAGACATTACCTGAGGAAAAACCTTGCAGAACTTAATCATGTTGTCCTTGGTTCAGGATTTGAATTATGTGTACAAAGATGTGCAAAGTCTCTTATTGAATAATGTTGATAAAAAGAAATGCTGAATCCCTGCTAACAAAGTGAGTGTCGTATCATCTGTACTGAATGATCAAGTAATCACAAACTGTTTAATGATTCATAAATGTAAGGAGGCTGAAGGAATACTGCTCAGGCAGCCTTAATTTTGGCTCTTCCTAATGTCTGAGCACTTGATTTTGCAACTTTAAAATTCATTCCACTGCTGTGCCTTTCTTCATGTAATGGGCATGTATATAGGATTTACACCAGACAGACTTGTGTCATGATTAAAAATTAGTGATGTATTTGTGATGTAGTATAAAGTAGGCTAACATCAGAAATAAAAAACAACCTAGAAAAGTAGTTCTATAAAGCAGGTCAGAATTTTAACAATACCGTAGATACTGTTGGTCAGATAAGAAGTTCTTTGTCTAGAGGCAAATGAATAGATGTCCTTAATAACTGAATATACAATGTCCTTCCCAGCTTTCCCTTATATTGCCTTCTCAATTTTAGCAGTAGATAAGTAAGAAGTGACTTTTAGCTTGGTCTTTCAGCAGACTCCAGCCACCCATCATGCATCACTATTCCCTGTGGCACCACTGACTTGATAGAACTCACTGGTTTTTGTTTGTTTGTTTTAAAAAAAGCCTCCTCCAGAATCTGCTTTCTCACAACCTCATTTTTTCTAGATTTAGTTCTCAACTGGTCTCAGAAACCTGGTTTCCTTTTCTTTACAAAACTAGAAAATTCAGCTGTCAAACTGCAGTAGCCCCTTTAGCACAGCGTGATCCACCTGCCAGTCCATGAATATAATGAGATGCCACTATAACCCAGCAATTAATACAGCAATGATGGAACATCCAGAGTCAAACAGCATATATTCCCCTCTAATGTTGAGGGTCTGAATGAAAGACAGACAAGGATGTGAAATTACAGTAGGGCATCTGGCAGGAAAAGCTGGATGGGTGGATAGACAGGCTAGGCATCCTTAAAGATGTTTGCTCAGTTAAGAGGCACCCTTCTCTCCCATTACTTCAGAACCATGTATCTCAGCTCAAATTAGAATAAGAGTATGTTTCTCTGCTATATGCAAACTGCCCTTCATTTTAATCTCAGCTTCTAGTGAGGTAAGTCTATTGATGCAAAACAGGATAAAAAGATTGAATGCAGCTGAAAGATTTTCATTTCTTAATGGGAACTCCTGGTGTTTTGGTTTAGGTCACTTGTGCAGCAAAAACTGGATCATGAGGCCAGGATAAAGTCCTGGCACCACAGTAGAGTTCAAATTTAACAGATGGGGTGGAAAGAGGAATTTGGAGGAAACAAAGAGGAGACCTCGTCGCAGTCTACAGCTTCTTCACAAGGGAAAGAGGAGGGGCAGATGCCGAACTCTTCTCTTTAGTAACCAATGGCAGAACCTGAGGGAATGGCAGGAATATGTGCCAGAGGAGGTTTAGGTTGGACATTAGGAAAAGATTCTTCACCCAGAGGGTGATGGAGCACTGGAACAGGCTCCCCAGGGAGGTGTCACGGCCCCAAGCCTGACAGTGTTCAAGGAGAGACTGGACAACGCCCTCAGACAGATGGTGTGAACTGCGGGGTTGTCCTATGCATGGACAGGAGTTGGACTTGATGATCCTTGTAGGTCCCTTCTAACTCAGGATATTTTGATTCTATGATTCTATGGAAGGCTGTGGTTCCCTACTGCTTCTTTCTTTTCATTTAGCTTAACTTTATCCCAGGGATCTGGTCTGATTATCAGTTCTTCACAATATCTACTGCAAAATATGAATATGTAGGGTAGAACTGATGTTATTTGGACAAAGAGAAGTGGACTTCCTAGAGTTAGTGTGCACCATCAGTGGACTGAGAGGTCTGTTTTGGGAGAGAGGAGATAGATATTGGAGAAAAAATACAGAGTGTTTCAAAATGGTTCTGATTTGAAAACACTGCATCTCTGCAACCACAAACTGCCTACGAATGAAACTCTTACACTCTGTATAGCAGATGGAGGGAACATACAGCATTTACAAAAAGGTTACTAAAACTTGATAACTCATTGAACGATTTCTAAATTTTTGTGTAATTGTAACATGATGGGTCCATCTTTTTGAAAGACCCTGTACAGTGACTGATTCCTTAGGAATTGTTCGCTACAGTTGTTATAGCAGATACAATGTTTTCCATGTGTATTAAATATGCATGCTGACATAAAATATTTAAAATCACTGCTTTTGCTGATTATTGTCTCAAATATAAATTCCTAACAGTCTAGTTTAAATTACCCCACAGTGATGACAGGTGAAAGGTAAAAGGCAAAAGTTTCCATGAATTATAGTAATACTTTATTTTTCAGGTTTATAGCAGTCCGTGATTAGAAGCATCTTGATTTCTTTGATTAGCAATACAGAGAGAGAGATGAAGCCTTCTGTGTGTTACCAGAGTAGGAATGCAAAAAACTCTCCCTGGCTCATACAGATATCTTATAAATGCCCCATTCCTGGAAACATTCCAGGCCAGGCTGGATGGGGCTCTGAGCAACCAGATCTAGTTGAAGATGTCCCTGCTCATTGCAGGGGGCTTGGACTAGATGGCCTTTAAAGGTCCCTTCCAACCCGAACTCTTCTATGACTTTATCATTCAATGCCGCTGTTCTAGCATTCTTCTCTTATGTTCTTCCATTCTGTTCTTTCTATTACATAGTGAATGTATACTTGCTGTCTAAAAGTTCTTAGCCATTTAAGATGACAATGTCCATTTTGCTATATTTTGCTTTGGATGAAGTTGATGAATCGAGTTCTCAAAAACCAGTCAGTTATTCTAGTTATGTATTTCCCCCTGAAATTATTACCTGACCCAGCCTGTCAGAAAGGATATATTCACTTTCTAATCTGAGTTTCGTATTGCTTATCCCTTACACCTGTATGTGACATTTGTTTCTCTTTGTATGAACCACAATTTTTAGTGAACGTATACCAGCAAAGCAAATATATAAGTATGATAAACATGAAGCCTTGGCAGCATTAGCACAGCATTTGCTGGGGCGGTATTGCGGTATTCCCACCAAAATGGGTGTTCTCAGATATTCTCAGCCTACTTGCTACTGCTTCCTCCTATTAGATAAATATGTCTGACAAATGCTTCTCTTGTTCATCTGATATTGATTTAGTTGTGATTCAGATGCCTGTTTTACATCTGTGGTCCATGTTTGCGTGATGAGCCTATAGAAAGTGCATTTGAAGACAGAGATGGAAAAATTGTATTTATACATTTTACTTTTTGTATAAAGCCATATGGACAATGCCTAAATCCCACTCAGTAATGCTATTTTAGACATTGATCCTACTGAAGTCAATAGAATTGATAACTATATTATTTGGATTATGGAGCTTTGAACTATGACAAGACAAGGGACCAGCTGGCTCAGAAAGTCTATATCATGCCTCGGAGTCTACTTAGAAATCTTTTTGGACATTTTTTTTTTGCTGCGTAGAGAAAGCATATCCTCCTATTGTAAAACTATGTCCAGGAATGAGTGCCTTCATGTGGCACCACTGTAAAAAATGCAATAGTATTTGACAAATGCTAAAGGCTGGTACTTGTAAGGACAAGGAGAGGAAAATCAACTTCCCAGGAAAATGAGAGGACCAGTCCCTGAGGATAAACTGAGAAGGTCTGGGGTTGTAAAAACCCTGCAACCAAAAGCCTGGAAAGCACAGAGGGCTCTCAAACACCTGCCCAGTGCCAAAGATCTCCTTCTGTTCTGTGTTATTTTAGTTTGTTTGTAGCAATTAAAAATAAGAATAGTAGATAAAGAAAACATGTGGAACAATATTTATTGCTGTTCTACATAGTTATATTTCCACAAGGCCAATCCTGATATATGTCTTGCTGCCATAAAAATACAACTGACATTTTATTATCCCCGTTACAGAACATTCGTCATTATTTATAGAGATTGTGTTTGGAAAGACAAATGACTTCTGTTCTTTCCAGAAGCAATAATAAAGTGATAGCACTTTTCATTAACAACCAGCTCCTTTCTTACGCCTTGAGCTTACTCATCTAGTCATGGGGTTTCATAGTCAGTTCAACAGACTGCATCACTGAATATATAAGCTGTCACAGGTTAAGGATCGCTGTTTGTCCACTTCTATTTTTCCACCCTAATGATGGTAGTAATAAACAAAGTACTTCTTGAAATGAATGAATTCAGTTACATGTTTCAGCTGTATTTTTTTGAGCAGCTAGAGAAATACGTTAGTATATGGCTTATTTTAGTAGAATATATAATCTGCTGACAAACCAGAACAATCATATTTCTTCCCAAACTAGTGGTATGGGGCTAATCCTTAAACTGTTGCCTTTATTAGACAAAGATTCACAGCAGTTCTTTGATGAATATTACAAAGTGATTATTCATAAAATGAAGTATTATTTCTTAATAACTCTGCATAACTTAGACACTAAGGCTCAGAAACTGATTTTCAAGCTTTAAAGTGCTCATTCTCTGATAATGTTTCCTATTTATGAGCCTGACAGAGGAGCTTCTGCACAGTATTCCAATAATCTGTGTACAAAGACAGCAAAATTTTCAGTCTAATGCAGATACAAGCAGTAAAGATCATGCAAGGAATCCAAGGATATAATGAGCAGAATTAACAGTGAGAAACACTTTTCCATTCTGTGGAAAGGCAAGTGGTAGCTGAAAGAAAGAATTTTAATCAAACAGGGAGCTGGATGTTGTCTAAGGTTTGCTTTAACTTGTGTCTTTAAAATAAAATGCACACTTCTAGCTAAGGAGCCTACTTTATGTTTTGAGCCACTGCCAAGTACATGAACCATTGCATTATTCAGTGATAGCACAGTAAATATTAATTTGTGCAATGGCTATATTTTTGGCGAAGCATCAACTGAGCAGAACAACTTCAATCTTACAGTAATTAGAAAACATAGCAAGTGCATGGTGATGGAATGTGAATGTTTCAGTGGACATAACCTCAGAAAAAAAGTTAATGCACAATGTAAAAGAAAGCCAGTCTGGACAGCTGCACTTGACAGTAAATCTAATGAACACAAATTGGATTGGAAGGCTGGATTTAGCATGAGGTTTGTTATGGCTTTGCTGTGTACGCCATAGGGAAGAGGACAGGAAAAGGGTTTTTTATACTATTTTTACGCTTTCTTTGCAGAACTCAGAATAAATGACTGCATCTCTAGTTTTCTTCTGTTGCGTCTCTTTTCTGTTGTATCAGTATAAAAATACTGGCATTTAGACATGAAGATAATGACTGTAAGTCTCCCAATAAATAATTTTTACTTGTTGATGACTGGCTGCTGTGTTTGGTGGAATGTGCTTAAACATCATTTCTCCTCTTTTCCTTTAGGTGTTTTAGGTGTTGATGGACTCTCCTAACCTTCATTTTAATTGCTGTTCTAGTAACAGAAGTGGGCTGGGCAGGAACATTATGTTATTTTGTGGTTTCCTTTAGTATTTTCATATCCATCTGCTTAATTCATAGTAGATTTCAAGTAACTCTGCTGAAGAATGAGCTGTAGTTAAGCAACAGTGCTGCATGTCAGAGGTTCTGACTTAAAGTCTGAGGAGCACATTCCCATATTAACCAGATTATTTTATAAAGTTTATGTTCATCAGTAGTGCTAGTTACATAGACTAGCACTAACTGACTAGTATTAACTGAAACCGATATGTGATTCACTTGTTGGCTTGTTTTCTGTTCTAGGGACAAAGTCTGTCTTCAAGAATGCTCTGTGTCCTTTTTTTGCCTCGTGTTATGAACTCCTGCAGGTGGGCTGTATAAGTACTCAAGGTTCCACAACTGTGACATACAAGTAATATCACAAAAATAGGTGTTAATGCAATAAATGTTTCAAGTATTGAACCAGGTCAGAGAGTTTTTTTAAGCTATGGGAGCATGTCTAAAATATTTAACTCTTTTCTCTCAGAGGGCGTTTCCCTTAAATTCAAGAAAAAAAAAGGAAATTATAATTCTGTGCAGAAGCTACATTCTTTCTGACAATAGAGAGCCTATAAAACTGCTGTGTGTTTTGTACAATATGTTATGATGCAAAGTCATTATAGAATGGCTCTCAATCTTAGATTTTGCTTTTATTTTAAGGACTTAAACCAGCTGTTTCTAAACAAATGAGGGGAAAAAAAAGGCAAAAAACCAAAAAGCCTAAGGGATTAAGGTGAATTAAGGCACAGCAGAACTCCCAAGACTGCTATTTCACCAACTTTTCTAAACAATAAAATACAAAGGATTTTCACAAATTAAAATGTTAAAATAATGGGTTGTGACTTGAAAAATGCAGAGAAGGCAATCCAATTACTGAAACCTGGGAATCTATTAAGCAAGTACATCAATGTTATTCCAAGGGAAAGTGGGGAACACCTTTAAAATTTAAATAGCATCCTCTGGGGTTTAATTGCAAATTGTCTTACCTAGAACACATTGAAGGTTTATATTGGAAATGTTCCTAGTATTGAGTCATTTGGAATATTCACTTAAGATGTGAATGTTGGAACAGTAAGTTCCAACATTTAGAAGTTATGACTTGCAGCTATTTTAAAATCAGTCTTGTTAAGATCTCATTTTCCTTTTTAAACTTGACATAACTGGAGGCAAAAATGTAATTGAATCTTATGAATCTTCAGTGGGGGGGGGGGGATAAGTAGGGGGTTAAATAAAGGTTACGCTGCAGCAATTTCTGTTCTGCAAGAAAATGTGCGTTTTTCTAATGAGTGCTCAGTATGATCTAGTGACAATTTTCCATTCCTGCCCAGTTACACAGCATTTTGTGGCCAGAAGAGACCTTACAGGTCAGTGTGGAAAAAAGATCATTTGCTGGGGAAAAAAAAAAAAAGATATTCAAAACAAAAGCTTCTTGCTCTATCCAAGCTGCTCATCTGCCCCATGTTAAATCTAAATGAAGCCCCTCCCAACTCCAACAATCTAAAGCAATTTGTGGATCTCAAGTCAGTAGAAATACACAGGCTGAATTTTGACAGGTATTTCTACTTTTCATATTTGCAGGGCTCCTTATACCATTTTTGTGTGTCACAACTATAGTACAGCTAGTATGAAAACATCATTCATGATGTAGGAATGTTATGATCTCCATTTGGGGTAATGTAGGTTTTTCTCATTAACAAACACAGCTTTATTTTTGCCATTCTTTGCCCCATAATTTCTTGTTTAGACATTTTGAAAAATAAGCCCTTAGCATGCTGTTGACTGCACTTAGGACTGCTAACGTGAATCTGTATTCTCTGCAAAGGCTGTGGTCAGGATGTAAAATTACAATAATAATTTTGGATATGCTTTTGAACTATTTCTATTCACAAATTTTAGGGCTGCTTTAGTATGAAGAGAGACCTTTATTGCCCATCAGATTTGCTTTCATTTGTCAAACCATTCCTGCTCAGATAAACTGTAACTAAAGAAACAAACAAAAAAAACCCTGAAATGTGAAGAAATAATCATTTCCTGATGAATTTCACCATGCCTATGCCACAGCACCTTGCTCTGGCAAGGTGGTTTGCATTTTCTGCGTTTTCCCCTGGAATACAACAACAAGTTCTACTTAGTGAGGAGGAGAATGTCAGGAATTACTTGTTTTGTTTTGGGAAATGTCTTGAATCTTTGATCAAGAACCTGCCTTGCTCATTCATGTTGAGTGCTGACATCATCCACCATCTCTTTTATAATATATACTGGAATCTCTAATGTTATTTGCGATAGATTCTATGACTATAATGTACTGTAATTATTAATGTATTTCAATGGACAAGTCCATTTTAATGTGTACATTTCTAACAGGGCTATTTTTATAGCTATTTTTTTCCTTATCTGGTTCTGTTTGAGCATAGTAAAGATTTCTATAGAGAGGAGTTAGAGCTACTTTAAATCTTCCTCTCCTTCCAAAAATAACTCAGTATTTCTCAGCATTAAAATTGTTCATTTCCATAAATCTTAAATGTAAGGTTGGGTGGTTTTATTGTCACAATATAAATAATGTTTCCTTTTTCTGTCTTTTAATTTTTTCCTCTTTGAGAACATGGAAATTGCCTCTTTAAGTACTTGGAAGAAAAGACCTGCAGGAATGGAAACCTGTGGCACTATTTTCTGAGACTAGCTTGCACTGTTAATTGTATATAAAAAAGTACTAGCAGCTACAGAGAAGGAAAAGGTAAAAATAACATTGACTGCTTCAACATCTGGACATATTATTTCAATTGATATCATCTAGGTTCTTATGCTAGAGAAATACTAATTGTTGTCCAGTCTCATCAGGAAGGTGATTTTTTTAAAAACAAAACAAACCCCAACAAACAAACAAAAGAACCAAACCAAAAATTTTGACTCTCTATTACTAAATAATATTCATTTCATTTTTCCAGTGTTATAGATAAATGTTGATTAGTACTTCTCCATGATGGTGTTAGAAGGCTCCATTTCATTTGAAAGAAGACATTTGTTTTTTAAAAAGCATACTTAGTGATCATGTTTTAAATAATTTTTAGACTTTTTATCTTTACTGGGAAAAGTACCATTTATAGAGTACTTCTCACTGAAATAACCAATATTTAAATGGTAGACAACTGATATCAGCAGCACATTGCCACAGCACATTATGAAAATAATTTCAATGAAGAGATATTTCTAAATACTCAGAGATCAGCATATTACTTTCATTTTTACATGAAATTTATCAACTTTTAGACATCTACGACCAGCTAAGAGTGTAAAAATGACCAGTTATCTGATCGTAGTCATCTGAACTGTGAAAATATGGATTAGAATAAATGCTTTCCCCAAAAAACTGTTATGAAATTAGAGTTGAAGAAAAAACTAAGATAAGCTCTCCTTGTCTTAGTCTGCATGTGCTGTAAATGCTAAGCCTAGAGTTGGTTTGTTTATCTTCTTGTCTCTAGCTCCAGTCTTTTGTCACTGACCCAAACAGGACTGGTCTATTAGACCATGAGAACCCTGTGAAGTGGAATTGGAATGGTACTTGTATTGGAGATGCGGATGAGAAGAATCTCTAAATCTGTACTTCTTAAGGCTAAAAATAATTATTTAATTATTTTTTTCCCCATCGATACAAAAATAGTACCTATGATACTTGGAAGAAAGGAATCAAGGAGACAAAAGTTTAATTACACTGCTTTATTTCCTTTGCAGCTGTGTCACATTAGCTTGCAAGCAATGGGTTGTCTCTTTGTAAGCTCCGACCTTCCTACCAATATATTTTTGACAAAACTGATAATTAAAATCAATAACAGGGGACAAAAGTGATGAAAGGGATATTTTTCCCAACAGAGACCCCTGAATTAACTTTGCTGCAACAAAATAACTTTCTAGTTTACATGTCACTGATTGCCAGATCCTCATTTGAGATTCTTAATCATCTTCCTTAAAAACAACTATTTTGCCCAGTTTAGTAGAGAAAGAAGAGAATAGAAAAGCATTGTGTAGTGCAGGCTGATTTTTTAACGCACATTGTAGAGAGTTTATTTATATCAGCTAAGTCTGTAATTTTTGCTTGTTTTTAATAGCATACTTAGTGTATATTTCACATAGAATGCAGAAGTAAAAGATAATGCAAAAAATTAGAATGTGTTACATATTTAACCTGCTTAGGCTGATTTTTTAAAAAATCTCATTAGGAACATGGTGGTATCTGTAGTGGTATTTGCATGTTTTTGAAAATCTTGACATGAACATGTTTTGGATGTGCAAGCAATTCTGAATTAATGGGCTAGTTATGTGATCTATCTTGGGGAATTTTTGAAGAATTCAGTAGTGCTACAAAGCCAAGGTTAGGGTCCTTTGTCTTTTGAGCTGCTGGAATATATGATCAAGGTGTAGTTATTCCTTTTATTTCCATTTTTTATATGTGCTTATAATGTAAAGGACGTAGTGTAAAAATAATGACTACCAGCATTCTAGGCAGAAAAAAAGAGAACATTTATATGTCTCTTCACTGCTTTTGAGCTCTTCTCTCTATGAAAATACATACCAGAAATACTACTGTTTAGGTCTGATTTGTTGGTTTGTTTGACTGTGGGAAGTTTAGCTATTTAGTGAGTGAAAACCAGGAACAAGGTGGATCATGACTAACACCCACCTAAAAGTCCTGAGACTCAGCCAGGATCTTCTAAATTCAGAAGGGAATATACAATGATACATGTGGTGGTTAAATAACAACCTCTGATATATCTATGGAATGCATTATAAAGAGTTAAAGTTACTTTTAATGACTTTCCATAAGCCACTGGAAAACAGAAGCAAAGTCCTTTGTTTTTAAAGGCTGGCTCTAGGAGACACATTTTTAGAAGTCAGAAGATAAGGCAGGATTTCACCTCATTCTTCCAATCTTTCTTTCTCTTGCTTCTATTGAAGAATATTCCCTGTTTCTGCCTTGGCTCTTTCTTTATATGTTTTACTTTCTTTGACAGTCCTTCTGTTGAGAGTTTATCTTTCATTAGCTTTTAGGCCTCCAGCCATCATATACTGTCATGGTCCTTTGGGGCACATTGATCTTTATTCCAGCATTTTCTTGCTCACTTGACAGCTTATCATCAGCATTTCTTTGAAAAGTTGTCTCTAGTTTAATATCTGAAAGTTAGACATGATAGAACCTTTCATCTTACCAGCAGAGACCTAAACCAATATTACCACTATTCTGCCTTCATATTGGTAGGTTTTAATTAGCTTGGATGTGTAGGAGAGAAACTTTAAAACAGTCATTAAATGTGATTCGTTGACTGTTCTCCAAATTCTCATCTCTATTTTAATAATATACATAAGCATTCTCATAATTAATAAGGTTATAATGGAATCTTCATTAATGTAACACTAGTCATGCAATCTGACAAACTGTCCCAGTTTTGTTAAAGACAAGACCAGTTCTCTTTTAGTGAATTTTCCTTTCAGCTAAGTTCTTCTAAGTACCTTCTAAGTAACTGCAGTTTTCTGAATTTTTGCCTGCATGTTTTTCAGACACTGTGCTCCAGACTAATAAGGGCGACCACTGGAATGCAGAAGAAGCTCATGTTTAGATTTATTACTGTAACAACCAGGAATTCTCATAAGATTTCACATGTTCCATTGTGAGAGGGGTGTATTTGCAAGGAGGGGTGGACAGAACAGGTGACTAAAACTGACCAAGTATTCCATCCCATACACATCATACACCCTATAAAAGAAGGAAATCATGAGGGTCTCGCTCTCTTTGACCATGGCCGGCATCTGAAGAAGACCTTGCCAGTCGTCCCTGCAAATCCAAGGCCTGAGGCCCTGCATCCCTGAATCCAGTTTCCGGTTTGCTGTGAAGTCCCACCCAGGACTTCTGGGTGCCTGCCCTGCAGCCGCTGGAGTGACGCCAACTCCATCCTCTGCCGAGGGAGGGGCAAAGCTGCTACTCCAGGGATACTCAAGATTGGTTTTGTATGTTTTGTATATTTTCTTTATTTATTAGTAGCGTTGGTAACGCATTTTAAAACATCTCCAACTTACAAAGCCTCCCTTCCTCCTTATCATCTTTCCTGTTCTTTTGGGAGATAGTGAGGGGGTAACAGAGAGCATCTGCCATGGTTTATTGTCGCCTTGCAATTAAACCATGAGATCCTTTTCACTGGATTTTTGATTTTTTTATAAAAAACCCAAACAAAACAGAACATCTCCTTCTCCATTAAGTAGTCAGCAGTAATGGACTATGTGTTTTGTTTTTTAAATGATTCTGCTGCAAAAACAAAAAGCCATGTGGGAAATCCTGATAGAGTCACCTTGCCTTAGATTGTATAATACACTTAACTAATTTGGAATTAAAAAGAAAAACAAGTGTGTGGGGCTTAGCCTTTAGATTGTTTGTTTAATTTGAAGGAAAATGCTGAGCAGCTTAGGCACTATGGCATTACTCTCAGGATGCAATTTGCTCAACGGACTGATTTGCAAGGGAAAAGAGCAGAGGTGGAAAGGTAAAGAGGGATGAGGAGACTTTTTCTGTGGTCTTGCTCTTATCACAGGAAAATCTTTCAGTGCTTGTGCCAGTTTAGTTCTCATGGAACAGTGAGGAGCCTAAGTCCTACTCACTTGATATCTTCTGTGCCAAATTTTCTCTTAGAGCACCTCAAAGAAAATATGATTATTCAATATTATTTTAGAAGAATGAATGCAAGCTTCTGCTGACACCATGCTTTGATCCATGGATTCCCAGCTGATGGATGAGCTACCTCTCCATCTTCCTCATAACCACACATCTCCCAGATGGGCAGAGCATCAGTAAGAATCCATATACAAAAATATAATAAAACAATGCAGTAGGTTCTTTGACTGATACATACATAAATCATTCTCCTTACTAGTGTGAACTGCTCTTATTCTTTGAATATGTATTTCTCAAGGCCAGAAATTAACATAACCTTACTTAGTTCTTTTTAGGTCATAAAGCAATAATTTATTCCTTGGCTCAATGTCATCTATACTCTATCCCTCTATCTGTTAAGATTTTTTTTTCCAGGTCAAAGCTTTTTCAAAATTTACATGATATTTCGAGACAAGAAAAAAGATTGTTTGCAGTTGTTTTCTTATCCTTAATTCACGTCCTCTTCTGTTGCTTCCTCATTCACTTCCCCTCCTCTTTCCAAGTTTATTTCTAATTGGAGAATATTTTTTCTAATTTCCAGTTCATACATATTTGATGTCAGTTTATTACCATTTGTTTTCATATTAGTATGAGAAATTATTCTTCTCTCTCCCTAGCGTTTTTACATAAACATACACATTTCATGTCTGTTTCCACGCTTGCTTTTCCTCTTCTAGGCTGAATAAGCCAAACTTTCCAAGTGTCCTCGGCTAAAATAATCTTTCTGTTCCCTTGGACATCTAATATCACTTTTCTGAATCTCTTGAGACTTGAGTTCAATTTTCTTGAGCATGAGTGACCAGAAAAGATCTCAGAAATAATTTAAAATATTTTTCCCATCTGTGCTAGTTGTATGTTCATCGAACTGTGAAGAATCAGGACTTGAAGCATGATTATTCACTGTTATATATGCATAAGCCTACATAGCATCAAAACCTAAACATGGACTATATATTCTGTACTTCAAAACTGGCAGTTTGCACATACATAACAGAAGAGGTGGGATCTACTATCATGAACAAGCAGTACTGCCTAATTTTAGCAGTACCTGTCTGAAATATCATAGTAAAGATGCTGATCTTTTCCTGCTGAGAATAGCAGTGTATAAGCTAATGAGCAGAGGCGTAAGGAAAATTCTGATGCAGGCTCATTACTACCTGATGTAAAAAATCTGCTTTTATCCCTCAAAGAAAGATAGGCTGTGTAATGTCAGTAGTTTCTCTTTGGCACTGTAATCCTAAAAAGGAGACTCCATAAGAGACAGTTTTGAAATAAGATGTTTTGCTGCATTGTTGTGAGCTACTGTGATACCTGTCCTGACTATAAAACACTTTGCAAAGCCTTAGAACTTTAAAATCTTGCCCTCGTAATGTTGATAGAAACTGTTTTGACACAATGAAGAAAGGGTTCTACTAAGGATATCTGGATCATAATGGGAAAGCCATCCTTTAATACTGGGAAAGTCCAGGCTCTGAAATTGCTTTGGTGTAAGTGATTGTCATACAGATGAACTTTCCAGGATTTGGGGGAGAGGGTTAATCCAGCATGGTCTCTGTCTTTCCAGTAATCATTCATTGCTGAGTTTGTCACAGTCATCATTATTGCTGACAATTATGCTTTTCTATGCTAAGCTTGGTGTTTGCGTAGTGTCCCACAAGTTGCTAAGAAATCTTATAATAGTCAAGAGTGATATTTCTTTGAAAGAATGTAGCTTTAAAAAATAATAAACTAAACAACAAAAAAGAAAGGGAAACAACAAGACCCATTTTCTTGATTTATTAGAGATAGTTGTAAATATTTTAGCAATTCCCACCCCCAGACAGAATGTGCAAACAACTAGAATTTCCTCACTGAGGCATGGGATAAACATTACGTAGAAGTTTGATTCAGCTTGTTAACTAGCTTCCCTCTGTACCCAAAGGTAAGAAAAAGAATTTTAATTTTGTGAGCCCTGAAATAGAATGGTCAGGCAGTTGGACTAGATGATTGTTGTAGATCCCTTCCAACTGAAGTTATTCTATCATATTCCGTTTATTGTATTCTACTCATCCATCTAACACACCTACCTTGGGAGGTATAAACTGTCATCCAGAAATGCCACTGTCTCAGACTCCAGGAAAAACATACTTTTGTTATAGTGAGTTTAACCTTTTGTTCATACTTCAGATACTTAAGGGAAAGTGTTTTAAAAGTTTTTGCATAAACATAAGCAAAACAGTTGTGCATAATTACTTATGTTAAAAATTATTATAACATATCTGAGTCAAAATAATGACCAGAAAATATCTTCATCAGTTGTCTTCTGAGCTCTTATTACACTATATAAACCGTTCTTGATTGTACACAATCTGTACTGAGAGTCCCTCAAGAAAGATTTGCTAACAGAAAAAAAACCCTAAATGTTCATGCTTCATATTCCCCTTTCTTATGTAAACGTTATTTATTCTAATTTAAAATTAATAACTTTGCTTATGTTCTCAATCTAATTTCTCTTCAGAGATGTATTTCTCCTGTACTTAAAAACAAAAGCTACCTTTCTGATTTTACCTTCTGTTATGCTAATTATTAGATCTGCTTTGCCCAAAACAACGAAAGCTAGCAATAACATTAAAATACAGGTTCAGGATTATTTATTTTATGTTATAATTTATTTACAAAGCAGTCTCAAAAATTAGGCTTCAGATGATGGAAAAATTATAGCCCCCTAAACAAAAGGCTGTCTTGGAAACCTGGCCTCCTGAGCTCTGACTTACCCAGCCACCAGTTCTAAACCACAAGGGTGTTCCAGACATGGTGAGGAAAAGACACTTCATAAAAAATAAACTGTAGACAAGTAAAACTGAAAGAAAAGGATGAAAGTCTCAGTTTCCTGAAGGCAGGAGTTTTAGTGCTTACTCCAGAGGAGCCAAGAGAGCTGAGCTTTTCTACTTTGGTCCATGGCATCAGGGAGAAAAGGTATTTGCCTGTGTCTTATTTTTACTTCAGTAGGTACAGCCAAAGAGATGTGACAGACCACCAAGTCCAGTCCACTGCTGTTGTAGAAAAACAAAAAAGCCACTTCTCCTGCCATTTACATTTTTGCTACTCCTATTGTCTGGTTTTCTGGCACTTGCCTTCCTCAATTACATTATATACCTAATAAGCATTTCAATTTTTGTCACCTTCTTTCCCCTTCCTTGAATGTGTTATCATCTCCCTGACTCTCTCTTGATTCACCTGCAACTCTTCTTAGCTCTCCTCGTTCTGAGCTGTGCTATCCTCTGCCCTGCTGTTTCTTATTTAACCCTTCAGAATCCTGGTGCATTTGAGCCTCCCTCTTCCATTCACTCCAGCTCCATTCATTTCTCATGCATCATTTTCTATCTGTGACAACTCTTCATCTCACACTCAGATCTTAATTCCTATCTCCTCCTCTACTTAGATAATGAATTTTTTAAACATGAAGCCAAAAGCACTTTCCAAAATTCGTAATTCCTGACCAGAGCCATCAGCCTAAAGAGATTCCCATGCCATTGAATATATAGAATTTAATGTAATTCTATTTTTTCTTGAATGTTTATCATGTATAGATAACATCAAAATCCATTTCTCCTAAAGTTAGTTTACTATGACCTTTAATAAGCAAAAGCTGTCATGATTCTGTACCTTTGTTCAAGAAGTTTGCAAAAACAGGTTACAGCAGGTTACATATCTTCAAGACTAGGGTTATGTGCTTCCTTTCAGTTACCATTGTACTGTTTATAAAACACTTTAAAGCTTTGTGGAACTGTGATGTTACACAGTCCTGGACCAAGGTCACTGAGGAGTGAATTCATATCGTTTTACTTCAACTGTCTTAAAGTTGGGCATCTAGTTCAAATGCATCACTGTGACTCCCAGTATTCTAAGAGGAGAGGGCCTGTTGTCTTTCTCGGGATGCAGCTTGCCTGCCTGAGGAATCTTTGTATGGGGAGAAGTGCCCCTGAGATGTACAGTACTCTTGCAGGGAACTGGGTAATTATAATGAATCGCTAAAATGAGGCGAGAGAATAACGCTATCACTTTCACAAGGCCCATTTCCTCCTTACTAGGTCTTTTAAAATGTACCTTACAACCATGGAGACCCCAGCTTCATTTTTTTTTTCTCTTCCAGATCAAAGTTCTTAGAAATTCTATGTCAAGCTTATTTAGAATATATTAAAAACTAATTTGTGAAATGGTGGGTGGTTCTACTCAACTCAGATTATCTGGTTATCACTTTGGAATGTCATCTGCACTGCTAAGATATTGTTCATGAAGCTGATCTTATGAAACTACTTGCTACAAAATTCAACCTACATTCATCGAGTCTGACCAAAAAATAACTTTGTATTTTAGAATTGCTGCAGGAAACGATGATCCTCAGAGTAAATATAGACAATTTTAAAGTGTTGCAAATTGGATTTCCAAAAGTGACCAAATAAATGAAGAGGTGAAACCCCAAGAACATGAAAACAAATACATTTTTTTTTTCCTAAAATAAGTTTCTGTACCACTTGGGAATCATAGGCACCACTGTAAATAAAATATTTAGTGTATGCTTTTCTTTTGTATAAAGTTTTATATTGTTGTGTAAATAATTTTATGTCACTACTTTGTCTCCAGAACTGAATTATTTTTTTTGGACTGTATTCAAGTCATTGTCCTAAAAAGATTCTGCAGTAAATCTACATCCAATTTTTCCCAACACATTGGAGTTATAAGTTTGGTTCCAAGGAAGATATGTTAAAAATATATTGAACATCCCCCAACTAATTTTTAAGGATATTATTTCGTTTAGATTTAACTTCGCTGATTTAGCAACAGTGTTTATTTCTCAAGAACACATTAAAAGAAATGAAAACCTCTCAGAATCCCCTAAACATCTTAATTAATATTTAACAGATTATTTCTCTTCAGTTCATTTTTTCCTTTTGTCACTATTCTTCTAACACTTTGCTGCAATTTACACCTGAAAGGCAAAAGCCCATCAACTTGAGATTTCTTCACTGCAAATTCCCAAAATTGTAATGAAAAGTGAATGGAAATTATGAAAATACCACCTACCCTCTTCCTCTAGGGCTGTTTTAACCTGCAATTCTGCATGACTGAAAGCAGATGGTAAATTGTACCAAAATCTTGCACTATTACTCTTTATGGAGCTTTCTTTTAATCACATATGATAGTCCAAGACAGTACAAAGTCTAGCTTGCACAAAATTTTAGCTCTGCCTTCTGTGCATAAAAATGTATTTGATTTGTTGCTTCTATTTCTTCACCTACAAGATATGAAGTTGTGAAAGTTGTTATAGAAATTTACATCATATCTAGGACCAGGACACATATGAATTTTACTCACATTTCCTAATTTCCTTTTATTTCAACATATCATTATACTCGTGTTAGAAATCAGAAAGGATAAATCTTTTCTGTAGCTAATCTTTTTTTTTTAAATAGTTGCTGCTTGGAAAGTGAAAGTCCCACTTGAAGTTCAGGAGTTATATAGAAGTGTTTAAGGGAGGCAGGGTTATACTGAGAAAGATAAGCAATTAATATTTACATTTAGATGATGGTGTTCATACGTTTCAGACATCAGAAATAATCCATTGATGGTTTCTTCTGTGGTTTCCCATTTCCTATATCTACGTTTTATGTCAGGATCCTTTTTTCACTGTTTGAATTGTAATCTATTGTTCAGCACCGTGAGTTTCTGGAGTTATGTGCAAATTATGTGATTTCTAATGCAAAACAGAATGTGGTGGAATCACCCCTGCCTACATGGTTTCTTCATATTGGTGTTGCCTTAATGCTGCATAGTTTCTTTGGTTTCATGGACTATTAATTTCAACTTTCTTCATTAAAATTCTAAGATGCAGAAGGCCTTAAAGAGAAAATGACCCCTAGTAAGGCAAAGGCAAAAAAAAATACCCTTAGGCATTTAGCCACTAGAACTGTTTTTATTTCTTAAAACATTTATTTAATGTGTAAAATGTGAGTTCTTATTTTTTCCACCAAATGCATTTTAGAGGAAAGAAATGAAGGAACAGGCTCTAGGAGGTTTGCTTCAATAAATGTTAAGGGTGATGAACTGCTGTCCTCAGATATTGCCTCCAGTCAAGCCCTGTGTACTCTGCATAGGAAGGTGAATTGACATAATTATTAGAACAGCATTTTCCAGCAAATTGTCCTGTTAAATAGGAAAATTTTACTCAAGCTTGCAAAAGTGATAAGCCTGACCTTCCAGCTATGCTTTGAAAGGTCATTTTGATTAGTACAGGCAAAATTGGAAGGTAAATGCATTTTCAATACCTGGTGTCTTTTGGCTTTTAATGGTCGAATGGTCTGATATTTTGGAAGTGTAAAACAAGTGCAGGTTCTGCTGAACTCAATGACAGCAGTAGGCATCAGGAACTCCTGACAATCAGACCATGAGTTTCCTCACTTCTTTCTCTCTTCTGCTTTCCCTCCCCACTCTTTTCTTGTTGTGTTGTTGTGATAATGTAATGGCCTTTTTGACAAAGAAACTTCATTCATGACCTGCTAAGTATAGTGGCTTTCATCTCAAGGTTGCATTCTGAGAAAACTATTAAAGCTTCCTTACAATTTATCAAAACTGAATTATATTTCAGACAACGAAGTACGTCAGAGGTCTCTTACAACGTCAACCACAGTCAGTTGGCAATCCAGCTAAAACTATTTAACAGCACAGAGTTCTACATGGTTAAACCCATTATGAATTATCCATAAAATATCCACACTGATTTAGCCTATGAAAATAAGGTTCTCAGCTATATTCAAAATTTATAAGGGATTGTCATGAAATAATTACCTTTCTCAGGAAGTGAAAAGATAATTTCGTTGTTCTAATATATGTTACTCAAGCATGATGAGAGGATGGAAACAAGTTGGTGGGAAGAAAAGGACGAAGAAATTGTACCTCTCCTAAATAATTAGCATTAATTATGATACAAACATTTTCTAAACAAAGTAATTTTAAAATCAATTGCTATTATTTTAGATATGAAAGAACAACAGAGGCTTGGAACAAATTATAGGCAATCAGAACTTTTCTAGTTATAGAAAAGTAGTGTTTTAACAAGCCTGGCACAGTTAAAGCATTATATGCCATTCATATACAAACACTAGTGTAACTATTCATACCCAGGATATAGAAGAGCTACCCGTGTAAAATATATATACATTTTTGATACTCTACAGATATAACCATTTCTATCAAAAAATGACCCAATCTACACTAAGATCCATTCTTGCCTATGATCATATCTGAAATAGTTTTACCAGTATAAAACTGCATGTAGCCATAGCAGAAACTTTAAAATGTGAACTCAAGGGCATTTCTTGCCATTTTAATAAACCATTCAGTTTCTCTGTGCAATGAATTTATAACTTATATTCGTTAGTTTGATTCTTTCATCCACCTCACTTTTCCTTTTTGTATTAATTTCATATTTAAGATGCACTCTGTCAGAATATACAAAGCCTTTTAAAAATTGGTAGAACCAAATGGTTCAATAAGAAGCTGATGTGACAGAAAAAAGTGGCCATATATAGATGTTGTAGGTACCTGACTAGCCTAGAGCAAAAGGGAATCAGTCCTATTTCCATTTCTTCCAAAGGAGAATAGGAATGAAGGACATCAGGGACATGCTCCACAGCCAAGAAAAACACACTGCACTGGGAAATATGATTATACATATTCTTCAGATTCAGTGATGATGCTTTTAGGAATACTTCCATTTTATTGAGACTTTCAAAACATCTGCAGAAAAATAGTTGCAGGCTAAAATTTGGGATCTAATAAGAGACAGACCACAAGAATCCTTTGGATTGAGATGCTCTACAGTGGAAGGAGACAGAGAAAGGCTACTTCCTGACTTTTTCTGACATTTTAGCACCAGTGGGAAAAGGCGGGGTTTATCATGCCTTGATATGAAGGCATTTCAGTGCTGATAAGTAGCAGTGAAAGATGAAGTATTTCATAAATTGGATGAGATGTTAAATAATTTAAAATATAATGTACTATTACATAATATAATAACTGTGAATAAAACAATAAGTACACTAACATAAAGCCCTCCAGTCTGTCAAGGAAATAGAGAGTGGTTATGATTTTAGTCTATATCAAGGAGAAGAAAAAAAAAAAAAAAGCAAAATCAGTGTGCCTTGATGTTTCGTTACCTTTGGAAAAAACAAAATCATATCATATTGAAAAGTGGGTTTTTTCAAAAGTACTGTGGTGATCTGACATATACCGGATGTACAATCAAAAGCCTAAGGAAGCAAAAACACTAAAAATTGCTAAATTTTTAATGAAATACTGGATTTTTTTGGGCTCAGTAACAGAAATAAATTCTTTCATTCTTTTATCTAAAGTGTTTTATAAAATCACTTTTAAAAAGATGAAAATTGTGAACATATAAGCTTAAAACCACAAGATTAAATGAAAGAACAAGATTTAATTCATCATGTGGTAGTTTTAAAATAAAAACTAAAAAGAAGTTACCAACAAAAAAAGTTAAGACTTTAAGATCAGTCTTGAAAGCAGATAAGAGTGGGCAGAAGAGCAGACTAGACACATGAGGAAGAACTAAAAACTATGTAGTTGAACAGAAATTGAAACATTCAATGTAGTGTTGAATATGCATTGTTGCAAAAAATTAAAGATGAGCTTTTACAATTTTAAAATATGACAAGATACAGTTTAAAGGATGGAGGAAAGTGACACAAAATAAATCAAACCAGAGAATAATTTCTGTCACTTATGGGATAGTCAACCATAAAAGTGTAAAAGAATGACATATATTGGTCAAAGATGCTGAAGGTATCTTCTCACAGTTTTCTTGCGTACTACAAGAACAAAGAACTGATGAAGAAGAAAATTAGACCATTCTAGCTTGGAACAGGAAATTATTGACATTTGGAGAATATCTGGTTCAAATTCTGCTCAAGCATAGTCAGCTACAACACGTTGCCCAGTACTGGGTCCAGTCAGCTTTTGGATAGGTGCACAGATGGAGATTCTCTGGGCAACCTGTTCCAGTGTTAGACCACCCTTACAGTAAAAGACATTTTTCTTGTGATCAGGTGGAATTAACAATGCTGATATTCAATAATTTGAATTAGAACAAGTCTTGTTGGTGAGATCGTGTTTAATGTCCAAAGAGAAAAGAACTGAAAGCACTTATGGTGTTCTTATCTGCAGAGAACCACCTGTAGAGATTGAGACTATGCAGAGAAAGAACCTAACAACAACACTGTTTTGGAGGACAAAGAGAAAGAAAACAACCCCATGCCTATGTGCTGTCTTCTTCTAAAAAGAATATTCAGACATCTACAGTTGAATTCCTTCATCATTTCTGTGTCCTTGTGCAGAATGCTCCGTTTCCCTTTGTGTTAAGATAAATAATTCTGTCTCCAGTTCCTTTGAAATGTATGCTATAAAGAAAATGCCACTGGTATTTTAGAGGATTCATACAATTTAGGAAGTAAGGGCAAAAGGGTGTTCATTAGGTCACAACAATTCTATCCTGTAAGATAAGGAATAGGAAAGACTGGAGAGACCAAAGAGTTTGCAACATCAGAGAACCCTGCAGTATTTTGCAGAGAACTGATTAGGTAAGTTATGCTGTATGAGATAGAGAAAAGCAGAGATAATACCAATCTGTTTGGGATCTTTGCCAGTTTCATCAGTGAGAAAATTTCTCCCTACATCAAATCCAGCAATCAGCATAGCTTTGTGAGCAAGACACATCAGGCAAGTCACCTGGGAGGTTTTCCTACACTATGTAATATCACGTTGATGGTAGTCCTGAGGAGTATGAGAATTCATTCGGGAAATGGTATTAAACACATGACAAGAAAAAACCTTCCCTGTGTCCCCTGATGGACTGAGAAGTGAATCCTACTAGAAGGAAATCTGATGTGTTGACAACTCACACACGTAAGACTTTATCTCATATATTTGTAGTTGTGTCCAAGAGAGGGCTGGAGCTGATAACACTGTGTGACTTTGAAATCACGGAAGTCTGGACCATTTCACACATTATTCTCCCTCCTGTTTAAGTCTCACAGGTTGACGATCTGTCTGGTTGGTTCCAAGGTTTACACAGTGAATGCATTCCGCATAGTTTGAGCTATTGTGTGAGTCTGGATCCTGAGCCAGCTTGACAATGTAAGTATACCTATGCACTAGAGTTGTACAGTGGTAGAAGAAGGAAAAGGTGGACCAATGCATACAGATTGTCCTCCATGAAGGCCATAACAAGATAATGTTGTTCTATTACTGAAGTAGCCTTCACATAATTAGGTTATATATATAATGTAATTTCATGTAACTACAGGCACTCTCCAGTATAAAATAGAGGCTTATATCAGCCTCTATCGTATCTATTCCCCTAAATATCTGGTTTGGTTTTTCACTTAGTTTTTCAGCTTGATAAGAACACGTCAAGAGCATGAGTACTAATGAAATGCACAGGAGCATGTATTTAGAAGCAATTAAGAACAGATAAAGCAGCGAACAATTGTTAGGTGGGATTTTACAAAATTACTGAACTGCTCTATGAAAGCTTCTCTTAGGTAATATTGGTACTTTCAGGCATCCAAATATCTTTTAAAACGTTAAAATGTGGTCTTAAGCTTTATGAAGTTTGCAGTATAAAAAATGTATGATTTATAAGTTATTTTAACATAATCTTGTATTCATTTGTACACAAAGACTTCAGAAAATAATTGCTTCATTTCAGCTTGTTGTTTGCTCTCTCTAGGGATGACAGAATTGGACCCAACCAAAGGATTTTAATTTAAAATTCAGATTTGTCAGAAGCATTAGATCATCTCCTGTGAAAGATGAAGGATAAAGATCAGAGGTGTGGTCTGAGATCTTATGGTGGGTTTACGTTTTACTGAATCACAGTTCTGATATATTTGATCTCAGTATTTTGTAAGCAAGTCCTCTATTTTTCAACAGAACAATTTACAGGAAATTTTAAGAAGTCAAGTCCTTGTAAAACAGAAAGGAAGTAAACCAGAAATACGTCAAAGATATATGTTCTTTCCCCCAAAAGCTTGGGATGGAATTTTAGAATTTGGATTTTCTTGGCCTTGAATTAGTAACTGGGGCTGCAGAGGAAATGCAAAATAAAGGCACAAAAAGAAGGCCCAACGAAAATCAATTGAAATGGAAACGTTATTCCAAGTAAAGTGTTAGAGTGTGTTTGAAATAATATCTCGCATACTCTAAAGCATGTATTCTGCTCCTAAACTTGGAAGCTCCGAGTTATACACTGTATTTTGCAAACAAATTTTTCTGTATGCCAGTGATAATCCAGGTCTGCACAAAAAGACATTGAGCATACCATGTAAACTGGATAAGATGAAAACATGCTCAGAAGAGCCAGAAAAGTAACGATTTGTTTGGACCCAAGGACTGGCATTTAGAAATATTTCTCTCCCAGCTGGGGCAAAATAGTCACCCAGATAACACAAATTAAGAGGCTTGCTGAGTTTCTGTTTGCAAGGCATTTCAGACCCTCTGGTAGAATGTCTAATCTGAATGCTGTGTTCTATTGAAATATGTCTTATAAAATGTACTTGTCAGTTGGTGGCAGGTTATGATCTATGGCCAGAAAATAATCAGATTGCAGAATATTTTGCAGGGGCAAGATTTCAAGAGAAATTACTCTTGATGGAGCACCTTAGACTAGCAACCCATTTTTACATGTTATTTTACATGCTGAAGGATAAAATAAATGCTAAAATCCTAGATGACTTTGGAGCAGGAGAAAAATGTTCCCTTGTACTCTCTCCTGCTCCAAACCTATGCATAGCCCCATCACTTATTTTTTCACAGCTCTGGCATTTCTCGGGCTTCCATCACTCTCTAAATAAAAATTCTAGGGTGCAGAGAGGAGAGTAATTCAAGTGAGGGCTTAAGGCACATTGCTGTAGAGTTGAAGACTGCCAAAATTTGCCAATTACAAATTCATTGAAGTTACAAATGATATTACACTTTAAATTTTATGAATGTTCTTTCAAAAAGACTCTGTTTTCAACTCTATAGAAAAAAAACAAAACCAAAACCAACCAAAGAAACAAACAAAACAAAAAACTGACCAACCAAAAAAAGCCACAAACAAACAAACAAAAAACACACACAAAAAAACCATACCCATGCAAGTCCTTCAAACAATTAATTGAACTGTAGAGTTGAAGTGCTTCTGTAGTTTCATTAAAACAATATCCTAACTGCTCGTGGATTGGAAGGCTAACGGTCTATAGTAATGCATCTGCTAGAGATAAACCGAACTTAAAGAAGTGTGCTTTAAGATGTCTGAGAGTATTCTGAATGAAAGCTTCAATGGCCATTTTCACACTAATATAATTACAACATCAGAAGGGGAAAACAGACAGAATTTCCCTAACTTTGTCAAAAAAGAGCTGAAGAAAATCTATTTGTATCACTGAAGTAAGAGAATATGAGTGTATTTATGAGCAGCTGGTTAAAACTTTCAGATGGCAAATTATGCACAGACATTTAAATGAGTTTTATGCGACATGCTCTGATGAAGGGAATGTCTTCCAGCTGGGATAGAGTCAGAATTGCCAGTAAACTTTGTCACTGTATTATGATGTAAAATTTATCATTGTATCACTGCATCAGTAATATGAGGATATTGCTATTTCTTTTTTCTACTCAGCTTCCTCAGCTGAGCTCTATGAGCTATAAGCTTAACTGCTGAAGATCATAGATATTCTCTAACTTTTTTTTTCTCTGTCACTTCATAACCTTACCTCCCTCCTCACATTATTCATTCAAAAATTAGGCATGGTGAGTTTGAGCTTATTGACATTAAACACGTTGGTATTCACTATTAATCTAGATTCTACATTTTAAATATTTCAGGTTTAGGAAAGAAAAATTTTAATTCAGGGCAAGTGTAAACATTAGTTAAATTTGAAGTTCACTGAAGAATTGTTACATTCTACCTTATCTCTCCCCTTCATTCCTTTTCGTCACTTTCATTTTTATGACTTATATTCTTTTCTTCACTTTCTGACTACTTGCTGACTCAGCTGCTAACATACATTTAATTTAAATGATAACTTTCACTGCAAGGTTAGGGTACAAAAAGACTTTGCAGGAAGAAGAATGCAGAACAAGACAGGCAGAGACAGGAAAGAGCAATAATGAAAGTACACGGTTATTTTGGTTAGATAAGTGCATAGCATGATCATTCAGAATCACTCATTCTTTCCTTAAGTAACTACTTTAACCTATGTATCTATTGTAGTTTCCTAGCAATTTCTACAATGAATCAGTAAGCTAAGGTTCTTCAGCCTAAAAACAAGATGAGTTGTGATATATAATAGAAGTCTATGATTCTAAGTCATTAGTGGCATGGAGATAGACTGGGAGACGTGGAGATGGATGGGATTGACTGGTAAATGTGCCTTCCAACACACTAACTATCTGAAGAAGCTAGGAGAAAAAAACAAAAGAAGACACCACACTGGACAGGTTTTAGACTACAGAAATCCTTGACAAAGGACCTCATGGTTGAAAACACTCAAGGGGAACATGAACAATAGAGAGATTGCTTAAAGTTAGTTTAATCATACCAGGCCTGGACTATCCACTAACCTGGATCTATTACATAGTTTTGGTATGTCCTGGTTTCTTTGTGTTTTTCTTTCCTATCTTTAAATATTAATCTTTCATTATTTTGTTGTTGCCAGTTTCAGTTCTTGAGGCCTTATGAGTTTTAAAATTCATAACTATTTTTCCTTCTATTAAATACTTCCTCAGGACTAGCCACCGTCACCAATTTTAAAAGATATTGCCAGAAAGCATGCATTTTTGTGTAATGAGGTGCATGACAGAAGCATAATTTTCAATATTTTTTGTCTATTTCTATAATTTGCATGTTCTGTTGAGGAGGATTTGCATTTAATTATGTGACATGTTGAGTATCAGCCATGCTATGATTACTTAAAAAAGAACAGTTTAATTCCTATGCAATATGACAAGGAATATTCAATATGTAGTTTCAGACCTTTGATGTTTATTGACTGGGTTTTAAAAAGTTATCACTAAATAAACAATGTACCAACAACTGAAGCCTTTAAGATCAGTCAGTAAACTGCATTAAAAAGTTTAATTGTCAAGCTGACATCATGTCAGCCCCAGAATGGATGAAATATGAATTAATAAGCAGAATGATTCATTCTGGTTATACAGGCAGCTATCTAAATTTTGGGTTTGATCTGTCATTGCATGTCAGTATTTTAAACCAGTGAAATAGTAAATAGTAAAAATACAAGAAAAATCATCATTTCTATTAAACACTGGGATACATACACACTTCAATAAGTACCTAAAAAATATATTACAAGTAGCGAAACCTGCCCCAAACCTCAGCAGATGAAACCTGGTGCCTTTAGTTTACTAAGTCAGCATTGTACTAGCATGCATGTCATTCTCATCTTTCTGATTTAATTCCCTTGTAAAGAAAACATGAGTTTTGCGGGTGTACCTGATTAAATATGATTGCATTTTCTGATTTGTCTTTGATTTTCGAGGGGCTTTTTTTTTTGTCAGTAAATAGACACACTGCTGCCCCATTTTTTCCTATTGGTATAAAATGTGCAATCCTTGGAGCATATTATGTTAGGTCCCATGACACAAAGGAGTGCCCACAGTGAATGCAAAACACTTAACAATCACCAGACATACCTCTTATATTCTGTATTAACTGACTGTATAAATCAGGTGAGTTTTAACACAGTGTGGGTATTTTGGTTACTTTGGTTTGATTATATATTTTAATAAGACCTCATTGCTGCAATAATAAAATGTTCCCACTCAAAAGAAAGGTAACTAGCTTAGACATACAGTTGGTTTTCCAAGTTGTTGGAAAACTGCATTGAGGCATAATATTCTTAGTTAATGGAAGATGATTCAGCTGTCTTTATAAGAAGTATGAGTTTATAAGTAAACAACTGGACTCTCCAGAAGCTGATCTGCACCTGTGCTATGTGAAATCTCTGCCTTCTTTATGCCCCGCTGGTAAATTCATTTTATTTGGCTTTTCCACTTCGAAGCATGCTAAACCTGAAACTAAAACGGAATATAGGGTCTTGCTTCTCCAAGGACTGCCCTGAAAGGATTCAGGTCCTTCCTATCACCACCACCTTGGGAAAACGGAAGCATTGAACAGATAAAAAAGTAATCTCATAACATGTTTGCAAAGCCAACATCTAATCTCATCCCTTCTTAGGACTTTCACCTTCCCCCTTTGTCAGAGCATTTGTTTTTATTCTCAGTCTCTATGGCAGCTTGCAGAAAGGAGCCGGACCTAATCATGACTGAAAACTTCCTTGTTTAATTGAAACAAGTTACCATAATTGATTTTGAAATCCCAAATGGACCAGCAGTTTCCCTGTGGTTACATTAGGAAGGCTTTGTACAGCATTTAGTGGCTGTATTCGTGGGGAGGAGTGGAGGTGCTTGAACAGAGAAAAGAAGCGTTTACTGGATCCACCTGTTTGTGTGTACGAGATGGCATGATTATCCATTTACAACAGCTTAAATGGAAACAGCTGTCTTAAAACAATTCAGAACTTTATCCTCTACTTGATAATAGCTAAAGGTATTTAACAAGCTAGTTACATTTGTACTAAGACTTCTAAGGCATTCATAATTATCCATGAGTTTTATTTAAAAAAATAATAGTGTGAGGTTTGATGCTGCCAAAAGCGAAGAGGCACATACAGTGTGGGCAGGCACAGTTGCATAAAACTACCTATATGTGGATTGGCAATCAGCTTTCCTTGTTATTGCTTTTCTACGAGTCTGGATAAGAGACTGCCTGTAGTTGATGTCACGGTGCTTTGTAATGTGTCTCTGTCTGAGTATCTTAAAAGATATTGCAAAAAAAATTATTTGCAATGCCTTGAGCTAGTACAGCCTGTCTGCAGACCCCAACAAAAGCTGTTTCACATATTTTAAAAGTGCTGTCTCTACCAGTTTCCTCCCAGCATGAATAGAAAATTACAAACATGAAAAGCCTATTGGTACACCCAGCCTTTGTACTTTTTTTTTTTTTGCCTACAGTGCAATACATTATGCTTTGAATTTTACTCCCCAAGATTCTCCTTTCAAAAACAAGAGTGGGCATTTGGGGAGAAGTATTTTTCTGAAGATTCAGATTAACACAGTGATCCATGTCAGGTATGAGAGTGCCACAGGGCTCTTCAAACCAGCATGGATAACCTGAATGTTTTAGGGGTAAGAAATCTGCAGCAGCTTTCTTTTCTTAAAAACCATGTGCTGCTTGAATGCCTCAGCAGCATTTCTGTAGCAAAATAGGTGAATTCTCATACCCCGAGCTATTAAGGAACAGCTGCTTCAATAAAACATTCGGGGAACTCCTCAGTTCTCCATTCCCTCTCCAACTCCCCACAGAGTAAGGCAAAGAGGAAATAAAGTTGTGCTATGTCTTTAGACTTCTTGCAAAGCCAGGTGGATTCTCCATAGGCACTCCGTTTCCATATGAACTAATTATTTTGCCAACTGTCTGAGTTTCCATACACTTCTTCATTAGCTTCTATTCAATGTAGCCAGTCAGGTCTCTATGTTGTATTTTCAGCACTTACCCATATTGTGTTCCATTACTTTTTTTCCTGCTTAGACAATTGTAAGGTCTTCATCTCCTACAGAGATTGTACAGTGTCTAAAAAGGTTTGAATTCATATATTAGCTATATCCTCAACAATAATGCTTATAGAGTTGTCTTCTTGGACACAGGTTTCCACAAAACTTAAAAAAATGTATTATCACAGAATCACAGAATCACAGAATGTTAGGGATTGGAAGGGACCTCGAAAGATCATCTAGTCCAAGCCCCAAATTATCTTTGAAACTATGTTCCTTCATTAAATAGAAATGAAATCAGGTAACAGGTTATAAAGGTATTAAGGAGAACATGTAGGCAAAATGAAGCGCACATGTACAAAAGGTTTGGAATCTTTAGTCATCAACCATTCATAGACAATAAGGGAAAATAACATTTTCAGGAAAATGGGGATAGGGTTAACTTTTAGAGTGCTGGTGTTGAAATTATCTACTTAACAAATACTACTAATGATACATTCTTGAAAAAATTAAATGATGGTCAAATGACACTTAGAAATGTTCTTGCTTTGAATTATTTGGTCATTTGTGGTAACGTGTGTCTCATTCGTGGCCTTTCAGAACGAGATTAGGGACATTTCTGAATTTGCTTAGTGCTGCTTTGCTATACTGTTAGACACTCAAGGTCTAGTTCTGTCTGTGATACTTCATCACACTGTAAGGTGATAATTTAAAAGCAAACAACAAAACCTCATCCTTGTTTTGTAAAGCAGCAGAAAAATAACATGAAGTATGGTTTGGCTCAGGTAGATAGTGTTAAATATGATGTCCCTTAAAAGCCTATGGGGTTTAAATCATTGTAATAGTACACTTTATAATGGCTTACGATGCTGTGTGAGAAATGATCAGTGCTGCTCCTGCCTGTAACTCAGAAGACAAAGTTCCATGCTGGTGATGTGATATGAGCATTATGAGTCTGTAATTTCTCATGTTCATCTTGGACATTCAACTTCATTCTTAGTCAGAGTGTAATGAGCACGAAGCACACAACAGTGGTGAAAAGGGTGATGGAAGTTTTTCTAGCGGGACTCATTTACTTTCTCTGCTCTTGTCTAATTCTCCTATTGACTGGAGGTTACTTTACAAGATCCTCATTATGTTAAAATGTGTTGTTAAATGCTAATTAAGAAAAGATAATGGCTTGAACTTTTAGACTAGTTCAGTAATCAGGAGCCTTCAGCTAACATATATGCTTGTTTCCTTATCCTAGACCAATTTGAGATTGCAATTTCTTCCTGTGGAAGATTTTTTCCCCAATTTTTCTTGTAAACTAACTTTTTTACGTTGTTCTATTTCAGTTGATTATAATTTGGTATTTCAGTGAATTGACACTAATATTCATTAAACTAGTTTGTTCAGCCATAAAAAAGAGCAGCGACTGGAGGTCTTCATCAACTACCACATGGCAACTGGCCCACAGCAGAGCTGTGATTGTTGTCACAATGCCAAATCCATCTCTCCTGCCCAGCTAAAAAAAAAAAAAAAAAAAAAAAAAGTAAATGGAAGCAAAGACTAAACAATTCAGAGTCATGATACAAACCATTTCCTATCTGATTCACAAGAGCCTCTGACACTAGTTTGAAGAATCACAGAATCACAGAATGCTTAGGGCTGGAAGGGACCTCTGGAGATCATCTAGTCCAAGCCACCTGCTAAAGCAGGTACACCTAGAGCAGGTCACACAGGAATGTGTCCAGGAGGGTCTTAAGCTGCATGTACTGTGGTTTGCATGTTGCATGATCATATACTACAGAACTGCAACCAAAAATACACAAGGGCTGAACACGATGGCAATAAGGACTATAGAGAAGGGAGGAGATATAGATCTGCCTGGCTGCTGCCATATCACACAGCCTGGCATACACATGTCAAATGATGCAAAACTGATGGTCTTTGAAGGGGTCAATAAAAGCCTTATCAACGTTCTCCTGTGGTAAATCTTTTCTAGAGTCCACAGCAGAACTGGGTTAAAGAATCTTTTGAAGATAGTTGTACAACATATCTAAATGAATACACTTTAATCTACCAAATAAGAGTTAGAAAATATATACTGTTTTTAAAATATATGTTAGCAATATTTAATTACTCCTAAATCTTTGTTAAATAAATGAAACTAAATCAGAAGCATACTGTGAACAGTTGATTAGTTCATTCCTCAGAGTCCTCATAATTGCAGAAGTTTGGCTGTTTTGAGACTAAAACTACATTTTCCTGCAATAAAAAGAATTTCAGAGCATGCACCTTGAAGTTTTTCAAAATACGAAGTGTTACCAAATCTTTGAAATGAGATCTGAATGGAAATAAAGGGTAGTATGAAATTATACTGTGCCATTTATTTCCCAGAAATAATAGCAGGCCATGGTCTTCTTATTTCCAGTGAAAAAATGATTCTATGATGTATTTACCACTGACTTTCTTAAATGGCTTGAGTTCTATTATTCTCTGACAAACTGCCATTGAAGTTGAAAGTGCAAATCAGAAATTGTCTTCCAAAATGTAGTCATATAATGAGGAAAGAAAACGGTCTTACTTTGGATTGCAAGCTTATTGGCTTATGGAAAATGTTGCTATAAGTAGCTCATAGTGGATAGAAAGCCAAACTGTTTGGATCATTAATCCTAGACTGAAAATAAATCACTCAATTTCAGACCCAAAGACAGTAGAGTAATACCTCTCATATACGCATTTATGCTCTGCTCCTGCTATTTAGTGAGCTATAGAGGCTTTAGAAAAGGGAGGCAAGTCTTCTAAATCATCAAAAGCCAATGATGGGTACCGAGGGATCGAGCTTCAAATCCTATTAGTAATTGTTCCGTGTTGTTTTCTAGCCTTGTTGATCAATCAGCACTGTATCTGTATACAGCCATGGTATTGCCCTTCCTGAGCAGAATTGGTTCTCAGATTCTCAGTAATTAAGGTAAAAAATGTGTCTCTTTTCTGTGTAAGCATACATGTTTGTGGACCGTGACAAAGAATGAAAACTTCAGAAGATAGGTACAACACAAGGAAGGACAAATCAGCTCTGTAAATTAACTTTGCCTGACCATGCTATTGCATTTAAATCTTGAACTTAAAGGGAAAATTGTGTTTCTGATATTAGTTAGTTCTAAATCTTTCTTCTAAAACTTCCATAAAACATCGTTACTGTTTGAAATGGTGGTCTGTTTCTGTACATGCTTAGGTTTTGAAAACTGAGTCAAACATCACATCTGTTTGGCAGAGACTGTGAAAATTGAAGTATAAGTTCTGATTATTATTGACCTGGTCTATATGACCAAAGAGCTAGAATATCTTTGCTCCTTTAATGAACTGCTTCAGTTTACTGTATTTTTACCACACTTCATCAAACTTCTTTCCAGTAGTTCTTTAATGGCAATTTCTGATTCAAATTGTCTTCAACAAACTCCCCCTTTTTTTTCCTATTTCCAAAAATGCCCAGCTGATTGGTAGCAACACATTGTGATGCTCGTGAGGTTACTTACTACCCCCCTGTCAGGGACACTACCATATGCATGGATGTTTCATATCTATCCCACATACTCAGAATTCTTTCATTTTTTGCACTCTAGTGGACAATTGGTGATATATATAGAAATAAATAATTTATGCAGAACATGAGTATGAAACTGGTTACCCAAACCATTATACTTAAAAGAGGGATGGGGAAGAGGAATGGGGCACACATTGGTGACCTAAGTTATATATACAGATTCTGTGCCTCACAAAACTTTAAAGCTCCTAACTTTAAAATACAGCTTTTACTCTTTCAGCATCAGATCATATTATAATTTTATCCTTGTTAGGAGTCTTATCAGAATTTTCCCAGACGTGGAGGCAGAATTTGTTCCCCTGTGGAAGACTGCTCTGCAAATAAGTGAATTTGGTTTCCTGGGCTCTGAAAGGGACACCTTCCACCTTCTTCTGAAGTGTTAATGGAAAAAAAGATTCTCATGCATATTTTAGTTAAAGCGACTCACACTACGATTAGCTCCTTCAGTTTCTTACCTGAGCTGAATTAAGTAAAAGGCACCTACATCATGGATGTTTATAGCTCTTGTTCACAGTTATGCTGGGGTCACACTACAGACTATTTACAAGTGAGACACAATGAATGCCTTGCTAGTATTGCTAGTACAGACTGAAAATCTTGCTCTTACTGCTAGTACACAAATAGCTGATTGCTAACATAATTTCTTATGCTAGAAGAGTCCTTTATTCCATCAAGTTTTATCCAGGTGTTACTAAAGCCAATTTTCAGTATAAAAAAAAATCAGTACAGGCAAAATAAGGGTAAAAAAATCTTGACCCCTGGTGTTCAAATGTATCTGTAAATTCAACCTCCTTTGTAAGATAATTTGTTTGAAGTTAAGTTAAAACTTGGCAGGGAGCCAAGTTTGTTCCAATGGCTGATAATTTCTTTCTCTGGTTATTAGATTTCTGTGTTTGCAATCATTTCTCATTCTTGTAATGTAATGCCATTTCTTGACAGACCACCCATCATCATTTAATTTTGTCTGCTGGAAAAACTGTGCCAGTCTATTCCTTTTCAATGAAGGAGCCATATATCAAAAGTTTTTTTAATCCTTATATACGTTCCGAATTTATTATCCTGTATTTCTTAACATATACTTTTATAAGAGAATAAGCAGATTTTTTTAATATTAGCCACTACTCTTTTTTTATTAATATTTTGACTTCCCTTATAATTTTTTTTCCAGGCAGCTGAACAATATTGCTTTAAATGTGATGTGCAGAATTGGAGTAGATATGATAAATCCAAAGAAAGGCTAAAAGCCTGTTAGTCTGCATCTTGTCAAGTTATCTTGCAGTACTTATATTTGAGAAGTAGAATTCAACCATAGTGACTTGTAAAATCATAACCTAAGTTCAACTTACAAATTGTCCTATAGGATCGAAAAGGTGCATAAGGATCTTCTGTGTTGAATTCTAGACACATATTGTCTTTCAAAATTAATGTTACACAAATCAAGACACCACATAGGTCTTCATGAAGTCTGTGTTATATTCAATGTGATACTAGCGTAGGAGTATTAGCAACATAGTTGAGGGAAAATAATTGCTTTTGTCTTCCCATATGAAGTTGAAATGAGGCCTGAGATCAACACTTTCTAAAATTTGAAAGTTCTTTTCCTCTCTCTACTCACTTCTGTTACTGAACAATGTACATAAGTCACATCATGGAAAAATCGTATTAGATATTAGGAAAAAAAATTCTACTGTGAAGATAGTCACATTAGAATAGGTCATCCAGAGAGAATGGCTTGCTTAGATAGTGTCCATTGTCTAGCAGTGAACTTAGCCCTTTCTGAACTAGTGCTTGGAGATGATCTTATGAGGGACCCTCCAACATGAACTATTCTACGGCGCTCTAATTTTTTAACCACCTTGTGATTTGGAAACATGTTTTTGTGTTTGTTTATATAGTATTAGTCAAATTGTGTATCCAGCTGAAACTTGTATAATTTAGACTGTTTGCAAACATGGAATTCAGCCTCCAGCTCAGCTGTTCATAATACACCAAGTTTTATTCAAAGCACTCCAGTCATAAGAACATATTATTTGTATGTATAGACTATTTCTAATATTTGCTGTTTTTTCCTTTCAGATTAAAACTCCATAATAACACTGGATCTACTCTCAAGATTTTCATCTGAACTCTTAAAGAACTTTATCATATAGCATGTACACAGCATTTTTCAATAAACTATCAGGTTAATTTCTGGTTTCTACTGATTTAGTAGAACTCAAAGTAAAGCTCTGGCCTTAACCACTTACTTCTCAAAACACAGAAGAATGCATATTTTAATTTGTTCTTTGTGATTCTCGAAAATGTTATTTTGAAACGTTTCTGTGGCTCGTAATGATCCATAATTACATTTCTGCCTTGAAGCAACAACTTCATCTTTAAGAGTGTAACTAGATATTTCTATGGGACTATTACAAAAACTAATGTTTGTTATAACTATACATTTATTTGCCTAAAATGTTCATATACCTTTTTGGCTTTTATTTTCTGCAAACATTCTTATAAAAATGAATGCGAAGCCAGTATTGGAGATGATTAGTGTAAAGTGATTTTAATTTACAAATTACAAATATTCACATTGAAAACCTGATTCTCAGAACTTATGTTCAGCATTTAGGAAAATTAAGCAATGTCTTTCAATAAACTGTTATTAACAGCTTCAAAAAATAGTATCATGAATAATACATGAAAATCCCTTAGTGAACTTTGACTAATCCTTATGAAAAAATTGCAGTTTTCTAGAATATAATCATAACAGGAAAGATACAAAAGTAATCTAATAGGCAACTGGTTTATTAATCATTCCCCGACTCAAATCATACTTGGGTAAATATCCATTTAAGTTACTGAGAGCTTTGTCTGAATAAATGTCTGGAAAAAATCTGCAGAATGTTGCTGATGAGAAACCTTAAAAGAGAATAACGGTGTTGAGGTAGATAAAATAGACAGAATTTCTTGTGAAAGGCTGAGGAATAGAGGTCATTGGAAGCTGGGGACCTCTAGTGTTTTTTGGGTTTTGGTTTGGTTTGGTTTGGGTTTTTTATACAACAAAGAGAAGTGAAGAAAAGCTTCACTTTTATGCATGTCAGTGAAAAATTTTGCATCCTTTCTGTTTTTAAAAAGTCTGAATATTTTCAAAATCTGCACCTTGAATTTTGATAAAAACAAACAATGTTTTATTTGGAGTTGAGAGTGACCATTATTACAGTCTCCACTAATTTCACAAACGAGACCTGGATAAGTTAAGGAAAAATGTCTTTTCTCTTGAGAACTATTTTCTCTTGAGAACAGAAAATATCCTAGGATCTGCTCCAAGAGCAGACCACACAGAGTTGCCAGGCTTTCATGAGTCTCAGGCTTGTGGGGCATGGTAGACCCATGGGTCACACTTGGTGTTTAAGTATTTCTCTGAATCTTACTCTTTATTGTTTTAAAAAATGTTACCACAAAGCTTCTAAGGACATTTGCATATGAACACATAAGAAAATTTGTAGCAAAAAGTGTCTTGTGTAAATATTCCTGTTTGTCGTGGTTTGATTGCGGGGTGACAATAAAACCATGGCAGATTGTTAACCCTCTATCCCCCCGCTTTCCCCTTCAGCCCCTCCCTCCCCCCTCTTCCCACTAAGGACAGGCGATTGGGAGGGAAAGAAGGACAGAGAGAAGAGAGTTGGAAAAATTAAAAATGTTTTACTAAAGCTACCAATAAAAGTAGAGAAAATAATACAAAATATACAAAACCAATCTTGATAATCCCGGCAACTGCTCCGGCAGATGTAGGGCTGGCACCCGAAGTCCTGGACTGGATTCTGCAGCCAACCGGAGCTGGATTCAGTCTGTCACTAGGCCTCAGTTTGCAGGGACAACTCGCAAGGCCCTCTCCCAATGTCGGCCATAAGGAAAAGGGACAAGATCCTCGTGATCCCCCACTTTTATATGAAGTATCATGTGAATGGGATGGAATAGTTTAGTTGGTCAATTTTCAGTTCACCTCCTGCTTGCACATCTCGTGAGATGCATCTTTATCAATGACCTTGCATTCCATTGCTATGTCTACCAAAACATGTACCTAACTTTGAGGAAAACTGCAGTTAGTAAGAAGACTTTAGCTGACAGGGAAATTCACTAAAAGAGAAACTCGTTTTTAACAAAACCAGGACACTATTCCAAAATGATAATCAGCACCAGCTGCACACTAAGCTACTTTGAAAAAAAGGTACCTACAAGAAGACAGGTGTACTAGCAAAATGGAAAAACCTTTATCAGCTAGTAAAAATGTTTCAAGAGCATTATCATTCCATGTAACTTCTGCAGAAAACAAACAAATAAACAAAACAAACAAAAAACCCCAACCAAAACTAAACCAAAACAAAACCCAACAATACAAAACAAAAACCAAAACCCATCACATCTATGAACACAATTGCTCATTCTCTTGCTTGCCTTGTCTTCTTCCTCCTCTTCCATTTGAACTTTCTTTTCCCCTTCCTGGTCCTTCTTTCCTGTTGTAACCAAGGACTTTGTGTTCTTGTCCTCTAGGCAGAGAAAGCTTTCTACATGTCAAATATACCTACCTTACTTTTGTGCTGCAAGGATAAAGCAGAATTTTATTTCTGAGGTTGTCTTTTTTTTTTTTCCTAGTGATTAAATTTAATTTGGTCTTTTAATTTGGTCTTTAATTTTGGTCTTTTCTTGTGAGAGAAAGAGCTTGACTCTTCAACACATTTGTTTCAATGTCAGCGTAAAATCTCAACTTGACAGGGTAGCACTTATTTGAGTACACTGGGGCACACTAAAGCTACTCTCAAACCTTTTCCATTACAGAACACCAACTGTCTGCAATATTTCATTAAGCAGTGAAAGGCTACAACAGTTATTTTAACTGACATCTCAGCTCACTCTTTGCTGATCTGTAAAAATCCTTATCCTTTCCCCAAAATTCATCTGATAAAGGCAAATTAGATTTTTTTAATTATTATTATTAAGTGACAACAACCTTCGATTCAAAAGAATTTTAGTTTCTCTCACGTTAGACCTCTATCTTTCACACACTCTCTCATGAATACTTCTCTGGCTTCCTGTATCCCACTGTTTTGAGGGAGAGAGCATTTGAAAAAAGATAACTATATTTTAATTTTGATGTAGTTCCTTTGCCAAGTCAGCTCTACTTGCTGATACATTCTTTTTTTTTTTTCCTGTTGAGCTCCTTTTGAGGTTTAATTGAGGCAAGTTCAACTCTTTCACTTAAAGCAAGAGTGAAGCTAGACTTACTGAAGAACACAAGCCTGTTTGACAAGTGTTTTTTACATCCTGCATCTTCTACTCAGTTGATATACCTGTGATATACCAAAATTCTTTAGACCAGTGGTCTACTGTTGTCAGTAAAATGAGGTAGAAAAAGAAAAGCGATATTCAGGAACATATAAAGACACCTTTTTCTAATGCAAAGGTACAAGAAATGAGAAAGTGGAATGAAAAATTAACCTAGTAAATACATAAATATTAATAGGCATAATACTGGTTTGGTCCTACTGTCAAAGTTTTTGTAGATACATAGGTAAATGGAGAGATAAAATCATAAAGTGAGTCAGTGTATGTGCATCTTGGGATGTAAAGGTAAAACTTACAGTGCGCTTGTCACATTTTTTCATCTATATGCTATATTTATATTTTTTATAATATACATTGCTGAGATTAATTTGTATAGGAAGTAATATATTTCAAAAGAGCAACACTAATGCACTTAACAAACTTTCTAGCGCTAACTTCATTAATCACAGTGTTGTTGGGGATCTTGGAACATGTACTTCTCCTCTTGTTCATGTTGTACCAATGTGAGTCAGCACATGTTAATATAGGAGAATTTATGTCCCATCAGAAAATCCCAGAAATGCTGCCAACTCCAAGTGAAGCCTATCTCCATGGATTTAATATGCAAACTCGTGCCATGTATTTTCATAAACATCCACTTTCAGGCTCTTTTTTTCAGTTATAGAAATGTGTAGTGAGAGATGAAAGTAATCTGAATTACTGTAGATGCCATCATAAACTTTAAGAATAGAATTAAGCTCTTTTATATCTGAGAATGCACTTATTACCATTTTAACATAAGAAGCCTTTTAGGAAGTTTATTATTATTATTATTCAAACTGGGAAATTTTAAGAATCTAGTGACACATATATTTAATTGAATTAAATTTTTATTTGAGGAGTTATGGCATATTTTAAATGCACTGCATTATCGTTGTATTAAGTAGGGACCACAAGAGCAAGATTTAACATAATTTGCAGTTTTTACCTAAAAACCAAACTCAGGTGAGGAAGTCTACCACAAGATAAAATGAGATATGGGAACTTGTAAGCATTTCATATTAAACCAGTTTGAATAAATTATAAAGATAGTCTGGTCTAGTCCCAGATGGCTTCAAATCAGGCTCAGCCTATTACTTCTAATACCCAATTTCTATGTTTTTGTATTAAGAAAAAAAAATGAACAGAAACATTTGGCTGGGAATACTCTTTTTATCCTTCGCTTACATGATGATACTCTTTTCCTTATATTTCAACAATATCAGGAGACATTAGCTTAAAAAAAGGTCTTCATTATTATAGGTACCTCACAAGAAAATTAGGAAAAAGGATTCCTGACCTAAAAAACACACAAGAGAAAGAAACCCCTTCGGTATGTGACGGACCTTGGAAGAGGACACTTAGAGCACTAATTCTACAGCAAAGCTAGTCTTGTTCCTGTGTAAACTTCTACTGGGTTCAGATGTAGATGATGTTTAACCACACAGGACCTATAGTAGGATCAATACATTAGTAGTTTTCCTTGGGTACTTAATTTGTCTGTAGCACACTTGCACTTAAACTCAAGTCTACTATATCTCAGAGTAGTGAGGTAAACACAATACCATTGCTAAGCTCTCCATCACTCTCACAAAAGCTTAGATATATGTCAGTTCCTGGAAAATATCACAAACCCCAAAACATTTTCCATACACCTTTCCTTTCCAATTGAGATTTATCTTGAAGAGAAGAATATTAAGTACTGAGTAGTTTGCAAAGGACAGGGGATTTAATTGCCAATTGATGCCAAACATAAGTAAGGAATACACCACAGAGGGAAACTGGATTTAACATAGATTTTTTTCCTTCAGTGTCTCCTTATTGGTCCTTTTCAAACAGCTTCCCGTGCTGCTTTCTAGCTTTTGAGACCGGTTTTTTAAGGTAAATTATTTCCCCCCTGAACTGTACAAGTAAACAGGTGATATAATGTTGAGGTTTTCAGTAAAAACTTTATGTCAACCCATCACTGTAAATGTGGTCAGATTCTCAGATATGTGACATTGGTTGAGCTTCTCTTAATTTGTTTTGCTCTATATTTGTTCTGTTTTTTGTTGGAAAACAAGGTATTATTTTTTTCCATTCATGACTTACAGTGAACTTTTTATTATTAATCTTTTTCCTTGGTTTCTGACTATCTCAGAAATTCAAACTAATCTGTAGACTTCTCAGGTCCTGAGACAGCCTGAAACACCTTCCATTTCAGCAAACCTTCCCTGTGATTTGGGCAAGAATTTTGTAAAAAATAATACTTGGAGTTAGTCTTTAACTATTAAATCTTTACATGCTGCCTGGAATTCTAAATCAACCCCCCTCCCCAGATTTAAATGCAGATGGCAATAATTTTTTTCTTTGTAGGTCTGAAGCAATTTCCTCTTAAATTTTTGACATCTCTTCTACTGGTTTGACAGATAACATAGAGGAATTTCATTTGAGAGGACTGCAAAATAAGAGGTAGAAAATGCAAGAAAGAACATGTCTTGTTAAAAAAGTAACCTGCTAAAGTAAAGCACTTTGGAGTTCTCAACTGAGGAAACATGACAGTATATACATTATTTAAGTAAAGGATGTATTTAATTGCTTTGCTGAGTCCCAACTAAGGTCTGTAGGACATGTGCATTTTATTGGCCTGGGTGAGATCAACTGTGATTTGGCTATGATTTAAGTATATGCAAGTAAATTCATGTCTGAATGCCCTGTCAGGAAAACCATTTCCTTCTTATTACTGAGTGACTGCAGCACTCACTGTTAGGGAGGGTGACGTTGCTGGCATCCTCTGATGCTGAGCAGTTTCCATTCACCATCACTCCTACTGGTCCTTTGCACAGTGCCACAGCAAAATAAGTTGTTCATAATAAAAATATTTCTGCAGCTACAAAATTAAAAAATCTGGTGAATTTATTTCCACTAAGACAAAATATAGGTAGATAGAAGTAATCACACAAAGTGTTAGGAATGTTAAGAGTGGTCACCACCCTCCAGCAGCTTGTAGCCTGGGAATCCCTCCTGCCTGGCTGCTGGAGCACAGCCCACAGCACCAGGGGACCTGAGGTCTCCGTCCCACAGTGATGGATGTGGCTGCTTCTTTCCTGTTTGCAGGTTCAGCCAGTAGCGAGGCTGAGCACATGCCCCAGAGACACACACACACAGATGACAAGGACATGGCTGGGTACCCAGACTCCTGGTCACTCCAGCAGCTGACACCATAGGACAGGGTCGCCTGTATCCCAACTCGGACTCCAGTGGCTGCATCAGTATCCAGTCACACCAGTCCCTCCAGTAGCAGGCACTTAGTCCTTACAGCACCTGCACATGGGACAGAGGGTGAGATTACACAGAGATCATCAAGAAAGGATTTACCAGGAAGGCAGTACAGACTGCAGGGATCAGGCGCAGGGCTCAGTCACACAAGTGAACTGACTGGGCATGTTTTACAAGTGACCATCCCTTTTTATATCCCTTTCTGTCTCTTCCCCCATGATTCCTACCTGATCCCCTTCCCCTCCATATTCCTTCATCAATTTGCATAGTCTCACTGTCCCCACCTCAGACATCTGGGGTCCCCAGGTTTGCATCTTTAGCAGTCACAAGGCACAGGTTTGCCTGCGTTTTTGTGACAGCCCATCAACTTGTGTGACCACTGATGTTTGTTTCTTCTCATTTTGTCCACTATGTTTGTCTGCCAGGCTTTTGTCTCTGTATGTTTTGTTCATTGCTTTGCCCTTTCCTTTTTCATGCCATTTTGACAAGTTCCTTCAGCAGATAATGTTAATGAAATCAACATCCTCACATTGAGTGTATCCTTATAAATTAGCATCACTGACAAGTTTTCCTTCTTTCTTTTTCTTTCTTTCTTTCTTTCTTTCTTTCTTTCTTTCTTTCTTTCTTTCATTCATTCATTCTTTCATTCATTCATTCTGCCTCATTTATCTTTCATTGTTCAGATTTCTTCCTCTCTATGTTTTGTTTGTTGCTTCCCACCTTTTCCTATTATCCTCAATTACACCAGAAAGGTCTCTGACAAGGTACCCCTAATGGAGCAGATGCTCTCTCCTTCCCAACACACTTCCAGAAACTGCTAGACACATCTTACTTTGGAGTGGCAAAGTACCTAAATCAAATCAATTAACTAGCAAGGCATCTCCCAGATCAGAGCAGTTCCCTTAAATGTAGCATAAACCACTAGGACTAAAAACAAAATCTCCAATAAGGAAGTGAATTGGCTTTTATTAGCTCTAAATGTAAGTAGGACATCACCTGGGTATTTGTTTCTTATGTCAGCCATCTCAATCACTGCAGATGTCTTTGCTCCCTCCTTTTCAACAACCTCCATTCTTCACCACAGGGCATTTATTCCTTTTTCAGTTCTATATCTAAGGACTATGGTTAAAAAATAACATGGATTGTATGACTACCTATTGTAAATATCATGGGAGCCTATGTTGATGTTGTGCTTTAGTGTTTTGTCTCACAAATCAATCTATTCTGATTTTTGTCTTCATTGTAAGAAAGAGATTTCTCTCTCACTTTCACTCCCTCTTTCCCTTTTCCTTTTTTTATGATGCCCTTTTCAAGTTTCTGAGGGTATGTCTGTCTACAAAAAATATATAACATCTATCCTTACAGTTCTTTCTGTATGTATTTATAAAAAAAATCATCAAGGGTGACTACATCTTACTATCCTACTGTTGAGAAAACTGAGGTTCAGAAAATTCTGTAAGTCACCTAAAAACATATGCCCATCCAACTGCAAATCTGGTGATCTTCCACTGGATTGTCTTGGACTTGTGGGCTACAGAAGGTAAAGAGGTCTTTTTCTTCATGGAAATAATTTAAGACTTTGAAGATTTTATACTTACTGGGTCACATGTTCTTACTTTATTCTATCATGCTTTCACTTTCTCTGCAAAAATTTTATCTTAAGTGTAAAACCACAGACTACATAGTTATGTTAGTGATCAAATTGATCCATCGTGTATCTTGTTTCTTTTTCCATATTGTTACTTTCTGTTTTGAATATTTAATACATCTGATAAATTTACTTTCCTTCCATTTGCCTTTCTGACCTTTGTTCTTCTTGTTGACATCTTCTCTTTTACATGTGGTTATTTTTTAATTTGCTTATTCGTTTATTTGTTTAGGTTTTTTCCTCACTTCTCCTATCACTTTACCTCATCTAATGGCTTATTTTCTCTTTTCTGAATCTTCCTTGACCTAGTGTTGGCAATAGTCCTACTTCAACTGGGAAGGCTGGGCTTGATGATTGGAAGAGGTCTCTTCCAGTCAGCTTTTCTACAATGTTATGCATCCTCAGATTGAGCACCAGAACCACTGAAGGCCAGTGGGTGTAGAACTCTGCACACAATCCTCCTGCCAGGAACTTTGTGGATATTATTTGCAGGGCGCAAAAATCGTTCTCTCCTGATGCAAATGATGCTGGTACTGCAAATACAAAGAGAAAAAGCAACTTCCTAAACTCACCTATGCCTATAGCATTCTATAGCTGATTTTCAGAACTGCAATTAAATGGGGATGAAGTGAGAGAGGAGAATAGTAAGTTCCCACCAGCCCAGACAATTTTTTGCTTTCAGCCCAGTTCCTCCTTTCCCCTGTGTCAATCTCAAAGTCTTTCAGCAGTTTGTGTGTAGAAATGTCCTCACTAATTGTTCCTTTTACTTCAGTACTTTTGAATTTATATTCATTCTGAACATAATTGAAAATGCTCCACAGAAAAGTAGTTTGAGCTGCACAGTAATTTAATGAACATATAGATCTAATATTCCATCCTTGTCCCACTCTGTTGACATGTTTACACTACAAGCCCTGTCTCTCTCTTTTTTTTTTCTTCTTCTTAAAAAAAAAAAAAAGGCATGTCCTTAGGAATTAGATTACATCATTATTTCATTGTGGCATCTCCTTTAAAACTGCAGCCTGCTCAGCCCATAGTAATAAAATAGTAGGTAAATGAGTAATAGAGTCTAGAGAACCAGTTATCAGCACAAACTTATGCATTAAAGAGAAACACAAAATATGTTTGAATATCTTTCTTTTTTATTGTGATCCTTTCAGCTCTAAATCTGAGGCCCCATTTTGAAGAGCAAAAACCCTTCCCATTCCTGAAACCCAGTTCATTGAAATGTTAGCATGCACACCTAACTCTTGGTTTTTGAATAATTGCTCTGAATTTTCTTGATCTTTTTGATATTATCAAGTACCACATTCTTAATGCCTGGATACAGAGGAAGGCAAGTTTCATTTACTTGCAGACCGGAACATTTACACAGCATCTACATCACATAGAGTTTGCATCTCCAGGAAACTTTCTTGAAGAGGACAGTGCATTAGGCACAAGAATTACTGTAATATGATATTTCTCCAGCACTACAGTTAGAGAGAGCAGAAAAATTAAGTGAGGCAGCAGGAGAACAATACTTTGCTCTGGAAAACACTGACAGCTAATACAGTGTCCTCCTCAAAGCTGCCTCAAATTGAGTACTCGATGAGGTTACAACTGCCAGATACGTGTTAGCATTACTACAATAAAAGAGATATAATCACACATTTACACACCAGCAAAGTGCATCTGTCAGAGCTGTAGATGGCAGTGCCATATTCTGTATCACAGAACTTTTGACAAAATGCATTAAAAGACTCTGATTTGTGAAGAAATAAACTTAGCTTATTTATTCACAGCTAGCTGATATATAACTTCTTCTTAGTCCCTGCTGCGGAATAAAAGATGAAGTCTCCAAAAGTCAGGAATATTTCAAGTCCAGTGAAGGAAAGAATACATCTGCTACTATTGATAATAAGGCAAATTGTTGACGTATGATACTTCATTGGTTTCAAAGGACATTTTACATTTTAGGACAAGAAATCTCTGTGGATTTCTAGAACAAAGGTATTCGCTGAACACAAGTATCAATCTGGAGTGAATATGTATACTTCACCTTATAATTTCATTAGGTAGACTACAGGGAAAGAGTCTATATGGAAAAAAAAAATCTGTGTCTGTTAATATTTCACCATGGTTAGTAAGTGTTTCATGCTTAAGCTGACTGCAAACATTTGCTATATATCATAGAATCAAAAAAGCTGTGCATATAAAAAGATCCTTGCAACAATCCATCTGAAAAACCTTATCACTAAATACTTGTTCACACCCGTTTTACATAGCTGAACATGGTTGATGTAAATGGAGTTATTCCCAATGTCAATGTAAGCAAGCAATCAATCAGGTGTTATAATTTTGAAGAGAAAATGATTTTTTTTCACTTTTAAATGTCATGACTGACACTCTATTAGTATAATGTTCTACTTTATGAAACAAACAAATAATAAATCCCACTCTGCTGCTTTTTTTTTGGGAGGGGTGGAGAGGTGGTTTTGGTCGTTTTTATATACAAGAAAACCAGGACATTTGTATTTCTGACTGAGCAGTACTATTTGAACACTTGATTCATAGTGCCTGTGTTTTAACTACACAATAGGACTGTGTCAAAGAACTTGAAGGATTTTGATCTGAAGCCATTATAGATGCCCTGGACACCTCTCTGAAGTCTAGTGAAGCCAGTCAAGTAGATAAAAGGAGATAACTGGAAGTTTAGAGTGAATGATCTGGCTATGAATGCAGTGTTTCTCATATATCATAGTTTATTCCAGCTGCATTCCCTACAGGATACCATATGATTCAGAGTTAAAAGCTCTAATGTACATTTGATCAATTTTAGTTTGTCACTTGGAGAAAAAGCTGTCAAACTGTCATTACACTAAGTTTCTCTTTATTCTAAAGTACAAAAAAGTAACACTTCAAATAATATGAGTATCAGGAAAAGTGAACTTACACTGTAACAGGGAGTGATGTAAGTAAAGCACCCCGAAGTACAGGTAATTGCAATGGAACAAAATAACAAATATAGATGAATTCTGTCTTTCAGAAAAGTATTAATTTAGGTAGACAATAAAAAAAGACCCTGCAGCAGCAACAATGAAAACTATTCATTTTCTTGACGCATTCCTAAAGGTTTTACAAAACAATTTAGAGTGCTGCAAATCTCTCTCTGGTGCTTCAGCGTTTCTCCTTTGCCCAACAGTCACTGTGCTGTAGGATCTGAGGAATGTGAGGGTACAGAAAGGGACAGGGTGATCCATAGATAAAGGAGTGATAAAATACATTTGACAGCAACATAAATATTAAAGGGGGATGAGACACCTGGGATTTCAGTTGTTCCACTTTTAAGATAAATTTATTTCCATATTTTTGTCTTCCTTACTGGAGCACTCTTGGATGTTACATATAATTTATACTTTAAAATAAAATATCCAATTCTTGTCAGGGCCCTGAGGGCTTCCAGAGGCCTGGCTGTCTTTGCCCAGTCCCCTGGGGCTCCCCCACCCACCCAAGGCCCAGGACCCCATGTCAGCCCTTCAGGGCCATCAGCCCCTGTCCTGGTGATGCTGCAGCAGGGCCAGTCTCCAGCTCCCCACAGCCCGGCCTTGCCCATCCCCAGGCTCATGTCCTGACCCAGCCTCAGCCTGCCCACATCTCTATCCCCAGGGAGGTACCCGATGCTCCAGGCAGTGGTTACCCTGGTGCTCCCCAGCTGCCCTGCTCCTGGCTGGTGTGGTGGGATGGACACTGCTGCTGAGACCCTGCCCTGACAACCCCAGGGCTGAGGAGCCCCAGCACTCCCAGTGGCCCGACCCCAACTCTGGCCCTTGCTGAGCCTACCATGAGCTGTTCACATGGTAGGTCAACATACTTTCTCCATGACTGAAATACAGTTAATTTTCAGTAAGTCCTGATTTTATACACATCTGGTTAACTCAGATGACTGACTAGGTGCTTTGTGAATTATAAAATTGTTAAAATATAACCTGACCTTACCTTGGTTTGGATGGTGAAACTGAGAAGAGCTCCAAGTGCACAAAGTGGTTTGCCCATGGTGAAACATAGGCAGAGACATCTCAGGTATCTGACCAAAGATCAGTCAGGGCAGGGAAGGCAGCCCATCCGGCAGGGCCATCCCCTGGCTGGCACCATGGAGACAAACTTGCCTGTCCTTCAAGTTACATCCAAATTGGAGACATGGGGACCAGGAGATAGAGACAGACAGACAGACAGATAGATAGATAGAGAGATAAAGAGAGAGAGAGAAACAGATAGATAGATGGATGGATGGATGGATGGATGGATGGATGGATGGATGGATAGATTCTCTCAGAAATGCACAGTGGAAGGGCAAGACGCAATAGACACAAACTGCAATATGAGAAATTCTGACTTGATATAAGGAAAAAACCCACTGTGACAGCGGTCAAACACTTGAACAAGTTGCCCAGAGAAGTTACAAAATTTCCTCCCTTTAAGACTTTTAAAACCCAACTGGATACTGCTCTGAATAATCTGATCTAACTGGACCTGCTCTGAGCAGGAAGTTTATCTGAGATGACGAGAGGTCCTTTATATCTTATAATACATGCTTCCATGATTTCATGATTGATCTTAGTTTATCACCTGCACTGATGGGAAGCAGAGATCTCTGAGATAATGTAAGGCTTGGTGGATTTATTTTTAATGCATTGCTGTCATTAACAGAAATATCAATGATTTATTTACTATGTGACTCAGTGGGTTGCAGCCAGCTCAGTGTCATGTCATTGCTCTTGAGCTTTAAAGATTAAGTAGGATGTATATAACAAGAAGCAAATTATTTGCCTCATGAAGTCACTTCAGCTACATTTAACATAAATATAGCAACATTGACTTGTTAGGCTCCCCTGTTTGGTGGGATTTAAAAATTTCTTTAGATATTAAGTAGAAGATTAACCTAAAGACAATTCCGGAGACCTGGCATTTCCAGAAGTAACACAACAACAAAAATGAGTGTTCTGATTCTTGAAAATAATTTTATGTTTGCAAAATACTAAGTGTGGGGAAAGGGCTAACAGCACATTTGAACACTCTTTTTAATAGTAAGAGAGATGGACAGAAAGCTTCTGTGTACCACATGTTCTGTAACATGGCAGAAAACTTTAGCCTCCACTAGCCGGTCTCTTCCCCAGAAAGGTGGAAGGAGAAGAAAAAGAGATAAAGGTAAGAATTCATAGCTTTTTTTATCAGCTCTAGTAAATCTGTCCTTGGTAAGCAAGAAGGGGGTTTTTTACTGAATAGTAAATCCTCACAAGACTGAGAAACTACAATCACAAGATAAAACAAGGTAGAGAGGACGGGTTTTGGGTCACCAAGTCCACTCTTTTCTATCAGGAACAATCTCATATAGTAGCTATCAGAAATTTAAGCAGTTTGAAAAGGTCCTCACAGTTTGACTTCATCCTTTTTCTGTGTTTTTCCAGACAGAGACCAAGATTTATCTGTGTGGATTTCTGAATATATATACACTTCAACACTTAGATTAGCATCATTAAACGTGTTTCAATGGTGATCAAAGCTAAATTTCAAACAATGCTCTGCATATTAATCTGTGGTGGCAATTAATGAGCAGAAAAACTCTTCCTTCCATTACTTAATTTTGCTTTAAAGATAATTTGTCATTTTTCTTTTAAATTAACCAAAAATGACAGCTACCCATCCTACAAAGGTAATGCTATTAAGGCAGCTGAGTTTTATAATTTTTCCAAGTGCTTCTTGAAGTCACTCTATCAATCCTTCAATATCCTTGACTTCCAACCAGTGAATTGCCAATGAAATATCTAGCTAATTACAATGCTTGTATCTATTTGTCACTTGATCTAGCGCAGTTCTGTAATTGCATACTTTGGTTTTGGCACAGTGGTTTATCCCAGCCTCTGAAGAGGGATGGTGTCACTACAGTGAAACAGATCTGAAACATTGAGCTGACATGAAGTTCATGCAGGTTCTAGCCTGTTACACGCAGGAACAGTAATTTTTTTCCCCTGATGCTTTAAATCTAATGTTTCGACACAACGGTTTTACCAGCAGCAACTTCTGAAGTTCAATGTCTCTCTACTTAACCTTCCTAAAAAATAAGTCATAATTGATAGTGTAATTTTCTAGTAAAATATTCAGAAATCTGGTTTAAATAAAACAAACAAATAAACAAACCAACAACAACATACTTTGTTGGGTGAAACTTGCATTGAGACTACTTGAAATGAATAGATAGAAAGTGAATTGTCAGAAGAAATTCTGAAAATCTCTTTAGTCCTGACTCATCGAAGTCTATAAACATCTTTAAGCATCCTGATAGTGTTATTATCCTCAATTTTGCCTGAAGTTAAGCTTATCATTAAGTGTTTTGCTGAACTGGGCCTGTTTGACTTGTTATAATGTGCTTATACACAGAGACACACAATTATTGTTTATATTCAGTTATGTAAGTTTCTATGTATTTAATTTAGACAAAACATGTAGTGTTACTGAAAATTCCCCAAACAAAAGACTTTGTTTCAATAATTATTTATGTTGCACATCCACAATAATGTACCTTCTGTGAAGGCCCAGTTGGGATACTTCCATTTTGCTAGTCTGGAGCATTAGCTTTACTAAACACAAGGTTTTAAAGGAACTGAATAGTCCCAGAAGGCATCATCAAAATTATTTTCCACAGAAAGGAATGCATTTGCTTGACCTTTCTCAATACAAAATTTGAGAAAGTTGTTTAGCCTGGACAGTATGTTTTTTAATAGGTGTTATGACATTTTCTAAAGGTGTATTGAATCTTAAGTTACCTTATTGGTTTCATTGTTTTTTTTGTTTTTTTAAAAAAAAAAAGTTCATATTTTCTGCTCTGCAAGCATGACCACTGTCCAGTTATAGACTGACATTCACTGTCAGTTGAAGAACTAAACAATGTTCTGGGGTTGAAGAGAAAGTTGAATGACTGGGATATTAGCTATTTGTAATGTCACAGTGAATGGATCCCATCACCCTCATCTTTTTTTTTTTTTTTTTCCCTCAGCACAACACTTGTTATTTTAAGAATAAAAAGAAATGTTGTGGCTGTATATCTTGAGCTGGTGCACATTTCTTCACTGATCCTCGTATACTGGTCTAGACTTTGAAGCCCTAGCAAAACATAAGCCTTTCTTTTAAACTAATTTTAATAGCCCTGGACATTTAATATTTTTTTCCTGCTCAAAATTTTGATGTTACAGAAGTTTACTTAGGAAAGTTTTTGCAATAAGATTCTGAAGGTGGTGAAAAAAAAATTTCCCTACGGAAAGGAATGATGAGTAAAGAGATTAGATTTCAAGATCAGGCTGCTGTAGAACAGCAATCAGCTACCTCTCTGCTTACAAAAGAATATGTGTGCGGTGTGCAGTATGGGCACACTCTCTTCTTGGTAATGGAGTTGATTTAAGGAAAGGGATGATGTTGACCATCTTCAATCATTAAGTAATATTTTTGGCAACTTTATCTGCAACTTTCATAAAAAGGAAAATAACAAATTGTCTTTTCAGAACAAAGGGCAAACATATTCCCAGGAGAGATGGCATTTCTTTGCACAGAAGTCATTCTGTTAACTGAACCATAAGAAGGGTCCCAGTATTCATTTCTTTGTAGTCAATGACTGAATAATTTCAAGCTGATTTCAAGACCTGATAAATATAAGAATCTGAAATTTTCTTTTGTTTTGACACGACAGAGAAAATTACAGAAACTCAGTCACAACTTTTTCATTTTTTCAGTGATCACTATGAATTCTGAGTTCCTGGCATCTAGGAAAACTGGGGAAAATGTAAAGGACATGAGTCCAAACAGGGAGACAGTGAGCCCTATAGAAAGGAAAATAAACTTGCTGCAGAGATCCATTTTTAACATAGGATTTTCCTCTCACATTCTTCATTTCATTCCACTGAGGTTGAAATTAATTTGACTGCTTCGGTAGACAATGTAAAGTTGTCAACACCATTTGTAGAAAACATCTAGTAACTTTATTCAGTTCTAGGCCTAGGGAACTTTATGCACTGAGTATTAGAAAAGTTGGCTTTGTGTACTATAACAGCTTAACTGCACTTGGCCTGCCTGAATGGTAGAAGTAGTGCAAGATACTCTCTTAACCTTACTCAAAAAAGAATAAGTCCTCAAAAGTGAACTGCCCAGTAATGCTACTCAGCTAATTCAATCAGATTTTCCTGGAAAATAACCACTGAAGTTCCTCTTTTGCCACCTATTTGCATCAATAAAGTGGTGTATAACTGCTGAGGGCACAGTAAATTATCCTGTAGAGTACTTGTATAGTACTTGTACTTTTCATTGCAGATTTCTATTAAGCTACCAGAGAAACACTAGGATCAATCATTGCCCTCTAACTCATGTGCTATAGCCTTTCCCTGAATTAATTTGAGTGAGACAACAGATTTGATTTTTTTCTTTTTTTTTTTTTTTTTTGATGTCCAGTTTGGACTGAAAAACCTCTTGTTAAGGCAAACCTCCTACACCCTTCGTTGAGTGATGCTTGGACTGATTACTTTCCCTGTTAGTAGTATGTAGCCTGTTTTTAATATAATATGGCTAGATCATTTCTTTCAACTTGTAGCAATAGGTTGAAACGTAGGCATTTGTCACTCTGACTAAATACCCCTCTTTTGTCAATTTCCTGTTTTTCATACAGCTACTAATATATCCCTTGGTCTTCTTTTTATCAAGCTAAACAGCTTTATGCTCCTGGAGAGAATTACTATTAGGGCTATTTTAAAATACTTAAGTCATTCCATACATCTTCTCTGTATCCTTCAATTTATCAAAATTATTTAGGGATGGTGGACACCAGTACAAATTGCGTCACTAGGCAATTCATTTGCATTGCTACCAAGAACAAAGGGACTATGATCTTTCTGATCCTATACAAGATTTTATTATATTTATGCAACAGAAGAATGCATTACTTCTTTTGAAATAGGAGCTCATGTTCAGCTGATTACACATTATGCACCTCTAATCCTTTTCAAGATTTTTACATTTTTACAATCTTTGTAACATCTACAAACAACATTAATAATGATTTTTTGTTTTCTTCCAAAGCACTGATAAGCATATTTAATAGAATACAGTTAAGAAATAAGCCTTGCAGAACCCGGTAGAATATTCACTCTAAGAAGATTCCCATTTACAATTGCATTTTGAAACCTATCAGTCAATCAAACTTTAATCTCATTAATGTCTACAATGCTCATCTGCTGTTGGCTGAGCCTCATTTTTAATAACCCATATCTGCAGAAAAGCCCAGAAATTACTTCAGAATTGAACAGTTCTATTAACTTTACACCCTTAGACTGTTTTTCACATTAACAGAAGCCTCCTATAAAACTTGGGGATGTCTTAAAAAATAACTAATTTTATTGAAAACACTTATTAAAGCAGTATACTCATAAAAAAGGAAACCAATTGGTTTACTAGAGAAGTATGACGAGCAGTGGTGGTTTTATTAGTAATATCATTCTATACTAGCAATTGTATCACTGCTTTTGGGTCTTTCTGATAGTTGTTTGAATACTTAGCTCATGCCAACTGCTTATGTGAACTCCTAGCACACAACAGCCAAACAATGAATTTCAGAATTTACCACATTGTCCTAATACTTATTGAAATTCAACATAAACGATAGAAGAATCTCACATAAATTTTAAAATTCTAGAAAATAATCTATATAGATCCACTGGTGTATTTTAATCAGTTCTGTTCGATACTGTAATGTTTTCTGGTCAATTTGAAAGTAGTGCATTTTGAAAGCATTTATTGTTTTACGAAAGTATTTTATTGCTTCCCATAAACACAATACTTATTGGAAGAAAACACTTAATGGAGAATTTTTCTTGGTTATTTTTGCTAGTTCTACCATCTTATCCTCTAAAAGCCAGTCCTATTTTTAGGATTATCTAAATTCTTCATACACAAAAACCCCTATTATTTCATAATCAGCTGCCAAGTTATTTCTCTTTTTCTTTTTGCTTCCCTTATAATCTTCTGCAGTTCCAAATGCTTAATCTTGATGACTTATGAGACTCTTCCCTCTTCTTTCTTAACTTTCTTTTGTACTATTATTTTTATATGCATACTTCTACCTTCCTTCTAGACCGTGTTGCTGGGTTATTTTACCTAACATAGTTGTCTTTCTCTGAGGGATCATAGTTTTCTTTAAGCAATCTTAGAGAGTTCCCAATTTTCTTTTACATTTTTTGGTTTGATTCTTCTTCTTCCAATTGATCCAACTTGGAATTTTCTTCTGCAGAATTTAATCCTGCTTTCATTTTTCAGTAGTTTTGGGTGGTGTAGTTTTATCACACCAAGCCAATGTTTTCCACACTTTCCTGAAAGTGGTATGATCATAACTGGACAGTTAACAGAGGATGTTCAAAATAAGTTCATTATTGACCCTTAAAAGTTAGTGCAGGAAAACTATATCAGATTTCTGAGGAAGAAATACACTTTCACTATGTGTGCCTTCTAAATTTAGCTTATTCATAGCTCTGGTTTTGATTAATAGTATTGGTTGGATAGCAAACAACAAACCAAAGTCCTACTATGAACCACAAAGGCAGGTCCCATAAGTTCTGGAGGCTGGCAGTCAGTTAACGCAGAATGTGCTTAGAGAAATTTCTATGAAAGAGAACTTTTTATGAGTTGGTGAAAAATAAACCTACTTTACCTTGGGTCATCCATAGCTGCAGAAATGTTTTACCTATGGCTTCAGAGGGGAGGCTTCTGGATCGATTTTTCACTCACCTCACGTTTTCATGTAGTTTTTACAAACTTTTGGTATCTCCTAATGAGCATTGGTATTTCTTCCATACAGTTAATTCTGAACAAGCTAGCATATTTTGGATAATCTATTGGTATGCCTTGCTTTATTAGCTCCTGAAGTCTCATTCCTAGCTGGCATAGCCTACTAAAGTCATTTCCAAAACTGTGAAGAGTTTTGGGGATGTGTTAAGATCCTAGTAGCTGGTAATCAATGAACACCCAGGACCTAAATCTTCTTAACCACATGGCAGATTTTATATAGTGGATAATTAGACTAGACAAATATTTAACTGAATGTTCCTTGCTTCCTTGAATTGAGGCTTTCAACTAAGAAAAATAACTTTACACCAACACACAGATGCAAATATGTATATATGTGCACTGGGGAGATACTTGGTTTTACTTAGAAGCATCTTCTGATATTTTTGAGATTGTAAGCTAGGGAATCAATCAGCAAAGAAAAACAGAGTTAATTTGACCTTTCAAAGCATCTTAACTGCTTACAAATAAGGGCCCAAATCCCCATGGCATTATGCTATGTAACTGTAGCAGCTGAGTAAGCTATCTCAATTTCATCTCAGTATCTGGAAAAGAAGCAAAGACAAAAAATTGTATTTTCCACAATTTTGAAAAAAATATTAAGTATTTTATGAAGCAAAAATGAAATGACGAAGGAGTATTGTGAGTACAATGCTGGCTGTCACTGATGTGAGAAGGCAAACACGCAAAGATAAGTGGAGATGAGAAAATGCCAGAAATAATTTTGTTTCTAGGCATTTGAGAGAAAGGAAATCAAAACATTTTTCTGTTTAAATCAAAAATACCTAATGTTAAAAGTTATTTTACTTTTAAAATAAATTAATTCAGCAACAAAGCTAGTCATTTTTTTCCATTTACAGCCACTTAATGATTAACTTCTGCATTACATTCTATTTTCTGTCAAAATAGAGACACCAAATACGTTCATGTGATAACACTGACGTTAGGAAAATTTCCATGGTGCAATGGTGGTACTCTAATTTGGTGAAGCCTGTTAGAAACACAGAAAACTCTTTCATGTATTCAGGAACCTGTATCCAAAACTTACATATGTGTATGTAAGAATAAGATGAAACTGATGCAGTCAATCATTTATAGTTGTTTGCTGCCTGCAAAAATGACCTTGTTAAAAGTGAAGTTCAGTAATTAAATGAAAATGTTATCTTTTCAATTGAATCTAAATATCAAATCTGACTCTAAAAGTGTAAAAATATTTTAAGAAAGCAGATGGTCTACTTCTGTAAATTAATCTTTGAAGAACAAAGGTGGGGAAAGAAGTAAATTAGATTTTTCCACTGATCTTACTATTTAGTAAAGCTTTGAAAGAAGGTCTGTGAACACTTGTTCCAGAATGTTGGGACCTACTATCATAACAAATGTTAGTTTGCTTTACTTTCACTAGCTTTTATCTTATCTGGACTTGCACAAAGAATCTGACACTGTCCCACATGACATCCTTGTCTCTAAATTGGAGAGATATGGATGGACCACTCAGTGGATAAGGAATTGACTGGATCATGCCACTCAAAGAGTTGTGGTCCATGACTTGATTTCCAAGTGGACACCAGTAACAAGTGGCATTCATCAGGGTTTAGTATTAGGACTGGCACTTTTCAACATCTTTCTTGGCGACATGGACAGTGGGATTGACTGAACACTCAGTAAGTTTGGCAACAACACCAAGCTGTGTGGTGTGATCAACACACTGGAGGGAAGGGATCCCATCCAGAAGGACCTTGACATGCTTGAGAGGTGGGCCTATAACAAACTCATGAAGTTCAACAAGGCTAAGTGCAAGGTCCCGTACATGAGTCAGGGCAATTCCAAGCACAAATACAGGCCAGGCAGAGAATGGATTGAGAGTAGCCCTGAGGAGAAGGACTTGGGAGTGCTGGTTGATGAGAAGCTCAACGGGAACCAGCAATGTGCACTTGCAGCCCAGAAAGCCAACCATATCCTGGGCTGCACCTAAAGAAGTGTGAACAGCAGGTCAAGGAAGATGATTCTCCTTCTCGATTCTGCTCCCTTGAGACCCCACCTGGAGCACTGCACCCAGCTCTGGGGGTCTCAACATAAGAAGGACATGGATCTGTTGGAGTAAGTCCAGAGGAGGGCCACCAAGATGATCAGATGACTGGAGCACCTCTCCTGTGAAGACAGGCTGAGACAGTTGGGGTTGTTCAGCCTGGAGCAGAGAAGGCTCTGGAGAGACCTTATGGCAGCCTTCCAGTACCTAAAGAGGACATATGACAAAGCTGGAAGGGACTTTTTACAAAGACATGTAGTGATAGAACAAGGGGTAATGGCTTTAAACTGATAGACGGTATATTTAGAATAGATATAGGGAAGAAATTCTTCACTATGAGGGCAACGAGGCACTGGAACAGGCTGCCCAGAGAAGTTGTGGATGTCTCATCCCTAGAATTGTTCAAGGCCAGGTTGGGTGGGATTTTGAGCAACCTGAGCTAGTGTAAGGTGTCCCTGCCCATGGCAGGGGGATTGGAACTAGATGATCTTTCAGGTTCCTTCCGACCCAAACCATTCTATGATTCTATGATGTTTCATAAATTTTTTGCCTCCAAATACAATACTTTCACTCAATTAAGAAACATTGAATACTGAAACAGTTATATTAACAGGAGTAAAAACAATTGCTAAGTATAGGGAGAAAATCTTACCTTATCCAGGAGAATAGAGAGAAAAAAATCTAGAGAAATATTTTGAGTTCTTCTTCCATCTGTTGTATCTCAGATGGGGGAAAAAACAGATAACACATTTGCCTTTACACCCTGGATGACATAACCAGAGAAATACAAGAATATAAATTTTTCACTTTTACATACCCATGTGTTTCCTGTTACTGGAAATAGAAGATTTAGCAGCCTGAGCACTCACCTTTGGTGTGATTTGTCCCTGGAAGTAATTGAAGGAGACCTGTTTGCTTCTTTTGTATTTGCTGAGGTCATAGATTTGTGTACTAGTCTCTAATCTAAAGAAGTATATTTCTTTCTGCATGCAAAGGGACCCTCAAACCGTTCTTGGTGGTCACTTAGGAGAAGCCAAGAATCAGCCTGAACCTGATGAGCGTATAAAGGCATGAGAATATGGCCTTTAGCACCATGGCAGCCCTGGACAGGTAGCAGCTGGGACACTGATGGCGTGGCTATTGATGGGCAAGAGCATGGTGAGGAGCTGATTTGGATGGAAGGCATCCGAGTTCTGACACGTGAAGCTGTCTTCACACAGCACTTCCAAGGCTTTTGATACAGAAGTCAGCTGCAGGGAACAATACGGATCACAACCTCTTCTGAGAGACGCTTAATAGCCACGGCTGTTACATGCAAGGATTTGGTATAGATGGTAGTGCATTTCAAAAGCAGCACTGCTAATCTGCATGTCCTTGGTCACAGCCACAAAAAAGTGTGCCTGTCGGTGGATGTTTTTGTTATCATAGGCCTGACTATACTGAACTTGACTTCCAGACACTGGCATAGTCATTTGCCTTAATGCAAAATCTACTTGCTCTGGGACAAGGCTCAGGGCTTGGATGTGAGTGACTGCCTTTTAAGAAAAGTACAAGTTTCCAGCAAAATTAACACCTGAAGAGTCGTGGCCTGTTGCTGGGGCTCTGGAGAGGAATGCAGTTTCTAATGCTGGTAATGTACACGCAGAATGGGTTTGAGAAAGCACAAATAAACTTGTTTGCCTGCAGCAATGTAATTGTGTTCTCCTGTTACTACAGACAGATTGATACCCCTCTGAGCCACTTGTTTAGAGCTGAATTTCATGTGGTGATAGCATCATGGTCTTGTCACTGGCAGTGGAGTTCCTTTCAGAGACTCTCTGAGGCCTCCATGGACGCTCATGCTCCTACTCATATTCAGTGTTCACTAATTTGCTTGGCTCTATGTGCTGATGCAGTGACATCAGTGCAGATGTTGAAGGCTGTTAGTAAGCAGGGCATGTGTACAGAGCGTCTGCTTGGTCTGTGCTGTGGGCTTGAAGCTATTAGATCAGGATGGCCTCACTGGGACAGTCCTCAGGAGCACACTAAGAGCACAGGGGCCATAACACTCAGTTGTAACTTGCAGCCTGAATCCAACCCTCTGAGTACATCGTTGTCCTCTTCACTTTACTCACCTGTGTTTACCTTCCTTAATCCAGTGTTATTGTCAGATTGCTGAGAATTGCCATTTCACATCCGTTTCCAATGGTGAGGGACAGGATTTTCCAGGAGTAATTTTGTTAAGAACAAGAATTTTGTACGCTGATTAGCTGTATGCCAATGACGGACATAAATCTGTCCCTAAAGGACTAGGATGAGACACACTATCCATTTCTAAGCTTCACAGTGATTGACTGCAGCTCCAATTAGGCTGAGGCATTCAGTTGTATTTTGTGTATACTCTTCAAGGACAGCCTGGAATACCTTGTACTCTCAATTCTACTGACTATATGATTTTAAAAGTTTTAAATTGAATTGTAAATTTAATTTATTTAATGCAATACTATCCTGCCACAGAAAGGCAAATACTTTTCAGAATAAGTTTATGTAGGGGTTTGAATCTACCTCAGACATTTAATTTTGAAGTGACCTTGTTTGTGTGTTTGTTAAACTACAGCTGCATGCTCAGCATTACAGGAGTCTGGGCCCCTGCCTCCAAATAAGTCAGTGAAAATATTACACTGCTTTTGGTATTATGTTAATTAATCCTGTGTAAAAGTTGGCCTATTAAAAAAAAGGAGCTTCATTCCACAGAAAAAGATACTGTTTTTTCTCACACCTGTGTTTCGATAACCTAAATATTGTAGAAATCATAGCTTGGAGAGCAATGCCTGAATGACACTGAAAATATTGTGTTTGAATAAATATCACAAAAAGAAGGAAAACTCTTTCAAGGGTAGCACTGAGTTATTTGAGCATCAGATGTGATTGTGATTAATGCTTTCTGAAATAACATTACATAATGTACACAACTGTGGACACATATCTTTGGGTTTTATCTTTCATTTTTATCAATGTAAGTCAGGCTTTTCTTTCAAATTTCTGTTTATGACCTACTAGTCATATTTTATGGTGCCATTTAGTATCACTGGTGTGGTCACCATGGCAGTTTGATTTTAATAAGTTTTAAACAGGCATTGCCAGTCTGAAGGTTATCTCTAAGGGTTATGATTTAGAGTTATCAGTTTTACTCAGTACTATATGATGAAAGGAAAACAGGACATGGCCTCAAACCATGACATTTAGATGGAAGCTTCAGAAACTCGAAGACTGGAGCTTGGCAGTCTGATGTGGGGTTTTAATTCTGCCTGGCTTAACAAAAAGGTCACTTTGTAAAATTTAAATCTGAATCCACAGTCCTATTTTAAGTTACCCACAACTTTTAGAAGGTTGTTCAGACTCAAGGTTTTAGTAAAACACATATCATTTGTTGAAATATGTTCTTACTTTCAGTTCTCAAATAATTTTCCAGTCCAGGGGAGGAAAAAAAAAAGTGTTAATTGCGGCAAAGTACAAACTGTGGCTGTTCACATGGAATATTTGTTTCCTAAATTGAAAGAGAGGAAGGAGATTGATTTCTGCAAATGAAAGGCAAGCATCAACATAAATTGCATCGGTTGAAATCCTGTGATTTAAGAGAAGGAAAAAAATAAGACATAAAGAAACATGAAGTAACTACAGCTGTTGCTTAAATTGTCTTTCTTCTCAGCTTCGTTTGTAGATTCCTGCATCTAGAAAGCTGTTTCCTTGCTCTTTTGTGAAACAGTGTTGATATTAGACCACATTATGATCTGTATTTATGACCCCATAAAGACAAACTAACTACATATTAGTACTGCTTCTGATTGCACTTCTTTAAGCTGAGTTTGTGGAGGAGTTAATCCTGCTGAGTACACACACTGCAGTCAGATGGCATTGTTAACTTTGTCATTGATCAAAAGAGCAAAGAGAATTTGTGATCAACAGCTTGCAGCCCTCTTTTAACTGTCTGTTGGTACCTGAGTTCTGGTATTTAGCAGTTCTTCAAAACAGCTTTTATTGCTTACTCATCTGACCACCTTACCTGATCGATTTTGAAGAATTAATGATGTTTGTCAGATCTCAGAGGTCTGTTTTTCTGAGAAACAAACCAAGTAATTATTTGATGGGACGTTGATGAGCTAGTTTGTATATGAATTAATTGCCTCCTTCCTGACCAAACCAGTCATCAAATTATATAGTGTTACATGCAAGAATTTCTTCTGTAATGCTCTTCCTGCAGTCTCAGGCTCTAAACTCTACGGCATCAAATGCTGTTACAATATTATTCCCATAGTGTTGATAAACAAGCCAGCTTGCTCATAATGAGGTATCAATCAGTCCCTTAATCACTGATGCCTAAAGTTAAAATTTTCTGTTCCTGGTGCCACAATTTATGTGCAAAGCTAGTCATCACTGACTTCTTATTGCTAGCTGTGGTGTCTGACACATCAGTAGGAACAAGCTATAGATGTGTACAGACTGAGGCAAAATGGTTGTACTAAGGGACATTCAGCCCCTCTGGAGCTTTAGTCAAGAGAGGTCTTCCAAGCAATACATGAAATATTCATTTGTACTTGAGTTGTCATTTGTCTGTGTCCCCTTATACTTTGCTGTTGTGACTGTTCTGCTCTTTTTTTTGTCTAATACAATCACTATATTTTGAGTTAAAAGATTATCTTCTGCTAGGTCTTTCCTTTGAGCAGTTGATTTGTGGAGATTAGAAACTCATTAAGCATTCACGGTCCATGATGATGAGTGTAGCCTACATAATCAGGCAGATTATTGGAAATGTGTGTAAGGTGCAACATAAAACATATTTAGGTAGAGACTGAATGTAAATATTTCATAGCAGAAATCAGGTGCCAAGTCTGAATGCTTCCATCCAAAGAACTGACTGCATTTTTCAAATTAATGTCTCTTTAGTAGAACATACACAATTCAAAAATAAAATCAACTCAATGCAGTCCTCCCATGTAATTCTCAGTTTACATATTTATGCAAATTCACCCTGTTACTAAATCAGATTATCCACTTCATGAACAACAAAGCAGTATATATTTAGAACTTGGTGTACCAATAATATTAGATTTCAAATTATCCCTTAGGCTAACAAAAATAAACCTGATTTCCTTTCCTTTTTCTTTTTCTTTTTCTTTTTCTTTTTCTTTTTCTTTTTCTTTTTCTTTTTCTTTTTCTTTTTCTTTTTCTTTTTCTTTTTCTTTTTCTTTTTCTTTTTCTTTTTCTTTTTTTCTCTCTTCTCTTCTCTTCTCCTCTCTTCTCTTCTCCTCTCTTCTCTTCCCTTTTTTCCTTTTTCCCTTTTTTCCCTTTTTTTCCTTTTTTTCCTTTTTTTCCTTTTTTTTCCCCTTTTCTCCTCTCCTCTCCTCTCCTCTCCTCTCCTCTCCTCTTTTCTTGGGAAATAACCAAACATTTCTAAGGAAATGTTCCTCCACAGAAGACACAGAAAAGAATCATATCCTAGTCAAATTATAGTCACCCTACACTAGTTTATTTTTATTGTGCATTGAGACAATACTTGTTCTTTTAAACTAATGGGCATTACAAATATATATTACAAATATGTATTATGCCTTGACCTAATGTAATGGATATATGCATGTTTATACAAACATACACATGTAAATCTATACAAATGTGTGTATGTATATGTATGAGTGAATGACTTTAATTACATCCTTGTGTACCAGAGCAATCAATCTGAAGTCATTGTGCAACTCTCAACCGGTTTTCTCTTATGAAGATACTCAAATTCAGTTAATTTAGTTTACTATATACATATTCATAGGTGTTTCCAAAGGAGCTAAACCAGTACCTAGACAAAGGAGCCTAAGAAATGCAAATTTCCATAGTTTGTAAACTCAGACAAAAAAGTATTTGAATGCTTTTGTCTAAAACTTAAGCATTTTTTAGTGATACTGTAATTTAGATAATTCGTGAGGGACAACCACTCTATTGTCAATTTACACAGTAAAAATATGTAAGAAGTCTAGTGTTAGATATGCTATATATACAGGGAAAAATTGACATTAGTAATAACATTAATAGCTATATTATCATTATTGAATATCCAACCATTCTTCCACAGTACTTATTACCTAGCCTCTAATGAACAAAATGGTTCGCTACTTCCTAGCACAGCCTGTCTGTCCTCCTGTCTTTGGGTCCCGCCCTGTGTTCTCGTCATTGGTTGAATTCCTTGCCTCATCCATCATCTCAGTTGAAACTTTTTTCTGTTCTTGAATTTTATGTATCTTTATTTTGGCAACACCTTTCAGGTGTGGGGTTTTGTTCTTGTTTGTTTGGGTTTGTTTGTTCAGGTTTTTTAGTTTTTTTCTGAGGGAGGTGTTTTTTGGTGAGGTGTTTTTTGGTGGTTTTGTTTTGTGGTTTTGCTTTTTTTGTTGTTTTGTTTTGTTTTGTTTTATTTTTTGTTGTTTGGGGTTTTTTTCAGTGTCCTTTCAAATATCTCACCTACATTATTCTTCCATGATGACTGCATTTCCTCCTTTATTGATGTTTGATTCCCTCTCACCTGCAACATATTCCTGATGCAGTCCCATACTCATAATAATCCTAAAATTCAAAAGCCCTTCTTCTCTCACACAGAATCATAGAAACATAGAATAATTTTTGTTGAAAAAACCTTTAAGATCATTGAGTCCATCCATTGACCTAATGCTGCCAAGTCCATCTTTAAACTATGTCCCTAAGAGCCTCGTCTGTCCATACGTCTTTTAAACACCTCCAGGGATGGTGACTCAATCACTTCCCTGGGCAACCTGTTCCAATGCCTGACAGCCCTTTCTGTGAAGATGGTTTACTAATATCCAATCTAAACCTCCTCTGGTGCAACTTGAGGCCATTTCCTCTTATTCTATCTCTTTGCTAATTGGGAGAAAAGACCAACAACCTCCATGCTACAGCCTCCTTTCCGGTAGTTGTAGACAGCTATAAGGTCTCCCCTCAGCCTCCTTCTCTCCAGGCTGAACAGCCCCAGTTCCCTCAGCTGCTCCTCATCAGACTTCTGTTCCAGGCCCCTCACCGGGTTCATTACCCTTCTGTGAACTCTCTCCAGCACCTCAATATCTTTCTTACAGTGAGGGGCTCAAAACTGAAGACAAGATTCAAGGTGGGGCCTCACAAGTGCTGAGTACAGGGGGACAATCACTTCCCTGGTCCTGCTGGTCACACTATTCCTGATACAAGCCTGGATGCTGTTGGCCTTTTTGGCCACCTTGGCACGCTGCTGGCTCATATTCAGCCAGATGTCAATCAATACCCCCAGGTCCTTTTCTGACAGGCAGCTTTCCAGCCACTCTTCCCCGAGCCTGTAGCTCTGCCTGGGGTTATCATGACCCAAGTGCAGGACCTGGCACTTGGCCTTGTTAAACCTCATACAATTAGCCTCAGCCCATTAATCCGGTCAGTCCAGATCCTTCTGTAGAGGGATACCTGGCAGCTTCTTTTCTGGTGCTTTCACCAGGATCCTGATGCTAGGAATACAAAGAGACTTCTGTGGAGGGAGACCACGCTGGTGAATAAACTATTCTGTGAGATGCTCCAGCAGGATAGACTCAGACAGGCGTCATCAGTAATTTGAGAGTACTATGCACAGGAAATCAGACTTTTTTTAGACTTTCTTTACTATCTTAAGCAAAAGTGAAACATTTCCTAAATACAGATGACAAACCATTCTATGGCAATATTTTGCAAATGTCAAACTGGTAAAATCTTTAGATCAGAATTTTCCAAAAATGTATGTATATTTAGCTCAAGATTTTTCAGCTAGCATGTGTGCTTCTATTTCTAGATTTATATATGTAAAATCTTTTGGGTGGGTGAATTTTCTATATATTGTTATGATCACCTACACCTGAAGATGTTAGTGCTTGAGCTGTTGCTCATGTGCAAAAAATATTCAAGTCAGAATTTTTCAGTATTGCCACTGAATAAGTAGATTTCTTTACATTTCAATCTGATATTAAATGAAAGTGATTTTCTTCAGCATTGGAGATCTCTATTATTTTATTTATAGTAAAGATATTTCAACTACTGCATAAACATTTTATCTCATGGGTCACTGCAGATACAATACATTTTCAGCATACGTTAACACAATACTATTTTACAACAAAAGTCCATACATTCCCATACATCTGAAAATCCCGCTAATCTAAGCAGTAACTTTGCAAATTTACTTCCAAATCAGGTACATTTTTTAGGAAAAGGTTTTTTTTAAGCCACTTTACCCATAATTAAAATGAGAGACTGATCTGCAGGGGCTTTTTTGCTTTGTATTTCTAGTTTTATGCCCACTTACTTTTTTCATACATAAGATCAATATATGACCATAGCTTGAAGTATACTGATCAGTGTGTATTATGGAACACTGAAAATCCCAATGGAAATGGGACACAACCAGATCAGATATTTTCTATCTTTTTCCAAATCAAGTGTGATTCAAAAAAGAACAAAAACTGCATGTCTACTACATCAGAGATGTTGCAACCATTTCTTAAATCTCTTCAGATTCAAAGTATATCTCTCCACAGTTTAAGCCTGACTACAGTGACTGCTGCACATCTTGTTATGTGAGAGCAGCAATAATAAATCACTTCTTCCAAAGTGAGTCACGCTCCGACAACGAACACAGCAAGAGTCTAAACAGTGATCAAAAGGCAGAGTGGCTCAGTATAATACTGCTCAGTAATTCAAGGCTGCAGTTGAGCAGTTTAGAAATGATAAAGAAAGGCACAGAGAGTGTTAAAGACTCTCTTTACTCCCCTACTCCCGCACCACAGCACGATATGCTTCTGGTGACCTAGGACTACATAGCCCAATCATGAAATACGTAAATGTTAGATCTTGGAAGTCCTATGAAAAGACTATAGCTGATTAAAAAAGAGAAAATTACTTTTTTTTTCTTTTCCCCCGCAGTGGTCAGCAATGAAAAATGAAGGTAGCTATGCTAGCCAGTTTGTCTGCTTTATTCAGCAAACTAGACCCTAATATTTTTATAAGATTAGCTGAAATTGAAGAAGTGAAGTAACTATATTAGATGAGTTAATAAGCCAGTTAGATATTGATTTATGGTTCTTAGAAAGAAATGTTTTAAGTTGTGCTCCAGTATGTATGAAGAGCCATGAAGATTGCCAACCACTTCAAGAAACACAGATAAAGAGGTCGTTTTCTCTTCTGAGATATATTTGAAGGTTTCTTTTGCTACATTTTTCTGCCACTGCTACCAGTGATTTAGTGCTACTTCTGATAACAACTATAAGGGTGCTCACATGGCCAAGACTTTAGGAGGTACTCTCATCCTTTCATCACCAAGCAAATTAACAGAAATGTGCATCAGACTGTAGGTGATAGGAAGTCATCCACAACATATCCCCACTTGCAGAGCTATTGTTGCTGTAAGAATGAATGAATGCTACTAAAAACTGGAAGATATTCATATCACTGATAGCTAAGCACTGAACTTAGCCATGTATGTTAGCTAGTTGGTTTTACCTGACTCCCTTCAAAATCAGTGGCAAGTGGGTCACCTTTCCTAGAGAGTCACCTTAGGGATCTTATGTGTTAGACCTCTCATTTGAATTTTCCTCTGGATGAACCTGTGTCCCTGAACTGACTAATCAGAGCAGGCAGAAGACCAAAGGACTGAATTAGACTCCTCTTTTTGTCAAGACCATTTTGGGTAGATAAGACTTGAGGACAGACCTGGGCTCTGTTTCATCAGAACTATCTTTTTAGCCGTTTGACAGAATCAGACTTTTGTAAGTTTATTTTATGTAGTCTGACAGTACTAGCATCAGTAAAAGTTTATTATATGTCAAGAGTGTGAGAAAGATTAAAAAGAGTGTTAGAAAGATTAAACTCAAATACTAGCTCTGAAACATCCTTGATGTTTCTGGGAACCTTCCCTACCAAAGAAAGAAATGAAGTACTTACAAACTTTGCATTTTACTTTTTAATATATTTCAGTAGAGTCTACGGTGACAATTGAGAAGGACTTGGGGATGTCGGTAGCTGAAAAATTGGACATGACCCTGAAATGTGTGCTTGCATCCCAGGAAGTCAATCATATTCTGGGCTGCACAGAAAGAAGCATGGCCAGCATCTTGGCGAGGTGATTCTACCCTTCTATTTCAGCCTCATGAGACCTCACCTGGAGTTCTGTGTTGAGCTCTGGGGTCCCCAGCAAAAGAAAGACATGGACCTGTTGGAGCAGGTCCAGAGGAAGGCCACAAAAATGATCAGAGTGCTGGAGCACCTCTCCTATGAGGAAAGGCTGACAGAATTGGGTTTATTCAGCCTGGAGAAGAGGAGGTTCTGGAAGGACCTTATTGAAACCTTTCAATATATGAAGACATTGTATAAGAATCATAGAATCATGGACTTGTAGAATCATTTAGGTTGGAAAAGACCCTTGAGACCATTGAGTCCAGCCGTAAACCTAACACTGCCACTCCACTACTAAGGATGATAGACTTAGAAAATTTAGGAAGAAAACCAACAAGGATGATCAAAGGTAGGAATGTGACAAGTATATGAGACAAACTATAAATCTTTAGCTTGGAAAAGAGGCTGCTGAAGTGGATACTATATAACTGTCTATGGTCATGAACGTTGAAGTGTAATATCTAGGGCATGAGTACAGTTTAGTGTTAGCTACCCTAAGCTAGAAGTAAACTGAACATTTGTCACAAAATTATAGATATAGATTTATGTTAACGTAATATAACATAGTTTAGAATTATATAATGTAATGTAACCAAAGCAAAAAAAAAAAAAAAAAAAGAAAAAAAAATTTGGATTAAGAGGACCTTAAATCACTCTTCATTTTTACTTTGCCCTAAATTCAATTTTACTGAATTTCTCATTATCTTTTTGCCAAACTCTTCTTCTACTTATTTTATTTTATTTCCTGTTACACTACCCTGAAAATTTCAGACCCATGATTTAGACCCATGTCAGCCAGGACACTTCCTTGCAGAAATTTCAGATACATTATTCTTGATATTTGGAATGATAGTACCATAAAACTAAACTCTTTTTCTATATTTTTCAATATTTGATTCAGCTGTGAATCATTTAAAAATAAAACTAATCATGGCATGTCTGTATTTTATTATATATCATACATGCACACAATGTCTTCCTCGGTTGATGCTGGGCAAGTTAAATTTTCATTTTGAAAAGTACTTCATGGTGAAGTACTTTGTGAGAATTTTCCAATAACAGAATACAGACTCTTGTATAGTTAGATTGCTCTCTCATGATTTTTCTATTTCATTTCCTATACTTTTCTTAAAGGAGTGTCTCCTGAATTTATGACTTAGAAGGTCTTTACCACAACCATAAATGAAGAAAGAAAGGTACTGTGTCTTCATAAATTTCTCAATAAGAACCCTGAAATCTCTCTGAACTCGAGAAAGCTTGTTCTTCACAAGTCAAATTTGTTTTATAAATTTCTCCTTTATATTAGCATTTGCAGAGATTTATTTCTTAAGAACACTTTGATCCTGAACTGCTTTCAAATTTTATGACATTAACTACGAGTATTTTGCATAAATTTTTGAAACTGTTTTAACTGGGACATATTCCATGTTAGTGCAATAGTAATATATTATTAATAATTATAAACATAATACTGAGCGTATTTCTCATTTATATGTGTTAATTACTCAAATTACAATATTAATTATAGCAAAAATAAACACTAGCAACATGCTAAGTGTGTTGATCTTAGGAAATTAAATCCTGGTTTAGGCTACTGGACCTCAAAAAGTGAATTGAAAAGTTATTGTCTGAGATTATCAACACACAAGGGTAGCATTCGTTTGATGTCAATGTGATACTCTTGGAGTGTGGCCAGTGTCAGATTCATGACTAAAGTTAACTGTTAATTAGCAGAGAGATAAAAGCATTTAGAAAGAAGGAAAAGAATGTTGCATATCTGTGGATTTTTTTTTCCCTATCTGGCACTTATTTGAATTTCAGGCAAGTTTCCAAAGAGGCTATATCTCTGCATCCAATAAAAAACATGCCTTGTTATAGATTTCTCATTCCCTACATGATGCACAGGCTTCATTTTTATCATAAATTTCAGTAAAAAGCCTCCTGAAATGGCCTGATTCTTTTAAACAATTTTCCATCCAGAACACAGAACTTCTCTTAAGCTGATTAGTAAGTCTGGTCATATACCCATAACTAGCCATCAAGAAGTTATTCCGCAGATGTTAAACCAGTTATTGTACTTCTAAGACTTTACTGACAAACTTACTTTCTCTTCCCTCATTGTTGAAACAAATTACCAGAATTGTCAAGTCATAGTTTTATTTTAGTCTGCATGGATGATATTTATCTACCTAGATTTTGATTGTACTTTAAGTCTGACTGGGATACTATTCTAAGCTGGTGAGATTTCTTATCTGACAGGTAAATAGTGTCCAGAAGAACAAATATGGTCCTTTCTGTATCTTCTCCAGTTTGTTAATTCAGGTGGTCTAGAGAAACATTCAGGAGTAGATACCCCAGACATGGGTGCTGCATTCCTAAAAAATAGGTACTTGTCACTGAAAAGGTTCAAATGCTGTCACCTAGGAGGTCTTTTATATTAGATGTCTTGGGAATTGAATTTCACTTTGTACAAGACTGTTCTTGTGTGCCGGGCATGCATCTTCTAATGCCTTACAACTAGATGTGTTTGCTTGTGCTCAGGCACTGAATTTGGATGCCCAGACAAATCTCAGGCTGACAGGTAAATGCCTCATGGGTTTTAAGAGCATCAGGGATAAGGTGACTTGAAATTACAGGTGGATTTTTTCTTTTTTTTTGGTATTTATGCATCACAATTTCATCTAAAATTTATTTTAAGCATGAAAAAAGGTGCCCCGAATCTCACTTCTCATTTGTCTTAAGGAATGTCCTTGTGCCTTTTCATACACCTGGCTATTCTCTTGGGTTTTGTCATGTCAGCTCCTGCTTTAGTGTGGTCTCATTACAAATAAATCAAGGCACAAAATTCTTATCTTGGCAATGACATAGACTTTTTTTTTGGTTCAGGACAACTTAAATTTAAATAAAGTTAAGGTGACATTTTATTCTTAATCATGACATAACTCTCATTATTCAACTTAAAATGTTTTATTGAATGAATTCTTTATATTAATTTAGTTCAGGGGCTTTAATCTTTATTCTGAGAGTAATACTAGCAGGCTGTGGGATCTACCACAGGCAAAGAAATGAGTGATACTGATAACAAGCCACAAACTCCTTTTTGGTTTCAAACACCATTTCATTTGCTGAAAGGGAAAAGATCACCTTGTGCCTATAATTTGTGTCTATGCTCTCCACATGCAGACAAAAAATAAAGAAAATGACTCCTACAGAAGGTTAAAATGGAAGGTTGCTAACCTTGGTGCCAGAATTTTCTGACTGACACATGCACCAAGCAAGCTCAGGGCATGGGGCTTCTTTTGGCCAGCAACCAAGCCACAGCCCCTGCAATGCAGTCAGCCTGGTTATTGTAACCTGGGTTACAATTAGTGGGCTGGCATGTGGGAACACGGATGTCTTAAACTGACAGTGGTAGAGAGAGGAGAGGAGAGGAGAGGAGAGGAGAGGAGAGGAGAGGAAGGGAAGGGAAGGGAAGGGAAGGGAAGGGAAGGGAAGGGAAGGGAAGGGAAGGGAAGGGAAGGGAAGGGAAGGGAAGGGAAGGGAAGGGAAGGGAAGGGAAGGGAAGGGAAGGGAAAGGAAAGGGAAGGAAAGGAAAGGAAAGGAAAGGAAAGGAAAGGAAAGGAAAGGAAAGGAAAGGAAAGGAAAGGAAAGGAAAGGAAAGGAAAGGAAAGGAAAGGAAAGGAAAGGAAAGGAAAGGAAAGGAAAGGAAAAGAAAGGAAAGGAAAGGAAAGGAAAGGAAAGGAAAGGAAAGGAAAGGAAAGGAAAGGAAAGGAAAGGAAAGGAAAGGAAAGGAAAAGTGAGGTTTGAGCAACTTCCCTCTGGCAATAAGAAAGGAGGATAACTGCATCATGATACATCAGGGCTGATGCCTCTTTTTCCCCTAAGGGAAAGGAAACTGTACTCCTGGGTGCTCCTGTTTGAGCTGCAGCCAAGCACTGCTAGTTGCTTGTCCCCTCTTCAGGCTCCCCTTGGGAAGCATTCGCATGGCACACCACTTGCTGTTGTTGATCTGTGTCTCCACTTTCCACAGCCTCCTTGGCTGCCCTGGTCCAGTGGCTGCTGTAGCTGCCATGGAAACTGCAGCAAAACCCTAAACTGTCAAGCTCTGGCATGGAACTTTGCATTTTGGAGTCTGGCTGTCCCTACCGAGTTGTCTGCTGTCTGTCTTCCTCTGATCCTGACTACCAGTGTGTTTTTGATGTATGATGAGGGGAAAGTGGAAGTTAATTGCAGGCTACAGGCAGAAAGGGGGAGTTCACTTGGCCAGCTAATGAGTAAAAGGAAACAGTGTTATGTACCGAACATTGAATATTATATCTGGGAGGAAACTCTTCCTCTAAAAACAGTCTTACAGTCCTGTGCTAACTGTGAATAAAGTAACTATATGATCTGGATATCTGACTGCAAGATCTGTGCCTGATTCAACTGCCTCTTTCCCTCAAAGGGTAAGACATAAACCAGAGGGTTGCAGCTTCAGGAATGGTCTATTTAAGAAATTAAGAAGCACAAAGAAGTTATTCTGAGAATACTCTTCAAGCTCATCAGGTAAACTGTAAAATCCTGGCAAGTTGATGTAGAAAACTAGAAACTTTGAACTAAACCTTTCATTTATCTTTAGAAAAGATGAAAGCATATGGATCCAGCATACGAGATTCACATGTAGAAATGTGATGTCAGATGTCTGTTCTTGCCTACACAGTTCCACCTGTAACCTCCTAGTGGAGGAGAAAAGAGAAAGAAAGAAGGGCATCAGGGTCTCCTGGCATAGAAGTGGGAAAATCCCAAAAGACATTAAAAAAACACAGCCAGAAGGCTCTGTAAAAGTTCTCATTCACTTTCTTAAAACCTGTTAACAGTAAAGTACACCTGGTGGCTCCTGCATCACATAGATTTTTTCATTGTTCATACATCATGTTCAGTAAGGAAGAGCTAGGAGAATAGCTAAATGCAACAAGGGTCATGCTGAACAGAAAGAACATGTCCTTACTGAATACTCTGTAATCCTTAATAATGCTCCATTAGCATCATCCTTTGCTGTTCACCGCCACAGTGACTCCCTCTCTCAGGTTTCAGTACATAGCAAGGGAGAGGGAATGGGAGAATGAGGAGATGAAGGGAGCCAGGCTGAAAGCCAGGGATGTCCACTGTTGCTCCCATGGAGGAGATTTCTATAACCTTGGTGAGTAACTTCTCTTACATGATCTATTAGTGTAGGTTCCTAGATGTGCTACAGCATAACAGTAGCAAACCCAAGAGTTCCTTTTATTGCCCCTATGTGATTGTGATATTGTAACCTTCAGGTGTATTAATTCTCATGTTGGAAACTTGTAAACCTAATTAATACTATTTCTCTCTTCTTAGTGCAGTGCCAGAAGCATCACTAGAGGTAGTGAGGGAAAATTTGGATAGTAATTGTTTGAATCATTTCCATAAAACAATTTGATTCCAGTTTCAGCTGTTCAGTGAGCCTCAGACAGGTTTCCTGAAATACCTCTGCTTTCCTGGCAGGAAAGTGGCTTCTGGTCTTGTTGGTCTTTGCCTAGAGCCCCAATTCCAGAGTCCTCTTCTGAGCAGCCAGCTGGCATGCTGCCTCCAAGCTGTGGACTTCAGGACTGTGACACTACTGTTGGTAGCTCTGCTTGCATGAGCATGCAGTTTGAAATTTGGGTATTTTTTTCCCCCTGAATTTAAATGGAATCAAATTTCTGTAGGTTTTGAGCAGTGTCTTTCTCTTACTACACCCAGCTGCAACTATGTCCATTTCTCTCTCTTTTTTTTTTTTTTTTTTTTTTAACATGCGTTTTCTTTTTACAGCTGTAATGATTCAGTCCTTCTCAGTAAGTATGTGCCACAGGCTCGGATTTTTCTCCTCAGTAGGCAGTACTAGGAAGGATCCAGTTAAGGACTTTTAAAGTCCTCCTAGGAACGCTCTTTGCCTTCAGTGATTAAGATTGCCTCTGTAAATTTCTGTAAATTTACCCATTTAATACAGTCCTAGTTTTGATGATACAAACTTTGTTCTCGAGGCTTTAAAAGATTTCTCAGTCTTTCTTTTCGTGGTAACTAATGTGATTGTAAGAAATATTCCAGTGTCTTAGAACTGCCTGTTAAGATAGCTTCTTTACTCTTTGAAAGTGAAGCAGTTAATCCCACCAGTAAAGGAAGGTTAAAAGGTGTATTGAAGTCTATAAAGCAACATGGGGCCTGTGCACAGTTTCTTATTTCTAATTTCCAGCTTTTGGGTTTGTGACTTTCTCTACCGTGTACAGTAACTTTGCCAATATGTATTTTAGTGAAACAGAACTGCCATGGAAATTACCTGGGAAAAATAGCACATATTCTGTGAGGAAAGAGTTAATAAAGTGTTTAGAACATTTGGAAATTATCATACCAAACATCATTAATACAAACTAATCCTCTTGACTCATAAGCATCCTACAGAAAATATTCTGTAATCTATCAGATTTAATTAAACACATGGAAAACAGAAACCATGCATACAGTTGCATTTCGTGTTATTCATGAAACAGAAATTGCATTCTCTACTTTCCCATTAAAGGCGCCTATAACAGGATGGAACTCTAGAAATTTCCTGGGAATCAAGGATCCCAAACAGATAGGTTTTCAGATAGTAAGACCTGGTTTAGGTGGTGATTACTGCTGAGTCTTACTGGAAGGTGATCCTGATTATTTCTAATCGGGATACTAAAGGTGCAGAGAGAATCTTTCCTTGAGGAAACTGATTGATGAAGGAGGTTCGATGGACAATGACATAAAAGCTGCAGCTAACTTGAGATGGAGGTGATAACTGTCATTGTGCTCCAATCAGTTGACTTCCAACAATAATACTTCTTTGATGAGACTCAAGTTTTACGATGGACATGCCTATGACAACAGGAGTCAGAAATGTATGCAGTAAAACTTTTATTCTGCTATCTCCATACTATGAATTTACATTTCAGTTATTCAAGAAAAGCACATAGTGGCAGTAACTATGAAAATAAAATGTGGATGTTTAACAGTGAACTAAATGCTAAAGGGCTACTATTGTAATGTCACCTAATTGAAGCTCATTTGTATTAAAATGCAACATAGAGATGTCCTACTTCTTGCAAACTTTGTGTTGGTTTTGTTTGTTTATTTGTTTCTTGGTTTGGTTTCTGACAAAAATAACAACTCTTTTGACTTGCTAATTGGACAGAGAATTTCATTCCAAAAAATATTACTTTAAGCACTATAGTGTTGTCCTGTCCATATATTTACATATTATTTGGGTTTTATTGATACCTTTTGTTTTAAATTTTGAATATTCCTTATGAGACATTGATTTTTTTTTTTGCACAAGTAACTTATAAGTAGTTTGCCTATGTATCTATTTAACTGAAGAATTAGATTGCAACTATATTGAAGTAATTTAAGTTTTAGTTTTGATAATTTTCCTATTGTCATATGTTGACTGATTAGAAGACTAAGACGTAAATGAACTATGTTTCACATACAACTAAAATAAGTGTTGTTTAGCCATTAATGTGGGGTTTAAATACTATGTTCAAAATTATGAGGACCAGAGGAGCAAAGATGCAGCTGAGCCTGAAATGGGCAGGGGGACTTAGAAATAGAGATCTGGGCTAGCAGGGTAGAGGTAACAGACAAAAGCAAAAGAATGAATGACAGAAGATTCCTTTCTTATACAGGCTGCATCTTTAGACTGTGAATATTCTCTGTACAGCATTTTGAGTTAAAGCTATTCTAAGGTTTTTGGAAATCTTTGGTGCTGAGGGTATAAATGCACAATCCTGTGTATTCTGAGAAAACCGATTTCTATATACTGCAAGCTGGGATTCACTGCTCATGTGATGTTGATATTCTCTGTGCTTGGATCACCAGTTTAAAATATTTGATTTCATACCTACAAGCACCAGTAATTGTTCCCAATGCTGTCTTTCAAACAAGGCTTTGTGTAGCCAGCTTGTAAGATGGCAGAATTTCAAATTAAGGAGGTTACATTTTCCATTCTCTTGTTTCTCCTCAAAAAGAAATGTCGAGATAATGTTTTAGCAAGGAGCATCCAAGAGGAGAGCATGTGGGACTAATGACGAGAGGATCCCTTTTGCTGTGAGAACCTACAATGTCATGGTTAGAGGTAGAGATTAGTTTTGAGGCTGGACTTGAAAAGATACACCGTTCAGTGATATATGGTATTTACTAGAGAGTTTTCTTTAAATTTCTGCACATTCAAAATTAGACACTACTGCTAGCAATGAGGTGTTTTGTAGACAGCTGTGTCTTCCTCTGTCTGAAACTGGAAAAGCCCTCTGCAAGGGTAAAAAATACGGGAAGGGAGAAGTATTAAGGCACTGTCCTTCTATAAGAGAGCCACAAAATGAGCCCAGTGGCGGAAGCTGCTCCATGCAGAACCTCTCACCTACTGCTCTTATGAGGAAAAGAGAGCTTGCTTTGGCTGCTGACTAGTAGTGAATGGAGGACGGGGCTAAACAGGTGATATTTAGTACAACAGTGCAAGGGAGATGCGTGTTCAAGCTGTCAGAGTGTATAGGTAATACCCTTTAACCATAAGACAAAACACCATTGCTATGTTTAAATCACTTGGGAGGCTCAGCACAGGCAGTTCCACAACACCTGACTTTTGGGTCCATGTCAACAGAGACACACTTCTATAGAATAGGATCTCCTCCTCTGACAGTCCTAGCCCTGTACTGGGATCTATATTCATGAGAAATGATGTTCAAGATGTAATGATGAAGGAGTTGAAATCTCATCTCTGTCACAGTAAGGATTTTCATTCAAGCTGCAAGGAGAGGCACCTTGGTGTGTGTGTTTCTGTGGTGATCTTTACACTAACACCTATAGAACTGAAATAAATGGTTTGGGCAGAGATTCATTATTTCTATAAATGGCATGCCAAAGGCTATTTGGCTGAAGCATATGAGACATCATCTTTCTTAGAGATCTGACTGGATTGTGGCCCAGAAGTTGAGATAAACCCTGCAAACATCTGCAAATTGTAAGTGGGATTCGTGGGCAGGGAAAAAAAGGGAAGGAAGCAAATTATCTCAGAAGTTCAATTCTATTTCCTGGAAAACACAGAAAAAGTGAGGCAAAGCATGTAGCCCCACTGACTAGAAAACATGTTGCTGAGTATTCCCCAGGCAAATATTTTCCTCACAGGAGACATAAAAGTGTATTCTTAAGGAGTGTGCACGTTAGTAGCTGTTTCCTACTTTAAGGTGTCTGAGGGAGTGGGTAACCTTTCCAGGCATCTGTGTGGGAGCATAATCCTCTTGCAGGAGAAGCAAGGAGGATTAACGTGATTTTTGTTCTGCAGCATTGTATAGGCCTAAATTTTAGACCGGACCTGCTGACAATGTGTCAGTTCCCGTACTGACTGGATAAACCATCATGTCGCAGTTCAGAAGTCTTGGCTTGGGTTCAGTAAAAACATTGTAGCTGAACCTTCTCATCTGCCCTTGCATGTCAGGTTCTTCTCCGAAAAGCAGCAAAGAGCTGTCACCAGCTCTCCCCTGGCCAATTGTTCCTGTTCAGAAATGCAATGGAAATGCCATAAAAGCTGTCACTGGGGTCTTCCCAGGCTCTGTTCCAGGTAAAAGCTTTTATGTTTTGTTCCATCAGTCCACATTATGGTAGGAAAATCAGGTTATATTCCTCTCTTGTGGAGATGAAGAGAATGACAGTTCAGCTGCTCTGACTGCCAGCCAGATGGCTCAAACGATACATAAAACACGAGAATATAAAAAGCTGTCCCTCTCCTAAGGTCAGTTTTAGTATTTAGAAAAGTAAGAACTTTTTTTTTCCCCCTCTTTTTTTTTTTTTTTCTCTGCAAACCATCAACTATTTACTACCATCTTCTTGAAGTTGTCTCGGTAGAGATGGGAATAACTGTCTTTGCTATGGGAGTTAGTGTATCACATACATACTACATTACAAATCCCATACATGTATTATACAGCGAGCAGATATCCATTGTGGATCCCTACTTATTATATAGTGGGTATTTTGAACCTTTCAACCTGAGTGTGTCTTAAAATTATAGCTAAAATAAACTTAAGGCTACTAGAAGCAAGTTCTATTCAATATTTCCCTATTCTACGCATCTTATATGGCTGCAATAGCTGTGAAAGCAAGCCTTAGTACTGACACAACAGTATGTTAAATCAATATTATGCTTCTAGATTGGTTAGGATTGCTCAATGAGAGATTTGAGACTTATTTTGGATCCCAGAACAATCTTGTTATGCAACAGTGTTTTTTTGAGACTGAAGGGGATGGTTGTCCCATATATCCTAGTCTATTTTTCTCACTGAAACTTTCATAGTACTAATTCATTTCTTCATAATCCTTGAAGGCTCTGTGACACTTTCTTCATCAGAGTCAATTTATATAGCACTTCGCAGTTTTAGTTAAGTAACTCGTGAATGACTGCATGTGGTTTAGATAAGGCAGAATTACAGAGTATTAGACACAGAGGTTATTCCTCTCATAGTTAAGAACAGACTAGAAAACGAGGAAAGAAATTAATTATTGGTATGTGATAGAAAGTAGCTGAGATGCATCTGGACATGACTTTCCTTAGAACTTCTGGACTTTTTGTATCCTTTTCAGAAGGCAAAGAAAAAGCTTGAGAAGTGAATAAAAGGGGTATTCAAAGTAATGGGATACTTTTCAAAATAAAAGGAGTACTTCAAAGGTGGACAATTAGACTTTGTGCTTGGCTTGAGCACAAGAGCTTTTGCTGTATAGTACTACTGCAAGATATTTTTGTCATGGTTCTGCTTTTAGTGTTCTCAGACTGTATTACTCTGCAGTGAGCTAGGAAAAAATCAGGAAAAAGAAATCGCTTTCTTTTTTTTTGTTCTTTTTTTTTTTTCTTTTTCTTTCTTCTGTCCAATAAAATCTTTAACTCTCATTTGAAGAACAGATGATGATAGAAATTAAATTGGTTTTTGGGCATTCTGCTATACAGAAATCTCTGTTTCTAGCTATTTTTTTTTAACTGAATTCCTCTAGAAAAATAGCAATATTAAAATGAAGTGCTATATGAATAGCATAAAAGTAAGTAATGCCTACTCCTCCGCTGTTGGGACTCTCTGCTGCTTCCAAATACAGGGGGAAAAATAGTCCACAGAAGTTGTACAGACATGAGGAAAATGAAAGATGAGGAGTGTCATCCATGTAAGAAAGGAATGGTAAAGAAAAGATTAAAGGTTCCTTGATTTAAAGCAGTAATTGGAGTGCACAATACAATTGAAAACAAACAAACAAAAAACTAATGAACCAACTGAAAAAAAACACTGAACAAAACCACAGAAAACACACAAACACAGATGGACTCCTTTTCTTTCACGAGTAAAGACTTGAGGTGGGGAAAAGGGTCAAAAAGATTTCTCATTGCATCCTCTTATAATACAATTACATGGAAACATTCACTGAAACTGACAAGCGTTACATTTAAAAGGAACTACTTTAACCCAGTGCATAATTAAACCATAAAATTCACTGTAATAACATCATTACAGATACAGTATTATGAAGCTGTGAATATTGTTATCTATATAAAATGTTTTTGAAAGACTCTCTCTTTTCAAAAGAAAGATAAGTCATCATGCTTCAGGGCACAGGTCAAGCTCTAATGAATGAGACTTAGAAGCTCTCCTTCTCTACTAGTTATATCAGATGATGTATTCCTGGGTTTCTACATTTTCTGCTGTTTCCGATACGGTGTTTCCAGTGAATTTTGATCAGAACTCCATTAACTTTTCTGATGGCCACACTTAAATCTGACAATGCAAGAAATGTCTAGGCAGAGCAAGGTATGTTTACCTATGGAGCCTTAAGTGGTTCTGAATAGTTGATGAGACCAAGGATCAATATGAATTTGGTATCTTATACTGAAGACCTCAAAACTGTATTGAATAGGAAAGTAGTACAATAACGATTGAATGCCATTTATTATTTGCAATTTTCTAGTCTGTTTCTCTGGGCAGAAAAAAACCAAAATCAAATCCTAATCAAAACCCAGTGCAGAGACAGAAGCAATCACTTTTCCATTGCATCCAACAGACTAACTAAAGAAAACAAATCATGATTTCTGAATTAGTGATGACCCACACCATTTGAATCAGACTGCACAGTGAAATGACATAGAGAAATATCTGCTGTGATGTGGAAGCAAAAAAATCGTTGCTGTATGAGTACCTGTGCAACACTGTGTGATCACAGGGATGCTGCTTCTGAACCTACATCATTCTTTTAGAGTTAACATACAGTAAACAAACTGGAGATGTCTTTTAGCCAGATTTCATGGCCTAAATAAAAAAACAACATGCAGGGGTCGCTGAGCCCTGTAGTCTCTAGTGGTTGCAGCTATTTCAGCTGTTCAGCTGAGGCTCACACCAGATTAAAATCTTTTCATGTTGTTTTCATCTTTGTCACTTCATGAAAGGAGGTGGAAGCTTTATTCACAAACTAATTTAGAGATCTAGGAACATGTATGTCCCAAATCAATCTGCTCCAGTAATTATAGTGTCTCTTAGCAGAGAATGATCACCAGAGCTTCCAAATGCAGGTTTAAATGCAGACAAGAGGTCTTCCTGTAGCGTATCTTGGAGTACCTCTTCCAAGCTCCATTTCAGTGAACAAAACAACAACCCATGCCTCCTAGGAGGACCTGTGTCTTCACAGGACAGGTTTGAGGGCATTTGGAAGGTGTTCATGTAGTGTGATGATATTTAAATAGATGAACATAACATATTATGGCCAGTAAAAATGGCAATGGAGATTTAAGCTTTCAGAATGTAATTATCAGAGCTGGAATTTAGCCAGTGCATTACCTAGTCAATGCTCTTTCACCAAAGTACAGTGAGATTTCTGGTCATCTGAAGCAGTTCATATCTCTTATAATAAATATCCTGTGTGGTACTGAGGAGTTTACTTGCAGGTCAAGAGTTGTACCAGCTCTTCCTTGAAACCTGTACTCCCTTATCTCCTTGATGTTACAAGATGGAACAGTGAAGACTTGGAGGGGAGGTGTGTGGTGTCTAAGCTATTTGTCAATTTTATCAGTAAGGTATAATCCTTCTTGAATTTCAGTAAGTGTTTAGGTTTGCCCTGGAGATTTACTGAAGAAATGTGTTAAGATAACTTGTGTAGGTGTTTGTAAAAATCTTCCAAAGAACAATCAGATGTTCTTTTGCTGGGGATTCTTACTTTTTTAAAGATTATAAAACTGCATTAACTACAGTTAGGAAGTTTAGTATGTGCAAGTTTTCCCTTACCTAGAGAGTCTTTCCATTTGTGAACAAAACACTGTGTACAGCACATTAATATTAATAAGTGTCCAGCTCTGTTTGAGCAAGTATTGCTCCATTTGTTTATCTGCACTCACTTTATACTCTTGCATCTGTTTCTATTTTTCTTGTGCTGTCTTTCTCCATGTAGTGAAGAAAAAAATTGTAACTCATAATGGGCTTGTACCCATAACGGAGCTGAGCAGACATGAGACAATTTCTCTCCACCTCTTATTTACTTTCTTGCAAAGCAGAAATTTGCTTTAGGTGCCTTCAAGAACAGTGCAATTTCCTCTGATACATAAACACCAGTATAGCTTAACTCAGAACTATTTTTTCTTATTTCTTGCCAAAAGACTTGAGAAAGGACATGAATAAGCAAATGAATATAGAACATCTGCAATTCTACCTGCAGGTCTTAGCTTCATTAGGTCTTTTAAGGTGTATGCCCTGAGGAGCTTCAGGCCACCAGAACCTTATGCAAGCAACTTGGAGTGCTGGAATCCATCAGCCACCTGTAGCTGAGTTGTGCTGCTCCTTGCAGCCTGTGTGTCTTGAAGGAGCCCCATCTCTCAAGGAGCATGCTACAAGGGTTGTGACGTGCAGCAGCACTTGCAATTCCCTCGAGGGCCTCTTTCACATCATCCAGCATGCAAGTACTACATTATCGGTTTGGTGGATTTGGTATTTCTCCCACTGGAATGGATGCAAGTGGAAAGGCTTGGCTTTGTTTTCATGTCTGTAGCTATGCAAACTAGCCTACCATTTAGATTTTACCTTTTTTGTTCTTTGGTTTCTTAGTATTACTTGCATTGCATGCCTTCCTCAACTCTTTCTTCTTGATCTTGTTCCACCCCATAGTAAAGGAGGATTCTTCTTGCATTCATCTGCCAAGCACCTGCTACCTCTGCTTTCAGATACCTTTTCAAACAGACTCAAACATTTTCATTTTCAAAAAACTCTGTTCTCTGAGTGGCTGCACTATGCTTTTGCTCTGTAGAGCTCACTGTTGCAGAGGCTGGGTAGCATCTTGGAAATGTTAGAACAGGAAGTGCAGTTTATGAGACTGGAGTCGAATGAAAATTAGAACCTGGGGGATACCCTTGTATTCAATGAAAAATGACACCAACAGACATTTGGTTATATCTGGGGTTTTTAATAAAAACAAACAAAAACCAGTCATGTAGTGTAGTTATTAACATGAGGACAACCACCTCTGAAACTTTGTATTATGTCTTAAAGAACTAGCCTATCATGGGGGAAAAAAAAAATCAGTGGATATGTATTAAAGTACATGAATTTCAGCATGCTTTCACTAGCTGTCCTTTGTGTTATTTGTTCCAGATTGGATAGCAATGATAAAGGTCAAAAATATTGATTATGAACTTCAGTGGTTTAAATCTTTGGTTTGATCTTGAGGAGGGAAAAAAATTCCTTTCTCATTTTCTTTTGTTCAAAGCAGAACTGCATCTTAAAAGTCCAGGATGGTTTGTATGCTAGTTCCCCATCTTATTTGCCACTCAGCTGGGTACAAAACCTTTTTCTTTGATGCAGTGAAATGTAGAAATAAACCTGACAACTGGCACTGCACATTTGCAGAGTTAATGCTCATCTCCTATTGTGCTGCTTCCAACATTCTGCCCACAGCATCTTTCTCCTCTCTGTTCTATGCCAGTAGCTTATGGTCTTTCAAAATTTCCTATTCTAAACTCTTTTTGGTCCTCAGCTGGAAGCTGGCCTTCTGAAATCTTCACCTGTGAGGAAAGAGGGTGGGAATCTCAATGCGAACTGTCTGGACTAATTCCAAATTACAGGATGTAAGATATATCTAAATATGAAGTTTTTTGCTCTTAAACTCTACAAATCAGTTTAATCTGAAAAGGTGACTGCTTTTAAGAGTATTTTTTATTTCTACTGAGAAAATATTTATGTTTGTATAATTCTACAGTAGTTTGTAGGTGCCAGCTGTACAGAATGCCACCTGACAATGAAAGAGATATTGCTCAGTATATTTAGGGGTTGTTTGCTGGCCTCAAAAAACAAGCACCCTCTTTACCCCCTGCAGATGATGTCAGGCTTTGAAGGAACATGTAGAACTCACATAAAAATGCTGTAGCGGCGAACAATTTGAATGATGCAACAAAATGTGGAAATAAATGGTGACCACTACACAAGAACGAGTATCAAATATTGCCTCTGTAGTATAGCATCCTTTTTCTCTTGGTTAACTCTTCTTTCCTACAAGGTAGTGAGAAAGTGATGAGTGATTGCTGGCGGTAGTGATGTTGTCATGCTTCAGTTAATCTTATTTGTTGCACTTTTTCTACTTTTAGAACATAATAAACTGAAGTCCCACCAGGGAATTTGTATTCTGAAGCTTGTGAGCTCCAATAAGTGGAGCATGCTCCATATCTCAAATGCTGAGAACTGTTTACCTCTCATTTTCCATGACTTAAAACTCTGTATTCTGTACTCTTCCTCATTTCATCATTATAAAAAAAAAAAAAGTCCTTATATTCAGTGAGAAGTCCTTTTTGCTAAATTTTCATAAATACCTGCATATCTTCAGAAGATCTTCTAGATTTCAATTCTAATTCTCCTCCAGGCTAAGTTGGAAAAATTAGGTCTAAACTGGACTGTTTTGAAATGATAGTTCATCACCATGCAGGCTTTACACTTCTCCTGAAAGTATTTCACATTCATAGCTGATAAAATGTTTTGTTAAATGTGTTTGGAATTCTGCCAGTCCGATAGCACAATACATTATGATGCAAATACAGCCACTAATTTTTCTCCACATTCCTGCTAGAATAGGTCATACAGAACCAGGCTTAATTGCTGAATGTAATTGACAGCTCTTTCCTGAAGTTAAAGAGGAAATTAATTGTCTCTCATTTGTTACTTCTTGCTGTCCTCTCGTATCCTCAGGATTGCAAACAGATAAAAGAAACTGTGCTATTGTGCATGTGCTTTTCTCTTCTGATTTAGCTCCTGTCTAACTTTGTGTTGTTGCTTCTGTTCCCTGAGATATTGAACATTCTTGGAATGATAAACAGATTTTTCAACCTGTATTTCTCTTGAGTCAGTGGGTCTTTTGCTGTACTGATGTAAAGCTCATTAAGTATCCATGGGGGGAAAACAGATTCATTTTTCTCTTGAAAGAAATTCATTGGCTTGCCTCTAAGAAGCAGGCCAGGAGGAATGCTGAGAAGCAGCAGAAGTGCATCAGACTTGATGTACTGCTAAACAGTAGCTATTAGCTGTGTGTAAATGGAGAGGTACTTCTTTAGTATTTCCTCCCTGGAAAAGACTTTTGAAATGGAAATTTATCTGCATCATTATGTTTAACAGGCCTAGGTGTTGTGGGGTTTTTTTTGTGGTTTTGTCTTGGTTTTAATTCAGGAGTTCATCAATTGCTTTTTATTCCTGTTCAGTATTTTCTACCTCTATCTTGTTTGCTGTTTTATCTGTCTACAGTTGTGCCTTTCACCAGAGAGCTAAAAAACATGGTTGTAGGAACAATAGCATCTGTTATGCAAATAGAGGCTGTTTAGAATTCCAGAATTTGATGACGCCGGTAGAGAGCATTGCTCTTTATGAAGTTGTAGCAATCTCAACTTTCCTTTTTGATCAATGTGTTGTTTCAGGTTACATTTCAGAATACCTTTCCATTTGCAGCTAAACAGGCCAAGTTGGTGTTTTGTTTTTCTGCATTTACAAGATAATGACTGTCTAGTGATCACTCAAAGTGACCTCGTAGAAGACACTTTTATGACAATTAACTTAGTTAACATTGACTATTTTCCTAAGCAGGAATATTTGAACTTAATAGTAATTCACTATAAACACATCAGAATCTATTCTCCTAATATCATTAAAGGTAAGGTAGGTGGAACTTTGCCTTGTATGTTAGTCTTTATCTGTATTCTTCCTACTTGTTACCTTGTCATCAAACTGAAAAGAAATTCAGTATTAGATGGGAAGGCAGACTATGTGTTTAAACGGAGACCTCAGTTCAACTGCTTTTCACAGGATATTTGAAATACTAATAATACCCACCTGCGGTGACTGTGTTGTGGGGTGTGGCTAGTAAGTTTTCATTAACTTCAGGGCAGTGATGATGGTAGTCTTCAGTAGTCCCCATGGGGGTAGTCCTGAGAGTGGGGGTGAAATGTGAGGAAACAGCTGAGAGGTCCCCGCAGGGAGCCAATGTCTGGGAGGGAAATACAGAAATGTCCTGCAGCAAAGGATGCATGAGAGTATGTGTTAAAAGCAATTGCTTGTCTTAATTTAAGAGGCTACCTCATGGTACAGCTTTGCTCCAGGCTTTTTAGCTGAGCATTGCTCTTATGAAATTCATTATTTAGTTGCTTGGGTGGCCAGTGAAGATGCATTTCTTTGTGTATTTTTATTGGTGGAGTGGAGCAGGGAGGGAGAGAAAAAGTATGGAAGTGGGGGGGCCTGAATGCCCTCTCATGTTAGTACAAACTTGATATACGTAGTTTTAAACTCAACTGAGATTATGTTTAATATACAGCTGGAAAATGAGGTCTGGCACCTCTTTTCTTTTTTGTGTTTGGGTCAAGTAATTAAAACTAGGGTTTCTGTTTCTAGTTGGTGTGAAAACATAGAAGTTCCTTATACAAAATGCTGATTGGTATAGAGAATTCCATATTTATAAACTGGCATTATATATACATATTAAATGAGTGAGAAATACAGGAAAATGTAAAATTTTCAACAGCAGTTACAGCTTCCTTCTCAGGTCTAGATGTATCTATGAAGTGTGGTTTGATTTCTTGACTGTTATTTGACTTTGAAATTAATACTACCTTACTCTTTTCCTGTAATTAACTACAAATGAGTAGCGATTCTTGTATTTCTATGAGAGGAGGAACAATGAGTTTCATTGATACATATTTTGAGCTAAATTTTGAACTTAGTTTTGTGTCATATACTATGCCCAGAAACTACTAGGTGAAAGAAGCTGAGAAAGGAAGCAGGAGAGGTAAACAATTCAGACTAAAGGTTCTGTAACTTTAGTGCTAAAAAATGTAATTTTGAATACGTTGTTATACTGTGACAAATAAAGGTTGTAGGCAAAAATGAGATGGAGTTAATTATGGCTATCTATGATGTTTAGGTAAATAAGGAGTGCTAAGCAGGACGTGTGGCAAATGAAATCTAAGAAAAAATTGGGGGGCAGGGGCAAGGCTATCTTATGATAAATGAAATAATATATTTCACAGATTTGAAGTATTGTCCACTGGTCTCAGGTGGAAGTAGAAATATGAAAATAAAGAACTGAAGGAAAACAAAGATGGCCTTTGGAAAGAATTTTGATTAAAAAACCCCCCTTGGGTTCTTCTTTTTCTTTACCCAGAAATTCAGCTCAATCCTTTGAAAAAGACCCAGGTCTGTAGACTGGGAATTGGTGGGAAAGGTAGATATGATTTTTTTTTTCTCCAGTGTTAAATTGATAGATATGTTCTGGTTGCCAACAAACACTTCTGAGAATAATACACGTTCCTTTTGGGAAGCAAGGAAAGCTAGAAGGAAGGAGGAATTATATAAAATTTGCCTAACTAAAAGGTCTATAGCACTTTGATGTTTTTTCTCCAGACTGCAATATGGCTTGTGTTTTGTAAGGTGTGGTGGTCTAAAGGGTCTATTAAAAATAAATTTGTGTAATTTAAAAATTATATACAGCTGAAAGATCAACTGTCAGGAGGACAAAAATATGGATTCTGAAGAAATAAACTGGAGCAGGCAGAAAATCAAAACGAACCATGAGTCAGCTTTGCTAAAAAAAAAATTGGGACTAGCTTTTGGTGTGGAGTAGTGCAGAAGAAAGGATTCTTGGGGTTTTTTCTGTTTTGTTTTTTGTTTTTGTTTTTTCTTCTCTGTTTTGAGAGACTGAAATCCAAGTTCTTGCATTAATGCGCATTTTAATTTAAAAGTAGTACTTTAGTTTTAGCTATCCGCAAACATGATATCTAGATAAATGTATTGTTTAATCCTCATTTCCAAAGGAAATAAAGCTTAATGTGATCATTCCTTCTCAATTCTCCCATCAACATTTAACTTCTTGTTCCAAAGAAATGTGTCCTTCGCTCTTAGACATGAGAGAATTCCTCAGTTGTCCCCAAAGGAATCAAAAACTCGTACCTCATTATATATCTTGGCATCATACCATGAGACAAAGCCATGCCCAGTGGGGATTTTTAATTCTGCTGATTACAGAATTTGTGTAATTTCTCCAGAAGCTTGTGGCAGACTGCTGCCAGAGGCAGATTACCCAACCTGTTACAAATTTACACCTTTGCTGTCAGAAGCACATAATTAAATGTATATTAGTCGGATGTTAATTCTTGTAGGCAGAGATTTTTTTTTTTTCCAAAAAACAGAGCAGTTTCTGCTTCATGGAAACAGACATAGTTCTGAAATAAATTTAAGAAAAAGAAAAAAAAAGACACTGAATAGATCTGGACATTTTATCTTTTGTTGAATAGCTTGCCATCTTTTTTTTCATCCTGATTGTAACTAGACTAACCTTTGGGGAAGCGCCTGAATGTCCAGGAAACTCCCACAAAGAATACTGTAACTTCCATAAAGCATACTGAAAAGGTCACCTTTTGTGTAATGCAGAGTTGTGTAATTCAAAGGATGCAGCTCATAGAATGGCATTCAAGTTACCTCATCATAACAAGAACTGTTTCTCCATAACTGATGGAAAAATAGTCCTCCCTAAGGTATTTTTCATCTTTTCTGCTCCTTTCTTCTTTTTCCCTGTTCAGGTACGTAGTGGTTTGGTATGCACAGTTTTACAGTCACATACCACACAGGGTAGCCCCATGTTTGAACAGTGGAATAGATTTATTTATTGAATATACACCTTGTTCTATTGCTATAAGCTGGAATGAGACATTCCATTATAAGCAGGTCATAGAGAGCCAGTGTAATAGCTAGTGTGCGCACCAAGTTAGATTCTTCTTATATCAGCTAAAATATACTTTTGTGATTTACAGGATTGTTCAGTTGGACAACATTTCTACAGAAAGAAGAAAGTTCAGAAAAGTTTCAACAGTTCTACAGCTGGCATTATGGTTTGTTTTCTGCAGAAATCCTGACAAGGAATGAAGACAAAAGGGACAATCCAGGTTTGAACCGTTGGGCCAGGCTGAGTTTCAGTGAGCTGTTGATGAAGGGGTGGGTGGTAGTTATGTGTTTCCAGGAACACTGATGTGTCAGTCTCAAAAGGTCTGGAGGTTCATTTGAGCTTTTATACCCCAATCTTTTTGATCAAGAAACCTGGCTTGAAATTCTCAGAACAAAATGTTTTCTCTTGAGACTTCCAGTGATATTCAGAGGCTGTGAGAGTAGCTGTGCTTTCTGTATTTTAATGATCATGGAGCTCTGAAGAAGGCAGAAATATGTTGTTGGGGTGGGGAAAAACAGAGGGTAGTGGTAATACTGTTCCTTTCAGTGAACTGCAAAATATTCTGCAGTTCAACTTCAGGGAAATGTCTGGTTCTTGTTTTAGCAAATAATTGTATTCCACCTCTCTTAGGCTTAGCAAATAAGAACTGACATTGAAAACAGTGAAATCTATTGATTCTAAGCAGTCTGGTGTATTAAAAAGCTGACAAATGAAGAATATTTCCTTTTATGAATTATATTATTGAGCATCAGTCTTGTCATGGCTGCTATGAAAGTTTTTAGCCTCAGATCAGCTAGGTCCATAGCTATTAAATATAGATATGACAACTTTGTTCTGAGAACAGGCATTAGGAGCAACGTGGCAGAAGGATAGGACAGGCACCAAAGTCTGTCTGGCTGTTGGAGACCACCTATTCAAAAGAGAAATACATGGAAAATGTTGTTGCTGAGAATCAAGTGGTAAGTGATTTTCAACCACCTATGTGCACATGGAGGAGAGCTTTCAGTGTGACTCTGAATCTTTTAAGGCTTCAGAAGCCTTTCACATTTCCTCTCACTTCAGCTGTTTTTACGTGGTTACGAATCTCCCCTTAAATCCTGCTTTTCTGAAAGGAACAGTGCTATTTCCACACAAACTTTAAAAAAAAAAAAAAAAAAAAAGACAACCCCATCAAATTCAAAGGATCAGTGCTTCTCAGGTAGTTAGTGAAGAACCAATGAGCAAGGAAAGAGTTTCCTTCTCAAGAGTCAACTTCCTTGTTTGCCTTCTTTCATCACAGCACTTAATTTGTGTACATTTAAATCAAATAATTGTAATCCTCTATTTAGAGCAATGTCTTCTTCCAGACTTCTTATAATTGGTTTCTATTTTACGTTTCTTATTCTGTTGAGAGCCTTGCTAACTACTTTAGGTATTCTTGGTGTTAGTAATGAGATAATTTATGTTTTAATTAAACAGAGCTGGTACAAAATATTACAATGGATGCCAGGAGCATTTATCTCTTGACTCTCGTCTCCTTGAATTTTCAAATGCATGGCACCATGAAAAGTGGCTTTTGCTGTCCAAATCCCCCACTGAGTCCAAGTAATGCTCTTCATTTAATCAGACTATAACGTTGTTTTAGCCTTTTTGTACTTAGTGACTCTTGCTATTTGTTTGAAATAGGTAACTAGGGATGCAGCAGAAACAGTACATCTGCTTTTCATGTACAGTCTTAAAAAACAAGATTACAGGGCAGGTTTTTAAAAAATTATTATTGTTTTAATTTTGTTTTCCATTGTCAATATTGTGCACGTTAATGGTGGAAAAAGAACCTCATCATTCTCTTCCTTCCTCTGAACCTTCAGGTAAAATAAGGTTACTCTGGCAAGAATTGTTTTTTTCATTATTGTCAACCCATTGCATCATCTCTACGTATAATGTACAGGAGCTTAATTTTAGACTCGCGTCACTGCTGAGATCACTTAATTCAAAGTAAGATAAATACTCTGGCCACTTTATGACCTTTCAGCAAGAAAAAAAATATCTTGGCAGTCATGTTTTTATACCTTAGAAAAGAGTTAAAATGTGAAACAAGAGAGACTGGAAAAACAGTAAAAATTAAAACCCCAAAATTTGTTCTATGACTACATAGCAGGGAAATGGGGAATAGCAATAATTGCAAGGGAGTGAATAACTTAATTTTGAAGGTAAGATGTATGCTGCTAGATTCCCCCCTGAATTGCTCCATTTTTGCTATATTGCTAATTTTTATATCCAGTCACACTGTTGTCTCATTTGATGTATGATGTTAAAGAACTTCTGCCGTGCACAAGGATTTTGTGTTAAAGCTTAAAACTCTCCAACCATGCACCTTATTAGTAATTCAGATTATTTCTACATAATTTACTGTGCATATCATTGTGCATTTGTGGATGATATTGTCAAGTTGTATGTCCACCACTGTAAATATTTTCATGATTAAAGCTACAATTTTTTTAACAATCCGAACACTTACAGGTTCAGATTCTTGTCTTAGAAACACCCTACTTTTATTTTCAAAATTTCCCTTTCAACTCAAAAATATTTAAAAATGGGAAAATTAGACTCTGCAGTCTCTTGGCTCATATAAGAATCTGTTCAATTCTAAATTAGTGGGCATATATCTCATTATAATGATGTCCAGTGACAACTTTTTTCCCTCTCTCCACCTCATAAATGTGCATCCTCCAAAAATAATGATTTTTACCCATTACTTGCTATATAAAAATAGTAACATTTATTGCTGTAGCAAAAATTAAAACAGAAAAAAAAAAATGAGGTGTATGCGCAGTGACTTCGTTCTCTCAATTGTTTTACCAAAAAAAGTGCACAGACACAGTATTTAACAGCCTTTATGTTCTTAATTTGAAAAGAGAAATTGCTAAAAATGACTCCTTTCATGCATATTTGCTTTCAACTGAATATACGTTAATTGAATGACTTATTGTTAAAGCCCACTGTAGTTTCAGTTATCATGACAATCTCCTTTAGCAGGCACAGGTGAGGTCGGGAAGCACAGCCATGTTAAGGAAGCCAGCTGAGCAGTATGCTCGACAGCGGTGCTGAAGCCTTCAGCAGGATGATAAAATCCTACATGCGAAAGATGACTAGAAATGTGTGATAATTAAGAATGGCTTATTTGATATTCTCAGATGCTTAAGAAGGAGAGATATAAAAAGCTTAATTAACAGATAGGGCACCCATTCTTGGCTATTAAAAGCAGAGTGGATACAATATCTAATTGTTGGACTTCTGCGTTTAAATAAAAGACAGAATTTTTTGCTTGAAGGCTAGATATACATAAACCAGTTCACTGACACACATTTGGTCTGTCTGCAGTCGCATAAAAGTTTTTCTTAATGTTTAGGTTTAAAGGGAGACTAATTGCTTATAGAGGATGAAGTTGAGGCCATACCCTCAGAGGAAGAAATCTGTTCATTCTGGCTTAGAATATGCAGCTTTGCAGTCACCTATCCAGCTTTATTAATGCAGTTGTGATTTCTTAGCTCACATTTACTCTTGACTAAAATGACTGTGCTGTCCATTCATGGCAGTCTGGAAAGGAAAGGGGAAAACACAGTAAGTACACTATCCATCATTTTGCATTCCTCTGCTTTTATTAGCTACTGTGCAACTAAAGACAATTTCCCTTGTTTACCCATCTTCTCTTTCTGCTCAGTCCTGCTGTTAGGTCATCGTGTTTGTGACATTTGTCTGTTGCAACAGAAACTAATGTGACATAAGATATTCAGAATCGTTATGATTCCAGCACAAGATTCAATAAGTAAAGAGAATGGGCTGGAAGTTTTCAGATGCAAACCCATCATTGCTAATATAAGAGTATGTCAGGGATAATTACAGTGAATGACTTGGAAATAGTTTTGTCTGAAACATTTAAAACTCTCCTGAAGAATGGAAACCTACACAAAGAAACTAGTCTCTGAGGGACTGATGTGGCCTTGCACTTACTCAGAGTTTTTTATAACAGCACTTACTGCGCTATTTTAATGGTGCCATCGTATCTTGTGACAATGGCATGTCCTTTGTATTGCTATAGCAATAACAGGATAAAATACTGGTTTTCTTGGTCATTTAGCACCATCACTGATTCACACTGCTGTTCCCTGAATAAAGTAGAAAGAGAAAATTTTCTTCTCCTCAAATTATTCCCTTCTCTTATTTTTATACACCATTTAAAAATGTATTTCCTGTCCTCAACCTAAATCTGTTGGGTCTGTGATTCCACAGTAATTTCTGAAAGTTCAGTCTCTCCTTCACTAAAAATGCCTGTTCTGCACAAGGTTTGGTCCTCACAGAAGCAGCAGCTGGCAGGATAGCACTGGGATCTTTGGTCACGCTCAGGGCATGACTAGTCCCCTGAGCACAGATGAAGGGGACACTGGGCAGAAGATTTCTGCCAGCCTGGAGAAGTGCAGTAGCTTGGCAGGGGTTCTCCAGCTTCTTGTGGTGAATGGATTGGTTGTTTAACACACCAGAACTCTTGTTAGCTCTCTCCTGACATCACCTCAGTTTCCAAATGCTGTTGGCAAGGAAGGATTTGGTTAGCCAGACTCCTGTGTGCCTGTCACAGCAGTAGCTTGGCTGCCTCCTTCCCCTCAAGGCTGGGGAGGCAGATACAGGGTCAGCATAGAGGCTGATGAGGTTGCTCCCATGCTAGAGACCTCCTGTGGCCTTGTGCAAATACACAGGTTGAATTCCCTGTACAACCTTTGCCATGGCTCTGATAACCAGAGGTGTATATGCTGTGCGGCCATCAAGGCTCATTAGCATGTCTGCCCTCCTAAGAAAATCGCTGGTGACAAAAAGCCAAAATCATATGAACAGGTTTAAAAAATAAACTGGTCATACAAGGATGTTATTTACCTGATTCATTTGACATAAATGCAGACATGTCTTTGAAAGCTGATGCAAAAATAGTGTGCAGCTGTTGTAGTGCAAACAGGCCTGAAGTTCTTTGTGTTCTCAGGTCTTTATGAAGTCTAGATATTTGTTTTGTTTTGAGAAGATAAATCCCTCTTTACTTCTTAAAGGTCACCCATGGACAGACGTTCTCTAACAAGCAACCTCTGGCTTATCCTTCTAAGGGATGCCTAATAGCAGGAATGTTAGAAGGGTAAAATATCATCGTATTTCTCAGAATCAGATAGACTTGAAAAACTTCCTTAGAGGAAAACATTCCAACTCACAACATAATGTGGCTTATTTAATGGCAGATGTTTCACATCTTAATATTTTGCAGTAGTATTTTATTTTTTATTAAAATTTTGTGGGAACCAGATTGTGGGCTACAGACAGCTGTCTAACTTGCTTTTATATACGGAGATGTTTTCTATTCTCCTTCCTTCAGGCATGGAAATGATGGGTAACTTGGTCATTTTGACTGTTTTCCTAAGGAGACAGAAATTGAGTTACGGAAGCAATAGGGATGGTAAGGCTAGTTTGTAGTGGACATGGTCTATTGCTTGCTTAAAATTTCTCTTGTTTATTTGAAGACAGTAGGCAAGGCACAACAGTGTCTTGTTTGCATTTTACTAAATATTTAGCGTTATTTAACAATAACAATTTTTTTCCACAGCAGATGTGAATTTACACAATTCAAGGACATAATTCCACATAATGCATACCCTAATCAACAGTTGCTGGGCATTAATGGTATTCTCTCAAGGGAAAAGTCTGTTATCTCTGATGTGAGCTGATCTTTTATCAACGATGGTTACTAATCTAGCTGAGAGAGACCAGAGAGCCTGTTAATTATTCTGTTCAGGTGTGCTTTAATGAAGTTATTAGCAAAGTACATCTGTGAACTTTCTGTTAGAAAATAAAGCTTGCCATAAACCTGAAATTGGATTTTAAGGGAAGAAGTTCTGCCATTTGACTGCAGGGTGTATCGCAATGTTTGGGAGCACAGGTATATTTGTTAGCTTACCAAAAATCTTCCCTAATGTGATTCACACAAGATAATTTATTTTCTTATAATAACCATTACTTATATCGTTAGCTTCTTTTCCTGGTAAGTAATGGATCTTCCTTCTGTCACTTTTTTTAGCTCTGGGTGTTTTGCTTGAGGAGAGGAATGACAATCCGAAATGTCAGCAACCAAACAGACCTGACTCAGATAGGGTTCAGTGTGGATCCTCCAGTAAAAAATGCTATTGATCCAAACCCTAAATTTTGGGACAATCCCAGTGCCGGTAGATGCCTTTAGCAGGCAATGCTTGCACATCCATGACTAGTGAGTCTGAACTGAAAATCCAGTTGCAGAAAAGGGCGTAGGACATTAGCTTGTGAGAACAAAGCAGTAATAGCTATGTGTGAGATATCTCTTCACAGAAGTAGAACTTTGTTAAAAGGTTTGAGTTTGGGGTTTTGTACTTCTATTCCCTGCAGGTATGTAAGAATAGGCAAAGAGATGGGTAAGATCATATAATGCCTTCATTCTCATCTATTATGTTATTCTTATGAGTTGGTGTCATCCCAGCATCTTGGTATAACCATGTGTTTGAACCATGATTGATGTCAGTTATTTTATTGCATTTCAGTTAAGATGGTGGTTCACCAGTGTTATTCTGGCTTCTCTACTATACCATGTGACATTCAGAGTCTCACTTCTTTACAGCTGTGGGAGCAAAGGCTAAATAGCTAAATGTCTACTGACTGGCAGTTCTCCTGCCCTCTCCTACCCCCAATTTCTGTCTGCTGTTGGTAGTTTCAGCAAAAATCTTCCTGCACTGCTTCCCAAAGAATTATTTCTGCATTGCTGTTCAGCAAAAGTCTTCAAACTAGGCTGGGTAATCATGGTGTCTCCCAAGGCTCATATTTCATACACCCGTAACATACTCTTATATATTTTCAGATGTAAGGGTTTGGGGGAATTTTTATTAATCAAAAGTACAATTCCTCCCAGACAAAAGTCTTGTGGTGATGCAAGTTTTTACCAGAACAAACTGTAAAGGGCAAGATATGGCCAGCAAGAAAGAGAGGTGGTCTTGGGGGTGGGATAACAGTAAACACAGTTTCTCAACATGCTTGGGTTTCCAATAGGAAAAAGAAGGGTTGGCTGACAAAAACTTAAGGAATACACATAAACATGCACAGCCTCTGTAGCTGCAAAGTTATTGTACAACTTCTAATACTTGAGGGAGTTAACAAGGCCTGTGTCTTTTCTTGTGGTCAGTTAAGGGGTGGGGGTAGGGGGTAGACAGGGAAAATGAAGGACATACTCAGAAAGTAAAGTTGGTTTCACCAGAGACCTGGTTGCACTTTCCCTCAAATTTCCAAGATGCTTTGCTTTTTCATGCATTCTTACTGTTGTGCTAGAACTAACGTAATATTTTATTTCTCCTCCTCTGTGATGTTTTTAGTTACAGCTGGCACTGGACACCAGAAGGCACAATCTCTTACCGCCTCTCTTTTTCCCATAATAAATTCCTTCTTATATTTATTTTATATTTTTCAACTTTAGCAATGGTTCTTAATTTTATGTAGCTATGCAGTCCTGTTGGTTTAAACCCCTCTTTGTAGTATATTGTTGCAAAACTTCAACCTGGGATTATACCAGCCAATGCCAGCTGTCCCTTCTGTGCAATACAGGCAGTTGTCATACTTTGGGCTTTAAAATCATACTTCACCACTAAATCAACTGCAAGATTACAGGTTAGAAGTTGGTGAGCGGTATGCGAAAGCCTTGTAGTCAGGGGTATTGTATTATGTAATTGAGAGCCTGGGTTACAGTAATGTTAATACTTTTCAGTAAAGTGGTGGATTAGAATCATTGAATTACATACAAAAAAATAGTGGGGAGGGTGTTCAGAGAAAAAAATGAGATCTCACTGAGTGGTGTGGCAGAATTCTCTTTCATTTCTTCAGAAGTGGAATTGAATTACCAAAGATAAAGTGAGTTTTCTTAATTTTTTTTTTTCCTAGCAAGTAAAAATGTGGCTCTAGCACTGTATAACTACAGAAATCAGAGTTACCATGTGCCCTTTCAAAGCATAGAAGTGGGGGCGCGGGGGGGAAGGCAGAAACAAAAGTTCTTAAGCCCTAAAACATCTCACATATTGGTGAGCTGAAATTGTGTAATTAGCAACTGACAAAATGTTTTTGAAAATATTTTGCTCTTCATGATTTACATGAGAAATGGAGTCTTCTGGACTTTTGGTGGGAGTTCATTGTTCAGGAACTAAGGTTTCAGACTTATGAAAAGATCACAACAGCAGGGCTGTGCTTGGCTTTGAAACTTTGCTAATGATTTGGTTTTCGCTTGTTGTTGATTGGTTTGAAGCAAGCAGATCCCATTACTAAAACTTGCTTATGTTTTGGTCTTGTTAACCCTTAAAAAGGTATTCAAATTGTAAGTGTATTATTAGTATTATTTTCAGATTGTAGAATTATATTATGCTGAATTCAACAACACTCCTGGTTCCTTTCAACCCAGTAAAATTTAAATAATTTTCTCCCACTGGGAGTGTTTTCCTTACTGTATTCTTCCTCATTTATAAACTCCATGAGACAGAAGAAATATTAATGTCATTTTTAATTATTTTCTTGTATGCAGTCTCTGAAAAAAGTTGTGCAGTTCTAGTATTTTTACATTTTGATACCTACTCTGTTTACAGACACAGTAACTTTAGCAGTAATTTCTTTTATAAATTTCTGCATGTCATATTTGCACTTAACCTAGAAAATCTGTTCATTAAATGAAACAGAAAGGAAGGAGACTGCATCAACTGTTGTAAATCTGGTAGGTTTCTTTTCTTTATTTCAAGACATCAGCAATTTGTCTCTTGAAAGTCTCTCAATGGCAAGAATTGTGTATTTATTCATAGTGTGTGATATGGTGAAAACAGGAAAAAGTGTTATTGCATGTACTTGGTACTGTACACTTTGTATTTTACAATAGAGCACTTTGTTTCTGATATTGCTACATGAACATATATTTTAAATAAAACAGTGCATGCTAATGTTCTGCTTTAAATGTCACTCATGAGAAACAAAGAAGCAAAAGGATCATATTTTGTGAAATCATATTGTGTATTTTTGCATGCTCATTGTGAAAATTTAATTTACGGACACAGCAAACACATAGTTTTATATTCAATTTAAAGGCAGAATTGTTTTCAGAGTCCACAACTGCAAATATTATGTTATAGATTAACTCTACCCAGGTGGGTAATTTCTGAACTACATTATTGATAGCTTAATACATTTACTGGTGTTATGGTAAGTAAGAGCATATTTATGTCTATATAGATATGTGTTATACAACATATAGAGAAGACATGGTGCACCATAGAGGTGGCATCTGACAGGGCTTCTGTGGTGGCCAAGACAACCTATGCCACCTCAGCAGACCTGAGTGTCTTGGTTTAATCTCAGAGGGCAACTAAACACCACACAGCTGCTTGCTCATTTCCCTCTGAGTGGGTTGAGGGAGAGAATAGGAAAAGTGAGAAAACTCATGGGTTGGGATAAAGACAATAGGTAAAGCAAAAGCCATGTGTGCAAGGAAAGCAAAACAAGGGATTCAATCACTACTTACCACTGGCAGACAGGTGTTCAGCCACTTCCAGGAAAGCTGGGCTCCATCGAGTGTAATTGTTACTTAGGAAGACAAACACCATCTCTCCAAACATCTCCCTCTTTCTTCTTCTTCCCCAACTTTATATACGGAGCATGATGTCATATGGTATGGAATATCCCTTTGGTCAGTTGGGGTCATCTGTTCCAGCTGTGTCCCCTCCCAGTTTCTTGCGTACCTGCAGCCTACTTGCTGGTGGAGTGGTGTGAACAACAGAAAAGGCCTTGACTCTGTGTAAGTGCTGCTTAAAAATAGTTAAAACATCTCTGTGTTATCAATATTGTTTCCAAAACATAGCCCCATAATAGCTACTATGAAGAAAATTCACTCTGTCCTAGCCAAAATCAGCACACACAGCAAGAAGTAATCATTTGCAGAGATGTTCCTGTAGGCACCATTAAGTAATAGGCCTGGGCTGTGCACACCTTGTGAACCCCAGATTTCTGGCATGAATAAGGAGGACTGTCCTCTTTACTCCCTCTCCCTTTCACAGAGACATTGCTCTCTCTGTCTCATCCTTCCTGTCCATGCCCAAGTTCATGTACAACCTCCATGTTCATCTATAACCAGAGATCTCTGGTTATAACCTCTAGCTATACTCTGTCTTCTCTGATAGGCCCACAAACAGCTCTTAAATTTAGTAAAATATTCCATGTTAAAGTGTTGATAATCCTGTCATGGCTGTTTCTGGTATTTCAAATCTGGTGCTTAGGCCACTGGTTAAAGCTGATGGAAAAAAGACACGCTTACTATGCAGATCTTGGGACAAACTGAGATACTTCACCCACCTGATATACAAAGCAATCTAAGAAAGTCTCAGCCATAGCCAGAGGCCTCTTCCCTACTGACACTGATCTTTTCCTTCAATTCCTACACATTCCTAGGCTGGGAGTTCCCAAAGCACAACTTGTCTTTCTGTTTGCTTGTACCATCTTCAGAAAAACAGTACACAAATCCTTCTGCAGAGTCCTTTGATACTGCTATGGTAGGAGCAGCAGCAATAACCCCTAGCATTTTCACAGGCTCCATTATGACCCAAGACGTTTTCTCAGAGGACAAAAACTTGCTTGTAAAGACAGAAGTAACTTTCAAAAAAAACCTGCTCTTTGTTTTCTCTATCTCGCCAATGAGGAATATTTTGCAGAAGCTCTTTCACATGAAAAGTTCTCCTGTCCTGCCTTGTATCAACCTGCTGCGCTTTGACTTTTCTGAAAATTAAATTAAAGATCATAGGGGACTATTTTATCATCTGAACCAATCTCTGTATCAGAATCCTTTAAACTTCCTTTTACTGGGCCTGATAACTTTGGTTTGACTAAAGTATACAGCAGACATGACTAAAGGACTTTTCTCAGAAAAGTGCCAAGCCTATGTGCAGATACAGAACGACACAGGGTTCCTCACTGTCCTGATGAAGGCCATTTCAGCAGACAATCACTCTCACAGTTGAAATATACTTCTCGAGTTTATTTTGAATTTGTCTGGCTTTTTAGCTTTTGTCATTTGTTTCTTGTTTGCAATGTAATGCCTTTTGCACCTGGTATTTGCGTCCCTCACCTTCATGGTCTGGTATTTTCCCTCATTGTCACTCCTTTCCTGGAAGTCAACTCTGCTTTTTAATGACAGAAATTTTGAACTCCTCTGTCTCTTTTCTTCAACCCTTATATCAGTGTGTGTGTCTATCTTTTTCAGTAGTTTTTTTTAGTTTTTGTTTCCTTTTGTTTGGGGTTATTTTGTTTTCTTTTTTTTTCTTTAGTATTCAGAAAGAAAATTTGAAAAGGCGCTTGAGGTTTCATTTCACCAATGTTACAGGTGGTGGTAAAACTGCCTCCCTACTCCTGCTTTCTATCTTCCGTTTCTGTTTACACATCCCAAATTTTCTTAGTCTCCCGACCCATAGCATTGAGCTGGGACTTACATTGTGCTGCACAGTCCAGATCTTTATGGGACTCCCCACTCTGCAAAGCAGTCCTTCGATTGTATAACTGTGGTTTATTTTTAGAAGGGTTGCTTCCATTTTTTCAGTATTTAAATCCCCTTTTTACAGACTGGAACTATTTAAAACAAAGGTTATATGTACATATAGAGGTTCATAAGCTACTGCTGGTTCTGGTTGAGGTCACGCTCTGTAATTTTAGTTGCATTAGCATGTGCCAAGCACAAATTACAGAACCCTAATGAGAGGCAGAGTGTATGGGTCTGGGCTCCCATCTGACCCACAAAGTACCAAGTAACACTCCTCAGGAGATTCAGATCGCATATTGTGGCCGACCTTTCATCAAAATTATTTACTGTTTCACCACTCTTTATGCTTCACAAATTTTTTAGTGGTTTTATGGTTCTCTACAGATCACTCATTAAAATATGAAATGTTAATGGACTTATTTGCATCTCCTGTGGGTACCACCCTCTAATTGGTGATTCCCTGTGGAGAGCTGCTTTTCTGAGGGAGGACCCACATGCCTGAGATATGAACATTTTTTATAAGCACTTAGATATATAGATGTATAATTGTATTTTTATTAACAGTACATGAAGACTCAAACGGTTTACGGTTTGAAGGTAGTTGAGGAATAGTTTACTAGAAGGATCTTCCTTAGAAAGATTAAACATATTAATTTTGTTGTCCTAAAGATCCTTAAGTGTCTCAAACTTCAAAAGGTTTTGCTTTTTTCTTTAAAAAATCATCTTATATTTTAAAGTTTAACATAAATAAAAGAAGAAATTTTAAAAATTTAAATTAAGAAATTAAAACAAAGTATTGTTTTGGGCCTGTTACATTATTACAGTGATACAAAATATAACCTCTGAGGATAGGTTTATTTTAGTCCTTGCTGGAATTCTGCTTTGAGTGTGAACCAGCCAAGACTTTGTCAAACTGCATCCTCTCCCTACCAAGTCTGCATTAAAAATTACTCACTTGTACCTGAAGAAGTCCAGTACTCTAAACTACATAATTAGGTGTCATTTACTATTCCTCTCACTCCCCATTTTTACATCAGATGTCAATAAAAAGAGGCCTTTATACAACCTTTGCCACTAACCTCCTCCTAACTACTACCTCAGCTGTTAGTCTCATCCTTCCCTGCACCTGACTTCTGCATTATTTTTTTTTCTGCTAAAAATCCAATTTGATTACTCTTTTCACTGTGCCTTTATTCCTCAGCTCTGCTACATAAATCTAGACCATATTTTGCAGTATCAAATGCCTCAGGGAGATGCATGCAGATTGCAATGATAGGAGAGAAAGAAAACAATGATTTGGCAAAATACAGTTTCTATCTAAAAGTTACCCAGCATTCACCAAGGCACAAAGCATGAGGGGGGAGTAGGATGTATCTTAAATTCTAAGCTAGGAAGGAAGGGAAAGCCAGGGCTGACATTTCTGGCCTGGTATCTTCCTCACCTTTTTCAGTGCAGTTAAGTTGTTCCCATGTTCATCCTGTAGACTTTTATAACTGTTGAAAGCAGGTGACTCTTCTTTTTAATACATCTGGTAACTGTGCATAGATGCTTTTCAAAACAAGTAATTGTCATGTCAAGGGTACCCTGAAAAATTCTTCCATCTGCCTGATTTTCAACTTCCATATGAATTGCAGGCAACATAAACTAGCAGAACATCTATGTCACAAATGCAGAAGCACCTGACTATCATTCAGAAGACCCTCCTTCTCTTTATTTTTGTAAGGCAAACTTACAGGTTAATTTGCTGTGTGGAAAGTTACCTTGTGAGCTAAATTCTGGCGCTGATTTCAAGTTGTGGATACCCTATAAACTCATGCTTGTCATGTATACTCTTTACTTAGTAATAAAGTATTCTTCCCTAGCTTAGACACTGTTTACAAAGTACTTTTGCTTGTTTTTGTGTTCCCAGACAAATGCAGGGATCCATTTAAAAGAACTGAAGGGTATATAAATTCCCGACCCTCTTTTTTCCATCAGTACAAACTCACCAGAGATTCTGTTATATCAAGGGTCCCATTTAAAATATGGGGAATTAAGTAATAAGCTGAGAGAAAGATTTATTCTTCACTGAGTGCAGAGACAAACTGCAAGTGTTGGGAAAAAGAAATGAGTATTTGCAGGACTTAAATGGAAATGAGTTTTCTTGGAAGTAAGGGATTTAACTGTGTACTTAATTTCTTTGTCAAATTATTCAAGATTTTAGAAGAAATAAAAGATGAAATTGTTTAGATAAAGATCGAGGAGATAAGTTTTTCTTCTGAATTTATTGTCTCCCCACCTCCTGTTTGCGCTGCATTTGAGCAGTGAGCAAAATGTCTACCTGTCCCCAAATCCTGTAGCTATTTATAAGAATGTGTTTCATTTGGAGTAATTTTATTTTCAGTGTCAAAGCCAGATAGGTATATTAGCTCAGTATGAATTTAAGGAACCTAGGAGTAACATGACCCAGTGGCAGTAAATAATTCTGACACCTACACTAGAATGGAATTTCTGATGTCTTGTTTTTCATCTCTGCTACTAATGTCTCAATACAATATTTTTTTCAGACTATAATGAATATGATAATGTAGCCTTGGTTTATTTATGGGGTACATTGCTGTGTGGTGAAGAAAGCCGCCTTTTTTGTATTATTAATCAAATTCCAGGCTGATGCTAGCACACCACTAAACCCCCTACACGTCACATTTCTACACAACTGAGATGCTTTAACAGCTATAAACAATTTTTTCCAAAATTTCAAAGACTAATAAAAGTGTATTTTTTTTTTTCCCTGGAAGGTGCAGGTGATGTCATGGAATCAAAACTGTAGCAAGGAGTCAATGCAGTATGAATGGTAATAGAATTATCCCAAAGGTACTTGTAGCAAAGAGGGAATAGTTGAACCATACATCATGATTATGAGTGTCTCCAGAACAGCTGAAAGAATACACAAGATGGAGAAGCATTTTTTTCAGCCGAGAATAAATTATTTTTTATTTTTCCAGCAATTTTCTTTCTATCTCATACTATGCTTTTGGAGATGGAATTTCTTGCTGTAATTGCTTGTAGGAAAACACCTGTACAAAAATATATACTACAGTTTTCATGGTTGAGGAAAGGAAAAGAAGGCAAGATATGCAAGTTCTTTTAAAAGAACACTATACGTCACATGATAACACTCCACTGTGCACAGTTGTGCGTGTACAGTCTTGTTCTTAAGATGGCGTTTTGGCAATGAGTCATCAGTCTTCACAGAAATCTATCAAAACAAGAATCGTGATTAATAAAGATGATGGATACCTAAACGATGAACTCTGTTACACATTATAACACTGATTAGGGATTCCCTAGGAATGACACATGACTGTGCAAATGCTAGTAAGAGAAAGGTAGACAGCTTCTTATTTCCAAGTGGATAGTTCAAAAAAACCCAGCCGATATACAAAAGAGAGGAGAAGAATAGGGCATACAAGAAAAATGATTAGTTCTGTGATGCGTGGTATTTCAGCTGGACTGGAAAGCACCTTGGCAGAAAAGAATGAGCAGGGTTCTGGTGTTAACCATGAGGCAGCAAGGTGTCCCTGCACCAAAGGTGGCCAACAGCCTCCAAGGCAGCATTAGGAAAAGCATCACCAGCAGGTTGATGATGGTGATCTTTTCCCTCTGTTCAGCACTAGTGAGTTACATTTGGAGTGCTGGATCCAGTTCTGGTCTCTCCAGTACAGGAGAGACACAGATGTATTGGAGTGAATCCAGCAAAGTACCACAAGGATGATTAAAGGGTTTGGATCATCTGATTAATGAGGAGAGGCTGAGAGAGCTGAGATTTTTTTTAGCCTGGAGAAGGAAGGGAAGTTTCAGGGTGATCTAATCAATGTGTATAATATACCTGATGGGAGTGGTAAAGAAGACAAAGGTAGACTTTTCTCAGTGGCATCCAGTCAAAGGACATGAGACAATAAGTTCAGACTGAAATACAAGGAAACCTATTTTTAAAAAACAAAACGTTTTAACAGTGGTCAGACTTTGGAACAGGTTGCCAAGAAAGGTTAAGGAGATCCCTGGAGATATTCAAAACCTGACTGAGTAGTTGCACAGTGGCATTCTAGGTGACATTGCTCTGAGTGGCGGTTAGAACTCTATGATCTCCAAAGGTGCCTTCCAACCTCAATGATTCCATGACTCAGGTGACAAAGATATTCGCTCTGGCTATGTGACCTTAAGCCTTTTGAAGGTTCTTTTTTTTTTTTTTTCTTCTATTAATTTGTTGTTTCTTCATTCAACTTCAACTTTAGCAATGAGTTCTGTTGTTGCAGACTTGAATGTTTTAAGAATTACTGTCAAGTGATTTGATTTGACTGTTACACCAATCTTACTCTACAGGCAGCATAAAAACCCCTTTGTTTTAGACATTGTAAGAGCTTTTTTTAACACATCTTTGTCTTCTGAGAGATGAGCAAGGCTTTCTCTTCTATTCTCTACTGATGGGATCCTAGAAAGAGAATTCTGTATCTTTTACCATCAATAAGGCAGCATGTGCAAAGTTAATTAGCCTTACATTTGTTAGCAGGGGTTCTGTGAGGAGAGGCAGGCAAGGGAATAGGTAGTATGTAAAAAAACCAGAAAAAGTTGTTCTTGTTTCCAGAAGTTTAGTAGAGATCAATTCTCTTGAGTTTTCTTCCCAACTTGTAACAGAAATATGTTATCCATGGGAAACATGAGAACCAGCTTTATCGTCTTTCCACCCTAAAGAGAAATCTAGTTGTTCGTAGAAGACTGAGTTATCCTGAAACTGTGAAATGGCGTTTATGTGGAACTAGAGGTGTGATTACATGGGAAGCATGTGAGAGGCAGAGACATGCTGGCCAACACTGGTCCTGAGTGTGGTCTGCTAGAACAGGCAATGCTGTTACACACTCTTCTGAAAGGCACTTTGTGGTTCTTGTGCGGAGAAACCCAAAGAAACAGCAGCCAACTTCCCACATCCCTCTCCTAGCCACAACAGGTGCTTTGTCTCAGCTACCCTATACATTAGAAATATACATTCAGCCGATGCAGTGCCATGAGCACGCAGTTGTCCTCAGAGGAGAGAGTGACAGATTCATACATGACTGCTGTTAGCAGCTTAATGTACTGTTGGAAGGTACACAAATACAAAAGCAGTGCAATTGAGACCTGATATAAAACAGACTATCATAGTCTTAGGATGGCAATTCTTCCTAGGGCCTTCTAACTAAGCCTATTTCCAACAAAGCATAGCAAAACTTCAGCCATTTACTTGGAAACCTAGAATCTTGAAGGTTAGCTGTAATACTTAAAATAATGACAGAAAGGTGAAGAAAATAATTATCCTGCTGCACTGCACTTTGGAGAGAGCCTGAAGTAGTTTGTTGCAGCATTGGAGGTGAAAGGCTTGACAATCAGCTACATATTTATTTGTAGCTCAGATAGGGGCCATTTGAGACCCACCTTTGAAGAAAAGCAGAAGCTATTGTCAGTCCCAAGCTTTCTTGTTCATGTTCTTTAGCTGCTGAGGAAGCAGGATGGAGATCTGTGTGATAGAGGAAGGACCGTATTGCACCTTGATGCATGTTCAAGGCTACGTAGAAATAGAGAGGCTCTTGCACAATGCCAGAGAAAGCAGCTCACTTACACAGTGTAGGCCTGAGGTTTTCCTTGTATATGGAAAAAGTTCTGAGCTGGAACTGCTCCTATTATTATTTAACTACAGGCAACTTTAACATGCTTTTGATTCCATTGTCTTAGTTTTAGTGTTAAGAACTGAATGAGGTATATATGAAACATCTTTATGGCTAGGAGGAAGATACTGTGGTTTAGTCTACAATGAAAATATCTCAAAAGATTTCCTTGTATTTCAACAATATTTAGTGCAGCTGCTTAAAATCTCATCAGCTGTTTAAATCCTGGTCCACTTCTGGGTGAAGGCATAATTAAAATCCTTTGATACACAACCCTTTTTAGCAGTGCAGTCTTTCTGTCACTGAGGTTAAACACTGTCTCTAAAAGCATATACTTTTCTGAGACTGTGAAGCAAAATTACAGCATATATTTTGAAATACTTTTCCTTTGTCTGGAAGTTTTTATGAGCACCTACATCACTGGTTCTCTTAAAATACTAATAATGAAATTTCAAACTAGAAAACTTCATTGAATTACATATGGTCTGTACTAAGGCTGAAAAAAATTCCTTTCCTGAAAAACTCCATCTAAATTGAGAAAATGAAAGCAGAAAGACAATATCAGACATATTTTTAAGATAGGAAATTAAGTGACTTGCCTGAAGCTAAGCTGACAATTTAATTTTTTCATATTCTGAATCATAATACCATTTTTCTTTTCTGCACTAAACCAAAATCAGGCTAATGAAGAAACTAAAAGTGGTGGCTATTTTCAACGTTATAAAGTTCAAGACCAAATTTTGTTCAGAGGCTTTTAAAAATTATTTTTTAATTAAAAAGTTGATATTTGGCTTTTATGTTTTCCAAAATGATCAAAGATTGTATAAGCAAAGAGTCTACTGTTGAACTCTGGCATTCTTCTTCCTTGTTCATCTTGTTATCTAGCAGAATCTGTAGCTGGTATTCATGTTTGATGCCTGCGAAGTTGGACAGCTGGAAATAGGGTGCCAAAAACCCCCAAATATGTGGAGTTGGAGGATGGAATATCAGCAACACTATCTAAAAAGAAGTACTATAGATGAGTCTGACTTGGATTTGCCTTTTCTGTCTTAGAGACCCAGATATTGAGCATAGTAGCTGGGATCCACAACCCCACATGTTTAAGTCTTCCTCTCATTGGAGCAGGCTCCATCTTCTTGCTAAGAACAGTCTTTAGGCTGAAAGGTCATTCTCATTCCTCTCCTTAGCCCAAGGTAAAAAAGAAATAAATTGTTGTTCAGGCACAGTGGAGTTGTTTTAGCAGGGGGACTGAGTTCATATTACTCTAGAAAACCTTCTTCCTTGACTTTAATACACTCCATAGGAAAAGAAGGACTTGACAAGACCTTCTTGTGCTTGGATCACTTATGTTCTTGGTGACTACTTTAGTTTCCAAGTTCTGGGAAAAGGTGGAGCAGAGCTGGTGCTTGAACACGCACAGTAACAACACTTGAGTGGGCATGGAGAACTGGTGGAACTGAACATGTCTGTTTAGGATGCAAGTCTTACTATTTAAGTACTTTCTGTTTATGCAATATGTGGCTGAAGAAGTTGCTTTGCCTCGGTCAGTAATGCAAATTTAAGTATTAAATCTTGTAAATGTTTATTATAAATCCTTCAAAAATAGAGATTTCACCTGAGAGGTCTCTAAACACAAAAACAAACTCTGAGCTTCTTGAGATAAATTGCACTGATTCCTGTGAAATATCTGTGGTCTGTCAGACTTACCAGCTCTCAGGATTTCTAATTACAAAGGAAATGAGGCAAAGTGCTGTTGACAAGCCATCTGGACAACCTGCATGACATAACAGACTTAAAAATGCATGGCGAAGATCCTTTCCCTTTTTCTGTAGCAGGTCATTGTGGGATTTCCACAGCTTGGTTGCTGTTGGCAGAGCAGTTGCTCCTCCTGGGGTGTATGTGACTCAGAGGGTGGGGACTGAACACTAAGAAGTCCAGATTCCATTACCAATTCCCAATTTTGTCTCTCACCATGGTCATGCAATTTCAGTTTTCTGTTCCAGTGCCCCATCTGCAGAATAGATACAAGGAATGCCTGTTCAAGGTGTTGGGATTTAATGTTTACAAAGTTATAGAAATGCCTAGTTGACATTCACTTGGGCTTTGGATTACATTTCTTTCCTCCTTTCCCTACTATGAAAAAAGCCCAAGGAAGGCCCTGTTAAGCTTTCTCTCAGGAGGAAAATACCTACATTTTATGTCAGCAACAATCATTATTTTTAGAAATAATTTCAGGTTTTTTTCTTGACTATCTAATGAAAATTGGCTCTGAAACAGAGAAGAACACAACCTTGTGTGGTCTTTTTTGCCACCTGCACAGCAGCAATTGCTGTACATGTCCTTTCTGCTAAGTTGAGAAAGAAGGTGAAATCGTTCTGGCACTGAAGTAGGAAGTGTGTCGGCTCTTGGTCAACGGAGTCATCACTTTTATTTTTCCCTGCCCACTCTTACACACTTCACACCTGCCTCCAGCACACACGCAGCAGGACACAGGAATTCAGGCCCTGTTAGGTTATTGATGTTCCTGTTCCTCAGAAACTTCCTGGGATCAGAGCAGTTGAGCTCAACAGCTGACTCTATTAGAAATATCCCAATCTTTTGCCCTTGAATTCAGTATCTTGACCATAAGTGAATGCTAATTAAGAAGCCATGGGCATTTTGACTGAAGATTTGTAGAGCAGAATTGGATCAAATATAACCTTGAGGTTATATAATTACATTTCTTATTAACCTCTGAAATTCAGAGGTACAGAACCATTCCCTTCCCACCTTCCTTCCACCAATTCCTTTTTATTTGCATTTAAAAGACATATCTCTTTTTTCAAAAGCAGATCAGTGGCAGCTACTTTCAAATCCATCAGCAGAATTCTTGATCTCCTGGAAGATTTATCACTGTAGAAAAAAAAAAAGTGGAAATGGGGATGCTTCTGCCATTCTCTGCCACCCCATCTCAGCTAGAGAAAGAAAATAAGAAGATGCATGTACTGAGAGTGATAAGACTGAAATGAACACCTGCTCACAGGTCAGCTTAGTTCAGATGCTTCCTTAAGGTGAGCCTGCTTTCTGAATTGCAGCTGTTAGATATTCTGAATTAAGTGGGAAAATTACAGTTGTATCAAGCAGGAAAATGCAGTGACAGATGCTGAACTGGATAAGCAAATGGCTGAGGAAACGAGAAAGGAATGTTCCTTGTCTACAAACTACAACACCTGCACAAGCAGAAAGGTGCAGAATTGAAACTTGTGCTTCATAGAGTAACTCATATATCAAGCCAGCAGATTTGCACAGGGGGCCTGCTGTTATCCACAGGGGGCCAGAAACAAAACAGCTTTAGTGTTTTTTATTTCATTTGCTGAAGCTTAGCTTTGCCCTAGGAGTCTATGAGGACCCACTTACACATTTCCATCCCACGTTATTTTGCCATACATCGCTGCCACTTTAAATAATACATGGGTAAAATCAGATTGTTTTCTTGTGTTGCTGGTGTGGTGGGGATTTTCCTGATAAATAGAAAACGGTATGAAAATAAATTAATATGACTGCCTCTCTGGCCCTCACTCTCATGTTGTGAGTGTGGCATGTGGGTAGGGGAGGAGAAAGCAAAGATTTCATTAGAAATTAGAAGAAAAGTATGGTAAACAATAAGCTAATGAAAATTGAGTAGTTCAACTAATGCATCACACGATAACTCAGATAAAATAGTCTGGTGAAATATTCATGAGGAGGAGAAGTCTCCAAAAAGAATATGCTGGGAGGAACTAAGGGAGCAGAAAGAGATGTGTGAGGGGAATTCAGAGGACGTGTGCGGGCTGGCACTGAACACAGAGAAGACTTCATTCGAAGGAAGCAAGTAAGAAAATGGAAATGAGCAAAGAGAACCTTTTCATGAAAAGGTGATGTGAATCCTTACCAGCTAGGGGGAGATGATCTTTATGGGAGCCCTTTACAGTAGCTGCTGAAACTTGTGTGTACCAGTTCTTGGAGACCAGAGGTAAAGGGGAGGGAGGTCAGGGAGAAACCTGCTTTCAATATGGGAAATTCTCATTAGTGGCGAATAGAAATTAACACATCCCACAGAAATGTGATTTCTTGGTGTTTGCTGGACATACGTGTTGGTGTCTGAAGATTTCCAGTGATAACTCCACCTTGTTTATAGGCTGCTTGTGCTACATGATTCTGAAATGTATTTCCATTCAATGGTTTCTGTTATATAGTCCTCTGGGAAAAGCTGCATTACGAGGGAATTTTCAGTTTGGGGTTAATGAATAAAGAATTTACTTTGACAACATATCATTTTGCTCACGCTAAGAAAGGAGCTTCTGAAAGAGCACAGTAATGTTCAGCCTGCCAGGAAAAGCTATTTCACTAATTGAGAAATCTCATTTGAGAGGTAGCTTCATGCCAGGCCACTACTGCAATATTACACACAGGGCACGTATGGAAATGATTATATTTTAATCTTTGGCCTTGATGGGGGTCTGTTTCCTACAGCCTTTTGGTTTAAATACAAGCTTGGAAAACATACAGGCTCCCTGTAGAGTAACATCTATGCTCTTGTTTAACTTCTTGTCCTTGAGGCTGGCAGCTTGGCTAACACTGCTTCTGGAAACCCCACATCACACTGAGAAAAATCTGACTCTTCCCCTAGGAGCAGAGGGGAAACATGATGCTCTGTGCACAACAGTGTTCTGACTGCTGGTGCAGTTACAAATGAGAGGAGCAGCAAACCCTGCATTATTTATGCTTCAGTGGTTTGTTTGATGGTTTTTTTGTCCCCCATGGGGTCATGTTAGTTATATTTGGTTTTGTAATTTATAAGTATTGTGGCTAGCACATACTCATAGGGTGTTTAGGCTGTGCTCTGGGGAGAAATAGACCTTGTGATTTAAAGATAGGTTAGGCAAATAAGGACTGAGGAACAGTTCTTATTAATTTTGAGACTACAGAACTTTCTCCTATTTGTGGATTCTGAGGTACAGAACGACTTGTCCTAGATAATCCTCATGTTTTCAAACACACAGCCAGAAATCACTTCTAAAAATAACGTTGTACAACTGATATTGATCACAGCACTGAAAATAGTAAGCTCCTAGATCTGACCTTTTCTCAGGAGAGAAAAATCCACAGGATGTCACTGACACATCGTTATGAGAAAACAGAACCAAAACCAAGAACTCAGGTGTGCCAGGTTTTGGGCTTGTGGTGGTAGTTAATACTACACTTTCGGTTTTCATCTGAAATGGAATGGACAGTGCTGGATGCAGAGACAGCCTACACATTAGGATCTATGTAAGCAAGCCAAAGGACAACAGCAGGAGAAGAGTGAATAACTCAGCTGTCAGTTTACTGGGAGTCAATTAATGGTGGAAACAATAAGAGGCATTTTTTTAGTGCCAGTGCCCTTTGCCCTGGACCATGTTTTCTCTTTTGTAGGAAAGGAAATATAGTTCATTTTAGAGTAGAAGATGTTTGGACTACGCAGAATTTATAATTATGTTGGACTAGACGATCGTTGTAGGTCCCTTCCAACGGAACCATTCTATTCTACTCTATCTGTTCATTTTCACACTTTAAACAAGCAGCAAAAAGTATGTTCAGCAAGTCTTCATGTTTATCCTGTCACTGGATACTGGATGTCTTTGTTTGAAATCTGAAGAGGAACATACTAACCTTACCTCACAGATTTTTTTTTTAAGATCTTTTCATGACAGCTGCTTATGAATATCTGTAAATAATGAAACAATTCTGAGATATTCACCAAGTCATTCTGGGAATTATGACTGAATGCCCAGATAGTAACCCATCTCCAGAGGGAGAGACATGTAAAGCCAGAAAAATATGGTTTTGAGCTGAAATGATCCTTCTTCCTCACTGTGAGACAGTGTGCATAATCCTCAATTATGAAAAAAGAGCAGGCAGTTCATGCCACGTTGGGAGCCAAGTGGTGAATAGTTAATGACAGATTGTAAAGGCAGGGTTGGTTTGAAGTTTTAGGCAGCTTACCGTATTTTTCAGTGGTTTTATTGGGAAAGGGAAGAAGCTCAGTTTAAGCAACGTGAATACAGAAAATGGAGAAAAGGAATACCTGTCAAAGCAAAGGGGAAAAAAAAAGCAGCAGTAATAAGTAGGTAGGTAGCTTTGTGGTACAGAAATGCTCCAAATGGTAAGCTGAGGGAAGGTATAGAAATAAAATAATCTCACACCTGTTTGAGGACTTTAATTTTATTTTTTTTTCCTATAGGAATCTGATGCCTGTTATTATTCCAAAATCTAGCAAACGATACACTGGAAGTCTGTTAAGAGACAGAAAATTGTACTTGAATTAGATCAGGGCTTCACCAGGCACCATGAATTTTTTCCTTCTTTTCCATTTGGTCCAGCATCAGGAAATCTTAAACAGAGATATTTCTGGTATTCGAAAAACACTGAAAACAGGTTGACTGAGGCCAGCTTTATCTTTCATCTAATTATGACTGATCAGCATTGTATAATTGAACAAATGTATAAATAAAACCAGCTCCATCATCCAGCTTTAGCCAATGCGTCTTGAAGATAATAAGCAGTTCTTTGTGCTGCTGACTGTGGTTCCCCGTTGTGAGACAGGACAGTATGTTGAATAAAAGACATGCAGATAAATGCTGGTGGTGGTGCTGCTGAGAGCAATGAAATCACATCCCACCTGGGCCATTCAATAAAGCCGTGTCACAGGACCCCTCTATTTGTGAAAGTTACAGGAAAATCTGTTTCTGCCATGAGTGCATAGTAGAAGGTCTTCCCTTCCTTTCTCATTTCTTTGGCCTCCTTTGCAGTGGTGGTTTGAAAAGAAGGTGCTCAAGTGTGTTTGACAGTCAGTCTGAAATAAAGAGCAGTACCCAGTCACTCCAAAGAGGGACTCAGCACAGTTTCTTTGTCTGCCAGATCTTTCAGGTGTGATTCCAGTTTTGAAAAGTCCACACTAAAAGCAGTATTGTGAATACCTACATGAAATACAATGGCTTAGCATTTTCATCTTATATGTTTTCTGCCAGTCTTACATACTCAACCTAGTTCCTGAAAAGCTTTCCAGGTTTTTTCTGATTCCTGTGCCTAAATCTCTTTTCTCTTCAGCATCTTTATTATACCTGCTGCGTTGTTCTTGTCTGTCTTCCAGCTATGTCTGCATCACTGGCCCTTCCTCTGCCAGGCCAAAGAGCCTTTAGGAAGCAGCTACTGTTCATCTGTCAGATGTGTCCAAACAGCTGAAGCTTCCTTGTTCCTGGTACATCAAATACTACCTTTTGAGCTTATCCTTTTCTTGTTTGTCTTCCTCCTGACATAGTTTTATCAATTAACTGCTAACAATATTCTGTAACAGTTTATTTTAATTATTTAAAGTCTTCACATGCCAGACGTATTGGAGCTCTATTATGATGATGCTTAGAGCATGTCTGGTGATACATGCCTCATTATCAGCCTGCATTTTGACCTGTGGAGTTTCCCTCCTTCTCCTTCTCCTTTTCCTCCTCCTTCTTCTTCTTCTTCTTTTTCTTTCTTTAATCTATCACTGCCTGAGTTTGTTCAGAGTTGCTTGGGCCAGGTATGTGCTCCTCTTTCTCCTTAGTACATAGTATTTTGAGGGTTAGGGGTTTTTAAACTCTTGCAAAACTTTTTTTCTTACTCTTACAATTGTAAGTGGAAACTTTAAATATCAACAAGATAAGGTATTCACTGATATCTTTAAAATCTTTATTTAAGAGGTATATATATCCAGTTTTTGTCTGTTTATCATGAATAATATTTCTAGTAATACATGTTTGGTAATTAATACTTAGTAATTTTCAACAAAAATGAAGTTGAGATGGAGTGGTAGCTAGAGATCTAAATTAAACACTTACCACAGTGTTTGGGGAGATCCGGGCAGAAAAACGCAGTCAGTATTTCATTTTCCTCTGTGCGTGCGTCCCCACATGAATACATATGCACCCATTTATCCTTGTTTTGCTCAAATTAAAAATTCCAAGACCTGAAGCAGTAAAAAGTTTCAGAATAATTAGGCACTTAATGGGCTAAGACTCAAAACTAGTAAAAAACTTATGATTGACGGATACATAATTTAAATCAGTTTTTGACAGCGAGCTGAAATGGACAAGACTTTCCCTGTTGGGGAAAACATTTGGCTTACTGATCTGTTCAAATACATAATGGTTCAGAATGTACCTTCCTCTTAATTTGCCCTACTCACTTCTGATTAGCTCTGGTTTCCAACATTTAGAGATTGCCTCATAAAATACTATTTTGTTTACTAATGTTTGGAAAAGTGGCAGAGGAATTAGCCATTAGCACAGAATTGTTAGGGTTGGGAAAAAATAAAGCCTGGCCCTCCAGCTGTAGTGAAGCTGCAAAAGGAGAAAGAGTAGCCTGCCAAGAGTGCTCTGGGAGGAGAATTTTTTGTCTGAGCAATGGCTGGGTAGAAGGGAAGGAGGAAGCCTGGCTGATGGTAACCTCCTGAAACAGTAATATTACCTAGTTCTTGGGGCTGAGAACGGGTGGAGGGAAGAAAATCTTTTTACATGATCACGGAGAATCATCATCAATGCTTGCTTACTTGTTTTGATGATGAAGACAAATTACAGTGAACCATTGTACTGTCTGAGACTGTTGGACTTCGTTTCTTGCAGCACTGCTGTGAAGCTCTGAGGGCTCCGTGCAGGAGGTTTCCTCTGAAAGAGAGTATTTAATGTGTACCATGAATGAAAAGTTGGTGGCAAATCTGGTGTTCAGTGTTACTTCAATAGTAACAGCATGTAGCATTTTTCACCATAATTCTCAGGGTCCTTTATGAAATCAATTACCCTTTGCTTACTGACAGAGAAATTGAATTGTAGAACTAGGATTGCCCAACTATATTGCCAGTTTCAGTGGCAGTGAATTGAGAGCTGAGTTCCTGACTTCTTTTACAGACTGTCATTGAACCCCTCTTTCTGATGTTATTTCAGCCAGAGCTTATCTATGAATAGTAGTAGCAGCTTATGAAATTATATTTGGGGTTACATTTAGCACACAATGGAAGAAAAATAAACTTCTTGAATATTCAGGCAAAACAGGTTTATGTGTTTTTAAAGAAATCTGATTCTGTTCTTTTGTCACTCTTAAAGAAATTACTCAGCTAATTTCACCTTAAAGGTCAGAAACTTTTCACAGAAATTTTAAGGAAACAATTTAGAACTAAGAGTGGAGTGATCAGACATATCAAATTGTCCTATTTAAGTGCTAACTTTAACTAGATATTCCAACTGAAGGCAAAATTCCTTGTTTTGTACAGGTAAACAATTGTTGGCATTGTGTTCTTGATAATTTTGGCAGCTATCCATAAAGCTACCTTTATTCTATAAAGAATGTGTTGTGGTGCATTACAGGTATTGTGGGAACAAAGGGCAGTAGGGAGATGAAGAGATTTTAAAATGAAAGCACAATAGACTTTTTAGATAAGTTCAAGTTGCATTTGAAAAAACATCACATGTTGCAGGCGGGATTTTTACAGATTAGGTGATTATTATCTTTTATGTGACTATCAAATTACTCTTTTATAGGGAATCACAGATTGTTCATACTTGTTCTTACATAAAAGACAGAGTTAAAGTAAATTGGAGTATTTCACCTAAGGACAAGAGAGAAAGTAAATATAAATATAGATGAGTGTGCATAGCATCTACAAGTAAAGGCATTTGGGAGCAGGTCTTTTAAAAATGTAGTAAGTCCTCTCCTTGTTTGTGTATACTGAGCATAACTTAATAGAAATGACATGCCTCATTTCTTCCCTGTGCTCCAGTTTAGATATAACTCCTCTGTTTGTTTTTAAATAGTGATCAGTTTATTTGAATTCCTTCTGGTTGAGGAAAATAAGGCTGCTTTAAAAACTATTGGAAGATTGAGGGCTATTCTTATCAAAGATATTAGGTATATCATTACTGTTTTTTCAAATCCCAGTGTTTGTCCTCCTAGTTAGATTGCCCAGAAGAAAACCTTTCATCTTCAGAGACAGAAAAGAATACATGGACATGCTCAGTTTTTGAGGAGTTCCTGTCCCTCTTACAAGTTACAGACTTTGAACATGCTGAGCAAATGTACACGTGGTAAGGATTGAAAGTATTTGTTGACATTAATGCCCCATTTACAATTATTTTTCCAAGAAAAATCCTTCCACTCTTTTGATTCCCCAGTCTGTAAAGAGGAAGATGTTCTTCCTTTGGTAAAGCATGAAACACTATCCAGTTCTTTTCACTCCCAGCAATGTTCAGTGTGCAAGATGTAAATCTCTGACATCACTGAAGCCAGTGGTAAAAAATCCATTGACTGGAGAAGGGTCATAGATTTCTAAATTGTCTGTGCTGCCCTTGCCACTTTGAGTGAAATCATTTGCCCTCCCTTTGCATAAGGCTGTGGTCCTACACTTTTGAAAACTGAATGCATGCATCTGATGCTGAATTTGATGTAAGTATGCAACCACATGTTAGTTTGAGTATCTTTGGCTTAATTTACAGAATTTGTACCTGTTTTGTGCATTTATGCCAGCTTTGTCCTCAGCCTTTTTCCAGGCCATGAGGTGACATTTCTGAGGTGTGTGCATTTGCTTGGGCAGGTATGTTCCCATCCTGCCAGCATTTTGAGATGGTGCTGGCTGGCCCTGGCCCAGCCATGGTGCCGTGTTTAGGGTGCTGCGATTCTGGACAGCCAGAAGAGATGATGCAGTTGAAGAGCTAGAACTGGGCTTGCTCACAGCATGGATGAGTAGGCAGGCAACTAGATGCACTTGGACACGTGTGCATTGTCTCTGCCACATGTTTTCATGAAATATAGTGGGCTATGATTTCCAGTTATGGCAGTTGGTCCTGACCGAATGGAAATAAGGATCTCTCTTATGTCCCTCGTTCAGCAAGCAAGATTCAACATCAACTTCAGTAACTGATTCAAACCTTGCCAAGTTCTGGGGGCTGCTTTTACCATTTCCATGCAGCTGAATTTCAATAGATAAATACAGGTGAACAAACTATACCTGGCTAGGGGTGGAAAGCAAAACAAGGACTTTATTTTATTGAAATAATACCTAGGAGTTCACACACTAGTCCTTTACACCAGCTTTTCTCTATTTTACTGATTTTCTGTGATTCACAGATAAGCATATTTTTTTGTCCTTACATATGCAACTTTGACTTACAGTGAACTCAAGAGAACATGATGGGAGATGCTTATGCAATCTACACCAGAGAAAGTTGCTAATGTGGGTCTAAAATAGCCTCAAACTGCTGCAGTTAAAACTAAGTGCCCTAGAAACTTTCTGATTTCACTTGAGTGACCAGCCTGAAGGAAGGTCACATCATGCTGGGAGGTGATCTGGCCTGATGCAGTGGAGCCCTTTTCAGACTGAAAAATAAAACTGTACTAAGCAACTGAAAATAGAATATAGTTTATGCTAATCTTCTTTGTTTTGCTCTCAGTGTTGAGCTTGCTTTCCTATCACAATCTACCCTTGATCCAAAACCTGAAAACTCCCTGTCCTTGGTGAGGACATGCAGTCCTTTATCAGCCTAATGACTTTGCCTCTTCTTACTTACCTTTCTTTTATATATAGATATATATACATGTATGAATACATATGCATATGTATATTTGAGTATCGGTGTACATATTTGTGTGTGTATGTGAGTACATTTAAAAATATAAAAGTAAAAAAGTTGTGCCCTGCTACAGATTGCCTTGGGGGAATACTTCATTTCCATTTTTAGGACACTTGAGTTCTAGATTTCACAGTTTAAATTTCTTCCCTCTTAGGTCAGTAAGTGGAGCATATGAGAATAGGACCATAGATGAGAAACAGCATTAAGAATAAAGAAAAGGAAGATGGTTGTGTATTAGTCACACACTAAAGAGTACAGTTTACTTTCTACCTTGCCAAAAATCGTTTGGGTATTTCTCTAAATAAAGCTGAAGCACGTGCTTGGTAGCTTCCCAGTTGCTTGCACCAGGGCACATGAGCCCCTGAGCCCCACAGAAGCACTTTAGCTGCTGATACCAACACCCTTACACACACCAACACACACGTGTGCATGTGTGCACACACACGCTGGATCCCTCCAGTCATCGCCCTCAGACATGCAGTCCATCCAGGACCTGCCTGGTTCCTTGCACCCTCAGGTGCCTCCCTTTCCTATTTAGTTCTGCCTCTAAACATCCCATAAAAAGTTTTATGCAATCACCAAGTCCTCGTCCCCATAATGGGCCCACAGACCCCAGCAGTGACCACTCGGTCTGTAGGTGATCTCAGGACAGGGTCTCCTGCTGACTCACCATAGCAGGTGTCACCCCCAGCCCGTGGGGCTGATGCCTTCCTGGGATGCCCCAGGGGGACCAGGGCAGGGACTCATGTCCCCGACTGGGCGATTGGGGTTTCCACACCTGGATATGGGCTGTTCTGTTTCTTCATGCCTAGGGAAACCACCTGTTTATCATATATCCTAACCAGGCTGCTGCTCAAGTGCTGACTCACTGCCTACAGGACAGGCAAAGCTAACAAGTTTCCTGTGTAGTTTTCAGTTAAAATTATATTCTGCCTCTTCATAATTTCCTATTGTATTATTTTAATTCAACATTTTTTCATGATCTAAGCAAATGTACTGAGGTACAGTGTGCTATTAACTAATTGCTTTGCTTCCTTCTTGTGGTTCAACCCAGCAGGCAGCTAAACACCACACAGTCATTCACTTACTCCCCCCCTGCAGTGAGATGGGGAACAGAATCCTAAAAAAGGTAAAATTCATGAGCTGAGATAAAGACAGTTCAACAGGACAGAAAAGGAAGGGAAAATAATAATAGTAATTATAATGATAAAAGAATATACAAGACAAGTGATGCACAATGCAATTGCTCATGGCCTGCTGGCCAATGCCCAATCAGAACCAAGCAGCAGCCACCGCCCCACAGCCAACTCCCTGCAGCTTTATTGTTCAGTGTGACGTCCTGTGGTATGGAATATCCCTTTGGCTAGTTTTGGTCAGCTGTCCTGGCTGTGTTGCCTCCCAGCTTCTTGTGTACCCCCATCCTCCTCTCTGGCAGGGCAGCATGAGAAGCCAAAGAGTCTTTGACTTAGTGTAAGAACTGCTCAGCAACAACTAAAACATCTCTGTGTTATCAACATTATTCTCATCCTAAATCCAAAACACAGCACTGGACCAGCTACTGGAAGAAAATTAACTCTATCCCAGCCAAAACCAGGACATTCCTCCAAGATGTGTCTGCATATCTGTAGTAGTGTAATAATTTGCATGTGCTTGTAACCCTTGAAGTGCTGTATAACTTGGCATTACATCTTTTTGTCTGCATATGTTTAGAGCTGACTACTTAAACTTAAGAAAATTAAACAACTACTATTTTGTGTTCAAAATCAGTAAGGCAGATGAGGGATTTCATGTCCACAGGCTTTAGGTCAAGTGCTTGTACACTTCAAGAAAAGCATTATGGAAATAAAAGAATGCACTCATTAGCACTGAAGGAAACCTTTCCCCAACTCCTTACCTTCATTTTTTTCACACTCATTGCTGTAATATAACAACCTCTCTTAAATGACTCTAAGAATTTTACTTTTTCTAGATTGTGTTCTGCTAAGCATATAATTGCACTCAAAAAAAAGCAAGAGACTTTGATTTCCACTTGAAATTTAATTGTGTTAACATCATAATCAGTGTAGTGTAAATTAGGTACAGGTGTAGAGCAAAGAGAAGGTTTCTTTTAACCAGAATGATTTCCTTTGTCTTGACTATATTAAACAGGTGTGTTTCAGGGCTCCAGACTTTGAGAAGATCTTACTTTATGACTGGAGAGTGCTTGTGCATATTTCTAATTGATATGGACAATTATTTATTGCCATTTTTCTTTGAAATGCCTTAGTAAAATGACCTTTTGCTGGAAATGCCCATCTTGCACTGCTGATTCTGCAGCTCATTTATAGAATCCTGGAACTCAAGGTTTTGGTTTTAATCAGGTTTGCTCTTTAGAATTAAGGCAGCACATAAATAATCTTGTGGCATTAATTCAAAGTTGTTGTCGTACTTGTCAAATGTCTGTAGTCTGCACAATTAAAGGCCATTGGGGAGAAGCAGGGATGGGTGCGAATACTGTTTGAAAGAGAATTTACAATGAAAAAGACTCTTCTCTTAAACAATCAACAGGATGATAATGAGGTCAGGATAAGCAGAAAAGAGCGGATATTTTTGCTTGGTAGTTAATGCAAGAATGCCTGAGCTTTATCAAGAATAAAAGGGGAAGCTTATAAATCTGCTTGCTTCATATTCATGGAGATTGGTCTCTCCTGAGTACTCTGTCACACCTTCCCCAGGGTAGCTGTTAGAAAGCAGCCTGTCCCCAGAGTTCTTCATTAAGCTTCATATCCTTAATCTGAAATCTGAATTTATATTCCTTAGATCTTTGGAGTGGAGGAAGAAGGGTTACATTTTCGTTTTGTAATGACCTGATTTCTTTTTTAATCTAAATCTAGAGCTAACTTTCAGAAATCATTATAAATAAAAATGTATTTGATTTTATTGATGAGAAGCAGGAGAGATGAAATCTTTCATAGTTTGTCTTGAAAACTCACGTCTTCTGGAAAAAAGAGTGCTTTCTTAACATGGGGACTCATTTTTCAATATACAGAATGAGCAACGAATATTTGTTTTCATTTTTCTTTCCTCAGGGATGCTGGATGATAATACATAGATAAGGTGTTTTATGATCATTTAAAATGTTCAGGGACAAGTACACATTTAATCATTGAGCTGTCTGACTAGATATAGCAGAAAAAAAATGCATTCATAGAAGATATGCCTTCAGATATTTACTGTGTGTTAGAAACGATAGGATGATGGTCATCTTATTATTAAATAACATCTTAAGAGGATCATCTCCCTGTCATAGGATTGATTTTTATCATGTTGGCTGCACATTTCATGCTGTTTTGCCCCTTCCCCTGGGGTTCTGACTCTCTTCAAAAGGGAAAAAGTGGAAAGCTGTGTCTTCGATTCTGATTTTATTCTATTGGTAGTCTGTTCCTTTAAAAGTTCTTTTCTTCTTGAGATTTTTATGAGGCAGGCTTTTCAAAGTACTTCACAAATGAGACAGATGAAGAGAAACACAGTGTTTGTGGAAGAAAATGAATCAAGTAAATACAGAACAATAGTTTGCATGCACAGATTTCAATGTTAGCTTTAGGTTTTTCAAAACACTATGTGAGGTGGTTGCCACAGGTTCTGTGAGTAAAGCTGTGCATGACTGACAGAGAATGCTGAGCTGCTACTGAATGCACAAAGGTGTACTGTTCAGGTCTAAGCATCAAGTCTAATTTTTTTGCTTCATTTTCTCATATTTCATTTAAACATCCAGAAGATGTAGCAAAGAGGAACATACAATTTGAAGTTTCCAACTTGGCTTCTTCAAGTATAACTAGATTTCTGAAAATTAGTCTATGTATTTTCAATTCCCTAGTGACTTCATATAACTCTAAATGTTAACACTGTTATTTCCTAGAAATATGACACTGCTGTACACCAGATAGTAAAGCAAAATGTTGCCTGTAGCAAGATCTTGTTCAGCATACTTGGACTCAAAGTCTGGCAAAATTTTTCATTAATAAATCTGCTTACAGATGGAGTGAGTGTGCTTGCTCTTACTAGCTCAGTTTACTCCACTGCATAGTAGGACAATTCTTGTTGTAACCTTAAGTGATCTGGTCAAACATAACACAGACAGCTCATTATTTTTTCTCTCTGATCAGTCATGAGAAAAAAATGATTCATGTCTGTGCTGCTCTTTGACAATTCAAACCCTTTTTTTTTTTTTTTCAAATCCCAAAGGCTTCTAATGCCTCTGAACCACTTCAGTAATAAATTCTGACATCTACCAAAAGATTTTTCAGAGACACCACTCTACGCCTTCCTGTGACAATAAATGTCACTCCTACTTAATTTGGAGCGAACAAAGTTGATTTAACTGGTCTTAATCCTTAACCAAACTGAAAAAATAAATTAGATTGTCAAGCAGCCTTGGACTGAAAAGAAGACATTCCAGAAGTATCATTTTACAGGCTTCATGGCTATCAACCTGATATTTTACAGGTCTTCCAAGTGACTTTCTTATAATGTTGAAACACAGAGCATGTAGACCTCTTTGGGACTCCTGTCTGTAAGACAAACATTTGTTCAAACCCTTCTCAGCAGTTCTTTGAGAAGAGGGAGTGAGGCCATTTAGGAGTTAATTTTAAGTCTGTTTCTCCTTCAAAATTATTATATACTCCTCTGCAATGTTGGCTAAAATAGTTGACAATATGGTTCCTTTGACCTATCATTAGTGTTTCACCTAAGAGGTATTGAAGAAGCTTAGTTTGATAATGTGTTCGTCATTAACTGGTGGTTTCTTTTAATTGTCTTCAAAAATTTATTGGTTTCGGAACAATATAATTATTTGCAGAAGAGCACCCTGGGCATTGTAAATGCAAGCAAATATATTTTCAGCCATAAAATAGAGTAACAAAGCCTATATTGAGAAATAGCTGGTTATGTTTAAAGCTAAATTTAATAAGTTATTTGCTAATGTATTTAACACTCCTGACTGCATGTGTTTGGACTGGAGAAACCACAATCAATGACTGTTCTCTGTGAGGTTAATGCATTTTTAGGACACTGTTTAACCACAGTGTCAAGTCCAAGCAAACATGTACAGTTGCACTTGCCTACTTTTTCAAGCTCTGAAAGATTATTCGGTTCAGCAGCAAAGCTTTCTTGATTACAGAATCACAGAATCACAGAATGTTAGGGATTGGAAGGGACCTCAAAAGATCATCTAGTCCAATCCCCCTGCCAGAGCAGGAACACCTAGGTGAGGTTACACAGGAAGGCATCCAGGCGGGTTTTGAATGTCTCTAGAGAAGGAGACTCCACAACCTCCCTGGGCAGCCTGTTCCAGTGTTCCGTCACCCTCACTGAGAAGAAGATTCTTCTCAAATTTAAGTGGAACCTCTTGTGTTCCAGCTTGAACCCATTACCCCTTGTCTTACTGTTGGTTGTCACCGAGAAGAGCCTGGCTCCATCCTCGTGACACCCACCCTTTATATATTTATAAACATTGATGAGGTCACCCCTCAGTCTCCTCCAAGCTAAAGAGCCCCAGCTCCCTCAGCCTTTCCTCATAAGGGAGATTCTCCACTCCCTTCATCATCTTTGTTGCCCTGCGCTGGACTCTCTCCAGCAGTTCCCTATCCTTCTTGAACTGAGGGGCCCAGAACTGGACACAATATTCCAGATGAGGTCTCACCAGGGCAGAGTAGAGGGGAAGGAGAACCTTATGGTCTCCCTAGCAGTCGACTGAATACTAGTTGTGCATTCACTGTTGATAATTTTTAAAATTTTGTTTATATGTTCCATGACTTCTTCAAAGAGTAAAATATAAGGTTCAAATGAGTTTATTCATTTGGTTAGTTTGATCCAAGTAGTAATGAACTACCTCTTCCAAAAGTGTTCTTGATCAGTGTAGAATCAGTGTTAATTCCTATAAGGGGTTTGTTGCTGTGTCAACTTATAGAATCAGTTTCTTGTGGTTATTTGCTTGCTTTCATATACATATGAAGATTTTGTTGAGCTTACGGTATGGGAGGATGCAATGCTTCAGTCATGAATGCTGCAGTAAGAAATTATCTTCAAATAAAATAAGGTGAATCAAGTGGTGTGTTTTAATTCACAAAAGAAGGGTGGATCTCATTGCTATAACTGCTAACTACAGCAACACTCAATTAGGTTTTGTAAAAATTGACTTCAAATTAGGTGACAAAGGCAAAGTTCTGAGGGGTATGACATCTTGCTCTTTTGCTTTGCTATTTTGAAATATTTAAATAGAGAAGACAGACATATATTCATGCCTTTAAAAAAAAAAGTATTTAAAACATTACAAAAAAATCCCAATGTCTAAAACCTTCTTTTTGGTAGCAACTACTTGATAGCTCTTGCAAGAATTTGGCTTCTTGACTGTTAGCCATCTTTTTGTATGTGTTTTTTTTTTTTTTTTTTTTAATCTGATAGTCCTGTTTCCTGGGTAATATAACCTCACAAAGGTGCTTTGGTCTTTCAGGAACCTTGTGAAACAAGTTGAATTTGTTTTCCTAATAGTGATTTAAATACATTTGGTCATTAAATGTGTCTAATGTCTATTCTAAAAAGCATATTTAAAACACATTGTAAACAAATTTTCAGGATTGTAGAAACAATACCGTTTTGCTCATAGGAGGAACATTATCTCTCTTCTGATGATTTTTTTGAGCTTTTTGGACTTTTGAAATTTTTGGAGCTTTTTGTGATGCACTGAAAACTGTCACAATTATAGTTTGAGTGCACTATAGTGTACATGTGGTATACATACTTAGAAATCACTGCCGCCTTATTCTAAAGGTATGTATATGTATACATATATATATACACATACAAAATATACATATATGTACATGTATGTGAAGACAGAAACTTATCCTTTTCTGCGTGATTCTATGATGAAATGCTTTACTGCTAGTACACATACTAGGAAACTCTCTAATTAATATTAAAAAATTGCTAAGGAAGTCTATACCACTTTAGTATATCTTGGGTAGTCTTAAGTTTGGAGAAAATGCCAGTTTGGCAGTAAAATCTGTCCTGCAGCTTCCAGTGACTTTAATGTTTAGGCTATAAGTGCATATCAAGAACTGGATACATCTGATTACTAGCCAATCAGCTCTTTGAATATCATCAAAAAAGGGGAAAATCAGAACACATGACTGGCTGTTTAAGAATAGCTAAGTGTGTTTAAAAAAAATTTTAAAAAGACAAAAGTTTGCTGTTTCAGATGAATGCTTTGTTAAATACCTGAGGCTAGATAAGGGAAGGGAGGATGCAAATGTGGCAGGGTAAACAGACAATAATAGCACTTTTGTTTTGAGCATATTTGAACCATGCTTATATTTTTAATTAAAGGATACATATTCCAGGAGTGAATGTCATGTGATTGTTTTGTGATGTTTCCACACACAAATAAGTATGATTTTGCTCTTCATCTTTTTAATTTGGGCTAATTAGTCATCCTCTGTCAAAACTGATTGTAATGGAGAAGTGAGGTTTTGACTAAATGAACAATTTTATGACTATTGTCTTCTGTCCATGGAAATCTGTAGAATTTTTAGTGGAACAACTGAAGTGATGAAAATTGTCTTTATCTCTCAATGATGTATTTCACTACATTGCATTTTGTTATTGCGTGATGCATCTTGAGAGATCCAGCTGAGCTTAGAGAGGAGAACGGAAGTATATGAATCACAACATCCATTAAGGATCAACATTTTTATTTTGATTAGTTTTGCTTTTAAAAATCAGCTTTCCTAAAGAAAATGCTCTTTCCCTATGATCAAAATGCAAATGGAGTGTTTAGAAAAAAGGGCAGATATTTTGGAAACATTTATATTTCAAGCATGTGAAATGATTTCTAGTCATCTGACTTAAATATCACAAGACAGAAAGCCTTAACAAGCTAAATTTGTGAATTATCAGCAGTTTGGAGTCATAGGTTTTCTTTCTCAGGCACCTGCAAGGCCTTTGATCCATTTTGTATCTTACTGTTTCTCCTTCAACATTCTCTCCTGGCCTTGGATTCTTTCTTTTATTTTATTTCTTTTTTCCACAAGATATCTGAAGATATCATCTTCTTACTTATTTTCAAGGCCTGGTGTTTTTAAAGGGCACAATTGTTCTCTGAAGATAGGGATTATAGCTTGAAAATACAGTCCTAGGAGAAACTGCAGAGGCTGTTGGTGTTTTTGTTGTTTATGTGATTTCAGCTAGGCTTGTCAGCATCTTTAAGTATGATTCCGAACACTCAGATGAGTGATTGATGGTCCTGATATATGGATAGCTGGCACAGACAAGCATAATCTTGCATCAGACAAATTGAGCTGTAATGTTCTTAATCAATGCAATGTTTTGGACATAGATAAGCCCATTGAGGATATTCAACAATATGAGATCTGTACTCCTAATTCCTGATCTTGACCACATTTCTCCCTGTTCTATGACAGATGGAAAAGTGAACAGGTGCATAGAAGTAAAAATAGATTGTATGTTCTGTGTTCGTAAATGAGTGGATGTTTTTCGTCCTTGTTTTGATTGATGGAAGCTTTGTTCCAGGAAAGGTTATTCTCAACTTATTATTCATACCTTGCAGGTGATCAGAGTAGCCTAGAAAATGCCTTTCCAAATGAGCTTACTCTACTAGCAGAGCCTGTATAAATGAACTTGCAGGGTTTAAAAGAAGAGAAGGGGAAGTGGGAGAAGTGTCCAACATAGCAGATGTTCTCATCAGCATGTATTTAAGCAGGAACAAAGCACAAAGCCCTTCCGCACGAACACACCTTCACAGGACACAGATGACCAGCAGGTTTTCTGCACTGTTTCAGACCTTGGTGTAAGCTCTGAATCCATCCATGACTGCAGCCTATGCACAGATTCAGAGGTTTACAGCTCCCCACCTGTCAGCTTTGTTGCCATGTTAATGTTATCAAAATACAAAAACCAAGTAGGTCCTTTGTGTGTGCTATTGTATAAAAGTAAATAAAAACTTAAGACTCTGAAACTTGGATTTTTATTTTGGTTTTGAGGCTAAGGAGGTCTTTTTTATCATTGTTCCTTATTCCTATAATTGACTTTTTTGGTTTCTTTCTGAATACTGACTATATCAATGACTGTAGTAAAAACTCTGAATTTTTAAACTTTATAAGATGTAATGATTTTAAAATGTTTTTGAGACTGTAGTAGAATTACGTTTTACAGGCTTTATGAGAAGAAAATGCTGCTATTTTTATAGACCAAAAAGCAAGCTCGTTCAAGGTGTTGCCAACTTATTTTGCAGCCATTTGAGCTTGCCTGAATATAACATATCATCTCTTTTCAGCTTGAGGCTATAATTGTCAAAAGCTGTGCTACAGTTAGGTTTCTTCATCAGTCATTTCTGATGTTTCCCTTCATCTCTAGTTCATCTATTTCTTTCTTTTTTTACAGCTTATAGTCCACTGCATCCACTATTTTTTAGGCGCCAGTGGCCAGGGTGGTCTCCAATACTAGGCAGAGCTGGAAGAGTTTGGGGCAGGCTGCAGGGCTGCCAACAGAGGACAACAGCACATTGCATGCCGGAACATGGTGCCTTGCTCAAATACACCTAAGGGCAGTAGCCACTGGGGTGGAAATAGGAAAAAAGGAAATATAGGCAGAGATGCTCTCTTGGAAGGAGGCGCTGCGTGCTGGCAAAGGTTTGTCTTTGAGGGACTGCAGCCTGTGGGTGACCCCCACCAGAGTGGGAACACTCCTGAGGGACCGCAGCCTGTTACCTGGTTTACTCCTGACTCTGTAGCACTAACTATTTCATTTATTTTTACTTGTCAAGTTTCGAATTCTAGATCATCCCAACAGGTATGAACTCTGAAATGTCTTTTCAGAAAACTACTTTTTAAGTTGCCTTTAAGTTGCATGGTCTCCATCTTATTGATTTCATGTTCTTATTTTTAAAGGTGAGAACAGCACATTTTCAGGCAGTTGCAGATGGCAAATGAGATTCATACAATTAGATCAGTCTTTGCAGAATGTTGTGAAGGGTTTTTTTAGTACAATTTTTAGCTTTAGCTTAAGTAGAGAAATAAATAGAGCCATATATTTCTTTATCTCCTAATATGTCACATTCAAACTTAACCATTTTTACAGCAGTGTAAGAAGTTGTTGATTTCCTAAGCCTTCTGCTGAACTGTGGAGCATCATTCTTCCCTCACTCCTTCTCTACCAACCCTGCATGAACAGCAAACCTGTTATCTGATATCAAAAACAGTCCCTGCAAGTATGAGGCAATAATTGTGTACCCTTACTATAGGTAATGAAGAAGGGTGTTTTAAAAATTCACTTACAGTTCCGCTGTGGTATTTTAAGGTTTCTTCCCCTCTCATTCTCCCATGGCACTTTCCTGCTCAGATCTTGTGTCAATTCACACAATTCTTTTCCTCTCCCACTATTTGCTCTCAAAATTTACAAGCAGTAGAGAAAATGCTTTTTTCCAAAGCAGAAGGAACCAAAGCAAGTCATCTCATCTGACAAAGAAAGATGTTCACTTGAGGACATCAGCAGCATCAGATTTTGAGTATAATAACCTTTTTCCCCTCAGGATTTTTTTTCACTCATATGCATTCAGTGAGTCAGTTGAAAGCGTGGCCTCACAAAAGGCTGAGTCATTAAAGTTGAAGAGGCATCACTGTATGCAGGAGAAGGAGCTCAGAACTCCTGTGGCTGCTGCTGGAGACCCTGTATCATGGAGCTTCACCCTTGCTGTATAGTTAGTTACTTTTAACTGGAGTTCATCTCCATATGGAAAAGCAGAAGGAAGCTGTTGAAGGGATAACCAAATACAGAAGCCATGGGAACTAACAGTTCTACTTAGCAACTTTATAGTTCAAGTGCAATTTGCAAGAACATGAAGCCTCAAATGTATTTTCCTGTATTATATCATATAACAGCTCTTGAAGGCTTTTTCTGTGTTCCCATCTTGTCTCTATCTAGACTATTGGCTGTTTGCTTTCTCACTTTCAAGTCAGGTGCTGAAATTGGTATATTCCCTTTCCTGTTTGTCTGGCAGACTGAAATTCCCATTTACGCCTGGCTACCTGCCTTACCAGCTGTAGTTTGACAGCTATTGCAATTAATTTGCGCATAAAATAAAGGCTTCATTGTGCACTGCTGGGGCATTTTACACTTAGCTGGCAGAAAAAGCACCTTCGTAATTACAACGCTATTCTCACACTGCCATGTCTGACCTTGCTTATAAATCTGAGTCAGACAAGTGTACAGCAACCTGTAATTCAGAAACTGTCACCATTCCCAAAACAATGAAATCAGAATTGTAACCTTCATTGATTTGAAAGGGAAAATTCTTCTTCTTAGAGACTCAAATGTAGCTTTTTGTCAGAAAGTAAGGAATGACATAGAGAAAAATCAACATTCAAAGACATAATTTCACATGCAAGAATGCATTATTTTGTTGTCTTCTAAGTATTGGTATTGGTTTAGCTAATGATAGCTTTATAAATAATGGCTTGATCCAGAATTCAGATGCACACACCTATAAACTACCATCTACATACTCATATTTAAAACAATCTAACTTCCTTTCCTGTGCTGCATGTGATCATCTGACCTCCTGTAATATATCTAGCTCAGATTCAAGAGAAACTTTTGTGTGGTTATATGGACTTGTAGGTGCTTGGCTGATACAAAAGTTCAGCTGCAGTATTATAACCATGTTGCCAGAGTATTTTGATAAGTTATAGACCCATATTCCCCGGCACTTGACCACTGTGAAAAAATATGCAGGATCCTGGAAATTAAAGAAGCAGGAACAGCTGGATACCTGACTGTAGTTAGGACACTTGCTTAAGTTTTTTATTTACACATGTTCTTCTATGTTAGATTTTTTTTTCTGATTTTAATTTGCAACTGCACTTGTCTTATTGTAATTATAAAATAGGAAATTGTCTCATAGCAAATTTGACTGCAAGTTGTATTTCATAAATTTAATTTTCCACCAAAACAATTCCAATTACTTCCCAGTTCTCATAATAATCTTGAGCCAGGACATGATTATTTCATTCTTTTGTATAGCTGATGAATGAATTAACACTGTAAAAATTTTAGGTTTTGAAATATGAGCAAGAGAATCCCCAAATGACTGAGGTAGGAAGAACTATCACAACGTAAGGAAAGGTTATGGAAGACAGGTAACCCAGGAACAGTGATGTTTGAAGTTATAAAGATCAAATGGATATTCTGTGTCATTGAATAAAGTTTTTCCTTGCAGTCCTGGTGACCATACCTTCAGACAGGAAGACAAGAAGTGGCTGTGAAATAATACAAATTTTTATCCTGAGTCTTTGTTCATTTGACATCTTATTTTAGCAGGTGGAAGAAAGCAGTTGTTTAGGATTATTTCTTATACCAAAAGCTGTGCAAAAAAAAAGGTCTGAACAAAAGTGGAACAGAAGTAAATATGGAATAAAAATGTATGCAATAACTTACCCATAATTACTTGAGGGTGGAGACTTTTAAATTTTTTGGATGCTTTAGGAGACTTTTTCTTCTTTTCAAGTGTATGAATTCTAATGATTTCAGTCCGACCCAGAATTTACCAGGGGAAATAATTGGTTCCAGAGGTAAGTTCAGTGTCATATCTGTAAGGACCTCAGGAGCTTCATGTGGTTCATTTATAATGTGAATGTATTTCTATGGACAAAGATTAGCATGTCGTTCAGTATTCACAAAGTATAAAGATGTTCACTAGCTATGTGTGAAAATACCAACACAAATATGAAGCAAGTATGTCAAATGAACAGAGCCTAGCTAGTAGGACTCATATTAACCACTAAAATGATAATATTCAAAGAGATCCTGTCTTATAGTAATGGCATTCTTACTGAGGAGTTCTTTTGGAAGTACACCACACTTCATTAGTCTCAGGTTTTATTTCTTTCCTTCTAACTCTTTTCACTGTGATGCCAGATACTGAACTTCACCTATTAAGAGTTGGGTATAAAAAATAATTTTGCTCAAAGTGCCCCCTGCAGTTATTAAATGTTACTAAATCAGCATCTGTGTAGCTTATAAAAATGCATAACACCGTTGTGTGGCATGACCTTTTTACCAGCACTCTGGTAACCTTTACTGGACACCTAAATAACTCAGTCTCAAAACCAACCTTGGTATATAATGTGGCCATCTGAAATTCAGGTATATTGACTGCTTATATATCACAGTATCATGTATTTTATTTGAGGGAGAACATCTTTTACATATCAACATAGATGTGTGTATTGTGTACACATTGTGTAATCCATCTTAACCTTGTAGAATCATACAGATTACAATATTCTTATTTTTAATTTTTTTTTGTTTTCCTTTCATTCTCATTAGTTTCCTTCATAGAGACTTGTCCATCAAGATGATACATTTGAGATTCCTTTTTTTCCCCTTCAATTTCTTTCTCCTAGGCACTTCGTTCATTTTCTAGGCAATTTTTGTTCTAAGCCATCATTTTGACTTTCGTCCTTCCTCTGCCTATTCTCTGTCTGCTCCCTTCATTTTATTGCACAAGCTTCCACATCTACTGATTGGTGCCACATTTCTTTGCCTTGTGCTGTTTGAATAATGTGGAAATCGCAGAACTGCTAGTTTGCCCTGCTATTACTTTAATTTCATAAAACTGACTTCTAAAAGAAAACTTATAGGGTTCTACATTCAAGCCCTTAAACATGATAGAAAACTTACTCTACTTGTCCCACTGTCACATAAATCAGTGGTCACCATAGAATCTAGCATTTACAAAATTGGGAATTGTATAGAAATGTTATAGAATGTTCTGAATCCTCTGTAGAAAATTACAGGTATATTATTTTCTATTTATTTCTACAGGATGGGTTCTTTCTCTCATATGCACAACCTCCCTGTGTTATGTTTTTTATTAATTATTGAAGATTGTTCTTCAGCATTTTTTGAAGAGAAGCAGTTGCCTTTCCTCTTGCTGCCTTTCCTCTTGCCTTTTTCCATGCTGCACAGTAAGGATGCAAATTTTATTTCCTAGTCTTAAATTGTCAGTTCAAATAAAGTTGTGAGTATGTGCCAGCCAACAGCTATTTGTCTATCTTTCATATCACCTGTCTAAAGTCCCATTCAGTAATCACCTCCCTCAACTTGTTTTACAGAAGCCACGGACAAGCCATCAGATACGGAGAAGTGTTTTTTGCTGCTTCCTTTGTTTTGACCTCAACTAGTAACTTGAGATCTGTGTACTTGAAAGCACCACATCTGTTCTGTCAGACAACTCATAGACTTCAGTAATGTAGCTACCAAGTACCCACTGGATGGTGCAAAAACATATTTAATAGTGAAGAGAGGTTTTCTTCCTATTTTTTTTTTCTTTTTAGTGCTTTTGATCTAAATAGAACAAGTAAGTGATGGCTTTCTGATCAACTTTTCCCATTAATCCAAAGGCAGGAACTTTTACTGGAACCCAATACGATGCTCCTGACTACATCTCTAACCTGAAAAGAAAAGAATATAAATACCCCAGGCAAATGGTGAGGGAGTCATTTGACATGTTATGTTCCTAGTGAGTTGTACAGAGTCTCAGTGTGATGATGCTCAGACAAACAGTTGTGACACCGTAGCCTAACATTTTCAAATGTCTGTTTCGGTTTTCACATTTAAATTCAGTATTGTTTTATGATGAATGCATTCATATTGAGCTTTTCTGATGCTGCTAGAGAAGATGAAATCCAAGTTTTGCAGTGCGTGGGTGGCTGCTAAAGTTGCGGATACTCCTATGCACTTCATGCCAATTTTCCTATGGCAGCTATGGCTTCAGCTTTTTGATGGAACTGTTACATATTCTCTGCCACAAGCAACGGTCTAAATTCTGGCATAAGTGTCAGAAAAGAGTAGCTTCACAGAACTCCTCTTCATTGTGTAGACTTCCATAGCTTTTTGTCACCTCTGGAAATAAGGCTACTTACAATAAGAACTTAAGTATGAATTTAAATTCTTGATTAAAAGGAAGTTAATTTTGAATCTAAGTGATTTATTGTAGATCCATATACCTGAAAGTATTACGGATCATTTTCCGTATCAAATCTGCATTTATCTTTGGACCCTCCTGTGTTGACCCTCTAATTGACCGCCTCCAGGAGACAAGGCAAGGAGTCAAAACAATTATTTCTGTACATAGATTATGCAACACCAGGTGCATGGGAGCAGGAAGATTGGACTTCTGATCCTTGCAGCCTTTGCAGCTTCATTATCTTATTTTTATCTCACATAAGTACAAACATGACTAGCTTCAAAAGAATAATTCAACTCTTCAGAGTTCTGCAGGTGGGGATTTAAGGTGCTGACCTCCTCACCATCAAATCTACAGTTTCAGCATACATTGTGTAGAGAGGTATTCCCTCAAGAAGTGCTAAAATGAATGCTTTAGGATTGCACCAGCATTTTCCCTTGTTTTATACAGCTAGAAATAGTAGAAAGGACTAATTGATCACTTGAGTGTACAGATTTTAATGACAAACATCTTAATTGAATCTCCATTAATTTACCTCTGTCCTCATCATCTAATCTTCATAGTTAGAATCTCCTGGCATATGTAAAATATATCTGGTAAAAAAATTTCTGCAAAACTTTGCAGATAGATCAGGAGGTAACTCTGCCATAAATGTTGTATTAAGCTTTTCAATTAAAACAGACATAAATTTCTCTATTTCACACTTTAATAATCAAATGTAATCATCAGAGTTTTTAATAGCTGTTCAATTTTTCTAGAACATTTATAAGCTAAAGCAAACTCTTCCATTAGTAGCAGAACTAATGAAACTTGCTTTCTTATTGTCATCAGTCCTTGCACACCAGCCCACATTTGTATATTTTGTCATACAACCACCACAGCAGGTAGTGTAGTTTGTTTGGAGCTGTACACCTGCTTAATGGATAAATGAGTTTTTCCTTTCTTTTTTTCCCTCCTGTACATTGGCTGAAGCCTCTTGGAACAGATTTGGCCTGAGGTCGTTTTGATTTTCCATTACTGAGGGGATAAATAACATCTTTCTCTTCACCGTAGAAGTAAATTTCTACTGGGGGGTTAGGGAGGTGTGGAAACTAAACCGAAAAACCACACCACTTTAATAACCTTAAAACCTTCTCCACATTCAAATGTGAATGCAACTAGCTTATTGAGGGGACAGTGACAGACAGTATAATCACTTGAGTTTTATTTTTTAGCAAAGCTCACTAAAAATACGATATGCTCTATAAAATAAATAAATCGAGAAGACACCTGGTTTTGAAATACAGCTTTAAGGGTGTCACTTTTCTTTAAATACAGGCCAAGAATTCCTAAGGTAAAATCCTAGGTGTATGGAACTTGGTGTAAGTTTTCTGTTCATTATCAAGTGGAGAGAATTGGGTGCTTTAGGAGGAAGTTCAATTCAGCTGTTTTTAAAGTTGCTGAACATTTGCTTCGGGATGTAACTAACTCTGACTGGCTCTCTTCTGACTCAAAAGACTGTCTGTATAGAATGATTCAGATACTGACATTTAGTCAAACAAATCCATCCACAGCCACCTATCATCTCTGTTGGATTTTTTTAAAAAAAATAAAAAATAAAAAATCCCACCCAACCTCATGTCTTTAGGCTTGATCCAGAAAGTTTTGTGTAAAAAAAGCTGTTGTGGTTAAGGCCAAAGCTGATTTCTGAATTTGGGAGATATAGTTCAGGGGTTGTCTGACAATGTATCTGTGAGTGAAGTTTTGACCCTGTTTAAGTTGATGGGATTTTACTGTAGATCCTTTTGTAGGTAGAAATTAATGTGGAATGGGTAGTGCAACTGTGAGCTCTTTGTGTCAGGGCTGCATGATGCTTGGCAGTCCTTTCCAGTTCAGGTTGGTAGTTTGTCTGCCTTACCCAATTTCAGGTAGAAACTTAAAGGTCGTTTTACCACATACAATCATGCTGTTTCTCTAATTGTCTCATTCGGTTTTGTTTCTTATGCTTTCAAAGCACTCTGAAAAGTGAGAAGAAACTTTGCAATGTCTGTTGTTCCATATTTCCTAATGTTTAGAGACCCCACACTGAACGATCAAGCCTAAGGAATGTATCATTGTGGAATTTTCACTTGACTGTTTAGATGTGCTTTTTTATAAAATCAAATTATATATTGTAACCAGTTATAAACAAGATATATAGAATCCTGTTTTCTATGACGTTTGAGGCAAACTGAGATGCCTTTGACCTGATGGAGTCACTTTTAATTCAAAGTTCAGTGCTGGTTTCTGGATTTGAAAATGCAGGATTTTAAATTAAACAGGTTACAAAATTGCAGTGGTACTTCACTTTTTATGGGCACAATTGTTAATTTGCAGTGCTAACATTATTTGCAAATAAAAGAGATGCTAACACTGCCTTTCTGCCTATCTGTGTGGTCTCCCAGAATAGTAATTTAAGGGTTTTTTGGGGGGGTTGTGTTTTGGTTTTGGTTAGGTTTTTTCGTTTGTTTCTTGTGAGTGTTTTGTGATTGGGTGGTGTGGGTGCTGCTGCAACTTTGGTCTCCCCAGAAAATGTGTTTCTGCCTGAAACAGTGACTCTTCTAATTCACATAATAGTTTGTGCTGGAGCAGGTACTTAAAAGCAGTAGTCACTACATGCAAAGTAAACAGATAAGAAAACCAAAGATTCAGAAGCCAAAAAACCCCCATTTTTTTCCTGAAGTCTCTGCACTGTGAAATAGGAGTTCTGGAACAACTGTCTCAAGCTTCTTGCAATTAACTTCCAACAACTTCTCGATACACAGTGTTACATAGGCAGTTACTATATTTTCTATTAGTTTTTGTTTCTTGAAACAATACAGCAATTAACACTGCTAGGGGTTTTGTGTTTCTGTTTAACAAAAAAAAAATCCTCTATTACTCTGACAGATATATGAGCCATTTTGTCAAAATTATTTATTTGAATAGGAATCAGTGTGTTCTGCTGTTTTGCAAAAAAACAACTATGATATGGAAGATAAAAGCGGTTACAAACAAAAGGCCTTCATTTACATTCAGGCATCATTGTTCTCACAAGTATATGAAGGAAATCCTCTTTTTAATATGTATTTCAAAACTGAGGTAAAAAAACAATCTACCATGGATTTAAAATCCACTCTTGTTAGTGCTGAAGAAGGGAGTAATTTAAAATTATTATGAAATTTTACATCCTCTTAAACCTCATATGCTGGTGCTGTCTCTGATGACAGTGCTCAGATGGGAAGCTGAGATTTCAAAAGTGCAAGGCGGGTGGAACATGAAACCGTGTGCTTCTGACAAATGCCTGTCAGTCTCAAGGTGTACAACTGAGTTTCACAGAATCACAGAATGTTAGGGATTGGAAAGGACCTCAAAAGATCATCTAGTCCAATCCCCCTGCTGGAGCAGGAACACCTAAGTGAGGTTACACAGGAAGGTGTCCAGGTGGGTTTTGAATGTCTCCAGAGAAGGAGACTCCACAACCTCCCTGGGCAGCCTGTTCCAGTGTTCCGTCACCCTCACTGAGAAGAAGTTTCTTCTCAAATTTAAGTGGAACCTCTTGTGTTCCAGCTTGAACCCATTAGCCCTTGTCTCACTGTTGGTTGTCACCGAGAAGAGCCTGGCTCCATCCTCGTGACACCCACCATTTATATATTTATAAACATTAATGAGGTCACCCCTCAGTCTTCTCTTTTCCAAGCTAGAGAGACCCAGCTCCCTCTGGCTTTCCTCATAAGGGAGATGCTCCACTCTCTTAATCGTCTTTGTTGCCCTGCGCTGGACTCTCTCCAGCAGTTCCCTATCCTCCTTGAACTGAGGGGCCCAGAACTGGACACAATATTCCAGATGAGGTCTCACCAGGGCGGAGTAGAGGGGAAGGAGAACCTCTCTCGACCTACTAACCACCCCCCTTCTAATACACCCCAGGATGCCATTGGCCTTCTTGGCCACAAGGGCACAGTGCTGGCTCATGGTCATCCTGCTGTCTACCAGGACCCCCAGGTCCCTTTCCCCTACACTGCTCTCCAACAGGTCATTCCCCAACTTATACTGGAACCTGGGGTTGTTCCTGCCCAGATGTAAGACTCTGCACTTGCCCTTGTTATATTTCATTAAATTTTTCCCTGCCCAACTCTCTAGCCTGTCCAGGTCTCACTGGATGGCAGCACAGCCTTCTGGCATGTCAGCCACTCCTCCCAGCTTGGTGTCATCAGCAAACTTGCTGATAGTACACTCAATTCCCTCATCCAAGTCATTGATGAATATATTGAATAATACTAGTCCCAGTAGCGACCCTTGAGGGACTCCAATAGATACAGGCCTCCAATCAGACTCCGCCCCATTGACCACAACTCTCTGGCATCTCTCCTTCAGCCAGTTTGCAGTCCACCTCACTACCTGATCATCCAGTCCACACTTCTCCAGTTTAGCTGTGAGGATGCTGTGGGAGATTGTGTCAAATGCTTTGCTGAAGTCAAGGTAGACCACATCCACTGCTCTGCCTTCATCAATCCACCTTGTTATGTCTTCATAAAAGGCTATGAGGTTGGTCAAACACGACTTCCCCTTGGTGAAGCCATGTTGACTGTCCCTGATGACCCTCTTATCCTTGATATGTCTTAAGATGGCACCAAGGATAAGGTGTTCCATCATTTTCCCAGGGATGGAGGTGAGGCTGACTGGTCTATAGTTGCCCGGGTCCTCCTTCTTGCCCTTTTTGAAGACCGGAATGACATTTGCTTTCCTCCAGTCCTCAGGCACCTCTCCCGTTTCCCAAGACTTGGCAAAGATGATGGAGAGTGGTCCAGCAATGACTTCAGCCAGCTCCCTCAGCACCTGCGTTTGGAACTTTAGACCTTAGTACTCAATGGAGAGTTTCCAGGCTATGGAAGGAGACAGAGATAGGAAGTGATTTTGATTTAAATACCACTCTCAGACAAAAATCTACAATGTGATTTTGAGATTTTCAGCTGTGTATGGTTGAAGAATAGGAATTGTATTTGCTTTCAGCACTTGCTAGAAGGCAAAGGTTTTGAAATTAGGTGGTAAGTGATTTTTGTTTTGGTGTGGTGATGGTGTTCTGATGTGGTAGTGAATTTTAATAGCTTGGGGTTTTTTTCCTTATCAGGAGGCTTAAGAGGGCAGGAAAGAGCTGTGACAGCTGGTGATTATGATACCATTCATGTTGTTGATACACCAATTTCAAGTGTTTATTTTGAAATAAAAGTCTCCTGTTCTCATTAACATTCTGCCTGGATGTTTTAAAGAACTTTCAGTGTTAGAAACTAATAGCAATGTGATAAAAAAAACCAACCAAACAACAACAAAAAACCACAACTATTGTATTTTCAGTGTTCTGTCTGTTTAGTGTTGTTCAAATTTCTACCAATGTTTGAATTTTATTAGACTGCCACTTAAGACCTCACTGGAAATCACTGGGCACAGATTGGAAAAGGTGCCTATTTCCTTTTAATTTCCAGAAGAATCTGACTCACTTTTCTCTAGTTTTCTTCTTTAGTTATAGACTTTCAAGACAACAGACTTTCAACACTATTGATTGTTTTTAAACTCCTGGGTTAAGAACTGCTGCCATATCACACTGGCATGTAACTCAAGGATCTTTTAGCCTTATTACGTTTCCAATGTTTCAATGGTAACTCTAAGCCAAATTGCAAGACGAGTCATTATTTTTTCAGCTTTTCTTTGAAGTAAATGTGAATTTTTATGTTTACCTTTGAGGTAATTGTTATCAGATCATGTATGAGGAAAACTTCAGTAATATCCAGACAATATTAACAGGTGGCTGGATCTTTTTAAATTTTCATTTTACACAAGCCTAATCTATCTAACTTATGCAGAACAACCTGTGTTTATAAAGTTAACTTTTTAATCATCCTTTCCTCTTCCTGTTTTTGAGGAGTACAAGGTATCTCATAACAAATGTCTGTGACATCTAAAAATTTAGTTAATGAAATGAACTAGTAAATATACTAGCTTTAAAACTTGTAAGCATTGATATTCAGCATCTTTATTAGTATTTCTTCGTAATTCTTAATCCGTTTCTACTGGTCATAGAAAAAAAACCTCCCTAGAGGTAATCTAATATCTGTGAGCTCCCATAACTATTAACTGATGAAAAAGCACCCTACTGGAAAATGTAACACTACTGTATGTTTATGTAGCTGTGAGTTCAAATTCTATTGTGATTGTCTTAATTTAAACCAAGTAAATTAATATTTTGTCACATATTTTGCAATCTATTTATATATGTAAAATAGTTTTCTGGTAAAGGATGATTGCATCTTAAACATTGTAATAATCATGCTACAGAATCAACTGCCCATATTTTATTTTTAATTGAAAAATTTACTTCCCAGACACAATAGGTGTAATAGTGTCTTGCCGTCGGAAAAAGGCAGACAGGAGAATTCTCTTCATTGGCTAGAATGGATCTATGCTTTTGAGCTTCTTGATTTCTAGTGCTCTAAGTGGAAGCTGTTGGCTCATTAGGTGTAAATTAATATTTTTGTCTGCTTTAAAGAAATTTCAAAAGTGCTTGTGCTGTACGTGAATGTAGTACTCTTTTTCTGTAGTGTCAAAACAAGACAAATAATCTAAACAGTTTTTAAACTTCTGTATGTTGCAATTAAGGGAACACATTTCCTTTAATTAATAGCCAAGCTTTCTCTTATGGTATCTAATATACTAGACACACAGAAAATTCATTTTTCCATCTAATATTAAAAAATAAAGTTCCATTTTGCGGTTGAAACAGATATGCAGTCTTTCTGTGTTTTTGTTTCTGTGCAAAAAAACCAGAGTATCATCTCTGAATGTTCTTGGCCTATGTTCAAATTGATTAAAAGTTACATCCTTGGTGAAATTTGATACCTACAGCCGACATTTCTCTATTCCAGAATCTCATAATAGAATAACAAATATGTGTAAAGCTTTTTATCTCAAAAAATATTAACAGAAGGATTTCAGGCTGTGTTTGAAGAATGAACTTTTGAAATTCTCTTCCAGTCTTATTTAGTATGATCTTACAGAATAGCTTGTGGCTGACTGAAATATTTAACGACTTCTACCTAATCATTGTGAGTATGTAGTTCTACATGGACTCAAGGCAACAGCATAGGACTGTCTTGATTGAAAAGCCACTGTAACATAGGCTAAGGAAACTGATCACCAGCATCATGAGAGTCTGGCCTTACATGACTGAACCAGGTCTTCTCTTCAAAGGTAAAGAAAGCAAATGCATTTGAATTACAGAAAGTCTGAAAAGTTATATAGCAGTACTTCCTTTTATGTAAGCACGCAATACCTAGAATATGTAATTCTGTGTATTTATAGTATTGCAGCGTTTTTCCAAATGTATTTAACTTGTTGACCTGCTCACTGGGTAGCCGAGTGGTAGAAAATGTCAGCTAAATTTAATCATTATTGCGTCTTTCATCCCTTACCAGTAGAACAGAGGAATCATGACTCTGCTTTTATTTGTCACAGCTGAAAAAAGTACTGCGTCTGAGTGCATTTAACAATAAACAACTGTGTTAGAAGCATACAATAAACTTCCTGGCATTCTCTTTCTGTTTGTATTGCACGTTCATTAATCTTATTGCTTTTTGCATTGTCAGTTTGACTGCTACTTAAATTAACATTGAGAACGTGAATTCAACAAAATGTATGAGAAAGACAATACAGAAATGTACCTAACAGATAAAACAAATAACATAGTGTATTTGGACTTTTATAAATCAAATATTAGTAAGTACAGCATTTATATATTCTATTTGTTAATGTTAAAAATAATTTTTCATGTGTCGTAGAAAAAGTATGCTTTCAACCTATGAGTTACCTACTCTAAGCAGAGGTAGTGTGCTGTGAGACTTGTGACCACAGTGCTGTTTTGAAGAAAATTTTTTGAACACTTGTCTTTTAAAATAGCCATAACATAAAATGATGAAGTGGACCTGGTACACATGTCGCTTTACTGGGAGACTACAGAAGAAAAATGTGGCTTCACTAGCGTATTGGTTTAGACAACCAGAAATCATTTCTGTGGAGATACAGCCTATTAACTAAGCAGATAAAGATTTTCCATTGCAATTTTGAATTTTATTTTTTTCTTATTCAGTTCTCAGTATTGACAAACTGTTTTAAGTGTCTTGAAGCACATGGCACCTCCAGTTGTTTTTTATGAATATTGCTTGAATAAGTGATCTCCAGACTCCTCTTGGGTAGGCTATTTAGTTGCATAAGAGAGACAGGTTTATGTACAACTATATCTCTAAAACACTGAAGAGACTTTCTTGTCTCAAGACCTACGTGGCACAGCTGTTACAGGGCAGTGTTTCTCTTTCCTCTCTTTTCAGCATCTCCCCACTTGTCATGAGAGGGTTTGGATAAAGCTGCTGAAATCTTCACTCTTGTTAAATGTTTCCCTTAATGTAAACTTAATTTTGTTCAGAATGGAAGCGTATATTTGCTCTTTGAAGATGTGGAAACTAAATCACTTGTGAAAGTGAGTACTGCAACTCTAATGTCTGTCAAATGAGCCATGTTCCATTGCCTGAAAGCCGCTGTCACATATTCATGAAGGTCGAGAGCTGTTTCTCTGCCTTCATCAAATAGATTGTAATGTTCAACGGGTGCTAAAGTTAAGTAAATTTCAGAAGGGTGAGTGACAGGCACATGGGACAGATGTAAAGCATAGAGGATTTGGAGAACTGCACAGGCAAAAGTAGTTTTGCATGACCTTTTGAATCTGTGCATGGAAGCATATAACTTCATTACTAACTAGGGAAGGGTGATACAGAACAAGACAGTACTAGGAGGCCTGAGGTCAGGTCCTTGGCAAAACCTGAAGCCTTTCAGCGGATCGGAACATCCGACATTTTTTTTCCTTTCTAAAGTGTTTTACTAGTCAAGGACTGAACAGCCATATAAAAATAAAAACTCTATGTGCCCTAGAAGATTTTCAGTAATCTTAATAAACTATCCAAAACCTTGTGGGAAACTCTGTGTTACCATTATGATAGACAAAGTTTTCAATGAAGCTGAGTCTTTGTGAAATTTATTTTAAGAAATGCAAACTTTTCCCACTTTGTCTTAATATTTGGAGTAGACTGAATCAAACAGTGTTTTTAAAATAGCTTACCAGGAAATAGTAACATTTATTGAATTTTACAGACTGGTATAATTGAAACTAAATCATTGAATATTAAAACCTTTAATCTCCAAAGTTTAATGTGCTTGAACTTAAGAAAGTACAGCATCTGGTGCAAAATTGTATTGCTCCTACAAGACTTTCATGCTGGCTTTAAGTCCCCACTTTTTTCTAAACTTCAGTGTTTCACTGTTAACAATGAAAGGTAAATTAGACTTTCAGAAAGGGTAACCATATACAGTTGGTATTTTTATGTATGCAGAAAAAGATTCAAACATGGACACTGAAGGTAAGCCTTAAACCCATTTTTTTTAGACATCTAAAGTTAGAACTTCAAATATAAGTGGTAATAAGATTAATGGTGTGCAGCATCAGATGATAAGATCCTGTCTGTTCATTTGTGTATGACAGGTCACTGACTGACAGAAATTCACTAAGCTCAGTAACCACTATTTGATAGGCATGTTTGATCAAGAAGGCATAAACAGCTGACGTGAAGATGTTAAGAAATCAACACCACTTTTTTCATTAGCTTGTTTAAAGAACTGCCCATCTTCTGATTTAAAATATGTTTATTTTTTAATTGAAATACTTTGGTATGTTCTTCCAGACTATAATGACATTGAATGCACAGAGAACAGGGGAAATAAAGGGTGTTCTTTCTCAAAGAAAAGAGAGAGTAGGGTATTTGGATGGAGATGGGAAATTTTGAGAGCTGAGTCTGCATGGGTGTAGCATATCTTTACAGCAGAACAGGGCATCAAAACTTGACCCTAAATTCTGGCACCAAAACCATGTGCAAGTACAGAACCATGTAGTTTTCTAGAGGAGATTAGAAATGTTTGTATGCAATGTTTGGAAGATACCACACTGGAAATCCTTCTTCTTTCGATGTAGATACACATTTCTTTGTGCGGACTAACAAATATTTGTCTCTGGTTCTAACAGACTATTGCATGTTCTAATGTTTTAACCAGTGTTAAAAAAATGGGCCAGTTTCTCAGATAGAAGGCAATGTTACCAAAATCACTGGAACTGTCTGATCTCCTGAAGAACTGAGTATTCTATTTGAAAGTCTGGCTGAGAGTTTAACCTGGTGGGTTGTTTCTTTTTCTTCTTTTGACACTTCCATTTTTATCAGATTATGGTTTTTGTTTATCTAGTCTTATAACTGATGCAGAACCTCTGGAGAAGAAAAAAAAAAAGAAAAAAACACAGACAAAAAAAATCCTTTTTTTTTTTTCTGATTGACATAGTGTTATTTGAGAGGCATAAGTGTTCAACCAGAAAAAAAAAAGAAAGAAAGAAATGTGTGTGGAGCCAGGTTTCATTAAGAGTTCTGAGCAAAAAAGATCTTTTGCTTCTACTGATGCTGTGAAAGTTAGACAGGAGAGGTCTGAACTGTAACACAAATGAGCAGAGGAAATGAGCTTTACTGGAGTCAATCAATTGTTGAAGTTGTGCAACTGATGTAACTTTTTTTCCAGAGCACTTAGCATGTGCCCTGCTATTGTCATAAAATTCTTGCTAGTGCTTTATATTTTAGAGATTGGACAAATGATCCTTCAATTGTAATCCATTGGAGATGTGAGATCATCCTTCACAAGAAATTTAAAGCCTATTGTTTTACTTGATGAATAGTCAAATACGAAGTATTAGAAGATGTTTCATTCATAGAACTAATATTTATACCATATACATATATAAGTCGAGTATGTGTGCCTCCAAGACACTTTTTGCATGGTCCTGAATGATTCTTTTAATGCAATGAACCAGGTAACCTTTCAAAAACATCCTATCCCCATTTTTAAGAGCGTGTGGCCATTTTGGAGAAGTATCTGCAAATGATCTTTTTGTAGAGCTCGTCTTGTTTCTTAGAAGACTATGATCCAGAAAAGCTCACGGAAGTTGTATAAGTCATCATTATACTTGATACAATAATGGACAAAGTAAAATAAAAGTAAATATAAGCAAAAAATAATAGCAAGTGACAATGTTTTGACCTCTGTTAAAACTAAGTTCATTATTTGGTATTTACATTGTTGTATGTGCCTGTGAATGTGTATATGCATCCGTATATCTCCATTTGTTTTATACTCAGGGTTTGAATCAAGGACTAGTTGCAGGCAGGATTGTCATAGGTCTTGGTCTGGCCTCTAACCTGCCTGTGGCCCATGTACTCAGAGCGATGCTGACAAACCAAGTCTGCGGTTCTGCTGCTGCTCCTTTCCCAACCAAACTGTATGTGCTGGAAGTCCTTGTGGTGCCCTACTTCTCTATTCCCACCATGCTGCTTAAGATTTTTCAAAGGGACTAGGTAGGCATAGGAGGGTTGACCCATTATTCTAACACTGGTATGGCACTTACATTTCTGAAGACAGCTTCAAAATGGAAATGTTCCTCACCAGCCTGAAAATCCAAGTGTTTGTTTCCACCAAGATGAGTAGAGTGGTCTTTGAAACCAGACCTGTATGAGTCTTGTGATTGTGTTTCCAGATCAATACATGAAGTACACTGCTATCAAGACTTCCTTTTTCACCAAAAATGAAGTGTTGCTAGGCTCTTGAGGGGTACAGGAGATAGGGCAGCTCTTCTGTAAAGTTTGGCTCAGATGTAGCTCTGGTACAGACCAAGATTCCACCTCAAAATTTCTGCTTGTGTTTTTAATAGTCCCTCTGAAAAATGAACAACAAATATTTACCACCTATGAGGTGTATGCAAATGAGGGAAGGGATTTACACCTGGACCTCAAAAAGTAAGCTGTTCCCTGCCTAACTGCAGTTCCTGGGCTTGTATTATAGACTACAACATTCTGCAAATATGCAGCTAAACCCTGACTGACAAGTGAAACCATGTAATTCCTAATGGGTACAGCTGCAAAGCAAAGTAGGTATTGAGCTGGGCAGTGGGTATTCCTTAGTAACAGTGCCTCTGCCCACCTTGTTTTCTGTAACCCTAGGCTAATCGTTTTACCTCTCTGTCACTGCGTCTGTGCTTAGAATGAGAGTAATATATGACATACTTGCTTTCTTAATAGTGTCGCTTGGAGGAAAAATTATCCAGAGTGTACACAGAGTTCTGAAAATGTAAAATTCTGTACGAATCCACAGATGGCATTTGATTCTTAATCTAGGGAGACAGCTGTGTTTCTTAGTATACTACTTTTTTAATTATTATCAACACTTCAACAACACAAGTAATATCTTAGAAATTGTTTTGGTAATACCAAAGGGCTTATTATAAGGAAAAAAGGCAGAAATGACTGCAAGATCACTAGTTGGAAAGGACTTGATAACTTCTTGCAAATAATACAAAACATTAATCTACAAATTACAAAAAAATAAGATACTGACTTGCTCAAATGCGCTACATTTTTTAATTTGTCCTAGTTTAGTGACAAATTTTTGAGTCTGAGATGTTAGGCAACTACATCTCCTACATTCACTGTTAAGAAACAGAATGTTCTTCTCACGCATTCAAGCTATAAAATTGCCCTTAGTATAGCGTAGGTTAAGCAGTTTCATGGCTTTGAGGGTTCCATAAATCTTATAAGCCAAGGTGCTGATTGTTTTAAAGTGACTGCCTATTGCTAGCTGTAGTTCTTCCATTACACTAGGAATTAAAGATTAAGGAAGCTTGTTTAAAGGATGCTTACTGCTGTCTTTTAGCACAGAGAGTACTAATTTGCCATTTTAAAAATATTAAAAAGTACAGTGATTCTTCGTCATCTTGGGGTCTACAGTGAAATTAACTCTGGAGAGAAGACAAAGGGATTTGGGGACAGTTCTGGAAGAGGTATAAAAGCATTAAATGGGTCACGAAGAAATCAACAGTGGCAGCTATATACTACACTTACTGGGCAATGTAAAGGCAGATGAGAATAATCTGTTATTTTCACATGTAGCATCAGAAGTTTATTAATATTGAAATGGTGCCTTAACTTTTCAACGATGCATCAGTGAAAGAAAATAGCTGGAAAAGAGATCAGAGACATCTTGCTAGCTGAAGGTTTAAGAACAATCCTTTTCTAAGGAAGTCTGTGTTTTTGCAAGCTGAGTAATGTCAGACAAAGGAGCAATGTGTGCCCTCACAGTAACTTCCATGTCCAGCTACAGCTTCTTCACTGAGAGGTTACAGAGGGGCCCTTGCCAGCTTTTTGTCTAGACTTCTTTCCCTGACCCTGCTCCTTGCCAGAGGCTTAAAGCTGAGGAGGTCTCTCTTCTCAGGTTCTGCAGTTCTCATACACCATTTCAGGAGGTAGTTTAAAGATTCGTATTACTCTTCTGAATAAGGCAAGTAAAAACTTCATCTCCACTTGTGATGATTACAGCTTTCAAAGTTTAAACCAAAGGCAGCAAGTGAGATGTCTTTGAACGATTTCAGAAATTTTAAAATTTTACTCTTGCATTTCCCATCTTTGAACTTTTACTGACAACATAATTTGGTCTTTCACTTGCCTTCACCAAAAAAACTAGTCAAGCATACAAGAAGTTGTCACGTTACTTGGATAACTGATTATTTAGATCAGGGCAGCTGAACTGCAGGAATTTTTGCCTATTTTGGGGGTTGGTTTGTTTGTTTGGCAGGGGTTTTTTTTTGTTTTTCCTGTGGAATTTTCTGGTTTTCCTCTGAAATAGCTTAGTTTCTATTAAATTAAACAGAGCTTTAATGCTTCTTATTGCCTCTACTTTGTTCCTCTCAACGTTCATCATCTGTTGATGGTGAACAAGTTCATCAGTTTCATCAGGTGTTCTAAGAAACTTCTGCTTCTCTTTAAGGTTTCCTGAGCCACTTGTAAATTGATTAGACAGTGTAATTTCTCCTTGTGTATCCCAAATCCTGATTCTTATTTTGACAAATTTTTATAACCTATGTTCTTCAAATACCTTTGAAGAAAAGCATAACATTAAATTATAGTGAGACATATCAGGACAGGTTCCCTAAAACAGAGGAAATAGGGCTTACATACATGTTGCCTGCCTTTTTCTCCCAGAAAGCTTTTCTTTTTGATTTAGCCCTAAGAAGTGATTTAAGTTGGACAGTGGAAAGTCTTTAAATCAGCTACCTCATTTAAATGCCATATTCTGGAAATTCTGACAACATCCAAAAGACAGAGCCTTTTTGGCCTGAAAGCTAGTGCATAATAATTTATTTGTTGACCCTGTAAAGGTATTGCATTATCTACCTTGTCAGTAGATCCTGACATTCATAGTGCTTGGCCCTTACCCTGGAACACATAAAACCTGCTTGATAAATTACTTATGAAAAGGCTTGGTAGACAACAGGCACAATGACAGTAGTATCTCTCTTCCCTATCTCATTCAAACAGGCAAGACAGTAAGTTTGGTTTTTCCAGTATGGTATGTTTCAGAAGGATTATAGTAATTGAATCTGGTAGTAGACACATTTGTGGCTTTGCAGAGCTACCGCAACGTTGTAAAATAGCATTCATTGTTTTCTATCTTTAGTCTCTTGCAATGGCCCCCTCCTCTTCCCACCAAGAAAAATACCTACTGAGGTAATAGCTCTTATGTCTGTTAAGGAGTTAGCCCTTAAAGTGCACTTCAGATCAGCTTTTTTCTGTGCATATTGGCTTCCCACAGAATGTCAAGACAAAGCCGGGAATTCAGCATCACCCAGGCTGTGTTTTCAAAGCTATTCCTTGACACCTGGAGTTTCAAGATGGAAACTTTGTCCTAAAAGCTGGCTCAAGCAAAACAGCGGTTTCTATAGAAGAACAGAGCTTAGCCATGAGGAGGACAGAGCTCACTGGCTGCTGGGCCAATGCAGGGCAGGAACATTCTGAACTGATCATGGGCAGGGATCAATGTTCAGCACCATTCATTATAGAAAACCCAAATCCAGGCCCCACTAAAATAAAAAATTGTGCAGCCATTCCTCTGAAAAGTGGGTGAAAGAGTGAACAATGTTTATGCAGCTGATGGCCTATAAATTCAGAGGCTATGAAAAATGCTGAGATGCTACAGTGAACTGTATTTCTGCAGGTCCATGAAGGTGTCTTGTCTTTAACAAAACCAGGACAGGAGGGGAGGTAGTTTCAGTGGAGGCTTAAGAATCTATGCGGATTCAAACCGATATATGGAACTTCACCATCCTCATCCCTGAAGACTTACCTCCTAACCAACAAAGTCTGAGGGTATAGAATGATATGAAAATTCATTAGCTGCTGAGAAACCATGCATTTCAATAGGTTACAGGAAATAGATCTCCTAGGGGAAAGCAATCTACCTTCTTAAATATCTCTGCTTTTTAAGGATAGGTATGGATGACAAACTCCCTTTTCAGAAGTCACTAATATTCTAGGTGAAATGTTTATGAACTGTTTTGTGCTGTCATTTTTTGTTGTTGTTGTTTTTCTGAAGAGGTTTTTGTTCATCCTTTCTCTCTACGTATTTTAATGAAACAATTGAAAATGGTATAGAACAACTTTAAAACAATTCTTCTGGCCACAGAGATTGGCTGAATAGGAATGTTGTGGGCTTTCTTGGGTTGGAAATGCAAAAAACCAGATTATTCTTTTAGTACCCAAATGTTCATCTCAATGAAACAATTCAGTCTATAAAATAAGGCAAGAACTGTAAAAACAATTCATATGTACTAAAGTTGTGGAGTATCGAGTTTTAGGAAGAAGTTTTTATAAGGGATGTTGAGGTTGAAAGAAATTAGAATTAAAGAAAAGCAGTACTCAGAAAACGTGACAGAGTGAATTGTTATAACAATGATGTGAAATAGTCTGATTGGTCCTACAGAAACCTTGATGACCTTTCAAAGAATCTTTGATTTAATTCAGCTTTTTAGGTTTGAAAGTGATGCTCCTCAAAAAGGGTACCTGTATACTATGAGGAAAACATCTGAGTACAAAATAAATTTTGTATTTAGATTGTGACTTTCCTTTTACCTTTTCTTACTGGTCTTTCAGGCCTTGCCCAACAACTGCACAGGGATGCAGAATGAATCAGAACATAGTCATTTCTATTTCCTTTGAATGCAGATAGTATGTTTTATGCCAGAACCTTGGATTTACCTGTTACAGAGGAAGATAACTCTGGGAGTACTGCACAGAAGTCCAAGCCTGTAATAATTAAAGATTACAAAATACTCTTCTGCTTGCCTCCTATTTCTTCAGTCCAACTAGCTGTCTATCTGGTTTCCATCTCTTGCAAATGGAGGGGAGGGTCTCAGCTGATCTCTAAGGGAGAAGTAAAATATTAGCTATTATTCCTTTTTCCTCGGTGTAACAAATGTTCTAGGGAGAACCCCTACATGTTGTTTAAGAAACCAATATTTAAGGGAGGAATGTTTCTTCCAGAAAGTTTTGTCAGAAGAAAAGTCCTTTACTGTAGTATATAAAATGCCTCTTTCTTCTAAACTGCTGGGAAATATTTCTTATTTAAAAAAAAAAAAAAAAAAAAAAAGTATGCTGTCTTCTGCAATGTCAGATAACAAGAATGGTTCATAATTTTTGCTCAAAGCTTTCTAATACTTCACTTTTTTTTCCTGGAAATAATACCTTGCAATTATCTAAAAGGCCTTTACATTAATTTAGTCTCATAACTCTCTTACAAGACAGAAAAGCAAGACAGAAAAGTATTAGCCTTCTGTCATGGATAGGAGAAGTGGGATACAGTGTGTTTTAAGTAATTTCTGTCAGGTCATATATGGCATCCCTGCAGAGTCATGATGTAAGATCGCTGATCATATTCTTCTCTCTTCATCTGTTGTGCCTTTTCTCACATACAGACTGTATTGTCCCCGAAGAGCACAGAGACACATATATCAGTGGGAAGATTTGTCCTCTGATAAGCAGTAGATAAAATTTTGAAAAATATGTATTAAATTAGGCGTTTTGCTTCACTGTGAAGGATGAAAGGAGGAAGATGATATTTCTGCCCTGTAGAGCACTAAGCTAAATGTTTGGCATAGCAGGAATCTGATGACTAATTAGAACCAGTGATCACTCATACAAGATAGTTTTCCTTTTATGAAAGAAAGAAAATAACCAAAGAATGGAAGAAAAAAAGAACAAACTTAGGAGTGTAGTCCAACGCTTCTGATATATGAGTAGGAATAAGAATAGGATATGGGCAAAATGAGTGCTCTTCTCATGGAGAATTTGTTAGTGTTTGGCTTAAAAAAGGGTTGCAGTTTGGGAAGTGATTTCCATTTTATGGTACTACATTTAACAGTTGCATGTGGAAGCAATCCTCTTGCAAGTTCATGTATCTATAAATAATTTTTAAAAAGCAGGTTACTCCTGCAAAACGGATCTTGGGATGAGAATGAGTGATGGTGGGTTATCAGTTCACTGTGAACTAGCGGTTCTCTCCTGTGCCAGAACAGACATGGTCCATGGATGCAAGGGCAGGAATCTGTCAATGAAGATAGTGAGAGGTCCACAACTGAGCACACTGAAAAGGTAGAAAAGGTTTAATAAAGAAATCAGGCTCTTCCAGAAAGAAAAAAAAATTAGAAAACCAACAACAACAGAAAATCACTAAAGACTCCACTTTAGTGAGTAACCTAAGAAACTCAGTCTACTTATGTTTACTTCAATTTAAAACAACTTAAAAGGTGAATTGATTACAGTACAGAGGTACCTAACTATTGAGATTTCTGAAAGTGAGGAGCTTATTAAAGTAGCAGAAAAATGCTAATCACTAAAGAAAGGTTGAGTTCGATCAGATATGTTTCCATAACAAGGAATATACTGCTACTTTTCACTTTTCTTAAGGATGGCAATTAAATATAGCCATCAAACAGCATGACAATCCTTTAATACTTGAGCCTTATGTCAAGATTTAGATATAGATCAAATAGAAGTTATTTGCTGGGGGAGGCATGTGGCTTATTTTATAGAGGAAGTCAGTATTTAATCATAAGTGATTTGTTTGGCCTGAAGATTTGTGACTTTTCTGTAAAAGCAGTTTTCTTATTAGTGCTTTAATCATATTTCCAAGGAAAACAGCTTTTCCCTTTAATCCTCAGTTTACCTACAGTTAGGTTTGTTCAGAGCATTCTTGTTCTTTTTGGACTGTCCTCAATTAAACACTTATCTCCTAATTTCCTCAAAGTCATCCATCCATCTCATTATCACTTTTGAAGGTAGTAGTGTATTCTGTGTATCACTAAATGGATTTGGGATTAATTTGGGATCAAGTTGCATGGTTCTTCCACTATGCAGCAGCTTGGCTTTAGGGGCAGAGATGAGGAAAGGCCCCCACAGAGCATTAAAGACACAAATAAATTCTTGCCTGAATGTCCAGAACCAGCGTTTTTTCCCTCACCAGTTGTTTGCAGTCAGGGTATCCGATGTCACATCTGCTACTTTGATCTTGGGTAGCAGTAAGCTGATCTTATTGACTGTACATATTGACTTTTGTTGGCCGGATGTGAGAGTAAATGTATCATAGTCCAGCTCTTTGCTGTCACTGTGGAATAGGATGGGAAGGTTGTGGAAGGTGGGACTGTGTAATCACTGTGTAAAGCATGTGGACTGACAAGCGATGCTAACACAGGAGTTACTGTCCTTTTATTCCACATTTTGTCCATACAGATACAGAAAAAGTTATGTGTCTATCAGTAACTACACAGGACAAGACCATATCTTTGATTGATACATTTATTATTCAACTACAACAGCAAAAATGGAGACGAGGTGGTTATGGACAGAAAGTTTTCTGTTAAAGTGGGTTTGTGTCATACCCAGTATCTAGGGTTTCATCTTAGCAAGGACATTGGCACATTTCTATATACAGCCAGTACACGTCTGTCCATCAGTGGAGTCAGTGGGGGCCTGACAGTTGACAGATTAAGTGACAGATAAAAGATATGGTCTCCATCGTCATTTAACTTAACTCCAGACTGATGAGATTCAGCCAGTTTTCCTTTCATTCCAAGATGAAAATCTTTTAACTGCACTTCAAATAGAAGAAAGCTACTCACTTTGTTTCTGACAGAAAACCCAGCAGGGACGAATAATTTTTGAAGTGGTAATAACAAAACAGTCTGTGCCCTAGTCACCCTAGTAAGATTAATTTCTTGTAGATCTCTGCATCACACATCCAGAGGTTGAGTAGCAGTTCCAAAGGAAACCAGAAGGAATGAGTAAGTCAACTTCACTCCTTTACAATGTTAGCATCGTTGGGGTTTATAGTGCCCTCGTTAGCTAAATCGGAAATGCCACATAAGTCTGAAGTTACAATATCTCTTCCCCTAAGAACAGGAGGAAATTACTTGCTTTTATAATGAAATATCATTTGCCACATGGGCTGTGCTTTCTGAAAAAATTTGCATAGCAGTTAAAATCTCCTGTATTTGTTGAGTATTTATTGGGACCTAGAGGCCAAATGCACTACATCTTTTCAGCTGAACTCAATTTGTGATTCTAGAATGGAGACCAGACTTCTACTAATGAAGCTTGTAGTGTGCCTGAGAACAGAAAAAATAAGCCCTTTGCTCTTTTTGGTACTCATTTCTGGGACAGCAGTGTGAAGTCTGAACTTTTGCAAAGGTGCAGAACAGCACTTTAAGATTTCCTGAATAGGCTATTCTTCTTAATGGGCTTTTAAAAATCCCGTTCTGAGTGCTTTTCAAAGTGTAGCCTATTTCAGCTTTTATCTAGCACTTCTACCTTTACTCCACGCAAACTCTCATTGTGATAGTCAGAGACTGTCTGCATTATGTATTTGTGTTTCAGGGGAAAGCAGATGGAATTTTTGGTTTGCCTTTTTAAATTTTTTTAACCTAAAGCTTCACATATTTTATTAGAATACCAAGGCATTTACAGGCTTATGTATGTTCATATTGCTTATCGCTAAAAGAAGTGTTCAAGTTTAATCCTTACTGCAGTCCTAGGAGCAAATCCTCATATAGGTTAATTTTTGTAGTTGCCAGAAATTTTGTTGAAGCACTGGCCACTTTATGTCAACAGAGCATTGCCTCTGCTCAAATTTAACGTTCCATCCATCTTGCTGGGAGTTTTCTCATCTCTTCTTGAAGGAAAAATGGAGTTATAGGAAAGAGACAATATTTTCTATAACTGTAAATCATTCTAGGATTGATTTTGGAGGGAGGAGGAGATGGGGAGACAAAAGTATAATGGTTTATAAGAGTTGAGAGATCCGGCCATAATAGGCAGACGAAACAGAAATTCATTGCAGTGCAGCACCATATATTCTTTCTTTCAGGAAAGATCTTTCTCACACAAAGGTGGCATCTATGAGTTTGTAATGTGTCCAGCCTGCATGTACTGCAGTGGATGAGGAAACTGTGGAGAGGAGTTGCACTCAGCCCTCCCGCCTGCCTGCATTCTGCCCAGAAATTTGGCGCTGTGAGGATAGTGGGAGCTCAATGCACTAGAAAATGCCAATGAGCTGAATTAAAATCAATAAAGGGTGATTTCCTCGTCAAAGTATGCTAGCCTGAACGGTAAGGCATCAGTATTCAGTATGAGCTGATAACAGGTTTAAAAGATGTAGTACAACCACCAGTGCCAGGAGACAGCACAGGTGAATCATTCCTTGTCTGCTGCTGTAGAATAGAAATTATGTGGTCCCAAAAGGCTCTATGGAAATAGAACTTCGTATCTGTGCTTTGTGCTTTAACAAAAGTTGTGATACTTGGAGATTGCTGAAGCAAAAGTTTCTTTTCTTTTCTTTTTTTTTTTTTTTAATTCATACCTATCTGAGGAAGTGGGAGAAGTTTTAGTATAGCGATATTTGCTAACAGCAGTTGTTGAAGGTCTCAGCACACTGTAATGCCTAGAGCAGGAAGCAACAACTTAAATAGCCTCAGGGAAGGCTTTTAAGTGAGCTCTAGGATACCCAATAGGCTCTGCTTTGAGGGTTGCTCTTGATTTTACTGAAGTTAAAGAAAGAAAAGAACAAAAGGAAATATTTTCCCAGCAAATGTCTTTCTCAGTTGACCCTATGAATGTCTTACTCTTCAGTCTCTTCTGAATGAATAGTGAGGGGATCAACACTGTCAGTTGTGATGCATGCAGAAATAAATAACAAAATGTGAAAGAGAAACAATTTTCTGTAGTTTAGTTGAGAATCACAAAAGTTACAGAATTATGTGTGGTATGTAGAAATCTGCAGTGTTTCTTGGAAGGAGAACCATAGGCTGGGAGCCCATTCCATTAGGTCTGTTTTTACCTCCGACTAGCTTTTAAGAGTGCAACAGTCTGGCATTTGAAACCACCACTAACCTCATCATGCTGTGCTACTGTGGAATATCACTTTTGCATAACTGATGTAGACTGAGGTGACCATTGTTCACAGGCAAAAATCCAGAAAGGTCTCAGATATTAAATTTGGATCTTAAAATGCTGATTCATAAAGCTTTTTAAATGTTTGGAAGTCTTCTTGTTTTTGCATAGAATCAGCTCTTATAGTGAGATAAACATGGAGCCATCATTTAGCTTCATTGCTATTAGAAAAATACATCAGAACTTACTTATCATAATGGCAAAAGTCATGATTTCTTGTTCTTCCTAAGATGCTGAAAATGTATAGCAGTTTTCACTTTTAACTTCTGTTAGAATTGAGGAGGAGAAGGGGAAATTTTTAAATTTTTGAGGCTTTTATCCATTTGTTATAAAGATTTCTCCATGCACTGATGATGTTCAGAACCATAACTTTTATTTACAGAAATGTAATCTTTCTATATATTTGATAAAGAACAATTTGAAGGAGAAGGTCACAGAGCAGATCATCCTGAGTGCCATCACATGGCACATATAAGACAATCAAGTGGTCAGGCCCAATCAGCATGGGTTTATGAAAGGCAGGTCCTGCTTGACCAACTTGATCTCCTTCTATGACAAGGTGGCTCACAGAGTGGATGAGGGAAAGGCTGTGGATGTTGTGTACTTAGACTTCAGTAAAGTCTTTGACACTGTATCCTCCAGCATTCTCCTAAAGAAGCTGGCAGCTCATGTCCTGGATGGGTAAACTCTTCAATGGATAAAGAACTAGATGGAGGGGCGGGCCCAAAGAGTTGTGGTGAACGGAGCCAAATCCAGTTGGTGGCCAGTCACGAGTGGTGTTCCCCAGGGCTCAGTATTGGGGTCAATTCTGTTTAATCTCATTATCAGTGATCTGGATGAAGGGATTGGATGTGTCCTCAGTAAGTTTGCAGATGACACCAAATTGGGTGGGATTGTTGATCTGCTGGAGGGTAGAGAGGCCATACAGAGGGATTTGGACCAGCTGGATTGTTGTGCTGAGGTCAACTGAACAAAGTTTAACAAGGCCAAGTGTCCGGTCCTGCACTTAGGTCATAACAACCCCAGGCAGCACTTCAGACTTGGGGAAGAGTGGCTGGAAAGCTGCCTGGCAAGAAGGATCTAGGGGTGTTGATTGACAGCTGGCTGACTATGAGCCAGCAGTGTGCCCAGGCAGCCAAAAAGGTCAACAGCATCCTGGCTTGTATCAGGCCAGCAGGACTAGGACAGTGATTGTGCCCCTGTACTCAGCGCTGGTGAGACTTCACCTCGAATCTTGTGTTCAGTTTTGGGCCCCTCACTACAGGAGAGACATTGAGGTGCTGGAGAGAGTGCAGAGAAGGGCGATGAAGCTGGCGAGGGGCCTGGAGCACAAGTCTGGTGAGGAACGGCTGAGGGAACTGGGGCTGTTTAGCCTGGAGAAAAGGAGGCTGAGGGGAGACCTTATCGCTGTCTACAACTACCTGAAAGGAGGTTGTAGCATGGAGGGTGTTGGTTTCTTCTCCCAAGTAGCAAGTGATAGGAAAAGAAGAAACGGCTTCAAGTTGCACTGGGGGAGGTTTAGATTGGATATTAGGAAAAATTTCTTCACAGAAAGGGTTGTCAGGCATTAGAACAGACTGCCCAGGGAAGTCATGGAGTCACCATCCCTGGAGGTATTTAAAAGACACATAGATGAGGTTCTTATGGAATATGGTTTAGTGCCAAAGTTAGGTTATGGTTGGACCAGATGATCTTAAGGATCTCTTCCAACCAAAATGATTCTATCATTCTGAGTGAGGGTAAGAAGGACTGATCTAATGAGACTCAGTTATGTTCACTGCAAATAATAGACAACTTGTAAATGAAAGCTCCCTCCCTTGAGAGTGTCGTTTGTTCTTACATGGACCAGGAAAGCAATAAGAAGAGTTGCTTAGTTTCCTCATGTGCTCTTTTAGCCATCTGTGTTAGTTTTGTAATATCAAGTCAATTTATCAGCAGTGACACTCTGTAAGAAGGATCTCATTGCCTACCAGTCATGCACTAAAAAAATTATTGTTCAGGACCACAGTGTCAGGAAAATGGACATATTCCATTTTACTCCTATCTCGAAGGCTGAGCTTCCAATAATGACTGTTACTTTTGTAAAAAGGATTATGTTTCAGATATTTCTCAGAGCATGGACAATCATCCTAAGTACCTCATAGAGGTGAAGGCACCCAGTCACTCTCTAACAGTTAAGAATGATCAATTCTTGTAATCAACAGGAACCAAATGTCAGTTTTCCCTGACACACTGCACATCCAACATTGATTTATTGCTCATGAAGTCCCTTTTCTTTCTCACTGCTGCTATTAGATTACCAGGCATCCTCCCAGAAAAGCAGACCATTTTATTCCACATCAGGGCATGCAGCGAACTCAGGTAAGAGGACATTAAAAAGCCTAGTATGAACTAACCATCTAAGACCTTCAACAGTCCAACCCTTGGCAGAGCTGACCTTGCTCTGGGTGCTGCTTCAGAGCTTCATACTGAATTAGAGCTAATCATTGCAGGCAGTATTGCAAGGCAGAGAAAACAAACAGTGGCATTCAAATGAAGCAAAAGGAATTGACGGATTGAATGAGTGGCTCTTTATTTTATTATTTTATTATTTTGTAATGCAAAAATTTTGTTTTGTTACTGACCTATTGCTAAAGCCAGTAGCATTAAAGTGGAACTGGAATGTTAATAACCTAACTATTTCTTTCTGATGGTTCAGGCTTAATGCACCTTTAATTAAATTTATTGGAACAAGTGCTTTGCTTTTCTTGGAAAGGTGAAAAAATGTTGACGATGATCCATTGCTAATTTAAGGATTGCATTTTTGTAACAGTTAATGCAATTAGTGAAGGCTGCTTGGATGTTTTGAAGCAAAATGTAGTATCAGAGCTTTGAAATGTTTTCTATAATCTTTTTACATGTGTAACTCTTAGTAGGCTGCTAAAATAGGATAGTGATAACAGCGAGATGATTATTCCTTTTTGTTAACTTCCTTAGTGCTTTCCCTACAGCAGGTACTGCCAGTGGTATTAAAAAAAAATTTAAAAGGTTGACAAAGGGAAATTAAAAGCGTTTTTATTCTTTCCACTTTATTGCTGAGCATGTGAATCACATGTCACTAAATTTTAGCTTTTAAATACAAATAAAGGTGAAAAGAACAAAAAGTGAATTATCGATGCTGTTGAAGTTGATGGGGAAACCACCCTGACTTTATCAGAGGTCAGTGTGAACTCCAAATGAACTCTAAATGGCTGAAAATTCAGTTCTGGTGGTAGATACTGCAAGCACAGCTGGGTGGCTGATAGACCTCAGCATCTCACTGGTGCCTGTTCACCTGCCTGTAACTTGCAGACACAGCTTAGATAACAGTAGCGGTGGGGTAATGGGCAGGGCTAGGATCTGCTCCAGAGGAGATATAGCCCCCTCATTTGCTGTTTGTATGGGGACGGGGGGCAAGGGAAAGCAGCAGGATAAAGGGAGGAATTGAAACCTTCTTCTGAATTTTCATTTTCTAAGGGGGAAGAAGGCATATAGTGCTTAATGGGTAATGGTGGACTACTTATGAGGTCTAGCATAAGAGCCTGTTTCTATTCAGGAATATAACTGGGTAAGTTTTTCCACTGCTCTGATATCTATGGGGAAAGAGAAAAAATTTCTAGCAATATTGCTAAGGCAAAAGAGTTTCTGTTCTCATTAAAGTGCCCCCCATGCTGGCATATAGCGCAATTTGCTGCTACTCAGTGTTATTTCAGTACCTGACATGATGCATCAACAGGGAAAGAATCCTCCTGAACTGTAATCATTGGGCTACAGCAATGGATGATGTTAATGATTCCTCTGCGGCTGTGTTTGTAGACAGCACATGCTGTCTACAGTATCTTGTACTGCTGTCTGCAGTATCACTTTGCTTAAGACAGAAGACTTTGTACCAGTAAGATACCTTGAAAACAGAAGAATTGGTATCCAAATAGACATCATTCTGGGTTTTTTTCCAGACCAGATATTAGTGCCAACCAACCTCAGTGACATAGTGTACCCATCTCTGGAATATCTGTTTGGTTAAGACTAAATTTTGCTGCTTGCTGGTTTTTTTGTGAAACAGAAATACCAATTGCACATCTGCTTGTCAGGTACTCTTCTGTCAGAGAAATCAAATGTTGCTGAATGTAACTAACTGCTCACGGGCTAGGAATGTTTTTAGCTTTGGGAATCTACATTCTCCCATGACAGTATAAATAATAATAAATACATGCTTGGTACTGATATATGTTATAGTGGACTACTAACCCGCTTTGAAAAAATGCATAAAGAAAAGCAACCTCAAGAATGTGTGAAGAAACCCTGTACATTTCTGTTTACAGTCATGCATGATGAGAAGCAGAGGGCTTGGGCTGGAGGCAGAACACTTAAGTGTATTCTGCTGATGTAGCAACAAATGTTGCTAACCGAAAAGTCCTAAACCTAGTTTTACTTGTCCAAACAGTATAGTACACACCTACGGACAGGCATTTCAGGAAGAGAAAGGAATGTTATAACACAAAAAGAACCAAATTTGAACACATGCTAATAAAGTTGACTTAGATATTTATAATGAGTAGGTGAGGAAATATTATGTATGTAGATTATTTTAATGAATCACTGCTGTACAGAATGAATTTCCAGCTGCCCTATCACAAGCATGTGTACCAGTCATCATTAAGGTGTGCTGATGTTGTCAGAAACCATCTCAGAGGAAACACAGTCATAAGCGGTATGAAATGACAATCCTTGGATTTTAACAAAAGCCTTGACAGTATAGGCACAGGACCACAGAGAGGGCCTCGGACTATGAACACAGCTGACTACTTATTGATCAGTCACCTGGAGAGAAAATGTTTTTAGAGCATGACAAAAAACTTTGTTTGGCTTGCCTGTTGTGACTGAAGGCGTTAGTGATGCTGAGGTGTGTATCCTGAAGAGTGTTGAGGAAAATAGGAATCACCTGCTGGGAAGTGGGTCATTAGTTACTAAGCTAATGTCAGAGACCTCTGGCCTGTAATCAATTTGTCTCTGTTGCTTTAAACTGCAGATATTCATGAGCAGCCCCAGTGTTATGGGCAAGTGAACTTGAGGGAAACTGGAGAAATACAAAGGAGGATCAGTGTCCTGTGCATAAGCAGTATGGAAAAAAGAGGTAAAGTTGAAAAAGTAATCATAGTAAATGTAGGAAGAATGTTACCAGTGGCCTTAGGTTGTGAAAAAAATAGGCCCTTAGGGTTTCTTTAGAAATGTTATACATGTATGGCAGTAGCTGGTATAAATTTATTTTACTGACCTCTTTTGTGCACAGGTGGGCAGGCTGAGATAACACCCGAGAGTTAGGTATTATATGGTACAGATTTAGGAATTATGGAAGAGCCAGGTGTAAATTTTAGAGTTTTAGAGTATTTGAAATTTCAGAGACTGAAGCATCTGCAGGTTTAGATCAGAGATCACCAGTGATTTTTACAATATCAAAGGCAGATTAACCAAAAAATTAGTAGGTAGTTGGGTCCTAATTCTTTTGGTATTGTGGAAAATGGTTTGTATTATAATATCATCACAATCATAAACAACTTTCTCCTATTGGCGTTAGACTGAGGTGCAGAACAGAAACTTAAAGTCATATCACAAGAAAATAAAAAATAAGTAACTATCCGCATTTTTATTTATTCTTGGTGGTTTGAGGTTTTATTTGTTTGTTTTCTTTCATTTCTCTCTCCAGTTAACTTCTGGTGTTTACTGGGAAATTTGAGAAACCGAGATAATTTGTAATTAATTCCTCTGTAATTCCTCCTTTGCAAACATCTCGTCTATATCAGGTCCTAACACTGGTGTTTTCCTTTCAGTCTAAAATACAGCAAGGAAAATGTTCCCTATCAAAGTGGGTATGGGCTTAATCTCTATTTTTTTTTTGTGGATGAGCTGAATTTTTTTTTTTTCCCAGACTGAAATCCTTCTCTTTGAATGGCACATGCTGCTTAAGAGCTATTGTACCTTTCATCTCTAGACCAGGTGGAGTGCTGCATGGCTGCGTTTCAGAACAGATTTTCTCTAACAGTGTTCCTTACTCACAAAGAAACAAATGGCTCTTGCAGCATCACAGCAAAGCAGAGTGGGGAGATGGGTTTAGTCACAGTTTGAAAATAGTGAGAAAGAAAGCAGTCTCCTGAATGAATGTTTTCCTACTGTATGAGGCTAATTAAAATCCATTACTGCTTTCTGCTTTGCAAACAGTGGTTGAGATAGATTTATTGGTGGCTTGTGGATAAACTTGAAGATTGTACTGAAAAGCAGTGAACTATTTGCAGTTACATATTGGAGAGTTATGTATCAGTGATGTTTATCTGAGATTAACAGTGAATGATCAAAATATTTGAAAGAAACTGAGCAAATTCTTAGGACACACACCCATAGTTGGCAATGGAACACCCAAATACTGGTTTTAAAGCCTTAGCTCCTTCTAAAGATGTGAAAAGCTTCCTTAGAAGGATCTAAGTGCATATGGCAATTTGAATGCCTATGCAAAGAATTGGATGCTGAGTATTAAGTGCCTCGAACTTTGAAACAATTATGTTTCTTTAAGCTATTTTCCAGGATTTGTGATCCGATGTCACGTTGTCAGAATACATTTACCTAAACGTATGTGTAAACCTGGGACTTTCAGTTGATATTTTTGGGTTTTGATTCAAAAACCTGGAACTATTTAAGCACTTCTATACAATTTAGAGCTTGCATTTCTCAGCGAGATCGGAATTGGCTAGGCTGACATGGAGACATGCAATTGCGTGCTGACTCAAACTTGATCATTCCTGCCTGGAAGTTGTGTGGACAAGGCATGGACATGAGTTCATCTGTGTCTCTAAAAGGCTTCTCAACATGGCCTGGGCTCTGCCTTCTTACCTCACAACCTGGGCAGCTTGGCTGGTGACACAAGATGGGTCCTTTCTTCTTTGCTTCTGATGATGTTACCAGCACTTCCAGAGCGGCCAAGTTGGGAGGGTGGGAAGAGCTTGATCTCAGGTAGGGCAAGCAGGGTTTTTAAAACACCTGCCTTGCGTTCATGGAAAATTCTTTACTCCAAGATGTTTTAAAAGAGCTGCCTGAGGCCAATACACCAGCAGTTTTAACAAAACTGTTCTGTCAGGGAAATTGTCAGCTGTGTAAACACAGGACAGCATGGCACAGAAGACACCATTCTACTGCAGGGTGAGAGCTCTGTTGATTTCATTTAGCCCCTTGGGGCTGATTTTTGTTGCAAGCGGATGATACTTTCATATCTGTTGGAACCGCAAGTTTAAATTCAGATGGTCTCTGTTGTGCTCTGATTATTTTACGAAGGGCCTTGCTTTCCAGCTCCATGCTGGCATACTAATTTGATAGTTATTTCTTTTCTAATTTCTTAGTCTCAGACCTAATGTTTACACTCCCTCTAATTGTTTTTTATTATTACATTTACAGTTTTAAATTCTCGTTTCTCTCTGTACCTTAAGTAGCTTGCTGCCAGTGCAGCGTCTTTGCTACACCACTGTGCACACAGTGTGCACTGCCTGCATTTGCATAATGAGCTAATCTTTGTTGGCTGATTACTTTGTGGAAAGAATTGAACATTTAACTGATAATAATTGCAATCTATCAAACAGCACAGTCACCTCACAAATGATCACAGTATGTTTGCTTAAACTTCTGTCGAATTTTATGAGCTCTCACTCTCCATATTGACACCTGACTAGAAACTTTACCTGACATTCAGATTTTTCAGAAGAAATCATGGGATCTTATCAGGTCAGTTGCTGTGGAATTAAAAAAAAAAAAATGAAAGAGATTTCTCAAAAGAACCCCCGTTCTTTGTTAAAGGTCATGATGTATCTTAATATCATGTTAGTGTGAGGACAACAGAGAAAAGGATATACTTTTCCAAGCTACTGTTTTAAATTGGCTGCCTTGCCTTATTGTCCACTGATGTTATAATTCTAAGATTTTCTTTGCAAGCAGAACTTGTAAAGTTCTAATTTCTTAGGCCAGACTAAATAACACTAAATTTATATATTAACATGATGATCACATCTAGCCTGAATTTCTCAATCTACCTTTTTGCAGAAAAGATCAAGCAAGTCTTAGCATGGCTTTCTTTATTCACAGACTAAACTTTTGAAGTTGAATTTACAAATAGCCTAATCTAATCTCAGCGAAATTATCACTGGGATTAAATAAAAGAAAGCTATGTCAACATTGGCCTCTACTACATGGCAGAGTGGCATGTTTTTCTAAAGTGATAAAGTGCAGCTAGGTCCCTTGGCCTTTGTGAGCAGCACATTCTTTTTGTGACTTTAACTTTTTCAGAAACAGAAGCCGTAAGACTGTTACTTTAATTTAAGGAATTGTTCATAGCTTCCTGTCCTGTATCACGAAATGTTTTGAAATTTCAATAGAAACTAAACTGCTAGTACAAATACTAAGGAGAAGGCTTTTTCCTGAAGGTCTTACAGGAGCTAAGGCAGAGAGGGGCCAAGTATTATTCTCCATGTCATACAGTTGTGGATCTGCAGTATGGAGAACTTGTGACTTGCACACCATTGCCCATAAGGAGGGATGAGGAGCCAGGAACTAAATGCAAATCTTTGTCTTGAGTGTCTCCTGACAAAAGACCTTTGAATACATATATGTGGAGTTTCCCATATTGCTTATACTTTTAAGTAACTCTGATGCTTTTAAGTAACTAACACTCAGACACTATGTTTAGAGGATTCACTTCAGGACAAGCTTCCAAACAGATTTCTGTAAGGAGCTGTGACAACTGTTAAGCAGCAGCAGCCTGAGCAATGGCTTGTGCAAGGAGCCTGCGGCTGCAGTCAGGGAGGCTGGAGAAAGGCTAAACCTGGCTGATCCATAACACACATTCTGAGACCTCAAAACTATCGTGAGTTGACTGTACTGTCACCAACCTTAAATTCGCAAGTAATGGTCTGAGTACCCCTTTACAGTTACTGCTTCAAGTCCACCCTTCTGCTTGAAGATCACAAATGAATTCCTGATCTTGTACTATTGCAGTTATTGCATAACTTGGCTACTGGTTTTAAAAAAGTGTAGAAGTGAGTGGTGGGTATGCAAGGACCTTAGGGATAGACACTGGCAACTGTTGTAAAATATGGAGGAAAAGGACAGTTCAGTCAGCAAGCTGAAGAAAATCTATGTGCCAAACAAAATCTACTGTGGGTCTCAGCTGGGACCTTCCCAAAGGAAAACATCTGCTGTGTTGTAGGTGACAAGCTTGTTTTCTTGGTTAGAATAAGAGAGAACATTTGTTTTTTTTCTAGTTTATTACTCATTCATTCTGTTCCCTAACAATATCTTCTGAAAGGACCATTTGGAAGACCAGGTTCTGACACTTCCTCTGCTCATTGAAGTCAAGTCTAACTGGCTGCTTACAATCCAGACCATGCTATACCATAAAGTATGTTAATGTATTTCTTTAAATCTTTCCAACTTCTTCAATAGCTGAAATTCATAGTAGAAATATACTAATGTGGGGAGAAAACAAACTATTCTTGCATTAGAGTTTTGACTGTTAGATCTTCTCTACTGCAACAAATGAGAGTTTAACTGTGCATGACACAAGTGGGGGAGACACTTTGCCATGTGTGCACTATTACTGATGTTACAGGTTCAGCTTGTAACCCTGATGGGGCTCCCACTCCCCATCCAAGCATATAAAGGGTGTTTCAAAAAGACGAACCCAATTTCAAAAAGTTTATTTGACGATGGCAACATATTACAGTTACACAAAAATTTACAAACTGTTTAATGAGTTATCAGTTATCGCTTTTTATAAGTGCTCTATGTTCCCTCCACCTGCTGTACAAAAAACATTGAGACAATATTTGAATTTGTTGAATACATCCTGGACACCTCTCAAAGTGTCTTCTTCCACTGTGGTCACCACTGCCGTGATTCTGTTTTTGAGGCCATCCAGATTAGTTGCTACTGGTGGCACAAAACCACAGTCTTTGATGACATAACCCCACAAGAAAAACTTGCAGGGTGATTTCAAATTGGGTCAATCTTTTTGAAACATTGTGTAGAAAACAACCCACACAAATGTCCTTCTGCCGTTTGAATGATATAAAGCAGCTAGTGGAAGAATCTGGCAAGAATCAGAGTGGTGCAAGCGATTGGGAATATCTAACATAGGAACAGGGATTACAGAAGTTAGCAGGTTGTTAGGTTGCTTTAGCTGCATGTAAGAGCACGTCCAATGATTCCTTGTTATTTTGGGGGGCAATGCTGATGGAGAGGGGGGCTATTTTTATGGGAGACATTGAAGAGCGTTTCCTCCTCTGAAAAGAATCACTGTGCTTTTGGAAAATATTATATGAAAACCTATATTGAAATTTTGTTGTGACAAAATATTCCATTATTCACAATAGTGAGTGAGCAAGCAGCTTGCAGGTGGAAGACGATACTGTTTTCCTCAGCGTAGCATGTTAGTATTGCGTGAAGTTGACAATAGCTGTTTGAAAATCTGTCCTCACGGATGAAAAGCAGCTGACACTAAGAGTAGCCATAGTGCTAGTCTGCAGCAGCATTGCAGAATAAATCCAGAATAGTGGTTGTTAAACGCTACGCTGAGATTCTCCCACTCCTGCAGTGCAGGATGTTTTGGAAGCTTCAAATCTAGTGCATGTTGAAGGTGAAGGCAATTATTCAGGATATAAAATTAATTTCTCTAAGGGAGAAAGCTGTTTGGCTCCAAGTGATTTGGCTGAAAATTCATTAAATTTAATTTTCATGGGAGTCTGAAAGGGTTGGGGTATCCAGAGGCCATGGTTTCCCCTGAACTCCAGGATCTGTACAAAATTAATTTCCTACGAGTAGCTGAATGATTCCAAAGTGATTTAGACAGATGGTCTAACTGGCTTCATGGGTCTATAATTTCCCTCAGAAGGAATTCCTAGCCAAAATGCTATTTGTTTCAAACACTGGTTTCTTATTTTCTAGCAGGAGGCTTTTCTTTTTTGATTTAGAGCTGGAGAAAAATAACATTACAACTCAACACCAGCCTGAATCAAAATGGGGAATAAGTTCTCTTGGACATGAAAGTTGTACCTAGAAGGTCCATGACACAGGTTATGATAGTATACGGCATTATTCACAACACTGGGTTTCACAAACCAAGAAAAGGTTGATCTAGAAAAAAATACTTGTAATTTGCATTCTAAGTGAAAATTGTGCTGCAGGTGGTAGTCTTGGTAACTCCAGAAAAATGTATGTTATCTAAACCTCTGGACGAGAGATGATTTCAAATAAATGAATGCAAAGATGACAAAATGGGCACAATTAGTTAAATGTTTACATTCTCAGTGGGTTTTTTCGTCACTTTTACTGCTTTGCTTGAAATTTCATCTTCTACTCCAGAGAACAGCTGAACAAATGGATTTTATTATTTGGGTCCTTCCCCTTTCAATTAATGCTCATTTTGTAAACATGGTGAGACCCTCAGCCTCCCAGTTTTATTAGGAATATTGCCTGTTTTCAGCAGTGACCTTACCTGCAGCCATGGTGCAAGAGAATGCTGCAGTGTAAATGGATTGTTGTATTGGCTTATGAATGTTTGTATTAATTTAAAGCAACATTTCAAAATTTGAGTCCATTTTAAAAGCATCTAAATCCCACAGCATGGATTAATCTGATACCATGATAGGCTTTGAGCTAGAGCATGGGCAGCAGATGAAATCTTTTGAGAGAATAGGCATTGATTTATTTCAAATGGTTAATCTCCTCCAGAGTTTTTGGTTTTGTTATGCTTGTTTCTTTAAAAATCTACCAAAAAATGCTTGCTTTCCCCATTCATCATTCTAAGTGGATTTCATGTATTCTCCTTGTCTCATTCTATTTCTGAGCAGGAAACCAACCTGATGAAATATTAGTCAAGTGTCAGTTCCCAATTTAACCTCATCTAAACTAATTTTTCAAACCGTGTTTATACCTCCCTATGCACCACTGCATTTGTATGTTAAGCTTTAAGACCATTTTTCTGTGATGAAACCGAATCAAACAGCATTATGGTCTGGAGCTGTGGGGTTTTTTTCCTGATACTCTGCTGAGTACACAGGACTTTTTGAACCAGTTCTTGTTAGGTGAGGTAATAAAAGTGGTACCTCATTCGTGTCCTGAAATTGAAAGACTTGTTCTGCCTTAGCTTAGATTTTGAGCAAAAGCGAAACCCGGAAGCACACAGTCTGTGTATCTAGAATTAGCATTTTAAATGAATGGAAGCTAGGATAAGTAACCTAGCTTTGAAGTGAGAGACATATCTCTTGTCTATTTGAGAGTGGTCAGTTAATAAAATGCCAGAACAAGTGTCATGAATATATTCAACGGATTTGCAGAAATAGTACAAACATCACAGCTCTTCAAATTGTGTTTGTATCAGCAGTAACTATTATGTTTCAAACAGGTTTTGATTTTCTATCTGCTCAGGCTAGTTAAAATTATATTTACAATTCTAGTCCAACGTGGTATATAGTTATATATTGTCATTTGAATGGGAAAATCTGTTGTGTCGTTACCATCTAATGTTAAAATCTTTATATAAATTTTTTGTTGTCCTACCTCAGATTTGACTTCCTCTAACTACTCGTGCTGTGTGTTGTGTGCTGTTTTGATTGTTTGTCTGGGTTTTGTTTGTTTTAATTTTGGTTTGTTTTGGTGTGGTTGAGATGTACGACCTGGCAGTTGGCTGCATTAAAATGCATGCTTTCTAATTAGCCTGCTGCACCAGCTGACCCAGATCCATCTCCATCGCTTCCTTATCTCAGTCTTTACTTACCTCTCCATCAGTTTTGTGGTCATCTGGAAATGTTCTGAGAGAGGGTGTTACAGTTTCTCCAGCGTCACTGGCTTTGGTGCAGTTCCAGCTGATGCGAGTCCTGCTACATGACCTTGTCCTGGTGTGTGGATGACCCTGGTGAACCTGCCCATTTCCTTAGGAAATGCAGCCTAAAGTAATTGTTTTCAGGTGTTGGTTTTTAACTATGTCCAATAATGTATCCTTTTTCTCAAATGTTGGCAGCGTCCTGGTTTCCTTCCCTGGGAAGCTGCTGCTCTAATTCACTTTGCGAGAGATCTGGTGTAAGCTGAGCATTGCTCTTGGTAGGGACAGAGAACACACGTATCCTGAAACTCTACTGATGCCAACTCTGTTTGTCTTGCCAATTTTCTTGCCATCCCTGAAACATCATCCCTGTATCAAAAATGCAAACGACTGAACCAAGTACATGAACAAACAACAAAGGATGATGCTCATACTGAGGCGAAGCAATGCAAAGGGACTGGCAGCGAAGCATCGTGTCACTGCTGTTGCGCTGTGGGACACCCGGGCTTGGCCTGTAGCCTGGCCCTTTCTAACTTCCTTCTGAACGTCAGCAAATCTTCTGCTTTTAATCTGTATCGTGATCTCTTGTCATTAATGACAACATGTTATACTGAAATTCAGCCTATTTACTGGGGTCTTTTAATGTTAGTCAAACTCAGCTCCTTTTGAAACCAATGGAATATTCCTATGTATTAGCTAGAAGTTATTTTAAGGCAACACCAAATGGTTTAGAGATATTGAGACTGTTTATCTGTTGACCTAGCGGTTGTTTGAGTTGGACACCTTAAAACAGCTGAAGATAGACCATAGAGTGTCGCTATTTAACTTTGATCTATTATTTCCTACCAGATCTAAAGGATTTTTCAAAATTTTTTTACCTTCTAGTTGCTTCCACTGCCAGTATTTCTCTTGTTGCATGAACACTATATATGATAATCAGGAAACTGCTACCATTCTCATCTGCAGAACGGTCATTTTTAGCAAAACAAGTAAGCATTACTTGTATTTTTTTTTAGATAGATACTCAAAGTTTTCAGTAGTTAAATAACTAACTTGGCTAAAGGTAACATGACAGACGTGAAGAGGTGAAAAATACTTTTTGTAGGTTACTGATTTTATCCCAAAAGGCTTAGTCATGCTGCAGCGGCTGCTGAAGGAGGTGATCTGGAAGCAGCATGTTTTTTGGGGGCTAACGCAGATGTTTTTATTCAACATTGCATCCCAGCTGACGGTTTGGGAGATGTGATGGGCAGAGGCAGCAGCGCTCAGCTCCCTGCAGTGGGAGACTGGGTCAGGACTGCTCACAGCTTCTTTGGGGGAGTTGTCTTCGTACAACTGGCTTCCCAGTTTTTCCAGGCTGGGGTTTTATTTTGCATTTCCTCTTCTTTTTTTTTTTTTTCTTTTTTGTCCCATTATGTTTAAGTCATGTTTAGTTAAACATTTTAGGTACCAGCAAGGAAACATTTCTTATCCTTTAGTGATTAGACTGCCATAAGGGTTTGGAAACAATAAGGCAGGTGAAAATAGAGAGAAAAAGCCTGAGACAGGTAAATACAGTCAAGAAGGAAAGCAGGGAAAAAGCAGCTAGAAGAAGCAACAACAAAAATACAAATAGATTTAGAGAGAGAAAATGTCTACATCTTGGTAGATTTAGTTCCCTAAAAGAAAATGGGGAGCTGAGTGAAGGGAGAAACTCATATTCAAGCCAGTAAGACTGGGTGAGGGAGTCATGAGCATGTGAGCATGGCTTCAGATACCTGTTCCTAAAATGGTCATTCGTTTTTAGATTTCTGTTGATCCAAAGGAGATGCCATCGGTTTCCCTGACTACCATCGCTTCAGGCTCTGTTTCAGTCTACTTGCAACATGTGTCAACATCCTGTTTCTGTCATAGGATACAATAGAATTTTATATTATTATCAGATATTAAGATTTAGCATTTACATAGAATTTTCATGCACTGAATGTTTTACAAATATTCTCTCATTAATCATCTCAGTACCTTCATGGACTATGAAATTGTAGCTGTTTTGCAGACGGGGAAGCTGCAGCTGATGGAATTGCTGAAGGGAATGCAAGAAGTACTTTTTCCAGGAGCAGCACTTGTTACTCAGGCTGTTTGCTTTATATTTGTATTTGACTCATCCTCCTGATTATTGTGTCCTGTACCTCTTTGCACTGATTTGATGCCATATTGACAAAAGTCATTGATATCTAGGGTCCACTTGGCAGTGCCTTTCTCTTCTTTGTTGGGGGATGAGGAGTACAAAGTGGCAGCTATTTAGACAGCAGGAGTCCCTGGGTTACTCAAATGCCCAGCACAAGGTCTAATTTTCCTGACAAATATCTGCTGCTGATAAACGAACTGATTATTTCGTAATTGGTAGTTTAATCAACCGTGGTCTCTTTAAAACTGTATCGAATTTCTGGAAACACATAATATTTGTGTTCTAGTGTTATTTACCATCAGGATGTTTGTCATTGGGTTATTTTGAGAAATATGGCAAAAAAGTTGTTTTCAAAAAATAGGCTGCTATGTGAAGGTTAAAAGAACAGATTTTATGGGAGTCTTGGTATTCTTCAACCCTGGTGTCAGGCAAATACTTGGTTCTATCAGTTGTTGTCATAATTCTTTCTTCATAGTTGCCAGTCTCTTTTATTAATGTAGGTAAGTCAACACAGTTCACAAAAGTCCAAAAATATTTAAAACATTTATTTTCTAGACAAGAAAAAAAAGCTAAACACATGAACTTATGAAATGCACAGTCAGGAAAACAGAAATTAGTGGCAAAACCTTTGTCAGTGCTGCGCACTCTGAGGTTGCATATAATTACAGAAATTTCAACTGCAGGTTATAATGTATTTTATAATTTCAGTTTGTGTATGTGCTCACACATTCATTTTATCTAGTGAAATTGCTTTTTAAGAACTTTGCAGTAATGTTTAGTTTGTCTCACGGGAAAGTGTGGTAATGATATTGGATAAATATAAATTAAACATTTGTGGCTTCTGTTAGACTTCTAAAACACTAATTATATCACAAATTCTCTTCAAAATATTTTGAGATTCCAGACATTCTGTAAAGAAAATGTTACTGCAGGTTCTAAGGAAGACACTTCAGCATCCTACACGTGGGTTCTGAAGCTGCCTTCTGCCAGCTGAAAATGGGGTTGCGCATACAGCCTGTCTGCAAAAATGTGTTATTTTTGCTCATCAAACTTAGATTAAGTCCTTTTGCAAAAACTGTTTTCTGAAAAACCTCCTTATTTATTTTACAGTACATATATTTACATCGACTGACTTATTTTATGTGAGACTGATATATCAATCAGCATCCTTTTAAAGGATGTAAACAAAACTGGAAAATAAAGTGCTCGTTTGCTTCATTTATGTATTTTGTACTCTTATGTTCTTCATGTCTTTCAGCAGCATAGGTCTGTAGCTTGTCTCCAGGCTTTCCATGTATTCTAAATAATCGCTCACTCGAAATCCACAGAGTGCTTCTTCCTGCACAAATACATACAGAAAACATTTATTAGCTAGGAAAAAGAGATGTACAGCTCAAATTTAGTGAATTCCAAGCTGCTAAAGATAGCTCATTTTGTTCTGCTTGTCACAGCCTGGGCATTTTTTTTAAGCAGTCAAATCGTATATTGATTAAATGTGGGCACAGATTGATTAGCAATGTAGTTATCAATAATATGGCTCATACAGAAAATGAAGTGAAGAGTAGCTAAATTAATCCTAGAAGAGACCGACATACTGGTTTACATGTGCTATTACAAGTCACAAATCCTGTAGCCCCAAGTTTCTCAATTTTATCCAAATGAAATGAAACCAAGACAGTCAAGGTGGGTTTCCTGAGGTGGCAGGTTACACTATTCTTGGTTCATGAGTGGAAATTACAAAGCTATGCACCTTCATCCTTCCATGAAAGCATTAAAAAAAAAAAGGACAAAGCAATAAATTGAAAATTCAGTTCATGCTGAATCTTCAAGATCTCTTAAAGGGATCACCACTGTTAGTAACCCCTCTCAGCCAACAGGAAGAACAACGGAAAAAATGTTCATAGTCGATTTGTTACTTCTGCACTCCTCTTGGCACAGAGGAAAGGCAAATTAGAGAGTAATAGAAAATGATCTCACAGGTTGTTGTCTGCTTTTTGTCACTAGAAGGACCCATTGAAAAGGTGAATGTTTTACATATTTTAAGTGCTAGGCATAATGTCATCTGAATTGACAGCGAAGTTGTCTCCAACTTCTTTTTTCATGTGCAAATGAAAGTATATTTGTATTTTAAGAAGAAAATATTTGTTTTTCATTTTAATAGCTAGCTGGAAATACTTATTATATATTACCGGCAAGGGTGTATTCCTGTCAAATGATCGTCTTTTCATGACAAATATAATGCATGTTACAAGCTTAAAACCAGAAAGTACTATTGGTTCTTGAAAGGAAAGTAGGTAGGAGGACTTGTTTGTCATTGCTAGTATGAAGTTTGAGACATCAGATTACATTAAAAAAATAAAATGAATATTCTAAGTTTGTTGGTGTGTTGTTGTTTTGGTTTTTTTCTTAGATTATGTTCTCAGAATAGTTTATACTTCCACTTTTAAGAAAATTGCTCCACTACAGTAATCCAAATTTGTGAATGTTATGCTGAGAAATAGGCTAAAACTTGAAATAGAATTTTGCTATTTCAATAAACAGGCAGCTGACTAATGCTTTTGCAAGTATTAAGTAACCTCACATGAAGCCCATAATATAGCTGAAATTGAATGAATAAAACGACATGAATTAAGAGCTATCAAAAGCAAGAGTACACTTTAAGTATGCTGTTAACTCCTCTTTTTTTGCGTACTCATTGAATTGTAAATACTTCAGTAGTGCCTTAATATACAGTATTACTCAATAATTTAACAGTACCATGTCAAGTCTTTGGCCTGTTTATATTATAGTTGACAATATACAAAATCTCTCTTTTGTAATTTACATAAACTATCCCAACAATGCCATCAAGATGACATAGTTTTTAAGCCACATTGACCAAAACCAGGTCAAACAAAACAGTTTATTCATTAGACTTTGTATCATACTTTTTCAAGGAAAATTATTGTGTTGACATATTATTCATATTTAAGAATATTTAAGGTGGATGCAAACTAGTCACAAAACTATTGTTGTTAGGACAGACTAAGATGCAGATGTATAGCTTGCAAAAGAATTCTGACTGGATAAAAGAAAAAGACCAGAGAAAAAAAAGAAAAAAATATCTCTGGGAAGAAGAGTCAAACATTTGTATCTATTCATGATCTGTTCATTACTGCATCTACAGCTGAGCAGTACCCTGCAAAAAAAAAAATCCAATAACCAAATGTAATTTATAATATGGTAAAGAATACGAAATTGTGAGGCTGGCTGTGTAGTAATTGGCACCTGTTCCAAACACCAGTTCACTGAGTTTTGTGCCACATCTCTTCAAGCTTCGGTAGGACACCACTGTGTAAACCCACCTTCCTGGAAAACTAGTTTAAAGAGATTGGGGCCACACACAGAGAATTGAACGAAATGCCCTCAGGACTTAACGTGGCTATTTACTTTGCCTACAAAGGGAACTGATTAGGATTTCCTGCCAAGAAGTAAATAAAATTGAAGTATTATTTCACTCAATAAGTGAAATTCAGATTAAGTAACATATATATTTTCAGTATTGAGAGCTTTGCTTCCCTTCAGCAATTAAAAAATTAAAAAAGAAACCCTTACTTTAAGAAAAACCTGGAGATCTCGGGCTTCAGTGTGCTTCAGGATGTCTTGCTGTAGGTGTTTGAACACAGAAATACACATATATATTTGATAATCAGGACCCAGAAAAATACATATAGCAATGTAGTGACAGATCTCACTCCAGTCCATGTAATTCCAGAAGCACTGAGTTATCCATTGAAGACAAATCTAGATGAGATGAAATTATATATAATTAAATTGCTGTAGACATTCAGTCAATTGATCAGCTTTATCTCTTAACTTTCCTATACTACAGGCCCTTTTTCCTATAACATTACACTACTTATGAAAATAAAAGAGCTAAAGTACAAGAAGCCAAGAATCACCATTTTTGAAATCACAGCTTCTGAATAGACTTCTGGTCTATTCAGACTTCTGCTAAACATGTTTAACACCCTGCATCTGTACATCTCAGTTTTCTGAGAATATTCTGGCAACTTCTGAGGCTGAGACATAAAACTCAAAGAGGTGATGTTTTCAAGATTTTTTTTTTTAAAAATGGCCTAGATGGTGATGAGGGTGATGGGGGTGTGTTTAATGTGGATTTTCCTTTAAATTAAAATCATTCTTTGCCTTATAAATGAATGTTATGCCATTCCCTAAGACACATTTTCATTTATTAAATGGGCATGGAACACATTTAGCGACTCCATTTTCCAGTTCTAAATCACAATGTACTAAGATGCATACAGAACATTTCATTTAGCTCTAGACCACAAACATTCTGCTAATCGTTCCTTAAAGTGTTTAAAAGTATGCAGCAGCCAAAGTACCAAGATCCTAATTGGATTACAGCAGCCATACTCTGGCATTAAATCTGTTTTCAGTATTTATTGACGCACACAAGCACTTAAATACATTAGAGTTATTTTCACAGTTCAGAGTTTGTTTGTTTTTAATCTTGCAGTAAAATTGAAAAATCACACAGAAGACACAGTGGCACCCATCAGTGGCATTTCAGTAATGCACTAAATTAAAAAAAAAAATCCCTAATAAAAGCCTTATCAGCAGTTTAGGACAATAACTATATTCTATTATGAATTGTGTGCAAACAATAAAAAATGCATTCAGTATAACGGACACAACAATAGTTGAGGAAGGAGTGACTGTCCTCATGTGTTTTCCCACCCCAAACCAGGAACCTTATTACGAGCACCTCATTCCTACTCTGAGATGAAGTCACTCATCTGCCAGTCTTCCTAAAGACCAAATCCCAAGCTATTTTAAGCAATATCTATACCACACTGGCATCTGCCCCATTAAGAAGTCTCTTGAGCTGCAAATCTTGTCATAAAAACAAATTAAAAAGGCATAAGATGAAAAATATTTTTCTTGCCTTGGCACAGCAATAAGCTTTCTTACTGTGGCAAGAGGTCCTTTGCATTGGCAATCTGTTATTATTACTTGAAGCTGTTTACACTTCATCATGACTGTAGTCTTTACAAGTGATGATCCATACATAGCATTGCATATTACCAAAGAACTGCAGTAAGTAGGTAAATGGAGAGCTAACATTATGGATAAATGTTCTTCTTTAGTAACATCTCTTTAATATAGAAGAATAGCATGTTACCTGATTGTAATAGTTATGGCAGCTCACGTAAAGTGAATTTTGCTCTAATATCACCTGAACTGCTTCCTTTTATACACCTATCCCAAATTACTCATTCTGGTCCCATGGGAAATTCAGAAAATTATTCCAAGGAATAAGAGATGCTATTTATTTTTAATGATAAATCTGAGGTTTTAGTATATATTATTGTTATCAAGTTTTCTGCATGAACATGTAATGGAAGGTCATCAGCTGCAGTACACTGTCATTGCTCTACCAAGTCAGCTGCTTTCTATTTTCAGATGCTCTAAGTCACTATGCATTCAATACTCCCTCTTACCCCCCAGTTTCATAACCACCACACAAGTGCTGTACAGAAAAAGCACAGCAGTTCCTGGATGTCCTTGATTCTGTGCATTTAAGTCAAAAAGTTGATGATACTCTGATACCCTTTCATCAGTTACCTGGGATGGAGTGAAACCAGACATGTGGAAGGCTGAAGAGACAAGTGGCAACTCAGCTTTCAGCAGCATTTCGATGTAGTGACCACTGCAAAAATAGACTGGATGGATGCCAGATTCCACTGTGGTAATAGGCAGGTGAACCTGATTAACAACAACATCATCATCGTCAACAACAAAATTGAGGAAAAGGATTAGAAACTACGAAAATGTGTTATTTTAAAATACCTTCCTGTGAACGATATATAAAACCATACATGTTTACTTGTAGGATAAGTCATCCCAGTTATTTACAGACAGAAAATAGAATACACAAAAAAGTTGATACTACCATCAGGAAAAACATACAGTTAAACTAAAGAAAAAAGTTAGAAACTGTTTTAAAACATATCCTGACTATTCTTTTGCATTACCAATCTAGTTCTTTACTGCATATAAGCTTTAATTGTTAAAGCAGGAACAGAGAAATCATTGTTATATTTTAAAGAACAGAAGAAAAAAAAAAGACTGATTTCTGTCAGATTTTTTTTCCAATTTACTGGCAGATAGAGTGGAACTTCTATGGTATTTGAAGCTGTTTTCTGTGTGCACGTTTCTTTGCAGTACGCATGGCTTGTATGAGTGAAATTCTATTTGCGCAGCAAAAGGAACAGAAGTTTTATCAGTATGGAAAGCTCTGGATGTCAGTGCTTGGGTCTAGGTAATGAATCCTTGGCTTCATGCTAGAAGGTCAAGGTACATCCTCTAGAATTTTCCTCCTTCCTGAGGTAGGCAGCATCACAATCCAACCAATGACTGGATAATTTCTCATTTATGTTTTGACACTTTATTTTAGTTTACATTGCAGATGTTATTCAAGTAAGCTAATTATTGAATCTTCTCTTTGTGTTTTCAAGATATATTATGAAAGAGAAATCATTTAGGTATTGAGTATTAGCACTGCACCGACCTGCCTGCCATGCTGACAAGGTCTTGTATAGAAGACAACACTGACAGTTGTTCAGCACATATTCACACAATGGAGCAACATTTCGTTGTGCTGGAACAAACTCAAGGCTGGACTCAGTGCTGTGTGTGGACCAAGACAGTCACTTCTGGTGACAAGATAGACCAATTCATATTAATACAGAGACAGCGTGCAGAACAGGTACAGAATCTAATCCGTGCTTCTTATACCCCAGAGTTCTCTGGTAAAGACTAGAGCTGTTTATGTTCAACACATTCAAGATGACATGACAATGTATAAAGTCAAACTGAAAGGGTTTTATTTTAAATAAATGGAATCGCATCTAGGAAAGGTGAAAACTACGTTTCTCATGCTACAAACTTCATCCAAAACACTAATAATTTAAAACTGTCAAGAATTCAGTATTTCAGCAGTATTTTTTTTTAATTTACTAAATTTAAGTATTTAGTAAATTTTAAACCAGATAGTTTTACTAAAGAAACCAAAAGGATGGACTTGCACACTGTAATAATGAAAAAAGGTCATTCAACAGTATTGCAGCCTTCACACAGAATTTAATGCCACTAACAAAGTTTATTTTACTGACAGCTTTAAAATTCAATAGCATTGCCTTTACTGTCAGTCCACCTGTTACTTCACTATTTTAAACAACCAATTGAACAAATGTCAAATCTATATTTTTCTGAGAGAATTTTTCAGGGTTCAGTTAGAGGGCTTTAATAAAAACTTCCTGCATTAGAAAAAAAATAGGCGCAAAACTAAGGAAATTGATAAAGTCTCCTTTAGAAACTTTCAGAGTTGCCTTTTAGAAAGAAACAGCTTTTAAATTCTTACAGATATATGCAGTCTTGGTAGCCAGAGAAATGCTGAAACAAGAAGACGTGAAAAATCCTGAAGAAACGTCAGTGTCTTCTCCCCATCCCCTGACATGATGAGGAAGATGGAAGAGGCGAACCAGTCGTAGCCAGGAGAGCGCTCCTGCAAGCAGCCTGGGGAGAAGGTCAAGGAGCTGGGGCAGAGATCTCATCCCCACCCTCCTCCTCCTCCCCAGGCCCATGCACCCAGAGGGAAGAGCTGCTTGGTTAGAGATGGGAATACAGCTGCGAAGAGGCAGCTTCTTCAGGCATGGCTGCCTCTCAAACTGAATTAAGACAAACGATTTAAGCTGTTTTCCCTATACACTACTTCTTTCCCAGTCCATAAGTAGTCCTGCCAAATCAACGAAAGTAAACAAAACACAAGTAAATGCAAAAAACCCCACACCAAAACAAGCGTGTGTGTAATACAAAAAAGGAGAATGGTGGAGGAAGAAAACAGGAGTTGTGAAGATTATGGAAGAAAAGGAAACAAAAAAGTAAAACCAAGGCTTTGAAAAAAGTATATTCTGACTAATATACCTGAAGTGTATTTTAATAGTGATACATAAGTCTAATACCTGAAGAATATAGCAAAGCTTGCTGGAAAGGGGTATCTGTTTTATTTTTTAAAAAACTTTCACAGTAAATCTAAAAGAGTCAGAATTTAAAACATTCCTGTTGACCAGATTACAGCCACATAATGTTACATGAGCAATACCATTACACTGTTGGTATTATGGGAGTACCACAAATAATCATTAATGCTGCGGACTCTTTATCACATACGGAAAGATGTGGATCCTACTCCAAAACAATTTATGACAAAAATGAATGAGACTTACAATTTTAACCAAGCATAGGAACAAAAGGGTGAGGATTTTCTTGACTGCATTGAGTGTGCATTTTAACTTAACAAAACCTCAAAGCAAAAGTGCTGCTCTATTTTGTTTGCTTGTTTGTTTCTTAATCTTTCAGTACATATTACACACCTACACCACCATCAAAAGCCCAAACTAAGAGTTCAAATTCCACTGGCATTTTCAGGCGATAGAATTTATACCACCAAGAAAGGATACGAAGTGAGGATACCACAGTTCTCTGCTGTTGTTTCAGAAACTTCTCACAATTCATTAACACAAAGCACAGATCATTTTCAGCATGCTCTTCCAGCAAGTTTAGGTATTTTCCATATCTAGCACAAAAAGTTACAAACCAAACTGTTTAACGGTTAAATATTGTATTAATTCCTAAAAAGCAAGAACTCAATATTTAATAGGCCTGTGAAAGTTAAGCTGTCATAGTGTTGTTCATCACAAACACCATGTTGTACATACACACACAAACGGTTAAATAAACCCTGTCATGCTTTATCTACACACCAAACATTTGCTACTGAGTGTTAAAATTCCATACCTAAATTCCTTTCACTTCAGATTGAGAGACTATGGTGCAGAAGAACAAGTACTCTAACACACGACTCGTTTCCTTCACGTACATTATTTGGAATTCCATCTAAGTATACTGTATGTGTAATTATTAGCATCTGAATTCAAATATTAATGCTAAATATAACAATCTGTGGAAGTACAGACACATTAGCTTTTTCTTCATCAAAGCTCTGCAAATTACCAGTCAAATAAAATGTTTAAATGGCATATAACTAAGCTTAGCTAAACAGAGCTATTTAGAGAAGTAATGTGAGGAAAAAAAGACACGTAACTCAGGATAATATAACTTTACAGTAAATCTTACTATCAAGTTACAATTAGCCTTTACAACAATAAAGGATAATAACCTATATAATCTGTAAAGTTAATTTAATTATGTATAATATCTTTTTCATTTTCAAAGTCAGAATTAATTTTCTTAAATACAATCTTTAGATTTAAATCGTATAAAGCACTGAGTTGATGGATTAAATATCATTAAAGTCATTCCACGAAAATCAAAATAATTCTAGCAATACACTAGGGAAATATTTTAATACCATGTACCTGACTGTCATTTCAACACCAAGCTGCTGCACAGATGAAAGGCTTTCATTCTTCACATCTACATCCGTGGCTAAAACAAAAGAGAAAAAAATAATAAAATATTAGGATAAATATGATTTTAACTGAATACTAATGTAAAGCTTATTTTATGTGTGAATACCAATTTTGGAGAGCTGCTTCGTATTTGAAATGACTTTAGTAGTGTTTGCAAAGGATCCACGAAGAACCTGCATTCCTCATACACTTTTTTAATTAAAATCACTCTCTTTTTAAGAAAATCTTCACTTTTAGTATAGTTATCATTAGCTTTACAGCATGATGTAAACAAACAACATCTTTTTGCAGACCCATTTCTTAGTAGAGCTTTATCCCTTCTGGCCAAGACATGGGACAAAGTATCATTTTGTGATCTATTTTCTTCCCTTCCAGTGGCCTTAAAGTCTCCTATCTGTGAAAACAACCTTATTAACAACAACATCTATTTTGATACAAATGTCAGGAAACTTTATAACTGATGGATTTAGAAAAATCCTGTATTTTTATGCATTGTTCATTCACAAAGTAATATATACCCCATTTTCTGCATTTGTTTGAACTAAAAATCCAAGTTAGACAAATTAATAAATCATGAACTAAAGCAACCTCTGTTGTAATGTTTTCTTAAAATTTTAAATTCTAAATGCAATTAAAAATGGGTAATTGCTTCTCTCATGTACACATATCACCTAAGATAACTCTACCTCAGAAAAACTACAGTCCGATAATATGAGTTACAAAGCTGAGGGCTTAAATCTTTAACATGCTTCTTTCAGACAAAGTGCTAATTAAAAAAACAACCAAACAAAAAAAACCCCAACCAACAAATAACAACAAAAAACCCCAGTTAAATAAATTTTAAGAATCCTATATCAACCAACACAATTTGTTAAAAATGAAAATAACAGATAGGGCAGCAGAGGTTAAAATATATCCATGTACCCATGTGAGTGATAAAGGTAAAAATCCGATTACATGGTAACTTGATATGTACTTTTTCTATAACCTTCTCTGGCAGATGGAGAAATCGAACTGAAGGATTCCCTCGCTACCCATTCTAGTAAACACTTTATATTCCTGGTAAGCAGTATTTACAAGTTAAGGGAGGAAATGCCTCTGGTTAGGAAGAAAAGTTAAAGAAAACAACTTAAGAAGCACTCTGCTCAGATGAGATGAAGTGGTTTGAGTTTTCTTGAAGAAAACAATACAGTAAAATTACACTTGACAATGAAGTGATAAAATTCAGCAGAGGCAGTATGGTAAGAGGAAAAAAACCACTCTGTATTATAAATTCAAGAGAGGACCATAACCTAAGTGTTAGGGTCATGAGAAATTAACCTTGCACTTTTGACAAATACCTTTATACATAAGAAAAATCAACTAGTTTTTGAGTGAAACAAATTTATTCAATAATCTGATGAGACTGAAATAGCAATCCCACTTCAGAGAGGATTTTTTTTTTATCTGAAGAAAAGAAGTTCAAACGTGTTTTGCGTACTATACCACCAACTAAATATTTGGAAGAATACATATAAAATCACGGGGCATTTCAGTTAAAACCCCACAGAGATGAGTGAAACAGTTCATATATTTTTACCGCTCCTGCTCCAAGTTTCCCATACACTTAAACTGCAATTTACCACACCAACAGTCAATTCATTTTCAGGTTCCTGTTCACAATCGGGAAGGCAAGAGGCATACTTATATCGTAGAAATCATGATGGAAGACTGTGATTGATGGTAGGACCACATTCAATGGCAGTGGAGAGGAAATTGGCATAAGAACCTCTAAACCACAAGGCAGCCCTGTCTCCATTTTGACGTGGATCTTCCTGTGGGTGGCAAGGCAGGAGTTCGTACCCCAGTCCAGCAAGGGTGCCATGAGGAACAGCTGTATCATAACCCACAACCTGAGCCCAGTTTTCACCCTGTAACAGTTTACAGGAAGTACTGAATGCTTATTTCCCATTAACATTAAAAGAACACAACTGATTTAATTGATTCTCATTGCCCTTTCTTCTATGTTGTAACAATTTTTTAGTTGCTGAAAAGAGTTTTCTCCTTATCAGTTTTCCTTTTGATATTTTTCCCTGTATTATGAAAGAAGAGTTTGGATTGAATAATAATTCTATATTACATAGTACCTCATTGGGACAGGAAAAGATAGGCTGATGGTCTGTGTTTGTTAGTTTGTTTTTTAAAGCTTCCAGGTTTTTCTGCAAAACTCTGAGGAATCATAAATGTCAAAAGGGATTAGGGTGAATGGGAAGAACAGGACAAAGGGAAGATGGGGAGCAATTCTTTAAGCAATTCCAGTGTTCCCTTGCTTCAAGGTCATGACTGATCATTTGTACTAACTCTGATCGTGCCCGTTGCAAATACTTCAATGGGCAATACTTCTCAAAACATTTTTAAGCATTCAGGAGCACAAAAACAGATATCCCATAAGGCACGGTTTGCAAAGGCAATTCCATAGTATTATTGAGCTATAGCTGCAAACACTTCAGAATAAGTTAACTGGCACACATAGTCTAGCAGTATTTTTCCTCATCAGATCAAATTTCAATCAACTTTACAACTCGCCTGAAAGATTGCTTTCTCATTCATTTTCCCTCCTACTGTGAAGAAGCTTTTACGTGTTTAAGTCAGAAAATGGGCTACATCGCAGTCCTACCGAAGTGACAGGATGCCAAACTGAAACAGTTTTACAGCATATTTCATACAAGTTGTATGGTCTTTAGGTAATAATCAATTTATTTCCCTGTTTAACTGCTGTTACCCCAAAGAAACTACTGGCTTCCCTTTTGTGTTAAGTGAAGGAAATGACTAAAGCTGTTGCTCACATTATTGATTTTGTTTTTTCACTCCCTGGTGCCTGGGCCAAATGTTTTTATCACAAACATAAAAATGTTTGCCATAAAAATGTTTATGTTTTTACTGCAAACAGTTGTTGAAAATCCCATGATGGCCAGAGCCATCTGCATAATTCCTGCAGATGCTTCAAAAATCTTTACAGCATGTAGTCATGTTCACTACGAGGCCTCTAGTCCTTGGCTTTGGCTTTGTCCATATAAGTTGAAATTGTGGAACTCACTTTTAAAAAACAAACGAACAAACCCAACAGGTTTTTTCCCTACTCTTAGTCCTTGGCTTTGTCCATATAAGCTGAAATTGTGGAACTCACTTTTAAAAAACAAACAAACAAACCCAGCAGGTTTTTTTACTTACTCTTCAGCAGGTATCTAAACATTGACACTGTCAGTGGGAAGGTGCTCAAGGAGTCAGGATAGAGCTTTATGTTTTGTCAGTACCTACCCTCTCTCCTGATGTCCTTATGAAAGTTTTCTTTTTTAAAACATTATTTAGAGTTGGGACATGGCAGATTTCATACGTTTCTCACTATATTCTCCTCTGCCATTTTCCTACCATTTTTGATGGTGTCATCTCCTCCACCAGGCTACTCATCTGGAGAGCTTCTGACAGTTTCAATCTCATTGTCATTGCTAGAATGGTTTACAAAAAATCCTACTTCAAAGAAAAGTATTATTGTTGGATTTGAATTGCAAATGGAGACAAGGTAAAAAAGATGCAAGGATAGTTGCTAGAGAATATTGTTGGTTTCTCATCAGAGCTAGGTAATCTCATGTGCAGTTCTACCTTGAATACTGAGAGTATCTGTTATGTCATCAGCACACTTGTCATAACAATACAAGATCAATACATAAAGAAGTTCTAGGTATTAATATTTTGGTCATCACAAATACTCAAGCTATTCTTGGCAGCAACATCAGTAAGAATGAACCACATTTTCAGTCCAGTTACATATAAACTGGCAAAGGGCAAAATGGTTTTTGCTAACAGCATCTTTACAGTGGGCACCCATCTTTAAAGAAGTGCATTCACCAAATGATGCAGGAAGAAGGGAAGAATGCCCTCCCTTCTCCTTCCCTCCCAGTCCAATCTGGGGTGTAGTCCTGTATTTCTCATTGTCTCTATTCTGATCTATACTGACATTCTCCCATTGGTGTTTTTAAAATTTCTCAGTTTGTTACTCAATCCATCTGACCTGTAGAAGATTAGGAGCTCATTAAATGGTAGAAAGTTCCTATGAGATTTTGTTCAGCCAGAGAACATCATCTAGAGAAGAAACACACCATGACATTCGAGTTTTACAGCCAGGACCTGAAATCCCTGAGGCTCTGTCCCTCTGGCAGTACATGACAGAGCTGTTTCAGAGACAAAGTCCAGTGGAAATAGAGAACTGAACTGCAAGGTCATCTGCACAGCCAGAGCTACCAAACAGAACAGATGATCCTGAAAGGTCGTAGCATTCTCAAGTCTGGGCAGCCTGCAACACATGGTGGAGATCAGTAAAGAAGTCCAGACACGAACATATCAGTGGAAGTGGAATTCTTTCAGAAATGGGTTTGTTAGAACCTTGAGAAAACTAATACATTTCCACAAAGCATTTATGTTGCGATGAAGTGGAATTTGCTAACTATTTTAGGAACTTCATATCCCTCACATGTAATGCCTATTTTACTACCATAGCAAATTTCAGTTTCTTGCCATCTTATTGCCTATTACAGCTAGACAGCAATGATTTGGTTTAAAATGGTTATGTTTTTTGTTTTGTTTGTTTATGGTTTTTTCTTGTTTTTTTTTTTAAGAAGAAAAAAATAGAAGCAAAATATTAATTCTGGGAAAGGGGATAGACAGAGTTCACTAACATTTAACATACGTATCGTATGTTATTTTACTCATATGAATCCACATCACAGCAGTATCATGGCTGCTAGGAGAAAGTAAACTTCAGGTAAGATTTGTGTTATAGTTTATAATTAAACACAGGAACCACATAGTGTTTTATCATATATTTTTCCTTCTCTATTATCTTGAAAATGATAACAACCCAAACTAATTTGATTTTTCCATATTTTCAAATTTTACAATAAACTAAAATCCTGAGGGATTCCACAGCAGATGGATGACTCTGTTATTCTAATTACAACTACCTATGGGTCTAGAAAGCTGTCATTTTTTAAGATAATCAATTTCTCATTTCAAGAAACATGATAAACACAGAGTATTTATGCATCATACTGAATCCACTTTCGTGAAAATTGTGGCTTCTCCTCATTAACATTTAACAACTATTAGTAACTGTTTTTCAGTTCCTCAGACCCACATTTATTCAAGAGAATGGTGGATACAGGCAATTGCCAAGTGCATGTTTGGCTTACTTAGATGTGCAGCTGCACATCTGCATCTGGAATACAGTTTACCTTCTAACAACTCATTAGATTTACGTAATTCAGAAAAGTGTCTCTACTGCAACAGCAGCTGTAGGATTTAGCTTAGATAGCTGTTACACATACGTATATGGAAAAGATACTGTGAAATAACATGGCATTCAATAATTATTTGTTCTGCTTGGAGAAATTCCAACCCTTCATACACAGTAGCAAAAGATCCTGGGAAATGTATACATTGTATACAACTGTATACAATGTATACAATCATTATTCAATCAGTGAGAAACCTAATTTTAAGTAAAAAAGGTCTGATTAAGGTTTTAGTGTGTTTTGTTTGTCTTTTCTGTACACACATAGGAAGGATAATACAGACTTGGGTTCTCAAAGCGCATTTCCTGCCTTCACAGGAATGCCACAGTGTATGTTTCATGATGTAAAAAATAACCTGAAATGAGTGTAAATTTAGCTGTACAACTGATTCTAACAGTCAAGCACTTTAACTGTACCAGAGTGGAGTACGATCATAGATACAATTTTAGAGCCAGATTTTTGTTTCACTTTCATGTCAATCAGCATGACTTCATTGGTCTAAACTAGTTTCTCTGGACATCACTCATTGCTAGACCTGCCTGAAAAAGGTGGTACGAAATTTTAGTAGCTATTTTCCTATAAAACTTAAACTAAACCCTTGATAAAACATATTCTGTTTGCCTGAGCAACACTCTTTCCCAGACTGGAGAACTCTTCACAAAAAGCGTGTGTGAGAATGATGTTGTGGACAGGGGAAGAAAGGATCAAGACAACACCAGCCCTTTGCCTACATTTTGCATTGGTTCCTTGCCACCAGACTACTGACTGTCCTTGAGAAGGCCTCTCACTCTCCCATTTCCAAGCTTGCCTTCATTAAAGCACATGGAATATCAAAAGCATTTGCAAATGAACATTGTTCATTAGCCAACCCTTTAAATTTTGTAACTTCTATTTGAGAACTGAAGAGGTAAACTTACCCAGAATTAATGTCCAATAGTGCCTGTGTAAGACTGAATGAAAAAAATATTCAGAAAATACAAAAAGGAATGTCATATAGACTGGGTTGGTTTACCATAGAAATAAAATCTGTCAAGCTCAAGAAAATCAAGAATTGAGGCTTTTACTACGTTGTATGTTCTGTTTCTGTACCTATCCATTGGGATTTTAAGTTCTAAAAATTTAATTTAATGTATGCAATTGTCACAGTATTTTCAAATCTGGTGTTTCTTTAAAGTTGACATCAAATGTTAGATAAATATCATAGTGTTGTTGCCACCTCCACCTAATCAACGGTTCATGGTGAAATCATACATCAATGAAATAGGAGATCCAGGTTCAACATTCCTGAACGTGCTTTAAATCCTAGCTTTGAACAAAAAGTTGACAAGAGTGGATTAAAATGAAGGTACTTGACATCTAAATGAACCAAGTATGGACTGCTGCTTCCCTTCATTAGAGCTCTTCCACACTAGATGGAAGCACTTTGTTGTTATGATTAAGCAACAGCAGGATGCTGTCTCTGCTGGGCAAGGCATCCACTGGGAGGTCATGCAGTTGGATGTCTGTTCCTCCTCCAGTTAGTTTTTGCCTTACTCGAACCAAGTGGGTTTTCCTGTTTTCCTAACAGGTAACACTAAGACAACCGTGAAAAGTTGGGTCTGTGGGCTATAGTGTCTCCCCAGAAAACTACTCTTGGGCCTTCCTTATCGTTGGAGAATGTGTGATGTTTTGAACTACAAGCTAAAAAGAAAGATGTACAGAGGGGAGCGAGAGGCAAAACATTTATGTCATGAAGACATTATGTGGGCTTCTAAAGGAACCACCAAAGTCATCATTTGAATTGGTGCCAGAAATATGTAACTAGCAAGTCTCATGAGTCCCTGAGAAGATTTTTGTTGCTCATTATGCTGCCTAAGAAGTTGAAAAGTAAATGACAAACCAATTCAGGACAACAAAAGCCCTTTAAGGATCTTTTAAGGAAAAATAAAATAGTAACAGAAAGAACTATCACTTCAGCAACTCTCTTCATTAAGCAAAGAAAGAGACTGTCAAATAAAATTAAGAGTATTCCATTATCAAGCTTCCAGAAGGAAAAGGCCATTACATAAAAGAAAGAGATCCTCTAAAATACTAGAGTGGTTTTATGCTTTGGAACTTCAATGGTAAGCCTGAAGTCTCCAAGGACACTATATTTGCATCCTATGGATGTGAGAATAAAATAGCAGTATAAATAACAGACACTCCCCAAAGCAGGCTTGGTTCTCCAGTCATTTAGAGTACTTATTCTGCCACTAACTCTGAACTACAACCTAAGAGAAAAGTCCTTGACAGACGGTAAAGAATGAAAGCGCATTTTCCGACAGATATTAACAATGCTTCTAAATCTTCTAATTTTGCAAGTACTTCAAAATACTAAAATGTATTACTTTACACTCAAAATAAATTAACTTTATCATTCATCCTTTATTCTTGGCTGTAAGCACGACATCTGTACAAAACTAACACTCAGATTACCCTGCCAACAATAGCAGTTCTTCAATAAATATCCTTTAATGCAATACAAATCGCATACCTTTGGGTTGATTATATTAATATATTAGGGGGCTTTCAAAACATGAGCCCGATTGCTTACAGTATCTTAAATGTTTATGCCACCAGCCTTGCAAATCATTCTATAATAGGTGTCAACAAATACTTTGAATTCTACATTCACCTGTTCTGCATCCCCATCTTTCCATTACACATACAGAAATGTGAAAGCCCATAACTAATAATTACCTGTACTGCTTACTCCAGCACATCATCTTTTGCTCCAAAGTGAGGTATTTCCCATCAGTTAAGTAATAAAATTCTGAGTTGTTAAAGAATATTTTAAACAACCTCCAAAATGCTACAGATACATTTAAAAGGAAAGCAATTTAAATACGAAGCAGCTGCATGGCAATAAATTATTAGGAAACTGACCTTTATAGTTTCCCGTGCTGAAATAACAATCTGATTGGCTTTCAGAAAGTTGCGACACAAACTTTTCAATTAATTCTGCCAGAACTGCAAAAAGTAAAAATCCATTAAAGCATTAGAGGCAACGAACAAAATGTGGAACTACATTAACTAACTAAATGACAATATGTGAGAAACCAAAGCTATTTGAATTCCTGCATGTTTATTCATGTTTTTATAGGGATACCATTCAAAGTGTGTGTTGCGCTTTTGCATTCCTAACACCACTCCTAACTTAAATTAAATTTTAATAGCTTTACTGAGAATATATTCAGTGTAAACGGAAAGAGAATCCCATGTTATCTTTATATCCTCCAAGGATTACTTCATGATTTGTTACAGAGTTTCAACTTGAAATTAAAATTAACTATAATTAAACTATAATACAATACCTTACCATTTTTGTCTGTTTATGTAGACAGGAGAAGGAAAAAAAAAAAAAGCCCAACAACCTCCACACAACCAAAAACTCACACCACCCCTAAATGGCACTAACAAAAATTCTAAGGGTGGTTTCAAAAAAACCCCACACAATATAAAACCATCTATGCCATCATAAGATAGAAATTATTGACTTAAAATTAAGCAACAGGAGCACTTCCTTTGGGAAATTCTGTATTTTACAATGACCATAGCATTCTTATTCAGTTCTTGCCATGGAACTTTGAGTCTGTAGATACCACTTACATAAGTCAGCTGCTGACATCTGTCCGCTATGTAGAAAATCACATCTCCCACCTTAACAGGATGTTAGCGAGAAAGTTAGCAAGAACTCTCAATGACAAATCATTAGAAAAAGCGTTCCTGATTCCTCAGTTTTGCAAGTTTGAGAGCACTGCAACTGCGCACGCTACCACCTTACACATTTAAACGCAGGATCCAAGGAAGCCTTAACATACAACGCATAGAGGGAACCCATATTGAGATGAGCCATGTTAAGAATTTAAGATAGCAACAATCAACGTTTTTTATAAGTAAATGCTATCCCAAAACAGCTGCTGTTCTCGTGATTAACGGGATTTACATAATAGTGATATAACCTTCTTTGCACAATAATGCCAACAAGGAGAGTAAGGAGTGCTGCTACCCATGGGATTCCATTTGAAGCTGGCATGTTACCGTTTCCTTGGCAGCACCTCTATTTCACAGTACTGAAGCTTCAGCCCTTTCTCAAGCCCTCCTGCACATAACTCCATGCACCCACAGGTACTTTTGCCATTTTTAGACTGAATCATTCCACTACACCCTGTAGTGGCTGTACGAACAGTTGTAGCAGCATAAGTAAGGCAAAACGATCTATCATGGAGGTGGTGATGTAGAAAGCTAGAAAATTCTGGAACCAGTCCTGCTGACAGGAAAACTAACTCAAAAGGAGACGGTGGTGCAAGCTGTTTAGTTCACTAGGAGGAGGAAGACTGATCCTCCACCCAGTCTGACACTTGTTATGCCAGAAAAATAATGAAGAAGAAGATACCATAAAGAGAATTACCTCTTCTTCCAACCATTTTAAGCTAATATACTGACATTAAATCACATTTTTTTTCTAGATTAGTTGTCTAAAACATTTACAGAAATTCGTTTACACTGAATGAGTCCAGAAAAGGATTTTAAAAAATTGACTTCTGCTCATACTGTGTTGATGGGTAGGTCTAGGGGGAAAAAAAGTTGCACTACAACAGCTAAACACAGATTTACAGTTTGAGTAGCCAACTCTAACAGAAACAAAATTAATTTTGCATTGCATAGGACTACTAAATCAAAACAAAAAAAAAGTTACATGAATAATTTATATTCTTATGCATTTTTATGGAGAGAAGAAACTGCTAATTAAACATAATATAGCTATTTTTAATCATGGTTAATAAACCACATGGGGCTAGCAAAAAGCAATTTATTTTATAGAAGAGCAACAGTTTGTTCATTTTGTGAGAATAAACAATCTCACTAATCTTCACTAAGACACTTAGTGGAATTTGGTCCACAAACAATATAACAATTATTTGTGTAAAATGAGAAAAGGTGTCTATACCTAGACCTTTAGATAGCAAAAAAACCCAGAAATTAAGAGTTCTAGCTAGCTAAATGTTTCCTGTGTGATTATTAGTATTGTGATTGCTGAATATGCCATACTATAATAACGAATGGGAACTGTGTTAAAAGACTAAAATACCACTTAATTCAGAAAGTTTAAAACCAAGTCAGAACATTGTACATTGCTTCTCTTTTTGTTGGAAGGCATCCACACACTTGACCTACCAGTCAAATATTTCAGTTCAGTGCTCGAGTTAATGGGAGAAGTGACAACTCAACTGCTAAACAAATTTCTGAATCTCAAGCACTAAATTGGTTTCCACCATTTGAAAGTATTTATCTAAGTGCCTATCAGGATCTCTAAAAAGCTTTTAATCAAGTTTTAGAGAGAAAGACACACATAAGATTTTAACAAAACAAATTTGGTTAATACGCAAATAGAGGGTTTTCACAGGAGATCGTCTCTTCCAAAAGAACATCTATGTAAAATGACAAGCAGATACTTTAATTTTTGTCTTTTAATACTACATCACATAGCTGCTACATGGACACTCCCTGAAAATCTTTATAAAGGTGGAAACTACTCAGTGATTTTCAATTTAACTAGAAAAATAAATAAAATAAATTCAGGAAAGTTCATTGTATTGTACGGTTACAGAATCACAGAATCACAGAATCACAGAATGTTAGGGATTGGAAGGGACCTCAAAAGATCATCTAGTCCAATCCCCCTGCCAGAGCAGGAAAACTTAGGTGAGGTTACACAGGAAGGCGTCCAGGCGGGTTTTGAATGTCTCCAGAGAAGGAGAATCCACAACCTCCCTGGGCAGCCTGTTCCAGTGCTCTGTCACCCTCACTGAGAAGAAGTGAAAGAAGAAGTTAGTATTGTTGTAAAAGCCCGCATTGCCACACAAATGTTTTTCTTAAATTATGGCAGCTTGACTATATTAACATTGAAGTTTTTAAGAGATGGACAATCACCTCATGCAAATTTAATCTACATATCCAAAATAAAGATAATTTTAATTTAGGAGCGTATAATCATATACAAAGTAAATGAAAGGGTTTTTTAAATTCCCTAAATGATTGCAGTATACTGATAAAGCAGCTGAATTCCTGCAGGATGGGTTTTTTTTTCCTTGAAGAACTAATGTGTAAGAGCAAGGTAATCAAAATGGCTTCTAAACTGCATAAGAACACTGATTAAAAAAAAATCATATGATTAATACTGTTTTAATAGGTAACCACCATGAGACGTTACCTAATTCCTACTCTGAAACGTTCATGCTAAAAAGGTCAAAAACTGCAAAACACATCAGATTTTTTAGATCCTTTCATGTAACTAGTGTTATTGGATTACATTCTATACTAACTCGCAGATGCTTCAGAGGAGTTTAAAAGGAAAAGAACTTTCTTAAGAGAGTTAACAGTAGTTATGCTTGACTTGTGTTAGATTAAAAATTCAAGACTGAAAACCTTGAACAGCTGACTTCTTTGTAAGAGTAGTACCAGAAATTTAAAACTCCATCAACCATACTTTAGTTTAATTAATCTATGAAAAACACAGTTGGCAATTCCTAAGATAATGGGGGAAATTTTCAATTACTGTACATTGAAAAGGCAAAGGAACAACCTGTATTTTCTTTGAAAAGAAAATAAGATAATAAAAATTCTGACAGTGTTTCCATTAGAGATGAAGGTTGCACATTGTATTAGGTCTGGTTGAGATGGAGTTGCTCCAAACTGGTTTGGGAGGCAGAAGAAAGATGGTTTGATCTGCAATTGTTCTTCCTACCTAACATGAAAGACTCTCTGTTCCACTCTGGTTCTGAAACAAGCCTCCTTGAAAAATCAAGTAAGGACATAAAAATGTAAACATATTTTTTGCATTATTGTAAAAACCTCTTTTGCGAATGCAGTGTTTTTAAATTGGTCACACTAAAAAACAAAACCAGGCTGCAGGCAGAATCTAGATTTAATTGAGTGATCTTCGAGGTAGAAGATTTGGTCCACATTTAAAAAGATTAAATAGAGCTTAGAGAATCTATGTTCTTACAGAGAAGAATAGGCTCCTCTGTGCATCAATTCAGAAAGGAAATCTAAGCAGTTACCCCGATTTGTTTTTTTGAAATCATAGCCTAGAGAATTCTCTCTCACACCTTAACGAGAGCCGCTATGGAAGACTACTATGCAGGACTAAAGCTGGTCAAATCTTCTTCAGCTGGACCTAATGAAGACTGAAATTTAAATAATTTTCTCCTTAAAAAAAAAGGAACAACTTGCTAGTAATGGCTCTTTAGCAGAGAAAAGGCTAATCTAGGGTGAAGATGGACATTCTCAAAACTAATGCGATACCATAGAATATAGCACAAAATTGCTGACCAAGTCACTGCGATGGTAAATCAACACCAGAAGAGTGAATGAAAGATATTGATACCATACAGTTTGCTCAAGAAATTTGTAATTGAGTTCAAGCACATTCTATGGATTCAGCACCTGGTAATCCTGACACCGGATCACAAAATACTTTAAGAATCAACACACACTACACTATATAGTCATTGAATCCAATGTCATCTTTGCTGACTATGTTCTGGTTTAACTGCTGTTAATCTCAGTGTCCTTTAAAAAGGGCCCAGTACAAGAAGCGTACGGGTGCATCTTTGTTCCGTAATCCTTGGAGTTTGCTTCATATGCAACTAAAGAAAAAATTTTGATTTCTTCATTCTGGACTGAAACCTCTGAGTCCTATGAAATTTTTGAGAGCTTCACATGCTGCAAAAGATATATAGCAGGACAGCTGCCTCTCATAAAATAATGTCAATGAACATGATGTTGTTTCAAACCACACAACTAGCAGGTATTTTGCTGCTTCCGAAATATCTCCAAACAGACATGCATCATTTGAACAGCTTTGCATCCACCTTAAATTACCAGAAATTACACTCAGTTTATCATATTACTATTATTTTGTAGGGTGTTTTATTTATTTCTTTACTGTTTCATTATGCTATTCTGTTTCTATTTTCATACTTTATTTTTTTGTGCAGTTTGTGAAAGCCTTTGCAGAAGTCCCTGTGAGGCTTAACACAATTCCACAGATACTTTCTTGCTTACTTTTACTTGCAGTTCCATCTCGGCTGGAAACATTCAGAAGCGAGAAAGATTTTTTTGCTTTGGGTTAACAAATCTTAACAACTCTCTATAATTCTACATTCTAGCTTCTGGTACCTCTAACAAAGTTACAGAAAACAACTCACAAAGGTTAGAATAACTACAAAGCACAAAATGAAAGATTTTTCTTTGTAAGCCACCTACTTTAAACATATGTTCTGCTTTTTGTAAAACTATGTTGTTTCAACAAATAATGCCTTTTAGATGCAGGAAGACAGACTAACAATTTTCAACAAAAAAAAAATCATATAATCCAAGAAGAGATCAGTCTAGAAAATATGCTGCATTCAAATAAAACCAATTTTATAAAGACTAAATTATTTGTGCTTCACAATATATAACATCTCAAAAAAACCCTCACTCAACTACTAGATCAGAGTCATGCAAGAAAAGTAAACATACCATTTTGCTAGAAAAATCTAGGGGTTTTAATTGTTACTTCTGAATTTACTTTTCTTATACTACCAGAAGCTCATACAAAATACATTCAGCTGTTTCTGAATGGTTATGAGTCTCTATTTGTTCACCTGTTTCAAAAGGCTGACAACATGCATTTGTGGATCCGGGCAATATTATGTACATTATAAGAGCATATATGCATTATATACAAATACATATGTATTCTGTCTACACACACATTCTTCCGAACAGAAGGTGAGAGCTCTAATTCACAGTCATATAAAACTACAGAATCGAACCTGTTTCAAACAAGCAATAAGAACAGAAAGCTCTAAGAATTTAGAAACATCCAATAATTATTGACTTTAACAACATTATACAAATGACATATTTCTTATTAACTGTTTTAATATTAAATCAGCTCCCATATTAATGACTTACTTAAGGCTTCTGAAACTGCCCTATAACTTTTATATTGCTATATAATTTATCATAAAATTTAGGTCTCTTCTGTAAAACACACACGTTGGGTTATTTTGATCCCATATAAGAGATATTTCATCCCTCTTCGCTGTCAGTTATGTTAACTGCTCACTTAAAGAATTCGAAAGGAAACCTTTGGGACCTGTAAACAAAAAGTTAAGACTATGTACCGAATCTGAATTCTTACAGAAATGAAAGCCAGCAATTTCTGAAAACACCTAGCTTCTTTATTGCTACAGAAGTTTATCTGATATTACAAGAGAGTTATTACATCTGATTTCTGATGATTTATGTCATATGGATGATCACTAGTTTTGTTAGGGCTGGTTTACTGTTTTCACTGATCTACACCAATGCTCCTGCACGAGCACACTCTTCACTAGAAAACACATGTGAAAATGAAGAAAAATCTGGAGTGGGTTCCTCAATGTTTAGTATGGCATAATTCTGAAAGTTTTTACTGAAATCGCTCACTAATGCAATCTCCTGTCGAAGTCATTCATTGATCTCTGCAAAATGTCTGTTTTCTCTCAGGCTTTCTTTTCCATTTTCTCAGCACCTCAATAACGGACCCTTTAGAGATCTGAAACAAAGACTTACACTTGAGCCCATTTTCTGTGTCAAATTTCACCGAAAACAGCCAACACTGAAGGATGATGGCCATAAAGGGAGAAATATAGGACACGAGGCATAAGGCCATTGAAATAGTTTTCACAATCAACACAAAATTCTTGAATACATGCATAGATAATGTAATCCTCAATGAAACTTTAAAGAACAGTTGCTTATTAGGGGTCTTCTGTTTGTCTGTTTTAACTCGGTAGGTCATACTCACTTGTTCCCCTAATGATTTCTGGTCTGGCTTTCATGACTTTGCAGAAGAGTTTTCTACAAATTTCTGTCCACCCAGTTTGCTTCTCTGGACTTTTTAAGAGTGATAAGAGCTTATCAAACTCTTTATCTAAAAGAAAGGAAAAATGAGTGTTATTCTATAATTATAATCTTGGCTCATTCTTTTTTCTTTTTTTTTTTTTTTCTTTCTTTTAAACTTACTATGTAAGTAATAAGCTATTAGTTACAAAGTACCACAGAGACAAGTAGATGAATTCAGAAACTAGAAAACATTTCAACAAAGAACAAGAGAACTCAGATGCATCTGGGAGGCCTGTCACTGCCTGGCATTTTTGGCAGACCTCATACCTTAGGAAGAAAATACAAAATAAATATCCCTTATCCTTTGACAATTAAACTGGAGAAGCAGCCCTAAAGCTAACACTTAAGCCATTACTGAGGCACATTTTATAATTCGCCTAAAGTTATTACTCCGCTGTCCTGAAATGCTAAGAATTAGAAAGACATTTTTAAGAAAGTAGTTTGGTATTTCCATGCAATTTCACCACTCTGAGAATCTAAAATAGAAAAGATAGGAAAAGATCCTCCTCCAGATATCATTAGTTTAATAATAAAACCATGAGGTGGCAGCACTATTTTGTAGAATAGGACATGAAGCATGGTAAGACAGTAACATAATAATGTTCCACAGAAAATTTCTGCTTCTTTCTGTAAGCAGGTTTCCTTCAGATCCTTCCACTATGGACAGGCATATAATAGTTTTGCTGATAATCCCCAGCATTTCCCAACTTTAGCATGAGGACTTAAAACTGGGACAACAGGTTACACTAAAAGTACACTTTTTCTGACGATGAAATGTCACCTTGCAAGTTTTGCGTTACTATTTTGAGAAACTTAGAATTTTAAATCAAGTTTTCTGAAAAATCTAGGTGCAGCCAACATGCTTCAGCCCAGGGTCACAGACTTTTTGTTGGTTCTGCCAGGGGCTGCAAGAATATAATTCAAGCATTTTCTAACTTCTGAATGTTTGACTTCTTACCTGAGCACTACTAAAACACGGTCATTTGGTATATATGAGGCACAAATACATCAGATAACGTTTTTCATTATATGTTCAGCTTGCTTATAAAACAAATTTGTGGAACAGTTTACTAAAACGTTTTTAGAAAAGATTCCTTTTAAATGCAAAGAATTTCAAAGATTGATCCTTATTGTTACTTTTACCTTGTTATTAAAGACACATTCTCTCTTTACAATAGGCAGACATGCTTTCAAAATTAAAATTTCCACTGATGCAATGACAAAAGCACAGTAAGTATGTTCTCTCTTGGCTAAAGCATTTTTTTTTCCTCCATTTCCTACTAAGTTAGAGGAAATTACACACACCTTACCAGTTTTCTAGAATTAAATATCACGGGCTGAGACAGTAAATTTCACAACTAGCTGATTCTCACAGACGACTGAAAACAGAAGAACCATAGCAACAAATGTAGAACCAGCATGTGTAATCCAGGAAAATGTTAAGTTGGTTTTCAACAATATGATGCCTGTACATAAAGCCTTAACAATATTTTTTCTTTAAAACGAACATCTTCTGCAACCAAAATGTCTATCTTGGAATTCACACTGAACAAGGACTATTTGCAAACTACCATGATGCATGATGACACAGCATACTGAATAATATATGCAAGGCAGCAATTAAAAGAATGCATAGATATGCTGTGGCAAATCAAAAAGGAAATAATTTCTTCCCATATGCAAGATTTGTTAAAAAATGCTGACATATTGGGAAGGGCTGACTGTTCAAATTCTATTTTTCTGAAAGCAGAACAAATTTCAAGTTCAAATGCCAAGTCATTTTATAAAGTAATTTTATATAAGATAAAACTGACCAAACTCAGTTTTCTAACAGAAAATCCTGACCCTACAAAATGGAAGCAATCGATTAGACTGCTTCTCCTCCGAAAACCTCATTCCCAGGCTACTTGATTCTGCTATGAAACATTTCCGGTCAACTTCAGGGGAAAAATAAAGGTGGTACCTCTAATAAGGTAAATCCACTCCAGCTGTGCACAATACCTTTGGTACCGGACCATGCAGTTCCCATCATTATGAAAGGATTGTAGTCTACACCACTGCTACTAACTATTCACTAAGGTGATGAAGGTTCTTTATACCTTGCAAACACTCCTTTGTTCTGTTTCTACATTTTGGAAAAAAACAAAAACAAAAACAAAAAAACCTTTATAGAAATGAATTCTGTCATGAAAAAAGATTTCTGATTAAAGATTTGACAACAGTTTGAGCCAGTCTACAGCTATTTAGAAGATCTGCTGTTACTTTTACTTCCTTAGAATACTTCAGCATTCATTTTCCAATTAAACTTAATTGTTTCCACAAACAAAACACTATTTTCTAATTATCTTATTCTTTTAGGATGATGAGAGTATTTTCAACATAATTACGATACTGTATAAAATTTATTTTAAGCTGGTCTAAAGACCTTAATGATTTATAAACAGTATATTGTATACCTGTCACTGGGATTTATGATACGATACACAGGATATCAAAAAAAGCTGATTACAGTAACCTAATTATTATAATTAATAATTATTTTAAATTAATTAACATCAAATTCCTTTGTCATCCTCAAATAATTAAATTCTCAGTTAGCATCTTTCCAAACAACATGCACTGATGCTTAGAACAGCTTACGTGAGTATGAAAATTTAATGTGAAGAAGGATTTACTCTTCTGGTATTATCAGTAGGATTTCTAGGTTTTCTCTGCCCTTTTCTGCTATTTCTATAACAGATGAAGGTTGAAGAAAATCTTAGAACTGCAAAGCAACACTCTTCTACAAGTTAAAGAGTTATTTTACTTCCCAAAGGATTGTAGTAATTCAGTTTGGCAGGTGAGGATCAGAGACTACAAGCTGAGATTTAATCAGATAGTTTACCAGGGACCAGGGTGAAATTTTGATTCCTCTGAAGGAAATAAAACTACAAAAAATCCCCCAATAATTTCAAGAAAGTAGGACTTCAAGACCACGGCACATTCCTCTGCTGCTTCCTCCTGGCTTCTTCATTTGTGATTGCTGAAACGCACACATGCTAAAATCTAGCAGTGTCAATACATCCAAAATTGTACTGTTTAAACATGTAACCTTTTATAATGCTAATGAATGCTCCAACAATAGGACAAGGAAATAAAGATGACGGTATTACAGTATTTTCTGAAATTTAGCTAAAGACCACTGACCACTGTATTCACATTAAGGTTCCTCTGGAAAGGTAGGCTTTAACAAAAAGAACTTCAGCAGCCTCAAATATGTAGCAAATATAACTAATGCACGCATATGTATGCAAGTCTGCAAAAAGTTTAGACAAGAGACAAAATCTAAGAGTAAATACTCTCACTAAAACATGAACTACCTACTTATCACAACTGCCAAGTCAACACTAAATTTCCATTTCTGTCATCAGAATAGAGACAGGCAACCTACTGAAAACAAGAACTCATTCTTATATAAGTAATGGATATTTTTTTTTCCCCTCAGTCAACAAGGACACAAGATTTAGGATCCTCAGAGAGCTCACAGGAACTTTCAAACTCAAATTACAGAGAAACAAGCTCAAGATCCATGCAACCAAGGTACTATAGCATAACCATGTATTTAATATATCCATTACACACTGTAACTGGTCTCATATTGTGGCAACTCACAGTTTCTTATTTTCTTCCAGCTAAACCATTCACTTATCTTAACAGCTTGTCATTAGAGATGGACTATCACTTTCTCCAGCAGGTTACCACAGTACAAAAACCAAAGAGAACCTTGCGGGGCGGGGAGGTTGAATGAAAATTGCTTCCAAAAAAAACTCACGATACCAAATAAAAGCCAGCTCACTTTCACAAGTCAGTAGTCAAATATAACTTGTCCAACAGGATTACCACATAAGCTGAACTTCAAGTACTACACAGCCCTGGGCTATGCCTACTACTTGTTACTGAGGATGGGCTTTCACACTATTGCCAGAGGTTTTCTAAGCACATATCAATGCAAAGAGAGAAATGTCCTGCTATTATTTCTTCTCTTTTCACTGGTACATCACTAAATGGGTTCACTAGTTACCCTAGATTTTTTTTTTTTTCTGGAAGAAATACCAGAACTGCTAAAGGAGGTGGAGGAAACAAAGAGAGGGAAGGGAAGGGAAGGGAAGGGAAGGGAAGGGAAGGGAAGGGAAGGGAAGGGAAGGGAAGGGAAGGGAAGGGAAGGGAAGGGAAGGGAAGGGAAGGGAAGGGAAGGGAAGGGAAGGGAAGGGAAGGGAAGGGAAGGGAAGGGAAGGGAAGGGAAGGGAAGGGAAGGGAAGGGAAGGGAAGGGAAGGGAAGGGAAGGGAAGGGAAGGGAAGGGAAGGGAAGGGAAGGGAAGGGAAGGGAAGGGAAGGGAAGGGAAGGGAAGGGAAGGGAAGGGAAGGGAAGGGAAGGGAAGGGAAACTCACAGTAATAGAAAGAAAAGTGAGAAAGGAAATAAGTAAGACCTTCCTCTTCTGATGATAGTGAGGCTTTTAAATACGCTCAACCATAACACAAAGTCACACCTAACGGCGTGACTGAAGACACGTTTACAACAATTCAATTAATCTGCTGCAATCCTGCCTTCGTCATATGTGGTTAAATTTTGCTACCCCATTCCTTCCTTTGCGCTAGCACTGGTTGCTTTGTGTAGCCTTGTCAAAAAGAAAAAACAAACAAACAAATGCACCAAACCAAAACCCCATGACCTTTACTAGTTAATGAATATATGGAACTGCACTATAAATAACCTACAGTTACCTGCATGTATGAAATCTGAACCACCACACCATAACTTTCTCCAAGTGTAAACTGATCTCATTCCCTAAAAATGCTGGTATATAGTTCTTCAAATAATTGTTCAGCTAGCTTTTGTGTCTAAAGTTGGTAAGACCTAGGAAAATTCCTAAATGTTCTAGAAAATGTCAGAAATGCCACAAGACCTTTCTCATCTAATTGTTTTGTGATAAAAGTGTTTTTCTATTACTAGGAAACTAAGATCTGTAAATCCACGTGTATCTTATCAAAAATCTAAATTTAGAGTTAATGAATAATCTGACTATATTATATTAGACTACTACACGAAAACAAATCCATATAAGGACTGCTAGTTTCAGACAGATACTGAAAAACAAACAGACAAAACAAAAACAAACAAAACACAAACCAGAAACATGGCACCATGTTCACATTCAAGTTAGAGTATAAAGCAAAGAACTCAGAGAACAGTGGCTGAGATAAAACACCAAAAGACTTTAAGAACATTTTCACAGAAGATTTTTGGTAGCAATTCTGGACTGTATGAGTCAGGAAGAGAGTAAGATTAATGAAAGGTGGGGTGCCTATGGATATGGAAACGCTAACCAGCGAGTGTGTCATTGCAGGACTATTACGGACACTGTTCTTCAGTCACACTCATCACCAACTGTCACAGCTGCAGAGAAGGAAAGGAAAACAGATCTTCTGTGCAAATAGATGAGTTGATATTATCGTTTAATGCAGTTCTAAGAAGTTTTAATAACCTACAGTGTAGGTAATATTACAAGTAAAAACCCCACCATTTTTAGTAGTTGTACCATGAATAACGAAGGACTATATCACTCTTTGAAAACCACTTAATAGTTCTTCCTCTTATCTTACTGAAATAATAATTGAACAATTAAGACAAAAGAAAAGTAACAGGGTATCTTGCTGCAGTGTAAACAGGTGGAAATGGCATAATTAATTTCCACATGTAAATAATGATCCGCATAAATCACTTGAAGCTTCACTATAAATTATCTTTGACAGAAGTGAACCATTAATATACTGCTATACTATAGTTTTCCAACTCTAAATACTGGCTAAAATAATGCATATTAATACACAACCCAGCAAGTTTATTTTTCCATATATCCTTTCCTACAGACATACATACCATACCAGCAAATGCCTAACATCTGCAAAAACAGGGCAGATATTTGAAAAGGATGATGCAATACAGATTTTCCTCAGATACAAATATACTTTTTGGGTGAGTCTATCCATTCAAAGTGTCATGAAATGGAGGAATTACTCCACTAGTCCAACGCAGCTACTAATTTTACCAGCATAAATTATAATAGCTTCACTTTTGATCTAGTGAAGCAAAATATCCAGTTGCCAGTGTTTGTGAGCACTACATCAGCACAAAACAATAGCAAGAGTGTTAAAAAAAAAAAAGTTTGCTAAGATGCAGCCTTCAGGCCTTGGTGCTGAGAAACACATGTTCCAGACACTCTGCAGAGTTAGCACTCCTCTGCATTTTCTTACAGCTAGTCCTTCCCTCAAAAAATGTAACAACTAAAAAGGTGCCAGTGCTGCATGTTTACCTCTGTTTTTAAAAAGAATGTAGAGAGGGAAGGAAAAAAAAATATTTCCTGAGTTTTCTTCATAAAAGAACTCAGTGTGAATAAGTCCTTTTCAGTGACCTGCCCCTCATACGCTACTTTAAGTTTTATCTATCATTTCCATTATACTGGATACACAGGCTATGTGAGATCTAGGGCTGTAGAAACGAAGCTTTCTGTTCCCTGACCTCAGCAGAATCATAGAATCATTTTGGTTGGAAGAGATCTTTAAGATCATGGAGTCCAACCACAACCTAACTCAAGCACAAAACCGTGTCCCTAAGAGCCTCATCTATATGTCTTTTAAACACCACCATGGCAGTGTATATTAAAAAAAAAAAAATCAACTCCAGTTATGTTTTTACAGCTGACATCATAATTATGGACACAGGACCAGTTTTCAAAGAAGAAAGAAAGGTAAGCTTCTCTTCCAGTGTTCGTGTTGCCTGCATAATAAGAAAGGAGGTAAATAAGAGGTCAGGACAGACACAATAAAACCTACAGTTACAGCCTTTTCAGACAAAGAAACTGCACATTCTTTAACAGTGCTAAGAATCTAGCAGTCTTAACTATTCATGTAATAGAAACACCCCAAAGAGAGGGGAAGATACTGCACAAGTTACACAATGAAGCACTGCAGTATGAAATCTGAAGGCAGAGAGCTCTGGGGAACTGCAGAAGTGTCGTGCTGGCCTTCAGTCCCTGGGGGCAGGTGTGACAAAGCCATCCTGCATTCCCACTCATACGATGCACAAGTGTTTGCACAGCTGCAGAACTGTTGCCATTTGGAAGTCTGTGTGAAGCCCTACTAGATTTCTTTTTTTATATTTGATTTGTAACAAATCTTTATTGCCAAGTAAGCCAACTCTTCCTTTTTCTGCACAGGGACACAGAAAACAAACAATCTGCTCTCCTTACAACTCCTTTTAGCATACTAAGAGACTCTCTCCAGTTCTAATTATTTCAATCTATACTTGCATCTCACATTTCAAAGTCACGATCTGTAGCTGTGCTCTAGAATCCTTCAAACGTACCTGTTTTCCTCAGACTGCAGAGCCCATGCCAGACGTACTCCACTCAAGGACTCACCACTTCCAACTGACAAAGATCATCTTCTGTCTTGTATAAACCTAACTCACAGATCTTTCTCCTAACTATATTTTAAACTCTCTTGTGAAAGAGCACTCCTATTGCTGCCATACTGTAGTGCTAAAGATTCCTATTCAGATATTCATCTACTCATGCTCTTGAGTTCTTTTTTTTCCCCAAACACTGGAAATAGCAATTTATGAATTTAATTATTTTCATTTTTGATCTACTTATTCTGATATTTTCTTTCAAAATAACTTACACATCCTGAAAGCTTCAGTCTGGCAAATCAGATATTCGCAGTTTCACAGAAGATTTTTTTTTAAAATACTGAAAATGAACACTTTCAGTGTTTTACTTTTTTTTTTTCCTCAAAGCACGAACACAAAATATTTTGTTTGACTATGAAACTAAATGTTCTGATTATTTTTCAGTTATATAGTCTTTCACTTCAGTTGCCTTTAATATAAAAAAATCATTTTCAAATAAAAATATTTCAATACTTCAAACACATCTGCAAACATTTGAAACTTCAACAAATTTACTGTTAGTCAAAAAGTTTTACCCTAGGTTTCCTAGCTGGTTGTCATCCACAAAAGTCACAACTACAATCTCTATTCCATTATCCCACTTGTTAATGATGACCAACAGAATTGCTCTGAACAAGAAAACAGAGAGGTTCTCTGGGATACAATAAAATATGCTTTTCCAGTCCAAAAGCAAGACTGCCTGCCTCCTTGAAGACAAATTTAAAACAAGTGGGCACCCACTTTACAGTGATTGGATTATTGATTTACGAAAATTGCCTTGGGAAGCATGGAACAATGTTAGCAAAGTTAAGATACGGAAAATTCCCTTCTTATATGACTGCATGGCCTTTCTTCTTGTCAGAGAAGGGAATCAGCCTTTCTTTTAGTTTCTGCTAGATATTTATAAACAGATTATTTGTATTCTACAGTTAATGTAAAATTGCTATCACTTCTGAAAACCTATATCTGCTAAGGAAGTTCACAGATACTTTCTAATAAATACATCTCAAGGATACGGTAAACATGAACAAATACAAAGAATGATTTATTTACTATGAACCATTAATCAGATTCTTTTACATTGTCTATGGAAACTAAAACCTTAGAAGAGTTTCTGTGTATGAATGAAAACTGCTTTGCCTAGATAGCTCTTCAAAGGATTCTTCAGTCAGCCCACATTCCAAATTGATGTTCAGTGTGGAAACCAACTATCCTAAACGCTCTCTATTTCACACACCACCAAGCTTTGTAAACACAGGGATCTGAATCACCAAAGTAGCATACAAAAAATTTGTAGCTTAGCCACACTGTCTTGCTTCAGTTACCAGAGAGATGATACAAATATATCTCATGAGTCACCCACCTGAGACGAGCCAAAAGGTTAATCTTGAAGTTTGCATAAGAATTAGATTACTAAATGGAGCTTCGCAGATTGACAGTTGCACAGAGCCAGACAAGCAAAACCAAACCAACTTATTTAGCTACAAATGCAGCCAACAATTAAAAAATTCTTAATTTTTATGAGATTATAATCTGGTGGATGGGGCATGGGGAGCAGGAAGGAAGGAAAAAAGAGTTTAAAAGAAAAAAAAAAAAAATCAACAGAGATGCTTATTTGACATGTACGCTGCTTGCATGCTTCATGTATACCTTGTCTGAATTCGGCTTCCCTAGGAATTTCTGCAAGATAGCACTTTGGCAAAGGGAATGATGAAAACATTGGCCAAATGTATGGATCACTGCCCTAGAAATAGGACCAGAGAGAAATGAATTTAGGAGAAGCATTAACAGCATTTGCTCAATTAACACACAGGTAAAGTTCCCAGAATTACTGCCTATGCACCAAAATTATGCTTGATGCTACAATTTGCAATCAGATATTCCACAACTCAAAAAAAAAGTTTAAAAATACAAAATCCAAAAAGCATTGAGCCAGAATTTTTTCTGGTACATACCACTGACAGTTTTGATTTTAAAGATTTTTTTTTTCAAGCAAAAGGGAAAATGCTTTTTTTCTTAAATAATTTTTAGAAATTTTTAAAACCCTGCAGTTCCAATTTCATACATTGATCTAGCTGTCTTTGCTGTGATGACCGTAATTTGCATTTCATCTTTACGAGAACGACAGCCAGTGAGAAGCAGAAAATTTAAAGAGGCTGCTGAACAAACAGGGTATTGTTAGAACATCGACGAAAGCTCCAGGTATTAGATACTGCAGATGAAAACCCAAGCATGGAAAAGAAAGCTAATAAAGAAAAGATAAAATATAAAAGTAAAAAAAAAATAATACAAATTTCACTTTTACAGTAGAAAAAGTAACATTAAAATGTTACTTTAAAATTATGTTTAAATGTTACTTTAATGTTAATTATGTTACTTTAAAATTTATGTTTAAAATGAAACATAAAAATTTCATTTGAAAGTGATATGACCTAGGCATACTCCAACACCCAGATAGCGAGAACAAAATATTTTTTAAGTGTATCGCTCCTAAAAACTTTAGCTCTTTATAAAGTTAAAGGTGAACTGCGACTTCTTAACGTTAATTAATTTTCCACATGCTGAAATTTCAGCAAAAATGTTGAATTAATGAAGGTGGAAGTTACGGAAAGAGAAACTGTTAAACTTTATATTCTAACCTTATCTAGTACTCTCAAAGGCAAAATTCTTTCCTGTGGTCCTCCAATTAGATTTATCCGTACAAGAACATGGTTCCTCTCCACTGATAGAGCATCAATTATAAAATCTCTGTGAAAACAAACAAATACCAAACCAAAAAACAAGTAGAAAACTTTGGAAGTTATTCATAACTTAACACACAGACAACACGCTGTCTGAAGTCACTGTGTCATCCGAGGTACAAAACTTTTTAAAGGAATAAAAATCAGTTTTTATACACCAACTTTCTTACAACTTTTTCCTTCGAAAGGAAATAGTAGGTTTCATCCTCAAATGGTATATAACGATCATCTATATCTGTTGAGATTTCACCCATACTGTTTCATTTAAAATCTGTACTGGTCGCATACGCTAAGAGAAAGGACAGAATGTCTGGGACTAAATGACTGTCCACTTCTGTCCCAAAACCTCACTTTTCATTTTGAAAGGATGCATTGTGAAATTTTCTTTAGAAGCCAGAAAAGGAAAGTCACAGAAGTTGCAGAGTCCACTAAGTTATAAATAAATTAAGAACAAAACAAAACCCCAAAGTACTGATAATGTCTTTAATTCATAACCATTGAAAAAATACCCTAATTTTATATTGTATGCATAACATAAAAAATAATAAAAAAGGCATATTTACATCCACAAATTTTGCACTCTTTTTTAAAGAGGTAATTTAAGATTAATACAAATAAAAATGCTTTTTTATTTCTTACACTTTTGAGGTGGACATGGGAGAAAAAAGAAGATTGTTGTAACTTTTCAGAATTTAAGATTGATGACAAACCTGCATCTAAGTAAACTTATGCACATTAGAAGCCAACGTGAGTGAGAGCATTTGTATGTTTAAAGCCACTAACGTATTCATGTATTTGTTCTCAGAAGAAAAGTTTGATAGTTAAAATAACATTTACATCAGTCACTTCTTACCCTGGCCCTTCTGAAGGTTCTGTGACATTTTCCTCCTGAGCAGTCAGTAAAACTTGTGACACCTTGTACTGAGTCTCCAAGAGTAAAAGGGTATTGAGCTCACAGCACAGCACATTTAACAATCTGCAGAAGGACACATTGAAATGATGGCACATCAGTCAAGAACCCAGTAATGCAGAATAAGACAAAGGCAAACATGTTTATGAGATTTCATAATGGAAAGAAAAACAAAACACAACAAACAACAAACTTGGAGTGTCTGAAAAATACCCAGACAGAACTGGGTCAGAACACTCTTTTACATCCTTTTTAGCCACTCAAGTGGCACAGCCTTGAGCACACAGGGAACAGTTCCCAACAGATTTTTCATGTGCACTGTAGAATCAGAGAAAATATTCACTGGTCAGCTCAGTCTGCTTTTGAGTTTATATCACAGAATAACAAAGGTGACACAGACTTAAAAGGACATTCCATGTCAAATGTGAAGAAATTACACAATAACAGGTTGGTAAGGCAACTCCAAATCAGGTTGTCCGAAAGGAGGGGAAGTTTGGGAGATAAAAATACACCTTTCCTTTAGAAAACAGGTTTTTTTAAGCACTTCAAATTTAACACAGTTCAAAAGCAATAAAAGATTTAACATGTAACAAAACCAGCAAATTTCTTTTTTTTTTTTTTTTTTTATTTCAGAGAAACACAAAACTATGGTAAATGAAGTTAATAAACAAAACGGTACATGACAGCACATTACATACGATTTTCTTTTATAACCTCAGGGCAAATTAAGAGTGAAAGTAATCCAATGTACTTCATTTAAATCTGATGTAGGGCAATCCCAATCGTATTAATTTTTTTTCTTTTTTTTTTTTTTAAACATAGCATCAGAATAATATCACTGTAGGTTTCCCATTCGTGGAAAATAACATGACTAAATGTTCTTGTTGCTATTTTTATTCTGTTTTATCACAGTCATAAACCACTATATAAATTGAGTCTGATCAGCATTTTATTTTGTATTCACATAAGATTTGATACAAACTAGAGAATATATATTGTTTGAAATTTGTAGTCTGTTAGTCAATGCTTATTTTCTTTCATGTAATTCTCAATATGCTTCTACTGACAATAGCAAAAATTTGCAAGCCATTCTCTCGATAATTTAACACCTCCAAATTCACACAACTGTGGCCAAGGATTAAACAGTCTAAATGATAATGTTTTTTCTTTTTTTGTCTGTTGCTTTTTTAATATAACTTGATCTGCTCAGTTTCAGACATCTTCAACTTTTATTTATTTTACATTAACTATTTCCTGACATTGATTTATTCTCAGTACTTTCCTAAATCACAGAAGAAATGACAGTTCAACTATGAATTTTTTTTTATTATTATATAGAAGAAAAATCCACAAAAAGAGCACTGAAACCATTATGAAGATGAACCATTTCTTCTGTTAAGTATGATGACTAAATGGCAAAAGAACCTTTCTCCAGCAGTCAAAAACCACTTGAGAGAAGACTGATGGCTAAGAATGTGTATAATGTCTCATCTGGTACACAAAGCAGAGCAAAAAAAGACAAACTACAAGCAAATAAAATTAGGTAGAAAGGATAGTGGTAGGATAAATGACAAAACATACAAGATCTAACATGTGTAGCCTCTGCTGAGGCAATCAAATGAAATTTTCATCTACATGAAAAAATCCATTTAAAAATGCCATCACTGAAGTACAGATATTTGATTAAAAGTAATATTCCATTGCTTTACTTTCCAAAGTCATAAATCTACAGACTAAAGCATGAAACTAAAAAAAACACATTTTATAGTGTGTATATTTGTGAGTGTGCTTGAATATGGCTGTGCACTTTTTCTTCTTTGTTCGTATTTAACTGTGTTTGGAACAGAAGAACTGGATCAGACCTCTCAGTTCAATACCCTCTCTATAAAGAGCGCACGCTTATGAAAAGGCATGAAACCTTGACAGATACAATACAATGAAATCATATCTTTTTGAGATACATTTTAAAATTCTGTTTTTAAAGCAGAAGATAGAATTTCTAACCTAAATGTTGCTGAAAATTGGAAGATATGCTTTGATATGAGGTCTAGTACCCAAGAAGGAATAATCCCATGCAACAGCAGAGGCTGGGGATTGAGCAGTTAGAAAGCAGCTTTGCAGACAAGGACCTGGTGGTCCTTGGTGGACAACAGGTTTAAAAGGTGACAGCAACATGCTCTTGAAGGCCAACAGCATCCCGGGCTGTGAGGAAGAGCAGTGCCAGAACGTCATGTGAGGGAGGTGACCCCCTTTAGCAGTACTGGTGAGGTCACACTTGTATGGTTGAGTTCAGTTCTGGGCTTCCCAGTAATGACATGGATCCACTGGAGCAGGTCCAGCAAAAGGCCATGAAGATGATTAAGAGCCTTGGGCCATTTGACATAAGGAAAGAAGCTTGGAGAGCTGGGACTGCTTTGCCTAGAGAAAGATCAAAGGAGATCCTATCAATATGTAGAAATACTGACAAGACAGTTTGAAGATGGAGCCAGACTCGGTGGTACCCAGTGAAAGGACAAGAGGCAATGGGCATGAATTGAAACAAGATATTCCATTTCAAGATACTGTAATGGTGGTGAAACAGTGGAACAGGTTGCCCAGAGATGTTGCAGGATCACCAGCCTTAAGGACATTATAAACCAGATTGGACAGAGAGTTATGCTCTCTAGTTGTATGCACTTTGAGCAGAGCAGTTGGACTACACAATCTTGAATCTCCCTTTCAATTCCAACTCTATAATTCCATGAAAACTTGTAATAAGATATACCATATTCTCAGGAACAAACTGCAATATAGATAAAATAAGTTACGTGAAGGCAACCTTTCACAGAACAGTAATTTTAAAGAAATTCAGAAAAATCAAAATACATATCATAGTTGTGAAAATATGGTAGCAATAAGTAATTTTGTTTCTGAATTCTGCATTTCCTGTCCTATGCCATCCCTGCCTTTCTTGGAGGGTGTTCCCTGGATTCTACCCATTCAACTATAATTTCACAAGTAATACTTCACTGTAGAAATTTCTAGTACGAAAGAAGGCATGCTAACTAGTATTTGAGTACCTGTGTAAACTGATCATCTCACTGATTTTGGTAAGTGGAATCATAATGACTTCTTTAATTACAGCAGAATATAAGGTCCTTCATGGGATATAAAACAGCTACTAAATAATTCTAGCTGCTAAAAGAGCCCTGTTAATTTTATGCTGCCTCTCTAAATTTTTTCATTTGAAAATAATATAATTAAACCACCTATGAATTTCTCTGAGTTGCTAAAAACATCCATTATGAGGATAGCTTATTATCATATTTCTCAGTATCTTTTCTGTGAGTTCCTTCTAAAAACACAAAATAATATGATGTTCTCTGTTGCTAAGCAGTGCTTGCATTGATAGCCAAAACACAGGTATGTTATCAACACTATTCTAGTCATAAATCCAAAACACACCACCATGTGAGCTGCTATGAAGAAAATTAACTCAATCCCAGACAGTACATCATCCTAGCAAAAGAAGATGCAGTTTCATGCAATAAGCAAAAGTCCAGCCACCCTAGGGAAAAAAGAAACCGGCACATCCAAAGTAAAATAAACTGCAATCTCAAACACAGACATGTTCAGGCAGCATGCAACAGCTAACCAAACCAGAAATGCTTGCATCTATGCTGTTCATAAGGTGTTCCAGTGATGTGACCTCGAAATGGTGGACTAAACCGGTCTTTAGTAACAGGTTTTCTTCTGGCTTGCAGTTACCGCCTTCTATAGATACAGGCATGGTTGATTCAGGCCAGTGCACAATATACAGCATGACACTTGTAGAGAGCTCAGCTATGGGACAAAGTAAGGTCTTTCCTTTTCTCCCAGGAATCAATATTAAAAACATAAGTGGGGGAAAAACAAAACAAAACAAACAAAAAAACACCACAAAAAAACAAACAAACAAAAAAACCGAGGACTGGAACCTTTTTGCAGTAGCAGGACCTCCTTCTTGCTGAATGAATATGTATACTAACAGCGAAATCCAAAGCAAAATTTTCATTAAATAATTCCAGTGTTGTCAGGATGGGGGACATCCTCAAAATATTTAGCATCGGAGCCTTATATTACCAATTTTATTTATTCTTTATTATGCTTTGAGTAATGGCCTGAGCTCCAATGAGATCACCGATCCAAACAGCGAGTGGCAATTACTATCAAGTGTGCCACACAAAGCAGATGAAGGTGAATGGCTAGCAGAAAAAAACCACAAGAAGCCAAAAGCTACCTAGTCAGCATTGGAACACAGGGAGCACTTGGAAGCTTCAGCCATGCAAAGCCTTGCACGCTGCCCTTGCAGACAGAACAAAGGGCATTAGTAATGAGCAGAGAGAACACGCCTCTGCATGGAGCCTTTCTAAAGGACCAAAGCTTTTGATAGTCCCACTGAAGGCAATGCTCATAGTGGTTTTGAAAAACATGAGATCTTCTAGATATGGAGTATTTATCAATACCCTCTGTTACACCTCTGGTGCCTGGGGCACTCAAAGCTACTACCTCAGGGTACTCATGTTTCTCCCAGTAAGAAAACTTGGAGACCAATGTATTCCTTACGATGTTTTCCACATGAAAAGATTTTCAAAAAAAGCATCTAGAGCACTTCAGTTACCCAATGTACTTACAAATCACACATGATGTGATTGCTAATGGTAAAAGTTTCCCAAGCTAAACAAAAATGCTTTTCATGAGCATCACTTGCCAGCCTAGAGGACTCAGAAGTGAAGCAGATTTTAAATTGCAGGAAGTGAAGCGTTCCCCAGTGAAGAGGAGAAAAAATAAAATAAAATAAAATAAAAATAAAAAAATCAACAAATAAGTGACACAATCTTATCACAGAATCTGCTGTTATTACTTCATTAATTATAAATTGTTTTAAATTAATAAACCTAACTAAATTCTACTAACATATAAACTAACAAAAAACTGAATTAACTGTATAACTACATTATATGGAAGCCTGACAACATGATCCTGTTGCATATCCCCATCACTACTAATGTAGACTCCATCCTCTTTTACCTTTGGATTATTAAACAGGGGTCAGAGTTTTACAGCACACAGGCACTTTCCAGTGATCGGTACTGCAGAAGTCTTTTCCCTCACACACACCCAGCACGAACATTTGGAGGGAAAAGATTCATTTCTGAAGAACCATATATCACTTACCAACCAGAAAACACATTTAAAATAATAGAAAATTAATTACTAACTCAGTCAATTCTCCTTATTTAGTTGAAAAGTGTTTGATAGAAAATAACTGGAAGACTACACAGTCTTTCATGCTTCCATCATAAGAATTCAAATCTGGTAGATTTGGAGGAAGAAATAAATACTGTCGGGCTCAATTCCTCCCCTCTCTCACCATCCTACTCCCTCCTCTCGAGAGGAGGAACTCCGTGAATACGGCTTTCTTCCATTCACAAAGACATAAGGATGTGATGAGAAGGGCTTCTTCAGTACATCCAGCCAATAGCACCATAAATGTTGTGGCACAATGTACCAGGCAGTCATTCAAATGTTAATCAAAAAGATTCATTGGTGGCATTATGCAATGGTGTTTATGGGCCATAACAGTGTGTTTAAAACAAAGATGGGAAAAGCAAGAAGTACAGCCTTGTTTCTGGCTCTACACAGTAGATGGAAAAGAGAACATGCAACTTAATAAAAGAGACACTTTTTGTAAAGAGGAAACTGATTTAAAAAAACAACCACAAAACAGTTTTAAATTTTAAAAAATCTTGCTTCAATTTAGAATGAAGGAGATTTTAAAGAATCATATATTAACATTTTCAAAAAGTTTCTGCTACTCATAATGCTTTTTAATAAAGGGAAAAAGAGGATAAATCTAAATATCATGTTGACCTAAGGAAAAAGGACAATCATGATTCCTATCTGCTACCTTTAGAAAACAAGAGAATTAATGCTCCTTCCATTGTGTTGCAATCATTAAAATCACACATTCTCTTAATTAACAATACACATAATGTAAGTACAATTAAGGGAACAAACTATTTCATATGCTGAAGCTACCTCATTATTAAAATGCAATTATATATAAGAGGGTGTGTTTACAATGCAGATGAAAACATAATGGAAAAGAATGCATGGGTGTTTATTATCTGTATTTCCTAAACCCACAAAGCTGTCTCTTGCCTTCAGTTTCTTCATCTCCCAACTTCTGTAGGATTTAATTTATTCATCTGGATTTCACTGGAGTGAAATTTTGACTAATACTGCTTTGAGGTAAATTTCAGGCCGCTGATTGATTTTGATGTCAATATTGTATAAGCCATTTAAATTCTTTCGTAAATCTTTCTCTTACTAGTTTGTAGGCCAACAGAAATATATACAGTGCATTTTTATCATCTTCTGCACCCTTCAGTAAGTAAGAAAATGAGTATTCTAAGAAAAAACATATTCACCATGATATTTTATATGACAAAATAATGTGACTTAACAATGTCAAAATATTTACTATTCAAATCTGAAAATAGCAAGCCAACATTCCTTTTTTAGCTGTCGCAGGCTCTGCAGCTCTGCAATCCTGAGGCTAATATTGATGAACATATGACTTAGACTAGTATTTACATTTTTCTATAATTCCACAGAAGCATAAATGCATTTAGAAGATTCACACAGAGCACTACCATAAGTACTCCTTCAACGTTACCTTACACAGGCCTAAAATACAGTTCAAATTATGATTCTACAAAATAGGTTATCTTGCTAAGCAAGTATATCATGTCTCTAAAGTTAAACAGTCCCAATTTCCATATCTGAAGGAAAAGTATTTTACTCATAGAGTTTACAGGTATTTTCCTGCAGAAAGCCAAACTTTAGAACAGACTGCTGTCCTTGTTGCTGGACACCCACTAGCATGAGGTGTTTCAGTGCACAAGTGTGGGACTGACAAAGGTTCTTCTGATTTGGAATGTACATACGAAAGATCTTTTGATCTCACAATATTTAAGAGTTTTGTTGAGTTATGGCCAGAATAAGCCAATGGAGGGAAAAACAGAAGAAAAAAAAAATTGATAGTGGCTCATGTATAGGGAGGAAGGAAGGGAGGGAAGTTTTTTCCCTCTTTAAAGTATTCAGATGCCTATTACTGCCATATTGTCATATATGCACAAAAAACAAACAAACAAAATCCCCACATTTTTCCAGGAACAGCATATGTTATAAAATGTTATAAAAGTCTTTATTTGGTTAAACAAGGGGAATTTTTGCAAAGCTGCCTGTAGACTAACTCTGATCCCCTCCTACTACCCACAGTCTATGCCTACTCCCAGTACCCCTGTTTCTCCTTCTGTTTTTCACATAAGCCACCTCTGAGTTTCTTTGAATTTATTTTGGAGTTTTGATACTTTTTAGCTATGAGGAGTTGGTTATTGAAGGTAAAAATTTGGTATTTTGCCACACTTTAATCCAGCTAATGACACAGCGTCACTGACATTCAAAGAAAACTCAGCTTCTGAATAGACAGAATAGCAATATGTAAATGCCTGAATAATGCTTTAGGCAGAGGCTTTGAAAATATATATAATATGCATATATTTTCTTGGCAGGCTGTAAAAACTCACAACTCATGGATGTATTCACTGTACTGAAATATTAGACAAGTTGCCTTGATGCCATATAATTCATCAGTCTGAAAGAAGATGTATGTAACTGCTGTTTACTTAGTTCCTTTGTTATTAATAATATAAGTCACAGAGATCCAAAGAGCTTGGCCTTGAAAGGAATGAGGTTAGCATCTCCAATGCCACACCTTTATGAAAACTGATATTTTTCACATTCAAAAACTTATAAGATCAATAAGTACACCTGTATCAGAGAAATAAAGCTGACAATTATATTAAGAGAATTCTCTGTATTTAATATGTTAAAAATTTATGACTGACTACTGCTGTGAATTCCCTTTCTATAGGATTTGTGCTCTGGCAGCAATTTAAATTCAGAATCTTCTAAAATAGAAAGACTACTGAGAATTTTTGCCTCAGTTCCTGCGCATCCAGATTTTCAGGCTGTATAGAAGAGCGGCTGATCCAGACTGTAGTGTTCTTTTATCAACCAATATTGGCTGATTGAGAGACTTCCTACTTCTGAATAAGTATAAATCTGCTTCGAATTTGAAAGTTGAACTGACAGTTTAAAAATCTTTCTATACACAAGCTAGAAACTGCTTATATTTCCATTTTCCTATTCTTATCTCCAATTTCTTGCCTAAAGTTTCCTAGTAATCATAACAATAATCTTTTTTTTAAAAAATGAGTTGCAAAGGACTTTCAAGTGAATAAATCTCATCCTAGAAGTACGCAATAGCTGCAATTAAAGGCACACCAGATCAGCATCTGTGAAACTACTGAAGAAGAATCCTAGGCCAAGATACTTCCAAGTTGAGAATTACAAAAAAACCCTCCAGATTCACACTAGGCTGTAGCTCGCTGTGAAACTGAGTATTTTACCTTGATCACACAGGACCTAGTCGATACGAATGCACTCTAGGGAGGAGTCTTTACAGACTGAGAGATATTGGCTATGCAAAACCATAGCTAGCTTCTCTGTGTTTTCCTTTTGATTTCTACTGCATGCGTACTGCTTTGCAGAGCGGGCAAGCTTGAAAAGGAAAGCTGACAGCTGAGCCTCCGCAGAACTGTCCTTGAAAATAGTAGTTCAGAATTCATATTTATTCAAAATGAAAACAATCATCCAGCAGAAAATGCAATATTAACGTTAAAAACAAATAGATAAACCTGTGCTTTTTGGATTAAACAGACTGTAGAAATACCTATATATTTTAAGTTTCCTGTATAGTTACATGGCTAGTAACCAAAATAATTTTAAGTCACTGAAGCACAGTATACACACAAAGAAAAACGTAGTTCTAAATTGCAGAAGTTGCTTAACGTTCAAGTAAACAAATTTGCAACTCCTTTGAATTATAAAAGTGAGTTACAGGACCTCAGAGTATAACCTATAAGCTAAACAGATCTGAAGTTCAACTCTGGGTGAGCCGCTCATACAATGAAACCTGACCAAATAACAACGTATATTGCTGTGTAAATCTGTGAATGATTAAAGAATGTCAGTTTGGCTGTACTACTGGTATTAAGTTTAACAGAAAGAAATGTTTCTAGACAGATGTTTCACTAAAATCATCCAGTCACACAACTGTTCGTTTTTTCAGTGTTGCAGTTATCATAAATATTTAATTATTTTATTTCTACATAGTAGCAAAGAGAAATGTAGAACTTTTGCTCTTTCTAATTAATTTCTAATTAATTGTATACATTTTCAGATCTGTTAAGCATCTGATATTTTTCGACCTAACTGCTGTTGAATTTGGTATTCTTGATGGACTTTCATTAAGGTGATAATTAGACCAACACATAAAAAAAAAATTAAGTACAAAGAGACTATATAAATATATAACTGATATAAACATGCTAAAAAAATACTTTGTTTCTTTTAGTATTTTGGTACAATTTTTCTTTTATGCACTATAATGGATCTGCGACATGCTCTTTTCAATCAACTAGGCAAAATAACATGCAATTTCTATCACTGCTCATCATATTACAACATATCCATTTACAGGTAATAAGATTAGATTCATTGCTATTCTCATTTTGTAGGCCATATTTCATTTAATCTTCTTATGTTAAAAAAAAAGAGGAATTTCACCTTCACGCATAATAAAAACCAAATAACGTAATCTTATCAGAAGCAACACATCCAAGCATGTTATATCCTATTTAGTTAATGTGACCAGAGAATATAAAATGAGCATCTTACCTCAGACCAAAGATATGTGATTGTTCATAATTGAATAAGGAATGAATTTTAGCTTCTGAATTCAAAATTATAAGCCTGTCAATGATATCCTGCCAAAGGAAGACAAATGTAAAAATCTCATGTATGATTTTATATTTTTTGCACATAATAGTTTCATAGGGATGTTTAGTATAAAATGAAACCTTAATTACTAAAACACACATTGAAATTTCTGTAAGAAGGGGTGCTTTCCACCATAAAAGTTCATGGCAAAAACGAACCATACAGAAGGTTAGGAAAAAAAATAGTTAAAAAAATAAATCACTAAACATACAAAAAGACTCTAGCATATCAAGTATCCTAGTTCTTGTTTAGTTTTAAACCACAATAAAAGTGTTCAACCAGTTTTTGTATGTTTGAAAGGTGTCTACATCTATTTTGATTAAAAGAACAGCAAACCCTTCAGCATAATACCTTTTCTAACACCAGTTACTACTACATGCTTCGAAACATGCCATTTATTCTCAGTGTAGCCAGGCTTGGCCTGGGTGTCGAGGCTTACTCTTTCATCCTACAGCATCTCATGTTACAGACCATGACCTGTGGCTGCTTCCCACTTCTTCCACAAATTCAACCTAATTATTTTCCCCTCTAGTTCACTGCACATCCAAATCGCTTCTGAAGAAATAATTTCACTAAAAGACTAAGAAACACATAAAAACATTCACTGATGTTATCGTCTCAGAGACAGATTGCTGTGCTATGGTCAGAAGAAACAAACTACAAAGTCCTTACAGGCTTTATTTAATCTGGATTAAACTTTTATTTTCTCCATGTTTAAGAAGTATAGTCTCAGAGACAGCAGAATGAGTTATTAATCAACTGGTTAGATCAATGAGTCATTTCAATACGATATGAGAGAATAGTTAGGATCCATACTTTCATGAAATCAGCCAAAGCTCTGGTTTTCAACAGAGAAAAGACCACAGGTAAAACTCCCAGCAGGAGAAAAAAACCAAACCAAAACAAAACAAACAAAAAAAACCCCTAGAACTTGTCAAAGTAAACAGCCTTCATAAAATTCATTCTTATCTAAAACATAGTAAAACCATACTTTCCCTATTCGAGCTTTTTGGGTGGTAAGGGAGAGGGCTGTGAAGAATGCACTTTTTCCACATAGTATGTTTACAATAAAACTCACAATAAAACAATTCATGTCAGACCTCTTGGCTGTTCATAAAATTGGTAATGCAAACAATTGATTTGTTTGGGGTTTAAGGCTTTTTAGATATTTGCACATATAAAGAGTTAAATGCCAAGGGACATTTCTCTGGCAACAACCTCGTCCTCTCATCCTTATATCAAAGCGTGGAGCCTGCAAAAGAAGAGAAAGCACAGGCACAGAGAGAGGACTACTGAGAAAGCAGACCAAGCTCTGAATTGGGATATTAGGATGGAAGATAATGAACAAGGTCCAATGTAAGGTCTGATCAGATAAACATGCAGGTAAATCTGCACTGCTTAACGACAGAGTATAGCTTAAATATTGCAGGTAGGATGTCATCTACTTTTAATTTCACCTGCTTAAACATGTCTTTCAAAGCTACAGATCTTTAGCTTTCTGCAGTCACTGCCCAAAGACGTGTTTATAACAAATCTATATGTCTGTGTAAACCCAGAAGTTTTCTGAGTACTTAGACTCAGCTATTACACGTTAAATTAACATTAGATGAACTGTCTCCCTTCTGTTAACTATATAATCTTGGATGTCGAGCTTAGGCTTATAAAACCCACTGTTGCACAGTAAAGTGAGAAAAAACCCACCCAAAATATCTGTAACTGTCCTGTGAACTTTGAACACTTATCAGCCTTGCTGTTTCTGGACACCTAAAGAATTCAATCAAAATATTAAAATGCCTCAAAACAACACAGTCACAAAAATCATTACTTAACATCTACCCCAATTTGAAAGCTCTCAAATATGTATTCCCTTCAACATCCATCTATCTCAGCTCCCAGTGCCTTAGAAAACTTGATGATAGAAAAGAACCATCCATTGGTGGACACACCAACACTGAAGGGATTGGAAAAATGAAATTTATCATCCTGTTTCCTCCTGAAATCATCAAAAGAGCCTTACAAAAAAGAACTACACAAATTCCTTCCAAACATAACACACACTACTATGACATACTCTGTCTAAACAACTTAAACTACCACCAATGCAGAGCTTGTGCTAAACAAACACTTTAACACAACAGCAGTTTAAAGTGCTAGATCATTAGAAAAAAAGTCCAATTTTAACTGCCACTCAAAAGCACAGGTTAAATTTGCCTGTGCTTTATGGATGAGAAATAAAAAAACTTAATGAGTTGCAGTTCAAAGAACTAATACAAAATAATACTAAATACAGAAATGGTAATACTATTTTTCTTAGGACTGAAATAGGCCTTAATCAGTAGCTTTCCAATTAGTGATTTTTTCTGCGTGTAAATCATCTGTGCTATTAAGAAAGCCTGAGGTTTTGGTGTGTTTGGTTGGTTTTTTGTTTGTTTTTTTTTATTATTATTTTTTGTTAAATCCACAGATAATGTGATAGAGCAATATTATACAAAATATGAGTATAGAGATTTTCCAGCATTTTCCAGCATGTAACTGTATGCACATACAGAAGTATTTCTGTATGTCACTTTTTTTTCCATGGAAAAACAGAATCCTAATAAGTCAGAAAAACTGATCATTAAAGTAGGTATCAAATTTTATATTATCTTTAGGATTTCAAAATGAATATTTAGGTTAACATGAAGTGATATGTGTATATACTGCCCTCATGCTGTATATAATACAAAATGCAGAAAATTTCAAAATCTTTCAGTAAGAAGAAAAAGCTTATTATCACAGTAACATTTTATCAGAAAAAAATGTCTTCACAGAAGTATTTAGTTTTCATTCGAAATAAAAACTATACTTACAATAACATCTGTAGGTACTTCTCGAAGTGAATACATTTGTTTATTTGGTATATCTTGTTTACTCAAGAGCTCAAAAACTGCAGGGTAAGTGAGCAAGTTTATCAGAGACAGAAAAGACTAGAAAAAGAAAAAAAAGGGGGACAAAAGAGTATGTTAATCAGTTAAGTATAACCAAAAAATGTTAATGATTATTTGCCATTTACTTTAAGTTTGTTCTTATCTTTCTTTGTAGGCTGAACTTGACAAAACTAGAGCTGCCCAAAACAAGACTGTAAACCCTGGCAGGTGTCCATATAACCTAAAAGTCCAGTAGCATTTGTGAAATTATGTATTATCTATCAAACTGTACAAGTAATTTTGACAATTATAATATTTTCATTATCAAATATTTCTAAAATCTAAAGACACAGCATACTGTAAAACATGTCACTCTCCCTGATCTTACTATAGTAATCAGAGACATGAACTGATGGCCAGTATTTTAAGACTTTCACTTTTGTCATTATTGTTATTTATTATTTCATATTGACTTTAACAGATGCTTGGCACTGTGACCATGCAACACAAGAATCCTTTAAATCAGTCGTCATTTGACTATTTGACTATTCATAGCATTACACTAATTTTGCTTCACATGCCAAGAAGCAATATAGTCGCAATAAAAATTCAAAGAAATGTTTGTATCATCCTATCTGAAATACAGCACTGTTTTTTCCACACCAATACAGAAGATAAGTAACTTCTCACCTTCTGACAACTTCGATCAATAGGGTCAACTGGAGTAGATTTAGGTTGGGTTATCCTCACATCATCTTTTCCACACTCCAAAAGAGCCCATAGTTCAGTTACAAGTGCCTTTATAAAGCCTAAACCAAATTTTTGTTCTAATCATGAGAATGGCAAGAATACCAGAAAAACAATTTTCATATTAAACAAACATTGTATACCACAATTCTAACTCAGACTCTCAAAACTCTCTACATTGTGGACTAAAATTTCACAAGACTGACTGCCTGAGGTTGCTCTCCCTGCTATTCTCAGTCCTTCAATCAAAACACCTTTCCTCAGCAGTTTGCTTCTATTCAATTTAAGATCTAGAGCAACAGTTTACAGACTATTATACTAAAGTAGGATGACATTTATATATCTTCCACATAAACAGGCTGCTGACCTTCTTTAACAAGTTAACTGCTACAGATCGAGGCTTAGCTAGTACTGGCTCTATGGTTTTAAAAATACAGATTTATTACAACTCATTATTAAATGAAAACATACCACAATGAAAGGTTGAGGACTGAAAAAATCTTTTTAAGAGAAGAACTACTAGCTGAATTTAAAATGCTAAACATTAAAATAGAAGAAGGATAGCCATCTAACTCTGAAATTTCCAAATGTAAGTTATAGGCCTAATGCAAACTTTACATACATTACACAACCTCCTCTCAGGGTTGAAAAACAATGCTGATTATTTTTGGTCTACCATTTGTTTTAAACACCAAAGGCCATGAGAAGCAACGTGGCTGAGAACCTTAAACAGGACAGATAGGTTACTCCTCAAGTAGATCTGCTCCCTGCTTTCTGAAAGATCCCAGAGGCATAAAAAACAAGCAAGTAACAATCAGTTTCCTTGACTGGCAGAATTTGCCTGCCTTTCTAACAGTCTTTCAGTCGAGTCATTTTAAGTACACACCAGTCACTTCTAGATTCTCAGAGAAGATAATCTCAACTTTTGTACCTCATGGACTTCCTTATCAACTTAAGACAGTAGCTTTAGTTAATTGATAAGATTCTAGTTTTAACATAATGACTACCTTGACAGCTGCATGGTATGGCAACAGCTGAGTTATCTGAGAATGCATCTGAAGGGACTTTGGTGGTATGGGTTGACATATGAGAAGAACTATCAGTTCAGACAATCTCAGTTCCATCTCACTATTGTATAAAAGTGCTAATGACATTTAGGCATTTGCAGTTTCTCACTATGAGTAGTCAGTAACTGTGAAAAAGTACATATAAACTGCAGAAATCAACAGTTATTAATTCTGATCTGTAAGAAGCACTAGCAAATTGTCAGCAACTAATTTTTTAACAGATATAAATGTCTTCATGCACATACAAGAAATTTCTGAAAATCCAAAGCAATGAAGTAAAGATTTTGCATAACTCAAGGAAAAAAAACAACCAAACAAAAAACCAAAACACCAACCAAACAACAGACCTGCATCAAAGATAAGTGAATGACTTAAAAATTGAAAAGAATTTCCACCAAGAAGAAATCAATAGACATTTAAGCAGTCCTTGCTAATACTGTGCTATTATTCCACTCAGTTGATATTTCTTAACCTCTTTCTGTCTTTTTCTAATATGCAAGACTACAACATGTAACTATTCATACCAACATAATTCTTCAATTTACCTGAACTCTGTAGAGCTACTGCACCTGGTGGTGTTGTTGCCATTTGTGTAACAATCACTCTATTACCAAACTCTTCATATTCATCTGTCTGTTGGTGACAAATACAAAAGCACAGTGTTAGTTATTCAGAGGGCCTGAAACTCTCTAATGATCTCTTAAATATTGATCTTTCCTACACTTGTTTACAGAATTTAATCCACAGTATGTAGACTTGAACAGTTCATAGATATTATCCTCTACAGACTTACCAGAGTCAGATTCCAAACCAAACATCTTTATCAAGTACCTTATCAAAATTCAGAGGCAAAATACTATGGTTGAGACATGTAACATCAGCAAAGAATAAAAATGCTAGTATTATTATTTTATATTATTATTATTATTATAATTTTTGCACACATTCAGTAGGATGTCTGTAACATTATGGTTTTTTTCCTAAAATGCATATTATCTGATTTTTGGTTACATTTCAAGTATTGTCTAGGATCTGGATTTCAACACCACCTACCAATGTGGTCTAGAAAAATACGCACTTAGAATTTTTCAAAAAATTATTTTTCCTATTGTTTCAAACAGTTAACAGTCAGAAAAACTAAATATATGCCTGACATTCTGAAGATGAGCAACATCTGACAAACTTAAATCAGTGTGGCACCAATATCAAACATGGTAAGCTACATTTTGAATTCTTTTTTTGCAAAAATTTAGTGACAAAATGGTTTCTGAACTTATTTTCTTATTATTTGATTTCTTCTTTATTTTATTATAATCGTTACAAGAAATAAAAACTTTACAGACTCTGTAATGCTTACCTGGAGTTTTTTTGATAAACTGCTGAACATAAAGTTCACACAGTCATTCAAGGCACCTGTACTATGAAGCAGAAATAGTCCCTTGGGTGTGGCAGAAAAATTTAGCAAGGCATCTAACAAAGTATCTTCCCATAACAAACTGCAAGAGTAGCAAAATAATAATTAAAAAAGATATGTAAAAAAGCATGGGAAAAAAAGAAAAACAACAACACTTCATTAACTGGACTCCGTGTTTACGTGTTTATGTGAGTTTAAGAAAGCTTTTGGGAAAGTTCTAATATGTATTAGACTGTATTTTGTACAAACAACCAAACTCATCCTGACTAAACTAGGGTTAGGTAGGAACATGGGACAGGAAGATAATGTTATGGGGAATCCAGAAGATCTACACCATTCTGAAATGTACTTATGACATGCTACCTGACTCTAGACAAGTTTAAGATATTAATGTGGCAGTTACGAATTGGCAAAGCAGACAGTGAATTTCTCACTAATGTAAAAATACTATGAGAAACTAATAAAAACTCACATTTGAGGAGATAAGAGGCCCCTGCTAGAATTTAGCACAGATTTATGAAAATTAGATGCTGTATATACACAATAGCTTCATGTACTAACAGCAGTATACAGAAAATATTTTCTACAGACATGGCAGAAAGAACAGTAATTGCAAGAATCAAGTATGATGATACCCTCTGCCCCATAAAATATTCTATGCCCTAGAAAGTGAAGTAACTGCATCACCTTTCACTAGGTACAAACCCTGCAGGTATCACTAGACTCTTGTGATTCTGCTTCCCAGAAAGTATTTGCTTACTGGATTCTCATCTCTAGTTCTCATTTCCCATTTTTGACTCCTATCACCAGCAAGCAGCATGCAGGTTTTTTGTAGTAGTCAACCATTACTCCAAACTTTAATCACTTATCCTGAAGAATCCCTGCCATGTCATGTTCAGAAGCAAAAATTTCACCCAGAAATATAATCAGCATATCTTGTTCCATAGCTAAATAAAAAAATCTAGATGAGGAAATTGCAGCTTATGTCAATGGTAGTGATTAGTAACAGCTGCCTCAGTCAGAGCTCGACATCCCTACATTTCTTTTTACCACTAGATTTGAATTGCTATAACCAGTTCACATGCCAGCAACACAGACTGAGTAATAACTGTTGAGGTATCTTTGCAAATGATACACTAAATCTATGGTGAAGTGTAAACAAGAATCTACTTAACTAACTAGATTCTGCATTAACACCAACATCACCCTGAATTTTCAGGCTCACAAATATTTGTATATTTCTCATCTTAGTGCACACAAACTTCTATAAAGGGACACGAAGTTTTAGTATAAAAGGAAGGATGCCTTTCACTTAGTATGTATCAGGCTTTCAGCCAGAATGCTGGCAATCTCGTTACATAATATTTTGAAGGTGCAGATACCATTCAGCAGAACCACATTTTAATTTAACACCATATCAAAGCCATAAGATAAACTCTGACAGCTACTTTGTTTTATGCTTTCTAATTCACATTTTCCTCAAACCAATTTCTGTAGTCAGAGAGAATCAACTATAAGTCAATTTTACATAGATTAGACATGACTCTGTAAGACAAGAAAGTCCTGAAAGGTCAAGAACAATTTGTAACTGTACCGAAACCTATGCTAGGATGATTCCACTCCCTCTACCTACGACTATTCTTCTGGCAAAAAAACCACAGGATTATAAAATGCCTCAATTATGGTTAAAGTAGCAGTGTGTGTTAATACTTGTGCATGTGCATAAATTAACCATCAACTTACGTGTTTTTTGACTCTAGGCTTATTGATGAAGTCGACTCCACACCAGTTACAGGAGTGGGTACTCTTTCTGAAAGCAAACTTGTCTGTGAAATAATAAGTAAATAATTATATCCTTACTGTTTATTTATACCATTTTTAAACTCCAGATCTTGCTCATTGTCTTGTTATCTATTAATAAACAAACAAACAAACCAGTGACCAGGTTGCATTCTATCATTTGGCACAGAATCCACTATTCCTCTACAGCTTTTATTCCAGAAAAGCTTATCTTTTATTTCTTCTTTAGGTATAAACCATTTTAAAGCTAGTAATTTAAAAATTATTTATTAGAATTCTTATAATAAAATTCTTATAATAAAAACCTATTTATTTTTATTTTTTGACTAGAGGCTCCCAAAGCAAAAATTGATATTAAAAAGAAACAAAAAAATCAGAAAGGAACTTCTGTCACAGGTAATGGACATAACAGCCTCTGGACTCAACAACTCAACACCAAATTTATTAAGTACTTCTGCCAATTTTTATTTTATTTATTTATAGTTTATATATATTATCTATATTGGCATGGATATAACTAGAGCTACAGACATAGACAAATACATTTACATATTTTTATATTTGATGGAGTTCCTAGTTTAAATGATATTTGAAAACAATGTGAAAAACACTGTATATTAAAGATGAATGATTTAAGTTGTTTTATGATTCTTGGGATAAAAAGTAAATTGCACTATTCAAATTAAAGTGAGAAGTCATTAATTTACTCTCTATAAACGTGATTTGATAAATCCATGAAAGATTCCTCTATTAAACTAGTCAGCTGTCCTGGCTCTGTTAAGTTTGCCTTTTATTATTATCTGTACATATTCTGTCCCAGAATTCTAGCAGAATATGCCAATTAAAAACTTGTTTCTCCATCAATCTTAATCTTAAAAATCCAAGAGACATGTAAAATAGGAGGAAAAAAATTACCAGTCTATTCATTTAAAAACTGTCACTACTGCTTGGATGGAGTCCAAACTCCACCATTTTTGCTACACTATAAACAGTAAAATACTTTATAAACTGCAGATGTTTTAAAATTGAACAATGACAAAAAATAATTTAAAAAGTAATCAACACAGCAGCATTGAAAATGTGAATTTCCTGTACTAACTTGTCAATTCCTAAAGTCCCAAATATGTAGATTGCTCTTCAGTCTCAATTTTATCTCCAAAGTGATGTAAGAAAATGGCATTTTGTCAGTTAAATGTTTCATGATTTTTTTTAAATTCAACACATTGCGCCTACTTATCTTGTATGTGTCAAAACAATTTGTCTAAATGTTCTGTACCATAATAAAGGATTTTAACGTGCAAAGAAGTCTATTTTTGCATGTGGAAATGCTGTGGTGCTTTGGAGCAAATAACTGGAAATGCCCATCAAAAGCATGTAATACCCTGCCTGTGATAAACATTAAACGGAATAAAAGGTTAGTTCAAGTAGGACTGACTAGTTACACAATAAGAAAGCACAAAAAGACAGATTGTTGAGTTATGTAAATTACAGCAAGTTTCAAGTGAATTAAACTCCTTAATTCAACAAAATCCTCAAGTTCTCAAAGCAAGGAAGAACGCAAGTTTCAAAATCAGCATTATTTGATGAGAAACAGTTTACTGTGATATAATTATGATTGTAAGTAATATATTTTGGTTTTGATCAAAATGTACACTTTCACAATAATATTCATATATGAAAGCAGTGAGAAATACCCACAAGCTGGTGATTTAAGTCTCTCTTCTATTCATGTTCTATCTTTCTGATATTTTCTGCCTCAGTTTAGATTGTGACTGTATTTTTTAGATTTCTAATCATCATAAAAGCATGCAGCATTTGACAGGAAGAATAGCTGTTCCCTTCTCTTTCCCTTGCATTCAATCTCTCTCCCACTTCCTCATCTCCAAAAAAACTCTCTAGATTTTTTAGCCAATTTTTTCTTCCAGCTTGGCCTGATCCTCCTCTAAGAAAATATTTTACAATCACTGGATTAAAAAAAAGAGATGGTTCCATTTTTCAGTATAAAGTGAAACAACACAGCTAAATTTTACTGTTCCACTAAGAGTTCTAATACCTATAGTTTAAATATGCTTTCAATTTAGTTGGAAGCCAGAGCTGAAGCTTTATATGCTACCCTTACCTAAATGCTACCCATGTTATTTTAATGATTCAAATGTTTGTTTGTATTTTACTTAACTGTGAACTTTTTGAAAACTACTCTTGCAGGACCTGCTATCATTTTTCCATCTTAACTAAATTTTTGTAATAGATAAGAATTTTCACACTGCATATGGCTACTGGAACAATGAAAAGTTTAGTGAATACACCTTGTTCGGTAAATTTATAACAGAAAGCAGAATACACACAAGTGTTACACCCAAGCTCCTTCATGCAGAAAAAACATTAGACTAGGGATCAAACTGAAGTTGAAGTACAGACTCTACACTTCATAAGATATCCAAGTACACAGTTAAGACAATAATTCCTTCCTGGCATTTTTCGTTATGGTCTCTTGAGAATATTTCAATGGCATCTAACTATTTAGATCAAATATTTGGAACCTTCTTTTTTTCCTCCATATTTCCCAATGAAACAACTAGTTTAACCTAAAAATTACTAGGATCACATCTCAGGAGTTTTTCTTTTCAAAATATCCCAAACCAAGTGTGAAGACAAGATCTGTGGTGGACACTGGCTGTCATGACATCAGGTGACCTCTAGCATCAAGGACAATGAACAATAGGTCTACTGATGCATCTTGAGAGCTCCTGGTTTAATCTTAAGGCATGAACGATTCAAACTAAGTTGCTGCTAGGTTTGCATACAGAAGGAAAATTTGAAAAGTAGAATTTCATTTTTAGAACAATTCCAAGCATTATCTCACTACTTAAACATAAATAACCTGAAGCAAAGAACACTATTACATAAGATGAACCTCTTCCAGTAAGATTTTTTCCCAGTCTTCCCAATCCAAAACAAGACTTACCTTTTTCCAGGCCTCTGCGATAGATTCATGCAAGCCATAAGGAATTAACATCTGCAGGCCTTCACAAGTTCTGTACATCTGACGACATACAAAAATGAAAGCTCCTTTAACAACTGGCAAAAGCTCGGATCCACATAAATGAGAAATGTCGTCATGAAGAAGTTTCTTTGTAAACTGAACAATTATATGAACAGCTGTAGGGCTAGAAATAAAATAACACTTTTAAAATGTTGGTTTGTAGTCATCAATAAGCCTTGAAACAAATCCTCTGACTAAACTTATTTTCTAGGGGAAAAGAAAACCGTGGAAAGAAACTATGACCCACTATGGAGGGCCCAACTATATTATAACTTGTAACACCAGTCAGAAGAAAAAAAATGTACAGCAAGTGATGTTACTCTGGCTACAGCCTACATAAAGCAAAAATGCATCAGTGTCTTTCATCCAGTCCACATGGCCATGAACTGCATAGACTGTGTTTTATAGGAGTCAACTTAGGAAGAGCAACAAGACAAACATTTTAGCTTCCATTTAATCAGCGTTAAGGATATCACTACAAGGCAAAATTTGTCCTTGTTCTTCCCTTTTCCTATCTGAGACCTCCTTCTGAAGTCTTGTAGGTTTGTGATGGAAAGGACAACTCTTTCTCCAAAAAAATATCTTTCACTTCCAACCACCATTAAAAACACATGCAACTTCTGAGATTACTCCACTTAGAAGACACACTTTCCAAACATTTGCACGACCTGCAGCTTAGATATTTTTAAATGCCACTCTCAATTTTACTGTCGCATTTCAAGTTTTAGCATCAGCCAACAATATACTACCCACAGGATCACAGAGATCCTAAGTTAGATACAGAGTTACAAATGACAATTTCTGATACAAGATTTGTCTCTATTAGATGTATTGAAAAGTGAATGCTATATTACATCTATTATTTCAATAAATTATGTTGATTTTGAATATCCTAAAAACAAACAAAAAACAGAGAAGAGAGGCCTTTGGCCTGAACAGCAGTATTATGCATACAATGGAACTACATTCGGAGAAAGGAAAGCTCTTGCATGAATAAGAAAAACAAGTAAACTATGGAAATCTCCCTTAATAAAAGTATTTCTTTAAATTGCCGTTTCACCTAGTTATACACATAAATGCCTCTCTAACACATTCTCTAAAACACTTACTACTTTACTTGGTAATCAGATATTTTACACCAAACATGAACAACACATACCACATTACAGATTAATGAAAAAAAAGAAAATGAGTCTTGTAACACTGATGCAGTTCATTAAAGTACTCACTAATGCCATTCATTAACGCACTCTTACCGATTTTGTTTAGCAGTTTTTTCACTTTCTCCGTAAAGAAGAGGAGAAAGACCACCATCTACAGAAGCAATCCTTGCCAAAATATCAGCTACATCAATTAAAGTGGTTTCAAGACCATTTATATACACCTATTTGGAAGGAAAAAAAAATAAATCCAATGCTTTTGTGAAAGCTGTTTATTCAAGCCTGGCTTATGTATGCAGAACATGAAGGTCACCTTTCTGATGGTTGCTTAATGGCTTAAACAAAATAAGTAAACAGTCTATGTTTAAATGCCATTACATAGAATTCTTCATCACAAATGGCAATAATTCACTTCTAATGATTATGGCAGAAGTCCAATGACTGCACAGATATAGAAAACACACATTTTTCTCTTTTACCACCATGAATGTGGAAAGGCTCTTGATACACTATCTAGGGGTATAAGAACAATACCTGAATCAAAGTGAGAAACGTGCTAATTCCCTCATTGCTGCACACGCACTGGCAACTCTCTGACTAGAAATGAAATTCTGGTTCCCAAGATCTTCTGCATCCACCTCATTTCCAGGCTGCCGCAGGCCCAAACAGCCATTTGCTTTGGAATCATGAGGCAAGTCTTCCCCACTGGAGCAAAGCAAATATCCTCTACCAATTTCTTATTCACTTCAGAGCACTCTACAGGCAAAACTAGGCTGTAATCAAGTGGAACTTGAACATTTAACACTGGGATTGAGGCTATTTGGTATGGTACCATGACTAATGAATGTACTACCAAATTAATGTTAAATTGGCTATTGCTTATTAATATGCGAAGTCAATATTCCAACAGTAGACAAGCAGAATATGGGTGCTCCATGAAGAGCCTGTCAGGGAAGCGCAGTGGCATGATGCTCGGCAAGAGACAAGAAGCCAGGAGCTAAGCATGATAACAAAGCAGGCAGACGGAATGGCTTGCCATCAGATGGACAGGCAGTCCCACCATACCCAAGCAAGGTGAGCAGACGAGGTCCAGTCATAGTAACCAGGTCCACCCAGCAGTCCAGCTCCCCTCCACAGTGATGAGGGAGGTCCAAGGTTAAGCCAGGAAGTCAAGTGAGTGAGTTGAGGTCAGCTCCGGTCACAGTAACCAGGGTCACATACAGCCCAGTGATCACCATGCAACTGGATTTATAGTGACAAAACAGGTCTGAGGTGAAGCAAACCAAGAAATCATGTCTATGGGTCACGACTCAGATCAATGGGACAGTAGGCTTCAATGCTGCTACAATATAGTACATGCAGGGAATGAGGACAAGAATGTCCTTTCAAAAAACACTCCTGAGTGGAAGATGGAGTGAGTCCAAACTGAGGCTTATTAGCAGAGCCATCACTGGGGGATCTCTGCTGAGGCTTCCTAGCAGAGCTTTCTCAAAGAGCTCTCTTCAAGGCTGGACACCCACACCACTACTTGTGCTGTCCCAAGCTGCCAAGCCCAGGGGAGAGGATAAGGAGATGTGCCAAGGGCGTGACAGTCAACAGTAGCTGTAATTCTGTAGGACTTATGTAGTGTCCTATAGGTGCTCACCAAAAGTCTGTTACTGTTCATATGCCACAATAATACAGTCATGAGATAGTCAGAGCATACCTTCTCACCCAGGGACTGAGAAACGCTCCAAATTCCTAAGATTTATGCATAAATATACTTACAAAGAAGGAGAACAGTTTTCAAAGTGAGAAGTCTCCTTTGACAGCTTCCCCCTATCCACACCCAGGACCATAGAGCAGAGTCAACAGTGAGAATTATTTTAGGCAACAACGAGCTGGGGTGGGGGGGTTACTTTCCCCATAACATTTGCTAAATATCTGGTGTGTCAGAATGGGGAATAAAGCACCACTGTCCTGAAGTTTAAGTCCACTGCCTAAATCTTTTCCACTCTACTGTTATTCATCAAGGACAGCTGGACTCACAAGAGAAATTATTTTTAAAATGCTATGCAATCCAGCATCTGCTGCTTCTCTTACATGTAACTCTACATTCTATATAATGCACAGAAGAAAAATAAACTGCCTACTTTAAAATTTAAGGAATTTACTATTAATGCTGGTGGTCAAAGAAACCCAAGAGAAAAATACAATTTTGGCTTGTTTTTTTTCAGTTAAAATGTTCAGTGACAGAGGGTTAAAAAATCTCTTTGATCTTTTATTTTTAGGTTACTGGGTATTGTTGTTCAGAATTTTAAGAAAGGAACATACTGTGCTGTCACTGTTTTTTCAAGAGTGTTATTATTTTGTTTTTCCTGTGCAAGACCAAAACAAAACTCAAAACCATGGTACTTTGTTTATTTCAAAAGTGAATACATTGTTCTGCACCAGCTATGCTTCACCAGCAACTCAGAGGCGACAGAGCCCAAAAGGTCAATACTGTTGTCCACAAACTGATTTGCCTGACAACTCGTGCTCATGGCCACCAGGTTTCCCCTCGCCTCTCTACTACAGACACACAATACTACTCTGCCTAAAAGGCACATAAGGCTTGCACTTATCTGAGGGAATTCAGAGCTCAAATGTAAAATAACAGCACTGTGTCTGCTCATTAGGCCCACCATACAACCATATGCAGCTCCAGTGATACCCACCCCCATAACCCCAGCTGAAAAAAGATGCATATGTGGCCAGAACCTTCCTTTTGAGACAGGCATTGTCCAGTATTAGAGTCCAGTATTAGAGTTCCTGGGTGACTAAGAAGTGCCAATGGTTTGATTGGGAAGAAAAAATAGCTCAAATTCTTGTAAAAGAGGAAAGGGGTCACTCTGACATGGTTTACGTTTTCCAGCTATTGTTTTGCCAGACGCAATACAAATATTTGCACTTTTTTTAGAACAAATATGACATATTCCAGATTCACAACACATATCCAACCTACTACAGCTATCTTGCATTAAATATTCCTTAACATGATCTGTTTTATTAAACAGACCAGTTACCAAATCACAGGAGGGATTAGGATTTGTTAGGAGTTCAGCTACCTAAGAGACACAGCTGAGCAAGACAGAAACAACAACAAAAAAAAAAAAAAAGGAAGAACTATCAAACATTGAGATAATTTCTTTCTTAACTATTAATGTATAAGAAAGAAGAGACAGTTGTATATGGTTTAGAGTACCTCGTGACCAGAGAGATTGCCTGGGGGATTACACAGGACCCTATCAGAGCAAATCAATGAAGCATTCCCTTAGTACTGTTTTTCAATTTGACTGTCAGTGTTCAAACCATATTCAGGCTCAAGTCATTTCTTGTACTTGAAAAAAAATTGCACTAAATTTTTGCAATGTATAGTAAAAACAAGACAACCTAAAGTGTTAATCTTACAAAAGCATCCATAGATAGCCTTAAATAAGTAACACTATTGTACTCTGTACAGATACCCACAGAAGAGCTAAATTATTTTCATGATCAAGTTTTTGCAGGACTATGATGTTAAGCTTTACAGAAATACACACTTTAAAACATTTACTTGGGAACTGATTGTTTACACTTTTGAAATTGCATTGGAATATTTTCAGGAATTAATACAAAGAGTCTTTTCTGAAAAATAAACAAACTGCACTGAAAAAAATAATCAGAAGGATACTGACAAAATTCAACTTTAAGAACCTAGATGAGGTATTTAAGTTAGGGATCCAGACTGTCTTTGTAAGTGTGAGTCTCAGGAAGTAAATTTAAAATTTCTCAGCCATTAATTTCTCTCAAGCTCTCTTTATGGAAGAAAGTTTAGTCTCCTCCATGGGTATTTCAGACCCCCAGCCTCTCTGTCTTGAGACTTACAGTCACCTAGATCACTGAAATCATCTCAGTCAAAACAAAGAGAATAGGACAGGCTTAAACCATAACTAGACTTTCAAGGTACATAATGTTTCCCAAGATTTTGACAATTGTTATAGAAATGTTAAAACAAACAAACAAAAACACCTCTTCCTTTTACCAATTCAGAAAATAATAATTTTCCAGGAAGAATTACATATTTTACTTATGCTAATTACTGAGAATACTTAACTTGAAACTGCCAGCTCAATTTAAAAAAAAAAAAAGAATAAAAGCAGGTTGCCTTTTAAAAAGCAGGTAGAGAAAATAAGCATCCAAGAAGTATCCAAAAGACATACAAAAACATCAGAAGAAAAAAAAAAAATAAGCTACGTGATTTTCCCAAGGGAGCAGTCTCACTACAGCACAATTTTTACTACTATTCAAAAGATTTCAAGAAAAACAAGTTTGTCAGACCAATCATAATGACAGCCTACACTATTTAAGACATAATAGCTAATGTAGAAAATACTACAGAAGATACCATGTGACTAAATAAATCTTCTCTGTAGAAAATGCAGAAAAATTATAATATTCTATAGATTTTAAAACTATTTGGAAGATTATTACAAACCTCTGTGCCACTCAGTAAACTCTGAACAGGATGAAGTAGGGCATCTATCACTGCATCCGTATATAAACATTCAGCAGTACATCCTGTTTGATCACAAAAAACTTGCAGAATCTCCATTACAAGACTTGCTGGAGAATAATTGTCTGGTGAACACAAGAAGTATTTATTACATTTTAACTTACATAAACATATCTATATGGTTTATGTAGATACTTCTGAACTATAATGCTGTTAAGTATTGATTTAACATAGTTAGAGGGAAGAAGGAAAGTTAAGGGAGTAATGAAAGAGAAAAATCTGCACAAATAACAGCCTCAAATTAAAAATTGCAAAAGAAGTTACCACATGTCTCATTATAATTATATATATTAGCATATATTAAAACCAAACATTTACCTGTATGCGCTGTCACAGGTGCCTTTGGATAACTTGGAGAGTAATAAATAAGCTGAGTAAATAATACCAACAGATCGGTTATGGATACACTACCTACTAAAAAAAAAAAAAAAAAAAAAGAGAAAAGTACTCTGCGAATTAAAGTTCAACTTCAATTTTAAAAATAAAATGGATTTTGCAAATATATGTAAACAATGTTTTGCTTTATTGAGGAAATCAACATATGTACAACTAATAAAGCAAATGGCATGCACGTCCCTGGGACTCTATCAAAGTCTTTCATGATCAACTTATAAGGCTTGATCTTGCTCCCAATTTAGCCAATTTCAATTTTACCATGTCTGCCACTGAAATAGATGGCAGCCAAAGTTTGAAAATGCTGAATATACACAACTGTAGGAAAAAGCATTACCTTGCTTAATGAAACAACTAGAAAAGAGACAAGCTGTCAGACAACTCTTCCTCAGGTTGGAAACAAAAGCAGCAAATGTAGCTAAATGCAGGTCAGGAACTATCGCTCCAAGTTTAATAATATTATTATGTTAATAAATCAAACAATTTCTGAGGAAAGGGTTGCTATCTATGAAGCTGAAAAGGATAGCATTAAGGAGATAGATGGTGAGATTGTTGCTTTTGTAGGGGAGAGAAAAAAGCAACCATCACCAATAGATCACTGTTTGAATCATGTTATACGGATAATCCATAAATGACAAAAGTACTCGATTAGTAGATGTTTCTTCCTCACAACTGTTCTACATTGGATCTACTAAATCCCGATTCTCAAACCAGAAGTATAAAATACCTTCAAAAGACAAGTCTCAGAATTAGTATCCAGTCATGTTTTGAATTCTACATTGAATTCATAGAGATACTGATGTAATGGAACACTATAGTTGTTGTCACACACTTGCATTTGCCAACCCTGTACAATGTATGACCATATGCAGATTTCTCTGGATGTTCAAGAGCTTTTCCATCTCCTGTCTTCTGTCCTTATTAGCACCTCTGTTCCACAGGTACTGACCTTTTCCTCTACCATTGTTTTACCTTGATTATATTAAAAGGTTAAGCTCAAAGTAATTGTTCTCAACTTGCAATTAGTTTGAAATACAGATTTTGTTTCACATCTGAAGAACAGTTTCTCTTCCAACCAATTCTATCAATTGGTTTGACAAAAGATATTACTCATACCTAGAAAGACTGAACCACTTACCCACTGATCCAACTCTCCTTCAACATGAAATTAACATATTAAATGTAAGGACAAAAGTAATCTATTCAACCACATCCATCAAAGACTAAAAAACTGTGTTGATGCTCAAAATTACCTATACTATCTTTTAAGAAAGGTTTCTAGGCACAGAATTGCTACTCAGTTCACACTATTGAAGTGGAAACATGTATCAAGTACGGATAAAGTGTTGCTCAATGGTTTCTGTTTTCCTCAGCCCTTACCTTTTTTATTTTTCAGCTGTACTGGGAAGAGATTTCGGCCTTGCTTATAGATCAATAATCTTCCTAAGAGGCACAGTGAATGAACGAAATAGATATACTGCAACCCTGATCCAGTGTAAGAAAAGTTCTGTTTATCACCTTTAACCAAAAAAAAAAAAAAAAAAAAAAAAGCATTTGACTCTTGGTTTACTTCACAGTACCTAGCTACTACCTGGAACACTATGGCTCATTTCGTATATAAAGACAGACAGCTTATATAACTAGGCACTGCTATTATTGTTCTCTCAAAAGACACACATACAATATTTTGGGAAAAAAAAGAACAGATAGAATGTCTTCCTCTTGAGGCTGCATGCTCAAAGACATCGAGCAGGGGTGTCAAACTCTTTTTCACCAGGGCCACGTCAGCCTCGCAGTTGCCTTCAAAGGGCCAAATGTAATTTTAGGAGTGTATGAACGTAACTACATACAGTCCTAAAATTACATTCGGCCCTTTGAAGGCAACTGAGAGGCTGATGTGGCCCCGGTGAAAATGAGTTTGACACCCCTGACCTAGAGAATGTGGATGTACATGCATATAATGCAAGACATTGCAAAGATACTCACTACAATGCTGCTGGAAGAAGTCATTGACTCTGGATTTTTTATTAACTACTGCCTTGCAAAATTCAAAATAATCAAGACATTGCTGGACAGCTGCATTAATCTGTGGGAAAAAAGCACAAAAAATAAAATACCTAATATTTTACAATAAAGTCATTCTCTCTTGTATCCAAGTAGTGTCCCTTAACATAAGAACTTAAAGATCCACTTCACAGCAATTACCTCTTGTTTCAGTGCTTTGGATGTGTTAACCAACAGGAAGCAAAATTTTACAGGCCTATTAAAATACATTACCATTATTAAATTACCACACTACCAGTTCCACAAGCATTAAGACAATCTACAAAGAAGAGTACAGAAAACATGCAAGTATTTTGAGAAGTTAATAGCAATCTGTGACTACCATATTGTCATTACTATGGAAGATTTCCATTTTCCACACATGAAAAACTTTGTCTTGAATGCACTGCTTGCTAAACCGTAAGTTTGGCTGTTGGGTGCTGTCAGTGCTATTACAGTGCTATGTACCATTATCATAGCTGTATCCTTGTCTCCCATCTTAAGGTTTTAACAGTCACGTATAGTTTACATTGTATTTCATTTGTATTACAAGATTTTACAAAACATAGCCAAAGTCCCGTCTATATGAATGGATTCCACACTTATATTGGTCTTACTGAAAGCAATGAAACTTCCGTCCCAATGAAGAGATCTGCCCATACAGAATATGTGACATTAACACATACATAACTAGAGACGTTTTCCCAGTTTATCTTGCTGACACTTTGAATCCTTAATGCCTCATAACTTAAAGAACACAATGGTGGGTTTTTAGTCTCTTTCTATCAAAAATCCAAATTCAGCATGGAGTCTTTTTTCAAGCACCATTTGTTATTTTTATACATTGTCAGAAATCATTCTAAATATGAATGTAACACAAGGGATTAATAAATAATAATCCTAATTGAACACCTGCTATAAAACATACAAATTTCCCTTAACACAGAACTGGTCACATACCCTTCCTTTCATTTAACAATTAAAAGATAAATTTAAATTTCAGCAAAGAGAAATTAAAAAAAAAATCCAAAAGGTTCATCTAGCTAAACAACATGGAACAGCTCTGACAAAAGGGGAAAAAAAGGGGAAAAAGAAGTTTAAACCACTGTGTGCAAAGCAGGAACAAGTTCCAAGTAAATTTGCTTTGGGAAATACTTACCAAAGACTTATACCTCTTTTCCAAAAGCCTAAGTACCACTGCTCTGCTGTAATATGCATGCTAAAATGACAAAGAAGACCTAATGTCAACTTCAAACATATGTTTTATTTTTTTAATTATAAAGTAGAAATTATCTCCAATTCTGCTTTGTTAGGGATCCTGCGCACAGTACATATTCCACGTACTGAACTCCAGCTTGTGTAAGCCGGTATTATACTCAACTGAGCCTTTTGTTTTCAGTACATTTAAGATGACAAAAAAATTTGTCATTACAAAAATATGTAGCAGAACATGCAGTAAAACAGAAAAACAATAACTACACTGAATTGTTAGACTGTGTGTTTTGACATCACCATGTAAATCCTAAATCATAAGTTTATACATTGTAGGCTGCGAAAAGCACTGTCCACTGGAGGTTAGCAAGTTGTATGCAGTGTATCATATATATAACTGTGCTTTCATGCTCATCACTTCTACCAGAAAAATATTTGCATCTTTTTATGGCTGTCAGCTGATTATGACAAAAGGACTGAAGTCACAAAGCACAGTAACTTCTTGGTAATTTTATGAAAACTAGTAACTGAATAGACATAGAGGGAGAAAGTAGTGTTAAAGGGCAAAGGACATAAATGCCAAAAAACAAAAGCAACCAAACAAACAAACAAAACGGACTTCCCTAATTACAGTGCTCATTATAGGTTGTTATGAGGACACAATGGGTCTGTGATAATAATAGTCATAAATCAGACTTTTCAAAATACATGTCAGACATGAATAAGTTATGGTTTGTTGGGTTGAGTTTTTTTGCTTACCGTCCACCTTTTAAACCATACTGCTTTGATATCTAACAAAGCCAAGAAGTAGACTGGACTCAAAAAATCTGGATTAGCCTCGTGTTTTACTGACAAAAGTGACAAGGTACTCTCCACTACTTCTTCCATGTACCTTATGACACAAATAGGAAAAAATGAACACACACACACACACACACAAAAAAAAAAAAAATCACTTAAATCTTTCCATTAGTAACATTTAGGAACGAATTTCTTGTAAAACCTTGTTCAGATAAATCATAAATAACGACATTATGTTGAACTTGACCTTGTAAGGATATTAATTCTTAGTATTAGCATGAAGCAAACTAATGCTAACATACATGTGTATTCTCCTAAATTATTATGTATTTTCTAAGTGCTAAATATTACACTTGTTACTTTGTAAATATTTCAAATTATTTTTGTTAAAAAGCACTTAGAACACTTCAAAAGCTAAGCAAGAAGCTTAGTATGACCCATGACTACTCCTATTTCACTTTTCCCACCCTCTATTTTTATTCCTTCTTTATCACTGACCAGTCATCTGTGTATCCTGTAACCAACTCTTTGCTAAAATTATATGTCAAAAATTATTACATTAAGAAACAGTGACAGGTTTTCAAAGGTGGCATACTTTTCTGGATGACGAATCCAGGAAGACGGAGCTTCCTTTTGGTACTCATTTAAAAGGCGGACCTGAAAATATAATTATTAAAATTTAAAAAAAAAATAAAGCTTGATGTTTCAGTAATGATAAAAAAGGTACAGTAAGTTCACTTATACCTTTTTAAGTAAACGATTTACATCTGTGTTAGATACATCCAGACCAGCTGAAACACAAAGGGAATATTCTCCAGAAAGAAAGTACAACTCCAAGTGTCTTGCTAAAAAAGGAGAAAAAAAAAAAAAAACACCTCATCTCCATGACAATAGTGACTAAACAGACTGTATTATACAGATTCATTATACAAGTTAAATGATTTTCAGGAAATATATGACTTATGAAGTCTTAAATGTAATTAAATGCACATACCTAAACTTGTATAGACATCTCTTGTCATATTAAATGGAGAAGAAGAAAAGGTTTTTGCATAGAACTTAAGAATTTTCTCCTACAGGAGAAAAAGCAAGCAATGTATTAAATAGTCATGTAACTGTGTATTACTATTGCACAATAATCAACATGTAGTGTCATTATTCTTAACATTATATATTGCTCGGATATCTCTACAGATGTTCGGCATATTTTATAAAAATACAGTTTGGGACCACAGAACCTACAGTCTAAAGGAAATTTTACTTGAATACTTTAACTGACAGCACCAATGCAAAACCTCATTGAGATACAATGAAGTAGATCAGGAAATATTACTGTACTTTTCCACTAACATGAATGTTTTTATGTTATTAAACATACCAGTGACTTGTGACTACCATTGTTTTAAAAGAAACTGTGGACCTTCTAAGCTGAAAGACAAATATGTGACAACAGCTGAGGCAACTTTCATATTTATTTGGTAATCACTTTAAAACTCGAAGAAAAAAAAATTCATCAGTGCCTGTGTAATATTACTATGTATCATTTTCTCATCATCATGGAGCATATACCTGACTTAAATAGCAAATATTAATAGGACATGTTTTACAGAAGAGTTTTATCAATTTTTTTTTACATCTGTTTGCTAAAAGACATTCAAACCTCTTTGCTCCCATTACAAGATACGTAAATGAGTACTCCAGTCTCTAAAAATCCTATTGAAATCCTGTTGTAATCCTTTAAATCAAGACCTAATGGAATCATGTAGTTCTTTTACTTCAAAAAGAGTTTATGTGATACATACACAAATAAGAAAATATCTTGGGACCCTGCTGGACTACTCATAATACATGCAACCTCTTACTACTCTTCGGTACTCTTTACTATGGCTACACAGCTGATAACTAAATACAGAACATGAGCTTACACCGAATGTTGCATCGGGATCTGCCAGAGACATTGTTAGGTGCTTACGCAGAGTTGGCCAACCCTCAGAGTTCAGTATATCAGATGGAGGAACAAAGCACAGCGTCTGCAATGCTTCCTGGCGAACCTGAAGTGGTCAAAAAGATAAACACCACAAGTCCTTTCACAGCAACCTCTCAAATACATAATTTACAATATAATTTGGAGGAAGGAAGGAACAAGATCTGGCTGTAGAACAGATAATTCCAAAATACTTATCTTTTGTGATGTTTTTATGGTAATTTAGACAAAACGCTACATCACTGAGGAAAAAAAAAGTATGTATTTGAAGCAGCAACAAAACCATCTTATACAGGTTTTCAACACTGGATGCAAGGATTATGTTCTAGTTTCCGATTGTAATCAAATATTTTGTTATCAAGGAATATAGGAAACTATCACCAAACAACATAAACGTGCCTGGCAGCTCTCTAAAATGTCAGTAAAGTGGAAACAGAGTTATTCGACACTATGCTTTAGTGCTGAATTTTCATAATCTCAAATAAGCTTTTTTTCGTTCTATTCATAAACAATTGTAATCTCTAGTAATTTATTTCCTATTACTGAAACAAACTGTAGGAAATTTTAACCATATTTAACAGCATCAGACTTTTCAACTGGTGTTCTAATAAAACTCAACCAATGTTTATACCAGTTCCCACCTACGATGCTTTCTTCAACTGCCAGACAGTCCAAAACAAATCTTACTAGGACAGCACTCTCAAAATTATGTTTCTCCAACCTTCAAAAACATCAGCAGCTGGTGCTGATTGACAGTTAGAGACCCAGATTAGTACTGCCACTGGCAGGAAGGCAAACCTAACTGGGACTTTATAGATTCCATCTGGCAGCAGCCTGTTGGCAAATCAGAAGGCATCTCTGTCTTCTCTTAGGGGTAACACAAAGGACAACACAGAAGTTACCAATAAGGGCAAGGGACATGTACACAGGAAAATAAGCTTCAATAACTTTATTTCTCACAGAACAACTTTTGCCAAACTAAAAGTACCCATCTATAGACATGAACTCCTAACAAAAAAAAAAAAAAAAAAAAAAAAAGATACTCGCTGCAACACTAGCTTTTGAACCAGATGGTTATGAACAATTAAATACTGCACTGCAGAGCAGTTGCTGCACTGATGCCAAGATACATGAACTACATGAATCAACAAAGATTCCACTTAGGTACATTTGAACTCTTATGCGCATACAGTCTGTTTTCTAATATGCTAACTTGTATTAGCATTTTACTTCTTTTAGACTTACTTCCTTAGGTTGAATAGGGTCAAGCCTTTCCACAAGCAGCTGCAATTGTTCTTGACTCATGAATGTATAACTCTGTAATACACATTATAAAAGGATCATTAGTGCATTTTATTAAAATGCACAGCAAAAGATTAAAATCATCAGTCTTTCTGATATCTAATTTACTTTTAATAATTAGGAAATCAACATTTATACTAACTTAACATTAAAGTCAATATTCTAAATGTTTTCCACTATTTGCCCAAAGTTAAATTTACAGCAACAAAATCATCATTACATATTTTGCTTTGCTTTACTTAAAAGTTTCCTGTATCTTCATAAAATCCCTTATAATAATTCATTCAGTAATACAGCATAGTGCAGTAGTCTGGTAATGAACTGCACATTACTTGGCTCCTAAAGTAAAATCACTAAAAGTCAGACGATGTATTGCTTTTACCATTATTTTATCTTTACCAATGCAGTACTTGCATAGGTACTTTAGAGCACACGGGCATCATATCAATCTCATCTAGCATACGCTGTCTAAAGGTTAGATATCTAATACGCTTAGTACTTCAGAGTGAAAGAAAGGTGATTAAGTCATTTGGGGATCTATAGAAGAAAGGAAGGATCAATCTTTTTCTAGGGCTGTTCTCAATCTCCACTGACAGAAACTTAACAATTTTGCAGTACCATGCTTATTTTGCAACAGAGAGAAAACACATTGTACTTGGTTAAGTGAGGAGTCACTGTCAGAACAGTTGTCTGTGTAACAGCCACTCTGACGTCCATTCTTTGTTTTACTATCCAGCTCCTTATTATGCATCCGATCTTCTTCAAACTTGTTAATCAAAGATTCTACTACAACCATCATGACATTCTTCAAGGCATGCATCATTTCTCTGTATCTTCAAAGATAATTTTAATATTAAAGAGCACAAAAAGAAAAAAAAAAAAAAATCACTAAAATGTGGATAATGCTACTTAGACCTGAACTCACTAAATTTACAGAACTGAATGAAAAACAAATGCAAATCCAAAATGAACATTAAAACATGTATATACCTTAAATGTTTCAGATAACTGTATTTTAAAATTATAATACAATTCCTTTTTGCCCTTCTAAAACCAATGAATGAAATACCACTAACATAATCCTGTTCTGAGAGGTTCTTAATAAAGAACAATGTGAATCCACAAACAGGGAGAACCTGTGCCTGAGAAAACAGGGCAGTTCTCATCCTTGTTACTGTTTATATTTCTTGAAGTTCAACATCCAATTTTTCTTCTGCTCTAAGCCTTGAGCAGAACCAATAGAAGAGAACACAACATCCTGATTCAAGATCTTGAGTACAGGTCATGCACACTAAATAATTTTCTTTCAGCAAAACCAGAGCTTTTCTAATTTACATAAATTGAATCATAATATCTACAAGGAAGCAATTCGAAACAAAAGCCGCTTCAGAAACACATCCTATTGTAAAATATTCACATCAGGTGCTCGATTTAATTACATTGTTTTTACATTGTAGTGGTTCAACCTCAGTAAAGCCCTCATTATGACTCTCTATGACAATTAAAAATAGAGAGGCAAGGATCTGATTCACTATGATGACAGAAGTATACTGTCTGTTTCAATTAAAAAAACCAATATTTCTAGAACTGCTTTAAGCACTATGATATAGTTAGAATTTGAACAGGAATTCCAACAACAATGTGATGCATAAACTAAACTTTTGAAGTTTTATGTATTTTATGGAAATAACAGCTGTATATACTTAAATCCATTTTATAAGTACTACTGAACACTGCTATAAAGAATCACAGCAATTATCTGCCTATGCAAATTTGAAATCCAAAGCATGAAAATTTACTGAGAGCTATCAGCCCCTGTATTCCAAGTAAAAGTTATTTTAATGTTCATAGTAAGGTGAATAAAGTCGGAAAAGAAGAGAAGACAAAAAAAAAATAATTTAACTGGTACTTACAGAGGTTTTTTTACTTAAGGCTTCTTAACTAAATATAGTCTTCAAAAGCCAATTAATCTGGACCACAGATCCTGTAATATGCTGACACGTGGTTTTGCACACCTACTGATTTCTAGCTGACAGTCTGAGTCAAAAAATCTTGGATAATTATACAGTTGGTCCACATACTTATTCTACACCATATGGGCAACGCTGTAGAAGTATCTTTGCGTGTACACTAAGATACAAAGTAAGATAGCTCAAACATTAGTTTTTAAACTCGTCAGTAAAAGTAGATCTGATTGAACGTACTACTCCTACTAATCTCACAGGACATCTGGCTAGATCCCAAAGAAGAAAGCTTAAAAAACATACACATGTATTCTAATTTATCTTATTTATTTATTTATTTATTTTTTAAAAAACAACACTGTCATGTAGACTCTCCATTCATATCTAAGGAAATTATAAAACTTTAATACGTAATGAAACCAATTTTTCCTTTAGGCCAACTTCTGTATCACAACCGAATTTAATTTGCAGCTAGTGAAGTAGTATGAAGTAGTGATTCTTCTCTCAAATTTTACCCCTGCTCAACTCCAGTCCTAGATAACTCAAAAACTTCATACATTTGCTATTGATCTTTTTATGCAATAGTTCATAGGCTTAATTCCAGAGTGAGACAAAGCATGACAAACTGCAACGTACGGTGGGAATATCTCAATTGCTTAGCACCCATTTTTGAAAGCAAATAATCATTTTTGTTACCCATTGGTTCAGAATGTATTTTTTCAAAATAAGCTCTGGAAAGGAGAAAGGGAGACAAAGACCAAGAAGAAAATATGTATATACTCACTCTTTTGATTCACGGGTCTTCTTAGTAACATGTTGGACAAGTGTGTCATAGCCAGATACTTCCCCCTGATTTTGAGCAGAAGTACATTTTTCTGTTTCTTCTTCAATCACAGATCCCACAGTATTATTTATATATTGTCTAAGGTATTTCACGAAGTCATAGCTGCAACAAATATACAAAATTAAAATGTAACAGATTTCCTTGAGCTCACAGTCAAATGTCTTCAACATTGTATCAACATCAGCTATCTTCTCTCCCAGAAGACCTGTTACTTTAAGGTGAGGTTCTATGACTTCTAGAGAAATAAACTTTACTGGTGCAAATAAACACAGTAAAGTTCTGTTTTCTTCAATATGAATCTCAAATTAAAAATTAAGAAAAATTACTCAGAGCCTCCTGAACATAGCTTTGTGTTACAGTATATCCATCTGGTGTTATTATTTATGCAGTATAGACACAAAATGAGAAGAAACACAGGAAAAACAACTTATAAATTCTAGCATAGGAGCATGTCTAAGGTTTACGAAAGTCTGTGTGTCGTGAAAGTATGCAGAAGATCTCACTCAAAGTGACAAACTAGCTGTCTATAATTACAGGGACATAATGTAAGGAAATTGGCACTTCATGCTCTTGTTATTAGATACAGAAACTTGTTTAAACATGAAAATAATCAGAGGGGCATTTCAAAGGAAAGACTCTCACTGCATCTTCAGATTCTGTATTGCTACAGAAATTGCTGAAAAAAGTTGTGCTCAGAATACATAAACATTTTTTTGGTTAGTCTTCCAATTTGTGTAAAAGGCAAGGCAAACAGTAACACAAAAAAAAAGTAATCATACATAAACAGTAGATGCATCATTATACTTTCATTATATCAAATGCAGTTGTGCAACTACTTTGTGTTAATTCAGATAAACACAGAGTGAGAAAAACTAAAATTAAAAAGTCAGTCACCACAGGTACAGAGTCTAAAGCTATAAAATGCAAATGTAAATAAAAGCAACTGTTACGACAGCAGCTTTTGCCTTTCTTGGATATTAAAAAAAACCCCAAACTAAACAGACTATGTTCAAGATATATAAAAATAAATCAGAATAGAAAATTGTGTCTTGTGTCATGCTACATACTTCCTCACCTACCTCAAGTTCCATCAGGTATAACAGTCCCCCCTTTTTTTTTTTTTAATTTCCCACTTATTTCCATCCAATTATATCACATTTGTTCTCAATGAAAGTAACAGAACTATATCTCAAGAAAGATGGAAACATGCATATTTGCATTTTCATTTGTCTTCAAGGATGGCTTTTTACTTCTGCCATAATGAAATTGCACATGACTCTCCACTGAATGAAAGCTCTCATAAAACCTTCTCCCATTTGTCCTACGACAGTAACATTCCAGTGTATACATTTTTGCAGTGACTGCTTCTCTCTGACAGACACAGCAATCACATCACTATCCATGTCACTAAGGTAATGTCTGCTTGATGTCCTAGCCTTGAACTTCTGCATCATTCTTCCATCTTAAAAATGTTTTGTACCAAATAAGTGTTTCAGCAATGACAGAACTACTTCTTGCCATGCAGAATCAAGTCAAACTGATCTGGTTGAGCTTACAAAGGAAGCAATAGGAAAAAAAAAATAAAGTGTTAAAAAAACTATACGACTTTAAGGAAAAAATACAACAGAAAACATACTGCTTATACAGTTAAAAATTCTGATTTCTACTACTGCACATAAATTTTGAACTTGATTCAATTTTCCTTTTTATTAGCTTTCTGAGGATGCTGTGTTTCTGTATTTTCTACATCAAAGTGGAAACAAAAGATAATGTAAGGCCTCAAAGTCTTATAAAATTATTGAGGCAAAATAACCATGAGGCATGCAAGTGAGTTCACACTGTCAAGTCTGATTTAAGTAAAGTGAGATGGGGACACATTTCTGTTTCATTTAAAACATAAATTCAAATAACTACTATCTTATCACACATACAAGGGTTCAGTAACATAAGCCAGACAGAACAACCAAATATGGAAGCCAAGTAGCCTTCTGAAAATTTACCTTATTTTGAAAAACAAAACTATATTGTCTAGCAGATGTCAAAAATACTGTCTGACAGCCTTCAGTGAAGATTTCTTCCAGCTTCTGTTCACATGTTCATTTAATACATTATGTGTACACATGCACCAGAGTTGGCTAAGTCAGGTAGTTTTTTAAGTTCCTCTCTCACGAACAGCTTGTCAATTACCATGACAGTAAAAACATATTACTAACAGTGGGAAGAAAAGAAATAATTATTATTCTCCAGATAAGCAAATTTGAGTGTTGATTAGTGACAGGAATATCTGTATATAAAAATACTTACATATTCATAAAGCAATATAAATTGTAAACATTTCCCTACAGTAATATAGATCAACACACTTCACCTCCTTCAAAATGTTAAAAATAGCAAAAATATTTTTACTTGTGAAAGTTCTCATCTGTTTCCTCCAAATGCAAGAGAATCTCTTCTGCACATTCTACTGATGGGGCTCCAGTGATTTTTTCCTTCACGCTCTGCAGCAACTGTCTAAGCATAGACTGTAACAGAGCTTCATCTTCGCTTGTAAAGTGAGACATCTGTATAAAGCAAATATAAGAATAACATTCTTTCTTAGTTTTGGTTTTTTCCTCCTCTCAAGATGCTAAGAAAAGCATAAAACCCTTGAACTACCACTTTTTTCCTGTTATCAACAACATGAGATTATGCTATCAAAAGACATGACCACAGAAAGGAAATATTTGATAGGGTTTCTCTTCAGACAAAATGAAAACAAAACAATCAAATCAGTTTGAATAAATGTCCTGTTATCTTAGTATAATATTCTTAAACAAGATACTGCATTAAAAAAATCCTGAATATTCCTTTGCTGCTTGAGGACTTGTCCATCAAATAGGCACAAGACTACACGAATTTTAAAAAGGGTTTTTTTACAGATGTAGTGACTGTACCTTGATGAGAAACCTTGACAAGTCTCTCAGCTTCTCCTCATAAACTATTATTACCCAGTTCTGATTTTTGGATCCTTCTACTCAGAGCTGTCACCATGCCTATGGTGGAAGGTGCTGGCAATTTTTGCAAGCAACGAGGGCCAGGTGCAGTTATCAGAACTGTTTAATTTCCCTGGGGTTATCAACTGCAGTGACCTGATAGAGTCCCAAGTTAACACTACAGCTACTTGGCAAAACCAGAACAGCAGCAGTAAGAAACTGGAAATATCTGTCAAGTCAGGAAGACAGTGTATTCTAAGGTTAATTTTCAATTATTGCAAAAAAAACCCAAAAGCTTCATTTCTATCTTGATTAATTAATTAACCTAAATTCATGGCTTAAAATTCTTTACATGTCAATGAATACTTCCAACTTCTAGTGGCAGTTCTAGTTGATGTACTTCAAGTCTATTTGAGAAATAATGATTTACACACCTTTGACTTGTGTTGAAAAAGAAAAGGTCAATCAAAGACCCTCTAAGCAGCGGTGCATAAACAATATGCACATTTGGAAGACACGACATAATAAATCACTTCTTCAAACTTAAATACTATTAACCAACAAAAAATTAAAATCCATATAACACCAGCTGGAGGAGTTACCCTTTACAAAAAGGTAACAGTCCTGTGAGTTAGTAGTTCTCTGTGGTAAGTGGCACAGTTGCTGAACATTTTATTTTGATCAAACATAAGTCAACATTAACACAACCAACTTACCAGAAATAGCATTAAAATAAAGAAAAATTTTCTATTAATCTTAACTCCTTGATTTGAAGCCCTCTTTCTAATAAATTATAGTCTCAAGATATTTAATCAAGGTCGATGCGTTTTTACGTCTATATAAACTACTCTCATAACTCTTGTCTGTTGACCTTAACATTGTATGAACCTAACGCTCTGCAAAAAACTTCACTTAGTATTTTGGTATAACTAGGCATTTTTATCTGGATACTGGTCAGCAATCTGTGCAAATCCCTGCTCAAATGATTCATAAATACGAATCATGAGAATATTGTTGTTTCACCTCCAGTTTGCTTTGAAAAGTTTTATTTGACTTATATAATCACCAATAGGGATATATTTCTCTTAAAACTCATTTGCAAAGGTTTGTGGTTTGTTGTGTTTGGTTCTTAGGTGTTTCGTTGTTGTTGACTTTTTTTTTTTTCCCCAGCAGGCACATTCCTCATTCCATTTCCATGCAAAATTTAAATGATCGTTTTGTCCCTGAGAAACATTACCCCAAGCCCAGTTTGTGAAGCCTTTTCCAGTTGAACCCCATTTTCCCGGCACTGTCCCACAACTGCAAGGCCTGCCGCAAAACCCACGGGATGAGCCAGAGGCAGCCTGCTGTAGCCAGCGCTCATCCTTACACCTGCCTTGGCTTCAGGAAGGTTTTGAACAGGGGAAAACAAACAAACAAACAAACAAAAAAACAGAAACAAAAACAAAACAACAACAACAAAAAAGTGATAATTTTAGCAACAAATCGACGACCGCTGTTAACAGAAATACGAGTAACACAAGAATTCCTACCCTCTCTGGGTTTTTACCGGCAGTCGTGTCAACCGTCTATCAATTTTTTGGCAGCAACCAGATTTCTAATGACAACTTCTCTTGCTAAAAGCATCAGGAGAAGAGGCTACCCTGGCCGGGCCCGTCCCTCACGCCGCCGCTAACAGCGCACAGGGTATTTCCCAGGCCACCCCGGACGCCCTCGCCCCAGGCACCGGTTTCGCACGGCGGTGCCGCAGCCGCCCACCCCGCTCTGCCCCCCGCGGAGGTCCCCGAAGCGCCCCCCCCGCCGGCCCGGCCCCGCACTCCCAGTACCGCCCAGCCCCAGGCGCCAGGGGCCCGGCCGTGCCCCGCGGGCTGTGGATACGGGTGTCGCCATGCGCGGCCCCCGCTGCCCCCGCCCCGAGCCCCCCCGGCCCGGCGGGAATCACCTTGAGGCGGCGGCGGCCTGGCCCTCCCCGCCCCGTCGCGGCGGCCGCGCGTCTCCGCGGGCGGCGGCCCTTAGCAACCGGCAGCGCCCGCTGCCGAGTCTCGCAGGGCCCGTAGCGACATCGCGAGAGGCCGGCGGGACGCGGGAGGGCTGGGCTGCCGCAGCCCGCCGCCTGCTCCCCCCTGCTCGGGCGGGGAAGCTGCTGCCGCTCCCGCCGCCGGCACCGAAGGTCTGGGTTCTCGCTGCCTCCGGGCCCCGGCCCCCCGCCAGCGCTCTCCGCCGCCGCAGGCTTCCCCGGCCACCGGGGCGGCCAGCGCGGGGGCGGGAAGGGCGGCAGGCCGGCAGCCCCAGCAGTGCCCGGGAAACGGTATCGAGCATGAAATGGCCTCCTTCGCTGCACGGGGGGCTCTTGGGCTCCGGCAGTCCTTCGTTACAATGCGTCTTGGTGGTCTCTGTGTTGTCGGCCAAATATGTAAAAAGAAGGTGCCGAGGAACAGCACTGGCCGTGTCGAAAACCGAGCTGCGCTTTCCCCTCTTTTTCAGCGCTGCGGTGAAGCACCCAGGCGCTGGCACGGGAGGAGCCCCGGCTGGGGTAACTGGGCCATGTTTATCAGGAAGGGTCCCCCCAGCACAGCTCACGAAACACGCAGCCGCCGGCAGCTCGGCTCTGCCCGTCTTCAGGCCGGGGTGTCGGCGCTCCCTCTGTGCAGCCCATGGGGGCCCCAGGCTTCTCTGGGGCGGGGGTTTTCCACTGAAATCGAAGGAGTACACTCGTGCTGTTACTCCCAATTTACATCAGCAAGAGAGCAGATCGTGTCGGTAAAATACAAATGCCAAGGTATTTTCTAGTGCTTTTTAACCTTATGTCCCCTCCTGGGATGGAGGAAGAATTGCTAAAGGAATAGGATTTTTTTTCTATTTGACAAATACTTACCAGAAAACAGTGAAAGCATTTTGATTTGAAATAATTTTCCATTAGCATAGCTGTAACAAGCCAGAAATGAGTTATAATAAACACTCATAATGATGTTTGACAGTGCTTGCATGTACAGTGACACATTGTACATTTTTATCCTTCACTCCTACTTTTTCTAATGATTTTGATAATAGCAGTAATGCTAATCTTCCGCAACAAAATGTTCCTGTAAGTGGGTCTGTAGCCCCTTTAGTTAATAGAGCGCTACCTAAATGTGGGGATCCACTCTCTCACAGTACAACTACTAGTAGGTTGGGGCCAAGCAGGTAAAATGCAGTATTTCTGTTGAAAAGTGATGATTCTGGAATTGAAACACAAACCTGTCTTACTGCTAATTCCTGAGAAACAAGATTTTGATCAGTTGCAATGGAGTCTCTGCGGTACCTTTAACACTGTTCTACTGTTCTCTTCAGTGCTTTGAAGTGGGCAGTGCTCTCAGGTACTCACAAAACAAAAGCTAGAACAATTGTCTGCTGACTGCAAAGGGTCTTGAGTAAACTCACCAGAGCCTTGTTACCTCAGCTGTGCACTCTCCACGTGTTTGGAATGGGCCACAGCTGACAGCAGCTTTTTCTGCATCCGTGCCAGGCTCTTCTTTCACAGGCAGCAGAGAGGTTTGCTTCTTTTCTGTCCCCATACTAACCGAGAAGTGCCGTGCTGTGATATGACACTTCTTATTCCTTTATCACTTCACAGGCACTGATTCAAGTGACAGCACCTCAATTTCATGGCTGGTATGGAGTAAAGAAACTCGATATACATAACATTCAGCATTCCTTGTCCTTACTGAAAGAACCTCCATTTTATCATGACTTTTCAGCCTTATAAAACACCTTATAAGACAGATTGCAGATGCAGTGGCATCACGGAAGGATGTTCTCATGGTAGCTATGGTGCTTCTGAAATTCTCCTATTCCTTTCTACTCACTTCCACCTTCTGTATTTCATCCAGCTTCTTTTGTCACATGTTTTGCTGCAATTGGAACCTGGAGCCCTTTGTCCTGAGCTAAGCTGGTAGATCTCAAGTGCCATTTGGTGAGATCATTAGGGTGCATTCAGGCAGATACCTTCTGAGGGTGATACTCCAGAGTAAGCAACACTATTCTGAAATGCATTATGTTTACATGGATGAATGTCAGTCACACGAGAGAAGTTGCAATCACTGTGAAATCACAGAATCACAGAAGCACAGAATGTTAGGGATTGGAAGGGACCTCAAAAGATCATCTAGTCCAATCCCCCTGCCAGAGCAGAAACACTTAGATGAGACGACACAGGAAGGTGTCCAGGCAGGTTTCAAATGTCTCCAGAGAAGGAGAATTCACAACCTCCCTGGGCAGCCTGTTCCAGTGTTCTGTTACCCTCACTGAGAAGAAGTTTCTTCTCAAATTTAAGTGGAACCTCTTGTGTTCCAGTTTGAACCCATTACCCCTTGCCTTACCGTTGGTTGTCACCGAGAAGAGCCTGGCTCCATCCTCGTGACACTCATCCTTTTATAAACATTACTGAGGTCACCCCTCAGTCTCCTCTTCTCCAAGCTAAAGAGACCCAGCTCCCTCAGCCTTTCCTCATAAGGGAGATGCTCCATTCCCTTCATCATCTTTGTGTCTCTGCGCTAGACTCTCTCCAGCAGTTCCCTGTCCTTCTTGAACTGAGAGGCCCAGAACTGGACACAATATTCCAGATGGGGTCTCGCCAGGGCAGAGTAGAGGGGAAGGAGAACCTCTCTCGACCTACTAACCACCCCCCTTCTAATACACCCCAGGATGCCATTGGCCTTCTTGGCCACAAGGGCACAGTGCTGGCTCATGGTCATCCTGCTGTCCACCAGGACCCCCAGGTCCCTTTCCCCTACACTGCTCTCCAATAGGTCGTTCCCCAACTTATACTGGAACCTGGGGTTGTTCCTGCCCAGATGCAAGGCTCTGCACTTGCCCTTGTTATATTTCATTAAATTTTTCCCCGCCCAACTCTCCAGCCTGTCCAGGTCTCACTGGATGGCAACACAGCCTTCTGGCGTGTCAGCCACCCCTCCCAGTTTGGTGGGGTGGCAAACTTGCTGATAGTACACTCTATTCCCTCATCCCAGTCATTGATGAATATATTGAATAATACTAGTCCCAGTACTGACCCTTGAGGCACTCCACTAGATATAGGCCTCCAACTAGACTCTGCCCCATTGACCATGAAATTGCTCATGCAGTCATTTAAGTATTACAGAGAAGTTTAATTTCCATACCTGACGACTAGTAAGAAGATTCTCAACCCGTAACTTGAACATGTCCTAAAATTTGAATTACCAGTTTATCCCAAATTTCTGTAAATTTAAAATACTCCTGCAGTGTTTCTAATGTGGCAGTTCCCAAAGGAGGAAACTGAACAACAAAGAAATCTTTACAGCTAATGGTAGTAGTAGGAACATCTGGTCAGTGCTAATGTCATTTCACCAGGGACATAACTTCTTTCCTCCCTTTCTGCTCTGTTCTGCTCTGCCCCCTTCTTCTCTTTTCCTTCAGTGTAACTGTCCACAAGACCACCCTTTTGCAGATGGCACACAAAGGTCTGGAGAGATTTCAATTTTATGTAGTAGATAGACAGCCGTTAGTGTCTACAAGAATGTTTAACTCTGACTTCCAGTAACTCAGTAGGTAGGACCTTTCCTTCAGCAAATTAAATGGATCGGTTTTCAGTATCTGACAGAATAACTTACCATAACCAATATGTATTGAAATCTCACTTCATGCTTTTCCTTGGCTGATACTGTTTTCAAAGGAGTATATATTAAAGAAAAACTAAAGAGGAGGGGAAATCATACTTGATAAAAAACAAAACAAACTAACAAACTAACAAAAAAACCCAAACCAAACAAACAATAAAAACAAACAAACAAACAAAATGAAATGAAACAAAACCACTTTCTATACAGCATTCCAGAGCTAAATCAAGATCAAGAGGAGCCAGGATGTCCTCACTTCAGAGTTTCCCAAACTAGGACTAAGGTACATGTCAGGAAAGGAGAAATAAGTGTGAAGTCTGGCTCTGGAGATAACACAAGAAAGCTAGCCCACCTTTCTGAATATTCTGACATCCCTTAATAGTTCTTGAGCCCCCAAATAAAAGATGAAGACACTTCATCAACCTGTTTATGACCACTGTGGCATCTGTTGCCGTCTCACATCACTAATCATGAGAGTTTCCCAGATTTGGAGGAACAATAAGCATGTTTTGAGAGTTCATTAGGTCACAATCTAATCATAAATATCAAAAAGGAAACTGCTTAAAATATTACTGCTGATGGGAAAGTCTTTTTAAATAATCTCCAAAGGAAATTTTCTATTTTGGGCACCATCTGTCCTTCCCTCCCTATGCACTCTGGGGAAATACTAACCCATTACTAGATGTTTCCATTAAAACAAATAATAAGGAATTAGTGGGTAAATGGGCATGAGGGTCACAGGCTGGATCACTTCGTACTATCAGCTCCACTTGGAAAGCCTGTGTTAAAACATATCTATACAGAATTTACATTGATTCCATTACAAAAAAGAAGTAAACTATCATGACTTTAGTCTAAAGTTACATAAGATGAGTTTGTACCTTACTAGTGGGAGCTAAGCCAATATAGACCTTATGTAAGCTCTTACGAGAATCAAAAAATAAAATCGAGTCCATTTGCTTATTTGGTAATTAACATCAGTTATGCTGATATTTCATAAAGACTGAAACTCTTACACTGCTATTACTGTTTTCCTTCATCTGAGAAAAAGAAGGGAAAAACTGTCAGGAAATCAATAGGACTTTGGCATAAAATCATGAAGCACAAACTCCAAACCATCCTGACCAATAACAATCAAAAATGTTATTGATGAATAAATTAACTTAGTGAATATATAGACTCTTATTTTTCCATCTGTATTTTATGACACAGTTTTCAATAGATAGTCTGTGTGTGGTTGTAAAAGTAACTACTGGAACTGAGGTTCAGTACAGGCAATTAAATCTACACTGCAGTGCCTCAATGAATTAAAGACAAAATAAACTTCAATGATAGCATAAATATCCAAATACCAATAAAATTATTTTCTGATCCACAAATCTTTCTTGATGAAACTTCAAGGAGCTAAGGACATATATGTCACTGGCTCTGATTTGCCTTAGGCAAATCTCTTAACATTGGGCTTACTTCTTTATTGGAAATCAAGGATAACAGAATTATCTATGTGCCATTATGAAAATTAATGTCACAGAATTACAATATAATAACCAAGTGACATCATAAATCCCTGCTTTATTTGCCATTTCTTGTCTAATTGATGTTTTGGTCTTTTTTTATTATGTGTTTCCTGAAGGTGGCAGCAATATTCTAGAGTTGTGTGGATGTCTGACTTCTGAACCTGTTGACCTGGAATATTGCATTTCTTTCAATGTAAATGTATTTGTATTTATGGCTATTTAGAATATGCTAAAATCAAACTTCGATGGCATAGATATTGTAGTTGTGGGCATATGATGCACAATATCACCACGGAATATGAAGAAAGTATGTTGACCTGGGATGATGGGATGGCTTATTCTTTTGTGTGGTAAAATTCAGAGGCTAAAGGAATATTCCTGAAGTATTAAATATTTTTAATTAACATTTTACAGTTGCTTGCAGTTAAAGTTATCCATTTCATTGACTTCAGTGGATCATGTACATTTTCTGAAGTGAACTCAGCTAATTTGCAGGCACTACATTAGCACTTCAAAACACTACAAATATTATCTGTGATCAGAGAGGCAAGATTATAGCCTGTCTGCAGGGTTCCTTTCAGTTCCATTCCTCTATTTGATCTTAAGCATTTATAATCACTGCTAGAGTCACTCAGGCCAACTCTATCTCATGCCAGCATCACAGGTTTTTAATTCAAAATGAATCTTTAACACTGCTTCCCCACTTCTCCTTTAGTCTTAGACTCAAGACACTTTGCATTAATTGTGAAATGTTTTTGCTACCGAGGTGAGGCAATTACATCATCGTTAGGAACAGGGAACCATTTAGAGGATTCTCTTCTCCTTTCATTTTGCAGATCCCAGCTGCAGTCTGAGTGGAGAATCATGGAATCCAGCAAAGACGTCTCTGCAGCAGGGCTCTCCTCTTCCTCATCTTTCACCCCAGGACTGCATAATGTGAGGTGACTCTCATGCCTGCACATCTTCTGTCAACTCCAGGTCTGCTCTCACAGCTCATCCAGGACATGCGCCCAGATTCTAGTTCTGCTGTCCCAGAAAGGCCACCTTTGAGGAAGGGAATTGCAAAGCTGCCAAAGGAGGTGCAAAACGGAGGTAAAAGGCTTCCCTGTGAGTGAGTCTTCACTGGTTCAAATGGTCTTCCCAAATCCTCTTCTACTTTCAGAGCTGAATGGCCTATCCTGAGAGAAAAGCAGGGAAGAAACTGCATTTGTTTTAGATGTAATCTCCACACCTAAGTGTGCATGCAACAGAAAGGCTACCATTCCATTTTACATTATGCTGACAGAGTTTATTACACGGTGCTTTCTAAGGAGTCTGCTCAGCAAACCTGATGGCCTTTTCTGTAGTTGAGCATGAGCATCACTGTGCCTTAGAATTGTTTCTCTGTCTTGTCTTCCCCGATTACTATCAGTGCTGCCTTGCAAACTGGTACTTTGATATCCTGAAGTTGAATATTTTTATAATTACTTGACTTTATGCTCATCTTTTGTGCAGTATCACTGAAGTAACTTTCTTCAGATTTCCTTCCAAGATTAGCATTAATTCCTGCACTCATCACACTGACATTTCAGAATTCATTCATCAGCTCTTCTGAGTTGCTGATACAGTATTCTGTTGCAGACACTGACTGCTATTCCTTTCTGTCTTAGTTTTCCCTAAAATGTGTCATTGCTATTACTTTATTATACCATCTGTACTATAAAGTCTGTGTAAGTGGTTTCCCATTGAGCCACCACACCTTCTCTATCCTTTGTTTTCCATCTGTCTTCTGAAAATTGTATCCGTCTACATAAACTACAGCTCTCCTTACCCAAGGGCTTATCCTGCTGTAATTCTGAATACTACTGTCAAACGCAGTACAATTTCCTCCCTGCAATGTCACACCAAGTGCTTTCTGTATTATTAATATTTGCATGGAGTCAAATATTTGAGACGCTACATAAGCTGTTGGTTTATATTCTTCTGTTAATATAAGTTATAGCCTTGTTTTTAAGGGTTTCTTCTAGAAGTACACATTAATCTAGCCAGATATGATGCACAGAAAACCTTGTTCTCTTCATTTTTGGAATGCTGTGAAATGCTTGAGAAGTAAGCAAATTTTGTTCTTTGCTGCTTATTTGAAGCTATACTCTTTTGTAAGACTTGCCTAGGGGGGCAGAATTTGGCCCATATTTTGCTGTGTTTTATTCCTCTGTACTTTCAGCAACATGAGATGCGTGCTTTGTTTTTCAAATATTTTGTGTCCTGGCAAACTGTGACCTTCTCAAACATCAAACTGATGTTTTAAAGAACCGGTAAAAGCATTGCTTGGTAACAACACTGTTTATTTTCATTCCAGAAAGCACTTTTTAAACTTTTTTCTTTTATTTCAGTTAGACAATGTCTGGGATCCTAACATAATTTTACATCTGAGAAAAGTTTTTGGACCTGTTCTGAACAAATACTGAGTCTGGAGTAAAGGAAGATTGATGAACACCAGTTCTGAATATCTTCACACACACAAAAATGGTCTTTTAATTAAAACCGATACTGAGATTGTTGTGTAACAGAACCTGTTGTGCAATGGAATCTCTACTGGTAACACCCAGACATCCCTTAAGATAATGAATCTCATTTCTTAGGAGAAGTAAAAAAATATGTATTAGAGTTTTCTATTATTGAAGTCAATATGCTACATTCTTCTCTGGTATAATTCCAGCAAATTTAAGTGTTAAGGATTAATTTGATTCAGTAAGTCTGCAAATACATTTCTCTGACATGAATAATAATCTCTAAGTAACAAACAGAATACTTAATTTCATTGACATTTATTTTAATGCTCTCACGGCGTGGAAGTCAAACTCATTGCAGCGAGGAATAAGACATGCTTCTATATCTTGATCCACCTCTGAGTAACTCTTACAAATTTTGTAATGCATATTTTATCCCAGACTAAATCATTGTCCCCAAAAGATTGGTAAGTAAATAAAATATTAGCCATATATTACTTTATTTTAGTATTCTGAGGAAAAAAAAGTCATTTTCATGAAAGCCATATGTCTAGCAGCAATATGAAGAAATCTATCCACCGACCAGGCATTACAGAAATTATTAGGGCTCTCTGCCAGTGCTTTAGGATGCAAAAGTGCAAAGCTACATTCCGTTGGTGAGGTCTTGCCTCCCACTGATCAGGACTTTGAATGTTACAGCCTGTTTGATGTGAAATGTCCTGATTTTTTTAATCTGTCTCTGTAATTCGGAAGAAAATTGGACAGCCTGCAAAAAATATATCCCGCTCTCTTCTTCCATTCAGAAGACTCATCGCTTAAATTATTTTTTCAGGGGACCACCCTGTCCATCCAGGCAGTTTTATTTATGCACACCTGTTTGGGCGACTACCAGAAAAAACAAACACTGACTTCCTATTCTCTCGAGTCAGAAGTTTATTTAAACCCACAATGTGGGTCTTGGGCCCCTTGATTCAGGAGGTATCTTTTTTCTAGACTTGTGAATGGTCTTGTTGACTGCACCAGACCCGCAGTGTACGAGTCAGTGCTGCTGCGTGGGGAAAAGGCTGTAATTCCGGGGTGGGATCGGTCAAGTCGTGGTGGATGTTGTGGCTTCATAACCTGGCTTTACAGCCAAAGACAATGCGAGCACCTCCTGTTTTGATAAGGCTGCATATAATCTTCAGCCCTTTCACATAATGAACATATCATCTGTAAAATGGGTTTTGTGAACTTGTAATGACTTGATTGAAGACTGATTATTCTGCTTGGAATCCTTGGAGAACCTTCATAGCAATGCAAAGTATGCTAATAATGTGTTAATTACTGTTTTAAAGTCTGTTTCCCTTTGTTTTCTCTTTCTACTTAACTCAGGTTCCTGGGCTTGCACTGGAGAATAATGCGATAGCTTGAAGAGAAGAATCTGTGTTGATGTAGACTCTGAGCTGGTGTATGTTGATTAATTTTATTTATGTTGATGGATCTATGTTAAATTACACCAGCGGAGGATTCAACCCCGGTTTAAAGGAGGATATACTCACAGCTGAGTAGTTCCTGGCAAAGTTTGCAAAAAACTTCAAAAATACATCCCTGCTTGGTTTTCAGCATAATTTTGCTAGCTACGCTGATGCTTTATAGTGTTTATAGCACTAAATAATTGTAATGCCATTGTGTTTCATACTCTTTATTTTACTGTTTATGCACCATATGGTACTGATGGGTATTATATTGCATATAACTCAATACAATAAACATAGCATTACAAAACAGGGTTACTGCATTTTCTTTTTGTTACAGGTAGGTTACCTACTGTGATGAAAGTAATATAAAAATATAGGGGAATTACTATTCCCTTTCTTCCTACTTTTTATTCAAGAAATAACCTATAGTAAATTAGGTGCAGTTTTCATGAAATTTTATACAAATGTAGATCTCGGTATATAATGGTAAATAAGCTCTGCTAGAATTTTATGGTTTTTACACCTGATTTTTAAAATTGGCTTACGTTTGCAATGCTTTTCCTCAGAGGTTACTTGAAGATAAGTCCTGAGGGTCATTGCATATTCTCAGTTTTTTTCTGAAGGTAACGAATGCCAAGAATGTCTCTTTGCAGAACTGAACCATTTATTCTTTCTCTTATTTACCCATATGTAGAATTTTTTTGCATTTTAACCAGGACGCTCCGGTTCCTATCCATCAGAGACTGACATACTTAGCTAAGCTGACTTCGATGAGCAGATGACTGTAATTACTTACAGAAATACAGCTTGTGGCTCTTATTTTGTGGATTTGATTCAAGAATGGGACCTGATATCCAAAAGGGACCACTGAATTAGCATTTTTTAGGCAGTGCATGGGAAGGTTAAGTGGCCCAAGGCCCTCAGCTCATTCTTACTTGTTTTTTTTTCCTTCCCCAACATACTAAACGAGGAAGATTCATGTAGAAAATATATTAACAAAATGAGGGGTTGTCCCTCAAATCCTGCTCTGTGGCTTAGGTGCCTTATTCAGAGCTGCAGGCACATGCCTCTCTCTACTTTTGGTATCCAGAGACCATATTGTCTCCTGACATTAAGTGCCCATCAAGACTGCCTGAACAGGCTAGGCAAAGCTCCTGGTGTCTTCTCAGAGTGTGCCCTAGCTCTGTCTGAGGAGAGTTTGTAGATCTGTATATTGGGCATCCTCCAGCCTGGGGGACCCCAAACCTTCCCCTGTCAGCAAAGTCCCTATCAGCAGTCTGTAGTGTCAGTGCCACACGGAGGGGTAGGATGTTTCCCAAAACAATGCTGAATCCCTGTACCTGAAAAGTGTATATTGAGATGGAGCTTGACTGTAGCATCATGGTTGAATACTGATGTGGGAGCGTCATTATTTTTCCATTTACTACTCTTAAGTCCAGTAACTGTTTAGTATAAAATGCACGATCAGTCCTGACAGTAGGGACAGTCCCATCACCTTACTCCCGCCCAAGCGTCCCAGTGGCTCTGCAGAGCCAAGCTCCTCCTTGTTGGCTTTCCCTCCCTCTTTGGCAGATCCTGACCTCCTTCACGAATCCTCAGAAGAGGAGGAAAGTCCTGCTCAGCCTGGCCTACTCCTCACCAACTATTACTATAAAACTCTCCCAGGAGCAGGTTTGTGCTGAATCTCCAGTTTCTAGGGCTGAGCTAGATAGTGTCAGTGAGCCCTGTGGGACTGAAGAGGAAGGAGATGTGCAGGCATTTGGGATCTTCAGAGCCAAACAGGAGGTTGCATTCTAATTTTCAGTTCAGGGTATAAAGTTTACCATGTCCTGTTTATACCAGAGTTCCTTCTGAATGCAGTGCTAAATGCTTTGCATTTTTGTATGTGCCTCTTTCTCTACTCAACTCTCTTTAGGTCAATGACAGTTCTTATGACAATTTCTGATACCTAGGATAACATAATAAGAATAGGATGTAGAAGATGTGTCATATCTTTATATAAGTGTAACTCTCTTTTTCAAATTGTCACTTATTTTGTATAAATGAAAGGGTTTTTATCAGACAGATGTTATAGCAAATTACATCCTACATGGGGTAAAGAAGGGAGTGAAGGGCAATCTAGATCAAATATACAAGGAACTGCTTATATATGCTGTATTTTAGAAGTTTTATCTGAAAGAAAGGCAGCATGTAGGAAAATTTCAGCCAGCTTTTAATATCATCATGTCAAAGGTGATTTGTGTGTCATTTTATAAGTTAGCAGAACCTGCCATCTCCAAACACTACATATTGCTTGGATCAGAGCACCAAAGCCATGGTTCATAATACATTATGCAGATTAATTTATCCTGGATAATTTTCCCAATGTCAATAACTCTGGCTTTGTCTTAACACTCTTACAACTTCACAGCCACACAAGATCAGTGGAGCTACTTCAGCTGAATCCTCCTTCTCTTCAGTTCTATGCTGGTATAACTCAACTGTCAGAAAAAAATCACATCTATCTACCCTAGAGTTAGTGACCTGATCACGCTTGATTCTATAGAAGTACCTGGTGCAAGTCCCATAGAAGGAGAACTAGAGCCAGGCTCAGGCTCCCTGCGATCGTTACTATTCCATTTGCTGCAACTGTGACCCCCCCGGAATTTTAAACAAGACACACTGCAGTGGCTCATTGGGAACAAGTGAAGCTGTTCAAGACCTGATTATTGCAGCATAGCCTGCAAAAATTAATTAATAATTAGGTGTGAAATTAATGTACACCTTCTGTTTTCCCTAGTACTTTTCCCATTTTGCTAATTTGTTTCTGCACCACCAAGGGACAAAGTAGATTTAAAGAATATATGTGGGAATGAGCCAAAAGTCTCCCCAGGTAAACCTTGTTACATTTGCTGTCTTTTTAGTATTACATAGAGCTTTGTCTTAACTCTTTAAAATGTCTGACTTCTTAAATCCTAAATATTTTTAGTGCCTTTTTAAACAAGACTTAATTTGCTGATGAGAGAGAATAGTGTTTTGTCTTTATATTATACTATATAGATACATAGTATACTATTCCATTATGTTGTATCCTGAATGTTTGCATTTCAAATCTGCTGTTTGAGGGTGTTTATATAGGATGTACTAACTGAAAATGGTATGAGTTGATGTTAGGGCTGCAGTATTGTGTATAATGTACCAATGTGTTTTTGGAGAGGTTTTATATGTTTCTGTATGTTAAGACAAAGGTTTTACTCAGAGGGAGTGTTTTGTGAATCTTTACAATGAGAAATACATAAATGAAGTTGAGTGGACCTGACAGCCTCCATATGAGCACTTAATTATAGATTGCACCAAAATACAGCATGAATATTACAGACATTTCAGTGAAAAAATAGCTTTGACTGTCACCTGAAATACAGGGTGTTGGGAGATCTCTTGCAAATCTGAGATGACACAAGATGAAGTGTGAATCTCTGTTCCTCTTAAAAGGTGAGATTAAGGGCTTTTTGCTCTAACTGGCCATCTCTGGGCCCTTTACTATGTGTAAGGCTATAGTTATGCCTGTGTTTTCCATAGTCTTACTGACTTTTTTGACTGTTCCAGGCTACTGGACAGGGATGAAGATATCTGTAGCACAAGGGAAATTGTGTAAGTGTAGAAACTTCCATGAGAGTAGGTAGAAACAAGTCTCTTACAAACTTTAAAAAGCATCTATTACTGTTGGAGCAACACGGCACATAAGGTGCAAGGTTGTCTCTCTTCATAGAACAGAAGAGAAAAGGAAATCCTCCTTTCTCTTAAGCAGAAGGATGTCCACAGGCCCCTTCCCAGTCTTACTTCTTCTTGAATGTACTTGACCTGGTAGGGAAGTACAGCAGGTCTGTGTCGCTTGTTTTCAGTTTCAGGTACCTCACTTCTGTTCCTGTCAATAATACTATTTTTGGTCAGCTAGGAACATCAAAAGGTGAAATGACTTTTGACACACTCTAGCAGTCTTTGAAGTAGTTCATTTATCATGCAGATAATTTCCCAAACTGTTCTTATTGCGTATGCTAAGCAAATAATCTGAACAAAATTGAGCTAACCCATCTTGTTCAGATTACTCTTCTTGCTAGTATGTTAGCAGAGGGACATTTGTGGTCCCTAAGGCTGTTTATTTCAGTGATATACTAAAAGGTAGCACTTTCCTTTCTTTGAATGCTATTTACCATCAAATGATCTAGGAATTATCTGAAAGGTAAATAGTTAGCTTGCTTGTAAACTGTGGTAGAAATATATGCCAACATTTAGGTTTACAAAGGGTAGTATTTGCCTCTAAATCCAAAGAACAGTTTACGTAAAGATCTTTAAAAGGCTGATTCATCAAAAATCAGTCACAAAAATACATTAGGATTAAATAGAATCTAAATGTTATGGCTGAACTTAAGTGTCTTGATTATACTTTTAAATGTCTGGCACTGTGTTTCTACACTCCTAATAAACTGAATATATATTTCTTCCAAAAAATGTTTCTGCTGTTTATCCCTTTTGAATAAATATTTGTGCTTGGACAGGCTGGCAGGGGGAGGGAGGCAAAACCTTTCCACCAAAGTCACTGCTGGTGAAAGCCCTGAGCATGATCTGCCACCTGGAACATGGCACATGCCCAGGTGAGGGACTGTCCGCTCACCAGTAGTTACAGAGTTGGTCTGTGACTGCCAAGCCTCACCACCTCCCACAAAGACAAATTTTAAGGCTCTCTCTGTGCAGTCTTAGGTTAAAACATTGTTAGTGAAAGCTTATTATGATGATTGATGTCACCAGTTTTCTGATGTGGATGTTCTGTTTCTTCCCATCTGTTCTCACAATCCTTTTCTAAGGCCACCCATTCTGCTTCATCCATGCAGGTAGAATCCCCTGAGTAAAACAGGACCATTTATTCCATGCCCATATTTAATCATCTTTTCTGCTTATGGATCCTTCACTTTAACTGGAAAGTTTTTTCTGAGCAGAATCCTTCTCTTCAGTATTATCAATACATACAGGTATACATAAGGCTGTGTAGAACAGCTGTTCATAAGTATAATGATAGTTTCTGGTGTCATCAAACTAACAAAATTGGCCTTCGTTAATAACTCAGGTCACTTGTTGCTTTTCGCTTTCCATTTGATTTATTTGCTTGGTTTAGGAATGGAAACTGTCCCTCTGTTTAGCTTTGTCTCTCCTCTAATATAATAGGTAGGTAGATACATCTGGGAAAAAGATATTTAACTTAAATCTCTGTATCCCACTGAAGAGGAAGAATAAATTTTACTGAACTATCTAGAAGTGGTTGGAGTGTGTGGTTGCTCTGTGCCTTCAAAAGTACAGTATGTCTGAAGGCCTGTGGCATGTCATATGTGATTTTTCAATGGCAGAATCAGTTGCAGGCTTGTATGTCCACTTCTGTGAGGCACAAGCCCCATGACAGGGAACAGCATTAGAAGTCCTAAAACTGAATAGGAGGACAGAATGTGTGATGGGCTCCAAATTTTCAGTTCCACCACTTGAAGTCAGTGGCATGTGTTGTGGGTAAACAAAGTGGCTGGTCTGAGGTGGGACCCTCCTGGGTGGTTGGTACTGCACCACTGAGCGTGTGTGACCCGAGACGGTGACAGAAGGAGGAGACTGTCCTCTTTTTGACTGCAAACTGGGTGCACACCACTTGCCACCACACCGTTTCTCATTCTGCATATTCCAATTCAGTATTACATCTGATTACGTCAGATACAGGAATACACCTTTTTTTAACACCTAGTGGTTACTGCTTTCAGTGTTTGGATGAGAATAAGAACCAAATGTCATTATCTACTGAGAAAGATCAAATATGAGAAGGTATCTTTCTTGCCCTCGTTATGTCATATACATTTCCCAATCTTTCTGGTCTCTATGTAGTTCAGAGAAGTTTTGGGTTCCTGACAGCCTTGAAGTTCACAGTATTATAGTATATGCTACCGTAGTAGCAGAGTACAAGACACTGCATTTTGTACATCTGTGATTTGCATTATTTTTTTCCTCATAATTGGCCTACTTTCTTCTTGCCACCAAAGCAAAGCCTTTCCTCTTTGTCTCTGTTTTTGCTTTCAGTTTTACTTGAATTTGTAATGGAAATAGGAAAGTGGCAGAGATTCATAAGGTACTTGGAGGATTGTAAATCCCTACGGCTCTTTTCAGAGCTCTGTGGAAGGGCTGCCAGCTGAATTCTTCATTCCCCTCTGCTGTGTTCTTCTTCATCCCTCTTCCTTGACCCAGCTTCCTATGATCCCTCTTCCCTTCCCTATCTGCTTGGAGCAGAGCCCCAGCATGTATCCTCACCTCAGGTAAGCCTCAGGGGGAAACCATAGAGTCGGTATTCTTTACAAGGCCTGCCTGACCTCCTCCCTTGCTACCATTTTTTTCCCCCCTTCTTAGGCATAGAAATGTCAGGATACTGTCCTCTTTGCTTTCCTGAGCTTTGAGTGCTAGCCATGAGTTCATTTCACTATGGGAGAACATCAGAGTCTATTTAAGTCAGTGGAAAGACTCCTCATGATTTTGAAGAGGTTTGGACAATGGTCATGAGACCACGGGATGGGTTGTGTTGGTCAGAATGTCGTTCAGTAGCAAGCCAGAAGAACACTGTGGCTCACCCTGATTCCCCAGAATCCTTGGTGTTATAGTTAGTCAGGACTACAACAGCAGTGAGGAGCTCTTTCTTGACTCGTGTCTTGAGCTATTTGAAATGTAATTACCTTTTCAATGACAGTAATAAGAATTTTTACTTCCTTTTTACACACAGAAAAAGAAAAAACTTTTTTTTTTTTTTCATAATGGCAGTGGCCAACTGATCATACAATCCGTCTGCACTTTTACAATGATGCCTCATGTGCCAAATATTCCCAGTCTATGCAACTTCCTTTATTTTTCATCAAGAAAACCCGAAAATACTCTCACTTTTTACTGATATTAATATTTAGCTGAATTTTTGCAGCATTGCTTTCTCCATATCATATTGAGGTTAATATTTTTTAAAATAATATCTGTGACTGTGGCTACATTACCCCTCAGTCAATCCTTTGATGAGTTTGATGTATTTAGCACTTTTAGTTGTAGCTTATAAATAGTCTCAGCCTTCTGACCATTTCTGTTACACTTCACTGAACCTCTTCTTCATTTAATGTTTTCCTACATATTGAAATTAATTTTAGAACTCTCAACCTGTTAGCTGAGTTGTCCCATTCAAATTTCAACATTTGACTGGTAAATTGGTGCAATGATGTGGGCATCTTAAATTAATTTCTTAATGAAATATTGAAGAAATCAATTTGCAAAGCTTGAAGCTCCTAATTTTCTTCTTGGCGTGTATCTCCTAACTATGAACACTTGGGTATTCATGAGTTCTTGGCTTAACTTTCACAACAAGATCTTTTTTTTGCAATTTTTCCAGCCTTGGAGACTAAATCAGAATATCCTCTGGGGTCTTTTATTTCTTCCTAATAACTAGAATCTCCTATGGTTTTAAATCATTGTGTGCCATATGCTGGATCTGTGCTTTAAAGTTATGTCAAATTAAGATAGTACAAAAATCTAAGCAAGTTGACCCACAAGTTATGTTTTGTTAGTTGATATTTATAATCCTTTCCTCTCATTTTATTATGATTTTTTAACTGTGGAATTTTTCTTCAGTACATGTGCTAACCTATATGTTCAAAGTAATTTCGTTTCGGAAAAAAAATCAGCATCATCCTTCATCAAGGAGAAAAGGGGTGGCTTCAACAATGACGGTTTTGCTATTTTAGACAGCTAGAAGTCACACAGTCAAAGAATGGTAATGTGCTGCAGATAAGCCATTTGTTCAGCACTGACTACGAATTGGAGCCAGGACAGAAGACACAATCATTCATGTCAAAACCAAATCCTCAAATAATTCATCAAATCTGATTTAGAGTCCAAGAGAATCATGAAGAGAATGAGACAAAGGAGATAATCAAACATTTTGGAGATATCTCTGATGTTATCTTACTCAGGCAAGCAAATGGCGAATTGTCCCATCTGCTTCTCAATTTCAGGCTTGGATGGGATTCCTGCAGGTCTTACATTCTAAAAAGACAAAACCAATGAACTCCCTGTCTCTCTTTAAGACATGCTCAGACCTATGTCATTGGAAGTTGAGAAATTACACCAAACAACTTCTGCCGTTGTTGTCTTACACTGAGTAAGAAAGTGACACTTTGGAGCCTAATGGAAAGGAGAACACTTGGCCCACCATTTCCATCTAGATTTGTCTGGGTATGAATTTGGCCTCTTTTCTTACTCTCATGAGCAGCTGTTGCTAATGTGATGCTCTCTGGAGGATGCTCTGTGTTAGTGAAAAGATTGTGCGGTCATTTTCTTAATCAAAAATGAATGTCCAAATGTTGGCAAAAATCTTATAGCTTGGATCACAGGATAATAGAACAGCCCAAATTGGAAGAGACCTCAAAAGATCATCTGCTCTGATATTTCATGGGAAAGGGTGCCTAGATGAGATTCTCTAGCATCCTGTCAAGTTGTGTCTTGAAAACCTTCAGTTCCCTGGGAAGGTTGCTCCAGTGAATGATTGTTCTTACTGTAAAAAAACCCCATTTCTTATACCAAGATGAAACCTCTCCCGTTGCAGCTTGTACCCTTTGCCCCTTGTCATCTCCATGTGGCTCTTAGTGAAGAGAACCTTCGTCCTCTTTGTAGCCTCCCTTTAAGTACTGGAAAACTGTGATGAGGTCCACCCTGAGCCTTCTCCAGGGAGAAGAGACCTAACTCCTCCAGTCTTTTCCCACAGGGCAGGTTCTCCAGCCCTTGGATCATCTTTATGCCCCTCCTTTGGACATTCTCTGATCTGTGCATGTCTCTCTTGAATTGTGGGGACCAGAACTGGACACAGTACTCCAGGTGTGGTCTGACAAGTGCTGAGTAGTGCGAGATGACCATGTCTGTATCTCTGCTAGTAATGTCTCTGTGGATGCAGGCCAGGATCCAATTTGCCTTTGTTGCAGCAACATAGTTCTGACTCGTGTCCAGCTTCTTGCCCATCAGGTCTCTTTCAGCAAGGCTGCTCCCCAGCTGCACAGATCCCAGCCTGTACTGGGCTCTTTGGTTATATTGTTCCAGGTGCAGGACTTTGCACTTGTTTTTGTTAATTTCCCTACAGTTCTTGCTTGGCCACTCTTCAGTCAGTCCAGGTCTCTCTGTAACACGGCTCACCCCGCTAATGTGTCCACCTCACCACCCAGTTTAGTGTCATCAGCAGACTTGGCAAGGGTACTTTCAATTGCACTGTCCAGTATTGATCCCTGGGGAACCCTACCTGTGACCGGCTGTCAGCCTGAGTAGAAACAATTGATCACCAGATTATCCATTGATCATCGGATTATCAGGGTAAGAACAGATTCCCTAAAATTCTCTGACACCTTGCCCTATTACTGGTTTAATTTTTTTTAGCAATGTACATCTCGCTTTTTCTTTGATATAATTTTTGCTGTGTCCCCAAGCTTTCTGTGATACCTTCAGAAGTGTAGTTGGTAGAACATGAAGTGCTAGATCTTGCCTTGTGAAGGTGGAGGAAGGTTCGTTCGTTCTTCTTCTTATCAGTAATCTGCCTCCCTTAATTTAGGGCAAATCCACTTCTGAAGTAGGTTTCAGAGTAAGGAGCCTACTCAGCAGTCTCTTATTATTTTAGTGAGGGGTTTTATTTGCTTGTTTGTTTAATCTGCTCATCAAGATCCCTGCTGGATATATTTTCAGTAGTAGTCTTGGGTTTGGATATGGCTCTGGGAACCAACATTTAGAGAAAATGTCCCTACTAAAGATGAGGCTTTAAAACTGGGAAGCTAAATTAACATCTTCCTTGGGCGTCAAATGTTCTGACAGTATGTGTGTAGTGGCCTGCAGCGATTTTTATAAGGGAGAAAAGGAGACACCACTGAAACACTCAGGAGAGATGAGAAAAATTGTTCCAAGCCTATGAAAGCAAGGAGATATTCAAAAGGTAAACAACTTGAACGATCTGACCAAGTGGTTTACCCATAGGTAGAAGGTAAAGGGATGTGCAGGATTTTTTGTCTATTTCTTGTTTAAAACCATCTTCTTAAAAAATTATGAACAGTTTACAAGGAAAAAAAAATGGAGTGATGGAGATGTAAACTGAATGCAAAGCAAAAAGTTATTATCTGATGTTATAAATCATTTCTGCGGAGATATTTGCTGATTTTACTTCTAACTTGGTGCTCCAGAGATCATTGGTGTTCATAGAAGTCACAATTGATTTTAGATAGAATGCTATAAAACAGCGTCTTCTGCATTTTTTTTTCCATTTTGTTTCAAAAGTTGGTGAGCAAATGTACCTTTGGAGACCACATCATTGAATTTGATTCGATAAGATTTTTCCAGGCATTGAATTTTACCTGCTGTCTCATAAGTTATTTTTTATCAAATTCCTGTTGTAATTTAGCCAAATAAAGGCTGTTCTTTAATAAATGCAATGGTGAACATGTCTTGCTAAAGCACATCCTCATTTATGTTGGCTAATGGTGCAGTTGTAGACAGCCTTCAGAAATATATTTGAGATACTCTCCTTTTCCTATATTGAAACTCAACTAAAGCTTCCCAGCTACAAAGTATTAGGATGCTGCCTACCCTTAACACTAGGAGGAGACCCAGGGAAACAGAGATGATATGTCTTAGCTTTTTAACACTTCCCATTATTAACATTCTTGCAAATTGTTCCATAAGTGATTTTTCATTTCATATTATTTGCAGGAGGATTTTGCAGAGTAGCAGTACTTACAGTTAATCAAATATTTCTTCTTTGTCCTGCTAAATTCTGACAAACTTCTGCTGAGATGTAAAGGCTTGATATTGCCATTTCCCTTCTTTCACCCATGCACCACAATAAATAAACTATGACAGCAAGCTGAAATATTCACAAACCATGAAGCTCTGTGGCTGGCTTGATTCAGAAGCCCAAACACAAAACAGTTTTTCTTTCTAATACAATCCATGTATGATGCCAACATACACTGTTAAAACAATCGAGTGACATCTATCTCCATCTATCTGCTGCAGGAGTCCCCACAAATTCATGTATTTCCCTACAGTATGATATTGCTAATGGTGGGTAAAGAAGAAAATCCAAGTTCTTCTTAACTATCTCCTAGGCCCATATGTGGACAAACCAGATAATTGCAATCCCCATTTCATACTATGAAGCTATGTGGGTATAGAGAAAGGGAAGGAAGAAAAGGAAGTAATGGCAAAATGAGTCTGGGCAGTGGCACATAATCTAGACGTCTCAAAATTCAGCAGCCATGCGTAGCTGTTACATATCCTTCCCTTTCACTATTGCTAGGAGCCTCAGCCACTCACTAGGACAGCATTGCCCTAGGTGCTGCCTAAACACAGGTCAGAAAGACAGTCCCTGTCACAGTTTACAATCACAGGATAAAAATAACAGGAGCAAGCAAGAAGCCATATGCTAAAATAAATGTGTTTTCTGAGTGGAAATTTGGAAATGTCAAGTGAACTTTTCTGGCAAAGCCAGCTTTCAGGCATCTCAGTAGGCACTCGTGTATTGGACTGGGCATATACCCCATACACAGGTTTAATGCACAAAGCAATGTTAAAGGTAGTATTTCCTAATTTTTTCATGTTTAACGTTTCAAACCATTAACTCAGGTTTCTTTAACACAGTTAAAAGCATGCAAATACATGCATATGTACAATTCTAACAATAAATGAAATTAAATGCATTGTTTTGATGATGAATTCAAATGAATTAATTATGGTCAACACTGGTCTTCTGAGGAAAAATCTTCCCTCAGCTATATTCACAGATTTCTGCAGCTTTAGTGGGATTTTATAGCCCAGGCCTTAAATTGCACTATCAAGCAACGGACAAAAGATCTCATGAAAGAAGTGAAATTTAATGAATGGGATTTCTGAAGGCACCAACTTAAAATGAAGTTGAGTGATTAACCAAATGTTGTATCCACTCTGAAGATTTCAAATCCATCTAATACCATTGAGTGAAATGCAATACAATTTATTTTACATGGAAGTTGGAACGATTTCTGTGAACAGAATAGTCTCCAGGACACTCATCCTTGGGAGAACCTTGGAACAAGTCCTCTTGAAAGACATTTCTGGGCATGTGAAAGAGAAGGAGGTGATTTGCAACAGCCAACATGGATTTTCCGGGGAATATTTGTGTCTGACCAACCTGGTAAAATCACTAGTTTTGTGGACCAGGGAAGAACAGTGGATGTCATTGACCTTGATTTTAGCAAGGCTTCCAACAGTGTCTCCTACAATATTCTTGTAGCTAAGTTGGGACATTGCAATGTGGATGGGTGGACAGCTTGTTGTTTAAAAAACAGCTGGAAGGCTGGGCTCAAAGGACAATGATTAAGGAGTTGTAGTTACCTGGAGGCTGGTGACAGTGGAGTACCACAGGCATCTGCCTTGGGACCCATCATGTTTAACATCACCTGATGAGCCCAGTCTGACCTCAGCGCCAAGCCTGCCGTGGTGGGGCTGGACCAAGGACCTCCCAAGCATTTTTATGGTATATCCTTTGTACAACTGTCAGTGTCTGCATTCTGGAAAGGATATGTTTAGAAATGATGCTAGATTTTTGCTTTTGAGAGCCTGTTCTTATCATGCAAGTAAATTTTAAAATACTTACAGGAGGCACCAGACATCACTGAGATCTATTAAGGTAAAACAATTTATACCTGAAAAATTTAAATTAGTGTGGACCCTGAACAGTTCTTAGAAATTAAGTTTTGATTTTTTTTAGTTGAAGGAAAAAAAAAAAAAGAAGCAAAATAAAAGTGAAGTAGGACTCGATCTATCTACAAATAAAAAACCTGCTAACTGGCAACTCTACTTACTAAAAATTGAATTTATTTGCCAGAGTGAGTGCTGAGTCAGAGAAAGTCATTGTGAAGCCAGCTGAACACAAAAAGCCAAATTCAGTACTTAAATGTATTAATGCAAATATCATTGACTGGGAACAGGATTGGCTCAGAGCATGGAAATGAATAAGCCTTTGCCAAGCGAAGAAAAACTGAGCCCAATTTCAGAAACCACATCACAGAAGCATTTCCCCACTGTGCCTGTGGTTGTGGTCTGGTGGTCTGCTGAAGTGAGGGAGAACGGAGAAGCATGAAATCAACCAGACAGATGTATCTGGAGGCACCGAACAGCAAGAAAGTTGCAGTGTAGTGGCAAAGTGTCTCACTGACTGTAACTCTTTCCTAAAAAGCTGAAACTGCACTGAAGAAGAAGAGTTTCTTTAAATTACTGTAAACAATTAATGATGATGGATGGATGTGCTTTGTAAAAGTGACTCCCTGCTTGTTGAGTCGTACGTGTACTCCTCCTGAACAGGCATTTTGCTTTACCACATTGTTTTTTCATCTCCGCATGTGTGACAATGGATAACTGGTGTTATGGGAGCAGTCATTCTATAGACCTGTTTTCACTGTGTTACTGAAGGATGCCTTAAGTGGCCTTATTAACAGTAAAGAAAATTAAACTAATTTTATGTTAAAATATAACTGACTCTATGGTGAATTAACTGTTACTTAATATATATTGAACATGGGGTGGGTGGTATTATTATCCTCAGGCTGTACAAAGTAGTAGGAGAAAAAAAAACCCTGAAAACTAACAAAGCCTGAATTGACCTAGACCATCAGGACAAAACAATAAATCTGAAGTAGTTATTGAATATTTATGAATATTTGATTAATATTTGAGGAGGAAGAGTGGAGGACAATCCTGAGAGAAATTCTTAAAAATTACTAAATTATTACTAGACAAGACAGAGTTAATTCCATTCATATTCCTACAATATTTTTTAGGCTGCAAAATCTTTTTCAGTTATTTTCAGTGGGACTAGATAGCAATAAAAGCATCCGCCCTCAGTCCTCCTGAGCAGACCTCCAAATAGCTCTTAGCAAGTCCAATGGGCCTGAGGAGATGGTGCTACAGTGATCACAGAATCACAGAATCACAGAAAGTTAGGAATTGGAGGGGACCTCAAAAGATCATCTAGTCCAATCCCCCTGCCAGAGCAGGAACACCCAGATGAGGTTACACAGGAAGGCGTCCAGGCGGGTTTTGAATGTCTCCAGAGAAGAAGCTGAGCTGCATTTCACTAGTCGACAGCTCTGAGCACAGTAGCTTCCTTTCCTTGCTATTTTTTTCCTGTGGGGAAAAACCCAAAAAGTCAGTAATGTGAGTCTATCTTAAGCTGCTAAACTTTATTATTTACCTAAAGAATAAAGAAAGTTATTGTGCTGATTTCACCCAGGACAGAGTTAATTTTCTTCCTAGTAGCTGGATTGGATTTAGTATGAGAATACTGTTGATAACACACTGATGTTTTAGTTATTGCTAAGTAGCTTTTGTAGTAAGGACTTTTCAGTTGGGAGGGGGCACAGCCAGGACAGCTGGCCCAAACTGGTTAAATGTATATTCAATACCATATGATGTCATACTCAGTATATGTTTTGGGGGAACAAGAAGGAAGAAGGGGACATTTGGAGTGATGGTGTTTGTCTTCCCAAGTAACCATTACATGTGACGGAGCCCAGCTTTCCTGGAGATGGCTGAACACCTGCCTGCCCATGGGAAGTAGTGAATTAATCCCTTGTTTTGCTTTGCTTGCATGCACAGCTTTTGCTTTACTTATTAGGTCGTCTTTATCTCAACCCATGAGTTCTCTTACTTTTACTTTTCTGATTCTCTCCCCCATCTCACTGGGGGGAAGTGAATGAGCAGCTGCATGGGACTTAGTTGCTGGCTGGGATTAAACCACAACAGTTACTCACAGAAATTAAACCATTCACAATCTAAATCTTGACTGTGTTCTCTAGACACAAGATGCCTGCAATAGAAGCCTGGTCCCAGGAACCCAGAGCAGGATCCCTGCCTACTTGGCAGGGCTGGAGGGTTTCTCCCTAACAATGTGCACAGTACAGCAAACATCATGCAGGCGTCTATACTGATAGCAACGCCTGTGGCTGCTGAGCTGGGCGCAAACAGTAGTCATTAGACCTGCGCTGACTATGCGTGTACTGAGTAGGACTACTAGTGAGGGCAACAGCAGCTGCTCTATCTAGTGGTATAATGATGTGATGGTGACAGAAACACTTAGGAAGAAATAGGTGTTTCCATTGCTTTAGGCTTTTCCTTCACCACAGCACCATACTGCCCCATAGTCTTAGTCACATGCTATACAAGTGTACTGCAAGCATACTAATTTTCCCTTGTGTGTGTTAAGGAATAACATCTATCAGAAATAATGCTTATACCATTAATGTATGATAGTATAACCCTCCCTGCCATGAAATATTTGGCTTGTGCCTGACTGGTGTGGAGAACAGAAAACTATGGTCCCTTAGAGAAAACAAGGAGGCAGCAGTACAGGATGCAGTGAGCTGTATGAACCTCTGCCAGATCAGAGAGATTGAGCATGAAAACTGGCCATAGAGCTCCCACTTCTCCCACAGAGAAGTGTGGGAGCTCTATGTGTGCTATGTGTGCTGTGTCTGTGCAGTGGATTTAGTAAAAAGTCATAGCATCCTCTCCTCTGTCTGCTAAGGCTGCTTTTCTGTCCCATGGTACAACTTCCATTGTAATGATATAAACAAATGGGAAGCATGAAAAATTGATGAGGTTATGTGTTTGCTTTTAAAAACCACTAGCGTATTACAGATATGTATAATAAAATGAAATGTGAGAAAACACTTTTTATTTGTGAATTTAGAAAAAGCTATACAGACACTGCAGTTACAAGTTGGCCCTTTCCAACACAGCTTCTTTATGGTCTTTTCTACACTTACTCATTTTTGCATGTTGCTTCTAGCTAAGATTTACTCTTAATTCTGAGGTTTTGGCATTGTTTGATGCAATTGTAACCCTCAGGGAACTGTCAGTCCTCACTGTGCCCTGAGAATGTCTTTGGAGGGCAGAGAGAACAAAAAATGAATTATAGCTACATGTTGATGTCTCAATACATTTTAATGCCAAGACTGGATAGAAAGAAAGCAAAACCTATGATCTGAGTGGCAGGAGAGCTATGGTTGCATCTAGGACAGAGGAAAGGCAGGGAGGCTGGGCTTGTGCTCAACTGGTGAGGTCATTTCTGCCACGTGGATTTTGCAGTGGTTGCTGGACAAAACAGAGGGCTTGAGATAAAACACCACCTGATATCAGTTAGTTAACACAATAGTGGTGACTTCTTTAATGCAATAAGCCACACTGTGATTCTCCTGCTCATTTTAATCACCTCATAAGCGATCTTGACTAATTTCAGCAAGGCCGTGTATGGGCAAATGTTCCACTAACAGAAGGGGAACAGTCCTTCAGAGCTCCTTCAGAGTGTCACAGTGTGAGGACAATAAAATGCTAAGACCAAGGTTTTCCAAAAAGATAGTTGATTTTTGGGGTGCTTAAGCACTTTTCAGGAAACTTCAGTGGGGCTTGCTTTTTAAGAAGCACTGTGTATCCGTGCCCTGCAGCTCTCCGAGTGTCTCCTTTGCACACATCGCCGCCAACCGCTGCTGGAAATCTCAGACTACCTATTTGCAGTCCTGTTTCTCACTAATACTGGCATCAGCTCTGGGTGATGAGAGAATCCTCCCAAAACTAATTAAAAAAGCCATTGCCGCATCACAAGAAAAAACATGCTTTGTGAATAAAACACTCCAACTTCTGTTTGTACATCCTTCCTTTCCAAATAACGGCATCTGTTCTGTGAGTGTGCCAGTATATCCTGTGGTGCTTGCACATAACAGCAGGAAATTGAAAGTTGAAAATTCTGTTTAAGGAAGCTGAATAAAGAGTTTGCATTCTTCCAGTTTAACTATTTTTGAAAGTAAAGCTACGCTTTAGGGATGCCAGAAAGCACAGTAAAACCTGCAGCCTCTTGCAGACTTAGAACACATGCTTTTGGCTGGAGTAGGAGGGCAGAAAGAAAAAGACCAGCATGAAAGACCAGGACAAAGAGAGGAAAAGGTTTGGGGGAGCTGCAAAGAAAAAGGTAAGTTGAAAACAGGGCCACGATTAAATTAAAGTTAGCATTATAAATAAATAATTTTCCTGCTAGTGCAAAGGTGTGAGACTGCTGATGGAGTAAACTCATTGCTTTGTGCCATCTGCACTTGCTGATGGAAACGGTGTCTTGCTGGATATAGAGCGTCGAACATTCCTGAATACGTTCATGCTATACCCTGTTCATAGATTAGCCTATGCTGTCACAGAAATACTTGAATTGGAGCAGGAAATGACTTGTCATACCAACTTTACAAGAGTCCTTAATGGCCTCTTGCAGATCTACTGCATGCAAGTAAGTGCAGTAGATCTGAGAACATTGCAAACCCTTATCTGCAAGCATAGATCCTGTTTGTGCCTGCAGGCAGCATTCTCTATTAACAGCCAAAGCTGAAAGCCCTTTGAAAGTTGGCCCTTAAGGTCATATCCTCTGTCCTCATGTCTGCCAAGGATTTTCCCCCTACAAGATATTCCAGGAGGTTTTTCTAGTGCATACTTGCATTGTTTTGTTTTCTTTTTGATGTGGCAGAAACAACAACCTTTGGGAGTGTCCGAATAATCAGATTTACATTTTGTTTAGCTAGTCTCACTGCTCCTATCTGGAAAAAAACCCTCCCAATATAGTTTTATATTCCAATTCATTAGCATAGTATCTGATCATCTTTCATGCTAAACAATAAAACAAAGAAGTTCCTAAAGGAATTAGAAGAAAGAGTCTGTGTGGCTTTTTTGTTTTGGGTGGTTTTTTTCCTTTCTTTTCTCGGTGTAGGTCTTTGCTTGGGCTGTGTGATTTTTTAATTTTTGAGATTCTAATACTTTGGTTCACTGATGGTTTTTGGTTTTTTTTTCTCAGCTCCTGCAATTCAGGTTGGAGGCAGGCTTAATGTTCCTCAGTACAAAGCAAGGTGGTTCTTAGATGGAGCAAAAATCTGTTCTGTTGAAGATTTTGCTGTGCTTCCTACAGAAAGTCAGATTATAATATCTTCTGATTTTTTAATTTTTTTTTAACCTTAGCTGGGTCCCATGTATGAGGAATGCTGTGTCCCCATACCCTCACAGGCTTTGTCCTGTGGTTTTCAGCTTGGCACTGCTACAAAACAGCTTTCTCCACAGTGGATAGTTTATCCTTTAAATGTTTGCGTACACTTATCACCTCTCTTCAAAAGGGTCACACCACCTGCATTGAGCTTTTTCAGTTTAATATTTTGCCATGACTTTCTCAACCTTCAAGGTTCTTTATTTTACCTGTTTAAACTCTGTAAACTCACTGATTTACATCCTTCTTGTATTACTATTAAGTATCCTACTGGGTAAATCTGAAGGCATTTAGAACTGTAAATCTCAAACCAAATAAAGGCAGAATCCTTAATTTGTTTAAAATATCTACATTAATGAAAACTGCTCAGTGGAAGTGGATTATAAACCAGCCAGTTTATCTAAAACTGAAGTCAGTTTAGATGATTCTAGGGGTCTAAGAATAACAAACAAGGCGAAATTACATTCTTTAACTGAGAAGCTGCTAACTACAAGAACAAACAGAATAGATTCAGAAGGGATTAGTGGCATACTGGTAAATGGATAGAAGGCACATATGCAATCTAAAATTTATTTCTTTCCTTCTTTTGCTTATTTTATACTGTTAAATTAGTCCATTGGAAGTCATCCTTCAGTTGCAATATTTTAACTGATGGGAGAATCTGGTGGAAATGAACTTTCAAAATCTCCATAAGAATGAATCATATAACCAGGAGCCAAAAGAAAAGGCAAACTGAATTACCTAGGGTGTGGTCTATGTTAAGACATGGATTCATAGACTTCATGTTAATTAGCTTTTCTGCTAGACCTCTTTTGGTATGCAACTGCTTAGCCCTTTCCTCTGACAGACTGTCGGTGACAGAAGTGCGCAAGTGCTCAGAGGCTCTTGCAGCAGTCACTAGCCTTTGATTCAGCTCTCTCTACACCTGGGTCGTTCATTTCCACATCATCATTGCTGAGAATGAAAGTACAATTAACAATTAAAGAAAACGTTCTATTTGGTGAACTCAAAGGAATCTCATAAAACTGTTTCCAGTTCTGCCTGGGCTCTTAGTGATGGAGTATGGGCAAGTGCTAATCTGTTAGCTATGTGAAACACACTGCTGTGCAGAATTGGGCAATGCAAAACCATCTTGCTTGGTATTTGTAAATTGTCATTGGCAATGAAGTCTGTAAAGTGCCTTGCAGATGTACTGAATGTGCTTTGGAACAACATTAAGATAACAATGGGAAATAATCCATCTGTTAACAAAATCCAGTTTTTATTCTGGAGCAATTAACGTTAAAATTCCTTGGTTAAGTGTGGCCTTCTTTTGCTAAATTACAATAGATTATTGTGGCTAATGGTTTTGAAAGTTTTTTGGGGTCAGTAAGTGGCAAATTCTTTTGTCTAAAAATGGCATTTAGTGTTGTTTGAGATGTACTCAGGCACACTGTGTGGTATGCTGCTGCTCCAGAATGGTGTAGACATCCTGTTTGTCCTGCTGTCACATCTGCCAAACACGTGTCTCAAATGCCCTAGAGCATCTCAAATGGCACTAGACGTCTGTTTTAGTCCACTGGATCAAGGATTCTGTGTTTCTTTCAGGTGAGCTTAGATTGCAGGTGAGTTTAAGATGACCTAACCTGAGGTTAACTTAAAAGCAAGTCTTGTCAGAGACCTGAGCATCTCCTATATGTCTATGATTTTCTCCCAGTCCCATAGATATGCCTTGGATACCCTGAGTGCACCAAATGGCACTAGCCACCTGTACGTATGGGCAGTTTCACCACCTGCAATTCGTGCAACTAGATTTCATCCTTAACATCTACTTAATTCCTGTTTAGACTCCCACATCCTGTATGTAAAACAGTACCTATCATTTAAGCCTAACAAGTTAGTTCAGTCTATTTGCTTTTCACTAATACACTTGTCCCCCTTAACTATGAGGTACTTCATATGGAAATGAATTACAGTGGGGGATCAGAGCTGTGAACACAGATGTTAGCAAATGAAAATTAAAGACAATCAACTCTTTTTATTTATGGTTTAAATAAATACCAGAGCCTATGGTTTCTTAAGAGAGGATCAATGTAGCCTTAGCGGTGTCTTATTTAATGTGTTTTCTAGCAAAGGAAAAAGTTGCTGTCACAGAAGTTTTCCCTCCAAGTTACATCTCTATTGGAGCCTGTTATTCTTAGCAGTTTTGAATTTTCCCAGGTAAAGTGACGATTCATCATTTTGAAGTGATGTTATCACTCAAATTAGAACCCATAGTTTTTGTTTTTCAGGGAAGCAAAAAAAAATAGACAGATAGTTTTCTATATCAAGGAAATACTCCTTCATAGATGACAGGAAAAAGAGGCATAGGTGTTTGGCATATTAGAAGCTGACTGTAGTTATATTTCAAAGAATGAATGCACAAGGTAGAAATGTGATAGATGTCAGGTTCCTAATACAAAACCATATTTCAAAGCTGCACAGTTCAACTCACCTTGAAGAACTCTTTACCCAGCTCTAGGAAGAGATCTGGTTCAATTCACATCAAAATGGTGGGAGTTTCATGGTTGAATCCTCTCAAGGACAAACCTGGGCAAGAGCTTTAGGATGTGTCAGTGGAAACAATTAGATAATATTCTAGCAACAAATTAAGAACTACTTTTGTTCCATGTTGTACTTACATAAATTTGTCTGTTACTACGAACTAATGAGTGACTGATGCTTGAACACCGGGCCCCATACTGCATCCACTGAGGCCCCTGGGCTGTGTCATGGGTGGGCCATGAGAGGTATTCCATATGAACAAATCCATGCCCTGCAGCTGCCACCCCAGTAGAGGTCAGCAGGGAGAGTTAGTGGTGGCTAAAAGGATCAGACAAGGAGACAAGTGTCTCCAATATGAGACTGTAGCAGCCAGGTGGCAAACTGCTTCAATGCAGCTCTCCCTTGCTAAAATTCCTGGTGCCCAGATGGAAATTCTAAGTAGTGACAAGTTATCAAAAAGACAAACTATTCTTTGTAAAGTGAGATTATCTTTTGCCTCCGTTTTTCTCACCTTTTTGCTCCCGATTCATTCCTCATCCCAAAGTCTATCAACCCTTCTCAGCAGAGCAGTCTCTTCTCCTGTAAGTCACCCCACTGAAACTCAGTAGTAGTGCCTGGGCAGAAAGATGCTATTCATTTCACTAAAACCATTTAGAAGATGAAAAGTACTTGTGGACTAGGCTGTGTCTCCCCACCTATCACTGAGACAGCAGCATATGCAGCAATTTGCCTGCAACATTAAAACCCTGCACCCTGCGTGCTCAGGCGGGTGACAGTATTAGACTGATATTGCCCCGTTTCTGACAATTTTCCAGCTTGTGCAGCTGTTGGGAACATATGGGCTCAGTTAGCGATTCTTCCTCTTGGTTTTTCTTACATATACACACACACCCCACAGCCTGGCTTTACTAAACACGCTGAATATTCAAGTAACAGATTTGCTCTCCAAACAAGGTAGTAATAGATTCAACTCACCTTAATTATTGAATAGCTTCATTTGCCTGGAACAAATCTGAATGCATTGCCAGACCTGCAATCTACTTCTTTGATACTGGTAAAGATTTTCTTTGTGAATGCACTCAGCTAGGTGTCTAGGAGAATCTGAAAACTCAGAGCTAAGGAACAACGTGCCTCTTCCTGATTATCTTGAACAATTTACAGGTATGGAAACATGTCGCATTTTAGCTGGCTACAGTAATTTAGGTGGAAATAAGACAGGTGCTGCAAATTTCAGTGCTAATTAAACAGAATTTTGGCAGCAGGAGAAAGTGATATGCCCTGTTCTTCCAAATATAGGTTCAGCCCATCTGTCTTTTTAATTGGACTGTAACAGACTATTAAATGTTTCAAATAAATAATGGAAGTAAACTTCAACTAAAATCCTGCTGAAAGGGAAACTGCCTTTTATTAAAATGCTTTCATATTATTTTGTTATGCCGTCTGACAAATGCATAGCCATCAATATTCTTGCCTCAGTGTGACAGAAATTGTTTGGATTAATAGCTGGCAACTTGAGTGTCAATATGAATTTCTATTTAAAATGTTGATGAAATTGCCATCACATTTTTAAATAGGCAGGCCATGAACAACTGCGTTACCCTGCAGTATTATTTAATAATTCAGCAAATTGAAATATATAGCAATCTTGAGAATTTCAGTAATTAAAATCCAAAATGAAGCACACGTAACCCAGCTGTTTTCTCATGGCCAGTTCAAGGTAGAAAGAAAATTCGACAGTCGTACCTTTTGGAAAAATTATGCTTTGGAGGGGAGAACAGTAAGGAACGGAAATTGAAGATTAATCCTTGAATAGCTGGGTTATTTTGAAAACCATCTGAGAAGAATTCATATGCCTCTATTTGTGTTTACAACTGGAGGAAAAGCTAGGAATAAGGCAACCAGCTCCTAGAATCACGTGGAAAATCACTGCTAGCGAAATCCCTGTCTTCAAGAAAATGGAATTTTAGTTACAATTGCTCTCAGAAACTGGATAAGTTTTCATTCTAAACTATTGGTAATAACATATGGGAATCGGATATGGAGCTGTTAATTATTTGGCAAATCACACTAGTGCATTCTCCTGTGCAAAAGCACAGCCTTGGAAGCAATTATTGGGTAAAAATCTGGAGCATGGGAAGGGTTAATCTACAGGAGAAATCAGATAGGAGGAAAACTGGAAGACTGTTGAACTTCCAGATATGGAAGAAGGCATTGTGACTGATAGGGTCCTCATAGATTTGAATATCTTTCCCTGTTTAGTTACTAGAATCTCCAAATGGTTTTCTTGTTCTCCTTTCACCTCCAGGTAAAAGTTTGAACTTGCTTACCAGATACTAATTATTCTGATTTTTCTAGTTGTAAGTTTTAAGGCAGGCTATCTGTCCCAGGTACAGTAGATACAATAGGTGCCACAGAAATTTTATGTTGAAAAACATAGACACTGTCATTTAATCCAACTGCTTTCACAGCTATGTCTTCCTTCCATACATTGCCAGAGGTGGTACATGTAGAATATAACTCTGCTTGACAAGAAGAGAACACAAGAGGTTCCACTTAAATGTGAGAAGAAACTTCTTCTCAGTGAGGGTGACAGAGCACTGGAACAGGCTGCCCAGGGGGGTTGTGGATTCTCCTTCTCTGGAGACATTCAAAACCCGCCTGGACGCCTTCCTGTGTAACCTCACCTAAGTTTTCCTGCTCTGGCAGGGGGATTGGACTAGATGATCTTTTGAGGTCCCTTCCAATCCCTAACATTCTGTGATTCTGTGATTCTGTGAATTTCCAAAAGCTGGGAAAAGAAGCAACCAAATGAGCAAGATCTTCCCAAACAATTAATGACATGGCACTGCACATGCACACTCCATTGCTTTGCATAAAATTCATAATAGAGCTGCACTTCTAACTGATTATATCCAACCACTAAATCTTACATTAATTAGATAATTTTAGGAATTATCTTTCAGAGTAAATCCTTAGAGCTGAAATAATTCGCATTTCCTACATTTACCTTTTGCTCCATCCTAAGTCATGATTCAAAGTCCAAGTTGTTTGGATACTCCATTGATACTACATTGATCCAGCAAAGATTTTAATACTGAGCAGTATCTAAATCAGTGTGATAATCACAATGAAACAAAACCCTTAATCTGGTTGTTTCAAGAACAAAATCAGATTACATTTACAGAAGTATAATCTATATTGAAGCACTAATCATATCACTGTCTGTTTTGTATCATTAATATTTCATGCAGATCTCACAATCCTGTAGGATATACCACTATTAAGTGCAATTCTGTGTTGACAGGTCTTTCCAGATACTAGAAATTCTAAAATATCACAGCGTATTTTCTGAAGAGGTAAAAGTTTGCTAGAAATCTCCATGTCAAGGTGTGCTTTGAATAAGTTTGTGTACATGCATCATGCAGCGCATGGCTTTCAGTAAGAGGATTTCATCTTTACATGATACATTTCTTTTTCAGATCGTTTCACCTTATTTGATTTGATGTTTAAAAATCACCCATGACTTTGGCAATGTCTTCTTATACTGTTCACTTCACGGAGATTAATCTCTACAGCCTTCAAAGAGGACACAAGAAGCAGACATCTCTGATTTTCTTATGGCTGTATTTCAGCTCTCCCTACAACCATGAAGGAGTAGACCTCAATTGTTGAAACACAAAATCAGAAGATTTAGAACTGGAAACAGCTTTCATTAGGTCTTTTAATCTACGGTTTTGCTATTTCAGAATTGCTGTCTTTCAAGGGCTTTTATCCAAGTTAGTTATAAAGAACTCAGGTCATACAAAAACTGAGAACAAAGGCAATGAACTTTTAGATTCAGTTCCCTGATAGTTGGAAAAGATTTTCCTTTATATGAGAGCATCTTTAGTAGTCTGCCTTCTATTTTCAATTATTGTATTTTTTCACCTTCACTGCAGAAAACCAAATAATCAGGCAAACAGGAAAATGCCAAACTTTGCCATTATCTTTCATTTCAATTTGTATTACTGGCTTGGATTGTGAATTATATTGTTCTGCCTACTGTCTTGATTTGTCTGTACGTAATTCAGATACAGCCAGCATCGGAAGATTTGTCATAGACACAAAAACTTTCTGCAGGACAAATTCTGTGAAAGTGTATTTTTTAATTAAAATCCAAATCTGTGTCATTATCATCAATGGAGTCATAAAGCTGATGGCCAAGAGAAGAGATAAGATTATCTTCACCTGCTAAGTACCTTTTTTTTAATCCTTATAGCTTTGTACTGAGGCAAATAACTCAAGATTTTGCTACAACACGTCCACTGCATTCTACTTTTCTTAAGGGCAGTTCTACAGGATAAGCCCTATTAGGGATTTTTGCTGAAAATCAAATATTAGAATCAATTTATGTGGTTTTACACATCTTTTTATTAGGGGTGAACTAGAGGAGTACACATGATCTTCTGGAAAGTCCCTTGTGGTCTTAAGATTAAATCAATCAAGCAGTAGAAAAAAATAGCAGCATAAACTGTAGCCTACAAATAACTCATGTTGAAAACTAGGGTTGGAATGATGATTATCAGGAGCATTCCCGAGGCATTCCTGAAATACATTAACGTAAACATTGAAGTGGATAATTTTGAACAATGAGTAAGTTTGTAGTTATCAAACTGTGCCTGGAAATATTATGTAAAAATGGCAAATTTCTAAATTAATTAGATATACTATTTACTATGGCTATTGCAGTCAACATTGCATGACTGCTACAACTCAAGACTGATTGAAGTGTTAATATTCCTGACTTTTTGCTAATTTGTTTCCCTTAACATTGACTTGTATCTACAGTACAAGGGAAAGGGTGCTTGTGATTTGATTATATTATAAATAGTAATAAGAAAGGGTTTACATTCCTGCTACTTGCATCTGCCAGTGTATCCACCTTTCCTATGTTTATTTACCTTACACAGTGGGTTTTTTACATCCCGAACACATACAGTGCCTTTTCTGGAAGAGACATCAAGCGGCAGTATGTCCTTAGGTATCATTATTAATTGATACTTTTTCTATTAACTTATTATAAAGGAATTTTAATGCTTCTAGAGATAATTAGATCTCAAGTGATCTAAGTATTTGGTTTTACTGCAGGTGAACAGAGTCTCCAGATGAAAACATTAAGGCTTTATATACACTCTCTGAAATTCAAATTGTTGTTAAAACAATTGCTTTATCGTATTACCCAGAAAGAGTTGACCAAATCAGTTAGAAGTAATCACTCACTTCATACACAGCTGACTGACATGTTTAATGAAAAATGTCTTTGTTGTAGGTTTATTGACAAGTGGATACAACAAATTGCTCCCAGCAGAGCCAGAACATTTTAATAGAGTAATATGAATGACAGTAAAGAATCTGGAAGACAATTAATGACAATTAGTTAGTTGTGCTAATAGACCTTGAAAACTCAAGAGTCCTAGCCAAATGACTACACTGTGTTCATTTTGTATTTCATATCTAATGCAGAAATCCTGGTACATGAGGAAAAATAAGGACTGAACTTCTGAGATGTACTTGCCTTTGGTGAAAGCTAATTGATTTTGCAGATGTCCCAAGCCGATCGATAATGCAGCAAACATTCCTGCAAATTATCTTGGCTTTTGCAGGAAAATGAAAACCAAAGCTAAATTGTTGATCAGTTCGTCAAAGTCTGAAAATGTTATGGCAAGTATATATTACAGACTATGGTATAAAAGACTTCAAAATATTTTTTAAGATTTATTACTGTTTCAGGTGGAAACCCTTCAGCGCTCACTAGTTTTAAATTCGCAGATATCAATTCCTGAAATACGAGGAGAACGGCTGTAATGAACCAAAGCTCTTGATGTCTGAGTTACGTTTTTTTAATATTTATAGTTAGTTCTTGCGTTCATTAACTTTTCTTCTTTTTTTTTTTTTAGGGGGGGGGTACGGGTAGATCTAAAAAAATGTGTATTGTTTTTAGTAGATATTATTAAAAGTGTTTATTTATGTTTGTGTGTGCATACATGAATGCATGGATGGGCTGATGGACGTAAAAGGAGTCAATGACACAGACGGGCCCCGGCCCGGAGGGCTCCCTTGTCTCACGTCGCCCCCTACCGGCACCGAGCTGCAACGCGGCCCCTCTGCGACCCCACCCGCCAAAATGTCTGGCTTCCATCACGGCTTTTTTGGTTAAACCTTAAGTCTCGAATAAAAACAAAACTAATTTCGGTAATCTTTGAATTATTTAGAATAACAATATAGCCACCAATATAACTTTTTTTTTAATAAAAAGTATCTATTTTTTGGAGCATTTTATTGTACTTTCATATTTTTTTCTTTCTGAATATAGAGCTTCTTTTATATTTAGATGTGGTGCAAATCTGAACAAGGACAGTACAGAACTTCGTATGTCCTGTCTTCTTGTGTCTTCCAGGTTAATTTCCGGTGTTTGCAGATGACACTTTTTCTGCACCCCCAAAACTTCAAACCCTGGTTAGGATTGGGATGTTAAACAACCCATCAGGCATTCTGCCCAGTAGCAGTTATTCTTCTTGGCACAATCTGAAAATTGTGTCTAATATCTATCTGCAACCTTGGTTTGCAGAGCCGCATAGAAATGTGAGCTCATAGTAAAACCGGTAATTAACAGTGACATAAAGAATGATTACATTTCAGCATAACATTTAGAATTAAGATAAAGATTTTGGCTTAAAGATACACAATGTTGCTGGTGCTGGATTATGTTTTAGGTCTTTCTGTACTGTTGTAATAGCCTGGAAGCTCCACGTCAGCAATTGCCATGTCTGGAGGCACCTAATTTTCTGAGAAGTCCCTTAATTGCTTCCTGCTGTGACTGTGTAGGAACATGCTGGTCTTGACAGCATGAAGCTGCTTGGTGCCTCAGTCTGTGGAGTCTGTGTATGGAAAGCATCTTTCTAAGCTACGACACAAATTTCCATGGGTTGTTTTTGCGGTGATCATCACTGTAGCCACATGTGATTAGCACTGCAGTGTTAGGATCCTTTTATGGATTTGATCTGCAAAGCTTATTGTTATCTTGCTTTCCTGGATACTTTTTAGTATCTTCAAAAAATAAGTCAGGCAAAGTGCTATTTTTTTTGTTTGTTTTTTCATTGCTTTTGTTTTCACTCCTAAGTTGAAAACTCCGGCAACCAATCATAGGTGTATGAGAAAAAACCTTCCTTGGGACAACTTATAGAATAAAAGAAGCAATATAATTTTGCCTACCAGTCCTGCACTGGGGATTTTGCAAGGGAGCCAAAAGAAGTTTCACACATTTTTAAGTGTATAGTATTCCCTTAAATGTGGCTCCCTAAATTTCATGAATATACAGAATACTTAGATGCAATATACACTCAATCCCAGTTGCCTGGACAATGTTAAATCTACACATATCCACGATCAGAGCAAAACACTTTTTAAAAAAGTCGTGGTGAGTTGTTACAGCAGAGACTGAGAAACTGTGGTAGAAATGAGCTGGTTTATGATGGTACATAACACTAGGGCTTCCAACACACAGACCAGCACTTTTCAGATGTAATCTGCAGGTCAAGCATATTGCATATCAAGGACTTTTACAGTTTCACACTGAGGCTTCTACATTTCCATTTCAAAGGCTGGCAGAGACCTATTTGTTCTTGATGTAGAACTCCTACTTGAAATCAAATGGTATTGAGAGCAGGGAACAAAAGTTGAACAAGTAACGAAGATCTCTTCATCTGCCATGGAAAGAGAAAAAATTGTGCAGGTGCATCAGTATCACTTGATTTTACCATTTTACTTGCAGTTTATAGTCTGTGTTTCCCTTTCTTGTACATAAGATTACCCCTCATTTTCTGGCTCATTTGGCTAATCAGCATGATCTTCCTTTATCAGTAAATATTTTCAGCACTTTCTTTTACACTTATCAACTTAACTGGCTTTGTACTTGTGACTACTTTCCAGGTTTCAGAAAAGGAGTTTACCCAGAGGTGTATAAACAGTGACTGAAGAAGTTCACCTGAAATGTAGTAATCACTCATGATTTCCATGAACTTGTGTGCAATGGGTGGCAAAAGAAGTTCTCAGGTTCACGTAGATTGTATCAGCTTGTGCTGTGCCCATCTGAAATTGTCAGAAATAAATATACTTTCTTCAGCACCACGTCATGAATACTTAGCTTGTCTTATAAGTGTATTTCTGCAAAAGATGCTAAGAAAAGCAAGTTATCCATGTTCTGGATTCTAAGTTCCCAAAAATGTAAAAGCAGCTTTCTCAGATGGTATGTTGTGAAAGTCTTTGGATTTCTACCTTGTATCTTGCAGTTAGTGAAACATTAATATATATATAGTACACTGATGATCCAAATTTCCTTGAATTTCATTTTTGAAGTATTATTAATTTAATATTTTTATTTTTCCATTGAGTAGAGACAATGAACTTCTGATAATTCAGTACACAAAGAAAGACAGTTCTTGCTTACTGCTTGGAAAAAGTTCATGCTCTTCTGTTTGAACAGAGGGATTAGCAGTCAGCTTTTGTCTTACAAACATACTGTTTAACACCTTTTTTTTTTTTAATATGTTCCAAAAATACAAAATTGAAAAAGATCAATATTTTCACAGGATCATCAAACTACATTGGCAAATTGTTGGTATGTGAATATTGTGTTGACGACAGAATTAATTCCTGACATAGAGCATCAATATGTGTATATCTATACATATCTCAAAGATACATAAGTATGTATCGAAGTTTATATATATGGATCATCTTTACTTCCTGAGCTTCTACATTGAAATTGAGACATAATGAAAAGAGTGGGAAAAAAAGAACACTTGCATGGTGTAAACCTCACTTTCTGACTTTCTGGTTTAAGCACTTGGTGGGGTGAAGAGAAGTCAGAATCTTGTTTCTTCCAGGGGGATTGTTTCTCTTTGTGGCATTAAACTGCTAGGAGTAGTAACAGAATACCATCTCTCAGTCATTAGACAGAGTTTCTTTGTTTTCTTGTTCACTGCATGAAGGGCGGAGCTCAGGTTCCCTCGGGGGAGATGTCATTCGACTCCTGGAGTTTCAAAGAAAAAGAAAGAAAACCAGGCTAAAATTGGGAGGTTTAACTACATAGTATGGGGCTCAAGCTCTAGTTCAAACAGAAGCCTGCTAGTATTCTGTAAATATTCTCACATTTCTTTTTTACTGAATTATTTCTTAGGTTAATGAGCTTTTAAACTCTTTTTGCAAAATAATGCAGCTTTCTCTACAGGAATAAAAGATGCATCCATTTTCCTTTAGTTGTCCTCTGTCCTGCTAATGAAAGCAGTGGCTTGGAAAGCTAAAGATACCATTTTGAAACTTACATTCTCAGCTGGGCTTGCAAGCAAGTTTACCGCTTTGTGGGCAAATGTTCAGATCACTAAATAATTAGCAAAAACCCCAGCAGTGGCAGGAGCAGAATCACAAGTGGTCTCAGCTTGGGACAAGTGTCTGCTGTGGGAAACCCCACGTGGCAGCCTGTCCTGGGCTGCTTTGGCAAATACATGGCAAAATGGGGCCTCTGTAAGGAAGGAGTTGGGGGTGCCTCTGGTTTCTTGGGGTTTCTGGCCAGAGCAAGGATGGGAGGTGGGCTCTGGGCAGCCCAGGGTGGGTGGTTCTGGGCATGCTGAGCACAGCGGGTGCTGCCGGAGCTTTGCAGGACATCACGCTTTTCCAGAGCTTGGTAATCACCAGGGGAAGGCTGCTGGGGAGATAACATCTTACTGGCTTTGCCTACCAATTTTTACTTCTATTTTAGGCAGAATAATTTGTAAGACATAACCTGGATTGACTGAGAGAACACTGAATTAATTCTTATATTCCTCTCATCTGAAAATATTCTGTAAATATGGAATAGTCTGAGATTATTGTTACCCATTTTGGATTTTATTATGATCCAGTTTACAAGAACTATGCTTTTAGGTAATACGCCAGTGTTAGTTTTGAGGGCAAGTGATTAAAAGTTGTTTCTTTTCAATGCAGCCTCAGAAAGTTGTAAAGTTGTTAGGTTTTATTATTAAAAGTTGACATGTAAAAGTTATCCCTTAGTTTAATGCTTAGTACATTCCAACTAATTTTTCTCACTTTATTGAACTGATTTTGTTCTGCCTGCTTTTGATATAACGTAGTTTGTATTAAAGTTTAATAGCTGAAACACATTGTTATCTCTTATGTTCTGGTTCCCCTTATGCACCATTCACATTTGCTGAACAGTGCTCGCGGTAGCTAACAAGCAGTCCTCAGCCTGAATTGCGAATCAGAGATTTTTATCTTCTTTATGCTGCATTCGTACACGTCATTAAATTACTGATACACTGTGTTAACTTGATTACTTTTTTTTTTTAGTTCAATTAACTTTTAAATTTCTGAGAAATCAAAAAAATGAATGTACATACATTTAAATTCAAAGCAGACTGCTGGAGTTGATGTTCTTTACTGCCTGGGAAAAGGACTCGTATTATACTGGAAGGTCCCTTTCTGGGAAAATCTTATAACAGAAACTGCTAATTCCAGTAGATTAATTTTCCGTTTGTTTTCCCAAAGCTGATCTTATGGGAGCCCCTTAATTAGTAGTATGTTTTTTAATCAATTCATGTTTTTACCAGTAGTCAGCCCTATTAATAATTTTTATTTGCTTTTACGTAAAATTTATTGATGTTCAGTTCTTTGCAGACCCTTTCATGTATACAACACAGTTAATCCTGCAGACTGCTAAAAGAAAGGAGCAATTAGGCTCCTCAAATGATTCTGGCCAGTATATATGCAGCTGTACAGCAAATGGCAACAGAGTGGTGTAGGGAAAATGAGAGGGAAGCTTTGAAATGTCCATGTCCTCGAACGCCCCTGTGATGTCTTCAAGAAACCCAGTGAGGTGCCCCTGCTTTTCGGCCAGGAACATCTCACACATTCTGCCTCTGTCTTTCAGAAACCTGCTGAAATAGTGTGTTTGGGGCCCGTTCTCTTAGGTGACATTAAACTTCTCTTGTCTGCAGCTGAAAAAACCTTAAAGTGGGAGAAAAGCCAATCCTCTTTGTTTCCATGGCAGTTTTGTGGGGAGAAGACTTTAAAATGACTGGCGTCAGCTGTCTGCAGGTGAGTGAACACAGTCACTCACCTAAATGTGAATGAACCCACATGTCAATCTGAAAATGATGGTATCTACTGGAAAGGGCTGCCCACAAGCATTCTTTGATATTGTGGTGAATAAAAAAGATTAAAGGAATAATGTGGTTAACAAATGTTATTCAAATGTATGGAATACTAAATGAGAGCCTATAAATAATTGATTCTAGTTCTATTTCCATGTAGAAAGGGGTAGAAAAAAGGGACTTACTTCCAAATATTAAACAATTTGCAGACAAACATAAACAAAATGTTCATTTTTATTTTCTGCATAAAAAGTACTTTTGGTTAGACTTCAGTGCTTATTTAAGCATTGAAGCAGCTCAATTTAATTCACTGTAACCAATTATATCACCTAACTAAACATAAATATATTGCCCTGTGACTAAAACACAGTGTCTCCCGTTACCAAATTCATTCACATTCCAAATGAAACTTTGGAATGATTGAAATGAGAAGATCAAAAATCAAAATGAAATAAACTGAGGAGATTCAGAGGACAGGACAGAAAAGGTGAGATGTCTTTGCTCTTCTGGCATGGCCAAAGTAGCCAAACTTTCTGTCCCTTGGTCCAGCCACATGTGGAAAACTCATCAATCTCTACAAGCTTTCAAAGACTACCACAGTAAGACAACTGCTGTTTGTAAAGCCTGAATAAAAAGTATAAGAATTTATGTCAAAACCAATCACTCTTTCTAAACATCCAAAGCACAACAACTATTGCACAGATGGTTTTCTGTTTGGCAATAAAGAAAATACTTTTCATTGATAAAAGTGCAAAAGTATCTTCAACTGGGTAGGAATTTGGGGGAGTTACCTACTCTGGTTTTCTTTTATTTGTGCAGGTTTCTATTTTGGAGTTTAGCTGTATAGCCTTTATTTACATTGTTATGCAGTGTTTAACATGTGCAGATTTGTTGGATTCAGTGAGATTACCTATCAGGGTAAGTAGATGGTGGTGTCAGTACATATTCTGAAATTTTATTTCATTGCTAATGTATTCGGTCATTGCAAGACCCCCTGAAGAAATTTAAAGACTGTTTTGTGAAAGATTATGTTACTTTCGCACTATGTTACTTTACAGTTTGAAATCCTGAAATGGCCGTATTTGTTTTAAAAAGCTCTCGTCCTTTGGAACCAAATGTCTGGAAAACTTCACCACCAATGCAGAGAAATAAAAGTTCACAAAATACCACAAGACTATCTCAGTGCAGGATTTTTGAAACTGAAATGAAAAATAAAATAAACAAAAATCTTAACTGACATTCAAGATCCAATATAATTCATGTTTATTTTCACTGTGTACAGAAGGTGGAGCCAAATTCATAAGGATCTGTGAACTCATACTTCATTCTTTCTTTGAATGGTTTTCTACTGTCTTTGTAGAGGGGCAGCTGGCTCGGATGAGATATTGATTGGAATCAGTTACAATGCTGGGATAAATCTTTTTAGGCCCAAATTTTCTGGCGTATAGGCTCTCTGTAACGAGGTTTAGAAGTTCCTTGGCACAGCTGAAGAGCATCTGAGCCTCCAGGTATTACCCTTCTCCCTTTCTGTTCATGAGTGAGCCAGGAACAAAATCATATTTCTACATGTAGCATGGGAAAGTGAGCAAACTGGTATCACCATGAAGAAGTTGTAGTGAGACCTTAGTGATACAAAGTGGCAGGCACCAGCACAAGGAACAGAAAGGAGGCAATCACCCCAAACTTTGAACACTATATTTTCATTCTCTGCAATCCTCATAAATTTTAAAAAGAAAAGCTCATTTAGCTGTTTTCACTGCTAGCTGATATTTTGAAAAAGCAACTAGAAAACAGGACAGAATAATTTGGGGCTTAAAAGGTGAAGCCAGGCATTAAGAAATTTTGCTCTTAATCCTGGTTGTGCCATCAGCTGTCTATGACTCAGAAAAGCTGCTGATATTCTCCATGACAAACTTCCCATCTCCGTAAAAGATGTTAATATAACGTAACTTGTTCTATGTTAATATTTATAAAACACTCTGAGATTCTAGACAGATGACTGTGCAACAGTGCTAAATATTTCCAGAGGATAGTGACCATTTGCTAGGCCGGGCTCTGATGTGATGGCGTCTGTCACTGAGGACTTCACACTTTCATCTGAGGTGCTTCAGTCTTGATGTGTTTCTAGCAGGGTCTCTTTTAAAATAGCAGGGTTTTTTTATTTTGTAGGCAGATCAGTAAGAGTAGAATCTATTTTACACTGACTAAGCCTCCTTTTCCCCTGGGAATACCTAGCTTTAATAGCCTTGTAGCAAATAAATCTGAGAGACCAGTTTCAACAAGGAACAGCAAGTGTGCTCGCTAGAAGACAGTCTTGTGGTTATCCTATTTTTTTATTATTACCATCCTTACGATTATGAGAAAATACTCTCTTACATGCTATGTGCTGTGCCACCCAACCGGGAACAGCTGCTGCCTTGAGGGATGACAATTGCCTTTGCTTGGACAAGCGATGACCCTTTGAAAATTGGGGGAGAGGCTGTGTTTTGCAGACCTGATGGTGCTGGGCACAGCAGCGTCCAGTGGGCTCCAGCCCAGTCCCCTGGCTGACAGAACATGCAAGGGCTGTGGCCAGAAACTTCAAAGCTGTGTTATATTTCTGTGTGACGTAAATTCCTTAAACAAGAGAAAACCACTTCTGCTTTAAAAAAGAAAAAAAAAAATCATTACTCTGCACAGTTATGTGCTTAGGTAATCAAGAATTACCACATTATTGTTCTTTGGACATTCTGAGAAGCTTTACCTCAACAGGGCATGAAACAGGGCCACGCATTATTCACAAGTGTGTCTTTAAAGCCAAATGTGTGAGAAGGGATATCGATGAAAACGTGCCAAAGCTTACGTGCCATCCAGGACGTGGGTGACTGCACAGCTGCCTTGAATGACACCCAAGAAAATCTGTATTGCATGTGTATGTTCATCTCAGTTTACTGTATAGTCAGCTTACTCAGTCCATGGATGACGCTCCCAAATTGCACAGGACGAGGACAGTGCTGCGCATGGGAGTACTGGGAGGCGAATTTTGCAAACAAACTGGAAACAAGTGAACACATGCTCTTTGTGTTAAGAGCTCCATAAATCACAGGCATCCTTAACTGGGAGTAGACCATGAACCCCACTGGTATCAATGGGAAATTTTGTAATGGTCAAAGGACTGGAGGGCTTTCCAAATGAAACATTCACTAGGGTTTTCCTGGTGAATCCATTTACTAAAATATTTTTGGGGAAATATTTGGAGGCAATATGAGGAAAAAGTTTCTGTATAGAGTTCTGTACTTATGTTCAGGTAATAAACAGAAAACAGTGGACTGACTTCTGTATCAACTGTGAATCTGTGTCAAAGGCTGTAAATACTAAATAGTCCAATTTATGGTTCCTTCTGATAAGTCTGTGTAGAAAAGCAGCATCGGTACTATGGGCTTTGAAATATTTCACTCATTCAGCCAAGGATTCAGTAGAAAGTGGACAGAAACCCTGTGGAATTCACCTCAAGGTTCAGTCCCAGAGATGCACTTGACAGGGCCTGTGCTCCAGCACTGCATCTGGGGCACAGTGTGAACATGCCCTTACTGATTGAGCTGTAGCTTGCCACATGAAAAAGAAACAGGTTCTGCAGTCCTAGAATTGCCACGCTAAAAGATTGCTTCACAAGACAGCGCCTTTTGCTCCAAAAGGCAAAATGTCAATGGATGGTAATACAGGTCCCAGAGAACTCTGGGATCGAAAATATTCAGTTCTGTGGTATAAAGAGTCTGTGTTCCACAATAATGGTTTTGAATCTAACTATGATCTTCTTACCCATCTCTTATTCCGTAATTAAGAACAGACTTGCAAATATCTCAGTTCTGACACACCTGCGCTTTCCTGTTGAACACAGCTTCAGCTGAAGAGGGGTTGTGTGTGAAGATATTTGTTCAATCTGAAAAACTTATTTCCATTGCAATACAAATGAGTGTGAGACTTTCTGGTAACCTTGTGAAATGGTATAATAGATCATTGCAACATCTGAAGCTTAATATGTTCAGGTAACAGGCTGTGAAACGTGATCATGGAGACATATTTCCAAACTCTGAAAGACATTTCCAAGGTATTTTTATCAGAACTGATAATAATTCTTTCTAATTCTACACAGTATTGCAGTGAGGACTTGAAATACTTTCCCTTTTCATATGGATAATACCGCAGCAAAGCCAAGTGCTATGCTTATTATCGCTGCAAAATTATTCTTCCCTTGTTACTAACATACACATTTTAGTTTTGCAAAGTGGATTTTAAGAGTGTTGGGCTTCTCACAATCACTGTTTGTTTGTTTATTTAAGTGGAGAAATACCTCTCAGTCCTTGTTTTAAAAACAGAATGCTTGAAAAACTGCAAAGCCTATACAGGAAGATACATGGAAGAATGCAAGACTGGGCAAGCTGGACCCTATGATCCTGCCAGCTTTGACATGGAACGATAGCATTGTATTCCAGCATGCTATAATTCAAGAGGTTTTTTCCTAGCATAATTCTGCTTTCCTAAGAGGCAGCTTTTTCAGCACCACATATACGAGATCCCAAATGTCCTTATTGTCTCAGCATTGGCACACACATGGCCATGTTGGTGGTGTTTTGTACTTTGCTGTAGAATAACCAGTGTTTTATGAGGCAGTAGCAGAAGCATTATGTGTACTACTCTCACTGTCTGGCCCATATTCATGAAGGCCGTGAAACGCCATGGTTTGTGTATCACGATATTTTCATTCTCGAGAAGAAGAGCCCACGGCCTGTTAAGCGCAAAGCTCCATTTCTCCCTTGCTGTGAAGAGAAAAAGTAACCTTAAAACAACACTCAGAGAACACAAAGAAAAGGCTTGTTTCTGCCATATGGCTTAGACAACTCTAATAACTAAAAAAGCTGTCAAAACTAACAGCCAGTATCAAAGGAAAGGGGGCAAGCTAGGGAAACCAGCCATCTCTGTCTGTAGCCAGAGGAAGGAGGATGGAAGGTGTACACTTGTAGTGTACTAGCTCTTTTTCTCAAACAGGAGGCAGTGTGGTCTGCTACAAACAGCTCCAGAGCTGGAACCAGGACCGTGTGTTTGTTTCCCAGCTTCAAAGCTCCCTGCTGAGTATCTTTTTACAAAGATCTTGTCCTAGATCTCTTCTCCGGAGAGTTCTTGGTGAAAAGCAGTAGGTAAGGGCTGTGAAAAACAAGCAGCAATTTCTAAGTTGTGTTGTAGAGTTTAGCATCCATTATTTCAAGAAGAAACTGTAAAGAGGACCTTTATTTGGGAACCTCTCAATGACCATTACTGGACTTCTCCCCTCCTTTATAGCCCTTGAAGAGCATAAAAGTTCTCATCCATGATACTGAGCCCAGAAATAGCTCATGAGAATAACTTTAATTGAAACCCAAATGAGCCTGGTACAACTCAAAATGTGAAACTTCACTGAGAACTATCTAACTATGAATGCTTCAAGAGAAGCTCTTAAGCAGTCCCACAGAGGAGCTAATAACCCATGACATGAACAGGTATAAAACCAATTCCTACCGCAGTTTGGACTCCATGTGTAAGGAGCTTATCACGGGCAGAGAAAGAAATTAATCTCTGTTCTATAGAAAAGGCATTTTTCAAGGGGCGTTTAACCAGAGACTGGTCAGGAGCAAAGTCAAACTAGTTTCATTCTAATCAAATAGATCGGTTTTAGAGCTTTTATTCTGTAAAATGTGCTCAAAATTTATCAGGAACATTTCTTCTCACTATTGAAGACTGATTCTCTGTACTATGCCATATTTCCTGAAGTTTCCTGGAAAGAGTTTCCTGGAATGTGAGATCATTTCTTCGTTTCTCCCATGGGATGTACACAGGCGCACACACACACGAATAATAATAAAAAAATATGTGATGTGTATCTCCTGTAGAAACAATCGCGCTGCTCCTGGTGTGTACTTTCATGTGTGCACGTAAAGGAAATAGACCTAAGTAAGCAGAGCTGTGTTCCCAACAAAAAGTAGCACGGGCTGGAGAGGGTTTCCTCTCCAACGTGGTGGTGAGGAGGGACTGGAGGCAGCAGCTAGGCGGTCCAGCCCCAGCATCCAGGAGGTTCAGGCTGGTTACCCATTAAGCCCTTTCACGCGTTTTCCCCTTCCCCTATAGTGGAACTCCCGGTGCACACCAGAGAGCTGAAGTTGTTTCATCTGTCCCGGGCAAGCCCAGATCCGGATAAAGTGCCACCCAGGTGCCCTCAGTGACGCGGGGGGTGCGGGGTAGCTGCTGACTGCCCCGATATTTGTTTTGTTACATCAGCAGGAGTGGACTTTCACGCCTTCGCTCTCCCCTTTTCCGCGGGCTGTTTTTTGCTGTGCCTTCAGTTCTTTCCCTCCTCCCCCACCTTCCTCCTCTCCATTTGCAGCGCGCCCCTCCTCCTGGGCTGCCACCCCTCCTTCTCCCCTCCTCCTCACAGTCAGAGCCTTGAAAACTTGTTAAAAGCTCTCCCAGTGTTCCAACTTAGAAAAAACTTTTACGAGGTATCAGCACTTTTCTTTCATTAGTGGGGAAGGAAGGATGAAAAATACAAAACAGGAGTAGACTTTTAAAGTTTAAATAGACAGGTCTGAGTGCCTGAACGTGCTCTTCCATTTTACTTTTAGCCCTCCAAAGAAGTATTCTGATCCAGTTTCACTGCTGATCAGCAAGGGTAAGTTGAAAGTTTTCCTTTTTCATCTTTTTGTGTATCACTTTTTCTGAAAACACTTTTCACGCAAAGAATTTTGTGTTATTGCGCTGATGGTTGATCTTGTTTAAAAACATACATCTATAAAAGTATAAGTTCTCTTAAAGTGCTCAATTCAAATTTGTAGGAATTCTGTGCTTTCTTTTGTCATATTTCTATACATTACTTCAACTATCGCACATTTACAACTTCCAACCTTGCTCTACTGAGGGAGAAACTGCGGTGAAGTGGTAACTGCAGGGCTGACTTGCAGACTTGTTGCTGGTGTTTGGGTGAAATCGCTCCTCTGTACTGGTTCAGCCCAAATGAGCTCTTTTAAAGAAAAAATCGAGGTGCACTTCAGTCTCCTCTGTTGTACCGACATTGCATCAGAAGTTACTCACAGGGAGACCTTGTCCTGAGTTTGTCCCATTTCTGCCCCACACATTTTGCTTTCATATGGAAATCCTGATGGATGCCTAATAGTTTGTGCAGAGCAAGGTTCTTAATTAGGTGCTTTGTTAAATGCTGCAGCTACTGAAGCAGTGACTTTCACGTGGTCTTCCTGATAAGTTTTCCCCTTTTCTTTTAAAATAGATGTGATAAAATCCAGACGTGGGCTATGGATTTTTAACCTGGTTTGTATATAGTTACTCTGTTTTAGCAACCTCGGTGAGGGATTTTAGGGAAGGAATGTGAGATATCATGATATGCCTTACCACGTTGGCAATGTCTGTGAAAGTCTTGGGTGGATATAAATGAAAGTTGTCTAGGAAGAACTGTTCAAGAATATCTGCAATATGTGTCATAATCCTAGTATGACACATTCCCTTTATATTACCTTGAAGGCTTAAATACCAAAATGCAGAGGAAAAAAATGATTGAGCAGCATCTCTTGGAGAACTAAAAGCTTTTACATTGCAAGACTTGGAGTCATTCCTTATAGCAATTGTTGCCTACTGCTTGCCAGTAGTTAAAGAGCAACACGAGGAGGCAGGAAAAAGCCTTCAGCTGAAAGACGAAGCACAGAGTCTATCTTATCAAGTAACACGTTCTCCTCTTAAACAAGAATATTGTGTGCTTACATGTGTCCTCACATTTTGCCTTGAGATAACCAGCAACCCTTGTGAAGTGGCATATTTCGTCTGAGAAATTAATGTTGATCTTATATGTGAGATTTATGATGAAAAGCCCTGGTAACAGCGCCAAAAAATGGGCTACAGACCCCTTGTGCCTGACTTCTGTGTGTGTGTGTGCGCACACAGGGAGCAAGTTGGAGAACTTGCGTGAAGCTTTCATCCTGCCATTTTTAACATCTGGACAGCACACTACACTGCAGAATTTAAGCCTCTAGTCTTTGGGATGTTTACTGAAGTGTTTCCTTCAGAAACTTCAAAGCCAAACACTGGCACTGACCTGTGATACCTAACAAGCATACAAATGGGAGAGGAGCGAGCAGCAAGCTGAATTCAGGAGAGGGAAGGAAGGGACACAGGGGGTTTGATTTGTGACATAAATCTGAATGCGCACACAGCAGCACAAACAGATTCAACACTGTGAAGTTATCTCAGCTCTCATATTATGCAAGCCTGAAAGATTAATTTTATTTGTTGTCTCTGAAATGAACGTTGGTTTAGGCTAAGGATTCCTGTGGGCAATAAGGAAGGTTAGATGACATTGAGCAATGTATCTGTTTCATCAGACACTTTGCTCTCTTTCACCCTGTCTCTGGTATCTCCTCCCCATGTTACCCACTGAATTTATCTCACATAGGGGCAGCTGGTATGTTGCTTATGCCACACGTATGTTTTAGAAATCCAGATTTCAAAATCTGCAAGCAGGAGCATCAGGGGGCCCGAGGCCCCCTCAGGGAATTCAGTGTTTCTTCTCGTAATTCCAAAGTGAGTCAGGAGAGGGATGGATCCAGGCATTAACAAAGAGGGTAGACCTGACTCATACAACTAGAGAATGTCTAACAAAGTGCTTATGGTTGCTTTGGGTCCTTTTGCAGCTACGCTTTAGAATTAAATTAGTTGGAAAGGGTACAACGCAGGAGGGTCAAAGGCTATGGGGTAGATCCACTAGTGGCTGACCACCAGCAATACTACCAGACAATGAAAAAAGTGTACAGTTGTGACACTTCTAAATTCTAGTTACTGCAACCATTTAGTGTGTAATCTTTGTCCCGTGGATGAAATGAACTGAAGCTCATTTGCAGACCTACAAATTAACTATACCTTTCCAGGGGAATGTCTGGAAGATATTTGATGATTTTTGTAAGATTTCAGAAAACTAGTCTTCCCTATTCCTACTCATGCAAACCCCATCAGTTGTACATCTCAGCTGTTTTCTCTGCAATGCTGGTTGCTTTTGGGGACTACTCAAGCTGATTGATGTTCAAGGTCCAGAATCTTTTGTTGGTTATTTATGTGTGTGTGAGTACACAGAAAAGGGCAGGAAAGGTAGGAAACCCAAAACTTTGGCCTGTCCCAACTGCTTCAGATGCAAAATTCCATTTTAGATCCCACTCTGACCCTTACTGCTCTCCATCCACTAGTATGTGACCCGCTAACACTGTAGTCAGACCTGGGCATGTTACCACAGCACTGAGTTTGCATTATTCTTCCTGGAAAATATGAACCAGGTGACATGATGAATGCCGTCCACAAAAAATAGTTCTAGAATTTCTTAATTGTGGCTTACAAATCAAATTTCTTATGTATGCGGTCATCTAAAACTCATGCTGATGAATGCTGTCTTATCTCCTGCTGCTCTGTGGCTTTTTTTCCTGTCTTTACCCACACACAGTAGGACCTGGAAGAAATCCATCTTTTAAAGCATTTACCAGGCCAGCATTAGTCTGTCTCAGAAGAAGGTTATAATCTTGTAAAGTAATAATCAGTAAGAACTCATGAAACACACGTACTCATCATCAGCCCTATCCTTAAATTCCTGAAGGGCTGAAATTGTACGAATCAGTCAGGTCAACCTGTGTCAATCAGTAGACCCATTTAAAGGTGTTTGGAAGTGTTAAAAGAAGTCCAGAATGCTGAAGAACTATTTTTAAAGGTTATCTTCCATCCATTTTGAACTATTTACAAAGCTAGATTACTTAAATAACTGTTTGATACAAAACCTCTTTTTATACCTAGTAAACAGATATTGTAATCCATTAATAAAAATCGTATTTCAGTGTCCCGAAAGTAAACAAGATAGATCTGACGAATGAATTTTCTCTACAACAAATCAAAGTACTGTGTTTCGTAAAGCAATAGAATCCACTTAAGCAAAGGAATTATATATTTGTGCCACCACAAGGTTATCTGATTAACAGCACAATGTTTTGGATTGATGTGGGGTTTTCTATCACTGGCAAAGGCTAGTGTGTAACCGATCTCTTTAAAAAAGTTGCTTTTCAAAACTACATATGAGTAATTCAAGCATGGAATGTTTCCTCCTGGAGTTTATATTGCCAGGGGACATAAATGAAACACAGCAAGTTTGCATACTGAAGCAAATTAAAAAATAGGTAGTAAATTCTCAAAATATTGCAGGTGTGGGATTAACTAGGTCAAAACTGAAGTAAATCACATCACATTAACGGACCAGAGTGCGTGTAATTAAAAAACAAACAGCACATAACTGCCTAGAAATAACAGGTCCTCTGTTTTCTTAATCAAACTTTCAATCTGAAATAACATTTAGACAGTAAAAAATACGTGGAGTCTGAGGAAAGTCTGTTAATGCCGTAGTTTCAAATCATCGGAAAGCTGACTAATTAAATCAAGAAGCTGTTACTTGAAAAAGGCTCCTTCTGTCCACTTCCACTTCTAGGACGTGGAGTAAGTAGCTTGCTTTTAAAACAAACTTCACGTGTTGTATAGTTACGGGCTGTTCTCTGTTTTAACAATCCCAGCCTGAGGAGGAACGTGGTCACATTTCATTCCAGCCTTTCCAGAGACCTCTTTGCTCGTGTGCCCGACTCCTTCCCTGCCACCTCCAGCCCATAAAGACAAGCTCGCTTTTCCTGGGAAGGATGAAAGCTGGGGATGGCTGAAGGGATGTGTCAGAGATAAACACGCTGGGTACTCCTCCTCCCAGCAGAGGCTTCCAGACTTAAAAGTCTGAAGTAGGCCTAATCCTTTGATGGGGCTTTGCTCACGTGAACAATTAATTGCATGAGGAAGGGTCTGCACGCGGTGGTAGGTGAACTTCAGAGCAAGCTGACTAAGCGGACTCAGGAAATGGCCCTGGGATATTTTGCAGGGGTTCAAAGATAATTGAGATCTCGGAGCTATCGGAGCGAGTATTTTAAACAGTTGTCTCCCTTTATTCTCTCAGACTCTTTCCGATGGCAGGAACGGCGTGTTTTTATTTGGCATCTATTGTTATGATTGAGTTTGCCAGGTTTATAATCTTGTGTTTCCAGTGACTCACTGCTTCTTGAAAGAAAATCTCTGTGGTGCTAAAATTTCCCGTTTTATGAATTAGCCAAAAAGGACTTTTTCTATAAATGACCTTCACTATGGAATATATCCATGATGCGATGGGGAGGAAATCATTCGGACGTTATCAAAACTATTAATACCAGGAAGGGATTACTCAGCATGCACGGAACAAATATCTATACCTAACAGCATCTACTTTAAAAGGGAAACTTCGTGATTATTTTTCCTTTTAAGTGCCCAATTTCACATGCTCGTTCATGTGGGGCAAGTTAAAAAGCAAGTTCTTGTGTAGATTGGATTACCATTCTCCGGTTGATAAAAATCCTGTGGTGCACTTTGCTTTTCCTAGGAATCGAGAACATCAAGTAAACCATTTCATATCTTTTATGTCATCCTGTGTATTTCCAGATATCCGTGAGGAGCTGCCTGTGTCCCAGAAGTGCACACTTTAAAGCTCAAGTCAAGAGACAATTTAAACTTCCAGTGTTCAACACTTTGAATGCAAACTGCGTGCCAGGAGTTGCCTTAAAATCAGAAAGAGCTCATTTACCTTTTTTTCTTGCTAAATCTTTTTTCCTTTCAAAACAAAGCAAAGGAATTTAAATAGAAAAAGAGGCAAATACAAAGCAGAAACTAGAATAAATTAAGCAAGCCACAGATAAACAGGAATCCACTTCATCTAATATGGTAACATGAGCTTAGCTGTGCTTCATGTATTTACTATTTTGGGTTCCTTCATGAAAGTATAGGTAATTAATTCAAACTTCGATCTTCGTGCTGCAAATACTAATGCATAAACTTTACTTAGAGAGCAAGTTTTTCTGAGGCCGAGGATAGTATAAACTTGACATGATTAGGAATGATAATCTTAGATGTATTACACATAATGTAGTGATATCCAAGAGCTCAGTTTAATGTTGCTGTAGGAAAAATAGCACGCGTTTTGCAATGATAAAATTTTAGGTATCCAACCTTAACATTAACTTAGTATAACCATTTGCTTTCTTATTCTCTTAAAGAGTGAACATAAAAATTACCGTGAATGATCCAGACAGAGAGAAACCTTTCATTTATTCCTAGCATATTGAGGCAGTGCCACTACGTACTTCCACACCCTGCTTCAGCCGTGTGTCACAGCTCTTTTCAGCCTGAGGCAGGTGTAGATCATTGAACTGAGGCTGCCACTGCCAAGAAAGCTGAGGCAGCCACAGGGGCAACTAAGGGTTTGTCATGGACTTCGTGAAAACTGGAGTGAAATTTGAAACCTCTTTTTTCATTGAGCTCTGAGGCATTATATGTTACTTTCTCTTTTCAGTTTCCCTGACTTCTTACTCCACCTGCAGACTAACTAAATCTCTGGTTTCTCTTCAGATTGTGTAAAACGCATGAATTAGAACAAAGCTGACATCACTGCTCTGTTAGCACTGATCTGTGATTCAGTGTATCAAAGGTATCAAATCTCTGTCCTAACCATTGCTATTTTTTTTTCTTTGTGTCTTTCTTTAGCCAGCATCCTGTGAAGATGGGTGATTGGAGTGCCTTGGGAAAACTTCTTGACAAAGTTCAAGCCTATTCTACTGCAGGAGGGAAAGTGTGGCTGTCTGTCCTCTTCATTTTCCGAATCTTGCTGTTGGGGACAGCGGTTGAATCTGCTTGGGGAGATGAACAGTCTGCTTTCCGGTGCAATACTCAGCAGCCTGGTTGCGAGAACGTCTGCTATGACAAGTCCTTCCCCATCTCCCATGTGCGCTTCTGGGTTCTGCAGATCATATTTGTGTCTGTACCTACCCTTTTGTACCTGGCACATGTGTTCTATGTAATGAGGAAAGAAGAGAAGCTGAACAAAAGAGAAGAAGAGCTCAAGGTGGTCCAAAATGATGGTGTGAATGTGGATATGCACCTCAAGCAAATAGAAATTAAGAAATTCAAGTATGGGATCGAAGAGCATGGCAAAGTGAAGATGCGTGGGGGACTGCTCCGCACTTACATCATCAGCATCCTGTTTAAATCTGTCTTCGAGGTGGCTTTCTTGCTGATACAGTGGTACATTTATGGGTTTAGCCTGAATGCCATCTACACCTGTGAGAGAGATCCATGCCCGCACAGAGTAGACTGTTTCCTCTCCCGTCCAACTGAGAAAACCATCTTCATCCTCTTCATGCTGGTTGTGTCCTTGGTGTCTCTTGCCTTGAACATCATTGAGCTTTTCTACGTGTTCTTCAAGGGTGTCAAGGATCGTGTGAAAGGGAAAACAGACCCCTACTCCCACAGCGGTGCCATGAGCCCTTCCAAGGACTGTGGATCCCCCAAATATGCTTATTACAATGGCTGCTCCTCACCGACCGCCCCCTTGTCTCCCATGTCTCCCCCAGGGTACAAGCTCGTCACTGGAGACAGGAACAATTCCTCCTGTCGTAACTACAATAAGCAAGCCAGCGAGCAAAACTGGGCCAACTACAGCGCGGAGCAGAACAGAATGGGGCAGGCTGGCAGCACCATCTCCAACTCGCACGCCCAGCCCTTCGACTTCTCTGATGAGCACCAGAACACTAAAAAAATGGCGTCGGGACATGAGCTGCAACCCCTCACCATTGTGGACCAGAGGCCTCCCAGCAGAGCCAGCAGCCGAGCCAGCAGCAGGCCTCGACCTGACGACCTGGAGATCTAAGCCTCTAGCTGCAGTACTTGCTCAACTATGAAACGACGTGCATTGGAAGATGCAGTCAGTGCTGATCTTGTTCCAGTGGAGGTGGTACTTAACAGTCTCAAGCAGGAGATTTTAACAATCATAAAAACAAACAAACAAGCGAACAAACTTTTAAAATGCTTGCTGTTCTTTGGGGGGGATGTGGGGTTGGTGTGGGGTGGTACAGTACACATTGGTATTTAATGTAGCTGGTTTAAAGAATTTAAATACTAAAAAAAAAAAGAGAAAAAAAAAGGAAAAAGGTAGTCAGTACTAAGGTAGGGGGTTGTTTTTCTAGAAAGGCTGTAAATATCTGAGTGTATGTGTGTGCTATCATGTTTGTTTCTAAAGAATCTTCTTTAATACTAAAACCCAATAATAACTGAACTCACATTTGTCAGGGTGAAGTGCTGCCTGAAGATGAAAACATTTTTCCTATTCAACCAGCAAAAAAGGCCAGGATTGCCTCTGATCATTTCCCTGTCAAGAACATTCCATTCTTAGAAAGTGCACTTTGAAGGTAAACTTTCCTACGTGGTCCTCCAGGTTGTCGAAAGGCTCCTGTGAGGACAATCTACAGCCTTTGAATCATTCAGCTGATATTTCAGACATGGCCCACCAAGAAATACTTTGGTCACCTGCTTTTCCAGCCCTTCTTGCAGGTAGATTTTGTGATGTGCGTAAGTGGGGTGACTCCACACTTGTAGAACCGGCAACCACACTCTCTTGCCCACAGAGATATTTGTGTCCTGCTGCTCACATACAGTCTAATTAGCATCACGTAAAATGCAGTTTGCTGCCATTAGCAGATTTAAGCATTAAGACGGGCAAGCAACTGCCTTTAGTGAATTTTGTCACACCTTTGTGTGTATTAAGGATGTACATTTGTGTATGGAGGTAGAGGTAAAGGTATATACAAAACACCCTCAGAGGCATACGTTGAGAAATAAATGAACACGGATTACTTGCAGTTGACACTTTCTCATGGATGTTGTGAAGATGTGGGCCACTATGGTGTTTACATTCTCTGATTCCTTCAATGCAAGTGAAGCACATGTCATTATATTTTTTTTTAATTCTATAGAATATTTTCCATGTATCCTAAATGGATGCTTTTTTAAAAAATAAAAAATTAAAAAGGGCCTAGTCCTGGATGTCTTGCTCTGGAAAATCTCTCTTTTATGTCAGTGAGAGTTTTGCCTGAACGAAGGCTACAGGATCACGCCCAAGATGTAGCGAACCATGTTCTTGCTGGCATGAATGATTTTCTTTTGTAGAAGGTAGGGGTGGAAAAGACCCATTAGGTCATCTAGCCAATCTCCCTCATAGGTAATAATGATGCTTGAATGATAGAAGATGTAGTACTGTAAGCAAGCTTTAGTCTCTTATGTGAGAAACTTAGAAGAAATGCTTTGTGCTGGATTAATAATAAAATATGCCTACATGACTTTTGCAGTAACTGGTATTTTTCTTGTTCTAAATATTCACATTTACTGAACTGTAATGTCCACTCTGAGTTTGACAGGTCTTTCTAGATGGCTCTAGCAACTTTAGTGTTTACACTGAGATTTTGTTTGAAATGCAAGTGAAGTTGAAAGGATTTTTAAAGAGTACAATTCTCGCTAATTTATTTGAAATTTATGCTAAAGAAATCTACCAGTTTCTTCAAATGCAAAGCCTCTTAGCTGAAGTCACCAATTGACCAAGGAAATACATAGCTTGGTTTCATTTTGCAGCAACACGATAAATGTTTTCATGTAATACATTATATTAATTTGTTTGACATTCCATGTTAAACTACTGTTGTGTTCAACTTCATTGCATGTATGCAACCATAGTCTGTCAGATCATGTTGTCTGGAGAACATTAGTCAATAAAGTTTTAATTTAGTATAAATATATTTTCTAATTGTCTTTTACTGTTTTATGTGTCCATATATACCCTTTGTTTCAGTCTTATAATCTGAACTTCTTTCTTCCCTCTTCATTTTTCCCCAGTCACTTTACATTTTAGCAGTACTCTTGATTTAATCCATCTGGATTTGCTTTGAACTGAAATTTCACAGGACCAGATTCAGATACCCTCACAACACTGGAAAAACAAGCATCATGTGTGCCACTCCTGGAACAAAGTGAAGCTCAGCGTGAACTACTGTAATTCAAATCTCGCCATGAGCCTCAGAAAATAGATATTTATTTGCAAGCTATTATAGAAAAGATAGCATAACATAAATTTTTCAAGCAGTTTTTATGTACAACCTAGATTCAGCATTATGAAATCATTGCCTCTAGTTTACATTACCTCATGCAATCAGATTGCTTGACTGATAGTTTCAATTTCTGGAATGAAATCCTCCTTCCTTCAGCGTCAATGGGAGAAAGGTACTGATTTTGATAAGGCTGGGATTTCACATACTGTCTACTGCTTTACCATTTAGGTCCCTGTCACTAATGGAGACATACAGTGCTTGGCTTTGCAGCATTGTCCTCTAACTGAAAGGTGGTTCAACTAATTTTTTTATTTGAAAAATCAAAATATAATAGTCATGCAGTTATTATACAGCTTTCTGCAAATTTGCTTGTCACTTTAAGTCCAAATTCTTCTCCTGCCTATTAGTAAAGAAGGGGAAAAATAAGCAAGACAGTTGTAGTGGATTTACAGCCCTGAGATATACTACACAAGCACCAGCACAAGGAATGACTCCTTGTGCTATTCTTTAAATAATAACTATGAGTCATATTTAAGCTGGCTTGGTCTAGTTCTTCTGTACAAAGGGAAGGGCATTCCAAGCATTTTGTGATGATAATGCCCTTGGAAAGGTGGATACAACAACATCCAGAGAAGGGTTCACCCTGAGACAAAATCTAGTGTCTCCTAGACTCCTGATTGCCAGGTACCTCCCAAGTTAAGGACTCAGCTCTTTGGGGCATCTTGGGTAACTGATATAAATTAGTGCTTCAGCACCAACGCTCTCTGAGTGACTTTTTCATGGTAGTGTAGGGTAAAGACATTCCATGGGCCATTTCTCCCACCTAGATTTATTTCTGTGGAGTGTATTTCTTACATACTTCAAAGTCATCACAGGGACAAAATTTTGTGTGCAATTCATCAAATTCCTTGTACGTTTTCTCCCAGTGTGTCTCTGCAGCAGCAGCTACACTGTCTGTAGCTCCTCCTGTAGAAGGATATGTTAGATATTGAATTCACACTGGAAAAGATATTGTAAAAATATACGTCTCTGAAGGTAATTAAAACAAAAGCAGGGTTACAAACAAAACAGCAAGAAAACCCAAATCCAAAACCTGTTAAGTTTTAAAACTTTGTGTTGGTGTTTTGTGTAGAAGTACTTTGAAAAAGGGTAAATTCATCCTAAGGACTCCACCCTGCACCAGTAATTTGAAATGTTTGTAAAGAGCAAAGTTAGAAGGACAAGTCACAGACAGTCTAAAATCTATATGCAGATCATGTAATTTCAAGTTGTTTTAAACACAGTGAGTGCACACTAGAGGTAATTTCTTAACTTAGAAATGAAATTTCCATATTTAAGGTGGACACTACAGTAATAGCTTGAGAACCAGAACAAACTTAGAGTGTAACTGTCACACCCCTTGAAACTGGTCATTTTTAAATTATGTACTTGTCTCACTGTTCCAGAACCACAGCTGTCTGCAGTGCTGTTTTGCTACATAGCACCACCGGCTTGACTGTGCATTGCTCCTGTGCTGGTGTTTCCCTTGAATTTCTCTGCTCTTGACATTGATTCAAGAGAAAAAAAAAAAAGGCATTAATGATGTAAGGGGTAGTTTTGCAACTCATATCTGGGAGTTGATCCAGATCTTAAGTTACCTTGACTGGTTAATGCAGAGTTCTGGGTATGTCAGAGCAAAACTTCCTTCAGTTTTGCTGGCAGCTGTTTCTACCCCACTACGTCAGACTACTTCTAATCCTTCTTGTAATTCCTCCATGATTACTACTGCTCTCTTTTTCAAAATTTAAACAAAATAGGGCAGAAAATAGGATTTACTTGCCTCCTGTAGAACTTTTTCTCTCTGTTACTACTAATCCAAACCTGGCATGATGGCTTTCTGCTGAGCTCGTGGACTACCCCTGAGATACAGGTGTTTGGTTTTTGTTTTGTTTTTATTTTTTTTCACACAGTGTATTTTACAAATAGTGAGATTGACCATAACCTCCTGAAGATGTCTTCCTTTCCTTCTCATGCTATTCACTCCATCCATTTGCAGTTATATCTCCCAGAGGACTCTGATGTTTGAGGTGGGGTGCATGGTCCTTGAGGTTTTCTCTGGCAAAAAACCACAATCTTCTGATAGCACAGAGGCTCAGGCCCTTGAAACTATGCAAGGGTCCTCCATTTTATTCTAATTTATTTTATATATATATTTATATATATATATACACATAATAGCTTCAGAAACACAGGGCCGTACAACCAGCTCTGTGAAGAGATGACAGCCTTTCCCTGGCTTAAACTACCTGCTTTTGACTTTGCCGAAGGACATATTCACACCCAGACTCTGTCAGTCCTGGAAAGTGTGTCAGATGAAAATTACATTATGCTAGCACATCACTAGATCACAGGAAGAGCCTATTGGTTCCTGAACTTATTTAACAGGTATTTTGATAGACACAAAAAAGAATGCTTGTCTCAAACTTGTCTTAAACACTTCCTAATGTACAGCATTACCAGGAAACCATATGAATCAATACAGACACTCTGCATGTATATATGGTAAGAATTATGTACAGGTAGTATGTCTAGAAACTGTTTAAATAGAGACGGCTGCTCAGTAATCTGGTAAAACCAGCTGTCTCCAAAATGGCTGCCGTGACTCTTTTCTCATGGTAGCCAAAATTCTGCTTCTAGCTTGCTGAAATTTGCAAGGCAAAGGCACCTTGGGCAAAGACGGACGTATTTTTACAGCGATCGTTTTGCGATAACTCCTTTTAAGTGCTGAAGAAGTGTGATACTAGAACCAGTGGCAGAGGATCTGGGACAGGCTGTACTGGGTTAGTAATACGCAGTCGTCAATGGAGTCAACCAGTCAAAAGTAATAGCATTCTGGTGACTGTGGACTCTCCCGTCAGTTAAAAAGACTGCGTCTCTGCTGCTATATTGAGGAAATGTGCATAACAAAATGAGGCATGTGAGTTTAGACTAGTATAAAAGGGAAAATGTTCAGACATTTAAATTGCTCCTTGAAGCAAGCCTAGACCGCAGCTGCATACTTGCCATTAGAACTGAGAGAAAATACTCACATGAGTTCCAGGGTTTCATTCATTTAAATCAATGTAAAAGTTCCTGTCAGTTTCAGACATAAGCAGACTGGATCCAGAAAGAGATATTATGACATCCAATTTTCATTAATATAGCTGCAAAGGGAAAGCTTACGGTTATAAGCTATTAAGTCTTGAACGATGACCACTGGAATATGTGTAATCATACTATTTCCTCACAACTTTCTTTTTAGTGTAACTCAGTGCAGAGGCAAATTTATGAAAAGTAATCTAAGGGTTTGCTTTTTTCACAAACAGACATGAACTCTGTGAATGTAATGTAATACATTTTTGTGATGTCCATGTCAACTTTACCCGGGACTACATAAGGAAGTGTGGCGTACTGTATAACGTGTGTCTAATTCTTCTGGGTTGGGCAGCTGAGGAATGCAATCCTCACTTTGCCTCTCCTTGTCCTAGTTAAAAATTTGTTGTATCCCAAACACCTGAGCAGTTTTTCCATGATGCTGAATGTGCCTTTGTTCTCACTAGCTCTTCTTTGAGCTTTGCTTGGGTAGGAGTCTCTGCATCCTCCTTTTCCTCCTTCTTTTTCCATCTATTATATAAGCTCTGTAGTGGAAACCATAAGCAGCCCCAAATATGTAAGGAAATACAATGACAATTGATAACAAAACAGTGCAATCATGGAATATGCAGTAGTCCTATTTTACATGTCTGCAACTAACTAAATAGGAAAACAGCATGGAAAATAGCTTAAGGGATTAGAAAATACTCTGGTTACTTTAGCATCTTAAAACCACCGGTCCTTGCTGAAACCGGCATTTTCAGTCTCAGCTTCTGCTGAGTCATAGGGTTTGCTGCCTTTGAAGATTGAAGTAGCTTGGCTCAAAACTGAAATTGTTCTGGAAGAGTTCAAACCTTCACTAATGACCATATTTGCATGCTATTCTCAGTGGTATTTACATATAATAGGACACCCTCCACAGGGAGGTCTCTTCAAAACACAGGCTCTGCTTACACTTTGAATTTCCCTAGTTTTTATCTATGCATCATTACTTCAAAGTGTTTTGCAGAGAGTACTCTGTCATATATTTGGGAGACTCATTATAGTTGTTTCAAAGCTAAATATGTAGCCAACTGTAAGATCGTCACTTGGGTTTTGTGTGTGGAGGTGAAGATGTATTACTTGGGCAAGAATCCTACCTGATCAGAGCTGGCATACTTCTGGTGAAGCCAAGGAATTTCTGTTGAGTGATGTGAGATGAAAACACTGTTCTGACTTAGTACCCGCTTTTGTTCAAGTCCCTATTGTTTTATTTCAGGAGGACACAGAGGATCCAAACATGAATCCATGGGCCTTGTGAGGTCTAGGACAAACTCTGAGGAATCTCTTCTGCCTCCATTTTGGTCATTGGTACCCCCCAGCTCTGCCGACTTTGCACTGTCTGTAGCGCTCAATCTCTCGGTAGTAGGGTGGGTGTTCAGTTAGTGTTGCCAAAGGGTGTGTGAGTAGAGAAAGTGGGTCTGGATTATTTCCCGTAGGCTTTCCTGTAGAATCGAGGCAAGCTGGTCAGCCATTGTTCCTTGTCCTGCAAAGTCTAGCTGTAAAGGTGTGGAGGGATTCCTGCATGGATGATAGTGAAAACTGTAGAAATTAATCCTTCTTCCATTCTAGCTGGGGCCTCAGCTGGGAGCTGTAGTATCCTGTTAATCTCCTTTCTCTTATTCTCCACTCCTCCCATGCAGCCATCTTCTCCCACCACCCACTTCTATTCTGCATATCACTTATGCAACATGTATTTAATGTTTCATACAGTAAAAGCTTTCTATAGTGATTATTTTCCCTTTCATGTTAATAAGGAGCATTCAAATATTTTAGATTATCCTGCTCCATTCACTATTAATTGACAAGCTGATATTTCTACTCTTTCATTCATTCAAAATGATCAAATTCATTCTGTTAATTTCATTCAGAATGAATATCACAGGTGTTTGCTATAAGTTTGGCTGACGACTTAGAGAGTCATTTTGTATCTCACCTCACAGGGTCTACAATTGCTTCAATCACTTTCATAGTATTTCATAATTAAGGAAGACAGCAGAGGAACTCAGAATGCTAGTTATCTACCTTAACCAGATGCAGTGAAAGTGCAAGGACATGGAGCTTGTCCAAATCTTCCTCCCAGCTTAGTCCCAAAGGTATTCAAAGCTAGGCTTCCACTAGTGATTATGTATGCTATATAAATAATAATATCTTGAGTTGCACTGATACAGCACTTTTAATCTTCAAAGTACTTTGAAAACCCTCTATAATTAGTGTGCTATGGAGTCATCTCTTACGATACTGCATGAACTCCAGTAATACCCACTGTGGGAGCCAAAATGGGAACCTGAACAGCCACAGAGCTTATACATAACCTCCATTATCACTACAAGATGAAATTGAAAATGCTGAACAAGGATATTTTAGTACTTCATGCAGAAGGAGGATCCACGACCAGCAGGAAACTAGTCTTCCCAAGATAAGGAGATGGGAATGTTTTCTTTGCTGGTAATCTACTACTTCAGATCTCTAAACACATTTTATTTCGAACTGTGTCTCAGTCAAGCTGGCAGCAGATCACAGATTATCTCATTACATGGAGTCTTCAACTTCATGCAACTAGAATACATCTATCTTTTTTTTTTTTAAAAAAAAGCTTTCATTTGATAGAGCCAAAAGGGATGCAGACATAATAAATATACTATTAAATAGATTCCTACAGATTTTATTGAGACTCCAGAGGAACAAATTATTCAAAGAACACCATTGGTAATCAACAGTCCAGCTGACCACTATTTAAAGATTAAAGTATTTTCCAAGTATTTCCAGCATGCTCACAATGGGTCCTTGTGAATGGTCAGGAGCTTGCTCTTTAAACCAGTTTGGCATTTGCTGGAGATTATCATCCCAACATGAGCTTGCAAATAGCCTTTTCAAAGCTATACCATTAAGAAAAGAGGAAAAAAAAAAGAGCAGTAGCAGCTCATTCAATATGGCAAATATAGCAGTGCAAAGGAACAGAATATTTTGGATAAATAAAACTTGGAATATTTTTGAACTTTAATAATTTTTCTCTTCCCCAGACTTGTATGCTGACTAGCATGTATTTTCTCAGCAGAACAGCTAACGTGTTTTATTTGCTTTTTCCAAATATCTTTTTTTTCTTACAGAGATTTAATAGGGCACATAGATACCATTTTAAACCATAGTATAAATTAATGGTCATCTAAAGAATACTGAGCCTAGATTTCAAAAGTTGTCATCAGGCAGAACTAACTCTGCTTCCCACGCAGTTAATGGACACATGCATCCACATGCCTAGATTTTTGCTTCATTTTAAGATCGGTGTTTTTTTGGGTTTTTTGGGTTTTTTTGTGGGGTTTTTTTGTGTGTGTTTTGTTTTGGGGTCTTTTTGTTTGGTGGGGTTTTTTTTGTTTTTTTGGTTTTTTAAATTGGTGTTCTTCCCTGTTATATTAAAATATCGCACAAAACCATAAACATAACCATATGTCAGAATGAGGTTTTTACTGATGAGGGATAGTTTGGACTCAGTCTCTTTGCTTTTATTTTTACTGCTTATTCCATTTGCGTTAGGTGAAATATATTCTCTCTGTGTGTTATATTCAGCATATTTTTAGCTACTCCTGGACTACTTAAGGAAAAGTCAGCAGATGACCTCAAGAGTATGAGAAGTACCTCCAGAAGCTTCCTTTTGTGTTTCCCATGGTGCATCAGGACAGTTTCATCAGCACAGCCACAATAAACAGCTATTTGCAAATAAGAAATAATGTTTTGGAAAAGCAGCAAAGCGAGAATAGGGCTGGGGAAGAGCAGCAAGATGAATCATTTGTGCAGTCCTTCCACGTTTTGAGCAACCACAGCTGTTTCAGTTCTCTAGCAGGAGAAGTTAACCTTCCAAGCCAGCTATTTTTACAGTGGTGCAGCTGCAGGTCTGAGAGCAGGAGGAAGGAAAGGGAGTGACTAGGCACAGATACATGAGAGGTGGTGTAGGAAAAATAGTTGACAACCGGGAAACGGATGTTTGAAAAGAAAGAGTTGCACAGTAGGTGTTCCGTGATCTTCCCATATGCAACAATGAAGGAACTTTTTGAATTTGAGATTACAGTGTGGAAGGTGTTGGAGGTGAGAAACTCCAAGCTTAAGAGTCTTCAGAAACTCATGGGGTTTCTCTGGGCCTGACAGTCTCCAGGGAGACCTTATTGTGGCCTTTCTGTTCTTAAGAGGGGCCTGTAAGAATTATGGGGACAAACTTTTTAGCAAGGTCTCTTAAAACAGGACAAAGGGTAATGGTTTCAAACTAAAAGAGGGGAGATTCAGGCTAGACATGACGAAGGAATTTTTTACAGTGAGGGTGGTGAAACACTGGAACAGGTTTCCCAGAGAGGTGGTAGATACCCCATGCCTGGAGACATTCAAGGCCAGGCTGGATGAGACTCTGAGCAACCTGATCTGGTTGAAGATGTCCCTGCTCATTGCAGGAGGGTTGGACTAGATGACCTTTGGAGGTCCCCTTCAACCTAAAGTATTCTATGATTCTATGATATAATGAATTCATATCTCAGCAGGTAAATGTGGTTTGCTTCACATTTCTGCCGAGCAGTATACAGCTGTACTGAGGCATGCTGTCCAGTTCAATGATATGAGGAGGAAACTTCTTCTTTTTTTTTTTTTTCCATAGTCAGACTTCTTAATTTCAAAACCATTTATACAGCTATGTTTTCCCACTGTCACTCCCTGTTGGACCCTCGTTTGACCCTGCTTTGTTTATTATTTATCTGTCACTTCTTCCTTTTTTCCTTCCACTCAGTGGTCAGGTGCACCCTGCAAGGCTGATCACGGTACAGCTCTCCAAAGGTACAGCCAGTCCTAGGGCTTGGGGGCAAGATTTCCACATCCTAGCGACGCTGTGGCTGACTCAGTGTGTCCAACAGAGAAGATGATGTTACTGGCTGGGGCAGAGCGCCACAGCAGTGTGGCTGCACGGCTTGTGGAGCTGTCACACCCTGTAGCCCTGAGTCACCAGGAGGTTCTGGCCCAGGTTGTTGCTGGCTCAGAGATGAGCAGTCCCAGAGAACAGCACTGGGCTGCACACAGCAAACCTGCCCGGCCTCTTCTTTCGCACTGCTCCTTCTCTTAGGTTTGACTTATGCTCTTGGATCCCATCTTACACTCTTGGATCCCATCTGCACTCTGTGGCATCTCATATTTAAATGCCACTAGCTCTTCTCTTCTTAGTTCTTTTTGCCATTGCTCTGGGCCATACTCAGACAAGCTTTTCAAACTGTGAGCTTTTCAGGAGTTCCCTATCAAATGTAAATAGGCCATGTGCAGCAGCATGCAAATTGAGTAATTGATCTGTTAATGGTTAGATGTGTTGGACAAAGAAGGAAGATCCATTTTGCAGGTTTTTAAAGTATCAGGGAAATTATTCTTATGACACCTGCATGCTCTTTGGCACTTTAATAAATTTACAAGTGAATGCGCTGGAAGTCTCAAGCAGCTTTCTTTAGGCAATGTTTATCATGATTTTACATTTTTCACTTCCCATTCCCATAGATTTCCTTTTTTCAATCCTGAAAAACTTAAAATTGACATACTTTTTCTAAAGTCTTTAGAGAAATTTCTCAGGACAACCTGATGTCATCCATGACACTTAACATCTGAAATGGGACTTGTCCGAGCCAAAAACAGTGATGCAGGTCACTGGAAGAAGGCTCGGGAAATCTTCAGTCTGTGACTGAATGACCTGGAGTGCTGTATTTCCTTTCTGAAAAATGCTGATTGTACTCCCATCCCTTGTCTTCCTATGTATGGAAATTGCAAAGTTTGGGGACAAGAAGATGTCTAGTGTTATGCAAAACTAGACTTAACTGAGATATAGGGAGACCTCACCTCTGGAGAAGGGATATGGATGTCCACCTGGTCCTCACAGCAGTAGGATCTGTTCATTGATCAGTCAGTTCCGGCAGAGATTTCATGTGTAAATCAGTCTTCTAACTCAAGTTCCAATCACAAATAATTTAAACCAAATCTCACTGTAACCTTGTGGCTCAGAAGCAGATGCGTGAATTGGTCTGTTCTCTGTGCAGTGCAGTTGGAGCAGGTGGCTGACCACCTTGTCTGCCATCCCTACGGACAGCATCATTGTTTCTCTATCAAAAGCATATAGACAGAAATTCAACTACCAAAAAACCCTAGTACACTTGAATACAGTTGGTCAGAAAGTTTTTTGTTTGCCGTAGGTATTTAATTTTGCAGGAGCAAAAAGGAAAGTGGAATTCAGTGGAATTTCATCAGAGAATGTTAATGAAAAAGGAAGTGTGCTCATTTGGAAAACCTACTCCATGTCTTTGCAGCAGCTGCTGTCTGGACTAGGCTCTCCTGGCTGGGTTCCAGGCTACTTTAAAGGTTTCATGATGCGCCATGGCCAGCCCTCTTGTCTGTTCCCGTGGTGCCTCCTGGAAAATCCAAAATATGTTGCACTAGAGGGAATATTCTTTTCCATTCATGAATATTCACAAACATTCAAAACCCACCCTGATCATGGAACCTGATATGTAATATGTCTCATAAGTTTTTTTCATTAAATGCCCTAATTGACTTATATGTCCTAATCAAAAATGATAACAGTTTCATGTTTAAGGCTCATGACTGAAAGTAAGTAGAAAGGGGCAGAAGGTAGAACAATTTGAGACAGAAATTGTCTGCCATCTAGATTCATGACATTTTTTGCTTACTGAGGTTTTACTGTGGCACAGACAAACAAAAGTCAGCATGAAAAGCTACAAACAAAACAAAATTTAAAATCCTTTCTAATATTGCTTCATTTTTAAACACCTGTTTCACAGGTGGAGAAGTATTGCACATTGTGGTTTTCATGCTGGGTGCCAGGCTCACCACCAGTAGCCTGATGAGGATCTTGTGTCCCCACAGAGAACCTGATTGAAGGGAAAGCAGGTGGCTGAAGTGCAAAAAAAGAGAACAGGTCTAACTCCTGCTGGGAACTCCTGCTGCAAGCTGGAGAGACTCAGCAGTGATGCTTACGTGCCTGAAACCTCACCAGCGTTGGTCGTCTGGTTGCTCCTGCACTTGATGAATTGGCTCTCAGAAGCCCTCCTGCACATACCTTTTCTTGACACTTCGGGTGAGCGCTACCTCAGTCTATTTTTAACAGCTACACTTTCCATGATTAGATTTTAATGCTATTTATTTATTTAAACTGAACCAAACAATTCCGCATAAGCTGAACATTCCAGTAGGCATCACGCTTGGCCACGCAGAGGAGTCTAAATCTAGTTTAAATTACATTCCTTGAATGGTAGAAAAAGCTGGGTCATGTGCCAAAGCTTGGTGAGGAATAACAGAGTCATTCTTTCATAGACTGCAAAAACTTTATTAAGGAAAGATAAACAGGTTAAAGGTCTCTGACTGACTGCATTTTCTATACATAGCAATTACCCCTCACTTTTCTCCCCCTTGCTCCTAGCTGAAGGTGTAGTATTTTCAGTCTCATCATCTGCTATAATGGAGCCAGGTCCTCTGTATGTTCTCTGAAGTTAAAGAGAATGAAAGGCTTGGGTAATTAGACTCAGTGTCTCACTCAGTTATTTCCTGGCAGAGTGTGAGCCTTTTATAACAGCTCCCTCCCTCCTGCATAGGTAGCAAAGACAGGTATGAAAATCAGGCATCTCTCAAAAACGCCTTTTCCGTGACAAAGAGAGCCTCTCCCCAGATCTGGGACATTGCTATTTCTGAGGCTTTCTGCTAAGCTTCCACGGCTTCCTGATAGGAAGGGAGAATGTGCTTATCATTTGCATCCATGTTAATAAAATAAATTGCTTGTGTTAAAATTAGCAGTGGGCAAACTGTTTCAGTTAAAACGAGAATTGTCCTGGATTGGTGCCAATCCTCAAACTAAATTCAAGCCAATATTATTTTTAAGTTTTAAAAGTAATAAGCATGCAATATGTGTATAGACATACACACAGTAAGTATCTCAGGGATTAGAAAAAGATGTATTTTGCATCTGGAGCCCCAGTTTTGCACATGCATATGCATGCAAGTAACTTTACTCACGTGAATTATCCCCTGGTACCATGCACTATTTCCTGTCTAATCAGGCAGCAACATATAAAAAAGGCTTTAATGTATAGGGCGCTGTAACCTGCAGAACATCACCGCTTGATCATCAAGTGAAGAAAGCTGACACTTGTTAACAGGACAAAGCTGGCACCAAATAAACCACGTCCGGCACATCAACTTCACTTGCTGGAAGCAAAGTCATCCCCAAGTGCTGTATTAGGGAGTACAGCCAGCCCTGCCTACAGCAGGATGTGGCTTTCAAATATCACGCATTGCTTATAATCTATTGCGTAAACTGAATGGAGGGATGAAGAGTGGAAGGGATGAGGCTCCATGGGGCTGTGACCTCAGAGAGGAAGATCTACTGGGAGTACACGGGGAGCACAGGGTTTATTTTGAGGAGTGGGGGGCAGGGAGTGTTGTTTATGTGCATTATTTCACACATCATAAATGTCATTTCTCAGGGATTTTATTTGAGCAGCCCAGAAACAGATCATTCCCATGTGAGATTTCGCAGCAGCAAACTGTTAATGTAAGGATTGGGTTTTTTGTTTGGATGTTTTGCTTTTGTCTTCAACTGCTTCAGAGTGGATGGGTGTGTCTATGCCTCTGCAATTGCGTGTGAGTGTATGATAGTCAGTGTCAGGGTGCAAGGATGTCTATCATAAGTTCAGACTGTCTGCCTAAAGTTTATTGAAAATAGTTTCAGTGCTTATGCAGCCCTGGCGCAGCCTATGGAGAGTGACACATGGTGCCACCCAGCACAGCCAGACATCTTCTCAGTCCTGTATTTCTCTTCCTAGGAACAGGTCAGCAAGGACATTGCCCAGGGGGTACCCTGACCTGTCAGGAAAACATACATATCTCCTTCTTCACAGGTTCAGAAATGCTTTCACTACAAGTGCTATCTTGTACTTCCACCCAACTTTTGGCTTTCCACAGCTCTTGCCCAAATTTATCTTCTAGAGTGGAAATGTGGCTTTATAGCCACATCCTTTCAAATTCCTTATGAGCTTCCTTCATACATTCCTGTTCTCCCAAGAATAGTAGGATAACACTTTGGCTCTATATCTAAGTATGGATGAACAATAGAGCCTGCTAGAAGACTAACTGAAGACTTAGTTCTAACTGTTGGATTTGAATGGTAAATGTATTGAAAGTCCTGACACACTAAAAATATTTTCCTGGCTGTAAGGGAGGGATGGATGAACTACGTGAGGTTCTTGCAATTATTGGCAAATCATCTTGCTACCAGCTATACAGGAGTGAGAACATTCAGAGATGAGGCCCAAGTGGTAAAAGAACAAGAACCTCTGGTTCGACTCCAGGTCTGGATGATGCCTTGATATTCTGTGGCTTAGATCCTACTGTATCAGGTTGCCAGATTATTCTAAACACAAGTATTGCCTGCCTCTGTACACTTACCACTGTGAAACAGTCAATACTATGAAGAAACTTCTTCTTGAACAGCTCTCACTCTGCCTTGCTACACACAATGTATGTTGAACATAAGATTTTTTTGTCCAAAAAGTAATGAAATGTAGTAAAACTGCAGGAGATCAACTTGTAAAATGAAATTAAAATGCTGCCTGAGGACCCCCCTGGAACTAGCTGAGTTACAAACACTTCAAAGGCACATTAATTGAGCCATATGGTCCAGTATTTAAGCAAAGGCATGCACTTTGTTTGGCTGGGTGCTCAGGAGAAACTTTAGGTCAAAGCCTTCATTGCCCTGATGAAATTTTAGATCAGCTGATGGAAATATTTACCCTACAATAAAGTTAAAAGACTGTTCTGTACAAAAATGACACACAGTTCATCATTGTGCACCTCTGTAAAGTCACCTGCAATGCCTCTATGTGTTTTGTTACCTCCAAGACTCTTGCAAAGACAGGTTTCTGAGGCATTGCCCAGAAAAAAGGGTGACGCAGGATTTATCTCTCTTGATGCAAGCACGCAGAGGAAGAAGGCTTCCTGAAGCCTGCTGGCCACCGGCTGCCATGCTGCATCTTTGATGGGCTCTGTACAAGGCAAACCACCATATTGCAGCCCCTGCCCCACGTTGCTGCATCTCCCATCTCCCTGTTTCGTGGACTGTGGCACCCTCCCACAGTGGCAGTGGGACAGTGTGAGGTGCCCTTCTGTTTGGTCTTTTGTGATGAAGACCAGACAAGACCAGTGAGAAAGACCACCTGCACCAGCCCAGGCAGCAAACAGGTCAAAACTGAGCAATTCTTCATGGAAGCCCTTATGCTGCCTGTGGATGAAGGCAGACTGGGGAGTACCAAGGGGGAGGCTGTTGCAGGTTGAGCCCGTGAGCTGCACTCATTCCCCAGTTGTACTGCTAATCCCAGGGTGAGAGCATCACACACAGTTATGACAGATATGTGTTTCCTATTGTATTTGATGCCATGTACACATGGGAGACGACAGTTCCTATTTTTGTGAGAACACTTGACCAAGGAGAAGTTAAGCCTATCAGGATCTTTTTCTTTCACTTCTGCAAAACCAAGAATTATAGATATTTAGTTTAGGTTCATTAGGTGACTCATTGTGTTATTCATTTAATATATTTCACATGGACAATGTTACATCTCTTTTCAATAAGTAATTTAAAAGAACTTTTCATGACAAGCAAGACACAAACAGTCTTTCGGTGAGCCACTGTCTTACATCCCAATCAACTCTGTCACATTTTCTTGTTTTTAAATTCCTCATCTTAAAAATATGAGTCAACATAAACAGTTTTCAATCTATGTTACCTTATTAACCAATGGTGGGTGACTTGACCCATAAAATATTTACATAGACAACAGTCTTGTGTTAGTAATGTATTTTCACATTACTTAGTCATTTAAAACATGTCAACCCCTTCCAAATAGTAGAAACAATCCAAACATGGAACTGATGTTGACCTTAAAAGGCTGCTTCTCTTTATTTTAAGTCAAGCAACAATCACTACCACAGATTATCACTGTGCATTCTTTACACAACTCCTTATCAGCGATGCCCCCAAATATAACTCTAAATGGTAAGGAAAATAGTAGATGGAAAGGGCTTATGCTACATCAACAGCATGTCCTTTAAGGGAGCTTGTGGAAGACTATGGAAAATATAACATTTTATTATTAGTGAGGTAAATTGATGACATATATTTGGCTGTTTTATGAAGACAATGAATTATGCATTTGACTATCTGAATCTGTATCTCATCTTTTTTGCATCATAAGCGTGCATGAATATTTATTTATATTGACTATATGTGTTCATGTGTATGAGTGGTTTTATATCATGTATGTGTGTAGTGAATACAGTTTTTTGGTTTCTCTTTTTCTGGTTTTCAGAGTCCTGTTTCTTGTTCTGTTATTAGGGGACCAGGTGATGAAATAGGAAGAAGGGCATTTAGCGTGTGATCTGCAGCACAGCACATGCTACAAACTTCCGGTAACCTACACGGCGAAAAAATACTGTCCTCTTTTTTCCAAGGGCAATCAATAGAACGGAATTTTCTCTTCCCAAGCCATAGTACATTAACATGGTATAAGCTGGAGCTGGTAAAAGAAAAGATAAGTTTGATGTATTTATTTTTCCTATGGATGTTTGTATTATACATGATGTTTTCAGTGTGTTCACCAGCAAAGGATGGCAGTCGCCATGTTGCATAGTAGATGACATGTGTCTCCTTTGGCAGATATTCAGTCCATTCAGCCAACTAACTAATTAATATGTTTTACTAAAAAAAATTTAAAAAATAAATAAAAGCATGACAGTCTACACCTTTATTGCTTCTCCTTGTATTTAAGAGAACTTTTTCAGGGTGAGCAGAGTAACTTGGAAGTTGTCAAATAAAGTTTCTTAATCACACTGTCCTCTGCAGACTGGAGCAGATCAGAGGAACAATAAAATCTCTGTCATGTACAAAACAGAAAACCTGATAGCACTGTGCTCCTCAGGAGACATGCAGATACTGAAGATTTTGGGGCCAGTTTTCACTATCTTACTGACTAGTTGTTCTGCTATGGTGCTATATATAACAGACTACTAAGTTTGTTATATATTTTAATGTTGAGGAAAAAAAGCTCTTTGTGATTTTTTTTTTTTTTTTACCTTTATCTCTGTATTTCACCTACAGTGGTATGGGTATTTTCTAGAAGACATGTGATGTTGAAGAGAATGAATACTAATATTGAAAGCTGCAGGGGCTGTGAAAAGTTTCGGTTTGGATTTTGCCTTTTTTTTGTTTCCTTTTCAATATTGTACCATTATTAGTCAGTCTTCTGCATTTTTTCATCTTGGTCAAATAGTCTATTGAAGAATTGAAAAGTATGAAAAAATTCATGTTGAATTCAAAAGGTTTTAAAATAAGCAGAGACATTGTTATTGGCCCTGATAGGTAAAGTTCACAGAGTCTGTCCTGTGATAAAGCAAGTCTACTCACACTGAACCTGAATGAGATGCTTGGTGGCAATACTGAGAGGAAAGAAGGGGATAGTAAGGTATCCGCAGTGAATTGTTAAAAATGCCGTTAGTTGACCCAAGAACAGAAAGCAGCACAGTCCTCTCAAGTGGAGGAGTGTAAGTCTCCAGGACACGACCAGAGACATTCATCTCTAGGCAATGCCAGGGTGAGAGGGATGGAGATGACTAACATGGGGTCTGTGAGGTCTGAGAAAATCTCACACTGAAATAAAATCTCCCACAAAGACAGGTATTATAAAGATGGTACTCAGCAGAGTCAGCAGTCAGAGAAAAACACAGTAGTTTTAGATCCAGAATAAAGTAGAAAAATGTGTTCAGACACCTTTTTTTTAAAGACTGGCAAACATTTCTAAATACCTATCAGCCTGACAGTGCTATCTTCTAAAATCCAATTTTCCGTACTGTGCTCATCATTCTGAGCCTATTCCATCTGGTTGCTCTTGGCTTGCCTTGGATTTGCAGAATGTGAGACAACTCTCAACTGGGTGCCAATTCAGTAACACTGAATTGCTGGTACAGTATTTTATTTCAACATGGAAAATCATCACACAGGAAGAAGCCTATTAAGTGCCCTTCACAATTTATATCATGGTTCTCCAGTACTAAATTAAGAAGGCAAAAGGGTACCTCTGATTGAACGTGGCAAGAGTAAGACATGGTGTGGTGTAACTGGGAGATTCCCATCTGTGGGAACTCAGTGGCGCAAGGAGGGGAGGCTGGGACGTAGGGCAAGGAGTTTGCAGCCTTCTGCAACTTCTGTTGGTCATGTGTGATGACTGCAAATCGTTATCTCTTACCTTTTCCTCTTCTTACAGGTAGGAATTAAAGCCTCCCAAAATATATTGAGTGAAACCTGAGCAGATAAAAGCAGATGCCATTCTCTCCCAAAACGTGTGGGAAGTATCAGGAGGTTTTCATTACTGACTGAGTGGTAGATGAATGGGTGCTCCCTAAGCCAGTCTCAAACCTCTTCTGTTTCCCCTGCCTGATTCCATCAAATGAAAATCTCAATCTCTTCATACAGTCTCCTAGACTTGTTCCAAGTTGCATAAAGAGGTTATGGCAAGGGGATAAAATATGGGGTTAAACAACATGCCCTAGTATTTTGCACTACTCCTAGAAACATCTATGATACCTTTGTTAAACTTTTTGGAGCTGTGGCAATGTAAAAGGTAAGGTTCAACCAGTCAGACTACCTTTTGTTGTCAGTTGTTGAACTGTGGTGGAGTCCCTTGGAAGAAGAACTTTCTGGAGGAGCAGAGTGGTAGCATCAGTGATTAAAAACAAACCCTATGTTAAAAGAGGTAGATGACTAAGTCTGCCAAGTGAAATACTAATGCCAGGAAATAAGGCTGAATTAATTATCTTACATACACATTATAATTTGATTTTTGGTTTTGTGATCACATACCATCTTTTTAAGAGGATTGTCACTTGATTCAGTGCATCTGATGCACTGCACTCACATAATGCACTAAATGTTCAGCTGCATTATCCTTGTTCATTGTGTGGCTGGATGCCTTATTTACTGCATTCCCTTCTAAAATTAGTATTATTTATTTCCTCACAGGCTTTGCTGTAGTGCTTGTGGTGCTATTAGAGAGCTTCAGAAACTAATGAATATGTATCTTTGTCAGGCTGCTGTGAAATAAACTGGATTTATTTTCATTTAGAGATGAGGAACCAGAGCATGGACAGATTAAGCTAGAATAATCTCTGATTTCGTGCGCATGACTAAAGGTATCTAAGACCTTATTTTTAAGTGGTTTGTGTTACCTGGCATGATGTATATTCAGGCACAGTTCCCCTTAACCTCATTTATAGCTGAAAGAGCTCAGCAGTTTTACAAATGACATGATATTCTTCATCAAAATATTAAGACAGCTGCTAACCACCTCCCAAATAGTGAGTGATTTGGTCAACTTTTAAAAATGGTACAGTGGAAACACATGCAAAGAGCCTAGTTCCCCACACCAATGTCCCTCTTGAGGAAGAAACTACCTCTGCAGTTCCTTGTGTCATTCACTGCCCATTTTCAATCTCTTTAGTGACTGACTTTGGTAGGGATCCTGCAACTGAGGTTTTCTTTAATGCAGTGTTGATGCAGCTCAAGAGTCTGCCATTACCATCTTGTAGGGAGAAAATAAAAATAATGTATCATTAAAGTGTGTAGCCGAATGCGTATACATCAAGTTCTAAGTACCTGAAAACTGAGTTTTGTGTTGGGTATTGCTGGATAATGGTATACCAGCTTTAGATATTATAACAAGAGTTGCAGGTGCCACCTTCACAAATATAACTGTTTTCCTAGGACTGGTTCCAAAACCAATTTGAAATGTACTGAAGTAAACAGTCTTGAATGTATCTTTCTCTTATCTTTGTACTTCAATGCAAAGTTTCTTCTGATACAGTATTTGAGATCTTCACAGCAGAACCAAATGCTGCTGATGTTATGACTTCTACATACTGGGTTAGTCTTTGTATAGTTTTATTCATCACTTTGATGGCATCTTGTTCTTAATGCGTTCCAGATTTCTCACCTACAAATGTTGTTCAAAAAGATTTTTGTTCCACTTCTCCAGGATTTCCAGCATGTGATAGTTCTAATCCTGAGGAAAGACTCCAACACTACTGTTGATGTGCCAATTATTTCCTTAGTGGAAAACAAGTAACACAGGAACTTTCATCAATATCTGCCCCTTTTTGCGGAACCAAGTCTTTTTATCTAAAATGTGTTTATACAAATTGTCTATTCCTATATGCTTAAAAAACTGAATTGCACAGGTATAAGGTACAATATATTTGCAACCATTGTCCATAGTAAAAGTGTTTTATTTCCTTTGAAGTTTGAAGTAATTTTACCGTGTTTAGAAACAGACATGCAAGTTTACATGTGGGGCCACTGCACAAAAAGAGGGCAATCACATCTCAGCAGCCATGATGTGATGTAGGGACACCCAAGGGCAGTGGCCTTTGTAGATAAAGGACAGAGATAAGGTCAGGGAAAGAAGTTTGTGGAGTCCTGCAGGCATGTAGTACATGGTCACTGACCCAGCACCATACCTGCCAGTGGGAAGTTGATTGGTCGTTATTTTTGAACATGGTTGGTCTGGCACTGTGAATTGATATCAGATCAGTGTTTTGGACCATATGGCAAGTATCAGGAACCCTAACACTGGATTTGCAATTTCATGGAGACATGGCCTAGAATTTTACCTCATAATTTTTACCACACATGAACTAACATGTATCACTGGTTTAAATCTTAATAGTAACTAGCATAGTTGTTCATGGTGCAGGTGTCCTAGCAAGGTACTGACCCTACAGTCACATCTCAGCAGTCATGTTATGAGCCCCTCAGCAGTAACCCTGCCACCATGTCCCAGGCTATTTTCCAGTTCTTCACCAACTAAGAAAAAAAAAAAAACAACAAAATAACAACTTTAAAAAAGCTCACGTTGAAGTCTTAGAGCATGTTACAGGAATCACTATGTTCAGACTCTTCTGTGCATCTTTTGCAAATTCCAGAGCCTGAACTGAACCTGGCCTGTCAGCTGTTTCTCTTTAGGAGCAAAGTGGAGTACTGCTATGGCCTACAGGTATGATATGGGATGAAAGATATTCCCTTGGGCTACCCTGTCTCAGTCCATGTAAGACTTTTTAACAATTATCAATGCTTTACGTTCTGCTTGAAGGAAAAAAGTTTCAGAGCTCCAGTTCAGGGACAGAGATGCTCCCAACTGAATCCAATCTCAGTTAAAAACCTGCTTTATTTTCACAGAATCACTGAATGGTCAAGGGGACTTCTGGGCTTCATCTGATCCAGCCCATCTGCTCAAGCAGGGCCACCTACAGTCATTGTCCCAAGACCATGTCCAAAGAGATTTTTAGTATCTCCAAGGATGGAAACTCCACAGCCTCTCTGGGCAACCTGTGCCAGTGCTCAGTCACCCTCACAGTGAAAAAGTATTTCCTGATGTTCAGAGGGAAACTCCTGTGTTTCAGTTTGTGCCCATTGTCTCTGGTCCTGTCACTGGGCACCACTGAAAAGATCCTGGCTCCAACCTCTTTGCACCCTCCCTTTACGTATTTGGATACATGATAAGATCCCCCTGATCCTTCTCTGCTCCAGGCTGACAAGTCCCAGCTCTCTCAGCCTTTTCTCATAGGAGAGGTGCTCCAGACTCTTACTGATATTAGCGGCCCTTTGCTGGACTCTCTCCTGTTTGTTTATATCTCTCTTGTACTGAGGAGCCCAGGACTGGACCCAGTACTCCAAGTGTGGCCTCACCAGTCCTAAGTCTGTTGTCATGTGCCTGACAATGGTTTCCAGGATTAGCTGCTCCATCACCTTCCCAGGCATCAAAGTGAGGTTGACCAGCCTGTAGCTCCCTGGGTCCTCCTGAAGACAGGACCAACATTTGCTTTTCTCCTGTCTTCACACACTTCTGCCAGTCACCACGGTTGATCAAAGATTATTGAGAATGGATCAAAGATTATTGAGAATTTTCAACAGATTTTAGCAGATTGTAGCCCCTAGATGAGCACAATGGAATTGCCCAGTTAAATCTCAGTAGCCCTTTATCCCAGTGAAGACAAAGCTGAGGATTTATATTGAAATAATACTACAATTCAAAAAATAAAGCAGATGAAAACACATTTAAAAGAAAAGCAAGAATCTTAAAACAACTGCAGAATCGAAGTGACTTTGGACTTTAAATTACATTGATTTTGATGTATTTGGCATGCTGTCTTGTGTAATTCTGATGACTACAGTACTGATAATAAGAATAAAACCTTGCATTTGTTGTTTAAGCTTCTGATTCTGTAGTTATTATCAATACTTGCTGAAAGTAAAGTAATTCCTGCTGAGCTTCAACAAGAAAGCTACTTAACTGTCCAAATATTCACAGCTGTTAGGGAAAAAGTTCTAGTTTTTTCTAGTTTCTTCAGTTCACCATTCTATTATAGACCTACATTTGTAATTAAAAGATTCTTGATCATCTTTTGTTAATATCAGGGATAGATGATACTTGAAAGTTCGAGTCTGGTTTTATCTCATGATTCTTTGGGTTGTCTGAATCTTTTTTAAATTATAAATCTAAGCTATCTCATGAGATTTCTAGAATTTCTGTTGTTTATTATGACAATTAAAATTAGCCTTTTTCTCAGTATTTTGGACAGTGATGTTTTGACTTCATTCTGAAAATAATAATAATAAAAAATCCTAGCTATTTCATTAAAAGTCTACATGAAGATCCAGTTCAGGCGTGTATGACTACACAAAGAAGCTGTGGCAATGAACACGCATCCTCTAGCAGCCTCACACATGCTGAATGTTTGCATCCAATCTCAAACATCACTTCCACTCCCTCCATGGCTAACTGTTAAGAACACCCTAATGTGGGATTTTTTAATTTTCTAGAAACTTTGCCCTAGCGACTGTTAGGAAAGTTCCTTTTCCCTGGGTTTCCCATAGCAGAGACTCAGGCAAACAGCTGCTGCTCCCTTGTGTCTTTGGCAGGCAAGGTGGTGCCAGGAAGGGGTGATGTCCTTTATGAACAGAGAGAAAGAACCAAGAGGGAGAATGAACAAAGGGATCAAAATATACAGTTTAGAGACCTACGACAAACTAGCCCAGCCTTGAAGAGATATTTAATGGTCTGTGCAACATGGACAATGTAGGTAAATATATTAATACATGGAGAGGTTTCTAACAGAGAACTATGTTTTGTGTTCAATTCTTAGTGATCTTCACTGGTAGTCATGTGTGAATTTGCACTTCTGCTTTCGAAATACTCTCCTCTACATCATGAAAAAGCATAAATTAAATACTGTTATTCTTGTGAAAACAAAAACAAAACAAAACGAAATGAAACCAACAAACAACAAACAACAAAAAACCAAACCAAACCAAAGCCCAACACATTTGAATTCTGTTTACAGTTTCTAATTTGGCTTATTCAGAGTATTTGGCCACTTCTCAGTTATTCAGAAAGGTAGTTACACAAATTGTAGCCACTATTAGGAAGAATCATACCAAAAACTTGTTCTCTACGATTACTTGGGAACTATGTTTAAAATGTTAGCATCCAGTCAGCAAAAATAAACTATGCATGTGATTTAGTTGACTAATCTCTCAAAAGAAATAGTGGTCATAAAAAGGTCATAAAACCATCAGGTCCTAAAAACATTAAAAGTACAAATATATTATCAGAAATGTTTCATAGCTATTTAAAGAGTAGCTAGATGGTATGCACTACTAATACATTTTCTTTAATGCAAGTAGATCCAACCATTTTACTGATGAACCTGAAAGGAGTGTTACAAATTTCATGACAGACCTTGAGAGCAAGTAGCACCTTACTTCAAAAATAAGTAGCTAAGCAGGATTGCACAGACTGCACGGTTTATTCAGTGGGAGTCAGAGTACCAAAATCTGGCCATACATGAATTAGGGTCAGATCAAGCCTTCCATTGACCTCAGTGGGAGTTTTGCCATTTGCTTCAATGGAAGTAGGATCAGGCTACCAATGCGTTAAGATGGTTCAACAGACAGCGTTTTTGAAATGCAAATGTTCATGTTCTCTTAATCTGAACTTCCCATCTCCCATTCAGTGCTGTTTGTAGAGAGTGTTATTGTGGGCTTTTACTCTGGCACCTGTGTTAAACAAAGTGTGTCGTGAAAGAAATACCCTGTAATACAGGGGAATAGAACTACAAATTTTGTAATAATAATTCTAAGCAAAACTAGTGAGTCTGGTTTAAAGAGCAACCAAATCTTGCTGTATCATCCAGCCTGAACAAAGATGAAGTTGGCTATGCTGTTGAGTACAGCTCATCCACTTAACACTTGGTGTGAGCTGACCTGGTCGATGTCATTTAAAAAAAAAAAACTATCTTTCAGGTATTCGATTGCCTGGAGGCACTACCTGCAATGGTTTCAAGTAACACTTAAAATTACTACAACTGAAAAAAGACTTGTATAGGGAAAACAGAAGTTGAGTTCATGTGTTTGATGTAACTTACTGCTAGCCCAGTTTCCTTCTTTGTGGATCAAATGTCATCAACACAAATGAGTGGATAAACCAGTAAAGACTGCATTTTATTAAGATTATCTCTCTTCCTCCTACCTATCACAAGTCCCCTTCCAAAGGCAAATGCCTGGCTTTCTCTTCCTCCTCCCCAGCCACTGTAATTACTAAGACCAAACCAGTTGCACCAGGGAGTGTAGAGACATCCTGTTCAGCTTGCTTGGGATCTTGAAAAGCAGTGTGGAGCTCTCAGCCGCAGCCAGCAGGCCAGTATGCATATTTCCTCTAGGCTCAGTCAGAAGCATACACACGCACACATAGTAGCTTGCCTGCCCAGCCAGGAAACACATACATACCTTCTGACTGGTGGCTTCAAGGCAACACACTGTCTCTCAGCCTCCAAGGACGTCAGTATCCCTCTCATTGGGAAAAGACCAGAGGAATTACTTTGTGAGATATGTGTTATACAGGCTATTTCCCACTGCTCTTTGAAAACAGCAGTGAAGTCAAAAGAAGGAAGCATTAAACAAAATAAAATAAAACTTTAAAATGTAATTGTAACCACTACATGGTGTAGTGGTAGTAGACAAGAGCTGAATGTACTAGCTTAAACTCTATTTTTTCTGCTGACTATGCATCAAGTCAGTGGCATCACTTGGACCGAAGAGTAAGAGACACTGCTGATCAAGTTACAGCCTGTTACTATTGCATATGGCAATGGTTACAAATTTAGCTTTAGTGGCTGGTATGTACTAAGCTAATTAAAAAGACAATTGGCATGTTCATTGTGATTAAAGCACTAATAATAACATCTCTTATTTCCCTATCAGTAATATTCTAATTGCCAAGGATACATGGCAGGTCACAGTGCCACCTGCTCATTTTGCAGGAACTATAAGTTGCATCTTTACTGTAATATAGAATACATAGGCTTCATTACTCTCCTATAGCTATCCACAACATTTAGTTTTTAACCTGCTTTCTGGCATGGTTTTGGCCTTTGGCCCTCAGTTGTTTCCTAGACACAATTTGGGAAGAATCATGGCCAATCACTGACTGCTGTCAGTAAGCTTTATGGCTCAGGCTACCATGTCCTAGGGTGGCAGGGAGGAAGAGGAAGCCAGATAGAAAATGTGCAAACCATGAGCTCACATTTCCTCCTGAGGACAGAGAATGATTTTTCAATAGTTTCATTGACTAGACTAGATTTAAAGTATGAATTCCCACTGTCATGAGACATGTAATTCGCATTAGAACAACTTTTGGTCTTGCAGCATCAATGGCACTCCACAAAGAAGCAGAAGACATGGAGCTGGGAGGATCTTCCCCTGGGCTATTTAAAAGAACATGTTCATGCTATTATACTTCCTTCTTTTACTTTCGGCCACAAGTCAGTTGGATTCTGTGCATCTGAAGAGGATCGTAAGTGCATGAAAGTGGTAGAATGGAGAATGCAAAAGATCCTGAATGGCCTTGGGTCACAGTGAGGTTTAGAAGGCAGATGGCATTTAATGCCCTTCAGTTCAGTACATATTATTAAACTGGCAGAATTGTCAGTGAACTTTGGGTCCATTGAGCTATGAGAGAGACGTTAGAGTCAGGTCTGCTTTGCAAAATTGCAAGATGAGCACCATGGGAACAAAACTGTGATTTTCTCCCAGGTGCTTACTTTTCCAGGTGATCCATACATACCTGGTATGCCTGTATGAGCTACAGAGTAATGTCTGTCACCACCAGTTGTTTCAGACACTAGTTGCAGTAATTTTCCTAGTAGCACAATTCTTCCTACTATGCAGCATGGGTCTGTGAGTCTGAGAGGAGTGCTGCTTCCACTTTTAATAAAACACTGCTTGCAGGCCCTGCAAGCACCTGTGCTTGTCTTGGACAGCTCCCCATTGAGTAACTTCGCTGAGCCCTGCTTAGTTTATGAGATCCAGCATGATCAGAGTTGAGGTGATGCAGCACGTAGCCAAGAGAACAAAGCAACTGCGTCTTGCATATCTGAAGGCGTTCATCTCATTAAAAAAAAAAAAAGAAAAAGAAAGAAGAACTAATTGAGGAGACTTTGGGGATAGGTTTTTTCAGGGTTTTTTTTGTTTTTCTTTTTTCTTTTCCTCCTCTTTATAATTAACCACACTTTGTTCAACATTTTGAAGGAATTTATTTTTAACTTTGCTTGAGATTCTTTTACACAGAAGTCTGTGTTCTATGAATTCCAGCCTTTCTTAGGGACGGATTAAGTTGTGGAGACTCTGACCTTGTGATACTACCATGTTTCTGCTAAACAAAGTCCAGTGTGCCAAACAAAGATGTAGCAAGTAGTTATGAAATGGCATGGCTATTACACATGCTTTTGATTCTCATTGTCTGGTGTTTATTTTGGGATAATTCTGTTTTGAGAGTGGAAAAAACAGACTGTAAATAAAAAGGAGGCCTACATAAATACGTTATGCTACACAGTTCTCAAAAGGCTAATGGAGGGCTCCTCACTGAGTGCCTAGGAGACAGGAAAATTATTTTCAACAATGAAAGAAGAAGGTAAGAATGTTACGGGACACCATGACAAGTCAGAAAAAGAATGAGATTCACTCACTTGCGCAAAGCCCTGGTAATTTACTATTGCAGCTCAGTGTCTATGTTGTTTCCCTCCTACGTAAAGTTTCTAGGTCACTGCCTTTGGTGTCCTTCCAAACCACGCAGCTCCACTCCCAGCTCACCTCCCTTCTCCTGGACAGTGGGGGAACTTCTGTTGCAACTTCCAGGAGATGTTGAGTTAGCTGGTACCACATTTCTGCTCCTGACTTCTCTCCTATATTGCCCCACCCCTGAAAACAGATGATGGAAAAGAGAGGAAGAAGGAATGGAACTGTGCTGGCTTGTTGTGTAAATGTAAATTTTACCTTTGACAGATCAGACTAAAGTTCAAATGAATCCAAAGACCTAAAAGAACATATTAATAATCCAAAATCATATTCCAAGGGATACTAATGCCAGTTTAAGATGAAATTTTTGTTATGGACATGGCTTCAGCCCTAAGTTCTAGAAAACATCGTCTAAGCTATCTGCTTGTATTTTTATGGCTCTATAAATCTTTAAGGCCTTCTACACATGTAGGACTCAATTTATTCCACAGGGAGTTGCACTCACATATCAGAGGGTAAAATCTGGTCTTATTTTCTAGATAGGAAAAAGAGGAAGTCTTTAACTTTTAAAAACATTTACTGTATCCTAGCAATGTACAGTGATGCTATGCAAGCCTAACAACAGACAAATGGCTTTGAAAGATATTAAACCTTACAGAAATACTGTAGGAAGACAAAGTGATAATCTTTTGGAGTCTGTAGGTAGCAGAGGTTCCAAACATTATTTTGATTCTAGGCACAAAGCAACAAAGGTAATACAGAAGGAAATTTCTTAAGCACTTATGTTGAGGTTGATGCAGAGCTTAAGAAAATCTGATTGTCCAGAAATGAAAACAAACAGAGGAATCAGAAGAAGTAAACATTTTGTTCTCAAGGTTTTGTAACTCAGAGAAAGTCAAATCTACCTTTTTTATTGTACAGGCTGTCTTTCTAAAATCTTAGCTTGGGAGCTTAAGTGATTTTCAAGTTCTTAAAAGCAACAACTAAACTCTCTACACAAGCAAATAAAGTATGAATCAGCTGTTCTAATTCTCCAGGAAAACAAAACAAAACAAAATACAAACAAACAAACCCAAACCAAAACAAAAAACAAAACCAAAACCAAACAAAAAAACCCCCAACAAAATAACAAAAAATCCCAACAATGGGAAGACATGTACTGAATGACCAGCTTTATGATCCTGTCAGCTGCAAAGTATAGCTAATTAGAAAAAAACATTCCGAATTTAAACTTTACTGGAATGAGACATTGTTATTCACAAAGGCACAGTATGGCTGGGCATGTAGCCTGCCGCTATCTATGACGCCAAGTTGATTCTTGAATAGGTTGTGTAATCGCCAGTGGAGGACAGATGCATGGGAGTCCCAGGATGACAAACAATTTAGAAACTGACAGAAGGCTGCCGGTTTCCACAAGTTCAACTTCTTTCAGCCACCTGTAAATGTGAATAGAGAACAGAATAAAAGGCAAATGGTACCTCTGAAACCTTTTCTATAGAAACCTTGAAACAATTCTCTTTCCATCTTCTAATATACCATAGGATGTGTTCCTAGTCTTCATGATGAGGTTCTGCCTCTTCATCAACTTACTTTCCTCAAGCTTTGGGCAGTATCAGTTGCTCAGTATTTACCATTGCACATTAGTGATCTACCAGAGTCTTTAAAATGAAGTGTCTCCCAAAAGAATGCACTAAGTGGTATGTAAGAGAATATGGGAAATGTCAGACAGGGAAAGACTAATTCATAGTTAGACCACAGTTCTTATAGATTCAGCATCCTGGTACAGCTTCATATTTTACTGACTTGCATATTTGTGACTTGGCATCATCACGCTCTGGAGCTCAGCTGTAGAGATGGAGGGAAGGAATGGAATTTACAGAGGGAATTATAGGGCCTCTGACTATGGTGGCAGGACACTCACTTCAAGCAGAGCTGATGTGACTTTTGAAACAACTACATCTCGTGTTCCTATTGAACAGTACAGCAATTGTAAATGAGCTTTGGTGGAAACGGAGGTTGAGAGAGGAACCTGAGTGGGTTCTTTTGTATAGATCAGCAACTGATTCAGCACAACTTTTTGGCAATGATCAGATGCTGATATTTTAAATTGCAGTTATGCAATATCTAAACCCCAAAATAACTCTCATATCCAACTGTCTTAATATAATTCAGATATGTTTACATCTACTGAATGACTGTTTGGAACCATGAGGCTTGAGGACCTATCTCATGACAAATCCTTGCTGCCACCTTCTACTGTGACCAAGAGACATCTGAGACCTTTATCTCCTCTGGCTGCTTCCTTTCTTATGAGTTTATCGATGAATTGGGTCATTCTCTATGTCCTGTGATTTTGTGGTAACTCTTTGCTTTAGAGTCCTCCAGAATTATGTCTTTAGTGTACTTATGAAACTTGTTCACTGGTAAAAAATGTGGGCTAAACCCAAACCCAACACTAGCACAACAGAGGTGTCTATATTTTCTGGTATCATTTTCCAGTACAGCCACATAATAATTAAATATTTAGCCGATATCATACCCAGTCTGGATAGCTGTTTTATCAGATATTAAATAGCAGAAAAAGGTACAAAAATAGCAATGGCAAGATCTGCTTTATATGATAACTACAGAATGCATCACACAAAATAAGACATTATTAGCTCTTGCTGGTGGTTAAAATAACATACACATTTCTGTGGTAGTGAAGTCACCAAACTGACAGCAATGGAGTCCTAATAACTAGGTTCTGTGAATTCCCTTGGAAGCTCTGGTGTTGAATATAGCTGCTCCTGGATGTAGCTATGATGGAGGTGGATAGGCTGCCAGTGGGATGACATTTTCTTGATCCAATGATTGAGAGAGAATATGCTACATCTGAAAATGCCAAGCCAGGGGCTGCAGTCTCTTTTGCCTTCATATTTATCACTTAAATCTGTGTCTCATGGTCTGTTTCTAAATTGGTGCTCATCACAGCCAATCTAATCGTTATCCTCCTTATCACTGACAGTGGTAATACTGAAAGAGATAATTTACAGATCATTTAATCAAGCCAGACCCTCTAATATCTGTTTGTGCTTTGTTTTTCTTGATACAGATTATCTACATTAGTTCACTACTTCACCACTGTGCAGGAAACCATTTGCAGGAAGCGTTGTGCCCCACAACCTCCAGTGTCTCTCTGGACAGTGAACTATTCAGTCTTGTCACAGTTCTGCCACTTTCTTTTCATGTAAATCTGCTGTACCTCCATCTGCCACCTGTGGAATGGGGTTAATGAAATCTGCCTTGCACACCAGCTGCTGGGTAGGGTTTAATTCCCTGGGTGTGTCTCTACTGGTGCTTTATTTCAGATGCATACATCTGAAGTGGACTTCTTCAGCCTCCCCAGTTACCACCCTTTGGTTCACATCATGGAGCAGTCTCACCACATGCTACCTGAGTCCTTCCTTGTGCTCACCTGGAGAACATGCTTCAGCCACGTGTCATCTGCTGCAGTCCAATCAACAGAAATGGATTAAAGCTAGTCCAACATAAAACCCCCAAAACATTTAGTATTGGGAACATTGTGTCCTTGGTTCTAACTGGTTTGCTGTGCAGGTCCATTCCTACTGGGACACGATATATAATGGAGACATAGACATTATTATAACTGATGGTTGACTTTGTGATCCTTGGATGAACAAAGCAGCAAAAGTATGAGTTATTGTGTGCATTTCAGAGAATAAATACAGCCTTTGTGTTTTTCCCCAAATTTTGGCTTTCTTTCACTGTACTATTTTAGTGGGAGATTCCATAGTTTATATAAGAAAGTTTACCTTAGAAGATCTAATAGCAAATGGAACCTGCTCCTGCACTTATGTAAATAAAATCTATTCAAGCTGAGCTCGTTCTGGTCCAGGGACATTAACCAGTGATGTTTATTTTTTTATAGCTGGCAAATTTCCCCGAAATTTTCATTTTGAATAGATGCAGAAGTTTAACACCAGTAGTTTATTTTGATACTTACTCTATACACATCCTTAGATACTAAGACACACTTTGGGGTTACAGTAAGGTTAGTTTTACAGACTTCATAGTCCAAAACCATATTCCCCACCATATGTTTGAAATGGAAAGAAAAATGCCAACAAAAGAAGAACCCTTGTATATGTCATTTCATTGCAGCACTTCTGTGTTTTACAGCATACCATTTTTACTGATGCCATCTTCTGCTTGATCCTTATTCCACCTTCAAATCCTTCACTCTGATGTAATTCTGATTGTCTCTTCAGTATTGTTATTGATACTGAGAAATATGTGAAGAATCAGGCCTAGATAATTATTTTTTATAACTTGCTCAAGTCTCTAGTTTTTCTTTTGTTCTGTAGAAACCTGTTCTTTCCATTTACCATCACTACGGACAATGTTACAGAAACCCTTGGCTTTCTCAGTGTGGATGAAGTATCGCTCAGCTTTGTGTGCATGATTTTATATGCTGGCTATGCTCAGCTTGTCTTTATACTGATACATGTCTCTCCATGTCTCTTAGCCAGCAGGAGGTGCTGAGGAATGATGCAACACATATCTTTCCACTGAGACAGTCAGGTTCCCTCTCTGCCCTACACAAAGATTTTCACTAACTTGTGAGCTGATTCTGAGCTTTGTCACATTCACGTGAGGATTTTAGTTCTATTTTTAGGATGGCATTTTATGTTTGGCTAGAGCAAGGATGTTCTTCTTTTGCTTATGTTTTAATTAAATAACTTTTAAGACAAGTGAGCAGGAACAGTCAACTCAAAGTGATGCTCGCTGTTACTCCAAGAGGGAGCAGTGATAATACATAGCACTTATTAAAGACTTTGCTCTTCTCAATCTGTTTGGGATGGATGGCAATATGTTACAATCACAGAGGTAGGATAATGAATAAAGAGATGAAATATTGCTAATTCTTTAACTAACCAGCAGGATAAACTGTAGTCACAGCCTTAGACGTTATGTTAAGCAGTGATCAAAGAAAATAGTATGAGGGTAAGGAAAATATATTAAGATATTCTTGTTGTCAGATAATAACTAACTTCTGGTTATCATACACACTCCTAAAAGTTCACTTTCGTATTTGTTAGTATTAGTCCTAATATAACCCAAAGGACTACTGAATTCTTGAAACAGGAATCCCCTTCCCACTTCCCTGTTGCAGCTGCAAGTTTCCTTATATTGACTGAGTAAATACCCCCAGTACTCTTCTACGGAACCATTAATAACGACTGAAAAATACAGGCTGTTTCTCAGGTCACTGTATTCCTTCAAGCCCTCAGAGGTTTCAGTTCTCAGTGTGTGATGTGGACACCTTTCTTCTAGTAAGGTGTATCAAACCATACAGTCTTTGAACTTAACTTTGTTAACAGGAACAGGCAGGCACACACACCTTCCAACACTTAATCAGCTAGCCAAAAGCAATCACTGACCCGCCAACATGTATTTTAAAGAAAATACAGAATACCATGGAAGATACCAGGGTGAGAGAATGCCTTCTGTAACACCTATCTATAAAAATGGGAACCTAATGAACTGTAGATGCCTAGAAAGATAACCGTGTTACCAGAGAAATCCTACAATACTACAGCATATAATCAGTTTGTGAACACTTTGAACATTGTAAAGCAATAACAAAGTGCTTCATGGATTTATCAGAAACAAATCCATCTAATTTTTCTTTGACAGAGCAATTGGCCAAGGGAGTAAGAATGAAAAAATAGACTTGCTAGATATTGATTTTAAGAAGGCTTTCTGCATAGTTCTGTATGCTTTTCTCAAAAGTAAACTAGGAAAATACAGTGTAGATTAGTTCACCATAACATACACATGCAACAGATGTCACTTCTTGGTCTAGTTCTACTCAATATTTTTATAAGTGACTGGAAGATGAAGCAGTGGATCGTCAAGTTACACCAGCAGATAGGAAGTGCCAGCACTTTGGAGAAATGTATTAGGCCTTGGAGTGATGATCTAATATGAAAAGTATGAATTCAGGAAAAAAGGACAGATGAAATTTGCCACACATATCAACTGCATGAATACAAAAGGGAAAATACTTATGTCAGATGCAGGACAGGGAAGAAATCTGAAGGCTGTATGGCCCCTAAACCGAGGAATAGTGAACTGCGTCATATGGCTGAGGAAAGACAAATCTCACTGTAGTGCATTTTAGCAGGAGTATCTTATGTAAGATAAGTATGGCTGTTCTGTTTTACTCTGTTGGCACTGGGGAGACTCAGCCTGAGTACTTTGTCCTGTTTTGGGCACCACACTTTAAAAATGATAGAGACAAACTGGAGAGAGTCCAGAAGAGAAGAACAAGAACGATAAGTGGTATGGAAAACACGCTGCATGAGGAAAGGCCAAGAGAATTGGTTCTGTTTAGTCTAGAAAGAGAAGACAAGAACAATGTGACAGCAGCCTTCCAGTATATGGAGCTAGCTGTTCTCTATGTCCACAGAGGGTAGACAAGAAGGTGTTGACTTAATCTTCAGCAAAGATGCTTTTCTGCACTATTGGGAAAAAAGCTGTAAATTGAAAAACAGTGATGTGATGGAATAGGTCCCCAACAGAGCTTGTGGAATCCACTGCACAGGACAGTCTTGTGTAGGGGTGAGATGTCTCTTCAGCATGGTCCAAGAGACAGAGGATGTGTCAAAGCAGGGAGAGAGAACATCTGTCTGGCAGTGTCTGTGTTTTCTGTCATACATCTTTCTTATGAGAAAAGAAATTCTTGCTGGATTTCAACTTGTGATATAAGGTTTCTGTGTCCTACCAGTAATTTCATGAGCTTCAGAGGATTTATTTACCCAGTTTTCATTAATTCAGTGTCCCCTCTTCTTTCTCGAACTGCTCCCCAAAACTCATGGCAACATATATGTTACTATTGCTCTCTCAGTGTGGGTTTATTGCTCACATTCCCATTTTATGTAACATGAAAAAACATTCTCACATTTAGGAGTTTGCAATATACTGATAACAGTTAAAAAGGAAAATATTGACATTAGCCTGGTTGTGATAATGCAAGCAAGTAAATATTTAGCTGACTATTTAGTAGCAGGGTAGACAAGAAATGCTGTACAACCCCAAACCAGATGTATAACCAGAAGACTCGTTCCCATCAGTGCTTTCCTGGCTCCAGATCTAGGTACTAGCACAGAGTCTTTGCTGCTTTCTACCTGCCTGGACATGCCAGTTTCTCAACTCATCTTCCTTCAAACGCCGCTTTAAAATACATCTGTGCTGTAATGCATAAAAAGAACCTGCTGTGCAAGAACATCTTATGTAAATTGTGACTTGTGGTTGTTGCTACAGCTCCACTAAGCATCACAAGCACATTTTACCCCTCCACTTTAACTGGCCACTGCTTGTCTTAAACACCTGCCTTGTGTTTGAGATTGCAAAATTTTCAGGTCAGAGTTTACCTGGTGTCTGTACAGTGTCTCACACACCACCCTCCTGCCTGTCATTCCCATTTGTACTCTAAGCATAATCCACATGATCTCCTTTAGTTCTACAAACCCAGGCTATGTCTAAACTCTTCTTTGTAACACCTTTAAGACAAAATTTTCCTGGCAATCCAGAGTCATCCTCTGGGATTTTTATTAATGCTCCATGAACCTTTATATTAATTTCTCTTTCTTTGGCTAATCCAGTGCTTCCCTACACCTGTCTTTCCAGGAGGTTTTTGCAGTGCTTATTTGCCTGTTCCTATGGCCCTTTCCAGCTTTCTGCTCTACTGGCTCCTCCTTCACTGCCGTATCAAATGAACTACCCCTTGCTCTTCTCAGGCTGTCTCATGGCTTGCTGCCATCCTCCCTAGCATCCAGCTCTGTTCTCTCTGTTGGCCAGCTTTCACCACCCTCTTCCTAGATTATTCAAACATGTACTTGCACATTCCCAGCTCAGGGTTTCTCAGCAGAGTAGGCAAAATCAAATTTTGCTTCCCCAGCAAGGAGACTGCTGGTGTGCTGGCACTGTTGATAATGCTATTTAATAGTTTTTTCTACACCTTTGTACTGACAGTCCATATCAATCTCCATTCTCTCTTCCCCCTGCCCCTTCTTTTAGGTTAGAAATTTATTGAGGAAGGAGACATTCATTTGTTTCCCCATCCAGCACAAGAGGGTCTTGGTCAATGACAGGAACTCACAGACAAGTCAGTCAGTCATCATTTGCACCTCAAGGTTTCTGCTTTCCATTGCAACATACATGTTTTTTAACGAGCAGAACAAAGTTACTCCCAAACTTGGATTCTGATCATCAGTCATTTCTTAATTTTCTTTTAACACTGAAAGATCCAGCTCTCATTTACTTACTAGTTCAGTCACTTTAAATCTATGTCTTTTAAGCACTGCCTAGGACTTTCCTTTTTTCTTTCTTTTTATGTTCTTTGCTGAAAATTTTGTCTTCTTCAACAGATAATCCTTGAATCATAGTTCATCCTGCTTGGTCAATTTCTGTGTCCAAATTATATTACCAACCTTTTTCAGCCCAGTAAATCATATAAGCAGTCACTACTCTTTCGTATTAACCGTGAAGAGCATTATATGCTTGGATGAGTTGTCCTTCTATTTCACAGAGAAGCTCACTGGAGTCTGTGGTGACCTCTAATGGCTGTGAAAACCTTGTACTGAGCACAAGAACAAAGATATTTCTGGCTTTCCCACCTTTCTGTTCATCTACAGAAAGCATATTAGAGACTCCTAGTACTATTCTTTTTTACTCAAGCTGATGGCTCTGTAAGTAAAATGAATCCGACGTTGCTTTTACTGTCACTTATCTTGTTCAACTATTATTTGAATACCCTGGAGAAAATAATGAAACATCGAGAAGGTCAGCAGCGTGTGGGTACCCTTAGCTGTGCATCTTCTTTATTCTCAATGCAGATAATTGAGAGGCCTGAATGCCCAGCTGAAATTAGCATGTTCATGAAGGTCAACTGGCTAAAACTCACAGCGAGCAACAAAGAAACAATAATTTGAGGAAATGGAAAATATTTGGCAGAACTAACCATGTCATTTCCCATGCTAGGGAGCTCTGCTCTGTCAGACAATCAGCTGTAGTTATCATCTTTATGAATTTGCAGAAGCATGTTGGTTTTATTGGTGCATGGCAGAAGTGCTAGAGCTACATATCTAGCAACTTGGTCACAGTGACTTCTCTGTTGCTGGGACTTCCATCAGCTTTCAGCATATTTACTGCAGCGTACTGTACTTGGGAAGAAGTTACATCCACTCTGAAAAGAGTCTTTACAACAGCATTGGTGCCTGCAGCAAGACCAGAGATCTCTTTGCCATGCTTGTTTTGCCAGATGGCTGATGTATGACAACATGCTTTGAAGTCCCAGGTCTCAAGCTGGAATGAAGGATCTTCAGCCAAGACGTACCTACTCTGTGCAACAAAGCATGTAAGCTGTTAATAAGGGTTATTTGTAGGAACCCTTTCCATTTATTAAAATATAACTACATGTACAGGCAGAGGTAAATGAAAAGGAGGGCCAGGCAGAAACCGCAGCTGGCATTTTAACACTATGGCACACAGATGAAAAAAAAAACCCCAAAAGTCAGAAAAGAGCATACTTGGTGAGTCATAGTTTGTGGCTAGGACAGAAAATGAAAATTATCATTACCATATACAAGGTTGGACTTCATGAGAAATCATAAGGATTGCTTTGGAATTATGAAACTGCAAAACATGCTGGGTTTTGGCCAAATCCCTCATTTAAGTTTCACTGTCTGAAGGACAGTTTGACTGAGGAAGTAGGCTAAATCCATATGACTTGGGTTAGGATTTGGCCTTGTCTGGACTCTTGATCATCTTACCATTTTGAAGAAAAAAGTGTAGCACACAAACCATTTGTTGAGAAAAAAATACTGGTTTTCTTCTGCCTTTGCTTTTTGTTCAAGAAGCGGGAGAAATTATCAACCTTAGTGAAAGTTCTTTAGTGTTGGATAAGCATTGCAAAATATATCTGCAATGGCTTCCTCAATTGTAAAGTTTAAGTCAGAAGTTTACCTGTTTTTTTGCTACTTGAACTCAGTTTTGAGATCTTGAAAGCTCCAGGTCCAATCTCTTAACAGAGAGCTTTTTTAAGAAAATATTAGCAAACCCCTATAATTTTGTAGAGAGAGCCACTAGGTGTGCATTAAATGAGAAGACTCATCTTCCATCCTTGTAAAGACCATCCTTCATAAGTACTCTAGTGATTGAGTTTTACTGGCATAAAAGTTACTGGAAAACAAATGCACTGGTGGCAGTTTCAATTTATATTTGCAGCCCTGGAAAAAGTTTCAAACAGCAATTTGAACTGTACAGGAAACCCACAGATGTGAGTGTGAGCTAAAAATGGCACTATTTGGGACAGTGGTTTGGTACAGAAACATTGGGCAGACACAGAAGATTTCTTACTCAGGGTAACAAAATGGGGGAAAAACTTTGAAGAAGTAGCGAAAGAGTCAGAGGATCATTGCATCCAGGGAATAAAAAAAGATATGAAAGTTTTATGTTTTACTTAATTCAGAAAAAAAAAGTAAATGGTAAAGGACTTGAAGATAATGAGACTTTTTTTAAATGAGCAAATAAATTAAAAAGCCACCTTTACGCATTTTAAAGCAGGTTCTTCATTAAAAACAAACTATAAGTATGATTTGAGCTGTAAAAAAGAGTCAGGAAAAATTTCCAGAAAATAAAAAGGCTAAAGACAAGAAATATGCCAAGCAGGTAACAATGTATGTGATGTGATTGTCCACATAAGAAGTGTTAATCTTTTGGTGCATATGTCAAAACTCCAAATAAGCCCAGTTTTGCAAAAATGTGGATTTGTTAAAGACATCAGCTGAACTGAAGAGATCAAAGACTTCAATATGTGAGCAGGCTGGGATTTCTTTATATCAGGTAGACCAGGAACTATGATGATTTACAAGTCCATGGTGGGGGGAAAGGCTAGTAGAGAAATGTTCCTAACCTAATTGAAGAACCAAATTAAGAAGAATATTAGAGGCAGTGTGACAAAATGTTTTAGGAGAAAAAAAAATCTGGTGTTTCAAAGGTTGAGAAATGTCAAGGAAAAAATGGGGATTGCTAGAGGTTGAGATAAGTTCAATTTTGCAAAGAAAACAGGAGCAATAGCAAAAAGAGCAAGGAAAGAAGAGGTTTCTCATTAAACATGTGCCAGTAATTAGTAAGCACAGGGCAGATAACATAGGTTTGGCCCCTCACATAACTGAATAATTTGCCTCTGAGATTGGTGGGAGGGATGATGCTGGGCATGAAGTCTGGGTGGAGGAGTTGATGGAAGTAGACTCCTCCAGAGGAGGGGAGGAAAAGATGTGGAGAACTTGGTTTATTCAAAGGCTGCCACAAAGGTCAAAGAAATGTTACAGAGCAAACAGCACTCTGTCTTCAGTACAGCAACTGGGACTGACAGTATTTTAAAAACCTCCTTCATACCAATGAATTCAGACATGTCAGGCTCTGCTGGGTCATTACCCACCATCAAGCAATTATCTAGTGGGAGGCCTTTGGTGCTCCTTGTTCCAATGCTCTCCCACACAAAAGTGTGTATTTTTTCAAAAATACCTTTTCAGCTGGCATCCTCCCCAGAGAGGCCAGTGCCTGAGTGAGCCTGAAGCTTGGAGTCACTTATAATCAGTGGGTGAAACATTAAAACAGAACACCTACTTGCCTCTTGTTATTCTTATTTCTAGAAATGAACAGAATAGCAGAAGACTGTGGCCTGTAAAAGTATAATCTAATAAGAATTGTGTATTTTAGGTGTTTCCTTCTGTAAGAGAAAGCATTGAAGAGCTATTTCAGAAGAAAGAATCTGCATTTTAAATATCTTAAAGCAACTGTGCAAGAAAATACTGGAGAAATATTAGAAAGAATAGTAAGTACAATAGAGTAATTTGAACAATTAACCAAAACAATTATATGAAGCAAATATAAGCAAAGCTAAAAAGAATTATAGCATAAAACACTCACATGAATGCTCTGATTAATGTAAAGAGGGATTGCATATTCTATTATAAATGTTTAGTGCCTTTATTTTTAACATAATGGTTTATATTATGGATATAATGACCTTTCAGAAATGGCAGATAAATGACAGTTTCAAGCTAAGAATTTTTCAACTACTTAAGGAAAGTCTGAATGCCAAGTTTTCTTATGATTTTTATTGCACTATATTTACATTAAAAGCTTCATATATATAAACTACAGCAAAGAACCCTTTACTCAGAAATATCATTTGTTTGGAATTCCTATGGCTCTGCTCTCTTACAGTGATATGCATATATTTAAATAATCACAATAAATCTAAAAAATAAGATCTCAGTGCTAACAACTTAACATACATAATATTTCTCATAACATATTATTTTGAAAGTTAATTTTAAAATTCAGTTGATAGGAAAAACTCATGCAATCATTTGTAAGAGCCTATCTATGAAAAAAATGAAGAAAAATAGTTTCCTGTCATCTAAGCTGTTCTTGATAGATACAAAATAATAGTCTGTTTGTACATTTTTGACAGACATGTTTCTTCTACTGATGACTTTTTTGTATTTTTACATTACTACTGGTGAATACATTTTATAAGACATACATATATTTTCAAGACTGAGTCAAACAGATGAAGTGTTGATCTGATAAGATATAAAATACACTGATGTGTGATGTAAGATGGCTATGACCTTTTTCAGATTGCTGGAGAATATTTGCCAAAAAAGGAAATAGTCATTTGAGGAGGGCCTGTTATCACCATGGAAGTCAGAGCCCAGTTTGAGGGACCTCTTGCATAACAATACCGGCTCTTCACACCACTGAAGTGTAAAATGGACACCACCATGATTACAGATATTGTGAAAGACCAAGGTTGAACTTAATGGCCTCACTGAAGTTAGTCGACCTCACTGAGGTCTTCAGCTGGAGTAAATTAATGTGATCACTGAAATGGATTTTGCTATGACCACCTGGACCAGCTGAGGTGCTCCCTTATGATGGTGCTGCAGAGTGATGATATCAGTTCAGGGCAAAGAAGTATTGGACTGAACAAACTAATGCAAGTAGTATCAAACTCTTGTGTGTGTGCATGTATGTATGTGTGTGTATGCTTCCTGTGGTTTAATATACCTTCCTAAATTTTATGTTTTTTCCTAGCAGTTGATCTGGAGTTGAGATGCTGTCATATGCTGGAAGTCTCCTGGTGTGCTGCGAATGACATAATTCACTACTGATTTGTGAGGTCATGGACAAAAATAGAAGGCTTCTCTGCTTTTGATCAGTTCATTCTGCTGTTGCCTGAGACATTACATAAAGCCTTTTGAGCAGAGTAATTAAGTTAGTCAAAGTGTTGCTATAAGACTGGTTTGCTGGGAGCACTGTGAGATGGCCGTGGTGGGCCACACACTAGATTTATGATGATCTGATTCAAATTCGTGCAGCTGCGTGGCTTTGTGTAACTTTATTTGCTTTATGCTGCCTTACGTGTGGCACAACTTCTCTTGGACTGGACTCTGGGAGGAGGATCTGACATTGTCTTTCCAGTATTTTAAATTCTTTTTTATATTTGGAAATTGTTAAGCTTAACCAGAATAAGAATCTAGTAGAGTGAAAAAGAAATCAAAATGCCAAGCAAAGTAGATAAATTTACCTACTGTTCATCAATCATTTTGATTTCCTAGTGTTTATAAGTTTCTGGCCAGAGTAGCTATCCTTAACTGAGGCTGATGTTCCCTGTTTCTATAGTAATGTCCTTCAGCCTCCCTTTAATGACCATCTGTTATGCAAATGCTGGCAGTGGCATGATAACTGCATTTCTGTGACATCGCACTTTCAGCAAGTGGGACTCGTGCTGACTGCAGAAGAATGATACTGCAAATTTTCAGCTAGAGTGTAATGTGATTTATGCCAAATGCTGTAGTTTTGGTTTGCTCCTTCACTGACACCAGTCTTGATGAGGGAAAAATAACTAAGGACTTCAATATGTCCACAGTTAATGCTGTGCTCCACGTTCAGGGTGGGCTATTAAAAACATAAAATAAAAAATAAGACAAAATTATTCAGAACCACAAATCTCAGTGTTTTTCAGTGGGCTGATGGTTTGCACTTTCTGCTGAAGGGAAGGAGGCTACCTGTGGAGTGGCAGGGCCTATCCAACACAGGTAGTGGGGAGCTAAGAGAAATGCAAGTAGCCATCTGTGCCTCCCTTCACCTCGGGTGGACATGGGAAGGGCTGAGCATGGGTACAGTCCCTGTTGCCAAAGCAAATTGACTGCAGTTTGTGGATGAGGCTTCATTTTCAATCAGTATGCAATACTGTCATTGCCACACTTTGTTTAATGTGTTTTAAGTGGTAGAGAAACTGGTTACTTTCCAAATAAGTTCTGTTTGTGGAGGGTTTAGGGCTCTTAAGGAAGCAGTCTGCAAAGACTTAATGGGATCTGTGCAAAGAAGAGGCTGGGATCAGCTTCTATGTTCATTGATCTGTGTATTTTTTGTGGGATTAATTTGCAGTGCTTTACATGTTTCTATTTCACTTATTGAATTGACCACACTGTTACGGCTTATTTTTTGCTGACAGGAATTATGAATTTTCATCTGGAGTGATTAATTGGAGATTAGGGTACTGGTAGGGTTAGAGAGGCTTAAATAGAGATTTATTACTGCAGCTTCCCTTTCCGAAGCCCTCTTTAATGGTCTCACAGGACAGAGCGTGTGCTGTTAGGTTATACAGCCCAGCTCTCACTTTTATGAAGGCAGCATAAGAGCCACTGACTAGAGAGCAGCCGAACATGCCACCTCAGGGAGGGCTTGGTAGCACTAAGGTGGCCAGAAACTGGGAAATGTTTGGACATATGGTCTGTTGCAAGCAGGAACTTGTTCTCAGCACTCAGAGCACTAAAGAAAATTGGGATTCCTGTTTAATACAGTATATTTTCTTATTCTGTGCGATGTGAGGATGGCTTTTAGGTGAACAGAGCTAGGCATACACACAAAACTGTAACTATAAGGCTTCTCGAGAAACTGCTACAGGATAAACACAGCCAGTTCTGAGTTCGACACAGTTCAGATACTCATGCATGGCTGCTAACTTCAGTGGAGATCTTTGGGGCACGGATGTTTTTTCTAGTCTGCCTGCTTAAAAAGATGATAAGAAAAGGTAAACAAAAGTGTTTTGCTGAATAGGAATAATTCTTAAACGATTGTTGTTGAGTGAGTACCTGCAAAATAAGACTTGTGTTTCCCACAACCCTGTCCATATTATCAAATTCTCACTTTCCTAGCAAGATAATGCTTTGAAGAGTGGAGTAAACAAATCAAAGTCCTTGAACACAGACTTGTAGGGTGGTTTTGTTTTTTTTCTGCCTTTCATGAGATTTGCAATTTTCTCTGCAATGTCATGTGATGGAAAATGTTAGTAGAGGTGCCCTCAGATGGTAATCTGCATTCACCACAAATTCAAGCAGTTTGAGTGAAGGCTGGAGAATGATGGTAAAAGTACCTTGAAATGAGCACTGAATAACTTCAACCCATTTTGTCCCCCATTAATGGGTTACCTACTGCAGAGTGAGCTCAAGCCAGTCCCCTGAATCAGTAATAAGACTGATAGAGGTATTGAGAGATAGAATAAAGACTAAAAGCTATGTACCATCAGCCAAGAAATAGCTTGGGCAGGAGGCTATCCTGACACCACAAAAGGTGGAATCCAGTACCTTATTGGCACTGTTACCCCCAGACTAGATACCCTTCACTTTCATATGCAGACATACCTACCAGTCAATGCACTACACTCAGAAAAGTCTCTAAGGAAAGAAGACTATAAGGAAAACGTAATGGAATTGGATTTTTTTAAATCTGAAGAACAGGAGATTGAGTAGAGATGTAACAATAGCATGAATTCAGCTTCTCTAAATGACGCTCTGTTGAAAATGGATGTATTGAAAAACCTGAGCTGCTGCTTCTGATGGAGATCCACAACCAGGCAGGCCTAAGTCAGCATGGAGAAAGATAAGTCGAATTGCCTGTAGTTTCAAAAAATTGTTCATGACCTGTGAACATATACAATCCTTCCTTTTTAAGGCTAGAGGAACAATGTCTCTCTGGTGCCCTTCTAGGTTTAGTGGAGGAGCAATTCAGACACAGGACAAGTGCACTTCTGTAATAAAACATCAGGATGGCCTCTAATAAAACTGAACAATAAAAAGGCTGGTTCCAGCTGGGCGTTTTAGACTGCTACTTGTAACTTAATGGTAAATCATAAAAATGTTTGGTGTTCCAGCAGCACCTCAGAATGCTCAAAGATGTGAGCGAACATTATCTTCATAAAAACACTTGAGAAAAGAGAGTCACTGAATAATATCTGTGCCATTCCCAGACAGAAACAGCACACCTGGCTTAAGCAGATAGAGCTCTCCTTGAAGCCAGTGGGAGCTGCTGTGATAGTGAAAGCTGAATGTGGCCTGATGTGTCAAATATATGAGAATAGAACAGAAAACTCCTATTACCAGGTTCACATTTTAACCACAAGAACATCCCCTTCACCAGGAAAAGATATTCCTTTTTGTATAATCTGACAAATATGTCTTATTCCAAAGAAAATATTGGTTCGGGAGAGAAAAAAAAAAAAGAGCTATGAAGAAATTCAATCAGTATTACCTAATCTGCCTCCCTTCATCTGGGTGTTCTCAACTCATTGATATTGCACAGGCTGTGTTAGAAAAAACAAATCAATCACGCCATGGCACTGTTACTGGCTCAGCCTCTCTCCAGCCAATGATGTTACCTTTTTTTTTTTTTTTCCCGTTTAAAGAATGAGTATCTTCATAGTGGGAGAAGCACCATCAGTCTTACTAACATCAGGGCAGGTGGAGACACTCCACAGTGCCGTCCTCCCTTCTCTACATACCCCTGTACTCCTATAGACAAACTGAATACTAAGAAATGTTTTCCTCCCTGTGGTGGGATCCTTCTCACAGGACAATCAATCAGTAACTAATAGCAGTGGAATTGTAAGATCTCATGAAGCAGGAGAAATGTAGCAAAGTGGGTAAACTGCAGGATTTAGTTTCAAGTCAGGAAATCTAAATCTCCGCAAAACCACATTCTGCAGCAGGACCATAGCTTTTGTCTATAATACTAAGTGGCTACTGCATAATACTTCTTTTGCTGATAACCCAGTAGAACATGATTGTTCTTCTATTGTGCCAGATTTCCCCTATCGTTCTGGGGAGTTTTGCCTGTGTAAAAACAGTGCAGTTCTTCACCTACTGAAGAGCTGTAATATAAGAGGAATGAACTGGTTGTATGATTCAGCTAATTGCAACCAGTCTGTTTTCTTTTTTTTTTTTTTCTTTTTAATTAACAAATCACAATATATATAGAAGTAGACTTGTGTGCTACCTTTATGTATAAAAGTATGTGAAGAAGGACTAAATCATGAAAAAAACTCATTGGCAAAATACTGTAATCTGAAGAATTCGGTGCATATATTTTATAGGTGCATGTGTGAGAGAGACTGCATTTTATCTTTTTTCTTTTCTTTAACACGTGTACCCTGCTCTTAAATCTTAGAAGGTTCAATAATACCTACTCTAATAACACAGAAAACTTGCAGAAGCCTAACACTTCCCCCTGCTTCCCAACTAGAGAGTGAGCCTCTGCTAAGTCGTCTGAAAAACAAGGCGTGTGTTTGTGGGCCTTCCTTTCTGTGGATGCACCCCAAATGATCCTGCGCTCCCTTGATCTGCAACTTCACAGTTGCACACGCAGTCATACGGCCACTGGCTGCAGGACGTGAGCTCCGTCTTGTAGCACTGTAGAAACAAGTTGCAAAATACAAAGTGGGAGTTAAGCTGTCTGAGGCAACGCTTGGCTATTACATGTGATGAGCTAAAGACTGGTCACCGAGTACTTCAGCCAATGTCTGCTCCAGCTTATCCTATTCCAGACTGGTCTGATTACTCCCCAGAGCCTTTCCCTGTGCTTTGCTATGACGTGAACAAATCACTGCGTGTTCCAAATTTTTGCCGCGTGGTTTTGCTCCTGCTCTGCAGCACACATCCAGCCTAGAGATGGTTTGCTTTCTCAAGCAATGTTACCAGTTACATTTGGGTTCTAAACCTACATTCACTTCAGCAATCCTACTCTGTAATTGGGTTCTGCAGACCACAAGTCGATGTGGCTGGTTCTCAGATTTTCTTCTCTTGGTCTGTTTTTTTCATTGGTATTTCTTGTAATAACCTTCCCTTGGTGATTGTTTTCTGAGGGCCTTGGAAATCACTGAAGTTGAGGAACAGTATCCATCAGCTTTAATTAATGCATAGTGTTCCCCCTGATGCCTTTGAAAGAAAAAAAAGTAGAAGTGAACTAATTTGGAGTGTGGCAATTCAATATTAGTCAACTAACGTAATGCAAAATAATGGGAAAAGGTTCTTGGACCCAATGTACTCCACTTAAAATTCTGTTCTCACACATTTCTTGCCATATCTTATCATTGCCCACAGAAAAAGCATTCATCATAAAAAGCAAAAAGAGGCTTATAATCTGTGGTTGACCCTTGATGGAGATAATGATATATTTTCTTCCAAAATCTGTGTGAGGCAGAGTTATTCATAGCTTAATGAAAATGCCCTGTTTTAAAACAGTGTATTGTTTTAAGTGAAAAAAAACCCCAAACATTTGATTATAGTTTAGAAATGGCACAATCTTACCCTGCACACAATAGAGGAGATATGTTTATGTAGAGATTTGACAAAAGAGTCTTTATTCTATAAGAAGTTGAAGAGGCTGAGATCAGTTTTCAATAGAAAATAAATACAAATAAATATATACAAATAAAACCAGAAGCAAATGCAAGTTTTATGTGGTTTTAAATATTATGTTTAGAAATAGAGTCATCGGATAAACTTATGAATGGAGCAAAAGCATCATAAGACTTTGCATACTCTGTACTATTTGGACGTACAATCTCTCCCTGAATCATGTAACACAAGTTTGGTGCATTCAAAATTCCAGCGGAGCTTCATATAATTTATTTTTATCAAGATGTTTTTGTCATCATGTAAAGCACATTGTCTGCCTTTCAACTTGTGAACAATATTATACAGAACAGCCCTGATCGGTACGATGATTCTGAAGGGCACAGCCTTGGTCAAACTATCTTTATCGAGCCAGTCAATGTTAAAATCAAGATAGGGTTTGTTTGAAGATCTCAACATCAAACTCTTCATGAATTAGTCCTGTTCAGCTCAGAGACTTTTTATTGCATCCAAAGTGTTCATGCCAGCAGTTAATGCAGAAGTGAATCTGCTGAGAGACCGATTTTGTGGGCAAAACCCATTCTAATATGTTTTATTCAGTTGTTCAGACTTGTTAATTTTCCTGACGTTCTACAGTATCTGCTGCAGTTAGTGGCCTTTTTTTTTTTGATGGGATGACAGGTAGAGAAAGATGCAAGAGGGCAGTTCGTGTTTGCAGTGCTGTGGAGTTCTATGTCTCTGACAGTCAACAGTAGATTAAAATGTTTAGACGTATTTGTTAAGTACTGTGTTAGTTTAAATATTGAAAGAGGTACTTGGAGAATGAAGGTTGACCATATGTAAATTTTAATCCCAAACAGAGATGAAAATGAATTCTACAGGGAAAGGTCTATCCATGAAAGTGTTGAGGAGCTTCCACATTATTAATGCTTCATATTAAACTTGTAGTATGCTCCAAACATTTTGTTATTGTGAATTCATTATGTACCTAACTGATAAAAGACTGGGAATGAAGGAAAGGGGAGTAGAGAACTGAGTTTGGGTACCTGGTCAGTTTAGGAGGCGGATTTTGAATTCTAGGGTAAACACAGTAGCCATAAGTGACTGCAGTATTAATGAGCACTAGGGTATCAGCTGAGACAACTTTAAGAAGTAATTAAAATGTCAGTATTATCACCCAGTCTACATAAACAGGGCAGGCTGTTCAGACCTCTGAGTTGCCAGGGTCTGATATTTTACTGTGCTATGATTTATAGCTGTTCTAAAGTAGTGTAAACTAGGTATGAGATCTTCCCACATAACTTTTCTTTAAAATATAGCCTCTTGCTTGAAAAATACAGAAGAATTTATTTAGGTTTGTAGAAGCACACACTTAACTACTTTCTGAGCAGGGATGGATTTGTGGATCACTGTACTGGGCAGTGACTAATTAGGCCTCTAATAGACTCTATGCAGTAGAAGTAATATAGCTTTTCAGGTACAAAAACCAAAACTAGAAACTGATTTATTTCCACCAACGTTCCTCTGTATCCAAGGAATTCAAACATCGAAATAATTTTCCGTCAACTCAGGCTTACTGTAGTTTCATTTAGACGTCAGGCTAAAAATAAAAAGCTATCAAATTCTGATGACATATCCTATATAAGTTTACACAGACATGCTGCTATGATGGTCCTGGAATCTGTTTCCTACTTCTCTCCAAGACATACCTGAGAACACTTTTTGTTAAATAAAAAGCTGAGATTTTTTTTTTTTTTTTAAATTCTCTTTGTCAGGACACAGCTCACAGGCAAATGTAGCATTTTAAAAAAGATTTTTCCCAGACTTCAGTATAAACTCAGAAATAAAAAGGGACAACCCAGAGCGGATGGGAAATGATCCACCGAAGTAATCATTATGTGGTGTCTTTTCATGCAACAGAAAATGAAGGGTTCAGATTTCTTAAGAAGGAAAACAAATACACTTCTGTTGTTTCTCAGCTGCTGTAAATAGATTTAGCTTCACTGAGCTCAGCAGCACAGGTAGGGCCTGCATCTCATTTTATTATTCACATTAGAGTATCACCATGAAGGTGTAATACAGTCCAAAGGTAGAAGAGAGGTCGTAGGCAGGGATCCCTTTCTCAAAGGCAGATTGTAAGAGGTCATAAAGCAAAGACTGGGCAGAGGGAGCAGACAGTGGAGTTAGCACATGCTTTCTGCAAACATTGTACTGCAGTAAAGGTTGTGCATGTCAGAGCTCAAGTGCTGACGCTGTGGGTGAGAAGTGTGGAAGCACCATCCAGCACAAGCATGAAAGCACAGGCCTGCGATCCTTCCAGCAGCAAAATCCCAGATGAACTTTCCCCTTTTAGACACTACTTTTAATTTTACCCTCTCTCAGGCCTCTGGGGCTGTACCTCTGCACAGGCTTTTTTCATACATGCCCAGAGCTGCCCAGGTCTTGACAGGAACAAGCAGCTCCCAGCCAGTGACTCTTGAATTTTTTGCTGTGCTGTGGCTCAGTTTCAGCAGGTCAGGTGGGTGGAAAGTTTTATTCCCATCCCACAGCCTGATATGCGGGCTGCTCTTCTGAGAGCAGTGGGATTCAACCCCTCAGGCTAAGAGGGTAAATTAATTCCATTTTTTTATATTTTGGGGAAAAAAACCAAAAACGACAAACAAACAAACCACAAACAAACAAAAAACCAAAACCAACCAACCAAAAAAACCAACAACAAATAAAAAAACCAGCGTGGTGAGCAGTTTTTTCTTAAAAGTGGTTACAAGGAGAGCCGTTTTGTTCTTTGAAGGAGTGTTGCCACTCAGCTTTCTCCAGGCTGTTCGCAGGTTGGGCAGCAGCAGCGGGCAGAGGTGACTACCTGCAGCTCTGTGCCAGCCACGGCTTTCAGACCGTCCCCTGCCCTCAGCGATCCCTAATAAGTAGGTTTCAGCAGCTGCCTGCTGAGTGTACTGATTTTGGGCAGGTCCAAGCTTAACATACTGGCTGTTTTGGATCTCATTCAGCAGTAACTGGCTTTCCTATGAAGATATGTGGTAGTAAAAATTTTACTCCCAGACCTAAGCTGGCACACAATGCTTCCTGGGGCTTGCCTTTAAGTATCCTCTGGGAGAGGAGCAAGGATCAAAACTGACACTGAAAAAGACCCTCCTTTGAAAAATGTTTGTGAGTTCTTGCAGGATAAAACAAGGCAGTTCACAAAATCATTCTTCTGCTGTAAATATACTTCCCATGAAAACAGTCACAAAAGACTTCGTGTGTATTCTTGTACGTGCAATATGTATGCAAGGTCTAAGTCTGCTGTACCTGAAAATGTCAAAAATCACTTCTATCAGGAGAGGTTGTTGTGTGAAACTTTGATGACATTCTAAAGCTGCTGTATATTTTTTCTTGTGTCCAAATATCCTTTTGTCTCCATTAGCATTTAGCACAGATTAATTAATTAATAAAAGAAAGTCATATTTTTGTCACTTTACCATTTACAAAGAACACTTTTATACAACAGATAGGCCATACTCTAAATTGATTTAATCCATCCAACTCTGGTGGTTTTGATACAGGCTCGTTGATTTATTCTTGCCTAAGTTCTTTCCCCAAAGTATCTGCTGCCACATGGATTGTTCTAAACTGTGCTGAAGGGAAGACAGCTCTGAAGGACTGAGTGTAGTCCCTTCTGGTGGAAATTTCATGAAAATGGAATTATTTTGGAAACTAACAATGATCTTTCCTCAGCTGAAATTTTGGGGTTTTCACATGCCATTGCAAATGTGTTCCTTTGCATGCACATACAGTGTTTCCTAAAATTAAAGGGTCAACATGTCTCATTACTGTATGATCTAACATTATTCAAGCAGTTCTTCTAGTTAGCTCTTTGCAAAGCTTCTGGACATAATTTGAAACTATCTATCAGTGTTTCCATTTTATTTATAGTTTCGAGTTGAACTTCATCAAATTTCACCTCCCAAGGTATGATGTTATGAAGAACATTACTAAAATCAGTTGGTTTGTAATCTTGTTGGAAGAGATAGTGGTTTTAATTAGTCACTACCAAGCTAGGATGTGAGTCACACTTACAAGAGCTGCTAAATATCAAACAAATAGAATAACAAAAAACTTAGTTTAAAGCCTTACAAGGTACCACTTTCCTTTCAGTATAGCTAGTATATTTTCTTCATAGACTAATAGAAACATAGAATCACAAAATGGTTTGGGTTGGAAGGGACCTTTAAGGATCATCTAGTTCCACCTCCCCTGTCATTGGCAGGGACACCTTCCACTAGACCAGGTTGCTCAAAGCTTCATCCAACCTGGCCTTGAATACTTCCAGGGATGGGGGTTGTCTGGGCAACCCGTTCCTGTGTCTTCCTTATGTTCAATCTAAACCTACCCTCTTTTAGTTTAAAACTGTTGCCCCTTGTCCTGTCACTACAGGCCTTGGTAAAAAGTTTCTCTTAATCTTTCTCATAAACTCCCTATAAGTGTTGAAAGGCCACAATAAATTTCCCCCCAAGCCTTCTCTGCTCTAGGCTGAACAATCCCAACTCTCGGTCCTTCTTCATAGGAGAGGTGTTCCAGCCCTCTGATCATTTTTGTGGCCCTCTTCTGGACCTCCTCCAACAGGTTCATGTCTTTCTTATGTTGGGAACCCCAGAGCTGGATGCAGTACTCCAGGTGGGGTCTCACCAGACCAAAGCAGAGGGGGAGAATCACCTCCCTCAACCTGCTGGCCACATTTCTTTTGGTGTAGCCCAGGATATGATTCCAAAAAATATTTCCCAGGCTGTAAAAACACATGAAAATGGTGGGATCTTCTGAAATTTCTTTGCTGATACATGACCAGGGAGATTCTCTTTCAACTGAAAAAGCCATTCAGTCCTTTTATTACTATGTCTATGTATCAACAAGGCCCTCTAGCTTGAGAAGTACAGGTGTTTAGTGCATGAAAATAGCAAAAGCACACTGAGTAGTATATCAAGGAGCACAGTTGTGACAGCTTCCTGATCCGTGCCAGCCACAGCATTGAGTGGGCCTGGGCTTTTCCAGGCCATCCTCTCCACCTGGTGGGATCCTGCAAGGACAGTGCTCTGCAGGGCTGACCACCTAGGAACGAGCTGGTCACAGTTCTCAGCTCTGAGTGGTTACTCAGCCATGTAGGGCACTAGGAGTAAAACAAAGAGAAGCCACAGACTGCCGTAGCTGCTAGAAGCCCTGCCAGGGCTGAAATGCTCTAGAAGAGTAAGGAATTGCTGGAGGAGGGGTAAACAGTAATTCACTGTACATGCCAGCAGCACCTGCCAGCCCAGGAGAAGATATACAGAAGATAGCCTTATTTCAATAATAGTTGATTCTGCAGCATTAAGTATATTGAAAAGGTTCCAGTTCAGTCACATAGCAGAGACTAGCATGAAACTTCAGCGATGAAATGTTAAACATCTGTATCTGCAGAGCGGCACTGAGATCCCGCAGCTACTTTTAAACAGGCTTTGATATTGGCAGCAATCTGGCCATAGCAGCCCAGAGTTCAGCATAGGCTGATTTATCCTTGTCAGGGGGAGTATTTGGAAGTGATTATAGTGTAGTCAGCTTCTATAACAGAAAAAAGTCATGAATACTGCAAACCACAGGAAAAACAAAACATGTATGACTCTTGTAGTCAAACACGGAGTCCAACCTTGCAGTTGCTTTGTATGGAAAAGGTTAAAATTAGATGAACATATCCCTTAGAAATGACCAAATCAAAATTAATTCCACAAACAATGTTACATAGTGATTTATGGAGTGGGTATGGATCCTGGGCATTAGTTATATACCTCTAACCACTCCTGAGGTAGCTTTAAACAATTGCCTCCAGACAGGTCCAGCCCTTGTCCTCACCTGGTGAGCTGCACAGGATGCATTCATAAACCTGTTCGTGCAGTGCCTGCCCTCTCAAACGCTAACCCCAGTTCTGTCACCAGCCCTGCAATAATTAATTCTCTGAATATGGATGGCTGTGAAGGCTGCTTTCCTACCTGTTTCTGTCTGTCAGTTGACTAGTTTTAATGAAATTTTCTGTCATCTTTGTATATCTCTAACCTGCTTCTGAAGAGTATTTTGGCAATGATGTATGTCTCATGTACCATGTATATACATATTTCACTACAGAAGTCTATTTCACTACAGAAATCAGCTGGCAATACTGTTGGGGAGAATTTATGAGTGCTCAGGCCTCATCTCTCCTGTCAAACCTGCATGCCCCTGTCAGGTTTGTTTGACATCAGACAAAGGAGGTAAAATGCACTGTGGATGGCACAGATGTGCAGACAGACTGACGTTGCAAGTCTCACTTCCACTGGAAACATGCCTAAGAAAGTCAAAGAAGCGCACTGAAGATCAGGAATTAATCTTTCAACAATGTACTTGGCGAGCTGAAGGACTCACTCAAGCTTATGAAGTGGGGCAGTGGTTTGACTTTGCGGGCCAAGGAATCCGAACTAGCACACGAAAAAGGGCACAGACTGAAGGGCACTTCTGTGCCGTGCATGACTTCACTGCTAGAAACTGGATTGTTACTGGAGATTTCCAAAAGTCGAGGCGAAACAAAAAGCTCAGTGTGAATTGGGGTCCCAGGGGCTGCTACCATGTCATGAAAGTTACCCTGGGAAACAATGGTTGCTAGCAGAAGCGGGCAGCCCCGGTCTGGCAGGGTTGTCACCCAGACAGATGCATATTGGAGAGAAATATGCAACTCATTCTCCAAAACCCCTGAGAGAAGAAACCCAGTTCACCATTTTCCTCAAGCCATTTGTCAAGCAGACAATAGCTTCAGCAAGCTGGGAGGGCCGAGCTCCTGGACCATGGCAAATGAGGACAAGCAGCATCCCTGCCACCTGGCAGCCAGGCTGCCACAGGGACACGGGGTGCCTGCTGGCCTCCAGCGGGGTAGCTGTGGCTACGGCTGCCTGTGGGACTGCAGGGCAGCTGGGAGGTGGCGTGTGACGGGCATCATACGTGCTTGAAATGCTGCAGCAGGTCCTTGTTAGGTTGTGTTATTGTTTTGCTTCTCTGGAGAGAGGAGTTGTTGAGAAAATCAGCCTTCATGAGGCCCTTGGGAGAGCCAGTCAGGAGGAGCTGCAGTGGTGTTCAGAGGTTCCAGCGGCAGGGTCAACTGAGGAGGTGTGACACAGGCGTCGGGTGAAACACAACGCTGGCAGCCTCCTTGGCCTCCCATGGAGCAGCACTGGGGAAGCCCCTTCCCATAAGTGCTCCAAAAAGACCATTTATACATTTGACCTAGGACATAATACCCAGAAACTCCTTAGGGGAGGGAAACAGCACCAAAACCTCCCTTGCCTTCTTCCACAACGGCCATAACCCCTTGAAGCATCAAGCTCACTCATGTTCTCCATGGATGTTGCAAAGCCGTGGTTTGCTCCTGTAGGATGGAAGAGCTTCAAAGAGCAGGGTGGAGAGCACTTTCACCTAAAACAGCCCTTACCTCATGATGAGGGCGTGGGTTTTGATCTCCTTGGGCACAGGAGGGTGTAAACCCCAGATTTCCCACATCTAGGGTAAAGGCTCTGACCAAGGAGCTCTTGAGCACAGCAGAGGAGAGCAGCAACTGCTGCCACTGTGGCAGCTCTCTGTGAGCGGCATGTTTTGGGAACACCCGCCAGCTCTACCCCTTGGGCAAGACGGGTGTGGGTGCAGGTGCAGGAAACCTGAGTTCATTAGATCTGACAGTGCTGGGATGTGAGATAATTCAGTGCCAGGACATGAGAGGCATTTCTGGACAGGCCCATGGCGGAAAAGGAGTCTGGGGCATTTTAATGTGAAAAGCTGGTGCCTGTGGAGCTTAGGCACCTCCAGGGTGTGGCAACAGATGAGCAGGAATTTAGAAGACTGCAGTTTTGGATGTTGGTGCTCAGTCCCATTGGAAATACCTACTTTCTGTCTGTCATGCTGGACACAGTTCTCACATTTACTGGCACCAGCACTGTAACTAGTCCTTGCTAAGCAGAAAAAGTTTTTTTCCAATTCAAGGAGTATTATGCCTGGCAAAAGAGTGAAAACTATCATCAGAGATGATGCCACAGTGTTCTGACTCCATAAGATTTATGGGGCCATGGGAAGCCACTTTGGATGAATCATAAGTAATTGCATGTAATATACTAGTTTAGTTGCAGAATGGGAATGAGTTTAGCTTTATCCATTAATTCAAAAGACTCTCCCTGTGAGCATTTGGGAAGAGTAATTTAGTAAATTCAAGCATGAGTCAAGACAACTAAAAATAGAAAAAAAGTCCTCCTAAATGGCTAAAAATGAAATTTAGAAAGAGGAAGAAATAAAACCTGGTGCCACAACCTGACAGCCCTTTTTACTCAAAGGAAAGTTCCATAAAACCCATGCATGGCTGTTAATATATTGCTGAAGAACAATTATTTCTAGTTTTATAAAGATGCTATGTGTCATTTTAATACTGAGAATAAATTATCCATTTAGCAATACGTGCAACACATTTATTGATTAATGGTGTGGGCACAGTGCTAGACTCAGCTGTCTTTGATATTAACTTTGTGTCTCCCAGGCTTACAGTGTTGTGAGAGCAGAATTTGACCTATTGCCTAAACTCCATGCAGCCAAGTGGAAAAAAATGCCAAAAACCAAACAAGAACCAACCTGTCAAGTACCAGTGTTTGAAAGGTTTGATGATTTGCACCGGGGGCTGATTTTATCACATTGACCTTGGCTTATGCTGGTATCCCTCTGTGGCATCAAAGTTCTTTTGGTTTTAAATAGTAACAGTATTAGTCCCTAACTGGAAAAGTTCCTGAGGATGAGAAAAGCCCCATCCTTTTTGTGTCAAAGCTCTAAATTTATGCAAGCACAGAGAACTCCCTGGACAGTGGAGATGAATAGGAGGCTTGCACTTGCAACTAGAGGTTGAAAGCTGTGCTGTAAGAAGCTCAGCCTGGTTTGCTAGAGCTGGCTCTTCAAAACTGCTCCTAAGAGCTCTTGTTCCCACTGCTGAAGTAATTCTTCCTACCTTTGCCCACTTAGATCTAGGCTGAGAGGTCCCCACAGTTTGACATTGCTAATGTGGCAGTACTGCTACCACGGAGAGTGCAGAGTTTCACTGAACAGCTACAGATTTTAAGGGAATGTTATTATGCCAGAGTTTTTATAAGTTAAATAGGCAAGACATGTAAGTGATACAAAAAGGCAAAGAGCTGGAAAGTAAAGCCCAAATCAGTCAGTGACAGAGCCAGGACTAGAACATAAATCTCCTGTTGCCAGCTCAAAGACTGATTTTTTGGATTCTTCTGCCTGTCGTTCCACATCTGTTCATTCCACCAGAAGGATGCATTTAGCATGTGATTTGCCAAACAAATATGGTTATATGTCCTCCCTTTCATTTTTCCCTTTCTAGAAACAAACTTACAATTAGAACTGGCTGGGAACTTTTGACAATGTATTTTTACACACACACACACAAAAATGTTTACCAGGTCCACAGTGTGGGATTTATTGTGAAAATGAAAATGAATCCACACTATAATATATATTACTTACCTAGAAAGTAAGGCACCTGGGATCAAGCCTGTAGTCTATATGAGGAAGAGCAAGGATCTGAATCCATTTTCTTGAATGCTCAATGAAAGCACATTCTATTGAGTGTTTCTATTTGTCTTAGGAAGGAAGGAAGGAAGGAAGGAAGGAAGGAAGGAAGGGAGGGAGGGAGGGAGGAAGGAAGGTAGGAGGGAAGGAAGGAAGGAAGGAAGGAAGCAAGGGAGGGAGGGAGGGAGGAGGGAAGGAGGGAAGGAAGGGAGAGAGAGAAAGAGTGAAAGAAAGAGTGAGAGAAAGAAGGAAAGAAAAGAAGGAAAGAAAAGAAGGAAAGAAGGAAGGAAAGAAAAGAAGGAAAGAAGGAAGGGAAGAAGGAAAGAGAAGGAAAGAAAGAAAGAAAAGGAAAAGAAAGAAGAGAAAGAAAAGAAAGAAAAGAAAGAAAAGAAAGAAAAGAAAGAAGGAAGGAAGGAAGGGAGGGAGAAAGAAAGAGAGAAAGAGAGAAAGAAAGAGAGAAAGAGAGAAAGAGAGAAAGAGAGAGAGAGAGAAAGAGAAAGAGAGAAAGAGAGAAAGAAAGAGAGAGAAAGAAAGAGAGAGAGAGAAAGAGAGAGAGAGAAAGAGAGAGAGAAAGAGAGAAAGAGAGAAAGAGAGAGAGAGAGAGAGAAAGAAAGAAAGAAAGAAAGAAAGAAAGACAGACTAATAAACTAATGTCCAAGTTTAGGAGATTACTTGTGCAGCATTACGTATCTTTTAGCATCTGTACTTTTCCAGTTTAAAATCTACAAGTGGAAACTTTCTCAAATACATGGATTTTGGAAACTGTACCGCGTAATTGTTCTGAACAATTCTTGGCCTGCAGATTAGTTGCAATTAGTGTGTTATAACTGTCACGTATTCAAAAAGAGAAGTTTGAGTTGTTTTGATTATGTGAGGTGGGAGAAATAGGTCATAAAATGCACTTCCATTCTGACTGGCTGGGGTCTATGCTTAGATCCAGGTTCCTGTTTTGGAACTTGTATTCTGCACACTGTTAATGACTACCAGCCTGTGCTTCAGCTTTTCTATTTGAAAATATCTGACAGTAAAATCATTTGCTTGAACAGAAGAGGGTATAAGCAGAGCCATTTTTTTCTAAACATTTGCCTGATTACTCTTGCAAATGCTTTTTGCATTGATTTCCCAGACTGTTTAACACCCAGATAAAGATTCTTGAACTTCTGGATGGGAATTCAGTGTGAGGAGACATGAAAGGAGTGAGTGCAGATGTAGAAATAGATTTGAAGCAATGCAAATTAGATGGAAGCCAGTTTATCTAGATCCTCTGCTTGCCCAGTGGATATCACAAAGAGTATGACATTCTGGTTTTCCACACCTTACCCCCAGCTCTGTGTTGGGCTGTGTAGACTTCAGGTATGCTTCATGGCTGAGAAAACCTGAGGCTACTCAAGCCTCTCTTTGGGACCAGGCAGATGTCTCTAGGGGGAGTTTATGTCACTACAAAAGGGCAGACAAGATCAGACTCCACTCACATTTATTCCAGACCTGGTGTAGGGAACCTGCTTCAGAAGCACCACAGTGCTTGAGCAGAAGCCATTGGACACCTCAGAAGAGCAGAGCTGGGTGTGCAACAATCAGGCACTAAGCACCTTTGTTGAACAAGCCACCTGCTCCAGTGTCACTTATACCAAATTCCCCTTGGGAAGGTGTAGTCCCTCATACTCTGCAGCTCATCCTTCCTCAGAATAACTCTTGGCAAAGAGATACTCCCAAAAGACTGAAGATCAAATATACATGATAAATCTGTATGGAAGTGTGTGAACATGTGTCATGCAGTCTTAGTTCTCAGGTGACATATTTTCTGCTCAGTGAAGCCTATCAGCTCAGGTTCAGCATGGCTTTGACCTCTGTACACACAATTGATTACTGGCCTACAGTGGAGCAACACAAGTTTTTCTATACTTGGAGACAGAGAAACACATTTCTGTCTGTAGATTTACAATGTTAAAATTGTTGCAGTGTGCAATCAGATTCTTTTGTCCAACTAGTTGTTTTTTTTTTAAAGAGCCAAATTTGAAAGTCACAGAAATAATCTTTAATGATGTCTCTGAATCTTCATCTATTAGAAGTTTGAGAAGGCTTTAATCAAGGAAATAGTCCCACTACTGCTGCAGATGAGATGGCTTCTATGAATAAAGACTATAGCAAGGAATGGCAAAATCAGGCTGTATAAACAGCATTCTAATGCAAGAAGTACAAGTCCAAAGAGAGCTCTGGTATAATTGTTCCCAGAAGTTGTGTGTCTGTGTTTCTCTGAGGCTAATCTCTTTGCTGTAACAAGGCTGACCATGCATTGACCAGCAAAAGTAAAATCCTTGCCTACTCCAACACACTGGAAAATCCACAGTTACTAATCATTCTGAAACAAGCTTGGACTGTCTGAGACAACACATATAAACCCTAATTTCAAAAGCAAATGTCTCTTTAATTTACCAAGTGCCTTAATTTCTATTTTTCATTGAAGGTTCCAGGGACTCTTTCCTGGGCTCATCCTCCTCCTGATTGACGAAACAGTAGAGATACTAGTAAACCAATTAGCAGAAGCTTTTTTGTCAGGACTAGTTCTTGCCTATAAAAAGCATTTTGAAGAGTTTACATAATCTCTAATTTATTAAAGGATCAGATTTTTGCATTAAGGACATTTATGTTGGCTAAAAGGAAAATATTAGGTTTAGGATTTCAGAAGCACTTTTTCCATGTACATGCCTGCCGGTGGGTAGAAGAATTCTTCCAGAATTTTGGGATACTATCAAAGCTGTTTTTAAATAATTTCAACTTCTGGTTCACTTAATGCATGTGAGTCTGGTTAGCCACATTCATCAAATGTAGATTTAGATGATTTAGCAAACTATTCAGACTGAGTAACTGTTATTTTTAAATCTATCATAAAATAATAAAAGTTTCAATATTGTGACCAAAAACTTAGTCCATGTGTAATAGATAGAAAAGTAGTCTAATTGCTACTTATTTATACTGCTGGTGTCCACTACTTTCCCTAATAACATTTGGTATAAAACATGGGTTATTAAACACAAAACACATTGTGTCACAAAGACATCTATGAGGTAGCTGTTTTAATGACTGCACACTCAGAGCTGAGTTCATACCTGAAGAACTCTTTCATCCAAAGGGCAAGGGCATAGCACAGGCTATTTCATCAAATTGATTCATTTGCCAATTTGCTTGATTTGCTGAGCATCTATAAATGAAAAATTCTCTCTTCCAAAGTTATACCCTATGTTTTGCCTCACAGCGTCAAGGTTTAAGGACACACAGCAATCCAAATTTGTTGGGAGGTCAACTAGTAATTATATTCATATGACTTTTTCCTTAGAATGACCTTTAAAATGTACACAAAATGGCAATTCCTACAAGATTTTGAAGGTCTGGAGCTGCTTACTATGTTTTTATAAAATGACCGTGCTATAAAAGACAGTAAGAAACTGTACACCGATTCCAAGTATTATAATGCATCAGAGCTCAGAGATGGTCACATTCCCTTCTAAACCTCTAAGCATGAAGAATAATGTCCCTGGGGAAAAATTACTAGAAGGCTGGACATCCTAAAAACTGGAATTCTCCAGGAGCAGGAAAGACCCCTGGGCTAACTTAAATTATGAAGGAACTCTGTTGAGTTGGCAGATTCCTTGGATTATCTTTGGGTTGTAGCACTACTAGGATTTCTACTAGTAAGTTTCATCGTATCTCCTTGTTCCTGGTCTGCACCCCCAGTTGCTGCCATTCCTTGGTCATGAGAGGACCAAGCAGGCAGCTGTACCAGCAAGACAAGTATAGTAAAGAGAAAGATACATTTTGCAGAAACAGAATAAAAAAGCATTTGTGGAAGGCAATATGGTCCAGCTTCTAAGCAGAGAACTGAATACCCCAAGTAAATAATCCCTGCCTCACTAGCCCACTGCACTAATTCGAAGACTGTTAAATTTATAGCAAAAGGGGAAAAAATTAGAAGATATGCACTTAGTGGAATGTCAGGCTGTCAAGAACAGCCTTAATCAAGGCACCAAGGAGCACAAAAAAAATAAATTTATGTCTACGGTAGGATTCAGTGTAATAAACAAGAGAAATGTGAACTGCTGATTTTATGGGCTTAATTCAACTTAGCTGGTATTAAGGAAAATTTGGAGAAATCTTCATTACTTGAATGTTAATATCATGATTATAGAGCTTAACACAGAAAGAGGACAACTGAGTAAATGGAGAATGTGAGTGGCACTCCATCAAAATGAAGTTATTTGTTTCTGGCTCAGCAATAACTTGGAAATAAATGATACGAGTCTCTGTGGATTAATGCCTTCATGAAGAAAGCCTGATGTCTGCTGCTGACAACTAAACCAAACTAGTAAGCTGGATGATCATCTCCCTAAACATGTATCCACACTATGCAAGGGGAAAAAACAACCCTGATGTGTTGTCAGCACTCAAGCATCCTTTAGAGGAAAGTTTCTCATCTCAAAAATTACCAAATCCAATATCAGAAATACTCTATTAGGCCTTCGCTCAACAGATGCAATGTACTGGTAACGTGACTAATAATGATGTACTTGTATGTATCACTTTAGACATACATTAACCAAGTCTTCCTTTCCTGTCATGATTCAATGACAACAAATCCAATAGAAAAATCTAATTGAGTTCAGTGAGCTTTAATTTTGCTTCATATATTTATACTCTCAATTTCTGGCTAATATATTATTAGTCATCCTATATAGCTCTCTCTGGCAGTTTGCCCTACTCCCACGAGTAGTTCCATACAGGTCCTTTATACCAAGGAGCTTTGGGAGTCACTAATAGCTGGACAAGGGACACTGGTTACTGAATTCCTGGCTCTGTTTTCAGCATTGGACTGACTAGTATGTTTATATGATGCAAAAGTCAACCACAGGATGCCTAATTCATACTTACAGCACTGCATGTTCCTATTATTTTGTGTAATAATATATCATTTACTTTACAAAGACTTTTCTCATTCTGTTTTATCAGTGGTTCACAGACGAATTTAGAAACAAGTAGAACATCAGGATGTGTAATTTTTTTAAGCCTCTGCTTAGAATCTTTTTCCTGGCCGTGTTAATTACAAATTGCATTCATCACACTGAAGACTGTTTATTTGCTTCTTTTGTTTATCTGCTTTGCCTATCTGTAATACCACAGTGGGAATGGCATGTACAATGGCAAGAAAATGACCTGTGGGTTATAGGCAAGCAAATAGATGGCTTGCACATAGATAAAAAGACAGATAAAAAAGACAAAACCAAAATGTTTGCATTACAAATCAGATTTTTTTTTCTATCTTTTGATTTTGCATTGTTCAATGTGAGTTAAAGATCTAAACTCCTACCAGCAATACTTTTGCTTCCATTCCTCCATCAAAAAGTAATGTGATACTTAATATCTTTCCTTGCTGCTTCTTGTCTACAATCTGAATAGAATTTTTGTTTCCGCCCAAGAAGGCAAATTGGATTTCAGTGTCCTAAAACCTTACCTCAGCTTAGTCTGATTGGATTTTTTAAAATGTAAATTTCTTATTCTTCCTGCTATTTCTGGTCATTGAAAAAAAAGAAAACAGTGCAAGTGTGAGCAAAGGGAAATGCACTTAATATGAAGGAACAAATAAAACAGTGTGAGAAAGGCAGGGATGAACAGTCTAATAAGTGGCCCAGTTTTAATATTTCAGTCCTGGCACAGCACTGCAATGTCACCCCAGAATGTCACCTTAAATGTAATAACAATAAATATAAGCTTCAGTAGGGCTGGCAGGTGTTTGGCTTTCAGATTTTGTTCAACCAAGTCACTGGTTTAGGGGACCAAGAGTGAACTGTAAATAGCACTTAAATTCACAGAGTGTAATTCAGGTCTGGGAGACAGATTCAAACAAGCTGGCCCTAATCCACCTGTGTCAACACGCAGTAGAATTCCTTATCACAGGGTATTTCCGATGCTGAAAATTTAAATTATTTCAAAAGACAAGTAGACAACTTAATGTAAGAAAAATCCATAGAGAATTACTGTAAGACAACTTCCCAGGAGCACGGACTCAGGCAGGCAGGGAGACCTGGCAAATTCAGGGGTGCAAATGTGCTCCCAGCCCACTGGGGACAGGTGTTTCATTGACAAGCAAGAGAGTAAATATAACAAGAAGTCTAGAGAGCAAACTCTTGAATCTCCAAGGCATCGGGGACATATGGAGAGTCTCTTAATGTCTTCTATATACCTCCCTACAGTTAGCTCAAGGAAAAGCACAAATAAAAACCAAATCCTCCTTGGCTGAAAACTTTTTATATGAAGATAATACTGTCTTTAAAGCATATGTTTTGAAAGACTTCTCAGGTTGACACTTCAAGGAAATTAAGGATAATCTTGTTTCCCCAAGGCTGGTACTATTTCAGTGGAAGCAACTGGAAGGAAGAGGAGGCAAAGGGACAGGAGCTAATACTGACATGGCAATCTACATTTCGCTGGGGAAGACAAAGTAAAGTTAACCACAGCAAATGGAAGATCAAACTCTGAACAATGTTTGCTTAAACCTAGAGTAAATTCTAGCTACTACAGCTTGATTTCCAAGCAAAGAGCTTATTGTTAAATTAGAAGTTTGTATCAAATGGCCTTAATGTGATCACAGTTTAGTTCTTGCTAGAGGTATTTTAAGATATTCATGTTTGTAATAATTACTAAGCTTATTTTTTATGGCTAATCATAGCTGCTTTGAAATGTAAGTAATAACTTTTTAATACTATATTTCTGCTACGTACAGCTATTTCAACCATAGCTTTCACAAATGTTTGCTACACTCATTAACTGTGGAAGTACTAGGGCAAAATGCTACAAACCCAGACAGGTCTAAGCCTTCTCTTGCCCGAATTTCAAACAACTGAAAAAGCCTTTTAATTGAAAGGCCTGTCTCAACATAATTTCATTCCTGCTAGTTTGCATTAAGAAGAGATTCAATATTGTTTCGAATAAAAGTTAGTTTACACTGTTTTGTTCCTCTCTTTAAGTCCAGACATTCATATATGTATACAATCGTCCACATGTGTATGGTTCAGGACAAATGCAGGTATATGGAATTTAGCCTATATAAATCGTACCTATTTATCATATACACCAAAAAGTATTTCTTTGCCTACTCTTTTATTTTCTAGGCCATGCATACATCTGTATTTTGTGTTTCTTTCATAAATATATATGTGCATGTATGCACATACACAGATGAAATCTGAGATACCATCCTATTTATGTGCATATTTATTATTGTCAATACATATGCAAAGAAAGAAAGAAAAAGATGTTCTCATGCTGTGATGTAGTTTCATATCTATACCAGAATTAGTTGAAGATTGCTGTGCTATTCACAAGTGGGTGATCAGTCATGAACTATGGCTTGCAAGTGAAGAATGCATATCATCTCAGAGTAGCTCCAAGAAACAAAACAAATCCTGTTTGAGGGATAGTTTAGGGAGTTTTCAAACAATTACAAGGGTAATTTTTGCATCATTCCTATAGACAAACCAGAACCAATCTTCACAATTATTTGTGCAGCTCAAGGTTCAGATAACCTCCTGGTTCCTCCAAATTGGTCTATGATGGATGGCAGAAAAATTCTGATGGAAGTTTCATCTAGTACAGAACTGAGGCCTGATGTGAGAATCATTCAAGTCAAGCAGGATCTTCCAAAAAAAACCCAAACCAAAACAGGTCTTTTGTGGAACTAGACAGACCCAGTACCATCAAAGAATAAATGAAAAAGAACATTTTTCCAAAAAAAAAAATCTTACAACATTTACATTAGCTGCAGATTGGTACTAAAAGCACATGCTCCAATAAAGAACAGACTTTCTGTCAGAGATCTCCGCCATCGAGTAATACGAGCAGTTAGATTTTTTTTGTTGAGCTTCCTCATGTGGGTTCTGTTGTCTTAAATACATATTTCATGCCTTTTTTCTTCAGGATAGTGTTTTATGATATCTATTCTATATAACAGCTGAATAAACTCATAGAAGCATGTAAAGTACATTTTCATAAATATAGCAATGATACAGAGGGAAGAGATCAATTAATCTTGCAAGCAGACTTTGGGAGTCACAATGACAAACATCTTATCAAGCTTCCAAAAACCATCCTTTGGTATATAGAGAAAAAATAAATCAATTACCAAATGTTTTCATACAACAATGCTTTTCATTTTATGAGGTTTTCAATTAGACTGTAACTGTACCAGTAGCTAATCTGTCATTTGGCAGTTATGAATGAGTTAATAATTCAGATGCTCATGTGAACTGCCAGCCAGAAACAGTAACTTTGCCATTTAAGGATGTTTGGTGGCACAATTTTTTTGAAATGTTTATAAATTGGGACACATGGCAACCAGGTCTGCAGCTAGCCTGCTATTTTCAGGAGGAGCATTGGAAACAGAGGTCGAATCCCTTACAAACAGTCCTTCCAGACAGTGCAATGTTATCTTGAAGGTAAAATAGGGTGGGTCTTGCTGGAAATTAATTGGATTGAGAAAACAGTGGATTTTTGTAATATTTGTAACAGAATATTGAGCTTAACGTATGGTTTTGGCATAAATAATTTAGATTACCTCAAGAGTTAAGATAAAATTTCAGGAATTTTCATTTTTTCATAAAATGCTTCCCTTAGCTGCAGGTCTGCACTTGGACCCCATTTAAATTTTTATTTAGTTTAATATTACATTAAGGCATACAGGCTAGCCAAAACACAGCCTCACTCACATCTGGCGAATAACTGAGCCAAATAGTGAACATGCAAGATCTCTTTGTTGGAGTTTCCCTTTCAAGTATGGGAAAGGTGATGGACTTGTCTGGTGAAAAAAAAAATAAAACCACATATTTGTGAACAGAGAAATTACAAGACAAATGGATTTTAATGAAGAAATTTCCTTCAGATGATGACTGGTCCTCATAATTACTTGCAGGATGAAATATGTCTCTTTTCTGATCTGTTTTCAATTTCTGGTCTTCTGTTCATCAGTGCTTTCTCAATAATTTTTTTTTGGTGGAAGAAAAATAACAAATGGGTTGAAAATCATTCATTGCAGACTTTCTATAGAAGTGGTTAGCAAAGTGAAGCTTTCCTATTCTTTGTAAACAAGGTGCAAACTTATAAATCATGGCCATTTTGTTAAATGGAATGAGGATTTGCATTAAAAATAATTTTGTTCTTGTTTTCCTTTTGCCCTCCAGAAACAAAATTTTGAGAACCACTTTTCCATATAGTTTTTAGATATACTTTATTTTTCACTTTGTATCCACTTTTGAGATAGTCGCCACTTCTACTTCATTCTTCATTTTGTTGGCATGTCTTGCTCCCTACCAAGTCCATATCTTTTTGAACTCACCAGGTTTTCATTATTTTAATTGATGCAAATTTAGCACATCATCTTTTAAGGTACCATTTTTTTACTTCTGTAGCAAGAGTAGCTGTGTTACTGACACATAAAACTCTGGGCCAGTAACTGTATACATACCGGGCTGATCCGTGACTATAAGCAAGGCTTTCTTCAAAATACATTTTCCCTTCATAAAATAGATTTTACAGTAAAGCTGTGTGTGGGGAGACAGGACAAAAGAGGGAACAGAAAAATGCAAGTTTGGTGACAAATAGTCATCTCACTCCTAATGCAATGGCTGTCTCAGGACTGGATTTACGCATTGTTCCTTCTAGTCAACATTTCAATAACACTAAATTGTTTTCAGAAAATGTTCTGTGCTCTGGAAGATAATTCTGCCTGCAGGCGTAATATTAATTCTTTTATATTTTTGCATACCTCCTTCATTCCTTTCTGACAGGCTGGTTTCAAGTTTCACAAACTTCCAAAGATTCTTTCTGACTTATATTTTTGGATCCTACCTCCTTATTTCTGTATTTTGGGATTGAAAAAGATATAATTCATGGTAAATCCAAGATGTTGGGAGCAGCACAAAAATCTCAAAAATGGAACAGTATCTTTACCAGGTTGGTGCTAATTCTGACCATATTCTGTTCATAAATCCTTTGGGAACTCAGCTTTTCCTTAATATTATTCTACAAAAAATGCTGCCAGTAAATTGCTACACTCCTTAGACTTTGGGCCAATAGGAGTAACAAATCACATACTGTGAAAGTTCAGAACACCTTCAAACCTCGTCACGGAAAGTTTTGCTAACTGCTGAAAAACTGTTAAATACACTAAAAGACGTGGTCCTCAGGGCCAACATAGGACATTTTACCAACCAGTGAGAAGAATGCAAAAGTTGATTTTTTCCTGGATGTCATTGGGGTAAATATTTACATACAGTCCTGCCTCTGGCCACACATTGGGAGTGGCATAGCTTACAGAACCAGTTTAGATTCGTGGTGAAGTATATCTTCGCCCTCAAATCCTGCCAAGAGATGTACTTGCAGATAACAGAGACAAGTAGGAGAGCTCTAAGGAGATGTAGCGACAAAAAGGAAGCAAAATGCCTCTATGGAAATGGCCTTTGCCTCAAGCAGTTCTCAGAGGACCTGATGGTGCTGTGGGTAGGACCCTTCAGAGCTTCTCGCAAGGCAACTGAAACCTAACGAAGTCTTTTCTGAAATGAAGTTTGCCCTGCCCTGATCACAAGAGTTACCCTGTGAAAAAGTGTGTGCAGCCTGGGAAGGCAGCATTCCACTATTGTGGATTTCATAAGCCCTATAAAAGCTGACATGCGGATTTAGGAACCCTAAATGTTTGCATAAACGTCTTTTAGTGACTAAATAATTGCCCCCTGAAGCACCCCAAAAGAAGCCAAAGGAAACAGAAATCACCGTCTACAAAAGATTAAAACAAATTTCTAGTTTCTCAGCCAAGCCATTTTGCAGTTACTATAAGCCAAAAAAAATGTTAGGAAAATTTTCAAGAGGTGAAACCGCTTCCTTTTTTGAGCCCTCGTGTCTCCCAAACATCTTGTTGAGTTTACCTCAAACTTTCCATTAAACTTCTTCTTTGGCAGAATAACACACTTATGAAATTTCAAGCAGATTGGTTTTGTCTGGTAAAAGGCAAAGAGGTAAAAAGACCAACTTGGAGTGGAAACCTAACTTCCAGCTTATCTGGGGAGACAATATAAAATGAGAAGTCTACCAAAGTGAAGCAAGAGTATAGGGTTGTGTACACAATGCTTATTTTTGAGCAGTAGTATCTTGTGTCATCTAGATTGCTGCCAGAGCATAAACCCAAAGCTTCACTTAGATCACCTCTCAGCATTTTTTACTGCCAGTTGAAACAAGCATTTCAGGAAAGAAATATACCATAATTCAGCTTCTTTAGTGCTGATGGCAAAATAAGGTAATGACCCCTGTGATTTGCATAATTTCATGGAAATCTGATTATTCTTAAAGGTTATTGATATGTTTTATTCCCAAATTCAAGTAGCACCCTCTACAGGCCAGTCCACATTGATCTACCATCACCACCAACAAAAAGGCCTCTTGCCTTAAGCAAAATGTCTGTATAATGATCTATGGAAAACTGGAGAGTGAGAGATTAGTGTAGAAACGTTGAGGTGAGTGCAAGAAACAAAAATGAATAGAAGCACTTGGAAAAATTATATGCTGTGTTGTGGGGTTCAACTCTGTGAGTTTCAATGGAGTTTGGCTATTCGACACCAAGACAGAGTTTGGCCACAACCTTGTGGTTAGCTTCATATTTAGATTTCAACAGAAGCTGAGAGCCTGAGCAGGAAACCATGCGTTCCTTTCATTGGCACAGATATTTTCTCTCCAGACCAGTGAAGGTATACAAGTCTTTTAGAAATCTTTGGAAAAATCAGCTCATGGTCCCCTCCAAGGTAATGCAAGAGATGCATACATTGATTTTGTAGCACAAGAAGAGATTGCATAATGAAGTGCTGTGGTTTTGGAGGCTTATGCACAGACGATGTTCAGGACACGCACATATGTCAAGTAGGCATGCTAGACAGATTGCCCTTCCTTTCACTCTGCTTCAGAGCCCTTAGTGGGTTCTCTCAAGGTTGAGAGAAATTTGGCTATTACTGCTTTAACCTCCACAAATGCCTGATGTCATTTACTCACACATCCTGGCAAAAACTTCTGTCTGATCTCTCCCAATTGTTCTCTCTCTCTCTCTCTCCAAAGAAGTTTAATCGAAGTGCCTACTTTGTTCTTAGTTTTCCATCTCACTTTCCATCCCTTCCCAGGAGTGCTGCAACATGACCAACCAGAAGCATGACACCAAAGACTAAAGACATTTTGTTAGAGAAGGAGTGTCTGGCACAGCAGTGCAGGAATGACCTGGTGATGTGGCACTTGGCTGAGAAGTCACTTTTCTGACAGCCAGCTCTGACAAGCACTGAAATCAGTGAGGGTCTTCCTGTCAGTCTTGATCAGCTTGGATCAGGCCCACTGTACACATCTGGATGCAGTTTGTTCAAATGCATCTGCACTATCCCACCTTTTATCTGGTATCACTTCTTGAAGGGGTTAAGGAAAGCCTCAGCCTTTCATCCGACGCTCTGCTGTTTCATGATTCTTTTCCAGTAATGAGATTAATATGTGACTTTCTCATCTGTGTAATTTATTGTTACTGCAGATTTAATTTTTTTTCTCTGCTGTCAGTATATTAACCTCAAAGAATGTGCAACCATTTCTCTCAAATGCACGAGTTGGTTTTGTTGTTTGTTTATTAGTTTGTAAGTAGGAATCTACAGTTTTGCCTGGACTTAAAATACTAGCTCACAATATGGTTTACTACTCTACTGTAGTTTTACAAGAATCACCATTAGCTGAGAATAAAACATACTTGGGGGAAGTGAACTCCTTGGCATAACTGATAGAGAGAATTTTAGTAGAAAAAACTAACTTAAAACATTTCTAAAAATCATAGCAGGAGTTAGTCTGTATTTGGTAAACTCCAGTGTTTCATTTCCTGCTTGTATCATATGGAAAACCATGCAATTATTTTTAAAAGTTTGTGTATTCCATAGTTTCTATGAGAAGATTTTGTTCTCAGTAGTGCACAGTTATAGGTGACAAGAGGAGCAGAAGTACAATGTACCTTCTTTTCGTGGCTGGAAATTCCCCAGATTTCAAAGCTGGAACCACTTAGAAGTGGCTACTCGAATGTGTCATGGAAGAGATAATAACTTCTCTGTTTGCCTTAAAAATGTGGCCCATGAGTAATGTCAAAAAACTCTTATTTTACTGAAATATAACTTGATTCTGTAATTTTAGCTTTACTTAGGAAAGAATTGGTTTGTTGAAGAATTCACACAAGCCTGTTTTCAGTTGTTACAGAAATAGGCTGGAATACATCTTAAAATAAGGTACAATTTTATCTTTATGTAGAAGATCTTAATAACATATACGGTGGAATCAAGTTATATTTTTATATTTAAAATGTAATCCTGACATGTTTTTCAAGGCAAATGTTACATATAATTTTGTATTATCCATTGATGATAGTACACACTGGTAAAGAATTTTCAGGAGTATATAGACTTGGCATACCAAGAAGGAAGATTTAGAATATGATTGCTTTGAGTTGGAAACATTTCAAATCATGAGGTTTTTCTATATTTGCAGTCGGAAACTGGCAGGAAATCTTCACAAAACTATTGGATTGGCTGCTTAACATGCTCTTACCTGTAAGAAAATCAGATTGTTCTTGTAACACGTTAGCCATCCATCCAGAATAGTTTTGAAACAGAATTTTCTCAGGTATTGCCCCTGGACTTTTGAAAGTAGTTTGGCATGCACACTAAATTGCAAGTTATTTTATTTAAAGCTGTGCAGAGGAAGGACTTTTGTAGTTAGTGTTATGATTTCAAAGATCTGTTTCTTGTAAACTAAAGCATGTGTCTTCAACTCTGGTATAACTAATGAAGGGAAATTCTGAAGAAAATACCACCATCCCTCCACTCCCCACCTGCATTATGAAACCTTCAATACTTGCTGGTTTTTGAAATGTGAAAATTTCAATCTTGAAATTTTTTTGTACTCTAATAATGTATTTTGAAATGATACTATTATGAAATCAATATAAAAAGAAATTTTGAAAAGTTGTGTTTATTAACTCTCCAGACTTAACAAATATAATTGTATATTTATCAGTTATTTTCCTAGGTTTTCCTTTCAGGGGAAATTTCTTCCCTCCTTTGCACAATTTCTGGACACATTTTTTATGGGAGCAATACAAATACATTTTGGAAAAGTAGGTATGAAAATTACTGGATGGGACACCTCCACTAAATAGAATGACAAAGAAGTTATGGACAGAAGGTCAGGAAGCCTTGAGGACAGACCCTGAAGGTAAAGGCTGAAAAATCAGAAGAGATATGTATATTTAAAACATGGAAGTCTTGGACACAGGAAGGAGACATTGATAGAACTAGCTGACAGATGAGTGAATTGAAAACCATGACTACTAATTTAAAAAATCTGTGATTAATAAAAGCTAATTTGTGTGAACTGGAGCGAGAAGCTAGAGTAAGTTAAAATGCAGAGGGAAGATGTTATGGTGGGTAGACAAGAGCAGCACTTGGTGACTGAAGTTACACTGAGGTAATATATCGCTCCACAACTATTTTCTTTTCTTATTCTCCTAAAGGTCTACCAGCATGTCCTCCTTTTTTTTGTTTGTTTTTCTCCTTCTTGGACCAAAGTTCCTGAGCTTTCTTGTCTAATCAGCAAGGAAGAGGCGTGTTCGCATGAACATGGAGTCAGCTGTGTGAGCCACCCCACATGTAAGCTCCCACACAAATCCTATGAAGAATCATATGTGTGTCCTCGGCATGGAGCTGACAAGACACACAGCACCACAGAGCTCATCAGAGCTTCCTATAAGCGCTGGTCACACTTTTCAGCATTAAGTGTGTTTCCTGGTTTTGTCCCTTTTGCTTCCAAACATTAGATTGAATACCTCAGAAGACAGTGCTTACATTATGCTTATCACTTCTTCTTTAACAGGTGGAGAGATAGTCCAGGCTGGATGTGTGGATGGAGGACCATGTCATCACAGGCTACTTCACTGTTCAGCGTTCCTTGGCACTTCCCTTGAGAATCCCTCACAACTTTCAACTCATCCATTCCTAAAGTTATTGCCCCAGAGCCCAGAAGTTCAATGAGTGGAGAGTTGGGAGGTCCAGCCCTGAAAATGCCGTGGGAGAGGAAGGTGTCCGGCAAATAATGAAAACAATGGTAAGAGGAGGACTGTTCTTGGAGATTAATAACTGTACAGGGACAATCACAGGCTCCCCATACCACTGAAGCCACCTGCAAAGGTCTCAGTGCTTTCAATGGGGAGGTGGATGGTGTCCTATGGGGAGGGGCTTGCCCTGCAAGAATAATTTGAGAATGCTTGGCATGAAGCATCAAAAACAAGTCAAATGGCGTAGGTGAGCTCTTTGTACAGGCTGAGTTTTATACGCTGGTTGAGTCAGCTGTTCTGAACAATAACGTTTAAATCTCTTTAAACAAGGCAGGCTCTGCGTCACATTTGTGCAGCCAAGCAAGTTGCTTTAGGCACTCTCTGTGCATTGTCAGCCTTTTTTGCACTCTACTCAAAGAACAGATGGATCGGTGTTTGCCGAGGTTGCAGCTAGCATGCTAAATACACTAAGACCCCATAGCTTATTAGTAAGGAAATTCAGGATCATAAAATGCAACAAAAGAGCTAGTGTTCAGCAAGCGAAAAACCTTTAGCAGTTCAATGTTAATATTATAGACAGTATCAAAGAACTCTTAATGAAAACACAACTCTTACTTTAGATGCTTTACCAGCCAAGATCTTGATCTAAAATAATACCTGATACTTTAAAAAAAATTAATTAAAATTGCCATACAGGTCAGATATGATAGAAAAAGTTACATAAATGCATTTGGTTGATATGAAAGAGGTAACCAACTGGCACTCGGTGCAATTGGATAAAGGCTGCAAAAGCAAGACATAACAATCTTAACATTCAGCCTTCAAGATTTAGGGCTAATTTTCCCAAATTACAGCTCACATCTGCAGATCATCTTTGCAGTTGCCAGAACATGCCACTGCTTTCACGTTCCCACAATTTTTATACATATAATTTTCAAATGATGAATCTCACTAATCCGCAAATACTGCCTCAAACAAAGCAGATGATAGGTGCAATAACTAATGCAACAGCAATTGCTCAGGTATAAAGCAAAGGGATTTTTAGAAAATCCAAATGATCTAGCATCCATTAGGAAATGCAGTAAGGGAAATGTGTTAGGGAGTAGACTGGCAAAATGGGGTTTAACTGCAGAGCAAAACTTCAGGATGGGGAAGGTTCATCATTTGTCTGGCATCTGTGGGGGAACATCCATCTGCAAAAGCCCTCCTGTCTCTATGGCCAGGAAGGAAGAGCTCCTCAGGGATCTTGGCCAGATGTAGAAAAACAAGGAAGAAAAGGCAGGGGAAGGCAGCTGCTCACCATTCAGCAGCTGAGGTGAGAAACTCATGAGCTAAGAATGAGGGTTCTCCTGGGAGAAGGCAGTCAGGTATCCAGCCAGGACACTCTTGCCTCTCTGCCAGCACATTTATGTCCAAGATGCAGGGAAGGAGATGGTGTAACTGGGAGACCCCAGCCAGACAAATCTTCATGGAAATAGATCACTAGCTGCTGAATGCATTTTACAGGTATGAATTCTGTAGGAGATTACTTTTACTCAACGCTGTAAGCACAGAAAACATGCAGCAGTGTCTGTGTGCGGCTGAAGCACCCAAGTAGAGAATACATTCCCTTTTGCTGCTCAGTAAATATGCACCTGGCTCTGCTACCCTGACACCAAAAGTCACTGTAGGAGTATAGCTGTAAGCCTGCTAACTGTTTTGGTGCTTATGTTGGGATGATACTATTAGTATAAAACTGGACAAAGTCACCTTTTCAGAATATACTTATCTATAACATCTCTGACCAGACACTACATTAAGCCTGTTATTTCATGAGTCTGCATAGAAACTTTCTTAATAACTACATGGATTCCAGATTGGCTTTATAAATTGTTGATGTTATTTGGATATCTGACAGCTTTTCAAAATATTTACAACAGCAGGTCTGCCGGATACATACCTGTGGGAATACACTTGGGGGAACCCAGCTGCAGATGGAAATGGAGTTGCAGGAGGCTGTAGCTTAGCAAAGGTTAAGGGCGCAGGTAAGCATACAGTCTCCTGAAGCTGACAGTATGGCTCCCAGGAACCCGGCAAGGTACTGGGAGTACCGTAAAGGTAACTCAATTATGTTTGTGTGTGATGCAATCATAGATCAGCCTGCAATGTAGACATGCCTTTGTAGTGACTGTTTCCTACCCTTAGCGCTAAAAAGCCGAAGAGTGGCGTCTACAAGTCTGTCTGTGGGAAGGAGAGAGAGAGAGACTCATTAAGTATTATTATCTTGTGAATAGACTTGGTCAGACAAAACAATAGGATAGAAGCTTAGGGGAAGGCTCCACTGTGGTGCATTGGGGTCTACATCATTAGCATTTCTTCAGAGACAGAGCCAAAGAAAAAAGTTCTGGTAGTGCCTTTTGGAAACAGAAAGGCCAAAGAGTTGAATGCAAGGATACACGGGCAGAGGAAATACGGACATGAGGCAGGACGGGAAGGTGCCACTCTTCCAGCAGGGAAATGCTTCTATCAAATTATTTGTAACTGAAGAAACAGAGAAAGAATCAGGTATTCGGACATCTACAATAAAGACAGAAAAGGAGCAATGTGGAAGATGAAGGATGTGCCCCAGCTGCTCAAAAATATAAGAAAGCCAAGACAGATATGGACTATCAGTTGGACTCAATGATCTTGAGGGTCTCTTCCAACAAAAATGATTCTATGATTCTATGAAGTATGTATAATTTGGCTTGGACCAGTATATTCCCCATGCTAACTAAAATAAAGGAATCCTTAGGAATTCCCTGTGTGTACATGTCTTCAAATATTCCATGGACTTACAGAGTGAATGGAAAATGTAACATGCCAAAAAGACTGGATTTGTGGGCTGAGATGAAGGGGAGAGTCAAGACGTGTGGGCCTATGGGTGGTACTGGGTGGAGGTTAACCTCTGTTTTAATTTGCAAGATGAATAAGAGAGAGGGAAAACTGTCTGATAAAGAGCTCAAAGATAATGTTTGCTGCTTAGACTACAGGGTGCTGACTGATACTGATACTACTGGAGGTCTTTGGGATATAAAATATGCTGTTTTGTCAGAGACCAGTCATAGGAGCTCGATGAAAGCACAATAAAATTTGAATAATAGTACTATTAAAACCTACTCATAAATGTAACAAAAACAATAAAAAACACTATTTACAACAAATTGAATAAAAAAAAATCCGCCCCGCCAAAAATACCCCAGCGATATGCACAACAAATTTCAAATTAAGAAACTAGAATTATGAAGCATAGGGAACAAGTACTTTCCTTACCTATTGTTAGCATTTAATCCATATTTGTTGGTTTTGATGCACTAACAGTTTCTGAAGGAGGAAACAGAAAAGATACTGAAATGCACTGCCTAATTTCAGAAGTGAAGACGTATTAAGAAGACAAAGGCCACTGGCAGTCTATTAGTTTATCACATTCAGGCTCTGTTCGTGTGTCTCTCATTTATGTCACTTTCTTGTGACAGCTGAGAGACGAGGCTATCTGGAGACAAAATCTTCACTGCTGTCATCCTCCTAATCAGATCTTCTACTTGTGAAGGTACCTACTCACAACTACTGCTGAAGGACATTGCACCAGCACTGGCAAAAATAAAGGCTTTTTAATGAAACAGCAGACAACTGGGAAAACCAGATGGCCGTCTGGCATACCAAAGAGGGAGAAGGAAGGAAAAAGAGAAAGCAAAGTGGTAAGGAGGACAGTTGAGGGGCATATCTTTTCAGCCCAGGTGGGATGGAGGAGAAAGGTCTCTTGTACCGCCAGTGAGCTCTATCTGTGCAGCCTTTGGAGGGCAGGACTCAGTCTTCAGTCAACCAAGGTGGACAGGGGGACCCTATTCATTCTGTTGCTATTGAGGATGATGTGTGCAATATGTCACAGCAGAGCTGAGGGAATAAGCACATATTTATTCAGGTTGTTTACTAGCAAGACTGCAGTGTCACGGTTCAACAGGTGATTTTACTGCAAGAAGTGAAATAGCTCTTCTACTTTGATGATAGAGCAAGGCCTCCTAAAATAGCAATAGTTTCAGGCACTTTATAGAAACATGGCATTTGTCAAAGTCTGGTTTGCTTCACAGAGATGATTGATGAGTGTGCTATTTAGTGCTAAATATGAAAACTTTCTGGAACATTCCTTGCTGATGACCTTGAACTTCATTCCTTGCAAGGCCAGCTGAGGCTGCAGAAGTGTGAAGAGCAGGTTCTTTGGCTGCCATTGAGACCTGCTTCTAGATAAACCTCTGCTTTTAGATAAACACTTGCTTTATGCAAATGAGAAAAAAAAACATCACTGTACTTAGAGCAGTTTGGAAAATCAATTGTCTGAAATAAAACTTTTATTTCAATTAATTCTAGTTTACATGTAGGAAACCTTTAGCCATGTCTGAGCCATTTGGTTACACATATTGAAGGACAGAAGTCACATCAATCTTGTTGCTGTATCACAGATCCTTTACCAAGTGACACAATCTTTGAAAGAAAAGATTTTACCCTGCCGCTGTATCCACAGCTTGGCTGGGGACAGCTGACAAGAGTACCCTGTGTAAACTCAGACGACCCTCTGTTGCACATATTTGGTGAACTAAGGAAAGTATTTTGGGTAGAGAGTGAGAAAATGAGAAAGAAAATTACTTCTAACCGATTTTGACACCTCTTTTTTTTCCCACTCTACAATGCCCAACCACATGGTGCGCTGTAACAGCGAAGCAGCAGTGAAGCTACTTGGTTATTCCCAGCAGGAGAAGCAGGAAAAGGTCCATGAAGCAGAACAAATGCACTCATTTTACTGGCTCTGGTTCTTGCTTGTTTAACATATTTTCATGTAAATAACTTATTATCTGTCATTTCCTCACAAGCCTTCACAGGCTGAAAACCTTTGAATAGGCTGAAACATTACATGCCCCATTGGTACCAAGCATACAGTTCACAAGGCCTCGTGTGTCTGTTTTTCAGCATAACTGCAACGATCCAAGCACTTAGGTCTTTATTATGGGTTGCATTGTAATTTGAATGATGCAGTGACTTTAATGTCAATGGAAAGTAAATGAGAATGGTGCTGTGTGTAATATAATTACTGGTAATCTCAAGGCTTCTTGGTAAGAAAATCATTAAAATTAAAAAAAAATACAAAACGATGGAAAGTCCACCTTACAAGATCAGCTTCTCTAGTTGACACTAATGACGTACTGTGGCAACCTACATTATATTGCTATTCAGAATGGATTAAATAATCAGTTTCTGTTATACTAAGGCTTCTACATCTAATTTGCTACACATAGCATGGAAAAATGACCCACGTGTGCCATGACTTTTAATCTTTTATTAGGTAGGATTCTGCTTGTTTCTAATGAATAAATGAAACTAAACAGAACCACAGGAAATAGTGCTTCAGTTAAACTAGTTTTCATTCAGGCCCAACAATCTCTTCAGACATTGAATGATAATCCTCTCACCATGTCTTTTTTATCTGCCATCCTGAAATGCATACAGTTTTCTCTTTCTAATGGAGCATATGGTTAAATCTGGCTCTTGAGTACTTTAAAGAGTCAGTTCTCTGGGAAAATATTTCCTAAAACCAAGGAAGCATGCAAAAACACAACTCTGCTCAAAACTTTACTTCTAAATCTAAATGGATCACAAAGAGAAAATCTGCTTTCACCACAAGTAGAAAAAATGTTCAATGCTAAATTTTCAGCCTAAACAAAGTAATGTGCCAAACATAGAACTGGACAGTAATGTGAGAGAGAAAGAACCATTCCAACAACAGAGTGATTGGCCAGGTACCATCTCCCTATTGTATATCCCTCCAACATTGTGTTACACCTGGGCCATTAAAAAATTACCACACCAATATGAGAGACTTAGCAGCGACTACTCTGGCTGTGTTCCCACATTTCTTTGTAGTCTCTCTGGATCATATTTTTCTTCCTAGAATGGAAATGATGGAGAAGAAAACGTTTAGTGCACGTAGAGCCTGGACTTACTCCCATGCACCACAGTTAAAGGGATCAGGGAACCTTTCTCCCCATTGCTGGCCAGCAGAAGTTGTTAGCGATTTGCTCAAAGTAAGCTCTGTGCTCTTATTTGGCTGTGTCTAGACAGCCAAATACTTTGTTGCTATCCAAGGAATGTGCAGCTAATGTCAGTGATGTATTCGCAGGAGAGCATTGGTTCTTGAGCATAGGCTTAACACAATCAGTGCAAAGTGTAGAAGAAATGAGGCAGGGGATGTTCCTTGAGCAGGATATTTACTATGGAGCCTACTTAACTTCCCCCAAGAAAATAAAAAAGCAGCTAACTTATTTAAAATCTCACTAATTAGAGACAGCTAATATTCAGTTTGAAAGCCACAGGAGGGATTTAGTGAAGGTGCATTATGATTAAACACATATGAAACTTTTCTAAACTCCAAGAATTACAAGCAGAAGAAGCAGAGCTACCTCCTGCTCTCCACTAGCAAATGGAACTGTCTTTGGATAAAGATTTATGAGCTGTCTTGACAAACTGTATTAGCAATGGACGAGTGCTTGGAATAAGTAAAAATGGCAACCCAAGAGGTCAATATAAAAACAAAAAAATAGCACTAGTGTATTTCAGAAAGGAAAAGAACATCCAGACGAAAGGTCAGTTGCAGTGAACCCCAATGGAGTTATGCCCACTTACAGAAATAACCCCCCATTCAGTGAATTCAGTGACACGTCTTTGATGGCATCTGAGGGAGAAAAGTCAGTTATTAGTGTTGTTAGCCACAACCAGTCATATGAAAGACCAGGCAACTTTCTCACAAATAATTGAACATATGAAACTAATTTGACCTAGAATGAATGTTGCCCCTACTTATCAGTTGTGCAGGCAAAAACACAGAAAAGTTGCTTGGGTTGCCCAGAGTCACTCAAGGAGGCTTAAAGATGTCCGTTCTTTTCTAGGTGAAGAGTGGAGGCAACAGACCAGAAAGTGAGGTACTTGATGTAAGATGCAATCCTAACATTGCAGTAGCTTTGCTTTTAACTCAGCAATGCATTTGCCATATTGTTTCTCCCATACATCAAGTGCAGGAAGACAATATGAACAGTTTCTAACTCTACCTCATAAACTTCCCTGAACAGGCACTGGAGTTACAATAACATCTTTGTTGGCAAACATTTCCAGGCACTGTAAATCTGTCTGACTCTACAGGAGAGATGGCTGATGTGCAAATCTCTAAGTCACCGTTGTTAAAAAACAGAGCCCCTGTTCATCCATCTTGGACCTGATTTTATAGCACACCATATAAATGAGAACTTAAAATAGTTCTTTACCCTTCCAAAGTGCACAGTCACTGGAAAGGATAACACAACAAGTTTAGCCTTGGGAACCTGAATCAGCTGAGAAAAGAGCAACCGAGGGACGCATCTATGTTTGCCTTCCCCTACCCAGAGGCAGTCTCTCTCTGCAGCCCATATCTGTGTCAGTGAGCTTGTGCTCACTTAAGAAATTGAATCTGCTCACACCAATGTTCACCAGACCGAGTCAAGGAGTTACAATCCTTCTCACTTAGCACTGGGGAAGCAGTGCAGTATTGTACAGGAATGTTCCCAAGGAATGCAATAACATGAGCTGGAATGATCTGGCTTCTTACCACATGAGCCTGTGGAGAGAAAAATAGCTATTCTGCCCTGGCTATAAGCATGCAGGAGGAGGTACACTTATCTGTTGTTATCTATGCTGTAATATACATTTATTAGTAAAAGCACAAAGACTTTTTTTACTCGTGGTTTTGACAGCGTCTTTGACACTGGGGTTGGATTGAGAAGACTTCCACTTTATGAAGAGGTTTAAGGCTTTGAAAGATTTTGCTGGATACAAATGAACAGTTTGTTTTGACTAGTGACCTGGAAATGGAAAGAAAAACATCGGAGACTTAAGGCTATCAGCTACTATAAAGTATTTCGACTCCACACTCTCCAGTAATATTCTGGACCTGAAAAACTTTCCAGGTGTGACATTCATCACATCACACAGATATTTCTCTAAAGCTTGATGGGTTGAACAAAATACCATTTTTCAGGCAAAAAAAGTTTCATCTTCTTTTTATTTTTTTTTTTCCCCAGCAGCTCTATTGCAGATCCATATTTAGAAATCCTTGATTGTAAGGTGTTTGGATTTGGCAGGGAATGGCTGTGATGCACTTTCCCCAGAGCCTGGGAAAAAGAAGCAGGCTGCAAAGACAGCTTTCACAAGTTGCTTTGAAAGGCAGTGTTTAATTATAGAGGCTGGCAATGAAAGGCAGAGCAGCCTCCAGGGATACCCTTTTCCCATTCTGCCACTTACAGGAATTCTTGACTTCGCAGTCAAGTTTTGTCATGTCTTGAGTGAGAAGCTTGGTCAGCAGTGGGTGAAACAGCTTGCATCATCTTTCTCCAACTTGAGCTAAACTATTAAAAGAAGGCAGGTCTAAGCTTTTTCTTTTTTTTTTTCTTGACAGACCTGTGACTCATGAATGTTTCAGGAAGGAGAAACCAATAAAAAGCTATTTCTACACTTTAGCTTTTGAACTTCCCTTTTAAGGATCATATAAGGTAGAGTGTCGACAGCTTTTATTAATAGTGCTATTATAATTTATTATTATTATTATTATTATAACAGCCTTGCATCCATTCTAAGAACAGACTTAAGTATACGGCAGATCTGTGTGATGATGCCTAAAATCTTTGTGCTTTTAAAAGCTCAGCACTAGGGCCACCTGCAGAACTTCCTGAGAAATGGACACTGCTTCCAAAGATAGTTTTTAAAACCAATATGGGCTTCCCACAACCAGAGCCTGTTCTGCTGAATGCAAGAAACTACTTGTAGCAGTGTCTCATTTCCCTTTATACTGCGCATCCTGGCAATATTTCTGGTTGCAGAGCAGAGAAGGAAGAGCTATGGTGCTTTCACAACCTGCATTTTTGCCTGTCAGCAGCACACCCCTCCCTAAAGTTTACATCAAATCCAGTGCCAAGCCTGTGGCTTAAACCCCTTGCTGTACTAAACTTGCAATTAAAATTACCAAAAAAGTTTAATCGCCCCCACTCTCTCTGCCCTATCCTAACTATTTCAGAGACAAATATTATATGTTACATTCTCTTTTAAACAACTTTTAAAAAAGGCATATCTGTGAGGTGGAAGTGGCATGAAGAACGAAGAAAGCAATGAGCCAGGAAATGCCAAAACAAAAGACAATGCACTGCACTTTAAAAAGAATTTTCTATTTATTATTTTTACTGCCATTTCCAAATTAAACCTGATACTGTTCAGCTGAAATTTATGTTGACATGTAGCCATCAATTTAGTATATATTGTTAGTCTTGATCTGTGTAAGGACCATTTCCATTAGTATATAATAGAGAGCACTAGCTGGAAACACAGAGTGCTCCCAAATCTGCTTCTCTTGGTTCTTCTTTCTGGAGTGCAGGATGCTCCAAAAGATCCTGCTGAATTTAACTGTGCTGCACATGGAAATAAATACAGCTGAATGGAAGAGGAATATCTGTCACATTTATTCATTTCAGCATCTGTTTTCTTTCCAAATATAGACAAAAGGTCAAAGCACATCGAAGAACTAAAATTATACAACATCTTGATTCAAAAATACTAAGGTAATTAATTTCACCATTTTTCAAATGAGAAGAAGCATTTTGATATTCTGCTAACTATTTGAACTTACCTAAGTCAAATTATTTTGTTTGAATTTTTTAAATGTGTTGGAATTCTGTGTAGCTGTGAGCACAAGGTCCTGCTGTAACAGTTATGAACAACTGGGACAGGACTTTCCAATGTCACCATTGCTTTCTATTACAGAAGGATTGGGAGAAGTGGAAGTTGCTCAGCAAGTTCTCCTTCTGGTAAGCAAAGTGGAACAGGAGCTGTCATGCACCAGGTTTGCATCCAGCTGGTAGTTAAAGGTACAGTTTCCCGTTCACATAATAACAAATCACACAATTTGATTATAACTATCTAAATACTGATATGGATGGGTTTTTTTTAGAACTTATACACTCAATAGTTTAAAAGTTGAAGGGATAAATCTGAACATGATTTAGTCTCTCAGTGTCTGTCAATTGACCTTAATATCAGCCTCCATTAGACCAGTGCCAAGTGAGGAAGAAGTCCCAGTTTTCTCTAAAAGGTTCCTGAGACCAGGCATAGACACTTTACATCACCTTTACCTCTTCTGCAACACTCCAAGAAATTCTTTAAATAAGTATGTGAGATTTTAGGTACCCTCACAGAAACCGTGGCGTTACTTTGCCAGTAAAATACTAGTAAAGTACTTAAGTTGCAATCGGGAAGAGAAGGTACACAATCTTGTGTTACTCATTATACTATAGGAGTACAGCTTTATCTTAAAGGTCTCCCACAGTAAGCATCACCAATATAAGGATATCTCTATGTTTTCAGAGAGGAGCTGGAAATGCTGCAAAGAGGGCTTACATCATGCACATATGAAAATTCTTCATGGTTTTTTTTTTCTTTGCCCACTCTCCCTGCCCCAAAACCCAGTGAGTGACTTGGATGAATAGCTCAATAACCGTCTATGGTTGGTATATTAATTATATGTCAATGTTGCAAAAATGTAATAGGTGTTTTAAATTATGTAAGTATTCTAGAATTTGTAGATAAAATACATTAAACAATGCTATATCATTTTAAGACACCACCTAGATTTCATACCTGCACCTTGTCACGTTTAGGAGGTATAAACTTGTACATTAGTCAACATGTCTGCTGTAAATAATTCCACTACTGCATTGTTGAAATAACTAGTTCAGCATAAAGCAAAGAAGTACTAATGTTTGTCTTTTATCATCATAGGAGATGTATCTCTAAACACACAGTGAAAAAAAAAGACACTTAGGTTCAAATAACCATTAAGAACAAAAGCTGATTGTTAAAAAAGTAGGATTTTTTTCCTTCATTTAGTTCTGTGCATTATAAATGACCCATGTGCAGTTTAAAATGTGTAATAAATATACTCCATCATGTGAGTGAGTGTTAATAATATGCCATTTTCGATTAGTTTAACTGACATGATTCTGGTGGACCTCAAATAATTGCAAATATTTCTCTGGAATCAACTGCTTAATGTGTAAAGCATAGCAGCACTTTTTACCGTGTTAAATGATACCAAAAAAAAAAAAAGTCATTCAAAAGCACTTTTGAAGATGCTTACAAGCTATTATGGTGTACTGATATTCAGTAGCCTGTCTTAGTAGAACAACAGTGATTTTACTTGGAAGAATGGCAAAGTTATAAGAATAGCTACATGGTTAGCCCAGATGAAAATTGAACTGATATGAGTGGAGGATTAAAATAAGGGTAGGATAACTGGTAGTGACGTAAAATACCAGGCATCTAAATTTAGGATAGTTTTGAAGGCTCCACACTTTGTTTTAATTGGCTTTTATGTGGTGTTTCATGGAGTTATCTGAATGGAGCTAAGGACGTATAGCAAGTATGGTCAGTCTTTGCACAGAACTATTCTGGAAACCATCTTAATTTTTTTCCCTAAAAGCTGTTAACAGAATAAGAATAAAGATTCCTGTAACTTCCATCTCACTTGGGCAAGGCTGTCACAACAGGTTAGGTTTTGAGAGTGGCATGAGAGTTAACAGCTAGCTATTTATTTCAAAAGGAAATTTCTCCTCACACAATTTGACCCTTTTCTGTTTTATGAACTGGGAAGTTAATGCTGAGCTGATCTGTCCTGGAGAATTGTCTGATGATCATTTCTCTTTCTGCAGCCTCTTCCTTAAAAGTTAACTCTGGAAAGTTAATGCTGGAGCTTCATGGCCCTTTGACTGAACAAAGGAGGCAGAGCACATCTCTCTTCCTCATTGAAATATTCTCTGCTTCCCAAAATGTGCAGATGGGACTCTTCCCTCAGAAGGACAACACTGAAAGCAGGTTGGTATACGAAGGATAGATGAAGCTGTATTCTGCTTTGCCATTCCCTGTCTGGGCTATTATCTTGCAAGCTGAGGCTGGCCTGATGTTAGCCATGTGAAGGATAGTCATCTGGTCTGAACAAATCACCAAAGCTCCCCCTGGAGTCAATGGAGGAAGATGGGCATGTCTGGAGGACTCGCTATCCTGCCCTAAGACAAGTAAGTATCTGACTTACTCATTGGAGGGGCCTCTTTCTTACTACAATCCATAATACAGCCCTCAAGGATCAGCTCAGACTGGAGGCCTGTGTTTCAGGTGGCTAGAGCTAGGTGAGAGGAGTCTTATCTTCCATGAAAAAACACCATATCAGTACAACAAAACATTGTTTATATTCACCCCAGGAAAAAGCTGAAGATCTCAAACTAGCTTTCCTAGTGAGCCTTCTGTTACTGTGCACCAAGTAGAGCTCATAGGTGGGAGGTGTTTTCCCCTACTATTCTCTATGGAAAGTTTTTTGTTGCCAAAGTAATTTTGCAAAGCTAGTTGAGGAAGAGATTGAAGACAAGTGCACAAATACCTGATAAGCATCATTAGAGGGAAGAATAAGATACATATTTGTTTCTCAGCACGGTGTTCTGCCCTCACCCCTTGTAAAATCTCAGTCCAGCTCTAGCTTTTGATACAAATTAAAAGCAACTCCTTTCTAAAGAATAGGTGTGTTACCTGACATAATCGTCTTTCTCAGTGAGCAAAATTTTTAAAAATCCTAGTGCCTGATATGTGTTCATCAAAGAGGGAACTGGAAACTGGAGATGGAGATCATTCTACTGCAATGAAGATTTCTTGCTCAAAAGACCTATACACACTTAGCTCTCAGTACCTTCATATTGTAAATGGGGGCACATCTATTTGCATTTATAGTGACAGCCCAAGTGTTGGCAAATTGCTTCCTGAGATGAAACTGGATGGGAGAACAATGCCATGGAAGCATCTTCTGGCCGATCTTTTCTGGGAATATGGTCAGAGCTGCTCACTGAAAGATCACAGGACAGGTAAATGGAATGTGGGGAAAAAAAAGTAGGAAAAGAAGACATGAAAGGATTCAGGTGAACTAGTCATGTATACAAACAAAATGAGTCACCACTTTCAAGTATTTTTTGGCTCTCATTTTGGCACCCGAGTTGTTGTAACAAAGAGGTGGAATCATATACAATTTAAAAAGTATATTTGCATGATTGCCTGGTGGTTATAAAGGAATCCAGAATTATTTCTTCTTTGCCTTGTACAGATCTTTTTATTCACTTTATTGTTCATTTTACAGAAGTAACAAAAATATTTCTTCAAATAGTTTTGTTTATACTCTATATCTTCATATACACGTGCATATATGTACGGCTATATCTTTACTGACTCTGGTGGGTGGTCTGAGAACTATGAAAAAAATGTTGACATTATCTATCTGGTCCACAGTGTATTAAAAAAAAAAAAAGAGGTTTTTGGATTATGAAAGATTTACATTTTCCCTTGATACCTGCTCTTGCAATTTGAAAATCTCTTTGTTTTGACCCTTTGACAATGACGGCAGGGTGTGTGGTTTAAAAAGGCAGATAAAATCCTGAAGACTTAAAAGAAAACATTTTTTACATTTCATGATCATTGAATAAATGAACTTTCCTACTCAGGAGGGAAAGAAAACTTGGCAGGGAGGTAGAGATTAAAACCAGTTCATTTTCTATTTTCTAATATTTTTTAAATGGAAGGTTCTTTCCTACTATAAAGCATGAATTGATGTGAAATTAAGGGCTTACACTTGTTTCTAATATTTTCATTTTATGTACAAACACGGATCTATGAAAGGGACTGTTTGTATAGAATAACTCTGTGTATTAATATGAAAATAACTTGCTCCTACATTAGATGGGCAATAAATCATAGTAAATACCTGATCATCAATAACTTCTGTAAATTTTTTTTTGTTTTAAAAGAAACTGTTGATAAATTTTCTTCACTGTGACATTTAAAATCTTTATTTAGGAGACTGTATGGATTGTGTGACCAGCTCATAGATATGTATTTCCAGATTCTTGAAACTAAGGACCAGAAACAGTAACACTTCTGCAAATATCCAACACGAACTCAGCTAGCAAAGTTGTTACTCCATGAAGGCAATTAGAAATATTTGTTTTAGCAGCTCTGTTGCTCCCAGTAGTAGCTCTTTTTGTTCTCTTTATTCAATAAAATTTAACAATTAGTTTCTGACCTGGTTCTCTCCTTCCAGAATGATTCTTGCTGATTCCTCAGCTTCTCCCTCTGTTTTTTCTCAGCTGTTCTGAAGAACCATGGCATCAGTGAGGTCCCTGGCTCCCTGGTTCCCCATGGTTCCCTGCACTTTGCCATCCCAGACTCTGTCTGCAGCCGATGGAGCCCCAGCAGTTCCCTTTCTCCCTTCTAGTGTGGTAAGAGCATAGGCAGTTGCACAGTGCATATGGAGCTATATAGTTCCCAAGAAGCATTTGTCTCCAGAAAAGCAGTAATTTCCATTTTATTAAGTCAACTGCAACCAGGTTTTAAATCAGTTTAGCTGCTAGATTAAAGACGTTTTATATTAATAGCACATCTGATCTCACTTTCATTTTTAAGCTAAACGGCTCTGAAACATCATATATCCTTTCCTAAAATATTCAGTTTTCATGGCAGGGAAAACTGTATTTACTTTGCCTTCTAGCTTACAAATAACAAAAGATGAAACTTCTGGCAGTGAGTCATTTGGTGAATAGATTGTGGCATTACTCCTTGGGGCACTGCTTGCTTGCACCAACCCATAGGGAGATGAAGGAATTCATACTAATTCCTCCCTACAACCCCTTGCTTGGCAGCCCCTGACCACCTCCCCCAATTTTTGTGGGGTGGAAGTATTTCTGACATGTCTGTTGGGAACTGGCTCACAGCCAAAATAAGGAGAACCTCAGTGAGTCTGAATGAAATCCTGGCCCAGTTGCCTCGATGTCCAGTGTGTGTGTGGGCATGTTCCAGCAGCAAAGTGGTGAGTGCTGTAATATTTGAAAATATCTAGAAAAATTTGATAAAATATTTTTCTTTTGCATGGATATTTTCTAACTCTCTTCTGCTTTCCTTCTGGGCTTACTTCGAGGCTTTTAGCAATAACTAAGGGTGGTATCTCACCTGTTTGCAGCAGATTATCTCCTTCCAGATAGAAGGACAAATATGAAATATTCCGATGTAAGATGACACAGACAGAGAAAGGACAGAACTTCTGGAGATACCACAGCCTTGCAGCTATCAGACTTAATTTGCTGTGTTACAGCCCACTGTACTGTGAATCAGAGCTCTCTTCAGCAGCTTCTCCAATTTTTTTTTTCTGTTATTCCTGTTTGAATATTGCTTATTAAATTCAGGACAGTAAGACATTGACCATTCCCCATCTGGTTGCTACATCAATACTACTAACATCAATACTACTAACTAAATAGGATAGGTCAAATTTATAAGCACAAAGCCTTTGTACTAACACAAAAAGGTATACACACTTTATTGCCAAATGGAAAACATAACAATGGTGTCAAGGTTTACCCTTTGCCCAACAAGGCTTGAGGTAAGTGGGCAGGCTAAGCAATCCAACCAGTTTCAAAGCTGACAGCAGCTTTTCCAGTTTCCTGGGATCCTAGAGCAGATGCTATGACTGAATACCAAGCAGAAGGCTTAGCCATGCAGTTCCCATTAATGTAATTGCAGTTTTGCAGCTAAATAGCCTAGATAGCTCTGAATAGTTCAGCCTCTGTTACCAAAAGTCACAGATTAAAATCATTGCCCCCTTGACTTCAGAAGACTGGTATTTTATTGAAAGTAAATTAAGCTTGCACTAAAGAACATAATAGTAGGCAACTCCTTCTTTGCTTTGAAATATACGTTTATTGTGTTACAAGAGGCAAACTCATCGGTTTCTGAGTGTGGTTATGCAATATCATTATCTTATAGTGCAGTTAATTGTATTTAACAAAAGACAATAACCTGCGGTATAAAATTAATAAAAAGAAGCATTATGCCTTTAAGAGGAGACATAAAAGGAATGCTTGCTGTTTTCCTAAAGGTGATAGTTCTATTAAAAAGAAAATCCTTGCATATTTTCAGCCAATGTAGCATTTTGAGCAGGTGAACATGCCTCTGTGCTTTAGAATTTATGTAATTTACAGCAGAGTGCCATGGAACAAAATAATAGCATTGAAAAATTGGTATAAAACTTCTGAAAGACTAAATAGTTGAGCCAGAGAGAGGGCTATAATTTCAGGGAGAAGACAGTAGCAATTGCAGACATGTTTAAGGTTTGACTAAAAATCAATTTACAGAAATAGCTAAAACACATTTTTATACTACTGAGTCTCTCAAGACATGTCACATGTGGGCTTTACATATTTATATAATTTTGTTCTCAGAAGCATGCACCAGAGTGGAAAATATAGTGTCAGAGATCTGTTATGAAAGTTCTTCAAACTCAAGTGTTTTAACCTAACTGCAGAGGGAAAACTTTAATGGTAGCATTAAAAAGCTTAAAGCCTTTGGCAATAGGCTGTGAAGTCGTCCGCGTATAATCAGCCACATAAACTGCATGTGACAGTGTGATCCCGTGATCTGAACACTCGGCAGGAACTATTTCTGATTTTCAAAGGACTCAGATGAGTTGTAGTGTGTGTGAAGGTGGGGGAGGAATATCACCTTGTCTGTATTTTGTGCTGAGAAGATATGAAAGAGTCTTCTGCCTTTACCTGATTAAATGATTGTGTAAAGTCAAGGAAAAGAATAATCAGCTCTGAAGAGCTATAAATTTTGGTGTACCCTCACACACAAACATATGCACACAGAATATAAAGTTTATATGCTACATATGTATTTATACCACATGCACACAAATATAGATGTACATATACTTATGTATGAACTAGATTCTCAGCTAATTGAAACAGCAACAACAGAAAATGTGCATCACAGATTTTTTAGTAAGTTTTTGGCCATCATTTCCCCACTTTCCAAACAACTCTCTTCCTCTTTCCTAAATACCCATTTATAAATCAGCAACTGAAATGACAGCAAATGCCTTTGGGAAGAAGGAGGACTTCAATCATTAATTATCCAGGATAGAGTAGGGAGTTTCTCTCTTCTCCTCACAATGTGAAAAGTGCATTCTTTGCAGCACCACCCTCAAAGAAATTCAATAGGGCGACTGAGTGACTTTCTCAGAGATAGATGTAGGAAAAGCCTGAAGATATTTTGGTCCTTTGTACACAGCTCCTTACTCAGCAAATTCTGGTCCATAACTCCCTGGTTCAATGTCAGTACAAATTCTCTTCTCTGGGAAAGTCTGGACTCTTTTATTTCTTCTTTTATTTTTCTCTTTTTTCCTCTTTTAATCTTTTTTTAATTCTTTCTTTTGTTTTCTTTCTTTTACTACTATCAGGAGCATGGGAGATTTGATCATCCTCTTTCTCAGGAACTCAGAGTCCAAGAGAGAGTGCAAGCACGGCTGTTGCTAGTGTTGTCCTTTGGGTCTGCTCAGGACATGCAGTTTATTTGGTTTCCAGGAGGTTCAGTACCTTGCCCTTATTTTAACTTGACAGACTGCAGATCAAGGTAGCCATCAGTCTTCCCTCATATGAATGATGTTTAAGTAGTTCACTTGTACCCAGACAGCTTTTAGCTGCAGTCATTAGAAAACTCTGCGTCCAAACATCATAAAATATAAAGAATGACTCCTCCAAAGAATAATATATTTTAAAGTAAATGGTACTTTAAACTGCAGTAGTTCCAATCCCTGGCACTTGATTTCTATTCATTTGAATCCTGGACTTAAACAGTTTTAAGCTTGCTTTGGGCTGAGGAATATGTCAGGAGTATAATCACATTAGTTATGCTTTCCATCCAGATTCTGAATGTGCTTTCATGAGCCCACTTAATTAGTAACTGTACCCCTTGCATAGAGAGGATAATTGCCATCATGAGTCGGGCATTAAGTGGGATCTGGAAATATCCCAGAAAGCAGCAAGATTTCTCAGATTTTCAATATTTGATGCTGCAGGACTGTTGAGGGGTTTGTAAGGATTTGTAACTTCCTCTAGAAGTGAAATGAGGCAGAATATAGCGCAGCTACTCATAACAAACTAAAAGCTTGGGAAGCCCAGTGCCAGCTCCATGGAGATGCATCTTAGTTTTCCTCTCTCTTCACTCCACAATTTTTCCAATTATGTTAATTTCTTTCTACTTGCTCTGCTGCAGAGGATATTTTTACGCTGGTGGCACCCAGTAAGTTCTTTCTCATTTCACATATACCCATGAAGTTTTAGCCCCTTTCATTTGAATGAATGGTGAACTCAATGTATGTTATGGGTAGACAGACCCTGTTGTCTCCTGCTGTCACTTTTTGCCTTTTCCACAGAGATTGTTATTAAAACCTGCTGATGTTTTCTGTATAATATACTCCAGATCTTAATTCAATTTCTTTGTCTCCATTCTACTCCAGGTCTTGCACACCTTTTTGAAGGCCTCTGTTGCAGTGACTCATCTTCACCCCTAGACCAAGTTGTGCACAATGATTCAAATTCACACTACTCAGAGCTAGTCCTATCTAGACTGGATTGAACACATCCAGAGGACAAGACATTTGAAGTGTCCTCTAGACTGCATTTGCAAATAGATAGCTAGAGTTCCCATGCTATGTTTGTTGCATGTCTTGAAATATGTCATAGTGACTTGACTGAGTACTGGAGGGTGCAGTGTCCATGGGAACAGTGGTGGAAAATGAAACTGGAGAGGAGCTGGCAAACTTGAGTGAAATATTATCCATAATTCTTATAAGCAGGAGTCCCTTGACAAACTGCACCACAATTTTGCTTTGAGAAGAGCTAGTTTACAAAAAAAAATCCACAGGCAAACTAGCCTGCATGCAGTATAAATAATCACAGGGTGGAAAGGCAGGACGTAACTGGAGAATTAAGTTTTTTTCCTCTGCCATCACATGGACACTTAATACTCTAAAACCATCCAAACCTGAGTTTCAAAAAAAATCTCTTTTTCTTGCACGCTAGCATGTAGGATCTTCTTCCTCTCCTCAGCAGGCGGCAAATAGGGTCTTGTCCTGCTCTCTAGTTCCTTCCTGCCATCAGCATTGACCTGCAGCTATTCTCAGTGTCTACTTTATTCGGCTGGAGCAACTCAGACTGATATCACCTCCTCTTCTTAGAGCCACTACTGCACAGCTCACTCTCATCCCTGGAGCACCGTCCATCCTCTTAATGGCAGCTTTACTAAAAAAGAGTGTTATTTGATCATATATGTAAAGCTTTACTATGAAGCACATATGCAGCAAGGGTAAATGCACATTGAAAGGGTGACCTTAGTGTGATTGGTTTCTAATGTTTCAGGGCTTGAATTTGTTTCAGTAGATTTAATTAAATAAAAAAAATATTGACTAAGTTACCTCAGTGTCAGCAAAACCTTGTAATTCTTTTTCCCTTCTTTATTTCTCCTCAATACGCAAATACAGTTTACTATAGACCATTGGCCTGATAGACAATATGTCCTTAAACCACAAAAAATACTGGACACTGCAAACTGCTGTTGCAACAAGGGTGGAGTGCCACATAGTTTTTACATTTAACAAAACTTAAACATAGAGATGACTAATGTCAAAAGATATTAAGACTTACGAACTATCATCAAGGCAAATTCTTTTGATGTTTGCCTGGGTTTGAATATATGCATGCTTGCTGGCATGTAATTTCCCATGAGAATGTAACAATACCTATTGTTAAGTACCTACATATTTTGGAAAAGCTAGGTGATTATTTTTGAAAAATACTCAGGACTTTTTTTTTTTTCCAGAACAGATCTTATATGAATTTACACAAACATAGGAATTGAGTCACATTTTGGCACGTAGATTTTGGATACATCTTAAAAAAAAAATCAATAGAAGAAAAAACACTAAAAAAATTTATTTTTTCCAGGCCCAGATATCTTTTGTTACGATATGGGGAGAGGCAGTTGTTTAACAGCCTGAAACACCAATCATGCTGAAAAAACACATGCACTTAATGTACTGTCCTGCTCTTTATATGTGCTCTAGTGCCCTAGTGCTTCATTCCTTCATTTTGGCTCAATTCAAAAGCTATTGAATTCAGTGGAAAACCACCCACTGGCTTCAGTGGGGAGTAGATCAATGTCAAAAAATATGTAATTGGACAGGGTAACAACTGATTTTGTGCCATGTGTTATAAATCTCTCTTCCACAGCAGAACTTACAGCTCTGTCTCAATAGCACTAAACTGAAATAAAAAAGCAAGAAGCAACTTAACCTTCGGCTGGTGAGATCTTGCATTCTTGACTCTCACCAGAAGTAACTTTTTTTGCATTGACTCCAGTACCCACAATGTGGAGTTATGACCAGAGGGGCTGAGCCTGTGGCATAAACAAATCACATTACAGTAACTGTGCAAAAATGAGCAGGTTAAAGGGTAGAGATCTGAAATCCCAATAAAATTGCTTGTAATTCTTTTTGGGAAAAAAAATTACTGCTGAACGGGTTCATGCTGCCTTTGCAGGGTTAAGTCATACATGTTTGAAATATTGTTCTGAAATTGGTGTAGCTTAATTTACCAAGTTCTCAGATGTTCATCCCCTCGGTTAGATCTTCCACTGGAAGGTAAAATATTAAAGAAACAGAGCCAAATTTCAAATTTCTTTCTGTATTATAGATTTGCTAGTGAATTAGAGGAGAGCAAAAGACTAATATAAATGTATGCTGGAAGTGCTCCCTCAGTGGCCTGGGCATGTCTTGCAACATTTTTAATATTGTCAATAATGTGAGGGATTGGAAGGGATTTCTTCTTGGTGTTGCTAGATGAATATAGCTCCACTAACCTTAATGAGATATACATTCAGAGATTCAGTGGAAAATGGTCCAGAAAACAACAAAACCTCAATGCAGTTTTTGCACTTCTAGAATGTTTTGTTTGTTTGTTTGTTGGGGTTTTTTTCCATAACTTCAGCAGAGATTGAGAAAGGAACATTAATCAGCCACCTACAGCTCTAAACTCTGAATCTATTTACATTCTTTTTTTTAGTACTTTCTGGTTACCTGGGAAGAACTGGAAATGGAGAAGGAAATCTTAAAAGGTATATCATTTTTGGAGCAAAGTTAGGCATCTGTTCGTGTCGTTCTAAGCAAGGAAGAAACCAGAATCCTTGAGACTGACTGTGCTATACCGGAGCCTGGAGCCCTGATGGATGGTGTTCTTCATGGGTCGAGCCCTTCATGGATGACTATACTTTGCATAAGCAAAATCACAGTACAGCTGACACAGATAAATTGTGTGCACTCATGCTACCTGAGCGTTCTCACTCCTTGACTTTCCACTTCAATTCCCTATTCTTAAATACACTAAATCAAGATCTCTTTCTGATAGCTGTAGAGTGCTTCCCATTGACCTGAATTACAAAAGAAATTAATGAGGAAACTAAACTGGATGAGTTCCTCTCCTCTGCCGGGCTGTTGCAGAGCACCAGCACAGCTGTGACTTGCTCCTCCTGCTGCTCATGCTGCTCCCACCCAGTCACCCTCTGGATCAGTCTGGATGATGTTTGCTTGCATGGCAGGAAAAGACCAGGGCAAGATTTTTGATTCATCTGATTTCTCACTGGGAGCATATTTTGTTTCCATAGACAAAGCCTCAGGTCTTCAGGCAGTCTGTTTGATAAATGCCTCACCAAGACTCTTTCACCTTGGGAGGTGCTGTAAAGGAATTTTTATGAGCCATCTAACACAGTCCTCAGCTAAACTTCCCTTGGGTACAGAAAGAGAGAGACTGAGGAAATTACCAGAGTCCATTGACAAGTAACAGGGACAATAGGCTGTCAGTAGAACATAACTTACCCCAGTAAAACACAATACTTATAAATGCTGCATATATTTGGAGAAGAACTGAGGAGCTGTTGGATACCACAATAAAATAGCCCAGATCCTGCCCTGCCTAGTGAGTCTGAAGTAAAGTATTCTTAAATGCAGAGCCTAAATGCTTAAAAATTATGTTTATGGACATTTATATTTTAAGTGAAGGTCGCACTGTTATCTATGGAGAAGAGAATTTAATAAAAAACTATGCAGATGGCAGCAGTGTTTCTACTGTCAGAAATGCAGGAATAGTTTCTGGAAATGAACTGCTGCTACCTGTGATGTAGTGTGGGAGAAATGACTGTGCTGAAAGAGACAAACACATATTCAGATAACTTCATAAGATACAGTGGGGTTACCTACATGCTAGGGAGTGTTGCCTATTTAATCACTTGATTCGCAAACATCATGGGTGTTGTGACTTGGATGTCCAGGATTTTAAACAAAACATAGCGTTAAATACACTAGAGTAGCATATTACTGTGGTAAATGTAGCAGTCAGAAAGCTCACAAATACAGTTTTAAACAGAAGAAACTGCTCAGTAGAGATAGAGGAAATGTTAACCAGGATGTTGGCATTTATTTCCATATTCTTTAAATAAAAGTGACACATAGACAAATACCAGAGATGTGCAGACATGACCTTAGTCTAGCAACCATTCCCCAAGGACAGCACCTCTTCCAGAGACGGTGCTTAATTAGTGTTACAGAGCAAAGTTAGCACTGGGCATAAGCCTGCTTCCTGCTATGGAGCTTGAATGGTCAGCTGAAAGGGAAAAGGATGGGTAGAGACCTCTGTAACTTTATTTCTTCATTTTTTGTTTGTTTGTTAAAGGGTCTTCTTTAACACAATATTTGTTACTGAAAATTACATAATCCTTTGTTCCGTTTCAGGGCATTTGTTTTCTCTACATAGTGAATACAGTGAATGGTCTGTGGCTTGTCCTAATGGATTCCCCTGAAGTCCTTGGATAATTCAAACCCAAATAATCTGAGTTTTATAGCTGATGCCAAATTTACTGGTTTAAGTGCTTGTAGCATCAGTGAAGGAGTCAGGCAATTGATACTAATGTGATTTAGGAAGATCAGTGACTGTGGTGCCGTATAGTCATACTAGAGCACAACTAAATACAGCTAAGTTTATTTAGAGCCCTAACCTCAAGTTGACCTGGTAAAATTACCATGGTTCTTATGAACTTTTAGTTTGGGATTGCAAATACTCCCTTTTGTCTTCACTGAAAAATGAAGTAGTCGCTGAAACTTGGAAATTATTGCTGTCTATGGCAATGGTTAAGGCTTTGAAGTGTCCTGACAGCTCACAAGACAAGAGGGGACCACAGAAATGGGCAGACCAGCAGTTAGAGCAGGCAAGATGTCTTTTATACCTCAGAAGGCAGTGCCTGAGATCTGGAATGACAAACGTAAAGTAATCTGCCTGAGCTGCTGGCCTATACCATTAAGCGTGAGGATGCATGTCTCTTCTAAGCTTTTGTTTCTGAGAGGTGGCAAGCCCTACAACTGTGGGTCTGCACCACGTTGTAGCCCTGCAGGTAGCTGCGCTGTCCTTTCTAGAGCCATGATGCAGCAAGGCCTCTCTGAGAGCTTGTGGTAGCAAGTTCCACAGAGTAAAAAACTTTTGGATGGAGGAAGAAATGAGATTTAGAAAGGGAAAGGAAGGTCACAGTGGCTCACAAAGCATCTGTGCTACCACAGAGTGAAACTAGCATGCGTTGAAATGGAAGGAAGGAAGAAAAAAGTGTGAAGGTTATTGAGACTGATAAGTTTACCTTGGCCCCGTATAAATTCACTCAGGGTCAGACCCTTTTGTTGACTCAATGACAATCACACAATAGCCATGGGATGCAGTTGGGCTGGACTTTTCCTGAATTACCTAGGGGACTCTGTCACAGCAAAATTCACAGGGAACTTGAGTCACCTCTGCCGTTATTGTAATCTAGCAACAAGATAATACCACCCAATTAAATGAAAGCACAAAGCAGTCCCACAGAAATAAATATATATATGCTTCAGTCGCACAGTTTGTCAAATATACCTTTGTGAGAAAGAACACTCAACCGGTGTTTAAAATTCCCTCTAAGCAGAAGGAAAGCTTCCCATCCAAGATCACTCTAGCTAAATGAACCCTACCTTGCTGGTGGTATTGTCAAAGACCCAACATCAACAAAGCAACATGACACTGGATCGACTGCTTGATAGTGTGCGAGCATTCCAGCAATCAAATAAGTAAAGTTTTTAAGAACAAAGTTTATCTTTCTGTTGCTACAAAGGTACTGCATACGTATACAAAGACAAGAAAGATGCATTAAAATTCCGAGGTATGTGCCAGGTTATTGCATTGTCCCTTTGGATTTCTTTTCGTTTGACATTATGTGTGTGTGTGTAAGTAATTTTTCAGTGAGAAGGACGGTGTATCTGGGTATTCCAGATGGATGGAGAAAAAAATAAAAAGTTGGTAGAGTTAATGAGTTTTGGCAAGAACTCATTGTTTTTCCCAAAGCCCTATTTCACACAAACTCTGTGTCCATTGACTATTTTTGAGAGAACCTGTAGAAAGGAAGATCTGTTTACTACTTGATTTAATTACTGATTTTACTTCAGAAATAAGGAAAGTAGGTTTTCCCCTAACTTATGGTTAATTTTTATTGCATTAATTTAAATGATAAGTTGAAGAATATGCTTTCTTTCAGCAGAGGATTTGAGGTTTATTCAATCTTTTTTTCAAACATTTTACCTTTCTTTAGTTTTTTTTTTCTTTTATATTTGAAAATAGTTTTTTTCCTCCATAGGGTGAGTCTTTGAGGCTTATGGCAACTTTTTTTGATGTTAAATTCTATCTTCTACTGAATGATTTCATATGTTGGAAAGAATTTCTAAAATATACATTTTACTTAGCAGAGTGCAATTACAGTCTTTAAACTAGTCGTACTGTGGTGTGCACCGTTGCAGCTGTTGCTATTTTGACTGCAAGAACAATGGAAAGGTTGTGAGGGATCTATAATCCCTAATATGTTTGGAAAGGCTTAGTTGGAGGTAACCTTTAAACAAGAGCAATACAAATTCCAAACTTCACACAATGTTAATAATACAGGGCAAAACTAGATTTGTACACCGAGGCCAGATCCTGACCTTAATTTACATGAGCTGTGTGACACACACAGAGACACCAACATGCCAGTGTTCTGCCATGGGCAGGACCAGGGGAAGGACCAGAGCAGCTCCCTGCCAGTCCCCAGGGAGCAGGATGCCATGGGACATGGTGCAGCCCACTTCTCATGGTGCCAGGTTTCTTCTCACTAAGAGTGGGCACAAGGCTGAGGGCAGGTTTGGGTTACACAGTCTGAAGCTACCCTACTTTTGAGGAAAAAAAAAAAAAAAAAAGATTGCTCAGCTTTAATTAATTCTTTTCTATGACTCAAAGTGTGCCTGTGTAGGCAGCCCTCAGCAGACAAATGTTATTACCCGTAGCACCAGTGAACTCTTTCATTTTTTTTTTCCACACTAGGGAAAATTTCACTCTTTACATTCTAATTTATCATTCTTGTTCATTCTCTTTTGAATGCTATTAGGTAACCGCTGAGGACAATAGGCGCACATTGTAGGGCAGAGGGCAGAGGAAGAAATGAGAGGAACAAAGGCTTAATCTGGGATCCTCTTCAGAGGGAGCTGGAGACTGGACATTTTTCTCCTTGAGGAGACAGTGTACATACCTCAGCCTCAGCCATAACCACAAGAAGACAAACAGGGAAGATAAGCTGTGCAGCTGCCAGGACCGTTCGGTACTGAGCTACTTTTCTGTCCTGGTTCAGCCTGTACACTTCAGTGATATAACACTCGGCTTCAAATCAAAAGGCAGTGGGTTGTCTCGTATAGGAAGTGTGCTATCGGCTGTGATACACAGTGAACTCAATATATGTCGGGAACAACGGGCAAATGTTTTGTTGATATTGTTTCCTTGCCCATAAAGCCCGATGGCCAGGAGCACTCGACGGTCTGACAAATCCAGAAGGTGATGACCAATTGTTAACAATCCTGTGAGCGACTTCTCCCGGCAGTTCTCAGAAAAAGCAGCGCTGCAATGACGGAAAGGCACAGGATGTTACCGGATCCGTCCATGGCTTCTGAGGTGTGGGAAGCAGAGAGCGCTCTGCTTTCAGAGGATGCACGGCCGTAAACAGGAAGCTTTGCAGGGCACAGAGGAGTCCTTGGGCTCTGTGTGGGACGGAGGGAGAAATCTTTTGAAACAGGTAGCCACAGCCAGCATGGGGTTGTCGTGGCACAGACAGCATACTCGGATTTCCTAAAGATACATCATTTGTCCTTGTCTTTGCTAGTCCATCAGGCCAGCTTGCAGACTGTTGTGGTTTTAAACTGCTGGAAAATAAGTGAGATGTTCTGAAATGCGGGGCATTTTGGAAGTTCTGTAATGGCAAACACAGGCTCCCTTAAGACTTTTAGGAAAGCACCTAAGTTAACAGTGAGTTGTTAAACCAGTATTACACAGAACTACTGCCAATATTTCATTGAATTAATTTACTATTAGTTGAGTTAATTAGAGACCAAGTAATTTCAAGCAATTCCCAACATAAAAAAGTTTGACCAGCTGCAGGAAAACTGCACAAGGAAGGGGTAGGAACAGCGTCCCTGGAGTGCTTTAGCAGACCTGCTCTGAAACTGCCAGCAGTCATAAAAATTAAACAAAAATCACTTGTCAAAAGAAACTTGTATTTTGGCTGTGCAGGAAAGAACAGCCAGTACACTCACACAGGACAGATTCAGTCTTCTCAGCCCTGCCCTTCACTCTTCCCCAAAAAGCATGTTGCAAAATCTATTCCTCAAATTATTCCAGTTCTGCTGGTGTTAAAATGTATGAATTTAATAGCTTAACAAAGGATTATGGGAACAGATAAGTGCTCCAGCACGTCCACTATTGTGTTTTGTGTTTTCGGCACTCGCTGTTGCCAAATGACCACTGAACAAAACAGAGCCTCTGACAACAATGCTTATGCCACAGCATCAATGAGTAGAGAAAAACACATCAATTTAGGAGTTTGAATTTTGGTCACTTTTACCACAAAGACAATGGCTGTGTATTACCCCCTAAAACTTAGCTAGCAGAACTCAGAAAGGAACTGTAAGGGTAGGTCTTTAAATTCAACACATTCACCACAGTGTTGTGCGTTTTAACCTTCTAAGGCAAGCAGATAAAAGTCAGGAGGCTGAAAGGACCCACGTCCTCAGCTGGCCACAGACTTCTTACCATGTTTTCAGTGACAAAGGCTGACTCGGGTGAAGATGCTCCTGAACACCCACAAGTTAGCGCAAGGCGTGTAGGAATGATCTGTCCTTTCACCTGAAGCTCTGACACAACAGCCTGCCACGGAGCCTCCAGAGGAGACTGGGCAGAAGCCAGCTCCCAGAGCTGTTTCTGCTACTCAGACTTCGTATGCTTGTTTTCCTGCAGTAAGATCTTTGAGAAATAACTCAGCAGTCTTATTTCACCCCATGTTACGAATAAAGAGAATATGTTATTTGGGAGCGGAAATAACAACCAAATTGTAAAGTAATTTTTTATATAGGACTTAGTTATCCACTGTGATTTATATACTTCTCACAATAGATTTTGAATTGGGAAATAGAAAGGCAAAGAAAGAGAGCAGCAGGCAACCTAGCAATTGAGAATAAAGATTAATAATACCCAGCTTGTTCTAATCGAAGCCGAGAAACATGTTGTCTTGTTTAGGCAAGAAGTATTTTGCAAAGGGAAAAGCACGAGTAGTCTGTTTGGCCAGCTTTGTCTCCTAAAAATTACCAGACCACTTGGCAGACAGGGATATTTTTTTTAGATTCTTTTCAAAGTAAAACCCTCAAAAGGTTATCAACAAACAAGGACAGGAGCATGAGTCAAGTCCTGGAGCACCAGTAACTCCAGCCAGTTAATATTAACCCAGGATCCTTGTTTCAGTCTTCAGTAAATATCCAGTCACCTTCATGCTAACTATTTTGGTATCTCCTCCATATCAGCATTTATTTGGTTTAGGCCCTACCAGTACCTCATTATCAAGAGATGGAAGAAGAAAGTAGCTTTTTGTCTACTGAAGAAGCTTATAAATCTTCTCTCTTTCCATGGCTTCAAACACCTGGCTCTGTTTACTACCTCTGCCACTGACCCAGCTGTGCCTCTTATTCTCTCCTACACTATAAAACTTTCCTACTTTATCTCTCACCTGTCTCTCACAACTACTCCTTAATCAGTACCAGGTGGCTCCACTGACAGCTGGGGCTGACTCTTCCTATCACAGACATTAACTCCTTCCTTGCTTTGCTTGACATTAACATGCTATGGCTTTGGATATATCATTCCGTAATGAGAATTAAAACAGAGTGGAGGAACTGGGAAGAGTCTTATGACCCCACAAACAAGATGTTATCATCTTCTTTCTTTTCACTTCAGACCAGAAGATCTTCTGTGCAGGTGATGAAGAGTACTAGGGAGACGTCGATTCAAAGGCAGTAGACCTTCACTCTGTTCTCTCTTCTGCCACTGAACTGTATGTAACCCTGCCATTAAGCAAGAACAAAATAGGTATTCAAATATTTCCTGCTGGACAGGGGCTTTACAGGAAAAGCAGAGCAATAAAGGCTGAAGAACTTTTTTCTATTGTACTCCTTATTAATTTTGGTAGCAGTCCAGATGGTCATCACTACTGAGATCTGCGCTAGGTATGTTGCTCCTGCTTAAGGAAACTTTTAATTCAAAGGGACACAACAAAAACCCAGAAGCGGAACAGACATGATGGTGCTAGGACTAGGTAATTCCTGATACCACTCACTTAAAAGAGCCAAGACTTCAACTCAGGCACCTTGCTCCCTGTCCACAGCCGGTACGACTATTGAGAGACAATACAAAACACCCAAGAGATTGTTGGTGTTTGAAAGCAGGAAGATCTTTAAGCCCACAGAGATGGAGAAAGAAATAAAGACTTTCAGTGAAGCTTATTCTTTTAGAGTTAGTCTGATTGGATGGTAGCAAAAAGTATCTGGAAAAAATACTTTTCTAGTGGAAGAATTACCATTTAACTGCCCAGTTTAAATAAAGCCTAAGAGATTTGCCTTTTCTCACTGGGCTTCTAACTGCAGACCTTGCGGAAGAATTAAGTTGAAGAAACGTGTCTGTCACCTAGGTACCCTTTTTTTTAGGAAGCAGTTCTAGAGCACAATTCAGTTTGCTTGCAGCTGGTGTCTAAAAATGGTGAGATGAGTCTTCTACGCTCAGGTAAGTTGCATCCCGTCCTGTCTGCCAGGTGACATTCTCCTCTTCAGTAGTTTCTTTTTCAAATTCGAATCAAATAGATCACACTTTCTATAGTGTCTTGGAGGAGCAGAATAAGGCCATAAAGAGTTGGTTTGTGACTCTTAGAAATCTGCTTACAGCTTTCTGTTTTCTTTGACCCAATATTTTTATGTGAAGAATGCTTCACCAAACAGGATATATGGCACGCTCTCTTCTTTTTGCTTCAACCTAGCTGCTTCTTCTGTGGAAAAAGGGGAGGAGACCTGATCAATCAAAACACGTATAAACAAAATATTTTTACATAAAGTAATTAAACATCAGTAAGATCAGTGATGCTGGAACTATGAAATATTCTAAAAAAAAAAATCTTATTGAAGAGCAACAAAAAAGACTAGATTAAGAGGAAACAAACATTACTTGGATTACAAAACCACAAATATTTATTTTGCATTTGTTAACAGGATCCAAATGAAATGGAGATACGATTTCTCATTTAAAGAAACAATATTTTTTCACATTTCAGCTATACTTAAATCTATGTATAGGTGTCAAAACTTTTTAGTAAAACCTTCTGGACTCCGGATTTGCAGGTAATTGTATACAGTCACATTCTGTATTTTTCACTCCCAGCTTCCCTTTCCTTCTCATATTTTAAGTTGCCCTGACATATTCAGGACATAAGTGATTTCCAGTCACACCTGAGCTGATCTTTGTTGGGTTCAACACAGCATCCTTTTCCCGCTATGTTCCACCCTGATTTGTGTATATGATGTTAAGGTTAATTTTGTCCCTCTGAAATCAAAATGCTTCTCTCATTGTGGTCGCTTTACACTTGTTTAATGGCTACGTGGATGAACTCTTGGATACAAGACTCACAAGACATCTAGAAGACAAACATTCTAATACAATATTAAATCTCTATATATTTTAAAATTTCCAAAATAAATGATAAGCACACTCCTTAACAGTAAAACAAATAAACAATAACTTGATTTCAAAACTTGACTAAGCTACAGAAGATGGTAAATCACAAATGAACACTGCTTAGAGCTACAGTGAGCATTTATTCAAAGTGGGTGAAGTAAAAAAGCAGACACCCACTTGCTGAGGGCAAATCTTTCCATGAAGGAGGAGTTGCAATGAGATGGCCATGGTCCCAGCTGCTGCCATCCCATCAGCTGAGCAGGCTATGAGCTGTGGACAACATCGTGCTTTCCTCTCTGTACCAGACTCCCATTTCCTATGGACGTGAACAGGGCTATAGATTTACAGTGTCCCTGAACCCTGAGATTAAAAGTCACCAATCTGCTGGGAGTTTTTTTGACTTTGGCTTAGTGGCATGGAACCATCTGCTTGAGCAACCATCTCCTTCTTTCCCAGTGTGAATCTGTCATCATGGCAATTAGATGAGGCTCGCAGGCTGGAACCTGCTTAGCTTAGGAAGTACGAGACTGCTGGCAAGCCACTGGCTCTGGACACTCGTCTCTGGAACATATTTCATCTTTGGTCTGAAGGTAGCCACATCTATTGTCCCTCTCAAACAAATTGCAAAACTCTAGTGTTTTCCCCTGGCTTTAGGGAGAACAGGAGGGGACATGTGTGGTGAAGCAAGGGTGATTTTTAGCCATCTTTTTTTTTTTAATTGTATTTTGCAACAACTTGTGGAAATTCAGTGGTTGGATATTTTTTTTGGTAATGTTTTCAAATAATTGAGTAGGTCTCCTGGAACACTGTTATTTTGCATAAAATCAAATAAAGATAGAAATAATACACAGACTCCCCTTGCATGCTGTTTGCCAGGAAAGGAAACATACTCATGCTAAAAAATTGAGAGAGTGTTTAAGTGAGTAGAAAAGAGAACTGAAAATACGGAAACCATTTGGTCAAAACATATAACCTGATGCTGGAGGAGGGAGCGTTCTTCAAGTATGGCTTTGCAATTTTTGGAAAGATTATTTCTTTATATCTTTATGTTCTGTGTATTTAGACAACATCCTTAGCTAGAATTTCATTTGGTAGCCTTGGTGGAGAATTTTTGGGTCGCTGAGTATTTTAAAATACTTTTGTTTTTTCCTCTGGGCTGGAGAATTTCACTGTTTCAGCTCAGTGTTCTTGTACAATTTTCTTAACAAGTCCCAGATATTTATACCAAAAAGCAAACCAAACCAAACAAAAAAAAATGCAATCAAACAACAACAAAACAAAACCAAAACCAAACAACTAAAAACCCACAGTGTTCCAAAAAGAGGTGAAATACAAAGAGAATTTGGCTCACTGGTAATGGCAGCTACCCACCTAGACTGCAATAATTCAACGATTTCTTAATAAAGGCATGCCTAGTATTTAAGTATGCAACTAAGCTGAAGTATCTAGTAAAGTTTCTTTATACTTGGGTACAATGCAACCATATTTTGCATACAGTTCCAAAGATGTTAATTGTCATATATGTTTGTATATAATGTTTGTGTCCTTAATAAAGGAGACCCAGAAAATATGATTTGTAGAGGAGAGGGGAAAAAGAAAGGATGTTAGCATTTGCTTTTCTGTTTTGAAATAGCTTGTGTTTTCACTGAAAAGCAAACCCTCAACATGGAATTTTATGGCTCATTATTTACTGTATAATTTAATGTGAACAAATTTTGGAGAATAGTTAGAAGTAGCATGTTTTTCAATTCATAGTTGAAAGCCAAACTATGGGGTTTTCCCAGGTTCTTGTCAAAGAAGTTGAAGAAATCTGTCCCCCTCACACCAGCAAGCAATAAGTTAAGAGAGAATCACTCCCCAGACAACTTTCATAGTAACTCATTCTTTTCTGTGCTCCTTACAGTTAAAGGATTTACATAGCTGTGAAATTATTTGCTCCACTGTATCCAGAAATGTAACCAGCTGTAGGACTGTGATGTTCTACAGACAAAACAATCTCTGCTGTTTTGAGGTCCTTTCTTACATGTGCAAAACAAAAAAAAAATTCTATCTTTAAAAGCACACAGCTTAAAATATATATTTGTTTTCCTTAAATGCAAAAAAGTACATAAATAGCTTTATTCTTTAGAATAATAGATATCATGTGAAGTATTAAAACAACAGTCTGCAACACCATAAATGCAACACCAGTCTGTTTTCTTTGTAAAATAAAGAAATTTGGACTTCAAGCCAGTTTCAAGAGCATAAATAACATTGATGCTCCATTAGGGTAATTAATCAATATACAGTTAGCAGACTGAGTAGAATGACAAAAGATGAAAAATGAGTATTTTAAAAACCTGATAGCATTATAAGGTATATTTTAAAGAGATTGACACTTCACCTACCAAAACTAAAATAAATCTATTGTAGCACCTGAATCTCACGTATTCTGTGCTACTACTGAGGATTAAGGGAACAGGAAAAGACATTATCTACAGTAAGGGAGCTGGGCAAGCAAAAAATGAAGGAAGGCAGGTGCTTTTGACCTCAGATGAACTGGTAGCACATAGAATGTGTGGTCTTGTGAAAGCCGAACACTTCCTGGACCTGACAAAACTCTGCCTTCTATTTCATGCATGTGACTGGCCCTTGTCAACAAAGGATGAGCTATATTAACACTCTCTGTATTTACCTATTAGGGGAGCGTACAGCTCCACATGCTGCAATGCATTTATTTGTTTAGTTGAGCAGCTGCTTCCTTCCTTAATCCCCTGCTGCAGCTGTGGGACAGAGCGAATGAAAGAAAATCTTACTGTCTTTTTCCCTGGTACGGTGGCTCCTGGTCATCCATGCCTTTTGAGGAGTGAGCTCCAGGGTCACGGGCTGTCCTTGGGCAAGCTTTGTTTCCTGCACTCGCAATGTTTACTTGAAGCTGACAGGTCCATCCTTCCAGCTGGACACAAGTGATGTGGGAGTCACGCAGCGTGGTAATTGAAGACAGTCCTGCTTCAGGCTTTTGGAAGGAAGCGTGAAGCCTTGCATTCAACCGAGTTGTCAGTGGGGCACCAGTGAAGAGAAAGAAGACAGACTTGCGTGCTCTCTGTGGTCTGTGTCACTGGGTAGATGGGCTGCTGTGATTAGAAACAGTTGTAAATGTGATCTTAATACTGCAGAAGTCTTTGATTGGAGAGTTTCAGTCTCTGGCCGGCTTCTCTCTGCAGTCCTACATCAAGGCGAGATGGTGTAAAGCAGTGAAGGAATCCCTGGACAACAGTGAATGCAGAAAGTGTGGTCCAAGTCTCACCTGACGATGCTGACATATTTCACGACATGTTTTGTCACCTGTTTTTAGTATTCTCATGCAAGCAGTCTATAAAAATTTACCAAGAAAAAACAGATACTCTTCTTTCAGTGAAAGTTCTTTCCTGGGAAAACATGGTTATGATATATAGCACTACAAGTACATATTCTGTGTGTCACCTCCATGATGCTTGTTGTCCCAGTTATTGCCCTGTGTTAATTAGTCAGACTAATTCAGTATTAGAGCAAAACTTTAATTACAGACTTACTCTTCTGAGAAGATGCTAAATGGATAGAGGACAGGATATTTTTTTTCTTCACTATGACTTGTCTTAACTCATCCATTGAAATTAGTAGTCCAAATAGGCTCATTGTCAGGGCCTGTTTCATTGAAGTCACTGTCCTCCATGACCAAATCACTGTCTATGGAGACTTTCAGGAAAACAGACCTGCATAACCATGTGCCCAGTGGAACTGCCTCTCACAGAGGGCTTTTGCCAGGCCTGGAGTACATGCTGAGTTATAAGTAGTCCCATGGACCGTTTAGCTATTAAAGGTAAGCCTGAACTGAAGAGCTTTCCTGGATCAGGTGCTGCCCGGGGTAAAGAAGTCAGTTTAATGCTGGCTTTGTGGCGTCTCTGTTTAAAGTATGGAATAATGCAGGGTAGTGGCTCTGCCAGCTGAGGCAAAGGGACTGGGAAACATCAGGCAGGTTTCCATCCACTCTTTGGTTCACTCTACCTTACGTAGCTCATGTGCAACTCCCAACATCTACACTGAAGATCCAGAAAGTCCCAGGAGAGACATCAAATGTGAGGGATCCACATTTCCCAACCCTGGGGAATGATGTGATCTAAATCTTAATGTTTATTACAAAGGGATTCAGACAAACCAATCTGAAGTGATAAAAAAATGGAAGCTACATCTGCAGAGCAGATGTATGGAGCTTTTCAGAAGGCATGTTGTTTACTATGATAAATAAAGTCTCAGAGAAACTTACAGAAAGGCAACAGAAAAGCAAATATCCTTACCTTTCTCTACCTACCCCTTTGATGTAACAACTAATATCAATAAAATATACATCTGAAAGCTGTCACATATCTGTGTTTTCTGACCTGTCTTTGGCATTGAAGAGGTCAGCTGTGTATTCAGCTGTAACAAGCAACAAGCCTCAAGTTGTACCAGGGGAGGTTGAGATTGGATATTACGAAAAATTTCTTCACAGAAAGGGTTGTCAGGCATTGGAACAGGCTGCCCAGGGAAGTGTCTAAGTCTCTTTCCCTGGAGGGGTTTGAAAGACATATAGATGTGGTGCTGGTTTGGTAGTGGACTTGGCAGTGTTAGGCTAACAGTTGGACTCGATCATCTTAAAGGTCTTTTCCTACCTAAATGATTCTATGTTTTTGTGATTTTATGACCTAGGTACATCTGCAGCTATTTCTTTCCTCTCAGATTTTATTTGTTTTAGCCAAATGGAAACCCACGCTCTGTCTGGTTTGCCGAAGCAGCTGCACCCTTGTGATTGATGGTGTTCGACTTTCATGTTTGCATACCTGTGGCTGATGCCTCCCATCTTGCATGACATCAAAGAGAGGCAGCGTTGACTGGCATCTTGATTCAAGGCTCATGTTCTCCTTGCTTGGCTGGGTCGGGAACGCTGTGCTCGCTGAATTTTCTTCCTGTTGCTGTCTGTGAGCAGATCTGGTGACCCCATCTTGCCACCCGCATCCTCCCACACAAAGGAGGTTGCCTAACGTTGGGTGGCTTCTTCTGCTTTCATCTACTGAGGTCCACAAGATAAGGCCTGGCACATGACAGTTTGTTGTTTTCGCTAAGCCTTTAATGGTGTGTAATGTGTTTCTTAGAGGTGGGATAATGTAGGGTGAAGACCTGAGTTCTGTTCAAAGATGCAGGTCACACTGCAGTAAGTGAACTTGTCAAGATGTGTACAAATCAGGCTGTGCTGTGATATAAAGTGAATTGTGCATTACTTGTGCACCCAGATGCTGAAGAGAGATTTCCAGGAAATGTCAGGATCACCTTTTTTTTTTTTTTTTTGCCCGTTATGATAATGCCTCAGGCACCAGCCATGACTAAAGCCTCATGCCAGATATGATGCAAACATGCAAAGAGTGTCTTCCATGAAAAACCCTAGAAACTAAGTAGGCACCACAAAGGTATAGAAGAAAGTAAATTCTGCTCCTATGCTCACAAGCTATTCTAGGAACACAGGATTGGAAGGGACCAACTCAGTCACTAAGTTCAGTGCACCACAGCCAGATTGTCTAGGTGTTTACAGACCATATACTTCAGAGAACTAAAACACTGTGGTTCAGCATATGACTTGTATGCCCAAGTGTCCTTAGTGTGAGACCCCAGTTCCAGCAAAGAGATTTAGGATAACCTTGCGTGAAATTTTAGGGAAGAAAAATCCCTATCTAATGTCCTGTCTACTGAATGGGTAAGCGACGCCTCTCTCTTTTCTAGGCTGACTACATAGATGGCTAATTCCACTCAAAGATGGTAGGGGTCAGGATGGTAGATGGAGAGCACTTCCAGTACCTTGCAGGTCTGGTCTCTGCATGCTCTGGAGCTTTGACTGCCCAGTGCAAGATACCAAGAGAGTGACCATACTAAAACACTATGGGATTTTCTGTGTGAAAATACTGCTCATATCTCCAGGGCAAGTCAAACCACTGTGAAATAAAAAAAAAAAAAAAGCAGTATTTCCGGGCTTCAGACATACAGATTGGAAAGGGAGATTCTACTCTATAGAATACATTTAATTTTTCCAACAGGGGTCTGATGCAGAGTACACAGACAGTCCTGACAGAAAACTGTAGCTGAGTCAGATAAACTGAAGCCATTTCAGACTGTGAAGGCCAAATCCTTATAAATCCAGCTTAACTGTGGCATTGAAACATGTACTTAACTCAATCTGGAAAGGAAATTTCAAATCTGCTTCTCTCTTGGCACTTCCTGCTGGCTCTCTGAAGCATCCCAGCTCCCAGCCATGGCTGCTGAGTATCCCAGTGCAGAAGCCTAACCCCTTCCGGTAAGAGATGTGTCATGTAACCACCTATAAAAGTGAGGTATCTCAGCATAATTAATTCTACTTCTGGATCTGGGAGACTGCTTTATGGGTTTTGCTATACTGCTACAGTGCCTCAACTCCCTTTATTAAAGGTTTGCTTCTGCAATTAAACGACTTTTAAAAGTACTATTACAAGACACTGGAAATTTTGTGAGAGAATACCAGTCCATTGCTTTATTCACAGTATCAGTTTTCCCCGAAAAAAATGCCGAAGTCTTGATCAAATTCAGACCCACTTCATTTTTACATCTACAGAAGCTCTTTCCGCCTACCTTTTAAAAAGACGATTTAAAAAAAAATGTTATGCTTCCCTACAAAAGATCTAAAGCATGTGTGTGATATGCAGTTGATAACACGTTCACAACCAAAGAGGCTTGGATGGCATTGTTAGAGTCTCCTAGTCTAGGATACTGTGTATAAAATTAGGAAATCAGTGGTCTGTGGATAAATACATGACCTTCCTATTTTCTCTGCTTCTGGAGTCTTAGGGTTTGGGTCTCACAGGATGAGGTTTTGGCCAGGAAATCAGTAAGGTTTGCCTACTTGTAAGTGGGAAGATTTTGGCCTAGGTTTTGTTTTTTTTGTAATCTGATTTTTTTTTTTTGGTTGAAATATTCAGGATGCAGATATGTGGGACAGAAGCCTCTCTAGTCTTGGTCATACATTCAAATCTCACCCAGACTACCACTGGTTAAAAATCTTTTCTGTCTTCTGATAGCTGATGCATTTTTATGAGAGAAATACAGAGTCAGCTGAATTCCACATGGAGAAAGCTCTTGAACATTACCTTACTGGTGAGCCACCTCCAGGTCGACCTCTGCAAAAATCAGAACAGCTCTCTCTCCCAGGAGAGTAGCCCTTTCAGGGTTACCCTCAGAACAATGTTCACTTGCCCTCTTGGTGCCCTTACTGGACTTCTGAGATAAATATTTCTGGTTTCCAAGACTCTCTTCATAAACATAAACTTCACTTTACGTTTTGTAAAAATACGGGGGAAAAAACAAAACAAAACAAAACAAAAACATACTCCGAGAAACCACAAAGAGAAACCCAGAGAGCATGATACCAGAAGAGAAAACATAGCATCTCCACGTGAATATTGGTCTTGGCAGTGCAACGCAGTATCACTGACCTTGTTAAAATATCTAAAATTACTACTCAATCAGTATTATTACCTGCAGGGAAGAAGAGCGAAAGAAGGAGAAGTTCCTGGCATGGTTCAGAAAGACAAACTGTCAGAAGAATTGTAATGGACAAGGGTAGAAGTTTTAGAATTGGAATCATCTGATCCACTTTATCACTTATAAGTTAGGAGTGAAGTCCAAGCAAATCACATCATTTGCCTTCACAAACAATGGAGGAAAATCAGGCATTTGCAGATTGTGATTTATCCTATTTGTCCTAAACATGAATTACTGTTAGGAAGGGCTTGTTTCTGCTTCTTGAGCAGAGGTGGCTAATGCAGCCTGGATGGCCAGATTTTAATTAGGTTAAGTTTGACAAGATGAATTCTAACTGGAATGACTTTGGAGAGTTCACATTTCTTCATATCAGTAGCACTTAGCAATCAAACTAACTTGATGAAGTAGGTTCAGCTGTACAAGAAGCAGTTGAGTACAGCAAAATGCAGAGACATTAATCTAGGTGTATAGCCATATTTATAAGAGGGATTATATCTTGCAAAGCAGTGATGCTGACATGGATTTCATGTTCCTTGGTAGGTAACACATTAAACATGAGCTCCTGCAGAGACAACATTTAGAGGGTAAACATCAGTTTTGGATGTATAAACAAATGAATACCTTGAAAAAGTAACAGATAATATTATCTCTTAATAGGATATTACAGAGACCATTACTGCTGTTTCCAGCTGTGTTACCCTTACTTACAAAAGGATAGACAAAACCAGAGAAAAAGTAAAGTGATGCTTATATTACTGAGAAACAAATGGCATGCTCTAAGACTCAGGAGTTGTTTTCAGTTGATCCAGCACATGATTAAAAGATTGCTTCCTCAGCTCTGCTGAGAAACAAGGAGGAAGATTAAACAGTGGGAGAAGGGCAAAATGAAACTCAGTAACAGCACACCATTTTTGTCAGGTTAATTAGCCACTGCTTCTTTTGAGCCAGCTTATGTGAGATGTGGCAGATTCCCCATTGCTGGTTTTCCTTAAGAGAGGGCAGATAGTGTGACAGAGATATTATGAAAGACACAGATCAGATCACTTTAAACAAGTAGAGAGATTGTTTTCCAGTCTAGCATCGGTATGCATTCATCTCTCCAGAAAAACAAGACTAATATCAAATTGGTCCTAAACTTCTGAAAAGCTTTGGTAATTAAAGGCTTACTTCAGTCCCGAACTGCCTAAAGTCTTCTCACTTCTCTGTGCTGAGCTCTCAAATTCCAGCAGAAACATTCTCATAGTAGATTTTTACTATTTCTGAAATATGCAATGGTGTCACAGCATTGATAAATCCTGTTGTTCAGTTGTGCAGAAAGCAGGTACCAAACAACATTCCCCCCATTCCCACTTTGCACCATCATCTAGACTTGTGTCTTGAAAAGTGTGCACATCTGGAGGAAGTATCCTTTCCCAGAGGATTAAAATATCTTGTTTTAACATCAAAGAACAAATAATTGCATGCATGCATGTGTGTATATATATATATACATACATACATACATGTGTATGTGTGTATGTCTATACATGTATCAGTAGTTCCTTTCAGCAAACAGAAGACAATAAGCCTTGTTTCAGTCCTTGCTTATTCTTTGATTAACTAAGGTAACGGCACTGTGAGACATATATATATTTTCATCATTGTAATTTATCCACAATGACTTAGGGTAAATATTTAAAAGCAGGGAAAGGGAACAAAGGATTACTCGAATTCTTAGGTTCCTTTCTCAGCCAACTTTTCTGAGATCCTTTTCAACAATATACATCTAACTTCGTTGTTGCTTTGTAAAACTATGCCAGCATTCAATGTCTTAACTCATTTATCTAGCATACAATCATATTTTGTACAGTGTTCTTAAAAAATCCTTGAAGTTTAAAAAAAACTCATTAGATGTTACCTTTTCTATCAAAGTCCATCACCTAAATAAAATGCTGTCTCCTAAGTAAAACACAAATCTACCCATACCCTTGAAGAAAGTAAGGGGGGATAAGGAGAAGAAATTTAGAGAAACCTAATTCACTTGCAAAATAAGACGAAAAAGAGAGAAGGACAAAAGATTGTTTGCTGTAAATTTTAAATATTGTTTTTAAGGGCCTGGTTCAATTCTCATGCATATCAGTCAGCTTTGTTTCTATGACTTTGAGATACGGACCACAGATGAAACTTCCACAAATATTATACTATATTTTTCCTCCCTCATGGTAACAATTTCCTTTCCAGTTAATATCCTAAATTAACCTCATCAATAAAAATAACCCAGCATGAGATCTGCCAAGGTCACCGACAGAAATGCCCTCTGTAGGGAATGCTTGCGAGGTCGCCTGCACGTGGTGGACATCCTGAGCAGGCACAAAGGCAGCGAATGTGAAGCTCAGCTTCCCATGCCCTGCATCAGCTATTGTTTTAAACACAATTACCTGACAAAATGATTTCTTCAGTAAAACAAATAGAACACTCTGGACGATGAGAGAAATACAAAAGGTGAAAAAGTGCCTTTTCTTACTTTTTGTCCTGCTAATAGTAATTTCGAGTGCAAGATGCCTTTTTTTATTCTCTTCCCTTATCTGACAAAAAGCAAAAGGAAAGTTGCAGCTTCTTTTTTCTTTTTTTTTTCCTCTCCATAACAACTATTCTGCTCGCTAGATGTCTGTTCCTTTATTATCAGCCAAGGACAGATAAGACAAACACGTCACACCCACAGTGTTACTGGCACTTGCCAGGACTAACTGTATATTTGAAGTACAATGCAGAGTTCCTTCTATTAATCTGAACAAACATCTATCCTATCCTGAAGTAAAATCCTGAGCACTTACAAATGAGGAGATTAATTTGCTGGACAATTCTTTGCAGCTTCAGGACAATGGCAAACATTATGATTCATGTAGTTTTATGTTGAAGAAACAGTTATATGAGGACATCTCAGCCAAAAGATTGTTACAGACGGGAATGTAGTCTTTGATTTATAAAAAGCCTTTCTGCTGGAAACACCTTTGAATTTAAAGATATTCTTGGTCAGGAAAGCACAAGATGACTATGCTAAAATATATTTGAATTTAATAAGAATCTCCCAGTAGTTATGCAAGAAAGTTTAACTCATTTGTAAGGTTTTAGAAAGCTTAAGAGCTTAAACATAGTTACTGTTATGATTATTACTGCTTCCTGTTTAAGGGCAAGACAAGAAGTGGAAATTGCTCAAAAATAGCTTCTTGGAAGTTGTTTCCATACCAGACTGAGTGTGTTTTTACAATATTTCCAGCCTCATTTTCCATATCAACAAGTTCTCATAAATAGTCCTTGAACAGCATCTTACTGATTAGAGTCACAGCAGACTTGTAAACCTTAGATCCACCTGCAAATGCAAAGATTGTGTTGAACCTCAAAGTAATACTTCCCGGTTAAAAACAAGTGATGAGTAAAAGTTCTTATAGATATCAGGGTGGAAGATAAGTGCAAAAAATGTCACTCACTTAGTCTTAGTTCTAGCCCTAATTCATGCTCAGTTTTATTTTCTGAGTGCTCAACTGCTTCTTATGGAATGCTTTCTCCTGAATAAGGTATTATATTTCCAGAGAATTATGTTTTGAAATATTTGCTTTTCAATTACAAAAGTTTGTAATAAGGTTCTATTTCACAGCCCTATAAAAGTGAGTGATGAGATTTATAGAAATCACGACTAATATCTGGCAAGATAATATAGGGGAAAGTAGATGCAGAGATTTGAGAAATTAATTGTCATTCATGGTCTGGTTGTATGTTTCTGCGGTCACAATCATCAAGCAGACAATATATCCCATACATGTCTCATCCAAATCTCATTACACCTCTAGGGATCAAACAACACTGACTCAAAGTTCTGCCCATCCCATGGTATTATTTTCTTCATAGGGACAAAATTCCCACTGTCTAATTTTAAAACATTTTCCTCTCTGTGCATCTCTACAGGACACTAAGGCAACCTTAGTTCAAAGTAAATGATAAAACAAAAAAAAAGTAGAAAGAAACACACCACCAACATGGTTCTGGTGACCACTGTATGTATACAGTGGCAGCAGTTACCCAGACACCAGCCTTATCTTAGAACTTGCTGCCTGAGAAAATGCACAGTGCTTTAATGGACCTGGCCAAGACCACCTTTATCACAGTTTTTTCTGTCCTTAAACACTCTTCTTTCCTTCTCTTTTTTCTTGTTAATTTTCCTGTATCCTCCACTGCAGCAAGATGCTTGGGATTTGAGTTCCATGGCTGCTCTTTCATGGCATTTGTGCTAAAAAACAAGTCTGGCAGCTGCCTTAATATTCAATCAACTTGTTTTCTTTCTTCAGAGAGCCTGAGGTCAGGGGGAACCCCAACAAAACCTAGATGTCTGAAATCAAATCTTTTGGCAGGCTGACTTTATTCAGCATTTGTTCAGTACTAATGCTCAACCAGGCATAATAATCACTAGGGTGACTTTGGAGGATTAAAGTCTTAAGGCCCAGTGGATTAGTATGTTCAAACCTATATCTTTCAGCTGTCAGATAGAAGAAGGGTTGCTTCAAGAGTAGAAACTTTTTCTAAGTGCTTGCATGCTGAAAGCTCGATTTGTCAAAGTACTGAGTAGCTCCCAAGAATTAATGAATTTATCTTCCAAGCTGCCCGGAGAAGTGGAGAAGGATTATCTCCATTTTACAGATGTGGAAGCAAAGCACAGACGGATTAAATGACTTGTTTCAGGTCATGTACAGGGCACTTCAGGCTGCAGGGGCACTTGGTGATTTGGGGCAGGAACAAAACAAAGTAGTCCTATGAGCTTCTTCACTGCTTTTTCCCAGGTGGGGAAAACACCTTCTTTGGGCCTTTGCGTACTGAAAGTTTTGGGATATTTTTGGTGAAGTCCAGAGCCCCTGATGTCTCTGGCAAGGTGTCTCAGTAACAGTGTTGATGTTAGCAATTAAAAACATTAGAGAAAGACCTTGGCCTGGTGCCCTGAATGTAAAGGAGTACATCTTGGCTGAATGAGGTGAACTGGGCAATCCACCAAGAGGCTTTTATTAGTACCCTGGCTCACAAGTTTTCTTCAACTAGACCTGTTAAGAGAAGGAATGCTATGTAATTGGTATAGACCAAAGCCTCAAGGAAAATTAAGTTGGAGGAGTCTGTCTCAGGTCTTTTATGTGTGAAACATGCATCACTGCTGGGAATAAGGAAGCTGTGCTAAAGTGCTGATGTAAAATGCCTTTTGTTCTTCCCACAGTTCTTATTACCAACGACAGTCAAAATCATCTTCTTCCCACTTTTGAGATAGCTGACGGGACTGGCAATCACTCTGAAAGTGCCTTCAGAGTTCAGGCATCTGTTTTCCATACTGTCATTGGCTTGCTGTTCTTGGAGGTGGTTGAGATTACTCCCCAAAATATTTGGAAGATTTGGAATAATCTTCTACAGAAGAAGTCTGGGAGGTGTACCAAATATACCTGCTGCACATAGTAGCCAATTGTTTCTTTCAAATCTAAAATCTGTAAGGGTTTTCAGGGCATTCTTTAAAAAAAATATATTTGAAGTCCACCATAAACAAGATATTATGTATTATGAAAAAAAATAAAAGAAAATAAAAGAAGGAAGTCCTCAGTTTGGATATCTCTTGACCTTTTGTCACCAGAGACTCCTGTGCAGACAGACACATATAGACCAGCTGACACTGTAGCACTTCCTCTCCTGTCTTTCCATGAGATTGCCAAAACGGAAACAAAATCATCTGAATTATCTGAAGAAAAAGGCCTTGGAAGTTGTCTCTGCATTATTTTGTTAAAGCCTGCAAACACACTGGTAACACCTCGCTAATGTTGTCCTTTTCCAAGGGCGTCCTGGTAGCAACAACAGAAGTCAAGAATACTTCATTTCGGGTCCTACAAGTAATGCAAACATAGCTAAAAACATCCTTCATCATTTGAATCTGAGAAATGAGTCCTGCATTGGTTTCCTCCACTCCTTCAGTTCCATTCTTTGCTTCTGACTTCATTCGGCCTCACAAGCATGAAGTCCTGTATCTAAATACATAGCTTTCCTCCTAAAACAAACTCAGGCCCATCTTCTCCTGACTACTGCGACAGTAGAATGAAGGAAAAAGTCATGATCTTCCCCTCTAGCACGATTGTTGTCTATCCTCCTTTAGAAACATCACTAGTTTGTGTAAGAGGTATGTAAAGCAACCTCTCTCACATCAGGTAAGATACACCAAGAGAAAAGTATAATTTTAGGAAGGTAATGTATTGGCCCTGTCTTCTGATACACTAATCACAGGGAAAGGGAAAACCACACATCCCCATCCACACTTGTTTGGGTCAGAACAACTCTTAAGGTTGCTGAGATTGCTTTTGAGGCTCCTTTAAGGATTGAGATTTTAAGTGGATGCATGTAGCAGTGCTGCACCAGTTTTCCTTCACATGTGCAGGTAACAGATACTTCTTAAGAACATGGAAGAGGATGGGCAACGGGAAAAAATTCTTGTAACAATGTGCCAGCCAGCAGAGTGGAGATTTCCTATGTGAGTTAGAGAGGTTCCCAGTAATATGATGCTGGCTTGCTTTTAAGAATTTCCCTTTGCTTTGGTTAACCTACCATACTGCCTTTTACATGAAGCTGCTTTTGGAAAGTATTTGTAAAGTTTTTACAGGAGCTGGAGAGAGAAGGGAGCTGTGCTGCTTCTCACATGCTCCAGATGCCTACTTTTGGCCTGACAGATGCCCTCAAGGTCAGATTTCCCCGCATGCATGCAGGCAGTTATCCTGCATGCACAGTCTGGATACTACCCCCTGGAGCACATGGGACTCATTGCATTTAAGCACATCCTATTACACTTATAGTTTTTTTTCTGTCTGTGAAGCGGCTGTGCAATAGGAAGGCAGGCAGGTAACAGAGCTCCATGTCTCCGTTTCAACTCTCCATCTATTGCTGCTCAGATGTAGCCACAATTTTATGCCACAAATTGCCAATGTCTTTGAGCAGTGATAGTGAATAGGGTGTATCTCTCAAAAACAACAGAAAATGCATCAGAGTTTCATTTTTCATCTCAATATAAATCTACAAGTATGGAAGGAGAAATAGGAAGAAAGCAAGTTTCCTCCTGCCACATGATGTTCATTTATCACAGAGATGACACCAGGAGAGTAGTCTGGTATGTATTATATATTATTTTGTGGTACATAGATCATTTTTCAAATAGAAAAGCAATCCACATAACCATTTACTCACATCTGGATATAACTTTTGCTCTGACTAAAAATCACCTAAGCATCTTTATGCACTTAGGAATTATTGCAATGTAAAGGGATGTTTCTTTACTTTGGTGCTTTTTCAAAATACTATGGAATACTATGCATTTTTTCCATTAGGAGAGTGAAATCAATTTGCCCCCTTGGCAATACAGTACTTTTGCCAATATTCAGAATAAGCGAGCATGTCTGGAACTTATGGACAAACAGAAATATGTGTGTAAGAAAAAGAAGTGGCTGAAAATGGTTGCTTTCTTCTTTGTTCTTTTGGAATACTCTGTTGCTCCAAATAATTATATATACATGGTATGTATAGAAAAGTGTCCTCTTTCTCTCCAGACATTAAATTTGTTTCAAGTTTTCATTAGAAATTGGATATGCAACGAAGTTGCCCCAACCTGTTGTATTAATATGGCAGGATCTGTGTAGTCATGCATCTGTCAAGTGAATCACAAAATGCCAAATTTTAAATGAAATATGTTTCCAGGGTGAGATTCCTGGGTGAATTGCATCATATATCACTTAAACATAAATTTTATTTCATCAGACACTGCCTATGAGGCAGTGTTGTACTCACAATTCTTTCTGTCAATCAACAGAAATTATATCAGCATGCATAGATCAGAATTTTTTTTTTTACTTACGAGAGGAAGCAATAATATTTTGGTACTCACCGAAGAACTGTTTGGGCTAAGTGAAAAAAAAAAAAGTATATACTGTATGCTGTTTTACATGTAGCAGTCTTGCAGCAGTGGCTGTGTGGGCAATGGCAGGATATACAGAGCAGAGGCTGCTCCACTGTAGGAGAGGGCATGTGTATCCTGCCTTGAGTCTGTGATTTGAACAATGAGAGTGGGAGCAAACTTTTCAAACTTTCTGAGTGGGTAAACAGATGCACGGTCAGGCAGGCACACAAGTAAAACATGAAAGAGGGGGATAAAGAAGAGCAAAACCCCAGAGTAAGAAAGATTACAGAATATATGAGGAAAACAGGAATAAAGAGTTAAAACTCTTGAGAAAGAGATCTAACATTTGAGAATGAGACCTATCATTTTGAGAAGGAGATCCAGCCTTGAGGCAAGACTAAGAAAGAAGAGAAAAGGGAATTTCATGAATGAGGAGAGATGTGGAAGGTATAAAACAGAGGCAGAAAAAAAGGATTGGGTAAGTTTCATGAATTTGTATGTTGCAGGAGAAAAGGAAGACAGAATTGTTCAGATATCTGACAAAATGAATTAGAACACAGAAACAATTGTAAGCGTGAGTTGTATGCAAATTAAACCAAGTCGTTGTCTAGAAAACATTCCATAGACCTTTTTTTTTTCACACATATTTTCACTTACTAATTCAAGACAGAACTAGAAGTGAAAACTTGGAAATACAGTGCAAAAGAAGATTCTCACAGTATTTTCCAGGCAGCTACCAGGAAGGAAAGGAAGGTCTCTGGGAAAGTTTTACTTATAGGAATTCAGATCAAAGAGATGAGGATATATAGACACCAGCTTTGAACTTTCACATGCTTTTCTGAGCCCAGTTTGCCAGCTTTTGGAGGGCCAAACAACATACTTGAGAATAGCAATACAGAAGAAGGGAATTAACAGAGGGAAAAGTGCATAGATGCTGAACAGAGAATACTGGAGGATGGAGAAGAAAAGAGTAATGAAATATAATTACTCCACTTAAATTTGGTTCCTTTATGCATGTCTCAACACTGTGTGTAAATATTCAACTCTTGCATTATGGTTCTTTGCTGTCACTTACTGTTGATTTTCTGAAGCAGTTATAAATGAAGTCATAACTGTATATAGCAATATAAAAATGGCTGTAAGAACAAGAGTTATAAATCTGAAATCAGACTGTTTGGTCACTAAACCATTTAAAACAACAGAACACATAATCTGAATTTCAAACTGAACTTCTACTGGAGAGTCATAAATGGAAGAGTTTGGGAAACCAAAAGTGGATGACCTGAGCACTCGGAGGAAAAATGTCAGAAAAACATATGACCTGTGTGAGAGTATCCACAGTATTCTCTGTTAAACTGCTGTCAAATTTTAAATTTAGAAAGAGAAGGAATTTCTTTAAATGAATACTTTAAAAATATAACTATGTATTACAGACTCAATATCTGTCAGGCTGCTGATTAACAGCTGTGACAGTGCCTTCCTTCCAAAGATAACCTGAGGCAAAGAAATGTAACTTTTTCTTTAAAAGCCAAGGAAAAATTTAGTGAATCTTTCGGAGTCTTGAAAACATAAATCTTAAGATGCCAAGATCAAATGATATAACTCCTAATTGAGAAAATCTCCCATGTATATGCCTTATGATCAATCATGAACCCAATACATAAGCAATCAACACTTAATGATGCAAAATTTGTGACTGAACAAGTTTGAACTCGAGAGGAGTGAGAGCGGGGTGGAGGGGAATGGTACAGATACATCAACATTCCTTCCAAGAACGTGTTTTGGACAAACTCCAGCTTGGCAGGTTATACACAACACTTGCTATCTGATGAATATAATAATCATAAAAGACCACCCTTTACATAAAAACATTAATGGTCCATGTGTAAGAATAGGCTTGATGGATGAGGAAAAGTTTATCCATATGAACAGTGTTAGTTATAAAAACAGACACAGAATAAGGCTTTCCATATAAGCAGTCAACAAAAGAAACAAGTTGCAGTGACTCCTTTCTTCTAGTCCAATTGCTTACTGAGTGCAGTAGTCTCCATGCAAGCCTTTGCAAAAATCGCTAATTCAAGTTAACTCAAATTTCTTATTAATATTGCTATTCTACATATCAGCTGCAGCATTTAGCATAATACTATGTTTTATTCAGATATAAAATTTCGCAGAGTCATTGTATTCATCTATGAATTGCAGTAAAATATTCTGTAATAGGATAGGTTGAAACATATAAATCTACAGGTGGAAATGACAATTAAACTCTAAAATAAGAATGCCTTTTGCATCTTTAGAATTCTTTTTGTTCTGGGCTATTTCGTCTTGTTGAGTGACTAAAACAGCTATGTGATGATTCACGGTGTGCTTGATATTCAACTGTAAGTGTTTCTGGAACCTGTTAGTCATCTGCATGATGTATTTCCTGCAAAGACAAAGGTGTCCTCTGGACAAGAACCGCACACTGACACAAGCTGAGAAAAGCAGTATGCCGTTTCAAATAATACTTGATAAAAATGCTTGATAATGGTCTATCCATCCCCATCTCCATCCATGATCAAACTTTGTGTGAGAAGTTATGCCTCTAGCCAACATCCTGTACTCTCAATAGTGAGTGGTTTCCTTTCGGCTTTTTACCAAAAATTATAACCAATATACAAACTGAATGAAAACTATCCTAAGTTAATTGCTCCAAACCAAAAATGGTAATTTATACCATTTCTCATACAGATTTCAGGAACTTCACATCCCATCTTTGAAGTCTCAGGAAGGCAGAATTATTTCCCACTAAGTATTTTCCCATAATTGTTCAGAAAATAGTACATTGTAATTCCAGACACCTTTTCTTGCTGAAGTCAGCAATATTTCATTTGTCTTGCAAGTTGCACTGGAAATTAAAAAGAAAGATCCTGGTTGCCATGGTCAGAGGTTAGCACACTATCTGAGATGGTATATGAGGAAAAAAAACTTCCTTCTCCAAACAGTGTCACTAGTCTGGTTTACAGGACACCTAGCATTATCTTAGAAGTGGAAGCAATTTTCAAGATACGATAGCAAAGAACCACTCTGTTCTATATGAGTCCCTTTTTCCCGTTTGTCAAATAAACTTATTCAGCGTTGTGCAAATGTTGTTGAGTTGTAATTCTTTCCTTGACATTTAGAGTCAGAAACTAAGAAAATTCTCTGGTGCTGTGTATACTGAGAACACTTAACTTTTGGATGATTTTATGTTTATTGAAGACAAAGACCCAAAGCACCTGAGTTAATATTATATCGGAGGGCCTTTGATCACTTCCAAAGATGTTTTCAAAAGGGTGACCAGAAGACCCACAGCAAGCACCAGAGTCTTCAACAGATGGCATGCCATAGATATGCATGAAAGAATTAATCTTACTGATTAGTCTGCAACTCAGGCTAGTCTCGAAGCCAAATTTTTGCAGAGGGAGAATAGTCTATGCAATCTATGTCAGTGGAGAAATACTCCACTGGAGAGAAATCCAGGATTCCTACTTGTTTTCCCTTAGGAAGGGCCTTTTTCTACTCTTTACTTAGTACAAAGGGAATCTAAGAAAGTGTCCTTCTTTTCCTCTCTCCTTCAGTTATTGACCAGAATATTACAAGTCTCTGGCCTGATCAAGATATTTACACAGAGAAGCAATGCCTCCTGCTTTACCCTACCATCACCTTGTCTTTGGTCAATCAGGGCATGGCAGTGTAATATCTGTGCACCTGCCTATTTCCATTCCATTGTTATTTCTGTTCTGCAAACAAATTCTCCTAACAATTACTTAGAAGCACACAATTTTCTGGCTTCAGCCAACAGGAAATTGTGATAGTTCCTTGAAGCAGGGGATCTGAGCTACTATCTAAGACCTCAGACCCTTCCAAGTTCTTACCTTAGAGCCTTTCTTTCTTACCTGCAACTGGCACAATTTATGTCTCTAATAAGGGCTATGCAAAATCTAGCCAAAATCTATCATTAAGCTGTCTACGTTCATCATAGTAGTCTTATCTCCAGAGCTTTTTCAATTTATTGAAACATAAATCTTTGAAAAGAGTGTTAAACAGATATACCTGGATGTTTATAAGTTCTCCCTTAAGCCAGATTCCTACCACCATTTGCCATATTTCATCCCATCCTTCAGCATTGTTTTTCTTATATTCGAAACAACAAAAATACATTTCTAGTTGATATCAGATTTCCATCTCTTAGGGTTCTGTTGTCAGGACACAACAGAGGAACCATCCCATTTTCTCACGGCCAAAGTACCGCAGACACCTGAAGGCACCTTTACTTTGAGATCATTAAATTAATGTCAGTCATTGATAGACTGAACTTCTTATGAGAATCTAGAAGAAGTCTGAGCTAACATTTTGGGAGCTTCTGTTAAAGGCTTAAATAAATTTAAATAAATAGGAAGGTTCCTACAAATAAGTAGTATTGACTCTGATTTCTGTGTGTTTCATTGAAAATGCTATAATACAAAATATTATTCCAGTAACTCCTACAGCAGGATTTCAACATTATCAAAACTGGTTTTCAGTTTTTCTTATTAAACAACTGGTTTAAGTGAGTGTTGCTTCCCAGAGTGAATGGACTTTTGACAAATAGACAGTTTTGGTAGAAAAAATATTCTCCTGGAAATCATGCAAACAATTCTAGATGTAATCTTGTAACACGCTTCCTAGATCTCAGTCCCCTCCCATATCAGGCAGCAATTTTTTTATCACCATGGCAGAGCTCAGAGAGTTGTGCTTGCTGCACAAAGTAAAAGCTTTTTGAAAACTGCCTAAAGTGCATGAGCCCTGCTTTTCTGATCTCAAGATGAAAGGCAGCCCCTTATTTCATAGGTAGTGTTATTTCTACTGCTGGCATCCCATCAACCACAGGAATGTGTGGCACACAAAGCAAATAAGTTACAAGCATATCTAAACACCACCTTCTGCCTCCCCTCATTGTTATGAGAATGGATTGTATTATACTCTGTTCTCCTTTGATGAAACAGATTTTGCTCTTCGTGCCAAAAAGCCTGTTTTGAACAGAAAATAGAAATAAAAGCACATTTTTAATAAAAGCAAGATTCTGCATGTTGGTGTTGGAAGTTACAGTAAAACAAAAAGTTCTCGTATAACAAGTTAGTGCTAGATCCGTAGAGGTGGAAAAGAGGGGCTGAACTGAAGCGGGGGCAGCTGGAGCCATCCTGTGTAGCAGAACTGAGAGCACCAGCATGAACCTCTGCTGGGACAGCCCAGGCCCAGCACTTCATCTTTTGCAGAACTCTCAGCCTCTCCTAAAAAGGCTGCTATTTTGGGCCAGTTGGCATTGAAAGATAAATTGCATTCTGGTCTCTGAGAGCAAGTGTATAAGGGAGGTGACAGAAACAAGACTCCAGCCCTAGTTTAGCACATGCCTGTGTGAAGCTGACTCTTTATTCAACCAGATGATATGTTTAACTTGAAGCATCCTTCTGACACATGTTACACAATCTCCATTTGACCCAGCGTAAGACAAGCACCCCATGTAGAAATACTGCTTTCTTACACTCCTACTGGGTGGAAAAAGAAATGGGAATGTGATCAGAACCTTTTGCATATTTACTTTTAAAGGGAAGGATGAAAAACCTCAATCACCCAAGCACTGTGTGTATAATACCTTTAGGCAGTAACATCCTCTTTCCAGGAAAGCTTGATTCCTTTCCTTTAAAGCCCATTGAGAGATACTTTCTTTAGCAGATGTTAACTGATGGTTAAGAAGGTTAGCAAAAGAGCAGATTTAAAGATGAAAAAAAAGTTTGCAACACTTGATTACATGAGCAAAGCTGTGTCATCTACCATAACTGGTTTTTTATAAGCTATGCAATGTTAAAACATACAATGATATAAAGAAGAAAATTAAAGTCTGTCTCCAGAACCAGCTTTGCTATCTATAGGGTCTGACTCCTCTATCAAGAGACACAAATCAGGAGTATATGCTAGTATTTTCTGATGAGTACTTCAGCTGACATCGAGTTGACTAATTCTCTCCTGATTTTCACCCACTAAGACTCTGGCCTGTTGGGATTTCAGAGACCCATCTGAAAGACAAATCAACCTGACAGTAGCACTGTGTATAGAAGCTTCTTGTAGCATATCAGTGACATCTGTCAGAGCTAACCTTAGAGGTCAGGTGTGTAACGAAAAGGTTGTTGAGATGCACTATGACAACAGAACAGAATTTTCCATGTGAGACAAATTCTTTTTTTCTTATATTTATTAAACACAAGTAGAAACAAAGAAGATGCATCTGTGTTCAAACAGCTGAAGCTTATGATAGTAAAATATATTTGGAGCAGAAGTTCTTTTCAAATGCAGTTCTGAATGACAAAACTTTTTGGAAATGTCCAGCAATAATCCTTCTCAACTGAATCATTCATCTGCTCTAATTCATAGCACTCATTGGATGATGCTGTCACCCAAATCTGTGCCATTAATATGAGACCTTGTTGCCTCTTGCCAGGAAGGTTAAAAGAGAGTGGGAGAAGTAGAAGTGTAAGGAAGAAGAGTGTATCTCCTGCAATCAGATACTAAGAACTACTTTTGGAGCTACTTTTTTATAGCTTGGCTTGCAGTTCCAATTCATTGTGGAGTGGTATCTACTGCCAAATTCTTTGCTGCACTAAACATCTGCTAAAATGTGACAAAATTAATTCAACAGCTGAGTTCATATGCTTCTGGGAGAAGAAAAAATATTCTACAAGCCCACCTTTTCCTAATACTACTAATGACAACAGAAGAGTTCCTTGTCAGCTCTAAAACTTGGTTTCAATGATGCCCATATCATATTATGGCCTTCATACTTGGTCCTTCCCTACTGGAAAAATGCGGAGGAATTGTCTTTTTGGCATAGAAGGCTATCTTTAGGGTGGAAGAAAGGCTTGGATGCAGGGGAAGCCAATAAAATGTCTTGTTTAGCCAATTAGCTTTCTATTCAAAGTGAAAAAAGTCTGATGGGTATCAGGTTAAGTAAGTTACTATTGTTAAATGGGTTAATGGTTTGCCTTTCACTGCTTGTCTAAGCAGACAAAGGAAGTGATCTCATACAGAAAAGTCCAAACTTGTGAGACTGCCAGCTTCATTTCACAGACTTGGTTATTTCAAGTGAGTTTTAAGAAATGCTTGAGAAACCTGTTTCAACCGGGATATTCCGATATGTTTCTTAAAAACATGTTTAGGTATAGATTTTCAAAGTACAGCACACTGGAATTTTGAGTGTACATGCCGGTTATTATGTGCACAGATGCCTGATTTGCTTAAATGCAAATGCCAGAGTATTTCTTTACAGACCATTTTTTGCATCCTCTGTTTTTGATTGACTCTTGTTTGCTGATGCAGTTCAGTGATTTGAATGCACAGATCAAGCTGTGGGACTGAGTGGACTCAAGCAAACAACTAGTTTACCTGTCCTATGGAAACTGTCAAGAGTTAAAAAAAATTTCACATTCTTTCTCAGGACAAACCAAGTGTTTTCCAATTTTTTCATTCATTAAATAATACCCAACCACCCTAACCTAAATATCCCTAGGGCACTTAGCTGAAATAACAAGGGCCAATACTTTATTCAGCCTGGTTCAGCAAAATAACTGGAGCACCAATATATCAGGTAGGTATTTCAGAGGAGGTGAGAGGAGATGACTGTAATGTCTCTCTGCTTTCTCCCAATCTGTATATACAAATGATCATTTTTGGAGGGAATAACAGAATAATATTAGCAAGTCACAGAGTCAGAGTTTCTCACTCATTCACTTATCCAGTAAATATTTACTTAATGAAGGTGAAAAAGCCCCAGCAAGAGATGCCAGCCCTCATTAGGGTGTGAAAGACCAAAGCTCAAGCCCCTGTTCCAGTCTGAAAAGCAGAACAGAAAAAGCAGGGGGTTAGTGAAAGAGCCCACCCATCACAGCCACCCAGGAACATCCAGTATGAGCGACTGAGAATCAAGTCCTTGCTCTAAATCCACCACAACAAAACCCTTGACTTCTATTTGTTATATTTTAGTGAACATCTTAATAGCTGTGTGTTAGATCTTCTCAGGCATCTCTTTCTGAACAGAAACCCCATCCTTATCAAAACTACATGTGTGTCTCCACAGAAAATTACATTCATCTTGACAAGGTATTTTGTCAGAAAACTTCTGGTCATCTTTAGCTCAATTGACGAAATTCCAGGTATTTGTCATGTCTTCTTTTCAGTCCCACTTTCTTGGCCTTAACAATCCCTCTCTGACACCAGGGCCCTCCATTTCATTTTGTCTTTCTAATTCTACAGGATTCATTCATCATCCTCCCTTTTACTCTCTAAGTAGGAGAGGACAATATTTTCTCCATCATTAACTGATTTTGTTTCAGGATATTTATAATGCCGCTTTTTGTAAAACGAAGAAAAGAAATCTAGAATGAAATGTAAAAATAAGTGTTCACTCGTTTATTCACAGATCTTGGATAATTATCATTTGCAGATTCCAAGTGTGACAGGAGTCTTAGTCTCTTGTACTGAAACTTTCTTAAAAGTTCAAGCCCTCTTAATGGTACTGACCTGTTTCTAGGAACTTATTCAAGGATTTTCGATAGGTTTGAGATTTTATCTGCACTAAATCCTGTCATGTGGTCCTGAGATTGTTTTCACTACCAGATTATGGCATGAAAAGGATCAGATGACTTAGGGCCCATGCTCTCAGCACAGTTCTAATTCTTTGAGGAAGACCTCCAAGAAAATCTCCCCTCCCATCTCCTTGACTGTAGATTTTACTTTGTAGAGTGTTATACTTTCCATGAGATATTTCTGGAAACTGTTGATTTTCAGTTTAGCCCATTGCTGGATTGGCTTAAGGCTCAGTTCTTAATGATATATAAATATCTTTAATGAAAACATAATTTAAGAATCTAATAACATGAGAGCAGGGAACGAAGAGAGCAGGGTTCACATTGCTGCCTTTGTTCACATTAAGTAGATGTGCCAGTCCTCTGATTCCTCAGGAAGCCTTATATAAATCTTTCAGCCCTTTACACTTTATTCCCTTAGACAGCTGCCCAAATTTAGTAGTGCAAAGAAATGGCTGGAAAAAAAAAAGCACGCTTTGTCCTGCCCACTTCACTTTATCTCTTGGTGTTCTTAGGCTCCTCCTGCGGATGCCCAAGCACACTGCTGGCAAAATCCATTGTTCTGCCCTCTGTGAATCAATTGCTGCCCTCTTGAAAAGCAGAGTTTACATTTTTCTCATATCTACTTAGCAGAAAAATCTTTCAGTGAAACAACCTCTTAACCTACTCCAAAAAATAAACTGTGAGCAAAATCTAACTTTTGCTGATGCCGAGGTGAAACAAAGTTATTTGCCTTGAAATACACTTTTCTCACATCCCCATAATTATTATGACTAATCATTTACCAAGCAACACCTCTGAGAAGTTAAAAAAAATTATTTGCCTGTGCAACCAGCAGGATAAATTCTAATCACCATACACACACACACACACACATACTGACACATAAATTTAAATTAAATGTAAAGGTAACATAGGAAAACTTTGGGACATTGAAGATTTAGCAGGCTCCAGAAGTTTACCTGGCATGCCATTTGAAAATTGATTCTATAAACATAAGTAGATCCTTCTAGGGGGTCAGACATGGACCACAAATTTTTACTATGTCTATCTTAGATGGAATTTATGTTGTTATAGGTCATCTTCTCCTGTTTTCTATGTTAAAACAGCAATCCAGCTTGTGCCCTTGCAGATATGGATGCGGTTTAATGAAAAGCCAATACAAATTGTGGTTTGTATATTTCAGAAAGGATTCTGAGCCTTAAATTGGGTTTTGGAGGGGTTTTGGGTGGGGAGACATTTTTATGGTGACACAATTTTTTGTGTGTTCCTGCTATGAAAATTTCATGAGCATCTAATCTTAGACTCCTGGAAACAATCATTAAAAAAAATATTTTAAAGTTCCATTTTATTTCAGTGTGTAGGAAATCTGAAGCACCAGAAAAACACACAATAATTTAAGTTCCTGTTAAGCTTTTGTAAATGTAAGGATGGAACAATCCTCTCCAGATATCTGATAGCTTATTGTAATTGTTTGGACACACAGTGCAGAACTGGTGCCTGGAAAATTATATAAGGTCTATAGAGTCTGGATTTAGGCATGTGATCTATCTAGCATTCATGTCACAGAAAAAAATTCTACAGGGTTTACCAGCATTGAGGTCATGTCCTTGCTCACTCTGAGAGAGCATGGAAGTTTTAATTAGTCTTTCTGAGGCTCTTATGTTGGATTCTGTTTTCTCAGTTAGATTCATGCCTTTGATCCCATCACTTTTGAGCTCCCGGGTGGGAAAAACTTAACCAACATTTTTAACGTAGAATGCAGGTGAAGTTTTTCTCAGTCAAAATTCCATATCATTCTATGTAGTTTTTCTTTTACTTTGATTGAGGACTTGTACTGGATGTAATCTGATTTCAATAAACATTCCTTTATGGGCCAGACATCTTCCACAGTGTCAGTTAGCTGGGGTTAAACAAGGTAGAAAGGGAAGAATTTGTCAGCTGTGTTTAAGGTAAACAGAATGCCTCATTTTATTTTGTTTTTCAAACAAAAGGTACTTTAAAGTTTAAGTTAGAATAATATAACCAGTAAGTGGTATGAAAGTTTAAAAAGTTCTAAAAGATCTGGGGTTTTAGGGGTGTTTTTTGCCAAGAACATAACAAGGACAAAGCGGGAAGAGAAAGCTCTCACAGTTCCAAGATAAGAACAGATAATCATATTTTGATGTGTAAAGTAATAAATATAATTACCAGCTTGCCACTGGCAATGTTAACTTTTCAGAGATAGAAATAATATTCAGAGTTTCATCAGGCTGTAAATAATAATCTAGAAGAGTTTCCTTTAAGTTTTGAAGAGCCAAGGAAGAATCATTAGAGAAAAAAATACCAATAACAAACACAAACTATGCTAATAACCTTGTATACATCTCAAAGTCATTGTGAAATCTTACTGTCAAGAACTAAGAACACAGGCCCTCATCCAACAATGCCGTGTTCATGGACAAGTATTTATCATCATGCAAAAATCCTTGATGATCTCAAATTTTAATCATTTGCAGAGCTGAACACAGGATTTTTCTTCTATGAACAGCACACCTCCTCCTACCTACTGTATTCAGGGTACCACCTGGTCCTACCATGATATCAGGGTCACAGAAGATGGGAAAAAAATGATTTAAAATCATGAGACTTGGGACCTTAGGTGAAGTTTTAGAAGTGTACCGTCCATTTAGTAAAGCAGTCTAATACATGGGAAATAATTTCTTCTTCAAAGTGTCTGGAATAATCAATAAACTTATATCTGTTGCATTTCATACTGCATCCATGATCCTCAAACTTGTTCAACTGCATGTTTTGCCTGCTTGTTCTAATGTAAACCCAGGACTGTGGTGTGACCCTTTCAATCTTGTTGCATTTAAGCTTATTCCTGAGATTATTCCATAATTATTCTTATGTAAAGAGTTATTTTTTTGTAGTATAAATTGGATAAACGTCACTTTGATTTTTTTAAATTATGATAAGATATGTTTTGAATGCTTCATGGAGTACCCAAATTACTTAAAAATTTCTTGATTTTTGAAACTGTAGAGGTTTAGCTCTCAGTAAGAATTAATGCATTTCCTACTACCGCAGAAATTTAGATTTTAAATAATGAAGTGTTTGGATATCTTATGGCATATTGAATTATTATTTATATGTGCAATCAAACACCATAGTTTCCTTTGTTCTGTATTTCTGGAGATTGGCAAATGGAAAAATTAGATGCAATGCTGTGACTATGTATTTAAACACATAAAAATGAAATAATGACTTGTGTATGTACACACGTTGTAGATTGTTCCTCTTATAAATAGATACAGATACAATTAAATTGTACTAATCACTACATATGTACATTGGCTTTGTGGCTTTAAAATTAACATTTTGCTCCCACATTCTCATTTACATTAGTAGTGTTACAGAGTGACTCTTAAATTCACTTTCCATTAACTTTTAAACATTCACAGGTAGGTTTTTTGTTATCAATCCTTTCCTGACAAGGTCTATTTAAATACAAATGGAAAAATAACATTGCTTTGTTTTATTATATATCTACTGAAAGTGACTTTATTCTTAAGTCAGAAAGGTCAGAACATGCTAATTTCCATGAATTCAAATGTGGACAGCTACTATCCTGAAATATAAATATGATAGAGTAAGATGAACTTCATTGCAAAAACACTTCCTGGGGCATCCGTTTCATCCACAGCCAAATGATAAACAGTCTTCTCAGGAAGACTTGTTCTTTTGCCCAGTGGAGTCTATTAGCCACTCAGTTTTCACACCTTCAAAAACTCCTTGTTTGTTCTTTAGTAGGAACTCGAGTATACATTGATTTGATAATGGGAACATTACCTTTACAATGACGAAACTGTCAGATGCGTAGTTCAACAGGTATTCTCAAAAACAAATTGCATTAGAGCAATCAAAAAGGAGTTTGCTTGACTTCAAAATTATTAATTTAGCCTGCTTTCAGTTAAAATAATCTGAACCTTTAAAAACATGGAAATCTGCAACTGTGAAAATCAGTGCTTTAATATTAACAGCCATTTATTTTTCTACTGACTGCTGGGATGATAGCAGAACATGCAGAACTGTTCCAAATGCTGGGCAGTTTCATTCCTGCAAAGGTTATTGCAAACATTTTCCTTGGTTTCATTCTTTGTGGATTTACACCCTTCCCTCTAAAAGTTTTGGTTTTGTGATGTTCCATTTGACAGGAATGTTAAACTGACCTTGGTTTGATCTAAAGACTACTAAAAGATTATACATGACCAGGGTTGACCTCAAAACTCACTATCAAGGCATAACTGTTGAGTCTTACAGTTTTTCCATTGAAAACATAAATGTTTAATGCTCTCAGCACTAAAATTTCCATCGACTATAATCTTCTCGTGGAATGTTTTCTCGTAACTGAGTTATGATCTCTGAGGACTCATGTAGAAAATTGAAATGGAGGAATGACGTGTCTTTTTATCATTCTAAAAAGATCGTCATTGACATATATATGATGGACTCAAACATGCGAAATGAAAGACACATTGACAGTAATTCAACAGACCCCTTAAGTGGATACTTTAAATCAAGCTTAATTATCAGTCTGTAAGCCTGAAACTTATAGGTTTGTTACCTTCTGTGTTTATGATTAAGCAAGTGCTTAAGAGAGAGAACCGAATGCCCTTGCAGTGCCAAACCTATGGTCAGTTTATAACAAGAGCAGCTTTACATTGGAATGAGATGCAGCGTCATTGCTGCTTACGCAGATGACGTTTAGTACAAGATCAGGGATACTAACTCATCTAACCCAATAATGTGCCTTGGACAGCAAAGAAGACGCACAGCTACCAAATGTAGGTGACAAATGACCTCTTAGTGCCTAAGGATGTCCTGCTTAAACTCCAACAGCTAGTCCAAAAAGATACAGGTCTCCTCATAGCATCATGTGTTGTACCTGTGCCAAATAACATCAGGCCTCAAAAAATGTCACTATATGCATGTGTCCAGGCACCTGAATTTCTCCTTATTTCCTGGAGTGCTGTGGCTTGTGCTGAACTGCCAGCAGTTATTTTGTTACATATCCTCCAGACATGAGTCTCTGATCTGTTTAATTCAGAGGAGCCTCATGGAGTTTTCTGGGTTTTTTGTGTTTGGAAATTATTATTCTAAATCATTCTTGAAAGTGGTAGGTCAAGTAGACAACACCATGGCGTTAGATGAAAAATGTACTCCTCCAGATTGACTGACAGAGTAAGTAAGATTGCTGCTGCCGTCCTGTATATCAACATTTGCTACATACCAGATTTCTAAACCAGCTGTTCTCAGAGGAAGAAGAGCTGACTGGAAGGACCACTGATCTCATCTGCTCTGGCAGTTCCTGCATTTTTGTGTCCCTTGCTGAACAGATATAATGTAAGCTTAAATTGTAATAATAAGATTACCCACAAAAAACAAACCTATCCTATAATAGTTCCTGGTTAAGCTCCCTTTTATGCAAAAAGGGAGTGAAATTTGTACTGCCCAAATTAGTGGAGAGCTCATCTATCCTTGACTGCATCACTTCCCAGTCAGGCTGAATGGCCAGTTTTATGCAATTCCTCCTTCATTCCTCCAAACAGCTGACCCCAGTTTCCGCAATAGAATGTAAATCATGCAGAGCTAGCCTGCCTCCCTGCCAGAGAGCTTTAGGTGACTTGGTAGAGCCAAGGACAAAGGAATGAAGTTGGACAAAATAAGTATGAAAACTCAGTCAGCAGTCAGAGGAAGTCAAAAAGCCTATCAAGAACAAGCCCTGGAATCATCCTGAAGGACAGTAAACAAAGGATATTAGCTGTAAATACATTTTTGTTGTTGTTAACTGGCAAAAGCTGCTGTTATTAGGAAAAGCAAGTATTCCATCTTTTTGCTCAGAAAATAAAACTTTAATGAAGAATGTCCTCTCTATATCATCTTTAGAAACCGACATCTTATCTCAGACTGGGATCTGTGTGTCAAATGGAGGTACTGGTCAAGAAAAACAGACTCAAGCCCCAAGAAAACATTCAGAAGACCTGGACGCCCATGGTACCAATCTCATATGCCCATGTGAAAGAAGCTGTGGTAACTTCAAATGAGAATGTGAAGCAATGTCCACTGCCTCTAAACTCACAGTCTACATGAAGCTGCAAAGAAATGGATTTGTTTTCTTTTCATAACTCATGCTTTCTTTAGCCTTTTCTTTCTGTCATAGCCAAAGGCTTAATTCAGCAAGAATGTGCTGATAGGCCAGACCAAGTAATAAAATGTACAAGCACACAGATTCTTCCCACCCAATGATCAAGAGGAAATGCAATTAAAACACACTAGAAAAGCCAGAGTTGCTGTCATGAGGATGGTACTTGCTCCCACTGTGTACAAGGCAGAGCACACAGACAGTATGATCTCAGGTCTGCGGCTTCACAAAGCCTCATGGAGGGTGCTAGATGAAGTGTTAAATAACAAATTTATCCACAGGGACCTGGTAATGAACCTACCCCACAGGAAATTAAAAGCAATATATTAAGGCATGGTCCACTTGCTCACAGTTTTAACCCACAATTTGCAAGCTCATCTTTTAGTAATCACAGAATCATAGAATTGTTTTGGTTGGAAAATACCTTTAAGATTATTGAGTTTAACCCAGCACTGTCAAGTCTACCTCTAAACCATGTCCCTAAGAACCTCATCCACACGTCTTTTAAACATCTCCAGGGATAGTGACTCAACCACTTCCTTGGGCAGCTTGACAACGCTTTCTGTGCAGAAGTTTTTCCTAATATCCCGTTTAATCTTCCCCTGGCACAACTTAAGGCCATTTCCTCTCATCCTGTCACTTGCTACTTGGGAGAAGAGACCAACACCCTCCATGCTACAACCTCCTTTCAGGTAGTTGTAGAGAGTGATAGGGTCTCCCCTCAGCCTCCTTTTATCCAGGTGCAGCTATTTTCTGTGTAACTCCTTGCAGTTAATAAAGTGCAAAAATATGCAGATCATCTCTTGTAATCCTACTATTCTGATGACTTCTACTTTCAGAGAAAACTTGCCTTAAAACATACACCTCGAATTACCTTATATGTGCACAACCCTAGGTAAATGACAAGATTTTGCAGTTGACATTTGAGGAAATCCTGATGCTTATTCTCATAATTCCCTGAGTAGCTGTTGATGGCAAAAGTATTTTTCACACTTTACGTCTTCTTTCTTGCTGTCCTGGGCAGACTTTCTCACCAGTTTAGTCTACGGTTATACTGAGGGGATGAGAATATTTTCGGTGACTTAAGTATTTGAGGGAATTTCAGGTGAAGGAGCTGGCATGCTGGACCATTTCCTGGCTGCACCATTTTAGATCACTGACTGTTTTTTTGCTGTAATATCTTGGGATTAGAGGGTACAAAGATTGCTTAATGCCATTCTTATAACCTTTTCCAACTGACTTTACCTCTTGGTATTACATCACAAAAATTCAGACTATGCAGTGGGAGCTGTGATTTTAACTGAGCTATCACTGTTTTCCTGTGTTCAGTAACAGCAGGACGAGTTCAGGACCAGAGATCTCAACTCTACTTGCTTTTATTTTACTTGCCTTTAGCTCCAAAAGTAAAAAGCCATGGTCATAAAATATGATATTCTGTGAGATCCTTTTATTGAGCCCATTTCATATTTGCTAGCTCATTTGTTTTACACCTTCTACTCACATCTTAGAATCCTCCTGTCAGTTCTGTGGCTTTTCTATAGTTCTGACTGTTGCTGCAAAAAAACCCTCCTAACAATGTTAGCTGAGCAAATAGTCAGCTTAGAGGGTTTGTTGGGGTTTTTTGTTGTTGTTTTTTTTTTAGGAAGAAGAGACGAGGAAAGTATAGAGAAATAAAAATAGTTATCTGAGGGTGATTTACAGTGTAAAGCCTAGCAATGTGTAAGACCAAAGGACAATTTCCATTTTTAAAATGAATGTTTATGAAATCAGAAGCAAGCCTTTCTCTTAATTATTCTGTCATTAGCGTGGAAATTACAATCAGTGTAAATGGGCTATCAGCCAGTCAAGTGAAGAAAGCTGTCCCACTAGAGTACATAGGAACATATTTCCTTCGGAGTTTGGGTGCAAGGAGCCCACTACTGCATCTCTGACAAGGATCAGTGCTAAATGCTGGAAGAAAGTGTACAAGAGGCAGGACAAGCATTGCATGGTTCTTCTCCCAGTATATCTTCAGGAAATCTGTGATGCAGAGACTTCCTGAGTTCACAACAGCATTTTTCTGCAAGGTAAGCCTTGATGGGCCCATAGTATCTATATAATTTTTAGTCCATTTTTAAACTTACTTATGATTTTTGGCATCTTCAGCAACCTGTAGTTATGGACTGTGTAAAAAAATCCTTATTTCTCTTTTGATCCCTCTTAGTGAATACAACTTCGATTTTTTGAAGAATAAATTTTTTGTAGCCACCCTTTCTCTGTTGTTTACCAATTTGTTTTCTTTTTTGTTGTTCTTTTAAATTCCTTTTTGATGTGCTTTACACATTCAGTTTGAGCTCTTGATAGAATGTCTTCAAAAGATATTTCCTTGCTTCTGTAAACATTTGGCCTTCTTCCCTGTTTGCTTACATTTTTTAAAAAAAATCTGTGGTTCCACATCCCTATGTTGTTTCCATTTTTAAATTAAAAACTACTCTACTAGATTTCTGTGGGTAATAACATTGACAGAAATTTGCTGTCACAGAGAAGCTCCTGTCAAAATGTCTAATTTCAACTGTATTCATGCATTCTTATAATTATTAATTATCATCACATAAATTGCTTTAAAAAGTGATATCTGACAAAAGTATCTTGCAGAAAACATGTCTTTTGGCTGAAAAATCTGACTAGATGCCACTTGCAAAACATCTGCTAGCAAGACACTGTCCTTGTGAACAAGTTATTAATATTACTTTTTATGCAAATACCAACCCCAAAGAGATTCACAGTGTAGCGTCACAACAAATATATTGCAATAACCTAATCGTGAGGTGACAAGGTTTCAAAGACCAGTGGCTACCTCCGTACCTAAGAAGAAAATTCAGCTTGCCAGTCAACATCATTAATAATACCTGTTTGAGCTGATAGTGTGTATTCTCATCAGATGGCACTTGGTACTGCTCCAAGTTTTGAACGACTTTAGCTATGAAAGGCTTTGCTCTGTCAGTAGAGGGGCTGAGGCTAATTCTGTCATCTCTATCATCAATTTCTCCTGAATCCTCTTTGTGCCCTCATCTTATCTGAGCTGAATCATAGTCATGTTTTCATGTATCATGTGCCCCTGAGCCAGATACTTGCTGTGGTGAAATTTTGGGTTGACAATCTTATCAACATATCACTGCTGTCAGCCTTTGAGTACACATATGTTGCACATCTGACTAAATTGCTTTTAGGAATAAATGCGGTAATAAATTCAAGAAAATAAAGGAAGAAACTAGCTCAGGTTCATTGCCCACAAGTTTTTGTGCCTGTTGCCTTTTGCCCACTGCCTTCACAAATCAGTTTTCTGAGACCTTCAGTGTCTAGCATCTGTGTTAAATTCAATAAATCAAAATCAAAACTGCTTGATGAGCATAGTAGATTAGTTAACTCTGCCAACTTTTACGTTTTGGGAGTACGGGGTATGGATCTTCGTTGAAACAGAAATTTTAAATGTTAATAACCATATAGCAGGATGGAAATAGGATAGTGCAAATATTGCTCATATAGCTTCCTAAATTATTTCTCATTAAGTATTGTTATGTCTTTGTTGTCCCTTTATACAACTGCCCCATGAAATTGTCAACCCAAGCCCTATAGGCCTTCTCACCACCTTTTCCACTATCATCAAATACTCTCTACCCTGGATACAGGTGTACTTTCCTCTGTTTCTAGCTGGACCTGACTAACCTGTCTCTCATTTAGAACTGTCCCCCAATACATCTTGAAGAGTTCTTCTAGTGACCTGTATCCATGGCAGTCTTCAGCACCAGTAACTACTCACAAGCTCTTCGAGCTTCCTGTTGTCTCTGATGTACCTGGAGTCCTGTCATCCATTGACTTCAGGCTTTCCATTCTCCCCTAGTTTTCTCTCTAACCTTTTGATGCACCTTCTGTGTCTCACTCAGAGGTGTTTTACCTTTCCTGTTACTCCTGCTGGTGATGGTCTTAAATTTGTAGTCCTTCGTCCACCTTCGGTATGTTCTCTCTAAATTACTATCCAGTGAGACAGGTCTGAATTGTAAAGGATTCTTGTAGAGGTATACAGACTCACAGGAAGTGATAAAACCTACGAAGCTGAAATGTCAGGAATCCCTTTTAAAATTAATCCTGACTGTCCAACCCAATACAGCACTATGCGCCTTCAGCAAGTTTCTGAGCTTCTGCACTGTCACTGGATAAATACTGAGAATATGCATCTCTCTGCATCCTTTTGTCTTGCCTTCAGGTTTCCTCCTCTTCCTTACTTATATACTACTCTGGGTAACAAAAAGCATTTCTGGTTATGCTTGTCCACTGGGGAGCTTCTTTGTGTGTTTTCAATATAACACATTACAGATTACACTGTTCCCAAAAAGGATAAAAGGTTTTATAAAGTACAATATAATTATATTTATAGAAACAACTAAAATCACTCATATTATATGTTTTTTTTGTCCTAAAATGAGGTAAAATAATGTAGGAAAAGAAATATTTGTTCCTCTGAATCCTTCATAACCCCTGTGGGACACTCAGAAATTTATTTGCAAATGGAAAACACATGCATTGTCAAGTGATGCCAGACAAGTTTGCTTACAAAGACTTTGGAGCATTTCAAATGTTCATGTTTATAACAAACATCATGCTCTTCCAGTAGGGAATCTATCCAGGCATGCAACTGTCATTTACTTTTAAAGTCCACAAGATCTGAAATATGACAGATCTAAAACTTCAGGCTTTTTTAAAAGCACGCCTGACAAAAGACCCCATCTTTGAAGCTAATGATACCTGTGCAGCAGAATGACCATGAACAACCTTACAAGAGAAGTTCCGGAAGGCAGAGTGAGCCAAGGACTATTCCAAAAGAGGCATTTCGCATGTGCTCATCTTGTTCTGAGGTCTGACAGAGACCAACAGCGTGGAATCAGCCAGACTTCCCAGTATCCTCCAAGTCACTCAGTTTACTGCCCAGTAACAGGCACCTGTGATCCTGTCCATCCCACCTCCTCCCGTGGACACTACAGGGATGTGGGCATGACTAGGTACAGTGCTAATAATGTAAATCGGACTTTTTTTCTTTTTTTTTTTCTGAACATTTGGTGAACAGAGAACAAATATAATCAAACTGTGCTGTACAGGCAGTCTCAAACCCCAGAAACTGTTTCTGCCTTTAGGGAAGTATTGTATTATGTGAATGCTCTATTTTTTATCCCTGCTACCTAGAATATCTGAAATTTGAACCTGATGACACTCTGTACCTGTTTTCATAGCCCTGGGTGCCTCACAGGGAAGCATTTCATGAGCGTGAGCTCTACTCTTTTGAACTCCAAACATCTGCCTTAAGCATCTGCTTTTAATCAAAGTGAAACTAATGGCCTCCTTCAGTGGACAATGTGGTACAGATAAAAAAGGCCGATGGTGTATTGACTGCAAAGCCTTCAGTTTTTTTATTCCCACTTCAGATCCTTTGCCAAAAAACTTGCTTGTCATTTCAGTTTTCCAGCAGCAACCCAAATTTAATGGTCAAAATTTCAAGGCAACTTTATATAAATAGTATTTTTGGGGATTAATTTTCATCTTACTCTTCTTTTTCTACAAGCAATGTGCATATGCATCTTTGAAAGAAAAAAATAAATTTTGTTTATGCAAGGCTAAAATATATTTTATTGTCTCTGAAGAGATTGGAGACAATTATTTATTGTGGTATGTACTGAGGGGAGTTAATCATATAATTCCTGTTAACGATGAAAAATGAGTAAGCAGTTCAAAGTACACCAGTTTCAAAACACTCTGAATGCACCAAATATACATATAGATGTTGCTTCCAAAGGCCACATTACCTGGTGGTACAAATCATTGTGTGCACATATGTCCCAGCTTTTAAAATGTTCATTTCTGCTTCAAGGAGCTCTTTTTGGAGTAAAACTAGGTTTCTTCCAACTCTATTTGGCATAAATTGCATATGCTGTTAGCATTACACTATTTGAAAACATCAGATTTAAGTCAATGAAAATGAGAACACAGCCTGAATAATTGCAGATCCATTTTTACAGCATTGTTCATTGAAGATAAACCAGTTTTCGGTTGCCAGCAGAGAAATCATAGACTGTTTAGATGCAAAAAAAACAAAAAAAAACCTAAGAAAACCCCAAAAAACCCCAAAAAACCCCAACCTTTTCATTGGTATAAGAAATGCCAGCTGCTCTCCCTAATTGTCTATCTCAATAACATGGTTTCTGATTGTCAGATATCTTTACAGTTTCTTGGGAAAAAAAAAGCCTTGTTGAAGAATTAGTACATCAGAGAAGGCAGGAATTTTCTAAAAATTTTTTTTTCATGGGTCGGACATTTTAACATTGTTAAAATCTCTGGCCTACTTGAAGTAACATACTTAGTCCTGTGCAAGAACCTAGTCAAGCAGACTTCAGCATTTAGATAAAGTTGAGATTTCTTGTAATCAGAATGGGCAGCAGGAGACTGTACAACCAGTCTCTGCCTCTACTAGGAAACTAAATTGCTCCAGGGGGTGGATCTGACTACAGTCCCACAGTCAATGGATTGCTGTCATCAGCATGGCCCATGGCACACCTTGGTCACCTAGCACCCTCCCAAGCAGTGCCAGTACACAACCAAGGGTTTAGCACAGTCCAGTGACTGTTCTCTGTGTTTTATACCCTACTGTTCTATAGGGTGTAAAAGCTGAGATTGTACATGAGCCATGCTAGCTGGCCTCAGTGCAAGAGGAGGGTCCTGAGGCTTTTTTATTTACGACTAGAAATATAGCCCTAGAGTTTATTCTGGGCTCTGCTGCTGAACTGCTGTCTAAGCCCTCTGGGCCTCAGCTTCTCCTGCTCTGCATGGGGGTCAGGTCAGTGACAAATACTTCCCACTGTCAGATAAAAAAAAAACCCTAAGTTTCCTAGGCAGAATTAGGTCCACTTTATTTTATAAAACAGTCTGTCAAACTAATAAGTTATGTCAGCAATATGACCCTGAAGAATGTTATTAAAATATTATCCTTATAGTATAGGAAACCTGGATAATGATCAAATTATACTGAAGACAGACTGGGCAGTTTTCTGAGGCTAGTATGCCTAAGAGAGCCTAGCTTTTTAAAATGTTAATAATTGCTATCAGATACTCCTAATTCATAGCAGACCAAAAAAAAAATAAGATAAAGCAGGACATGATGGTTAGGTATCAGTGTTTCTCTCTGTTGCTGGTTAGAGATAAAGACATTGTCTGCCTGGCTGAAACGCCGGTACATCTTTTGACTTTCTTTAAACTCAACTTGCAATTGTTGTCCAGTATTACTGTGCACAGAGCTGTGCTTCATATCCCCTTTCCTGCCACACAGAAGGATATGTGGATCACAATTCATTGTAGATCACCATGTTTGATGACTTCTAAACCTTCTCTGAGAATTTGTAGGGAGAGCACTGGTTGGTCCAGGCATAAAGCAGGCCAAGGACTGTTCAACAGCTTAATAATATAGACAATTGGCTTTCAGCTCCTGTTTCAGTGCTCTGGCACTTTTAAATTTACTAGGCTGGATAGGTCCATTGTGTGGAATGGATCATAAAAATGTTACATTTGTTTCTTAACATCAGAATCCATATTGATGTATTATAAACATAATTTCCTTCTCTTTTAATGCTAGTGTTTCTGAAAACATGACTGGCTTCATAGACAAACATTACTAATTTGCTGCATTATCAATAATTTCAAAATCTTTATCATGTTCGGTGTCTCTGCAATGGGGAAGCTCTCTGTGATAGTCAAAGTTTCTGGTTTGCTTTTCTGAATTCAAACAGACTTTCTTCATCTCAGTTCATAGTTTTACATTGTAGTTAGTTGGCTTGTAGTTAGTAAACAGAAAAACAAAAAAATAATATTGTGCTATATTGAGATGTTCTCATCATCTTGTATTTACCAGTTATTAGCTGGAAATATGATTATTTCTGTTTCCAAGAAGGTGGAAAAGACTACTGCTAGATGATCAGTTTTATGCACTGTGGTCTACCCACAAGTCCTTATTCTTTTAAAATTAGAATCTGAGCTGGTGCCCGAAGCTGGGTGAAATCAGTGATAAAACTCCAATTAACATGCATAGACTTTAGTCCCTCAGGTCAAACACTGGCCTCACTGTTCAACTTTTACCATTGTTGCCGGTTGAACCAAGAGTTCGTGCTCAAGCACTGCTTGCTCCCATGGAGTCACTGGTGACCTGCTAGAATCTGGTGGAAGTGGCTTTATCTCAGCCTGGTCAGTTCATCCCTGGTTACACTGAGATATGTTGCTGATGTAGCCACAGCATGTCTGTTAACTGCAGCTGCCAGGGATATGGTTGAACACATTCTAGATTAGCAAACTAGGTAGTTTTGGTAGTTTTATGGAAGACATGTGTTTCTCCCACTACTCCAGCATTATATTTAGATACTTTTCCCTCTGTTTTTTATATTAATCTTTTAACTCTTTGGTTGACTGTTACCTTAGTGCTGGTCAGGCTGCAATCAGCTATTAATTGGAGATGAGGCAGCATTGTTGGCCATGGAACACCAGGCAACAACATTTGTTTTCTTTTTCTCTTTCTCTTGTTGCTACACACAGAAAGAAAACAGAGAGCAGATTCCATCACTTTGGTTTGAAAATCTGACACTGACAAGATATAATGCAGATTGCCTTTTATGTTGTACTCTGTCTCAGAGTACATTGCCAGTATGGCAAGTCCTATAAAACGCTAATGAAAGCCTGTACCTATATAGATCATTATTTTATACTCTGTTTTCAGAATGTCTTCTGCAAAAAGCCATCTCAATTCTGTAGATCCTTATTGCTTTACCCTCTTAAAATTCTGTCCCTATCGCATTTCCATAATGAGGTTCTAATCTTTTGAAGAGCAATTGAAATGTTCTGTAGATTTTTTCTTATATCTATCATTCAGATCAGTTCCCTACAAAGAAATCAGTCCAAAATACAAAGAACCTGCAATTTCAGATGACAACAGAAACTGATTAGGGAAGTCCTTATTTTCCAGTTTGGTTTGTAAGTATCCACCCTGAATTCATTTGGTATCATTACAGCCTCTATTACTGCAACAACTTGATGCTTGACTATATACAAAGTTATGCTAAAAAGAAAGTGGTCCATAGGTAAAATAAGAATTCAGGAGAGTTCCCTGGAGGCTGTTCATACTTGTTTGAGCTTCTAGGGCTCCTTTGTCATTTATTCAGCTGCAAAAATTGCAAGGACCACAGAGATATGTAACCACCTTCCCTGCTTATATCCTGCCCCTGTGTTCCTGTCCCAAGTGCAAGCTTTGGGGAAGGGGAAGTCTCACAGAGAGATAATTATTTTGTCTTAGGTTAATTCCCAAAGGGCATATTATTTTGAAACAACAATAGCTCAAAGGATAATTAGTGGACCTGATTCTGATCTCAGTTCTTTACGTGTACACCCAGAACAATTCCCTTAAACTCAACAGAGTTGCAGTGATGAAAATTATTGGATAATTTGGCTTCTATTGGGGAAAATTTCTAAAAACACAAGGCAATCTATTTTAAAAGAAAGTGAAAGACATTATTTCTCCTCAATTTATAGAACCTGAATGAGATTTCCTTATGTTCTCCCAGCTGCCCAATATCAAAACTTAGTGCCATAAAAAAACTAGCTTTGTAATCCAGAGACAATATTCAATATTAATGTTGTATAAAGAAGACAATCCACACACAGTTTCCCATTAGAGGGTTGCACATAAAGGCAGATGTAGCCCTCTTTTTGGCTATAATTTTGAAGAAAATCCGAGTACAAATGTGTTAAACAACAACAATAATAGCATATCAGGGTAAATCCTTTCTTGACAACAACCTTAAAGTTACACGCTTGTTGTTTGTATCTTCGGCATCTTGTGTTGCATCACTTTGGCATCCTATCACAATCAGCCAGTTTGCAACGGGCTTCACTGTCATGTGTCCAATAGCAACGAACTCTGAAGTGTGCAACAGAAGCATTGCTGTGGATTGATCCCCTCCTCTTTTTCCATCATTGCACTTCAAATCCCACTTCAGAGAGCATAAAATGATCTCAAATAAGTGCTCAATGTCTTACCATCTTTCAAAATTATACCTCTTGATTGTCAACCCTGATCAGGGGGTAAAAGACTGTTTTGGGGACTGGAGACACTTTCCACTTTCGTAGATAGGATGTTGGGTTTTGATATCCTTCTTCCCTCGGATTTTCCCTTTTTCCCTCTGATTTTCCCTGCTGTTTGTGCTGAACCTATATGATTTTCTTCCTATCCTTTCGAAATCAGTACTGGATAAAAATAACAAGAAAAGTTGCAAGGGACAAGGTCAGAAAAACTCTTTCTCTTTAAATTAAATATTTCACTTCATTTGGATAAAGGCTGTGCAATGTGCTCTTTTTTATGAGCTGTCAGTGATCAGGCTGAACAGATGTACTCATGCTATTTGTGTGTTTGAAAGAAAGTAAGCAAGCAGAGCTGTTTTGTTGTATTCATTCAGAGAAGAGAGATCTTGACAGAAGAATTGCAAATGATGTCATCATGCTGAAGATTCCTGTTATGGGCAAGCACTTTCCATATTCCCTCCTCAATCCAGGAAAAAAAAAAAAAAAAAGAAAGAAAAAAAAAAGAAAACTTTTCTTTTGGTTATTATTGTGATAAAATCTACCTGAAAAACTGGGAGGAGTTTCCCAGGGCATTTTCAGAAAATTGGTTACCCTTGTTGAAGTAGCTTGCAGTAAGAATGACAGACGAGAATAGACTTGATCTAAAATGTTTTGAGATTAAACTGGAAATTCAAAGCTACTAACTTTAGGGCTCTGTTTCACATCTATTTTCCATACCTGCCTCTCCCACGCTGGGGAAAGGCAAAGGGAGAATGGACCAAAGAAAGTAGTTGAATAAAACCATTTTATTTACATTTCTAATGTTTACACAGAGAACCGATAGCATTTTGTTTCATTTAACCCAAGCAGGCACAAGATGCACTAGGAACAAGGCAGCGAAGAAGGGATATTACATGTGTTTCTTTTGGCCTTAGGTAATATTTTATGCAGAGTTGGAGAAATTAAGTCAATTAACTTAAATGAGGAATTAACCTTTTTTAATCCTACTTTTAATTTATTATATTCCACATTTGATTTGTATGGAATTCTTCTCCTGAGTAGCATTTGTCTAAGGGCAGAGGCCAGCAATATTTTGATAAAGCACTCTGCTCTTATTGTAATGCTTTAGAATGCAAGCACCATCAATTTTGAACAGAGCGAACCAGACTTGGTACAGAGAGGGAATGTGAAGTTGCAAGGCTGTGCTCCTGATGTGTGGTAAGGAACGAGGCATGCAAGAACAGCTACAGTTATTTTTGTTTTCCACGTAAATCTATATGAGTTTGTCCTAGCAATTATATGAGGCTTAAAATTTATTTTTTTCAGCCATTCCACAGTCACAATTAATGTAGAAGAATTATTTACCTAAACCACAAAATATTGTTGCTGGTCACTCACTACATAGGTGAGGAGAGGGGTTTAAATTTTAGAACATGCATGTGTATGAACGTGCTTCGTATGTTCACACCATGTGAATAAACAACCATCTCTACCATTGTCTGCAGAAAACAAAAACTGTCCAGTTACAGTTAAAGGGAGAAAATCTCATTCATTCTAAGCAATCAAAATACTTTTTTTTTTCCTCCTCCTAGTTCATTTATGTACCAGTAATATGGTTCGTCATTAACTTATGCAGAAAAGAAAAAGTTCTTAAGTAGTTGTTAAAACAATAAAAATCTCATTAACATTATTTTTAAAATAAAAAAGCACTGCTTTTTTCTAAATTGAGTGCCCCACAGACATTTGGGAAAAAAATTCCATGTTTTTAAGCTGCAGAAGTATGGCAACTGCAGTATTCCTTCAGAAGTACTGGTTTCTGAGTCAATGCCCATGGGAATATACTGTTTCAAAGCAGTTCATGGGATATAATTTTCAAAGGGGTGTATGAAAACCATACACTGCCGATTACCGTTAATGGGGAGTTGTGTGGCTAAATACAGCTTTGAACACTCTGGTTAGAAGTTTATAAGTTTATATTTTAGTGAGCTGCACATGGTTCCCCTGCTCTCAGCAGATGGGGTTTTTATAGATTGCAGAAGAGCCCTGCTGTGGATCAGCAGACACCATGTTGAATGTTTCACTCTACTATAATACATACTTCATAGGAGACTCCATTAGGAGAAAGAGCCCTTTTCTCCATTAACTATCATATTTCGTAAGTCTGTCTTATTAATTATACGGTATAGCTATCTGTTATAATGCAAGAAACTACCTCATGCACAATCAAAATCATTCTTTGCTCACAGCAACTCTGTCATGCACCACCAAGTAGCCTAAATTGCTATTGTGTGGCGTTCTTATCAGTCCTGCAAACCACCGTGGAAAGTGCTCGGTTAGCTTTACTCACTAATTGCCTTCTCAGTGAAAGATTTTGCTGTTTGTGCCCCAGGTGATAAATGATGATACAGCATTACATAATTACAGCACGCGTGCATGCTATGCAACGCTGAGTGGAAAGAGGCTAATGGCAATGTGATAAGGTAGTATGAAAAATTATTGCTTGAATAAGTGTATACAATGAATTGACATTCACATTTGCCAGCCATGAGCTGGAAGCTGTTATGAGTAAACCCTAAACTACCTCAGCTGTATCACGTAACGTGGTATATTAGATTTAATAGCATTAATTATCTATTCTCACCTGCTAGGTATCTAAACAAATAATCTTTTTGAAATATGAATAGATCAATCTTTGCTTTCCTGTTTGGAGGACCCTGAAATGCAACGTGTGCACTGCAGAAAGGCAACTCATCTCCTGGTTAGGTGACCATTTGCATGATTAAGATAACAATCAGCACTAGAAGGATTCCGCAGGGGTTTTGAACAACAACAACAAAAAATCAACAACAGATCTCCTTTCTCCTCATATCTCTGCAGGTGTTCAAAGAAACCAACTTATTTTATTCCAGATATTAGCCTTGCCAACTAATTGTTTTTATAACAATAGCTTAGGCAGAGCGTGGGAAACTGGGCTTCTACGATTTCACTGCCTGTGTCCTGATTCAGGACTCAGCACAGAGATCCAAGATGTGTAATAACACTCTGGTATCCTAACGACTAAACTACAATCTCAGTAATACATGATCATGCATAACATAGAGCTGAATTTAATGCCTCAAATTCTTACCGCTGCTATACTAGGGGACAATAATACTCTAGCTTTACAAAAATAAAAAAACTTTAAAGAATACAGTTTTCTGCTCTAACCATCTTTTGCTTACTGGTCCTTGTGGATAAAGTTGGTTGTCATTTTGAAGTGTTTTTAAAATCTCCAGAAGTAACAGTGCTGCCTGCAGTTTACCTCCAACTCCAGAACTAGTTCAGGTTATCTAATTAGAATGACACAGAATAGCCTCACCAGTTTGTTGTTTCTCTCTGTTGGAAATCAGTGGGATGCTTTGTATTAGAATCAGAGACCTCTGAATCAGTCTCCAAGGATGGCATTTTTACAAATCATCCTAAGCAAACTAAATCATGATTCTTGACCAGAACATCACTGAGATCAAGAGGATTTAAAATTTGGTTTTATAGCAGAATCTTAGCTCATATCCAATAATTTATCTCATTATGAAAAAGTTACCTTCTCTCATAAAACATTTGTATTAGTTACTTCTGAAAAAAAAAAATTTCCACCTACTGAGTAGTACTGGTCTTATGATTTTACACATTATCTCAAATTTGGAAAGTGTGATTACTTTAAGAAGCTTTTGTTCTACTACAATTGCAATCTTTCGTTTTAAGCATTAATGGAAATTATCATAACTGAAATATGCTTTTCGGAACGTTCTCAGTTTTATAGGTCAGAAAATACTATTGAACATGTAGTTTTATCAAAACATAAAATTGATCCCATATTTTACTCAGAAATATTGTTGAGAATTATCTTAATAGGTAAGTCATATGAGTGTCTTTTTGTTCACTGGCTTTTTTTATCATGCAGCTCCTCTAGATATCAGATCACTTGAAAAATCATTGTGAAATGGAATGGAATCCTCAGGTTTTAAAAAGCACAAAGAGTATAATACTGCAAAATAAAATGTTTAATTTGCTAGAAAAAACTTTAATCTACATTTTTAATTCTTAGATCTTACCTAATTTACAAGAAAAACAACAACCAATGGTAAGTTTGCCTTTTTAAATTTTTGTAAACCGGTGAGCTTAAACATCTTATTAGGCTTGAACAGATATTTCTACTCATAGTGCAAAGAATAATAGATTTTGAGAGGCAAAAAAAAAATCAGAAAATATTCAGCTTTTTTCCATATTCATTCAGCCACAATTTTTTGTGGGTGTCACTAGTAGGCAAAGATAAGTGAGCTGGTACAAAACCTTTCCTAGCCATTAATATGACACTTATGTTCATGACACCCTTTTAAAATAATACTAAGTTAATATATTATTTTTGAAGGTAGTTAATTATACAGATCAACATGACCTTTTTTCTACTGGAGGCCACAAAAGCATAAGAAATCAGCAATATGATCTTCATATAACAAGATGCTAAGTTACAGTCTTATTTAGTCATTTGTTCTGTTCATTTTATACTGATAAATGTCTTAAAAGAAGGGAGAGCATATTTTTGAAACTCTTTCCTAATAAAATGGACTTCACACCTCTTTAATTCATATAAGTTAGCTTCCCAAATTCATTCTGAGCTTGAGCACCTAGAATAAACAGACTGCTTCGTGTCAAAGGATATTTATGATAAACAGTGAAAAAATGGGTAAGAACATACTACTATCAAATTCTGAACATGGAGTAGAAACAAGAGGTCTAGAGGCTGGAGAGGTCTAGCCAATTATATTGATTAAAACATCTCTAATAAAACCAGATCATTGCTGTGCATAGATTTTTTTTCTCCTTTGGGAGAATGTCTTTCAGAAGAAAAATATAGCAAGTTAAAACTTCCAATTAATTTTCTTCCTTATATTCACATTATGTGGTCTCCTATAACTGTGGTAAAATTTCCTAATTATTTCCAACAGTTATCCTATTGTTCCTTATTCAGGCAAGCATCTTTTATTGTTTGCTAATGGGACATTTCCCACAAGAACATTATAAAAGCTCAGACAAAACTATATATCCTGGACAGAATACTCATCTGATTTGTTGGACTAATCATGAATAAAGTTCAATGCAAACAAAGATTTTAAAATTGAAATAGCTAAGATGCCATTGGGGGAAAAATGGCCACCAGTGGAAAAATTTTAAATGCCAAAAGTGTATCTATTCATCTTGCATCACACAGACAACATGCAGTTGGAGCAGCGTGGAATATTTTCTTTCTAATCTTTAAAATCAGATCAGACAGTTCAATGGTTGGTTGGTTTGTTCTCTGACTGAACAACAGAAAATCAGATTATTCACTGTGGGAAGGGAACTTCTTTCCTCAATTCACCCTGGCAACTCAGTGATGCAAAAACATATTTCCCATGTGGGACAAAACAATTTACAGGTAAATTATGCAGAGCAGATGAACTATACTCTTAGTCACTTACTTTGTACTTATTGTTCTATGTGGATGAAAACTGAACAGAAACAATTGTTTGAAATCATAGTAAATCTGCTTCTTAGTCTGACATTATGCAATAGGGTTTTTTTATGATTTCCATATGACTTGGAGCTGAATATCAGCTTCATGTATTACATTTAGACCACTACTTAAATATACAGGAAGGAATAACTTCTAACAGTGGAAGAAACTGACTGAATTATTTAAAGCCCAAACTCCAAGTGATCAGTACACTGGGCAGTACACTTTGTAGTCATCTTCTATAAGTAAATTATAGAGTGAGTCTATAAATATGGCATCTATAAAAAACATTTCAACAGTTGGTGCCATCTTAGGGTTTTACCTGGAAATGTTGTAGTACAGTGGCTTAAAAAAACACTTAGGGCAGAAGACATTTCATTACTGGTTTTATAAAAAGTTTCAATGAAAATATTGTGGCTTTCTGTTTAAACGTCTCATGCAGAGCAATGAAACCAAAGATAACAATGTTGAATTCCTGGTGAGAGGCAGGAAGTGAAAAATCAACGCTAAATAGAATTGGCAGAAAACTGGTTTTATTGTCCAGACAGACACAAAATGTAAACAAATAGTTTTAATAGTGACGAGCATATCAGATAGTTACCATGTTTTTAATCAATACTTTTCTGTACTGATTAACACAACAATCTTTTAACATACCCTTTTTCTAGTGTTACTTTTTAACACTTTGAAGTTAAGAAACCCCTTTTTCAAAAGTCAGTTTTCAGTTGTGGAAGGTAATGAAGCCGATGCAGTCGCATAGAGATTTTACCTCCTGATCTTTAGAACAGTAATTTTGTTGTTTTGACAAACCTTAAAGTTAAGCCTTGGCATCAGAGAGTAGTACAGACCTATCCCATCCCAGAAAGCTGGTGCCTGGAGGTACACATTCCTTGCTAACTAGTTGAAAGTTGCGTGAAATAAATCACCTTTGCTAAATAACATCCACAAAACAAAGCACTCTAGTTTTTCAAATGCCCATGCCATAGTGTTTAGGAAAGAATAAGATCTCAGGGGTTCTTCATGACTCGGCAGTGAGAAGACAAACTGGCACAGATAACTTGTCCTCTTTCCTAACAAAAGCTTTATTTCCGGTTTTTGTAGGACACAAAATTACTTTCAGTGGATTTCAGTGGAAGTTTAGTTGGTGAGAAAGGCAGTTCTCACAGGATGTTTCTTGACAGGAATTGCCAATTAATCAGTGCTGAAGTTTGTTAGTATTCAGGACTCATCACTAGATTTAGGCACATGATCTAGTCTAACCTATTTGTCCTTACATCTTCCTACCCTGTGTTCAAGTGAGTTTGGTTTTGGAGCCTGTCTCTGATGCAATTGATTTTTATCTAGTGAAACAGCTTCATCAGAAGGGAGTGAAAAAGTTACACTGTGGTATAAACAAGTGCTTGTCATCTTGCCTCAACTGCCAGGGAGACTGGGAGAATGGCTCAGTCCCTCTCTGAAGCAGAAGCAGATGACATGCTTTTCACTTTTGAGGAGAGTGCTTTCAGGTAGTTTAAAACCTTCAAGTCTACAGTTTTAATGAAAGACTCCAGTGTACTTAGGGTTCTCTTCATGCAGAAACCGCACATTCTCCATTCATCAGCAGAAGCTCATATCTCTTTACTTGCCCAACTTTTTTCTGCACTTACTGCCCTGCTGCCAGACTGACAAGCAGGCAAACTCTTACTACACTGATCTTCCCCTTCCTATGTGCTCCAAAACAACCTCATTTAATATGCTTATATATTATCAGCTTTTATTTTGATTTCATTCTGAAGCTACACAGCATCACTTGAGAACAACAAAGGGCTCCTAGAAGTAGGTGCACTGGGGACTGCTATGCATTGTCATCTGTCCTAGTTGTTATCTCTGCAAAAGAGCTGTGCTATGAAAGTGGCATCTTGTTCAGGCACTCAAATATTAAATTTGTCTCTGCCCCATGGGGCTACTCTGCACCCTCCATTCTGTATCTATTTTAATCCAGACAATCTTGATTCAATCTCAGCAGATACTGGATCAAGCCTTGGCTCTGCTCAGACTTCTGACATTTTTTTAAATTGTTACAGTCTATGTGCCTAAACTTTTATTCTAAAAATGAAGATAATAAATAATCCTTTATATAACAATGTTTTTGGTGTTTTCACTAGCTACAGGGAACGGGGGGCAGACACTGAGCTTGTCTGGGCTCTTTATTTCAAATAGGAAAGTAGTCAAGCAGAAGGTACTGAACTGCTCTTCTTTTTAGTGTCCGGTACTGCAAAAAAATGGGTGGACAACAGGTTGGTCCTGATGCTAGTGAACTCAAGAAGACAGGAAGGATCTATACTAATAAGTTTCAGTGTGCCCAGGAATGCTTCCCTGCATTAAAATGGTATCACTCACGCACATGAAATGCTAAGTTTCTCTGTGATACAAACCTGTCCTCTTCCTGCTAGCATTTTCCCTGTAAAAGTTTTTTTTGTTTGAAGTCGGAATGCAGCAGGGAATGTACCCAATAAGAAATGTACACAGCATCACCCTGTTTTGTAAGCTAAAATTGCCTCCACTAGCAGAAATACAGGTGATTCCATGCCTATTGTGCAACACCCCTAGGCTTTATTAGAAGACGTGTAGCTATATTTACTGACAACAGCAGTGATAGTGCTTTAAATATCTAAATATTAAGTAATCTGTGGCTTATTTATTAAATGTTGGTACCATCTTTATAGTCAATACAGTAGGGGTATAATCTATGATATTTCAGTAACCCTTTGGATCACAAAAATTGTATGTTCTGGTTATCAAAACAGCACAGCATTGGATATGTTGGAAATGAGGGATATATCCTTCCTAGACCAATGAACTTTCTCCCATAAATCTTCAGTCTTTTACACATTTAAACAAGACAATTTGAATCCTTTTAGGACACAGTATTGACTTTTTCAACTGATAAATCCAAGAAAACAAGTAGAAAAGAATTCTGCCAGAAACACTATCTTACAAGGTAAAAAACCTAATTATCAAGGGACTACTAATTCTGAAATGAAGCTGCCTCCAACTACATCACTATGAACTGTAAAAGGAAAAAATGTTATACGAAAATCAGAGACAGAACTACACTCTCTGTCTTGTGTTAGTGTGTTGACTGAGATATGGGAAGGGAGAATAGAAAGGAATAAGTCCAAAACTTGAGACCTCTCAGCAAATCTTGCTTCCCACCTTCAATAAGCAATGTGCATTGCTTCATCTACTGTCACAAAAACATAGAATCATAGAATAATTTTGATATGAAGGGACCTGTGAAATCACCTGATCGAATCCTTCAGTGAATGCAGGGGCAACTTAGATCAAGTTGCTCAGGACCTGATCCAGTCAAATTTTGAATATTTGCAACAATGGAGATTCCAGAACCTCACTGGACAACTGTTCAAATAGATATTTTGCCACTTTCATAGTATCTAACTGTGATTTCTCTGGTTGCAATTTGTGTCCACTGTCTCTCATACTTTCATTGTGAACCTCTGAGAAGAGTTTGACTCCATCATGCTGCACACTCACCCAGTTGAAGACAGAAAGATCTATGTTGAGCCTTTTCTTCCTAATATCTGTGAATTTTCAGAGGATACATATCAAGCAATCTGCAAATACTACAAGCAACCACTCCCTTTCTTGGAAGTCTGGAGTTTGATGTTGTCTGTAGCTACCAAGGGCCAGAGGCAACACAGGTGGGTCATAACTTGACGTTCAATGTGTCATAACTTGACGTTCAATGTGTCATAAGGAAGTACAGTTAGGTGGCTCTTAGCCACTTTTGTCACTTCCCTGTTTAACTCAAGAGATTAACATTAGAGATTTTGCCCCTGCACATGCCAATAATATTCCAGTGCTGACAGGCAGAGATTAACAACTAAGCACCCAAACTTGATCAGTATCTACAAACTACATGCTCCTCTGTCACATCCCTTATAGGACTTGATCCCACATCATCTTGCAGAGAAGGCTCCCTACAGATACCATTGCTGCTATTGCTCCCTACAGATACCATTGCTACAGATACTATTGCTACTATACCATTGCATACTACATGTATGACTTGTATATGCACACAAGATTGACTTTTATTTCCTGAATTCATAGCTAAGGCCAAGAAAAGAAAAAGTTATAGGGGATTTTAAGTCTGGAGCACCTGCAATAACTACATGAAGGCAGCAAGTAAGCCCAGAAATCCACCAAAGTTCTTAACAAAATTATTTAATTGCCATTTACAGGTCAGTAAGTTATCTGTCGAGAAAAGAAAAAAGTAAGAGGAAGAGAGGAGAGGGAAGAAAAAGAAGCAGTGCATGACAAAAGACAAGAGAATGAAAACCAGGAGAATTAAAGTGTCAATCTCCCATGCTACAGTGACCAGGCAATTCTTTTTACTCTCAGGAAACGAAAGGTTCAAAGGTCAGCTGGTATTAAACCTGAACATTAATGATCTTACTGCTTATTCTAAGGGGTCCGATGACTGTGCAAGAGGCCAGGTCATCTTAGTGAGTAAAATACCTTAATTAGATGTAAACTCTTTGCCAAGATACTCAGCCACATAATATGGCTCCCCCTAATTTCTTCTTGATCTCATTCAGTCAAACACCTTTTGGAATCCAACAAACGGGACGGAGGCAACTGGAAGCAAGCAATGATGGTAGACTTTTTTTTTTTCTAAGGAAGAAAGAGAATTTTTCCTTTACACAGAAATACAGACTTTACCAAGGTACCGATCACAAATACAGTATTTGAATTTAGACATCTTTTTAAAGGTTCTAAATTTTGTTTTGCTGTAGGCCAAAAACTCCCAAATCTTTGAATCTGTTTGATGCTTCTAATTGTAACAGTTACCCTGCAGCTTGATTGTTCAAATCCTGGATCTGTTTGATTACTACAAATCCCTGTCCCTTCCAGATCACTCCAAGCCAACACGAACTTGAGTCTTTTATAATGCACATCGCACTGTAGCTACAAAGCTGCATTCTCTTATTTACTCCTCTCTCTCTCTCTCTTCAGTTCTGACACAGCAATCTTTCTGACTGTGTCTTCATGAAACATTTTGGATTTAATAAAAAAGAGAACTTTGGCAAAAAAATTCTTCCAGCTCTAATGAATTGATATCCTGTATATTGAAGTTCTGAATCATTGCAGAGTTTTGCTTTATGCTATAGATATTTACAGAAGAGACTGCTAGTGTACAGAGAGAAACTCAACATTGTTCATCAGAAAAAGTTTTTAACATCTAACTACACATAGCCTCTTTCACAATCTTGGTTTTTTGCTCTCTACCCTGTCAAGTGATCTGTATTGGACACTTACATCTCTGTAACTAACAGGGTTTGATTAATTTTAAATATTTAAATTGGACCAGGTATCTTTATCTATGTTTTAAAGTATGGGAAAAATATTTTTTTTTAGATGATAGAAATACAACATGGCATGATTTGTTTTGGTTTAGATTCATTAACACTTTATAATCTTTTAAGACATATTTATACTAATTTTTCGAATGTGAAAGTGGTTTTAGAAAATGTTAAGGCAACTATTACAGCATTTCTTAAGCAGAATATATAATCTAGAAAATGATGAAACAAACTGCTTCAACATTTTCCCATTTGTCAAAATTATTTGTTGAATTATAATAAAATTTTCATATCACATTGGTCTCCACAAAGCTATTTTCATACATGTACTGTTCTTCTTCCTCCTGGATATCTGCCTAGTTTGTCTTGAATAACTGATGATTATCTTTAAGTACTTTCTTAGATCAGCTTTACACATATCTTGTAGTAATTTATTATAGGCCATATGTTTCAAATTTCCTTATAGGATATCAACAGGGAATGTCAAAAGCCTTACTAAAGTCAAGGTATCTCACATCTCTAACTTCTTAATCTGATGGGTCACTCCCTTTCAAAGAAGGAAATTAAACTAGTCTGACATTATATGCTCTTGGCATTTTTAAATCTGCTGTTTCTCCTCACCTCCAAGCATTTGCAAATTGATTGTTTAATTGCATGTTTCAGTATCTTGCTAGTTACTATCATCAGGCTGACTGTGCTGTAATTCTCAGGTCTTTATTCTTCCTTTTTATCTACAAAACGTAAACTTGAGTCCTCTTGAGTGTTACCTGCATTGAAATTCAGTCCTAATTCACAGACCTTGCTGAAAGTTTTCAAGTCATTTAAACTGAGACTTGGTAATCTTTTTTATTTAAAGGTCTTATGCAACCAAAATGATTATACGATTTTATGAAAAGTTATACTGGATTGAGATAGTCCTTCTGTCTGTTGAGAAACTGGCTTGTCTAGCCTTTGGGTAGATGGTACAAAAGAGATGTATTTGTTGTATTTTTGCTTATATATTTGGAGCAAACCCTTGGACCAATTAATTTGCTCTTTTTGAAACTGAAGGCAAAGCATCACAGAGAGCACCTGTAGATTAACCTTAATCTCAGCACCAACCTCTTTGTATGCGTGACCTCACTTATGCTTTTTTTGTTCTTTTTGTTTATGGACAAATAATTTTTTTAATGGATTTTTATTTTCTGTATAACAACTAATTATTTTTGTTGCTGCATTTTTTCTGTGCCAAGTCTTCTCTTTTTTTCCAAATAATCATTTCATTTTTTTTTTATCTGGTTGTGTGGACATGGAGCCTTCTTTTAGAACATTTTTCTCATTCTGGAGGAAACTTACAGATTGTTTCTCTGTCTGTCTCTATTGAATTTGTCCTCTGCATTTAAGTCCATAAATTCTCCTGCCTCTTAACTAATTATTCCTTTAACTTTCCAAAATGTACCTTTTGAAGTAATAAGAATATTCTTTATCACAGACTGACTTTTGTTTATTAATTCATTTAATCTAAATGCACTAATCTTTATACCTGAGGATATTTCTCATGAGTTTCTTTTCTATAAAGGCCTTGCTACTTGATTAAAATTAACTCTAAAATGCTATCTTCTTGTCATCATTCCTTGACTACTGAGCAAAGAAGTAGGATTTTTTTTCCTCAGCCTATATCTAGGGATGAAAGTTCCCTATAGTAATAAAAGCATGCTCATTAAAAAGTCTTCTATCTGTAATCAGTGCAGTCATATATACTTGCCTCTTCCTGACATCTAGGTCTCTCATCCTCTTCCTTCTTACTAATTACAAGTGTACAGTACCTAACAAGCAACATACAGCTTGCCAGTTCCCCGTCCTTTCTTTTTTTCCCCGGTCCCTCCAATTTTTGCATTTCTCTATGTGCACTGGTACAAGTACACACACTTGCACATGCATATACATAAATATACATGCTCACACACATCTTTCTTGCCAAACATATGCCTAAGTGTGTGAGGGGATAACTTATAGCAGGACTGTTCCTCTCCCTGTAGGAAAGTTTCTCCTCAAACTCACTGGAACTACACTGAAGTTGAAAATGCCATGAGAATAGAGCTGAGACATTGTTGGGTGATTTGGTTTGGCAGGAGAACACCATGCACGTGGGCTAGTACCCACCTACTGGTTACATAAATGCAGGGAAAACTTTTTGAAGTAGAGATAAATGAAAACTGTGTCGTTGATATCAAAATCTGGACCTGTGCCTCCATTTCCTAAAGAAAAGAAACCCTATTTAGATGTAGAGTTTGGGTTCGGTGGGGCTGGTATTTGTTATGGTGGACATGTGCCTGGAACTGCAATTCTTTGAAAACTAACTTCTGGTGAGACCTTGTTCACAGTGCTGAAAAACATTATTTCCTTTCAAGAAAGTTCATCTGTAGATCAAAATATTATTATTGCTTGTTACTAGGTAGAGTTAAGAACACATACACAGTAACCAGTGTCCTTAAAGGAGGCCATACTAGGTAAGTCTGTAAGAGATGAGCGGTGTCTTGACTTGTTTCAGCTTCAGAGTGATTTTGTTCACTGTTTTAAGTGGGCTCTTATAAGTACATATAATGGACTTACGAGTTTATTTAGTCCCAAACTGTATGGAGGGATGAAAAAAGGCAGACTGCTTTGTAATACAAAATGCACATTACTGTTTCTAGCCAGCATGCATTATAAGACCTTTTAAAATATTTTGCAATTGTTTTATGTCTTTCCATTCCCAGGCTATGCCATCAATTAAGTTTATGTAAGTAAATTAAATTATGTTAGTGTTGCAGTAGTAAGGGCCATATTAGAAGCCAATTTTTTCTTGGCCTTTGAAAGTATGTGTGTACAAAACTGTTCCTTCATGTGCAGAAGGCTACAGATTAAACTGACTCCAACACCTGCACAAACATGTGGTATTATGTATGTGGATTATCTTCAAGAATGTTTAAATGCCAGATCTCCTACTTACGTACTGGTAGTGATGAATAGCAGGTCAAGTGTGGGTGCAAGTGATTGCACTGGTGGATAGAGGAAGGTATTATATATTTGTTAGTGCAACTTCACAAGTACATAAAGAAACAGGCATGTTGAAAATCAGGTCCATGGGGCTGAGTGACAATGGTTGTATTGGTATAGACACTTCAGCTCACTGTGGAACTCTCCAAAACACCTTGATTCATTGTATATCTACACTTGAAATTATCTCACCTCTGTCAAATTTGAGTTTTGGGAAGTCACAAGTCTAGGTCCCTAGAAGGCCAAGGAGTGAGCAAGAGCAGTTTCCACCTACACCCAAGGTGCCTTCTCCATGAACAGAATGCATGCTGGAAACCGTATTTAGGGAAAAAAAAAAAAACAAAAACAAAAACAAAACCAAACCAAACAAAACCAAAACACATGTTTTTTCTTCAGCTCTTCACCTGCTTTACACATCTCCATGAATTCCCAGATTTGCTTCCAGAAAGTTTCCAAGGCTTATCTTTGTCTCCCTTTTCCTCTCTTTTCAGTGTTTTGTGATTTTCTCAGCTCATTTAGCCACTCAGAACCATTTTTAACAATGTAGAGAGCAATTGTAAAAAAAAGTTCTTCCAAAGGAAAAGCCACCTGCAGATTAGAGGTGGCTACTGGCCGGAGTTTTATTTCGAAACTGTATTTAATAATAAGTACCGAGCTAGCAGCAACTTGTGATTTCAGGGGAGGCACCTTTAAAATGAGATCAGATGTGTAAGTCAGGACACACTGAACAGTATTGCTAGACTCACTATGCAGTGTCTGAAGAAGATCAAGAAAAGAAAGTCAATTTACTGTAAGATTACATGAAAAAACTAAATTGAAATACTACAATTTCCTTTCAAATATGGGAACTGAGGAAAGACACACTCTTACAGAAACTTACCCTGCTTGACAACAGTGAGCTTGGGAAGTGTAGGTCACATCCTTGTAGACATAGGCAGTGACAGTACTAATGAAAATTTCTGTGTTTGGAAAGCAATCTAGAGACAAATTTACTGGAAAACATGATACTCTAAGACACAATTATACCACTTGTCTTAAGCCTACTCAGGCTTCTGAAAATGCCCAACACATTAGGAGCCCGCTTGGAAAACATCATCTACCATCATATTGTGAGTCTGCTCTCCTGCCTATTCTCACTTGCACCGACAGCTTTTTGCTGGCCTGTCCTGACTGGGGTCACTGTGATCCCATCACTTTGTGCGGGAGGAGGTATCTCCTTGCCCAGTGTTGGTGGAGTAGTTAAGGTCCCTTTAGGTCTGCCACACAGTCATTCGGAAACCTCCTTTTCAAAACTCACTTACTCCTTTTTTTTTCCTTTGTGTATGTGTACACTGCACCTTCTGTACTGATTCCCATCTTGCCTGTCAAAGGACTAATACGCCATGAAGAATGACATCAAATGCTGGGTAAGCCCAGCCTACAGCATTTCTTCATCTGTGGAGAGGAAAGCAGATGTCTTTCTCAGAGTGGTGGGCATAAGAGTCAACTGCTGAGGGATGGAAGGGTCATTGTGCAAAGTGGCAGAGGACATCTACATATACGGTGACTCCCAGCATGTATGTTTTATTTTTCATTAAAGTATTTTTAAATAAAAAATATTTTGTAAGCTTGAAGTTATTTTCTGTATGATTTCTGATTGCAAATTATTCATAGGATGACAAATAATTCACTGAGATGCAAATGCATCCCAACTCTTACAACTTCTCCATGTCGTTCAAGCAAATTGCTCTAATGAAAACTCTTCTGGGTGTCAAAATTACATTTTTTGCAGTTTAAAATACATGTAAATTAGATTACTGTAATAATTTGTTCCAGATAGAAAACTAAAGGTCTGTAAATAGTTAACGTAAAAGTGATCTACTTAACATACTTAGTATTAAGCCAGTAGGCGAGAAAATATATTTATGTACATTTATCAAAAGAAGTCAAGCACCTTTTTGACTGAGTGATAGTCAAACATACAATTTGGTCACAAGTTTTCTGAACCTGTTTGTAAGTGAATTTTCACAAACGCATTTTAAACTTCTAATGCTGGAGGCAATTTATCATGCATACCTGAAGAATGTTGATTTTTTAAGACTTACATCTTCCTGTTGAATTAACTCTAAATCTGGTACTTATTGAACACAAATAACTTTCTAGCCAAACCTCATCCAATTTGGTGACATCAGCAGACGTGACAAATCCCATAACTGTACCATGTCCATCCTTCTATATTTTTATATAAAACTGTCGTAAGCAATGGCAACATGGGGTTTTTTTGAGTCAATTTTAACACTTGAACGTGAAATAACTAAGAGAGCGGGAATATTTGTTTATTTTTGAACTCATGATCTTTTTACTATTCTTTTGCTTCCTAACTGGTAAAGAATGAAGCAGATGTGTATTTATGAGGCTACTTCTTCTTAGAACAAGTTAAGGACTGGCTTCCAAAAGTTATGATCTGCTTTGATTTCTTGTCTAGACGTATTTTTAAACTGGAAAAGAGAAAAGGAAAGTTTATTCTTTTTTATAGTATGTCAATGTTTTGATTAATGCAGTATTAAATAATTAAAAAAACAACACAACAACAAAAAAACCAAACACACACACACACACACACACACAAAAACACACAAAAACCAGCCAACCAAACAAAACCGAAAACAAAACACCAAACCAGAAACCCACCTGTTTGAGGCAAGCAAAGTTGCGTTCTGCAATGCAAGTTTACTATCTCTCATTGCAACAATCTGATATTCATGTGGGGTTCACAGACTGCTGACTGACTGATCCTGGCAGACATCTGTCCTGGTGCAACTAATCAGAAGGGAGTGGCTGATATTTTAGTCAAAGTATACACAAAAAAGGCTGCTGCCTCAAGGTTGTTAACAATCTCCCTTGCATGGAAGAAGAATTTTACTGGAGAAAATCTGATATCCAGATTTCTCCCGAAAATTTTTTCCATATGCAGTGCCTCTCAAGTAATTTCCATTGTCATTCTTCATATATAGAAAGGAGTTCAGTCTGGGCTGTTTTCCTGGACATGGTGTTTTGCTTCAACCAATACTTGAAAAACCAAACAAGAAAAATGCAGTGAGGCATGATGAGAAAATCTCCAAAGATTTAAAACATGGGTTCCAAAAGTGTGATCCAGATGTAAATTGTCACAGACATATAGACCTTAATGGAATTATACTGATACATGCCAGCTGAAGGCCTATCCCAGAATGTTCATAGGAATACTCAAATGTGTGAAACTGAGCATCCAAAAAAGTATAAATTAACTTCCTTGGACAAACCAGACCATAGTCATTTGGAAAGGAACCCTCACTTGTTGGCATTGATTTTAAAAGCATTTTTTAAGCACCTTTTATAGGGCCTGATTCAAACGCAATGAAGTCAGTGGAACAGCTCCTACTAATGGGTTTGGAATTAGGCATATCATGAAAACTGTTCCACCACATGTTTCAATGACGTTTAAGCTCACTTGCCCCATTTGAGGAATTCTTTATTCAGCTACTCGCAGCTTGAGATTCTCAGTTCTTTGGACATTTTTGGTTAATTCCATTCTTGTTTGTAAGAAGCTGGAATGGGAAGAATATAGTGAATTTTTTAGGCTAGGAAGAATATTAAGTATTTTGGGCTTGGCTTGAGTTATGAAGGAATGACCTTTTTTAATGCAAATTTAGTTATGATTGCCCAAGCTTTGATACAAAGTATAATATTATGGGCATGCTAGAAGTAGATAAAAAATTGATTTTTTTTTTTCCAAATTTATTTCATTTTGAAAGGAGGAACAAAATAGAGCCCAGACCCTGCATTTTGCAATACCATGCAAGATCATGTAAGATCATTTTTGGTCTTCATGGTAGCTGTATTGATGAACCACCTTTATTACAGATGCTTATCCTTCAAAGTTATAATAATTCACTACTAGAAATATGGTTGTTATTCTTAATACTCTTACTGTAATAGTAACAGCCATTTGGGGGACTATTTCAACAAGATCAGTACGATCTTGTAACGAAGCGGACATCTTTGTATATAAACTTTCTAAGCATCATCCCATCCTTAACAGCTTAAAATCTCCTGTGAATGGATGAACCTCAAAAAGGAAAACTGGTTATTACTAGAAAGAGCAAATATGAGTGGAAAATAAGAAAAATCTGTGTACAACACTCATGTCTGGAATAGTTTTTGCTGTGTTACAAGGAATTGGTTAGTCTAAAACTAAAAATAAAGACAAGCTGAAACAAATCCTAATAGTGTGGTTTCTTTTGAACTGCAAATTGACACAGAGATTTTATGGGGAAAAAAAAATAAGTGAGGCAAGTCATCTACCAGTGTGAAACAGTGAACGTATGCCACAAGTGATATATGAATCCCCTTACACTGGCAATAACTTCCATATTCAGTAGAGGCGGATTTAAAATGCAGTTGATTTATGTTAGTTTTTGCTGTCAGATCATTGCAGTTTCAAAGGCATGTCCATGGAGTTATGCACAAGGAATGTCTTATTGTGAAATGGGGAACAGGGCCCGTGGTAATAAAAATATTTACACCTCCATACAGAAACGCTTTCTTAAAAAAAAACCAGACAAGCTCCACCCCATCCTCTACTGCAACAGGCAGTTGAAAAATAACAAAAAAAGAGAACCAATGTGAAAGAAAGAAAAGAAAAGAAAGAAAAGAAAGAAAAGAAAAGAAAGAAAAGAAAGAAAGAAAAGAAAGAAAGAAAAGAAAGAAAGGAGAGAAAGGAGAGAAAGGAGAGAAAGGAGAGAAAGGAGAGGAAGGAAAGGAAGGAAAGGAAGGAAGGAAGGAAGGAAGGAAGGAAGGAAGGAAGGAAGAAAGAAAGAAAGAAAGAAAGAAAGAAAGAAAGAAAGAAAGAAAGAAAGAAAGAAAGAAAGAAAGAAAGAAAGAAAGAAAGAAAGAAAGAAAGAAAGAAAGAAAGAAAGAAAGAAAGAGAAAAGGTTATTGGCTGCTCTCCTAGGGTTTAGCAGTTTTATCTTCATTTAAAAAAAAGTTTAAAAACAATTTTTAAAATAAGTAGGGTTTGTATTGTGTTAGCACCATATATGCTGGGCTGTAGAAAACAGCATAGACTTCTGGATAACGATATTTTCTTAAATTTATTTTGTCTGTCAGGGAACCTTCATGGCTCTTCACAAAAATATTTCAACATCTAACCATATTCCCAGTGAAGGAAATATTTGCATCAGAACACAAATGTCTAATCATGTTAATTTATGTAAATATGCATGTGATGGATAAGATTTCTGAAGCACTTGTGTACCTGATGGGCATCTCAGAGACCTTCTTCCTCCATAGCCTACAGCTGCATTAACACATCACCTTCTCCAAGCAACTGTGTCTCTGTTTCCCTTTGGGAAGTCACCATTTTCAGCTGCACCACGTTTTTGAAAGCCCTATGAAGTGTTTCAGGAAAATCAAACCAATTAGTTTAAGCAACAGGTCTTTGCTAACCCAACTGATTCGATTAAAATGGATTAGGAAGCAAACTGCATGTGAACATGAGGGGTTGATAACTTCCAGCACAGAGTGGTCACGAGCTCTAGGGGTGGGACCTGTCTCAGACATTATGTTGAATCCAGAAGAAGCTTTGTGAGTACAGCCTAACCTTCTCAACAAATGCACCCAAAGGTGTCCTCCCCACACAGGTGACACTAAATTAACAGTTACATCTAGTGGGAAAGCACATAACTAAAGGGAGAAGTTGGTGCATATTAGCCTATTGTCTTGCTCTGCTTTATGTTGCAGTTAGAAGTCAACTTGATATGATACAGCTGAGCATAAGCACATACGGAATGAAATGTGACATGCAATAAACAAAGTATTTTAAATTAGACTTTTTATAGAAGAAACAGTCACACGCTGCTCATTAGCTTGTAAAGAAGACACAGTGGATTGTTTTGCAGAAAATTTCAACTAGTGCCCATAAATCAAATAACAACATAAGCTGTTCTGATTCTAGTTTGTGGGAAAATGTTTAATTGCTTATTTATTTGATCTGTTGTACCAAAATGTATTCTTATAAGCTGTATTCTTACATCTCGTGTCTGCAGAGAGTGGAGATATGTTTCTTAAAGGCATTTTTCAGAATTACTTGGTATCGGTCCAGTGCTCTGATGTCACTGGAACAAAAACAGGACTCTCTGTCTGGATTTATTAGAAGGGGGAAAGGCTCTTTTAAGTTTTCTCTGTTTTATTGCATCTTTCTTGACATTAAACTCCGGTACTCAGTATAGCATATGCCAGATGTAAAGTCTTTCTCTAAAATACTATGCCAATTACGGACACATAATGTCATATAAATTATTGTAAACTATAGAGAAAACGCATTGATAAAACAGGCCCATTAAATACTTGCTCCTCAATTTGAGTTTTTAAACAAGCACATTAAAATTATGAAAGGTAATATATTTATTACATATAGCATATGTCTGCATAGTAAAATAACAAAATATAAACTTAACTCTCTTTATTACTGATTGTCAAATAAATTTTCCGATAAAGACAGACTTTTAGCAGCTCCTGCAGGTTTTATTACAAGATTACACGCTTTCTCTCTCATATGGTTGCAAGATAAAGGACAGATGTCACAGATCTCTTCCCAAAACAACAATTTATTCCTTTCCTAAACGTCTTGTTTATATGCGCAAGCTGCAAAACTCCAGCACAAACTTGTAAACCACAGCCCTGGCTTCGGTGCTTCGTGATATGCATCATCTATCTCCTTCTGTTAGGTAACATTAACTTGCATTATGTTATCTCCCGACATAGTGTTGGTAGAGATTTCTTTTGCATACGTTGGAGAATATACCTTTATTTTCTGTCTTCTGTTCTTAAGGCTAAAATGTCCACATTACTTAGTTTACAAACATTTAGACTAAATGTTCAAATATAGCATGAGATGTTATGCTTATTCACCAGCAATAGCAATCATAAAACCTTATATTCAAGTAAACTTCTTTATACTTATCTCATTTGTCTCTTCAATTAGAGACAGAAATATATTTCAGCCAGTCAAATACAGAAGATCTGGAGCGTTTTTTTGAGATTTCTGACACAATATTTCTGCATGGGCATGCACAAAATATGGATATATTTTTGGTTGAATATCTGTAGGTTCTTTTAACCTCTCAGCACTTCTACACAGCCAAGAATTAGATCAAGGTGAAGGTCAGGCAATTTAAAAAAAAAAAAAAAAAGCAGGTAATTTTTTTTAAATTTTAGGGGGTTTTTTAATCATTGGCAAGCCATACAGCTCAGTTTCTCCACCATGTATGATTACATGGACAGATCTAATTTTGAACAATATGTCTTACTCATGGCACTGTAATCTCTGTTGTTCACTTGAGCCAACAGTTAAGAGCATAACATTAACAGTTTAACTGTGCTCAAAGAGTTTGCTTTAGAGCTCTATGAAAAGTGTGGAGAGAGTTAGTTGTTCTGGTGAATTTTTTGCTGTTGTTTAGGCAGTAAATTTAAGCACACATAATAGATAACGTTCCTACAGCTACTGGAGTGGAAGACATTGCAAGTAAATAGAGGACAATGAAGCCTGATAAAAGGTGTTATAACCTTTAATCAGATTAGGAATATGTGGGAACATCTGTATGAATCACTGTTTCACATTGGTTTCCCAAATTCTTACACAATACCAAATAAGACATTAGCACATAAGAAGATTTAGGAGGAAAACATTCTTAGTGTACTATAAGCTTGAAAAACTGTAAATCCTAGGGTTTCTTACAAAAGATTTTTACAATACATGTAATGAAGGAATTTGTAGCTTAGGATAAATAAGGAAAGAGTAAACGTGTTGTATGAAAAAGAAGTTGGCTTATTTAATATAGTAAAACAAAGGCTAACAATGGGCATGACTCTTCCTCATAAAATATTAACAGCTCAGTAGTAGACAGAAAGGCAATACTGGCAAAGGAACAAATAGGAGAAAACTGGCCATTAATAAATTAAAGTTTAAAACTGGAAATCTGTTTCCTATTTTCTCTCTAAAAGCCCAAAGAAATGTACGAGTATGAGTTAAAAAAAAAAAAGTAACTGGCTTTAAGAAAAAAAAAAATTAAATGAAAGATTTACATTTTCGTGCTGAGGGAGACTGACCCAAGATACCAAGTATTGTGAAAAAATGAGGGATTTCATTCATGAAAGTATATTTTGATCCCCTTTGCATTTGAAATTAAATTACTCTATACAAAAGTCCTTGTTTCACGTTCAAGTGTTTCATAGACAGAGTAGATGATTGCATTTAGTTTCACACTAGACAGATTGCTTCATATGGTTAGAATAAAATTATGTTATTGCAAAAATTTCCTGCCTAACATGGTCATAAAAACTCCACTCGACCATTGGGCTTACAGAGACTGAGCAATTTTTACCAGGAGAGAAGAAGGTTTGGAGCTGGGTTTTTTGTTTAAGTGCTTGTATTTGCCTGGAGCTACATAAACATCTGTGACACACACACTCAGGTGATACCAGGATTTAATTAGGACAGACAATCAATTCCCATATCTTTTGGATTTCTATGTCATGGCTTCTCTTCCTTCTCTAACTTTTGAACTGAACATGTGTCCAGGGTAATAAGACTAACAGTGAAATCCTTTTCATTTTTGTTTTGTTGGTTTGGGGTTTTTTTGAAGTTCTGCACATGACTAGTTGAAAATCGGCACTGGCAGTGAAAAAAATATATATATATAAAAAAAGGCAGAACCAACAGACAGCGAGAGGGGAAGGAACTTCTATTGATTCTCCAAAGTTTCTGTTGTCTTCTTGAGAAAAACATGGGAAGCAGCTTGGTAAAAAGAGGCAGTAAGCCTCACCCTAACTACCCAGCTTTTGCTTTGATCGCCTCCTGCATAGCAGTGATGTTCCAGGATATTACATTTGCTTAGCTGAGATTCCTGAAAATCTTTTTGGAATTTCAGGCTTGCAGAACACAGTACATTTTGGGCTTTGCCCTCCCTCTTCTTTCACCTTTCAGAAGTGAAAATGTTCCGCTTGTGGAAATGTATTCACTCTTGCCTTTTTTCTGGGAACTATCTAAAAGTGAAAAGGAATCTTAAGTCGCCAGAGAAGTAACAAAAGCATATTTGAAGTACTGGCTTGTTGAGAAGTTTACAAATCCAATCTTTTCAAAAGAAGCATTCCTTTGGGAAACAGAAAGGAACTTTCTTTAAAGCACAGTTATTTGTCACCCTCTTAAATGTGGTTAAAACCTTTTCCAAAACTGTTTAATAACAAACACTGCTTTTTTCTTAAGCATCAATAGTATGTACCACTAACATATTCTCTGAAGCCGATAAATACCAGCTGATCAGCCTTGAATCCTTTTAGGAAGTTTAAAACAGCTGTGCTGCACAATGAATTGAGAAAAGCAGCAAGAATTGGCAAGCCTAGATTTGTTCATAAAGAAATGAAGCAAAGGTTCTGACTTATTTCTGTGCTGGTAACCTGCAAGCTGCAACTCCAGCTATTCACTTCTGTGAGTTAATAGCATGCAAGAACAATCCAGCAGGCAAATTATTTCAGCTGCAATTGGGACACACACAAAAGTGATGCCTTTATCAAAGTTATTTGTAAAATAAGGGTTCGAATACCTTGCAAACTTAAAATATGTTTGTTAGATCCTCCTGGACCACTTGCAAACTCAGAAAACTGGAAGGAAATTAATCCCTGACAGAAATTAAAGTGTGCTTATTTCATTTAGCCTGAGAGAGAAAGGGTATTAATAGCACTTGAAGACACTGCACAACAAGAATCATTTCATCCTAAGTATCGTTTTTTGAATCAACACTTCTCATGGGATGTGATGTTTCAATAAGCAGGTTGTACCCACCCAGCCTGCTGTTGGGTTTGCCTTCACAGGCACACAATCTTATCTTCAATGTCCTCAGTCAGTTGTTATGCGTATTCAGTAGCCAATCTTATTTAATGGTTTATTTCTTTTGACAGTGACAATTGATAATTGTTTCTTATTTAACAACAGCTTACAGATTCAGTAAAATGTTGTACTGCTGACTTGAATATTAGCTGTGCATTCGGTACCTTCTTTTTCCCTGGATTGATTTCTGTCAGGTTACATGAACAGCCTTATTTCAGAAAAGTAATACAGAGTAAATGGCTTTTTCTTTGTTAAATTCCAGTTTCAGATCTAACTTCTGCAATTACTCTTTGAGAAGAAAGGAAGACATAACCTTATTTGATGTTCAGAGGAATAAAAGCCTACCAGATTCTTACAATTGTGGAAAGAAACAGACAAGTGTTTGTCACAATTCCAGCTCATTTCTTTGATCTTATTGAGTAAAGTTCAAGAGTCATTTCTCACACAGCTAGTGTGTATAAGCAATTTAGTTCCAAGCATTGGCCAAAATGGCAAATCACCAAATTAATTTTTAATCTTCTGTGTTAACTGATTTTCTTACACACTATGCTCCAAATATGGATTGCATAGTCTTTCCACCAAAGTAAATTGTAATTAGCCTATTCATGATTTTATGCAAACCTGAAAGTGATCTGTCTCCCAAAATGCCAATTATGTCTCGTTGTTCATTTCAAGAAAGCAGTCAGGTGAAAAATGTTACTGGCTAGCACTTAACATTACTGGTTCAATATATACTATGTCCAGTTTCTCCAGGTCAGATATTGCACCATCTATTCTCCCAGTGCAAATGTACTCTTCTGTTCAGGTCATTCTCATGACTTTGAAAATTTTTTTAGTCTCTCTTTTTACAAAAATAATGTTCCAGAAAGTATCAAGTGAAATGATGCCAAGTGTATATTGTCATTCGAGCAACCCTGGACAGATATTCGTGGATATGTTTCTTGGCACTTTGTGATCTCCTCCCAAAAACATTCCTATTGAGGGTCTTGGTGGAATGCCCTTAGAAAACAATGGGATGCAGGACAATACCTCAACCTTTGCCCAGAACTATCCTGTAGAAACATTATCATAAAGATAAAGAAACTTGGCTTCTGAAAGCTTTATCTCTGCCCTTCTCTGTTCACACTTGCTGTTATTAGCTACTTTAGGCAGAATGAGTTTTCTGGAGACCAGAAGTTCTTAAATATTTTTTCCTTTTACTCCCCAACATACACCCTGTAAGAATTAGTGACTTGAGTTGGTTCCCTGTGGACCAGTTCAGTAGGGCACATGTTTAGAAGCCACTGGGAGAGGAATCAGGGGAGGCAGGGCAGGACACATGAAGGCAGAAGTGATCCTAGAGATGAAGCAGGGTGAGAAACATTGACCAGACAACACCGAGGTTAAGAGCAGAGAAATCTTATGGTTATTGAGAGCCTTTTAAGATCTCAGTGCGTTGGGACTTAATCACAACAACATATCTGAGCAGGATAGTTTCCTCATAGCCAGAAACAGCTTATTTGCTCCAGAACTGGAGCCACCTAGCCATATCTTTGTGCTTTATCTCTGAGCCAGACACCTCTTTCCAGTTATGATCCCTCACTTCACACCCAGGACCCCTGCAGCAACACTTCTTCCCAAGCTACATATCTCACTCCTCCATTTCACAGAGGTAGATGACTCCCCTATGCAAGAATGACTACTGTCATGGGTTTAGTTTCTCAACAAAAAAGTGAATTAGAAAATTTCCTATTAAAATTAAGAAATTTGCCTTACCACAGTTACTGGTTTCTATTTGGAAGAAAAAAAAATGGGTGAAATTCCTAACTGCTCAAAGACAATATGGGCTGCCAACATTTCTACTTAATCAACTATATATACACCGGGGTTTTATTCTTGAGGAGGTAAACTATATATGATCCCAGATACGTATTAATCTGTTATTTTTTTTTTAAATTAGAAAACAGCCAGCACCTATAGGCACTTAACTGGACAAGAACACTTCTTGAAAGGGTAATACCTCAGCATGCACAGGATCCAGAATCTGGCACTGTATTTCTAGTACACAGCCCAGGGTACCCAGACGGTTAGCTACAGACATAAATGACTTGCAGCTAGCAGATCCAGGTTATATTAAATTCCTCACAATCTCTGCTCTAGGAAACATAGCATTGTAAGTAGAAGCAGGGGACGGGAATTTGCCAAAATACATTTTATGCATTTCCGAACTGGTGCCTGTTGCCTGGGAGACGGTCTCACATGTTGTTAAGGTTACGCGGAGATTTTGGCAACTATAAAAGATCGTAGCACTGATGTTTGTTGCAAAAATCTTCAGGAACAAACTGGAGGTAAGAAAGACCTCAGGCCATTGAGCCCTTAAATCAATATCAGTGACAGTAGTAAACAAGAGTAATAGAAACATGCAAGTAGATTACAAAAAAATCTCCAAAGTAAAAACATATTAAAAATTCCACTCTGGTTAGGATGGTAATGTCATTGCAAATTTTAGCCCAACGAAAATAAAAATTAATAAAGTTAAGAGCTTTCTGATTTTCTTAATGTTCTCTTAGCACATATGGTAAATCATTTCCAATGGATGAAGCTTCTAGGACAATTTGATGGTCTCTGAAGATCTCAGCACATTTCTTTGCATTCTGTTTTTGCAAATCACTAGCAGAGTAACTAATGTAGATCACAATGGCCTGACCTACAATAAGCACTCACAGAAAATAATCAGTGAAATGCATGCTCAATTAGCTACATTTCTGCCTCTTAAGGAGTTGTTTTCAATATACGAGTTCTCTAACGTGACTGATTCAAGCTGTAAACAATTCAGAATGTGTATTTCTTATTTCCAGATGGTTTACTGCAGCAAAATTTTTCCCCCCGTTCTGGGGAAAAAAAAAAAAAGTCAGAATTGTTAATCATTCCATACTATCATCTTGAAAAGAAAGGAAGTTCAAGCTTATGGTCTTAATAACTCTAAGTGATAGATAGCTTATCTGTAACATACCTAGACACTTGTGGCATCAAGTATTAGATCAAATAACATTTTACAGCATTTTAAGTTACATCACATCTTACCTTTGTTATATGTTTGGGTGTATTTCCTATCTTTTTTCTTTGTCCTTCTGTTGAATTTACTATATTCAATATAATTCATGATGGTGCCTAAATGTTAACAATCAGGTTAGCACTATCTCCCTCTGCTCCCAATATACATAGAAATTAGACATCTGAATCCTGGTGATGTTTACTGGGCTGTGTTTTTCCTTTGCAAAGTCAGAATGTAAAGCAGTGTGGTAAAGCTTCCTTTTGGGGAATGCAAAATTCATGGACATTGCCCACACAGGCAGAGCCATGGTGGGCCCTAGGGCAGAGAGGGCAGGAGGTCAGCTTGGGAGTTCTTCAGCTCAGAAGCAGGACCAAGCAGAGCCATCTTTCCTCTCCTCCTGTGCTCTACTCCGTACATGGGTTCCTCCTGATTTCTAGTTGAGGAGATCAGCGGGAGTCCTCTGAGGAGCAGTAGCAGGAGGAACCAGGACATGCCATGGCATCGCCTCATTGCTACTTGTTTCTGTCGTGTTTGGCCTAGAGTCAGACAGGCACAGCCAGACCATGCTGTTGCCATCAGTGCTTTCTGACGCCTGGGCCTCCTGACCCCATATGAGTGGTGCCCTGGGTGGGTCCTTTCATGCACCTTCACCACGGGGCTGAGTCGGACCTTGGAATTACTGAAACAACAGGCAAAACCCAGTCAGCTTCAGAGGTGGTGCCCCGGTTTTACTGAGAATGTGAAAATGAGTACATGTTGAATTAGCCATCTAAGAACCAGGTGTCTTCCAAGCTAGCTGTTAGTGTAAGAGACAGGGATCTTGAGAAGATGATTCACTGCATATTAGGAGCATATCTGCAGTGCATGGAATGAGTCATCCTCTGAAGATGCTCTTTTGCCTGTTTGACTCTCTCCTTGGACTGCAAAAAGAGTTTACACTGTAAAAAAAGCTTACCCTTTACATATAGAGGGTAGGTGCGATATTCATTCATTCAACAGATCTACCTTTGAGCAAGCAGAGTGCTATTGAGCTGTTCCTTTTGTGCTCCATTTAATCTTGTAGGAAACCAGTCAAAGTGAATATCTTTTTGCACTATTTCTGCTTTCATTCCCTACAGCAAAGGCACGTCTATATCATAAAGAATTGTACATGCAGTTAACTTACTCTAATTTCCTGAGAACAAGAAATAAATTAATTTGTTAGGAATTAAATGTTATTTTCAGTAGACTCACGTATTTTGGCCATTCATTATGTGTGCATGTTGTATTTTGCTGCCTCGTGACCTTCGTAACATCCAAAGACACTCTTGTGTTGTTCAGCCACATTAGCAATTCTAAAACTTACGTCTCGATTGCAGGTTCCTATTGCTCATCGGGACTTCGTATTATACATTCCTCAGTAGAAAAAAACCCACAGTCAAATCTCTTGTGGGAACAAAATGTGTGTCTTAATTTTAACTGAGACAATGCATAGCCAACTGTTCTTTCAACCGTAATTATTAGGCCTGAACAAGCATCCATTGAAGATATCTACATTGTTGATACCCTGGTGAGATCACTTCGAAAGCCAGTGGTTAGTGGTGTACAACAATATGCTAAAATGCCCAGAGGAATTAGGACGCTTCCTTAGTGTTGCATGTAAACTTTTCTTATTGGCTTGCCTTTTCTTTTCTATGTCACTCATAATTAACTACAGTAAAAGAGGGCCCAGCAAGGAAAAGTAATTTATCTGAAAGCCTCTATTCTTTCCTCAAAATCTATGAGGGCTTATTTTGTACTTCCAGTTGGCTAGCATTTCTTTTTTGTTTGCAGAATAACAATATGGCTCTCTCAAATAATAGAAGAACTTCTAGGGAAGCTCAAAGATACCATAAATTTGCACTCATCTTTGCTGCAACAGCTTCCAAACCAGTAAGGAGTCAGTGCCCTTCCTGCCTAGAAGTCAGAAGCATGTATGATCACAGAATTAATTACTGGATATTTCAGCAGGTTTCTCGTGTGACGAAAAAAACTTAATTAGAAGCTTTGGATCTTTTTGGCAACAAAATAGCTAGTAGGTGGTATCACCCATATAATGCCATCTGCTCTAGTATCCTGCATTCCTTTTCCTGTAGGAAAGTAATTTCTTCCTTCATCTGTTGGAGACAACTTGTTGCTTCCAGTTTTCTTGAGGACAATTCTTAGTCTTGGGGAAGTTTCTGGACTTGTCCAGCTTCTGAACCAGGCAGAGTGATTGGCACGGTAGATATTGTCTACAAGGATCATATATGCAATGAGTAAAATATATTAAAAGAAGCAAAAGATCTTGTAAGTGACAAGTACGCATATGAAAAGCTCTTCCACAGAAATTATGAGCCCTGAGAGCAAGGCACTTGACTGATTTTCCTTCAGAAGCTGGTCAAACACAGATGCCTTGCACTGGCCTGAGGAGGAATCCACTGTCCATAAACAAATGTTACACTTATGACTGAGTCTTGGGCTTGCAGGAATCTTTATTTTACCGGTTATGTTTTGCTTTTTAAATGTTAATGTCAAGATGCCTTTAAAAATAGGACAAGCCCTCCCATAGGCACAAACATAAAAAGACTACATCACTTTCCTCTTAACCACACCTTCACTGGAGTGTCTACATGTTTAGTCTGGACTGTTTCATCAGTGCCTTGTCTTCAGTGCCAAACGTCAAAGACACATCAAGACTGAACAAAAGTCCACTGATGTCAGTAGAAATCCCTCCAGTAACTTTAGTGAGCACTGGATCCAGCTGTTACTTAGTCATCGCCAAGATGAACTGAAGAGGAGCCTGCTGCCAGTAATATACTGACTTCCTAAAGGCTTGTATGTTTATTAAAAAAAAAAAATCAACACTGTATTAATCATTCTGTTTCCTAAGTGGTACACAAAGAAACAAAGTTAATTTTTCACACTGAAAGGAAAAAAACATGGAAAATAATAATTATTGCACATCAGAGATTTTTGTTTAGAGCACAGCTTTTCTGTGATTAGATTAATGCTTTGCTTTCCTTTCCTTCCAGAATGTGTATGCTTGCCAAATGTGCAAAATGCATATCCAGAGCTATTTTGAAGTTAAACAAACCAAAGGTGTTTGTTAATCTGCAAGCAGTTCTACCTCCTATGCCCCAAAGTCAGCCTAACCAAGGTTATTCAAACCGAATTTCAAGTGACCGTTTCTGGGTTAAGACCTCCTTCTGCTAATTTTTAGCAGTTCGGCGTAATTATTTTGCCAGAAGTTATAAAACAATAAAACCAGATTTTATGTAGTGGGAAGATGACAAACACTTCTCAACCCTCACAGGACAGTGAGCACTGCTTAAGTGCAGTCTGTTCCAGAGACGAAAAATCTTCTCCTTATCTTTGGGTTTACAAAATGACTGCGTTATCTTGATTTTCTCCTCAATGAATCATTCAAGTGTTTTACAATAGGTCATTAAAGGTAAGGGGAAACTGTTTAGCGAATTGTTAGCATGTACAAAATGTTTGTTTTGCTTAAGTAACATTCCCACATAAAGGATGTTTGGAGTCACTGTTTAGCAGAAATAAAACAACATTGGACTTTAAAAATGCCAAGACCCATGGCACAGATATGTTAAAGCTGCAGTGCTCAGCTGTCTGTTGAATGCAGTAGCTATATTGGGCAAAGACAGAGGTCCCAACTTCTGAATAATGTTCAAGAGCAAGAAATTTTTTTTCCAAGTCAAAGATTTAAAATATTTTGTTGTTGCACAGCTTAAATAGCTTTTCGTTTTTAATTGTATTTGCCAACTGTTTCTCATTGGGCCACTAACCAGCTATCATATCATCTTGGTTCATCTGCTGATCCAAACTGCCAGGTAATAATTCCTTTCAATTAAACCTCTTGGAGAGATGAAGAGAATGGGTGAATTATTTTAAACAAGTTTCCAATCTGCCATTATCCAGCCTACACCACAGTACCAGTCTTCATTATTCATCCCACTTCTCATCCCAAAGCGAATAAAAATCCTGTGTTGCAGTCTGATATCTTAAAGTGCTATTGCCTTCTGTTGAGAGATCAATATAGTAGCTTAACATTGGCTTTAAATACACATTTCTACCATTTCTCCGCATAGGCAAAGGTGTTGCTTTCCTAGTCCTCCCAAATAAATCGTGTAAGGGATGGTTATAAATCAGAATGCTAAATCTAAGGATGCAACGTAATGGACATCTACCTTCCACCCGTTTTATCTGCACTAGTGATACTGTAGGAAAAGACACTAGCAGAAGGAAGTTTCCCTCCTATCCATCACTGCAGGCTAATCTCATGCCTGCACATGTTGCCTTAGCTGTCTGCTAGACTCCGCTGTTGCCCTGAATTATATTCAGTTCTTAAACTGCCAAACTTTCCTGTTTGCTTTACTTGCACATTTCCCCTCAAAGCATGTTTTAGACTGTGTCTCTGCCGTTTGAGACCTCAAAGCTCTTTTGACTAGTAGTTATTCAGCATTTCCAAGACTTTCTCACCTTCCCAGACTCATGCTGGGATCAGGACACTCGTTAGAGTGTCTTGGCACCAGAGTTGCATATTCATCACTCAGAGAAACACTACAAAGCAGCATATCTAGAGGCACTCTGAAGGTGGCAAAAGTTGCCTGGATAGCCAGTGAGAATATGATAGTGCTGTCACACAGAGCAGGTGAGACCCTATGTATGTGCTCTGTATTTAAGGTGAAGTTGCTGGCATTTGGCAGTGCTCCAGGCTGAATACAGCTGCTAGATAGGACACAAGTGGGGAAAAGTCAGGGGCATCAGCAGACCAGTTTACATGAAACTAAGGAATAGGATGGGTGGATAAGGAGCTTGAGCTTCACACTTAGGCTTGTAGATGTATGATCCATCAGCCATAACATTTAGTGGTGCAGCACCACAGTAAATGCAGCCATGAGTGTAGATGCATGTGTTTCTGTACCTCTGTGAATAGTGTACAAATTCCTTTCCACCTTATCATCAGTGCCCCAGCTTAAAAACAGTGCGATGCCTTCTTATGAAAGCCTTCAGTGCCTACTTCTGAATCTGAGATCATACAAACATTCCACAATTGTGTACATAGTTGTATTGCAGCAATTTTTGCAGAATTTGCCTTGTCTGGGCAAAGTTTTTCTAATTTCTTCTGCAGTCAATGGTGATGATAAGGGAACCAACCTCCTGTGTTATATCAATAACATTTGTGCCTATGGCAGTCTTTGAAAGACAGGTGGGATCTTCTGTCTGGGTATGCTGGGAACTCTAACACTCAGTTGTTTCATTCTTCGTTATTAACTTCTTGCTTTTTATCAATCTAGCTCTAAAAGCCAGATTGCATTGGAATGAACTCAGTCTTAAATAATAAAAACTACAGAAAATAGTACATAATTATGCACTTTGGAAAAAGTATGAAAAGACAGATTAGATATACTAAATTTTTTTGCATTGTTCCTAAATTTAGAATAATACATTATTTGACTCTTAAATGTATTCAAGTGCATCAGGAAAAATTAAATAGGGATCTGCTCACCAGTGAGGCCACTGCCATTGTTCTTTCTTCTGCACTGCTTTATCCTTCAATAAGAGTGTTTGATCTGCACTTGCATGAGGCTTCTGGTTTATGTGCTCATCAGTAGGTATGAAAGTCAGAGTACTGTGAGAACATCTTGCTGCCCTTAACACTGGAAAGATATTTTTTGAAATATTGCTTGCTATTGAGTTAGCGTAAGCTGCAACATACAAATCCTAAAAGCACACATCCCAGTCAAAACACTGAGTAACTCAGAGCTGATATATCATAAGTATCTTCTAAACTCAGTCAAACCTCTGATCAGCTGCTGGTGCCTTCAGAGGTCTATTGCTCCGATCAGGATTATGGCAAACTTAAAGTGAAGGGTCACCACAGGAACTCTTTTTATTCACTTTTGCATCTAACATCAGTTTTTGGAAGCTGAATTGCACTTTCATCCTCTATCTTGTAGCCATGCACCTCCCTTAGGCTTTATGGGAAGGTGATAGTGTTCACAAGTGCCTGGACCCATTCCTCCTTGCCTTTGTGGCTGTGAACATTCGCAGTTCCAAAAAGCCAGGGGGGGACTATGTGGATATTCTAGTCTGAGCTCTTGCATAATACAACTTGTAGAATAATTTACCTTGGTAGTTTACATCAGGTAACGTAAGCTGTGGCAGAACAACAGCATATATTTTAGACATCTATCTCAATTTAAAGATGTCAAGTGGCTAAATGAGTCACTCTGTCTCTAGGTAAGCAATTCCAAAAGTTAATTTTATTCACCTTTTAAAAACTGCCTTATTTCTAGCTTGAATTACTTTAGCTTCAGCTCCTAGCCACAGACTTTCCTACATTCTTACCTGATAAGGAGCCCTTTACTATCATAGACTTGTTTCACAGGCAGGCATTTCTAGATCTTATTCAGTTGAAATCTCAACTTTCTATACTCTGGTCTTCAAGCATCAATTGCAATTATTTAAAAATGAACTGATTAAGGTAATATTCACACAACTGATTAAGACACAAACAGCTAATTTATGTTTGTTAGCTAACAGAACTCCAAGTATATAGAGGGGAATGAGGGAACTCCAGAGCTATTTTAGAAACGTCCTTTCTTGCTGTCTGTATCCTGATCCTGAAACAGCACTGGAATTGTTCTGCAAACTGCTGCCTCTAAAGATTTCTGGTTACGTCCCATTCAGGATCCACAGCCATGCACAACTTGGCTTTATTTTTATTCACGCTCTTCTTAGAGATAATCCATTTTTATCCATTGCATTTGCTTTGCTAGAATATTTAATTTATCTTTCATGAAACTGAGAGAGTCAAAAGATGAGCCCAGGTAAGAGAGCACAGATCTACTATTAAGAGCTTGGTTGCGCTAGCCGTAAATCTGGACTAAACTGGCTCTCAGCTTGACAACTGTTTAATGCAGTCGATCCGTGAAAGCACAGCCTTCCTGATTTTCAGCTATTTATCTGTGACAGGGAAAAGACAGCTGACAAGCTGAGCATGAAGGTGTTGAGTGCAGGATAAACAAATCATATCTGTCTCTAAAGCTGTAGATCTGTTTCTCATTGCAAACCATTTATCAACAAATTCTACCACAAACAAGCACTAGTTTTCAGCCAAAATCCACACCTACCTTAGTATATCTTGTCACTTATCCTGAGATAAAGCATACAGTGCTGATCAAATGTATCCACACAGGAATACATTATTCCAGCCTTAGCCTATTAAACTGATTTTCTTTCCTACACTATCCATGGGTTTAGACATAACTGTGAATTTCATAAATAAAGGAAGATTTCCTGTGAGGAAGACAGAGGACTGTATTTCTGCATGTCTGGATCACTTCCTCCTGTGAACAGGCACATCTTCATTATTAAAAGTAATTAAATATATATATATATATCTGTATATCAGCTGTAGGTAACACTGTACTGTTATGGAAAAGACAATAAGGCATAAGACCCTCACTTCTTCTGGAAAACACTGCCCATTCTGAACATGGTTAGTCATGAACCAGTGCAGAGCATTAATGTGTATTTCCCCTCCCTAACTGCTTTGAAGCACTGTTTGGAAAAAATTATGATAAACCAGATTAAAACTGTGAAATCACATTGCCACTTTTATGTGCTGTCATTGCTTTGGTGGATGAATGGCTCTGAAGATAAGTGCAGCTATACCACATATCTCCGTTCCCTCCTCCACCCTACCACCCACACTCAAGCTCTGATTCAAATGCAGCCCGACTCCTCTGGGGCTGTCCAGGAAATCGCCACCCAGAGATTTCCTTAGTGCTCACAGTCAACACCACCGAAGGAGAGGATAAAGGTTTGTTCGGAGGGAGTGCCTTGAACTGCTCTTTTTATTCAGACAGTAACAGATGCCTGAAGCCTACTTGTGACCTGTCATCTCATCATCGTCAAACTATTTCGGCATTATACACATTCCTTCTTTGCTCAAATAGAGCCAACATGTGTCTACATATGCACATAGCATTTCTTACAGTGGAAAAAAAAAACCTGCAAAAGCCGAGGTTCATTTTAAAAGAAACTGGCAAAAGCAGCACCATGTTAACACCCTCGTTAGGATTTCTGCAACTGCCTCATGATGTCTGCAGCACGTGTCAGAGGAACCTCTCCACACTGCCTGTTACTGTAGGAGCCACTGAAGCTCTTACTCGTAATTCACTTCTCAATATATATATAAAACTCATTAAGAAATGGCTGTTAGAAAGGCAAGCAGTTTGCCTAGGACTAGGAGTGACCCTAGAACGTAGCTCAGTAATTAGTTGTTACTGTTTCTATGATTACTACAAGAAAACCTATACAAGAAAAGCTTACTTTTCCAGAGACTGTACCACAGTGTGTCCAAACACCGTAAACACAGCACAGTCATAACACTTGTAAATGATCTTCCTTTAGCAAGATAAAGTTATCAGGTTGCTCAGTCATTAGCTGTATTGCACAAACGGTTAGGAAACTTGGCTAGAGACAGAAGTGATCACTTTCAAATGCAAAAAGAAAAAAGTAAGCAGAAGAACAAACCTGCAAAAACCACAAATGCCAACCTGAGGAGAAAGGGAGGAATCAAGGGTGTTGACATGAGGACACCATGCAGGAGCCAAGGCGAATCATACGTACTTTTGAGACCTGACCTTAACTTATCGTATTCCTTAGGCTGGTTCAGAGGTGAAGTTTTAGGTAGAAGAGTTTGGGAAGTTGCCATGAGGCACAGAAGCTCCGTGCACCAGCTATGGAGATTGTCTGAGCTATAAGGGGGGAAGATGCCTCAGGGAACTTTAGCAATAACATAGCTGTGACCTCTCTGCTGAGCAACTTCTGAGCAGGCAGATTTATGCTCCTGCTTCCACAGTTAAATGGAAAACTTAGTATCTCTTAAGCTCCTTGGAGAACCAGAAACATGTTCACTCAAAAAGAGATTTTGCATCTTTTCATTCTAAAGGCAAACTAGTGCCCTAGGGCTCTCAGGAAGGGTAAGGAACAAGTAGTACCGTCCCCTCTCCCTGCCCTTGCAGGACAGAGGTGAAATCAATATGAATGAAGACCAGAACGTGTTTTATAGAGTAAGCTAGTATTAAGCAGTTTGTTCTGCTGTTCAGATGATGATTTCCTAGTTCAGATCATAAAAAAGTGGTGTTTCCCTCATTTAACTCAGATTCATTGAAGATCATTCTTTGACAGCAGCTAGGATTGAATGTTCAGAGATGTATGTTAAGGAATTCTTCTGGACTGCTGCTGAATAGTAGGGGTAACCTAATATTACAAGTGTCAGAAGGCACGAATAATGTAACAAAAGTAATTCAAGTCCTTGACGTTACTGAGAACTCATGCGCCCCTTCACAGGACTGCTGGAGAGCCATGAGAGGCTGTGGCAGAAGGAGGAGCAGGAGCAACAGCAGACAATGTCTTTAGTCCAAGAACTCAGGTGCTTGCCAGGAGGCTTTTGCAAGTCTCAGACACTGAGTGCTCTGTGCTTGCACAAGAGTCAATGCTTTTCTGTCCTACATGTGGCAGCACTAAGGCAATAATCTCTTGAGCATTTGCTACTGGATTTTTGCCCTCCTGTTAGGAGGGATGACTGGAACAGATGCAATGGTGATGGCTGAGGAGCATTGACAAAGCCAATGGCTTTGAAATTCCATCCTAGCATTCACCAAAATTCAGAGTGTGATCCTTCTGGTCCTCTGAGGAGTCCCACACCTTCAAGTGTTTGCTGCATTATTACTTTTAAAATCCTTGTCATATGTTGTTTTCTTTGTAATGTGGTGGGGAGTTGGGTTGGAGAAATTGTGGCAGTGAAAGTTTCTAGTGTTTATCTTTTATTCTGAATCCAACTAGACTTTCTTTTCTCCCCATATTTCAATTAAAAAAAAAAAAAAAAGGAAAACCAAACAATCAAACGAACATCTGGCTCCTGCTACTAGTGGAGAAAGGCAAGTCATGTACTTCTGGTCTTTGACTCTGGAAAGGCCCAGGAAGAAAGTGGCCCTGGATTCCTAGCATGACAGTACTTACAGTAAGTCTTTTGGCTCCCGTCACAGTTAGAAAGAAGGAAGGAAAATTATGTTTGTAACTGCAAAAGCATTTTTAAATAAATTATTTTTCAAATCTGGAGTATGAATAATTCAACCTCTTATGACAGTGAAATTACATAGTATAAGATAGGCATTTCTTACTAATCCAGAACTCCTTAATGCATGCGTTTTAATGTCTTTATTGCCAACAATTATCAATAAAAAACATCACTTCTCTTTCTTTGTGGTGCTCACATCATATACAAACTGTTCCAACTGTTCATGGTTTATAGTTTTGCTAAAAACACTTAATAGAGGTTATGCAGAGATCCAATACACCAGCAAATGTACTCTGTTCTCCATGCTTAAGTATATAAAAACCACAATTATGCTTACTAAGTGCCTAAACGTTTTAATCCAGAATAGCTGTTTTTCTATGTTACTTCATACCATTCTTGAGTGGAAGGAAAATGAAACAATCTGCAAGTGTATCTGCCTAAAATAACCAAGAGATGGCAGCACTCCATTCAACCCAAAATTGACTTGTCATATAATCTATATAACTACAGTACAGCAGGCAGTACAAGTAGGAAATCCAAGTGAAACAGAGCAGTCAGCTGTAGAGTAAGCCAGGACATGCATTGTTTCATTAGTCATTCTCCCTGTTTGCTGTGGGGGGCTGAGAAACACAGCAGTGATGGAAAGTTCCTGATCAAATGGGGAGAACAAGGAGGTTTGAGACAATTGCCTTTCTTCCTGCTCCATTGTCTGTCGGTGGCAGCAACATTCGCTGAGGTCCTGACGTTGTTCCCTTGCATTTGAAATCATTAGGAAAAATATTGTCACCATGAGGAAAGGTATTAAGATAAGGCACATTGTGAACACACTCCAAAATGGATTAATCATCATCAAAAAAAAAAATTACCACAGAAAGTTTCACACATATTATAGTCAGCCAAATTGCCTACAGTATTCTTTCCTTCCTCTCTTAAATGCTTGAGTAAAAGTTAACTCTCTGTAGTTCTCCTCAATCTTCATACACTATTCCCTGTCAGTGTAAGCTACAAATTATTAGGTACTTTGTCTTGGTTTGCCAAGGTGTAAACGGCTATGCAGAGAGACCTTATTGGGTGTCAGGTGCTTTGGATTCTTTGGGAATACAGTTACTGTGTGGAGAAGAGAATACATTTGAAATCAATCTTGAAGAAGCCATGATCTGAGGTAGGGGTACATTTTACATATCTCATTCTACAGAAATCTTTAGATACTTTTTAAACCTCCTTATAAATGTCCAGGAATTCTCTGATACTGATGATTACTGCTGGAGCTAAGCTCGAATATTTTTTCTCGCATGACGAGCACAGCAGCGTTCACAAAAGATAAACTCTCTTTGCACTTAAATGGCTATGCTTATCTTGCATGTTCAGTAGGTTGTTTCCACTCTGGTTCTTGCAGCACACTAGGGCAACTACTCTATTTGTTCTTATATTTTTTTCCATACATTTCTTCACTAGGATCTTATAAATTAGAATGTAGTGAGTATCACGTTACAAAATCCTGGCAGAGGTAAAGCATCTGTCATTTGTACCAAGGCAGATCTGTAAAACCACTGCTACAGTCCCTGCTTATATTTGACTCAGGCAGTCTCCACACCAGCAAAATTACAAACACATATCTCCACCAGGATGTCGGAGCAGGATGGGTTTCTCTCTTATAGAAAAAATGTGGAGTAGTAATCAAACCTCAACTTTTAAACACATGAAGGATCCCATAGATGAAGGTCCTCACCTTTCCTCTCCCACCTTTCCTAGTTGCCCTGTCAGAAGCACGCTTTGCAGCTCGCTCTCTCCCAGCCCTGTCTTCCTGCACAGGGAGACTTTCCATCATACTTAGGCACAAGCATTAGTGGCTTCAGTTAATACTGGGAATGTTAAAGGAGACGGACGGCAGTTTCAGACAAGGCCAAGATGTAACATCTGGGATGTTGCAAAAAAGTCACTCATTTATGTATTTTTAACACAGATTAAATAACTGATGGTCTTTTCCCATTATAGTAAGATCTATTTCTTTATAATCCATTAATTTTACCAGGAAAACATTCCTTTCTCCCCACTTCTGAGAAAAGATTTCATAGCAGAGGCCACTCTTAAGAGACCCTCCTTCGAAGAGGGTGTTTAAATAAAGCAGAATACAGCTGGCAATACTTTGTGAGGAGCTATTTTGTGAGGAGCTACTTTGTGTGACACTGGCAGGACCTTTGATTATCACAGGCTGTTGGGGCTCTGCTTTCCAGTGTTTTCCACAAGGCAGCCTCCAAGCAGCACTGCGTCCTTCATGCCATGTCAGAGTACCGAAGACAAGTGCCTGTTGGACTTGCCTCAGACTTCACACGTACATAGGCTCAGGGAAGTCCAGGAAGACTTTCCAGCCTTCCAACTCAGCACATGGGCCAAGGACAGGCAGAGTTGCTATGAGAGGAAAATGCAGCCCCTCATATGCCCAGGAAGGGAAAGAAAAAAAAAAAAAAAGACATTTCACACAGGCTGGAGGAGGTGACACCTTCAGATGAATGAAGTTAAGGTTCAGAGTGTAGCTGCTTGGAGAGCACAAGTGGAGCCATGCCTTGGCAGGCTGCACCACACAGTCCCCTGAGGCAGCAGCGGATGCAGGTAGGAGATGAGGTGTCCCACGCACAATCTCTCCTAATGTTACCACTGGATCTTTTATGGGCTCTTCTGGTGTGATGTCTACCCCTACATATTCCTCCTCCCCAGCTTTCTCTGTAATCTCCACCTTCAACCTCTAGTCCTCCTGAGCTTCACTTGCACATGACACTGTGACCTGAAGTGAAACGATATATTAGGTATGCATTATCTGAAGTCCTGGTTTATTTACTTTGGAGTAGGTGGGGGAAGGAGAGATATTTGAGGGAACCTGAAAAGTTCAAGAAAGAGCTTGAGGATTAATATGCTGCTGGACAGGATAAAAGGAATTTTGCCAATGAAAACACAAGTGCAAATGAGTGCTGAGATTGGGCTGAGAGGGACTGCATGGGCAGAGAAAGCATTTGGGGAGTTGGATTAGCTCAATGGGTCAGGAAAAAACACAGGAATGACTAGAAGCAGAGCGACAGGAAAGGAGGAGTGTGTCAGCCCACGTGTCAATGAATCGGCTGTTGGCAGCACATAAATGTTAAGGAGCAGCTCGCAGTCTCTGACTATTTCTAGCTTGATTTCTAAACCAAAGAAGAAATCCAGAGCAGCACTGGATACCAGACTACACCTCAGAGCCGTCAGAGCTTTTCACTTGCACTAAGGAAAATAGATTATTGATGCTGGCAGGGACATGTACTCTAAAAACAGACAAGGAGATTGCAGCCTAATCCAAATCCAAACAGAAGCAAGTTGTCTAAAGCCAAATTCCTTTTATAGTCCCTTAATTTCACTACAAAATTGCTTTCCTTTAAGTTTTAAATTGCGTAGTATCCAAGCCAATCTAACTAACCCTTTCTTACAAGAGCAGTCTGTCTGCACGGGAGTGGACCCATTAAAAACGCAAAAGACTAATGGCTTGCAGGACTCAGGGTAAAATCTTGGCCCCACAGAAGACAGTAGGAGGTTTGCCAAGGACTTCAGTAGGGCCAGGATTTTACCTCAGGTCTTCACAAGCAGCAGCATTTCTCATTTAGAAGCACAAAAACACCACTGTGAATTTCCTGACGTCCAATCACCATCTCTTGCTGTTGCTTCTGACATCAGATGGCTTCACTTTGAAACCCAAAGGGAAGAGGCTGAGAAGTGAAGCTATATTCTCTCACTAAAAGCTAATTCCTTTTACGCGATCTATGTGCGATGTTTAATTCCAATGAAAAGAAGAAAACCAAAACTTGAGTGTCTTACTTTTCCCCCTTCCTTTCATTCTCCCAAACCAACCTCTTTCCCTGTGGGAATGGTATGAAGAGCCTTTGCTAGAAATAACATGGCAGAGGGCTGATGGCCCAGCCAGGGCTACACGTGACGCGATGTGGCTGGAGGGACAGCCAGGAAGCACATGGACCTGGGGCTGCGCAGGGGGCCCCCACCCAGCAGATGACCGGCCACTAACACAGCACCATCGGCTGGACGTGCTGCTGGGACAGCGCGGTAATTGAAAACAGGGAACCTTCTGCCTGCCGCCTCCCAGTGTTGGTGCTCGGGAGTGTGTGATCGTGATCAATAACGCTTCATGGGAATCTTTTAAAGTGCTTCCAGCCACATCACTACAGTAAAGGATTTGTCAGCCTTTCCATAAACCCCAGTTTTGAAGAGTTTATAGCTCAGCTTGTTTTCATTACCTTGAGGTGAAAGTTGCCATATAAATTTTCAGACCAAAAACATTTTTCCCTTGCTAGTACAAAATATCATTTAAAAAAATTTTTGTCTCCAAATTTAGAGTGCCGGTAAGAGTCATGTTGTTCCCTGACTGTTTCAGTTGTGCTACTCAGAACTTCAGCATGAAAATCTGTTAAATATAAGGATTAAAAAAAAAGTGGTGAGGTCTTCTGCTGAACTTTTAAACCACTGACTAATACGTCCAGAACTGCTGAGCTATTTTTCTCACTCCCAAGAAGAGCCATACATCTGTGTCAGGAACTTCTGTGGAAGAAGAACACATGATGCTCCTCTGCCTTTTCCCCTTCCAGCAGCTGGAAATAGGTTTCACAGTGCTTTGTTGTTTTAAGGTGCAGAATTTTGGCTCGTATAAAGTTACTGTAGCTCCATTCATTACTAAGTACTTTGCATCTTTTCTCTGTTGAACAGTTGCTATGCTGCACCCCAGAAACAACCCAACTTCCAGTACACACAACTTTTCCTGTTACACGCATGAGTCACATTCCAGCTACCTGTGCTTACAGAGCACAGTGGGAGAAGAAAACTAGGGCTATCTTCCCAAATTTAGCTGACACCAGATGCGCTGGCCTCACACAGGCAGACAAAATGTTTCTCATCATCTGAACACTAGTATCTGACCTCCGCATTGGAGACGGCTTCCCGCGCTGCTGAACCGGACCCTCGCCCTGCGCAGTGAGGTGGGATCCCACCATTGCTGCTTTCTGACCTTGCCAGCAGCAGCAGACTGCAGCCCCTGCCTCTCCTGGGGAGGAGAGGGCTGTGAGAGAGGCAGTTCCCAGGCCCGTAAGCCTAATGCCACTGTTTCACAACAATAGATGTCAGCATCCAAAACGATAATTTAAAAAAACACAGAGGGATGATATACCTGTACATACCACCTTCACCTATTCTATCGCTGTAAGAATTAAGATATTAATGTCCTTATTTAATATCACAAAGTTAATTTCATGTGATGTTCTTACAAAACAGGGGATAGAACATTGCAGTCTAATACATTTGAGGATTGACCCAAGAGGACCAGAAGTGCTGTCATGCAAGTAACTTCATCCACCAAACCAAGTGGTTTTATATTTGCTAGATCTCCAGTGTCTGAAAAGTCTGTCTGCTTTATCCAAATGTCATATGACCATGTTACTCCTGGTAGAACTGACATATTCTGGATGCTTTCTTGATGAGAAGGTATGTTTCACCTTTTTTGACATGGCTTATGCCTAGGATAGTTTCTCCTTAACCAATGGATTTTTGCAGGTGTGAGAAAGTTTAGAAAAATCAAAGAGGGGAAAAAAACATGGTTTTTTATCTAAGCAGTGCTAGCTTTATAAGTGGATGGTGAAATGATTATTGGTGGGGATTTTCTTGGATGAAAAGAAATAATACGAAAGATTTGGAGAAGGTGAAGAGATTGGGACAGTCTTCAACAAAATTAATAAAACATACTGATTTTGCTATTTGTACAGGAAGCTGAAAGTGCATTGCCGACTATAGAATAATACCAAGTATAGATACAACTTTTCAGTCTCGTTTCTTAAGGAAATGAGGCTTATATGAATTACACATTGCTGTGTGCATCAAAGTGTTTCTGTCTGTTAGTTTTCCCTTCTTCAGTCCTTTTTAATTCTCTAGGCTGAATCAGGAGAGCAACAGAGGTTTTGAAGTAAAAATATTTCTGTAGGGGTCCTGAAACCTTGAAACCCTGCAGGAAAGACAAAATAAAACAGAAAAGAAAAGGAAAAAAAAAAAAAAAAAAACAAAAGAAACCCAAAAAACCCACAACAAACCAAAACAAAAACAATAAACAATCAAAAAACACAACAAACAAACAAACAGCAACAACAACAGCAACAACAAACAAACAAAGAAACAAAAACCAAACCACGAACCCCGCAAGCCATTAACGGTTCCACTGGGGCAAATGATACTGTAAAAACTCAGCTGCTTTTGAACACCAGCAAATCCACAAATGGTAATAGACAGTCAGAGCATTTCAACAGCTGGAAAGGTGTTACTCAAAGCCATTACTTTATTAGACACCAGAAAACCTATTGCAAACAAAACCACATAGTCTCTCAGACTATATTGACTACAGTACTCACAGAAGAACGCATTGAGAGGCAAAGCGATGTGCATATACCCTGACTCCAGAATTTCCTACAAGCTTTCAGTCTCATGTATCTTGTAATCTTCACAGGATGCTGGCAAATAGACAACATCGACACAAAGCTAAACCCAAGCTAACTGAAAGATATATAGGCCCTTACCAAAAGGATTTCCTTGGCATTAATTTTGTGCTGTATCCAATAGACCATACTCCCTTTTCATTTCTTTTAAATTGAGGCCATTTGGAAGTTATAAATTCTCCTTACGAAGCAGATTTTCCTCTAGTATTATCCTATTCAAAGACTATTTCTTGGGGGTCTCCTCTAAGCAAATCTCATGGAAAGAGAGTCACCAGTTAAAATGATGCAAGCCGTCTACAAATGCCTTACTCAGCCCTAGAGCCACAGGTAGAATGATACTATAACTTAAGCAACCATGCAAATGAGACAAGGAGGCAAGCTTCTGTTTGTTTCATACATTTCCAAGATACCACAAGATCACACGGAAAAAAATAACAGTAAACAAATTTCTTCTTCATGGTAGAAAAATTTCCTGTTGTCTCACTTTCCTGTTCCTAACTAACAACTTTATGTCCATTAATGTGTTATTTATTGCCATCGGTAATCTCTGTGGGATACACAGCGGGCAGGAGACTGAGTCTTCTGTTCTGTTTACTACTCTAATGGGAAAGCGTGGGATGCTGCGGGGGTCCCAGCCTGCCTGCGCAGGGCTCGTGCCTTTGTGCATGGCTGTCTAAGGCCTATCAACCACCCTGACACTCTGCCAGTGAACAGAGAAGCAGCAAAAGAAAGCCAGCTTTGCTGAATGAAAGTGGGAAGCTCGTGTAGTCCAAATGAACAGCGATTTAGACTTTTTATGTACGTAACCCTTGCCTTCTTTGTGGTGTCAAGAATAGCAAACAAAGTGCTAATGATAATGAGCACATCCATCTTGTGTCAGTTCCAGCCTCCTCCAATGCAGATCCTCAGATTAATCTAGCCCTGCGCCAAGTGCTTTGACTGGCATGGATATTAGAATTTATTTTCTCTGTTGATAAATAGCCAAAGCAATGTTCCTGTCCTTGTGTAGCTGATGGAAATCCCTCTGTAAGCAGCTGTCTCTCAGTATTTCCACTGAAAATACCACAGGATTCCTGCCCAGACTGAAAAATAGAAGGGTAGGAGGAAGCAAAATTCTGTCTTAGGTTTATCTCCTTGCAGTTATTTCAAAGACTTTATGGGCAATAATAGCAGGCATGCTGAGAACAAGGAAACCACTCACTTTTGAGCATTCCTCCTGCTAATGAAACTAAGAAGAAATCTTCATGGTCCTCATGACCTCATGCCAAATCCCAAATGTTAAATCACTGTATGTTGTTAGGCTCCCACTCATGAAAACTTAAAAAAAAAAAAAAAAAAAAAGGCTTTACAGCTTATTCTGTATGGCAGCAAGCCTGGACATTTTTGTTTCAGATCCACCATAAATATTTGACTCTCAAGTCACCCACATCCATGATTCATTTTGTTAGCAGGCCAGTAGGCACACTCTGGCAGAGGACTTGCCATGTGCCAGTTATGTGGAAATATGGACACATTGAAAACTTCCTTTTTTGACCATCTACTATTCTATCTTATCAAATTGTAAACACAGGAGAGGACTTAAGGATAGATTGTTCCTGGCCCACAAAAGCTGGAGTAAGAGCAAAAAGTTTTCTGGCTGATCAGTAAAATGTAGTCCTTGTAAAAGAGCAAAAGCTCTTGGGACACCTGACACTTTGCAACGTGTATTTGAAGCTGACACTACAAACACTGAATTCAGGAAGAGATGGCATGCTCATTTTATGAGGAATTTGATTACTCCCCATGCAGGAAAATGTGGAGAAGGAGAGGGGCAAAACCACTGACAGCGTTTGTCCATTACAGGTTGCTAATATCCAGACTTTGAAGTGATGCACTGTGAACAGTTAGGTACGCTCAGTATTAGAGAATGTGGTCACAGGGCTCCAAAGCCAACAGAGCACCAAGCACAGCATGCATCTGCCACTGCTGAAGCTGAGGAAACATAATTCGAAAGGACACAAGGCCTTATCTATATTTAAGTGTCAGCACTGGAGCAACACCAGTGCTGAGGAGAATGGCCAAGAGTAGCTGAAGAACTTCATTTCTTTTAACTATGTTTGGTTTTGTACCTCAGCATGCCTTAGTGTGATCTGAGCCCTTTCCTGGAGCAAAGTGAGAGCAGGAGTGGAAGAGAGAGATGCTGAAGAATGAGAGCTGTGTATTGTGGGAAGAAGTCAAGTGTTAAAAAAGGCAGTAGATGAAGGAGAAGAAAAACTACAGTTTACCTTCCCTGAGTGCCTGGGAGTATGTTCCTGATCAAAAAGAAGCAGCCAAATTCAGAACAAACAAGGGCTTTTCACTCCACAAAGAGCTGCTAACAAGTTTTAAGCCTGATCTTTCCACAAGGTATTTTGTATGCCAGCTGTGAAATATCACAAACACTTGTCAAATGTTTAACAATCCAGCCCTGCTATGTTTATCCCTTTCAAACAATACTTTTTTGGGGGCCTGATTCCGAGAAGCAATTGTGCGGAGAATGCGGATAGGAGGAAAAGCAGCATGGCAGGAAGGAGAGAAATGTCTTTTATGGAAGTTCCAAAATTTCTGTGTACTCTATTTGTCCCCTGATATGCCGCCATCACTTCCTGGCAGGTGGAATCAGCAGCAGAGAGTGCTCTCTAAACATTGCTTAAATGAGGAAATGCTTCATTTTCCAAGCTCGGTTGTGGCAGCACAGTGCTGGGGAAGTTAATTGGTGAGTCTGAATACATCTAAGGCATGAAGAGCCTGTGATCACCTCCCAGCATTCAGATCTTAGCAAACAACAGTGTTGAGCACAAAAAGGGAAGACAACCTACCACAGCTCCATGTCACAGCCAGTATCTTTGCAAATAAATATTTTGATGCTTGGTGTTTGTTGGGTTTTGTTGTTGTTGTTGTTGTTGGTTAGTTTTTGGTTTTTTGGTTTTTTGTTGGTTTTGGTTTTGGTTTTTTCTGAGTGGCTGGTTGTACTGTTTATGGCAAATGTACAAATTTATTTGGTCTCAGTTGTGCAATGAAAGAAGCATCACAATTGCTTTCTCCAGGCAATGAACCACTGTAGAGTCCCTCATTACATTTAACTCTGAAATCATCATTCAGAAATTTACAGGCCATGCTATAGCTCCTCAGAGAGACTCTGTATTACTTTTGTTTTCCTTGTTTTGATAGGGTTGGCTTTTCCTCTCTCAGAACTTCCTTTTTTATCCTGATGGTTCCAGTTTAGTTTATGCAGTGGAAGGTGTGAATGTGTTAGACCAATGTTTTGGGTGATTTAAATCTCTTTGAATGGTTTTCACACACACTTCAAGTATGCTCCCACCAGCACATCCCTGTCCTTGGTGGAGCCATGTCACGGTCTAATCTCTGAGCAACAAAGGCATAGACATTTGCAGAAAGTTGTATTCACAATAAGAGCTCATTACCCAGCTGTTGTACATTAACTCCAGTAGGCACCTAAGTCCCCAGTGGGATGGGGAGGGATGGGGAATGGATAGGGAATCGGAAGGATAAAAGTGACAAAACTTATGGGTTGAGATAAAGACATCTTAATAAGTAAAAAAAAAAAAGCAAGAGATGCAGCAATCACTCACTACCAGTTGGCTGATGTCCAGCCAGTCCCCACTCAATGGCAACCCTTGGCAAACTCCTCCTTAGATTTGTTTCTGAGCACGATGTTAAATGGTAGGGAATGTCCCTTTGAGTTCAGCTGTCTGGACTGTGTCTCCTTCCAATCTCTTGTCCATCACCAACCTACTTGCTGGTAGATCAGTGTGAGAAACAGAGAAGACCTTGGCACTGTGCAAGCACTGTTCATCAATAGTTAATGTATTATCAATGCTCTTTTGGTCATAAATCCAAAATATAACACCATACAGGCTGCTATGGAGAAAATTAACTTCCCCAGCTGAGCCTAGTATATCAGCTGACAGGGAAACAGCAGCAGGTTACTGCTATGACCCACATACCCAAAGCAGCGTACAATCCTCTTCACCACCAAAAAACATTCAAGAAATAACTTCCTTCCAATTATATCTGTTGCTCTAATAAAAAATATGACCATTTTCTACAGATCTTAAATTTTCCCTTATGTACTTAGGCTATCAGAACCTCAGCAAAACTGTTCCTTATCATTTATGAATTGACAGGCTGGACTCAGGGTCCTTGCTGATATGCAAGCTTCGCAGAGCCTCATCTGGAGGTATTTGGACTGAACAGAAGCACTGCAATTCCCTTTCTTATCATGTTTGCAGTACTCTTCCATCTCTTCCCTAACCTTAGAATCTAAGACGATAAGGGAAGTGGTTACCAGGGCCCTTGGGCATTATCCTTAGCAGGCAGGATTAGGAAGAAGCTAGAAATCTCTTCTGGAGCAAGTGCTGGAGGCTCATGCCCTGTGGGGCTCTGCGTCTGGGAGAGCAGAGGGTGGGGCTGCCCAACCCCAGCTCATTAACTGTAAAGGTCTGGTCTGAGAATGGGAAAGAAAAAGATGTTCAGAGCCTGGCACCAGGAAAAGGAGATGGCATAGCTCAGGAAAGCTTTCCTGAAAAGAAAGCTTTTCCTGGCACAGGAGGTTGCATATTTGCAAGATAGATACCAGCAACGTTCCAGCATCCGAACAACCAGCCTCAAGAGACAGAGGGATCTGCAGAGAGAAAGTGAGAGATCCTGGAGGCACCCACGCTAGGGAAAATAGTATATTCATACTGAGCCATGACAGGCTCTTCATCAGTAACAGTGGAGAATAAGTAGGGGTACCCACAGTGCCTCTGCCTGGTGCTGGCACTGGCAGAGCAGTGCTGGCAGGAGCCACCGTCACCAGCGCTGGTGGACGTCTGCTCTGTAACAGGCAGCTCCTTGCCCTCTGTGAGGCCCGATGGCATTTGTGAACACTGAGCTACACCATTGCTGTGAGGGAAAACTGTAATCCTTCATCTCATGGCATGCAATCTCAGGCAAGCCTTCCGCGAGGAAAAGCTGCCAGAGAGGGACGCAGGGCTTGGAGGGCTCCATTTCCCAGCAGCATCCTCTTTTTGAGTAAAATGTTTGAGACCAGAAAATTTGACATGGAAAAGTGAAAAGGGGTAAACTGAAGATCAAAGCGCTATATGCAGCTTTGTGCAGGTTAGTAATGCCAGATGACTCATGGAAAACTTAATAATCACCTCACTTCACTTTCAAAACAATGTAAAAATGTTTTTAGCACCATGTCTTCACTTGCTTCCTTCCCTCCTGCCCCAAGACCTTTACAAAGACCCTGCCTGATGGCAGAGTACAGCCTGCTGCAGGGTACAGTTTCTCTGTGCCAAAGCTCAGGGCCAGAAGGTCTCAGGCAAACACCAATTTGAAGTTAATACAACACACCCCACTGAGAATCACTTCAGACAGATCAGTGTGTTCTTTTTGTATTAGGCTACAGGTAAGTCTGGAGACGGGATTAACTTTTTTTAATCCAATTTTTTTGAATGCAGACATTCACTGCATGCAGCCAAAACTCACAGAAAATCAGTCATGAATTTGTGTGCCCATCACTACATACTTGTACCATGTCCAGTACAGAGAAGAATTGGTCCTGACAAAGTTGTCCAAGTATTACTGTACTACAGAGAAGAATAAGGAAAGCCAAACCATTTGACTGACCGATTTGAGTGTAGTCATTTCTGTTCTATACAGGCAATAAAGATCAGCAGGTACTTAATCTCTGTTTTAACTGGAAAGAGACTTAAGTCTTAGCTGGACTTCATTAACTAACCTTCATCCAGGATCTGGACTCAGCTTCAAATGATTCAGAGGAGAGAGGAGAGCAGAGGAGAGGGAAGTAAAAAGATCCCAAAAGCCCCTGCATCTCCCCATAACATCTTTGCAATCTCACATGTTCACACACCAGAAGATGCATCTAATCTCCGTTCCATTTTCCAAGTAATTTTATTTGGAGATGACAGAAAAACTTCAGCCAGGTCGTCTGATTTGCTGAGTTTATACCAAATCTGCCAAACTCTTTTAAGTGAAATTTAAGTGAAACTCATTTATTCTGACAATCTCAAAACAAGTATTCCTATGTTAACTTTCATTTCATCTGAAACTCTGTATTTATTTAATTCAAAAATAAAGACCTAAAAACCATATAAAAAGAAATATTCTGCAAGACCCGACTATCTTTAAAAATTTGGCTTGGTGCAAAACCCATATATAAGCAGAAACTGGCGTTTGGATCCACAAAACAAAAATGGTTTGTTCTGATCTCTTTGTGCTATAAGGTTATGATTTCTTAAAATGTCCAGACCTGAACTCATGGTTTTGCACAACAGAAAGGGAGGAGACGCTGCTCCCCCTGGCATCCATCTGCTCTGTTCAGCCCCATCTTCCCTTCTCCCCAGCAGCCAGCTCTTGCACTTGTCTGCCTGCTGAGAAAGCTCATTCAACTCATAAAAATGGCCAAAAAACAAAAAGTAAGAAAAACAGTTCCCTCACCTTCCCAAATAAAAGCGCTTTTTTTGTTGGTTGTTTTTTGTTTGGTTTGGGGTTTTTTGGGTTTTTTTGCCAGGGACTAAATTGGCTCCTCTGCTGGTCAGGCGGGTACCAGGGCTGGCTGCAGGGTGGCTGGCTGGTGGCTGAGGAAAGGCGGGAGTGGGGAGGCAGATGTGGGAAGGAGGTGCAGAGAGCAAGGCTTCCCCCTTTTGGCAGCAGCAAGCTGTTAGTTCAGCTCACAGTTGCAACTGTTAATCCAAACCCTAAGCGATCTGAAAAAGCTGTTTTTCAAGCAGTTCTGCCTTCCCCTGTCGGATGAAACTTTCTGTCTTTTATCTTTGCATCTGTACCAAAGGAATTGAAATGATCAGATTAGGTAAATTAGTGTTTCACTCTTAAAGTGTAATTTTGTACCTGTATCTTTTATGTTTCTTTATACCTCTAAAAAGAGATCATTCTGAACAACAGCAATGGTGGCTGTACATAGTCTGCATTACTAAACAAAAAATAATGTGAAAGTTCAGCTAAGTACATCTTTAAATCATTTTCCAAAGAGTTCCTGAAAGACACCAAAGGAATATTTACATTTGATCCTTTTTATAAAGACAAATCTACATCTACAGATAGACTATATGTATGCAGACACTCGGGGTGATGTGGGCAGCTACACACTAGTAGATAATCTCTCTGTTTCTGGCCTGACCTTTTTCAATAATCTGTATGTTAAAGCAGGAAGGAGACTAATTGCTGCAAACCAGAAGCTGTAGTAATTACTCTAATTCAGAAGTTACAAACCTTCATAGAAGGGAAGCACAGGAACAGAATAATGTTTAAAGGCAGCCCAATTTGCTTTGTTCTTCAACATAGCCCCATTCATAATACTGTGGAATTTATGAGTCTACTGAAAGTGAAGTCTCATAATGTGCACAGCATGTTGCCAGTTAACTTGAATGAGCTTCTCCTCTGCTTTCTGTCTGATTGCTATAATACTGCGCTTGAAAAGGGGCCCTTCCTTCTAAAATGTATGTACTATGATGGAGTACAAAACCAGGCCATAACCTGTCCAGGTAGGTTCGTGCAGTGCACCTAAACATCAGTCTTCAAAAATGTGATCTGGTGCCCCTTGAAGTAAACTGGAGCAATGAATTTTTGTAGGGCTCTGGATGCAGGCCTGTGACGGCACGTCTCTTTGTATGCCTTCCAGTGCTTCCTGCTTCGGTTCAAGAGAGAAATGCGAGCTTGCTTGTGGGACTGCAGTGCTTTGATGTCCGCTTCCAGATGGAACCAGAAGCGCCAAGGCATGTAGGGAGAACAAAACCAAACTTTTACAATGTGCAGGAAAGATGCCTAAGAATAATCGAAGCATGTTCTCATAGGCTGGCCACTGTTTTTGTGACAGCATCATAACTTTAAACAAAAAAACTGTAAGGCACAGGAGGGATAATAAGGATTGCAGATTTTTTTTTTTTTTTAATCTTTCTGATGCTTAACACTCTCAAAGACATAGACAAGGCTCCTTGTGACCTCAGCAGTACAAGATTTGACACTAAAAATTCAAACCACAAACAATGAAGCTATTACTCCTTTGATTCATCTGACCCTCCAGAAGAAAAACGGTACCCTGCTCTTATAGCTGCGACACTTCGGTATTTAATTATGAATTGACATGCAGTACTGCAATACCCGACATGTTTTATATGCAGATGAGCTCCATAGCACTAGCATATTGAAAGCACTCCACTGTAAAAGTTATTTTAAAAATTGTACATGTCGATCTTTATTTCAGCTACACTGAAAGCCGTAGAGTTTTGTATACTCTTTTTGATTGATTTCTCAATATTAACTCCAATTATAGCATCTTGTATTAATTCACATTTATAAGTATGCAACTCTAGCTTGAGAAATGTATGTTTTCTCAATATCCTCTAATTGTACTCTACCCATAAGTACTGAAATGATTCTTCCTGTAATTAGAGCTATACAAACCTTTTCTGACATAGTGGCACTAACATTTTGAACTTCTTATGCAAATGCTCTAACATTTTATCTGAAACTGACAGACAAGCTAAAAAAAAAACAAAGAGAGATAAGAAAAAAAAGATTGATTGATGCTTGGCAGTTATGAAATGGGGCTTTTCAATCTTCTTTAGGTCACCGAGGACAAATTCCAGTCCTCACTGTGATATAAATCCTACGGTTGCTTAAGAACCTGTATGACACATACTTGTCTCCATTTTCAGAGAAGATACACAGATGCTGTTTCATCTGAGAAGCCTTGCCCTGCTCTCACCATGAGCTTAGCATGGAGAGGGTTGGGGCAGATCTTTGCGGCTCGGCATGGACGGGAGCTGCTGACTTGGGAACTACAGGCAGCATGGCCAGCCGCTGCTGCTGCTTCCTGCTGTGTTCTGGGCACAGAGCTGTAGCCAGGTCAGGTCGTCTTTCTTATAGGACCCTTTTAAGTACTGAAAGGCCAGAACAAGTTCTCCCTGGAGCTTTCGCTTCTCCAGGCTGAACAACCTCAACTCTCTCAGACTTTCCTCGTAGGAGATGCACCATTTCCCTCTCAGTTCTAGCTGCTGGAGCTGCCAGCGAGATATCCCACTCTAGAAGATCTCCAGTCAGTGGTTCTGATTCCCAGGAGCTTCACAGGTTTCCCCGTAGCTGATTTATCACCACTTTCCCCAAAGTGTGTCACTGGGGCCTGAGAAGACCCACCTCGCCTTTCCCTGCTACGACCCTGTCAGAGAAAGAGGATTTCACCATAAGAGTTTGACTAGGATCATCCCTCGTCCCGTTAACCACATCACCAGCAGAGAGTCAAGGGTGAGATGGGGACTGAGCCTGTCCTTCTTCATCAAGACACCTTGTCCTCTGCTCCCGCTTTGAGACAGGTGAAAGAGAACCAGTTGCACTAATGTGGTACCAAGCTTTGTGTCCTGTAACTGCATTAGCACAGTGGTGTGCCTAGGTGATACACCATACTCCTCCTCACCATGCAGTTCTCTGTCTATCTCCGGCTGGACATAACCTACCATGTGTATGAGAAGAGTGGGGTGGGTGTCAACTCTGATGTGTTTGATCTCAGAACAGGAAGAAATACCCATTGTCCAGCACTGCTTTGTGGTTGTTTGGGGGTTTTTGTTGCTTATAACTGATCTGTCACAGAGATGCAAAAATACAAATACTACCTGGGGCAGTGACAGAAGTTAATTGGTTTTTTTCTCTTTTATTTTCATCCATTTCAGTCTGCATTCAAGCCAGCATTCTCTATGCACTATGTTATATTCCAGTGGGACATATTTATGATTAAACTGAGAAAGATGGTCTGAAAACCACAAACGTTTGCTAGCTTTGCCAGCAAGTCATTCTTACACCACTCGGTATACTTAATCTTTCCTCTGTTTCATGCAAGCAAAATTCAACCTCAGCAGAGGAAAAGTGCATAGCCAAGGTGTGACTTAAATCCCAATTAGACTCAGACCCTACTCCACATAACTGTAGGAGAATTTCAGATATGTATATTTCTCTGATGTCTATGTCTTAGTTTCAGACAATAACTGAAGGATGTTGGGGAGGATTTTACTCTTGCCCTGCCCTACTTTGACATGGTAAGGTAATTTGAGTGGAGCTACTTGTTCTGTGAGCAGTCAGTTTTTTCCCATGTTCGAGTTACCTTAATTACAGCTGAAGTAGATGAATACACAATGTATGAGAACTATACACTTGGACAGCTAAAAAAATGTTATAAATCAATCACTGAGAAACCAAGCAAAATCAAGATAAATGTGCAGCAATGCTAAAACATGGATGTATATGTGATACATCAGAAAAACTTGAAACATCATTAATGTCCTTTAACTAAGGCCTTAATAAGGCAAAGTATTTATGGTATAATGTGAGATCTACGTAATATACAAGAAGCCTAAAGCAATCTCAATTGAAAAATTGAAAACCTTTCACTATAATTTCTTTCTTTCCTCTGAGTAGATAAAACAGACCATAATGTTAAAATTAAAATTAAGAAATCTGACCATAATTATCTTAAACGTGTTACTTATTAATATGTGAAGCTCTCTGTGGATATTGTCTCTGTAAACGCTCTTTTCAGATCTGGAAGGAAACTCTGCATTCCAGCTCCCTGCAGCCCTTCTTGGGAGGCATGATCTTTTACTTGTCCTAGCAAGCTAGATGGTATTTACCCATTCCAGTTATTCCAGCTAGTTTGTACCACCCTTGATGAGCTGCAAAGACTGTGAGAAAGAATACAAAGCAGCAGGAGTAAGCTGATAGTGGTTTCATCTGCTTATGCATAGACTTATCTAGGAGAGCTTTCACTCCTCCCCACGGGCATCTGCCAGAACTCAGCCCTGATATGGGGGTTTTCAGCACACAGAATCAAACTAGTCCAAAGGGCTCTGTAGGAATAATTGCACTGCCGTATCTTTCATGTTTGTGGAAGCAAAAAGGCCAGATGAAGTCAACTTCTGATTCATCTGACTGCCAAGAGCTCTTGAAACCTCGCCCTTTTGCTCACACCATTCTGGCTAGTGATTCATTACATTTAACACTATTAATGCTCATAAACACATTTTGGGAATGCTGACAACTTTCTTCTGGAATGGTGGTTTGTCAATAGTCTCCTTCCCATTCCCTGCACCAGCAATGATGCAATCAGGGTAGGACCAGTCAGTGTCACATGCTGGAAACCCGATGTGCATTGCAAATGATAACGTCCGCAGCTGGGTGAGGAACATTTCTGCCCCAGCTTGTGCACCCTCGGGAGCTTCCTTCTTTTGCTCTATGAAAATCAGCTAGCAGTGAGAACTCTTTTTTCCTGTAGGTTAGCTTTTGGTGAGCTAAGATCAAAACAAAATTAAAAAAAAAAAAAAATTAGTATTTCCCTTCACAGAAAAAGTTGTGGTTAGCCAGGTTTTGTCCTTAAGACTGAAGACCTGAGTGTTAGGTGTAGTAGCTGAAAGAACTCCATTGTGATATGTTCAGTGCTAGCTATTGGCAGGAGTAAACACAAGGATGTCTTAAAATCTATCAGGAGTTCCCAAAGATGTTTGTTCAATACCCAAAGCTGTTTAAGCAACTGATTTCTGATTATTTCAGCAAGAGTTAAGTATCTAAGAAACTTTAGGGTGAAAAGTCTGTAGAACTGAATGAGGAAGCTCTTTCAGCCTTGCACTCCACTTCCCGACAGTACTCTTGGTATCTTCCTCCTCCTGGTTCATGGAATGTAAATGCTCCCTAATTCCTTCTCCAGGCAGACAGTGACACTCCATGCAATATGGCAGCAATCAGCCTATCCAGCGTGCAGAAAGATGAAAGACTTTTTGGGTAATTCTCTGTGAATGGAAGAAAACAAGAGTGCAAGCCTCGAAGCCTCTTTAGTTTTCCATCCCTGTGTCAGTCAGGCACAATACACTGTAGCCCACAGGTTTCTTAGTATATACTCACTGTTCACATACCCACAGCTATTCTTTATGCATTAAGTTGTAACTGGATTACTTTCACTTTGTCAAGAAAATTGAAACTCACTTTTCTTACTAGAACTACAGGTATAAGTGTTTTTTTTTTCCAACACTGCAACATTCAGGACAGTCCAAATTATGCTAACAACAGAGTAACTTTCCAGTACCTTATGGAAGAGAAAATGTTATGTCTTTACAGAAACAAAGACAAAACAGCAGAGCAGCTGTTTCATACATAAAGGCACTATGAACTAGGTCAGGGCCACTGAATGACCATGACAAATGATATTTAGTGAGGCAGTATCTTCAAAGTGAAATTTTGGAACTATAAATGAGAATTTGCATTAGGATATTTCAGAGCAGCTTAGTTGTCTTATTTTTTAAAGATACCTAAGTGTATCTGCTTTTAAAAAGATACGCGTTCAATGGTTTATAAATCAAGTAAGTTTTGGGCTATACAGACCTTTTAACTTCTAAACATGTTGGTCATGTTTACACTTGAAATAAAGAATATGGTTTTCAGAGGTAGAAGCACAATGCAATTGATTAATTTAATTAATTTAAAAGTTAATTAATTACTTCAAAATTCATTAAATCCTATTAATACAAAATTGAATAAAGAAAAGTGGACATAGGTTTTAAGCTAAAGCAGTTATATTTGGAAACTCTGATGTAATCGTAAGCTACTCCAGTTGTTAAAACATGGATCAAAAGAATGAAAAACCATGGATTTGATCCTGTACATAAACCTTCTACAAATTTCAGAGATTAATTTTGTTACCTAATTGCAAATAACAGGCTCTTCAGGTCTGTTTTTCAAAACATGGCAGGGAGAGGAGACACCCATTTGTCTCTAGGTGCAAATAGGTAGTAACAGAGGGTTTTTTTAATTTGAATCAAGAGAAATTAAGTATCTAATGTCCTTTCTGTTCATAACTGCATAGAAAATCTCATTAAATGTTAGTCATTTGGGCATTGTTGTTTACTTCCTTGGAGACAGCATCAGAGCCTAAGGTACAATTGAAATCAAAGGCAAAATCTTCATCAGCTTCCAGGAAAAACAGTTCAAGTGTACAGTGAGGTAATGGGTTTTTTTATTTAAAAATAAAATCCTCGAAAAAGTAGTGAACTAGGAGCTTTGCAGACTTCTGTCTTTCTACTCATTTAATGATTCAATTAATTCAAGTGCATTTTAGTTTTGAAGTAGAGTGGTAATTGAGTAATTGCTAAAAAGAGAACAACAATAAACAACAAGTACAGGGAACTTCATCTGAAAGAAGGATTCTGGTGCAAGAATTACTGCTGGAATTATCATGGGGTCACAGTAGGGGGGCCGTTAATTTTTTTTTGTCCCTGACAGAATAGGAAGAAGTGTAGTGATGAAATTTTCTGATAAAATCTGCTGAGGACATTAATTTGGGAAACACCATGGACACAAACAGGAAGAACTTGTGGACATGATGTTGCAACAGAACGAAGTTTGGCAGAGCGAATTGTGGGAGCCACCACCACGTAGCTGAGGAGCTCATCAACCGGAAACATATAGTGAGATGAAAAGATCTGTGTCTACAGGTTGACAGCAGGATGAGAATGAATTTGCGGAGTGATGCATCCATAATAAAAGAGATGTGATATTAAGACATACAAGGGCATCGCTTTGCACACTTCTCTTGTAAGCTACTGGTATGGTGTGAAATACAGCATTCAGTTCTGTGTTCAAGATCGATGACCTTGAACTAATACATCAGCATAGTGAAGGGATAATCAAAGACTGCTGAAAATAAGAGGTGATTAAAAGAGTTTTGCATTGTTAGGTCTAGCAAATCTAAGGCCTGGACAGAATATGACATTTCTCAATAGACGGTATTGAGAGAAAAACAAGCCATGAATAAATTTATGATGGAGATTAGAAGATTTACTACCCTTGCAGGCCTAGGTTTTTGGAACAACTTGTTTTAAGATCAGTCGTTATAAATTTGTGCAAGGATTGCATGACAGAACCACAAGTAACAATAAGGGATGGGCCTCATTGACACAGTATGTTCCTATCCTGGGAATCTGTGTTGCTCAGTTTTGAAAACATGATTACAGCAACTGCTGAAGGAGGAAAAAAAAACACACACATGCACACAAAAAACCCGCACCACTGCAATAAGGGTGAAATTCACTGAGTTGTCTACAACTGTCCTCTAGCAAAGGCAATTTTTATTCTTCAAAATAGGAACATTTCCTTCAGATTGTACAAAAGAATTTGTATGAATAGTATTTTGATAATATTTTCAGGGAAGGCATATAGATTAGCACAAATTTTGAAAATTATTTAGGTTTCAACACAGCACCACCTATTGGAATAAAAATAGTAGCAGTGAGTCTGAAACTGCAAACACGGCTGGAGTCAACTATGATTAATTTATAGAGTTTTGAGAGCTCTGTAACCTGCTCTGCCTTGCATGCTATCCCTGATAATATAAATTTGATGGCAAATATGCTATTAATTTTTTATTTTATTAGAAAGAAAGATTTTACTACAGCGTAGGTGAGGTAAAGATTTGCTTTGAGCCAGTAGACATAACTTGGCACAAAGTGAATATATTTACACAGCATTAAAGCAGATAAGAATATATTTCCTAGTAAAGAGAGCATTGTGCATGAGAATTTAAATGAGATGAAGATAGATACAGATAAGTGATAAAAAGTAGATGCCTGGCCTATCATTAGAGAACATATCAGCCACTTTAAAATACACTCTGCTTAGATTAATCACCACATTACTGCCATTTCAAACGAGGCGTGCAGGTGTAACACTGGAATAGCACAGGCTTTTCTTGTTAATGAGGAGATTATAATATCTTGCAGTTCAGAGTTTCAGGTGAGCAGGGAGCTCACGCATTGAACGATATCCAGAAAGCAAGATGGGACATGTGTGGTTCAAAGCCACATTCTCAGGGATTTGCCTCCTTCAAGTCCCCTCTGTCCGCCATCCAGGAGGAAAAAGATAAGTCCTGCAACTTTTTATTCCCAGGAATTTTTTCTGATCACAGATTTAGAAAGCAAGCTACAGTGAAAAATTGTTGTTTTGTGTGGTGATTACACTGACAAGGCTTTGAAACGCCATTGCTGCCTCCCCCCAGCCTCCCATGGCTGCTTTCCCACACAGGGGAAAAAAAGGTGGTGGCAGGGGTAGAACAATGGGCTGTCACATTTACTCCCTCAAGATCACTGTCCACAGAACTAGTCTTGCCAGGCAAACACAGCCCAGTGCCAACTTCCCTTCCTCCACAGTGCATCCCAGTGGGTGAGCTGACTTTGGACAGGATTAGTCCCCCCTGGCATTAGCCACCTCACAGTTGTCCCATGTTTCTTGGAGCTTAGGATGGCTCTGGAAGCACTGGGACAAGAGTGGTGTCCCCAGGGGGAGGCTGATGATGTTCCAGCAGGTGTTTACAGAAAATGAGAGGAACTGTCATTTAGATGCATTTGCCTCTTTCTTGGGCTAACCTGAAGTTAGCTGAATCCCAACCTGGGAAACGTGTTTCTCATGATTGTTACTCTGAAGATACTTAGAGTTTTGTTTTGTTTTTGTTTTTTTTTTAAGTGTGGTACATCCACTGCTGTACACATAAAAAGTTACAGGCACCGCACTCCCATTTAGGAACCACACCCATGTCAGGTAAGTCTGTTCTGATTTTAAAATTCATGAACATGAAAGCAACCGTCTTCAAAAACAAAAGCAGCACTCTTATGTTTCAGGACTGTTGTTGTACTATAGACAAGGTGTATAAAGTTATGATTCACAGTAACTAGATGATACCAGAGCATGATTTATAATGCATTTTTACTCAATACTTTGTTTAATGCTTGAATTTTGTCATTCTAAAGTCTTGTACTTTATTTACAGAGTCAAAAACTCACAAAGGTTTACATTCTATAAATGTTTTTTTTCTTATTTAGTTGTTTGAAATCTTCCCTTGCTCTGTGTTCTCACCCCCAGATAGAGTTTATACAACCAAAAGGAGAGTTCAAACGTGATTTTTTTAAAGAGACAAGAACCAAGTACAAAGTTAATAACGACATTTAAGGTTTCAGAGCATGAGGTTCAAAGGTATCTTATTTTAGATATCTTGCTCGTCAACTTCTCATAGTTTCCTGCAGAACATGAGCTGAAAAGAGAAAGCCAGAGATACTTGAAAAAAAAAAAAAAAAGGTAATAACATCTCAGGGGGAAGGTCTGTCCTCTTTTTAAAATCCTTCATCAATTTCTTTATACCTACAAACTTATGCTTCTTTCTCTCTTTTCCACCCTGCAAACAGCAATATGTTTCCAAATGGCAACAAAAGATATTTCAAGGAAAATGTTTTTCTGACTATGATTCTTCTGTTGTCTACAATTACTGCAGAAAAGCATTTGCTCACTTGAGTTTCCCTGTATAAGCAAATAAAAGAACAAGTAAGTATGGAAAATATATTTTCATGTGCAAATAATAAGTATAATCACAATTTTTATTATATTTTCATTGGTTAGCTGTGACTTAGACTAGTTCTTCAAACTTTCTTTCATTGCATCTCCAAGCATTTCCATGCCCTTCTGCATATCTCAAGATTAATGTCTTGCCTATATTAGTGCATTTGTACTAACTCAGACTAAAAGTGAACCTTCTCCCTCATTTTATACCTTTTCCAAAATAACTGAAAGAAATATTCCCCAGAAATCATTACTTTGCCATTTGCTGTAGTATAGCACGTAGACTGAAACTGTATGTCTGTCTTCATTTTTGTGGTTAGTGATTTCAGCAGAAGATATAGATCGAGTTTCAGCCCACTTTTCTGGAAAGACACATAGCTTATGCTACAGTATGTGTGACAAATGTAACAAGATTGTTACATCTCTATAGACCATACATTTGTTGCTGCGTGTTGATCTAATGAAGTCATTAAAAAAAAAAAAAGATGTCTAGAGCCTCCTGAAAATCTTCTGTTGCAAAGTTAGAGCACTACATGCTGTTAACTGTGAACTGGCTGAATAAAGAAGACATCTGCATGCTTGCATGCAGGCATCTGAAGACTGAATCTTTTATCCTCCTGCTCTGAAGAACTGCCACGTGCTTTGAGGTATTTTTACAGTAAGTTGGATTCTTTGGTCATTACACTCAGAAATACTTTTCCATTTCTGTTTTCCCTTACTGACCATAAAAAATCCCATGCTTTTGACCCCTGATTTCTATCTGCAATGTTTTGAAGCTAACCCCATGAGTTCATGCAAAGTCACACAACTAGAATAATGCCCAGCTTTCAAATGGGCTGAGTATCTGCCACTCCTACAGCACTGAAATTTGTGAGCACTCAGGAGTTTTTGCAAATTGGGCCATTTACAGTGAAAACCATAGGCAGTCCGAGTTAAAAAAAGAACACAGGTTGTTCCTTTGAAAGACCCAACAAATCACTAATAATTTCTAAATTCTAGTCATTTGACTTTCTAGGGGAGAAAGGTTAGGAGGGGAAGCAAATGGTTGGTTTTCCAGCTGCAACAACCTTTCCTCGCATCAGCAATGAAATCCTACTATGGGATGTTTTCTGTGTTATTGAGTCATAGCACTGGTAGTGTTGCTTAAAGACTTTTCCAGAGCTCTAAACAATCACGGCAGCATTAGGGTTATTAACTTTATTTCTGAGCTCCCAATTGTTTTTGAAATGTTTTCACTGAAATCATGTTCAATTCTGACCCTACTGTATTTACAGAGAAGCATGTATGTAGCATTAAAACAGTTGCCCAAGGACACTGTGGAGTCTCCATCCTCCAAGATGCTCACTACTCCACTGGTCAAGGCCCTGAGCAAGCCAGTGCAGCTCCTAATCTGACCCTGCTCTGAGTGAGGGCTGGGACCAGATGCCCTCCAGACAGCCCCTGCAGACAGAATAGATTATTCGATGATTCTGTTGTTCACTGTCATGGTAGCAAACTTAGTGCAGGTGCTTCCTTTTTCTGCCATGTATTTAATATTTTTCTCATTACGGTATTACCAAATCCTGGTGTAATGAGATTTCAATGTTTTTAGTATTTTCAGTAGGTACAGGAAATAGAGAGGGTCATTTGTTAAGAAGCAAGTAATATCATCCCTAATTAACTTTGTATACGATTTACCTGCTAATTTGCTTTAAGTGTTTTATAATACAAACAAAATATGAATTAAAATAATAAAGTACTGAACAGAGCTATTTATACCCCTCCTCAGATCTGACAGCATAGGTACCAGTTCTCATAAGAGTTTTGTGTTGGATGAATTAACCATTGACATTGCTTAGCTTTTACTACATAGGGTGACTGCCAAAGTTAATTTCTAGGCCCAATGTTTTTTAGCTGGAATATAGTCTGATAGGAACTGAAATCTCCTGGACAGTCCAGTGAACAAGACATGAGAGTCAAAGGTTTTGGTTCATTAATATCTCTGTCACTGAATAATCTCATTCTTAAACCAGGCTGGGGCCTAATTCAAGGTTTATTATAACAAGGAGGAAGCTTTACATTGAATTCAGCGGACTTTGTCCCGGTGCCCACAATGTGGGTCCTGTGACTTAGACTTGAGATCAGGAATGACTGGTGAGATCTCATCTCCGTTCTGATTGTGACTCTTTCTAACCTTGCGCAAGAAAAAATTCCCAGTTTTCATCTTTAAGATAATACTGGGGGCTAGATGCAGCCTCAGTGCAGATGGGGAACAGGGTTTCATAGAAGAAGAGCCACCCACACCAACACGCCGTGCACTACGTGCTGCAAAGGATGGTCCAAATTGGATGGTGAGGGAGGGAGAGTCTTTTCCCCCCAGGTAAGTGTTCTTATGAAATACCAATTTGCCTCAAAGGGCTCTCATAAACATTAATTGTTTACTGACATCATTGTTGTTGTAGTAATTGCTGTTAACTATAATATTATTGTAATAATGCCTGCAACAAGGCTTTCTAATTCAGGGAAATGGGGAAATGATGCTCAGCTCCTACCCGTAGGTGCAAGCTTATCTCTTATTTGTTAGCTGCATTCAAACACTTTCATTATGCTAAACTCTTAGAGACTTATAACTCCACCTGTCTTGCAGACAGGGAGGCATTTGTGTTTTTCTTTGGAGTGGGTTGGTTTTGGTTGCTGCTTTCGTAAGAACTTGGTGTTAATAAAATTCACCCTGTAGGTCAGGAAGTCCTCCTGCAGGCAGATGGAATTTAAAGATTATCCAGAAACACTATCCAAAACTGTCTGTATCTGGCAGTGATGTTGTTCGTAGTGGGAAAAGATCCTGTTTATGTTTTCCTTGTTGCAAGGGCATAAATTATGGGATGCATATGAACCAAACCTCAATTTCTGTGCACCTCTTGCAGGAGGTCAATGTTGATAAATGTATAAACCATCTGTTTAGTGTTTGCAAATTAAACACCTGCTTTTTTATAGTACAAATTAATATCTACTCCCAAAAAAGCTTGTGAGGTCCAACAAAGCTGTGCAGGCTGTTACTTTATTCTTTGCAAGATGCGCAAACCATAACATAATTAAAGAAAATTCCTGCAAATGCAGACTGCATTTTCCTGTTTCAGTTGAATTTGTATGTTCAAGTAATTAACTGAACCTTTGAAATGAAAACTTTGCTATCATTTTAATTTTTGCAAGTCTTGCATCAACTTGTACGAGGTATGTATCTTCACTGAGAAATAATCGGAATAACTGTACATAAAAAAAAGTCAGTTTTACAAATACATAAATAAATAATGTACTGTGAATATATCATGGGAATGTCAAGCTGACATATCTGCTTTTTCATTTACAGGAAATAGTTCCAAGTCACTGTTTATGTTAGCAAATCCTTTCCAGCACTGAGATGGCTACTAGCTTTCCATATAAGACACTATTTGGCTTGGAAAGGTGGTTTGGCCTCACAATTGCCAGAGATACTCAAAAAGCCAAGAAGAATGTTTCTCCAAACTTTGAAGGAAAGTGGTTAAAGTAGTGTTTGAGTGTCCTCGGTTAGCTTAGCTGGACATTTTACAAAATCTCACAGAGCATCTATTTGCAGCATTCTGTGCTTAAATACGTTCTCCAGACTGGCCTTAAATAAAAAAAAATATAGTATTGCAAAAGGATTTTAAGCCTTTTCTTCAGAGTGAAACCAGCCAGGAACATTCTGGCACGTTCCTAAATTTGTTCCATTGGATTCTTTGTGTAACTGTAAGTCTAGTTTTAACAGGTGCTGCTAAAGCTTGTGCTGTTTTATGAGGAACATTTTGGTCAACCCACTGAAAATTCATGACTCACCAAGAGTCTGTCAATCTTTTAGTATATTGTGCTGTGTGATAGAATGGAAACTAATCTCCTTATCAATGAGTATATTGTGCGAACAAATAGCAAAATAAAATGAAAAAGCCCATTTGATTTGAGAATCCAAAGTAAAATTTCCTTAGCTTGTTATGACTTTATTCCAGGCAATGCAACAAAAATGTGTCATCATCCCAGCTGCACCAGGACTTCATTAATAAATGGCTGTAACTGTTTGATGGTGCACGCAGGGAGTTTGGTTTTGTTCTCACTGAATTCAAAGGGAGTTTCGCTACTGACTACAACAAAATATCTTGTCCTTGAGTGAACTTAATAAATGTGTCATTTCCATGAATAGCATACACTGTGTTTTATTAAGATTTTTGGTTTATTAATATTTGAATATAGGTCTCTTAAAACTTACATGTTTGACATCGGGATACATTTTCTCCCCTGAATTGTATTCTTTGTTCAGCCCCAGTAATGGAAATAGGACAGATATTGGCACATTAAGGACGACTGAGAATTAGTCGTCCAAAGAAGATTTCTCAGCTGGTGTAAGGGAAAAATAGCTAACTCATACATCTTGCAGACACAACGCCCAGGACAAGATGGTACCTAGCCAAGTCCAGGAGGCTCCACTGATTGTTAGCTTTTAAATGGCCTTGAGAAGCATTACCAGGCAGTAGGGAGCAGTGCTTCAGCATCTGTACATCTCAGACTCAGCACTGAAGTAAGAGAAAGCAGAATGCTGTGAAGTTATCTGTCTTGGGCTGAGTTGTTGGCTCCTGAGTTTGACCACCAATCTATCAATACATCGGTTCTTCACTGTTATTAACAGCAAATGCCTTTTGAATGAATCCCTTCAATACTTTAAACAGCCATGTGTCTCTGACTTCTCAGGAAACATCCCCTGGTTTTCTGTGCCACACTGAGTGAGGGCACTCTCTGATCCTTTCGTGATGAACCACAGGAAAGCTTGCCTGTCACTGGCACACAGACAAAAGGCACTTGAGGACTGGAACTACTCAAACGTTTTAACCTGAGTGTTGAAGTAAGAAAGGCTGAAGAGGAAGGAATGCCAAGATCTCATATTGTTTCACTGAAGACCTTAGACACAGAGCCATAAGCTGTAGTCCCTGTGTGATGTGCTCCTCGTCAGCGCCTGCTTCCACTCAACACCTTTTAGTCCCTAAGTGCTTTCCCCTGGCTCATCACAGCTGCCTCTGGCCACTTACAGCAGCAGTGCTCTCTCTCCCCATGACTTACAGCTCCTTCCAGTCACTCTTATTGCTAGTAAATGCCGTGACGATGGCTCTGAGCAGCAGGAGGAAGCTGTTCAGAGTGGGAAGGCGATGAAGAGCACCAGGTGACAGCACTAGCAGTGTGGGAACGAGCACAGGCTCCTGTGCCGCTCCTCATGTTCCTCTGGTGCACAACCCTGCTCACAGGTCTCCTGAGAGCTCCGCTATTCCCTGGTGCTTTGATACAATCTCAGCATCAGTCCACTGACTGAGGGGGAACTTTATTCTTTCTATTCTTACTCATTTGTTACGATGAGGAAACTTTCTGTATTCTCAGAAGAATGTGTTTCCCACTTAGGAAAGTACATGGTTACAGGTCAACCACTCTGATATGGCCACTGTGATTTAGGAAAGCAAAGAGAAAAACTTTGGCTCCTGGAGCACTGGCCTACCTTCCTGACCACTCCAAGGGAGTCCCCAGGCAGCCCCTGCAACAGTATCCTTGTATCCAGCATTTTCAGGGCGAGGCAACATGCTCTGGCTGGTTCAAAACTTGTCAGCTGTCAATATAACTTACAGTATTTAGCAGAGAACTGCAACAGATCAAATTAAAAATAAATGTGTTATGAGGTGCAGAATAACCCCGCTACAAACCTGATCTGCTTCAACTGCATTGCCTGTGCAGCACGACCAGTTCCTTGGCCTCTGATTTACTCTCCCATTACAGAAGCCTCCTCACACTCATGAACATGTGCTTCTAATCAGAAAATGCTCAAGAAAAGACCACCTGCCTACAAAGGATACTTCTTTTCCCCAGTCCCAGTGGGGGTCTTACAGCCAGGTTTTAGTATACAGCAAAAAATGAGCAGAGCGAAAAGCTGAAAGGACAGCTTTCTTTTAATGAAAGCCCACAGTGTTACCCGAGATGTTTGTAACAAAGCTACGAGAGAAGACATTCCTTAATTATTATTCCTGCTGAAGATACTGTGAATAAATAAGTTCATGGGAGAAAGAAGTAATAGGAAACTTGTCCTTTGCTTTGGCGCTTGAGTTTACTTTGGCTTGTCTAACCACTTTTTAAGGAAAAAATGTCTGAATGTACTCAAACAGGGATATAAAAGTTCCTTGTACCTCCTGATTTTCAAATGAGAGTTTTCAGAGCCATCGCTAAACAGTGGGCAGTTCAAAAATCAATGCTGTTGTTTCTAGAGCTCTTTAAACATAAACCATTTTAGACTTTCAGACAAGGAAGGCAAACATCTTTGTGGATTATTATATTAACATCAGGTCAGCCAGATGTTAAAAGCCTCTAAACTGGGGAACTCGAAGAGTTGGAGTCACAATTCCTTGCATTTGAGGCTTGATCCAAAATGGACTTGGTTTAATGTTTTCTGTTGACTTGAGTGGACACTGGGTCAATCTGATCTGCTTTAGTACTTTCAATTTCACAGTCATGCCTTTAAGAATAATGTGAACGTGGCGCAAGACTGATGGAGGCTTTACTTAGCTGGACTATCAGTATAAGAAAAAAAAAAGTTGGAGGCCACTTAGATCCAGCAAAGACTTGGCACCATAAGTTTAATAGCAATAAATAAATAAATAAATCCACCAAGTAAAGATGTCATAGTCTGTAGAAAAGAAAATTTAGCAATTTAGTGATGGTCAGAATCAATGACACAATAGTAAGTGTCTATACCAATATTAATCAACACCTAAGTAGGTGAGTACATGGGAAAAATAAGCCCTTTTTTCAGAGTGGCTCTCACTGGCTGTAGGTTTTTTTATTCCAACAACAACAGAAATTGGAGATGAAGATTTCTGCCAGTCCAAAAGGAACCTCAGGATCTCATCATCCAGAAACAAGAGAGGCCTCTGCAGCCTGAGCCTGTGCGGGGCAGCTGCAGACAACTCTTGGGAAACAGGCGATGTGCCATGGAGTGGCCAGCTCGACACTTTGCAGCAAGCCCACCTGCTGCTGCTGCTGCCAGAGAGCAGCCTGGAAGCTGACGGCTTAGTATCCTCCAGCTGCCACGCACATCCTGCGTGTGTCCAGAGGTGGCTGTGGGTCATGCACTCCAGCCAAATGAGTGTAGGAGGAGGGCGAGTTGTGACATTACGGTCAGACTGCCAGCAACAGGAGGGGGTGGATGCAAAGTAGTGGCTCATTCTCACACATACACAACATGCACAAACATGTACAAATAAGAGCCGAATTGCTTTCTAACAGCTCTGCTGTGTAGCAGATGTGAAATTCATGGCTTAGGAAAACATCCCCCTCTATATTTATGTGCAGAACTTCACTGTTTTTGCAGTAATGTTACCTTATGCTTTTCTTGCCCATGGGAAGTCTATTAAAAGCTCAAGGCTTAGGGACACAAAATAAAAAAGGAAGCTGAGCAGAACCATAGAAGCAACAAGTTCCAATATTCAGTTGTCTTTTTAATGAAGAGAAAGAAGACTAAACTAAGAAAAAAAAATTGTTACAGCTTTAAAAGTCTTTAAAGGCGTAGATCATTATTCATCTTCAAAACCGATATCTATTCTGCACCTCTCTCTTCTCAGAAGTTAAGCACCTTTATTCTGCTGGGAAACTTCTTATCCATTACTAGCTTCTTAATTCCTTTCTGCTACACTTGCAGGCCTGAGATCAATGGGATAACAACAGAAAAGCTCCAAAACCAACAATGATCCTACTCCAGTGGCTGCTTGCATCCTTCCGTCCAACAGCTCTGAGGAGATGGAATTTCAGCAGGCTCTTGGGGGTTCACGTGAGGCATGCAGTGACCATCACAGTCTTCAAGCATTTCTGATCTAGCTCTTGCACCTGGAGGAAAAGACAAGCAAGTAATGTTTATGGACACACATACAAATATGCGTGCTTCCTAATCCCCCACACAGTATGGATGAGCAGATGAAGCAATACTTCATAAATGGAAAATGACCTGTACTTAATTATGTGCAAAATCTTAAGTAGCTTAAAGGTTTGTTTAGGACCACCAAGGACTTGCTGTTTGTTCAGGCCTTATCTGAGAAACCCAGATCTCTCGACTTCAAAAAAACATGGCTGGAAACATAAGTGTGTCTGTCTATTCACAATACTTCATGTTGGACCTGGCCACTTTATTTAAAACATAGATGGAGAGAAGAATTCCTACAGAATAAACAAGACAAAAGGAAGAGATGGAAAATGCCGGTGCTCAAAATACTCTGAGTAGCCCAGATAACACCATTTTGAGCACTTAAATTCATCCAGCCACTTTTTATTTACATCACTGTTGTGTACTTCTAAATAACTAAGTTTGCATTTGATTTAGGATAATAATTGAAATCTGCTCCTAGGACTGGATATGTTGCTATAAACAAGGCCTTTGAGTCCATTTCTCTGTCTTTGGCATGATACCAGCGGCTTTGGGTTTTGCAGTGCTTACTGGAATCACAGTGCCCTAGTGCTCCTCTATGCTGGCTGAATTAAGTACAAAGGGGTTTTTTTCCCATCTTCTGCATTTCAGAAAAATTTCAGCCAGATCTCCTAACCTCCCATTAACTGCATCTTTTATGTCTTCTTTGCAGGCTCTAATAAATGGTCAGCTGCAGCTGGGCAATAATGGTGAAAGCAAATAAATTTAAACTTGAGATTTGGTATTCTTGAGCAAACTTGTGTATAGTTGATACCTGTCTCTACATCAAAAGCCATGGTGACGTCTCAATGTTCTTTTCTGACCATGCAGTACCATCTCTGTTCAGCCACTAAATAGAGACCTAAGCCAAAGCCTTATGCAGAGCCATGCTTCTGATAATGTTACCAGGATTTTATTTCTTCCTTGCTGGATATATGATGGTTACATTACACTATATATCCACTCCCAGCATTTCATCTCGTCTTTTGCTACTAAATCTCCCAAATTTGTCCCATTTGGAATGTTTTCACATTATTTACCCTAACCCAGGAGATAACATGATCTTCCCTCAGAAAGAAGGGCCATCTTCAACATTTCTTCAGGAAACCGTCCTTATTTGGAAAGTCATCATTGACATCTTCCTCAGGTATTCACAGATAACATAGGCACTCCAAATTCCCATACTGTTTTGGTAACAGTAGTTGTTGATGGCACTCTAGCAAATGTTTTGAAGGCTTTGGTCAAAGCCCAATGCTACAGCCAGACAGCTGCAATGGCTGGCACTGACTTTCATGACCAAAACCCACAAGTGGTTTGTGGTCTGTCCAAATGGTAGAGAGACTTCCCATGCAATTATTGAAGCTCTTTCAAGTCCAAAGATAACAGTTAGACTTTCTGTCTCCAATTGGTGGTAACTCTATCCTGCCAGTTGATTATTCCTCAGTGGCTGTCACATTATGGGTCAGAACTATCCCTTCTCTTACATTACAGATAAATTGTTGCTCAAAATAAATAACCAATATGGAGGGCTTGGGAAGCTCCAAAACACTTGGTTCTCTTCTCAGTACCAGGCATGTCTCTTGTTCTTAGCAAGCAATGCAAATGATTTGAAACGGCTAAAGCACAAGGAGAAAAAAATGGTGATAAAAGTTAAATGAATGCACACATGCTTTTAGACGTTATGATTGGGAAATCTGAATCCTTTCACTCTTCATCCTATGACTTCTGCAAGATGGACTCCCTCTTTGACTCTTCTGCTGCCACCCGAGTCCATATTTGTAGTTTAATCATGAGGTGTTTTTTTTACAGGAGACATCAGTGCTTATGTGTTTGAAGTACACTGCTTGGCTTATCAGTATTACCTCTGCATGAGGTGAGTGTATAAGCAGCTAAATCACATTTCTAGAAAAGTTTGGAAGATTATTACAGTTCATTTAGCAACTTACTACATCAACATAAACAAAACTTTTTGAATGTCTAAAACATCTCGTTCTTGCAATCACCTTTCAGCTAACTCCATTGTCAAGTCCTCTGTCTGTACACATGATAGAATTAACTAACATGGAGACATTAGTCCCTAACTTTTATATAGCCTCTTCAGATGTGGATACTTTGTCTGGGTTAATGATAGAGGAGGTTCATTCAGAATATTACAATGGTGAAATTATATTGGCCTATCATCTAGAGTCTCTAATTTAAGCTCAGGTTTTTCTCTGAGGATGTTAAGAGCCCATTTTGTAGTCATATGTTTTGGCCTAGATATAAATTTTGATCTGTACAACTCATTAACCACTTTCAACAACATCATTATGTGCATCTTCAATGTCTGGTAGAATCTTATTTGAAGGTTTACTCTAGTTTCAATTTCATTTCCTACAGGCAACATTCTATACAATAAATTTATATTAGTCCCTTGGACACAAGGAGCAGATAAGACTCTGGTCTTTTTATTCCTTAGATATTTATTTTATTATACATTTTAGATTTTATGTTTTAGCATGTATTTTGTTTAGCTTCTTTGTCAGTACTACACTTGTGGCCAAGATCAGCCCTGCTATGCATGGCTGACATATATGCTCCATATATACTGATACATAAATGTGTAATTGAAGTCTGTTTTCACATCTTGGGTATCTAATTATTTATCTCTGTCACTAGTTGGCAAGATTCTACTTTCTTTCCTTTCAGACATATATGTCTTTCCCCAGAATAAGAAAGTTCTTTACTCTTTCCTTTTCCTACTCTCTTTCGGATTCTACCTCACTGATTTGAAGAGATGATTGATGGACTGCTTTGCATTTTCTGGCTTCATGCCTAATCTTGAGGCATTTCTGACATGATGTCACTTAAAATATACGCACTCAACTGAAGTGAGCTAGTTCTTCCAGAGCAGAAAAATCCTTTGTGAGCTTGAGACTCTTTCAGCATGCTTTTCATTTTGTTTACTAAGTCGGTCTGGTTTTCCCTCTGTTCTAAGCACAAGTCTTGCAATATTCCTCACTGCTGATTCCATTGCTAATACCAATTCCATTACCTCAGGCCATGTTAAATTCACTTTTGCCTTAAATTCAAAAGCTGTCATTATTCATACAAAGCAATCTGTACCATAGTGTATCCTTTAAGACATTTCCAGAAAAGTGATATGTAAGCTTTGTCGCATACACAACTATAGATTCTCTTTGCATCCCAATACAAGTCTGAAATGTGAATCATTTCCCAATAATTCCATGTAAGTGGTATGTAGCCTTCTTTTAGGAGTTTTGCAGATCTTCCAAAGGCCTTCTCATAGATTCTGAGGTTGTGAGAAACTCTGTAAGTTGACAGAGACTGTGCTGCTAAATAACTCTGAGGGAGCAATTTGCTACCCCTGTCTACTATCTCCACCACAAGAAACCAGCGGCTATATCTTAAAATAAAATTATAATATTCACTGATTGCACTGACTCCCTTAATTTGTCTTACATTTTGATTATTTTCAAGTGTTCCTTGTCAGTAATCTTGTTAACTCTCTACCAGAATATTGCAAGCTGGAAACAGCTGCCTAACTTAACTATGGCATGACTGGAATGGAAGTGGGGGGAAAAGCACTACCGCTTAATGACAGGGAGTAAGAGATGGATGGAGTGCTATGTTCTGGTATAACCACATGCTGACTGTAAGCTTGTTTATTTTTTCTTAAATGAAGCGTATCTCCTTGAATTTGCCTGTCTTTTAATTTTGCCACCATACTCTGCATTTCTGAGAGCTTTTAAGCATAGCTTTTTATTTTTGAAGTGTACTTCACATACATTAGGGTGACTTTTCTTTACGTGCAGAAATACTGCAGATGTCATGAAAGAACATCAGGCTCCAGACTTCATATCTTTCTCCTTCTGAATTCTAAAGTGGGGCTGCTTGTGAGGCAGATGACTGGCTTATAAGAAAAAGAAACTTGCACAGTAGTCTTCCATCTTCATTTGGATTAAACCATCTGTCCATAGATTATGAATGCTATAGTTTCAAAAAATAAATTAATAAGAAGCATTCATATAGCAGTTCTGTCTCACATTATCATTTGTGCCAAGAGATTTTTTTATGTGTTTCAAATCCAAAACACGTATCTGTAGGTAACAGTAAAAAATAGAATAGTAATATATAGCCATCTTTGTGCGCATCTGAAGATGGATGTCCACTGCTGTGTGGAAATTGGATCAGTGACCAGCTGACAATACTTCATTGCTTCTTCACTACTCTTTCTCTCAAGGTCAAAGACCCCAGAAAAGAGGAAATGACCTCTACAGTTGTTTAAACATTTTTCTACCGTCACATCTTTCATTCAGATTTGCATGCAATGAGGAGGACAGTGATGTTACATGAATATCCGTGGGCTAATGACACATGCAGATCTGATGTTTATTAACAGCAATGCACCAAGAACATACTGACTCAAAATGGAATAGATAATCCTGGTTAATCATCTGCCTTCACTAATCAACACATTTCCAGCCTCAGTCCCAAAGCATGACTTCAACAGGATACCCACCTATAAGTCAAATTCTATGACTTAAAAAATTCACCTTACCTTGTTGGTCCTCTTTAGGACTCGAACCTTTCCTCTTTGTCCAGCTGGGAGCATCTCAGTCCTGCAAGGCCAGACTTGTTACATATTCATCCTCCTCCTCTTGTGCAATGCCAAGCCAAGCCAAGTCACAACGATGTGGCATGGTATCTGCACAAATACCATGTGAAGGGGCAGTACTTATTTTTAGGAAGGAGGGCTCCAACCAGACTGGCAGCAAGACAGTTAGTGAAGTGGTATAAAGATCCTTAGACAGATATCAGGTGGAGCAGATACATTTGTACAGATTTCGGAAAAGTGTGGCATAAAACAGACAGGGTGAGGGATAAATTTTCTCAAGCTTAGTTTCAAAAGATTTGGAAGAATGGGAATAAAGAACAGAGCCTAGACAATGTGGATTAACTATGTGGCCAGGCAGAGAACAGGGCACATATCGCAGGGCCAATAAGACATACAAGAAAGTACTCTAGAAAGATTAAGAATTGATGATAAAAGAAGATATTTGTCAAGCAGACGGCTGCAGGTTCTGTTGCAGACAGCTACGTGTTCTGTTGCAGGCACCTGCAAGTGAGGTACTCCCATATCTGACTCTTTTTTTGAACCTAGTCTTTTCTCAAGACTGCCTAGTTAGGAGGTATAGTTATTCAGCCAGGAAACAGAAATAATAGCATATAACTTAATTACCCCACACCCTTATATTATTATTTGACAAAGTGATCAACCTTTTGAATGAAAGCAAAACATGTAAAATCATCAGCAAATAAAATTATATTTGATTTTAAAATATTTACAGTTTGACGATAGGCAGCACGAAAGACTGATTTGTTCAGTTAAATATTTTCTTACTAATCAAAATAGTCATCAACAGAAAGCCTATTCTGACCAGTTGGAAGTGTATGGGATATTTACATTTCCCTTCTTCTGTTGCATAATAGTTAAAGGAAATTAAACCCTCTCCTTTTGACATTCAAAAAAAGAACCAAACACATGATTTCTGTTTCTTAACATACCATGTGCTACACATAAACAATCAACAAAATCTCCAAAATTCTGCAAGTCTTTCTGTGCAAAACAGTCTAAAATTGTGTATCTTTCAAGTCTTTCTGACTTGAAGTCAGAATGATTTTTGTTTAACGATATAGACTTAGAAGACACTTAGCTTGAATGCCAGCTCATTATATATGTTGTTAGGACCAGATTATGACTTAAAAAATATTTAGGTAATTTTTATATTCTTAGGTATATTTATGAAATTGCTATACAAAACATGGCCATTATTTTCCCCTCAGAAACTGTCACATTTCTCCTTGGTCTTTTGTTTAGAAGCCAAAAATCTTTCAGGTTTACCATTTGGCATTTGAAAAATAATTTAAACAATGTGGATATAATCTGTTACCTAGGCCTATCAGACAAATTGCCAGGCAGTGTAGGAAGACAGATGTTCCTTTTTTTGCTTAGCTTTTATCTTCAGTAAACCTTTTATGTTGGTTCTAAAATAATATGGCAGTGTCACAAATTCACCTTACAGTCTGAATCACAGCAAATGTTCCATAACAAATAATTTGGCAGCCAAATCCCACCTCTTTTCATGTTGGTGAATTTTATGTTAATAGGAAATGTTTATCATTCTAATCAAACAGGAAAATTGTTTTGCAATATTCTGTAGTTTATTCAAGAGCATCTGGTTTCATTATCCAAGACTGGAAAACTGAACTGCTTTGATTGGATGCATTAGTCACAAGATATGGGTAAGAATGCTTCCACTTGGCCAGTATTCCTCCCTATTAGTTTAAAATGTGGTCTTTCAGTAAACATTCCTGAGAAAAGCTCCCCAACTAGCAATGGCCACATGAGGCCAACATTTAAAGTCACAGAGTAGGATATTTCAGAGATGACTCCACCAGGGACCCTATTCAACTAGTTCCTTCTTCTTTTCATTGATACACTGCAGATGAGAAAGAAATGGCACACAGACCGTGGACCACTGCATGTTTCACCTTTGCAGCGGAATAAGTCTTCTCTGAACATTAAGGACACTGTAAGGTCCAGGGTTTTTTGCCACTGAGAACCAGTAATAAGGTTGAACCCAGGGTAATTAGCCCAATCACAAGGCTTCCTTTCCCTGTTAAATCCCCAATTTTCACCAAGGCCAGCCACGTTTGGATTCTTACTCTTAGAGCATGACAGTAAGGTATCTCCAAGATTCCCTCACCCAGGCCTCCAAGGAAACAGCTTGTGGGCTTCTGGTCTGTCTGTGTAGGCTTATCTGTGCTACAGGAACACAACCAACAGTAAACTTGAGGTGGGCTTGCTATTGATGGACTGATAGTGTGCCAGGACCATACATGTGGATGCTTTCCAAAGGGACTGAAGGCAAATCTATTGCCACCTGGTTGGCACAGAGCCTGCAGGTACAGCATGGACTGCTGAGAAAGGGTTACACAGGCTTTGCCTCACAGATTTTTAGTGAGACTAGGCTTTAGGGTGACCATAAGGTTATGTGCAATTACTGGTGTAGACAGAGAGAATGTGGTATAAAGATGACCCAACATGCTGAAGGATCTCGCCTGCTACGGATTTGTTTTTTATCCCACAATCACTGTGGTCTTAAATCTTAATGAAAAAAGTAAGAAAGCATTTTAAATAGCAGACATTGAAGAGACCTGTTTTTTTAGATTCAGTTAAGAACCTGTCTGTATCTAGTAAAGACAAAAAAATATTGCTGGTATTTCACACCAATTTTACCCTTTGGGATTTTCTGTTTATTTTGTTTCTTTGGCTAAACATTTGGAGTAAAAATGAAGATGAAAATCTTGGAAGGAACTTTTAAAAACAAGAAACATACTCCACCCTTATTACAACATTATTGTTGTTTAGCCAAACATTTTTCCTTTAACAAATGATCTGATATGGACACACATATGTAAAAGGCATAAAAGACCTATATCGGCCACATCTTTTTGGAGCAAAAAAAAAGAATTAGGAGGGTTGAAATATGTGAATGAATGACAGAAGGCAAAGAATATAAAATAAATATAGGGAAGTAATATCCTTTTTGTGAAAGAAGAAGAAAAAAATAAAAAACAACACCCAGATCACCTAATATCTTGCATAATAGTCCCTTGAGCCCATGAAGAAGTTAAATTGAATGAAAAATCCCATGGGCTTTGTAGTGGCTTCTCTTTGTGAGAGAGAAACCATATGAAGTAAGCGGGGTGAGGGGGATGGGGGGAGTGGCGGGGAGAGAGTAAATAGCTCCAGAAAAACAAATATATATTCACATGGGTAAACATTTTAAAAGTAAAAGTCACAGTAACCTACACCTTAACCTCCTGAGATGCTTAAGTGAGAGGAAAGTGTAAAAAGAAACTTGCAATCATTTCAGGAAGCTATCAAACATGTGGCCTTTCCCTGTGTTTACGCTAGATTTTATTGCTGGAATGTTGTGCTCTTCACTCAATGTTAGTGATCGGTGCTTCAAGCCTCTTGCTCAGAGCGGGACTGCTTGCTGCAGTGGCCCCTTGGGGCAGCGGGATTTTCAACAGAAAGTCGTCGCATATTGTCACCAGTCCTCTGAAGTCTATATAATTGCCTTTGCTGACCTACAGACAGAGGCATTTAGAGCACACTCTCTCCAAGAATTTCCAAAAGGACTTAAAACAGGGACTGTTACATTTCCTGACGTCCTCTATATCTCTCAATACAGTTTTCTTCAAAACCTGATTTGACACAATCCAAGTCTGAGGACAAAAATGTTGTATGGTTTACATTCATTTTTTTCTCATTACACTACCAATTGCTTCTTGATCACTAAGCCCTGTCAAAGGAAACCCACTGAATCAGAGTTGTTTTCAGAGGTGCCTTTGGCTACTACGTGCAACCACCACCTGTGCAGCAGAGTTCTCTCATACGGCACAGGGAATGTCAATATCTCCCAGAGCAGCATGTTAAAAACTCACTTTGAACTAAGCTCTGATTTGAGTGCAGGGGCTTGCACCAAATGACCTCCAGAAATCGTTTCCAATCTAAATGTTTCTACGATTCTATAATCCTATGAGTCACAATATTTACACAGCAGTGGAGGGCGGGAAGGGGGCAGAGAAAGCCTATTTATCACCAAAATACATTTAATCACTCCAAGAACACAGATGCTCAAACATTACAAGTTCATTTCTGTAGGAAATCTAGAAACTGCCACTTAAAGATATTTATAACAGAATCACATTTCTTTTTTTGGAAAAAAAAATCACTAAAAACATCACTGCAGAATTTTCCTTACTACTTTTTGCATTTTTTAAGTCAGAAATGGTTCACATTTCTCTCCCTTAACTTGAATTTAAGAGTCACCATAACAAATTTCATCACCGTACAGACAGCTGACCGTAAGCAGGCTTATAATGGAAGATGGTTTACTGTATTTTTTGTTTTGTTTCTTTATGAGAATGAGTGAATGTGTCACATCCAAAGGAGGTCTTACACCAGTTGTAAGCAGAGCTATGATGTTGAGAGAATGCCAGTTTGTCACCAAAGTTATAGTATTTGTACCACATTAATGGTCTGTGAACAAGGTTGGAAACCACTGCTTTAGTTGGTCAGCACTATTATAGAAAGCACTTCTTGTCAGAAGCTAAAGCTTCTTCTCACTTAGCAAAGGAAGTTAATGCTTCGTAAAGTTGAGTAACCATATCTGAAATCTTAGCGATTGCTGTACAGTGTGGTGTCTGCAAACAGTAGAAACACAGACACAGGGTGAGAAGTAAAGCATTATTAATTTTATGCATCGATAGGGTGAACATCATCCCTCAACAGCAAGGATATGCTGAATGGCCTCATGCTCAATGGATAACATCCAGTTCACTTAAATCTAAAACAACTATTGCAGCTTTCTGCTTTAAGAGGTTGCACCTGGCAGGCACCTCAGGCTGCAAGAAAAACCTTTAATTGTGTCCTATGACTCAAGTTTTCCAGCCTCAGCTGGCTTTTTCAAGCCTCTTCCCCAAATTAGATCATCATTTCAAGGTGCCAGAAAGAGTTTCTCCTTGCCCTATTCAAGCTAGTCTCTACAATCTCCCAAGTATATCTGGTGTCTAAATACACGCTTATTTGTCATGTTAAGGTAAGTACATGGCATTTGTGCAGAAGTCTAGAATAATACCATTGTATTCCTTTAGGTACAATCCATGAGATCATATACTTATCTCTAGGAACCAATAATACAACATTCTTAGCAGCTTACTGCTAGATCTTCACAACTCCGTGACAAACCTCAATGTCATCTTCCTCTAAAATAAGAAAATCAACAGATTTTAGCTAACAGGGCAAGCAGAGGAGGGCCAAATAAAAAGCTGGGGCAAATAAATTCTCCTTTTAAATGTTCAGTGATGCAGAGAACTGTCACCAAAATTCAGGTACAGTTCCCCTGGTATTTTCCTGCCTTCTTCTGTTATCAAGAAATAGCAAAACCAAAGACATACCTGATTTCTGAGGTGTCCTAAAATGACAGAGAAGATCTGAAGTGGTGCTGCTCTAAAGACACCACAGGTGAAAACATTTCCAAATCCAGTTCTCAGTCATCTTAAGTCAACCAGAAATCTAGATGTTCCAAGCAGTAGATAGGGTTACATAAATCTTAAATAACAGAATATCAGTCTCTTATGAGCTCTCTGCTTTCACAATGTTGCTGCACGGATCTGTTCAGTTTGAGCCCATTTTTGTATACATTTTCTACAGATTTTATTAAAAAAATACCTGCTTATCTGGGCATTTCCTTAATTTTATTATGTATTTCTCCCTCCAAGTGTCAGTTCGATAGTTAATCGGCATCAGTGTCAGTTCAAATTTATCCTTTCATTTCCCAGACCTTGCTTTAGTAACTTCAGAATACTTAAAAAAATAATGCATCTGGGGTTGAGGGGTAGAGATCTTCATTACTGATTATTTTGGAAGAGAAGAATTAATTCAGCTCAGCTCTTTATTGGCCATTGTCACTGCCCAGCAACATCACGGTAATAGTGAATCATCTCTATCATATAGCCATACAATCCTTACCAGTTTCTGCTGTATTGTTATACACATGTACATGACAGAAAAAATGAAATTACTGATTTGGCTGTGCCTGCTATTCTATGACACTTAGACAGCTTGGCTTAGGAGTGGAAAAGGAGGTCACATCAAAAATTTAATTATCTTCTGCTTACTTCTCTGGCCAGATTTTTTGGGTTGTCAAGTCTCCAACTTCTGAGGCTGCAAGACAATGTATTCCACAAAAATCTCCAGCGTTTCCAGTATATAATGACCCCAGGACCAATGGAATGACATACAGTTCTCCATTCCCCAAATCTGAGAATTTCTAAATTGTTGCTTTTCACCCCATACTGAGATCAAGACAAATCTCAAAATAGCAAAAATTCTCCATAACACAGAACGACGGTTTCCACTTGATTTCCAGCAAAATACCAACTTCCCAGAACTATGTTGGTTTGGGTTCCTTTATCCAACAAGATCCTTATCCAATTTGAATCCTAAAAACGTTCACCCCTGTTGTTCTTCGAGACAGTCCTTTTTTTCTGCTGAAAAGTGGAAGTAAAACCACGAGTGAATTTACCTAAATTACATTTCACAGCCAGTTGGAAGCCATCCAAACAGTGAAACAGTCAGTGCAAATTCATTTTCAGGGTAAGAGTTTTGGCCTCTATGTTTGTCTATATTTGCATAAACTCAAAATGAATATAAATGTGTGCAAGAAGAGATTAATATTCTCATGCATCAAAGGTTCTCCAAGGTTGAGTGATTGATAAATAAGCCTGTCATGATCTTTACCATTTTGATATTGCAATACCCAAAACACATAACTGTATTTCCACATACTGTTATTTTTAAAAGGTTCCATTAATAATTTAGCTCTTTTTTTCTGCTGCTTTTTCTTTTGTTTTATGGAGTCTAGCTATCAGAAAAACGAGGTGGTTTTTTTTCTTGCAATACAAAAAAGCCTTGCCAAAAAAATTTTCACCAAACCATATCTGTGAGCCTGGTGGCAGAGTTGGTGACATCTTCAGATTGCTTGTAGATTTTCTTGAAGCCACATCACTTCCAGTTCCCCTTATCTGTGTGTCCTACCTCGGCCACATGAAATCTTCTCATGTGGAATTCTTACTGCTGCTCACTTCTGCCATCAACCTAACCTATCTTTTCTTAGAGAGGGGATATAGCTCTGGCTTTTAACATTTCTATGCCAGCTTGTGGTGACCTTCCCTTTGTTCATGCCTTCAAGATTCAGTTCTTTCCTCATTTTTCCCTTCTTTCTAAAAGGCTCCAGCTAATACTGGACACAGAAAATTTTACTGGCACTGATCATCACGTATGTAGACCCTTGCAGATTCACACACGAATGTCCCATGGGTACCTGCCTTGCGCTCTGTAGAGTATTTCTATACCTTCTGATATCTGGGGGATTGGACTGGATGATCTTTTGGGGTCCCTTCCAATCCCTAACATTCTGTGATTCTGTGATCTTTACCACTACCCTAAATGAAATATCTCTTTCCAGTTGGATTGCTTGAAATCAGCTTCAAGATCAAACGTGACATCATGGTAAAAACCTGTTAATTCTGTAAAGATAGAGATAGAAAATGTAAGATGTAATACTTGCTGCCTTTCTTTCCTTCTTGGGCATGTTTTTACACGTATTCTTGATGAGGAAGAATAGCCGGAAAAGACAGGGAGCAGCCCCTAAAAGGAGCCCTAGAAGAGGAGCTTAGCTCCCGGATGCCTTTATTGGAGCACACTAAAACTGTTTATATCCTACCAGTCTGAGCAAACATCCCTTGCTTCACCGAGTTCTGGGACAGCATCGTCTCCTTTCTGATTCACAAAGTTACACCTATAACTACGAAACCATGGCTTCAGCCTTCTAGTAAATCATGCCTTCTTATGAAAGAAATTTTTATTTTTATATAAAGAACACGTGTAATTTATTTTTTTAATAAGTCAAGTCTCCCAAGAGAATTTGGCAAGGAACTGTTATTCTAATACTTTGGCTGTCTTTGCAAAGATGATTGTCTTGATAATTTAAAATGTCATAGGATGTTTGCAGGAACAATAGACCAGATTCCTGAGCTGGTGTAAATTGGCACAACTTCACAAACATCAAAGAAGCCATGCTAGTTTACACTGGCTCATCAATGTTCACAGATTAAATGGATGTTTTGTGGTTTACTACATGTCAGAAAACTTGTAGTGCAACTCCATCCCTCATAAGCTATCCCGTAAAACTATTTGATTTTTAATACATCTGTAAAAACAAACGTTCTCATCAAAATACTGACCTCAAACAGTTCTTTAACATCATAGTTAAAATCCACATCCTATATACTTCAGAGAATGAGAGTGCAAAAGAGACTAACAACTGGCTACCCTGAAGTACAGGCTAGATTTATTCCAAACAGATGTGAACACCGAATGAAAATGCAATGCTTTTCGACACCTTGATCATGAGAATGTATCATTAAAAATACTCTGTGTAAAGTTTAACAGAAGTTTTATTCTGAAGCAGCTCCATCTCCACTGACATTAAAGCATTCCCTTAAGATGCACGTGTTTGGTTTCAGAGTAAACACTCCATCATTCTTTTCCAAGAGCATAGGAACACTAATTGGCAATAGAAATATTTTAAATTGTTCCAAAGTTTTGTTTGAATACCTTTTTGGCTCAAAGAAAATCGTCAGCTTTTAAAAATAATATGTGTGTATGCACGTCCACTCGATACAATATCTATATATCTATATATTTTTAAATATAAATGACATAATGAGGAACTATGAAGAGTGAGCTTTTCTATATGAATTATACATAAAATGCAATATATTTTTATAGAAACATAAACACAAAGTCATAGAATCATTTTGGTTGGAAAAGACCTTTAAGATCATCGAGTCCAACCACTAACCTTACACTTTTAAGTCTGCCTCTAAACCATGTCCCTAAGGACTTCATCTCTGAGTCTTTTAAACACCTCCAGGGATGGTGACTCAACCACTTCCCTGAGCAGCCTTTTCCAATACCTGACAACCCTTTCCATGAAGAAATTTTTCCTAATCTCCAATCTAAACCTCCTCTGGTGCAACTTGAAGTGATTTCCTCTCATCCTATCGCTTGCTACTCGGGAGAAGAGACCAACACCCACCTCGCTACAACCTCCTTTCAAGTAGTTGTAGACAGCAATAAGGTCTCCCCTCAGCCTCCTTTTCTCCAGGCTAAACAGCCCCAGTTCCCTCAGCTGCTCCTCATAAGACTTGTGCTCCAGGCCCCTCACCAGCTTCGTTGCCCTTCTCTGAACTCTCTCCAGCACCTCCATGTCTTTCTTACAGTGAGGGGCACAAAACTGTACACAGGGTTCAGGGTGCAGCCTCACCAGTGCTGAGTACAGGGAGACGATCACTTCTCTGGTACTGCTGGCCACACTAGTTCTGATACAAGCCAGGATGCTGTTGGCTTTCTTGGCCACCTGGGCACACTGCTGGCTCATACTGAGCCAGCTGTCAATCAACAGCCCCAGGTCCACTCTAACAGCACTTAGAAAAAAAATAAACAACTTTCATCGAAAGATCAAAAATCCCCTAACAAACATCTGTGAGCCTCAGAACATTCTTCTGAGACAATCGCATATGATTAGACACACTGATGGATCATTCAGCCATATTAAATAATTGACATATTCAGCCACATTAGGAATAGAACCAGGAACATATAGTTCATATCATTCCCAACCTCAAAGAGGAATGGTGAGTAGGACAGGAAGGACACCATGGGAGGTGCCAGGAAAACAAGGTCATGAGTTAAAAGAGAGGGCACAGCAGTTCTGTTCAAGTCCCCAGAACAGGAAAGAGCAGGGTCTGTCCCCACAGCAAGCCAGCTTCTCATAACCTAGAGGTACGTTTGCCCGGAAGCATGCCTTCTTCTTCTTCAGATCTCCTGTCTTCCTAATTCTCAAAAAAAATCTTGAAGTTCACTTTGTTTACATTTTCCCCCTCTGGCTTTACATGCCAGAGATTATGACTGCCACTCCTCTCTCACTTTTCTTTCCACACTCTGACTGGTGACTGATAACTATTGAAGATCCTCTGTAGGCCACTTGCAGTTAGCAGAGCTGGAAGACTTACCTGGGCTTTTTGGTTTGGTTTTATTTTTTTTTTTTTACAGAAACAAAATCCTGGCTCCTGCTATAGTAGAGATTTAAGAAACATGAGTTGCACATGCCAAAAATCCATCTGTCTCAAACGTTAAGGGCAGAAAAGTAGATATGTCTGGTGAAATATGGGGCACAGTGGCCCAAATCTAGAATCCTGGACCACCTTGACCGTTATCTTTAGCTGTCTCTTTCCATCATTGCTAGATGGAGTGAGATAAGGATGCTATTAAATCTTTGTTTCCTTCAACACATTTATTATGATAGAAAGTTGTGCAGAAGTTGCTTTTCTGTTAATCCATCATATGTTGGCTTTCACAAATGTTTCAAAACCTGCCAAAAGAAAAGACACTGCTACTATGTCGGGCTATAGTAGACTTTGTAATATACTAGTCAAAAGACTTTCCAAGTGTACATTTTCATTAACCCTGACATAAGCAAAGAAAGGAAAATCTGTTCCTCATCCCTCTTCCTGTCTGCAAGAAGTAGAAAATCACACCCATAAATTTACAGCAGAATGGAAGTCACACTCCATAGCTCTAGTTACAATGCTCTCTAAAATCAATAGAAATTGAGCTGATAAAGTACTTGCAAAAACAGCAGTCTACTTGGCACTACAGACAAAGCTAAAAACTGAAGTAGTCCTCTAGAATAGCCCACCCCAAGAGACAACAGGTAGTAATGTGGATAAGAGCCTGCAGAACAAGCACTGGGCGAAGACCCAGGGTCGGCCACAACTCAGTGAACAGTGTAGATGACACTTTTTGATGTGGGTCAGGTGGAAGCAGGTAGTTATTTTTCTTTCTTAAAGCAATTGCCCCCAAAATGTGTCAAAGAACTGTCAAAGCTAGTAGCTCTAGCAATGGGCTTTAGTAGAAAATGATCATTCTAACAGTGAGTAATACAAAAAGTCTGTATACAAAAGTTTTATTTATAATTACCAGCAAAAATAGTCTGACATAGCAATTTATGCTACTACAAATACTATTTTTCCTTATAAATGTTTCTTTCTTATGTTTTGCTTAAAAATATATTCGCAGTGAAAGAAAAGGGCAAGAAAGCTCTTGCCTTCCAGTTCAATAACAAGTGGTTTCTAATAGACTAATGAACAAGGACAGCAAAAATCTGGGCCATTATTCACAGTGACTACAGCTAAAATGCATCTGCCAAGTCTGATACACGCATACTGTGCAGAGGTCTCGAAGTACAGGTGTTACTAAAAGATGTATATCTCTCATTGGAATATAAGAAATCATTTGAATCAATTATATTTGGGAAGACTTTGCAATAATTAGTGACATATTTTAAACACTATTCACACTGTCCCTTCTTCTCTTGGAGGAAAGTCATTGTGTTTAACTGAGGAAAACCTCTGAGATACCAAGAATGATGGTGATTTAGGGTTTCACAGTAAAGGCAAACACTCCTGTGAAACTTGAAGGATGAAATAATGCACGAACACTGAGAATATACTCCAGAAGTACCATTCAGCTTGGTCCTGAACTTGGAACAGGTTTCCTGGCAGTGGATCCGTGTTCAACACAAAATACTCTGCAGAGTGAACTTAAACACTGGAATAGCTATCTTTCTTTTAGACAGATTTTATTTCATCTTAGCTAGCAAATGCAGTAGGGAAATGTCTTATTTGTACACCATCTAATGCAGTGGAAGGAGCATCAGGCCTGACTGGATCACTTGACCTCTCATGCTACTTTAATACAAAATAAAAAGATCAAAATTTAAAACACCGTTTGGCAGGTTGCTATTAAAAATGTATTTGACTGTTGCCTTAGACCCATGTTTCATTTAATGCTCTTGTTCATAGGTTCTGTTTTCTATTACATTTTCTTTTATTGACTGCAGACCAAACGCGAGTTGCAACACTTTCCGCGGGATCCCGTTCAACACTTTCATTCAGCAAGGCTGCCCGCCGCAGGCAGCGATGGACTGGCAGTGCTCAGGGCCCACCAGCCACACCACACCACCGTGCCCGCCACACCACACTGCCACAGCATGCAACGCTCCCCCACGCAGCCCAAACCCCAGGGTCAGATTTTGCCCTGACCCCCTGCAAGGAGAGTGATGCACTCTTTCTCTGCCTGCCTCAACCCTGCCTGCTGGGCTTGTATCCACAGCCCCTGAGGCCCTTGCAGGCAGTAGAAGAAGCTGAAAGAGCGAGGAGCAGTGAGGGGACAGGGGACATGGTGGCAGGCCTGACTTCTCATGGTCACTGCCTGGAGACTAGGGCTTGGCACGAGGCTGCTGCTGAGTTTCTGCAGGCGCATTGGGCACATAGCACAGCAAGTCACTGAAGCAACATACGGCGAGTCACTTGGCACTCAGCTTACACCAGTCCAGCCAGATCTGCTCAGTACATCTGCACAGTCTCACCTATAACTGCAGATGGGTAGAAAAGCCTAAAACAGGGGTGTTTTGTAACTGGGAGGACAATGAGAAACTGCGCTCACCACGTGCTCTCATGGCAGGGACTGGGAGGTAATAAGGATAAGGAGAATTGCACTGCCAGGTCTTGCTCAGTCTGACTTATCCCAGGCCCCCCTCCATGGAGAAGGTGGGGCTGGACTTAACAACGAGGCTGCTCAAATGCTGCTCGTCCAGATTGATTCTGCAATTGACTCACAGTTTTTGGTTTCTTCTCCAAGTAAATCAATCATGTGTCCTTTGGGATTTTCACAGAGGGGCTTTGATTTAGTTTTCTTCTTTTTTTTTTTTCATTTCAATGCTTCTTTTTTCTTTCAAAAAGTGGATAAAAGACTTTCACTAAACACTAACCTCAAGGAGATGTGTCAAGAAAATGCTTCTTACTAAGGAGCCATACTCTTCTGTCCCAGGTATCAGACAGTACTGACAGTAAACACAATTTCAACTTCACAACACTCTGAACCATGAAATGTTAATATCAGCTGAAATATTTGAAGTTCCTTCTAAACAAGTCTCTCAGCTTCTTGCTACGTGATTCTCATGCTTGGCCACCAGGTGGTTTTCGACTTGAGGAACGTTCTTGTCCAACAGTTGAGAGGAGTGTGCTTGTGTAGGTTGGGATGGTCTCACACATGAATCTCCATTCTTGACATTTACACATTCTATAAGATAGATCTCTTTTATTTCTCCATTTTAACAAATTTTTGCCTTTCTTACCTTCATCAGCTTACAGTGGAACCCACTTTCCTTTTAGATAATTGAATAGACTTTATCTAATTTAATATTGCACAGGCTTGGCTAAATATGTTCACCATAATCTATAAAATACATGGTAGTCAATAAAAGCAAGAAGGTCTTGTTCTATTCTTTAAACTTTTCTGAAGAAAAGTTGGACCTATTTTAAAAGCTATGTGTCTCTAGAGTGTGGAGTAAGGAAAGCTGAGGAAGGTACACGACAACAGTAACTCCAGGATGATCACTTTAACACCTCCTTTCTGAGAAAGTTTGTATCAGATTTAAGAAAACAGGAGCCACTCTAATCTGTTGTTAATCCAAACCACAGGCAACAGTAGTCTGAGGTCCTAAACTGGTCATGCATTGTTATAGGACTGTAAACAGAGCAGCTACCCAGAGAGGAGGGAAGACCTGGGAGATGAAATTCTGGCTGGAGACTTGGTCTCTGCATCTCTTCTTTCTCCCATGCTTTGACCTTTGTGAAGCACCCACATTTACATTGACTGATAGCTTCCATGGGCCGTCTGAAGTGGGAAATCTCTAAGTGCTGAGGTTCTGCTTATAAATTGCTATAGATCTAAGTACAATGCATATTTTTATTTATCATTTTCTGTTTAAAACTACAGTCTTAAATTGGTGATATAAGAAAGGCAATAAAATCCATAATGCTTGCCAGAAGACTATCTACCTAAATCCACTGACACCATGGTGCAGGCTTTCAGTCTCCAGGGAAATGCTTTAGGCCAGAGAGGTAAGAAATAGTGAGTGTTGCATACAACCTGACTTCCCAAAGGAGACAATTCTTTAATGTCTTTAATTATATGGCATTACCACATTATCAGAAGGTGGAATAGTTAGAGGAATGGCTGATTCTTCTTCGTTTGCTTAATCTAAATTTTGAAGAATGGGTAACATTCTTCAGAAGAATTTATCAGCCACAAATTGTATTTCTTGCTGTAAAAGGTATGTTTTCCCCCTCTTTTTCATCCAGTGTAATTCATATATTCAGTAACCAGCCACCTTTCTCTCTGGGTGTGTTTTTTTCTTTTTGTTTGGTTGGGTTTTTTGGACTTCTTCTGATGTTTATTGGACTATGACCTTGGTGATCAGAATTACTTAATGGCACAGCCGCCCAGTCAGTAGTCACAAGGCACAGGGCATGCTCCTATGCTGTGGGTACAGATGCACTCATCATGGCAAATTTTGTCTGAGGAGCACTACAAAACACACTGCAGAACCACTTCATCTTCTGCCTTGAAGCCAATGGACATTGAAGACTCTCAACAGACCCTTTGCAGCATAACGTGGCTTGTCTGCTCCTGAATCTGAATTAGCATTGCATCAACCCTGCTTCGCTGAGTGTGAGGTATTCCCAACTCACTTTGAGTTTCCAGTCATGGGCCTGTTATCCTTAAACTAGGTCTGTGCATCCAGCAATACAAATGTGGCCTGGATCCAGCTTGGGCACATGACTGCATTGCTGTTGGATTACCCAGGGAATCTGATACAGAGATCATGCTATTGTTAAGCTTTTATTTTGTTTCTTGCTGGTTGTGATAGAGCAGACAACCGAAGTGGCATAGTAGTTTGAACAGATGATATATGATCCAGCACAGAAGATACTTATATTAGGATGGCCCTCGCAATATTTTGAACACAATAGAACTGGCATATTGAGTTTATACTTTTTATCCATTTCTTTCTTGTAGTTACATCTGTTTTAATCTAGAAGCCATCAAGTATGATTTACTGTATTGCGGAACCATGGTCTCAGCTTTACCAACTTGCTTCTCCTAGCAGCTTCCTTCTCTTGAAAGTCCCTGAGCACTAGTACAAGTCATTTTACGTTTTGCAGAAATCTTTGAAACTATGTGATGTTTCCGTATCATGTGCCAACTCATCAGCTGTTGTAAATGCGTTAAAACCAAGGAGTTGGTTCACAGCTTACTCCTGATGAGGATCTGACTCCACGTATTATACCCTTTCACAAACTGAAACAAAACTGTTACAGTTCTCTTTCTGTTAAAAGTTTCTGTCAGGAAACAATAATTCCAGCAAAAAAATCTATAACAGAACTGAAAACAACTCAGTAGTTTAAACAGCTGAAGGATCTGTAATGTTTTCCAGAAAATAAAAGATGTCACAGAATCACAGAATCACAGAATGTTAGGGATTGGAAAGGACCTCAAAAGATCATCTAGTCCAATCCCCCTGCCAGAGCAGGAACACCTAGGTGAGGTTACACAGGAAGGCGTCCAGGCGGGTTTTGAATGTCTCCAGAGAAGGAGAATCCACAACCTCCCTGGGCAGCCTGTTCCAGTGTTCCATCACCCTCACTGAGAAGAAGTTTCTTCTCAAATTTAAGTGGAACCTCTTGTGTTCCAGCTTGAACCCATTACCCCTTGTCTTACTGTTGGTTGTCACCGAGAAGAGCCGGCTCCATCCTCATGACACCCACCCTTTATATATTTATAAACATTGATGAGGTCACCCCTCAGTCTCCTCCAAGCTAAAGAGACCCAGCTCCCTCAGCCTTTCCTCATAAGGGAGATGCTCCACTCCCTTCATCATCTTCGTTGCTCTGCACTGGACCCTCTCCAGCAGTTCCCTGTCCTTCTTGAACTGAGGGAACTGGACACAATATTCCAGATGAGGTCTCACCAGGGCAGAGTAGAGGGGAAGGAGAACCTCTCTCGACCTACTAACCCCCCCGCTTCTAATACACCCCAGGATGCCATTGGCCTTCTTGGCCACAAGGGCACAGTGATGGCTCGTGGTCATCCTGCTGTCCACCAGGACCCCCAGGTCCCTTTCCCCTACACTGCTCTCTAATAGGTCATTCCCCAACCTATACTGCAACCTGGGGTTGTTCCTGCCCAGATGTAAGACTCTACATTTTCCCTTGTTATATTTCATTAAATTTTTCCCCGCCCAACTCTCCAGCCTGTCCAGATCTTGCTGGATGGCAGCACAGCCTTCTGGTGTGTCAGCCACTCCTCCCAGCTTGGTGTCATCAGCAAACTTGCTGATAGTTCACTCAATTCCCTCATCCAAGTCATTGATGAATATATTGAATAGTATTGGTCCCAGAACTGACCCTTGAGGCACTCCACTAGATACAGGCCTCCAACCAGACTCCGCCCCATTGACCACAACTCTCTGGCTTCTCTCCTTCAGCCGGTTTGCAGTCCACCTCACTACCCGATCATCCAGTCCACACTTCCTCAGTTTAGCTGTGAGGATGCTGTGGGAGACGGTGTCAAATGCTTTACTGAAGTCAAGGTAGACCACATCCACTGCTCTGCCATCGTCAATCCACCTTGTTACGTCTTCATAAAAGGCTATGAGGTTGGTGAAGCATGACTTCCCCTTGGTGAAGCCATGTTGACTGTCCCTGATGACCCTCTTATCCTTGATATGTCTTAAGATGGCACCAAGGATAAGGTGTTCCATCACTTTCCCAGGGATGGAGGTGAGGCTGACCGGTCTATAGTTGCCCAAGTCTTCCTTCTTGCCCTTTTTGAAGACCAGAGTGACATTTGCTTTCCTCCAGTCCTCAGGCACCTCTCCCGTTTCCCAAGATTTGGCAAAGATGATGGAGAGCGGTCTAGCAATGACTTCAGCCAGCTCCCTCAGCACCCATGGGTGCATCCCATCTGGACCCATGGATTTATGGATGTCCAGGTTGCTTAATTGCTCCCTAACCCAGTCCTCATCAACTAAGACAAACTCCTCCATTGCCCTGCCTTCTTCTGGGGCCTCAGGGGTACGGGGCTCCTCAGGACAGCCTCCGGCAGAGTAGACAGAGACAAAGAAGGCATTCAGTAATTCTGCCTTCTCTGTATCTTCTGTCACCAGGGCACCTACCCGATTCATCAGTGGGCCTACATTGCCTCTGGTGTTAGTTTTACCTGCCATGTATTTGAAGAAGCTCTTCCTGTTGTCCTTGACCCCTCTCGCCAGGTTTAACTCTAAGGAGGCCTTAGCTTTCCTAGTTGCCTCCCTACATCCTCTGACAACAGCCTTATATTCTTCCCAAGTGGCCAGCCCCTCCTTCCATGATTTGTAAACCCTCCTCTTCCACTTGAGTTTGCCCAGCAGTTCCCTGTTTAACCACGCAGGTCTCCTGGCTCCCCTCCTTGACTTCCTGCGCGTTGGGATGCTCTGCTCTTGAGCTTGGTAGAAGCAGTCCCTGAATGTTAACCAACTATCTTGGACCACTTTACCTTCAAGCAGCCTTGCCCACGGGATTTCCCCCAGCAATTGTTTGAACAGGCCAAAGTTGGCCCTGCTGAAGTCCAGGGTTGCAATTCTGCTCGGTATTCTGCTCCCGCCACATGAGATTCTGAACTCCACCATCTCATGGTCGCTGCAACCAAGGCAGCCCTCCACCATGTCATTAGTTCGGTGCAATGAAACTCCTCACAATGATTAGGATTAAATCAATCTGGTTTTTAATGGAATGTTAGCTGCTTTTTTGAAGGAGCTGTTGGTTTACTGTCTCATTTTCATCCACCATAGTGTCACTTCAGGACAAAGACAAGTTTATGTAGATGCCCTAACTCTTCATTTTCATACTATGAAATGCTTTTATTTTTTTTTTAAACACATACTTACCTCTGAATTTCCTGGAATTTTAATGATTGTGAACAATTAAAAGATCCTGTTAATGAAAAGTCTCACTCCAGGGGACTGATGCACACTTTCCAATGTTAGGCCTTTTTTATTTTTTGCCCTTAAGAATATTTAGTAATATTTGTTAAAAATTGCATCAGAGCTGCAGAACACATCCTAATACATTTCATGTGACAATGAGATTTATAACAACAGGGTTAATAAGTGGCATGATCACTTTGTCTTAATGGGTTTTTTATGATGGAGAGGACACAAATTTACTTTTAAATTACCCAGTTTGTTTCTTGTCTTCTACAAGGCCATCCTTTTTTTAATGCTGTGCAGAACTCATGTAACGCGGGTGTCTGGTGACTCCATTACTGTTAGCATCTGAGCATTCATTATCCCATCAGCTTTCCTATTAGCTGTGCACACACCTACAAAACATAGCTATTTTAACTGTGATGGGCCATTAAAGGTTTGAATGGTTGGTCATGTTCCCAGGATTATTGAAATCAATAGAACCAGCTATTCAGCTTAATGGGATAACTAACACCGTTAAAATCAGTGGCATATGAGCCAATACTATTGTTCTCAAACACATGTTTTCAGATAGGAGCATCTATCAATTTAGAAACAGGACTGCCAGTATGCCTTTAACGAGAATATTCTGTAAATCTATGTAGTGTTATTTCATTTACTGGAAAGCTGTGACTTTTTTTTTCATCTTTTCTGCAAACATTTCAGCTTTCTGCTGTGAAGCAAATCTGTTTTCTTAAAATCACAGCACCATGTACTACTCCAAGCATTGTTTTATTTAAACATCATTCAGGCCTTGACAATACCAGGCCTCCCCCTTCAAAATTCTGCTTTATTTCAAAGGTAATGTAGCAGAAATACTTGTTCTGGGGAGTTCTGGTACTGTACCACAGCAGTCACCTTTTCTATTCATTACTATTTTCTTAACCAGCTTTTTTAACACCATCTTTTTATGTCTCGATTTGAACTTTATAAAAGTTCTTAGTGTTACAGGGAGAATTACACAGATTTAGACTTAATCATGGCCTATAAAGGCTGTGATTCCACCATTCTTGGCCATTCTTGTATATGCAAAAAATAAATTATTTTGACTGTTCACAAAAAGCATGCTTTACACAGTCATGTTCCGTAGCTCCTGATCTGCACCGCTGACACCTTCTGTTTTGCTCCTGAATATCCAGTCTCGTTTTACTATCTCATAAACCGGCACTTTTCATAATTACAGCTGTGTTAATCTTTGTGTGTTTACCTTATTATCAGTGTACAGCTTAATGCATTCGTCCTACAGTTTGGCTGTCTATCAATGGAGAACCATCCTACCAGAGTCCTGTCTTTTACAAGCTGCTTTCCAGCACCTTGCAGAATTACAGTTTTTCAATTTAAACTCTTGTTGCATTGTGTACTGAAAGGCATTTTATTAGTTGTTCTTACCAACATTGACAAGAGGATTCAAATATTGTAGGTTAGCACAGTCAAATTTTCACTGACTCGGGCCTTATGATGGTTCCTGAAGCAATATTTAAAGATACTATGAAGAAAAACATATAGAATCACTAGTGTAAAACATTTGCACTTAAGACCTTGCACAAACTTTCACTAGTTAATATTCATTTATCTTGAAATAATGAATCATCCCTTAGTGACTTAGCAATTCCATCACTTTCCTCTTAGGTGTGTGCCCTTAAAAGGGTGTTGCTAGCCTAGGAAAAAGCAGTCAGAGCTTTGTTTATTTGTGTCTATGGGTCTATTGTTATCCAGGCTCGAACAGTATTTAGGAGAAAGTGAAAACAAACAAAACAAAACAAAACAAAACAAAACAAAATAACTAAAATAGAATAGAATAGAATAGAATAGAATAGAATAGAATAGAATAGAATAGAATAGAATAGAATAGAATAGAATAGAATAGAATAAAATAAAATAAAATAAAATAAAATAAAATAAAATAAAATAAAATAAAATAGTCTCATAAGAAATCATTTGGTTTTTCCTAATTTCAGAAACCTCTGGAACCACCTGTGGGTCAGGCAGGTTTCAAAGTTTCCCACTCTGGTTGGAGGTCTCACTCCTAAGATCTCAGCATGTACACAGGCAGGCTCAAACTTTTGTCAGGGTCTAGACTTTCCTCTTCTGTGTGATGCTCTTCACTTGACCAGACTTAGGCAATCTCCAGGACATTAAAAGAAAACCTGCTCATGGTATCTAGGGAAGGGAGAGGACTAGCCTGCATTTTAGAGATGCTTTTCACAGTGTATCTGCACAGGTCTTTCAGGACTGGAATGATGCAGGCCTGGCATTCTGGCAACCTGTAATGCCCATCTGAGCAAATCACATTAACTGGTTGCTGTTAACTTTAGAAAAGAAAATGCTTTCTTTTACTGAATAGTTCCTAACCTTTGCAAAATAAGAATTGTGAACATAGCACACTTACCTTCCTCCTGCTGAGTAATTTTTCTGTTTATTGGTATTAGTTTTCAAATGACAGTACTAAAAAGCTATAATGATCTGTACTGAAGACACTTAGCAAAGGGCTCATTAACAGCTGAGATGAGCTGTAAAAGAAACGCATAAAATGTCAAGCTAATTTAAAAAATCACGTTACACTGGGGAATAAGCAATTAAACAATAACACTTATATAGCACAGGAAGGTCTGAAAATGAACATAGCGGAGCAACAGACACTGCTGTCATTAGGAATCCAGCTCAGCTCCCTTAGTGTGCAACAGGAATCAAAGTCCTGGAAATGTAAGAAAAGAGACATATATATTCAGCATGAAAACTCAGTAATGAAGACCCATGCTTCAGGCTTACCATACAGAATGCGTAAGAGGGCACCCTATCTTATAATAGACAATATGGGATGCCAGCCTGTATTCCCCAATGACAGGCCATCTAAACAGATGTGTAACAGTAGAGCAGGGATGGCTGGGATCTGTCGTGATATTACTGCCAGCTCTGCGGGGAAACCTGTGACAGAGTGGAGGAGACCACCAACCACGCAGTCTTGAGCTGAGCTCATGAAATTAATTCTGACTTAGGAACCTTGTATGTGCTCAGATTCTAAACACCTACTTGAGGTAGATCTAATGTAAATATCCATATTCCCTCTACAAACAATGAAGACCTCTAGATGGGTGACCCTGTTCCTGCTGAAGTTTTGATAAATACGTCAGGCAAAATGGATGTCACGCCACAGGTTTTTCACTTGCACTCCTTGGACTATCCATCCTAAAGCTTTAATTATTTTCCAAAAGAATGAGCATTGTCACAGAAAGACTGTGAATTACAGAATCACTGAAAAGGGAGACAAAATTTTTGATACTTAGTCCTTGCAGTTTGGCCATTAGCTCACATTCTCCACCCAAGTGACGTTTCTGTTTCTGTGTTTATAATAATTTGTCATGGGAATTTCTTAATCATCATGAAATCTCTCTAGTTCGCAGTGCTTCTATCTTTTATTTCCCTACTGAATTGCTCATATGAGCAACTTGTCTTACAGATGTTTTGAAGAAGTATTTGAATAGTCAGAAAATATTTTGAAAATTCAGTTAAAGACTTTAAAAAATGAGGCTCAGGTTCCTGAAGTTCCGCCAAAACCTTGGATATCAGTCACAGGTTCCTGTGTTTTTTTAGCCCTAATTCACTTAAAGGGAATGATTAATGGGGTACTGGGGAGCTACTGAAAAATTAGAACGTACAGAATTGGGCTTCTTGTCAACAAAAGATCATTCATATGCTGCTGAAATATTAAAAAGTGTGCAATCATTCTTCCCTGTGATTTCATGAGTAGTAAAATTTAGAAAAATGCAGTAAGAGTATTAAAGTTTTCATGGTTTATTGACTTGTTCCCTATTTGTTTGGAGGTTGTTTGGGGTTTTATTTCTAATATTTCTTTGCTCAGGAGAAGCAACTACTTGGAAGGATAGTGGGTTTTTTGGGTTTCTTTGGTTTTTGTTCTTTTCTTTTTTTTCAATTTCCATTTGAGAAAGCAGTAATTAAAACATAAACCCATCATTTAAATGCTCAGTCCATAGGTCATGCCTGCACTTTGAGGGAAACTTTGTTGTTCTTGAGCTCCCATTGGTATCAAGGAGCTGAAATGTAATGTTTAAGTTGAAATAATTTTCTAAAGCCACTTGAGAAAAAGTAATGTATGATGTGATATGATACTGTAGCCATCGATAGACATTTCCACTGAATATGACAGAGAAGGCAGAAGAGATCAGATAATGAACACAGGATGACAGAAGAAAAATCCACCAAAAGAAATCAGTTTTCAGAGCATAGTAGAAGTAGGAGCATGGAATTGGACCACTGAGGATAACAAGGAGTTCACCTCCTAAGTTGCTTCTAGTTATATTGATCCCACACAGCTGGAGAACAATCAGGTAGTTATGGCAGTTTTTATGTACATTTCTATTCACACCCCAGAAACCTGCAGTCACTTAATACAATAATGGTGATAGAGCAGGGAAAACAACATTATTGCTACTAAAAAAGAAGCCAGGTCTCTGAAGACATGTTCCTTTTTTAGTTCAAGGATGGATTGGACACTTTTGGAAAGCCAATATTCTAAAACAAGGAAAACAATAATGATATGTCAGCTGCTCTAAGAAAAATGATTCTGACAAAAAATGTTTCAGTCATGAAAAATAGTCTTGAAACCAGATTCTGTTGTTAGATTTATTAAGGGTTTTGGGTTTTTTTCACTTCTTTCTTTGATGGCAATGTGGAAACTCAAATCCAGCATTCGAACTGTAAAAATGACATACAAAAATAAATATTGGTGCTGCTGAAGGAAGATATTCTTGAAATAGTTGTATGGCTCATGCAGACAAAAGCTCATCTTGAGCCCATTCTTAAGCATTTGCAACACATGGGATGCATTTGAGATTTCTTCATAAAGTGCCACCAGCATGTTAAAGTGCACTCCGAGTTTGAGCCAGACCCATAAGCTTTTGTTTTTATGAGCTTCCTGCCAGTTAAAATAATATGTTCTACCACACACACACATATTTACATCTATACAATCCAATGTATATGAAACTGGGTTTATATGTTGAAGTATGGTTTTTCCTAAATTCTTTATTATTTTAATGCACACTTTTAAAGTTATAAATATTGGAGTGAAGGTACCCTAGTGGTATATAAATTTTCTTCATCAATTCAATGTCTACCTTCATAGAAAAAAAAAAGTACAGTGTTCTTTGAGGTACCACATGGCCATTCACAAGTTGTTTCTCATTTTCTGGCTCTACCATTGGCTTCATGTATAACGCTTGGCAGAATATTGAATGCTTTTGTTTTGTAAAATGGGAATAAGACTTTACTGTAACAGGAGGAATATCCAAAGGAATGAGACAAGACCACATACTTAAACAAAGTCTGCAGGCAGCTTGTGGCTTTATACAGTAGCATCTCTCTGCCTCAGTGCTGCTGACACATCTTCCCATTCATCAGAGGAACATCTCCTCATTCTAAAACCCTGCTCCAATTGGTGGGAGTGAGACAATAGACCATTAGGGCTCTGTGTTCCTTGGGTTTTATCTGGCTTACCTACTTAGATTAGAAGACCCAGGCCATCACGACCACCTTCTTAGACACTAACTTCTGTGAGAAGTAGCCATATACATTTCTGGCTCTAAGTCCTTAGGGTATGAGCATAGCCTCACCATATGTCTGCATGCTGCATAAGGCACTAGGACTATGTGGCAATACTGGAATGGGAGAGAAATAAAGTAACAAACTTTGTAATAAGATTATTTAAATGTTGTCCTCAGTGGTGACAAGTAGGCTGCAACTCTCATGAAATGAGGGTTGGCTTTATTTTTCCCTTGTGTTTCTCTTTATCTCCTCAGCAAACATAACACCGTTGCTGTGTAAGTTCAATTTGGTTTAATTTAACGATTTTTAAAGTAGCATCTAGCACACTGCACACTGCCCCTCCTCTCTTTTTTGGTTTGTCTTACAAAAAAACAATGTCAAAAAATAGATATTGCACTGAATGTCTCTACATTTGAGTATATTGAGCTGTGCTTTACTAATATCTCTTTTTAGCAGCACTATTGCACCAATACCTCCGAAGTGATCTGAGAAACAGCAGGTCTTTTAGGTCATGAGAGCAGAGAGACATTTAAGCAAAGGAAAAAAATATTCATTGGAATACATATATTTCCCAATTCTGGATTTAACATTCTAGCTCTGTCAAAGTCAAAAACCAAACTGGGGCACACACTGAAGGTCATGCTGGTAAACAATGAGCAGATGAATAATCCAGAAAATGAGCCTCGCTTCTGTGATAATTTTTTGCATACTGCAGCTTGCTGTTGCTGCCCCACTTTAAAGCTGACAAATTTTTGCAACATTCATAGGGGAAACTCAGTGTAGCCAGGTCAACAAAGTCACTAAATGATGGTCACAGTGTCAGAGCCATTCATCTACATACTGGGTATTGGGTGACATTACTCATACTTCCTATGTCCTGTTTAAGATATTGGACTAATAAGTACCTGTGAGGATTCACCTTGGATATAGGCAGGACTCACTGTGCTGGGCTGAAGCAAAGAGGAGAGGAGAGGAGAGGAGAGGAGAGCAGAGCAGAGCAGAGCAGAGCAGAGCAGAGCAGAGGAGAGGAGTTGCGGTGGGGAGCCAGAGCCTGCTGCTGGTGGAGGAGGTGGTCGGACTGCAGCAAGAGCAGGCAACAGGCAGTTTTTTTATAGTTCGCTCAGTGACTTTCTTACTCACAACAAACTCTGCCCAGGCGCCTCTGGTGCCCAGAGGTTTGGGGTTTTTAAATCTGCTCTAGGGTCTGGCTTGCTTTTCACTGGTCTGTTCCCTGGTCAGACCGGAGGGGACAGGTAAGAAATTGTTGAGACTAAAAAAGTCACTGAGTGAATTAAAACCAAGCTGGGAAGCAGGGATTTGCTTGCAGAGTATGTAGGGGAAGAGTTAGCTATAAGCACTTCCTATTTCTCTTCATTTTGTCTGAATCACCTTGAGTTTTGTCCATTTACAAAGCTAATTATGCTATTAGATATTATAATAAAAAACTGCTTTTTGGTCATCTTCAATCAGGTTGCCATAACGAGAAGATATACATAGATCTAATACTAAGCTGTGGCAAACTTGTCCCACTGCACACTCATTTTGGTTTTTTCTTAGATTTTTCTCTTCACTTCATTACTGAGGCCCTTATAGCAATTTGCAATAGTGTATTAAGCAGTATTATCACTGAAATGTAGCTGTATATATAATTGCTATGCAGGTCCTATTCCATAATAAAAGACATAAGTAAAATGCAGTACTGGATTCAGCTCTTTGTTGGCCCAGTGAACTTAAACACATCATTTAGTGGCTCAGGAAAGGTCTATTGATTTTTCATATCCCAGATGTCAACTGCAATGTAGAGACCTTGAATGTTCTTATCTGCTTTCTGATGTACATGGGTTATAAGAATATTGAGTCCTTTGCAGCTATTGGGCTGTCACTTACCCCCTGCTAGAGGAGGACTGAGTAACATCCGTCAGGGAAGATTCTCTTCAAACATTTTCTCTGTTTAATGCACCCAGTTTTCCCCAGCAGCTGCAGTGAAGGTGCAGTCTCCTGACAGGTTCACCAATAGTTCTGCTTCGCTCTGGTTTCTTCATGCTTAGGGAAACCTAAGCATTTCCAAATTGCCAGTGTTTTTAAAAACTAGAATGAAACAGGAAGTTTGTTCTAGTAAAGAAAGATTTTTGTTCTTATTCTCACTTGTTATTGGGTTAACAATTAAATAATAGCATAAGTATGCATGCTTAGAGACTCCTCTATTCTAGATTATTTGTAACAATAAACGTTCTTTCTTGGTTTCCGCTTGAGGTAGGTGGGCAACACGTTCTCATTTCCCCTAAAAAACTTCACATCTTCTCTGCCCTTTTGGTCTAGGAGGAACTTTCTCCTCTCTCATATGGTTTTATTTTCACACTGAATTTTCTGCAAATGTAGCTAATTAAGGCACTAATCACTGCCTGGAGTCCTGTGACCTTCTACGTGGTCAGAATTCATTTAAGATTACTAAAACGTTTTATGAAATCATGCCATGAGCAGTGTTCACTATGGATTCAACTCTGCACCTTGAGTTCACATTTAGTTAAGCTACATGTGACCCACCATACTGCTTTTTGACTCCTAACCAAGAGTCATGTAATGCGAACCTTCCTACCCACACACTTGGATTGCCATTACTTAAAAACCAGAACATGATTGCTCCAGCTAGATGCCATTGTGGCCCACATCTGCATCTGAGAATTTGGGACAAGTAATTAATAATATGAATGATGATCACATCATACCACTTCAACTGACACAAATAAAATAGAATTACCCACTAGAAAATCTGAAGATGCCAGTCGACAGTGAAATTCTTGAAATGCAGCAACATTATCCTTCATGCTCTACTGTAGAGTGTTCATACCATGCTAGCTACCTTAGCTATTGATCTTAACTTTAATGCTCTGGTCAGAAATGCAGTCAGGTCTTTCTTGACCCTTTCAGGACCAAGGACGAAATAGATGTGGCTTTCATTGCCACCACAAGGGCATAGTATAGGCACTTGTATTGTCATTGTCCCTATGCTACCATAAATATAATATTGTAGAATCCAAGCAGCTTGTCAAAATCTGGTCTGGCTAAGATGGACTTTCCCCCAAGAATCTTTGTTCCTTCTGATAAATTTAATTTTGCTTTTTGATTTCTTGTTTCTATTTGGGGTGCTAATCTGTCAGCTCAGTTTGCTGATTGTTTTGCCATCTCATGGTTTCTGTCCACCCTAGTGCCTTATTGTAGGTCTTTCCTGTCCGAGCCCCTGAATTTCCCAGTGTTTCAGCTGTGACATAGTCTTTATGGTCATCTTCCTCAACTGCAGCACCTAAGTTCCTTCTTTTGGAGAAATGTTTCTTCTCACTCTGTCAAACACTATCTTTCCTTCCCCTCCTTCTGCCATCGAATTTAATGTTCTTCAGCAACACTTTCTCCTCATAACTATTCTATTTCTGTAGTCACTTCCTTACCCCGAACATAGCAAGGCAAAGTGTAGTTCAGCACATGCTTGTCCTGGACTTTTCCTTTCTCTAATTTATTTGTTTATTTATTTATTTATTTATTTTCCTTCCTGGAAATAAAACAGAAAATTAGCAACAGAAATACCTCACTTCTCCCAGAAAAGAAACAGCTCCTTTGTATCTAAGATGGTTCTGTGCTGTTGGCACAGAATTTCTTGCTAACTAGTCCTTGGCTGAAGAAAAATTATACTCCAGGCCTGCTTCAGTTGCCTAAACAGAGGCATCTAGTGTTGTTTTAGACACCATAGGAACCTGGCCTTCAGCTACTGACTATCTAGAAGGCCAAGGTTTCTCTTAAGTCCTGTGTTGTGCCTGCCAGCCCCATGATGATGTTTTGGATATTGTAGGGCACCTCAAATGGTACCGAGCTCCTATATTTAGGCAACTGGATCATTTCCCTAGCAGCACAATTGTTCTGGGATGAAATCAATCACTTTCTGGAAGATGCATCCTCTCCACTGACTAAAGAGGGAACCTACACTACTAGTTTACATGCTCGGCTTTCAGACAGCTCACCATGGGTGAGAAGAACTATGCCATGAAACTATGTCTGCCAGCAAAATGAAGGATGACCGTGGCAGATGCCTGCTACAGCTAGCCTGTTCTTGGTCCGGGTAACAACAGCAGGAGAAGACAATATACCATGAGACTGACATGTCAAAGCACCTGTGTCACTGCACTGTATCTCCTAGAGAGCTCATGCTCTAAAACTGATACACTCACATCTTAACAGCTACCATTACCTGTGCCGGCTTAGATTATGACAGCACATGGTACAACTGTGCTTTCATCTTCCTTATTAACCTGTTGCACTGGTTTAACTTTCTTCAGCATAGTGCACTTTGTTTGAATGTCACCAAGTCATCTTTTTCTCCAGAAAAAATGTGGACATATTTAAGGATCCATTATTCTCTTCCAACATTTTTTTGCATTTGTTTTTTATTATACTGATTTGCTTTCCCAGTCTATCCATACCACTTCACTTTGGTTCATTCCCTATTAAAACAGTCTAAAACTTCCTGCAATAGCATTCTCAAAGCACAGTTACTCAAAAAGGTTTTACTACAAGAGTCACCGTAATTACCCTATCAATACAGCAATTGTACGCCACCGTGTTTGGGATGCTTATTGAGGAATTCTGTAGCAATTTTAAATAAGAGTGGTTGGTTTGTTTGTCAGTTTATTATGTCCTTCTTTTATTGCCACAATCACATCTGCAAACAATAATCTTTCTATTTTGTCCTCTGAGCGTTCAGTTATGGGTTCATGAAAAGCTGCCATTTTATTTCTCTTTTCCCACTGCTCACGTTTTATAAATGATCCGTTATTTAGATTGATTTTCTCTGCCTTGTTTTCACATGTGCACCCCTGTACTATACACAGCAGAGATTTCTCTAAAAACAGCTATTCCTCTTGCACAAATGTTAAGTGTTATTACAGGATTTTAGTCAGAACCCTTCAGTGTTAAGTTCATATGATCTATTTTCATTTACAAAAAGACTTGCAACATTAACAGAGTCATGACCTCTGTATTAAGGCATAGAGGGGTAAAGAGGACATGCTGGAGGTGAGTTACACCACAAAGCTAACAATGATAAGGGCTCATGACCTGGATCCCACTTCACCTCAGGCAGAATTTATCGTTTCCACTCAACTGCAAATTCTTCCCTAATGTTGGTAAACAAATGGAAATTCGATAATCAGAGTATGTTTACATTGCACAGAGAGATGTCATAGCTTGGATAGAAACCTAGAGTTATTAGTATGAAGACACAGGAAGCCTATAACCCAATGCTGCTGTTTTTCAGAAGTTATGCTCAAATCATGGCTCAAATGGAAAGCTGAAAATAAAAAAAGATCAGAAACATGGAGGCATAGAGACGGACTAAAATGAAGTTAGGCTGAGGTATTTTCTTTTTACTTGCTATTATTATTGGTTTAGTAAATTTTGAACAAATTGCAGACTAACGTCAATAGGAAAATATTTGTGATTGACTGACAAAAATCCAGTTGTACTGATGGAAACTCTGAACCTTGTAAAATGACTCATCTGCAGAAGACAGAATTTTCAGCTGATGTATATCTTCACTCTGTTGAAGCCCAGTTTCCTCCCTGTAGTCACTGGACTCATTCTTCTGTTTTAGGTCTGTTTGAGTAAAAAAAAACAGAAGAGAAAAAAAAATAATATATCTGTCACTGCTTAGCTGTGCTTCCTGTTGATTTTACTGGGCATCTTCATTACCTTAGTTTATAATTTCAGTATCTATGAATTATCCTGAGCCAGAATCCACAATGTGGAAATGTCACTAATATTTAAGCCATTGTTGGCAGTGCAATGTGTAAGTACTGTTCAGGTCCTGTTCAGGTATGGAAAGCAAAAGACTTTTCAGAGTGTTGCCCTGTCTCTGTTGAGAAGGTGCATGACCAGCCTTGCTTGGCTGGCCCAGCAGTGCTTACTGCCGCTGTACCCTCCAATACAGTGACACCAGCCAAGCTCAGAGTTTGTTTATTTGGGAATCTTAGAGAAAGACTTCATTGCTGGGAAGTAAAATGAGTCACTGAGAACCATGGAGGTTGTAAGTGAAACCTACATGAAAGAAAATTAGGTTTCAAGCTTTATTCATAATAATTCTTCCAGAAGTCAAAGATAGCTTCAGTCAGAAAACAAAAAGTGTAGTTGTTCTTCATGGACCTAAGTATGCATAGTAGCATGCAAAAACGGTTTGGTTTTCCTCGGGAAGCCTTGAGCCTTAAACGTATCAACCCCTCACTGCCAGGTGACTCCGGAGGTGAAATCCACACAACTGGACTCAATGGAGAAGCTTTTTAGCTGCCACAGCATGCTGAAGCATATTTCCAAAGTATTCATGTTTAAAAATCACCTGTAGAGCTAACAGAGTCCAATCTGAAACATAGACCTGAGGTAGGAGAATACTCTTCCTGAAAGAAATGAGCTGCCAGGTGTTTTCTATATCTTGACACCAGTCTCTACTGTAACAGCTCGGTTCAATTGCAGAAACACATCACTAGCCCATATTTAGACTGATTTTGCAGACCAACAAGTTTTGTACAGGCTTTACTAAATTCCTCCAACTTTTCAGCTTTGACAAGAGTAGGATGAAAGAGAAGATTTCTTCCCCTTATGACTTACTTCATATCTCCTGGAAAGAAACTAAGATATTTCCAGTAACTGCCATCGAAGCTGGTTTGTCTGTTCTCAGTAACCCTCTGAGAAGTATATACCTGTGTAGTCTACTGAAATTAGTAGCATTTGGAGAGAGGGAGTAAGGGGACATTAGCTTTCCAGAGATGTAACCACATTGTTTATCTGATATGTGCTTGCAGTCCCTGTTTTCAAATATATTTTGAACCTCTTGAGCAATTTATTTAAAGGAGGAATGCAAGACTCAAAATTCCTATGAACTAAATGCGGGGTTAGTGTGAAAGGCCCAAATTAGTGTCTCCACTGAGGAAACACAGGCAGAATTGACGCCATTTGGCCACAGTTGCATGGCCAGAGACCATACACATTTGCCAGCAACCAGACCACATAAAAATTGCTTCATATGCTGTATTTGACTAGCAAAGTGTCCATGGGATAAAAGACAGTTCATAGGAAACTGGACTTTGTTAATTTGCTGCACACGGAAGAAATTGCTATTATAAAGTTGAAGAAGAAATTTAGAGAATAGGGAGAAAAAACAATGAAAAAGAGCATTTTATAGTCTGGCTTCAGAACAATGGTCAAGTTATTAATTTAAACCAGATGTTCTATTCTCAATATTTCATAAACAGATTAAGAAAAAAGAGACACTTGTACTTGAAAAGTAGTGGATCTCTGTCTTAGCATGTTGGTTCAGATGTGCACTTGAACGTTTGGATGCCAATACATTGGGTCTGCAACATCGATCTGGAAATCTCATAAAAACACCCTCTGCTTTTTATATTTCAAATGCTTTATATTTCTGGTATCAGCTAAACTGCAGAATTGCTGAGACTTGAACATAAAATAAATAGGCCATGGGAGAAATTTACATTTAAACTCCTTAAAAGTTTATTTTCATTTACACATTTTGGATTTTCGAATGTCCTGGTTTACAGAATCAAGCTTTCTTTCAAAGGAGGAAATAGCTACACACTAATGCAACCCAAGTACCATGGACTTATTTTGGAAGTAGCGTTCCGCCGAGTTCAATGGAACTGGGGGACGGACCCAGTGTTTCTCCACAACTATCAGGGGTCTCTCTCACTTTCACGCAGCAGATTTCTGAGCAGATAAATTATTAATTTGAGGAGGACAAGTCAAATCCAATGAGACTGTTGAAGCCAGCAAGTGATTTTCTTCTGAGTCCAATGGGCTGGGAATCAAGCACACATTCCCTCCCTCTCAGGATTAGAGACTGCAAGAAGCTGCCTCAGCAACTTTAAAATTTTGTTCTGAGTGGGAAACAAGGAATGCAAGGAGGCCTCCAAAGCAGACAGAGAACCAAAATTCTCAGGCTGCAGTCTCCCCTCTCAAAGGACTTCATTTCAGACTCTTGCCAAAAGAGATCTATTTGGAAATGTGTTTTACCAGATCATTTTGTTACTTTCTTAAAAAAACTGAATTAAAAAAAATAAGTGTACTCCTATGACACCAGGCATATAGGTGAGGCAAATCAGCTCTTATATAACTTTTTGTTTCATGGAAATGCCTTTAGTCATTTTATCCACACGTATATTTTTATCTATTAATATATTTTTGATAGGCAACTTCAGGCAGATTTTCAGCTTCTCTGTGAGAATTTATTACACTATACATTTCATGTAGTCCATCTATGAAGAAAAGTAGATTATGACTTTGGACTTTGATTATTCAATTTGGGAATACACCTGACCCACAAAGCTGTGTTCGACATTTAGTCCTGAACTATGGCATCTATGGGATTATTCACAAGTTTCAAATTAAGTATATGCTTCCACACATTGTTGGAATAGAAAATAGAGTTATGGCTGATCTGTGCCAAGATTCATATTTGTTCTATTAAGAAAACAGAAACAAAATACAAACCTTACATCTGGAGTCTCATTTGAGCTTCCTTCACGTTCAGGAAAGAAGGATGGGATTTGATTGAATCCTTTCTCTTATTCACGATTCAAGGAATCTATAACCTATTTAAAGACACATAATATTTTCTCAGCTTATTTTACAGCAATTTGCAGAACTAGAAGTCCACTGTGTTTATGACAATTTTATGCACAATAAAATATTGTCAGTAAAAGGAGCAGATAGTCATACTCAAATTTAGATTAACAATCAGAACTTAAGAAAGAAAAATGTTTTTTATGTATATATGTAAAGGTAAGCAGTTGTAATGCAGAGCTTTCATTTTCTTTCACTTAATCCAGAAGTATAATACTTAAATAGAGTTGCCTCTTCATTTTGTTTCAATCAGCTTTTTCAAAGAATATTTCAGGGAAACAAAGAATATTAACTAAGATGGTAAGAAACAATTATTGGTGAGCATTCTGACTAAGCCCAGTGTTATGACAATATTACTGAAGGCTATTTAGTACCTTTCTCCTCTTCCCTTTCCGTCTTCCTTTTCAAGAATGTTATATGTACCTTACTACTGATTAAAAGAACATGAAGTAGTTGTGTTCTGAATTATTCCACTGAGGTAGTGATTTAAGAATTTTTTTGTTGTATTCCATATCTTCTCATAATTAAATGGAAAATGTAGGGAAAAGAAGAAGTCTCAGCTCACAATAAAGACTCCTGTTCCTAGTTCTGTAGCTGGAGCATTCAGTTAGTTTAGGATGATGACCATGTTATGGTTAATATTAACTCTGGAAGCTGTTTTGTGTGTTCTTGAGACATTTTGGTAGCTGCTCCCCACTTCAGAAAACCAAGAACATCATGGGCCCTCTAAGTCCATCTGTCCTGGTTTTTTGTGTGGGGCCAGTAACAGATGTTAATCATAAACCAACTGGTGTAATTAAAATGAAGGCTGAGTCACTTGTCTGGGACAAGGGAACAGGGAATGAACCTCTGCAAGTTGAACTGATTCCAGAGAGCTGCATGTAAAGGATGAAGCAACAGGACAAGGAATGCAATGCAGCAGCATCAGCAGTGACAACGTAATAGAGAGGTTAATGTCTTACTCAATGTTAAATGCCAGATGCAATGCACACAGAAAGCCTTTTGCATTCACTGTCACAGATCTAGAAGCAGAAGAAGAGGAAACAAGCAAATTATAAAGAATTTGCGTCAAGGGTGACACCTACATTGCTACAAAGTATGACTCACATCTGCTCTTCTGTAAGATATTTAGGAAGCAATTTTACATGTGTTAAGCACAGCAATACTTGTCCAGTAGCTAATATGTGCTTGTACACTTTTTTCCAGTGGGTCCAGAGCATTCAGTGCTGTTAATAACTGCGCCTTTACAACAAAGACTGCCAGGATTGTTCTCTAATATAGACCAGAGCCAGTCGTGCGTTAAGCAGGAAATGTTACAAATAAAAACACGATCAAGATGTTGGCTGATTATTAGTGAATATGTTCGAATGTAGAATGTGCTACAGCGAGTGCCCCCTTCATCAACTTGTTTTATTTCCCATTCTCTAGGTCCTGTCTGGAACTGATCATGCACAATAGAAGTATTGGTCTCACACTTATAAATGAGAGCTTAGGAGACCTCACTCTGCCAGAATGACCAGTCTCTGGAGAGAGCTGGGAGCATCACTGTGATTTCTCACATGGTTGTACTCAATATGTCCATATTTTAACTTCTGGAGTAAACATCTGCTTGTTGAGGAGCAAATATGACTGTAACTGCCCTCAAGAATGTTCTGTTTTCACAAGGTTCAGCTGAGAAAGGACTAGGATTGATGACCTGCAAAGCCTCTTCCAATACTTTCTGCCATATTTTTCTTCTACTTGCTGCAGACTTTGTTTTGGAGCTCAGGGTTAGGGTTCTAGTCATCATGAGTTACCACATATCAGCAGAAAATGCCTGTGTGCACTGTCTTAGCTCTCAAAAATAAAACCTTAGTCTATGATTTCATAAGCAACTGAATCAGTGTAGTTCATCACTACAGCCAAAGTGACTTCTTTTGCTCTCTCCCGGTCTATTCCTCCTTCTCTTTGCTTTAGCTCTTCTTCCACCCCATCCGCTGCCTCACAACACCCATAAAACACATCCCTGAGAAAACCCAACATCACTGAGTTGACAGAAAACCATCCACTTCTATTTGTAAGGGTATTTTTTTTGCAGTGTTAGTGAGTTAAACCTGCTTATAATGGGATGTTGTGTGCTAGTCAGGATTCAATACTCCCTGATTAGGTTCTGTTAAATATTCCATATGCCAAGGGTTTAATGTTTAATTCCAAATTTACTTATTTGCAGCTACTTGACATTACATGGATTTTAGTTTAGCACAGTGATGCAATAATGTACTTAAATCACAAAACGAGCCCAGTATAGGAATTGCAACATAGAGTTAAATTAAGATACTGATGTGATTCCCATTACCAGTGCCTTTATCATCTCTTTATCTGTCATGACACTGGACAGCCCTAATTGCCAGGAAAGAATATGTGGAATACCTATCTTCTCTGAGCCTTCCACCATAGGCATTGGGTAGCCAGTCACAGTGCTGCAGCTGATGCACGATAAGCACAGGGAGCCCAGAGCAAGGAGCAGGAAAAGGAGCAGAAGGGACTGGGAAGTATGAGCTGCTGAGTCAGTTTATCTGGCCTCATGAAATTGCAGCCGTGCTTTAACTCACCGTCCTTGTGGACTAATAACTCCTACCCAGTACTGAGAGGTACACAGAACTGTAATCACACACAAATTACGTTCTCTGTTCTCCTGCATCTCTACTGTGGTCTAGTATCTGTATTTTTCCTAGTATACCATCCGACACCAATTTCTGGAAACATGATCCTGAAAATCGATTTCTTTTGGACAAGGAGGATGGAAACTTCCTTATTGCCTATTACTGATCTCTGCTGTTCAAATCAGTCAGAGGTAGTCCTAAGTCTGACTTCTGGATACATCCTTACAGAAGAATTCAGAACCACATAGAGACGCCCATGCTAAAGGTAAGTATACTAGCCTACTTCCAAAACAAATCTACTTTAAGCAGGAGAGATCTTTGAAAGACTCTGCTTTTCAGGTCAATTCTCTGTGGAGACCTGAATCCACAATTTCAGCCACACTGGCAGCTGTGGCCGGTTCAGGGAGTGACATCTTGAGCTGAACAGCAGTACAAAGAACAAACACATCATCAGGCTGGCTCTGACAGAAGTTTTCCATGTTTTCAAACTTCAAAGCAAGACCACTAATACCAGTCTGCAGCAGCAGTTCTAGAGAAACTATGTGGGGTTTTGTTGGTTATGGAAAAGATATTTTAAAACAAGAAGCTGTTGGATCAGCTCACCCTCATAAGGACAATCAGAAGAGCAGCCTAGAGCCCAAATTCACTGTTTTATAAACCAGAAAAAAATCTTTACAGTTGGCTGTAGCTAGAGCTTCATTTACCACTGGCTTCTGGCAAACATTTTCTACTCATCCCGTTTCACTCCCTTGCATTTCTTTCCTCAAAAAGGAGAAAAGTAAAACTTGACAAGCCCTCCATTAGCATGCTGGTACCCCATTTCTCCTCCGCCTACTGCAGTTACCTAGAAGGGCTAACTTTCAGTGCTTGTAGAGAAGTAATGTGCTAACTTTTTGGTGTGCAATATCTTTACATATTCCCCAATACAGACTGTTTTCTATAAGAAAAGCCCAATATGTCTTCGTAGCTTGAGCTCAGAGCATTGTAGAAAGGAGTTGTTTATTATCCTCATTAAGTGAAAGGGGAAATGAAGCAGTTTGGACTTTGTCACCCAGACAATCAATAGTAGAGAAATGCTTTGAACTCCTCTCTTTGCTCAGAGACTGGTGTCTTCACCAGTGTGAACACTCCTAGGCACTGCTTAGTAACTTTTGCCATTTTATAGAAAGATGCGAGAAGTCACAAATGGAGTAATAGTAATTTGCCACGGAAACTTCCATAAATATTTCACTGAAATGAAAACAAGTCACTGCGTAAGTCCAGAACTATACACTGCGATAAAATTCCCTAATCAGACCTGGCTCGTGCCATAGATTATCTAGGGCATCTACAGGGGGATGGCAGACAAGATACAGGTTGTATGGGAGACCTGTGCCCTTCTGGACTAGCATCTGAACGTCATGCAGGGTATCTTGAGACATGGAAAAAGGCAAAACACACCCATGTTTAACTGACTAAATTGAGATCGTGACATCTGCCTTCATATTTCAAAGAAGCTGAGAAAAGAACATTAAAAAAATTCACGTCAATGCTTAAATACAGTCCAAAACTTATGTCTACAATATGTGCTTTGTATAGTCAACATTTGCCAAGAATTACCTCTGAGAAAAGACAATAATTGTCATAACTAAGATAGCTCTAGGCAAACTCTGACTTTACAATGAGACCCATTGCAACTGTACTGCCTCGGGATTTTATTTTGGGATATTTTTTTGTTGCTTTAATTATTAAGTATCTTTTGTACAATACTGGGAGAAAAATCAAGCTAGGAAGTGCCAGTGCGTGGGTTGCCAGTGCAATCTTAGTTCTTTCTCATTTTACAATGAAGGCTTTAATTACATGACCATGGAACGTTTATGTCACAAATCTCTTGCCTCATTGAAGAAAGATTACATATAACAAACAAGCAAGGCAGACTTCTTAACATGTTTTCAAGACACCAGCTTATATGCTTTACTAAAAATATTGGACTAGAACCTGGACTTGCTCTGACATACCTATCTTCAGTCACACTGGGCGTGTTTCATCCAAAAAGAGGTACCAAAGTAGAACCAGATTAAGATGATTTGGGAACCTGAATTCTTATATGCCCTGCCTCTGGCTCTTTGGTTTGAATCTGATCATTGTTTTCTTCTGTAGTTCTATTATTAGTTAAAAACAACAACAACAACAACAAAACCCACAAGAGTAGAAATGTTTCTGCAAAAATTATGCAAAAATGGAGTGCTACTGAACAATCGAGTTAATCTAATAGTTTGAAAACACAGGTTTTTTAAGTGTCTGCATAGTGAGGTTTGGAAATTGGTCTGCTTTAATGACAAGTTAAAGCCTAAGAGCCTTTTTACGTGAAGCTGGTGTTATGAAACGTTTTCACACACAGCAACATAATCTTAACTACAACAGTTTTTCTTACAAGTAATATAACTGGATTTCTGTCAAATATGGTTCTTTTAGGTCATTAGGCTATATGCTAACATTAGGCTTGTACATGCATAGTTTCATTATCACCTTGTGCATCTTCACCATCATGTCTTTACCCACTATCTATTTTTGTTTTGTGTATAGACTATAAAGCTTCATAAGACAGATATCAGCCTTCTGTCATATGTTTGCACAGAAATCAACCTGAAGGATTGAGGACTTGGTTTTTGAGACACCATCACAAATAACAGAAAAATGTGCTTCATCATAGTCCATACAGAAATTAATTTGTAACAAACTCTTCTACTTCTCTCTTCAAACTCTTCTTGATCCTTGAGCAGGGGCATCATTATTAAACTTTGCTCTGAGTCTGAACCTGACTGCTCTGCCCACTGAAGTCTTCAAGACAAATTGTTCAGTGTCTATTGTTCTCCAGCGGAACACCTCACCTGTTGCTTCTGCCCATATTCTAAAAGACAAATTCTGATGTGCATCTGAAATAATTACATAACTCTAAAACACAATGGTTACTAAAGGACAAATTAGTGTATAAGTACCAACCAAAGCTACAAGAATTGGAAAATGAATTCATAGAAAGGGCTTGTATTCATCCATTCTAGAAAAAAGCAGGTGTAGTGATCATCTTGGGACTGATGGCATTTGGCTTGCACAAAGCATAAGAAGCTCTTTGTTGTGATACTGCTAGTTCTGGCATGTGAAGAGCAGCTTGTTTACTGAGACCAAAGTCTTCTGAAACTGTGAGAGATTCGCTTCTCCAATTAGATATGCTTAATTTACTCTCAATGTACTCTTTGTCTGTAAAAAATGGCCCATCCATCCAGAAAAAGTGTTTCTGTTGTGTAGAATAAAACTCAACTGAATTTATAATAGGAGATGTTCTGCATCGTTTGTCCAGTTAAAGACGAACCAAAGAACTGCATTGTTTGCCAAGACCTGAGTTCAAGGAGCCTGTGTCACTCATACAATTGTTAATGGTGTTTTTAGAAAACAAATGGAGTGGGAAGCTGTATCCTTTGTTCTTCTTCAGGCCGCAAGCTGTGCAGATGTATGTCTAGTGGTGCTATTTGCAAGTGTATGGACAAAATCGGGTGATGAGTCCATGGTCCTTCCTGCCCTCAGAAGAATTAAAATTTAGCTCCTGAACTATTTTATCAATATGAAATACCTATCTGTATTATCAGCACCAGCTTTGCTGCAAAGGGACTCAGTCATTGGCACCTCTAAGAGCTAAGCACAAAACGGTTTCTAGTGACTGGTTGTAAGGTACTAGAGGTCTCATCTGTGCTTAGATGCAAGACTCTCTTTTCAGGTATGTAAAAACAAACACTTCAGACTTCTCTTTCCTTACTCCTCTTCCATCAATCTAATGCCACCACATAGGCTAAGATTTCTCTGAACTCTTGGTTAGAATTTGTCCAGGGGAAATATGCCAGGAAAGCAAGGCATAAATAAGCCATCATGCAATACCATCAGAGACCTGTAATTCTGGAGAAAACAGCAGATCTCCTTAAAGATTCTGTACCCATAAAATTGTCTTCTGCCACTTGTAAACACAAGTTCTTGACTGGTAAGTCTGAGAAGAATCACATCTACCTTCTCTATGATATGTCTTGGTTTGGGTTTGCAGTCACGTTAGACCAATGCACCTTTCTTAGCAGGAATCTGTCTCTCCTTTGGCTATGATCTCCAACTTTATTCAGAATTGATAATCTGGACCATTTTCTCTGGCTGGTACTTGGTATTTGTCTTCCAACACTCTTCCTGCCTAGGTAGCATAGCAATGACCTGTCTTTCTTAAGCATTTTTCTGGATGATTCCAGAGCCTTGGGTGGGGAATGTTGGTACCTGTGTGTATGTCCTTACAAGGCCGAGCAATTGATCTATATGTTTCTGTTGGCCCATTTTGATGCTGAAGTGTGGAGCAGTCATGATGTTTTCATCTTACTACCTGTCCCCATGAAAGCATGCTGGTAGCTAGAGGCTAGTTTTGAACAGAGTTTATGTGCAGAGATACAATGCTTGTCCTTTGCTCGGTGCACATTATCCGTACGACTCAGCACCTACACCATGTTGATTTGGTGCACTAGTTCTTTTGATTTCAGATGCTCTCCTTAATGCTAGTAAAAGCCACAAGAAGACCCTTATGGCATAAATCCATAAAGGGGATGAGTGTTGTGAGCTAAACCAGAGCTGAGGTGAACAACTAATGAGTAGTTGCAAGATGAAAATGTCCATTCAAAGAAGTTGGCCTGCTGTTCCCCATTAACTTCACATATGAATGGGTCTCTTGTCTTCTTGACTCCCTTTTGCATATTGTTCTCCTACTCAGTTATACAAGTTAGAGTATCTTCTAGGAATGTCACACCTGATTATTAAACTTTATGGACGTTTAAATAAAAAAGTTTGGTCTTGCTGAAAATTTTATTAGACAGTTTATTGCACAGTCATTTAAAATGATCTATGTACCAAAAAGTGCCATACTTCAGGATAATTATGTTTTAAGTGTTTCTTCTGTTACTTGCATTGATCAAGGAATAATTAACATAGGAAGCAATTCCCTCCTCTGTGTCAAAACGATAAAATGAGATTGTTTCTATGCATTTGATTTACTTATTCATTTTTGACAGTGTCTTGTCATATTGTGAAACAATAAATTAGCATCTTTAATCTGCACCTGATATCGGAGCATTTTTCAGTCATTATTTGACATTTTCTCTCTTCCCTGCAAGAATTATTTCCTGAAAACTTGTCCTCTCATAAAAAAAATACATATATATATTGGGAGAGCCTTTTAAATAGCAAATATACTTTTCAGCATGTATATTAGTATTCTGCAATATATCCAAGAAGTTCAAAATAGTCCAGGAGTCTCCTCACTGAACCAGCTAAGTTAAGCACACTGGGAAGAACATATGTATTTCTGCCTACCATGTAGGCTTTGCTGGACAAATAATGTTATAAGTTTAATGTTAAAAATTAATACAGAGTCAGATTAGTTCATGCAAGGAGATAATCTCTGAGTCCTTCACCATGGCTATGATTCTGATCATGTTCTCACAGGCACAAAAGTATTTTTTTTCCTATCCGTGCTTATGTGCAGCTACCTATCAGATCAGAATTGGAACATAATTATGGAGTATGTGATGCAACTTATCACAATAGCTATGAATTAGCATTCAAAACTGAGGCTGAATGTACCTGGAAGGGCAATGTATCTGGGCCTGCCGCTACAGTGGGTGTCCAGGCCCTTCATAACTCAAAGACAAATTCAAATAAGGGCAGCGTCTCAGTGCGCTGTCAGCAGTTCTTGGTGTACTTCTTGCTTCTTGATTTTATCTTGTTCTGTGCTTGTTTCTAGTTCTTTTGCAAGAAGCAATCCGCCGATCTGTGGGTATACTAGAGGCGAGATCTTGCTAATCTGATGTTGACATTGAAGTTTATGTGGGAATCCAGGATTACACCAGACCCCAAAGTTATATTTCTGAAGACATGAGGAAATCATATAGATTTCACTTGTGGTTCTAGCTCGATTAAAACGGAAAAGTCTACCAACTGTTCTTTTGCAACAAATCTGTTTTGGCTGTCAAAATATAAGAGCGAAAACATTCTTGCCCTGAGGAGAACATATGACAATATGGGGACTTCCATCCAAAATTTCCCCTTTTATACACTGTGGAACTGTGCTGTGTTAAGTGCTGATATTCAAAAATACTGCTCTTCCACGTACTCAACAGTAAAACTGCACTCCCACAGCTGCTTCCCTATTTCTTTCTCTTCCCACCCTTCTCACAGCATGAAAGTAGCTCTGGAGAGTGCCTCACTGTCAACTTCTAAGAGTAACCTCAAAGAAGTGAAACAACAGGCCAAAACATATTGTCACATCTGTCATAGCTTTTTTTTTTCTTTTTGACAACTTATAGCATATTTCTATCTCCCCTCAGAGGTTCTTTTACTTTGTATAACATATTGCTCAGTCAAGTCATGCCTGTTTGCATTGAAGGATGACAGAACACTCATCTTCTCCGCTCAAATGATAAGAAGCAACATGTTGCTTTTCAAATTTCTCTCTAAGTGCCTGAACTTGCCTTCAGTTAACCAATATTAAGCCTAGCAAACAAGAGAGAAGGCTGGTGGTTGATCACTTAACTTGGAACAAAGAGAAGAAGTCTTGTCTTGCAAACAATAATTCTCTGCTTTTCTGTGCTGAAGAGACACTACTCTTTGAAGAATCATCCTTGTTTAAATAAAATGACCTTTATTGATTTAATTTAGAACTCTTTAGTGTCTCAGCTAAAGTAAATCGAATGGAACTGCTACAGCTCAGTGTAGTTTATCACATCATCAGAGCATTAATTTCCTAGATGACTGCATCTTGGAATTACATTAAAAGGTTAGTTTCAAAAGTTTAAAAATAGGAATGGACTTCAGTAGAGCCATTGAGAAAATGCTTTATTCCAGCAATGAATCTCTAAATGTGTGCACCATTGTCTCCCAAGCTGAAAACATCTCTAAAAGATGCAACTGTGGTACGTATCTAACCACTGACATCTGGGTTAAATATTAAATGGGAATACTTTTTCTTTAGTAGCAGATCTTGAGCTTTTACAAATCAGATGCAGATAAAATCCCCAAGAAATTGGCTTCCAACATCTGTACTTTCCTACGGATTATGCCTCATATAATATTCTGGAAGACATAAACAGAGAGACATGGAATTCTTTTATATATTTCAGGGCCTGTCTGTTGTTTTGTTTCATTTTCTCAAAAGTGACCATAATAAAAAATATTTTTATATTATTATTTTTATATTTATTATAGGTCTCAGTAGTGCAGCTAAGTAGGGCTCACTTGTTCTCTAATCTTAAGCTTAATTGTTCATAGAGATAAACTTTAAAAAATGTGTCTGTATACGTGCTTCTTCTATTCGTATCAGCTAAAAACAGTTCATTTACAGGACTCAACTTTTGACATACCTGCCATCTAAAGTGAAATCTTGACTGTGCTTCTCTTTAGAAAGATTTAAGCAAGATTTATCTCTTATGCATCCAGAAAAAATATCGAGACTATCAGCAGAACCACCATGCAGCAAATCACAAAACTGTCAGAATTAGATCCTCTGCTCTGCTCACAGTTTGGAGTTAACCTAGGTGTTTCTGCCTTTGTTTTTCAATGCACTGTTGTTGCCGCATCAGTAAGTATATGTTCCTCAACATATCAGATATTTCTTCCACAGACAAATTGCATAGCAGGCTTCATACTTTTCTTTGCATACATGACATGCATGACTCTCTTTGCATACATAGTTTAAAGTTATGAAACACATATACAGACACATTGTTTGCGTACATAGACAGCAGCTCTGATGCTTCCTAGCTGCCCCATGTTCCCTGCACAGTACACAGATACACATTTTTGTTAGAGAAATCTTAACCTTGGTACACGGTACTAATTATTCACCTACCAACTGTACCTACCAAAGCCTCTGAATAGTCACTGAAAATACGTGAGATTTCCACAGAAGGGAGCTTGTTTATAAATGAGATCATTCTTTCAGGTTAGAAAGTCTCTTATGCACTCCACTCAGTAGCCACCTGGGCCTTGATCCAAAGCCTATGAAGTCAACAGGAGGTTTTGCATTGAGTTCAGTGGCTTTGAATCAGGGCCATGATAAAATGCTAGTGGGAAACCTTGACCTAGTGATTTATGGGTCTATGAACATAACAAGAACTTTGCTAGCATAAAGACATGAAGAACCCTCTTCTTCTCCTGAAAGACTGTGCAGAATGACAATTATTTGAAAATAAATATCCACACATTCTCAAAAGTGTTTTAGTGAGTTTTGAACAAAAAAGCATTGAGATTCAAGTTGCTAAATTACTCCTTCTCTGAGGTGTTTTCTTGTGAAAGTATAGAGGTATCAAATGTTTTATTTTATGAGCCTATCCTACTGCTTCCATTTCACTGGTCATTTAATGATGGTAATTTTGTTTCAGCTGTTAAGAGGACTGGAAAGTTCTAAGGATGGTCTATTAATGCTTCATAGCTTTGCTTTGCCTTTTTGTGGTCCAGTAAATGTTATCAACTTTTCGTGTGCTAAATTCATTTACTGGCCAATTTGAAAATTATCTCATAAAAATTTCACCTTTATTTCTTTTTCTATTAGGACCATATGGGATGAATAATAATGTTAGCGTGCTCAAGCCTGACTTCAAGGACCAGCAACTGTGAAGTACTAATCTGAAAAACAGCGTTTTTCACAGAGACAATTGATGTCACGGCAGTAAAGGGGCTTGGGCTTTGCTGGAAATTAGGAACATCTTTCTGTCCAGCAAGATGATTTTTTTAATGTACCATTCTTAAAAATAAAATAAAATTTCAAAAGATATTTGGGTTTCTCCTTCATTTGTAACATCGGTAGTTCTTTCTCAAGACATTTACTTGAAAAAAAGTTTGCTATAAGCTTAACCTCATATAGAGCATAAATAGTACAAAATCTTTAGAAAAAATGAACTTTGCATCATGCAGACAACTCTGATAATGGAAGCTTTGTTCTTGGATATGATATAGGGGAGTCCCAAACATATACTCTGAAGTTTTCTCTGCAGTGACTAATCTTGTGACTTACACCGGCTCGTTTAGAAAGCTTAGGTCTCTGTACATTCAATTTTTGATTCCTCTTGCTTATCCCATTAACTCTTGCCCCAATTTTGATTATATTTGTGTTCTCTGTAGTGTGGGTGTTGCTGTGACCTGGCAAGGAAATGACGATTCTCTAAAGTGGCAGTGGAGCTTTAAAAGGCAGAGCTTTTCCAAAATGAGATAACGATAGCAATATCAATTGCCCACCTTACAAGGACAACAGAGGTAAGAAGAATCAAAACTCAAATGGCGTAGTGGAAAATTTTTAAAATAAATTTTCCATTTCATATAGCATACATTTCTACTCCAGAAATATGAATGACCTGTAGAAGACCCCTGAGGGAACAGCACTAGTACAGATTACCTATCAATGTCCTGGACTCCCTCTTGTTTGCAATACATCTCAGGCAATCTTTTTTCCGATGTACATTTCATGATCTCTTACACTAATTATTTGGAATTCATTTATAATAAATGCCTTATGTCTCCTTGCAGTGTGGCATGCAAACTGAATGTTCACTGTTTTTCTGTGCAGCAGAATGACTAATACAAAAGAATTCCAGACAGAGAAAGATAAACTTATTTGTTGAGGAGCGTTTACTTAAAAAAGACAAGGAAAGAAGAAAAGCATTATTTGGGCTGGACTGTGGCCAAACATATTTCTGTCAGGGATGGTTTCATTTCCGATTTTGTTTACAACAAGAAACATTTTTTTTAAATGTTATCAGGATAATTTAAATTATATTTGGATGAACAGCGATCTATTTAGAATCACTAGGCCTTTTGTCTGCTTATTTACTTACCGTTTATTACTTATTGTAATAATTTGTCTTGGTATTTGAGGAAGACTAATAAACCATTACATTTTTGTTGAACTTTGTAATGATAACGTCAAGAGAAATTTCAAGAAAAAGATATCTTACAGGTTAGTATGCTATCTATGGGTTACATGTGCCAAAATGCATTAGAAGCCATTAGCTCCCCATAAGAATAGATGCAACAATGACATCTTCTCTTCCCAGAGACCAAGCAAAATACAAAATATCAGCATATTTCTAGTATATTTCATTGAGAAACAGTGATATGATACTGGTTTTTAACTATTACATTTTTTTTTCTGAAACCCCTTTGGCCGTTACCTAATCTGAATTCAGACTGTTAACAGCATCAGTTGAACTCTGAGCTTCATGTCTCTAGAAAGAAGTCAGTGCAGTCTTACATATTATTGTTCCATACATTGTTTCTATTCAATGCTTTTCTCTGTCTAAAATACCTGTTTTGTCCGTCTTTTCATGAGAACAGCAGTAGTAGATCGGATAGACATGTGGTTTACTTCTTTTCTGGTCCTAATATAATGCTGTTCTTTTTACATTTTCATGGCCATTTCTATGTTATATTGTTATAGCAATAAGAAATTTCCAATTCCTAATCCATATCACTTCTGTTGAAAAAAAATAACACAATACAAATTTGGTTGACATTCCTGCTCCTTGGTAAAAGCAGAACAATACAATGGTTAAGCCTGTCTAGGTAAGACACAGAACATTCCTGGAGATGACTAAAATACATCTTGCAGGAGCTGAATATCTCACAAGCCATATACGGCTTATACAGTCATATGGTTCTTTCACCTTGACTTAAATAACCATTGAAGAGATATATAGCCTAATCTGAAAAATTAAACTGCATTTAAGAACACAAACCTAACTCCAGCAGCCTGCATACTCACTAAGGATACATGGAGAGAACAAACAACATACACCACAGACATTTCACGCACAAATATAGTATGCTTGTTGGATGCTCATCCAAGAGCCCACCTGAAATTAAGAAGGGAATAGAAGAGACCAGGCAGAAGAACGGGTTATCATCCAGAATTCTACCTTAAAATAATGTATACTTTTATCAAAGGAACTGCATGGTCACATATTTAAGGCATTAGGGACCCCATGCACGATGTCGGTCTTTGCCAGGTACCAGAGCTTCTCCTTCATCCCAAAGAGTTAGAGACAACAATCTGAGCCTTCTCCTCTTCTTAGCTTGAAGCTCAGGGTGTATGTAGTCCATCTTCTACTACTACATTATCATAGTTCTGGTCAAGATTTCCCAACAAAAGTGTCATCAAACTGTGGTTTATTTTAGAAGATGAATTAGGGAGATGAATCCTAAGCCCACTGACCCTATCTGTTATCCAGCATGTCTTCTCCAAGATTCCTTAGGTCCCAAGAGAGTGCAGCACCATCATATAACCAACAAGTGTGTTGTCAAGGACTTTCTGTTCTTGTGGAGAGGCCAGAATGGTCACTGGACCTGGGCTGGTTGTTAATGTAAAACAGCTTTACAGGTGACCAGTTTGCAGAGCCTTGCAGCTTGCAGTGTTCACCCTTCTGCCCCCCGAAGTGCAGACCCTGAAGTTAGTGCTTCGTTGTTATGAAGGATCAAGATTGCCTGCAATTAGGTGCTGATTGCATCTAAACCAGGTACTCAAACTATTCTTCCCAGACATAGGAACTTGAAGATTATTCCTTTTTTAAAATGAAAACCAGAATTTCTGATGCAATTCCAATGCCGTCTGGAAGTACTAGGAAGCCTGGCACAGGCCTTGAGTGACTTTTTGTTCATCCAGCATGAACTGCCTGAGAACACATCCAGACAGCTTGCACGAGAAACTGTGAAGGCTTCTTCCCAAATTATTTGCATACAAAATTCTGTTGCTATCACTTCATTTCAGATTCAAATCTGAATGAATGTGGAAGTCAAGGGTAGATTGTGCCAGTTGCTGATTTTAGCTCTTAATGCAGTAGGATATAATTCATTTAAGTGTTAGACAAACTGGGATCTTTAAAGGAAATTGTTTAGTTCTATGTTATTGGAAGTGGCATTTATGTATTCTGGATGTTTCCTTGTGGTTCTCTTTTTCTTTGTAGTTTAGGTCTCTGGTACTAATAAGTTTTCCAGAGCAGAAATGCAATAAAGTCAAGCAGTGATTTATGTGTTAAAACAGAGACTATTCTAATGCTGAAAACGGATGTATAACTTTTCTTACCTTCTTTGCTATAAACGAAAAGGAACTTACTAGATCAATTTCATGATCTGTAAAGGCTTTAATCCAATGTGCACATGTATCGGTCAAATACCAAATGGATTTCAGATCAGACCTTTAGCAGTCAAATAATGGGGCAGTATGAAAGACACAGAAATACACATATTTTTTTCTTGTGTGATGAAGTTCCTGCTGTTGTAAAGTGCTGTTACTACCATCCAGTGGTATTATTGGCATACCTCCATCTTATTGTTCTTATTCCCCCAAGATTTATTTACCAGTACTCAGGACTTTTTTAGGCATTCTTTCCATTGCTTGATGTATCTGATATTATGTGATGGCACTATGTTAACCTGTTCCTGTGCCTTCCTTCTACAAGGTCAAGGGTTGTCTCCCTTCCTCAGTCTGCAGCTATACCCATGCCCAGACCACAATGTTAAACTCCCCAGTCCCAGTTTACCCAGTGCCCTTTCTCCCCTCTCCTCCCAGCTCCGCATTCTGTCCTAACCCAACACCAAACCCTCTCACTCACTCCCCTCTCCTCGGGACATTCTTCCAAGGCCTACAACCCACTTACTCTTCCCCTGCATCCCCTCTTCTCACACCCCCCATAGTTCCTTACTCCATCTGCCATTCATAACTGTATTTTCCTTGATTTTTCTTTCTCTTCAACAGTGTACTGTAAAAACCAAAGAGAACAGCTAAAATGAAGGATATTGTTTTGCTGGAATGTGTTAATAGTTTTCTGAGAGTGGATCTTTGATCTATAGACAATTGAAGAGCTGCTCTGTCAACTAACCAGATGCCAGGGACTCTGTGTGTCCCCCCTTTTCATCCTCTAGCTTTCTGATTTCTGCCCAAACCCTTAGGATTCTGCCCTCTGTGGCCCAGAACATCCCCTGGAAGTGACTGGCTGTGGCAAGTTAATATATTAGGTCCAAACATCCAAACAGAGATGCCAGCCTGCAAGGTCTTATAAGCTCAGCCAATAAACAGCACTGCAAGTCCCCACATTTACTGTCTCTCAATGATTTCCAGATCACATGTACTTTGCACACAAGCAAAAATATGGTTTTATTTTTCTACCTACCCTCTTTGCCATCACAGACTAGACCTCGACACTCACATCTGAGTTCATTCCTTCTTATGCATCCACAGCAGTACCAGCAGCCCTGCAGATCAAACAAGGCCCAGTTCAGCCTTGCGAAAACAATTTTCATCCTGCTGTGTCCTCAGTGACTTCAAGGTTTCCCATGTTCTTAACAGTAATGCCCATCTCAAGCATTCAGCAGTTACTATGTGGTCTTAAAAATCAGCATCATGAGCTTAGCTTAAGACTAATCTATGTGTTCCTTTACATTTAAAATACATGTGGGTTGCCTTCTCAAACTTCTGTTTATTATTATGAAAACAAGATTAGAATTTAAATGTTATTACCTGTAAACACTCAATTCAAAGAGCAGTCCTTCAGAGCAACATCAAATAGTGTAAGGGGCTCGTGCAGTGATGCATAGAAGTTATTGTGACTGGTTGCATTAGTCTGTCATTCTGCCATTGACAGACTGGGTGAAATAAAGTCCTTGGCTCACTCTGGTTATACGTCTGTGATCACTCTACACTGACATAAGCGCTGGCAACTGCCAAAAGGGGATGGTCTTATTCCTGCTGCTTTTCTTGTGCTGATCCTACTTTTCAGTGGCTGCCTAATGAGCTGGATCAGAGCACTAACTAACTGGTATTCTGACAGGCTAACTTTAAGCTGGATCAGTTCCTGACCCAACAAATTATATGGATGCATGAATTTTACTGGTACCAATATTCCAGAAAAACCTGGAATGTGAAACTGAAGAAAAGTTGTTAAATAAGGAAATATTTTTTCAGCCATTCTTCAGGATATAAACATATTTTCTACAGTCTTGCTGCAATTTCCACACCAACTTGAAAACTGAATTTGCCTATAGAAATCAATCAGCTGCATTTCCTATGCAGTTCCACCAAAGGCATTCCTCTTCTAAACGTCAGGCTCCTATTGCTTCACTGCCATATGGATCATGACTAAGGGATGCTGAATGAGTGTCTTTCTGCATCACCTACCTGTTCTATGGGTCACGAGAGCACTTATGCTATCCCTACATAGCAGGTGAAGATCAGCAAGTACTCCACAAGACTTTTCACCACCTGCTTTTGCTTATAGCAAATATAGATTGTATATAGATTCCTCCATCAAAATATACACTGAGTAGTACATGCTAATAATGTGGTCATTCTCCTTCAGGCTAAATTGATTTAAGATGCAATATTCTATAAAGTTTCCTTGGTTAAAGTATGGAAACACAATTTTTAAGTGAAAAAGATCTCCAGGAAGTTTGTGAAGAACTTTGAAATGATCTACATAGGTCTCACTCATATATTAATATTAATGACTTGTTTAGAGTTGTAATAGTATATTCAGTACTTTTACAATAGTACATTTTTCTCCTTTTCTGAAGGATTTTCTAGATAATTGTTCTTTTCAAGGCTGGAAGAGCTAATAGTTTTTATAAGGCTCCATTATTCTATTTTCCTTTTTTGTAGACTGATATTACCAAAGATTACTGCAATATCTAAGACATTTTTTTCTGACATGGTCACATTTCATATACATACATATAAAAGACAACTTGAGCCTTCCTGATTTAAATTTCATACCAAGGTGATTCTTCTTGAACAGAGAAGTTATAGTTTTCTACCATCGAACACATGAACTGCCTGTCCATGCTGACAAAGAAATTGGCTCTTCCTATTTCTGAGTCCTTCAGAAGTGTTTTTGGACATTTGCTTAATTATGTCCTCTAGAAAATATCTGACTCATTCTTCCTGATATCCTTAATTGAATGTTTAAAGATTTCCCTCAGTTACAAACCCTTTGATGTACACTGATTTATTAATGACCAATGGGTGAATTCTGAGCTTATGAAAAGTCATAGAGACTTCAATTTCTACTGCGGAATCAAACAACAGCAAAAGCTCCTCTTAGAAGAAGTCAGAAATTCTTTTTGATGCCACTAAAATTATCTGCTGTGCTCCCATAACCATCTTCACAGAGCCAGCAAAAGTGGGTTTCTTAAGTTTCCAAAGAAATTTAGCCAGAAATGAAGAGCAAGCAGAAAAATTCCAGCTTCCATTGTTATGGTGACATCGTGAGCAACTAAATTCAGGCATCCAGAATATGTTCACCTACCTTAGTTATAGCTATCTTTACAACTATTACTTAAAAAATTAGGAGGGGTGACAGAAAGCCTTACCTAAAATGCTGTGTAAGCATGCAGGTACATCTGAGTAATGCAGCATTTGTAAATAGGGAATTTTATTACTATGGACACTCGTGCTGTCCTGCTATAGGGTAGGGTGATACACGAGGCTTGTGGTCAAGGAGCAAATCCATATTCCTAATAGGTCCTTCAACTTTCATTGTTATTCAATACAAACACATTCTACACAATCTTCCAAAGAGATTTTAAAAATTCAAGGAGATTTATAACCTGTATATACTATGCACGTGTGGTTGGAATTTGTTTATAACAAATATAAAACAGAGGGGAGTAATCCAGAATCTATTAAAATTTACATAAAAGAAAACTCTGTTCAGTTTGACAGGATTTACTTCAGCCACTTCTAGTAAATTAGCAGGGTTTAATATTAGCATATTCTGACACATCCTTGGAGCTACAACCATACAAATATTAATCCATTCCACCCCCTTACACATAAAAACACTTCAATTGTTGTTCTCCAATACCACACAAAGTGACATTTAACAGTCTCTTTAAGTATAAGAATTCCATGGGGACGCACAGCTCAAGAAACATAAATATTAAACCAAACCAGTGGCTTTCTTAACACTTAAATCCATTTATACTTACCCTGGTGCAAGCAGATTCAAGACAACCATCAATTAATCAAAGTGTTAAGGGACAATTTTATGATGTTTAAATGCTTTGTGCATTGTGATATTGTGACTGAGAGTTTAGAGTTGTTCCAGATGTTGAAAAGATCATTTTATTAAAAGGAAAAGAAGTTCAGAACTCTATTGTATCCCATAGGCCTCTATTCAGGCCAGATCTTCTAGCACCGACTCTAAATCACTGATGTTTGGAGACATGCCAGGAAAACAAACCAGTCCCCTGCTAATATCTCCTTGTCTTTACAAAGTTAGATATTTACAATTAGAGAGTCTCCAACAATGACGTCAAGGCACCATTTATAAATTGAAAACAGCAAAATAGCTTTCAAATGAGCACTCAAGATCCAGATGAAGGGAATATATAAAAATAAATGTAAATATAAAAAAATATATATGCACATAAATAAATAAATATATATATAGGACAAAAGTAGCTGAATCCAGTGGGCTACAGGGCCCAGAAACCCCAAGAGCACTCCCGTAAACATGATCAGTGCAGATGGTTCCAGCCCTCTTCACCTCTCCAGCTGTCTCAAGCCAGAGGACCACTGGTGGGTCCTACGTACAGAGGGTGTGGGTCAAAGCAGCAGCTGACCTGGGGCTCTCAGGACCCAGGAGCTGCTCCTGGGCCCTATTCTACCCTTGCTGCTGCTCCACATACTTCTGGGCCCCTGGGCGAGTGATCCCACTCCACGTTTGGTGGTCAGGTCTCTCACTCTGCTCCTCGGCCATTCTGGCTTACACTTCATTAGCAGTTAAACATGCACAAATGCAACATGGGACTGCTGTAGCTGGCCTGAGATTTGCAGCCTCTCTCACTGTTTACTCACAAAACTGTGGCCCCTTAAGACCCATGGTCTCCTTCTCTCTACAGTTGCTGGTACTCAGACCTCTTGTCCAAACCACTATGCAGCCCAACTTGGCATTTGTTAGTGGTTGTACAAAACATACAGAATATTTCTCAGACTAGAAAGCACACTCACGTGGAATCCCTTTACCTTTGGTCCATCCCCTAAACATCCTTAGTACGTTTTGTGCCTTCCCACAATCCCATTAAAAGGTCTAATAACAAATTTTACCCAATCCCACAGTTCTCTGCCCCCTACAACTCACAATAACCCATGTGCTCCTGGAGGCAGGAATCCTTGCCAGTTTGCACAGTGTTTTCTTTGGATCCTCTTGGTGTGTTTCCTCCCAGAGACCATGGTCTGATCCTTTTTCAATAACCCTGGGAGTGGCCAGGTCAGGGCACCCTGTTTGAATTGAATAGGTCAAGGGGATTCTTCTGCCCATCATTGTTCCACTCATCTTTGACAGAACTTTGCTTAGTATGATTAGCCTTCAGTAACATAACCTAACATAGACCTTTGAATTTTAACTTATTTGGTGCATTCTCCCTCAAGGTGCCTTTCTCTCCTTTCTACCTGTACTATACTTACACCAGTAGTCTGTAGGAAAAAAAAAGAAAAAAAAAGTGTATCACAAAGATGAACTACCTATATCTTGTATTAATAATGATGCATTTGTGGCAACATGGTATCCAGCACAAGGTATTTTATCTCCTTTTGATAGGTCTCACACATTCCAGCAGGCTTTGACCCGTTCCTACTAAATGCACTGAAACACCTCTGCATTTCTCAGCTTTGCAAAACGTTGTTTCTAGTCTTTTTCCATTCTTCCACTGCACTTTCATCCTTTATCCAAATCAACTCACCACATGTTTTTAAGTATCCATCCTGTATGTGGTTTTCCCTTCAGATGAATGTCTCTTTTTACATCTCTGACCTGTCTAAATGTCTGAAATATGGTGCTGTGAAAATCAAACTCCTCCCCAAATGATCTCCCTCTGTTTCCTGGCAATTGCCAACGTCTTCCCCTTGTCCTGGTCAGTTTACAGTTTTGGTGACATTTTGATGTTTTCTCCCTGTTTTCTCTCCCCAGCTTGTCTTCCCCTCTGTGCTTGTCCATGTCCATGTCAATGTCTTCCTCCTCTGCTTGAGCTCATTCTGGCTCTCATTCTCTCTTCCTTTTTGCTGCAGCAACCTCTTCTCCAGAAGCCTCCAGTGGATTTTTTCATTACTTCCACAACCCCTCTGTTGCCTGAAGAATCATTCATGTTTTCCAAAATCATTCCACATCCATGGCTTCCTTTGTTTTCTGCTCAAAGCTGCATTTCTTTTAGCAACTACGTAAGAAGCCGGTCACTGTCAACAAGTCTGATGTGATTCATAGAATACTTACTAAGTCTCACTCTTTTGTGTGCTACTCCAGTCTTCCCCAGCTCCTATTTAAATCTTTTCATCGGCTTCTTCTCGGCCCGAAGTTGAGATTTTTCTCATCTCTGAGATGGGAGGTAAACTTACACCCCTGTTAAATGCAAAAGTCTCATCAACAGCTACAGGGTCAAGACATAGCTCCAGTCTTTGTTACTGAACAGTTTTGGCTTCATTTTCCTTTCATCTTTACTTATTCTTTCCCAGCCCTTCTGGTGCATTGAGATAACTTCGATATAATTTTTCCTCTTTCTTCTGTTTCTGTATCTTTGTCAGCTATTGGGGTTGCCCTGTCTTTTTGGGATATTCTAATCTTACCAATAGCCTAATTGCCCCTCTATCCTCAACCCGTTTAAGTAACACTTCTGCCCTGGTGTTCATAAAACTAACCATTCCTTCAAAGACTTTAAAACCTGTCCAAATGTGTCTTTCAAACTAGAAGCAAAAGTTGTTTTGCAAATATGGTAATCGCTTTTCCACTACGTCACTTTTTTTTTTCAGCATCTCCTCTCTCTGTGCTTGCTATGGCCCTGTGGGCATGATGCTGATCATATCTGCATCTCCCCGTACACTATGTCTCTCCAGTTACAGCAATGTGGAATTCAGGCAAGAACCTGGAGTCTTATGGCAGAGCAAGAGATTAGAAAAAAGTGGATGGTAGTTAATTTTTAAGTTTTCTTTTGAAAATTCAATCCTTTTTCTTGCGACTAGCTGAGTCAATGGAGAAGTCAGCAGGTAAAGAGAATAATGTTAATTCAGCATTTTGCAAAAGATACTGGGACTTGGAGCACGCGTGGGATGGAATATGTCCTACATCAGCTGATGCATTCTCACACCTATTAGCAAATGTTCATAGACCACTGTGTGGTTTGTCTTCTGCTGATCTTCAGCAAAAAACACAAGTAGAGACTAAGATTCACAACTGGACTTGGCAGCTTTCTGTAGCTGAGTGGACTAAGCCAGTGCGATAAAGGAGGAGGTGGACAACCTGAAATTGTTTCCATATGGGAGAAGAATTTAGATTTCCTAAGGGGATATTAAGCCTAGAGGCTGAGTCTTCAAAGCTTTCCAAAATTATAAATGCTCCCGTCCGCAAAAACCTGAGAGCTATGGCTGGAGTCCCCTCAGATGCCTGAAAACCAGTGCAGTCCTGGTGACATGTGTCTCTAGCTGTGCAATAGTTGAGGTGATAAACTTAAGACAGAAGAATTAAATATTAAGAAAAATGGTCTGATAAAGAGAGAGAGGAGCTAATATTTTGTACTTACTCAATAGACTCTCAAACAACTAAATATGGCCTAGAGACTTCTAGAGTCAAGTTGTGGTGGTCACACCACCAGTATGGCTTTATTTTTGCCTCCCAAAATCTGGAAAGATATTGTTATTCCAGGCATGAACCTAGTGTTACATTCACTTGTGTAAGAAGGCACTTTCTCAACCATGGCAGGGTATTAATATCAGAAGGACCTTCACAAGGAAGAAAATGCAGAATAATTATGTCATATTCAGCACCAGCTGAGTCCTGAAAAGCTGAAAATCTGCCAGACAAACAATTTTAGAAATGAGGAATAATAGCATACAATACTATTTTTTATAATAATAGTCACTCAGTTGTATTTGTAGCATCTGGGATCACTGTAACTCACACTGCAATTGTTACGTTTCATTTACACGTCTTTCCATGTATACGGAACATTTCAGCTTGAACAAAATGAATGTTTCTTCATCTTGATGCTGTCATTTAATGATGCTCATAGTTTTATCTTTGTTTCATTAGACTGAATATGTTTTTGTATTCAGCCTTCGGTTATGATAACTTTATCACCTGCACTGGTTGACTTTTAAAACTATTATTTCAATAGAAAATAGGGAAGAAAAATCCTCATTTTTGGACAGGTAAAAAGGTGCCTGAAAAACTCAAAAGGAGAACATCAATTTTATATTAAAATGTGTTTCATTTAAAGGTTTCTTTTGCTTAACTTTATCTTGTTTTACTTTGTCTTGCTTTGCTTGACTCTCTGATATATGGGGAAAAGAGGGAAATAAAATGAGGGTGGCTATTTCTTTTTATTGATAAAATATTAATGCAGAATGGGAGAAAAAAATTGTAATTATTTTCTCCTGAGTAAAATTCATTTTAGGTTGTTGATGGAAGACAGAAATTGGAAACGAAAATTTCAAGACGAGGCTTGGCAATTGTGTAATTTATCTTAGCAGTTGTTTGTATAGAGTATTTTCTTGTCAATTTAGTCTAGACTAATTGCATTTACTTTCCCTTCAGTGAACTCTGCTGTACAGGCTTGCTATCTGGTGCTAATAATAGGTATACCTTTTAACATTTCTTTGGATATTAATACCCTTTTAGTTTTAGGAAATGATCACTTCTGCTGCCTCCATCAATCCATCAAGAGTGTTCAGCCTATATCTGCTAGAGCTATATACCATAGGGAAATGGTATGTACGCAAAGGAAAAGCTGAAAAACTTTCTCAGAATTACTCCAGTCCCTCATAGTTATATAGTGATTTTGTGTTCTGCCAATAAAGCTGAAACAATTAGCTATATCACTGGCTGATTATTCTGACTATTCTGATCATGTGGGAAATGATTTAAATTAATTTGAACAAGTGAAAACACATGAAGCAAACTAGCTCTTGCAAACGTATTATTTGCACTTATTATCTTCCTATATTTGAAATACAGATAAGTTCATTATAGCCTGGATTTGGAGCAGATGAGAATGTTCACATTATCCAAGGAATAGCAGAGAGAGAAGTCACACATTTCTAACCAAACCAAATACATCCTTTCATGTTTCTTACCACATGAGTACATCAAAACAACTCAGGGAAAGAACTGCATTCTGTGAGCTGGAACATGAATTCTGACCAATAGGCTTGTCTTGACTTACAGTAAATGTCCCACAGATGCGACTGAGATGTTTGGATGGAGTAAAGGCAGACGTGCACATTCTGTTCTTTCCTCTATTACTTTTCCACTTTTCCTCTGTGCTTATTTCTTCCCTAGAGCATTTGTGAAACACCATACTAACAGATTTTACCTTTGTGCTCTTCTCTATACCTAGTGATGAAACTGCTTTCACAGAAAAAAGCTGTGACTTTTACAGCATCATAGTACAGATGGGCAGCTGATGTGGGACTCAGTTTATCAAATCACTGCTTCAGGCTGATGAAGACTAGTGCATTTTTAAAGGTTTATGTTTTGTGTACTTTGTAGCTATGGTGTCTAGGAAAGCATTTTTTAAATCAAAAAAAAAAAAAGATACACGAAAATGCAGAGTCTGCAAAGTCTTTGTAGGTGAGACAGACCAAGATATTTTAAGTTGGGCAGCATGCAGGCTGCAGCTTGAATGCTTGATTGTTGTGGATTAGAACAGGAGGAAGTCTGGGAAGGTAGTCTTCAAACCACAGAAACTGCATCTCTCTGGATATCACTTGTTGAGTTTTAAAGATATTCCCTTAGTCACCAAAATTTTCAAGTCCAGTAATAATAAAGGATGATTACTAATATTTAGCAAATTCTAGCATATATTTCTCTAGGAACTGACTTTATTACATTCAGCTAGTGATCTAACGAGGATTCTTCTTTGCTTCTCAGTAACGAGGTTTATAGATAATTAAAAAGGCACACTTACTAACAAGACCAGGGAATGAAAAAAAAAACCAAAACGCAACAAAAACAATGACAACAACAACAAAACAGTTGCAAGTAAGCTGAATCAACTGAAAAATGAAAAAAGAACTGGTTTTCAGAAAAACCTATGCTATCTCAAGTGAAGTTCAGCCCTACCAGGATAAACTTTGTAAGGTGTGTATTTCCCATGGGCAAGATGGCATGAAGTGTACAGAACATTTGTGCTTTTGCCAGGGAAGTTTCAAATGTGGAAATATGTCCTTCTTAGACCAGATAAATACTACCAGTGTGAGTATCCATTCAAAGCTGTTGGGGTCACCTGAGGAGACTGATAAGACTGGCTTCCCCAGGTGCAAGCACACAGTTCACATATAAAACAAGGAAATATTAGAAACAGGAGAGAATATTTCATCTGCTTGAAAAAAATAGCAAGAACACATTCATTAGTTTATCTCTCCATCTACATTTTGGTTAAATTTATTCCCTTGTCTTATCAAGTACACCAAAAGACATATACATAAAAATTACAAGTTCATGAAAATCTTTTACGGGTGACTAAGCACACAACTTTAAATAGGCTTTTATTTGCTCTCTGACAAATTTTTATGACACAAGATGACATTTTATGATATTTCATCAGTTTTATGATCACTGCCAGATTTTTTAATCTGTTATACATTTAAAGGTCAATAAGATCTCCCTGTTTGAATCTTAGCAAGATTATAGAACAGGACAATTTGCAGTGGCTTTTTCCACTCCAATGCCCATATGTCAGAAAGCAATCCCATGGGTAAGTACCAGAATTGCTGTGAGCATTCCGTACAAGAAGTGACACTGGAGTTTCAGCAGCTCAAAGTATCTGCATAATAGAACATCAATATTTGTTTACAAATATAAGCTTGACAATTATAAAAATAGCTGAGGCTTCCCTTTCAAGCCAGAGAGCTGCTTCTGAATAAACAATAGTGATTTCCATGCCAAAAAGCCACTTGAAAGTCAGCACAAACACAAGCCAATTTGTTGTCAGAAATTCATAGCGAAGTCCAGAGCTGTGATCCACTATTGGACTAGATGATCTTTCAAGGTGCCTTCCAATCCCTAACATTCTGTGATTCTGTGATTCTGTGTAATATTGAGCGTTAAGGCCAACCATTGAGTCTGCACTCTTCCTGAGCCACATAAGATCTAAATATACAAATGCTGTCACTGTAGCCTTTCCAATGAGGTGACATACTGACAGACACTGCTTATAGTTAGAACTGTCATAAAACAATCCAGAAAACCATGTAGTTGCTGCCTTAGTTTTTTCTCATTCTTTGGTTAAAAAAGAAGATTTCAGGCAGGTCTCTGAAAGCTCTTTGTACCTTTGGTCTTTTAGTCTTTGAAACAGATGAAGATAAAGTGTCAAGAGTTTTCTGCTATGTGTGAACTTCCTAGACATTGTCTGAGCAGACAGCAGAACAACAGAAGGAAAACCAGGCTTACTATTATACTATTATTTGATAGAAAGTTTCCTAGAATGCTGTTATAGTAGCCTAAAAAAATTAAATGCTATATCATTTCAATGAAATATATTAAATTTGAACTTAACTGTGAAATATTAAAGGGATGAAACTTCTTCCAGAAGTTGCACAGGCCAGTCATTAAAAAGAACTTTGAGGAAGGGCCTAATTACATTTATTTCCACACTAAAGAGTATTATTCTAGAAAGAAATATCTTTTGAATGTCATTGGCTTCCCTGTGTTAAGCCTCCAGGTAGAGTTTCATTTAACACATTTAGTATGCGTAAAATTAGTTAGGAAAGTCTTTCTAAGTACTGAATCTTTATGTCTCTGCATACTCCTTCTGCAGTCTTTGTAAAGAACTAACCCAGCTCCCATCCTGTTAGTAGCATGCACCACTTGTATCTATAGTGCTAAAAAGACAGAAAAGCTTGGCTCTGAATACTGTTTTAAGATATGAAAAAGGCTAATGCAACTCTAGAGTGAACTAAGATTTTGTTAACATTAGTCTGCAAGGGACTGGTAAAACTGCATGGTTCTATCCAGCCATGCTCAAAATACTAGAGATCAGACATGGTTCGGAAAAGGCTTCTGGGGTGCTCTGAAAGTTGGAGAGACCATCTATGAAAAGTCTCCAGAAGAGTTTTGCTTAGCATAACAAGTTCTATACTTATGCTCACATTGAGAAGAGTATAGCCATCAGGAAGACGAGAGTTGTTCATGCTAACAGTCAGAAGTTAATTGAGCTGAAAGATTTTTTTCTTCCAAGATAAGAAAATTATTTTTTTGAAGCTGAAAATTAAGTCTTGAGGAATAACTTGACCCTCCATTCTCTGTCATTATGTGAGTCACAAGAACCACAGAATAATTTTCAGGATACAGTCAGAAATTCTAGGTAGTTTTAAATGGGGCTTAGACAATTTAGGAACTTAATTCTGTCTGATAGCAGCTTCAGTTGGATGTCATGCCATTAGAGAAGCAACTCTGTTGCCCTACCATAGGCAGCAAATGCCATTGTAGACATGCTAGGCTATATCTGGCACATCCTCATGAGACTAGCATACAAGACATATGATCTGCAGGAAACCTTTTGGGATGGTAGGCAAATACGAAGTAGGATGCTTAAAATGTCCAAGATGGTCCAGGACATCTCCGTCTATGCATTTAAAATGATCCCAAGAGATTCCCTCCAGTGCTATGTTCTTGTTGAATTAATGTGTTCTTCAAGATCTGCACTAGCTCTGGCTCTGCCTTCCCTCAGAGTGCTAGAAAATATGAAAATAACTCAAGCCTAGGTGTTTTCCTCCAACCGTATTCCGATCTGTCAACCTTGACCAGGCTGCTTCAGAAACGGCTAAATCAGCAGGCTAAGCATTCCTCTGGTCTGGGAATGAGTCCAAAAAGCAATTTTATATTTATGTTAATATATTTCTAACTGGATTACCACAGCCTGGATTTACATCAATATGATACCTAGACTATTTTTCAAAATTATTGTAGTTGATTATTTTATTGCTTTGTGGCATTTAACCATTCACAAAACATTTGGCTCATGAAAGTGCTTATTTCAGGCAGGACATTGTTTTTGTGGAAAAAAAAATGAGAAGAAGTGGTCAAAAAGAAACACACACAATTACTGAAGGATGAGGATTCTGTTTCTTGTTCAACAATCCCTCCATGGTCCCATGATCTCAGAGAATTCAAGTTCATTGTTGCTAATGATAAATCTACCTTTATTTCTGCTTTAAGTATTTTCCCAAGTAAGCAGAAATTAAGTAAGGTCCCGAGCAGGCAGGTTGAGGGTTAACAGAGAATGCATTGCTTTCTCAAAGCTGCCTTTGGAAGAATACCACATTATAAATAACAACTGGACTTCATACTTCATAGGTCTAAAAAATGCAAATCTTCATAACAACAGAAAAAAAAATCTTTATTTTCTGCATACAGTTTTCAAAATTACCACCAGGCCTGACAAGAGAAGAAGTCACAGCAATTGCCAGCCTGTGTTTTGAGCACACAGGACAGTGTATGAAACAGAAAGTTGGAGCTTTCAGAAAATACACACTAGAAACAACAGAAAAGGTCTACAAGCAAAGAGGAATTTGTAGGGTCATTTTCATGTCAGATTTTAGTATAGCTTTCTGTTCAAATAGACCAAGCATTTGTAACAAAGAGTCCCCTTATGTTCAGGGATCAAAATGTGCAATACAAAAGCTTTCTGACAGGCTATATCAGCTAAAAACATCCCACACTTTAAAGTGGTTTTAAAACATAACTGCTTTCTCCTGCTTATCAAAAATTCAATAAGATATAGTCAATTTAGACTAAGGAAGCCCTGAAAAGGCTATTTTGTAGGCATAAAGTCAATGAAATTATTTTGTATGGGTTCATCCACACTGCATATTAAGCATCTTTGTATATGGTAATGTCTTCAGCTATACCTTCTTTCCATGTTTGCCTTTCCTCTGTGTCCTCCACTGACCCTTTTCAAGGAACCTCAGTCATTGTTTCCAGATGGGATTGTCTAAGAGAAAAGACTAGGATCACATAGAAGTATGGTAGAAAAACGGTCATGCTACCTTCCTGCCTTCCCAAAATTTCAACATGGAAGTATAGCTGATAGCCCAACCAACTCGCAGGTATGACACTTTTAGAAACATATTCCACAGGCACTGTTCCTACAGATTCCAGAGAGCACACACAACACAGGCACATAGTGGAGATGCATTTTAGAGTACAAAGGGCAGGATATCAATTGGAGGTTGTTATCCATGATGCTTGGAACCAAAAGAGCACAGAATCACAGAATCACAGAATGTTAGGGATTGGAAGGGACCTCAAAAGATCATTTAGTCCAATCCCCCTGCTGGAGCAGGAACACCCAGATGAGGTTACACAGGAAGGCATCCAGGCAGGTTTTGAATATCTCCAGAGGAGACTCCACAACCCCCCTGGGCAGCCTGTTCCAGTGCTCTGTCACCCTCACTGAGAAGAAGTTTCTTCTCATATTTAAGTGGAACCTCCTGTGTTCCAGTTTGAACCCATTACCCCTTGTCTTACTGTTGGTTGTCACCAAGAACAGCCTGGCTCCATCCTCGTGACATTCACCCTTTACATATTTGTAAACATTAATAAGGTCACCCCTCAGTCTCCTCTTCTCCAAGCTAAAGAGACCCAGCTCCCTCAGCCTTTCCTCATAAGGGAGATGCTCCACTCCCTTCATCATCTTCGTTGCCCTGCGCTGGACCCTCTCCAGCAGTTCCCTGTCCTTCTTGAACTGAGGGGCCCAGAACTGGACACAATATTCCAGATGAGGTCTCACCAGGGCAGAGGGGAAGAAGAACCTCTCTCGACCTACTAACCACCCCCTTTCTAATACACCCCAGGATGCCATTGGCCTTCTTGGCCACAATGGCACAGTGCTGGCTCATGGTCATCCTGCTGTCCACCAGGACCCCCAGGTCCCTTTCCCCTACACTGCTCTCCAACAGGTCATTCCCCAACTTATACTGGAACCTGGGGTTGTTCCTGCCCAGATGCAAGACTCTACATTTTCCCTTGTTATATTTCATTAAATTTTTCCCCGCCCAACTCTCTAGCCTGTCTAGGTCTCACAGCCCTTTCCCTGAAATTTGTAGGTCTTTAGTTGTAAAGAATATTCATAAATTCAGTGGAATGTCACCCAAATGGCAAGAGAATGCGAAATTCCAAGAAATAATTTTCCTGGACCACTCCTGCTTTCACCATCACCTTTTATAATTTTGCCCATGGGAACAATGTCCAGTGCGAGGCCCTGAAGTGGAGCAAAACAATGAAAGGAGGAAGTTGTTTGTATTGTATGTACCAGGGACTGACAGCATTGTGAGATGTAGAAGCAAGAATTCAAATTATGAAGGGAGGATTCAACAAGGTGTCAGCAGAAAGGAAAGGGGGAAGGACAGATATAGGATTTACTAGTTCTACTCATATACTCTCTTTTCTTTTCTACTGATCCAAAAACTTTTCAGCGGTACTAACCAAAAGTCATGAAGAAAGATCACTGTACTGCAAATCTCTCCAGAATGAGAGCTTTGAAGAACTGTATATATTCCTTTTTACAGGAAATAGAGAACCTGGTTTTGAAACATTAGGAAGCAGAAAGGACAATAACATGCTCTCCTGCAGTAATAAATGGTTATGGTTCTGTAACTTCTGCCTGTGCTGTCTCTCATGGTCCCTGCCTACTAGGAACCACCACCAAGGCCTGAGGCAGTATAACAGCACAGTTTATTTCAAGTGGTATGATCTATTTTCTCCTCGTAAGTTGCAGTTGGGTCTTTCAAACATTGGCTGGTATGGTGTGTTGTTTTCCTAGAAAGGTCATTTCATTTTTTGAAAAAAAAACCAAAAAAACCCAAAAAAACCAACCACCCAAACCAAACCAAAAAAGAAACCAAAACCAAACCAAAACAAACAAAATGAACAAAAAAATCAACAACACTTGATCCTACCAGTGAGGAGGAAAGACTTGTCTAGCAATAGATGGATCCTGTGTGAAAACAACTTGTTGCACAGCTGGTGTTGGCAGCAGGGATTCAAATTTTGTCACCATGGGGCTCTCTTTGAAGGCTGAGGACTGCTAGGAAGAGATAGGATCCACCTGATCAAGTGAGGCAAAAGCATTTTTGCCAACAAACTGGACAAACTGATGAGGAGAGCTTTAAATTAGGAATGACAGTGAATGAAGATGACAAGCTACAATCAAGTGAGGAAATGGTGGATGGGGTTGGCAAGCAAAGTGTGTCGGCTGATGTGGTCAGGAGACACCTCATAATCAACAAAGTAGGTCCAAACAGGACCCACTCCAAGTCTCAATACATGAATAAAGAAATGCTGATAGACTTAAGGAAGTTCTTGTATTTTTTCCTGCAAAATCAACAGTGCTGAATGCTTCTCTGAAGTCCATGTACAGTAATGCATGCAGCAAAGGGAATAAACCAGATGAATTTGAGATTTGTGTGCCATCACAGAGCTGCAGTCTCATTAGGGAGATGTGGTGGGGTAGCTCACGTGGATGGAGCACTGCCAGGGATGGATACACGCTCTTTAGGAAGGGCAGGCCGGGGTGGGAGAAGTGAGGGGCCGAGTTGTCCTTTACAAGAGAGAAGCTGGAATGCCTGGGGCCAGATGATGAACCAATTGACACCTTACGGGTCAGCACTAGTGGACAGGTAAGGGTTGTGAGCAGTGAGGTCGTGGCGGGTATCTGCTACAACATGATCAGGAAGAAGAAGTAAATGAGGCCTTCTTCAAACAACTGAAAGAAACCTCAAGTTCACAGGCCCTGCAAAAGGGGTTGTTGCAAAGACAACACAGTGGGCAAAAGCATTTCAGGAGGTTTCTGGAGTGCATTGATAACATCTTCCTAACACAAGTAATTGAGTAAATGATGAGAGAAGCTGTTCTGCTGGACCTCATACTAACAAACAAGGAAGGACTTTTCAGGAATGCCAAGTTTAGGGCAGCCTTGGCTGCAGTGACCATGAGAAGGCAGAGTTCAGGATCCTGAGACAACATAGGGAAAAAAACAGGATCACAACTCTTGTGTTCAGGAGAGTAGATTTTAGGCTGTTCAGGGATCTGCTTAGAAGAATCCCATTGAATTCAGCCCTGAAGAGAAGAGGGATCCATGGTGTGAACTGTGGTGTTGTCACATACAGGAACAGGAGCTGGACTAGATGATACTTGTGTGTTCTTTCCAACTCAGGACATTCTATGGTTCTGTGATGGCAAAATCACAGAAAAATGAAAAATAAAGAAGTTGGAGCCAGGTCGTTCTTAGTGGTATCCACTGAGAGGATAAGAGGCTATGAGTGCAAGCAGAAACACAGGGAATTCATAAGAAACACCTTTTTTACAGTGAGGGTGGTCAAACACTGGCACAGGTTGCCCAGAGAGGTTGTGAAGTCTCCATTCTCTGTGATGTTCAAACCCCAGCTGGACACAGTCTGGGGCAGCCCTGCTCTGAGCAGGGATATTGTACTGGATGATCACCAAGAAGCTTTTCCCCCTCAGCTATGCTGTGATTCCACATACCTCCCCTGAGGCTGGCCAGTCCTTCACTGTCATAAAAGCCAATGAGCAAAACAAAACTGTACTCCTCCCAGGCTCAGAAATGTTATTTACAATGTTTTTTAATGAGATAAGTGTATTGAAGTACTTTTCTTTTAACATTTGTCACAACAGATGTTATTCTTAGACAATATTTATATACCTCCGTTTTTTAAAGTTTAGCCATAATATTTGACTGGAACTATATCCTGCAGTAACAGATTCCACATATGAAGTCCATACTATGCAGAGGTGAAACACTTCCTTCACTTCTTTCTAAATACAATGGTCAATAATGTAACTGACTCCACCCAGTCTCATGTTGTTTCGGTTTCATGAGATCCCCAAAACACATAGATGCTGATGCCAACCAAGCCCTTTTAAGCCTATATAATTTCTTTGCTTTTTGTTTTTTAAACTGAAAAGAAATGCTGAGACATATGAGAGGAAACAAATCAGAGTGCAATTATGAAATTCCAGGAAGTACATTTGGCAAATGTTGCATATCTTTTGACAAAACAGGCCACATAGGAATGTAAACAACTGAGACAGAGAAGAATTATTCGCTAATAAAACAAGTCTATGAACAAACTTACTAGATGATTCTTGCATTTGATAAGTAAAGAACAGATCAAAATTAAATGGATCCTACTTAGCTGAACAGATTCAGATTTGAAGCTCCTGGGCCTACATGTGGGAGCTACACCTGAGTTTTCATTTTGAAGCTTTCCAATGAGGAGCAAGAGTTCCTAATTTTTTTCATTACTGCATAATAACTTGTGCTTTGTAGATGTTTGGGCCACACATGTTGTTAGACCAGTGAGGAAAGGAAAAAAAAAAAAAAAGGCAAAATCAGAAGCAATAATTTGGATCACGCATAAACTAGGTGTGAACTCCAATGCGAATTTTGAAGTTCCTGATATTTTCTGATTTCCAGAGGGACTCAACATCTCCTATTCCCCTGGAACTGGCTTCAGGTTTTTAGACTCTTATCCCTTCTCATATCCTGTTGCATAAAGTGTGTAGATTTAACAGCCCAACTTTAGACTTTGAAAAGAGAAGAGGGGAAGCAAGTGAGGTTGTTTTAAAGGCTTTCAGCGAACCAACAAATAGTCAACATCTGTGAAGTAGCAAACCTAGGTAATATTTCAATGGTCAAAGCAAACACCAACTGTTTCTTTCAAGTGTGGCCAAGAGCATCCAGGACTAATGGAGTCATGGAACCAGAAGAGTAAACAAGAGGGAGTTCGGTGGTTGGAGCGTGCTGTTGGAATAGGGAATCCCAGTGCTCTGGATCTTTTCTGGGTTTTGTCCAGTGCCTGTCTGAAGTAAACTGCCTTAATAATTCAGGGAGCAAAGACCAGAGCCTACAGTTCTTTTCTACTGTTTTTATTTGTAGCAGAATCAGTAGCAGCAGCATTGCCACCAATCTTTCCTCTTTGACCCTGCTTCTGAAAGAAGACATTCACAACCACTGAACCTACTCTAGCCTGGGATCCTAACCAGATTAGTAAACCCTAAAATGTGCACAGGCAGAAAATATGCATCTAGACACTCAGTTTACAGGCAAATGCGCTAACACCATCCAAATATGTATAAAGCTTAATTGCTTAAATGGTATCTCAGACAACTACATGGTTTAAGCAGGGAAAGGGTTTCCCCCTTGAATTTAAAGATCTAAATTTCATCTAATCTTTGCTTTAATTTCCTAAAAGCTATTTTGGAAGTTATTTTTCAACATGTTTCAAAATGCTACCAGAATGTCCAGAGTTAGAAAATTAAATCCACATTCAGGCATCTAAAAGAGTGCTGACAGATGCTCAGCAGACAAAGTCAAGTTTGCAGCTCCTATTGAGAGCAGTCAGTAACTATATATTTGCATGTTAGGTATAGGATGGCATCAGTATTTAACATTGCACACATGCCACTGGGTTTCCAGTAATAATTTTTTCAGGAAAATAAGTTGTGTAACATATGGTAACACTTCAAGAAGAGAGGGAAAGTGGTAAAAGTGGAGATGAAAAATAATGGGAACCAGCTTTATGCTACCGGTAAGGAGCTGGATAATAAAACTATGATCTTTTTCTTACATAGCATGAATCACTATTTTTTTTTAAAGGTGTCTTTTTATGGTTTATTCATGATGTATTTCCCAACAGAGAAATATAGCTTCCCATTGAATAACAGACAGGTACGGTATGACATTTTTCCCAACAGTCCTATATTCTTCCTCTTAACCTTGACTCTCCTCCCACTTTTCTCTATCACATAACAGTAGTCCATTACTCTGTTACATCTTAAAAATGTTACCTTTAATTCAACTTCCCTCATCAGCTTTAAATTCCATAATCTTTTATTTTTTCGGCTTTCATCTCAATGTCAGCGTCTGGAGTTCTTCAATCCTAGATAATTCCTGATCGGGTAGTCTCTCAAATTTTTGCTGCCTAAAGTCTCTAACAAACCAAAGCTCAGAAGCACTAGTGCTTCTTCTCTGTTTCTGACCTGGCAACTGTCATTGTTAACACCAGCAGTGCTCCTTTTCTAGCTCATCTTTCTTGGATTTTATGCTTCTTTCTTTTCCTAGTTGCTCTTCTACTCCCAGTTTTTCCTTAAGGTCCTTTGTGTTACTCGCTTTTTCTCTCTTCCTTTAATGTCTATGTCTTCTCTCGTCCTTCATCATCTCCTCCTCTGTGGTAATCTCCCCTAGTTGTTTCCATGCAAACTCAAATTTTAGCCTCTGGTTTTGACATTTTTTCAGGGTGTCTAGCTGTCAGCTCCAATGTCTAGCTGTCATTGTTAAAACAGGGCACATAATATTCCTCACAAGGTTCCTTTTTTCAGTTTCTGTGGAAAATATCACCATTTGGCTTTTCATTTTGATGTGTCACCATGCACAGTCTTCAAATGCAGCCATAACCAGAACTTCGCATATGGATAACAATAGTGAGAATTCCTATATGACCTCCTGGAAGCATCTTGAATCACGTTGTGCCTTGGTTAGCCCAGTATCCCTTTTTCTGGTTTCAATGAAAGCAATTTTTGCTTGTATATCTAATTCATCATTTCACTTGCCTGCTGTTTTGGCCATGTCTCTGCTCTCCTTTGCTATGATATCAAACACAAACTTCTTCCTTTTCAAATCCCATTATATCCCTGTTTTGCTGTTTCTGCTCCATTTACATTTAACTCACCTATCTTGGAACTCATAGTTTCTCAAGTCTGTGAAGAGTATATCCAAACAAAAAAATGTGATCTGATTTTTCCAGAACTAATTTAAAATTTCATGTCTGTATAATTACATTTTTTTACATATACATTTCATATATGCAATCCCCTTATGTAAACAATAGAATAGCAAAGCTATAGGTAATCATTTAATGCAATAATTAGCAATATGCACTCATTTTTTGCCATTGTTATTCAAATGGAGGACTGTTATTTTTGGCAAAAGAATTTTTTATTTTTTTTTAAAAAAGCCCATTCTGGAATCATTATTCTTGTTCAGAAGAAATTTTTGTCAGTGTTTTAGATCCTGCTCTACAGACATGCTTCTCCATGTGTTTTGTCTGGAATTCCATCTCATTGGAGAAATCTTCATCCCACCTGGATGTTAAGATCAAGGAAAATACAGGAATGTCGAAGATGCACAGTATGCTCAATAGATCACAATAATCTTCTAAATTCCCTTCTTGTGACATTCATCCTAGCCAATGCTTTTTATGACCATAACATTTTAATGCGATCTCAAGTCTCCAAAGAAATAATGTGATAAAGTGCCCTTGCTCTTTTTGGATTAGGAATATTTACACTTTCTAAAAGAACATGAGGGGGTTACAGGCTGACCACAATAATCTGATGAATAGGGACAATTGCCACTGCTGTGGTCCTGTGATGTCAAAACATCTCTATCCCTTGCCTGTTGTAAGCTTCAATAACTTACAAAAGAAATTTCCTATAAAGGACACATGGAAGTACAATCTCACTCTTCAGGGATTTTCTTTGCTCTGTGTTGATTTTCTCTTGGCTCTTTCTCACTGAGTTTTTTAAGCAGTTTTTGGACCTTGTATGCCCATATAAAGTGTCTTAGTATTGGACCTAGAAGAATGATGGTTCAGCGGTTGATTTTGTCATAGCATTACCCCTGTAATTTCCCTAACAAGTTCAGCTTTGCAAAAATAACAACAATGTCCTTTTTCTAATTTGGCACAAGCCACTTCCATGACTATAAACCAGTTACTGCGCTGCCGTTCAGACTGAAATTGGATTAAAGAAGTGATGTGGGGACATCAAAATAAATTAGAACAAATAAGAATTCCAGTAAAATAACAGAACAAGAATGTTATGTCTTGCCTTAAGTGGATTAGTGGAAGATAAAAATATTATCATTTAAAAACAGCTGATGCTGCATGGAAAAGTTTGAAAAGCATTCTGTTTAGAAGCAGTCCTACGCAAACAACTCTTTTCCTCCAGTCCTTAGTGACATTATGGTTTGTTGGGGGAGGCCAAACACATTAATTCCGACTTTGGGCCTTTTGGTGATGATTGTCACTTCTGTTCTTAAGTTATGCTATAACAAGGGTCTCAAATGGACTGGATGCATGATCCGTTTTCCTTCCAATGCTGGCTTTTCAGTGCTGTCTGTATGATCTTTAAATTCACATGTCTTGATCAGTTTTCTTATGTCATTGTGAGCCTAAAAGACAAAATGTATGTTTGAAAGTTCTTCTGAACTGATTATAATGCATTCTACTAGCTGTGTAGTACCAATAATCACCTACAGTCACTTAGACTCAATGAAACAAATGCATGTGGATGGATTATTTAACAAACAGTGTTTTTAAGAAATGCCCATGAATTGCAGACATTGAGCTGAAATGCACAATGTGCAGTACTGAATGCAAAACATAGTTTCCAAAATAAATTTACTTAAGTGCACACTGTTATTCCTGGGATACACCTATTTTATACAGTCAACCATGCAGGTACTCAGCATATGGTTACATATTAGGAACATGTGGATACTTAAGATAAATGGGAACATACTGTAGGCAACTTGTAGAACAAGTGAATATAAAAGTCACAGTCTACTGAGAATTGCACTGTGCTGTAAAGGAAGTCAGTGGCTATAAACAGAAATAAATCAACACAGGATTAAAAATTACCTGCTGCTCAGATTTAGTTTGTTAATTTCTCACTATTATCTCAATGTTTTCATTCAAAATGTAATACTAATTATAATAATCATTGACAGAGAACTTGCATATCTTCTGTGTTCAATAAAGTCAAAATAATTAATAATTTCAAACCCACTGTAAGATAGATAACTGCAATTATTCTAGCACAAAAATGTTTCATTTTAACTGACCAGAATTGACCCCAAAAATAAAGTAATAAGTTGCTATTTTAACATATGTGGTGTATGTTCGTGCATACTATTCTGCAAATTCGAGTTAGCTGCATGAAAGTGTTCGTATGGAAAAAAGTAGCTATATTGGAAAATATCTGACTGAAAAAGGTTAATTTTGTCTCCCATCAGGATCTCATAAGCTGTTTCCCAAAAGATCCATGGGAAAATTAACAGGGGGGAATGCGGGGGGGTGGCTAAGAAGAACAGAGGAGAAAACAAACAAAAATATATCACAATGTTATGAAAATCAGACAACAAGGATTTTGAAATATTTGGTTTTTAAACAAAGATACAACATATGTAAGCCTCATAAAAGGCACATCTGAGTAGCAGTATGAGCATGATTTCCCCTGGTCTCCAAAGACATTGTTCACAGACTGGTCCAGTCCTGGACTGACAACACTGAAAGCAGATCTGATTGCTTTATCTGCAGAAGCGGTCTAGTGAAGGCAGAAGTCATGCAAGCTTTCTTCCTAACAACCTGCCAGTGTATCTCCATACAGCCACAGAGAAACCACTTACAGACGTGAACAGGTAGTCTTTCTGCTCACACAGCCCATGTTTTTTTCTGCTAAGAATGCCAGAATAAGTACATTTCCAAGAGCCTCTAACCTTTGAAGGGAGTTTTTGAAACAACAAGTAATTTCTCAGAGTTGCAGTGTAAGTTGGAAGGGAGGTGGAACACCCTTGGAGAGTCAGAGCTTAGAAAAATGCACCAGAGTAGTACTTTGGCAAATGTTCCATATCACTGCAGCCAAATTAACTCACTGTTTACTGCACTTTCTTTCAATACAGTGGCGCTAGACTTAATTTCAGACTGTTTCTTCTTCTATACATGTCTAGGAATTTCTTGAAGGACTGATGCACAGGGACAGAGAGTCTTTTTCTCTTTTTTATAATCTTGCAGAAATGCTTTAAGCTTCTGTAACATGTCTTACTTGCAGATCTGTTTCCAGATTTTTTTTTTCCTTTCACCTTTCTTGTACGCGTCCCCAGCTGAGTTCACCCTTCATCCCTTGCCAAAGCCTCCGTGCTGGGAGAGCTTGCTCTCATGATCATACTACTAACACTGTGACCAAAAGCTACCCATCAGCAAAAACTGTAGTTCATCTTTGAACCTCAGTCCTTTCCACTCTTTTAGAACACAGAAGTTTTCTTTTGCTATCCAAAAGTGAAATCCCCCTTTTCTTAAAGTGAAATTGCAACAGAGGAAATCATGCACTCAGTCACTCTGTAGACAAGTGACTGAAAAAAGCAATGAACATCTTGAACGTTGTTGCTTATCCTATAATAAAAAAAGAAGACAGACCTTTATTTGGCAGAGGTGAAGTTGCATTTGTCATTCAAGCTGGCATATGTGTTACAAAATGTACATATACATATGGTTTTCTCTTCTTGCTCATTTTGAGAAAAGCCATGTCATGCCATATTTAGGATGCCATGAAGAACTAGTTTTATCCTCCCTTTCTTTCCCCCTCTCTGACTCCTCTTCCTTTCATTTTGATTCATTGCTGAAGTGTCAGGGTTAATAAATCTTCTGTTCATTTCACATAGTTGTCCTGTTTTCCAGTATCCAGGAAGTAGCACAAAGTGTGGTTTCGCCAAGTCACAGTATCCTCACATCATGTGAGTGGAAGAGTTTCCTGGGGAGAAGGATAAGTAAAATTGCATTTCTAGATCTCCCAAACTTTAAGCTTAGCAACAGCTTTGTCGCAGAGAAAGTTATTCAGCCTGAGCTTCCCTAATGAATAATGCAGAGGGACTTGAAGTACCAGAACAATCTTCTTGTCATTTATGGATGCTAAGTTACCCGAGACAAAAAGCAAGATGCTAGCTTTGTAAACAGCAATTCTTTGGTAAACATTTTGGAATGCCTCCTTTTTCCACCCATAAGCAAAGAAATCTTCACTGCGCCTGTAAAAATAAAGCAGCCTTAGCAGAGAAAGTCGGTGTTAAGCTCCTTCGTAAAAAGAGACAGAAAAACTCTGAGATGCCTTTGAATTAGGAAAGAAAAAAAGAGATTCTCAGATTTGGTCTCCAGGGCAATGTTTTGCTAGCATCCCAAATCATTGCATACTCTACTTACAGCAGTTTTGCTGGTCAACTGGAGAGTATCGAATTATAACATGAAGTTTGATCGAATGAATCAGACTCTTGATATAAATCCTTCCTTTCAATAGGCTGAGATTTTATTTCTGGAAGATGCCTCATGAGGAGACGTGTCTTGAAAGTGTAAGACTTTACTTGCTGTTGTCATTTTCAGTCTGCATGGAAAGTGAGCATAGCCCAACCAGCTTGACAGTAGGAGCACAAAGGTAGGTACTGTGTGTCATTGAGAAAAGATGTATTCGCCCTTGCCTCAGAGAAACAAGGTCATTTCAAGATCGTCTCAGAAAGAGATGACATCATGTAGGCCATGTTTTCTTGACCCAGACCTCTGTTTAACTGGAGTGTAATTCTGAGTGTGAAGTAGGGCACACTGCAGGGGTGTCCCATGGTTTAGCATTCACTGCTCCTAATCCTGAATCAAAAGCTTACTTTGAACAACCCTCACACTAGAATTTCATGCACCACTTGCACAGCGTTGGCAGAGCTACACTAGTTTTTAGGGAACCGGTGCCAGCATTCCTGTCTAGAAACATCCTGAGCCATAAGTTAACTAACAGATTCATACTGTTGCCACTTTTGATAACTACAATTTGTTTTCTCTCCCAGTTTTGGCTGTGCCACCAAATTACTGGAATGTGCTGATAGTACATCCAGTACATTGCAAATGTAGCGTACAATGCAGAGTAAAAAGAACTGGTGTCATGAGGTGTTAGAGTAGCAGTAACACCCCATCAGTGTTCCAGTTTGTAAGAAAACTTTTATCTGGCAAGCACCAGGTAGTTTGAAAGCATTCAGAAAGCGTGCTAAGTACTTTGAAAACTGTTGGTGGTGGGTAACATGGCACATGGGCTTGACAGATCTTCATTGCTTTAAAACTTGTGACTTCAGTGGATAGAGCTAATCCTGATCTACAGCTTCATTCTGTACCCATGCTTTGCAGGTTTGGTTTTTTACAAGCTGATTATTCGAGTCAGATGAGAATAATGCCCAGCAACATCCTTGATAAGCAATTCTGAAAGAGGCCATCTCTTTGATGGTAGATTCTCTAGGCGTGAAGATGTTTTTCAACTTTGCCGGAACCACTTACAGTAAGGTTCATCTCAGGATTTTGGGGTTTCTCAGGTTTCTCTCAGATGGCTGAATTCTTTGAGCTACCTTATAGGCAACTCTGTATAACTATTATAGCTAGAAAATCCTGTTTTATTCTCATTTACATCATAGATAATCTAAAGAGATTTTGAGGAACTGGGAACAGAAGCTCTTTATTCATCTTAAAGAAAAGATGGGAAGTTCTGGGAATGGATTTTCTTAATTTTTCCATTCCTTCTGGCAAGTGTAAGGCTACTGTAAAGCAATCTACTAAGAATTTAAAATTTCAATACTTATTTCCTGGATACACCTTAAAGGTAACTTGTTCCTGAAATAGGACTGAACATCTTTTCTCATGAATATAGATTCCTTTCAAGTATCTCAAACTGCATGACTCCAAAAACAACACATCAAAACCAGCTAAATGGTACTGAAAAATTCTGAGTCACTTTATATTTTAATGCTTCTTTAAAGTAGAAGACTTCTTTAAAATGACTATTTGATATCTGCCATTGGACAGCTTCTGAATACATTGTTGGAACTGTCTTAGGAAAGAAAGTTCACTTTAGTTATTTGCACTTGCTGGAAATTGAGTTTGAATTTCTGATTTTACATTTTTTTATTGCTGGTATGCTTTTTTACTTGCAAATGGATAGTTTGAATTCAAACACTCTGGATGTGTGGGTCTATGAGTACTGGGACTGTAAACTCCAAGGTATAATAAATATCTAGGATCTATAATATGCAGTCTATCAGCAGATGACATGGGAGAACTCTTGTGTTCAGTGATCACTGAATCAAGAATATTCAAGGAATTAAAATCATACAAGGAATCTCCCTCTCTGTCTGTGCCTAAGATCAATAAAAGTTGTGCAGGAAACTCAGCCTTAAAGACAGAGATCAATATCACAAATATTTCCTTTTAAGTCTGAAAAAAATAACACAGCATACTGAGTGTCTATATATGGCAGAACAAACACAAATCAGAATCATTTAACATCGAACACAAATCAGAATCATTTAACATTGAAAAGGAAAAAAATAATTTAGAATTAACATGCTTTCTGGACAATGAACTACTTCAAGGAACAAGTATTATTATTGTTTCAAATTGTTTGTCCCTTGCTAGTACCAGAAGCCTCCCTGTGTTCTGAAGCAATATCATTAGTTTCAACCAGCTGAGCTATCCAAATAGAAGGGTATAGTCACAGACACTTAATAGTAACAAATAGTTCCAACAAAGAAATGAATTGAAATCATGTTTCAACATGTAGATTAATTTGTCTTCCATGAAGAGATGCTGAGGTGATGTGGGTTAACCCCAGCGGATAGCTCAGCACCACACAGATGCTCACTCACTCCCCGACAGTAGGATGCGGGAGAGGATTGGAAGGGTAAAAGGGAGAAAAATCATGGATTGAAATAAAGAGAGTTTAATAGGTAAAGCAAAAGCTACATGTGAAAGCAAAACAAGGGATTCATTCACTGATTCCCATGGGCAGGCAGGTGTTCAGCCATCTCCGGGAAGGTCGGGGTCCATCACATGTAACCATTACCAGGGAAACCAAACGTCATCACTCCAAATTCCCCCCCCACCTTCTTCTCCCAGTTTTTATTGCTAAGCATGACATCATTTGGCCAGCTGGGGTCAGCTGTACCTACTGTGTCCCCTCACAGCTTCTTGTGCAGCCCCAGCCTTCTCACTAGTGGGGCAATGGGAAAAGAAAAGGCCATGACTCTGTGTAAGTGCAGCTCAGCAATAATTAAAAAATCTCTGTTATCAACACTGTTTCCAGCACAAATCAAGAACATAATCCCATACTAGCTACTGTGAAGAAAACTAACTCTATCGCAGCAAAAATCAGTATAGGTGAGCACAGAGCATTCCCAGCTGTTGAACTGCTGCATCACTAAGATATGCTGGAAGTGCTGGGAAGCGAAAAATCACTCCCTCTTAGAGTATTCTATTGAATCAAAATATCTGAAAATCATTTAACTGCTCATACATGGGGATTTGGAAAATATGCTTACATGTGTAACAAATGGAACATCAATCAAATTTAGTCACTTCAGCTTTTGGGGGACTACCAGTTCATCTCTGGAAAGTCAAATGTAAGAAATTATATGATGGAGGTTTCTCTTAGAAGGTTTTTGTTGGAGACTTGAGCACTCAATCTCTTCAGGAGTGCTCTGATCTTGTGCTTTGGTCTTAAACAATGTATATAGAAAAGACAACCAGAAAATTCAGATAACATGCAAAATTCCACAGCATTCCTTTCCTCCATTTGCAAAGTTGACATCTATTCAAAATGGTGAGGTTTCCCTGATTATAGTATTTACTTTCCTATATTCTTATACTGTTGTCTGTATTTAGTTGTACTTGTAACTCATGTTCGCAGTTTGTATCTGTAATTTGTACATTTTCTAGAATAATCAAGTAGATTTACACTAGAGAAAAGTAAGATACTTGAGAAGTGAACTGGTTCCATAATAGATAAATGTAATGCTGTTCCTTCAAAGTAGTGTGCTGTACAAGCTAAACAACTGGGCCAGAACCGAAGTGTAACTTTTAGTTAACTTTAGATTTAACCTGCACCATCCCACTAACCTTAATGAACAAAGACAACTCTGCACAGCACATGAAAGAGGGAATTATTCATGTGTTCAGTTCTACAAGAGAAAGTGATTCTTCTAGTCCTGAAAGAGTAAATAATTTTCTATATCCAAGATTTTTACTCTTTCATAAAACTGACAGAAGCTGTGTCAACTATTAATATCTAATATTTTCTAGTTTGTAATATGTAATGCATTACCACACAGAAGTGTTTCAATTTACGCACAGAGGACTTTAGTCAGATATACTTCCATCCAAACGTGTTACCTCGGCAAATACTTCTGGTTTCTGGTATGTAAGAAAGGGTCTCAGATACATCTATGAAAAAATCAAATTGCTGTTTTCATACCATTAAAATATGTCTGTTTTCTGAAGCCTGACCAAGGTACAGTAAAATACAATCCATGAGACTATCAAAATACTCAAATAAGCAGAGATTTACATGACTGGAAAAGCAAACAGCTAAGTAGGCTGTCTGGGTACAACCCCATTTTTTAGGATATTGGTTGCAGTTAAATAGATTATGGTGTGTAATAGAGTTGATTTGTAGTCTTTGTCACTTGGATGTCTCCAGTGTTGTTCAAATTTTGCCTTTTGGCCACTTTCCTACTGAGTGAACTTCCACAAGAAATGTGCAGTTCTAAGCATCGTTAGTGTTCTTTTTTCCCATTATCTCTGTTAAACTGATAAGGACTACACATTTCACTACATTTCTGAGACTATGAGCCCACAGGCCAGAGATTTCTTTATGTCCTCTGATATCTGCAAAATGCGCACCTCATGGCTCATGTACCAGATTATCATAACAGTAAGCCTGCCTTTCCATCATTTTGACTTGTCTTTATACTGCTATCTGAGCCTGGTTGATGAGTTTCCAGTGAATGAGTTCTGAAGTGGACCAATATTTCCAAAGCCTCAAGCTCTATTTCCTCCTCTTGGAAGAGAAGGCAGATCTCAGACATCTCCTAGACTTTGCAGTTTCTAGAAATCATCTTTAGTTTTAGATAACATTTATTTTTTTGGCATAAGCTCTGTGAATGAAACTGGTTCCCAGGAACATAAAATCCAGATAGCACAATTCAGTCTGACTGATATTGTCCAAAAAATAAACAAATCAACATGAAAAGCCTTCTGGGGATACAGCTCAATTTTAGCACATCTGTTCAGCTTCTCAGAGCAGGCGCATCCCCTGGTATCTCTTAGCATTTATTAGATTCTGCAGATGCTGACTACCCCATCTGCTCTCCTCACTGAAAGTGAGAAAACCAAGTAGCAGCAGAGATAAATGACCCCATCTCAGCATGTGGGAAGCAGGGTTGATGAGCCCCAGGGGCTCGCGGGGGGTGCTGTGTGGCAACCTGGCCTCTCGCACCTGGTAATGGGGGGCAATGACATGGGGCAATTGGGGGGCAACAGGCAAAGACAGTTCCCTTCATGTGAGGTGATGACCCTGGACCCAAGCAGGGGAGCACAGGAGTCCCAGAAGCCCCAGTGGTGCTCGAAGAAGGGAGCATTGTGCCCCAGCATGGTCCCAGCACACCGCTCACTGTTCAGCCAAAATTTAGCTGCTGCTGTGGGACGAGTGTGGCCGCAGCTGGTGCACAGTGCCGGGGCTGCTGCTGCCCATCACAGGCCAAGCAAGGGCTCCTCTGCTGGGAACTTACATGGAGCTTGGCTCACACCTTTCTCTTGTCTGTGCAACACATTCACATTGCAGAGTCTCCAGGGAATTCACACACCCAGTAAGAGAAACAACAGCAGGCTTTCTGCCCAGACTTCCTTGTGATTCTTCCCTATACGTTTTTTTAGTTTGCATGTTGGCTCTTCTTGCCTAATGAATGTGCTTATGGAAATTGTTCTCATTTCATCTGAGGCTGCCTACACTAAAATCTGTCTGAATCCTGTGGTCATTAGATGGAGTTACTGCAGGGCAGACTTAAGGGTTTTGATAACCTTATTTTTGAATTACCTTTTCTGGAAAAGTTTGGGTTTTTTTAGTGAGAAACCTTACCTCTGAAATTTCTACATGGTAGTAGCAGCTACTTAACTGTAGTGTGGTTTGTCTTCAATTCCTAATACCTATTCTTATTCCTGTTGCTATGATAGTATTTTTTAGTTATTCTTGTATCTGTCTACCTGAGCATATTCTTCCACTTTAAACTTACTCTATTTGTATGACAAATTAGTATTTCCAAAGAAACTGATTTTGGACAGTAAGACAATGGACAGGATCCAGTCAAACAGACTTCCAAGAGACAGTTATCCTGCAACTAAAGTTCAAAGGACAGATATTTAAGAAAAGACACAGTTTATGCTGGACTCCACTGTTCAGCCTGATTAATATGATGCTGGGAAAAAACATATTGCTTCCTTCAGTTGCTTCTACAATGTAAACCATGAATGAAACCCTGTGCTTACTAAGAGTTCCGTAAATAATCCGTATAAAAATCAAAACCGATATCCATTGTCATTGGAGAAGTTTGTGAAGGACTGCCTCTCACCATTCTGGAACAGGGGAAGAGTGTGATGAGGAAGGTGCGGCAGAGACAAAGTGTTATGAACTGACTGCAATACCCATTCTCTTTCCCCCTCCACCACTCAGATAAAACACTAGAAGAGCTGGGGGTGAGGTTAAACCTGGAAAGAAAGGGAGAGGTGAGGGGAAGTAATTTTTAGATTTGTTCCTATTTCTCATTATCCTACTCTGTTTAATTGGCAATAAATTAAATTAATTTCCCCAAGCTGAATCTGTTTTGCCTGTGATGGCAATTGCTAAGTGATCTCCTTGTCCTTATCTTGACCCTCAAGCTTTTTGTCGTATTTTGTTCCCCTGTCCAGTTAAGGAGGGGGAGTGATAGAGCTGCTTGGTGGGCACCTGGCAGCCAGCCAAGGTCAACCAACCACAAAGACTAATATTGTACTAGAAATCTGGGAACATTGTCAAATAATGATGCGCACAAAAGAGGAAACCACAGGAAAATCGGATTTTAAAAAAAAATATAAATGCATTAAGTAACGAGAATAAAATAAAAGAATGATTAGCCAGAGTAAATAAGCAAGTATACACATTAAGTGAGCCAAAGATGCCCTGAGCAATTAGTGCCATCAAACATATAGATCTAGGGACTTGATTAAAGACATACGAAACACCTTAATTCTGCCATTAACTCTTGGAAAATCAACTTTGCAAAATTTATTGTATTTATATTATTACTTGAGAGTTTACTTGAAGAAATATGTGCATATACATGGTTGTGGTAGCTGAAGAGAAGAGTTGGGAGTAAGAGTAAATGTCAGGTCATAAAGTCTCAATATAGGCTCAACTGTCTTCATTGTGTAATTACATCCCAGATCAACACCAGGCTATCAGCTTTTGCTGTCTCTACAATGAGGCAAAACTACTTATGATTAGGAGAATACTAGTGCCCATTAAGAAGTTTACACTGGCATGGTCTGTTGTTGAATCAGAAACAAAATCTGTATAGAAGTTTAGTGCCCTCCCCTTTCCTTATCCTGACATGGGTTTTTTTAATACAAAATCTTATATTTGATTACATCATTCTTCAAGGATGAGAAGAAATTATCTTTCTAACGGTATAGGAAGCAAGATTCTTCCCTGATTTACATAACACATATCATTAATGGACTTACACAAAAAGTGAAATTCATTTAAATAATAGGCATTATGCGTCCAGAATGTCTTTTGACACTACTCTGCCTCATTTCCCATCTTGTTCTGTTCTCTTCTTCATTCCTTTCCTTGCTGAAGATTTAAACAAGTGGTTTTGTGATATTAACAGTGCCTAGTTTCCTAAAGATTTATGCCTGATGTTTGATTGCCAGTTCAAATTAAATTTTTCAGTTTGGTAATATAAGAGCTTCTGTGTCTTCTCCTCTATCTAATTATCTGAGCTCACATATTTTATCTTTTTCTTTAGATGATGCTCTCACAGCAACTCTCTTTTCTCTTGGCCATCCTAGTGTTAAAGAACTTGTAATATTTTGTAAAGTTTACTCGTTTGGTGTATTTATTTGATGCTGGACAAGGTCTTGAATTTGTTATGGGCGATTAGAGAGTTTGACACAGAGAGGTTCAGACAACATGAAGACACGAAACCAAGTTGGAAAAAAATTCAATCTGCCTCCACACTAGACTCCTACGTTAGTTTATTTGTGATATTACCTTCTGAGGTCTATGTATCCATATTAGACTTAGTACTTGGCCCTCAGAAACTTGTCAAGCATGCAAATGCCTAGAGCTGGATCTCACATCACCTGACCCTTTCACAATGCTGGTACTTGTCGCTAACAGCCTCCACAAAGGGGGACAGTCTGCCAGTGTTTAGAATCATGCTCTGATACAGCCAGGTAATGGGTGGCAAAGATTTTGTGTGTTTTATCTCATCCCCCAGACAGATCTCACCAAATGATTAAAATAGTCACATCCATTGAAGCAATTCAGAGAAACCACATGAAAGCACCCTTCCCACAGGCTGCTCTGCTCCAACTTGTCACAAGGAATGGACACTGTACTTTAGGCACCCAGTTACTCAGGATCTAGATAGCATGCTACTGACAAGCTAGCCAATTACTTATTAAGAGTTATTCAATTATTTAACTCATTTTTATTTTGCACATGCCACGTTATACCATCTTTACTAATCCTTCTGTTTATCCCCTGGCAATTCAAAATAAGTTGAACCCATGAGAACTATCTGTCTTAAAAGCTGCGATACCCAGGTCTTACAGAAACGGCAGGCTTTTTATTTGGTTTAGAAATTACTCAGAAGGGCTCTCACTCAATGCCAGGTGCCACATGCCTAAAAATTACAGAGTTCAGGTGGTATTTATTTATAGCTGTTATTGTGGTGCCTTTTGTTATTTCTTTTTCTTCAAAATTTCGAAGTCATTGTACTATTGATAAACACCAGCTATGAGGCATAACTTGTGTTTCTAGTTTAGAGTAGCAGGATATCTAGATCCAAGTATTCAGCAGTTTTAAACATGGAGTGCCTCAACTGAGTGGTGCCAAGCTTTACAAAACAGCAATTCTGGGTCTGCACTGTTACTCAGTGTATCAAACACTGGGTTAATATAGGACCGTTTGATGACCTTGAACACTGGGGTCATATCACTGTTCCTCAGTTCCCCCACCGACAAAAAAATAAAATGGAGACAATGCTACTGACTTTGTTGGGAAGGTATGGTGACATCCATAGATGCTGTATGAGCACAAGTTCAAGGCCAGAACTACAGGGTAGAAGTCTGCACATGAGGTAATTGTTTGGACTCTCTTTGTAGTTAATGAAAATAAATAGGAAACTGCAGGGGATGATTTATTTCACCCTAAAATAGTAATAGGGCAGAAGAATCCTTCTTGGAAGTGTCTGTTTGTCTGCAATGACTATAAAAGGAGTCAAGGAAACTAGCTCTCAAGTAAATGTCAACACTACAAACACGTGAAGTTCATTAAAATTATTCCATCCGAAGGTCTCTGCTGGTCACAGCAGGGACCTCAAGACACTGTTATTAGCCTCCGGCCTTTTCATGTGAAATGAGCCTTCATACTGAGAGGACCCTTTAACTCCTGCAAAAGGGCAACCAGAAGAGTGAAAGAAACTTGCAAAATACTGTCAGTCTGCTCTGTACAGAGATGGTGAGAGAAAACCTCTGTCATGGCATTACTATAGATCTCTAAAGCTCCAGATTCTAGCTGTCTGGCTAAGAACATGTACTCTGCCATGACAAGTGCGTGCCACACTTTCTGCAGAAGTCCCTAGAGAAACATCATTTGGTCATAGCTCCACTGTACTAAGTGCTGCGCCATCAGCTAGAGACAGTCTGTGCCACAAAAAGCTACACAGGCAAAACAATCCAAGTATTGTGGTCTGTCCCTTAAAGATGGGGAATTGAGACAGAGACACATTAAAAAGTGACTTGCCAAAATTATATAGGAAGTCTGTGGTGGGACCTCAGTTCTCCTAAAGCACAGCCTGTAACCATGTGCTTCTACTGGCTTGCACCAATATTGTTAGTTTGGGGACAGAGGATTTCTTTCCTATGAGGACTGCATTTACAGATGCTATGTGATTTGCTTTTTCTGTAATTTGGCTTAATTTCTTGTAAGTTAAATGTTTTACAAACCAGTGCATAACTGCACGGTCTCAAATCCTATCATTGAGTCAACACCCAGGTCTTTGGCCAGGAGGGGATGGAAGAAATCACTTGAGTGACTTTCAAGAACTTTCAAAAGACTCTATTCCTCAGCCAAACGATGTGTAGACAATCAAGGCTATACTAATGATATCTTGAAAGTTAGCAGGTTACTTGGTTATATTCTCAGCATGAAGCTAAACACTTAAGGTTATACATATCTAGGACCAAGCATCAGCTGCTGGTGCAATAAGTGTTCTGGTTCCAAGCAAAGAAAATTTACACAAGGTTTATTTGCAGTCTCATAAAGTTTCCAAAATGATGGGTTTGAATTTACAATTAAAATCCAAGGCCATAAACAGTAATTGTTGGTCTCTGATGAAAAAACATGTAAAACACTTTCCAACAGAGTTGGAATTTTTCCCTCTATAACAAAAAGGAAAAGAAGGAAACATCACAGTTGTCGAATATAAATGAACACAAGTTCAGGAGTAAATTGTGTTTTGTTGGGAAATGCTTAGTAATGACATAATTTAATATTATTATGCCATAGTGATCACATACAGTGACTTAAAAAAAAAAAAAAAGTTAATGTCTGCTTCCAGTACAGAAGATTAATCTTGCCCTTTGGATAGTAACTACATTAACCAGATCTCTGGCTTACATGCTTTTTAATTATTTTTAAGGATCAGCAAATGAACTGGCTGTTTTACTCTCATGAGTAAGTGATTTCTAATGACTGTCAGGATTCCCATGATTACCTGTTATTCATTCTGCAAGTTGTAGTTTTCAGTCCTGAAAGATCTTCACACACAGAAGTCTCGTATTTGTCAGCAGAACTTAGAAGAAAAGCATTGTTTCAGGACAGCTTTATACTATGAACATACCATAGTTTCATGCATCTTCATTTCACTTTCTATGACACATTTTTCAACATGTTTTGAAATGTATAAGATAGATGCCTTCTCTCTCACACAAATAATGGATTCATGTCCAGGTATCAAGATGTAATGTTATGTCTAGCAACAACTTTATTTGAAATCTGAGAGACTATAGCAAACAATGAACAACAAAGACAAAGTCAACAAATTTTCCATTTCTCTTACCAGGGAGGAAGAGGAAGGAAGTTGAAAGGCACTGATTTAAGGTTGATAAAAGACAGCACTTGAATGTAATCTCTTTTATTCACAGCTAATCTGTTTTACTCAGTATCCTGAAGTATATCTGAGTTAAAAAACTGAGCAGAACTCAGATAAGAGATGGAATTTCATTTTGAAAATGAAAGCATCTGCAGTTAGGTAACACACTACAATAATTTGAAATTGAAACAAAATTGAGAGGAAACTTTCGACAGGTTATTTCCTAACTGCCTTTTGCACATTCATTGAGAATTTGATCAAGTTTGATCCAGCACTGAAATAAGAACTGAATGAGAACAGTCCGATGAGGTAAAACCTTATCCAAAAGTGATGTTGTATTCAGCCAGGTTGCTTTGTTTGGAAGAGCTTCTGTTGGAAAAGAGCTGTTGAATCCCTAGGGTGGGTCTGGGAAACTCCTACCTGCATGCGAAAGGATGGCCACGTCTTATCTGTGTTCAGTGGCAGATCAGCAATATTATCCTTGGAGCCCAGCAGGTTGCCTGCCTCAAGTAAAAGGTCTCATAAGTAGCTATAATTGAAAGTTTTTAAACAAAATGTATGCATCTCCAAAAGAAAACTGTTTTGCCAAAACTGCAACTTTTAGTGGAATTATTTTATACTTTCAATTGTTTGTTTGTTTCTTCGTGTTTTGGAATTTTTTGTGAGTTATATCAGTACTGTGGTAAAACCTTTGCCTGAAAGGCAGAGTAAAAAATGCACAGGAGATTTGATGACATTAGCTTGCATCCTGTATAGCCTCACCTTACTGGGCCTGTGAATTCCTGATCATCTCTCAATCTGCATTCATCTGTCCATCAGATAAATACTTCAATTTATATGGAGTCAATGGAGGTGTTGTGGGTTTTGCCACAGAAACATTTAATAGTTCTTCCTGTGATTATTAAACCCATTTTACCCTTTGCAAAGGGTAGCAGTAAAATAATTTCAAGGAAACTTCATGCAGCTTCCATATATGGACAGAAAATCATTGTTTGCTGCTGCCAGTGCGAGCAGTGGTTGCTGGTCTGAACACAGGTGCTTACGGTTTTCTGAGCTCTGAGAGCAAAAATCCAGATTTTCCCCATGCCTGGATGCTTTATTCTCATTCTCACAGCGAATCTCTCCAAGGATGGCCTCATGCCCTGCCCCATGGCATGCTCTTTGAAGATACAGTGCTTCACATCCTCTTCCCCAATCCTTCCCTTCCTCCACCACACAAAAACTGTTTCTCTTGTACTTGCAGACCACTGAAGGTAATGTCCTGGAAAGCCAAGGATGCAGGCTTTCTAATTACCAAAACGTTGCCTCTGGGAAGTCAGCCTATGGCATTAACATGCAGGTTTTTTAGACAAGCATTTTCATGCCCTCTCCTGTCCTCCCTTCCCCCATGATAAAAAGAAGAACCCAAAGAGTTACCTCACTGTCTTTTTGCAGATCCTAAAAAGACAAATCCTTGCCAATTGCAGCCAGCCAACTACTTCCCATTCAACAGAGTCCAGAGAGCTCTGCACTACATGATCCCATATAGCAGAAACCACAAAATACCCTGAAAAATTTGGAACATTATTAGACAAGTTCACACAAAAAAGGCTGCCAAAACTACCCTGTCCCAAAGGAACAGACCAGGCAAAATTAGGGGAAATGTATCTGAGGTCCCTGCCATAGGCAGGGGGTTTGTCAGATGAAAATAGAGCAGATGAAGGCAATTCCTCCATCAAAATCCAAAGCCCAATCCATTAGTGGTTTAACAGAAAATACAGTACAAACCCTGAAATATAATGCCTAGTTTTAGCCTTGAGGACATGATTAAGGCACATGAGCCAAAACGATCAAAGTCTCTCAAGGACTTCCCACTGATCGCTGACATATGAGAAGGGAAACCTCATCTTTCCCAGAAGCCATGTTTTGCATTGAAGGGGGAAAAAGAGGACATTCTTCCTTGTTCCTGCACTTACATGACAGAGGCCCTGAAGCACAGAGCTAATAAAATACAATATGAATGGAAGTGCAAACAGACAGGGTCAACAAACAGCAATCAAGTCCTCCTCTAGCCCCTCTTCCAGGTATCAGCAAGTTGAACAGCCAGAGTCTCATATGCCAATTTGTCGACACAAATTCTGGGATCTTCCCTATCCTGCTGTAAATACTCCATCTTGAAGCATTTCATTTCTTTCCTCTTATCTCTCATGTTGGAAGGCCATTTCGGTGCTTCTAAGAAATACAAACCTTCTTCTAGCTAACTTTTTTTAGGATGAAATTGTGTGCATTTTACTTCAAACTATCTTTAAATTTCAACAGTTCTTCTCTTTCTCTGATATTTATCCATCTCCAAAACATATCTATGAATAGTACACTCAACCTTGACTTTGCTAGGTAAAACAAGTCTTGCTCCTTTCGATCTCCTCTCACAAGACAGGTTGCCCTATTTCTTTTTGACATTGTAAAAAGTGCTGATCACTAGTTGCCTTGTGTTCTGCTCTGTTTTTATCTGTATGGTCTCTGATTTTCCATTCATTTTACAAGGTCCCTAGGTCACAAAATATTTTTCTGTTTTGTCTCTACGAGCCTCAGAGTGTGCTCTGAACTGTGACTGAGGTTCCTAGGTAGTTTATTGCATCAATACAAGTTTTTCATAGTCAAATGCAGCAAATGAATCTGAAATCCCACTAGAAAATGAGGGCATAATGGCACTGTAAACCTAATTTTCCCGAGTTTCCAAAAGTCTCCATTCTGATTCCATTTAAGGAATGGGAGATGTTTCATCCAGAATTTTTGCTTTTAACAAACAATTACTCACTCTATTTTTTTTTTCTCAACATAAATACTGGAAGAAAGATCAAATAAATTCACTAGCTTCTTACTTTCTCCACTATATCTTGAATGCCCTGACATGAAGAAGATGAGTCACACGGATGAAAGAATACAAGATAGGGAGGTGGCTGAGAATAGGAGAGAAAACATCAGATAAAATACAATACATTTATTTTATTACACTGAGGAGTCATTTGGGAGAGGTGCTATATATGGAGAAAAAACAGGGAATGATCTGAAATAATACTGCATACGTTTCACTCCTCTTCCCAGGGAGTGAGTGCTGTGCATTTTTCCCAGCACAGGGACCATATCGCACCCTTCCCAAGCTCTGTCTCCCCCAATTGACTTTTTGCCACAGGTGTGTCGGTTTGATCCCTGGCTCGCACAGCTGCGCTGACAGAAACTCCTCATATTCAGACAGTTATGCCAGCAAACTGTGTGCCTCCTTTTTTCAGGGTAGGGTGTGTTTCTGTGGCAGAACAATGCCAGGCTAACTGCGCCCACACAAAGAATGCCTTACCTACCAGCCAGCCTACAAGTAAAGCAATCTGAGAATAAACTTGGCCTTAGTTGCTACACCCCTGGGGAGAGGCACGTAGAATCAAGACGAATACCCAATTAAGGTAGTGATAAGTACTGGAATCTCTGTCTGTGTCTGGCCTGAAACTCATTAACATTGAATGCTTTATATCATACTGGTTGTGCTAAGAGCTGTTTAAGTGGATATAAGTTATATCAACCACCACATTTGCATTTTCTATTAAGACTTTTCCCTGCACCAGATTGGTGGAAAAAAACATAGTTCTACTGAGAAATCAGACCTGTTTTTAGTTTTTTGCAAGAGAAGATAATTGCAGAATGTGTGGGAATTTGCACATACAAAAAAATCTCAGGCCTTCAGGTGAAATACTTAAGAGATAAAATTAATTTCACTTGTGGAATTTATAATTTTAGTAATACAAACGGTATTGTGTATTTTCTCTTTTGCCTTGTCTAGAAAGAAATGGAGCCATTGTTGTAAGTTCTTTTTCATGTAACCTGTAACTGTCATTGTAGACCTGATGCTTTAAAGGAAACTGGTTAAAAACCATGTTGTGAGCCTATTATTTGATCCCCAAAATGACAGAATAACCCTATATCTCAGTTCCTTTCTGATTACATGCAAGATCTGCTGCATTGGGATAGATTCCTACCCAAATAGCAGTAGAAAGATGAAAAAATCTCTAAATACTTACATAATTATAGTGCATATAGTAGTAGGTCTTACCATAAAAGAGGGAAAAGGCAACACTGGGTTTGTGCTACTTTTTAAGTGGTGCTTCCCTCAAGCACGAGGATACTATGATTATCTTCATGACTCTTTGTGTTACTGGCATTTGCAGAGTCTCGAGCTCTTTATTCCCACAGCGACATCTGGCACAGGGATAAATTGTCCACTAAAGAATACAAATTCGAGCAAAGAGTTGATTGAAAAGACAGGAAAGTGAGATTTTGGTGACAGAATAAACAGGCTTGAAACATTTGTCAGATATAGATGAATCAGCTATGAACATGAAAAAGTCATAGTCCTTGTGTGATATAACTGTGTCTGCAAAAAACCAGTAAACCATGGTTACCATTGCAGCAAGGGGACTTTCTGTTATTATAGATAATTCTCTTTGAGGATGCCAACAAAAGAGCTCCTCCAGGCCTAAGGAATGTCCCCTCTAAGGACATTTTTTGGCATAGTTATTGTATTACAGCTTTCCCAACCAACTCTTCTCAAGTATAGAGAAATCCCCAGACAGCTTCTTATAGCCAAGTTATCACAAGGAGAGGATGTCAGGGGATAGTGGGAAGCAAGCTTACTAACTATGTATTATCACTAACATAGATTAAATATGGATAGAACAGTCTCTATCCCTGAGTATATACATATATGTTCAGCCTCTCTACCATAGGTTGCTAGACATTTGAAATGCCTGTGAAACAGCTTCTGAACCATCACAGTTACAGTAAAACCAGCATTAATTTTGAGCTGCCTTTATATAGTGGGGTATAAACTAGTGGAAGACTAAACACTAAAACTGAGGTAATGGCACAATTTCTGCTATTCTCATGCGCCTTTCTTTTGAGGACATGGGCTTTGACTCTTGCCTTTATACCTAATAGAAAATCTCTTGATGTAATATCTCATCAAAATTATACTAATCAAGAATTAGAATCTCTGCCTGATGAGACCAACCATTCCAGACTTGTTCAGTGAAAAAAATACCCACAGTACTAATTCATGCAGTACCAGAAGAAACCTGAATCGAGGGGGAATGATCCATTGATTTATCAGTCGTTCACGCATTTTTTACCTTATTTTGAAGACTAACAGTAATGTTATCCAATTTTAAAATAAGATTAGACAGCTTGATTTTAGTAGACTGAATAGTTGCCAAAAACTAGAACTTAACCGTAGCAAAATAATTCTTAGTTTTAACTGATTTTTAGCTTTCTATTTATTGTGTTATGTTTTCTGCAGCAACATGTGAAAAACACAATACTAAGAAACAACAGAAGGATTGTAACTTTCTTGACACTGAGTAACTTTTTCAAAATCACCTTAATGGTTACATTTTGAAGTCACTTGGCTGCTTTCAGAAATCTTGCCCGCTGATAGTAAAAATCCACATCATCTTCACAGGGCCTCCCACAGCTTTTTTATTACTTTCGATGTACATTTTCTCTACTTTCCTTTACAGTGCTGGGGAATGATCTAGGCCTGGGCAAGGTCAGTTTTGACAAGTGCGCTCCCATTGGCAAGATGGAGTAAGGAACTATTGTTTCCAGTGCTGGTGTTGCAGTATTTCCAGACCAAACTAAAGCAGAAATAGACTGGAAAGCTTGCTTTTCAGAATAGTTTGGTTCTGAACACTCAAAGCATTTAGGTATTTTGGTGCTCATCTGACTCCAAGGTGCTCACCCCACCTAAGGTTTAGATCACATACTTTGATATACACCATGAAAGAGCAGATAAATGGCAAACTATTCAAAATATACTATGATGTATGCAGACTTCATTTCATAATAGTAATGGTCTAAAATTAAGGCTCTGTCAGTGCAGAAACATGAGATCATTTCTCAGATTTTTGTTTTAAACGCTGAATGCAGTATAAAGAGTGTACGTGGGTGATATCAAAACCACACAAATACATTAAAAACATAAATCTGTGAAAGATGAATGGAGCTAAATTAGTGAAAGAAGTTGAAGCTAAAACCCAAAGAACAATAGCAGAAACAAATCCTCCCTTACAATAGCAGAAAGTGCAATTACCCACTTCTAGACTAAGAAAAAATGGCCATCGTGCCCTTTTGAAGGAAGTATAAAATGAATACACAGAATAAATTGTGGCATAACTCCATTCTGTCCATTAACCTTGCCTCCATTGAGCTTGACACACAGCCTCCAAGGACTGCTGAGTTTAAGGCAGGAAGGATTCAGATGAATCTTTTGATTTCTTTTACTTTTGGATTAACATGTCTTTGCAAAGTGTTTGATGCATTTCTAGTATTTTCAGGCACATGTTTCAACTATGAAAATCCTGTTGGAGCCAGAGAAGATCTTTGCTCTGAAGTACAGTAAACCAGAAAGCTGGTAGACCTCAAAAAGTATAAACACTTCCCCGAGATACAAAGGCCCTGCATAATCCCAATCTCCAGTATAATGTTCTCTGCTGCTAGAAATCACTTTAGCAGTTTTAATGGTCCATCAGCAGTAAACCTTAAATGGACCCAGACTCTTCTTTATCCACATCATAAATCTGATCTGATAGCAGAGATCAGGAAGTAATGGGCCCCAGGGGAGGTCCTCACCATGGCATCCATACATCCTGCTAAAATGCACAAGAAGGAGCTCAGTCTGGAATGGTTTGTTAACTGCTCAAACATGCTAAAAAAAAGGAAAAAAAAACACAAACAAAAAACCCACCACCTGCTAAGTAGCATTTACATTTTGCATTAACTCCAAAAATGCTGTCAATATTCGGTTTAATTCCATCTTCTTTTGCCTGCAGTGCTTGAGGTAGACAAAAGTGTACAGTGTTTGGAAGTTGCATAGCAAAAATCTTTCAAAAACCTCCAAGTTATCAGCTGGATTAAGACTTTCTTGTTAACCCTTATTTTACCTGATTTTCAGAACATAGAAAGGGAAAGAGTTAGATCTGCTGGGACCATACTTGCAGTTGCTGTGACTGTAAATTCCAGACATCATAAAAATTATGCTGAATTGGCTTTCTATGTGGACTTGCTGATCTGCCTTAGGTCTCTTTGTGGATCTCCTCCTGGTGAACTGGTGGTTTCAATACAATTTCTTTTAATTTATTTTGGAAGCTACTTAAGTTAAAATGAATGGATGACATTTTAATTACCAGAACAAGTGTCCACATAGGCATGAAATATGTTTTGAGTTCACATATTTATCTTGCTTAAATTAGTTTTTCCAAAAGTCCCTTAGTAGAAGATCTGTACCATAATTTGTAATTATAAAAAATTCTAGTAGCTGTTTAAACAATAAGAAGCATCCTGTATGCAATGAAAAAAAAAATGAAAGTCACAACAGTCAATAAAGCATTCTGCAACACAGCATAGGACTTAAATAAATCATCTCAATCTTTAGTCAATCTTTTCTGTCTCAAAAGAAAGAATGTCACATCTATGTCACTGATCCATGTGTAGTTAGTTAGCTGGGCCACATTAAGATTAAAACATTATGGTATCAGAAGCCCTGCCTAAGATTAAAGGTTCATAGTTATTTTCACGTACAAACACTCAGGCACATGCATACACACAGAGGCGGAGAAAGCTGTGGCTTGAGTAACTCTTAGCCATTCCTCGCTGCATTCAGTTTGTCCTCTTCATCTCAAACCTTGTCAGAGTTTCGTCAGTAAACACTCACATTTATTTCCACGTTCACAGCTGAGAGGCAGATCTCTGTTTTGGCCAAATTCACCTCTGACATAGCTCTGCTTGCCAGGACAAATTAGATCTTCAGTTCGTTTTCTCTTAATGTTTTGCAGAATGGAGCTGAATAGTTATAGAAGTTTTAGATTATATTTTTTTGTAAATACCATCCACGGTTTAAAAATGAAATAGATTCTGTTGTGACACTTGTTATTTAGGAACATTCATGCACACTCATTCACTGAACAGTTTTTCACAATTTTTCATGTAATATGGGCATTCACTGGAGAGCACTTACCTGGCAGAATATAAAAAGTAAAAGAAATTAGCCTAAGCTCAGAACTAAAAAAGAATCACAATTTGTGTGTCAGTGCTGCAGATAATTTGCTGCCTCCTTGGTTTTCATCAAGGAAAGCAAACATATGGGCTACATTACAAAATTGTATGAGAACATATGGTACTGCACTGAAATGGTAAGATAAGTGACACAGGGAAATCCACGATCCATTGAGTAGGAATATTTTGGGCCTCCTGGTGCTCAGCAGTCAACTTTTCTAGCATGTTTTAAGTTAAATAAACGACCGGATATTTTGGCAGCAGTTTTATAGTGGCTTGACCAAGTCCCTGAGAGGGACTTCATCCTGACCGTATAGATCTTCTCTGTACCACCAGGAAAGCAAAGAGAAATATAAATGAAAAGATTGTGTTTGGAAAGTTTTATAGTTAAAGTTTATTTGCTTCAATATAGAGTTATTTGAGGGGTCAGGGAAATCTACTGCTCAGTAGGGAGATACCATGTTTAGGAAAACTTTCTGGATAAGTTTGATCATGTTTATAAGCACAATGTACAAATACAATGGAATAATGTTGTTGTCCATCTGCCACTGTTTCTATTTGCATGCAGCTAAACTGAAAGAGGACAAAATCCCTATTTGACCTGTGAAGTTTATGCTTCAAAGAGACTAAAAGCTATGCAAGCTTTCTTTTCTTCCCACCATGTGGGGAAGCCAGGCTTTTCATCTAAAAATTAAAGGTCTTAACTATAAAAAAGTTTGGTAGAATTATCCTAATTTAGAAACTTTATGTTTCTCAGATGGATGTTAAAGGTATGCATTAATATCAAGGGTTCAGGCATAAGTTCTCAAATCTGCTGCTTCACCTCTTCATGTTTATATAGATAGTCATTGCACTGCACTCTGATATTTTGTTCTCATACAAATAATCTGCTTACTTGTATTTACAGGTAGTTATTTAGCTGTCACCTAATAACAGAGAAGATATACATTTATCTAATGCTTGGAAGCCTTCTTCAGTATTCCAAACTAAAATTGTGTTTCTACCTTCTCAAACTGCCTAGAGTTAAATTAAAATATTGGGTTAGATAGGGACAAAACACAAACTGTACATATATACCACTCTTCACTCCAGGATTGGGAAAGTTATGAGATATATCCTCAACTTAATTAAAACTTGGGGATAAAAGAGATTCAAGCTTGAGGAATGAGTAAACAAATTCCAAACTTTGAAGCATTTTGTAAATACAGACATTTGCAATACTCTACAGCAATCACTACACAAAAGAAACCCATCTCTGTTTTCCCATATAAAGCCCAAAATTCAGCTGCTCTACTGTTCTGGTTGCCCTGCTTTCTCTCTCTTAAGAGCAGTAACAAATTCCCACCTCTCAGCATATGTTTCCTGACATTGAAGTACTGGAGGGATGCAAATGAGAACTGATGGATGCTGCGGTGAGTAGGAAAGGGGGAGAAGGTTATGGGTATAAGGAAAAAGGAGCTCAAAGTAACGAGTTAACTGTTATCATAGATAGGACAGCTGCTGTTTATACCTGCTGTAAAGGCTCATGTCCAGCATCTTCCCTAACGTTTGTCTGGGACTGTTCGTTATGGGGAGAGAGATGGGGACAAAGCATGGTTAGCAGTGGAATGGGATCGGGCTGTTAGAGATCAGAGGCATGGGGGCTGTTGAAGGAATGAGAGTGTGGGGGAAAACTCATCGTGAAAAGCTGTACCAACATATATTATACAACTGACCCATCCACGTTCTTGGGTTTTTTTTAATATGTAACTGATATCTGAAAATACAGCATCAAAAAAACAAAAAAAAAAATCTCATTGGGATTGCGAAGCCTGGCATTCACAAATTATGGGACTTGAAAGTGCAAGCTGAAAATGCATTTTAACTTAGAATCATCCTGGTTAAAGCATGAAACAATACAGACTTTTTGGATAGTTGATGGAGACACAAAGGCACCTCTAGAAATCAAGATGCTTCACCTAAAGTTAACCTTTAGAAGTGTCTCTCACGCATCACTATAAAGACAGACTAAGCACTGAACTAAATCTCCAACAAAAAGTATATAAAGTTAGGTATGGTGAATACCAACCCTTTGGGTGTGTACTCTGGCACAGTATTTAACAATGTGCTTGAATATGAATCATTTTAAAGTATGCTGTTATTCTACTAATATTAGCAATATTATAGTGTTACAATGATAATGCATTCTTTAAAACAGATTATTTTATCCAGAGATCTTGTGTCACCAGCACAAGGAGAAAGATGAAAAGATACATGAACCTGAAGCAGGAGAGAGGCTTCTGTACCCTGGGTCTGTATGCACACAGTTTGCCAAGTGGCTTGGCACGATTAAGCAAAAAGCATTGCTGGAACCTTATCCAAGAGCAGATCCAGTTTAGCAGCAGATACTAGCTTAGCTTAAAGCCACTGGATTAGAACTTGGATGGAAATTTAAACATGTACCTTGGTCTGAAATAAGATGTGATTTAGTAGCTTACTGGAAACAGACACTGGCTGCTTTAAAATTGGGGTTTTTTTTTGTCTACCCATTTCTTAAAGTCACTCATATCTCAGATATGCTATTATTACAATAACTATACTGCCAGATGAAATAGCAACCTTTTGCTTAAATGATTATTTTTATGACTGTTTAGTTTTATACAGGAGATTATTATGATACAAAGACTATATGGCATTTGAGTGGTACAGTGACTTTCATGTGAAGGGCATTCTCTGTGTAGTGTATCAAAAGTTTCAATATTTCTTTTAAATTGTTAAGCATGTAAAGGTATCCTACAAGTAGCAGCTTTTATGTAAAAATCAACTCACTTCTGTGATTTTTTTCCAAGAGGCAATTCCAAGAAAGAGTGGAGAAAAAAGACATCTTTGTTAGCTGCCTACAAAATTGGTGTTTTGAAACTAAATCCTTTCATGTATTAGAAAGTTTTCATAAAAGAACTCAGAGTCTACCAAAAAATCAACTTTCCCATGTTAAGCATCTGACCTAGCTGAAAAAAAAAAAAAAAAGCATGACAAAATATTGCTGAAGCAATGGGGAAATTATTGCTTGTTGCTGAATAGAAGCATTACATGCCAGGTTGGAGGGCTGTTTTTTGTTTTTCCCATCTCCTCAGAACAGAAATAAGCTACATGTCTAACAAGTCTGGAGAAGTCAGACATTTCTAAACATTAGGTTGGTTCTTTCTGTTCATGCTACAAGAAAACACTGTGAGTCAACATTATTGAGCCAGCCTGGCATTAGTCAAATAAAATTAAGTTTGGGCCTGGTGTGAATCTGCTCGCTAGGACTGGTCCATTTCATATCTTGGTCATATCCAGAATACTTTAGCTGTCTATTGTCAAATCCCTTTAAGTCCCTGGGGCAAGAACTGTCCTCTTCTTATTTGCAGCTATTATGCCAAGATGGACTAGGCCCCAAACTTTAATTCTTGATGACCTGAATGTGTATTTAAGCCTCTCTCTGTGGCTTGCAGAGCACTGTATAAGAATGAATGAAGAGCAGAGATATCATTCCCTTTCATGTGTGGTTCATAAAGACCCATTGGGAAACAGGCAGCTTAAGGTTAACTATACCAAAAAGGAGAATGAAAACAAAAGATGAGCCCTGTTCTCTAGGCAGGTTAAAGAAGGCATGAAGAGCATATCACACTCTGTGTTCACAGCTCCTGTAGCCATTTCTGTAGACACTGCATGTCAAGCATTGGCTACGTGCTGTGTATCTTGAGATGGGAACCGTGTTTTGCCTGGATAAAAATTATTTTCAGGGATTCATCTTACAAAACCTCTGCTACTGAAAAGTTACAGTCATCATCTAAGTTAGTCATCTAGAGTCCTTAACAATCAACAGGGAGAGACAAATGCCTATAAAAAAGTGATTCACCATAGACATAGGCCAGGACAAGTCATCCTCTGGAGATGGGCATCCCTCTCCAGTGACTATTAGTTGACTAGTTCAACTTGCTGCCTAACTATTAAAGAGCTAAAATTAGGTGAGATGAAACCCACGCAGTGATGCTGTCTGGTCCAGATTAAATTTCCTTAGGACAGGTCTAAGCAAGAAAATGCCTCTGTTTTGCCATATTGGGCAACTCCAGCATCAACAGAGAGACCAAAACCAATCAAAACTTACCTCACAGAGGTAATGATAACAATGAGGACGTGCTGGAATAGATGTTAGCACTGACTGCAAATGCCATGTAGTAACCTTGATACCCAGAGGGCTTATGCTTTAGTTCATGCTGCAATCGCATCTTCGTTTTGCTGCGTAAACAGTAACTCTAGGGATACAAAGCAACAACAATTTAGCATTTTCTATGTGGAGCAAATCAAACCCTGTGGAGCATAAAAAGAGAATGAAGGTGGTAAACTTTCAGCTGAGTTCAGCATTTTGCCCTGAGTTTACTTGTGCTGCAGAGAGCAGCTTACTGTTTCCCAACTGTAATGGTCTGCCCACCTCTGCTTCAGTCACATCTCAAGTACCAGCTCCTGAACTGCAATGAACTTAAGCCTGGAAAACTGAAATCCATGCTGTTCTGTTTTGACAAATTGCACTATGCCCTGTCTTCCAGGGTAGCTGGGATCATGGGATAACAGAATAGACAGTGGTGGGAAAAACCCTCAGAGCCAAATGAAGCCAGTTTCTGCTTCTGGATCAGAATTCTTAATGAAGAAAAAAAAAGGCTTACTGTGGAGCCATGCCCATGAGTAATTGCAATACATTTTTTGGAATGCAGTTTCATAGCGATTCATAGAGTTAGGAAAGGTTAGGTTACACAGAGAGCTGGTTTCATTCAGCCACCAGAAATCCATCATGTTTTAGGGAGGATTTCCTGCTTCTACTGTTCCACGCGTGCAAGATCCTGACCTAAACTTTTGTGTCACACTAGCAAGTACTGCTGCTGTTCAGGCAGGTCTGGTACTTTGCTGGTTTCTCCATTTTCTGAACCCAAAAAAACAAAACTCACAGCAGCTTCAAGCTAAAAAGCTCAACTTGTTATTCCTCTTTGTACAGCAGATGAGGGTGGCTTTGTGGAAGACAGATATATAATTTTTGCAAGTCTGGAGAATTTTATACACTGCAGCAGTTTAAGATGAGAAAGACTCTAGCTGTTTGCTCTGCCACTTACCAGAGTTTACCATCCTATTGTCAAGCAAGGAGTTGGGAAAAATATGAAGTGGCATAAACCACTTCAGCCAAAAAAATAAGCATCATTTAATAGTTTCTGACATAAGCATGAAGTGGACAGCTAGAGGCAGAACACTGTAATAAACCTCCACAGCAAGGTTACCCAAGCTGATCTGTTAGTTTCCCAAGTGAAGGACTTTCAAAATATGCTTTTGTAGGCATACTAAGCGCTAGTGATGGAAAAAGACTCTTTTGGATGTGCCTACCATTAGGTTTTGTGCTGATAAACTTGAGCTTTAAGTTTCTCCCTATTAAAAAAAAATGACTAAAGCAGAGGATGCATTGAAAACCTTTAGTCCCTGCCTAGACTGTAAATGCTGTACTGAGAAATATTTGACCATTAAAACAGTCTAATCATTTACAGTGAGGGATGACCTCAATATCTCACTGAGTCCTACTGGTAATGTTACAAGGCTCTCTGTTGCAACATATCACCAAATAAGAAGCCAGGTTTAGTCTATTTTATGATGAAGGTGTGGTAGAGAATAATTGCATTTTATGGCATTTACCAAAGAGCACAATATTGCCAAACCAGATACAAATCTTTCTGCAGCTCTTCAGATATAAGTTGGAGGTGCTTACTCTTGAGCAAGCACATAGGTCTTTGTCTCTGAAGTCCAGCAGTGATTATAGAGCAAAATGAAAGAACTAAAAGAAATCCAGAATTTTTGGAATGTATGCCAAGTCCACAGAGCTGACTGAGGCCAAGACTCTTAAAAGAACATTTTTTTTTAAATGTTTAATGGCTATTTAATAAAGCTTTCTTGGCAGTCATGTCACTTCACTACAGTTCCTAAAGGTTTTCAAGAAAAGATTCCATTTAGTTTTTCTTATTTCTTTTTTTAAACCACTTGTGTTTGGATCACATGACAACCAGTCTGAGCGAGAAAAGTAAGACTAGATGTCTGTGGACAAGCTCAAACTCTCTTCAATTGCAGACCAGCTGTTATTCACATTTGCAGGCTACTCAAACCCACTTGCAATTCAGGTCTTCTTGTTTCAGTTTATTGTTCAGCTGGAAAATCAACTGAAGGGTAAGCAGCAAAAGAAGAAAAACCAGTAGGACACATCAGATCTGAATGCAAACAATACAGTAACCCCTGGAAATGAAAACAAAAATATCAAGACAATCTCCACTGAGCATGAGACCATGATGATGAATGGAGATATATAAATGTGTAGACTGACATTAGCTGAGAATCTGGCCCTCTATTTGCAGCATTCGTACAAATAAAAAGTTATGAGTTGATTGCCAAATTTCCATATAATCTTCTGCTAGCTGTGGACCTGCTGTGCCTGGGTAAAGCAGCAGCTTCCATTTGCTTCACAGATTTTTCACTACAGCAATTCAGAAAAAGAATCACTGCACTTTCTCTGGGGAAACCTGGGACACAATTCACCCAGATCTATGAATTCCAAGGAAGCTGGACCACCAAGTCACAAGGGAAACTCTGTACCAGCCTTCCTGCCCAGGGAAAAATGCCTTTAGGAGTTGTGCTTTGAGAAGTAAAATCTTGCACATGCTCTTCTTCAGGTGATGTAATTCTGCCCTGCCCCACATCCAGGGCTATATTGTTAAAGTAATAACTTATCCTTAATTGTCTTGTGTGAACTTGTCAACACCAGCTTTTTTTTTTTTTGCTTCTTGTGTGCTTAGCAGATGCTCCCCTCTGTCTGTAACAGCATGAAAAATTTATCAACAGGAACAGGCACAGACATATGCTCAGAAGTTCTCTCTATGGTTCCTTACATTTTCCACTCGTCTCAGATTTTTGAACCTTTATTTGTGCAGTCAGCTATGCTGAATTCCTAGAAAAAAATTCACATATATTGCAAAGAGCTCTTTAATGCCAAGACATTCTTTTCCTCAGCCAATTATTTTTGTCACAAATGGCAGCATGAGTAGCTTCTGGTATAATCACACTCCTTTTAATTACTGAATCATCCATACCCTTCCAACTGCATTCCGAATTGTCATCCTCCTTGTCAGAGAAAAGAACAATTTCTTGAACACAAAAACACTGATATTTACTGTTGCCATTTTTTTTTTCCACAGCAATATATTTCCTCTCTCTGTGAACAAAAGTGTTTGAAAAAGACTTAGGCCAGGGAGTAAGAATATGATATTTTTTAGATTAACTTCTGCCTAGGGAAAAAACTAGTCTAAGATGTAAGTTGGTGTAGCAGGTTTGATCGCAGCAGTAGAAGGGTGGGTTTAGTGAGATTTCCCCAAATAACTCTAACCAAGGCTTTAAGGAAGTTTTAACTTTTATGAATTTAAATTAATTGGCCGGTGTTGTGGCCAGGCTACAAAATTAAAATTAAAGACAAAATTTCCTCTAAGCCGTCCCATAAGCCTTATGGTCACAGGCAATAAGGTCTCACAAACAGCACCTGATACTTATAATGTTTCAAGCATTCACTACAGACAGTTATTAACTGCCATTTAAACTTGTTCTAATTACCTACCAATGCATGGACTAAATAAGCAAAAGGGGATGGGAAATTTAAAAGCTGAAAACCAACTAGTGACTAGAACTATTTTTTCACTTTTTGGTATTGCAAATCTGTCAGATCCTGAAGGACACACTTTCCAAAATCAGATGTTTTATATCTCTAAAATGTCTTCTTGTGTTCATCTTTCTTTTGACGTCTAAACATTTTCTAATACCTATAGGAAATAGTGAAGTAGGGCTTTTTGTTTGTTTTGGTTTGGTTTTGTCTTTATAACTATTGCCTTATTGGGTTAGCAAATTAGAATTTCCTTTAGCTAGCTTTGGTATGGTTTTCTGTCTCAGAGCATTGCTGAAAGGGACATACATAACCCCCTCATTTTTTGTGATAAGCACTGTCCTAACTCCAGCTGGAGCAGCCAAGACAATGTTTTAGTCATAAACGTTAGCAAGATCACTCTTTTTCCTTCTGGGATATGCTAGTGACATTGATTCTTTAGTCAGAGACTCATTACTTTGGATAAAGCTACAGTGATTTACAGGATAAGACATTTGCATTTCTTTCATGTCCCCATAAAACACAGACATTGGTATTGAGCTATCTAACTCCATAGGCAGAGACACAAAAATAGAGATGCAAAAAATTACATTTGCCTGTTCACAGTCTTACCAAATATGTCAGTTATAACTTACTTAATAATAAGGTCCTGGATATACATTTGGATATGTCTTCTTTTCGTCCCTGCTCTTAATGTTTTGTTTCCATTTTTACTTTTCATCTTCTATTAAAACACAACATAGGAAATTAGATTAAAAGAGGGGAAATTATATTAAACAAAAGGAAATTAAATTAAGCAGAATTGTTACAAGACTGTAAAAGGTTTGACTGAAACCAGCCTTTGGAAATGAATGTCTTCAGATATCCTCTAGCACATTGTTAGCTTTCAAGTGGCCACCATGATGTTCAGAAAAACCTATTCTTTCTCTGGTAACCAGAGGCACTCTTGGGTTCTTATCTGCATTTCTGTCCTGGCTCTTTGCTTTAAATTCAATGCAAGTAAAATACTATATGTCACCGTGACTTGAGTCTTTGTCTTTATGGAGTTGGTTGTTCTGACTATGGTGTCACAGGGAGGTGACAGTTCCACTGAACCTGACAACAATATGCTTCTTTCCATCATGAAAACCCAGTCAAAACAGCAATAAAACAACAAGAATTTTAAAAGACAAGTAGGGGTTCTGATGGAGGCCCCAACCTGATGGTGGTTTGTGAGCTGGAAGTTGTAGGGTAAAGGCCTGCTTGGCAGTCATCTAATTTTTCATAATCGTTCCCTAAGCATCCACTACTGGCCCTTCACTCTATTAGGTATTTCCAGGGGAAGGATGTATTAGACCCCTTCTGACACTAGAAACCCTCTCCAGGCTTCAGGGTGGGAAGAGAAGGACAAAGATGCCCTTCTCCAATTAAATGACGGCAGGACAGTGTCTCTATGGACATTGCCAGCTGCTGAGCTTAGGGGAAAGAGGACACAAGGAAGAGAATATAGGGCTGATGGTCATTAGAGGTCACTCTCCTCTTCTCACTTCTCTCCAAGCTTCTATGGCATACTTTCCCAACTGTTAATGAAATCTAATTTTAAATTCTCTGCAGATGGAAAAGACTAGTTATTTGTTTACTGTTTGCAATCAGACCTTTTAAAAGGATTTTTTTTTAAAGAAAAGAAAAGGAAGCCCAGCAGGGTTGGAAAAGCCAACAAGAATTTCAGAAGATACCATTTGTCAGAAATCTTCAGACCAAAAAACATTAATGTCATTAAATCTACTTCCTGCATAACGAAACTGGTAGAAATTCGTAGAATGTCACACATAGAATTAGCTCATTCTCACAATTGGGTTGGAGCATTTTTTTTTTTTTTCTGAGACACATCCAGCTTAATTTAAACACTCATGTGTACAAGAATAGCCTTGTAGCTTCTGTGGTATGTAGACATGGTCACAAAAGAATTGAGGCAGTTTGGAGAAGCACAAAGTGCTGCTCTAGTCCAACCTGTAGAAAAGAGAGACTTGATGTTGCCAGGGATATTACATTTACATCCCACCTAATTCATTATAATACGTGGATGGAAAAAAGGGAGGGAAGGAGAAAGGGCAAGAGAGAGGGAAGCAGAAAGTGGGAAGAAGGAAGAAGAAAGAAAGTAAAGGAAAAGTTAGGAATCAACAAGGAAAAAAATAATCAAGGAGCTATTGAAAATGGACATCTGTCTTTTCTCAGCATTTTTTTTCTGTACAAAAATTAGTGTGTGACAAGGGGTTACAGGGTTTGAAAAAGACACAGTGAACTTGAAAATTCCATTCAGGCAAGATACAGTTTTTGTCCTCATCCTTTCAGTCATGCAGAATTCTAACTTGTGCAGCTGTGTACGAAGAAATTTGTAAACCTATGACTTGAAAAAAAACAACCTATGATTGGTATATTTTACTCTCTGCAACACTAAATTAAAGAATTTGTTAATATTTCAGTAGAAAACACTATTATTCTTTCACAAACTAGCTTGAAAACAGATATGTTTGGACTTTCATAAATCAGATGCTCAAAGGCTTCATGTTGCAAGTGAGTTTTAAACCATAAAAAATTGCAGTGCATTTTCTGGTCTGACCTCTACCTGCTTCGTTTACTTACAAGATGGGATATTGGGGGTTATTGTTCCATTTTAGTAGTTGAGAGAATTACTGTGATCAAATAGCCTAATACATAAAAAATCATGTAATAGTATTGTTAGTTTCTCGTAACATTATAAATATGGAACCAATCAGAAGGACTTTCTGAACCTTATCTTTGTGATTTCAATTAAAGGAAAGAAAAAGCACAAAACAACGTCCAAAAAAAAATCTCTTGAATAATACAATTTTTCTCCAAATGATTTTTCCACATTTGCTGCCAAAATAAACACATGGTACATGTTATTCTGTCAGGCCCACATTAATTCATCAGCTGTAGGAACTGCAGTGATTCATTTGCCAAAACCTGTTGCACTAAATCCCACTGTTTTTAAATTGTAACTCCAAACATCCTTTCAGGCTTACAAAGGGTTTTAAGTGCAACTTACATATATAGTATTTCCAAAATTACTCTCCACGCATCTCTAAAATCTTGGCAAGGAGTGGTATAACCAGCCTGTCACAGGTTGGTTTTCAATTCCTTTTCTACCTAATTGCACAGGTTTAAAAAAGTGTCACTGTCATCTGGGATACAGAAGGCAAGGATGTGATAAACTAGTTTGCTTCGCTGCTGATAGGGAGCTGTACAGGCAGTCCAGCGACCAGCTGTGCCTTGGCATTGTTGTGTTCTGAGATTTCATTGTTTTCTATGGAAAAAGAGATGTTGTCATAGTCTCCTAACACACAAATGGACTTTTTGACATTCTTTAAACATACCTCAATTTTTTTTAACGGTCCTTGATGGTGTTGTCCAACTCATATTTTCTGTAAAAGGTAATGTTATGATGGGAACCCTCAGTGTGTCACTCTGAAACACTCTATGGAAAATTAAGAATTCATAGGCTCTCCGCAGATGCAAAAGTTTTAGTCTTTGCACATATAAATTACAAGAATAGCTTGTGTAAAACACCTGGGAAAAAATTGTATGGTTTTTTTGTCATTGAACCAGAACAGTCAGCAATGTCTTCCCACATATCTAGTAAATCTTCAGGAGATACAGTAAACAAAAATATCTTAGCCTGATCATGAGTAAACTAGACATTAAAACACTCTCCCTGCACTCTGTGGCAGATGAAAACTACACAGATCACTGGTTTTCTGTCATAACTGCATAGCTTGAGGGGCCAGGATGCCCAAGGTGAAGTAAAAAACAGAATGGCAAAAGCAAGCACAGGACCCTGAGATCAGCTGGAAAGGAGTAGAGTTAGGGCACGAGAGAGGTAAGCCAGGAAAATAGCAGCAGAGTCTGAGGTGGGGAGGTTTGGTGGCACAGAAGAAGGGGCAGGAAGGGAGGAAGGTAAAACTGCACTTCTCTGGCTCCTGCATCGCCCCATCTCCCAGCTCAAAGCTGCTGCCTGCACATCGGCACCAGTACTACACTCTGGCATCCTGTTGCATGCACACTGACACCAGAACCCACGTCTGCTTTTCATCACCAGTCAATGCTAGGGAGAGCTGGTGGGGAAAAAAAAAAAAAGTGTGAGAATCCCTGCAAACAAAGATTACTGACCAGTCTGGAGGTTTTTTGGTAGGAAAAGGAAAGTGGACACATATAACCTAATCATTATAATTTCCCTCATTAAATTAGTACTTAGAATTTAAAATTCTCAAATGTGCCAAAGTTTTTCCTAACAAGATCTTCTTTCTCTCTTTTCCTTAAAGTAAAAGAGCAGTCGATTAATGCATTGTAGAGGTGTGTGACTTGATCTGTAGGCTAACTGTAGCTTTCTTCAGGGTGCTTTGAACAATCATCAATGCTTCAAATTCCAGGATGCAATAAAGGCAACAGGAAAGAAAGTGATTGAGGGACCCCATTGTTTTAGGTCATGGCAGTAAGTGGAATGGATAAGAAGAAAACAAGGAACCTGCAGTGCCCCGAGGCAGATTATTGTCATTCAGGATATTCAGCCAACACACTTCAACGTATCCTCGTCTTAACCTTATCCTCCTCTTCCTTTCACTCTGAAAATTCATTTTCAGTTAGGACTATTCTAATAAATATGCATATAAAGACCACTGAGACACGTTTTATTATTTTATTAAAGCTATTTCGATATCTTTCAATTATTATTTTACCTTTGAGTAATGCACTGAAATGATTAACAAGCATTTCTAAACCATTTCTGCATGCAATTAATTTACTCAGATTCCTTCTGAACAACAGATTATATTAGCCCACTATATTTTCCCTTGGAAGTCTTCAGTCTTGCACTATTAAAAACATAAGTCAGGGAGCCTTGATGGTTTAGAAGACTGATATTAGTATTGCAGGGTCTATTACCTGTAGCAATTTCTCCATGGTCTTTTGAGACAGAGGAGACCTAGATTATTTCACATGCCTTTCAACTCAGGAAAGAAGGCTGCAATAGGCTACATTTTTCTTAATTTGATTGCCATTATCACTGTGAAATTAGGGCAGGAGAAAGGCATTGAACATCTCCTGTGTCCAATTAAATAGACAATAAGAAATAAACTGTCCCCATTTCCTTGCATCTCCTAGTTTCAATAGACATCAATGTGATGTGTGCAGCAGCAGAGATGTTCTCATGCACTTCTGCATAATGTGCATCAGATGCTGCCTCTGGCAAGAGTAAGAATAGGTCTTTGCACTCAATTCATTTATATGCATCTAGGTGCCATGTATTCATGTATATATATTTGTGATATTAATATAAATATTTGTTCTTGAAAAAAAACCCACAACTTTCTGCAGAGTAAGGTCCAAGTTTATTCATCTGGGCTGGCACTCTGCAAGCAATTTTTATCCCTGAAGAGTTCCGTGTGTCTTGGGAAAGCTCTCCTCCCTTCACCAAAACAATTATTTCTCAGAGGTGACTTTTGTCTCCGAAGCATCAGAGAGATCCCTCTAATGATATATAATAATTTGCAGCAAATGAATGAGAAGATAAAACTCAGTTGTTCATTGCATCCTCAATAAGGCAGACCACACTGGATGAAGAAAGGCCTTCCTCCCTACTTTTTTGTTTCTCTTTTTAACTGTCACTCTTTAGGGGAGATAGCTTAAAAAAAAAAAAAAGAAAACAAAAAACCAAAAAAAAACACCTGCTTGATTCCTGCATTTCAATCCAACAATCCAATTTCTCTGTGTATCTTCGACCTGCACTAGGAGTTTGAGACCTTGTATCTGCTGAATAAGGAATTCATTCTGGGTGTTTGTCTTCATTCATGCTGCAGGGGCTTCTCAGACTGAATGATTTTTGGATGAACCACAACCAAAAATGAAAATGTCTTCAAGAGGATATTTTATCCTCTGTTTCCTAAAATATCTTTTATCCTGTTTGCAATTCTTGTATTTATTTACAAAACCCCTTTCAGTAAGTGACAGAATGGACTATGAAAACTCATATATAAATACAGAAAAAGATACAAAGTTGTGTAATATTAGGAAATTTTAATAGCCATAGAAAAATGCAGATTGGCAAGATGTGACGAGGACAGAGTAAGACAAAGGCATTACGTGGAATGCCAGATAATAAAATGGAGAGACTCTTCAGTGCATCTCCAATTTTGGATTGCATACAGTCACAGAGGGTAAAATCCTGGCTACATCTCAGCCAGTGGCATGACTCCCATTAACGTCAATGGGGTCATGATTTCATCTTCAATGCATGAAAGAGCCTGCCAGCTCTTCTGTGCTCCTGGGGAGAAGAGAGGTGGTGCACCACATTATACCTACTGCCTCTAAGTGACACTCAACTCTGACATACAACATCGGTCCAACTTTTGAAACTTTTCTCAGGACACTGCATTTGGTTTTGATTCATGTGGAAATCTCTGCTGTTATACAGAATTTCCAAAGCCTGTATGTGTCGCCGGCTAACCACAGAAGCAGTGGCTTCCAGCACTCCCTGTGACATTTAGAAGAGTCAGGCCAGCTCTGCATAGATTTCAAAATCCCAGTCTTCCCATAAAAGTTGTTTTTGGGGAAGGAGAGGAATATCTGAGTGCCGCAAGCACAACTGGTTTCTCAATAAGTTGTTCTGCTCCCTGCGTTCAACCAAGACAGAAAACTGTTAAATTGCTGTCTCCACCACAGGCACACAAAGACTCCACTGGTTCAGAGAAAATAGCAAACCATGCCTATGCTTCAGAAATTAAGTCAAACTTTCTGTCCTGTCTCTAAATAGAACATAATTTTATTTCATAGCCCCTTTTTTACACTTTTATGTTTTCCTCTTGGAACTTAATATTTCTCTGTGAATTGACCAGTCTGCTCCAACATGAGGCCAAGTGTGCTTTACAACTCATGGTTTCTCTTCAGTGTTGACAAAATTTAACCTATTTCATCTTCATCTTTCGGATGGTAAAATTTGGTTCAGGGACCAAGGGCTCTTCTTGAGATTTTAAGGGACCACTAGTGTTCTGGGTGGTCTCAGCGAAAAGGGTTTATCTGGACTTGAGGACAAAGCTCGGGGATGAGATCTTGCCCTGGGCAGCCCTGGGGCTCCCCAGTGATGCTTACAGTATGTGGGGCAGTAAGGATGCTGATCTGGGCTCTGTGGCAGCACACATAGAAGTGGCTTAGGGATATATTCCACTGAATAGCACAGGGATGAAGAATTTGGTAGCAGATTGCACAGGTGAGACCTTGATTCAAATGCGGTGGTTAATCTCCTTTCCTTGGATGGGTGGAGTTGCAGAAACACACCTTTAGATTTTAACAGCCCCTGACTGAGATGAATCTTTCACAGGTCTACAGGTTTTCTTTCTCTTTACACCATTCTTTCTCATTCAAAATGTCTCAAAATCGTAAAGTAAACTTGTATATACTTGTATATACCGGTCAAATATAACCCAACATAGGTTCACATGCTCAACTCCCAAACAGCCAGCCATTGTCATGCCTTTCAGTTAATGTTAAATGTTTCATACTGTCATGGTTTAACCTCAGCCAGCAACTAAACACCACACAACCGCTCAATCAGCCTCCCACTAGTGGGATGGGAGAGAGAATCAGAAGGGAAAGAGCGAGAAAACTTGTGGGTTGAGATAAAGACGGTTTTATAGGTAAAGTAAAATCTGCACGTGCAAGCAAAATAAAACAAGCAATATCCCTTTGGCCAGTTGGGGTCATTTGTCCCGGCTGTGTCCCCTCAGAGCTTCTTGAGAAACCCCAGCCTGTTCACTGGTGGGGTGGTGTGAGAACCAGAAAAGGCCTTGATTGTGTGTATGCACTGCTCAGCAGTAACCAAAATGTCCCTGTGTTATCAACACTGTTTCCAGCACAAATCCAAAACACAGCCCCATGTTAGCTACTGTAAATAAAATATTAATAACTCTACCCCAGCCAAAAGTAGCGCACTTACTTACTGGCTTTTACAATATCCTTGTAACTTTCTGTTCACAAGCAGGTACCAACTTATTCATCTAGAATTTGGGATATGCTACAGCTCAATTTAATGGCATTTGATAAGGCTTTTAAAAAGTCCTAGGCATGCTGTACCTTTATGCCATGACTTCTGTGTACGATTACAGCAAAGAACCTGAGAACAGTAGTTTTGTGACGCCTGTCCTATGCTGGAGTTCTCCACCACCCCAAGGCCTGGCAGCTCAACACACATGTGAAGCTGGAATCCGCTGCCCCATTCCTTCCTGCCCTAACCACAGCTGTTAGCCATTCCCAGCTGGTAAACAGTAGCTCATGAAGAAAGAAGCACAAGGAGGACAACTTCTGAGCAATGTGAGGGTTGAAGGCTCAGACATGGGCCCAAGGGGCACAGAGTGGACAGTATAGCACCATACCCTGAACTGTATCCATTGCTTCCAGAAGAGAACTGGGGACGGGTGAAGGGACGAGTGATTTCTGGGATCTCTGACAACAGTGGGGATGACTTGTTGGGTGCTGGCCAGGAGAAGGTCCCAGGAGATGTTGGAAGAAGAGGCCCAGGCTGGTGCCCATACAGTTATGCACTGTAAATGCACCCTGGTATGGTCTCACCCTGACCACAGAGAGCCCATGAACATGTGTGTACCCACTGCTTCATGAAAGGTTTTCCAGCTGAGGGCTAAGTAGAGGCTGGCACACCCAGGCTCTTCACCACCTGTATGTGGTAAAAAGTCCCCAAACAAGGACAGAGCATGGTACAAGAGATTCCTGTGTGCAAAACCAAAGACGCAGATTTGAGCAGCAGCTTTTGCCAAGTGTGTGGGACGTGTGTCATCCATGACCACTGCTGCTGCTGGAGAAAAGAGGATACCACCATTTTATTATAACAGCAACCAGCATGTTATAGTCTGAAGCCAAGGCCTAAGAGGGAGGTAGCAAGTCTGTCTATGCCAGAGTATAGACAAAGCAGGAAGATGAATATAGTTGTTTAGGCTTCCTTGGCCCAGGAAACCTTGCCTCTCTCTGTACCCTGGAGAGATTTACTATTCAGTTTCACTCTAGAGTCCAAGTTTATCTCTTATTTGCTTCATTTTTCTCACCTAGGAACATGGAATTAGCTGAAGAAATGCCTCAGAATTCTTCCACACAAAGATGGCATGGATGCTTTGAGAAAAAAGGGACTGAGCAAATTTCTTTAAAGACAGAGATGTACCATACTGAGATCCTGCAATCAAAAAATGAGCAGGTGTGTTCATCAGTTAGTCATTATAAACTAAAAAGAGATTGGATTTACTCTAAGTTTACTATCTGTGACCTTTCAAACTCAGCTGATTAGCATAGCCCACTTGGCCCACAACCGACTTAGAAGCCTTTCAAGGAAAGGATCATGGTACAAATGCACAACATCATGTGGCATGCTGAAGGATTTACCACTATTCTCAGTGTGCCCTTCTCAAAGGCAAGTCTCCTTGTTTAAAATATATGGAGGCTTACTGGTTGAATTATTAGAACCAGGTACTGGTTTGAGTTAACATGCGTTTGGCAACAGTAGAATTCCATTCATTTCCATAAAATAAATTTGGCTGGAGAAATGCACTGATATGAGGCGATGTTGTATATGTTGCTTTAATAAGTGTAGAAGTTAAGAACATTTTCACAGGTGTATGTTTTTAGATACCTGCCCTTGGAAGATGAAAATGAGTAAGATCAGTTGTACCTGACTGAACTAAAGTATTTGTAGCCAGAATAGCAATGTTTGGAATTGTTACTGGTATAAGTTCTGTACATTATTGCGAGGAGAAAACGTGTGTTACAGATCAACCATATTTAGTCTGTAAATCAGATTGGAGTGTTGTTCCCTGTCTTGTAACAGAATCACTGTGTTAGCATGAACTATGACTTATGAATCTTTTAATGATAGATTCAAATTACTTCAGTTCTATTGTTGTCTGTTCATGTCATGTTTATCATTTATCATTGATATTTAAAATAAGTAGATTGATATTGATCAGCACTATAAGCAAATCTATTAAAAATTCTATCTTTTACATAACTCTGCTGAACGCAGCAGAAGATTCCCATGTTCCTGAATAAAACAAGGATCTGTTCCTTATAAAGCAGATTAAGAATCCACTACAATGGTAAATTGCTCGATTTCTAACAGAGATTAATTCTGATAAGTCCTATGAAACAAAAGAAACCTTTAAAACACAAGTTTTTTTAATCATGGTGCAAGAACTGGTAAAACATGGAATATTTGCTGTGGTCTGCAAAGAGTTGCCCATTCACCTAGAACCTGATCCAAATCTCTCTCACTTTGGTTACCACAAGATATGAAAACACAAAACACATAACCTCTTCCATAACATTACTTTACAGAGGTATCAGCCACAGTGATGCTACGCAGCCATGATCATGAAGTAAAGTGATACAGAACTGTTCCCTTGGTTAAGTCAAGAGCAACACGGCATCAGAGCTGCAAACTCCTACTAACGGCTTCCCAGAGTTCACCAGCTAAAAGATAATATAGTCTGAATGAAAAGTAAGATCAGAATCTTATTACTTGAATGAAATTACTTTTATTGAATGTAGGTTACAAACTTACCTTCAGGAGAAAACACCTAGAATAAGAGCTCTCAACACAAAATATCTGTATGTTTTACTGAACATTAATGTAGGAGAGTTATTCGCATTAAATTACTTACATTTTCCCCAATTTTTGTATGTGCTACTTGCCCACAACTTCCGTGAATCTATTATCTGATTCATAGTTGTTCTATAAATGTCTTATCCTTCTATTTCAGCCTGATTTGTGAATACTGTGGTGACTGATCACCATTCAAAATGTGTACCATTAAATTCAGGGTCATATACCATTTGGTTTTGTTTCACATTTTTATCAGCAACACTTCTAATAACAAAAGGTCTGTGGATAAGCTGGAATAGAGTAATATTAAAATTTACATTAGTCAGTAATGACTATTTTTTAAATAGTCAAGTGTTCTACTGCATATAGTTATTACAAACTGAAACTGATATAGAATTATTAAAATGAGCATATTCAAACATAATTTTGTCTTTCATTTGTTAATTTTCAAAATTGCATATGGTCTCAGTGAAAGATACCAAGTTTTTAATTGCTTTAAATGACAACAGTTTTTCTTAATAAAGAAGTGACCTGAGACCACCAGCTCACTTCATACACCAAACCACAAAGAAATGGACCCATATTTCACTCACAGTCCTATACATTTCTAGTATTTTTTAAAGCTATTGAAATTAGTCAGAATGAACGCAACATCATAGGTCATTTCACACCTTAAATGTTTGCGGTAGAAAAATTTGGGGGAAAAAAAAATGGAAATCAAATAAGCTTTCCTGTTTAGTGCAGAGAAGTGATGCTGCAAGAACTGCTTACTTTAAATTGTTCTTTAGCTGCATATTTCTGAGATAAATATTTAGTAAAACAAAATCTCTTTTACAAAATCTGGAAGCTTATTGTTGAAATCAACTGTGAATTTGAGTCTTGCTTCTAGACAGAGGCAGAATTATGTTCTTTTCTGCGAGACAGGAATTTTACTGCCTTGAGCTGTCAAAACTTTTCTTCCAGAATAATAAATAAATCACTTGTTAATGTTTTGAAAACACATCTTTGGTTATCAGGCAGAGTAATCTCATCAAACAATAACACTTTGCTACTAGAAGGATATAAACCATTGCAGACCAAGTCCAGTGAATGTGTATTTTACACGTACCATTAAAATGTATGCTATCCAAGCATATATTCCCAAGGAAGTATTTCATTTCTCTCAAATAATATATCTATTTGAACCTTTATGTTTTTAAAACTAGGCATGCTGTCTCTTTACGGTGGACTAATACGTATTATTGGCCTGATCAAAAATGGGACATTGGAGTCTAAAATTTAAATTAAGCAAGAAAATGGTGCCTTGGTCCACGCACGTAATCCACAGTCCCGTCTTCCCCAGATAGGTCTGCAGGGGTCTGAAAAGCTTCAGCCAGGACTGTTCCATGGCAGAGTTTGTGCACAAGTGCCCTGTGTGGCTCGGGACTCACAAGCAAAGATGCTTCAAATCAAAGCTGGACCTAGAGGAAAACAGTCTTTCTCCACTGAGTGTGCTTATCAACCTTATGAGATCATGCTTCAGTTGTCCTTGCCAGGAACCGATTCAGTCCTTAAAAATGAGCAGCAACACTTCTACAACTGAGATGCACAGTGCTGTGACCAGAAAAGTCTCCTATTCCAAGGTTGCTATACTTTCATGGAAAGTACTTAGCCTAAAGGTCTGATGTCCTAGTCAAGTGTCGTGACCACTGAAGTACCATCTTAAAGGTTACAGCAACATCAAGTCTCCCCTCTTCATCTGAGTGAAGTGTTCATCTCCAAAGAGATGAGTCAACTGGAACAGCTTCCCCAGGGACTTGTTGGAGTCCCCATCACTGAAGGTTTTCAAGATGCAGCTCAACAGGGTGCTAAATAATCTTATCTAGGCTTCCTTTCCCACAAAAGGTGTGACTAGATGAGCTTCTGAGGTCCCTTCCCAGTTGGGCTGTTCTTTGATTCCATGAACCGTCTCATTTCCAGTAGGTGCCCGACTCAGGATTACAAATCATTACCTAAGTACACCAAAGACTACATTCCTACTCATTAGCTTAAGCATTTTGCTGACTGTAATAAATTTCATTGTTAGGGCATATCCAGAAGGCGCGATGCAGATCTGTCTGAGCTGCAGTCCAACTTCCCAGAAGATCCTTAGTCTTCAATATGTCACTGCTGGTGAGGAATGACCTGCTGTGTGCATGTGCAGAGATAACTGATCATAAGACATAGTGTTTATTTTTAATAATATAAGCCTCAGATCATTATCTGCCATTCCCTTGACACATTTTTTGCTGTCACCATGTCCTCAGCCCAACATTTGCAGGGTCTTCTCTCTTCTTCAACATCCAGGTTCCTACATCTAGCTGTGTACATACATATTGTTCAAATTAGGCCACATGAGCCAGATGACTCTGTGGAAAAACCCACACCTAGAATCTATAGCCAAACACAGTATTTTATCAGAAATTACGTCACGTGTTTTTAGAAGTCTAGATGGATTTGTGGGGGAGGGGAGAGGGGTTCTGGGCACAACTGGGGAAATTACTGCTGTTTAATGTTATTTTTTGTCTTACCATCCTTTCAGCTTTTACTGGAAGGATCCTGGCCCAGCTTACTTAGCAAGACAAGCACACTAGCTAGTCCATAGCTGTGCAGAAGATAGCAGATACTCTCTTGGCATGTTGGCACAAAAGCCTTAGCTTTAACTATACCATTAATACCAACCTAAAGGCAGGCATTTTGCTTGACCATTTAGCTAGGCTGAGGCCTGTCTTTCATAACACTTTTTCATCTATTCAGAAGATCAGTTAAGTTACAAATGAAAAAATGTTTATAACTCAAATGCCCAAGGCTAGACCTGATTTAAATGAACTTTGAGCTGAAATGAAAACCATTCAGAGTTCTGATTTCAGCTGATAAAATCGGGCTTTGATTTTAATTTCCATTTTAGATACTGAGGTGCAAATATGGATTCAGGGTGACTCTTATGACTGATTCTAAATAGCCGCCTAGAAAGCCAGCTCCCCAAAAAGAAAGTCCCAGCATGCTAAAAAGGAAGGAATTACTCAAGACTTTCAGAATAAAACCTTGGAAACATCAACCAAGTGCAAATTCATTCCGTGTCCTGAACTCCTGGAATCTAAGACTATACAAAAATGGGCATAACATTTCTGAGGTGAGTCCTCTGTTAAACACTTCCCAGACTTTTATCCACTGTAAAACTTCTGCAGTAAGCAGAACCAAATGAAGAAAAGCAAACAAGATTTGAGCATCCAAGTTCTTTAGGCATCTTTCGATATCCTAACTGTGATGAAAACAATCTTCACAACAACTAGGTTCTAGAAAACAAATACAATGTATGTTAGAATGTGTAAAATATAATAAAGTGGGACAATGCTAGTTGCACTACTTCCCTTTCCGTGCTTAGATTTTCTTCTGGTTAAAGGAAACACAGATGAGGTGTGCTATGATCCATAGCCTTCAACTAAATAAAATACATTGAAGTAAAATCTAATAGACGTTTTACATGAGTATGATGGGCTTCTAAATAAAAATATTAACAAAGAGATCGTTATATTATATCAAGAGATAATTTTAGGAAAATTGGCATTCAGTAAAGATGCAAGTGTCCACTTCCAAAACCAGGACCTTTTAAGAAAATTTTAACAGAGGCCCATCCAGTGCAGCCAGCAACTAGAGAACATTAACCTTTTGTGCATGACCATAGTAATTGTCTTCTATATCATCAGGTTATATAAAATGACTCCCAAAATCCAGGAATGGTAACTCAGATCTTCCAATCTTTCTGCTCTCTACTTTGTTTGTCTACCCATAAAACATATTTTGAACTTTCAGGCAATAAGTGAAACCAGATGATTATTTATTAACAACATCCAGCTGGGGATCACTTTGATTGCAGAAGACAAACCTTTTTCAATATACACATGGCCAGATTCTTTTCACGTTAATTGAGATTGACTGCTCTTCTCTAAGGCTCCCCTACACCATGGCAATAAAACATATTTTTCATTTAACGGCTCGACATGCCAACATGTCTCTAAGCACACTTCAACAAATTCACAACACACCAGTCAGTTCTTACCTAAGTCGTGCAAGTCCGACTCAACCCTAAAACAACAATCTTTTGTTGTTGCAGCATGAGAAGAGTAAGGCTGGACCAGGAAGCCCTTCCTGCATGTGTTTATATCACTGGCAACACCTAGGAAACCCAAATGTTGTCTGCTGCTGGGTTTTGTGAGGTGTCGCACAACTGTCATCCTCCTAAGGACTGCAGGCAGGTTGGGCACACACTTGTGACTTGTGGTGAGGCCATAGCCTCCATATTCCATTGATAAATGTACCGTGGGAATAGTTATTAAATTGTGAAGGATAACAAAAAACATGCAAACAGAACCTGGTTTTTATATCACAATGAATTCTACCACGTTCGCTGATAGTGGTTTATAATAGTGTCTGGCCAGAATGAGAACTGGTTTGTCCTCAGTGCGAAGTAAACTAGAGTTACTTTTTCATTGGAGTCCATTGCTACATTGGCACTAGTGAATCAGACGTTCCTTGGACGTCTCTCTGGCATTCAGGCCAGCAAGTACAGGAGAGTTCACATCCATATTAACAAACCCTCCTACCTCAAAAGTAGAGGTAGTTTCTGTAAACAGAAATCCTCCCCGGTACTGCACAACTTACTGGTATAAATGTAGTCTATGGGAGGTGGATTGGATCTTTTAATTGAACATGCATCGTAAGAAACCTTACTAACAACCTATATGTCAATCAGGATAGAATTTAGCCAAACAGAGCTTATTCAATTTCAGACGCCAACCTAGTTGTCTTTAAATGAGATGGTTGAAAGACCTGATCAAAAACCTTTTACAGACCTGCAGACCAGTAGTTGAATACTCAGGGCAATTACAAACAGAAAAACGCCTTTTCTTTAGCTTGTGCACAGCTAGTAATTTCAGCTAGAAAAATATCCCTTTGGATTCAGTAACTGCTCTCTGACTACTTTGCATTTGCACCTCAAAGGCTTATTTGCCTGATGCTGGGCTTAGAGAAATGTCTTTGCTTCATCTGTAGAATGTGACAGGCATCCCATTGCACAGATGGTTTCCAGTCACCATGTTTTTTCAACATACGTGTGCGTACACCAAACCCCAGTCTCAGGTCTTCAGGCTTTCTGCCCCACAGACCTTTGTGGGCTTGCCAAAACATCGGACATGCTTAGGAGAACACAGATCCTATTCAAATAAATTTTAAAAACACCTCAACAACACATAGAAATCAACTACAAATGTTCATGATAGCAAAACAAGCCCAAATGTACTTTTCTAATTTATTTTCTATATTTAAAAATGCACTGAACATTTGCAGATGATTTGTAATATTATGACTTCCTTTACTGTATCGTTATAATTTGTTTGTCTTATAGTTAACCATTGTTGCCCGTTGTTGTCTCCTGCTGCTTATTGTTTTATCTAGATTCAGACTGGACCTTGAAGAGCCCCTCAATGTTTTAAGATAGAGTTTATTATGATAGCTGCCATGGATATGTTCTGCTAGATGTTGATCTCTTTTAAGGAGAGATCAAGATTTGGCAAAATAAATGAGATAATTCCTGTCTTTGTTTAAAGAGATCTAACCCTCAAAGCACATTCCTATTACAAGCACACACATTTACACATTTTTATGCTCGACCTCAGTGTAATTGTATGGAGGAGTGCAGCCTTTCAGTCAGATAATGAATGTAACACATGATAGAGCACTGTAGTACAATGTTTTTTCTGGCATGAGCTTAGGATGACTGCACTCATTAAGAGTGAAGCCATATTATTAAAGAACACACTCCCAGATTAAGCAGAAGAAACCAAAACAAGCAGTCTAATTCATTACTATGGAGATACTGAAGTTAATTTAGAGGTTAGCAATTATATATACATAAAATGTATATTCCCTGTATATAAAAGAAATATGTAGGCTACACATAGGATATATATGTATGTAGGCTAGGATCTATTTACGTATAATATAAAGGCTATAAAGAAGCTCCATGGACCTGGATCTGCTCTACGATTAGTTGTTGCAACATGTTAAATTTCACTAGTACATTATCATTTTGACCTTGACCTCTTGCACTCCATTGCATCTTGCATGTGACCATCTCTGTCCCACCACAAAGAGAACGTTTGAAATATCTGGAGTCAGATTTGCTTTTCTAAGGCTACAATACTTTCAGCACCATTGATTACGACTCAATGTAACTACAACTGACTGGAGAACTTCAGCCCAAAGACACAGGATGAAAACTGTTACATACATTCATAAAAGTAACAACCTGAGGGGTCAGGGACGAGGACAGCAGACGCAAATGTGTGTGAGAATCCACAATGAGGCAGAAAATGAATGAAGAGAAGCCATCGGTTATCGTGACACCGTCTTAAAGAGAAGAGCTCCAAAAATAAGCTAAACCATGCTTTCTGTATCCAGTGTGTCATCTGCCCTTCATCTGCCCCCCCGTCATGACATTTCAGACCCTGCTAGGAAGGAGCCTGGCCAAGCTAACTCACAACATCATGAGGTCTTTGACATAAGACTTGGAGAGAGAAGCAAGGCCACCTGCAGATTTGTGTGCACAGCAGCTTCTGTTGAGAGTCAGTTGCAGTACACAAGGTTTGTCCAATATTGGTGCCTGAAGGCAATGGGGCTCAGTCACAGACTTGGGCTCACACTTTAAGACAGCATAGGTAGGTTTTTAGGGAGCAGCTGACGAAGAGTCATAAACATTGTTCTTAAGAATTAATTCTCGGACCAGTAAAGTCAGTAGGAGCTTTCCTCACAGCAAGCTGCAACCCACATAGCTTATCCCATGTAGGATCATCTAAAAACCTGAAAAGCAAGACTCTGTTGACTACGTGCAGCCGTGAAAGAGTAATTCAGGTAAATTATACTGATGTTAACAATTTAGTAATGGATTTCAAATATAAATGTTTGCATTATTCTTGGGTGAGGAGTATTTTCATTTTTACTTTCTGTCTTGATCTCAATAGCCATTAGTTTCCATGCAGAGGAGGCTGTTTTCCAGTACTACCTTACATTCACAAACTTCTTGTTCATGTTTATGTGCAGGTTTGCAAAGCTGTATATACCCCTATGGTACATAGTCCCTACCCAGTAGTTGATGCTGAGACTTCAAAAACTACTGAAGTGTAGAAATATGTGAAAATCCCTACTGATTTCATTGAGGCTCCTTAGAAGGTACAATAGTCCTCCCACATAAATCTGATTAGTAGCTCTACCCTTCATCCTGCAGAGGCCTTTAGTACCTTTTCAGATTAAAAATATTTACTGCAAGCCATCATCAGTTATGTTCCTGGGGGAAACAAAAACTGTTCAGCCATTCCTCAGGGCTGGGAGGAAATAAAAACAAAAATTTACTTTAAAGCTGAACAAACAATCCTTTCTGAAGGATACCTTTCCTCTGCAGTTATTTCTACTGGGAAGTGATTTCTGGCTCTCTCTCCTAGGATCAGAGAAAGTCTAAAGAGGAATTTAAAAGCAATTTCTTTCTTAAAAAGACTAACATCAAGGAGTACGCCTTCAAGGTTATTTCCCTGTGATGACAGGACAAATGGTTTTCTTCTGTCTTTCCAAAATGTTCCATGACAGGATGAGAGACAGCAATCTTGCCTCAAATTCCAGTCCTGGGCACTAAACGAATATTGGTTTACTATCACAAAACAGCACCTAAGGAAGTTAATGTTCTGAAATTTTATTTCCAGCACCCAGAGTCCTGAATATTCTTATGCCAGCCTGAAAAGAAACATAGAGTCCACCACCTAACAGTTTTGTTGCCATAGCTTATTTTCTTCCATACGTTTCACTATATATATCTGCTTTTAGCTAGAAGAACCAGTGAGGTTTTTCTATCAGTCATTGGCTAATAAATATTCCACATACTTAGCAGGAGGATTCATGAAAATACATGGAGGACACCAGAGCATGTGAAGAGGCCCAGTAAAGTACTGGGAAGCTCCAAAGGGAAAAAAAGACAAGAAAGGTTTTTGTAACTTTGCAAAATGTAAATGTAAAATGTAGAGGAGTTAGTCCAGTAATAGGAGTAGAAAGGCAGAAATAGTTACTTCAAAAAATTCAGAAAAGCAGTGTGGGTATAGATTGTAAAGATTTACACATCAAAAAATCTGTAACTTAAACATGATAAGTATACTGGCTATTTGTTTTGGTTTGGGGTTCTTTGCATAAGGAAACTAAGAATTTGCAAGAAAAGAGAAAGAAATATACTCATGTGTTACAGTAGTACAATGTAGCTAGAAAGCAAAGCTAAACATACTGTTTAAAGAATAATGATAAAGTGGGACACTTCACCAAAGGTAGCAGTTGGGTCTCTGTCACTTGCAAATAGTTTGGTTAAACCAGAAATTAATTCCAAAAGTCCTTTGTCCTGTATTACAGAGAAAATCTAATTAAAGATCACAATGGTCATTTCTGCTCATTTACAATCTATAAACCTTTGTTACCAAACTCGATCAGTCTGTCAAGTAGAAAACCAGGGAAACTGATAGACAAAATAAGGTAACAGTAACTATAACACTTAACTCCCAGTGAAGCCGGGACATTCCTCCAAGAGAGAAACCTCCAGCATGACAGAGCCACACGTGCCCAGGAGCTGTGGGAGGAACAACTGCTCTGCTCTGGTGGGACTCTCCTCTCTCAGATCTCTACAATTCTGGTTTCCAGTCCAGTCCATCCCCATGAGCTCCCACCATAAGCAAGGCAGATCAAAAAGCATCTGTAGAAGACAATTCATTTCATCTGTCTTCAATATGTGTTTTAGGATGGTAATCCATGGCGTATAGAAAGAGCCTAGATGTTTGGCTTGGATCAAACATTTGAGTGGCTTAAATCTGCTCACCAGTTGGAAAACACAGAATTAAAATCAGAGGAAAACACTTGCTAACCTGGGGAATAATCTCCCAAGACACGTACAAGAAGCATTTTCATTTGGCTATTTAAAACGGAATTGGATTATAACACTAGATGTACTAAAGATGTATCCTGTCTTTGCTAGGCTCTGGTGTGTAGAATAAGTCCTTTGCAGTTTGAATGTAAAGGGATAAATTTATTAGGGCTATTATCCAGTAGTTAGCTGTTAATCAATTTCTCCTACAGAAGTGGGGGCAGGGAGGGAGGAGAATGGCTGAATATTTTTCTCTAAAAGTTGTGTCTTGGTTGGAGCTTGAACATAGTATGATGCTTCTGAGCTTCACAGGAAAAATTTCTATATTGCTTTCACAGTGCTGTCAAGGAACCGCATCAACGGAATAAAGCAATTGGAGACAGGAGGAAAACAAAATGGAAATTTTGTTTCCATTCCAGAGTTTTTGATGTTGCAACCATGATCTATGGCTTCTAACAATCTTCTGGGCAGTAGCTGTTAAATAATGCCACATAAATTCATTTATTCTCTTGGCAGATAAGCATTCACAAAAGGCTCCTGTTCTGTGTTTCTTCTCTCCAGGACAGGACAGAGTTTTAAGAATGTTATTTCTAGGGCATTTTAAATCACAAATATGAAAGTGAAATAAATATTTGTTTTGCAAGAAAACCTTCATCTCTGTTCTAACTTTTTTTAGTCAGAAACCAACTCTAGACAACTGATCCAGATCCAAGATACGGTGATTGAGTATAAGCCTCTATGATCTGCATATTATCTTCCCTTCCATTTCTTTACTCCCCAGCTTATTTAATATTCATTGTTGCTTGCAAAGGAATGGGTTTCCAGCAGATGGTATGTGGCCACTTGTTTACCAAACGAGACAAGTGCATTGACTGGTGTCACACAGTGGGTGCTCAGCAAAAGCGTGATTTTCATCAGCTGACCTCCTGCTTGGATGGGTCATGACTATCCAGGTTACTTTTTAAAGTGCTATTCACTTTGGAACAATGTTTGGGTGTTGGCACCTGGAGGTGGAGTCAGGCAGATATTATAACACTCTCCACGCCCCCACCAGCCCCCACATTCTGCAGGAGCTCTGCCTAAGGGCAAAGGGATGCAGCATCGCCATGAGGCCGTGACAACAGCTGTCCTGCAAGAACACATACTATTACATGGATGAGTATTAACAGGAGACCTGAAATGCTGTTAGTCCTCAACACCTATTCTCTTATACTTTTACCTTAAAGATTTTTACAATAATTACATATCATGAACACAGCTATCTGCTAGGTAATATAAAAAAATGACAGAAGAACATAATAACAGTAAAGTGTCTAAATAAGCACTGAAAAGAGTTACTTCCTTCAAGCATTACTTGTGTCTATTCACTGGAAAGTTTTTGGCAAAGCTGGTGTATACAACAGAATTGTGAATGTTGTGATCTACATAACCTGGTTCTGGCTTTTCTGCCCAGATCAGTACTTTTTAATGCCCACAGAAGTACAGATAAAGCCCACTGCAGTATTCTGGTTAGTGGGCCAATGCCATGCTGAATGGGTAGGAACCTTTCTAAGATGACCCCGAATGGATTTCTTTCTGCAGCAGAAAAAGCAACATGAAGCAGGGAGGTGATAAAATGTCCAGATATGGGCAACATTGTTTTGGTTTTGTTTTCACAGGAATTCTTGTCTTGCTTTTCCCCTGAAACATAAACTTTTAAAGTATTTCAAGAATTTCTTGATTATATTTAAATATGATTGGATGAGCCAGATGCCTGAAGTAAAATGCTAGGTATTTAAATCTGGTTTATATCCGCTGCTCTGAGAGTCATTCCTTTGTCATGGCTCTTGCAAGGTACAATGATAGGAAAAAATAACTGACCATAGTCAAGTAACCCATTCAAAAAGTTTCAAAGTCTGAACACCAGAGTCTTTGAACCATAAAAGCAAGCATATTTTTAAGCACAACCATTTTTCTTAGCCTATAAAAAGGTATAAGCTTGTTGTATAGGAAATGAAACATAATTTACAAGCAAAAAAAGCACAAATGTCATTTAATGAACTTCATTGTCTTCTAACACGGATTTATTTTTTCATTATTAAGGGAAGAAGGAATTAATTTTATATGTAGCAGTGGTCTTGTACTTGTCATTTTAAGGCAAAGAGCAATATAAAGTTTGTAGGAAAAGGAAATATAGGCAAGTTTTCAGGCCTCTGAGATCTGAAGAAGGCCATGTGTGCCCTGAAGTTCTTCTGTTTCTTCCAACTCCATCTCTTGATCAAAGACAATATATTACCACTTCTTCAAACCTTGTGATTTTTGACATCAAATTTACTTTCAAGTGTTATAAATTAGAAAGTACTCTTTCACCTACCCAGACAGTTAATCCGGACTAGGGTAGGACATGTAAAGTGGGTGTGATAGTTACCACATTCAAAATTAGACACACTTATTTCATATAGCAGCATCTACACAGAAAGCTAATTGAAAATAATTAGTCAAGAATAGTTATCTAAGAATAAATTTCCATGTGTATAAATTCTGCAGAATTATCTGAAAGCTGACAGAAGTTCTTCTACTACCTTAGTGAAATGAAATATGATTGGAAATTGATTATATATAGCACACAACTGTGATTTTAAAACAAACAAGTTTAAAAAAAAAAAAAAAAAAAGTCCTTCATTCCAGCACCTGCTGTTTGGTGAAACTCACCATCTTCCTACTTGGAACACTTGCAAACTGTGATTTGGCAGGCTAGTTTAATCTGTTAATATTTACATTTTCTTAGTTCAAATATTTTGACATTTCAGTGACGAAGTTGTGATATTATTTTAGAATGGAGTTATTTTTTTCTTTACACAAGTTTCCTGGTTATACTGAGTTTGATGTCATTTGTGGCAACTCTGTTATGCTGTAAGAAGCTGGTTAATAAGAATAGCTACTTAACTCCGATTTTGAGCCCAAAGACAATATTTTATGAGAAAGAAGAACACCAGTTGTTTGCAATGTTGTCCCTGTTTCACAGAAAACAAAGCCATTTTACAGTAAAATGCACCCTGCACCATTTCTGATGAAAAGGTTTTCCTGAGTGTCTGATAATTTAACACATGGTTTTTACCTATTAATGGTTCTATCTAGTTGGCCATTAGTAGGCAACTACTGCTAGGCAGCCCTAGCAAACAAGGTAATTTATCCTTGGATTTCTGCTGCCAGGCTTTTGGACATAATTGCTCCATAGAGGAGGACAAGAAAAGACGTGTAAAGCTGCATTTATTCAATCTTTTCAAAGAGCACATTGTAAATGGAAGAGGAGGAGCAGGCCATCCATAAAGAGACAGCTATATGAGGCAAGAAGGCAAGAGAAAGCTCTGGAAAGCTCTGATAGCTCTGAAAAGGAGAAGGAAATTCAAATCAATAAGTATTAATATCATGATAGAGAGAAACAGAGCACAACTTAAAAAAATTTACTTTCACCCTCAACCACGAGTCAAAATGAAGACCAGTTACCCTTTAACCCACATCTCCAAGACAGAATCTTCTGAAATACATCTAGTAAAATAGTGTCTGTTTACCCTCTCTTTCTCTTTTTCACCTCTTCCTCCTTTCTGTCCACACTTGCTGCATTCTCTGCTGGAGACATTGGATAATGTCTTCTGTTGTACAGCTGGAGTGCTAAGTACACAGCCCAAATCCAGGACATGTCCAACAGAAGGCAATCAACTTTGCTGCCTATGAATGGCATAACTCACTTTTATTATAGTGTGAAAAATCAGATTTTTACTGAAATGAGAGAGGAAACATGGTTTCTTGTTTTGTTTGGTTTTTGTCATTTGTTTGTTCGTTTTCTTAAATCAAAATGAACCAGATGATAAAGCTTTTCTAAATAAACAGGAGAGTTCTCACTTTTACTCACCTGACCCACATGTTCTGCGTGATGCTTCTCTCAAGAAGTATTGCAATGCATGGGGTCATACCACATGGAATCTTTTGGTAAAATATGGCTTTTTACTATCAGAAGTGTTTATTGTTGTAAAACAATAGTGGAAGTCGTTATGTTGTTAACATAGAGTGTGCCAAGTCTCCAGCTTGAACTTGTACATTTTTATAATAAACACTAAGGAACAGAAACAAGTTGTCGTATATCTCTACAAAATCCAGTCCTTCCTTATTACCTCAAAGCACCAGTGTCAATACTGGCTTTGTAGGCAGGTACAACAACCCTCCTGGCATCACTTCCCAGCCTGGGCTCTGCTTCCGTCCCTGCTGCTGATTTGGATGTTGGAGCCTGAGCAAACTCAAGATGTCAGCCAAAAACATACTAGAAATACATGCTTTTTAGGGAACAAGTTCGACTTCATCTGGGACCTTCTCTTTTGAAGTTTTAGATATATTTCACAACTGCTGCCTTATTATTGCTAAACTGCAATTTTAAACTCGTGCTAAATTGCACGAGCATGCATTTAATTTTGTGTGAATTCTACCTGGTCTGCAAATGAAATGAGAAAGGATAACAGAATTGTGTGATTGTCTTTAAGTGGAAATTTGCTATGAGACAACCAATAGAATTTAAAAAATGCTTTTACTATTTGCTTATCAGTATTATGAGTTATGTACCATGAACTTCAAGTGCTGAGCTGCAGATCATTAAAAGTAATGGAATTATGATTTCTAGGTCAAAAGCCCAACCTGAGGAATTAATTGTGAAGTAAAGGAACTAAGAAGCGAATGGTACCCTTGATAAGCAAAAATGCTAGTCTAAACAAATGTCCAAATCCCAACCGAATATAATTCAGTTATCCTGCCTAAGTTTCTCAGTTTCAGCATGGTATTCTTCTGTATATCCATTCAAAAATGGGGTTAATCTTGCTCTGGATTTAAATAAGGATCAAATTCAGTGGAACTTAACTATATCCAAAATAGCTGCTTTTGACATCACATGTTATTAAATTACTCTTACACCTTGATGTACCTTTTCATATTCTTTGGGGGGGGAAAAAATAAATAATTGAGCAAATTCTCAGTATATGCTTTACAAAACCTAGCTCAGGACTTCTTGATGTCAAAAGACTTTTCCTTTTGAATTGAACGTGCCTTGGAGCACATACAGAAAAGGAATCTCTGCTTTAAATCTAAATAAAATACTAAAACTCATAAGCCAAGATTCCTCTATAAAAAAATTGAACCATTTACTTTTTTAGAGTCTCCATGCCTCAGAGGATCCGATGAACATAATCAGGGCTTCATCTGTATTTTGAGCTGTGTGCTTCTGCCTAGCTGGTTATCTTACAGCAGTGCCACAAAAACATGAAAGATACGACCTTGCAATACATCTGAAAGCTAATCAATAAAAGTGAGAAGAAACGCTGAGAGATTGTGTCCTGTGAAAAAGCAGACATTAGTGTAGCAGTTTAGAGCCAGATCACTTAAAGATGACAAGCAGCAAAGTTGCTGCTTTTATTCTTGAAAGGAAAGGAGAAAAGTGGAATGTTAGATGGGAGCTGTGCATTTTCCGAAGTCACTAGTAGCAGGTTTCATTGTGAAAGTTTTAGATTAAAATTCTTAAAATAATACAGTCATTTGCTGTCAATGAGAAGAGTGACAATCACTTAATAGGAGCAAAAAGCATACAAGCTGCCTCAGAGACTAAATACCTCAGACTCCAACCCTTTTATATTGTTTAGATATCACAAAATCCTCACAATCTTTGGCTTAAATTCACTATATTTCCATTAGCTTGTGTTCCAAATTAAATTTAGCATAGGAAGCATGAGATTCAAGTTGCAATTTTAAATGTTTCAAGAAACTTGAGGAAGTGAAACCGAGACCAATGCTTAAAATTCTTCTGTACCGTTCTTTTCATTTAAGCATAGGAAACATATATATGACAGAACATACCTAGTGTAGATCAATCACATACTATGTAGAACATGCTACATTTTCCACAGAGTTTTGTCTGTATGTGTTTATCTTTGTGTACATGTTTATCTGCAAAGTATTTTCACATATCTAAAAACACATTGAATTGCACAGAGTTTTATTACATGGAAACTGGGCTTGAAAGCTGCAGCAAGCTCAGTGTACAGACCAGGTTCACTGCTGCTTCATCAAACTTCTCATAAATACAGACCCAGACCAAATTATTTTTTACAGTTCATACCTTTTAACACATATGACAGACAAAATTTGGACATTGCAAAGGGTCCCTGAGCAGCCTGGGACAAGTGGGACAGTAAGGCCTTCCTTCCTTATTTCCAAAATCACCAGCTGGAGAGCAGGAGGCTGTCTTGCAAAAAGGCTTTTCAGGAGTTTCTGGAGCTTGCTGCTTTGATTTCTCACTTTGAACCGTTTATCCCTGCTCAATATTGGTCCTTAATTTCCAGTTGTTTACATCCTGCTTTCTGGAATCCTTGTCCTAGTGCCTGTTCCCAGCCCCAAGCTCCAGCTCTACCTTCTTGGTATCTGCCGACACCCTAAGTAATTTGTAATATTTATATGATGAGGTTTGGAGGATCAGTCCTTCCTGGGATTAACCTCCCTCTTCTTAAGAAGTTTTCATAACAGTTACCTCAAAGATCAACAGCTCTTCTTGCTCGCCTTAGTACAGACACAGCACATGTAGTTCATTTCAACAAATATGAGGGATATTTATTGTATTAAAGGTGTTTTACAAAGTTTCAATTACAGATATAATGGTTCTTTCTATTCTTCCACTGGCGTTTTGAAATTGCAGCTATGTTTTTGCTTTGCTTCAAATATTTATGCTTTCTCAAATTCAAGATGAAATACATTTTTTGGTTGGTCTTAGTTATGTTTGATGGCACTGAGGGTATCCTCTGAAGAAGCAGATGCTACTCCTAAAACAATAGTCTGTCTTACAAAACATCTGAGTTATCAGCAATATCTACAAGCATTTCTTCACTTTAAGATATAATTTAACCAGTATCACTCCATAACCAGAAGAAACAAGAATTTTTTTTCATGTATATAAAAATAATATGAAAGCTGATCATGGAGGCTACTGGCATTTTTGATTCCATGAAGGCTCAAACCTTACCAAGAGAGAAACCACCCGCAGCGCAGAAAGCTGTGCCCTTTTGAGGCTCTTGCAGGAAAAGACCAAACCTGGAGGCTGTGTCAGACCCGTGCCATGCTGGTATTAAGCCAGAGCAGAGACCCCGGCCAGGCACACCTTATCAGCCCTGTTGGCTCCAAGTGATCACTGAACCATGTAACCCTTTCGTCCATTCCTATGGAAGCCTTTCCAGGTAGGAATGTAGGTATTTTACCCTTAGAAAGTCAAGTTAGCAGAGCCTGTCAAATAAACAAATCTGCCCACAGCCTCCCAGCGCCAGTACTGCATTAAAGATCAGACATAACAACATTCTTCCCCCAGACAGCGAAATTCCCGAACCCTCACCAGCATCAGGCAGAGCTGGCTCAATTCTCTGTGGTGCTGCTGCAGAGCTGGAGCTGTGAGAGATGAGGAGCCAAGCGAAGAGGCAGGTGGCCACCCAGGTGAGCAGCAGACCCAGAAGCCTCCATCCCTTCTGCTGTCCCGAGTCTCATCTCAGGAAAACACGCAGAGTAGAAAGGCTGTTAGTGATTTCAGTGGACTGCAGCACTGCTCTGAGTTGAAGAAATTCGGTTTCACAGAGTGAAGCCTGCGAACCTTTTGTCTTTTCTATTTCTTTGTGCCTTGTAATGATAAAGTTTTAGACTGTAAACTCCAGGATGCAGTCTGAAAATTTTCTGGGCACCACTGAGCTCACAGCCTGTATTTAGCACATAATACATTGTTTTAAAGTACTTAGAAATTATTATTAGGATAATAATTTCTAAGAATAGGCATACTCTCCCCAGTGTACTCAGCCAAATGGATTTCTCTTCAGTGTCAGAAAAATTGCTTCTCTAATCTGTCAGCACTCAGCATCTTCCCACAGGTTTCTTGTTGTTTGTTGTTTGGTTTTTTTTTTTAAAGACGAAGTGTAACAGCAGTTTTCAGATTTGGTTTTTACTTGAATATTTTCTGCAAGGAAGGATATGTTAGCCAAATTCCAGTTTAGCTGGAATATGTGTCACCTTTATGAAGTGCAAGACTGAGCCAATAATGCTGACTCAGTGCCTTCAACCCTTCCCACCTACATCCCATCACAAAAGACCCTGGTTTCCCTCCCCCTTGTCCACTCTGTTTTCCATTCCTCTCCAGCAGTGATCGTGCCAGCTCAGCTCCCTTCTCACAAATGTGAACAAGCTAATGAGCATTTTGTTGGCTCAGAAAAGCAATCAGCACTTCAGCTGCACTCAGAGATGCAGCTCAAGTCTCTGTGATCTGCTGCTCGGTCAGAGGCACGCAGTGATTTGTTCAGCTGGTTTTGGGAAAGTGAGAATATCTCTAAAGCCACCAGCCCTTCTGCTCCCTGCAACTCTACAGCTGAACTTCTTTGCTAATCTTTTGCCCCAGGTTATTGTTTTAAATTCAGGAATGAAAAGCTGGACAGTCAGACCCTGTTTCTTCATCACTTTGTGTTTTCTTTGTACTTTGAGCGCTGCACAAAATGCTGGAGGGACTTGCTGTGTTCACATGCTTTGTGCCTTTTCTGTACTCTTCTTCTCCCTCTCTCTGAAAGAAGCCTCTTGGCACGCAGAAGGAGAAGCCAAAGGAAGAAATTTGTATTGTTTAGAGAAAAAAAAAAAAAAAAAGGCATTTATTAAATGAACTATTTCACTTTTTTGCCCCTCTTGTCCAAACCAGAGTTACTGTAATTTCAGAGTAAAGGTTGCTTTTCTGGCCAAAGACCAGGTCATGCTGAGATACCCATACGAACTAATTAATCTGTTTCAGAAATAATACAGCCACGTTAGGGCAGTGTTACTAGCCCTGCCCTGGGCTTTCTAAGTTGTTCAATGTTTCCCAGCTTCGGTGTTTGATTGTTTTCAGTCAAACCGGCTGTCAAGAATAGGTGATAGACCACATCTCAGTATTGCTATTTTGAAATTCTATAATATGAAGCGGTGGCCAGATAGTGGTTTCACAGGTGCTAAAATGAAGTTTTATTTTGACTTTTTTTTCTAGGATTAGCATCTTTATTCACACTTGACTGCAAACATGCCCATGAATCTATATCCAATTTTCAATGTCTGCCATCTCAAGCATAATACAATTTGCAAAAATCATTTGATATGCACAATCCAACGTGCTAAGATTAGCTTAAAGTAATGAAACACAATCGTTTAGAATTATTAGTCACATTTTTCCAGCTAACATAACAAAGCTATGCACAGTTGTTCCAAAAGAATAGGGGGGTTTATAAGTTAATTTGAAGTTTAGCTTAACTTGGCCTGTATTTTCAGTATCTCTGACAACGCTTAACAGGTTTCTCAATGTCACTGTTCACTGAATTCAGTAGAAAATATCTCTGGACCTTCTCAGATTTTTCTTTCCCCAAGTGACTTTCATGTTTCCTTCTAAATACTTTTTTCTGCATCACTTTGCCATCACTAAGTGTTCCTTCATCAATTTCTCCCTTAAATTGATAATACAGGTGGCAAAACTGTCCAAGCCATCTGTGCTCACAGCCTCAATGTTTTGCCGGTTGGGTTTCATTCGAGCAGTAGCTGTGACACCCCACTTGGCTGCACTCACCTGAGGCTGAACAGGACTTTGTGATCAGGACACATATGTAACCCAGATCTGTTTAGATCTTCACTGACCTTCTATTAAATGGTTCAGAAAATACACCTGCATCTACCAAACATTCCTGGGGTTATATGAAATCTGAAATCTCATACTGCCAGAGGAAAATATTCTCCACAGACATATATTTTAACCAGGTAAACTTTTCGCTTGGCAAATGCTAATTTTCTCAGGGGTTAATTATTGAAAACCAAGGAGTTCCTCTTTTGGGTAGCATCCTACCATCTCATCCCATTTTGTCCCCACCCAGCTTAACTGCAAAACAGACCTGTCAGCCTTAATTTAGTCAGACTTTTTTTCATCCTCTATATGACCTACATATTTCATTGTTACATGGTGGGAGTTCAGTACTCCAGATCCTTCTGCAGTACGATCTGACAGTTATCTTTAAAATGTAAAAACATCCAGGAACTAGAAACAACTACCATCAGAAATAAAAAATATTTTCTCAGTATACTTTCTGCTTATGTGAAAATTTAACTCTCAGGCATCTTAAATGTTCTACCGAGTTTCAGTTACATTTTGTTTTATTTTGGGGAAAGAGGGTACTAGTTTTCAATAAATCAGTGTATAGCTGTTATGTTTACAAAGAAAACCTCAAAAATGTAGCCTACTGTCTGTCTGAATTTGTAGAGAACCTGAAATAACAAGTTCAAAGGTAAAAGAGTTTTATTTATTTCTACTTATACTAAATTTGATGGCAATAAGGACACTTTAAATCTCAACAATTCCACAGTTCATCAAAGCATGGAAGAAATGCAGGAACAGCTCATAAAAAAGAGCTACTTACTGCATTTGAATGATTATCCTTTGTAATAGATCTTCAATCATGTGTTAATTAAATGGTTTCCAAGTAGTGCTGCAAAAGCAATATAACATGAGGGTTTTTTCTGAACAAGGATTCAAAACTAAAAACACTTGGCTAGCCAGTTTTGCTTTTGTCCCTAATCTTTCTCCACCATTCAAACATCTGAGTATCTAGAAATGAGCCTAAGATTGGCCTTTGAACTGAGTTTTTTCACCACATTTATAAAGAAAGACTTGACATTTCTCAGCCATCAGAGAAGAGGTTTGTTTTATTATAAGAAAATCTGCCTGATAACACGTTTCTGTATGAACTTTTTTCCCATGGTATTTTTCACCATTACGTTGTACGTGGGGGGTTGATTAAGGCTACTGAAATTTTATTAGCAATTTCTGCACATACAGTCTTGCCAAAATAAGTGCTTGTAAAAGCTTTTAAAAATTACCTACATTATTGAACCTTAAGCACAAATCGCTACTACTGAAAGTTTAAAAATCAAAACATTTTACCTGAAATGAGTACAATTCAGCTGCATTCAATATGCAATTCAACTACACGCACTATACGTTCGAGTCTTCTTGCTACACGCATCACTTGTGATTACCTGAGTGTATAAGAAAGAAATGGAAACATCAAGAACCAATTTGCTGTGCTAAATAATTACAGTTCTATTGAAACATAAGGAGCCTGTATGGCAACACTAGCAATGATGGGAGGGGACCTCTCCAGAAGCCACTAAATACCACAGGAAAAATAGAGCACTGCAACTCCAGAGGTTGCCAAATATTACAAAATTTTTCAGGTAACACTTTGGGAAGGCAAACCCCATATCTTTATGTTAAATCTACACAAAACTGCAAAAGCTTCGTGCCAGCAGAAGCCTTGGAACAAGGGACATGATTGTTTTTTAGTTATGAGTAGTCATATGTGGCATACACAGAAATGAATCTAATCCGGGTGTGAAGCTTGGCCAGTCCAATTCACCACTCCATGAAAAAAAAGTGAGCTAAATAGCTGGCCCGTTAATAGAGAGAGAACATTCCTCTCCAGGAGGTCACAGTGTGTCTTTTGCTGGCTGCTGTTCATTTGTTGTGCTCAATTATGAGCAAATGTGATACCCCACAGACTGTTTTTCTGGAAAAAAAAGGTGAGGAAGTCTGCTGAACATTTTTAATATATCGTTATTAAAGTTAACTTTGCAGACCTAGTGTTATATATGGTAATGGCTGCATGCCAGATGAATGATTACTGTAAATGTGTCAGTTAAATAGTCCAGTGACAGGTCCATATGCGCTCCATAAAGAAACTAGTTAAGCTGACCCTGATCAAAACCAGAATGATTGACTCCAAATTTTAGGAGCTGAGAAATACAAAGACTGGTTAGAGATCTGAAATGGACTTAGGCAGATTCCCTTATCTACTGTGATTCTGCTCACCCCCTCTGGACCGCATCTCTGTACATATCCTCCAAACCTATACAGCATCTGTCCCTGAATGCAAAAGCTCCTACTCACTTTGCAGATGACCAAAGCTCTTGGAGATGCTGCTGCTGCTGGATCGCTTTATAGCCCCCCAGCCTCTGGAGTTGCCACTGATGTAGATGCAGATATGATCAGACATAGACTCTTCTGCATGCCAAGTGCAAAACCAAACACCTCAGCAGAGGTGATGGCCACATCCTCAGCTCCTCCGGGGAGATGCCGGAGGGGCCGGTCCTGGAATCGCGTTGCTTTCTCAAAGAGCAGCATGGCACGGGAGGATGGCAGCCCTCAAAGCCATGTCCCGTACACACGAAAAGGGGTCAGTCAGACAACTGACCTCCCTGCACACCTGTGCTATTCTGAAACAGCAATATCTGCTGGCAAGTACTTCAGACAGAGAGCGCATGTATCTTATGTCCATTATGTTTCCTCTAACAGAAACAAAAGATTTTACAAAGATGGCCTTGCTGTGTATTCTATGTCAGTCTGGGGTTCAGTCTTTGAAGTAGAGTAGGAGATAACATTAACTGAAAATAGTTTAGTATTGGTTTCAGAGGATATTAGTTTCCCTGGTATCATCAGATTCAAGAGCTTCAATATGTTATTAATTTTAAGCCACAGAGCATGGCCTTTTTAAGCAATCAGATGATGAAAGCCCATGCATGTTCCTTTTGTTCAACAGCAGACCTGACTTCGACACATTTGAAGCCACTTGTACTGCAGCATTTATTTTCACAGTTTTTAGACTCTGCTTTTCACATTACAGTGATCACTTTATGGTTAATACCCCCTCCATCGCCTCCTGAAAACTGATGATTTCTATTTTGTCTTAGCACAGGACTGAAAGAATACAGACCAACTCGATTTTTTTTAGCCTAGCTCCCTAATTAAAATCCTATGTGTTCCCAACTGGTAAAAATATGCAAGCAAGAAACACATTCTCCTGTGTCAGAACAGGACCTACTAAAACAGTGCCCTGAATAAGCACACAGGAGTTAGGAATGGTTCTTTGCTGGCCTGTAGCCTCTTCGAATTCAAGTTTTTTGAATCATTATGCACACTAAATTAGCTGAAGTAATCAATTCTAAAGTGTCATTGTGGTTCACTTCCTTAATAAAATAACACTACGCAGCACTAGTAACAAAGCAGAGTTTCCTGCCAGTATGCTCAGTATGCCCAGACTCTAAATAGATAAGGTATTTCTCCCTAGGTACCATTTCACAATAGGCAAAGTATTGCTTACAAAAAAAAAAAAAATTAAAATAGATACATGCTTGACTTTTGTACTTTGTTGGCGTATCTTCAAGGGCCATGTCTTCCATGGCTGTGAAGTTAACAGCTGCTACAACTATAGACTTGTGGCTTGGCTTGTTAAGATTTCGGGGAACTGCAAAGTTTTTCCAGCAATGTCTCTCTTTGTGTTTGTTGATTATGGTTTCCTTTGAGGTACCTCCACATTTTTATGTCCATTCCTTTAGTGTATAGTCTTTCTTTCCATGTATTTACTTAGCTGTGGTCTCTCACATTTTTTCCTGATTCCAAAAATTGACTTCTCACCCTCTCTAAGCAGTATTTTTATGTGTTTTAAAGCAAGTTCAGGTGGTGTTGAGGTCTCTGGATGTATAAATCCTTGAGTTCTCTCTTTTGCTTTCTGAATTCTAGCAAAGACCAGTCCTCGGCTTCTGACATTGTTGAAAAAACAGCAGCAGCAAAGAGCTGGGTTATTCTGTTCCCTGTTTACTTCCTGAATTATTTGGGTTTTGTATAGTCCTACAGTAGTATTGAAAGGCCTCAACGAAAAGATGGTCCCTGAATTAAAGAGCTTATAAGTGATTGTGTTAGAAGCATGACAAGGTATATTAAGTAATGTCAAAACATGTAACAGACAAATTGTGAGATGACAGTACCATGAAAAATAATGTAAAGGCACTGGATGAAACCTTGATTCTGTTAAAACTGTATCATGCCAGGCCACAATGAAGGCAGCAGTTCCCTTTTAAGGAGAACAACATCACTAAAGTGATGTGCTCATAAAAATGCTAACATGGTCCTTAAAATTATTCTAAACAGATTCTTTAAGATAAGATACAGAAGTATTTAGGCTGTTGTGCATAGCAGTGGTGCGGCCTTATCTAGAGTATTGAGTACAGTTCTGTTTACAAGAAAAGAACTGAATTATTTTAGCTCATTTAAGTGAGCAGAGGAAAAGCTGAGAGAGAATACACATGCTGCCCAAGATGTGCGTTATTATGAGGACAGACATAAAGAGGACCAGACAACGGATTATGAACAAATGCACAAAGGCGAACAGGACATGCGGTAGGCTGGAGGTCAGCAGAGACTCACTAGCCAGCAGATCAGGCAGATTCTGCAGCCACGTTGGCAGGACTAAACCCAGACCACTGCTAAGAGGAAGCTGGATAAGTTTATGAGAGTCATTGTAAAACATACTGCCACAACAGCAGACAGAATTTCAGCCCCAGTCTAGAGAACAGGGGCAATAGGGTGTCTTCCAAAAGCTCTCTTAGTCCCACGTGTAAATTTTGCTCTCATGAGCTCTAAATTAATGGCTCAGGAGATGCCTTCGAGTCTTGTGATCCCATTTTATGCAGAAATTCTCCAGTGCTTGAAAGGTGGTGAGAGAAAGGACAAAAGTATTTCAGGAAAAATATTACACTGATAAGCAACAAAGGATAATATCAACGATTCCTAAATAGAGGGGCCACATAACAGACAATTTTTCATAATACTGGGGCTAAACTTATGAGCTAGTGGGAAACAAGCGTACTCAGTATATCACAGAAACTGTTCAGTGTTTTGAAGATTTAGCATCACCTAAATAAATAAATTCTTTCTGTGGTTTACAGTTCAGTCCTCGTCTGCTGACATGAAAGGCATTGTTTTCACTGACGTCAGCCACACAGGAACGGGACAGGTTTTTAAGTGAACTATGTACTTAATGAATCAAGTGGTTTGTCCCCATCATTCATTATAATTTTAAGCCAGATGCGATGTTTCATTCAAATACATGATTTCTTCTTCTGTGATAAATGGCCTGCTTCTAAACCCTGAACTTTCAGGAAAAACTTTGGAGTTTTGCTTTTTATCTTCAAAGTTTTCACTGATAACAAAAAATTCAAATTCTCTTCTTGGCTTTCCCTGTAATTTTATTTTTGTCATTGAACATACTGAGAGAAATCAAGTCAGGATCCTTCCTCACAAAACTAAAGTCCCCCCATCCCCATTTATCTCTTATACTTATTTACATAAAATAAATTGTATGCATTAGAGTTCTGCAAAATAAGATGTATTTTTCCTGTCCCCACTTTTTGTGCAAATGGAATTTCACTGTTTTTATTCTTGAATTTGTAAAGCTTCATTGACAGCTGTGTGACACAGAAATCTCCTCGTGTAATATTAATAACTTCAGAGCAAAACACTGTTTTGAAAAAAGGCCTAAATTTTGGCAAAAGCAATCTCTGGATTACATTCGCCTGACACACAGACTGGTTTGCAGACTTTGAACACATGTGTTGCTGCCCCAGGCTGCACAGAGAACAAAGCCCCATTTTCCTCAGATGACCCCGTAATATCTGGGCAATCCTACTGCAGGGAGAGTTTTCTGGGATTTCTGGAACCTCAGAAAATGTTTTTGTTGTGCCAGACACACCTACACACATAATTTCCGTCTCTTCATTTGAAACGCTTGCTATGAATGGTGATGTCGTGAAGGACACCCTCTCAGACTCTCCATCGCTTAAACACTCATTACCCCAAGGAAACAATACCAATTATTAGTGAATGGCAATCATTAACGTGGCCATACAAACATTTTAGTTAACTGTTAAATTAGTCCTAATGAATTCGGTTAGTCCTACCTAGAATATTGCCTGCTGTTAATGGGGAATTTAACAACTCTACAAAGGCCTCAACTTCAAAAGCCTGGTAGAGTAGAGCTTCCTTGCAACTGAGAAGCTTTCTGCTGAGAATTTTGGTTCAGGCCCATCTCTGCCAGTAACTAAGAGTCCTGGGGACCAGTATCCTTCAGGAATAGGCTTAGCAGGAGCAGAATAGCTGCCAGAGCTGTTTCTTTCTCATCCTAAAAGAAAGGGATCCTCCCAGAATAGCACGTGATGGAAGTTACTAACCAAGAATTACAGAGGATATTTCTGGCTTGCTTGCCTCAAGCCAGATAGTTTTAGCTCCTGTTAGAATATCTGTTTCAAGGAGTATTTCAATAAAGTCTTCTACCCATATAATGATTAATAAGGTTATACCAAGAACCCTGGACACAGAATTTTCTTTTTGAAAAATGATAAACCATGGCAATATCTGTAATATCCTGAAGGCAATGAGCAGGGCAGAAAAGTTCTATATGCTCATTCAAAGGAATAAAGACTATGTTCAGGCAACAACAGTAATTTATAATAAAGGCCTAGAGGGAAGGACTATGTGAAAACCATAGAAAATATTTTTCAGAATCTATTAATCATTCAAGTTGTTTCTAAATGCTTTTAAAGAAGTAAAACAGCATTTTCCAAATGAATGTTTTCAGCCGTTTCCAATCCTGCTGGATTCATAGTCTTTTCACAGAGTCACAGAATGTTAGGGATTGGAAGGGACCTCAAAAGATCATCTAGTCCAATCCCCCTGCCAGGGCAGGAACACCTAGGTGAGGTTACACAGGAAGGCGTCCAGGCCGGTTTTGAATGTCTCCAGAGAAGGAGACTCCACAACCTCCCTGGGCAGCCTGTTCCAGTGTTCTGTCACCCTCACTGAGAAGAAGTTTCTTCTCATACTTAAGTGGAACCTCCTGTGTTCCAGTTTGCATGCATTGCCCCTTGTCTTATCATTGGTTGTGACCGAGAAGAGCCTGGCTCCATCCTCATGACACTCACTCTTTACGTATTTATAAACATTAATGAGGTCACCCCTCAGTCTCCTCCAAGCTAAAGAGACCCAGCGCCCTCAGCCTTTCCTCATAAGGGAGATGCTCCACTCCCTTCATCATCTTTGTTGCCCTGCACTGATGCTCTCCAGCAGTTCCCTGTCCTTCTTGAACTGAGGGGCCCAGAACTGGACACAATATTCCAGATGAGGTCTCACCAGGGCAGAGTAGAGGGGAAGGAGAACCTCTCTCGACCTACTAACCACCCCCCTTCTAATACACCCCAGGATGCCATTGGCCTTCTTGGCCACAAGGGCACAGTGCTGGCTCATGGTCATCCTGCTGTCCACCAGGACCCCCAGGTCCCTTTCCCCTACACTGCTCTCCAACAGGTCATTCCCCAACTTATACTGGTACCTGTGGTTGTTCTTGTCCAGATGCAAGGCTCTACACTTGCCCTTGTTATATTTCTTTAAATTTCTCCCCACTGACTCCAATCTGTCTAGGTCTTGCTGGATTTTTTCTGGCATGATCTGTATATCGTACTTGGGAATTTTAGAAGACTCCCAGCATTTCCTATATGAATAGACAGAACACCTTTTTTTCTGATGATCATGGTAAACACACAATCTCATCTCAGCTAAGGACGTTATTGACTTAGCTCTCTAAACTATTATACAAATTTAGGATATTACAGCCCTATAGCACAGAAGCCAATATACACCATAAAGCAATATTTTCCCAGCATGGTGGGCACAGTCTGATTAAGACACATACAACATAGGAGACTCCACATCTGAGACAACAAAATTTGTTCTAGTCTTCTTCTTTGCTATCTTTAGCCTTCTACTTTGCTGAACCAGGGAGGCTGCCCATAGCTCTCCTCTCCTGGGTTGGTGGGATTCAAGAAGAATCCTGGTCTCCTTCTTCTTGCAGCATGAGGCCTCCTTCAAAAGTACTTAGATGTTCAAACATACTGTTCTGCATCTATATTACCTCCAAAATATGTTGTAGCCTAAACAGCTCCATACTTCCCCATCTTTCCTAGGGTTTCTTCAGCCTCCTTGCACTACTCATCACCACCTCCACCTTTGGATTTCCAGATCTCCAGGGTTTGGACCCCTCAAGCCCCCAAGATTTCTACATGCTTATAGTGTCTTTCCTGTTGTCTCTTTACAGCTGTTCCTACTTTAAACTTATGTAACATTTCTCAGTCATGTGCTCCATCTGGATGTTACACCACCCATACAGAATTAACTTCAGTAGAGCCATAGCCCCCATAAAGAGCAAAGGAACAGACAGAAGTATGGGTTACAAGCCCAGAAGACATCATTATACCACCCACATAACCCACACCTACCAGCCTCACTCACTAACTCATGAAATTACCCACTAATTACTGGTTAAGCAAGCGTGTAGCTTCTAGAAGGCTTGTGGCTGCCTTTCATAACTTCGCTTTCACTCTCCCATAGAGACTTTCTTTCTAATCTGCACAGAGCCATGAACAAAATGGATTCATAAGAAGTACATATACGCACATTGGTCCTATGAAGAAGAGTACATCAAAGTGGTTTTTAACAAATATAATAGTGAAATTGCATTTCTAAGGAAAAAAGAAAAAGCACACCACATTATTTTCTTGTCTGTAACAATTCTAGACTTATCACTTCAACTTCAGTTACACTTACCTCCTGCTTTATTCCAAGAAGACAATGAAGACAATTCATTCCACCAATAAAAGCAAGTATTCATAAGCACACTAGGATCCTTCAGGCTAAAAGAAGTTTCTATAAATGTAATGCATACAATGCTAACAAGACAAACTACTTGGATATATCCAACTATGAGCACACAGATTTAGATGCAAAACAAATTCCATTGTATTTAGTAAGCTCCTACAAGTTAAAAAATAACTCTTTTCTCTTCTAAACATAGGTTATGCTGGCACTTTTTTTCAGCAAAAGGCAGATTATCTCTTGAATTTGTCAAGAACAAGAGCAGTTTTCCAAGGAAGTGGTCATCCTGACTCATGTTCGTTTCATCAGAGTAAAATGCTGTGTTCTGAAATTTCCCTTTTTTTCTGTTTTTCAAGGAAGTCAAGGAGTTTGGTCTAGGTAGATAGGACTGAGCTCTTGACAGTATGTATCTAAATTATCTGCCTATACCAAGGGTTACCAGGCTCACCAGAGCTGAGCACAGTGTTGGAGTCAGCACTGGAAAAAGCATTGGAGATGGGTAGCTTCCAGAAAGTAATTTACAAATTACTCCTAATAGCATAGTAGTTTATAACATTGAGCATTGAGTTCCTGGCTGCATTCTTGTTATTAAAAACACTTAAAAACAATAGTTAAGATGAATGACCATAAGATTGTGGGGTAACTAGAAAATTATGTTGTCATTAATTAGAACAAAAGAAATCTAAACTGTTGTGACTGCAATAACCTGTGATTGCAGTAAGCAAAGCCTTGTGCCTCCATGCAGTTCATTGTCAAATCACAGCCTAATAGCTGCATAATTAAGATTAAAATTATGAAAGAAACTATTTATAAAACATGTCCCTCCAGAGCATAGGTCTGAAACAGGATAAGTGATCAGAAATAACATTAGAAGATTCAAGTATGTGTACATCTTTAAAAAATTAAGTAAAATACACAGTAGAAATCCTCTCCACTGTTATAGTACCCAACTTGATGAACTACAGGGTTGTTTTCCTTGCCCCGTAAATGAAATAATGTCATTCATGATAAAACAAATAAAGATGTGAACTGCTTGTAAGAGCTTTACCAAAAATCCAAATGTGAGGAGAAGTTCTGGAGGTTCAGAAAAGGAAACTAAGATAAACCTCTGTTGAAATGCTGTTAAGAAGTGATGAGGGTAAAGCTTTAAACTGGTCCCTCTACATTTTTTCCCTTTATCGTACATGGTCAGCAGGGGAACGCCACTGACAGAATCATCCAGAAAAAAAGTCATCACCCCTGCAAACATAGGATTGGTGACATGTGAGAAGACATGTTTACATGAATGTGTTTTAACAAAATGTAGGCATTACAAATTAGTTCCTCGAAATAGTATGTTTATTGTTATTCCTATACTCCCTACAGTATCTGGTCAAGCATGGTTGTTCTGCTGGTGAGGCTTGCATGACAGCTGAGTTGACATAATGGTGAGAAACCCACTGGGTTCACATACATCTTCTTAGTGTGATTTAAAAGAAAAAAAAAGAAAGGCATGAAACTAAAGATGAAAACCAGAGTAGAGAATTATTTTTTTCTATTTCAGGCTCAGCTCAGCTTCCAGAAAAATTTTTTTTTAAAAAGTCACCACAGGAACTTTGCTTTTCTATTTCCTACAAGTCTTGCATGGGAGCAATTAGCTTAAAGCATGTGACTCTGTACAGCACAATGCAAACAGCATAAACTATGGGAGCTGAGAGCTAGCTTACCATTCAGAAGACACATGCCAAAACCTCATAGTTCCTTGACATTTTTTTCCTTGTCTGAGGAGAAGGTGAGCTGCAAGAAGAATTATGTTCAGATATTGCATTTTTATTAAGATAGGTTTACAGAACCACAGAGAATAGGAGAAGTAGCAAGGAGTGCACTTTCAGTAATAAACCAGACACATCCAGGGTACAGGGTTAATCTAAGAGACAATCTGTAAATGAAATAGTGTTCATTTTAATTCAGGCAAGGGTAACGCAGGACTGTGCTGTTTCAAATGAAAATTAGAAATCTCTCAAGTAGAGAAATATTCTGCACATCTTACGTCGTACATTTTTAGGACATCTGGAGATTCTTTGTTCTTCGCAATTCCCACTTCTCTCCTAAAGACCATTATTAGAGTGTCAAATAAAAACTGCTGGCAAGCCCTAAGTATTTCATAACAGATTGTGCTATCTTATATGATAATATCTTGTTAGGGTGTGAGACAACGAAAAACAATATGTGGAAAAACATTCAAATCGGAGGAGTCAATACAAAGAACAATAAAAGTAGGAAAAGTACTCTCTTTACTCATTTTCAGTGTCCAAACAAGTTCACATCGCCCAAAGGAAATGGCAGGAGCCTCCCTGTGCTGAACAAAGCACCGAAGAATACCCTAAGAGGAAGGAAAAATCTTGAACTGAAGGGAAGATAAACAGATGCCCAAGTGAAGGAAAAAAAAAAAAAATCCGGACCTTGGTTTTTGTAACTTCTATAGCAACTCCCAAAGTATGAGCATCTATGTTTTGGAATAAAAAATAAAATTAAAAAAAATTAAAAGAAAAACCTGCCAATCAACTTTCCAGATCCGGTAAGTTTTTAAAATAGTCTATATGTTTCAGCTGCTATGGTTCACTCACTGGTCTTTTAAATCATTTCAACAGCAGCCTGACTCTGTTGAAACCAGCAGGGTTACAGCATAACAGAGAAGAGAATTAAGACCACTAGTGTGATTGCTGGTTGCTAGACTGAAGGAAAAACAACTTTGTTTGAGCTTTTTTAATCACTACAGAGTTCTTTTAATCACTACATAGGCTGAGCTAATCCAAAAGACGTCAGGCAATTCCTGCAATTGGAGGACATCAAGTGAGCTGGAGTTCTTTTTTACCCAGTCTGGGACGTTGCTGAAGTAGCACAACAAATAGTCTGGACATCATAACTCTCTGAAGACACTTCTAACCGCACAGATATGATTAGCGAATTAACAGAACAGGAAGATGGGAACCAGTGGATCATGTAGTCTGCCCCTTCACCAGCAAATTTTATCCAGTCTTTGAGGCCAGTAACTTGCATGTCTGATTAAAGCATTCCCTGTGTTTCAGTTAAAGCATATTTTTCCAAATGATAAAGATCTGAAGATTTTGAAAGAAAAATCACTGTTTCCCCAGTGGGTAACTTCGTGTTTGAAATAATTATTAAAAAAAAAAAAAAAAAAAAAAAGTCTTTCCAGGAACACCAGTGCAAAGAGCAAAGATAAATCTGGAAAATATGTCACATCACAGATAACTGTTGCATCTGCCATTAATAGGCATGAAACCTAACAAGTGGCTTTTAACCTTAGCAAGTGATGTTCTGCTGGAGGTTGGGCTCAAGATCTCACCTCAGGATAGCACCAGGAGGCTTCCAGGACTGCAGCTGCAAAAATCACAATTCTAATACCATCCCTGAAGAAGCATCTCATCTCCCTTCCAGGCTAAGTAATTCTCTGCAGCTGCTCAGGCTTCACTACACCAAATAGTAACTTCTAGTGCCCAGAATTAAGTAGTTTGCTACAGCTGCTAACAGTCATTTACAGGAATAGCCAGGGCTGAGAGATCCTCAACATTAAAGTCTGTGTATCGTTACAGTGCTTGACTCTACTGTTCTAAAAAGTGAGTATTTACTGTGCTATTTAACCCACTGCTTCTCCCTATATATGTTTAAAAACACCAAGTTGTTCCCATTACACTATGACAATGGATTTTTTGGTGCTTTTTACTTTTTCCAGGCACTCTTTCTCCAAATAGCAGAAAATGCAGCTAAAGACACTGAGATTATTTGATTGCCAATGTGCTTCCAGGGCCCTGAAAATCATTTGAAGGGACTAGGGATTTTTTGTGTGGTTTTTTTCTCTAGGATAGAAGCTGTCAGAAGTATTTACCTGTTTGACAGAACTGTTTTCCTTTCATAAACTCCTTTATAGTGAAACTGGATTGCTAACGAATATGTGATAGAAAGATAGGAGATTGCCACCCCTCCCAAGTGATCCGAACACCATTACTGAACACAAGCAGGTCTCTTCAGTTTGCATTTAATTGCTTTGTAAAGTAATATCACAATATCCTTTGCAGTACTTCAAAACTCACTGGAGACTCACTAGTCCTACAAGCAGACCTGAGGATTTGTGGCTATGGGACTGGTGACAAGTAACATAATGGGACTCATATCACTAAACTGCTAGCAAATCCAACTCCTTAAATTCTGGAGATTGCCATAATATTACTATGCTTTGTTTTGATTAAGGTATATGAGGCTATATAAAAGCTATGCTAAGGTTTTGCCAGGATTGAAGCAAAAACTCTAAAAAAGGTCCTAAGTAACCAACTCACACAGCATTTTGTAGGGACTGGTGTACCACACTAGTTTAAAGTCCGATAAAAGAAATTCAGCTTCAAATTTGCCATATTTACCTTGTTAAGTAAGGTGGTTTTAGGAAGGTCTATAGAAAAATTGCCACCAAAAAAACAACTCAGATTATACTGGTATTTCACAAATCATTGCAGTGCTGGTGCATGTACTCACTTTTGGTGCCTCCAGCAGATCAGTGTGAGGAGACACAGATCTCCTACAGCATCAGATTTAAGAGCTGAGCCGTGGCTTGTTACCCTCTGAAAGAAATCCCACATATACGGTCACAGCCAGCTTCTCCTGTGAGACAACAATGGAGCTAGCAGTGGGCCCAGACCTTTATATTTGGCAGATTTGGGAATGAAGAAGGCCTTCAGGATCTTTTCCTGCCTTCCTGTTGTCACTCAGCCATAGAAATAGCTGTAGCTGGGAAGGAGAGGTTTTGTCTCCTGGAAGATGGCTAATCATAGTGTCTTTTGGAAGCCAATTATGAAGGAACTGACGACATTGTTAAATTATACTCACGGCCCTTTTATATTTTTGAAATCTGAGGAGCTCTAGCAAGCAGCATGACTTATATAAAGCTTGTTGGGGCAGAAAATGGGTGACAGTGGGAGCTTGTTGGCTTTGCAGCTGCCACCTGGGAAGGAGACAAGGCCATCCCTGCCTTTGACATGCAGTGCAGAGTCCGAATGTCTTCTTGATTCTTTGCCACAGTCCTTCCTTCTCAGCTCCCACCACCACTTCCAGTCCAAATTGTGGAGGCAGATCACAGAATTAAAGAATGCTTGAGGTTGGAAGGGATCTTCAGAGGTCACCTGGTCCAACCCCTCTGCTCAAGCAGGGCTACCTACATCTGGTTGCCCAAGACCATGTCCAGACATCTTCCAAGAATGGAGACTTCACAATCTCCCCAGGCAACCTGTGCCAGTGCTCAGTCACTCTCACAGTGAATAAGTGTTTCCTGAATGTTCAGAGGGAACCTCCTGTGTTTCGGTGTGTGCCCACTGCCTCTGGTCCTGTCACTGGGCACTTCTGAAAAGAGGTTCCCTCCTTTTTACATTCTCCCTTCAGGTATTCATTTGTATGCATTGATGAGATCCCTGGAGCCTCCTCTTCTCCAGGTTGAACCATCTCAGCTCTCTCAGCTTCTCATATGACAGGTGCTCCAGCCCCTTAATCATCTTTGTGGCCCTTTGCTGGACTCTCCAGTATGTCCCTTTCTGTCCTGTACTTGGGAGCCCAGGACTGGACCCAGCACTCCAGATGTGTCTCACCAGCGCTGAGCAGAGCAGCAGGATCACCTCCTTTGACGTGCTGGTGACACTACTAATCCTGGATAAGGAAGGAAATGTCAAGGGGCCTCATCTTCATGCACAGAGAAACACTGATGAGCACAACATTGTTCAAAAGTCCTCCAGATTCTTCCTGCACATTTCAGCACCCATGTCATTAAAACACCTTACAAAAGACTGCAGTAAAGATCCTAAACTTCACAAAGCTGGGACACATTTTGTGTTCAAAAGATGACTCTCACCTTGTAAAATTAGCAAGAAGAATTTACTTTACTGGTAGCTGACTGACTCATATGGCTGATAGTATTGCTCTCCCTCATAATGCTACCCTATAGCTCAGTTTGAATTTGAATTCTTTTATTGTTTAATTATTTTTTTTAATTCTGAAGAACTAGAAAGAATCAGAAGTTACGCGACAAAAATTAACAACAATTATGGAAAAAGTCCTCCACACTTAAAGAGTCTCTGTTCTGATTTTGAGGAGTAACTCACCTCACAAATTTGAAATGTTGCATAATTTTTCTGTTTCTCAAGACTTCTGGAAAAGAAGTGACAATTAAGCACCTTTCTAAAACTATGGGGTTATATTTCAAACATTTACCTGCTAATGTCATTATATATCATCTGAGGATCATAATCAGACATATTTTACTGAGGATGCTTCACAAAATCATCATAATGTAACCCATAATATTCTCTAAAGGATGCTTTTATCTTTGCCCCTCAATTAACAGCAGAAGATTAGTGACTAATCTAATTCAGAGTGAAATCATTATTCCTTCACTCACAAAACAGTCTCTGAAGGTTTCACAAAACAGTCTCTGAAGGTTTCATGGGTTTTCAGTTAATGAAGGCCTTGCAATGGAAAAATATGAGCATCTGATAAAGACAGGGGCCTGAGGTCCTTGTCATTGGCATGGAGAGCCAAGGCCCCCATGACAACCACTAGAAAAACAAGGAAAAGCAGAAAGAAAAATAAGAGATACCTTAAAGCCTGAAATACTTTTTGAAATTAAGTACACAATCTTTGGGTGGATTAATATGCCTAAACTTTCTGGATTTAGAAATTCCAAGGGGTTTGAGATCAGCATTGCATATCGGTTTTCTCAGTAAAAATGAGGTCAGATTGCAATCTCAAAAAGAAACAAATTTGTAGAAGGCTGCTAGCCAGGTAAATGTGTTTGCACTGGTCCTTGTGATATATGTTACATTTTATACCAAATATTAGAAAGAAACCACAGACAGATCGTGGCATGTGTAGTATCAGTTCACAGCAGGAACTAAAGATGAAAATCTCTGGAGTCAGAGTTCATGATGAGCTCTAAGGATCCTTCCAGGTGTTTTCATGGAAATTGATACAATAGAGCACAGAGATGAAAGAGCAAATATATATTATTTTAAATCATAGCTTCAGGGCTTAAAGCTAAGCTCAGCAGGTACTAGGAGACCCAGCATGGATTTCAAAGCAAATGTACATCTAAAGAAAGCAATTTTTCATTAGAGTCATATTTCACACTTCATTCACTTTTTGCTTTCTTTTTTTTCTCACAGTTTTCTCTTCCTATGCTATCACAATCTTCTGCTACTTCTTCTTGTCAAAAGAAAAAAAACATTTCAGAAAACAAAAAATTCTATTTCTGCTTGGTTTTGTGGCCTCTTCATTTATTGTTTCCTCACTATTTGCAGAATTCAGGCATAATTCAACTTACAACTAGGCAAGCCAACAACGCAGCTCTGTATTTACAAAAGTAATGGTGATGTAACAGTACCAATTAATGTAAAATTTCCTATGTCAGATGCAGGCTATGAAAAAGACAGTGAAGATGCAAATCCCATTTACATGTAAGACCTGCCACGACGTTCCAGAGAAAACAACATTTTGAACACTCCAGTTCAGTGGTGATAAAAGAACAAGAGTTCTGTCCTCTTCTGATAGCTGCACATGCAAAAAATAATGCATTCATCTGGATTTTTGAGAGAATATGTACTCAAGCTTTTATGTGATGGCCTGCTCCCTACTAGATGAAAAAAGCAAGTGGAATCTGAGAATACACGGAAAACTCTCCAAAAGCACAATATGCACTTTACATGGTCAGAGAGATGACTGTCGTGTCTGGGCTGGTAAGCTCTTGCTTGTGTGTGCACGCAGAGATTTTATAGACAAGTATCTGGAAAAATGGAATTATGGTTCAATTTGATTTCAGAGAGCATTGATATTTTTGGATAACCCACTCCATGTCTTAGATTACTATAAAGACTTCCAAGATACTTGATGGTTTTCATATGGATGCATAGTATCTTTATATCATTTGTATTATGGATCTTTGTATTACATGAAACAGACATACAGCCTCTAGCACTGTTTACAAATAAATATACAAAGTAGATTTGTTTAAAAAATACTGGGTCCTTCTTTTTCTGTTATCAAAAGGGAACAAATAACATTCATTTCACCTGAATAGTTTAACACAACACAGTCCTTTGTTCAGTTACTAGCAAAACCACTTTACGACAGTTCCCTAGAATTTATAGATTTTTCCATTCACAAGTAAACTTTTTTAAATTTTTAAAAAATACTTTAAATAATTAGGAATTGAATGCCTAAGATAAAACTTCATTGAAAACACACTGAGGACAGAAACTATGATTTTATCACACTTTCTCTTGGGTTTCTGCTACCCCGATTCCAGAAGTACAACCACAGGAAGAGTAATATCAGGAAACACCAACTTTGGAATACAGAACATCGAGCAGTTCTTTCCAATTCCAGTTTTATACGGGTAGAGCACTGATACAAGGAATTTTTATTCACACACAGGACTTCACATAGAAATAACTTGTCTGTGCTCTAGTTGAATTCCAAGGGTTCTTCCACTACCATACTTTGCTGTAAATAATTGCAAAGCTATTATATACCTAAAAGATTACTTGGATATAAGCAAAGAAATGTACAGAAACAGATTGATTGCCCCCAGATGGATGTTAACTCTGTTGTGGCAAACCATAATACCAAACCAAACTCATCTATCTACTAGGCAAATTCCATACAGGACTACATGAGAAATTATAGAATAAATGTAGAATGTATGCTTTACTTCTAAGAGCACTAGAGCTAGTGTCCTTTTGGATGACAGGGAGCAAGACAGCTCTCGAAGAGAAAGGAAAAAAGAGGGGAAAATATGAACGTGTTTTGGTTTAGGTTCAGAAAGAAAGCAAGAAATCATAAACGAATATATAAGTATGAACTAGATATTTTTCATCATTAATATTGCTTACTACAATGCTCCACATTTCTTAAAACCCTTCAGACAAAGATTGTGACACATTAACAGCCTTTCAGGAATTAATGAAGCTGAAAGGCAAGGCCATTGGAAGGAAAATTGAGTTGTACAACAGTTATGGGATTTGTCAAAGGTCAGGCACTGAATTGGTGATATGTGGAAATAAAAGCATGAAGTTTCCACTCTAGCACCCTCATCTCACTACTATACTTCATATAAAAAATTTGCTGCTTCTTATGGACATTCTGGCAGAAGCTGAGGGACTTAGTAGAGCAAAGCGGAACAATCTGTTGGGTTTTTTTAAAATTGTTTTGGCCTGCCTCACTGCTTTTTTAGGAAAGAAGGTGGAGTAAAATTCCCTGTAAAAATGTTCTTGCTTCAATACACTTCAATACACTATGGATCCTTTATCCACGTGGTCAGTATGACCAAGCAAAGTAAAATCTACCAAAATAAGAGGTGTTCAAAAAAACTTTTGTTCCCCTTATGAAACTAACTTGGGTAGATAGATACAGATTTAGATAGATATAGATCTGGTTTTCAGTTCAATATTAGTTAAATTACTGTCCGTTTCCACTAAGCATGTCTAACTGGCCATTCTCCCACCAGTGATCCCCTTTATTGCCCTGAGCTAAATGTAAATATGAGCGAGTTTAAGTCACACAAACCAAGGCTCCTAGTGATGCCACGTAACATGAGCACTGTTGCAGCCGTATGTAACACAGCAAACAATGTCTGTTCAGATGTAGTGCTGAGGAATCCAACCACATTAGCCATTTCTGCTGACTGCTGCTGACTGGGAGCACTGGACCACAGAGTTACCCCATGAGTCTGTGAGCAAGAGAAGCTGCATTCATATACTGAGAACAGTGGATCGCTGTAACTGGCAGGAAGAGAGTCAATGGTAAGGGTCAGGAATACAAACCTCAAAATGCCCCTCAGTGTCTTGGAGGTTCACAGAATCATCAAAACTTTTTCATGATTAAGTGAGCCAGATCAGTCTCCTAATTGCCTGTGGTTTGTCTGTCATCATTTTCACATGTGCCATGATTACTTTGTAAAGTTAACCATTCGAAAAGTTAACCCCTTTATTAGGGGGTAAGCTTACACCACATATTACAAACACACACAGAACAGATAGAATAAATTTTCAGCTTTTCAGTGAAGTCTAAATGGCCTTCCCCTCTTGAACTGTTCACATTAAACAGCAAGCACAACAGACTGTCTTTTGCTCTCTGTATGTTGCCAGGGCAATCTTCAGAAATTTCTTGCAGTATATCAAAGACCTACATTACATGTAATAACATGGATCTGAATTAAAAAAAAAAAAATTAAAAGGTTCATTATCTTCAAGACTAATGCATCATGGTTAATTTAAACACTCAGTGCCTGCGAGGTCACTCTTGGAGGATATGCCACAATCATGATACATACTATTGACTGCAATTTCCACACCAAGGACTCTGGCTGAACCTAATATGCTATTTGCTTCTACAACAATGAACTACCACATTGTAGTGAGAGACTTACTGCCACATCTATCAGGTGTATCACAAGCAGTCTTGCATTCAGCCACCAGTAATGTGTGTCAGTAGGCTACATATTCTCAGTCTACTGTAGCTTATTGCTATTTAAATAGGTCTCATATGTGTAGTTATAATGCTTAACTGCCTTCATAAACTGTTTGGAGATCTACAAGAGGAAAGGCTGCATGTCTTCAGGACTGCTCTGCACAAGCAAAAGGGCCACTGCATGGTCACCAATGACTGCAGGGGCCAGGTTCTGTGACCCAAAGCACCACTAGCACTTCGTCACACTTCTGAAAAAATATAATCTGTACTATGAACTTCACCAGGCAATCTGGGGATCCTATTACTAAAAGGTAATGCAAAGAGGTGGTGGATGGCTTAGCTACAGTCCTAGATTTTTAGAATAAGCAGCTAATGCTATAAAATGATGTGTCAGAAATCAGTAACAGATAGTCAGCCAAATTCTGAGCTCATTGATACTCCAAGTAACTCCACTGAAGTAATGAATTAACACTTGTCCCAGCAAATGAGATCAGCACTGGGCCCATTCAAAAGAGCAGATTCCCAGCTGGTGTTATTGTCATAGCTCTGTAATCATCAGTATTGGTTGATGTTCTGACTGTCTGTAGCTTGAGTCATAACGCTAGTGTGTTGACAAGTCTTTATCATCCAATTTAGCTGATCAAGACAAACTATTGATCCACTTGTAATTGTCTTTATTGCTTCTTACAGTGCAATATTTATTTAGACTGGTGAATGGAAATCAGTGGCATATCAATTGTCAGTATCAATAGTCAGTATCAATAGTGACATCAGTGGTAATGTCATTGACAGGGGTACATGTCGTATGCCACATATTCTTAGCCCATCAAATAATAGCTTGTTATAAACACTCTTTACCTTATCCCTTCTCTCAGTTGGATTTTCAAGTTGTAATGATGGAGCTTCACACAATCAGGGGTATTTACTGTTCTTCATCATCCCTGCAAGCTTACATTCAAGGTGTTCTGGTTCAAAAAAAAATATTTTTTTGTTTCCTTGGATTACAGCCTGGACAGGAAACGAAGAAACAGATGTCAGGGAGCTGGATGAGTAATAGAATAATTTTGAAGAGTGATCTGAGCTGCTGAGAAGATGACACTTGAGAGGTCAGAGGTACAAAACATTTTCCACTTTCTTTCCTTCTGAACTCAGAGCTTGAGGCATAAGCTGTGTGTGATTCAGCTTTGTTGAGTGTGCGTGGTCAGTGCAGCTATTGTTTAGATCTATTCAGCCATTACGAAGGTCTTCAGCAGTGACATTTCAGGGAGAAAAAAAAAAATCAAAAAAAGCAAAAGCAGGGAGATATATTACAGCTAGAGAAACTGTTTCATGTATCATTGTGCTGTTACAGACCAGGATTTACCAGAGAGGCTGAGAAACCATTAGCTACCCAGCCCATCCCCAGCAGCACAGCCTGCACTTGCACAGCTGTGCGAGCTTCCCCCTCCCTCCCACTTAGTGCAGAGCTGCAGTCAGGGCTGTCCTAGTGCTAAGTGAATGTTGAATCATTATTTATGTTACAGTGATAATGACAGCCCTTCTTGGTCTGGGTGGGGAACCTTCCCCTTGCTCAAATGCTATTCCTTGGCCAAACAACAGGAGACACTTCCTGTCCACAAAGCCCAGAGCCAAAGCTGGCAGGACAGAAAAAAAGGCGTGTGGGCGACACTGCTGTTGTCTCTTCTCCAAACTGGGAAAGTGGGGTACTCAGACCTGAAAGAAGTGGCCTGAATTCACAAGGGAAGGTTACGACAGGAGGGGAAACCAGTGGCTTCTCAGACTTTGATCACAAAACCATCCTTGAACAGAAGTTTGTAAAATCAACAACTCTACCCAGGTGTAACTGGCCTAGGTAATAACCCTATCCAGGATAATGGGGACACATATAGACCCCTCTGCCCTCAACATGCTGATCAGCCAAAATCCGAAGAGCACTAGAGGGTACAGCACAGACAAAGGGGGACTCCAAACGTACAGAAAATGAGCATCCCTCCCAAGGATTTGTCACAGCAGGCATGCATTAACACTGTACCGGGGCAAGCGGTACCTGCTACAGGAGTCCTCTAACTGCAGCATTAAAATGCGAATAGCAAAGTATTCAGCTATCCTGCTTTTATTACTGTACATGGCAAGTTATCTGTGGACAGCAATTAGTAGACTTTCCGGGGATGCCACGTCTCACACTGAAAGCTCTTTGCTCCAGAAAACAAGGACAGAATATGTCTCCATTTGCTTAGCTAAAAGTGTGCCTAATGTAGAGGACCCAAACAATACCAGGATCAAGCCACAACACAGACACACGGGACTGAAACTTTCTATTGAAGTAAGATGCTGCCACCATCAGACCAAACTGAGGATTAGCGGAACCCCCATGGAGGTAAAATGTGCTCTGAAAAACTGGAAGTCTGAGGAAAAGGCAGGAAACAATGAACGTCTCAATGCCATGTCAATGATACTTGGTTACATGTTTTTCTGATAAAACATATGACTTTGCATTGTAAGAAAGAGAGCAGAATAAATTATGACCATGCTTCCTGGAGAGCTTAACACCTATTAGTTTTTACTATTCTGTACAATGCTCTTTTCTTATAAATAAAGGTTTATAAAATGCTTTAGAATAAGCACATGTAGGCTCTGTGCATTGCTACTTGGCATTGTTGTCTTTCTCTTCAGATGAAAGACAACAGAAATGAGACAGTGAACTGCAGAAAACTAGAAAATAGTTGGTCAGATCAGACTTGGGCTAACACACAGAGCTCGGCATGTTTTATTGCTCATTACGAAGACAGCATGGATTTCTTAACAGGTATAGGTTACATGAGCAAGATCAAGGAGAAGAAAAATGTAAAGGATTTTTTTCCTCAAATAAACAATGAGGAAAAGACAGCCTGTTTTTTGTTCTTTTCACCCTCACCTCAGAGAAAGTCTCTGGATTCCTCTGGTATTTGCACAGATTTTCGGGATCTGGCAGAAACTTGGAACTATCCATGACGGAGCCTTTTCCCTCAGCTTTGACATTTGAGTGCCCTCCTCTGCCAGTTTCTTGGCAACACGGCTCCACTGGAGTCAGGATCTCAGCAGCTCACCAGCCAAAACCTTACAGAGCCATCTATGAGACGTGCTTCTGAGAAGTAGAGGGGGCATACAGCAAACTTAAGGAAGCCTCTGGCTATGTTTACTTTGTTAAGTATTTGCACAGAAGTGGAATTTCCGTATACAATCTGCACATGGCAACCCAGAGAATTCTCATGTGTGGTTCAGGACAGCAGAAAGACAACCGTGCCACAGGTGTGCCTTGTCACCCCCTGCAAATCTGGCAGCAAATAAGCAATCAAGTTGGTTTTGGTGGTGTAGATCAACAGAGCCCGGCTGAATGCCACAGATGGTCAGGATCTCAGAGTCCACAAGATGGTACTCACACCACTGTCCAAAAGGACCAGCTACATGAATCCTAAGCACTGCTTCCCACAGGCATCAAAGCGTGGTACTCAGCTATAAGATCAAAGCACGCCGTTCTGCGACTCAGTGCAGAGAGCAGCCTGTGCCTTCCAGAGAAACACAGTCAAGTAAAAATACTGGATTTTTTTCTGAAAATCAGAAATGTATCTGCAGCCTCTCACACAAGGCTCTGCAAAAAAAAAAATTTCTGTGGACATAAATACATTTATGAAATACAGTATTTCTTGTTAGCAGGGTTTCTTAATGATGATTCTAACTTGTTCTCAGACTTCAGTTATGCTGAAAAAAAGTTAGCATAGCAAAGATCAGGCTGCATGAAAGTCTGCACCAGTCTTTTTATGTGCAGGAACACATCAAAGGGCTTCAAGGGGTTTAATAATGGAACTACGACAGCCTGAAGAATAAACAGAATTTGAGTGGACAGATGCACAGGACTTAGAGCTTAATCTAGGAGTCTGTAACTTGCTGAAAGGAGCCAATATTAAAGTAATTATGCATTTAAAACAATTACTATTTATTCTTCAAAGAGTCATAGTCAAGTGAAGTAACCCATTTTAAATTATTTCTGGTAATTGCATTGCATCCCCAAATTATATGTCTACATACTCTTTGAACTAGGCTTTCCAAAAAAAACCCAAACCACCCCTGTATTTTTACTTAAAGATTCCCCCCCATCTTGAATACTTCCCCTCTAGCTTATCATTTCCTGCAAATGTAATATAGGGTGTTAAGCCTGAGTAAATACCACTAATTTTAGTTTCTGTATCTAGGACAGAAGTCAGTTTAACAATGAACAATTGCAAATGCCCTGATTGTTCATTTACCATTGAATTTTGATAATCTAGTAAATTCTATAAAAGTACCAAGGCATTCCTATTAAAATTGTGGTAGCTCACCAACACATAATTGCACTTAGTGAAATGATTGAACACAAATTCAGAAGGAATAATTGTTCTGCTTCAGTAGTGTAAAATAGCTTTCCATTCAAGAACCTCAACATACAAACTCTGATTTAAAATTATTCCCAGAGCACTCACCATTTCTACTAAGATGTAATCACATTATGTTTGTGTAGCAGAACCTAGGGAACAAAGTCTATCATCTATACCTTCTACTCACTATCTGGGACACAGTGTAAATTTTGCTTCTAAGTATAATTAACACAGTTAATGATCAGTTTGTGGGGAGATTTTGAGTGCTATACATAAGAATATGTTCTGTTCATGTGTACATACAGAGGTTAATTTTAAAACAGCTAGCTGTATTATTTCTGGCTGTGTAACTGTAGCAAAGCAGGTTCAGTACAGACTCTTCTCCATGGACCTAGGGTCATTTTTGGCAACTGATCTATGCCAAGATCCAGCTTACGGCCACCTGTGCTGCCAGCAGAACCCAGTGTGAGCTCCATGGCAGCTGGCTCAGATGAGGCTCCATGAGTTGCAGTCCCACTAGGAGTTTCATATTTGGAGTGAACGCAGTGCTGATTCGAAATGCAGTGGTTTGGTGTCTGCTGCAGACTGGACACCGCTCCTCCCAATCTGCCTTGAGTCCACCGGACCTACCCATTCTACCTAGAGAGTAACTCCTCACTCTCTCCACACCTTGGGACACTCCTCATTCTCTTTTGTTCCATCTTGAGACTGTGTCTGAGGGTAGATTTACCTCACACGGGCATGTGCTAGCTGAGCTAGTTGTCTCTTCTGCCTAAATCCTCTACCATATCAAAAGAGAAAGATCTGCATCTCCAGAGAAGGAATGTTACATCCATCTCAGACCTTATCTCAGGGGAGGGAGACCTGCCAGTTGAAGAGTAGCTTCCACAGCATAGAAAGGCTTTGAAGCAAGATTAAAGAGGCTTACTTTTGTATAATTTTCATTATCATTTTCTAAAATAAGGACAGAATTCCCCTGCCTATAGAGAGACCACAGATGAGTTGCTTAGACTAGTTCTCTGGAATTTAATTCAGTTGCCTAAATACTGGCATCTAGTGAGACTTGAGTTGCCACAGGGTATCTAACATGTCCTGTGGCTTTGGCAGATACGACAGAGGACGTATAAGACACCTACTCCATTCTGGTGTGGTAGCCAGCAGCCACACTGGATACCACCACAAATTGCATAGAAGCCTACACTTATGGCAACTGGAGTGAGTTTCTCCTGTTTAGGTATCTAGAGTTAGTTATGACTACTCCCATGCTTATTTTCTAAAAACATATCTTCACTATTGCAAGAGTGTATGATTTCCATTTTCTAGGTAGCTGAAGCCTGTGAACCACTTATTCTACAGCAAACCCACAGTCACTGGAAACTTCCATTTTAATGTGGATAAGCCTGCTGATGACAATTATGTGTCACGAACCTCACAGTGACATTAGGATTATTGCATTTTGCTTGTTTCAACCTCTGGATAGATAACATGCTTGGGTAAAAAACATGGAAGTGAGCTCGAAGTATTTACTGGACATCTTATGAGCTACTTGTATGTTAGTTTATGGTCTATTACAGAATTTAATTAATATGGGCATAAAGCATAAATATCCGAAGTTCTGATAGCATGTAGACCTCTTTAGGAGCTGTTAAACTCTTATTAGAGGTCATTTCCTTCAGCAGTTTCCTCATTTAAAATACTTCAACCTATTTTTTAAGTTCCTTAAAATTTCCTCATAAATGCTCAGGGTGCCATCTCAAGCCATTTGCAGTTTTTTAAGTAAGTGGAGCTTAAGCAGTCCATTACTATGTTCCATAACACTATCAGCCATGTGATTTCTAGAGGCTTTTTCCATTAATAAGGAAATATATTACTACATTTTCCCACTTTAGTTCACTCTTCCTCTTGAAAGCACTTAGAAATATCTTAGCATCACCCTTGTCTTTATCCTGAGGTAAAAAATATAGGATTCATACTGCCTGAGGAATTACGCATGCAGTAGATGGCTGTTCTAACTCATCTTGTACAGCTGGCTCCTTTTCTTGGTCTTCTGGTTTTCTCTCAGGAAGAAATCTCCCATCTTCCACATCTTCCCTGAGTCAAAAACCTCAGTCTAACCTTAAGCATGGTCAGTCACCAGCACCCTTGTACAGGAGGAAGGGATCTCCCCAGCACCTGGATGTCCTCATGGCCCATTCCAGGTTCAGGTATCCAGCAAGTTCAGTGGATCACACTAGCAAATGTGTCCTCCTGCCTGAGGCCACCTCTGACCCTAGAACAACACGTCTTTTCCAGCACTTCAGTCAAGCGGGCTGTGGCTTTTTTAGTTCTTTATGATTCAAATTCCTTTCTCTCAACAACTCCTTGAGCTGATCTTTTATGTGCTGTTTATGATTCATTTTTTTTCCATGCTGTCTTTTCCTTCTGCCTTCTGGAAAAGGATGCAAGAAAACAAACATTTTTTTCTTGCTTTTTATTTCAATGATACTGGGTTTTATTAGTATGGCTTTTTTTTTTTCCCATTCATCAGCCAGTACCAATTAAAATGGCCTAAACTCACTACTTTCACTTCCTAGTGAGAAAGTGCTGCATATGGACTCCAGAGCTAAGCTGCCCTGTGGAAAAGGTGTGAAGGGTCTGTCCAGGGCCTGAGGGCACCCCCAGCCTTGCCTGTCCCTGCCCGGGCTCCTGGGGCTCCCCCTACCCTGTCCACAGCCTGGTACCCCATTCCAGCCCCCCAGGCCACCCCTCCCTTGCCCCAGAAACACTGCAGCAGGGCCAGTGTCCAGCTCCCCAACACCCTGCCTGGTGGTGAGCCCACCACTGGGCCACCTCATCCTTCTTCCTCGAGGTGAAGGTGAGAGATGAGTGTCTCAGACGAAGGGACCAGCACAGGACACCCTGCAGGCAAGGACACCTGGAAACACCTTCCAGGCGAGCAGTGCAAATAAGATGGCTTCTTCTCCTTTGGTACCATGTCATGCTGGGGTTTTTTCCCACGCTTTCCAACTTTTGACTGACTGATCAGGAAACAAGCGTCCTTTTCTTTAGTTAACTGCTACCATTACCGTGCTTTGGACAATCAGGGTTCATCATGTAGACTGTTACTTAAGACTATGTTCAGGACATGTGCAATCAACTGTATCTCAAATAAATGTGGCTAATTGGTCTACCTAGATACAGCCCAGCTCATTGTAGCTCCATGTCCCACCTCCAACTGATCAGTGGTGATATCTAGGAAAAGGGCTATAAAGAAAAGTATTCAGAGAAACTTAACCTTGCAGCTTGTGAAAACATGTACCTTAGGACATCATAAGCCAGAAGTTGTACCTTAATAGCTCTAGTGGAATTTTTTCCATTAAACCATCCAGTTGGTTTCTGAATCCATTTGTATTTTTGGCCTCCACAATATTCTGAGTTCCAAGATATGACCATATATTGTAAGAAGTACTTTTTATTTATGCATTTCAGCTAGATCTAGTGGGTCACTGTTGTCCTTAGAGTTCACACAAATGTAGTATTTGTTTGACAGCACGTCCGGGAAGTGATAGCTAGGATGAAAACTGCCTCCAGTTCTCCCCAGCTTGGTCTACAAGGACCAATGCCATTTATGCTGTGTTTGTAAGACTCAGCAGCTACTGTAGCATACCACTTCAGAGGAGCTCTATTATTTCTAGAGCAACAAATACTGAATTTTCAGATCGAAGCATCAATTTTATATCGTATTGTCTTCCTGTCAGAGGAATGAGTTCAGATCTGCCACAGATACACATAGAAACTGAGACATGATAAGCAACAAACATGACTTCTGTCCTCAAAAGTTTGTTTCTCCAGTAACACCTCATGTAATCACATGTAAACACGTGTAATCAGGTAAACACATTGTATGTACATTGGAGAGGTGAGTAAAGGAAGTGCTCTAAAATAACATACATGTAGAAAACCTCTTGTTCAAATAGATAACAGATAGAGATCAAAATAAATTCATAAATACAGACTGAAAACCTGCAGACAAGGAAGACTATAAGGGTGGGTAAAATGCAAAAGACTCTTTGTGAAAATATTAATAAAACTGATATCTCTACTGCAAATAAATGAATTGAAGTCCTTATTCTCCCAATAAATAAGTAGCATGCTAATACAATGATCTCCAAAAAAATGAAGCCGTGTAATGTTAGGATTGCACCTTAAAAACAGTTGCTTCTGTTGTATGTTTGATTTTGGACATGAAATAATTGTTTTCTCCTAGTATGAATATGTACAATGATGTGGTACTCCAGAGCACCTGCTTACAATTCATGAATATCATTGCCTCTCTCTGACAGTGCTCAATTAGTAAGGATATTGTGCTCTTATTACCACTATTTCAGCCCTGTTATTTAGTCATTGATTAAGCATCCTTTGGGCTCATTTCCATAACTGTATAACAAGAAGAAATCTGATATCATGGTATCAATACCATGTCAAGTGAAACTGAAAGTTTTTGCAGAGCATACCAATATCCTTTGCATACGACTAAGAAATCTGCACTTCAGTGTCAGCTGAAGCAAATAGTATGGCTTGTGCAGACTTCTTTCCCTGCCTGAAGAAAAGCAAAGTCATATATGTGAACCCATTAGTCTTGAGTTGCTCAGCTCACCATTTCTGCTAATATCTTGAGCTGTCTCAACAAAAAGTGTGCATGAGGGTTCAACCAAGCTTATTTCATATGTAAAGTGAGGTTCAGAACAATCCATGTACAAAAGAACCTTTGCTCCAATACCGGTGATACAGTTCAGTTCCTGTCATTACACCTAAAATATTTTAAAGAAGGCTGACAACTGTTCTTGTTCTGTGAGCCGTATAACAAAATCTTGATCTGTCTGACAGCCACAAGACATAGACCACACCCTTTGAAGTGGTGAGAAGGGGCAGCTCCTGGAACAGTTCACAAATGGGACAGGGTAATGGTTCCATAGGGTACCACTGTGAGATTGGGTTGGGAGGCTGGGAATGCCATTGCATCCTCAGAGTGCTCACTCAGTGTCTGCTGAATAGCACATGATGACTCATTTCCTCCCTGAGTAAAACAGAGATGCCTTGGCCGTGCACTTGAACTATGTATGAAACAAAATGAAAGCGGACAACCTCTGTTTTAAAGTAAGGAAAAGACTGGGCTTTAGAGTCAATTTTTTCAGTGCTTAGAAAATTATTTTAGATGTTTAACTATAAATAACTTGAGAAACAGAGACTCCTTTAAAAAAAAAAAAAACAAACCCAAAACCAAACAAAAAACAAACAAAAAAACCCCAAACAAACAAAAAAGAAAAACAAGTTTTAAAATCCAGTCTCAATTCCCATTTGATAAAGCTACTTTTCTGCAGAATTCTTCTGGGAAAAAAAAGTATTTTAACGAACATATATTAACAGACAAAAACATGCATTCTAGTCACTTTACAGTCCACTGTTAGACAAAGTAATTTTCATGTCTTTACAAGCACAGACTTCTGAAACAAATGCATTGTGATGATTCTATGAGTGGAATATAGATGTATCGGTTATACAAAGTCATACCTTGTGAAAGGCGCTTCAGCCAGACTGACCTTCTTTTGCCTGCATTTATGAGGTAGAGGAATGAGAATTATTTATAAACAGAACTTTTTCTTTTCTATTATTTCCATGTGCTTGTATGCTCCTGCTTGTGTCACATCCAGCTTGACAAGCCAAACATACCCCAGACCAGAGTTAGGTTCCTGGAGTTTCTTAGCAAAAATTGAACCCATCATCTGAAACTGAGTTGCTTGGAATAGTACCTCCAGCCTTGGCAGGTGAGAGGTGAGACAGGTTCGTCAGGGAACTCCAGGAAACTGGGCTTGTGATCCTGCCATTCCTGGTTGGAGAATAATACATTTCTCCAAGCAGCTGCCTTCTCACACAATCTGACACCACTGTCTGACACCAGCGAATTTTATTTTCCCTCTCTCTAAACACAGATAAGCTCAGTGAAGGATCCAGAGCCATTTTATCAAGAGCCTGCTGACATAGGTGATTGACTACTTTGCCTCTATCCAGAGCTGGCCTTGCCTCTTGCTCACATAGGAGGCAGCCAAGGAGCTACCACCCCTGAATGCCAAGCTGTGCCCTTTGTCCCTTATCCATTCTTATGGTAAAAGCAAAATGAAACAAAAGCATTGCCTGTCTCGTTACAAAAAGTTTTTTATAGTAAACAATAGTTTGTAGATCCTGTGTTTGTTATCATATACCCTGCCACAGTTTACTGCCATACTATATAATACTTCGGTGCCACACACCAAGCCTATTTATTGGCTACGCCTTTTTTGGGGATCAAAGCAGTTTCAGAGTGAGAAAAAAGCTCCACGCCATTAATTTGAACATGGGAATATTTATTTGTTCTTAAACACATTTCAGAACCACTCACTCCAAGGTGGCTGTTCTGTCACAATGCAGACATTGGAAATAGCATCTACCATATTGGACACAGCAGAAGTATCTTCATTCAATTTCAGTACAGAAGACAGAGAAATCAACTGTCCTGTTGGTTTAAATCCCAGCAAAAGGAAGATACACTTGAGGAACCTGAAGAAGAGTTAGGCCTTTCTGTGATTTCAGCTTGAGCAAGTTGGTATGAAGTCCACAGGATCTGCCTGGGTGACATTAAAGGAAATACTTGGATAAAATGCGAAAAGCTTGGAGATATCATTTTCTACTTTGCCTTTTTAAATATTCCAAATCCCAAGAGAGAAGCTGTCAACAACATCACATTTCTCTGGGCCACGGCTTATGAAGTTCTTGTCAGCGAAAAGCACAAAGCAGTTTTTATGTGCGGTAGCTACATTTCAAGCATATTCCAGTCTCCTGTCCACAATAGCACCTCCACAGCCACCGTGAGCAGAGGTGACATCGAGAATTTTAGTAGATTACAGCCACGTGGCCAGCTGTATCTGTTCACACACTCAAGCATACTGAAATCACAGCTTCCAGGAATTTTCCAGTCACAAACATGTTACTTTGGAAGGAGAAGATTGTAACTGGGTTCTGCCGTGTATATAATAAACAACCAAATGACAGAAATAAGCAAACTGCTAAGTAAAAAATTAACTAATTAAAGTTCTTCAATATTATCTAGTTGTTCCATAAAACTTTTTAACTATATTATGAACTAAATAATATAATTTAGGAAGCATCTTAAATTTTTCCTAGCAGTTTGCTTTCTGAGAACATAGGCTTTACAAAATTACTCTAGGAATTTCAGAGAGAAGAATGAATACTAACACTGTCAGAAACAGTATTTCTTTTTTCTTTATATTCAGATAGTAAGCACAAGTGAGTGTATTAATTATAGACTGATAGTATGCTGTTATCGCAGCTGAACAGACAGAGTTCAGCCCATGGGCATATATCTACCAACCTAGTAGATATACGGAGTTACTGAAAGCACCTTCTGGAGCAATGACATTGATCAATGATCCAAAAACTGAGTAATTAAATCATTATCTACCTGAAGCTGCAGCCGCACAGCAGTCTGAGAGAGCAACTTCATCACTGTGAGAGGCATCGTCAAGGAAACAGCTACAGGTGATAACTCTGGATCTCTTTCTCCACCTGGATCAAAACACTCTACTCGGAGGCACTGCTTTCACTTAAATTTGTTTCACACACTCAGAGCTGGAGTTATACACACAGCAATTAGAATCAAAGGCCTTCACAGGATGTGTGCATTTCATGATTGTTTTAACACTTATTTTTTAGAACAATTAAACATCTGACTTTCTAAGTGGATTCTCAGTTTTATTTCCATTTCATACAACAAATGCATCAAATCACTGAGAAGTTAACAGCTCTTTTTACTCCTCATTGTGCTTTGTTTGACTCACTGTGTTTTAATTGCTCTGATTTAGCAAAAGGACCTTTTGATTTTGCTTCAACCCAGCAAAACTAAAAATTGACCTCCACTGGTTTCTTCTCCTTACGCCAACTTTAACCCTGTAGTCAATATGTGCTTTAGAAAGTGAAGTAGATGGGTCAGATGCTTTTGGCCAAACACTTTTCAGGAGTGCCACGCACTGCGATTGTAGGAATGCCAGATGAATGCTCTTTGAAAGCTTTTGCTCTGAATCTGTAATAAGGCACAGCAATGGCTCCTTTCCAGCAACTCCCTATCATATTCCATTCTGACAGCCATTTTCCAGCTTTATCTACAGCTAGGATCTATAAATTGAACAAGACAGAAAGAACAAAAAAGATCCTAGAAGATTAATGGTCTTTGGAACTATATTGCCACAACCCCAGCTTCAGTCACCATAAATAGAAACACATGAACAAAATCAATATATCATGTTGGCCCAGTCACTGAATATGCTTTCTATAAGCTTCAGAAGAATAGCATTAGGCTGACTTGGGCGTCTAAGCACCACCCTGAAAATCAACTACAGCATATCCAAGAATCTTCTCAGAATGTCCCTTATGATGCAGAACTCCCTCTCCAATTATCTGTTCCCACAAAGAGAAGTAAATGTTCCTCACTTGAACCGAGAAACATTGCAGACTCAGTTTTGCTAGTATGACTGCGTCAGGGATGCATATTTGCCTCATTGTCCATACAGTCTGCCCTCACAGAGAAGCTGTAGGTGTGCAGTACCTGATAATGCTGGATACCTGGAGCACCTGTGAGTAGCCCACAAATAACTTCCCAGATGTCTACATTGACCTCGACCTCTGCACTTCTGACATGTCTAGTAAGTACCCAAGACAGAGTGCAATCTGGACCAGTAAAGACACCATGTGGGGTAATCAGGGCTGCCCTTTATGCTAAAATTGTAATCTTTTGCATTCTGGGCACTTTATGTTGTAGGTGAGATTTCTGTCCTACCTGGCACTTCATCTCTCCCCTCATCTAGAAACAGGGAGTCCAGCAGGAAGGATTCAGGCAGTGTTGCCAAGATTTTTGTTCTGTCCACACCTGAGCATGACAGCAGCATGTGTCAGCCTGGGTTGAGGATCTGGGAAGGACCTCGCCTATCATTCAGATCAGTTGGGAATGAATATGTTCCCCACAGACCATGGCTTCATAGGTAGAAATGAGCCTATCTAAGGATGCTGCAACCTTGCTCTTTTTCTGGCTTGTCTTCCTCCTCTCCTCCTAGCCATGAAGACCCAGTATCTCCTGCACAGGTTGTGGCATTCACTGGACCCTGCCATTATCTGATCTAACTCATTAAGACAGATGGCCATCTTTATCTGCCCTATTAGTAAGGTAAGTTTTCTCACATGAGACCCAGAGCTAGAACAAGGTTGGCAACGGGAGCCTAAAACAGAAAGCTCCACGGAAGGGAAGTAGGAGGCTAAGGACATCTTTCCTATTTCAGAGGCAACGAGTTGGTAAATGAGTACACTCTGCACAACTGTAGCCACTGAGTCCAAGTCTGGTACATACCTGGCAACTCTGAACTTCTGGCTAAAGCAGAGGCTCTTCTCCAAATTTTTGGTCTGTTAGGCTAAGAGATATGAATGGTGATGGAATTGAAACCCATTGATTAACATCTAACACTAAAAGATTTCCCCAGTAAGCCGCCTCTGTGCTTGATAACTATTCATGTCCATGCATCACAGATAAAAGTAAGATTCATCATGTAACTCCAAAATAAAAAGCCAGTGGAGAGAGTATAATGTTTGTATTTCAGAGGCAGTTTAAAATACAAAAAATGTACTTAGTATGGAATACCCAAAGACTACTCCCACCTTGGGGAAAGAAAGTGGCAAATGAAACTTCAGAGCGGGTGTTCAACAGTCTGAATCAGTCAAATCTGCACCACAAATGCATAAGCATCACAGCTCATATTTAAAATTAGAAGCATACAAGTGTGTAGCAAGCTTTGTCACCCTCCCTGGTATACACTACCTTTGAAATGGTAATGGCCACATAGTAAATATAGTACTGTGCTGTATAGCTTGCTCAAACTCAGGCTAAAGACCCCTTGTTAGCAAAAGCGATAAAATTGCACTGCTGGCATGAACATACTAGGAAATTCCAAAGTATGTTTTAGCAATTGGAGATTTTTTCTTGCATCAAAGATCTCAGTCCATAAAAGGCTTCTGACATAGAAGAGAAAAAGTAAACCTAATTAAATTGTATGGGAAGTCAGAACGATAGATGGCCTAATTATTTCCAATTAACCCTGCCCAGGAACTCACACGCAAGGTAAGCATACACAAACAAATCAGTGTTGTGGATAGCTGCTTCTACTTAAAACAGAGGCAAATAACACAAAAGAATTAGGTGGCATTCTCATCCTGCTATGATAAAAAATATGTATGTTGAATGTCCTCCAAACTTACTCCTTCCTATGATTCACCTCCTCCGTTAACTTAAACAATGAGACTTAATCTTGCTCCCAAAGCTCAGTGGGAGCTGTCCTGCTGTCCTGCTAAGACTTCCTCCACCATGGTGCTCAGTGTTCTTTGCCCTTGGATCCCTTTTGGGTCCAAAACGGGAGTTACACAAACACGGCAATCTGATTTCATTCAGACAGACAAAAATATCGGTCTTCTATGAGTACATTCCAGGCAGCTGTGACCTTATCAGATGCTAACTCTGGATTGTTCCAGATGAACCAAACTGCAAAGTCTTTTTAAATAAAGTTCTTGAGACAGTTCAGTCACGACAAGCAAATTCAATAACTTCACACATTCAGCCTTGCAACAGTTCACCTTCTGAGCTGCCTCCTTTTTTTCCACATCTCACTGAAAATGGACTAGTGCACACCAAGGATGGGAAGCAGGATTAGGTGCTCTGCTCTCCTTAGACAAAAGTGCCTTACCTGTCTAGGAAACAGGCATTTCTACCAAATAAAGCTCATGATGACAGAGAATAAAATACATTTAAATGTATATTGACATCCTATCTTCTACATCTCCCCAAAAGATTATAAATTACCCTTGTAACAGCACCCCAGGCTTCAATAAGAAGTAGGAACCTAAAAGAAAGTTGGTTTTGCTACAATGCAGCAAAGCTTACCCTATGGGAAGTACATCCCTTTTTGCTGTGGGATGATACATCAATTCTGTCTGATGCTGCTCTTAGTGCAGAAAGAACATTGAGCACCTTGTACTTTACAGTAAAACATTTTTCTCTGGTAGCCGTCACATGTTACATGGAAAAATCCTGTGTGATTTTAATTTGTATACAAACCAATATAAAAAAGTGATGTGTATCTATTTTTAGTTTCATGTGCATGAGACTAGGCAAATTGGATTTAAACTAAAGGAAACTTACACAGAGAATTCTACCCTGCAAGTGCTATTACCAAGAATATCTGACAAGTACTCAGCTGGAAACCATACCTACAATTAAAAAGAGATATTAAATAGTCATTTCTCAATTTAAAAAAAAATCTAATTATCAAGTAGTACAGAAATATTTCTAAAGTTGCTGTTAATCATGCTGTGTTCATTTCCACACAACTGCTTGTAATACCATTATAGGAGGCAGGCAGCATAAAGGAAAACGTAATTAGATTTTTTTTTCTTGTTGCATTTAATTCTCAAACATTTTTAATGTTTTTTCTGTGGTTGATATAAAGATTAAGTATTTCCAACAGCAATAACTTTTAATACTTGTAAGAGTGGGTTGGATTTCATGCAGCTTAGAGGTATATGTAGGGTTTATTGACATACCTCCTCGAGGAGTGATACGAGAAGCTTCAAAAATTGTTTTCAGGCTTAGCTGCTCAGTGTGTTGAGCACCTTCTCCCTGCCCCAGTATGTCTCAGATCACTGCCTGTTGAGCCTTTCCTAGAACATCCTTTGAATCGCATTGTGGGAGACACATTGCTGGAGAGGAACTGCTCCAAGGAAGTTTTTTTCCCCTTGTTTATTGACTGGAAAATGAAGAGGGAAACCAGGGACCTAACACCTTCATAGGATCTATTGCCTTCATTCTGTTTTAAAATAAAATCACCATAGACTGTAATTGACACACACAGAAAAAAAAAGGACAACAGTTTACAAAAGAGTTACTGCAGTGATTTTTTACTGTTACTGTTACTTTTTAAAATCACTGCAGTGACTTTTAATAAACGCAAGATCCTAGGGGTAAGACTCAAATTCCATGCAATGGCTTTGGCTCGTCCTTCTCTAGACAACATAAGATTGCCTCAAAACAAAGTAAGGAAAGTATTTGGCCAGCATGCTAAAGGAAGGTGCCATGAGAAAAGTAAGTTAGTGAAAATAATTTTTAAAAAAATCCTGGCAGCATTACCTGTGCTAAAACTTAAGGAAAAGCCATAGATACATACTGTTTGTATGAACTCTACAGTGCTGTTTTTCTGGGACATGATCATAGTAGTTTTCCTTTTTTTTATCATGATTTTATCACAAAGATTCCCCATATATACAAATTCTTCCAGTTGAGCAAGCTTTTATGAGAGTTCTACTTTCAAACCCTGTGCATTACAATAAAATCATGATTGGAAAACTCAAAAACACTGTTTCAATAAGACAGTCCAAACACCAAAATTAAAAACCTTAATGAATAAATGAATGTAATCAAACTGGCACTAGGAATATTTACTGTTTTCTTTCCATTAAAAAATCCGTGCCCCAAAATTAATGTAAGTAAAGGCTAGAAATTAGTAGATTTGTTTCTACAATAATGAGAGTATTTTTTCTGTATACAAAATGGTCATGCCTTAAAATCTGCTAGCTTTTTATTTTCCAGGCATAGCTTATCCCATTTGTAAAGAAACATTAATGGGTTTCTTGCATGTAAACTAATAAGGTTTCTTATATTAGACTTCTAAGCTGCCACATTTCCAAATATTAATGGACCATTCTGAGTTATATGAAGGGAAAGAGGAGAAGGGCATATGGTTCCCTTCAAATTTTCTTTAGTGAGTCATACTAAAAAAAGACATAGGTGAAGTAAAATGAAACAGTGTTATGAAAAGTTTGCAAACCATTTCGAATACTCCTGCAACTGTGTTTTGGTATCTATGTGGTATATACTCAAAAAAGTATTTTATGGCCGAACTTAAAGAATTCATTGGGAATTTTCTAGGTTGCCTGATTTAAATCAAATGTCATTTTTTAATTTCTGAGTAAGATGATCATGTCTCACAGAAAAGTGTGACTAGTACAAATAAAGAGTACCAAGCAGTTACACTGGCTTGGTCTTTTCAACCTGAAAAAGAGGTGATGGGGAGAGAGATGGGACAAGCATCTGAATAACCCTGAAGTGTGGCAGGAAGATTTTTCAGTGTGCCTCATATGACAGGAACTAGTAAACATCAAGCAGCAAGTACAAACAAGTAAAGGGAGGTCCTTTCACACAGTATAAAATTGTGAATTCATTGCCACAGGATTTTGTGGGTGGGAAGCAAAATCCATCAAGGGCTATTAAACACTAAGATATCATCCAAGACTCAGGAAATCTCTGTGCCATAGATCACTAGAACCTGAAAACTGGGAAGGAGGGAGACAGTATAATATGACTGTATAGTCAATTGTTTTTCCATGGGCATCTGCTACAGCCACTATCAAAGAGCAGATGCTCTTCGACAGGATAGACAGGCCCTTAATCTGAACAAGTGCAAACCCCTTTATGTTATCATATATGATGCAAACTCTAAAAATAATGTATATTAACTGTATCATCATATATTTCCCTTCCTACATATATATATATCTATGCACATATATATACATATATATGTATGTATGTACATACACATATTCATTCATGTAAAAGGGATAGCCATGATTTTCTCTGGTTACAGGTATTCTTTTGGCAGCAAGTGGTAATAGAAACTGCTGCCTTGGGAAAGCCTTAGCAGTCTGTTGGTATAGGGACACCATAAGCTCATATGAACTGTGCCTCTGAGGCTCATATTACAGAGATTTGCGTTACAGAGACTCCTGAGCTAGCGGAAACTGCAACTTCAATAATGTTTTTTGACAGTTTATTTTTGTTAATGCCCCAGATTAAAAGAAAAGAAAAACAACACACCACAAACAAAAACTGAAAGGAAACCAGCCTGGATTCCAGCATGCAGCTCCATAATCGGATCCACATGTGCCTTTTGCAGGGCTGGAACCTCTCGCTCTTCCCTACAGACATCCACCACGAACCAGCTCCTGCAGGCATAATCTGGATCATCCTTGCCATTGCTACTTTGCTTTTCTCAGATCTCCTCATCTCTGTCTGTTTGTCCAGGGAGTCTCAGTCTCTCCAACTCTAAGTCTTGCTCAGTCACCTTGTTCCAAGAAGTGTGCCTTTTCCCAATCCCTCTCCTTTGCTAAACGTCTTCTGGTCTGGATCTCATCCTACAGACTTGAGACTTCCATTTATAGACATTTTTCCCCAAGGTCCCAAACCCAGCATCTTTTTCCAAAATGTGGCTCACCTGTGACCTTACTTGCCCCTTCTCCTTGAGTTCTGTCCCAGTCAGCTTTGCTTTCCTCTTCTTGTTAATTGCGGTTTTGCCTAATCCTGGAAGTTTTATTCTCTTCCTCACTTATTCACTACACAAGATTTTTTTTCCCCATTTTGCATTTAAATCAGGTGATGTCCTTCTGCAGAGTTCCTCAGTGAGTCTACACAGCCACCGTTTCCCTCTCCTTGCTGTATGAGCCAGCTGGGAAAACCATTTTCTCCCACAAAGCAAACTTCTGTTTAATGAGGAAATTCCTACCCCAAATAATTAAGAACATTAGCATACCACAGCTTTATGCCCCAACAGTGAATCTCTGGATAGGGTATAGCTTTTTGCTCCTTTTGTTGATGTTTTTTTGGTCTCAGACTGTCTTTGTGCTCATTTTGCATGTGTGGCCAACCATGAGACACCTTGGGCCACTGCTCAAGAGGCTTATGCTTTCTGCCTTTGTAAAATTTCCTTGAGTTCTTCTTCTGGTACTGACTGATAGCAGCCACGGCTCTGGCAATGGATTTGGAAATGTGTATCTTGGAGAATTTGAAATCATTTTGCCCCAGGACCTTCACCACATGGCATTGAGCTTGTTCCAGCTTCTGGTCATTCAGTTGCATCAGCAGCTCCTCTTCATCCTTCCCTCATAGATGTCCGGCCTTGACCTTTGCCACAATGGTAGCACAAGACACTAAATGAGAAGAGGACCCATTGCAAACCTGGGTTCACCCTCTCAAGCCCAGGCTGTTAGCTCGTGAGACCTGCTCAACGCCTCAACAGGGGAAGAGATTTAGTACAGCCAGTGACCACATAAATATAAGGATTTCAGAGTGCTGCATATCTGAACAGAAGGTAAGCAAAGGCTTTTGACTTAATTGAATTCATTTTACCCAACCATATTCTCAATAGCAGCTAAAACATTTTGATGGGATTTTCTACACATGCACACACAATATCAGCCTGTCACTGACATCTAATCTAGCAAAATTTTCCAAGTGACAGAGTTTTATCTGATAGGCAATTAATGACTTTAGCAGTTGTATCTATAGCAAAATTAACTGCCCTTTTTTTTTGTCTGACTTTTGCAAAGGATGTGCAGTCTGTCGCACACAACCTGAAGTTACACTGAAATGGACACTAGCAGACAGCTAACAGCTCTGCACACCTAATTAAATAGTGAAAGATCATTAGCTTAGTCAAAGGTAAAGTGATGACATCAAAGGCAAAGGTTTTCTGCATTGTTCTGCAGGCAGTACATGCATTAGACTTCCCACATCATGAGATATTTAGGTTTAATATTGTAAATATCCCTATTTTCTCCACCAGCTACACACCTGCTTTCTCTGCAGGTCTCCCCCATGCATGAAAAGGGATGAGGGAAGCCAAGAGGAGGAAGCAGTGAGATGCAAGGAGATCTAGGACTGCAGCTGGGACTGGGTGAATGCACGTCATCCCTTTTCCTGTTCTGGGGAGCTTCCCAGAACAGAAAAGATGCTCTATGACTCCAGAATGGACTTCTCAGCTAAGAGAGCATCTAAAGTTGGCTCTGCTGAGAGGACTGACACATATCACAGACTGCCAAAACTCCCACAGACGACTCTCCACCATAGAGACAGTTTGCTGTCCAAACATTTTTCAGCTAAGAAAAAAAAGAGGAGGGTTTTTTTCTTTTTTTTTTTTTCTTTTTTTTTTGTGGGGTTGGGGGGAAAGGTGGGGTGTTTAATGACTTTTCTTAGTGATCAAATTTGCAGTACTAATCTTTCTCACCATGTTTTTATTCCAGTGAAAAGTAAATCAGCTATTAAACTTCACATTATCTAACAGTTCAGATTTGCTAAAGGTCATGAACTGTGCAGAGTCACAAAGCTTCGCTGCAAAGGAAACTATCATCACAGATATTTCACAATGAGCTGGACGATTTTCTTCTTCCTTTTTTTTCCTCTTACTCCAGGTTTATTAGAAAATATTAAACTGTTAAGAGGAACGCAGAAACAGCAGCCAGGACATTCTGTTCACTTGCCCTTTAATCTTTCTGCTGTAATGTTAGCGTGATAATTGATACCAATTATTTTCATAATTCTGTCTGCAATTCTGTATGTATTAAGCAGATTAATCTAGTCTGCAGAAAAAAATAGTGCTGTATTTTATAATCTCCCGGGTAAAAAGTCTTCTTTATCATCAGTGTTTTTGCAGATTTCTCTCCTTGGCTTGGTAGACAAGTTAAAAACTGTGAAAAAGTAAATTCCTATCCAGAGAACAAGAATTCTACATAACAAAATTGTGCAAGTAAAATATATTTATTTAAACAATCATAGAAACATTGAGTTATCATTTCCAACCTGAAACTATGGAGTTCCAGAGTGGTAGCAGATATATAATTGCAGTATTACAAGAATGCTCTCAGATTCAGCCCCACATCACCTATTTCAATGTAAGCTTTTTCTCACAAAGACCTGTAAAAATTGGTTCCAAAGTATTTTATAGGATTAACAACTTGACTAAATGAACTACATTTAATTTAACAGCTTCCAGCATCTGGAGAGTATTAAGAGGACACAAAAAGAATACAAAATGTACAAAATCAATATTGAATGTATGCCTCTACTATTTTTCACTTGTGCGTTGCATTCCTATCTCTAATTACAAGAGCACACAGCGATATATCTGTGCTGCACTCTCTTGCAATTAGCCACACATGGGTAATCTATTTTAGCAAGCATATTGCTTTGTATATGCCCTGCTAGACCACAAAAGCTATTTATATGATATGTAAGTATAAATTGCATTTACAGAATATGCTACAAATTAAGGATAACAATGAGAAAAGCGGTAAATATCTGCTAGCACATTAGGCCAACAAAATACTCAGCCAAGAGTTGTCTAGATGGAAAGTTACATGCTTTTATTTAAGGTTTGCATTTAATTTAGTTAAACCGATACTAAAAGTTATGCAAAAGTTCATTTAGGTTTACACAAGGCTTATCTCTATTTGGTTTATATAATTTAGAAATAAACCTAAACCTAAAGAGGGTTTGATCTTAAGCTAAAGACAGTTTAGATCTTAGCTTATTCTCTCCTTATTTTAGAAAGTAAGCTCAGTGTAATGAGCTTTATAGCCAACTTCCTCATTCTACAGAATAAATGTAAAAAGTCTTTGCTATACAGTGCACTATATACATGAATGAGGACAGAAAAAAAGCATGCATTTTATAACTACTGTCCCGTAAATATAAAGTGAGGAATGCAAAAAAGGTGCACAAGAAGCATAGATCCTAAAGAATTAATTTGATTTTAAAACTGCAGCACACTTTACAATCCAAATTAGTATTTGTAACATGGGTACAAGTCACAAACAATTTATTTCATTTTTCCTTCTAAAACATGTAGACCTCTAAAAGCACCAGATGACTACATAGTATACACTGTATGATAACACCGTACCATTTTCAGCTACCTCAAATTTTAAAGATAAGTGTATTGAAACAATAAATTTTGAAATAAAATCTAAAATGTACTCCACTAACAAGAAAACACATGAAAGGGTTTAAGCTCATCTAAAACATGAACAGTTCATTACAATTTCCAATATTCACAGCTATTTACATTTTTTAATTAATAAATAAACACATATGCATACACACCACAGACATATAAAGCATGACAGAAGAATTGATAAGGATGCTGTAGAAAGTTCCATCTACATAAAAAAGGGGGAGAAATGCTGTGAAAAGTCAAAAAATCTTCAACTAGTTACCATTTTTTAAATTAATGTTTTAACTTAGTTAATCTTCAGCTTGTTAGTTTCTTTTGCCTGTTGAACAAAATACTGGTATCACATCATTTTATTTGTCAACCTCTTGAAAACCCAAGCTTCCAGGTGAGAAGAGACTTCCAGAGTGAAAGCAGAAAAAGTATAATAGGATGAGGCTGATTTAGAAACTCTTGCAAATATTCTGATTTATTCCTCTGTCAGGCATGCAAATACACTGCCTAAAGCCTTCCCCTTCCAGTCCTGGTCCTCTTAGGAAAACGTGTAAAGTCAAATATGCGCAGGCATATCGGAAGATATATTTCCTAAGGGCCATTCTCACCTGCCAAGTACCGTGAAGAACTTTCTTAGAGAGAAACTTTTCTGGAGCAAGTAAAAAGGAAAAAAAAGAAAAAAAAAAAAAAAAAAGAAAAAAAAGTATGTTCCCAGAGGAAGTCTATTTGCCTGTTAACACTCCTTGTTGCTCAAGATATTCTCTCAGGTGTTATTCCAAGCTTTCTGCCCACCCAGCCAGAGAGCTTTGCAGTTCTGGGTTTGTGGCACCTGCCCCGGTAAGAATCGAAGTGAATTTGGTAGCAGACAGCTGAAAATCAAAACCTTACTCAAGGTCCACGATAGAAAGTCCACTGCCAAGGAGCCCTCAGTCTCACCTGCACTCATAAAGCACACTCCTGTGAGAGCAAAGGGAATGGTTTTTATATTTAAAAGGTCTCTCCAGCTCCAGCTCTGTGTTGTCAGACTTGGCTGAGGTGGCTGAGTCCTCATTCAGACTCAGATCTGAATGCAGAAATGCTACAAGTTCAGCATTAATAGCACTGAATGCTCAAGTTTTCCCACTGCTGATTTCTGACATGCAAAGTGGATATCTAAATAAGGATCTAGATATAAATCTCAGGCTTTATCTACAAAACAGCCAAATAAAGGTATTTTAATTGTAATGCAGGTGCAATGAGCTTGATTTTAACATGAAAAAATTATATGCAAAGAAGTTGCATTAGCTCAGATTTCTTTCTTCTCATATCTCAAAACTGAAATGGGATCATCAAATGAAACATCAGTGAAATCTCAGCAACACTCTTTCCTCACATAGAGAGAAATTAGGAACATGTTTTTCAAGCTAGGGCCCAGTGTTGCCTAGTGGATGAGGCACAGGACTGAAACCATTTTTTTTACTGGTCACAAAAACATCGCACTGCAAAGACGTCAACACTAGTTCCCTGACAAGATTCAAGTTTGGATAATTATGGTATTCTTTTTTCCTAAAACTTAGATTCCTTCACAGCAGTACTGTGGATTTGCTGTCCCATAATGCTGTACAGTGTCAGTCCACGTCCTTCACTTTAATAATGTACAGACTACTGCCAAAAATGTTTACAGATCTTAATTTTATACCAGCATGTTTTTGTATGAACTCCTGTATCCAGAGCCACCTTCCCACTGCACCGAAACCTATGACAAAGAATTCCAGACTTGGATGCTTCCTCCCCTGGGAAGGGGTTGTTGCTGCAGTTGTTCATCTCCTGCAAGTCCCTCTCTCAATCCCTGATAAATCTGTTCATGAAAATCCAGCACAAGGTTGGTAGTACACCCTCCCAAGTATCTTGTGGTCCTACTTGACAATAAGCACCATATACAGGATAATTCGCACTATGGGATTTGGCGTCCAGGATAGACCAGAAGTTGTAGGCTCCATTTCCTTCATTTTTATCCTTGATAGCAATGGCAGGAGTGCAGACATTTTCTGCTGCAGTGTGAACAAGCTTTTAACAGTGTTGCTTTAAAGGACACAGTCTTAAAAATATTAGTGGCGTGGGCAAGCAGCCTGTGCTACTGATTTCAGTGTTGCTGTCACCCCCAGAGATGCTCTGGCTGTCACATTACTTGGACAGCAGGAATCACCAAGAAGGTTGCACAGCCAAGCTGCTTCTCACAGCATCATAGAAGGTTGGGGTTGGAAGGGACCTCTGGAGATCATCTAGTCCAACCCACCTCCTAAGGCAGGTTCACCTAGAGCAGGTTGCACAGGAATGTGTCCAGGCAGGTCTTGAATGTCTCCAGATCCAAACCCATCCACAGGCTGTGATAAGCATTCAGTAAGCATTTTAGTGTTTACATCGTATTTTCCTTCTGGTGCACTGTAGAGGGATAATTGTGTTTGTATTTGTCCTAATGATGTGATTATGCATCGCATTTGCCCTTTTCATGTGATGTCAAAGGAGCTAATGACATCCCCTCAGGACTAAACAAAGAAGGAAGCAAATCTTAAACCAAAGTAGCTACTTCTCTGGGAATAAATATATCCAAAAGAGATGGGTAGAAAAATGCAAAAGGCCAGGCATCATATTTCCTTTACTGGAAATAACTGAATTTGATGCGTATAGGGTCTGGTGACGAGGGCTTTTGAGGGTGGAGAGCTTCTGATTTTACATATATATTTAAAAACTAGTTTATATGTTTATTTAGATAATAAAATAGTAACATTTTTTAAATCTGTAAATTTAATAAATCTGTATATTTAATAAAATAAAACCACTATCGCTGGCTATATTTGCAAATTCTAACAGCTTGTTATGGATCTTCACCTGAAAAAGCACTAGTTAAAAATCAACAGTCTTCCTTAGCTTGGGAGGCTTAAAATCAAATCTAACTCTGCACAAAGTTGGCTAAATAACATTGACTGGACTCTTCTTTTTCTTTCCCATATCAAATGAATCAGACTATGTATTTTTATAATAAAGTATAACAGGAGTGCCTGTTAAAAGGCTTTTCACTGCTTTGCCTTCACATCAAGGCAGTACAGCATAACTGAACAGCTTCATGACTGAGGGTCTGGGTTTTTCTTAGATTAATGGCTATTTGATTTTTTTTTTCTCAAGTGAACGGAAATTGACCTTCATTGTCTCTTTAGTCAATCCAGCTCAGAATCAAAGAGCAAGTTAATTATAACCATTTAAAACTTAACAGTTGAAGCCTTTTGATGTAATATCACATTCATTTCTAATTAACTGTACATATGTCTTGCCGAGTTATCCAATAACTCTTGAGATCTGTCAGCATAAAACCTTAATAAAAGCACAAACACTTCAAGATGAAGATTAGACAGTCCTTATATAAGAAGGAACAGGAGGTGACAGGGAACAAGACTGAGTGTAGGAAGAAATCTCTGCTTAACTGTTTTCCCTGATGTTCTTTAAAACGTGGCTGCTCCTGCTGCATAGCGGCTCAGTGTGCTGAGAGTCTGGCTTGTCGATTTTAGTTTTATAAGTAAAACCAAACTATAAGTAGCTGTATATTCCAGCCTTTTCCATGGCGCATTTTGTAAAGTTTTAATTTGGGCAAGCATAAATATTTTCTTTCTGTGGCTATTTATGGTCTCTGTCCTAGAAGCTGGTCATTAAAATCAGTGAAAGCCATCCCAGCAGCTCAGTGGAGTAAGCTGAAGTCAAGAACACATCCCTCTCCCCGTGAAACTCTTCTCTCCAGTGACCAGATCCATGGGGCGTGGAGTTCGAATTGGGCTGTGGGCTTTGCAATAAGGATCCAGCAACGTGCTAGGAGAGTTTGGGATCTTAGTTTTGTTTCTCTGAAAATGAAGCTGTTTCTTAGTTCATCAAGGTTATCATTATCGTCATTACTCTTAACGCTGCCAAACACTCCCAAAAATAACTCGTCTTGGAAAATGACTCCACAACATGGTCCTGTATATGATTTTCATTCCATGTGGCTCTTAAAATGGCAATGATTTAAATAGCAGGGCTCAGATAAAAAGATCCGAAGTCACAGTGTGCCTGCTTTCTTCAGACCTGCTTCTATCACCCAAGTGCTAGATTTGGTATTTTACTTGGTGTGAGTGGCATAGGAGTGGGTCGATTCTCCACTCTGCTTCTTCAGCTTTGAACCTTGTATCTGGTAAGGGGGGCAGAAAAAAAAATGAACTGAGTATTGTCCTCAGACCTCTGTTCACCTCACCGGGCACACCTGCCCACGGCCAAGGAATATAGAATCGAGTGTAATCTCTCTGCTTACAGTAGTGAAACTCAGGGGATAAAAGTCCTCTACATCAACAATGGTAACCTTAAATCAGGGTAAGAGTGATCATCATGTAGAGGAGTACAGAAACCAGAACCAGATGGCTGGAAACCCTTTGGAAAGAGTGAATGAAGATCTGGAGAAGGATGCTGGAAAGACCAAAACATCAAGATCAGGGGGAGATCAAGCTGTGTTGATTTTTCTTAATTATAATTTAAATGTTACTTGGAGGTTACTTTGGGAGAACGGTTTACAACAGCCCTGTGGAAGGTCCAGGACAACTGAAAAACAAGTTGTGAATCATTCTGAGGGATGTAATTTATTATGGGTTACGGTTACCTTGGGAAGCATGAAAATTAATCTGGATAATTACAAGAGTCAGGAGAAAAAGCAAGACTGGGGTGACAGTAGGCACCATTGGAAGAAATCTGTACATTACAGCATTTTAATTTATGAAAGCATGACGCACCATGAGTCACCCTAGTGCACATTCTGCTCTGCTGAACTCCATTAAAATCAGTGAGGAAACAGGAGCAAAGAAATGTCAATCACACTCTAAGTATGCTTTCCATATTTTTCCCCAGAAAGGGGCTTGCTTTATTTTATTTATTGATAATCTGCTGTACTCAGTAGATAGGTGCAGCATTTTGTTTTCACTTCACTGGATGTTTTGCCCCACTGAAAATTTGTAACCAGTAAGCCCATTCCTGCCAAGGTCTGGGAAAAATCAGACAGAAGGACTTCTGTTGCATAATTCTGTACCCAGTTAGACTTAAAATAAAAGCATATAATTGACCACAAAAAATAGTTTTGTCCTTGTAAAATCTTTCCAAAAAATACTGAAAGGAAATTATGTCACTGACAATATTTTGTATTCAAGTGTTTTTGTTTAGCTTCTCATCACAGCCAGCTAGCTGTCATGAAAGCACTTTTATATTTACAATGTTTCTCAGCATGAATGATCGCAAAATGTTTTGGGTTTGTTTCTTTTTTTTTTTTTTCAAATGGGAAAATATTCACCACTGAAATGCAGCCCCCTTGGCTTGGAAGAAGGCAGGCAGCTAAACAAATGGGATATGAAAAGGCCATGCAACTATAAAATGAAGTAAATTACAGCCAGTGCTTACTAGCAAAGCTATGCACAATAAAAGCGTGACCAGAATGACTTTAATATCCATACACTGTTTATATTTTGAGCATCTCCACTGAGTAAGGTCTATACGCTGAAACAAAACTTAATAGAGATTCACCTGGGAAACTAGAAGCTGTCAGTCTAAGGTTCTGGGATATACGAAACCTAATTCATCAGCCTTTAAGCTCTCCTTGCTCTTGCCCTAACCAGATGTAAGTTGAACTTGGGATAAATTCAAATGTAATTCTTGAACTTGTACAACCTGTAGTGCAAGAAATAATTATAATTTAGCAACACACTGTCCATTTCCTCAGTGTAGCTATACTAGGTATCTCGCAAATGGATGGCATGATTTAACTTTAATGGATCTGAGACACTACTGGTTGAATCTGCAGGAGTTTTAGGTTCTTCCCACTCTTTCAGCTCTGACAACAGCAACCAAATGTGAACTCTTCATGTATGACCTGTAGCCCTTCAAAGACATACCTAGGTTCACTTTGTTCTTGCTTCTAATAGATTCAAATTTCCACTGGAAATTGTCCTCTCAACATGAGTAGAAAAGCAGTCTTATTATTTACAATGCCCAAGTTTAGCCTAGTCTACCTTGAAGTATTGGCTATAGATAAACCAATCACTTGTGAAATGTGATGGCCAGTTTACCAAGCAACTAAAAGCCCCTTCTGGTAAGCACTACATGAAATCCCATTCGGGAATTCCCTACCAAAACCAAGTAGAGGTCAGGAGTGTGCATGATCAGGATCTTTCTGCACAGAAACAAGTTCTATGCAAAAATGCAACAGCTGCTCATTATGAAAACCTGAAAGACCATGATGACAGGACTGAAAACCTGAAACAAAAGAAACTTGCATAGGAAAGGAGTTATTTAGACAGCCATTTATATTTAATGAATGTGAAAACTCCATTTTATGCAAAGAGAGACACGGGATGATCCTTTTACTCCCAGTCTTTTTAAGCCAATAAAAAACAAAGCTGGGAAAGGAAGCCTGGGGTCCAAACATCTGCTACCATGCCCTGACATATTCTTTTCAGAAATACAGTCTGAAGTAGTGTGGGTTTTGGTCTGTGTTACTTGTTGTAGGCAGTTATTCCAGAGCATCAGGTTCTGACAGTGGGAGGCTGCCTTCTCCATTACAGGACAAGCCTGTCTGTGCTCCTCCACAGGCCTGGACACTCATCTTACACATTTTTTTGCCTTCTTAACATTTACTGGACTGTAGTATTTATAGGCAACCCAAACATCCTCTCTCATTCTTTTTCTCCCTGAGCAAAGTGGCCATAACTTTTTGTCTATGGAATTACTTCTGCTCTCAGTTAGAGCAGCACAGGTCACGGGAAGGGAAGGGAAGGGAAGGGAAGCAATGGACTCTCCTTACCCAAAAGCTTATAAATAGGTAACAGAAAGAAAGGAAATGTCAGAAAACAGAAGAACCTAAAGGTAATATTACCTATTCAAAATTGTAAGCAGAAAATGTCAAGGTTAGCAATACTGCTCAAGAATGACCCCCAATGAAGCCTCCATCAGATCAAAGGCACCACAGATCAATAAGATCTGGTAGATGAGAAAAGGCAAAGCTTGCAATTGCCAGAATAAGAAAGAGGAAGAAAAAGGTGGGGGGGGGGGGGGGGGGCGGGGGGGAGAGGAAGGGGCAGCGAAGAGGGATGTAGCTTTGAAATGATGTTCATATAAGTTAGATGTTTTCAAATCTGCTTGCCCTTATAGAGTTGCTTCTAAGATGCCAGCAGAGCAGGCTGCTGCAGTATGTCAGCAGTTATTCCTGAGAACTCCTGGAGGAAGGAGGGGGCATCAGAAGCCTAGCAAATAAAAAATAGTGCTTATCTTTAAAAAGGAGATGACTTCAGCAAAGCCTCTGTTTCCTACTTGTTCCTACCAAACATGTTCTAGATGAAATGTCCAAATATTGGAAGAGAATTGGTAGATAACCATACCTACAGAGTATTTTCTAGTGTAGCACTGAAAGACTGTAAAGATGTAGCAACTCAGGTTGTGTAAGGGTCTTGCCTGGATGTAATACATTCAATATTTAAATTAACCACCTGAATGATAAAATACAGAGTACACTTTAATACAAATACCGGAACACAAAGATAGCAGGGATTGCAAATATGTTAGAGAACAAAATAACAATTAGAAATGATCTTGTTCAGGAACAGTAAAATGTTATTCAGGCATGAAAAACACAAAAAATAATTTCTTGGAAACAGGAATAGGAAGCTGCTGACTAGTTGCAATTCTGCTGAAACTGACTGGAAGGTTATAAAGAATTACAAGCTAAACACTAGTTAAGAACATCATGCTATTGCCATAATAAATTTAAAAAAAAAAAAAAAAGGCGAAGAACACACTAGACTTCTAATTAGGGTTACAGATTGCAAGATTTATAAAGGGATCCTTCTGTTCTGTCCAACATCAACAAGAGCTTTGGTATAAAGTACAGCTCTTGACCATAAATCAAGGAAGATGCAGAACAACCAGACAAGTGTGAAGCACAGCAAGAACAATGAGAGCTAGGAAACACCCTCGGCTAGGGAAGATGGACAAAATTAGAAGAGAAACTGAGGGCAGACATAGTAAAACTTTCAAAAGAAGAATAAAATGAAATAAACAGGAAAGGATTAGTTTATTCTCCGCTGTTATTTTAGATGCACCAATGTATTCCACTTGGCCTTAGCTGCCTGTCTAGGACAGCATCCTGTAGGACTTATTCCAAACAGACCAAGCCTCCAGAGATGCCAGAAGGCCTCTAAAATGTCACTAGGCACTTTTGATAACAAAGTCTCCTATGTGAGAGAAGATGACTGGCACATAGATTATGCTGTGGGCAATTGACCTCCAGGCTGAGTTAATACCAGGCAGCGTGCCTTCTCCCTATACTTCATTCACTTTGGAAATGACTTATTTCATCCAAAAGTCTTATGTCCGAAATAAATTTGATGACTTGCACTCTAGAAGTGTTTATTTGCCTCCATTCTCCACAAGGGGAGAGTGACGAAGGCAGGTGTAGATGTGTGTACTGCAAATATCTACAGTTCTATGAGATTAATTTCCTCCCATTCTACAAATATTAACTCCCAGGTCATCCAATATTTTCACTCCATCATAAGTAATGGTCTTGATGCAAGAAATACAGACTGAAGTTCTATGATCTATACTAAAAAGAAGGTCAGATCGTAAATCCCTTGTTTATTCTTATAACCTACCCTCTATGAGCTACCCCTACCCTTATGTACAGTGTTCAACTAACCTGCGTGAACTCTGATAAGAATCACCATTACACACTACAAGGGTCATAAATCATGAAAATAGCATGCCTGCTCTGAAGGTAATATAGTTTCTCAAAACAAAATAAAGGGAAATCTTAGTTGTTATTCATTCAACAGAGAAGTCAACAACTGCACTGTAATATGGTTATGCTTGGTATTTGCCTCTATACTGAGTTTTAAGCCTCATTGTCAAATGCGTTCAAGAAGATCAAATGAAGAGCATCTTTCGGCCTCAGTAAAATGCAAAAAGTTTTTCATCTCTGAAAATGGACAAATTCATGGACAGTAATTGGCCATCTACCTAGCAAGAAATAATCCAAACTATTCCCAATTGTTATCTTCTAGTTTCATCTTTGTCTTGAAGGAGGGAAGACTATAGAAAAGAAAACAAACCATTGTTTCTCTGTAGAAATTTGTTTTCAGCTTTCCCATCTTGCCTGTTTACTCTGTGTCAGACAGTGTATAAATGAAAAGACGGTGAGACCATTGCTGTGACTTTTTTCTCATCTTCTGGCAACTCAAGAAAATAAAACCTGGTACACCTGGCAGATGCAAACTGCTACTATCAACAGCTTCTTCAAATAAGTTCCCAAAGTAGTTTATATAAAAATGAATTTTCTGTGACACTGATTTGCTTAAGCAGGACTTGGGTAATCACCTTTATTTTCTGGAAACTTTCACTGTCCTTTAGCAACACAATGCAAAGCATTGCTAGAACAGACTGCACTACAGACTTGTCCCGGGTATACGCCTGTTAGCTACCACCTGGGTTGGTTCTTTGTTTACTTGAGGAGTCTTTGGTAGACTTACTTACAGAGGAAATAAATTGCTGTTGAGCTTCCATCTTCAGTTTATGACATATTAAATGGTGAAGTTTACAATGTTGTTGATGATTCTTGTAGCATAAATATAAGCAAAGGATACAAGCAAAGAAATGAAGTGAAACTGGATTATGCATGCATGCATGCAAACCCTTACCAAACATGCGTTAAAAAGACTCAGGATCTTCTAGACCTCCAGAGACGAACTTGAATTTTGCACTGACACTCTCTACATGATTCTATAGACAGTGTGATATTCTGAGATAATTTATGTCTAATTCAGAAAGCAGCTGAGGTGTTCACACTAGTATTTACAAAGTCACATCATATGATGGAAAAATTCATGTACAAATAACTGCATACTAGTTTCTGCCCTTCATTTATATCTCTGGGATATCTACAGATCTGAGCACAGCCACAAACTAGGTGGGTTTTTTGCAATACTCTGGTTGTACAAAGCTCAGTGTGAAACTGTATAACAAGCAATGGTAACTGAAACAAAACTGATTTCATTCACATAGATTCTCTCACACCCACATGCTCATGTCCAAGTAGTCTGGGCAGGGTCACTTCAGTGACAAGGAGGACAAGGGACACTGGCTATTCATCACATCACCTGGCTTACGCTGTGTCGTGGTTTAATTCCAGCCAGCAACTAAGCCCCACGTAGCTGCTTACTTACTCCCCTCTGGTGGGATGGGGGAGAGAATCGGAAGAGTAAAACTGGGAAAACTTGTCGGTTGAGATAAAGACAGTTTAATAAGTAAAGCAAAAGCCACACACACAAGCAAAGCAAAACAAGGGATTCAGTCACTACTGCCCATGGGCAGGCAGGTGTTCAGCCATCTTCAGGAAAGCCAGCCTGCATCACATCTAACAGCTACTTGGGAAGACAAACACCATCACTCTGAATGTCCCCTCCTTGCTTCTTCTTACCCCAAAATATATGTTGAGCATGACGTCATATGGTATGGAGTATCCCTTTGGCCAGTTTGGGTCAGCTGTCTCCTCCCATCTTCTTTTGCACCTGGCATGGCCAAGAAGCTGAAAAGTCCCTCGTTACTACTTAGCAACAGCTAAAACATCTCTGTGTTATCAGCATTATTCTAATTCTAAAACCAAAATACAGCACTGTACCAGCTACTATGAAGAAAATTAACTCTATCCCAGCTGAAACCAGGACAGACTGGCAACCATGTGCTGTTGTTCTGATGTGCCTTTTGTGCCCATTAAAGACTTGACAGCAATGGTGATATTTTGCCTTTTCCATCCTGTAAACACCTCTGTAAGTTGTCAGGTAACACTGCTGATTTCCTCATTATTCTTTGGACTCCATTTCCACATGTAGCCTGTCCTTTATCTTAGACTGTCCTTCATTTTCCTTGTCGGATGTCTTGAGAAGGTGGAAGTAAATGTTCTTTACACATGCCATTCTTTCATCCCTTCTTTTCTACCCCTCCATTAATTTTTCTGGTACTTTCATATCTAGACACTCTCACTCATGTCAATCTTAACTTTTCTATTATGAATCTCTGCATTCTTAATGCTGAAAACCAGTAGGGAAAGGTAAAGATGAGTAACCTTCTTAGCCCTTTTCATGTCTATCCATGAAACATCACGCCCAAATCCTTTCCTCATCTGAATGCATAGTTTACAGAGCACACTAAAATGAATCAACAAAATAATTGAATGACAGGATCAAAATGAGAGTTAAAATTCAGTTCCATTTCATATATGGAAATTCTTTTGACACTAAGAAAGAGAGGTGATAACTCTGAAATTTTCATCACAATCACTAATTGAACAGCAATTCAAAACCTAGGATAAAGAAAGGCAATTTAAACAACAAAATGTCAATTTCATTGGTCAGCATGTTTTTAAAAAAGGCATTGCCACTCAATCAGTATGACTGTAAAAAATCACACTTAATATGATCTCCATCACTTGCCTAATATACCAAAACAGCATAATGCAAGCACGCACATCCAACAAATTCAGGATACCTTGGGTAATTTTGGTACTTTTGATGCTGCCACAGAGAACATAATGAGCATAGAGTCTTGAAAGATGCTTTTTCTTCCCATGGCTGGTGATTCACTGTATCTCACAATTTTCCAAGAGCATTATGGTATGACTCCTGCCCATCAGAACAATAGTCATTTCAAAGGCAACAGATGAATGATGGACAAATGGTCGAGTACGAACTAACGAATCATAGAAGGCTTTTGCCTCATCCTCCATTCACCATTTTGGAAAGGAGCTTTTGTGTTATACCAATTACTTAGTTATAGTGCACATACCATTTCAGTGTCTAGAAATCTTCAAAGATACTCACAATCTGGAATTTAAGGGAAAGAATGGTGTTTTTCAAAGTACAGCTATTTTTCAAGCAGCAACGTGTTTGAGATAATTATGCCATCTATTTCATGAGCCTAAAGGTGCGGCTTTCAGAACAGCCCATATCGAGTGTCAGTAGGTTCCAGTTCCCTTAGATTCTTTGGAGAAGCCCAGCCTAAAGTCTCCCAAGTCACCTTTCTTTCTTTCTGTACCTATTTATCGTCTGAAAAAAAAAATTAATAAGCTTATCAGAGATTCATTTTATGGGGCTTGCCTTTACTGCTAAGCATATCCTATTAAAAAAAATCTTAAGAGAAACCATTTCATGAAGTAATGGAGAGGAGAGGAGAGGAGAGGAGAGGAGAGGAGAGGAGAGGAGAGGAGAGGAGAGGAGAGGAGAGGAGAGGAGAGGAGAGGAGAGGAGAGGAGAGGAGAGAAATGTCCACAGTGAGTACAACCATGAGCTTATGGATGTTCCTAGTGTACATAAGAAGCAGCAAACGGTTTACATGACAAAGAAGATGCAGGTAATACACTGAAGGAAAAGGAAAAAAAATTACAACAAAGTGAAACACCAAAATATCTTGCAATGGGAGACTATGCATTTCCCATCACTAAAAGTCCATCAGGTACGGCATAGGCGTATACCATACAACTTGAGGAAGAGGGGTCTTGATGACTGGAAACAGTCTGTATTCTCTCATACCTCTTCGCAGCTGTCAGTGCTCCTCCTCCTTTCTACTAAAATGCTAGAACAGGACTCCAGAAAGTTCTACATATACAGTGCAGGGAGAGAAGGTAGTAATTCTGGGAAAGTAAGGGAAAAGTTTCGCTGGGTTAGGGTGTCCTCTATCATAAAAATGCTACTGTGCAGCCTTTTTGTGAGTGTTTATATCCCAGTAGAGAGGAGAAGGGGGATTGTTCTGATGGAGGGAAACCTACCTCCTCTCAGGGTGAAGGAGAAGAATGGAAGTCCCAGCAAGCCCAGTACCACTGTAAGCTGCTGTCTCCACCATAGCGTGAAGTCCTAAGAAAACAAGACACAGCTGCCCAAACAGCCTTAAGGATCCTAGCACCAGGAACATGGCATAGCTTGCAATACTGGGTGTAGCTCTGTACTTTTCTTGATCATTACTGTAGAAGATTCAGGTATTGTCCATCATTTTTTGTACTCATATGTACCAAGAGTGCACCGTAACAAGGAATAGAGATTACCCTTGGTAAAATATTTTGAAAAAAAAATTACTAGATAAAACACAAGCATGAAGAAATTCTTATTTTTTAAAAAAAAATTGTTGAGGCATTAAACTGTAGAATCAGATTCTAAGTTTCAGATGTTATCTAAAACTTATCTGAATACTAAAACTTGAATCAGGAACAGGTACATGGTCTTCAAAGGCACACTCTTTGTACTCCTTTATTCCTCACATAGATGGGTATCTCTGGTTACTTGAAATGACAGCTGGCATTTACATGGAAGGAAGGAGTTTCTTTTTTCACTATTACCTCATTGTATATACAAAAACGTTGTTCTGAGATATGATGTGATTTGACATGAAGTGAGGCAATGGTAAAAAGAATTTTTAAAGGTTTCTTTCAGCTTGGGTGGTTCCTGTCAACTTACGAAACCGCCAGAGAGCAAAATGCTTTGTAAATAATTAGCAGGTTAATTACCCATAAGCAGTGAGTAATTTGTATTACCTATGTGGTTAGCTCACCACACTAAGACCCATGCTGATTGCACATGCCTGTGTTGCCTTATACATTAAAGGAACAACACTGCAAGGCACTGTCTGTCCTGAAGTCCCATTGTTGTTCCAACCATGCATAACACCTAATCCAAAAGAGATTCCTAAGGGATGACAAATGTGTGGTGGATTTCAGATCAGATGCCATAAGACAATGTACTTTAGAAAACGGCCAAGAAGAGCAAAGAAAGAGAAAAAATTAAGTAACTGAACCCCACCAAAGCGAAATGAAATGTTTGTTGTTCTGGTTATAATAATTTTCCTTTATTGTCTGTTCAGTATTCATAAAATGACAAGAATCATCTGTTGTTGGAAGACCTGGTACAAGCATTACTGCAGCAGTGGCCACTGCTGCTGACCGTACACGTGCCTGCGTGCCTTGTCTGCATGCGCCCCATCCTGGCACTCCCCCAGAAATTTCCCATTTTGCCCAGAGACACATTCCCAGAGTTTCCTTCAACTCTCTTTAGTACGTGCCTGGGGGTTTCAGTCATACAAAGGCATCCACGTGCAATTTGTAGGTCAGCAGAGCTGGCTACCCCTCATTAAACAGATCTTTCTGATTCAGTTTGGAAAAATTTGTGGAGTTTTACTACATTGACCACAGTGAAACCCAAATTTCCCCTGACACCACTGTACTCCCAAGTCCCAGGAGTATCCATGAGGTCATTCGGTGCTCACTGTGACCCAAAACAGATGTAGCACAGCACAACACCCAGGGATGAACGCCAGGGAGTGAGTTCACAGCCCATCTGCACTGCATTCAACCCGTCAGAATGCTGAGGACAAAGTAACTCCTGGGGTGCTAGAACATGGTGAGTTTAAGGCCCATCCTTATCACACAGCCACCGCTTCAAATAGATTTCCTTTTAATTTAGTCAAGCATCAAGGTCAGCTACAGGACAACCTGTCTCTGGACTTTGCCTCAACTGGAAATTGCAATGCTAAAAAGAAAATTGTCAGTCAGCAACAATGACTCAGAAGCCAGATCCCATTTTTTGGTATCCAAAAGCTATCAGTGAGCATCAGAATACCAAGTAGCCTAGGCTGCCAAGTGAAGCATGTGTGAACGAGGCAGGACAAAGTATCCTGACTTATGTAGTAATTTTACACTATGTTCCAAAGGAAACATGGCTGGATGAATAAACATAAAATAATGTCAGCTCCTTCCATTTCGTGCAGACTGTGCACGAATATCTTCCAGTGGAAAGTTTTGCTTTGCTTTCTCACCAAAATTCTCAGTTAAAGGCTTACAAGTGCTTGCTTTCCCAAAGACCCTGACAACTGCTGGTAGACAGAGCTGTGCCTCCAGTGCTACAGATCCTACAACATGAGAATTATGATATGCTACATAAAGGTAAAATAAAAATTGCAAGCTGTAATATGGTATAAACATAAGCTCAGACATTAGATTAGTACTTGTGTAAAACGGTGCTCCAAATAGCGAGTAAACTAATATCCAACATGCCACAATTCTTTGATTCAATATATGCTTAAAGACGGGTTTTAACTCCATTTCTGAAATTATTAGCTTCTGTGGGTTCGAACAAGACCTTTAAATGTTATTTGAACATAGATTAATGGGTGATTCGTTTACCAGAAATTAAGTGTGTGAAGTCTTCTTAGTTGCAAGTCATCAATATGTGGTCTGTTAAGTAGATGTGCCTCCCCGTACTCAAAAGCTGTGTGCAAAATGCTTTCACTCGTATGTGAAATGTTTCTTAAAACTGCGATTTTGACTACTGGAATAACGTTAGCACCACCTAGAGGCACACGTTAAAACCACGCTTATATTTTACCCAGAAAGATTTCAATTTGAAAATGTCTGTTATGCCTCTTCAATATAAGGAGGTTCCCCTTCACCTATGGTTTTGGGAACTATCTGATACAAAATTCTACTCCAACGTCTTCATCCAACATGAGATTTTTTTAATTGAAAAAAAGTATATGTTCTTCGCTTATTTTCCATCTTGAAAGAAACCTAGAAAGAAAATTAATTTAGATTTATTTTTGCATAATTAGAATAAACCAAATCTCCTCTGCAATGAAAGAGCACACAAAAAGCACAAATGGTTCTTTTTTTATTGTCTTTAAATAAGTTATTAAAACTGTAGTCTTAGTACACCTGATTTTGAACACAGCTGATCAGTTCTGTCTTTTAAGTGAGCTCATTCACTTGAGAAAATTCCCACATATAAGCACCTCCAGCATCTCCTCAAGACTCACAGCCACTTGCTTGCCTCTGTGTTTTTCTTGGCCCATATCACATCAGCAAGTCCCAGTCATCCTGTGTTTGTCTCGTATGCCTAGGTCCTTAATTTCTACAAATGAGTTCTAAGTCTATAGGAGCGTTTTGCTGTTGGTGTCTCAACACATGACTTTGCATTTCATCTTTTTTTTTTCCACGTGCCGTGAAATGACAGGAACCATCTGTTGTTGGAAGACCTGGGACAAATATTACTGCAGCAGTGGCCACTGCTGCTGACCATACACGTGCCTGCGTGCCTCATCTGCACCCACCCCATCCTGGGACTCCCTCAGAAATTTCACATTTTGCCCAGAGACACATTCCCAGAGTTCCCCTCAGCTCTCTTTAGTATGTGCCTGTGGGTTTCAGTCATGCAGACTTTCTATCACTCCATTTTTCAGAAGTACCTAATTTTTCTAGTACATTTTTTTTCTAATTTTCTAGTACAATATTCTAGTTCATCCTCTTGAAAAAGTTTTAAAACTTATTTTGTCAGAAATGTCATTAACAGATGACACAGAGGTTTTTTCTTATCTCTGAATAAATTCCTACTCTTCTCAAAATGTACTCTTTTCAAGACAAGACCTTTAATACTTGTCTGTTTCTTATGGTATATTATTTCAACTGAATAAATTCAGTTACTATATCCAGCTTTTCTATGGTATCCCAATTGCTTTTTAAAAGCTTGTTTAGTAGAATATACTATTTTTCTCAGATCAGAGACTTCTTCGATGAAGAAGTTTGTTAACTTTCACTAGGAACCACTGTGTCCACTGTTATTAACATAATTTTCCAGCCTATACTGGAAAATAAAATCCAGTCATCATGACTAATGACTTTATTGAATTTATCTAATAATATTAGGTGCCCAAGATGCACCTAACCAAATGAGAGTCAAAGTTTTTAGCAGATACCCAACATGATACAATAGAACCTCTTTTAATTTTTTCTACAAAGAGAATTTCAACCTACCCAGATGTTTTCCTCTTCCTTTAAAGTCTGTCACCACTTCAATATACAGTAGTATCTCACCATTACACAGTGTCTTTACTTCTTTCTTCCTTGACTAGCAAAATATTTTTCTGTGTCATGTTATTCTGCGTCATGATTTAAGATTTCACTATTGCTATTCCACCACTCCATTTCTTTGAGATCCATGTTTATATTTTACTGTGATTATTTCTAGCCCTTTGCATTACTATGAAAATATACCAGTTTATTTTTTTCTAATCTCATCTAACATCCCAACACTTAATTACACATACATTCTTTCATTACATGTATTATCTGAATGCTATCAAGTGTAATTTTCTTTCTGCCACTACCTTACTCTTTCTAATGGGTGCAAGCAATTTGAGACTATCCTGTACCTTTTTGACACTTGAATGCTTCACACAGTCACACCAGACAGGTGTTCATCGGGAGCTTCTGTCTCTGCCTTTGTGTGCTAGCATCTTCCTCAACTGACTTAAGCTGGAAAACACACATTAGACAGTTAAGTGTTTCTTCCAGACGCCAGGAAATGTGTATTTTATTTAAATAAAAATATGAATGTGACAGCAGGATTCTTGATCTGAAAAAATTACATCATAGAAGCATGGTGGTCATCCAGTCCAATCACTGTCCTCACTTCACCATCACCATTGACAGATCCACCAGCCGTACTCTGCAAAAACAAAAACAAGGTACAACCTTATTTGCAAATAAAGCTTAAGGACTGAAACTCCTTCTTGCTATATACAGGTGCCATTTTCTGCCTATGAAAGTGTTTAAATTCAGGAAAATGGTGGCAGGGACAGCTTTCTTGCTGGCTGGATTGTGCATCTCTTTTCTTAGCACGAAGGTTGTGACACAGTCATTCACAAATGCTTAATTTTTAACACAACCTAGATACATGAGCATTAGCTCCAGTACATGGGAGGGCGCTGACGGGTGACAGCACCAAGTCTGTCTGTCCACTGTTCAGTGCAACGCAAGCTGAAAGAAGACCAGGTGCTTCCCCGAGCCCCCAGACTCTTCCACACCGGGCAGCTTGCTGGCTCTCCACTGGGGTTCATCCTCTGGGGTGATGGGTGCAGGCCCTGTGGCAGATGGGTCTGGCTGATGGCTCCTTCTAACCTCTCACACAGAATCACAAAATGTTAGGGATTGGAAGGGACCTCAAAAGATCATCTAGTCCAATCCCCCTGCCAGAGCAGGAACACCCAGATGAGGCTACACAGGAAGGCATCCAGGCGGGTTTTGAATGTCTCCAGAGAAGGAGACTCCACAACCTCCCTGGGCAGCCTGTTCCAGTGTTCCGTCACCCTCACTGTGAAGAAGTTTCTTCTCAAATTTAAGTGGAACCTCTTGTGTTCCAGCTTGACCCCATTGCCCCTTGTCTTACTGTTGGTTGTCACTGAGAAGAGCCTGGCTCCATCCTCGTGACACTCACCCTTTACATATTTATAAACATTAATGAGGTTACCCCTCAGTCTCCTCTTCTCCAAGCTAAAGAGCCCCAGCTCCCTCAGCCTCTCCTCATAAGGGAGATGCTCCACTCCCTTCATCATCTTCGTAGCCCTACGCTGAACTCTCTCCAGCAGTTCCCTGTCCTTCTTGAACCGAGAAGGCTCTCCAAGGGCCTCAGGCCACTCCTCGGCCATGGGCCCCCTTGATGGCTGAGACCAGAGTGGGGCTGGGCCCGCAGCCTCCCGCAGGCAGCAAACAGAAAACGAAGTGCTGTGGTGCCAGCCATCCTCTGGGACTTCCTCCGCGTTATTTACCACCAAGTGATCACTTATGGCCAGATGCTGAGGTGATATGAGCCACCCAAGCCACACGCAGGGGTGCACAGAAAAGGGGGGAGGCTAGCGGCCACACTGGGAGGCACCTGCCAGAGGGCATGCAAGCTCACAATGACAAAACAAACGGCCTAGCAGGGAGGGGGGACAGTAACGGCTTTTTTAAATGCGAAACTAAGGAAATCGCTGGAATTACATGCACCTACGAGCAAGCGGTGCTAGGGAAACACCCACCCGAGCGCCAATAGGCAAGGGAGGTCCACCTGCCACCCACCATCTTGGTTAATGGCATCACCTTCCCTCTCCCGGAAATGAGGGAGGAGGCCGGTGTCATGGGACTACCGCCCGGGTCCAACATGTCTGCCTACTCGCGCTTCCCTCGCTCGTGTGGCGCGGGAAGAAGCGCTGTCGAGCTGTCGGCGCTCTACCCTGCTGCACCGCCTGGCGTCGATGGTGCGGGAGGCCCCCGGGGCGCGGGCGGGCGGGGAGGAGCCGGCGCGGAGGCAGCGCGGAGGCAGCGCGGAGGCAGCGCGGCCGCGCCTCAGCTCCTCAGCGGGCGCTGCGGGGGCATCTCCGAAGCAGCGGGCTCAGCGAGTGCCGTGGGCGGGGAGCGCGGCGCGGCGGGGCCGCAGGAGGCAGCGGGCGGGGTGCCCCCTCCTTGCCCCGCCGCGGGCGCGCTTCTCCCCCGCCCCGGCCCCGAGAGGTGAGGGCGGCTCGGCCCGGCTGCCGCTCCGCCCCGGCCGGCAGCGGTCGGTGAGGGAGAGCTGGGGCTCCGGGCTCTCTGCCCTGCCCCCAGTGAAACCGCCATTTCTGGCAGCCTGTGGGGCTTTGATAACCCTCAGTGATGGCGAGAGCGTGAAGCGCCGTCATGTAGCGGCCGTGAGCAACGAAGATGATGAAGGGAGTGGAGCATCTCCCTTATGAGGAAAGGCTGAGGGAGCTGGGGCTCTTTAGCTTGGAGGAGACTGAGGGGTGACCTCATTAATGTTTATAAATATATAAAGGGTGGGTGTCACGAGGATGGAGCCATGCTCTTCTCAGTGACAACCAACAGTAAGACAAGGGGTAATGGGTTCAAGCTGGAACACAAGAGGTTCCACTTAAATTTGAGAAGAAACTTCTTCTCAGTGAGGGTGCCAGAACACTGGAACAGGCTGCCCAGGGAGGTTGTGGATTCTCCTTCTCTGGAGACATTCAAAACCCACCTGGATGCCTTCTGTGTAACCTCACCTAGGTGTTCCTGCTCCGGCAGGGGGATTGGACTAGATGATCTTTTGAGGTCCCTTCCAATCCCTAACATTCTGTGACTCTGTGCTTGGCTTGGCTGTGGGGCAGTGTGTTGGGGCCTCCAAGCTGGTTCTCTGGTACCTACCTCAGCGTTGGTAACAAAGCATTCCTCTGCCCTGTGTCTGCAGTGTTAATGGCTGACAGCAGAGTGGTCCCGGGGCTGAGCCGGTACTGTTGGTGGAGTTTCACAGTGGTTCGGGTACCTGAAAGGATGGAGGGTGTTGGTCTCTTCTCCCAAGTAGCAAGTGATAGGATGTGAGGAAATGGCCTCAAGTTGAGCCAGGGGTGGTTCAGATTGGGTATTGGGAAAAATTTCTTCATAGAAATGGTTGTGAAGCACTGGAACAGGCTGCCCAGGGAAGTGGTTCAGTCACCATCTCTGGAGGTGTTTGAAAGACTTATAGATGAGGTTCTTAGGGATGTGGTTTAGTGCCAGAGTTAGGTTATGGTTGGGCTCAATGATCTTTAGGGTCTCTTCCAACCAAAATGATTCTATGATTCTACGTATGTAAGAGGGCCTCGTGTTAATCCTCACCAGCCTGCTGTGAAGATTAGCTGTAGTTTAAATCTAGGATGTGTCTTCCCAAATCAAGAAAGAGCCACTTTTGAAAAGAAGGCTGTGCAAGAATACTACAGGATTTAATAATGCCTGACTTCAAGTAATGCTATGGATTCTGTATGCACCTGTATCTCAGAATGAATGAATGCTTTAAGGCATCACAGAGAGTGGTTAAAATATCCCTAGCAATGACCTAGTGGTTCTGACAGAGGCTCACAAAAACAGCTTGGGAAAGATTATTCTATCTTTTTCCTATTGATTTTATTCCATTATTGAAAGAGCATTAGAAGAAAGAAATCACTTTCATTAATATAGAAACAGGAGTCATTTTGAGGCTGCTGCTTACCTTTAGGTGAAATGTCAGTTTAAGTAATAATACCATATTGATGATTCTTTTTTAAAAAATAAAATATTGTTTTCTAATTCCTTAAGTAGCGAAGGGCTCTTTCTGTTCTTATGTGATTTCTTTAGGTGAGAAGATGGAAGTGAGGCAATTTGGTCATTGTTGATGGGGAGTTTGGTGGTTTCAGCTGTATCTTGACAAGTCAACTGTAATCCAGACACCTGAGTTTAAGTACTTGGCATGAAATGCAGCAGTTGGTTCTGTTTTTAATATAGATCTTTATGTCTTTCTCAGTTGGTTTTGTTTTGTTTTTCAGAACTTCTTAGGGTCAACAGTATTAAAGGCTTCTGTGGCTGATCAGTCCTGCTGGCGGTTGTGGGTAACAGCTGATCTGTAAAGGTCCCATGCCTTTATGAAGTCTATACAACATGTGTGTGTCTTCACTCCTGTGACATCTGAAAAGGGATAAGGTCTTCCAGATCTCACGGAATTTAGTGCCCTTGTGGAAAAGAAAGTCACAGGTTACTTGTACCACACAAGGAAGGAATTTAGCAGCTGAACCATTGCAGGGTGCAGCAGTTGGCTGGGCAGTCAGCCGGGGTGTGCTGGTCAGACTTCAGTGTCCTGGTGCCTGCAACTCAGGTGCAGCGAATCTTGCCTGTAACCCAGGTGGAGAGATAAGGGGAACAAGGGGCTGGGGGAGGAATTATGGCAAAGTAAAGGGATCAGAGGAAGAGTAGGGACCTCCAGAGCTCCTTGTAAGAAGGCTTATCAAGAAAAGCATGGATTCTGTTTGATCTGTTAAATGTGTGGGTTGGCTCACTTGAGATATGATGAAGAGGCTTCATATGCTTGCAAGGCACTTCTCTTTTTGCAGCATGTGTGACCCGAATGGTGCAACAGAATGGGCAGTCTCAGATGAGGATCATTTTGGGAAGGACTGTAGTGTTCATGAGAGAATGCAGGAGTTTTATTTACATGAAGCCTGTAACTTACAGGTTTGTGTTATGTTTAAGTTGTCAAGTGATTGACAGTAGTGACTGAAAACAAATTTTTAATCCATGCCTGGCAGGAATGTGACATCTGCATCAATAAATAATCTCACTGTGGTTTATCACTGTTTTGTTAATTAAATGCATTACACTGAATTTCTGCATTTATTATTCTGTTTTAGGATAGTATTGAATTTATGGCTCACTTACCAAGGCTTCAGATAGAGGACTTGCTGCTCACGTTCCAAGAAACTTGGTAACTGCTCATGAAAGCATTTTATGGTGCTTTAGATGTCACGGTTTGGGACTTAGATTGTTCTCTGTATATTTAAAAATAATACCTGTCAAGTAAGATAGATTGCTATTTGGGTCGTTGAGACAGTGAGTGAGGAGTGTATCTCTGTATATATGGCTGGATTGCGTTGTGTTTATTTGGTTGGTTAACTTCCAGAATTGTCACTTTGAACTCAAAAGTCAGGCTGGTTAACTGTTACAGTTAGGATGATAGTTAAACAAGGGCTAATCACCGTCTTTACAGACTTTTGTGTGTGAGAGGGGCAGAGTCAAAAGTATTTAGGCGTCTCCTCCCCCCGCCTTGATTTTTTTAAGAGGTTGGTTGGTTGTGAACTGCTGGTAAAGGCTTCTCTGACCAACGGGTATTTCATGGAACGCTGCTATCAAGCTACTCTGATTCCAGAAACCACGCTGTTTGATAGCAGAACTATTGTGTAGGTTTGAATAATATTTTTTCCATTAAAATAAGTGAAATCGGGAATTCCAGTTCTGAAAGAGTTGTGAAATATGTTATTAATTACTAAAATACTAGAGTTGTGAAATCCTGAGTCAGTAAAAGCTTTTCAGCTTTAAAATGTTAATTTTGTGGCTTATTCTGTAAATGAAATGTATTTAGGCCTCTCAGTGCATCTTTTAAATAAGATGTCTTTTACAAGTTAGTGATGTTTACAAGCTCTTGCCTGATGTGGTATTGCGGTAGTTTCAGTGCAGTATGTAAATATGCAGCTAATATGACAAGCATAGAACATTGTGATCTGTAACAGATCCATTGGATATTTGTGAATCATCTATTTAAAGAGAGATGGAGAAGGTGCCTAGAATGTCCTTTTTGTATTGACATCTCTCATCTCTTTATTCCATCACTCCTTTCACCTTCATGGGTGTATTTTTTCTTTATTTGTAGTTTTGGGATTGTGATGTGTGTCTGTGGTGGTTTGGTTTTGTGGTATTTTTTTTGTTTTGTATTGTGGGGGTTTTTTGGTGTGTTGTTTTTGTTGGTTTTTTGGTTTGGGGTTGGTTTGGTTTTTGTTGGTTTGGGGTTTTTTTTCTTTTTAAATAACGGTGTCTCCCAAATGAGCTTCAGGGACTAGTGTTAACTTTCCTATTATTTCCCTATTTGTAATGACAGGATCAGCTAAAACTTTGTCTCTTAACCTCTCAAGAACCTGCTTAGCTTCTTTTGGTGACAGAACCAGCCTCTGAGAACCCTGTGACCTGCAGCCAGTTGCTGTTAATGAGCTGACAAGCAGGTGAGTTGCAAGTGAAGTGACTTGATGTGCATTTTCTTGACCCTGTGCTGCCTTCCAGGATCTGCCAGCTGTGCAGGGAAGTGGGTCAGGGAGCTAATGCAGGTTGATTATCCTGTTTTGGTGGGGATACATTTTTGTGGGGTTAAATATTCTGCTGTGAGACTACGCTTAAAAAGGCAAAACAATAAAAAAGGTTAGTGATGGTAGTATTTCTGTGAAGATTTAAAATGATAAAACTTAATTATAAAATCAAGATTTTTTTTTTTTCTGAAGTTCCTACAAAAGCCTTAACTGATATGCTTACTGACTTGATTTGTTCTTGAACTACATTCATGATGACTTGGTTGTGTTACTGATTAAGTTTAAAAAAAAATCTTCAGTTTTATGCACTTCCTCCACTTTCTGTACATGACAGTTCCTGGAACAGTCTAAGACTAACAGGGTGGCCAAGTATTTATTGCCTGACTCCCCTGCATGGGAAGGAATGTAGACAAAGCACTTGGTGCTTCTACACCATCATTCTCAATTGCAGTGCTAAATTGAAGTGGAAGTAATCATCTAGAATTGGAGTATAACGTCAAGAAGACTGAAAGCACAGCCTAGTAATTTAACCTCCACATTGAAAAGCTGAGAATTATTTTGCTTTTGTCTTTTAAGAAATGACCTGCCCCAAGAGAAATTTTTCATAGGAAAGGGATGCCTGTAATATCTATGTAACTGTAAGCCAAGGGACAGGAATGAAAAATTGAATGCAATTGCATGGAAAGACTATTGGATTGAATGGTGATTGATGGGATGTTTTTTAAGAAACTAAAATGTATAAGCCTATATCTGTTCTTGTGACTCAAAAGACTGAAAACAGAGTATGTTTATTAGAACAGTTCTCAAATAAGGGCCCAAGTTGTTGGGTTAGCGCTGTGCCATTCTGCTCAGCAATTCCACTGGCAGGAAGAGCAACATGTTCTTTGGAAAGCTGTGCTAAGCTTTATGACAAGTGCAGAGCAAGAATGAAAATGCATAATTAGCTCAATTTTGTAAATCGCTTAGCATTATTTAAAATTTTATATGACTTTGGCATTTTGAAGAATTTCTATTAATGAAGAGGTACTAAAAATCTTACCTTTGTACCCTGTCTTCCATATATATTACCCTTCACCTGGCTATAATATTTCCTCTGCTTCTCTCTGTTCCTCTGAGTTGTTTTGTTGGGAGTTTTCTTTGTTGTTGTTTTTTGTTCGGTGTTTTGGTTTGTTTTTTTCTGTTTGTGAGGGTTTTGTTTGGTTTGGCTTTTTTCCCTCCCGTGTAAAGATTAAGCTCATGCACACTGAAATCTGGTATTTTGGAATTTGTAAAAGTCTGTCCCCATAGCCCTAAAAATATATTGGGTCATCTTAGTTGCGTTTCCATCAGATTTGCTGTAGTTGTATTGTATCTCCTTGATTGTCTCGTGCAATGTAGTATCTCAGAGCACAGCCACAGGGGATGATTAGAACCAAAGGCAAGATTAATCTTTTTAGCTTCAAACCCCAGTACTTAAAGCGTATCTACCCCTGGTTTGAAAAGTACTTGCTTTGGTCTTAATGCTTGAGTTGTGAACCCGTCAATCAGATGGTTGTTCATCTTATTTTTCTGTATCAAAATGTAGCGTTTCCTAACTTATGGTACACCATGGCTACTGTCTAATTTATTAATGCATTATAGTTTGCTTTGCATCTGATAAGATCTGTCTTACCATTTCTCTGAATTTATTTTTATCTTGGTTTTTATCTTGGTGTTCCACTTCTAAAAGCTTGTATCTTCATCATTTTATGATCATGCATCCATTTCCTTCCACTATAGTTTTCCTAGTTTGTTTCTCTTTGTTGGTTAGAGTGAAAGTTAGGAGCATCTCATAAATTATATGTAAGCTGTAAGCCAACCCAGCAAAACTGTTTTACTAACTTTATTGTAGATACATTCCAAGAACCTGCTGTCATTCTTTCTATTTTCTTTTTGCACAGATTATCTGAGTAATCAGTCTGTCACATCCTAGAGGAAAAAAAAAAAAAAAAAAACCTGTTCCAAATACTGTGAAAAATTTCATAAATATTTCTAGTTATCCTAAGACAGCAACAAAGTTTTAGTCTTTGGCTGTGTGTGTTTTGCATTCGGCTGCTTCTGTCCTTAATTCTTAATTCATCTTGGCTTAATAGGAAAAAATATTTTATTTGTTATACTTGGTAATTCAGTGGAAGCCATTAGAAACAGCTATAGAAAGTTTAAGATAAACTAAAAAAAAATTGGTACTTACTGAAAAATAAGGTTTTGGGGGAGGAAAAAGAATGTATGTGTGCTTACACTACCTAATATAAGCTCTTCTGATTTTGGCAGAGTACAATTGTCATATATTCCTCTTTGCATTCCATTCTTAACTTTCTTCTCTTACAGAATATTACTTGGGGGCAGGAAACTGTAAGTGTTCTTTGCTGTGAAGTGCCGTCCTTTTCTGTTCTTCTGTAAGTTTGGGTTTTTTGGCTGGGGGAAGGGTGTATAGGGGAATTGTTCTTTTCTAAGAATTGAGTTTAGATCTATGCTGAAGAACGTCTATGTTTTAAAGACTTGGTGTTTATATTAGTTTCTCAGTGGGTATCAAGATGCATAGTGCAGTTTACTTGAACTGAGCATCTGGATGTATCTACTTAAAGCCCAAAGGTTTTATGGAGGCATGGGGGTGGGGGTGGGAGGTCTTTGTGTTTTTTCACTCTGGGGCTTTTTCCAAACTTGAGAACCTCAATTATCATTTAAACTTTAAAGTATTTGTAAAGGACCTTTGAATTCTAAAGGGGGAGGGTGGTGTGGTTTTTTTTGGTGGGTTTTTTTTTCCCTTCCCTCTCCTTCCTCCTCTCTCTCCACCTCCCAGTTGCATTTTGGGGAAAACTGTCAGTCTATTTTTTCACAGAAGGTCATAAGAACTGTGGCCACATCCATGTCCAGTTTTGGCAGCTAAACACACTGTTGTCCTTGCTAATGCAAGTCTTAACTGTTTTATTTTGCCTTTTTATTTGGACACAAAGAGATACTACTGAACTCCAGCTTTATGTTTGCTTTTCATTATGACTTTCATAAAGTTATGCAATATGAGTTGAGATTCACTAAGCGAGAACAATAAGGTTCTGTCTGGCAAGCACCAACATCCCTTTTTCAAAAAAGGATAGGAAAAGTTGCTGTCCAAGATAAAAAGCAAAGTAACTTCAGTTTATGTTTCTAGGTAATAATATCCTGAGTTTGTTCATCAGTTTTTAATATTCTGCTTAGTCTTAGGATATCTCACAGGTATGGATGCATTCTAGTCTTGGACTCTTGGTTAGTCATATTCACCTTGTAAGGTATGGGAGGCATTTATCAGATGTTGCTTGGGCGTTATTAATATTGCTGGTATTCAGTTCTTGTTGCAGACAGTGTGACTGCAGCTTCTGTAGTCGTTAGTATTTGCACTCCACTACAAGAAAACTTTTCATGGTGAGCAACCTTATGCATTACCTTTAGTGAAAAATGTCAAATGACTCAAAGGCACAAACTGTACTGTCTCAGAAAGTGTAATTGTGTATGATCCTGAAATGCTGGCAATTCTTGTAAATCTAACGTGTGTCTAAAGACCTGTAAAAAGAGCATTCTCATTTTGGAATTTAAATATCCTATTTCAGTTAATGTCAATGTCAGAAGTGCACAAGCTTGCTTGTTCTGATCCTTCAAGCTAATTTTCCCTCTCCTATTCTGTCATCTGACGCTAAGGGGACAGAGTTTTTTAGGGATCCTGGACAGAATGATGATGGCGCTAAGCTGTAGTTACAATTAAAGCTTAATTTTCTTAATGGGATAGTATGATTAGTATAGCACAGAATTTATTATTAGAATCACACAGGGTTTCTACAAGAAGAATCACCGTAGTACAATTTATAAGTAGCATAATACAGCATTTATAATACAACTTCATTTAAGATTTATAATCAATTGGACCCTTTGCAGATCAGGTCAAGTCTTAATACATACTTTGCTGTATCAGTAGAACAATCATAATTCAGATTCAAAAATCATATAAAAGAATGAGTCACTCCCTCAGTCCTCAGAGGAAGCAGATGACGGTGGATGTCCAAGGTCACCAGGGTTTCCTGGGTCTCACTGTCCGACAGCAGTTTGGGCCCAAGTTTCCCACTTAGGACTTGTCTTAATAACTGCTTGATTTTACAGTCAGTGGGTGCCCTGTGCGCTGTTACACTTCCCTGTTCTGTGATGGGGTCACCAACAGTACCTGCCTGGCTGGGTGCCTGGGACCTTCAAGGCTGCAAGGAAGGGAGTACTCAGCCTGGCGCCTGGGAACCTTGAGACTGGTAGGGAGGGGAAGAAGAAATCTGTTTGTTTGGTCTACTTGGTTCACAGGACCTTCAGGGCCTGATAATGAGGGAAAGGGAACAAATATGTGATCTGCTCAGTCACAGAGAATGGCTGTTTGCCTTATGAGATGGTGTTAGCTATGCTGACCACATTGCCAGAGGTCAGGAGCAGGGGGCACCAGTCACATATGTGCTTCTTGCCTTTTCATCAACCTTTTGAGAATGTGAGTGAGATGCTAAATAAAAGAACTTCTCAAGCAGTCTTTTGTCTCTTTCTCACTGGTTTTATTCAGTGTTCTATTTTGGTAGTCTTAGGGACCTTTATCTTGTATAGAAATTGGTAAGCATGATCCAGAGGAGATCGACAAGATGTTAGCAGTTGTTCATCAGGCTCAAGAAAAACAGGATGTAATGGATTCCACACTTTAATTGTTAAAACAGTATGTCAAATCTCTCTGAAGCTGGTATTTGTCAAGACTCTGAGCATGTGGGTTCTTTTTCTGTTTACGGGTGGGAGGTTTTTTGTTTTTCTTTTCTGTACCACCATTGTCAACAGTCAAAATCCTTCTTTGTTTGGGTGCTGTTGGGAAACAGTCATTCCAGTTTTTCTCTTGAGTGTGGAAAACTATTCTATTATGAAATTGTACATCTGTCGGTTGCTACAGGGGCCTGCTTAATGGGATTGGACTGATCTGATAATGAAGCATGGTAGCAAACATCCTGTGTACTGCATTTCATAGGCTGGGCCACTGCATCCGTGTTACGTAAAGCATTATCATTTCTAGATGGAACCATGTTCCCAAATATGTTTTTAGGATCCCAGTACTCACCAAATTAATAGCTTGCTTTGTGTTCATGTTTCTAGCAGGGTAGACAATTGAAGAAATAAGCTGTCTGCTAAAATGAGGAACTCTAGTTTGAAAATTAGATCTAAGTCACCTTCTTTTAGTATGGGATAAATTACCTTTTGGATGTGTGTGGATTCCTGAATCTGGAACTTAGACATAATCTTTTTAGATGCCTTAAGGTGGCTGAAATATAGTATGGCTGGAGTGGCTTATGCTTGTTGCGTATTTACTCAGTTATATCTGATTTGCAATTGTATTATGAGAACGCATTTCTTAAGCAGAGGTTTAAATCCTGTATTGTAAAAGAAAGTTGGGAAACTTAAATTGCCTAACATGTTCTTGTGCAACTTGAGGCTTTTCTGAGAGAACTCCTGGTGGTGAAAGCCAAGTAGCGAGGTATCCCACTGAGACCTTTTCAGGGCTTTTGGGTACTTTCTTGAAGAGTTGACTTAAAAGTAATGCGGGAGGCTGTCGATATGAGTATCTTGGGCATACATAATCTCTGCTTTTCCAAGTGAAGTACTGTCTCTTTTCATCTGTTCAGGATGGATTGTTGGCTGACTTTCTTTTCCATGTTGCTTCCTTTTTCTAAGAGAGCTCATGTAACAGAGGAACTCCTTTTAATAAGTATCACTGTATAATTAAATTCTTCCCTGTTCCCAGGGATTGAATTTCCTCCTGCCGCATTTTTCCATAGCATTGCATTACAGATTTAAAATACACAAGTAGGGTGTTGCTCCCTCAGTCTAAGGAGTTTCCTAAATGTACTGTCTTCCTGTATATGAGGGCTTTTTGCTTGTTTGGCTTAGGTTTTTCTGCTGCTCATGACATTTTGATGAAGTGCTGTAACAGTCTTGAGAGCTAATGTATTGTGATGATACATGACTCTTGCTAAACCAGTATCCTGATTTTTTTCACTATCATCTCTTTGCAGAGACTGCATGTCGTATAATAATATATATCAAATGAGGCTTGTGGAGGAAGGTAATTATCTTTTATTAGACTGGCTTATAATGGGACAGGGCACCACACAAGCTTTTAGTCACACAGTGACCTCAAAGGCCTTATGTACCCAGATGCACATCAGGGCTTTTTTCCAGCTATATTAGTTAGCCTAATAAGAGGTATTACCTCTCCATAGAAACATTGCCTGACTTTGCAGCCTTCATGATCTAAGGATGCAACAACATGGCAACCACTACCAAGGCTGACTGACATGGTCTTCTGTGTACTATTTCCAGTTCCCCCCGTCTTGTTTGTCATATGCACTTTTCAGGTCTAGAGCTTTTATATTCAAGATGTGATGAAGTCCTCTTTGATCATTGTGGTCTTTTCTTTAAATATATTTTGAAATAAAATTTAATTTGTCTAAATTGAAATGGAAATTTTCACTTTGCAGTGCCTTTGGCATCTTTCAACATCGCTTTAGTGCATGGTTTTTAATAAATGAGACCCAGGTTTATAATTCTGGGAACCTAAAGGTCATCCATTGTTCATGTATAAGCATGTGTAATTTATCACTGTCTTGTTTATTTGCTTTAAAACTTATTTGTCTTCATGAGCAACACAATGCTTCATGGTATGACATTTACTGTTGCCTTTCAGTTACTAAGTGAAGGATACTAGAAACTTGTTTCTGATGCCTATTTTACACAGGATGTATTTCCTGCTTGAGACAATAACTAAACTCAAAAGCAGTTTAACTAATAAGGTGTTAGGATGTGTCAGTAATGTTCTCTTCACTTGCCCTGTTTTGTCTCTGTGGATCTTCTCAGTTTTCATGTAAAAAGTTTTTACTTCAAACTAGGTTATTATAATAATTAGAAGACTTGGGAAGTGTTTGTACATTTTGCTAATAAATGCACACAGTTTATGAAAATGTATACATATTGAGGCACTATGGCTATGTTTTCTGTTCTGAAAAAAAAGGCAGTTTTCCCAATAACTAATTAGATTGAAGTAAAAAAAAAAAAAATCATCATACTGGAAAGCCATTAGCCATTACATTGCCAGCACAAAACTTTTTATTGCTAATGGAACAGATGTACTACAGTGATTGTTACCAATACAAAAACCATCACTGCAAACACCCATGGCAAAGGGGCTTTCCTGGCTCCATCCTCTTGATCATTGTAGTTGCCTAGACGGTTATGTTATATTGGTACTATTCGTATACACACACACACTCCTTTATGAGAAAAGGAAAGATATTAAATATTCCACCTGAAATACTTCAGAGTAACCAGGTATAAGTAAGGAATTCTGAAGAGCAGTAATATAAACTACCACTAGATATTCTTATTTATTTAAACCAAAATGTCTTAGAAGTCCGTACTGATGGCAATTATAGGTAGACGCTAGTATACTTCTCATTGTCAGAGGTACGTAAGTAAGCTGAACAATGACAAAAATATCACACCGTTTCAAACTATCTAAAGTTATGTTTTAGCATCTCTCAGTAGCTATGGTTACTCACTGCCTCAGAGTTGTTGATGCCTCATTTGCTTCTGTTTAAGATCAATAACTTTTTTCCAAAGGAAGGGGTATTTTTTCTATTTTTTCCCCTCTGAAAATTCAAGGGAAACATTTCAGTAGATCTTGAAAAGTCCAACATTGATAGAAAAAAGGCAAGGGGAAACTGGGATTTTGTGAGTAACCCTAAACTCCTCAAAACAATCATTGCATTCTTCCTTCGTCGTGAAGTTTCCTAAATGTGAGAGTAGTGTGTATTTTGCAAATGGAATTAAAAAACCAAGATAAGTGATCATTTAAGGAAAAGGCCTTTTGATTACAAATCATGGATTTGCTCCATAGCTATTTGAGTGATTTAAATTTTATAGTTCTATACAAGTGATTGTAAATGAGGAAAATCTTTTTCAGAACTTTTTTTTAACATAGTAAATTTACTACTGTTTGAAGTCTATGTCCAAATCTGTTTCAAGCCTCTTTATGCTTTGAACTCCTGGATAATTTGTGATAGATAAGAACATACACATGCAGCACTTGCGATATTAGCAGATCTAGGTTTGTTTTTACCAGCTATATTTTGCAAGTCCCTTGAAAGTAATTAATGATCCACACACTTGAGACACTGTTTGAAAACACCTGGTCTCAAACTCCCATAAAACTCTCATGTTTCATGGTGTGTGGGTGGTTGGTTGGTTGGGGGTTTTTTTGTTTGTGTTGTTGTTGTTGGGTTTGTGTTTTGTGTGTGTGTTTGTTCTGCCTGTGTTCTTAGCCAGTAACAGTTCTACTACAAACCCCAAGAACTTACAGCTCTTCTCTAGAGTAACTGGTGGTGTTCAGCACATATTTGCTCTGTCATGGCTGGAGCTACACTTAGTCTACACAGGAATTCTAGCTTATGGATAGATGTTACAAGGAGCATAGTAGTTAATTGGTATAGATTCAGTACTACTCAGTGCTTCCTAAGGGTGTAGAGAAATAATTCCCTTAGAGATGGAGCTTTCTCTCTTGCTAGTTTTTTAGCTTGGTAATAGTCATCATCACTATTCATGGTCTTAAAACAACAGATGCAGATAATTGAGTTCTTACAGTGTGTTTGTTTTTCTTATTACCAGTGTGAGATGTGCTTTTGTCCTGTTCTGCATAGTACCAGTGCAGTTTTGGGGTAGTCTTAATGTTTTGGGACAGGTTAAATTTAAAACAAACAAGCAAACAAAAAAAAGCTTAACTGGATCTGTTCTGATGTGTATTTTTCAGGATCAAATATCTGGAAAAAAACCCATATTCTTCAAGTCATTCTGAACTTATGCTTTATATGCAAGTAATTCTTACTATCTACATATGGTCATTCTAAATTGCTGTTCTTGAAAATGTTTATTTTTAAGCATTCAAGTTAATATCATGCAGCATTGAAGCGGCATTTGTTCAGTCTTTAGACAAAGAACCTCAAAGTGTTAGAAAAATATTTTAGTAGCCACACTATACTGTTACACAGTAATCTCAGTATGTGGAAATTGAGGAGTTAGGTTTTTTTTTTATTAGACTCATTTGGAAAATATTCACTTCCTGAAAGATATACTACATTAAGTATTGCTATGCTACTTAATGCTTTATCTGAAATATTGAGAAAGAATGTTGTGTAATTTGAGTTTAATCTTTTATTTACTGGTTGTATGAGACTGTAATTTAGCAAGCAAGGATAGAATGTGCTTAAAACATCTTTTTTATATATTCTTGGGATTGTTATCTGGGATCAGCCAGTTCCATACAGAACTTTGAAGTGCCAGATCTGTTTTCCAGATCAGTTTGAACAGCTTTATTTTTTGAAAACTCATGGTACAATTAAAGTATTGATTGAAATGGAGTTTGGAGCTTTCAGAGATCGGAGGGGTTTGAGGGACTGTATAAAAAGACAGAGTGTTTCAAAAAGATGGACCCAATGTGTTACAATTACATAAAAATTTACAAATGGTTTAATCAGTTATCAAGTTTTAGTAACCTTTTTGTAAAATGCTCTGTGTTCCCTCCACCTGCTGTACGGATAACATCGAGATGACAGTTGATAGTTCGTGGTTTCAGAGATACAGTGATTTCAAATTCCGTCCATCTTTTTGAAACACCCCATAGTGTGCCTTGCTGAAAGAACAGAAAAATAACCTGGCGGTCTCGTTGCTCTAAAGAACCATGTTCCTTTTCATGACAGACACTAAGCTGTTGCTGCTCAAGCTGTTTGGATAATGAGGTCGATAGCTTGCCTACAAAGATTCCCATGCAAACACTAAACGTCTAAGAGGACAAAAATGATTGAGTTAAATGTAGTGATTATGATCATAATGTTGTGGAAAGTTTACTTTTCTCTTGAAAAGGAACTTTGATAAATTCAATGTATCAAATTTCTGAATTTGAAAATAGTGTTAGGAAGCCTGTTCTTCATCCTTGTTGATCAACAGATCTGTGCTACCAATGACTGATGTTCAAAGCCCTCATAAAATGTGTAATATCTACACTTAGAGTGAACAGACTGCTGGGGAGCCAGCTGCTCGTCCCTTTGGCAATGCTGCAGTACTGTCATTAGGTATCCTCATTTCCCTGTTGGTGCCTGTAGCAGTCTCCTCCTTACATTCTTTGAATAAGCTTGGATAATTCCTTGTGTAATAAACGAAATGGGACCATATAGTTTTGAATGTTATTTTTATTTTGTTTTACACTAAATAAAGATTTATTTATTTCAAGAAAATGGCAGCTTGATATAGGGCAAAGGTATGGGGGGTTTCGCCTACAAACAATCACTGATTTGCCTTTTTTTTTTTTTTCCTTTCAGAGTTTGACAGAAAGCAGAAACAAAGTTGAAGCTGGAGTTGGTGGCTTTTATCAATGAAGAGTTGGAGCAGACATAGCTTTTGGACATAGGAAAGGATGGCTGAAGAGTAAGAGCAGTGCATATAATTTTAAGGGGAAAACAGTACCAGAATTCTTAAATCTATCTAAGAAAGGAAAAAGACTGATCTTGGAGTTGAGCAATGTTGGTCTCTCTGTAACAATAAAGGGACAGCTTTGCTGTAAACAAGTCAAACTAATATCCTTCCTCCTTGTTTCCTGTTCACCTTCAGCTGTGCCTGAAGTTCCATTTCATGGCAGTTGGTTCAGCATATTCTAGCTTGTCATAGCTGGTTTGTGTTAGCTGGTTTTGAACTAAAAAATGGGTAATATAGTACGAGAAAGAAATAGTATGTGGGCAGGTGTGTATGTTGGGAAGGGTTAGTAGACATTCCATGTGTTTGAATGTAGGAAAAGAGGAATGAGGTTGCTCGAAAAAGTGTCCTACTCGCCTTCCCTGTCTGGCCTTTACTACTCATGAGGTAAGGAAAAGGAATGGAGCTTCTAAAAGCTCCACTCAGATGCAAGGCGGGGTGGGAGCAGTCCCTTATGTTGATGGGAACAAGGGTGAGAAAAGGGAACATTTTTCTGTCTCTGTGGGGACTTCTTCCTTCCAGACCTCTGATTCTCAGGGTATTATTCCTTTCTGCTTGGCAGGTTATGAGTTGAAAAGTGAGCCTTGGGGTTTTGTTTGTTTGGGTTTTCTGTTTGTGTTGGAAGTGGACTTAAAGCAGAAGAAAGTGGTGAGGAGAAAGCGTGCAGTGTATGTAAGCTATTGTGGTCCAACAGTTGCTCCGAATGAATTGTGAGAGACGTGTATTTTAGTTTTTGGTGTTGAACGTGAATGGAGTTCTGCCATGTACAAAAGCAAAGGTTTCAGAATGGCAGCTTGGGTTCAGTTTTGGGCTGAGGTGGGAACACTGCTTTTGCTTCAGTTCCTTTTCTGATGAGAGTGCAAATGGCAGTTCTTAGTGCAACTCCTCTGCATTGAGAACAAATGTTCTAGTTATGTCTTCAAAAGGAAGTTTAAGCAGTATTCAGCATATGGATATACCAGAATGAACACACCTTGTGGACTCTGGAACTTAGATCTAAGATGCTAAGGAAATAAATCTTCTGGAATAAAACAAAGATGTGAAGTCATTGGTTGCTGCTTTGAATCAACTGCAGGTCTTTCAGACAGTTCAGTAATACTTGAGACTTGTCAGGTAAAATCTAACAAACTTGAACTATGCATCTTTTGGTTTAAATGTGCCTTTCTAGAATATGGTGTTTTATTCCTTGACATGTTTTTGTTGATGTCAGGTTACTGCACAGGCTCAACTGCAGAGTGATAATTTGCTGAAGCTTTTTAATATGGATTAAGTCTATTGTATTTCCCTCCATGTTTTCTGATGGATTGGAGTTAAAGAGCTGTTAAGCAAAGGTGTCCTGTTTGGATTCCATGCTTAACTACTTTGCTACAAAGTCAATGGGAAGACCTCTGTGTTGTGACACCAAGAAAACAGAATAAAATTTAAGCAAATATAGTGATTTCCATCTGTATACTCCGGTAATTGGAGCTGGTTACCCTAACAGTATGAGTGAGCACTTCAGCAAGGCTGAGATTTGAGAAGCTTGCTGCCAGTCCTGAAGAATTTGGAGCATAACTAACTGATTCCACGTCTCTGCTGCAGGGTATGTGAAACTACCACCATTTTATAAAGTGAAAATTACATTAAGATTTGAACAAGGCTGTGGTGTCATTTACATTATAAGCTTTTTGCCCAGTTCCATGCAACAGTCAGTAGACCTTGTCTATTGTGCAGCATTTTGAAGCGTTCTATTGCTTAAAAGATTTACCTCTCCCAAGTCTCCTTAGGCTTCTCCCCAGTTGTGTTAAATGACCCATTCTAAGAAATAATCCAGTCCTGGTTGCTATCTTCAGTTTAATGTTATGGAGTAAATTGCTTGTTTGAACATGCACTATGCATGCACATAGAGGCACCCGTATTGCCTGTGGCTTAAAAATGCTGAAAATTAACATTATTTGGGTTGAAATTACATGGTTTCATTATAACAAAGGATTTTAATTACAGAAAATACTTAGCTTTACTGAAGACCTTCTCCCTTTTTCACTGCTTTGCTCATACAGCTTGAGAGAGAATGTGCATCTGCACAGTAGTACTAATAAAGAGGTTAAAACAGAACTTACTCCATAGAAAGATACTACAACTGAGGTGCAAGACAAGTTGGTCATTTAAGAAAAAATAGTCATGGTCTGTGTACAAAACGAAATTTGCTTCACCACTTTTCATTTCAATTCCTGTCTGGCATTGTTAGTAACTTTGTTAACAAGGAAAACTATTTAACTAGGTATATGTTATCCTAAGGTTTGTGTAAAATAAAAGAAACTAAACTGTTAGATAAAACTTGTGCTTATTTTATGCAGTAAAGCATGTGGCTGGTTTAAGTCACTTTCATTTTTTAGTAGGTCTGAACTTTCGCCATCCTTAGCTTTTATTGGAACACTTCTAAATAATGCTATTTGCTGTTGCACAGCATATGGTGTGTTAATGCTTTTTTATTTTTAGTATGCCAGAACTATGTGTTCCTCCCTACAGCATGAGCTGGCTTTCCTTCTTCACATTCCTTGCAGTCCATGTGCCTATAAATGTTTTTAGAGTACATCAAATGATGATGCTAAGATGCTAATCTGTTAAGTCATTAACAATAAAAATCACACATAAAATTTTGTGGTTTATTTGGCCTGAGCATGTTCCATTAGCACCCCAAAATCATGTAGCCTCTGTTTTTTAACTAAAATCTTATTTGGAAGCTTTTAATCTAAAATCAGCACTTGTCACATTTGTTGAGAGCATCTTTGGGAGTAAATCTGAAATTTTCTCCTGTAGAATGCATGGTGTTTTGTGGAGGGCAGGCAGTATAAAATAAGATCTTTCTGATTTGGGGAGAATCTGAGTGCTTTTTCCAAGTCACTGTGAAATGAAGGAGCCCAAAAAAGAAGTGAATACATCCCTGTTAGACACAATTCAGCTAGTAAGTGATATTTTCTGAGAGGTGGGTGGTTCTTTGGGTTTTTTTAAATTTTTTTTTAATTGGGTAATCCTCATCCAAAATAAAACTATTATTTTGTGGCATAAAACACTGTATATTTGCAAAGTGGCAGAGGTCGCCACCTGTTCTTGCTTTACCTAAGTTGTTATTGATGTAAAAATACTAACAAACTTACAGTTGCCTGTAGTTCACATGTTGCATTTTTCACAGTGGGTTCCTCAGGGTTATCGAGCGTACTTTAGGAATAATGCTTGCTCTGGCAGAGCCTCAAACTTAAACTGTTGTTAATCAAGAGTCATGGATCTTGTGATCCGACAGTGAAAAAACGGAAAACAGGTGGTAGGGCTAGATATAATGGTTCTTTCCTTTTTTACCAGTGTGCTGACAGCTTTCCCTAGGAAGCTTTCTCTTTAGGAAAGAGATAAAACAGTATATAGAACAGGCTAGGCATACACAGTACCTGTTAACCTCTGACTCCTGCCATCTGCTATATAAATTGTTGCGTTTAAGAGTTGATCCTGTACTCGTTTATGAAGCAACAAACAATTTTATTATTTGTTTTAAAAAAATCTTTTGGCGTCAGTGTATGGCGTGCTTCATTCAGTAACACTGTAGTTAAATTAGTGTTGTCTGTCAGTGCCTATGTATAACTTGAAAAAAAATCTTGAGTAAACAGGTAATTCATAGCCATATCTCTGTATTTTTAACCAGTTTCAGATCAGTATCTAAATAGTAGAGCAGCATACACCCACAGTCTTGTATGTAGTAATACTTTTTTATTTAATATCAGCATTCTCTAACACAGTTCATTTTTCCCCAGGGTAGAAAACGTCTTGAGGTGAGAATTCTGTGCTGTGTTTGAATTGTTATAGACAGTTTTGTATTAGTAAATGGGCATATTGTTCTCATCAACAGCTGCTCAGGGATGAGCAGAAACTATCATATGACTGGTGCAAACGTGGCTTCCATCAAGAAAGAAGAAATAAGCAGAACTGATGCTGCTTCATCTGGATCAGCAAGGCAGATGTTAACGAGCATTGTATCCAGGTTTGCATCTTCTTTGGCAGAATGCTTGGACAATAAGTTGTATATACCTGTGCCTAACATGCCACTTCTAGCATGTCAGTATCCAAAATATGGTGGATTAACCAATTTTTTTTTGTAAAAGCATGTCCATCTACCCCGCTTTGTATTAATTTCATCAATGATGCAGCCTTATCTTCAAACCCTTGTGCCAAGGAATAAGTATAGCAGTGTCTGGCTTACGTGTGTTTTCTCAAATGGGTATTTAAAGGGTTTGGCTCTGATTAAAATCCCCCTGATTCTGTATTTTAGGCAGCAGGGTGACTCAAAATGCCTTTGTCGGATGCTTTTAACCTCTCCAGCTGTCTTGTCAGTGAGGGTGAGTCAGGAGCTGGAGTCTTACAACCAACACTCACTAAATCTGGAAAGCTGAGCTGTTAGGGTAGCTGATTTGGCAGCTTGGTGCAGGATGTGGACTGGTGCATTGCTGAGGTGACAGCAGCCTTTCTGGAGTGCTGCCACATCTCAAAGAGAGGAAAGTCTCCTGGTCCCTTGTTTTACTCTACACTGACAGTGGAAACAGTATTTTCCAGGAGAACTGAGCTGACTGTGGGCTGACAGTAGAAGCAGTGTTCGTGGGAACTTCTTAGGCTGGTGGTGTGGTGAACGCTGTTTTCACTTCTTCTGGAGAAACAGCAAGTCTGGTGTTTGGTGGAAGGTGCTGAACTTGCAGCATGTGCATGATACAGAAGATGACTGGTCTGCAGTCTCCTAAGCCTGAGAGAAAGTAGGTGGCTGGGCCAGTCAGAAAGGTCTCCAGTAAGACTTGGGCATCCCTGCTGTTTAGTAGAGATGTATATGGAGTGTGTGCAAACTGAGTTCATGTGTTCAGTCCTGATGTATCCACACCTGTGTCACCCAACACTAAGGGGACAGAGAGGTTCTTTGGTGATCCTGGGCAGAATGATGATGGCACTAAGCTGTAGGAACAGGTTTTGTTTTCTTAATAGGATAGTATGACTAGTATAGCACAGAATTTACTATTAGAATCACACCAGATTTCTACAAGAATCAATGTAGTACAATTTATGAGTAACACAACTTAACCTATGGTTTATAATCACCTGGACCCTCTGTAGGTCAGGTCAAGTCCTAATATATGTTTTGCTGTATCAACAGATCATAAGCTAAACTCAAAAATCATATAAAAGAATACGAGTCACTCCCTTAATCCTCAGAGGAAGCAGATGACAGTGGATGTCCCTGGTCACCAGGGGGTCATGGGTCTCACTGTCCAGCAGCAGTTTGGGCCCAAGTTTCCCCACTTAGGACTTGTCTTAATAACTGCTTGATTTTTACAGCCAGTGAGTGCCCTGTGCGCTGTTATGCTTCCCTGTTCTGTGATGGGGGAGTTGCCTGGCCAGATGCCTGGGACCTTTGAGGCTGCAAGGAAGGGAGTAATTGGGCTGGTGCCTGGGAACCTTGAGGCTGGTAGGGAGTGGAAGAAGAAATCTGTTTGGTTTGTCTACTTGGTTCACAGGAACTTCAGGGCCTGATAATGAGGGAAAGGGAACAAATATGTGATCTGCTCAGTCACAGAGGATAGCTGTTTGCCTTATGAAGTGATGTTAGTTATGCTGACCACATTGCCAGGGGGCACTGGTCACACATCTGATGTAGGTTTTGGTAGTGCTGTCCTATGGATGTTAGGTAGAGACTTCACAGAAAGTCTTCCTGTGCAAACCATGGTTAGAGCCTGTATAGATTTGTTTCCTTCCCTGTGTTTGAATGTTGGAAAGGAGAGCTGTGTGCTTTGTGGTCACCTGGCAACTGCATACACTATACAAGAGTGTCTTTTCTCTTTTCAAGTTACATTATCTTGATTTAGCCATAGTTGCAAACTGCTATTGTCAGGTCATAGATGCTGGTTTTTGGTGGTGGTTTTTTTTTCTTTTTCCAGTGAAATTCCACTGGTCCAACAGCAAGTTTTTGTAAATTTTAAATATTGATAGACTTGTAATTTTAGGTCTACAAGCAAGGAGAAACATTGTTTCTCTGTATTTTGTTGATGGTTACCATGGTTGCATGTTTGAGTACCTTTGTTTTGGTTTTGCTTTTAGTATAGTGTTAAAACTATTACACCAATAATGCCTTCATTTTACTTCCACAATATCTCCTACAGGCTTCAACAAAAACACATACAGCTAACAAGAATTAGTCCTAGCTTTCTAATGCCATTTTAATTGTCCTCTTAAAAATGCAGCTTTTACAGTGATAATCATAAAACTTTCAGCTGTTTTTGAATGTTGTTATTTTTTTAAGCCAGCTGGATTTGGAGTACTCTGCTTAATAGTTGTGAAAAGAAACTAGTCTGTATAAAAAAGTTCCTAAGCCTGAGATTTGTTTAATCATGGTCAGAGTAAAACGAACTGCAATAAAAATGATCAAGTATACTAACTACAAAGGAATATCTTGACAAACCAAGATTTTGAAAAGTTAGGGAAACTGACAAGCTAAAAGGGCAGTAAAACTTAAAGTACAAAGGCTTGCTGAGGACACAGTTTATGGAATTGGATAAATCTCCTAAAAATTAATGTTTCTTCTGGTCTCAGAACAGGTGCAACTTCCCTGGAAATTGTAGGGGAGGCATTTAAGAAAGTGAGAGTAAGGCAGCATACCAGTGGTATTTTAAGGCTGGACAAGAGTACACTATAGAAAGTATCCCTGACATTTTCTGTATCTTTAGGTGTTTTCTAAAACTAGTGCAAGAGTTCCTGTGTGTTTGGATTTAATTCCTACGTTTGTTTTTACTGTTGGAAAAACTTGAAAATTTGCCTAAAAGCACATTTTTTCCATGGCTGAAATTATGCATTGTGTTATCACACACAGTTTACACTCAAGCTTACCTTCTTTTTCCAGAATACATGCATCCAATACAGATTGGGTACTCAAACCTTGGAATAGAAGCTGTGAAAATCAAGAACATCTAGTAAGAAAACATACTGTATTCTTATGCCTGCTGTTTATTTACATAAAGAGATTTCTTATAACCCAAGGCTTTACTGTTTCTAGTACTTTCTTTTTCTTGTTGATACAAACTTTGTTTTGGCACTTGTCTGTCTTGATCAGGAAAATACCAAGCACTTGGAATATTGTTTAGCATATACTTCATCCTGTGACTTAAAGTATTTGAAAACAGGATTGTCTTGCTTTTATTGTACTTTACCACTCTTCATAAATCCTTCACTGGGAGGAGAGAATCTCAAGGTATAATATACCCAAACTCAAGCTTCCTAGCTCTTCCCTTCCACTCCTAGACCATTCTTTCAGTTGGGATAATGCATCTGCTTTTGCATCTGAATTACCTGTACTGGATTATAGAACTAATACAGGTTAAAAACTTACTCTTCCCTGGGTGTTTAGGGAATTATTTTTTGGTGTTTTTTAAAATCCAGTTTGCCTTGATCTAATATTTATTGCACCATAGTACAGGAAGTAGCACAGCAGGGAGGGAGTGGAAGAGATTGAATAACATGGCATTGTAGCAAGAGATCAGGAGGGGAAATTTTATCGAACTACAGCCTTTTATGTCCTGAGGTTGCTTGCTGTGTTCTTTCTGTTTTTGAAGGAGCAGCACCTAGCTGAAGAGAACTAGACAACAACAGTTTCAGAAGAGTCATGTGGGGGAAAAGCTTTGTTTCTTGGAGGGGGAGATTATTACATTTATGGGGCTGCTTTAGTAATATAGCTGGTAAATGTGCAAGTGGAATGTCCTAGTGGTCCTCTGTGTGTGTCACTGGCTTGGTAAAAGAATTTAGTAGAGAGCTTTAGAGTACAGATTCTGGTTCATAGTACTTGTCACTAACACAGAGCACCATAGCCTGAGAGTTGTTCCTCAGCACTCAGGGACGGACCTTAATGATGAGTGAGGAAATGAAATAAATATTAATTTGTTATTTGTAATGTCCCTAAAGGAGATAACTGCAGGATATGATTGTAGCTTGTATCTAGAGGAGGAAGTGATACACAGCTGAGACTACATTAAAGTTTCAGGATATGGCACCAAACATATGCAGTCCACAGACAGAATCTGCCAGAACTGTGAAGTCCAGATGCTCTGTGTTTAGTTCTTACATCTGCAAAATACAGAAGACTACCAGTTGTGGCTTTGTCTTTTTTTAACATAAGCATTCAACACCATGGCAAATTTGTGTAGGGAAGAATATGCAGCCTAGCAAGGAAAAAATATTGATGGAAGTTCAAAAATAGCTTGATCACATTTTACTAACTAAACAAAGGTGGTGACAGCTGCAATTGCAGTTGCAGCATAGATAGCATTTCAGTCACCAGCTGTCTACTGAACTGTGCTGTGTGGCTGCTATAGCAGTAGGTGTAACCAAACTGGGAAGAAAATAGCAGAATCCTGCAGCAAGTCATTACTTTCTCTAGTATCTCTCACAATACAGGAAAACTAGTAATTTGGGTCACTTTTTTAGACATGAAGTAATTTTTTTTTCCTTTATAAATACTTAGAGGAATCTGAACAAACAATAAACAACAGTGGATTAGACACAGACACGGAAGATTGCAGTTCCACCTGTTCAGATCCAGGTAAATTAGATTGAGATTAACCAGTTTGGTTTGTTCTGTTTTCAGTCTGAGGGTTTTCCAGTTTAAACAGGCTGAAGAGAGTTGCTAAATGGCCATTAGTGTCGGGGAGACATGACAGACTCCACCACCACAGAGCACAGGGCTTTTGTCCATTCAAATTGTATCTCTGAATGGCTTTAAGAAGCAGACTAAGCTAATTTATTCTTGAAATTAAACTTAATTTTAAAACTTCAAAAGAACACTGTTAATTTTACATGTCAAATACATGGTTAAAAGTTGTTCACTGGTACTTTGTGAAGAACTACTGTGGTTTGTGCTTTTGTTAAGAGTAAGCCAATGCAGTGGATGTTCCTTGAAGAAAGTTTTCCCATGCTCTGGAATTGGGCTGGCAGAACAGTTATTTTATGGAGGTTTTAACATTTGGAAAGTGAAATAGTGTGACATGGAGGCCTTTGAATAACTAAATCATTGATGTAGTATATGCTTGCGTAACTAGCTTCAGGTTAGATAAATCTTACTTGAAGAAACAAAATCTTGAGAAAATTGTGCTAAGCTTGTTCTATCTACTTTTCATTTTGGAATAAAATAGTGGTAAGTTTGGATGATCATATGAGCACATATGCTTAGGGGGTTTTTTACCATAGGAACTGCTTTTGCACCATTACCAACACATGGCCACAGCAAACTGCTCTAGAACTTCAATAAAGTTTTCTGCAAGGCATGCTGCCCATGAAGGCTGTCCTTTTTTCCCCAAACCTGCCATCCTTCCAGAAGCTTCAATAAAAATATTAACTTTGCAGAAAGTCCTGAAAATAATCTGGCCTGCTTTTGGAACTTGTACTTAGCATTTTAAGAAATGTTTAGACTCAGGGGGTTTTTTCCCTCTCCTTTTTAAAGGTGGGGGGGGGTTTTTAATGTCTTCAAGCATTTTAACAGTTGATTTTTTTTTTTTTAAGAAACTGACTGCATTTAATTGAGTGCTACCTTAGCTTGTTTAAGTTAAGCTTGTTTAAGACTTATTTAGCTTTTTCAAGTTTGTAACTTTTCCTCACAGTGCAAGAAAATAGTTTAAGATACACTGAGCATTTTCATGTAGTATAGAAGATCTTGTCTAATTGCGAAAGTATTCCTCATACAGAAGCAAATACAAAATGGATACCACTGCCATGCCATTTCCATAGCAAGCTATCTTGAAGGGTTAGTAGTAAATATGAATGTAGGTCTGAATTTTCCTTTCAAGGAAAAAAAAAGCAGCCATTGATCACGAATAGAAATGCATTTCAGTTATCATAGCTTAATTTGAAATATACTGTAGGGAACAGTTATCATAACTTAATTTTATAACTTACTGCCAGTCTTCAATCTATCATTGCCTATTAGATATCTGGTGTGCTGACTGTGCCATCTGCTTTTCCTGAAGGGCATGTGGAGAAGAGAATGAATGAATCCTTTAGCCATCTGAAAAACTTAACTGTACTTGAATCAGATGCACAAGCATAGCATAAAACTAGCTGAAAGGATATTGGTTTTGAAAGAACAATCTCTTCAGAACCTCTCTGAAATTTCATTTACCTCACCTATTCTAGCCAATTTCATCATGAACAAAGAAGTCTCAAAGACTATCCCAGGCTCAAGGAGGTTTAACTTAAAGCCAGGCCTCTTAGGGCCACTTTTAATTCAAGGAGATCCTAATATGTGCAGAGTCGGGACTCTTAGGAACACTCTCAGGTATTTAAATGGTGTAATACTTTTTTCAAAGGTGGAAGGCTTGCATCAAATTTGGCTGTGAAGTGCTGTGCACACTGATACTATGGACATTCCAGGGTGGTTTACTTGTGGCCTTCTGTGCTTGTTCAAAGGGCAACATGTGCAAGCTCAGTGACTGATTTGTCTTTTGCTTTCACATGGATCAATATAGACAAATCAATAAAGATAACTGGATTTGAAACACAAATTATAGCCTGCCTAAGAGTTACAGGATGCCTGTGTCATTCTTTACTACCTTATCATTGCCAGAACCTTCAAATGTCATGCGTTTCAACCCGGACAAATAGTGGTCACAAAAAGAGGAGACTATCGCCTTGAAATCTGTCACCCTACCTTTGGCTCACTTGACATTTTCAGTTCCTTGTGTTGCATCATGCTGTTTGTCTTTAGGAATATCTATAGACTGGTATCCCTTGGGGAGCTGGCTCAGGCTTTACTCAGAGTCTGATGTAACAGGAATTCACACAGATTGCACTTCAGACTTACAAGAGCCACAGCAACAGCCTGTAAGGAAAGGTTGACCCTTGCTGTATATTCCACTATAGTGGAAGAAAATGGGAAGTGAGAGAAGATAGGTGAAGTTCATGTCAGAAAAGTATTTTTACAGGAGGGCTGTTTTGTGACCTCTATGTGGAAGTATGCTGTAGAACAAAGAATCCCCATCCCAAATTATTTTTTCAGAAACCACATTCAAACTGGACAATCAGTAGCCAAAGTTCACAAGAGTACAGGACTGCTGTGGGGCTTGCCTGCTGCTCCAGCATGAGAGGAAGAGACCAGTGGTGGTTGTGATTCTACATGTACATGATGATGAATAGGTAGTGACATAAACAGATCTCCTGCTTTATTCCCTTGGTTTCCTGCACAGATTTCAGGTGTTACTACCTATATCGCCTCTCTGTGAAAGTTGTGAGGGGAAAAAAAGAGAAGAGCTGGAAATGAGATGTTCCCTGTTGGCAGTGCTCTCTTAGTCCCCAAGCACTAGGTCTTAGTTGGAACTCCTGCATGTGGGGGGAACTGAGGGTCATAGGGAGGGGGAACGAGGTCTGGGAAGGAACAGCATGAGCTGGGGCTCAAGGGGTTTAGTTAAGGGATATGGGAAGAAATCTGTTCTTTCTGAATTGCCCCACATTTCACAATACCCTGAAAGTTTTCAAATGTTACATTTTTCTGGTGATGGGAGAGTGAGAACTGTATTGTGAAAAATTTAAATAGCTTGATCTGTCTCAGAACTGATAATTACCAGATTTCTGCAAGCTCAGTGGAGGAAAGTTTTACTGTAGAGTGGAAAAAGATGATTGATAGCACTGCTCATGAAGATACTACAAAGTAAAATAGCCCTGGGTTAAAGACTGCCAAATTCTACAATTGCTGACTTGTAAAATAATGTAACAGGAAGCTTAATGAACATAGGCAAGCTATTACCTTGTGTTCAGACCTTGTAAGATAGTAAAAAAAACTAATTGAAGGGTTATTTGCATTGCATATTGCTAAAATTTTACGCTAAGTATTAAATTAATAACTTCCAGTTTTTAAGCCTTAAGAAGATTTTGTTCCTAAACTGAGGTTTAGCAGGAAAGGTTGAAAGAATTGCCTTGACTGCAAGACTATACAAACTGTACAATGGTCTTTCTCACCAAGATTATATTTAATCTACTAGCAAAATGCAAAAAAATTGTGTGGTTCTACTTCTGTCTTAGCAAAAGATATCAATATAGCATTTTACCTTTAGAAATAATTCAGCATTTACAAGCACATTTTGAAATATTGTCCAACAGTTCTGCAGATTAACTCCTTTTTTTCAAATGTGTGTTGTAAACAACGAATATAAGGTTGAGAGAAACATTGCGTCCAGATTAAATCACAACTATATTCTCTTTGCTTTTCTAGTATTTGTAGCCAGATAAATGGAACCTGGTAGGAGCTTGCTGCATTGCATGTCAGGATGCGAAATTACTTGGACAATTACTGTAAACTTGTGCTCAAATTTAAAAGGTGTTCTTATAAATTTTATCATACCAAATACTGACCCTGGAACTCTGAGCCAAACACACTATTAGTAACTGTGACTTCCCTGAGGAGTGAGCTAGTCAGTGTCAGTCAACGAGTTTGTCCCAGGCTGCTGTAGTCTGCTAATGCTGTAAGAGAAGCCGCGTGATACCTTGAAATGGAAATGTTTGAATTCATTTTCCTGCATGCTACTGGGCTAAAGGTTCTCAGGTTTTTTTCCTGTGCCATTGTGCTTTATTCTCATGGTGAACTGAAGCAGATGAAGCTGACCTTGATTTGAGACAGTTTTGTGAACTCTCTCTCTCAAAAAAAACCCATCAGTAACACTGTCAATTCCTGAGGATTTGTTGTGAAAATACTAGTTTTTAGTTCCACAGAATAATTTATTGAAAATTATTTACTATTAAGTTTGCAATTAAGTTTAGTAAAACACCTGGTAGTGCATGGAAAGAAATGTTATTGCATTTTACCATTTATTAGGCTATTTTCCTAGAGCTGTCTTTTTTATTTCAATGGATTTTTTTTTTCCAGAGTCTCTGTAGCCAATAGGTCTGAAGCCTAAACACAATTTGCCTTGGAAAGAGGTCTCCTTAGAGACTGCCTAACTTTTTTCCTACTGAATTAGCTTGGTAGCTTCTGTTGTGCATATGCTTATGTTCATTTTCTTAGGTCATGTATATAATGATTTACCATGAGTATCCATATTTTCTAGCTGACAAGCTGTTTTTTAACCTTTCTACTAGACCTTTCTGAAAACATAGACCTGAGTAGCCTTCCAAAAGGCACGTTCTCTGCACCTGTAAGTTGCTTCCCAGACCTTGCCAACCTGTTCTGCAGCCTTCCCTGGAACCCAGTCACAGGTGAGAGCAGACTGTTGAGACAGATCTGGCAGCAGAAGTGACTGTTTCAACTAGCTTTGGAAAACCTGAACAATTTTGTATTTATTTTCATTGAAAATGTCATCAAACTGAGGAATTTTAAAACATGGAGGTCAGGTGGGTGGGGTTTTTTTTTAATTACAACCAAGCAAAACTTGAGGATGATAGATGAGGTGTCTCTAGCTGTGAGTACACTGACAAGTAACCTGACAAAGCACAAGTCAACCAGCAGGTTGAAGGGGATGGGGTTGAGGTGTTTTGTTTGACAGTGCTACAGTCCTAGGCAAGGCCTCCATCTTTGATACTTACCCAATGGCTTGCATAATCTTTCAAATAAACTGTCCCTAACATTTTTATACAGCTGATTAGCACGTGGTGTATAGTAGATGCTGATCCTGTTGTGTGCAGTGTTAGGCCACAGCAGGGGCAGGTAGGAGACTGATGGCCACTCAGAGCCTCTGCAGGCCCTGAGCAACGGGCTTGATACTGAAGTGCCCGGTACCTGCAATTAGAGGTGCCTGCTCCGTCCTGCGTGACCTCGGTGAAGGCAAAGGACGGCGTCTCTCTGGACACCACAGCACCTCCTCACCCCCTCCGCGTCTCCTGAAGCGCCTCCTCACCCTCCTGCCCCGGGGGGAGCCGGCGCCCCGCCCACCGCGTGGCCACACCCCCAGGGGAAAGGCGCGCCCCCATTGGTCCCGGCCGCTGCACATCTGTGTGGGCGGGGCCCACGCGCCGCGCCTGCCGGGCGGCCGGCCTGGCCCGCGCTGTTGTGACACGTGACGGGAGGGGGGGTGTGCACGTGGGGACGTTATGTAAGGCGCAGGGGGAAGGGGCGGCGGGCGGGCCGGAACGCACGCGCACGTGCGGCGGGCCGCCGCGCATGCGGGGGCCGCCCGGTGCGCAGGCGCGCGCGTGGGGCGGGGCGGGGGAAAGTCGGGCTGGTTCTCCTCCCCCTGCGCCCCTCCCCCGGCCAGACGGCGGAGGATCTCGAGCGACAATGAAGCAGGAGCAGCCGCAGACCCCCCAGCCGCAGCCGCCGCCCTCCGCCAGCGCGGGGGTCCCGGCCTTCCTCAGCAAGCTGTGGGCGCTGGTGGGCGAGGCCCCCAGCAACCAGCTCATCACCTGGAGCCAGGTGCGGCGCGCGCCAGCCGCGGCGGTTGGCCGGCTCGCCCCTGCCCGCGTGCGCGGGGCGCTGGGATGCCCCCCCCTCCCCCCTTTCCCCCACCAGTTCCTCCGGCGGCGGCGGCGGCAGGCAGCCCCTCCCGGGCCCGGCGGGCACCCGGGGCCTGCTAGGGGAGAGCCGGCCGGCTGGTGGGCCTTCCACGGGGGCCGCGGCGATGGGGCGGGCGGGGGGCCGCGGGCCTCGGCGCGTGTGGGGAGGAGGGCAGAAAACCTGCGCACGCCCGCATGGCTTGGTCGGGCTTCCCCCAGGCGGCCCGGGGGAGCGCCGCCTGCCCGCCCCCCACCCGAGCCGCCGTGCGGCCGCTCTGGGGCCTCGCAGCTCTCCCAGCCCGGGCGGGGCTGCTAGGGAGGTGCCGGTTCCCCTCGCCTCCGGCTGCGGGTACCTGGGGAGTACGGGCGCTGGGGGCCGCGCCCCGGGCTGCCAATGCGGGGGCTTGTGTGCCGGCCCCGACCGAGCAGGCTGGGGGTTTTCCCGGGGGGCGGTGGGCGGGCGCCCCTGGGCTTGGGGGGCAGGGATCGGAGAGGGGTTGTTTTTTGCGGTGCGCCGACACGTAGCTTTTATTAAGCCGTAGTGCGGGAAAGGCAGAGATGCGGTGGGGTTTTCCAGCGCGGGTAAATAACCGGGCTCGCCTTTGGTGAGCCGCGGACTGCCTGACAGCGCGCGGTTCCCGGGTTAAAAAAAAAAAAGGGGGGGGGTGGAAATCGGGGAGTTGTCGTCGTCTCCTGTACGTGAAGCAGACGGGGGCGCTGATCCCCCAGGTGACACCCATCCAGATCTAGCGGCCTTTCCCGCGGGGCCGGGGGCGGCCGCGCCGAGCTGTGCTGCCCGCAGGGGCCACGGGCCGGCGGGAGCAGGCCGCGCTCATTGGCGGGCTGGCGGGCGGCCACGTGGGGCGACAACTGTTGCGCTCGGGTGGCGTCTGCCCGGGTTTGTGTCCACCTGCTGGAGCGGGCACCCCCGCCATCCGCACATCAGCATCCGCCCACGGCCTGGTGCGGCCTGGAGAGGATGGATCACGGGCATGTCTCTGCGGAAAGTCAAGCCGGGTACCCATCGGTAGTGATGGGGCCGACACGTGTGTCGATCTGCTGCTGTTTGTTTTGGTAACTGGAGTCCCTGTCCTGGGAACTGCAGGTTAAACGGGTACAGCGGCCATGTTGATATACATCTACTTTGATTGGTTTTAAGAAAAATGGTAAACCTGTGTTGGATGCCCTTTCATCTTGAATCCTTTATATTCAAATGTGGGCTGTTGTAGTAAGTAACAAAGAAGTGTTATCAGGGCACAAAGTTTATAAGTATCTTAAAATATTGGAAAGCCAGGAGTAATCACCTTCTTACAATGTAATAAAGCACTGCAAGTTTGCTGCAGTAATCATTGCTAACTCTTGTGATAAATGCTAAGTAGGTTTTTTTAATAATACGTTTTTCTCTATATCTTAGATGTTTTAAAAATATTTTTTTATTTTTAAAATGCCTATTCTCAAACTGTATCAACATCTTCAAGTGGTGTTGAGATGCCAGCTCTCACCTAAGTCTATTTTAAATGCTGAAGCAATGTTAAAATGTTGTCTTAAACATTTTACTGATAATGTTACCAGTAACCAGCCAAAACTTGCGAACAAGGAAGCGGGTAGTTTTGGTAGATTATGGCAGCTTTTCCTCCCAGTGGTTTTTTTTCCTTTTTTTTTTTTTTTTCCCCCTGAAAGAGTGATGCAAAGAGCCATATGAAGATTCAGATCTTGTCTAGTTTAAGAAGTGCCATTTTTGCCATCCTACACTTTCAATGGAGACTCTCCAAATAAATTGCTTATGCTTATCACAAGTAAGCACACCAAGGCTATTATTAGGTATCCTTGTATTATTTTCTTAATTAAAAATAAAGGCTAATTATTTTAAATTCTGCAAGGCTGTTTGTGGAAGGAAGATCTGCTAATCACAGTTGATGTTATCAGTATGCACCAGTTCTTGTGTGGGGGAAGGTTTTGGGATCACTTGGCACACAAGTGATGGCACCTTATAAAAATATAGTATGTCAATATTGTGGGGTACAGAAAGTGTACCAAGTGTAACAGGGAAAGGAGAGTACAGTTACTCTAATACTTGCTTCCCTCCTATACAAACCCATATCCTTACACTGTAAGGATAAACACCCTCTGAAACCAAACAGCCAGATTTGTCTCCCTGCATACTTATGTCAGTGAAGCTGCAGGTATGTGTCGTCTGTGGAACTGTGTACAAGGAGTACCAAATGAGGTACTTGGAAGATTGCTGTGTGCTGCAGTCAGTAACACTAGAACTTGGAAACTGTATTTAGCTGTGTAGTAGTGCTTTAGTGAGTTCAAGTCAGGCCTTAATGTCTGTACAGCTTTGCTGTAAATGACTATCAGGGCAACAACAACTAGTACAAGTATTGCCTGGATTTTCTGTATTCGGCCTGAACAATGTCAAAGTGACAATGAAGTGTAAGGTGCAGCATGAAAGCCGTTGGCATCACAGGTCACTGTAGTGTCATTTGACTACCTTCGGCTCGTGAGTTTCTTTAATGCATTAGCTAAAATGATCTGTCTCTTCACCTAGTTTGCTTCCTCTTTTCCTTCCACTGACTGATTCCCAGTAGAGGGTAGGTAGGCACATAACGGGAAGGTTTTCATCTTCCCATCCTCCTCTCAGTCTCAAGCTCCTAACTCATCTAATGGTGAGCCATTTATAAATCCTGCTTCTGACCAGCCTTGCTGATTTCTCATAAACAAGCTCTTGGGTAAGGATCTTCACATGATCTCATGGTTAGTTCTTTGCATTTCTTGAGATCATAGAACTGCTGGCATTTGGGAGTAAGAAACAAATGTGACTTGTTGAACTTGAGGGTTTCTAAGAAAGTGCAGTGTCAGTGCTGACATTTGTCAAAGATGATGTGCTGCTTCTTAAATACAGGGTGAGAGTACTGTGGGTGTACAGACAAAACGTAAACCATTTTGAAGTAGCTAGTTTGGATTCTGCCAGTTCCTCATCCTTTAGTTAATAGAGCACAGTTACTAAAGAACAAAGAGCTGACACTTCTATTTTAGTTACAGCCTGTGGATGAAATAAGATCAGGCCTCCCTCACAGTTGGCATCCCAGGAGGATGGGGATGTTGCCTTGGGTGGCTACTTTTTGGTAACTCCAAACCCCAGTGGACACCCTACAAGTCCTGTCAAACTAATCATGCCTTTATACTGGAAAGCAGAAGGGACTCTCAGCTGATTGTTTGGGTTTTTTTCTCCTTTCACGATCTGTTTGTTAGATTCCTTCCCAATACTTTGAAGCTGTATACAAAATTGATAGGATTAGCCTGTAGCAAAACTGTGGTAATTGCTGGTAAACAAATAATTCATTTCTCAAGGAAGCAATGAGTAACAATAAAGCTGTTCCCTTTCAGATATGGATAGCTATGTAAATTGATAATACGGTGTCACTTTGCAACTGCAGGGTTTGTACATTTGTTGTGGAAAATTTTAAGCAAGCAGATCAGTTACGTACTGCATGCACAAAGGAAACATTCCTATCTGGTGATGAATTCTAAAAGCCCAGCATGTTTTCTGTGATGGTCTTTAAGTAGCTTAATGTGTCTCTCGTTTTAGAATGGCCAGAGTTTCTTGGTGTTGGATGAACAGAGATTTGCAAAAGAGATTCTTCCCAAGTACTTCAAGCACAACAACATGGCGAGCTTTGTCAGACAGTTAAACATGTGTAAGTTTTTGCTTTCTAGCATTGTTCTAGATCCTGTACATATTTAATTGTAGACAATTTCCTTTGAGCAGTGTCCCTGTGTTCTTTGCAAGTAGGATGCTGTCTTATCCTCAAAACTGATAAAGAGATAGTTGGGACAGCATAGTTTCAGTTTCTTAATGTGGGTTTTGAGAGTTGTTGGGTTTTTTTTCCCTTTTCTGTTTCTTTTTTAAAAGATGGCTTCCGTAAAGTTGTCCATCTTGATTCTGGGATCGTCAAACTGGAAAGAGATGGTCCAGTAGAGTTTCAGCACCCGTATTTTAAGCAAGGCCGGGAGGACTTGTTGGAACACATTAAAAGGAAGGTTAGTGAAAACTCAGTGTGTGGAAAATCTGTACTAGTGAGTATGAATGAATAGCAAAGTTCATGTCAAGCTTAATTGCAGGATTGTGGGTGCAAATAAGTTTGGGTTTTGGGGAAACAAATTGCTTATATATATATATCTTGGCTTGCTTAAAGGTATTTTGGGGGATTTGAGTGGACTCATTTATCTAACTTGCTTTGCTGTCATTATAGTAAGTTTTCACAGGTGGCAAAAATGAATGAGTTATGCAAAGGTGACATTTTGCAAATGGGTATTAAAAGGGGTGCAGAGCGTGCTTTGACTTAACCATCAGTAATATAACAATCTGCTTGTTGATATAGCTCGTTTCAGAACAAAGCTACTGTAAGCATTAAACTTTCCACCAAAGAGAACAGGGGGCAAACCTATAAACATGTTTGATGTGCTGCTAAATGTAATTTTGAAATGTGCTCTGCTGTTATTGTGAATCAGGTGAATACAGATTTCAAATAGAAATATGGCAAGTTAAACTGTGGTGAGAGGATGTACTTATTAATACTGGGTTATCGTGAAGCAGTTATGATGAAGTAGAGCACTTAAGAGAACGCCTGAAGAATGTGGACGTACACAAATATTTGTAACAACTAAAGCTAATGTGACAGCTGTAACAGGAAATTTCTGTGTGTTTCTGTATTTTTTTACTTGATACTTGGTTTATTATTAACTTAAATGCATGGTTTATCAACACTGGAAGAAAATATACTTGATTACCAAAAGAAAATAGTAGTTAACAATGAGTAAAGGAAAGTGTTGTTTCTGGATTCTAATCTTTTAAAGGTTTCTTCTTCGAGACCTGAAGAAAACAAGATACGTCAGGAAGATCTCTCCAAAATAATAAGTAGCGCTCAAAAGGTGCAAATTAAACAAGAGACTATTGAATCTCGATTGTCTGCTTTGAAGAGGTAAGCTGTTCCATCAGCAACTCACCACTAAAATTGCGTAATTCTGGTAATAGATACCAGACAAAGACCTAATTTTAGGTGTCTCTTGATCTTGTTGCCTAATTTCAAATATTGCTTTAGGAAAGTAAATTTCAATAAAAGAATTGCATTAAAAATTGAATATTTTTATATCGCTAAAAGTAATAGGCAATGTTGTTATTTGAAGAACTGTCTAGTAGTGGGCAATTATATAACACCTTGAATAGTAGTTCCATATCGCTGGTAAGACTGAATATTCAACTCAGCTCTTATCATAAGTATACTGGTTTATGTCAAGTTTGAAGTAGTTATTGTGTTTAGTTTGAGGCAGAGTTTGGTTTGTGCGAGTTGCTTATAATACTTTCTCACTACAAATAATGTCTTTGCTCATTGCTTTTTATTTTCCTGTTGTCTTCGTTCCCCCACTGCTAAAAATTGCGGTAGAGTTAATGTCTATGAAAGTCTGTTTAGAAATCTAATTTGGAAATTCTGTGGTTGCCTCAGTGACAGAGTTACAGAATCTAAAATCCAAATGTAAATAGAGTATTTTTAGAATTGCATTATTACCTATTTAGTAATTAGGATTTATTCTCAACAGTAAGAGATGTATGTCACGAATTATTTAATAGTTTAGAGCAGGCGTGTCAGTTTCATTTTCGCCGGGGTCCATATCAGCCAAATGTAATTTTAGGACTAATGACATTCGGCCCTTTGAAGGCAACCATGAGGCCGATGTGGCCACTGGTGAAAATGAGTTTGACACCCCTGCTTTAGGCTATGTAGATACAGGCAGGATATACAAGCATAAGCTCATGCACTGTAAGTCACAACACCTCAGGAGTCCTTATGTTGAGAACATAAATGATTGTGTACTTCTATGGCAGAGGTCACCGATTAGTTTAACTTTTAAATTCTGTCATTTCTAGTCTTCAGTTCTAATTACTTTAGTGGTAGTATATCCAAAGGTAAACTTACTTTGTCTAGAAAGAGCCTTTATTAGAATCTGGCCAATCTAGAGTAAAAAATGTTCATATTCACCCTTTCCAAACTGTAGACTAATTTGGGTTGGAAGAAACCTCAGAAGGCTGTCCAGTCCAAACCCCTACCCAGAGCAGGACTGCCTTTGGCTGAAATGACATCCAGTTGCTAATGGCCTGACAGTTTGTAGAGATGAGAAGATAAAATAGTTAGTCTTTGACATCTGTATTGTTGTCCCATGAGTTTAAAATTATTTAAGTGGAAACTGGAGCTAAATCAGAAGACCTAGTCCTACAAAACATGTTAATAAAACTGGTGAGAAATTGAGAAAGTTCAGAATCCCTGACCTCAGTTGTTAAATTTGTGATGGAACTGTACTCTTAAAGTGTATGTTTGACATAGGAGCAGTTTGAGGGGTGAGTAATGAGCTTCATCACACTGGATATAAACAACTGTTTCCAAAAACTTAGCTTAAGGTTTCCTGAAAACCCAGACACCAGTGGAGAGATTTTGCTCTTTTTTTTTTTTTTTGGCATACATCTCTGTTAAAAACTAAACTGCAAAAGAGGGGAGCGTGGTATGTTGTCTTCCCTTATTCAGTGAAGCTTTTGATGTCCATTATCTACCCCTTAATGTACTTTATGCTGTTGGAAACAGTGAGGTTTATGGATGTGATAGCGAGGACCACTTTACAGCAGTTTTATAATGTCTCAGCAACTGGATTCCTGTGAGTACTGGAACATCCCAGGTTTGTAAAATGGCAGCGTTTCATGAGAACCACGTGTGTGACTTGAGAGGTTGTTCTGTAGAGATGCTTTCAATGTGGATGTATAGTTGCAAGTTGAAGTGTGCGAGGAAGGGCAAACAGGCTTGATATAGATGAAGAGCTCTGGTTTTTGGTGGTGAGAGGAAACTGCATTCTTATACTGTTTGATCCTTTGCTGCTGCCAGAAACCAATTGCTTAGGATTTAATTACTGGAAGGAAGAGGAGAAGGTAACTTTGTTAAAGGGAAAGGAAACAATAGTTATTTTTTAAATGCTGACTGTGTGTGTAATAAGTATTGCCAAATTTGGCTTTTTTTTTTTTTTTTTTTTTTTTTTTGTTAAGGAGGCTGGAAATTCCCTGCAGGCTATTTGTTGTGTTTGGGTCTCCATTTTGTAATTGTTTGCCAAGGCTGCTGACTATGACTTTGTTTCTTTTTTGTATTTTTCCCCAACAATCTAAAAACACATTTCAGAGCTTTAATGAAGCTAAGTAAGCATTAGCAAAAAAGATTAATATAAGTATTTTAAAGCTTAGTTTTAGTTTGGCTTTTAAACTGTCCTTTTCAAACAGGGAGAATGAATCTCTTTGGAGGGAAGTGGCAGAACTGAGAGCAAAACACTTGAAACAACAGCAAGTTATTCGGAAAGTAAGTATAAGACACTTTATTCAAGTGTCATATATGAATGAGCGAGTGCTTCTGAACAAGGAATACTGTGCCACATATTACCTTGTTTTGCCCTCTTTTTTTTTGTAGTGTGCGAAATGTGTTTTAAGAGGAAAAAAAACCCAGGGTGGTGTATGGTGGACAAATCTTTGTGAAACAGACATTCGATGTATTTCACTTCATAAGCAGATGTTAAAGCCAAATTCTTGTAAACATTTTCAAATAAAGAGGTTCAGGAACATCTTACATCATTCATTCATTCATTTTTTATTACTTCAGGAGCTGAATGACTAATATTCTGTGTTGGATGATCTCAGAAAAAACTCTCACTGCAAGAATTACGAAATTCTGTACTGGAAATTCACTCCTGTCCTAATTAACTGACCCTCTGACAGTATATTGCTAAAGTTACCAGAAGAACGAGTTGAGTGTAACCCACTGATAATATGTTATGTTAGCTTAGTTTAACAGTTGGACTTAGGATCTTCCAAAACTGCTGTAAATGCGAAGAGTTTTTACACGTTGGGGTTTTTTTTTAATGTAGCAGAAATAACAACACTGAAAGCAGCCCTCTAGCAGAGACTCCTACTGATTATTTTTTACCATTTGTTCAAGCCAAATACATACTTTTAATCCTTAAGTTTTTAAAACATAAGGGAAAAAAGTCTAACATGTCTAGTGGAAAGGCAGCTGATGAATACTGTTAGGTGTACATGTCACTTTTTCCGAATATGTCAAAGATGCCTTTCCCCAGAATCAGTATTTGCAGATACAGATTATGTTTACAGTCAACATCCCTATGTGCCTTCTGTCATTGCTTATTAGAGTTCTTCTAATAGTTTGGGTTACTGGATGTTTTTCTGTGTACTATATGATGTACTGTAAAAGTCTGTTCTTAATTGCCTGCTATGTGAAAAGCCTTTTTCAGACAACTGAATAACTTTATTCTTTTTAGATATTACCAGTAGTGTTTTCTATTCTATTCTGTTCTATTGTATTCTATTCTATTCTATCATGATTCTTTTCCAAACAGTTCTATATGAAAGTTAATACACAAAATAAGTGTTCTGTATATGTATAGATTATATTACTGAAGTCTTCTGCTTTAAAGTATCTTGGTACTCTTGAGAGAAGCAATTACAGAGTAGAGTGACTAACAATAGTATTCTTTTCCTTATAGATTGTACAGTTTATTGTTACATTGGTGCAGAATAACCAACTAGTGAGCCTAAAACGCAAGAGGTAAATATGGTCTTGAAAACTTGCTATCCAGTCAATACACTGACATGTTTTGTTGACTAAACCCAAAGAATTAGTTTTGAGATGGGCTTTCTTCCTTTATTATTTCTGATTTAGGCCTCTACTTCTGAACACGAACGGCCCTACAAAGTCAAATGTATTTCAACAAATCGTGAAAGAACCAGCTGACAGTAACCACCATGTAAGTTTTCTATTATGTGTACTCTTTTGTTATGATGAAGGAAGGAGTGAAGGAGGCAGACAGATCAAGTAGCTTGTCTTATGGGGAGTAAAACAGCTGTGTACTGAGAGCTATCAACTTTTAGAAGCAATATGCTGTGTTGTCTTTCCTTCAGAAGCCAAGCGTGCTGATAATCACCATTCGCTTTTCAATATAAACATGTGTAAGCATGTGTAAACATGTATATGTATTAAATACAGCTTGATGTGATCCTACTAAGAACAGTTTGCTTTTAATAGCAGTGCTGTTAGAAATAGCAGGGGTATGTTGTGGTGTTATCTCTGGGACGTAGGTATCCCTAGCCCCATACAGGGACAAGGATCCAGCGTGGTGCTCTGCAAGGCAGCATCCAACCCAGCAAACTCAAGTCAGGATGCTGTGCCATTTGAATGGGTCACACCACTGAAAGTTGTTTTTTGCTACCCAAATAATGGTTGGTGGGGAAATCATTAGAATGAGTACTGTAGCATGGTACTAGAATTAATAGCTTTATAACAAAGTACTATTTAAATGCCAGTTACTGTTTTAATATTTTTAGTTCTTATTTAGTCCCATTGTAGCTTTTTTGTTGCTTTTGATGGTAGTGCTAGCATATTTTTATTTCTATGCCTGTAGTATTTGCCAAACATTTTTTTCTGTAGTTGCTGTTCTCCAGCTTGTTCATTTGTTTGTATGTTTTTCTATTCAATGTACATCTATACAAACAGCTTGTCATCTCTTAGAGGTGTAGGAAAGCTCTTATACATCTTTAGAATCGAAGCATTGCAAGATACAATTATAACTGTCTGAATGCTGAAGCTTATTGTCCTTCTGTCCCATGACTCTTCTTAAAATAATTCTTAGGTACCTCTCAACAGAAATGAGGGCTTAAAACAAAGGGAACAGATTTCAGATGACATCATTATTTATGATGTCACTGAGGATGTGGGTGATGAAGAAAATCCCATGGGTGATGAAGAAAATCCTCCCATTACACCAGAAGCAAATGAAGATACCACTTCAGATTCTTCCAAGTAAGAAGTCTTTAGCAGTCTATATAGATAATTGGCTTTCAGTGTTGTACAATATACAATAAATCAGAAGTCTTGGGTAATTTTTTTAATGAAGTCAGAATTATTCAGTACTCCTGCACATAAAGAAGCTCCATCTGTGAATTCACACTAGGTTCTGATTTATTGACCTCTGGATTTGTTCCAGATAGTTAATTGGCTGTTGGATTTTTAATATGCTGAAGATAAAAACTAGTGAGAAACAATCAGTATTATTGCACTCTTGTTAAAAATACTAGTTGTCCAAAGACAAAGTAAAATTGTCTTAGTTTTGGTTATAAATACAGACAGGAATGGCTTCCCTTGTTTTTACAGATTTTAATGGAGAATAATTTGCATGAGCTGTTTGTCAAGTGTTGGTGTGTGGTCTTTGAACTTTAAGATAGTTAATGTCAAGAGGGTTTTTTATTCAGTCCCATGTGTTTTGTGACAGCGTTCCTTCCTGTCTATACTTAGCACTATGGAAGTAGTTCATCTTCCAGCTATGAGCAGTTGAAACTTCATCCATGGATTGCAACACAGCTCTCTTCCTGAATTGCATTGTATTAACTGGCCCAATCTTATGACTCAAAGAATAAAACATAAGATATTTCTAGTTTATACTTAAACTAGTACCGTTGTTCCCGTTCAGCTGGTATTTAGGAATGCATTCTCTGATAGAAAAGTTTTGTGAAGATAAGGCTGTGATAGAGGGGCAGCACAACAAATAGCTACTTAAGGGTTAAGAAAACCAGAATATGGAGGAAAGCAAATTATTTTAGACTCTTTCTTGGCTTTTAGGTTGCCTCCCTGCTATACATAACAAGCTTAATTAACTACAACACTGTCAAGAGATCCTTCATATTGTGGAAGCTCCAGAGTTAATTTTGTTCAACTGGAAAAATGCAAAATATATATTGTCTGCCTAGTTCGATGGCCTCATATTCTTTGGTCCATTTTGTACATATTTTATATTTATGTGCAAGCTTATAGTTGTTCTAATGCAAAAAAATACCTGTGTTGCTTTATAGCAGTTGTTACTGTGGTCTAGCACAACAGTGTCTGCTAGCTGAGCTGTACTAACTGTATTGAGCATTACAGCACCATATCGACGGTAAATAGATATTTACAGTATCTTGCCATGTTTCATACTAAAAAGCAGCAGGAAAGTTTATTTCCTTATAGTAGCTTGACTAAAATGAGAAATAACTAAACCTGTGGAGTAGTACCAATTTAATGAGTGTATGAAATACTTTAATTCATTTGTCTCACATTACAGTTGTAGTCATTCTCCTGATATTGTAATTGTGGAAGATGATAATGAAGAAGAATATGCCCCTGTAATTCAAGGGGATAAAAGCACAGAATCAGTTGCTGTCACAGCTAACGATCCCCTCAGCCCAGTCAGCGACAGTACAAGCCCACTCATGTCAAGTGCTGTACAGCTGAATAACCAGTCAACTTTAACTGCAGAAGATCCAGTGTCAATGATGGATTCCATACTTAATGAGAATGGAGTAATTTCACAGAATATAAATCTTCTTGGAAAGTGAGTAGCCTGGTCTTCTGGTTTTTAAGTATTTTAAGATGAGACCTGTGGTTTTCATCATGAAGCGAGTTGGAGTGCATAATCTGACAGTGTAATGTTGTGGATACGGTTATTTAAACTGTCAGGATTTACCTGCATAGCTCTCGTTAGGGTTACCTGGGTGCAAGAATCGCACCTCTGTTTATGTCACGTCATAGTGTTATGTTGATGTGGTATCTGTCTGTTTTACCTGGGTTCGCTGCTAAGGAGGCTAGAAATTTTCAGGTTTTTCCAGAGGTTGTTTCTAATGAAAGAGTTAGTTCATTCTAGTTCTGGTGAAGATTTGTGGATGCATGTAGTACATCTGTGTAAAGCTTAATTGTGGGTTTGTTTTCCTTTTGTTAAGGGATATAGCAGTAAAATACTGTTTGTCTTCTAGAGTTGAACTTCTGGATTATCTTGACAGTATCGACTGCAGTTTAGAGGACTTCCAAGCTATGTTATCAGGACGACAGTTCAGCATAGATCCAGATCTCCTGGTCGATGTAATTTTTTACTGTTTATTTTAAGTATTTTGGTAACACACTACAGAAAATATTTGTGTTGTTACTGTTTCAAATAGATTTAAAACACAACAGGTTTTTTTATTTCTTCCCTTTAAAAAAGGAAAGTTATAAGTATTTGCGAATATGTGTTTCTGGGTCACTGGTATGATTCTTAGTGCTACACCACTGCTGAAGCAAATGCTTAATATTTTGATTGAAGAATGACTTTGCTTAATAAAATAATGCTTGCATTTGGTGCCACATGAACTCAGACACCAACTAGATGAATACTGTTGCTTGAAATAGCCCAGCACGTCATCTGTGGTCTTGTGAATGAACTGGGGTTACAATGGTCTTGGCATTTGTTTTACAAGTTTCTCTGCCATTTCAGGTTACTTCTTAGGAGTGGATAGATGTTCTAAATTTCCCTTCAGATTGATGTCAAGTAGAATGGTCTACGTTTGAAGGGACCTGTGCATGTCATCTAGTCCAGCGCCCTTGCTCAAGGCAGGGCCAGCTTCAAAGTTAGATCATGTTGTTCAGGACCTTGTTGACTCAAATTCTGAAATCTCCAAAGACAGGAGATTCCACAGCATCTTGGGTGCCTGTTCCAGTGCTTGACTCTTCTTTCGGAATAATTTTCTTGTGTCAGTCACAATTTTCCTGCTGCAGCTTGTAGCTCTTGCCTTTTGTCCACCTCTGTGGAGTCTGTCTTCTCTGTAACACCTCTCTAGAAGCAGTGGAGGAGTGCAGTTATCCTTGCTTGTCTGCCCTCTCTGAACAAGGTTAGCCAAGCTCCCACAGCCTCTTGTATGTCATAAGCCCCCAAACATCTGTGGCCCTCTGGATGCCCTCTAGTTTGAAAACTCATACTGGGAGGCCTAAACCTGGACAGTCTTCCAGTGTCCCCCACTCTTCCACAAGTGGCCTCAGGTGTTATGCAGAGAGAAATAGTTGCTTCCTCTGACCTCCTGGCGATGCTTTGCCTGTAGCAAGGCCATGCTGCTGGCTCATGGTAGGATGTTGTCTACCATGACTCCCCAGTCTGCCTCCGAGGGGCTGCTCCCAGTCTGTTTGGTCCTTGACCTGGGCCAATGCATGAGGTTGCTATTGTGTCCTAAATGCGCTTGTCTGTTGAACCTGATGGAGCGCCTGTTGTCCCCTCTTCCACCTTGCTGAGATCCCTCTTAGCAGTAGCTCTGCTCTCCCATGTGTTGATGATTCCTTCCAGTTTGGTGTCGCTTTCAAACTTGGTCAGGGTGTGTTCTTCCTTACTGCACACAGCATTCTCCACGCAGCAACATAAGAAGGAATTGGTATTTTAAGACTGCAGCAAACCATGTTAGTCTCACTTAAGGGTAATATAGTTGTTTCCTTTATGACCGAGGTACATGGAATTCCAAACCATTACTCTCCAAAGCTCGATTTTCTTTGCAAAAGTGGTCACTACCTGTAAATAAACCCTAATCCCTGAGAGAGGGTGAAAACATTAAGTACAGGGATTATTCTCACACGTGCAGATGTGATGTTCTTGTATTCTTAATAGCAACATCGAGATACCTAAAACTTGATGTGTTTTGTCTTATTCAGCTTTTTACAAGCTCCGTGCAGATGAATCCCACAGATCATATCACTAATGCCAAAGTAAGTCTTAAATCCATTCCTCAATGTGCTCAGTAGTGAGAGATGCAAACTTTATTCATCCTTTACTGTTTTCCTTACTGATATAATAGCACTTTTTTCATGCTCTGGCTGTGAAGACTTCCATGAGAATAGGAAGGCTGCTGCTAAATTCATCCTGTTAGGTTTTAAACAAGAAAGGGAAAAGCAGACTAATTAATAATGTCCTTTAAAACTCATACACTACCTTTAGGCCAATACCTGTACATTGTACCAGTTTCCTGACTTCTGTATCCTCTAATATTTTAGTACTTGCAAACATGGTGCACACTTTGTCTTAATGTTTTCATCTGTATTGTCAGGTGGGAGAAGCACATGACTAAGCAGTAGCACAAAGGTCTAGCTCTTTGTAGTTGTCCAGTTCATTTCTGAGTTTTAGTTTTGGTTCTTGCTTGAGTAAGCCTGTGTTTCCATTTCACATTTTCTCAGCCAAGGTCTCTTAGTGTGGGTAACTGATACTACTTTGCAAATAATTTTTTTTTTAATAGTTGGTCAGCTGTGTTCTAGTGGCATTGGAAAAGGCTTCAAGTGTGTGTTTTAAGATTTTGCTTTCATTTCCAGATGGAGACAAAGGGAATAGAAACCAAAAATAACGCTGGTCCAGCAGCTTCACAGGAAACACAAGTTTCTAAGCCCAAATCAGGTCAGTTGTAGTGGATTTTTTGAAATAGTTTAACTGTTGAACAAGCATTTTTCTAAAAAAATCTCAGTTATTTGCTCTTTTTTTGTATTATGCTGATAAGGAAATAATGAAAACAAAATACTTCCTATAGTTGCTTTTTAGGTTTTTGGCATTGCACCAAGTGCAGAGAAACAGATGTTTTTGCAGGAGAATCTGAACAAATGATGTTATGTGTGAATGTAGCAATTCTTTAGTAACAGCTATAATGTTTTTTATTAATTTTAAAATGAATTCTATGGGATGGATTTTTGTTGTTTCCTTCTGCACATAGAAAGGCACATGAACTAATAATGTTCGGGGCATTTTTTTCCCCTTAGATAAGCAGCTCATACAGTACACTGCGTTTCCACTCCTTGCATTCCTCGACGGCAACCCAGGCTCCACTGTTGAGAGCGGGAGCTCTGCAGCTGAAACTCTTTCCTCTGCTGACAAGCCCCTGGAAGTGGACGAGCTCCTGGAGAGCAGCCTGGATCCCGAGCCCACCCAGAGCAAACTGGTGCGGCTGGAACCGCTGACAGAGGCAGAAGCGAGCGAAGCCACGCTGTTCTATCTATGTGAACTTGCCCCGGCACCCATGGACACAGACATGCCCTTCTTGGATAACTAATGTCATGGGGACTCTGTATATAGTCATGAAGATGAACTATTTATTTAGAATATTGTTTGGTATATGAGTTTTTTGTATATCACTGTTTTATGTAACCAGGTAACGTGGACTCTAAAATACCTTTTCTATGTTACTTCCTACAAGCAACCATTTACCTGGTTAGACAAGCTGTTAGACACGGTTGGCAATACCAAGTCAGACTGTTATTGTGCTGCTGTCAAATACTTGGTATTATACATATCGCTAACTATCCCAGTTAACTGAACACTTGTTAATAGTAAGCTTTATGATTTCTTATACTTCTGGTCTTACATATGATGATGTAAACTTGTAGTGTATGGTTAGGGAGCACTGACTTTCTGTATCTTGGGTTTTTTCTATTTTTTACAATGTTTTGTTTAACAAACATGAGGCTTTTTTGGGGTGGGGGGGACCAGGACCTGATCTAGGCTTTTTTTTTCCCTGCTTGAACTGGGAACAAAGTGCCTGTACCTTGCTGATTTTTGGTTCTGCCTTACTTTCACTTCAGTGGAAGTGCTCACACATAGCACAAACCGGGGAAGCTCTATGGCCACCAGGCCCCTTGACTGCATGAGTACTTTTAACTTGGACCATCTATCTACTCTGATATAATAAATGTTACTTAAGTGTGATACTTGTTAAGAGTTGTCTCTTACTCCATGTGCTGTGGTGGGTTGATCCAAAGCTGGTCTATCGCTTCCCTCCTCAGCAGGGCAGGGGAGAGAAAATGCAATGAAAGTCTCATGGGTCAAGATAAGGACAGGCACCAGCAGGCCTTGACTCAGCCATGTCAGTGTCTTGCCTCCCTTACCCCATTTCTTAAACCTGGGGATCACAAGCTCTTGTGCTCTATGGAACATATCCTTAGGGATCTGCCACCTCTGTTCTGCTCCCTTGGTCCTTGAGGGCAGTTTTCCAGGGAGGTCCTACTGACTTAACTCCATAAAGAGCTGGAAGTTGGCTTTCCCAAAATTCAAGGTCCTGATTTCACTCTTTGCCTGACCAGTATCTCTCAGGACTATGAAGTCAACCTGTGTGTTATCACTGCAGCCCAAGCTGCCTCCACGCTTGACATCACTGATCAAGAGAGAGCAAGGGAGAAACTGGATTTTAATTTCGTATATACAAGAGGCATAGCTGCTCATCTTCCTAACTCAGTGACTAGTTTTTTACAGGGCTTAGGAACTGCTGTATTAAAACTGGTATCCAGGTGTTTTACCCAAATTTAAAGCCAAAGAGCCAGGTACTAACTGCCTTATAGGTATGCTTTGCAGAACTGTCAGCTGTCACTACTCAGATGACAAGTGCTATGAACTGCCCCAACAGAAAAGATGGGCATACAATCCAAAACCATGCACTGTTCATATTTGGCAGTAGTACAAGACATCAAAAGTCATTGGCCATCTTCATCCAAATTTATTCATTAATAAGGTAACAACATATTCCAAATTATTACAAGCCTTTACTAGTCTTTCCATTACCATCTCAAGTTTGACTGACCTGTCAGACCTCTGCAATAACTGTCAGTGCTTAGATGCAGAATTAAAATAAAAGCTTAGAGAATAACTAGCAACAAGAAGTAACAGTATAAACACCACGGTAACAGATCAGCATGACATCTGCTGAAGGCTCTATGGTCACTCCCAGTCAGGCTGTGCTAGTCTCAAGCTGTAGTGAATAACAGAGAGGTATAAATAATGCAGTTTACCTACTTCAGTTACAAAGCAGCAAGCACAAAAGCATTTAAGATTTCATAATTGCACAGGAACTATACAATATTTTAATAAAACAGATTAATGTTTTACCTCATGCCTAGATACAGACTTTCTAGGCTCAAGTCCATCTCTGGCAATGGACAACAAGCAAAATACTTAATACATTAAAAAATTTCAAAATGTAGAGCCCAAATATATTAAGAAACACTTCTGTTGAAGCCTCAGTTAATGCAAGTCTCCTTCGGCTACTGTAGTTTCAGTGCTCCTTTTCCTCAATTTCTTTTTTAACCACAATACTCAAAAAAATTTCTCTGAAGGGCTTACATAGTTTTCACCACTCAGCTCCTTGCAAACTGTGATTGTAGCTTAATCAAGAAAGAAAGTGGCACACAAAACAGCAATAAATTACAGCACAGCTATACCACTTGAACTACTTTTAGAAAAAAAAATAATACATAGATGCACATTGTAAACAAGTGCCTTAAAAACATGCTTCTGAGCATCCGATAGCAGGATGTTTTTCCCCAGGCTGTCTGTCCTCCTGTCTGCAGCAGGACACATCGGACCCAACAGCACCGAGATGAGCTCCTCTGCAGCTTCAGGTGGGAGTTTCCCCATTTAACATCCGTGCTCAAGGTCCTGCCGCCCTCAGTGCGGGACAAGGTCAGGCTGTTAGTGCCAAAAGGCTGCGAGATGTCCTGTAAACTCTAACAAGCACAATTTTGCATCTAACAACACTTACTCAAGACATACTTTGGAATCAAGGCAACAGGGATTATCAAAGGCAGCCCCTCCATCGCCTGCAAAGCCTGATCTAATACTGTTTTGTTACCCTAATCAACACTTGCACTTTTTTTTCCTACAACTATTTAATGCAATTGAGGGAAAAACACCTACTTCCAAAAGGTGCTGATCTTACATCTAATGCTCTCGAAGCGCTCAATCGAGGAGTAATCCTATGAAAACCGTCATTGTAGCAATTGTCACTGAGCTCAGATAGAAAAAGTCATTTAGTGAAATGACAAAAGACATGATTCAAGGTAATCATGCAGAATAAAGCAGGGCATACTACATGGGTAGCACACGCGTGTGTGCACACGCACACAACTGCACTATTGTCTGGAATACTGTTTGTTTCAAAGACACGGGGAAGCTAACACACAGTCTCCCTAGAGAGCAGGCAGCTTAGTCAAAGTCACGGTTTGTAAGAACCAGCGGAGCAACGAGAGTCCACACGTACAGCACGATGCCAATCCAGCTGGAAGATATCTTCACCCATACAGACGGCCATTTGCTGGTCATTGTCTCATAGGAAGAATCCGGACTGTGAAAGAAAGAAATGAAAAAAATGATGATTTGCAATTTTTCTATGACATACTTGTGTAATAAGCCACTCTTTAACACTATTTTCACAGTAGGCTATTTTCACTTCGGCTCCACACCTTAAAGGACACCTCTACCCTTCTTCCAAGCAGTTCATGCCAATCTATACAGGAACACCATTTGTAAGTTGGTGTCACAGGAAGGCAGAGAGCAACAGCAGCTCAAAAAAATATTTAGTAAGAGATGCTGTCAAGAAACAAATATGAGGTATCTCTAAGCAAGGCTGTGGAAAGGAGTTGGATAGCATTTATAGATACAAATAATGCATTTTACCTTGCCAAAAGACAACACCTGGAATTAATCATCTTGTGTCATATTGACCCAAGCATGGCCACAAATGAAATCCGCAGTGGGACTATCTATTAAGAGTTACTTTTGAAGGAAACACCTTTCTAGTGTTGCTATTTTGATACAACTTGTCCTTTAAAAATTTATTAGGGACCATAATTTTTAGTTTTAAATTCTGAAGAATATCTGCTCAAGCTGATAACATAATAACAATTCACACATAGGAGGACTATGTTAGTGTCAGGATTTTTTCAGGGAGCAAACGACCTTATTTCCTTCCACCAGACCCTGTCACAGAACGCCTGAGGTCAGAACAGGCCTCTGGAGGTCATCTGGTTCAAGTCCCCTGCTCAAGCAGGGTCATCTAGAGCCAGCTAAGGAGGACTATGCCTAAATGACTTTTGAGTATCTCCAAAGATGGAGACTTCACAACCTCCCTGGGCAACCTGTGCCAGCGCTCAGTCACCCTTTCAATAAAAAAGTGTTTCCTGATGTTCAGAGGGAACCCCTCACGTTTCAGTTTGTGCCCACTGCCTCTGGCCCTGTCACCAGGCACCATGAAAAGAACCTGGCTCCAACCTCTTTGCACCCTCCCTTCAGGTATTCATACACATTGATACGATCACCCTGAGCCTTCTCTTCCTCACCTCTCTGAGCCTCTCCTCATAGAACAGATGCTCCAGTCCCTTAATAATCTTTGTGGCCCTTCTCTGGATTCTTTCCAGTCTCTCTTGTATTGGGGGGCCCAAGACTGGACCCAGCACTCCAGGTGTGGCCTCACCAGTGCTGAGTAGATGGGAAGGATCACCTCCCTCAACCTGCTGGTTTAACATGTCCTATCTCTCCTTTCTCGAGCTCTCTGTACCAGACATGGACCTAGTGTTTATTTATTTTTACTTGTTATAGAATTCAAGACTCTATCCTGTTCACTTCAGCAGGACATATTTCAGCAGTCCGGCAAATCATGAGAATTATCCTAGAAAACATGACAGACACTTGTGAATGAGGCTGGCTACAGCAATTTTCAAATGCAATTCATCTAATATGAATCGAACAGTATCCTTCCCTTGAGAAGTTCCATTTGAGACCCACGTTCCTCACAGGAAACATATTATGCCTCCTGTCCAGCAAAAGCCAGCATTTTCTATGCTCATTATTAACACAATATATTATCAAACGCAAATACCTGTACCAGTTGGTAAGTGTCATCATGATATACAATGACGCCAGGAAAAGCATGAAATGAAAGAAAGAGTAACTGTAAGTAACTCCATCCCTCTCATTATCTATGGCTCGGTGAACATCATCTCCATCATCAAGGGAGCCATCACTCCTGGGCATTCCATCCTCTATCAGTGTTGATTCATCGCTGGTCAGCATCAGCTTGTTGACCTGGCTGTTGTTGGATGTCCGGATGCTGTATTTGACAGGAAAGGACACAGTAGTTACCCAAATAAATACAATTTACAATCTGACAATGAGAAGTAATCCAAGTTAATAGCAAATTCTTTAAAAGAATCTTACCTTGAATAGAGAACACACAGCAAAAACAAAACCAGCCCTACAATTCCTTGTGCATCCCACCACTGAACTACCTGACCTTGGGTTGGAGTGGTGGTGCTGTTGTAACCAATGATGCTCAGCAAACTTGGGTTACAGCGCCTATCTGTGGGGGGAAATGACATTAGAACTTACATAAAACAAGAACTGAACAAAGATTTAACAGTACATTTCCACACCAAATGCATGGTAATAGAAAGGAACTTTGTGACCATGACAGTCTTGAAGTAAAAGACCTTTGAATCTAATTTTAGCCTATTGAGTCTCTCTAAAGCAGGCAAATGACAGTACGTGGCATGAAAATCTCTCTCTTCGAGCAGATAAAGGATTTTAAACTTATACAAGATAAGCATCAACTGCTTTACTGTTCCATCTCATATAATTAAAAGCAACAAAATTAATATGCTCTGCATAGTAAGCTCTCAAAATTCTACCATGAGAAAACAAGTCTGACAACCACACAATCTATAGATGGGGTAGAAGAGTCATCTCAGAGTTGGAAAAGAATGCTACAAAGTCAGCTTCATATTATTGACAGTTCCCAACCCACAGCATCCACAGGTAACACAGATGAAACAGCTGAAAGTAGCAATCTTATTTCCCCACAATTACTGCAGGAATTACATAACACTCATATATATGCTGTTACACAGGAGCACAGAAGATAGTCCATAATTAAAAGGGCCAGAAAGCAAATCAAAACCACCAAAATCATTCTTTGGCAGTTTATTTTAATCACTAGAATTTCTGGATTTTTTTTTTTTTGAGATGCTCAGTTGTTTTCAGACACAAGAAACATTGAAAACCTTTATTAATACATTTTTTTAAATCCTCACCGACCAGGTAAGAAACCTGAAACTTGGTAGGGAGATGAACCTTCCAGACATGTTGGAAGAGTTGTGATAATCTGCAAAATCTAATCTTTAGAATACTGAAATCCTGCCAGTAATGGGTAGAAATTCTTCCATATGATAAACATAACAGCAAATGAAAAACACGTTAGCTTTGGAAGAACTATTTCTTCAGTATTATTACAGAAAGTTGGGGCGGGGGGAGAGAGCACAAACTGAGTCCTGCCTCTAACCTGCATGCATTATAGTACCTCATTCTAATGTTGCCTTGCAAAAAGGTGAAGATACAATTTACTGCTGATTACCCAAAAAGCTTTATATTGCTACTAAGCTTACCTGGTTCATTGGTCATAGCTGACCAAGTCAAATACATTGTATAAATTGTGATCACAGAAGACTGCAGCAAACCAGATCTTGGCTGAGATTCCTATACAAAGAAGTCATGAAACAGCAAAGTTAAGCAATTAAGAGATCTCAGGCATAATTACAGGTTTCTGGGACTCATAATACAGAAAAAAAAAATAAAAAGGTAACAGAATTAAAACTATACCTGAATCCTCGGCAGAATTGACATTACAGAAGCACCAATACACAGCAGCATATTAACACTGATAAAGGTCTTGTTTTCAGAACAACCTTCCGGGTGAGTGTAATAAACATAAAACAAGATAATGGCTACTAGAGACAGCAGATAATTGACAGCTGTAGCTGACAGCAGAGCTGTGAAAAGAAACAAAAACAGTTTATTAACTGGTTAATGGAGAGTATTAAAATTGAAGTAATATTGCATGATTATCAGGTTTTAGATATGGTATACAACTACAGAATTAGAGAGCAGCTCTGCGCACTGAAATGTAAAGGAAATAAGTTCTTCTCAATCCTCCAAGGTGTTAAAAAGAAAGAACACAATAAATGGGAAGCCTGAAGCCATACTTGATTCTCCAGTGCTCTAACAGCAACCAAGAAGAACAACTGTGAAAGAATACAGTTACACTACATACACTTAGGTGAAATAAAATAAAAAAGAAACTGAAGAACTACTTCTCCAACAAAAGGAAACCCAAAATCTTATTTCTAAATTCCTTCTTATTAAAAACATTAAAGAGTAAACTCGCCATTGCATAAAGACAGGATGTGCTCTTTTGAAACACCTGAATTATCACATCTGAAATGTTTTATTAAAATTAATATAACATTTATCCAGTGAGATTACTTGTACTCTCCTCCACTATCTTGGCCTTTCACTCAGCATATACATTCAAAGAATGACCAACTGGCAGACAGAAAGAAAAAAAACAGTATTTGAGCTGCTTGTGCTCAGCATGAAGCAGAAGCAGGCTAGTTCATTTTTAATCAGCGCTAAGATGTAACAAAACTTGTGCCTGAAAAAAAAAGAACAAACCACCACTACAATTGCCACTTCTCTGCTACCACAAACTGATGACCTTCTCCCAGGGATTAGATCATATTACTCAGAGACTGCTGCCCCTCTCCCTGCCCCCTCCCATTTAACTCAACATCAAAAGGACAGCAAAACAATGGAGCTGAACTACACCATCTGAGAAAATGATACTTATGCACAAAGCAGCCCTTCTGCACTCCAGTAAAATGCATTACTCAGTGAATAACTCATTTAGCATAATGTACAACGAAATTTAAAACTTGATTGTAGTGCAGTCCTGTACCTGCATACCAGCATCTCGAGTTTCCTTCTTCCATTTTTTCAACCCAAGATTCATTCCAGGAGTGGGCGAAGTCAATAAGCAAGACCAGTTGAATAAGAATAAAGCAGAATGCTCCGGCCATACCTACATAAAACCACACTAAAAAAGAAATAAAACAAAATCAGTTCAGAACCACAGATAATTTACCATCCTGTCTTAATGTCTCTAAACACAGTACAGTGCTATAGTTACACAGCTACAATAAAAACTGTAAGACAACAGCATGCACTTGAGTTTTGTATTAAAACCAGTTATGATTACACCATGATACAGTGGAAGACAATACTCCCTTACCAGTTGTAAACGGTCCCTCTGGTATGAAGAAAGCTCCAACACTAATTGCAAGTGCTGTTGCAAATTTAAAGAACCAGAATCTAAAGAGAAATTTTAAAAAAAGAGTCAGGCAACTGCCAAAGTCTGATCTAATTCACAAAACCTCAAAAGTACACAAAATGCACATCCTTAAAAGTTTGTGGGTTTTTTTGTTTGCCTTTTTTTTTAATTAATTCATTCTTAACGCACTTCTTTTGAAGTAGAATAAAAATCTTACTTTATTTGCCCAAGATTTTTGTTCTCCAGAAAGTGCTAGACTGACACTGAGTTTGATGCATTTCCAAGAGGTATCTCACTGATGTACTACAAATGAAGCTGGGGTAGAATATAATTCTCAGTTTGTTTGGGTTTCTTTAAGAAGGTTTTTAACTAGAGCAGTGAGATTATTGAACTGCCTGCATATCAGAAAAATAGGTAAAGAATCCCTATCTGTTCTTAATATCAAAACCAGAAAGGCAACAGATGTGGTTGATGCCTGCAATGACAGAAGACATTATGCTGGAGTTCCCTACCAGCCTTAATTCATTTCCTACAAGAGAGAGAGAAAAAAGCCTGGATTCTTCCCACTTAGACTCTTTCGGCCTACATCTGATGAGGATTTATCACAACAACAAAAGCAAGGGATTTCCTTCACAGAAAGGACACAATCAAATTTTAAGTCCCCTTTCTAGTGCAGCAGAATTGGACTTTTTTCGACTAAGAGATATGCACTCATGGACAAACAAAACAAACCAGATGTTTCCTAGAAAGCAGACAAGGAAACATCTTCCACCAAAGATTCACCAAACTCACCCCAAGTAGAGACTGTGTACAAGTATACCCTGCGTAGCGAACTTCAAATCAAAAAGTCATGACGACCAAACTAGAAGAAGGTGAAGACTGTTTTTTTCTGATCAGAGTGACAGGCAGCTCCAAATAGAGGCACAGTACCATCGACATGTCTTTGTGCAATATTCAGTTTTGAAATACATGTACCACACCCCCCCGATGTCAAACACTTGTGTGGTTCCCAGGTCTTCTAGCCCTTCCCATACTTTGGTCACCATCACCTGACTGTGGCAGCCAGAAAGGCAGATTAAACTTGTTCAGAGGAATAAATTCTAGTTGTGTGGAGAAGAACTATGTGAGATGACAGAAGTGCAGAATATGGAAAAAAAAGGACTAATTCACTGAAATATAAAAAAGTGATTTAACCTAGTCTGAAACTGAATTAACTTGTAACATTCACTGTGTAATATATACCCCACTAAAACTAGTTTTTGAATCCACGTGTGGAATATTTTTTTAAGGCAACATAATTCTCAATTATGGAAATAAGAACAGGTTCAAGCTTGTATACGTTTTCTTTACACCAAAACAAACAAAAGAAGTAAACAAAGCAATATTCTGCTGAGTCTTAATTATTTTCTTTTCCCCTACAGAAGTAACTTGAAGTTTTTTCTCGTTTTATGCTAAAAATGTTTAATCTTATCACACTGAATATAAAAATTACTTCTTCATTGTTATGGCTCAGCTGTTAATAGCTTCCATTAAATAAAACCACCTTGAAAAAGTAGTAATTTAAGCAATCACTGTGACCACCAAGACCAGGCACCACAAATGGTTTTATGATTTTTAGTGCCTTGCCCTATTACAGAAATCTCCATCTCTCTGGTTCAACAAGCTGCATCACACTTAGGCTGAGCCTCCATGAAAACTACCAATTGTGTCAACCCGTAAGCTGAAATTCTACTATAATGTTCCATCTGATAATCCTAACTATAATGAAATACAAAAGAAAAATTTATTGGGAAGCTCAAAACTAAATACATGTCTCACTCTTCTTTATGCAGAGGAGGAGACGGAAGATAGCAGAGGGGGAAAAGATACGCTGTATATCTACGTGTGTCTATATATATATATATGTAACTGTTACCATCCTTAAAATAAAACTGCTCAGCAAAGAGCAAGCCCTTACAAACATCAAAGTTAGGAGGAATGTAATTCCTAGAAGACAGATAAGGCTTTTTAATCTTTCTATTTGCCAAAAACATCTTAGTGGAATGAAACTTAGTGCCATTATTTATCTCTGAATTTTGTCATCTTTGGACAAAAGGAGACTCTCCAATCTCGGGAAACCTCTGAACAGATTATGCCCTTTCATGCCCTTTCATAATTCGGGCTCTGAAAGGCTACAGCCATGTGTATCTTTTCCTCTTGTAAAAATTTATCTGCCATGTCTAAAAACTAATAACCTTGAATGTCCTCTACTGCAACAACACTCCTCTAGCTAATGTGAAATAGTTTGTTTGTGGAACAGTAAATTTGACAACAAGCATGCTCAGCCACAGGCTTTATTTCACAGTAGCTGCATCTCATCTGCACACACCACCCATCTCGGTTCTCATTTCTGTACCTTACCCATTGTGCACCGCTGCCCTTGGGTCGTTGCTGCTCTTCACTTTGATCATCAGCAAGGAGAAGAGAAGGAAGAACATGGCCATACCGAAGCACACACGGTACACGGCTTTGTAACCAACGAGTACATCACAATTCACGTGGCCATGCACACCAGGAATACTTGTTCCCATCCCTCCATCACAAAATCCAGGAATCTGTTACAATACAATACAATACAATACAATACAATACAATACAAGACACTTCAGTGATCTCTAAAAGATCTCCTGTGAGTAAATAAGTATTACCAATTTATTAATATACAACTCATTAATACTGTAACGTTATGCAACTATTAACATTACTAAAAAATACGACACTGAAGGGCTGTATTGTTAGTTACAGTCAAACCAGAATATTAAACGCATTCAAGGAAAAGTGTCCCTCATAGGCAAATTCTAAACAAAACCATATTATTAACAGTGTGGTGTTATTAGTAATTTCAGAACTTCTCGAAGACAAACGATTTTCACTTGTTGATCTGAATCAGGAGATGAACAAAAGATCTATGATTTGGTAAATTTGACAGTCCCTACCAGGTTCATGACATCGCCACCCTGCTTACATCTTACAGAAACAGCCACTTCCCCAAAAAAGTAACATCACAATCGTTAGAACCATCCAAAACTTCCATACGAAACAGGTGAGAATATCCTTCCCAGTCACTACCAGAACATGAATAACACCTTTTTGAAGTAAAATCATAGTCCGGAAGGCTGTAATTTTCTTTCCTAGGTGACTAACATGGTTCTTACTACACCACACCAAAATAAACATTTGCAAATGAACAATTGGGGGGGGGGCGAAAAATCAAAAGCATGCCTAATAGATGTTACTGTCTACTAGAAAAAAAATAAAGACAGCTAAACAAAGACTTACAGAACCAAAGCACATGCAAACCAAGTTCAGTGAATCTTTAAGCTGTCCTATAACTCAAATTATGACTCTTATTTTCCATGCACTATCATGTCTTCATATAAGTAATAAACTGTAAAATCCTATAAGAACTTCCCAATACCCTTAGTGAAAAATATGCTATTGTCATTAGTGAAAAAATATTTTTTTATGCATTTGCAGACTTTAAAATAGAATTTTAACTAGTGCAGCACAATGAAACTAGAAGAAACTAGATTGTGGTCATTCTTCATTCTTTTATAGCAGCGACCAAAATTAATCAAGTGCCACAAATACAAGCATCTCAATAATATATAATTTAAAACTACACAAATATAAATTGTATTTTCTTAATTGATACAAGATTTTATTTTTTCTGCTCTGAGCCAGTAAAGAAGAGGTGTGGCTTTTTTTCTAAATAGTGGGACAATCACTGCATAGATGAAAAGCACAAGTTGGTTATTTGATCTACAATCAAATTAATGGTGACTGTGAAGCACAGGTGGCAGCACAATTACATATTTCCAAATAAAACCCATGCTTTCAAGATGTTATTTACAATTATCTCTGACATTTGTTCTACCAAATATATTAGCGAAGAAGTAACCTGACCTTCTTCAGCTGCTCTTCCATCCCTGGTATTAGCATCACACAAGCAACACTCACTCCAAGAAGTAAAAAGAATGCATAAATCAGGCGAGTTATGGTGGAGTTGTTTCCACTGGGGCAGCATCGGCAGAGCAGGCATGGGGCACTTCCACATAAGCATGGTATCTGACAGAGAGACAGAACACAAACCAAATTATTTGAAAAGGTTTGCATTACCAAATTTCAATATTTAATTAGGCTGTGCAGATCATCAGGAGTTATGATGGAAAGTGACTCATCCGACACATCTCATCACTGGTGTAGACTAAGTCACTGCAACATGTTACAGAGCCCCCTAACAACATTGGCAGCGCTTCCTAATGCACCACTGTATGGTGAAATTAACGCTAATTCAAAAGTAATCATTTATCCATTCAGAGGAAATAAAGACTGGATTCAGGCTTATTTGCTCTCTTGAATTTTTAGTTTCAGCTAAATGAGACACAAGTATTGCTTTTAGTTAACAACTACATCCTTCCTTCCACAGCTGCAGAGATTGAACAAGTACACTGCAGAAAAGGAGTGCAACTGGGATCTAGATACACTTTCAGAATCTTGACAGAGCCGGCCACAATCCTCACTGGGGCATAAACATGACTGGAGCACAAGCAATAGGTAAAATAGCCTAAAGCTCAGGTTGCAATTTATTGCACATTTAGCAACTACTCATGTATAACATAATTCTCTGCCAGCTGGCAAAATTACTTTATGCAATGTAAAAAGTCACAAACCGCAAGAACAAAGCAAACACAAAGTACACACATTATCATCGCTGCCAAATATCAGCAGCAAAAGTGGATAGGAATGCTGTACAGTTGCATTATTATGAGGGAAAAAATTAGGACAAAAGTTAGCTGTATACAGTTCTTAAACAGAAAATTGTGGGAAGAAAGAAAGGGAGCAGATAGTGCTGTAGTGGAATTTAAAATTAAAACAAACAAACAAAAACTTTATCCTGTTGCAATTTTCTGCCACTTGCTAAGTGACAAGAAAGAAGGGCAAGATTCCACACATAAACATAAGCCAATAGAGGAGAGGTACAGTTGAAATGTTTGAGGGTTGGGGTTTTGTTTTTCTATTTCCAAATGAATTATTTTGCCTAGAAGACAATATCCCAGAGAGCAGTCAACAGCTAAGTTTTGGAGGCCACATGTTTTTCAGCTAAGGTAAAGTTACTGAGCAAGCACTGCCCTATCTGAGCTACAAGAGACCCCACAGCCTCTGACGAAGATACTGAAGGGCAGTAAAACCAGCTTCTCCCCCAGCACATGGGCAGGGACGCCTCGGTCGTACAACAAAAGCCACAGGTGTCGATCACCGCGTCAAAGACACCCAGTCAGTCACATAAGAACATGACTAGTTACACGGCCACATGACCAGTGCGTGTCAATCACCCAGTATGACTGGCATGTGTCAGAAAGTTTAGTCATATAACAAACAAAACTGCCAGCAGCCTCCTGCTACTGAAAAGGCCCCGGGGGGTTGCAGGGAAGAGCAGAGGGACTGACTGACACACCACTCCAGGCAGTCTCCTGAGAAGCCCTCAGGAAAAGGCTCAGATGATCTGTTCTTACAGGTTCAACCAGACACACATACTGGACTCACAAACTATGTCTTTTAAATAATTTTCTTGTCTTCTTTTTGTACTTGTGTTCCTTTCCAAGGATGGAGGAGCCAGGAATTTCTACTCCACTATGCTACAGAATAATTTTAAAATTAGAAAATTTCATTATTAAACTTTCCTTGCTAAAAAAAGTAAAACTAAGTAGATTGTCATTATAACTATTTCAGTACGTAAAAGATTTTTTAACTGCCCTTCTCTACCTCCTCCTCCACTCAGCATCATTATAGCACAAAGAGTACGAGGGCATTGATTCCAGGAGAGGTTTCATCTCGATATAAGATTTTTTTTTTTACAGTGAGAACAATCAGTCACTGGAACAATGTCCCCATTGATGCGGTAGAGTCCCCATCACTGAAGGTTTTCAAGATGCGACTGGACAAGGTGCTAGCTCATCTTATCCAGGCTCCCTTTCCCACAAAAGCGTGGACCAGACAATCCTTCAAGGCTGTTCTATGACTGCAAACAACTACATCAGAGGCATCTATGCTTAGTAAGCAGGAAATGTATGGCAAATACTGGCTTAGGATGTATCAGGATTTTATAGTACTAATGTATTACACTATTTCTTCCCCACATACAAATAACTTTTCTAGTGAAGAATATCTCTATTCTCTGCTCAAAAAAATACTTTCTCAAACTAATTCCATCTGCATGAATATTTTAAAGGATATTGTTGAATAAAAGGTTAAATTTGGCAGAGCAGGATACAAGTCTAGGCTCATCTACTGCAGAAAACTTGGTACAAGGACTGTCTGGCATAAAGTCACTTCTCTGGAAAATCCCTGTATTAAACTGTTTATTAAATGCCTGAGTAATTGAAGAAGCTTCTTCCTGACTGCACCAAGGACAGGAATGCATGTATCCTGGAGGTTTCTAGAAACACAGAAGGCCCACAGTGGCTGAAATAAAGATGACTGTCCCTGACCCCCAATGGGAAACAATATGCCCCAAATTTAAGTGTCTGAGCTTCAACACCAACTTTTAAAACATTATGCCCCCAAACAGCTCATCCTTATAAGCTGTGATCATACACATCTCTGTACAAGAGACATCTATTGATAATTGATACTATTTGTACAATCTGGCCACTTCTACAACAAATCACATTACAGTCCATGTCCCTGTTTCTTTTGGTAAAACAGAATAAAATACATAGCATTCCAATAAAATAATATTATACTATTGGCAAAACCACTTCTAACATGTAACAGACTTCAAAAAGAACAGAAAGCAAAGAACATTCGTCCCATGGAATTGAGTTTATCAGCAGAGAAAACAAGGGCAGTTTGTGCCACTTTCTTCCTAAACTCAGAGTTCGCCTTACAAAAAAATACTACAGTACAAACTACTACACAGATCAGGGCTTGATATTAACTTCCCAGGTGAAGCCCAGCTTAGTCATCGATGCAGACAAAGAGTTATTCTGCAAATAGTTTTGAGCTTGTCTTCCTCAGGAAGCTTAGTCAACAGTTACTAAGTCATGACTTCATAGACCTATTGCCATCCAGTAACTTTTGGACCTACCAATCAACTTACATTTCTGTACATTCCATACACATAACAAGACAAATATTGCAGAACAAAGAAGGAGGGAGAAAACCCCACAAAACCATTGAAAGCCAAGTATTGCTGTCCCGATGCACACAGAACAAGTTTTTAATATCAAACAATCTTCTTACTGGGGTAATGACCACATTAGTATATACAGAATTAAGTATTCGCAAGAACATTAAGCCCTCCGGCTGGGCCTAGTCAGGTCTCAGCAACATCATGCCTACTCATATGCTTAAAGGAAATTATTCAATCAAGATCTTTGCCTTCACAGAGAATATTAAAGTAAAAGAAGCAGGAGCTGAGCTATTTCAGAAAACAGAGCAATAGAGGCAAGAACCAACAGAGTGAAAACAGCACTGCCTTACCAATCTAGGTCATCAGGATCAGAGACTTTTGATGAGATGATAGTACTCTTAAGGCCTTCCCCCTATCCCACTCCCCATCTCCAACAGGCTCACCTTTGCTCTTAAAAACACTAAACTGAAACACTGCCTGACCAGCGCACAGCAGGGCAGAGCTACAATCGCACCAACAAAAATTCTAGCAGAAATAGAGGTGTGAGGCCAGATGCTGAGGTCAGGTACCCAGAGCAGCTCTGCATGGTCCAACACGTGGCCTCGGAGAGAAGCTGCACAGCTGAAGCGACATCAGCAGCAGCGTTTTGCCAGACAGAAGAGAAGCGGTGATCCCGGTCATGGCACAGTCTGCACTAGCACAAACTCCACTATGGCTGGCTCCTCTGCTACCTCACGCTCACAGTTTCTTTCTTTCAGAGCCTTGAATGGTGTGTATACTGACATATCCTTCGAGACCAGTGCAGATTTCTCCTATAGGAACTATTGTTTAAGCTTTAAGTGCTGATTAGCTACGGTTTTATATGCAGAAAGAAAATGAACGCTTTAAAGCCACACGAGAGGGGAGCCCCTAATTTGTCTGGGCACTTTAAAGGAAGGGATGGATGGTGGTTAGTTACCCACAGTAAATCTGACTTAATCAAGATTATGTGCTCATGTAAATGATTTTATCTAAAAGATTAGCTGAATTTCTCTGTACAGAAACACTCAAAACCAACAGCAAGTATGCAGGGATTCTTCATGCACTATGAACACCAGCTAGTTATAAGAAAAGCTGTTTATGCACTTGAAAATCCAGTATATATTAACTCAAGTATTTGAATTAAAACCTATAGTTATAGTGTCACTTAGTATTTGACAATAATTAAAAATGTTAACATTAACTATATTCAGATAGCAATTAAAGCCTAACTGGCTAATCCATTAAGTAGTGTATAAAATATTAATTAAAGCAAAACAAACTCTAACAGTATTTTGTTAGCAGGGTATTATCAGTGATCTAGGCACTTATTTACAGGCAATCTGCCTAGCAACTTAGATCTATCTATCACTTTGATGATAATTTCATAGAATGTGTACAGGAGATTAAGGAGTTAACTATCATCTCTCTAATTAAATACATGGGGAACCAAAGTTCATATATATTGATAGCACGAAACAGAGCGGTTTGAATCAATATACAGCTTTGTTAGATCATTAAATTGTGCGTGTTTGAACTCCTGTTTAAATATACATAATTCCATTTAATCCAAGTATGGCATAATATTTTTAGTATGAAAAATTCAGGTTTTCACAACCCAACTGACATTTTTAACCTAAATATCTAAAGAGTCACGATCCATCTGATTGTGTCTATTTGCATTGGAACTAGATTTGGAAAGACCTATCACTTAAGACAGCAATGTCTCAAGTGCAAAGAGGACTACCATGCAGGATCTCTACCGACTTATATCTTTTTATGCACAGTACTAACAGTTTTAAAACCACCTCAAAGTATTTTTTTTCCCATCAAGGAAAATCCCCCGGCGATGCTCAGCATGAGGCTGACACATCACCACGGACCACTGTGCAGTGAGAAAACGATCCCTCGGTAAGACAAAGATGCTACAAGGGGTGGAGCTGCTCAAGACAAAGCCGTAAGAAAGAGGAATTAAATACAATCACCAGGACCAAGGCAACACGAGAGTTTTGCTCTTCCCGAAAAGAAACGCCGAACTTCCCAAGCATTTAATGAGATTTTTGACTCCTATACAAACCTGGGGAGGGGGAATTTTAGCTGACAGAGTAACGCCTCCCGCACAGCAAGGCGGATTCAGCAGCGCCCAGCAGCGCGACAGGCCGGTCTAAGTCAGCACGAAGCCGCCCATGGCCCCAGCGAAACGGCTTCGGCAGGTCCCTGGGGAGCCCCCGGAGACACCCGAGACGGGGGACCAGGGTGGGGGCGCGGCCCAGGGCCCGCGTCCTCCAGTCTGCCATGGGGGAGCGCCCGGCCCCGGAGCAGCGGGGGCGGCGGCCGCTCAGGGTGGAGAAAGCCCGGGGGGGAGCGGGTGGGGAGGCAGCGCCACAGACACCCCTGGGAGACAAAGGTCCGGGGCGGGGGGGGGCGACGTGCGAGGCCCGGGGAGGCGGGAAGGGGGGGCGGGACACCGGCCGCAGGCTCCGGGCCGGCGAAGGACAAGGAGGGCTAGGGAACCACCGCCCGCCTGCCCCCGCCTTACCCAGCTCGCCATGGAGCAGAGGCCCAGGACGCCGCCCATGGTCCGCGGCGGGATCCGGCTCCTCAAAGATGGAAGCGCCGCGGCCGCGAGTTGTTTACCGCTCCCAACGGCGCTTCCGGGTGCTGTGACGGTAGCGTCACGTCACTTCCGGGGATAGGGAGGCTGGCGGCGGTGCCCGCTGCAGCCCCTCCGATTGCGGGATCGGGACCCGGCCCCCGCCCCGGCTGGGTCGCGTCGTCCCTGCGCTTGTGCCTGGGAAAGGCGCCGGCCTGCGGGGCGTACCGCGGCAGGTGGCGGCTGGCCGCGGCCTCGCTGGTCAGACCGCCTGCACGGCCGCCGGCAGCCCCGCCACGGCGGCTGCTGCGCTGCGGCTGCCTGCGGCGCCATCGCGTTTCGGTCAGCCCCCCTGATGTGGTAGAGGGATGTAGGGTGGTTACTTGTTGGCCTGCGCGTCACTGCCTTCAATGCCCTTAGAGGGGGAGTGGTTAGCAGGTCGGGAGAAGTTCTCTTTCCCCTCTGCTCTGCCCTGGTGAGACCGCATCTGGAATATTGTGTCCAGTTCTGGGCCCCTCAGTTCAAGAAGGACAGGGAACTGCTGGAGAGAGTCCAGCGCAGGGCCACAAAGATGATGAAGGGAGTGGAGCATCTCCCTTATGAGGAAAGGCTGAGGGAGCTGGGTCTCTTTAGCTTGGAGGAGACTGAGGGGTGACCTCATTAATGTTTATAAATATATAAAGGGTTAATGTCACGAGGATGGAGCCAGGCTCTTCTCAGTGACAACCAACAGTAAGACAAGGGGCAATGGGTACAAACTGGGACACGGGCGGTTCCATTTAAATATGAGAAGAAACTTCTTCTCAGTGAGGGTGACGGAGCACTGGAACAGGCTGCCCAGGGAGGTTGTGGAGTCTCCTTCTCTGGAGACATTCAAAACCCGCCTGGACGCCTTCTGTGTAACCTCATCTGGGTGTTCCTGCTCCGGCAGGGGGATTGGACTAGATGATCTTTTGAGGTCCCTTCCAATCCCTAACATTCTGTGATTCTGTGATTCCCAGGCATACCTAGAGCAGGGAGTGCCAGAGATGGGGAAGATGTTGCCTGGAGCGATAGGCTGGCTGCCGCCGGTGCTCGCTGTGCTGTTGCCCAACACCTTCCAAAACCAGCTAATGGGCTGGAGCTGGGTGGCTGTAGCCTCCTTACCTGAGCGCTACTAAATGGGAGGCTTCATCCCATAAACCCCATATAAAACCATATAAATATTTCACTGCATCCAATCTCATTAGGCCCCACCTTTCTGACAAGTACTGATAAGAGTCTCAAGCCTGCAGGACCTTTTGGCCTGTCGTGGTGGTGCTATGTAGAACATTAACATAGTCCAAAAAAAGAAAAAGTCAAAAGAAGAAAATGGTCCAAAAAGAAAAAGTATTCCTCAAAAATCTTCATAAAACAATCACATAATCAAGGAACAGGAAAAGTATGTTTTAATAATATAGACATAATAATACCAAGGATACTGTCTCAGCTGAAAAAAATACAACAGTTTCATTTGTCAAATGTATTTCAATATTCAAAAGTAGGCACTTCACAAGGACAAATAAGCAAACTGAATTTTTAAATAAAATACTTGGCAGTATGAGGCAGAACATTTCATATGGAATAAACAATATGTAACTTAATTTTACAAATTAAGAAACATTTTGACTCCCGCAAGTTTCTCTTATAGTACTACATACTGAGTTACTGCTCAGGTTGGACTTATCTACGAATGTTGCTAAATCTATCATTTATAATTGATTTTAAAGGCAATCCTATTTTTGAAATTAAACATGAAAAGAAAAAGCTAGGAAGAAACTTTTGCACCCTGAAGATTTAAGGCTGTGATTGTTGTTCAATGATGAAAAAAGGAATGAGAATAAATAACAAAATGGTTATAGCTATTAGTTTGAAAGGCAAGTACACAGAATTGGCGGATGTTGAATGCTGAACTGAGATAAAATGTGGCATGCTTGGCCTTACCAAATGGTTAAGAAAGCTTTTGAAAGCCTGTATAAAAGTAAAAATGTTGGTAGACTGGAGGTTCTTGAGGATGTGAGGTGGGATTGGCAGCCAGAGTGCATCTGCTTCTTGGCCACCAGCCTCTCCTTGATCCATAAGCACCTCTTGATCCTGCAGTGAGGCAGCAGCCAAGGTGCGGATGGGCTCTGAGCTGAGCCTGAGCCATCTTCCCCACAAGACTCGCTGTAGTTTAATGGAACCTTCCCCCCGCTGCTGGGCAGGGTAATAGAGATGGATTGGCAGCTGCAGCAAGGAGGAGAGACATGGGGAGAGGAAGGCAGCAAGTGCTCCTCGCTCCTGCTCCCTGTCGCTGGGGCATGAGGCTGGGGTTGGCGGCGAACAAGGATTCGGTCCTCCTGCATCCTGTGCCTCCTCAGAAGGGCCATGAGAGGGCAGGGGGTAGGGGGAAATGTTGGACTCCCTTTAGTTGGGCCAGTAGGTCCACAATAGCAATTCTTAATGATCACTTTTGTTTGAGCGCTAGTTTGAGCCAGTGAAGTGTGCTGAGTTCAGCTTCTACATTGCACCACCACGACAGCCAGAAGGTCCGTCAGGCTCAGCATCGGCTCACAGCTAACACCGTGCCTGGCTTCGTGTGATGAATTCATGGTCTCTCAAGACAGGAATCTGTTCTCTCTCCTTTGTGAAGCCTTTAATCTTTTCCAAAGATGAGTTTTCATTAGTTACTGATTTTTTCTGCTTCAGTATTCCTGCAATCTTCACAGTGCACTCTTTTTCCTTACAAGGACTTCCGATAGCCAAGGCAGACTATTTCTGTCCAGACCAACCTGATCTCTTTTCTTTCAAAATATCAAATCACATCATTGTTCTCTGATTCTTTCATTATTTCTGCTGTCTTATTTGGAGCATCTACTGTGGAAATATACTGAAGCATTACGTACACTTCGCTGGACCAAGTCCTTTTCTTCCTTCATCACACGTCTGCTACAGGAATTTCTCTTCTGGAATTTTATGTCACTTTCAAGTTTTACAGCTTACCTCATAGCATTAAATCGTACTGTGGAATATCAGTTTTGTAGAAACTAGCATTTTCTCAACGTTGTTGCTCTGGAATTTGTAGGTCTGTTTTGGCTGTTCATATGCTGCTATGGAAATGCTTGAGACTTTGCTTACCTTCAGCCATGGTGGCAAATACTTTCCTTTGTACTGGCGTTTCTTTTAACTAGTTGCTGTCAGTCCACTTGCCACTGGAAAAGCCTCTTGCAGCATTGCTAGGTTTGAGTCCTTCCTTTGTTTTCATTGCAGTGCTTCAGTTGTATTCTGTTTGAAGGAGGATGGAATCCTTCATACCCAGGTATCTATCTCAGATGGCTTCTCTAGTGTGATCTCCTGCTTCCCTGTGAGTGTCTTGAGTTTGTATGAATATGAGGATCAGTTGTCTGTTATTTGGTTATTTGAGTAGCTCTTGTGATTTTTTTTTAGAAAATAACAGGACCCAAATAGCTGAAGTATTTCTTTTTGCTTGTTTGTGTTAGAGAGCTTCTTACTAAAAAATGCCTTTTTGTCAGATGCTTTTTGGAAAATTAGGATTTTTCCAGACTAGAGACCACCTGCGAGTTCCATGGTCTGCACAAGCAACTTCCTTCAGCTCCTTCAGAGAACACCAGCTCTGCAGAGAGTCCAGAGCTGCATTGTGGGGGGTCTCAGTCACAGCTACACGCACCTTAACGTGCAGCAGAAAAGCCCTGGTGACTTGAGTTCATGTCCTCAGACCACTGAGAGAAAGGGCAAGCTAGACAGCACAAGATACTCTAACCAGGCTTATGCTTTAGGCAAAGCTTTTCCAAATACAGTTTTCTGTTGGCAGATCAACACACTGGTAAACAGCATGAGAGGGAGAATCCTGAAAATCCCTCTGGATGGGAGGCGGACAGGTTGCCTCCCTGCCTCACACTGTGGGAGGCTGCACTTCTTGCCATGAATTCCTGCCCTCGGTAATTGAGTTACCATTCATTGCTTCTGTTGTTTGAAGGAACCAGCAAGTAGGAGGCAGGGAGCACAATGTGCAGAATATACTGCCTGGTATACACAGAATAAACCCTAAGGTTTGCAGGAAACGCCAGGTATATGGACTCTGACCGTGCAGGCCACAGGTCCACCATAATCCCTGCGGTTCTCCATACAGTTCAGCAGTGTCCGTGTATGTGTTAGGAATGTGTACTGTGTAAGCAGAAGTTAAAACATTTTGTGAAAAATGTTGAGCATGACTTGTTTTCTGTCCACCTTCAGTTGTGTAGAAGCTATGAACATGTTTCTCCAAAACCTCGGGCATCGCTTCGTGAAGCATCCAGCACTTCGGTACAGCAGCAGCAGACCTTTCACCATGGATAGACTACCTTACGTCCACAAATCTCATAAAAACATAAGGGCGCCTCCAGGCCTTCCCAGACGAGATTTCCAAGCACACACCAAAAAAGAGAACATGCGTAAGGGAATAAAAAGCAAATAAAAGGTGGCTGTAATGGGGCCTCTCTCATCTTTGTGTTATGATTACAAAATCATGCCAAGCATCAGCATAAAATTTGGAGGAGGCAAAATCTTCAGCCTTCGTAAGTGAAGGAGAAAAGCGAGGAAGGCTTTTGTTCTCTCGACATTGCTATGGAGATATATCTGAAGATCATCTCCGCCAGAGGGCAGTGCAACTTAAAGAATGGAAATGTCTCCCTGGCAGCCTTTAAATGGAAATCAGCAATTTGAAGATGTTTTTCATCTCAACAATGTTGACAGAAAAATAGTCTACAGGGATGTATTTTCTACATTTCACTCACGTTAAGTCGTATTTAAGTGAAATCTACAAAAATACTTTTTTTTTTTTTCTCTTGATCCTCCAAATGGAAAGTACTATTGAAATAATGTCTGTGATAACAGATTATGATATCCAAGGTTATGTCTCTATTGTGACAGAGAAGCAGAGCACAAAAAAATAAAATTATTGTTTCTGATGGACTGTGCAGAGGCTGGTAATAGAGATATCTGAAATTAATTGTAATTCAGAGGCTATGTTTTTTAAAGACTAGCCTAGATGTAAATCTAATACTGATTCAAATAAATCGATAGGTCTATAAAATAAATCTTTATCTCCCTCTAACAACTTTTTTTTTGTTCTATCAATACCTGTTTATATAGATCAAAATCAAAAGATGCAATGGATTTCAATGGTAAAGCATGTGGTATGTTTATAGAATTATGTTTTGTCTTCTCAAAAAATATGTTACTGAGTAGAAATTTATTAACAACACACATATTTTTGTAAATATGTATGGATTTAATCCTTCTTTAGAAAAGAGTCAATAATCTGAAACTGCTTTATACAGCTACTGTCATGAAGCAAAGAACAAATAATCATCAGATTTTGCAAATTGCGGTCTCTCCATTTATGGCAACAGAAGATTAAATGCAGATGGGGTCAAGATTGTTATTAGTGTTTCCCATCACAGTCGTTGCAAGTGAGAGAAGAAAACAAATTTCTACCTCTTACTGTTGTTGTTTGCTTGGAAAAAAATGCTCTCCAAGGGCAGATTAACAAGACAGTTCCACATCACTACATAATGCTCTATGTTCTTAACAAGAAAAGACAGAAATATGTGTAATAAAATCAACCCCCTTCAATTTGTATAGCATGGTATGGTTCAGTGTGTCTAAATAATTGGCATTGTGTAGACTGCTGCTAGCACCGTACCAGTGTGTGATGGATGCCTTTAAAACCCAACACTGACAACTTTCAGTCTGTTCCCATCTTGCCTAGTGGTCCAACGATGAGCAGCTTTGTGTTTGCATCATTCGTCCTGGGGACAAGTATAAAGAAGCCTGTGGAATTCATCAAGGAATGATTTTTTCCCCCATATTTTTCATCAGCCAGTGAGATTCCAGAAGACATGGGTCCACTTATGTTGTTCAAAATCATCCTGTCTTGTGTATCGGAGAGCTCTGGGGTGCTGGAGGGGACCTGAGGACACACATAAGTGGTGTTGCATTAGGGCTGCCTCCAGTCTGAACCCTCACTGACCAGAGACCTGGTTGCAGTGGCTTTGCCAAAGGAAGGTTTGGGCAGAGGTTTGGGGGGCGGCTTGGACTCAGGGTTTCAGCGTGCAGGCTGGGCTGGCTGGTGGTGACTGCCCTGCTTCCCCCTGGCCCTGAATAAACCCTGATCAACAGCCTCACAGGGACCGAGAGAGAAAATGCTCTGAAAGCTGCCCCTGCACCTTTCATGCATGTTCAGTGTTAAATAATAACCCGCCTCTCTTCACTGGATTGTTTTTTTTTTTTTTTCATTTGCAGACAGGCAGGGTTTCCTTGGCTTTTACTCTGAGCAGTTTTAACAAAACCTAGTTGAGAACTGAAAGCCATGCTATCACCATCTCATTACATATGTATAAGTTATTCTCATAGGTACAGACACACACAGAATATTTGTCATTTCTCATTTTTCATGTAGATGTGTGTATATAGATAAATATGTATGTGTTTAATTACATATTTGCATGTTGCACACTGATGTACATGTATGTGTACACAAACATGTACCTGTATGTATTAATGTTACTTGAAATGAACTGCCACAGATCTTTGTGCTGTACCAGCACTTCTAATGAATTTGTTGGCACTTCACTCTTTAACACTGTAGATACACAGTCATTTGGTTTTTATTTATTTCTCTTTATTTGTAATGGCTAATTTGGAGCTAAATCCTTTTCCTGAATTTTTATTAATGCCTCTTAACTTCCATGTGAAATCTACCTCTGGGCCAGAAACTTAACCAGCACAGCATCACCTCTCTTTACTGAATTTTGTGGAGGTGTATGTACCCCAACACTAACTAAAAAGACGGTGATTGTTATATATATAGTAGTCAGCACATGTAATTATATGAGCCATAACATTTCTGTTAATTGCATCTGTTTTAACAAATACCTGTAACTACTGTCTCATCTGAAAATAGACCAAGAAAGGTAGATATTTTTAGCTCAGGATTAATAGGCAAGTTTTAAATGAGAAGATAGTTTAATTCTAAATGGACTCAGAGTTTTGTACCTCAAAGTTAAAGCCTAGATTAGAAGATAGCAGTCTCAGTGAAATCTGCTCAGTCTCTTCTGGATAGCAGTATCTAGAGCCTGTTGATTATTGAAATAAGCTTTTTTAAAAAAAAATAACCCTTAAAACACATACATACATACAAAAAGCAAAACCATTACAGAAATTTGATATACTTTAAGAAAACATAATTTTATATTTTTGATTTTTTTTAAATCTATAGGGGATGTTATTGGAGCGATGCTGATATACATCAGCTGTTACTGGTCTATATTATTAATGACCTTCCATTTTCAAAGGAAACAAGGACATATTTCCCTCAATTATGTCTCCATAAGAACACTTACCTGTTGCAGCAACAAGAAAGCAACAGGCAGGGATCATTTTGCCTTTAGGACTGATGTTTCAGGCACTTTGGCTAATTTCAAAGAAATTCATAACGTCGGTGGGGATCAGATGCCGTTCACTGTCTATTTTAAACAAATTAAAATATGAAATTGCTGAACCACGAGCTGTTATTTAACTGTCTCTGGCAGTGGTCCCAGAACACAGGGGGCAACAAATGCAATGCCAATTTTTCCGCAAGCTCCGAGGGCACCTGCACAGCTTCGCCTCCCGGGAACACACGCTTCAAAACCTAATAGCAGTCTTTCAGAAAGTTAGTGAGCGTATGAATAAGCGTGATTTGGCTTCTACAGTGTACCTGGATTTCTAAAAAGCCTTACACAAGGTCCTCAGTGAGAGCTTTCAAAGCAGCTAATCAGTCACAAAATGACAAAAGAGGTTCCCTTTTCGATTAATAGCTACTAGCAAGATCCATCAAGGGCTATTAAACGTAATTGTCCAGTTGCAGCCTCTATTCAGGAAATCCTTAGAATGGTAATTGCTGGACCCGGGATGGCAAAGCTGTCACCACCTGCTTGTCCTTCACTCACATTCTTGGCCTCTGTCAGGGACACAATGCTGGGCAAGAAGACTTTTACCCTGACCTAGAGCAGCCTTTCTGATACTCTTAGCTAAGTGTCAAATGATGCACCGAGTAATAAAAAGTATCTATATTTTCCTCTTTTTAATGACAAAATGGCTCTTCCTTACATACCTCAATAATTTTACTTAAAAACAGAGCAAGAATTTCCACATCAAGTGCTTCTTTCGTGGAGGATATCCAACTTAGAAAATTTGAGCCTTTGTCCATTTTTTTTAATTGTTGCACTACAACGTAGGGAGCGATGAAGAAATCTATCATTCGTCTAATTTTTAGAAGATTTTGGAGAAAGGAAAGTGGTTTCTGCAGTTTGATGAGTTGTAATGAGAGGGGCTCTTCTGCACAGCCCTGAGACACCAGCAAGGACACGTGTCGGCCGTAATCCTTGAATCCAGGGGCTGCCCTTGTGCAGAAAAGCGAAGGTGGAGTGTGTGCACGTGTGCTTTAGTAACTCACAAGGCCACCAGCTCTGAAGTACTGAACATGAGGAAAAATTTGGACTACAACATGAACTCTGTGTCTGTATAAACTCCCGTAAGAGAGAGCAACACTACTTAAGTCAACATTTGGAAATGTAAGCATTCTCCCTCACTGCAGCTTCTTTCCCACTGTGACAATATATATGTTAGTGGCAGGTTCACGTGTAGAAGCAAGCTGTCCTGTCCCTTAAACAAAGCTGTTAGGAGAAAAGATTTATGTCTGTGTACTAAACAGAAAAATTGCTCTCTCAGCCTGTTAAGCTGTCAGTATGATCTCTTGGCAAGCTAGAACAGTTCGCAGCTATTTTTTGGAGTGGAACAAATTGCCTGTGTGAAAGTATAGCCTAATAGTAAAAGACACCATGGATATACTGATCAATGCATTCAAGGAAGTAAATCAGTGTTTATTTTCAGAATCCCTTGGCTTCATATAGAACCAGTTTTTAAACAGAAAAAGAATCAACGTTTTCAGAGATGAATGCCTAAATTAATGTGTAAATACGTCCTCTGCAGTCCCATTAATTTCAGCCAAACTTGCTGATTCTTTGAACCTCCAGTGAGCAGACCATTCAGGCCACCCAGAAATCATGCCTGATTTTAGGTCCCTATTAAAAAAAAAACCAACCTTCAGACAATGCTTAGAGACAGAATTAATTTTTAACAATTGCTTATTTGTGAAGATGGGCACCTTATTTTGCAGAAACCAATGTTAAACTGACTTCATACCATTGAAGAAAAAACCACACTGAACAACATAAACATCCATCTGCCATTTTTCTTCTCTGGCTTGACAGATTGATTTACAGAACAGTGTTTTTTCACTGCTAAATCTGAGCTTCATCATTCATGGTATTCTGCACTGGAGTAGTGGTATTAGAGCAGTTGCTTTATAATAGTGATGGAAGAGCCATAGGCGAGAGGAAGCATTCAGAAGCGGTGGTATTTCTATGACTGCTTTGGAATACATTCAGTGCTGGTTTCCTCTTTATGCATATGAATTTACCCAAGCACAGCAAGGAGTTTTTTTTGCATACATCTGGATCAGTACACTGCATGTGGAAGTTTGTTATCATGAAAAACACAAGAATCTCAGTAATCTTTATTTATTTGAGACTTTCTATCAACAGAGTCACAAATTATTTCAAGGTGTTTAAGTGCTGTTGAGGGATAATATTCTGTCCAATTGACATCGCTTCAGAGATACAACTTAGCAACAACAAGGTTTTTGGGGGAGGCACTAACACTTCTCTTTCTAATTTTTTAAACTGTTTTAAGTTTTGTCCTTAGACTGTCATTTCACCTGTGTTAGTTTCTCTAACTCTGAAAAATGATTCTTTTTCTTCTTGAAGCTTTTATGACAAGGAAGGGCACTGGTCAAATATCATACAATGATAATGGTGTCAGGAAATATTTATGTAGTCTGCTGTGAATTCCGTGTCCCCTATAAGGTCCATGTCCTGTATATTAAAATTCTTAAAAAAGGGGGTTATTTAACCATACAAGAGTTTAGGATGGGTCTATCTAGTCTACTGCCACAAATATGGCAATACATCTTGATCATTACTAGTAGCTTATTGATTTCTTCTTGATCCCAGTTGCAGACTGGTCTACTGTAACCTAAGGCAGGAAGAGGAATCACTGTAACTTTTGTTTCTCTACCAACAAAAGATTTGGTAGTTTTTTCAGACTAGTGCAACTGAATTTTTGCTGTTTCATCTATCTCACTTAAGTGAATTGCAAATATTGATTTTAGAAGTCATTGATGATCTATTATACAAATGTTAGCTGGTCTAGGTTTGCTTTCTTAGGTTTTCAGGATTTCCCAGCATATTATTATAGCAAATTTCCTTGATATATTATCTATACTTTATGTATATAAGTTACTTCATATGGATATCCTTTCAGATACAGACTGAAAAATAGTTTTCTTATCTTGTCCCTTGACTTTCACGGCAACTTAACTTTTATCCTAGAAAACATCTGTCTTCAATGACAACACGTGCCATGAGCAGTGTGTGACAAACGTAGAGAAAAGGTGTTCATCTAGAGGAAATACTACCTGACCTGCCTCCTTCTCTGGGCTGTCAGGGCTCCAGCAGCTCCTCTGGCTCTCCAGAACCTGCAGTACTCAGCAGCATGATCAGCGCAGATTCCTCCAATTCCTCATTGCACTCTCATGTTTTACCACAGCTTGTCCTGAGCACTCAGATTGTTTCGCGCCTACCCTGACATGAACCTTTCAATGCTGAACTAGATTAACTTCAATTTTGGCTCAAGGGCTAAAGCCAGGGCAACCCTGGGTTGTGCTGTCTCCTGGTGGTGATTTGCACTGCAGTTTTCAGGAGCTTCCCACCATTTCTGGAATGTCCCCAGACCAGCTTTGTTTCTGGGCAAAGTAATTTTGTGAAAGCTGACCAAGTTGCAAATAGCGTTTGCCTGTTTTCATGCAGTAAACCTATTTCAGATGGGCATGCAAGGTCTCATAACACAGGCAATGAAATTTTCTGCCAGCTCCAAACAGTGAATCAGAGCCTGGGGACAAAGATGTTCTTGTCTACCCACCTGGTATCCAGGTAAGAAAAGCCAGCTCCAGGCTGCTCCACAAGAGGCAGATTTTCATTTCAACGCTCCAAGAAAAAGAATAAAATGTAGTTTATCTTCTTCCAGGGGTTGTAAAATCTGTGACAGCAGTGTGTCAAGTGAAGCAGATGAGATAACAGGTCTGAAGGAGGTCAGTTGTGGTTTCAGGACAATGTGGATGGTGAAAGAGAAAGGTCCAAGTGGTGATGGGGTGGGTTAAAGGTCACTATCTAGTCACCATCACCCTGATTAAATTAGAGGCCCAGAAATGCCCTCATCTATCTCTTGTAATATGCCAAATCAAAGGTGACTTTAAAGTTTTCTTAATGCTTTCTCAAGTGATGTGCCCCAAATCAACATTTGGTTCCCCAAGCTTCCCCATGTAGTCAGCAAGCAGACTATAGTCAGCCCACTGCTATTTTTCTCATTGATTTAAGCACGGAGTCTATGGGGAGAGGGCTTTGGACTCTGGCGTCTTGGTGACAGGACACCAAGCCTCAGGACTGGAGACGTGTTTCAGGAGGTAGATGAGCTCCTTCCTGCATGTATATCCTGACCCAGATGATGGAGAATGAAGGTGAAGAGCAGCCTGCAAGAGCAACGATCGGTTGGGATGAATCTAGACTTGCACATCCAAGCAGGTGCAATCTGGTGTCCCAGCATGTGTGGTGTGGTTTGGGCATATAAATATGCAGTGTATCTATATATAAAACACAGACATTAGTGCAAAAGAAATACATTATGCCTATGATGAATATTTTTATACCATGTTTATAAATTGAATTTACAGTGTTATGTTTTTAACCTTATCAGCTTAGCTAGTGACAGATGTCCTCCTGGACCCCAGGTAACATCCCTAGCATTCCGTTTAGTATCAGGTATTTTCATATCCAAGCAGTATAAATGCTGATTCTTGCTGAAACTCATGTTTATAGAAGTGTTTACGCACATTTTTCTAAAGAAAGGGCCACATACAGTCAAGCTTAGGAGGCTAGGAACCATTTTATAGATCACAGTGGCATTCTCCTGTCAAGACTCAACATGCCATTAGCAGAAAAAGTGCTTTTTAAAGCTGACTGCAGGAAAGGAAAAAGGTCAGTCCCAGAAACCTTCATGTCCTGGTGAATTAAAAGAGGGAGCAAACTATAGGTGCTTTGTACTCCTACCCTGGCACACCAGTGACCATCTCATGGGGATTCCGTGGAAGGGAGCCTCAGGGCACCAATACCTCCTTAATTTGCACTGTGTGATCTAGGAGGGAAAGGAAACCCAGATGAAATAGGAATATATAATAATTATGGAGGAGAACCACCTATAACAAAAATGTGTATTGGAGCAACCCCGCCTAAGCTAGCTTCACCTTGTTTTCACTGTTTATGTTTTGTACCATATATTTTATTTTCAACTCCTGATATTTGTAGCATTACCTAGTTATCCAGTTAATGCTTAAGCACAAAAGCGATACTGCTTTGAAATTGGGTCCCTCTTTTTGAAACGCCCTATAATTATAAAGTTCATACACACTTAAACATCCTTAGAAGTTCCTTAAAAGGGAGGAAAACCCTGTGGAAGATATATCTTGCCATCAGCATTGTTTTTTTTTTCCTGAATAAGATATTGTCATACTTTAGATATGCAGCTGCATTTTAATGGGTGCTAACTAAAACCAAATGTTTGGGAAATATTTTTTCCCTATGTTTTAGTGTTTCATAGAAAAGTATATTTTTCTTTCTACCATAATTTTTTGCCTTTAGGCTACTATTAAACAAACAAACAAAAACAATATCCCGAAACTTGTATTTTTTGCATCATTTGCAAGTTTTCAACAAAATTAGAAGATTTTCAATGAAAGTAAAGATATGGGTTAAGGATGTCATATTGTATAGCTTATGAAAGCTGAAAAAACCATAAGATGTGATGGTTGAAATCTCTGCTTTTATATGGTTTATTTATGTATTTAATATTGCCAGCATTAATATTTATACTTTATGGGACTTACTAAATGAACATTCATGGAAAATTAGAAAAGGGTTCGTCACATAACTGGTTGTAATTGGTGAATTCCTTTCCAATGAAAGGTTGGACCAGATGATCTTTTGAGGTGACTTCCAAGCTGGGCTGGTCCATGATTCTATTAATGATGTGCTAGTGTTAGTTTACACCCAAAACCATATTTCAACATTACAGTACCAGGCTCTTGCAGTATTTGTGGTCTTTGTTCATGTCACTTTCTGGTTCTAAATATTATTATTTCGTGATCAAGTTGAATTGACCTAAATAAAATAAACTCAAAAAAAAAAAAGCCTAAAAAATTTTCTGATTTTTCTGATGGGCAAACCTCTTATTCCTATACATTTAGGTATTTCACGTCTGTAGTGTAGTAGAGGAAATTCACGCTCTGTTCTGTTGCATGAAACCAAAACAGAAAGAATGCAAATCAATATTTAGCACTTCCCATATAGCAAGGACCACTTTGTCTTCTAGGTGAAGAGGTGAAGACTCATTTGAGAACTGCTCTATTAAATTTAGAAGCACATTCAAGTGCATAAACATTGCATAAACTTTAAACAACATAGCAAATGGACTTTCTAGTGATGGCCTCCCTAAATCATTTGGTTTATTATAATATAATAATTTATAAGACCAGCCATCTCTGGATATTGTGAACTATCCCACAGTATGTCTAGAACTCTGAAAAGCAAATAATGTTTTCTACTGGACAAACAGAAGAAACATGTCTTTCAGGGATTATGAGAGTGGAAAAAAAATTAGGCTATGTGTCTTCTACATAGTGATGATTTGAAAATTTTGCATTCTACAATAACCAAGCTCGTTATTGTTGCTAAATTGTCACAGCAGGAACTTCATAGTAAGTTTGAATTATGGAAAGACGACATGAACCATTTCTGTAGTCATCAAACTTTTGTGTGAAACATTACAGCTGTTCTCACAATCAAGGAAAGTCTGCAGAAGCACTGCTGTGGCACCCTAATAACATATGAGTAAACTGGAGATACACCCATTTGTTGGTTCTGGATGAAGATATGATTTCAAATTGGTACCATCTGACTACATCCGACTTTTATTTGAGTATTATTTTTTTGTTGCAACTGTTTTGGTGGTTTGGATTGGACATTCCACATTTTAATTACCATTGGGGGAGAAATATTTCAGTTCTGGTTTCTAAAAGCTCATCTTTCTTCCCAGCCCGTCACTGTCAGTCTTTAGGTCGACTAGAGTCTTGCTCAAACTGCTTCTCTCAGAACTGATGAAATTTTAGACATGTCCATCCTTAACTTCTTCCCCTACAGTCTCATTACCTGATATAATGTTTTGGACCTCCAAATCCACAGTGATCATTCTCTTAATGATTTTCTGAATTATTCATATTCCCATTTTACAGAAGCCTAGAGAGTCTTGTACAAGGTTATTAAGAGGGTCAGCCTGTATCTTCAAATCCATGGTCTATGCTCTAGTTATGTTCTCCCCCTGAGCTTTCTAAGGAACAAATCTTTTGCTTTCCTACTATTTTGAGATAATTATAATTCTGATTGAGACTAATAAATACAAAGTTAAAAACTTCGATCTTCAAGGCTGCTTACATTTGAGATTAATTTTGTGACTAGGTGAGGATTTTTTTTTCCAGGGGAAGAAGTCTTTTTAAAGCAAAGACTATTTAATGAGAGAGTAAGAATGAGGCTATAAGTGATCAGTCACACTGCTTGACAGCTGAATTATAAAGATTAATTCTTCAGTAATGACGGTGAAGCACTTCTGAGAAACTTGACGAAATAAATTAATTCAGTGATTCACTGAAGGTTTCTGAATGGTGAATACACAGAAACAGTCTGTTTTGTAAAGCTAACTTGACATACTCCAAAGAGCTGATTCATTCTGAGAGGTTCTTTCATGCAACATCTTCTCTTGGCTTTTTTTTTTTCTGAGACAAAATGTCCTTTCACCCCTCTCCAGATCTGTTTTCTGCTGCTTTTCAGTATATATGTACTCTCTCCTTGGAGACTTCTCTGAGCCAGCCATGAAATGGGTACCCCCTAGAAAGACAGAGTACAAGTTATTACTGCTTACATCATCCCTGACTTAATGATCTCTGCATCTGAAGTGGGAACTCAGATTCAAGTCATCCTGTTCTCTGAATTTTTTATTCCAAATTACTTGCATTAAGTGTCTTCTTTATTTGGAACTTTTCTGTCCTGATGACTCAGATACCAAATTAAAATGATAACTAATGACAAATTAATAGATAGCTAACTTGCTAAATCATTTCTCTTACCAGGGGGCCTGGGGTCACTGAGTAGACAAGATGAAATCATCCACACCAAACAGTGTTAATAAACTATTTCACAAAACAAAAGCAATTTGCATTGTTTTTCTCACTGCTATAAAGCAGGCAGGTGGCAATTTTCCAGTGCCTGCATTATACCTTTCTTGTGCCTCACACTGCAAAACTCGACTCTTAAAAGATGGGTAATGGCCTGGCAGCTTTTCTGCACTGCTCCTGTTGTGCTAGGAACTTAGAGTTTTGTGATGAAAGGAATCAGTATCTTCTCTTTAAATGCTAATGCATAAACTGGGCATTTCACCCCAGCAAATGGCAATATCCAAGCACACTCCATCCCCTAATGCAGAGCTGTGCATAGTCTACCCAATTCTTGAAGACTCACCTGGCAAGTTAAGCACATGTAGGTGGCTGCAGTATAGAAGAGCTTGAGTGGAGACCATGCTTTCGTGACAGTACTCTGGCAATATTCATTAGTGTCTGTGGCCTGCCCTATGCCCCATTTGCTGCTCCAGTTTACAGTATGACCCCACAGCCAGGTGCCCAGGACAGCTGAGAAGATGCTGCACCATTTCGTGGAGCTAAAATTGACCGTCTGTGAAGTAGGTGTTGGGGCCAGAAGAACTCCTTAACTCAGTGTTGCTGCCAGCACACTCATATAATGAAAACACAGTCTCAGCTGCCTGTAGTTCAGTTGTAGCATCACAGTAATATGTGTTGGACCTGTAAGACATTCCACAAGGCTCCGGAAAGGCTCAGGAACACCACCACTTCAGGTCTTCTGAGCCTATACGCAATTCTGTTTCTCTTCAGAAGTCCGGCAAGTCATGTTTGAGACTCTGCCTTGCCTTCATTGTCTTTTTGGGAATGGACTTGGAGCTCTGTTGCTGTGGTTTATCACTTCAGAACAAAACGTTTGTCTATTTGTTGATCTGAAAAGGAGATGTTTCCTCCCCAGCTGGGTGAAACATGGAAACATAGCCTGGGGAATGACTGCAAACACATTGCAATTCTCTGTATTTTTTGGACATCATATTTTTTTCCCTTATTTCATATTTTCACCCCAGTTAGCTTAAGTTATGCAGCTTAGGCTGTTTATTTCAGAGGTATTCCTTTACTTAGTGTTATGCTTTGTGAAATAGTCAGCTAAGCATTAATCACCATTTATCCTGTCATTTTGCCTGTATCTGACATACATTAAACTGCACCTCAGGATATACATATCTGGCGATGACAGTAATTTGTTAAATGAATGTGACTTTTAATGAACTTTACACCCAACAGGCTATGCCAGGGATTTATGGTCAGCTGTATTTGTTACGAGTGGTTTTGTAATTTTTGGTAGCAATGATCAAACAAAAATGTAGAGACTTTGCGATAGCTGCCGCAGCATGTAGGGTTTCATGTATTTTTCCTGTTAATCCCCATAGGTACCAGATTAACCAAAGCTACGTCTGACTTGATAAATGCATAGCCACTCTCAAACGTAGCATCTGAATATGGCCATTCGTCACAGCAGCCACCACAGCAAGCGGCCTCCTCAGTGGCAGTATCACCAACCCGACTTGTCTGCCTTCTTCTCTGATCTTTGGAGAGAAGGCTGCTGCTGACGGCATGTCGTGTGTGCTGTTGGTGAGGCCACACGTGTGCCTGTGTTCTCCATGGAGGCGACATGGGAACAGCTCATTTTCCCTTAGAAAGCAGGAATAGGCTTCAAAGGATAGCACAGGCTTTTGATATGAAAGAAGTGACGAGGACCAAAATGGGAGGGCACAAGACAACTGTATGTATATCCGGGATGCAAAAAAGCAACTTTACAGTGGGAACGGACCTTTTCCTGATTCTTTTAGTTCTGTTTCTAATAAGGATTTGTCTGTAACACTAGCACAAGAGATGTCTCTTTCTTTGTTCGATTTCTGATTGCCATTGTTTACATTCCTTTGGAAGAACTCATGATCAAACACAGAGGAGCATGAGGGAAGCTTTGGAAATTAGCTGTGTATACAGTGACTTGGCAAGAGCATTAATAGATGAAAAGGAAAATTGCAAAAAGAAAAATAATCTAGATGAAGGCAACTCGCAATATGAATATCAAAAGAGAACTAGTTTGGAAATGGAAATACAGCACACTTGGAATTAATGTAGACTCATTCTAGGCCCGGCATGATTCATACAGTGCCAACAGGCTCTACAATTTGCATCAGTATCTATGTTTCAATACAATTTTGTAACCAGGCTATTTGAATGCTCTAATTGCTTTATTAATGTGTGTGGGAGCCTGGAGATGAAAAAGGGTAGGAAGCAAGAGCTGGATGTCTGCAGGGCACATCTCACATGCAACTTGTCAGGCCCAACTCCAGGCTGAAAAAGCATCATCTCTGTTCAAACCCTGGCTTTGTCATTCTGATATGAGCACACATTTCAGCTGCAGATCCTCTGGGTAGACATTTCTGAATCTAGGCAATGCAATCTCCTCCCTTCTCCTTAGAGTGCTTTACTTCAAAGCCCATGCGTAGCTGTCAGTTCGGCTCTAGGTCACAGCGAGATGCAAAGCCTGGTGCTGTGTCACAGAAGACAGAACACTTGCATGTGGAAGCTTGTGTCTATTTGGATCCATACATGTAACCTCATGTACCAGAAGCTCGATTTTTGCTTCATACTTGCTTTCGACTTCCGTGCAGTTAGCTCTTTCTTCGTACTAATTTAGCTGGTTGCTGGAGGCCAATATGTTGGATGCCCTCTCCTGGTTTTGATCGACATGAGGGTACAAGAAAAAGATGTTACCACTTAGAGTAATTGTGCTAAGCAAATTAGAAGGGGCTCCATGCAATGCTGTCAGTATTTTAACAAAAAAACCCTGGTAAATAAAGAAATAAAAATTCTAGTGTTCTTACTGAAATATCTTTTCTGACTAACATTCTCCTCAAGAAGATTTCTGAATGTCTTCTGAGTCTGAGCTTTCCCTGGGTGAGCACGAAGACTGCAGGCGCTAAAGCTGCAGGAAACTGGGACACAGATGATGCACTTGCTTTCTGGTTCTGTAGCCTGGTTTAAGTCTTATGCTTTTGGTCATTTATTAGAGGTCTTACACATATATAGAACTGGAAATCTGAATTTTTGTGTTTAATTGCACCTGATGGATAATTCTTCCATAATTTGCACTTTTTTACCCGTTTATGATTTTTGTCTCTACATTATTCTCTGATTATGTGGCCAAAGTGTCATTTCATAATGTGCCATGTGGAACGAGTACTTCCTCTTATTCGTTTCAAACCCACCTTCTGAGAATTTCATTCAGTGCCTCTTTTCTTGTGTTGTGAGACAGAAGTTGCATCTGGACCATTTTCTTTAATATCCCATGATGGGCCCTTGAGTAGTTATTCATCCTTTTAATCTCAAGATAGTTGAGTTTCTTTATAAAGCTTGTCATAAGTCTTTACTAAAAGACCTTGACAGAAGCATTAATGGTATTTAAAAGCAACTGTATAGAGCGGATCGTTTACATATGATGGAGTTTGATGAAGCCTTCAGCAGATGGCAAGGAGGCATGGCTTCCTTCCACAAAAGGTAGGTTGATGCTTCCCTGTTAGTTCGGAGTTGTTCATGTGCCAACTGATACTAGTCTTCAGGATATTTTGAAGTGGATTGCCTCAAATACAAATACCCTCTGGAGCCCTTTTCAACATTTAGTACCTTCTATTTGGCTGACTTCAAAAACTATTTGAATGGTACGTTTACACTTCAGTTAGTTAAACAATTCAATATCTGACCTCCCTAGGAACTTCTGGGTGAATAGGACTCAGGCCAATTGATGCTATTATCTGGTGTACTTATTTGGGCTATTTTTTTTCTTCTAGCCATTCAGTGTGAGATAATTCTTCAGACCTGATTTTTGTAAAGAAAGCGTAGGGATATGAACATCTCCAAGCTCTTTGGTAGTGAACATTACAACAGAGAGTATAGTTTGCACCCATTCTATAGCCTTTCTTGAGATCCTTCTACTCTGGACATCTCTCAGCTCTGCAAACCTTCCAAGTTCTTATGGTTTGAGGTTTATCAATAAGTTTCATAATTGCATTTAGCAAGTTGTTCTTCAAAATCTTTGTTTATACTTTTAAGCTTAATTTGTCTGGGTTTATGATCTATGTAATCTCCCTTGTTTGCACACAGCTTCCACTTTTTGAAAAATGCCTTTTACTCTCAGATAATACCTCTTCTTCTATTTAGCTCTGCCATCTTATTTATAGCCCTCTAAGAATATATGTATTTTTTTACAGTGCATTTTAATTTATCCTACTTCTCTTAAGATGATGCTTTTAAGGAGGGCAAAATGTCAGCTTTCTAGAAGAAAGGAGAGAGTTCAGAAGCCTTTACTGACTCTACCTCCAGCTTAAAAGGCAGCCTGAGCCTCTGGTACACTGCTCCATGCAGCGCTGTGGCAACTCAGGTCCTACGAAAACCTGGCCCTAGCCCCAGCTCAGGGAAGGGCTGTTGGCAGGAGGTTTGCTACATGGCCCATCCAGTGAGATGTCCAACGGAGAAGGATGGTGGTCCTGCAGCTCCCTACCGCTTCCCAGGTTCAGTCCCCTTCCTCTCCTGGCTGGCATCACCCAGGCACCACACAGGGGGCAAAATAAAGGTAAAAGTCTGCATTTTACTTTTGTTTCATTTATATAACAGGATATATCTATATCCTATTAATCTTAAAAAATTTAGATGCCAGGTGGAACATGGGACGTGGTCACAGGACTAGCAAGGATCTGGACCACTGAATTCATTCCCTGGCTTCCAAGCACCACAGTAAAACACAATCTTCTTCATATTTATCAACTGGAATTCAAAACCTACAAATCTACAAACCTACAGTATTTTACTTGGGTTGTTGCCTGTGACAGCAATCGATTTCATTAGAAGCTTCTTTGAAATTTAATCTTATATTATTTTCTATCTGAAACACTCAACAATATGTGCAATATAATACAAAGAAAGAAAGGCTTGGAATTAATATTATTACAGTACACTAGGATTTTTTCCTAATCCTCCAGATGTCTAAAAATATATAAACGGCACGGAACTACAATGTGAAAAGTTTCTCAGCGAGTCTTACGGATATAAAATGTGCTTTTCAAGTGACATTGATTCTGCTATAAGGAGGGAAAAATTAAAATAAATCAAAGAAATAGTAGTTTATAATAAAGAAAGGGAAGAGAAAACCTCTTTTGACTAGGATGCTCCATGTTTCTGTCAAGGCACGCTCACAGCAGAAAACATGTCGATCCCAGCCGCTTCAAAACAGCTTTCCACTACTGAACATCACTAAAGTACCTTGTGAAAGGTTTGCAGAAATCATTCTTCTCAGTGCCACAGTGGGAACCTGCACATGTCTGAAGAAGAACTTCTTGCCATATAGTAACTGTCTCACTTATTGGCATCTGAGGTTCTTGCAGACATCCGTGTTGAGTCTAATTCAGAACAGGTGTCTGAAGTGCTGCCCACCAAACACCACACATTAAATCCCACCTGTACACATCAGACACCGGCTGCATGAGGAAAGGTGAGCAGCAGCTCATGCTATCTCAGAAGTACGACCACTACATCAGCCTGAAGGAAGATGCAGGTTGAGTTTTCCCTCAGAAGATGTCCAGGTAGGCTAGAAAGATGTCAAGGCCTTGACACAGTGTGAAAGAGGCAAGTCCAGGACTGTATTTTGGCACTAATAGACGTAATGGTGATAAGTATGGTGGTTGGGTGTGTTCTTCTTCCCGTGTGTTCTCACACAAATCATGCCCCGGAGGTGAACAGCACGCTGAATTCCAGTTTCTGCAGGAAAAATAAGCTGCTGAATGTAAATCTGTAGTATAAATACTAGCTTCATGGGAGAGTAGCTGCTGGTTCATTCTTCTGAATAAACCTTTCTTATAACCTGCAAAACTTAAGAGATCTGCCATTAATTTTTGTCATTAAGCTAAAAATAGTAGTCATAAGGGGGTTTTTTTGAGAAATCAAAACATCTGCCCAAATAATAAAATAAATGACAAAGAGACTGAGCATTAAAGGAGATACAGTAAATTATATTCTAACAAAAATGTTTTAGAGGGAATTGGCATGATTCCAAACTAGAGCTCTTAAACTTTAAGAGAACATTTGGAAAGGTCTAATAAAAAATGCAAGATAATCAACCAATTCTAAGTCATCACCTGAGTTATTAGGTTTTTAAAGTTCCCATTGTAAATTGGATTACTGTAATAATATGGCTTAAATAGTCTTGACAATAGATCCTAAGTATTCTAGGTCACACCAGAAAAAATGTAAAAAGTAAATCCAAGGGATTTTAGGTTCAGGAATGCCAACTTCAGTTTGAAAGAAAATAAAATTTTAACCTTGTGCTCCTTTTATTTGTTATCATAAATAAACATGATAGAAAATCTTCATATAGATTGTAGTGTAAGCACTGAAAAATACCCATCTGTCCAGTTCTCAGAATATCAGGTATAAATGGGAAACCTCTGTGCGGTTCTTGTCATGTGGCTATGACTGGATCTAGGGAAATTGCTCAGATAAATATGGATTGGCTGTAGAGACATTTTCCAAACAGTTTAAAGGGATTTCAAAATAAATACTTGAGCGTCCTTTTTGGTACAACATAGAAAAAATATGTTAAAAACCAATGCCTCAAATTTCTAATATTTTAAAAAACTTTCAGAGCCCGTTTGGCATAATATGGCCTTAAACATCCAGCTGTAGGGAATGTGACCATGCCTTGGTATACTCTAAGATGCCAGATGTTAACTTTCGTGTTCCCAATGAAACGCAGTGATTAAGACACAGAACTTGGTATATTATTCACAGGGCAACATTTCAAGCGGACAAATGCAAATACTGCTGATTTCAGGCCCAGATTGCATTTTTTTCAAGCTCCTGCGTAAAGGAATGTCCCAGAGGCCAGAAGGCTCATGACAGAGCAGTGCAGCTGCACCACTGCCTCACCCTGTCAGGTATAATAAAACTTGCGGCCAAAAAGGGTCACAAATGGCTGCATCCAGGTGACAGCATTTTGCATTGTTTTCACACCAGAATTTGTCAGATGAATTCTTGCTTGCGCCAGGCAAGAGCAGGAGGACGTCCTGTCTCATTTTGCTGGTGGAGTTTCAGGGATTGTAGCCAAAAAAAAAAAAAGTGTAACCCGAAGAACTGACAAATGGGCAAGCTCCGGGTAAGAGCTGTATTTTTCCCCGCTGTTTTGGGGTGACCGGGCAGCTGGGACCTGCTCTCCTCGCCCCATCAGTTTGCAGAGGGACAGCTCTTTGGCTCTGGGAGGGCCACGGCGGGGAAGGGACCCTCGGGAGGCACGTCCCTCCACGCTTGGTGGCGGTGGTTGGGGGTTCTCCGGCCAGGTCCCCTCTCCCGGCTGCAGAGGCAAGCCGGGGGGCACCAAACCGGGCCGCCCCACACCCGGTATTTTGGGGAGCGCTGCCGAGAGTCAGGCTTGGCATCCCCCGGGGCTGCCCCGCTGCGCCCGCTTCATGCGCTCCGGGGGCAGCCCCGGCCCCCCCGCGCCGCTCCCTGCCGGGACGGGCGCACGGGCGGGGGGGCGGCGCGGCCGCAGGGCGGGCACGGCAGCCCGCCGCCTCCCGGCGCGGCCCGGCGCAGAGCGGGCCGAGGGCAGAGACCCGCCGGGCGCGGCAGCGGCAGCTCCGGCGCCGGGTGAGTGCGGCCGCGGGGAAAGTTGGGGGTCGGGCGGAGGGGGAGCGGCGCAGGGCGGGGACGCGCCGCCGTCCGGGCGGTGGCTCGGTGGCGGGGCCCGGGTGCCGGCAGGGGGCACCCCGCGGGGGCGGCGGCGGCGGCGGGGTCGCGGGAAGGGACGGCGCGTTCCCGGGTGGCCGAGCCCCGGCCGGGCGGAGTGTCCAGGTAACGTGCGCATCCCTCCCGGCTCCGCACCCTCAGCCACCCCGGGCACTGCAGCCGCCGTTTGCTTTGGGCACCGCCGTGACCCCCCTGGGGAAAGGGACGGGGAGCCCGGGTGCTGCGGGAGATGAGAGAGAAAGCGGCTGCTCGGGGTGCTCCTGGGGACGCGAGGTCCCGTGTCCCACCGCGTCCCAGGGCTTCTGCGTGACCGCGGATAAGTCACGGATCATCTCCGTGTGCCTCGCTGACCTAGATGCTTCCGTACGATTGACCGCCCGGGTTTACTCTTTATTAACGTTAGATATTAACCCTTAGGGAAGTGCTCAGGGAAACTGATAATAGATTTAATGAATAGGCTGCCTCTCATCGGGAAGGAAACGAAAATGACTTTTTCTCCGGCAGAAAAGTCATCAAAAGTGCTTCAGGCGCAATTTTTATCTACGTCTCCTTTCTGAAATTATGTTTGTATGGTCAAACTAATCAGTGGTAAGAACATGAAGAGTAGAGAGTAAAAATACCAGCTTTATTTACATAATGACGCTTCTAGTTATATTAGAATACATCTCTGAAAAATAACCTTTGTGCGTGAAGTCCATAATTAAAGTCACATGGACAAGGTCATGAACAACTAACATGCAGTTTGTTGATGCAAAAGATGTTCCTAGAAGAAAATCAGTTAAAATACATCATTGACTTTCATCTTTCCGTGATTGCAAGGAGTGTCCTTGTACTTTGATCGCTCACAAGACAGGAATTTTTATTTCTGATTGCAACAAAATGTCAGCAGTGAGAGAAATTTTTCTTGATTCAGTTATGATGGATGCTCCTCTGCATTTGTTAAAAAGTTATTTGTGTACTCTGGAGAGCAGGCAAGTGCTTTTAGCGAAGGAAGAATTAAGAAGAGTGTTCAAAATACTCCTGAGGTGATAGATAAAATAAGCCACAGCATACTGTTTGGTTGGTACAGATATACCCGATTCTTAAAAGTTTGAATTTTGAAATATAATGAGACTTTGGTTATTCTAAGGAAATCCTGACTGTCTTTGGGGGCATTGTGGTTAGGATTGATGTATGTGAAAATATATACAGTGTGTTGACTTACCCAGTATAACTTAATCACTTTTTGTAGCTAGCAAAAAGCAGTTTGGATGAAACATTTGATCAGAACAGAGACCTTGAAGGAAAGACCACGACTTTGTTACATTTTCTTACTGAAAAAGTGTTGGGTTTTTTTGTTTGTTTGTCTTTCTATTGTTAATATTCCCTTTGAAATGCTGAATTTACATGTTTGTGTTACGATGTTTGTGAAATGTTACAGTGTGTTGATAAAACTACTTACATGGAAGTAATATACATTGAAAATTCACTAGAAATATCCAAATAACTTATAAAAGCAATTACTTTACTGTACCATTACAGTGAAGGTTTAGTTCATACTATAGACTGATTTTGAAATACACCCTGTTGGAATAGAAGCCAGTCTATTTTGTCTTACACATGTCATGACAGTAACAAATGTAAGCAAAATAGCATAACATACTTCAGCATGCTATAAAAATACATGTGAGTTTCAAAATAATGACAAATATTAAAAGATAATAGTGCAAATCATGAAACGCAGAGAGAGAGAAACTCCGGTCATGTTCTTAATTTGTCTGGAAGTGCCAGTGTCCATTTATTGATCTATTATGTTAAAACAATATTTTCTGTTAGTGTAATGATGAGTGTTTTTAATGAACCGTTCAAGATGTACCAGCTTCCTTTGATTTCTAAAACCTGGGATGAAAATCAGCGAGGAATCACATGTGTAGTTTTCTCCGTCAGCTAAAGATCACTCTAGCGGGAGACTGTACATTCTCTGAACTCCTGCTGGGCTTTCTGCTGGACATTGATTTCTCTTTCTGGTGAAGATGCTCCAGGACCTCGCTCACTTCTCTGGGCATGGCTTCCTCCTGACTGGCTTTGGGGGAAAAGTGAGCGAAATTTCTGTGCTTTTTCCATATCTTGGTGGCCAAAGAGTCTTCATTCACTGCAGCGTCTCCTTAGCATGCTCCTTCTTCTCTCAAACAGTTTTGCGGGGAGTGAGACAACGCAGGATTTAGGATTGATGGCTTGATTTGTTCTACTCTGTGGCATCCAGCCTGGCCACTCAGACCCATGGGATTGCCACCAGCACTGAAAGGGGAGAATTACAAAAATAAACCCCAGTGATCTTGTCTGGTAGAAGTATTTGGATAGTCAAACATCTGTGTTAGAATGGATTAAGATTCTGGCATTTACCTTTTTACAAGAGGATCATCCAGATTTTCATTGCAGCCTAAGAGTATGGCTTAGCAGAAATCCTAGAAAGTCAGGAATGGTGATCTGTTTGTGAAAAGCTCCCAAATCTAGCTTTCCTCACATGAAATAATGTCTTCTGTACTTGACTTAATAATTCTGGTTTTAGAAGTTTTTCCCATTTGAGATTTCTGTTTGTTATTTCGTCCCCTCTCTCCTGACCATATTCTTTTCAACCTGGTTTGCTAAGGAGATGAAGCTAAAATAAAAATAATGTTGTCTGACTGGTAGCTTCTCTCATTGCCCCGGTGTAATTTTTTACCCCTGGGGATCAATTTCAAGCAATATAAATAGAAGAGCGGAGATTTCAAAGTGATGAAATTATTACAAACCTCAAGATTGCTGGTGACCAGGGAGATGAGAGAGATGAGGTTGATGCCCCCACTGAGGCAAGAGATGTAGCAAGCATTCAGCTTATTAGACATCAGAAAATTCATGTGAGTGCTCCATAGGATGCTGAGCTTCATTGCTTCTGCTACTCAAGGTTTGGTGATTATATTTTTCAATTTCTCTGCTCCTTGGGAGCGCACAGTCTTGAAAGTTTTGACCATGCTTTTTGTCCTCCATAGTCAGCTCAAAATAAGCTCTATTTGTCCAAGATGTTTCTGGTAGTGATATATATATAAATGTTGTTGTTCCTCGACTTCGTAAACTGACCTGTTGCTTTCCTAGCCCATAATTTAATACTCCTAGATACAGGGTTGATAGCTGACAGTGCAGTAATTTTCTTTTGTTACTCCGACTCGGTGCAAACACTCAATTACTGTGGCCACAGTAAAACCTCTTTTCTTCCACAACCAGTTTCTCTGAATTGCTTACAAGTTTTTGATTAGACTTTAATTTGCTTGTTACTGCCACTGCGGTGTCTTCTGGTTACAGCTGCATCTGAATGTGCTCTTCTGCTTTCTCTGCATAGCGGGATGCTGTAGCCCTCACCCTGTGTCATGACAGGAGAAGGATGATGCAGAAGAAATGTGAAGAGGTATTGCGAATTTATCTGGAAAGACCTTTATAAACAAATGAGGCTTTTATTGACTTCTAAGTGGTGGTTATTGTTCTGTTTATTTGTTCTGTTACACAACTAAAGTTAAGAGCTGTATTTATGGGTAATTGCCCCATTTTCTCCTTCCTTACCTTTCCAACATTAATAACATCACAATACTTGATTTTCTTCTCTCTTTCATTACCTCCCTAAAAAATTGCTCTGGGTGGTTTTTTGTTTTGCTTTTTAGAAACCTTTAATAGTATAATGAGTTGATTTGCTAGGTTTTTTCCTATTGTAGAAATCATATCAACTGGACTTGCTGTCTGGGCATGAACATACATATATAATTGAAAGCAATTTAGTAAATGCTTAGCGAATAACAGTAATTTCTTTTAAAATATCCATCTGCATTCAAGTTGCACTAAGCTCTCCTTTACATCTTTTAGGAATTGTTTATATATTGTTAAAGCCTGCATTCCACTCTAAAGGCAGAGTTCTGTGCTTTTGCGTTTGACTTTATTCTCCTGGTTTATATTAGCAAGAGGAGGAATGAGGTGCACAAGAACGTCTTTTTCCCTGGGAACAAGCGCATATGCTCGTGTAACATCTTGCCCTGCCTCATCTTCTTGCACTTTGGCGGAGCCAAGCATCCTTCCTCCCCCGCCACACGGATCTGGCCGCTCCTGGCAGCCCACACGCTCTCCCCGTGCCCGGGGAGCTGCCACCAGCTCCCAGCTGGTTTAAGAGGCAAATCCCACAGTGGTGTCTCACCCCCGGCCCCCCAGCAGCACTCGCATCGCTCCCAGAAATGCGGGATGCGGCGGCATACGTAGGTGCTACCCAGTCTGTTTTGGTTAAGATGCATCCAAGGGATCTTAAAACCCTGCCAGAAGAAGTGTTAAACGTGAACCGCAGTGACAGGTCGGGTAGGGTGCGCAAGCCCGTGCCCTCACCTTGGCAGGCGGGAGACGGGAACTGACATGGCCCCAGCCCCGAGGCCAGGGGGATGGGCTGGGCTGGGCAAGCCGGCAGCGGAGCTGACCCCAGGAGCCCTGAACACGGTTCAGCTGCAGCCGAGGCAGCACATCTGACTACAGCCGAAAAAAACCCAAACAAACCAGTGTCAGTGAAGGGAGATGATGATTTTACCAGCTGGGTCGGGTTTGCGCTGCACGTGGGAAGACGTGGACCTTGAGCAGCCTTTGAGCCTGGAGCTGTGTCAGGTGCACCCAGGCTGAGGCGTTTGGGCAGGAGGTGTTCAGCTAGCCTGCCAGAGCACGGCGAACACTGAATATAGCTCACGACAGCAGCTTTTCCTCACGACCTAGCACACGTGTTCCTGTGCTGCCCCCAGTGGTGGGGGCACTTCTGTGCCAGGTTGTGCTGCAAGAATGCAGCTCTTAGATAAAAACCTTCCATTTCGCTGTGGTGCCCTTAGGAAGATCCCAGAGAAGCAATTGCAGATCAGGGAGTGCTTCTTGCTTTTTTCTTCTTTAATCCAGATTAAGCGGTATTTGCTGGATAAGTAATGAGAGCGACACATAATCTTCCTCTCTTTTGGTTTTCCTCATCCTGTTTACATACTCCATACAACAGAGGAAAGTGAAGTGGGTTTGTAGCACACAGTACTGTTTATGTTTGCAGATCTAAATGTCTGCTAATGCAGGACAGGGGAATAATTTATGCTGCTTTCCAGCCTTCATGGGGAAATGGGCAGCCTTTCATTTTAGCCTTTTTCAGTTACCTTTGAAACTGGTTTACAAATTTCTGTGAGGAACCCACAAGTTTGTCCATAGGCTCCTGAGTAAACTGTAGTTGTGTTCAGTGATGCAGCTGCAGAGTTGTTGAAATGTCCTTGGAAGATGTGCTGCATTCAACACCTCTTGGGTAGAGACGGCTTCCTCCTTCGGAGTCAGCCTGGAATTGGCTCGACATCCTGCAGCTCGTCTCTTTGCGTAAAAAGAAGCCAGCAGGTCAGTAAAAGCAAGTGTTAAAGTGAACAGTATAAGACTGTGCAAGCTCTTTTTACAAGACAAACCCAAATGCCTTCAGATCTCTGGGTTTGGTCTTTGTGATTATTATTCCTGACGGAGCGGGCTGACTTGGTGAAGGGTAACGTCACTGAGATGCTTAACACAGTATTTTGAGTTAATTGTGAGTACAAAATGGTTAGCAGCACCTGTGTGATAGGCCTTAGAAGAAAAGGAACCAACAAAATCGAAAATGATGAAAACCAGGGAGGAAGGAAGTTTCAGTTTATCTGCCCAGAGCTTTTAATAGTGGTACTTCTTTGTAATTTATGCACATTTTTCCCATGACATAATATATTCTGATTAGGAACCATCTTGGAGTCGTCCTATATCCTAGGGAGTGGTTACCTGGAAGTTCTGTAGGTGTGTGTGTATTCATGTACACTACAGAAAACACCTGAACTGTGGTATTTCGTGATCTCTGTACAATGTCTGGTGACTGAGGCTGAGATACCAGACAGGCATTAATAAAATTAATGTGCCTGTGTATTCTGTCTGGATAAAGTATTAGCTTTTGTTCAGGCTTAACACCTCCTCTGAGTTTTGTTTTGCCTAGTTTTGAATCCTGTGCCGTTTGTATACTCTAGCTGAGCGCTTCCTCCATCAATATTTATAATTTCTTTATTACAAGGGATCTTGCTTCTCCTCAGACAGAAGCAGAAGCACTGACAGCTGTTATATATTTCATACTAACTAATGAAATTACTCTGTGAGGTATCACTTGTGATGCCAAAGAGATTATCATTAAGGTGGTCTACGCCCTCCCTCTGCCTCACCAAAAATACCTCTAATTCTTGGGCAGTATGTGGTGTGCTTTGTTCATAAGTGATTAGTACCTACACAGGTGGATTTTACAGTCTTTAATTAAGAGAGTTTCCACTAAATAGTGGTGGTAAGATTTGTCCTGTAAGTATTTATATGGAGGACTTGGAAGGTCTCTTCTGTCTGTTGGTAGGGTTTGGTTAGATAGGAGGACTAAATGAAGCAGAAGGCAGGAAAATGATGGCTAGACATTCAGTCTCTGAGTGGACATGAAATGTAATCAGAATTTCCCCCATGGTACCCAGTAGAAGGGTGTGATTTGCCTAATACCTGAAGTACATCTACACTTCTCAGGGCTTAGCCAGTTGTGAAAAGCATTGTTAGCTTTGGCAGATGATATATAAGGTGTTAAACAATCATATGGCACTTCATCTTAATTTAAATCCAGGACATAGTGGGAGTGCTGGAGCTTTTCTGCTGCTGTAAGAATAAAAATTTGGAGGATTTGCTTTATAAACTGTCCTGCAAAACAGGGGAGCCACCCTGGAACTGAGGAGCGGAGCAGAGCTCTGTGTTTCTGTTGCCTCTTCCAGAGTGTGAATGAGATGCTCTTACGGAGACAACTTGTCATCGGAAGATGAGACGCTGGTTGAGCTGCAGTCCTGCCGGGAGCAGAGCCGGGCTTGGGCACAGGAACCATCCCCGACGCAAGGAGTCAGATGGTGCGGTGGGGTTGACCAGGGCTGTCAGCACGGTTCACCTTGATCTGCTTTCCTGTAAAACAGGGTGCCCTTACCTCTGGGGAAGGAGCCGTTTTCTAGAATATCAAGAGCACGATGGTCATGGCTGGAGCAGCTGCCCCGTGAGGAGAGGCCGAGGGACGGGGCTGGCTCGGCCTGGGCAGAGGGGGCTCTGGGGGGGCTGAGAGCCGCCCCCTGTACCTACACAGAAGTGGTGGAGGGGGCCAGAGAGACAAAGGGCATCAGCTGGAGCAAGCAAGAGAGGTTCAGATGGTGACAAGCAGAAGGCTTTTCCCCATCGGCCAGTGGGGCAGAGGCACAGGCTGTCTGGGAAGGCTGTGCCGGCTCCATCCTTGGGTTTCCAGCCCTGAGGGGACACAGCCCTGAGCAGCCCGGCCTGAGCCAGCGCTGAGCCGGCTGCTGCAAGAACAGGGGCCTTCCCAGCTGCCATCCAGCCCAAGCTGTGCTGTGACCCTGTCACCCCAAGTTCAAAGCTGAGCCTCTGAAAAGCTGCTGTGAAGTTCTCATTGCCATCTATGCATGAAAAACAGCAGGGAAGAGGGACCCTTATTTCCCAGACTAAAAGATGGCCAGTGACAATAACTTTAATAAGAAATAACAAAGAGATGCTTATAACGGCATAGTTGTTTGCAGTCCCTGCCTTAAATATCTTGGTAATATAATCTATCTTAAATATGGTTAAATTCAATGATGTAAAATTATTTCTAACTTTGCAGTATGTGCTCTGTTTCAGGCTTTAAGTCTGATTCAGTTTCCTGCTGCTTTTGTTCACCTAGGAAAAGCTTTCTCCAAGGCACAATATAGTGCCATAAATATGCAGGGTTTTCTGTAAACATGTTTTGCTAAAGTGTTAACATGATATTTATGTTCTGTGTTCAAGAATTAAATACTAATCCTATTGCTTTTTTGACAGTAAGCATCAATTGTAATGGCATGATTTTGAGGTTTCAAAGAAAGGTCCCTCAGTGGAGATAGGACTCTTCTAGTATTTCTCACTTGTTTTTCTTCTTAGGAGGCTCAGGTACCAGAAATTCTACACTACCCTTTTTGTGTTCTCTTTAGATGTCTTTTCAGAGGAGCTGGAGTGCAGTGAAACTTCATGATAATGAAGTCTCCAGAGAAGACAGCCACTCACTAATCTGTTATTAAGTCTGTGGGTTGCTTCTGTTTAAGAAAAAAATGTAAAAAAATAAAAAAAAGGCAAAATAAAAGCAATTGCTTCTAAAATATAGTCTCACTTAAACAAACATGAAGCAAAAAGCTCCTCTCCGTGTTGTCAAGGGTGTTTCATAAGCAGCGATTGAACATGTGTTCCCTGAGTAGTATAAAAGAGTTTGCATTAAGAAGCCAGTGGTGCTTTCAACCACCTCCTCACACTTCCCCATCATTACTCAGAAACTGTCGCTAAAAGTACTTGCTGTTTATCTCTGAGAGCTTAAAAAAGCTTAAGAAGATGAGTGTGTGAGGGCTGGAGGAATATTTGTTTTCTTTCCCCTTGAACTTTCATTTGTTTGCTGGAAAAGCTAGAGTTGTGGAAGGAATTGAACTGAATAAAAATAAATCTCAGCTGATTACTAATGGAAACATCCTGTTATTGCTGTGGTTGGAAGCTCTCCACTTGATCGTGGAAGGCGTATAGCACAGAGCCAGAGCATGATGCCTTTAGGAAGAAGACTTACTGAAAAGGCAATGCTAGCTTTTCCTGTTCTGAATTTGTAGTTTTGTTACTTACAGTTTGAAGAGAGTGTACGTGCTGTCCACACAGTTCATTTTATTAATGGGCTAACTCACTTCTATGTACTGTTTCTCCTCCAGATTCTCATTACTTACAGGTAGTTGGAAGTAGTACCTCAAAGTAAAACAGAATAAATGGGACTATGTGTTTCTCAGACAGATTTCCCAATAGAGTCAGTGTGTTGTTTCTGTTCTACCAAGTTTTGAAAGTAAAAGAAATAAATACAATTTCATAGTACTAATTAATTCACTTTTACTGATTATTAAAATAATTCCAAATGGAAACACATTTAAGGAGAGAGAATTTCTTGTTTTGAGTGAACTACCACAATTCATGCATCTTGCCATGGAAATTGGATGTTATTACAGAAACTTAGCTGTCCTGAAGAGATATAATCAGACATTCAACTGGATAGTCACTGTGTTAATTAAGTGACTGGTTAATAAGCCAGCCTTTGTAGACAGTTAGGTATATAATGAGAGAACGAACAAATCTGGAGGCCTCTTTGGAAAGAAGTAGTTGGCGAGGTGTCTAATGAGCATAGAAGAAAGCTGAACAAATTTACCCAGATGACCTGTTTTGCAAGTCCACATCAAGTGAATCTGCCTCTTGATTCTGACTACCAAAAAAATAAAACTTAACACCATAATGATCTTAAAAGATCTTTATATTTCTGCAAAGCATAGAACCTGAAGTTTTATTGCTTAAAATTAAATGAAAATTTATACTCTGGAAGAACTAAAATATGAGATTCAAAGATGTACTTCTTTAGAAAAGAAAACTTTTTGAGTATACTTAATCAGCTCTTACTGTAAATATTTTAACTGTGAGTTTTCTAAGCGTGTATTTTGAAATTAAATGGTAATTTTTTTATTTATTTTTGTATCTTGGCCTCATTTCTGTACTGTTTCAGAACTTAGGAAAAAGCGTGTTAGATTAAAGGTGGATCAAAGCAGATTAAAAAAGGTCAATTTAAATTCTGGATAGTGAACCACCCCCCTCCTCCCCAGTCCAATTCTGTGCCTTGGTTCCATTCCATTAAAGCTGCCAAAGGGCTGTGATTTCCAGTCCTGGCCTTTCTGTAGAGCTACCATTCAGGGTAGGATTGAATGCTCTATTCCTGGTTGAGAACTGGCGAGCAGAGATAACAGCCAGCGCTGCCCTCTTGGGAGTGAAGGAAGTTTCCCCTAGTCTCAGTTTCTTTGTTAAGACTTTCCAACGTCAGTATTTCATAGAGGAAGAAAAGTGGGCCTGACAGCCCGAGCCACCATCTGACGGGAGTCACACGTGGTGTACAACTGACAGTGGATGAGTTAGTTGTGTCGGTAACAAGCGAGGCAGCCCAGCGGTTTAGGCTTTAGAAGAGCAGGAGCCCACCGAAGGTGGGACGGAATTACCATTTGAAATTAAAACTTTTCCCAAAATGTCTCTTCAGATGTCTTACCAGGAGCTGGCAGGGGGATCTGGCTCCACGCCTCTCCTGCCAGTCTGAACTAGTCTACACAGCTGAACAAAATATGTGCAGGATAAGACCTAATTCTGATTTTCTGGCATCTGTGTTGTTATCCCTTCTGGTTTGGGGCAAAAGCCTTGAAAGGAGCACACATGGAAACATGCTCTTTTGGTGGAGACCTTTTTAAGGCTCGATCTTTTGAGAGCTTAGGGTTCAAAAGCAAGAGGATAGATGGCTCATCACTAAATGGGATGTGATGAGGGAGGCAGGAGATGCTCAGCCTCCAGCAGCATGGGAGCTAAAAACGGCTCGGTAGTTCTGGAGCTGCGCTTGCACAGAGCCAGCACAGCCAGTCCTTAACTTGGTGGCGGCTGGAGCTGTTCTGGGTTTGTTCAGAGGAGTGGATCCTTTGGGAGATAGAACCTGAAAAAAAGGCCTGAAGCTGAGGAAGGAATATCACAGCACAGTCACGTCTGGTATCAGGATGGGAGTTTCAAAAATTGTTAAGAAAATAAGCATATGGACTGTATAAAAGGCACATAGGCTTATTTTGAGTGAGGAACATAGCAGACACTCTGTTCTCCATTTTGCATCTCTTCAGAAAACATCTTCACATATTTTCCTGTAGATTTGTGCCTCTGAATTTAGGGAGGGAGGGTGAGGAAGAAGGGAAGCTGAGGAGACAGCAATGCTATAATAGGATCTGACAGAGATTAGCAGCAGTTTGTTTGCAAATGGAAACTGCAGAGGAGCTGCAGTGATGTGTTATATTGTTAATTATGTTTCAGGGAAAAGCTGCTGCTCATGAGGCAGCGTTACCAGTAACAGCTCTGGAGTTGTAGTTTCTAGGAGAAATGCCACCCCGCATGACCATGGTGCTCAGCTTTTGTTGGTGAACTGCGACATCTGAAATGATACTTCTGTGGATAAAAATAGAGCTTAACTGTGCTAAACATTCAACACTTATTGAGACTCCAATTTGAATGTTTAGATTGTGAAAAAAACATCAGAAAAACCCCACCACTAATTCTGTGGCGTCTGCTTTCTGGAGGAAATTGCACCCTCATTTTCTAAATTAGAGGAACAAAAAATAACAGGGTTTTTGGTTTTTTTTTTTCTTTCTCGGATCATGCTGCTTTTGGCAATATGTTGCCAGAAGATATCTCGTGAACTGTCTGCATTTCTCATCTGGGGTGCTGAGTTTGCGGGATGTTCACTTGAACGCCCTGGGACAGGCAGCCGCCTGGGGGAGGGGACAGAGCTGGGGTGACAGGGAGCAAGGTTTGGGGTGCCTGGAAGGGGCAGGGGGACCCCATGTTACGTGGCCTTTGGACTTGCGGCTGTGCACCGTGGCTTTGACAACGTGCGATGATAATACTGGGCAGAGGAGTGAGATGAAAGGTCGGGATGGTTTGGTTTTATAACCAAAGTGGGCAGGATGAATCTAATGAGACCTCATGAATACTTACCTGGGCTATTGAAGAGGATGGTGGCTCACTAAATGATGGTGCCTTGGTGACAGCACTTGTACGCAGTTGTCATCTGATGTCTCAGGAGCTGTGGCAGGTGTCCCAATGCTGGTTACTTTCCTTCATCAAGGTAGAGGAGGCTTTGAATAGCCTTTGAAATGTTGGATTTCCCCCATCTCCATTGAAAAATGAATGGATGCTATAAAAATACCGAGGCTAGAACATTGCCTCTGGTCATAAATTTCCCACGGAAAGACTGCTCTATGTTCAACGATTTAATGCTGATACTGGTACTGATGCTTCTTAGGTTCAGAAGAATAAATTTTTAACGGTGGTTTTTCCCTATATTGCACTGTTTATGCAGTACTGAATTGCACTGTGTGAGACTTCTCCTGTTTTGGTGGTACATACTCTTGTCTCTGCAATTCAGGAAGAGCTCTGATGTTACAGTGAACCAGTGGATCTGTATAACCAGAAATGATACTAAGAATCAAACATGGAAATCTGTAGGAAAGGTCATTTTAGTTGTCAGATGCATCTGCCCTTTTCTCATCCACTGACTTGCTCTGGGGTAGCACAGATTTGTTACTAATCCTTGCTTTGAATCAGCAGTGCCTGCTCAGATAATGTAGGAATTATATGGAGCTTTAGATTGAGGGATGGTTCAGATTAACAAAAACTAAAGAAAACCGATCAAAAGAGCTTTTCTACTACCACCAAAGTAATTACTTCTAATTCAGAAATTAATTTAAGCCTTTCTTTTATCTTTCATAAGTTGGTTTTGGAAAGGCAGTTTTTACTATGTCACCCTGATTTTTCAGTTGTGTTTGTTTCTCTGGGATTGAGTAGTGAGGGTGGCTATCCAATTAATCCAGAATGGGCTCCAACAGATCCCAGATGTTGATGCGTGGCATAGCAGTACCTCCCAGCAGTGTTGCAAATACCTCCTTCCCCACATCCAAGAGTGTGGGACTTGGGGAAGGGGAGAAAGGCCTGTACCTCTTTGTCTCCTGCTTTGTTGTATCGCATCTACTGAGTATTCACACCACTGGCTTCAGCCTCACGGTTCCTCCTTAGCTTGGTGGTTTCGTCACCATTTGTGGTACTTGCTCCAGCAGCTGCACCATTCTTTGGCATTTTTTCCAGCCTGCTGATGAGCCACATCTCGCTGTCAGAGCTGATCCATGCTGAGGTTTAGGTTGTGGCACCCCACAGATCCCTCCATGCCGTGATTTGGTGATGAGGCTTCTCCCAGTTGGTTATGGGGCATCCTGCATAGGAAATGTTCCCCTATGGCTGGGGATCTGTGAGGTAGGGGTGGGTTATCTCATGGATTTTCTTGCTGCCTCTGCAACATCTGGAGATTTGCACCCATCTCTTTCACATTCACCTCTTTGCCTCAAACCAGCTTTTTTTCCCTCTCTATGTTTTTAATGCTGGAGAAGGAAAGCGCAGAGGCCAGCAGTACTGGTTTCGGTCTCAAGAAAGAGCATTTGCAGCGCTCACAGTGCCTGTAAAGCAGGCCACTAGAACAGGGATGTGCTCTCCAAGAAATGTTGCCTTGTCCTCCAGTCCATGACACCCCTGAGAATAAAATGGGAAAAATGTTACCTTCTGGATTGTGAAATGAAGCCTTCAAAACAAAGCACAGAGAACCGTGGCACCAGGGAAGTTTCTGGAAAGACTGAGGTATTTATGTTCTTCTAATGAGGCAAATGAGTGACATACTCCAGATTCAGTTGTGTCAAGCAGGTGATAATGGAAATTGTCTGTGAAAGTGTTGATGATTCCGGAAACATTTACTGGCACGTGTGTAAAACATGCTGCACAACACAAGTGTTCTACCATCGCACCAACTGGGCACTGTTGTTTCACTTGGTTTATTTTTCTCTACAGCCACTGAACTACTCCAGTTCCATCAAACTATTTCAGATCACTTAGTAAGCAACTTGAAACCACACTCTGCTAAATACAGGTTTCCTGGATATGTACGTTCAGCATATTTTCTGCTACATGAAATCTTAGGAAGGCTATTGGTATATCCTGACTTCGATTTTTCTTTTTATAGTCATTTACAGTTTCAAAGAAAATTTCCACTTGGACTGGTAAAGGACTTGGTGTAAAGTTGAAGCTCATTGTCCTTCGACCGAGTTATTTTGTCTGTGTCAATTTTTGATATCTGGTATCCATTTTTCAGCCTCCAGTTCTGTAGTTGAAAGACCACAATTCCAGGAGAGTACTTTGTTTGTAGATGTTCCTCCCTTTTTCTTCATCCAGATGTAATTTTCATATATATGTTGAGTATTTTGAGAGTTAGCTCCCAAATGTGTTCAAAATGTACATCTCTGAAGAATCAAATATTAGCTCATGAAACTCAGTGAGCACGAAAACTGAGAGGACAGTGTAGGACTGGCTGACTGATGCATCCTAAGAAGAACACGTGGTAGGAAGAGCCTGAGCATTAGGCACAAACCCCTGACGAATGGTTTTCATGGCAGGGTAGCTTTTGTGCTTTTAACAGACATGATACTACCGCTAAATACCTGCTGTCTCTTCTCCTTCATGCTGCCCTCAGAATTCTTCAGAGGAGCAAAAATTCATGAAGGACAAATAGCGAGAGAAAACTCAGAGCATTGTATGAGAAGCTGGCTGTAAAGCTTGGACATCCTTTAGTGGGAATGGGCATGCTTGAGTGCTATTTTTCTGATTTTGAATAAAACCCTGAAAGGAACTTGGCAGAAAAAAATCTTGAGGTCTATGCCATGTGTCCCTTCATTTCTCTGAGATGTATCCTACCCTATTTCTATTTCTAATTGGTTTTTTAATGCATTTCTTTGGAAGCAGTGCATCATTAGAAGTTGTTTTTAGCAGCTCTTTCAAGAAGAGTTTCCTCCCTCAGGAAGTACCAGCATAGACCCACAGCTCATCAAGGCCTAAGGAATGGACCACCCAGGACTTGAAGGGTAGAGTCTTGTATTGGTGCCTGTCTGCCTTGTTGAGCTTGAGAGTAAATGAGGGCAAATTTGGCTTCTGGCATAATTCAGAATATAAACTGTGCCTGGTGGCATCAGTCTCTCAGATGGATCTCTGCAGCACAGTGGTACGCTGGCTCTGCTTTTTCTTTGGTGATGTCCTCCATACCAAGGGCGATTAAAAAAATCTATAGATCTGTGTGCTTGTGGCTGTAAAGCTGCACGGTTGATTGATGTCTGGCCCGAACATATCCTTGTGTAGAGCACTGACATGTGAACTGCGGTCAGAATAAGCCGGTGCATTCGTCCTTTTCCTGAATATGGGTACAGGGAAGATTTCTTTCCTGGAAGGACCAGTGGGAATGCTGTTGCTGTGCATACCTGAGGGAGAGGTAGACCAGGAATAATACATGGTGAATTAACATCAGAATTATGTTCAGTTACAGGCTGCTAAAAGCTGCATAAGTAGTCTCCCATCATTTAAGTGGTTTACATAGCAGAGAGAAGAGCAAGAACACCACCAGCTTGCCTGAGGTTTGGTTTCACAGCACGCTGAATCAGAGGTGACCTTCACTTATCAATGTGACATCCTTGGATGCACAGTGTGCCAAGGCTGCCTTCCGTTGTTGTGTTTCAGGTTTGATCTTGGTGATGCCAGACGTGAAATAACGTGTGGTCAGTCACAGCCTGTTGGGTTAAAAGAAATGTTAGCAAATGCGATTATAGAGCCTGCATGATGGAGACCCTTGTGCTAACAAGCGCAATAGTTGTTGTGCAGAACAGGGTTTTTTTGGGGGGAGGAGAAAGTGCGATGATAAAGTGACATGAAATTGGGAACGGGGAAAATGAATGGTTGATTCAGCAGTGACTCTGAAAATAGGACAGTGTTTTTTAAATGCGTTTACTTCTTTTCAGGCTTGTCATCAAGGTTTAAGACTTATCATCCCTCTGCCATTAACATCAGTTACGCATCTTTTTTTTTGTTATTTCCTACATGAAAATATAAATACTGTGCTTTCGTGATGTGCAAAATTGCATTCCTCTACTGACAGCACCAAGAAGTCTTGCAGGGGGGAATGCAAACAAAGCACTTGTAAAAATCCAGTTTGAGTGAGGAAGCTATAATGGAGTATGCAGAGGTTGGGCTGGGGCTGAATGATTCCTGCTTTGCTTCTCCTGCTCTTTGCAGAGATGCTGTTGATCCAGGGAGAGCTAAGAGGTGCAGTGCTAATCCTCAGGGATCCCCTTGGACTGCAGCTGTGTCTACTCTGCACAGTGCAAGAAAAAAAAAACTGAAGAAAACCTTTTCCACTTCTGCTGTCCCTCTGCACCTCTTGGGGGATGAAATGAGGTTTATGATCTTTCCCAGGGACCTACTTCTAACCTCCAAATGCCATTCAGCCTTTGGCGAGCCCTTGTGTGCCAGCAGATTGCTTCAGCCGAACATTGGCAAGCGACCACAAGCTGCTGCTTAGGAGGGTCTGGGCTTCCGATACCCTTGTCTTTCTAATCATCATTTTTTTAAAGAGAGATTTAGTTTTGGAACTGCTGATTCAGCTCTCACATCTATGCTGATGGCTTTATTTACGGCAGATACAGCACATAAATTCTCTTGTCCTGACTGCCCAATGTCAGGGATGTCTCTGTAGACAGGACAGCAGGTGGTGTTTCTTTGGGGCATTTGACTTTTAAATTTCCTCAGCATCACCTTGCTCTAAAGAGCACCGCTTCGGGAATTGATTGCTCCTGTTGCTGCCCTTTCAGAAGGGCAACCTGCAGCGCTGCAGGGCTGCGGGGCTTCAGGGATGGTCAGCATGGAAAAACCTGTGTGTTCATCTCTTTGTGCACGGTGAAACTTCCCATTTTACCATTCAAGCGGAGTTCAGCAGCAGTGGAGAGGTCACACAGTTTCAATATGAAGACAAAGTTGATAACCTTATGTTCTTTTCTGATTGAGCTCATTCAGTCTTTAGAGTGCTTTTTCATTCTGTAATGCTTCTTTGAAATAAAAAAACTAAACTGAATGAACGCTTAATAGGATCCTTTCCCATTTTCATTGGAAAGCTGTAATGTCTTATTAGCCCAAAATACCCATGTAATTTTCCACTTCTAGATTCTGCTTTTTACCTCTACAGAATCAGCAGACACATTTGACTTCTCCTTGCCACAGAGGGGATGAGCCCTTCCCCTCTGCGGGGGATTGCTGTGGGGCTAGTTGGAGGTGGTCTCACACACCAGCTTCTGGGGGTGGAAATCAAAACTGAAAATGGTTTTTTGTGGTCTTCATTAGAAACTTGATGTTCTGCCTTGCCACAGCACTGGGCAGCAAACACTGGACTGCAAACCTCGGTGTTCTGCGCTGCTCCACTGCTTGAGTGTCCAGAAAAGATTGGGTTCTGCTAAATGACTTGAACTGCGTTTTGGTATGGAAGGGGAAGGAAGTTTTCAATTTGTTTTGAAGTGACACAATGGCAATGTCATTTGTAGGTAATTAATTTTTATTATTATATTTTCCTCCAGAGCATAAGAACGTTTGAACTGATTCAGATCTAACAGCTGTCTAGTGCATAGTGTCTTGCTGCTGAGAGAGGGCAAAAATAAGTGCCTAGGAAAGGCACTATGAACACAGGAAGATACTTTCCCCTGTATATTCTCCATGTGTCCAGTGCTCAGCAGCTTATGGCTTAGTTGAGCCAGACGCAGTATCTTTGTGTTCAATGGCTGTTGATAGATTTCACTTAATTTTTTTTAATGACCTTCTCAACATTGTTAATTACTTCCAGGACCTGTCAATCATCTCTTTAGATTGAACCCAGTTTTCAGATCCAGGATAGATTTGCCTTAGACATCCAGAAATTGCTCCCTGAAGCCCCCTGCACCAGATCAAGCAAGTTCTGTCTCGGAAACAACTGAGATTTGCTGCTTATTGATTCTGTGGATATTTGAAATACTAAGATCACGTGCAATCGTAAGGAAACCGTGACTATGTGGAGGTGCAGGAATTTCCAGAGTGTTGGTTCCTGGCAGAGATCCTGGCCAAGGTGTAGGACATCCAGAATGACAGCCCCAGTCTTCTCAAAGCCAAGCCTCAGCGCTGCCACAATTCATCTTTCTTTTGGATGTCACTGCTGCCTCCTCATCGCCCTCCGCCAGCTGGTGGAATTGTCTCCTTGTCCCTACCCCAGCTGCAGCCATTGCTTTCTTGTCCACTTCAGGCACGTAGGGGTGTTGCTAGTGCTTTGCAGGGTTAGCAGTTTCGAAGGCAGAAGCATTGCTCATGTGCCTCTCAGCACACAAAGAAATACTGAGGTGAGAAAAGGTGTTATGTGTAGTGAACACCCTTCAGAACATCTACCTGCTGTTTTGCTTTCAAAAGGTAGACACTGAGATGTCCCAGAAGAGAATGAAACAGGAACTAGTCATAGCTCTGGAAGAAAAATAACCAGTCCTGCTGATTTTTAAGATCCTGTTGAGAAGGAGTGCAGAGCTCCTTAATGTTGTATTTGAAGATCTGAAGAAAATACATGTTAACAAGAATATCTGAAGTTGTGTAGTTAAAACTAAAGCCTAATTACAGAAGATTATTTTTACACTGCGTCATTCAACCTAAGTTCTTAGAGCCCCCACATGAGAAGTGCAGATATTCAGTGGCTCTGCAAACCAGTAAGTAGTTCCATAGGTACTTGCAGCCAGGATTGTTAAAGAAAAGATGCTTAATTGGGACTCACTAATATAGATGGACCAGGTTTTGAACAAATGTTTTTCTGTTGCTGAAAACAAGCTTCTTTGAGGTGCTTATTCCTGAATGTTTCAAATAGATTTTGAGTTTAAAATGCTTATCAATAAGTAGCAATAACACTGGGTATAGAAAATATTTTTTTCTCTGCATCTGTGAAATTTCTTTTGGAAGTACTAGAATGCCCTTGCTTATGGAAGTTACTGGTAGAGGATAGAGCTACAACTGTAAGTAGATGTGGTTTAAGCATATGATAAACCTACGGATTAGCTATAGACATTTTTATAAATTTGACAAAAGAACTCATGAAATTTTTTTTTTTAATATTTCACTGCACATGATGCAAGTCATGTAGCTTAATAGTTTACAACATGGGATCAGAAATTAAATTGACCTCCTTTATCTGTTCAGATGTAGAGCCCACATATCTCTGTGTTGGAGAATGGTAAAAATGTGCAAATCGATAAGCTCCATCCATTTTTGAAAGATAAACTCAAATGTGAGTTTACAATGTGGAAATCATGCCTGCCAATATCTTTCATGTTCAGCATAGGCTGTATGAGGAGGATTAAGTCATTGTGCATCCTCTAAAAGTTCAAAGATGCTCCACAGAAGGCAGAATTCCTCACTGCTACTCCAAGCCTATACAAAATCCCCCTATTTGAGCCCTGTCCTGCACCTAAGATCCTGGAAATGCTCCCCCTGGCTTCAACATGTGTCGGATTGAGTATTCAATCCATGTTAACTTCACATCTTTATTTCTTCGATATAGACACCTTTTTTGTTTGTTTGTAAGCCTCCAAAGTCTGTGTAGGCACCACGCTGAAGTGGGGAACACTCATCCAGGAATTGTGGTAAAGGATTCTTGCATTGGAGAGACCATGTATAAGCCTCTCACAAAAAGGATGAAAGGATGGTGGGATCTCTAAAGCTGCTTTGCATGCACATTAAAGATACCTTATGAAAGCACTGCACATTCTAAACTGATGGCATACTTACGTATTTAAGAAGAAAGAGCAAGTTGGCCTCTTATGGTCAAAGCGATGCTGTAATTGCAGTCATGGGAATAGGTAAGAAGCCTAAGGAGAAGGGTTTGTCTGTAGGCTGAAGTTCTGGTCCCTCCCCTATGCAGGGCTGTACTCAGCCAGTAAGCCTGTGGATGTCAATAGTTGGCAAAAAATGCCTTTCAGCAGAGGTCAGCACTTTTGAGGCTGCTCCTAACAAAGATGCAAACTCACCGGAAGGAGAATGAGACAACTGGTAAGTACATCAAGAGCCTAACTGGGAGGGCCTCCATATATAAAAATCACTTCTTTAGCAGTGTTTATAGGCTACCTCTTTCTGTGTGATGGGACAGAGATGTCTGCTCTGGGTGACCTTTCTCCAGTCCATGGTATGGACAAGGACCAGGTGCACTTGGGTGGTAAGTGTTTGGAGGTGCCTTCACCCCTCGTTCTGAAAGAAGCAGGAGTGATTATGCCTTTACTGGAAACAGAACATGAACAAAAATCAAAAGAGTAGCTATAAGATGCCATTTCTTTCTTCTCTGTTGATGTGCCAGTTGCCTTTTACATTTTTATCTTGAGAATGATTGGGAAAGGTATGGCTACATTGGGAAAACAGTGACAGGTGAGCATCTGGAGAGTGCACTGGTATTTGTCCTGACTTTCTATGATTCATAAATCAGACATCTGGGTCCTTAAGGCCGTGCTCAAAAGTATTTGTCATTTAACAGCTCTTGGTAAAAATCACGTTCAAATCCCCCAGAAGTTTCATTTTACTCTGAATAGGTCGAATTATTAGAGCACAGACATAAGTGAGGATGGAGTGGGGAGGTGGACTCCTAAATGGTGTGCATTAAAGATCTAAAGACTTAGACCCTATAGGAAGGGGTGCATGCCCCTCCCTGCCCTGGGTGGGCTGGACGTCGCTCTTGTTTCACCATCCAGCTATCTAGAGATTTCTGCACAATGCTCCTGTTTGTGTGTTCCACGGGTGGGGAGCAACCACGAGTGATGGTAAGGTGCACACATCCTCTTAACTGGAGTCCCCGGGGACAAAGGAGCTTTGTGTGCGGGTTGGCAGGGAGCATCCCCTCCTGTTCACTGGGAGAGGTGGCTCTCGCTGGGGACGTGTGGCTGGAACCCTTCCCTGACGCAGCCGGAGAACGGGAGCGCTGAGCTGCAGCAGCTAGCGATTCCTTTTTACATTCCACAGCTAGAAAACAGCGGTCATTCAGTCCAAATTCCAGGTAAATGAATATCAGAAATCCTCTTATAGGAGGCACGTCTTTGTCTTCAAATGTGTAATGAGCCTATTCAAGCAGCTTCAGTCTGTGCTACCTACAGCAATGGGCAAGTTGGTGCCCTTCTCCCTCTGCTCCAGAGGGATGTTTTGGTTTTGAGGTTTTCAAGTTTAAATTCAGTACAGCATCAGCCTCATCAATCATGGTATGAAGACAAATCCTGTCAGAGAATCCAGGCTTCATCTTTGCTTTTTACTCTTCTCTGACACACAGAAAGAGGAAAGGAAAAGAGCTATCAAATGCTTCTAGGCGATAGTACCAAGACTCAGAAATTAAAACTGGGCTATAGGTGCAAGGGTGCAAGTTTGAATCTGAAAGGAGAGCTCAGGAGACAGACTTTTTTACTTGTTTTGCTTGCTTGTTCTGCTGTTCTGATTGTGTTTGCACTTTACGGGCCAGATTTTTATTTCACTACAATTTTACACTAGTATAAAAAGAAAATACATTATCAAATCTAATAGTTTTGTGTTTGCACTTGTATAAATAACTCTTTAGCAAGCTATTCATTAGTTATTTCTATTGCACAGCATCAGGAGATAACAGTCACAGTATAGATGTGCTTACATAAAAATTGTATTCCTAAGGGAACACTAAAAAAAACCCAGCCTAAAAGGCACATTCCATGTCCACAGTCTGTTATTTGGTATTTGAAGTTGATACAGACAAGGACAGTAGTAAAGGAAGGCAACCTTAACAGAAAGCATCAGTTTAGCATACATTTCAAAACTTGCAGTACCGACAGCTTCTACAGCATTGCTGAGTCAGCGGTATAAGGGTGAATGATTTGTGATCTTGCTGTCAGCAAGAGCATATGAAGACCTGATAGGGAAGGTAATGAAAATATTTGTGAAGTTTTTGACTCTCACTGACTTTTTTTTTTTTCTTTTTTCCCTGACCCTTAAATTATGAATGGATATGGAAAACAAATGAATCATAATTTTCTGGTAGCAAGTATAACGTGTGTGACATTCTGTTCCTTAACTGTGTTTTTGCTGCATGCCTGTGTCCCAATGCCTCTCAGGCTTCACTACATGGTTAATTAGTTATTTACAACAAAGCTCTTTCAGGGTTTTGTGTTTTGTTTTTCAGTAGACTGGTTTTATGTTTCACTGCATGGATTATGTTGTTGTCTTTAAACCAAGGATTTGAGAAGGGCAGGTTTTGAGTTCTTTCCTACAGGCTGCTAAAGCACAGGAGGTCACAGGCAGCTTTCTCAATTGCCCATGACAACTCACTTGCTCTTTCCTGATCTTCCCTTGCCACTTACTTTGCAAAAGACACCTAAAATGATTTAATTATGGTCAGTGACCCTTGCCAAAATCAATGGATCCCTTCTGCTATCGATTCCTGTGCAGTTTGAAAACTGTAACAGGGCCCTGGCATAGCTTAAAACTCAATAAACTGTTAGTGGCTTCTTAATTTTGATTCTGGAACATTGCATTTTTATCTGTTGAGGTCTGTTGCCCTGTTGAACAATAATGCCATTTACTGTGAGACACACAGCAGAAGTGCAGCTGAATAAATAATAGGTGAATAGCTGAATAACTCCTACACTGTGAAAGCAGATTTAAAGCCCGGCTTCCTTATGTATAATAGGACTCCTCCAGCGCTGACTCCTAAAGTGTTATGAATAGCACAAATACCTATTAGAGCTGTTAGGAGGGATCTGTATTACATGACAACATATTGGGGGCAGACAACATCTGCCACAGATGTTTACATATCATCAATTCCCTTTATTTTTCTAGCTCCAAAACAAAATGCATTAGTTCTATCTCTGCTCCCTGCTTTGCTCCTGCAACAGACCTGTAGGATAGAGGCCAATATGACACTAAAATTAGAGACAACTGCAATTTTTTCCTACCTATGCAAAACAAGTACAATTTGACATTTCAATTGTGATACATGCAAAGTGACATATACATCATAACCATCCAATTACTGCGCTTTCTTTATTACAAAAATCTTGATAGCACTCTTCTTGAAGAGCAGTAGTTCCAGCTTTTTTCTAAAGAGGTCATCTGAAGATTTAAGTAGTTAGTCAGTCCTGGATATGACTGTCTAGCTGGGAATGAGCTGTGGGAGCATTTTCGTAATCAATTTTAGTGTACAGTTATCCATATAAACTCAAACATCCTGCGGTAGCAGTTCATGTGCACATAATCTGTTCTGGTGGGTCAGCAATGAGGGCATGGCGGGGGGGGCAGGTTCTAGTGACTTCAGCAAGCTTAGTGAAGGGTGTCTCATTACCTCCTTAGACTCGTACAGTGCCTGCTCCTGTTGTTTTTACACTCATCTCCAGGATGCTGAAAGAATTTCTAAGCAGATTTGTTACTGGCATTTTGGCAGTTGGATATCCAGCTCTGGTCAGTCAGCGGCATTCACAAATCCAGTGCCTCTACTCGACTGTTCTGAAATCACATCGAATAAAGGAGAGGCACTGTCAGAATAAATTATTATAGCTGTGACTTATTTGAAAAATAAAATATAGGTGGAATGGAAGATGACAAAGATGGAAGCCATCAGAACTGAAGCAGTATTTTTCAAAGGAAAATGAAGAAGTGGTAGACTTTCAAATAATGAAAATGGCAATAATTTGGGATAGAATCAAACAGGAAATATCAAGACTATCTTGGAAATACTGCTGAGGCTGGTTGAACTTTGTGCATGAGTCATTTGAGTCATTTGCTGGGATTATTTTAATGAACCCGTAGCAGTGTCCTTGCTGGGACAACGAGAGGCAGCAGGCTGTTGGAGCAGGCACAGCACTCACAGCCCAAAGGCTGCTCAGGTAGACCTGAGCTGTAAAAACAAAGCAACCCACCAGAAACCCCAGAGACATCAGTAACTTCATCAGCTCTTTGGCTGCTGGATATGCCTGGAGGGCTGGTGGCAGAATGCACTTCAGAAAGCCACGGTACCCAGCTAAATGCAAACATCATTTCCTTAAACATGTTGTTCTTCTTTTACCCACACAGAGGAACACAACTCTAAACAATTAAATTGAATTGCAGACTGGGAAAGCAAAAAGGGAGAAAGAAGCTGATGAAATTTCTGGTTTGTAACATTTGAGGGGAAATCTGGTGTCCTGAGAAGGTGGATAGTCACTGTGGTGGGCATGTTTTGCTTCAGCAACCAGAGCATGGCTGTATTTTCAGAAGTCACGCTTAATGCTGTGGGGGGAAAATGCAACATACCATTTATATGCCAGCTGTACTTTGTTGTTTGTCACTCTTCTCAGCACAGAACTGTTGCCCTTTTTCATTTTCTATCACTTTTGTAAGCTGATAGAGAATGTGACTGCATGGAGAGAGAGTCAAATGAGAAGATTATACGGTGCAATTTCCATTTTTTGTTGTCAGACAGCATCTTCTTAGTCTCAACAAGAAGCCTCCATCTGCAGTTTTCCAGGAGTCTGTTTCTTTAAAAAGATGTTTTCGAGATTGATTGGTATCAGGTGTGCAGTACCATGTGATTCAGGCGTTACTATGGTGACCACTCTTAGGTAGGATGTCAGAGACTATAATTGCACTTAGAAAATCCTGGGCACAGTATGATAACCTGCACGGAAATAAGCTGTAGCCTCGCTCAGACTTGGGTCTGTCTGTGTGAATTTGCTGATTTGTGACTGCAAGCTGCCAAAGATTGCATGCTGATGTTTGGGGGAGATTTTTCTCCCCTCTCCATTCCTGTGTGATGAACAGGCGGGATTTGCTCTGCACTAGAAGAGGAAAGACTAAATCCTTTTGACCACCATCCCTCCTCAGCCCCTTTTGAGTCTGTGGCTCTTCCTGCATCTCAGGCTTGCAGATATGCCAGGTCGGTGCTCTGCTGATGTCCATCCATGTGGCTCTGCTTGTGCCCAGCTTCTGCTAGGGCATGTGAAAAAAGGTGCTTTGCTGCCATACTGGCGTCTGCCTGGTTGTACTGTAGACATTGCCAAGCCCAAAACGCCTTCTCTGCCTTCTGCATAGCTCTGACCAGTGATTAAAATTAAATTACCCTTCAAAATGCTGCATGCTCACCCTTTGTATTAATATTTCATGGGTCCTAACACTGCGGCCACGCGTTTTCCTTTTTACAGTGCAGCTGGTAGTAATGTATCACTTGGTCATTAACTTCTGCAGGGTCAAGGGCACAGGTTAATTGGCCGCTCTGTCCCTACACTGCTGATGTCCCTACAAAGGTAGTTTGACCTTTTGGCTGCCAAAGCCTGTACATTCTTGGGTTTCTGCTTTGAGCCAAGGAAGTTGTCGTTGACATGAAAAGTAATAAGCTCACAAAACTTACTAGCTTGAGTTCTGCACCAGTGAGATGAAAGGAAAAGCAGTGAGGAGAGTATGGTGTGGGTTCAAGGTCAAGGCAAGGGCTGAAGGAGCAGTAGAGTTAGAGGGTGACGTGCTGTCCCACCCCGATTCCTCCGTCCCAGCTACTGCTGCTCCGCAGCAGCAAGGAGCTCCAGGCTCAGCCTCCTATGGTTGCCCTTAGGCAGGGTGGCATGAGCAGCCGAGGGAATCCTGTTTTCCATGACTTGCTGCATCTTCGCTCTTTTGGTCTCGTCAGAGTGCTGGGCACTAGGCCACCGCAGCACGACAGACCTACAAGAATGTGTGTTGGTGTATCGGACTGTCAACAGGAGATCGGATGTCACGGAAAGGTCTACCATTAGAAAAGAAAATTTCCCTGGAGTTTAGTGATGAAAGAAACCTTTCTGATGAAGTCTTGCACATTCCTGCAATTTTAATAAGGCTTGATCCTTTAAATTGCTAGATAACTTCAACTCTCTCGAATATTGGTATAAGTCTAGCACACTCAGCACTCTTCAGAGTTAATGCTAGAAGGTTGAACATTTGGACCTGATGTATCCTGGTGGTCTCTCTTAAGCCTGCAACTGCTATTTTGAAAGACGAAATTAGAAAAAAAGATAAGTGATTATGGCCCCAGTGGCACATAGTGCTTAAGCATGTGCTTTTAAGCATGCAGCTGCAAAAATTAAACACTTGAGTGCTCCTATGTACTGAAGCTATGCATTGCAATGGTGTATAGTGCTACAGCTCGGAGTTAAAGTAGCATTTGATTGTGTATTGCACTTCAGTTTATTGATTTGACATTACCCCCTACTGTGTTTGAGTTGTCTTTTGCTCTAGGTAATAAGTGGGCTCTAATACAATAAATAAATGGAACATAGTCAAATAATTAAAGGTGAGTGTAGTTAGCAGTCCTTTAAGTTAACTTTGTCATGTCCCCACTGTATTAAGTATGTGCCCTTCAGCTGTGCTGGGAGTCTTTTAGAAGCCAGAGTTAATCCAGGGGTCAAACTCTTAAACCGAATTTTCCCATTGACTTTAATGATATTCATGAATGAATTTGAGATCAATGAGCTGTAAGGAACAGTTCCAAATATGAAAAAAATTAAAACAGACCCTAGTACAGGCATTGAGCAGTTTGAAAAATTGAATATCAAAAGCAGATAAAGAGCAAAAGAAGTCAGACTTCATATAACATAGGGCTCAAACACCAATATGGAGACTGACTGAAATCTGAAGGGATGGTAAACAAGAGCATCTGCCCTTTCAAAGACCGTGTTTGTTAATAAAGAAATAACAAGCATGTTAATTGGCTGCTTTGCATCTAACTGTATAAATAAGACTGGAAGATGCCAACCAAAGACCCTACAGACAGGAGAGTCAAATGCTGAATTGTTTGGCATGAAAGTGAAAGCTTCCACAGCTGGTTCCTTACTTGAGAAAACTGTGACAGAGGAGGCAACTTAACTTACTAATTATTGCCTTATTCTTCACATTTTTACTTCTCTTTCCCTGATTTCTTACTTCTCTGTGGGGAGGGGCTTTCTTTTCTGATTTTCCTGTGTTCCTCTGAGCAAGAGAAAAACCAGAAAACCATCTGGAAACCAGACAGTGCCAGCCCCATTCAGAATAAAAAAGCTGATTTTTGATGCCTGATTTGGAGTACCGCATGCTCTGCTCTGCATGTCTCACAGCCGAACTGCAAAGCTGCCACTGTGCCCAATTTCCAAAAGTTGGAGGCTCTTACAGTACAAAGTCCTGCCGGATCAGTTGGTAGTTCCCCATCTTTTGCACACCTGTCAGAGTGAGCTGCTCAACCTGAAAACTCTTGGTAACTGCAACCGTCTTATCCTGCTTTGTGCGTTCCCTACAACAAGTTTAACATTACTCACCAAGGAAGGTGTAATGACATACAGGGCTGCACTCGTTAGACCACATATGGAAGACCACCCAGGTTTGCTCCTGACTTTCCAAAAGGATGCTGATAAACTGGAGCAGGAGATCACCAGGTTGGTCAGGGAAGGAACACTTGCCCTGTGAGGAGAGACTGAAGGACAGGGGCTTGTTCAGCTTGGAGAAGACTTTAGGGTGACCTAAGAGCAGCCTTCCCATATCTACAAGGTGTAACTGAGAAGAGGCAGCCAGGCTCTTTACTGAGTTGTGCCGGAGGGGAATAAGAGATCATGGTCATGAACTAGAACAGGGCAGATTTGGACCTGAGCTAAGAAAAAGCTTTTTCTTCATGAGGACAGTCAAGCCCTGGCACAGGTTGCCCAGTGAAGTTGTGAAGTCTCCATCCTTGGAGATATTCAAAAGCTGACTGGACAAATCCCTGAGTACCATGGTCTGAATTCATTGCTGACCCTGCTTTGAGCAGGAGGTTGGAGCAGATGACCTCTTGAGGTCACTTCCATCCTGAATTATTCTGTGGTTTTTTTTATCATCGAGTTTTCAGCCTTGCTTTATCCTCTACTTCTGGCTCTGTCCCAGATATCTCCTCCTGGCTGCATAGCCTGTCCCACTTTCAAAGGCCTACAAGTGACGCAGGATATCACTGCTGTTCTCTACTAAGTGATCCTTGACATGATTAAAAGTATGCTGGGTTTGAGATGTTGAAAAACTCCTGTTTTGACAAAACCCTACCTTGTCTTCATATGCCAGATGCTTAGCCAGGACTCGTAGGCGACTGTCTTGGCAGGAAGGTGTTTGCTTTGCTTTCCTGCTGCCATCTATTTTCTTTAGAATGATGTTCTGTTGTCTTTAGTGTTGCTGCTCATCTGGAAGCTAGTATTTAACTTCTGAAAATGATGGCTGGCAAGAAGCCATAGCAATAATTAGCAGGAAGGCAGAACAGCTTTCCAACAAACACTTAGCTGCGGTAGTTTAGCATAACAAAAATGAAGTTTTATTTCTGCTTCAGCAAATGAAGAAATAATAATGTCTGGTGTTCTAGCCTCAAATAAGTTCAAAGAACTTGTATTCAGGGTCCAAAGTAAAGTAGAGCTATTTCTTGGTGCAGGAGCAAGAAATGAGCCCAAGACAGTGGATACACGTTCATTTAGGCAAAAACAGATGGAAAAAAAACCCCTTAAACCCCATACAGCAAAACAGTAGTCATTGGCAAGAGACTTAATGACTTCATCAGGGACGTGTAAAATATGTTTCACACCCTGTCATCATGTTGACTTATTCTGTACCGGAGTTCAAACCTGTGCCAGTGCATCCCTGTGGCCTTGTAAATCAGCTCGTTGAGGAAGACGGTTCCGACCAACGCTGGAAGTGTAAGTCACTGATTTCCACCTGGCTGCCTCAGCCATTTACTCCTATCTGAACAGAAGAACTTTGTTTTCACTGCGAAAGAGGTGATTGTTCCTGTTCTTTCAGGAGGCTGACATTTTAGGGTATCCCTAAATTTACTTGTGTTTGATATTCTGAAGGAAGCATCAGTGGACTGTGGCCTCTGAGAAGCCACCAGAATCTGCCTCCCCCCAGACCTTTCTTCATGTCTGATGCACCCCACCTGTCCCTAAAGTCAAGTAGGATTCCTTGCTTTGATTTAATTAGGCGTTTTAGTTGTCCCAAAAGCAGTGACCCTAATTCCTTTTCATATGCAGAACTCTTTTTTTAGAAGACTAAACAGAATAAAGTTGAACTAGTTTGTACTCTTCCTAATTACATCACTTGTTCCCTTCCCCTCAGCTGACTTTGAGAAAAACTCAGAAAGCTCGTGCTTTTCTTCAGCAGCACAGTTAAAATCCATACAGTATGGGCAGATACAAAGATATCATCTCAAATGTGCCCATGAATGGTCTGAAATAGTGACTTAATGATAAATGTGAAATGAAGTTAGGGAAATTGCAGAATTTGTTTTCCTTCCTAAAATTAAAGGGACTCAAAGGTCAGATTTCTCATGTGGATTAGTGACATGTCAAGTTTCTAAAATTGTGATAAAGTATATAACAAGGACACTTTCTTTTTGGGCCACTGTTGAATGTTTGGTATTACATCTTTTCCCCAACAATCTTACTTTTGGAGCTGAGATTTGCTAGATTGGCTGACAATAAGGAGGGCAAAGAGTCTCTCTGAGAAAACACAGAGCCTTGGGTTGACAGCAAGGTAGGATCATCAGTTTCTCTATCAAAAGTCACTTCATTTCATCCAGTTATGCTGCCTTGACAACAGGTCATCAGTGTTTTCTTAGCAATTGCTGAGTTCAACAACTGCAAATTCAGTGATTAACTTGGGATGTGCCTGAGAACTTATCTCCAAAAAAAGCAACGCGAATAAGCTTTTGCAGAACTTGGGTAAGCAGGCTTTCTATTTGACGAGAAGAACCAAACAAGGGGCCTTTTCTGATGTATGATGAAGTACGTGTTGGCAGCAGTTCAGACTTCACTATGTGATGGACCAGCTCTTGAACTCAGTGCGGCTTGTCAGGGTTCAGGATTGAAGTGGTAGTAGTAGACACACAGATGATGTTAAGATTACAAACACAGATGTTGATGCTTAAGAGTTTCCAAAATAATCACATAATTATCTTATATTTATTTTGGACCTGTTAGTGGTCTGTTTTTCTCAAGTACTTTGTGCCTAACAGCTTACACTGACCTCCTTTACCTTTTTCAGGACTCTAACTCCAGTATTCCTGACAAGCTGATGTATGGAATGCATTTAAACTTCACCAAAGGCTGGCAAGAGGCATATTTTTTTCCCGAGTTTAGTTGTATTAAAACTGTCTAAAAAAAATCTTTCCAGAGTAAACAATCACTGTTTGATTTGGGCACATGCAAACAATACATATAATTTAAATCTGACCCTTCAACTTTCTTTTCATCCTGTTCCTTTCTTTGGAGGTGTGGTAACTCCTCACTATAGCAAGGACAAATTCTAACAACCATACTCTGAGGGAGATAAGAAAAGTCAAACTATTAGTTGCAGTGAGTCAGCACAGCACATAGCAACAGAGGCAATTACGACTGCCCTGTCATCAGATTAGCAGGCCTGTGTTGTGATTCATCTCATTTACTTTCAGTTACAAAAAAGCATGGCAATGTCATAAGATGTTTGGCAACTGTTGTCTCCAAGAGAACAGCCGTCTTGTTGGGGTCCTCTTTAGTGCTTTCTTTAACAGTATTTTGCTAATGTAATACTGGCAATGCAAGGAAAATATTATTTCAGAGAAATGCTCAGCAGTTCCTTACAGCATGGCCAGTGTTTTCAGTGTCAAGTCTTATATAAATAAACATGCAGTGTTTTGGTTTAATTTTGTTTTGGTTTTACTCATGTTTGGTTTAACCCCTTTCTAACAGCTCAGTGCTGCAGACACTTTTTTTTTCCAGCCAGTTGGGAGCTAATTAGAGAAGAGGACAGGTAAGAATTCATGGTTTGTGGGGACAACAAAATGAGCACAGCCATTATGGCACTCATCTGGAAATGTGGAAGTTGCAAATGTTAGACTGACTCCAAGACGTCTTTCTTCTTGTATAAGAAATATTTACTGCATAAATTACAGAAGCAGTCTTTAGGTTTCAAGCATAATATTTTTCCTCTGCATTTCAAGTGGTGGCCTGATGAATGTCAGTCCTGACCACCAGCTTCTGTGACACACTTTTTTTCCCCTCAAAGAGAGCATTGTATTAGAGGTTAAAGTGTAAAGACTAGGGCAAAACTTGCATTGACATCAGAAGAGCAGAATTTCAGTTACAACGCTTGTGCACAGTGGAAAGTGCTATTGCTCAACTTGATCTCCGCCCCAGGGATCAAACAATTCACCCAGGAGACAGAGGCTCAAGGCAGTTTTCCTTCAAATCACTAGGTATTTTCCCCTGGGCATGTTTTCAAAAGGAGGAATGAACCCTGCCTGGCGTTTGGAAGGAGTCGTTGCAGAGGTGATGATATCTTCATCAGCTGAAGCGAGCAGTGAGTAATGTGGGTGCTGCCTGGCAACCCAGAGCAAGGCAGAGATCCCTGGGCCTGCCCTTCTCCCAGGGGTTACCTGTTGGTTAGTTCCAGGTGGCTCTCCTGGCATCAATGAGATTTGCAGGTGGAAGCAGTTTTCTGAAGCATCCACCTTGGCAGAGGAAACTTTGGCATCTAGTTCTGCAGTTTAGCTTCTTTCTGCTTTGCAGGTCTGGTACAGCATTTAGAGAAAAAAGAATTTGGATGGCATGTGTCCCTAGACTTCAGTGTAGGAAATGTGGAGGTATCCATACCTAATAATACAAAATAAATGCAAATTACAAATAACCTGAAATGCCTTTATAAGGTAAGCATTTTATTTAGAAACCTAAGACCATTCTGGACATCAAGCCAATAATGTATCTCATGGTCTAGTTTTCATTTCTTTAAAAACTTCATACAAGAAAACTTGGTCTGTAAAAGGAATGGTTCAGACTTGACAGCTTCTCAGGTGCACTGAACTTAAGTTGATAGGACTTTCTTCATCTGTTAAGAAATTAATAAACAGCACTTCTTATTGTAGAAAAAGTCAGCAAATAAAGGTCTGAGCAATATTATTTGGCAAGTAAATGTTTTCAAATGAGAAATACGAAAGTTATATCTTGATAAGTGATGATATACCAGAATAGACTTTCCACAACCCAAACATTATGTTGTTTGGGAGATTCTGAATACTGTCAGCACTGCAAGACCAAAAAGGTTTTTCTTAGTTTACAGCAAATAATCTGTCCTTACAAATGTAATGGGCATACTTTGATTAAAGCATCCTGCTGCATATTAGGAAGCTGTAAGTTCATAAGTCTATCTGGCACCAAGCCACTTAAACTTCTGAGTGTGAAAGTGTGGTTGCTGAGTCACAGCTTTGGAAGCTGCAGTGACTGTTCAGAAAAAATGTCCTTTAGCTGGTAGAAACCCTGAAGAGCTGTAAAGACGTACAATATATATGCTTCTTAACTTTAAAATAGAAAAGAGAGAACCCATCAACAGACCTTCTGTTATGTGCATGTTGTTTTCTTTCTCTCCTCGGCATGTAGGTAACTATAAAGCAGCGAAAATCAACACAGAAAACGTCAGGTTTGAAAGGGCACGTGTGCAAAGAAAGCGTTTCGGGCTAAGCGCGTGGTTCGGAGCTCTGACTGTACCAGTGGTTTGTTCACTAATATATCAGCTGAAGTAAAAGCACAGGTTTTGGTCTTCAGGTGAGCAACAGATTTGGAAGAAGATATGGTGTTAACTTGAGATAATATTCACAACGTTTTGCTTTCCGGCTGATATCAGGTATGATTTATTGAAGGGAGGGGGGAATAGAAGGAGAGAAAATAGGTTGGAAAGGGGGCTAATGGGGCTCTAGCCATGGCATCCCCAGCTGGGTTGTGTGTGTGCATCGGCATGGTGGCTACTGCAGCTGTGACCCCGATAACGTTTTCTGTTTCCCTTTATTCACGTTAGTCTCTTCAGATCCTGGTTCTTAATCAGAAACCCGTTCTTGCTTTGCCTTGCCAACTATTCTTGTAAAATAAATGAAGCGTATCTTGTAACCGATGGCCAAGGACAGTTATGTCATTGAAGTTTCTTCTGGATAGTTAATTAAGCAAAACCAATAAAATAGACATAATCGACAACTACAAGAGGAAAACTAATTTTACAGAGTGATAAAAGCCTCAGGGAAGATCGCACTTTTTCCTGTAAATTTTTGCTTTCTTTATTATATCAGTTACTATTGCAGAAATGTTGAGGTGGAGGTTGAGAATTGGTGCAGTTTATTTCGCAGTATTTTGAAATCCGGTAATCTCTCCATGATGAACCCTTATCAACTTCAAAATGCTGATCTTTGTATTATTATTCTAATAACTTTCTGGAGCAGCATTTTTTCTAACTAGTACCTATGGAACAGGCAGGGGTTCTCTGAGCCCTTCACAAAGTTTGTACTGGGTTTCATGAAGTATTATCACTTAATATGAAAGTGCGGAGGGAAGAATGTTAATCTGAGAGAGAATATGGGGAAGAAAATGTTATACTTGGCAAGTGCTGAATTGTGGAATAGATCAGTGTAGACTTCAATGTGGTTTCATACTGTACCCAAATAAATACATAACTGATTTGAAGGCTAACTTAATATAACCATTTAAGCAAATTGTTTCCTTTTTAAATCTTTATTTATAGGTTAAACATTTGAAACAGAGATGACACAGTACTTTAGTAACTAAGTAATTGGCTGATGTGAACAGTATGTGGTTAAGACCCTGATTGCTCTAGATTTGCAGCAGTTGAGTTTTACTCAGCTTGGGTCCTCTATGATGGAAGAAACCTATCCAGTGTTAAATAAAACCCCACCTTCCCTGGAGTTCCCTATCTGTGGGTGACTGACCCTTGAAAAATGTCAGGTGGAGGATATCTTGACTTTGTACAAAATGTTGAGTCATTTCCTCAACTGAGAAGTTAATTCTTCTTCAGTGTTCCTTTCCTTTTTTTTTTTTTCCCCTGCTGACGTACTCAGCACACAAGAAGCTTTTTTTTATTGGTATAGCTTCAAACCTTTCTGGTTTGTGGTTTGTTTGGTTTTTTTTTCCCAGTGTTGATTTACTTCTCTGATAGTTGTGTGACGGCAGGTTATTTTTGAGGAGACAGTGGAAGCCAGAGCTGCTGGCACCTTCCTGGATGTTCCTCTCCGTGACTGCCCACAGCTTGAGCGGTGGCTTTCTTCTGTAGCTCACGCCCAGCCGCTCTCCAAGAAAGACGATGCTGTGGGGCTGAAGGCATACCTGAGTGGTGAACTTTAAGGTACTTGGCTTTTTCGGGGGCAGAATGGGGCAGATTGGCCAGCTGACCATGCTAGACAACCCTCTGGTCGGTTCTCCATGCAAATCGGCTGGCAGCTAATAGAAAATTAAGCAGTATGGTTATTTCCAAGTAGCTTTCTTGTCTGCTGTGAAACTCTCTGTGTGTAGACACTGAAATGTTAACTCTGTTGTAGACGTTTGCTGAAAATGCGGTGGGAAAATATGATTTCTCTCATTACAGCGTGAAAGCAATTTTTACACCACAGTTACGTGTTATTGCTCTGGACAGCAGGATGCCGTCGCACAGACACGGCTGGCTTTCCTACGTGGCATCCAGGCAGCTGTTGCCACTTTTGGGGTGAACACAGCAGCACTGCTGGTGCAGAGAGATTTGTCCTCCCTTACGGGAGGATGGAGAATTAATTTTATGACGTGGTTGTTAAGGACTTATTTTTGTACCAGAAATGCCCTGAGTGGAAAGGCTGAAGTCCAGAAGTCTGCCTGTAAGGCATGTGTACTTGCATGTGAATTTGGAGTCTGTGTATTTATTTTAAATGTATTCAAGTTTCATTTCCTTCTTGGCAACTGTTCAGCTTTCCTTTGGTGTTTTGCTGTAGTCAGCTGAAAGCCAGACATTGAGATCACATTCTAGTTGTTTCTGGGTGTTTCTGGTATTCATCAACCCCTTTTTACTGTCCTGTAAGTAGATTTTTTTCTTATGCTTTCATTAGACGTATTCTACAATTTGTGTTCTCTACCTCTTTCAGGCTGTTTTTAAGCTATTGTGACAACATTTCATAAGCATTTAGCATTCCTAATGAATTTTAGTTAAAGAGCTGTGCTTGTCTCCATACTGCTTTGAACAAACTCAGCAAATAGAAAAGTTCCCTATTTAAATGTTCGTAGCCTTGCCAATGTTTTCCTGCTTGCTGGGCTTCACACACCTCAGAAGTCGTCTCTCTCTTTCAAGGCTCTCTGCTGAAACGCTAAAGTAAGATTCTTGTTTGGTATAATAAATGTGGTTAGATTTAAAAAAAATACTATAGATTATATGTTCAAATGCTGTTCTTTGTCTGTGACAGTCAGTGCTTTAAGGAGTTCCCTGCAGAGAAGTACAGCAATGGGTTCAGTTTCTCTGTGGGTGCCTTTCTTCCTTCTTCAGAGGGGAAGAGGGATTCATCAGCCTAAACTGGGGAGACCCACCGTCCACGGCCCTTCAAACACATTTTGTCGTGTCTGCCCTGTAGAGTCATCACAGCCAGGTTTCTGGAGCTCTCTGTGACCAGGAGGAGTCTGAGATGGAGCACTGGCCACAAACAGCTCTGAACTGAGCACAAATAGCTGCTTGTGCTTGGACCTGGCCTGTTGGGTCGTCTCTCAGCCGTCACAAATTTGATGGACTCTTTACAGTTTAGAGAGGAGTGTTGAAACTTCTAAGGCAGGAACAAATCTTGGTTCCTCCCCCCCCCCCAATATGAATAAATGAGCAGGGCTTTTGTGGAGGGCTATCAGCAGAGATTTATTTGCTGTCAGCTCACTCCTAAACCTGTTTAATTGAACAAATCTGTAGTGGTTTGGTTGATGTTATAAGGAACAGAATGTGACCCATATTTTCAAAATAAGTGTAGCATACATTTCTGTTCAGTGAAAGGTCATGTCTTCTCACATCTGCACTCAAAAAAATTCAGAATTGTTTCTATTTTTTTTTTTTTAGAAAAATGCAAGATATAATTAAAACCTTTCAACTGCTCACTTTAAAGTGAGCCATAAAAATGTCGGAGCACAGATCAGAGAAAAATGTTTCCCATGATGCCTGTAGTCTTTCGTAGCTCTTCAAAAACAGGAGGTCATCTGCAGAAAAAAGTCCTCTGAAATCGCAACATCTGCAGTTCTCCACCCAGATTCATGCAAGACTCTGAGGAGGTATAGGCTCTACTCACCTCCAGTGTTGTGTGGAGTTTAGTAAAAAGGAATCCACCGTCTCTAAGGATATGTGTTCAACGGGAAAGCATGACAAGCATCCTTCTTATTTTTGACCAACTTTCGAAGCTACAGTTCTTAATGCAGAAGTAAATGCCAGTACCTAAAACAAGGAGTAAATGTTTTGAGTACAACAACAACATCAGCATAACCCCACCGAAGATCTGCAGTCAGTCAGTATCACTGCCAGGTTTTTGGTTTGAAAAGTTTAACTCCACACTTCCACAAACAAAACTCCCCTGGAGTTTCCATTAAGCAATGCAATTAGGTCTGTGTGTTTGTGGGCAAGGTGCATCTTTGTAGAATGTGTCCTCCAGAATGGTACTGGTGTTGGTTTCAATCTGTCTAGAAACAGAAGTAACAGTTTGCAAAAAGACCTGCTCAGTGGTAGTGCCTGTCTGTTTTCCTCCTTCTCTCCCTTGTCTGTGCTTAGTAAGACAATATGATGGGGGGAAAAAGCCACTTCTGAGGAATTTGCATGGGGAAAAAACAAAAAAAAGAGAGAGATTAATTTACACTGCCAGGTGTGAGGCTGTAATATGATTATGCCGGCAAAGCTAAAAAAGGAAATGTTCAGAGCTCATAGCCATTTTAGAAGAGGTCATTAGCTTAGCAGATGGGAAAAATTTGTTTCTGAGCGTGCAGCAGCTCCTGAACTCACACGACATGTTACACAGGTATGTACACACGCTGGGCAAACACCGCCGAGGCAGCAAAATCCTAAGAGGAGCTTGCAAGGGTGGGGTATCTCCAATTTAACATAAAATCTGAAGGCTACAAAACCCTGGCGCCGAGCAGTTATCTTTAAGCCAGTGGAAATGGGTTCTTTCGGGCACCTCGTTCTTCGGCATCGGCGTGCCTGCGGTTGGGTGAGTGATGTGGCAGATGTGACTGACTCCCCGGCTCCGGGCTGCCTCGCTCCTTCGTCTGCCTTTCTGCCGGGAGGCTCCGCGTGGCGATGCTGGGGGAGAGCCCCAGCGGGGACGGGGTCGGCTCTTGCTGGGGTGCTGTGGGGCTGGGTGGGGACACTGGGACTTTCTGGGTGGAGTGGGAGTGTCGTGGGGGTATATGTTGCCGGGGGGTGAATTCGCTGCTGCAGAGGAGCGGAGAAAGAGGAGGGCAGGGCATTTGCTGCCGCGGGAGGGTGGGAAGAGGGGAGGCAGGGCTGGTGCTGCATCTTTCAGGGTGAAGGAGGGAGGAGTTGACGTGGAGGATGCCCAGTCCCCGTACATGGCCTGTGTGGCTGCCAGGGTTTGACCATCTTGGTCTCAGTGCCAATAAGAGCGCAAAGGAGCCACCCTGTGATAAAGCCAAGCGAGGTCTGGGCTTTCCTGGCCTCCTAACATTTTAGGAAATGTCCTGTACCACCAAGGCTGTACGCAGGCTCTTTGCAGGGTGAGGAAGCCCTGTGAGGTCATGTTGGTGTGCTTGCAGGGATATAACCAGCAAATGAGAACTTCAGAGGTAATGAAGAGCCTCGCAATTAAAGCACTCGCTGTATCCATTCAAGCTGGCTGTCCTCCCAGCCCGTGCCAGCCCCTCACCACATCCAAGTAACTCTTCAGCAGCAGCTGGCAAGCTCTCTCTTGCCTGGACCTAGGGAAAAAGTTTTGTTAAAATTGATCTGATTCAGGGATGGCATTGTTCTAACAGACCCCCGTGCAGCGGAAGTGTGGATTCCTTTACGACGGAAAACAGTTTTCAGTAGGAAAATCCTACCCAATTCTGCTCCAAAGGAAAGCAGAGTAAAAGCATTTGCTCACACAAATCTTACTTGTTGCTTTTGCAACTCCTTTTTGGGAGAATGGATGTGGTCTGACATGTCGAAACTAAACCCACCTCTCAGTCAGAGTATAGCAGACTAAATGTTAAACTAAAAATAATAAAGGTGATGGAAAAAGAAAGCTGAATGTTAAACTTCTAAAACAAAAACATTCAGTATGTGGACCTCCCAGCTAACGTTGTTTGTATGACAAATAGGAACAAGACTTGATGGCTTTCTTATATTTTGGGTTCGAACCTTCTGTTTTTCCTCAAGTATCAATAGCCCATGTAGGTTAAGGAAGTTAAATAAAAATTCTGTGCCTCGTGGCATTCCAACTGAAAATAGCTTAAGGGTCAAGCTGTACTTTATTCAAGTCATTTATAAAAAACACATGTTAACTTCCTACTCTGTCATCTTTTAAATGGTCCTATGTCTGCTGGATGTTTTCACCGCCTCATTATAATTTGGGATATAAATATACTTTTTTTGGGCCTTATTTGAAGCACTTTATCCAGGTATTTCAATAGCAGGGCATGTTTACTGAAGGATCATTTACCAAAATGTAAAAGACTCTTCTAAAGCCATCTGCCTTAATTAGAGGTCATTTTAATTGAATTAATTTAAAATACATTAATTCATCTGTGTGGAAATTATCTGACTGCCAGCCCAGTACACGCCTTGGAAATGACTGTTTGGTGTTTGTTCTCGAACAATAGCTATAATATTTGGAAGTAGGGATTTGCTTTTAGGGCTTACTTTTTTGACAGACAATAATTTTTCCCAATTGCCAAGTAAGCTCAGGGAGACGATAAAATAATTTCCTTAGTATATTTTACTAGACTTTTGATCGAAATATGTCTATTTTCCCAAACTAGTCTGTACCCATGAAGCTCTAAGACAGGTAGGCTGTTTTAATGTCCTAGGGTAAGGGCATTGGAGGGTAATAGAGATGATTCATACTTTCATAAAATAGAATTATATTGAAAGGCTAAAGAAATTAAACTAAATGAACCCCAGGTGTAATTCCACTGACTGGCTTAGGCTTATAACTAGTATGAATTTCACCTATTAGGCCTATTCTCATAGGAAAAAGAGACAGTCTGAAATAGCATGAAAGTCAGAGAGGTTTATAAATCACTGTGATCAGTCATATCCTTTCAGCAGAGATGCGGAGGAAACAAATGGAGTCATCTAAAAATAGGAAGGTAGGAGCAAGTGTAGTACTGTGGATAAACCCTTCACCTGAAGCGTAAAATTAATCCAAAATAAGCTGCAAGGAAAAAGTTCTTAGTGTGTACTGTGGCTAATCATGTAGCCTTTTTATTTCCATCATTAGTCCCCAAGACATTGTGTGTTCGGGGTTATTTTTTTCATTTATTTGAAATTTTGTTTCATCGGTGCTATTCACTGGAGCAAGGTATAGCAGGCTCATTCCCAGAAAATTTAATTACAAGATGCTCTCAAATATTTGTTCCCTCATATTCCCCGTTCCATGGAAAATTTTTTAAGTTTCTCCTCCAGTCTCAAAATTTTCTAGTGGAGGAGTAAATCCGCGACTTGCCGTGTTCTGGTCATTTGTGCCTGTGTGTGCATGTAAATACCCCGCAGTCTCTGGCCATTGAGGTGCAGTCACAGACTCCCTGGTGCAGACAAATAACCAGGGACTGTGTCAGCAGGTGTGTGAACCACTGGAGACAACTCTTATCTCCAAATCTGAGCGGGACAAATCTGACCCAGTGGCCTGCTCCTGAATGTTGATGAGCACATACCTAGTGCTGTCTCCTGTCTGTGTTATCGAATTTCAATGGAAGGAACAGAAGCCTTGCAGTTAGATGAAGCTAAGTACATGCATAAATGCAGGATCAAAATGTAAACCTATAGTATCCAGATATGTTTCAGTGAACTGTAATTAATTGAATTTATTTTTTAATTTGTAAGTTAAAGTCTATTGTAAATATAATTGGGAAGTCTTGTGAATCAAAGTAATTATTTAACTTAAATTATAAGGCTATGGGAAGACACATTTCTCAAATTTCAGTCTATTTTCTTGGTGAGTCACTACAGAATGGGGCAGATTTTTCTACCTGTAATTTCATTAAAGTCATTAAAATGGACTACTGCCAAGATTGAACAGGTATGCTCTAGAGGATATGACCTGAGTGGAATTGTATTAGAGTAGGCATCATGTTGAATGAAAATGAAAAATTATTCATTTAATATTGAAGAAATATTGTATCTGAAGCAAAGACATATGCTAAAGCATAAATTAAATATAAATGGAACATACAGAGCAGGCAACTGAGGGTCCAGATTAAAAATGCAATTTTAGAAGACAGTGCAGAAAAGTTGTGTGACGTGACTTCTCAAAATGTAGCTACATGTCCTATTGATTTTTCATCTTTGCGAATGCTAACTGACATGTCACTGACATGTCAAACACAGCAATAGGAAACTTCAGTAACTCATTAAAGGGTGCTTCAGTGCACCGGGGTGTCTTGCAGCTGGGGCTTAGCTCCATTTGGTTTGTATTAGACTTTGCATCCCAAATGGCTGTTTTCTGACTGGGCTCACTTAAAGTCATCATATTATTGTGAAAAGCACAGTGATCTCTGTTGGTTCATCTTCCTCTGAGGGGAAACTGAACCAAAATGATTTTGTAGAACTTCCCAGCATCAGTGGTCACCTAAGGACACAGTCAAGACCATGTTTTTAGGAAGAGAAAATGTCTTTTATTAGTTAGAAAAAAGTCATTGGAAAAACTTTTGGGTAGACCAGCTCTTCTTCCATCTGAGAAGCCTTTATAGAATTATCCTACAATAGTTCACTTATATTTGGAAAGTCAGAGACCTTTTACTACCCTTGAACTGAGTTAATAAAATAATATTTTATTAACTAACTAAACATTTGAGTTGCGCAAACATTAATTTCTCTCCAACACCCTATCCAGTGAAGTATGCTAAATGAAATATTTTTGATTGGTTTTCCAGAAGCATTCATGGATTAGCCTGAAGAAATGCAGGATCATTTGTGGGGTAGAAGAAGCAACTGAAGCGAGAGACAAAATAAATAATTATGAGGGGAAATAGTTATGCAGAGCTTCATGGTGGCATGTCTGTGTGGAAGCTTGCATTGCAGTTGCTTGTTCTTCTGAGGGGTCTGCACAACATCTGTCTGCAAAGATCATCACAAATACTAGGTATTCAGTTAAATAGGTGTTGTGGCACGTGTCATGTTAGCAAAATAATATATCGCCCTCAAAATAAAAAAAAAAAATTAATTGGTGTAGTAAACTGTCTGTGTATTTCTTGTGCAGACTCTTCAGGTTTTCCACATGTGGGCATATTGGGATAATTACACACAATCTTTTAAGCAAAACAATGCTTGTTTTACTGCTCTCTAGCTAGTTTGCTGCTAATCCTTAGGGTCTCCATAGTGCCTATCTCTACGCACATCCTCCAGCAGACCTAGTCCCCTGAAGTGTTCCCCAGACTCCACCAAGCCTCTCCTCCTCCCTGTCTCCACACCCCTTGTCCTCCAAAGATGCTCCAGATTACTGATTTCATTCCTTTTCCTCAGTAAGGTTCCAGAGACTTCTTCCTGTGTCGCTTTAGCTTGCCATGTCATTTCTTTATCTCAGACAGACCCTCAGTTAATCTTCCCCTCTCTCTGTGTACAAAACCACCATTGCAGGCTCCCCACGCCTCTTCCTTCTCTGTCATCCTTGTGCTCCTGCCTTTCAGCCCTTTGTGCCCACATGCGGCTACCAGGCAACTCCTCTTTCTCTGCAACTCCTTCTCTTCTGTAAGCACTTCCACGAGGAGCTCCATTCCTGGGGACCTCCTGTCCGCACCAGTACCCTTTGATTCATTCTGAACTACATGGCAACATTCCTCATTCATGTCAGTAAGATCTCAAGAAGACTTGGGCCTTGTCCAGTAAGAGAATTTTGGTACATAGGTGTGTTGGTTATGTGCATAGGATTGTCCCATTCTCATACGTCTGCTAAACTGTAAATTCATCTTCTCTCAATCGCTTTTTATGTTGCACTGTGCTCATTGCTTTACTAGAGGGCATCGCGTAAGTGGACTCCAGTACATTTGCTTGCCTCAGCCTTTCCCAGTGGTTTTTCTCAGAGCAGTTTTCTTCCCCAGAGCTGGCAGGCAGAGAAGCAAATCCCTCGCCGCTTCTAATAAAGAATACAGTACCGACAGACGCATGTGCTGGCTTATGGAGCTGTTGACTTGTCTGTGGTGCAGGAAGTGTTTGTGGGATGCTGGGGCAGCAGGTGTCAAAGCAGAGAGAAAAGGCCTTTGATTCTTCCCTAAAGAATTCTCAGTTCAAAGGCTGAGGAACAAGGAGATCAGAGAGGTTGCAGGGAAGGTGTAGTGCATGTATGACTAGTAACAAAACTAAGTGGTACTGTAAGAATACTCATTTCCTTGTGTGCCTTCGGCAATGTGAAATACGATAAATACAAAGTTAACTGCCATGTTGTAGTTGCAGGGCTACTGCGAAATTAGCATTCAAAATGATTACTAAATAATTCCTAAATTACTCCTCAGGTGTGTTCCTGTGGGTGGGCAAACCTCTCTTGGATTTCAGGCCAGAAGCAAATTTTAAGAAAGGATTTGGAAGGGTGGAGCTCTGGCTGAGCTCAGAAAGGGTACCGTATGTATGTGAGGCATGTAATATTTATACATTTTGCAATAGGAAATGAAAACTCTAGGAGGGGCGAATGGCCAAAATTAAAGAGAAAGAATTAGGTTGGTTTGCTTCCATTGAGCTTCCTTTCTTATTCCATAGTAGGGGATGCATTTGATTTCTTTCCAGCATTGCTGATGCATTAGAGTTTCTTCCCTGTCGAATTGTGTTTCCCATGAAGTTGACTAAAGCTTATGTCTATCATTGCTTTTGGTCACTCAGAGACATTTGGAAGGTGCCTTGCTCACTTGTATTGACTGCCTTCAGCTAATGTCACTTCATTTATTACTTGCTGCAGATAACTTCTGATTCAGTGGTCAGTATCATGACCCATTCCCCTCTCTTCCTTATTTTATTTCACAATAAGAAAATTGTACCATTACTTAGAACTGCTATTGGCTTCTTAATGTGTTTTTCCGTACATCAGATCACTCTGCGTACTCAGGGTCAAACACAGCTCACAGTAAAGCTGTTCTATTCTGGACAGGTTTTTTAAAGGGTGAACCACGCCAAGGTATCTGTGTGTTCTCCAGAAGTGTAACAACAGTATGACTAATAAGTTATGTGGCTTTTTTTCTCTTGTCTTTTACACTAGTATAATACTGGCTTTATGGAGCTGATCAGGAAATTGAACTGAAATTTTTGAAGTACCAGTCTGAGGAAGAAAAAAGTCCATCCTATTTAATTTGTATAGAAAGTGGTTTCATACCATACATACTTGTAACACTGGCATGGCATCCTGGCTTACGCCAGTCCTTTCAGCTGCAGTACCTATACAAGTGCACATATGCTTTTTAGCAGACAGCAAAAGATATGTGTTGCATTTTAAGCTGAAGATGGATGAGGGTTGTGATGGTCCTTAATACTTAATAAAATTATTTCCTCATGTTCAACCATTCCTTATGAAAGCACAGACAAGATTTATCTAGAAATTGGACTTACCAAGGGGCAAAATCTGTCAGCTCCTGTCTTTATCCTACAGCTTTGCCCAAGGTTTTCAGATTCTGTACCCCAAACTGCTGAGCATCTGAGTGACATGATGAAGATCTTGGACCTTCATTCAGAGCTTCTGAGAGCACCAAGGCAGGAGATGGAGGAATGGTGTAATCTTAGTATCCCAGGCTGACCAGTTTAGGACTGGGAAAATCATGTATGGAAGCCATTTTTGCACACAATCAGTAAGGATGTTGCCCCTAGTGCAAGACTGTAGAGTAGGTCACATATCCAGAAAGGAAAAAACACACAAGACATTTGTGTCTAATGTCTGTCCAGCTGTGTACACTGCAAAGAACCAAAAGTGAAAACCTGTTATGCAATGTACCAAACTTTCAAGTATCTTCCCAAAAATATAATGTGTTTTATCAGCTGTAACATTCACACTGAGGCAGAAGATGTAAAAGGACTCAGACATGATTCTGCACTGTAGATTTACGGAGATGGGATATAATTTAGTTTCCCTGTTATAGGAAAACAGCTCATGAATTTTGCAGAGAACATACACTAGCGAGGCCATCTCTGTTGATACAGGAAACCCAAATCATCTTTCTAACATGAAATAATAAAAGGAACTCTTGTTTCACCTTTAGTGATGCATTAAAAAACCTGAAAGCTAACAAGTCTACTTTTTTTTTTCCCCTGGGTGATTCACTTCTAACTTCCATATAGTTAGCTATATAGTTAGGCTATGTTGCTTTCATATATTAAGAAATGTGTGGTCTCTTGTCCTAAACCCCAAACAGAATCGAGACTCCTGTGTTTGATGTAGGTATGGTAAAGACCACTTGCTTATTTTTCTGTGTGCTTCCCAGCACCAGGCTTAATGAGCGTGTTACAAATGTTACTGATGAGAAAAAATGCATAACAGAAATTTTCCTCACAAAAATTGCCATGCAAGTGTCTAGGTTACTGTTAGTTATCATCATAATCTCTAGACCCTCTTCCTTAAAAGCATGAATATTCCTAACGTTTTTCCTTTTCTGTGGTCCAGTAATACTGCAGGATAAAGCGTAAGGATTACATGAGCACGTATAATGAAAATGTTCCTATTCCAAGATTTTTGGGAGGAGGAGGCAAAGCCGTCAGGGTGAAGCTGCAGCAGCAGATGTGAAAGCCTGGCAACTGCATGGCAAGGAGACATGGTTTTCATCTCAGCTGCACAAGGGGAACCACTCCATTCAATAAGTTTTCTGTTCTCCTTAGAAACTTCTGAATTTACAGACTTCTGGGGTAAAGATGCATGGAGAATACTCGTTACTTACAAGTAAACAAAATCCAACTACACACAACTAAAAGGACTAAAGTTCTTTCTGAATAAAGTAAGATGCTGAAATGCATCTTACAGTAAGAGAGCATCAAGACACAAAATCGATCTATCTGGTTCTAAAAGTCCTACTTGGCTATTGCATTTTTCAGGTGTTTGTGAGAGGATTTAATGCTTTCCAGTTTGTTCCTACAAAAGGGGCATTCAAAATGAACACTGTTTGGGAAGTATAGCTTTCTCTGATATTGCAGACAGAGACTATTTGTAAGACCTAAGAGGAAAATTTTTGAGAGGAGACAAGTGCTGCATGGCAAGGAGTGATGTGTTCAGTCTTTCAGTCTCTTGCGTGGACTTGCAACAATACCAATGTCAGGAACCTTCTGACATTTCCTGAAGAATAGTTTGTCCTTCTAAGCAGAACAAAACCAGTATTTTGTCTCTGTGTAAGACAGTAAAAAGATCAGAAGAAAAAAGAGCTTTCACTAATGCATATATTGGTGATTTATCTACTTCCTAACAGATAGGGTGAGGAAGAGACAGCACTGACATTTAATATGGACTGTGGCACCTGCTAACAACTGAGCACCGTTTTTTCCCTTTATTCTCAACACGAGGTGTTTCAGGAGACTTGTTTGTTCTTTTCCTTTGTCATTTACTTAAATAAATTCTCATCAGCTTCTGTGACTCATTTTCCCCCAAGAGGCTGGAAATGCTGCCAACAAAAGAAGATTCAAAGATTAACAAACTAGCTCTCTTGCTTAGAGAAAATCCCACTGGTAGTTTACCTGCGATTGCTTTGTCTGAGGATACTTACTTAAATGTCTGATAGATCCAGTAATTGAGTTTTACTTTTGCTTGTAGCCAGTTTTCACGAGCAGAGTGTTTCCTTCCCCCTTGCACACCTCAGTGGTCTGTTACACATGCTGGGTGGTCCTGCAAGGATTTCATTGGCATATTATGGGAAAATTAACCCAGTACTCCCCAAAACCCTTTAGTGCTATCTCATGGCCCAGTAATGCGCTGTGAAGTCAGTCTGGTGCCATGGAGTACTGATGGAGAACTAGCTGGGCTATCAGTCAAAGCCTTTGGTCTCTAATTTTAGTAGGTGGGCTTTTCTGGGAGGTCCACCTGCCTTCCTACTACCGATCCTCTGCAAACAGCCAGCATCCCTGCTCAATTCTGTTTTCCACCTAGTCACCTTCAGCTTTTGGGAGGCCTGGTTTTTGCCATGGAAAAAAGGGAGCCGGGGAAGTACAGAACCTTCTGCTCTGGAAATCTGTCACTATTCTTTTAGAGCTGCGCATCATTAGTCTGGCGAGCTGTGACACAGGAGAAAAATGACAACAGTAATTTGGAAGCTGAGAGAAGCAACTGCATGTAGGCATTGGCAAGATGGAAGTATCTTCTACTTGGATGAGGCTACAGTGAAATTAGTTCAGTGAAGCTAAAGGAGATGTTGCCAGCGGGAAGACGAGTGGAATTGGGAAAGTAGATGCTGTGCACACTGTGATTATTTACTCTGTCAGGAAGCACAAAAAATACGACACATAACAAATGCAAGAAGATGCCAAAAAGATAGTTATTTCCTGATGGATATGTTAAAAAAGTTAAAGGTAGAAACAGATGAAGAGTGGAGAAACTCTACATCCTTACTTGGATGTAGGCCTTAGAAAATACTATTGTAAGAGAGCATCAGAATGAAATTGAACAAATTCCTTAGAACATTAAAGAAAAAAATGCCATCTATCTAAAGTACAGGAGCAAGCTGTTTTGAATATGGTCTGTCTTATATTTGGAAGTGGACTTAAGTTTTGATTTATATGCACCTAAATGGACTTAAGTTTTGATTTGTAATGTCAATTCTAAGCCTGCTGGGGTAGTCCCTCATCTTTCAAATATACTTAGAACATCCTGTGCTAGCGCAGTAGGTAGCCCTGAGCTTTTGAACTCAAGTCTTCTCCTCAGCTTCTAATACCTTAAGTGCAGTATAGAAAAAACAAAAGTGAAAAAACCATGATGGTAACTGCTACAGATATAAAGGATGTTGTACTTTTATTATTTTTAGATAGCTACATTTGAGTTCTGGCCACTGGACTGATGGATAATGATCAGCTGATTTTCTGACAGACGTTCTAGATTTATCTCTGCACGCTTTTTAATCAAGCACATAAATCAAAATTCACATACACAAAAGAGAGTCAGGCTGTGTCCTTCATCATCTTCCTGGGTTGTCTTGTATTATACAATGAAGGGAGATTACATTGGGGAAAAAGAGATGAGCTGGAGAGAAAAGGGAGGAATCTGAAACAAGTGCACAAGGTGAGTAAGATGAAACTATTACAGAAGAGAGTAGTTTCATATAGCATGAGTTGTAGAGCAGATTCTCTCCATTTTAGAAGTAACCATTTAGGGACCAAAACATCTATGCAGGAGAGAAAAGAGGGGAAAAAAAAAAAAGACAAGTCCACAATACAGGTTTGAGAAAGTCTTTGGTGCGTTTTGATGTTAATGTCATTCTGTGGATCTTTACGTGAACAGCAGTCGGCTCACAACAGTGTTACTGTCTCACCAACTAAATGGCTGAAAAGAAATGGGCAGGAACTGGAGCAACACTGATATTTTGGCATTGGGAGCAAATTTTAGCAGCTTTACTAAGCAAAAGGAGATCCTGAGTATTTTCTATTCTGAAGTGTAATTTACAGTCTCTTTACTTGCTCTGGTGAGCATGTAGAGAAATATATTTAGGACACCTACAGTTGAGTAAAAATGAATGCCCACAAAATGCCATGAGACTGTGTCTGTAAATATGGATTTGTTCTCCTTATTTTGGTATTTGTTGTCAAGTGCTGACCTCACCCATTTTAATGAACACATAGCACAATGCTAGATCTAACCGAGAATGTTGATATACACGCTTTGTATATTTTCTCAAAGTTGCATTCTTGTATGTCCACGTATAGTTTTTATATTTGTGCTACTTGTGGAAGAGATTAATTTGGACTTGACCTGACTATTCATGCAAGACAGGAACTTTCTGCTAAATCTCCAGGTCAGAAATTTCAGTTACTGGCTTCAGTTAAAGAAGGTGGTTTATTTGCATGTTCGTCTTTCAGGCTTGCAGATTTTACTTATACCTTTGTTTCTTGCCAAGAAGGATTCGTTCCCTTTATTATGAAGTATTTAGAGATACAAAGAAGATTAAGAATATTTATTCTTCCTGTTGGAGTGACACAGCTGAAAGGCACTTTGAAGGAGGAATGGAAAATGTTATTTGTGGTATAAACACCAGGTCAACATCATTAATCAAAGTTCTGCCCCTCTCTTTGTGCACATCAGAGCAAGTCATGTTTGATCTCTCTTTTCCTCAGTTTTTCTGTCCATGAAATAAGAACAGTCATATTTCCCAATCCTAGCAGTATTTTAGAAAGAGGACTATGATACTTTGCTTCTTCTATGAACAACACTAAAATGATTGAGACTTTCCTTATCCACTTCTTATTCTAAATACAGTCAGTATTGAAAGCTCCAGGCCCATCTGTATCCCTTCCTTCATAAAGCACTGACCATAGTTACACAAAGAGACAACATTCCTGTTCCCACATTGCACACAGAACTGCATTCATATAGAGCAAGTAAATATTGTTTTTAATGGAACAATTCATGTCAAATTATTAGAAATTAATCTGGTAATTATAAAAAAATAGTGTACAATTCTGATATGATAATCTTTTGTGATTCTAATGGCAGTTTGCACACGCTATCCCTGTGTGCCACTTGCAGCTGAGTATCGCCTCCTGCTCCAGGTGTTCTCACTCTAGCTGCTGCCCTGGGGTATGAGCCTCCAAACACCTCTGTGCCTGATCCAAAGCCCGTTTGGGTCAGGAGGAGTTTTCCCATGCAATTCAATGGGCTTTGAGACAGGGATCAAGGGAGCAGAGCACTGTTGGTTCTATTATTCCCAGAATTCAGTTATTTATGAGATAAAAGTCACATGCACAAGCTGAGGTTAAACCAAACTAACAAGGAGCAGAGGAAAACAGATGGTCTGATATCTGCAGGATGAAGACATTTTATGAAGAGTTTTAGTTTGATTTTTGAGAGGTATTTTTTGTATAGTTTGCTCCTCTGTGAAAGGAGTTTGTTTTAACAAGGTTCTAAATAAGAATCTAAACAAGATTCATAATAAAGAAAACATGCTTTGCTTCGTAAGAGACAGTATGACAAAATAGAGTTTCAGTTCCCTTCTGAGTAGTTGTATGGTAAAACCACTTTAAAAACAAGGATCAGGTAATAAAAAGACATACAAGTGGCTGGCAGAAAGAGCTGTTGCTGGCCCTGTCCACAGGTTCCTGGCAGGTACAGAGCTGCTCATTGTGCTGGTCTGATGTGTAAATGGCAGCATAAGGAAATGCACAGAGATTCTTTTATCTTCTTCTGGGGCACAAATAAAGCTTAAGGCTTAGTACTTAAATATATGGCTTTTAATAACAAAAGACCCGTTGGGCAAAGCCTATGGCTATTGTGTTGTTGAGCAGGTGATAAGCATCCATCCGGGCCACAGCTGTTTTTTCTTATGTTTTTTCCATATGCAGATGTTGCTATGAGGAAAAGGAGTCAGCAATGACTGATGTGGAGCCTGTGGTCACAGATTTTGCAGCATCCGGACGGGCAGGCCGTCGGAACGCCTTACCAGATATTCTGGGCTCTCCTGCTGGTGCTGGGACTTCAGACCTGCCACACAAACTGGCCGAGCTCTCCGTTTCAGAAGGTAATGTCTGCACATTCAAGAAGCAGATATTCTTATGCAGTCATCCTTTGCTCCTTAAGTCTCCTGCCACCATGCAGTTTTGACATTAATACTAATATTCCTTTCTTCTATTAGGATTAAATTCAACCTTCCAAAGCAGTTACCGCTTGTACCTTCTGATGAGACAAACTAATTTTAACCCAGACTGTCTGCTGTATCCACCCAGTGTTCAGCAGCCTGAGGAAGGGTGCTGGGAACTGAATTCCAGTTCCCCCGAGGAAGAGCAAACACAGTTGCATTGCTGAGCAGCTTGGAGAACCGTCACTCCAGCTATAAATTAAGGTCTACTCCTGCACTGAGATAATTTCACACAACACAGCAAGCTGCACTGTTAATCCAATTACAGGTATCATCCTGACTCAGGCATATACTTTAAGAGTAGGGTCTACAGTGATTTACTCCTGCTAGTAGGCTTTCAACTTTGTTATCAGAGACCAATGTCCTGTTTTGTCATGTCCTTTAATTTGATAAGGTGCTCTGTTAATTTAGCACAGGTCTAATCAACACCAGCTTTACATTTGAGTTCTTTTTACTTTCAGGGGGATTTTCATATTCAGAAAAATCTGTTTTCTGATGCGTATGAAGTGAGAATTATAGGTTGGCCCTGAGCTTGGGTTGCCCCTACTTCTTACGTTCTGATTTGGAAGTAGCTTTCTTCTCATGCCCATTACTGTTGCTGCTGTGAAAATGCCACCACAGCTGGTGGTCCCACATCCAGGAGCAGTGATGGTATGGGGGCAGCACAGTGGGAGGGAGGCCTGTGCTGGAGTGTCCATGAATCTGAACTGAAGTAGGTTACAGGAAGGTTGCCCAGGCTCTGAGGATGAGGCTCTGAGGATTCCTGCTTGTACATTGCTCAAAGCAATTATAAGATGTTGAGTTTACAGCCTCCTCAAGCAGCATGAAGGCTGGAATGGGGGGGATTCCTTTGATTACAAGCTGTTCTTGCTTTGGTTATTTAATTTATATTCATGTATTTGGGGTTCTGTAACCCAAACACGACATGGCCCTGTTGAAGGACTGCTGGTGAAGAAGAGGGCAGGTAGAAACAGCACTTCCAGGAGGAGTGAGAAGGGACCAAGTGAATGACCACATCCTGGCTTGAACCTGGGAAACGGAGGAAAATAAGAATCTGAATGGGTGCTGGAATGAGGCATTATTTTTGCAAAAGGAAAGTGCAATGATTTGTGAAGGAGAGAGGGTGGAAATAAAGAAGAAAAGGGAAAAACAACAAGGTCAGATACTCTGAGAGTGCAGGGTGGTGGTGAGGGGAACTGGGAGAATCTGGAAGAGCAGGTGGGAAGGACGGTGAGCACTGTGTCAGAGTACATTCAAAGTAAAGCTGGGAGCCCTGTGAGTGCAGTTAGATCTCCTTTATTTTGATGAGAAATTTTTCCTTAGGAATATGAAAAGTATGTCCCTACAGATTTTCTCCTTCTGGTGTGTGCGACTGGAGCACTGGAAATCCGTTCCAAAGTATAGACAGCTGCTTAACATTCAGTGCTTTGGTTTTCAAATATTATGGGGGTTTTTATTCCAAATAGCTCTTCTGCCTGGCACAGTTCATGCACCATGACCAGGGGTCAGGCTCCAGCAGGAGAGAAACATTTCCCTTACCAAAGAGAAGTTAGACAGGAATTGATATTGTTATCAGTGTCAGGAGCTATGGAGGTGAAGTGACCAGTCCAGCCCACTGAAATATTCATTGCTACATTATGTGTAACTAACCTTTGTATTATTCAGAAGAGTGAACCTTGAGGGAGATGCACCATGTTAAACAAAGCACAAAAGAATACAACAGCTGTAGATAAGTTCCTCATATTTGTTCCGTTTTGGCCTCCGGAAAGTTTAGCAGTTGGAAAGAATATACTTTTTAAAGCACGCAAAATTTCTCTCTTGGATTTTTTTCCCCCCTGGATAAAAATAAACATGAAAGAGTGAAAGTCTTGTTAAAAGAAATGTTACAGCACAGCATAAAATAAGTACTTAGCCTTCCAGACAGAATAATCTTTCTCTCCTGGTGCCCAGTGCATTAAGAAGAGGAAATAAAACATAGCTACATTAGTTTTAGCAAAATGTACTGTTGCTTTGTTACAAACACAAGGAACAGCACTGCCAGGATTTGAAGAACAATTAAGAACATGGAATTATCCTTTGCTTTTGTCATTGATGGTAGCTGTGCCAGAGCATGCCTGGAGGAGCAGTTTCTGTTATCAGGAGTTTGCAGAAGTGATAATAGGAAATGGATACAAGATAATTTAGGTCCATTCTGACTGTTTGGATGCTTTTTGGGGTTGGGAATTCCACAAGTGTCAAATGAGAATTACAGCCTCGTTGTGTTATAAGTTAAACTTCTGATGAGACAGCACACAAAATGAGAAGAATTCATCAAAACTGAAAGAAAGTTTGGACATTCAAATGCTGTAACAGGGAAACAGTTTGGTTGTGAGATGTTTGGCGCTCTCACAGGCATCTATTTTTGCCTGTTTCTGGCTTTAACAATAAGTTGTTAAAAAATGAAAGCCATTTTCAGCTCAGAACAAAGAGGTTGAGTAAATGAGAAAAGTGGCGAAGATGGAACATGTGGCTATATAAAGCATGCCCTCATTTTTTTCCACTCTGAAAGATTCGGTGAAGATTATGGGAAATGGTGAGGAGGACTCTCTCCATCTTGCTTCGAATTTAGCTAATGCTCATTGGATCATACATTTCCTCTCTTTCTAAAATGCTGTCAGCTGCTCTCATAGTGGAAGGTCAGGAACAGGATGTGCTAATACCTTTTGTCTGGCTTAGAAGAGAAAAAGAGACTTTGCTTTATTATTTATGAATATACAAGGATTGGAGCTGTAAGATATAAATTCCCAGGTACTCTGCAAACTGCACCAAATTGATGTTCTCATGAGATGGACTGGAGAGATTTTTTGCACCAGCTGTTTGTCTCAGAGCCTAACTCTGAAACGAGACTGTCTCTCCTGTCTGATCATTCTCTGATGCTGCCTAAGTTTTGGAAGGCTGAGACTTTCCACAGGTGCTGTGGTGGGAGGCTATACTGGAACCATGTTAAACAGTTGATTGGTGTCACTGGTGATCCAGAGGTTGAAAAGGAGTCTACAAGAACTTTGAGAGCAAAGAGGCTACACTGGCCTCTTGTATTTGATAATCTGCTCTAGGGCACCGTTCTGCCAATAACTTCTATTGTTTGCTGAATTTTTTTTAGGTGGCTGTGTATAACTATCTTCATATACTCAGCAGCTTAGCACCTGTTGCACCTCTAAGTGCTACCAACTATCAGATTAGATTTCCTCTAACAAATTGGTTTCCTCTACCCTGTCTGAAAGACTCCACATCCAGCCCCACACAGAGACAGCCAAAAGAGGAGGTCGCTCTGTCTCCCTTTCCTCAATAGTGCTGTACAACATCATGCTGAAAGGTGTCAACTAACTCAGTTCTTAATTTACCAGTATAAAACTCTGAAGTCTCCAAGCCTCTGAGCAGACTTAAAACATTAAGTGGTTTCTGCAAAGAGCTTTAGCTGCTGAATTGTGTACAGCAGGATGTACTTGCTGTGATATGTCGAGACCAACATATTTAACTCTTGGCTGTTTGTGATATTTTACGGCAAGTCTCCAGGGCAAATAGCTGAAAATGTACTCCTTAGATTACGACTATTAAAGTGGAAGACAGTAGAGCCAAATATGCTGAGCAGACCTCTCCTTGACCTCAAAAGCTATGGGCTGTCTTAGATCTGCACGTACAAACTGTTCTGTAAGCACTGATAAATGCCATGTGGGACTGGAAGGTAATGTGAAAATGATTATGCTTTGCAAGGAAATGAAGGCAAGAGGGGTTCCTGTTTCTCAGTGAGAGAATTTGAGCATCAAAAGCAACAGCATGGAATTCTTCATCTAATGATCACGTACACTGGGGAGCATTTACTTGTATTAGTCATGTAAGCGTTCAACTCTAACCTATGGAAGAGTGAACTTCTAAATCAAAGTAGCAAAAAATCATCTTGTGAAGACAGGGTGAATTCTTCTCCGTATTATTTGGCAAAGGAGGTCAGCCAGATAGCTGGCATGTTCATAGACTGTAATGTTATCTGCCTGAAACCAAAAAATGCTCAGAGGAATGCAATATTCTAACTTGACTTTGGAAATGAAAAGAATAACCATAATAAAAAGTTATCTCCAATCTGCTTCTTACAGCCAAATGCACATTGATAAGCATGTGCAAGGAGCAGGCAAATCAACACCAATTGCTTTTGGAAGATGCCTCTGCAAGTTCTTTATCTTTTGAGTTAATCTCTCTTTCTAAAGGACCTATGAGTGTGGTAATAAAAGAGCCAATCCAGAGGTGATCAGTGAACCCAAATATTTGTCTGCATTAAAAAAGCTGCATGAATGTGTGTGGTATAAATGTTTAATTCTGTCTTTTTTTAGATGAAGGAGCAGAGGGTGGCGAAGTGCCATCATCCAAAGCCTTACTGGAAAGTCAAGAGGCAGAGGGAAAAAGCAATGATTCCTAACACCTAAGGACTGCTGGATTAATGAAACCCACTGACAGACTTTCCAGTTTCCCTGTGTCACCCTGTCTGAAGTGTGGTAGCAACCTTAGCAGCACAGACAAGATTTTGCAACACACTTGTAGCTAGATGACATTGATGTGGAACTACTGTTTTTTCTACTCTTGTCCTTCAAAACCAATGTTCTACACATCCAAATGGAAAGACAATTAAGGAATGTATCTCTTGTTTTGGGTTTTCTTATGGTTGTAGTATTCATCCTAACTAATCTTCTTTGACAGTTTCAATTAATATACCTAGCAGATGTACCACCAACTAACAATTGCTTCAGAATAAAAATCCTGTTTCTCAGTTGACCAAAATAGTGTATTCATTCTCCCCACCATAAAATGATACTAAGTATATATTAGATTACAGACATTATCTGTAATTTATTTCCTGAGATTTTTGTTCTCATTAGGCAAATGTAAATGGTGTGAGAAATAAAAAAAAAAAAAACACAAAACATTTTTTTTCTCTCTTCCTCCTGTCTCCAAGATGTTTTGTAAACTACTTCAACACCAGTGTTTGTTTTCAGACTCTCTTTAAACTCTATTTAATTACGGTAGATCATTTCAGTTCTCTCACTTTAACAGCATTGCCACTTCTCTCATTTCTGTTTTCAGGCTGAATATTGTAGCTGTTCGTGTGTATCTAAAATAAAGTACCCGTGTTTGTAAGTGATTACAATTGTTTAATCTCACTGTGGAAATTAAATAGCTGTCATCTTTTCTGTCTTCTGTCCATTCCTTAATGTTTTTCCTGTATGACAAGACTTAGAACCTCATAACACATATTTCTTTTATTTCATCTGTTTTTTGCTTTACTATTTGCTGACAATGAAAACGTTTCAATCGTCGTGATTTTTACAAAGATTTTTAAGCAAAGGTTTTTCTCTGCTGAGAGGAGTTGTTTTGTTATGGAGGTCATGCTCCTGAAAATACTTAGCATTCATTCCCTTATTGTAGGAGACCTAGGATTCAGGTGCAGACATGGACCTTTACAGCAGCGTGGGACAGCAGCCATTCAGGTACTTCTTGAAGCCAACCATCACTGCCAATCCAATGCTTTTATTTGCCCACAAAACCTCTCTGCTGGGCTGCAGCCAGACAGAGGAAGCATCTCTGATGGGTACATTCCACATCTGACTGGCATTCCATCTGTAAAATATTAGTGGCAGAGAGCTTGTAAGAGGCTTTTCTGTATGCTGGCCATCCTTAGTGTGCATTTACTCACACATCCAACTGAACGGACACTTGGTTCCCTCCACTTACCTGTATTCATTTAACAAGTGCAACATCCCAGAATTACTTTCAGGTTTGGAAAGGTAAAATAACTTACTCCACTGGAGCAAAACAGGTTGTTTAGGAAAGCCTGAGAGACTGAACTAGCCGACACTGGAGAGCCAGAGTCAAAAACTGCAGTGGAGAGGGAGCTAACTACATTTGTGGTACATACCCTTGTTCTGGCTTGCAGTCCCATTCTCATATAGCAGCCTCCTTTATAGCATCACAAGACATAAAATTGTCCAATTTTAAGAAGTTAAAATGATCCCATGGAAATCAAGTAGCCGAGTACTACTGAAACAAAATTCCTTATATGCTTTAAGTGGAGCATATGCTAAAGTGCTCTTCTGGGTCATGGCCTATATTGAATTCTCCTCTTTCACAGTTGCAGCGCTGGGTATATTTAGATTCTTCTCTTACAGAATACAGACACTGACATTTGGGTTACAAGAACAGATACTTTTAAAGTATTGTGTTAGTTAGCCTAAGGTGCTTTGAAGTATTTTACTATTAAAACAGCAATTATGAACCATCTGAATTTAGCAAATTATTAATATGCTAAACTCTGTATAAAAACCATTCCACAGCTGTATACGTACATGGAGTTACTTAGCTGCTCACAGATGTACAGCTTAGAACTAGAGTGCTCAGCACTGGAAAATTGGTGCTCACTTTGAGATGCATGAACCTGTCATTGAGGAAATGCTTCACGGAAAGAAGAATTTTAACAGAAAAATAGAAAAAACATATAAGACTAACAGGAAGATTTAAAATGCAACTCAAAAGCAGGATGAACATTTTTTATCTATAATATGTGGGTCACATATTACACAGTCCTCATTTGCCTGTGTATTGTCTAGATGCAGATTAACCAAGTTACAGATGCAGAAGTACTTCTTTGCCACAAGCATGTACAGTTTGTGTCTAAACAATTATTAGTCTAGGCTGCATGAGAGAGCTCTTTTGTAGTTAGTTCAGACATAGAAGAGGAATATCTAGCTATGCCCTGGATTTTGTCAAATAAACCTTTCCAGTTCTGAGCCAGCTGCATATTTCTGACCAGTATAAACGACCACAAATACTGGTTGATGTGGGAGACATTGCGCCATATAAACTTTGGTCCAGCAGAATTTATTAGTTGTGTATTATGCTTGTCTCAGCCAGACAGGAGCTAGCTAGCCCCTTTAGAGCTGTCTGGGGATCTCTATGCCATGCTGTCCAGCAGTCTGGGGTTTAGGCAGGGTTATTATTTTAACCACAGCTGAAGCTGGGAAAGCTCTGGTTCATTTTCTTGTATATCGAATATAGGTAATAGTCCTATTAAACTTTGGCTGAGTCTGTAAAGACCAAATGAAGTGCTTCTGAATACTCAGTTTTTCACTGAGCAAGTATATCCATTTTCAACCATTATCCAGGCCATACCACCCTCAACTGTAATTGTTGGCAGTGCATTCTCCTCATCCACAGGGCAACAAAGTTATGGCCCTGAAACAGCAGAGTATTTTAAAACATACTTAACTTTAAATGCAGACTAGTCTCACAGAAGTCAACAGAACTACTTTGTGCCTAAAATTAGGTACATACTTAATTACCGTGATAAATTACTGCGGCAAACTTCTATTAAGGCTAATCTGGTATTATAATGCATTAATCCCAATTTCCATTCCAGCAAGTGAGGCACAGGTAATAGCATCTTTTTCATCAGCTTACAGCACTATCCTGGGCTTTTATAAAGACGTTCATTTCAGTACTAAGCAAAAAAGGTAACTTTGTTGTGTCCAAATTTTAGAACATAGTGAAGCAATTATTCATTCTTAGCCACTCTGCCTATTAAAAAAATAAAAATAAGGCAAAAAAAGCAGGAAATACTCTTGTAACTTCATTGTGCATATATAAAACAATTTAGGTACTTTAAATAAATAGAAAATTGGCCTCAATCTTTTCCAAATGTCATTAAGAAGGTAATTTTCTTTGGGTCAGCCCTTCATCAGAAGCTTCATGTAAGAGACAGATGAACATGCTGAGGTGCACCTTTCGTTGCTATAAAACAGACAAGTTCAATTTGTTATCTGGAAGGCAATAAAGGACTAAATATGTTTTGAGGCAGTTGAGTGATTATTAGAATGTTCACATTTAGAGAGATTAAGAGAAGTAATTAAGCATTTTTAAAAATGAGGCTTATTTGCTATGATTCCTCATACATCCATCTCCACCTGTGCCATATACCATAATTCTGGTATAATACTGCATAGGCTGAGCTTGGATGGATTAAATGAGTGGCAAAGCAGTTTGCAAAGTGATGTATTTTAAAATAAATTTTCTAACCATTGATAGTACAGCAACATACAGGCCAGATCTAGGTGTCACTGAAGATAAAGATTAGTTTTATACTAACTACAGTGTGAATTATATCTAACTTTAGTTTGAAGTCATGAGTTACTAATCATACAGAAAATTTCTTCCAACTCAGTCCATGAACACAAATGCTTGGAGGTAAGGAGGCTAGTCAGTGGAAACTTCATATATGTTTGCACTATCCAGGACATCACATTTAGTTATATGGACCTACGATCTGACCCACAGTGGCCACTTCTCTGTTGCGCAATTTTCATACAATGGTGATCATACAAAATAATATAATTGCACTTGCCTTAGTTAAAAATGACAACAGAGCAGTGGTTAGAAGATGTTTAAACTACACTTTACCACCAGTATTCCAAATATTCTTTATGTATCATGTCTACAAAGAGGAATGCTGCAAGAATTAGCAAATTACTTAGGACCAGTTCATATCCCTCTCTTCTCCCCAGAGAAGTAGTCACAGCCCAATCCTGACAGTATTCAAGGAGAGACTGGACAACGCCCTCAGACACATGGTGTGAACTGTGGGGTTGTCATATGCAGGGACAGGAACTGGACTCGATGATCCTTGTGGGTCTCTTCAACTCAGGACATTCTATGATTCTGTTTGCTGGTGCTCTATGTGATAAAGCCCATGAAAATGACTTGAACAGAGATTTCTGCATGGATTTCTCCACTGTTTTGGCACAGGCTGTGTTTGCTGAGCAATGTGAACATGAGCCCCAGACCCACTGTGGTACATATTGGTTCCCCAGGGTCCACACAGCACAGGCCAGTGGGGCTGAGCGCACTGGAGTTTCAGGGCACTTGCTCTGAAGTGGTTTGGGTAGAAATAGGAAGGGCTTAAACTGTTCTGCCATCTAGTGGGATCCTCAGCCTGCCAGGTAGTTTGTGCACGTAAGTGGATGGAGACAGTTTAAGAGACCTCAAAACCAGCTGGGAGGCAGCTGCTTTAGAGAGAAAATGCAAAGAAGGTGCGGGCTGGCCTGGTGCGAGGTCGACAGTCTGCAGCTAATCTGAGACGTTCACTCCAAGGGTATTGCTAAGGGTGCAGTACCTTGGAGGGTGGGTGGGTGTGGGGGTGTGGGGGTGTGTGTGTGTGTTCAGAATGTTGTGTGATGGCAAACAGGAGACGCCTCGTGTCACTGAGAACACCAGTCCAATGGCTTACGTCAGCTTGGGAAAACACTGCCAGCTGAAGCTTCCCCATCCCACAGGGGTGTTGCTCACCCCCTGGGGCAGGCAGCACAGCACGTCGCCTCGGTTCTGGGGCCCAGACCTCTCGGTGGAAGCTCACCTACACTGCAGGGGCAAAGGAAGGATGTCGGGCTTGGGACTGAGGGGTGAACTCGCCAAAAGCCTTTTCAGCCTGTAAATTCCGACATAAAACAGGTGTCTTAAGTCTGGCTTGCAGCCTACCCAGGTGTAGATACCGGGTCTGTGATTTGGGCTAGGGTGTCAATACTGCCATAGATGACTGATTTTGACCCTTCTTTTTTAAAGGAGAGCTTATTTTCACCTTCCCTGAAGCTGTTCTACTTTGGATAGTAACCAGCAATAAATGCTGAGAGCCGTTATTTTATGATTTTGGTTCATTTCCCTGTTCAGCCCGGTGGGGGTCAGTCCATACCCCAAGAGGGCCCAGAGCTCTGTCCTGCACCACGACCAGACCACCGCAACTTATATTTGATGGAAAATGGTTTTCTGGCTGGCAATACAAAGCCTGGGTGCTGTCGGCTTTTCTGGATTAAACATATATTCAGCAAATACCTGCAATATAAAGGGACCTGATGCAAGGATTTAGTCAGCCCTTACTAGTGCTTTATTCCTGGGAATCTGCTGGGGACAGACTCATGCTGTAAATCCAGTACTTATCATACAATGTACAGAAAAGCTAACCTGAGAGAGAACGGTTTAACCTTCCTACATATTTTTATTTTTTTTTCCAGATCCCTTCGGCGTGTTTGTACATGATACATCAGCCGGGCAAACAAAAAGGAGCACGCAAACTGCGCACACAAGATGGCGCCCGAGGCTTCGCCTTCCTCGCAGGCTGGCCATCCTGCGCCTCTCGGCTCGCAGCGCCTCGGGGACGGCACGGGTTGGACTCCCTTCGGTATCAACCGTAATGGGAAGAAGAAGGGGAGCGGGGGCAACGCCCGGCGCCGGTGGGAGGAAGGACGGGGCTCCCAGGGAGCCCACGGCCGAACACCCACCCCGGGCAGGCCCCGGCTGCGGCGGCTGCGTCCACCCGCCCAGGCGCTGCCCCTCGAGCGGCCCCGGCGACTCATCGCCCAGATGGCCCGTAGGCTCAAAGAGAAGCTGCTAAATTATGGTATACTGCGAATAAGTTACAGAAGACGTACCCATCATTAACCAATTGACATGATAAATGCTTTCCGACCACTTGCAAAACGAGGGGATATTTTTCAAGTTTTAGATGACGAGAGGGAGATGGAAGATTAAGTGATATACTGTTTAGAGGCAGAGTGCTTAGTTTGTATTTAACTATTAATTAATAGATGTAAGTAAGAAACTAAACAATTATAACTAACATCATCAATTATTTCTTAGTATAGAGGTATGTCAAAATTTTCAAAAACTGTAATGCACATGTAATAATTATGTGAACATAAGCAACGCAAGAGCATCCAGTCTTTGGAGCCCTTATGGAGGATGATCCCCAGAGCTCCCCAACGCTGATAAAATAAAGAATGACGCTTAACAGTATAATTGACTCTGCTGTTATTTCTTCGTTTCACCACAGTTCCCAGCAGCTCCAAAAGCCTGGGGGAGATGGGTGCAAATGTGCTGCCCTTTTCTCCCACCACATCCCCTGCTGGGCTGCAGGAGCAGGCAGGGGGCAGGCGGGTGCCCCTCAGAGGCGCCTTCCACACAGGCCACACCAGCACCCGCTCAGCTAAATAAGCAGGTTATTCGCAGAAAACATGACTTCTCCAGTTTAGCGGCTGCTCCTGCAGGCCGTCCGTTCCCCAGCAGCACCTCTGTGGCCCGGCAGCCAAAGCAGGGCGCCCGGCTCTCCCCGCAGCCCCTCGGGCCGCCTCTGGCACCCAGCAGACGGCAGGGGCTGGGCAGTGGTGTCCTGCACACCGAAGAGGAAAAGTGCCCTTTAAGTGAAAAAACAGGAAAACTACCATAGACACATTCATGGGAGAGCTACAGGTTTTGAACGTGCTTGTTTCTCCCACCAATTTTGTACCTGTCTTCTACTTCACTGCTAGACAATTCCATCCCATTCCTTCATCCCTGTGAACTTGTCATGTAACTCCATGCAAAGCTCACATCTATCTACTCACTTCCTTTCTTCAGTGCTCACCCCTTGTTTCACTCCCTTATACTTCCATATGCCAAACATCAACTGTTAGTGCTTTAAACACCCAATATAAGAAGCGGATCTCTTTAATTGCCTCTATATTCAGTAAAATGAGATGACTGAAGGACAACTCATTGTTATTCCTCCCAGCAAGTACTGGGTAGAGATCTTACATATCCGACAGACTTGTTAAAGAGCCTTGAGGCAGTTCCTGAATAATCTTTGTCTTGAGCACTGGGGTAACGCTTCTCTAGAAAAAAAAAAAACAGCACATGATTATGCAAGCAGAGATGGTGTTGCAATATCAGAAAGTGCTGAAACTGAAATAAGTTTCTTTCAACCAGTTCTTTCAGACAGCCTTTGAACTCTTGACTTTGATTTTTTTTTTTTTGACATGGGCTGATGTGAATGGAAAATTCTAGGTAAATTTATAAAGGAGAAAATTAAATGCTGACATGTAAGAAGGAGTATATTTAAGGGTGGGGGAGAGAGTGGACAATGAGATGGGGTTAAAAGCATGAAAGTTGTGCCATGTTTCCTCTCCATAGCCCTTCTTTCAGCAGAACAGCTGAGCCAGCTGTGGTGCAAGTCAGGCTGCTCCTGCACCCTCCGCTGGCTCTGGACTCTGGATGTTCTGAGCTCTGGCTGCAGCGCTGATCACCTGCTCAAGAAAGTTTCAAAGGTCTGGAGGAAGATGCTATTAGAAGCCTTGTTTAACTATTACAAGATTAGTTAAGGATTTTGTGATACATAGAAAGTCTGGGTTATGTTTACCACAGCCACTCTGAGGAGTAAATCTTTTGAAACATGTACACGTGGATGTATAGAATTAAAGGACCAGTGGATATATTAATGCTTCCCCACCGACACTTGGTGCAGTGCAGACCAGAAAGTGAGTCCCATGGTTGTGGAGGCAGGGACTATATGCCTGTTTTCCTTTCTGTGCATATTTGTATCTTTTCTCATGTAGAGTCTGGATTTGGCAAAGTACAAACCCACACTTAGCAAGTGGGATGTGCTTTTAAGTTTCCCAGTTTAGACTTGCCCATTGTGAACGTCTCGTGATTTCTTGCATAATCCAGGATATAGAACTTCTCTGAATTACTTCCTTCATCATGTCTAATAGCTGTGGTTGTTAGCACAGTTTACCGCTTGCAGGGATGAAAATTCTAGTAAGGCAGTTTGAAAGTTGGTCACAGCTAATATGCATTTCATTTTTAATACGAATTTCTGTAGGCTTAACTTTCAGTGACTGGAGTTTTGTATAGCAGACTGAAGAGACAAGTTTATTTCTGTTTCTCTGGGATTGTCTCCAAACAAGTTCAAGTTTGTCTTGGTAGTAGTCTCTATTTAAAGCTCGTAGTAAGCTATCTTAACCCTGCAATGCTTCAAGTTGCTCTAGAATTTAATGTTCCAGGAAGTTTACATATTTAGACTCATGAAAACTCAGAAATGACTCAGCGCTTGGTCATAAAATAATATGTAAAGCAGGGATATAGTTGCAGTCTTGAATGAATCGAGTTAGGTGTGTAATTCTATTGAGGTCACTCAACATGAGGTTTCATTTCCAAAGCACCTCTGCCTGATTTGTCAGGCATTTTTTCATCAGTGACATGACCATAAATGGATAACCTAATTAAATAATTTATCAAGACAGTGGAATTCAGACATTTATTAGGGGAGCATTAACACTGTCTAGAACCACTGCTAGTTTAGAATTTCAGAGGAAACAGCTTGCCCCAAGTGGGAGATTCTGATTTAGAGGAGACAAACCCAGAGGAGTGTGGCTCCACCTGCATCTGAGGGATCACTTCGGGTTCCAGCAGGCTGTGACTCTGTCCTGTAGTCCATAGCTAAGCAGAACAGAGGAGGATCTTGGGAATATCCAAATGCAGGTAGTAAATGAGCTGAATTATTATTTTGTGTCTGTTTTCCAAATTCAGTAGTTATTTTCTTAGTAATTCGGTCAAATAAAACTGATTTTACTTTTTATCTAAATCTCAGCTGGTATTGAGAGTGATTTCAGGTTATCACAGCAAATGGAGTGCTTCAGTATGGACAAACAGAACGAAGGTACATTGAGCTATTCCAAAAGTTTCTTAAATCCAGCCCTGCAGACTGCAATGTTGTCTTTTGTTATGCTGCAAGGAGTTAGCTTGAGATCGATTATACTGAATTCCAAATAGTCTCACTTATTAATATTAAGTGTTGGACAGCCTCCATGGCATATACTAGGGCTACAGAAAGAGAATATGACATTTAGAGATCACCTGTACCTTTAATACTGTAAAATTTGTGTTGATGATGATAAAAATAATTCCCTACCATTGTTATAATACAGAATCCTTGGAACTTAATACAGGTTGTGTTTCTGATCCACTAATATTCTCACTGGGCTGCTCTGAGCACCAAATAACTCAAGTCTTCCAGAATCTGTTGCAATAAGTCAAAAGCAAATAATCCAATCTCCTTAAACCTATGTGCTATTTCTCTGTTCACGCACATAAGGATTATTTTAATGTAGTGTGTTCAGCTTATTCATATGCCTTCTAAATTTCTGAGTCATAATTACCCATGCAATAGTCAGTTGCTTATTTATAAGACTGTATTTCTTTCTTCCTCAGTGTACAACCTTACATTTGGCCATGCTGAAATTGTAAGTCTGGAAAGCTGATTTCTTGTACTGATTTCAAAATAAGTAGACAGCTATTGTAAGTGACACCCAGCATCAGACATTTCTGTTACATTTTAGAGGCTTTTAAATAGTTTTTCTACTCTTAAACACAAAAGAATGCAAAGACAAATAGTAAAATAGCCAAAGGCCTAATGGTACTAAGTTAAAATAACGGCATCTTCAATAAATAGAACGGGATCTAGGGAGATGGCTGGCTTTAGAACTGGCTAATTCTTCAAGGAGAGCCTCTGACTTGAGTCCTCTAAATGGTAGATTTAGTAATATTAGACAACAGGTAACAACTCCCCAAATGCCTTTAAGCAGCAGAGAAGACCCTGGAGATATTTAGTAGTATTTGCTTCCTTCTTTATACCATTGTAGGCCAGCTGTCCTCTCAGCTTAAATCAATCCGAATAAATGTCTAATAGTTCATAATGAGGTATTAGCGGGTATTTACTTTCCAGGACTCTCCTAATCTCATGTCACACCAATTTGTAATCTAAGAGAGAGCCTACAAGAATGAAATGCATCATCACAGACCAGTTCGTTTTCACCAATTAGCAAGAGACACCAGAGTTAGACCTTAACATGACTCGTGCTCTAATGTTAGCCTGTCCTGGCATTATTTTAGTTGAGCTTTTACAATGGCAGAAAGCCTGTGGAACATGATTCTAAATTTTGCTTAAGGTATGCCGTGCTCTTAGAAGGCATACGGTATAAATGCATCTTCCCCGCTCCTGCCTGCATTACCTTGCACCTTGCCTGTCATCTGGTCCGCAATCCCAGCAAAGCCCTTCCCATGGCATTTATGCAGCTCCAGACTGGACTCATACTGCTCCTTTGTACCTGGGGCCATTCTGTGACCACTGGCTTGTGCAGCTGCACAATTGGGTGTCTTCTCCGTAAGGCATTTATCTCTTTTGTTGAAACTGGGATTTCTAAAGAGCTGTCCATCAATAAAGTAAACCTAGTGATTTTCTGTGACTCACCAGCAGCACTAAGATAGTTTATTTTTATTAGGGGGATCAGCAAATCTCTTAGACAGTTAGAGGACACGTGAGATAATTTTAGTTAAGGACATTCTACTGCCCTGTTTGGCACTAGGTTTTTCTGCAGCACCAAAAGTCAAATCACACTCAGGCCTGAAGCAACATCATCCCGTCTGACACAATAGCTGCTAAAATCTGGTCATTTCTGTATTTCACTGAGTTCAAAGTTGCACAGAGATTCACAGCTGGGCTTAAAACAAGGTTAAAATGTGCTGGGAATACCCTAGTCTGCTGTCCATAAATGGAGGAAATCTCTTTTACTTTCAGCTACACATTATTTTCTATTCCTTAATACAAAAGGAATATGTTTCAGAATGCTATATGTTTCTATATGTTTCAGAATGCTAAGAGATTACCAAAATGCCTAAGTGACTTAGGACCCTGAATCATGTTGGTTTTCAATGGGATTAAATACTTAAAAGGCCTTTGAATGCCTACATCTGCATTCATACCAGGGGAGTTAGGCCCTGGTGTCACCGCTGCCCTTTGTTGCACACATGAGTACAAGATGCTCTGCAGTTCCAGGGTCTTCATTGCTCCAAACACAGAAATGTTTGAATAATGCAGTCATCGCTAGATTATCTGAAGGTCTCACAAGGTAGTATCCCCTTAACTGCTGATCAGTCTCTACAGAGTAATACGTTATTCCTGGCTATTTTACTGCAAGGATGGTGAAAGGATAGACTTAATTGAATTGGTGTAGCAAGAGTGCCCCTCCTGTGTTAGATCCACAGAGGGACACAGCAGAAGGATATATAAACCTGACTTCAAACTTTGGCTGCACCAATTTCACTGCATTTCCATAACCAGAGTACTAAGCCCTTAGTGACTGGCTGCAGTGATTAGATGCTCAGCAGTCTCTGACATCAGTTATGAGGAATCACAGAGGAGAGAACCACTTGGTCAGACTTTTCTACCACAGAAGCTTGATGGCCATCCTGTGGTGCCTTTTTTTTTGTTCTGAACAAGTGAATTTTTTTTTCAAGGACCTAATGAAGGCAGAATTAGGCTGAGCGCCTCATTCTCTGAACGCCTGAGGGCATGTGAAGCAGGGATATAACAGGGCGGAAAGGCAGCCAAAAGCAGTTTTTGTGTCCTGTACACAAAGGCTGAAGGTTAGAGCAGTCCCATGTTCACCCTGGATGGCCTTTGGAAGCAAAGATTACTTATTACACAGGGATGTCATGCCACATCATTTTCATCTTCCAAGCAGGCCTTGCACAGAGAATGCAAATGTGCCTACTTACACTGCTCAGGGGGTGTAAAGAGTTTAGTGTAAATGAGAATGAGACCCTGGGCATTCAGAAAGAAATCTCCAGAGACATCTTCTGTCACACAGGCTTTTTACAGAGGAGTACACAGTCTGTTAAAACCTTCAAACTCTGCTGGCAGTGTAAAAGAAACTCCAAGCTGATTTCTTGTGCAGCAACCTAAAATGCACATCAGGTCAGTGTATTTCACACTATCTCCATTCCAGCCATAGCAAAGCATTTGTATTGGTCAGGATGAGTTGTACTAGCTGTTGACATTGACACAACTCTCACATAAGGATCCACAAGCAAATATAGAGCATAAAATGCCGTGGAAAACATTTTTGGCTCTGGCTTGTCACCCAACGAGGTGTCAATAATGTAACATTTCCTACTGTTGATTTATCCTGCTCCCAAATCACCACTAACACAGGCAGGTGGGATCTCACCATCATAAAACCTGGTGTGACTGGCAAGCTATCTAAGCAGCAGAAGGAATATGAACATTTTAGCAGACCCTGTTTTACATCTGAAGCATGGTGCAAAGTGTTAAAGAATGTATTTTTCTTATGACTAGGTAGTTGTCTTAGCTAAGTGTGTTGAGAAATCCTGGTAGAACTGAGCCATCAGTGTAGGTATGATTGCTTAAATTATGAAGGATCCTGAAGTGGCTACCTCCCAAGGGCCAGTTGCAGCACTGTCTGGAAGAAGGGGCAAGAAAGAAGTGTCCTTGAGGAGGCCAGCTACCAGCACTGGCACTGAATCACTTTCAGGAGTTTTATATCACACAGAGTCCGTGAGGCTGGTTCTACACAACAAGCCCCAGTGCTCATAGAGAGCAAGGAGCTCTCCCAGGGCTCTGTGCACACATCTGCACCAGAAGGATCAGCAGAGGCTCCAGGGCTTCTGCAAACAGAAACTATGTGAGCAGATAACTCCATCTTGTCCGTACTGGGAGAGGAGAGACTGTCAGTTCTTGACGATATTGGTAGAATCATTTAGGATCTAATATGATGCATCTTAGATGAAGTAGGTGAGTGGCGAGGTCAGTTTGCATGTACTCGCACATCAGCTGCCTGGGTGCCAGCAATGAAGCTCTGTGAGACTGTGGCTGCAGAGTTTGGCTAGGGGTGGTGAACGCTACTAAATATTTGATAATGTTACTGTATTGGGGAAACACAATTCACAGAGTTAACTGGAGTAACAGATGATACCCATTCACAACATCAACCCCGTGTGCCCCATGCCATGGCTGTGCCAATCACAAAGCATATTCCTCATTCATTATAGAGGGTTTGACTGACTACAGACATTAGGTTAGTGGACATCCATGTAAGATGCACCAGTAAGGCTGGTATTCTGTGCAAACTTTAGAGACACCAGCATTATTGAACTTAGACAAAGAAGAGACTCGATTCCTTTCAGCCTCATGAACAACAACTGGTGGTCTGTTATTTGAAGTGTTGCTCTTACTGTCCTTGGCCTTCTGAGCACCAGCTGAAAAGTCTCAGAAGTGCAGGTCAGACATAAACTGAGCAGCTGCAGGAGGGCACTTTGCATCTCTCTGTGCTTCGAAGTATGTGGACGGAAGGTTAAAGAGAAATAGATGTGCTACTTCATACCTTTAGGTTATCAAGACTGATGAAAATTGTGTTCTGTGGCAAAAGGATTTAGGATTATAAATTAAAACCCCATCAGAAGCATCACTTGCCCTACACCCAAAGAATGTGCCATATTACAAGAGCCTGAAAGAAATGCAAATGGCAGTCAAAACCAAATTTTAAAATATTAGGAAAATATTAATAATTATATTTCACATGGCTGGACCAGGTAGAAAATTGTTGAAGTTTTGTTCCTAAATCACTGCAAATCTCTTTCACTTAGTCCTCAAGTTTTGTTGCGAGAGCTGAAGAGCTAGATTCACAACTTTGGAATTGATCCAAGCTGTAGGTCTGGAAAAGCCGACTCCATGGCTTATCCTGTGGAGACAAGCTGCTCTCCGAAAAACTCAAGAGACGACACTGTTGCGCTGTTGATAAATTTCAAAGAACAACTAGAAGAAGACATTCCCCCTCTAGCAGAAAAAGAAAAAAAAGAAATAGTATTAGATGAAGCAGTTTTAAGCTCTTTTCCTTCTTTCTTTCTTCATTCTTGTTTCCAAATGCTGACGGTTGTGGAGGCGAGATGCTGTTTCCAGCAACAGCAAATGCCAGTTTCAAACAGCATCCCTGTAGATGCCATGTGGTGGTGGGGGAAAGGAATCTGTACTTGGCCAATACCAAACTGGGCTTGAAAATCTTCACCGGAAAGCTTTCAGATAAGGTGTTCTGCAGTAGCGATCCTGCATTTTTATTCAGTGGAGCATTTCACGTTTGGTGCCCGCTTCTTTTCTTACCCGCGCTACTTTAACAACGCGGGCTGCCGCTGGGCTGCCCCGGGGGCGGCTCAGGTGAGCAGAGGTGCCGCACACGCCGCCGCGCCGTGCCGTGCCGTGCCGGAGGCTGCCCTCTCCCTTCCCCCCTCAATGTCCCGCTCTGCGCCCCGGCCCTGGCCGCGGTCCCGGCCGTGGTCCCCCCCGGCCGGGGTCCCCCCGTGCCCCTTCCCCGGCGGCGTGGGCGGGGAGCGCCCTCCCCCGGCGGGGCGGGGAGACGCCGTCCCGCCGCTGCCGGCCAGGCTGGCGGGGGCGGACCGCGGCTACCCCCGCCTCCCGACCTCCCGCCGGGCGCCGGCTTTAAATGCGGGGCGGCGGAGCGGCAGCGGGGCTCCCTGTCACCCTCCGGCACCGGCCTCGGCACCCGCAGCCGGCCGCCATGGTCGAGGCTTTCTGCGCCACCTGGAAGCTGGTGGACAGCCAGAACTTCGACGAGTATATGAAGGCTCTGGGTAGGTACGGCCGGGCGGCAGCGGCACGCTTAGGAGATCCGGAATTTTGCACTCGCCTTAAAAAAAAAAAAAAAAAAAAAAAAAAAATTTGTAAAAGCACCCTCCCTCTGCCAGAGGTGTAGGTAAAGCATTCGCGGTAGTGGTGGAGGTTTGGGCGGCTGTGTCTATCAACAGAGTTAATTTGATGGGGGTCATTCGGCCGGGGGAGCCGGGGTGTGTTTTTATGATAGCCGTCCTGCTGGGGAGAGGCTCTGGGAGATGCCCCTGGGTTAGGGAAAGCGTATGAAAGAAGGGCAGATGCTGCCTGCAGATAAACTGGAAATAAACAAACGAGAAATCATTATCCTGGAATGACGAGGAATCGCAGAAGCGATTGTCACCCGTCCCGCGGCGCTGCTTGGGCTTGCCCGGGCTGCTCAATCAGGTTCCGTGTCACGGTCCTCGGAGGTAAGAGAGGACACGGAGCTACATCTCTCTGGGGAGAGTACCTGTGGATACTTTAGGTGTAAGGGCACAAGCGAAGCAGAAAGTAGCATTTCACTCTGATAGCTTAAAGCTGTAGAGCGGGGGAAGAGATTTCTGTACCTCGATGTGTGGGGAAAAGGATGTAAAAACCCGAATGTCTAATGGGTTTCTTTTTTCCCTTGATGGTCTAGGAGTGGGGTTTGCAACACGACAGGTGGGGAATGTGACTAAACCCACTGTGATCATCAGCAGCGAGGGGGACAAAGTAGTGATCAAGACTCAAAGCACTTTCAAAAACACAGAAATCTGCTTTAAACTTGGAGAGGAATTTGATGAAATTAGCCCCGATGACAGAAACTGCAAAGTAAGTGAAGTCTTGGGCTGCAATGCTATCTTTTTTTTCTCCTCTTCCACCCCACCCCCACGGCTATATCATTGGTAGGGTCAAAGGAAAAAAATGTAACTTCTGCTACTGCCAATTGTAGCACTGTGAAGGACAGGAGGAAAAAAAAAAAAAAAGATTGCGTCTTACTTGCACACTTACACCATGTCTTGTCTGAAGCCCCATGTCTGCCTTCCAGTGTCAAAGAATTGTGTTAGCTGCCAGCTTTTCTTTCAAGCTAAATATCATTTGGCATAACTTTGTTTCCAGCCGAAATGGGGAAGTGCCTTCTTCCCTGCATCTTTAGGGGCTTAACATAAATGTTACCCCAAAGCATATCTGAAACAGTGGTTCTTGTAAGGGTAGAACTCAAAGGAAACTACTTTTTTAATCCTTGGACATGAACAAGAATTGTATGGAGTTCATACTTAAAATAAGGATGATTCATGGGCTTGGCTTTAAAATGGCAGGGACTACTTTATCATTCCAGATCCACATCCATCTATTGAAGAGAATTCAATAGAATAGTGCATGCTGAATGTGTGAGCAGAATCCCAAATACCTCAAATAAATGCATGTCTTTGTGTTTCTTGGTATCTCACAGTCAGTTGTGACCCTGGATGGAGGCAAGCTAGTGCACGTACAGAAGTGGGATGGCAAAGAGACAAACTTTGTGAGAGAAATAAAGGATGGCAAAATGGTAATGGTAAGTATAAAGCTCACTGAGCATTCACATACACTGTTAATACTCCTCACATTTATCTCAGGCTTTATCAACGGTGTTATTTATACACGGACCCTCACAGTAATTGGTGGGGAAAGCTAGCAGAGATTCTTCAAATATTTGTTTTGTTTTGTATCTTGTTTTACTGACAGCTAAAAAGTTGCTAGTAGTTTCAGGGAGCCCAGCTTGTGGATTCCCAGAGTGTAGATGTTCTTTCTAGAGTTCATCTAAATGCCCAAGCAAAATGTAAAAAGTCCCGGTGAGCTGGAAAAGCCACAAAGTTCTTGATTATATAGTCAATGATCTATTACTGGTGCTAATTTAGATGTCTTTAAAAACTTGTTTTATATATGCAAGCATAAGTAATATTTAGTTACACAGAAAAATTATTTCCATAGGAAAATAAAATTACAATACAGTGGGAGGTAATAGCATTTTCATATTTAATAATAAAGGGTTTATTCCTCCTATCTTGTTAAAAACTACAATAAATGGCAATTGTGTGAAGAAAAGTCCTGTTTTAAATTCTTTTCCTGACTTTTCAGGAACAGGAGTATGGGGTGAATAGATGGTGTGGGTTACTATATGTGATGTCTAGGGTGGCCCTTCTCATGCTTGTTTTTGGCACAGAGGTGTAACTTTAAAAAATAAAACTTCTCCAGCTATACTAATTTATGTGACTTGGCTGCGGGAGAAAACTAGTTAGCTTGTTTTCTAAATACTTTAGAGAGTATCTGTACGGATGGAGGCTTCCAAATAATTAAAACCTTGAAGTACACGGTCAGCGCAACACAATGTGACAAGTGATTCAAGGGAAAATACGTGCTTTGTTTTTGGGAGCAGCAACACACATATACACAAAACCTTTTCCTTTGGAATTTGAACACAGTGAGATGGCCCTGTTTCACTTCAGGAAATACCTCCAAAGCTCACACACTGTAGTAACTGTTCTGCACAACTGCAGTTAATTAAAATATTTGGTAGTTCTAGCTATGTAAGTGCACAGAATGCATTTATTTTAATACAAGGTTCTTAAGTATATGTCTATGCATAATGTTATAGTATAGAATAAGGGTATAGAGGACTTGGACTTTGCACATTTTGCAATGCGACCAGCTTTGGGAAAAAAGTGTTAAATCTGTATTTTTAAAATGCTGTATTTAAGAAATTACTTTCTTAAAATTAGAAAAATTAAACTTTCATTTCTAGTCTCACTTTAGTTGCCTTGTACATGGGCATTTTGTGCTTCTTGGGTCCGAAAGAAGGAAGAAGAAAGTTATGTTTATTATGGGCTCCATGACTTCAAGGTTTTGCGTCTTGTTCATTTCAAACAGCAATAATCAAGACCTACTTGTTTTTATTTAGATTTCATAACATAAACCATCCTTGCTCTAGCATGGACTTTGGAATATGTGTTGTTACAGAAAATGGTCCAGCATCTAATGTGTCTGTCTTTTCCTTGGACTTGCAGACTCTCACTTTTGGTGATGTGGTTGCTGTTCGTCACTATGAGAAAGCATAGTTTACCTGACCTCTGTCCACTCGTTACTTCTGCTGGATGGATTAATGGACCGTCCATAATCGAACGTAGCTAAAGTGCACATTTCTGGCATGAAAAGTTAATAAAGAATTTTGGAGGGAGTGTGTTTTTAAAAAAACTTTATGCCATTAAATTGGCAAGGTTGTGCTGTATAGTGAAACAGGTTAAACTTGGCATTAAATTTCTGAAACACTTGCCTCTTTTTTTACAGTAAATGGAGCATATTTGAATTGTTTTGGAATGCAGATAAAACAGAAATTAAAAAGTTTTTTAAACCTCTGCTCCTTTTGCATTTAATCGGCTAATATTACAGTATTCTGGAGGGAATTGTTGAAAGTTCCTTTTTCTGAGTTAACAGAAAAGCATCTGGTACACAATGCTGCAGCAGCCTCTCTCTGTGATGCAGAGTACATGGGAAATGAAAAATTGCCTTCACTCTACTTCAGTGGCTTCTTTTTGCTGGAGAAATCTGAAGCCCCTGTCTTCATATATATATAGACAGAGAAGACAGAGGCTTAAACCAATTTCAGTTCCTCTGTTCACTGGGAACTTGTTATCCAGTGCATGCTAAAGCTAATAGATAGACAGCCTTTGTTGGGGGTGACCTCTAGTTTTGGTTTTAATAGTTATGAGAGTTTTTAATTTGTTTTGTTGGGGTTTTTTTTGCTAATACACAAAAGATTGAAGTAAAAAACAAAGTGTAGAGGTTGAAGTGTTTCACGGGATGGGAAGAAAGGACCAACACGAAAAAGGGCAGGGCTGGGGGAACCTAAAGTACAAAACTTATCTTTCATCAGTCTCCACAGGGGTGGGAGGAAAACAAAGGGAAAACAGTACAAGACAAACCTTCTGAGATTCCCCTCCCTGAGCTGTAGTTTTGTAGCTAGTATGTATACAGTTTGCATTGTGAGCAATTTAAAATAAAATGCTGCCTAAAAGAGAGAAGTTAAAACATTATTCCTGAAGAATATTCCTTAAAAGACCAGACTGGGGAAAAACTGTCTTCAGATAATTAGGAAAATTGAACCAAGTTGCTGGCAGCATGAAGGAGATTGTTTGGAAAGTCCATGTTTTCTGACACACTGACTCAGTAGAGCACATGGAGGTGCATCTGCGAACAACCTTTCAAACAAAGGCAGAGCTGAGCTGTTGCTTTTGTTGGTCTGTGGCGTGTGTGGCTGCAGAGGGTGGTTGGTGCAAGAAGGGTGTCCTGCCCAACTTCCCAGGCCTAACACTGCACTGTGCCATCCTTCAGATCTGCTACGTGGGATCACAGGCAGTGGCTTCTTGCTTCCCTGGATAGCTAGAATAACACGGGTGGCTCACCTCACCTATCTGATGAAAGTTCAGGCACAAGTATGGCACCTAACCAAAACAAACACAAAATGTAACGTTGTCAGCTTTACTTTTTCACAAAGAAGCTGCCTGAAAGGAACATCCAAGTCAGTTTTCTTAACTATAAGCCATTACAAATACGTTGTATTTGGTGGCTATTCATAGTTTTTGAAACCAGGGGCTTAACTTTTTTCATCAGAGGAATGAAAAGTGGAACGTGTTCCAGTGGTATGGGGAGCTGCAGTCTCTGTTTGGGGCTGCTTCAGCTGCTATCATGCAAGTGATGTTTAAACAGCGTTTTCTACCCTTCAGTTTCATCAGCTTATTTAATCTTCAGCTTCAGTACCTAACACTGCTTTCCTCTGTCTCCCCTCACTTGCTGCCTGTTTGCCCATGGGTGCATTCGCCACACGACTGTCCTTCCCAGCCACCTCTTCTCGGAAACATGAGAGCAGCTGCTTTTCCTTTATCACTGAGGAAAATAGACTTGGGTCCCCAGTACTGGCATTCATCTTCATGAGCATTGATTTGTAGGGTCATGAATTAAAAAAAAAAAAAGGTTTTTATTAAATATGAGGAAAGGAACTTAGAGACAGATTGTTAAGACTTGATTTACAAATAAACCTTAAATGGTAAATATTTTACATGACAGTAACTTTTAGACAAGGGTTACTTTTCCCTACATACGGTTGTTCTGTAAGTCACATGAAACCATCATGAAGCTTATTGGTGAAGTCTTTTGCTATTCTAAAGATAAACAATATTGATGTCAAATTAAATAAGGGAGAGAAAAAGTGATGTGGTACCTCCGAAGTGCCTGTGGCGCAGCTCAGAGGACTGGAAAAGTGAAGAAACTACTGACACATGGGACTTCCAGCTGCTGGTAAAACAGCTTTGCAAAGCCCTGGAAAGTAGATCTGAACAGAACAGCACAGTGAGCAGCGGGATGTTCAGGGGCAGCAACGGGATCCACATCATTATTTCTGGTCTGCTCCTAAATCTGACACCGAGTCCTCTTCCTTCACTGGAAACTACCCTGACTTCAGCAACAAACAGCAGCTCCGTGACCATAAAGCCTTTAGCAATGGTGACTGGTATTTACAACACACCTCAGCATTTTCCTTAAGCTGTATTAAAGGTGTACTTGATGGCATATTTCACCAGGTGTGTGTTCCTTTTTATGTGTGGTGGTTTTTTTGTTGGTTTTTTTTTGTTTGTTTGTTTTTAAATTTTAAAGCGTGTTAAGTATCCAGCACCCATTTTTGCAGGTATACTGTGAGAAACCTTCCTTCCTGAAGAAGCTTGAGACTCCTGCGGAGGCGGCCGAGCGCAGGCTGCTCGGGGCAGGGTCGGGCTGTGCGCGCCCCGCGGCTGCGGGCACGGCCCGGCCGGGGCGGGAGCGGCGCTGCCCTCGGAGGCGCTTCACGCTCCGGCTCTGCCGGTCGGGAGCGGCGGCGGGGCCACGGCTGGCTCTGGTGGGAAGGATTTTTCAGCCACAGGTCCCGGCCTCTTCGGAGAGCCGCAAGCCCTTGCTGGGAGCCCAGGGCTCGAAGGGACAGGCCCGCCGGGTGCACCAGGCCACCGGCCTCAAAGCTGCCGGTGCCGTGAATTCAGCCCTGCCCGCGGCCAGGCTGCCTCCTCAGCGCTGACCCGGGGCTGGCACCTCCTAAAGGCCACCCCGACTCCCGGCACGGCCGGCTGACGGGGCAGCAGCTGCCCCCGCCGCCCCGCTCAGGCGCCGCTGCCCGGCAGCAAGCGAGGGGCCCCGGCCAAAAGTGGCTTTTGGCCCCCGGTCGTGCGGGCGGGGCGCGGTGGCGGTTTCCGGCAGCCCCGGCGAGGCAGCGAAGGGCCGGGGCTTGCACAAGCCGCCCCGGGCTGGCCGCTTTCCTCCGCGCTGGGACGGTCACATGAGCAGCCGTCGGCGGACAGGGCGCTCCCGGCACGGCCAACATGGAGCTGCGGGGGGGACGCGCCGCCCGCCTGGCCCTCGGCCTGGCGCTGCTGTGCTCCGCGCTGGAGGCGGCGCCGGCCGGCCCGCGGCCCCGCTCCGCTGGGGGTGAGTCCGCCGGGGGCAGCGGCTGAGCGGGGCCGCCCCCGCACGGGGTGACGGCGGGCAAGGGCCCGGCCGGGGCCGCCCGTGGAGGAGGTGGGAGGCGGGTGAAGGACAGCCCGGCCCCGGGCGGCACCCGCGGTGCTTCCCCGGTCGCCGCCCGCCCGTCCGTGCTGCCAGCGCGGGGACCCGGCGGCGGGGGAGCCCCGGGGTACCTGCTCCCCTCCGGCGCCTCCGTTCCTTCCGCTTCTCACTGTCGCCCGCACATAAACTGGTACCGCCGTGTTCCCCGTCCCAACTGGCTTCGGCTTCCTGTGACTTTTAGATAACTAAAGCCATCGCTGTTGAGGTGTGGGGGGGTGCCATGGGGTGTAATTTGGTTAGCTAGGGTAGACCTGGCGCTCCGGCCGGTGGCAGATGGGGTGAGCCCTGCCCTGCCCTGCCCTGGGCACAGTGTCCGCACTGCAAACAATCAAGGTGGCTTCTGTGCTGTCAGCAAACACATGCTCTGCCTGGCATGATCCCCCGTACTGTAGTGTACACAGGTGAGAGCTCCGAAATGGTTTCCACAGGATTTTCATTCCCTGTGACTCATATATGCCCCAGAACAAACACGCCACGGAGTCTAGGCGTTTCTCTGTCGCCTGTTTTCGAAGATTGCTGCTGGCCTTTGCTTCCTGAAATAAAACTCCACGGGGTCCAGCTGCGTGCTCTGCCACAGGGTGGGCATGTGACCTTGGGAAAAATCAATTTATGTCTGTCCCAGTTTCACAACCACTGCTTCAGATAGGTGTGCCTTTCCCAAGTGCTTTGAAACTGACAGAAAGAAATCAATCTTATTTTACATGAAACCTGAGGGCTGGTAGTCTAATACAAGCTTAATTCATTTTGTTCACCATATTCCTATACTTCTCAGCTGCTTTTTCCCTGTAGTGCTATGTACCAGTGGCTGAGAATGTGTCAGCCTAGAAAGTAGTGAGTAGGTAAGTCTGACACACTTCTGTCTGGTCTCTGCTACTGTGGCTGCTGGGGAGAAAAACAGCTTTGAAATGTTTGCACGTGTGTCGTTTCTTGCCTTTCTTTCTAGACTGTGATCTTTTAGCTTCCAGCCAGGGAATGTCTGGAAAAATAATTAAAATGCAATTACCTCTCTTTTCAGGTGGAGTGGAGAAATCCTTCTGTCACCTCCTCTGCTCTTTGGTTTCCAGATTGGCATTAATGAAAAGGAGCTGATTTTCCAGTCCCTACCAACTGTCATTTTTTTTTTTTCTGCTGAATAGCTTAAACCTATGCCTCTGCTTCTGTTTTCAGTTTTTCTAAGTAGAATATGTGGATTGACTCTCATCAGGAAAGCAGAACTCGCCCACACTTATCAGACAGGCTAATCATCAATTTGTTGAATTTATTCTCCTTTACAAAACTCGAAAGAGGAATAGTGCTAGACAAACTGGAGCAAACTTGGCATTACCCATGTATATCCACTTCAAATGCAAATAATGCATTTTATTTAATCTTTGTTTTCTGAAAACAGGGCAGTTCTGGCATGTATCTGACCTACATTTAGATCCGACTTACCACATTACCCCTGATCGCACCAAAGTTTGTTCCTCTTCCAAAGGAGCCAATGCCACCGACCCAGGCCCTTTTGGAGACTTTTTGTGTGATTCTCCATATCAACTTATTTTGTCAGCATTTGCATTCTTGAAGGATTCAAAACAGCAGGTTTCATTCATGATTTGGACGGGGTAAGCGTTCAGGTGACTCTGCAGTTAAAGTTTTTAACAGCTGGACAACCATACAGTGCAGTAATTCACAAGGTTGCATTTACATCAACAGATCTGACTTCAGTATCTCACAAATGCTACTTTTAAAATAGTCCCTTTAGCTGTCCAAATGGCTAATAAGTGGAAGACCGAGTGAGAATATAAGGCCTCAGGAACAGATTTTGGTCTCTGTAATAATCTCTGAACATTGTTGGACTGTTCACTGGGGCATTTACCACATGATTGTATTAGCATAAGTTGATAGAAATGGTACTGGGAGAGTGGAACATAGGAAAAGCAAAAAGAAAGGTCAGAGGAATCGCTGACTGGAATGAATTATTGTGGGAGGTATTGGATTTTGTAGGTCTTAAGCTCGTTAAATCTAAAGCGCATCCCTTTTTAGAAGATACCATTTAACTATCTTTTATTTGGTTCTGTGAGGTAGCTAGAATCAAACAATACTATAGGTAGCTTACATATTTTTTTTAAAAGTGTATGAAGTTACCCTTCAGGTTCGGTGCCTGAATGAATTCTAGGTCAGGGGCTAGTGGTGGAAGGATAACAGTGTCATAGATGCTGTCTCCATTACTATCACTCATAGCTGCATGTGCTTCTAAAGAAAGTGTGGTTTCACAGACCCTCATTGCAGTGTTTTGGATGTGTGTAGTCCCTTCTTGAGTAAAATGTTTACCTTTTCTGTGCCCATGTTCCTTATTAGAAAATAGGCACAATAATTCTCACAGTGGTGTTGTCTGTGAGGCTTTGTGTGCCTTAACAGTGCGACTGGAGAAAGAAGTGTGAAAGGGAGGCATGTGAGTAGCTTGATAGTGCCATGCCCTGTTATTTCTAGGTAGTCATGAAAGATAGCATTAATTTACCCTTCTGCCTTAGCAAAAGTCTCCATTCTACCGTCACATGATTTTTTAATACATCAATGGATAATTTATCAAAGAGATTAGTATCTTTGAGTGTTTGTGAGAACTAGTTTGTTTATCAATGACAGGGTCTTCTTTGCTGGGAAGTTTATGTATGTTGTGTCAATTTTGCTGGGGGAAGGGTGTTAAGAAATACAGGTACATGAAGACAAGTGATTAATTTATTTCACTTACATTATTATATTTCATTTTCAACAGGATGTTGTTAAAAGGGGAAAAAAAAAACTTAGAAGGTTGTGCAGATGACAGAAGATGTATAACCCAAACTGCACAGTAGCTCCAAATGATGGAGTTGAATTAAATTAATTTCTAAGAAATCTTAGTTATGATAAATGTGAATCATAGGATAAACATTAATCTACTTGGGGTTTTTTTGTTTGTTTTAAAGCCTTTTTAGAGCGCTTTTCAGGCAATTCTATGATTTTAATTAACAAGGCTATAGTTAGTAGTATTACGTGCTAGAAAGTAGATGTATTTGCAGAATTTTCTGCCTTATGTTGCTAGTAAACCTTTGTTAATAAAGCCTTTTCCTTTTTCAGAGATAGCCCTCCTCATGTTCCTGTAAAAGAACTCTCCACAAAATTGGTCATTAGCATCATTGGCAATATGAGCTCTACAATTCGTAATTTCTTTCCAGATCTTCAGGTTTTCCCGGCCTTGGGCAATCATGACTATTGGCCACAGGTAAAACATGTTAGAAATTTTTGTATATATCATATTGAGTGTGTTCCTAACCCTCAGAAAGCAGGTGTGAAAAATAAGAGTTAAGTCTGTGTAACTGTTATTCTGGAAACAGTATTCTACAATTCTCCAGTTAGTATTTAAAACTATAAATAGTTCCAATCTAGAACAGAAAGTACCTCTCTGTGGTAAGTTACCTAAGCAAACCTTGATGCCAGGTAAGATCTGCACATTGCCTGACGTCATGCACATTTACTGCTAATCATTCCCAATGGATTAGAACCACCAGGTCTCATCATAGTTAATATACACTTTATTTCTTGCTATGTAAGTCATGCATATGTGTACAATAACTTAATCTAACAGGAATGACTTCCTTAATGGATCCAAGAACATGTGTTAAGATTAAAGGCCTACTGAAAATCTATCTATTTAAATCACTGAAGTTTTTTTTATCAGACTAATGGCAGAATTTTTGTAATGTGCACATAGTTTTGCCACTATTATTAAAAGCACATCTTTTTTTCTTTCGTTATTGGACACTTAGAAATATTTGCATTGGTGATTTACTGGATATGTGTGCCATTGCAGCTGAGGACAGTGGTTTTTTTACTTTCAGTGTTCTGCGAATTATTTTTCTTGGCATAGCTCAAAAGTAAACAATTGCTTCATGTGTCCTTTAAAACATACTGTGGGTTGGTCTGTCAGCACACAGAACTGAGAAGCAAATTCTGTCATTGGATCTGAGAGGATCGGAAGGGATGTGGAGCAGGTCAACTAAAATATTTTGTTTGAAATGTGTAATGGGAATTCAGTAACACCCCTTCACACCCCCAAGGACTTTTATTCCAGTTTTCTGTGTTATTCATTAGGCCTATCAGGGTATACACTGGTGTAGTAGGTGATTGTATCATTGCTGGAGTTAGTGACTCCTGGATCGGGGATGTGCTCAAACAGGGCAAAGGGAAATGTGAGAGACAAAATAAGAGCTGAATATACCTTGGAAACGTGAGTGCACAAACCACGCTGGGACTTGAGTCTCTTTGCATTTGTTACTCTGGCAGCATAGCTTCTGCTTGTCGTATACCCTGACAAGGGGCCAGGTTGGTTCACCAGAAACCACTGGTATTTTGGTAAATAACACCTTAACTGAAGTCTCTTTCAGTGTTTTGTTTTAATTTTGTTTTGTTTTTAGGAAGTCTTAACAGACGATAGTTTGATATAGAAGAAGAAACCGTATACAGTAACCTCGTAGACAAAGAATGTAGTGACTTTTCCAACAAATACGAGTTGCATTTGTAAAATTGAATCTGGAGATAGAAAAAAGATGGTCAAGAGAGGCAGATGGGCAGCAAATATTGTTTTGAGACAGGCTCCTGATTGGAATAGCTGTTATAGTTCTCTCTGCACAAAGCCACACAGGCGTGTTTTTGTGATACTTGGCTTTGAAATGGCAGGTTTCACCCATGTGCAGAACTGACACTTTTCTGTTACTGTTTGAAAAGGACCCTGGTATCAGAATTTCCCCTCTATGGGGTCATTTCAGGTTGTTGGATTTTTTTTTTGGCTGTTGACAACATTTCTGTTTCTCATATGGACATAGTTGGCAAATGTCCCGTGGACTGGAAGCGATGTGGAGCAAGCCACATGCTGGAGGCTGTTCCAGAGCAAGTGTGAAAGCTGCGCGCTCGCCATGCACTGGAGAATTTTATTGCTCTCTATTGTGTTCTAACCTGTCAGTCTTAAAAATTTAGCAGTCTCGGGTGATTTTTCTTGCAGAGCCCATTGAAAGTACTACTCAGGTTAATCAAGCATTGGTGTACCTTTCAGATTGTATATTGTGACCTCGGTCTTTCTCCATAGTCTTATTTGTTCCACATGCTTGCCTCTGCTTAAAACAAATTGTCAAACTGCTTTCTAATCTCCAAGTTCACAGAGCACTGACTTGCCTGGGTCCAAACCACCTTCAGTCCATAACACAACATCTTATCTAAGATCAGGTTTTGCTCTACCTGTTAGCGACTATTAGCTCTGGCTGAATTGGTATGGCTTGAAGCTTTCTGAATAAGTGGTATCTCTGCACTGCAAGCAAGAAATGTCTGAACAGACTTCTGATTGCACTACTCCTGGACAGAGGCTTAGTGCCTAAGCCTCTAATAACATAGGTTTAGTTTTAAAGGTCAAATTTTATGTTTAGGGAAACATGCACTGTAGTACTGTGCCGATTTTTTTACCTCTGTGGGGTTTTTTGGTGGTGTTTGGTTTTTTTTGTTTGTTTTTGTTTGTTTGTTTCTGGTTTTTTGTTTGTTTGGGGTTTTTGTTTGGTGGTTTTTTTGTTTGTTTTTTTTTTCCTCCTTCTAGCACTACAAATCCAAGCAGGTATTTTAAGAAAGGCAAAGACAGGCTGGAATCTTCCTGTCAGGGTTAGACGAGAGCATGGCTCTTCTCAGGCTGTGGCGCTTTGACATTGCTTGGCTCAGGTTGAAGAGTGCTATAGTCCTAATTAGAGCCCATGGGAGAAAACATTGACAGAACTTTTGTGTTTTAAATGCTGTGTTATTAGAACTATGGGTTATCACGGAAATAGTTGTGAATTTCACCAGAATGTTTCCGAGGGCTGAAGTGGAGTTTTGAGGAGCTGCTATGAAACCCAATTTGCTTGAAAAATTCACCTGCTATAAAGAAGCTTATGTTCAAGCTTTTCTGCCAAGACTCTTTATTTTTAGACTTTGAATCTTCAGTTTATATATTTATTAATTTTGCAGAATGTATGATTTTCTACTCTACTGGGCTCCTAAAGCTTCAAATATTTCTGGCATTAGTATATCAATGCATTAACAAGGCCATGCCATCAGTTCTGACCAAGTTCAGGCATTTGTTCCTGATCAGCAATACTGGATGTTGAAAAGGTTTTTTTTCCTTTCCTGAGTTCCTCCTGGTGATGACTGGATACACTTATGTGTTATGGAGAGCACAGGTGGGATAATTTAGTGATTTTTTTTTGTCTGTGTGTCTGAATGCTAAAACTTAGGCAGGTTCTGCTCTCTGACAGGATCAGCTTCCTGTAACAACCAGTGAAGTTTACAATGCTGTAGCAGATTTCTGGAAACCTTGGCTAACGGGTGAAGCGATCAATACCTTCAGAAAAGGTAAAAATATACCAGTAATGCATTATAAAGCTAGGACTTAGAGTACTGAAGTTTCTGTTGATTATCCCGTTTGTTTAGCTAAGTCTCGTAGGATGAATTGGCACAATGGATTATTGTAATGCTTCTCCTGGAAGAGGTCACTTGTCTTTTTGAATAGCAATACTAATCTTCATGGTACATTTATTCTCTTCCGATGCAATAATTATTGCTTCTTGTAACATGTACAGTATTATTTGCTTTGTACCAATGCATGTGAAATATTTTTTTATTTATTATCTTATATCTTTTTAGCAAAGGACTGAGAAGTTCAGTGCAATTTCCATTCCACTCAAACATCACGGATTTGAAAGTTTAATTTGTGTTTTTTGTGTCATGAATGAGAATGAACTTTGGGTAAGAGTGGAAGTAGAAACTCTAGTAGGAGCAATAAAACTCAAAGGGGGAGTCCTTAAGTTAAGGTATATTGTTATAGCTCTGTTGCCATGGCTACACTGAAGTCCGTGATTTATGAAATTGCAGCCATTGAAGAAGCTCTGCATGCCATGGAGGGTTTTATGGGCTTGGACTGAAAAACGTGATCTTTACTTTTCATCATATTCCAGTCTGAAGTTAAATGACTTTCAAAGTACAAGGCTACTAAACTCAAACAGTTCTTCCTGGAGGAACCTATATGTTTGCAGTATTTCAAGAAATGTGGACTTTTTAACAATTAACTGCATCTCTCAGTGCGGAAGAAATGTTAAAGGGCACTTCTTGAGTGTCAATTGGATAACTGCATCTGAAAATTGTCAAATAAACACGAAGGCAATTACAGGCAAGAATTCATAAAAAAATTTAGTGTCAACTTCTCCTACTAAAATGTTGCTGAAACCAAATCCTTGAGATGTTCTGTTGTGATAAGGTGCTGCATGGCTTGAACAAACATGCCGTTTTCTATTTTATTAGAAAGGTAAGGATGGGTATTTTGTCAGTGCTGGACTTTGATGCTAAAGTCATGCTTTGAAGTCTTTTCATTTTTCAGATGATGTTTGTCTCATTTTCACAGGTGGCTTCTACACACAGCTGTTTGAATCCAGTGATAGCTCTCAACCACTCAGGATAATCAGTCTGAACACAAATTTATATTATGGCCCCAACAGTGTAACTGTGAATATCACTGACCCAGCCAACCAGTTTGCCTGGCTGGAGGGAATACTAGAAACATCTTCACAAAAGAAGGAAAAGGTAAGGGCTGTGAACAGAACCCATCAGCATTATCTGTTTAAACCTTGAAAAGAAAAAAGAAGAGAAGTAAGTAGAGGCAATGGAAATATAAACATTATTCTAGAAGAATATTAATGCTGCCAAAGATACTGCAAAATCAAAATTTCATTTTTAAAAATAATTCTTCCATGAATATGCACATCGTACTATAACAATTAATAAAATAGTTGCAGTTTCTCAAATTATACAGTAAAATACCTTTTCTTTCTGACTGTGTAAAATACTACAGAAGCCAGGATGAGAATACTTAATACTTTCACTTTTGGTTTAGAGTCTTTTTACCCATAGCCTTTAATTTTAAAGTGTGCACCCTTGGCCTGAGACAAAAGCTAGCGTATTGTCAACCACAAAACTTAGCCAGGCTGCAGCAATTGCCATGATTTGAGTGTTATAATAAGTTGTCTTATAATACTCAGGTTTTGAAGTGAGGTTATAAATTGTTGACTCATGTTTGACTGATTGGTGTGAGGATTGGATCATCATCTGACCAGAAAAAGTGATTTGAGACATGTTTACATTTTGCTATGGTGTTGTAATTTTAAAAATATTACAATCAGAAGAAAGGAGAGATTTTTCCCTCCTCATAAAACCCTGCAGTGTATTATTTGGTATGTACAGTTGGAACCGAGCATCTACCTTAGACAGAGGGGTTTTGACCTGTTCTTCCACAATTCTGTGACTCTCTGGCCATGCAGGCTTTGTAATATTCTAACATAAGGTTTTCTTACTGTCCCCTTGAGATGCCAAATCAGAAGTCTTGCCCTAATAACTTTTTTTTTTCATTTGAAATAATTGATCAAATTTTTCTTTGGCCTAAAATCACACGTAGATTTATCAGAACTTTTTTCCCCAATAATATACTGAATTCATACACACAAAAAATCTACTTTATTCACAGTATGATTTTAAACATTCTTACTGTTTTTATTTTGTATATGAAAACTGTCATGATTTATAGCTTTCAGAATGCCATTTCTAAGACATCATTATTATGAAATTGTGGTAACCATTTCCAAGTTATAGATAAAAGTATAAATTTCAAATGAAGGTGCTAATTGTGCTTTCTGTGTCTAATTCCTTAGGTATACATAATAGGACATGTACCAATAGGATACTTGCCGTATGCAAGGAATACTACAGCTATCAGGGAGCATTACAATGAGAGACTGGTAAAGATTTTTCGCAAATACAGTAGTGTTATTGCGGGGCAGTTTTTTGGACATACACATAGAGATAGTATCATGGTCCTGCTGGATGAAGAAGGTAATGATGCTACTTGAATCCTTCATCTTTTTCTTCTTGATTAAAAGCAAATTAATACTTCCTTGCATGTTCTTACTGGTCAGCCTCTGTTACAAATAATTGAAAACGGAAAGTGGGAAATACTGCTATTTATCTTATCTACAGGAGTTCAAGCCTCACACACTCCCAATTTTTCCCCAAAGAGAACCTTGCAAGGCAGACTGTCCTTTTCTGTTGAAGTCAGAAGAGATTCTCCAAGCTTCTTACTTTTTTAAAATGAATGCTTATGGCTAGACAAGAATTTCTAGTCTTTCCTGTCTGCTCCCTCAGTGACATGGGCAAATTATACTGGCCAGTTGCTATTGTGTAATGTGTCAAAGGGAATGTTCTCAGGCCAGCTAGACATGCTCTATGTTCTTGTGTTTCCTGCATCATTACTGTGCCTCTCTGCTGAGTTCCCTGCTGCTTCAAAGTTAATTAAGATAAGGGTAAGCAGGAGGCAGGGGAAAAAAAAAAGTCTCTGCCTGTTGCATCTCAGATCAGCTAATTTCCCTTCAAGAAAAGCACCCAGGTTTGAAACTTCTGTTTATTGCTTTGAAATCCCTTAGTGTTAAGCATGGGCATGGCCGTATGGAGAACTCCTCTAACAGAAGAACTCTTAACAAGTAGCTGGTTAAATATTTGTGTCTGTACCATAGAACAGTGCGAGGTGTGTTGCTTTGGTTTAAGTAAAATACTCAAGTATTAATTGGCTCTCTGTGTTTTTTTATGAACTCATAAAAGCAATACACAAAATGCAGACTGGGGTAACAGTATTCTAAATAATTTACCTTCTTACATGGCTTTATCATGGAATTAATCTCCAGTAAAAAGGAATCCAGCCCTAGTGAAAGAACTGGGTTGTTTTTATATTTTTTTTAAATGGTGTTCAAGGTAGTCTTATACCTATGAATTTTTGTACCTTTGCCCATTTGCACATGAAACCAGCATCTCTACTGCAAATTTCACTGAGGACAGACTGATCTTGGTGCCCTGTCATTACAGTTTGCATGTGCAAGTAACTATTTGCAAATTATTTTAATAATTTTTCAACTTTTGACAAAATTTAAACAGTGAACTTGCATGTAACTAAATACAGTTTATGTTTATCTGTACCGTTTTAGGCTGTCTTCTATTCATGCCATTTTCCTCTTGACAAAATTCCAGAGAATTCAAGATAAATGTAACACTGTAGCCAACAGCAGTGTACTGAGATACAGAGCTCAGTTTTATCTTCTCCAGAAGAATCTGTGGATTTCCAAGCTTTCAAAGCTTCTGCTCATATTTGGAGACTGACCTTGTGATCTCACTGCTGTGATGTTGTCAGAGAAAGGAATAGTTAGGGCTTCTTTTTTTGTTCCACAGAGAACCTCTCAATATACTATCTTGTCTAGTTAAAGCCTGTGTACATCCTCATGTTTTGGTTGCTGTAAAGTTCTATTTTCACATATTAGGGGCTGGGCTAGTCAAGATGAGTGAACTCAGGGTCAGGCGATGATACCCTGGTGTTTCCAATAACATCATAAATACAGAAAGGAAAAAAAACCCAACAACATGTGAAGTATAGCATGGAGACAGCAACTAAACGTTTTGAACATTTCTTCAGTAGAAATTCGCAAAATACGGAGACCTCACTTATAGGCAAGACCATTTTGCACAGCTAGTCGAATTGGTGGGAAGCCTCTAGTATAGACAAATTTAAATGGTGTACACTGGAATGTGTACTGTGGTATTTTACACAGATTTTGGTCTATCCAGTGAAACACAGTGATATAGTTAATCCAGGAAAAAAAGTGCTAATGTACTTAAGCCAGTTGCTCTGGTTCTTGCGTGTTGGTTCTCTACAAAAACATTTGTTTGAGAAAGAAGTGATTAGAAGGGAACAGTTTCCTCACCTTCCCTCTTCCTGCAGAAAAGCCAGTAAATTCCTTGTTTGTGGCACCTGCTGTAACCCCAGTGAAGAATGTGTGGCAACTGGAGTCCAATAACCCTGGTGTCAGATTGTATCAATACGATCTTCTTGATTATAGCTTGCTGGTAAGAAAAGATTTTGAAGCATTGTTTAAGACTTCAAATATAATGTCATTAAAAATTACAGCAAGATGTCGGTCTTTTTAGTATTATGTCCATTGGTGGAACTTCGGTGCTTACTCTCTATTTTTCTTCTTGGGCAAAGGAAAGGAAACCTTGGTCAGTCTTTCTCTGCCTGCAGGACTACCCAATACTTCCTGTTCTCTATGAAATATTCTTACATCATAGAATCAAAGAGTCAGAAATTTTCTGGGCAGAATCCTGAACTATTTACAGGGAGCTCTGCAACAGTGAAAAAGATTCACCTAAATCCTGGCCTTGTTTACATACCAATGTTTGCTAGTGAATCGCTTTTAACCCTGTGATGTCTTTTGTAATCATGCACCTTCCTATATAGAGTTTATACTTTTTAAAGATAAATTTAGAAGCAAAAAAGTAGAATATTCTGTAGTCTCACTTGATTTTTGGAGATCAATTAAATCATGTATAGTTATTTTGGCTCTGAATGACTCGGATATTCTCTCTGTAATTCAGGGTAAATTCTTGACCTCGCTGAGTTCAGTGACAACACATCCTGCAGCTTGACTGGTTTCTTTCTGGAGACCTGTGCTAATACAGGCTGCTCCTTTCTTCTGCACATTTCACTCCTGCATCTCCGTTTCTCCCTTTCCCTTAAATTCTCCCTGGGCCATTATTTTTCTGTCCATTCCACCCCTCAAGCAGTGCTGGCAGAAAAGAAACTTCTGGTTCTCACCCTTTTGCCCCATTCCTAAAGCAGACATGAGCATGGTGGAGGTTGGTTTCCAGTTGGGACAGGAAAGACCCCTAACACTGCCACTGCTGCCTTTTGCGGCTCCTTTTTGTTCTCCTCGCAATCCCCCCGCCCCCATTACCACACTGCAAGTACCAGCTTTGCGTGTAAGCCCAGCTCTTGGGGTGGGACGTGACCTTCTATTCAGTTGTGAATAATGAGGAGTGACAGCTTCCTAATCAATAGATCACTCTAGAGACTTAATGAAGCAGGGAAGAAAGCAATACAGCCATGCCTATTTTTTGTTTCCTGTTTTTTTTTTTTTTTAACTGTAGGATCTTTGGCAGTTTTACTTGGACCTCAGAGACGCCAACAAGAAAAATGAATCGAACTGGAAATTAGAATACATCTTGACTAAAGCTTACGGCATTGAAGACTTGAAGCCAGAAAGCCTATATGAAATGGCCAAGCAGTTGTCTCTGCCACACAGCACACTGTTTGAGCGGTATTACAGTAACTTCATTGTGAGTTATGACAAAACCCTTGTCTGTGAAGAGGGGTGCAAGACCAGCCAGATATGTGCCATCCAATATTTGGATTACTCCTCATACACAGATTGTATCAATCGGGAAGCAACATGGAGATGAAATCTCCATGCAATTTATGCTGATAGTGACTTTAGCCTGTGATTTAAAGAACCTGCTCATCCTTTGCCTCAAGCAGGGACATGCTGAGAGGGAGCCTGTGGGACTTTTCTGAATTTCAAGGGTGCAATAAATCTCCCTAGATCTTTCTTCTTGTAAACACATTTTCCTTCCACATCTAAATAAAAAATTATTTGCTGTGTAATAGTGGCCAGATACTTTGCTATTGTTTCAGGTGTTCTTTGGAAATCCAAATCTCTTTTCTCAGGGTGTGTAAGCATAGGCAATGCCATTTCAGGCAGGGGTTTGTATGGGGGCAGGCTTCAACCATCTGCTGTCACAATTTGCAAACTGAAATCTGCAAAACCCGCATTTGTGGAGACTGCAGTGCAGTTACGTTGTTGATGCGATGCCAGTATTGGGCACCTCCCTGTGCCAAGTTTCCTTCTTAACCCTTAAAGCCACCTCTGTTGAGGGGCATTTTCTAACAACAGCATAAAAGTAACTTAATGGAACACAAACGTCCATCCTGTAAATACTAAATGCATTTTTTTCAAAAGCGTGTGTTTGCCCAGCACAAAGTGTTTTTTTCTTATGATAGGGCTATGTACATTGGTACTGCTATCAAGCAGTCTTCTGGTGTAAGATTTTGCAGCAGGCCATAAATCAGGTTTAAATTGATCAACATCACTAGACATATCATGTATGTTCTCCGTGCAGCACAGGTAAACATAGACTTGTCGTGTCGTTTCTCACGTTTCTTTTTTCACAGAGCAGTCTAATACTTAATCTGAAGATTATCACAGGTATGAATTTACAATTGCACAGACCTCTTTTTATTCTTCTTGTGGTTAAATGTGTGCACAAGATGAGAATATATAAGTAGGGCTTTTATCTAGTGTGTATAACCAAGAAGGACCTTTACCCATTTTTCTGTCACATCAAGAGCTATACTTTTGGAACCTGTGGTCAATGTATTGCCATACAGACCCTTCGCTAGATAATATTATTCCAGGGTAACTGGAGCTGTAGAAGTGGTTATGAGACAAATCCGATTGCTAACTGTTTATTTTTGTGAGACTAAAGCCTTTACTGTAGCTGTTGAAGAATTTTCTGGTTTTGTTTTCACTCAAGGTTGAAATACTTAGCAGAATATTTCCTGACAAACTTCTAAGTCTGTAGTATTCACAACTGTAGAGGCAGATGCCTTAGATTTGTCATGCATCAGTCATCCACAGAGGAAATAGTTGGTCTGCTGAATTTGCATTCAGAAACAAATCCTCTAGTGGCAGTAATGCTTAGAAATGCCATTAATAATGCACAGTAGGCAGTCCTGTATTTTGAATTCTGAGCTTGGAGAGGGTATGGTGGGCACGTAAACTCTTCAGAGCTATCTGCTCTGGCTAATCTTGAATGTATCTGGATATGTAAATAACCTGAGTTCAAGTGAGTTCTGTGCAGACTGTGACTGTGAGGATGTACCAGGAAGTTTCAGCTCTGAAAGCTGATGACTCTCTCTGTGTTGGATGTGTTTCTTCATTCGTTTTCTCATGGGTTTGTTCATTACAAAATCCCTGTGTTACCAGTATCTGTTCTCCAAGGGCAAGCAAGGAAAGTTGTGGGCGGATAGCATAAGGGCAATTGCAGCTGATCGGATTGCTGTTCTTCCTACAATTTACCAGATGGGTTTTGTTCAGATCAGTCTAGTGCTTTGAACAACTGTCTCTTTCCTCATACTGGCTTGTTCCTGTGAGTTCTGTGACTTCTGTGTAAATTTAATACCTACGAGACATCATGGAAACTCTATAAAAATTATCTGGTTGTATTTTTCCATTAAGGACTTCTTTATTGCTGAACTTTAGGGAAAGCTGAAGCACAGAGCAGATTGGTAGCTGCAGAACCCTAGGAAAAGTCATATGCTGCTGAGGAGTTGTTGGGCATCTTGCTTCCTAGATTTCTTTGTGTGTGTGTGTGTGTCAGTAGATATTATTTATTGAGCATGAACAAATAAATGCCTACAAATGTCTAAATAGCAAACTATGATCCAGACATACTGTTTTTTAATCTGAACTTCAGTTGAAGCCAGGAGTTGGATGGCATCAGCCAAGGAGGTTTTTTTGTTTGTTTATTTTAGCCAGAGAGATATGTCCACCAGGGTTACATTTGCCCGGGGTATATCCTCCAAGATGCACCTGGTTGTGCAGGCTGGCATTCTCTGCTTCTTCTCTATGTGACTATACTCATGCAAATGCAAGCCTAGCTGGCCAAGAAAGATCCAGGAATGTATTTGACTGCATGATCTTGTAACACAGACATAAACCAAGGAGAAGGCTTCTAGGAATCTTACACTGTAAAAAAACGAGGTAAATCACATGAACAGTTTAGATGGCACCTGGGTGTAAGGAGAAGTAGAAGGAGACCATAATATTTTTATTTCAGGTTCCAACTTCATGTATCTTCATTTCTTCATTTATCCAGGAATGTTCTAATGGTAAGTTATTCTTCCCTGGCAGAAGCTTTTTGTAAAGAATCGTAGAAAATGCCACAGAGGCATGACATGATGAAGTTGCTGACTCCAGTAAACCAGATTCCCGTTTCACTTTTTGCGTGATATTTTGTGGCCCCATTTTGCATGAAGGATTAGGGGGAATATTTTTAAGGCCACATTTGACAGAAAGACAAATTATACCCCCTAGTGGGGTAAAAAGCTTTTAATTTATCTACAATTAAACTTGTGAAAAATAAACAAGGAGAGTAATTTCTCAAATACTTTAGGATTTAACTTCCAGTTTTTGAAGGTAAGTAGTTTTCAGAGGAAGTACTCCTACTTCTTCATAGCAGTACTGCCATGTAGCACATCTTCTCTGGGTATTAAATGGTGACTGGCTCTTAGAGGTCATGTCACCTGATGGACCGTGAACCCTGTGGTAGATGCAGGTCTCAGCCCACATCCAGGGAATGACTGGAGCCTATGGAAGGAATCTTCAGAGTCTAGCTCAGCTAGCCAGCAGAAAAGGGATGTGATGGAAGCCAAAGATCTGTCCTTAAGCAGGCTGGTGTCTCCTTCCAGTTAGTTTCTGTGCTTTAATTCTCTCCCGGAGTTAACTGTCTGAGCTTATGTCTACATGAACAGGCACTGCAGCCTAATAGGGGTGCCTTCTTTAACAGGAGAGTTGGTGCTGAGGAACTGATGTGACCGCTGCACATTTCATTAGCAATTGGAGGATGTTAGATGTACTCTTGAAATGCAGCTGCCAACTGCGTTGCATCTGAAAGAGCATTGTCCAAGAGCACTCTGCAACATGAATAAAAGCACATTAAGTGGGGGTGATCAGTAAACTCTGTTCAGAGGTGTGCTCCCCATCCAAACTCAGGTGAAGGTGTGCCCAAAGGCCTATGTTAATTGCTTTAGTTTGGGGCACTCAGTAGTATCGGGATGTGATCTTATCATTTCTATTGTTTGTCACTTGCCAGCCTGAAGAAATTGAAATGACTGGAGGAGATGGCCAGTGACTGAACATATTGTTAGTAAAATTCAAGTGTTGAATTTAAGTTGTCTAAAGACAGAAATAGGTAACTAAGTACATGTAGTCCCTTGTGGTCCATTTCCGGAACGGACAAATGATGAGCACATAGCATCTTCAAGGATAAGTATCTAGTTTAACACTGTCATGTAAGTTGCCTCTGTGGAAACACCAGTCTCAAGAAGGTGAGTCGTCACATCAGTCTAAGAATAAAACTTCTTGGAAGTCTCTCTTGTGCCCAGTCAAGAGGAATTATGACAATTTCAATGAAGAAGGGGACTGTAACTGTCTAAATGAGACTAGTTGCTTTCCTTCCTTATTTTCCGAAAGCTGAAGATTAGCTTTTAGGTGCTTACCACTACAGCTTTCAACAAGAAACTAGTGTTTTAGATAATTCACTTGTCATCTGTCAGCCACAACTTTCTTGTTTTGCTAGAGGAACATCCTACCTCAGAATTCCACCAGTTTGTTATTTGCTGGCCTACAAAGAAGCCTAGTGTACAATGAATGTTTTTTTTTTCATACTGTGCGTGAAATATCACAGCTGTAGAAATTAATAGCAAACATACAGAGGAAAAATAACTGAAAATGTTAGCCATCTACATATGCTTAATTAGTTTCCAATGGTTGTGGGAATGGCAAAAGCACTGTACTGAATGAACATTGCCAGTGTGCTACTGAACACGGTACATCGATTCTTATGAAAGCAGGTATCAGGAGAGTGGTCACAAGTAGGATGGAACATGCAGTAGGCGGATGACTGAAATCGTAACAAGGGAATCACTTAAAACCAAAAATGTTGAAAACAAACCCACTGGAAATGTGGCAAAACCCAGTCCTAAGCACTTAGTGAAGCAGTGAGAAGAGCACTGATGTGCTTACAGATGTGGCCAAATTATAGCTCTTCAAGTGCAACTTATGTTGCCTTCAGTGGTAAAGCTATATTGAAAGACTGTCTGGAAAATGCCTTCTATTATCTGCATTTCTATCAAGTTGTGATCTGAATCTACCTGTCAAATGTGTTACAGGTAATTACAGAAATATTCCTCCATCAAGTCTTCCAGTTTGTGTTGGGTAAGAAAACTGGACACGCTGTTCTCATACCCTGTAAACTATTTGTTGGATTTTAAAGCAACCACTCAGACATCATGGATAATTGAGGTGGAGGAGTTTCAAGTGTGGAGCTGGGCAAAAAAAAAGTTCTTCCCATCCTCAAAAGCATCCTGAGATCTCAATATTTCCCACTGGAATAGAACCAAGACCTTGCTGAGGTATTAGGCAGGGAGATAAACGAACTGGGGATCTACACCTGAGCCTGCCACTTTCCCCTTCAAGCACTTGCTGTTCATCTGTCATGGTGTTGACTAGGCTTTCTCCTTCTTCCCTGGAACTGAAAAAAATTCTAAATTAAAATTCTGATCGGAACTGTTACATTTATATAAAAAATTCTGGTATTGACACAGCATTTTCCACTGAAAACTGTTAAGCCATTCTCAAGAACTTTTCCCACATGCTATGAAGTTTATTGGACACTTTGCCTGTCCAACATGGTACATGCCAATGGATACACTGTAGCAGCTCTTTTTGTACTGTATAATGTATGGCTTTTGATAGTTCATATAGGCCAGAAGATCAGTTGGTAAAAACTGACTTTGGAGCACTGAAATTAGTAAAGTGATGAATTCATTAATAAAGTAATGAATAAGCCTACCTGAGATTCAGGAATGGGTTTTCAAAAATAACTAAAAAATATTTCTGTGTGACTTGATGCATTCCCACCTGGAACTGAACAAGCAGACTCGGGTTGCGGCAGTAGAGGAGCTTTATCAGTACCGTGCTTTTCCTGAAATAATTCCCCCTCTAGCCCAGAGTGGTGTGATAACACGAGCATCCTCTCTCCCCCTTCAAATCTACCCTGGATATTTGCCTGTATAGTGTTGATTTATGGCATGTAAATACATACAGACAGACTTAGGTGTACAAATCCAAATGAACTGTGCTCCCAGGCCTTCTGGTTTGATGTTTGTGGACTATAGATGGACAACCCTTCTGCAGTATTTCTAGGGAGGCTGGGGCACTCTGCATCTTGCAGATTCTGAAGTTTACAAGACAATTTAGAAATGCCTGAGGCCGTTAAAGGATGGCAGTTCCTTTAGGCTCTTGTATGAGCATTGAACCCAGCATCGTGGGAGTGATGATAAAAGCTGGTAGTTGTGTTGCTCAAAATACATGCAGAAAGACTCTTCTTCCAGATACATAAGGTATCTTACAATGTTTGCGTGCTGCCCTGGCTTTTTAATGCCTTATAATATGGGAATTATCCATTTTTAGACACTGTGAAAAGCCACTGGCCACTTTCTCGTTTGTATTTTGTTGGACATTTCAGGTAGAACTTGTCTCATATATTGGAATATTTTACACCTATGAAAACTGCTATCTGCCACAGAACATTTTTAAACCAGTTGAAACTTAAGACTTTGGTAAAGTATCCCTCTAAAAGATTCTGATGTTGTTGCAGCTGATTGCAATGAAGTGTGCATTTTACATAGCCTTAATTGAGTCACTGCAAAGGACATTTAACTTAGTCTCACAGGAGGGGATATTTGATGTTGTTTTTACATCAACCTAGCTGAAACCTTCCAACATTTCTTACAGACTTTGTTGATAGCTGACAAGACGTGTTTCAAGCTGTCTGTTCTTAAGAAATAAGAAAGTGAAAGCCTTTTTTTTTTTTTTTTTAAAATCTAATTGAAAGTATTTATACAGAGCTTGAAATTCTAGACAGGCACAGGATTTTGCTTAGAATAATTGCCAGTGTACAATGAAGGACTTTTCTATAGTATATTTTGTGTTTCTCCCTTCCTCCAATCCCCCTGGCCAAAGCAAATTTCTGCTAAGCGGTGTCGGAATACCATAGCAACTATCTTGTGACAGAGCTGAGGAGGTTTTGTTCTGCAGAGGACCCATTAATCACTTACATTGCCCCCAGCCCACAGTCCCATCCAATGTGATTCTGGGAATTTTCTGCTGAAAACTGTTGCTGAATATTTGTATGGATGAAGCAGTCCCCTCAGAGAGACCCACGGGGGAAGGGGAGTGTGTTATTTGTCGTGTGTGAGGCTCTAGGGATGCACAGATGGGTTCCTATTGCCAGGAGACAGGAGTTTTCCCTTCAGTCCCGTCAGGGGAAGGAGGAGCAGGGGAAGGGGAGTTTGCCTGGGAGCGGGTCGGAGGCTGGTGGTGGGGCAGCCGGGGAGAGCAGAACATGTCCTGTGGGCTAGTTTGGGTGTCCATCCAGCTGGTTTTCCATTGAGTGTGGGCACTGGTGCTGGAGACCTGCGGTTGCTCCACGCTGCCTCTGCTCCTTGCAGCCACACAAGCTCCCCACTCTCAGCAGCCACCACCGCTCTCCTCAGCCCATGTCTCTACTCAGGGTTTTTAAGTTACCCCTCAGAAGGATCATGTTTTTCCCTGTTACCAAATCGTATTTCCTCTTTTATGTAATTGCTAAATGCCAGCTATGACCTCTTTTTTTTTTTTCTTTTTTTGGAGGGTATCAGTTCAAATCAAGTTTACAGTGGAGTCCATGGTTCAGAATATGCTGGTAATTAAGCTTTGACCCATCAAAACCGTCAAAAAGTTCCCACTTGCTCACTGCAAGTCCGTAAGACCTCCCAGCTAGAGCAGAAATCCAGCCTGCTGGAGCTTGTGTTCTTGAATATATCAGCCGCTTGTGTCAGAAACGGTGCCTCAAATAATTTTGGGAACTGAGAGTCCTGAAAAACGAATAGTTAGGAAATCTGAATGTGGCTCGTCCTCTATCCTGATTGTCGGTACTTACTCCAGATACATAAACAATAAAAGCCTTGGAACAGAAAGTATTTCTATACCTGAATCATATTTGCTACTTTCATATAATTGTACAGAAAAACAATTGCTGTGTGATCAGCTGGGTAGACGCAAAAGTGGTTGGCTGTGCATGGAAGAGGGGTGGCCCTCAGCTGCCCTTGTCTTCTGGAGCGCTGTTTGGATGGAAAATAGGATCCTGTCTTACCTAATGATTTATGTGAAAATATGTCAGTGCTTCTCAATGCCTCGGAGGATAAGTTTTCCCACAGAAATTTGCATATCTGCCCTAGCTCTGTTTTGCACCAGGCCACGTTTTTCTGCCACCTCTCTCTTTTGCGACAAAGATAACATGAGTAGTCAGGGCCTCACACTGTGCCATTTCCTTTGCAGATATACTGATTTCCTTTGAGTACCCTAACTGCATTCAGAGTCTCTTTGCTTTGCTTTCCCTCCCAAAGCAGAGCTGAGGCTATTTGAGAGAAACCCTGTCCCTTCACCTCTAAGCTGGAGTAAGTCATGTCATGCCCAGGAGAGGTGAAAATCTCTTGCTTCAGCTGCTGTTATTACACTGCTGCTAAACAAAACCTCACCATAGGGTTTCGGTTTTTTTTTTTTGACTTTGTCTCTGAACCCCCTCTTCTTAGGTTTCTTTTCAGGTGGTACATTTTTCTAACACTTTGTATGTGTGTAGATAGGGTGACAAACCAGTGTCCTATCCTTAAACTGCAAAGGGTTTAGCTCTGTGTAGTGCATCACACGTTCAGCTTGAAGAAAAATTTCCATGCATGTCCTTTATTTAGTTATAAAAAACTTTTCTCAGTTTATGCCAACATAAGGAGTGTTTAGTGTCTTTTTAGAAACCTGACTTCAGGAATTTTGTTTTGTTCACATATATGAGCGATGAGAGCGTACTCTTGAAGACATAGTTCCTGGAAAAGAAAGCAAGGTATAGTAAAAATGTGAATTAACTTGTCCTAGTTGGCTAGGTGGACATATAGCTTGACAAGCTTAGAATTCAATGCAACTCCAGTGAGGTCAGGATGAAGTCTGCCTCTACATCATTTGAACCAGGCTTTGAGAACACAAGTAATACGTAGACTGCAAACTATGTTATCCGTTCATTTTTTAGGGTGAAAAAAAGCCTTTAAATGGCAAATGTAGAACTAGAAATAGCAATTTTATTTTAAACTTCTTCTTTGTGTAACTGGACAGGTCCTATACTTGTTATATTCCTTGCTTCATTCAGTGCCTGCCCTTGTGGTTTTCGGTGTCTGGCCAATTTCTGTTTAAGAATATCCTCTTATTTTTGTCTGTCCAAACTTAATGAGGCATTATCATTCGCTGGTATGCAAAATTATAAACCACTTGAATTTAGTGGTTAGAATAGCTTCTAAACTTTATATGTACTATATGCAATGCATGTAAAATCATGAAGAAAATCCTTCTTTTTCCATTGCATGTCTCTGGGTGCTTAGAATCAGTAAGAATTTCAGTTTCCCTGTATAGCTGTTACTAATTACCTGATCTCTCTTTTTTACTGTTGCTCTCTCTGTTCTGCCTTCATTCCTCTCCCTGTTATGAATTACTGGTGTTATGAAGAAGGCACACTCTTAGTTTTGTTGAATGTTGTAAAATATTCACTAGTCATACAAGAATTTGTCCTGCTGCTGGCAGAAAGCAGCTCTATAAACAATGTGCTCCTTTGTTTGCCTGAAGCATAGTAACAAATGGATTATGTGTAACAGCCATCTATAGGGCTTTTATTTCATCTCCATTCAGGCTCTGCGTGTTTTGCACTGCTTTTAATGAGGCTGCCTGAACTATGGTAACCCTGCAGTACATTTGTAAGCAAGAGATATTAGATGAATCAGCCTCTTCCAGGACTGCATTATGAGGTGATCTGCTTTCATTACAGGATTTGTTTTATAGGTGGTAGAGCTCAGTGAGAGGATGCTGCAGGCACAAGCAGCGCTTACATGCTCTGTAAGGCCAAGTTCAGGGTCTGCATGAATGCGAATCTCCTTTCCCACAGTCAAGTCTCCATTCCTTGTGTGGCTTAAAGCACAACCTTTCTTGTGCATGACCTCCCCTTCCGCTTCAGACTCATACTGGAATGATTGATAGTCTTTTATAAAATACTCCATAAAGAACTATTTTACTTCCCCATCAGCATGAAAGCTTGGGTCCCCACACACAAAACAAGCACAAAACCCAGCATCTCGCAGCAGAATGAAAAGCCTCTTCTTCCTTCTGCCTTTCTGAAGTGTGAAGGTTTCCCCTCTGGAACTGGAAATGTTTATTCCCTGGCAATAGAAACCACTGTTGTCAAAACCGACCAAATACATATTCATACAAGTACAGATATATGCCCTCTTTTTTTCTCTGGAGCCCTAAGAAGGTTCTACTTTTTCTCCTTTTTTTTTTTTTTTTTTTTAACAGTCTTTACATTTTTACCAGGGCAAACCAGGATTCACAAGTGACATAGTGCCCTATTTAAGTCTTTTGTGGTTTCTTTGAATGTAGTCTGTTCTCAAGATCTTCTGTTTGCTCTGCTGCTCTTCAGTCACTATCAGAATCAAAACTGGGTATTTTTTGTATAGGAAATATTGTTACAATGCAGAAGACAATTGTATTGTACAAAGTAGATAAAAACAAAGGCCATGTGGCAGCGCACAGGCTTCATCTTCCTCCTCTCTGGACATAGTTTTTGTATGTTGCTTGAAGTGTTTAATTTTAAAAAACATAGCTCAAGCAATTCTTGACTTAGTAAATACGGGACCTGGTGAAAAACTGGGGATGAAGGAATACATATATTAGATGCCATTGCTTTGGATAACCCCCAGAACAGGACTAGAGGTTCAAGCCGTGAAGAAGTCACTGTTGTTAAGTTTTCGGGTATTTCATGGCTGGACAGTGGTTTTGGCAAGGAGTTTCTGGCAGTGAGGTAAAATCAAGCTGAAGCGTGACTTGCTAAATCTCAATGAGAATCCTGACAGCATAGGGCTGCAGGTAATACCTTATGCTAGTTGTAGTCTTTTCCAGCTAGCAGCAGTGAAGAGCAAAGCCCTGAGATTAAAAGGACTAAGAGAGGTCTTCACAGAATCACAGAATGTCAGGGATTGGAAGGGACCTCAAAAGATCATCTAGTCCAATCCCCCCGCTGGAGCAGGAACACCCAGATGAGGCTACAGAGGAAGGTGTCCAGGTGGGTTTTGAATGTCTCCAGAGAAGGAGAATCCACAACCTCCCTGGGCAGCCTGTTCCAGTGCTCTGTTACCCTCACCATGAAGAAATTTCTTCTCAAGTTTAAGTGGAACCTCTTGTGTTCCAGCTTGAACCCATTACCCCTTGTCTTACCATTGGTTGCCACTGAAAAGAGCCTGGCTCCATCCTCATGACACTCACCATTTATATATTTATAAACATTAATGAGGTCACCCCTCAGTCTTCTCCAAGCTAAAGAGACCCAGCTCCCTCAGCCTTTCCTCATAAGGGAGATGTTCCATTCCCTTCATCATCTTTGTGGCCCTGTGCTGGACTGTCTCCAGCAGTTCCCTGTCCTTCTGGAACTGAGGGGCCCAGAACTGGACACAATATTCCAGATGAGATCTCACCAGGGCAGAGTAGAGGGGAAGGAGAACCTCTCTCGACCTGCTAACCACCCCCCTTCTAATCCACCCCAGGATGCCATTGGCCTTCTTGGCCACAAGGGCACAGTGCTGGCTCATGGTCATCCTGCTGTCCACCAGGACCCCCAGATCCCTTTCCCCAACTTATACTGGAACTTGGGGTTGTTCCTACCCAGGTGCAAGACTCTACACTTTCCCCCATTATATTTAATTAAATTTTTCCCCGCCCAACTCTCCAGCCTGTCCAGGTCTCGCTGGATGGCAGCACAGCCTTCTGGCGTGTCAGCCACTCCTCCCAGTTTGGTGTCATCAGCAAACTTGCTGACAGTGCACTCTATTCCCTCATCGAAGTCATTGATGAATATATTGAATAATACTGGCCCCAGTACAGACCTTTGAGGCACTCCACTAGATACAGGCCTCCAACCAGACTCTGCCCCATTGACCACGACTCTCTGGCCTCTTTCCTTCAGCCAAGTGACAGCCACCTCACCACCCGATTGTCCAGACCACACTTCCTCAGTTTAGCAGTAAGGATGCTGCGGGAGACTGTGTCAAATGCTTTACTGAAGTCAAGGTAGACCACATCCACTGCTTTGTCAAGATTCTTCAATAATTCACAGAATCACAGCTTGTTATTAAAGAATCACAGCTTGTTATTAAAGGAAAATAAAAAAGCCTAATGATGAAGACAAATTCATTAGCAAAGAAAACTGTTTGGGGGAAGACTTACCAATCTTCTAGGTGTTTGGGGTTTTTTTTGTTTCCTTTCAATAAAAAATCAACCCTAAACCTTCCTTTTCCCAGCTCCATTTTGTGTAAAATCATACAGTGGCAGGCTCATGGAACTCTCCAGCTAGGCTGAACTACCCAGAAAGCAACTTCTGTTCTCCTGAAGGAAAATGTTCATTACACTTCATGTGCATGCACTTTGTGTCTCTGAGCTGCAGAAACAGACAACAGCTGTGTACTCTTGGGAAATGGCCTGAAATAGGAATAAGATTACAAATGTATTTGGAAGCACTTTTAAAAGGGCTGATGAAAAACTTGAGGGGAAGGTTTTTTTAAATGAGTATCTGTGTTGCTGGGTGATAAGCATGGGTTTACTTAGTAGGGCTTTACTGTTTATTTGTACTTTCACTCTATGTTTTAGTGAGTATAAAGGCATGCAGATCAAGTATCTGGGCACTTATTTCCATTATAATTAACAATTAATGAATTAATTTCCAACCTTTAATTAGACTGAATTTAAATACAGCATGTTTCAAACTCCAGACTCTGGAAGGCATTTAAAAGGATAATACTGCATGCTGACAGACACCTCTTATGCAAGTTTAAATGACACCATGTCTTGGGAAGTTGCATCTGAAAGGTAAGTTGACCAGTACTTTGGAAGTCGATCCAGTTTTAAGGTGAGAGATGTTTCAGATAACATGGAGTGCTTAATCCTTTCCACTCCTTCTCTCCTTTCACTTAAAGTCTAGTATTTTCTTGGAAAAGTCTGGTTATATGCTTTCAGCATCTTGCCCCTCTGAAAATGAGCTGCAAATTTCTGTCGCTTTTCATTCCCCCTGAATCTGTCAAGAGGCTGCAACTATTGTGAGCAACAAAGTGTTCGGATGTGTCACCCCAGGAGTCAGTCTTTGATGGGCTGATTGAAGGCAGAATGAACACTGAAAATGTAAAGCTAGTTAACAAACACAAATCCTGTATTTACTACCCTCTACTGTGAAGGAACCTCAAATATTTAATAAGACCTTTCTATGTCAGGTGTCTGGTGAGATCACACAACAAGCGTGAGAACTATTGTCTTTCTGTGGCAATCTATTAGTTATAAGAATATAACTCATTTCCAAAATTAAAACTGAAAAGTCAATCGTAAGCAGTCACCAAATTTTGACTAAGGATTTTCTTTTTTTTTTTTTGCGTTTGAGAATAGTGAGTATTTTTAGGCAAAATGAAATGTCAAAAGATGACAAAACCCACTGAATAAATGTTTCTGTTTAAATAGTAGGCATTTAGCTTACTAACTGTCCAACGAGGAACTGTGCAACAGTTGTAATGTTAAAGTCCCTTCAGTAATCTGACATCATGGACCAACTTTTGTGCTGATATTTATTTTAATATATCTGCCACTGAAGGCAACGAGACTGTGCTGATTTACATCAGTTGAGACCTGTCCCTCTATCCTCTGAAACAAAACCAATTTAGTTTTCTTCCTTCTCTGCTTATTTCTCTCACCAGTCCCAATTTCACAAACCCGTGTTCCACCAGCTAATAGTCACCATCAGCATCATCGTCGTCTCTGCGGGCCCAGGCGGGTGCCCCCCCGGTGAGACGGGGAGCACGAGAGCTCCGGGCAGGCACTGGGGTGAGGGCTGGGAGCCACCTCTGTGCCGAGGGGGAGATCCCCTCAAGCTTCACGCTTGGCTGGTGCTTTGTTCGCCCTTGAATGCTCCCGCTCGGAGCCTTTGTGCGGCGGCGGGGCCGAGGTGTGAGGCGGGCGGCAGCGAGGGCCGCGCCATGCCTGGACAGAGCATGACCAGTTTGGCTGCAGCCAGTCACCGCCGGGCTCGGCGTTACATCACCCTCAGCCCACAGCTCGGCCAGACGGAGCCAAACAGGCTGCTCGTTGTTTTTCCTCTTTTCAAGGGCAAGAAGAAAGCCTGGGAAAAGAGCAGGGATCCCAGACCTTCCTTGAGAACAGCCGAATATTGTCTGCATGGTAATGAAGGGAACAAAACCACCAAACTCACAGGGCTCTCTGACCCCCGCAAGCCGGGAGGCACAAAAGCGGGGTGTGTAATTGGGATGAGTGGGCGAGGGCAGCGTGGCGCGGTGAGGAAACACCCCGCAGTCCCCCACCGCGCCGGGGAGCTGCTCCTCCGCAGGACCCGTGGCAGCTCCTGGGAAAACCAAGGAGCCAGAGCGCATCCCTCGTTCCTGTTTCTCAGGGCGATGTCCCTACAACTGGTCTGGGGAGCCTGTGTCAGTATAGTAGCACAGCAGCCAGTTCTCTTGTAATGCAGAGTGTGCATTTGTGGTTCCAGTTTTCTGTTCCACCCACAAATTCAAGATGGGTACATACACACAGCTTGTCCTTGTTTTTGCAAGCTGCTGATGTTATCTCAAGAGAAAGTGATAGCTTGTTTGTTCTGTTTTGAAATTCAAAAGAAGTTTAATTTTCCTCTTTGCAATGAGTCTTGGTTGTTGCTTCTTTCAAAAGTGGAAAAATGGGCTGGGGAAAGTGAAGGCTTCATATATACTTTGCACACCGTGAGCACTCGGACCATTTCCACCTGCCAGGGGCAAGTCCAGCTCCTGCGAAATTTCTGCAGTCACAAACATCCATCTCTTGGCAGCCAGGCATAGTGTTCCCATGGAGAAACATGGTTGTCATGGGAAACCGCAATCATGGAGAGAAACAAGTTTTGTGAGGGATCAGGAGACTTGCCTGTCTGTACCATGAAGGTAGGCAGCAACCTTGTACTCCTCTGAAAACCAGAGCAGAGCTTGGCTGTAGGGCAGTGAGTGCTTGGAAGGCTTGTGCTGCTGGACTGTGCCACATCACACCTTTGCACAGGCTGAGGTCTTCTAGGACTCGCCAGGCAGGCATGCTCCTCCATGCCTCACTTTCTTCCCTTGCTCCATTTCTGCTGCATGTGATATTCCTTCTAAAATGTCAATAAGGATGATGTCATCTGGGTGGCTAGGAGGAGCCCCATCTACCCTAGGGTATCTCTTTTGGCTGTGATGCAGTTGTGCTAGTGACAGTGACAATGTAAGCATTTATTTGAGTATTGAGATCTCATGCTGCACACGTCTGAGAATTATCAGAAACTCTCTTCTAATTTGCAGCCACATTTTTTTAATCATCCCTCTTTTACCGTATGTTTTTGTGACAGCATTGTTGAATAAGTTAAATTAGCCTTTCCCGTTTCCAATATTTAGCCTTCTACTGTATTTATAGGGGCAATCATTCCTTCCCAGGCTTCTCTTGGAGAAGAGAAAAGGCAAAAAATCCCAAAAGCTAACCTCTTCCTGAAGCACCATTTAATGCGGTTCTTGTCTAGCCTATTCTTGCGGTTTAACCTGGCAGGTAGCAAAACACCATGCAACTGTTTGCTCACTCATCCCCTCAATGGGACGGGGGATAGAATTGGAAAAAAAGTAAAACTCATAGATTGAGATAAAGACAGTTTAATAGGACAGAAAAGGGAAATAGTAATAGTAATAATAATAATAATAGTGATACAAGAATATACAAAACAAGTGATGCACAATGCAATTGCTTCACCACCCACTGACCAATGCCCAGCTAGTCCCTAGCAGGGGCTGCTGCCCCTTCAACCAACTTCCCCCAGTTTTATATGCTGAGCATGATGCCATATGGTATGGAGTATCCCTTTGTCAGCTAGCCTGGCTGTGCCTCCTCCCAGCTTCTTGTGCATCCCCAGTCTCCTCTCTGGCAGGGTAGTATGAGAAGCTGAAAAGTCCTTGACTTAGTGTAAGAACTGCTCAGCAACAACTAAAACATCCATGTGCTATCAACATTATTCTCATCCTAAATCCAAAACACAGCACTGTACCAGCTACTAGGAAGAAAATTAACTCTGTCCCAGCCAAACCCAGAACACCTATGCACATGGGTCTCCTTTTAGAGAAAACTACAATGTGGAGAAGAGTTGAATGCACATCAAGATCAGGCTCAAGAATGGAGTATGTAAGTGTTCATTACATACAAGACATTCAGGAGCTCAAGTGTTTCAGACTTCCTCTGATCTGCTCCACTGTTATCTAATCTTTTTGACCAGCACTGACCAGGATGGCGGACCAGAACTGTACCAGTGGCCTTTAAAGTGGCATGCAGACCTCTCCATCTCTGTTAGAATTGTTTTTCCTCATGTGGCCTAAAACTAGCAGGCACTGCATACCATTGCCTCATAACTATCCTGTGATTGACCAACACAGCCAGGTTAACTCCATCTTTGTTACATATTGTGTGGTGTGAAAGACATCGTAAAAGGTTTCCAGAGAAATATGGAACTTTGTACATCCATTGAATATCTATTCATAAAGCCTTGCTGATCTCTGCAGCAATATTTTTTTTTCTACTAATGCATGAGATCCGAATATAGCCTGCATCATTACAAATGTTACCATGGTTACAGAATTATCCACTACTTCAAAGAAAAGTTGCTATAATTAAAACAAAGTCTTCATTCAAATGTGCTTTCACAAAGAAGGACCTCAGTGCATGTTCTCAGTTGTGATAGTATACTCTGACAGGCAGAAAATAGGAAGAATTGTCTCAGCTTCTTAGGCTACTGTGAGTTTGATGGTAATTAATTATGTAAATAGATGTGTGTTCCTTTCTGTTGACAAAACACACTTGCTTTGCACATGAAGATGAATCGTTGCTTCCCATAAGGAACCAAGTCCTCATCAGGTGTAGTAAATTTGCAAATAACCTTGCAGGAGATTTCTTGGTAGTGCAAAGAGGGTTACAATCTGTTATCTAAGCGTGTCAGTTCTTTAATGGTATTAGCCCAGTTAGAGCAAGGACCTTAGAAATGTATTTTTTTACACTAAAATTTAATTTGACTGAACTAGAGACAAAAAAAAGTAATGCCTAAACATACTACAGTCTGGTACACACCATGTCTCTACTTCTCTCTGAGACCACCATTCTCTTAGAAAACTGTTAACAAGGATGTATTTTTCCTTATTTGGCTGAAAGATGATAAAACACAAAAGCAAGGCTTGGCTTCAGCATATTTTCCCAAAGATTAATGAAGTGGTTCACTCAACTAAAACAGGCTGTAGCGAAGCTTCTTTTTCATTCAAGAAGTGTACATGATGAGCCTGAAATAATTTTAGAGCCAATTTACATGCTGGACAAAGCATTCCTTCAGCTTTCACATCCATGTGTAACTCTTTAGTGCCCTCCCATGTCCCAGTTTGGAAATGCCTACGTCTGGTAGGGAAACTATTCATCCGTGGTTAAGAAAATAAAATCGTGATTTTATTCCTGAAATGAAATATTGCTGTTGGCTGGTTTATTTCCAAATTCAATATATTTGATTCAGAAGTGGGGAACAGGGCATTTAATTCATTTGGAAGAAGAGAAATTGAAGAGTACTAAAGGAGAGTGCACGCGCCGCCTTTCTTTTTTTGGGTATTTTTCCCCAGTGCTCATAATGATAGTGACTTCTCAGGAAAATATGTCAGAGAATGGCAAGCGGAAAAAAAAGTTTAAGTTAACAGTTAAGCTCACCACTCTCCAGGCCAGTCAGAAATTCTTCCATCTGGGTCATTTAGCATTGAACGTGCTGTGCATGTTGTGCATTGATCAAAGAATGAAGGAAGTAAGGGTGATGGAGGCAAGATACAGGAGGATGAAGGAGCTATTGTGTTTGCAGATGCACGAGACCCCCCTCATCGGCACTTTAGGGTGGCTTCACTGGCACTGTGGACAGCCAGGGCACCATCTCCACTGCCTGTCCACCCTGGGACTGTGTCCCTGTAGCCTCCTTGTGTGCCACTGCAGTGCCAGTGCCATACAAGGGCAAGAAGGTCTGATACACAGTGAAGATTTTCAGATTTCCTTAGACTTTTGGGAGTGATTATCTGAACTAGCTCTAGTCTTTGGTTGCAAAATGATTATCACTTCACATCCTTGGACAAGAGCTTCGATAATATTTACTTACACAGAGTCCATCTCATTTCCTTCCCAGTAAAGAACAATTTCCCCATGTGCCACTCTCTCATCTGCCTGTCACGTCCTCCCTACAGGAATGGAATTCACTGATAAATGAAGCTGCCAAATCCCAGTCTTTCTTTTCTCTTTGATGATTTGTTCATAGATTTGATGAGCATTATAACAAAAGCTGATATGAGATATTTTTTTTTGTCCCTTCTTATTTCATTATAGTTTTCTGGGATAATTCTGGGATTGTAATTTTCTGGGGTAGAGAGAAATTTAAGTGTTTCTTTCCACTGGGTTCCTTCTGCCATGCAACATGTTCTAAAATAAGAATCTGTCCATCTGTCTTCCTTTGGTACACAGGTACTTTTTACATGACTAAAATTGGATCTTGAATCCTGCAAGACATTTATATGGGTTAGCTTGTCTTAATACGCTTTAAAGACAAGTAAATGGAAGAAAGAAAGACAGTAACTAGAATAAATAGGTCAAAGATTTCTTCATCCTTTAGATAATCCAGTTATTCTAAAAAGAAGCAGAAAGTAATCCTAAAAGCTGAGCTTATCCAAATCAATTATAAACATTACTTCAAAATCCCTCATGGATTTTATCTTACATTTCAAAATATTTTTGCAACATTATGTATCTTGGTTAAAACAAACAAACAAACAAACAGAAAACCCCCAACGAAAATGCATAGCTTGTTTATTGGCTACTGGAAGTTAATGTTTTGAAGCAGTGATTTGAAAATGTTCTGTTTCCAAGTATTTGGATTGACTGTGCCAAGCCTTAAGTGAAGATCTGCAGCATTTGTCAGAACACCCAGCCACCAGGAGCTAGTTTATATTTTGGCCTTGACTACATGTGAATCTGTGCAGAGTTCCCTTTAAGATTAAGGCTTGAAGATATTCACATGCACTGCAGACATACTCACAAGACATCTAGACAGATGTTTGCCCATAGTTCAAAACTAGAAGAAACAGTGGGTTCCCGTCTCAGATAAGGCTGATTAGGAAAAGCATGTGTTTTTAAAAATTATTGTTATTTTACTATATTACAGAACAAAGAAAACAGTATTCCAACAATGCACTGTGAAAAACAGTCACATCATGTTTCAAAGTTTTGCTAAGCATGAATCAATACTGTTATTTCTTGTATATTTTATAACATTCAGCCATTGACAGGATTTCCAGAGACATCACTACTAGTGAGCTTGCCTTCTTCCAGCACCCGCATTGCCTGGTCCTGCTGTCTACCCGTGGCCACTCTGAGTCCATTCCTTTTTTATCACCACATCACCGTGAAGCTGAAGCACCAAAACATATGAGGACTATTATGCTGTCATTTCTTAATCTCCAAAGACCAGGATAATTTATCTTTATCTGCCTTTTACTGAAGATAAATGTTGGGACACAGGGACATATTATAGAACCATAGAATCATTTTGGTTGGAAGAGACCCTCAGGATCATTGAGTCCAACCAAAACCTGACTCTAGCACTAAACCATGTCCCTAAGAACCTCGTCTATACGTTTTTTAAACCCCTTCAGGGATGGTGACTCCACCACTTCCCTGGGCAGCCTGTTCCAGTGCCTGACAACCTTTTCCATGAAGAATTTTTTCCTAATATCCAACCTGAACCTCCCCTGGTGCAACTTGAGGCCATTTCCTCTTGTCCTATCTCTTGCTACTTGGGAGAAGAGACCAACACCCTCCAGGCTACAACCTCCTTTCAGGTAGTTGCAGACAGCGATAAGGTCTCCCCTCAGCCTCCTTCTCTTCAGGCTAAACAGCCCCAGTTCCCTCAACCACTCCTTATTATGGCTGCTATTTGCAGCGATGAGAAATTTTGTAGCTGCTGCTAAGTGTTCAAAAACAAGATGTTGCTATAGTTGGCTAAATGTCATTAAAAGCTTCTAGGTTTAACAATAGGTCATTGTGAGGGACGAAGGCATGAAATGATCATGCTTCTGCAGGTATTCAGAGAGCTGAAATGAAAAGAGTTTTCACCTAAAATAAAGACACAGCGTGAATGGGTTTTCCTTTATGATGTTTTTTCAGATCTGTGGGATGCAGAACGACTGAAATAGCTGAGAGAAAACTCTACAAGAGGCAATTAGAAACAGGCATGGGTGAAAATGGAGAGAGAATTATTGGTCTAAGTCTTGTTCAGAAAGGGTTGTTGACCTATGTGCTGAGAAACCTGCCCTTGCCATTTAACCATTTCTCTTCCCTTCAGGAAAGGTGACTAAAACCACTTTTTGTAGTAAACTAATTTGTATCTAAAATATGCTGGACTCTGCCAGAATACCTCCATTTGAAATGACTTACAAGACCCCAGACTCTTGGCTACCTTCTCAGGTCAGAAAGAGGTAATGTTGTCTTTTCTTTGAAAGAGAGAGATCTGTTATAATGCTGCATCTATAATGAAATATTATGAATTGCATAGTATTAGAGTGTTCCTTACTGCACTGGAGTGAGTTTCTATACCACATGTTAAGTGGGTGGCAAACAGCAAACGAGTCCATTGTCTGTTCCTCGCTAGATACTCAGCACACAGAAAACAGAATCACCACTATTATCCTTTCTGATTCCAGCTGAAAGTAGGAAAGATTAACCAAAATGTCCCCAAAGATGACTGTGATGTATTCTAAAGCGGTGTAGAAAATCCTGTAGATTTCTAAGTGTGTAAATATCGTGCTGTTACGATTTACAAATTAGACTCCTCAGTTCTGCTGGGAGCAGGCATGTTTCCAACTGTAGGGTTCTTACACAGGTTATCTCACTTCTACAATCTCTTTGAATTTTTAGCATGAACAAGTTTTCAAATTGTAGTTGTTTTATATTGGCGAAATACAGTTCTATTTTATTTTCTGGCAAGAAATGCTTTTGACTTGTTGGGTTGCAGCCTGAAGCAAGGCTCTTAAACAAATCTAATTTAATGATATTCCAGCAGTGGCTGTGAAAGGGTGAGGCCCTATCAGTTGCTAAATTTCTCTGCTTTGCCCAGATTTTTGCTTTCCTAGAAAACAGGCATTATTTTTGAACTCTGTGCTTGGGAAAACCCAATCTGCCTTCCCAAGGCAGAAGCGCCCAAAGATCTCTGATGACATTCAGATCGAGGCTTGCCCTCAGATTTCGTCTATTACCCACTCATCACTTGCGACGTCTGTGGTTCACATCAGCTGAAACTGCCAGCTCTTGGGGTTGCTCAGCTGCTCTTCCTCACAAAAGCACAGAGCCTAATGCCACTAACTTTGTTTCAGCCTTTCCTTTCCTAGGAAAGAGAGCTCTTTACTTTCTCAGATGACACTGCTGTTTGTTCTTGGTTATTAACTAATAGTATCTTGAAAAAAATAAATATAGATTAAAAAAAGAGTTCAAGCACATAGGGCTATGTTGGAGACTTTGAATTGCAGTATATTTCACTCAGTGAAATGCACAGAATTCTCCACCTCCAAAGTATTTATTCTTAATTATTTAAAGTCCCATACTAGAGGGATTGATTTTTTCTCAAAAGCTAAAAGCTGTATTTTATATCTAGCATGCTGTGAATGATATAGTAATTAAAGGTTTCAAAATGAAAATTAAACACACTGCAAAAAATAATTTACTGAAACTCAATATCAATCATATAATAAGAAAATACCATTGCAATGAGTCATCTAATTCACTGACCCAACAGTTTATAAAACTAAATTTCACTTCAGATTGTGTCTTAGCTAGCTACATGTTAGATTAAATATAATTGCTTTTTTGTTTTAGGACCACTAATTCTTCTAGTTTGAGAAAGAAGCTGAACATATTTCTATATTATGTTAATGCTGCATTAGAAGTGGCATTACTGAGGTAAAACCAGCCCAACTTCATGACAGTTATGAGAGATTAATTTTCCTCCAAGCTGCAAATGTTAATGACGGGTAAGAATTACTTGTGAAAAGATATCTATTTATTACACACATAAACTAGCACAATTCCACTACATATATTTCAAATGTATTTTCATTACATTTAACATATATTCACGATAACTTTCTGATGCAAAAGGTGGAGGAGCTGACTAGGAGAGGTGCGCTGCTGGGTCTCATCCTCACTAACAAGGGGGGTCTGGCTGAAGCAGTAAAGGTGGAGGGCTGCCTTGGTTGCAGCGACCATGAAATGGTGGAGTTCAGGATCTCGTGTGGCAGGAACAGAATAGCAAGCAGAATTGCAACCCTGGACTTCAGCAGGGCCAACTTTGGCCTTTTCAAACAATTGCTGGGGGGAAATCCCATGAGCAAGGCTGCTTGAAGGTAAAGGGGCCCAAGATAGTTGGTTAGCATCCAGGGACTGCTTCTACCAAGCTCAAGATCAGAGCATCCCAACATGTAGGAAGTCAAGGAAGGGAGCCAGGAGACCTGCGTGGTTAAACAGGGAACTGCTGGGCAAACTCAAGTGGAAGAGGAGAGTTTACAGATCATGGAAGGAGGGGCTGGCCACTTGGGAAGAATATAAGGCTGTTGTCAGAGGATGTAGGGAGGCAACTAGGAAAACTAAGGCATCCTTAGAATTAAACCTGGCAAGAGGGGTCAAGGACAACAGAAAGAGCTTTTTCAAATACATGGCAGATAAAACTAACACCAGAGGTAATATAGGCCCTCTGATGAATGGGGTGGGTGCCCTGGTGACAGAAGATACAGAGAAGGCAGAATTACTGAATACCTTCTTTGTCTCTGTCTACTCTGCCGGAGGCTGTCCTGAGGAGCCCCGTACCCCTGAGGCCCCAGAGGAAGGCAGGGCAATGGAGGAGTTTGCCTTAGTTGATGAGGACTGGGTTAGGGAGCAATTAAGCAACCTGGACATCCATAAATCCACGGGTCCAGATGGGATGCACCCGCGGCTGTTGAGGGAGCTGGCTGAGGTCATTGCTGGACCACTCTCCATCATCTTTGCCAAGTCTTGGGAAATGGGAGAGGTGCCTGAGGACGGGAGGAAAGCAAATGTCACTCCAGTCTTCAAAAAGGGCAAGAAAGAGGACTCATGTAACTATAGAGCAGTCAGCCTCACCTCCATCCCTGGGAAAGTGATGGAACACCTTATCCTTGGTGCCATCTCAAGGCATATCAAGGATAAGAGGGTCATTAGGGGCAGTCAACATGGCTTCACCAAGGGGAAGTCATGCTTGACCAAACTCATAGCCTTTTATGAATACATAACGAGGTGGATAGATAATGGCAGAGTGGTGGATGTGGTCTAGCTTGACTTCAGTATAGCATTTGACACAGTCTTCCACAGCATCCTCGCTGCTAAACTGAGGAACTGTGGTCTGGACGATCGGGTAGTGAGGTGGACTGGGAACTGGCTGAAGGAAAGAGGCCAGAGAGTCGTGGTCAATGGGGCGGAGTCTAGTTGGAGGCCTGTATCTAGAGGAGTGCCTCAAGGGTCAGTACTGGGGCCAGTATTGTTCAATATATTCATCAATGACTTCGATGAAGGAATAGAGTGCACTGTCAGCAAGTTTGCTGATGACACCAAGCTGGGAGGAGTGGCTGACACGCCAGAGGGCTGTGCTGCCATCCAGTGAGACTTGGACAGGCTGGAGAGTTGGGTGGGGAAAAATTTAATGAAATATAACAAGGGCAAGTGTAGAGTCTTGCATCTGGGTAGGAACAACCCCAGGTTCCAGTATAAGTTGGGGAATGACCTATTAGAGAGCAGTGTAGGGGAAAGGGACCTGGGGGTCCTGGTGGACAGCAGGATGACCATGAGCCAGCACTGTGCCCTTGTGGCCAAGAAGGCCAATGGCATCCTGGGGTGTATTAGAAGGGGGGTGGTTAGCAGGTCGAGAGAGGTTCTCCTCCCCCTCTACTCTGCCCTGGTGAGACCTCATCTGGAATATTGTGTCCAGTTCTGGGCCCCTCAGTTCCAGAAGGACAGGGAACTGCTGGAGAGAGTCCAGCGCAGGGCCACAAAGATGATGAAGGGAGTGGAGCATCTCCCTTATGAGGAAAGGCTGAGGGAGCTGGGTTTCTTTAGCTTGGAGGAGACTGAGGGGTGACCTCATTAATGTTTATAAATATATAAACGGTGAGCGTCACGAGGATGGAGCCAGGCTCTTCTCGGTGACAACCAACGGTAAGGCAAGGGGTAATGGGTTCAAACTGGAACACAAGAGGTTCCACTTAAATTTGAGAAGAAACTTCTTCTCAGTGAGGGTGACAGAGCACTGGAACAGGCTGCCCAGGGAGGTTGTGGATTCTCCTTTTCTGGAGACATTCAAAACCCGCCCGGACACCTTCCTGTGTAACCTCATCTAGATATTCCTACTCTGGCAGTGGGATTGGACTAGATGATCTTTTGAGGTCCCTTCTAATCCCTAACATTCTGTGATTCTGTGATTTAATTATGAATGGTCTATAAATTAAATTATATTTCATAGGAATGTCATACAAAATACATCTGTCTAAAAAGGACATATTAGCAGCAGATGAGGGGGTTTGAGCTGCTTTGGAAGTAGATGGTAGGAACACAGTTCCTCTTAGAGTTGCAATCGCCTGTGATGCACTGGATGTTCAAAGAGAGTATCTCAACTACACATGTGCGGAGTAAATGTCTGGTGTTGATCATGCAACAGGACCAGATGGAGAACAACAGCTACCCAGAAGTCCTGGAATAGATCGTGGATTGGCCAGAAAACAGAGGTTTTGGAGCCCTGTCCAAGGAAGTAACTTGTGCCAAGAGGCCCCCCTACATGAAAGGAAATACGCTGTCCTTACCGATGGATCCTCTCTTGGGGGACACCATCAGAAGTGGAAGGAAGCTTCTGTGTGGAGTCTCACACAACGTGTCGCAGAAGCCACTGAAGGAAAAGGCAAATCAAGTCAGTCTGCAGAAGTGACAGCCTTAGGTAATATTCCATTCTTTAAAATTCGACTCAGAGATCTTGCTTATTTCAGTACTCTGATACACTTTGCACATGCAGTTTCTTTACGTATGAAAGTAGCTCCCTAAACCTTTGAATGAACAATAATGCAAGCTCATCCCCACACTTTGTGTGTATCTGCAGCTCTCCTGTGTTGCAACAGATAGAATGTTTCAAAACAAAAAGAGTTCTCATCCTCCTATAAAGTGACAGAGACAATTCAGTTTTGGGATTAGTATTTAGGCAGCTGCTAAACATAACATACTTCAGAGCAGAGAGCACACGGAGAATGATGCAAATGAAAGCAGACGGCCTTCTCAAACTATTTGTCTCTGAACTTTAAAAAATTATTTATAAAAATGTATTGTATGGAGATGAATTACAGAGGGACCAGTTGTATCTTAGTGAGAAGATCATGCTGATGGAGACAAGGGCAATAAAATACAATTCTGCTAATCAAAATACTATAAGCATGTTGAAAATTGGAGTGTTTTATACTGAAACAACAGCATTCCTTGTGGAAAAACAATTTCAATTGCAATCCCCAAAAATCAATTTATCAAAAATATTTATAGTAATACTATTAATATTGTTTAAGGACTTCACGCATCTATGTGATGTGTAAAAAATACAGTCATCCCAGTTTTAGAGATGGGGAACTGAAGAGGACAAATGGGAACACACAAAATCTCTGTTGAGCAAACAATTGAAGCTGTCTTTCCTGACAGGTTACCACCAGTCTGCTCTTCCTCTCTGATCTGCCATCTAAATATGCATGTATTTGTAGCATAGTTTTGACATATATTGACATAACTGCACTTGGAGTTACTTATCATGCAAATAGATTACGTTATCAGCGATGGCACTTAACCAGAACTGTACTGTACTTACTTCTGTTTCTTCATGTTGTGACAGGTGGTGGGGAAATTGGGCTCAAGAATGACTCGAGCTGTACATAGATTCTTTGCACAATATTTTTGTCAGAAATACTGAAGGATCAGGATTTTGCTGAAGAAGTACCTTTAAAAAAAAGGTGAACATCAGTTGCTTAGCCTCTCAATTAAGAGGAGTCAACTTCAGAAAGGATGCTGGACTGACACACAGCAACTTCTGGCCATTTGTGAGAGAGCACAAAAGCTCCTCTGTGTCTCTTTAGCCATGACATATGCTCCACTGATGTTGCCAGATATTTAGGCCAGAGTTTGTGTGCTGTATCCTTTCAACAAACTTACAGCCCTGCCTAGAATAGGCAAGAACGTGTTATTTGAAGGTGGTATTATTAATTGGAACAATATGATTTCCCTAATAGTAACATTCACTAAGGCATGTAAAAATGCCAGTGTTGCCTATTTAGTCTCTGAGAGAACAAATGGGAAACGATTTTATGCTAGTGAGCACAACACATCTTAAAAGTTCATCAAACTGCTGTCTTTGTAGTTGTCTTTTTGTGGGCATGGTGCCAGAATTATGAGATGCAGAATAGTTGGTCTAGTCTGCTGTAAAATCAGTCTTTAGGTACTTGAATACTAAAATAACTGTATCAATAAAGTAGCAGTATAAATTACAGCCAAAGCTAAATATTTTGTGGCATTTCACTCCTTGTACCCAGGATGACTATGTGACAAGGGAGATCTAGCTTTCCTCTCACCTGCCCAAAAGTTGCAGCTGTTCAAATAAATTTATCACTAAACAGCATTAGTAATATATACCTGTGAGACCTAAAAGAGAAGTGGTTTATTATTTCCCACTGTCGTTGTTTCTTACTCCTGCAGTTTAGCTACAGCCTTTGGCTGAAGATGTTATGTGTTTTTCTGCAGGATCTGAAACCGAGATATATGGTTCATACTTTGGATTAAATTTAGCTGGCCACAAAACTTTATTATAAAATCAGGCTACAGTAAGAATACATCTTTCATGATGCGGTCAGATGTAGACAGTGGGGCTAAAGGAGGTAAATGAATTAAAGATATTGAAATCCTTTTTTCTTTTCTTGAGGAAAGAAATTAAATATATGAAACAACTACTATCTGTTATGAGAAATGCTGGAGGTGAAAGGTTTCCAACCTTCCTGTTCCTTCAGAACAGAAATTCAGGGTGGATTGCTTGTGTCACATCTAGTATACAGCAGATAACTGCAAGCATAATGTAAGAAAACATATTTGACAACTTTACATTAAAACTAAATAGACCAGTTTTTCAGCTGATGTAGAAAGTTGTCTGTCTATTGATTCTAATAGAGATTCACTGGTTTACATGTGGCTTGTCCTGAGAAAATGTTTCTTTGATTATCACTGAGTGGTAGAAGTTTTTACACACAGAGATGGAGCTGATCAATAGAATAAATATTTAACCTTCTTCAGAATATTTGCAGCCTGGATGTTGGTTCATCTTATGTCAGAGAATAAGCTAGTTTATAACACTCAGATCGTGGTCTGAGAGGTTTGAATCTGCTGTTATCATGGCAGATAAGAGAAGCTGCCTACCAGAGCAAAATGAAACTTCTGTCCCTTGATGGTGAACAGATATGGACTGTGATAGCAAATGCTCTTATTGCCGATGCTTACATTTGTTTCAGATTAACTCAAGGTGCCAAAAATGATCAGAATGTTGCAGGTCAAGACTGAAAGGTCTATGGGGCAGGATTTCCCATTTTCTAGCCTGAGCAGCTGAGCCCATTTGGGCTTTGCCCCCGTAACCACCTTTTCCCCCCCGGTGGGAGCAGGAGGAGTTCTGTAGGGAGCCCAGCAGGGTGCACTAAGAGGCCATCGCACATGCAGCTGCTGGTAAATTGCACCGAGATCAAACGACTGCAGGATTAATTTGTTTTCTACTGTGTTTTTGTTTTTTTTTTTCTTTTAAAGGTGACTATATTAATTTGGAAAACAACAGTACCTTTTATGAATGATCAACGCTGTCATGTAAGAAATTGCAGGGAACTTAACATATTCAAGCTGCCACTGTGCTGGATTGGACCACTTTCCTAAGCGAGGTGCTTTAAAAACAATTTCATTTTAAGAACACTCTACGATTGCAACAGAATCATAATGTGACTGAGGTCAGCGATCTTATCTCAAAGTAGGTCCCGCTAATCACTGGGTTTCATATGTTATTGGTTGTGAGGAAGACTCTAATTACGTTTCTACCCTGTGAAGGGACTGGTTAACACAAAGAAATCTCATCTCCTTTTGTGATGTGCTCAGCCCAGCAGTTACTTTTGTTCTAAATCGGGCCTGGCAGCCTCTAGGGTAAATGATTGACATGTCAATGTGCTAACAGAAGCCAGAACCAATTCTCTTGTCTGACACCTCCTTTCTTCCTCCGAATATTAATGATGAGTGACCCCCTGAATGAATGAAATGTGCACACATCCCTCGTGGCTCTGTGCAGATGCTCAGAGATGACAGCAGGACTTGCCCAGGAGAGGACACAAAACCATAAAGCCATCTGGTATTCTGTAGTGAGCTTAATCTGTTCATTGACTTGGCCAAATGCTTGGTAAATCAAAAGTTGACAGGAAAGGATTCATAATATTTATGGTTAAAATACAGTCAAAACATCCCAGAGAAAAATAGGAATCCTAGATGAATTCCTAGAGAAACACAAGAAGTACAGCTTGGATTTTGAGCTGAGAGGATGGGCAAGAAAAACACAAAAAAATTTTAGTTAAATAAGAGTCAAAACCCAGCAATTTGCTTTGATAGTGCCTTGAATTACCCTGTCATTGGTTTCAAATAACACAGGGTATTGATGATCACCGCAGGCTTTTATAGTACTTTAGCATAATTTCCCAAAACATCCACATGAGCCAGCCTTGGAAGCCACTGCAGTCACTTGATATTTATCAGTTCATAATTAAGATTCACTTGAGTCAAATCTTCTGCTCTTTCTTAGTCTGGATTATGTAATATTTATTGTTATATTACATACTGATAGTATTAAATGTGTAGTCAGTCTGTTAAGACTAGGTGTTATAATGCATAATCAGGGAGCAGGTTTCTTTATTTGATCATGTCAATTTGATTTATTCCATCAATAAAATAGATTCCCTTTGATAGTGTATGAATAAAGATTTCCCACTTAAATGTTTCTAGTATCTCAGTCAGCAATTCTGCCACAATAGGCAACCAGAGAAAATCCATACTAACATGCGGTAGACTATTTCTCATTGTGAGATCTAGATCCAGTTCAAAAAGAAAAAATATCTTTTCTTACTGCATTTTGCATCTCATATCTTTTATCTCCACTACAGAAAAAATACAACCTATTTTCACCTTCAGTGCTTTTCTCATCTTTCGAAGAAACTGTAGTTAATACCCTTTGTATTTTCACAATATCCCAAAGATTGGCTATTCTTTTGTATCCCTACAGGAGACTCTTGTATTCATGCATTAAGCAACTTTTGCACTGACTATTGCAAACCTTTCCCCTAGCCACCTTTTCTATTTTCTTCTATACCATATGAAAGTGCGACCAGATTTACCTGGTTGCTGCAAAATCATTTTGTCCTGCTCTTCAAATCCTTTAGTGTGGACTCACTTGGTTAACTAATTATATTATTTCCCATCTTTCATATTCTTTCCTGTTACCCCAAAGGCCCATTGCAGTTCACCTCTCTTTTATTTATCAGCTGTTGATGTTGCTCCCATTTTCACTTTGCATCTCATCTAACTTTGCTGTCTAAGAGGTAAATGTCTGGTCTGAACCAGGTGCTTAAGTTCCCGTTGTAGTTAGTGGAAAGAAAGGATACCTTCCGAGCACATTTGTTTCATCCCAGTCTAAGATAGTTATGAAAATTAATTGAGATGAATTGCCCTCTGAGTATTCTTTCCACACACATGGAGTCTACACAACTAGTTTGGCTGGTGCCTTACAAAGTAGGTAAAATTAATACCAGTTTTAATCAGTTTGCCCAGAGTTTTCCCAAGTACTAGATTTCCATTCTGCTTCAGAATCTTTTTTCTCTGTACCTTATCCTCCCTCCTGGAATCCATTTGATACTATTTTCTCTATGAAGTGTGCCACTAAAATTTAGGTCTTTGAGAAAATATAGAAATTGTTATTGCAAACACCTGCATAAAAATTGAATTAATTTTAAAATAAGTTTTTGTTGACTCCTCAATGCTTCATACACTGAACTTTTGTTTCTAGGGTATTGCCACATTTCTCTGAGAGAGTGCCTTTCTGCTCATGGTATACATAGGGATTATTAAGAAAAGGGTGCTCAAGATTACAAATTAAATCAACAATTTACCTCAGTTGCACCTGTCACAACAGCCCCACAGAGACAGGGTGCGCCTGATGGCCAGCCCTGTGGTGTGTAGACTGATAATTCAGGCCTTAGGGGGATAAGATGCATCATGAGAATCGTTTGTCTGTTTGATTGGGTTTTATATTTGTTTTTAAGTTATCTTTCTGAACGGAAACCTTCCGCTACATAGCAGTAATAAAATCAGTAACAAAAATGGCCTATAACATTTGGGTTTTTATTATATTATTTTAGAACAAAGCATCTGAAAAAAAAAATTATGTTGATAAAAATAGTAGTTTCTTTAATCTTGCATCTTAAAAATAGGCAAGCAGTTAATTTCTAAACACTTACAAACAGAACCGTTCTGGGATTAGACCAATGAAGGACAAAATTCAGATGCAAGCATTTTTGTTAAATGTATATTTTTATGTACAAATGAAAACCTAAATCATAATTGTGCTATAGGAACAAGGTTCGTAAGAAAGTAGAACTGCATTTCAGAGATTTATGACAATTCCATGATCAGTCTCACTGAAAAGCAAGTAAGGACTTTTCAGCTGCGGTTTGCTGTCTAATGGGTTGTGAACTTCCAGCTTAAGCAAGAGAAGATGATGAAATATTTAAATAATAGATAAATTCCTTTGTTAATACAGGTTCTTATTCCAGAATTAAAAATATATCATAATTATCATATTCCAATGGACAAAGGCACTAACTCACTTCAGTAAAAATGTTTGCTTTCTCTTGTGCATACCACATTCAGCTTTGAAACTCACAGAAAGAGCTTAATTTCTTCATAAAGTATTTGTAGGTTCCCTACCTCAATTTACTGGACTCCTGTCTAATTATCTGCCCACCACAGTGTCTGGAACAAACCTCTGTAGGTAACACCAGATCGGTTTCCAGGGCTTGGACCTAGGAAAGCAGTTACTTATGTTTTGCACTTGGAGGATTATGTCTTGCAAAACCATTTTACCAGACCATGCTGTAAAAAGGAAACCTCTCTTTAATTTTCTAAATGCTTTATTTTGTCTTTTTTTAAAAAAAACCCCTGATGACAGTGAGCAGGTTCTCCTATAGGCTGTGCCACCACAGCTTTCAGACAAGGTGGTACAGGTGCTGGAAACAGAATAGAGATCAGTGAATTTTCTCACACTTATGCGGGTAAATTCTGCCTGTGGAAGAGCAGAGTAGGTGTGTGTACATATTAATTCTTCTGGCTAAGCCACTCTCAAAAAGGAAAACCAAACAAAAAAAAAAACCTGGCAGGAGAACAAAGTTCAGTCTGGGAAAGCTTTTATCACAACAGAAATTCCAGGCGCCTCCAACAAAGAGAGATGCTATTAAATTAGTGCCAAATTATTGAAGGCCTGTCTGCATCATTCCCATATTGAATACAAAGAGAATTTGTCTATTAGGATTAGATTGAGCAGAGTGGGTGTGGGGGGTGGACAAGTTTCCAGCTGCCAGGGCTCAAGCAGAGGAACTGTGCAGATGGGATAGGTCCCAGCTGAATATTAGGGGGCATGTAGATCTGTGATGGATGCATTTACACCATGGGATGCAGTGCACTTAACTTGTATATCTCCAACGTTTGGAATAGGATGTTAGGTTGTTTACTGTTCACTGCTAGAGGAGAAAAAAAAAATCCCTGTTGCAATGAGACAGGGTGGTGCCCCCCAGAATGGAATTAACACAGTTTCAAATGGTCTTGACCACCGGAGAATGGCTGCTTCTGCTAAATGAGATCTTAACTTGCACTACTAAATTTGGTCTCCTAAATGAGCCCCTCTGACAAATTGCTGCAAGACCAGCAGGAGCAGTATGGGAATGCAGCTTGGGCCATGGCGCTTCATGTCTGCTGACACTGAACTTTGAGATCCATGCCGCAAGTATACTCATGGCTTTCAGCAGGATGTCTACTCAGTGGCATCTGCAGGGGAATAAGGGGTCTGTATGTGCCATGTCTAAAGAAAAAGAAGTCATGACAAATCCACTCAAATATAGGTAAACAACAGAGAAAAAGGAAAGGCAGAATGAACAAGTATACATTATACATGCCAGAGAGAAATGCTTTCTTCCATACAATTTTCTGCTGCCTAATAAATGTTAATTAGGTTTTGCAGTCTGGGGCCCTTTCAGAATTCAAATGAATACATTAACTATTGACAGCTATGAACAGACTATTTGGAGTTATGAATGAAAATAATTTATTTACTGGCATGATGAAGTCTGGAAACTTTCAACAAAAGACAGCAATTAAGGAACACAGTACTAAAACCAAAGAGGAGGGCAGTAAAGAAGAACTATTACTGAAAAAAAAAAAAAAGCTTTTTATTCTGTTTTTTAAAAGGGGTGAACATGATTGATAAAAAAATGCAGCATGGATTTAAGGTTAGGGATTGAAGGGAGATAAGGAGCTTAAGCCCACTGCATTAGCACCAACTGGTGCTGTGCATATGCTCCCATGACATCTGATGTAGCTGAGCTTGTATAACTGCACAGCAGACCCAGGCACCAGCCAGGAGAAGGAAAGCAAACCATTTATCAGCTGGGCATGCCACAAACTGTGGCTTTCCAGTTTGTCCTACAGGTTAAGTAAAACTAACGAGAGCTTATCAGCGCCTTGATTAGATACAAGGCTGAGCATCAACCTTTTCCTGGCAGAATTAACCTTTCTACTGAGGAAGTGGTCCTGCTTTAGTTTACCTAAGTGGGTTGCTTTTGTTTGCAACTGAATTAAAATCAGTGCAAGAGCTACTGTGAATATTCTTACTTGGATGGAAAGTAGGCTATTTCAAGTATTTAATTTCTGTTTATTTCTAAGTAAAAGAAGTAATGCTTCACCAAAAAGACCCCAGCTCCTAGATAAGCATTGAAGAAAAATTGTTTAAAAAGCACTCTTTTGGTTAAACTGGTGCAATTTTGGGAACAAACAGGGTCTCGTTCAAGGCAGGGATGCCTCAGTATCTAGTGTCCTCATGCTAGCTAAATTCTTAACAACAAATTCTTCAGAATAGGAGTTCTGCTTGAGTAACGTTTATAGGAGCAGACTCTGGGTTTCTCTGCTGACTGTGCTAACAAGAGTGTCAGCTGTGATTTTGTTTCTTGTGATATGGATTAGATCCAAGCTGAGTTTGATTTTTTTCCAAGTCAATTATGAATTATCTGAGAACCAAAGCAGCCAAATGAAATTGCTCTGAAGTTGAAAGTGAAATTGAATTGCTTGATACTTAAGAAAGAAGACAATCTTGCTATTTTTAAGAGGTAGGAGACAAATTTATTTTGTGTTTCTGGTTATTCATAAGAAGATGCTCAGATACTGTGGTGAAGAAAAGTCAGTTATTATAGATAAAGAGAAATGGAAGCAGAGAGGAAGAAAATACACAACTGAAACATTTCCTAGGTTAATTATTGTGTAGCATGTCAAGCCATGTACTACAAGCATGTTTCCTTATGCAAAAAAAAGCTAAAAAACAACAACAACAAAATCCCAAACCAAATCAAAACTACAAACCAGCATCACTCCAAAAATTATATCTTGGGGCCTTGATGTATGAGAGAGATGAGTAGTCTGGGTTTACCATAGAAGCATAAAGCAACTTCTGAGTCTTTCCCAGGTCTAATTTGCTCAGTGGCACTTTGCTTTCCTACCTCATGTCTTACTGTCACTGCAAGTGGAATAAATAATGTGTAAGGCTTAATGTTAGCAGAGAACATGCATGTCTTGACTAAAATAATTTTAATTTCAGGTACATCAGTAGCATAAGATGAAACAAGAACAGACATGCCTTCATCTTATCTACAGTACAACTTTATTGTCTGCAGCTATGCCACTGCAAAGGAGGTGAAATATGCTACAGTACTTTCTATTCTGAACATGGGTTAAGCGATTGAAAACTGTTGAGAGATCAGTAGATGAATTATATTGTGTGAAAATTTTTTACATCCACAGAGATAAAGATCCAGTTATAGCAAGAGCTAAGCATAACTGATGATCCATCCCAGCTGAAGGTAGTGATAAAATGCCCTTTGACTTTAGCGGAGTAAAAATTTTATGTTAGAATATTTTTAATGAATTTGTTTTGGTTTTGTTCTTTCAGTGGAACAAAAATATGAGGGAAACAAACAAATTTTACCCCATATGCAGTTTCATTTGTGAATCAATTGCATCTACTGTATCTTCATTTTATTTCCTTCACATGATACTTATAAGCAGAATTTTATTGATCTCCTTTTTATCATTCTCTCTGTATTTTCTTGGGAATAGATCTGCTTCTAAATCAGGCAGATATTGCGCTTGTCATCAAATATTTAATGATTTTTCCAATCCTTGTGTCTTGAAATAATTCTGAAAAAAGATTTATGTGTCCATTACTACAGTATTGTTTGCTCAGTGGCAAAGGTAAAGTTTAAATAATGCAAGTGTGGCAGAATATTAAAAGATTTTTTAAAGCTGTAATTTGTCACAAGTTGAATTAGTAACATGTTATTTTATAAAACCATATTTATTATAATTCCTCTTACTCCCTTGCATACTGGAGTATGATATACATTTTTCCCCTCCTGTGTTATGCACAAAATGTCATCAAAGTTTCTTACTCTTTAAATTTTGGTTTTATCATCAAGAAGATATTACTCTTTCACTCCCGGCCTTCATATAACTGTATTTTTTTCGCATCAGACTTACCTATTACCAAGGATAATATTTCCTAATATTAAAATAAAGGGATTTTCAGCTATTGAGCATTTTATGTCACATGAAATGGATAGAAAATACAGTCCAGGAAGGCTGCATTAAACTAAATCAACCCTGTCCACAATATGCTTCCTTCCTACATTGTGTGCATTAAAGAAGAACTAATTATGCCAGTAATATCCAAGTAAGATTGCCAAGATTATGGCAGTGATCATGCTATTAGAAGAGAGGGAGGCAGTACAGACCAGCAGCATCAGCATTGATTTATGTGCAGATGCTAAATTTCTCTTCAGCATAGCATGTTGTAGAGAAAGGCCAGTTTTCATAGCCCCAAACCCAACCAATTCCAGCACTGAAAGGGATTTTGTGTCTTGGTGATTCAAGACACCCCTTTGATTTCTTCAGAGAATAAAAGGTTTAAGAATAAAAGATTCTTTCGTTTCAGAATGCTGGAAATTTTGCCTGTTCCAAAAAATGAGAAATCTAGATGAGGTGGGATCAAATCCTTAAGATTTGTGGATTATTTCTATTTTAAAGGAGGTGAGAGAGTCCATAAATAAAGATGGTTTCCTGTTGAGATAAACTTTTTAAAATTTTGTCTTTAACGTAATCAGTTCATTGTCTCTTGTCTCTTTCTGAGTGTGAACTTCTGAGAGACAGTAAAACAAGGCATGAAGTCTCTTGCATACCTGTCCTGCTTGGGGGTAAGAAACTTTGCAGGGTACCTTGTAAGCTTTTCTTTAAAATCCCTCAGTCCTAGTAATGTGATGATCAATTTATATAAACTGAGAAGATCCCACACGAGCTTATGCTGTTTAGTCTTCATTCTGCTGAGATGTTTCTGTAATGATTTTCAGCTGAACTTGTTCAGTGAACAAGTTTTTCACATAAGCTGTAGGTCACATCGCACGTGCTCTTCTCTTCTAAACCAAAAGGCAGATGGTAGCCACAAAGATACCCAGAAGAAGCAACCAAAGGTGGTACCTGGAAACTTTGTCTAAGATTTAAGGAGGATGAAGTAAGCAATGTTCCGAGTTGAAAGATTTCTTGGCTCCTAAAGGGAGACTTAAAAGGCCTGCAGAAATAACAACCTGTCATTGCTGTGCAAGAGGAATGCAGAAGATACAGCGAGGACTCAGCAACTGTTATCCCTTGGCCTCAGGGTTGCACACAAGAAATTCTGGAGAGACAGCTTGGACACATGTAACCTGCTGCCTGTGAGCATGTTGGTTTGAGAAGATAAGCAAGTGCAACCTGAGAGAGAATATCACTTCTTCCATAAAGTCTCATGCTGAGTCTTGTTACATTAGTCTCCCACTTTGACATTAACTGTTTGGGCTAGGGAGGCTCAGTTACCCTGTTCTCTGGGGCACCTACAGCTATTTTGAAACAAAAGGCTGTTGAGACAATCATGAACATAACGTAGGCAAACAGTCCATGGAGAGGCAGCTGTGAAGAGGTCTTTCTTCAAACCCAATTAACTGCTCCAGATAAATTTTTCCTTATTTTTTGTTTTTGGAACTGAATAGGGTGAGGTTTTTTAATTGAAGTTTTATAAGACTAACCTTCAAGCAGACAAGCACTAAGCAAGTGAATGTGGACAGTTAAAACTCGGCAAAGTTAGAAGCAACTATAACAGTTATCTAGTTAGCTTAATTAATTCTTCATTAATGACTACTGTCACTACCAGGAAATGACAGATACTTGTTAGTTTGTTTGCAGGAGAAGTCTGTGGCTTTAAACAATTTTCTTGAAAACTGTGACTCATATTTTTAGGCAGCACAGTGCTAAACAAGAGCCTGTATCGGATAACGCTTATAACTGACTAGACTGTACACATTCACTGAGTGAACATTAATTTGAATAACCCAAATATACTTTTGGTTAGATCAAAGCCAATATCAAAGTTAGTAACAGTATGTTCTTCCCAATTAAAAAGTTTTTGTTTCATTTTAGCTTCCTAAAATATATGGGAAATAGGTTCAGATAAGGATTTGTGGTTTTCTGCAACTGAAAACTTCCTTGGATAATGTAAGATAATTTAATCAATGAATTAAAAAGACAAAATTAACTGGCAAAATATAATACCAGGTATACAGTATGCATCCCTTTCTAAAAAAGTATATGGTATAATAATCGGCACCTCCATAGCTTGAACAAAACAATTGATACTGTTTCTAATTCTTTATCATTAAACAGTCAGTAATCTACAGAGCATGAAAATGAGAGCTATCAAAGATGCTTGTGAACGCACTTCAAATGCTGACAATGCAGTATGTAGAGGTTCTTCTTCATCACAAAACGCAGTTTGTGTGGGCTATGTTCCATGGAAATTCTCTGTCTCAGCAGCTGTGAAAGTCTAGTTTGAATCAGCAAGAAAAAATCCATTTCACTGACCAGAACAACTTTTCCAAAGATGGGGCAGAGGTTGATTTACATTACTTCAAGTGAAATATATTTTTTTAACTGATTTCATTCAGAAATCAGTACTAAAATACAACTTCAATGGAATAGTCAAGAAAACTGTGAAAAACTGTTTTGATAAAGACATTTGAACATAGGTAGTTTCTTTTGAATAACCAAAGGTTTGCAGTTTCTGCCTCACCACATTTGCCAATTAGGGCATGAACCTCTAGAGTGCTCCTGAAAGATCTCAAAGCCATAGATTAGCCATAGCACAAACAAGGAGGGGTGAGGGAGGAGAGAGATGAAGGAAGGAAGGCACAGAGGAAGGAAGAAGGGACAGGAGGATGGAGGAATGGACGGATGGGTAGATGTTTTTTCAAAACCCATCAGGAAAGAACAAAACACATCTTAATCCTGCAATTTGCTTTTAGGATTTTCAAGCTGTTTTATCCAAACAAAGGTAGTATAAGGGACCTAGAGAATTTCTACATCTCTTGTTGCAGGAGTTGCTGTCTGAAGCCCTATTTCCAAATGCAAGATTTACTTTCTGTCCCTGTCAGACAGTCTTGATTACCGAGTTAAAGAAATTAATTCATGAGGAAAGGTTAAGGAGCTAAATACATATAGCTTGGCTGCACGGTGACAAAGACAGATGGGAACATCATAATAGGCTGCAGAGTACTATTGCACGGCAAAGAAAGGGCCTCTGGGGAAAGGCATGAAACATAATCTGGCTCATTTTGAGTCTTCCAATTGTCACCAGAACCATTATGGTGAAAAGGGAAGCAGGTGGCTGCTTTACATACCCTTTTGAATTTAAACAAGCCTCAGCAGAAGCACTTCGTCAGTAATGGGTTATCGTAGGAGTGTGATATTTGTCCTGCTCCTTTAGATCAAAGCTCTATCCAGCTGCAAATCCTGTTTCCTTCAATGCCGTGAAGCAAATGCTGTGGTGCTGGGCAAATGCACAGTGTTCCTTCTCTTGGTCTTCCCCTGCTTCCCAGCAGTTTGTGGCATAGGGTTTTCTCAAGGCTTTCTTAAGGCCATTATGTTTAACAACTACAAATCAAATTAGCCCTCCATTAGTAATCTACTTTTAAGCTCATCAATAATTTTGACATTGGGAGTGATTTTCCCAGTTTAGTTATGCATGGAGTGCAACTCCTGTCTAATCAGTAGATTGTGTGTTCTTGGCTGTTATGTTGAAAGATACAATAATTGTCTTTCCAGTTGCACAGACCTTGAATTTAGGCTTTATTTCACTTGCCTGTTTTCCAAGCTGTATAGTCATGGTCTATGTGGTCTCTTCTCTCAGACTCTTCCCCTACCATCCCACACATCTTGTTATCTTTGTTGCCTTTCTTTGTCCCCTTCTTCAAGTCAACTATGTATTTTTAAGAGGTTTTAGCCAGGGTGCACTCACTACTCAAGACGTGAGGCTGTCATGAAATCTAATGCTTTTTGTGGATTTTTTTGACTACTGCTGAGCAGAGATTACATGTCCATAATTCTATAGTGTGACCCAGGATCTCTTACCTACATAGTTGTAGTAAACCGTATTATTTGTATTGGTGTGGTTGTTTTGTCCCAGTCTCTTACTTTGAGCACTAGATGTTGAAAACAGGTTATCCTCTGTCCTAGTCTAATATCTGTACATGTGCAGCAGAGAGAGAGAACTCTCTTTCTTCTCTCCCATGAAGTACAAGGAAAAAAGTTTTTCTTTCTTCCTCCAAAGCTAAGGTTACATGGAGATGGTGGGTTTCAAAAGGGTAATTCTTGCCTTCATCCAAGGGTGAAAGCCACGGGATTTCTGGATGGGCAAGAATTCTTATTTTCTATATTCCTTCTCTGTGTGAAACAGCTTCCTGCATTCATCAGCAGTTATAATATCAGAAAGCGGAAGAGAACAGTGGAGGATTTATATGAGTGCAAGAGATGGAGAGAAGTAGTATGTTCACAGAGAGGAAGATGACAATGAGGACAAGAGAAGGCAGTTAACCGCAACAATGCTTTGGTAAAGTGTCCACAAAAAATACCAACATATGGTGTAGAATACACAGAGCATTGATAGGTTAGCAGCTATTCAGTGCAAGTATAAAAGCAAAGTTCGATTAAACCCATGTACAGGTTGCCTGAGTTTGCCAAGAGCTTTGTCAATAAGTGCATAGACGTTTATTTTGTAATGAATATATCTTTAACCTGTGGAGCAGCAAATACGATTTCTAAAATCTCTCTGATAAAGCCTCTTTGAAACTGAAAGGACTTCAAGTTCCATTATATCAATATCTTCCTAAACAAGCAGAACCTGTAGAAGAACCTGTTCTCTCTAAAAATAAACCTTTTCTTGTTCAAAGATATTGACAACATTAGAAGAATACAGGAATCTGAGAAAAAGTGCATTAATATACATGCATAGTTTGTGCTATTCAGTAGCTGTCATAGTATATTTAAAAACTGATGTTCAAGCAATTAACATATTAATGCTAACATCTCAAACTATAATTTAACTGAAGCTCTATGGCTGGATAAAATAAGGATAAGAAGATGTCAAACACTCATTGTTCTTTAGGAAATGCAAAAGAGGGATGCAACCTGAACATCTCACAGCGCTCATTTCACTTTATAATCTTGCAGAGGCTTTCCAGAAAATACCTGTATTTTGATCCTTATGTATGTAAAAGAACATCTCCCATTGTTATCTTTGTGAGCTGCAAAACCACAGATATGTGAGAAAGGCTTCCCTAAGTAAAAACAAAACACTGCCTAAGATAATAATATATAAAATTGTTCAGGAAAAGCACATTTCAAATGAAATCCTAAATATAATTTATGATTTTCAAAAAAATCATGTTATATAGAATCACTCACGCAGACAAAATAATGCACTTACATTGATAGCATTACAGTGGACACTGTGTGTAACATTTTCAAAATTATTAACAAGTGACTGAGTAATTTGTAGAAGCTACTTTTCCTAATAGAAATGCACACTAACATTCATGAAATACATTATAAATATAGACTTTGTCTAAATATTTTGGATTCCATTTTTTAATGAAAAAAAGTCTAAAAGAGGCATTTGTAACCTAAAAAAATATCAGTCCACCAAGCTTTTAGTTGCAGAGTATCAGCTATCCCTTCTAACACACTGCTTTCTCCAGGTCTCTGTTTTCCTGTAATCAAATTACAAATGGAAGACATGGTTTTTTTCATAATATGTCATTGGATTCAGACAAAGAGATCCACTGTAATTTGATATGCTCTTAAATTCCGTGCTTTCTCCCTCTATCTGTCCTAGTGGGAAAAAAGACAAGTGCAGCATCAATGCCATCATTTCCAGGTTTAATATTTGTTTTAGAAGGAAATTTATGTCCACAGATCTGAATGTCTTCAGTGTAATGATTTTGATTTGGAATGCTGAATTAAGACACGGATGAACACGAAGCTTTTTCTAGATTAAAGAAATGATTCATAAGCTATTTCTCTGTTTTCTCTACAGGAGCAATTCCAAACTCTCCTGGTTCATACGCAGCATTGTGAAAAAAGAAAGTTCAAATACTGCAGGAAAATGTTTTCCTTTTGTAGTATATTACTTTCGGCATTCATCATTTTCAGGATTTGTGGACTTCGTGATAAAAGAAAAAGGCCAAATATTAATTTGTAATTTCCATTTAAAAATCACTTGTATTTTTATACGGTAGAAGTAAAAACAATGAAGCAGCCTTCTAATTACTGTTTTGCATGTTACTGAAACTACAAGAAATGCTGAAATACAAGTGATATTGTGATACATTTGTGTATGCCATATCCATGAATGTCTTAACTTTTTAACTTGTCTGTTATTCTTTAAGTTCTTGAAAATTCTTTTCCATACGATAGAATATCCACCAATAAATGAGGTGGAAGGAAACAACTATCCACCATATCACCACAATATTTTGTGTATTTAATTTTTGCTCTAGACAAAACCATGTGCTGTACTACTTCTTGTGTATCAGATTTACACTATTCATCTTCACAGCCAGTCCCTTAAAAGTGTAACCTATTTGTCATCTCTGATTTGGATTGACAAGGTCAAAAACTGCTTCCACTAATCTACCAGTTACAGCCTCCATAACTTGTTTTTAAATTTACTTACAAGTATCTTGTTCTGCGCTTTTTCTTGCAATGGTACATTTTTTGTGTATTTAGAATATATCAAGATTTTTTTTAAATTATTTTTTTCCAGATCTGTCCGCAAAGCATCTTCATTGTTCATTTTCAGGCTCTGCTTTGCAAGTGGTGACTACGAAAGCCTACAAGAATGGTTAAGCCACTGCCAGTCTGAGGGCCCTGCTTTTTCCATTGACCTTTGCATTTAAATGTTGAATGTCTTCGAGAAGCTCAGAACTTCAGCCAGGCTGATGATGACGAACAAAAATCAGTGACAGAGCAAAGTGACTGTCTTTACAAATGAAACACAAAATTACTGTAAGAGCAAATGTTGGTGAATGTACTGGATCAGACTGAAAGGGCCAAGGGGAAATACCTTGGAGCACTGCTTTCAAAGCCAGGCTGTTGGATGTGTTAAGTTTTCACTGAAATCTGCAGAATTCAAAACAGAACATGCTGCCAGCATACTGACCTGCAGGCTGGCCAGGCTGAATCACCCTCAAGCTCAGAGGGCCTCATTTAACAACTTGCAGTACTAACAAGCACTAGCTGTGACAAAAAGCATGTGCTTCTAATAAAGGACGCTTATCTTTCCTAGGACCTCCTCAAGCTTAAGGACTAGCACTTAAAGCCTGAACATCGTTTTCAGGGTCCAGCTTTACCTCAAGCAAGGCTGGACAGATCCACTTTTGCTGAACGTATTCTAATTTGGCTGCAATGTCAGAGAAGCATTATTAATTTTGCTGCTATAAAGGCAGCTCAATCAGCTCCCCTTTTCTGAGATATGGAGAAGTAGATTTTGTCAAGTAGAGGGAACTTACTTGTTCATATTTACGAGTACCATATTTTTTTCTGTGGTGATCAAAAATGCACTTGCAAGGAAAAAAATCATTACTATTCTCATATCTAAAAGAATCAACAAATATTTTGATTTTAGAATATTTGTGTTTGGCTTCTCTTGAGGCAGTATGCAATATTCCTAACCTGGAGAGGAAGATCCTGACAGCTATTTTGATAGTCATGGAAGGCAAAGGACATGAAGTGAACCTGGACAGATGTGCAGTGGTAAGGTTCAGAGCCTGAGGCTGCTGCTCTTGGGGGAGCTGAGCAATGAATAGGACTATATTCAGAGTCAGTGGCCTCTTTCCACTGACTCTGATGGAAATCCAAGTCAATTTCTGGGAGGAATATCACAGAAAAAGATGTTTCCATTTGGCCTTCATATTGTACTTATATGCACAATGACTGTCACAGGGAGCAATGTGAAAACCCCGGGAAAGTTGAGACCTTGTGGAAGGGGGATTAATTTCACCTAATGCTAGCTGATCTAAAAGGCCAGTATCTGACCTAAGGTTGCTGTCTGGGCTCCTTGTCAGAAGGAAAGGCAGCAAGAGAGAGAACATTCTCCAGAAGATGGTCTCTCCTACATACCTTAGACATCCATCTCAGGATGGAGTGGGTGAATTGTCCCAGAGAGGCCTCTCTCTCCTTTTTTTTTTTTTTTTTTCAGTGGTTAGACTGCTATCCTGGGCAAGACGTTTAATTTCTGATTGACTGAAGTAAATTGAACCCCATGCTATCTGTCTAAAGAGCAGAACATGTTTTACTGTGTTTCCTAGTCATGCATGCATAATAACTTCTGGTGCCATGTGTTTTGGTTATATTATTGCTTATACAATATTAAAAAAAACTATTCTCAAACTTTGACAATTCTTCAAATTAAAATGATGGAGTATAAAATAATATTGATTGTTAACTATCTTTATCTTCTTAGCTTGCTTATGTAGTGTGTTTTCATGCAGATCAAAGCTTAACAGGAGGCATGAAATATTGTGATGTGTGGAACCAAGCAAATTATGCTTCCTTGTGTCAAAAGATACTGAAGGTCTATTTATAAAGGTAAAGAAAACATTGGTATTTCTAAGCAACACATTATTTTTTCCTGCCGTCTTCTCCAATAATGTCAAAGACTCTAGAAGTCTTGAGGCATTTAACAAGCATTATAAAGGGTACAAAACATTACAGCAACAGTATTCCCTTTTTTTTTTTTTTTTTTTTTTTTGGTCTTTTCTCAACAAATCCCATCTGTTTATTTTCTAAATAGGTGTGATTTTCCCTTAGGCTGACTGTGTTGTACTTGGAGTGGGTTTTGCCATTAACTACAATAGGGCACAATCATCAGAGGCAATCTGTATGTAGAAAGGTGTCCTGTTGCAGGCAGCCCAATGCGGGACTGTTGTGGTTTAACCTGTCAGGCATCTAAACACCACACATAGATGTTCACTCACCCCTCCCACACCCGGTGGAATGGGAGAGTCAGGAAAAAAATGTTTAACCTTGTGGGTTAAGATAAGAACAGTTTAATAGTACAGAAAGGGAAATAATATTAATAATAATAATACTAATACAACAACAGTAACAATAATAATGATAATAAAAGAATATGTAAAGCAAGTGATGCACAATGCAATTGCTTAGCACCCACTGGTCAATGCTCAGCCTGTCCCTGACTAGTGGTTCCCCCAGCCATCTTCCCCCAAAATATATACTGAGCATGATGTCACATGGTATGGAATATCCCTTTGGGCAGTTTGGGTCAGCTGTCCTGTCTGGGCCTCCTCGCAGATTCTTGTGTACCTGACACGACATCAGAAGTTGAAAAATCCTTAATTACTTAGCAATAACCAAAACATCAGTGTATTATCAACATTATTCTCACTCTGAATCCAAAATACAGCACTATACCAGCTGCTAGGAAGAAAAGTAACTCTATCCCAGCGAACACCAGAGAGGGATGCAACAATATGAAATCGAATTTACTTACCCTTGTCATGTGCTGGCACATCAGATCAGGTAAAGAGGCAAGAGATGCATACCTGGATTAAGTAGTGGGAGAGAAGAAAGCTACTATAAAGCTTGTTGATGAATAGGGTCATGGTTGGGAATAATCACAAGCAACTGGTAAGACAAATGAACAAAGAAACCGTCCATTTTCCAACCTAAACAATTCTATGTTTCCAGAAACCAAAGGCCAGTGGAGGCTGTGCAAGACCTGATAAAAACTTGTGTTTATGCTTTCTAAAGAGTCAAACTGTAAGCAGGCAGTATCCATGGAAAGGGTATTTGTGAAGCGAACAAGCTATGGTTGGAGTGCAACAAGCTAGTGCTGGGAATTTGGCTGAGGTTTCCAGCTCTCAGAAGGCCACAGTGGAAGTGTCTGTTCTGACAGGCAGGAACATTGGTTGGTCTGTACAAAGGCGTGGAGGCCTGGGACAACTGTGTGTCCCGATGTCTTACAGCTGTGTGGTAAGAGTCCTAGAGCTGGCGCTCAACCATATCATACTGCATCATACAATTTATGAGGTATTTTATAGATCAAGAGCTTAATTCAGTGACTGGTACTTCACAGAGCATCTCTGAAGGCTTCAGTAGTGCCATGGGCATGTTATAGATTTGGAGAGGGAAGTGGCAAGGTAGAAGCAACATCTGAACCAGGAGTACCTATGGTCCATAAAACTATGGAGTTCTGGGCTTTGAACTTTCAGGTTGAGGGCCATGACCATGGCATGTGATTGTCTCCAGTTGTGTGCTCCGCTCTCTAAGACATGGCTTTTTAGAAGCATCCAACTGATCTAAGAACCCAAGTTCCTTTGACTTTAAAGTGCCTGGAGTACCTGCTTGTATCTTTTCCTTGATAGAAAGAAGACTGGGGAGAGAAGGGGAAGCACTGGTGTCTCTGCAAATATTTGATTTTCCCTTTGAAACAGTAGCTATGACTCTCAGAGGGGGACAATGATTACATACTTGGAATGTGTAAGTAATAAAACAACCCTTGTGATCAGTTAAAAATGTATAAAAAAGCAGTTGCCTTCAGGAAAGTTAATGTTCAAGTTTAATTTCCTCTGGAGAAAAATATCCATTCAGATGAGCAGGAGAAGATAGGAAAGAATGAACCAGGTTACTGTAAGAGTGTGGGGTCATCGTCATGTAATTCTAGACATTGTTGCAATAGCTGGAATATTAGGTCTCACTGGGTGGAGAGATGGATTCAGACCGAGGGCAATCTATAGGGAAATAAGATTGAACTAATGAAAGTGTGCTCTCTCAGTACTATGTAAAGAATGTCTTCAATATTGTGCTCACTAAAATAGTGTCTCTGGGCAATGCGAGAATAATCATAGGTAGAAATTACACTTCCCTCTTAGAATCACATGAACAAGAATAAAACCCGTGTCTGAGAGAACATGATCTGTAGATTTCAGCAAGCTGTCTCACTCATAATGACATTTGAATATCTTCTGAGATTTCCTGACATAATGAGATTTTGGAGTGGGTTAGAGAATGTCTTTATTTCCCTGAATCCTGTGGAATTGCTGATTACTGTCTGACTTTCTTCCCTGTTCATATTTGGTTTTGTGGAGGTTCTATACTGGAGTTGTTAATATATTTGACTACATCTCTTCTGACAGAGCTACGAGATACACTTTCACTGAAAGATTTAACTAAAGTTTACTTAGGTGAAATAACCCCTGAGGATTATCCCTTCAATTTTCAGGACAAGACTGGAACAGCGAATGTTGTATTTCTCTTTAGGAAAGAGAACTTATGGGAAGTAATATTATCTTAAGGCAAAGATCACAGAATCACAGAATAATTGAGGTTCAAGGGACCTCTGTATACCACCTACCCCAGTCCCTCAGCTCAGAGCAGGGCTGGTTATACCACACTGCTCAGGGTCATGTCCAGCTAGCTGGGTTTGGATTACGTCCAAGGAGACTCCACAACCTCTCTGGACAACCTGTTCCTGTGTTTGACCACTCTCATTTCTTATATGTAAGCCTTTTCTTATGTTTAAATGGAATTTCCTCTGTTTCAATTTGTGCCCATTTCCTCTTGTCTCCCCCTGACAGAGGGTGCACTCTGTTCCATCATCCAAGTCATTAATGAAGCTGTTAGTGTAGGACTGAGTATCAATGCCGGAGTACACCACTGCTCTGCCACCAGCTGGGCTTCGTGCTGCTGATCACAATCCTTTGAGTCTGGCAGTTCAGCTGCAGTTCGCTTCGCTGTCCGTTTATCTAGTCTGTGGTTCATCAGTTAATCTATGAGGTTTTTATGGGAGGTGGTATTGAAACTGTTACCAAAGTCGAGATAAAAAAACATCCACTGTTCTCATTTTGATTACCAAGTCAGTCATCTCAGGTAGAAGGCAATCAGGTTGATGAAGCATGATTTCCTCTCCATAAATCCAGTCACCTTCTTGTCTTATCATATTTGGAAATGGTTTCAAAGAGTAGTTGCTCCATCCCTTTCCCAGGGATTAAGGCAAGGCTGACAAGTGTTTAGTTCCCACAATCCTCGTTCTCACTCTGCTTGAAGATAGAAGTGACATTTGCTTTCTTTCAGTTCTCAGGAAATCTCTTGTAATTGCTATGATTTTCAAAGACAGTGGCATCTTGGTGACACCTACCAGCTCCCTCAGCACTTGTGGGAGCACCGGTCCCAAGGACTTGTGCATGTTCAGTTTGTTTAAATGTTTCCTAACCTGATTGTCTTCCATCAAGAGCAATTCTGCCTTGCTCCAGATTTTCCCACTGGTCTCATGAACTCTGGGTTCCTGAGGGCTAGCCTTCCTTGCAAAGACCAAGGCAAAGAGGGCGTTGGGAACCTCAGTCTTTTCCATATCCTTTGTCACTCTGTTCCCTGCTCCATTCAGCAGTGGGCCCATATTTTCCCTAGTCTTACTTTTGCTGCTGGTACACCTATCAAAGCCCTTCTTGTTGCCCTTTACATCCCTGAGCAGATTCAATTTCATGTGGACTTTGGCTTTATTAATTCCATCCCTGCCATGTGGTCAGTTTTCCTTCCTCGACTATTATATAAACATTTCTGGATTAGTTGCCACTAGTCCTATAAGTGTGTTTATTCATGTTTATGAAGAGATTTTGGTAATTATGCTTTCTCTCATCCAGTACCACTATTGGCTATACCACTGTGCTATACTGTTGCCTGCAAAAAGAGCAGCTTTCAACTCCTCTTGAAGAGCTTTTAATGTTGTCTTTGTCAGCTCTGTTTTATACACTTGCCTGTTCCAATTTATCCTTCCTGACTATATTACCATTTATTTCCACGTTGCATAGATGAATGAGCTGCCCCATTCCTTTTTACAGATTGTAAGGCATCATGGTAGCCACCCACCGATGTCTGCCAGAACCCTGTTCTGGCAGATGCAGTGAAAGTTACCCAAACAGAAATGACAAGTGTTTTAATGCAAAGTTATTTGCAGTATAATACGCCGTAACCTTTTCTGCCCTTTCTGGAGGAAAAGACAGCTAATGGCCTGTGTACACCTCCCTTCCTAACAAGTCACAGGTATTTGAAATGGAAATGTAGAAACATTGTTTACTGTTTCATTTCTAGTAACTAGAAGTTCAATACATTTCCTTCTTCCTGTCCTACAGTGGTATTTCAGAGATGTCAATATCCTGATGTTGGCAAACTGACCAATATCAACAAGAAATAACTGAGCGAGGACCTCAGGCCTCTACCACCAGAAGCATTTGATTCCAGATAAAATGCTAATGTGCTAAAAAAAATAACTGTACCTTCTTGCATATGGCTTATTATCTCTGTGTTCTAGCACTGCAATGCAGTCTAGTATGGTATCCTTGAGTCACTTTAAGCATATAAAATCTTATATAATACGGTACATATCCTCAGGTGTTACAACCTCTCCAAGTGGAGAAGCATATCCTAGATTGATCAAAATCACAGAATGTGTGTTCCCAGTGTTGCTTGCAGAAGATTGAAGTAAAGCCAATTTAAACCTCAAATGTCTAGTTTGAGACAAAAATTTTGGAAGAACGTGGGTAAGTGTTGCTGCAATCCATTTAATATTGTGCATTCATCGTCTTCTGGTTACGTGAGAGTTTATTGTCTCCCATTTTCCTTGAGTACGGAGTTAAGAATCATGATTATGGACTGTGTCAGCTCCTTGCCCTTGCAACGTGTACTGCCTTTAAAACAATGCACACTGAGAAAGTCCCAATGATCCTGTAGAAATGGAAGATGTTACAGTTGCTCCCTTCCAAATGTTCTGGACCTTGGGATAACCTATACAGTTTGCCCACTGGGACATGTAAAGCAATTACCTGCACTAATATAAAAGAGAGAAGGATTTTATGCATCTTATGGGACAACATGAACCAAATAGATAATCTAAAAGTCAAATTTGTAAACAATTTCTTTTCTACTTGAAGAAGTGGAAACTTGAACAATTTTTCTTCATATAATTTTAACTATCTTCTTCCTATTTAAAGACCAGCTGGAATCTCAGTTTATGTAGTTAATATCAATTATTGTTTGTAAGACTTGCAAAAGTGACTGAGGCTTAAGTTTGCTGTAAACTGAATATTTTGTCAATAGATATGGAAATATATTCTTTAAAATCATAAGTTGTGAGGGTCAATTGCTCTAGTTAGTGATCTTCCTATTCGTACTGCTGCCAAGAGGGAAACAGGTACTTTTTTACTCCTAAACTACAGAAACAAAAGGCAAATGAACCTTGGTGATATTCAAAAGATAATCCAAGGACTTTTGATGATTAATGCAATAATTGCTGATAGTCTGCAGAGAGCTATCTGGTTATCAGGTCTCCTTTTTTCTAAGTGATCTGCTGCATGAAAAGATAGGTGAAACCTCTAAGGATGAATTTTGTAGTAATGTTTTTCATACATCCCACTGTTCTAATCAATATGTGGTGCAAAGAAGAGAGGAGGATAAAATTTTCATGTCTGAGAGTGTAGGAATTAATGACTGACAAATACTTCTAAGAGAAGCACCATAAAAATCCCAAAACAGCTCACCTTTAAAATGCACCTAGAAACTGATATGATTTAAAATTCTGCTTTTGCCTCTTTTATTTGTCTTGTCCAAGATTGTCTGTAGATTTTCAGGGAACTTGCCATTTCACTGTGTGTCAGAAAGCATTTCTTAGGGGCTCAGCCTATGTTTTCTTTCCTGCTCTAAAAATCTCTTTAGCTCTTTTTTTTAGAGCCTTTTCATGCCTCCGTCTTCATAGGTACTTCAGCCCTGCAGGTTCCTTCAGATATTTACCACCTCTGGTCAACATACGCCTGTAATCTGTAGTCCTAATGTATAACAAAAACACGTTCCTGGTGGCAAGGGAAGGATCTTTCTCAGACTTAGTCAGAGAATTGAAAAAAGAAAAAAAAAATCCTAACTAGCCCTGTATCCTTTTGGGGAGGATTTTCCAAGGAAAGGTAATTGCTCCACACAGAAGAAAAGCATAACTCCTTCCTCAGCCTTTGAAATTCTCCTTCCTCAGTGTTCCATCTACTTCTGTAATCTTGCTGTGCTGAAAGACACCTACAAGAGTCAAGTGTCAGATTGAGACCAGCTAGTAGAAAAAACATCTAAATGGAAAAGCACAGTTTTGCAATTAAACTTAAGTCTCTCTTTTAGTGTTGTCTCCTTCATTTCTCTTTCTCTAATTCTGCTTGAATTATTCTGACAAGGACTTCTGTAAACTCCCAAGATGCCAACCTGAAGTTGACAAGAATGGTGGCGAAAATACCTAAAGCACAAATTCTTTTGACAGCCTAACAGGAGTCTGTCGTCTGCTGGAATCACCTTTCATTTTTCCCCAGTGCATTTCTTCTGCTCTGCCCCCTGCACGCACCTCAGTGACAGCCTGAGGGTGTCAGGCATAATTCTGCAAAGACACAGAGAAGGAAAAGAAAATGCCAAGTGTCACGTCTGTCCTGTGACCTCCTGCTAGTATATAAACTGAAAATAGAAATGGTGGGAAAGTGGCCTGTCAGATCCTTAGGTCTTGATAGGCTTAGCTGGTTTCCAAGTGTTTTTGTAGCTACATTGGAGAGATATCTGCATTTAGGATATGATGCAGTGTCCACTGAAATCAATTAAACTCTTTATACTGACTTCAGTGGGCTGGAAGGTGACCCTGGTTTCCATTGTGAGAGTTCTGTCTAAAACCAACCTACAGATGTGCATTTGTGAAGGATCAATACAAAAAACCTCATTCCGCTAGCACATAAAAATGGGGCAATGAGGGTCATTCTGAAGTTTTGGATTAGGAACACAAGTTCAGCAAAGCTGGTTAGAAGCATGTGAGCTCATAGATGTGTTATTATAAAACAATAAAAGAAACTTTTTGCAGTTACTACTGATGTAATTTCTACTGTTACTGATCCAATACTGCTTGATATAGTTCTTCTGAAGAAAATGTTGGCTGCCATCGCTAACTATGATCATTCAGTTATATTGCCAATTAAGTCCAAGCAGTAATGTACAAAGGAAATGTAGATAAACACACTGTGAAAAAAGGGTAACTATGCAAAGATAAACTGCTGACTTTGATAAAAACTAAATCAAACTGCAGCATTTAGTTAATACATCCCTTTGAATTTTTGCCATTCTAAGTGGTTCTTGTTTTAAAGCAGAGACCCTCCACTTCAGAAATGGAGAGCTGACATTCTGCATCTGTATCCACTCAGTTCGCTATTCCTATCATGGTTACTTACCTTCACTGCCATGTGCCACAAATGCTGATGTGGATATGTCAGCTGTCTATGCAGATATGTCATAGAGAGAAAAAACGTGAAATAATGGTAGATGCTAATAAACAAACTGATGATAGATACTTGCTTTTTAATATGAGCACTGTGTTAAATTAGTTGATGTTATTTCTGCTTACACATCATTAGTAGCTGGAGCTCGCATGGGAAGGAGTTGCAGTGCGAAGTACAATGTTCCACAGGTTTGAAAGGTCAAGCTTAATTTTCCAAACATCTGGAAGTTTATTTTCAACACTTCAATGACAAATACAATTCACTTGAACAAACTGGTCACATAAATAACTTGCAGTATTGAAGATATGAATTCAGAGTAAAATTTGGGGAAAATGTAGTCCCCTCCAGATAAAAAGAGCTAACGTACCCTGGCAGTCAGCAGCAGCTGGTTGGAGTGGCTGCAGCATTCTCAGATGGGAGATTTTCTAAGTAACCAATAGCAGATACACACTTCCAGTGGGAATAATGTGATATGACTAATGTTAGTCCACAGTTTAATATTTATATTCTATTATATTTAATAATGTAGTAGCTAATGCATTAGCAGGGAACTGCACAAAGCAGGAAAGAGTGCAGTTAGTCAGATTCCTTGCAAAAGTCTCAGCAGTGGCTCTCACGAGGTAACTGGTCACTTTGGAAGGGAGAGGATTGGAGTACTTGGCTTTCGTGCAGTCTGAACGCAAACGGCACAACCCACTGGGGCTGACGCGCAGGGACTCTGGGACACAGGGCACTTTCCTGCAGCTGCTGACTCAGTTACCTCCAGGTGAGTTCCTTGCAGTTGCAGACTTCAGTGTAGTTATTGCAGCCACAACAGTATCGTAAGCTGTCAGTCCTCTTGCCTGGTGCAGTGGGCTTGGTGTGGGGTATGCTGCTGAGAAGGGCAGGGGGCCCATAGTGCAGCGGATGCCAGCGGATGCCAGGTCTGCCCTGCTCCCCTAACCCAGCACTTACTGCCCTCTGCACTTGATAGTTATGATACTTTTTCCCCCTAACTTAACTTACACTATAATATTGTCTCATGCATTAGCTTTTTCTTTCTTCTCCATTTTTCTTTTCTCATTATTTTGTTTTTCCTTCACCTTCATTCCTTCTTTTCCTGTGCCACTTGACAGTCTACCTGGTGAAAAATGAAAAAAGGAGGAGGGACTATTGGGGTGGGAGACAGGGACACAAACAAGAAAGAATTATGAGATAAAAATATAAGAATAATAAAAGAATAAGAGGAAACATGAAACAAGAAAGCAGTACATTTCAAAATCAAGCCTCTTTGATAAAAAGCACAAAATAAACTATTATAAAGAAACACAAAATTTGCCTTTTTTTTAAAATCAGCAGAATGCAAATAGCAGAAAAAAAATTATTTCTTTTTGAAGTTCCTCATCTCCATATTTAGTACAAGTTTACTGGAAAGTGGTCACTGCATTTTGACCAGGAAATTTGTCTAGATATCCAAAATTTAACAAAAAGATCTGTTCCTTTAAACAAGAATGCTAGTGGATAGAACAAGATTTCTTCCACTTGTGCTTCGTCTGGCTAATGAAGGAATAATTTTCAGCACTGTCCACCATTTATTGTCTTAGACCTTCAGTTAATGCAGCTCATTTTCCCTTGTGTCAATTTTCAACCAGGACATGTGCTGGATTGTCTTTAATCTGTATTTATGCCTAAACAGAACATACTGGCTTTTCTTGCATTCAGTTTGAAATAGCCCTGTGATGGAGCAAATATCTAACTTAAAGAAGAAATCTTTGGCTTGATTCTTATCTCTTCTATAAATCAGGGATAATTTTTCTAGTGTTAGTGGATTTACATTCATGTAAATCCAGATAACAGAAGGAGGTTCTTGCTCCTGTTAAGCATTTGTGACTTTTTCTAAGCAAGGCTTTGGTAACATAATCAGGAACAGTGATAAATCCTTAACAGATATCTATTGCTCACAGTCAAATGGCCTTTTAGGTCAGCTGTGGAACTACCATGACTTACTAAGCAGTGGTATCTCTTCTATTCAGTGTCTGGTGTGGAGTGGTATGTTCCTGACAAGCAGAAGAAAATCCAATTATCTACTTTTCTTTCTTGCTTCTTCAGGAAATGCTTCCATTTTTAATATGGCATCTGGCCATACAATACAGATGTTGGTGGGTTGTCTTTAAGAGATTTATATTTTTGTAACTCTTTTTCAGTTGTGAAAGACAGGAGCAATTTGCTGCTGCAGCTATCTGAAGAAAACAGCATTAAATCTGTGCCTGGACAGACTCTGTAGGATAATGTTGTGGAAAATGTCACAGAAAATATGCTATTACATTTTTCGTTCCAATCCTCTTGGACCAGCCAGCTCATCTTAGGAGAGTTGCCATGTATTGAATGACACCAAATAGGAGCTACTTGTCATAAAATGTTTATTTGAAGAGTAAACTATTACTTACCTTTCACAACTCTTCTGAAGCGAATTTTCAAAAATCCTTCAGAACTACATAAATGACCATAGAGTTTCAAGTTATAGGAGACATTCATCTTCTGAGAGTATGGAGACTTGTGTGTCACCCTTTTCTCTACAGTAGTGTATCTCAGACTGTTTTGGAGGATAAAACAACATTTTTGATAAAAACACACCACAAATTCTCAAACCTACTTAGATGGTGTTCACACACGCTTTTTGTTTTTTGCTTATAAGTGTGTAACAGCAATGGGCTGTGAAAGAGTTTCTTGGCTTTTTGTGTTGTTTTTGCTATTGCTTCACAGTAGAAACAAACTTGGCAGGTAGGAACTTGTTCAAAACCACATGTGTATCTCACCCAGACTTGGAAGCTTAGAATACTTCTGAATCAATCATTTTTGATACAGTCTCATTTGCTTTTGTGGTTATTTCCAGGGTAAAGTGCAGGAAAATCTGGCTGGATTCTTGCTACTTTAACAGCCAGTGTATTTTCCCGTTCTTTATAAATCATAATAAATGTAACTGGAAGGACTATTGAGTCTCAACAGCTAGATTTTCTGTGGCAGAATAAATAGTGGCTTGAGAATATTTTTCATTGTCTTCAAATGCCACAGGAACCCTCTGACCTTTAAATGTAAACTTTCAAATTTGCGGGAAGAGGTTTAGCCAAAAGATTCTCATTAACATTTGTGGCCATTAAAAAGCTGAATCCTTTTCTGCTGAACTAGAATTTACCTCCATGCCACAGACTATGAAGCCATATGATGGAAGTCAGAGTAACCACTAGTGCCAAATGTGCTTTCAGAACTCATTTTGCAAAGTTCTCTTACAACAGGCTCAGACATATCCTGGACTCATTTCATGTGGTCCTGATGGCATCCTGATCTGAGATGTTCAAAGATTCACTCAATGCTTCTGTGGTGCTAGAATATAAAAAACCTTTTGTCCAATAAGCAGAGTGCCTTTTTACAAGATACAATAATCATCTTAAGAGCATTTCTCTTGAAAGGCAGAGAACCTGTGGAAGTACGCCTGCTGCTTCATGGGTAGCATTTTCTATATATTCAACTACATTTTCTGTGAACTTCTGACAAAATTTTCAGACTTTGGGAACACAGTTATTTCATCTGATGATTCAAGTTCTGCCTTTCTCTGAATTTCACCCATTCCTTGGCGGTAGGTTTCTCAGTCAGCAGTGGTATATCATGAATTCTTTTTATTTCACTATTAACAGTGAGGCAGTTAACCTTTTCATGAACATTGTGCTTTACAGATCCATATATTTTCAAGGCTGGAGGGACTGCTGTGTTAGTATAAGCTGACCTCCTGTGTTGCAAAAAGCATTCTTTCTTACAGAAGTTTGAGAACCGAGTGAATTCCCTTACTTCCCAAGGGCAGAACAAAAACTCTTCCTGACTTTGTGGATCAAGACTTCATGTCTGCATGACATTTTCCTTGAACTGATGTGTAAAACCACATAGATTTATTCCAGGTTTGGTGCTATCAGCTCAGTAAGATAATTCACTGAAATGAACTGAGAGGTAAAGGTCAGAAGAGAATGCCTGTGTTCAGAGTAACTTACAGAGGTGCAAATTAGCGTGGGGGCACTTTTTGGCTACATGAGAGTCTGGTCAAACACAGATCATATTTTAGTTTTATTTACAGGACCTACAGAGCCTACTGCGTAAGGATTCAGGTTCTTTTTAGGCTCTGTTGGTAAACTTGGTGAGACTGAAAGAGAAGCTGGTGAAATACCTCCCCAGTGCGAGGAGTCACCATGAAGCACTCACATCCTCCACTACTGCTACTGTAAAAAGGCTTGGTGAGAGCAAACTCTGCTGTTCCCTGGCCGTACCAGGGTGTTGCCTCTTGATTCCATTTTCTCCTACACTTCCAACTTGATGATGGGGAAATGAACTCACAATTCCTTCTCTTCAGCGCAGAATATGCTCAGTCCTCTGATATTCTCAGGTGTTTGAGAGTGCATATCTTCTGCCCAGTGGGCTCTGAGTCACCAAGAACAACCGTAGCAGATGCTGGGGTTTCTTCTTGAAGCTTAGCTATGTTCAACAAACAGGGTCCCCTTTGCTGCTGAAAGCATTTTTCTGTGTACCTCAATGCATGCCTTGCCTCTTCTTTGCTCCCCTCTTCTGTGCAATGTCGTTGCAGAGGAAGAAGATTAGACACACAACCTATGATTTTTTTTGGTGGTTGTTTAGCATTGAGTGTGAATCAAACAGTGCCTGGAAAGACCTCAGTAAAGTTTATGAAAAGTGTTCAACAGCCATCTTATTTTGCACTTTTCCCTCTTAGAATTTCTCAGTGATAAAGGGACCTAAGACTTAGGCAAAACTAAAAGCAGTTGCTGGCCTCTCTAATTAACAGATCAAGTGCAGGCATCCTTTTTACCTCCTACCACATCATAGCTCCACAAACAGTGTAACAGACAAAAGACAGCTAAATGTTTAACCTGGACTGAGAGTAAACATGTAATCCTACACAGTTGCTATTTAATAAGGCTTAATTTCTCTTTCAGAAAGGCAGGTGTCCAGCACCATGTGAGATTCCATGAGATACTGATGGCGTCTGCATAGATTGGCAGGTGGAACACAAGAGCTATGGGTGATCCACGCCTTCCAGAGCAGCAGCTGAAGACTGGGTGCAATTACTGAAGGCATCTCAAAAGGCTCTAAATGCAGGTGCTTTGGCAACTGAATTGAATCCTAAGTGACTGAATGAAGTTTAAGCTTAGCATTTTTAAGGGGCTAAAATCAAATCATCTGCAGCAGTGGTAGAATTAACTTCATTTCCAAAAGCAAATGTGTCAACATTTGTTACTGTTGAGCTGTTTCTATCATTGCTTTCAAAGCAAACTGAATTTCTGTTGCCTGCTACCCTTGCTGTCTGTAAAACACCATGACAAACAGCTCTCCATGTCTGCAAGTTTAGAAAATAAGGCAACCTTTCTGCCCATTCTGGTTTAATGACTTTCTATGGCTCCATTTATTTTGAAACAAGTTACAGCATAAGGCAATTTTGCTACTCGATAGCTTTTGGGTCTAGTCTGTTTTTGACTTAGTAAACAGATGAAGCTCTCAAAGCGCCTGAATTCTTTTATTCAAAAAAAGGCTAGACATAAACTTAAGAGGCACCAATCTCCTTCATGCTTCATGATATTCTCAAAAAAAAAAAAAAAATCAAAATATATGCATAATGTGCCAAGTTTTCAAGGAAACAAGAAAACTGGAAAATCCTAATGAAATTACATCACCAAACATAGGCCATGTTAGTTATATTATCTTGCCACACAAATATTTGTACATTACGCTGAACAAGCTGAAAATGCTGCCTTAGGAGAACAGTCTGACTTCAGCTTTATTCAATCGCTTTGCTTTCAGGCAATTTTTGATATTTCAAAGTGACTGACAGAATCAAACCAAATTTGCAAACTCAGTCATTCAAAATGACATAAATCATGACCTTTAAGATCAGAATGGATATTTCTGAGAAAATTTCAGGGATGTACTATATAGTTATGGTAGATGAAAAGAATTGACTTTTACAAAGAGCAGGTGGTTTTATGGCTGCCGTATATGGAAGGTGACATGAATGTTCACGAAGAATTCACCTGTAGGTTGTACCAAGTAATCTACTGATCAGTGGCTGTAACCAAGTCAATGATGAAAGATTTGTTGTGTCTAGATGTGGGGATCAAACACTGCCAGAAACAGTGTGGTGATATTCTAGGATCAATATCAGAAGCTGCATCCAGCTTGCAACTGGCAAAGTCACATATAACTTTATTGCTGTGGGCATGATTAAAATTAAGCTTGCCCAGAGACCACTGAGAATACTGCTGTACTAAACACTACCTATGAAACTGTTTATCGAACTACATACCACGGGAAAAGTATCCTAAAGGAGATGCTATGTTAAAGAAAAAATTCCTATGTGTCTTATCAAGAGAGAAGATGTGGTATGAATTGCTACATCTAAAGACGAAATGTGTGATGCTGTGCGCGCCAGCAGGCATCCATGTCACCCAGACAGTAAAAGAGTCTTTCAGTGAAGAACTATTGAATTACCTGACCACATGGACAAAGTAGGAGTTAAAAAATATTATAAAGAAATATCAGGAAATGAGAGATTGAAGACAGGATATAGTAGTTCAAATACAAAATATTTACTTGCTTGGTACAAAAAGAGCTCTAAACATGATAAATAAAGACACACAGACAAACAGAGAGATAAGTCAAGGAGAGTAATAAGCTACAGAAAACTTTGCAAAGGCTGGATTTTCAGCAGCAGAAGAGCATTCTTTATGAAAAAAAGCACTGCAGTCAGATGAAAGCTGCAAGATATTCTAAAAGCAGAGATTTTAAAGCTGGAGATACTGACATTCCCAAAAATCACTATTAAAAAGACGAAAACATGTCCCCAGATTTGGCAAAGGAGTTTCAGAAGAACCTTCACAGCAGTGAACCCACTCTACACCATCTGTCCCATCAGGATTTGAAGAGCTGATATTAGCTTGAATGGTGCTCAACTTCCCGAGCTGTAAACTGAATGAGGCTTACCAAAGTCACAAGCAACTTTACTTTGTGCAGCCAAACCAAAAAATACTTGGTTTCCAATGCAGTGAATTTGGCAGTTATTCTGGCATAGGTAATGCCGGTACTATAAAACAGCTGAGATTCGTCATTCTACATTACATCCACATGTGGCTTTCATCCATTTGCTGCATGCGCTGGTATGTGTTCAGGGACAAAACCTATCATCTTCTACTTAGATATGCAAGTTTGGATACTGGCTTGAAGAAAGCCAAGGCACAGATTGTCACTGGGAGCTTTTCAGACTTACATGTCATTCTCATACTTACATTAAAAATGATTTAATGAATAATTTTGTTCCACGACTGCATTAATCCATTTTTAATAAAATGAGCATTCATTCCAAACTTAGCATTCTTCAGCATTCTGTATTAATTCTGTACTGAAATTTTGGACTGTTTAATGTCCCAACTCATCATTTGACTAAGCTTACTGAAACTATTGGCTCAGTTATGAATTCATTATCTTTTATTTCCTACATATCTCTGATATGCAAATTTTTATAGCAGTGAAATATGTCTGACTGCTTTGCTCCCAGTTAATACAGTATTAATATAACAATGACATTCATTACATTTCTAGATACCTTTTTACTTACAGTAAATTAATGTTTGAACTTGCTTGATGGAGCCCTGCAGTTGCCTAAGTTTAATTTTGGGGCTGGCTTTATTTTTTTCCAAATTAGTACAGCTGTTAAGATAATGCAAAGTGAAACTTTTAATTTTGTGTATAATCTGTTTGTGAGATACTGATTTTTCTAAATCATCGGTTAATTATTCGAACCCAGAATTTCACCTCTGGAAGACTGTCTATTCCAACAGTAAAAATGACAGGTAAAGACCTCATGTACATAGAAGAGGAAAGCCCATCAAAATACCATCCCCATGATGCTAATGTCCCGTGCACACCCATCCCTTCATATGGTACATCTGAAGTGTTTTAAATGCCGGAGATTGAAAGAATAGAGGTTGTGCAGCCAAAAAAAGAAGAGAGATTTTACCTGAGACTTTATACCAGTCTCCAAATAAAGAAATAAATTATTCTGTCAGTCTATAGTAGATAAGATAAAAAACAATGGGCTAAATTGCAGCAAGTGATAGATAGGCCAGACATAGGGAAAAATGTACTGCATAGACACTAAAGCTCTGGGACAGACTGTCTAGAGAAGATGTGGAGTATCTGCTGCTGGAGGTTCTTAAATACCTCTCAGACAAACATCTGTCAAGATGGGGGATAGATAAACTAGGCAATCTCGTAAAATCTCTTCCAGTTTTATTTTTTATAATTCTGTGAATAGGCTTGTCATACTGAAATATTTCCCTGATTAGGGTCTGATGCTCTCCCTTGTCTGCTGTAAGGCTATTTATCCTTAAGTTGTTAGAGACCTATGATGATGAATAAAAAACAGATGACTAGTTTTCTTTCAGAAGCCAGTTTTTCAGCTGGTCGGCATCTGAAGTTGCAGACACATTTCCAACAGAGCTCAGTTCTAGAAGTTCCCTTGTTTCGGTTATAATGGGACTTTCTAGGTCAAGCATCCTGAGATTTTCTACAAATATGCTTAAGTAAAGATCACCATCATGCTCAGACACGTGACTGCATTCCCATAACTCACCTAGTTACAGAACAACATCAGAGGTGACTCCTCAACCTCATGTGGCTTCTACTGAGGTTTAAACTGAGAAGTTTTACCACCCACTTGCAGTGAGACAAGATCATGCATGAGATCAGTTGCTAAGTCTCAGCTGTTGTGGTCAATGAATGGCTTCAAAGATTAACTCACATTGAAGAAAATATTTCAGGAGTCCAGGAGCCTAACACTAACTGATATTGTTCCTTAGGCATTCACATTAAGCCACTGTAGAGGCACACTATCAAGCTTGATCTGATCACCTATAATTGTACTTATACTCTTAAAATGTTTGAATGAGGCTTCTAAATTGATTCTGAAAATGGGACCTAGACTTTGAATTTAGCCACTTTTGATTTAGGTGTCATTTAGGTGCTTTTGAGAAAGATATATTTAGCCCTTCTCAAAATCTTCAAGAACGTGCTTAATTATAAGCACCTACATAAACACTGCTGAAGAGGAATGGATGACAGCATATATTCCTGGTTACGCGTTCTTTTAAACATGTTTCTCCTCTGTTTAGCTAAGAAAGACAAACTTGCTTGGAAATGTGATCCTATATGCACAGCTGTCCTGAAGGAATACCCAGAGCAGGATACTGAGGACAATGTAAATGAAGTCAAAGACAATAGCAAGAGCCATCTAGAGTCTTAAACCACTCCCCAGAAAGTGAGGTACGAACATTGGTCTTAATACAGTTATTTCCTTATCCACCATCTAGTTTTTAGATGGGGGGTCCTGGTGGACAGCAGGGTGACCATGAGCCAGCACTGTGCCCTTGTGGCCAAGAAGGCCAATGGCATCCTGGGGTGTATTAGAAGGGGGATGGTTAGTAGGTTGAGAGAGGTTCTCCTTCCCCTCTACTCTGCCCTGGTGAGACCTCATCTGGAATATTGTGTTCAGTTCTGGGCCCCTCAGTTCAAGAAGGACAGGGAACTGCTGGAGAGAGTCCAGCGCAGGGCAACAAAGATGATTAAGGGAATGGAGTATCTCTCTTATGAGGAAAGGCTGAGGGAGCTGGGTCTCTTTAGCTTGGAGAAGAGGAGACTGAGGGGTGACCTCATTAATGTTTATAAATATATAAAGGGTGAGTGTCATGAGGATGGAGTCGGGCTCTTCTCGGTGACAACCAATGATAGGACAAGGGGCAATGGGTGCAAACTGGAACACAGGAGGTTCCACTTAAATATGAGCAGAAACTTCTTCATAGTGAGGGTGACAGAGCACTGGAACAGGCTGCCCAGAGATGTTGTGGAGTCTTCTTCTCTGGAGACATTCAAAACCCACCTGGACACGTTCCTGTGTAACCTCATCTAGGTGTTCCTGCTCCGGTGGGGGGATTGGACTAGATGATCTTTTGAGGTCCCTTCCAATCCCTAACATTCTGTGATTTAGTTTGTTTAGTTTTATTCCTGTGTTTTGTTCCTGAATGCCCTGGTCTATTGCTGATTTTAAACAATTTAGTTCTGAATGTGAATTAGCATCTCTGATATCAAACACCTACACAAATATCGCTGTCTCTTATTTGTTTTATTTTTATTTCAAATCAGGTGCCTAATTGTATTGCTTGTGGGACTGCAGGTTGTTCGGATTTTAACTTTATGAAGTTCAGGCAAAAGTGACTCTAAAAGCATCAAAGAAAAAAATAATAGTTTGTAAGTGCAAGTGAAAAGATGCTGAGATTTACATGATGGATTTAGTCAGGCACTCCTACTGTTTTATGGAGGGAAAAGTGCATGTGCACAATAAATAAATTACACTGTGCCATCAGTATGTTGTATCTAACTGCATCAGTGGCTCAATTTTTCCCCTCATGGCTTACGATGACATATTGGAAAATACATATTTCTTCATTATACTATTTAAATGGTTTGATAAATCTGCTTATAGATGACAGAAACATTTCTTATTGCTCCTACCAAGTTATTTATATTTAAACCAAATCTTTCACGTGTTTACATGCGGGATCTCAAAATATTGAAAAAATGTTATTGTCATAATAAGCCTCATCTGTAACTTGGGCAAAACATGGCCAAAATCTTGTTCTTTGACGTACTCTACCTTGAGGCTGCCTTGCTGCATGTGCTTCTCGTGGCGCCCACCTTCTACATCTACTCAGTCCAGGAAAGCGCTCTGTAAACCACCTCCTTCACGATGAGGGCATTTTGATCTATGTTTCAACAATTCATTGCAAACCCATTTTTTTGAAATGCTGTTAATATTCTGTGAATTTCATTGTAATGTGGCAAAGTACAGTTAGAAATTGTTAAACTATTGAATCCATTTTGCTGGAGACTGAACCTTGCTTTGAAAAGGAAGTGTACAGAAATTGGATTGGTTTTGATGAAACTAATATATTTGGCTTCCAGATTTTTTATCCTCTTCCTCCACACTTTTCCCTGTGTTTTTCTGTGGGTTTTTTTGTTCTTAAAAGGATAAGAAGATGAATGGCTTAAATATGGTCAAAAATGGGGAAAACCAAAAAATGGAACAATATAGAAAATTTTCAGATAAAAGCCCATTTAAAAAAAATCTTTAGAATTAATCTTTCCTGTAGTTTCAACATTGTTAATATTTTAAGTTTGGCTAGTTCACCTCTTTTATTTGTTCAGTGCATCTATGCACTGGAATACGTGAGAAAATCTAATATATGCATATGTTTCCATTTGCAAAAGAAAAACTAAACAAATTAAGGAATGTGTTACTGGAGGTCACAGACAGGATGTATTATGGATTTGATTTTGCAAGACACTGAATGCCTGAAGCTTGCTTTGCACTGAGTGAATTTAAGGCACTTGTCACATGATCAACTCTTTTATTAGCTTAGTTCCAGCGGAAAAGGTAGAGCAGTAGCATGAGAAATGGAAAACGATGGCAGGAAAAGTCTGGTTGTTGATTCCTTAGGGGTGATGGAAACAGCTATTCTCAAAGGATCTCTGCTGAGGAATATATAAGTAATATAGAGGAAGACAACCACAGCAAAGGAAAATGAAGATTTAAGAATAATAGAAAATAGGGAAGAAAAAAAAAAAAGCAAAAACTATTTCGGGAGCAGTAACTGCTCTAAAAAAAGAAGTTACCAGGCCAGATGAATCACATCCATGTAAGGGGGCTAATTTAAAGGCATTTTATCAGACAAAGAGAAATAAACATTTCTAGAAAGTGACTCAGTCCTTTGGCAGGCTACGTATCTTTCTCTCTTGTGAGGCACCTCAAGGTACAGAGTGAAATTCAGATGGAATAAAGCAGGGCCACAATGACAGGGCAATACGAGATTGGTCTGCCTTAAACAGTTTCTGCCTTAAACTATGCTACTGGCAGTCTGGTACCCAGCTCAGTAAGGACTGGTGTTTCTGCCTGCCCTTCCAGCCATCCATACTGCAGATATTTTGAGATTGGGCAGCTATGAAGAAGTAGGTAAAAATTGACCCTTACTTGGCACAAAGAAGAGATCTGGTGAAGAACTGAAAAACCCTATAAAACCCTGTAAAACCAAAAAGCTCCCTTTAGCACCCAAAGAAAGATGATTTTGCCACCTAACTAGCTGCTCACTCTGTAGACTTGCGATCGAAACATGCTCATTGCTGAGGGCTCCCTCCTGCTGTTGAGGTCATCTGTTTAATCCAATGATGGCCCGCAGAAAATGCAGGGTATCATTTAAATGTTTTTATGAGTATCTTTATTTGCCTTGGAACACATACTATACTTTCCGATAGTGTATTCCCCACATATACTCTCCATACAGCTCAGTGATCTCCGTGCCTTTTCAATAATTCAGGCTGTGTGCTCTGGCTATGTCATTGCGGGAAAGAAGCCCAATGCAGTATTAAAGAATTAAAGAGCTGCACTTCCTATAGGAAGGAGGGGAAGGTACATATGACGGGCTTTCCCGTGTTTGCCACATCTTTTGTGTAAGCTCAATTTTCAGGCGTATTTGCATCAGAAAGGTCCAGTTCCTCAGACAAAGGTCAAATGTTCTTCAGTGAGAACTTTTCCTGAAAGCAGACAGCAGAATCAAACTTTCCTGTATGAAAAATGGCATCTTTTCTCACTGAAATATTCGATATACAAAAGCAGGATATTTTTGCCCTTTGCAATATAGTGCAACTTAAGACACGCTGCCTCTGATATGAGGCAAAAAAGGAGAGTTGCTTTATTTTATTCCCAGGTTTTTAAGCTCACAGTGGTTCACGTTTAGAAATTCAGTCAGAAGAGAGGATTGCAAGTAAAGACAACGCTTGATGAACAACGTCTCACCACTGGCACGACCCAGAGATTTACACGGACCCTTGGCCTGACTCCTGCAGGATGCTCCGCGGGTGCTTTCGTGCGGCTCCGCAGACCGAGGGTCCCCGTACCCCCGGGGCCGCTGCCCCGCTCTGCCCCTCGCCCCCCCCACGCAGGGCAACCACCATCTTGTTCCGCGCAACCTCCGGCGCAACCCGCCGCGGAGCGGTTCTGCGCAACGGCCCCCACCCCCGCCTCGGAGATCCGCGGTGCGGCCGCCGCCCCGCGCCCGCGGCGGCGGAGCGGAGCGGAGCGGAGCGGAGCAGGGCAGCGTGTGCGGCGCCCACCCCGCGCGGGGGCGGGTCCCGCGTGGCGTTTTGGCTCCGCGGCGGAGGGCAGGTGCCGCTGGGCGGGTGCGTGTGCGTGTGTGAGTGTGCAAGGCGGGGCCGTGCAGCAGGCAGCCCCGCGCCGGCTGGTGCCATCTGGGAGCCGGGGCGTGGAGCGGAGGAGGGCGCAGGAGGGGGACGAGCATCCTCAAGGCCGAGGCTCCGTTTGTCTTTCCGGGCTCGGCGCCGGTGAGCGGGAGGCTCTTCGGTACCGGCGAAGTACCTGCGGATCGGCTTCCCTTCTCCTCGCTTTATTTATTTATTTTTTTTGTTCGTTGTTGTGTGGCTTTTTTTGTTTTTTTTTTCCCCCTCCCTGAAATCCAGGGAGACGCTTTCGAAGCGGGGCGAGCGCTCATCTTACGTAAATGGTGCTGCTCTGGGGAGAGCAGCCCCCCTGCCAGCCCCGGGCCGGGGGAGCGCCCCCGGGCGCGGCTCGCCCTGCCTAGCGGCCGGGCCCCTCGCTGCAGCCCGGCCTGAGATCCGCACCGGCACCGGCGGGGGCGGGCGGCGAGCGGCAGCCGGCGGCCCGCACCCCCGTCCCGGCAGGTTTCGGCGCCTCCACGGACCGGCTGCGGGGATGATGCGGCGCGTCGGACCCCGCGGCGGGGAGGGCGCTATGTCAGAGAGATAACGCGCCTCCGCCAGCAGCCCGGGGGCCGTCTCGGTGCCAGCCCCCCCACGGGACCCGGCTGCCTGGAAGCTGCTCCGTTCTCGACGGCCGGACTGGCAGCGGCGGCGGGGCCGGGGAGCGGCGGGGCGAGGCCCGGCGGGGCGGGGGAGCGGCGGCCGGCAGTGGCGGGGCACCCCGCCTCCGGGGGGCAAGCGCCCGGGAGGCTAAGGAGCGCAGACAGCAGAAGCGGGGTGGAGGAGGAGGGCAGCGCCATGACTCATTTGCAGGCAGGTCTCTCCCCGGAGACTCTGGAAAAAGCCCGGCTGGAGCTGAACGAGAACCCCGACACCTTACACCAGGACATCCAAGAGGTGCGGGACATGGTGATAACTAGGCCGGACATTGGCTTCCTCCGCACCGACGATGCCTTCATCCTGCGGTTCCTGCGGGCCAGGAAGTTTCAGCACTTCGAGGCGTTTCGCCTCCTGGCCCAGTACTTTGAATATCGCCAGCAGAACCTGGATATGTTCAAGAGCTTCAAGGCCACAGACCCGGGTATCAAGCAGGCACTGAAGGATGGCTTCCCCGGCGGGCTGGCCAACCTGGACCACTACGGCAGGAAGATCCTCGTCCTTTTTGCTGCCAACTGGGACCAGAGCAGGTAAATGCAGAGCCACCCACCACCTTAACCCCGTCTTTTCCCAGGCAATGCGTGGGAAAAGCTATGCCAGAGCAGAGAGATGGTGGGTGGGCAGCACGGACACACCCGGCTCAGCCCACAAGGGGCCGGACAGCAGCCTGGAAGGCAGAGGGAATAGAGAAAGAAGAAATGTATTTTGTGGCTTAGGGCCTTTTCCAGCTTCTTATCCTTTAGGCTCTGAATTTCAGGAGGAAAGTAGGAACTGCTTAGGTGCTCTTCTCAGCTGGCTGATATGGGGTTTACAGCCTTTTGCCTCCCCTTAGCCAAAGTGAGCGGGCACGGTAGACGATGTGCTTACTCCTCTGACAAAGCCTGGTTGCGATCCCTGTGTTGGTCTTTCGGCTTCAGCGCGCACAGAGTTGCTCAGGTGCACAGGAGAAAGTGGGAGATGCTGTGTGTAAAACAGGAGTATCCATCATGGCTTTTGAGCTGAAAAGTTTGCCTGTGCAGGAAGCTGAGGACCCGAATTCTTTCTCTGTGCTAAAGACAGCTCTTCCTGAGCCACCTGGAAATGCCAGGGTGGAAGATAAAGTAACCTCTTACCCACTCACAGTAATCTCTTCTTTTCCTCACTCACACTGCTCTAGGTGTGAATTCCCTGCATAATAGGGTCCAAGCACACAAAGCTGTGGTATCAAATTCAAGGAGGCTGATGCAGTCCCCAGAACAATTTCGGATCCTTTTTGGGACTACTGTAGCCTGAAGATGACTTAGCAGGCTGACCCAAGAGCTGTCTCCCATCAAGGCCCTTTCTCTTAGCAATCGACTTGATATTATGTGACACTGTTTTGTTATTCTAAATAGCTCACTGGGTGTCATGCCCAATTTCTCTTGCAGTCTAAAATTACATCCACAAAAATTGCTTGATTTTCAGCATATGTAAATGAATGAATCCATTCAGAGTGAAGTCTAACGGCTGTTCCTGTGAACACTGCATCATTTCCCTAGGCTCCCAACCTGAGAGCAGGTTTAGTATCTGGAGCGCTTTTTAGTGAGAAAAAATACAATCTTGCTAGTTGCCTTCACATAAACCCAAACTGTCTTTTGTGCAGTCAACACAGGCTGGGCAAAGGCATCACTGAGTGCTTAGTGCAGATGTCCCAAGCTCAGTTATTTCGAAACACGAGGAGGTCATGAACAGCTAGCAGTGTGGATATAAAGGACAAAATCTTGGGGACTGATGTACTTAAGCCTACCCTTTAAGTGCTCGTGTAGCTATCCTCTTGCAGGCTGTGTCGATAGCCATTGCAGGGAGTGATCCCACAGCTCCCTGCAGCAGTCGGTGTTACAGCAAGGGATGGATCTCTGCCCAAAGCACCGCTGGCCCACCATGGCTTTCCCCTTCTCCAGACAGGGTGGCCACATCCACACTGCCTACGGGGAGAGTTTCATGGCCCTTGCTAACCTGTGAATCATGCCTGGGGACTGGGAGAAAGCTGTCTGGCACAAGTCAAAACTGCACACGACTAAGCTAACAACTGGGGCCAGGTTCCTTTCCCTGCCTTGGTTTTCTGGCAGATGGAGCCAAAGAAGCTGAGTGAGGAAGCAGTGGTGATGAGGCTAAGGACTGAGTGGGCTTCCTCTCCCACATAAGGACCTTCCTTATTTCCCACATAATGACCAAGTCAACTTTTTATTTTTAAAAACAGGTCCACAGATTCGTAAAAATCTCCAAACAAGGAATTAGCAAAGAAATGGATGGTTAGGCCTTTTGTTAAGTCGTACATCTACCATGAAGAAGTTACCTTGTTAAAGAGAGCGTGAAATGCTGTCATTTCTCATTAATGGGAAAAACCCCAAAGCTTTAGGTGACACTTTTCAGACCATTAGTTCCTAGTAAAAAAATGACCAAGAATTCAAAATCAGAGGTAAATTATCATTAAGGAAATAATTGGCAAGCGAGAAGGTTAGGTTTATTTTATTTTTAATTTTGGATGTGCTGATATTTAAACTACATGAGATCAGCTGACACAACAGTAAATTTATTATGATATTTTTCTTGAAGTCCTATTGGTAAAATTATTATTTCTGATATAATAAGGAAGTGACTGGGGTACACAGGATTACTCAATGGCACTGCTCGCCTGTGATACGACTGTCCTCCAGAGTGAGGGATTTGTTTTCAGAGAGACCACTCAGACAAAGGAGAGAGAGCTGTGGGGAGTGGCTTGCTCCAAGGCACATGACAAGTCAGTGACAGATCTGGGAATGGAGCTAGGTCACTCTCTTTTCTAATTAATTTAGTGTCTTCCATTATCTGATGTTCAGCAGCTGAACCCGGGGAGCATTGTCTCCGGAACGTATACTAGAGCTGCTACGCAACATGTCTCAAGCTTATGCCTTAACTGACTTGAGATCTTTCTTACAATATGTAAACCTGTGCTCCTCTTACAGCAACCTTGGGAGGATTACTTTTTGAAGTGTGTCTTGTTAGGACCTCTTTATGTGCTTCAAAAACTAAGTTAATAGAGCACAGCAAGTCTCCAAATTTATCACGTGTGTATGACTTATTACAGCTAGCATGTAACAATTAGAAATAAGAAGTTCCAATTGTTATTTAAATGAATAGCAGATATACTGTAGATGATTTATATAGCATTGGCAGCCTATGATTTACATAGTTCCAATTAGAAAGAAAAGGACGGGAGGCAGAAAATTCCCATGGTAAAACAAGCCTGTGTACTAGATGTTAAATCACTAAATTTAAGCAGGGCCTGAAAACTGTACCAAATGTCCTGCCATCTGAACAACTAAATGAGACATGTATTTAAAACAAACAAAGGAAGAAAGGTGAAGGATAATGTATTGAGTGGCCCAGCAGCTTTTCGATGAGACCCTGCCGAACTCTCCATGCTGTCTCCGGTGTGGGGAAAGTGAAGACAGGTGGCATTCCTGCCAGGAGGCTGCAGAGCACTCGGAGAGGCATCAGCCCTCCCTATTAGCTTCTAGATTGTTGATTCATAACTACATTTGGCTTGTAGGTGTGTATGTGCATTTGAAGACTCCCTTTTCTTAATGTGTCCAGCTGGTGAAGGTTTTTTTCAGTTAACAGCAGAATAAACTTCAGCTCTCAGCAGCAAGTGGTCTGTTGTCATGCATGTTCTTCTATATGCTTCATGGCACCTGTACACAAATTCCCTAGGAAAATCAGTCTATTTTGATGATACTTATTTGAAATCTTTCTCTGCAATTATTTTCCTAGAAAGTGCATTAGAAAAGCTCAGTAGAAAATTGCAGTAGTGCCTAGTTCCTGTCTGTGTCACAGTGACCCAGTCAGCTCACACCATCCTCAGTGAATATGGAAATCCTCTGCGTTCCTTACCATTAGCTTTGCTGTTGCCTTAGACGATTTACAGCAGGGCAAAGATGGAATCTACTGGTTTGCTTTCAAAACTATGCTTTCATGTGCAGAAGTGCTAGAAACTTTTCCTCCCATTAAATGAAAATTTAAATTCTGTAGCTATTAGGAGGCTCGTCTGCTCTTCAGCTCACTATTAAACACAGGTGAGTTGGCAGGGTATTTTTCAAGCTCTGATGGAGATAGTGTGACAAAATAAATAGCAATGCTAACAATAATAACATATTAACAATAACATAATACTTGGTTAATAGAGTCAATTTTTGTTTCAAAGTAGTATCTTTTAAATAATAATTATTAACTAGTGCAAACACTGTCATTTTTTCTACAGTTTCTCCTGCTGACTGATGCTGCCTTATTGTTCCTTAGCTTTCCCCCAGGTATCCATATCTGTCTGTTAGCACTTGTATTTAGACTGTGAGTGTTTTGGCTAGGGATCTTTCTCATCAGTGCTAATGTAAAATTTAGATCAGTAGAATCTTCATCTGTGGCTGTGACTGTTAGACACCACGCTAACATAAGCAGTAATGAACAGTATTAAATCTGAATCTAAAAGCTAATCTGGTAAAATATTTGAAGCAGTTTCTATTCCTCTATCATTTTTGTAACACTGGTGGTGCTTTTTGTTTTTAGAATAAGGGCCCCCAGGGCATGCTACCACTGTTCAAGCAGAATACCTGTAAGAGAAGTTTCGATCTCAATCTTTTCAGCATTCAAATCTGTACCCAGTCTGATGAACGAAGGAGATCTGAGGCATCATTTCTAGGTACTACTTTGTGTATCTTTAGGGCTCTTGTTTCACTGAAATTCAAAAAATATCAAGCCAAAGCAGTAGGTTAGAAAGGGGATGATGGCTCAGAGACTTGACCAGTTTTCTCTTTTAAACCACAGTGGCACAAGAGCTCATTTGACAGAAACCTTTGTTTGTCCAAAGGTTGATTGGCTTAAAATACAGATTGTGCATTCCTTACATGTTTGGGACCTTCAGGAGACATGTAGCTTAAATTTAAGCAAGAGACTTATCATTTATCTCTTCTAGTTAACAGTTCGCATCCTGAGAGGCAGACTCATGCCACTCAGTTTTAAGTCTCAAAATAACTTGAAATTTCTTGATATCAAGGGGAGGATGACAAATAGCAATAGAGATAGTAGGGCAACTCTGCCAAATCAGATTATTTCTTATTCGGTGCAAATGTGAATTGACCGGAACCAGAATCTGGTTAAACAAATGATATGGTGGATGCCACCTATTGTCAAGAACATAAAATATGGAAAACAGCTGACACAGCTGGATTTGATTTGAGACATCTGTACCCTGCATTCTTTCTGTCTCTTTCTGTTGGCCTGGTGGAAATCACAGTGGCCTCTGGGGGTGAAGAGGATGCACAGACCACATAACCAAGAGGTAAAGGTGAAAGATCATGGTGAAGTATTACCAAGAGTTGACAGCAGTGTCTGCCAGACTGTTTTTACCAGAAATTCTTGGAAATACTTTGAATCTGCTCTTGTCGCATAGAAAATTCTCAAATAACTTTTCTGGAAAGAGGGAATTGCTGCCGTGGTTAAATTACAAGAGACCGGGATACTCAGTTAATTGTTTGAGCTGTTCTGTTCTTGACAAGTCAAGACCTCATTGAGGCATTACCCTAGAAAGCTCTGTTGCTGTTGTTGTAGAAATGGTAGCCATCCCAAAGCATTTGAAAGAATCATTGTCAGTGTGGCTATTAACTTGTCAAGCCTTCCCAGGCTCATTGCTTTAAAGTCAACCTGAATGAAGAATTTCAAGAGGTAGCAGAGTGTGTCTGCACACCAGTCCCCACCTCATTTGAACTCAAGCTGGGAGTCACAAAGAAAAGGAACATTAAGAGTGCATTATATATGTGATAACGTATTTCCAGAATTTATTATTCACATTAACAACTGAGCTAAAAAAGTTGCCTAAGCTGTCCATTGAATTAAGCATGGTCCTATAAATAGAGGGCATTAGATACATTTAAATTAACTGTGAGTTCTCGATTATCCCAGCAATTAGTAATACCTTGCTAGCTACAATATGTCCTGTAAAAGTCTGTTTAAACAAGTGAATGCAACTGAATTTAGCCATAAATAAATAAGGATTTATTTTTGCACAACCTAAATCCAGGTTACTATAGCTACTGCAGCAAATCAGGCCTGGCGTACCCTATGTACCTGACAGCACTGGAGCAGTCACTGTAAAACTGAGGCCAGGCCAAAATGGGCAGCTTGTTGTCCCCTAACATGATGTTACTTAGCACAGAGTGGTAAGAATAAAACAATACCATCTTCCCCTCAGGCTGAACACCATAGTCTCTTAAAATTGAAGGCTAATGTGTTGAAATTTTTTTTCCCTCTTTAAAGTAGAAAGGCAGTCAAAGACATCTTGGATCAAATTTATTTCACGCTCACTAGCTTATCTGTTTTTTCTCGCTTTTGCTTGGTTATATTTCTATATCTATATGGAAAGTAATTTCAGCATGGAATAAAACTTTCGACAACACAAGCCGGAGTAATTTTTCCCACCTTCTTTTTACGTATCATTTTCATTTCCCTAAAGTCCAGCCAAGGATGAAGCGTGTGTTATGGCAGAGCCTGTGCATCCTGATGCTGACGTGAACAGTAGTAGCAGTGAGGTGAAATGTTGGACAACATGATGCTGAAGTGAATTGAAGATGAATCTTTATGCAAATAACTCTGTGCTGTGTGAAAGCTTCAGTATAGCTTCTTTAATAATATTTTGTTTGCTTGGGCTGTTCAGCTGATACTTTCAGTACTCAGCTTGCCATTCGCAGCACCTAAGATTTCATCTATCACACCAGATTTACATTTCTGGCTTGCCTCTTCATGTCCCCAGAGGAAAAGCTGCTTTAAATATCCACTGATGGATTTGTCTTGCTTGCCTGGTTTTCTGTTCTGTACTTAAGTAAGGTATCGAAACCAAGAGAAGAGGTCCATTACAAAATGAAGAATAGCTCTTATCTTCAACTAATTGCCCCAAAGGGTATTTGAAGGGGTAAGCTTGGTTGTTAGTGACATGTCCCTATAGACTCCTGATATAGTTTTTAGACTTAGAGAGGACTTCAGTTACCTTCTTCTGACAGAAGGTGTTCTTGCTTGCTTTTATCTAGACCTGTGTTCTTCAGGACTTGTTTTCACAGAGAGGACAACCTTGTGTCTTTTTCAGTGACTAAACATAGAATATAATCATTGTTGTTATGGACCCTATTTCTTACACTAAGCAAAGCTGCAATGTGAGTTACAGAGACGTTGAATATGCCATAGACCATTGGTTACTCTTGGTGGTGGCTGAAATCCTGTTCTCATTGATGCCTGACAGTTTTCCTGTTGACTTGAATGAATTCAGAACATAATTAGGTATATTTGTGTTTACATGTACACATCTGTATATGTATCAGGTATATATAAAAGCATTTTATGGCGAGTCTTAGAGGCTTGATTTGACTCATAAACAAATAATTTTTATGTTTAATGCACCAGATTTCTAGCAGTCTTGTGCCAATAGGGAGCTGTTAATCCAAGGCATGTGATGTCCTCTTAACTCCCTAGAGAGGACATTAGAGATCTACATCAGCAACTTGGGACCCATCTTCTTGGACTGGATGTAGGGTTCTTGCAGCAGCTTTCTACTTCATGGAGCTCTTCTCCTGGAGAATGAGATCCTCTGAATGGGGCAGCACAAATATCAAGTGAGTTTGAGGCTAATTTTAGGATTTGAGTATTTCTAATGTCTGTTTCTTGCATGGGGTCTGATAGATGATTTTCATACTGAAGCATTAGCTGCTCTCCCAGTGTCTCACCTGATGTAATTTCCTTCCCAGTGCAAAGTTTCCCATGGGAAGGCCTCTTACAGGGTGTATCTCCATCTAATTTCATGAAACGATTAAAAAATCAGTACTTCTGAGACCTCCACCGCCTTGTGGAGGTAACCAGGGTTTGAAGGCAGTTGGCCACACTCTGAGCCCAACCCTGACCCTGAACATGGCTCTATAAACCTCCTTGCCTCAGGCTAAGGACCTGTTTTAATCTCGGTGCTGGCAATTGTGCAAAATGCATCTCGTACAGGGGATTTTTAGTTCCCATGTTGATTATGTGCCTTCCACTGTCCATGCACCAGTGTTGCACTGGATACGTAGACTGATCTGCAGATACACTAGGCAAACTAAGACCTTTTTAGTGCCTGTATAACCGTCTATAGTCTTCACTCTGCCCAACACTCCCCACATATCCCATTATACATGTGCAAACTTGCTTGGGAAATTGCCGATGAATGATTTCATTTTTCCTCAGGTCGCTCCTCACACAGTGGCCCTGGGGGTGTTTGTTTGCTTATCCAGAGGCCTCAGCAGCAACGGTGGCGTTTTCCCGACATGTCCAGCAGTTGGGCTTGGGGGAGCTGCTTTGCCTGGGGACAGAGGGAGCATCAGCCACGCCATGCTGGAGGTGTTGGCTCTGCCATGCCAGCCCTGTGCCCCAGGGCAGGTTTGCTCAGTACAGGTGGGATGCTCCAGGTTTGCTTCACTGTGCCTACTGCAAAAACGTGGTCCTGGCCTAACAGTTCTTTGATTATCAAATTGTACTAACAGGGATCCAGGTTTTGAACGTTTTCCTTCAAACAGGTTTAAAGGCATGTCCTTTTTTCCCCCATGGACAAAATTCCAATGGTCTTCTTTTTTTTCTTTCTGCCAAAAGGAAATAGAGAATTTTAGCATTTTGAGGATTTCCATAGGAGAATTACAGACAAGAATTTTTTGTGCTCTGTTTCCTCTCCCAGTTGAAAAAAACCTGAACAAAAAAGAGAGAGCATACCAAACTTCCTGTAAACCTTAGATCTCAGAAAAGTAAAGCCTCAGAAAAAAATTAAATCTCAGAAAAGTGAAAAGGAGAGGAGTGAATAAAGAACTTTTATCCTAGTCAACCAAACCAAATTCAAAACAAAATAAGGATCTCCAAAATGAAGGGAAGCATCTTATAAAACAATGGTTCCCCACATGTTTTCTGGGGAAAAGACCCTTTCTCTTGTTCACTTGTGTTAGACTGACATTTCTTTTCTAAGAATGCATATTTGGGAAGTTCACTGAGTTTTAGTTGGCTGATAAAAAATGATGGAAAGATGCGAGAAGTCAGCTAGAGCAGATTAATTTCATTTGTGTTATTCCCTTTTGTAGATACTTTCAAAATGTAGTTATATACACAGCGGAACAGTGTACTCATTGTATTAAAGCAAGTAGAATTCAGTATAATTTAATGTAATTTCTAAGTAGGCACACATGATCTTTGCTACATATGCAGCACGGTGAAAACTCAGGATTTTGAGAACTATGTTTGATGCCATCATGGGAGACTTTTAAAGGGTGTTATTTCAAAATATCTGCACAAACACTGAAGACTTAACTCTTTCTTTTGTTCCTGGAATATTTTCTTATGTGATATTTTTTCTGGTTTAACATTCTAATGCTACACCTGAAACTGTAGTGTGGACGAAAATTGACATCTGTTTCTGTAAGCATTTATCTTACTTTTAAAAAGGATTTTTAGATATAAAACATAGTTAGCCCGGAAAACATAAACACTTAAACTGCTACTTTCATGTATCTTAAAAAAACCCCACATAATTCAAATGTTTCACCTTTTTTTTTTTTTTTTCTTTTTTAAATACAATAAGCTAAACTGCAGGGTGATTAATAACTGTATTATATGATGTTCTAAAGATGACATTGCAGTATATATTTAAGCTATTCAGCTGCTGTATTAGGTGCTTTAGCTTCAAAAAAAGAAAGGTTATATTAAACAGGGCTTGGTAATATAGAATTATGTCTTCTCAATCTAAGAAAAGATTATGTGCATATGTGTAAAACATAATTACATATTGTAGGTGGCATCTTTCTAAATCCAAATTTAACATAGAAAATTCTAGGACTGATGAATACCATGTTTCAGACTTACTCCTGAAACCTCGTAATTTGTGTATGCAAAGTACTCAGTACTCAGAAGGCAGTTAAGTAACTCTTAAAAGATTGCTATTGCTCTTAACAAGAAACACCTCAAAGCCCTAGTGTGTGTTACTTTCTGCTTTCAAGATACTTTAGTAATCAGCCTTCTGTAAACCCTTTGTAGATGTAAGAGAAAACATTACCCAGAGAGAGGGACAAGGGAAGCATGTGGAAATCTCTTTTTTCTCTGATAATTTTGTAGAAGCTGTTATTTCAATACTTTGGAAAAATATAGGAGGAAACTTTGTATCTAGGCTTCTGGTGTTAAGACTGAGGTTTTGGTATCATTATGGTTTTAGAAAAATACAATTTGCATAGATATGTTTTGTACAGACATTTAATAAAATGCATAGATATTAAAGCAGATTAGGAGACTACAAAAGATTTCAAATTTGCTTTGGTGTATTAATATTCTTGTAGTTTGTTCTGATGGTCTAGATGTACATAATCCTGCTCAAGAGGATGAGTTCAACTAACTGAGCTTTTGAGACTTTCCCAGCTTTACATACCCACACGACTTCTGAGGACATGTTTGCACTCCTTTGATTTAAACTTTTGACGCACAGTACAAAGGAAGAACGCTCAGAACTTCTCCACGTCTGTGGTCGTTGCTCCTTTCCTAACCGAATCTCTCCTTAACATTCACAGGTACACGCTGGTGGATATTTTGCGTGCCATACTTCTTTCTTTAGAAGCCATGATAGAAGACCCCGAGCTTCAAGTGAATGGATTTGTTTTGATTATAGACTGGAGCAACTTCACCTTCAAGCAGGCCTCCAAGCTCACACCAAGCATGCTCAGATTAGCCATAGAGGGCCTTCAGGTAACCTTCTTTTCTTTCTTTTCCTATTTTTCCTTTATTTTACAGTTCATTACAAATCCGTGTGGTTAAAATAAAAACAAATGAAACAAAAATTCAAGAACTTCTGGGCAGCAAGGCTATTGACACCTTAAAGTATGAGTGAACAGGCAAGCTGCAGTGGCACAAGCTTAATGCATGAGCTCAGTCAGCCAGCTGCAGTAACTCCTGGCATGGAGGCTCCTTCTTTGCCGTAAAGAAGAGGTAACTTTTCTGTCTTTATTCCAAAGTGGCTGTCTTACTGTAAATTCAGACTGTAGCTTCTGCAGCAGCAAGTTAGAAGTAATCAGTTTATCTTGTCATGTTGCACAGGGCTAATGAAATATGGATTGCTCCTGCCATGCCAAGTTGGTTTTTTTTGTTGATTCCATTGGAGACAGGCTCTACATCATTTGTCCTGAAAAAGCATGGGCACTGTGATTAGACAGTTAGCTGGGGCTATTTACTTACTCGAAGTTCAGCATGTGCTTGGCTTTTTTGCTGGGTCAGGATTAATTTGAGCAGCAGCTTCTGGGACTGAGTGTACAGTGTTCTGAATTTCTTTCTGCACATTGTGAATGCACTTTGCATGGCACAGGCACATTGGTGGAAAGCATACTACATAACTCTTTACTGTCTCCTGTGATCTTTAATGCTTACTAAAATGAAAAACTAGAATCTCTAAAGTAGTTGTTTGCTGTATAAGCTTGAGTTGCTATGTTAAAAATACCGGTAATTCACTCCTGTGGCAGTGTGCCTTGGTTTTACAAGGACATATATTCCTTTTCTGTGATGTTTTTATCATTTATACATTTTTATTATTCATAAACCAAAATAACAGCCTTATCTTTGAACTTCTTCAGTTTGATATTGCTATTTTTGAAGAAACTTGTATAGCAGTACTATGGGAGTTTTGATCTAAATCTTTAAATGACTTAGCCAGTATTCAGCCTGCTGTTGCACACAGAAGGGTAGTGACAGTCCTGAGACAAAGATCTCAGTTTTCATTTTGTTGTGTTTCCTTATGCAACAGCATGATTCCATGGTCTTGAGAACTATATCAGAAGGCAGCAGTGGGATCTGTACTCTAATAGTGCTACGTTTCTTTTTGATGCTTTAAAAGTTTTTTTTTGTGTGCTATTTTTCAAAGTTAGCCATTGTTTTCTAGTTTAGAACATTAATAAATACTTTAGTAGTCTTTATTTTTAAATGGTGGTGTTTCTTCTTGGACATTAATCAGATATGGTTATTTTGAGGAAAGCTGCAGTGGATAATTGCATCTGAAAATATGATGGATGGCTTACCTAACTTCAGATTGTCTCTGAGACTCTGTGTTCTCCTGACATTGGTTGGTTCATTACTGAGTTGAGGTGAAGTCCATTGGCTTAATTTATGCATGGCCCCAGCTTTGTATGTTTGAATATCCTGAATCAGGTGGTGGCCAGCACCCAGGGTATCATTTTTTGCCTACTGTCTTCAGTCTTCTTGACTCCAGAGGTGTAAAACAGGGCATGAAATGCTTCAGAAGAGGGAATAAGAAAGCACTAAAATGACGAATGTGAGATAAAACTCTCCCAACGCTTGAGGAATCTGTCCTAATCTGTGACAGGTATTGTAATCTGTAAGCAGTAACTTTTTCAAGGCCTTTTACCACAAATCTTTTGAAGAAATCAATTAGTTTGGCTCTCATAATACAATATTTAATTTTCTGTGGAGAACCACTGAGGGAATGAAGGCTAAAATTCTTATACTAGCAAAACTGACTGACTCTCTAGTGATATTTTCCCAGTAGTTATGCTACTTGGGCGGCTGTTAATATTTCTTTTTTTTTTTCATTTGCTTTACTTAGACATTTTTCTATGTAAAAATATATTAGAATCAATGGAAAGGACTAAAGACAACTGTACTGAGCATCTTGGAGGGAGAAGCTCACTTCAAAAACAATTGCGATCAGGAAGGACATAAGAGGAAAGCATGGTGGAAAGGCGGTACAGAGAGACCCCGGCCAAGGCATGGGTCTATTTTCACCTTCTTGCAAGATTTCATGCCTGAAATGTTACATTCCTGTTACCCTCAACAGAGACTGCCTTTTATTTTGGACAGCAATGTAAAGCAGAAACATAATTCTAAATGATGTCAAAGTAAAAAGTGCTTAGTCAGGTGGTATGAAGAACAACTCACATACACTGTTTATTTATGATCTTTGTAAATACTCCTCTGTTTAATCAGAGAAATGGAATTTACTTTGGCTTATAAGATTTAACAGGGCTCAAGATACTGAACCTTACCATTTGGGGAATTCAAATATTTGTGTTATTTGGGTGGAAAGGGACAGGGAAAGTGGGATTAGTGACCACTGAATTTGATGTTAACCAAATCCCTTTGCCTCCTGAATAAAATCTACTAAATTTGCATTATATTTGCTTAGCTTCCATGGTGAGCAGAATATTCAATATGGTAAGTACCAAAGAGAGTTGATTCCAAGCTATGGTGTTTCTGGGCTCTTCACAACTGCTTAATTTTTAAGAAATTCCTTTTGATAGTAAGATAACTAAATATATAGTTTTCTACTGAAGACAAGTTCTGCTATACAGTTTGTCTGCATATATATGTTAAATGGGAGTATGAAAAGAATCATACCTCTGACTGACTGGTATACATTAGAAAAACCTCATAGGTAGCCGTTTTCAGGAAAAGAGCCTTTTGACCATGGAATTTTTAATGTTAAAGGACAGTGCTTTACTGTAAACTAATGTGAATTTCCAGGATATCCATCCCAACAGTGCTGTACCAACCAATTTATGCAGTGTAGGTCAGTACTGAATTTTAGATCAGATGGTTTTGCTAGCCAAAAAGTGAAAACCTCCTGTGGAGGTTAAGGCACTTGGCTGGGACTCTTGATGCTCCAGTTCTAACTCATACACTGGCCTTGCATTTTTGGAAAAAAAGGAGCAATACTCTTCCCTGTGGATGCTGCTGGCTACAGCATTAATGTTGCTCTTCATTAGTGAGAAGGAGGATTTGCACTTAGAGCCCCTGCACCTTGCCTAGTGAAGAATAAGAACATGAGCAAATGCAACACACAACACTGTTTATTTTCTGAGCGGGGTCTGTCTGGATTAGGTGCCTAGGAGTACTTAAGAGCTCAGAGCTGTGAAACATGAGCAGAAGGAAAACATTATTTGAGACATGAGACTGAAACCCCTGCCCTGACTTTGGCACCTTGTGTTGGCTCTTCCCAGTGTATTCAATGCGTGGGTGTTTGTGAATCCGAGTCTTTAGGCGCCCACTTTTCCCCATTCATTGATTTCTGTAGCCAAGCACTGATTTTGGGCTTGTGAGAGAGCTTATGTTACTCTAGCAGCTGGGTTCCTGAAAGCGGGGAGTGTTACAGCACTGTGTGCTACAACACCTGAGTGACTTGAATTAAGTCCCTCTCCTACAAAATTTTACCTCTTTCACCAGCAGAGGGTTACAATCTGCATGCTTCAGCTCCTTTTCGCATAGAAAGAACTCTTGATTGCTCAGAAGAAAACCAGTCCTAACTTTCCACAGACAGTGATGAACTCTAAGCTCTTACCACGTAAGAATGACAACTCGATGTTATGGCCTGGTAAATATGTGTGAAAATATCTCAATACATAATATTGGTCAAAAAACCAAATAAAATGTTAGGATCTTTAAAGAAAGGAAGGGAGAGCAGGGAACATGGTGAAGCCACTGCAAAAATCTGTCCCATTGCTTCCATCTTCAATATCGTGAATGCTTCTGATTTTCTGTCTCAGAAAGACTACTGTAGGATTGGAGAAGGGCAAAAAAAGCCAAAAGGTATGGGCTGGTTTCTGTATAAGGAACAACTAAGTTGGCTGGAATTCTTCTTGATGGAAGAAGAAAAACTGTGGAGGGAAACTACAGGAATCCATAAAACCATAAGATCACAGGATAATTCAGGTTGGAAGAGACCTCAGGAGATCAGCAAGTCCAACCTCCTGCATAAAGCAGGATCCTTTATGAGGTCAGACCAGGATACAAACAAAGTCATGCATGGCTGGAGAGAGTGGACAAGCTGCAGATGTTCTTGGTTACCTCCATTTTAAGAAATGGGCATCATCAGATGATACTAGCAATATGCCTGGCTCTTTATGTGACACAGTGATTCTTTGGACAATATTTGGGTAATCTGTGGAACTCCTTGCCATGGGAAATTCTGAATGCTAAAAGTTGATAATTGTCTTCAGGGAAAATAGATGTATTTGTGTAAGAGAAATGAACTGCGGATTACTAAATACGTAAAAACTACAACAAAGTTCAGAATTCCTCAGGCCGTGCATAGCTGGAGATGAGGTGAATGCTAAGTGGAAAGATCATATATGCTGTCTGCATTGTATCTGCTTTAGGCTCTAATTTTTGGCCTCTGTTAAGGACACGATATGGGGTTAGATGGATTTCTGGTGGGAGATAATTAAGTCAAGTGTATATTCTACGCCCTCCTTCCCCCATTTTTAATAACCTTTCATTTTGCTGCTCCTGACACTCTCATGGCCCCTTCTGCCCAAACACTGATCTGGGAACACTTCAACAGAAGGAGGGAAGAGGTTCTGGGTATGATTCTTTTCTTTGTGGTAATCCTTCTGTAGCTACATATATATACATACACATATATATGTATCAAGAGTGCATTGTTTTCACCAAGCAGGTAAAAACAGTGTCAAAGACTGAAAATTCAATTTGAAAATTATAATGAAAGTTGAGGTTTAGTGTTAACGCTGACAGACAGCTTTGGGGATAATTATAGGTGAGCTTTGCAAAATGGAAGGTCGTGGGTATGCATAAAACACTAAGTGATTAACTGATATTTAGGATTCTAAAATCTAGAACACTAAATCCTTCCTAAATACTCCATTTCTATTTAGCTCATCATAGTACTTGCATACATGACAGAGTTGTTTTGCGTGTTGTCATTCAGACAGGCTGGACCTCCAAATGCTTTGCAAAACTGCGTAATTTTTGGTGGCTGAATATTAATGCCTGTCCTTTAGGTAAAAAGCTGGGGAAAAAGAGATGATACACATTTAAACTGGGAGGTGAACATATGTGGACCGTCGGCGTTGTTGCAGAAGACAGAAGACTCTTGCTTTCAGGTTGAGGATGGTTACAGACAGAGAAAGCGACAGCGTTGTGGGGGACAGGGCAGGTCTTTCAATTGATTGTGACATTTTTTATAACAAAGGAAGGCTTCATAAGCTAAAACAAACTCGTTACTGTGAACCAGAAAGCAAAATAGAAAGAACACAAAGACAACATGCTTGCCGCTACTATTGCTGTCCAAAACATCTTTCAAACAGCTTTCTTGTGAATTGTAAGGACAATATCCTCAATCGGATTTGCTGCAGCAGTGTGAGGTGGAAGTAATAGAGACCAGAGCATGTACAATCCGGTGATGAAAGGGACAGGACTTCCTACTCCCATTTTCTTTAAGAATTAACATATCTTACAGGGAATCTTATCCAAATATTGTTGTTGGTACACCTTTCTATTTAGATATCCACAGACAGTGCTTAAATTTCGCTGTCTAGTTCTGGACATCATCTATACAACCAGCAGATTTCAGTGTCAAGAACTCATAAGTTGGGAACTTCGAGGACTAAGGATGCCTCTGAAAACAATATTTTGACTTCATATAATTACATGGTCACACGCTCTGTGCAGTGCATAAGATTGTTAATAATGAGCTTAAGGAATAGTTACTTGGCACTAGCAATGAGTAACAGTGAGCAGCAAATCACAAAAAAGCGAACCTTAAATGCCTTTGCATTCAAACTTAAAACCATAAAGACACTCATTTGGTGCTTGAGTTTCTGCCAGTTTTTGAGATAAGGTCCTGATACTCCACATAGTGCTTGGGAGGCTATTAAAAAGTAGCAGGCTCAAGCTTTTAATGGAAGCATTTTCTCCTTTCAGGAGGGCTAGTAAATCACATAGCTGCTTTCATTCAGTCTTTTATCAAAGAATTAAGCTGTATGTAAATGGTAGAGCCCCCTGAGCCCAGGACCAGCACAGAAAGTGGAGGAATGTTCTAGTAAACAGCACAGTTTTGTACCATTCCAATGCATGTTCTGTAGCAGCAGCAGAATGGGATATTTTTCCTAAGAGCTTGTTATTTTAAAGAGTTTGCATATATTTGATCTCTACTTGTAAAAAGTCCATCATAAAGGCTTACTAGCAATTTACTGTGGAAACAGGGTGGACTGGAAGTGATTGTTAGTTCTATTACAGCTCCTTACCTGCTGTCTGGATGGGCTTAACCTGCCAGGTGAGAAAGGACTTGATGGCTGGAGCTCGAGTTCAGTTGCTTACAGGCATGTCTCTATAGATATAGCCATTATTCAGTGTGGTCCCAGCTGCTAACCTGTTATCTGAAGACAGACTAATTAATTTCCTTGACAGATTCTTTTATGGTGCTCATCAATAAAAAATCCTTGAATGCCTTTCCAATGGTAATTTCTTTATTCTCACAAACACACTTTTAAGATGAGGGGATGCTATTATATCTTCTTTTATTTATTTATTTATTTTCTAGCCAAGAGCTGTTCCACTGGAAGATTACTATTAAAAGTGTCTGTTAATTTGGAGTGCCCACTGTGACAGGCCATGGTCTGATTTTCAGTCACCTTTATGCGTTTGGAGTCCAGTTGCTATTAATTTTTGATCAGGAGGATTCAAGACTTCTAAATTCTTGATCCTGAACCTCCACGCCAGGAGCCTGAATTCTCACATGGCCTAAATTTAGAGCTCCTTATTAGTTGCTCTTCGAACGCATGTAACACTGTGTGGGCTGCCATGTCTTTGAGATAAATGGCAAGTAGCAGGAAACTGAATTCCCCTTTCACCCCCAGAAACCCTGCCACATGGCATTGTACTGAAAATGCTTAATGGAGTTAAATATCCACCACCCAAACACTGCCACTGGAGCTAGCAGAGTAACTGCCTACAGTAAGTTGTCATCCTCCATGTGAACCCACACAAGAAAGAGAGTGGGCACTTTGCCAGGGTTTGGCAGATGTGTGCCGTAAGCAAGGCGGGATTAGTTGTGAGGATCTTGGCTTTTGTTCAGGTGCTTTGATGTAACCAGCACAGACTCTTCTGCCCATTCCTCCTGCCCTCTGAGCAGCCTTTGCCCCAGTCTACCACTTTCCCAGTTCCTCATCCCACTCCTGTTCACATTGCCTTACTTTGTATTAGTCTTCAGTGATGTGGTTTTTTTGTCTCAGTGTCGTGATGTCATGCTCCAAAACTTCAGTCACCATGGGTGATTGCATGGCATGTTAAGTTCATCTTAGACTCCTTCAGAGATCTCAACCTCACTGTCCAAATGCCCTCCACATCTGGCATGTAATCAGCTTCACATTTCCCAACTTCAAATCTCTTCTTCACCGGTGTTCCCATTACTCTTTGTACCACTCTGGAAAGCAGCACTAGAGGGTTGAGTCCTGATCTGTTCACATATTGAGTCCTCTGGCCACCAGGCTGTTAAGGAAACAGTCCTTGTAGTTCCTCAGACTGGATCTGGTCTGCTTGATATATATGATTCAGTGCTCATGGACGTGGGTAGATGTTAGAAGCTTCTGGGGATGTAGTGGAATGACATGGCATGATTTTTGCATCTGAAGTTTTCTTTTATTTCAATAGAGTAGCCATGGTTAATGTAGAACCCAATGAAGATGCTCATAGTTGACATTTTTCCATCAGTTCTGTCAACAGAGAAAAACATCCAATTAAAATTTTTGCAGCTTGAGAAAAAGGAAATAGTAGAGATTCTTCTTGTGCGTGCAGACTGCCTCTTTCCTAAGCTTTTGCTAAATGCTAATGGGAAATGGAATCTATCTGTGTTAAGCAAAGACAGTGACTGAATTGCCCTGATTAAGCTGAGAAGCTAATATTATGCTAAAGTGAGGGACACCAGTATGAGAAAAGAAAGGTTTGTAGCACAAACTTGGTGTAGGGAATTAACTTCTGGCACTATGATTGACTTGCTGTTGTCTCTGGTAGACTACAGTTCAACAACTGTATGGTTATGACCATTCCTCAGCTTCAAAACATATAATTATTTTTGGATGTGTTTTTTCTCAGTCAAGGTCTAAATATTTCTTTTTGCTTCAATATCTGAAGACTATGAAAGGAAAAAATAGTATTCTTCCTTGTCAGGTCACTCAGAAATAATACTAATTTGTTCTAAATTGTAATGTCAGAGACAGAAGACATGTTTTAAGATCATAGTTCACCTTCCTGCTAAGGCAAGATTATCTCATGCATTATATTTCCTAGTATTTCACATAGTTTAATTTAAAGTCTCAAAGGCAGCTCTGGCACTTTCTTTGGAAACCTTCCTATGACTGCTTGCTCTTCAGATTTCCTCTTGGCATTAATCCTAATTTCTGTATTTCAAAATGTCACCTCCTATAAGACTCTTTGCTATTTCACCACATGCTGTTGAGTCCAAAGCAGAAATTGGTGTGTGACTCTCAGTAACCCAAAGAAAGGAATTGTTTGATGGAGTATCTATCTGCACCAGCAAGGAGCTGGAATTAGGACCTGGAGGTGTTCTTCCTGTCTTATTTGCCACTGGGGATACTGTGATATGAAAATCAGTGGGATCCTCTTTGTTTGGGGAGTTTTTACTTTTTTGCCATTTCCTGTGCTATCAATCCATTTTATATACACATCGTTCAGGTTTATCTCATAAGGTTATGCTGGATCATTTTTGAAATTATTTTCTGAAATCAGTCTGACCTTTGCTCTCTGTGATGCTTATAAATTCTCTGTGATCTTATTAGGCTATGCACAGTTGGCTTTATGTTGTTGTCTTCAGTACATTCTACCTTTGCACGTAGCCCCTGTGATACCAGCTAAGCCTTCAGTGCCCATTCCCCAAAACAAGAGTGTAACTTTTTGTGACTTTTGTTTATATTCCTTAGCAAGTGTTCAGCTGCTATGACAATTATTTTTATGACTCTAATTTGACTTTGGTTATAAGCAAAATTTTGACTTTGGTTATAAGTAATTGCCATACAGGAAAAAACACTGCTAGGATATTTGACTAATGTTGAAAAACAAACATGGGAAACTTCTCTAGGGGGAAGCACCATAAAAATGCGAAAACATATGTCTGGTGATGGTTTCTCTCATCTCATGTTTCATAATCGTAAAAAAAATAAGAAAATGCAATTCTCATGTTTTAATGGGTATAGCTATGTTTAAAGAAGTGCTACTCTGGTGATTTAAAGTAGTGCAGGAACTTAGTTTCTTAAGAAAAATTCAGTATGAACTCTTTCTAAAACATCATACTCCAACTTGGATAATATATTTCTTTCAAAAAACTCCACCTCAAAACCTCAGGCAAAATGCATATCTCCAGTCATTTCCTGCATATTTTGCAAAGATCAGAGTAAGTTCTTAAAAAACATTTCTAACTTATTATATGGAAAGGGAAAATAGTGCTTGTAATCTTTTCCACTGTCTTCTGTAATAAAAAAGATAGAGCACCAATGTTTTGTTTGTATGTAATGAATATACGAACATGGATATCGGCTGAAATTTGAGGTGGCCGCACGTATCAGCCTATTAGTGGAAATTCAGGCGTACATTCAGTCCAAAAAACTGAATATAACTCCAGCACCTGACGCTGAGAAGGTCTCCTGTCAGCATCTTACCCAGAACAGTTCTGGCTATGTTGGAGTGCTTGCTGGTTCTCATGGGTTACATTTTATGTTTTCCCTCACAGTATAGGCTTGAGTTCCGACTATAAAAATGTGTAATTCGGCCCCGTTATTTTAGGGAACTGACTCCAATACCTCACAGTGGCATTGGAAAAGGCAATCTTTTGTTAATTTCTTGTGCTTTTAAGTTGGTTCTTAAGAGTCTGTTATATCTGCTAGAATCATTTTGGGGAGGGCTTTTTGTCTGAGAAAAACTGGATTTCAACCCTTTGCACTTCTCTCATTGAAAACATTCTCTGGAAGGAGAAAGTGGTTCTGCTGTGATTCAGGAGAGGGTGTCCAAAGGTATGTTTAAACTGCAGTTGTGATCCTTACCCGATATTGCATTGAATGTGCCTTATTACCCACAAAATCTTCTGAGTTTGTTGGGAGGTGCCTTCATCCTGCACTATGCCATTTGACTGAAAGTGTCATTTATAGCACTGCACCTTCTGGCTGCAGGCCACCATACTAAGTCTGAAGGATCCAGGATAAATCATCAAGTACTGGTAGTTCTCCAGCGTTCTTGCAAATTTTTTGCAAGGTACAGCCAGTCCTGTGAGGTCTGCAACGGATCTTTCACACCTTTATACAAAAGAAGCCATAGAGTATACTCCAGATACCAGTAAGTGCATATAGAAACAGTGGACACATTCACTAATTCAAGTGCTGTAATTAAAAACTTTGCAGGAGGGATTTTCAACCTGCAGGAGAGTCTATGGTGAAAATGTAGCTTCATTTTGGGAGGAAAATGGAAAATATTTTGAAGGGTAGTGCTTAGCAGAGGAGAAGAGGACAGAAAGGATGTTAGGAGAAGACAGGATAGTTATAAAGGATAGGGCAGGGTATAGGGCAGAGTGGAGAGAAACCAGCCCTTCTGATTAGATTAGAACTGTTTCAAAGTAGACGATTCAGTTTCCTATTTTATGGCTGTTCCTGGTCTCATTGAGTAAAATGTCATTTCTGAAATGAATTTTTAAAAGCTGTACTGATTAAAATTTTTGAAATTGTAGCTGACATACACCTGCAAAAATTAGCCTGTGTCATGCTGCCAATCTTATCAGTCCCCTCTAGTTCCAGTCGGTAAGCAGACTGCTATTACACGGTGACTTTGACAGACCGAATGTGCCTTGCAACTCTGTTCTTCCTTGAATCCTTCCTCCACTTTCCAGAAGAACTATACAGGTTACCTGTATACCTCCAGCAATGGATATCCATTATCAGCAGATGCAGTTAAATCGTTATGATTGATGAGGGATTATATATCAGTCAGGAACCGGCTGAGCCCCTTAACCACTTATTTTCCCATCCTTTATCTTTGAGGGTTTTAGAGATGCAGAATTGCAAGCAAGGTTTGATGTATGTTTTGGGCATTAGCTGAGCTCCACTGGGTTATACTTTTCAAAGCTTTTTGTTAGGAATATTGAGCAACTGATTTTCACTAGAAAACCTGAGGCCATTTTTGTACTATTGCTATCAGTATGATCCAATTCTGTTCTCCACAGAAATTCAGCAGGGGTGCAATTTAATGAGACAAGTGAAAGGAATCTGACTGCTCTATTTATAGCACACTAATTGATCAGGGTAGCCATGATAGGAGAAAACTTCAGAGAAAATCAATGCAGTATCAAATGAAAGTAGCATTCAAGCCTTTAAAGAGAGCTGCGTGGAAAGCCAATTAAGAATGAATCCATTTGATGATCCATGGGAACAGCTTGGACCATGTGTGTTCTTACTTTAAGTTGTAGAAATGAAATCACACTGAGCAGCATCTTACTTGCAAGGTGAGCCTTACCATATAGTTTCTTCTTCATTCTGTTGATATTCTGTCCCATTAAATCTTCCTGATGAATTGCTTTACTTTCATATGGCTACTGTAAACATCATCTTTTAAGAGTTCCTCTTTGACAACCTTGTGTTTTTTCTGTAATGAGCTCTGATGTCCCTCCCTGAGGATGGCAGCCCCACTGTGTAGCAGAACTGGGCAGCCTTTGTCTGTGTATCCAGCAGTCAGGCACAGTCCCAGGTCTCAGGGCTTTCACTTAAATGCAGGGAGAAGGTGGTCTGTCTACCTCCGTTCTCATTCCTGTCATCCAACTACTTGTAATCATAGCAGATTCGCAAAGCATAACTATTTGTACTCATTTCCATTGTTTCTTAAATCTATGTAATGGATCTTTGCTTCCTCTTCTAATTGCATTTTTTCCTCATGTTATCTGCTAAAGTCCTGAGCAATCCCCTGTGCTCCATCCCCGAGTATTTTGGTTTTGTGGCAGGTATTCACCTTTACTCAGTGTATCTCCATGCCATAGGGCTAACTGCCTTTCAGAACATTGCTTTTTGGTTGCTATAGGAGGATGGAGCAAGCAACAAACTATCATAAAGGCATTTTAGCAGTAACTTACCTCAGAAAGAGCCAAAAGGGGAATGCATGTATCCTTTGGTGACTTTAAATGTGCTTTTTGTTCTTGTGTTTGTACATACACAAAACTTTTATCTCTTCTAAAAAAGGTGACAGACACAGTGAGGTGGAGAATCACTACTTGTGCCTTACAGACAAACCTGTCCAAGCTAGTAATTTGTGTCTCCTTCCCTTCAATGATTAAATGTGCTTGCAATTAAATGGATAAAACCCTTCCTTCATTTTACGGCATGTGGGATACAGTGCTTAGGTTCATTTTCTGAGGAAGAATGCACTTTTTTTTTAGTAGGATAATCAAAAAGGCATGGCATCATGAAGTAGCTGCATGAATAATTCTGTTTTTCTGCTGCTGAATGGAAAAAAGAGTAAATAATCTCTACCTTCCATCAACAGTTAATTTCTGTGGGCTAAATTTATATAATACCAATAGCTAAGCATCTTAATAGTGCTACATTTTCTGTTCATTCAGTTTTGAGCATATGTAGTAGCGTGGAGTTGTGGCTTAATTAGCTAGATGAATAATGTCAGAAATATTGCCAATTATCAATATGGTCTTCATCTTTCTTTAAACCCCAGTTGGGAATCCAGTTCCCAATGACATCAGCAGTTGCCGTGGTGAACTTTCATAAGCTAGTCTTTAATCTTTCATTAAATCACAGGCTAGGAAAGCAGACATGAGGAGCGAGATGAAAAAAACATGCATTTGCAGCACTGATGTCTTCTCAGAACAAAAAAAAGGCATGCCTCTGTTTTTTTTTTGTGGAAAAAAAAATAATTTCCTACATTGTTGACCACACTCTCTCAGCCATGTGTATCATCTAAGCAACACCAGGAAAGTAGAATTTTCAGGTTGTAAAGATTGCTGAAATATGTGGGCCTTGAGAGAGGTCAAAATCAAATATGACACTAGGGCCTGAATATGATGAACGGCTCAGCTCCATTATGGGCAGTGTTTGAGAATGGAGGTAAGGGTGCCAAGTTTCGCAGCTCATCTTCTAGCTACATGGGGCTTACAAGGTGGACATTTTTCAGAGAACAGGCTGTGATTTTAAATTGTTGTACAGGAGGGACTGGAGAAGTGAAGTCTCCGTGTGTGCTACCAGCAGAGAGATGATGTTTGAACTCACACTTGAGGAGGTGGGTGCCCTGACTGACACATGGGGAGAAGAGAGAGGGAGAGAGAGCAGAATGCTTTGGGGCCCTTGTGGGTTTAGGGGTTCTTCTGAGAAACAACTCAGAGTTGGGAGGGCAAATGGAAACTGGGTTGTGACTGACAAGTCCCTGAGCATTTGGTGCACTGAGCTGAGGCTGGAAGAGTGGAAGTATGTGTGTCACTATTGCGGGCCAAAAAGGTGCCATCTGTAGGTGTCATTTTAGAACAACCCCCCAAATAGCAGCTTGGGTCAATATGTAACTGTCTCATTCCATGCTATTTGGTCTACTCAGAGAAAATTATTCTTCCACACAAACCTAAAATGCTTATGTCATTACAGCATTATGGCTCTAAGAACAGCATCACTTTAGCTGTTGTTGGCACAGGTTGTCTCAGCAGTGAGTTTCCACTCAGGTCTTGGTCTACCAGTGCAAAGCTCTGCCCCCTGTTTCCTTGTCCTTGATGAGTCCTGGCCCCTGACTGAGTCCAGATGTTGAGCCAGGGCTTCCATGTATTTGTGCTTTCTGTGGTATGGCTACTTTTTGGGAAAAGAAGTGCAATTGCAATTTCATATTTGTTTTCCTGCACTAGAAATGGGAAAGCCATAATTTTACACTTTGGAAATGGAAAAGACTTTAAAGAGGCAGTAGGGAATAGAGCCACAACTGCTTTGTTTTATTTTGCAAATACATTAATTGAAAAAAATCCCAGAAGATAGAAAAGCAGAAAAGCAGAATCTGGAGGTTTGTTTGTTTGTTTGTTTTTCTTTTTTTTGTTTGTTTTTATTTTTGATTTTAAAGTTGGGATTGATTTTCTTTAAAGTTGTGCTTGCAAAGCTTTTATGCTTTCCCTGAAGCTTTTCCTTCCTAGAAAGGCTTTTCACAATTTTAACTTAGTCAAAAGTAGTACACTAAGCTATAATTTATGTTGCCAAGCACTATTTCCCAAGGCCCTGCCTTCTTACATGTAGCAGCACACTGGTGAAATTGCAGAATGGAATATCCTTGCCCAGGTTGCAAAACGAGAAGTTGTCTGTGAGAGCACTCTGTCATGTTTTCCTACCAGCACCAAGTTTGCACTTATGTCCCTGAGAAATAGCATTTGCATGGATGACAGACTGTCACAAGGCTGGGACATAGATTATTGCTGTGAGATGGGAGCCTTTTGGAGTTCTTCTGAGTCACTGGCACCATCTGTCCCTCTTCCTGAGGTACGGCTGGATGGAGCCAGTGGAGCCCTGGCATGCCATTCAGCTTTTTATTTGGCATTCCTGAGCTTGCACCAGTCTCAAGCTGATGGGGAGGTTGATTTAGGAAAACTTGTTTTGTTCCGTGCTCTGCAGCAAACGCCAGGCATAATCTTCTTTGATCCACCTATTCTATTGCAGGAGTCATATCTTGCTGCAAAGCAAATGGTTTCAAAATGATTGGTTTTGCTATTAGTGCATCACATTGGTCTAGGTGTTGCTTGCTTCTCACCCCTCCTTGTTCAGAAGTTTGATTTTTTTTTGAACACACAATAAAAACTAAAAAGGGGATTCAGTCAGATTCAGTCAGGATTCACGTGGATTGCAATTCTGGTTGCCCAAAAAGTGTCAGCCTGGTTTCCTTCTCTGCTTTTGCTGGTGGAAGACATGTTCTTGTGCTTTCTCTCTTGGGTTTGATCCTTTCAACGCATAGTGAAATTCACAGCCCTGGACTCATCAAAAACAAATTGATCAAACCACCCCAACCCTTGAATAATTTTTAGGCAACAAAAAGTGTGGCAGTAGACTAGTAAAGACGAAGAGGTCAGATTCCCCACAACACTGTGTGGGGGGGGTGTTAGTCTTGCAGTGGGAGCTGTGGTTTTAGAGGAGAATGGGACTTTACAGATATTCCCAAGGATGTGAGTTTACTGTCTGAGTGCTTTGTGAGGATTGCTACAGAAAATAAAAACAGAGAGAATTTGAGCTCAGTGCTGTTAGTGAGCTTTCAGCCAAGTAGCATGATGAGTGAGGCTTGGCTGTGGAAGACAGAAGAAGTGGAGGGCTGTGCGTTTGGGTACAAGGATGACAGTGAAAAGCACGTAAGTGAAGGGAGCTGTCCTGATGTTCATTGGGAAGACAACAGGGGAAATGAGGCCTGAAGTCTTTGGGATGGTAAAAGTTGACCTACAGCATTGAAAACTGGGGAGGACAGTTTGCATAGAATGGGGAGACTGGGGAGGAGGTAGAGAAAATGAGTGATGCAGCAACTAAGGGCATCTCATTTCGTGAGCATTAACAGTAAAACAGAGACAGGATGAACAGTGAGTTATTTTACAGTGAAAGATAAAGTACTGCATTTATATGGAAATAGGAGCCGTCAGTGCAAGAAAATGTCATCAAAAGTACAATTAGAGGAGTTGGTGCTGAAAAGTCAGATCTCTGAGTTGTTTTTCAGATAACAGGTGAGTGTGTCGTGGGAAGATGAGGCCCAGGCCATGGAGTGTGACTTAGGGTAGAGGTTCATGTTTGGGTGTGCCATTTGTTTTGCCCTCATTTTCAGAGTCCTAAAATAGATCTCACTTCCCTTAGTATTACATAACAGTGAGTCAATTCCAGCTTTTAAACATCTCTAATTAGTTTGAACAATCACATTTCTAGTCAACACGTTTAATGTAATGAATGCTGCTCTCCATCCTTGCTGAAAAGGCTCAAAGGTTTCCTGCAGTGAGGGTGCAGGTGCCTTTCACCAAATGTGACCCAAGCCTCTGCTACCCTTTTCCATCCTCTTCAGCTAGGCAAGATGCTCCAGTGCAGGAGGTCAGAACTTTCCCATCCGTAATGCTGGTGCCTTTCTGTGTCTTTACGCTTTCTCTTCCCCTATGCCCATCTGCAGGCTCCTGCGAGCTCTGGGGTAGCCTCCTGTGCTCCTGAAGCCCTGCGGCTTTGGAGAGCTGGCGGTGGTCGCTTGTCTGGAGAGATCACCAGAGATGGTGTCAATTTGATGTGGATTTAAACAAAGGTAGGCACCCCAGGTTGGACAGAGAGTTACTTGCTTGTATTTCAAAATGTTGGCTTTCGGTCTGATTCTTGCTTCAGGCATTATTTCAGATCCCACATCTGAAGAAAAAGTATCTTCTCTACCTGGCTGGGAGCCATGTCCTGGGCAATGCAGTATGATCTTCACTGGGAATACTTTTCATCTGTAGAAATGGTAGATGATGCACTTAGTTGCCCACATGCTTTGATAGCAAATAGCATCTGTAATTTTTACTGCTTTGTGTAGTAATGAAAAACACACCCTGGTATGATGGATATGGATCAGGCAGGAATCATATTTTATGTGGACTATATAAAACTATATACAGCCTGCTTATCACCCCGCAATGCTTTTATTTTATAAACTTGGTGCTCTACTGAAAGCACATTGCATGCTTTTTGCATTGATGCTGGGTTATATTGATCTGTCACCACTCGTTTAACAATAGCACTTTAGAAGAGATAATTTTTTGTGAATGCATCTACCTCTGTATTTACTTATGTGTCAAAAAACCACAATGAGAGAGAACTTTATTCCAAAAAATGAAATACTTATAAATTGATTTTTCTTCTGTGAAACAGAAAACCATGAAAAGGTCTTGATCACATTATTTATTTACTATGAATTCATCTTCTCTGTTAGCCTAGCTCGTATTCTAATTGAGGTTGTACGGTTCATCCTGCTGATGATAGCAGATATATTTTTTTAATTATTATTCTTATTAAGCCTGTTGTACAGAAAAAGCCTTTGATACATACTCAATAGTGGAGAACTGTTTCCAAACATTGTTTTGAAAAAGGAGAATTTCAGAGCCCAGATGAGTTACTCTTTAAGACCATCAGAAATAACTATTCGTGTCAACTTTTACAACCCTACACCTTAATTATTATTTACTTTGGATTTGTTAATTGTGTAATCAGACTGGACCTGATTCTCATCTGATGCAGAGTCTAGCTCTTCAGAACCAGTTAGTTGTGTTGCTGTAGCTGAGGTTCTCCAAAATCCCTCCATGCTCTCACCGGATCTGCTAGTCAGTAAGCGCTGGTGTCCCTCACTTGCAGCTGACGTTCAGAGCTGGGCTCTTTCTGCTCCCTCACTTTCCCCAAGTACCAATTTCGTTATTGATCCCAGTCTTTTAAGGTTGAAATCTTTGAGCTACCTACCGAGTTAATGGGAATAAGGACAGAACTTAGCACTTAAATGTATAGTACATTGCTCGGTCCTGTAGGAAAGGAACTGGCATGTGAAGACCTGATGGATAGGAGAGTAATAATTATGAAGTATTTTGCTTGGAGTATTGTTTATATCTTGCAGCCATTTCTAGTCTGCATTTCAGACTATACAAAATGGGCACAACAGAAGTTTAAACAAGAGACAAAATGAACAGAAGCATATGCGTGATACTAATTTTCTTAAAAAAAAGCTAATCAGTAGAGGTCACTACAGTGGATGGGAAGAGCTCCCAGGACTCTTTAATATGTATTTACACAATGGACCTCATAGTGCTTGAGTAGCCACTCTGTTTAATTAGTGGTATTTAAGAGATTTAATCTGTGTAATTAATCTGTGTAATTTAATCTGTGTAACTGATAGAATTTAAAAGGTCTATAGCTTACATTTGAAAGTTAATAAGTTTGCCTTGTATGAGACATAAAATTTTAAATTACTTCATATTTTTATGAGTTTCTTGCTGTTTTATGATGGGCAGCTGCCAGTGAAGAGTATCTTTAAGAGAGTGTAACTATGTCTATACTAATAAAATAGACATGCCCAGGGCTGCTCCCTACTGCTGGAGTGGCTCTGTCCTGGCTGTTAATGTTTTTGTTAACCTAAACAGGTAGCTACATCCAAAGACCATTTTGGAAACGGTGCCTGATTTCTGCTTGCCTTCAAAATTGTTTGGAGAGTGCTAGGTGTCTTTGACTTCAACTATTTCACAGTATATATGAGTTTCTCCTCTGTTAGTGCTTCTGGATGCTGTTAAATGCACAGTATAAATGCTGCTTGGGTTTTGTAAAATGTTATTTTGTGTATCTTGGTATTTTTTGTGGTACATTTTAGTAGGGCAAAGCCCGTATCTGTAGTCAGAGATTGTGGAGTACATCTGATGCAGTCAAATTGGTGCAAGTCTCCAGTGAGTTCAAGTGAATGAGCTGTATGTGAAGAACATTGCTGTGGAGATCTTTGCACTTACCCTTGCAGGCTGGTGGAGCAGGACTGGAATGTCTGACCCACTTGCTATTAACTTTTATGGATCTTCTCAGGGTTAAGTGTTTGTAGTGATGACACAATCACATCTTGCATTGAATAAATTGTCATGTCAGGTGTTCTTCAATGCTTGGCGACACTTTGAGGCAGCTGAATGCTGCAGTAAAAATGCTGGTGTCAGCTGAAAGTATAGAGAGAATTTAGACCGGCAGGATGAGATTACTCAAGTTGTTATTTGACCAAGACATTGGTGTTAATACTTCTACTACGCAATGGCACCATGGGACTTTACACACCCAGAAGTGGTCAAGACCTCAGTTGCCCTTTTTCTGCTGAAAGCTGGTGACTCTGGCAAGCACACCGATTCTGTCCAACTGTGCTGGAGCTTCGGGGCAGAGCTGAGTCCAAAGGCGAGGAACGAGTTACTGAAGTGCCACCACCGTTGTGCAGCGCTGCAGCTTCCACCTGGAGGTTAACCTGCGTGGCCTCGCTTCGCAGTTGAGGTCGGTCACAGTCACAGAACTGGGCGATGAAGTTTCCAGCAGTGTAACAGCTCAAAATAACAAAGCAATCTGTGTGAATACTGAGGGTGTCTTGGGACACATGGATAGTGCTTGTCTGTAATTTATTTCATCACGTAACTCGCCACGTCAGGTCTGCATGAAATTCCATTTCCGATCCTGGTGTAATCTTACATTTTGTATGATCATGCCAAATAACAGAGTGGAATCTCTTAGTATAGCTCCAAGGTGCTGTATTCATATGCACAAAAACAAGGGCACTGTAGTTCTTTTAAAAGTTTAAGCAGAAACATTGTAACCTTTGACACTACAGCCTTTCTAAGAAGGGTCGCAAATATTCCATCAAGGCTAAATGAAAATGTTTATGTAAAATGTTTCCCTTGTAGAGATTTTTTCTTACTGTAGACAAATATCAAATGGGTCAAAACTGAAATGTTTCAGTTTGGGAAGGCTGCCAATATTGAGTGAAACATTCAGGCACCTCACGTCCCCATTTACCTCTAGGCTGCATCTGTTCCTGTCTCCAGGAGAGAATACTGTGCACCGTAGGAAAAATATTTCAACTGAATAATGTTGTCTTTGTAAGGAAATGGAAGCTTAGAGCACTCAAAGTACAGCTCCTAGGGCAGTAGTAATAGCTAGCAAACATTTTAAGATTATTCACCCCTCCCCCCTTTTTTTTTTTACATCTTCCTTCCTCCCCTCCATCCTGTATTTCAGTGAACTCAAATTCCTAGGTTGCCTTTGCCTTTTTATATACTGGCAGTTTTAGCTACTGCATTCTTATCACAAACCACTTAAATATTCATGCTGCTTTTAATTTTAGTGCTGAAAGGCTGTAGTGGATATGATGATGCAGGAATTTGCGATCAGAAAATGGAAGACTTTTTAACACTTTGGCTATGTGTGAAGGTTTATCAGCTGGGCCCCAAAGTGAGCAAAGCTGACTGGAGTACTGCTTTAAATTATCTATTTCAGTAAATACGCAGGCAGGATCTTTAAATGGTTAAGCATACAGCTGGTATCTGATGTCTAGAATGTGGCTCCAAATGTTGTTCATTCAGGATGGGAACAAATATTATAGATCTATAGTACTACAATGCACATATATATATACCCATCAGCAGATTTCTTTGCCTGAGTTGAAAAAAGAAGAGTAACAATGCAACATAATAAAAATAATCTTGTGGTTATTCCAAGTGGGACTTTTTACATTTAAGAGAGTTTAAATGAATTATCTGTGCATTTCTTATTTCCATGTGTGCTGGCAGTAGGGAGCTTGCCTGCATTTGGCTGATTAATTGGCCCTTGCTTGATCTGTTTTCCATTTTTTTTTCTGTGTAGCTTATTCTAGTGCTTTCCCTTTTTAATTTGGTAACATCAAATTTGCTCAAGGTCTGTGAATAATGTAGATTAAAAGTCAAGCAGCAGCAGCTCTAATGCATAATTGATCTACCAGTTGGACACAAAGAACTGATTCTGGTTCCTAGATAGGAAATGCCTTCCTTTTTTGTTGTCTTATGGTGATAGTCTGAGCTTTTAAATCTATTTTAAATTAAAGTAAATAGTCTACTGGAAACTGACAAATTATCCATGGTAATAAATTATTTAAGAGATTAATTTGAAGTTTGAGGTGTAATGATTTTTATACACAGACAGACACAATTTGACACATTCTTTTTAGATTTCAGTGCAGTTCTGGTCACTGGTAGTTGAAAATACCTTATGTCTAGCAAATGTGGTACACTTTGGGTCTGTATTTGCCTCTTGCTGTGACCCTACACCAGTTAGTACCTAACAGGAGATTTTGCTTTCTTGAACTATTTTTTATAGAGGTGGAAGAGCTTTGTGACATGCTCTCCAGATACTCACAACTGCATCCCTTTGTGAATGGACAGGTTGGAAAAGGCCATTTCTGCTTACATTAACATTGGCTCTGAATTTGCTTCAGCTTGTCATATGATACTTTTCTTAGTTGCTGAGGAATGACTCTTGGCTGTTCAGTTAAGTGGGGGCAGAAGCTTATTTAAATTTAATGTTTAGTGATATTCCCACTGAAGTCAGGAGTTCTGTATTTTTGGGCTCTGTTTAAGGTACACATGGTGGTCACAGCAGGGTTATTTGCAGCTGTAGCCTGAATGACAAGTGGATGATGGTTGCACGTTTGTGTGACTAATAGCATGTATGTGTTGGGTGGCATGGCATGGTGCAGTGCGTGGTGTTAATGGGTTGGAAGCAAGCGACAGCCATCAGGGTGTCTCTCCCTTCCATTAAGTCCATTCAGGTGTGCCATATGTCATCGTCCCTCTACTGGGGATTTAATTCTCTTGTTAGTGTCAACCACTAATGTTGGAGTGATAGCAATATGAGAAAGCAGAAAATTTAAGCCATGCTGTGAAAGAGGGCTGCAAATCAGAAGGTGGCCAAGTCAGAAAAGTAGAAAGGAAGGAGAAGAAAGTAGGATCTTTTTGCGCACATTCTTAAGCTGTCTGTAAAAAATAGGTTACACTGTTTTGGTATACTGTATTGGACTAAGACACTACAACTTGAATAACATTTTAAGAGTAGAGCAATAAATATTTTACAAACTAGTTATAAACATTTTAAGATGTTACATATGCAACAGCAGTATCTTTTGTTAAACGATGCTATATTTGGAAAAAGACATACTTTCAGATGCAACTGTCCTTTATTAGGTTGGTAGACCTAAGAGCGTAGCAGTAAATAGTCAGTCTCAAAATGGAAATTGAATTTATTTCCTAGAGGTTTTGTTAATGAATGGAGTTAATCTGAGTGTTGCAGGCTTTTCCTGATCTGTGAGCTGCCTGTGTTGCCCTCTGTGTCATTTCCAAAAAGCTGGGCTCACAGGTAGGTATTGAGGCAGAATTGGGGGAGCAGTTCATTCCCAGTCTGTGGAAACTGTTCAGTGCTGTGCAGACAGCTTGGCTGTAGTTACGTTTTGTAAATCCTGGTTCAGAGAGTGTGATACATGAAGCTTCTGAGTTTTCAAGTGAGGTAAGCCTTCGTTTAGGTGGAGTAAACTGTGCACATTTTCAGCAGTCACTTGTGATGAAAAGTTGAGTGATCTCAAGCAAGCCAAGCAGCTTGAGTACATTACATAAGGTAAATATTAACTTCTACCTGCAAATCATTTTTTATTGAGTTTCAGAAGTCTGTCATCACATTGGTTAGTTTGGCTGACAATGAACTTCGAAAAATAGCACAGCTTTGGGAAGTGAAGTGTTTTTGGAAAATACCAGCTAAAAAGACCCCATATAACCTCAGTGATTTTATCTTTTTCATCAGCGTCTGACTTGTTCAGAACTGTGCACTCCTACATGGTTTCCTTAGGTCCAGAAGGACCCTCTTGTGTGTTGATTGACCCATTGCCTCTCATCTCCTCACTGGGCACCACTGATAAGAGCCTGGTGCTGGCTTCTTTTACTCTCCCTTCAGGTATTATATATGTTGATAAGATCCCCCTGAGTTTTGTCTCCTCCATGCTGGACATTCCCAGCTCTCTTAGCCTCAGCTTACATGAGAGATGCTCCAATCCCTTAGTCATAGTCATGGCCCTTTGCTGGACTCTCTCCAGTATGTCCCTGTCTGCTTTGTGCTGTGGAGCCCACCAGTGGACTTGGCGCTCCTGATGGTTTCAGAGTTTAGTTCTTTTTCTCTGTGGGTATCTGTGTAATATAGACTGAGGCTACTGTTATTTTCTTTTGCTGAGAAGAGATTCACACGCGTTCCACTTTTATCTTAGCAAGAAGAGATCTGCGTGTCTGATTTTGATCTTCCAACTCCTTGGATATGAATTTTCAAGAGTTCCGAAGTGTGATTTTAGAATAGCCTACCATCACATTTCTTCATTACTGGTACATCCTGATAGCATAGCACAATAAACATATTAGCTTTGTCTTAGATATATATGACAAAAAAGATAATTATTTATTTGCCTTTTTTTTTTTTTTTTTTGCGGGCAGGGTTTCCTCTGTAGCAGCTAACACAGAGACAGCCATGCTTATATGGCTTTAAAAAGACAGGGGATCAATGTCTGAAGTTAGAATTCAGCAACAGTCATTTACGATCCTGTAGAATAATAACCAGAGTGACAGTTCTCATTCAAACAATATTGAAATTGCCTGGGCTCCCAGGAGCATTTTATGTGTGTGTACCACCAGCAGTTGTTCAGGAGTGTGGAAGAAGAGGGAAGCTGAGGTGTAGTTTATCTCATAGGAAACCATGTCTTTTCAAGCACCTTTGTAAAGATAAAGCATAGCTGAACAGTTCAGATTGAGGTTTTCTTGAGGATGAAAGGCTGAAATAAATCTCCATTCTGTATTTTGACGAAGACATTTGAACTGGTTTTTGGAACTGCAAATAGTTTTGTACTGCCGGGAAGTGACCTGCTGAAAATTTGTATGCTGCATAATTCATGATACCTCTACTTTTAATGAAATATAATACTTATTAATGGATCTCAAGTCAGTTATTCAATTTCCTCACTAATTTAAAGCTTAATTACGCAGCATTCTAGATCTTGGCAGCTGTCCTCAGCTGATTTTTCTTAAATCACTGTCCCTCCAATTTTACAGTTCAGTTTAATTCACAGGACTCTCATTTTCACAGAGTGACAGATTAAAATTGGATGGCTAAAATGATTACCATTCTTAGTGCCTGCTGCAGTGATAGAGATTGACTTCTCATAGTATGAGGAAACATATGGCTCATGAAATAACTCTTGAATCACTACAGTTTTTGGTCTATTGTATTATTGTAAATCGAAACTGATAAAGTGGTAATCCAATTTTAATGCATCCTGTCGGAAACTGAGAATTGCATTTTTGGAGGAGATTTAGATAATAAAATTTGTAGGCAACAGTTTAGAAGTTCTCCATTTCCAGGGGAAAAAACTGAATATTCTGGTTGGAGAGTTGGTATCTTTTAACTCAGTAACTTGTTCACACTGCAAAACTACACAGTGTTGTGTGAAAGCTGCCCTAACAAGGAAACTTGCATTTTTGTCTCTGTGCAGTATCTCTGTTCACACTGTCCATCTGCAGACCTGTGCACCCTGTTGCCTGTACAGGTACACCGGTATACCATTAAGGATAGTCAGTTCACTGTAGCTTCTTGGAAATTTTGGCAGAAGCAAATCCAGAATTAAAAATCCATAGGTTGTCTGTGGTTCTGCTAGAAAATCGTCAGTTGGGATGATCTACAGAAATTATGTGGAAGGCATAAGATTTGGTATTTACTTATCCTATTTGAGTTTAGGTCTGCAAAATCAGTCTTGACTTGTGACTATAAAACATGGGTCCTCCATGTAGGAATAATTTACATTTCTCTTTCCCTGCCTTTCACTGCAAGTTTTGAGGAAGGACCAGAAAAGGAACATGGTGAATATGTTTTTCTTTTGTGCCTCATAGTATTTTGTCTATATCTCTCCCTGAATTAATTTTAATTTAATCTCTCCTGTTTTCCTCTGCTCCTTGTTTTTATCTTATTTCTATGGTTTCTGCCTTGTCATTGTTTCTTTCAGTCCTTGTCTTAACATTATCCTAAGGTTTTCCTTCCTTCTGCTATGAAGGAAATGTGAGATACCACAAGAGATCACATTTTGATTCAATAAAACAGAGCGAATAAGTGTGGCTCCCCTAAGGCAGTTCTAGATAAGGTGCTATTTAATCTACTCACATTTGGAAGTGGTCAGGCACAAGTGGAGGGGGGGCTATCTGATAACTACTGATGCTCCTCTTTGAAATGGCCTCAGGGCTATGGGAAGCTTTGCGCATGATGAAAAGCAACATGACAGTAATCCTGTGGTCAGTGGTCTCGGCAGAGACCATGGGCTCTTTGAGCATCAGGGCAGGCTCACTGACTAAAAGAGGGTGACTCCAATATCAGGATGGCACAAGCTGAGATGCTGGTGTGGCAATTCATCTCCTCCTGTACTGGCTAAAGACTTTTGACTTCAGAAATTTAAGTATGACATTTTTATGAACAATAATTCCCAGCATTATTTTTTTTCCACCAGCATTATGAAAGTATTATTACTATATTTATGTACAGCAGTTTGCAGTATAGTCGCTTTTTTTTTTTCCATTTGTCTGTAATCTTAATCTAATAAGACATTCACAAGCTGTCTGGAAAATGTTTTTTATTTTTTCCCCCTATGGGAATTTCCATAGAAGAAATCACTATCTGATAATTGCTTATTGTAAAGGATGATTTTCATCACGGGAAAAGAAAACAGTATAGAAGAGCCTACTTCTACCATCTTTCCTTCTGTTTTTCTGGCTTTGCCAATTTGGAAATGCTGTGAAAAAGTTTTTGTTTTTTTTCCTCCCTTTTTAATATCTCACATTCCAAATAAAGTGTTACTTAGAGTTAAAAAAGAGTTTGTAAATAAAGATAAAATTGTCCTTGGGAAACAGCATGTTTCATTTCCTCTTTAAAAGTAAAGCCTTCTTTTTTCCAGGTTCAAACTAAACAAATGAGCCAAGGGAAAAAATACTCAAAACTCCAAGCCTCTGTCAAAACAAGCAAAAATTGCTAAAAGAATTTCACACGATGTCTAATTAAAACTTTAAAAAAAATCAGGCCAAAACCTCTTGAAGTTAATTTGCAAAAATAAAGTATTTCCAAAGAAAATGAGAGATTTTATACAAAATATTTTCTTTATTAAGCCCATCTAATTAAAAAAAAATGAGAGTGATCTGAGCCCTTTATCCAAATAGTGGAAGCACAAAATCTATGTAGACTTTTAATTTTATTATATTTATATATAAACTTGCAGACACATGTGGTCAGATGGCTTTTAAATCCCTATCCACCTAATTAATTTAACCAATATTTAATTTTTATGAGTAGCATATTGAAATGAAAGATGGAAGATTATTTGAAATTAAAAGAGAAACTGCAGTAAAAAGAGCAATATTCTCACTGGATGGATACCATCTCCTCATCTCATTCAATTTAACATATTTCTATATGAGCTGTAAGATAAAATGACTAATAGAAATGAAAAGGAGGATTGCCAAAAGTCAAATTGCTTCACTGGAATCTTCTTTAAAAAATGACAACATCCAGTACTAGATAATTAAATCTTATTTTGTAGGAATGTCACTGAATGATGTTAATTTGCCTTTAGGTAGTGCTCTTTTGGTTAAATACAGTAACAAAAATTTATTTGGGCACTTTTTGTCTTAGAAATGGTTCAACATTGTTTAATAAAAATGAAAAGCTCAAGTTGGGAGAGAACAACATCATAGTCTTACAGAAGGAAATCACTAATGCAGCAATTCCAGGGATCAAGCAAAATTTCACCACCATTGAAACCTGAAAAATTTTTTTGATCTGAACCATAAGAAGCTTTAACACAGAGGGACAGAGGTGAGATCTCCTGTTGTTACAGACAACCCGACTCTCAGCTTACTCATAATTTAGTAATCTTTGTCTCAAAATTAGTTATGTTGCTTTTTCTCCCCCAAACTTGTGGATGTTTGGTGATTCAAAGCTGTCTAGCGCTTTCCAGTCTGACTGTGTTCATGCTGAGCTTTTTCTCACTTGTCTGGGTATCAGCGTTGTCCTTTGTTTTGAAAGGGTCTTTCCTCACCTCTTGTTATTCTCCCTAGTGTGTTTATAGATAGCATCTGCCTTTCAGTATTGGTTTTCATAAACAAAACAATCCAAATTATTTTAGACTCCACAAATACACTTTTCAGTCTCTTTATCATCCAGCCATAGCACTGGATACAGTCCCAGTCTAAGGTCATGCCTTTGGCACAGATGATCAGTCTTGACACACAAGTTACGTTGTTTTGAGACATTGCAATTACCCTTGTCATAGTTGGATACCTGCAGAAATTTTGGTATTAGAAATGTCTTGTTCTTTCATACCTTCAGTGAAAGTTACAGTTCAGGAGCAAGACTTGGATTGCCTTCCCTGATGTGGATGGCTCTGGTAATTCAACTCTTGTAGTACTAAGTAAAATATTCCTTCTAATCAGAGCTTTTATTTCTCTGATTTTCCATATTTCCTCTTTAACATGCTAAAAATTAAGTTTAGTTGTGCTGCATCTTGCATCAGACAGAATATTTTTGTATCTTTCTAGTGGACCTTTCCATTATGAAGACTATTTTGGTTCATCATAGTGATTTTTTTTTTCTCCCTGAAGAGCTTGACTTTTTTGAATAGCTGGAGGTGACCCGAGATAATTACCTTCAGGCATAACTCTTAAGTGACATTTAAGATACTAATAATTTAATGTGCTATCTTCGAACTTGTAATTTTTCTTGTGAAGATACAGTTTTCACAGTTTTGACTCTGTAGCCTCTTGTTGCCTGCAGATGCTACAGCCTGAGTTAATCATAGGGCTCATAAGCAGCCTTAAGTACAGTGTGTGAGGGTGTTAATGATATTTCTCTAGCCAGTCCTTTGAAGGATGCCTCTAGACTGTCCACAAAAGTGGTTTGACTGCCCATAAGGACAGCAAACCCTCAAACATGACCTAGAGAATACGTGCCTGAGCACTCTCACAGTGTTAGTAAGTGGCAAGGTGTGTCCGGACGGGCCATGTGCAGGTGATGTGCAGCACACTTGTGAGGGCCTGATGTGGCTGGGCTGCCAGTGCACCTGTGGGCACACAGCGGTCCCAGCAGGTTTTAAGACTGCACTTCTAAGAGCTGTGCAAACACAGCTGACTTCGGTACTGATGTCAGCTGGGGGGGCTAAGTCTTTAAAATTAGCCTTCAGAGGTTTAAATGTAGACATGATACCAAAGGAAAGAAGAATACTGTGAGCTTTAAGAAGTTCTTTAAGATTTTGCATTTGGTAATGATGAAAAAGGTGGAGCACTTTTTATTATCTCTATGCTAACAGTTCTGACACCACTAAGAAGACTAACACTGATTTTTGGTAGGAGTTTGACACTTTCCTCTCTTAGGTACTGTTGAAAATGTCAAATAACTGGTTTTGCTGTTACTACACGTGCTGTAAGAATTTCTGCAGGCCACAGTGGAGAGCAGGACCCTCTATGAAACCCTGAGAGCTGGCTCAGGTGATGGCAGAGCTCAGCACGGGGTGGGATGTGGTGGCCAGCAAATAGAAACCTGGCTTCCTAGCATGTGCCAAGGGCAGCAGCAGGCAGCAGCAGCTAGGTCCTTGGAGAGGAAGCTTGTGGAGACAGGTCGTATAAATTATGCACAGCAGAGAGCTAAAACTGCTGTACTGTGGGTGAGCAAAACCATGTAATTGGAGATGGGAACCTGGTGAGGCAGTTTGCTTGGGGTCATTCTCTAGTGCTGGCTTATAGATGTTTGAGGAGAGGTCACTTAGTGCCGTGTGCTAGTAGTCACCCTGACCTGCAAACAGTAGTGTAGGGATCTGCCTCCTCCTTGGCAGCCCACTGTTAATTGCCACTTGCAAGCCTTGTATCACAAGGACTGTGGTCCCTTGTAGTAACCACATGCTTGCAAACGTCTGTGGAGTGGCCATGTCCCAAACTGTTCATCAGAGGTACACTTAGGTTGTGTTCTGTTGCATAATCAGAGGTTATTGTGAACATTGAAAAAATCCACACACTGTATATATATATAAAATCAGTTCTTTTTAGTGGTTTCGTAATACTCCATCAGATTTATCACTTCTCCAGTCAAATGCACAGCTCACTTCATGGCTGATCTCCATTTCTTACTGTTTTCTGGCATGGGATAGCTCTTAGAATTCATATGATTCATGGGTTACAGGCTTTTCTGTTGAAGTGCAATATGTCTACAGAGGCAGTTGTGACTGCCACCATGCTTGTGACTTAATCTATGCAAAAAACCTCAAGCATCAGTGATTTGGAAGAAATTCCTACCTGCTGTTTGTGTAGGATGGCCGTCTGGCAAATCCTCATGCGGAAATCAGATACGTCTGAGAAGAGCCAGACAACCTTCTGATACCTCTTTCTCCAGCAGCTGTAGTTGCTTATTCCACTTGTTTTATTTTCTCACCAGGTGCTGTTGAGATTAGGCTTTGGATCTGCATTCAGCAGCTTTTGAATTCTAGTCTGTACACACTGCAGGATCATTCTGACAAATTTACGCTTTCTCTTTCCAGACCCAGATTTTGGGAGTTCCTAGTAACATCTTAGGAAGTGCTCCTGAATTTGAGCACCCTAGTTCAGTCACAGAAAAATACCCAACTTCTTTAGTCAGTTCTGGAAAATGCCTTTAGATTTGTTGAAAAACACTGAGACAAATTGGCTTTTAATATTAAGTGACATCTTCTATTTGAGAATCATTCCACATATATTCATGAGCCTTCATGTAAATGGATTCCAAGATGCAGAAAAAGACAGTGGAAGTGTCAAAGTAGTACTTGAGAGAGATACTGCTTTTACGTGCTAGAAATTTAGCATCTTCAGAAACAACTGAGTATTGACAAGCCATCCATTCTGAGCCCACAGTAGCATACAAATACCTGTTTGCCTACTGAGATCTTCTCATTCATGAATTGTCCTCAACTTCTGTGTGAGACATCTTGTGAGCAATAAAGAACAGACATTTCATAACTTGGTGCGTGTAAGTTTTAGGGCACTTGTATTAATTTGAAAGCTTATAAAATCATGCAAGAAGGTATGCAGCCAGGAACAGCTGGTTTGCTTTTCTGTCTTCCATAGTGCCTACATTATAAAAACTGTTTGACCCCCATGAGGCTTAACACAGTTACCATCCAGTGTTAACTATGAAGATATCTTTGAAGACATCTAGATGAAACTAGTAAAAGATGTCTTCTGCAGCTCTAGTGTATGCTCCTTTGTGCATGGTACATGGCATGCTACATCGGGCTTCTTTGCTGGAGCAGCAGCCATGACAAACCACATAAACACAACCTTCTGTAGATGAATGGTATCTCCTGCAACTGAAGGTTAAGGTGTCATCCAATAATTTATCCTTCCTAATGGATTCATTGGATTGCTGTGATAGGGACATAATTTACTAGCCTTTGGACATCAGAGGTTGTGTTCTCAAAATGGTGTTTGGGGATTTACGATATTGAACAGGGAGAATTACATGTCAAATTATCAACCATCCTGTTTGACATTTAGTCAGCACCAACAGGAACCAGGCATTTAGCAAGATGAGGCTTCTGTAGCACAGTCTTTCAATAGGACTGGTTTATTTCAAGGCTGTTGTTAATCAAATGTTTCTAGAGAAAATCTGTAAAACAGACTGTTAATTGCATTGACTGTTGTGCTGTGGCCAGCCATGTATTAGTGGTGTGTGTTGTAGCTGTTACCCTTCCTGTAAATATTGTTAAGGCATTACCTCCTTGACTGAAAATATTTCATCTGCTAATCCACCAAGTCATTGCAATTTGGAGGCAGGTGGCACCCTGAGGTAAAGACTCCCTGCGTTAGGAGTGCCTGCCAGTATTTGAAGGGTATTTTGGGGAGGAGCAAGTCACCTCCCTGGGCTTCATTATTCCCACAGCTCAGTACACGTTTTGCAGAACTAAGGGGGTTTCTTGGCACGTGCACTTTTTCAAAGTATATTACTATCTGGAAACATTTTATTAAACATTTCCTTCCTACAGTTCCTGCCTTCCTTTTCTGACAGTTCTCAATTGGTTAATATAGCTTAAGATTTTTTCTTGGCCATTTTTTTACTGTGTGCTGTGTGACATTAAATCAGTATGCTTCAAATGCTGCTTTGTGGATTATATCTAGGCTGTTGGATGCTTCTGTATGGCCTGCTGTCTTGTCTCCTGAGGAGACAAGATATATCTATTTGCACGGAGTGACCGGTCTCACCATTTGATTGCGTCTTTTTGAGCCTTGATTCCACTGGCACAGACCCGAAGCTGCCTTGACTGCATCCATGCAGGAGGAGAAGGAGGTGTAGCTGGGAAGCATGTCCTCATTTGTACCTGTGTTGTCAAACTGAGGTTGCTGCTGCTGTGAGAAACCTGTTTTTGGTCTAAGTGACTACTGTGGCTGCCTAGAGCAGACCACCTGTTGAATAAGGTTCAAATGAAAGCCATTAATTTAATGCCTATATACGCAAACATGGAGAAAGTTCTGACATAACTCGTGATAACAAAAAGAAATGTGTGTCAGTTTACAAGCCTGTTCCCACCTCTTATTTCCTTGCTCGGTACTGTAACTCTAGGCAACACAGGAGATGGGAGCAGCTTATTGCGTTGTTTGAGTGTATGATCAACCAGGCAAAGACAAAATGAGGACACACAATGAATTTGGCAATAGTGTTCCAGGACAGAGTGGCTGCCCTCTTCAAACTGCCAAACCCTCTGGCATATTCTCTTGACTTGGAAAGTGAAAATGCAGATCAGAATCTTTCCTAGTGAGTTGTCTATCCCTTGTGTTTTTCAGTAAGAAAAAAAGAAAAATTATTGCTTCAATACAGATACTCTATGCTTACATTTAAGGTCCCAGAAGGCCTCTGACTATGTGACAAGAATTACTGTCATGGATATTGCATAACAGCTTATGCATAATGTTTAATGTATTCTTAGCTTTATGAAATATGGATAATATTGGAGACATTTTGAGTAGTAGTTTAGATTTACACTTTCTTTTTAAGGTGGAAACAAGAGGTACATTTCTAGTGCTCTTCAATGACACCGGAAGAGTTGAAATAGTTACTATTAAAAATGAATAAAATCTGTAGGAGTGGAAAAGAGAAAAATACATTGCATAGATGGCTTATGGGCAAACCATAAATGTTTTAAGCATTTCTGGAGATTAGAAATGCTGTGCCTTTACTGGAATACCATAGCTGTCTCAGCATCCTTCCTCATTTCTCTGTCCAGGGTGTGTTGCTGCTTGATGTGGAAGGTTGGAACTCAACTGAAAGGACACGGTTTTGAAGAATGTTTTTTTCCCGTTTAAGGTTTATTATTAAAATGAAAGCATTCAGAAAAAAAAATGATGTGTACGCAACTTCTGTTAAGAGTCAACTCACATTGTGTGTATTTGTTTTGTGACATACAGGACAGTTTTCCAGCTCGGTTTGGAGGAATACATTTCGTCAACCAGCCATGGTACATCCATGCCCTCTACACAGTTATACGACCCTTTCTAAAGGAGAAGACACGAAAAAGGGTACTCTTCTGTTTAATTGTCCATTACCTGGCAGTTGTAGTGAGCAGATGTGTCATACTCAAATAAAGTAGATATACACAATATATCAGCTTGCTATTAGTGGAAAGTATTTAAATACATCTGCATTGCAAAGGGTGTCTTGAACTGTTTTAGAAACTTATGCAGCGTTATCCCTTAAGGACACAGTCAAGCAGTGCACTTAAGTGTGTTTTGAAATGTAAGCATATGCTTTCTTCTGGCTTAAATGATACATACTGTCAACATTATGGTTTCTGTTAAGATTCAATTCAATTCAATTCTATTCCATTTCTATTAAAGCTATTTGTGTCTTTCTTTTAAGATCAGAGGTAGTGAGTATGAAGTCCTTTCCTAGTGTGATTTCCTTGACATTAGTATGAACTGAAATACACAGCTGCTGTATAGTAGTTTGCAAAGAATGGTTTGAATGAAAACCCATGGAAGGAAATTTGTGTGCATGCATCTGTGCATAAGCACGAGCAGTCTCTGAGATGTTGCTGAATTTGCAGCATTTGCATCAGTGCAATAAATTAGAGCTTGGTGGTGATAGCACATAGAATGATATTATTTCTGTAACAGGAAATTTGTCATCCAGGAAAACACAATCAGCATAGTGTACAAAGCAGCTACAAAGAATGTGATTTTTTTTTTTTTAAATGAGATCAGCTCTCTAAGAAATTCTATATTTTCTCTCCTCAAACACAGCATACAAGGCCACAATGATCCTTGGTGTTCAGCTGTTTTTTACTGACAGATTATGCTTGGGAGACCTCTGCTATTCACAGATTTTGAACTATAGATCACAAAGCCTTTTATGTAATATCTGTTACAAATATGCAAATGAAAACCCATTTTGCAGGATTCAGTTGCACTCTGTTGACTACAGCTTCAACAAAGAACATTATAGCGCCAGATATGTTTGAGGCCTTTTTAAGTCAAGTGCTAAATATGCATAACCAGGGTACAGCTCATGGGTATGTTACAACATTAAAAATAAGTGACAAGGCAGCTGGTAACAGGTACTTATCAGTTAGCTTCTAAATTTCCATTTAGACACCTGAATCAGTGGCATACATTTCCAGAAACACTGACTTTTTACAACTGTTATTATCAATACTGAATATCTATAAGAAGTAGTCAGGTGGTTAAATATTGATTTAGAGTCCAAAACTTAGTGTCAAAATGTGAAAGTTATGCCCAGCACATAAAATTTTAAATCAACTTTAAAAAAACCTGTAAGAGACAGAACAAATGATTGTGAAAAAAGTCCCAAACCCAACAGAATTCTCTTCAGAATTCTATCAGGCTTGTTATTTATGTGTTGTGTTTATCCTAAATTGTTTTGTACTTTTTTAATGTCTCTGGTAGATTTGCAACTGCTAGCTATATTCAGATAAAGGTAGTACTAGGCATGTATGAAAACTATTGCTAAAAAGTGAAACATTAAGTCGGAAAGGCACCGTAAAGCAGATTACTTTTACCATTAATATTTGTTCTTTTACACAAGGATAAATTCCTTTCTGAGGTGGAGGAACATTGCTGGATTTGCCTGGTCATAGTAAGCTTCTTGTCTCCACAGCTTACTGGAAGATGGGCTGAAATAAGCAACATGAGACAAGCATATATTTGGTCTTTTTGTCTTTCTGCCTTTTAAAATTTAACTCTTAAATCGTGAGACAGGGAGCAGAATGAAGCCCCAATAATCCAAGGGGAAATGGTTAGCGACATGCTACTCCACTTAGACACATACAAGTCTATGGGGCCAGATGAGATCCATCCAAGGGTGCTGAGGGAGCTGGCAGAGGTGATCACTAAGCCACTTTCAGTTATTTATCAGCAGCCCTGGCTAACCAGGGAGGTCCCAGTTGACCCAAAGTTGGAGAATGTGATGCCCATCTACTGTTAAAAGGCAATGCGCCACCTTGCCTTCCTGCCTGTTTCTGTGCTACTCCATTGAAAAGGGTTGGGCAATGCCATTCCTACTGTTTAATTGTACGGCACTTTCTGGCAGGGCACTGGCTGGTGCCAGCTGGTGCTTTCTTGGATGTTGCCTAGGAACAATTTTTCGGATGGTGTGGACCAGTGAGCAGTATGGCTGAGAGGAGCTTGTTCTGGAGGTGAAAGGAGTTTAACCATATGCATATGAACTGTGCCACGGCACTCGCTCCCAGTCCCAAAGAGTGAATCCTGGTCCATCTTACTTGCTAGTCTAGAAATAGCTGCTGTGAGCTGTCTGTGTAGCCATACCAAGAGCAGCCATTTCCTCCCAGTGGAAGGCCTGCAGGTCCCACGAGTCTGTGGGAGAAGGTGGTCCAAATCCAGAGGTGCTCTGTTTCTAGTGCTCATCAGTCAAACATTCCACATCCAGAAGGACAAACAATAAGGTTAAACATAAACATAAATACAGGTATTCATATACATATATGTCATGTTAATATACATATATATAAATGTGAAGCATAGTTGATAATCAGTTTACCTAAACATTGGCGGAAGATATCAAATAGTACATCAACTATTTCCTCATTGTTATCACAGAAATTATTTTACTGTTATTATTTACTTAATATATTGTCAAGTATGGATGGTATTTACCAGTACCACTATATTGAGGAAGAAAATTTTTCCAGTGGAGTTTTCATTACACTGTACTATTTATCTTATTCATAGGACTAATGGCTCAATGCTGAAAGTCAATATATAGTCCTTAATGTATACAGTGAATATTAATTTTATTTATGATTTATGTTCTTAACTTATTCACTAAATTTAATTCACAGAATTAGAGAAAGCAAATAACAAGAGATAGGCAGTCTGTCTGTGTAATTTTCAGTCCATCTAGTTACCAGACATCAGTTCTTACCCTCCTTAGGCCCCTTGTGATGTAAACATTTTAATTCATTTATGCTTTAATCACTTTGTGTGTTTATGAACATAACATGACCATGCTTAAGATAGAGGTAATGTGTGCCTTGGTGGCCACCTCTGTTAGCCCAACACAGCCAAAATACTGAAACTGCCCAATATCCTTTAATAATGAGGATGTAATTTGGGTTTTAATAATACTGCTTTGTTTTTGCCTGCATGTGTACATACAGATATTCCTGCATGGTAATAACCTCAACAGCCTGCATCAGCTAATACACCCTGAGATCCTGCCTTCAGAGTTTGGAGGAATGTTGCCCCCCTATGATATGGGGACGTGGGCAAGAACACTGCTTGACCATGAATACGATGATGACAGTGAATGCAATGCGGACTCCTACAATGCTCCTGCAAAGGATATAGAAAAGGACCTCTCTCCCAAATCCATGAAAAGGTAGGTTAAAGGTACTGTGGTCTTCTAGTATTGCCATAAGTTTAATGTTTGCCATCTCCCTCTTTTATGAAGCTGCAGGTAGTTCCTTCAGTTTATTATATATGAGGACCATTTTTTTTTCCTTTCTTAATATCACAGTTGATTATAGACCACAGTGTTGATTACTACCCATGTGAGTTGTGACCTCAGTGCAACTAATTGTTTGATGCCATGTAGGTAGCGTGTACAATACTGTGTTTGGAATAAACTGATATCCCACCCCAGCCTATGGTACGTATTAGAGAGACAATGCTAACTGGAGTGAGCCTCAATGCAGAGTGTAAATTTGGGCCAATTACCCAGCTGGGCAGTGATGATAACTCTTACCTTCCTCCATCTCACAGCCCAGTGCCTGGTATCTACAAGCCTGTAGGTGCCAGGACATTTACAGCATCTGAACTATCAGTCACAGTGACTGCACACAACATGAGAAAAAGTAATGAGGAGAACCAGGACAAAAATCAGTGCCAGTCATTATACTCAAGTCTGGCAAAAATCCTGGTGTTCTGATATTCTTCTCTTTGAGAAGATATAGTGTAATTGCTTACTGCATTTTACCATTCAAAATCAAGTAAAGTCTAGGAAGAAGTTATTATAGTTACCTCTCCAGTAACTATGGAAGCAGTGAGGTGATTCACTTGTATGGCGTAAATCTGGTCCAATCTTGCCAGGGTAGTAGAAGAGAGAGGGAAAAGGTTACAGCAGGGTGATAGAAAAGGTAGACCAGGGCAACAAAAGTCAGAGAACAGCTCATAAGGGGTAGGCCTAGCAGTAAATCGGTAGAGAGCAAACAGAGCAGAAAACAATATATGAAGTCATTAAAATTAAGTCAGAATATGCTAAGCTGAGAATTCAGTTCCAGGAGATGGCATTTGGTGCAAAAGAGAGAGACACTCTGGAAGCAGATGAAACAGGATAAAATATTTTCAGACTACTCAGCCAGGAAGATGATTTTGGCTGGAAAACAGAGGACACAGATTGAGGAGGACAGTGCAGTTTGAAAGGGAGGTATTTTTGGGGAAATAGAGAGGAAACAACAGGAGATTGTCACAGGAATAAAAAAAGAAGAAAAGCAGTGAAGATTTTGTGTTGAAAAAAAAACCTACAGTGTAAGTGGGAAATAGGAAGAGACTGGATGGGAATGAACTAGGATAAGGAGAAGCTAAAAAAGGTCCTGAAGCCTTATGACAAAGATGCAGTTAACACAAGTAATGAAGAAAACGAGAAAGCAAAGAGCTAGAGGAAGTGAAAAAGTGAGCAATACATTTATATGTGAAGTGCCTATAGTGCAGGAGTTATGAGACAATAAAGAAGATGTCTTGGAGAGAAGGGTGGAATTTAGCACCTGAAATGCAGAAGTCTTACTGTTGTAAAATGAAGACGCCAGAGTAAATAGCTTCATCCAAGGATGCAGCAAAAAACCATGAGAAGGCCTGTGACAAGACCCTTTGGAGCAGACTTTTCCAGACTAACCTGGACAAGCACATTACTAAATAGAAAAGCAGTGGATTGACAAGATTCTGCATTCTTTCTCAAAGAATGCTTTCTCATGGTTACCTCTTCTCATTTAACTTGTACTTGAAAAATCCTTCATGCAGAATTACACTACATTCTTTCAGTTTGGGATAGCTGGCACAGTGGGTGACATACTGCAGAAAATAAGCATGTTGAAATTTGTATCTATATAATATTAAGCTGAAATTTCCTTACCTTCTTCGCATTTTTTTTTTCAGTTAGCATGTCTGCAGTGCCTGCTGGAATCCTTCTTCCCTGCTGTTGGATGTAAAAAGTACTAAAAGTAGACTTTCTGTGCTAGTACCAAGTAGAAGGGAGTGATAGTAAGATGGACAGAAAGTCCTGGAACTTTGATTTATTAAATGCACAGACTGTGTTAAAATGGACTTAGAAAAGTTAAGGTAAAGCAGATAAACCCTATTTCATTAAAAATGAAATTTAACTTGAATTCGGCACCTGATGGATTGTTTCACTCTGTTTAAAACCACACTCAGTGTGGTATGTTACTACAGAAGAAGGTTTTTAACATATAAAAACCCATGACAGTAAGTCAATGAAAGTGCTTAACTTCATAGAACAAATTTCACAGGCATCTAGCAGATCTCCAGCAATTATCTTGTTTAATTTGGCTTGCCATTTTAAAATTGGTTTATTGCTCTGAAATAATATCCTTCTTAAACCAAAATCCTGCTGAGAAATCACTTATTTGTTGCTCATTTTTACCCCTATATGAACCAGTCATGTTCCTCCAGATCTCCTTGAACTTTTGATGTGTCCACACATGACTCTCACAGCTGATGCACCCAGCTGGAGCTGCCCGGACCTGAATCCTGTTTTCAGCTAACCCCGCAGGGCAAATGTCTGTGTTGATCAGCTTTGCAAAGCATCTGTGTGTGGCTTTGGTTCCTCACCTCTGCGATGGTGAGGACTTTGTAGTACAACTCTGTCCTACTGTATTTTCTGAGAATTTATTCAGTAATGTCTTAAAGTTATTTGGGAGATATAGATAGAAGGTGCTATAGACTTAGACAAATGTTTTTCCTTTTACATGCCTTCATTCATGAATTGCTGCTGAATGGAATGAAACATGACAGTAGATGTTGATTTTAAACTGAATGAAAATTATTTCTCCTTCTTCAAGGCATTTAAGCTCCTGAGCTTACAGCCCATAGATCAGGATTTGTGCAGTTCCATTTTCATATCTGTCTTGGCATCGGAGAGTTTGGAGGCCCTGGGAATTTATGGCCAAAACTGTCTCACTGGGAATTTGAGGCCAGGTTTGCAGTATTTCCAGCTCCCCTTCACTTCCCTGGATGAGAACTGAAAACCTTGGCTGCTCAGACGTTGGCAGCCTAGGAAAAGGCTCATTCTCCTATTAGTACTTGCATTCGATTGGGACTCCTTTGAAACTAGTATGCTTCCACAGCATTTATTTATCTTGATGAACTAGATTTTCTAGGAGTACAGCTTCCCACCAGAAGATTTTCAATCAGCTTTGCATTGGCACGGTACTTTGTGAAGATTTTAAAAAGCATCTTTAATTCAGTGATTTAACTTTCTGCCTGAGGAACTGACCAGCATTCTAGATGAGGGTTATTATGCAGTTTTAATTAAAACTTTTAAATTATGTTTATCACAAGAGAGACCATGAAATTTTTAAATCTATTTTTCTTTATTTTAGCATTAGTAAGAGAATGTGGAAAGTATTATCAGAAAATTTCTTTGTGTTTTAAGTTTTCACCTAGGCTTTAATTCAGATATTTTTTCTTGAGTTTTTGAAGGTTTTATTTAGATTTTTTGAGAAAGACCAAATTGTATTTTGCTATCAGCCTCATCCGTTGGTTTCAGTGGATGATGCCAGTTTATAAGAGTGGGGAATTGACTCTGTATCTTAGGAGAGAACAGAATTGGTAAAGGTTTTTCTCTGTGCTGTTGCTCTCCAAATGGGCAGATCTGTAGCAATGCTGCAGTTAGAGTGTGCTTCCACCGATCAAAAATAGAATACTACGTTGTAGAGATGTATACATGCTCTAGCCACCTCAAGTCTTTACAGAAGGGAAAAAGGCTTTTCTAGCATGAGATTAATCTCACTAAAGGAAACATCTAACAAGGGTCGCATTTATTGTACCTCAGAAGTGTCTGCTTTTTGACAAGGTGAGACATAGGTGATGTAAGACCCATCTTAACACTTTGGACTTCGTTTTTAATGGAGCATTTTGATTTTGCTGGAGGTTAGGGATTCCTCTTTTCCCCTCACACATGGCTGTTGCAGAGTACCAGTACCAGTGTTGTGCTTCTGTGCTGAATCAGGGAATCTGGAGAAGTGTTACAGTCATCACTGAATTTGTCCTTACCATCCTTCTCTGCTCTGCTTAGTTGAGCTGATAAGTGAGTTTGACAGATGTGTCCGTTGCTCCAGAAATCCTGCTGGCCATGGCAGGACTCCCTAGGCTTGGCTTAGGAACTCGCAGTGTTGCGTTTAAGTGCCGTTCAGAAAAGGAGCAACTCATGCTTCCAGCTAACACACGCCACTGATTGCAGTGTGCCATTAGCCAGCTGGGTGGCTGAATTGTACCTTCTTTACCAGCTCAGTGCCATATAACCTTCTGGTAGAGAGGGTCAGTGCTTAAGTCGATACAAGAGAGCTTAGTTTGCCCTCTGTTGTGCGCCGAGGATGCACCCTGTTTCACTGAAGAAAAGAGGATATGCTTTATTCCACCTTTTGCTCCTATATCCACAGACCAGCACTGAGCCTGTTAAAGCCATATAATCTTTCCATGAGGGTATTTTCTAGACCGTTTGCAATGATCAGATGCTCAGGTAGTGCTGTACTGCTATTTTTAAGCCCTGGCAGAAATTAAGATAAACAAAAGAAAGCTGAGGTTTACCCTCATTTTTCTTGATCTAGAAATGTCAAATAAACATGTTATCCTCCTCAGGTCTCAGTCGGTTGTGGATCCTGGGGTGCTGAAACGCATGGATAAGAATGAGGAAGAAAACATGCAGCCTTTGCTTTCACTTGACTAACAGTTTCTGAGCATCGAACATGAACTGAGGTGGAAGGCACTGCCTCTCAGCAGCAAGCAAACCTTTGGGAAAGAGTGTACCAGCTGGAATCCTATTTACTCATGTAAATGTAGCATAATGGCAGCAGGCAGCAGGTTTTACTATTCTGCCTGAATTTTGGATACCCTGGGGTGAAGAAGAAGAGGAGAAAAAAGGAAAATAAAATGACATAAAAAATAAAGAGGAATCAATAATTTATTCTGTAAGTGCCAACTTGTTTGTAAATACAATATAATCCCCCAATTTGACTTTGTAAGTTATGGTAAACAAATGCTATGGAACTGAGTGACTATTAAATATGTCAATGAAGTGCACCATAAAAAAGAGAAGAAAACGTGTGTGCGCTCACACATGCACACGCATACACAGAGAGAAACACATACTGAACAAGGAAAAATATCAAAGCCAATTAAATGTTGTCCTTCTTATAGGAAGCCATATTGCAGCTAGCATATCGACTGCTGTTTTGTTTTCTCTCTGCAATGCTCATGTAGTGTGCAGAGATAAAGAGGGAATATTAGAACTTGGAGATGCTGCAATCAGTCAAATATTTCCTAACTGTAGGAATTGATTTCCCAAATAACATTGTGGCTTAAGATTGTGATTTACCATAAACCATGTAGCATTGTGAAAAAGGTAAGAGATGAACTGGAACCAACTCTTAGACAGCCTTGTTGTTTGGCTGTATGGATCTGTGAGGTTTCTTCCTTAACTTTTCATTTAGAGTTCGCAAGTAAACTGTCTTGTTACCCTAATCTGGGTATTGTAATGTGGGCCACATTGGAGTTACTTCTCTTGCATTTTGGGTGCACATCAAGATTTTCTCCAGAACTCTATTCTCCGCTGGAATGAGAAAATAGTCCTCTAAATAGAGTGTAATAACCAATATTCAAAAGTAAAGCCTGGCAGCAGAGGTGGAAAATCAATCACGGAACACTGTGCACTAGGAGACTGGATACATATATATATTTTTACCAATCTCTGACAAGCATACAAGGTGACATTGTTAGACAAGTATATTTAATTGAAGGTTTGTACAAGAAATCATACCTATTCAATGTACTTAGATATATTATAGATTGTATATTGAGACAATGTCATTATTAAGATAGTAAAACTTTCCATAAGACAACAGCATCCCACTCCAAGCAAGGATTAGTATGAATAAGTTGTAGTCAAACATCTCAGCCTATGTGTTTAGGACACTTTTGTTTTGGTTGTAATGTGACTGTATATATTGAACATGTGCCATAATAGAGGAATACATTTTACCTCAAAAGGGCAACAAGTTTCACTAGGGATTAGGTAAATAATCTGAAATGAAGAGGCTGTGTCATCTTTGTTGTGTGCTGGCTGATGTGTGTGCAGCCTGTTGTATGCCGAGGCAAGAATGTAGTTTCTTATTAGGACTTAACTCTGCAGTGAGGGTGAGAAGACACAGGTTGCCCACCAAGACATCTGAATATTTAGAGGTATTATAAGACCATGTCTGGGCAGTGCAGGGATTAGTTAAGAATACACTGACCACAGCGGAGGAGATAGCTCGCATCACCCCCACCTCTCAAGTTTCGGAGTTTGAAGAATTTCTTCCATCCACTTCGGTGATCACTGAAGTTTCGAAGTCACCAGTTGTAGGTCACCTCTCACTGCCCAGGATGATTGCAGCTGTAAGACTGAGTAGACTGGGATGAGTTAAGAGTGAGTGGAGAGTGCAATCTTGGAAGCGTGACATCTCAGAGTTTAGCTGCGACTCCTGTGGTGTCAGCTTTGGCATTTCTCAGGGCTGAGAAAACCCTGTCTCTTCCAGCACCACCCTTGGTCAGCCCAGGCAGCACACAGATAAAGCTTTCCTACTTCACAGTTCATTCGCAGCAGTGATAAATAGAGTATGCCCCAACATACAATTTCAATGCAGGAAATTGTGTGAACAAGGCGTCTCCTTTCTGCTCTCCTAATTATGTTTTCGTGATACATGTCATGAAATGCAAAGAGAAAAGATATGGAGCCTGAATGTCTTTTCAGTCTGTCCTACAAGTTTTCATAGTAGAAACTGTTGTAATACTACTTCTATGGCTTGAGAGACTTGAAAGACTGATGAATCCTTATATACTATTTTATTCAGTCCTGTTTTTTGCATACCTTGTAACATCACGCTGGATAGGTGAGATGTATCTCTAGGGTTTGCATAAGTGCCATATTCGAATGTATGTTATACATGCCCACACTTACAGTTACTAGAATAGTATATTTCCATTGATCTGATTTTTAAACCCATTCACATAAAACTCTCACATAATTAGATTATTTTTCCTTGTGAGGGCTTCAGTATTTAGTCAATATTCCATATGTTTGCAAACTGTGAAACAGTGCTGATCAAAATCTTGATGGATGCTTTTGGATACATGGACCCAACCTTGGTGTAAACCAGCACATTGCTGATTTTAGAGTACACCAGCTATCTGGTCAGAAAATGCAAATGCCTCTTACATTCCCACAGAGCATCTTTGCAGGAAAGTGTATCTGCTCAACTGTATGAAGCTTAAAAATTTGTTGTGTTTGCAAATCCTTTATTTATGCACTTAACTGTAATTTATGTAATGTTTTCTGATGCCTGATTTCAGCTTCAATTTAATGTGTATTAATATATTCTTTCCAGAAAGTGAAAGTAGTATATATTATAATTTTGTGTAACTGCGACCTCATCTCTCACTAAGAACAATGTACTTTTTCAATAAGATCCTCACTGTTAAAGAGTTGGGCTACAGGTCTTTGCAGCTGTGACTTTTATTTTGCTGAAGCAAATTCTGGCAGTGGTATCTGCAGTTGTGATATTGGATAAGAATATGAAAATGGTTAAGAAAAATAGTTATCCTTTACATGCTCTCAGTATTCTTTGAAGGCATTCCTGTTTTACACATCAGGGTACATAAAGGGTTTCCAACTTTCTCTTGCTTCTTGTAGAAAATCTTTATAGGTAGGTCAATTTTTAGTAGATTAAATTTGGACTGAAAACTTTTTCCAATCTTTATTATCACAGAAATTGATGTCTGATTTTTATAGCAGAATTGAAGTGCTAAAAATAGAATTCAAATGCGTGGGAGGGGTTCCTCTTAATTTCTTACCTTTGTCGTATATTGAGTGGAATAAACCTTGTTGTAATTATGCATGCTGATATGCATATAAAAAATCTTGCAATATGAGGATCTTAGTGGAAAAACTGGATACACCTGTCCAAGCAACTAAGTGAAAAAAGGGAAAAAAAGTGTAAAAATTGATAGTTTCAGACCTTTGGCAAGATCTAAAAATATCACCTTACTTGATGTCTCTTCCATAAAATAATGCTTAAAAATATATAGAAAAGTTATGGAAACCCAAAGCCTTCCTCCTGTCATCAGAAATGTCAATAGTCTTTTGGCTTTATAGAGACAGGTAATCAGTCCCACTAAGTTCCAACAAATACACAGGCTCCAATAGGTTTTAGCTGTAAAATATCTTTAAGAAATTTTTACAAAAATGTAAATTTACTATATAGCAAATTGAAAAAGATGTTTTGCAATCTGCAAACATGCTGTGCCTAGTCACAAAAGAGATTTGTAGAGACATACATAAACTAAACACAGAATTAAAGAAAACAGGAGTAGAAGAGATCTCAAGAGGTCATTGATATATGGAGAAGCAGATTCGCTTTAATGTCTCTCTTAAATAATTGTTTTAGCTCGGTACCTTGCATGGAATGCTCTTTGTATTATTTAATCACAGTCACAGCAACGCCTAAGCACATTACCTGACAAAATTGTAACCTGACAGTATTTTGTACATGCCTTTTATTATTTATCTGTTCTGTTTGGCAAATTAAAAAGTTAACCAAGCATCATAAGAACTACCATTTAGAATTACCTGGGAAACACTTTGCAATAAGCTTTGGTCATGTCCCTGTTATTATATCGTTTCTATTATTAGCAGAAGATTTTTGAAAATGTCATGTTCGGGAGAACATGGAAGAGAGAAAAATTCAAAATCAGGCATCAGGATTTTGTTTAGAATATTAAAGTAGGATTTGGTGGGGGTGGGAGTGAGTTTGGTTTTGATAATATTTATCTTTCTGTGGAGAATGTCCTGCTGAAGTATTGAGGGCATTGGGTACCAGCACGAATTTGGAAGGTAGATATCAATGTGAAAGGCAAGAGCAAATGTCTCAAAGGATTGTACTGAAAAATCACTTAGTCACGTGGCTAGCTGTATTGTGTCCTTCTAAAGAAAGGCGTTTTGCAAGTAGCTTCTGAGCATGTGTTTGTGGTGCTGAGAAGCTTTTGTCCACGAAGTTCAAAGCACACTATGAAATCAAGAAAATAATAGTTACCCATTTCTCAGGTAGCAAAACAGAAACATAGCCAGTTAGAGACATTAAGCTCTCAATGGAAGTCATTCACATTGTGTTTATATAGGGCAAAAATGACACTTTGATCACTCAATCTGGTTTGAATTGCAGGAGAGAAAAAAATGTGTCCCTGTTTTGTGTGGGAAGAATATCTGATTGTTGATTCAGTTATGCCTGGTTTCTTCAGAAACCTACCTAAACGTTTTACCATGAGACCTTCACAAACCAGGGTGATCTGCTTTTCTGTGGAGCTAAATCTGAATGTACATTTTACCATTTCTGCTGAGGAAATGGTAAAAAGGGATTATGTCCCCCAAATGAAATGCCTTTCTTCCCTGTATAATCAATGGAAAAAATGTATTTTATTCTGAAGACCTCCAAAAGGAAATCTTGGCCTCCCAGTAAAGAAGTCTGAACTTGATCAGGGAGGATCTCCTTTTGAGGACCTTGAAAGATACTTATCTCCATTAACTATACAAGGAACATGGGTGTTTTGTTTACAGGCATGCTTAAGTGACCACAAATGAAAGTGCAATCTGGGTAAATAGGACTCCACATCCTGTGTTGCCTTGTAACCTTGCATGATCCTGTGTCAAAGGTCTGCATTTAGCACATCGATTTGTACATACCCTTCAACCTGCAATTCAGCTTTCGGTTCTGTGGGAATTTTTTTGTATCAGCTTTTGGGATCTTAATTTGTTCGCTTCGTATGGGTTTGTTGCCACACAATGGCATTGACCCCTGTTGGATTGCACAATTTGCAAGGTGATTTTGTTGTTAAAAAATAACAACTTGTGGTATGCTGTGCAGTGGTGAAGCTGAACATAGGTCACAAACTCCCACTACTTTGTCACTCATTCTCAAATGTTTTGTGTGTGTAAACGACTTAAATACCAGGCATGTCAGAATCACATGGTATGAGTTTAGAAAGAGAGAAAAAAGAAATTTCTGCAGTGAGTTCAAAATGTGAGTTGATAGAATGTCTGCGGAATGCAAATGGAGGGGAAGCACCACACACAGGCAAAATACAGACACCTCCAAGGGAAGATGCTGATGCTTCCTTATGGCACACATTTTTGTTAAAACATGGCCACAGTATTTTTTCTATGAGGACTCTAGTCAGCCAGCTCTGTTGTTTCTGAATCAGTCACTTACAATAAGTCCTCTCTAATAAAGGTGTGACAAAGCTTCCTTTGGCTGTAAGTAGAGAATTTGCGTCCAGAGAATTGGCATATCTGTCAATTCGCAACAGGTGAATGGTGGGGGTTAATTAAGATTTGTATTTGATATGGAAATGCTGCTGTGATTCCTTAAAGAGGCTGTTGCATTGTAGGCAACACACAGCAGTGCCTAAAGGCAGGCATCTCAAATCAGGTCCCATGGTTAATAAAAATTTAAGGGGAGAAAAAATCAAGGGAAAAGATAATAGAAGATGATAGAACACAACAAAGAAAATAAAAAGCAGAAGCAATCCAGCAGTGGAGAACCGTATGAATGGCAAAAATGATGTGAGTGAACTTGCATGAGCACTTCCAAGAAGTGGATCAGTAGCCGGTCTTGTGTCCCCCATCTACATTATGAGCAGAGTTCCCATTTTTCACATGTTCTGCATTGTATGGCCATGGTGGAGTTTCCTAAATCTTTAGAAAATGCTTGAGTTACCATGTGAAATTGTAGGTGCAGTAGCTGAGCTTGTGAACACGGTTTGATGATCAGGGCATGCCAGCAGATCCTCACCTGGAGGTGGGCCCCAGGCTGACTCAGACCTGGGTACCTGAAGGATTATGTGAAATGCCACATCCTGCCTAGCTGAAGAAGTCGTGCAGGGAGAGAAGGAAAGGAGCCTCCTGCTTGCAAGGAAAGGTAGGAGGCCTGTGAAGCAAATAGCATTGGGGAGTTGGAGTGAACTGCTCAATGATTTTAATGTAATGGTGAGGGAGGCTTTCACTTGCTCTGTAATGAGGGAATTTACTAACCCCACCACACATCTGTCATCAGAAAGGAGAGAGAACACCATTCTCTCTTTCCAACACAGACTTGGTTTCAATATGTTTAAAGCTGATGTATATGCCAGGCCCGAACTGCCTCTGCTGCTGCTGTTTCCACAGTGGCTCTTGGGATGCAAGTAGCATGTAGAATGCAGGAGCTGGAAGGTGAATGTCCACCAACACGCCCATAGGAAGAGAAGGAAGGGATGCATTCTGCAAGTCCCTGCTGCAGAGATAATTTTGTGGGAGAATTCAGCTCTTGCTCGGTTTGAAGCCTGCCTTGCCCTGACATCAGCATCGCTGCGCGTTCTGTGTAGAAGGCTGTGAATGTACGTGGTGCGGGAATCTCCTCGGTGCGCCTCGGTGTCTCATGCTAATTACACAGCCTTCGAGCTGCAGCTGGTGATCTGTATCCTGTGTCTTTTAACAGTTCTGCTGGTGATGTTAATTGTAGCCATTAGTTACTCAGAGTGCAGATGATTTAAAGGAAGCTGACAACTTAAGCATTACACTTAATGTCTAAAAATATTAAATTGGTGATTGTTACAAGTAATGCCTAAGATTATGAGTTTCAGGGTTTCGTTGCATTATATCCTTGATGAGACTTAGTGTATAACCACTTTCCCACAAATATGATTTTCCCTGAGGTTCATGTGCATCTTTCACGCATCAGTGGCAGAAGAAATTAAATAATAGAAAATGTTATTCTAAAACTATGAAAATATTCAGAGAGGCACATATAGAATACCTGACACTATTTGAAAAAATTGCTTTGCAGTTAACTAATGTTCAACTTGACAATAACATCTCTTTTAAATCATTTGATTCTCTAGCTCTTTCACTCTATGGACTGTTCTGTGAATTGTGTCCTAGAAACCTTTCCCAGCTCTGCATCCTACCCCCTTGCGTTCAACATCATCCTGTCTTCTGTATGTACTTTATTCTGTGAATAACTGGAGAAAACTGTAAAAAAACCCCAACACCCCAATTATCTGCAGACTGGAGCTTGGGGACCACTATTTTAAATATTTCCCTTAATATTTCTCTGGTAACAGGATGAAATGGAAATGAGAGCAACAGCTGACTTCATCAGAGGGAAATACAGAAAAGTCTGGCTATGAGTCTGCACAGATGTAGATAGACAGTCATCTGAGAGAGCTATAGTGATTTAGGATGTTACCTTCCCCCGGCTGTTAATTATCACGCTACAGGTAGGGAGTACTGCCCCAGCATTTAAGCAACACCTGCTTATGGAAGTACTCCTGTCCCAATGAAGGCTGTGCACAACTCACGCTAACTCTGTTGGTTCTGCACTCATGCAAATGTAAAGGGATTTACATAATTATTAATATTAATACAACTCTGTTATGAGAATAATGATTAACAGGGAGTCATGGCAACATCTAAAATTACTAGATTGGCTATCTGTGCCTCAAGGCTCTCATGATCTGTAGTACTTGTGTAGCAGTAACCACTGAATACATTTTTTCGCATGCAGCAATCTACTTTGGAGCCTTACGGAAAATACTATAGCACCATATAAAAAATTAAAAAAATAAATTACAGGGGTAATTCGCAAACAGTGCTTGTATCCTCAGGATAAAATTTGTTTGTTTGTTTCTTAGTTTAGTACTATTAGGACTCAGGGGGTCTGAGATTTGTAAAGCCAGGACAAGTCTATCAATCAAGTTCTCTCTATGTATACTTTCAATAACTATTCTCTTTTCACAACTTGTTGTCAGTTTGAATTTTATTCTTGGGCCTAGTAAGCTGGTTACTTTTGGTCTGTTGTGTTCCAACCGAAAATCTGAAGATTAAGCAACTTTGTGAAACATGTCACTCTTTATATTGTATATTTAAATATCATCAGTTCTCTGTGATCAATGGGCTGCTTTGGAGAGTACTACTACTTTAAATCATTGTTGATTACTGAGGAAGAATGACATTCTGTTAAATAAAATATGACCAAATGAAAATTAAAATACGTATATTTTTTGTGTGTGTGTTTGTACGTGGGGGTGGTTGTCAGGCTTGCTTGTGCTAAAATGTGTATGGAGGACATATTTTATTTGGATGAACTGTACTTGAATTTTTTCAAAGTTTTGAACAAAAAGTGAGAAATAACTGAGTGGCATATCAGCATGTAAGTTTTTTTCTGGTAACATCAAATGTCTTAAGTTTTAGGGAGCTAACATATTCCATGTTTACAATACTGTTGTGAGCTGTCACTTCTTGGAAGTCTGCAGGTTGTGAATGTCCTCACAGATGAAGATCGTGCAAAGATGCAGCACAAGAAAAGCTCATTTTCCTCTCAAAGATCTTTCCTACTCTCCTGCCTCTTAACTTCTTCTGTACTGTGTTCGCTAGCATCTTCTCATGCTCATTGACTTTTCTTTTGATTCCACATCAGGGAGAAGTGATATTAGCTCCTCACAGAGATGCCTCTTCAGGAATATGTTGCTGTTTTCAAGAGAGAGTAACCAGGATAAGTCAGAACAGGCAATGTGGCTTAGAAGCAGTGCCTGCAGAATGGCCATATTTCATTCTAGATCATATTTTTCTTGAGGGGGTGAGACCCAGTAAATGATAGTCTTGTGTTTCTGTGCTTCTCCAATGTCCTTTCTGTAGTATTCCTTACTTGAGGCATAAGGACACTTATTCACATTTTATGTCCATTTTCCGTATCTTCTGTTTATGTAGGTTAAAAAAAATATACTGCAGTAGCTTTCTGTTTCACACATTATCTCAGTGGTATATTCCAATGTATTCCTTATGCCAATTCAACAAGGTGTAACTTCCCAAGAAGTACAGATTTCCCAATTACTATGTTGAAAAAATATGGATGGTTTCTCCTGTAGTCCTTCAGCTCCCAGGTGCTGCATTGTTGTGTACAGTATATAAGCCACTGCTGCACAAGGGTGCATTTCATCATTACAGCTGCAACAAGATAGATGTCAATAAAGCGCTCTGCTCCCTTTGAAGCCCCTCACATCCCTCTTACTGAGCAGAATTAAAGCCTCTGTAAGCTGGTGTGGTTTACTGCAATACCTCACTAAAGTGCTTTGAGTTACAATCAATATCCATTTGTATGTTCCTGGGCTGCTTTTCCCTGAAAGCAATGATCCCAGTGTGTGCATGTGTGTTTATACCTGTCTGCTTGTCTCCCCCACCTCCCTTTTACCAATATCTTCGGTAAAATATTATCTTTGGGAAAAAGACAGAGGCCTCAAAGTTCGCGTCTATGTTGATGCGTGACAGCACAGTGTGATGTGCCCAGGTTGCCTGGCCCAGATGTGGAAGCTGGCTGGAGCGTTGTGCATGTCCTGTGCATCTCCAGCACCTTCAGTTCCTACCAGAGGACACCAGACTGTGGGCTGGAGGATGGAGGAAGGAGTACCAGAATCGCCTTTACTCTGAGTGAATCGAGGTGCAACGGGTACCTACACCAGGGCTACGCAGAGAGTTTAGGCATCTAGTACCGCAGAAGTAGGCATGTCGGCAGAGGAAAGCAAAGCTTTTCACTCCCTGATGGCAAGCAGAGCGAGCCCTTGCTGTCAGGCACCAGTGTTTCTGAATGGGCAGGAGACGATACACAACTTCCAGCCAAATGTAACCCCCACTGGTGTGGAGTCATGGCCAGCAGGATGTGCAGAACTATCGGAGACTCGTCTGGAGCATTAATTACCTATTAAGTTACTACAGCTTTGGTGCAGCCTACAATAGCACTGTAATGGTGTGGGATATAGGACTGGATAGTGAAACTAGGAGCGGTGCTATTAATATTAATGTCAGTACTACTGGTGGTGTTTATAGAACCTTGTAAGTGTCTGTTGAGCATGATATAAACATAGTAAGTGTTCACAAAGCTGAAAGTGCTCCATGACAGTAGAAAATAAAATACTTTGCCTCATTGCCTGCACACGTCTTGACAGCGCTGATTTCATTCTTGTGAGCTGAGTAGTGAGGAAAAATAGCACTTGGCCTTCTAGACATGTATAGATGGTGGGCTGGTCAAAAGCCCTTCCAGTACCTGAACCCTGACTGACAGTGTCCCTTCCCCTCTGGACAGATTACCAGGCTGTCAAGCAATCTTTCTTCCGTTCCTCCATCAGCTTAACTGTTGAATACTCTGAATACAGCTGAGAGTGTGCATATATAACAAAAATGTGTCACACTAGTCAAAATGGGGAATTTTTTTTTTAAACTCTATTGTTCTGTTCTATTCAGAGCTACAACTTTTAAAGTTTATTCTTTTGTGAAAAATTTAATGCCTTGCTTCTTCTCAAACTTAGAGAAAGTTTCCTATTAATGAAATATCATTGTTTAAATTTTATTTCCAGCAGTATTAATGCTAACAGATTCATTTCAATCGCTGGAAATAACTAATTTCTTCCTTATGAAGCAATGAAGTAGGAATCAGACTGATCTGACCATATCAAGTTCCCAGAATCACTGCATAAAGGCTAAACCTGATGAAGAAACTGTGATTGAAATGCTGATCTTAATCAGAAAAAAAAATCAATTTTTTTTCTTTTAGTTGATGCACAACCTGAAACTTTATAAAACTTGAATATGAAATTTCATGCTTTTAGTTAGTTTCTAAATTAAAACAATGGTCAAAAATGACAACAAATTCAAAAGCATTACAATTCTTCCTTATTTTTTTAAAAACACATATAAACTTTTACAGTTTAGTTACCAAAACCAACTAGAAAATATCCTGAAATCTAAAGTGCTCAGAATAAAGTATGAGGTATAACTATGCATCGTACTGTCAACTGGAAATTTTTTTGCTATAAAGGCTTTACATTATTATTATTAGATCCTTTAAATGCTCATATAGCAGAGACCTCAAGGAGAAATAACACATCTTGTTTGCAGAAGCAAAAACCAGAAAAGAAACATGGAACTGGCATGCTACTGCTTATATTGATCTTTCTTGATTGAATTCCTCATATGCGTGACTTTATTCTTTAAAAAAACTGTAGCCATGGATCTCAGCCCATGTGGTGCATCAGGGTGATCTCACCTGTAAATTGCACATTCCCCCTGTACAAGTGTGCTAAACCATAACAGCTGCTTCTGTTATTATAGTGTCATTAAAGACATTTGACATATAATATAGTTTGAAAAAAGTTATAGACTAAACTTAATCATGAAATCAAGATGCAGCACTGAGTGTTTGGAAAAACCCTTGCAAAGACACCTGTCAGGTCTGTGGTCTCTTCAAGAAGTGTGGTTTGCAGTCACTTTAGGACATGATGGTCTTCAAACCCCAGAATAAAAGAAAGGGGAAAATTAATGTATCTGTTTGTAATACATGTAAATCAGCTGAATTAATAAGAGAACATGCTATGGAAAAGCCTACTGTCAAGTTCTCACCAGAAGAAAACTGCCTTATTATAAGGCTTTAGTAAAATGCAAAGGCAACCACAGACCAGTGTGGATTAATTAAAATACAGGCGTTAACTGAGATTGACCTCAAGCCATAATTCATGTGAGTAACTTCCACCACGTGCTGTTTTTGTGGAGGATCTCACAGAGGTTTTCAGGAAAAGTGGGAATGTAACCTACTACCATTGCTTCTTCGCCTTCTACTATATAGGAATTTCTTTAGTCTTCTGTTATTGCGAATTCCTTGTCTTCTAATTTTATTGATGCTGAGGTAGTTTTTGTGTTAGGGCTTTTTTGGGGGAAGGTGGAGAGAGAAGTCTTTTTTTCCATTTTAAGGTAATCCATCAAGTGATGTTTTTGTAATCCTGCAGCTGCAGACAATTATTTTTGATAGTTTGGTCCCCCCAGTTTATTATTCAAAGATCAGCTGTTTATAATGATTAAACATAAGTATCTCAGAAATGCATAATGATGCCAATTTTCTGCCTAGTTTCCCTTTCCTAGAAGCACCTTATCAGTGCAATATAAAGCCCAAGATAACAGCAATTTACACCTCTGCAGAGACAATAAAATGCAAATAGCATGGTTTAGCTTGAGTATTTTTCCCTGGAAACAATTAGTTTTAACTTCTCATTGTTTTCCCTTGTGCAAAAAATATGCTCTAGTAAGATGGCTGCTGATTTATTTTCTTATTTAAGCTCAGATAAGGATTTATCTATAAAAATGCCTACCACGGAATGCTGTGTATTTTTTTGATGCCACATAATGAAGAGGCACTTGACTGTTCCATTTCACCACCGCCTGTTTGCAGAGTGATATTTCCGGGTTTCAGATTGGAGAAGTGAGTTTGTGTTATGGGCCAAAGTCCTTAAATAATGAGGCGCCATAGAGGCCAGATATGGCAAAGCTCCTTCGTTTAGATTTGAGACACATAAACCTCTTCTTTATAAATGGTACTTTATATGGATTTTGGTTTCTGTGGGATTTTCATCACATAGCCTCACTGAGCAAAACTACTGCACCCTAGGGAGAAAAGTGTTGGTGCTGTCAGAGAACTAATTTTGGGAAAGCAGAGAATAAAACTGTCAGCTTTTCCAAGCTGAAAGAGTTTTCCAAAGGGACTTTTTATTTTGTGAGGAAAACTACCAGAGGCTTGTAGCATTACTGGTATTGATTTTAATGTTATAGTTTGTAGTCTTTATTTGCAAGAGCGTTTTGATTAAAACGACTTGTCTTTGATTTTCCTTCTCAAAAGGAAATTCTATGACAGTTTATAATGTATAACTATTTTTTTAAAATAAATCAAACACACTATTCCAATTATTAATGTTAAAATGGTATTATGAATCTGAATTATTAACATTACATTTTTTGAAGGAAGACTCAGGTCACGTTTTGTTCTCAGGTAATGTTTGCTTTTGTGTCTAATAAACTCCAATGCCAAACTACCACAATCTTTCATGGAAGAGAAACTGTTAGATTGAAAATGCTCTGTTGCTTCACTCAAAACGTCATAGATAGCGAGTATATTTCAGTTCCTTTCACTGATTCACTGAAATAAAATTAAAGAGAATAAGAGGATACTGTAAGTCACTTACTTACTGATTTACTGAACTAGAAAAATAATCAGATCATTAACTCCCATCTTAAAGTGTAAGACTAGTCTTCTGAAAAGTTTAGTTAATGCTTGCACCTGCTCTATAAATTCAGGCAACTCATCCCTCAGCTTTATTACCTCCATGACATCCACAGCCAGTGAAGTCCATAATTCCAGAGCACAGATAATTAATGTCACCCTATTTGGATTCCCAGTATCAGAGAGGGAGGGTACTGTTTAAAGCCTTTGAATTTTTTCTACAATGAAGCTTTGCTTTCCTTATTCTTTTGAGTGTGTTTGGTCAGAATTCGTCCAAGAGGCTCTTTCCTACTGGAGATTTTGAATACAGTGAAGTTGAAATGTGAAACCTTTCAATGTCATCTACATTTTCAAAGTAAATTTTTAAACCAGCTTAAATACATTTACTTTGATAGAATTTTTCTTTTGACGATATGTTAGTTAAAATAATAACATAAAATATTTCTGCTTAAATCTGAATATTTTCTTTTATTAATTTTTTTTTTTTACACTTCATTATAATTTGAGATGAATATAATTTCAAAATCCATAAATTGTTCTGAGGAACAAAATTTCCTTTTTTATTTTTGATTTGGATCAGCTTCTCTAGTTTGCTGTAGGTGACTTTCAGGAAGGTCATGACTTTATTAGTATATGCCTCCAGCCCTTCACAAGCATCTTCATCCATTCAAAGTTTTATTCTTTTTCCCTTTCTCTTCAGCTATACTGAAGTTTCTGCCTCATCCAGTCTCACCTGAGAACAGCCAAAAAGATTTTCTTCTGAAGCATGTATTAAGTGAACTGGTGGTTTTCCGTATTTCCATTCAAAATTATTTAATTCTTGGACATACTATGGCAGAAGCACTTATGAATGTATTAACCACATGTAAAAACAAACACATTTCTTGCTACCATTATAGACAAAGAACTTGTGCATATCAAGAAAGCAAAAAGAACTACACCAGAGAGCAAGGAAGTGGGGATAAGAGAGGAAAAAGTTAGGGAAGATCTGGACCTGACATTCATGGCAAGGAAGTAAAGCATTAGGATAACTAATGCCATGATTTAAGTGTTATTTGAGAATGTAAGGGTTCCTTTTACTCTCTGATCAACTAATCAACTGAAAACCAGTTTACTTTAGCAGAGAGCACACCACGTGTTTTCGTGTTATTTATAAAAAGTATTGTATCCCCTTTTCAGTGTTGTTGACTGCCATCAGCAGTCAATCTAGAAAGCACATTTCTGAGCTGGCTTACACAGAGAGGACGTAATAAATCTAAAATTGACAGAGAGTGATAATAATGATGACGTAATGATATCTGCACATGGAGAGTAAATGTGCTAGGACAGCTCAGCCCTGAAAATAGCTAGTGGGGTTTGAGGCACGATGAAAGCCTGCAAACTCATGAGTGGCTTGGAGAAACTGAATAGCCTTGTTTTCCTTTGTACAAGAGTGAAGAGTCATCACACAAAATGATCAGACTGCGCATTCAGGATACACAAGAGGAGGTGAGGTTTCATGCAACCTCTAATTAGAATCTTTACCTCGTTGCCACAGGGCATTGTAGACGTTCAAAGTAGATATGACTTCAAATAACATATTCGTTAAAGAATTATTTATCTAGTGTCATTGAATGTAAAAAAAAAAAATGGCCACTGGATCAGGGAGATCTTCAGACACAGGGCTCCAAGTGTTCCAACAGTTCACCAGAGCAGCATCAGTTCCTGCTTGCATTGTTCTCATATCCCTCCTGGCCATCAGCTGCTGCCCACTGTCAGAAAGAGGACCAGCTGAGCTTTCTTACTTTGAATAAAAATAGCTTGCATGCTACAGATTTATATGGCATCCAAAACTGTGACGGATTTGAGATTTGCTTGTTATAAGAGCTGTCTTTTGTGATTCTTCAAAGGCTGTTACGCTATAGGGGCTTGCTATAATTTTAGACACATGTAGGGTATTCATCTCACTCAACTTTAGACATCTACACGTAAAGTAATTGCCTGGATCCCTGCTCTGATGAGGGAGAAGAAAATTCATGGTCAGGGTTGTCTCCTAGGTGTGATGAGCTGTGTGTTATTGATCCTATCACTCTCTGTCAAGGGAGCCAAGTGACTAACTCTCATGGAGACACCTACACCGCAGTTATCAAAATTTGGATATGTAAACCCCACTATGCCTGGAGCTAGGTGATGGTCTAACTAGGAAAACAGATTTTTTTTTTTTTTTCCCCTGCTTTTAAAATCAAGAGACTTCTATTAATAGGGCCATGGCCCTTGACTGGAGTCCACACTGAAGATAATGTGAGGGGAGAAACGGTAAAGAAAGAAAGAAAGAAAATAGAGAGCTGTATCCTGGTTCTGCTTCCTCCCTTGTGGAGTACATTGCAGAAAAATGGAGGAAATGCACCTTTTTTTTTTTTTTTTTCAAAGTGAGACTGAGATATTTTCTAAAACAATAATGCAAGGGCAAGCCAGCTGGAAAAGATGTCTTGCATACAGACTTTTACCAGGTTTGAGGTCCACAAAGGTGTTAAAGACAGGCTTTGTTTTCCAGAAAGATCCTTTATTTTCTTCTTGAGAGTAGCATGTCTGCAGAAGATAAATAAGACTGGAAAAGATATGTTAATTGCTTTATTGTCATGTAGTTCCTCCAAAATCACAGTTCTACAATTCAAAGGGCTAGGACTGAGAAAAATGCATTTAAAGCACTTCTGTTTCTTAAAATCCCTGTTATGGAAATGAATGGTGTGAGACAGGAGAAGTACACACAGCAGTGCATCTGAAAAGCAGCACTAGGAAGGGTGGGCAGCTACTAGGTTCAGAGGAACCGGACTGTATAACTCCTGGTGGTTGAATCCATTCACAATAGAATTGTATTCAGGTATGTGACATATGTAATTTTCAGCATTGTTTCTGTTTTCAAAATAATATCATCTGGCTTTTTGCCATATGGAAGCTTGTTTGTTGCCTAATGTTTTTCTTATTACTGGTGAAGAACAGCTTCACAAAGTCTATCTGTATCCATACTTACAATTATACCTATATGTTCATCTATCTATATAAATTTTTCCAAGCTGAAAAACATTCTTTTCTCTTCCTCTTTGTCTGCATCTGTAATGGGTCATTGTTTCTTGATGACACTGAGATTACTCACCACTCCTTCAGCCAAATTAAATGTACCACGGTGCTTTGACGATACTCCATCTACCTTGAGATGAGATTCTTCATATAATCTATGCTCCAAATGTTATGTTTTGCATTGTTAATCTGAAAGGAACTACTTGCTGTTATGGTGCGAACTTTTGATGCAAAGGTAAAACTACTGGATACTTATGTGAGGGAGAATGTACAATAAAACCAGCTCATAATTATCATGTGAGTCAGGATTCATTTGACCAAATGTAGGCTACATATGAGCCAGTTCTATGCACCCTAGTCAATAAAGAGTAGTGCCTTTTAAGGCATTACTCATCACATCCTAAAGCAGAAATCTTAGCTATGGGAAGCTGTTGGTACGACTGGCAAGGGAACCATAATGGGAACCTGAAACAGCATACATGGTGCACAGTGGCAGTACAGAGGAGAAGAGAATGTTTTCTTTACAAATTACTAAACAACAGGAGGAAGCACTTTCATAACTTTTATTTGTCATTAAAAGGTAGGTCTCGGAAGGAAAATGCTTGCTTAATAAAATATATTTAATTAGGACCTTAATCTTCAAAGAGGCACCTTTGCATGCACACCCCCCCTCTCAAAGAAGACATGTTGACTGATGCTGTAAGTACTGAAATGTGCACAGGCTACTCTTTCCAGGGGCAAGGCAAAAGGAATGTACTATGTTATGACATAACACCTTTCTAAGTTGATCTTTATTATGGTGAATATTCAAGTCCTCAGAAGTGTGAGGAATGTAACCTCAGGCTTCCAGAACAACTGATCTGCATGGTAATGGATCAATAAAAGGCACTGCAGTGGATCTTAAAAATTGCCCCTTATCACATTCAGTGCACACTTAACATTAAACCAGCTTTTGAAATGGATGTATAGCACAGTTTAAAGTTTTTCTTAGTTTCTTAAAAACAAAAAAAAATCCCCAAAATATTGGGTCGTGTGCCAGTTCTAAGGACTCATTGCCTATAAATCTGGAGAATAGTTATTCTATGGTCATCTAACTCTCTTCCTTGAAAAAACCAGCAGCTGTTGAAAAAACAAGGGAGGTTCAAAGCCTTTCCCCCGGAGGCTGTACTCTAAGGTCTCCTTGTCTCTTTTGCTAAGGGGGTATCACAATCCAGACAACCGAAGCTGTTTTAAGTGGTGCAGTTGGAACCTACCACATGTTTAAATTCTGAATTACTCTTTATTATTCATAAAGTGCAGGAAATCTTCAGAATGTTTATGTGTTTGGGATTGCATTTACTGTAATCTGGTTGGGTGGTATCACTAAGTTAGACCTCTGCTCTGAGCAATGACTTTGTGAGTTTGAGCACCAGCTGAACATTGACTTGTGTGGACAGGGAATGAAGATGCAGCTCTAATTCTTGGCCCACCAGTCTTCACAGGAAGGTTTATTATTTGCTGCTTGCATTAGTCAGCAGAAAATTCTTTCGATACCCACTTGTTCTGTAATTTAAAAAGACAACTATCCTTGTATATGCAGGCTCTAAGGAGACAAAAGAGCAAAAGGGAAGTGAGAGAGGAGATGACAGCAAAGCACTTACAGTATTAGGATACGTGTCTTAGTGTGTGAGTTGGATCTTAATCTAATGCTGGAAGCTGCTCTCATTTAACATGTCTGTAAGCATATACTCAACCTTTGCCATAGGGTTTAGAAAACAACCAGAGCCATTGCTAGCTGTGCAGTCAAACACAGGAATCTGAAGTTGGACCAAGATGTCTATGGCTCTTCTTCAAAAGAGACAGGCTGCATATCGAGAGCAAAAGCCTTTGTATTGCTGATTTATCTGAATTTGGCTATTTTTCAGAAAGACTGAGAGTAGCATCAGAAGATTTGGGAGCTTGAAAAACAAGCGTGTCCAGACAGTATCTATTTCATTAGGAATCAGGACTTTCTGAGTTCTGAGTTTATTTCAGAATGGCAGCTTTCTTCTCTTAGCAATTAAAAAAACCCTGCTCTCTATCTTCTCATGAACATCAAATAGCTCTTACTCTACTGTATATCAGTATACTACCTTCTTCTGGTTCCAGCCATGCAATTGTCTATACTTCTGAGTACATGTTGTACCATTATTTTCTGTCATATTTCCCTGGAGGAGCGGAGGGTAACAATGATTACTCCACAGATTTGAACAATATTTTCTTGTTTTGTTATGACAATTCTGTGGTAGGGTCACCTAAGGCCCTAAAAAAAAGAATAAATGGTGTCAGTGATAGTTAAAAGGTAATTCAAAGAGTTCACAGCAGGAAAAGAAAATGCTATACACAAACTAGTTGGTAAATTCCAGACCTTCTTCTTAAACAGAAGCAGGTGGTAGCTTCCTTATTGCGAATCCAAGTCTTTTTTGTTAGAAATCAATAATTTCTTCCACAGGAATCTGTTCAAAACTGTTAATCATACCAATCTATTGCATCTCACTGATAGGTTTTGCAGCAGTTTGATCTGAACTTGTATTTACCTATGATTCAGGAAGGCTGGCATCTCTAAAAGACATTAATTAGCAGTACTCCTGCTGTGTTTGATTTCTTATATAAAGACATTGTATATTAATCACAGTTTTCCTCTGGGATTACAGGGAAAAAAGCTTGTTATGTTTAGGAGCTAGCATGGTTTCATGCTAGAGGACTGAACACGTTATTAATAAATAAAAATGCAACTGTGAATATAAGAGAAGAATGTATAATAACAGCACAGCTTCAGATGATTTTGTGACTTCAGACTGCAGCTTCAGACCCTCCTTTGAGAGGGTTTGCATTAGGCTCCCCATTCGCCATGACATTAAAGTAATTCTCTTCAGCCCATTGCCTCTTGCATTTTCTCTCCAAAAAAGGATTCGGGAGAAGAGCAGGCTATAGCTTGAGTCTCCAGCTTGAATAGCATGGAGGCTCTGTAGGACAACTCAAAACACTTGTTTTAAAGAACATTATATGTCCTGATATATCTCTAGTTTTTACTGTGATCGTAACCTGCTTGCACTCCTCTTTCTCCTTGGATGTGAAGGCAGAGTCTCCTCCTAGCTTGGCAGAGAAGGTCCTTCTCTTCTCCTGTCTGCTTTAGGTGGAAAAGAAGCCTCAGTGTGTGTTGAGCCCCAAGACGTGTCTGCCTGCTCTCACACATGGGCTGGTCAGGAGTCAGATTTTTTCTGATATGGGGCTGACCTGAAGAAGTCTTCCTGTCAGATCCAAGTGTATAAGGGAGGATATTAGTACAGATCACATTATTATATCTGTCAAAATTTGGTATTATAATATTTATGGAGATATTTACTAAGACTCTTTTAAACAAGATGTATGCAAGCAGGAAGTAGGTATACGTTTGGGCAAGTACCTAAAAGAAGTTTTCAAGACAAAGTTTGGACCTTTGGTGTATGAGAGAACTAAGTTTATATTTTAATTTAGTGGAAGAAAGGACCATGTTTCCTATTAGGATAGTAAAAAGATTAATTTATCTTTTGATGTATTTATGCATGAGTCTGAAATGTTACTCTAAGCAGTCTAAAGTAGTTAATTGGGAAGTTTTAAGGTAAAAAAACCTCATAAGACATACCTATGTTTTCTAAGAAGCTGGCAAGGTTAATCTTCAGCAAGTCCGTGACTCTAAGGACATTAAACAGTAGGTGTATATTTAATAACTTCTTATATTGTTAATAATCAATAATAGTTTATGTATGCTATGTAATCTGAAGAAAATAACGTGTTGAGGCAGGGGATCTTTTCTTTATAGCATAAATCTGAAAGTATTTACCTACTGAAAAAATGTATATTTAACTGATTTGCATCTATCCAAAAGTCCAGAAACATGCATCCATACTTCAGGCCCCATTGCTGAGGTAAATGCTTGCATGTATTTTGACTATAATAAAGAATGCTTTTTCAGTTGTTATGTAATTGGCAAGTCAAGTGCTGTTGACAAAATGCAGTGTATTTTTTGCCTCATTGTGCAGCCATTAAAGGATTAGGAGAGTGAGCACATCCTCTAGAGAGGGCTATTAAATTGTGTTTCTCACTCCATCTCCTCAGGATCCACAGGCTTTCTGCTGAAGGAATGATTTGCACCCTTTCTTTCAGAAAAACTAAGGTCTTAGCCCTTAAAAGCACAGCTGGTTTCCTTGCCCATTTTTTTGTGTAACAGAGTATTTGCAACAACTGCTCCTAATAATGAGGAGACTAAGGTTTGACCTGAAGGGATACATGCTTCCCATCCCCAGTTTGTGCCCTAGATCAGGCGGTGGAGGATCATGGATTTGGGGTGAGGGTCACACTCACTGCCACTCTGACCTGGGGATGGGGCACTGAGCAGCACTGACACCAAACATGAAGGAGCAGGGACAGAGGGAAAGGGGCCACAAGCGTGGTGGGGTGTGCTGCCCGGTGGTTACAGCACTCTCCTGCTCCTGAAACAACTCGTGCTTGGTACAGCAGATGTTACACAGAGGCAGAAAAGGAATGGACGCGATGAGCTACAGGCAGTGAGCAAGTTTGCCGCTTGCGTGTGGAGGTAGTGAAAATTCTTGGGAGTTTCTCCACTAGTATTCAGGTGCTGGCTTCACCAGTGTCACATATAGAGGTACACCCTCCTCCCCAACCTCTGCTTCACTATTTACCTACTTACAGTGACTTCATTAGCCCACATTCACCTCATCATCACTCTGGAAGCTCATGCTTAGTTGCTCATCATGTGTGGTTCTCACTGAGTCCCTGTTCCATATGCAGTATTTAATTTCACAGGCATGGTCCAGATGCTTTGATCTAGAGGGCCCAGACTGACAAGTTTGATGTCTTCATCATGATTATCTGCTGTCCTGGCAATCCACACATTTTACCAGCGGTGATATTGAGTATTATTCAAGAGCATTAATAAAACATTATCGAATTAATCCCTGCAAAGGGATCATCCTATTAGAATATTCCTCACTTCAAAATGACTATCCATTGACAGCTGCATTTGGGCATCTGCCAGTTAGTGAGTTTCTAATCCATTTAATGTGTTCTTCACAGGTTTATAAGAGACTAATTTCATAATAAGGCTCATGTGGTACTGAATCAAACACCTTATAAAAGGCAAAAGTTACCAATTGATTTCATCAAACAAGTTAGAAATCTCATTAAAGAAAACCACAGATACAGTCATATTGGGAACTGAGTTACAGAATCTGAATCAAAACACCTTCCAAAGAGAAAATTACATAAATATTTGTTTATGGCTAATTTCACTGAGGAAATCAAGAACTGGGAGCCCGAACTGTAATCCTGGTGCAGTCTACTTGCAGGTAAATTCCTGAAAAGTGAAATAATATCAGATTCAGCATTTAGTGAAAGGGAATCAAGATACCTCTTCTTGCTTCTCTCTTACTGCTGTTTCATTCCTGAATAGCTCACTACTCAAATTGTTTATCATAGGTTGTGTGAGAGGTCTTAGTACACTGTGCTACTGGATAAAAGAAGTTGGGGAACTTGGGTGGCAGTGCAAGCCCTCTGCTCCAGACCTTCTTTTTTAACAAGCATTGGCTCTTCCTTATCTCCTGAAAGAAAGCTGACAGCTTCAGGAGAAGGCAATTAACTTTCCTGATGGAAAGAGGTGCAACAGAGGATGAAGTGTCCAAATTATTCCCTTCTCTCCTTCCTTCCATCTCTGTTTCTCAATGATTAGTTTAGATGTCTACCATGCCAGCCCTTGTGCAACCCATTTTTAGGTACCGGAAAGGATGTTTGCACAGACTGTTGTCTACTGACACGCATGTGCTCTGCCTCAACCTATGTCTGGCAAACATAGGTCTCCACTGGCCAAGCTGCCATTTTAGCATGGCACTCTGCTGGAGTCAATAGCCTTTTCCTGTTCAGAGGGAGCAACATGATATTGCACTTAACAGTCCTTTCCCTTCCCAGCTCTACTGCCAGAAGTGAAAATAATAAACTCTGGGGTCTTCAGCTGAATGCCAGTCTTTCAGTATATCAAATGCTTTTGTGGCTTTAAGTATTAGCATTTGGTAATTGAAGGAAAAAGTCTACCTTGAAAGTGTAATATGAGATCATTCAAAATAATAATACATTAAACATTTTTTTTTCTTTTTTAATTTGTCTTAGTTCAACAGGTGCCTACAAACTGAGAACAGTAGCTGGACCAATCTTATAAATATTAATAGGTCAGCAACCATTCTTAGGATGTTCCATACTAATAGTGGTATTATGCAAAATAACAGGATGCAAGGAAAATTATGTACACTTTTGGAAACCATAATATTCTGTCTTTCCAGATCTATCCAGACATCTGTATCACAATTTTAAAATACCATAACCCCCTTGTATATCACATCAGTCAGTTTTATGAGCTTTAGGGTAACTTAACTGTGCAGGTGTTGGAAGATTTAGAGTTACTGTCATCAACCATTCCTTCAGGTAATCATTGTTACTAGGGAAGATGGGAGGAAATGGATTTAAATATAATGATCTTGACAGATTGGAGAATTGGTCTGAAAAAAACTAGGTTGCAGTTCAATAAGAATGAGAACAAAGACTATAATTAGATCAAAATAACAGTAGCACGCAAGATAGGAAAACGGCAACTAGATAGAAGTTCCCAAGAAAAGGATCAAGAGGTGTATTATAACGTATTTGTTCTCAGAGGCCATCACATACTTCTGATAACCCTTGATAATCCTTGTCACATTTCTCAGTGCTTCTTCTGATTCTACTTTACTAGTTTCTGATATCTCCTATGTGGTTTCTGATATGGGGTGGCCAGAACTCCACGCAGGATTTGAGACATAAATTCATGAGAGTTTTGTTCAGTGACCTTATGCAGTTTTCTTCCCTTTTCATTTCCTAATAGTTCCACATATTCTAGTTGGTTTTGTGACTATTTTTCAGTACTGCGCTAGCATTTTCAAAAAATTGTTCATAGTATCTCCAAAGTCTAATTTCTGAGTCATAAAATCTCATTGAAAGCCTGCTGTTGTACATACAGAATTACAATTATTTCTCTTCATGGGATTTATTTTGCATTTATTGTGTCTGAATTTCCTCTGGAAAATTTTAATGCTCTATCATGAGATCCTTTTTCAGATATCTTCAGCCAGTTTAGCTGTGGCTAACCTGAGTATGGGAGCTAGTACTGCACCCCAAGTATTAGCCCATCTCTGATTTAGAAGTGGATCTCTATAATTAAATCCTTTGTTTGCCTATGTGCTCAGCCACTCAGAATATAAGTATGTATGTGTGCAGGTACCTGATTTGTGATTACCCAGCTGGCATTTATACACATAAATCAGATTCACAAACATCTATGTTTGCTTGTCACCGAAAATCTGGTCCTCAGTGAATTGAATACCATTCTAGTCAAAAAAATAGCTTCATGCCGCACAAGCACTAGGTGTATATAATACAGTCTATGAGTCCCAGGACTGAAAACAAAGCCAGTCATAAACTTTTCATGTTGGTATTATTGGTGTTAAATTCTTCTCAAATGTTCAATAGATGGCTGTGGAATAGAGTCTGTAAACTGATGAATGACAAAACCAATGTTATGGCCTTGTGAGACCTTGCACAGTTTTCAGATAAGGCTGAACCAAAAAAAGCCCCAAAAACTTATAGGCAGTGCTGCGGTGTAAGTTTGTGTACAAATGTGATTTCCTTTTGGTTTTGTAGCTATGAAAGAATTATTACAGGGCCTTTACTCAACATCTTAAAGGCAAGCAGAAAACTAGGAAAATAATTTTCAAAACAAAGTGTGTCCAATTAAATGTGAGTTAGCTGAATGCCTAATTGCACACCCAATTGGCACATTAAATTTGTCATGGTTTCTTATTCAGTTTGGGTAATTGTGCATGCATATGAACAGATATTCATGTAACCTATCATTTACATAAGTAATTGACATATTTGCATATGCAATTACTTTCTTTGTAACCAAAACGCAAATTTGAGCTACCTTAAAGTTCATTGAGAACAGGACCTTTGATCCTTTCAACAGGAAATGAAGTTCAATGATCCACTGACAAAACGGAGTTCACTTCACTAAAATTGCCAACCTACATTATGCTAAAATGTTCTCTTGCTGGCCTAGGAAGGAGGAATACCAGCCTGCATCAGCAGTGATAGGTAACAAGGTCCTAGCTAAATGTAAGTAACAAGGATAGATGGAAAAAAGATACAAAAAGATTAGATTAAAAAAGATAGATACAAAAAAATTATTCTTAGTAACCACTAAGTCATTAAGATTTCTTCTTTTTTTTTTTTTTTTTAGAAGGAACGAAAATGAGAATAGCTGGTAAACCCATCAAAGATTTCTATACTATATACCATAGGCAGTATATAGGCATCTATGTATTTACGCAAGAAACTTAATTGCATCACTATTGTGAAACAACTCTCATAACAGAGATGGGATTACTCATATGACTTTTAACATAAATCGGTTTGGTTAACATAACATCGGTATGGTTAACATAACATAACATTAACATAGATCGGTATGGTATGTTCAAGAAGGACAAACAATGGAAAAGGGAAAAAGTGTTACCTTGTGTATGCAAGATAACATGCTTGGTGGTTAAAAGTTTAAAGAGTATGCCAAAAGTCTCTGGTTAATAATGAAAGAGAATAGGGAAGAAAAAGTGCAAGTATATTGACCAATCTTGACCATTTCTTCTGAAAATCCAAGATGAAACAATGTTGACACAAATAGGAGTAACTGGCAAACTGAAATAGGATGAAATACCAGATCTTTGAGATGGAATGTGGGATTTATGGTGGACTGCAAGCTGAATATAAGTTAATAAGGTTGCACAGCTGTGAACATCAAGTCTGGGATGTATACTCAGAAATGCAGCCTACAGGATTTCTATTCCTCTCAGACCTGTATGGCCAAGCTGGATTACTCTGGTCATTACACTTTGAGAAAGATGTGAAGTAACTGAAGAGAGTCCAGGAGAATCTCTAGAAAATATGGCCTTGGGGGAAATACTGATAAAACTGGACCTGGGTAAGACACGGAAGAGGAAACGGTTGGGACAAGTTAACAGACTTTAGGTGTACAGAAGTCTGAGAATGAGAGGATAAGCTATTTTCCAAGTCTTTGGTAGATAAAGAAACAGAAATAGGCTTTGTTTTCAGCAAGAAAAGATCAAGTTTGATATTAGGAAACACTTCCTACTTATAAAGAGAAAGTGACAGTGCTAGTCAAAAAAGAAGCTTTGTGGTCTTTGAGCAGATGTCTGCAGAGGTTGTAAAATCGTAATTGCTGGAGATATGAAAAACAGTTTAGCCATATGTCTTTCATGAACAACACAGTGATAATTGATGCTATGAGAGCTGGGCTAACTGATATTATCAGAGTTGCTCCCAGTTGTTCTTTATATAATTCTGTTATTTTATGGTTGTATTTAAAATTATGTATTTTTAGTAATTAGGCATTTACCATTGCTTAGGCTTTTACAAAACCAGAATTGAAAAATTTTAATAACTCAGCAGTGTGTAGTTTCACGGCTACCTACAATTCCTGTTCTTCCTCTGGCCTCTTTATTTAGTAGCTGTTTCCAGAAAAACAGTGCGTTAGTGGCTTAATGTACTTGTCCCTTTGGAGGTACCCTGAGGAGAGGCTGGAGGTAATTTCAGTGTCCAAGAGAGAAACAATCATGAAAGCTTTATTCCTCTAAAAGTTGGGTAATCCAAACAGTCAGGACTGTCAGGGTTGGATAATTCTCAAGGTCTCTCAAGAACAAAATGATTCTGATTTTCAGTCTGTTTTTTTGTCATTTCTTATCTTGACTTCATGCTCTGAGTATTTCTGGGAGGTAACTGTGGAAATGGTATAAAACCTCCAGTCTCATATGCTACATTTCTGAGGGGAGCTTCTTATGACTCTGTGATCCAAAGGGCCAAAAGCTGAGAAGAGGTCCTGGGGAGAGGACACAAGTACTTACCCATACAGTCTTCCATCTTTTCTGACATTTGTATCCATTAAAGCCATGTGTAATCTCAAAAAAAATCTGGAAAAACACCAACCCCCAAAGTTTTAATAAAATAGATATAACATATTTTTAATGATGATTATTTGCTTTAATTATTTTTAATAGTTTTGATTATTTTAATGAAGATTTAATAAAGAAAATATTGAAGATTCATGGTCACATTTTATAGTCCTGAAAATATCTAGTGATACACATTAGCTAGCATAACTTTGCAGTGGGAATCAAGAGACCTCTACCACCTTCCCCAGTCTTTTCCCACCCTCCCCATACCAGAAGCGGCTGGGTTAGGTGGGCTCTGCTTGTTCTGCTTGGGTCTGTGCTGTGTCTGCACCTGCACTGCTTAGATGGGGATGGCGCAGCAGGGGAAATTCTGAACCCTGACAGTAGTACAAAATGTGAGCCACTGGCATGACCCTGAATTGAAACTAGAAGCCAGGCTTGGAAAAAAGAGAGAAATGCTTCAGAGCTTTTGGAGTTTACTTGACTATTCACTATTTCATGAAAGCGGAATCTCAGCTTCTCAGGTCAACATATGCCACAATGGTGTGATAGACATGGTATGCACTTTGTTATGCCTTAAACAACTGTTTTTGCTGCTTCTGGCAGGGAGGAAGAGATAAGTGCTGTGTAGGCAGAATGGTATCTCTTCCTTGAGGCTTACCTGTTCTTTGCCTAATGAAGGCACCAACCTTTGAGATAAAGGCATTAACAGGGCTTGCACAAAAGCAGCATCATAGAGCGATCACTGACCGGCTAAGGGGAAATCACAAATCACCAGCTAACCCTAGAAGACCAGTCGACTACTTTCTGGGACCACTGACTCATTTCTGGAACAATCTCCTTAATTAACACGAGGAGAGAGCAGAGGGAGGAGATGAGCTGCTCTCTCCTATCTTGCATGGAAATTAAATAAAGTATAAAAAGTCTCACTCACAATACTAGTTGCATGGCATTGCATGGCACCCACCACCCTGAGAACTACAGAACACATTGCACCCATCACCCTGAGAACTACAGAGATTGTCATTGGGTCAACTGACCTTTGAAGTGGTGCAATCTTACCTCTCTTCTGATATCTATCTCTTTTTTCCTCTCTCTATCTAACTTTATTCTGGGCACATAAAGGTAATATCATTGTGAGTTTTGTTGTTGAAGTCTTGCTAAGTTTTGTCATATAGTTACAAGCTTTTGCCAAGTCACTATTCACTGTAATTCCACTGAGTTTTTAGTAAATTTGTGATTTAATTGAACCTCTCGAGTAGCAGTTGTTACAGCACAGAGTATTCAAAAGTTAATTGTGCTCTCACCCCACTGAGTGGGATGGGACAAAGGGCCTTTTGTGAAACACACAAGAAAAGTCAGAAAGCCCTTATTGTTAAGAATAACAATTTATATCACCTGTGTTTGCATTCCTGTAGGTATAATTCTGAATAGATTACCTTCAACTCCGATAAATAAGCCTCTGCTTTGTCTTACAATGAAGCCTCTGCGATACTGGGGAAGTGAACTACACCTGAGTGAAAGCAGCAAACAGAGGTGTCCTGCTCTGACAGAGGCAGTCAGTGAGCATGGGCTGGGCTGTTCTGGCAGCTTGTAGGTGTCCACCACCTGGAGATTTGTTCAGGAAGGCTGGCATCCAGGCGACCAGACTTCCAGACGTGGCAGGGAGTGTCGAGGAAGGTTATGTGTTAGCCGCCTCTGAGTCTGCAGTGGGAGGCTCCCCTAGAAGTGACAAAGAAGAGCTCTGTCTCCAGGAGTCAGGCAACAGTAGATACCTGTCAGCCTGAGATCTCACCTGAGCTCCGGGAGCCACAGCCTACCGGGCACCATGCTGCATGAAACATGCTGTGAGGAGCAACCTTTGAGAAGGATATGAGTCAGTGAAAACTGGTGGTGCTGTGCAGAGGTTTGCCGTACCGGAGGCTGTTGTGCAGTCAGAGCCAGCAGGCATTAGTAAGACTCCTGGTCTGGCAGGGACTGCCGTGCAGCAAAGCCCAGCACAAGACAAGTTCCTCTCCCAGCAGCTCGGCTGGGGCAACAGCTTCCTTTGTGAGAGGGGAAGGAAGGACAAACATGTTTGCTGTTTATATTGATAATAAAAAAGATCACTGATCTTTGCAAATTCAGACTCAAAGTCACAGCCATATTATTCCAGCTGCTTTTTAAAACTCCAAGGATCTCTGCACTATTAAATAATCAGGCATATATTCACACAAGCACTCTTTTCAAAATACGAAACAAAACATACTTATGCTGAAAACTCAGTTGCATAATTTCTGTGAGAGAGATCATTTTATTTGGTATGTGAACACTGCCAAAGACTTGTTTACAGCTATCGGGATTTTTCTTCATAAGTGCGTATCTTCCCTGGGCTAAAGTAATTGCATTTTAATGATGGTTTTGCTTTCAGAGTGCTGCAGAAGGACAAATATTCAGACCTCAGAGCATATGCAGTGAAATGGTGTCATAGTGGATGCATTTCAGTTCTGCTTGCAGCAATCTTGCTTGTTTAAGGAAGATCTAGAGAATGCAATTGTTCTATGTCTTATGAAAACACATGCAGATGCTGCTTTCCTTCTAATATTTTAATAAGGAATTTGTTCAGATACTATTGCTATGAATTAAATTTTCTCTCCTCTGTCTCAGTCTCTCATATGTATATAGATTTTCGTGGCCAAATCCTGGGTCATATTTCTTCTCAGTCAAAGGAGAAAAGGCATAGTGTGAGACTCCTAAAATTTCTTAATAGTAGGCAGTGAAAAGAAATAGCCCAGAAATCTGTAGGTAGGTGGCATCTTGAAAATGTCTCTGAATGAACCTTTATATTGTTTCCTATTTCTCTAACAGGTGTCAGTTCACATCTGTCCAGAATACGTAGAAAATAGTATGATAGACTTAAAGCTTTTTCAGTGAAGATTCTTCCAAGATTGAAGTGATGCAAGTCAGATCTTCCCCTTAAGCAAGTATATTACTTAACAGTAGCTGATAAGAATTTTTGTACATATTTGTATTACTTATGTAGCTGTAAATGTGATGGCAAGAATGTGAAACAAGACTGTTTCTCTGTAAAAATGTTTCATTGATAGGATGGCTTTATGAGGTCCTTTCCTCCCAATACAATCAAAAGTTAGGGTAAATGGAAAAGTCCATAGTCCTTTGTATTATGGCTAAGGAACATAGGTCCTCTCTCTAAATTAGAATATTTTTTTTGGAAGGGACCTACGATGATCATCTAATCCTTGTTGGTAACAGGATTCCTGCTATTCCCAGGTAGCATATTGGTGATGACAATGCCAGCTACTGGTGCAGGAAGTGCTGGTAAATTTGATGGAAAGGTAGTGAAGCACTGGAACAGGGCACCCGGGAAAGTTTTTCCATCTCTGTTATTGGAAAGTTTTAAAAAATAAGACAGGTAAGAATCTGTTGACAATAGTTGAGACACATTTTATCTTACCTACTCAAGATCTCTCCCAGTCTCATCTTCTATTATTTATTGATTTTTATCACATGTCTCAAATGGCTTTTTTTGGGGTTTTGTTAGATTGTTTATTTTGGGTTTTTTTGATGACTTGTTTTTATTATTTATTTTAAACTTCATTCTCCAGTACTGTGAGAACCTAAGCTGTCATTGAAAAAAAAATCGAAGTCAGTTCCTACCTGCAGAGAAAGGCTGAAATAGTTGACTTTAAGGTAGCCTGAGGACACAACACAAGAAGGATTTAACAATAAAAACCCATTCTTAAAACAAATTGTTCTGTGAACAGTGGAACTGAAGAAGCCTAGCTTCCTGTGGATTCTCACACAGCATTTCTTGCCTCTCCACCCAGCTGCCTACAACTACTCCATGCCCCCTACCATGGTACCTCTCATTCTCCTACAAGCCCTTTTCAATCTGTCAGAATAGGAACTCCATTTTTCTCACGACAGCAAGAGATACTAATCGTTCTCAAGAATCTCATTTGCTTTACCTGTCTCATTATAATGCTGCTTGGGCAATTGATTCAAAGATGTGGAGGTGGTGGCTGCCATCTGCTGCTGCTTTTGGGCAAGCTAAACAGAAGCTCCAACATGCCCCTGCATTTCCACCACCAAGGGCACCACTGACTCTCCACCTGTCTGGTGGTTTTCATTGCACTTGAAGGAACTTTGTGAGACCTCAGTACTTCTGTAAAAATTTGATTGATATTAGTTAGTTAGCATGATCACTGAAGTATCAATTAAATTACATAAGATAAATCTTACAATTGTAATGATAATGATGTTTTTGGAAAGCTGGCTCATGGTTTTTGAACTGCTGGAATTGCCAGGTCCAAACAAAATGTGCTTTATAATAAACAAATCTACAATCTAGTATCTTGCAAGCACTGTTGTTGGCTACTTTAAATAGGCACCTCTTGTGGTTTAATCTGGGGTAGCAATATAACCACGATAGCTGCTTGGTCAATCCCCTCCGCTCCCACTCCATATAGGGGAAACAATCAAAAGGGAAGGGAGAAACTTGTGGATTGAGATAAACACAGTAATAAAGTAACAAAATAACACTAATAGACTACTACTACTACTATATTAATATATGAAAATGGAAATAGAATCTAAAATAAAAGATGCTCAGTGCAATTCCTCACGAACTCTGTCTGCACCGAGCAGCCAGTCCCAGGCAGCAGCACCTGGTTCCAAACAGCTGATCCTGGAGAGAGAAGAGAGAAAAAGGCAGAACGGCCCAAAGGCCACTGCAAACGGCAGGATGGCAAAAGGCTGAACTAAGGAAAGTCCTGAACAGAACTCCCCAAACAGGCTTCTGTCCCAGCTCTGACCGAAGCCCAGCTGGAAGATCCTGACTCTCCTGAAATATGGAGCATGATGCTAATGGGGTGGAATATTCATAGTGATGAGTCTGGATGTCAGTCAAGCTCTGCCCCATCCATGCCCGTCTTCCTCGATGCCTTGCACCTGCGGGCATGGTGCTCAGAACATCCTTGGCTCCCAGAAAACTCTGTCCTGGGGTGTTATCTTGTTCTCAAACTAAATCTAAATAATGACCATGCTAGCTACAAAAAATAAAGGCTTCTAACCGCGCGAAGGAAAATTAACTTGTTTTCAGTCAAACCAGCATAGTATCTTTCTTCTCCAGGAATCTAACTCTGCTCTTTCATTTTAAGCTCAATGATGTGGAGTTGTTCTGGTAAACTAATATATGTTTCCCTGGAAATTGAGAAAACTACAATGGGGTTCAAGTCACATAACATAAATAATTTCAGAGCTGATAAAAGATGTCCTGTAGGTCTGATTAAGAATTTAATCACTGGGGAGCTGCCTGTTCTGATATCAAGAGATGTTTTGGAAATACGCTGGTATGTGTTTACATCACCTGCTTTCAGGGCAAAACAAACTGGTACTGGGTCTTATTAGAATTCCTTTGTTCTCTCAGCCATTATGGATTTTCTTAAAAAATATGTCTAGATTATTTTTCCATTGGACCTAGTGATTATAACACCAAATATCATTTTCAGAATCTAATAACCTGACTATAGTTTATAAAGTGTAGAATTTTGGTTTTGATAACTAAACAGACAAAATATTAACCTGAAGCACATACATCAAATATTTATTTCCAGCATAAGCTAAATAAATATTATGAAATGCTAACTTTAAAGACTCAGAAATAATCCTCAGACAATTACTCAAAGGTAATTTTGCTGAAGGACTCTCATTTAAATATCTTTTAAATTTCCCTACCATGATTTAATATGACACGGAAGAAATCCCAAAGACTCTACAGCACCAGGAGTTTGTGACTTTGCTGTGTTCATCTAACCTAATTCAGTTAGAAGACCAGGTCTGGAAATCATAATTCTAAGACTTAAAATGAGAAGACTTCTATACATTTGTTAGTGATATATTCTTTTCTCGTTGCAGGTATAAAGTAGGAAACGGGCATGAAACAGACCTATCATCAAAGGTCAGACTGCAAATCACATTTGAAGATTGAGTGTACCGAAAATAACATTTCTCCAATGCTATGATTTTTCTGTAGTTAAACCAGTGGCAAATGACAGTGGCTTTGACTTCTGTACACTTATGCCTAATCCTATGTTGTCTTTTTATTCTCAGTAGGATGTGGTTGTCCTCAGACCGGAAAAAAACTTGCATTCTTATTCACAATGAAATTGGGACTTACTGTCACCACATTCTCTGTCATCTCCTTTTGGACTGTAAAAGTAGAGGGAATCCTGACATGGAATATGTCTCTGAGGCACCCCAAAAGTCAATTTTAGGTGGACAACAAGTTCCAAAACAGACTTTATTCTAGCCAAAAAAGCATAGCCAATAAAGTGGCTAGAAACAGGGCTTATACAATTATTTAGGACTGCGACAACATAAAATACAGGTTTGGATATCAGTTGAGGAGATTATTGGGGTACAACAACATAAGAATAATGAAGATCCACAACGTGCATGCATACACTCACAAGAAACAAAACCAGAGGCCTCTCACTCCAGAGTACGCACAAGAAATAATCACTTGCCTGGGTTAGGCGAGGGCTCACACTTGCCTGGGTTAGGCAAGGACTCACTCAAGGATATATCCAGTAAATAACCACTCACCACAGGAGGAGGTGAGGTGCTCTCAATCCTGGGAGGTCTCATTAGACAGCGTCCCAGTCTAAGGGCTCTGAGAAGACCACTCAAAGAGGGTCTTTGGCGGGGACCCCGTTTTATAGCCTGGTCAGATCTGGCTGTGGGCATTGCAACATAGTCCAGAAGCTTCTCAGCTACTTTGGGCACCTCCTTTATTAAGGACCCTGTGAAATGACGGAGGATCCCACCCCTCCTGTCCCCCCCGCTGGGTGGGGGGGGAAGTGAAGTCACCTTGCCCCAGGGCAGGGGAGGATGTGACTGTCAGCACCTTGGTACCACCCTAGTTGTGTATGTGGGGACAGGCACAGTGGGGCACAAAAGGTGCTAAAGAGCCATCAGCTGCCCCGTTGAAGGCTCGGGATCTCAGGGGGATGTACAACTGCCACAGAGTATATGATACTGAAGCTTTGTATAAGAAGTTGAAGTGTGATTTGATATTGCTTCGTATGTGTCAAAACCAGTGGTGAGAAAGAAATGTCTCTTTCCCCTGAAAGTGCTGACTTACCTGTTGTCATTATTTCTGTTGCATTTAGACTAAAAATATCTCTCTACAGAAGTGTGTGCATAGATATTGTATAATCTGCTTGTTCAAACAAGCATTCTCCTTCATGGTTTTTATCTTTTCTTCAGTTAGTTATTCCCACCACAGTCATATGTTGCAGTGGAATAAAACTGTTGTACAGGTACCTTAGCAGACCTTCTAGGAAGACTGGTGATGTGCAAATACAAGGTCAGCTGTTTCTTTCTATCGTCTCTAGACAGCAGCATGTGGACATTTTCAGCGGACTGCGAAGAATGTGATTCTGAAAAGGCCATTGAGGTCTTTACTTTGTGTATTTGGATGCCTTTTTGCCTCAAAATGATAGGCCTTTCCATGACTTCTTTTCACTGTGGGCTACTACTACTCACACAACCACCTGATAAGTCTTGCCCAGCAATGTCTTTGCTTTACATTTCAAGAAACTTAGCTCTTCTCTTACCAAAAAAAAAAAAAGAAAAGTTCAGTTGTATCACTGATGACGTATCAGCAAAAGAAGGCATTAGATCGCTGATGATTGTTTAACTCTACCTCACTTAGATTAGAGCAACTGTATCTAACTGTATGTGAACTATAGGAAATCTACCACTAGCATTAGTTTCCTCAGCCATTGAACTGCAGTGTAAGGATATATGATCCTCAGAAAGAAAAAAAAAAGTTCATACAGAAAAACTTCAGTTACAGTATTTACCAGGATCACTTTTGTACCAGCACTGTCAATAGTGGAAGTGGTGTCAAAGACAGAGGCAGAGGTAAGAAATATGTCTGGGTTAGTCAATGCAGATTTTCTCAGCAGACAATGGAGAAAACTACAGTTCATGTACTCTCTTTCAGACTTTTGTTTTATAAATTATACCTCTTCTCTTTGACAATGCAGACAAGTTCTCCAATGATGAAGAAGGGATCCTGCAGTGACTTGCAGCAAAGATATCCATTTAGTCAGGTGAATCCCCCCCTTCCACCCTTCTTCTCTTGGAGGCTTGTGGGTGACTCTAGAAACTCAAATTTGCTTGCACTGACCATGAGTTATCTTTAAACCTTAACTGTTACTGCAGGTCATGGAGATTTTCTTTGAAATATATTAGCATGCCCTGCCAGTGGTGATTTTTTCCACTTCAGAAAAGTTTGTGCAGATTAAGGAATTGTCTCTGACAAAGACCTTGCAGAAAGATTTCTGGTATTTTATTAATCCCTTTTGTAAGAAAATGGGTCAAATAAAACTCATATATTAGAAAAAGAGTCAGGTTTTTAGGAACAGCTTGCACATACTGTTACTTGTGTGTTCAGTACTTTACATTTGAAATGATGTATGGAGAAGTCAAATGAAAGGCATGGCTAAACTGGGCTCAGTGCAGAAATATTAATGGCAAGGCTGCTCTCTTCTATCGTATTTCCCTCTACAGATATAAAATTATGAGCACTTCTTAATAATTTTTGACGTGGGCCTTTTGATTTTACTTCACCACATCAACATATCCTATAGGAACTGTACAAATGTGTGAATTTTTTGAGGAACATGGTTCATTAGAGAAGAAGATCCTTTTCATTACAGTAACATAAGATTGCTTTATCAGATCAAACCAATCATCTCTTACAGTCTGCCTCTTTCCCTAGCTAATATCTGAGGGTCTAAAAACCAAGGAAAAAGTCCTGTAATGCACCTGGGCTATTGGGCAGCAGTCTGGATCTGAGTTCGGTATAGACAAGATTTTTGTCTGACCTCTTTTGCAAGGTATGTTTCTATGTCTAAGATTTTATTATATGTTACTTCAGATGCATCATTGCTATAGTAATACAATTTACCCTTTTCTTAAAATAAGTTAATAATATTTTATGCAATGTAAGGTGCTTAAAAAATAATCTACAAATCAATGTGAATCTGCAGGAGTTTTAATTAAGCAATAATGGGGCAAACCAGGAATTTTGCATATAAAGATAGAAATAAGAAAATACTTTAAAAATTATTGTATTGCTCCTTTCCATCATTTTTATTTCTGGTCCTTTGTTACGTGATCAGGGTCCTTTGTCTACTATGATCATAGTGGTTTGCTGAATCAAAATAGCAGTTATCTGCTGAAGGGGATGTGAACGCATTATTTTTATGCTGCTGACCTTTTGTCAAGTACATAAATACATTCTCAAAGACAAAGAAGAATTGAGCTTAATGTCAGGGTTTCTCTTGTAAAGTTTTTAGTTTACTGAAGATTTACATTTTTAATTACTGTTGGTCCGTGTAAAAATAAAAGGTATGCAGTTGGAAGGCATCACTTCAACAGGCCTGTTTCTGTAGAAACTGCAGCTACCATACTGCGAATGGATAGCTGATTAATCAGGGAGCTGGCTGGAAATCTATGTTTATTTGTTTCCGTATCTCCCATAGACTTATATGACCTTGGGTTAATCACCCCTGCTAAATCCTTGCAGAAACATCTGTCATGTTATGCCTTTCACAACCCCTGTGCAATGAGTAGGAAGCCATATAGCCCAGTTTTGTATGACCTTCTTACTGATTTATCATGGCAGGAACAGAACCTGCATTATTTAATGCCACATAGAGCAGGACTAGAGCTGAAATTTAGGCTGGGAGAATCATAGGGCAGTTCTAGCTGGACAGAAGCTCAGCAGGTCACCTGGTCCTACCTCCTGCACAGACCTGAACTGTTGTGAAAGTTATATCATTTCACTCAGGAACTGACTTGGCTGGTGAAATTTTGAAAGCCTCTGAGGATGGAGCTTCCACAGCCTCACTGAGCACCTGTTCTGATGCTTACCATTCTGATAGTGAAATCTTTTTCTGTTGCTGAAATTTGTGACCTTTGCACCTCTGAGAAAAACCTGGTTTTGCCTTTTCTGTAGCTTAAGTTCATGGAAGATTGCAATTAGACTTCACACCTAGCCTTCCCTTCTCCAGCCTGAAAAGCCCTGCTACCTCAGCCTTTCCTCATGTACTGCAAGACCTAAAATCAGGCCCTCCTCTGTCCTGTCTGTGGGTCATGTCTTGTGTACTGGGATGGCAAAACTGGGGGCAGGGCACCACGTACGTCCTCACAAGTGCCAAACACAGCAGAATAACAATTTTGCCCAGCCCTGATTATTGTGATCCTGTTCATGCAGCACTGCATACTGTTTGTCTTCATCGCAGGAAGGATGCAGCGCTGCCTCATATTTAGCTTGTTTCCTACCATGATGCCCACATATTTTCTGCAGAAGCATTACCAAGACAGCCAGTTACTAGCATGTACTGTTGCCTTTTTTTTTTTGGTTGTTTTGGTTTTGTGTTTGTTTGTTTGTTGCTGTTGTTGTTTTATTTTTTTTTCCTGCCCTGGGGCATTAAAATTTATCTTTGTTGAAGTTTGAATTGTTGACTGTAACTTTGAGCTATTTTTTTGATCCAGCAAGTGATTCACCCACCTTGTAGTTCGGCCATCCAGTCCACCTCTCCAAATCTTACAGATATACTTTTAAATTAGTTTTCTCTATTCCTAGTCCCATTGTTATAACTGAAGATTTTGCTCCTGAGTGAATGACAGTAAAAACACACAGGGGAAGTTTTCCCTTTTCATTTAGCAATAAAAATGATTGATTTTCATGTTTGAATACACTATGAAGCAGAATCTGTTCTGGACAATGTCTATAGCACAAATATTTCAATTTTATTACAGAGAGAGAGGAATCCTGGGTCAAGATGACTAGGGAATAAATAGTGCCCACCTGAGCTAGTGTCAGGTGGCACTACCATGGACGGACTATGACAGCTTTGGCTGAGAGGATGACAGTAGTGCTGAGCATCTTCACAGGAGATCTAGTTCTGGGGACTCTAGGTATGAACATTTTGGTACGTCTTAAATACAACAGAATAGTTATTCCCCAAGCTACAAGTGGATGCCAAAGATTAATTGTCCCAGTCATTTAATTCACGGTTCACTTACTGCCCTCCCTCCTTGTAGGTCAGTTATCATTTTGTGTAGCTTACTGGTTGTACATTAACCTCCCAGAGGGATGATGCTCTCAGCAGTCAGCACATTCAGTTTTCCTGAAGCAGGAATGCCAAAAACGTATACATATAGTTCGTTAAGTTTTGTTCTCATTACAGTGGTATTAAGCATATTGACTCCTACTGTTATTTATCCTGTTTTCTCTGGAGTCATGTATTTACTGGGGTCAAGCATTAATATTATTGATGAAATCAATGAATGTTATTGATCAATTTTTCAGTGCTATTCCTACTACATATTTAATTCAATAAGAGTTTTGACCTCAAGAATAAGTCAAACAAATTTAAGAGCAATGGCCTGTTCAATCTAATGAAAATTAAATATTTGCTGTAAATGAGTAATTTCAACACTATGTGTATAATTTTTTGAACATATTTCTATTCTTCCATAATGCAGGAACATTTGGTTTAGAGAGCACAATGAAGCATTTTTTGGTCTGTGAAGCAAAGAACTCTGAAGAATCATGTTAGGAGAGAGAACCTGTAAAAGCACAGCTGCCTGAAGGAAGAGGCAAAAGGAGACAACCATTAAGTAATTGGATTAACCTCTATTTGGCCTTTTGCAGCTGATGAGATTTGTTTTGAAAACATGGTGTTTGTTTTCCAGGTTTGCACACAATCTAGAAGCCTTTCTCAAAGACTGAAAAACAAATTGAAGCATGCACCTCAGTAAAAGTCTCTGACTGGGTAATAAAATAATACATCTTTCAGTAACTTGGAATCTGGAATAAGGTTGTCCCAGTAGCCATAATCTGAATAATACACAAATGGAGATATTGTCTTATACACAACTTCTTTCTGAATTGCAGCTGCAAGGACAATCTGGGGAGGAAATGAGGAAGAAAGTTTATCTCATTTAACTTGAAAATGGATTTACTAAAGAAAATTTATCTATTTTAAATTAGAATAAAGCATCAAAATCTAAGACTTTGCAAAATGGAAGTCCAAAATGTTCTTTTTTTTTTTTTTTACTTTTTTTCACTGAGATTTAAAAAATTTGATTGTCCTTAAATTGACCAGATTTTTTTACAATTTTGAAAGTTATAAAACCAGATACTTTCTTCTAAGATCTTAGCCTATTGTATGGATATGTAATCGAAAAATTCTCTAATGAACATACATATTTTGTAGCAGCTGTAGGAAGTGTTTATTTTTCTCACAGCCTCCATCTTAATTTATGTAGTCTCTGCATATTTTGCTTGAGGAGAACACCAGCAAGGACTTAGTGCATGTTCCATTCCTGTGGACAAGGTGTATCAGGGTTTTCTTTGTCTGCTCTGAATATGGGTCTGCTGTGAGAGTGGTCCAGCTCATGACCTTCAGCTATACCCATCCAAAACACCCAATCCAGCCACAGCAACTGCATCTGTTACTGAGATGAGGATGTATTTGGGGCCAAGTGCTCCCTGGCTGATGTTTGATCTGAACGAGACCAAAGTGGAAAACAGCAGGAACATATGGCAAAAATAATATTGCTACTTTTGACTCAGAAAAGGCAAGTAGGAATGAAGTTAGTTAACTGCTGATATTAAAAAAATCAGGGAGCTACTACAGAGGAAGGGATCTGGCTTCCCTCCTTGTCCTTCACCTTCATTTAGTTAAGTAATTGGGCTCATTTCTTCAAGTCACACATTTGGTAACTATTACTTTCAGCTCAGATTTTGAAATGAATTTTACTAAGGGCTATACCTTACAACCGTCTGGAGAATGAAAATGTAAACAGAATTCAAGTCTCTGCTCATTAAGAGCATATCTTTCTGGAGTGCACACACTAATGTTTCTGTATTTGTACCATCTACACAGTAGGAGGTAAATAGGATTTTGTTTAATTTGTTGGCCTGGGACCAGATTTGCTAAAGTATGTCTTTTCTCCTAAGGCCAACCTGTTATTGTGTGGTTGAAAGGAGACACTTTCCACTCCTTGCCTCTGAACAGCCCAATTGCCTACAGAGGACACTGCAATCAGCAGCCTGCCTGGTAGGGTCCTGCCTTCCAGAGGTGAGTGAGGTGATGGACAGATGAAATGAAGCACAACCTCTCTTCCGTGCTGAATTGTTGCCCCATGCACTTTCACACGTGTCTCTAAACTCTTGGCACATAGTTACAGCCCCAGAAGTTTTGAAATAGTGTCAGGACAAAGATATTGCACAAATACCTTTTCCAAGCATTTGGAGTGTCATAATTTATATGAAACTGGGACGGAAAGTATAATTACTGAGTCCAATGTCCCGATATCATAGGGATACCTACAGCGCAAAATCCTTTTCATAAACACATGAAACCCCATCTTAAAACTAGTTAGGATTTTTTTCCTGTCTCATGATGTGACCTCTGGAAAGGCTGCTTCAGATCCTTATTCAGTTCAGGTTATTGATGTTGCTTTCTTTCAGTTTCAGTTACCTATGGACAGTTGCTGAGCAGTTGTCCTCAACATTTCAGTGTCTTCAGAAATCTGAGTGTTTAACACTGAAATAAATTTTGCGCATGGCTGCTTCTTTATGTCTTCTACAGTCCAACCCTCTTCATTGAGAAAATGCTCATTTCACCACATAAAATGGTTTGAATCAAACTGGTGTATTTTACTTAGCTAAATTATTCCTGTGTGGGTTGCCTGGGACAGGATTTCCATGAGAAGTTCTAATTTTAGATCCAAAAGATTATAAAATGGTTCATGACTCTCTTGTGACCTCGCAGATTTACGTATAACACTGAGCAAAGTTAGTGAAATCTGCTAATATTTTTCCACTCTGCAGCTTTTCTGATGATAATATATCCCTAGAAAGTGTCACACACTTTGGTTTTATGCTGAAGATCCAGTGCTGGACTAACTGCAGGGTTTTCAAATAACACAGAATGTAAAGAGATCCTAAAGAAAAAAACACAGAACCCAAGTTTAAGATTTAGAACTCCTTTCTCTCAAATTTTGTACAGAATTTCATTTCAGAAGAAACGAGAGTAATGATGAATGTCAGAAGTATTATAAATAGCAGTTTCAGACAATACAGTTTCCTATTGCCAAATCACCAATGAGCCTGAAGGACATCGTACAGAATTGTGTAATCTCTTCCTTTTGTTAGTGATGTGGACCAGGATCTGAGCTTAAATTGTAAAAAACTATTTCTTTATCCCTGTGATTACTTACGAAACAAAAGCAGATGCAATCACTGATGCCTAGAAAGAGATACACTAAACAACATTTCCTCTACCTGTCCTTATACTCTGCATGGAAATGGTTTGATGTAGGGACAACAAGAGAGAAATCTCTGTCTCTCCTTTGGTTTCTTGCCTCAGAGTTGATGCATTAGGGAGTGAAAATATGGAGTTTTAGATAAATGTGAGCAGGTAGTTTTTTAACAGACCATTTGCCCAAAGGGACCTTAATAAAATTCTCCCCATACAATTTTTGAACTGGAGGTTCTTGTTTAGAGCCTTGTGCATCACATACAGCTCAGATGCCAACGTTAATGTCTCATAGTCTCCATCCTCTTTTATGTTTTGGGCTGGAGAAAGAATCACTGATGCACGAAGAGAGTCACTTGGCAGGAACCAAACCTCTTTTGCCCTCTTGCCCACTGGACTAAATTTGCTTGGGTTTTTTTTCTTCTCTCGTCAGATAAAAGATTGTACACAGCTGATGTTTCCTTATTTCTCCACGGAATGGATTATTTTTTTTTTTTTTACAATGTAGCCAGGACATTACTTGTTGAATTATTTATTTTTCAACAGAGGACATGAAGACACAGTGACCCTGGTTTTCACTTGTGAAAAGCTCTTCACAAATAACTGCTTTGAAAGCCAGTGCAGCACATAGGTGATATGCCCTAGGTATGTTTAATTATTTAAGTTAACCTTAATCCTTTTTTCTCAGCAAGCTTAGCAATTTTAATGGGCATTTTTAAGGGAGACCATGACAAATGTAGTATCTCTTTTTGCTCTCAATAAGATGCTGTGTTCCCTCATTTTGAAAATATTTTCTCTAGTTTCAGGAAGTAGAAAAGCACAGACTCATATCTTAGATTTGGATTTCGTTATAGCTAATAACTGAATAATAAATGTTAGGAAAGATGTTCTGAAAATCTACTAAGAGGAAATTGGCTTGAAAGATGTGACTAGGGTGAAAGAAATGCTTAAAGAAATGCTTTTCTAGCAATTTATTTCAATGATAATTCTCCTTGCCCCAGGGAGCTGAAAACCCAATCACACAAACAAATTTGGGTGATTTTCCAGCAAACAATAGATAGGTTTTAATAGACTAGGCAATGTGTTCTGGGACAAATGTTAGCTACTGTCATACTTTTAACTTCGAAGCAAAGATGTATTCCTATTAGGTCACTTAATATTTCAGATAAACAACGGATGTGTATGTTAGGAGAAACAATGGTGTCAAAATATTAATCCAGAAGCTGAACCCTTTTCTTTCCTATAGGGGATTGAGTGTTACCAAAAAGAAAGCATAATATTTGCTTTATAACTTGCTCTTTCATCTACAGGGAACTGCAACAGTACTTGTGCCTAGATACATTTTTTGTGTATGTTCTCATAGCTGCATAATATGGAACATCAATACCTCAATCATTAATCATAATTCTCATGCTTTTTCTTTTTTGAATGATTAATTATCAGGTCACAGTCCCTTTGTGAACAACCTTTTACTCTGTAGTCCTCAGTTTCATCACTCTCTGCTATTCCAGTTTCAAAGATCATCTAGTTCTTTACTATTCTCCCTGAATTGATAATGTTATTCTTTATTGGGTCTTATAAAAGTTTCATTATTACAGGCCTAGTTATTTTGTCCTTGGCGATGTTCTTTGGCAATTAAATTAATTTTGCTGAAGAACTTTCTCCTGAACCGTCATTTCTCTAAATGTTCTCTCCAGCCTGGCACACTGATTTCTGATGGATTATGAAAGAAATTTTTTTTTCGCACATGAAAGGCAATTATAGTTCCTTTTTAGGTTCCATCGAAGTCCTTTCTACTAGTGCAGTAAAATTTATAGGAAAAAACCTCAAGTTTCCTTAACACTGAAGAGATCAGACATAAGATCAAGTAAGCCTGTTTTCCATCTGGATAAACTGACTACTGATTTAAATACGTCACGTGTTAAACAATTCCATGATTGTAGGAAAGAAATTAATTTTCAGTCACTCATATCTAGAACTTGAAATTGAAATTCATGGTGTGATTTATTCTAATGTTTCATAAGAATATATATCAATTAAGAAACCAATCTAGTACAGTTACAGGAAGCACAATATTTGGGAAATCTTAGAAGGCAGCACGCTGCATAAACCTTTCACTATTATATATGAAATACTGCATATTATACAGGACCTTTCTAAAAAGTAGCAATGATATGGCACAGCTGGGAGCGATTTCACGATAAAAATTTAAGAAAAGTAGTATTATGAGTATACAGATTTTGTGCTTTAACCCTGTTTTTTGAGATTTATACTAGGTAAAATTACACAATGCTATTGGATCTGTTTTGGATTGCAAAAAAGTTTGTTAGGTTCCAGGAATTATAGATAACACTAAGTTATTTGCTATGTTTCATGAGACTTATTGGATTTGACAAGGCTCTTGAGGAGAAAGTGTGGGGTTGGTTTTTTTTGTTTCGTTTTGTTTGGTTTTTTATTTTTTCTTTTTCTTTTTATTTATTTTTTTTAAATCCAAGGGAGGCTATCTTGTTATTTCCAGAGGCTGCAGAAAAAGAGCAGGCAGAAAGAGGGAGAGTGAAAAGGAAGAAAGAAGAGGAATCAGAGGACTATTGCCCTTCCAAATGCTGACATTTTCAATACGAGAAAAATCATTGTGGGATAAATCTGTTTGATGAACATGTTCAAATGCTTTCATTCCAGATGGAATAAAAATAATCTTTTAAACATGAGATGATGGCTGATCAGCCAGCTTTGCTGATTTTCACAGATTACTTATCACAAAGCATAACATCAATATAACTCTGCTCATATAAATTTCTTCATTCTTAAGAAGAAAACAGGCTTCTGTGCCAGTGATATAAAATTGTACCTTGCAAATAATACCATGTCTGTTGGTATTGTTTCTCTGTTGTTCTGTAGATAGATAGAAAAGAATTGCTTGTTTTGGACAAATACTGTGCCTCTGGTGCTGATTACACAGTGCCAATGCATTTCATCATTTGTAGATGTTGGATCTGATATTACTTTTATATGGGGTGGTAAAAGTAATTAGTAACTTGACTAAAGTCAGTGGTGTTTTTCTAAAATGACTAAAAATATTTCTAGTTTGAAAACATTGGTCCTTGAATTATAAGATATAGAAACTTTGTTTCTGTAGTTATTTCAATGGGATTATGCCACTCCCATGATAACAAAACTCCATTGAGCTAACTTGCAGGAGTCATATCTGAAATTTGCCTTTATTAGAATAATAGCTGATTTTGGAACAGAGTTCTGAATCCAGTATTCATGTGTTCCTATACAAAGGAAGACTTACTTATTTTGTTAAATAGTACTACTTTTATGTACTGTCTGTTCATTGATCTTTAATATGATATCTGAGCTCAGAATGATAATGTTATAGATTTCTAGGTCTAGAACTTCCTGTGCTGTAATGTGAATGTTATATCAGAATCATTTTCTTAAATAACTTAGCAGTTTAACTTTTTTATTTTGTTGACAGACTCCACAAGCATTTTTAACTGGATTTAAATTTGACCTTGGAATATTTTAAAATTCAAAGTTTACTGAGGAAAAAGTGAAATAAAGAGACTCCTCCATAGAAGCAGTTCTTGCTAGCACTCAGGACATTAACATAAATTAGGAAAGATCATCACAGTTGTTACTTAGTAAGCCTGGGACATGTCTGCCATTGGTATTCTAACCAAGAACTAAGTGCTGTGTTTAACAGTGAAGCACATATAACCAATTTCGGACCATCAGTCCAAATAGATATCTATATAGATATATAGATATATTATGCTTTTTTCCATCACTGGCTTTGTCCATTCCAGTCTTACACTGGAAGAATTTTCAAAATCTTATAGTTCATTAAAGAAAAATCCATGCTAGGCTCTGTGCTCTATTTGAGAAGACATACTATATGGGACATAAAGAGTGCCTGATGTCCAAAAAGGATGAGAGCTCATTATTCAGCTCCTTCAGCATGATTCATGAAGCTTCTGAAAACGAAGGTGGCCTCAATTAAGAACTGTCTCGATCTGCTTTTTCAGGTCAGATCAACAGCTATAGCAATATAGCTAATGGCTGCATGTCTCTACAAATTGTCAGTCTCTGCTAAATAAGGTGCAGGAGAATCATGGGAGGAAAGAAGAGAAATGAGATATTGTCAAAAAGCATCCATAAACGAGAATTGTCTCAAGCAAATGTCCAAAGTGAAAGGCTCCTTTGATAAATAGCAGAGTTGGCTTCATTGTCCTAAATTAGAGGGGGGCTGTAATTTATTTGTCTAACAAATCTGACCAACAAAACACCATGTAAAGGTGATATGAATTAATATAATTTGAAATTGGAAACATACCAGATGCCCAAAATAAATGGCAGCATGTCAAAGGATAAGGCATTTCCACTTCAATAATGTACGGGAAAGTAGAGGTCAGCCTCCTTAAAGAATTAAGAACTTAAACCATTCTGATCAGAAACATGTCCCATGTCATAGCTCAAGCCAAGACATATCTGAACTTCACTTAGTACTGTGTTATTGTTTTTGACAAAATATTCTAATCCAAAGAGAGCCCTACACAGAAGACAGATAATGTGAAAATGAGGAGGCAACAGTAACAGTAATAGATTATGTCAGCAAAATTTTCCAGTTTGGTGCAGAATCATTACTGAACCACAGGTCAGTAATTTTGATAGATATAGCTTAACCATTAGAAAGCCTTCTGTGAAACAGAGTTGTGTGAGCACTTTTTTTGAGATCAGTTTTTTGTCTGTTCATGTCAGTTTTCTTTATGCGGTTGTGAATTGTTAGGCAAATTTCAACCAGGTTTGTCAGAGGAGTTAGTTCTTCAAATGACTTTTTTTCCAGCCAATGTCATATGTTGTGGTTCCTAGTTAAAGGAGCCCATGTTGATGCTTCTCTTGGTGGAAAAGCACACAGAAATGGGAACAGCAGTAAGCCATCCAACTGGTGGTGCACATTAGCACATTTTCAACAGGCAGTGTCTTGACCTGCCTCTTACTTTACTGAAAGAAGAAGAGTGTGTCAAGTGGTTATGTGGCAAGGGGACCTCATGACATTGTGGGAGTAAACCATAAGGGTTTGGCAGGATATGCTGAGATAGGGAAAGTTAAAAGAATGTGGAAGAGCGCTACTATTGTGGATGGACATGGGGGATTCATTAATTCAACTGCTGCAGAACAACACTCACTTTTATGTCTTTTATTTATTTTGTCATTATGACATCAGTAATGCTGGTCTCTTTATGATCTCGAATAAATATCTTCACCTTCCTCTTCCTTAGTTTCTCACATGTACAATGATACTAACTTTCCATATCTTGGAAATGCAGAGACGATTTTAAAAAAAAATGTTTTTGTTGTTAATCTCCTGGGTAACCTCAGTCCTGGTAAGTCTAATTAAAATAATAGCACCATGTACAAGGTCAATTTTGGCAAGGATGTGTCATTAAACTTTTATATGGAGAGAACTAATTCAGTTAATGTGTTGCTGGACTAGTGAAAATGAAAGTCTGATGACAAAAGTGTTCTGGAAAGATTCTTGGCAATGGTGGAGAGATGTAAACCTTTCATATTTGAAAGAAATAATATGCAGTCTGATAGGCTTAAGAATGCAGATAAGTATGATCAGTACTGGAATGAATGGATAAATTGTGCTGGATATATCAGACATCAACTGTTGGTGTGAAATTTAGAAAGCTCCAAAAAATGTGCAAATAACTACAGTGATGAATCTTTAGAATTAATTTTGAAAGGACTGGCCTAGGTTTGCCTAACACTTTTTGACTGTGATCCTTCGTTCCTCCACTTCTCTCTTGTAAATTAAAACACGGGTTATACAGTCTAAAAAGGAATGATGCATGTTTCAGCCACTTCCTTGCAGAGCTTGTCTTGATTATTCTTTAGGACAAGTCAGGAACCTAATGCAGGTGTCTAAGTTATCTAAGTAGTCTGCCTAGACTACCTCTCTAGTCCATGGAGAGTGATAAACACTTTCCGAAGGTGATTCAGAGCAATCAGAATCATCTTCTATCTGAAATGGCTACATTAAATGTTTGTACACGAATGGAGTAGATATATCCCAGTCTGGATATATTTGGAGGGAGGCAATTGATGTAGTGTTATATCTTCCTTGCTGGTGCGCTAGAAGATGTCAAGGGAAAAGATGGTACAGCTGTCACACTACTTCTTGATATATCTTACTTCTCATGAAGACAAGGTGATCCTGTTGCATTCTGGTTAACAAGAAACTAAAGTGTTCCTGTGCTGTGACAGAGCAGCATGAGAAGAAATGATCACTCATGATCTTTTTTCTTCTTAAGATTCTGTCACGGCTTCTCGGCTATGTTGCATTCCATGAATAAGCTTGTTGAAATATACAGAACTTGTTGAGAGTTCTTAGTTCATCTCTTCCACTATGCAGGACTCAATACATGAACATTACTTACATATTTATATATGCAGGTGTCAATCTTTTTCTGCTTCATGTGAATCTGTTCTATGATATGTTTGTTTTCTGTGAAGCTCACATTAAATTTGTACCGAATTCTAAGGGAGAGTCAACAAAAGCACTTGATATGAATAAGCACAGCTGAGAGCTCTCAGGCTATCCCAAATGTCAAACATTTGGGAGCTTTGAAGCAGGATTTCCCAGCAGAAGGGACAAATGCAGACAGGGTTAGCAGTGCTTCCGGGCGCTAAATCTGAAGGCACTTCACTCTATCTGAGAATAACAAGATGATTCAGAAGCCAAAATCATTTCACCTTGGAGTCTGCTAAAGAAGGTGCTTTCCTCATACAAATGGACATTCTTTTCCTGGTACCGTGACAATGTTATCTGTCTTACAGAGGATGTCAGGTTTTGGTTTTAGTTTCTTTCTGGCATGTTTTAGTACCAGGAAGAAAAGTGTTATTGGTAGCATTGCTTTGGTATTTGTATAGTCACTCAGTGTTACTTCAGTTGCAGGAATCTAATGAAGACAAATAAATGGTGCCAAAGATGGTCACATTTGTTCTATTTATGATTGCTTGTGAAATAATGGAACACATAAAACAAAACCCCGGCAAAGGTCAGCACACAGAATAGGCAGTGAGGAATACATCTATAATTGTCCAAATGTCCTGTCTAGCTGGAAATATTGTACTGATAAATATCACAGGAGAAATGGGGGTACACAGTGATGACTCAGAAATTGACCTGGCCAAGCTCTAAAACCCAGTCAACTTTAACCATTAGGGAAAGGTGAACCTATATGCAGAGCCAGCAAGCACTGAAGAACCTTATCTTAATAGCATACCCTCTCTTAGTAGTAGAAATTAATCATCTAGTATTAACAGAGCAATCCCAATCCAGATATGTAGCTTTCATTCTAAATCAGCCTCTAATCTGGTAGCATGCTATTCAGTGCCAAAAGAGGTGGTCCAACATAGTGCCTGCCCCATAAACCATGGTAGGTCCTGAACTGTATAACCAATGTGTTCAACACTGGAACGGGTATCATTACTTCTGGGCTTCCCCCTAGAAGCTAGGAATTCAGCTATGCGTAGAATATTTGTTAATTTTATTAGTACATGCGAAAGTCTTACTAGTGATAATAAGCATAATTATGTCACAGTTATATACCATGAGGACTTCCTTGTTGCAGTGTCACTGGTTGGTTTTGGTTTAGACTTAATCTTTTTCCAAGAAACATGAGTTTGTACCAGATAAAAGGAGGGGTATTGGACCAGATGACCTTCAGAGGTCCCTTCCAACCTTAATCATTCCGTAATTCTGTGAATAATTTATCAGTATACTACTTTAACCTGTATTTTAGCTTATTCAGAGATGTCTCCTGTGCAGAAAAAGATGCTTAAGCTCATGATGAAGGAGTAGTTACCATAGGAAACAAAGGAAAAAACCTCAAATATGTACATGCTCAGTAGAGCTTATCAGAAATAAATAGTGCTTCATTAATTTAACTTACATTCTTGGGATGGATGGTGAAAGAATCTGGGGCTCAAGTGATTTTCTCTTCACTCCTTCCATTTTCGGGTGACGATGTGGGATGGAATAGAAACATTTAGTCCATAAATGATTGGCTTCAAGACTGGTGCTACAGGCAGGGCTTTGGATTCTTTGATAACGGCTGGTTTTATAAGGCACCAGTCCGGACAGTGATATGTGGGAAAGATTTATCTCACAGGGGCAAAAGTATGCTGGGACAGGAATTAGCAGGGCTCATTTGGAGGGCTTTAAACTAGATTCGAAGGGGGATGGAGTTGTAGCTGGGCTTGCATCAGTGGGGCAGCACTCTAGAATTGGTGAAGACTGGGAGGCCTCCCATACCCCTAGGGTGAAATCAGTGTGCTCAGCTCGCTCCCTGAAATGCCTGTACACCAATGTGTGCAGCATGGGGAATAAGCAGGAGAAGTTAGAACCCTGTGTTCGGTCAGGAGATTATGATGTGGTGGCAATTACAGAGACATGGTGGGACAGCTCACATGACTGGAATGTGGTCATGGATGGCTATGTCCTTTTCAGGAAAGACAGGCCAGCCAGGCGTGGTGGTGGAGTTGCTCTTTATGTGAGAGAGCAACTACAATGTATTGAGCACTGTCCAGGCACGGATGAGGAGCGAGTTGAGCCAGCCACAGTCTAGGAGGTTCCTCCAGTGCACTGACGATAACTTTCTGATGAAAATGGTGGTGAAGCTGACTAGGAGAGGTGTGCTGCTGGGTCTCATCCTCACTAACAAGGAGGGTCTGGTTGAAGCAGTAAAGGTGGAGGGCTGCCTTGGTTGCAGCGACCATGAAATGGTGGAGTTCAGGATCTCGTGTGGCAGGAACAGAACAGCAAGCAGAATTGCAACCCTGGACTTCAGCAGGGCCAACTCTGGCCTTTTCAAACAATTGCTGGGGGGAAATCCCATGGGCAAAGCTGCTTGAAGGTAAAGGGGCCCAAGATAGTTGGTTAGCACTCAGGGACTGCTTCTACCAAGCTCAAAATCAGAGCATCGCAACATGTAGGAAGTCAAGGAAGGGAGCCAGGAGACCTGCGTGGTTAAACAGGGAACTGCTGGGTAAGCTCAAGTGGAAGAGGAGAGTTTACAGATCATGGAGGGAGGGGCTGGCCACTTGGGAAGAATAGAAGGCTGTTGTTAAAGAATGTAGGAAGGCAACTAGGAAAGCTAAGGCCTCCTTAGAATTACACCTGGTGAGAGGGGTCAAGGACAACAAAAAGATCTTTTTGAAATACAGGCAGATAAAACTAACACCAGAGGCAATGTAGGCCCACTGATGAATGGGATGGGTGCCCTGGTGACAGAAGATACAGAGAAGGCAGAATTACTGAATGCCTTCTTTGTCTCTGTCTACTCTGCTGGAGGCTGTCCTGAGGAGCCCCGTACCCCTGAGGCCCCAGAGGAAGGCAGGGCAATGGAGGAGTCTGCCTCAGTTGATGAGGACTGGGTTAGGGAGCAATTAAGCAATCTGGACATCCATAAATCCGTTGGTCCAGATGGGATGCACCTGCGGGTGCTGAGGGAGCTGGCTGAAGTAATTGCTGGACCACTCTCCATCATCTTTGCCAAGTCTTGGGAAATGGGAGAGGTGTCTGAGGACTGGAGGAAAGCAAATGTCACTCCGGTCTTCAAAAAGGGCAAGAAGGAGGACCCAGGTAACTATAGATCAGTCAACCTCACCTCTATCCCTGGGAAAGTGATGGAACACCTTATCCTTGGTGCAATCTCAAGGCATATCAAGGATAAGAGGGTCATTAGGGGCAGTCGACATGGCTTCACCAAGGGGAAGTTGTGCCTGACCAACCTCATAGCCTTTTATGAAGACATAACAAGGTGGATTGATGATGGCAGAGCGGTGGATGTGGTCTACCTTGACTTCAGTAAAGCATTTGACACAGTCTCCCATAGCATCCTCACAGCTAAACCGAGGAAGTGTGGACTGAATGATTGGGTAATGAGGTGGACTGGGAACTGGCTGAAGGAAAGAGGCCAGAGAGTCATGGTCGATGAGGCAAAATCTTGTTGGAGGCCTGTATCTAGAGGAGTGCCTCAAGGGTCAGTACTGGGGCCAGTATTATTCAATATATTCATCAATGACTTGGACGAGGGAATTGAGTGTACTATCAGCAAGTTTGCTGATGACACCAAGCTGGGAGGAGTGGCTGACACGCCAGAAGGCTGTGCTGCCATCCAGCGAGACCTGGACAGGCTGGAGAGTTGGGTGGGGAAAAATGTAATGAAATATAACAAGGGCAAGTGTAGAGTCTTACATCTGGGTAGGAACAACCCCAGGTTCCAGTATAGGTTGGGGAATGACCTATTAGAGAGCAGTGTAGGGGAAAGGGACCTGGGGGTCCTGGTGGACAGCAGGATGACCATGAGCCAGCACTGTGCCCTTGCAGCCAAGAAGGTTAATGGCCTCCTGGGGTGTATTAGAAGGGGAGTGGTTGGCAGGTCGAGAGAGGTTCTCCTTCCTCTCTGCTCTGCCCTGGTGAGACCTGCTCTGGAATATCGTGTCCAGTTCTGGGCCCCTCAGTTCAAGAAGGACAGGGATCTGCTGGAGAGAGTCTAGCGCAGGGCAACAAAGATGATGGAGTGGAGCATCTCCCTTATGAGGAAAGGCTGAGGGAGCTGGGTCTCCTTAGTTTGGAGAAGAGGAGACTGAAGGGAAGCCTCATTAATTATTGTAAATATATAAAGGGTGAGTGTCACGAGGATGGAGCCAGGCTCTTCTCGGTGACAACCAACGGTAAGACAAGGTGTAGTGGGTTCAAGCTGGAACACAAGAGGTTCCACTTAAATTTGAGAAGAAACTTCTTCTCAGTGAGGGAAACAGAACACTGGAACAGGCTGCCCAGGGAGGTTGTGGAGTCTCCTTCTCTGGAGACATTCAAAACCTGCCTGGACGCCTTCCTGTGTAACCTCATCTGGATGTTCCTGCTCTGGCAGGGGGATTGGACTAGATGATCTTTTGAGGTCCCTTCCAATCCCTAACATTCTGTGATTCTGTGATTTGGCTTTCCTTGAAATATTTCAACAAAAGTTTGTAAAATTTTTTTTTCTTGGTAGAAAAACTGCAGGGCAAACCAAGAGTATGATCCATCCTATCCACCCCTTTAAAAAAGAAATGTGTTCTCTCCTTAAGGGAAGAAAGAGAAGAGGAAAGAAAAGAGAAGAGGCAAAGTAAAACATTTCCTGAATGCTTAAAAACACTAAAAGTCTGAGGTAATGTAGTGCTGGACACCAGAATCATACCGTGCACTGAAATATGGGTGAATATCAGAAATCAGGCCCTCTCGTCCATTTTAGAGATCATATCCATCATCAAAAGAAAAAAAAAAAAAAGGAAACCATAGAATGAAAGAAGATTTACATTGTTACTGAAAGAATGAAGGAACAGGAAAAATATTTGTGAGGGTGATGAAAAGTCTCACTGTGTTGTCATTTTGTTTAGACTTTTGTCTCAAAAATACTATTATTCTTGTTTTCACAGAGGAAAGTAAAAAAGAATATGTTCATGCTATTTCCCCCTAGAAGAACATGGCAACCTCTGAATTCTCTCGATATATTAAATGTAAGCCATTACTGGTGCTATTCTGTTCATACAACTACTTTTCCAATCAGCAGTATCTCCATATGTGGTGTAGCTGTATTCTCTAGGCTAAACAGATGCAGCTTTTGCAACCTTTCCTCTTAAGAAAGGTGGTACCTATATGGCAAGAACTTCTGTAAGGGAATCAGATGTTTCGTTCTGAATTATTCCATTACATAGCATATTCTTAGGGTTATTGATAAGCAATAGTAACAAAGTAGGTGTTTTTTAATTAAGGGTCAAGCAGAACCGCACATTCAGCATTGCTCGCTATACTGGAATTTACACAGTGCTCAGTACATTAACTGTTCATGCTAAAAGCCTAATATATAATGCCTCACAGGTTTACTGAAAAGCCACTACCAAAGAGATCCTCCTTTTTCATCAGAACTGCAGGTCTTCAGAACTCAGACACCAGTTCTCAAGCAAACACCTGAACAAGAGCACTCTTTTTGTATGGTTCATATAAGTATTAGTGGAAAGTAACACATGGATTTCTTGGCAAATTTTTGTAGGTAAAGAAAATGATATCAGCAAAAGATGTGCATGTTTAGTACCACTTTTGAATTAATTCTAGCTTCAATAAAATAGTACAAATAAACGCATCCCCTTTTCAACATTACTTCATTGATGAATGACAATGTAGTCTTGGGCTCTTCAAGTTGAAAAGAAATAGTACTACTGGGGATATAAATAAAAGAAGACCATGAAATCAGTAGTATCATAAAGGACAGAAGCAGAAAATTACCGTACACTCCCATCAAATACACAACTGGAAGCCAATCAAATGAAACTAGCAAGTGGCAGGTGAAAACAAGCTAAAGGCTATGACTCTTCACATAGTGTGCTATTAAACAGAGGAGCACATTGACTCCAAAATGTTTTGAATGTTAATATTTTATAGACTTTAAAACCTGGTAAAACTCATGAAAGAAGAATTTGTTTTAGGTTTCTAATTAGAAAGACAACCCTAGTTCAGGAAACTTATGTCTGTGTGTTGTTGAATTTCCAAAGAAAATATCATTATACAGCTGCTCTATTCTCGTACTATTTCCCAGGCATCTTCTGCCAACAACAGACATTAGTCTAAACAGAGCAAAAAAATATGTCAGTTTTTCTGTTTCAGTGGAAAAAAAAGTCTCGTCTGGTTAAGTGTTGTGCTATTTTATTGCCCTCAAAGAGACTTCACTTTCTTTGCCTTGTCTTTGGTGTGTACCGAGTGACTTATTTCACTTATGTAGTTAAGTGGTCATGGAGTGAGACAGAAAAATAGAAATCCTTCTGACTTCCCATTCAAGATTGTATCTCCCAATCCAGTTGTTTCAGGGAAAGTGCACAGTGAGCAGGACCCTTCTGGTGTACGTCATACAATGCAGCGCGCTGCAGACTTACCTAAGCTATTTCTAAATATGCTTCCAGGATCCCAATGAACTCACCTAGCTGTGTTGTAGACTTCAATACAGTTATAACCTAACAAGTATACAAAACAAACTTCGACAAGCAACTCCTTTGCTTTCAGTAGTTTCATAACATCGGGTGATGATTCTTTTCATGTGTCATCTTGCCTGTAGGTTGGCCCTAGCTTCATATCTGGAGAACACTTGCAATAGCCGGGGAAACTAACAGGTTTTACCTCAACTCTATTGACTGACTGAGCCACTCTCACAACATTACAACACTTGATTCTAATCAAATGCAAATATTCATAATTGTAATTGTCAAGTGCTCTAATCTGGAAGTAATTTAGTATTTATACTATTTGCATGTATGTAGCTTTCAGTATTATCACAAAGCTGAACTTGAATTGCACAATACATGTTAATTAACTCCTCAGAACAAGTTCTGTAAAATAATATTCCTTATTCACATATTAAAAAAAAAGATACAACAGGATTGTGCATGAGAAATAAATTATACAGAGTATGAAAAAAGAGATGGCAGCAAAATATGATGTATTTGGTGTGGAGAATTCACTGGAGAGATCTGAAGAGGGATTCAGTGTGATCATAGTTGCAGACAAAATGAATGAAGTTTGAGTGACAATATTCAATAGCTAAGAGACTGAAGAAGAAGTGAGAATGTAGGAAGTTAGAATGGGAGAAAACACACTAGTCAAATTTTGGAATGGTCAGAAAATAAATGCCTAGTTTATTTTGTTGTGGAGTGGAGAATATCTTAATAATATGGAAATAAAGACATATGATATCATAGACACCATATTGGAAGAAGAATTTATAGTGGTTTAAATGATAGTGTTGGCTAGATAGGCCTTTTTTCCTCCATCACAGAAAAAGGAAAAAATGACTTTCAATTTAATTCTTTAAATTGCCTCTTCTTTCTCTGTTGCCCTTAGAACCATCATGTATTTGGACATGTCCTTTGAGTCACCGACTAGCTCTTTATTAAAACATCCACAGAGAGAAGAAACAAGGCAAAGCCAAATCTTAGAGACAGGATGATGAGAAATTTAAGCCCTGAACTTCACCCAAAAATAGAACAACTTGTGTGTGACTTCAGCCCTTTCAATTGTGCTGTCATTGAGTGAACTGCAACGCAGTTCACCATTAACCTTTCATATACATGCTCGCCTGAACACACTCCATATGTGAAGTATGTATGGAGAGCCAAAAATGAATAAGCATAGAAATGTCTACATATTTAAATATGATATAACAAAATCTTTAATTTATCTTATGCCAAATTAAGCACACGTAGCAGTCAGAAATTATATGTCACTTGCCTGCATTTTATTAATTGGTGTTTCATTGGAACTGTTCCTTATCTACAGCACAAAAACATCAAATAAAAATTTATTTTGATTTGTTGAAGAAGTCTTATTAATTTCCATCATAATTTATCATTTAAGTGAACATTTCATTAATTTTATCAAGTTCCAACACTAAAAATAATTAGTAATAGAAATCCTTTAACAGTATTTTAACACTATATTTTTAGTATACCTCAAACACTTGGAAAAGGTACCTACAAGTGAAAATTGAAAACCGCAAAAGCATTTATCATGAATAACTGGAATTACTTAGTTTTTACTCCATATTTTGATTATGATTTTTTCCTATGCCAACACATGACATCTCAGTATTGACTGTTGTGTTTTCATCAGTGCCTCTGCAGAGGAATGAATCACTGATTAGAAAATGAGTGGTTTACATCTATGTAAATGTGATAAATTGTAATAAATCAAAGAAAAAGAACCCCACAAACTAACAAAATACAAACCAAACCAACCTGAAGAAACAGTATCAATAAAAAAGAGAAATTTCCTTAAGTTTTTATAAAGTCTCAAAGATTCAAACAATCCTTATGTTCTATGTAGTTCCACGGGTGTGGGGGCAAAGGATACAGTAAAAATATTGTTCAGAGATTGAACTGAATTATGCTCATGTTATTTGAATCCCACTTGGCTGATGGCTATGTGCTTTCTTTCAGACTGTTTCTTATGTTACTTCCATTCTTGAAAAATAGGAGGGAAACGGAAAACAGCCTGTTGTTTATAGGACCAGGGACTTAGTAGCCAGCATTGGTGCTTAGGGATGGCTTTTCCTTGTTTGGGTCTACGGTAACTCTGTTATGAAGGTATGTATTTTCAATGTCAGTAAGCCCTTGTAGTGTAACTCCCCCACCTCATTTACCACAAAAAAGACAAGCCTACTAGTCCAGTTCTGCTTCCATTTTCGTTTACCAGATAAAGTTTTGTAAATAGTGTTGGCCTCTGTGAAACATCATTCCTTCACTTGGTGAGGAAAAAAAATGCAATTAGAAAGTCTAGTGGAAACTTACTCCTATGACATGTAAATGACCTAGATTAACGAGAAGAGGGAGTAATAAAAGGGAAATTATGCTAATGTACCAAATCTAATGCATGTACTTCTATTTTGGTGACTAAAACTGACAGAATTTCAGAAAATGCTGCAACGCACTTTTCCCATACATCAGGATTATGGTTGTATACTGAAAGTGTGCCCCTTTCCAGCTTTAGTACTAAGCACATAGCATCATTGTATCACAGGTGAATCTCATACTGCTTTAAAGTTACGAAAACTAGAGAGATCTCTTAGCTAGTTCGGAATACAGCAAATGAAGAAAGATGTGTTCCTCTCATGGGTGATTCATCCCACCTCTCATATATTTACTGCAGAATAGGTGAATTGTCATCAGGAGTTACCAGTCTCTCTTCACTGACTACAGACTTAACATTGACTGAGCAACTACCTTAGACTAGATATCTGACAAACCAGAGACAAAGTGGGACAAACCACATTCAAAGTGTCCTTGAGTGACTGAGTTCTGTATTCACTTTGAGCTTTAGCTGTTCTCCTTCTGTATAGCAGCTCATCTTCACTGTGACCTATTAGGAAATCAGAAACATATTCTCATAGTTTATTCACATTTTGATTTATAGATTTATTCTCATAAAGTCTAAAGTAATAGAAATATATAATATAACTGGATTTTTTTTCTCAGAGGCAGAAGTTACGCCGCTGATTAACTATTCTTACAAGTGCTTTCTAATGTTTAAACAAAACCTTTAAGTATTTCTATTTCTTTCTGATAGTTGAAATGTAGACAGAGAATCTAATCCTGTCTTTATTTCTGCAGTGAGAGAAGTGTTCACATTTTATTCTTTTTATCCCCACACAGCCAGAATCACATTTGTTGCAGTACTACACCATATAGACCAGAAGAGATGACGCCTATTATGCAGGAAGTTTTTTTATATATGAATATTTGTTTCACATAGAGAATTCATAGTATTGTTATATGGGTCTACACTTTTGTACAGCACAAAGGTAGAATGTATTAAGCCCAGGGCTGTGATTTGCAAGAAAATGTAATGGTTAAAAAGACTGAGCTGTTTTCTATTCTGTCACAAGTGACTGGCAGAGGCAGGCAACGGAACAAATATTGTTTCACAGAATCTTGTAAAAGGCTGAAGCAGGAGTTGTGGGAAGGGAAAAAGCTTTACTGGTGTGATATCAGGCTCTGCACATCTCTTCCCACAGCTTAGAAGCTGCTTCATGGTCTCATGGGATATTAGTGGGTTTTTTTTCTTTAACAAAAAAGAACTGAACCATTATGTAATATTTGTTCTGATGAGTAAAAAAAAAAAAAAATCTAAAGATGCCTTTGGACATATTAAAGCAGCAGAAAAGAGCAAAACTAATTAACTTTGGTATGAACAGTTGGCTTTCTGTCAGGCACAGTGATGAGATCTGGGGCCTTCTGTTTTCTTTTCTTGTGTTCGTAAGGGTATAATAGAAATTATTGCATGTTGATATTGGACAAGGGGATAAAACTCATTGCACTTTTTGTGTAATCCTACATATTTTTAAGTTTTTAAATTAGTTGACCTCAGAAGTTACTGTTTTGCTTTTGTCAGTTTTCAGGTTAAGAGAAGTATTAACACTTTAATGTACACTGGACTCATGACAGTTAAAAACCAGATGACTTTTTAACTGAAGTGTCTTCATAGTATATAATTACTAATATATATTATTATGATGTTAATATTCCTGTTAAGATGTGTGCCATGCCTTGTGCAAATATATAGCAAATGATGGTTACCAATAATGACAATTAACAGAGCATCCAGCCTAGAAGAGTTGAGGAGCTCTCTGCTTGTGTTTCATGCTTTTCATGAGCTGCGGGTAACTACCATGGATCTGACAAATTCACGAAGCAAATTAATCTAAGTCTTCACATACATGATGGGCCTCATCACCATAAATACTTTTGAGACTATATCTGGTGGGTGAGGTAATTACTTGCCTGTGAGGGGACAGCAGTTTTGTCCCCATGAAGAATCAAGGTTTCCAACATGTCATAGAATCAAACCTTCATTGTCTAGTAATTATCCAGCATACGATCATCAGCTTTCCCAAGAATACTGGGATCACACTATGGAGAGGCAATTTTTATTTCCCCAGAGGAACTAACACTCAAAGTGGTTTGGCATGATATTTGTCCATCAACAGCAGATGGTACAGACAGTCTGGTGTATTTGGGTGCTTGTCAGACACAGAGAGGGAAGGAAGAGAGAATGCTAATTTTTTAGAGGGTCAGCAGCTTCCGCCACATAGCTACAGATTTATGCTGGTTAGGCCAATTGATTTGATCAGGGACTGATATCTACCAATGTTATTATCAAAAAATAATTAAACAAAACCTGACACAGCCTGCTTGTGGTTTGCAACAGAAATGTGTTGAATTCTCTGTTCATAAAACTAAGCATGGAAACTAAACAACTGAAGGTAGCTCCTCAGAAATACTTTCAAAATTGAATTCTTTCTAAGGAAAGAATAGAAAATGCTCAAGGGTCCCAAAATTTAACTTTGTAGCACTGGCCTTATGGTTTCTTGAGTTCCATAACCTCCAAATAGCCCAGGACCTCATGTCCCATGAGCCTTGACTTAGGTCTCATCTGCTTTCATTGTCCTCCTTATTCTAATTTCTTCCTGGAGTGGTCAACTCCTTGCAAGTCTGACCTCGCCTCTCAGTTGGAGAGGGAATGAATGAAAGAAGGTCTTCCTCAGTAAGGAAAGATCACACTAGCTTACCTGCACTCATGTTTATGCCCTCAATCTCTTACTCTCACATGTGTGATCTTCCACTTAATAGTTTGCTCCCAGGCATCGTTCTCAAAAGTTTAAAATTGGCTTCACAAAGCAGCCACCAGTTTGGAAACTTTGGCAGGCTTTCCATTAAAAGAAAGTCTGTTTTTAAAGTTTAAAGTAAATTAAGTCAGTTAGTTTTAATGTGCAAACACTACATTTTAATTTATAAACATGCACATTTAATATAATCTAAGCTGTTATCCTAGATAAGAGTCTTAGCACTCCAAAATTAAAAGCTTTACAGCTTTTTCACTTTTTCCTCTCCTGGAGAATACCAATGAGGGGCTTTATTTGAATGTGTGTCATGCAGGTCTTCATGGTAGGAAAAATCTGATTTTCAGAGTCAAATATCACAATCATTGGCAGAGCTTCATCAATGAATCACAGTGAAGTTATTTGCTCAGGTCTCTGCCACCTGTGGGTCTTCACAGTAGGCAAAATACAGTGTTAAGGTCATATGTAACAGTAAATTGACATAGCTTCATCAGTGGCAACGGGACAACACTAAGGTAAACCATTACTAAGATGTCAGTAGTTGTGTTTGTGAAAAGTTGAGACAGCATGGGCAAAAGACTGTGCTTAATCTACAAACCTTCTTTTAGTTTGTCCAAAGTGGACTTCAAACAGTCGTGCTACATTCCAGCTGGAGTTATTGGACTTGATATAAAAGGCCACAGGATGAAATATAAGGGGCTTGTTTCAGCTTTAAATCCCACAAATTTACAAATGTGTGCTGATGGAGAGTGCTTAGCTCTCTGCATGTGAGTATCCATAGGAGTACAGGTGCCTTGCTGCATCCACACACACAGACATTTCTTCTTATCAGTCTTTGCAGGCTATTTTTGCAATGACTGAAAGCTATGTGCTCAGATCGCTGATAGGGTGTAGCTCTACTAAATGTACTTTTCAAGTGATTGGTATTTGAGCCATCAACAGGTAAGATGTCATTCACGGTGTGAAAAGCATTCATTGCTGACATCTCAGAAACCAGCATCTATGCAATGTGATTCTGGATTTAATTATCAACTGCTATTTTTTAAAAACAACCTTGAATGTAAAACAAAATACTGGAAAATGTCTTCCATACTATTACTCAGCGATCTTAGTAAAAGTATCAAACAGCCTCTCAATTTAATTTAATTTCAATAATTTTCTTCCACTTATAAGTTTTTTTTTTTTAAGACATTTATATGAGAAAAATGAAAGAACATACGTGGCTGATTTAAAAAAGAAATCCAAAACTTGCTTATACTGTTAGTTCCATTGCAAGCCTAAAATACTCATCTCCATACTAAAACTAAGTCTTTGCATCTCAGTGAATGATTTTATTTTTACGGCATATTAATATTAGAGAACAAATGTTAGAGAATGATTTTAGCACTCTAAAAATATGCATATATCTAAAGAAAAGCAGAGGGTGGTACATTCTTGGAAGCAAAAGACTAACAATGGTTGCATGCAATAGAAGCCCTTTGTAGTACCAGTCTCAATGCGAAGGATGAAAGCTGCCAAATGGGTTCATAATCATTGTTACCTGCTCTATTGCTGCATTTTTTTTCCTGAGAATTTATAATGTGAACTAAATTGCAGGAACCCTATTTTTTGTAGTGTGCCAATCACTATTGTCCATGATACAACTTCCCACAAACAGATGAATCTGTAAAATACCCCTGTGAAACACGTGAATTGGTCTCCCATACCTGGATTAATTTTACAATATTTCTGACTTTGATTACATGGACTTATTTGTCATTCTCACTAATTGTAACCCACTGGAACTACAGGACATCAGCAGCACTGCTATAAATGAAAATGCCAGACTATTTTTTCCTTAAATCATTAAGTTTCAGGCAAATTAGAGGCATGCTGTTGGTTTTATTTCCTGGAAGCTGAAGAACCCAGATGTTTCATTTTTGTGATATTTAACATTTAATAACCTCAATGTCATTGATACTAATTTTCCAAGTGCCTTTTCTGCTTTTGTTTTGAAAACAAATATGTGAAAAAATGTTTTGGTACTTCAATTTTCTCTTCTATTTTTTGGGGAAGCTTCCAAAATGATTACCTAAATGATCAATCTGTTTAAAAAGAGCGGAATCAGAGTTGGATCCAAATGTCCTTAAAGTCTGTAGGATTCTATTAACTTCTGTTGCTTGTGCCCAGAGACGATAAATAAGCTGGCAAGGTATTCATGGGAAAAGAACTCTTGACAATTAACTAAAAAGGAAGAAGATTTGACTGATTTGAACAGTTAGGACCTTAAATTCTTCTTAGAAAAAAACAGATATTTTAATTAGTGTGGGGTTTTTTTAAGTTTAAAAAGAACAGTTGATGTTATTTGATTCACCACTCGAGCTTCTTGTTCTAGTTTACTAATTTGATCTATCAGAGAATGTTTTCATTCCAATTGAATGTCAGTGATAGGTATGTAAGTACAGTATACCTATGTAATACACTTGTAGATACATATATATGGCAGCAGAACACTGTGTTCCACACTCTAAAAAAACACCAAGCAGTAGTGATTTATTCAGATTTTCTCAAGCCAGACTTACACCCACTCACATCAAGGTCAAGGAGAGAACAAAAGGACTCAATTGTTTTGAGAAAAGATGGTCATATCACTTTGACAGGAAGATACGTTATTTAGAGAGGCACAAGGAAGGTTCTCATCAAGTTGTCTTCATGTTGCCTTTTCTTCATTGAAATGCTACAGCTAAGCTCTAATTTAACAGCGTGGTGCTCAAGACTCCTCCTATGCATTGTTCATCTTCTGAAAGAAAAAAAAGTACAGAAGGTAGGTTGCACAATAAATGTGCATTTCTGTCTTTGTCATTCAGCTGCAAAGTGTGTTGCAATATTAATGTCACTAGCTTTATTTTCCAATTTCTTTGACAGGTCCAAAACTGAGAAGACCTTCGTTTTGTAATGCCTCTCTGCAGAATAAAAAAGCATCTGTTTAAATTGTTTCTGTTTACCCTTTACCATAAATACAATTTTTCAGCTTGGTGGTTTGATTTCTAACAATGTTTGCTTTTTCTGCTAGCTGGTGCTTAGAATGGGATAGATGGGAGAACTCTCTCCAGCAGATCCCTATCCTTCTTGAACTGAGGGGCCCAGAACTGGACACGATATTCCAGAGCAGGTCTCACCAGGGCAGAGTAGAGCGGGAGGAGAACCTCTCTCGACCTGCTAACCACCCCCCTTCTAATACACCCCAGGATGCCATTGGCCTTCTTGGCCACAAGGGCACAGTGCTGGCTCATGGTCATCCTGCTGTCCACCAGGACCCCCAGGTCCCTTTCCCCTACACTGCTCTCTAATAGGTCATTCCCCAACCTATACTGGAACCTGGGGTTGTTCCTACCCGGATGCAAGACTCTACACTTGCCCGTGTTATATTTCATTACATTTTTCCCCACCCAACTCTCCAGCCTATCCAGGTCTCGCTGGATTTCCTAGTGGTGACTGAGAAAAAACCCCAATGTTCAGCATACGGGCACGTTTATTACTATTACACATTCTGAGAAGAAATTAAGAGAAGGTTTCAGGTAAAAACAAATCTGAACAGAAGTTTGGCTGTGGACAGACTATCCTTTCTTCTATAGAAAATGAGACCACTTAGGTTTTTCTTAACACAGAACAAGAACCAAACCAAAGAGAACACAGGGGTCATATTGGTCATTTGAGCAAGGACATATTTTTCCTTTTGAGAACAAACAACTCATGCAGAGAAACAGGCTCAAAGTTGTAAAGGAATTTTATCTAGTGAGTATTGGTAAACCAGAACCTCTTCCCCCCCTCTATATATAGTAAAAGCGATGTCTGGAAAATGCATTTTTTGCAATATCTTTCCAAAAGAAAACATCACTGAGTAAATTAAATTTCTGAGCTTTTGGACCAGGCAAAATAAAATTGTGTTCTAAAAATTTTACTCATTTCCATTATAATAAAAGACAAGACTGGAAACTGAAGAAAACTCCTGAGAAGTATTTACAACAATAACTAACAGAGTTCTTGGGATGCAAGCACTGCAGAACAGATTGTTGTGTAAAGGATGTATGACAAGCAACGAGCATACACAGAAACCCATAAACCAAGAGAAAAACCACAAAAGGTCCTGTTATTTCCTTTTTTAATTGAAAGGCTAAGACTTCTGCATTGAGAGGGATGCTCTGTGTAAGTAGGTTTTGCCCACAGATGAATAATATGACTCCTTAACTGTTTGACTAATTGGGAATTTCTGGAGAACTTCACTCAGGATAAATGGATGGTATGACCTTTTTAGGTGTATAAATAATACATGCTTCGTATTTTCATTTGCCTTTGTGTTTCTTCCTTCTGGAGACTAAAAGATGGCAGAAATATCACTTCTCAAAGCTGAATCTTTAGCAAATTATTCTTCTTTTACGTATAGTTCCTGCCTAGGAATCCTGATAAGGCATTTGATATTTCCTTTTATTTCACCAGTTACCAGCCCCTCACATCTTCACTTTCTGCTTCACCCAGTACTATTCTTGTTTTGCTTTTACTTCTTTTCTTGGCTTCCAAAATCTTGAATCCTTGGAAAGAAGTGCTACTCATGGTATGTAACTGTGGGGAGCCATCAGCTGACTGTCTTAAATCCAAAGCAGCTTAAACAACCAGGCTTCTCCCTAAGAGAGTAAGTCTTTCACTCATTTATTACTATACTGAGTGGATTATACAGTGGGATCCTGAAGTGTAAGCAAAGCGTTAAGTAACATAAGAAAGGGAGTCAGCTGCTCTCCTGAATGCCCATGTCCTGGCAGATAAAGACATCCCCCTGCAACTGTGTTTACTGCACTTCTCATATTATGTTGGATTAAAGCAAATTGTCACAGACTTTTTCTGCAGGGAATTTGGCATCTAAACTAGACTATACTAAGTAGTAAATGACTGTGTATAAAAAACCTAGCAGTGTAGTTCTGGAGCTGGGGCTCAATGGGATAAATCTTTGTGGTGACGTACAAGTTATATCTGTTCTGTTTTGTATTCTAAGTGAAAACCCTAAATCACCAAAATAGCTTCTTACACAGTTTCCAACCTCGGAAATTGTGTCAGCAACTGGAGAAATAGAAGCGAGCCATTAAGAAAAGCCTTCATTTGCTGGACGGTTTTAAAATGGATGAAATCAGACTCCATCTGTGATGTGGGTAGGAGTGCGAAACACTGAATGTAAACTGAGGGCTGTGGACCAAGTCCCTGGACTGTACTAGCAAGAGTAGGCAGTTCTGGGGAGGGCAACTTACTCTTGGCTGAGAACTGCAAAATTGATCTCATTGGGCTTGGTCAAGTCTTAATTTTCAGAGTAGCTGGAAATTTACTGTCCCTGTTGACTTCAGCAGGATTTTAGCATCTCACAGAAAGGTGCATGTTTTCAAGAAGAAGGGGTTAGAGACACTGATTGACCTGCACAGCCAAACTGCTGAGCGACAAACCTCCCACGTGGGAAGTCTCACCAAAGTCCATGAGACAAGACTCCTGAACCCCAATGCAGAGCGGCGCAATTCCAGCTGTACTGACTTCAGGCTGTAGCCTGGTTCATGCACCAGCTCACCTGATTTAGCAATTGCTGATATAGAGATGCCTTAGTTCCTATGGGAGGCAGGGGGAAAAATCTCACCATTTTTACTCTCTCAGTTTCTTGATGGTCATTTTCTCAGTTGTCTGGACTCCTGAGTAGTCATTGGAGATTGCAGGTTTGTCTGTATTGGCTGTGCAGTTGTATTTAAATAACCACTTTAATGAATATATGTGATTTTGGTACAGATGAATTCCTACCTTGAATGACTGTAGCAACCTTTTAGCTTTTTGAATGTCAGAGTGTAATCCACAAAGTCTTCAAAAAGACTAGCCAAGATAAGCATTGCAAAAAGCTCATTAGGAATAAATACAATGCTGAATGATTAATCTTTCCAGCCTAATTGTAAGAAATGCTGAATCTTTATATTCACAAGATTTGTATACACTTAGCAGGTATAGAACACTTACATATGTAAACCCTTTTCCTCCAGTTTTGGATTCACAGGAAAACGTATCACAGCCACCGAAACAAGGTTTATATTCTTTATTTTCCAAAATAGATAACAATCAGCATATGATTTTGCAAAATTTCAGGCTAATTTGAGTAAAAACATGAAACTCAACTTTTTAAAAGTTTCCAGGTGAATTTAAAGAGAAAAATGCTTGACACTTTGAGAATGCACCTATTTCTCACATTCTTCAAGGCAGTGACTGTGTTTGGGAAACAATAAATGACTGATTTTATATCACTTATTCGGTGAAATTAATTGTTAATATTTCCAAAACTTTCAGATATCTAATTAAAACATTATGGAAATGAGATCTTGAACATATTCTTGACATGTCCCAATCAAATGGGAAGAAAGGATTAAGGCTAAAGACAAACAAAAATTATTTTGCCAAAAGAAGCTAAAAGCCCCCATCTTACAGTATATTTAAAATTTGTCCAAATCATTTGAATTAGATAAAGTCTCAAATTAAATTAACTGATTTCAGAAAGTTATAATCTCACTTTAAGATCGCTTCCACAGTAAAACCCTAGGGCAATAACATCCGTAATAATATATACAAAATCACAAATTCAGAAGGAAAAAAGTGACTGGAAATATAAAAGACCCACTGAAAGAAAATTAAAGATTGTCATTTTAGCATGAAATATTCTGTTGACAACTCTGTCTCCAGAGCAGATTTCACAGTGACAGTAGAGGCATTCACTATTAACACTTTTATCTGCAGTGTGCTCCTATGTGGGAAGAGCTGCTCCTAGGGCAGGACATGATCCTACCTCCTTCCAGAAACCACTGTCTAGACAACTTGTTGCAATGAGAGTTTTTTGCAGTACAAGACCTGTGCAATGTGAGAGCACATTAAGACCAAGAACCCAGTTTGTTTAAGGCCATGACCAGCAATCAGAGATTATCAACCTGACCCAGCAGTGTAACAAGAAATCTTTCTCAGTTGCATTAACCTGCCAAAGGCTCAGCTGTCCCTAACTCATGTGAGTCAATTATTTGATTAAGGTAAGAACGGGCTGGCATGGAGAGGGGATGGGGGAAGGGGCTGATGTTATCCTTAACTATGCTAAAAATAAAAAAGCAGTATATAATTACTGGTGTGATCAGAATCTATGAGTAGCTGGGTTGTACAAAGAGCATCATGCTGCTTCACCAGCTAACTATATAACTAAGGTCACTGCTGTACATTTCACAGACTAAATGCAAAAAATATACTAAGGAAATACAAACAAATAGCAGCTTGCAAAAATGCATGATTATTTACACTGCCAGATGTACAGACAATTCAGATGCCAGTTTTCAGTCATGTGCCTTCAAATGGATCATATGCCATGCCTTCTTTTTCATAAGGCAACAAGTCCTTTATTTCTACAGAAACGTACACTTGTTCACTGACACAATTTTTATTCACTGATCTGAGTTTGCATCAAACTGTCATGTTTATCTATTGGAAATTTGATTTACTTTGGTGTTGGGTGGTATATTCTCCATTTACTTGATCTTTCCTACAAGTCTATGTGATTTACCCACAGAAGAAAAGTAGAAGTACTAAAATTATTTAATCTGTTTCTTGGGACCTTCATGTTGGTTTTCCTCACCTTTGCCATGTTGTTTCACTTTCTCTGCTCACTTTGGGCTTTAGAAAGGAAAGACTTTGTATTTCTCGAACAGGCAGGGCAAACAGACTATGCTTTTGCTGCTTCAAGTTTAGTAGAAATATTCATCATTAACGTGACTTGTGGAGTCAATGTACTGATAGTATACTGATGGGCTCAGAGCAAGTGTGAGCTTCAGACCACACTGGTCAATGAGACATAAAAATAGCACCAGTCACAGAGCACATTTTCATGACTTAGTGAGGCTTTTTCCTGTCATCAATTTGATTGAGCATTAAGAAGAAATGATTTAGGATTGCAGGTAGTCTTGCAATCTTGCCGATATAAGAGCTACATTCAACCTTTCACTCCTGAGATAAGATTACATGGAAAACAGACTCACTTCAATGCTGAGCAGGTAGGTAAAGAAAAACAAGAAGAGCAAAAGAGGCAGGAAAATACACACACACAACACTTTGATGTAGTGTCAACACTTTGTTAGCATTGCATTTCCACAAGAAACAGGGCACTTTTCCAGTTCTACCTTTGTCAAATACAGTTCATTACTGCTTGTTTTGCCTCTGCCCATGGAAACTGTTTCCAGGTACATGTGTTCAAGTGGATCACATTCTTGCAATAAGCAGTACCACTGTAACTACTGTGAACCCCAGCAGAAAAGATAAAGTGCAAAATGTGAGCAACCACAGGACTCAGTCTTTCTACTGCCCTGGTTTCCTTGTCTTTCTCTTGGAAGCCTTTGAGTGAGTCTTTTCTTCCTTGTTTGAAGGGGGATTAGTGGGAAATTGCAGTCCAAATCCATTAGGTCCGTTTAGGAAGACACATTGAAAGTAGCGGACAGGAGCTACGAAAAGAAGGAAGAGACAGTTAATGTTTACGGCTTCCAAACTGGGGCCGTGAGTCTATTCCATGTTCTTTCACACACATTTTCTTTGACAATTTCACACTCAAATCCATCATTTCCCTCAGTGTCATAGTCCTAGGTCCCCCAGAATATTTTGGGATAGCCGAATAGAAGCCCTCAAAATTCACATATATATTTTCTATTTCACAGCCACTTTCAGATACATTGAGGAGTTCCAGAAGGACTCTCATCTAATAGTGATTATGACATGTTTTATTAGGTTTCGAATTATTATTCTGAAAAGAGGCATAATAAGTGACTGTATGTCTTTCCTAGTCTTTCACAATCAGGGAGGTTTTCTCCCTTTTGATTTTTGAGCACTAGCCTGCATAGTCACACTTCTTTCCATTACATTTTGAAAGAAACATATACTTTCAAGAACACATACTTTAGCACAGACGGAATTGACCTAATTTGTTACAAAAGCTGAGTTTTGCACTCTGAGATTAATATCGTCAAGATTTTAAAAGATAACTGTTAGTCAGTTGTGTGTTTGGGAAAATTATTGGAGAAATGTTGGCATGTGAAACAAGGTAGTTTTCAAGCAATTGATTTTCTGATGCCTTTTTCTTTCCTCTACCATTTATTCCATATTAAAAAAAAAAAAAAGAAGAAAGAAATAAGCTGTTCCATGTGACTGTTCTAATCCAGGGCTCAGGGCTCCCTGTGTTATAAAATGAAGTACAGGGTTTATTCATTGCCTGGCAATGGTGGAACACAGAGTGGTGTGTCAGAAATGCCAGTACATTCAATTCAGTTATATTATCCTCTGTGGTATTCTTGACTGGCACACACAAAGGTTAAGCCTTTGTTATCTAAAAAGCGCATTTGAAAATGGAGTTGGAAATCAGATCCTTCTGCAAATGACTTACGGCTTTTCCACTACATCTAAGAATAGAAACAATTTTTTCCCCCAACTTTTCAGCATTTCTGATGTTCCTATTTGAGATGAATCTGAGATTTCCACAGAAAACAGAGACAAAGCAACTCCCATGACTGGAGCTCACAGCCCCAGTGTGACCAACTGAGGTTCCCCTCTGAGACCTGACCAGCCATAGACTAGGTGCATGGTCGATGTGCCATGATGTCCTCTACCATTGGCCATTTTACAGCCACACTTGGGCAAGACCAGAAAGTTTCTGGGGAATGTTATATTTTCAACAAATAGATTTATTCCATCCTTGAAGTAAGGTAACTTTTGTGGGTAAAACTAAACTAACAGCAGTATATTGTTACTGAACCCACTATGATTAAAACCAATATTTTCCTACCAAAGTACTCTGTCAGTTTTCTTAATCAGACCTTAAAAAAAAGCCCAAACACAAAACCCTCTCAAATTTACTTCCAGTAGGTACCGATGATAAAGAGAAATACCTTATAGGAAGAAAGCTGCCAATTAAAAACTCACCTTTCTCTGTTTAAATGGAAATTATTTCTGCATATTTCTCTTATGGATATAAAAATGAAAATAAAAAAATCAATAACTCTCTCTTCTTTATGAAGAAGTCAAATAGGACATCATGCACTTGCTAGCCCAAATAAATGCAAATAAATATTTTACTTAAGGGTAATAAAAATGACTAAATCCCCTGTATTTTACATGCAATTAGAAGACAAAAAATTAGCTCTTTTTCTTTACATACATTTGCAAGGTCCTGATACATACTGGCTTATATAGCAACATACTTTAAAACATTTTAAACATGTTTATATATTGCAATTGTAGCATACCTGATACTACAGCATTTTCCAGAGGTGTTATAGGATCATCATTCTAAAATCACCAGTAGTATTGGCCAATGCAACCATTCCATTTGACAGCCTCACAGTCTATTATTAAAACCCACTAAATTCATGGAGGGAAAGGGCAAAATTTCAGATTTTTACAACTTGGCCAACAACCACAAAAAATTACAGTGGGCTGTATTACTAAATTCAAAGAAGAGGTGCAGAACATAATAAAAAAATTCTAAAATTTATGTGTATTTGGAATGTGTAATGCTATAGATCACCCTTGATTGTGTTATTTCTGAGAGATCTGTGATGTTTGTCAAGTAAGCCCTGTTGTTTGACTGATATATCCTTACATTAAGTACAACATTTTGAAGTGACATTCAAATGTTTACGTAGCCTGTTACTTATCATCTGTCTTCAAAAAATATCAGGAAAATATAAGGTAAAGAAGAAACTCAGGAGTGATAGGGATGGCAGGAATGACTTTTATTTTGTTTGCCTGCTACTTTGTTGCATAAGATTCTAATTCCAGTAACTTAATTTGTTACCATATTTAACTACCTGTGGTGAAACTTCCAGTGCTGAAATAAGCTGAATGTTGAGCTTCTTTTTTGGCAAAGAAGCCCAAAAGAACAATATAGGTATATTAAGAAAAAAGAAAAAAGGAGGGAAAAAAAGGAAAAATTATTTTATTAGTATTAAAAATTATTTTCTTTAAAAAGTGCCAGTATCCTAGGAGACTAAAGGGGCAATGTTGAGGGCAGAAGACATCTGACTTTTGTGTCAATGGTGATGAGACTAAAATTGGAAGCCATAGTGGAGACCATGACTGCTCAAGTGAAAACAGTGGTCTGCCATGGCAGGAGACCAACACAAATCTGCCAAAGTGCTTGGGCTGGGTGATTCTTGGGGTGACAAAGACTGAACTATTTTGGTACATTGTATTGTGTGTGAGATCTAGTAGGTATTGTTATCAGAGTACAAGATTTGGGAAGCAAGGTGCTGTGCTTCCAAATGTAGGCATAGGAAGAAGGCATTTTCAGGTTTTGTATGATATTCAAACCATTAAATAAAGCTTTTTTGCCCCTACTGTCTTTGTAGATTGTTTTTTGCTATGTGCTATTTCAGTATTTCTCTTTCATGTTGTCCTTAGGTCACTTTATCATGCAAACCTGATCTGCAAAACATGCAGATGAAAACTTCATTCAAACAAATATCAGTATCTTTGGAACTGTATCGGTATCAGAATCTGCAACAGTGTTAAGATACAAGCCCTAGCCAGGAGAACAAATTGAATTTTAACGTGCAAATAAGACTATGAATGCATCCCATTCTGCCTTCGTAATTCCCACATTCAATGTGAATACAGAATGTGCCTTTTAAACTGAAGAGGATTCTCACTTTCAATGTATTGTCTCATATCTTAAGGGCAGATGTTACCAAAAAAAGATGAAGAGTAGGAGCAAAACATGTTGTTTAACACTAGATGTCTTTTGTCAGCTTAGCTGAGACAAAACCAGCCTTATATGTGCCTTTATATTTTTGTTTAGGACATGGTTTGTGAGAATGCAAATAATTACTGAAATTTCCTTATGAATATTACAGAGGAAATAAAGTCAATGCTGGAAAAGTGTAGATTTTTTTTTTTTAAACAAAATGTTGTTATATAAAGACATCTGACAACTAATTTGTTTCTGAAAAGCTGGAGAAGCGAGTATTTACTTCTTTGTTTTGCACTTTGTGAAAGGGCACTTTTTTCTCACAAAAACAGAGAAATCTTTTAAATTATTCTTGATCTTTTAAAATGATTTTTGCTGAGGTGGAAAGCCATTTGGAATGAGAACAGCCAAGATGAGTTCCAGAAAGCAGAGAAACACAATCTCCCCTGGATTCAGGGTTTATGTGAAGCTGTTCAGGTCTGGTCAAGAGGAAATGCTAACTATGTTCCATAAATATCCAATAAATTATAAAAATATCCCAGCAGGCTTATGTGTGCTCTTGATCTCTAAGTGAAATGCATATTACACAGAGCGCTGGTTTCAAGAAATGTGAGGAATACTGCAAGAACACTTTCTTGATGCTTTCATTTCTTCAGCAGAAAGGAGGAAACCAGCCCAGTGAGGTCCCTTTGGATGGAAACACATCTGTGGTGTATTAGCTGTTTCCCCCAGTACAGTGTCATCTGCAAGCTGGCTGGAGTTGCACTTTACTGTATCATCCAGATCATTAATGTAGATGTTAAATAGAATCGATATTGAAGCCTGGATTATCCTGTTAGTTCATGGCCTCCAACTAGACTTCCTGCCACAGATAACCACCCTCTCGGCCTGGCAGTTTAGCCAGTTTTCATTCCTCCTCACTGTCTGCTTATCCAGCCCATTCATCAGCTTCTCTATAGGGGTCCTATGGGAGACAGTAATGCCAAAAGCCCTACTGATGTCAAGGCAGGCAATATCCACTGCTTTCCCCTTGTCTACCAAGCTAGTCATTTCATCATAAAAGGTTATCAGGTTGTCCAAGCATGACTTTCGCTTTGTGAATCCATGCTGACTATTCCAAATCACATTCTTGTACTTCGTGTGCCTGGAAGTGGTTTCCAGGATTAGCTGCTCCATCATCTTCCCAGGGATTGAGGTGAAGCTGACCAGAATGTAGCTCCCTGGGTGCTCCTTCCTAGAGACAGGAGCAACATTTGCCTTCTGCCAATCCTCAGACACCTCTCCCAGTTGCCATGATTGTTCAAAGATTATTAATTTTGCTTTGAGGATCTAGTTCGACATTTAAAGAACTAGAATGTAAATGACATACTATTTGTTGTTAGTTGTTCTCTTTATTGAATGGAAAAGGTAACAGGTAAAAGACAACTAGCTGACACATGTCCCAGTAAGGGACAAGGCGCTAGAGAACAAAGACAGTCCCAAAACCAAAAGATTGTTGGAACAGGTAAACTGATTTTCAATATTGATCCATTTCCATATATTCACATAGGGCAAAGATACCAGCAGAACTGACTTGGCTGAGAACCAGACTCACAGAAGTCCAGTTACATCCCAGAATCGGATCTAACTCTCAAAGCATGCACATCTATCATATCCCTTGTAGATACTATTATGGTGTCATCCCAAATAGATTGATTACTCTGTGTTTCATCCCTGTCAAAGGCAGTGAAGAGTTAAATCCATCTGTATATGGCACAAATCATCAATTTATGTGAATCTGTATAGAATATATTAGAACAAATGTATGAGAAAGCTTCACTCTCAGGTTTTAATATTACTTAACAGGTGGTTACAGTTTTTTGCCTTATAGTGCCTTATATTGGTTAACAGTCTTTATTTACTGTCTGGGCAGAAAGATTCACACTCAGCCATTTACATTTCCAAGGCATGAGAAATCAGACACTGATGAAGTGACAATCAGATCCAAAATCTCTTCTGGCTGAGAGAAAGACTAAGAAACTCCTGGGAAACAGAGGAATTTTAAATCTGAATACATCACCAGAAGAACCTTCCATACAAAGGGAATAAAGAGGTCCCCAACCAGGGGTCCCCTTCTGTGACAAACTGGATGGGGAAAGATTTTCATGAGAAGCCCAGTCATCAGGACAAACACTATTAATCATCTGTCATAAGCATTAAATGAACCCTGTTGTGGAAGAAATACCATAAAATTTCAGTGCTAGGTAGACACTGACTTATTCATTTACATACCACATATTTCTGCTTTTATAGATCCTTATTAAGTAGTCTATTTTGGATTTTTTTTTCTGTGCCCATTTAGCTGAAGTAGTTAAGAAAATGAATGAACATGGGGGCACTCCATCCTTAGAGACATAATGGATCTTAAGAGTCAAGGTGCTGGGATGCTGGAGAAGAGTTTGGCTTCCAATGCATTGATCCAGAATTTCTAAAGGGTGATGGGCTCTAGCTCTGCTTCAGCAGCATGTCTCCTTTGGGAATTGGCAATTCAGGGCCTAAAGAGGAAAAACAGTTTTCATTTCGTCCTTTACCTGCAGGCAGTCTAGTCGGGAACATATTTAAACTCCAAGGATGTCCAATGACCTTGTGATAATTTTCATGAATGCTTCCCCTGGGTTAATATAATTCAGTATAATTTTAAGGAAGACTAGTTACGCGTAGCTTTCTACCATACAAGGTACCAAACTACAAATGCCTATTTAAGATATTAATGAGAGATTTATGTAGGGAATTATGATGATCCAAAGAAACAAATAAATGATTTTTTTAATGATAGTATTTTTTTTCATTAATCTTATAAGGAAAAGAGGTAGACAATTCAGAGTAATAAAATTTAATAATCCTAAAGAATGTGAAGGTGTTCCTGTTTATGTATTACAACAGTTTAAGTCCTTTTTCTACAAAGCTCAGATAACTGTTTTTAAGGTGACTCATCAAATAAAATATTCATTAAAAAGCAATAGCTTTTAGCAATTGCAGATTGGTTATTAAGGACAAATTACTAAGAATGTGTGAGGAAACAATTTTTATTATTGGTGTTTTAAATTTTGAATCAAATGTCTTCACTTAGAGCATTTCCTAATAGTATTAAACAATTCAAAAAAGCACAAAAATTCGGGCAACCATAGCATTAGAAACAACTAATTACTAAGCAATTATAAGTAAGGGAAAGTATTAACAACTGCACTCCTTTGTGATTGCTACTTAGGAATGCGCATACTGTGTTTTAGTTCAGCAATCGAAATTGAACCAGACAAGAACAAAGAAAACTTGTTCCAATGACTGGGGAGCAGGCTGGGTTTTTTTAATTACACAAGGGCAAGGAAGAGAAGCAGTTATTTGCCCACTTGCTCTGCTTCTTCCCTATCAAACAATTTGGGTCTTTCCATTAACGTTTCAGTAACATTGCAGTATGATAAACTGATCAGAGAAAGCACACTGGCAGATGTAGAAGGGAAATGGTGTGGAATTCTTGCTAAATATAATGAAATTTTGCCTTCGGACCTTCTAAAACAAGCAAATAAGTCTTTGTGTTTAGTGGCACAGTGTAACTGACAATTAATCGAGTACAATTTCTCTGAATAGCAAAGCTGAATGCTGAGGGCCTATACAGGAGACCAAATGCTGCTTTCTTAAATTCACAACATGGTCCATGTTTAGATACTGGCTACTCAAAACAACACAGTTTGATTAAAAAATCAGATTTATCTTTTTTTGATAAATCCTTTTCAACTCCTTTCTTACTATTGAGTATGCTGTACAGCCACACTACTGCCATTCTCAAGAAGTACAATATTTAATGGGAAGGAAGAGGGTGAAAAGAAGAGGAGAATACTTTGTATGCCCATTACACATAAGCAAGAAATAACATTACCACTTTAAATCAATTTTATATATCTAAAAACATCGCCTTAAAATGACATTTTTGTAGCATTGTATAGACAATGTGTGGACAGTAAAGGGAAAAAAAGGAGCTGTCCCATGAGGATACTTCTTTTGCATCTATTTTGTTTCTTGAAGAAGGGAATAAAATTGAGAATGGTCAGAAAGTAGCTCTCAAAGCTACTTTTAAAGTGTCTGTGATATAATGCAATTAATTGCTGATTTTTGAAACACCATCCAATTTTCATATCCATTTTAGCAGAGGGTCTGTCAGACAATAAGTTATTTAATCAAAAATACTAAAGGTGTTTCAGTAGCAGAATTAAATACTAGAAACAACATTGTAATTACAGCCATGAGTACTCAGATCATGCACATATTCTCCTTAATGACTCTTTTTCAAGCGTCATGGGACTGCAAGACTTGGAGTAGGTAAAATAGTTATACTTTAGAAGAATAAATACACTTTCTCTCAAAAATACTGCTCAACAGTGAGCAATAACCACCCAGAAGATTCTTCCATTCCCTATGAGTATCTGTGGTTCTAATTCAGAAATATCGCTAAATACACAAACCAGCCTATATCGGTGTTTCAACTGGTGGGACAAAAATAGCATCAGTACAAAGTCAGTAATACATGTCTTTAATAACACTTTATCGGTATAAAACATGTTGTAAATGTATCAAATCAATAGCACTAGAAGGTCGCTCTGGCCATATTTAGTGTCATGACAGGAGAAAAAAATCACCACAGTAAAAACATGCAAAAGATCCCAAGACCAGAACTAGTTAAAACCAATTATGATTTGTTACTTATCAAAGTCAGAGCTCTTTATGAAACATAACAACAAAGCTCAGTGAATAAGACCTTTTATCTAACAAACCAATTTCTACAATAAAAGGTGATATTTATTATTTCTTTTAGCTTGAATGTGATAGGTGACACCTAGCAACCATTTAAGGGAGCAAAAAATTCTGTATTTTGCTAACTGGCTCTTGCACTGTCTAGTAAGAAGGCTTAATATAAGTTGTATGTTTAGAGAAATGTGTTATATTCAGTCTTATGGTCACTGCACACAAATCATGTTACTCTCACAAAAATGTGTGAATATCTCCAAAGTGTGACATTCCCCCAAAATTCATTTAAAAATTCTTTTCGTTAGACAGTAAAACCATGCAAGATGTAACAGTGTGACACATATGTGCTAATACAGACACTTCCAACAAAGCATAGCAATGATCAGAGTACACAGTATTTACAATTTTGGTAGCACTGAGCTTCCAAAGGAGTCCAGTGCTGGCATTATGTGTTTTATTACTAAAACACGGGAGCAAGTGAATGAATCATTCAAGGAATGCTATTTAAGAGGGTCCAAAAAGTAATGTAGGCCTGATACAAAGTGCATGAAAATATTGCATTAAAATCATCGCTTCTAATGAAATGTCAGTCACTAAAAAATTGGTTTAAACTTTACATACAAAAACATTTATGCCACAAAAATGTATAAAACCGAAGAAGAAGGTAAAAACAATCAGGAATCTTGTCATGTTAACAAGAATGGATATCAAATGACTGGAAGTCAATACCAGATATTTTTTCAGCTGTGAAGGTATGGGATGGAGAGAAGAGGGGAGGAAAGGGGAAAAGAGAGGGTGGGCAAGGGAAGAGGAACAGTGAATGACAAGACAGTTAAGCAACTAATGACAGTGAAACTGGCATTTGAATGATACAAGTGCTTTGTTCATTTCAGTTGCCGTTGTAACTGAAACTTTTTTAAATATGGGGGTGTTTTTGGATGCATGTAGCATTATGTATACACATTTATCTTGCTCAGTGAGAACATTTCTGCTGGGAGTAGCAGCACTTCTTCATGACAAGAAAAACTCAAGTACTTGAACCATGCTACTGACAAACCCTGGTAGGCCCAAATTCATCCTATTTAGCATCAAACACTAGAAGCATTGCTGTCTGGATTTAGTTCCAGATCAATGACATAATGCCAGGAGGAGATTAAGATTTTGAAGGCATGAGTAACCCATTGGATAACTTCCCCTCTCCTTGACCATGGCACCTGTGGCGCAGATATGCTCTTATTTAAGTGCTTATGATAAAGAAGTTCAGATCTGTGCCTGTGTGCTACTTAAAAGGAAAGATGAAGTTAAATTATAATGTCTGCCTCACTCTGAATTTGCACATGTCTAGAAGCAAGAAAAAATATAAAGAAACTGTAGGAGCTCAATAGGCTGGCTTCTCTAAAATATTTCACAGCATCTGCTGTCAGTTCTGGTCTCACTAATTAAGAATTACATCACATAATTATGATTTGTCCACTAGATGTGACTATACTGATGATAAACTAGACATGTGAGCTCACTCCAATATCAGAATGCCTGTTTTTCAGCTGATAAATGTTTAAAACCAAAATCTATGTTGATAAAATATAAGACAGTTGCTTTGTTGTTTAAGCAATGTCCCCTTTAGAAAAGAAGGAATATGACAGAGGAATTTTTTCCTTAAGTTTAAGAGGGTTTTGAAGAAATGGCCATTTATCTGAAGCAAAGATAAATCATCTCTGCCTCAGAAAACTCTTGAAGAATTACATTTTGTGTAGAAGTTTTCTTCCATGAGATATGTCACGGAAATACATAATATATACTTCTCTTTTCTTGCAGTGTGATTTGAGAAGAGATATCAGTCAAACTGAAGGGCAAAACCAACTTAACAGTGAGAAGCATTAAGATACTATATATTGATATTTCATTTGTGGCAAAATCGTTCAGAGACTTATACTGGGATATATATTTTTTTCACTTCACTTGGCACAAGTTCTGTCTATATTTATAAATGCATGGAGCCATTTAGTTTAATTTTAGCAAAAGGTTTTGACCTAGTTAAGAGGAAGGGAATTAAATCATTGTCCAACAGGCATAACTAATGTTACTAATGGGATTTATTTTGCAAAGTTAGGCAAATCAGATTCTCATTACTGGATCTAAACCAGCATGCTAAATAATATATTTTTTCATAGCCTTTTTTTCCATAGGCCATGATCCTCGTATGTTTTTTAGTTCGACAAATTTATCCCTACATTTATAGAAAAATGGGTGTTTCTCTAATAATTCATTAGGCAAATCATCTTTAGGCTTAACATGAGAGACAAACATTTCATTAATTAATTGTAAAAAAGACTGGTTTTGATTACCTCATTGTCTACTATGCTCATCTTCCAACTCATTTTTTCACCAAAGATCCTCCTTTATTTCTGGGATCTCTCTCTGGACTTTGAGTTTTCCCTTAGTATATTCCCTGGTAGAATTTCGCTCATTGCCTTTTGATGTAAACAAGCATTCCAAGTTGAGAGAGTACATTATCAAGTGTAATGGAAGAGGTCTAATAATGTCTCCAATGACAACAGGAAATATTGCTCCATTATGGATTGCAAAACTCTCCAGATATCAAATTTAGTGCTGTACATGTGCATGAGCCACAGAGCTAGCTGCATACATTACTAGATATGCCTGATAGTATAAGACTTAGTTCAGAATTATTTTTAAATTTTACCCAAAACTTATTGCAATCCATAAGAAGTTTTGCAGTGGCATTTAATCAGTTTCAGACCAGATCATAAAGCTTTGATTTTACCTAGCTACCACGATATTACTGTTAATGTACAGTATTCCTCCACGCGTCTACTTAGACAAGCCTGCCAATATTTAGTCTCTAGGTATTTCTTTAAAAGTCAGCTTCAGAATAGTGCAATGACTAACACCAAGTTGTTGGAAAACCTGCATATGCAGCCATGGTCCTCACAATTGTAACAAACATGACATTGAGACATGCATGTGTATCCACAGAATGGAGGCTGTTCCACATAGGCTGTCTTTCAAACTGCTTTAGTGTGCAGCTCATCCTTCTCTTGCACTGAGTGCTTGTACTGCAGAGTGATGAACACCCTGCAAAACCTTACTGAATGAGAATATCCTGCATAGATACAAGCCCTTTAAAGGAATAAGCACAGATCTTACACAAAAAATTCTGAAACTTGTCAGAGTGCCAGTTCCTTATATTAATTTCCAACCAATGGTACCCTTTCTTATATCCAGAAAACACAAAATTAATGTTAGTGATTTATTGCTGAATTCTTGTGAGAAAAAATGATGAATCTTTAATATCAATTATGTCAAGGATGCTATTACTGTTTTCATTATCACTTTTAGAGACACAGCTGTTACAGTTAATGGTCCCTTCCTTGAGCTATATTTCTGTTGAGAAAGGACATAATATCTTTTCTCCTCAACATTTTTGTTCAGCTTCTTTGATCTAGTTACATTCAAGTGGTCATCTTCAGAAGTATGAGTTTATACAGCTGAAGTTCTTTGAAGAAACTGCTAACAGAATACCAGAACCGCCACGCATCCGAGACACACAGACTATCTGGGTGACAAGGAGAGTAGAAAATACAGTATCTGCAGTTCATCACCTGTCTATAGATGAGAGCTACTTGTCCTGCAGTGATGGAGTTCTTCCCTTCTCTTTTGAATATTGTGCATTATTTTTAAAATAGTTCGATGCTTCTGTTTTATAGAACAGTACCAATATCTTTGTCCTTAATGAAATTGACCAAAATGGCAACATTAGAATAATGAAAAATATAATATTTTCCTCCAAAGTCTTCAAATGCTTCAGAACCCAGGAAAAAATAAAGGCAAGTGGTCTCATTTTCTTTCAGAATAATGATCCATGGAAAAAAAAATCTTACACATTGCACTGCTAACAAGTTTATGTTCCCCCAGCATTGAGAAAACATCCTTAACGGTCTCTCAAAAGGCTCTTTCTTGTACAAAATGTCATATTAAATAGAACTTTCTGCTTTTGCAGTTTGGAAATCACCTTTGAAGTGGAAAATATATTACAGTAAGACAAAAAGTACAAAGCAATCAAACAGCCTTACAATAAGAAACCAATCACCGTGTGTTAATAGAGACATGTAATAAATTATTCCACTGGAGGTGCTGGGGTTTTCCTGTGGTGATCTTTTGAATATCTTTTGCTGATAATATAATGAGATGATTCCTCTTTATGCTAGAAAACATCTGAGAAACTGTATTGCTCTTGATCACCGCAGAAGCAGAGGAAAATCTAGCTGAGAAATGCTTTTTTTCATAAAGTGCCAGCAGAGTATGTTCATATAAACAGTGTTCGAACTCTGCTTAAAGATAATTTTAGCTTCCCAGAAGTACAACTTCTTTGATTAGACAGTAAGTGTAGAATATCTCATGTCCAAGAAAGTTTAAAACCTCAAATAATGTATGAGGCTAGACACGTGAACTACTTCAGTCTATTTACAACACATCTATTTACATGGATGTTAGCATGACTAGTTTGTTTCTCTTGACCTTGAGAATAATCCACACATTTCTCTAATTTAACAAAGAAATTTGTATGGGATTAGTATCAATCTCATTATTCACTTTTCGTGCTCCCACACCACAGCCTCTATTTCTGCCACATTTGAACATTTGTGTGCTTAGATAACAGCACAGTAAAAACGTCAACCTCATCAACTAACTATATGACTAATGCAACACACGTTTCCTTTTACAAGGTAATTACAATAAACAAAATCAACTTTTGATTAATTTATATTTTCATACTCTGGTATAAGCCTTGGAACAAACTAGGACTTGTATAAAAGTATACAGCTATTCATATAAAGGGTATGCTAGATAGTCCTCGCTACAGAGTTGAATTTGTACACTCCTCAAATTTTACTCCAAGAGTCAAAAAATCTGCTTCTGTGTGCTTGCAAATACATTTGTTATAAGACAGAAGAACAAAAAAAAAAGAAGAGTTCCAAGAATTCAGATTTTTTTTTGGTGTGGTTTCAGTCTGGGTACAAGTGTCAATTTTGACATTTAGGACAGGAGAAAAAAGGGGAAAGAATTCTAAGGAATTACTTGCAACTCTGCAGGGGAGTGAAATTTAGTGTCTACTGCACATAACACCATTGCTGATGAGAAGTACAGTACTGCTTAGAATTCTGTTTATATGTGGAGCGTTCTAAACTTGAAGATATATACAGCTTTTTAAATTGCTTATTTTTCTTTATCTGATTGCTTTTTAATAACAGGAAAAAGTTGAAGGACTCTGATCAAAATCTAAGAACACATGAATCTATTCAGCTTTTGAAAGACGAAATAAGATTTACTATTTAAAGTTTTAGATTAGCTCAGAATGCGTAAATCCTTTTCTACTTCCCTTTATCAGCAAAAAGTATTAGTATTCAGTGCACTGGGGAAATGCACTAGCTTCGTCTGCAAACAGAACAAGCAAAAGATATCAAGTTCAAACTCAAATGTACATCATCTAGGATTTGGTCTCAACTCCTAAATTCTCAGTTTGAGCAAATACAAAAGAATAACATTCACAAAAAGAAATTTACTTTGATGTTCTTCTGGAAGCCTTTCCTCCATTGTCTGAAAACTTATTATTTTTAGTGGACAAAAATAGTTGGAAAACACTTACATAGTAAGTTCTGTTTGCAAAGCTGGTTACGAAGAACTGTTTGCACAGAGCTGCTGATGATCTGGGAAACACTCAGGAACAGTTGCACAATGATAATGTACATTTTAAATTAACTGATCCTAACAATTACTGTAAATGAAAGCCACAGTAACACAGTTTTTGAATTAAGTAAACTGCAGGAGTGTGGTGTGCAGGAGAAAGTCCACTGTCAGACAAGTTTTAGTACATTCCTGGTTCACACTGAATTTGGAAATTTGCTCAATAAGGTAATTCTTTTCTCTCCTGGCAAAATCTTTGGTTATTTATTATGATTAACATTACCTGATCTAAATGAATTCTATATTAATAAAATAGTAATAAGTTTTTGCGAGCATAGATTCTGTCTTCTGCATCTATGAGTTAACAACAGAATCATTTAGATGAATTAAAGGTTATATCTGACTCTAGAACTCTGTATTCCTGATTAAAAAAAAAAAAATGAAAAAAAGCTACGCCATTCTTATATGTAAATGTAGTTGCCCTTATACGACGAAGTCTCATGAGCCATGTGTGCAAAGATTTTCATACAAATACACGTTAATTCATGGATGCTTGATCTTGGCATTTAATTTGCATTTTCTCTTCCTTGATGTCAGATTGTTTTGTACTCATTTTATACTTAGCTACCTTTTCCATTATTATAATCCAAAAATTTTCAGTTTATACATATGGATAAATAGATATTTCTAAATACACAGATACATATAACTACCCATATATTACACATTTTATATCATGCATATAGGACTCTAAAGCATTTGACTTATAGCAAAAGAGGAAAAAAATCATATACAACAAAACAATCCACATGATTAGAAGTAGTTCAAGATGACAAAGTTGCACCGGAAGGATCCATGTTAATATTTAGTTCATATTTTCTGTTTAAACCAGTTACACCTCACAGGTGAGATTAAAGACTTTGATCCTTGTCTGCCATGAATCAGTGCAGTTTCACTGAAGTGATTTGGTTTAATTTATACTAGTGAAGAATCTGGAACATATTTTTATTTTTACCATAAACTAGGAAAAACATGGAGGTAGCCATTAACACAATGCAGGGAGATTTCCTCCTAAGATGTCCTAGCTTTATTCACCTGTTTTGTGTGTGTGGGGGGGAGTGTGGTGGGGCAGAAGGCACACTGTGATGGGAGGCAAGATTTATTAATGTGAGAGAAAATAAATTGAACATGCTCTTCCTTCACAGAATCACAGAATCACAGAATGTTAGGGATTGGAAGGGACCTCGAAAGATCATCTAGTCCAATCCGCCTGCCAGGGCAGGAACACCTAGATGAGGTTACACAAGAAGGTGTCCAGGCGGGTTTTGAATGTCTCCAGAGAAGGAGACTCCACAACCTCCCTGGGCAGCCTGTTCCAGTGTTCCGTCACCCTCACTGAGAAGAAGTTTCTTCTCAAATTTAAGTGGAACGTCTTGTGTTCCAGCTTGAACCCATGTGGTTCCTTATGTGGTTTTATTATAGAACAGTTTTTATATGAGGAGCATATGTTTTAAATAATTCACTGCTACATTAATTACAGACCACTTGGTTTATAAAGTAGTTAATTTAATAAATGTTTAAGAGTTTAGGAAGGTGGTAAAGCAATAGCATTTGAATGAATAATTCTCCACAGGAACAGTATTTATAGATTTGATGTACCTGGCTTGCCTCGCATCTTGTCCCATAGATTTGAATGACAGATGTGAAAAGATCGCAAGTGTGATCTCCTTTACAAAAAACAACAACAAAACCAAAAAAACCCAAAACACAAAGCCAAAACCAACAACAATAAAACCAAACCAAAAACAAACCCCAGAGAAACAAACAAAAAAACCCACAACCAAAACCAGAAAACTAAAAAGGAAAATTTTGGCAAGGAAAATGAAGTTCCTTTACAATAAAGGAAAATCATGTACCTGATGTCAGGTTGTGATGTTGTGGAGCTTCTTTTACTGGTGGGACTCCTAAAGAACAAAACATAAATAAATTACTCTTCAGTTTCAGGCCAAAATATTTAAATAAATTTCCATAAGAAACATGCTAATTTCTTGGAATCAACTCACAGACTGGAATATATATAGAAACCAGATTAACTTTTTAAAGTATGACTTTCCTAGTAAATTATTTAAATACAGAAATTTTATGTCTAGTAAAACCATAAAAGTAAACTGCTTTGAGATAGTAGTTTAGTAAACTTGCAAAAGTACAACTAACTGTTATCCTTTGAGGTACCAGGATTTCCATATACAATGTTAATATGCAAGTCACTGTCTTCAACTAATGTAGAGAAGTCATTTATGTCTTAGACCACTAACTTAACAAATTAGTGTAACTCACTACTATTATTTATCTTCGGTGCTACAGCAGAAACCATTTTTCTGCATATTACTGTAGGAAAATAAAGTTAATGCTGTGTCCAACAGATTAGTCAGAATATAGGTTACCATGAAGTAATATATCTGATGTGTGAAAGGTGCTTCTTGTTATCAATGTAGTTAGGCTACAATATGAAGCTGGTGATCTAAAAAACCCCACAAGCTATGGGGATGAACTTTGCACCACCTCACTAGAGAGCATAACAGCAGACTAATTGGGGATCACAACCCCATGTGTCTGTGGAAGTGGCACTGGAGGACCTTGCAGAGAGGCTGATGCTGGACCAGCCAGGGAGGGTCATCCTTGATATTCACATGCAAAGGAGCCATCAGGCTTTCAAATACTGGGAATTTATGCACAATTTCATCATTTTGGCTTACTTGACCACATTTAGGAAGACTAAAAAAGTGCCTCTTTCCAATCCCATGAAAAAAACATAATGTTTGCATTTTCATTGCTGTTTGCAGAGATTTTTGTCCCTTTACTACCTTTTCTTTTTTCCTCTTTCAGATGTTTCTTCTCAATCGGTTTTTCTAGAGAGGAAAAAGTAACACAGTTCAAGGTTGGTAAATTGGCTGAATTCTGAATAGATCATTACTTAAAGTTTGCAAATAAAATTCTTTGAAAAAAAATACAGATCTTTCAGGGTTTGTTTCAAAGAGCAATACATGCAAAATTGTAATCTCATACTATTTTTATTGGGATCTTCTACGTATATATACACACGCACGAAGTAAATTCCTACCTTCTTTTTCCTTAGGTGTCTTTGTTTTTTTGGTGGCTAGAAAGATTTGCAAGGAAACAACATTAAGTGATAGGCATCAGAAATATGCGGCTCTTACCATAAATGTGTTACACAAAGCCGATCGCCCTAGTAATTTCCTTGGAATAATAACGGTGGTAATGTGTCTCATGGCACATATACAGTGTATCTAATAATACAACAGTGGCTGCTACCCCTAGTAGCACAAACACAGACATTTGGTTTGTGACGTCATTCAACAAGGCAGATTTAAATTAAATAAGGTGTATTGCTTCGGACGTCTGAGACTGTTTCAGTATTCCCTGTTGAATACAGCAGAAAACTGGCAGGCTGCCTTCGAATTGTTCATTTTCACTTCATATGGCCCAACTAGTTGTCATAACGCTTTGTTCAATGTCTTCTGCTGCATGTGCTATCTGATTAATGTCAGCTTGCTCAGTTCTGATCACTAGTGTCTTGCTCAGCGAAACATACTGCAGATGAAGGATGGTCAAAATAACATAATCAGCTGATCAAAACAGTCTGTGGTAGAGAACTGTGTAGCTGCAATGCTGTCAGTTTACCAATGCTGGTTTACATCAGCATGGTTCATTGTTGATGAATAATATGTATTAATCAACACTGGTGTGTTCATTAATTCCTTCCAGAAGACATACCATAGAAATGTAATATTTACCTGTTGTTGGGGTTTCACCTGTTGACTCTCCAGGGTGATAATCAGAAATGAAGAGGAAGGGGGGAAGAAAAAGAATATAAAGTTCAGTGCTGTGTTTTTTTCAAGGCAAGTAACCATTTAAATAGAGCTCTTTCATCTGCATCTTTTCTGCAGGATATTAATTTGCAAAGAAATGTGCCTTAACAATGGGCTTGAATACTGAATTTCACACTTAAGGCTAAGAGTTCCACTCTTTGAAGTACTATAATCCAGCATGCAATGGTTCCTGCAAATGCCAACACTGTGCTAACCAAAGCTTTCCAGCAAGCAAAGATTTTAATAGAGTTCTTTTTAAAATGTGTATTCAAAGTTAGAGCTGACTATGCTATTTTCCAAAAAAATGCATTCAGTTTAATTGTTACCTCTCTTATCCACACATCCCAACCAAAGACTGACACTGACCTTGAAGAACTGGCATTCACCCCTGTATAACTGTTTCTCCTGCATTATCAGTTTGCCTTGCCTTTTAAGAGTAAAAGCTCTCGAGAGCTGGAAAAATTTTGACTACCTCTTTGCAGCCAGCATAAAAGAAGGGTATATTCCCGTGCTATCATAATAACCATAATAATTAATGAAAATTGGTCAATGTGATGGTATAGAAATTCCCTGGTATCATTATTCTTTTTAAATAAAAGGAATGTGATTGTATAGTGATTTGGAATCCTAGTATTTTTTACACATCACTACTTCATTAGTCCCAGTTTTATTTTTGAACCCAATTTTAAGGAAAGAGAATAATGTCCCTAGCCAGGCAAAACCTTTATTCTTTGAACTTGGAGATGGATGAAAAGCGAATATATTCACAAAACATTTCAAGGTCTCCTTTGATTGAATTATCTCTGTGTTTTCTCCATGCTGGGTTTTGGCTTCAGATGAACATGAGGTTCTGCAGCTCAGACCAAGGTGAAAATGCTTCAGTCAATGTTTTTTTCAGCAGGAAGACTGAGAAATTAGACATTGTTTTCACTAAATCATCTCAGGAAACTTTCTTTCAGGTCTCCGTTCATAGGGAGACTCATAAATGTCAGTGCTCAATACTTAGGTACCACAGGCATCCAGCAAAGGCCAGTTTTACTGCTATTAAATGCTGTCATGCTCAAGTCCTTTAATATTTACATTTCTACTCATGATCATGCTCACAGTTGCTGAAAGCTGATACATTACTGCATCACGACCCATGGATTAATGTCTCCTCTCATTTTCACAAGAGAAGAGAAAAAAAAAAAAAAAAAAAAAGATTTGTCTGAGGCACCAAATTTAGAAAAGAGGTTCATGCCCTCATGCCTTAACTGGAGTTCTCCCTCTTGATTGCAAAATATGGTTTGCTATTACTTCTTGCATGAGTAAAATATGCCACCAGTTTTGTCCTCTGTTCAAGGTAACCTCTCACAATTTGAGAATCTTTAGTCAGTATGCAGGGAGTAAATTCTGAGTTTCATTACACATTCAAACTTTATATAGGATCATTTGCTGTCAAATACTCTCCCGTATGCTAAAACAGAAATAGTGAAAAAAGATTACTTTTATAATTGCATGGTAATTCACTTAGCAGGTAACTATAAAAATGAATTTGTTGTTAATTTGGGGACTTTTCAAAGTCAGCATTGTGTTTCTGTTTATAACTTGTCATTCATTTAATGATGCAATCTCTCTACTGATTTAAATCTCATTTACTTTTACAGTAAAAATACACAAGGTGTAATGTATGAATAAATTTGGCCCAGGAAAAGTGTATGGATTTATTTTACATTCCTACTAGACCTGAACTTCAAAATCAGTGAGTATTTTGTGTCCATGGCTACATCTTATGCTAAATTACATGATAGCTATGGTCATGTTATGGCAAGCATCCTGTACACCTGCCTGAGAAATATATGAAATAAAGCTATATACAGCCCTAGAAATAAAGAAGACAGTCATCCAACCAAGTTTTCTTCTTCAAGTGGGAAAAAATAATTTAAGTTAGCTCTGGTGCTTAAAATCTTGAACCAGATATATTGAAGGATGGTTAGCTCAAAATAGGCAGTGTAAATAGAATTACTTTTGTATATGATCATAGGTCTGCTTGTTACTATTTTTCCTTTTCTTTTCTTTTCTTTTCTTTTCTTTTCTTTTCTTTTCTTTTCTTTTCTTTTCTTTTCTTTTCTTTTCTTTTCTTTTCTTTTCTTTTCTTTTCTTTTCTTTTCCTAAAGGCACTGTTAACCTTTATAATGATTTCAAGCAGGAGGATATAAGCTCAAGAATGGTACAAATATCCCTCTGCAAAGGTCAAGAGAAAACGTCTTGGCTTTTCCTTATATTCACAATATGCTAGGGTAATATATCTCTTAAAAAAAGCATTGTAGATAGTGATTTTGAGTTAAAGTGATCCTTATTGCAGAAAGCATGAGGAATTAGTCACTTAAATCTCATGGTTCTCAATCAGAAGACAGTGCCATCAGTAAGTCTCAGATAATCAGTGTAAAAGACATAAAACATCAGTGAACAGATCCAGTGAACATAAGACTTAACAAATCTGAATAATGGAATCAAATAGAGGAAAATTCACTTAAAATTCTGGCAAAAATGAAAATAAAGCCACCAATAGCTTTACAGGAAGTAATATTTTTTCAATGATGACTTGAAAACTGAGCACTGCAATTCAGGATTGCAGGAGATCCTTCAGTGTTGGCACATTCCAGATGCTTCATGTTGCCCTTTCCCCTTGGAGCTAGGTTTCAGAATATCAATATGTCTTCTGACATGTTTAAGAGAGAGTGTTCATCTTGTCTAACTTCAAGCATCTAATACAGGACACTAATTAAGGAAGCTTAATGGAATCAGTTTGCTTTGCCTTGTTGTCAGCTTCTGATCTGGAACAGGAAGAGGTCTGTATCTCATGGGGCCCAGCCTTGGTTTTGGGTACTCTTTAAAGATTTCTTTGCATCAAAATAACATTTTGTCTTGATGTGCCAGGCACAGTACAAAAAGGCAAAGATCCTGTGCTGAAGAGACTACAACTGATTCACCTGTGAAGGTCCACACTTCAACATTTTCACAATTCAAAGCATATGGTGTCCTTCTGATTGTTGTAGGATCATGATTTGCAATATGTAATGCGCAATGAGTTGCCGCAATAAGCATAGATCTCAGTCTTTATCTATTCAGAAGTCTTACTGACCTTAACAGGGTCATTATTCAATGACTTCAGTGAAAGTCTTTGTTATGCAAGAAATTCCCCTTGAAACCTCCTTAAAACTCACGTAAAGTGGAAATATTCCTTACTCTTTTAAAATTTAATTTAGTTTTTTTATAAAATAGGGAAAAAAGATATTGAAACAAGGCCAAGAATGTGCTTAGTGAATTAGTGAAATAAGTCATTTCCAAATGATAAAAGAAGTAATGAAAAAGTTGTCTAATTCGGTTATGCTGCATGCCATTTTGTTATGTTTCATAAACAATATATTTGTATCAAGATAAATCACATGTCTACGCTCATCTAAAATCACTAGAGCATCAATTATGCTACTAGCATAATTTGCTTTACTTTTATGAAAAGTAAAATTTGCAAACAGAGTTTGAATGTTGCAGCTTCACAATATTAAATTATAAATGTACTTAGTTTTGGTGTGTTCATCTGTTACTAAGCAGACTGAATACAAGAGTATCTGTAGTATAAGCAAGAAAATAACATTATCTAATATGACATAATTGCAAAATACAGACGGACATAACATGTATCTGAAAAGAAAGTTTTTCATCTGTAGGAAAAAAGACATGACACGTACTTGCAGTGTTTTTCGGTTTGACTAGAAAGTAAAAAAAAAGAAAGAAAAATGGTCAGAACAGTCAGGTGTAGAATAATACTGTTATGATGCAGAATGGCTTTATTTGTTTTATGTATTTACTGCATATCAACACATAATTTTTAGTAATCTCACAGTAATTAATAATAATCTAATGATGGACAGTAAGAGTAGGGATGTTCTCATTTACACATCATAATTGCTGTGCTAGAATTAAGGGTGAATAATACTAACAAGAATGCTAATTCTTCAATTATTTCCTTTGACTTAGAAGCATAGAGAAGACATTCTTTAAAGCCATGGTTATTGCTTCGCCGTGCAACTGAACAGTGCTGCTTCCTAAACCTGCAGGGATTTTGCTCTGTCTTGTACAAGTGATGCTACATAAGAGCTGTGATATGCAGAGACATCATAGACAAGGGATAGTGGCAGGTCACGATCTGGAGAGTATATCATATAATACCTGCTATGGAGGAAAATTAAACTGTTGCTGGTCCTGAGAAGTTGACTCATACAGGAAGGCTGTGAAGTCCAAATAAATGGCAGATGCCCACAAATAATTAGCAAAAAGAGGACATTTAAATTAAGTACTTTTAGAAATGGTTCAAATTATTTGCTGGCATAACTTCCGTGACATTGGTGGAATTACAGAAACAGAAATATGACCTTTGATATATATATGTGTATCTTCAGAAAATGACAGTCGGCATTGCAAATATGTAGTGTGCTACCTTAGCTATGGTATGACATGTCAAGTCCACTCTATACAGCAAAATATATCAAAGGGTCATGATTTTGACATTTGCCATATGCAATTGTATTTTGCAATTTATTTAAATAACAGTTTCAAAAGTAATGAATGCATAAAACGCAGGAGTGCCTACTTGGTTTTGTAGGTGGAACATATTTTTCTTGTTTGACTGCTTCATGCTCTAGATAAAAGAAACAGTACAACAAAATTGCCATAATGTTCCCACGTTGCATTTTGTATGTCTTTTTATTTATTTATTTATTTATTAACTAAGAAGGATCACATGTATATTTTTCAGGAATAAACATTAATTTTGCCTTGCTTCACGTTGTTGTTTTGGAACAAAAGCAACATGACTAGTTACTAACAGATTATTCATTGAGGAATATGCCACAAAATAGTGAAGTTTGGTAGTACTGCACATAGCTCCACACATACAGCTACTATTAACTAAAAGTTATGCATATGTCTTAAACAAGAAGTCAGGTAAGAAGGGCTCCTCTGAATTTCAGAAATGCAATTTGTATCTTCTCTACTTTTTTTTTTTTTTAATTTGAAAGGAAAGTACAAGGTAAACTCAGCAAACATTCACTCGACCTTTATTTTGTTGAGTCAGACATATTTGAGCTGAATTCCCAAAGTCTCAAACACATCCTTTTCCATATGAATAAATTATATCTCACTGTAGAAAATTAGAGAACTAGCACTGCTTGGTAGGCAATGCATTTTTTTTTTCTTTTTCCTGTTCTCCTTTCTATTTTGTAATTATTACTGAAAAAAATAAGAATTCATGTTAAGTTGCTGGAAACAGAAAAGATGAAGAAGATTAGTTTTAAAAACAAAGTCTAGCACTACATAATTTATACAAAACTCACACTTGCTTAAAAAGAACTGAAAAAAACCCACACCACAGAACTCATATTGTTGTAACTACGCCAAATGCATGCAAATAGGGGCCACAATACTTTTTAGATCTGAGGAATCAATGGACAGCTATGCTGGCCTTATTTGTTTCCCACAACTAAAAATCTGGGCATGAGTTTCAGGACACAAATGGGGTCTGTAAAGTAGAAAACATTGAAAAGCTGAGTAGACCGTGAAAAAAAGGGCAATATACTTCAGTGCCTCTGCTACTTAGAGGGATAATTGAAGTCCTAGCAGCTGTGATTTCAGGTGAAGATATACACTGGGAAATGCCGAGATGAAGACAAGATAGGGAATTTCAAATGGGAAACAGTTTTATGAGGTGTGAAATAAAACTTATGTCAGTGAAGAGTAATATTTTTCCCGTATCTGAGGTTTTTTTGAGTGTGGCATTATTTTGGAATTTAACTGGGTATTATTACTACTACTACTACTACTACTACTACTATTATTATTATTATTATTATTATTTTACTTTTTTAATTTACCTTGCATCCTGAAGGTACAAAAGATACAGAAAGTTAGCAAGCAGGCTATGTGGTAAATTAATATATGGACACTTCCTTCATTTTTTTATGACTGACAAAAATTCTAGGTGCTGTTAAACTAAAATAATATATGATTAGGAAGAAAGTGTGATGATGTCTTTCTTTTTCTCTTTCTAATTCAGCAGGAGTATTTATTCAAGCCAAGTAATTGTTAACAGTGATTTTTAAAAGCTTGTCACTCCTGCAAATTTGTGATATGGGAAGCATAGAATGAGCTGACTCCTGTAATGAAACAATTGGTTATGTCAAATGGACTTTTAAATAGCAATGACAAGACAATATGTTAAATGAAGGTAATGGAAGGCATGGTGGTTAAAACACTAGGATTTTAAGCAAGACTGAGTTTCCATATGTTAAAGACAAAAAAGCCACACAAATCCAGCTATTTTACAGGATTTTTTTGATCAAGGTAGGTACCACATACTTGCTGGTTTTGCCTGGACTGCAGAAGACAAAAGAAGGTAAATTGTAATATATAAAGAGAAAACAGGTTTTACTTCTTTTTAAAATATATTTTTTATTTATATTCAAATACTTTTATGGCAATCAGTTCTCACTTGGTCTTTACTTCCCCCACTCATGTAAAGATGCACATCTTTCAGGCCCCTAAAATGTAGATAGACTCTAACATGTTTAGACCTTTGCAAGTCCCATTAGCTATCAGCTCCTGCTAAAATAAAATTGTATCCTGTCATTTAGTAGAGTAACACACTTATGTATTCCAGATTACATGTATTACATGTATTTCTCACTGTGTAAATCAGAAATTGCTCCAGACCAGTCAAGAAATGATTGGAAATTTTGGGTAGGATTCAACTGATTTGCAGCATCGAGAACACATTGGTCTACACTTTTAGTCAGGAGAGCACTAGTGATCTCCAGAGGATAATTCTTAACATTATGTTTGTTTAAGAAAGAAGAGATGACTTACCCACTGTTTGAAGTTGCATGTTTCAACATGTATTGATCTGAAAACTTACAAGTTATTTCTGTAGTGGCTTAAGCTGGCCAACCTGAAATACTGCATTTTCAGTTTGGTTCCAACAAAGAGGAAGAAGACTTGGCAGGCACGTGACTCTAACAATTCTTACAAAAAGTAGTCAAGTCATGATATTTCTGGCAGCTTTTTTTCCAACAGCTGCCAAACCACAGTTTGAGCCTTCCGATTTTGCTCACAAACTAAGAGTGAAACTTAGCTGACTCTTAAACCAGGGAATTTTGGTGTGAAAATCCTGTCAATTCAAAGATACCGCTTCTTCCTTCTCCAGAATTGTTTGGTATCAGTAATTGTTAACTCATTAAACTTTCAGGTTAGAAACATATTGAAGTGTTTTGCAGTAATTTCTCAAATTTTATTAACAGAAATATAATTTATAGGGTTTTGAACAAGCTACAGCAATTTATGATCAGATAAAAACTATCAAAACAGTATTTTTATTGGATAAACAGTGCTGTAAAACATCACTTCCTAGTAAAATCATAGATTATCATGAGAGTTCTTATAGAAAAAAATACGTGCATGTTCACAATTAGAAGCAGAACCATACTATCCTGTACAGAATGTATTCTGCTACTGCAGAGAAGAAAAGACCTACATGAAATATGAATAGAAAGGAGGTACTAACCAGCACCATTCAACTTAAAAAAAATCCCAACATTTTATTTTATTGAAAATATTCATCATCATCACCACCACCATTATCATCCTCACATGAAATGAAAATCCATTGTTGGCATCATTGTCTAAGATTTGGCAACCTTTCATTTTATGTTTGGATCAAGGCTACCCCCAGTAGAAATCAAGAGGTTGATATCTAGAAAAATCCTTCAAAATATCTTTGTGTAGACTGTCAGTGACGATGAGAATGTTATAATTCCTTGGCTCACCCTTCAGGGATTCTTTAACAGTCAATATTGAGTTTTTTATGTCAGCATTATTATTACAAAACCTACAAAGGTCTAAAGAGACCCAAAGGTCTAAAGGCCCAAAGACTTAGAGATTAGTTCCAAAAACATTTTCCCCATGAGAAAGCCAGCTTAAGACCCATCCAAATTCCTAATCCAACTGGTGACTCATCCTCCTGCATTGCTCCTTACTTGGGCACTAGTCTCTGTGCTGTAATTTAAGTCACCTGAAAGATCTGAAGTTGAAAAAAAACCCAGCAATGCCTTATGGGGATATTTTGGATCATTTCAGAGGTCTGATTTACAGCTACAACCCATTTCATTAGTTCAGCTCTGGCAGCGAGGTTGGAGCAAGCAGCCTAAGAGCTAAAATGTCTTGACCTGGCTTCATCATCGGAAAGACTGTTCTTAGAATCGTATCTGCAGTTGCCTTTCTGCTGGATTTGCTCTAAGAAAGTGTTATCAGTCACGTACTTCAAAATACTGGAAAAAAATTATTGCAATGGAAAAATACTACATTAAATGAGTACTGAATACTGTTTAACACCCCTCCTCCACACTTCCCCCTCATAAATCAGGAAAGAATGATTTGTTCCTACCTGACTTCTCAGCAGGAGTTGTCTTTTGTTGTTTAATTTTCTCCTCTGTATTGTGAAAACAGCATTAAAATTCACACTGTGTTAGCATAGGTGCATATAACTGGAAAAATATTTCTGTACATGATACTATACATATGGTTCATAATGACAAAATAAATGCATATCTTTACCATCACTATCCCCCCTGTAGAGCAGCACGTATGCATTATGAGTTCTGACTGCATGGTGAGATCATACTCCACGGATAAAATAAATTACCAGACCTAATGTCTCAGCCACCAGAAAACAGCCATATACTTGGTAGTGGCTTTCAGGCAGGCACTCAGGTGGAAAATGTATTCTAATAATACTATTATGACTTTGTGAACATTAGCTTGCTAAGTGTCCAGGTTCGCCAATTTGATGTTATACAATGCTGAGAACTTCTGCTCAGATACTGCCTAACCACAAATATGTATGGACATATCCATGTGTCTACACTAAGACAAGAAAGGCATGGAGACCCTGAAGCATGTGGTAACTTGCAGAGGCACATCCACACAGGTCAGTGCCAGTCTGAACGCCAGTTCATAGCACTTGCTGCTGGACAAGCTTATCTAGATCCACCTGGGTATCTGTCACAAAGCCTTAGGGCAGCCCTGAATTTCTCCTCGCCTCATGAGAAAGGCTGCCCAAGTTCACATGCTGTTGAGCTGCCTGGAGCTTTGCTCAGCACAGTTCTCAGATGACATGGACCCATATCAGTGTTAGCCACCAGACCTGAACTGCCTTTCCTCCAAATAGGCTGGTGAATGAAGCATCAGGCAGAGGCACAGGTGGGACTACACTTTCTGATCAGGTGGGGTTTGTCTAAACTGCCCAATGCCCAGTGAGGTGGGAATTGCAATGCTTATTTTCAGATCTCTACTTTGCCCGGTTTGGTTAACATGAACTTAACCCTTCCTAATCCTTTAATAGATCTACTCTGATTTTCTCTTTTTGTATATCTGAATTCAAACCTCTCTCCTAACCTCTACCTTTCAACATTCACATACATCATTACTTTGCTTCTTAAGTATGTTTAAGGCACATTCAGAACGTATTTCCCCTTCCTCTTGCTGATGGAGGCAGTTTACAGCCACATGCCTCTGGCCCTTGCTTTTCCCCAAGACCTCTGCGAGGCATCAGATTGAAGCTGACAACGGCTGGGTGGAGGTCAGGTCGGTCAGGGAGGTTTTGTCCCCTGAAGCCATTCAGCTCATCTGAGTTCTAGTCGGCTAGAAACCCTCCCAGGTACTCTGTCTGTACATGTACAAAGCTGCTTATCTCCTGAATATGGGCATTGTTTTCAGCCTGGCAGTCAAACTTGTTCTTAAATGAGATGATAGAGGGAGGTACTGAGAAGAGCGACTAGAACCACCTGTGAATTATCACATCCCTGGTTTATTCATCACTGCAACTGCCCAGCCTCGAACAGTCAACCTGAAGAACTGCTTCTTGTTTGTGGGGGCTATTTCTCTGGAACAGAAATGTTCAAGTTTAGATGTTAAATCCTAATCTGCACTCTGACTAAATATGTGGATAGTACAGTATTTATAAGAGCAGACTGTTAAGTGGTCTCAATATACATGGCATTTCCTTTGAATTTAGCATGTAACTTCCAGATGATTTTTTTTTCCTGAGGGCAGAGAGCAGGTTTAACTTTTCTGTTCTGATTTCTTTTTAACTTAGCTCTCTGAAATTCCCAGAGGTGTACACTTGCCAAGGAGTCCTAAAAAAACATTTATCACATGTCAACAGACAGATAAAGAGCCTCATTGCTTCTCAGTTCATATTTCCCTTCCATAATGCAGCAGATGCAGCAAAGCTACAGTGCAAGTATGGACACGAAATACAGAGCAACTGTAGTTTGGGTTTTGTTTGTTCGGTCTGGGTTTTTTTTGGTTTGTTTCTGGAAGTACATCAATACTGATGGGGGAAAATACAGGGATGGATAAAGCTCCACGGTAACTGATCTTTTCTATTCTTTGGAAATAAAATATAGCCCTGCATTGCTATGCTTTTCAGTTGTCATCTGGTAGGTAGCGATTTAATTTCTCTTCACTTGTATTAAGTTTAGCGCTTCCTCCCCACCCCCCGCTTCCCTTACTCAGCTGTTGTTATTATCATCTTCTTATGAAAGCAGTCAATTAAAAAAATCTCATCTCCATTTCATGGCTGTCTGTGAAGCTAAATATGTTTTTTATAGCACAACCAGCAGCTTGAAGATGCAACTTGTTGAGATAAAGTATCTTCTTTCTGCTCTTAGATCAGATTTAGCATATAATAGTGTATTTAACTAATTTATAATAGATGGGGGTATTAAGTTTTCCATGTACCAACACATAAAAAGCCCTAGTATGCTGAGTTTAAACATAGGCCCTGTACCGTCCACTGGATTAATGAGAAGTAAAACTCAAAAGTTTGGAGCTTCTCCCTCTTATGCTATTATCCCTGCTCCTTTGAACATGAAATAAGATATTTTTTGCTTTTTCTAATTCTCATGAAAATTTACAGGAATATTTGCTCTGTAACTCTAGAAGTCCATCAAATAAGTCTGCGGGTGAATGGTGTAATCTGATCCTGATCCATTTAAAAGTGTAGGTGTGATTTCTTTTCAAAATGAATTCATTCTTGAAAACAGTGTCATGCACAGGCCTGTGGACCTGCATTCATCTGGGAATAAATACAGTAATTCTTCGGTATTCAGTCACCTACCTATTCTGTAACCTAACCACCCAGTAAGCATTGATCTGCTGACTCCACAGGAGAAAATCCCGATCTGTTTTCTGGGACATCTCCGGGAGGTGACTGTATGGCTTTTTCTCTGAGTTTCTAGCCATTGGTTGTAACCAGAAGGAAAACCACAGGAGCCACAAAATCAACAGTTAAGGAGAATATTCTCTGTGAGGAAACACACTTCGTCAGGAAGCTTCATAAAATCCTTTCTTTTCACCAAACTCAGTATGAATGAAAGAAGTGAAAAAAAATTTGATGAGGTAATACATAGTATTTTGGCAAGAACAGAAGTAATATTTCCAGTTCGTCATGCACTTTTTGTTTACTATATCATGAGGAATCTGGAAACAAAAAGAAAGAAATTTGATGGCCTCATAAAACTACAAAAAGTCCAAAACATGTTTTTGTGACTATTTCAGAAAAAATTAAATTTTGTTCTGATTTTGAATAAGCTCAAAGTTTAAAGTGTGATCTTTCATTGGAAAGAATTTCTTTCCTCTGCAGAGCTCTAGTTTTGCTGCACTACAAGCATTAATGTTCATTTTTTCCCTGATGTATCTGATTTAAAAGAAAAAATACAAAGCTGTAAACAGTTCTCTGTCTACTGCAGGGAGTTTCAGAAGACTTACATTAGGAATGAATTCACTTGTTTTACTCGCTCTCACAAACATAAACAAAACACTCTTTAATTTAAACTTTTCTCTACAAGATCGATGTATTTTCTAAAATTCTTTAGTTTCTCAGTCTTGTGATACTTCTAATTTTGATGACGGGAGGCACTGGAATAATAGTTTGAAGCTGCTCTGAATCAAGATGAAAAAGGATACCACCACTTTATACAGAATGAGGCTTTTGTAATTGCCTGCTAACTCAAGAGCACTCGTTGGCACACAGCAGGCAAGAGCACTGTTACCACCAGTGCTGGCAGATTAATACTTCCAGTCATCAACTGAAACTCAGAATAGCCACTACTCTCCAAAACAACCATTAATCACCTCAGAAGAGATATTTTATGGTAAACAAAATTTAGCAAGTCTTTAAAAAAAAATTATTTTTTTCTCCTTCAAGCTTTTAAATTTCAAGGGCTTTAGTCTAGAATATACTGTACTATATCAGAGTAAGCTCCTTACCTGTCCAATGTACTGCTTTGTGACATCATGCTCTGATGTTTGCATATGCCTCACCAAGGAAATTTATTTTTATGCTGCTATCTGGTTGAGATCAGGCTGATTGTGCAGCAGGACTGATTTAATTTTGCAGGAAAGGTGAATGGTCACACCATCTGCCCAGTCAACCCCCTGTTTGGCCGTCACTGACCCCTCCAAGGATGCACAGAGCTGGATAGGGTGGCTTCCTTGCTAGGATGTTCCTGCCTTGGATGAGCCCACCCACACTCACCTGCTGGGTGAAGCACTCTGCTAGCTGTTAATATACAAAAAGTGATCGACGAGGAGAAAAAAAAAAACCAAAACCAAAACAACTGAAGAGTTTGGCTTCTGTGTCTTTGAAGGCTGGAGTGAGAAACACTGCTTTTTTTCCTTGTTGACTCAAAGCCATCAATAAAACTTCACTAAATCAGCTACTCAAGGCTTGCAGGAAACCTCAGAATGTCCATGGAAATATTTAACTTACAAGTAGTATATTTTATTACAAAAACAAATGAGAAAAATAATAAATGCATAGGAGATTGTTTTCTGTAAAAAAAAATTAGGAAAAAAAGTGTAATGAAAACAAAGGCTGCCTACTTATCATTGAACACATAAGGTTTTCGTGGTTTATCCAATCACCTATTCGTGAGCATTTCATTTTTATGTGAAATTCAAACAGCAGTACTGTCAGCAAAGGTTGGTGGGATGCTGATACTTTCAGTGCCCACTGCACTTGGTAAGACCACTCAGGAACGATGTGAATGGAGTACCAACAGCTGAGGTTTCTATGAGGTTATCCTCATAGTCTTGTTTCTTCACACAAACCCAACTGCAGATCCCTGAGTGCCTTCCTCTTCAAAAAACATGATGAGGAACAAAGCTTTGGGACCCCTGTCCTGCTCACTGCAGCCAGCTGTCACTGGTTGTGTCTTACAGTTTACCTGAGTGCATACTCAACCCAGGATTATTATTATTTTTAATTGTTCAGCTCGTGCTCTGCTGAAATTCAGAAACTGGAGGCTGCCTCTGTGCAGGCTATCATGTTACTGGTGAGATTGTAGCTCGTCCTTTTTGGGGACCAGATTCAATTCCTCTGACCACTGGTTTGCTGAAAGGACTGCGATGGGGTAATTCATAGTATTCCTCTTTGATGCATTGAAGGGCAGTAGAGAACTCCTTCCACAAACTCTGGAAAATGGGCTTTGCTAATCCTTTACAACTGTGAAAGGTGAATCCTTTTAGTTAAATTTCATGCTTATTTTTGCTCCTTTCCCAAACTATGAAAAAGTCAATGGCACAAAACAAAAAAACCACCAGTGCGTAGCTCAAGAAAGTCTTCAAGTTTCGCAAACTACACGTATCCTTATTGCGTGGAACCTGGAATAACTGGAAATTAAACTACTAAACCTACCTGGCTTAGTCTTAGAGATAGCTTTTTCATGTTTAACATGTTCATGCTCTGCAAAAAAGAAGAACCCCGATGTCAGAAGGCTTTTTAATTTTTAGAAGATTTTTAAAAATAACATTCTCATTATTTTAAAAGGTAACTTTGCACTACATATTCACACTAGACTTGAGAAGAATTTTTTTAATAAATATCTTTCTTGATAAAAAGTATTTTATGAATTTTGCCCCTAAAAATTAAAAATTATACCAAAGAAAATTTTTTACTTTTTAATGTGGTTTAATAAATCACATAATTCCATCCTGTGTTTTTTAGAAGTGTCATAGCACTTCTGAATTTATGAACTGCTTCTAGTACTAATTTTGATTACTTTCACTTGTCTTCTATATACAATATTTCTACCTGATTAATATAAGTATCATTAAAGTGTTTTATTATAACAGAAGTGGGGCTGTCTTATATAGAACAGTAAATAAAAATTCGATATACTGCATAAAGAAAAAATATCTTTCTATATTTCTCTGTTAGCTTGGATCCCATACGTGTATTGTGAAGCAATAATGATCATAAATATTATGCTATATTAAAATATAAGCAGTATGTGATTTTGTGCTATTTAAAACTAGTGTGACATCCAAAAAACCATTATGAGACAGAAAAAAGAATGCTCTGATATTTCAAAGAAAAAATGTTAAAAATATGTTTCGTTCTGATTTATAGCAGCTATGTTTAAATTGTGTAGCAGGTGAGAGCTACAGCACACTGAGAGACAAATCTCTCTATTGCTTGGAACATGGTTCCAGCCAGAGAACCGCACAGACCAGACCCTTCCTTGTCTGTGTCCTCCTTTTTTTTTTCTTTCCAGTGCAAAGCTGCAACAGAGGCAGAGGGCACAGGTGGGTCTTATCTCAGCCCAAATCGAAAAATGGTTTCATTGCAAACTGAGACCTGTGAAACACACCTGGTGCTGCATTACAGAGAAAGTAATTGAAAACGAGTTTCATAAGTAAAAATTTCCTCTGGGCTTGTGTTGATGAACCCCATTTTAAACTGTTAAAACTTTGACAACACAAAGAAATACCTTCCTCCTAAAAGCTGAAGTAACAATATTCTTTACAACTTAATACTCACTGTGTTCATGATGTTTCTCTGAGGTAGCTAGAAGTAAAAGGAAAAAAAGGTGGACTTTAATACTTTTGTGACTGTTAATGCAGGATTTAATGCATTTATCCATGACATTTGTAGACACGTAAAATAAATATTCAGGTAAATATATATTAAAATGTACAACAGTTGGCATTGTCTTATACTATCCACCCCAGGCACCTAACTGGGACAC